>NC_141179.1:73070000-83070000 GCF_055505025.1 Bos grunniens | reverse complement strand
AGGTGTCATATTTTCTGCCATCCTGGTGCTTTCTAAATGTTGGCTGAATACATTTACATTCTTTTCTTCACAGGAAAGAAACCTTTCAGAACATCTTCTTGAATGTCTTGCATGCAAGACTTGTGAATGAGCACTGGGAGTTGGGAAAAAACGAGAAGAGCTTGAAATATGTTGAATGCTGTCTCCAGAATTTTGAAGGATTTGGTGTTCTGAGTTCAGAAGGGAAATCCATCTCTTGGTTTCTGACAGAACAGTCCTGTGAGATAAGAATGGGTTACACTTTCCCCAAATACCGAGGCCAAGGCCACATGCGGCAAATGGGTTGCCACAGTATAGCATTTTTTTTTTCCAAAAAAAAAAAAAAAAATACCGTTTTATATCCATGTGGCAAAAGATAAAGAAAAAACTCAACAGATATTGCTCATTTTTGGGTTCAAAAATGTTCTTTGTGGCTGGCATCAGTGGAAATGCACCCCAAAGAAATATTGTTGATGGTACCATTGTCCATTTCAAGTGTTTCTTATCAGGGGGAAAAAAAAAACGTCAGTGCAAACGAATGTGGTAGTCTACGAGCAACAAAGCCATCCGCTTATCTGGGGCTCGGGCGCTGCTCAGGCCACACTGCTGTAATAGTTTTGTCTTCTTTCTCTTGTATATTACAAAACATTAGAAGCTGGGCTCCTTGCTGTCATGCTTTTCCTTTACGGTAAAAAATGTCTCAGAGCTGAAATTACCCAGTGTCAATCATTAGTGCTAACATATCCCATTTTCTTCTTTGAAGAAGACTTCTTTCAGGGAAGAATTTTGCTTTTTCATGCCTTTAACCTGAAAACAAAATGCCTCCTTGGAAGTCTCTTCTCTGGTGTTCTTCTCTTTTTCCTACAAAGTTTCCCAAAGGATCTTTCAAACTGCTTCAGCATCATTACTTTTGGTCTTGGGTACCCTTAAAAGTGCTTTGAGGTACTATACTGAATTCAATTATGTGGCCATCAGTGAAAGTTTGGTTTTCTGACTAGCTTTTTATTACAGAAATTTGGTTAAGTCGAGTTGTATAGCATAACTTCATATTTTCAATAAGATTTTAGATCTATGCTGTATTAGTTTCCTATTATTGTTGTAACAAATTACCACAAATTTAGTGACTGATGATCCAGTGACATGATCTACCATATGATCCATCAGTCCCACTCCTGGATATATATCCTGAAAAACAATAATTTAAAAAATATACATGCACCCCAATGTTCATTGCAGCACTACTTACAAGAGCCAAGACAGTGGAAACAGTGTCAGACTTTATTTTTTTGGGCTCCAAAATCACTGCAGATGGTGACTGCAGCCATGAAATTAAAAGACTCTTATTCCTTGGAAGAAAAGTTATGACCAACCTATAAAGCATACTCAAAAGCAGAGACATTACTTTGCCAACAAAGGTCCGTCTAGTCAGGGCTATGGTTTTTCCTGTGGTCATGTATGGATGTGAAAGTTGGACTGTGAAGAAAGCTGAGCACCGAAGAGTTGATGCTTTTGAACTGTGGTGTTGGAGAAGACTCTTGAGAGTCCCTTGGACTGCAAGAAGATCCAACCAGTCCATTCTGAAGGAGATGAGCCCTGGGATTTCTTTGGAAGGAATGATGCTAAAGCTGAAACTCCAGTTCTTTGGTCACCTCATGCAAAGAGTTGACTCATTGGAAAAGACTCTGATGCTGGGAGGGATTGGAGGAAGGAGGAGATGGGGACGACAGAGGATGAGATGGCTGGATGGCATCACTGACTTGATGGACGTGAGTCTGAGTGAACTCCGGGAATTGGTGATGGACGGGGAGGCCTGGCGTGCTGTGATTCATGGGATTGCAAAGAGTCGGACACGACTGAGTGACTTAACCGAACTGAAGACATGGGAGCAACCTAAATGTCCATCAACAGAGGAATGGATAAGGAAGATGTGGTAAAAATGTACAACAGTGTATTGCTCAGCCATAAAAAGAAAAATAATGCCATTTGCAACAAACTGGATGGATCTAAAGGTTGTCACACTGACTGAAGTAAGTCCCACACAGAAAAACAAATATCACATGATATATGTATATGTGAAATCTTAAAAAGGGATACAAGTGAACTTATCTACCAAACAAATAGAGTCACAGATACAGAAAGCAAGCTTATGGTCACCAGGGGATAAGGGAGGAGAAAGATAAATTGGGAGATTGGGGTTGAGGTATACACACTACTATATATAAAATAGATAACTAATAAGGATCTACTGTGGAGCACAGGGAACTCTACTTGACACTTTGTAATGGCCTACATGGGGAAAGAATCTGAGGAGAGTGGATATATGTAAACATATAGCAGAGTCACCTTGCTGTACACCTGAAACTAACCCAAAATTGTAAACCATGTAAATCAACTATAGTGCAATAAAAACTATTTTAAAACCTTAGTGACATAGAGCATCAATTATTACCTTATGTTTCTGGCATTCAGAAACATAAAATGGGTCTTGAAAGTGAAAGTGTGAAAACATTAGTTGCTCAGTCATGTCCAACTCTTTGTGACCCCATGGACAGTAGCCCTCCAGGTTCCTCGGTCCATAGAATCCTCCAGGCCAGAATACTGGAGTGGGTGGCCATTTCCTTCTCCAGGGGATCTTCCTGACCCAAGGATCAAACCCAAGTCTCCTTCATTGCAGGAGGATTCTTTGTTTTCTGAGCCACCAGGGAAGCCCTAAATGGGTCTTATGGGATAAAAATAAAAGTGTTGGCAAAGCCAGCTTCTGGAGTCTTTAGGGGAGAATCTATGTCCTTGCCTTTTAAGCTGAAGAGTTTTCCACATCCCTAGACTTGTGACCCTACATCACTTTACCTTTTCTCCTTACTTCCATCATCTTTACATAGTCTTCTCTTATGTATTCTAATTTCCTTCTGTGTCCCTCTTACAAGGACACTTGTCATTGCCCTTGCAGGGTATTTGGTCCTATCCAAGAAGTCCACAAGACATTTGGTCCATGCCAAATGCCTGGAGAAATATCAATAACCTCAAATATGCAGATGACACCACCCTTGTGGCAGAAAGTGAAGATGAACTAAAGAGCCTCTTGATGAAAGT
The DNA here is from genome assembly GCF_055505025.1 of Bos grunniens. Taxonomy (NCBI): domain Eukaryota; kingdom Metazoa; phylum Chordata; class Mammalia; order Artiodactyla; family Bovidae; genus Bos; species Bos grunniens. The sequence goes on along the minus strand of NC_141179.1, from coordinate 83,066,892 downwards.
GAAAGAGGAGAGGGAAAAGTTGGCTTAAAGCTCAACATTCAGAAAACTAAGATCCTGGCATCTGGTCCCATCACTTCATGGGAAATAGATGGGCAAACAGTGGAAACAGTGGCTGACTTTATTTTTTGAGGCTCCAAAATCACTGCAGATGGTGACTGCAGCCATGAAATTAAAAGACGCTTACTCCTTGGAAGGAAAGTTATGACCAACCTAGACAGCATATTAAAAAGCAGAGACATTACTTTGTCAACAAAGGGCCGTCTCGTCAAGGCTATGGCTTTTCCAGTAGTCATTTGTGGATGTGAGAGATGGACTATAAAGAAAGATGAGCATGGAAGAACTGATGCTTTTGAACTGTGGTGTTGGAGAAGACTCTTGAGAATCCCTTGGACTGCAAGGAGATCCAACCAGTCCATCGTAAAGGAGACCAATCCTGGGTGTTCACTGGAAGGATTGATGTTGAAGCTGAAACTCCAATACTTTGGCCACCTGATGCGAAGAGCTGACTCATTGGAAAAGACCCTGACACTGGGAAAGATTGAAGGTGGGAGGAGAAGGAGACGACGGAGGATGAAATGGTTGGATGGCATTAGTGACTCAAAGGACATGAGTTTGAGTAAACTCTGGGAGTTGGTGATGAACAGGGAAGCCTGGCATGGTGCAGTCCATGGGGTCGCAAAGAGTCAGACACGACTGAGCGGCTGAACAGAACTGCAGATCAGGGAAGTTGGAAGAAGACTCGAGGAGCTGTGGGGATTGCAGACATGTTTATTCACCCAGGAAGCAGCAGCAGCAGCGAGTCTTCAAAGACTGTTACTGCTGCTGCTAAGTTGCCAGAGTCCAGCCCTGGTGGATCCAGGGAATTCGAAGGGGAGACAGCTTCAGCGATCAGGATATGATAGAATTAAAGATATAAAGAGTGGTTAAATAAGAACAACTCAGCAAGAAAATTCAGTGGAGAAAAGAGGCTGAATAATTCAGCCAGAAGGTGAGAGAAAGAACGACATGGGGAGACCAAGCTTCGGTGAACAAGGCCCGCACTTTATTTTCCAAAGTAGTTTTTATACCTTAAGTTATGCATAGAGGATAATGGGGGAAGGGGTAGAGTCATGCAGTAAGCCAGGCTTTCTTCCTGCAATCTCATCATATGCAAAAGTTTAAGTGATTTGCATCATCTTCTAGCCCGGAGGCCTGTTAACATTTTAAGACCCTTTCTTCAGAAAACTTATTTTTCTCTCAAGGTGATTAGTCAGGCGCCACCCTCCAAAAGCATTAAAGTTGCATTCCTATAGGGCAAAGGTGTGGTGGGATACAACAAGAAAAAGAATTAACTCAAGGGTCCAAGGTTACAAACATTAAAGCTACTACTTACACCAATTATATTAATCAATACACTGCCAGGGACACAGCAGGTAAGGGATATGGAAACTTGGCAGCAAACAAGTGAGAAACCCTTCACCAATACAATTTCTAATCAATCTTTTAACTGCTCAAAGGAATCTGTATTTAGACAGTTTAGAACATCTCATGCCTCTCACAGTTGGGAGGCTCTGAACAATCACATGTGGCCGAAAAAACTTATTCAGGCAGGCTAGAGGACTTCCAAAGGAGTTTGTAGGTTGAAACACTGTCACACCCAGGAACTTTATCAACTGGAGCTGTAAGTTAACTCTTTTTTCAGAGAGAGGTAGTGGGGGACAGCCCCCCATAAAGTCAGAGGTGTAGGTGAGAGCACAAAGCAGAAAGTAGGCAGACTCTGGTTTTGGGGGTAGATGCTCGAGAATTTCCAGGGGGAATCCTGAGGCTCCATCCTGCCTTTGCGTATGCCAAACCTCCTTCCTCATGACCTTTGCCACAGGCGGAGTTCCTCATGCTGGCTCCTGGCACTAAGTCACTTCAGTTGTGTCCGACTCTGTGCAACCCCAGAGACGGCAGCCCATCAGGCTCCCCCGTCCCTGGGATTCTCCAGGCAAGAACACTGGAGTGGGTTGCCATTTCTTTCTCCAATGCATGAAAGTGAAAGTGAAGTCGCTCAGTCATATCCAACTCTTAGCGACCCCATGGACTGCAGCCTACCAGGCTCCTCCATCTATGGGACTTTCCAGGCAAGAGTACTGGAGTGGGTTGCCATTGCCTTCTCCGCTTCAAAGACTACTGATACACTAAGACAGACAAAAGTGGCCCATGGCCCAGTGCTCCCAAGGTCAGCAGTATTGCTGTTTACAGAACATAAACATGCAGTGTGAGGCTGTGTGACAGTGGGGCAGGAGGTCCTGACTGACTCCGTGTTGTCACTTCATTTCTCCACAACATTCTATCTTTAATTAATGTTATCCCATTTCACATCCAAGGTAAGACAATTCCATTTGCTCCCTTTTGTGCTATTGTTAAAGTTCATCTTCTGCATTTACTGTAGCTCTGTTATTATTATTATTTTATAATATATATAATAATATATATAATATAATTATTATAATATTATTATAATACTGTATACAGTTATTATGTTCTTATTGTTTAGTCTCTAAGTCGTGTGCAACCCTTTGGTGACCCCGTGAACTGTACCTGCCAGGCTTTTCAGTCCATGTGATTCTCCAGGCAAGAACACTGGACTGGGTTGCCATTTCCTATTCCAAGGGCTCTTCCTGACTCAGGGATCAAGCCTGTATCTTCTGCTTTGGCAGGTGGATTCTTTTACCTCTGAGTCACGTGGGAAACCCCACACAGTCACTATATTTGAATTTAAAATAGTCAATTGTTTGTAAAGAATTTAAGAAAAGAAAGAACCGTAGCTTTAAACCACTTATATTGTCAATAGTCTCTCTGACTGCAGTTCCAAAATATCATTGAATTTAATTTCCTTTTGGTTTACAGACTATGTTTTTCTTGTAGGGCAGATATGCCTTGTTTATCTGAAACTTTTTTTTGGTGTGTTTAGCAAGGGTATTTTGTTTGATATGAAATTTCAGGCTTTCAGCATTTTTAAAATGTCATTCCATTGTAATAGGGAAGAATGTTTGTAATCTGCAAGTTAATCAATAAAGGGATGTTGCATGTAAGCTTAAATTATACATAATGGCCCATCTCTGTGAACCCTGCCTCCCAGGTAGGGAGTGTTAAACTAAAATACCTTTGTTTAGCTCACAGGAAACATCCCCGACTAGGCCCATGGGTGAGTGGCTGCAGGAAGGAAGAAAGGAACACATCCCTTCTGAGTCTGATTGGAACCAGGAAATGGTTGACTTGACTCCCTTCCCTTCTAGTATGAAAACAGCCTGAATCCTAACTCAGGAAAGATGATTCTTCGGGGCCTGAGCCCATCATCTTTCTGGTCTGCTGGCTTTCTGAATAAAGTCATTCTTTCTTGTCCCAACAACTTGTTTCTCGATTTGTTGGCATACAGTGCTAATGAAGAAACAGAACAGGCTCCATCTTGAAAGCAGGACTCCATCCTGGGCCAGACTGTGGACTGTGAGCTATATGCCCAGTATCTACGGAAATGACACACCAACTGGAAAACCAAGAACCAGGAAGGAAGAGCCCCAGGGCTCACATCTAGACTGTCCGTTGCCTAAAAGAATACCCTAATTTTCTGTGTGACCGAATAGAATCATACATTCTATTATGCTTATTGGGGTATGACCACAGGCCTAATGATAATTGTCCAGTGTTAACTCCCTAGGCTTAAGGTATACCAGTTAACTGATTGTATCTTTCTTCTCCTTTGTTCAGGCTAGTTTCACAGAATTAGGGGAGATGGGTTTGGGCACATACACTTAGGGTATATAAGGTTTTCACAAAAACCGGTCGGGGTCCTTGGCTAAGAGGAGACTCTGCCTTGGGCCTGCCGGTGTAATAAACTGCACTCCACTATCTGCATTGTCCTGAGTGAGTTTCCCAGAACTCGTGGCTACAACACAGCAAGCAGTGCACGGCTGGACAAGGTAACAAATTTTGGGGAGCCAACCAGGGGCCTTGCTGCCTGTGGCTAGATGCCCCGGTCCCCTCACCACCCTGGGAGGTTTCTGGGTGAGACTCTTGGCAGCTACGGATACCTGTCATTGCTTCAAAATTCCCCAAGGTGGCACTGGCTGACCCAGCGCTTGGCAGTCAGAGGAAGGAATCAACGTTGGGGAGAGGACAAACTCCCTACAGTGGGGTAGGCAGCTCCAGTGTATACACCCAGACACTTCATTTCCTCTCTGTAGGGGTTTTTCTCCAGAATAAGTCAGTTTTTTGGATTCGAGGACGGGTACCCCGTGGGAAAGAGGAAACAGTGCTTGAACTTTCACCCAGTTCGTGAACCAGTTCTCTGTTTTCTTTCTAGCATTTGTCTGCCATTTGTGTTTTGTCGGTCTTGAATTTGGCTTTAAAAGGGGGGAATGTTTCACTACCCCTATAGAAGGTTCCCCCGGGCACACTTTGGGCAAGCGCTCTAATGAGGGCCATGAACCCCTGACTGAGAGGAAGATATTTTATTGTAAGAAGGCGTGGCCGCAGTATGTGTCAGGGTCTCTACAAGGGGTTTTAGGTGGGGTTAGCACGGGGCCCTGTGTACCACGTTCTGTCCACAGTGCCATGTTAACTACATAGTTCGTGCTCTCCGGTGTTGTTGGTATATGTAAAACCACAAGACCAGACTTGGAGATTTATCTAGGATTTTCTGTTTGTCCTTTAAGGGTTTTCATCTCTTCGTTTGGTGCTGTTGCTCCAGGGTTTCTTGGGTGGCTCAGTGGTGAAGAATCCGGCTGCCAATGCAGGAGATGCAGGTTCAGTCCCTGGGTTGGGAAGATGCCCTGGAGGAGGGCATGGCAACCCACTCCAGTACTCTTGCTCCTGGAGAATCCCATGGACAGAGGAGCATGGCCGGCTACAGTTCATGGGATTGCAAGAGAGTCAGACATGACTTAATGACCAAGCAACAGCAATTTTTTCTCCATTTACAGCCAAATCAATTTTGTGATATTCAAAACTTTTACTGATGTCAAATGGAGGAAAGAAACAGCAGGAACAAAGCTCCTCCTGTCCAACAGTGGGATAGTCCCAGGGAAAAGAGAAAGGTTCCATTTGGTTCTTATAATCACCAAAGCCCCATCCTAGAATTCCTCCCGGTGGCTTGGTACCAAAGCAAAAGTGTATCCTTTTAATGGTTAGAAAGAACCAATGGCTATTTACAGCTTTACAGAGCTTTCCCCCCTATGGCTCTTCTGTGAAGAAGCAAGGAAGAATGATGAGGTCCTTTATGTGCAAGCATGTGGGCTGTTACATCAGGGAAAGGAAGAAAACGAAGGAAGTGAGAGTGAGGATATGGTGCTTCAAACCTTAACTCCTGCGGCTGAACTAGATGTCTCAGCCACTCCTGCTGCTCTGCTAATACATCCACCCCTTCCACCACCTTCCCTTCCTAGCCTGCCCCAATTCCTGACACCAGGGCTCAGGACTTCCCCTCCTTCTAGGGACCGCTTAGAAAATCCTGTGTTAGTTTCTGGGGCACAGGGACTTGGCCTGGTATTACCATCTAACACCCAACAGGGGAGCCAGTTTGGGCCAAGAGCCACTCCTAGGGCAGGACTGTCTCCGTGGCTATCTCAGGTGTGCGTGCTACGTCACTTCAGTTGTGTCTGACTCTTTGCAACCCCATGGACTATAGCCTACCAGGTTCCTCCGTCCATGGGATTCTCCAGGCAAGAATACTGGAGTGGGGTGCCATTTCCTTCTCCAAGGGCTGTTATCTCATCAGTTCAATCATTCAGTCATGTCCGACTCTTTGTGACACTGAGAACCGCAGCACGCCACCAACCCCTGGAGCTTACTCAAACTCATGTCCATTGAGTCAGTGATGCCATCCAACCATCTTATCCTCTGTCGTCCCCTTCTTCTCCTGCCTTCAATCTTTCACAGCATCAGGGTCTTTTCCAATGAGTCAGCACTTCACATCAGGTGGCCAAAGTATGGGAGTTCCAGCTTCAACATCAGTCCTTCCAATGAACACTTAGAACTGATTTCCTTTAGGATGGACAGGTTGGATCTCCTTACAGCCCAAGATACTCTTGAGAGTCTTCTTGAACACCACGATTCACAAGCATCAATTCTTTGGTAGTCAGCTTACTTTATAGTCCAACTCTCACATCCATACATGACTACTGGAAAAACCATAGTGTTGACTAGATGGACCTTCGTCAGTAAAGTAGTGGCTCTGCTTTTTAATATGCTGTCTAGGTTGGTCCACACAATCAAATGCCTTGGCATAGTCAATAAAGCAGAAATAGATGTTTTTCTGGAACTCTTTTACTTTTTCCATGATCCAACAGATGTTGGCAATTTGATCTCTGGTTTCTCTGACTTTTCTAAAACCAGCTTGAACATCTGGAATTTCACAGTTCTCATACTGCTGAAGCCTGGCTTGGAAAATTTTGAGCATTACTTTACTAACATGTGAGATGAGTGCAATTGTGGGGTAGTTTGAGCATTCTTTGGCATTGCCTTTCTTTGGGATTGGAATGAAAACTGACCTTTTCCATTCTGTGGCCACTGCTGAGTTTTCCAAATATGCTGGCAAATTGAGTGCAGCACTTTCACAGCATCATTTTTCAGGATTTGAAATAGCTCAACTGGAATTCCATCACCTCCACTAGCTTTGTTTGTAGTGATGCTTTCTAAGACCCACTTGACTTCACATTCCAGGATGTCTGGCTCTAGGTGAGTGATCACATCATCGTGATTATCTGGGTCATGAAGACCTTTTTTGTACAGTTCTTCTGTGTATTCTTGCCACCTCTTCTTAATATCTTCTGCTTCTGTTAGGTCCATGCCATTTTTGTCCTTTATTGATCCCATCTTTGCAAGAAATATTCCGTTGGTATGTCTAATTTTCTTCAAGAGATCTCTAGTCTTTCCCATTCTGTTGTTTCCCTCTATGTCTTTGCATTGATCGCTGAGGAAGGCTTTCTTATCTCTCCTTGCTATTCTTTGGAACTCTGCATTCAGATGCTTATATCTTTCCTTTTCTCCTTTGCTTTTCGCTTCTCTTCTTTTCACAGCTATCTGTAAGGCCTCCCCAGACAGCCATTTTGCTTTTTTGCATTTCTTTTCCATTGGGATGGTCTTGATCCCTGTCTCCTCTACAGTGTCACGAACCTCTGTCCATGGTTCATCAGACACTATATCAGATCTAGTCCCTTAAATCTATTTCTCACTTCCACTGTATAATCATAAGGGACTTGATTTAGGTCAACTCATGGTTTTCCCACTTTCTTCAATTTCAGTCTGAATTTTGCAATAAGGAGTTCATGATCTGAGCCACAGTCACTCCTGGTCTTGTTTTTGCTGACTGTATAGAGCTTCTCCATCTTTGGCTGCAAAGAATATAATCAATCTGATTTCAGTGTTGACCATCTGGTGATGTCCATGTGTAGAGTCTTCTCTTGTGTTGTTGGAAGAGGGTGTTTGCTATGACCAGTGCATTCTCTTGGCAAAACTCTATTAGCCTTTGCCCTGCTTCATTCCGTGTTCAAAGGCCAAATTTGCCTGTTACTCCAGGTGTTTCTTGTGGAAAATTCTGAAAGAGATGGGAATATCAGACCACCTGACCTGCCTCTTGAGAAACCTATATGCAGGTCAGGAAAAAACAGTTAGAAATGGGCATGGACAAAAGACTGGTTCCAAATAGGAAAAGGAGTATGTCAAGGCTGTATATTGTCACCCTGCTTATTCAACTTATATGCAGAGTATATCATGAGAAACGCTGGGCTGAAAGAAGCACAAGCTGGAATCAAGATTGCCGGGAGAAATATCAATCACTTCAGATATGCAGATGCCACCACCCTTATGGCAGAAAGTGAAGAGGAACTCAAAAGCCTCTTGATGAAAGTGAAAGAGGAGAGTGAAAAAGTTGGCTTAAAGCTCAACATTCAGAAAAGGAAGATCATGGCATCTGGTCCCATCACTTCATGGGAAATACATAGGGGAACAGTGGAAAAAGTGACAGACTTTAATTTCTTGGGCTCCAAAACCACTGCAGATTGTGACTGCAGCCATTAAATTAAAAGACACTTGCTCCTTGGAAGAAAAGCTATGACCAACCTAGTTCAGTTCAGTTCAGTTCAGTTGCTCAGTCGTGTCCGACTCCTTGCAACCCCATGAATCACAGCACGCCAGGCCCCCCTGTCCATACCCACTCTCGGAGTTCAGTCAAACTCATGTCCATCGAGTTGGTGATGCCATCCAGCCATCTCATCCTCTGTCGTCCCCTTCTCCTCCTGCCCCCAATCCCTCCCAGCATCAGGGTCTTTTCCAATGAGTCAACTCTTCACATCAGGTGGCCAAAGTATCGGAGTTTCCGCTTTAGCATCAGTCCTTCCAATAAACACCCAGGACTGTCTCCTTTAGGATGGAGTGGTTGGATCTCCTTGCAGTCCAAGGGACTCTCAAGAGTCTTCTCCATCATTACAGTTCAAAAGCATCAATTCTTTGGCACTCAGCTTTCTTCACAGTCCAACTCACACATCCATACATGACTACTGGAAAAACCATAGCCTTGACTAGATGGACCTTTGTTGGCAAAGTAATGTCTCTGCTCTTTAATATGCTATCTAGGTTGGTCATAACTTTCCTTCCAAGGAGTAAGTGTCTTTTAATTTCATGGCTGCAATCACCATCTGCAGTGATTTTGGAGCCAACTTTTTCACTCTCCTCTTTCACTTTCAACATGGTGGACAGCTCTGACAAAACGTGGTCCACTGGAGAAGGCAATGGCAAACCACTTCAGTATTCTTGAGAACCCTGTGAATGTTATGCAGGAGGCTAAATGCAAATGGGCAGCCTGCTGGGTTTCTCAGGAGTCCGTAATTGGTGAGATCACAGCCATCCCTATAGGGAGGATCCTCGACACCTTGGGCGGGCTTGGCAGTAACCACAGCTGAACCACACTGGGACCTCATGAGGGAAGGCTGCCCTTATTAGGACACCACTTATTATGCCTCGGACAGGGCTTTGAAAAGGGAAACCAAGGCTAAAGAGTTTGAACAATATTCAGGAAATTCAGCAAAACAAATGAAGACCTCTCTCAAGTTTTAGAAAGGATTTATCAAGACTACAGGGCTTCCCTGGTGGCTCAGACAGTAAAAAATCTGCCTGCCAATGCAGGAGACACAGGTTTGATCCCTGGGTCAGGAAGATCCCCTGGAGAAAGAAATGGCAACCCACTCCAATATTCTTACGTGGAGACGCCCATGGACAGAGGATCCTGATGGGCTACAGTCCACGGGGTCGTAGAGAGTCAGACATGACCGGGTGACTAACACACACAGATGCCATACTAATGCAGACTCGGAAGCCCCTGAAAATATAGAATGGTAAATTTGACCTGTTTTTGAGCAAAGTACCTCGATCAGGAGGAAGTTGCAAAGATTAGGTATTACATTTAGAATGAATACTTCTCAGTTGGTTGGTGTTGCTTATGAAGTGTTCAACAGGGAACAGCAGAGGAAAGATGCAAGGCAAATGCCACTCTCCTGGGGGCAGCATTTAACATCTGAAAGGCAAGTAACCTGGAGACAGGTAAAGCACTATTGAGGAAGGAAAAATGCCCTTAACGGCAAGAAAGACAACACGAAGTGATTGCCCTAGGCCAAAACATAAGAAGAAAAATGATAAAAGATGAGAGCCTCTCATACGGTAGAGATGATCACAGTAAGGAAGGACAAGGCCCACGGCTCCCTTGGACTTGAGGTGCCTAATTCCCCCCAGGAGCCCAGGATAAAACGGTGCGGGATGAGCTGATCAACTTCCTGGCGATAGACCTCGTCCTGAAGTTTTTCACCAAGAGCTTGGGGTCAGAGTCCCATCAGACTGCACTTTAAGCCTATACAGATGGTGCTCATGGAAATCCCAGAAAAGGAGACAGAGGTCTTCCCCGCTTTACCAAACTCACTCCCTCCTGGGTCTGTGAAAAGATAGCCACTAATATTTGTGGACATTTTTTTCGGTGTGGGTGAAAGCATATCCCACTTGGACAGAACGTCTCTGAAGAGGATGCCTGGGTCTTGAACAAACTGAAAGCTGAACACAAGCAAAGTATCGCCATTGATATCTCCCTGTGGACATTTGAGACTAGCAAGTACCGTCACTGATACCCCAGGACACAGGGACCTTATCAGAAACGTGATCACGGGACATCAAAGACTGATGATGCTGACCTGATTGCTGTTGCTGCTGGGGAATGTGAAAGAGGCGTCTCCACGAATGGGCAGACCCTTGGGCATGCCCTTCTAGCTTCCACTCTCGGTGTGACACATCTAGTTGCTGGACATAATGACAGATCCCACTGAGCCGCTTTACAGCCAGGAGAGACGAGGACTTCGCTAAGAAATTCAGCACCTGCATGAAGAAAATTGGCTCCAACTCTGACACGGTAGCATCCGTGCAATTTCTGGCTAGAAAAGTGACAACATGATGGAGCCAAGTGCTCACATGCCTTGTTTCAAGCCTTGGAAAGTCATCCCTAGAGATGGTAACGCTGGTGGGACAAAGTGCTAAAGGGTTTTATCAGATTCAAACAGCTGTAGATAAAAAAGGAAAGAGGATTTTTACCACTGACTGAAGATTCTACAAAATATTCATCTCCCCATTTGGCAGGAAATGGCCAGAGTGGTCTTAATCCTTTCCCCGCAAGTTTGTGGAATGAACATTAACAGTGGAGAAACCTAACAGGGAAGAACCTTTGTATTCTACTACAAGTTACTCACTAAAACAGTACTACCTTTAAGCTTAAATTGTATCTCTGGGAATGAGAGATGGGTATTACGTATAATCTACATAATTCCCTATTATCTCTGCCTCCCAGATAAGGAGCTTCAAGCTAGCATACTTTTGTTAAGCTCACAGGAAACGTCCTGACCAGACCCACCTGCGAATCACTGTAGGAAGGAAGAAATGAACAGGTCCCATCCAGAGGCTGACCCAAACTAGGAAATGTTTGATTTTAATCCCTCCCCTTTAAGTAGAAAAGAAGCCTGAGTTCTAGGTCAGCCAAGACGGTTCTCTGGGACGCAAGCCAGCTGTCGTTTTGGCCTGTTGGCGTTTGAATAGTCACCGTTCCTTGCCAGGACTGTCGTCTCTTGATTTACTAGACTACCGAGCTGCAAGCAGTGTAAGACTGGACTCACTGACACCACTGTCTTCCCGACCTCGCGCACCTTCTGAAAGCCAGCCACTGTGTGCACCTCTGTTCCCTTACATGTCACACGTGCTTTTCCTGTGGCTTCCTTTAAGGTTATCTGTCTATCTGGGATTTTTAATCGTTTAATTATGATATGTCTGGGGAGTGGTTCTCCTTCTGTTTCTTCCATTTGAGGTTTACCGAACTTACCCTAAAGGTGAGGGTGGGGGGTGGGGTACTTTCTAGGCCCTTTAAGTCTTTCCAAGTTCGTAATTTCTTATGGTTAACAAAAGAGCTCTGATTCTCTACATCTCTGTTCAAACAGTCGCCCTCTCTTGCTTTGCGGCAGGTATTCATGAAAATGGAGAGAGCGCAGCAGGCATTGCCTGTAGAGATCCTGCCTCCAGGATCTCACAGTTCAGAGTTGCTGAGGACTGGGTGGATTGGAAGGACCTGTGGGATCAGAAAGCAGCTCAGACCTCTGGAAAAAAACGAGCCTCAGGGGGGCACTCTGCCAAACACGGGACCTGGGAGGAGGGACTCCCCACACCCAGCCACCGAAGCGCAGCTTGGTGTGTGGGTTCAGTTAAGACTCTCAGCTCAGCAGGTTGGGGATCAGACCAATAAGCACACTTTTCAAGACCACAGTAGCCAGAAGATACGTGTCATCTTCTGGAATGATCTTCTGCCTCTTGTTTCTGGTGGGGATCTCCACAGAGACTGAGTGGGAAGACATTGTTACAGGTGAAAGCCAAGGAGGATCACTGCTCTGAGACGCCTGGCTCCTGTCTCCTCACTGAAGCGGATGAACCAAAACGTTGGATGTGGATAAGAATTTCTGAGTGCTGAGAGTTATATCAGGTGAAAAGGAAGTGGTTGCCTTTGAGAAATCTGTATCAGGCATGTACCATGTACGGAGCAGTGTCCTGATTCTGTAAGAACTTTTCCCTGGATAAGGACAGGCTTTTGTTCTGAATTGGTGCGTAAATGTGGCGTGATTTGGAAACTTCTTGTTAACAGCTGGCGTGTCAGAAAAAGTAACAGCTTCTGGGAAGAAGTATGTGGGTTTGGGTGATATTTATGGAACAGTTTGTAGACATACCATGCAAACATGATCTTATTCAATTCCCTAGAAACGTTATATGGTAGTCAGATTCCCCCCCTCCCCTTGGATAAATGATGGCCAGGGAAATTAAGTGCCCTTCTTAAAGTTTCCAAAAGACGAGGTAGACTGTAGTCAACAGACTACAATCCAGATGAGATTAATATTAATTTAAAACCATAAAAAAGAAATGTAATTTTTAAAATCTCAGTTATAATGCTCCTATATAATTTGGTGTTTCCTTCTAAATTTTTATCGTCTGTGATTTATGTGAATATGCACACAAAAAGGCCTCTAGTTATTTTTGCAGTGTCATGTCCCTCTTTTCATGTTCATCTTGAAGACTTTCTCACATGGCAACATATAACCTTCATGTGAAAATGGGTTTTAGAGTAGTAAAAGAACGATAGATCATATTTACATGAATTATATGTATAACAGGACACTGAGATTGTGTCCTGTACATGCCTGTGAGTTAATATTGTATTGCTTTCAAACTTTTTCAGAGTATTTTTCCTCATTTGAACTGTCTTCTTTGGATAAATTCCCAGTACTGGAATGGATTTGCCAAAGGTTTCAAACTGTGCTTCCCAGGACTTTGGCTGTTATCAAGGCTGGCACCCCCCTAAAACGAATCTCCTCAGTTTTAGTCAACTGCATTTATTGAACATCACATTTGTGTTCGTTTTGTGTGTGTGTGTGTGCATATATGCGAGTGCAAAAAGTTTTCCCAAATGTACTTGTCAGAACTTTAGTATTCTATCCCAGTAATCTGGCATCAAATTCAACTTTTCTTATTCTCGTGCAGTCTTTTTGTGAAATACTCCTAGCTAATGTGTGAATGGGCTTCCCAGGTGGCACGAATGGTAAAGAGCCCTCTTGCTAATGCAGGAGACATAAGAGACAGGAGTTCAATCCCTGGATCAGGAAGATCCCCTGGGGGAGGGCATGGCAACCCACTCCAGTATTCTTGCTTAGAGAATCCCATGGACAGAGGAGCCTGGAGGGCTACAGTCCATAAGGGTTGCAAGAGTCGGACACAACTGAAGCAACTCAGCACACATGCAATGTCTGATTAATGTTTAGAAATGATACAGTTCTACTGTCTTCATATTTTCCAAGATATGGCACAGGTACTTCTATTCTGGTCTGAGCCTTTTTTCCAAAGAAACATCTGGTAGGAATGCCCAAGCCCAGAATGTAGTTGGTTCTTCTACTGACACCTGTTGAATGAAAGAATGAGTCTTTTCCCTTGGTAAGCAGAGTGATTAAAGAGATGATTGTGTTTATGCAAGCATGTCATACATTAAATCAATAAACATTGAGTTCTTACTGTGTGCACGACAGTTTAATAAACATTGAGAATAATAGAATAAATTATTTAAGATCCTGCCCAGAGGACTGATAACCTAGAGGGCTGTAACAAGTTTTGATTGAAATGTGTACATAATCTTTGGGGGGTACAGAAAAAAAGAGTGATCTGTTCCTTTGGGATTGAGGAACTAAAGGGAGTCAATAGAGAGGAAAGGGAAATTTGAGTAAGACTTTGAAATGGGAACAAAAGCTGGATTTTGAAGGTCTTCTGGAATTAGGGCCTAAATAAAATGAAGACAGTCCAGACTTGTTAAATCAGATACTGAGTTAAAGAAATATTCTGTGGTCTTGTGTGGAAAAGAAGGACAACAGAGGAGACTAGCAGACTTCACCTTGTAGTAAAGAAAATATATATTTACAGGACTTAAGTGATTCCTACCAGCCTCAGTGACTGCCCACAGCAGCTACAATCAAGATACAAAGACCACTTCAGAAAATTAACCTAGACTGGATTAAAGGCTTAAATGTATTAAGACCTGAAATCATAAAACTCCAAGAAGAAAACATGGTGTGGGTGGGTGGGAAACTTGACCGTGGTCTTGGCAATGATTTTTTTGGTTATGACAACAAAAGCTCAAGTATTGAAAGCAGAGAATAAACACGTGGGGCTATATCAAACTAAAAATTTCTGCACAGCAAAAGAATCAACAAAATGAACAATCTATGGAATAGGAGAAAACATTTGCAAACCATTAAGGGGTTAATATTCCCCTGTCCCAGGTGACAGACAGGCTGAAGGTAGACCCAGGGGACAGAGAAGCACTTCCAGCCCAGCTACTACCTTATATTTTGAGTTACTGTGCCACGTCCAACTTTGTGCAACCTGCCAGGCTCCTCTGTCCGTGGGATTTTCCTGCAGAAATACTGGAGTGGTTGCTATTTCCTCCTCCAAGGGATCTTCCTGACCCAGGGATCGAACCAACATCTCCTGAGTCTCCTGCATTAGCAGGTGGATTCTTTATCACTGAGCCACCTGGGAATCCCTGAGGTTAGCTGCAAAATGCCCGCTGCTTTAATTTTGCTCTCCGGGTTTTCTACTGGGAAATATTGAGGGCAGGAGGAAAAGGAGGCAACAGAGGATGAGCTGGTTGGATGGCATCACTGATTCAATGGACTTGAGTTTGAGCAAACTCCAGGAGATAGTGAGGGACAGGGAAGCCCGGCGTGCTGCAGTCCATTGGGTCACAAAGAGTCGGACACAACTGAGCAACTGAACAACAGCAACCAGGTTTTCCATAGGAATCTCTCCGTGCTGTGCTGTGCTTAGTCGCTCAGTCGTGTCCAAGTCTTTGTGACCCATGGACTGTAGCCTGCCAGGCACCTCTGTCTATGGGGATTCCCCAGGCAAGAATACTGGAGTGGGTTGCCATGCCTTCCTCCAGAGGATCTTCCCAACCCAGGGATCGAACCCAGGTCTCCTGCATTGCAGGTGGATTTGTTACCAACTGAGCCACCAGGGATGCCCAAGAATACTAGAGTGGGTAGTCTATCCCTTCTCCAGGGAATCTTCCCAACCCAGGAATCAAACTGGAGTCTCCTGCATTGCAGATGGATTCTTTATCAGCTGAGCTACCAGAGAATCTCTGTGGTCCACCCTAAGTGGAAACATAAAGGGAAGGGAATTCTGGGAAATGTAGTTCAGCCTAGCTGAGGTGACACCTCATTTGTTGAATACATTAAGTTCTCAATAAATATTAACACTTATTGAGTGATTGAATAAGTGAATGACTTATAGATAAATAAAGCAATACTTAGGTTTCCAGTCTAGTCACAAAAGTCTATTTAAATTATAATGAAACTATACCAAAATACCATCTAATAAAAAATCAAAGCCAGACTTTGGTAAGGAGAGACTTTATTTGAAAGGATTATTTCAAGAGGGAAAAGGAGTGCTGAAATAGGAAGAGGGTATTATTTCAACAGAAGAACTCTCAGATGGTAAGATCTACAAACATCTGAAAGGTCAGGCAGAAAGGGGTTGTTTCATGGAAAGGAGTCAGCAAAGTTTCATGGAGGATCATTCTGAATGCCAGTGTTGGCTTGGGCTGAGGGTGGATCACAGCCAGAGGACTGGGTGCAGGAGAGAAGACGTATTAACGTTTTGTCAAGCTTTAATCTTTGTTAAGCTGTTAGAACACTTTGTTGTGATTGTTAAGCTGGGATAAACCGTCCACCTAACCATGTAGGAAGGGAGAGTAAACAGAAAGAATCCAGTTATCTGCCCTTTTAATGGGATTGTTTGGCTTTTTGTTTGTTTGAAGTTTTTTTTATGTTGACTTCTATGAGCTGTTGAAGGTGGGGAGTTTGAAGGATTAGTACCTGGCCTTGTCACAGACAACGTGAGGGTCACGGTGAGTCTTAAGCTCAATGGGAGAAGGGCAGTTCCTTGCAGGAAGACACTCAGAAACACGAAGGGAGTGGCGGGTTTTTTGTTCTGTTTTGCTTTCTAACCATTGCTGTTTCCCAGGAAACAGGGACTTGGGCATCTTTGTGTGTCTTCCAGCACTTCTCATTCCTTGTCTGTCGATCCTCTCTTAGGTTAAGGGACCTGCCAAGATGTTCCATTTACAAGGCCCACAACTGCTGCAGATGTTAGAGAAATCCTTGAGGAAGAGTCTCCCTGAGTCCTTAAAGGTGAGAGTGGAGCATTCTTAAGGGGAAAGGGCTAGGGACAGCTTGAGGGAAGGCGGGAAAGAGAACAAGGAATCCCTGAGCACTACTCTGTGCCAAGCTCACCCACCTGGCTGCTCGTTTGGTTTACCTCACCTATCTGCAAGGCAGCTATGTCATGTCTGTAGAACCAAAGGAGAAAGGCAGGCTCAGTCATATGACCTGACCAAGATCATGCCGGTGGTGAGTGGCAGGGCTATGATTTGAACCCATTGTGATCTTTGTTGTGTGATGACGCCAAAGCTTTCCCTCGTGCCCTTCAGCTCATGTTATGTAACTCTGGAAGTTTGTTTTTTTTTTTTCCCAGAATTGGCAAAGTCAATGTTTATTCTTAGCAAACAATCAAGTGCCTGATGAAAAGTTATTCATTATGGTTCTTCTTTGTAATTAATAATTGGTCAAATTCTGTTTTTCGTCAAACCCCAAGGATTATGTTTAACTTTGAATGAGACAGAAATTGTGTTTAACGAATGATCTTGTACCGTAGAGAAGTGGAAGTGTTTTTCTTGCAATAATATATATTACAAAGGGAGTAGGCTATTACTAGAGATAAAGACTGCCACTATTATGATAAAGGAATCAATTCACAGAGAAGATGTAAGAAAACCTGAAATGCATACGCCTGGCAACAGAGGCTCAAAGGACACGAGACAGAAACTGAGAAAACTGAGAGAAGAAATCTGGAAGGACACAGGCGTGAAGAGCTCAGCACTTCTCGCTCAGTGATTTGTAGAATAAGCAGAAAACCTATAAATACATATGTGAACTTATTGTATATGAAATACTATGAGCCAACTTGAATAAACTGACATTTATAGAATACTTCCCACAACCATGGCAGGGTACATGCTATTTTCAAGTGCACATGGAATGTTTAGCAAAATAGACCATATTTTTTAAAATTTTAGAAGAATTGAAGTATAGCAAGTACGTTCTTGAGCAATATAGAATTAAACTTAAAAAAAAAGCCCTGAAAGATATCTGGAAAATACCTGAATTTCTAAAAGTATACAACACACTTCTAAATAAGTCATGTTTAAACTTACAAGGAAAATTAGAAAACATTTTAGTTGAATGAAAATAACAATACAAGGTATGAAAAGCTTTGGGATGCAACTAAAGCAGTTGATAACCGAGAAACAGATAGCATTAAGTGCTTATACTAAAAAAGAATAACAGTCTAGGGACTTCTCTGGCAGCCCAGTAGTTAAGACTTGGCACTTCCAGTGAGAACGATTTTCAATACTAAGTCCATACATTTCACTTTGTATATTCTGTGAAAAGCATGAATTACCAAAGGTCACTGAAGAAGAAATATGCAACCTGAATTGCCCTCTATCCATTGGAGAAATTGACTTTGTAGTTTAAAACCTTCCAACAAAGAAAATTCCATGCTCAGATATTGTCAGTGGCAATTTCTACCACACACGGAAGGAAAAAATATCACTTCCACAAAAACCCTTGCAGAATAGAGCAGAGGAGAAAACACTTCCCAAATCATTTTATGAGTCCAGAATTACCCTGACACCAAAACGAGAACTACAGAACAATACTCTTTGTGAACAGAGATATCCATTAACAAAATAATATCAAGTCAAATCCATCAACATATCAAAAGGATAATACATCATAACCAAGGGAAGTTCATCTTGGAAAGGCAAGGCAGATTCAACATTCAGAAATCAATCAGTTCAATTCACTGTTATCAACAGACTGGAGAAAAGCCATAGATCTTCTCTCAGTAGATGCAGAAAAATGTTTGACAGAATGTAATATTTCTGATAAAAATAAAACTCTCAGCAAACTCGAAATAGGAAGGAATTTCTTCAACCTGATAAAACGTGTACTGGAAAAATCTATGCCTAAGATTAATCTAAATAGTGAAAGATTTAGTATTCTTGCTAAGGTCAGTAGCAAGGGAAAGATATTCATTCCCACCACTCCCGGTGGGAATGGTACTAGATATCCTAATCAGCACAATAAGACAAGAAAAAGAAATAAGAGAAATACATATTGGAAAAAAATAAAATAGTGTTTATTCACAGATGGTATAATTGTCTAATGAGAAAAATCTTAAGGAATCTACCAAAATCCCAAAGCTCCTAGATGTACAACTAGGTTTAGCAAAGGCCTTAGGGTGAATACACAAAATACAAAAATTTGTTTTCTGTGTACTCGCAATGGACAATTGGAATTAAAAATCAATACAATTTATAAGATAGACAAAAATAATAGACAACAACAACAAAAACCCTTAAGTATAAACTCTGTTAGCATACAGGGCTTGTCTGGAAAATAAACGCTTTTCCTTTTAGTGATGAATCACAGCTCCAGACTTCTCAGGGCAGCATGAATATGATGTAGAATTTAGTAGAGTTAATTATACTGATCATGCTGATGGGAAACCTGAAAGGAATAGCATCATATTATATCCTTTTTTGGCCGGGGTTTGGGGGGAGCTTCCCTTGTGGCCCAGCTGGTAAAGAATCTGCCTGCAGTGCAGGAGACCTGGGTTCCATGCCTGGGTTGGGACAATCCCCTGGAGAAGGGAACGGCTACTCACTCCAGTATTCTGGCCTGGAGAATCCCATGAACTCTTTAGTCCACGGGGTGGCAAAGCGCCGAACGCGTTTTCTCCTTGGTGCCCTGTCACCTTGTCTAGGGGTCATGTGTAGGCTGTGCCACGGGCGCTTAGTGTAGCCAGAGGCACGCTACACTGAGGGGTAGGGCAGGGAGCTCTTGAGAGGAACAAGGTCAGGAGTCAGACGGCTTTGATCCCACAAATTCATTGTTTTCTGGGCAACACTGCAAAAATCTCAGTGCTCTTGCATGTAAAATGAGTAAAACCAGAAAGTAAATACTCTTGGTAGACACTCCTCAACCTTGAACAGGGTTGTGTGTGTGTGAGTCGCTCAGCCGTGTCTGACTCTTTGAGACCATGGACTGTAGCATGCCAGCCTCCGCTGTCCATGGGATTCTGCAGGCAAGAATACTGGAGTGGGTTGCCATTTCCTTCTCCAAGGAATCTTCCCAACCCAGGAATCAAACACAGGTCTCCCACTTTGCAGGCAGATATTTCATCAGTTGAAACACCAGGGAAGCCCTAAGCAGGGTTATCATTACCTTGCAGAGATGTTTGGAGGGTTAACTAAGATATGATAAAATTAATAGCCAATATTTCTTGCTGCTGCTGCTGCTGTTGCAAGTCGCTTCAGTCGTGTCTGACTCTGTGCGACCCCATAGACGGCCGCCCACCAGGCTCCCCAGTCTCTTGGATTCTCCAGGCAAGAACACTGGAGTGGGTTGCCATTTCCTTCTCCAATGCATGAAAGTGAAAAGTGAAGTCACTCAGTCGTGTCCGACTTTTAGTGACCCCATGGACTGCAGCCGACCAGGCTCCTCCGTCCATGGGATTTTCCAGGCAAGAGTACTGGAGTAGGGTGCCATAACACTTGCCAAATATCAGGAACTACACCATGTATTCAGTATAACCTCAAAAGTATTTTTTCAGGAGGAGGAGGAGAAGGAACTAAATCAGTTAGGTGCCTGAATAATTTTTGTCTTTACTGGAAAATTTTTCCAAGTCTACTTGGAAAATTTTTCAAGTTAATTGTTTTCTTTTCTGCTCTATGTCTGGGGTTTGAATTGTTATTTACTTTTTGTGTTAAGTGGATCTCAACTTTTTGGAGAAAATTCTTGGCACGACTAGTCTTAGCCCAACTCTACTGTAAGGCAAAGTAACTCTCAATATGAGATCCTCAGTTTTAATGAGGTTCTTTTCCTCTCTACTCACCTGATTCTTTGATGACATAGCTTTTTCCCCATAAGCAGAAATCTAGGATATCTGTAAAATTTATTCTTGTTACAAATGTATGACCTAAAACTCATTGACTAGTTGCTAATAAGTCTCAGGTGAGACAAAAATCTGAGTATTGCAGCCTGAAGGACTGCCCACCTATCTCCCAAGCAGAGGAAACTAAGTGGGTCTAGCTCACCTGTGAGCTTCAGTCCCTTCCATTTGCAGTGGCTGCCTGAGTCACTATGTTCCGGTTAAATGACACTATCATGGGCACAGAAATGTGTATATAAATGCCACTGGTTCCAAACGTCATGTGGAAAAGCATGTATTTTATTTTCCTTAAAACTGCATTTAATTTCTATATTGAGCATCTGCTAATGGCAGAAATTTAATTTATAAAAACTCAGTAAAGTCGAAGTTTGAAAAACAAAGTCAAAGTTTGCCTCTTCCTCTTTTGCCTTAGTCTGACATTAACATTTCATGGTAAGAGTAGGGAAGCATGGGGTGAGAGGTGGTCCTTTGTCACTGAAATAGTCACCATTTCCTTGGGCCCTGGTCTTTGGCATTCTTCCATGCCTTCTGCTAAGGCATCTTGTTTCAATGCATCTAGGTCCTAAGGTCCACCCTTGTATGGATTGCTGTTTTTCCTCTCCCCACAACCACGTGGCTCATTCCAGTTTGGACAATCTCTTTCTCAGCCTCTTCAATGTTTTGAGGGAACCAATGTTTGAACCGGTGGTTGCAAAGATTAAAAAAATTGCCCAATAAGTGTTGTCCTTGGACCTTGGCCACCAAAGCTTGTGTTGTTAACACCATGCTTTGTCTCTACTTTTTACATAGATGGGAATTCATTTAACCTTTATGGAAGGTGATTCAGAGATGTGTGCAAGAAAAATAAAATATTTAAACAACAGTTGGTGTTTGACCCAGAAATTCCCCTTCTAGAATTTGTAATATCAGACATATTTGCAAATATTGATGCAAAAGCAATGTTCATTGAAAAATAAACTGTTAAAAATAAGAAAACGCTGAAATGACCAGCAGTCAGACAGTAAAGTTGAAGTAGTCCTTCCATATAATGGATGTTATGCAGCCATTAAAAATGATTGTATAGATTTCTGTTTATTGATGTGGAAACAAGCTCATAGTACAGTGTGTATGTGTATGTGAGGGGGACAGATGTTAAGTTAATATGTATTAGGTAATTAATTTCATGTTTAAGAACTGTATGTGTGTGTGTTAGTCACTCAGTCGTGTCCAACTCTTTGTGACCTCATGGACTGTAGCCCACCAGGCTTCTCTGTCCATGGAATTTTCCAGGCAAGAATACTGGAGTGGGTTGCCATTCCCTTCTCCAGGGGATTTTCCTGACCCAGGGATTGAACCCAGGTCTCTTGCGTTGCAGGCAATTTCTTTAGTTTCCCTGACTGAGCCATCAGGGAACCCTGAAAACTATGTGTGTGTGTAAATAAATGGAATAAAATGGAAAGATATAACACTAAATTCTACAACGTGTTAGTAGATGATTTTAATTTATTCATTTTATTTACCTGGATTTTAAAATACACTAATAAAATTTTTGATCTTCCCTGGTGGCTCAGACAGTAAAGAATCTGCCTTCAAGGCAGAGATCTGGGTTCTATTCCTGGGTTGGGAAGATTCCCTGGAGAAGGAAATGGCAACCCACTCCAGTATTCTTGCCTGGAGAATCCCATGGACAGAGGAGCCTGGTGGGCTACAGTCCATGGGGTCAAAAACAGCTGGACACGACTGAGCGACTAACACACACGCACACAGTATAATGTTCTCACAGTTTGACCCCAAAGTCTATTTCCATTTGGAGTAGTAAAGTAGAACCTGAAGACCAAAATAAAGGTATACTAGGTACTTAACCTAATTTCATAGAAAGAAGCCTTGTCCTGATCAAACAGGGTGCTTCAACATCGCTTCCTGATAAGCTGACCCTCTCACTTTCTCGGGATACGGCAGGTTTACGGGACCGTCTTCCACATGAACCAGGGAAACCCATTCAATCTAAAGGCCCTGGTGGACAAGTGGCCTGATTTTAAGACCGTGGTCATCCGCCCTCAGGAGCAGGTAAGGGGCCAGGGGCAGACTGAATGTGCATCTGTGTTTGCATTTGCTATGCGCCCACCAGGTGCCTGGCAATGTGGAAGACCCTGTGGATACAGAAGCGAAATGCAGTGACAGCGAACAGGCCCCTGTGCTCAAGAGCCTCAGAGTCTGGAGGGAAGCAGACAAGTAAAGCAAATGCAGCGAGGTGTGACAAGGCACAGTAAATATCGGAGAAACAGGAGGAGCACTGGCCAAGAGACAGTTAGGCTACAGAGGTCAGGATGCGGGGCAAGGACCAGAGAGCTTTCACGGAAGACGTTTTGCCAAAAGGGAATTTTGAAGAGTAATAGGTTTTTAACAGGTTGACAAGAACAGAGGTTGCGTTCTAAGCAGAGAAAGGACCCCAACATGTGTGAAGGTAAACATGACAACACTGTGTGCGAAGCCGCTTCGGTCATGTCTGACTCTCTTCGACCCCATGGACAGCAGCCCACCGGGCTCCTCTGACCATGGGGTTCTCCAGGCAAGAACGCTGGAGTGGGTTGCCATTTCCTACTCCAATGATAACATTAGGGAAATAAAAAGAACAGATTATGATGCTTGTATTTGGGAATATATTTTCAGTACTAGACTTTTAAAAATCACTCAGACTAAGTTGTTAATCTGTTTCAAATATAAATATGTTATCATATCAGATCAGATGAGTCGCTCAGTCGTGTCCGACTCTTTGGGACCCCGTGAATCGCAGCATGCCAGGCCTCCCTGTCCATCACCAACTCCTGGAGTTCACTGAGACTGACATCCATCGAGTCAGTGATGCCATCCAGCCATCTCATCCTCTGTCTTCCCCTTCTCCTCTTGCCCCCAATCCCTCCCAGCATCAGAGTCTTTTCCAGTGAGTCAACTCTTCCCATGAGGTGGCCAAAGTACTGGAGTTTCAGTTTTAGCATCATTCCTTCCAAAGAAATCCCAGGGCTGACCTCCTTCAGAATGGACTGGTTGGATCTCCTTGCAGTCCAAGGGACTCTCAAGAGTCTTCTCCAACACCACAGTTCAAAAGCATCAATTCTTCGGTGCTCAGCCTTCTTCACAGTCCAACTCTCACATCCATACATGACCACAGGAAAAACCATAGCCTTGACTAGACGGACATTTGTTGGCAAAGTAATGTCTCTGCTTTTGAATATGCTATCGAGGTTGGTCGTAACTTTCCTTCTAAGCATATTGAAAATGAAGTATAAAAATTCCCACATCAAAAATATGTAACTGTATAATATCATTTGATGAATTATTTGGAAGTAAAATTTAAATGTATAGTGATTTTTTTAAAGTACCAAATTAAACAGAATACAAAAGTAAAGATAGTTTAATTATTGAAATCTAAAAAGGGGATAATATTCACTTTTTAATACAATCTTTAAAAACCAGATTGTTCGTGGTATTAATGGGAAGGGCATTTCTGGGCAACAATTTCCAGCTATTCTGCCCTTGTTGGGTAGTTGTTCTTTGATTTCTTCCTTCAGCTTCAAAATAATCTCATCATCTTTTATTTGTTAATGTTGAGACAATATTTTTGAGCAAATTTTGTTTTAGCTTTTTTGGAAATATGAATTATTTTTTAAACAGTGCTTTGCAGTTTACATTTTTAAGGCATCCTGGGTCTTCATTCTGCACAGCTTTATCACATGTGAGAATTCTAATGCAAGGTTACCTGTGTCCATTTCAATATTGTCTTCATAATCCATTTGTTCTAAGACTCTTTGAAACAGAGTAACATTTACTCTTGCAACTGAAGCTTGTCTTTAACAAGATTTCGTTCTTTCTCCTGAGGATTGTAAAATCACTGAAGAATGCACTCTAAACTGGTAAGTGCTTGGTTGATTTGAAATTGTCATGCAGCAGAAAAATACCTTCATCAAGCTTTTCTTACTTGTAAGTGGAATCATTCATTAAATCCATGACTTAGTCGTATGGTGAAAATGATTCAGAAATGATGATAGCACACCAAGAAGAACAGCGATATTTAGTTTGTCAAATAGCACTGTATACTGAAATACCAAACAAGTGTTCCAATCACTGCATATGATCAGTTTGATTTATTTATATTACCCAACCACACAGGAGATGGCAGATGACTTTGATCATTATACCAACACCTACCAAATCTATTCCAAGGATCTCAACAACTGTCAAGAGTCCCTTGCCACATCAGATGTCATCAACTGGAAACAACATTTGCAGATCCAAAGTACGTAAGAGATCTGGGATCTGCCCACTGAGGGGACTGCTCATATCTATACCTGGAGTGTCACTGTATCCTGAGTACATCCCCTACAATCAGTATTTCCTACTAGACCCCAGACACTCAGCTTGATGGTGACACCCTGTGTCAGCTAACACCATCTCTTCAGTGGAGTTGAATTCAAACATTGCAAACTAGAGGGTTCTTTTAAGAACATGTGAGAAATGTTAGTTCTTGTTAGATGAGGATTCCTGATGTTTTGCAGACATATTGAAGATCCCTTAGGGTGACTGGGTGTGAGAGCAGAGCTCACCCTCTGGCCTTCTTGCTGTTTGTTGTTTAGTTGCTAAACTGTGTCCAACTCTGCAACCTCAGGGACTGCAGCCTGCCAGGCTCCTCTGTCCATGAGATTTTCCAGGCAAGAATACTGGAGCGGGTTGCATTTCCTTCTCCAGGGGATCCTCCTGACCCAGGGATCGAACCTGCGGCTCTTGTGTCTCCTGCACTGGCAGGTGGGCTCTTTGCCACTGAGCCACAATTGGAATGATAAGTCCTTGTGCCATAGACACATCCCCAGTCACAGGAAAACCTGTCACTGTTGGAGTCAGACTCCCTTGGGTGACATCCCTGTTCCGCCTACTATTTGCTTCGTGATCTTGAGCAAGTAGTGTAACATCTATTTTTCAGTCCCCTCACATATAAACAATGAAGATAATAGCAGTACCTGAAACTTATGTCTGGCCTTCCCAAGGGGCACAGTGGTAGAGAAACCGCCTGCCGATGCAGGAGATGTGGGTTCGATCCCTGGGTTGGGAAGATCCCCCTGGAGGAGGCAACCCACTCCAGTAATCTTGCCTGGAGAATCCCATGTACAGAGGAGCCTGGCAGGCTGTGGTCCGTGTGGTTGCAAAGAGTTGCACATGACTGAGCATGCATGCAATACATATGGTTAATGTAAGGATTAAATGCGGTATTAGACCAACACCAGGGCATGTCGAAGGTTGGCTACTATTTTTTTTTAATTTATTTGGGTGGTGCTGGGTCTTTGTTGCTGCCCGCAGGCTTTCTCTAGTTGCAGCAAGTAGGGGCTGCTCTTCGTTGCGGTGTGTGGGCTTCTCGTTGCCATGGCTCCTCTTGTTGTGGACCACAAGTTCTAAGAAAGCGGGCTTCAGAAGCTGCACCACACAGGCTTAGGCCCTCCAAGGCATCTGCCCGGATCAGGGACCGAACCCATGACCTCTGCATTGGCAGGCGCATTCTTAACCACTGGACAACCAAGGAAGCCCACGTTTTGCTACGATTTTTTGAATGCCACGTGTCCTCGATTCCACAGTATTTCTAGTGTTATCTCTGTATTGGGTAAGAGCAAACAGGTTGAGGCAGTGATGAGGCCATGGTCACACGGTCGCTTGCAATACCAGAAACAAAGTTGCTGACTTTCAATCCTGGACGAGTTTGCTGGGAACCTTCCAGAAGCATCTACAAGGGCAGTTACTTCTCCCCTAACTTTACCCCTCTCTAGGTTCACAGTCCAGTCTGAATGAGGTGGTACAGAATCTTGCAGCCACTAAATTTGTTAAGGTCGAGCACACACAGTGCATTCTCTATGTGATGCCGGAGACAGCGAGGAAACTTCTTCCTTCCCTGCCAGAGACAAAGAACTTACCTGTTGGATATGGCGCACCCAAAGCCATGTGAGTTTGAAAAAAGATGCTCTTTCACCATTGCAGTAGCCTCCCAACTTCTCTCCCCATATTCACTCTTGGCTCCCCGCAATCCATTTCCAGAGCGATGCTTTTAGAGTGTGATGTGGATTACATCCATTCACCTGCCGAAGAGCCACTGAGGTTTCTCAGCTTGCTGTTCTTCAGTCGTTAAATCATGTCTGACTTTTTGCAACTCCACAGACTACATACAGCACGCCAGGCTTCCCTGTCCTTCACCATGCCCAGGAGTTTGCTCAAACTTATATCCATTGAGTCGGTGATGCTATCTAACCATTTCATCCTAGTTGTCCCCTTCTCTCCCTGCCCCCAATCTTTCCCAGCATCAGAGTCTTTTCCAATGAGTCAGCTCCTCACATTAAGTGGCCAAAGTACTGGAGTTTCAGCATCAGCCCCTCCAATGAATATTCAGGACTGCTTTCCTTTAGGATGGACTGATTGGATCTCCTTGCAATCCAAGGGACTCTCAAGAGTGTTCTCCAACACTACAGTTTAAAAGCATCAATTCTTCAGCACTCAGCTTTCTTTACAGTCCAACTCTCACATCCATATACGACTACTGGAAAAACCATAGCCTTGACTAGACGGACCTTTGTGAGGAAAGTGGTATCTGTGTTTTTTAATATGCTGTCTAGGTTTGTCATAGCTTTTCCTCCAATGAGAAAGATGGTTTTTTTTTGTTGTTGTTGTTTGTTTGTTTGTTTTGTGGCTGCAGTTACCATCTGTAGTGATTTTGGAGCCCAAGAAAATAAAATCAAAGTCAAACTCCTTTATGAACTTCCAAGGTCCCATAAGACCTGGAACTCATCACCTCTCGGACTTTATCCTGTCGCCCTTCCTCACTCCCACCAGCGGCTCTGACCCTCTTTATGCAACTTGATCCCATGCACCCACACATGGCTTTGGGCCATTGCATTTCCACTTTGTCTTCCCACAATGTCCTTCCCTCTGATCTTCATATACTTGCCTCTTTATTGTCATTCATACTCTCAAATGCCATTTCTTCAGAGATGCCCAGTCCTCTGCTCCTCTCTGCGTTAAAATGACTGGAAACGTTTTACTCACAGTATCATACATCACTGCCCATGGAGTTCTCCAGGAAAGAATACTAGAGTGGGTTGCCATTTCCTTCTCTAGTGGATCATGTTATATCAGAACTCTGTGCCATGTCCCGTTCATTTTGACTGGTTCTGCACAGCATGGCTCATAGGTTCATTGAGTTACATAAGCCCTTTCGCCATGACAAGGCTGTGATTCATGAAGGGGTGTAGGGGCGGCAGAGGATGAGATGGTTAGACAGCATCGCTGACTTAATGGACTTGAGTTTTAGCAAACTCCAGGAGACGGTGGAGGACGGAGGAGCCTGGCGTGCTACAGTCCATGGAGGCACTAAGGCGGTGGACATGACTTAGCGACTGAGCAACATCCCACGAACACCTGAAAATGCCTCCACATCTATAGTCTCATTTGATTCTGTTGTCCACCTCAGAGGTAGACAAGATTGGAGACATTATCCCTATTTTCCTGACAGAAACAGGCTTGGATGATGAAATAGCTTGTTCAGGTCACGTGGATAGTTAAGGGTGTGATGGGCTTGAGTACAGATCCCCTAGTTCCCCATCTCGAGACCCTTTCCAAAGCCCTTTACAGCCTGAAGACGACTTCAGGCTCAGTGTTCTGTGCTTCTGGGGCTCCTGCACTCCACATCACACCCCTTCTCTGGACTTCAGTTCCCATAGTGGCCAAGGACCCTCTGACAACAACATTCTACGGTTCCATGATTCCTAAGCTCTGGCTTTACCCACAGTTGCTAGCATGTGCTTTGGGGCACTCATCTATTTTCTGTTAACCTAGTTTTCTTATGGGTAAAATGCACTCTTGTCAATTCCCTCATTAAATGCTGAGTCGCTGCTTTGCCGACAGCAATCGTACTTAACTTTTAGATACTTCTGACTGGAGTAACAGGCAAATTTGGCCTTGGAATATGGAATGAAGCAGGGCAAAGGCTAATAGAGTTTTGCCAAGAGAATGCACTGGTCATAACACTCTCTTCCAACAACACAAGAGAAGACTCTATACATGGACATCACCAGATGGTCAACACCGAAATCAGACTGATTGTATTCTTTGCAGCCAAAGATGGAGAAGCTCTATACAGTCAGCAAAAACAAGACCAGGAGCTGACTGTGGCTCAGGCCATGAACTCAGTATTGCCAAATTCAGACTGAAATTGAAGAAAGTGGGGAAAACCACAAGACCATTCAGGTATGACCTAAATCAAATCCCTTATGATTATACAGTGGAAGTGAGAAATAGATTTAAGGGACTAGATCTGATAGGTAGAGTGCCTGATGAACAATGGATGGAGGTTCGTGACATTGTACCGGAGACAGGGATCAAGCCCATCCCTAAGGAAAAGAAATGCAAAAAAGCAAAATGGCTGTATGGGGAAGCCTTACAGATAGCTATGAAAAGAAGAGAAGTGAAAGGCAAAGGAGAAAAGGAAAGATATAAGTATCTGAATGCAGATGTCCAAAGAATAGCTAGAAGAGATAAGAAACCCTGCCTCAGCAATCAATACAAAGAAAAAGAGGAAAACAACAGAATGGGAAAGACTAGAGATCTCTTCAAAAAAAATTAGACATACCAAGGGAACATTTCATGCAAAATTGGGCTTGATAAAGGAGAGAAATGGTATGGACTTAACGGAAGCAGAAGATATTAAGAAGAGGTGGCAAGAATACACAGAAGAACTGTACAAAAAAGATCTTCATGACCAAGATAATCACGATGGTGTGATCACTCATCTAGAGCCAGACATCCTGGAATGTGAAGTCAAGTGGGCCTTAGAAAGCAACACTACGAACAAAGCTCGTGGAGGTGATGGAATTCCAGTTGAGCTATTTCAAATCCTGAAAGAGGATGCTGTGAAAGTGCTGCACTCAATATGCCAGCAAACTTGGAAAACTCAGCAGTGGCCACAGGACTGGAAAAGGTCGGTTTTCATTCCAATCCCAAAGAAAGGCAATACCAAAGAATGCTCAAACTACCCCACAATTGCCCTCATCTCACATGCTAGTAAAGTAATGCTCAAAATTCTCCAAGCCAGGCTTCAGCAGTACGTGAACCGTGAACTTCCAAATATTCAAGCTGGTTTTAGAAAAGGCAGAGGAACCAGAGATGAAATTGCCAACATCTGTTGGATCATGGAAAAAGCAAGAGAGTTCCAGAAAAACATCTATTTCTGCTTTTTTGACTATGCCAAAGCCTTTGACTGTGTGGGTCTCATCAACTGTGGAAAATTCTGAAAGAGAGAGGAATACCAGACCACCTGACCTGCCTCTTGAGAAACCTATATGCAGGTCAGGAAGCAACAGTTACAACTGGACATGGAACAACAGACTGGTTCCAAGTAGGAAAAGGAGTACATCAAGGCTGTATATTGTCACCCTGTTTATTTAACTTATACACAGAGTACATCATGAGAAACACTGGGCTGAAAGAAGCGCAAGTTAGAATCAAGATTGCCGGGAGAAATATCAATAACCTCAGATATGCAGATGACACCACCCTTATGGCAGAAAAGTGAAGAGCCTTCAAAAGCCTCTTGATGAAAGTGAAAGAGGAAAGTGAAAAAGTTGGCTTAAAGCTGAACATTCAGAAAACGAAGATCATGGCATCCGGTCCCATCACTTCATGGGAAATAGATGGGGAAACAGTGGAAAGAGTGTCAGACTTTATTTTTCTGGGCTCCAAAGTCACTGCAGATGGTGACTGCAGCCATGAAATGAAAAGACGCTTACTCCTTGGAAGGAAAGTTATGACCAACCTAGATAGTATATTCAAAAGCAGATACATTATTTTGCCAGCAAAGGTCCGTGTAGTCAAGGCTATGGTTTTTCCAGTGGTCATGTATGGATATGAGAGTTGAACTGTGAAGAAAGCTGAGCACTGAAGAATTGATGCTTTTGAACTGTGGTGTTGGAGAAAACTCTTGAGAGTCCCTTGAACTGCAAGGAGATCCAACCAGTCCATCCTAAAGGAGATCAGTTCTGGGTGTTCATTGGAAGGACTGATGCTGACGCTGAAACTCCAGTTCTTTGGCCACCTCATGAGAAGAGTTGACTCATTGGAAAAGACCCTGATGCTGGGATGGATTGGAGGCAGGAGGAGAAGGGGACAACAGAGGAAGAGATGCTTGGATGGCATCACCTACTCGATGAACGTGAGTTTGAGTGAACTCCGAGAGTTGGTGAGGGACAGAGAAGCCTGGTGTGCTGCAATTCATAGGGGCGCAAAGAGTCGGACATGACTGAACGACTGGACTGAACTGAACTGACTGCAGGTAGGCACAAGTCCTGGGTCCTTATGGTGTAATTGGTCTTATATCAGTTTCTGAGGAAGGTACGATTGATAAGTTCACTTTATAAAGGAAGGAGGCAGAGAGACAGCATGTTTCCTGTTTGAAATCACACAGCTTTTGAATTATGAATCTGGGTAGCCTTGTTGCAGAATCTGTGCCTTTCCCTGCACTCTCAAATGCATCATCTGAAGACAATTTGGGGGCAAACAATATGTATAATACTTCTCAGTATGTGTGACTTACGAGTTTTGTTTTTTTCCTTCTTGTCAATAGTAACCAGGAGATGTTTAAGCTCTCATCAATGGATCCTACCCATGCCACTTTGGTGAATAAATTCTGGCATTTTGGTGGCAACGAGAGGAGCCAGAGGTTCATCGAGCGCTGTATCCGGGCCTTCCCCACCTTCTGCCTTCTGGGGCCTGAGGGGACCCCTGCCTCCTGGTCCCTGATGGACCAGACGGGAGAGATCCGGATGGGGGCCACGCTGCCCGAGTACCGTGGCCACGGGCTCATCTCCCACATGCTGGCTGTCCACACCCGGGCTCTGGACCAGCTCGGCATCCCCGTGTATAACCACACGGACAAAGCCAACAAAATCGTGCAGAAAGTCAGTCACAACCTGCATCACATCGCCATCCCCCATGGGTGGAACCAGTGGAACTGTGAGCCCCTGTAAAGTGGGCCTCCACCTGAGACAGCACCGGGTGGGCTGGACATGTGGCCAGAGAGGCAGAGGGCTGGGTGGGAAGGAAGAATGAATCCTCATCAGCGGGGAAGCAGCGTGGGCTGTTTGGGGTGGGAGAGCGGTGAACGGTCAACAGAACCCCAGAGTCCCTGCTCACTGCTCACCCACGGACTTCCCTTTGGGTCTTGCACACCTTCCTGCTTCCTCCACATTCTAACCCTGGCACCCACCACGCTATTCTGTGCTTCTATGAGTTCAACTTTTTTTCTTTTTAAGACCCCCATGTATAAAGAGGGAGGTGATATATGTATAATTATGGCTGATTTGTGCTATTGTATAGCAGAAACCAACACAACTTTGTAAGGCAATTTTCCTCCAATTAAGAAATAAATTAGAAGAATAAAGTTAATGCTTTGAAGAAATATTTTTAAAAAATGTCTAAGTGATATCTGGCCGTATCCCTGTTCCTGTCTGGTTTATTTCACAGGTCCATAAGTTTCTTGTAACACTTATGGCTAGTAAGGAAGTGCCCATAATCGATAAAGGATGAATGCAACTCCCTATTCCAGTGTTCCCCTACTGTTTCCAGTACTGTCGAATTTCTCTCTATTTAGAGTATACGGGGCTCCCCCGGTGGCTCAGTGGTGAAGAACCCACCTGCCAATCCCTGGGTCGGGAAGATCCCCTGGAGGGAAAACGGCACCGCACTCCAGTGTTCTTGCCTGGAGAATTCCATGGACAGAGGAGCCTGGCGGGCTACAGTCCATGGGGTTGCAGAGAGTCAGACACAACTGAGCAACTAAGCACAGCACAGCACAAAACTTTAAGACAACAAGATGCTCACATCTCTAATGAATTAGTGTAACACGGGTATGATTATCGGAGAAGAGAGATACTGGGGATGGATGTATCAGTGGTAGAAAAAAAAAAATTCTCCAAGCCGATACATTGAGGAAGAAGTACTTCCTCATTTTAGGAAGATGAACTGAAACTGCTGATCTAAGACAGGATTTTTATATCACATCTGTGACCATCATCATATCACTGGAATTTCCTGAGTACTGAGAACATAAAACAGCACAGATTCCCGTAATAAAGTACATTAACTACTTACTTTGAAGGATATTTTCACTGAACGTAGAATTTTTTCAATGTTTTTCCTGAAGCCTTTTTTATGCTCTTGATGCACTTCTTTCTAACTTTGTAGTGATAAGAAGCCAAGGGCGATTGTTGTTGTTCCCTCAATGCAATATGTCCTTTTGTCTCTGACTGCTTTGTCCCCCTACTTTTAAATTTTATGTATTTATTTTCCTGTAGCTGAAAAATAGTATGAGATCTTAACAAATATTTCAGTGTATGGGACAGTGTTGTTATCTGTGAACACAGTATGGTAGAGAGGGCCTCTAGAACTTTTTCATCTTACACAGTGGATACTTTATACTCAATGATAAGCAGCTCATCCTGTTTCCCTCTCCTCCTAACTACCACTCCACTTTTTGTTTCCATGAGCAGCATTACTTTGGATACCTCAGGTAAGGGGAGTCATGTCCTTCTGGGACTAGCTTAGTTCACTCAGCATAAAGTCCTCAAGTTTCATCCACGTTGTCATATATTGCTGTGTTTCCTCCTTTTTCAAGGCTGAGTAATACTCCACTGTAGGTATGTACCACACTTTCTGTATCCATCATTCTGACATTTAGGTTGCTTCCTTATCTTGGCTATTGTAAAATAATGTTGTAACGAACATGGGAGTGAAGAGAGCTATTCCACGTCTTCTTCATTTCATCTGCCAATGGACATTTAGGTGGATTCTATGTCCTGGATATTGTAAATGGTGCTGCTATGAACACTGAGGTGAACGTATCCTTCTGAATTAGAGTTTTTGTCTTGTCCATGTATATGACCAAGAGTGGGATTGCAGGATCATATGGTCCGTCCATTAGTTTTTCTAAGGAACCTCCATACCATCCTCCATGGTGTCTGCACCAATTTACATTCCCACCAAAATGTAGGAGGGCTCCTTTTTCTCCACATTCTCTCCAACGTTTGTTATTTGTAGACTTTTTGATGATGGCCATTCTGAGACAAAAGCGCTTCCACAGCCTTTAACCTTGGAGGAAGACTAATGAATAATTTAGCAAACGTTAACCCTAGGAGACAAGATGGAGCAATAATATTCTAGGAAGGCAGAGGTAACCGTGTGTAAACTTGTGCTGTGCTGGTCTATGGACTGAAGGAGCGTACAAGCTTTTTTGACTTTCCAGACATTAATCACCCTTGTCCCTGCTCCTCTGATCAGAGTGACTCCTTCCTTCCATAAAGAAACTGCCCACTGACCCGTAAACAAGGATAAGAGTGATGAGGACAATGACCCAGATGATTCAAACGTCCTTCCTTGGTTGTTTCACCCAGTGGACTATCTTCTCTATGAACCCAACTTTCTTTTCTGAGGGTGGTAGGACAGGTGTTCACATGGGATCCAGGGTACTTTGGCATGAAAGGCTCTGGACTGAAATTCTGTCTAACTCAGCCACACTGAGCCTTAGTTTCCTTTTTGATAAAAGTGAAACTCAGGCCCAAGTTGCCCCATTGTGGAGATGTTTAACTGTAGCCTCAGAATGGACAGAGAAGAGAACACAGCTCATCCTAGGAAAAGGAGGATCCTGACAGCTTTAGGATTCTTGCAAATGATCTGCTCTGAATATACATAAAAAGGGAGATCAAATTATGCAAATCACACTGGAGCCCTATCTTTCCCAATATCTTACTCATTGCAGGTGCTTGAGAATGCGAAGTGCTTCCCTGGGGGTTCAGTGGTAAAGAATCCACCTGCCAATGCAGGAGATGAGGTTTGATCCTTGGGTGGGGAAGATCCCCTGACAAAGGGAATGGCAACCCACTCCAGTTCCTTGCCTGGACAGAAGAGCCTGGAGGGCTACAGTCCATGTGGTTGCAAAAGAGTTGGACACGAGTTAGCAACTAAACAACAGCAACAACAGAGACCAGGAAGGGGAGGAGGGAGGTACTGTCTACCAAGTGTGACCTGGGATCCAGCCTATTGGTTTCCTGCAGCTTGGATTTCAGAGTAACGGCAGGGCCTTTGGGCAAAGAGCAGCCTGGTGTTTCACAAAGAGGAGCTCACGTGCACACTGGCAGCCTCCCAACCTTTCAGAACCCGTTCCCGCAACACGAGACCCAGACGGCAAGGGCTGGATTTCATGAACACTGGCTCCTAACTGTTTGCCTCAGTGCAAGGTCCACATCGCAAGCCTCCGCTTAGCAATTTCTGCAGAAAGCACCCCTAAAGGCACTCAGCAAGACACCACCAAACTGACTGCATCAAAGAGAAATTTCATCATCTACAGAGGGCTCCTCTTCAGGTGTTCCCGCAAAGCTTGGTGTGAAGACAGCTTTCCAGGTAAGTACCCGTTCCAAAAAAAAGGATAATCATTGCTCTGTGACATCTTCTCCACTTACATAAGACAAATCAAAGTGCTCATATTGTCTTATGCTCAGAATACGATGATAAATATAAGAAAAAGGAATAGCTGGAACTTAAGAAAAGTGTATCCAGCACCTATTCTGGAAAACACAACTTGTTACGTACCATGAAAAAATCTTGCATTTTCCAGATCTGAACTAATAAAGGAATGAGGAAAGATCTGGACTTTTCCCAGAAGTGTGTGGGTAAAAGGAGCACTTCGCTATGGTTTTTCCTGTGGTCATGTGTGGATGTGAGATTTGGACTGTGAAGAAAGCTAAGTGCCTAAGACTTGATGCTTTTGAACTGTGGTGTTGGAGAAGACTCTTGAGAGTCCCTTGGAGTCCAACCAGTCCATCCTAAAGGAGGTCCAACCAGTCCATCCTAAAGGAGATCAGTCCTGGGTGTTCTTTGGAAGGAATGATGCTAAAGCTGAAACTCCAGTACTTTGGCCACCTCATGCAAAGAGTTGGCTCATTGGAAAAGACTCTGATGCCGGGAGGGATTCGGGGCAGGAGGAGAAGGGGACGACAGAGGATGAGATGGCTGGATGGCATCACTGACTCAATGGACATGAGTTTGAGTGAACTCCGGGAGTTGGTGATGGACAGGGAGGCCTGGAGTGCTGCAATTCATGGGGTCGCAAAGAGTCGGACACGACTGAGTGACTGAACTGAAATGAATTGAACTAAATACGTGAAGACGACACTCTAAACATCACCCTGTTTAATCCTTCTGGTCATATTTTAAGATAGGCAGCATTTTGTCTCTTTAATGATAAGAAAGTTGTTGTACTTTATGTTAGAGAGGAAATGAGCAGATGAGTAAGGACAAGAATACAGAACAGATCTGCTGTAATAAACTTGTTTTAAAGAATTCACTTATATTTCTACCACCACAATCCATCTTTTTGTGTTCTCTTTTGAATTTATGCCTACGTATGTGGTATATGGGGAAACAGTGGAAACAGTGTCAGACTTTATTTTTCTGGGCTCCAAAATCACTGCAGATAGTGACTGCAGCCATGAAATTAAAAGACGCTTACTCCTTGGAAGGAAAGTTATGACCATCCTAGATAGCATACTCAAAAGCAGAGAGATTACTTTGCCAACAAAGGTCCGTGTAGTCAAGGCTATGGTTTTTCCAGTGGTCGTGTATGGATGTGAGAGTTGGACTGTGAAGAAGGCTGAGCGCCGAAGAATTGATGCTTTTGAACTGTGGTGTTGGAGAAGACTCTTGAGAGTCCCTTGGACTGCAAGGAGATCCAACCAGTCCATTCTGAAGGAGATCAGCCCTGGGATTTCTTTGGAAGGAATGATGCTAAAGCTCCATTGATGCATCCAGTACTTTGGCCACCTCATGCGAAGAGTTGGCTCATTGGAAAAGACTCTGATGCTGGGAGGGATTGGGGGCAGGAGGAGAAAGGGACGACAGAAGATGAGATGGCCGGATGGCATCACTGACTCGATGGATGTGAGTCTGAGTGAACTCCGGGAGTTGGTGATGGACAGGGAGGCCTGGCGTGCTGCGATTCATGGGGTCGCAAGAAGTTGGACACGACTGAGCGACTGATCTGATCTGATCTGATTGGATCTGATGTGGTATATGAGCTTTTTCTCGCTCGTCCCTGTGTATGAAGAAGAGGTGACCATCATGGAGCTGTATCATAGTCCATATTTCCTTCCTCTTAGCTGCACACTGCGCTTTTGTTCAGTCCTTGCTTATTATGATCATGTAGCTTAATCAGTTTCTGCTGAGAGCGTTTTTGCTTCCTTTTGGATTGTTTTCTTTGGGTTAATTTCTTCTTCTGGGAATAACTAAGTCAAAGGTTTGGATTTCGCTCCCCAGGACGCTGCCTGTTACCCAGTTCTGCAGCTCAGGGTGAGCGTGTCCAAAGCCCTGTAGTCTGTCCAGATTCCTGTTTCGGTTGCTTTCAGTCTACTTGATTTATGAATCTCGAGCTCAGTTGTTTTCAGTCTACCCACCAAGCTTGGTTTTTGGTTCCTGTGTGCATCCATAAAGGATGGTTCTAAACCCTATGCTTTTCAGGAAATACGGTGATATTACACCCCACAGACTGTTTAAAACTTTGTTGAAGTATAGTTGACTTATAATGTTGTGTTAATTTCTGCTATACAACAAAATTCTCCAGTTACATATGTTGAACACATATATATTTTTATATATTCCTTTTGACTTTCCTTTCCACTATAGTTTATCACAGGATGTTGAGTATAGTGCCCTGTGCTGTATGGTAGATCTTTGCTCTTGACCCTAACATCCTATATGTAATAGCTCACATCTGCTAACCCCACACTCCCAATCCTTCCCTTCCCAACCACCATCCCCCTTGACAACCGCAAGTCAGTTCTCCACGTCTGTGAGTCGGTTTCTGACTCACACATATGTTCCCTCATGTCACATTTTAGATTTCACTTCCGGGTGATAACACACGGTATTTATCTTTCTCTTTCTGACTTCCTTTACTTGGTATGATAATTTCTTGATCCGTCCATGTTGCTTCAAATGGTATTATTTCATTCTGTCTTATGACTGAGTACTATTCCACTGTGTATATATATGTGTGCGTGTGTGTACATATATTGTGTCTTCCTTGTCCATTCTCTCAATGGGCGTTCAGGGTGTTTTCATGTCTTGGCTGGTGTAAACAGCGCTGCTGTGAACAAAAGGTGCATATATGTTCCTGAACTACAATTTTGTGTGAATATATGCCCATGAGTGGGATTGCTGGATCAAAGGGCAACCCTATTTTTAGTTTTTTGAGGAACGTCTATACTGCTTTCCATAGTGGCTACATCCATTTACATTCCTACCAGAAGTGGAAGAGGGTTCGCTTTTCTCCATAGCCTCTCCAACATTTATTATTCGTAGACTTTTTAATGATGGCTATTCTGACCTCACCCCACAGGGGTCATCTTATACTCGGGTAACTCCTTATGAGTTGCCTCGAGATGAAAGGTAAGATTAGCCTTCAGGAATGCTATCCTTTTTATAGTCCTAAGATGTTGAAATAGGGCTTCTCTGGTGGCTCAGTGGTAAAGATTCTGCATGCCAATGCAGGCGACATGGGTGTTACCCCTGTTCCTGGAAGATCCCCCATGCCATGGAGCAAGTAAGCCTGTGCACCACCGCCACTGAGCCTGTGCTCTGGAGCCCGGGGCCATGACTACTGAGCCCACGCGCCCTAGAAACCATGGTCTATGATAAGAGAAGCCACTGCAGTGGGAAGCCCAAGCACTGCAGTGAGAAACTAGCATGCTGCAGTGAGAAACTCCCGCGCTTAAATGAGAAGCCCGCGCACGGCAGTGAGAAACTCACGCTGGGCAGCGAGAAGCCCGCACACTGTACACACTGCAGGGAGAAACTGGCGCCTGACAGTGAGAGCCCACGCATGGCAGTGTGAAGCCCCCGCACTGCAGTGAGAAACTCCCGCACTGCAATGACAAGCCTGCACACGGCAGTGAGAAGCCTCCACACTGCAGGGAAAAACTCACTCACTGGAGGGAGAAACTCGTGCACTGCAACTCCAGAACAGCCCCGGCTCGCTGCAACTAGAGGAAAGCCTGAACAGCAAGGAAGACCCAATAAAACCAAAAGTAAATAGATAAAACAAATAAATTTAAAAAAAAATCCTCCAATACACAACAAGGCTCTGGACTTTTCTTTTTTTTTTTTTTTTTTCTTTTAAATTTTATTTTTAAACTTTACATAATTGTATTAGTTTTGCCAAATATCAAAATGAATCCGCCACAGGCATACATGTGTTCCCCATCCTGAACCCTCCTCCCTCCTCCCTCCCCACACCATCCCTCTGGGTCGTCCCAGTGGACCAGCCCCAAGCATCCAGTATCGCGCATAGAACCTGGACTGGCAACTCGTTTCTTACATGATATTCTACATGTTTCAATGTCACTCTCCCAAATCTTCCCACCCTCTCCCTCTCCCACAGAGTCCACAAGACTGTTCTATACATCAGTGTCTCTTTTGCTATCTCGTACACCAGGTTATTGTTACCATCTTTCTAAATTCCATATATATGCGTTAGTATACTTTATTTATGTTTTTCCTTCTGGCTTACTTCACTCTGTATAATAGGCTCCAGTTTCATCCACCTCATTAGAACTGATTCAAATGTATTCTTTTTAATGGCTGAGTAATACTCCATTGTGTATATGTACTACTGCTTTCTTATCCATTCATCTGCTGATGGGCATCTAGGTTGCTTCCATGTCCTGGCTATTATAAACAGTGCTGCGATGAACATTGGGGTACACGTGTCTCTTTTCCTTCTGGTTTCCTTGGTGTGTATGCCCAGCAGTGGGATTGCTGGATCATAAGGCAGTTCTATTTCCAGTTTTTTAAGGAATCTCCACACTGTTCTCCATAGTGGCTGTACTAGTTTGCATTCCCACCAACAGTGTAAGAGGGTTCCCTTTTCTCCACACCCTCTCCAGCATTTATTATTTGTAGACTTTTGGATCGCAGCCATTCTGACTGGTGTGAAATGGTACCTCAGAGTGGTTTTGATTTGCATTTCTCTGATAATGAGCGATGTTGAGCATCTTTTCATGTGTTTGTTAGCCATCTGTATGTCTTCTTTGGAGAAATGTCTATTTAGTTCTTTGGCCCATTTTTTGATTGGGTCATTTATTTTTCTGGAGTTGAGCTGTAGGAGTTGCTTGTATATTTTTGAGATTAGTTGTTTGTCAGTTGCTTCATTTGCAATTATTTTCTCCCATTCTGAAGGCTGTCTTTTCACCTTGCTAATAGTTTCCTTTGATGTGCAGAAGCTTTTAAGGTTAATTAGGTCCCATTTGTTTATTTTTGCTTTTATTTCCAATATTCTGGGAGGTGGGTCATAGAGGATCCTGCTGTGATGTATGTCAGAGAGTGTTTTGCCTATGTTCTCCTCTAGGAGTTTTATAGTTTCTGGTCTTACGTTTAGATCTTTAATCCATTTTGAGTTTATTTTTGTGTATGGTGTTAGAAAGTGGTCTAGTTTCATTCTTTTACAAGTGGTTGACCAGATTTCCCAGCACCACTTGTTAAAGAGATTGTCTTTAATCCATTGTATATTCTTGCCTCCTTTGTCAAAGATAAGGTGTCCATATGTGCGTGGATTTATCTCTGGCTTTCTATTTTGTTCCATTGATCTATATTTCTGTCTTTGTGCCAGTACCATACTGTCTTGATAACTGTGGCTTTGTAGTAGAGCCTGAAGTCAGGTAGGTTGATTCCTCCAGTTTCATTCTTCTTTCTCAAGATCGCTTTGGCTATTCGAGGTTTTTTGTTTTTCCATACAAATTGTGAAATTATTTGTTCTAGCTCTGTGAAGAATACTGTTGGTAGCTTGATAGGGATTGCGTTGAATCTATAAATTGCTTTGGGTAGTATACTCATTTTCACTATATTGATTCTTCCAATCCATGAACATGGTATATTTCTCCATCTATTAGTGTCCTCTTTGATTTCTTTCACCAGTGTTTTATAGTTTTCTATATATAGGTCTTTAGTTTCTTTAGGTAGATATATTCCTAAGTATTTTATTCTTTCCGTTGCAATGGTGAATGGAATTGTTTCCTTAATTTCTCTCTCTGTTTTCTCATTATTAGTGTATAGGAACGCAAGGGATTTCTGTGTGTTGATTTTATATCCTGCAACTTTACTATAGTCATTGATTATTTCTAGTAATTTTCTGGTGGAATCTTTAGGGTTTTCTATGTAGAGGATCATGTCATCTGCAAATAGTGAGAGTTTTACTTCTTCTTTTCCAATTTGGATTCCTTTTATTTCTTTTTCTGCTCTGATTGCTGTGGCCAAAACTTCCAAAACTATGTTGAATAGTAATGGCGAAAGTGGGCACCCTTGTCTTGTTCCTGACTTTAGAAGAAATGCTTCCAATTTTTCACCATTGAGGATAATGTTTGCTGTGGGTTTGTCATATATAGCTTTTATTATGTTGAGGTATGTTCCTTCTATTCCTGCTTTCTGGAGAGTTTTTATCATAAATGGATGTTGAATTTTGTCAAAGGCTTTCTCTGCATCTATTGAGATAATCATATGGTTTTTATTTTTCAATTTGTTAATGTGGTGTATTACATTGATTGATTTGTGGATATTGAAGAATCCTTGCATCCCTGGGATAAAGCCCACTTGATCATGGTGTATGATCTTTTTAATGTGTTGTTGGATTTGGATTGCTAGAATTTTGTTAAGGATTTTTGCATCTATGTTCATCAGTGATATTGGCCTGTAGTTTTCTTTTTTTGTGGCATCTTT
Source organism: Bos grunniens (assembly GCF_055505025.1). Classification (NCBI taxonomy): domain Eukaryota; kingdom Metazoa; phylum Chordata; class Mammalia; order Artiodactyla; family Bovidae; genus Bos; species Bos grunniens. Next base: position 83,025,918 of record NC_141179.1, on the reverse strand, counting down.
GTCAGGTTTTGGTATTAGGGTGATGGTGGCCTCATAGAATGAGTTTGGAAGTTTACCTTCCTCTGCAATTTTTTGGAAGAGTTTGAGCAGGATAGGTGTCAGCTCTTCTCTAAATTTTTGGTAGAATTCAGCTGTGAAGCCGTCTGGACCGGGGCTTTTGTTTGCTGGAAGATTTTTGATTACAGTTTCAATTTCCTTGCTTGTGATTGGTCTGTTAAGATTTTCTATTTCTTCCTGGTCCAGTTTTGGAAAGTTGTACTTTTCTAAGAATTTGTCCATTTCTTCCACGTTGTCCATTTTATTGGCATATAATTGTTGATAGTAGTCTCTTATGATCCTTTGTATTTATGTGTTGTCTGTTGTGATCTCTCCATTTTCGTTTCTAATTTTGTTGATTTGATTTTTCTCCCTTTGTTTCTTGATGAGTCTGGCTAATGGTTTGTCAATTTTATTTATCCTTTCAAAGAACCAGCTTTTGGTTTTGTTGATTTTTGCTATGGTCTCTTTTGTTTCTTTTGCATTTATTTCTGCTCTAATTTTTAAGATTTCTTTCCTTCTACTAACCCTGGGGTTCTTCATTTCTTCCTTTTCTAGTTGCTTTAGGTGTAGAGTTAGGTTATTTATTTGACTTTTTTTCTTGTTTCTTGAGGTGTGCCTGTATTGCTATGAACTTTCCCCTTAGGACTGCTTTTACCATGTCCCACAGGTTTTGGGTTGTTGTGTTTTCATTTTCATTCGTTTCTATGCAAATTTTGATTTCTTTTTTGATTTCTTCTGTGATTTGTTGGTTATTCAGCAGCGTGTTGTTCAGCCTCCATATGTTGGATTTTTTAATAGTTTTTGTCCTGTAATTGAGATCTAATCTTACTGCATTGTGGTCAGAAAAAATGCTTGGGATTATTTCTATTTTTTTGAATTTACCAAGGCTAGCTTTGTGGCCCAGGATGTGATCTATCCCGGAGAAGGTTCCATGTGCGCTTGAGAAAAAGGTGAAATTCATTGTTTTGGGATGAAATGTCCTATAGATATCAATTAGGTCTAACTGGTCTATTGTATCGTTTAAAGTTTGTGTTTCCTTGTTAATTTTCTGTTTAGTTGATCTATCCATAGGTGTAAGCGGGGTATTAAAGTCTCCCACTATTATTGTGTTATTGTTAATTTCTCCTTTCATACTTGTTAGCATTTGTCTTACGTACTGTGGTGCTCCCGTGTTGGGTGCATATATATTTATAATTGTTATATCTTCTTCTTGGATTGATCCTTTGATCATTATGTAGTGACCTTCTTTGTCTCTTTTCACAGCCTTTGTTTTAAAGTCTATTTTATCTGATATGAGTATTGCTACTCCTGCTTTCTTTTGGTCCCTATTTGCATGGAAAATCTTTTTCCAGCCCTTCACTTTCAGTCTGTATGTATCCCGTGTTTTGAGGTGGGTCTCTTGTAGACAACATATGTAGGGGTCTTGTTTTTGTATCCATTCAGCCAGTCTTTGTCTTTTGGTTGGGGAATTCAACCCATTTACGTTTAAGGTAATTACTGATAAGTATGATCCCGTTGCCATTTACTTTATTGTTTTGGGTTCGAGTTTATACACTGTTTTTGTGTTTCCTGTCTAGAGAATATCCTTTAGTATTTGTTGGAGAGCTGGTTTGGTGGTGCAGAATTCTCTCAGCTTTTGCTTGTCTGAAAAGCTTTTGATTTCTCCTTCATACTTGAATGAGATCCTTGCTGGGTACAATAGTCTGGGCTGTAGGTTATTGTCTTTCATCATTTTAAGTATGTCTTGCCATTCCCTCCTGGCTTGAAGAGTTTCTATTGAAAGATCAGCTGTTATCCTTATGGGAATTCCCTTGTGTGTTATTTGTTGTTTTTCCCTTGCTGCTTTTACTATTTGTTCTTTGTGTTTGATCTTTGTTAATTTGATTAATATGTGTCTTGGGGTGTTTCTCCTTGGGTTTATCCTGTTTGGGACTCTCTGGGTTTCTTGGACTTGGGTGATTATTTCCTTCCCCATTTTAGGGAAGTTTTCCACTATTATCTCCTCAAGTACTTTCTCATGGTCTTTCTTTTTGTCTTCTTCTTCTGGAACCCCTATGATTCGAATGTTGTAGCGTTTAATATTGTCCTGGAGGTCTCTGAGATTGTCCTCATTTCTTTTAATTTGTTTTTCTTTTATCCTCTCTGATTCATTTATTTCTACCATTCTATCTTCTAATTCACTAATCCTATCTTCTGCCTCTGTTATTCTACTATTTCTTGCCTCCAGGGTGTTTTTAATTTCATTTATTGCATTATTCATTATATATTGACTCTTTTTTATTTCTTCTAGGTCCTTGTTAAACCTTTCTTGCATCTTCTCAATCCTTGTCTCCAGGCTATTTATCTGTGATTCCATTTTAGTTTCAAGATTTTGGATCAATTTCACTATCATTATTCGGAATTCTTTATCAGGTAGATTCCCTATCTCTTCCTCTTTTGTTTGGTTTGGTGGGCATTTATCCTGTTCCTTTATCTGCTGAGTATTCCTCTGTCTCTTCATCTTGTTTAAATTGCTGAGTTTGGGGTGTCCTTTATGTATTCTGGCAGTTTGTGGAGTTCTCTTTATTGTGGCGTTTCCTTGCTGTGTGTGGGTTTGTACAGGTGGCTTGTCAAGGTTTCCTGGTTAGGGAAGCTTGTGTCGGTGTTCTGGTGGGTGGAGCTGTATTTCTTCTCTCTGGAGTGCAATGAAATGTCCAGTAGTGAGTTATGAGATCTCTATAGTTTTTGGGTGACTTTGGGCAGCCTGTATCTTGAAGCTCAGGGCTGTGTTCCTTTGTTGCTGGAGAATTTGCTTGGTATGTCTTGCCCTGGAACTTATTGGCCCTTGTGTGGTGCTTGGTTTCAGTGTCGGAATGGAGGCATTTGATGAGCTCCTGTCAATTAATGTTCCTTGGAGTCAGGAGTTCCCTGGAGTCAGGGTTTGGACTTAAGTCTCCTGCTTCCGGTTATCGGTCTTATTTTTACAGTAGTTTCAAAACTTCTCCTTCTATACAGCACCATTGATAAAACATCTACATTAAAGATGAAAAGTTTCTCTACAATAAGGGTCACTCGGAGAGGTTCACAGGGTTACATGGAGAAGAGAAGAGGGAGGAGGGAGTTAGAGGTGACCCAAATGAGATGAGGTGAATCAATAATGGAGAGAGTGGGCTAGCCAGTAGTCACTTCCTTATGTGCACTCCACAACTGGACCACTCAGAGATGTTCACGGAGTTATACAGAGAAGAGAAGGAGGAGGAAGGTGACAGAGGTGGCCAGAAGGATAAAAGGGGGGAATGAAAAGGAGGGAGACAGATCCAGCCAGTAATCAGTTCCCTAAGTGTTCTCCACCGTCTGGAACACACAGAAATTCACAGAGTTGGGTAGAGTAGAGGGGTTAGGGAGGAGACACAGGGGAACTGGTGGAGAAAAAGGAGAGTCTAAAGGGAGAGAGAGCAGTCAAGCCAGTATTCTTGCTCCCTAGTGAAAAATGGGTCCTGAAGATTGGGTTCTTAAAGGTATAAAATTGGTAACAATTACATAAAAGCAAAAATTAAAAATCTAGAGTAGAGTTTGGAATTTCAAAAATACGATGTTAAAGAAAAGAAGAAGGAAAAGAAAGAGAGAAAAAACGAACAAACAAAAACAAACAAGGTCGCGAAAATTGTAAAGAAAGTACAGGTACAAAATTGATAACTAATACCAAAAAGCAAAAATTAAAAATCTAGAGTAGAGTTTGGAATTTCAAAAATAAAATGTTAAAAAAAAAAAAAAGAAGAAGAAGAAAAATAAAGAGAGAAAACAGACAAACAAAAACAAACAATGTCACAAAAATTATAAAGAAAATACAGGTACAAAATTGATATTATTCAGATATACAATGTTATATAGAAGAAGAAGAGAAAGAAACAGAGAAGAAGAAAAAAAGAAGTCACAGAAATTATATATAAAAAAACTATAGGTATAAAATTAATAACAAATACCAAAAAGCGAAAATTAAAAATCTAGAGTAGAGTTTGGAATTTCTAAAATACAATGTTAAAGAAAAGAAGAAAAAAAAAACAAAAAACAAAAAACAAGGTCAAAAAATTATAAAATATATATATATGAAGTTTGCTGAAGAAGAAAAAAATAGGGTCTTTTTTTTTTTTTGCAAAGTAATAGGTTATAAAAGTGAAAATTAAAGGAACAATAGAGGACTTAAAATTTTTTTTTAATTAAAAAAAAAGAAAGAATGATTGTAAAAATAATAAAAATATATCTAGGACTTTCTTGGTGTTGTTGTGGGTTCAGTTAATTTTTGGCTCGTTCCTTGGTCAGACTTATATTTCTCAAGATCTATAGGCCCCTTCCTATGTAGTCCGTAGTAACCACAGGGTTTTGGTCTATTGCCTGTAGCTTCCAAGGCGTTTCCCTCTGTTATATCTTCTTCTATTTGCTAGTCTCTTCAGTATCTGGTTTCCGCCCTGACACAAAGGGGACAGTGGAGGACACTTTTTTTTTTTTTTTTAGGCTTACTTGTTCAGTCGCGCTGTGGGGAGGGAGGGAGGAATGCTGCAAACAACACTGGCATGGGCTCGCAGTGCCTCAGCCACCCTGGGTCTGCCCCCGCTCACGGCGCATGTAGCCACCCTGCCCACACTGCTCGGGCTCTAGGTTGTTCCGCTGGGAACAATCCGAGGCTGGCCCTGGGTTGCATGCACCTCCCAGGTCCAAGCCGCTCAGGTTCAGGCACTCGGGTAGTCCTCAGAGGCGCAGACTCAGTTGGGCCTGCGTTTTGTGCTCTTCCCAGGTCCCAGCAGCTCAGGTGATGAGGTGTTTGGCAAGCGCCAATGCTGCGACTTAACGCCTCCCCGCCACTCGGTTATCTGGGTGTAAAACCGGCGCACCTTCTCAGGCAGATGTTGACCGTCCAGACCCCAAAGAAGTTTTAGTTAGCAAAGAAGCCTGCTTACAGTTTTATAGATAATGTCTCTCTGGGGCTGCGATTGCCCCCTTCCGGCTCTGGCTGCCCGTCACCGGAGGGGGAAGGTCTGCAGCCGGCTATCTCTGTTCAGTCCTTTGTTCCGTGCGCGGGCCTGGCAGTCTTAGGTTAAGACTGGCTTTTCGCGTGGTAGATATCCCACAGTCTGGTTTGCTAGCCCAAATTATTTCGCTCAGATAGCGCTCAGGGTGTTCAGGCCAGATTCTTACTCTCAGCGATGCAGCCCGCGCCGCGCCTCCCTGCCCAGCCCCCGCTTGCTAATGGCAGATGCAGGCGTCTGTGCTGCTTCTCCGCTGGGGGAGTTACCGTAGGGCTCGCAATATGCGAGTTTTAATTGTTAATTTATTTTTTCTCCCTGTTATGTTGCCCTCTGTGCTTCCAAAGCTCGGCACAGATTCGGCAGTGAGAAGGTTTCCTGGTGTTTGGAAACTTCTCTCTTTTTAAGATTCCCTTCCCAGGACGGAGCTCCGTCCCTCCCTCTTTTGTCTCTTGTTTTTTTGTCTTTAATATTTTTTCCTACCTCCTTCCGAAGAGTTGGGTTGCTTTTCTGGGTGCCTGATGTCCTCTGCTGGCATTCAGAAGTTGTTTTGTGGAATTTACTCAACGTTTAAATGCTCTTTTGATGAATTTGTGGGGGAGAAAGTGTTCTCCCCGTCCTACTCCTCCGCCATCTTGGCTCCTCCTCCCTGGACTTTTCTTTAAGACATACCTTAGTAAAAAGCAACTGGAAACCTTTCCCATGTCCAGCATATATTATGTACTCAATACATATATGTTGATTGGATTAATCAATCTCTATGTTTCTGGAACGTGGAGTTACTAAACAGGTAAATACAGCATTTCTTGCATCAAATCATCCTCATCACCCACTTACTGAGGGCATGTTATGTGCCGCATGACAGAGAATGAGATGGTTGGATGGCATCACCAACTCAATGGACATGAGTTTAAGTAAACTCTGGGAGTCGGTGATGGACAGGGAGGCCTGGCATGCTGCGGTCCATGGGGTCGCAAAGAGTCGGACACGACTGAGCAGCTGAACTGAACTGAGTGCAAGAAGTGTAACAGATAGGATAACAAATAAGACGAGGTTCCTGCCCCAGAGGCAAATACAGTCTGGAAAAGTAAACTCTAGCCCAGAGTAACAAGTTATGTAATGCAGGTATGCAAAAACACTTACGAGAGCAGAGAAAATGGAGTGATTGTTCTGTCTGAAGTAAGAAACAAACAGGGATCATCATCCAGTAGAAACTATCAGATCAGATCAGTCCCTCAGTCGAGTCCAACTCTTTGCAACCCCATGAATCCCAGCACTCCAGGCCTCCCTGTCCATCACCAACTCCCGAAGTTCACTCAGACTCACGTCCATCGAGTCACTGATGCCATCCAGCCATCTCATCCTCTGTCGTCCCCTTCTCCTCCTGCCCCCAATCCCTCCCAGCATCAGAGTCTTTTCCAATGAGTCAACTCTTCTCATGAGGTGGCCAAAGTACTGGAGTTTCAGCTTTAGCATCATTCCTTCCAAAGAAATCCCAGGGACTTCTGATATCCTTCAGAAAGGACTGATTGGATCTCCTTGTAGTCCAAGGGACTCTCAAGAGTCTTCTCCAACACCACAGTTCAAAAGCACCAATTCTTTGGCGCTCAGCCTTCTTCACAGTCCACCTCTCACATCCATACATGACCACAGGAAAAACCATAGCCTTGACTAGACGAACCTTTGTTGGCAAAGTAATGTCTCTGCTTTTCAATATGCTACCTAGGTTGGTCATAACTTTCCTTCCAAGGAGTAAGCGTCTTTTAATTTCATGGCTGCTGTCACCATCTGTAGGGATTTTGGAGCCCAGAAAAATAAAGTCTGACACTGTTTCCACTGTTTCCCCATCTATTTCCCATGAAGTGGTGGGACCGGATGCCATGATCTTCATTTTCTGAATGTTGAGCTTTAAGCAAACTTTTTCACTCTCCACTTTCATTTTCATCAAGAGGCTTTTGAGTTCCTCTTCACTTTCTGCCATAAGGGTGGTGTCATCTGCATATCTGAGGTTATTGATATTTCTCCCAGCAATCTTGATTCCAGTTTGTGTTTCTTCCAGTCCAGCGTTTCTCATGGTGTATTCTGCATATAAGTTAAATAAACAAGGTGACAATATACAGCCTTGACGAACTCCTTTTCCTATTTGGAACCAGTCTGTTGTTCCATGTCCAGTTCTAACTGTTGCTTCCTGACCTGCATACAAATTTCTCAAGAGGTGGATCAGGTGGTCTGATATTCCCATCTCTTTCAGAATTTTCCACAGTTTATTGTGATCCACACAGTCAAAAGCTTTGGCATAGTCAATCAAGCAGAAATAGATGTTTTTCTGGAACTCTCTTGCTTTTTCCGTGATCCAGTGGATGTTGGCAATTTGATCTCTGGTTCCTCTGCCTTTTCTAAAACCAGCTTGAACATCAGGAAGTTCATGGTTCACATATTGCTGAAGCCTGGCTTGGAGAATTTTGAGCATTACTTTACTAGCCTGTGAGATGAGTGCAATTGTGTGGTAGTTTGAGCATTCTTTGGCATTGCCTTTCTTTGGGATTGGAATGAAAACTGACCTTTTCCAGTCCTGTGGCCACTGCTTAGTTTTCCAAATTTTCTGGCATATTGAGTGCAGCACTTTCACAGCATATCTTTCAGTATTTCGAATAGCTCAACTGGAATTCCATCACCTCCACTACTATCACAACATTGTAAATCAGCGATACGCCAACAAAAAGTTTTAAAAACAAATACAATGTGAATGAATGAGCCAGTTCTTTGACACATGGATCAAAATAGACATTTCATCTTTAGGTATTGAAAATGGGACTATGTATTTGCATGGTTTTTCTATATCAATATGTATAAATAGGTTTATAACTAGAGATGATTAGACTATAAGCTGTATACACGTGAGAAATAGAAGAGAGACACTGAAGAGGGCTCTGGCAATCAGCACAGAACTCGCTCCTCTTGCTCCTGAATCTCCTCCAGCTCCTCTCACTCATGGCTGTTTCCTGGTTGTCTCTCTAGGCTTACGTGTCTTGCATGATGTTCCTGCTGCAAGGTGCCCAGATGCTGCAGATGCTGGAGAAATCCTTGAGGAAGAGCCTTCCTATGTCCTTAAAGGTGAGAACGGCAAATTCTTGGGGAGTTTTCCCCTTGGGGAGTGAGGACTAAGAAGTTCCTGCGAATGAAGAAGAGAGACTAGTGTTTGCTAAGTGCCTATTCTGTGCCAGGCCTTAGAGCATGTTTCCTCTGGTTTAACATGCATAACCTCTCTGCAATATGTTCACTGTTATGCCCACATCACTGCTGTGAAGATGGAGGCTTGGTGAAGTGATTTGCCCGATACCCCAGATAGTGAGCTGCAGTGCTATGGTATGAACATAGGAATGCCTGAGACCTAACATTGCTTTTTTTCTCCAAGTTGAATAAAAAAGTGTTCCCTTGCTCCTTTTTAAGAAACATTCCATAATAGCACTGGGAATTTGCCCAGAGCTCTCCTACAAAATTAGCTAAGACTGCATGTTAATTTTTAATTTTTTCTCCCTAAAGGAACAGTTGCCAGATCATGAGCCGCCTTTGAAATTACCAATGAATCAATTTCTATTTGACTTAAATTTCCAAGTTTCTCTGAACATACTGCACATCAGGCTATTTTGATAGTCAGGCTGACACTGAGGATCTCTGTTCACCTAGTACAATTGATCAGAAACGTTAGGATTAAATAGGGAATACTCATAAATGTCCCCATCCAGAACTGTTCCATAGCAGCTCTACTGATTGGCCGAGGTCCTCGCCTTAGCAATGAAAGGGATGGTGTCCGTTCCAGTGGAATTTAAATGCAACCATGTGTCTGTGGGGAGTTTGAGCAAATTCTGGGCCATCATGAAGGACAGGGAGGTCTGCCGTGCTGCAGTCCATGCGGTTGCAGAGTCAGATATGACTGAGTGACTGCACAACAGCAACAGTGTGTGTGTGTGTGTGTGTGTGTGTGTGTGTGTGTGTAAAATCGTTTTTCCCTGAAATATTTTTTGTTTCTTAGGTCAGATTAGAAACTAGATTTCTACTGTTTTGTCAGACACTCCTACAAGATGCATACAGTTGAGATTAGGTAAATGCATTTTTCACCCCCTCACTCTCTAATAGATTTTTCTGCTTCTTCTTTCAGTATAAAGGTGGAAAGTGCTGGCAGTATTTTATTTCTAGATCATATGGCTTCATTTATTAGAAATAGACTAAGGGGGGTACTCCCTAATGGTCCAGTGGTTCAGACACCACACTCCAAGGCGGGGGCCCAGTTCCGATCCCTGGCCATGGAACTGGATCCCACGTGCCAAGCTAAAGGAGCACGGGCAGCAACTAGAGACGTGCATTCTACAACTCAGACCTGGGGCAGCCAAATAAATATTGAAAAAGAGAAAAATGGACGAATGAAACAACTCACCCTGTCTTTAAATTACTGCCTGAAAATGACTTCAGATCAACTAATTTAAAACTAAAAAACCACCCCCTTCAGTGGATCCCACTAAATACAAATCTCTGTTACCTTTCACTTGATAAATCCTTAAGATCCAGGCAAACTCTCAGAGAAACAGTCAATTTTTTCTTAGAGATAAGATCAATCATACATTTTAAGAACATTTGCTTAAGATATTTTTTATGGTGAGTAGCTATTTTTTAATATTCTTCAGCCTAAAACTTTCTCCTCGAGTTAAGTGGACTCCAAACATTTCGAGAAAACTGTTGGTGGGTCCAAGGCCCTTATGCGGACCATCTCTGTGTTAAGAAAAGGTGGTCCTCTTGGGTCCCCAGCTTTCCTGAAGAAACAGCATTGGTTGTATATTGGAGATGCACATTATACCCTAGTTCAAATCTATGGTACTTGTTTGCCAGGTACTTTTAATGGAACTGTAACCTGGAACTCAGTACTTGAGTCTCAGTTCAGATAATGTCCATCTGCCCTTCTCAGTGTTGGCTATTCAGTACATTTTATTGTGTGTGAACTCCAGTTGAGTCAATTTAGAGTAGTTGCCTGACTCACTATGTTCCGAGTTCAATAGAAAAAAGGTTTTAATTAATTCAGCCAGAGGAATAAGAAAGAGAACAGTTACACGTATTTTCAGATCTTGTAATGAATCATATATTAATATAAAATGGTTTTACAGACTTCCCAGGTGGTACTAGTGGTAGAAAATCTTCCTGCTAATGAAGGAGACATAAGAGACACAGGTTCGATCCCCGGATTGGGAAGATCCTCTAGAGTAGGAAATGGCAACTCACTCCAGTATTCTTGCCTGGAGAATCCCATGGACAGAGGAGCATCGTGGGCTGCAGTCCACGGGGTTGCAGAGAGTCAGACACAACTGAGCGACTAAACACAAGCACATAAAATAGTTTTACACCCCCAGGTGCCGATGTGTAAAAACACTCCACTGAATTTCTATTTCAAGCCTCCATTCGTGGCTGAAAACAATACATTCAGGTAAGATCAGGCAACATAGACTTTTCTCCTCTTTCTCCATGATCTAACATCAATAGTTCATGTGAGGTGGAGAGTGGTAGGAGGGAAAGACGTTGAACAGTCTTTGGTCACCATTAACCACGGTAGAAGTCATTCAACTGGATAACATGTTTTTTTTTTTTTTTCCACCTTTGGTCTCTGGCAGTTTCCATGCTGGTATCTGCAGAGGTTTCATGTCCACAAGAGTCACGAGGCCCATGGCAGAATTCATTCACTGCTGCATTCCCCACCCCTCAAACAACTAGAGTATTTAAGACCCAAGGGTGCCCTCATACATTCTCTCCTTGCTCTTCCCTCTCTCTCAACAGCCTGTGCAACACGGTGGGGCTGGGATTCCAAGACTGGACTCAGGCCGCCAGATTCCACAGTCCATTCTCTTGAGCATTTTGCTGTAGCCTTTGCTTATTGGTGGGAGGAAATTGCCACCAAGGGGTTATGAAGACATGTGAAAGAGTTTTAAACGTGTCCATAAACTTTCAACTAGTAATTACCTTCTGGATAATGTAAGGAAATAGCAGGTGCCCATGCAAAGATGTCTGTGCAGGCATGCTCTTTGAAGAACTATCTGTTAAAATGAAAATTTGGAACCAGCTGTAATGACCTTTAACAGGCAAAGGTACAAATGAATTGTGGTACTGATTCTATATAATGGAATCCTCTGCAGCAATTAGAACATAATTTAAAAATTTTTATATTTATGAACATAGAAGTACTTCCACAATTTATTCAGTGGGGGGAAAGATCATGTATCTGATCATTTTACATTTGTAAAATTGTGTATGTCCATGAAGTTCTCTGGTGGCTCAGATGGTAAAGAATCCACCTGCAATGTGGGAGACTGGGATTCGATCCTTGGGTTGGCAAGATCCCCTGGAGGAGGGCATGGAAACCCACTCCAGTATTCTTGCTTGGAGAATCCCATGGACAGAGGAGCCTGGCAGGTGGCAAAGAGTCAAACATGAGGTGTCAAGAGTCAATGAGGTGGCAAAGAGTCAAACACGACTGAGTGACTAAGCATAGCACATGGGTATGACTAGAAGACAGTCTGGGAAAAGATAACAAACCCTACAAAAAAAAAAAAAAAAAGAGTGATGTTCTTAAGATCACTAACTTTGTTTGTCCAAACATTTTGCCATATGCATATATGAGTTATATTTATTGTTGTTCAGTTGCTCAGTCGTGTCCAACTCTTTGGGTCCCCGTGGACTGCAGCACACCAGGCTTCCCTGTACTTCACTGTCTCCCAGAGATTGCTCAAACTCACCTCCATTGAGTCAGTGATGCCATCCAACCATCTCATCCTCCTGCCCCCAATCCGTCCCAGCATCAGGGAGTTTTCCAATGAGTAGCTCTTCACATCAGGTGGCCAAAGTATTGGAGCTCCAGCTTTAACATCAGTCCTTCCAATGAATATTTGGGGTTGATTTCCTTTAGGATTGACTGGTTTGATCTTCTTGCTGGTCAAGTGACTTTCAAGAGTCTTCTCCTGCACCACACTTTGAAAGCATCAATTTTTTGGTGCTCAACCTTCTTTGTGGTACAACTCTCACAACCATACATGACTATTGGAGAAACCATAGCTTCGACTAGACAGACCTTTGTCAACAAAGTGATGTTTTTAATTTTTAATATGCTCTCTAGGTATGTCATAGCTTTTCTTCCAAGGAACAATCTTTTACGTTTATGGCTGCAGCCACCATCCACAGTGATTTCAGAGCCCAAGAAAAGAAAATCTGCCACTGCTTTCATTGTTTCCCCATCTATTTGCTATGAAGTGATGGGACCGGATGCCATGATCTTAGTTTTTTGAACGCTGGGTTTTAAGTCAGCATTTTCACTCTCCTCTTTCACTTTCATCAAGAAGCTCTTTAGTTTCTTTTCATTTTCTGCCATAAGGATAGTGTCATCTGCATATCTGAGGTTATTGATACTTCTCCTGGAAATATTGATTCCAGCTTGTGCTTCATCCAGCCTGGCATTTTGCATGATGTACTCTGCATATGAGTTAAATAAGCAGGGCAACAATATATAGCCTTGATGTACTCCTTTCTCAATTTGGAACAAGTCTATTGTTCCATGTCCGGTTCTAACTGTTGCTTCCTGACCTGCATACAGCTTTCTCAGGAGGCAGGTAAGGTGGTCTGGTATTCCCATCTCTTGAAGAATTTTCCACAGTTTGTTGTGATCCACATAGGCAAAGGCTTTAGTGTAATCAATGAAGCAGAATTAGATGTTTTTCTGGAATTCTCTTGCTTTTTCTATGATCCAATAGATGTTGGCAATTTGATTTATATTAGATGGGCAGAAAATTTTCTCATTTCAGGTAAAAAAAAAAAAAGGTTTCACGTGGAGATTGTTGACATAGATGCCCTATTTGTCTTTTTTCCACTATAAAATTTCATGATTTCATAGAAATAGGCCTTGTCCTGATCAAAGAAGGTACTTTGCCATCCCTTCCTGATAGGCTGACCCCCTCACTTCCTCTGCACACTGCAGGTTTATGGGACCATCATGTACATGAACCATGGAAACCCATTCAATCTAAAGGCCCTGGTGGACAAGTGGCCTGATTTTCAGACCGTGGTTATCCGCCCTCAGGAGCAGGTAAGGGGCAGGTGTGGAGTGAACGTGTTATGTTTATCTTTGCTGCGTGCCTAGCATGTGCCTGGCAGTGTGGTGGACCCTGGAGACACGGAGATGAAACACAGTGACAGTGAACAGGCCCCTGTCCTCAAGAACCTCAGAGTCCGGAGGGAAATATAGATAGATAAATAAATGATAATTTAGCACAAAGTGTACAAGAACAGAAAATGTAAAGCATACAAAGAAATCACTGGTGAAAACTGATGAGCTGTGGAGGCTGAAGACGGAAGTTGCAGAATCAGGTGAGAGACACCTCTGAATGGATGTTTCATTGGAACTGGATTTTGTTGATAAATACATCTTTGTTAGGCCGAGAAAGAATGGAGGACATTCTAACCAGAGAAAGTAGCAAGGACAAAAATAGGAAGGTATACAATAAGACAGTTAGCTAAGGTGATTATAAAAGCAAACTTATATTAGAATTTCTGTATGCATTTTGGAAAAATATTAAAAAGTCATAAAACTATATAGTTTATACATTTCAAAGACAAAACATTCTAAGTTCATTAAAAATATCCAGTAAAATTATAGCTTTATAAATATATAAATATACTTTCCCTAAAAATAATGTTATTTAAAAACTGGAAACAAAAAAACATATTTAATGAATAAACATATTGATAAACACTGAACTGAAATAAAATTATTTGATCTTTTGTCTTCAATGGGATATTATAAACAAAATTTGATAATGATGTCATTGCTGAGTTGTGAATGTATTTTTATGAAACGTATTCCAAACATTTTTTAAATTCTATAATTTTCCACTAGCTGTTATGTTTTTCTGTGACTTTTTCATGCACATAATCTCACCCCCTTTTTAATAATTTGACAGGATTTTTCTGCATAAGTGATTTCATTGTTTTTCTGTAATTACAGTTTGTTCAACTAGTTTAATATTGTGAGTAAGCATTTCTAATAGGTTTTCATCTTCTTTTTCCTAATTAAGTATAGATAGAAATTTCAACCCAGAATTATCAATATCTAAATTGTCATGCTCTAGTTGATATGTTCAACAAGTATTTGAAATAAGAAAAATTTATTCTTGCAACAGAAACTTTTCCTTGTCAATTGCTTTTATCCCTGTTGAGAAAATGAAAATATAGAAAAGTGCTTTCTAGATAGTTGTGCCTTTGTTTGAGAGGACATTTTGACACAATGTATATAATATTCTTCAGTTTTTCATCATAATTTGAATACCTGAATAGTTTATAGCTTATACCTCATAGCTTAAATGATTCAGAAAAATTTGTAGTGCACAAATACAGACAGCAATATTTTAGTACTGAAAAATACCACAGTTTAGTAGATTTTAGGGAAAAAAGGGTTAAAATTATGAAAAATAAGAAATTTATTTTGTCCCCCATTTCTTTATGACAACAGGACATGAAAGATGACCTTGATCACTACACTAATACTTACCATGTCTACTCTGAAGATCTTAAGAATTGTCAGGAATTCCTTGACTTACCAGAAGTCATCAATTGGAAACAGCATCTGCAGATCCAAAGTAAGTAACAGGAATGGACTCACCTCTCCATCCTAGCAATTTCTTCTTGTCATCTATGTCCTTTCTCCAAGCTCCAGACCCTCCACCTGCTGTCAACAGTTTTGTTGTTGTTGTTCAACTACAACTGTACATGTAAAGGGGAAGAAACACCCTCCAAGCTTGTATGGGATGCTATAGAGGACTGTACATAGTCCCCGGATAGCCAAGGATTTGTGCCACACTTTGCAGACATAAGCAGGATATCTTAGGATGGTTGGGTATCAGAGCAGAGCTTTCCCCAGGGACTTTCCTGTGGCTCATCCAGGAAAGAATCCCCCTCCAATGCAGGAGACCTGGATTCAATCCCTGGGTTGGGAAGATCCCCTGGAGAAGGGAACGGCTACCCACTCCAGTATTCTGGCCTGGAGAATCCCATGGACTATACAGTCCATACAGTGTCACAAAGAGTCAGACATGACTGAGTGACTTTCACTTCACTTGCAGACTTTCAACCTTCACTTGCAGGGTGCCTTAGGATGGTTGGGTATCAGAGCAGAGCTTTCCCCAGAGAATTCTGTTCTTAGATCACCTCTCAGGTCACAGAGAACAGCTGTCATGGTTATGAGCAACCCCTGCAGAGTCAGACCACCTAGAATGGCATTTGCCTGTGACTTTGCTATGTGATCCTAGCCAGAGACATTATCTGAGATCATGATTTACATATATAGAATTGAGAATAATCAGTTCAGTTCAGTTCAGTTGCTCAGTTGTGTCCAACTCTTTGTGACCCCATAGACTGCAGCATGCTAGGCCTCCCTGTCCATCACCAACTCCTGGAGCTTTCTCAGACTCATGTCCATTGAGCCAATGATGCCATCCAACTATCATCCTCTGCCATCCCCTTCTCCTCCTGCCTTCAATCTTTCCCAGCATCAGGGTCTTTTCAAACAAGTCAGTTCTTCTCATCAGGTGGCCAAAGTATTGGAGTTTCAGCTTCACCATCAGTCCTTCCAATGAAGGACCCAAAACACAGCAGTGTTGAAAAGATTCAATGAAATCTTGACCAGGAATTGCTGAGTACAATGCCCGGATGTTTCAGTTCATTTCACTGCATAGGAAAGCTCATAAATCTGTGAACTGACAGGTGGGCTGGGCTTGGCAAGGCGGTTGTTCTGTTGGTCTCCTCTGGGTTTTCATATGCAACTGCAGTCAACTAATGGGTGGGCCATGGGCTGGTTTCTCTAGCATGGCCTAGCGTATGTCTGAATGATGGTCTGACTGTCAGGGCTGGCTACTTGTGGTCATACAATAGGCGCACACATCCTCAGCAAGCTAGCCTAGGCCTATTCACGCGGTGTTGATCTCAAGGAAACAGAAATGCAAAGACATGGTGAGCCATAACGTGCAAGCATTTTTAAGCCCCTCCCTGCATCAATATACTCTTTCCCAATTGGTGAAATCCAGTCATATGGCCAAGGTCAGATGCAGTGCAGGAGGGGAACTATTCCAGGGAATGGATACAAGGACATGTGGGCAAACTGAGGACCATCCCTGCAGTCATCTCTGCAATCATCTACCGTACTGGAAACACAGTAAGTTCTCCATAGATGGTGGCAACTCTAATGATGATAGCTCACCTTCTTTGGTCATCAGAACCACATGGTTATGTAGCCCAGGAAACTTAGGTCTAGGTATGACCATGACTGAATGAATTCCTAGACATGTTTTCAATTTTGTAAAACAAGGAAAACTGTACAGATCTTGACTACATAACCCCAGTCATACAGCAGCACCACCAACGTGTGAGTGGCTCAGACCTGTCCAACTCTCTGTGACCCTATGGACTGTAGATTTTCAGGCTCCTCTGTCAGTGGAATTCTCTAGGCAAGAATACTGAACTGTGTTGCCATTCCTTTCTCCAGGGGATCTTCCCAACTCTGGATCGAATCCGGGTCTCTGGCATTGCAGGCAGATTCTTTACTGGCTGAGCCACCAGGGAAGCAGCCCCAAGCCCATCTCCAAAGTTTTCTGTCTATAAACCCTCAGATACTCCTACTCCACTGGAGAGCTTTTCCTTAGAATGGACTTAAATCATGGCATGTCTCCTTATAATCCCATCTAGGTACACAGTCCAGCCTGAATGAAGTAATACAAAATCTTGCAGCCACGAAATCCTTCAAAGTCAAGCGATCAAAAAACATTCTCTACATGGCATCTGAGACAATAAAGGAACTGACTCCATCCCTGCTGGATGTAAAGAACTTACCAGTCGGCGATGGCAAACCAAAGGCTATGTGAGTTTGATAAAAGCTACTCTGCACCACTTACACCTCTCATACACAAGTAGCCTCCAGCCTTGTCTGCCTGCTTTTACCCTTGCTCCCCACAATCCATCTTCTTCAAGGCAGCCAGAATAAGCTTTTTGAAAAAATGTAATTCAAGCCGTGTTTCTCCCTGCTTAAAATAGGCCACCAGGTCCTCTCCTCTGGAGCGTGTCAGGCCTGTGCTGCCCTCTCTGACCTGTCTTGCCCTTCTAGCTCACTCAGTCCAGCAACAGCAGCCTCTTTCTCATCCTCCATCCTCACAAGCTCAGCCACAGTCCAGGAGTCTGTGTGCCCTCTCTCCTCCGCCTCCTCTCTCTCTATAAGGATGATAGAGGTGGGGACAGATGCAAACCTCTAAAGTCACAGACTGTGCTTTTCTCTTGGAACACCCACAGCTGACCCAGAGATGTTTAAGCTCTCATCTGCAGATCCTAGCCACGCGGCTGTGGTGAACAGATTCTAGCTTTTCGGAGGCAACGAGAGGAGCCTGAGGTTCATTGAGCGCTGTATCCGGAGCTTCCCCAACTTCTGCCTGCTGGGGCCCGAGGGGACCCCTGTGTCTTGGTCCCTGATGGACCAGACAGGAGAGATGCGGATGGCAGGCACCCTGCCTGAGTACCGGGCCCAGGGGCTCGTCACCCACGCCATCTACCAGCAGGCCCAGTGTCTGCTCAAGCGGGGCTTCCCTGTGTATGCTCACGTGGACCCCAAGAACCAGATCATGCAGAAGATGGGTCAGAGCCTCAACCACATGCCCGTGCCCTGTGACTGGAACCAGCGGAACTGTGAGCCTCTGTGAGCGGCCCTGAGCAGGAGCCAGGGTGGAGGGGTATGAGGACGTGATGGGGGGCAGAGCGCGATGGAAGGAAGAATAAATTGTGGCTGCGATCACCATGAAGGCGTTGTGGCTGCGGTTGCCATGAAGGTGTATGGCTGCGGTCACTGTGAAGGCGTGTGGCTGCGGTCACTGTGAAGGCGTGTGGCTGTGATCCCTGTGAAGGCATGTGGCTGCGGTCACTGTGAAGGCGTGTGGCTGTGATCCCTGTGAAGGTGTGTGGCTGTGATGTGTGGCTGCGATCCCTGTGAAGGCGTGTGGCTGTGATCACTGTGAAAGCATGTGACTGTGATCCCTGTGAAGGCGTGTGACTGTGATCATGTGAAGGCGTGTGGCTGCAGTCACTGTGAAGGCGTGTGGCTGCGGTCACTGTGAAGGCGTGTGACTGTGATCATGTGAAGGCGTGTGGCTGTGATCACTGTGAAGGCGTGTGACTGCGATCATGTGAAGGCGTGTGACTGCGATCATGTGAAGGCGTGTGACTGCGATCATGTGAAGGCGTGTGGCTGTGATCACTGTGAAGGCGTGTGGCTGTGGTCACTGTGAAGGCATGTGGCTGTGGTCACTGTGAAGGCATGTGACTGTGATCATGTAAAGGCGTGTGGCTGTGATCACTGTGAAGGCGTGTGGCTGTGGTCACTGTGAAGGTGTGTGGCTGTGGTCACTGTGAAGGCGTGTGACTGTGATCATGGGAAGGCATGTGGATGCGATCACTGTGAAGGCGTTTGGCTGTGGTCACTGTGAAGGCGTGTGACTGTGATCATGTGAAGGCATGTGACTGTGATCATGTGAAGGTGTGTGGCTGTGATCACTGTGAAGGCGTCTGGCTGTGGTCACTGTGAAGGCGTGTGACTGTGATCATGTGAAGGCGTGTGACTGCGATCATGTGAAGGCGTGTGGCTGTGATCACTGTGAGGGCGTGTGGCTGTGGTCACTGTGAAGGCGTGTGACTGTGATCATGGGAAGGTGTGTGGATGCGATCACTGTGAAGGCGTGTGGCTGTGGTCACTGTGAAGGCGTGTGACTGCGATCATGTGAAGGCGTGTGACTGCGATCATGTGAAGGCATGTGGCTGTGATCATGTGAAGGCGTGTGGCTGTGATCACTGTGAAGGCGTGTGGCTGTGGTCACTGTGAAGGCGTGTGGCTGTGATCATGTGAAGGCATGTGACTGCGATCATGTGAAGGCGTGTGGCTGTGGTCACTGTGAAGGCGTGTGGCTGTGATCATGTGAAGGCGTGTGACTGTGGTCACTGTGAAGGCGTGTGACTGTGATCATGTGAAGGCATGTGACTGTGATCACTGTAAAGGCGTGTGGCTGTGGTCACTGTGAAGGCGTGTGACTGTGATCATGTGAAGATGTGTGGCTGCAATCCCTGTGAAGGCCTGTGGCTGTGATCCCTGTGAAGGCATGTGGCTGCGGTCACTGTGAAGGCGTGTGTGCTTGGAGCCCTGGGGAGGCCATGTGAATGGCCAGCAGGCCCGCTCCTGGCCCTGCACTCAGGTCACGATGGGCTTGCCTCAGAGGTCTCCACCTGAGCAGTGGCCGGTCCTCCTGTGGTGGGTGCACACATTCTGCTCCCCACACTCCTGGCATCCCTGCCAGGCTTCCTCATCAGCCACATGTTGCCCTGAATGGATTCCCCTGGGACTCTTAGGGCAGAAGTGGGGAGAGCCTCACCACTTTTTCCAGAAGGATAATACCTCCTGGCCTTTATGACCTAGTCCTGAGTTTCTGTGGCTCTTCCCTTAGTGAAGAGCAAGTAGACTCTACTCATTAGGTCTGTTGAGGTCACCTCTCTTCTTTCTGCTTCACAGGTACATTAAACATGTTACATGCAGGGATACATGAGATACTACGTTAAACACCACATGCGTGATGTAGCAGGGAGCCTTACTAAGAAAAAACATATCTGTTAGCCTGCCCACTCCCTACTGTCACTCCAGAGAAAATGATTCAATGTTGTTTCTGAAAGCTGAGCTTCTTAAAGCCACCAGACACCCTCAGACAATGAAGAGATGCTGTGCTGTGTTTAATTGTACAAGTTGAAGCTCAGCCGTTCGTGACGGGGACAGCATGAGTGAGCCTGGGGAGAGGACAGTGGGCACAGCCAGACGCAATGAGGCTGGGACTTATTGAGAATGCAGCTGAGGATGAGGGTGGCACAGTGTGCATTTCTGCTGCTCCTCTTGAGCTTGGCACCTCACTTCAGGATGCCCAGTTCTGTGCGGGTCGACTGTTGTCTCAGGGGAGAGTCTGGTTTCTGGTGTGCTGAGCTGCTCCTCCTGGTCAGGACGGGTTAGGGGGAGAGCTTCCTGCCCCAGCCCTGCAGCAGCCTGAGCACCAGAGCCGGCAGCAAACAGCAGCTGCAAGAGGGTGGTCGCCAGGTCAAGAACCTGCTTCCGCTGGTCCGTCTAAGCTTGAAACTCGGCTCTGCAATCGGAGGTTAAGGCCCCCACTCACACATATGCACACATACTCAGTACACGCATGCATGCATATACACATGCTCAGTACTCTGTTTTTGCTCCCAGCACCCTGATTTTTGCTCCCAGCTTTTAACAGTAGCAGTTGGGTGTTTGTGGTCTTTTGTGGTCTTTTGTCCATAATTTGCCTCAACTTAGTGTGCACACACTTATTTTAGTCGCTTAAAGTTTGCTCCCCAAAATAGCATCATTGGCATTATTTGAAAATTCTTAGACTCCATCCAAGACTCCTCTAAAAGATAAAGTCTAATAAAGTCTCCTGTTTTTGTGATTATAGGAGAAAACACCCTTGTACCTATAAGATACACGACATATTTAAAGATTAAAGGGTGAAGTCTGAAAATGTTCCAAACGTTAACAATGTGACTCTATGTAAAGAGTACCTGGTGTTCATTGTACAATTCTTCAACTTTAATAAGCTTGAAATTCTTCCAACATATAATCTTTAAAGCATTATTAAGCATTAGAAGCTTTCAGATTATCCTTTGATAAGAATAATCAATAATATTCATCAACTTCTTTTAGACTCATTTCTGTTAATTTTCTTTCTGTAATCTTCTGTGTATTATTGTGGGTTCAGATGAATTCATTTCTGTATTTTACAAGCATTAGTCTTCTTTTCACACTCAAATTATAACTTTGGCCAGGGGTATAGGACAACTGCTGTGTTCATTTGACATGATCTTATTAATTTTTAAATAAACAGATGCAGAGTACATCATGAGAAACGCTGGACTGGAGGAAACACAAGCTGGAATCAAGATTGCCGGGAGAAATATCAATAACCTCAGATATGCAGATGACACCACCCTTATGGCAGAAAGTGAAGAGGAACTCAAAAGCCTCTTGATGAAAGTGAAAGTGGAGAGTGAAAAAGTTGGCTTAAAGCTCAACATTCAGAAAACAAAGATCATGGCATCCGGTCCCATCACTTCATGGCAAATAGATGGGGAAACAGTGGAAACAGTGTCAGACTTTATTTTTCTGGGCTCCAAAATCACTGCAGATGGTGATTGTATCCATGAAATTAAAAGACACTTACTCCTTGGAAGGAAAGTTATGACCAACCTAGATAGTATATTGAAAAGCAGAAATATTACTTTGCCAACAAAGGTCGGTCTAGTCAAGGCTATGGTTTTTCCTATGGTCATGTATGGATGTGAGAGTTGAACTGTGAAGAAAGCTGAGTGCTGAAGAATTGATGCTTTTGAACTGTGGTGTTGGAGAAGACTCTTGAGAGTTCCTAGGGCTGCAAGGAGATCCAACCAGTCCATTCTGAAGGAGATCAGCCCTGGGATTTCTTTGGAAGGAATGATGCTAAAGCTGAAACTCCAGTACTTTGGCCACCTCATGCGAAGAGTTGACTCACTGGAAAAGACTCTGATGCTGGGAGGGATTGGGGGCAAGAGGAGAAAGGGATGAGGATGAGATGGCTGGATGGCATCAGTGACTCGATGGACGTGAGTCTCAGTGAACTCTGGGAGTTGGTGATGGACAGGGAGGCCTGGTGTGCTGCGATTCGTGGGATCGCAAAGAGTCGGACACGACTGAGTGACTGATCTGATCTGATCTGATCTATTAATTTTTAAGTATTTTCTTGCTTTACAGCATGAAAATTTCTAACACTAAAAAAAAATTTTTAAATTAGTTAAGTCTTATGAAGAACCTGCTTTCCCCGAAAATGGAATCAGCCGCTTTTCCATGTTCCAGTGTTAAAATGGTATTTGAGACCAGAATCTTTACAGATTTACAGATTATCATCTGTAGAATCTGAAGAGATATGGCACACTTCCTACTGACTTGCTTTAAGGACAAATTAAAGAATTCCTATAAACTACCAAACACAGTGTCTGATTCTTTGCAAATACTCAACAAATTTTTATCATTGTTGTTACAATTTCACTGGAAACATTCGGGAAACTCTTGAAGCAAGTATGTCCCTCAAGATAGGAGACATGCACAAATATTGCTGGCCTGCACTCTAGGGCATCTGCAATGAGAAGCCACCACGAGGATAAGCCCTTGCACCACAGCTAGAGAGCAGCCTCCCGCTTGCCACCACTAGAAAAAAGTCCAGGCCCATCAGCGAAGACCCAGCACAGCCAAAAGATAAATAAACAAATCTTTAAAATATACATATACAAAATAAAAAAATATATACATATATACTTAGTGCAGTTAACACAGATAAAGTAATTAGCACTTTCTTGCTGTTTTAGAATGTCTATTTAGCATTCGATTTACCTATAAGCATCTCTTTATAGTTGATTTGCTTGGATAAAAATTCAAACAAGAGCTCCACCATTTTTTTTTCCTCTTTTTATCACCACTTGTGTGTTGAAAAAAACTGGGTTGTTTGTCCTGTAGATATTCCCAAATTCTGAATTTTATTTGTTTTTCCAAAGCCTACGTGTTGTTTAACCTGTTCTCTACCACCTGCATTTTCTGTAAACTTGCAGTTATATCAAGAGTCTTGATCAGGTTCGGTTTTAATTCTACAGCAAGAACATCTCATAATTGTGTTCGTGCACTTTCTACTGTGCCACATTAGGGTGAATGTTAAGTGTCTTTGTTTCTCTTTTCTGATGATCAGATGAATGTAGGTCCAGATACTGTCAGACTTTTCCAACCATTATAATGCTCCCCAATAGCTATTCCTCAGTAGTCAAGTATGGATATGAGAGTTGGACCATAAAGAAAGCTGAGCACCAAAGAATTGATGCTTTCAAACTGTGGTGCTAGAGAAGACTCTTGAGAGTCCCTTGGACTGGCAGGAGATCAAACCAGTCAATCCTAAAGGAAATCAACCCTGAATATTCATTTAGAAGGGCTGATGCTGAAGCTCCAATACTTTGGCCACCTGATGGGAAGAGCCAACTCTTTGGAAGAGACCATGATGCTGGGAAAGATTGAGGGCAGGAGGAGAAGGGGATGACGGAGGATGAGATAGTTGGATGGCATCACTGACTCAATGGATGTGAGTCTGAGCAAGCCCGGGTGATGCTGAAGGACTGGGAAGCTGGTGTATTGCAGTCCATGGGGTCACAGAGTCAGACATGACTGAGCGACTGAACAACAGCAACGGTCTTGTGAAGCACCCCAGGACGTGAAAGAGGTGTTGGCACGTGTGAGCATAAAGATTGCACCATACTGAGGACTGACCTTTTGTCATGTGACCCTTGGCCAGGGACCGGAACTCTTGCTTCCAGTGAATGATCACTGGTGGTTCAAGCAATTCCTGGAAATTCTCCAGAGGGTTGGAATAGACTTCACTGATGTTGCATTCTGTGAGGGTTAGAAAGAGAAAAAGAAATCCATTGATAAGATTTGGGGAAAAAAATGTTGAGGAACCTGTGGGAAGTTATTCTTTTCACAAATAATGAAACTGTGGACCAACTGTGCCTCCTGCCATATCCGAAGACAAAGGACACTGTGGCCACCAGCCACGCCAGCCATGCCGCGCCTCCCACAATCAAAGGCGAGTCCCAGGGAGACTCAGGATGGAGGCAGGATTCCCACCCCCACAGTCAGCCCCACATGGTGCACCCTGAGAGGACTCAGGGTCTGAAAGCAAGAATGCCTGCCCAGATCCTGAGGCCCATGTCAAAGGGATGATTTCGGCGAAGCTGGACTTTTGCGTCTTCCCATACATAGAAAAGTACTGGGTGTGGGGTGGGGAGGAGGACATATACTACACGTCTGGGGTTGGCACATGTGGAGTACTATCTTAACAGGCACATATGCCTGAAGGGCTGCTGCCGAAGTTGACGCTCCAATGCTTTGGCCCCCTGACGCGAAGAGCGCACTCATGGGAAAAGACCCTGATGCTGGGGAAGATGGAAGGTGGGAGGAGAAGGGGGCGACAGAGGATGAGATGACTGGATGGCGTTACTGACTTGATGGACATGAGTTTGAGCAAGCTCTGGGAGTTGGTGATGGACAGGGAGGCCTGGTGTGCTGCAGTCCACAGGGTCGCAAAGAGTCAGACGCGACTGAATGACTGAACTGATATATAACAGGTAAACAGCAAGGGGCTATCATACAGCACAGGGAACTATACTAGCATCTTGTAATAACCTATAATGGAGGAGAACCTGAAAAGAGTATATAGACAGGACTGCATCACTTTGCTGTACACTTGAAACTACCACAGCACTGTAAATTAAGTATCCGTCAAGTTTTCAAGAAAGCACTAAATTCATTAGCTGGGGGTCTGATTTTCTCTAGTTAATAGTCATCTTCCAACCGGCTCACTGCCTGGTTTTTGTTCCAGACTCCCATACGTCCTGGCTCTTTACTCCCTCTTCAGAGCAGTCCCTTAGAGCTCTCTGAGACACTGTCTCCTAGGCTTGAAATCCTCAGAAAAATCTGATGAATAAAACATAATTCTCAACTGCTAAGTTGTGCATTTTTTTCAGTCAAGATGAGCTGGCCTCATAGATTAGCAAAACAGATACCTGCCTGTCCCTGAGGCTGGGTGAAGAGTGAGTGGGAATTTGATCATCTGTTTGTCAACATCATCAACCCCAAAGGATTCACATAGGACACAGGGAGAATGGTACTCAGAGACTGCAGCTGCCCAAGAAAGTGTTAGATCCGAAATGCAGAAGTAATGTTTTGCTTTTTTTTTTTTTTTTTAATTACTTCTTCTGGCCATCTTTATTCCTGAGATATAATCACACATAATGACCCAGTCCATTCTTCCTTGGGGACTTGAGTTTCCTCTACCCCAGCCTCACTAAAGGAGGATTCAAAATCTCCAAGTGATTGAGTAACTTGGAGTCCTGAGTTTGAGGGGGTGACTCATACCCTCTGTGTAGAGAACTTGAGAGCTCAGAGATCGCAGAGATCATCCAGCTCGAATGAACTGGAGGCCCTAGGAGGCAAATGGCTTCTACTATCAAGCACAGCTGGATGATGGCCAGTCAGGACTAAAGCCACGGTTCTCTGGCTCCCAGTACTCAGTCCATTAAAACCCAGTTACAGTGGAGAGGAGGCAGGCCAATGAGGGAAAACTGATGGAGGCCAACTTCCTTCCTGATGGCAAGTCTAGTGCTGGGAAACATTGTTCTTTGTTGTCCAGTCAGTAAGTCGTGTCCAGCTCTTTGCAATCCCATGGACTACTGCAACCTGGCCCCTCTGTCCTTCACTGTCTCCCAAAATTTGCTCAAATTCATGTCTATTGAGCTGGTGATGCTGCCGAACCATCTCATCTTCTGCCACCCTCTTCTCCTCCTGCCTTCACTCTTTCCCAGCATCAAGGTCTCTTCCAAAGAGTCAGCTCTTCCCATCAGGTGGTCAAAGTATTGGAGCTTCAGCTTCAGCATCAATCCATCCAATGAATATTCAGGACTGATTTCCTTTAGGATTGACTTGATTTGATCTCCTTGTGTCTTCTCCAGCACCACTGCTTGAAAGCATCAATTCTTTGGCACTCAGCCTACTTTATGGTCCAACTCTCACAACCCTATATGATTACTGGCAAGACCATAGCTTTGACTAGATGGATCTTTGTCAGGAAAGTGATGTCTCTGCCTTTTAATATGCTATCTAGGTTTGACATAGTTTTTCTCCCAAGGAGCAAGAGTCTTAATTTCATGGCTGCAGTCACTGTGCACAGTGAGTTTGTCCGCTCAGAAAAGAAAATTCGTCCCTGCTTCCACTTTGCCCATCTATTTGCCATGAAGGGTGACGGGCAGGGAGGCCTGGCGTGCTGCAGTTCATGGGGTCGCAAAGAGTCGGACACGACTGAGCGACTGGACTGAACTGATGGGACCAGACGCCATGATCTCAGTTTTTCTATGTTGAGTTTAGAGCCAGCTTTTTCACTCTCCTCTTTCACCCTCTTCAGGAGACTCTTTAGTTCCTCTTTGCTCTCTACCATTAGAGTGCTGCCATCCGCATATCTGAGGTTGTTGATAATTCTCCCCTCAGTCTTCATTCCAAACTGTGCTTCATCCAGCCCGGCATTTCACGTGATGTACTCTGCTTATAAGTTAAATAAACAGGGCGGCAATATGCAGCCTTGTCATACTCTTTTCCCAATTTTGAACCAGTCAGTTGTGCCCTGTCTGGTTCTTACTGCAGGGCACTGTGTATGAATATTATTATTGAAACCTTATTGATGAAGACACTGAGGTTCAGAGTGGCTAAGTTCACACACACACAAAGGTTTCATTATTTTATTCAAATTCCAACGTGCTGAATTCCAAAGCCCACATTCTGTCCAGTGTAACACTTTATCTTATGAAAGGACAATAGAAAACACAGCACAGCACATATTTTGATGATAAATTAGCATTTCCAACAAATGCTAAGAGTTTATAGAGATTTCTCAGTAACTCTCTTGGTCATAGGGCATAATTTCATAAAGAGTTACTAAGGGGCTGATTACTAAATGATGAGCCCTAGGTTACAATGACAAGTCCATGTGAAGGAGATTTCCTTGCAAATGGCCTTCATACTAAGTAGACTATGTTCTAAATTTACTCTACACCCCCAATCTTCTTGCCTGTTCATACTGTTCATGGAGTTCTCAAGGCAAGAGTACTGAAGCAGTTTGCCATTCTCTTCTCTAGTAAAGTGAAAGTATTAGGTGTTCAGTCATGCCCTACTCTTTGTCACCCCATGGACTATAGCCCTATAGGCTCCTCTGCCCATGGGATTTCCCAGGCAAGAACACTGGAGTGGGTTGCCATTCCTTTCCCCAGGGGATTGTCCTGACCCAGAGATTGAATCCACATCTCTTATATCTCCTGCATTGGCACGTGGGTTCTTTACCATCTGAGCCAGGGGATAGTTTAGAAAGCATTACTATGAACAAAGCTAGTGGAGGTGATGGAATTCTAGCTGAGTTATTTCAAATCCTGAAAGATGGTGCTGCTAAAATGTTGCACTCGATATGCCAGCAAATTTGGAAGACTCAGCAGTGGCCACAAGACTGGAAAAGGTCAGTTTTCATTCCAATCCCAAAGAAAGGCAATGCCAAAGAATGCTCAAACTACTGCACAATTGCACTCACCTCACACGCTAGCAAAGTAATACTCAAAATTCTCCAAGCTAGGCTTCAACAGTGTGTGAACTGAGAACTTTCAGATGTACAATCTGGATTTAGAAAAGGCAGAAGAACCAGATATCAAATTTCCAACGTCCTTTGGATCAAAGGAAAAACAAGGAAATTCCAGGAAAACATCTACTTCTGCTTCATTGACTACGCTAAAGCCTTTGACTGTGTGGATCACAACAAAGTACGGACAATTCATAAAGAGATGGGAATACCAGACCACCTTACCTGTCTTCTGAGAAACCTGTATGCAGGTCAGGAAGCAACAGTTAGAACTGGACATGGAACAACGGACTGGTTCCAAATTGGGAAAGGAGTACGTCAAGGCTGTATACTGTCACCCTGCTTATTTAACTTATATGCAGAGTACATCATGAGAAATGCCAGGCTGGACAAAGCACAAGCTGGAATCAAAATTACCAGGAGAAATATTAACAACCTCAGATATGCAGATAATACCACCCTAATGGCAGAAAGTGAAGGGGAGCTAAAGAGCCTCTTGATGAGGGTGAAAGGAGAGTGAAACTGTCTGGCTTAAAACTCAACATTCAAAAACTTAAAATGAAACTTTCAGTGTTTCATGACTAATTTGAATCTATAGATAAGTTTGGGGGAAATAGTGATATATTAGCAGTAATGACTCCAGTGATTCTTTCTCTCCCTCCATACATCATTATGGATAGTTTCAATTGCTGTATCTTTAGCTTCTCTTCCTTTGCAATGTCTCATTTACTGTTAATCACGTCCAGTGTATTTTTCATTTTAGATATAGTTTTCACGGCTATAAACTTCATATGCATCTTCTTTATATCTTCCTTTTCCTCCTCATTATAATCACATGTTCCTCTATCTCTCACACACGTGGAGTAAAATGATAACTATTTAACATTCTTGTTTGCAGGTTATAACATCTCTGCATTTACTTATTTATAAAGAGAAACCTTATTGGCAAGAATTATTACAATAAGGGGCTTCCCTGGTGGCTCAGATGGTAAAGAATATTCCTGCAATGCTGGAGACCCAGGTTCTAGTTCTGGATCAGGAAGATCCCTCGGAAAAGGAAACAGATACCCATTCCAGTATTCTTGCCTGGAGAATTCCATGAACAGAGGAGCCTGGAAGGTTACAGTCCATGTGGTTGCAAAGAGTCAGATACAACTGAACAACACACACACACATATGCACACACACACACACATTACAAGAAGAGGAAAAGCATTCTTGCAATAGAAAACATTTTCACCGTATATTTGCAGGTGTCTCCTCTGTGTCTAACTGTTCTGATGTGTGTTTCTCTATTTTCCTGATCCTTAACATCCTCACCATTTATTGGACGGTAGACAATTGGAATCATAGGCTGTTACTTGCTAGGTTCTGTCATACGTATTTATAATGCTGTCTCTTGTCCTGGTGCCTGGTGAACTTATTGGAATCAGTCGGATAATGTCAAGGCTTGCTTTTAACCAGAGTTAAGGTGAATCTAGAAGAGGCAAGGCTGAATTTCATCCCCTGCTAAGCCTGAGCATCTTACCCAATGCTCTATGTTATAAGATATTTTCATGTCAACTCATAAGAGCACAAAGTATTCCCAGCCTTGTGGGACCTAGGGTAAATTTCCCACCTACTCCTTTCCAGTGATCTTCCCCTAGGTTAAAGTCTAAGGGAGTCTAGGAGGTTGCTTTCCCCAAGAATTCTCCAGATATCCCTCCCTCTGTCTGTCCATCCATCTGTCTCTCTCCAAAGCTCCACCCAGGTCTCCCCAGCCTCCAGTCTCTGTAAGCACAGCTCAGTGAGACCCTGTGCTCTGGTCGGTTCTATTTCCCTGAGTTGCAGCCTTCACAGAGTGAGTTGATTCAATTCTAAGGCTCACATTTTCTCTTTTCTGAGGGATCGTATTTCTACGGTGCCTGATATCCAACATATGAAAACTGTTTCATTTACTTTGTTGAGTTTTGTCATAGCTTGAGGAGGAAAGGTAAATAGTCACATCCGGTTTCTCTGTTTTGGCCAGAAGCAGAAGTATATTTACTGTTTGAAAACCACATTTTGTCCAATTCTGGCCTGGAGCATGGCAGTCATGCATGGCAGGTTTTAAGAGAATACGTACTTAGAATACCTCTTCAGCACCTTGATGAGAAAGGAGCTTCCTACAGAGGCCACTTCTCCAAAGCTGAGAAATGTAAACAATCTTGTTGTTCAGTCACTCAGTTGCATCTGACTCTGTGACCTCATGGACTGCGGCACACCAGGCCTTTCTGTCCTTCACCATCTGCTGGTGCTTGCTCAAACTCATGTCCATTGAGTCAGTGATGCCATCCAACCACCTCATCCTTTGTCATCCCTTTCTCTTCATGCCTTCAATCTTTCCCGGCATCAGGGTCTTTTCCTATAAGTCAGTTCTTCGTATCAGGTGGCCAAAGTATTAGAGTTTCAGCTTCAGCATCAGTCCTTCCAATGAATGTTCAGGATTGATTTCTTTTAGGATTGACTGCTTGGATATCCTTGCAGCCCAAGGGACTCTCAAGAGTTTTCTCCAGAGCCACAGTTCAAAAGCATCAATTCTTTGGTGCTCAGCCTTCTTTATGGTCCAAATCTCACACCCATACATGACTACTGGAAAAATTATAGCTTTGACTAGATGGACCTTTGTCAGCAAAGTAATGTCTCTGCTTTTTAATATGTTGTCTAGGTTGGTCATAGCTTTTCTTCCAAAGAGTAAGCGTCTTTTAATTTCATAGCTGCAGTCACCATCTGCAGTGATTTTGGAGCCCAATAAAATAAAGTCTGTCACTATTTCCAATGTTTTCCCATTTATTTGCCATGAAGTGATGGGACTGGATACCATGATCTTAGTTAGTGTTGACTTTTAAGCCAACTTTTTCACTCTCCTCTTCCACTTTCATCAAGAGGCTCTTTAGTTCCTCTTCACTTTCTGCCATAAGGGTGGTGTCATCTGCATATCTGAGATTATTGATATTTCTCCTGGCAATCTTGATTCCAGCGTGTGCTTCATCTAGCCTGGCATTTCACACGATACATAAAACTACAAGTAATAAGTTAGATAAGATGAGGCAGTGAAGGAATATGTTTCAGATGAAGGAAGAAGATAAAACCCAGAAAAAGCAGTGAGTGATGTGGAGATAGGCAATCTACCCTGAAAAGACTTCAGTGTAGTGGCCATGAAGATGATCAAGGAACTCGGAAGGAGAGTGGATACACAAAACCAGAGTTGGAAATATTTAACAAAGAGTTTAAAAATATAAGGAACAATCAAACAGAGATGAAGAATACACTAACTGCAATGAAAAATACACTAGAAGGAATCGATAGTAGACTAAATGACGCAAAGGAACAGATCATGAGCTGGAAGACAGAGCGGTGGAAGTCACTGCCACTGAATAGAAAAAGGAATGAAAAGGAGCAGTTCAGTGTCCTTAAAGATAAAAAGATATTTTATGGGAACAAGATTGTCCAGCCTTAGGTGGGTTTATTTGGATATTCTTTTAACATGCTGATTGCCATATTGTTAGAGGTAGGTGGTAAAGAAATGGGTAGGATGCCCCAAGATTTATACCTGTGCCTGTCCAGAGACTTCGGGTTTCCAGACCCTGAGAGTCATTGCTCAGTTGTCATTTGTCATGACAATTGTCATGTAACCCTCAGCTGTCATGTAACTTTCTCATTTGTTTTAATTGCAGCATTTCCTGTCTAGGGTAAGCAATAACACTATAGCAAGGACTTCTGTGAGGAAAAGTTAACACGATGCAAGTGAAAGTGCTTTATAACTGCTACATGTTATACACTTGGAGACCATTGGTTGAGTATACCTAAGCCTAGTACCTTGGGTAATGTGGTAAAAACATGAGGTTAGGGGTCAGGACTGTGTCTGAATTACAAGTAAGATTCAGCCACTCAGTGGATGATACTGGGCAAATCTCATCAACACTGTGGATTTTTGTTTCCTATTTTTTTTAATGCAGATAAAAATACATGCACCTGTAAAAATAGAGATGAAAAGGATTGTGGAAACACAAGCTAGAGAACTGGCTCAAGATTCCAGACGGAGGCCAGCAATCATTTGCCTAAGCTTCATTCATTGTGTGATTAAATTAACACTACTTGGAGTAAGATAAAAAGTAATCTGTTGACACTCCAGATGTGTTGAGGATTTCCTGTAAGCTGGAGAAGGAGAAAGACCAAGACCAGGCTGAAATAAAAGTCTAAGAAACGGCTCCCTGTAACACATGTGTGAAATGTCAGCCAGAAGATCATACAGGGCAGAATCAGCCCCGAGTCAGCAAACTGGAAAAATCTAACCCAGGCTCAGAGCTAGATTATGTAAACTTGCTGGTTGACCTTTGGTTCCATCCTGATTTTTTGCTGAATAGTTTGCAAATGTGTTACTCGAGCAGAAGGCAATTGGGGGCGGAGAGGGGCTTTGGGGACTGGAAGCAACAGAGAGCTATGACCTTTGCAAGAGGGGAGGGCCTCACATGAAGAGGGCAAATGAGTTTCACAATCTGTAACATTCCACTCCCATCCTCCAAAATGCCAGGGATGTGGAGTAACAGTTCTTTTAAAATTGTAAATAGGAACTCTCAAACTCAAAAAGAAAACCAGCAATGACCAAAGAATTGACAAGGAAAGAAAGGCATAAAACTCAGCCTGTGGGTGAATTCACAAACACAGAGCAGGTAGGAGATTTTAGGAAAGTATAGTTGTTGGTATATTATATTCATAGAAGGAATAAACCTCTAGTCAATCTCTAATTTTGGAAATTAAGTACTGGAACTTTGAATAGAAATCGCAGTAGATGTTCTGAGTAGCAAAGTGGACACAGCTGATAGATAATTAGAAAGGTAAGAAGTTCCGGTAGACGGTGTAAGTCAGAACATCACACAGCACAGGGACCGGATGGAAAATAGGGAAGAAAACACGAAAACTGAACAACATCGACAAGTTTGGACACTCATCTAAGGGGCATTCCAAAAAAGAGAACCGAGAGTGGTGCTATGAAAACAGCGTAAAAGGGAGAAGACAAAGAGGTGGCAGGAGCATCAGACGCGGCGGCGGCTGCCGCTGCTGCTGAGTCGCTTCAGTCATGTCCGACCCTGTGTGACCCCATAGACGGCAGCCCGCCAGGCTTCCCCATCCCTGGGATTCCCCAGGCAAGAACACTTGAGTGGGTTGCCATTTCCTTCTCCAGTGCATGAAAGTGAAAAGTGAAAGTGAAGTTGCTCAGTTGTGTCCGACTCTTCGAGATTCCATGGACTGCAGCCTTCCAGGCTCCTCCTTCCATGGGCTTTTCCAGGTGAGAGTACTGGAGTGGGGTGCCATTGCCTTCTCCAATAATAACTTGGTTAGGTTTTAAAGACAATCCCATCCTGACTCTATAAATTACTTCTTCCAAGTCGCTGGTTCAGTCAACTTAAAGACTGTCTGCACTTGATATCTCCTAAAAAAAAAGAATCCGTAAATACTGGACATATATTTAACTGATGCTACTAAATTTAACAAGGATATTCTGATCAACAGCTGGATTTTAGGAATGTTAGAAAGATACCATTAATAAACATTCATGAGATAGTTTCTGGAACTTTTTTTTTTGACTGCACCCCGCAGCATGTGGAATTGTAGCTCCCCAGTCAGTGATGGAATCCGTGCCCCTTGAATTGGAAGAGTGAAGTCCTAACCAATGGACTGCCAGGAAAGTCCCTGGACCAATACTTTTGGTAAGTCATGTTGGTAAGACGATTACATTTGTTCAAGATAATAAAAATATTATCTTTCAACCTAATCATTTCAATCACTCCATCCTCAGCCAGACTAGCCCTTTGTCTGTTCAGAGGCATTTCCTGTCTAGTGATGTGTGTGTGTGCTAAGCTGCTTCAGTTGTGTCCGACTCTTTGTGACCCTAGACTGTCGCCTGCCAGGCTCCTCTGTCCATGGGATTTCAAATTTCTTAGACATAGAAAAAAAAAGCATGGTGCTAAACTGTGTTACATTAATTTTACCAATAATGACTCTTTTTTGGGGGGACAATACTACAAAAAGTAAATATCCTTGTGCTGTGAAGACAGACACACACATATTCCTGAGAATCGGGAACTGTTTTTCGTGACATAACCCAGACATGGAGAACCTACCGAATTAGTCATTTTAACCACACCTCACAAGAGGCTCTTGGGTTCTTATCCTACAGGGGAATCGGGTTCTTTTCTAAGTCAGGACCGTGGGAATCTTAGACCATGCCCATGTATTTCTTCCCCAACTCCCTCAGTGGACTATCGGTCTTTTCTAGAGTCTGGAACTGGAGTTATGCCTGCTAGCTAATGGGACACCTCTAGTCTTAGGTTGTCAGACAGAACACACTTCAGGCTATGCAACTGTGTCAAAGTACATTATGTTTTTTAGCCCAGAGTTTGAATTTTACTTGACTGACTGGTAAGAGTCTGTGCCACTGCAAACACACAGGATTAACTCCAAAAATGCGCTGGAGCCATTTATATGTAAAATAAATTAAACATCCGCAGATTTCAATGCTTTTACAGCCAGAAGCTGTTTCTTTTCCTAAGTTAGATCACTGATAAGTGAAAGTGAAAGTCACTCTATTGTGTCCAACTCTTTGCAACCCCATGGACTGTACTGTCCATGGAATTCTCCAGGCCAGAATACTGGAGTGGGGAGCCTTTCCCTTCTCCAGGGGATCTTCCCAACCCAGGGATCGAACCTGGGTCTGCTGCACTGCAGGCAGATTCTTTACCAGCTGAGCCACAAGGGAAGCCGTATCCCTGATAACATAAAAGTAACTTGCCTCCATGCTTTTATCTCTGTTTGCAAGATGTATTATGTGTGCTAAGCTATCTGACTGCTGGTAATTTTTTTAAAATGTCTTTATGTGGTTTTGGTGTTTTGTTTTGTTTTGTTTTGTTTTGTTGGTTTTTTTTTTAATATTTATTGGCTTATTTGGTCCCGTTGGGCCCTAGCTGCAACACGAGGGATCTTGGCTGCCTTATTCAGCGTCTTCGTTGCAGTGAGCTGTCTCTCTAGCTGTGTGGGCTTAGTTCCCTAACCGGGGATTGAACCTGCTTCCCCTGCATTGCAAGGTGGATTCTTAACCTCTGGACCCCGAGGGAAATCCCTTGATAATGTTTAAACATGAATTTGTTTTCCTTGAATACCAGGAATCCCAAGTGAAGGCAAAACCTTATCTAACCCTGTACATGAGCGTCTTCACTTATATATAATGAGGTAGTTACGAAGAGCCACCTTGAGTCAACATAAACGAGGACTTTGGTGGGGATGTTTATAAGAAAAACTCTCACTATGCAGGACTGTTTAGGATGGGGTAGTAGAACAACATATCCCCTCTTTCCAACATTCTTGTCTTCAGTGCCTCACATTAGAATCATCGTATCAAAAGGGATTGGACCTATAACCACAGGGAAAAAAGGCTTTCACTCAATATTTTGCGAGACACATTTACTCAGGCAGCTTACACTATACATGTGTGTAACTTTGTTTTGCTCCCTTTCATTTAAGAGACATTCATATACACATCTTGTATTTGTCAGGTACTTCCCTAAGCAGCTCACAAATGTTAGCCTGTTTCACTTAACAAAGCAGAAATGTAGTAAGTGTAGGCGGTGTTATTGATTTCACCTACAGATAAGGAAACAGAGGCAAAGAGGTATTAGCTGCTTTGGTCATAGAGACACGACTGGTAAACGGTAGGATTACAAACGCTGAGTTGCAACCAGACTCCCAGATTTGCAGAAACAGCAGAACATGTGACCCAGAAGGAGGGCCCAGAGGTCCAGGAGAGGCTGCACCAGCTCCCTGAACCTTGTCCCTTCCTTTTTAAGGAGGAAAGGTCCACAGTGACAGCTCCAACTTAGTTGTTTCTGTAGAAAAACTACCACAACACCCTTTGCAGCTCCTGGCTGGGCGTCCCGGGACAACGAGCACTTGAGGTTCTGGAAAAAGCTGCTGCTTCTCATTGGTTCCTGGGGACTCTTCTCTGTGCAGACAGCTTTCCAGGTGAGGACTCACCTCAGCAGAGAGAATCGCTGCTCTGTGATACTCACCTCCCTCCTTTTCTTCCCACAAGACGGTGGGAAAAATCAAATGCTCTTGTCGGTTTTAGACAGGAAGTGCCAAGTTTATTGATTGATATTTATGCCAAAGGGGAGGGAGCCTATTTGATTTGAGAAATAATGCATTGCCTCTACTATGGCTTCCCTGGTGGCTCAGCGGTTAAAGCATCTGCCTCCAATACGGGAGACCTAGGTTCGATCCCTGGGTCGGGAAGATTCCCTGGAGAAGAAAATGGCAACCCACTCCAGTATTCTTGCCTGGAGAATCTCATGGACGGAGGAGCCTGGTAGGCTGCAGTCCACGGGGTCGAAAAGAGTCGGACATGACTGAGCGACTCCACTTTCACTTTCACTTTCTACTGTGTATATGATAGATGTACTGTGGGGGGTCGGGGGGGAACTTCTTGGAAGGACGAAGCCAGCTTTCCATTCTGAGCAGATGAATAGTACAGAGGGGTTTGGAAGTTGGTGGGTGAGTGGAGAGGTAATAACATTTGCAGGAAGGATGCTGACCCAGGTAGCGTTCACCTAACACACCTACAGTGGCGAGACAGGAGGCAAATGTGGTTCTGTTTACTCCCTTAGGAAACATTCTACAGGAGGTAGCTTGTTCCTTAGATAAAGGTTAACCAAGAAAACAAAGCAGTCGGTTCAAAGTCAGAGAGGAAATATGCAGAGGAACATGGACTAGAATGCACGGTAGGCTGACAGTTAATTCAGATCCTGTGAAAAAGAAAGTTAATGTAAAATATTTTATCAATAATGTTATGGCCATAAAATGTTTTTTTAGTTTTCTTTTTAATTGAAATATAACTGCTTTACAACGTTGTGTTAGTTCCTGTTGTACAACAAAGTGAATCAGCTATCTGTACACATGTATCCCTTTCCTGGGCTTTGTTGGTGGCTCAGATGGTAAAGAATCTGCCTACAATGCAGCAGTCCTGGGTTCAATCCCTGGGTTGGGAAGATACCCTGGAGGAGGAAATGGCAACCCACTCCAGTATTCTTGCCTGGAGAATTCCTTGGTCAGAGGAGCCTGGCGGGCTGCAGCCCACGGGGTCACAGAGTCGGACATGGACCAGTGTTCACTCGCTCATGAGGTGCCCTCCCTCATGAGGCTCCCCGCCCACCCCATTCCCCCTGTAAGTCATCACACAGCACTGAGCTGAGCTCCCTGTTACACAGCAGCTTCCAGCCAGCCATCTAATCCACACATGGTCGTGTGTACATGTCAAGGCCACTCTCTCAGTTTGCAGTGAATGGCTTTTCACATCTTGTTTTCCCTTCTAACTTTATCTCTCTACCTCCTTCCAGTTCTCATATATGTTGCATATTGAATATGTCTAAGCAGAGATTTACACATTATAATCGAGGATCAGGTACTGTTTTGTGTTCTACATTTTCTCCTTTGATTTCAGGATTCTCTATTATTTAGAGTTTGCTTTCTTTGTTTAAATTGCTCAATATTTTGCAAATATTTCCAGTCAGGATGGCTGGGTCTGAAGTGCTTTGTGTGTGTGTGTGTGTGTGTGGACTTTGCCCTTTGCCAAAGCTAAAAGCTCATGATGACTAGGCAGTCTTCTAGAGCCTCTTCAGTTTTCAATCTACTCAATAACAAGGCAACATGTTTTGCTGTTGCTGCTGGGGCTGGCGGTACTTTTCACTGTGTGTGTGTGTTTGCACCTGCCTAACAGAACAGTTTCATATTAAATGGCTTGCAGGATTGTAACAATGTTACAACCCTAGAAATTTGGCATCAAACTCATTTTGCCTCTTACAGGAGGCTTTCAGACTAAAGGTCACATTTGCATCTCGGAATGCTGGACTTCTACTTGATGCTGGGAAGGACTGAAGGCAAAAGGAGAAGGGGGCAGAAGATGAGATGGTTAGATAGCATCGCTGACTCAATGGAGATGAATTTGAGCAAACTCCGGGAGATAGTGGAGGACAGAGGAGCCTGGTGTGCTACAGTCTATGGGGTCTCAAAGGGTTGGACACGACCTAGAGACTGAACAACAGCAAATCCTGAGGCTTTCTGAAAGATGAGATAAATGCCCAGAGACATTTTTGTTTCTCACAACTGAGAGTGGAAGTGTTACTACTGAGAGCTAGTTAGTAGAGTCCAGTGATGTTATTATACATTCTATGATGCATAGAATTGCCTCCCCCAACAAAGACTTATCTGCACTGAAATATAAATAGTGCTAAATTTAGGGAACCCTACTAAAACCCTACTCTAAACGGAACCCTACTCTAAACCCTACTCTAAACCCTACTCTTGAACAGTTCTATGAAGACCTACAAGACCTTTTATAACTAACACCCAAAAAAGATGTCCTTTTCATTATAGGAGACTGGAATGTAAAAGTAGGAAGTCAAGAAACACCTGGAGTAACAGGCAAATTTGGCTTTGGAATACGGAATGAAGCAGGGCAAAGACTAATAGAGTTTTGCCAAGAAAATGCACTGGTCATAACAAACAACCTCTTCCAACAACACAAGAGAAGACTCTATACATGGACATCACCAGATGGCCAACACCGAAATCAGATTGATTATATTCTTTGCAGCCAAAGATGGAGAAGCTCTATACAGTCAGCAAAAACAAGACCAGGAGCTGACTGTGGCTCAGACCATGAACTCCTTATTGCCAAATTCAGACTTAAATTGAAGAAAGCAGGGAAAACCACTAGACCATTCAGGTATGACCTAAATCAAATCCCTTATGATTATACAGTGGAAGTGAGAAATAGATTTAAGGGCCTAGATCTGATAGATAGAGTGCCTGATCAACTATGGAATGAGGTTCATGACATTGTACAGGAGACAGGGATCAAGACCATCTCCATGGAAAAGAAATGCAAAAAAGCAAAATGGCTGTCTGGGGAGGCCTTACAAATAGCTGTGAAAAGAAGAGAAGCAAAAAGCAAAGGAGAAAAGGAGAGATATAAACATCTGAATGCAGAGTTCCAAACAATAGTAAGAAGACATAAGAAAGCCTTCTTCAGTGATCAATGCAAAGAAATAGAGGAAAACAACAGAATGGGAAAGACTAAGGATCTCTTCAAGAAAATCAGAGATACCAAAGGAACATTTCATGCAAAGATGGGCTCGATAAAGGACAGAAATGGTATGGACCTAACAGAAGCAGAAGATATTAAGAAGAGATGGCAAGAATACACAGAACTGTACAAAAAAGATCTCCACGACCCAGATAATCACAATGGTGTGATCACTCACCTAGAGCCAGACATCCTGGAATGTGAAGTCAAGTGGGCCTTAGAAAGCATCACTATGGACAAAGCTAGTGGAGGTGATGGAATTCCAGTTGAGCTATTCCAAATCCTGAAAGATGATGCTGTGAAAGTGCTGCACTCTATATGCCAGCAAATTTGGAAAACTCAGCAGTGGCCACAGGACTGGAAAAGGTCAGTTTTCATTCCAATCCCAAAGAAAGGCAATGCCAAAGAATGCTCAAACTACCGCACAATTGCACTCATCTCACACGCTAGTAAAGTAATGCTTAAAATTCTCCAAGCCAGGCTTCAGCAATATGTGAACCGTGAACTTCCTGATGTTCAAGCTGGTTTTAGAAAAGGCAGAGGAACCAGAGATCAAATTGCCAACATCCGCTGGATCATGGAAAAAGCAAGAGAGTTCCAGAAAAACATCTATTTCTGCTTTATTGACTATGCCAAAGCCTTTGACTGTGTGGATCACAATAAACTGTGGAAAATTCTGAAAGAGATGGGAATATCAGACCACCTGATCTGCCTCTTGAGAAATTTGTATGCAGGTCAGGAAGCAACACTTAGAACTGGACATGGAACAACAGACTGGTTCCAAATAGGAAAAGGAGTACGTCAAAGCTGTATATTGTCACCCTGTTTATTTAACTTCTATGCAGAGTACATCATGAGAAATGCTGGACTGGAAGAAACACAAGCTGGAATCAAGATTGCCCGGAGAAATATCAGTCACCTCAGATATGCAGATGACACCACCCTTATGGCAGAAAGTGAAGAGGAACTAAAAAGCCTCTTGATGAAGGTGAAAGTGGAGAGTGAAAAAGTTGGCTTAAAGCTCAACATTCAGAAAACGAAGATCATGGCATCTGGTCCCATCACTTCATGGGAAATAGATGGGGAAACAGTGGAAACAGTGTCAGACTTTATTTTTCTGGGCTCCAAAATCACTGCAGATGGTGACTGCAGCCATGAAATTAAAAGACACTTACTCCTTGGAAGGAAAGTTATGACCAACCTAGATAGTATATTCAAAAGCAGAGACATTACTTTGCCAACAAAGTTTCATCTAGTCAAGGCTATGTTTTTTCCTGTGGTCATGTATGGATGTGAGAGTTGGACTGTGAAGAAGGCTGAGTGCCAAAGAATTGATGCTTTTGAACTGTGGTGTTGGAGAAGACTCTTGAGAGTCCCTTGGACTGCAAGGAGAACCAACCAGTCTGTTCTAAAGGAGATCAGCCCTGGGATTTCTTTTGGAAGGAATGATGCTAAAGCTGAAACTCCAATATTTTGGCCACCTCATGCGAAGAGTTGACTCATTGGAAAAGACTCTGATGCTGGGAGGGATTGGGGGCAAGAGGAGAAGGGGACGACAGAGGATGAGATGGCTGGATGGCATCACTGACTCGATGGACATGAGTCTGAGCGAACTCCGGGAGTTGGTGATGGACAGGGAGGCCTGTCGTGCTGCGATTCATGGGGTCGCAAAGAATCGGACATGACTGAGCGACTGATCTGATCTGATCTGACTCTAAACTGATCAAGAAATTTTGAAAAAGAACATGAATCAGTGATGAGTGAGGGAACACTATTATAGATCCCACAGACATTTAAAGGATAAGAAAATATAGATGGCTTTGTGCAATAAATTCTACAGCTTAGATAAAATGGAAAAAAAAATCCCTCTAATGACCTAAATAAATAACCAGATGTGTCTAACTCTGCAACTGTATGGATTGTAGCCCACCAGGCTTCTCTGTCCATGGAATTCTCCAGGCAAGAATACTGGAGTGGGTTGCCGTTCCCTTCTCCAGAGGATCTTCTCAACCCATGGATCAAACCTGGGTCTCCTGCATTGCAAGCAGATTCTTTACTGTCTGAGCCACCAGAGAAGACCCAACTAAATAACCAGAAGTTACCTCAAAAATCAGAAAAGCCATATATTTACAAAGGAAATTGAATTTGTAGTTAAAACATTTCCACAGAGAAATTTAATTCCAAGTAAAAATATTTCCGAGTCCCAGATGGCTTCACTGTTGAAATCAACAAATACTTGATGAAGAAATATTAATTCTCTTAAGAAAATAGAGGAGGAGGAAACTCTTTCTCAATTTGTATTTTCTGAACATAAATGTTATATCAAAATGGATAAAAACTTTACTAGAAAATAAGAATATAGATCAATATAGACCAATCATTCACAAACATAGGTGCAAAAATCCTTTAAAATAATAGAAAATTGATCCAAAATATATAAAAATAATACCTTATGAATAATGAGTTTATACTGAAAATATATTATTCATTTAGCATTCAAAAGTAAATAATTAAAATTCAACATGTCAACAAGAAAAAAATCATATAATTATCCCAATAGATGTATTTAAAATGGCTGACAAATATCAACATTAATTTATGATTTTTAAAAAACCCCTTAACAAGCAACTTTTTCAACATGACAAAGGTGATTGATGAAAAATAAACAGCTAAGCTTAAGTAAGAAAATAAATACTTTTCCCTAATATCAAAAAGAATGCTCATATAGTACCTCCTATAAAATATTTTCCTGCAAGTTCTAAGTGGTACAGTAAGCCAAGAAAAGGAATAAGACACATACAGATGGAGGAAATAAAATTATTTTCATTTGCAAAAAACATTTGATCACATATATAGAAAATTTTAATTGCAAAAATACACAACTACTAAAGGTAATTGTGGGAAAGATTAGTTTTCATTCCAATGCCAAAGAAGGGCAATGCCAAAGAATGCTCAAACTGCCAAAGATTGTACAATTGCACTCATTTCACATGCTAGAAGGTAATGCTCAAAATCCTTCAATCTAGCCTTCAGCAGTACATGAACCCAGAGTTTCCAGACATACAAGCTGGGTTTAGAAAAGGCAGATGAACCAGTATCAAATTGCCAACATTGGTAGGATCATAGAGAAAGCAAGGAAATTCCAGAAAAACATCTACTTCTGCTTCATTGATTATGCTAAAGTCTTTGATTGTGTGGATCAAAACAAACTGTGGAAAACACTTAAAGAGATGGGAGTACAAGACCACCTTACTTGTCTCCTGAGAAACCTGTGTGAGAGTCAAGAAGCAACAGTTAGAACCAGACATGGAACAACTGACTGGTTCAGAATTGGAAAAGGAGTACATCAAGGCTGAATATTGTCACCTTGCTCAAGGAACTTCTGTGCAGAGTAGATAGTGCAAAATGCCAGGCTGGATGAATCACAAGCTGGATTCAAGATTGCTGGGAGAAATATCAATAACCTCAGATAGACAGATGATATCAATTTAATGGCAGAAAGCGAAGAGGAACTAAGCTGCTGGATGAGTGTGAAAGAGAGGAATGAAAAAGCTGGCTTAAAACTCAACATTTAAAAAATGAAGATCATGGCATCTGGTCCCATTACTTCATGGCGCGAAGAAGGGGAAAAAGTAGAAGCATTGACAGATTTTCTTTTCTTGGGCTCCAAAATCACTGCAGATGGTGACTGCAGCCATGAAATTAAAAGACACTTGCTCCTTAGAAGGAAAGCTATAACAAACTCAGACAGCATATTAAAAAGCAGAGACTTTTCTTTGCCAACAAAGGTCCATAGAGTCAAAACTATGGTTTTCCCTGTAGTCATGTATGGATGTGAGAGTTGGAC
This sequence comes from Bos grunniens, assembly GCF_055505025.1. Lineage (NCBI taxonomy): Eukaryota > Metazoa > Chordata > Mammalia > Artiodactyla > Bovidae > Bos > Bos grunniens. Next base: position 82,983,522 of record NC_141179.1, on the reverse strand, counting down.
CATAAAAGAAAGCCGAACACTGAAGAATTGATGCTTTCGAACTGTGGTGCTGAAAAAGACTCTTGAGAGTCCCTTGGACTGTAAGATCCAACCAGTCCATCCTAAAGAAAATCAACCCTGAATAGTCATTGGAAGGACTGATGCTGAAGCTGAAGCTCCAGTACTTTGGCCACCTAATGGGAAGAGCTGACTCATTGGAAAAGACCCTGATGCTGGGAAAGATTGAAGGTGGGAGGAGAAGGGGATGACAGAGGATGAGATGGTTGGATGGCATCACCAACTCGATGGAAATGGGTTTGGGTGGACTCCAAGAGATAGTGAAGGACAGGGGAGCCTGGCGTGCTGCAGTCTAAGTGGTAACAAAGAGTGGGACACAACTGAGCCATTGAACAGCAATACTAAAGGTAATGAGTTAACTCCATAAGGTCACACTACACAAAGCCAATATAGAAAAATTGCACTTCTGTAAACAAACAAATTTTTTAAAACTTCAAAATATAATGTAATTTACAGTTATATGTTTATTTATGTGCTAAGTCACTTTAGTTGTGTCCAGCTCTTTGCAACCCCACGGACTGTAGCCTGCCAAATTTTTCTGTCCATGGGATTTTCCAGGCAAGAATACTGGAGTGAGTTGCCATTTCCTTCTCCAGAGGATCTTCTCAACCCAGGATCTAAATGGTGTCTCTTAGTTCTCCTGAATTGGCAGGTGGGTTCTTTACCACTAGCGCCACCTGGGAAGTCTCGTATTTATTTATAATGACATCCAAAGGAGGGAATGAATGGGGATAAGTTTAACAGAAGATAGCCAAAAACTAAAGTCCTTTGCTAAAAAATTTAAAGAAGACCTAAAATAATGAAGAGATACATCACATTCATAGACTAAAATATTCAATATTTTTCAGATATTACCTCTTATATAACTAAGCTACAGATTCACTGCAACCTCAATGTAAGTGTCAGACAATTTTTAATAAAAATTCACAAGATTATTACAAAGTTTAAATAGAAATGCAAAAAACCTAAGCAAAAAGCATCTAAAAAAGTTGGTGGACCCACACTATCAGATTTCAAGGCTTAGTATAAAGCCACAGTACTCAAAAACAGTAGTAAAAAAAAAAAATCATAAGAATAGATATATAGATCAATTAAACTAATAGAAAGTTGAGAGATGCAGGCATACATATAAACTCAATTGCTTTTCAACAATTACATCAAAGCAACTCGAAAGAGAAAGGACAGTCCTTGCAATAACTAGCAATTAAAAAACCAGTTTCTCCTCCAGGAGATAGTGAAGGACAGGGAAGCCTGGCACGCTGCAGTCCATAGGTTTGCAAAGAGTTGGAACACAAGTTTGCAACTGATCAACAACATCAAATCTACTCTGTGGAAAAGAATATCCACTCTTACATCATACCATTTACAAAAAGTTAACTTGAAATTTTCGTAGACCCAAATATAGGAACTAAACCTATAAGACTTCTGAAGGAAAATATAAGAGGAAATTTTTGTAATGGTAGAACAGCAAGACATGGAAACAATCTAAATATGTCTCCCTCTCCCAAGGCAGTTATTCTAGGCAAATTTACCTTCCCTGTTACCTTCTAAAACTCAGGTAAAGCTGTGTGAATCTTTTCTTATTGGTTCAGCATCTTCTCATTCCTGGCTATTTGTTGGTACTCACTAGGCTAAGGTACCTGCCAAGATGCTCCACTTACAAGGCCCGCAGATGCTGCAGATGCTAGAAAAATCCTTGAGGAAGAGCATCCCTGCATCCTTAAAGGTGAGCTTGGGACGTTCTTAGGGAAGCAGAGGGTTGCATTCTTAGGGAACCAAAGAGGTCAGGAGGAGAATGAGCTCTTACTGAGTGCACATTCTGTGGTAAGAACTCACTCACACCGCATCGCACACAGTTCACACCATCTCTTGGCAAGAGAAGTGTATTAACTCATGTCCTGGAAGAGGGAAGAGTTCTCAGTTATATGACTTGCCCAATAATTTTAAGTTACAAAAACACTACCCTCTGGAGACTCAAAAATATTTTCCTGATTTCCCTTTAAAAGGTTGATCTAAGTACATACTAATTTTTAAACATTTGTGCCCGAGGTGAAGTTAACCACCATGTATCTTCTTGGAATATTTAACAGGTCAAGTCTTATTTCTTTGAAATCCAAGTGTGCATGGAAGAGATCTAGAAACAATTATCTACTATTCATTACTTTAAGGCAATGGTATTTCTTACAGAATGGCTGGATTTATGCAGATTTATTTATATTTTCACTTTTAACATTCAGAGGATTGATGGAAGGAGGAAAATGCTTTTTCTTTCATTTTTTTCTTTTCCTTTTTTGTCTGCATGACTTGTCAGATCTCAGTTCCCTAACTAGAGACTGAATCCAGGTCCTCGACAGAGAAAGCCTGAGTCCTAACTATGGACCACCAGGGAATTCCCTGAACTGCTTTTAAAAGCACTTTGCACATCTAAAGATAGAAGTTTAATCACAGAACCGCGGCCAGCACCGGCGCCAGCGGGGCCTCAAGGCCAGAACAATGGCAGCGTGGTCGTCAGTGGCAACGGAAAGCACTTCCAGCCCTCACTTCACCGCAGCCGCTGGACTTGATCTGTGGACTTGTGTCAGCCTCAGAACTCCCGTAGGAGGGGCGGTCGGTTTTCTCCCTATGCTGTGGAAGATGGCTCTGAGGCCAGGAAAACTTAATAACTTGCCCACCTGGTTACTCCTGGGGCCATAAATATAATCCATTTATTCCGTTTCAACTCTCCAGAGCCTACCTGTGTATTTTGAGCAAAACAGACCCTCAACTTCAGATCCTATTAAGAGAATAAACTGGATCTCTCATACATCACTGCTGGGAATGTGAGATGGTGCAGCCCCTCTTAAACAGCCATTTGTAAGTGTCTAACCAATCGTGCAACCAGCGCACAGCCAGCGACGACAACCTTGAGCATTTGCCCTAGAGAAATGCAAGTTTATGTTCACACAAAACTGTGTACCCTAATGTCTATAACAATCTGATCCATGATAGTCAAAAGCTGGAAACAACTCACATGTCCTCCCATAGTTGAGTGGCTAAATGAACTGTGGTACATCCATACTATGGGATACTACTAAGTGATAAAGAAGAAATGACCGAGGGATACCTGCAGCAATTTGGATGAATCCTCAGAAAATTATTGGAGAAGGCGATGGCACCCCACTCCAGTACTCTGGCCTGGAAAATCCCATGGACAGAAGAGCCTGGTAGGCTAGAGTCCATGGGGTCGCTGAGGGTTGGACACGACTGAGCGACTTCACTCTCACTTTTCACTTTCATGCATTGGAGAAGGAAATGGCAACCCACTCCAGTGTTCTTGCCTCGAGAATCTCTGGGACGGGGGAATCCTGGTGGGCCGCCGTCTATGGGGTCGCACAGAGTCGGACACGACTGAAGTGACGTAGCAGCAGCAGCAGCAGCCAGAAAATGATGCTGAGTGAAAAAAGCCAGTCCCAAAGGGTTCCACACTGTATAAGTTCGTTTATGTAAAATCCTTGAGATAACCAAATACAGAAACAGAGAACACACTGATGGCTTCTGGAGGTGAACGAGGAGGGGGCAATGGGAAGGTAGTGGATGTGACTATAAGAGCCTCAGGAGCCATCCTCATGGAAAGGGAAGTGTTCTGCATCTGGACTGTATCAGGGTCAAAATCCTGTTGTGGTGTTGCTCCTAAAGTCCAGTAGGTCTCTGTGCTTCACCAAGTTTACACGGTAAGCAGCCAGGATTTTACTCTGGGCAAGTGAACATTTGAAGCCAAGTCCTAACCCTTATGCTCATCTGCTTAGCACAGCACCTTGGACTTCGGTCAATAAATTATACGTATCAGTTTCTATCTTACAGTTTCATCTAGAATATACACCCTCATCCCACCATGGAGTTACCTTGATGATGGTGACTCCTCCTTGGTTCTACAGCTAAAAGGGCAGCCTGCCTGGGTCTGTACCCACCCCTTCCACCAGCAGGCTGTGTCTCCCCACCACGTTACTTAACTTTTATGTGCCTTGGCTTTCTCACACAGAATGGGAGTCATGAAGGGATTCCCTGGTGGCCCCAGGGGTTAAGACTTGGTACTTTCATTACCTAGGGCCCGGGTTCAATCCCTGGATGCCTGATGTTGAAGCAAAGATCCCACAGGCTGCACAGCCACCATAAAAGAGGAGGGGGAGTAACAGGACCTCCAGTCTCTTGGGGTTGTTGTCAGATGAGAAGATTTGATGGGGAACAGGCAGGCTGTGCCTTGCACACAGAGCAGCTATGCCAATATTAGCCACTGTGGGTATAGATCAGACCATAAATTTACAGTGGGGTGAATTGTGGCTACATCGGTTTATCTCATTTGAGGCCAATACTTTGAAAGACTTGGCATAATTTGGGATGAGTTGAACATCTTCACCTTCCTCAATCTTAACCATTTGTAAACCATCCTTTTACTCTGGGGAAGAGAAAGGTAAGCATTCTTCTATAGGCAGCCTATCTGGTTTTGTTTATATTTACTGTAAAGGGACCAAAGAGACAATTCTCCATGACCTTTAGTTACTATAGCCTCCACTTATTTGTAGGAAATAGTTACCTTTACCAGAGGTTAATTTGAAAATATGTGTTGAAAAGCCTTAAACATGTAGATAGCTTTAAACCCAGCAATCTCCCTTCTAAAAACCTTCCCTAAGCAAATATCAGGTACAAATGCAAAGATTTCAGCAAAAAAGATATTCTTTGAAGAGTACTTTTTTGCGTCAAGAAGTTGGAAACACCTGGAGTGGAGTGTATCTGATATTCTCCAGTTTTGTGAAATGTGTTGTGTGTGCCTGGAGAATCCCATGGCCAGAGGAACCTGGTGGCTACAGTCCACGGGGTCACAAAGAGTCAGACGCGACTGAAGGGACTTAGCATGTACATGCTTACATGAACAGATGTAAATCTATTAAAGATCTTATTACATTCCATAATGGGAGTTCTGTTCATAAATTCCATTGGTTTGCATATCTTCTATGTGAATATTTTTTAAAGATATATTTATTGTGGGGAAACTTAGAATCTCACCAGTGGTCTGCTGAAGTTCTTATAGGTACCTTCCAATCAAAAAATTCCATTCTTTCATAAAAATAAACCTTGTCCTATGCAAGCACGGCACTTTGCCATCTCTTCCTAATAAGATAATCCTCTCACTTTCTTGTAATACTACAGGTTTATGGGACCACCTTCCACATAAACCAGGGAAACCCTTTCAAGCTAAAGGCTCTGGTGGACAAGTGGCCTGATTTTAATACAGTGGTTATCCGCCCTCAGGAGCAGGTAAGGGGCCAGATGTGGAATGAATAGGTATTTATGTTCATATTGGCTATGTACTTACCATGCAGTTGGCAATATGGTAGACCCTGGGAATATAGAAATAAATCAAGGTGATATAGTCAACATGTCCTTATCTTCAAAAAGTCCACAGCCTGGAGGAGATTATAGGTAAATCCATAGGGAAATGACATCATGGTGTGAAATGGTTAGATGCTCAGTCGTGTCTGACTCTGCGACCTTGTGGACTGTCGCCCACCAGGCTCCTCTGTCCATGGAATTCTCCAGGCAAGAATACTGGAGTGGGCTGCCATTCCCTTCTCCAGGGAATCTTCCCAACCCAGGGATTGAACCCATGTCTCCTGCCTTGCAGGTGGATTCTTTACTGTCTGAGCCACTAGGGGCCCCATGGTGTGAAATGGCCAGAATCAAAACCAAGATGGCATCCTGCTGCTGCTTAGGACCAAACGCTTTGTCATTTCCTGCATCCAGTTTGCGGGAATAGAGGCAACCAGGGGGAGGCTGTGCTAATGCAGGATTATGTTGATGGCGTAGACAAGCGCTTGATCTTTTGTGAAAGGCATCAAAGAAGCATTTCCCGGGCTGGATTTCTACACGTAGTAAATCAAGCCCATTTTAAACCCTTAACCTAAGGGGAAAAAAATATCTCATACCTTGTACAAACACCAGTTTTGAAACCACATCAACTCATTCATGCTAACTCAAAACTTCTCATTGTGGTGGTCTCTTCCCGTTGAGATGCTGCACCATGTTATAACCTATGGTCATCAATTAAGCAAATAAAACCAGGCAGGAGGGGAAAAAGCATGTGGTAGAGGTTGCAGGGAGAGGAATGATTCTTAGTAGAAATTTTACCAAAATTGGATGTTGAATATAAATAGGATTTTTTACATGGTTGCAGATCAGAACTTCATTCAAAGCAGTTGCAAGAGATAAAGTCTGAAACAAGAGTGAATTAAGGAAAATTAAGGAGCAAATTACATAGTTGGAATTGTTGGTTACATATTGTATGATAATTTTTTAATTAGTGAAATTGAATAGTTAAGTTTATTTAATAGTTATGTTTATTCAAAAATAAAATGTATAATTATATTTTAAAATATCAAGTAAAATTGTAATATAAATATATTATCACTTAATATAACTTACATAGAAGTGAAACGGGTAATATTCAAGAAACCAAATTAAATAACAATTTAAAACGAACACTTTTAATTATTGATAGAAATCTGAGCTACTTTCAAAAATACAGTTTTAAAAATAAGACTTTTCCAACTTGAAGAACGATCATTGACATATAAGATTGTGTCAGATCTACAACATTGCAGATTTGATATACACGTACAGTACAATGATTCCCTCCATAACTTTAGCTAATACTCCATCCTGTCTCATAATTACCATTCTATTTCTTAGTGAAAACATTCAAAATCTGCTCTCTCAGCAACCTTCAAGTACAATTAACCCTTGAACAACATGGGTTGGAACTGCACAAGCCCACTTAAATATTTTTTTCCCCAATAATTACATGCTACAGTACTCCACTATCTGACGATGTTTGAATCTGTGGATGCAGAATAGCAGATACAAAGGATGACTGTAAAGTTACACGCAGATTTTCAGCTGTGTGGAGAGTTGGGGTCCCTAACTCCTTCTTCGTTCAATGCTCAACTGCATATAATACAGCATTAACTATGGTCCTGCGACGGGTGCGCCAAAGCGCAGGCGGCTGCGACGGGCACACCAAAGCGCAGGCGGCTGCGACGGGTACACCAAGCACGACCGAGAGGAGCCACCCCACATCCGAAGTCAGGTGCAGAAGCCGGGAGAACCCCATGCCCGAAGGGCGGCGGCCAAGAGGAGTTACCCCACGTCCGAGGTCAGGGGCAGCGGCCGAGAGTACTAGACTGCGACAGTGCAGGAACAGCCCAGAGGAGCTACCCCATGTCCGAGGTCGGGGGGGGGGGAGCGGCCCAGAGGAGATACCCAGCGTCTGAGGTCAGGGGCGGCGGCCGGGAGGAGATACCCCACGCCCCAAACCCGAGGCCAGGGGCGGTGGGCATGAGGAGCTACCCCTATGCCCTCACGCTCGAGGCCAGGGGCGGTGGCCAGGAGGACCAACCCTACGTCCAAGGAGCCGTGGCTGCACAGGCGCAGAAGGGCCTAGAGGAGCTATCCCACGTTGAAGGTCAGGAAGGGCAGTGGTGAGGTACCCCTCGTCCAAGGTAAGGAGCAATGGCTGCACTTTGCTGGAGCAGCCGTGAAGAGATACCCCACGGCCAAGGTAAAGAGAAACCCAAGTAAGACGGTAGGTGTTGCAAGAGGGCATCAGAGGGCAGACACACTGAAACCATACTCACAGAAAACAAGTCAATCTAATCACACTAGGACCACAGCCTTGTCTAACTCAATGAAACTAAGCCTTGCCAGTGCGGCAACCCAAGACGGGCTGGTCATAGTGGAGAGATTTGACAGAATGTGATCTGCTGGAGAGGGGAAAGGAAAACCACTTCAGTATTCTTGCCTTGAGAACCCCATGAACAGTATGAAAAGGCAAAATGATAGGATACTGAAAGAGAAACTCCCCAGGTCAGTAGGTGCCCAATATGCTACTGGAGACCAGTGGAGATATAACTCCAGAAAGAATGAAGGGATGGAGCCAAAGCAAAAACAATGCCCAGCTGTGGATGTGACTGGTGATAGAAGCAAGGTCCGATGCTGTAAAGAGCAATATTGCATAGGAACCTGGAATGTCAGGTCCATGAATCAAGGCAAATTGGAAGAGGTCAAACAAGAGATGGCAAGAGTGAGTGTTGACATTCTAGGAATCAGCGAACTGAAATGGACCGGAATGGGTGAATTTAACTCAGATGACCATTATATCTACTACTGCAGGCAGGAATCCCTCAGAAGAAATGGAGTAGCCATCATGGTCAACAAAAGAGTCCAAAATGCAGTACTTGGATGCAATCTCAAAAACGACAGAATGATCTCTGTTCATTTCCAAGGCAAACCATTCAATATCACAGTAATCCAAGTCTATGCTCCAACCAGTAACACTGAAGAAGCTGAAGTTGAACGGTTCTATGAAGACCTACAAGACCTTTTAGAACTAACACCCAAAAGAGATGTCCTTTTCATTATAGGGGACTGGAATGCAAAAGTAGGAAGTCAAGAAACACCTGGAGTAACAGACAAATTTGGCCTTGGAATACAGAATGAAGCAGGGCAAAGACTAATAGAGTTCTGCCAAGAAAATGCACTGGTCATAACAAACACCCTCTTCCAACAACACAAGAGAAGACTCTATACATGGACATCACCAGATCGTCAACACCAAAATCAGACTGATTATATTCTTTGCAGCCAAAGATGGAGAAGCTCTATACAGTCAGCAAAAACAAGACCAGGAGCTGACTGTGGCTCAGACCATGAACTCCTTATTGCCAAATTCAGACTTAAATTGAAGAAAGCAGGGAAAACCACTAGACCATTCAGGTATGACCTAAATCAAATCCCTTATGGTTATACAGTGGAAGTGAGAAATAGATTTAAGGGCCTAGATCTGATAGATAGAGTGCCTGATCAACTATGGAATGAGGTTCGTGACATTGTACAGGAGACAGGGATCAAGACAATCCCTGTGGAAAAGAAATGCAAAAAAGCAAAATGGCTGTCTGGGGAGGCCTTACAAATAGCTGTGAAAAGAAGAGAAGCGAAAAGCAAAGGAGAAAAGGAGAGATATAAGCATCTGAATGCAGAGTTCCAAAGAATAGCAAGAAGAGATAAGAAAGCCTTCTTCAGCGATCAATGCAAAGAAATAAAGGAAAACAACAGAATGGGAAAGACTAGGGATCGCTTCAAGAAAATCAGAGATACCAAAGGAACATTTCATGCAAAGATGGGCTCGATAAAGGACAGAAATGGTATGGACCTAAGAGAAGCAGAAGATATTAAGAAGAGATGGCAAGAATACACAGAAGAACTGTACAAAAAAGATCTCCACGACCCAGATAATCACAATGGTGTGATCACTCACCTAGAGCCAGACATCCTGGAATGTGAAGTCAAGTGGGCCTAGAACAAAGCTAGTGGAGGTGATGGAATTCCAGTGGAGCCATTCCAAATCCTGAAAGATGATGCTGTGAAAGTGCTGCACTCAATATGCCAGCAAATTTGGAAAACTCAGCAGTAGCCACAGGACTGGAAAAGGTCAGTTTTCATTCCAATCCCAAAGAAAGGCAATGCCAAAGAATGCTCAAACTATTGCACAATTGCACTCATCTTACACACTAGTAAAGTAATGCTCAAAATTTTCCAAGCCAGGCTTCAGCAATGTGTGAACCGTGAACTTCCTGATGTTCAAGCTGGTTTTAGAAAAGGCAGAGGAACCAGAGATCAAATTGCCAACATCCGCTGGATCATGGAAAAAGCAAGAGAGTTCCAAAAAAACATCTATTTCTGCTTTATTGACTATGCCAAAGCCTTTGACAGTGTGGATCACAATAAACTGTGGAAAATTCTGAAAGAGATGGGAATACCAGACCACCTGATCTGCTTCTTGAGAAATTTGTATGCAGGTCAGGAAGCAACAGTTAGAACTGGACATAGAACAACAGACTGGTTCCAAATAGGAAAAGGAGTTCTTCAAGCCTGTATATTGTCACCCTGTTTATTTAACTTATACACAGAGTACATCATGAGAAACGCTGGACTGGAAGAAACTCAAGCTGGAATCAAGATTGCCAGGAGAAATATCAATCACCTCAGATATGCAGATGACACCACCCTTATGGAAGAAAGTGAAGAGGAACTCAAAAGCCTCTTGATGAAAGTGAAAGAGGAGAGTGAACAAGTTGGCTTAAAGCTCAACATTCAGAAAACGAAGATCATGGCATCTGGTCCCATCACTTCATGGGAAATAGATGGGGAAACAGTGGAAACAGTGTCAGACTTTATTTTTCTGGGCTCCAAAATCACTGCAGATGGTGACTGCAGCCATGAAATTAAAAGACGCTTACTCCTTGGAAGGAAAGTTATGACCAAGCTAGATAACATATTCAAAAGCAGAGACATTACTTGGCCAACAAAGGTTCATCTAGTCAAGGCTATGGTTTTTCCTGTGGTCATGTATGGATGTGAGAGTTGGACTGTGAAGAAGGCTGAGCGCCGAAGAATTGATGCTTTTGAAGTGTGGTGTTGGAGAAGACTCTTGAGAGTCCCTTGGACTGCAAGGAGATCCAACCAGTCCATTCTGAAGGAGATCAGCCCTGGGATTTCTTTGGAAGGAATGATGCTAAAGCTGAAACTCCAGTACTTTGGCCACCTCATGCGAAGAGTTGACTCATTGGAAAAGACTCTGATGCTGGGAGAGATTGGGGGCAGGAGGAGAAGGGGACGACAGAGGATGAGATGGCTGGATGGCATCACTGACTCGATGGACGTGAGTCTGAGTGAACTCCGGGAGTTGGTGATGGACAGGGAGGCCTGTTGTGCTGCGATTCATGGGGTCGCAAAGAGTCGGACACGACTGAGCAACTGATCTGATCTGAACTATGGTCCTCGTTCTCTGCCTTTTATCCTCAGAACTTATTTGTCTTATAACTGGAAGTTTGTGCACTTTGACCAACATTTCCCCACTGCCCGTTCCTGGGCATCCCCAGCCTCTAGGAACCTCTGTTTCTGTGATCAAGTGTTTTAAAATCCACGCACGGAAGCCATCATGCCTTCCTCTGTCTGCCCATTTCACGTAGCACAATGCACACAGGGTCTACCCACGCATCACAAATGGCAGGATTTGCTTCTTTCTCCAGGCTGACTGATGTTCCACTGCCAGACATGCCACATGTTCCCTGTCCATTCATTCATTGTCTCCATGTCGTGGCTATTGGGAATAACATTGCGTTGAGCACGGAGCACACGTGTCTCTTCCCAGGTCCTGTTTTCATTTCCTTTGGATGCACACCCAGAATGGGATTCCCAATTCCTAGGACAGTTCTGTTTTAAATTTGGGGGGAGACCACCATACCATTTCTATAGTGGTTATACCAATTTACATTCCCACCAACAGTGCACGAGGGTTCCTTTTTCTCCAAACCACTGCCCCCCGCCCCAATGTTTGTTATCTCTTGTCTTTTTGATGATAACCGTTCTGCTGTGTATGTGGTCTTGATTTGCATTTACCTGCTAATTCGTGATATAGAGCACTTTTTCATGTATGTGCTGGCCATTTGTATATCTTCTTTGGAAAAATGTCTATTCAATTCCTCTGCCTATTTTAAGAGGATTATTTGGAACTGTTCTGAGAACTGTTCCCATTTTGACATTTCTTATAAGGCAAGACTTTGGGTGATGAATTTCTTCAGTTTTTATTTGTTAGTGAAAGTCTGTCTTGTCTCTGAAGAACAAATTTGACAGGTAAAGTAGTTTTGGTTGACAGTTTATTTCTTTCCACACTTTAAATATATTGCCCTATTTTCTTCTGGCTTGCAAGGTCTCTGAGACATCGACTGATAGCCGCCTTAAGGGATTTTCAACAATATTATTCTAATGTATCTAAGTGAGTTCCTCTTTAAGTTGTTTGGTGACCTATTAGTTTCTCAAACTTGTATATCCAAATTTCTTCAAAGAATTCGGAAGTTCTCAGTCATTATTTCTTTAAATAAACTTTCTTCCCTCTTTCCCTCTCTTCTACTTCTGGAAATTAATAAATTCACAAATTGGTTCTTTTGAGGTATCCTATAGATAAGGAGTTTCATGAAATTAATTTAGGTGTATTCAAGGCATATGGGCTTCCCTGGTGGCTCCGCTGGTAAAGAGTCCACCTGCAATGCAGGAGACCTGGGTTCAATCCCTGGGTTGGGAAGATCCCCTGGAGAAGGCAATGGCTACTCACTTCAGTAGTCTGGCCTGGAGAATTCCTTGGACTGTATAGTCCATGGGGTGGCAGAGTCAGATACGAGTGAATGACTTTCACTTCACTTTCATAGGTCACACAGGCTTTCCTCGCTGTCTTTTATTCTTTTTCTTTTTGCTCTTCTACTTAGATAATTTCACTTGGTCTAACTCTGAGCTCTGATTCTCTCCTCTGTTTGGTTTACATTGCTGTCGAAGCGCTCTACTGAATTCTTCTGTGTACTCCTACTATTCTTCACTTTCAAAAGTTTTCTTTGGTTCTTTTTTATGTTTTCCATCTCTGAACGTCTCATTTTGTTCTTGTATTGTTGTCCTGATGCTGTTAAATTATTTTTCTGTGTTCTCTTACAGCTCTCTGAGCATCTTTTGAAAAATTATTTTGAATTCTTTGTTAGGAAATTCCTGGGTATCATTGCTTTGGAGCTGGGGTTTGCTGTATTCTTTTGGTGGTTTCATATTTCCCTGATTTTTTCAGTTCAGTTGTTCAGTTGTGTCCAACTCTTTGTGACCCCATGGACTGCAGCACACCAGGCCTCCCTGTCCATCACCAACTCCTGGAGCTTGCTCAAATTCATGTCCATCAAGTCGGTGATGCCAATCGTCTCATGCTCTGCTGTCCACTTCTCCTCCCGCCTCCAATCTTTCCCAGCATCAGGGTCTTTTCCAAGGAGTCGGTTCTTCACATCGGGTTCTTTATGAGCCCTATATCCTTGCATAGGTGCCTGAACTTTTGAAGAAACAACCTTCCATACTTTATGGACTGACTTTGGTAAGGGAAAATTTTCTCATGGGTAGGAGCTTCCCTGGTGGCTCAGATAGTAAAGAATCTGCCTGCAATGCAGGAGACTCGAGTTCCATCCCCTGGAGAAGGGAATGGCTACCCAGTCCAGTATTCTTGCCTTGGAAATCTCATGGACAGAAGAGACTTGGCTGTAGTCCATGGAGTCACAAAGAGTCAGACATGACTGAGTGCCTTTCTGGGGCTCTCTAGCACGTGCTGTGGCCCCAGGTCTAGCGGTGCAGGGCACTGAGTGCAGGGGCTTGTGGTGGCACTGGTCTTCAGGGCTAGGGGGTGATGGCTTTTCCACTCAGGCTACTGGGATCCACACTGACAGCTGTGTGATCCTTGGTAAGCATTTCAGGGGGGCCAACAGTGGCTTCAAGGCTTTTGGGGTCCTCAATGATGCCTCCAAGTCCAGTGGCTATGGGCCAGGGCAGGCGTGGTAGTGGCTGCCATCGGTGGTGTGTTCAGACACAGCTGTGGGGGCCAGCGGCAGACTCTTGGGTAGTGGCTGGGCCGTTTGCAAACAGGCACATGATGGTGGGGGCCCTGGCAGGCAGCAGGGCCAGGACCAACTGCAGGCGCACTGGCAGCCGTGGGGGGCCTCACTGGCACTCAATACAGTGTCTACTGGGTCTTGCCAAGAAGGCACAGCAATTGGGGATGGGGGCATGCAGGCAGGCAGCTGGGGGGGGTCAGCTGCAGGTCAGTGCAGGGGTGCAGGCCCGATCCAGGCCCACAGACAGCTGTGGGGACCCTAGCTATGAATGGGCTCTCTCATGACTGCACAGTCTGTCTCTCACTGTGCGAATGGCAGTGGAGGCCAGTGACAGTCACCTGTTGAGTGGCACGCAAGTACACAGCTGGAGGGGCCAGCCCCCAACGTGTGCTGGGTGGTGGATGTCAGCTTGTATTCATGCAGCTGCAGAGCTGACTGTGGGTTCGGTGACCTGGTTCCGGTAGGAGCCGGTTGGGGAGGGTGGGAGGAGGGTCTAGGGTGGCTGACAGAGTATGTGAATACTGGTGGGGCAAAATTTGTTGATGTCTGCAGGTGGTCCGATGCTGACTGTTGAATTCTGCAGGGGCAAAAACTGCTGGCTTTTCCTGCAGAGCAGGTCAGGGTGAACTGTGCATCACCCCCATTACATGGCTGCTACTGGTGGCCCCTGCACTTCTTTCTCGTTTCTAACCACCTCTATTTATCTCAGTTTTGCCAGTCTGGGTGGGATGAAACTGGAGTGGGACCTTGGTGTGGTGCTCTAGAAGGCTGAAGAAGCTGCCCCTTCATCCTGTACTTCCTCTCTTGGTGAGAGAGAGCTCTTTCTAGCTGGGGAGTTCCCTCTTGGCACTGGGCAATGCTGGCTTGGTGAATGGGATGATGCAGGCGAAATGGGACTGTCTTTCTTCTCTTTGGGGGCAGCTAGTCTCAATTTTTTTTTTTTTTTAATTCTCCTGTGTTGCAGGACTCCAGGGCTCTCTCATAGCTTTTTCTATGTGTGTGGGTAGTAGGCAAAATTGACCTAATTATTGATCTAATTATTGATCTTTGTGAGGGACAGAGGCTGGGGTCTCCTATACGGACATTTTTGGTGGCGTTACTCTTAAAAATACAGTTTGATCAGAAGTAACCCTTGCTGAATTGGAAGTGCAGTTGTGTGTCATATTTTCCAGTTATAGGGGGGGAAAGCTTTCCGATTCTTCACTAGGTAAAGGAAGTTTCTCCTCTTATCTATTCCTTTATCCTCCTGTGTCCGTTTTAATAATTTCACTAGATACACTTAAATGAGTAAGTACTCTTGTTTGCCGATGGGATTTTTGTTGGTTTTACAACAGCATGATTTTTGTTTTTTGGCCATTCTGTGCAGCATGTGGGATCTTAGTTCCCCAACCAGGGATGGAACACATGCCCCCCAGTCCAACCCATGCCTCCTGCAGCGGAAGCATGGAGTCTTAACTGGACCACCAGAGAAGCCCTTGAGTATTTTTTAAAGAAAGCAAGTAGATTTCATCATCTTTTTCTTGGTTTCACAATGTATAGAAGAATCGTCTGACCTGTTGCCTGTCTCTGTTTCAATAAAAGCATGTTCATAGCCCACATAATCTAAACATCTTTGCCCTAAAGCGGGGTGTATTCTTTTGGCCAAATATTTCGCTTCTCAATTGTCATTTTACTGAGCTGGCAGAACTGGGTAAGTCGCAGTCCCAAGTCTGGCCATAGCTGCTGGCTTGGTTTCTGCTGTTTATTGACCACACTTATGGAGGTGGATTGGGCACACACAGAAGCCTCAGCGTTCTCAAGAGCAGCAGGAAACAGCAAGATTCAGCTCTCAGTCCCTTTGCAAGCTTCTTCATGTGTTTCGTGGAGGGGTGGAAAGTAATTTTAAATAGATTATTTTTGTTAGGTTTGAAAATTTAGAGCAATAACTGAGTTGGAAGTAGTTGTGTTCAAGACATTTTTAATTATTAATTGAATAAGGGAGTTCTTGACTTGATCTCATAATGTAAATAATCCTTCAATAAAATCAATACAACAAAAAATGCTAATATTTTAGTATTTTTAAAATATCATAATATAACGGAACACTGAGAACTAGTATGGCATTCACTAAGTAGATGCATTTTGGTGGATTCTACTTTCCTGACCCAAACAGGAGATGACAGATGACCTTGATCACTACACCAATACTTATCAAGTCTACTCCAAGGACCCTAAGAAATGTCAGGAATTCCTTGGCTCGCCAGAAGTCATCAACTGGAAGCAACATCTGCAGATTCAAAGTAAGGGGCCAGGATGTGGGCAGGCTGCTGGACTTTCCTGTGTCGGATATGTAGGGTCCCTTTACCTCTGGAGTGACACCCCTGTATCCTCCATAGCAGGCTTCTTGGGTGGTTCAGAAGGTAAAGAATCTGCCTGCAATGCAGGAGACCTGGGTTTGATCACTGCATCAGGAAGATCCCCTGGAGAAGGGAATGGCAACCCACTCCAGTGTTCTTCCTGGACAATTTCAGGGACAGAGGAGTCTGGTGGGCTACAGTCCATGGGGTTGCAAGAGTCTGACATGACTGAGTGACTAACACTCACACACTCCCTCTCACACACTCACGCACACACACGCCTTCTACATCTTTATTGCAATCCCAGACACTCCAGACTGGCGGGTGGCAAGTTAATAAGCAGGAGAACTTACCTCCAGGCTTGTCCTGGGAGACTGCAGGACGAGGGAATCCCCTCATCTGCCTGCAAAAATCTTAAAAACGTATATAGTGGCCTTATCTGGGTTTAATCATGTGCCCAATCCAGATATGTGAACACCACATTTCTATCTCAAGGCTGTGTCCTTGGAGCAGTTTCTGGAAGGCAAGTGGAACACCTGTTCCAAGGACAGTGGAGGGAGGGGGAAGCCTCCAGTTGCCTCCGGAGTCAAGGGCGACAGGTCTTCTTGATGACCTCCTCCAACAGTAGTGAATTAGAACTTAAAGACTGTTGTGTATGGGGTTTACACAGGAAATCGTGAGCAATAGAATTTCTTAATAGTTAAAAATTCACAGCTACCTGATTCAACTCATTGGAATTAAGACCTGATGCTGGGAAAGACTGAAGGCAAAGGGAGAAGACAGTGGCAGAGGATGAGATGGTTAGAAAGCACCACCAACTCAATGGACATGGATTTGATCAAACTCTGGGAGATAGTGGAGGACAGAGGAGCCTGGCGTGCTACAGTCCACAGGTCGTAAAGAGTCAGACACAACTTAGCAACTGAACAACAACAAAAATTCATGGTTTATTCCAGGATTGATGATATGGGAGCAGAGCTTCCGTTCTGCCTCACTTCCATGGTGTCAATATATCATACTTACAGAGGAGGAATTTAGTGACTACAAATATGTTTGGGAATTCCCTGGCTTTCAGTGGTTAGGACTTTGTGCTCTCACTGCCAGGGACCCAGGTTCGATCCCTGGTGAGGGAATTAAGATCCCACAAGCCTTACAATGTAGCCAAAAAAAAAAAAAAAATGTGTTCTCTGGAGTCAGATTAGCTGAAGTTGTGAGCTTGTTAGGCCTGTTAGTAGTTGTGTGGTCTAAGACAAGGAACAACAGCTCTGTGGATCAGCCTTCTGATGAGTAAAAATAGCAATTATTGTAGTCCCCCAAACATAGGGCTATTTAAAGATTAAGTGAGATCTTGAATAAGAAATGGCCCTATGCCTGGTTTTATCAGTAAGGTTTTGAAACCACCCCAAAGTAGTGACTGCAAAACACAATCGCTCATTAGCTCACATGTTGTGGGTCAGCAGTTTGTACGAGACTCAGCTGGGTGATTCTCCCACTGGTCTCTTCTGGGTTCACCCCATGTGACTGCAGTCAGCTGGGGGTTGTCCATGAACTGGCAGGACTAAGTTAGCCACAATCTGGAGGCTGGCTGTTAACGCTGGCTTCGTCCGTACTGGCTACTGGCTGTGCCAGTGAAGTGGCTTGGGTGATATACAGAAGTCACCCAAGGTTCTTAAGAGCAGAGAGAAAAGGCAAACTTCACACATAGTCACTTTTCAAGCTTCTTATTCAGTCGCCTTTGCCATTGCTCCATTGGCCCAAACAAGTTTCACAGCCAATCCCAGAAGTCAGGTCAGCAGAAAACAGTCCAGAAAGCGAAGAAGAAAAAACTGGGACCATTATAGCAACAACCTACAGCATAGAATTGTTAAATAAATTCAATAAATGCTGGTTATTATCTTCACCTCATCTCCTTTGATGAGCATACCTGTACTCTGATGTGTTCAGGAATTGTAGTGTTATCCCAGTTTTAATTTTTTTAATTGGAGTTTAGTTGCTTTATACTGCTGCGTCAGTTTCTGGGCCGTATGTATGCACACGTATCACCCCCTTTTTTTGGATTTCCTTTCTGTTTAGATCACCACAGAGCACCGAGTACTTTCCTGTGCTCTATGGTAGGCTCTCGTTAGTCATCTATTTTATACATAGTACTGCATATACGGCAACCCCAATCTCCCAGTTAATCCCATCCTCCACTTTGACCCTTTGGAGTTTGCATGTTTGTTCTCTATGTCTGTGTCCCTATTTCAACTTTGCAAATGAATTTCTTTTAAATGTGAGAGTGACTTACTATTATCCCATAGAGGTCTTTTCATGATGGAAACCCACAAACTTTAATCATTCGAAACCCACAAACCTTGCAGTCATCGGACAGCTTTTTCCTGACGTTTAAATGATCAATGATATGTCATATGATTCTGCATTTCCTCCATCTAGGTTCACAGTCCAGCCTGGATGACGTGATAAAAAATCTTGCAGCTACTAAATCAGGCAAGGTCAAGCAGACACAGTGCTTTCTCTATATGGCCTCTGAGTCCGGAAAGAAATTGGCTACTTCTCTGCTGGAGGCAAAAAATGTGTCAGGCGATGGTGGTAAACACAAACCCAGGTAAGTCTGACAGAGTCTGCTCTGGGGAATCCCTGACGGTCCAGCAGTTAGGACTCCGCACTTCCACTGCCTGCCGAGGTTTAGTCCCTCTGGTCTGAGAAGTAGCTAAGATCGCACCCACAAGCCACATGGCAGGATAAAACAAAACAGAACCAAAAACGTCATATCTGTTACCACTGAAGCAGCCAGCGCATTAGTCTCTTAAGACGGTCACAAGAAGACACGACGGACTGGGATGGATTCAAACAGCAGAAAGTTATCCTTCTGGTTGTGGAGGCCAGGATCCCAAGTCCAGGAGTTGGCAAACCTATGTTCCCTTCAAAGCCCCTAGGAGAGAATCCATCCTTGCTTCTTCTCCTGGTGGCTCTGGGCATTCCTTGACTCGTGACTTTGATACTGACCAGGGTGCTTGGCCTTCTCCAAGTGACAGACATTGATTAGAAGCCCGACAAGAAATTCAGGCAGAGCTTCACTGACGCCCTGCTGCAGCAGGTGGGGGTGAAAACCAGCAACGCTTTCCCTTGCTTGCTTGCTGAGGGTGGGGAGCTGGTTCCTTATATGGGGTGAGGGGAGCAGTGTGTCCAGGGTCAGATGGGCAGCTCGAGCTCAAACAACTCGACTCCTCAATGGTTTTCAGGGAAGGGGTT
Source organism: Bos grunniens (assembly GCF_055505025.1). Taxonomy (NCBI): domain Eukaryota; kingdom Metazoa; phylum Chordata; class Mammalia; order Artiodactyla; family Bovidae; genus Bos; species Bos grunniens. The sequence goes on along the minus strand of NC_141179.1, from coordinate 82,964,375 downwards.
CTAAGGCAGTGTGAGCAGGAGGGCTGCAGAGAGCACGATTGCCTTGTGCGCAGTTCTCTGGTTGCCATCAGGTGAAGTTACAAGCAAAATCAACCTTCTGGTTTTGACCAGTCTGGGGTCTATGTTCTTGTGGTCAGAAGTGCTCATCTGGAGGGGGTCTGCTTCCTGTAAAGACGGCTTGGGAATGTGCATCAGGCCTTTATCTATATGTCACTTCCCTGATTCGGCTACGTGGCCAGGCTGTAGTCTAAACTGTTAACAGTTTCTAAGTCAACAGCTGTTCTGTTTCTGTGGCTGCACAGATCCTAATCATTAACTCTTTAAAAATTGTTTTTATTTTTAAAATTATGACAGTACGATGACACATTTACAGAGGACTTGGAAAGTACAGAACAAAGTTACCTATTGTGCCACTATATATTACAAGTAATTTTTTTAAGTAGATAAACTAAGATTTTTAGTTGGAGTTTCAACATCAAACTATTAAAAATTACTAAATGAATAGACACAAAATTAGAAGGATATAGTAGACCTGAAAATCACTATAAACCAATTCAACATAATTAAGATTTATACAATTTTCACACAGCAGCAGGGTACAAATTCCATTCAAGTTCCCACAGACTATAAACGAGGAGACAGTGGGACATATCCAGGGATATATAACAAGGTGAGAAAGTTTCATGGTCTAAAGGTATTGAAATCGTACAGAGTCTGTTCTCTTCTCACTGTGGAATCATGTTCAAAATCAATATCTAAAGAAGTTTGAAAATAACCCACATGTTTTCAAATGCAATGGGACATTTACTGAGAGAGATCTTTGACTTAGCCATTGAAAGCCTCAAAAAGGTTAAAAGACTGAAAAAACACAGAGGTTGATTGCAGAGAAGAAAGCATTTAAATAAGAAATTAATATTTAATATCAAGGATAATTTTAAAAACCCATGTAATTAGAAATTAAATGTCCACTTTTATATGATGAGTGTATCTAAGAAACCATGACAAGGAAAATTAGAAAATATTAGTAAAAGAATAAAAAGGGAATTTATCAAAGTTCATTGCATGCAGCTGAAGCTACTCAGTGCAACTAAACGCAATGTAGAATCTAGAATAAGGTATGAAAATAAATAATAGACACTAGCATAAAATTTTGTAAAATTTGAATAAAATCTATACTTTAATAATACTGTATTATATGTTAATCTCCTGTTGTTTTTTTACAACATAATACCTATTTATATTTTCAGAATTGAATTAGAAGTTTCAAGCCTCATTCAAATTTTTTAAATGTCACAAAATAATAAACTTTCTAGATTTTTAGCAATAATACTAGATGCCGGAATATATGAAACTATATCAAAATTTTGAGTGAATATAAATTAGAAATCTAACATTCTATTCATACCTAGTCAAACAAATAGAACCAAAAATGTCAAATATTTATCTCAGCAAAACTTCATGTTTTCTAAAATATATATATCATGCTTAATGGAGGCCTGGCGTGCTGCGATTCATGGGGTCGCAAAGAGTCGGACACGACTGAGCGACTGAACTGAACTGAACTGAACTGAATGTATATAGATGTATATGTAGTATAGGAAAGATTTTCTACTACACTTGGTAAACGCTAGAGAAAGAACAACAAAAAACAGAGATGGAGAAATTGGAAACCATAAGCTGAATGAAATGGGATCGGATCAGATCAGTCACTCAGTCGTGTCCGACTCCTTGCGACGCCATAAATCGCAGCACACCAGGCCTCCCTGTCCATCACCAACTCCTGGAGTTCATCAGACTCACGTCCATCAAGTCAGTGATGCCATCCAGCCATCTCATCCTCTGTCATCCCCTTCTCCTCCTGCCCCCAATCCCTCCCAGCATCAGAGTCTTTTCCAATGAGTCAACTCTTCGCATGAGGTGGCCAAAGTACTGGAGTTTCAGCTCTAGCATCATTCCTTCCAAAGAAATCCCAGGGCTGATCTCCTTCAGAATGGACTGGTTGGATCTCCTTGCAGTCCAAGGGACTCTCAAGAGTCTTCTCCAACACCACACTTCAAAAGCATCAATCCTCAGCACTCAGCCTTCTTCACAGTCCAACTCTCACATCCATACATGACCACAGGAAAAAACACAGCCTTGACTAGACGAACCTTTGTTGGCAAAGTAATGTCTCCGCTTTTCAATATACTATCTAGGTTGGTCATAACTTTCCTTCCAAGGAGTAAGCATCTTTCAATTTCATGGCTGCAGTCACCATCTGCAGTGACTTTGGAGCCCAGAAAAATAAAGTCTGACACTGTTTCCACTGTTTCCCCATCTATTTCCCATGAAGTGATGGGACCGGATGCCATGATCTTCTTTTCTGAATGTTGAGCTTTAAGCCAACTTTTTCACTCTCCACTTTCACTTTCATCAAGAGGCTTTTTAGATTCTCTTCACTTTCTGCCATAAGGCTGGTGTCATCTGCATATCTGAGGTGATTGATATTTCTCCTGGCAATCTTGATTCCAGCTTGTGTTTCTTCCAGTCCAGCATTTCTCATGATGTACTCTGCATAGAAGTTAAATAAACAGGGTGACAATATACAGCCTTGACGAACTTCTTTCCCTATTTGGAACCAGTCTGTTGTTCCATGTCCAGTTCTAACTGTTGCTTCCTGACCTGCATACCTCAAGAGGCAGATCAGGTGTTCTGGTATTCCCATCTCTCAGAATTTTCCACAGTTTATTGTGATCCACACAGTCAACGGCTTTGGCATAGTCAATCAAGCAGAAATAGATGTTTTCCTGGAACTCTCTTGCTTTTTCCATGATCCAGCAGATGTTGGCAATTTGATCTCTGGTTCCTCTGCCTTTTCTAAAACCAGCTTGAACATCAGGAAGTTCATGGTTCACATATTGCTGAAGCCTAGCTTGAAGAATTTTGAGCATTACTTTACTAGCGTGTGAGATGAGTGCAATTGTGTGATAGTTTGAGCATTCTTTGGCATTGCCTTTCTTTGGGATTGGAATGAAAACTGACCTTTTCCAGTCCTGTGGCTACTGCTGAGTTTTCCAAATTTGCTGGCATATAGAGTGCAGCACTTTCACAGCATCATCTTTCAGGATTTGGAAAAGCTCAACTGGAATTCCATCACCTCCACTAGCTTTGTCCATAGTGATGCTTTCTAAGGCCTGCTTGACTTCACATTTCAGGATGTCTGGCTCTAGGTCAGTGATCACACCATCGTGATTATCTGGGTTGTGGAGATCTTTTTTGTACAGTTCTTCTGTGTATTCTTGCCATCTCTTCTTAATATCTTCTGCTTCTGTTAGGTCCATACCATTTCTGTCCTTTATCGAGCCCATCTTTGCATGAAATGTTCCTTTGGTATCTCTGATTTTCTTGAAGAGATCCCTAGTCTTTCCCATTCTGTTGTTTTCCTCTATTTCTTTGCACTGATCGCTGAAGAAGGCTTTCTTATCTCTTCTTGCTATTCTTTGGAACTCTGCATTCAGATGCTTATATCTCTCCTTTTCTCCTTTGCTTTTCGCTTCTCTTCTTTTCACAGCTATTTGTAAGGCCTCCCCAGACAGCCATTTTGCTTTTTTGCATTTCTTTTCCATGGAGATGGTCTTGATCCCTGTCTCCTGTACAATGTCATGAACCTCATTCCATAGTTGATCAGGCACTCTATCTATCAGATCTAGGCCCTTAAATCTATTTCTCACTTCCACTGTATAATCATAAGGGATTTGATTTAGGTCATACCTGAATGGTCTAGTGGTTTTCCCTGCTTTCTTCAATTTAAGTCTGAATTTGGCAATAAGGAGTTCATGGTCTGAGCCACAGTCAGCTCCTGGTCTTGTTTTTGCTGACTGCATAGAGCTTCTCCATCTTTGGCTGCAAAGAATATAATCAATCTGATTTCAGTGTTGGCCATCTGGTGATGTCCATGTATAGAGTCTTCTCTTGTGTTATTGGAAGAGGGTGTTTGTTATGACCAGTGCATTTTCTTCGCAAAACTCTATTAGTCCCTGCCCTGCTTCATTCCATATTCCAAGGCCAAATTTGCCTGTTACTCCAGGTGTTTCTTGACTTCCTACTTTTGCATTCCAGTCCCCTATAATGAAAAGGACATCTGTTTTGGGTGTTAGTTCTAAAAGGTCTTGTAGGTCTTCATAGAACTGTTCAACTTCAGCTTCTTCAGCATTCTGGTTGGGGCATAGACTTGGATTACTGTGATATTGAATGGAAATGGGATCACTGACTATGAAATAGAAAAAGTGAAACAAACTGGATAAAAGTGAAACATCATATAGTCCAGCTGTTTCTGAAGATGGCAGCTCATTAAAATCACATCTGGAACTTTGGGCACATTTGTGTTTTCCAAGAAATTCCAAGATAATTCTGATATGCAGCTGGATTTTAAAAAGTGATTACAAGTTTTTCTATTAAGTGGTAGTTTTAGTGATAAAGTCTGTTATTTTCTGTTGACCGATCATGATGCAATGGTATTAAAATGAACACTAGCTACATAATCACGGTAGTAAAAGATGTTTATCAGTTTTCACAAGTAATAGCCAAACTAAAAATAAAAGATAATTATACTTGCAAGCCACAATGGAAGCATGATTAATCTATGAGTATAAAATAATTGCATACAATTTGGGGGGTTAAGTAGAGTGATGTGGTAAGTGGAAGTGGATACATGCACAGATTTGCATCCATCCAGCCAATCTATGTCTTTTTGTTGTTGCATTTAATCCACTTACATTTAATGTGATTATTGATAGGACCCTATTGTCATTTTCTTAATTTTTTAGGTCTCTTCCTTCTCTTGAGTTTCCTTCCTAAAGAAGCTCTTTTAGCATTTGCTGTGAATCTGTTTTGGTGGTGCTGAATTCTCTTAACTTTTGCTTGTCTGGAAAGCTTTTGATTTCTCCGTGAAATACGAATGAGAGTCTCGTTGGGTAGCATATTCTTGGTTGTTCAGTTCAGTTCAGTCACTCAGTCGTGTCCAACTCTTTGTGACCCCATGAATCGCAGCACAACAGGCCTCCCTGTCCATCAGCAACTCCCGGAGTTCACCCAGACCCACGTCCATTGAGTCAGTGATGCCATCCAGCCATCTCATCCTCTGTCATCCCCTTCTCCTCCTGCCCCCAATCCCTCCCAGCATCAGAGTCTTTTCCAATGAGTCAACTCTTCTCATGAGGTGGCCAAAGTACTGGAGTTTCAGCTTTAGCATCATTCCTTCCAAAGAAATCCCAGGGACTTCTGATATCCTTCAGAAAGGACTGATTGGATCTCCTTGCAGTCCAAGGGACTCTCAAGAGTCTTCTCCAACACCACAGTTCAAAAGCATCAACTCTTAAATACTCAGCCTTTTTATGGTCTAATTCTCACATCTGTACATGACTACTGGAAAAACCATAGCTTTGATTATATGCATCACTTTGTTGGCAAAGTGATGTCTTTGCTTTTTAATATGGTGTCTAGGTTGATCATAGCTTTTCTTCCAAGGAGCAAGCACCTTTTAATTTCATGGCTGCAGTCACCATCTGCAGTGATTTTGGAGCCCAAGAAAACAAAGTCAGTCACTTTTTCCACTTTTCCCACATCTATTTGCCATGAAGTGATGGGACCAGATGCCATAATCTTAAGTTTTTTTAATGTTGAGTTTTAACCCAGCTTTTTCACTCTCCTCTTTCACATTCATCAAGAGGCTCTTCAGTTCCTCTTTGCTTTCTGCCGTTAAGGTGGTGTCATCTGTATATCTGAAGTTGTTGATATTTCTCCTGTCACTCTTGATTCCAGCTTGTGCTTCATCCAGCCTGGCATTCCACGTGATGTACTCTACATAAAAGTTAAATGAGCAGGGTGAAAATATAGTCTTGACATACTCTTTTTCCAACTTTGAACCAGTCTGTTATTCCATGTTTCGTTCTAACTGTTCCTTCTTGATCTGCATACAGGTTCCTCAGGAGGCAGCTAAGGTGGTCTGGTATTCAGACCTCTTTAAGAATTTTCCAAGCTAGTTGTGGTAGCATAGCAGGTAGAGTCAGGTAGGCAGGCAGGTCTGTAGGTTAGGAGTTCGAATCCCAGGCAGGGTCTAGGAGCATAGGGTTAGGAGGTAGGCGCTAGGGCTAGGGGTGGGATACGGAGCTATTCCACATTGAAGGTCAGGAAGGGCGGTGGTGAGGAGATAACCCTTGTCCAAGGTAAGGAGCATTGGCTGCGCTTTGCTAGAGCAGCCGTGAAGAGATACCCTATGCCCAAGGTAAGAGAAACCCAAGTAAGACAGTAGGTGTTGCAAGAGGGCATCAGAGGGCAGACACACTGAAACCATACTCACAGAAAACTAGTCAATCTAATCACGCTAGGACCACAGCCTTGTCTAACTCAATGAAACTAAGCCATGCCCCTGGGGCAACCCAAGATGGGCGGGTCATGGTGGAGAGGTCTGACAGAATGTGGTCCATTGGAGAAGGGAATGTCAAACCACTTCAGTATTCTTGCCTTGAGAACCCCATGAACAGTTTGGAAAGGCAAAATGATAGGATACTGAAAGAGAAACTCCCCAGGTCAGTAGGTGCCCAATATGCTACTGGAGACCAGTGGAGATATAACTCCAGAAAGAATGAAGGGATGGAGCCAAAGCAAAAAGAATACCCAGCTGTGGATGTGACTGGTGATAGAAGCAAGGTCCAATGCTGTAAAGAGCAATATTGCATAGGAACCTGGAATGTCAGGTCCATGAATCAAGGCAAATTGGAAGTGGTCAAACAAGAGATGGCAAGAGTGAATGTTGACATTCTAGGAATCAGCGAACTGAAATGGACTGGAATGGGTGAATTTAACTCAGATGACCATTATATCTACTACTGCGGGCAGGAATCCCTCAGAAGAAATGGAGTAGCCATCATGGTCAACAAACGAGTCCAAAATGCAGTACTTGGATGCAATCTCAAAAACGACAGAATGATCTCTGTTCATTTCCAAGGCAAACCATTCAATATCACAGTAATCCAAGTCTATGCCCCAACCAGAATGCTGAAGAAGCTGAAGTTGAACAGTTCTATGAAGACCTACAAGACCTTTTAGAACTAACACCCAAAACAGATGTCCTTTTCATTATAGGGGACTGGAATGCAAAAGTAGGAAGTCAAGAAACACCTGGAGTAACAGACAAATTTGGCCTTGGAATATGGAATGAAGCAGGGCAAAGACTAATAGAGTTTTGCGAAGAAAATGCACTGGTCATAACAAACACCCTCTTCCAATAACACAAGAGAAGACTCTATACATGGACATCACCAGATGGCCAACACCGAAATCAGATTGATTATATTCTTTGCAGCCAAAGATGGAGAAGCTCTATACAGTCAGCAAAAACAAGACCAGGAGCTGACTGTGGCTCAGACCATGAACTCCTTATTGCCAAATTCAGACTTAAATTGAAGAAAGCAGGGAAAACCACTAGACCATTCAGGTATGACCTAAATCAAATCCCTTATGATTATACAGTGGAAGTGAGAAATAGATTTAAGGGCCTAGATCTGATAGATAGAGTGCCTGATCAACTATGGAATGAGGTTCATGACATTGTACAGGAGACAGGGATCAAGACCATCTCCATGGAAAAGAAATGCAAAAAAGCAAAATGGCTGTCTGGGGAGGCCTTACAAATAGCTGTGAAAAGAAGAGAAGCGAAAAGCAAAGGAGAAAAGGAGAGATATAAGCATCTGAATGCAGAGTTCCAAAGAATAGCAAGAAGAGATAAGAAAGCCTTCTTCAGCGATCAATGCAAAGAAATAGAGGAAAACAACAGAATGGGAAAGACTAGGGATCTCTTCAAGAAAATCAGAGATACCAAAGGAACATTTCATGCAAAGATGGGCTCGATAAAGGACAGAAATGGTATGGACCTAACAGAAACAGAAGATATTAAGAAGAGATGGCAAGAATACACAGAAGAACTGTACAAAAAAGATCTCCACAACCCAGATAATCACGATGGTGTGATCACTGACCTAGAGCCAGACATCCTGAAATGTGAAGTCAAGCAGGCCTTAGAAAGCATCACTATGGACAAAGCTAGTGGAGGTGATGGAATTCCAGTTGAGCTTTTCCAAATCCTGAAAGATGATGCTGTGAAAGTGCTGCACTCTATATGCCAGCAAATTTGGAAAACTCAGCAGTAGCCACAGGACTGGAAAAGGTCAGTTTTCATTCCAATCCCAAAGAAAGGCAATGCCAAAGAATGCTCAAACTATCGCACAATTGCACTCATCTCACATGCTAGTAAAATAATGCTTAAAATTCTCCAAGCCAGGCTTCAGCAATATGTGAACCGTGAACTTCCTGATGTTCAAGCTGGTTTTAGAAAAGGCAGAGGAACCAGAGATCAAATTGCCAACATCCGCTGAATCATGGAAAAAGCAAGAGAGTTCCAGAAAAACATCTATTTCTGCTTGATTGACTATGCCAAAGCCTTTGACTGTGTGGATCACAATAAACTGTGGAAAATTCTGAAAGAGATGGGAATACCAGACCACCTGATCTGCCTCTTGAGAAATTTGTATGCAGGTCAGGAAGCAACACTTAGAACTGGACATGGAACAACAGACTGGTTCCAAATAGGAAAAGGAGTACGTCAAGCCTGTATATTGTCACCCTGTTTATTTAACTTATATGCAGAGTACATCATGAGAAATGCTGGACTGGAGGAAGCACAAGCTGGAATCAAGATTGCTGGAAGAAATATCAATCACCTCAGATATGCAGATGACACCAGCCTTATGGCCAAAAGTGAAGAGGAACTCAAAAGCCTCTTGATGAAAGTGAAAGAGGAGAGTGAAAAAGTTGGCTTAAAGCTCAACATTCAGAAAACGAAGATCATGGCATCCAGTCCCATCACTTCATGGGAAATAGATGGGGAAACAGTGGAAACAGTGTCAGACTTTATTTTTCTGGGCTCCAAAGTCACTGCAGATGGTGACTGCAGCCATGAAATTAAAAGATGCTTACTCCTTGGAAGGATAGTTATGACCAACCTAGATAACATATTGAAAAGCAGAGACATTACTTTGCCAACAAAGGTCCATCTAGTCAAGGCTATGGTTTTTCCTGTGGTCATGTATGGCTGTGAGAGTTGGACTGTGAAGAAGGCTGAGCGCCGAGGAATTGATGCTTTTGAACTGTGGTGTTGGAGAAGACTCTTGAGAGTCCCTTGGACTGCAAGGAGATCCAACCAGTCCATTCTAAAGGAGTTCAGCCCTGGGATTTCTTTGGAAGGACTGATGCTAAAGCTGAAACTCCAGTACTTTGGCCACCTCATGGGAAGAGTTGACTCATTGGAAAAGACTCTGATGCTGGGAGGGATTGGGGGCAAGAGGAGAAGGGGACGACAGAGGATGAGATGGCTGGATGGCATCACTGACTCGATGGACATGAGTCTGAATGAACTCCGGGAGTTGGTGATGGACAGGGAGGCCTGTTGTGCTGCGATTCATGGGGTCGCAAAGAGTCGGACACGACTGAGTGACTGATCTGATCTGATCTGAAGAATTTTCCAAAGTTTGTTGTGATCCACACAGTCAAAGGCTTTAATATAGTCAATGAAGCTGATGTAGATGTTTTTCTGGAATTCTCTTGCTTTTTCTATGATCCAACAGACGTTGACCATTTGATTTCTGGTTCCTCTGCCTTTTCTAAATCCAGATTTTACATCTGGAAGTTCTCAGTTCACGTACTGTTAGAGCCTAGCTTGAAGGATTTTGAGCATTACCTTGCTAGCATGTGAAATGAGTACAATTGTGTGATAGGTTATACATTCTTTGGCATTGCCTTTTTTTGGGATTGAAATGAAAACTGATCTTTTCCAGTCCTATGGACAATGCTGAGTTTTCCAAATTTGCTGTCATATTGAGTGCAGCACTTTCACAGCATAATACTTTAGGATATTAAATAACTCAGTTGGAATTCCATCACTTCCACTTGCTTTGTTCATAGTAATGCTTCCTAAGGCCCACTTGACTTTGTACTCCAAGATGTCTGGCTCTAGATGAGTGATCACACCTTTGTGGTTATATGGGTCATGAAGACCTTTTTTGCATAGTTCTATGTACTCTTGCCAACTTTTGTTAATCTCTTCTGCTTCTGTTAGGTACTTACTGTTTCTGTCCTTTATTGTGCCCATCTTAGCTTGAAATGTTTCCTTTGTATCTCCAATTTTCTTGAAGAGATCCCTAGTCTTTCCCATTCTATTCTTTTCCTCTATTTCTTTGCATTGACCACTGAGGAAGGTTTTCTTGTCTCTCCTTGCTATTCTTTGGAACTCTGCATTCCGGTGGGTGTATTTTTCCTTTTCTCTTTTGCCTTTTGCTCTTCTTCTTTTCTCAGCTGTTTGTAAGGCCACCCCAGATGACCATTTTGGTTTTTGCATTTCTCTTTCTTGGGGATGATTTTGATCACTGCCTCCTGTACAGTCCATAGTTCTTCAGGCACTCTGTCTATCAGATATAATCTTTTGAATCTATTCCTCACTTCCACTGTACAATCATAAGGGATTTGATTTAGATCATACCTGAATGGCCTAGAGACTTCCCTGTAGCTCAAACGGTAAAGAATCTGCCTGCCATGCAGGAAACCAGGGTTCGATTCCTGGGTTGGGAAGTTCCTCTGGAGAAGAGAATGGCAATCCACTCCAGTATTCTTGCTTGGAGAATTCCATGGACAGAGAAGCCTGGTGGGCTACAGTCCGTGGGGTTGCAAATAGTCGAACATGACTGAGCGACTAACATACATACATAAATGGCCTACTGGTCTTCCCCACTTTCTTAAATTTAAGTCTGAATTTTGCAATAAGGAATTCATGATCAGAGCCACAGTCAGCTTCTGGTCTTGTTTTTGTTGACTGTATAGAGCTTCTCCATCTTTGGCTGCAAAGAATATAATCAATCTGATTTCAGTGTTGACCATCTGGTGATGTCCATGTGTAGAGTCATCGCTTGTGTTGTTGGAAGAAAGTGTTTGCTATGACCAGTGTGTTCCCTTGGCAAAACTCTGTTAGCCTTTGCCCTGCTTCATTCTGTAGTCCAAGGCCAAACTTGCCTATTACTCCAGGTAGCTCTTGACTTCCTACTTTTGCATTCCAGTCCCCTATAATAAAAAGGACATCTTTTTTGGGGTGTTAGTTCTAGAAGCTCTTGTAGGTCTTCATAGAACCATTCAACTTCCACTTCTTCAGCATGGGCAACCTGTTTTTGGTGGGTTTCAGTGTCCTCCTGTCAATGGTGTTCAAAAGCTAGTTGAAATTTTGGTGCTCTTGCAGTAGGAGATGAGTGCTTGTCCTTCTATTCCTCCATCATGATTTGGTCTCTCCATTAACTCTAAAAAAAAAAAAAGATTTTATTAATTATTTATTTTTGGCTGTGCTGGGTCACTGTTGCTGTGCAGGTTTTCTCTCACCACCAGTGTGGTGACTGGGGGCTACTCTGTCATCATAGTACACAGGCTTCTCATTGCAGTGGCTTCTCTTTGTGCAGAGTGTGGCTCTAGAGTGTGTGGACTCAGTAGTTGCCCATGAGCTCTAGAGTGTGGGTTCCATATTTGTGGCACAAAGCCTTAACTGTTCCGGCTAGGGACCAAAACCCGTATCTCCTGCATCGGCTGGTGGATTCTTTACCACTGAGCCACCAGGGGAGCCCCGTTGACCATGAACCCTTGAGATAGTCCTTTGAGATTCTGGGGAAGCCTGGGAGGCTAAAGTAAAAGGCTTTGACTTCAAAGGACAGGGACACAAGGGCTTGAATGCCATTTCGATGTTATGGGCTATTCTTTCTTTTAATTCCCAATAGCCACCAAAAGATGTTGACACTCTCAACCCTGGATCCTGCCCATGCTGTCTTGGTGAATAAACTCTGGTATTTCGGTGGCAATGAAAGGAGCCGGAGGTTCATCGAGCGCTGTATCCAGACCTTCCCCAGCACATGCCTACTGGGGCCCGAGGGGGCCCCTGTGTCCTGGATGCTGATGGACCAGACGGGAGAGCTGCGGATGGCAGGCACCCTGCCTGAGTACCGGGCCCAGGGGCTCATCTCCTACATCTCCTGTGTCCAGGTCCAGACTCTGGACAAACTTGGCTTTCCCTTGTATTCCCACGTAGACAAGGCCAATCACATCATGCAAAAAGTGTGCTCCAACATGCAGAGTATCTTTGTGCCCAACGGCTGGAACCAATGGAACTTTGTGCCTCTGTAAAGCTGCCCTGAACACAAGAGAGCATTGAACAAATGCAGAATGTGGCTGGAGGAGCCAACAGAGAGAAAATACAGTGTAATGAAGGGCGATGAAATGGCTTGACCTCTGAGCAAGCAGTGATGGGTGGTGAACAAGACAGATTCAGTCTCTGTGCTCAAATACGTCCCAGAATTTCCTTGTTTCCTCAGTAGGAAACAGACCAGGTACCCAGCTGTCGGTTCCTGGATGCTTTCACCATCCTTGTCATGATTTATACTTAGTTGCATGCTTTTCTACATTGGTCTTCCTGGAACTCTTAGATCATTAACTCTTTCCAGTTTGCCAGACGTGTTGTAATATTTTGTGGGCTTTATGATGAATTTTTCCCCTCTGACTTTCTATGACTTTTTAATTGGCTGGAGAGTGACCTGTCCATTAAGTAGATCTTTGAAGATCCTCCTATCTCAGGTCATTTCTTAAGCCTTATATTATAATCACATGAAATATATTATACAAATACACTATACATTTCTCTATCTATCTATAAAGGTGTTGTTATTGTTTAGTCACTAAGTCATATCTGACTCTTTTGTGGCCCCATGGACTGTAGCCCCCCAGGTAGCTCTGTTCATGGGATTTCCCAGCAAGGATACTGGTTTGGATTACCATTTCCTTCTCCAGGGGATCTTCCCAACCCAGGGATCAAACCTGAGTCTCCTGCGTTGAAAGCGGATTCTTTACCACTGAGCCACTAGAGAAGCCATTTACATACACACACACACACACACACACACACACACACACACACACACACATAATGCAGCATAGAAAATTAAAAGAGAAAAATTGACTGGTATCAGTATCCTTTCTTGCAACATCTACTGAAACTGTGCAAACCCCTGTGCCCTTGTCTTTTGAAGTAAAATGCTGACTCAAGAGTTAATGATTGGAAAATGTGAAGATGTGGAAACAAAGAATAACTGTTGGGTTAGGGAACAGGTAACAATTTAGAATAAAATTCTACCATATTACAGAATCACTGAACTCACAGTTCCCTGAAAGGTATAGATAAAGGTATAGACAAAGGCCTGACACACATTCCTAAGGGGTTTTTACAGGAAGAAGACCCCCTCCAAATGAAAACCGCTGACCACAAGAACAAAGATCCTAGACTGGTTGAAACAAGAAGGTTGATGATGCTTGAAACTTCACTTTGATGCCAATTGATCCAAGAACTGTGCACGCTGACCACACCCTGCTCCCTGAACACTATAAACCCTCTCACTACCCTGTCCAGCATGGGCCACATGGTCTCCAAGGCAGTAGCCCACTCTGGCCTCCTTTGTCTGGTCAAGCAACTAAAGCTACTCGTTTCTGCTTCACTCAGAACTCTGCACATTGCTGTTTGGCACCAGGGAACAGAGGCTGAGTTTCAGCAACACTGTCCCAGGAAAAGATACCAACGTTGTTTCTGTCAAGACTTTCCTGCTGGTCATGTGATTAAGAGTCCGCCTTGCAATGCAGGGGCCATAGGTTTGATGCCTGGTCAGGGAACTATGATCCCACATGCTAAGAGGCAGCTAAGCCTTCATGGTACAGCTAGAGAAAGACTGCACGCCCCCTCAGGAAGAGCCCACACATCCAACCAAGAGTCCAGACGTCAGGAAGAGCCCACACATCCAACCAAGAGTCCAGACGTCAGGAAGAGCCCACACATCCAACCAAGAGTCCAGACGTCAGGAAGAGCCCACACATCCAACCAAGAGTCCAGACGTCAGGAAGAGCCCACACATCCAACCAAGAGTCCAGACGTCAGGAAGAGCCCACACATCCAACCAAGAGTCCAGACGTCAGGAAGAGCCCACACATCCAACCAAGAGTCCAGACGTCAGGAAGAGCCCACACATCCAACCAAGAGTCCAGACATCAGGAAGAGCCCACACATTACAAAGGAGACCCAACTCAGCCAAGAACAAAATTGTTCCTGTCGACTGAAATATCAATAAAAACGCACAAGGTGCAAGCTGTGGGCTTCAGATTCACTGTGGGATTTTCTGAGGACTCGCCTGTGAGACAGCCCCTCAGATGACTGAGGAATTCCTCCAGAGGGGTAACGGGGTTGGGGTGGGGGAAATATACAGATGAACTTATTTACAAAACAGAAACAGACTCACAGCCTTCGAGAAAGAATTGATGGTTACTGTGGGGAGGGGAGGGGAGAGGGATAGGGGATTTGGGGTTGACAGGTACACACTGCTGTATTTAAAATGGATGACCAACAAGGCCCTGCTAAGTCGCTTCAGTCATATCCGACTCTGTGTGACCCCATAGACGGCAGCCCACCAGGCTCCCCGTCCCTGGGATTCTCCAGGCAAGAACACTGGAGTGGGTTGCCATTTCCTTCTCCAATGCATGAAAGTGAAAAGTGAAAGTGAAGTCACTCAGTTGTGTCCGACTCCTAGTGACCCCATGGACTGCAGCCTACCAGGCCCCTCCATCCATGGGATTTTCCAGGCAAGAGTACTGGAGTGGGGTGCCATTGCCTTCTCTGAACAAGGCCCTACTGTACAACATAGGGAACTCTGCTTAATGTTAGGTAACACTCTAACTGGGAAAAGAATTTGATAAGGAATAGATACATGTGTATGTCTAATTGAATCATTTCGTTGTACAACTGAAACTAACATAATCAGTTCAGTTCAGTTCAGTTCAGTCACTCAGTCATGTCTGACTCTTTGCAACCCTGTGGACTGCAGCACGCCAGGCCTCCCTGTCCGTCACCAACTCCCAAGCTTACCCAAACTCATGTCCATTGAGTCGGTGATGCATCCAACCATCTCATCCTCTGTCGTCCGCTTCTCCTCCCGCCTTCAATCTTTCCCAGCATCAGGGTCTTTTCAAATGAGTCAGTTCTTTGCATCAGGTGGCCAAAGTATTGGAGTTTCAGCTTCAGCATCAGTACCTCCAGTGAATATTCAGGACTGACCTCCTTTAGGATGGACTGGCTGGATCTCCTTGCAGTCCAATCAATTATACTTCAAAAAAAAAAAAAAAAGTTTTAAAAAATGAAAAGGTAAAGGGGGAGACCAGCATGTATGTGATTTTGGAGCAGGGGCGCTTGCAACCAAGCATGCGTCTTGGTAGATCACTGTTAGGCATGATGAACAGATACCTCGGTGAATGATTTTAGTGATTTTAGGAGTATGGAAAGACACAGGAATTGGAGTTCGTAAACATTTTCCCTGAAAATGTCTAACTCTTTGAAGACCTGTTCTGCCAACTTTCCCAGAGCATGAATGCCTCATTCTTGATCTCCACCCTGAAATCTTCTCAAGGGGTGTGCTGAAGGTCAGCAACTACAGTGGCTAATGACCATCCTTTAGAACCAGATAGCAAGCGACAGGTTTTATTACATTTCTGAAAGCTGAGCTTTCTTAATCTCCCTCCTCCTGTCCACATATAATAAAGAGATTCTCTGTTTGCTTGGGGAAGCTTAATCTATGTGGTCCATGAAAGCAGTATAGGAGAGAGGAGTTTGTTTACCAGGGACAGAAGTCGGGGAGGCTCTGCGTAGGGAGGAGACTGGGCTCTCACTTGGCAGCAGCACATTATTTCAAGATATTTGAATCCTCTGTAACATGACTGAGGGTCTTGTGGGAGTCTCATTGGTGAGGCCACCGACAATTCATCTTTGAGTCTCTCTGGGAAGACTGCCCCAACACTGCCAAAGGAAGACTGCCTACGTGAAGGGAGATAGAAGGAAAGAGAATGACATCAGCTTAAGACTTGGGACCACCACGGTCCTTAACACCACACCACAGCTTCCTTAACACACCATAATAAAAGCTCTGCTTTTTATACTTGCTGCTGCTGCGTCGCTTCAGTCCTGTCCGACTCTGTGTGACCCCATAGACAGCAGCCCACCAGGCTCTGCCGTCCCTGGGATTCTCCAGGCGAGAACACTGGAGTGGGTTGCCATTGCCTTCTCCATTGTGTGAAAGTGAAAAGTGAAAGTGAAGTCGCTCAGTCACGTCCGACTCTTAGCGACCCCATGGACTGCAGCCTACCAGGCACCTCCATCCATGGGATTTTCTAGGCAAGAGTACTGGAGTGGCTTGCCATTGCCTTCTCCATTTTATACTTGAGCACCAGCTAAAGCATCGCCCCCAGAAAGGCCCTGAAGTCAGCAAGGGAAGAGGGGCTTGGGGACCCTGCAGTAGGGAGAGACAGAATTGGCTCTTCCCTGCAACACTATAGTAGAAATTAGTCTGTTATAATAGCTCTTTCAGCCCAAACCACAAATTCTGAAGGTATTTGTTCTGGGGTTCCAAACAGGTAACAAGAGGCTGCTACTCCTCTCCCTCTGATTTTTGCCCCTGCTTCATGGATAACAGCCTTAAACAGAACTGCAATGCTTCCTAGAAGTATCCAAGCCATGTGGCTCCCAAGGCGTGGACCCTTTTCCCATCAGCTGCCTCTCAAGCCCCTTCTGACATCCTCTTCCTGAGATGCACCCTCTTTCCTGGCTAGTGCACTGTCTCTCCTGCTGCAACAGACAATGCACATGATTTGGTCGGAGTTCTCCTGCATTCACAGGGCCTTTGACTACAAGTTATCTGCAGAGTTAAGGGTTTAGCTCCGAGCCATCACTTCCTACTGGATTCTTCTTCATTTACTTTGACTTCCCAGAGCCTCTTCCTTTCAGCTCTGCTCCTCCTGATTTCTTCAGGATGGTCGTGGAAGGTCTGATTTGCAGAAATGAAACCAATATCAGTTCATTTCTATGGAAAACCATCTCTACGCTACAAAGACTTCACTCTATTTTTGGATCCTGCTGCCTTACCAGGTTGGACAATGTGAGGACTGGCGAATGTCCCTGATTTTTTCGTGTGTGTGCCCCCGTCTCCTTTCCAGCTTCTTGTCCATCATTTGAAGAGAATGGCACATGCTTGATTTACCCTTGGATCTCCTTCTTGAGGTGGGAAGAGACTTAGCCAGACCATGAAGGCTGTGGTCGCCTTGACCGTGGCCGCTGAACTCCCTGAGATCCACTTAGGAAATGTAGGAGGGTCTTATTTGCCACCTGGCTCTGGCCTACTTTCCCAGACTCTTCTGTGGCTGCTCCTCACCACATTAGGCCGCAGGATGTTTCTTCAGGGTGGTGTCTGCTTTTTCAACACCTCTGTTCCTTCTGCATTTTGCTCCTTGTTTGGAATTACCTAACTCCTCTCTTCTGAGTTCAGCTTCCAATCACCCTTCATCCAAGTCGAGCTGAAGGGCCTGTCACCCCTACTGACTCCCTTTCTTGTTTTTTACTTTAAATTTTTTTAATTTATTTTTTGGCTGCACGGGGCCTTCAAAGCTGCGGCAGGCTCTCTCTCGATCGGGCGAGCAGGGGCCACTCTCGGGTTGTGGGCTCCCCATTGCGGTGGCTTCTCTTGTTGTGAAGGATGAGCTCTAGGCATGCAGGCTTCTGTCGCTTGGGCATGTGGGCTCAACAGTTGTAGGCTTAGTTGCCCCGCAAAATGTGGGATCTTCCCAGAGCAGATCTTCCCAGAGCATTAGCAGATGGATTCTTAACCACTGGACCACTTAGGGAAATCCTCTTATTTCTTACCTTAGACAGAGTAACCACTCCCTTTTCTCTGCTCTCACAAGAGCTTATGCATATCTCCATGTCAGAATTTGCTACATCAGGCTAGAGTTTGTTTTTCCAGACTGTGTTCTCTTCTGGGGCAGGAAGCTCTTCTTATCCTACCCATTATGTTTATCACTGTACCTGGCACATAATATGCCCTCAGTAGGTGGATGGTGAGAATGAGTTAAGGCACAAAATGCTTCTAATCACCTGTCCAATTATTCTAACTTCCAGAGGCATAGATAGATAGATTGATTAATCCAATCAACATATATGTATTGAGTGTATAGATATATGCTGGATATGGGAAATATTTTCAGTTACATTGTACTAAGATATGTCTTGAAGAAAAGTCCAGACCAATGTGCAGGCACCCTTGTCTTGTTTCTGAGGATCTTAAGACTATAAAGCACCTGAGGATCTTAAGACTTCTTAAGACTATCAGTGATCAATGCAAAGAAATAGAGGAAAATAATAGAATGGGAAAGATTACAGATCTCTTCAAGAAAATTAGAGATACCAAGGGAACATTCCATGCAAAGATGGGATCAATAAAGGACAGAAATCGTATGGACCTAACAGAAGCAGAAGATATTAAGAAGAGGTGGCAAGAATACACAGAAGAACTGTACAAAAAAGGTCTTCACAACTCAGATAATCATGAAGGTGTGATCACTCCCACTCACCTAGAGCTGGATATCCTAGAATGTGAAGTCAGGTGGGTCTTAGGAAGCATCACTATGAACAAAGCTAGTGGAGGTGATGGAATCCCAGTTGAGCTATTTCAAATTCTAAAAGATGATGCTGTGAAAGTGCTGCACTCAATATGCCAGCAAATTTGGAAAACTCAGCAGTGCCACAGGACTGGAAAAGCTCAGTTTTCATTCCAATCCCAAAGAAAGGCAATGCCAAAGAATCCTCAAACTACTGCACAATTGCACTCATCTCACACGCTAATAAAGTAATGCTCAAAATTCTCCAAGCCAGGCTTCAACAATATGTGAACTGTGAACTTCCTGATGTTCAGGCTGGTTTTAGAAAAGGCAGAGGAACCAGAGATCAAATTGCCAACATCCGCTGGATCATGGAAAAAGCAAGAGAGTTCCAGAAAAACATCTATTTCTGCTTTATTGACTATGCCAAAGCCTTTGACAGTGTGGATCACAGTAAACTGTGGAAAATTCTGAAAGAAATGGGAATACCAGACCACCTGATCTGCCTCTTGAGAAATTTGTATGCAGGTCAGGAAGCAACAGTTAGAACTGGACATGGAACAACAGACTGGTTCCAAATAGGAAAAGGAATACGTCAAGCCTGTATATTGTCACCCTGCTTATTTAACTTCTATGCAGAGTACATCATGAGAAACACTGGGCTGGAAGAAACACAAGCTGGAATCAAGATTGCTGGGAGAAATATCAATAACCTCAGATATGCAGATGACACCACCCTTATGGCAGAAAGTGAAGAAGAACTCAAAAGCCTCTTGATGAAAGTGAAAGAGGAGAGTGAAAAAGTTGGCTTAAAGCTCAACATTCAGAAAACTAAGATCATGGCATCTGGTCCCATCACTTCATGGGAAATAGATGGGGAAACAGTGGAAACAGTGTCAGACTTTATTTTTCTGGGCTCCAAAGTCACTGCAGATGGTGACTGCAGCCATGAAATTAAAAGACGCTTACTCCTTGGAAGGAAAGTTATGACCAACCTAGACAGCATATTAAAAAGCAGAGACATTACTTTGCCCATAAAGGTTCGTCTAGTCAAGGCTGTGGTTTTTCCAGTAGTCATGTATGGATGTGAGAGTTGGACTGTGAAGAAGGCTGAGCGCCAAAGAATTGATGCTTTTGAACTGTGGTGTTGGAGAAGACTCTTGAGAGTCCCTTGGACTGCAAGGAGGTCCAACCAGTCCATCCTAAAGGAGATCAGTCCTGGGTGTTCATTGGAAGGACTGATGTTGAAGCTGAAACTCCAATACTTTGGCCACCTGATGCGGAGAGCTGACCCATTTGAAAAGACCCTGATGCTGGGAAAGATTGAGGGCAAGAGGAGAAGGGGACACAGAGGGTGAGATGGTTGGATGGCATCACCAGCTCAATGGACATGGGTTTGGATGGACTCTGGGAGTGGGTGATGGACAGGGAGGCCTGGTGTGCTGCGGTTCATGGGGTCCCAAAGAGTCAGACACGACTGAGCAATTGAACTGAACTGAAGACTATTGAAAAATATAGAATTCATGAAGGCTGATCTTATCTTTTATCTCAGGGTAATTCACAAGAAAGTTACATAAATATAAGATGCAGAGATGCAAGTCAAATCTGGGAGGTCAGAATACCCATCATTACAAAGTCTGCAAATAATAAATGCTGGAGAAGGTGTGGAGAAGAGGGAACCCTCCTGCACTGTTGGTGGGAAGGTAAATGTAGTTGGTGAGGCTCCTCTGGAAAACAGTATGGAGGCTCCTCATAAAACTAAAGACAGAGGTGCCATTTGACCCAACAGTCTCACTCCCGGGCAGACACCCAGACAAAAGTATAATTCAGAAGGATACGTGCCTCCTATGCTCATAGCAGCACTATTTACAGAGTTAAGACACGGACAACCTAAATGTCCACCAAGAGATGAATGCAGAAAAATGGTGTGGGAAATATGCACATAATGGAATACTGCAGCTGCTGCTGCTGCTGAGTCGCTTCAGTCGTGTCCGACTCTGTGCGACCCCATAGACGGCAGCCCACCAGGCTGCCCCGTCCCTGGGATTCTCCAGGCAAGAACGCTGGAGTGGGTCGCCATTTCCTTGTCCAATGCATGAAAGTGAAAAGTGAAAGTGAAGTCGCTCAGTCGTGTCCGACTCTTAGCAACCCCATGGACTGCAGCCTACCAGGCTCCTCCATCCACGGGATTTTCCAGGCAAGAGTACTGGAGTGGGGTGCCTCAGTCATAAAAAAGAATGAAATAGTACCATTTGCAGCAACATGAATGGACCTAGAAATTGTCATATAAAGCAGAGTAAGGCAGGAAGAGAAAGAAAAATACAGTATGATATCACTTACCAGTGGAACCTAAAATACAGTACAAATGAACGTATCTATGAAATAGAAAGAATCGTAGACATCGAGAACAGACTTTCGCTTGCTAGGAGGAGGAGAAGAGGGATGGATTGGGAGTTGGGGTTAGCAGAGGCAAACTACTTTATATAGAATGAATAAACAAGATCTTACTGTACAGCACATGGAAAGATAGTCAACATGCTGTGATAAACCACTAGAGAAAAGAATAGGAAAAGGCATATTTATGTATACATATATCAATCCTTTTGCTGTACGGCCAAAATTAACACAACACGGTAAATCAACTATACTCCAGTAACCCTCCAGATAAATCTGTGGGGTGTGATAGTAATGAATTTCCTGAAAAGTACAGGATTCGGAAGCACCCTCCAGGGATGCCCACTCAAACCAACAGCCAAGCATTGGGCCCCATAATAAAAGGTAGACTGAAAACAACTGAGACTGAGATTGTTCGTGACACTGGACACACTCACGGTGAGCCGGCAGAGGAGAGCAGCAGGCAATGCCTTCAGGGTGAAACTCAGAGTCTTTGACCCAATTATTCCCAGAAGAGGAAATTCATCCAAGGAAAACAATTCAAAAACGAAAAGAGCTCTCAGCAGATTTTGATAAAGCTACACAAACATAAGCAAGGACTGAACAAAATCTGAGGGGCCAGCAATGGGGAAGGAAATGTCAACTCTGATGCCGCTCCATGATATTACATAACTCCTGTACATATGGACACGCGGCAAGGGGATAGAATAAAATGAAAAAGCATAGGGCATTAAATAAGGTACACCTGCAGAGTTCTTGGCGGTGAGTGAGTTAGGCTGGAGTGATAGGGGATTGAGCTGATTAGTGTCTCCATGAGAGGAGAGAGACATACAGAGGGGAGGGGGCCACGGACACACAGGGAGAACAGAGAGAGCTCCGTGGAGTGACGCAGAGACTGGAACGAGGCATCAGCCAATCCAGGAGCACTGAGGACTGGTGGCAGCCAGGGGCTTGAAAGAGGCAAGGAAGGCTTCTCCCCCAAAGCTTTCAGAGGAAGCATCACCCTGCCCACACCTTGATTTCGGCCTGTTAGACTCCAGAACTGTGAGAAAATAAATGTGTTTGAATCTACCCAATTTTTGGTACTTGTGAGCTAAATTTTGTGGCCCTGGAGAGTCAAGTGTGGTGGGTAAGCACACAGCCTCTAGAGCCAGACTGCTTCACCCAAAACTCATGGGGCTTTAGGGTTTGGACAAGCTGTGGGGCTTTGGACAATTTACCTACTCTCTTTCTGAGTCATAAAGAAGGCTGAGCGCTAAAGACGTGACGCTTCCGAACTGTGGTGCTGGAGAAAACTCTTAGAGTCCCTTGGACCGCAAGGAGATCCAACCAGTCCATCCTAAGGGAGCTGAAGGAAGGACTGATGCTGAAGCTGAAACTCCAATACTTTGGTCACCTGATGCAAAGAACTGACTCATTGGAAAAGACCTTGATGCTGGGAAAGGTTGAAGGCGGGAGGAGAAGGGGATGACAGAGGATGAGATGGCTGGATGGCATTATCGACTTAATGGACATGAGTCTGAGCAAACTCCAAGAGATTGTGCAGGACAGGGAAACCTAGTGTGCTGCAGTTCATGGGGTTGCAAAGAGTAGGACACGACTGAGCGACTGAGCAACAGCGTATAAGTGACAGCACACCGTACTTGTCTTTCTCTGACTTATTTCACTGAGCATAAAACCCTCCAATTCCATCTGCCTTTTTAAAAGTTTTTTATTATTATTATTATTATGTGAACCATTTTAAAAGTCTTTGTTGAATTTGTTGCAATATTGCTTCTGCTTTATATTTTGGTGTTTTGGCCCAGAGGCACATGGGATCCTAGCTCCCCAACCAGGGATCCAAGCTGCACCTCCTGCATTGGAAGGAGAAATCCCAGACACTGAACCATCAGGGAAATCCCTCCATCTGTGTTGTAATCAGCAAGATCCCTCTGTTTATGGCTGAATATTACTCCACTTCTGCTGCACTCTTATTAAAGTTGTTGCCCTTATCCTACACCGTGAGCTCCTTGAGGTCAACAAGCTGTCCTATTCTTCTGGTCTTCCTTCACTTCCTGTGGAGCCACACCACCAGCAACTAACACACCGAGCAGAAATATGCAAGGAGAAGGTGCTTAGCAACAAAGGAGCAGGTGGTGGAGAGGAAGGAAGCCCGTCCTCCAAAGCTCCAGAGTCTGTGGAATGAGGTCCGTGTAGTGTTTCAGGAAACAGTTGGTTCAGATGCTAACATTTTTAAAAATAGGTCATTTTGATGCAGAATTTCATTCACAGTTCTCTTGAAATCTCAGATCTGGCCAAAGCAGACCTTCTGCCCATGAGGCAATAATCAGCCAGAGCTCAGTAAGCTGCTGTCCCTCTGGTGGGTCATGTGTTGTCCTGAACACCATGGAGTGGAGTGAGCCCACCACACTCACACCACTGCTTGGTAATTCATCCCTGTCCGCCACCAGGAGGAATGTGAGTTTCCTCCACTCACGCCCTGGAGGAAAGTCTGACGTGCGTCCAGTAGAGCTTTCTAAATTTATTTGCCTCCCCCCACCTTTTAAAATTTTCTGTCCCTGTTAAGTTTTCTCCTGGTAAAGATATTTTTGCAATACATTATACATTCCTGTTTGACTATTTGCTCACTAGACAAGGTCAATTTGCCCTTTCACTTGCTCTTCTTTTTGAAATATCAACCTTAAACATAACAAAGGGCAAGTTTATGTTTTAAAAAAAGAGAGAGCGCGCAAGAGAGTTTATTCCAGAATAGCAGAGGAACTGAGGCCTCCCAAGTGGCTCAGTAATAAAGAATCCGCCTGCCAGTGCAGAAGATGCAAGAGATGAGGGTTCGATCCCTGGGTCAGGAAGATCCCCTGATGAAAGAAATGGCAACACACTCCCAGTATTCTCCCCTGGGAAATCCCATGGACAGAGGAGCCTGGGAGGTTACAGTCCATGGGGTCGCAATGACTGAGCAACTGATTGCGCATACAGCGAGGAATTTCAGGAGAAGCAAATGGTTAAAACAGAGACAACCCAGAGGATAAAAGGAGAGCATTCTTTTATCGAAGAAAGGAGAAAGTTAGGAGGGGTTGCTCTGAATAGAAATTCACTGGAGAAAAGGAGAGTTGGAAGTGGTGGAGGCTCTAACTGGCTGCTGCTGCTGGTAAATCGCTTCAGTCGTGTCCAACTCTATGTGACCCCATAGATGGCAGCCCACCAGGCTTCCCTGTCCCTGGGATTCTCCAGGCAAGAACACTGGAGTGGGTTGTCATTTCCTTCTCCAATGCATGAAAGTGAAAAGTGAAAGTGAAGTCGCTCAGTCATGTCCAACTCTTTGCGACCCCATGGACTGCAGCCTACCAGGCTCCTCCATCCATGGGATTTTCCAGGCAAGAGTACTGGAGTGGGTCGCCAGTGCCTTCTCCGTAACTGGCTGCAGACCAGGGCAGCCTGCTTTTGCTGGGTGAGAGAGGAAATCCTCCTTGTCCCTGCTGATCCACGCAAGCTGCAGTGACGAGCATGGGTCTGAATGCCCTCCCTTCACAGCTTCCCAACTCCAGCTTTGAATAAGCATTCTTTAATTCATCTTCACACTCATGACGTGTCAGGGGAACTACACTGACTGCATAATGCCTGCATTTCTGGTTTGGAGCAATTAGCCCAGCTCAGACCTACTGAGGACTTCCCTAGTGACTCAGACGGTAAAGAATCTGTCTGCAATGTGGGAGACTCGGGTTCGATCCCTGGGTGGGGAAGATCCCTTGGAGAAGAGAATGGCTACCCACTCCATTATTCTTGCCTGGAGAATTCCAGGGACAGAGGAGCCTGGCAGGCTCCAGTCCATGCATGGGGTCACAAAGAGTCAGACATGACTGAGCATGCACGCACTGAAGAAAGACCTACTGAGTTTGTGGTTCAGGGGTCAATGCACAGCTTTCCAAGAGAACAGATTGCAAAACCAGGTCTTACAGGAAAACATTTTTTATTTGTCCTGAATCAGGGTCAGACAAGGCCCAGCTCACCAGAGTCTGCAGACTCAATGTGCATCAACGAAATGCCTTTCACTTGGAAAATACCTACAAAGGCTGGAAAGCTGCATACACATGCCTCACGCAGTTTGGGCCAAGTGTGGCCCAAAACACACTTGGCCAAAAGAAAGGAGCCTTCATGTGTGGTGACCTGAGATTCTCAGGAGAAGCGGAGCAAGGGACGCGTGCATAGAATCTCTGCAGAGGCTGTGATGCTGTGAATCGTTGCACAGGCCAGACTCGTGGTGCTGCAATCGTATGAGAACCGCGGGCAGTTTATCCTTAGTCCCTCATCTCTCTCCTTCTCGTCTCTTCAGGCTTCTCTCAAGGATCTCAGGGTCTTTATGCTGCCCATTCTGCTAAGCATGTGCAAAGTTACAAATTCCTCCAGAACATTCCCTCAGAATAGCTTATCTGGGGATAATGAAAGGCAAGTTGATATAAAAAATAATAATAAAGTTCTGTCCTTTCAAATGCATGAGTGTTGACTTTCCCAGTGATCCAGTGCCTAAGACTCCAGGACCCCAAAGCAGGGGGCTCAGGTTCAATGCCTGGTTGGAGGACGAGACCCCACACGACACAGCTGATAGATTCCACATCCTGCAGCTAAGGACCCTGCAGGCTGCAGCGAAGAACAGCAGGGCCAAGTGAGCCAGTGAAACAAACGTGGGCGTCGCTTGTGAAGTAAGGGCAGTGAAATGCCCGACCGAAGGGGAAACTTCAAGAGGAAAAAGCTGCCCCTCGCCAGTGGGATCCCCTTTATGGATCTGGAGACCTGCTCAATGGTCCCAGGGAAGGAAATGATGACACAGGGTGATTCTGAGTCTCCCTTCTCCCAGCTCTTCTCATTTCCCTAATGGTTCTTGGTCCTTTATAGAGCTTCAGCCAAAATGCTTGCTTTAGATGGTATCCAGATGCTGAGGACACGGGAGAAATCCATGCGTGAAAACAAACAAAAAAAGTCCTGAGTTCATGAAGGTGGAGATGCGACCTTCTGTGGGGAAGTGTGAGACTCAACCTCTAACACAGTCCATGGGGGCCAGCACCCCCTAAGTTATGTCCATTCATCTTATCCTCATAATATCCCTGGAAGGAGATACCAGTATTCAGTGGTTATGAACAAAGGAGCAGAGGCCTAGAAAGGATGAGCAAAGACTTGTAAATTGTAGAGCTGAGGCTTGCCTGATTCCCATGTATCTGACTCGGAAACATTCCCCCCTGTTTCAGATGAGATTTCAAGTCAGTGGTGATTTTTACAGGTTCTCAAGTCAAACCCGTGTGCACACGTATGTCCAGCGTTAGCTTTGGTTATTGTCTCAGATATTAGGGACGATATACTGATAGGGTAGGGCTTCCCAGGCAAGTGCTAGTGGTGAAGAACCCACCTGCCAATGAAGGAGACGTGAGAGAAGCTGGTTGATCCCTGGGTCGGGAAGATCCCCTGGAGGAGCACATGGCAGCCCATTCCAGTGTTCTTGTCTGGACAATCCCATGGACAGAGGAGCCTGGCAGGCCATAGTCCATAGGATCGCAAAGAGTCGGACATGATTGAAGCAACTTAGCACAGAGTACATACTGACATGGTATTTATGTAAATAATGTGCCAAATCATACACCAGCATATTCCAAACAATGTCTGTATGGACATCAGCTACGATCAATATTTTCTAGACTAAGAGGGTCATGGGAGGAGACTTTAGAATCATTGGTGCTCAGTTGCTCCTCATTCAATGCCTGCTAATAGCCAGACTCGGTGCCAGGCACTAAGGAGGTAGCACTTTATTTTACATAAATAGCCATAAAAAAAAATAATTCTAAAACTAGATCTGAGACCACAAAAAGTTACTTCCTTTCTCCAGAGGTCTGTTTCTGTATATTATGAAATGTGTGGGTCAGATGATTTGCACGCTTTTTCCAGGACTAGCATTCAATAATTCTGTCTTTTAAGGACTGATTCTGCCACTTATTAATTATGGGAGTTAGGCCAAATAGCTCTTCATCTTCATCATCTAGTGTCTTCATCTCAAAGATGGTAAAGCTATCATGTTCTTCCTTCTCAGAACTCAAGAGTTTTGGTAGGGATCAGCAGGAATGGCCTTTGAAAACTGCCCCAGGGCCAAAGAAAACATCTTGCTTCTCCAACTTAAGTGTCCAACAACAAATGAATGGCTAAAGGAGATGCAGCATTTCTCAGTCATAAAAAGTTTGGAACATTTGTCAGCCGTAAAGGAAGTATGAGACCACGTCACTTGCAGCAACGCAGGTAGACCTAGAGATTATTATACCAAATGAAGGAAGTCAGACAGAGACAGGCAAGTACCACGTGCTGGCTCTTACATGTTGAATTTATATAAGGTATGTCTAAGCTTTCATCCCTGGATATCCCTGTGCTGCCTTGGTGAGTGCATTTCGGCATTTTGGTGGGAAGGAGAGAAAGTTGAGCACTGAAGAACCGATGCTTTTGAACTGCGGTGTTGGAGAAGACTCTTGAGAGTCCCTTGGAATACAGGGAGATCCAACCAGTCCACCCTAAAGGACATCAGTCCTGAATATTCGTTGGAAGGACTTATGCTGAAGCTGAAACTCCAATACTTTGGCTACCTGATGCGAAGAGCTGACTCATTGGAAAAGACCCTGATGCTGGAAAAGATTGAAGGCGGGAGGAGAAGGGGACGACAGAGGATGAGATGGTTGGATGGCATCAACGACTCAATGGACATGAGTCTGAGCAAGCTCCAGGAGTTGGTGATGGACAGGGAGGCCTGGCGTGCTGCAGTCCATGGGGTCACAAAGAGTCAGATACAATTGGGCAACTGAACCAAACTGAACTGAGAGGAGCCTGAGATTTATGATGGACAGGATCCAGACTTTCCCAGCTTCTATATGTTGGGATCTGATGGGAATCCTGAGCTATCACCCAACATGGTAAATATCCCACCCTCTCCTTCCCATCCCCTCCCAGTGTTTAAAAGTCAAGTGACAATGAAGTAAATGGCCCAGGGGATTCCATTCTGAAAGCCCGGAATGCTCCTCCGTGTCATGGGCACCACTGACCAGCAGAGGGCAGTGCAGACAGCAAGCGACACCAGTTGGCAGGCTGGTGAGCCCGAGACTTTCCCGTTTTCCAACTCGGAACAGAAGCCACAGTGCTTGCCCTCACATCCTGCAAAGCTTTTTTAAATTTCAATCGTGAGAGTGGAGGCAGAGTGTGGAAAGCCTTACATCCACTCTGAACTGCTTGGCAGGCGAAGTGACCGTCACTTGTGGTATTGTTCCCATGGGCAAGTACTTAAAAAAAAAAGGTTATTTTACAGCTTGCTTTTCACTGTGAAAATTTGTTCATTCCATACAGTGAACGTTTGTTCATTCCTTAGGAACAAAACATAGCAAGAGCGAAAGGAAGTCCCTCCGCAGATTAGGTAAGGACTTATGTCTAGATCACTGCATCTGGTCACATCGCTTCATGGCAAATAGATGCGGAAACAATGACAGACTATTTTGGGGGGCTCCAAAATCACTGCAGATGGTGACTGCAGCCATGAAATTCAAAGATGCTTACTCCTTGGAAGGAAAGTTATGACCAACCTAGACAGCATATTAAAAAGCAGAGACATTACTGTGCCAACAAAGGTCTGTCTGTCAAGGCTATGGTTTTTCCAGTGGTCATGTATGGATGTGAGAGTTGGACTGTGAAGAAGGCTGAGAGCTGAATAATTGATGCTTTTGAACTGTGGTGTTGGAGAAGACTCTTGAGAGTCCCTTGGACTGCAAGGAGATCCAACCAATCCATCCTAAAGGAGATCAGTCCTGGGTGTTCATTGGAAGGACTGATGTTGAAGCTGAAACTCCAATACTTTGGCCACCTGATTCGGAGAGCTGACTCACTGGAAAAGACCCTGATGCTGGGAAAGATTGAGGATGGTGGGGAGAAGAGGACAACAGAGGATGAGATGGCTGGATGGCATCACCAACTCAATGGACATGAGTTTGGGTAAACTCTGGGAGTTGGTGATGGACAGGGAGGCCTGGCGTGCTGCAATTCATGGGGTCGCAAAGAGTCGGACATGACTGAGCGACTGAACTGAACTATGTCTTGCCCACAGTCTCTCTCTGACTCTTCTCGGCTCCTCTGTTGTTGTGTTTTTTGTTGTTGTTGCTTGTTTATCTGCCTGCGTTGGATCTTCATTGCACCACGAGAGCTCTTACTTGCCTCATGTGGGATTCAGTTCCTTGGACCAAGGACTGAACCCAGGACCTCTTCATTGGGAGGGTGGAGTTTTAGCCACTGGGCCACCAAGGAAATCCCCCCCTTGGCGAGTGATTAATCACAGGCTCTTTAACTATGTGAGTTACTGGGAAATGTAATATCTCCCCATTCTTCTAGTAAAAAATAAAAAAAAGAGAAAATGATTTTTGCCACAATTGAAAGAGAGAAAATCATAAGCACATAGACCACTGTCTCTGTCATAATCTATCATTTTTTTGGTTACCAAACCATTTTATTTTTCTTCTGACTCATAGAACACACCGTCTTCTTCCCAGAAGAGATAAATGAAAGTTCCTTCCAACCAATACTTACGGATCACAGTTGAAGCATCCCAGGGATACACAGCAATCTGTCTGGCCCAGAGGCTCCAGGGTCCAGGTTCCACCTGCAGGGATGTTTTTTATCTCATCTTGGTTTAAGTACAGCTTGCACACCATCTTGTTCCCAAGATGTTATTTGTTCAAGGAAATCAATGTACTCTGCTCATGCTGTTTTTTATATGTATCCACATGCTTAGAGGGTTCTTAAATTACATTAAGCAAATATTTATTTTAATTAAATGTTTTTCATTAGAGAAGATTTATTGAACATCAGCTATATGAGAAACACTGGCTAGGAACTCTAGAAACACAAGTAAGCAAGTTTAATGTCTTCCATATTTACTTATATGTTGTTGTATAGTCGCTAAGTCGTGTCCAACTCTTTGTGACCCAAGGGCTGTAGCCTACCAGGCTCTTCTATCCATGAGATTTCTCAGGCAAGAATCCTGCAGTGGGTTGCCACATCCTTCTCCAAGGGATCTCCAGGGGATCTTCCTGATCCAGGCATCAAACCTGCATCTCCTGCATTGGCAGGCAGATTCTTCATCAGTGAGCCACTGGAGAAGCTCGTTTTCCTATGTGTCCATTAATTACATGGCAGTCCCAGGTCTGTGTTGCTTGCTTTTTAATTCTTTTTGGTTACACCATGCCTCTTGCAGAATCATAGTTCCCCAAGCAGGGACTGAATCCACGCTGCAGCCATGAAAACAGCAAATCCTCACCCCTGGGCCTCCAGGGAACTGCTCCCCAACCCTCAGGTCCTCATCGGACATCCCTGCTTTCCCTGGAGAAATTTCCGAGGGCACACAACTCCTCAGGTGCCATCCACAGAGCACATCCATCTGCTTCAGGTTTGGCAGACGTTCTGTGTAAGTAGGTGTCCTGGTCCACACGGGAATACATGGGAAAGCTCAGCTTATTCAGAGCCTGGATCTGATACAGTAGAAGGTATGGGAGAGGAGAAGATCCAGGATAAGGTCCTGGGTACCCAGGCATTCACAGCTCTCAGGCTGGTCACTCGGGGTCCAGGTCTCAGGATTCCCATCAAATCCCAGCAGACAGCAGCTGCGGAAGGCCTGGATCCTGTACATCTTGGATCTCAGGCTCCTCCCATCCCCACCAAAATGCCAAAATTCACTCAGCAAGGGAGCCCCAGTGACATCCAGGGATGAAAGTTTAGAGGTCTCTTATACAAATTCTCATATAAATTCTGTGTATAGGAGATAACATATGATATTGTCTTTGACTTTTTTTCCCTCTGGGACTTCTCCAATGTTCTCAGCATCTGGATACCATCTAAGGCAAGCCTTTTGGCTGAAGCTTTATTCTAGATAAAGGGTCAAGAAACCTTAGGGTTTCTTGAGAAGAGCTGGGAGAAAGGAGACTCAGGATCACCCTGTGTAATGGTCCAGGCCCCCAGCAACACCATTTCCTTCTCTGGGATCATTAAGCGGGGCTCCATATCCATAAAGGGGATTCCACTGGCGAGGGCAGCTTTTTCACCTTGACGTTTTCCACCTCTGCTGACCATTTCACTGCCCTTATCTCCACTCGTGCGTTTTTTTCTTCATTCAGTCAGTCAGCCATTTACTCAGTTGTGCGGCTCTTCACAGCAGCGTACAGGGTTCTTAGTTGCAGCCCGCAGGATCTTCCAGTTGCGGCAGGGGGATCTCGTTCTCTGATCAGGGATCAAACCTGGGCCCCTGAATTGGGAGCACATAGTCTTAGTTAGGTACAGGACCACCAGGGAAGCCCATATTCATGCATTTGACAGGATAGAATCTTCTTTTTACCACATTCCTTTCATTATCCCCAGACAAGCTATTCTGAGGGAATGTGAGGGTTCCGGGAGGAACTTGTAACTTTGACACACTTAGCAGAGTGGGCGGCATAAAGACCCTGAGATCCTTGAGAGAAGCCTGAGGAGACGAGGAGGAGAGAGATGAGGGACTAAGGATAAACTGCCCACGGTTCTCATACGATTGCAGCACCACGAGTCTGGCCTGTGCAACGATGCACAGCATCACAGCCTCTGCAGAGATTCTATGCACGCCTCCCCCGCTCTGCTTCTCCTGAGAATCTCAGGTCACCACACGTGAAGGCTCCAAGCATGATTTGGGTGAACCGCACAAGTCATGTGCGTCCAGCTTTCCAGCCTTCATAGGTATTTTCCAAGTGAAAGGCATTTCGCTGGTGCACGTTGAATCTGCAGAATCTGGTGAGCTGGGCCTTGTCTGACCCTGATTCAGAACAGATAAAAACTGCTTTCCTGCAACACCTGAGTTTGCCACCTGTTCTCTGGGAAAACTGTATTGACCATGGAACCACAAACTCAGTAGGTCTGAGCTTGGCTAATTGCTCCAGATAGGAAATGCAGTCATTATGCGGTCAGGGTAGGTCCCCTGACACCTCATGAGTGTGAAGATGAATTAAAGAATGCTTACTCAAAGCTGGAGTTGGAAGCCACGAAGGGAGGGTGTTCAGGCCCGTGCTCATCACTGCAGCTTGCGTGGATCAGCAGGGACAAGGATTTCCTCTCTCACCCAGCAACAGCAGGCTGCCCTGCTCTGCAGCCAGTTAGGGTCTCCACCGCTTCCAACTTTCCTTTCCTCCAATGAATTTCTGTTCAGAGCAACCCCTCCTTTCTCCTTTCTTCTATAAAAGAATGCTCTCCTTTCATTCTCTGGACTTGCCTGTTTGTTAACCACAGTTTGCTTGTCTTGAAATGTGATTCCTCTGCAATGCCTGAATAAACTGGGTCTTTTTTTGGGGGGGGGGGGGGACTTACATAAAATCACCCTTGGCTCTGGTTTAAGCAGGATATTCCCCAAAGGAAAACAAGTGGAAGGACAAGTTGACCTTGTCTAGTGAGGCAGCTCAGTGGATAGGAGCTTGCCTGCCGATGCAGGAGCCGCAGGGTCGATCCCTGGGTCGGGAAGATCCCCTGGAAAAGGAAATGGGTGCCCACTCCCATATTCTTGCCTGGGAAACCCCATGGACAAAGGAGCCTGGTGGGCTACGGTCCATGGGGTCACAAAGGATCAGACATGACTGAGCGATTAGACGACAGCAGCAAGGTGAGCAAATCCATAGCAGAGCTGAGCCACGGGGAAGCCCAAGGACACTGGAGCGGGCAGCGCGCCCTGCGCCAGCGGGCCTTCCCCACCCAGGGATCGAACCCAGGTCTCCCGCACTGCAGGCGGATTCTTTACCAACTGGGTTATCAGGGAAGCCCTAAATAAGCATTCAGTTTCAATAAGGCTTTTCCTTCGTTTATTAAGTATGGTCATGTCATCTCCTTAATCAGTTCATGCTGTGGGTTATTTATGTGTATTTGTTTCTTCTGTTGAAGTTAGTGTATGTGTGTGTCCTCTGTTCTTAAGAGTTACTTCAATTCTTTTGGTTTGTCTTTGCTTAGTCCATGGGATCACAACTGAGCGACTTTCGCTTTCCAATGCAGGATACATTGCAAAAAACAGAAAAAAACCTGGCAGAGGCAGAACATTTCTTTAAGAAGGTAAATTTAGAAAGCTTCGCTGGACTCAGGTCAGACTTTCCTCCAGGGCATAAGTGGAGGAAACACATTCCTCTTGGTGGCAGACAAGGGATGAATTACTAAGCAGTGGTGTGAGTGCGGTGGGCTCACCTCCACTCCATGGCATTCAGGACAACACGTGACCCACCAGAGGGACAGCAGCTTACTGAGCTCTGGCTGATTATTGCCTCATGGGCAGAAGGTCTGCTTTGGCCAGATCTGAGATTTCAAGAGAACTGTGAATGAAATTCTGCATCAAAATGACCTATTTTTAAAAATGTTAGCATCTGAACCAACTGTTTCCTGAAACACTACACGGACCTCATTCCACAGACTCGAGAGCTTTGGAGGATGGGCTTCCTTCCTCTCCACCACCTGCTCCTTTGTTGCTAAGCACCTTCTCCTTGCATATTTCTGCTCGGTGTGTTAGTTGCTGGTGGTGTGGCTCCGCAGGAAGCGAAGGAAAACCCAGAAGAATAGGACAGCTTGTTGACCTCAAGGAGCTCACGGTGTGGTAGTACAATAGGCAACAACCTTAATAAGAGTGCAGCAGAAGTGGAGCAATATTTAGCCATAAACAGAGGGATCTTGCTAGTTACACGGATGGAGGCACCTTGCTGGCGTTCAGTAGTTGGAATCTCTTTTTCCAATGCTGGGAGTGCAGGTTAGATCCCTGGTTAGGGAGCTAAGATGTCACGTGCCTCTGGGCCAAAAAAAAAAAAAAAAAAAAAACTCAAAACAGGAGCAATATTGTAAGAAATTAATAAAAACCCTTTTAAAGTGGTCCACATCCAAAAACGAAAAAAAAAAAAAAAAAAAGACGTAAAGAATAAAATGAAGGAATTGGAGGGTATTGTGCTTAGTGAAATAAGTCAGACAGAGACAGACAAATGCTGTGTGTAATCACTTATATGTGGAGCCTAAATGTAAAAGAGAAGGTGATGAGAAGGCGACGGCTCCCCACTCCAGAACTCTTGCCTGGCAAATCCTGTGGATGGAGCAGCCTGGTGGGCTGCAGTCCATGGGGTCACTAGAGTCGGACACGACTGAGCGACTTCACTTTCACTTTTCACTTTCATGCATTGAAGAAGGAAATGGCAACCCACTCCAGTGTTCTTGCCTGGAGAATCCCAGGGACGGGGAAGCCTGGTGGGCTGCCGTCTATGGGGTCACACAGAGTCGGACACGACTGAAGTGACTTAGCAGCAGCAGTAAACATAAAACAAAGGGAGCAGATATAACCAAACAGAAACGGGTCACAGATACAGAGAACAAACTGGTGGTTACCCACAGGAATGAGGAAAGGGGGAAGGATGGGGTAGGGAGTTAGGAGTTACAAACTATGGTGTGCAAAAGAAGGGACGTGTTGTTCAGCAAAGGGGATGTGGCCATTCTTCTGTAACTGCTTTAAATGGAGGACAAGCTACCAAAACTTTGGACCTCTATGTAGTACACCTGAAGCTAATGTAAGTATTGCAAGTCAACGATGCTGCAATAAAGTATGTTTTCACTTGAAATAAATGCAAACATAAAAAGACATTTAACAGATGGAAAATCCCCCCCTCCTTAAACTATAATTGCTGTTTCAAGAGGAGAAAATATATAGGAGAAACTGCGGGGTCTCTGCAAATCCTTTTCTTTTCTTTTCTTTAAGAAATGGCAAAGTGACAGGACCTAACTTGAGTTAGTACACACAAGGGCCAGCTTCCCGGGCACAGCAGGGGCAGAAGGCCTTGGGGCTCTACCCGCACACCCAGCAGGGTGAAAGCGTGGAAGGGACACGATGCGGGAAACAGGAGCCCGTGAGTAAGGCGCACCGGTGTGCAGGTGTCACAGACGTGCCTAAGAGGTGGCTCTCGGTCGCCCTCTTGATGTTTGCTCTGCAACCTCGAATACCAGGAAGCCTGCTACACGCCGGAAGTTCTCATGCGATTCTTAACTTACAATGTTAGAGAACAGAGGAAAGGGGCTGTGCTGAACAAAGTGAAGTGAGTCAGGAAGAGAAAGATAAACACAGTGTAGTGATGCCTGCGTATGGAATCAGCAACACGGTACTGGCGAGCCTGTTTGCAGGGCAAGAACGGAGACACAGGCCGAGAAAACAGGCTTGTGGACGCAGTGGACGAAGGCGGCGGCGGGGCAAACGAAGAGAGACGCACTGGCACATCCGCACGGCCGCGCAAAGCGGGCAGCTGGTGGGACGCCGCTGTTCAGCACAGGGAGCTCAGCTCTGAGCCCTGTGATGACCGGAGGGGAGGAATGGAGGCATGGAGGGGGGCTCAAGAGGCAGGGAATGTGTGTACACATATAGCTGGTCTGCGTTGTTGTACAGCAGAAACCAATACACGATTGTAAAGCAATTATCCTCCAATTAAAATAAATACATAAAACCCAAACTTGAAAGGGGGCGGGAAAGACTGAGTTTCCCTGGAGTGACTAGGACACAGAGATGACGGTAGCATGGTGACAGAATGCATAATCTGAACCCACTGTGGACCATGATGAGGAGCGTGCGTCCGGCAAACTCAGTCCCCAGTTACTGACTGTAGTGCTGAAGGTATCAGGACCTCTTGGCAACCATTGGACAGTCTGTGCTCTACATGAAGAGCTAACAAGCCATTTCTTGAGAACCAGACGTTTGGTATTTTAAATCATTGCTGTAGTCATTCTTAAGGTGCTTCTAAGGTGGATGACACTTTACCAAGTGAGGAAGATGAAAACCACTGAAGGAAATATAGGAAAGAAATCATTGCAACTTGCGTAGGGGAAAGATTTTTCCATGGGATACCAAAAGCACCATTCATAAAAGCACAAATTAATAAGTTGACTTTGAAGGAAACCAGAATGCTAACCCCAAAAGAGAAAAACATACAGTTTAGTAAAACATGAAGTGCACATCATTCAGGAGAGACCTAAACCAAAAGTAACTCAAAACGGTGCCCTGGGACTCTGAAGTACATAGTGTCTTCACCAAGAATAACAAATTTGTAGAGAAATGACAGGGTGAAGGAAGTTAGGCTTCCAAGGAGGGCAAAATATGAGAAGTTAAATATACGGGAGGAAAATTATGGGGCAAAGTTTGTTTGCAGATTCCTCTGGGCTGATAAGAATCTGGCTTGGAAAAAGTAGAATTTATATTCCGCCTTTAGGCAGAAAAAGAGGAGCTTTTCTGTTTGCTGGGACTTCCCTATAGCTCAGATGGTAAAGAATCTGCCTGAGTGCAGGAAATCTGGGTTCGATACGTGGGTCAGAAAGATCCTCTGGAGAAGGAAATGGCAACCCACTCCAGTATTCTTACCTGGAGAATCCCATAGACACAGGAGCCTGGTGGGCTACAATCCATGGCGTCACAAAGAGTTGGACACGACTAAGTGACCAACACACACAATTTCTGTGTGCTGCTTCTTCAGTTCAGTTCAGTCCAATCGCTCAGTTGTGTCTGACTCTTTGCAACCCCATGGACTGCAGTACTCCAGGCCTCCCTGTCCATCACCAATGCCCGGAGTTTACCAAACTCATATCCATTAAGTCACTGATGCCATCCAACCATCTCATCCTCTGTCATCCCCTTCTCCTGCCTTCAATCTTTCCCAGCATCAGGGTCTTTTCAAATGAGTCAGTAATTGAATTTAATTCAAAATAATTATGTCAAAGAGCCTATTTGGGATAACATTCTGGTTTCCTTCAAAGTCAACTTATTAATTTGTGCTTTTATGAACGGTGCTTTTGGTATCCCATGGAAAAATCTTTTCCCTACTCAAGTTGCAATGATTTCTTTCCTATATTTTCTTCAGTGGTTTTCATCTTCCTCACTTGGTAAAGTGTCATCCACCTTAGAAGCACCTTAAGAATGAATGCAGCAATGATTTAAATAAAGAGTGGAAAATTCTTCCACATCTTCCTTACCTGCTACTCTCCCTACCCTAATGCCTCTCATAGTAAACAATCTGCCTGGAATTCAGGAGACCCAGGTTCTATCCCTGGGTCAGGAAGATCCCCAGGAGAAGGTCATGGCAACCCACCCCAGTACTCTTAGCTGAAGAACCCCATGGGGATGTTCATGGGGTCACAAAGAGTTGGAAACAACTGAGTGACCAACACACACACTGGCTTCTCTTCTCTGGATTCTCCAAACCATGAAGCGCAGCAAAGATTCCTTAAAATCCAGTCTGATTTTTGAGCTCCCAACATTTTGCTGATATGTTTGCCTATAACGTAATGATTGCCTATAACCTCAGATATGCAGATGACACCACCCTTATGGCAGAAAATGAAGAGGAACTAAAGAGCCTCTTGATGAAAGTGAAAGAGGAGAGTGGAAAAGCTAGCTTAAAACTCAACATTCAGAAAACTAAGATCATAGCATCCGGTCCCATCACTTCATGGCAAATAGATGGGGAAACAGTGGAAACAGTGACAGACTTTATTTTCTTGGGTTCCAAAATTACTGCAGATGGTGACTGCAGCCATGAAATTAAAAGACTCTTGCTGCTTTGAAGAAAAGCTATGACCAACCTAGATAGCATATTAAAAAGCAGACATTACTTTGCCAACAAAGGTCCATCTAGTCAAGGCTTATGGTTTTTCCAGTAGTCATGTATGGATGTGAGAGTTGGCCCATAAAGAAGCTGAGTGCCAAATAATTGATGCTTCTAAACTGTGGTGTTGAAGAAGACTCTTGAGAGTCCCTTGGACTGCAAGGAGATCCAACCAGTCCATCCTAAAGGAAATCAGTCCTGAATATTCATTGGAAGGACTGATGCTGAAGCTGAAGCTCCAATACTTTGGCCACCTGATGCAAAGAACTGACTCACTGGAAAAGGCCCTGATGCTGGGAAAGATTGAAGGCAGGAGGAGAAGGGGACGACGGAGGATGAGATGGTTGGATGGTGTCACTGACTCAAAAGACATGAGTCTAGGTAAACTCTGGGAGTTGGTGATGGACAGGAAGGCCTGGCGTGCTGCAGTCCATGGGGTCACAAAAGAGTCAGACACAACTGAGTGACTGAATGACTGAATTTAATGATTCTCAGACTTTCAATGCTGCAACATTCTTTTTACAACAAACACAGACTTTTTTTGCTCCTCTAAGCTGTTTAAAAAACATCATAGCTTTACAATTAAATTTAAAATTAGTCTTCATTGTCAAATTTTCAGGAACTCCTTGAGATAACCAGAAGCTATCTGATTTACAACAGTCCATCTCTATGGAGTCAGTACAGTACAAGTCAGTCAGTACAAGATGAGTCAGACCAAGCCTAAAGCTCCAGGTGGTGAGATTGTGGCTGAGATAAAGAGTGGGCGTGGAAGCTGGGGCTCAGAATTGACCAGGTTCACCCTTGTGACTGCTCAGCTGTTATCCATTTCTTTATATTTTAAAATAACATATGGTTTTTTTATGTAAATAAAAAATAAATCTTATAAAATTTGAAAAAAATGAGTTAAGAGGAAATAAAAATGCAGAAAAATTAGAGCTAAGATGGAGTTTAGTAACAAGAATGCTGTAGACAGGGCCAAATTTGGCTTGAAGCTCTCTGAAGGTCAAAATAAGGAGAGAGGCCTCTTTGTTCTGCGGGACTTACCATGAGATCGCAAGCACCCAGTGTCCCAGAGAAGCCTCTTTCAGGAGGAGGCGCTGCGTGATGTCCAAGAGCGCCTCCCGGGCAGCACGTGGTCCGTTGGTCTGCGTTCTGTGTTCGGCTGGGATGGAGTTTCAGCAGCCCCTCCACCCTGCTCCTCAGAGTTCTGAAAGGAACCTGGAGACTCGGGGCCCCCCGGCCAGCACTTCCCCCTCCCCATGTTTTTTTGTTTTTTGTCTATCTGCCTTGAATATCTTGAGTCAGTGAAAACTGAGTTATATTGATCATTGTATTTACTCAAGCACTTACACTGGGCAAAATGAGGCTTAAAACTCACTCATTCATGACTTAATACATGTAAGTATCCCAGAAGGGCAAGGAACCTAAAAGGATTTGATGGTTGAGGCTTATCACCTGGGGCCTCCCAAGATCTCTTCTGGTTTTCTTTCATCCAGCAAACTTGTAGAGCAACTAATGCATGTTCTGTCTGACACTGAGCTCTGGAAATAAGTCCAATGAGCACAGCACCTTCCCTTCCCCGATTCAGGGAGCTCCTGATCAGGTTAGATGAAGAACTCATACCAAGGGACAGGCTCACAATTACATGCTAAAGAGGTTAGGAGGAGTAGGAGACAAATTCTTCCTGGGAGATGGAAGGAATGTGTGGCTTCCCTGGTGGCTCAGATGGTAAGGAATCTCCCTGCAATGTGGGAGACATGGGTTCGATCCCTGGGCCGGGAAGATCCCCTGGAGAAGGAACTGGCAACCCACTCCAGTGTTCTTGCCTGGAGAATCCCATGGACAGAGGAGCCTGGAGGACCATGGGGTGGCAGAGAGTCGGACACGACTGAGCGACTACCTGATGAGACGGCGATGTGGGGTGGGGGAGAGAGGGCAAGCAGACATGCACTCTCCTGCGTCCTCAGGGAGGTGACCTTGGCCCTAGTCCTTCTTTTCTTCTTTTATTCACTTTTGGCTGTGCTGGATCTCTGCTGCCACCCACGGGCGTTCTCGAGCTGCTGTGAGCAGGGGCTGCTGACTGGTTGCAGCGCACGGGCTTCTCAGCCTGGTGGCTTCTCTTGTTGCAGAGCCTGGGCTCTTGGGCCCTGAACCCAGTCTGGATTGATGAGCAGGATTTCATCTGTCATCACTGGACATGCCGTGGAAGTCAGCGTGTGCAGCAGAGAGAGCGTGCGACACGGGGAGAGGCTCAGGGTGACAGAGCCGCCCTGTGCCCGCTGATACTGCTGCTGCTGCTAAGTCGCTTCAGTCGTGTCCGACTCTGTGCGACCCCATAGACGGCAGCCCACCAGGCTCCCCTGTCCCTGGGATTCTCCAGGCAAGAACACTGGAGTGGGTTGTCATTTCCTTCTCCAATGCATGAGAGTGAAAAGTGAAAGTGAAGTCGCTCAGTCGTGCCCAACTCTTGGTGACCCCATGGACTGTAGCCCACCAGCTCCTCCATCCATGGGATTTTCCAGGCAAGAGTACTGGAGTGGGGTGCCATTGCCTTCTCCGGCCCACCTCCAAAAGCCGAGTGAGGACTTCCCAGCTGGCCCAGGGCTTGGGCGTCCACCTGCCCCCACAGGGGACGCAGGCTCGCCCCCTGGTGCAGGACGATGCCGCAGGCTGTGGGGCAGCTGAGCCTGTGCCCACGACTGAAGCCGGAGGGCCTGGAGCCCTCCTCCACGAATGTCATTTCAGCGAGACGCCCCCACACCGCGGCTAGAGTAGGCCCTGCTCAGCATAACTAGGGAAAGCCCAAGCCCAGTGAAGACCCAGTGCAGCCAAAAACAAAATCAACAAATAATTTTCAAAAATGTAGAGTGACACATCTTTCACTTAACAGGCCCTAGGGCTTCCCTGGTGGCTCAAGTGGTAAAGCATCTGCCTGCAATGCAGGAGACTCGGGTTCGATCCCTGGGTCAGGAAGATCCCTGGAAGAAGGCAATGGCCACCCACTCCAGTATTCTGGCCTGGAGAATTCCATGGACAGAGGAGGCTGATGGGCTACAGTCCATGGGGTCACAAAGAGCTGGACCAGACTAACAGTTTCACCTTTGTGTATTATTTATCATGCTTCTTTTTGGTCTCCTCAAGGGTCCAGATTTGGATGGTCATCACATAGTCAGTCTTAAAGGGCGGTCCCTCTTGCCCCCTTCCTATTTATTCCACACCAAATCCTTTTATTACACCCCAACCCCCGCCCTGCTTGGAGAGAGCTGTTTTTGAAGCCTGGAGGACGGTTGCAGGAAATGAATTGAGACCATCAGAAATGGGAGTTCAGTTTCTGTTGAAAGGATCCTCCCAGGCCAGTAGAACAGAACTAACCTGAAAATATGCCAAGCTGACCCAAGAGTCCAGTCCCATGCCAGAATTCCTATGAGTGCCTCCCCACCAGCTAGAATTTTTGGCCCTAACTCGCTTTCCCATAATGTTTCGTCTGAAGCTCTATGACATTGTTACTGCAGGTGATCTGTGTTTTGTAGGTGTCTTACCCACTCAACTGAGCCCCAAACACACACCTTTGTGTCCTGAGGCCTCATGATGAGACAGCTC
The DNA here is from genome assembly GCF_055505025.1 of Bos grunniens. Classification (NCBI taxonomy): domain Eukaryota; kingdom Metazoa; phylum Chordata; class Mammalia; order Artiodactyla; family Bovidae; genus Bos; species Bos grunniens. The sequence continues at coordinate 82,923,132 of NC_141179.1, read as the reverse complement.
ACTGGGAGCTGCCAGATGAGAGGCCCCGTACCAGGGGACTTCCACGCATTTCTCATGTAATCCTCGTAAGAACGTATGACATCAGTCTACAGTCATCCCCATTTACCAGCTGAGACTAGTTCTCAGAGAGGCGAGACCATCTTCTCATAGTCACGGTAGGAAGCAGCTGTGCTGGGACTCAAACCCAGTTTGTCTGATTTGATTCTGGAATGCCACTCTTAAAGCAGTGGCAAGTCAGACCCCATAATGCTGGTGTTAACAGTTCCAGATTGAGAAAGGCCAGGCTATTTAATGTTGGCCACCTGATGTGAAGAACCGACTTACTGGAAAAGACCCTGATGCTGGGAAAGGGAGGAGAAGGGGACAACAGAGGATGAGATGGTTGGATGGCATCACCGACTCCATGGACATGAGTCTGAGTAAGCTTCAGGAGTTGGTGATGGACAGGGATACCTGGAGTGCTGAAGTCCATGGGGTTGCAAAGAGTCAGACACAACTGAGCTACTGAAAAATAACAGCAAGCTATTTCAAGGGACTTTGCATCCATTAGCTAATTTAATCTTCTCAAGTAACCTGAGAATTTAACATGCTATCTACGTTTAATAGAAGACCAAACTGAGGTACAGGGAATTTCCAGAGATGCATATCTGCCCCAGATCAAGCCCGTGGATTTATTGTGGTCCTCAGCAAATAATTAAATGAAATAATCTTTCCAAAGGGCAAATTCTAAATATTCGGAAGGCACAAGACATTTTTTTTCTTCTTCTTTTCTTTAATTTTCAGACCATGCTACAAGGCATGTGGGATCTTAGTTTCCCGACAAGGGATTGACCCCATGCCTCCTGCATTGGTGGCATAGAGTCTTAACCTCTGGGCAGCCAGAAATGTCCCACAATTACTGTTCTTAATATTTGAGTCATGTAACTTTGGGCAGGTCAACATCTGAACCTCAGTTTCCTCACTCATATAATGAGAACTACTTACCTACTTAAGGTTTGTGAAGATGAAGTAAGATGCTATCATAAAGGTAACTTTCATGTAAAGAAAGCCTCTATAAATGGTAATAACCACAAATCTGGAGAAAGCTCAGGAGAGCCACTGGTCAGTCAGTTCTTAGCTGACAGCCTACTCCAACATGCACATATCGGACCAGGAGAAATAGCTCAAATATCCCAGAATCACTTGGATTTCTATTGTCTGCCCTCTCAGGACTCAGACTTTGCACCAATACCACCCCATCAGGACCCTGGAATACAGTGCACTGTGTAGCTAGAGTTGGTGAAACAGCAAGAAGTAAAATGACTCACCTAGGTCACTCAGGCCATGGAAATACAGGTCTTGTCCACCCTAGGGGGGCAACACTTGCTGTTACCTAGGGTCTGTCCAAGTGCCTTCGGATTTGGCTCTAAAATTCCACATGAGGGAATCATCTGGACTTGGTCCTGCAGGTCCTAGGGTTTAATGGGACACTCTGAGTTTGTCCTTGTGACAACTACCGACCCACCCACACTCTGGGCTTAAATCGTGATGAGGCTTTTGTTGCAAGAACATTACAAATGGAACACTGGCCCCAAGAGACTTGTCTTGGATTAAAGAATGACGTTTACTCTGGTGTACTGGAGATAAATAGAATATGCAAAGGGAGACCTTTTCCACCATGGGTGAGGACTCTTAGTTCTCCAAAGCTGAGTCTCACAGAATGGAGGATGAAATGGAAGAGCTCTCCCATGGGTTTCAAGTCTTTGGAGTGTGATCATCGCTTGTATCATATTTTACATTGTGATCACATATATATGTGTGTGTGTATACCTGCCACTTTAGGGTGAGGCAGAATGGTTGGATTTGGGCAATTTTATGTGATTAACTTATTACACAAAATAACCATTATAGCTGTTTCATGCAATATACTGTGTTTTCTGTCATTTAAAAAATTGCTTAAAAAATGTGATAAAAAAAAAAAACCCTAATTCATTCCATCATCCACAAGTAGGTCAGGCCCTATTTGGAAAACAAACAGACCTGACTTAAAACGAGTCCAAGAGGGAACTTTTGGGGTTCAAGGCAATGATTCTGGGAAAATGAATGGACAAAATGAATTTTATAACAATTACAAAAAAAAAAAAATCTAACACAAAGCTATATCATATATCCTGGGGTCATTACTGATTCTACCTTCTCCCTTGCTTCCCCTCCTACCCCATCCCATCCCCCGCCAAAGAACACCAGGAACACACCTGTATTTGAACAAAGTTGGATTTATTGGCTCTTTGCAACAAAGAAAGTACCCAACATAAGAATACGGCAAGAAGAATGGGGGGGGGGGGGGGGGGCGTTGCTCTCAACAAGAGGACTTTAGGGAAAGAGATTGTTCCAGGAATTGAGCTTGTATTAGGTGATTTGGGGCACGACTTGAGAAAGTACAGTTTAGTCTCTGTACCTTGAGAAAGGGGGCCCATTCTACGAGTAGGTATCGTACATCTGGTTACCCAGGCAGTGGGAGAAACAGAGTGGACCGAAGCTCTGACCAGGGACGAAGGACGCTGCCCTTTGGTCCAAGTCTAGACAGAATTGCTGGCATTCTCTGAGCAGTCAGACGGAGCTGGGCTCTCAGCAGTCTCTGCGGTCCCATAGACTGTCTGCTCCTCGGCCAGGATTCCCTCCGGCAGCCTCCTGTAACCCCGCTTCTGGTAGCGCCTGAAGCCCCAGGTTACCCCCAGAGCCAGAGCCACCACGCCCAGGACGGCCCCCAGGCAGGCGCCCACGACGGCCCCAGCACTGGGCTGGGACCCTCCCTGATCCCGGAGCTGGGCTGCCACGGATGGGTCGTGGATATCGGCCTGCCGCCAGCGGCTGGAGCCCTGCAGCTTCACCCAGGCCCGCTGCCCGCTGGCGTCCACCAGGACTGAGACCCCGAGGCCACTGCTGTTGCCCAGCAGGCTGGGGCGGGCCGCAAAGGGCGGCAGCCGGATCATGAGCTGCTGCGGGTTCAAGAGGAACCCGGCCCGGAGGCAGTAAAGGATCTGGCAGCCACTGCTGAGGTAAGCCGGGTGTTGGCTGTAGCCCGCAGGGCAGGTCATGGGGTGGTCCATGGTGACGCTCAGGTTAAAGACTTCCTTCAGGAATTCGGAGCCCTGGCCCCTTGCCTGGGCCGCCAAGGGGTTGCCCACCTGGCAGCTGAAGAAACCCCCGAAGGGGACCGCGTGGGCCACGCCCAGCTCCCAGTCACTGCTGACGCACACCTTGAGATCACCCAGGAGGGTCAGCGGGAAGAAGGACGAGGGGCAGGCCTGGGCTCCGGTGCGGGGGTTGGGGCGGCCGGGGCTATAGAGGCCTCCGAAGAGGAGGCCGGGCGCGGCTGTCGGGGTGGCCCCCGAGGGCGCGCACCAGGACGCATTGACGCGCACGACGCGCTGGATCTCCAAGTTGCCACACATCCTGTGGCAGCAAGTGAAGATCAGCCAGCAGCTCTGGCACTGCGGCCAGCACTGGTAGCTCCTCTCGCTCCACACCTTGACCTCGCTGCTCAGCAGGCTGGCCGTGTAGTTGGCCGGGCAAGAGGTCCGGCCGGTGAGCGGGTTCAAGATGGTGTAGGGCTTGCACAGGCGGCCGCCCTCGGGGCCCGTGATCGCCTCGCACTCCTGGAAGACGCCCCCGAAGCTGAAGTTGGCGTGCTGGCCGTCGGTGCACGAGCCGTCATCCACGTTGGCCAGCGGGTCGAAGTTGGGGGCCCCGCGCTTCACGCACCCGGGGTGCATGTTGACCTCGTAGTAGCGGCCAATGGCGCGGCTCACGGCCGCCTCCACGCGGCGCACGGCGGGCGCCGGGAGCTCGGGCAGTGCCTCGGGCTGCAGCAGCGCAGGCAGCGGCAGGCCCGAGCGGCCGATGGCCACCAGCCGGTTGGCGACGCCCTCCTGCCACTTCTGCAGGGTGAGGCCCTCGTAGAAGGGCGGCCCCCCACGGCTGTGTATCTTGGAGGCCACTGTGCCCCGCTGGTATGCCTGCACCAGCTGGCTCTCCTTGTCCCAGGAAACCGCGTCGCCCACCCCGACCTTCCGGTCGAACAAGACGGAGGCGGCAAAGGTGACGTTGAGCCTGTCCTTGTCCTCGTTGCCCACAAGCTCCCGACTCACCTGGTCCTCCTGCACCAGGGTGGCCCCCACCTCCACCTCGGTGAGGACGTGCGTGCCGTATGCGAACACGAGCATCTCCGCCAGGTACTCTGCCTCGCGGGTCTGGTTGTTCTCCAGGTGGTCGCTGAGGGTCAGCAGGCGCTGCCGGAAGTCGGGGTGGAAGTCAGGGGTCCCCCGGACCCTCACGGAGTAGATGCTGTGCCGCCGCTGCACGCGGGTGGTGATCGTCTGGTACTGCAGGCTGTACCTCCGGACGTTCTGGCACTCCGCGGAGAACTTGCCGTTGAGGAAGGAGAGGAAGGAGAACTCCGCGTTGACCGAGGCCGCCCAGGCGTCGGTGTAGTTTACCCAGCTATCCATCACGTCAGCGCGGGTCTGCACCACGGTCTCGCGCCGCGGCACCGCCAGCATGCCGTCGGGGATGAGGTACTCGCCGTCCTCGGTGGTCAGGCACTGCGAGTAGGCGCGCCCGAGCACCAGCCCCAGCTCCAAGTTGCGCAGGTTGTCCCAGCCGGCCCCGGGCAGCGCCCCCAGCACAGACACGTTCAGCTGCTGCTTGCAGCCTTGGAAGCCCCAAGGCCCCCCGTCCGCCCTGCCGCCCGGCCCGGCCCAGAGCAGGACCAGCAGGGGCACCAGGCCCAGGCCAAGGGCCGGGGGTGAGCTTCGCCGGTGCAGCTTGCAGCCTCTCATCTCCTCCAGGACCCCGAGGTCGCTGAGGGGGACCGTCCCCGGCCTGGAGCTGAAATAGGCTCAGCCTCAAAGCCCGGAGGGACTCAGCCCCGCTCAGGCCCCTCCCCAAGCTGGCGGCCCCTCCCAGGCGCCTCTCCCAGAAGTCCTCCCAACAGAGGAGCAAGGCGGTCTCTTATCAGAAGCACCGAGGCGCGTGAAGCTGATTCCAGGCTTGAGGTCAGAGCTGGGTAGATTAGACCAGGGAATGGCCTGACGACCCACCAACAGTCCAGGACTCAAGAACTTCTCTCCTCCCCTTGTATCTGCGAGGAGCTCTCTAGGGCCCCCCTCCCTGAGGGGGAGCTGCTCTAAATATGCTGCTGCTGCTGCTGCTGCTGCTGCTAAGTCGCTTCAGTCGTGTCCGACTCTGTGCGACCCCATAGACGGCAGCCACCAGGCTCCCCCGTCCCTGGGATTCTCCAGGCAAGAACACTGGAGTGGGTTGCCATTTCCTTCTCCAATGCATGAAAGTGAAAAGTGAAAGTGAAGTCGCTCAGTCGTGCCGGACTCTTCTCGACCCCATGGACTCCATTTTAAACTCTCAACTCTCTCTCTTTTTCCTTTCTGACCTCTCTGTAGCTCAAACGGTAAAGAATCTGCCTGCAATGCAGACTAGTGTTCGATCCCTGGGTTGGGAAGTTACTCTGGAGATGGGCATGGCAGTCCACTGCGGTATTCTCGCCTGGAGAATTCCACGGACAGAGAAGCCTGGCGGGCTACAGTCTGACTAACACACATGATAGTCTCTTTTTACACGCTAGAAAATAGGCCCCAGAGAAGTCACATAAAGTACCAAAATCCCAGGTCCATCTGCTGCCAAAGGACAGTTTCCATCCACTGATCTTGGTTTAGGGCTACTTCTTCCTACGCACTGTCAGGATCTTCTTTTTTGGAGGGGAAATGTGTCTGCAGAGTCACTCAGTCGTGTCCAACTCTTTGCGACCCCACAAACTGTAGCCCACCACGCTCCTCTGTCCATGGGATTTCTCAGCCAAGAACACTGGAGTGGGTTGCCATTCCCTTCTCCAGGAGATCTTCCCAACCAAGGGATCGAACCCATGTCTCCTGCATTGCAGGCAGGTTCTTTACCATCTGAGCCATCAGGGAGGAGCTCCTTCTTTATTTCAGAACAATGTTATCAATTTTCAGTATCAGAACAGCTACACTCTTGTTTGTTTGTTTGTTTGTTTTTTCTCCCAATTGATCCCTACAGAGACCACACCAAAGGAGAGAACGTTTTAAGCCAATTAAGCTGCAGCACACTCACCTAGCAGACCTCACTAGAACCTCACCCAAAAAGGGGGATTGGGTAGGGAAAGAAACTTTGAAAGATCAGCACACTGCCAGCCCACAGACTGTAGAGCACTCTCACAGCCAGAGGGGTCACCCGTGTGCCCCAACCCCAAAGAAGCAATGTACCACAATAATATAAAATTTAAAAACAGGTTTGTACATAAGCTCTTCCCGCTTTCTCCAGCAGTAACCAGTACAAAGCACAACGAGATGGCACTTTTAGACAGCAGCTTCAGACCCAGAAAAGGGTGATGAGAAGAGTTTCCTATGGCTAAACCAGTGGCAAAACATACTTTCCTTTCTTTCAAGGAGGCAGGAGAGAAAATGTGTTCGCCTCAACATAAGGGCCACAGGATCCATTCTGTGAGCCCAGGTTGGGAACAAGGTAGAGCTGGGACAAGGATTTGGTCTCAGAGGTTTCACCATCTTAAATTTGTGGGGTCACTTCTGATGAAAAAAGAGGAAGAAAAAGTTTCAACGATACCGTAAAGCTGAAACCTGGAACAGCACTTTTTTTTTTTTTTTTTTTTGCTAACTCCTCCTGCAGTCATCTTTGTGGTTTGCAGGGTACTTTTCCCAGAGCAATGAGGTTTCCCCAAATGGAGACTTTCTCTGGACTGTGAGGCTCTCAGTAAGGCAGGCCCATACCTTTTCCCTTCCGCTATGGAGAAGGTCTTTGAAAAGACCTTGATGCTGGGAAATATTGAAGGCAGGGGGAGAAGGGGACGACAGAGGATGAGATGGTTGGATGGCATCATCGACTCAATGGATGTGAGTTTGAGTAAGCTCTAGGAGTTGGTGATGGACAGGGAGGCCTGGCATGCTGCAGTCCATGGGGTCACAAAGAGCTGGACACGTCTGAGCAACTGAACTGAACTGATGGAGAAGGCAATATGCATTAAGCCGAAACGTTACCTTCCAAAACTGAAAAAGGGGTTAGACTGTTGCTTCAGAACCATGGAATTGTCTGGAACATTTTTTCAAATGGTTGTTACATCAACAACAGAAAAAGGTAATTACAAAATGTGTACATCACAGCAGGCTTTTAAAGACACCTCGAACTGTGCTCACATTCCCTTAAACTTTGTCCCCAAAGGTGTTCCGCCTCCAGCTCAGCTGGGGTCTCTGGGGAAAGGCAGAGATAGTTTGGCGAAAGGGACACAGGGGTGGGGATGGGAGAGGTGGTGAAAGGAGAGAAGCAGCAGCTGCTGCTGCTGCTAAGTCGCTTCAGTCGCGTCCAACTCTGTGCGACCCCATAGACGGCAGCCCACCAGGCTCCCCCGTCCCTGAGGCAGACTTCCAGTTAAATAAAGATCAGCCCTAGTTTGCAGGTGAGCTTCGGACAGAGTGTTCTCAGTGGAGTCGGGGTCCAGGGAGGCACCACTAGTGGCAGGGGGCGACTGGGCGCTCTACATCTCGTTGAGGTCGAGCAGCGTCTGCTCCAGCATCCTTTGCTTACAGAGGTGCTCCTCTTGGTTACATTTCACTTTCTCTTCCAAATCGTCCACTCTCTTTTCCAGCCCAGCTACCGATCTCTCAGCAAACTCAACCCCTGTCTCTGCCTCCTTGAGTTTATAGGTAGAAATCTATCTCTTCCTCATATTTGTCTCCTTTTCGAGAGTACTTCTCTTCAGCAGCTCTCAGACACTTCAGGTGCAGCTCCATCAGTCTGATTCGCTCATCCATCTCTCGGCAGTGGCAGTCTGCCAGCTCAGCTCACTCCTCTGTGCATGCCAGGTCTCCCCCAATAATCCCCAGCTTCAGTTCAGTTCAGTCACTCAGTTGTTTCCGACTCCTTGAGACCTCATGGACTGCAGCACGCCAGGCCTCCCTGTCCATCACCAACTTCCGGAGTTTACTCAAACTCATGTCCATCGCGTCAGTGATGCCATCCAACCATCTCATCCTCTGTCGTCCCCTTCTCCTCCTGCCTTCAATCTCTCCCAGCATCACGGTCTTTTCCAAGGAGTCAGTTCTTCGCATCCCAAGCTTATGAGCCACCTCTTCCTACTTCATGTCTGCCTCTTCTGCAGTGTGCTTAGCATCTTTGAGTTGGATTTCCCAGAGTTCCAGTTCTTTCTTCATCTTCTAAGGCTCGGTTTTCATACCTTCATACCTCTCTCGATCTCCTCCACAGCTCTCTCAGCTTCCTCCAGCTGTTGCAGGGCAGGGGCCAGGCGCTCTTGAGCTCAGTCCAGCTCCTCTTCAACCAGCTGGATCCTAGGCTCAAGGAAGCCACCTCAGACCCCCCTGCCCTGGGCCTGCCTCTCTCGTGCACCTCTGGAGGTGCTCAGCACTCTGGCCTGAATCACCAGCCTGCTGCTGTGGAACCTGGACCTCCTGCTTCACCACCTCGATGGTGCTGATCCCGGCCGTGGGCCCACCCAGCTCTCGCTCGGCGCTGCAGCTGCCTCTCGGGGTCTTCTTGGTTTTTGTCTCTCCTAGGACTTTTGGTCCTAAGAAGGCTCTTGGGGAGGGCATAGGGAATCACCTGACCCAGTGTCCCTACCAGTTACACCTGTTGGCAGTGATGTGTTGGGAGCAGAGGTTTATTCACCCTACCTTGTGTGGGAGGTGCAAGACTCCCTTCCCTGAGGAATGGATACCAGCCTCACCTTCCCGAGATCTGAGTCAGAGCCCAGACTCTGTCATTTCATCAGTTGGGTGCTCTCACTGGTATGGTTTTCTCCTCCGAGTCTGCTTCCCTTGTCTGCTCCACGATGAAAGCGATACAAAGCTGTTCAGGTTCTAGCCACTGATGAAAGATGCCCAGCACATTTTCTGGCACAAAATAGGGTGTTCACTCAGTGGAATGAGTTCAGGGGCTGGCTCAAGGTCTGCGTTTTTGAGTTGGTGTGAATCCAAAGCCTAGTGCCCCGTCTACCCCCATGGGGTTCCCTCCCATCTCTTTGTGTGCTTACGTGTGCGTTTCTTGATCCAGAAGTGTCACCGGTTTATCATAAGATAATTTGGGAGGGACGATTTGCTAGGGAGAAGACTGTTCTCAGAGTAAGCAGTAAAGCTCTCCCCCAGCTCTGAGTGTATCTTCCTGTGACAAGGACAAGTCCTCAGGCTGCTTTCCCACTTTCTGGACTTGTGACTTAGGAACGAGCACCTCATGTCATAAATTCAAAAGAAGCTGGGTATTTACCATGCTGGGTGACAGCTCTTACATTTGATAGCAGTGGAGCCGAGAAAAGATAGACCTGCTTCGGTGGAATGGTAGCTGAGCACTTGCCAGTGGGGCTCAGATGCCAGCAGGAGGAAAGCAAGGAAAACTGTGAGGATGTTTTCTTACCAGCCTGGGCAGCATTGGCTGAGACTCGGGGGTTAAAAGGGTCTACAGGTGCCCAGCACTGCCATCCCCCAGTTGTCCCAAGGCAGCGCAAGGAAGATACAGGCAGGACAGTCTTGAGTCAGATGCCATTGCCCTGTGGGACCTTAGACAAAAATGTGACTTCCTGTAAAACAGGAACAAATAGGACTTTTCTAGCTATTCACTTTTAAGTAAAAGTGAAAGGTGCTCAGTCGTAGTCTGACTCTTTGTGACCCCATGGACTATACAGTCCCTGGAATTTTCCAGGCCAGAATACGGGAGTGGGTAGCCTTTCTCTTCTCCAGGGGATTGTCCCAACCCAGGGATCAAACCCCAGTTGCCCACACTGCGGAGGATTCTTTACCATCTGAGCCACCAGGGAAGCCCAAGAATACTGGAGTGGGTAGCCTATCCCTTCTCCAACGGATCTTCCCGACCCAGGACTCTAACCCGGGTCTCCTGCATTGCAGGCAGATTCTTTACCAATTGAGCTATCAGGGAAAGCCCATTCACTTTTAAAAATCACAAGAAATGATTCTTATGGAAAATGAAAAGAGTCAAGAGATTAGATAAATGAAAACGCCTCCTTCGCCCAGTTCTACTTTCCATAAATAGGCACTGTTATCAGCTGGGTATGTATCTTTTCAGCCACGTGCACCCAGGCACAGAGACATCTTTGCATGTCTGGTGCTGGGCCATATGTTGATTTTACTGCAGAGAAAGGGGTTCGCAGGGAAAATGGGGTCACACAGAGATAGACTTGGAAAGGAACCAATCTAAGTCCCCAGGTCTCGATTCGCAGGCTGAGTCCACTCCCCACCCTGCCTCACAGCCATGGGCCATGGGGATTCCAGCTTAGAACTTGGGGTACCCTGGCACACGGGCAGGAGAGGCAGTCTGAATTCCTAACACCCTGCTCATGGCAGGGGAAGCCAGGAGAGCTCACTGGCTGTAAGCCGACCTCCGGAGGCTGAATATTGGCCCTGCCTGGAGGGATCTTCTGGTCAGACCCAAGTTCCAGTGTGCGATGCTGTGACCCTAAGAATCAGAGGTTTTCGTTTTTATCTGTTTAGTATTTCTTCACAGCTACACTGAGTCTTTGTTGCCTGGTACGGACCTTCTCCGGCTGCAGTGAGCTGGTGCTGCCCTTCGTTGCAGTGGCCTGGCTGCTCTTGTTGGGAACCGCAGGCTGGAGGTTCTCGGGCTTCAGTGGCTGCTGCACACAGGCTCGTCACTGTGACTCTCGGGCTCTAGTGCAGGCTCCACAGTGTGGCACATGGGCTTAGTTACTCTGAAGCTTGTGGGATCGTCGGATCAGGGCTCAAACCTGTGTCCCCATATTGCCAGGAGGATGCTCACCCACTGAGCCAGCACAGAAGTCCCAAGTCTGGAGCTCAGAAAGGGTTGTTCCAAGTTGCTGGGCCAGGAGAACAGGCAATTCACACTGAAAAGACCCGCACTCCCACGGAGTTTTCCGGGGTAGCATTTCAAAGCCTAAATTTGGGGTGAGGACCTCAGAGTGCATGAGTTTCTTCTGATGGGTTGGTGGAGGGGGGGGGGGGGTGGTAACAGGAATCTCAGGAATCTCTGCCTTCTGGTTCCAACCAGCCTGGATCTATGCGCCTGCAACCTTGTGGTCTGCAAGTGTTCATCATCCTCCAGCAGGCAGAGTTGGGGGGAGGACGAGAGTAACTGAGAGATGCATATCAGACTGTTATCTACAGCCCTTCAGGAGGAGCTCAGAGTCCTGTGATTCTCTGCCTAATAACTGCTTGAGCCTGCTCTTTGGAACTTGGGGAAAGCCTAGAAGATTAAAAACATTTTTTTTTAGTTTTTAAAAATCTTTATAAAATTTGAAATTATTTATTTCTTTTACTTCTGGCTGTGCTGGTCTTCGCTGCTGCCTGCGGGCTTCTAGTTGCGGGGAGCAGGGATTGCTCTAGTTGCAGTGCCTTCTGTTGCAGAGCTTAGGTGCTAGGGTGCATGGGTTTCGGTAGTAGCAGCACACAGGCTCGGGTGCTCATGGCATGTGGGATCTTCCTGGACCAGGGATCAAAGCTGTGTCACCTAGAGTGGCAGGTGGATTCCTGACCACTGGACCACTAAGAAAGTCCTTTCTTTCTTATTTACTTTTTTAAAATAAGAAACTGGGGACAAGTAGGAAGTTTTATACCTAAGAAAGCGCCTCGGGGTCCTGTTTAATTTCGGTCTCATTTCACTCCCTACGTGTCTCTAGATGGTTAGTTGAGAACAGAACAGAATGAATGAGGATGAATGTGATCTTAAATGGCACCAATAAGGAAGAAATTCCTTTCAATAGAACCACAGTATTATTAACTGCAGCATTACATATGTATATATTTTTTAAATAAGGACAAACGCCAAGTAATCCTGCTGCTTGAAAAATATCGTGCTGCTTGTCAAAGAGAAGGAGGCAGTAAAGATAAAGGAGTAGTCAGGGGAGTTGAAGTTCATCAGAGCAGGGTTTGGGACAGAGCATGGTGCTTAGTCCCTGGGGGCTCAGATGGTAAAGACTCTGCCTGCAGCTCAGGAGACCTGAGTTCAACCCTGGGTTGAGAAGACCCCCTGGAGAAGGAAATGACAATCCACTCCAGTATTCTTGCCTGGAGAATTCTATGGACAGAGGAGCCTGGTGGGCTGCAGTCCATGGGGTTGAAAAGAGTGGGACACGACTAAGTGACTAACAGGCTAATAAGTTCCCACTCATTAGCCTGTGAAATTGCCCCGCCCATAAAAGCTAATCACACCATATTTCTAGGGCTTCTCTGTGGCTTAGATGGTAAAGAATCTGCCCACAATGCAAGAGATCTGGGTTCAATCCCTGGGTTGGGAAGATTCTGTGGAGAAGGCAATGGCAACCCACTCCAGTACTCTTGCCTGGAAAATCCCATGGACGGAGGAGCCTGGTACGCTGCAGTCCATGGGGTCGAAAAGAGTCAGACACGACTGAGCGACTTCACTTTCACTTTTCACTTTCATGCATTGGAGAAGGAAATGGCAACCCACTCCAGTGTTCTTGCCTGGAGAATCCAGGGACGGGGGAGCCTACTGGGCTGCCGTCTATGGGGTCGCACAGACTTGGACACGACTGAAGCGACTTAGCAGCAGCAACCAACTAATGGTATATAATGGTGGCTGCGTGGGTGCAGGAGGGCCTAGAGGAGCTAGTCCACGTTCAAGGTCAGGAGGGGTGGTGGGTGAGGAGATACCCCTCTTCCAAGGTAAGGAGCAGTGGCTGCGCTTTGCTGGAGCAGCTGTGAAGAAATACCCCACGCTCAAGGTAAGAGAAACCCAAGTAAGACCGTAGGTGTTGCAAGAGGGCATCAGAGGGCAGACACACTGAAACCATACTCACAGAAAACTAGTCAATCTAATCACACTAGGACCACAGCTCTGTCTAACTCAATGAAACTAAGCCATGCCCGTGGGGCCACCCAAGATGGGCGGGTCATCGTGGAAAGGTCTGACAGAATGTGGTCCACTGGAGAAGGGAATGGCGAACCACTTCAGTATTCTTGCCTTGAGAACCCCATGAACAGTATGAAAAGGCAAAATGATAGGATACTGAAAGAAGAATCCCCTAGGTCAGTAGGTGCCAAATATGCTACTGGAGATCAGTGGAGCTATAACTCCAGAAAGAATGAAGGGATGGAGCCAAAGCAAAAACAATGCCCAGCTGTGGATGTGACTGGTGATAGAAGCAAGGTCCAATGCTGTAAAGAGCAATATTGCATAGGAACCTGGAATGTCAGGTCCATGAATCAAGGCAAATTGAAAGTGGTCAAACAGGAGATGGCAAGAGTGAACGTCGACATTCTAGGAATCATCAAACTCAAATGGACTGGAATGGATGAATTTAACTCAGATGACCATTATATCTACTACTGCGGGCAGGAATCCCTTAGAAGAAATGGAGTAGCCATCATAGTCAATGAAAGAGTCCGAAATGCAGTACTTGGATGCAATCTCAAAAATGACAGAATTCGTTTCCAAGGCAAACCATTCAATATCACAGTAATCCAAGCCTATGCCCCAACCAGTAACACTGAAGAAGCTGAACGGTTCTGTGAAGACCTACAAGACCTTTTAGAAATAACACCCAAAACAGATGTCCTTTTCATTATAGGGGACTGGAAAGCAAAAGTAGGAAGTCAAGAAACACCCAGAGTAACAGGCAAATTTGGCCTTGGAATACAGAATGAAGCATGGCAAAGACTAATAGAGTTTTGCCAAGAAAATGCACTGGTCATAGCAAACACCCTCTTCCAACAACATAAGAGAAGACTCTACACATGGACATCACCAGATGGTCAACACAGAAATCAGATTGATTATATTCTTTGCAGCCAAAGATGGAGAAGCTCTATACAGTCAATGAAAACAAGACTGGGAGCTGGCTGTGACTCAGATCATGAACTCCTTATTGCCAAATTCAGACTGAAATTGAAGAAAGCAGGGAAAACCACTAGACCATTCAGGTATGAACTAAATCAAATCCCTTATGATTATACAGTGGAAGTGAGAAATAGATTTAAGGGACTAGATCGGATAGATAGAGTGTCTGATGAACTATGGACGGAAGTTCATGACATTGTACAGGAGACAGGGATCAAGACCATCCCCATGGAAAAGAAATGCAAAAAAGCAAAATGGCTGTCCAGGGAGGCCTTACAAAAAGCTGTGAAAAGAAGAGAAGCAAAAAGCAAAGGAGAAAAGAAAAGATATAAGCATCTGAATGCAGAGTTCCAAAGAATAGCAAGAAGAGATAAGAAAGCCTTCCTCAGCGATTAATGCAAAGAAATAGAGGAAAACAACAGAATGGGAAAGACTAGAAATCTCTTCAAGAAAATTAGAGATACCAAGGGAACATTTCATGCAAAGATGGGCTCGATAAAGGACAGAAATGGTATGGACCTAACAGAAGCAGAAGATATTAAGAAGAGGTGGCAGGAATACACAGAAGAACTGTACAAAAAAGATCTTCATGACCCAGATAATCATGATGGTGTGATCACTGACCTAGAGCCAGATATCCTGGAATGTGAAGTCAAGTGGGCCTTAGAAAGCATCACTACAAACAAAGCTAGTGGAGGTGATGGATTTCCAGTTGAGCTATTTCAAATCCTGAAAGATGATGCTGTGAAAGTGCTGCACTCAATATGCCAGCAAATGTGGAAAACTCAGCAGTGGCCACAGGACTGGAAAAGGTCAGTTTTCATTCCAGTCCCAAAGAAAGGCGATGCCAAAGAATGCTCAAACTACCGCACAATTGCACTCATCTCACACGCTAGTAAAGTAATGCTCAAAATTCTCCAAGACAGGCTTCAGCAATACATGAACCATGAACTTCCAGATGTTCAAGCTGGTTTTAGAAAAGCCAGAGGAACCAGAGATCAAATTGCCAACATCCGCTGTATCATGGTAAAAGCAAGAGAGTTCCAGAAAAAAACATCTACTTCTGTTTTATTGACTATGCCAAAGCCTTTGACTGTGTGGATCACAATAAACTGTGGAAAATTCTGAAAGAGGTGAGAATACCAGACCACCTCTTGAGAAACCTATATGCAGGTCAGGAAGCAACAGTTAGAAATGGACGTGGAACAACAAACTGGTTCCATATAGGAAAAGGAGTACGTCAAGGCTGTATATTGTCACCCTGCTTATTTAACTTCTATGCAGAGTACATCATGAGAAACGCTGGGCTGGACGAAGCACAAGCTGGAATCAAGATTTCTGGGAGAAATATCAATAACCTCAGATATGCAGATGACACCACCCTTATGGCAGAAAGTGAAGAGGAACTCAAAAGCCTCTTGATGAAAGTGAAAGAGGAGAGTGAAGAAGTTGGCTTAAAGCTCAACATTCAGAAAACAAAGATCATGGCATCTGGTCCCATCACTTCATGGGAAATAGATGGGGAAACAGTGGAAACAGTGTCAGACTTTATTTTTTAGGGCTCCAAAATCACTGCAGATGGTGACTGCAGCCATGAAATTAAAAGACGCTTACTCCTTGGAAGGAAAGTTATGACCAATCTAGATCATATATTGAAAAGCAGAGATATTACTTTGCCAACAAAGGTCCATCTAGTCAAGGCTATGTTTTGTCAAGTGGTCAGGTATGGATGTGGGAGTTGGACTGTGAAGAAAGCTGAGTGCTGAAAAATTGATGCTTTTGAACTGTGGTGTTGGAGAAGACTCTTGAGAGTCCCTTGGACTGCAAGGAGATCCAACCAGTCCATTCTGAAGGAGATCAGTCCTGGAATTTCTTTGGAGGGAATGATGCTGAAGCTGAAACTCCAGTACTTTGGCCACCTCATGTGAAGAGCTGACTCATTGGAAAAGACTCTGATGCTGGGAGGGATTGGAGGCAGGAGGAGCAGGGGACGACAGAGGATGAGATGGCTGGATGGCATCACTGACTCAATGGAGTGAGTCTGAGTGAACTCTGGGAGTAGATGATGGACAGGGAGGCCTGGTGTGCTGCCATACATGGGGTCGCAAAGAGTTGGACATGACTGAGTGACTGAACTCAACTGAACTGAACTGATACCAACTAAGGGTCAGATATGCCAAAGGGTCTGGGGGACTTTTAGTTTGTTCTGTTTATACTTCAGTACCAAGGGTTTGCATGCTCATTTGCTCAGCTGTAGCTGACTCTTTGCAACCCTGTGGCCTGTAGCCCACCAGGCTCCTCTGTCTATGGAATTCTCCAGGCAAGAAGACTGGAGTGGATACCTCCTCCAGGGTATCTTCCTGATGCAGGGATAGAACCCTGCATTAGCAGGTAGATTCTTTATCGCTCAGTCACCTGAGAAGCCCCAGTATCATAGGCAGACCAGACTTCAGGATTTCAACATCCTGAATTTGAGCTGATGGGGATTATGAGTTATCTAAGTAACTCCTGTCTCCTCTGGGAGCACCCCCACCCCCACCCTGCCATCCACACCTAATAGTCACCTGACCAAGGGACTTGCAGGATCAAAGACCAGCTCCCCTTCCTTCCCTCCATCCCCAGCACCTTGGAATCACTGCCTCTTGAATTCTCCCTGCCTTTCCTGTGGTACTTTTCCCCAAGGATTCTTCCTGGGTTTGCCTCACCTGGCAATGGATACATGTATTCTCTGCAGCTTAGCTTGAAAAGCTCAGACGGTAAAGCATCTGCCTGCAATGTGGGACACCTGGGTTCGATCCCTGGGTCAGGAAGATCCCCTCGAGAAAGAAATGGCAACCCACTCCAGTATTCTTGCCTGGAAAATCCCATGGATGAAGGAGCCTGGTAGGCTACCAGTCCATGGGGTCGCAAAGAGTTGGACACGACTGAGCAACTTCACTGGTCACTAGTAGCTTGGAGAAGACCTAGAATCATCAAAGACTTGAGGAAACTGACAGGGGACATAAAATCCAGGAAAACCCTGACCACATCCCTGATTTAACCTGTATTTATACCATCATTATATATATTTTTTATTTGTTTGTTTTGGCTGAACCTTGTAGCTGGTAGAACTTCCAGAACCAGGGATGAAACTGTGGTCCCCTGTGGTGGAAGCTTGGAGTCTTCACCACTGGGACTAGCCCTACCCAGAATCATTATATCTCAACTTACAATGGTTAATAAAATTCCAAAGTGGCTCAGTGGTAAAGAGTCCACCTGCCCGTGTAAGAGATGCAGGAGATTCAAGTTCAGTTCTTGGGTTAGGAAGATCTCCCAGAGGAGGAAACAGCAACCCACTGCAGTGCTCTTGCTGGGAAAATCTCATGGACAGAGGAGCTCGGTGGACTACAGGTCGCAGAGTTGACATGACTGAGCAAGCATACACAGAGGTTTGTAGCTTGGTAGAAGAGGAAAAATAATTTCCCTCCACCTTTCAGAGCTTGACTGTGATCCTCTGTAATAAAAGATGGATCGACAAGAGAAAGACACATTTAAAACATGTCTACTTCATGTATGTGTGAGAGAGAGCTAGGGGGAAATGAATAGCTTAAAGAGGTTGGCTTTGGAATTTAGGCTTAAATATCCTCTTAATAGGAAAAGAGGAGTGTCACATGGAGACTCCTTAGGGCAAGGGTCTGCAGCCTCTAGGATCTAATACCTGATGATCTGAGGTGAAGCTGATGCAATAACAATAGAAACAAAATGCACACACATGTCACAATTTTGAATCATCTTGAAACTATCCCCCCGTGCTCTCTGGACCATGAAAAATTGTCTTCCACAACACCAGAACCGGGTGCCAAACTGGGGACAGCTATCTTCAGGAACAGCAAGTGATTTTTAGGAAAGGTGAATGGGCCCTTAGGAGACAGGTGGGAGATGTGATTGTGATAAAGTTCATCTGGGTCTGTCCAGTGTTAACTTGTGTTGAGTCCATCTTCCCTGGATGATGAACTCTTCGTGAGGGGGTTTATGATGATAAAGTTCCTTTGAGATTATCTGTCTTCAGGCAGATAAGGAAAGCTCAAAAGGAGTCTCTTCCAGCATTTGCTACTTTTCAAATGCTTTTAGCTCAAAATAAGCAAAATGCCAAAGCCTCCTGTTTGTGGGGACCTGCCCTGCTACCCACCAGCTTATAGCCTTGATTCCAAGCCTGTGAAAAATAGAGGGTTTTGGGTTCCACCGAACAGGAGCTTTTGAACGTGAGTTCTGAGAATCTGTATGTTGACCATGTTCTGAGACCCATACTACCTATGCTCCACAGAGCTTACTCTTCATCATAACCCACCACTCCATCCTCTCATTAGCATCACTTTACTGTTCCAGGAGGTTCTTCCCTAGACAAGTGGCCTAGTTATTCACCACTGAAATTTTCCAAAGTATTCCTCAGCTCCTCGAGGATAGCCTCACCAGTTTGTGCCCTAAGGTTATGTAATTTCTCTGCCTTCCCTTGCTTCTGCTGCCAGCCTTCGACTGTTGCGTTCTGATCTCTGCTCAATCTGAATCAAGACCACCCCCACCTTCATCCCAGGACTTCCCTAGCGCTCCAGGGGCTAAGACTCTGTGCTCCCAACGCAGGGGTCCCAGGTTCCATGCCTGGTCAGGGAACTAGACCCCCCATGTCACAGCTAAGAGTTGGCATGCTGCAACTAGCGGGCTAGGTTACATAAGGCCTAGACAAATGAATAAATTTTTAAAAGGACCTTCCCCACTCCCCCGGTGAGGGACACGCCTTAAACCAAACGTCCCATTTTCAATCAATTCTAACCTTGCCCTTCCTCCTCTGAGAGGCTGCCAAATCTCTGCGGAGATGGAGTTCTCCTTGTCTCATCAGGGGGTTGTTCTGATAATATTTGGGGAGCTGGCATTCCCTGGTCTCCAGGAGATTCCAGGGCGCAGTTTGATCAGAGAACTCCTGGACAAAATCACGTCCAAATTGCTGAGCCTAAGGTACAAGGTCCCTCAGAGTTGACTGTTGCCTCACTTATTACACAAACCCATTGCCCACGGACTCTTTTTAAGAAGCCATGCACCAGCCCTCGTTCTTTTGTGTCTTTAGATACTCTGTGTTTTCCTTGCTTTTCTCTCTGCTCTTCCTTCTGTGTCTCAGTGCCTTTTCCACACCTGTTCTTGGAACCAGTCTCCAGTGGTCCTTAATTACCCATCCCTCCCAGGATTCACATGCCCTGTGAGGTCCTAACCCACAGTGAACCTGGACTGGCACTGTAACTTGCTGTAACTGATTCAACGTGGTAGGCATTCAGCTGGGCCATCACTGGGCCTAAATGTAAGACCTAGAAACAAGGAAGCATGCCACCCCCACAGCCCCGAGCCATCCAGCTATTCTCCTGTGGACGCTGCGCAGAGCGGGCCAGACCAGGGAACTATTTGGACAGCTGCAGGGTTGCTCTGCCAGCATCCCGGTTTCAGTCAGCCTTTGCGTCATCTCTGCAGAGACTACGTAGGTGAGCTCCCACCCAATGTCCCCTGGATAGAAAGAGTGTCCAGGAGCTTCCCTGGGGGCCCAGTGGCTAAGACTCAGGGGGCCAGAGTTGGATCCTGGATCAGGGAACAAGACCTCACATGCCTCAACTAAAACCTGTACAACCAAATTAATTACTTAATTTTTTAAAAAAGCATTCAGCTAAACCCAGAATAGTTAATCACACAGACTTGCTATCTTAAGCCAGCAGTTGTGGGGGTCGTTTGTCACACAGCAGCAGACCACCAAATACAAGTACTTTAGACTTACCTTGATAGCCACTCCTTGGTGGAGCTTTTTTGCATTATCTCACTCCACTGCCTTCCCGTGGCCAGAGTGGGAAGCAGAAATCGCCTAGTTCCCTGCTGGAGTGGGCAAGAACACATGCAGCTTCCAGAATGGAAATTTCCAGCTTTTTCTGGCCTCCTCCTGAAGCGCCTTCCATAAATTCAACCTGCTTTATGTCCAGTGGGCCTTTTTAGGTGAGACAGCAGTTTAGGAAAAACTCTGCCGAGGATCAGAAAAATGTATGATATACACTACTGCCAGGAGATCGCGTCTTGCCTTATAGAAATTAAATCACTTTTCTTTTATTACTTCCCACTGTTTGATTTTGCTGTGATTAATATGTCTACTAGAATATTTAAGAACACACGTGCCAAGTGCTTCAGTCCTGCCCAACTCCTTGTGACCCCGTGGACTGCAGCCTGCCAGGCTCTTCCGTCCATGGGATTCTCCAGGCAGGAGTACTGGAGTGGGTAACCATTCCCTTCTCCAGGGGGTCTTCCCAACCCAGGGAGTAAATCCATGTCTTGTTAGTCTTCCTCAGTGTAGGTGGGTTCTTTACCACCAGCGGCACCTGGGAAGCCCGACAGCTTTTCTTTAAAATCTTTTCCGTTTTTCATTTCTGTGACCACGCAGTGCGCTGTGTGAGATCTTGGTTCCCGGATCAGGGGTTGAACTACGCCCCCTGCCGGATCAGGGGTGAACTACGCCCCCTGCCGGATCAGGATCAGGGGTGAACTACGCCCCCTGCCGGATCAGGGGTTGAACTACGCCCCCTGCAGCAGAATCGAGGGAAGTGGAAGTGTTGGTCGCTCAGTCCTTGTGACCCCAGGGACTGTATGGATTGTAGCCCCCCAGGCTCCTCTGTCCATGGGTTTCTCCAGACAAGAATACTGAAATGGGTTGCCATTTCCTTCTCCAGGAGATTTTCCTGACCCAGGGATCGAACTCAGGCTCTCCTGCATTGTAGACAGATTCTTTACCCTGTGAGTCACCAGGCAAGTCAAGATTTGTGGAGTCTTAACCATTGGACTGACAGGGAAGTCCTATCCTGAGAGCTTTAAAAAAATATTTTTAAAATGTTATTATTAAAATCTTTTTTGTATTGAAATATATTTGATTTACTATGTGTTAGTTACAGTTGTACAGCAAAGTGATTCAGATTTATATATATACACACACACACATATATATAACATCCATTATATATACTACGTCGTAGAGGAGACAGCAGGCCTTCCCTCATATCTCAGTCGGTAAAGAATCTGCCCGCTGATGCAGGAGACCCAGGTTCAACCCCTGGGTTGGGAGAAGGAAATGGCAACTCACTCCAGTATTCTTGCCTGGAGAATCTCATGGACAGAGGAGCCTGGCGGGCTACAGTCCATGGGGTCGCAAGTCGGACACAACTTAGCGACTAAAGAGAGAGCAAAGAGAGATACATATATATGTATATTCTTTTTAGATTCTTTCTCATTATAAACTTATTGATGGACTCTTTGCAACCCCATGGACTAGAGCACGTCAGGCTCCTCTCCAGGCAAGAAGACTGGAGTGGGTTGCCATTCCCTTCTCCAGGGGATCTTCCAACCCAGGGATTGAGCCCGCTTCTCCCCCGTGGCAGGCAGATTCTTTACCATCTGAGCCAGGAGGGAAGCCCCGTAGCTCCTGTGCTGTGCAGTGGCTCTTGTTTATCTATTTCGTATGTTTGGCCACCTGACGCGAAGAACCAACTCATTGCAAAGACCCTGATGCCAGGAAAGATTGAGGGCAAGAAGGGAAAGGGGCCACAGAGGCTGAGATGGTTGGATGGCATCATCGACTCAGTGGACTTGAGCTTGAGCAAACTCAGGGAGATAGTGAAGGACAGGGAAGTCTGGTGTGCTGCAGTCCATCGGATTCCAAAGAGCCGGACACAGCTCCACCACTGGCCAACAATGAGCGAGAAGAACAAAGTGTGCCCACGTATTCAGGCCTCTCTCATACCCATATTAGCAACTCCTAATTTATTCCCCTCTCTTTGCCCTGGAATCTAGCTTTTTATGTTTCAAATCACTCAAGTTATCTAATAGAGGCTGGAATAACTTTTTAGATGATGTGAACATATGGCCACAGGGACAAGTGTAAGGGGAAAAAGTGAGGGATGGCTTTCAGCCCTTTTGGTTTGTGCTGCAGGTTTTTGATGAGATACATTTCCTTTACAATGCTGTGCTGGCTTCACTGTACAGCAGTATGAATCAGCAGTGAACATACACACATCCCTCCCTCTTGAGCCCCCCACGAAGGTCATCACAGAGCGCAGAGCAGAGCTCCCTGTGCTGGGAAGCAGCTTCCCGCAAGCTGCCTGTTTCGCACGTGATAGTGAACGCACGTCAGCGCTACTCTCTCAATTCCCCCAGCCCTCCTTCTCTGCAAGTGAAATGAAAGGGGAAGTCTCTCACTCCTGCCCGATTCTTTCTGACCCAGGCCAGAATACTGGAGAGGGTAGCCTTTCCCTTCTCCAGGGCATCTTCCCAAGCCAGGGATCGAACCCGGCCAGGTCTACCATATTGCAGGTGGATTCTTTACCAGTTGAGCCCCAAGAGAAGCCCAAAACCACTGCCGAAACCTGGGACTGAACCAGGGACCTTTAGATCTTCAGTCTAACGCTCTCCCAACTGAGCTATTTCAACTATTTTTTCTCCTTCTCTGCCTGTATTTAAAAGCCCTGACAATGAGTGTAAATGGCTCCCCCTCAGTTCAGTTCACGTGCTCAGTCGTGTCTGACTCTTTACAAACTCATGGACTGGAGCCAGGCCTCCCTGTCCATCACCAACTCCCGGAGTTTACTCAAACTCATATCCATTGAATCAGTGATGCCATCCAACCATCTCATCCTCTGTCGTCCCCTTCTCCTCCTGCTTTCAATCTTTTCCAGCATCGGGGTCTTTTCCAATGAGTTGGTTCTTAGCATCAGGTGGCCAAAGTATTGGAGTTTCAGCTTCACATGAGTCCTTCCAATGAATAATCAAGACTGATTTCCTTTAGGATGGACTGGTTAGATCTCCTTGCAGTACAAGGGACTCTCAAGAGTCTTCCCCAACACCACAGTTCAAAAGCATCAATTCTTCAGTGCTCAGCTTTCTTCTTAGTCCAACTCTCACATCCATACATGACCACTGGAAAAACCCTAGCCTTGACTAGACGGACCCTTGTTGACAAAGGAATCTCTCTGCTTTTTAATATGCTGTCTAGGTTGGTCATAACTTTGCTTCCAAGGAGTAAGCGTCTTTTAATTTCATGGCTGCAGTCACCATCTGCAGTGATTTTGGAGCCCCCCAAATAGTCTGTCACTGTTTCCACTGTTTCCCCATCTGTTTGCCATGAAGTGATGGGACCGGACGCCATGACCTTCGTTTCCTGAATGTTGAGCTTCCATGCACAGTGTGGAATGGCTCCCCCGGTGGCATTTTATTCTGAAAGCGGGTAGTACCTGGCAGAAGGCAGTGCAGACAGCACCTGGCAGGCTGTTCTGTGAGCCAGAAAGTCTTTTTCCTTTTCCCTCACTCACGGTGACAAACGCGTAGCGGATGTACCCTCTTACCCCGTTCTGGTCGTGTTGTTCAGTAGTGTTAAGTGTATCCGGTGTTGTGGAACCAGTGTCCAGAACTTTTTCCTCTTTCAAAATTGAAGCTCCACACTCATGTAGCACCTCCCGGTCCCCACTCTGCCCGCCTCAGTCCCTGGGACAGCTCTCTACTTTCTGTCTCTAAGAACTGATTATACTAGATACCCAAGGTAAGTGGAACCACACATCATGTTCCTTTTTGTGACTGGCTTGTTTCAAGCCGCTTAATGTATTTCAGTTAGCTTAACGTCTTCAAGTTTCATCTGTGCTATAGCATGTATCAGTCCATCCTAAAGAAAATCAACCCTGAATATTCACTGGAAGGACTGATGCTGAAGCTGAAACTCCAACACTTTGGCCACCTGATGTGAAGAGCTGACTCATTGGAAAAGACCCTGATGCTGGGAAAGATTGAAGGCAGGAGAAGGGGACGACAGAGAATGAGATGGTTGGATGGCATCACCGACTCAATGGACATGAGTCTGAGCAAACTCTGGGAGTTGGTGAAGGACAGGGAGGCCTGGCGTGCTGCAGTCCATGGGGTCGCAGAGAGTCGGACACGACTGAGCGACTGAACAGCAGCAGCAGGGCCTGAGGATCTCCTTCCTTTTTGCAGCAGCTATTTTTGTACATGTCTTCTCTCTCTTTCCTTTTTTCTTTAATCTAAGGGTTATAGGGCATTTTTTGGTAATTTTATTTACCTTTTTGTTTATTTTTGGCTGTGCTGGCCCTTCATTGCTGCACACCGGCTTTCTCTAGTTGCAGCAAGCAGGGATTATGTTGTGTGATGCCCCGCTTCTCATCGTGGTGGCTTCTCCTGTTGCAGAGCTTGGGTCCTAGGCACTCGGGCTCAGTCGTTGTGGTGCTTGGGCTAAGTTGCTTCTGGTCTTGTGGAATCTTCCCAGACCAGGGATCGAACCATTTTCCCTTGGATTGGGAGACAGGTTCTCATCCACTGTTCCACCAGGTAAGTCCTGTCTTCTCTTTCTTGATTCCACAGTTCACGGTACATCAGGCAGCCCACTCCAGTGTTCTTGCCTGGAGAATCCCATGGACAGAGGAGCCTGGTGGGTGACAGTCCATGGGGTCGCAGAGAGTCAGACGTGACTGAAGCGAGCTAGCGTGCGTCTATCTGGAAGTGGGGGTGTCAGTGTCTCCCGTCAGTTTCTTCCTGGGCCGGCCACGTATACCTGTTTACGCACACAGGCTGCGTACATGGGGTTCTATGGAGGAGAGATTGGGAAACTGACGTGGTCGCTGGGCCGCCCCTCAGCAGGTCGTCCTGGGTCTGGGTCTCAGAACCTGGCCATTGTTCAATTCTTCCTTAATTCAACGTCTCCATGTCTGGGAATTTATTCCAAAGAAATGACTCAAGGAGGAAAACAGTATTCACATTCAACAATCTTGGAGCAGTGCATGGAGGCAAGAATGGCGGTGTAGCTCTCACATCTCCTGTGAGAGAGCCGGCTCTGCGGGCGGCAGGGGGCTGACCGCCTCCAGCTGCTGCCCCTTTGGGCTCTGCTGCACCGTTTGCCCCAGCTCTGGACTCTGCTTGGGAATAAGAAGGGCCTCTCTTAGAAAGTGGGCTTTAAGTGACTTCCCTGCAGCTCCAGCGTCTAGGACTCTAAGCTTCCAGTGCAGGGGCCATGGGTTCAATCCCTGGCCAGGGAACTAGATCCCCCGTGCTTCAACTAAGTGTTCACGTGCTGAAACTCAAGATGCCATGTGCCACCATGAAGGTCAAAGATCCTGCATGCTACAGCTAGGACTCAACCCTGCCAAATAAATCAATAAATATAAAAGAAAAGGGGAAGTGGGCTTTAGGCTAAAACATCAAGGATGAACATGACCTACTCAGGCAAAGAGTGGGTAGAAGAGTGTTCTAGCAGATCGGTTATTCATAAGCCAAAAAAGAATAGTTTCACCCTATTACCTTGGTTACCAGGGGCTGTGCTTCCAAAGAACCCATCTTTTTTTCCACAGATGGCCTCAAAGATGCTTTCCCCTTGAATCTGTAAATGCTACTTCCAGCTGAAAATCCCTGGCCAGACAGGGCCCTCTTACCAAGGCCCTGGATCTTTCAAACAGACTTGGTAAGTGTTGGTATCATGATTAAGGTTATCTGTCATTTTCTGGATGGTTAGGAAAAGAAAGAAAAAGAAGGGTCTCCAGAATACTAGGGAATTTATGCAAACAGAGCGCTTGTTAATTTCAGCCCTGTTGTAAATATCACAGGGCAATCAAGTGGGGTTTCCACAAAAGAACACACACTCCTCCCTGTTTTGGTGGCCGAATGATGTCTGTGTTAAAATTGGTCCACCTGTCCACCAGTGCCTGAAGCTTGAATGGGCTGATCCTGCTTCTGTGGAAAAGGGTATCACAAACCTGGAGCAGCCCAAAGACTGGGGAGAGTCAAGACGTTGGGAGAGGGTCACAGAGCATCCCGTGTCTGTGGACAGACCTGGAGATGAATTCCTGGACGTTCAGGGCTGCCGGGGTTGGGGTCTGTGTGCAGCCTGTCCACCCAGTGGTATCTGCTTGAGCAGCTTGAGAACAGGGAGCCCATGACCTTCAGAGGCAACCCAATGTGTCCCTGGTCTGCTCGGACTATTAGACTTGCGCTTCGCTTGATAGGAATTGGTCTCCTTGATGATTTCACATCTCAATCTTATATCTGGAGCCACTGTGAAAAACTACAATTAAAAATTGTTTGGTTTGTGTTGGTTAGTGCTAGTGCTCAGTTGTGTCCAAACCATGGACTGTAGCCCGCCAGGCTCCTCTGTCCATGACATTCTCCAGGCAAGCATAGTGGAGTGGGTTGGCATTTCCTTCTCCAGGGGATCTTCCTGACCCAGGGATTGAATGGCATCTTCTGCATTAAAGGCAGATTCACACTGATGTTTCGTTGTTGTTCCGTCACTCAGTCACGTCCAACCCTTTGGGACTCCATGGACTGCAGCACGCCAGGCTCCCCTGTCCTTCACTATCTCCCAGAGTTTGCTCAAACTTATGTCCATCGAGTCAATGATGTCATCCAACCATCTTCTCCTCTGTTGTCCCCTTCTCCTCCTGCCCTCAATCTTTCCCAGCATCAGGGTCTTTTCCAACAAGTTGGCTCTTCATATCAGATGGCTGAAGTATTCAAGCTTCAGCTTCTGCATGAGTCCTTCCAGTGAATAGTCAGGACTGATCTCCTTTAGAATTGACTGGTTTGACCTCCTTGCAGTGCAAGGGGCTCTCCCGAGTCTTATCCAACATCACAGTCCAGAAGCATCAATTCTTTGTCACTCAGCTTTCCTTATGGCCCAAACCTCACATCCCTACATGACTGTTGGCAAAGTGATGTCTCTGCTTTTTAATACACTGTCTAGGTTTGTCATAGATTTTCTTCCAAGGAGCAAGGCTCTTTTAATTTCATAGCTGCAGTATCCATCCACCATGATTTTGGAGCCCAAGAAAATAAAGTCTCTCACTGTTTCCATTGTTTCCCATATATTTGCCATGAAGTGATGGAACCGGATGCCATGATCTTAGTTTTCTGAATGTTGAGTTTTAAGCCAGCTTTTTCACTCTCCTCTTTCACCTTCATCAAGAGGCTCTTTAGTTCCTCTTCATTTTCTGCCATAAGAGTAGTATAATCTGCATATCTGAGGTTGTTGATGTTTCTCCCGGCAATCTTGATTCCAGCTTGTGTTTCATCCATCCTAGCATTTCTCATGATGTACTCTGCATATGAGTTAAATTAGCAGGGTGACAATATACAGCCTTGATGTACTCCTTTCCCAACTTGGAAATAGTCCATTCTATGTCCGGTTCTGGCTGTTGCTTCTTGACCTGCATGCAGGTTTCTCAGGAGGCAGGTAAGGTGGTCTGATAATCGCATCTCTTTAAAAATTTCCCACAGTTCCCACAGATAGCATAGTCAATGAAGAATAATTAGATGCTTTTGGGAATTCACTTGCTTTCTCTATGATGCAACCAAAGTTGGCTATTTGATCTCTGGTTCCTCTGCTAATGTCTTTAGCAGCATGTAACTGTGAGCCTGTCCCTTTGCATGAGTTCTTCATCCAACCTGATCAGGAACTCTTTGAATGGCAGGATGGAAGGTGCTGTGCTCATCAGAATCATTTCCAGAGCTCAGGAAATGAGCAGAATCCCAGCAGATGCTCTGTAAGCTTGCTGATTGGAGAAAACCAGAAGAGCTCTTGGGAGGCCTCTGGTATATGACTCAGCTCTTAAATCCTTTTAGGTCACCTGCCCTTCTGGGATTCATAAATATATTATTATTTTATGTATGAAACAGTTTCAAGCTTCATTTTGCCTCGTATAAGTGCTTGAAGAAATGCAATGATCAATACAACTCCGTTTTCATTGTTTCCAAATATTGGAGGCAAGCAGACAAAAAATAAAGACAAAAAGGATGGGAAAGGGGGAGGGGGCAACATGGGGAAACCCCTGAATCTCCAAGTTCCTTTCAGAACCCTTAGAAACAGGGTGGAGGGGCTGCTGAAACTCATCCCAGCTGATGACAGAATGGGGACTGATGGACAACGTGCTGCCCGGCAGCTGCTATTGGACATCACACAGTGCCTCCCCCTGAAACTGGCTTCTTTGGGACACTGGGACACTATGATCTTGTGGGCACTGTGAGTCGTGTCTCCTGTGCACTGGGTCACTGTGATCTCGTGGGCACTGAGAGTCGTGTCTCCTGTGCACTGGGTCACTGTGATCTCGTGGGCATGTGAGTCGTGTCTCTTGTGCACTGGGTCACTGTGATCTCGTGGGCTCTGTGAGTCGTGTCTCCTGTGCACTGGGTCACTGTGATCTCGTGGACACTGAGTCGTGTCTCTTGTACATGAGATTGTTGTGATCTCGTGGGCACTGTGAGTCGTGTAGAACAAAGAGGTCTTTGTCATTATTTTGACTTCCAGAGAGCTCAGTAAATTTGGCTCCTTCTACAACATTCTTGCTGCTAAACTCAATCTTAGTTCCAAGTTTTCAACACTTATGTTCCCTCTTGATTAACTCACTGTTTCAAAATTTTATGATATGCATTTACATAAAATACCACATATTATTTTTAAAAAATAAAGAAATAGATAACAGAACTGAGCAGTTGTGGAGGGAAATTCACAAGGGTGAACCTGGTAAATTCTGAGCCCCAGCTTCCATTCCCACTCCTTATCTCAGCCACAGTTTCACTACCTGTAGCTTTAGATTTAGTCTAAACCATCCTGTGCTTTACAGAAGACAGACTGGTGTAAACCAGATAGTCACTAGTTAGCTCATGGAGTTTCTGAGAATTTTACAATGAAAATTAATTTTAAATTTAATTTTAAAATTATGATGTTATTTTTAAAACAAGTTGGAGGTGCAAATAAAAATGGACTGTGTGTTTCTTCTGAATAGAGTGTTGCAGCATTGAAAGGCTGGCAATCACTAAGTCATAGGCAAACAAATCAGCAAAGCTGGGGGCTCAAAACTCAGACCGGAGTTGGAGGAATCTCTGCTGAGTGTCATGGTCTGGAGAGTCCTGAGTAGAGAGAGTTGGAGATAAGATGTGAAAGAAAGAAGGGTTTTCCATTCTTCCATTGCAATTATTCATGTATTCATTCTTTGGGCTTTGCAGGTGACACCAGTGGTAAAGAACTCACCTGCCAACGCAGGAGACGTAAGAGACATGGGTTCCATCTCTAGGTCTAAAAGATCTCCAGTATTCTTGCCTAGAGAATCCCATGGACAGAGGAGCCTAGTGGGCTACAGTCCAGTCAGTCAGTCAGTTCAGTCACTGAGTCGTGTCCGACTCTTTGCGACCCCATGAATCACAACATGCCAGGCCTCCCTGTCCATCACCATCTCCTGGAGTTCACTCAAACCCATGTCCTTTGAGTCAGTGATGCCATCCAGCCATCTCATCCTCTGTCGTCCCTTTCTCCTCCTGCCCCCAATCCCTCCCAGCATCAGAGTCTTTTCCAATGAGTCAGCTCTTCACATGAGGTGGCCAAAGTATTGGAGTTTCAGCTTTAGCATCATTCCTTCCAATGAATACCCAGGACTGACCTCCTTTAGAATGGACTGGTTGGATCTCCTTGCAGTTGAAGGGACTCTCAAGAGTCTTCTCCAACACCACAGTTCAAAAGTATCAATTCTTTGGCACTCAGCTTTCTTCACAGTCCAACTCTCACATCCATATATGACCACTGGAAAAACCATAGCCTTGACTAGACGAACCTTTGTTGGCAAAGTAATGTCTCTGCTTTTCAATATGCTGTCTAGGTTGGTCATAACTTTCCTTCCAAGGAGTAAGCATCTTTTAATTTCATGGCTGCAATCACCATCTGCAGTAATTTTGGAGCCCAAAAAAATAAAGTCTAACACTGTTTCCACTGTTTCTCCATCTATTTCCCATGAAGTGATGGGACTGGATGCCATGATCTTTGTTTTCTGAATGTTGAGCTTTAAGCCAATATTTTCACTCTCCACTTTCACTTTCATCAAGAGGCTTTTTAGTTCCTCTTCACTTTCTGCCATAAGAGTGGTGTCATCTGCATATCTGAGGTTATTGATATTTCTCCTGGCAATCTTGATTCCAGTTTGTGCTTCTTCCAGCCCAGCATTTCTCATGATGTACTCTGCATATGAGTTAAATAAGCAGGGTGACAATATACAGCCTTGACGTACTCTTCCTATTTGGAACCAGTCTGTTGTTCCATGTCCAGTTCTAACTATTGCTTCCTGACCTGCATATAGGTTTCTCAAGAAGCAGTTCAGGTGGTCTGGTATTCCCACCTCTTCCAGAATTTTCCACAGTTTATTGTGATCCACACAGTCAAAGGCTTTGGCATAGTCAATAAAGCAGAAATAGATGTTTTTCTGGAACTCTCTTGCTTTTTCCATGATCCAGCGGATGTTGGCAATTTGATCTCTGGTTCCTCTGCCTTTTCTAAAACCAGCTTGAACATCCGGAAGTTCATGGTTCACGTACTGCTGAAGCCTGGCTTGGAGAATTTTAAGCATTACTTTACTAGCGTGTGAGACAAGTGCAATTGTGCAGTAGTTTGAGGATTCTTTGGCATTGCCTTTCTTTGGGATTGAAATGAAAACCGACCTTTTCCAGTCCTGTGGCCACTGCTGAGTTTTCCAAATTTGCTGGCATATTGAGTGCAGCACTTTCACAGCATCATCTTCCAGGATTTGAAACAGCTCAACTGGAATTCCATCACCTCCACTAGCTTTGTTTGTAGTGATGCTTTCTAAGGCCCATGGGGTCACACACAGTCGGACACTGCTGCAGTGACTTAGCACAGACACATGTGTTCATTCTTAAGGGGCTCCTGATAAAGATGACCCTTTATGACGTGGGGAAGACGAAAAACACGGAAGAAGAAAATATAGGAGAGCAATCATTGTGGAATGAGTTAGGCAAAGATTTTTAGATATGGTGGCAAAAGGACCATTCATAAAAGTACAAGTTAATAAGTTGAACGTTGAAGGAAACCACAAAATTATTTTGAGCTAAAGGTCGTTAAGAAGCAGCAAACACAGAAGAAGCTCCTGTCTTTCTGCCTAAGGGCAGGATTTAAATTCTACTTTTTCTAAGTCAGACTCTTATCAGCCCAGAGATGGCACCAGACGAATCTGCAGGTAAACTTTACTCCATTAGTTTTCCTTTCAACCCACATAGATTTACCTTCCCATGGTTTGCTCACCTGGGAAGCCTACGCTTTTGTTCATCCAGTCCTTTCTCTACAGATGTATTATTCTTGCTGAAGATGCTACAGAAATTGGAATTTTAAGCCACCATTTTGAATTACTTTTGGTTCAGTTTCTTTCTGAGTAAAGTGCAGTGCGTGCTGTAATAAACTATTAAAAAAAAAAAGAGAGAGCTTCGGCTGAAAATCTAAGGCGGGCAGAAGTAAAGTTTTGCCTTCCCTACAACTTCATCAAAGTTTAAAAATTAGGCTGAGAGGAGACGGACCCAAAGCTCTGAAACATAAAATTCATATAAATCTGGGGTCAGCGGACGTGGCCCACAGTCTGGGACCTGTTTTTTGTCAATAAAATTTTATCGGAACATGGCCCCACTCACTTGTTTTTGTCTCACCTATAACTGTCAATTTTATAAAACTGTGGACCCTCACACGTCACCACCTTACAGCTTAAAACGTCCAGTGCTTTCTCTTTGCAGTATTGATGCCCTTTAGCCAGAGACCACTCTGCAATGGCAGAGTTGAAGAGTTGCAACAGAGACCTTGTAACACAAAAGTCTAAAATACTTAATAGACAGTCTTTAGGAAATAGTTTGTTAAAGCCTTCATATAAAGCACAGAATGTCCAACGGCCACCAAGAATTACTGACCCCTTCAGCACTAGAGTGACTGAGGACAGAGGCTGCCAGACACAGTCCTTGCCATGCTCCCTCACTTCCCTCCAGCCCAGAGTGCCTCTCTCCTGGAATCCAGACCCCCTCCAAGGTAGCCCAGTGTGCCCGACAACTGGCATCATTTCCGTGAAAACGTTAGGGAAGCATCGATGTGAACAGTGGTCACCCTGGTGCACGCCACCTTCCCTTCTCTTCATCTCTGTCTCTAGCCGCCTCCCTCCTCTCGTCCTGGTAACCTTGGCTGAGCATCTACATTATTCCAGGGAAGACACATCCTGGGCCTTCAAGGAGCCCACCTTCCAGCAGAGCAGAGACATGGACATAAGTAACGCTGTATGACGTGCTGAGTCATGTAATAGCTATGGAAAGAGAAAGCATGGCTGGGGACTCACAGAGTGGCAGAACGGACCTTTGATGGCTCGTACACGGTGCTGTGTTTTAAATAGGTGACCAGCAAGGACCTTCTGTACAGCTCAGGGAACTCTGCTCAGCGTGATGTGTCAGCCTGGACGGGAGGGGAGCTGGGGGAGAAGAGATGTATGTATGTGTGTGGCTGAGTCCCTTCCCTGTTCACCTAAAATTGTCACAGCGTTGTTAGTCAGCTGTATCCCCATACAAATTTTTTAAAATTTAATAAAAATGTATGGCTTTTATTGAAGGCAGGAGGAGAAGGGGACGACAGAGGATGAGATGGTTGGATGGCATCACCGACATCATGGACATGAGTTTGAATAAATTCTGGGAGGTGGTGATGGACAGGGAGGCCTGGCGTGCTGCAGTCCATGGGGACGCAAAGAGTTGGACACGACCGAGCAGCTGAACTGAACTGAACTGATGGCTTTTATATTCAAATAGTTTGGTTTGAATCGCAGCTCGGCCAGTTCCCAGCTCTGCCACACTGGGGAGTCACTTGGCCTCCTTTCTGAACTCCAGTTCTCTCCTCTGTAAGGTAG
Source organism: Bos grunniens (assembly GCF_055505025.1). Classification (NCBI taxonomy): domain Eukaryota; kingdom Metazoa; phylum Chordata; class Mammalia; order Artiodactyla; family Bovidae; genus Bos; species Bos grunniens. The sequence goes on along the minus strand of NC_141179.1, from coordinate 82,890,499 downwards.
AAACGACACCAGCCTCCAGAGCGGTGGGTTTCGTGGGGGTGAGATGAGTTGCTTTGTGCAGAGCACCCAGTTCAGCATCAGCGCTCGCTGCTGTTCTCAGCAGCGGTCCTCACGGCAGTCAGTAACAGACGCCGTGGTGACAGTCGGCGATGTGGCCAGGAGGGCAGCGGCGGAGAGGAGAGGGGCACGGTGCATACACAGAGAGGCTTTCACGAAGGACGTGGTCTGTGACCTGGGCCTTGACGCAAGACCAGGAGGCAGTCGTGTGGAAAGGGAGGTGCGGGTACAGATAGGATAAAAGGAACACGTTGAAACCCTTCTTGCATGATGCAAATTTGCCAAAGATGGGAAATGCAGAACAGGGTGATTTTCTGATGCACCCGAAGTCTACTCCAGCAGTTGTGACCATCAGAATAAGGGGGGGGGTCTGCGCTTGGACGTGGACAAGGGGACCCTTTCAGCTGCCCTTAGGACTAAGGCAGAAGAACTAACCTGATCCCTGGGGAGTTTTATTTTTTTTCTCCTTCCTTCTTGTCCAGGTGTCTTTTATGTTGACTTTGAAGAGGGTTGCTGATCTAAACCGAGACCCTCGCGGTTGAGCTCAACTTCCCCTTTCAGCTTCCTTCTCCCCCACCCCTTGCACCCTGCTTCTGTGCTCCACACTCAGCGTATTTAAAAAACAGTCTTCCCATCTCCTACATTACCCCGCCTGCAATGCGGGAGACCTGGGTTCCATTGCTGGGTTGGGAAGATCCCCTGGAGAAGGGAAAGGCTCCCCCTCCAGTGTTCTGGCCTGGAGAATCCCATGGACTGTACAGTCCACGGGGTCTCAGAGAGTTGGACACGACTGCGCGACTTTCCCTTCACTTCCCGTCGTGTTCCGCCCACCATCTGCAGGCGGGGATGCTCCTGTGTGTTCCCTCCCCTCCTGGTTGGGAGGGTGCTTTGCGGGCACTCCCTGTTTCTGGGGCTCACTGGCCTCATCACCATCTTCCCGCTCCAGGCCCTCTGAGCTGGTCTTCAGAGGCGTTCTCTGTGCTCCATCCCCACTGTGACTCTTAATTCGGGTTTTCCATCATCTGGATTTTTCTGTTTCTTTCTGGTCTTGCCCCCACAGGCCCATCTGTGTGTAGTGGTTCGATTACTCATTTTAAAAATACAGACCCTAACATGTCACTTTACAGCTGAAAACTCTTCCAATGCTTTCTCTTTGCAGGGTTGCTATCCTTTAGCCAAAGACCACCAGACCAACACCTGGAGCAACCAAAGCCGGGTTTATTGGCTTGTTGCAACAGGCACCTCAGAACGCACATGTTAGGGGCTTCGAAGCCACAGGCCTTGGCCTTGGGTTGGTTAGTTTGGGGAAGGATTCAATCAGGGGTCATTTGTTCTGGAATCAGAGTCTGTTAGAAAGCAGGGCTGGCTCTGTGACTGACGTCTTGGTCACTTGTGTCTGGAAGGAGCCACCCTGGTTAGCTACATGGACGTGCTCGTCACACACTGACTTCCATCAGTGTTGGCTGTCAGCCCATTGCCTGTGGTCAGCAGTGCGAAGAAAGCTCAGCTCCCTGTCCTCACAGAATCTTATTGTTAGGGATGGAGGAAGAAAGTAGCCCTGGTGTCCAGGGATGTCCAGAATCGAAACAATGATCCCGCAGGACCATGACACTCTCACAGATCGGTCTGCGGCTCACAGCCAGTGACCCTAAACGTTTCAACAATCTCACAGAGTTGAAACCTCACTCAGAGTTATCCTGAGCCTGTGATCCACGCCGCAGAACGAGGTCACTGCGTGGATTTTTCTAATCACACACAAAAGTAAGATCGCTGTGCCGTCGACAGAATAACCAGATGTGGACGTGCCTCACTTTCTTGCCTTCTAAAAAATATTTATTTGGCTGCACCTTCTCACTCACATAGACAGACAGACTTTATTTTTTCCTTAAAACTCTCTTGAAACTTGGCTTTGCAGACACGTTTTTCCCCGAGAAGCTGAACAGTTACCTTTTTATCTGGTGGCGCGTGAGGCCTCCCGGCTTCGCTGTGGCGCGAGGACCCCTTCGTTGCGGTGGGTGGGAGCTAGCGCCCTGACCAGACACGGAGCCCGGGCCCCCTGCGCTGGGAGCTGGGTGGCTTTGCCCCGGACCACTAGGGAAGCCCCAGCTCACCCCTACCTTGTGAGAGCATCCAGACCAGAGCAAACCTCTGATTCCTTCCGCCCTCCCCCGAACCCCCCAACCGAAGCCTGCATGCCACACCAGGCTCTCTCCAGCAGTGTCTTGAGGACAGGAAGCTCCCTCTTCCTCGGGATCCGCGGGTAAGGCTCCCTTTGACGTCAGTGCTTTCCCCGCAGGTCTCCTGGCAGCTGGCTCGGGTCAGCATTCAGGTCTTGGGGGGACATAGCCAGTTGAGAAAGGCCTTGCTGGCTTCCCTCAGTGATCCCGCATCACATTTTCAAGCTTCTACATGCATTTTATGACGCTCGGTCACAGCACTATCACGCTGTGGAGGCCGTCTTTATGACGCTCGGTCACGGCACCGTCACGCTTTGGAGGCCGTCTTTACGACGCTCGGTCACGGCACCACCACGCTGTGGAGGCCGTCTTTACGACGCTCGGTCACGACACCACCACGCTGTGGAGGCCGTCTTTACGACGCTCGGTCACGGCACCACCACGCTGTGGAGGCCGTCTTTACGACGCTCGGTCACGGCACCACCACGCTGTGGAGGCCGTCTTTAACACGTCACCTTTGCCTCTGGCTGTGCGCACGCTGGTGCGCGCAGGCGCTCTCTGCCGACGGTGCGGGCTTCTCGCTGTGCTTGCTTCTCTGCTGCAGACCACAGGCTCAGAGGCAGGCTCAGGAGTTGTGCCCCTGGGCTTACTGACCCTGGGCCCGTGGGATCTTCCCCCACCGGGAAGGGAACCTGTGTCCCCTGAACTGGTGGGCAGATGCGTACCCACTGCACCCACCAGGGAAGCCCCTCGGTCGTATCACTGTGAGCTGCCTGCCTCGCCCCACCCGAGCGCCGGGTCTAAGGGATCAGGAAAGCCTCTAACATTTGCACAAAGAGCTGGACGTACCTTACTGGGAGCAGAGGAGCATCTTTTTAACGAGTCTCTGTCTCCGGCAGCTCCCACCTCTGATTGCTGTCTGAGTCTATTTTCTAAAACAAAGGGCAGATGCCAGCGCTACCCATCTTCACAAACGTTTCCTAGAGTCCTTCTTCAAGGCGTCATCCACTTGCTCCTCTTGCCCGACCTCCCACTGGGGCTCTTGGAGAACCCCGAGCTGCAGGCATGGAGAACATTCTGGAACATGCCACATGCCTTCTGGCGGCCAGACCTTGAGAAGGGCTGCTGCTTCTATCCGAGACGTTCTTGCCCATCCCCTACCCTGCCCACCGCCACTCCCCGCCCGGCTTATATTTTTTCCTGGGGGCAAAATCCTGGCCATTTTTCAAAGCCTGGCTCCCAAAGAAGCTCTTTTAAGCGGCTCTGCACCACCCCCCCCCCACCTTCCTCGGGGCTTCTCCAGGCCTTGGTTAGACTCCAGAATGACTGAATCTGCACCCCACTTTCTGTTGTCTTTTCTCAGGAGAACATGTGTGTTTCTGGGGCAGGGGACCATCAATCCTTCACACCTCTGTTTCTCCAGCTGTAACATTGGAACCTCAGTACCTACCTCACCGGGTTCTCAGGAGGTGCCTGTCACTCTGGGTGTGAAAGAGTGAACACATGCAGAGGGGCCGCCCAGAGGCTCCCTAAGACGAGGCCAGTCTGATGGAGAAGCTGGGGAGCCCAATGCAGAATGCCTGGATCAAACCCGTTCTCCTAGTGCGCAGCTGGGGCACCGGGTGCGCCTCTGGCTTCCTTGTGCAGTGTGTCTTTTGTTTGCTTTTTATTCACGTATTTTTGGCTGCCCTGGGTCGTCACTGCTGCATGAGGGTCTCTCCCTAGTTGCTGGCAAGAAGGAGCCAGTCTTCATTGCGGTGCAGGCTTCTCATCATGGTGGGCGGCTCCTCTGGTCATGGAACACCGGCTCTAGGGCGCCAGGCCTTCAGTAGATGTGGGGCATACACTCACTTAATCTGCATGTGCTGGATCTCTCTGGACCAGGGGTCGAACCCATGTCCCTGGCATTGCAAGGCAAAGATATTCTTAACCCGTGGACCACCAGGGAAGTCCTCCTGCAAGGCATTTAATGATGCGATTAAACTAAATGAAGTTTGAGTTCCCTCCCATGTGAGGAGGAGGGTGGTGGTACACGGCAGGATGACTCCAGGTCTAAATGCGTGCTTTAACGCGTCCTGTGGGTGTCTTGAATCTTCCCTCTAGCTCACGTGGTAAAGCGTGTGCCTGCAATGCTGGAGACCTGGGTTCGATCCCTGGGTCAGGAAGATCCTCTGGAGGAGGGCATGGCTACCCACTCCAGTATCCTTGCCTGGAGAATCCCATGGACAGAGGAGCCTGGTGGGCTGCAGTCCATGGGGTCACAGAGTCAGACACGACTGAGCGAGTAACACTGCTCCTGGAGGGTGCCTCGGTTTGCATGTTTCCTTGGCTCTTTACCACGCGTCTCCAGAACGTGTGTGATGCTTGTGGGAACCGTCTTTTGGATGCAGTGGACAGCCTCGTCTCAGCTCTCCAGGGAGGTGGGTGATTTCCTGGAGGCTGTGCGTGAAACCACATCGGCCTCTAGTGGCCAAAGGCCCACAGTGCAACAAGCCGGGTGCCATCCAGGCTCTGGCCGAATGACCCCTAGGAAGCCCCCGGGACTTATCCCTGAGACCCTTGCAGAGCTCTCTTCTCAGCAAGAAGTCTGCCATTAGTCCAAGCTGTTGGAGGCGTTAAGTATACTCGATATTCGCATGTCACTGACAAATACTTTAAGATACTCAAACGTGTCTGCGCTGTATAAAAGCCTGTGAAGTGAGTTGTTACTGCCATTTCAGCTCAGGAGAGACTGACTTGCTCCCGAGTTTGGAAACTTAGTCCAGTTTGTTACAGAGACTGGCTGTGTGCAAGGAGAGTGAATCACAGGAATGGAGAATGGATGTTTCGGGATGGAAAGATCTTGATTCTTAGCGATCCCACGGCAGCCAGGGGTAGTGGGGTGAGCTTTGGAGCCAGAACTCTCCAAAGCTCTCGTATACCAGAGGAGGGAATTCGGACAAGTTAGCACTCATTGGTGTTTGCCCTGTTAGTCAGAGTATTTCAGGGGAGTTGTTGTTCAGTTGCTAAGTCCTGTTCAACTCTTTGTGACCCCCACCGACTGCAGCACACCAGGCTCCTCTATCCACCACTGTCTCCTGGAGTTTGCTCAAATTCACGTCCATTGAGTCAGTGATGCTGTCGAACCATCTCATCCTCTGCCGCCCCCTTCTCCTTCTGCCTTCGGTCTTTCCCAGCATCGGGGGCTTCAGAAGACTGAGGCAATGACATAAAACGGCGTAGAGGCATCTAACGTCAGTCAGTGCAGTACCTCCTTTCATATGACTTTGAACATGTGGAGAAAAATGCAGAATCTCATAGGCATGTTTTAATATTTTCCAGCGTGGATTTTCCTCAACTTGGTTTCTGCCTAAGGTTTCTTCTGTTGCATGTAAAGCTGGATAAAAGAAAATCTCCATCAGCTGCAGGCAAGCTGGTAAACGTAGGGGAAATCTACCTTTTTGAGGCTGCCTGGCTGGCCTTGGGAGCTGTGCCCAGTGGCCTGGCATCATAGAGCTTTACCCAGCACGCTCGAGTGAGCCTGGCCCTGGCCGGAGGGATTACGTTTCATCCTGTGTTGAAATCACTTGAAATTCCCCCTGTTCATCCAGATACAGAAATAAAAGCAGCAACTCGTGGTCTTGCTGAGGCAAAATCTTTATTGTTAGCCGTTACCGGGTCCCTTATTCTTTCACTTTGGCATCCATCTGCCAAAAATAGACTGTTGTCAAAATAGGGTATTTTGAGAACCACACGAGTGTGGATTTTCATACCTCACACCCCACACGTATTTCATCAAAAGATCAAATTATATTTTTATCATTTTTATCTGTAGATCTTAAGAGTTCAATAGAAGCTTCTGAATGAAATGATTACTTTCATTTTTATCATCTTCATTTTAAAAAAAATATTTATTTGGCTGTGCCAGGTGTTAGGTGAGGCACTCGGGGTCTTTGGTCTTCACTGTGGCATGCAGACTCTTTAGTCGTGGCACGCGGGATCTAATTCCAGGACCAGGGGTCAAAGCCAGGCCCCCTGCGTTTGAAGCTTGGACGCTCAGCCACTGGGCCATCAGGGAAGTCCCTTGTTTTCACTTTTTAAATGTACTGTCATTTGGGTGGCCATTTCTTGGGTCTGAGGCTTGAAGCTGAGGCAGGATGAGAGGCAGGAGGCCAAAGCATCCTTTTTTAAATGCCCTGCCCGAACACTCACACATACACACACACAGATGCATCAATTGGAGTGACATCCACATCTTTCTTTTTCCCCCTTTTTCTCATCACCAATCCCTTTCTCATCCCCCTGCTTCCTGCATTTCTATTTTACCCAAAAGAAAGAGAAGGCGCCCCGCTACGTCATGAGCTGAGGGTTCACAGAGAGAAATCCTTCTAAACGACTTTTCAGCTGTTTACCTAAAGGTCCTGTCCCTCTGACCGGCGGTCACAATGATGAGTCACCCATCGGGCTTGAGTCCACAGCCGCCTGAATCAACTGCAACTCCCGGGCTGTGACCTCACACTTTCCATTTGTTTTAAAACTCTCACTTCCCTCGAACCTGACTGTCTTAATGTCAATTTTCTTCCAGGCGTGGACTTTCAGTTTGTGCTAATTTTCGAGTCTTTTTCCAAATTACCTTTGGAAATCAATGCATGAAGAATTTGCCAACTCTCATACATGCAGTTCCTGGACAGGTTCAGGAGTGTGTCCCCACAGAGAGGCCTTCTCCGGCGGTAGTGTTTGTTTCTTTACTTCTGCTGTGCCGGGTCTTCGTTGCTGCAAGCAGGCTCTTCGTTGCGGGGAGAAGGCTTCTCTGGCTGTGGAATGTGGGCTTAGGTGTCTGGCAGCACGTGGGATCCTAATTCCCTGACCAGGAATTGAACCCATGTCCCCTGCATTAGAAGGTAGATTCTTTACCACCTGACCATCAAGGGAGTCCCAGTTCTCTTTACAAAATAGAAGTTAGGGGCTGTGAACTAAAACTTTACCTTTTCAGACCTTATTAAGCCTGGTGCTCTGTGACAACCTAAAGCAGTGGGCTGGGGGTGGCGGGTGGGAGGGAGGTTCAAGAGGGAGGGGTCGTCTGCATGCCTATGGCTGATTCATGTTGACATATGGCAGAAACCAACTCAACATTGTAGAGCAATTACCCTCCAATTAAAAATAAATTTAAAAGAGGCCTTATTATATGTAGCATTATATATATGTACTGGAGAAGGCAATGGCACCCCACTCCAGTACTCTTGCCTGGCAACTCCCATGGACGGAGGAGCCTGGTAGGCTGCAGTCCATGGGGTGGCTAAGAATCGGCACGACTGAGCAGCTTCCCTTTCACTTTTCACTTTCCTGCATTGGAGAAGGAAATGGCAACCCACTGCAGTGTTCTTGCCTGGAGAATCCCAGGGACGGGGGAGCCTGGTGGGCTGCCGTCTATGGGGTCGCACAGAGTCGGACACGACTGAAGCGACTTAGCAGCAGCAGCAGCATATATGTGTACGAAAGATTGTCAGTCCGTTGCATCCATTTCAGATAAGCATGATGCGGCGTCTGCACATTCAGATCCACGCGTTTACGTCTTTGTTATTATGGACAAGTGCCTGTTTCCCCTTTATCCTTTTCTAAGAAGTCTGTCCACGTTTCCTGCAGGAGAAAGCGACACCCAGCTCCTAGCATGCTGCCGGGGAATGCCCTCAGAAGACACACTACTTCTGTGACCTGATCCTTCTACCTCCTCTCATCCAGTCGTCAGTACTTACACCTTTCCTGGACCCGCTGCCACTTCAAATGTGCATCCAGTAGATAAAAACTCCTTCAGGTGCGACTCGGCAGAGCTGCAGCCACGCTCCACGGCGTCTGAAACTCCTGCAGATGTGTGCCCTGCCACGTCCACTCAATGTGAACACACAGCAGGGACGTCCCTGGGGGTCCGGTGGCTAAGACGCCACGCTCCCGATGCAGGGGCCCAGGTTCGATCCCTGGTCGGGGAATGAGATTCCGTAGGCCCCACCTAAAGATTCCGCATGCCACCACCAAGACCGAAGATCCTGGGCACTGCACAAGACCCGAAGAAGCCAGAAAAATAAATACATTTTAAAAATTGCACAGGGACTTCCCTGGCAGTCCGGTTGTTAAAACTTCGCCTTTCAGCGGAGGGAGTGTGGGTTCCATCCCTGGCTGGGGAGCTAAGTAAGAGCCTGCATGCCTCCTGGCCAAAAAACCAAAACTTAAAACAGAAGCAATATTGTAACAAATTCAATTAAGGCTTTAAAAACGCCCTCCCCCTCCACCCACCACACAAAATCTTTTTCAAAAAATTGTACCCATTGGGGGACTTAAAGGTGTAATCAGTACTTCTCACTAAGAAATGTCAGTCAGATCATTCTTCATTAAACCAAAAGAGCCTAATGTACTGTGCAGATAAATCTAAGCATTTCATATCAGTAAGCAAGTGTTTTATCAAAATACTGCTCTTAAGCAGAAGAAACCATTGAAACAAGGAAAAGCTTGAATGAAATACGCCTTTATGCATTCACTGCAAAGTGACACATTCCACAACCAGCGTTGCAGACACAGCAATGAATTTCTCGTGCTGACTGGACCCAGCTGTGCATTATTGCCTCATTTGCTTCTGGTAAGGACACTCTTCCCTGGCTCTTCTCATGGTTTCTCTGTTCCTCCCCCTGCCTCTGAGACACACTGGACCCCTGCCTCCTCGGGAAGCGCTTTCTGCGCCCCCGCCGGCCTTCAGCCGTGTGCCCCTTACCCGCCTCTCAGACTCCAGTCCAGTCGGGCACCCCGCCTTCCCTGCGTGCCAGAGCCCTTCCCGAGCGCTGTGCACCCTGAGGTCACAGGGTGCGGGGCACAGACCCACAGGCAGCCAGCCCTCTCTGACTCGCAGTCTTTTAAGAAGAAAAGAAGGTGGTCCTTTAAAGAAGAAAAGAAGGCCCAAGTAAGTAAGCCAGATTGATCTGAGCCCAGCCCTGAGCGTGCATCCATTGGCGTTGTGAAGGGAGCGACAGCCGGGGACTTCTGATGCCCCGCCCCGCTGGCTCGCAAGCCCGGCTGGCTGTAAGTGGCCTTTCCTGTAACACCCGCGTTCACGAGTCGGTGTCAGCGTTCCTCTCAGGAACATTACGCGCAGAGCCGGGCCCTTTGCCGAGGCGTAGGCAGGCCGTGCTGCGTGGCCTCAGAAGCTCGGCTGGGAACACAGCGGGCCTCACGCCCTCCGCGTGACTAAGGCCAGAGCGCGGCCGCTGGAGGAGGATTTCCACTCTTTCAGCCGAGCAGCGTCCTACCCGCCGCTCAGCGAGCTCGGGGCTACAGGGCCTGTGTCACTCTGCGGTGCTGACTGCGGCGGCCTGAGGCAGCCTGGGGGACGCTGTGCCCAAGCGCACACCCAAGGGCATCCGCGCGTACTCTAGAGCACACGGCGGGCCTGCACACCGCCAGCCTCCAGAGGCGTGGCGGACCGACCTGAGGGTCTGCACTGCTCTCTTCCTGGCCAAGTGCCGGCAGCAAGTGCTAACGCTGCCTCTAACGCCCCCAGGACACAGCTGGGGGCTGTCTCCTCAGCCCCGGGGACAGAGTACACGGACGCCCTTCCCACCCCTCTGCGGCAAAGAGGAGCCGTGACAGAGGCCCGTAAGCAGGCCTCTGAAGTGAAGGGCACACGGGCTTTGGGACGCGGAACGCCTGGGTCTGCTAGGCGGGTAACCCTGAACAAGCTGTACCCACTCCTGCGAGCCTGTCTTCTCATCTGCCAAACGGAGATGCCACCGCCTCCCTCAGCGGGGTTGTGCGAGGTCGTGATTCCCGTAAAGCCCCTGGCAGGGCGCTTCAATACAGCAGATACTCAACACACGCTAATCACGATCTTTATTATCCGAGAGTCTGAGCTGGTGAGAGTCCATGATTTTTAATTCACTCTTTCAGTCTTCTCAGAAGAGTCATCCACAACTGGAGTTAAAAAATATATTTGTCCTGTGAGGCTGTTACACGCCTGCAGAGGTTGTTGAGTGGGTAGGAAAGATGGGAACACTGCGGTGGGGGGATGCTGCCCTGTCCGCGTTCCTTTATGGCACGCGCGTGCACACACACGGACACACACACACGCACGCACCCCAGAATAAACCTGTGTGCCCATCATTCCTTTATGGCACACGCACACACACGTACACACACTCATCCCAGAATAAACCTGTGTGCCCATCTGTCCATGTCTCCAACCCTGTGAAAATGGCTGTGGTTTTAGAGGTTTTCAAAGCTAAGGCTGAGGCCTCAGAGAACACTATTTCGTCAGGAGAGAAAGCAAGTGAGAGGGAGCATAACCGCTACATTCTCTTGTCCTTGGTGGCACAACGGCTCCCACGTGCGGGGACCCCACTTTGTCGAGAGATGGTCCTCAGGTCATGCACGGACCTCACCGTCCACCGAGAAAGCTCCTGCAGCACCTTCAGGCCCCACAGCTTCTTCTCAAAGAGACCAGCGTCCCCAGGGAGGAGGGGCGGCCCGCCGGCCTCCCTGGGGGGCACCCTGTGCTCCAGCAGCGCCATCAACTCCTCCAGCTGGTACGCGAAGGCCGCCACCTGGAGGAGGACAGCGTGTATCGCCTGGTGGAAGTCTTCTTCAGCCGGGGTGAAGTGTGCCCGCTGGTCTTCCAACAGCCGGGCCAACATCCCGTGGAAGGCGCGGTAGGCCTGGAGGTTCTCTTGGAGCCGCTCCGCCTCAGTCAGCTCGCTCCACCTGCTGGAGCTGGCCGTCGGCACGCCTTCCAGAGTGTCCAGGTTCATGTTCCCGTTCAGACCCTGATGCTTCATCTGGCCAAGGATACAGAGAAACGTCACCCCTCCTGCACTCACTCCACCGTTCTCACGTCACCTCTAAGTCCCACACGCACGCTACTCACTTCCCTGGTCAAGGGTCCAGATTGTAAAGAAAATAGTCTACAAGAGGAATTCTTCCTTTGGGATCCGTGACTGGCATCCCAGAATTTATACACACCGCTTGGATACCTGTTCACTTTTCTTGGGGGAATCGTAGCTTTTGCTAGGTGCCAAAGGCTGAAAGCCACTGTCTGGTCTAGAATAGCTTTTCCTCCCCACTCAACACTCCCTGCTGGCACCTAGAATATTACCATCATACTGGAGTTTAAGTATTTTAAATATACCTAAAGACACTGGCCATACCTAAGCAGCTCTAAAATACAGCCTTGAAAGAATTGTTCTAACAGCTCTCTCCACTGCCCACTCTCACTGGTGAGGAGAGTCATTTATTAGAGAAGTCAATAGCTATATATATATTTAATCTGTATTTTAAAGTCTGATTTCTGAATGTTGGGGCTTTAGGAAGAGAAACCCACTCTCCGAGAACTTAAATTCAGAGCTCTCCACAGGAGTCTGCAGTTCCCACGGCAGGCCCTAGGTGAAGACTGACGGGAATCTTCCTCTACAGAAAATGTACCTAACCCCATGGTCAGCGCCTTAAGAACTGGACACCCTCCCCAGTTCCCCAGGGTTTCTTCCAGGAGACTTTTTTTTTAATAGGTGACCTTTCTATTTAGACACACAAACACTTCTGATTGTATAGGGCCCTAATACTGTAATAGGAAAAGCTGGTTGGTTTATACTGCTCTTCCCCCAGCTCTATGCACCTCCCTCAGCCTTATGTTTACATAGTTAAAAAGTCAGAACAACATATACATGAAGAACCCACACTTGGGAGGGCTCACGGTTCATCTACTCTGGAAGAATTCAGACAGGTATTCAAATTAGGAACAGCCTCCAAGACATACAGACAAACCTACCTAGAACCCCACGTATACTTCCTGATTTAAAGAGCATGTTTCCTAAATAGCATATAGAAAGAAACGTCTTAAAGGACTTCTCTCCAGGGAAAGGGCCGTGTCAAACGACAGGTGCCCAGTGTTTACAACAACTGCTTGGTTAGGGCTTCTGTAATGGATAACGGGGCGGAAATACGATGAAGGGCGGGGTCAGAAGAGAAGAAGTGAAAACAGACAACAGCAAAGTCGGCAACTTACGTAAGAGTCCACCAGAGCAGTCAGGTCTGAACGGATCTTCCGTGCTAGCCAGATGGAGCGGCTACACAGGTCCCGGAGGTGAGGGGGGAGCAGCGAATGCTCCGCGAAAGCCATCCCCTAGCTCAACGGCCAGGCCCAGCAAACGAGGGAGCTGGGTCTGTCTACACTGGTCCCAATCAGAAATGTGCCTCGCGGGCCAAATGCACTGGGCATCTCTCTCCTAACGGGACTGTGCACCCCCACCCCCGGCCTGGCTGAGGCGGCAGCGAATTCCTGGCTGTGGACTTTTGCGCCCGTGGAATCAGAGGCCCCTTCTCAATCGGCTTTTTGTCCTGCAGCGTCTGCCTCCATCCCTCTCCTCCTCAGCGCCTCGTGTACTTGTCCTCACGGCACTGTTTTGCTTTCGCACTTAGCAACAAGGTCGCTGTCACACTACCTCTCAGGATGCCCTGCCTAATGTGACCTATTTCATACACACGTTCAATCAGTCCATCTTTTTACCACCCGCCCTGTGCCCCCCAGGTCCCTCTCTCTCTTCTTTGGCCTAGTATACAATAATATTGTTACTATTACTGATACAGCTGCCATTCATTAAGCATCTACCCTGGGCCAAACATGGTTACCTGCTTTAAAGCCTTTATTTGATCTTTAGAATAGTTCTACAAGATAAAGTTTTCTTATTTTACATATGAAATGCAGGCTTAAAGAAGTTAATTCATGTGCACAAAATCCAGTACCTAGGTTCAAAATTTAAATATAGGTCTTTGATTCTACAGCTGTTTCTCCCACTGACTTTCCAATTTCATTCTTTGGGTGGTTCATATTTTTCGAGACACAAAGTTTACATGAAATAGACCCTGTAAAAATACAGCACTTTCCCCACTCCCACCCTTTTGCTCTGTTTAAAAATGAATTATCACTTGATTACAAGTCAGCTAAGGGAGCATCACTATCATCTCAATCATGGTGCCTCCCTTTCCAGGATGAGGCAGGCACTGTTTAGGCCTGTTCTCTTCCAAAAGACAGGAAACACCCAACCCTGACTTGGTAACATTTCTGAGGCAGTCTCACTCAAGTGACAACACGCTTTTCTTCTTCTTCCTTATCCCAGTCATACCACATTGCTTCTTAACAAAATGAAAATTCTTAACAAAATTCATAACAGAATAAACGGGACTGAGAAGCGAAGGCAGAGTTTAAGTGCTCACAGCATCACTTTATCCCATGTAGCTGTAGGTTCCAGGGTGATGCCAACTGGGTTGAGTCACATGTTTCATCCCCATGAATCAAGCAGTTCTATTTTATCACAGACACTACCTGTGAATCGAAACAAATGCCTTCTCAGGGGAAAAGTCCCACAAACAACGATCGAGGGACACAGAGGGAAAGAAATGGGCCGGGGGACTGTCACAACAGGCCTTTAAGGAAGGCAGCAGGAGTCTTTTTTTTTAACTCTGTACTTTTATGGACATTGAGTTTTGTGAAGGAGCACTGATATTAAATGCTATCAGAGTATTGTCATCATCAGAGTGAAATTAACCCCACAGCTTCCTTTACTACATTAAAATGGCCACCTTTTCCAGATTGTCGAAACACGGAAAGGATTTTCAATTTTGCCAAATGATCAGAATGGCATGTCAGTATTAGAAATCAAGAACTAAACAGAGTCAAAAGCTAACTACCTGATTCGCAACAAGGGCAAACAACAGTTTCTGCCACATCAACCTGTTCTGAGGGCACTTGGTTTTCTCATTGAGCAGCATCAATTATTTCACCCCAGCGTAACTATAACTCAGTACAACCAAGGAAGACCAGTTGCTTCCATGAAGACAATTTTTATTTTTCTTCTTTACATTTTATTTTGGATATGCCTTAGCTAGATTAAGAGAAAACAAGGATTTGAAAAGCAGAGTATCCCTTTTATTATAGTTTCTTTTTACATAACCTTTTCGACCTAGATTCAGGTCTCTCTCCCATCAAAGGAGAAGGGTCCTGCACATTACAACAGGCAAAAAAGGCTTTTAGGAAATAAAATATTTTAAATTGATTCATTACAATTTTTCAATTTTCTTGAGTACATTGGAAGGTGGGAAAAAGGCAGGAGGGAAAGATGGTGCTTCAAACAGCCTGACCGTAATAACCTTAGTGAGGTTTAGTACACTCTATATTTTTCTCCAAACAGGTTCTAAGGAGGTTCAAGTGCTCTATGTGGGTGCTTTTCCATACCTTAATGTAGCTATTTTTACTCCCAGTCATCCTGGCCAGTGTTTATCTAAATTCTCTGCAACATATTAAGTCTCAATTATGCAAAATAACCCCAGGCAACCACAAACAAGGGGGAAGCACACCCTGGAGAAACAACGCCTGTTTCAAGTACGTTTCCAGAATTCAGAACTGCCAATTAAAGATGGAGAATACGCTGCGGGGAGAAGGTATTAAAAATGTACCAGAATTTGATTAAGAGTAGGAAACGGAGAATTTTAAGACCGAGTTCCTTAGAAAGATGGTGACATAAACATCTGAGGAGCAGAAAGTTAAAGGGAAGAGAAACTGGTGACAGTCACTTAAAGCAACTCTTTCCTTTGCTGGCATCCCTTTCTCAAAAGGAAAAAAAACAAACTAAACCCGTGAAAAATACCTGAAAATTCACCTCAATCTGCTACAATAATTTATTGAAGCAAATTACAGGCAAACGGTAGCTATGAAGAGTGAGAAGGGGAGTTTCAAATCATGAGAACTGATGAGCTGCTTTTGGTGGGGAGGAGTGTGATAAAGGGAAGAAAACATTTTCCCTCTGTCTCCAAGTTTTCTTTTAAAAATGCAGTTTGCTTTTGTGTAGGCGGCTAAAACATTCGATGGCTAACCGCTGCAAGTGTAATTCACGGAGACCAAGGATAAGACAAATGTGACCGTGACAAGTGTCGGCTACAGACGCCTGCTAGGACTTCTACGGGGAAAGAACTTCGTTGTAGACCCGTCCAATTAATCTTATAGTAGTTTTACATCTACTCCACACACCAAAGTCAACTCCAAGTCCTCACTGCAGCCAGGAGAGCACATTCCATATTCCTTCCATCCACTCCACTCTCTGCCCAGCCCTGGAGGCGATGGCAAAGCCTCCACAGGGAACACAAACAGCACGTCTTAAGACGCTCACTGCAGACGTGTCCCTCCCTACCCCCTGGCATCCAACACTCACACCCAGTGGGTGTAGAGCAAGCCTCTTTCAGAGATGGCGTTTTGTTACCCTTTTTTTTAGGAGGGGGAAAAATCAGAGAGAAAACTGACAAACTTTGTAGTTTTAGTGTTTGTGAAAAACAAGCTGTTCCTTATTCTGTTCTCAGCAAAGCTTCATTCTTTCCAACAGCCATTATACATTTCTAACAAACAATGAACAGGGCAAGCCTTTAATTCCAGTTTCTGAGGTATGTAGGATAGAAACTGCCCTTCTGGTTCTCTAAAAATGAGCCAAAATAGGTCTTTAGTCTTCTGGAAGTTATGAAGTTGTACAAAACTGTCTCTCTCCCATGGACAGTAGTAAGCGATACACCCATGAAAATCCCTACCTCAAGGGCAATGGTAATCCCTGGAATCTCCCTGGAATCTCAGGTGAAGGCCAAAGCATTGTGCGGACTATCCACTGTGCTGAAGACATCCTTTTTCTGAAGTGTCATTACAAGGGAAACACAACAGAACAAGTTCCCGTGACTTAAAACCGTCTGACTCGGAAGATTCCTTCTCTGACAGCAGTGCCCTTCAACAACTGGGAGCTGAGACGAACCCATGATGAAACACAGCAAAGACAGAGGGGCCAGAGCTGGGCTGACAGGGGGTGTGTACAGAGAAATGATGGGCACAGAGAAGCAAATGAAGAACTCTCAGGAGAAAACCTTGCTCTGTAGTTCAGACCCTGAATAACCTTCATCCCCTCAAAATTCCTGAACCTCGATGCTCTGCAAGCTCAAAGAGCACAAGTTACCACACCCCCACTGTCCTTCCCTGAAGAGGCTTCCAGAAAAGCACTGTAGTGATTCTGTTGGTGCTGAGGACCAGCTTTCTGCAAAGGCCACTGGAGCGCTATGATTTCAGGGGCTGGCTGTGCTTCCTCAACCCTCTATCTTGCCTTCTACAAGTACCTCTTATGCAAAGGACCCCACGTCAGAATAATGTAATCTTGCCCAGCCCCACAAAATATAGCAACAAAGACAAAAAAAAAAAAATCAGACTTTCCATTAATAAATAAGGAATCTCAGGTTCCACAACACAAAAACACACATGTTCAAAGTGCAAATTTCTGTCATCAGTCTGGGACTTCTCACCGATAGAGCCCTGTCTATGGTCAGAGACCACGGGGCGGGCGGCCCCTCCTTGCCGGGAGCCTGCTTGCGAGCAAGTGAGCACCATTGAGAACCTTATGGAGGGACTGGGCGGCGGGGGGGCAAGGAAGACGGAGAAGGCCAAGAGTAGGGAGGTGGTCCCCACGCAGCCTGCCTTCCTTCCTTCACCTGGAGAGAGTCGAGGGAGGGGGGTGAGAGATGTGCGCTGTTTTAACAGCTCACCCTGCTCAGGGGCCCTAAAGTGCCAAGTCAAGCTGCCAGCCTCCGGAGACTAGAAGTATATGATACTTGGAAGATACATGTGCTGCAAGGTAGAAGCCAGGACCACGGGGCAGCGGGAGAGGAGGAGGGGCGGAGAGGACATCAATGTATCATTAAGAGTTAAAAGCTGATCCAGAGCACACTGAAGTCACAGGGTGAAAGGGGGCGTCTGCTGATGAGCAGAAGTCTGCCTGGTTGGAAAAGAGTTTAGAAAGAACCCTTCCTTTAAGAGCTGCTGCAGCGGCTTCTTTGTCGAGCTTTCTGAGAAAGGCAACGTCAATTTTATAAAGGGGACGACAGAGGGAGAAGAAGGGGTGTGTGTGTGTATGTGTGTGTGTGTGTGTGCGCTGTGACCCAATGGAAAGAGCAGGCCCTTCAGTTATTTCACTAGATTTTAAATGCTTTAAATTTTTTTTTTTTGTCCTTTTTGTCTTTTAAATACAAAGTCTGAGCCGTCCCAGCGCCCGGTCCGCCCCTGGCTATGGCCCCGCCGAGTCCGAGTCTTCGATCAGGACCTCTGCGGTAGCACCGAGGATATCCGAGTTCATGACCAGCCCGTCTGCGCCCGTGCCGCCCCCGCCGCCCACGAAGAGCTTGCCGTCGGTCACCAGGCTCACCCGCTCGGCCCCACCACAGAAGGACTTGGACACACCCTCAGCTTCCAGCAGCAGGCACTCTCCGGGGGCGGGGTTTCCCAGCGGCTCGGGAAGCAGCGGCAGGCCCTGGCCGCCAGCGGGCGGGCTGAGGGCCTCGGGGCTTGTGCCCAGGATGTCTGTGCTGGTGATGAGCGCGCCGGCGTTGGCGGCCAGGGCCTCGGCGATCAGCACCTCGGGGTGGCTCTTCGCTTTGTGCGCCACCACGCTGTCCTTCTTCTCAAACTTTTTGCCGCAGATATTGCAAGAAAATTGGTAGAAGGAGTCTGCATCGTGTTTCTTCATGTGCCAGTTAAGGGATGCCTTTTGCCGACAAGTAAATCCACAGATCTCGCATCTGAGAGAGTGAGAAAGAAAACAGCTTATCAAAAAGAGGAAGGGCCCTCTCATCCAGGGTCAGGGTCACATGTACAAACGATGAGTCATCGAAACAGGTCCGTAGGCATGACCCCCCAGTCAATGCCCGCTCTCACATGGGGAAAAGCCATGTGCCAGGAGAGGGGCTTCCTCCAGCAGGGCGCACCCCAGGAACGAGTACTCACTGGAGAGGCTTCTCGCCGGTGTGAATCATCCGGTGCACTGCCAGGTTGTGGGAACTCTTGAAGGCTCGAGCACAATACTCACAGATATAATCTCTTTGATCTGAGAAAAACAGTGTGATTAGTTAGTGTTCCATTTGGAATCCCTCTTAAGTATTTTTTCCTAGCTTACAAAAAGTAAGCAGATAACCAGGCAGGTGAATTTAGAGTAAAAGCAATGTAGAGTGTAAGCACCCTGGATAAACAAAACGAAAATAAACAGCAGGAGGGAATTCCCTGGCAACCCAGTGGTTAAGCTTCTTGGCCAAGAACAGTTCCTGGTGGGGCAACTGAAATCCCACACAGACTGCACAGCACACTCAGAAAAGTAAAGTATCATTTTCATCTTTTTTTTTTTTTCCAGTCTAGCCATTCATTAACATAAGACTGTGTTTACAGTAACAAAAATAAAAAACACAGCTAGAGAGAAATATGAGAACGTGAATCCTAATCTCAGTTTTACCAGTAAGTCAGATGCAGGATAAATTGCTTAGCAAGTAAACAATTTTATTTCTCATAGCTTTTTTCTTAAAACAGCTTTTTCACAGATTGTGAAAGCTGAATGGTTACATACAAAGAAGCTGGCGTTCAACGAACAGCAGCATTAAAAAAAAGAATCTGACATTACCTAAAGAAAACCGATCCGTACACAAAGTGGTACTCATAGCTTCTGTTTCAGGTTTTAAAAAAAAAAAAAGTTACCCAAGATAAACAATTTAAACTTCTCTCAAAAATCCTATGGGGCAAAGGAGCACTGGACTTCTTTTCTTCTTTATCAACTGGTTGGGGAGAAAGTGGACCAACACATGCTCAATGTCTACTTGTTAAACAATGGCCACTACACTCTACGTATGCCTTTCACTTAAAATGACCAGAAACAGTCACAGCGAAAACAAGATAAGAGGCAAACAACACCCAATGTAATCCTACCCTCCATCCCAAACAGTTCTAAAAGCAAGTGTAGGAGAAGAGCCACGTCTCTCCCACCTGAACGCACGGAGGCGGCACCTGGGGCTCTAGGAGACACAGAGGCGGACTCAGCAGGTCGAGGCGGGGCCTGAGACACGCCACCTCTAGCAGGGAGCTCACAACGCCAGGCCCGTCCGTCTGCATTCCTCACCAACAGTAGGGTCTGAAACGCACACTCCTACCCCAGAGACAAAGCTTACCGTCTCTCAGGTCTGGGCCACATTCCCAGCTCCACGGGAGCATGACGAACCCACGTGGAGCATTTCACATACTTAAGGAAATTATATTTTCAAAAGAAGCCAATTCACACTCATTTGGAAAAGTAAAACTCTCTTAACACTGACATCATAAAATTGTATCAACTACATACAAATATTTGGAAAGGACTTAATTTCTAAACCAGTGTTTGTCATAGACCGCTTATAAAATCCAGCTAAAGTAGTCTAAACTGGCTGTCAGAAATTATTTTCTATGGAATGAAACAGTGTAACAGGGA
This sequence comes from Bos grunniens, assembly GCF_055505025.1. NCBI lineage: Eukaryota > Metazoa > Chordata > Mammalia > Artiodactyla > Bovidae > Bos > Bos grunniens. Next base: position 82,870,956 of record NC_141179.1, on the reverse strand, counting down.
GAAGGGGCAGAGGAATGGCAGCTCCTTTAGAGAAACAGTGGGGGCAGCGTCCTCACTGAAGAGACGCAGCGGGAGGCAAGGACTGCAGCCTGTGGAGCCATGAAGACCTCAGGTACACCCCAGTGCCGGGCCCATCAGGTGCCCGGCTCCGTGCAGCACACAGCACCTTACACGTCGCCCCATTCCATCCTTATAAATACGCAGCGTTACTGGAATCATCACTAACCTTACCCAGCCCAATCTGTTCCTATTTAGCTGCACTTGACCACAATTGTCCAGTGGCTGAAAATGAACGCTGTCTGAACTCCTTCGACAACATGTGTCACACAGGTGTTCAGCTTCTCTTCTCCAGCCACCAGTTCCTGTAGGGGGCTACATGCGCGCACAGTTGCTCAGCAGTGTCCAAGTCTTCAGGCCCACACAGACTGTAGTCTGCCAGGCTCCTCTGTCCATGAGATTTTCCAGCAAGAACACTGGAACGGGTTGCCAATGCCTCCTCCAGGGGATCTTCCTGACCCAGACGTTGAACCCGTGCCTCCTGTGGCTCCTGCACTGGCAGGTGGATTCTGTACCACTGAGCCACTTGGGAAGCCCCACAGGAGGTTACATGTGGATTCAATAGCTAGCCTTTGTGATTCCAATAGTAGCAGAAGTCTTGGGAGATTTTTAGTAGGTAATATAAACTATAAGCAAGCCTCCTCACCATTAAGGCTTTCTCTACATACTCCTCATTTTCAGTCCAGGTAGTTACTACAAGTATCTATCTAACTGAAGCAGAATTAGAAACCACCCCCAAAATTATTATTATTATTTTTTTGCTAAAAACTAGCTGTGTAACCACTGGTTACCTAATGCTGCTCAGCCTCTGGTTTATTGGCTGTAAAACAAAGAGTAGTATAAACAAACTTGGTGATGGATGGATGGATAGGTTAGAAAAAAATATTGTTACCAATCTACACACTTAACAGGGCATTTAGCTACTTGATAAACATTCTAAGAAAGTACCTGTATGATGTTTGGCATGTCGGAGAAGTTGCTTCTGGAGCCTAAAGAGTCGTCCACAGGAGGGATGGGGACATACATATTTCTTCTTCAGCAAATGCTGGTATTTAATGTGGTGCTGAAAAAGTAAAATAAAGTGAAGAGAGAGAAAAATTAGGGCTTCCAGAAAGCTTAGCTCATTCCTTTGCAAAGTCAAAAGTACTGAAAGAAAACCAAGCCCTCTGTACGTGAACAGGGACCACTGCCATGGAGTGCTTCAGCACGTGGCTCTGTTGCTCGCGCGCTCGTGACCCCGGAAGACACACCGCGAGCTCCAGTCCCCATGTGTAGCAGGGAGGTGACGACACCTGCGTCAGCGTTGTGGGAACAGACATCGTGTACTGCACAGTGCTTAGTGCAGCGAATGGCACATGGCCAAGGAGTCATAGCCATCATTATCAGAACAGAACCAGAATCAGGGGGTAAGGCCTTAGTCGTATGTTATACTTGCTGCTAAAGACCAAACACTTCTTAAGCTTTAGTAATTAATATTTCATGTCTTCTGCCAGACCTAAATACAAGCTGTATCCTTACTCATTAAAAAAACTCACTTAAAATAAAAACCTCAAACTAAAAATTTATTCAAAATAGTAATCAAGAAATCTTACGTTTTAGTTTAACCTTATTCTTTAATAATAGACACTAAAAACAAAACCTATTTAACTGTGTCTTGGTGTGTTATCACACAATCATCTATTATATCAGGCGCATTTGCACCATGAGAAATACTGGAATATCCCAAGATTCCAAGGAACCATTTACATTCAGGTTCTTAACCACTTAAAACAACAACAAAAGCCCAACTCAAGTCATTTGATGTTTAATAAATGACTGTTGTTGACATTACACAGTAATGATGAAGCCTGCACCAGTTCACAAACTAGAAAGTCTCAGTGAGCTCGGGAACTAGTAACGGGAAGCGCTCTGCGAGTCCGCCTCCTCTGGAACAGCCCCACTGACCTGCAGGTAGCGCGGGTGAGCAAGGACGGTCCCGCAGCCTTCCATCTCACAGCGGACGTACTGGATGGGGGGCTTCTTTCTAGTAACAACATGGAAGGGAAAAGTCAGCAACAGCAGGGAGGCAGTATGCACACTGGCCTTTCACTCCGACTGCACTACAGGGGATAGCTATTCTATAGTACGAAGAATTAAAATCTCTTTTACTAGCTTATAGCTTGCACAGAATTTATGTTAGAAATAATCAGACTGCCAAATGTTTAGTTTTTTTTAAAAAAGCACAAAATAAACCAGTAACTCTCCCAAAGGCAAAGAAGTGTTAAATTTTTTAGAAACTTTAAGATCCTGCAATGGAAGGTAAAACATAGTAGCTGTGCATCAAGGACACCAATGAAGCTGTTTCTGTGAGATTCTTAGCTAGTCGTTCCCACAGGGTAATCCCAAGGCTTAACACATGAGTGAAGGGCCCACTGCCAGCAAGAAGGCACAACCCTGCAGGACTGTAAATTACTCACCTCCTTTTGGGTAATCGTGGGCTTTTGTCATCTTTTCGCCTTCTTCCTCTCCTGTAATTAAAGAACAGAGTAACTGTCCACATAGTCCAGACTGAAGCTTATACAGTAAAAGATTAACTGAGGACATACACTCAAGACTGAACAGCTGGTGGCAGAAACAACGGATAACCCACAACACATAAACCCAAAAACAAATCCTGCAAAACCAAAGATTTCACTCTGAAGCAACTTTACCTATAAATAAAACCACACCACAAGTTAACTGAAAAAGTAGAAGAAATTAGTCTATTATCTAAAAGCCCTAAGAATATAAAGGATACTCTCCTTGTGAGAGAGAGAAAAGCCTACACGCTTAAAAGCGGCTCTCTCTGCAACAGGAACTAACTGCCAGGCACGCGCTTTCACCTGATCAAAGCCATTACATCACATGCCTTATTTGCCATACTTGTTTTTACTCTCTTTACTCCCTTCTCTGCGTCCCTGCAGCCACTGACCTACTGTACTCAATGGAACATCGTTAAGTACTGCTGTGAATGAAACTTTTCAAGCTTTTGAGAGAAGTCTTTCCAATCAAACTGTCAGCTGCTTGAGACGGCAATATGTACAGGTCAACATCTTTCCTCCCACTCCTACCCTTTTTTCCAACAGTGACCTGAAAATCTGCTAAGCCTCCACTTTCAGGAGTAACTGCCTACTCACTTCCTAGGAGGCTCCTCGTCTTCCCTGATTTCATTCTCTTCTTCTTTCACCTCTACCTCGACTTCCACTTTTATTTCCTTCTTCTCTTTCTCTTCTTTCACCTTCCCTGATTTTCTCCGTGGCTTTGGGGTTTCCCTGAAAATACAAACATATTTCAACATTGGCATCGAGCAAAGGATCCTTTCAAGAACACCTGTGATAGAAGGATAAAGCCTGGAGTTATCGCTGATTTATTATAAAATTATGCTCCTTGGGATACTAAATGTGGTTTCCAGCCACTATTTGTCATATGGACAGTAACCATACATATATTTAAAGCCAATGAGATGACCCCCACCCCCAAGCTAACAAAGCCTTAGAATCAAATCCCACTATAGATGTAAAGAAAAACAAAAGCAAAAAAAATTCTAAGTATTCAGGAAACTCATGACATCTTAAAACAGGCAGATGTCATAATAATTTGAATACGAGCAAAACAAAGTTCTACAGATGCGAGAGTGTGCTGTAGCAGGGAGTAACAGGATAATGCTAGGTTTGTAAAACAGGTGCAAAATTACTCCTTTAAAAATTAAGTCCATATCCATTAGTTTGGCAACAAGGTGAAATAAAAGCACGCAAAAATGCTTTCCTAACTTATTTTTCACCAACAAACCGAGACATGCCTTTCTAAGTGGGGTTTGTAAGTCTCATCTCTTGGATCATCTTTGAACGGTATTTCTTCTTCACTGATCAACATCTCTTCTTCCTCCTCCTCTTCCTCATCACTGCTAAAAAGAAGCCAACAGAGATTAGAAATCCCAGCTGTTGTAAGTCTATCTGACTGATTTTATTCAGCAATTTACTTAGACGCAGCCACAGATTCACAGCATCATCTAGGATTTTCATTCTAATGATCTAGCTGGACTGCCACCTAGCTCTTTCCCCCCCAGAATAATAACTGGAACTAAAAAGACAAAAATCCCAGACATTTCTCATTTCAAAGGCAAGCCAAAGATGGCTCAGTGACACGAACAGTTAAAAAACAACTATTATTTAACAACAGTTAGAAAACATCAATTATTTCAAGTAGAAAACCTCTGAGCCATGTGATCTGACTGACCAGCCTTCATCCCCTTTACGTCCCCAAGGGCTTAACTATGAAATATTGCAGCTTCTTACCTAATGCCACCTGGAGACTGATGCTCTTCTGCAGCATCTAGAAAAGGTACAAACAGAACTTGTGGTATGAAGGTACAGATATTTTCTCTCTGTAGCCAAGAGGCTCAAACCAAATCACAGTTCAGGGCTATTACACTAATGGAGAACTCTTCGTCGGCTACCAAGGAAGGCCCTCCTGTAACACCGCACGCGACCCCAAGTCAGGCTGTTCGGGTAAATGTTCAACATGACATGAAAATCAACAGGCAACTGGCGATTAAACAATCACTCTCTCCTGGCACTGTACCATAATCGAGCTGATCTGTGTTTGGCTCTGACTTGCAGATGAGCTGCAGGGAACCAGTCTTGGACCGAGAGCTGCGGGTGTTCTCTGCGTTGCGATGCCGAGAGACGGATGTGCGGCTGCTACCGCGCCAGCCCCGGCTAGGCCGAGCTGTTGCCGAGGGAGCTTCCTGAGCGAGGGCAGATTCTTCCTCCTCTTTCTCTTCCTTGGGATCTAGAGGAAAACATACACCATTCTTTTAGAGTTTACAGTTGGCCAATAATCATCTCTGTGTATCTCTGAAGATAACACTCACCCCCCACCACCTGTGGACAGAATTTTACTGATATAATAGAAGCAAGATGAGGGGGAAATGTGATAAAAACTTATCCTTACTGTCATCAGTCTAAAGAAACTGCTTTGTAGGTTGCAAAGCAGCAATTTTATATTTATAGTTTATATATATACTAAAAAATAAAATGCTAAGAGAAATATACCTAAGATCTAACCTTTTGTTCTATATTTTAATCATTAGATCTAAGACAGAAGAGAGTGGTCCCCAAAAGATGACCAGATCTACAGACACATGAGCAAGAAAGAAGCACAGTTCTAGATGGTTTAACAATCAAACAATGTTGCAAGTAAGTGCAAAAGTGCAGTTCCATCAAAAGGAATTCCTTTGCATCTATTCAATTTTACTCAGTATATTAAAAGTGAGCCTATTTTGACCATGGAAGATCCTTTCAATAATCTCAGAAAAGAAAAGTCCTTTGTAAGAACAGCATAGGATTTTAGGTCTTAAGACTGATACATCCAACTTTATAAACATAAAAAGTTTTCAGCATGTCAAATTCCACTATAATCAAAGTCTAACGGCCCAACAGAAAGATAGCAACTCAGTAAAAATGGTTTTCAAACGTGTGAACAAACCAAAACAATGACCACAAAGCTCAACCCACTCATAACAGGAGACACTCCGATGAAGCCAACAGTGCCGTGGCAGTGTTCCCTTAGAATACTGGCAACGATCGAAACGTCTGCCAACACACTGTATCAGCAAGGTTGTAGGAAAATAGGAAGTCTTGACAGAGATCAACATGTGGACATCAGTAAAACCTTTCTATAATGGACAATTTGGCAATATCTATCAAAATTTTAAGTATATATACCTTTCCCATCAAGTTCAACTACTAGGAATTTATCCTACAAAACTAAGATCACACTTATAAAACCCACATCCATAAAATGTCTAAATATTATATATGTGTATATATAGACAGTATAAATCTACCTATCTACATATCAATCTATATATATCACAATACTTCTGTACAGATTATAAGAAACATAAATACTCGCCACCTTCCAGGGAAGATCTAAAAACACTTCCAGTAATTCCGCCTCACAGTATCTACCCTATGAAGAGAAACTGGCACATGGAGGCTCACTATAGCATGTTTAAAATAAAAACCGGAAACAATGTAACTTTCCATATTTAGGGGAAAGTGCTTATTAAAAAAGATACAAAAAATTAGCTTCCTTTACTGCAGAGCAAGGTGGTGACTGGGAGTTGTCTCAGTTTTAACTACACTGGTTTGAAAGTTTTATGAGACCATATTAAAGTAATGAAACAGAATTCACTTGAAATGCAGAGATGAATAGCAGTGGGAACTTCAACTTGTTCAAGATCACAAAATTATCTAAGTAGACCTAAAATTAAAAATCCTGTCTTGGGCTAGTAATCAAGGACTTTAACATGTAGGTCACCACTGCTTTTAAGAAAATTTCTTCAAAGGGAGAAACTCAAAACCCTTTATAAAGTACTGCAACATTAAATAATAAAGAGAAAATTAAAAGTATTTCTTTTACTCAACCTAGCTACACTAATGTGGGCTTGAAACCTATTCCATAACCTCCTATACTCAATAAAGCTCTTCTCTACTTCATGATGAAAGGATATGCCCACATCTTCTCAAACTGTGGGTATTATCCACAGGACAAATGATGGTCATCTGATGAGAACTGCTTATCTTTACAAATAAAGCACAGCAGCCTGTTTTATTGAATAACCCACACATCACCTAAAACTCTATAGTTTTTTAAAAAAACATTGTCAAAGTGACAACAGCAAAACTGTCCCTCATCAGAAATGCACACACATACCACCTGCCACAATCAAGTCTGAGGACTCTGCGATACAGTCAAAGGTTGACAACAACCAAGTAAACACGGAAGCAAGAAACAAGCTACACAAGCCATGTAAGGAAACCTCTGTAGGTCATGAGCTGAGCAAAAGCAAGCAGCCTTCAGACAGACCACATAAGACAAAGAACATGGTTTTTCAAAATATGCTCAAACAGCTAAAGGAAATCTTACGAAACTAAAGGATATCAGAAGAATGATGGCTCAACAAACAGAAAAAATGCCAACAAAAAGATAGCAATTATAAAAAGCAATCAAATTCTGGGGCTAAAAAGTATAATATCTGAAATGAAAAATTCATTAGACGGTTTCATTAAACAGCAGATTGAGAAAGGAGACACATTAGCAAACTTAGGTCAACTGAGAGCATCCACTCTGAAGAACAGAAAGAAACAGACTAAGATCAGTGGGGGACCATTAAAACAAACCAATATACACAGTCCCAGAAGGAGAGTACAGAATGGAGCAGAAGGAATCTCTTCAGTTCAGTCGCTCAATTGTGTCCTACTACTTGCGAGCCCATGGAGCACAACATGCCAGGCCTCCCCGTCCATCACCAACGCCCAGAGTTTACCCAAACCCATGTCCATCAAGTCAGTGACGCCATCCAACCATGTCATCCTCTGCCATCCCCTTCTCCTTCTGCCTTCAATCTTTCCCAGCATCAGAGTCTTTTCAAATGAGTCAGCTCTTCGCATCAGGTAGCCAAAGTATTGAGAGTTTCAGCTTCAACATCAGTCCTTCCAATGAACACCCAGGACTGATCTCCTTTAGGATGGACTGGTCGGATCTCCTTGCAGTCCAAGGGCCTCTCAAGAGTCTTCTCCAACACCACAGTTCAGAAGCATCAATTCTTCAGCATTCAGCTTTCTTTATGGTCCAACTATCACATCCTACATGACTACTGGGAAAACCATAGCTTTTACTGGAAAAACCATAGCTTTGACTAGATGAACCTTTGCTGGAAAAATAATGTTTCTACTTTTTAATATGCTGTCTAGGTTGGTCATAACTTTTCTTCCAAGAAGTAAACATCAAAATTTTAATTTCATGGCTGCAATCACCATCTACAGTGATTTTGGAACCCAAGAAAATAAAGTTGTCAGTGTTTCCATTGCTTCCCCATCTATTAACCATGAAGTGATGGGACCTGATGTCATGGTCTTAGATTTTTAAACACTGAGTTTTAAGCCAGCCTTTTCACTCTCCTCTTTCACCAAGAGGCTCTTTAGTTCCTCTTCCCTTTCTACTTTAAGGGCAGTGTCATCTGCGTATCTGAGGTTACTGATATTTCCTGATTATCTTGATTTCCTACAATCTTGACTCCATCTTGTGCTTCCTCCAGCCCTGCATTTCACATGATGCACTCTACATAGAAGTTAAATAAGCAGGGTGACAATATACAGCCTTGAAGTACTCCTTTCCCAATTTGGAACCAGTCTGTTGTTCCACGTCTAGTTCTAACTGTTGCTTCTTGACCTGCATACAGATTTCTCAGGAGGCAGGTAAGGTGGGTTGGGATTCCCATCTCTTTAAGAATTTTCCACAGTTTGTTGTGATCCACATAGTCAGAGGCTTTGGCGCAGTCAATAAAGCAGATTTTTTTCTGGAAGTCTCTTGCTTTTTCTATGATCCAGCAGATGCTGGAAATCTGATCTGTTTCCTCTGTCTTTTCTAAATCCAGCTTGAGCATTTGGAAGTTCTTGGTTCACATACTGCTGAAGCCTCGATCGGAGAATTTTGAGCATTACTTTACTAGCGTGTGAGATGAGTGCAAATGGGCAGTGGTTTGAACATTCTCTGGCACTGCATTGGAATAAAAACTGACCTTTTCCAGTCCTGTGGGCACTGCTGAGTTTTTCCAAATTTTCTGGCATATTGAGTGCAACACTTTAACAGCATCATCTTTTAGGATTTTAAATAACTTAGCTGGGATACCATCACCTCCACTAGCTTTGTTCCGCTAGCTTTGATGCCCACTTGACTTTGCATTCCAGGATGTCTGGCTCTAGGTGTGTGATCACGCTAGGTGTGGTTGTCTGGGTCATTAACATCTTTTTTTGGTATGGTTTTTCTGTGTATTCTTGCCACCTCTTCTTAATATCTTCTGCTTCTGTTAGGTCCATACTGTTTCTGTCCTTTATTGTGCCCAGATTTGCATGAAATGTTCCCTTGGTAACTCCAATTTTATTGAAGAGATCTCTGCTGCTGCTAAGTCGCTTTAGTCGTGTCCAACTCTGTGCAACCCCATAGATAGCAGCCCACCAGGCTCCCCCGTCCCTGGGATTCTCCAGGCAAGAGCACTGGAGTGGGGTGCCACTGCCTTCTCCAGAAGAGATCTATAGTCTTTCCCATTCTGTTGTTTTCCTCAATTCTTTGCACTGGTCACTGAGGAAGGCTTTCTTATCTCTCCTTGCTATTCTCCGGAACTCTGCATTCAGATGGGTACATCTTTCCTTTTCTCCTATGCCTTTTGTTTCTTTTTCTCAGCTATCTGTAAGGTCTCCTCAGACAACCATTTTGCCTTTTTTGGATTTCTTTTCCTTGGGGATGGTCTTAATCACCGCCTCTTGTAACTTCACAAACCTCCATGCATAGTTGTTCTTCAGGCACTCTATCAGATCTAATCCCCTGAATCTATTTCTCACTTCCACTGTATAATCATGAGGGATTTGATTGAGATCATACCTGAATGGTCTTGTGGTTTTCCCTACTTTCTGCAATTTAAGTCTGAATTTGGCAATAAGGAGTTCATGATCTGAGCCATAGTCAACTCCCAGTCTTGTTTTTGCTGACTATACGGAGGTTCTCCATCCTTAGCTGCAAAGAATATAATCAATCTGATTTCGGTGTTGACCATCTGGTGATGTCCATGTGTAGTCTTCTCTTGTATTATTGGAAGAGGGTGTTTGCTATGACCAGGGCATTTTCTTGGCAAAACTGTTAGCCTTTGCCCTGCTTCATTTTATAGCCTAAGGCCAAACTTGCCTGTTACTCCAGGGATCTCTTGACTTCCTACTTTTGCATTCCAGTCCCCTATGATGAAAAGGACATCTTTTTTGGTTGTTAGTTCTAGAAGGTCTTGTAGGTCATCACAGAACCATTCAACCTCAGCTTCTTCTGCATTACTGCTCAGGGCATAGACTTGGATTACTGTGATACTGAATCATTTGCCTTGGAAACAAACAGAGATCATTCTGTGGTTTCTGAGATTGCACCTAAGTACTGCATTTCGGACTCTTTCGTTGTCTATGATGGCTACTCTATTTCTTCAAAGGTATTCTTGCTCACAGTAGTAGATATAATGGTCATCTGAGTTAAACTCACCCATTCCAGTCCACTTTAGTTCACTGATTCCTAGAATGTCGATGTTTACTCTTGCCATTTCCTGTTGACCACTTCCAATCTATCTTGATTCATGGACTTCACATTCCAGGCTCCTATGCAATATCATTCTTTACAGCATCAGACTTGACTTCCATCACCAGTCAAATCTGCAGCTGGGTTTTGTTTTCCCTTTGGCTCCGTCTCTTCATTCTTTCTGGAGTTATTTCTCCACTCTTCTCCAGTAGTATATTTGGCACCTACCAACCGGGGGAGTTCATTTTTCAGTGTCATATTTTTTCCCTTTTCATACTGTTCATGGGGTTCTCAAGGTAGGAATGCTGAAGTGATCTGCCATTCCCTTCACCAGTGGACCATGTTTTGTCAGAACTCTCTACCATGACCCGTGCATCTTAGGTGGCCCCACATGGCATGGCTCATAGTTTCATTGACTTAGACTGATCCATGTGATCAGTTTGGTTAGTTTTCAGTAACTGTAACAGAAACAACACTCAGAGAAATAAAGGACAAAACACCCCCACCAAGTCTAAGACACAAACCCATGCAAACAAGAAGCTCCACGATCCTATCCAAACAATCTTACATTCACAGGTTCTCAACATCTTTTGAGAGCAAACAATCCAATCAACAGAAAATGGCTCTACAAGTATCAAACAAAACAGACTTCAAGTCAAAAACTGCTGTAAGGACACAAAGTTAGACACTGTATATTAAAAGTCAATCAAAACAATGTAAATTATAAATCTATACATATGTAATACATGAAGTAAAAACAACAGATTTGAAGGGGAAAACAGGTGTTACTAAAATAAGTTAGAAACTTCAATATCTTACTTTCAGTAATGGATAAAATGACTACTCAGAAATTCAACTAGGAAATAGAGGACCTGCACAACAGTATTTAAAATAATTAAAACAGGGAAAAAAAAAAAAAAAAAAACTAACAGATACAGAAACAACAGAATATACAATTTTCTCAAGTACACACAGAAGATTATCCAGAAAAGACCATATATTAGGCCACTTACGATATTTAAAAAGATTGAGTGAATTCCCTGGTGTTCTGGGTTTGCACCTACAGAGGCAACAGCACTCACCCAACAAAGGCCACAACGTATCACAAAACATGGACTGCAGCAAAAGCAGCAGAGTGGCATTAGCGGCTACATTAAAACACAAACAAACAAACAACACATGTCTGATCAATACCTAACTTTATACCAGGTCAGGAAGCAACAGTTAGAATTGGACATGGAACAACAGACTGGTTCCAAATAGGAAAAGGAGCACGTCAAGGCTGTATATTGTCAACCTGCTTACTTAACTTATATGCAGAGTACATCATGAGAAATGCTGGGCTGGAGGAAACACAAGCTGGAATCAAGATTGCTGGGAGAAATATCAATCACCTCAGATATGCAGATGACACCACCCTTATGGCAGAAAGTGAAGAAGAACTAAAGAGCCTCTTGATCAAAGTGGAAGAGGAGAGTGAAAAAGTTGGCTTAAAGCTCAACATTCAGAAAACAAAGATCATGGCATCCGGTCCCATCACGTCATGGGAAATAGATGGGGAAACAGTGGAAACAGTGTCAGACTTTATTTTTGGGGGCTCCAAAATCAATGCAGATGGTGACTGCAGCCATGAAATTAAAAGACACTTACTCCTTGGAAGGAAAGTTATGACCAACCTAGATAGCATATTCAAAAGCAGAGACATTACTTTGCCAACAAAGGTCCGTCTAGTCAAGGCTATGGTTTTTCCTGTGGTCATGTATGGATGTGAGAGTTGGACTGTGAAGAAGGCTGAGCACTGAAGAATTGATGCCTTTGAACTGTGGCGTTGGAGAAGACTCTTGAGAGTCCCTTGGACTGCAAGGAGATCCAACCAGTCCATTCTGAAGGAGATGAGCCCTGGGATTTCTTTGGAAGGAATGATGCTAAAGCTGAAACTCCAGTACTTTGGCCACCTCATGCAAAGAGCTGACTCATTGGAAAAGACTCTGATGCTGGGAGGGATTGGGGGCAAGAGGAGAAGGGGACGAGAGAGGATGAGATGGCTGGATGGCATCACTGACTCGATGGACGTGAGTCTGGGTGAGCTCCAGGAGTTGGTGATGGACTGGGAGGCCTGGCGTGCTGCTATTCATGGGGTTGCAAAGAGTCGGACACAACTGAGCGACTGATCTGATCTGATCTGATCTTGACAGTTTGTTGATTTTGTCAAATGCCTTTAAACTACATCAACTGGGATTGATTTTTGTGTGTTGAACCACGCACCTGATCCTGGGATCACTTGGTCATAGTTTTAATGTGCTGCACTGTCTCGATATGCCAAAATAGATTGGGAAACAGTGGCTGACTTTATTTTTGGGGGCTCCAGAATCACAGCAGATGGTGATTGCAGCCATGAAATTAAAAGACGCTTACTCCTTGGAAGCAGTTATGACCAACCTAGACAGCATATTAAAAAGCAGAGACATAACTTTGCCAACAACAGTCTGTTTAGTCAAGACTATGGTTTTTCCAGTGGTCATGTATGGATGTGAGAGTTGGACTATAAAGAAAGCTGAGTCCGAGAATTGATGCTTTTGAACTGTGGTGTTGGAGAAGACTCTTGAGAGTCTCTTTGGACTGCAAGGAGACCCAACCAGTCTATCCTAAAGGAGATCAGTCCTGAGTGTTCACTGGGAGGCCTGATGCTGAAGCTGCAACTCCAATACTTTGGCCACCTGATTCGAAGAACTGACTCATTTGAAAAGACCCTGATGCTGGGAAAGATTGAAGCCGGGAGGAGAAGGGGCCGACAGAGGATGAGATGGCTGGATGGCATCACCAACTCGATGGACATGGGTTTGTGTAAACTCTAGGAATTGGTGATGGACTGGGAGGCCTGGTATGCTGCAGTCCATGGGGTAGCAAAGAATGGGACATGACTGAGCAACTGAACTGAACTTTACACCTTAAAGAAAAAAGGGGCGGGGAACGCAAACAAAACCCAAAACTAGCAAAACAAAGGAATAAAAAGTAGAGATAAATAAGAAAACAGTAAGACAACAGAGAAAAAGATGAAAGCAAGTTAGTTCTTTGAAAAGATCAACAAAATCAACAAGCCTCTAGTTAGACTGAGGGGAAAAAAAGGAGGCTCGAACTACCAAAAATCTGAACACACTTAACAAGTGAAGACACTGAGTTGGTAATCAGAAACCTCCCAGTGATAAAGAAAAAAGCCTAGAAGGAACCTCCCAACTCCCCAACTCATTCCATAAGGACAGCATAACTGATATCAAAGCCAGACAAAGATACAAGAAAACTACAGATCAATATTCCTGCAAATCAAATTCAGCAGCATATCGAGACAGTGCAGCACATTAAAACTATGACCAGGTGATCCTAGGATCAGGAGGGTGGTTCAACACACAAAAATCAATCCCAATTGATGTAGTTTAAAAGCATTTGACAAAATCAACAAACTTTCAATATAAGAACACACAATAGAAACTTCCTCTGCCTGGTAAAGGACATTTATCAAAACCCCAGAGCTAAGATACTTACTGGCAAAAGCTCCTTTCCTAAAATCAGAAACAAAGTATCGATGCCCTTTTCCTCCTCATGGATTTAACTCTTTACTAGAAGTTCTAGCCAGAGCCTTAGGCGAGAGAAGAAAGGCACACAAACAGGAGAGAGTAAAGCTAACTCTATCTGCAAATAAAATGACCTTATTTCTAAAGAATCTGCAAAGAAGAACTACTAAAGGTAACAAAAATTTAGCAGAGTTTCAGAATATAAGATCAACAGGCAAAAATTAATTTTTTAAACTATACCAGCAATGAGCAATCCAAAAAGGAGAATTAAGAAAATGATTCCACTTACAATTCAATCAAAAAGAAAAACATACTTAAATACTGCTAAAATGGCAATACTCCCCCCAAAGATCTACAGATTAAATAGAATCCCTATCAAAAATTTCAGCTTCCTTTTTTGCAGAAATTGACAATGTGATCCTAAAATTCATATGAAAATGCAAGCAGCCTAGTTTAGTCAAAACAATCTTGAAAGTGAATTTGGAGTACTCTGTCCAATCTCAAAACTTACTACAAAGCTATAGTACAGTGTGGGCCTGGAACAGGGTGGAGAGTCACAGCCAGGGAGCCACGCGAACGTCCAGATGTGCGCCCGTGCTCTCTGTGCGCGCCGTCGTGTCTCTCTGTGACCACGTGGACTGTCGCCCACCAGGCTCCTGTGTCCACGGGATTGTCCCAGCAAGAACACCCGACTGGGATGCTTTACTTCCTCCAGGGGATCTTCCCAAACAGGGATGGAACTCGCATCTAATGTGGCTCCCACACTGCGGGGGATACTTTACCATCCAACCACTGGGAAAGCCCCCAAAACCCAAACACTTACGGTCAAATAATTTGACAAGGTTGCCGAGACCGTTTGTGGGGAAAGAATAGCTTCTTCAACAAATGGAGATACATACAATGAATGAAGCCGGACCCTTACTTTATACCATACACAAAGATTAACTCAAAATGGATCAGAGACCTAAATGTGAAGAGCTAGCACTAAATAAATTAGAAGTGAAGTCTGTAGAATGGAAGAAAATATTTGCAAGTCACATATCTTATAGGAGTCTAATATCCAGAATATTAAAAAACTCAATTTAACAGCAAAAGACAAACCATCCAGTTAAAAAATGGGCAAAGGGAAGGGCTTGAACAGATATTTATCCAAAGACAGACAAATGCTCAAAAATCACACAAAAAGACGCTCACTATAAGTCATCAGTGACATGTAAATCACAACCACAATGAGACGACTACTTCATACACACCACAATGCCTACAACCACAGCAATTTTAAAAATGGAAATAACAAGTATCAGAATGTAGGGAAACTGGAACTCCTTGTACACTGCTAGTGGGAATGTAAAATGATGCAGCCACTGTGGAAAATATTTCGCAGTTCCTCAAAAAACAAAAACAAAATTACCACTGGTTGTTGTTCAGCTGCTAAGTCACGCCCGACTTTTTGCGACCCCAAAACTGCAGCACGCCAGGCCTTCCCGTCCTTCATTATCTCCCTAAGATTGCTCAAATTCATGATCATTGATTGAGTCGATGATGCCATCCAACCATCTCGTCCTCTGTCGCTCCCTTCTCCTCTTGCCCTCAGTCTTTCCCAGCACCAGGGTCTTTTCTAATGAGTCAGCTCTTTGCATCAGGCGGCCAAAGTACCTGTCAACTCCACTCCTACATATATGCCCTCAAAGCTGAAAACAGGTATTCAAATACCTGTGCATGGATGTCTGTAAAGTACAATCCACAAATGTGCAAACAACCAAGACAGCTGTCCAACACCGAATGGACAAACAAAACGCAGTATTTCTCATGAGGAGGAATCAAGCACCTTTGGGACTGACAGATACACACCATTATGTTTAAAATAGATAACGAACAAGGACCTACTGTACAGTGCAGGGAACTCTGGTGAGTACTCTGTAACAACCTAAATGCGAATGAGAAGGATACATGTATAACTGAACCACTTTGCTGTACACCTGAAATGAACATAACATCGTTAAACAGCACTCCTATATAACAAACAAAACTAAGTGTCCGTCAGAGGCTGGAAAGGGGCCGGGTGGGAAATGACTCCCTTTAATGGGCACAGGGCCTCTGCAGATCGAGGTGTTGGGAGCACAGCACTGCCAATGGACTAAACGGCACTGAAGTCTATGTTTCATGATGGTTCACTCTGTCCCATGAGTACGGTACCACCAGCCACTGTGAGTGCCGTGAATACCACACGGTGGGATGAGGAAGAGCGGACAAACCGAGAGCGGGGGATGCTGTGAACTGAGACAAAAAGACACTGGTGCTGCTGGCAGGCATGCGTCTCCCAATTCTTCTAGGTACCAAGATGAAACATAAAGTGAATTTTCTCAATCTGAGAGTAGCTGACAATCCTTTTAAAACAATCTAACATCAAATCCAAAAGGCGACAGCCATTTCATCACGATAAAACACTTCAAGTTCTAAGTTTTACCCTAATATGATCTGGTCCTCCTTCAGACTGGATCCTCACTTTTCTAATTGAGGCTGAGAGAAATTAAACAACTTATCCAAGATTACAGAGTTAACAGGGAATGGCTGGTTAACAGGCTGGAACAAATGAGAGTGTAAGTCTTATCTCTAATTAAATATTTACATTTTTGGAGGAAAACTAACAAACCTTAAATACTTGTTAAGTGCCTAATATTTTCTCCTTTTTTCTAAACTTAGTCCTCATAATCTTGCCAAATAATATTTTTTTTTAATAGTTGAGGAAAACAAGTAACTGACTTTCGCAAGCTCACATATTAAATGGTGGAGCTAAGATTGGAACCCAGGTATATCTAAGTCCAAAGTCCACATTCATTCCACTACACCACACTTATCATATAAAAAAGAAATGGGAAAGTGCCAGTCCAAGAGTTTAATTCAGATTTGAGAGCTGGTTCATTTCCACCCAGTCTCAGGTTCAAGTGCCAAAAAAGCGGCTCATTTATGTAAGATACTAAAAGACCACAAGAAGAATTATTTCAACAAAGTGAATTCTTAATCTAAAACTGCAGCGAACATTCACACCATCATTATTCACAGTAGCTATTTAAAAAGATCAAGTGATGAACAATCTGTTTAGATCAAATGGAGTATTTTCACACAAAGGAATGAAAATATTTATACATGCTACAACATGCAGTAACCTAAAAAATTTTGTGCTAAGTGAAAGAAGTCAGACTCAAAACAGAAAACCTCACATATTTTAAGTACAAGTCTGTATACAACATGTCAGAAAAGACGTATCTACACAGACAGAATTACACACTTAAAAACATGTGTATTTTAAACTATCGATATGTAAACTGTGCCTCAATAAAAGTGTGTTAATAAAATAGGTATTGCAGCACGGAGTCATAAAGGCCAGTAACTCACACTACCCAAACGCCCATCAGTAGTAAAAATAGATAAACTGTGATATATTCCCACAATGGAACAGTACATAGCAATGAAAATAAACAGTCCATAACAAATCCAACACAGAAGAACGTCACATAATGGGGAGCAAAAGAGGCCCTACACAGGAGTATAAAACGAATTACTCCACTTACATAAAACTCAAAAATTGGCAAAACTACTTTGTGCTGTTCAAAGTAACAACAGTGGTTACACTCAGGGATGGCTGACCGTGTTGTGTCGAGCTGGGTAATGTTTACGTGACTGGACTTGCTTTGTGGATACACGATGCTGTACACGTCCCTAAGTGTGCTTTTATACATGTATGGTGTATCTTAATAATTTCTTAAAAAAAAAAACCAATCACCTGTAATCTACCCTCCCCCTCCAGGGGTTGGGGTAGAACCTGAGAAATACCAAATGTCCTTCAATCAAGTAACAGTTAAATAAACACGGAACACCTACGTGTGGCAGTCATAGCTGGAAGCCCATGAAGTCACCCATCTCTTTCTCTTTCTCTTAGAGAATCAATCCCACTGCTAAAAACATGTTGGGATTTGAGTGGAAACTAAGGTTTTCACAGTGTAGTTTGCAAACTCCTATGGGTCCCCAATACTCTTTCAAGAAGTTTTCAAAGTCAAAACTGGTCACCAAAAAACCTGTTGGGATTTTGATTATACTGCACTTACAGATCAATATGGGGAGAAATAAAACCTTAAAAATGAGTCTTCAAACTCATGAACAAGGCACACCGCTCTTTTCAGTTCAGTCGCTCAGCCGTGTCTGACTCTTTGCGACCCCATGAATCACAGCACGCCAGGCCTCCCTGTCCATCACCAACTCCCGGAGTTCACCCAAACTCATGTGCATCGAGTCGGTGATGCCACCCGGCCATCTCATCCTCTGTCATCCCCTTCTCCTCCTGCCTCCAGTCCCTCCCAGCAACTTAGGTTTTATTAATAACTTCCCTCAGCAGTGTTTCGTACTTTTCAGTGTATACTTGACAACTTCTGTCACATTTCTCCCTAAATAATTCATACTTGTGGTACTATCGTAAGCAATATTTTCACACACAAATACAACTGACTTTTGCATGCTGATCCTGCTTTCCGTGGGATGACTCCAAGAGGCCTTGCAGCTTCTGGACCACTGTCCTGAGACCACACGACACGAGGATGTCTGAACTGGAAGACCACTGATGAGAATGGCCCAAATGAAAAATAACAAACTACTGTCTTTTAAACCACCAAGCTTTTGGATGGTTTGTTATACAATATATAACTGACACAGAAGTTTATAGAGAGAGTCACAGTAAAGGAAATGGGGTTTAGAAATTCTCAGAGTTAAAGTTACAAACAGAATCAGTCAATAAGAAGGTAGGATACTGGGAGTCTAGGATTAAACAAGCCAGTCACATTTAAGGAGATATGTAAGCAAAAGACAGACCCTCAGGAATTCTCAGTAGGGAATTAACTGTACTAAAGCAAAAGGGACTACTTGCCTGGGTATATTAACAGTGAGATCAACCTGGCTAGTTTTAATTCCGAGGAGCTTGATCCTTCTTGGGACTGAAAAGATCAGGGGTCATTAACTCAGAGCTAATTTCTTTGTGTCACAGGATCTTGCCCACCCACAATCTCAGTGTAAGGATAAGATTATGTCCACAGGTCCAGACGAGTATCTCTTAGGGGTTTCCGATTCTTATCTGCTGAGTGGAGGTCTGCCCACTCAGGACCCTGGGCCTCTTCTGCCAGTTGCAACTCTCAACTGGTAGTGGAGGAAAAAGGATCTCAATATAACTATTATATATAACTATTATATCTACTACTGTGGGCAGGAATCCCTTAGAAGAAATGGAGTAGCCATCATGGTCAACAAGAGAGTCCGAAATGCAGTACTTGGATACAATCTCAAAAACGACAGAATGATCTCTGTTTGTTTCCAAGGCAAACCATTCAGTATCACAGTAATCCAAGTCTATGCCCCAATCAGTAATGCTGAAGAAGCTGATGTTGAACGGTTCTATGAAGACCTACAAGACCTTTTAGAACTAACACCCAAAACAGATGTCTTTTTCATTATAGGGGACTGAAATGCAAAAGTACGAAGTCAAGAAACACCTGGAGTAACAGGCAAATTTGGCCTTGGAATACGGAAGGAAACAGGGCAAAGACTAATAGAGTTTTGCCAAGAAAATACACTGGTCGTAACAAACACCCTCTTCCAACAACACAAGAGAAGACTCTATACATGGACATCACCAGATGGTCAACATCGAAATCAGACTGATTATGTTCTTTGCAGCCAAAGATGGAGAAGCTCTATACAGTCAACAAAAACAAGACCAGGAGCTGACTGTGGCTCAGACCATGAACTCCTTATTGCCAAATTCAGACTGAAATTGAAGAAAGTAGGGAAAACCACTAGACCATTCAGGTATGACCTTAATCAAATCCCTTATGATTATACAGTGGGAGTGAGAAATAGATTTAAGGGCCTAGATCTGATAGATAGAGTGCCTGATGAACTATGGAATGAGGTTCATGACACTGTACAGGAGACAGGGATCAAGACCATCTCCATGGAAAAGAAATGCAAAAAAGCAAAATGGCTGTCTGGGGAGGCCTTACAAATAGCTGTGAAAAGAAGAGAAGCAAAAAGCAAAGGAGAAAAGGAAAGATATAAAAATCTCAATGCAGAGTTCCAAAGAATAGCAAGAAGAGATAAGAAAGCCTTCTTCAACGATCAATGCAAAGAAATAGAGGAAAACAACAGAACTGGAAAGACTAGAGATCTCTTCAAGAAAATCAGAGATATCAAAGGAACATTTCATGCAAAGATGGGCTCGATAAAGGACAGAAATGGTATGGACCTAACAGAAGCAGAAGATATTAAGAAGAGATGGCAAGAATACACAGAACTGTACAAAAAAGATCTTCACGACCCAGATAATCACGATGATGTGATCACTGACCTAGAGCCAGACATCCCGGAATGTGAAGTCAAGTGGGCCTTAGAAAGCATCACTACGAACAAATCTAGTGGAGGTGATGGAATTCCAGTTGAGCTATTTCAAATCCTGAAAGATGATGCTGTGAAAGTGCTGCACTCTATATGCCAGCAAATTTGGAAAACTCAGCAGTGGCCACAGGACTGGAAAAGGTCAGTTTTCATTCCAATCCCAAAGAAAGGCCATGCCAAAGAATGCTCAAACTACTGCACAATTGCACTCATCTCACATGCTAGTAAAGTAATGCTCAAAATTCTCCAAGATAGGCTTCAGCAATATGTGAACCGTGAACTTCCAGATGTTCAAGCTGGTTTTAGAAAAGGCAGAGGAACCAGAGATCAAATTGCCAACATCCGCTGTATCATGGTAAAAGCAAGAGAGTTCCAGAAAAAAACATCTACTTCTGTTTTATTGACTATGCCAAAGCCTTTCACTGTGTGGATCACAATAAACTGTGGAAAATTCTGAAAGAGATGGGAATACCAGACCACCTGATCTGCCTCTTGAGAAATCTGTATGCAGGTCAGGAAGCAACAGTTAGAACTGGACATAGAACAACAGACTGGTTCCAAATAGGAAAATGAGTACGTTAAGGCTGTATACTGTCACCCTGTTTATTTAACTTATATGCAGCATACATCATGAGAAACGCTGGACTGGAAGAAACACAAGCTGGAATCAAGATTGCCGGGAGAAATATCAATAACCTCAGATATGCAGATGACACCACCCTTATAACAGGAAGTGAAGAGGAACTAAAAAGCCTCTTGATGAAAGTGAAAGAGGAGAGTGAAAAGGTTGGCTTAAAGCTCAACATTCAGAAAACGAAGATCATGGCATCTGGTCCCATCACTTCATGGGAAATAGATGGGGAAACAGTGGAAACAGTGTCAGACTTTATTTTTGGGGGCTCCAAAATCACTGCAGATGGTGACTGCAGCCATGAAATTAAAAGACACTTACTCCTTGGAAGGAAAGTTATGACCAACCTAGATAGCAATTTCAAAAGTAGAGACATTACTTTGCCAACAAAGGTTCATCTAGTCAAGGCTATGGTTTTTCCTGTGGTCATGTATGGATGTGAGAGTTGGACTGTGAAGAAGGCTGAGTGCCGAAGAATTGATGCTTTTGAACTGTGGTGTTGGAGAAGACTCTTGAGAGTCCCTTGGACTGCAAGGAGATCCAACCAGTCCATTCTGAAGGAGATGAGCCCTGGGATTTCTTTGGAAGGAATGATGCTAAAGCTGAAACTCCAGTACTTTGGCCACCTCATGGGAAGAGTTGACTCATTGGAAAAGACTCTGATGCTGGGAGGGATTGGAGGCAAGAGGAGAAGGGGACGACAGAGGATGAGATGGCTGGATGGCATCACTGACTCGATGGACGTGAGTCTGGGTGAACTCTGGGAGTTGGTGACGGATAGGGAGGCCTGGTGTGCTGCGATTCATGGGGTTGCAAAGAGTCGGACACGACTGAGTGAATGATCTGATCTTATTATATATAACAAGATAAACTTATAACTGTGTTAAGATGGTTCTGATATGTTGAATCATAATAGGCAAATTATTATACACCTATCTTCTGTAAATGTAAGGGACAGAAAGACTCATTGACCTGATTGATAAAACATCCTATAACCGAAAGGAACTGATAATCAAGGCTTTCTAAGCCCATGTCACAATCCACACTAATCATGAGGTATGTCTGCACGTCTAGGAAACTAGAACAGAAAGGAAGAACCATCGGAGGCCTGGGTATTTGAAGTAGAAAAAAGTCTGAAGGCTACGGGGCATTCCTAACAAGGAACAAGTTGTTGAGCACATCTTTCTCACCCTGAGAGGAATAATGTGGTTCCTGTCACCTTAAGATAAAGGGCTAGGAAGGAAATAGGATAGATAAAATGTCTATCTAGTGTACTGTCAGCCTCTTGAGACATAAGCATTACAATAGTCAGAACTTGAGTCTCAGAAACCTGATCGTGTGACTCTGTGTATTTCTATAATTAGCTCTACTTTGTTTTCCATAAATAATTAGCAAAGTCCATTTTGAAATATTAATATTAGTCGATTTCAACATATTTGAAGAAGTCAGGGAAAGCAAGTCCTTTGCTTTTTTTAAAAACTGAAAGCAAAACTAGTTATTTAAGCCAACTTTGGAAGAGTATCATTGTGAAGACAATGTTTTTTGTACATCCTTTGTGCAGAAACTCAAATGGTAAAAATTAAGTATTTATATACCACCACAGGAAAAGAGAAATACTCTGATGAAAACAATCTAAATAAATCCCTAGATCTGATTAACTCATTTGGTGCTTCTGTCTAGGCAATCTTTTCCAAACATCACTACAACAGGAAGAGTAACTAAAGACAGCAAAATGATATTAAATAAAGGATGAAGCCCACACTTTAATACAATCAAAATTTTAAACAACCATGATTCCAAACTGTTTCCTCCAAGCTCTAATTTCATTCGATATTCTTTAAGGGAAAAAAAGGAGGGGCTGTCTTACATGCAACTACTGTGTGTCGTGGTATCTACACTGCACACCACCCAGAAACAAAGTCTGTGAGATCAGAATTAGCAGGTAAAGCAACACTGGGATTATCAGTAACTACACTGGAGCAAACCATTCCTTAACTTTCACTGTGTCACACTGTTAGAATGTCTTCACCCCACACTTATTTACCGCACAGCCTAGTATCTAGGATGGTGCTGGACACACAGCGAATGCTCAACCATCACCTGCTCAATGAACTATTCGTGAGGCAATTTTCTACTGCGTTCTAGACACATCCACCAGGGTTAAATAAACACAGTAGGCACAGGGACCTAATGCACTTCTTTACTACTATTTCAGCTTGAAAAATGACCATGGCACTTTGCAATTTAATAATTTTAAAACAACAGCCAGTTCCTTTTTTGAGTGTACATTATCATTTATTCAAACATGTCCAGAGTTCTCACCTTTAATCAAAGGAAAGCACTTAATTTCCAAGTTGTTTGGAGTAAGAGTAAAAATAATCCTGAAAACATCTTTTTAATACTAATGAAACACAGAGATATCTTTAGAAAATCGTCTCCATTTCTATATTCAGTGATCTAGTTGTAGAACTATGAGACACTTACATACCTACATACGCAGCTCAGAGTTGAATGACTACTGTAGTAACTGAACTTACACAGAGACTGAGATGGGAGTTGGAGAGGATTTCTTTGAAATTTTATAAGCTTAACAACAGTTACTTTTTATTGAGTCTTTACTGGATTCAGTTTACTAGATTATCTGCAATAAAAGGCAGAATTTATCCCATCGAAGTACTAACCAGGCAATAAAAGGCAGAACTTGAATTCAACCCAAGCTGTAACTGCAGATCCAGAGCATTTATCTAGGGGATTGAAGTGGGACTTAAAGACTGACTCACCCATAATGCAGGTGTTTCTCTTTGTTTTCAACTTTAGTGCAGATGACTTACGTCGTCGAGTTAGTGCCAGGTGTGCAAGAAAGGGACTCGTTTTACACACACCTACCCCCACCGTACTTTCTCAGGTTCTCTTCCATCATAACTAGACACTGACTATACTTCCCTGTGCTATACAATAGGTCCTTGCCGGTTATCTATTTTATATATAGTAGTGTGTATCTGTTAATCCCAAAGTCCTGATTCCATCCTCCTTTCCCTTTTGGTAACCATAAATTTAAGTTCATTTGTATCTTTTTTTTTTTTTTTCCAGATTCCACACATAAGCAATTATCTGTTATTTATATTTGTCTGACTGACTTTACTTAGTATGATAATTCTAGGTCTATTCATGTTGCTGCGAAAGTCATTATTTCATATGTTTTTATGGCTGAGTAATATTTCAGTGTGTGTGTGCACCCATGTGTGCACACACTGGAAAATATACATATATATACACACACACACAATCACAATACACATCTTCTGTATCCATTCATCTGTGGAGGGACACTTGGGTTGCTTTCATCTCTTGGCAACTGTAAACAGTGCTGCGTGACACTGGGCATGTTTATCTTTTTGAATTAGAGTTTTCATCTTTTTCTGATAATACACCCAGGAGAGGGAGTGCTGGATCATGATAGCTCTATTTTTAGCTTTTAAACAAGCATCCATACTACACTCCACAGTGGCTGCACTAAGTCACACTCCCACCAATGGTGTGGAAGGGCCCCCCTTTCTCCACACTCTTCCCAGCATTTACTATTATAGACTTTCAGATGATGGTGATTCTGACCAGTATGAGGCAGTACCTCATTACAGCTTTATTTCCATTTCCCGAATAATTAACACTGATGAGCATCTTTTCATGTGCTCGGTAAGTCATCTGTATGTCTTTTTCAGATAAATGTCTGTTTAGGTCTTCTGCCCATTTTTTGATTGTTTTTTTGATATTGAGCTGCATGAGCTGTCTGTATTTTTTTGGAAATTAAACCCTTGTCAGTTGCAGTGTTTGCAAATATTTTCTCTTAGTCCACACTACTATCATTTACATAGAAGGATGTTTTTTGCCTACCTTCTCTGAGTTTTATGGTGTTATATCTGATATTTACATTTTAAGCCAATTTGAATTTAAGTATAGTGTGAAGCAGAAGATATTAAGAAGAGATGGCAAGAATACACAGAAGAACTGTACAAAAAAGATCTTCACGACCCAGATAATCACAATGCTGTGATCACTGACCTAGAGCCAGACATCCTGGAATGTGAAGTCAAGTGGGCCTTAGAAAGCATCACTACGAACAAAGCTAGTGGAGGTGATGGAATTCCAGTTGAGCTTTTCCAAATCCTGAAAGATGATGCTGTGAAAGTGCTGCACTCTATATGCCAGCAAATTTGGAAAACTCAGCAGTGGCCACAGGACTGGAAAAGGTCAGTTTTCATTCCAATCCCAAAGAAAGGCAACGCCAAAGAATGCTCAAACTACTGCACAATTGCACTCATCTCACACACTAGTAAAGTAATGCTCAAAATTCTCCAAGACAGGCTTCAGCAATATGTGAACCGTGAACTTCCTGATGTTCAAGTTGGTTTTAGAAAAGGCAGAGGAACCAGAGATCAAATTGCCAACATCCACTGGATCATCGAAAAAGCAAGAGAGTTCCAGAAAAGTATCTATTTCTGCTTTATTGACTATGCCAAAGCCTTTGACTGTGTGGATCACAATAAACTGTGGAAAATTCTGAAAGAGATGGGAATACCAGACCACCTGATCTGCCTCTTGAGAAATCTGTATGCAGGTCAGGAAGCAACAGTTAGAACTGGACATGGGACAACAGACCGGTCCCAAATAGGAAAAGGAGTACGTCAAGGCTGTATATTGTCACCCTGTTTGTTTAACTTATATGCAGAGTACATCATGAGAAACGCTGGACTGGAAGAAACACAAGCTGGAATCAAGATTGCTGGGAGAAATATCAATCACCTCAGATATGCAAATGTCACCACCTTTATGGCAGAAAGTGAAGAGGAACTAAAAAGCCTCTTGATGAAAGTGAAAGTGGAGAGTGAAAAAGTTGGCTTAAAGCTCAGCATTCAGAAAACAAAGATCATGGCATCCGGTCCCATCACTTCGTGGGAAATAGATGGGGAAACAGTGGAAACAGTGTCAGACTTTATTTTTCTGGGCTCTAAAATCACTGCAGATGGTGACTGCAGCCATGAAATTAAAAGACACTTACTCCTTGGAAGGAAAGTCGTGACCAACCTAGATAGCATATTGAAAAGCAGAGACATTACTTTGCCAACAAAGGTTCGTCTAATCAAGGCTATGGTTTTTCCTGTGGTCATGTATGGATGTGAGAGTTGGACTGTGAAGAAGGCTGAGCACTGAAGAATTGATGCTTTTGAACTGTGGTGTTGGAGAAGACTCTTGAGAGTCCCTTGGACTGCATGGAGATCCAACCAGTCCATTCTGAAGGAGATGAGCCCTGGGATTTCTTTGGAAGGAATGATGCTAAAGCTGAAACTCCAGTACTTTGGCCACCTCATGCGAAGAGCTGACTCATTGGAAAAGACTCTGATGCTGGGTGAGATTGGAGGCAGGAGGAGAAGGGGACGCCAGAGGATGAGATGGCTGGATGGCATCACTGACTCAATGGACGTGAGTCTGAGTGAACTCCGGGTGTTAGCGATGGACAGGGAGGCCTGGCGTGCTGCGATTCATAGGGTCGTAAAGAGTCGGACACGACTGAGCGACTGATCTGATCTGATAGTGTGAAGAAGTGCTCTAACTTCACTGATATACATGCAGCTGCCCAGCTTTCCCAACCCCACTTGCTGCAGAGACTGTCTTTTCCCCACTGGATATTCTTGCCTCTTCGGTGAAGATTAACTGACCACAGGTGTATGTGTTTATTCTGGGCTCTCTATTCTACTCCATTGGTGCCCGTCTGTTTTTGTGCCAATACCACTGTTTTGACTGTAGCTTTGTAGTACAGTCTAAAGTATGGGAGGGTGATGCTTCCAGCTTTGTTCTTTTCTCTCAGAATTGATCTGGTAATTCTTAATCTTTTGTGGTTCCATGTTTATTTCTTTGAATCACCTTCAATTTCCTTTATCAACGTTTTACAGTTCTCCACATTTAAGTCTTTTACCTCTTTGGTCAGGGTTTTTCCTGGATATTTTATCTTTTTGAGGCAATTTTAAGAGGGATTTTTTTTTTTTTTTTACTTTCTCTGATATTTCAATGTTAACATAAAGAAATCTGTTAGTACAACAGGTTTCTGTATGTTACTCTTGTATCCCACTACCTTGCTCAATTTACCAACTCTAATAGTTGCTGTGCAGAGTTTATTTGCAATAAAAGACAGAAATTGAATTCAAACTCTGAGTTCTAACTCTAAATCCAGGGCATTTAACAAGCTGATTAAATCTCTCCTCAATGCAAAACTTTATGTAACATGCCAACTTCTGGTTTAAGAAATTGACACAAAAGATCAATTAAAAAGTTATCTACAACAGAGTTCTTAATTTCTACCACATTCTGTGAGTTCACTGCAAGGCAACCCAAAATAATGTCTTTAGACCCAGGAGATAATTCTAGCTGACAGATGCAGGTTGTGGCTTTTGTCTTAATAGAAGTTGCTGTTACTTGTCACCTGTCACAACATTCCCCCCACATCCTACAATTTCCAAAATGATCTCTGAATAAGGAACACAAGAGCTTCCATTCTTGGCAGACATATTCTAATTTCCAAGTATCAACAGCAACAAAACCCAAAACTTCCTAAACAAAACAGTCATGCAAAGCTTTCTACACAAAAACCTGCCTAGTATGAAATACTTCTGCCTGGTATACTATGAAATAAAATACTAGCAGATTCTAAAATTCAGAGGAAAAAAAAAACCTGGTCACTGATACCTAATTACTCACAGAGTAATTAAGTTACTGGTTCCTAACCATACTACCATTCTTCTAAATGGCATAAATTCAGGTTCTACACTTGACCTGTACATGCATATTGCAAAGCATTCTTTAAAAGAGAAAAGTCCACACTGAGAATAATATGTATTCATATTACATATATACATAATAAATTAACTGATTAATACTTTAGGACTGGACCAAGATTAGACAAAGTAAATGAAATATGCTTAAACGTATCTTTGTTTTAGTTTTAAGAAGGATGCGATGCATTTGAACGCAGTATCAAGGAACAAAGTCAATAACTAGGAAAAAAATTTAATAAATGAGCAACTGGCTCAACATGGTATGGGCAATTTTAATAATCCAATCTGCAAAGCCAGAACAGTCTTTTTAAAAAAGCGTTTAAAAAAAAAAAAAAAACTGACATTAGCTTCCCTTCATAATCCAGGTAAGAATACTTTTAATACATATATCTGGTTTGCTATTTGAAATAACCTAATGAGCCCATTTAATTATTCACCAGGCTGCAATCTTAGAACACTTTTCTTTCTGCATTCTTCAAAATGCATTTATGACTCTCCACAAGAATCTATACTGTACTGTGTATACCGTGTATCATTTCGCTCTGCTATTTTACTGAAAAACCAAGTAACTTTAAAAATTACAATAAAGTGACATCAAATAATCTGATTTCCCATTATTAGGTTTTTAAATACTACTAAAATGTTCCACTTGCCCAAACCTGCCACTACTTAAATATGGCCTATCTATTCCAACAGTTCATTACTAAATAAGTCACTTTTAAATTGGAGCAATTTGAATAATCAGGTTGAAGCTCATTCTATTTTCTATCAGATTATAAAGTTGTCACGTAAGGTTTGAGTGCTAAGAAGGACCCATCTTACCTTTCTCAGTTGATACTTTTTCTATGCATCTGAAAGAAAAGAGAATCAAATGGTAAATGAATAATCTTGCACATTTTCTTAAAATACAAACATTTATCCTTTTCAGGTTCATCTCCAGAGTGATACATCTAGAGCAGCACTGTCCAGCTAAACTTTCTGCAATGATAAAAAATATTTTACATCTGTACTGTCCAATATGGTAGTCTCCTGAGCGACTGAAATAGCTATGTAGTTGAGGAACTGAATTTTCAGTTTTGATTAATATCATTTAAATAGCCACAAGTAGCTATCATATTTGACAGCACATAACTAGAGTATCATTCAAAATAGTTGTTTTTAACTGTAAAAAAATATCGATACAAAGAAACTAGGGCTAATTTTGTTGTATTAAATGGTGATAGAAGAAAAATGTCTTTATTTTACACAAATGCAGTACCTAGTGGTGCAATGAAATATTTGAGATATCCTCTAAAATACTTCTGCCAAAAGAAAAACAGGGAAGAAGGATAAAGGTAGTAAGAATGGCAAAACCTCGGTTAACTGTTAAATCCAGGTGATAAATACTGAGGGTTCATTATTATCTCTACTTTGGATATATTTTGACAATTCTCATATTAAAAATTTAACGAACCTAAGAGAAAATCCTAAAATTATTCATTTGTTAAACTAAAGTCAAAATCTATTTCTAAAATGGCAGCAGACTGGACCTAGAAATAAATGTAACTTGAACTTTACAAATTAGATGGGAAGAGTAAAGAGTCTCGTGTGTAATAAACTGGCGGTTAAAAAAAATGTCATTCACATGTTTTTAATTCGGGGAAATTTCTATCAAATGTTAACTGCTGAGTACAGGATGATGACTCTCCTCTACAGCCCTTACCCAAATTCAAAGTTGATCTGTCTCAGATCTTTCCCAAGATGCCAAACAGCATCTCTGAGCAGTATAAAGTTTTCTCCTTTTTTTTCTTTTTTGAAAATAAACCTAATACAAACGAAGACTCTTACAAAGAATATCCAAGCACATACTAAAGCCACAGCATAATACAAATTCTGTTCTCTTCAGAGAGTCTAGATATCATTTTTCTCATCTCATTCATTTTTTTTAAAGCTTGATATTATAATTTATTATATTTTTAATGTCCCAATTAACAACTAACACAGGAATATTGCTCATCATCTTAGCTCTAAATGAAAAGTTACATAAATCATTGTTAGATGTTTAAATACTATGCAATAAACTTTCTGAAAGCCTATGGGAATGGTTCAGTGTTTCCTTTACCAAGATCACTGCAAAAGGAAAACTCAGGATTTCGGGCTTATACAATTGAAGCCTTCTCTAAAGAGCCACAGAATCCAGAATTTTTTCCAATTCAGAGTATTACTGCCTCTTCATTCTCACTATCATGACCATCACCTTCTCCTTACAAAAAGAAAGTGTGAAGCAAAGGCTTACTACCATTTTACTTTCCGCAAGAATACAAACCGCAAATGGAATTCCATATACTGGAAAACAGTGCAGTATTTGTTTCATTTCTAACCCATCTGAACCTGTAGGTTTACCACTAGGAATACTGTTCTAGCCTATATTCCTATATTCCTTATGGTGAGGAAAGAACAGCTTTTCTCAACAGCTAAGTGAGAAATTAAAAAAAAAAGTATTTAAGTATTAAATTCTGAAATGCATCAGATAATCAAAGGACTTATTATCACACAGCAGGAAGAAAATAAGTGTTCTGCATTTAAAGTAATCTTATTTTAACAATTACAGTGTTTCCCTATTAGTAGAGAATGGATGTTTTAACTTCTAAATCAGAAATAAGCTGGAGTGTGTGTATGTATACACAGATACCTGTATATAACGCATACATAGATACCTATAAACATCTGCATTTGAAGCATAACAATCTTAACTCTGGAATTTATTGGCTAAAATACAGCAAATAAAGAGCCTCTTAGTACTAATATATAACCTTTCTTCAAATTTGGTTTATCTTTCCTTACTATTAGCCTTTAAGCTTTTAATTTAAAATAATTGTAGATTTAACTTAATGCCTTTTGCTTCAGCACAATTACTGAAAAATTCTTTTTATTCCCCTTCACAAAGAGTTCCTATTCTTTTCATTAACTCCTGAGTATGTCAATGCAAATAGAAAAATTGTTAGAAGATTAGCCAAGTTTATAAAAACAGTAATTGCCATCTAACTGTAAAGCTCATTCCACAAATCATAAATTATCAGCTAAAGATGAAGAAGCATATTCAAGGAGATTAAGTGACTTGCCCAAGGTCACTTAGTAAGCAGTAAAAAGCAATGCTTTTTTCCTATTTTGCCTTGTAAGAGGAAGTGATTACAATCAATCCAAGTCTATTTACTGACACTTGAAGTTACTGTACAAGTCACTTTGCTGTTTCCTTGATCAAGAAAAACAAAGGTAGGTTAAACAGTTGATTACTG
Source organism: Bos grunniens (assembly GCF_055505025.1). Lineage (NCBI taxonomy): Eukaryota > Metazoa > Chordata > Mammalia > Artiodactyla > Bovidae > Bos > Bos grunniens. The sequence continues at coordinate 82,840,022 of NC_141179.1, read as the reverse complement.
GGAATTTATTGGGAGAAATGTTATTTGGAAAACAGAGCTGAAATCAAGGTCAGAAGGCACTTGACCAGGGTTCAGTGATCACACATTTCAAAACTTGAAATGTCTTAAAGGATAAAGTTTCTCAATTACTTTTTAAAATGTATCACTCTGAAAATCTGTAAACCGTGCATACATCTGACAAACCTCCACTAATTCATGCATTATCCCCCTTTACTGAAATCCATGTCTCATTTTTCTTTATAAATCCTGGCTCAGCACACTACCAGACCCAATTATTTGCTAAATCAAGGTTTACAGAGCTGAAATGCTGTAGGAGTCCTTCGATTTCCAGGGTATGTAGTAAATTGAAAACATGTAACAAAAAAATTATTAAAGTGAAAATTTACCAAACAATCCAATCAAAACTGCATAATTTAAAATATACAGTTAAAAAATAGTTCTGAGGCTTAAAGAACACTATGATCTTTTATGATACTGGATGAGAGAGAAATGGACTTTTAAGAATTAAGACTTTTCTTTCCTCCCCACAAAGAATACTGTGGAGAAAAAAACTGAAGGGATTTAATTAAGTCATCCTTATCCAACTTCAACTGTTGTAACGTTTACATTGTGGAAATAAAAGTACTCTGTACTTTTTTGACAGAAGTTAGGGAACATTAATAAATCATGAGAGCTGGTAAAACTAACACTTAAGATTTTCTCTAAGTAAAACTGATGAATCAATGGGAGGGAAAGGTGCTAAGGAGATATAGCCATATATAACTTTCAAATGGGTAGGTGAAAATGGAAGGAAATTTTAAAAGATTAAGTTATTAACCTTCCTGTGTATGGTTACAGAAAAAATTAAAAGTCCAATTTGGCAGAATTTACATGAAAAACTCCACTACACAGTAGTTATACCTCTACTATATAACAGGCTCCTCTGTCCCTGGGATTCTCCAGGCAAGAACACTGGAGTGGGGTGCCATTTCCTTCAACTATGTAACTCCAGTAGAGGTTTAACTACTCCGTAACTACATACAGTAGAGGTATATAATAGGCAGCATATCACTGCTCAAAACAAACACTTTCAATATTTCCTACGTACCATGCTTTGAATTAAGTGCTGCACTTAAGTCTCACAAACTCATCTCATTGAGCTTAACATTATCTCCTACAGATAATGAAACCGAGGCACAAGCAGTTTAACCTGTCCAAGGAATTTATATCCAAATAAGGCCAATGACATCTTTTCAAATCTATGATAGTAAAAACTGTTTAAATTTTTTGTGTCTATGAAATTTATTTACAGCAATTATTAATAGAATTCTAACTGCAGCTCAATCATTTATAATTACAAATTTTTGTTGTCCACAGAAATTTAATTTACACAATTCTCTAAATTATGTTAATTGGTGAAAGTCGCTCAACTGTCCGACTCTTTGTGACGCCATGGACTATACAATCCACGGAATCCTCCAGGCCAGAATACAGGAGTGGGTAGCCTTTCCCTTCTCTAGGGGATCTTCCCAACCCAGGGACAGAACCAGGTCTCCCGCAATGCGGGCGGATTCTTTACCAGCTGAAAGAAAGTGAAGTCGCTCAGTCGTGTCCGACTTTTTGCAACCCCATGGACTGTAGCCCACCAGGCTCCTCTGTCCATGGGATTTTCAGGCAAGAATACGGGAGTGGGTTGCTATCTCCTCCACTTTACCAGCTGAGCCACATGTTAATCAAATAACATCCAATAATTTGAAAGCACATCTAAAACACAATATACCTTTGAATGTTACTTCTTTCTGAGAGTCTTCCAAGACAAGTACGCCACGATCAGAGACTTCACTTTTAATTGTGGAGTAGGTGTGTTTCAAATTTTAAATTGACCGGGCCTGTGTAAGCCAAATATTGTCAGGATCTCTACTGGGGAGGTAGGGTGGCGGCGGCGGCAGGGGCATTTAACATTGATTTCTCCCCTCACCTTCAATTTTTCCTGCTTTCACTTAAAATTTTTCACTTGAAACTCAAAAAGCCACAAAAGTCTTCAGCAACTAATTCCACGCCTAATGTTCTTCATTTGTACAATTTACAAACACGTGTGCTTCACTACTTTAGGCACAGAAACATTTTAATGAACCACTTAAAAAATATGTAGATTCCTGGTCATCTTGGTTCTTCTACGACCTCTCGGGAAGAATTCCTTTCATATTATTCAAAATTTTAAGGACGAAATCCCTATATTAAAACATATCCAAAAACACACACTAGTGTGTGCCTCAGTTTTATCTATAGGAGATAATGTTAATTAAGCTCAATGAGATGAGTTTGTGAGACTTAAAGTGCAGCACTTAATACAAAGCATGAGACGTAGGAAATATTCAAAGTTTTTGTTTTTGACAGTCGTCAAAAAAATAAACACGCATTTCAGAGTCTACACTTTAAATTGGCAAGCCACGTTTTTATCCTACTAATGTTTTTTTTTTTTTTAAGAAAACCAGTGAAAAGTAATGTGAAAATTTAATACGTTAACAAACAAACAAACTGCATAAAGATCCCAGTACAACTGAGACTGATCACGAGGGAAGGGTGGGGGAACGACCTCATCCTGCGCGCTGAGAGCGAAGCCCCCGCCGCCGGTTTCCCAGCCCGGACGCCCCGTAACAGCGCAGGCCGCCGCGCGGGGGAAGGGGCCGGCGGTCAGAGGGCGCGCGGACAGCCCGAGCCGGCGGGGCCGAGCGGCAGAGGCGCGCCCCGCGGGGGCCGCTGAGACGGGAGCGGGCGGCGGGGCGCGGACGGGCCGGCGGCGGGGCGCCGAGCCGGCCGGCAGGGGGCAGAGCGGCGGCGCGTCACGTGGGGCGGCCGCTACGGGAGCCGCGAGGGCTGCGCGGGCGGAGGGGGGTCGCTCCCACCGCCGCGGAGACGGCGTTACTCACAGCAGGCGCGGGCTCCTCTTGCCCTGGGCCGGGGACGGCGGCTTCGCGGCCTGGGCCGGCTGCCCCGGGGCGTCGGCGGGCCTGGCGCTGGGGCTGCTCCTCCGCCGGCGCGGGTATTCGGCCTTCCTCCGACGGGACACGGCGGCGGCGGCGGCGGCGGCCGCGGCGGCGCGGCCCCGGTCCCGGCCTCCCCTCAGCACGCGGCTGCTGGGGGGCCCCGCGGGCGGCGCCGCCGCCGCCTCGGGGGGCTGTGGCTGGGGCTCGGCCGCCGCCGGCCCCCCTCCCTGGTCCTGCCGCTCCGGGGGTCGCGGCTCTTCCGTCTCCCCCGGCATCGGGACGTGTCCGCCCCCCCACCCCCTGGTCCCGGCGGCGGAGGCGGCGGCGGCGGCGGCCGCGGCGCTGCTCCCCCCGCCCCCCGGAGCGGCCGGCTCACTCACTCTGCGCGCCTCTCTCCCCCCTCCCCTCCGCCCGGCTCCGAGGGCGCCCCCCCCGCCCCCTGCCACTCAAGGGCCGGTAGCGCTGGCGGCGCGCGCGCGCGCCCGCCACAGGCGCACAGCGGGCCAATCAGGAGGAAGGAGCGGCTCCTTGGCCCCGCCCCTCGCGGGTTTTCACGTCGCGGCGTCCCGGGCTTCCGCCCACCCCCACCCCGGCCTTCCACCAATCAGGAAACGGCTCCAAGGGAGCGCGCGAGGTTTCCTTCCCCGCGCACCCGTTCTCACCGTTAAACGGCTGCGTCTCGCGACAATCCCAAAGTGACCTTCTCCCCCCCCCCCCCCAACCTCCGGAGCTCAACGCGCGCCCGGGACAGTGGAGGGGCAGGCCTCGCGAGGGGGCGGGTGGGAAACGCACCTCCTTCCCCGCCTAGCGCGCACCCTGGGCTGGCTGCGCGCGCACCTGCCGCCCTAAGGAGCCTGTAACGCCACAAGGGCTTTCTATCCTCCCTTAAACCGCGGAGGGAGCTTCGGCGTCCTTCCGCCTCCACCCCGGCCCCACTTTCCTGTCTGTGGCCTTTCTGTCCCCAGCGCAGCGAGGTCTTGCGGGGAAGAAGGGGGGGAATTTTTTTTTTTTTGAGCTGTTGCTTCTCCTTTAAGAAAAAAAGCCCCGTCGGCCGCCGGATGAAAGTCTCTGAAAAAATGGCGGCGGTGGAACAGAGGCGGGGTCGTGAGGGCAAGGAGGACCCGCCTTCTGGCGCATGCGCCTGGTCGGCTCGCTCCGAGGCATCCTGGGAAGTGAAGTTCCGCTTCCCCCTGAGCCTTCGGAAGACAGATGGCAACCCCGAGGCGGAGAGGATGCTGGGAGGCTTTGACCGTTGCGCGCTGGGAGAGGTAGTCGACTGTCCCGTTAGTTCGAATTCGCTCTTCCGGGAGGCGGTGTTTCCGGGTTGGGCCTGAGCGACCGCCCGCATCCGGGTACGACTACCGAGCCAGTCGCTGGTTGGAGTCACCTGGTAGAGTTTTCCGTAACTTTTCGCTCGGTGTTGGCGAACCATGTCAGGGTGGCCACGCAGTAACCCTCACCTCTGGTCAGACGGCGCCGCCGCGGGGACCGGCCAGCGTTCACATACATCTGCACTATCCCAACTTCTGTGCGCGTCTGGAGGTCAGGAGTTGACTGGTCCCGTCGGCTCTTAGTGGGTCTGGCACAATTCCTGCCCCTCATCCGATTCTTAATAAAAGTTTGTGGAATGACTTGTGGAATTGCTTTTTTCCCCCTGGATATCAGGGCTGAGGACTGGCACCCGCCCCCGGGTTGGAAGGAAGAATGGTGAAGCATTGTTAGCGTGACTCTTGTGACCTCCCCAGACATCTGAAGGCTTCCCACCACCACCTCCCTCCACTCCCCACCCCGAAACCATCTGCTGCTGCGGTTTTTAAATGTCGCTGCTACACAGGAAGCACGGTCAGAACTGCAGCTTTGTAAGAATTTCTTTTTCCACCAGCGTGTGCAACTCAATGACTAGTGCATCAAACGGGAGTTTGCATTTGCTCATCTACCGAGTTGCCTTCGGTGATGGCTCTGAACTTCTTGCATTGCTTCCCTTTTTTTTTCCTTTCCTCCATTATAATGAAGGAGCGATCTGCAGGAATACTCAGTCCCGGAAACGAAAGCACCCAGGGTTAAAAATCTCCAAAGTGAGTGGCTGGAAACAAGCTCTCAGAATCCAATTCTACATTTCACATGAATCATTTAGTTGAACTGCAGATGGAGTCCAATATTTTGCAAGCCAAGTGCTGAAGAGCCTTTTTCCTTCCAGTGCTTTGGCTCAGTTACCACTTCAGATTGGGCAAATGTTCATCTTCTCTGTGGAGTGTTTTGCACTTTGATGGGGCTGAAGGCATTTCAGTTGTAAAAACTGGCATAGTGTGGGTAGGAGTTTTTCAAAGCTGTGTTTGCAGTGAGCAGACTTTTGGAATGACGCTGACATCCAATGGCTGCGAAAAGTAATGCAGAGGTGGGATCTCCTTTACGTTAAAAAATAAAAAAGTTTTTAAGAGTCACAAAGGAAGGGAGAATGAGTTATTCCTTTCAGTTAACCGTAAAAAAAGACCACTGGGTTGTAGAGGAAAGAACACAGGCTTTGACATTAAATCTATTATATGTATTATAGTAAGTAGCAAAGCTACTTACTAATTGTGTTAACTTTAGCAAATTTCTATTTCACTACTGGTAAGAATGGGGCTAATATCTATTTAACAAGACCATAGTTTTACTTCTTTATGTACGGCCACCTTATAGCAGACCTTTTGAAATTGCTTTGTTTTATTCAAGGTGAATAAAATGCCAGTAGCCAAAAAACAGGGAAAGCTGACCAGTGTCACTTTTGAGAGAAATTAAGGCCATATAACTAGACAGCAAGTGTGCATGACTGAAACATCTGCCCCTAAGAACCTGGTGTCAAATCTGCCAGTTTCATTCTTCATGACACTGCTAGATGATTGCATTTTAAACCACTGAAATAAACCTGGCCAGAGAATCCAACTGTAAGCCTGGTCCAGAGAATCCTGTTCTGCCTTTAATGGGTTGATGATCTATTTAGAAAAGCAAATAAGTATAATTTCTGGATAATTGGGTAAATAAAGACAGCAAAATGAATTGAATGCTAGTTAACTCTGATGGAAATTTTATGAAGGAGATTATGCTTCCATGGTCTTTGAGCATCATAGAAAAAAAAAAAATCAGAATCTTTCACAGCAGGCTACCCTACCCACTCTGGGAAAGAAACACAAATACAAATCTGCCATTCCCATGAATTCAAGATAAATCCAGGCGCAAGTAGGTTCTCAAATTTTTCAAAATTAATTTTGCTTCTTTATCACCTTGGCCAATGCACAACCAGAACTCAAATCCAACAACCCATCTTTCTATGTCTCAGTTTTTAAAACTCTGACTTAGAAAAAAGAAAAAAAAAACTCATCAAAAGAGAGGAAAGTGAAGTCGTTCAGTCGTGTCCGACTCTTTGTGACCCCGTGGACTGTAGCCCATCAGGCTCCTCCGTCCATGGGATTCTCCAGGCAAGAATACTGGAATGGGTTGCCATTTCCTTCTCCAGGGGATCTTCCCAACCCAGGGATCAAACCCAGGTCTCCTGCATTGCAGGCAGATGCTTTAACCTCGGAACTACCAGGGAAGAAGCTCAGAGGTTAAAGAGAGGAAGTGCTAAGCAAATACAGGAACCAAAAAAGGGTTATAGAGGCTGCTTCACGCTGGCTCATTCAGTCCCTTTGTGGTCCTCTTCTCCAGCACATGCCAACACAGCGCTCTACAACCTGTGTGCGGGACCAGGGCATCTCGGCTGTGAGGCAATGGAGGAACTGGGTGAGTGAGGAGCTTCTTGGAGGAGCAACTCGAAGGGATTGAAGATTCGGCTGCCATCTCCACGTGTGGTGGGGTGTACTTCTAGCCAGATGGAGGATAGTGTTGGAAGATTTTCTTTTCACTGCTTTCCTGACCTCAGACCAACCAAGAGTGAAGCATGAGGAACTATGTTATTTTGGGGAACTATGGGTTTGCTGTTTTTAGAGGCACAATAGGCAAAGAATTTGGTACTAACCACAGAGTCAACTCTGCACAAATATTTTCGAACTGAATTATGCTTGAAATCGTGATTTTGTTAGGAGCATTTTAGCTCCTTGGGGGGCTGCGAGGAGATCATAGGGGGGCTACAGAGTCGGTAAGTTCAGAAATGTGATTTGGGGGGGGGAGAAATAGGGGGCACTGGGTAAAGGGTGTCACAAGGAGAATAAATGGACTAGAAGTGTGAGAATGAGGGATCCACAAAGGGTGGAGAAAGGCCAGAGTTTTTCATCTGTTCCATCGTTGAGCATTAAATCAAGAAGACACAGCACTGTTACTCCAGCGCCTTCATTGCTAAGCTTTTTATTGAGAGCAGCTCTGAAGGAACAGATGACCATGGCCTGCAAATACGATACCTCCTTCCACGCCAAAGCAACTGAAACCAGCACTGAAACCGTGGGCCGCATTGCTCAGAGAGACCCCTGATTTCAGACCTTGGGCGTGCCGTCAGGCTTGTCATTCTCAGGACTCATGCCATATCCTTTGCCAATTTTTGTTGCCATCATGCTTACAAACACTGAGTCACTAAACTTTACCCAGTGTCCAAGCTGTATAATTCCATGGTGTCTTGGGTGGTAGTATGTCAAAAGTGCAAATGACAGCAACAAAAAAAATCTTGCATATTGTCTTTTTTTTAAAAATGTGTTTTGAGAGCTAGAGGAGTAGAGGAAAGAAGAAAGGCAAATTACAGAAGGGAAGAGATGTTAATGAAAAGGAAAAGGGTATTTAATATTAAAATGTGAACTATTTTGGAAGGAAAGTCTATTTTAATACGTGGAGTAGAATATATTTTGAACTTGGGGTAGAATCCCAATTCTTATCCTGTGTGAGGGTTGGAGAGATTCATGTTTTTGGCTGAGTTCCACCCGAATCCAGCTCTGCTTTTTTAGGGATATGTCATGGCTTTCAAGGAGAAGGCAATGGCAACCCACTCCAGCACTCTTGCCTGGAAAATCCCATGAATGGAGGAGCCTGGTGGGCTGCAGTCCATGGGGTCGCTAAGAGTCGGACACGACTGAGCGACTTCCCTTTCACTTTTCACTTTCATGCATTGGAGAAGGAAATGGCAAACCACTCCAGTGTTCTTGCCTGGAGAGTCCCAGGGACGGGGGAGCCTCGTGGGCTGCTGTCTATGGGGTCGCACAGAGTCGGACACGACTGAAGCGACTTAGCAGCATGGCTTTCATGGAGAAGAAAATGGGAACCCACTCCAGTGTTCTTGCCTGGAGAATCCCATGGACAGAGGAGCCTGGTGGGCTACAGTCCGCGGGGTGGCAAGAGTCAGACACGACTGAGCGACTAAAGAGAAAGATGGCTTTCATGTCGTAATTGGAAAGGGAACTAATCCTTATTCAGTGACTTAAGCTGAAACTCTACATTTTTATATATGTTAATCACATTAGTGTTCCAAACAATGCTCTGAAATACGTAGTATCCACGTCTTTTTCTTTCAAATAAGGAATCAAAAAAACAAAATAACTTGTTCAGCGTCACCTGTAGGAACACCTGACTAAATGACTAAACCAAAGCCTGATTAAGTGACAAGGTGTTCCTTTAGAAGTCTGTTGGCCCTGGTGTTCCAGCCAATATGACAACCCAGATAATTAAAAGATTAAAAAAAGATAGATTGGTGCAGTTTCACATTTCCTCAGCAGGATGAATGGCAGACGAATTTGGTCCCGAAATACAGAAAGTACCAGGTGGCCTGGAGGCAGCGCTCACGCGTGCCAGCCAGGTGGCCGGACCTCACCAAGCCATTAACAACCGCACCTCAGCCATTCCTTCAGACGATCGGCAGCTCAACGTCCACCAGAAAGACTTGGGTGGGTCTGTCTTCTCCCACGTGGGGAAGCAGTGGGGAGGACGAGTCAGCCCAGCGGGCCAGTATTTCCTCTTGGCAGCGTTGCCCCCATTGTGGGTAGTCTATGTCCACTAGGGAGATCTCACCCAAATCTGAACCAGGAGCAAACTGTAGCTCTGAACAAAGTCATTACAATCCACTGAGACACTCAAGAGACCTCCCTTAATTCTTTTCCTGTGAATGTTGACATTGCTGGATTTCCTCAGACAAAGGGCTATAAAAATGGATGGTAGAGTTTTCAGTCTGATACCCCCAACCCTGCAGCAGTAATCTCTTATTTGTCATACATTTGAAATTCAGTTCAGTTCAGTTCAGTCACTCAGTCGTGTCCAACTCGTTGCGACCCCAAGGCCTGCAGCACGCCAGGCCTCCCTGTCCATCACTAACTCCCGGAGTTTGCTCAAACTCATGTCCATCGAGTCAGTGATGCCATTCAACCATCTCATCCTCTGAAATTAGTCATCTTCAAATTACAGAATCTGGCCAAAAGGCAAGATAATCTCAGAGTGTTGGTGATATGTATACGCATAGGAAACAGGAAGAGAAAGGGCTGTTAACTCATGACTGAAAGGAGTTTTAGTGACTCTGGTTAGCTGGTGCTTGTAAGGGTAACCTACTTTTAGGGAGATGGCTTGCTTCTCTTGTAGAGGGTCTTCACTCTCATCTTTTTTTAAAATTTATTTAATTGGAGGCTAATTACTTTACAATATTGTAGTGGTTTCTGCCATACATTGACATGAATCACCCATGGGTGTACATGTGTTCCCCATCCTGAACCCCCCTCTCTCTCCCCTCATCTTTATTGTAAATGCTTTGTTATTTTGAATCCGAGAGGAACCATGACTTCTGTTTTCAGTAAAGCTTAGGAAATAGAAAAGAAAGAAGCTGTATCTTAATAGAGGGCTACAGAATAAAAATATGGAACTCAGAAATTTGGCATTCAGTCTGAGAGAAAAAGTTTTGTTTTCTATTTCTATCTTAGTTTTCTTTAAAAAATTAAGAAAAAACCTTTTATTATAGAGAATTTTAAAATTTACAAGAGGAAAAAAAAAACTTAAATCTGATGTACTCCTAAGTCACCTTAAACAGTTAACAACTCTTGGTCAATCTTACTTCATTTATACATCCACCCATCTTCTACTCCTAGATTATTTTAAAGTAATTTCAGGCATTGTATGATTTCATCTATAAACATATATATATAGTTATGCAAGTAACCCTAATATCATATCCATAAAATTCTTAATAGTAATTCCAGATGGACAGGGAGGCCTGGCCTGCTGCAATTCATGGGGTCGCAAAGAGTCAGACTGAGCGACTGAACTGAACTGAATGTCATGAGTGACCATTATCACACCTAAAATATTAACAGAAACTACAATATTATCAAATATCCTTGTCACACCTGAAATACATTAACAGTGCTTACTACTTATTGAATTTTCAGTCACTGAAATTAGTCACTATTTCTAATTCTTTCTTCTTTGGTTCTTGCTTGTTTATTTAAGATTCATCCACTACTGCTACTGCTAAGTCACTTCAGTCGTGTCCAACTCTGTGCGACCCCATAGACGGCAGCCCACCAGGTTCACCTGTCCCTGGGATTCTCCAGGCAAGAACACTGGAGTGGGTTGCCATTTTCTTCTCCAATGCATGAAAGTGAAAAGTGAAAGGGACGTCACTCAGTCGTGTCCGACTCTTCGAGACCCCATGGACTGCAGCGTACCAGGCTCCTCTGTCCATGGGATTTTCCAGGCAGTAGTACTCAGTTATAAATTTCTTGAATCTTTTTTAACCTATTGGTCCCCCTCTGTCTCTTCTTTTCCACTAAAGTTTATTTGTTGAAGGATCATTAGCCCTGAAGAGTTTAGCTCAATTTGTTTATGTCCAAAATGGTGCATACAATTCAATATATTTGTGAGACAGATGCTTGAGAAAGATCTGTAGAAGATTTCATTTGTAAAAAAAATGATCAGATCTTTTCTTATGCCATTAAGAAATACCCATCCCCCAACATCGGAAATGAAATCATTTTTTAATGACCTGTAAAGTTCATTTTCCCCATCTGAAGACTTTAGAGCTAGGTAGAGCTTCAGTCATGTCCGACTCTGTGCGACCCCATAGACGGCAGCCCACCAGGCTCCACTGTCCCTGGGATTCTCCAGGCAAGAACACTGGAATGGGTTGCCATTTTCTTCTCCAATAGGTAGATCCTTTAGGAATAATATAATCCAGTGTTTTGTAAAGTTTAAAACGCTACGGTCTCTGATAAGAAATTCACTGGAGGTTCACTCCTGGGTGTGGATCTGCAATTTAAAATCTACTATTGTGATACAATTGCTTCATTATGTGGATGAGAAAACAGCCTCAGAGAAGCACATGTCATGGAAAGATGACCCAGAGAATCCACATGGAAAAGAGGTCTGGCATTTCTGACTTGCAGACGTCAAGGATCAGATAGTTCAGGATCAGCCAGGTTCTACATTCAGTAGACTGTGCTTAGTCGCTCATATCTGACCCTTTGCAACCCTGTGGACTGTAGCCCACCAGGCTCCTGTGTCCATGGGATTCTCCAGGCAAGAATACTGGACTGGGTTGCCATTTCCTCCTCCAGGGGATTTTCTCGATCCAGGGATTGAAGCTGCATCTCCTTGCATCTCCTGCATTGGCAGGAGGACTCTTTGCCCTCTGAGCCATCAGCTGGCACTCAGGAGCAGTGTGACCTTACACAAGATATTTTTCTCTTTCTTAATCTACAAAATAAGGACAATACTATCACTTGACTCAAAGTATTAGGATGACTAATACATAAATATATAACTATTATATATATCATACAATATATTAATATTATATTTTATTTATATGAATAATGTAAATAAATATGTCCTGTGTTGATTTTATTAATTATTACTATTAATTTCCTGAAAACAGAAAGTTGATAGTGTAATACTCATACGAGAAAGTCCGTTGGTTTCTCCTAAGAAAACTACAAGAGAAACAAATTTCAACTGTTTGGATTGAAGCATCTTGTTCGATTTTGCAGTATGTTTCCAATCAATCCATTTTTCTCCCCACACTTTAAAAGACAGAGTACCAATACCTTGAGAATTTTGTTACATGCTGGGGATATTAAGGAAAAAAAAAAACTTCAGGATTAAGAATCAGTTTTACTGTACTGGTATGTTTGGGAAAACTGTAAAATAATTGCTTATATTTTTCTGATAGGAAAACAGGTAGCATTTACACCTAGAGTCTATTATACAGAGCGAAGTAAGTCAGAAAGAGAAAGATAAACATTAAATATTAACGCATATATACGGAATCTAGAAAGACGGCACCGATGAACCTGTTTGCAGGACTGCAGGAGATGCAGACGTAGAGAACATGCTTGTAGACACAGCGGGGGCTGGAGATGTTGGGAAAAACTGAGAGTGGCGTGGAAGCATATACATTAGCGTATGTGAAATTAGACGGCCAGAGGAAATTCGCTGTATGATGCAGGGAGCTCAAATCCGTTGCCCTGAGACAGCCTAGCAGGGTGGGGTGGGGAGGGAGGTGGGAAGGAGGTTCCAGAGGGGGGCCATGTGTATACGTATGGCTGATTCATGTTGCTATATGGCAGAAACCAACACAATATTGTAAAGCAATTATCCTCCAATCAAAAATAAGTAATTTAAAAATGTATTTTAAATTTACTCATTTCCTTGGCTGTGCCAAGTCTTAGTTGCGCACGTGGAATCTTTGATCTTCAGTGCGGCATGTGGGATTTAGTTCCCCGACCAGGGATTGAAACCAGGCCCCCTGCATTGGGAGTGCGGGGTCTTAGCCACTGGACCCCCAGGGACGCCCCTGTTTACATTTCTCTAATTGGAGATCTTCGTGGGTGATCGACTCTCAATGATAAAAATGAATAAGGGGCAATATAGAAAGTCAAAGTGAAGAGGAACTCAAAAGCCTCTTGATGAAAGTGAAAGTGGAGAGTGAAAAAGTTGGCTTAAAGCTCAACATTCAGAAAACGAAGATCATGGCATCTGGTCCCATCACTTCATGGGAAATAGATGGGGAAACAGTGGAAACAGTGTCAGACTTTATTTTTCTGGGCTCCAAAATCACTGCAGATGGTGACTGCAGCCATGAACTTAAAAGACTCTTACTCCTTGGAAGGAAAGTTATGACCAACCTAGATAGCATATTCAAAAGCAGAGGCGTTACTTTGCCAACAAAGGTTCATCTAGTCAAGGCTATGGTTTTTCCTGTGGTCATGTATGGATGTGAGAGTTGGACTGTGAAGAAGGCTGAGTGCCGAAGAATTGATGCTTTTGAACTGTGGTGTTGGAGAAGACTCTTGAGAGTCCCTTGGACTGCAAGGAGACCCAACCAGTCCATTCTGAAGGAGATCAGCCCTGGGATTTCTTTGGAAGGAATGATGCTGAGGCTGAAACTCCAGTACTTTGGCCACCTCATGGGATGAGTTGACTCATTGGAAAAGACTCTGATGCTGGGAGGGATTGGGGGCAAGAGGAGAAGGGGACGCCAGAGGATGAGATGGCTGGATGGCATCACTGACTTGATGGACGTGAGTCTGAGTGAACTCCGGGAGTTGGTGATGGATAGGGAGGCCTGGCGTGCTGTGGTCCATAGGGTCGCAAAGAGTCGGACACAACTGAGCGACTGATCTGATAGAAAGTCAAACTGTAGAGTGAGACTATGTGATTGAACGCAGCTGTCGGAAATAAGAGATAGGCCACAGTATGCAGAGGGCATTAAACATCTCCTGGTAAAACAGACCATATTCTTGAAGTCAAATAAGGAGTAAGGGAGGATGTTTGAGTTTAGATTTAACTCTTAACCTAAGAGAAGAGGGAGATAAATGGCGGCATAGTGGGGATACTCAAGAGGATAATTATTCTAGAAGATGTGCATAGTCCATATCATGATTCCCTTGTATCTTTTGATATAGATGCCTTGTTGGAGGAACTGGAATACTCTATGTTCCAGGAAAGTGATGAATACTCCAAGGCAGCTTCTCCTCCCCTGGATCAGCATTCGAGAAAGGAGAGTAACCTTGATGAGACTTCAAAGGTCCCTTCCGTTCCTGATGACACGAATCCCTTTCCAGTAAGTTTTCATTTATTGAAGTATCTTGAATATACCTATTTGAGTGCATTTCTGAAAATTAATTGTATCTCAAATAAAATTATGCAAAAAGGAGAATCACATATCCAAGAGACAGAAAAAACCTTCTCCTTAAAAATTAAAAAAAAAATTTTTTTAAATGATAAAGGTGGTTGTTTTTGGAAAGAGGAAGAGCACTGAGAAAAGTATCATAGAAGAATAAGTCTTTGGAAACTTTTTTTTTCTTATTAGAGCCTGGAGCTGGCAGAGTATTGTATAATTCACTTGGGATATTCTGATATCACCATTTGGGTATCAGACATGCATGTTGCAGTTTGATTGGAATGTCGCTCAGTAAGGCCAGAGATCACCTGGGCAAGGCCAGGTGACAGTTTAGCTAAATCTTGTCAGGATGGCTTTTTTAGGGTATTCACTTTCTGGCTCTTCTTTTCTGCTGAATATATTAGGAAATTCAATTATTTGTATATGCAGAGGTGAGGAAGCTCTAAGGAACCAACACAAAAAAACTACACTCAGGAAAGATTATGAATTAACCTCCCCGGAAATCCAATTTATTAACTTCTGGCTAGAATTTAAAGGATCAAGTAGAGCAGATACGAATAACATTTGTTGATACATGTTGGTATATATCCTTCCCTATGGATAAGTCTACATGCATCTACTTTATAATTAGAAGCTTACTTGGTGAGAATGGGTTACTATAGGAGGAATCAAGAAGACGCTTTTCATATCTGGCGTTTCTGAACGATGATTTTTTTCCTTTTGGCCACACTGTTCTGCATGTGGGATCTTAGCTTCCCGGCCAGGGTTTGAACCTGTGCGTCCCGCACTGGAAGAGCGGACTCTTAGGCACTGTAGCACAGGGAAGTCCCTGAACTACGGTATTCTGACCCATCCTTGCACACCATATGAAGTCACCAGTAGCACAGACTTGAAATCCGGGCCTGTGGGAAGGCTTCCTCTTTAACCGCTCTTCCTTCCAGCTATGCTGGTACAGTTTTCAGGACACACATTTCTCTCTTTTCTAGGGAGCCATTGTCTCTGTTCTCACTGTGAGGTCTACCCATAGACTCCTAACTGGCCCCCTCACCTGACCCCCTGCAATTTCTTCTCCAAATTGCAGTCAGGATAATCCTGTAACACTTAAATCAGATCACCTCATTCTCCTACTCAGAACCCCGCGATGAATTCTCGTCTCATTTGCAGTAAAAAGCCACAGTCTTCACACCGACCTGATTCATGGGTGACCATATGTCTTGGTTCACTTGGAAGAACCTGGGTTTTTGCTTATTTTCTTGACATCCTCTTATTGACTTTACCTTTTACCCCAGATTTTCCATATTTTTGTGAAATTTTAAAAATTAGTATTAGCTTTAAAGTAAGCCAGCATGGATTATAAACCCCCATTTGGTTCTTCTGGCTTCTCTCACAGTCTCCTGTGGGAGTATATAAAACACATGTGCCGTGAGCGGAGTCCTTATTTTATTATTGCTGTTGTTCAGTCACTCAGTTCTGTCTGACCCTTTGCAGCCCCATGAACTCCAGCACGCCTGGCTTCCCTGTTCACGCTCTCCTGGAGCTTGCTCATACTCATGTCCATCGAGTTGGTGATGCCATCCAGCCATCTCATCCTCTTTCAGCCCCTTCTCCTCCTGCCCTCAATCTTTCCCTGAATCAGGGTCTTTTCAAATGAGTCAGCTCTTCGCATCAGGTGGCCAAAGTATTGAAGTTTCAGCTTCAGCATCAGTCCTTCCAATGAATATTCAGGACTGATTTCCTTTAGGATGGACTGGTCGGATCTCCTTGCAGTCCAAGGGACTCTCAAGAGTCTTCTCCAACACCACAGTTCAAAAGCCTCAATTCTTTGTGCTCAGCCTTCTTTATGGTCCACCTCTCACATCCGTACATGACTACGGGAAAAACCATAACTTTGACTCTATGGACCTTTATCAGCAAAATGATGTCTCTGTGTAGATTTGTCATAGCTTTTTTTCCAAGGAGCAAGGATCTCTTAATTTCATGGCTGCAGTCACTGTCCACAGTGATTTTGGAGCCCAAGAAAACAAAATCTGTCACTGTTTCCATTTTTTCCCCATCTATTTGCCATGAAATGATGGAACCAGATGCCATGATCTTTGTTTTTTGAATGTTCAGTTTTAATTATAGCTGGATCTAATAGATGTGGTTTAGTCACTAAGTCATGATCAACTCTTGGTGACCCCACGGACTGTAATCCACCAGGCTCCTCTGTCCATGGGATTCTCCAGGCAAGAACACTGGAGTGGGTTGCCATTTCCTCCTCCAGGGGATCTTCGCCACACAGGGATCGAGCCTGGCTCTTCTGCATTGTAGGTGAATTCTTTGCCAACTGAGCTACAAGCGAGGTCTAGGATCTAAGAGATGACTAATGACAATGACTAGTCTCTCATTTCCTGATCCTGTTAAGACAAAATCTAACTGGCAGCACCCTTTGGAGGGTGATACTCATGGTGCTGGCTGTTATAGCTAGAGCTCAAGCACAGCAGTCAGTGGCAGCTGACTCCTCTGGGTTTAAGTGGTGGCAAGAAAAATGAGGAGATATTTTTTCCCCTGCTGGCCACCTGTCATAGCGCTGCTTGTGCCCTGCTGTGGTCTGTGAGATGATCTGTGAGATGCAGAGAGTCTCCTCAGGGTCAGAGAGAAATACAGGAAACTACGGCTTAACGTCATACACATCTTGCTGAAGAAACAGAGGCTGAGCACTCTTGCCATAGGGTACAGATCAGATCACATCAGTCGCTCAGTCGTGTCCGACTCTTTGCGACCCCATGAATCACAGCACGCCAGGCCTCCCTGTCCATCACCAACTCCCGGAGTTCACTCAGACTCATGTCCATCGAGTCAGTGATGCCATCCAGCCATCTCATCCTCTGTCGTCCCCTTCTCCTCCTGCCCCCAATCCCTCCCAGCATCAGAGTCTTTTCCAATGAGTCAACTCTTCGCATGAGGTGGCCAAAGTACTGGAGTTTCAGCTTTAGCATCATTCCTTCCAAAGAAATCCCAGGGCTCATCTCCTTCAGAATGGACTGGTTGGATCTCCTTGCAGTCCAAGGGACTCTCAAGAGTCTTCTCCAACACCACAGTTCAAAAGCATCAATTCTTCGGCACTCAGCCTTCTTCACAGTCCAACTCTCACATCCATACATGACCACAGGAAAAACCATAGCCTTGACTAGACGAACCTTTGTTGGCAAAGTAATGTCTCTGCTTTTGAATATGCTATCTAGGTTGGTCATAACTTTCCTTCCAGGAGTAAGAGTCTTTTAATTTCATGGCTGCAGTCACCATCTGCAGTGATTTTAGAGCCCAGAAAAATAAAGTCTGACACTGTTTCCACTGTTTCCCCATCTATTTCCCATGAAGTGATGGGGCTGGATGCCATGATCTTCGTTTTCTGAATGTTGAGCTTTAAGCCAACCTTTTCACTCTCCTCTTTCACTTTCATCAAGAGGCTTTTGAGTTCCTCTTCACTTTCTACCATAAGGGTGGTGTCATCTGCATATCTGAGGTTATTGATATTTTTCCCGGCAATCTTGATTCCAGCTTGTGTTTCTTCCAGTCCAGCGTTTCTCATGATGTACTCTGCATATGTTAAATAAGCAGGGTGACAATATACAGCCTTGACGTGCTCCTTTTCCTATTTGGAACCAGTCTGTTGTTCCATGTCCTGTTCTAACTGTTGCTTCCTGACCTGCATACAAATTTCTCAAGAGGCAGATCAGGTGGTCTGGTATTCCCATCTCTTGAAGAATTTTCCACAGTTTATTGTGATCCACACAGTCAAAGGCTTTGGTATAGTCAATAAAGCAGAGATAGATGTTTTTCTGGAACTCTCTTGCTTTTTCCATGATCCAGTGTTCTTGTTAAAGCAGTTTTATCACTGATTGTATACTAAAGATGTTAGTTTTATTATTTGGTAATGTTTTTAATGAACACTTCCAGCAGCATTTGGCCCAAATCCAAACCAAAACCAAAACTACACGTTTACCTGTCTCAATAAAGTTGATGTTTGGGACTCCTCTGGTGGTCCAGTGCTTAAGCATCTGCCCCCTAAGTGGGATCTATTTATGCTTAACTTTTGAAGTAGATCTTGATGCTTCTTCATAATATTTGTGTCTTCTAGTTTTTGAACCAGCAATGATATTTCTACTCCCCGCTGCCCCATGTTGGATGATAAATATTAACAAAGTTGAACAAATACTTTGTGCAGAATACACCCTCATCATCATCTCTTCTTTTTAAAAAAGCTTTATGATTTATTTATTGGTTGTGCTGGGTCTTCATTGCTGCGTGTTGGTTTTTTCTCTAGTTTCAGTGGGCTTTCTCTTGTCAAGGAACATGGGCTATAGGGAGTGCAGGCTTCAAGATTGGGGCACCTGGGCTCAGTATTTGTCCGAGGATTGAACCCGTGTTCCCTGCTTGGCAGGCAGATTCTTAACCACTGGATCACCAGAGGAGTCTGATCATCAACTTTCTTGAGACAATTAAATGTGTAGTTTTGGTTTTGAGAAGTTAATACTTAAGAAGAACGTGCCAGGTGATGATTCAGTATGTGAAGCTGCAGGAGGTGTGTTTACACGCCATTGTGATACACACCTTCCATACG
This sequence comes from Bos grunniens, assembly GCF_055505025.1. Taxonomy (NCBI): domain Eukaryota; kingdom Metazoa; phylum Chordata; class Mammalia; order Artiodactyla; family Bovidae; genus Bos; species Bos grunniens. Next base: position 82,821,394 of record NC_141179.1, on the reverse strand, counting down.
GACCAAATGACTCTCCTCAATTAATTTTGCTCATTTTCAATTCTAAGTTTTCTTGTGCTTGTAACTAAAGTGAACTAGTGATAATTAATTGACTCCTTTTGCAAGCCACCAGATAATGTCAGATTAAATCAGTTAGAGGCCTCAATTAGAAACTTTAGTTCCAAATTGGTTTAATTGTTACAGCTCATTCAAAGGACCACAGAAAAGTACTTAGAAGTTTATTCTTCTGTCTAAAATGAAACATCTGATATTGCTAATGCCATTGTAAATTTAGTTGAAAGGTTCAACAATGGAGATCAATGTTGTTTTGAGGGGGTGATAATGCTGATACAAATTTTGATGGAGCACAGCCTAATGGTAAAATCAATGTTTTTTTCATACTTGAAAGCCTGTGGAGCAGATAGGTAGTTGGAACTGGTCGTGATGTGCACAAAATTCATGACTGCATCCAAATAAGCTTCTGTATTCTACCAATCAGAATAGAAACTGTGGTTCTTAAAATTTACAAAGTCTCTCTCTATATATATTTACACACAATCAGTGGAGAAGGAAATGGCAACCCACTTCAGTATTCTCGCCTGAGAAATCCCAAGGACAGAGGAGCCTGGTGAGCTACAGTCCGTGGGGTCACAAAGAGTTAGACATGCCTGAGCAACTTATCACATGTGCACACACACACACAATCAGGGTGTGTGTGTGTGTGTGTGTGTGTGTGTATATCATCTACAAAACTTTTGTGACAGAAGCTGTTGTTGAATCTAAAAATATATATTAGCATGGCTGTATATATTTTCTCTATTCATTGCCTGCCATCAACTGGGTTTTAGAAATGTCTGAGCCTTTGAAAAGTAACTTTGTAAAGCAACCTCAGTGGAGGCCATGTTATGGGCAAAATCAGTTGGAAATATTTAATCAGATTATTTAATGCATGTAGCATGAAAATTCAGCTTTTGAAGTTTTTAAACAAGTTGCAATTATGTGCAACAAAGTTTGCAAAAAGGAAGTAGCTCAGATTTCTCCTTACAAAAGCCTGGGAGGAAATGAACCAATCAAAAGATGAGCCCTCAAACATTTTCATGACCTAACTTGAAAATCATGTTTTGGAAACATCTCAACTTTGATGGACCTCCTGATTTTAGTTGAATAAATTTATATTCCCATCAGAATGGGTTGAAATTGTGAAGGCCTATGATTTTGCAGTATCTACATTTGATGAAACGTTAGAAGGCATCATTTAAGACCTCTGTCTTGTAAAAATATCGAAGAAAGTTGTGCTGAATGGAGGCAGAAATACTGCACGTGTGAAAATATTGGAGCTGAAATATTTACACATTTTAATACAAAAAATAGGATTGAGAATATCTTCCACTCAGCAGAATCTGCTCCAAACTTAAAGGTTCATCACCATCTAGACAGGGAGTATCTTCTCAATTAAAATTATTATGGGCTATGGAGAAACAGTGTCAACAATTTCAGATATATTAACGGTAAGACACAGCTTCAAAGAAGACTGCAATTTAATAAAAAGTGTAAAAATAAATAAGATCATGTTGAAAAAAGGCATTTTTTCAGAAAAATTTTAGCATCATGATGTTAAAGACAATGGCTAAGTAGCCAATTAAGATATGCATACATATATCTCAAAAATATTTACTTGTGCCATTTTAAAATGCTTGAGTAATCAATATAAAAAGTCTAAAAAATTTTTTGCTTTCATGTTCATAGCTATGTGTCATTTTAAAATGTTCTAGAAAATTTTATTTTGAGTAGAATTCGTTGATTGGTCTACCAATATGATAAAATAAAAATATTGGTCCATAAATACACATTTTAAAAATTAATGTAATATTAGTTATTTTTAGTACTCTCTTTCATTTGCAAGGACTTCCTTGGTGGCTCAGCTGGTAAAGAATCCGCCTGTAATGCCGGAGTCCTGGGTTGGATCCCTGGGTGGGAAGATCCCCTGGAGAAGGGAATAGCTACCCACTCCAGTGTTCTGGCCTGGAGAATTCCATGGACTGTATAGTCCATGGGGTCACCAAGAGCCCGACAGGACTGAGCGACTTCCACCTCACGTCACTCTCAAATGTGTCGCAGTCTGAATAATAAAGTATGTGTTCGCCGACCTGCATGAACTGGGCCCTGACTTCTTGTCTCACTGGTGTGCTCTACTCAGGCCACATAGGTGCTCGACCGCGGTGCCCGTGACATCTGCACAGTGTCCTCATTCCCTTAAGTCCTTGCCCAAGCACTCCTTCCCAACCAATATATCGGTGGACGCCATCCCTCCCCCTTTCCTCGTCTCCCTTGTTGTTGTTTGGTCTCTAAGGAGCGTCTGACTCTTTGTGACCCTAGACGATAGCCCCCACCAGGCTCCTCCATCCATGGGATCTCCCAGGCAAGAATACTGGCATGGGTGGCCATTTCCTTCTCCAGGGGAACTTCCTGACCCGGGGATCAAACCTGCATGTCCTGCGTTGGCAGGTGATTCTTTAGCAGTGAACCACCAGGGAAGCCCCTTTCTTATCTCCTACCCATCATTAATGTTTATTATTTTTTTACATATTAATCATATGTCTCTCACCACCGTAATGTAAGGCTCAGGAACAATTTCTATTCTTTTGTTTTGTTTTTTGACTCCTGCATCCCCTAGCCCTCACACCTGACAGGCACTTAATAAATATTTGCTCATGAAATAAACTACGGGTCAGCTACCCTTTAGAGTCACTCCTTATTTTTTCCCGTGTGTTAAATTGAACCGCGTTGTACTCTTCCCCGACTCCGTCCTGTATAGTTCCAGGGGCTTTGCCCTGACTCATGTTGTTTTGTGGTTCTTTTCTGAGAGGGGTGGCGTCCCTGTTTCAGTGCTTTGAGGGCGGGGTGGGTTGGGTGGTCCCTGTATTTGATCACAAGCCAGCTACTGTGCTGAGCATTTGGCCTTTCTCTATGGGACGGCTGCTACTCCTCTGCCTTGTGAAAGATTTGACATATGCTAGTCGTCAGTCCCCTTTAGAAGCTCCAAACATCTTCTAACTCTGGCTGTGGGTAAGTACTAGGATTCTTTTTAAATTTATCTTTTATTAAAAAATTTTATTGAAGCGTAGTTGATCTACAATGTTGTGTTACTTCCTGATGTGCAGCAACGGGATTCAGTTATCATCTACACACATGTATGTATGGGGTCGCACAGAGTCGGACACGACTGAAGTTACTTAGCAGCATGTATGTATTATCTATTTCTTTTTCATAGTCTTTGCCATGATGGTTTATCACAGGATACTGAATATAGCTCCCTGTGCTTTACCGCGGGACTTTGTTGTGTATCCAACATGCAAATAATGAGAAATTCATTCTTACTTCTTCTCTGTCACTTGCGTGTCTTAGGTGCAGCTTGTGTATACTACCGAAATCCAGGGACCCAATGTCTACAGGTATTTTTCTTTTTCATTAAATATTTTAAAATGAAGGATACTAGAGAATTGTTGTCAACCTATGTCTGGGCCATCATTTGCTTTCTCAAGTGTTTGTTACTAGCATTCCTATTTCCCGCCCCTCATTCCATGGTCTGTGAGCAGTGATGGAATTCTGCCTGCTGACACGTGGTGGTTTCTCAGGGAGCCTGGCTTCCAGACGGGTCATCTTCTCATCCGCGCGGGTGGGCGCTGTTGTTTCCTAACCTCCTGACAAAATGTAAACAGCCCGAGTCATCACAGGTGCTACGACCCAGCTATTCCAGACACCGTGCTGCTGTTCACTAAAGAGAAAACAGCCAAAGAAATGTCAGCAAGACGCTGACAAAATCAGAGCCAGGATCAGGGCGGAACTAAGACAGTGGTTTCCATGGCAGATTGATGAATACATGTGGTTTTTGTTCTGTTGCTAAGTCGTGTCTGACTCTGCAACGCCATGGACTGCAACACGCCAGGCTCCTCTGTCCTTTACTGTCTCCCGGAGTTTGCTCAAATTCATGTCCATTGAGTCAGTGATGTCATCCAACCATCTCATCTTCTGTCGCCCCCTTCTCCTTTGCCTTCAATCTTTCCCAGCATCAGAGTCTTTTCCAATGAGCCGGCTCCTTGCATCAGGTGGCCAAAGTATTGGCGCTTCAGCTTCAGTAGCAATCCTTCCAATGAATTTTCAGGGTTACTCAACATTTATTTAGCGGTGGAGGGATTTCCTTTTAATAAAAGTTACATATTGCTGCAGATTCTACTTACTAAATGATTTTTTCTGGGCAAGGCAGAGTTTGACAATCTAAAAAATTAAAGGGCCACTGTTTCTGTTCATCAGACAGCATTCTGGGAAAGAAATCAAAGGGTTTAAAATGTAAATGCTAAAGCTTCACACTTGGTGAAGAGAACTACACCACATTAGCGTGGTTTCACAATTGCAACCAGTAACTCACATGTGGCACAAAGATACAAGGAGGGCCTGTGCTCTCTTCTGAAGCCTTGGCACGACTTCCCATCTTAGGGGGCTTTCTGTTCATGTGAGAGTGAAGCCAACTTACTAATACCTATCGCCAGCTTATTCCAGTGCTAGGAAGCTGCCTGCTGGGTGTGCCCCTTAGGCCTTCCCGTCTCTTTCCTTTGTCAAAAGAAAAAAAAAAAAGTAAAACATTAAGTACGTGGTACACTGTAGCTTCTCACTTAATATTTTTTTATATTGAAGAAACCAAGACTTGAATGTAAAAGCTAGTAGACACAGGGATATCTAGTATGAAACCCAGCCCGACCGGCGGCCACTTTGCCCTATATCTGGCCTCGTGACCCGCTGACGGAGCGGCGTCCTAACTTCCGGGCGCCTTTCCTCTGAGTACAGATCTTTGGGGAGAAGGAAATGGCAGCCCACTCCAGTGTTCTTGCCTGGAGAATTCCAGGGGCAGAGGAGCCTTCAGGGGTCACAAAGAGTCGGACACGACTGAGTGACTCACACACACACACAGATCTTTGGGCCAGGAGAGCTGACCCCTGCGGGTCGGGTTTTACCAGCTCCAGGGTCGTAGGCTCCCACCGGCTGCAAACAATGGAAGGCGCTGGGCGAGACTGGGTGGGGCGGGTGGACGTGCTGGGGGGAGAGGGGTGCAAGGCAAGGCCGTTTAGGGCGCGTGCTCGCCCAGGCTCTCTCTCTCCTCAGTGTCTCTCCTTTTACGGCTTCTGATTCCCTCCTCTGCCTGGGAACCTGGGCTCCCGGGGCTTGGTAACTTTGCCTCTGCGTTTTGTGCCTTTGACTAACGGCTTCTTGCTGAACCTGATCTCTGAGCTCCCTCGGTGTTTCCTGTCTGCTTCTGAGCTCTCCATCACCCGTGTAATTAAATTGCTGAATTAAATTCCTTCTGCTTACTCTCAGTCTTTGAATTTTCCTGAGCAGATCTCAATCAATGCAAATACCACTACTGAAGGATACTCACCATGTCGATCTGTGTAGGAGAGTGATATGAAATGCAGGTGACCTAGTCAATATGTAACGGGCTGATCCAAACCCCGGGCTGATAAAATTCGGAGCCCACAAGGCTTCCGTGTGCAGATTCAGCATGAGACACAGAAGCAAGACTCCTGCTTGCTGTTTCCACCATTCCCTCTGACTTGCTTAAATTAACCAAACATTACTTTCAACCTTGAAAGTATGTTCAATACCAGGTGTGGATATAACAATATGATGATTTTTAGAAATACATCTTTTATATGACCCGAAATAATTTTAGTTAAGAATAGGGAGGGACACTTCATAAACATATTGCAGAGGAATAAATAGGGGAAAAAATAAAGCTCTTCACTTGGTAAGTCTTGAACTCAACTTTTATATTTGTATTTTTTTTATGGTTTATCATAGGATTTTTTTCTTAATTGGGGGATACTTGGCTTTACAAAGTTGTCTTTGTTTCTGCTGAACAACAACGTGAGTTGGCTCTAAGTATACATATGTCTCCTCCCTCTGGATCTTTCCCCACTCCAGCCCACCGCTCTCGGTCATCACAGAGCACCGAGCTGAGATACCTGTACTATACAGCAAATCTGGTACCTTAGACCCCTCGGCCATCCTGACACCCCTGTTGGTATTATTAAGACCTCTGCATAATGAAATTGTTACTAATGGCATACTTACGTGCTTTATCACGTGGCGTCCATGGTAAAGAACCCGCCTGCCAGTGCAGGAGACTAAGAGACACAGGTTCAATCCCTGGGTTGGGAAGATCCCCTAGAGAAGGAGAAGAGTACCCACTCCAGTACTCTTGCCTGGAGAATCCCATGAACAGAGGAGCCTGGGTGGGGGGTGGGGCGCTACAGTCCAGGGGATCACAGAGAGTCAGACACGATAGAATCGACTTAGCAAGCACGCATCATCTTAGAGATGGAGGGAGAAATCAAAGGAGCGCTGAGTCTTTTCAGGAGCGTTTCCTATAGTGAAGTCATCATTGACACTTCAAGAGGTCTTTCCTTTCTCATTTAGAAGTTGATACTGTTGACTCAGTTACTCCTAGGGTATTATGACAACGATCTCTCTTTCTTTCTACGATGCACTAGGCGTCTAGTTAGCAGCTAGAGAGAGGGACTCCCCTGGCAGGCAGCAGTTGAGGGCTTGCACTCCCAGTGCAGGGGGCGCAGGGCTGATCCCTGGCTGGGGGACTAGGACTCTGCATGCCACATAGCACAGCCAAAAAAAAAAAAAATGGGGGGAACTAACCAGTGAGAGTCCTTTCACTAAGAACAAGGATGCCCATCTGCAGGATGAACAGGTTTTTGGATTATACAGGGCGGCGTGAGAAGCTGCATTTGTTCTACGCTGGGACACAGGAAAGAGGTGTTCAGTCCTGCCACCTATTGTACTCCTAAGACACGTGCTGTGGCAGCAGTTCCTGAGGGATTAAGACTGAAAAGAGTTGTGGGAGAGAGAGAGAGCTCCTTTGCACTTTGTCCTTGGAAACCTCCAAAGACTAAATCCGTCACTTGCATACCTGACCATTTTTGTTCTTCCAAAAAAAGAAAAAAAAAAAACCCAAACTTGTGTCTGGCCGGAAGCCATATTGTACCTAAAGGACAAAGTCCTTTAAGAGGGGAAAAGATCCACTTTCCTCCGACATTGCCCTTGCTGTTAGATGTTCAAATGTACGTGAGCCAGTAGCACATGTTGCACCCAAGAGACGGTCTTTTTTTGTTAAGAGAGGAAGATGTCCATCTTTCTTCTACTTTTTCCCTAGTTGATAAATATATAAAATAAGTAAAATAGTAAGATTTTTGTTGTCATGTATGAAAACACATTTAGTGAATGCTTTAGAATATTTGACTTTATTTATGGCTTTATGTGTGTGTGTGTGTGTGTCTCTCTCTCTCTCATATACACACACATAGTTTGGTGGGTTGTTAGCTAAGCTTCCTAATTAACTTGATGACAAACACTACTCCAGATTCCGTTACTTGTATAACGCAGTGATTCCACTTCTCAGGATGTACTCTGTGGAAGTGAAGGTATCAAACATTTATTTAGCAGTGTTGACTACAACAGTGAAAATCAGGAACAATCTAGGTATCTAACAATAAATGATCAGTTCCATAGATTATAGCACACACTGTATAGCCTTTATACATCTTTCAGAAGATAATTTAGTGATAGAGAACACCAGCTGAGCAGTCTGCAGGCCCAAACTCTGATGTTTGCCTTTTGTATAGGGTACAGCAAAGGCTTTAACGTCCCTAGGCCCCAGTTTCTTCATCTGGGGGTAGTGCTGCTGCTGCTGCTGAGTCACTCAGTCGTGTCCGACTCTGTGCGACCCCATAGACGGCAGCCCCCCAGGCCCCCCCGCCCCTGGGATTCTCCAGGCAGGAACACTGGAGTGGGGTTGCCATTTCCTTCTCCAATGCATGAAAGTGAAAAGTGAAAGGGAAGTCGCTCAGTCGCTCATCGCCTTCTCCGGGGGTAGTACTACTTACCTCTTACTGTTTTTATGAGGATTTAAAGAGAACCCATGTAAAACTCTTTACAGAGGGCCTAGTGTTATATACTGGAGAAGGCAATGGCACCCCACTGCAGTACTCATGCCTGGAAAATCCATGGACGGAGGAGCCTGGTGGGCTGCAGTCCATGGGGTCGCTAGAGTCTGACACGACTGAGCGACTTCACTTTCACTTTTCACTTTCATGCATTGGAGAAGGAAATGGCAACCCACTCCAGTGTTCTTGCCTGGAGAATCCCAGGTTACAGGGGAGCCTGGTGGGCTGCCGTCTATGGGGTCGCACAGAGTCGTACACGACTGAAGCGGCTTAGCAGCAGCAGCAGCAATGTTCTATACACATTCAATAATTGTTAACTATTATGGTTGCAAAGGATAGATAAGGATGTGAATTAGGGGATGGGAAAAATGTTAACTCGAAAACATGAAGAAAACCAGTAATATTCAAATTTCCTAAAATCATACACAATCATAGAAGAGTGTAAAAACATAAGGCATCGTGTCTAGGGTGTTCAGTGCCTCTCAAAAGGAGGAGAATATGTGCTTTTATTTTTTTCTTTGTATTCCTCTACAGTTTTAAATGGCAATCCACTCCAGTACTCTTGCCTGGAAAATCCCATGGACAGAGGAGCCTGGTGGGCTGCAGTCCATGGGGTTGCACAGAGTCGGACACGACTGAAGCGACTTAGCAGCAGCAGCAGTTTAAAAATGTTCTACATTTAACATTACTCATTTTATATTGAACATAATTTTTCATAGGACTCGCAACATTGTGACTATATTAATGTAGTATACCGTAAGTTACTTAATGGAATCGTAGTTGGTGAATGTGCCTGTGCGTGAGAATCGCGCTGCTGACGCCCAGCCTGCCGCTCCTGCCGTCTCACCGGCTTCTCTCAGTGTCTCTTTCCTAGGATAGCTGACCTTTGTTTTGAAAATATAACTTCACACACACAATTAGTTTATGAACTCACATATGTAAAAAGTCAAAGAGGTATCTTCTGCTTACTATTGTGTATAAACCTAAACCTGCTCTGAAAAATAGTCTTAAAAAAAAAAAAAAAACCAAAGCAGAGAATTCCCTGGCTGTCCACCTGGCTGTCCAGTGCTTAGGACTCGCGCTTTCACTGCCGGGCTCAGCTTCAGTCCCTGGTCAGAGAACTAAGATTCCGCAAGGCTCGCAGCGCAGCCAAACGCAAACCAAAAAACGTGAGACAAACCGGAAATATCCAGGGTGAGCTGCGAGACCACCTCCAGCAGCGTCTCTCCTCCCACCACCTAATTACCAGCTCGATAGGTAACTGCTGTCGGGCCTGTCTTCTTACAGATCTGTGTGTGCAGCTCCAGACTTATGGATCCGTGTTTCTGAAATGATGTCGATGGAAGGAGAGTTTTCATATTGTTCTGGGCCTTGGTTTTTAAGTTAGCAGTATAAATTAGAAGTCTTCCTTAGTTCATATAAATCTGTTGACATTTTTTTTTTAGCCATAGGGTATTTTATAGTGTGGGTGGACCATAATTTATGTGACTGTATCTCCATTTAGTTTTAATTTGCTCATAAGACTATACTGCTTCTGTGTTTCAAGGAATGTCTTTGTGTACGTATCTTTATAGATATGTCCAATTTTTCTGTAGGATAGAGTCTCGGAAGTAAAATTGCTGAATTGGTCTAGTTTTAGTCCTATCTAAGGGGTTAGTGGGTCTAACCAGGTGGCACAGTGGGAAAGAACCCACCTGCCAATGCAGGAGATGTAAGAGATGCAGGTTCAATCCCTGGGTCAGGAAGATGCCTTGGAAAAGGAAATGGCAACCCACTCCAGTGTTCTTGCCTGGAGAACCCCATGGACAGAAGAGCCTGGCGGGCTACAGTCCACGGGGTCGCAAAGAGTCAGAGATGACTGAAGTGACTTAGCATGCATGCAAAGGGCTAATAGTTAAAACTGCATTTTCTGGTATTTTAGGCACTGTCTAACGCTTATTTGAGTTTTGGTGTGTTAGTTTGATTTTTTTCTTTCCTCCTTACAGTGAGATTCAAGAGCCAAAGGAATCACCACCAGCTTCTAAAACCTCAGCAGCCGCACAGTTGGATGAGCTGATGGCGCATCTGTGTGAGCTGCAGCATCAGGTGAGCACCGTCCTGGGATGCAGCCCGCAGGGCTTCTCTCTGTGGACCTCCGCCCTGCCCTCCCGCTTCAGAAACTCCCCCAAGTCCTTACTGATTCTGCCGGACTCAGTTTAACTCAGTGGATGAGCTCACTGAAGTGTAGCTGATTTACAGTGTGTTGAATTTGTTTCCGGTGTTCAGCAGAACGATTCAGTTCTGTATCTCCACCTATATCTCTATCTGACTTTTTCCTGTTAGAGGTTATTACAAAATATTGAGCATGGTTCCCTGTGCTGTACAGTGGTAGGTCCTTGTTGGTTATCTGTTTTATATATAGGAATGTGTCCATGGTAATCCCAAACTCCTAATTTATCCCTCCCACCCTTTACCCCCAAATGTGCTAAGCAGCTTCAGTCATGTCCGACTCTCTGTGACCCCATGGACCGTAGCCCACCAGGCTCCTCTGTCCATGGGATTCTCCAGGCCAGAAGACTGGAGTGGTTGTCATTTCCTCCTCCAGGGATCTTCCCGACCCAGGGATCGAACCCTCATCTCTTACATTTCCTGCATTGGCAGGCAGTTCTTTGTCATTAGCACCACCTGGGAAGCCTTTTACCCGCTTGGTAACCGTAATTTTTTTTTTTTTAGTCTATGGGTTTATTTCTGTTTTGTATATAAGTTTATTTGTGCTGAGTTTTTTTTAGATGTCTTATCTGGATATAAAAGACTCTGTGATACAGGTTCTGATTTCAAGGGGCTTGGAGTGTGCTTAATAAAATGAGATATAAAATGAGGTGATATTTATTAGACTAAAAGACAGACTGTTTGCCACTAAAGCTGGATAAAGTGTGGAAGGGCTGTTAAAGAGACCTCCCTGAGTAAGACAGAGGAGACCCATGGCAAGCTGGAGCATAGCAAGGGAGCGCAAGCGTGGCTTTGAAAGGAAGGATGAGTCCTAAACTCTTACTGAGAGAAAATCCACCCCTCTTGGTCTAGTCTCTGGGCTTCCCTGGTGGCTCAGTTGGTAAAGATATGCCTGCAATGCGGGAGACCCGGGTTTGATCCCTGGGTCAGGAAGATCTTCTGGAGAAGGAAATGACAACCCACTCCAGTACTCTTGCCTGCAGAATCCCATGGACAGAGGAACCTGGAGGCTACAGTCCACAGGGTCGCAAGAGCTGGACACGACTGAGCCACTAAACCACCACCGCCACCATAGCTGATCAGCAGTGTGCTAATTTCAGGTGCCCAGCAAAGTGATTCAGTTATATACACACGGACCCTTTTCAAATGCTTTTCCCATTTAGGTTATTGAGCTAGAATTCTTAAGGTAGAGAATCCAACCATTCTGAATTGGTTGGGGTATTTGATACGCACACTTGAAGTGACTATGAAGTAATTTCAAGGCAGTGTATAAAAATGTGTGTGACTTGAAGGGCAGGAATCTTATCTCTGTGGCTCACCTTTGGCTTTCCAGTGCTGTTTCTGATGCATTATGAGTAATGCATATTATTAGAGAGACAATGAATAAATATTAGAAACAAGTTTTTTTTAATATTTACAATAAAGCTGAGTGCATTCCTCATCGCATTGTATATCTGAAAATTGTTGTTTAGTTGCTAAATCATGCCAACTGTTTTAAAACCCCATAGACTATAGCCCACCAGGAGCCTTTGTCCTTGGGATTTCCCAGGCAAGAATACTGGCGTGGGTTGCTATTTCCTTCTCCAGGGGATCATTCAGACTCCAGAATGGAACCTGCATCTCCTGAAGTGGCAGGCAGATTCTTTACCACTGAGCCACCAGGGAACCCCATATCTGAAAATACTAGAAAAAAAAAATCTACATTAGCAGTTTTAATTGTGTGATGTTTTAAAATTGATTTAACGTGTGTCTTAGTTTATTTACATTTAAAAATTTATGCTTATTTTTTGAATTAGCCATATCTTTCAGTTCAGTTCAGTCGCTCAGTTGTGTCCGACTCTTTGCAACCCCATGAATCGCAGCACGCCAGGCCTCCCTGTCAATCACCAACTCCCGGAGTTCACTCAGACTCACGTCCATTGAGTCAGTGATGCCATCCAGCCATCTCATCCTCTGTCGTCCCCTTCTCCTCCTGCCCCCAATCCCTCCCAGCATCAGAGTCTTTTCCAATGAGTCAACTCTTCACATGAGGTGGCCAAAGTATTGGAGTTTCAGCTTTAGCATCATTCCTTCCAAAGAACACCCAGGGCTGATCTCCTTCAGAATGGACTGGTTGGATCTCCTTGCAGTCCAAGGGACTCTCAAGAGTCTTCTCCAACACCACAGTTCAAAAGCATCAATTTTTCAGCACTCAGCTTTCTTCACAGTCCAACTCTCACATCCATACATGACCACTGGAAAAACCATAGCCTTGACTAGACGGACCTTTGTTGGCAAAGTAATGTCTCTGCTTTTCAATATGCTATTTAGGTTGGTCACTTTCCTTCCAAGGAGTAAGCATCTTTTAATTTCATGGCTGCAATCACCATCTGCAGTGATTTTGGAGCCCAGAAAAATAAAGTCTGACACTGTTTCCACTGTTTCCCCATCTATTTCCCATGAAGTGATGGGACCAGATGCCATGATCTTCATTTTCTGAATGTTGAGCTTTAAGCCAACTTTTTCACTCTCCTCTTTCACTCTCATCAAGAGGCTTTTTAGTTCCTCTTCACTTTCCACATATCTGAGGTTATTGATATTTCTTCCGGCAATCTTGATTCCAGCTCGTGCTTCTTCCAGCCCAGCGTTTCTCATGATGTACTCTGCATAGAAGTTAAATAAGTAGGGTGACAATATACAGCCTTGGCATACTCCTTTTCCTATTTGGAACCAGTCTGTTGTTCCGTGTCCAGTTCTAACTGTTGCTTCCTGACCTGCATAGAGGTTTCTCAAGAGGCGGGTCAGGTGGTCTGGTATTCCCATCTCTTTCAGAATTTTCCACAGTTTATTGTGATCCACACAGTCAAAGGCTTTGGCATAGCCATACCTTTACACTGTACAAAAATCCATAGTACAACAGTATACAGTGAAGTGTTCCCAGCCATCCAGTTCTGCCCCCTGGAGGTATTCAGTATTTTCTATTTTTCACATAATCCTTTCAGAAGCACTCTGAAATATACCAGCAAATAGATGTAATTGTATATATAGACACAGACACATTGCTGTGTTTTTACTTAGTTATTTTCAGGCCTTTTCGATGTTAACCTTTAGAACACGAATCTCTTGAGCATGAACTAACATTATATAATAGGAGAGGAAGGAAGTGTGTCAAATGATAAGTTTCTCGAAGGAAAATGAGCATTTTGCTTAGTGAGATGGTGGGAGGTTGTCCCAGGCAGAGGCCTGAAGCAAAGGGAGCACTTTCTGGAGACTGCGGGGAGCCTGGCTGGCTGTACACAGTGGGGGCTTTTCCTGAGTAATCCAAGATGAAACGGGAAAGGTGAAGTGGGGCAGTGGGCGGGGACGCTGGGACGCTGGGACTTCAGCGCCGCAGGCCGTGGAGAAGCACCGCAGCCCCCTGGTCCGGAAGGCGCGGTCCTCTGGAAACTGGGAGTTGAGAGAGACGAGCTGGGCAACGGTTCTGTCACTCAAAGTCTCCCTGTTGAATGTTTTATCGCAGCTGCACTGCAGTTTCCCTTTAATAAATCCAACCGGCCACCAAGTTTTATCTGACCACCTCTGACCACCTTCTCCACCGTCACTGGCCCAAGTCATCTCCGATCCCAGCTGTGTTGAAAGTCTCCTGCCTAACGAGCACCTCTGATGCCTCTTGCTTTGTCCATACCTAATTCCTCACTCAGCTAGCGCAGGGATCTTGTGAATCAGATTCTTTCCCTCTCACGCTTGAAGCGCCCTAATGGTTCCATCACCCTTGGAATAAAACCTGAGCTTTATTAAGTAATAACAATTATTTATTTTTATTAATAAAACCGAAGCTTTGTCCTGCGGGCTCTGTGTGATCATTGCCTCTTTTTCCATTGTTTTCTCCTGCCTCACTCATCTGCACTCCCTCTGTTCTAGCCCTCCTGACCTCTTTTTACTTTTTATGTGTCAGACTATCTCATCCCTCTGGGCCTTCCTCCCCTCTAGAATGCTGTTCTCACAATTATCAATATTTCTGTGTCTCAGTAAATCACTCAAATATCTGCTCAGGTATCAGCTCCTTAGCCTTCTCGGATTGCCCTCGTCTGAATCCATTCTTCCTCACCATCCCACTCTCTTTTGTCTCAATATATAATTCATATCTCTAACCTGACATCATATCATCTGTTATTTCTTTAATTGCTTACTGTCTGTTACTCAGAGAAAATAAATTCCATGAGGGCAGACACTTGGTTAGTCTTGAGAACTGCTCTGCACCACGAGCCTAGAACAGTGAGTGGCAGAAATTAGCTGCCCAATAAACACTGCAACATAAATACATAAAAAGATGAATTGTTGACCTGCAGTCATCACAAGAGATAAGGTATCCTCTTCCTATGTTCAATTTCCTACTGCCAGAAGAGATTGGCAAACAGGAAGACTAGCCAGAGTTCATTCAGCCTGAGGAACTTAGAGTGAAAGGGAGATGAAAGCTTTTTTTTTTTTTTTGGTGTTGCAATGTTAGATTCTTCCAGCGCCTTGGAGGAAGTTCAGGGAAAGACTAAGAGATAGTGCAGAAGATGCCAATGAGGATGACTCTCTTTGTGGTTCTCTTCTTGGTACAGGTTACAGCGAAAGCAGATGCCAGCAAGAAACCCGTATCCGACAATCAGGATCACAAGGCCTCCCTGGACTCCATGCTGGGGGGCTTGGAGCAGGACTTGCAGAACCTGGGAATTGCCACAGTACCCAAGGGGCACTGTGCCTCCTGCCAGAAACCGATCGCTGGAAAGGTGGGGCGGGCCAAGACACTGATGCTACGGCCATCCATGTCTGTGTGTGTCCGTCTCCACCCTCCAAGGACTGCTCTTTCTTCTTATGACCTAAGACAATGTAGTGATACTTACCAATCCTTCACAGTGCTCCGGGTGTGGGACTAAGCACCGTACAAGTCTTCTTTTATCTAATGGTTGCATTATCCCTTCAATCCTGAATTGGGAAGAGCCCCTGGAGGAGGGCATGGCAGCCCACTCCAGTGTTCTTGCCTGGAGAATCCCATGGACAGAGGAGGCTGGTGGGCTACAGTCCATGGGGTCACAGAGAGTCAGACACGACTGAATGACTGAGCACGCATGCACGCATACACACAGCCCTTCAGTGGTTGCAAGCTCTTTGTAAAGATGAGGAAACTGAGGGCCCAGGGTCATTAACTGACATATCCAAGGTCTAGTAAGAGGTGAATGTAAGATCCAAATCCAGGAGACTCTGGCTTGAGAGTTCAAGCTCATAACCATTTTCCTCTACTGCCTTATGGAGAATAATTTTCCCTCTGCTCCCTTGGTTCAAATCTTCCCAGTGCAAAGTGACTGATTATGACTTTCAGCTGCTCCCAGAATCATAGCATGACCACAAATTCCTGCTTGGGCACCATCCTTCATCCAAAGTCTTATAAAGGGCGTCGAGACCTGACTTTCCACAGGGTGTGAGATGAGGTGTCCAGATCAGAGGAATAAAAACTGTCATTGGTCTCCTGTTCCCGGGATCCCTTCCAGGCCAAGCATGTCGTCTGTCACCACTGTGCTCTATTTCGTGTCTGTAATTTTCTGGGGCAGTATAGCAGAGTGAGCGTTTATTAAGTTGGGAAAGCGGACACCATGCCATTATCCGTGAAGTGTGGGCCACAGGTGGAGAAGGGAATAGCAGCCCACTCCAGTACTCTTGCCTGGAGAATCCCAGGGACACAGGAGCCTGGCCGGCTGCAGTCCACGGGGTCACAGAGGGTCGGACACGACTGAGCGACTCACACATCCACACATACCCACGGACCACAGGCCGCGTGAGTGCACCCGAGGTCTTGGCCTCAGTGTGGCGTAACTGCAGGGGGTGTCGTTTCCATGGATGCTGTTGAAAGAGCACGCCCCAGAGTCGTGCACACTGCGGACCCCCGAGTGCCCGGGCCCCCACGCCAAGCTTTGCTTCACCCTCCAGGTGATCCACGCGCTGGGGCAGGCGTGGCATCCCGAGCACTTCGTGTGCGCCCACTGCAAAGCGGAGATCGGCTCCAGCCCCTTCTTCGAGCGGAGCGGCCTGGCCTACTGCGCTAAGGACTACCACCGTCTCTTCTCTCCGCGCTGTGCGTACTGCGCCGCTCCCATCCTGGACGTGAGTGAGCCCGCTGCCCCCGCCTTCGCGCAGTTTTTGTTAGAGCCCGGCTCGTGTTTTACAGCTCTGCAGCCTCCTAATCACTCTCCGTTGCTTTTCCAGAAAGTGCTGACGGCCATGAACCAAACCTGGCACCCCGAGCACTTCTTCTGCGCTCACTGTGGAGAGGTGTTCGGTGAAGAAGGTACGGCCCGGCTGGTTAGCAAGGCTTTTCCCTGATCTTCTCTGCTGGTCCTGGTTCCTGCCTCGACCACCCAGGTGCCCATTTCGGTACCAAACGCCATCCCTTCCAACCTGATCTGACATAGATACCTTTTGCTTAAATGAAAATTTTAAATCAAAATCATACAAATGCATAGTTTAAAATGCAAATACTACGCCAAGAGTAATATTCAAAAACACTCCCTTGCTTTTCTTTTTCCACCCCCAAGTCCAGTTCTCCTCTCTAAATATTTTAACTTCTTCTGTTACTTACTTGTGGGGCTTTCCAGGCGGCGCTAGTGGTAAAGAACCTGCCTGGCGATGCAGGAGACACAGGTTCCATCCCTGGTTCGGGAAGATCCCCTGGAGGAGGGCGTGGCACCCCGTTCTTGCCTGGAGAATCCCATGGACAGGGGAGCCTGGCAGGCTATAGTCCGTGGGGTTGCAGAGTCGGACATGACTGAGTGACTAAGCACAGCACAGCACATTATTTACTTGTATATTTTAGACAGTATATTCCTCTATATTGATTTTTTGTCCAATTTTAGCCATTACATGTTAACTTTCTACCAAGACAGATAAGGATTTAGAAATGTTATTACTCCTCCACCCACCCCCAACATAATTCCCCTCCCCTATTCTCTCAGTTATAATTAGGTCATAGTTATAAATCAGATCAGTATTCAGTGTGTACATGTGGACATTCACATAAATATTGCTCACCACTGAGTCATGTAGCACATGGTGATACAGTACAGGGAGGATTTGGGGTTCGTCTGCCTGGTTCAGATCTGGGCTGTGGCATTTATAGCCATAGGGTGTTAAAGGGATCTTTGGAGCTTACTTTGCTCATGAGTAAAATGGACCTAATAATAATGCTTACTTTAGGACTTCCCTCGTGGTCCAGTGGTTAAGACTCTGCGCTTCCTATGCAGGAACGTGGGTTTGATTCCTGGTTGGGAATCGAAGCTCTCACATGCCATGTGGCATGACCAAAAAGATTTTTTTTTAAGTAAGGAAAAATGATAATGCTTACTGTATAGGGTCATTATGAGGATTTTAAGAGACAATATCAATGTAGTGTTTGCAACAGTGCCTGGCACATGAAGATGACGAAGATGACGATCAATATCATGGTGTCCTTTTCATACACGTGTTATTTCCTGAAATTAACATCTGGATCCCTTTTTCATTAGCTTAATTCTCATTGTAATTATCACTAATTTATCTGACACAGCTGCGGAATCCTTCTCAAAATGGTCATCCACTTCTGGTAATACGTCAGTTCCATTCGTTTCTTTTTTTTTTTCTTGGAGATATCTGTCCAGGAGACTTTCATCCTTCTGCTCCAGCCTGCCTGCTGAGAAGCAATACTTTATCTCGGGAATCCCTTGTACTAAATCCTTTCCTCCATCTTTGAATATGTATTATTGCTTTTATTTTGGTGGAGCACACCCTCCAGTAGCTCCTGGTAGAAACTTTGAAACCTTGAGCATCTGAAAATATCTTGTCTGCCTTAAGTGTCCTGGACATAGAATTCTAGGTAGAAGCAATTTCCCTCATCATTCTGAAGACAGTGCTTCACTGTCTTCCTGCCTCCGTGGCTGAAAGTTTTTTATTAAGATTTTGTTCTTGTTCCTGACCCTTTCTGTGTGACAAGTTTTGCCCCTGTTGCAGGCTTTTTACTCCCTTCTGTTTTCTGCATTGTCTTGATTTTTCTTTCCTGACTTCTTCTTTTTATGTTTGTTTTGAACCAATATGACTCGTGTATGAAATCAGAAAGCTTCTTTTTTCTTTTCCTGTACTTTTAGAATTAATTCACAGGGAAAGTTTTCTTCTAAATAAAAATTTGAGGCAGTCTTATGTCTTTTTTGATTATTTTTAATAAACTACTCTAAATAGAAAAAAGTAAATTTAAGACACAAAACACAAGTCTAAATCCTTAGGTAATTCATTCTGTATAATGACTAAAGCCTCCAACTTATCTAAAGTGACAGCTACTCTCTCCCCTGGTGGGATCTTTAAGCTGCAGGAGGCCAGGGAAGAGGGGTGTGGCCGGTCACGGGTCCTTTCTTGCTTTTATTCTCACACCCACTGCTAATCTCCATAGCTGACCCCTCCAGGGTTGAAACAGGGGTGGAAGGGTTTAGCCTGGAGGGCAGAAAGGTTCTAAGTTGTCTAATTTGCTTTGACCTCTCTGGGCTTGGTGTATATTTCACTCTGACTTTCTTTTTGTTGTTGTTTAGTTGCCAAGTCATGTCTGACTCTTTTGTGATCCCATGGACTGTAGCCTGCCAGGCTCCTCTGACGGTGAGATTCTCCAAGCAAGCGTACTGGAGTGGGTTGCATTTCCTTCTCCAGGGGATCTTCCCGACCCAGGGATTGAACCTGGGTCTCCCGTGTTGCAGGCAGACGCTTTATCGTCTGAGCCACCAGGGAAGCTGGCTAGAATGACCGCACTTAATTTCAGGTGCCTCTCTCTATTCAGCGGCCGTAGGCCCTTTAACCAGACTCTCACCTGTGGATCTTTTCCGGGGATGAGTCAAATACCATCACCTGTACCCCACGCCTGGCAGGGCACCCATACCCAGCTCTCAGAGTGGTCCTGCTGCAGTCCCTCTCTTGACTTGAGGTTCCCGGGACCATACCTCATGCCTCCTGGCGATGGTGGTGGAGCACACTTGGCACAGCTTTCTCGAAGAAATCCCTGTCTCAGCTTCTGTTTCTCTTTGTTGTTGTTCAGTGGCTCAGTCATGTCCCGCTCCTCGCGACCTCATGGTCTGCAGCATGCCAGGCTTCCCTGTCCTTCACCATCTCCTGGAATTTGCTCAGACTCATGGACATTGAGTTGGTGATGCCATCCAACCATCTCATCCTTCGTCTCCCCTTCTCTTCCTGCCTTCAATCTTTCCCAGCATCAGGGAAAAGATCCTTTCTCTTTACCTGTTTGATATCCTAGGTGTAAGTGAAGAGTCCAAGATTTGTGCAGATAGTCCATAACTATCTACTCTGAGGGATGTCTTGCCGCCCACTTTGAACTTTGACATCTATCACATCTTGATGCCCTCTATCCCGTTGCATTGGTCTTTGCCAAGTGCTGCTGAGCTTTGCTTGCCCATTCTTTATTTAAGAATGAATGAGACACTTTAATGCTAACCAGAAGCTCTGTGGGTGAGGCAGAACGCACTGACTGGTGGACTGGTATCAGGTAGGGCGCTGCAGTATTAATATGCAGACCCTTGCATATTAATATTTTAGGTCTTCTGTCTTGAATAAATTTTACCAAAGAGTTGTGCTCTCTGTCAGCTTTACAAAAATTAGTAAAAGGGATTAGGGGATGGGGTTTTTACCATTCAGTATGCCAAATTTTATTTAATTCCCATTTTTTACTAAAACACGTAGAACTTTAATTCCGTCAGGCCTCCCTGGTGGCTCAGACGATAATGGCTCTGAGCTGCTTGTGGCTCTGCCTGCAATGCAGGAGACCCAGGTTCGATCCCTGGGTCAGGAAGATCCCCTGGAGAAGGGACCGGCAACCCACTCCAGTGTTCTTGCCAAGAGAATCCATGGACAGAGGAGCCTGACGTTCTATCGTCCATAGAGTTGCAGAGTTGGACACGGCTGAGTGACTAACACTTCTAGTAGAAAGCTTGACTTCTTTTCTTATAACAAATGTCCAGCATCCCTGAACATTGAGACCCTCTGACTTGAAATTTACAGAAATAATCATTGCATCTATGGTTCGGATGGGGAATCTGATTTTCTGACAGTTCTTCAGACTTTCGACCAATCCTGCTTCCAGCCTTGAAGACTATTTCGTGAATTTAAAATAATCCGAGCCTAAGCCCCTTTGATGTTTTGGAGCTCAGGGTGGTTGAGGGTTTTTGGCCGTGTCACTCAGCATGAGGAACGTGGGATCTCCGTTCCCTGACTAGGGCCCAGACCCGTGCCCCCTGCAGTGGGAGCACAGAGCGTAACCACCGGGCCACCAGGAAGCCCAGGACGGCTTCAGTTTTACCAGCATCTCCCTCTTTAATTATCAGGTTTCAGGGTTTTTGTTGTTGCTGTTCATTTTGTTTCTGCCAAGCGAGGTGCCACTCTAACACCTACTTTAAATTTTAGACGATTTTGATATTTCACCTGTGGCATGGTCTTCCCTCTTCTCCTTTTTCCCATGAATCCTTCTGTTTTAAATAAAGGGTATGAAGATAAGCCCCATGTTATGCTAGTTCTCCTGGAGGTCAGGTCTTAAATATCAGGCAGGTTAACATGTGTGTGTGCTAAGTTGCTTCAGTCGGGTCCAGCTCTTTGTGATGCCGTGGACTCCAGCCCTCCAGGCTCCTCTGCTCATGGAATTCTCCAGGCGAGAATACTGAAGTGGGTTGCTATGCCCTCTTCTAGGGATGGAACCCGACCCAGGGATCAAACCCACATGTCTTATGCCTCTTGCACTGGCAGGCAGCTTCTTTACCACTAGTGCCACCTGGGAAACCCTATGTGTATTCCTGACTGTTATTCACTTAATCCCCAGCACAACTTTGGGAGAATAATTTTACCAAGTATTAGGTGGAAGCACTGAGCATCAGGGAGGTAAAGTCACTTTTTTTTTTTTTTAAGTCATGCAGCTAGAAAATCACAGAACTGGAATTTAGACTCAGGTTTCATTTCTGCATGTTCCATGTTTTTTCTGCATCGTAACTGCCCCTTGATGGAGACTGAATCCTCTTCTGCTGTTGGGTCTCTTTGCTTTCTTGGCATAGACACGGGACAGTTTATTTGAAGACAGACTTGGGTAGAGTAGGACTGATAAAATCCACTAGTGAAGTGCTTTGTAGTCATCTGCTTGCTCACTCAAGCTTGTTCAGTGCTTTTCACAAATCATTAGGTCTTTCATGTTTAGATTGCACTGTAGTTAAACAGCATTTTTCATCGAGATTTAATCTAAGTCATGGTCAATTTATATTACACTGGTTGCCATAGAAGTCTGAGGGTGTGTTGGGTAAAAGAGTCAGCAAGTGAATACTGCCCATGGATAATTATGATGTGGAAGGTGCCTGAGAGCAGACACCAGTGCATACATATTTTAAGAAGAGACATAAGTTAAATACAAAAGAAAAATACCCCAATCCATAGGATAACCAGGAAATGCCTTGAAGGTAGCTAGTTCGTATTGTTTTTGGCTTGGGCCCCTTCTAACTAGACAAGGCTGAACTGGTCATTTATGACTTTATATAATCGATATGAAGCCACGCTCAAAGCATATTTATTGAGACAAGTGACAAAAAAGGCCCTTTACTAAGCAGAAGCTCCTCTTGGGTTGTATGGTTGCTTTCATCCATTGTTTTCTGTAAACGTGCCTCCTGCCATGTGGTTAGTCCATTAATTAGGTGGCATCCTGCCTGGCCCCAGGTCACATAGTCACACACGAAGTTTCTGTAATGACAGCACAACCGCTGAGCCTCCTGGGAAATTAAATTCATCTGCATTTTTGTTTCAGTTCAGAGGATTCCTCTCTAAGGCTCACGTTGCTAAGCACACCAGCCCTTAGCATCCTCCCACAGGGACCGGGTCCCCAGTGCTCGTGTCTTTCTCTTTAATTGTTCATTATCCAGGCCACGCCAGTGCCCCCTAATTTCCCCCGTGGCTGTGAGCCTCACCAGAGTACAAATGCCCTTCTTCTCTCAAAGGTACTTTTGCAAATTGTTAGTGTTTCTTATCTGTCCTCCAGAGTAATTGGTCCCGGAGAGAGCCTCCAAAAAGTTAAGTGCTGAAACTTTCTCAATTTGTTGGATTAGTCACTGCAGGGGTATCACAGCGAGTTGGGCTGATTGCTTTTGAGTCCTCTCCTGGGGCTCACCTGAGCTGAAACAGAGGCTGTTACTTCCCTACTGTCTCACGCTTGAGACCAGCTACCCTGTAAATGCCTAGACAAGGGTCATTCCTAGGGCGGTTGGCCTGTCTCACAATTTTCTCAAGTAACACCTACTTCTAGGCAAGCTCAGTTCTACCTCATTTGTTTTATGAAACATCAGCATCAGCTTGGGGGCTTGTCAAGGATGCATAGTTTCGAGCGCCAACCCAGACCTACTGAATCAGAAGCGCTGGGTGGGGTGGGGCCACGCAGTCAGCGTACTGACCGAGTCTCCAGGTGACGGATGTAGTCTGTGTGCCGCAGAAGCAGGAAGGGTGGCTGTGGGTGTTGGTTTGCTTGGCTTCCCCTGATGGCTCAGCAGGTAAAGAATCGGTCTGCAATGCAGGTGACAAGGAAACACGGGTTCAATCCCTGGGTCGGGAGGATCTCCTGGAGGAGGAAATGGCACTCCACTCCAGAATTCTTGCCTGCGAAATCCCACGGACAGAGGAGCCTGGTGGGATACAGTCCAAAGGGTCGCAAAGAGTCGGGCACGACTGAAGTGACTTCGATGCCCGCTTTCAGCTGTCCTTGATCAGACTCTAGACGTTCTTTGACAAAGAGACCAACTGAGCTCTTCTTTATCTCGGAGGCAGAAAGGAAGGACACAGGACAGCCTAAAAAAATTATTGGTTTACATTCTTAGATCTAGAGGCCTCAGAAATCTATTAAATCGTCTGCTTTTCAAAGAAAGCATAGTTGAACGAGGCAAGGCATATCACAAAATGACCTGAGGTTATGGATCACTGCGGCTGCGCGATTTGGGCTTGAACCCCTGGCTTCTCCTGTTGCCTTTTTTGGACCCGGTTGCTACTGTCAAAGTGCAGAAGTAATATTCTAGAAATAATGTTTCTTGTGTTTTGCTTACATGCTGTTTGAGTGGGGCACATTCAGAGCACTCTTCTACTTACCAAATTATTGGGTTATGATATTTAAGCTCAGCTGATACTCACAGTTCCCATGGAGAGATCAAGGTGACAATGCCTTTAAGGTCAGGGATGTGACATCCAAGTTAGACTTTGAAGCTAGGCCTAGATTTGAATCAGTTCCTCCACTGCCTAGCTGGTTATTTGTAATTTTGCTGAGCTTCCCTTTTCTCCCTTGTAAAATGGGAGGGTTGCTATGAAGAATCTAATTTCGATTTAGTCCTGCAGGGAGAGCCCTCAGTCGGAACCAGTAAAACAGTAGGTGTTGCCAAAACAGGGTTCTGCTGGTCCTCTTTGTTTTAGGTGGAATCTCTAAGGAGAGTTTCTTCTAGAAAAGTTCACCTGTTTATACATGTTCCCGTTAATCTTGGCGCGGGGCGACCCTCTTCTGAAGCCGATGGTCCCAACCTTGCTTTTGCAGTACTGTTCACAGGTCTGCTAATTCGGTGCATGTTTTTTGAGCAGCTTCTATATATGTATCAGGTCCTATTCTAGGAACTAGGGAGACAGTGACAAAAAACAAAGTCCCTGAATTCGTGGGGCGTGTGTCCTAGTGAGAAAGACAGACGGTAATCAAACTAGCCAACTAACCGATTAACTAACTTACTCTGTACCTTAGGAGAGGGGATGAGGGAGAGTAACAGGGTTCTACTTGAAACAAAGCGGTCTAGCTGTTGTTCCCTTAAGCAGACCCCTGAGTTAAGTGAAGAACCAAACCATCTGGGTGTCTTAGGAAATGATTTTTGAAGCAGAGGGAATATATTACATGAATAAGTGGGGATGAATCAGTTTATTATATTTTTCTTTTTTGTGATGTGAAGACAATAAAACCTTGCATAAAATTTTATTTGTAATCTATTAACTTCTTAACCTAGTGCAACAAAAAATTTGTCCTACCAATATTTTTCTCCATTTGTTAATATTTGTGTATATATAAAAGTTACAGTATACCTGAAATTCCTTTTTTTCCACTTAAGCATTTTCCCATGTTGTTTAATAGTTTTATAATAATTTTAATAATATCAGTTGCTCCATCAGGGCTTCATGTAGACAAATTTTAAAAGACTCTATGCCTGAAGATGTTTACTAAAGCATTATTTATAGTTCCAAATACTGAAAACAACTAAATGTATTTGTTGTCTTAGGAGAGCTGTAATGACCATCTTTAAACATAGAATTTTCTTCTATTGAATTATTTATGTAGATTAATTTCTAGGATCGAGATATTTATATATTTTAAAAATATTGATACACATTATCAAATGACTTCCTAAAAGAATAATGGAATAGTAACATTTATCTTTGTCACTAGGAATATAAAAATATATGAATACCTCCATATGTTTTGCAGCATTGCGTATATATTTATTTAACACTGTTTCTACTACTTAGCAAATTAGAAATTAAACTACTAATCAGTAAAACTTGGAACTTCAATACTTTCTTCTATGTTTCATTCTTAATCATGATGTTGAACACAGTACCCCTAAAAGTATTTCTTCTTGGGCTAGTTGTCTATTTGTGAAGCAGACTTATTTCAAAGATTTTTAAAAGCAGTCGCCATGGGCTTCTTATCTCGCATCACCTGGACACAGGATCTTTAAGAGCCAGGGGTCTTCTAATCCGCACCTAGCAGTGAGCATTTCAAGTACTAAAACGAAAGCACTTACACCTCAACATGTTTATTTTTAAGCTTTTTATTATGGAAATTTCAATAAATACCAACATTTAGCCAAACAAATTTCTTCTAACCACTACTAAACCACCTAGCCTTTTCTTTTGAGGGAATAATTTAAAAGCAAATCCTAAAAATCGTATCATCTCACCATTAAATACTTCAGCACACGTCATCTCCAACTGATAAACACCCTTCGTACTTCACAAAACTAACAGTTCCTTATTTTCATCTAAAACCCACACCCCAATTTCTCAAGCTTCTAAATGCCGTTATTCAGTTGCTTTGTTTGAATCAGGATCCAAGCAAGATCCTTTATGTACTGCCTTTGACTGCTTTATCCCTCAAAATTTTTGAATTCTGTAACAATCCTCTCTTCCTCACTTTTTTGTAGCATTGATTCATTAAGAAACTGGAACCTATGTTCTATAAAATGTCCCTTAGTCTTGATTTGACTGGCTGCTGCCTCATAATGAAGTTTACCTCATTTGCTCTATCTTCATCTTACCCCGACTTCTGTATTTTCTGTAAATTGTTAATTTAGATCTAGAGACTTGATTCAGTTTAGGTTTAGTATTTAGGGGAGAATAGGTCATAGATACTGGCTGCTATGTACTTCTTGTTGAGTCATATCTAGAGGTATGCAATGACTGGTTGACCTACTTTTGAAAAATGAAAGTGTTACTTGCTCAGTCATGTCTGACTCTTTACTACCCCATGGCCTGCAGCCCGCTAAGCTCCTCTGAGCATGGAATTCTCCAGGCAAGAATACTGGAGTGGGTTGTCATTCCCTTCTCCAGGGGATCTTCCCGACCCAGGGATCAAACCCAGGTCTCCTTTATTGCAGGCGGAGTCTTTACCGTCTGAGCCACCAGGGAAGCCTGACCTACTTTTACTGATGCTAAGATTGACCCTGGTGGCAGCAGTGTTAGCCTCACCCTCCATTTGCAAGTTCCCTGTTGGTGATCATTGCCTATCACCAGTGATCTCAGCTGTAAAATGGTGACTTTTCCATCACTCTTTCAGCGTTTATTAGATGGGATTATATAAACAGTACCATTTCATCATTAACTATTTAGTTATCTTGAAATACATCTCATACAGGAAAACTGAAAAAATGCTTTTCTATGAATAAATGCTTTTACCATGAATAAATGCTTTTGTAACCTTATGAAAAAAGTTTAAAAGATTTTTGTAGCTCTTTTTAGAATACAGCCTATGTATAAATAAATTATACAGTCAAAATACTGTGTTTTAGAGCCATTGAATGAATTGTTGCCTTCTTTAGTCATGTTATCAATTTGATATATGGTTAATTGGCTAAAACTTGATTAAAATTTTAGAGATTGATTTTTCTTTTTTTTTTTTACATTTTATAAAACAACAATTGAAATCGTATATCCAGTTTGAAGCTCCTTGATTTAGTTATATTTTTCTGATATATAGGTAGCAAATATTTTCCTCAGTTTCTCGTTTGTCTTTGCTAATGATCTGTTTTGGCCATACATAAGTCATTCCTATATATTTTTAATGTAGCTAAATTTATTCATCTTTAACTTCCTTTTGAAATTTGAGCCAATTTTATCACAGTTTTCTATTCCCCAGTTAAAGAGGAACCCATGCATTTAAAAAAAACACAGTATTTGTTTATTTAGGGCTGTGCTGGGTCTTCCTCACTGCGAGGGCGTCTCTCCAGCTTTGGCAGGCGGGGCTCCTCTCTAACTGTGGGGCGCGGGCTTCTCCCTGCAGTGGCTTCTCTTGTCGTGGAAGACGGGCTCGAGGGCGCTGAGGCTTCGGGAGCTGCAGCCCCGGCTCCAGAGCGCAGGCTCAGTAGTTGTGGTGCCCGGGCTTGGTTGCTCTGGGACACGTGGGATCTTCCCAGATCAGGGGTCTAACTGTGTCTCCCGAATTGGCAGGTGCAGTCTTTACCGCTCAGCCACCAAGGAAGCCCCCATCCATTTCTAATTCACGTGTTTGTATGGTTTGAATGATTACATTTGGATTTCTGCATCAATTTGGAAATTATTATTTAATATTGCTTTCTTTTTAAATATTAGGCACTTTTCTCCCCCCCAGATACTGTTTTAGATACTGGGGATTATAAAGTGACCAGACCGAAATACTTAGTTTCCTTCAGAGCAAACATTCCAGTGAGAGAGAAAAGGCAATGGAAAAGAGATGAAGAAATAGATACAGGCTGCAGAGATTCTCTCTGATTAGAGGATATTTGAGCTGATTTCTGAAACACGAGGCGGGGCTCGCCATATCAAGGCCTGGGAATGCAGAGGCCGAGGAATACTTAGTGCAGCGGCGTTGAGGAGGAATAGACCTTAACGCTTATTAAATACTTGTGCAAATCAGACAGGCTTCCCTGGTGGCTGAGAGGTAAAGAGGAGACATGGGTTTGATCCCTGGGTTGGGAAGATCCCCTGGAGAAGGAAATGGCAGCCCATTCCAGTATTCTCGCCTGGAAAATCCCATGGGCAGAGGAGCCTCGTGGGCTACAGCTCATGGAATTGCAAAGACTCAGGCCCGATTTAGAAACACTGTGGATGCGCTGCCTCGTGCGTTTCTTCTAACAGCCCCTCGACGTAGGTGTCTGTTAGCGCATTTTCAATGTGGGAGAGTTTACATCATTGCCCTCTTCTCCGTCTCTAACTTGGATTAAGGTCTCAGACCGCAAGAGCAAACCCTTGCTTTCCCTCTCTCCAGGCTTTCACGAGAAGGACAAGAAGCCGTATTGCCGGAAGGACTTCCTGGGCATGTTCGCACCCAGGTGTGGGGGCTGCAACCGGCCAGTGCTGGAAAACTACCTTTCGGCCATGGGCACCGTCTGGCACCCAGAGTGCTTTGTGTGCGGGGTGGGTATCCCCGCTTATCTTTTGGGTTTCAGGAAAGGCAGGGTTCTTCTTTCTGGGGTGCAGCTGGTAAGAGGGTTCACAGCTCAGGAAGAGAATTTGACATGGGCTTCGTAAAAGAAATACAAGTTTTTCTCGGCCACTAGAAGGAATGAAATAATGGCATTTGCAGCCACGTGGGTGGACCTAGAGATTGTCTTACTGAGTAAAGTCAGACAGAGAAGGAGAAATACAGTATGACATCCTTCTATGCGGAATCTAAAAAGAAAGAGGCTGTGTCCATGGGTCACAAAGAGTCGGACACAACTCAGCAACTGAACACCAACAGAAGAAATGAATTTATTTACAAAGCAGAAGCAAACTCACAGACGTCGAGAGTGAATTTATGCTTGCCGAGGAGGCGGGGAGGCTGAGGAGGAGGGAAAGTTAGGGAGTCTGGGATGGATATGTACAGCCTGCTATACTGAAAATGGATAACCAGCAAGGACGTACCAAATAGCACAGGGAAGTCTGCTCAGTGTTATGTGGCAGCCTGGATGGGAGGGGACTTTGGGAGGAAATGGATACATGTTTATGTATGGTTGACCATCTTGTTCATCCACTATACTCCAATACAAAATTTAAAGTTTCTTTAAAAAAAGAAACACGAGACACATCATCCATGTGGGCATTTGCTCGTCTGGTTTGCAGAGGGGCGATATCCTAACCTCTGTGTGTCCACTGGCAGGAAACCAGCAGGGATTTCCAGGCTGAAATTTTGCTGATACTTTACTTCTTGACATCTGCACCCCTTGTCTTTCTCTTCCCCCCACCTCCCAGGAGTGCTTCAGCGGTTTTTCTACCGGCTCCTTCTTTGAGCTGGACGGGCGTCCCTTCTGTGAGCTCCACTACCATCAGCGCCGAGGAACCCTCTGCCACGGGTGCGGACAGCCCATCACGGGCCGCTGCATCAGCGCCATGGGCTACAAGTTCCACCCCGAGCACTTCGTGTGCGCTTTCTGCCTGACGCAGCTGTCCAAGGGGGTCTTCAAGGAGCAGAACGACAAGACGTACTGCCATCCCTGCTTCAACAAGCTCTTCCCGGTGTAACCTCAGCTGAGCCCACACGCGCCCTCTTCCGATCTGCTGGAAAATTTAAGCCAAGAGGGGGAGGAGTACACTTCTAGTTCCTGACCTTCTGCTCAGGAGGCTTAGAGGGAAAGCAAAGGGGATGGGCACGGAAGGGAGCGCCTAGAGGTGGCGTGGCTGGCTTCCGGCTTTAAGTTTTGATCTCAAGCCTTTTTTTTTTTTTAATAATGCAGTTGAATTTTGATCTGGGACCTGCTGTCTCGTGCCTCTGCACGTGTATTTTCACACGCACACATTCGCTCCACTCCAGCCTTCCTCGGCTTTCTCCACTCTCACCTCTGTTGATGGTCCTACGGGTAGGTCTTGTGTGCTTAGCCTTAGAACTGGGTCTTTTAGGCTACCCCATTTCCCTGAGACTGCCTTTCCCACAGTCCCTCTGTGGGCTTTGTTCCTGTTTTTTTTTTTTTTTTTAACAGGAGGATGATTGCTTTACAGTGTTGAGGTGGTCACTGCTGCAGGGCTTTATTCTTGCTGTTAGGAATCACGGTGTCACTCTGAAGTTCCTTGTATTTCCCTTCAGTGTATTTCTCCTTTTCAAGAGAAAGTAGATTTTAACTGGAAAACTTCGACTCCTGACATCACTGATAAATAAAGGAACTTGTGGTTTTAATGACTCAGTGTCATATTAATTTGGTAAATAAATTTTCTGCTTCCCATGTTGTATGCCAGGCACAATATGCAATCAAGTTTGTATCATACCTCTTGTTTACTTCCGTACAACGGGCCTTTTGTTTACATCAGAAGAAATGAAAAGGAGGGACTCCTAGTCATTGACTTTTAATTGGGGCCTGTAGCTTCCACTTTATTTTGTTGCACTTAAGTGATTGATTAAAAGATGGCAAAGCTTCTTAAAAGTTTTTTCATTGCTTCGTTTACCTTCAGAGGAAAATAATTTCCACTAGGCAGTTGCAAATTCATATTTGCATATGGATGCATATCTCCAAACTCATAAAGTTGTATGCATTTGTCCAGTTTTCTTGTATATCAACTATATCTCAATAAGGCTATTTTAAAAAGTGGAATGTGCCTTTTCCTTCAACTTCACAGTGGTCGCATGAAAGCACGCAGGATGGCTGTTCTTAGAGCATCTCTGAAGAAGGGTGCTTTAAACCTCACCTCACCATTTTCCAGTTTGGATTACGAAATCCAACCCTCACTCCCCTAAAAAAAGCTCCACCTAAGTATTTGTTCCTCTGAAAAATATTATGAGTAAACCTGTAGAAAAGCTTGTCAGACTATTCAAGAGTCTGACTTGCTCAAGTTCTATCTCAAATCAGTTTTAAAGGGCGTCATGCTTCCTCAAAAGAGATCTTGATATGCTCTGTAACGTGTCTCTCTTACCATGATATTAAAATTAACCGTACGATTATTTGTTATGAAAAATTTTTAAATCACCGAGGAAATCCCCTTCCCTGGAGGTATTTTTTAAAATAGGGCTGAATTTTTAAAATAGACTGATGTCTTTAGATTATTAGTGTGGGGACAGAACTTCCAGGAGGGCAGGAATGGATGAAATGATTCTCGCCAAGCTTTATCCTGTTGGCCCCCTTTACTGGAGTGAATGGTAAGGGGGATTTGAGGGTTAAAAGGAAGTGGTAACAGTGACATTGGACAAAATAGGAACTCCAAATGCACCCGAGCTGTGAGGGAGGCTGATGAGACAGGGAGCCAGTTGGCCTTTCATCCCGCTGGCCGAGTACCAGACTAAGCAAAATACATATTCCGTTTCTAAACATCCTCTTGACTGCATGTGACTCTGTGATGGTGTTTGCAGGTGTTCATGGTTGGTTTGGCATTTAACAAAAGAAACTTGGGGTTTTAACCAGAAAGAACGTTCAGGTGGTGAATTTTTTTTTTTTTTTTTAAGGATTGGCTATTTTGAGATTTCAGTAGAACCTATGTATTCAAAAATGTCAAAGAAAAACCGCAGTTTACTAAGGTAAAATTAAGAAGTGAAAAATTTTATTTTCATAATGCAAGTGGTTTTATATTTGTCCAAAAGGGGATTCTGTCTTCTGGACTAGTGTTTCAGCAACAAGGAAACCACTGAAAAGTTAAAAGTTTTCCTTTTTTAAAAAATAATACTTTTCTCATACTGATAATATACTCTTTACTTGGTTCTGAATAACTTATAGGTTTTATTAATTAATTTTATTAATTTTTTTTGGCTGTGCCACGTGGCTTGCAGGACCTTCGTTCCCCAACCACAGATTAGAACCCAAGCCCCCTGCAGTGAAAGTGCAGAGTCTTAACCACCAGACTGCCAGGGAAGTCTCCAAAATTTTGTTTTTATTTTTTGGCCGTGCCATGCAGCATGCAGGATCTTCGTTTTCTGACCAAGGATTGAACCTGTGACTCCTGAAGTGGAAGCATGGAGTCTTAGCCACTGAACTGCCAGGGAAGTCCCCTTATAGCTTTTAAAAAATAAAACCTACTCTCAAAAGACAGAGTTCTTCCTGCCCATGAGGATAAATATTTTTATAGAAGAATGTGCCATTGATTGAGAACTCTACTCTCAAGGAGGAATCACTCAGTTTGGCCAATGGTCCTTCGGAATAGAGTCCTCCAAGGTGATACTTAGACAAAGACGACAGTCATTTTCCCATACGAGTTCCAGCACGTAACCTTGTAGGATGGCTACTGGGCATAAGCTCCCTGTTTGTGAGCAGTAGAGGGAGACAGAGTGCTTTTCTCTAGCTTTGCAAGTGAAAGTCCTGAGATTCATCCTAACTGCACTAGCTTAGATCACATTAAAAAAGAAGAAAAATCACTCACTCATGTCCAACTCTGCAACTTCAAGGACTGTAGCCCGCCAGGCTCCTCTGTCCATGAGATTTCCTAGGCAAGAATACTCAAGTGGGTAGCCTTTCCCTTTTCCGGGGTTTGGGGGTAGGTCGGGGGTGGGGGGGTCTTCCCAACCCAGGGATTGCACCCATGTCTCCTACGTTGCCCTCAGATTCTTTATTGTCTGAGCCACCAGGGAAGTCTGCATACCCACCAGTGACTTTTGCAGGGGTAATTGTACTATGCAGCCCGCCTTAAACCAAACTAGATCATTTCCAGAGTTAGGGTCAGAACTAAGTTTTTAAAAACACAAGGGCCCTGTGCAGGAGATGTGGATACTTAAAAACTCTGGGAACTGACCAAAAGAGGTCGCTGAATCTTGACTCTGTGTGAGTATATACGTTGAAGAGCAAAAGAGTTTCAAGATAATACAGAAGGTAACCAAGCAGATCTTTCCAGTGCCCCGGGGGAACGTGCCCGAGAACGTCACAGAGTGTAAAAGCGGAGGGGAGCCCGGAGTGCAGATGTGATGGAAACACGTGGCAGATTCTGACCTTCCTTGGGACCTGGGTGGGGGGTGGGGTGTGGGGGCGGGCACAGCATTAAGACGCATCCAAAGCAGTTTCAGTTTGAGAATCTGAGAAAGGAGATCTAGCTGAAATAAAAGTGAGCAGTGACGACTGTGTTTAAGGGCAAGCGTCACAGCTGTGTACGAGTGTGTGTTCAGTCACTCAGTCGTGTCCGACTCTCTGCGACCCTGTGGACTGTAACTCACCAGTCTCCTCTGTCCCGAGAGTTTTTCAGGCAAGAATACTGAGTCTGTTAGTCACTCAGATGTGTCTGACTCTTTGTGACTCCATGGACTGTAGCCTGCCAGGCTCTTCTGTCCATGGGATTCTCCAGGCAAGAACACTTGGAAAGGGTTGCCATGCCCTTTTCAACTGGATCCTCCCAACCTAGGGATCGAACCCGGGTCTCCTACATGGCAAGCAGATTTGCTACCCTCTGAGCTACAAGGGAAGCCCGTTAGGTGTCAGCAGGTCCTTAATAAGAACAGAGGTGGCAGTCATTAAAATATGAGACTGAGAAAGTGACTACTTGCCCTCAAAATGCTGTGAGGTTAGTGTTATTAGATAAAACTCTCCATCAGAGCAGCATGTACGTGCTGAGAACCTAGAGGTGAAAGGGGAAATGGAAATCTGCTGAGAGATCCTGGATCAGGAGGAAAGAATCCTCAGACCAGTGCTGGAGCTTGAGCTGTGCTTGTTACAGATGTACAACTTAGCCAGAAGGCAGCAGTGTCTCGAATCTATTCCCAAATCTATACAGAGTGAGGTAAGTCAGAGGAGAAAAACAAATATCATGTATTAACACATACAGGTGGACTCTAGAAAAACGGTGCTGATGGACCTATCTGCAGGGCAGGAGTAGAGACCCAGACACGTGTGGACACAGTGGGAGAAGGGCTGGGTGGGATGTGCTGGGAGAGTGGGGCTGACGCATACACAGCGCCACGTGTGAAATAGAGACAGCCTCTGTATAGCACAGGGGGCTCAGCTCGGCGCTCTGTGACGGCCTCGGGAGGTGCGAGGAAGATCGGAGAGGGAGGCCAAACATGTACGCACACCACGGTGTCATCGTACAACAGAGAGTCGCACCACATTCTGGAGCAGTCACACTCCAATAACGCCCGAGGTGAAATTCCCGCTACACGTGCTGCTTTGTCTGGTGCCCCTCCGTAGAAGATGGCTCGATCTTGAATGTCACTGTAGTGCTGTGTATTTGTAGTGAGAAAATGTTCTAAAAACTTGATGTCTTACTTGCAGAAAAAAAGAAAGACAATTTGGAAGATTGTAAGAGAATTGTATTTACCTTTATTCTGAAAACTGGTACTTGAAGAAAATTGGGTTAGAAAGAGTTGAGGAAGAGAAAGAAGATATTTATAGTAGTTCTGAGAGGAGCTTGTAGGGACGCTTTTTAACGTTTTGGAGGCTGAGGGGGAGGTTTTCATTATGTCCAGTGACACTTGGAAAATATGACTTTCCCTGTCTGGTTGGTCTTCCGCTTGCAGACACGAGTTCAGAGATATTGGAAGCTCAGAGGTAAGGTGTGCTTGAGGTGTGCCTCTAAGGGGTGCTTCGAGGGAGAGAGATTTTCCTAAAATAATCTGAAATTTTTGAAAGAGAAGGGGAAAAAAGAAGGGAAGGGAGTTATGGGCTCTATAAGTGAATGTGTGAGTTGCACAAGTTGGAAATTCCGGGGCTTCCAGGAAACATGGGGAAAGAAGAAGGCTGGCACACAGCACTCTGTGGGCGAAAGAGACAGCGGTGGGGCTGGGCCCCGGCACCCAGCTAATCCCCTTACACAGGCTCGGCCTGCAGGGCCTCTTAGTTTCGATTCTCCTGGAAGTGGGCCCGAGCCTAGGATTTGTGTGCAGTAGTTTATTTAGAAGCCTTGTGGGTGTACAGGCAGGAGAGTAGGGAAGTGAGGCAGGGACTAACGCGCACTAACAAACAGCTTACTGGGGTGGAAAGTCGGAGCTCAAAACTCTCGACCACTTCTGGGGTTTATTAGACCACATGAGACAACAACCAATCCCCCACCCGACCTCTGCTGCCTCTGGCCTGCCCTCTACACAAGCTGGATATGCTTCTGACCAAAGAAAGCCCTTAATCTGAGTGCCAGGTGCTTTCAGCAGGAAGCATCATTTGCCCCAGGTAGTGAGGGCCAGCAGACACAGGAACTCAGAGCATCGGTGGGGGAGTTTGAGGAGGTAAGCCGGTTAGAAGAAATTCACTGGAAACGTCTTCAAACCACATTTGGAGTGCGGGCTCGTACTCAGTCGCTTGGTCGTGTCCGACTCTTTGTGACCTCATGGACTGTAGCCCGCCAGGCTCCTCCGTCCACGGGATTTTCCTGGGAAGAATCCTGCAGTGGGCTGCCATGGCCTCCTCCAGTTGGGATGTATAGTAAGTGTTTGTTTTCAGAACTTTAATAGGGTTCATGTATGCAGTAGAATATTACTCAGCCATAAAAATGGACACAACTGAGTCATTTACGGTGAGGTGGATGGACCTAGCTAGAGTCTGTCATACAGAGTGAAGTAAGTCAGAAAGAGAAAAACAGATATTGTATATTAATGCACACCTGTGAAATCTAGAAAAGTGCCAAAGATGAGCCTATTTACAGGGCGGGGATGGAAACGGGGTGTAGAGAACAGATGTGTGGCGTGCGAGTGCTGAAGGGCGGGAATGGAAACAGGGATGTAGAGAACAGATGTGTGGCGTGCAAGTGCTGAAGGGGGCTACGGTGAGTTGGGAAATTGGGATTGACATATGCACACGACTGTGTGTGCAACAGACAGCTGGGGGCATCGCACAGGTCGCGCGGCTTGGGGCTCTGTGATGAGCTAGAAGGGTGAGAGGCAGGTGGGAGGAGGGAGGTCCCAGAGGGAGGGGCATGTGTTTACATAAGCCGATTCACTTTGTTGTACAGCAGAAACTAACCCAACATTGTAAAGCAACAATACCCCAATTAAAATAAAATAAAATGTCCCCAGTTCTAGAAAGCTTAATGCATTTCATCAACTGTAGCGATGGTTGAGGGGCTTTAGGGAGGAAAAGAGTGGGCATTTCCATTTTACCCATGAAAAACGACAATTACACAACTTGGCCAAGATTACTCAATTTTAGTGGTAGCACTAGAATGGGCTGATGCTTGCTCATACAATCCCTTGCCTGGGACACTTTCTCTTAGGCTTTACTTCAACAGTGTGAAATACATCTCAGAAATAAGGCCCAATTTTCAAGGATGGCTGAGGGCCCTGGGGCAAGAAAGGTGTAACCTATGTTGTTTGGGATACAGTGGCCAGAACTGTAGCCTTGACATCAGACAAACCCAAGTTCAGAGGCTGGGGGTACCATTTACAGACGGTGTCAACCTTAGTTAAGTTATTTATCTTCTCCAAACTTCAGTTTCACAATATGCTAAATGTGGGTAATAATCTGATGTGGGTTTTCTCTGAGGATTAACCAAGATAATAAGTGCAAAAGAGCTTTGTAAACCTCCAAGAACCACACATAAAAGGCGTTAACAAAATAGTCCAAGAGGTACGTGAGGAAGTCAGTACAGCTTCCATCTCTAGCATTTCCATGGAAACTATGAAAATATGGCAGGTTTTAGTTGTATTTATATGATTTTATAAATCTTTTTCGGGGCTCAGGAGGAAAGCTGGTGGAATTGAAAATGCTGGGAGATTAGGAGAAGAACTCGAGTGTGAGCTGATAATCTCCCTTTGCAGCAACATATTGACAAAGTAGTGCTCAAGACGAAATGATTTCCACGGTACAGGAAATCTATTCTGTTAGCTGCTTCCTGTAGATAGAAAACAGTGAGCCCAGGTTAAGGAAGCAGAGCCAAGGGGCGAAGAGTTCAGGGGCCTTCCAAGGCACTGGTAGGCACCGCCTGTCAATGGCCTGACCACAATTCAAACAAAATTCCAGGGAAGTCCTTGCCATCATCATCACTTGTATCGCCAGGGGTGCTATACCAAAATACCACAGCCTGGGTGGCAGAAAGAACGGATATTTATTTTCTTACAGTTCTAGAGGCCGGAAGTCCACGATCCAGGCGTCCACGGGTTTGGTGTCTCCTAAGGCCTCTCTCTGTCTTGCTGGCCGCCTCCTCCCCGTTGTCCCCGAGTGTCCTTTGCTCTGTGCGTGTGTCTCCCTGGTGTTTCCTCCTCTTCTTATAAGAACAATAGTCCTGTTGTTTAGGGTCCCACCCTCATGGCCTCATTTAACCTACATTAGCTCTATCTCCAGGGCTTCTCAGGCGACGCTAGTGGTACAGAACCCTCCTGCCGGTGCAGGAGGCGTAAAAGACATGGGTTTGATTCCTGGGTTGGGACGATCCCCCAGAGGAGGGCAACCCAGCCCTTTATTCTTACCTGCAGAATCCCATGGACAGAAGAGCCTGGCGGGCTACAGTCCATGGGGTTGCAGAGAGCCGGACACGACTGAAGCATCTTAGCATGCATGCGTCTTAAGATGAAGAAGATGATACTAAAGGGAACAGCTGAGATGGAGGCTGAGATGAGACGTTTTAGGAAGGGTCCAGCTTCTGTGCGTTTACACACGCCAATGTTCTGGGACACAGCTGACACAGCTGGTTTCTCTCTTAAAGGCGAGGGGGAGAGATATTTCAAAGCACCAGTTTAAGCTGCTCTTTTTTATTTTTTACAGACAAAAAAGCCCTCAGGGTTTGCAAATCTACAAATAGATACTTTTCCATTTTCATTCCTAATGAGAAGCATACAGTGCTTTTTTAAGATTACCACGTCTGATGATCTGAATGCTAGTTTGGTGAGTTAGAGACAAATACATTTCTTTTAAATTGAGCTCCTCAAATGACATCTCTGTTCCTAGTCCACTTTATTAGACCGAGAATCAGGTAGAAGGTGCAAAATTCGGTAGGCTCATTCTGTTTTCAGGCACGGTTCTAGGCTCCTGAGGAAAATCTGAGGTGAGTAAGCCTTAGTCTTATCCTCGAGGACCTTACGGCCTAGGAAAGTCACATATCCAGGCCTGAGATGAGCTTGTCTGTACAGAAGGACTTCTTGCCTGGCAGCAGAGGTCAGGGCAGTGCGAGACAGAGGAACTAGGAAGGAAAACGAGAGGAGGCAGACGATGCACAGAGCTAAACAGATGGTTGGATAACGTCACTGACTCAGGGGACGTGAATTTGAACAAACTCTGGGAGATAGTGGAGGATAGAGGAGTCTGGAGTGCTGTAGTCCACGGGGTTGCGAAGAATCGGACACGACTTAGCGACTGAACAACAACAACAAAATATTACAAGGCAATTTGGAAAAGTGTTATAAATAGAAGGACACACATATGTTTTTCATAATCTCAGCAAAAAGCTTCATGGTGGAGATGGCTTTAATTTGAATCTTCAAGTGAAAATGAGAAAGGAAAACTGGAGCATTCCAACCCCAAGGGGAAAGGCAAGAAGTAAGCAAAGGGGAAGAGTGCTTGGTGTGTAGGTGGAGAGGAGTTCCTTTACTGAGGACCCACTGTGCGCCTTTTTGGGAGTGTACGATGAAGTAGGGTACTTGGTAGTAACAAAAGAGAATTAGCATATACATACTACTATATGGGCTTTCCAGGAGGTGCTAGAGGTAAAGAACCCACCTGTCAATGCAGGAGACATAAGAAATGTGGGTTTGATCCCTGTGCTGGGAAGATCCCCTGGAGGAAGGCATAGGAACCCACTCCAGTGTTCTTGCCTGGAGAATCCCATGGACAGAGGAGCTTGATGGGCTATGGTCCAAGGGTTGCAAAGAGTCAGACACAACTGAAACAATTAGCACACAGCACTCACTGAGTATATAGAAAACAGATAATCAACAAGGACCTACTGTATAGCACAGGAACTCTATTCAACATTCTGTAATCACCTATATGTGATGAAAAATGTGAAAAAGAATGCGTGTATGTGTATGCATAACCGAATCACTTTGCAGTAGACCCGAAACTAACACAACATTGCAAATCAACTGTATCCTGATATAAAATAAAAAGTAAAATTAAAAAATGAGAGAGAAATACAGCAAAAAAGGTGTGTTGGGCTAGTTGGGTTTGACTGTCAGGCTGGAGAAGTTGCATGTTATCCTGTAGGCAACAAGCGAGTCGTGGCAGTTCTGAACACGGTGGATTGAAGAGAGAAGGGGAAGCAGAGGTGGGTATGAGTGGAGGTCCCAAGCCTCCTGGGCATGTTCAGAGATTTTACCTGCAAAACA
Organism: Bos grunniens; assembly: GCF_055505025.1. Taxonomy (NCBI): domain Eukaryota; kingdom Metazoa; phylum Chordata; class Mammalia; order Artiodactyla; family Bovidae; genus Bos; species Bos grunniens. The sequence continues at coordinate 82,782,790 of NC_141179.1, read as the reverse complement.
CACATTTGAAGATAAAATTACTAATAACTTGAAAAGAGCAACTGCAGAGCATTAAACCCCAAGGACGGAGCCCTCCTACGCACGGGTCCTGTATGATGGCAATGCCTGCGTGTCTGTGAGGCAGGCTCTGGAGTGGCCTTTCAGAAGACCGTTTCAATAGAACAGACGTGGAAACAGTTGAGGCTGTGGTGCAGTGGCTTGAGGGTGCGGCAGGAGACAATGCAGATGACAATCTTAATGGTAGAAGGAGGGATACTGGGAGAGCACAGGGTCTGTTAGGGTGGGAGAAAGCCTTCTGAGAGTTGGGGAAAGGGTGGTAACTTACGCATGCTTGAGGACACACAGGGTAAGAGGAAGTGAGAGAAGGTATGAAGGATGGGCCAGTAGCTACAGTAACACTCTCACAGGAGTGAGCAGAGGCTGGATCAACAGCACACTTCAAGGAGGAGGAGGAGAAGAGGGCAAGGCAAGGTCCGAGCTAGGAAGGCAGAAGGGGCAGTGTGAAAGTAGATGGGGCGACTGAAGTGACATTAAAACCAGGTGGCCCCAATCTTAGTAAAGCATATGGCGTCGCCCGTGGAAAGGGCAGAGACCTCAGTGGGGCTGAGGACTCGAGAGAAGCTTGGGAGATTCTGGGTAAACTGGTGGATGGAAATGAGTCAGGGGTCTCAGAGCCTTTTGTCGTTCAGTCGCTCAGTCGTGTTGGATTCTTTGCGACCCCATGAACTACAGCATGCCAGGCTTCCCTGTCCTTCACTATCTCCTACACTCAACCATGTCCATTGAATTTCAAATATATTGCTAACCAGTTTTGTGGCTTTGGGTGGACCACTTCATCTCTATAAATCTGTTTAATCCTCAATCAAATTAGATATTTACAAAATAACACATATTTATAGTGTTCAGTGTTCTAGGTACTTTATGTCTGCTAACTTGATTCTTACAACAACCCCCTAATAAGAAAGAGAGGTATGGAGAGGCTAAGTGACTTGACCGAGACTTCCAGGCACAGGGGGCTTGGGGACGGGGAGAGCTAGGGTTTGAACCTGTACATCTGGCTCTAGGGACGGTCCTTGTCTCCACTGGGCCACTGCTGTTTTGGGTACCTTAACCCCTCATGATCTCTTGAGTCTTAAAAGGCACTGACATCCATGAGTCCACAAAACTAGCATTTTAAGAAGACTAGTAGCTTCTTCACTCTTTGTAAGTCCAAAGCGTCTTTCCTCAGTGAACTCACTGGTCAGGGTGCCGGGGAACGTAGGCTCTGGTCCCCCAGCCGGCACCCCAGTAAGCTCATCGCAGGAAAGCCTTGCAGTGGCCGCGAGGTGGCAGCATTCAATCAAAGATATGTGGCCTTGAGCTAACTTAAAAGTCAGGATTGGCCCCTTCCTTCTCCTTCACTTTTCTAAAACCCCAGAGTACACCCGTTTGATGGTGAAGTCTGGGCTTGATCTTCTGAGGTTCCCGACAGTGAAGGAGCCACAGGAGTCCAAATGGAAGTGTCCCTCCCGGGAACTCAGAGCCTTTGGGAGAGAAAAGGAGGGAGGTAAATTCAGGACCACAGGGAACTGATGAGCAGCGGGTTCTCTCTCACCAACACCCAAGACTATTCCATTTTACCTTGTTAACAGTCTCCATTTTAAGCTGTTTAATTTGGTCTACAATATTAAACACGGATAAAGGGGAGAACTAAATTATTTTATGGAAACAGACGTCCTGACTAGATTGTCTCTTTAGGATGTTAGACGTACAAGGTGAAGTTTTCTCTTTCCCTTCTTTCCACTCCCTTTGCCTCTTCTCTTCCCTTTTCCTTCTTGTTCTCTTTCCTTCCCTCCCCCTCCTCCCCCTCCTCCCTCCCCCTCCTTCCCTCTCCCTCCTCCCACTCCTCCCTCCCCCTCCTCCCCTCCCCCTCCTCCCTCCCTTCCCTTCTCTAACCTCCTTCCCCCTCCTCCTTCTTCTCCTTTCTCTTCTCCTTCCTCCCATTCTCCTCCCCTGTCTGCCTCTCTTTTTAAATCTCCCTCCCTCTTTCTCTCTCCATTCCCCCCGATTGCATAGTGATCAAATGAAAGAGTGATGAGGAAGGTCTAGTCTTCAGAGTAGGATGTGCAAGAAGCTGAGATCCGCAAAATTCCAAGACTGGTGCAAAAACATCTTTGCCCTTTCAGCACCTAGCTTGCCACTTACTTTAGTCACTTATTATTATTCTTTTTTAATAAAAGCTTAAATTTATTCTAACACAAATTTTTTTGTAAAGCAAAATATTTTCATATAAGAAACAGGTTAATAAGCTTCACTTTTTTAGCCGACTCTATTGGAGAATGCATCTGTGAGTCCCTGTGGAAAAGAGGACGGTCTCTAGATTCTGAGACCATCCCTGCTCTTGTGCGTGGACCCCCAAAAGGAGTAGTAGAGCACGGTGCTGCAGTGTAGACGGAGCGAGCCAGGCTTGAGCATCTCCTTACTTCCGGAGTGACGAGATGCTCCAGGTTTGACTGGTGTAGTCCTTGCTCTAGTCTTGGAAGCAATCATCTCTCCAAGGAGCCCTGGTTCCTTTTATTAGAGATTATTATTAGAAACAAAGATTCGGGTGCTAGGTATAAACTGAAGTTTTTACAACTGTAAGACTGGAGACATAATAGAGTTCTCATAGAGTTGAGTGAACATTAAGTGAAATAACAATTAAAATTTCTCCCCATTTAGTCTTAGAAGGAAGTGAAGTCACTCAGTCGTGTCTGACTTTTTGCGACCCCATGGACTATAGCCCACCAGACTCCTCTGTCTATGGAGTTTTCCAGGCAAGGATACTGGAGTGAGTTGCCATTTCCTTCCCCAGGCAGTCTTCCCGACCCAGGGATCGAACCTGGGTCTCCAGCACTCCAGGCAGCCTCCTTGCCCTCTGAGCCACCAGGGAAGACCAGGCATGTTCATTACTTGGCTGTGCTGGGTCTTCGTTGTGCATGCACACTCGTATCTGTGGCATGTGGGATCTAGTTCCCTGACCAGGAATCGACCCAGGTCCCCTGCCTGCAGCATGGAACCTTAGCCACTGGACCACCAGGGAAGCCCCCAAAGTGAAACCCTCCAGGTGTGGCAGCGGCGGGGTTCGAAGCCACACCATCAAAATGACTGGAGCCTAAATCCGGGGCCTTAGACCACTGAACCGCACTACCTGTCTCCAAGTTTTAGAGCCAAATCCTGATACTCACAGGAAGTCTTCCACGGGCAGAGTGGGGATGGTTGGACCCAGCAGTTCCTTTGAAGGCATTTTGACGGAACTTGATCATCAATCATTTTAGCCTTTGCTCGAAGGCCTGGCCGTCCCCCGGGCCTCTCAGCCTCTTTCATATCACAGTCATGTCTCGTTCCCTCGGGAAAGCGGTGCTTTGATTCCTTGTTTGCGCGGTTCTGAGCCCTGGGTTGGGGTTGAGAACTTAGGCAACATCCTCCCAGAGGATTCCACGTCTACACAAGAGGTCCCAAGCCTCTCCTGTAGTTTGATGCCACTCACTTAAGCTCTGAAACTAACTGTAACAGGGGCTGAACTGCCTTTGCGCTCACTCCGTAGCCTCAGGAAATCTTTTACTTTTTGAAATCTGAGGCCTTCAGAGACTGAACAGCGCTTCTTTTCTTTTGCAGCCTTCAAAATCCCTGTAGTTGAAGGCAGCTCTGAATTAAGACCTCAAAATTCCCAAGGAACTGGGTTTGATTTCTCTGATTTCCCCCCCAGCATTCTTTGTACTGTTGATAAAAATGATGGGTTTGTCTAAGAGAAAGGGGCTCAGAAGCAGGTGTAAAAAAGGACTCACTTCCATTTTCCCACTTTACTCTGTCGTGTGAAAACCTGAGATGAGACAAAATCACCTGGGCAATTTTTGGGTCACCTTTTCTTAAACAGAAAATGACGCAGTCGTTTCTATGTAGATCGTGGCTACCAGCTCGTGTTAATAAAATCCAGGAGCCGAGGTTATATGACTGACCAGTTGGTTTTTAAAATTTTTTTATTCTTTTAATTGAAGAGTAGTTGACTTACAGCGTTGCTCTAGCTTCTGGTACACAGCAAAGTGATCCAGTTATGTGTACGTGTATACGCATATATGTTCTTTCTTATATGCATATGTATTCTTCTTCATTATGGTTATCACAAAAGGCTGAATATCGCTCCCTGTGCTGTACGGTAGGGCCTTGTTTATCTACTTTATATACAGTAGTGTGTATCTGTTAATCCCAGACTTCTAATGGATCCCTCCCCAACCTCCTTCCCCATTTGGTAACCATAAGTTTGCTTTCTCTTGATTGACCAACAGTTTAATAAAAAGGTAAATTCAGTTGTATTGAGGACCCACCATAGACCACATAGTGGCTAGATTTTCTCATATTCCATCTTACTTAAGTCTCTGTTATTAGAGGAAATTGGCTTGCCTACAGGCCCACACTCGTGAGCATTAAAGCTGTGGTTCTCACTCAGCATTCTCTGTTATTAGAGGAAATTGGCTTGCCTACAGGCCCACACTCGTAAGCATTAAAGCTGTGATTCTCACTCAGCTGTTGAGTTTCTAGTCCATCCGTTCATTTAACAAATATTTAAGAATCTACTCTGCTCCTGGCACTGGCCTAGGCAGGGGAGATTGATGCACAGAACAGGTACACGCTTTATCTCTTTTTCATGGAATTTAGTCTAATAGTTTTCCACTGAGATTCTTCTTTGGAAGATTCCCCCATGGAATGTGATAGCTGAGGGTGATTCTTCAAACCCCTTTAGAAGCAATTTTGATAACACTTTTATTTGCAGATTATCTGTCTTGCTGATTTTGACTTTATAATCCCTTCATCCTTAAAGTTTTAATGTTTTTCAGTTTTCAACACACTTTCTCATTTGTTTTTTATTTATTTGGCCACACTGCATGGCTTGTAGGATCTTAGTTCCCTGACCAGTGATTGAACCTGGGCCCTTGGCAGTGAAATTGCAGCCTCTTAACCACTGGACCACCCGAGGATTCCCTCTTATTTGTTACTTATTAAATAAAGCAGTATCTTTAATATTTGTTAAAATCTCTTTGCTTTTTCAAGGCTCCTTCTGGTATTTATTTCAGGGCTATGCAGAAAAGCTTGTTCTCTGGAGGGCTTTGGTGGGAAGGGCACAACACTCAGCAATGGGGTGTGGATTCAGGCCGTGAGGGAGGGTGCTGGGGACAAGTAGGGCCTTTCTGTCTCTGCCCTGACTCTGGATTCTCTCTGCTGCTCTGGATCTGGACACATTTATGAACAGTGATGGCAATGCATAACGGAAAGGATTGTCCATCAGGAGAACAGAAACACTTTGAAGGCTAATAATGTACCAAGATGCCATTCTGGAGCAATTCAATATGGGGAGTGGGTAATAAAGGTTAGAGATCAGACCTACAGCTTCAATTCACTTCAGTTCAGTTCAGTCGCTCAGTCGTGTCTGACTCTTTGCGACCCCATGAATCGCAGCATGCCAGGCCTCCCTATCCATCACCAACTCCCGGAGTTCACTCAGACTCATGTCCATTGAGTTGGTGAGGCCATCCAACCATCTCATCCTCTGTTGTCCCCTTCTCCTCCTGCCCCCAATCGCTCCCAGCATCAGAGTCTTTTCCAATGAGTCAACTCTTCACATGAGGTGGCCAAAGTACTGGAGTTTTAGCTTCAGCATCATTCCTTCCAAAGAACACCAGGACTGATCTCCTTTAGAATGGACTGATTGGATCTCCTTGCAGTCCAAGGGACTCTCAAGAGTCTTCTCCAACACCACAGTTCAAAAGCACCAATTCTTCAGTGCTCAGCTTTCTTCACCGTCCAACTCTCACATCCATACATGACCACTGGAAAAACCATAGCTTTGACTAGATGGACCTTTGTTGGCAAAGTAATGTCTCTGCTTTTCAATATCTAGGTTGGTCATAACTTTCCTTCCAAGGAGTAAGCGTCTTTTAATTTCATGGCTGCAATCACCATCTGCAGTGATTTTGGAGCCCCCAAAAATAAAGTCTGACCTACAGCTTAGGTACATATAATTGGGTGGTCAGCATTAACCAAGAAAATTGACTAAGCATTTGAGAAGATGTTTTGGAATAGAATTCAGAGACCACGCTAAGTCAGCTGCCTTTCATTCCTGGAGTTTTTCCATCTTGTTTATCATAGCTCTTTTTGGGGAAGACATTTGGTTTATGAAATAGGAGGGCGGGTATCTCTTTAGTTGAGGGACCGAGGTACTTGGCCAGCAGTTTTCCCTTCTTGGGCTCACTCACCAGTGAGCAGCGATGTTTGCTGGAGCTCTGGATCTTGAACTAGTCAGTTTACCTCACCAGGTCTCAGTTTCTTCATACATACGCGGAGAATCCCATGGACAGAGGGGCCTGGCGAGCTACAGGCCATGGGCTCGCAAGAGTCGGACACAACCTGGTGACTGAGTACACACACCACACATACCTGAATATGGTCTGTAATATATATGTACGCCGTGAAATACATAATACACATAACTCATGACATTGTGGTCACATGAACTGTGAACACAGGTAGAGTTTTATAATCTCTTGAACAGTGGTTCTCGACCAGGGATGACGCTATGGGCCTTTGGGACTTCTGGCAGGGTCTGGAGACATTGCTGGTTGTCGCAACTGAGGAAGGGGGTGTGTTCCTGGCATCTAGTGGGCAGAGGCCAGGGACACTGTAAACCTCCTACAAAGCACAGGACAGGCTTTCCCCCGCCGCCACTGCCACCTAGAACCGAACAACTGTTCAGCTCATAATATTAACGGCACGGTCGTTGATAAATCCCTCTCTGGGACTTTGTACAGATACTGCAATTAAGAGGCCCCAGTGTTCTCATGTGTGCTATCAGGGAACTGCCTCCTGTAGATGGTGAGACATTGCGTCTGCTCACTTAGAGAGCCAAATGTCAAAAGGGAAAAAATAAAATAAAAAGGACTGGCTAAACGTAACAGTCCTGTGGCCGGTGATTGCAGCCATGAAATTAAAAGACGCTTGCTCCTTGGAAGGAAAGTTATGACCAACCTGGACAGCATATTAAAAAGCAGAGACATTACTTTGCCAACAAAGGTCCGTCTAGTCAAGGCTATGGTTTTTCCAGTGGTCACGTATGGATGTGAGAGTTGGACTGTGAAGAAAGCTGAGCACCGAAGAATTGATGCTTTTGAACTGTGGTGTTGAAGAAGACTCTTGAGAGTCCCTTGGACTGCAAGGAGATCAAACCAGTCCATCCTAAAGGAAATCAGTCCTGAATATTCATTGGAAGGACTGATGCTGAAGCTGAAACTCTAATTCTTTGGCCACCTGATGCGAAGAGCTGACTCATTTGAAAAGACCCTGATGTTGGGAAAGATTGAGGGTTGGAGGAGAAGGGGACAACAGAGGATGAGATGGTTGGATGGCATCACCAACTCAATGGACATGAGTTTGGGTAAACTCTGGGAGCTGGTGATAGGGAGTTCTGGTATGCTGCGGTTCATGGGGTTGCAAAGAGTCGGACACAACTGAGCGACTGAATTGAACTGAACTGAAACGTGATAGAAAGTGGTCCAGGTTGGGAAGTTAATTGGTACATTACTGAATGGAAATCTGTTAATAAGCAAGGGAAAGATGAAAATAGAAAATTCTAGGAATTTATCTTAATGGAAAAGAAAAAGGTGTGAGAAACATCTACAAAGGTATTCCTTGGAGCACTGTTTACGATGGTGGAAAGTGGATGCTAGGACTGGAGTATTACCATGGTTCCTGAGTGATAGCATTTCTCAGGCTAGCTGAGCCCATCTTCTGATGCCAGCTGCCACACTCCTGTGTGTAATTATCATCTGAACTCAAGAGGCTGGACTGTCTCCTTTCGTGTAATAAGAAAGGCCTCTTATCAGTCTGAATGCTGCAGTTGCAGATAAACCAAGGTCACGCAGAGCTGAAGCGTTTTCTCCCTTGAATTCCTTCTTTCTCCCTTTCTCTCCTTCCTCCACATCTTAAAACCGAATAAATAAAATCTCAAAAACTAGTCTATCAAACATATCGTGGTTTTCCCAAGGATGTAAACAGGTAATAATTCAAATTTTGAGTGTACAGACTTTGGGTTCAGAAGTATAAAGATGGGAATTTAGTTCTGACCTCTACTAATTAGGTTGTTCTGGTCACTCTTAAGCACCCAGGCCTTAACTTCCTCATCTGTAAAGTGGGCATAATCAGTTCAGTTCAGTTCAGTCACTCAGTCTGTCCGACTCTTTGTGACCCCATGGACTGCAGCACACCAAGCCTCCCTGTCCATCGCCAACTCCCAGAGTTTACTCAAATTTGTGTCCATTGAGTCAGTGATGCCATCCAGCCATCTCATCCTCTATAGTACCTGCCTTACAGGATTAACTGTTGCAATGTAATAGAAGGGTCTAGCATGCGCCTCACACACAGGACTTTCTCGACAGATGTTCTTTTTCTATTTTTATATCATTCCTCTATACTTTCATCTGAGTTTACAGCTCCTTTTCTTAGGCTGAGTTGAAGTAAACCTCAATGGAGAACAGCACAGAAGCAACAGAGTTCCGCCTCTTGGGATTAACAGAGGACCCCAACCTCCAGGTTCCCCTCTTTCTGGTATTTCTGTCCATCTACCTCATCACTTTGGGTGGGGATGGGGGGATTATGGTGGTCGTCTACTCGGACCCCCACCTCTACACTGCATGCACCTCTTGCTTAGCAACCTCTCCTTTTCAGATCTGGGTTACTGATCAGCCATAGCTCCTAAGATGGTGACGGCACTGCCCTCAGGGAACAAAGTCACCTCCTAAACGGATGTGCTGCTTGGTCCTCCTTCTTCGGGGGATCTGCCACTGTTGAGTGCTTCCTCCTGGCCTCCATGGCCTATGACCGCCACGTGTAGGCCCCTTCACCACACCAACACCATGACTGCAGGCGCGTGTGCCCTCCTGACAGTGGGCTCTTACGCAGACACCTTCAGACTCTCCTTCTGTGGTTCAAATGAAATCAATCACTTTCTCTGCGGTACCCCTCTACTCAGCCAGCTGGCGGTCTTCTTCCTCTTGAGCTTTAATGGCTTTTTCAACTTCCCAGTCATCTTCATCTCCCTCTTCACATGCATCACTGTGGCACACACACGTTCTGCAGAAGGAAGGAAGAAGGCCATCTCCATCTGTGCGTCCCACCTCCCGGCCGTGTCCATCTTCTCCGGGACAATCATTGTCATGTACTTACAGCCCAACTCCACCCATTGGTGGACACGGACAAGGGAGCATCTGTGTTTTATGGGGTGGGTGATTCCCATGCTGAACCCCTTGATCTACAGTCTCAGGAACAAAGAAGTGAAAAGTGCTCTCTGGAAAATACTCAACAAACCTAATCCCCAGTCTTTCAGTGTGAGTAGGAGGTAGGCCAATACACAGGCCGCCTGATGCGAAGAGCTGACTCATCAGAAAAGACCCTGATGCTGGAAAAGATTGAAGGCGGGAGGAGAAGGGGACGACAGAGGATGAGATGGCTGGATGGCATCACCGACTCAATGGTCATGAGTTTGAGCAAACTCTGGGAGTTGGTGATGGACAGGGAGGCCTGGCGTGCTGCAGTCCATGGGGTCGCAGAGAGTCGGACACGACTGAGCGACTGAAAAACAGCAACGACAAGGCAGTAGGCAGGTACTAATGGATGAAGTTTCCCTCAGATTTAGATGCCATCTCATCTTTGAGGCTTGGCAGATTTCAGTTCTTTCTTCTCCAAGAAGAGTGCTTACTTCTGCGCTTAGGTGAAGTGGTAAAAAGCAGCCCTTTGAAATGTCTCACTCAGAAGAAATAACCTTATATTTAGTGAACAACACCCTGGGATGTTTAAATCTTTCTTGCGTTCATTTCCTGACATGCTTTAAAGCAGAAGATCAAAGCATAGACCGAGTGCGCTGAATTGCCCTCTCCTTATTTTAATTGGAGGAAATTTCCATTTGTTACAAAAATTGGGTAGAAGGACGACATCTTCATTGAATAATATTTATCATGGAATTATGCTTTTCATTTCTTTGATCCACGGATTTGAAAGTTAAAAGTTTCTAATGCTGACAAAGGAGGTTTCAGTATGTTAAATAGGGTCTCAGAGAAGGTTGTAGTTGAAAGGATAGGGCGCTGGTCCAAGTATGAAGTCCTTCCCCCCAGCACCCTTCTCGCCTGCTCGCATTCCCAACCTCACTCACAGGTTGAACACCTTTGTATTCTCCATCTCCTTCAGCTAAAGTGTCCCCCACATGGTATTTATTTACTGACTGCAGCACGCAGCCTGTGGGATCTTAGGTCCACACAAGGACTGAAGCTCAGAATCTTAACTCCTGGACGACCAGGGAAGTCCCTCCTGTTAAAGTGTTAGCACAACCTTGGTAGGAAACAGTAAGCCACCTTGCTTCAGTCGTTAAATTGTTTAAAATTTAACTCGCATAACTATAGCTCCTTTTCGAGTGCCTGCACTCTGTTCTATGCTTTTGGCCTTGATCTAACATAACTACCAAAGGTTGCAGAAGGTTTAAAGAAAAAAAAAAAAAAAAGTTTGCCCAAGGGCTATGATAAAGGATATTTGTCTTTGAGTGAAATGCTTGTGTCTCTCACCCCTAAGTTTGGTGAATCTCATGAATACACATGGAAGTTTTTTGTGCCCTCATTGCTTCTGCTTTTTCAATAATTCAGTTCACCTCCGAAAATCCTGTTCCTTTCAGATGTTCTGTAATTAGATGAGCAAAAGTTGAAAAGCCTGCGGAAATGTACTTCTTAAGATCGGAATGACCATGACTCACAGCCAAAGTTCACCTTCACGTCTGCTTTGGTGGCCTAGGCGGTGTGAACGGATGTGAGTATGTGGGAAGGGAGTGGTGATTAATCTTACTTCTCATCAACTGCTTGATGTTTATAGTTACCAGGAATCTAAGTTGTCACATACTTCATGTTTTCAAGATCTCAATATTTTTTTTTTACCTTAAATGTGAAAACCAGAGGTCTTTTTTAAAAAAGGTTTTATTAATTTGTTTACTCCTGGCTATGGTGGCTCTTTGTGGCCACGCCCAGGCTTTTCACCAGTTGCGCTGAGCGGGGTCTCCTCTCTAGTTGCGTCTGCAGGCTTCTCCTTGCTGTGGCTCCTCTTGTTTGTGAGCACCGTCTCTAGGGCCCACGAGCTTCAATAGCTTCGGCACAGGGGCTCAGGAATTGCGATGCGTGGGCTTAGTTGCCCCACCAAGTGTGGAATCTTCACGGGCCAGGGATCAAACCTGTGTCCTCTGCATTGGCAGGGGACTCCTAGCCCCCAGACCACCAGGGAAGTCCAAGACCAGAAATCTCAGTGGGCTACTCAGGGAGCTTAGAAGGTCAAGTTGATTTTGAGATGATCAAACTCTACCACGCACAGGGCAGCCTCGGTCTGAGGAGGGTTGAGCATGGGTCTTATGGAGAGAGAAGCAGAAACGGACATGAGTCCAAGCTGGAGGAGAGACCTTCCCTAGCACCTGGGCGCCATCACCTGAATGCACTGGGGGCTTCTTGTGGATGCACAGCCTTGACAGCCTGGACCTGCCTCACCACCCTCCTGCCCCCCTGCCTGGGCAGTGAGGACTTTTCAGCCACACACACCAGAGAACAGGCTTTAATGGCCAGGATCCACTTCACCGAGGGGTCCTTCTCAGCATCTCATAGGAGTTACAGAGCTCACCACGCCTGATTTGGAGGTGAGTGTTGGAAGCAGCTATGTGAGCATCGAGTCTACTCCACTCATAGCTCAGTTTCTTTTCCTACCTTGATAGATATCATTAAATTTTTCCTCTTCTTCCCCTTTAAAAAAAACATTTATTTATTTTGGCTGTGCTGGGTCTTAGTTGCAGCCCGTGGACTCATAGTCGGAGCAGGCATGTGGGCCCTAGTTCCCCAGCCAGGGACCAGACCTGGGCTCCCTGCGCTGGGAGCAGTCTCACCCCCTGGACCACAAGGAAAGCCCCTTTCCTCTTCTTCCTGCTCCTCTTTTTCTACTTCCTTTTTTCCCTTCTCCTCTTCCTGTTTCGTGTTCCTTTTTTCTTTTCATCCTCTTTTCAACCTCAGCCTGGGCAAGAACTTCTCTCACCACTAAGCAATTAGGTCCTGTGAAAAATTAAAGTTTTTTTGTATTAAAACTATGACAGTACCAAGTAATGTGTGTTTCTGGGCATGTTTCTTTCTGCCTCTATTTCCCAGTTTAGGCCAAAAAGTATGTGGCTCTTCTAAGAGTTAAAAGCCTAACGCCTGCACATTGCCTCTCTTTTCATTGGAGTCACCTCACACTAGCACTACAGTTGATGGCAAATCAGGGTAAAGGTCCTAGTTCTAGTGTCAAGGGCTGGATGAAAATTCTTACTATTCTCAGTGCTATGACTTCTAGAAAGTCATTTGATTGTTTTGAACCTAACATTTGGAATAAACTGTAAAGATGTGTGTGTGCTTAGTCACTTAGCCATGTCCAGCTCTTTGCAACCCTGTGGACTGTAGCCCGCTAGGCTCCTCTGCCCATGGGATTCTCCAGGCTAGAATACTGGAGTGGGCTGCCATTTCCTCCTTCAGAGGATCTTCCTGACCCAGGGACTGAACCCATGTCTCCTGCATCTCCTGTATTGGCAGGTGGATTCTTTACCACCAAGCCACCGGGAAGCCCTAAACGGTAAAGATAACATAAAATAAAGTATGTCAACAGGCCCATCATAATGAGTGCATGTTTGATACAGTTGAGATTCCTATAATAGCTCTCACTTAACCGTTCTTGTAGGTTCCACTTTTGGCTCCTGAGCTGCTCCACTCTGTCCACGCTATTTGGGTCCAAGCCTTTATGCCCATCCATTACTTACCTTCCTGTCCCTCAAGCAGACCCATTTCAAGCTGATATTACGTGAGCGTTAATTTACACAAGCTACTCAGAAGGAGACGTCTTGTTTCCAGTTACTGTGGGGACACAGAAATTTTCATGTCCACATGGGAAATCTGTCAAACAGAGACTATATGCTCATCTGGTTATTAGCAACCCCCACCTTCTCCCTGCAGGAGTGGTCCGAGGCAGGACAGACACTGAGTAAGGCCTGCAACTCAAGTTAGCACAATAAAGGCCGAGGAGGAATTCCGTCCTGAAATGTCCAAAAGCAGAATGCAAAACACACATAAATTGGGACAACTATTTACATCAGGGTAGATTATCCTTTTGAATAAAGATTCATGATTGAATTATTTTAAATAAGAGTCTCCCTTTGTGGATGAGATAATTTGTTTAGGTTTTATGTATATGGAAAGAAAAATTAAAATATGTGGAGTCCTGGACAATTGAAGTGAACATTACAGACTCATAGACTCTTTAGCCAAGATAGACTTTAAAAATAATCTACACCAATTCTCTCATTTTACAATTGAAAACTCTGATCCCTGCAGTTTAACTTGCTTCACCTCACAAGAAACAAATCTTACTTGATTCTTATTCATCCTTTACCTTCTGTAAAACTCTTGATGTATCAAAAGAAAGTTTTACTTTCATTGGTTCACTTGGAGATGGATTTTCGTGCTTCCATTTGACAGCTGAGGAAATCAACCCTTTGAGAAGTTGACTTACTTGCTGAGTGGTAACAAAAGGAGCCCAGATTTGAACATAAATCTTGACGTCCCTGCTCAATCTTCTGAGAAAAGAAAAGTAGCCTTATATTGTAGTAAATTTCAATAGATGACTTACTTGATGTATAAATCATTTAAAGACAGCTTTTCATGATAAGTTCCTGCTGTGTGGCAAGGCAGTCTGGAGAATACAAACAGATTTAAGGATATCAGATATAATTCCTACTTCAACAAAGCAAATCCTCCTGCATATATGATGACTGATGTGATGCACTTTGGGATTCGTGACAGTGTTCAATGGCTTGGTTGGCAGGTAGTGTTCCTCTGTCTTACGGAAGCTGCATGGACCAGGGCATGTCATTCTTGTCATTCTAGGCTCTTTGAATGCTGCATCCCGCGGAGACAGCCAAACCCCGGCCAGGATTTACTGGGTACAAGCAGCGGGAAAGGCATGGTGTGAGGTCCGTGAAGGAACCAGGAATAGACTGCATTGTTCCTGATTCAGAAGGAGCTTGCAAATAGTGCGGTGGAACAAGACACATACTTTGAGATGGATGACCACTGAAGGCTTTTGTGGTTATATTTATTTTTAACGATGTTTATTTACTTTTGCTGCACTGGGTCTCTGTTGCTGTCCTTGGACTTTCTCTAGTTGCGGGGAGCAGGGGCTGCTCTTGCCTGCCGTGGCCGGGCTTCTCATTGCGGTGGCTTCTCTCGTGGAGCACAGCCTCTAGGCACCTGGGCTCAGGAGTTGTGGCGCACGGGCTTAGTTGCTCCATGGCATATGGGATCTTCCCGGACCTGGGATCGAACCTGTGTCCCCTGCAGTGACAGGTGGATCTTATCCACTGTGCCAACAGGGAAGTCCTGCGATTATTGTTAAGGGAGTAGTATAGAAAAAACATTTAGGAAGCTATGATGGATGGAGGAGGGCCCCTCTAAAGTCATGACATTTTAAGCAAGGCTTGAAAAGAAACAAACCGAAAGATCCGGGCAGTGACATGGTTGGAAGGGAAAGACCTGGGAATTCGTTTCTCATCTTTTTCAAAAAATGAATTTTTACTGGAGTGTAGTTGCTTTGCAGTGTTGTCTTAGTTTCTGCTGTACAGCAAAGTGAACAGCGATGTGTATAGCTGATACAGAGCTCACACGATGCATCTCCTCTTTTTTGGATTTCCCTCCCATTCAGGTCACCACGGAGCACTGAGTGGGTCTCCTGTGCTCTGCGTAGAGCCTCGCTAGTTATCTGCTTCACACATAGTGTCACTGGTGTGTGCATCTTCCCAAACTCTGTGGTCTCAGCTTGTGTTACTGAGTTGGAAAGCATCTGATAAATTATCTATTTAAAAAAAGAAAATAATATTTAGAACACTTCAGAGGTGACAAAGAATCCCGAAGGTGGGGAAAGCTCCCTGGAAGAGGTTAGAACTTGAGCCAGGCTCTGAAGGGATGATGAGAACGTCCAGAATTCCAAGACGGAAGAATTAGCCTCCAGTCAAAACTCTACCGCTTACTGGTGGTACCATCTCTCTAGACTCCACACATGTGTGTCAATGTAGGATATTTGTTTTTCTCCCTCTGACTTACTTTACTCTGCGTAACAGACACGAGGCCCATCCACATCACTGCAGCTGACCCAGTTTCATTCCTTTTTATGGCTGAGTAATGAATGTATACACACACCACATCTTTATCCATTCAACTGTTGATGCTGCAATAAAGACAATTGAGACTTGTTCCTATCAAACTGTGTGAAGAACCTGGACTTACAAGAACAGCTGTTTCCCCCCAGAGAAGTTCCACTTTATGGGGAAACTTCTGTAGGATATCACCACTCACCTGTCCAGATCCAAGCCCAGGAGTCCTATCGCCCATTCGTAACATGGGATTTCTCAGTCGCTGGTCTGTGATTGACTCACAAGCAAGGTGTGTGTGTGTGGGGGGGAATTGGATAATATTTTTGTAGTGTACTTAACCAACTAAAAAGTTAGTGTGTGTCTGCACTTGTGTTTGTATAAAATGTTTGTTTTAAACTTCTTACAAATCAGTGAGAAAAAGTCAGACAACCCAATAGAAAAATACAAAATTTAGTTGCTCAATCTATTGTTCATGTTGATTTGGTTTATCTCTAGGGTAAACCAAATAGCTCATCTTTACCCTATCTCTAGGGTAAAGATGAGCTATGTTGATGCGACCATTTTTGTCAAGTACTTCAGTGCACATATGCAGTCAGTTCTCTAGGGTGTATCTATTTTAAAGTGTAATTGCTGAATCATAGGCTATATCCAGTTTCAACTTTACTAAATAATATGTGTTATTTTCCAAAGTGGTTGTGCCAACTTATCTTCCCATCAACAGTGTGTGAATTCCCACTGCCAACGCTTGGTATAACTGGGTTTTTAAATTATGCCAATTTGGAGAGAAGTCAGTGTTTTTCTTATTGTTGTCCTAATTTGCATTTATTTGATTACTGATGAAATTAAACACACATGTACTTTTTTCCCCCAGACCTTTCAGCCATTTTCCTCTTATTGTGTAAAAAGACAGCAAACCACAAATGGATACAAACAGATGTATGGGAGTGGATGTACAGAGGCTGCTGTTCTATTTTTGACTTGGATGGTAGATATAGTGGGGTTTTCCACTATTAAACTAAACCTGCATGTTTTATGCAGTTAAAATATATATATGTCTCGCAGTAAAAATGGTAACAAGGTAAATCAAATATACCTCCTATATTAAAGGAGTTTGTGTAAATTTCGGTTATGCTTTCTGTATAGGGTGTATTTCACAACAGAAATGTTTTTTAAAGAGTATATCAACCAGCTCCTGTATTAAAGAAGTTTATGGTATAAAGTGAGGACAATATCTAGGTATAAGTAGCTTTAGTTATATGTGGAAAATTATAAACAACTACAAGACAGGCACATAAAATGCTGTGGCAGAAGAGAGGAAGGCTCGATCCCATGGTGGAGACTTGAAGAACACGGCATTTGTTCTGGACAAGAAAGAGACATGTAGGGAAATGACAAGGACAGTATGCAGATGTACTCAGCAAATAGTCTTGTTTGTCTGAAATGTAACATTCTTGAAGAAAAATAATCGAAAATAAATTTGGAAGCCTGTGAGTTGGTGCCCAACTGTGGAGACCATTCTCTTTCAGATTAAGGCTTTCAAGTTTACACTATAGATTTTCGCACCATTAAAGAAAGCTTAGATATTGTGCAGCTGCCAGAGCTCAAGGCAGAATCCCAGCTACTGCAGGAGAACACTTAAAACGGCTTTGCCTCTGCATCTATTTTAAAACGAAGCATTTGTTCGCTTTCGGCAACCTGTCCAGCATTTTATGTGTGAGCACATAGCCACCTAAAAAGTTGTTTCAGCACCTGTTGGAGCAGCCATTGATCTTTTTTTTTTTTTGATGTTTACCTACATACTGATTCATTTTTTATATACTTTCTTTTAAAATTTATTTTTAATTGGAGTAGACTCACTTTACAATGTTGTGTCTGCTGTACAGCATCGTGAACCAGCTACAAGCATGCTACGTCCCCGCCCTCTCGACCTCCTTCCCACCCCCACCCCAGCCCTCTCGGTGATCGCAGCGCACGGGCGGAGCTCCCTGTGCTCTGCAGCAGCGCCCATCAGCTGTCTGCTCTGCGCACGGAAGTGTATATACGTCACAGCTTCTCTCAGTTCGCCCCGTGTGTTTGTTCTCTGCGTCTGCCTCTCTATTCCCGCCCTGCTGATGGATTCATCCATACCATTTCTCTAGATTCCATATATATACGTTAATATACAATGCTCATTTTTCTCTGACTTACTTCACTCAGTATAACAGAGCCTACAATCTGTCATACCGAGTCACCATTTCTTGATGTGTCCAGAATCCATATTCCTTCTTGAAAGTGTTCTGACTTCCTTGGAGAGTGGTCTCAGTTACTGGATGGATGAGAGGATCCCCATGCCCACCCAAGTCCGTGGACACCGAGGCAACGAGCATCTTTCCCCACCTGCCTTCTGTCGAGAGATCTGCGAGCTGTGCCGTGTGGGGGGCAGAGGGGCCTCACAGGACTCCTCAGTTCAGCCAGTAACAGGTTCTCATTTCCCCCAGCTTAAATCTGCAGCAAATGAAGCAGGGAAGCGTGTGGGCTCAGAGCTGCTTGCTCCGTTGGTAGGATTCAGGTCGGGCGTTGCAGTCACGCCATGGTTTCTGTGCTGCTGATTGTTCCTTAGCCTCCAAAACGGCTTTAGTTCCTCTGATGCTGAAGCTCCAACACTTTGGCCACCTGATGCGAAGAGCTGACTCATTAGAAAAGACCCTGATGCTGGGAAAGATTGAAGGCAGGAGGAGAAGGGATGACAGGATGAGATGGCTGGATGGCATCACTGACTCAATGGACACGAGTCTGAGCAAACTCTGGAAGATGGTGAAGGACAGGGAAGCCTGGTGTGCTGCAGTCCATGGGGTCGCACAGAGTCAGACAGGACTTAGCGACTGAACAACAGTAATAACCTGCTGCTTTGGTCCAGTTTCCCTTTGAGCCTCTTGATGTCCTTTCAATTACCGCCATCTTCCCCCTTTATGTTCGCCTGAGCAGATCTCTGTAACACACATAACATATATCTATCGCGTGAGCGAAAATTATCCAGGGAGTGTACAGTGAACAGGAGACAAGAAATTGAAAAATAGAGTAGAAATTTAAAACGGCAAAAGAATAGGAAAAAAGTACTCAGTAATACAAAAGTCCATAAGCATTTCAACGGGCACGACAGAAGGAAAATGAATGATACAGAGAGAGCCTTGCTACAAAATTAAACTTCCTGCAGAAAGCTAAGCAATTGCCAAGTCATCCATTTTTTTAACCGCATTTTCTTGCTGACAAGGTCGATTCAGATCTGGAGTTATTTGTACACAGGAATAAAAGAGACCTGAGGGTTAGTGCCATCCACTGTTGCGTGTTTAAGATGAGGAAGTCGAGGCCCAGGGAGGAGAAGTGGTCTCCCATCCAGAAAGTGGCCGAGGCAGACCCTGGGACATACCCCACCGCCGCTGACACCTCACACACTGCAGCACTCCGGCTGGGGCCTCCACCCAGGCTGTGCTGGAGAACACCCACTTTTGCTTCTCCTTGGGTGTTTCTGACAGCATCATCCTTTGTCTTATAAACACGTTCCTTGCTGCCTTCTCGGAAAACATCACTTCATACCTGCATGACACGTGGGCCTGGCGAGAGCTGGAGAAAGTCATATCCAAGAGCCAACTTGCTGCGCTTCAAGTTAATTGCAGCGTCTTCTCTTTGATTCCCTAGTTGGCTACTCTTAACGTTTCCCCTTTCAGCTCCGAACGTCTTCTATGTCAATGATAGTGTCTCCCAGAGGGGATGCCGTGGTGAGCTGCTTGGACCCTATATAAATATATGGAGCTTCCCAGGGGGCTCGGATGATAAAGAATCTGCCTGCAATGCAGGAGACCTGGGTTTGATCCCTGGGTAGGGAAGATTCCCTGGAGAAGGAAATGGCAACGCATTCCAGTCTCCTTGCCTGGAAAATTCCATGGACAGAGGAGCCTGGCAGGCTATAGTCCATGGAGTCACAGAGTCGGACACAACTGAGAGACTGACACAACAACCACATATACACACACACACACACACACACACACACACACACACTCTTTTCTGTATCATTTCCCATGATGATTTACTCCAGAAGACTGGGTATAGTTCCCTGTGCTATACAGTAGGACCTTGTTGTCTCCCCATCCTAGATCTAATAGTTTGCAGCTACTGACCCCAAACTCCCAGTCTATCCCTCTCCCTCCAGCCCTCCCCCCACTCCTCTTTGGCAACCGCAAGTCTGATCTCTAAGTCTGTGAATCTTTCTGTTTCACAGATACGTTCATTTGTGCCAGACTTTAGATCCCACATATAAATGATATCCCATGGTACTTGTCTTTCTTTTCTGGACTTGCTTCATTTGGTATGATAATCTCTAGCTGCATCTGTGTTGCTGCAGATGGCATTATCTCATTCATTTTTGTGGCTGAGTAGTATTCCTTTGAATATATGTACCACATCTTCTTCATCATATGTTGATGGACATTTAGGTTATTTCCATGTCTTGGCCATTGTCAATAGGGCCACTGTGAATGTAGGGGTGGATGTATTTTTTGGAATTTTAGTTTTGTCTGGATCTATGCCCAGGAGTGGGATTGCTGGATCATATGGTGGTGGTGGTGGTGGTGGTTTAGTTACTAAGTTGTGCCCAACACTTGCGATGCTATGGACTGTAGCCCGCCAGGCTCCTCTGTCCATAGGCTTCTCCAGGCAAGGATACTGGAGTGGGTTGCCATTCCCTTCTCCAGGGGATCTTCCCAACCCAGGGATCGAACCCTGGTCTCCTGCATTGCGGGCAGACTCTTTACCGACTGAGCTACAAGGGAAGACAGATCATCAGGTAGCTCTATTTTTAGTTTCTGAGGAGCTTCCATACAGGTCTCCACAGTGGCTGCACCGGCTTGAATCCCACCAATGTTGTAGGAGGGCTCCCTTTTCTCCACATCCTCTGCAGCATCTGTTACTTGTAGATTTTTAAAACCTGCCCATTCTGACCAGTGTGGGATGGTACCCCTCTGTGATTTTGATTTGCATTTCTGATTCAACCTCATTTTTGAACTCCCTTCAGGAATTATGTTCGGCTGAAGAGAGCCATCTCCTTTAGGGTAACTCGCACCCAAGACTGGTCAGTGAGGGACACAGCGGCCTGGGCCCTTGTCTCCTTGTGGCAGCTGACAGTTCCCCAGGTCTGTCTCCACTGCAGAGCTCATGCAGGGACTGGCTGAGGCCCTTGGACAGAGGAGCCTGGCGAGCTGCAGTCCCTACAGTCATACAGAGTCGGATACCACTGACTGAAAACGCATCATAGCCCTGGTCTGGCTGCCACGTCTCCCTCGTAGGCACTGACCCTAAGGCACCCCCATTGAGCCACACGCACGTGAATCTTAGCCTCAGAGCCCGTTTCTCAGTGAATATGATAAAAGAAGTCTCCTCACTCACTCTTAATTCTATGATAGTTTCTGATTGCTTTACCTCCCTCAGGATCATGATTTCTATTGCTAACTATCAGAGCTGGACTCTTAAACCTCCAGACTTGTTTTCTGAAGAAAGAAGACAGTAACAGCCCTGAGGGTAGTACCACAGCATTCATATTCCCTATAGAGGTAGAGAGCCTAGGAGACCACCCCCGCCCTTTCTTAAATGTTTCCGAGGGTTTTCTGTGTTCCAGGAGCTGCTGAGCACGTTTGTTTCTCCCAATTACTCTATTAGCATTCGCCCTGGTATCCTAGTTTTATTATTTATTTATTTATTTATTTATTTTTGACTGGAGTGTAGTTGACTTACAAAGTTGTGTTGGTTTCTGCTGTACAACAAAGTGATTCCGTTGTTCATATACACACATTCTTTTTCACTTTCAATATAGGATATTGAATATAGCTCCCTGTGTCCTACAGGAGGATCCTGTTGTTCGTCCATTCTCCCTGTGATAGTTTGCATCTGATTAACTCCAAGTTCCCACGCCATCGCTCATTTTATGCTTGATAAAAGCCAAGGATTAAGGATGTGGAGTGACTTCCTAAAGGATGAAAAGCTGGAGGCGAGTCACCGTATCCTCCTAAGCAATGAGTGAGTTGAGAACAGCCGCTCTGTCATCTCTGCCTGCGAGTCCCCGGCACCCAACTTAGCGCCTGGCACGCAGCAGGTGTTCAGCACGTCTTCCTGAGTGGATGGATGGCTGAACATTCAGGGCGAGGCATTTATGATTTTATCGGGCACTTTTACCATGCCAGTTGTTTTCCATATTTTAATGTACATCATCTCTTCAAAATTCATACTAAATCTGTGAGAGGTGAATTAATTTTTTTTTTTCATTTTCCAGATGGTGAAACTGAAGTTCAGATGCACAGGAACTGAGGGACAGAAGCAGGATTCTAGCCCACACTGTTGGCTCTCCACGCCTCTTACTGTATCTTGATCTTCCTGCCATCTCCTGTTTCTCAGATGAGGAAACTGAGGTACCGAAGCTTTAAGTGGCTCCACGCGAGACATGTTGCCCGAGAGTGGGCCCAGATTTCCCGTCTCCTGCCCCTCAACATCAAGTAGACTCCTGCCCAGCACACTCAGAATTCGTAGGACTCCAGCTGCCTTGGCCAAACATGTCCCTTTGGCCAATGGTTGGCAAAATGTCACTTTCACTTAGGTGACGAAGCTCCTCACCGGATACAATGCTGAAAATGTAGGCCACTTCCCCATGTGACTGCGTTTCATAACTCAGAGCTAAAGATGTCTCTCGGCTCACTTGGCCTGTTTATCACATATTAAAAACTCATATTCAAATTTACTCGCCTCTTGGATTAATGTCGAGATGATAGCTTTCCAGGTCTTTCTTTCTCCCTCTCTATCTCCCCCAGCAGGAAGTGGATTAGCCTTGTCCACATTATTTCCCACATGAATTACTGAGTGCTTATTTTCAAAGATGAATTTCATGACCTTATCTCTTTGCTGTACCTGCAGAATCCAGTTTGGAAGGCAGGACAGAAGTAGCTCCAGGGCCAGAGGTATTCTTTTTTAAATTTTTCTAAATTTAATTTTTATTTTATACTGAAGTATAATTGATTCTTTTTCATATTCTTTCTCATTATGGTTATTCATAGGATATTGACCTTAGTCCCCATGCTATACAGTAGGACCTTATTGTTTATTCATTCTGCATGTGATCGTTTGCATCTGGTAACTGCAAGCTCCTGGTTCTATGCCCTCCAGGGAAGATCCCCTGGAGGAGGGCATGGCAACCCACTACGGTATTCTTGCCTGGAGAATCCCATGGACAAAGAGGAGTCCAGTGGGTTACCAGACTCCAGAGGGTAAGCCATACTAGCCCATAGGGTTGCCGAGAGTAGGACACGACTGGAGCGACTTTGCATGCATAATTGATTATGCATGCAAATTAACACAATTTTTGTGTTAGTTTCAGATGTACAGCTAACTGACTCAGTTATACACATACATATATCCGTTCCTTTTCAGATTCTCTTCCCATATTGGTTATTACCGAATATTGAGTATAGTTCCCTGAGCTATACAGTAGGTCCTTGTTGATTATATATTTTATAGTAATATATAGTAGTGTGTGCCTGTTAGTCCTAACCCACCTCTTAATTTATCCTTTCCCCAGACATTTCCCCTTTGGTAACCGTGGGTTTATCTTCAAAGTCTGGGAGTATGTTTCTGTTTTCTAAATAATTTCATTTATATCATTTTTTAAGCTTTTACATATCATTTTAATATTTTACATATTCATTCTTTGTAATGACTGAGTAATATTCCATTGTGTGTCAGGTACCACATAACGTCTTCATCCATTCATCTGTCGATAGACATTGTCTGCTTCCATGTCTTGGCTAATGTCAATAGAACTGCAATGAGCACTGGGGTGCATGTATCTTTTCAAATATGGTTTTCTTTGGAGGAAGGCTATACATTCTTGAGCCAGGTATGAAACCGCTGTCTTAATTTCCTTGTCACTGAAATAGAGACAAGAGAATACCTCATTTCCTGGGATGATTGTGAGGATTAAACGACAAGAAAAAATTCATGACCTATGTTTAACTCAATTGCCAACACACACACACACACATATACACACAGAGTGAACAAATAGAACTGCTGCAAATAAAAATTACAAAACAAAAAGTTACCACCACTGAGCATGACCTACTGGGCTTCCCTGGTGGCTCAGACAATACAGAGTCCACCTGCAATACAGGAGACCTGTGTTCAACTTGTCTCAATTTGCCTGGAATTTTCCAGATTTAGTAGAAAGACTCCAGTCCTGGGAAACCTCTGTTGGAACAGTTGGTTGGTTACTTGCTTCCCCATCAATAAAACAAACAAAAGGTTCTAAGTCATTCATTTATGCATGAAGCCTTTATTGAAAACTAAAACATTCAGGCATTTTGATGGCATTTGAAAGGTAAACATGTCAAAAAATGAGTCCTCACAAAACGCTCAGCATAATGAGAGAGAACCATGAATTATATATGGCAAATTATATACGGTTCTTCTGAAAGTTGGCATGAAATGTTCAAAGAATACAACTCTGAAATAAATTGCTCCCAGGGGATACTTTGTACGAATTTCATGGACTGCACACTTCTGTCTAATAGAGATTTTCCCCTCCAAACACTAATGCTATGCGGGAGTTAATAGGTTTACACAGGAAAAAGCTTTTCCATGAGGAGACGCGTCAAACAGCTTTGACTGCAATACTTCTCAGCATCTTTATTAGGCTGATGAGCATTTGAACTCTAGGATGGGGATGTTTGAAATATAGTTTCCAAACTTTAACAATTTTGATGACACTGGATTATTTTTAGGATTTATGGAATGATACCAGCATTCCACAGGGCTCTGACAAAAAAGCCCATCTAGAGCTTTTATCTGGCACTGAACATACAGAACCCAGACTGGGGAGAAAAGTGCCAAATCCAGCTCCTCATGAACAGAGCAGCTACGCTTCAGTCATAACAGTTCTAGCTGTGGTCCTTAGCCTTTTTTGTTTCATGAACCGCCTTTCAGAATTTGATGAATACTTAAATGCACAGAAGATAAATGACTCAAATTAGCACCTTGAATTTTGCAGGGCATACTGGAGAGATGCTGTGTCTCCTGAGGAATTAAAAATTCTTATTCTCTAAGAGAATTTTGGGCCTTCATATCCTCAGAAATGGAAAAACTCTGCAAAGGCTGAAATAAATTCTGACCCAAGACAGAAATACTGGTGTAGATAAGCATGACATATAGTATGCAGTGCTCAAAAGCAGTGCTTAGACAAATGAGTAATTATTTATATATGTATATAGAATGCTTGCTATGACATGCGTCATCGTATTTAATAAGAGGTAGCTTATCATGATAGTTTAGATTGCGGCTTCTAAAATTAAATATATTGTAAGATATTATACATCGCTCTCTACATTATATATGCACTCCACATGCTTTTTTTATTCCCCCTCTTTCCTCCAACCCACAGAAACCTTTGGAGTCACTTGTAATATCAATGTTTTTAATGTAAGGAGTCTTGGTCTTTACCACTTAGAAATAAATCACTTCCGAAACCACTCAACTCGTATCTAATTGTAAGAAAGCCAAGAAATGAAATTTCATCTGAAGGTTCATAAAACGAAACCAAGATTAGTGTTGGATGAGAATAAAGTTGGAGTAGCTGTCATTTGCTACTCATATGATTTTACTCATAGTCAGGTCTGACTTCAGAATACAAGGGGCACAGTAGACACAGAAGCATATTTGCAATACTTCTTTTTCTCATTCTGATTAACTTCATTCTAGGTTCATCCATATCTCTACAAGTGACCCTATTTCATTCCTTTTTAATGGCTGAGTAGTATTCCTTGATATCTGTGCCACATCTTCTTTATCCATTCATCTGTTGATGGACATTTAGATTGCTTCCATGTCCTGGCTACTGTAAATAGGGGTGGATTGGGAGATTAGGATTTACATATATACATTGCTGCTGCTGCTGCTAAGTCACTTCAGTCGTGTCCGACTCTGTGCGACCCCATAGACGGCAGCCCACCAGGCTCCCCCGTCCCTGGGATTCTCCAGTCAAGAACACTGGAGTGGGCTGCCATTTCCTTCTCCAGTGCATGAAAGTGTAAAGTGAAAGTGAAGTTGCTCAGTCCTGTCTGACTCCCAGCGACCCTATGGACTGCAGCCTACCAGGCTCCTCTGTCCATAGGATTCTCCAGGCAAGAGTACTGGAGCAGGTGCCATTGCCTTCTCCGATATATACACTACCATGTGTTAAATAGACCACCAGTGGGAACCTGCGGTATAGTGCAGGGAGCTCAGCTTGGCGCTCTGTGGTGACCTACAGGGGTGGGGTGGCAGATTGAGAGGGAGGTCTAAGGGGATATATGTGTACATATGACTGATTCCCGTTGTTGCACAGCAGAAACTAACATAACGTTGTAAAGCAACTGTACCCTAATTTTAAAAAAAAGGATATTTATTGATATAGCCAAAGAGAAAAAAAGAAGGAAAAAAAAAACCCCACAGGACTGATGGAAATAATGTTGTCTGAGGCCTTTGTGATTCTATGCCCCACCCCGTGTTCCTTTTCCTGCTCTCTGATGTCCGCATCAGCTGCTTCCAAGAATGTTAATAGCCTCATTTTCTTGATTTTTGAGAACAGATGGGTATACTGGAGAAGAAATAACAACTCATACAGCCATGAATTTCCTTAGTAAGTTCCCTAAGGACTTGGTCCCCACAGGCAAGGTTTTAATTAAAATATTCAGTACATGAGGCATGGAGCTGTGGATGAATCCCAGAGAACTGGTTCCTGAGAGCTTCATGTCCAAATAATCCCCTTCAAGACATCAGTCACCAGACTCTTAAATCCCAGTCTGGCTTCATTCAAACTCACTAGAGTGAGAAACCCTGGTGCCCAGGGCAACCTTGTTCACTTGATTTTATTTTCTCACAAGGTGGTCTTCAGGGTCTCAGAGCTGGAGGCCTTTACCGTCACAGGGACGTTGCCGTGGCGCATCAGTCAGGATGACCTTGGGCAGCACCGCCTGATAACTAGAGGAATCTTTTAGAGAGACTGAGTGATTTACTAAGCATTTCACATCTTTTGTTTTATTTCATCCTCAAAGCACTCTGTAAAAACATCAAGAGTGGTTATTAGTAATTCCATTAAAAAGTTTTAGAAAGTGAGGCTAAGTGATGTTAAGGAGTTTATTCTGTTCCCCTCTGAAGCAAGAAATCTAGAACTGAAGACTTTTGAGGTTTGACATGCAGTGCCAAGGAATCCAATTACGGTCCCAAAAGGTGTAATCAAGAGGATGAAATAATTCAGAAGGTGCAAATTTACGGCTATACAATAAATGTCCTGGAGGTGAAATCTACAGCATGGTGACTATAGTCAATAATCTCGTATGGCATATTTGAAAGCTACTAACAGAGTAGATCTTAAAAGTCCTCATCACAAGAAAAAAAAATATAACTGTATGGGAATGGATGTTAACTAGACTTATTGTGGTGATCATTTTGCAATACACACAAATATCAAGTCATTGAAACTAACCTACTGTTATATGCCACTTATACTTCAAGAAAGAGAAATTAGACCTCAGCACAAAGAGGAAGCCATAACCTGCTTCTCCTATTATCATTTGATTTCATCTTGTAAGGATGTTGGTGGTTATGTGTTCTGACCAGAGAAGGAAAAACTATTAATAATAGAAAAGGCATTTGGATTACATCTTCGGGTAGCTTTAGGAAATGTTGATGTTACTTAGTGTAACTTAGGGCTTCCCTGGGGTTCAGATGGTAAAGAATCTGCCTGCAATGTGTGAGACCTGAGTTGGATCCCTGGGTTGGGAATATCCCTTGGAGGAGGGCATGGCAACCCACTCCAGTATTCTTGCCTGGAGAATCCCTGTGGACAGAGGAGCCCGGCGGGCTGCAGTCCACGGGTCGCAGAGTCAGACATGACCGAGTGACTGAGCACAGCACAGCGTAACTTAAGTGGCAGCAGAAGCCACCTAGTTTCTTTCTTTCTTTTTTTAACAATTAGAAAACAAATGTTTTATATTATCACATTTTGAAACCCAAATATATGTTTTCAGTTCAATATATTTCAGCTCCAAACCTTTTATCTTTGCCTAAACTTGTTGAACTTTAACACTCAATCAATCACTGATTCAGCTGGGTTTCAGTCAGCCACTTCTTTTCTATTTGCCTCACTTGTTCTTTGTTTCATTTTTTCCTTCTTTTTGGAATAAGGTTATCTCACAGGAAGGAATTAACTACTTTTGCTTTTTTGTCCCCTATTATTGCAACTTTCATCCTTCACTTATTAAATTGTGCATCAGTATTTTTTTCTTCATCAAGAAAACATTTTGACAGTGTAGCGTTTTGATTCTGATTGCTTCCCATTCCTTTATGCTTTAATGGTCATATATTTTAACTTTAAATATAATTAAAACTTTAGAATATTTTTCAACATTATTTTAAAAATCAATATATTTATTTTTATTCTTTACACATTAGTCCCTCCAGAGGACTAATTCCACAGCCTATTCTAATCTCCTGTATTTTCATTTTGGAGCTTTTTTTTTTTGGCTTGGAAGAACCTCCTTTAGTGTATCTTTCAGTATAGATCTGCCAGCAACTGAACCTCCTAATCTGTTGTCTGAAAGGTTTCGATTTTGTTTCATTTTTGAAAGATACAATATTTGATTACAAAATTCTAGATTGTGACTTATCCTTTTTACTTTTAAAGGCATCACTCCATGTATAACTGAGTCACTGTGCTGTGCAGTAGAAATTAACACAACTTTGTAAACCAACTATACTTCAATAAAATAAATAAAAAATAAAGACATCACTCCACTCATTTCTGCCCTCCAAGAGTCTCTGTGTCCCCCAGTTCTATGGAAACTGTAATCAAAGCCCGCTGGCCTTCAAAGTCAGGTTCCCTGGGGACTCCCAGTCCCTTGGCTGGATTCCCAGGTCGGGGAGCCTGACGTGGGGCCTAGAAACTTTGAAGCAGTGCGAGAGCTTCTTTGGTATCATTGTTCTCCAGCTTGTGACTTGCCCACCCGGCGGGTATAGGACTTGGTTTTATAGTAATTGTTCCCCTCATACCGGTTCACTGTGGCTCCTGTTTGCCCTCGGATGAGCGGTATCTTCTCTTGGCGGGTCCCAGGATCTCACTGTCGACAGTTGTTCAGCAACTAGCTGCAGTTTGGTGCTCTGGCAGGAGATGAGCGCACATCCTTCTACTCCGTCGTCTTAATCTCGTGTAAACGTCATTCCACTCAATTCTGAACTTGCTATTTATTTTGATAAATTAGCAATCAGGCACACTATAAATTATACTATAG
The DNA here is from genome assembly GCF_055505025.1 of Bos grunniens. NCBI lineage: Eukaryota > Metazoa > Chordata > Mammalia > Artiodactyla > Bovidae > Bos > Bos grunniens. The sequence goes on along the minus strand of NC_141179.1, from coordinate 82,754,197 downwards.
TGCGTGCTTTGCTCAGTAGCTCAATTGTGTCCAACTTGCGACCTCGTGGACTGTAGCCTGACAGGCTCCTCTGTTCAAGAAATTTTCTAGGCAATAACACCGGAGTAGGTTGCCATTCCCTACTCCAGGGGATCTTCCCAACCCAGGGATCTAACTCACATCTCTTGAGTCTCCTGCAATGTCTGGTGGGTTCTTTACCACTTGAGCCACCTGGGAAGCCCCTTTACTATACACACACACGTGCACGCACGCACACACACACACACAGTATACTATTAGTGAAATTAACATCACAATTTTTGTAAATTTTAATAGTAACTACTTATACTTCACTGACTATAATCATCATTTGTAGCATAATAATTCCATGAGTGTTTTATATTCCAATTTTAACTGTAAGCTTCTGTAGTTCTTGGGGAAAAAAAGAGTTTAATACATGTGTTCTCCAGGGATATTTGTGAGTTAATGAAAGAATAAGAACAATCATAATAAAATTTTTGAGTGATTATCACTTTAGGCATTATGGTTATACTATATATATATACACACACATATCTATCTATCTATATATCTATATAAAATCTACTTCCAACTATATTATGATATGGTGATATCTATAGTACCATCATGCCAATCTTATTTCAAGGGCTTATTAAAGGTTTCCTAAGTACAAAATGGTATTTAAATCCAGATACATGTGTCTGCACATTATATGTTCGTATCTTCCACACTACATAGACACTGGTAAAAACACGAACTTAGAGGAAAGAAAGATTTCAAAGCATTTCCAGTAATAAGAGCAGCCGCTGTTTCTCTCAGGAGAAGTAGGAAGAACAGAAGCATTAATAGTGTAAGATGATGGTTAATGATATTTGCAGAATCTGAAGCCTTGGTGCATGAGAATTCCATCCAGCCTTGCTTCAGTCCAGTAGATGTGTGCTGCGCTAAGTCACTTCAGTCATGTCCGGCTCTTTGTGGTCCTTTGCACTGTAGTCCACCAGACCCCTCTGCCCATGGGAATCTCCAGGCAGGAACACTGGAATGGGTTGCCGTTTCCTGCTCCAGGGGATCTTCCCGCCCCAGGGACTGAACTGCAGCTCTTACACCTCCCGCACCGGCAGGCGGCTCCTTAGCACTAGTGCCAGCTGGGGATTTATAGGAGATTTTAACCACTAAAAATAACAAACTGTGTGTATCTTCTAGGAATTACTCTTCTGCGGCTTTTAAACTTGTAAGCTGTAAGGAATAATTTTTAGATACGATGGATGCTTCTCAAGAAAGAGGTTGTTACTTGACTTGTAATAATGCAGGAGCTCAAACTGATTGGAATAAAAGGTACTCCAGTCTGGCACGAACAACAAGTCCCGAAGGTTCGCTCATGCTGGACAAGATTTGAGCTATTTGCGCTTCCAGTTGTCCACACTGGCCCTGTGACCCAGCCACTCCTCTGGACATGCGTTTGGGAGGACGTGTTTATTTGGACTCATTCAAGGTTTTGTTCTAGAAAGAACACAACACAAAGAGCCAAGGAAAAGGTCTGCTTGCTACACTGCACTTCCTCGGTTACTTAGGTTCTGCCAGCTTGGACAATTTGAGGCCTTACCGTAACTCTTTCTGTTGTTTGAGCCAACCGTTGTTACCACCTCTATTCATCCTTTTTTTTAAAAATATTTTCTTGAAAAGTGAAAGTGAGTCCCTCAGTCACATCTCACTGTTTGTAACCCCATGGACTGGGGCTTGCCAGGCTCCTCTCCATGGGATTCTCCAGGGAAGAACACTGGAGTGGGTTGCCATTTCCTTCTTCAGGGGATCTTCCTGACCCAGGAATTGAACCCGTGTCTCCTGCATTGCAGGCAGATTCTTTACCATCTGAGCCACCAGGGAAACCATTCATTCTTTTTAAATAAAAATTCTATTGAAAGATAGTTGATTTTATGGGCTTCCTAGGTGGTGCATTCCAGTCCCCTATTATGAAAAGGACATCTTTTTTTTTTTTTTTGGTTTTAGCTCCAGAAGGTCTTGTACATCATCATGGAACCATTCAACTTCAGCTTCTTCAGCATGCCCTGGTCAGGGCATAGACTTGGATTACTGTGATATTGAGTGGTTTGCCTTGGAAATGAACAAAGATGACTCTGTCGTTTTTGAGATTGCACCCAAGTACTGCATTTCAGATTCTTTTGTTAACTATGATGGCTACTCCATTTCTTCTAAGGGATTCTTTTTCACAGTAGTAGATAGAATGGTCATCTGAGTTAAATTCACCCATTCAGTCCATTTAAGTCCACTGATTCCTAAAATGTTGACGTTCACTCTTGCCATCTCTGTTGGACCACTTCCAATTTACCTTGATTTATAGACCTAACATTCCATGTTCCTACGTAATATTGTTTTCTACAGTATTGGACTTTACTAGGAAGTCAAGTGATACCTGGAGTAACAGGCAAGTCTGGCCTTGGAGTACAGAATGAAGCAGGACAAAGGCTAACAGTTTTGTCAAGAGAACACACTGATCATAGCAAACACCCTTTTCCAACAACACAAGAGACAACTCTAAACATGGACATCACCAGATGCTCAATACCAAAATCAGATTGATTATATTCTTTGCAGCCAAAGATGGAGAAACTCTATACAGTCAGCAAAAACAAGACTGGGAGCTGACTGTGGGTCAGATCATGAACTCCTTATTGCCAAATTCAGACTTAAATTGAAGAAAGTAGGGAAAACCACTAGACCACTCAGGTACAACCTAAATCAAGTCCCTTCTGATTATACAGTGAAAGTGACAAATATTCAAGGGATTAGATTTAATACACAGAGTGCCTGAAGAACTATGGATGGATGTTCATGCCACTGTACAGGAGGCAGAGATCAAGATCATGCCCAAGAAAAAAATGCAATAAGGCAAAATGGTTGTCTGAGGAGGCATTACAAATAGCTGAGAAAAGATGAGAAGCTAAAGGCAAAGGAGAAAAGGGAAGATATACCCATCCGAATGCAGAGTTCCAAAGAATAGCAAAGAGAGATAAGAAAACCTTCCTTAGTAATCAATGTAAAGAAATAGAGGAAAACAATAGAATGCAAAATACTAGAGATCTCTTCAAGAAAATTAGAGATACCAAGGGAACATTTCATGCAAAGATAGGCTCAATAAAGTACAGAAATGGTATGGACCCAACAGAAGCAGAAGATATTAAGAAGAGGTGGCAAGAATTCACAAAAGAACTGTACAAAAAAGATCTTCATGACCCAGATAATCACGATGGTATGATCACTCACCCAGAGCCAGACATCCTGGAATGCAAAATCAAATGGGCCTTAGGAAGCAACACTATGAGCAAAGCTAGTGGAGGTGATGAAATTCTAGTTGAGCTATTTCAAATCCTGAAAGATGATGCTGTGAAAATGCTGCATTCAGTATGCCAGCAAATCTGGAAAACTCAGCAGTGCCTACAGGACTGGAAAAGGTCAGTTTTAATCCCAAAGAAAGGCAATGCCAAGGAATGCTCAAAGAAAGTGGAGTTGCTCATTCATGTCTGACTCTTTGTGACCCCATGGACTGTCACCTACCAGTCTCTTCCATCCATGCAATTTTCCTGGCAAGACTACTGGAGTGGGCTGTAATTTCCTTCTCCAGGGGATCGTCCCAATCCAGGGATTGAACCCAGGTCTCCTGCATTGCAGACAGGTGCTTTACCATCTGAGCCACCAGGGAAGCCTCAAGAATGCTCAAACGACTGCACAATTGTACATATCTCACATTCTAGCAAAGTAATGCTCAACATTCTCCAAGCCAGGATTCAACAGTATGTGAACTGTGAACTTCCAGATGTTCAAACTGGATTTAGAAAAGACAGAGGAACCAGAGATCAAATTACCAACATCCATCAGATCTTCGAAAAAGCAAGAGAGTTCCAGAAAAACATCTACCTCTGTTTTATTGACTATTCCAAAACCTTTGACTGTGTGGATCAAAAAAAACTGTGGAAAATTCTTAAAAGATGGAAATACCAGACCACCTTATCTGTTTCCTGAGAAACCTCTATGCAGGTCAAGAAGCAACAGTTAGGACCGGACATGGAACAACGGACTGGTTCCAAATTGGGGAAGGAGTACTTCAAGGCTGTATATACTGTCACCCTGCTTATTTAACTTACTTGCAGAGCACATCATGAGAAATGCTGGACTGGATGAAACACAAGCTGGAATCAAGATTGCTGGGAGAAATATCAATAACCTCAGATATGCAGATGACACCACTGTTATAGCAGAAAGTGAAGAAGAACTAAAGAGTCTCTTGATGAAAGTGAAAGAGGAAAGTTAAAAAGTTGGCTTAAAGCTCAACATTCAGAAAACTAAGATCATGGCATCTGGTCCCATTACTTCATGGCAAATAGATGGGGAAACAATGGAAACAGTGACAGACTTCGTTTTCTTGGGCTCCAAAATCACTGCAGAAGGTGACTGTAGCCATGAAATTTAAAGGCACTTACTCCTTGGAAGGAAAGTTATGACCAACCTAGACAGCATATTCAAAAGCAGAGACATTACTTTGCCAACAGAGGTCCATCTTGTCAAGGCTCTGGTTTTTCCAGTAGTCATGTATGGATGTGAGAGTTGGACTATAAATTATTATAGTTAAACTCAAGTTTATCCCTACCCCTCGTCTTTCTCCGTTGGTAACCATGAGTTTGTTTTCTATTTCTGTGAGTCTGTCTCTGCTTTGTAAGTAAGTCCATTTGTATGATTTATTTTAGATCCACATATAAGTGGTATCATAGGATAAGTGTCTTTATCAAACTTACTTTACTTATTCTGAAAATACCTAGGTCTACCCACATTGCTATGCTCATCCTTTCGGTATTGAGTGAGGTGTTAATTCATTAGTTGTCCTGAGAAAAATTCTCCTGAGAAAAAAATGTCCCCCTCAAAATTGATTCTGACCAGTCAATTAAAAGTAGATCTTTTTTATTGCTCACTCTCATATGAGCACCTGTTCTTTAATAATTTTATATCCTTATTAGTGAGTTCATTTAATTTTTGTCTTCTCCAGTAAACTTAAGCACATGAGCCTAAGAACAAGTTTGCTTTACATGGATATGTACATCCAGAGCCAGGAGTGTGGCTAAACTCCTTTGCGAAAAATCAGTAGTTGAATGAATGAATAATTCTTATCAACGGTACAAATGTTTCAAGTGAACTAAGGAGTGCAATAGTTTCTATAATCCATTTGGCTTAGAGGCAACCCTCTGCTTCCATCCCCTCACACTTAGATGTAAAGATGTAACAATGTTAGCAGTATCTAAGGGAATTAATGCAAGTTACGGTAACACAGTCATGGTCTCCCAGAAACAAGCAGAACTGGATTCCTATAGACACATTCATCACTTGTTCTCCAGTACTGTGAGAAAGGGACCTGTTTTTGGTCTCGTGGGGACTTTGTCCCCTGGGAGCTCCGTGGCTGTGCGACTCTTTCACTCTTCACGTTCTCTTATGACTCCTTTTGGCCTTATGTTACAGGTAACAGGCCTTATATTATAGATAGCCCCTTACACTGTAGGTAACAGACCAAGGGCTAGAGCCCCTTGAGCCTTCATTCATTCTACTGATTGTCAACGTCCTTGGCAGTTGTAGGCGTCTATTGCCTTCCATGGTCTTCTCTCAAAATGAGATTTACTGGGAGCCTGCAGTAATGAATAGGGCAGATAGCTGCAAATAATGAGGACTTGGAGTATGATTATGATGAGTGCTCCTTTTCAGGACATTACAGGAGTCTCTCAGTCTTTCCGGAAGGATGTTGTTTGAGGGCTGCCTTTCTAATATCTCCATTGTATAGATGAATATATAGTGACTTAAAGCAAGTAAGTGACTAATCTGAGATGACTGATCAGCAGCTCTTACCATACAATTCATGTTAGCTGCTTTCCTGGCATTAAATTTTTTATCTCAATATCGCTTTGTTCTGGAGAACTTTTCCCTTTTGTTTAAACACTAAAGAACATTGCAGTAAAATGTTTCTTATCTTTTATGGATTGAGTTTTTGATTTGAAACTCACATGTGAAAGTGCTGAATTTGCCTGTTCATTGTTCAGGGAGCCAGGTAAGCCTCTGATCACATCTATGATCTGTATGAATTTTCAGGGGCAGCGGTAACCAGGAGAATACAGCAAGACACCTGTTTCCCTCTCGATTTATTCACAACTGAATACTGAATGTTTTGAATGTCATTATGTGTCTGTGATTTTTCAAAGGAGACTGTGTCACACACTTCAGAGAAATTCTTAAGGAGAATATGTATTTACTTTTGTGAAAAAATAAAATGAACAAGAGGGTCTTGAGTAGTCCTTGCTTTGCTATGCATGAGCTTCTAGAATTTGAACAAGTTGTTAAAACTTAACCACTTTTTACTTCCTCTTTTGGAGTATCAAAATATTAGCTACACTGGCTAATTCTAAAGTCTTTGAGAGTATCAAATTGTGTCTCAATTGAAAATTTATTATAATCTGGAGAGCACATAATATCATTCATTAAAAAGAATAAGAACAGAGAGAAATAAATAAGGGGGACCCAGATTAAGAGAACAATTATAAAAGGAAAGAAAAGGTGTAAACATCACACCGGAAGGAACAATTTACAGGAAATAGAGGACCTGGACTCCAGTTATAATTTTTTAAAATACTTATTTATTTTTATTTACTTGGCTGTGCCGGGTCTCGGTTGCAGCACATCGGGTCTTCCTCGCAGTGTGCGAACTGTTAGTTGTGGCATGTGGGATCTAGCTTCCTGATCAGGGTTTGAACCTGGGGTCCCCTGCCTTGGGAGTATGGACTCTTAGCTGTTGGGCTACCAGGGAAGTCCCCCAGCTAGCTCAGTTATCATTCTGGAACTTTGCTGGCATTGGGCATCTGGAATGATTGACTAGTAGATATATTGGCTGGTGAAAGTGTTAGTCACTGAGTCATGTCCAACTCTTTGAGACTCCATGGACTGTAGCCTGTCAGGCTCCCCTGTCCATGGGGTTCTCCAGGCGTGAATATTGAACTGGGTTGCCATTCCTGAACTAGAGTGTAAATGAGACCATGGTATGATCCCAGTGGCCTGAAAGGCAAAAGTAAAAATCTCTGCTTGGGAATAAAGAATAAGTTATCCCACAGTGATGATCATTTTGTGTATCTTTCTTGGTCTTCTATACTTCTTGATCAGGGAATACGTTTCTTATTTCATTGTAGACCTTACAATTAGCACACAACCTGATATACTATAAGCACTTACTTAGTACTGGAAGAGAAATAAATGTTGGAAGGATTACTGAACAAATTCCAGCCCTTTATGGAGCCTACTAATTGATGTTACACCAAACTTACATTACTTTTAAATGTAGAAGTATTTTTTTTTAATTTTTTTCTTTTGAAGAGGAGGAAGAGGAATTCAACTGTAAACCTGTATGGATATAGTTCTTGTCACTCAGTTAGGATTTAGAAATATAGTGTATTAGCCAAGTTCCCACTAGCAAGTTGCATTGATTCCAAAGACCATGCTTTTTATTTCCCCACACTGCTTATGAAGTATGGACTCAATAAAGCAGTCACTCATGAGTAGGTTGATATAATGAGTAACTTTTTTGTGCCTGGGGCTGTGGTAGAGAATTTGGATTATATATACAATATTAGGGGGATATTTCTTAGTGATCGAGAACTCAGGCTTTGATTCAAAATGATGTGTGTTCAAATACCAGCTCTGCAATTTACTAGTTTTAAGAACTTCAGTGTGTAACTCCTTGTGAATAAGCTTCAGTTTCCCATATACTAAATGGAGATAATATCTCACATAGTGAGGTAATAAATCAATGGGGATATAGTGTGCATGTGGTGCCCTTAAAATAGGAAGTGCTCAGTAGTTTCCAACTATCATAGTTTAATTCATTACTTAGGTCTACTTACACAGGATTGATGATCTATATGGGATCAGATCAGATCAGATCAGTCGCTCAGTCATGTCCGACTCTTTGCGACCCCATGAATCGCAGCACGCCAGGCCTCCCTGTCCATCACCAACTCCCGGAGTTCACTCAGACTCACATCCATCGAGTCAGTGATGCCATCCAGCCATCTCCTCCTTTGTCCCCCTTCTCCTCCTGCCCCCAATCCCTCCCAGCATCAGAGTCTTTTCCAGTGAGTCAACTCTTCGCATGAGGTGGCCAAAGTACTGGAGTTTCAGCTTTAGCATCATTCCTTCCAAAGAAATCCCAGGGCTCATCTCCTTCAGAATGGACTGGTTGGATCTCCTTGCAGTCCAAGGGACTCTCAAGAGTCTTCTCCAACGCCACAGTTCAAAAGCATCAATTCTTCAGTGCTCAGCCTTCTTCACAGCTTAAATTAAGATAAAGAAATTATTAGGACTAACAAAATGATCAATGGTACTTCACAGGTTATAACCAAAAAACAGTGTCTAGCGAGGGTGCACGAGTGCTCAGTCACTCAGTCATGTCCAGCTCTTTGCAAACCCATGGACTGCAGCATATTAGGCCTCTCTGTCCTTCACCGTCTCCTGGAGTCTGCTCAGATTCATGTCCATTGAGATGATGATGCCATCCAATCATCTCATCCTCTGTTTCCCCCTTCTCCTACCCTCAAGCTTTCCCAGTATCAGGGTCTTTTCCAATGAATTGGCTTTTTTCCCCCTTTGTCTTTATCAGCAGTGCTGCTATGGCTGATATATGTGAAATATTAGCCATGGATGTGAAATATTAGTTCCCTGACTAAGGATCGAACTTGCCTCCCCCTGCATTGAAAGCACGGAGTCTTAACCACTGACCTGCCAGGGAAGTCCTATAACAAATCTCACATTTAACAGATTTTTCCGATGATTTTGCATGTCTCTTTCCATCTCTGAACTTCAGTTTCAATCATTTATGAGGATAGAAGATTGGGTTATAGTATCTTCAAAATCCTTAAAAGTAGAGCATTCCATGTTTCTACCAATATTTAAAAATTACCTTTTGTTATTATGCATAAGTTAATACAGAAAATTCTGATATAAGGCGATCTTGGGCATCATGCTAGTTCTAAGTTCAGATACTAACCAGGCTTTCTTTTTTCATTGCTATAGGCCATTCACATACTGCACAAATGATCCCCAAGGAGAATAGTACGGTCGTGACTGAGTTCATTCTTGCCGGGATAACTGATGACCCACAACTGCAGATCCCACTCTTTCTAGTGTTCACACTCATCTACCTCCTCACTCTGGTTGGGAACCTGGGGGTGATCACGTTGATCCTGCTGGACTCTCGTCTCCACACTCCCATGTACGTCTTCCTCAGCCACCTCTCCCTGATGGACTTTGGTTACTCCACAGCCGTCACTCCCAAAGTGATGGCTGGATTCCTCACGGGAGACAAGGTCATTTCCTACAAAGCTTGTGCTGCTCAGTTGTATTTTTTTGCTGTCTTTCTGATTGTAGAAACTTTTCTCTTGGCCTCAATGGCCTATGACCGTCATGCTGCAGTGTGTAAGCCACTCCATTACACCAACATCATGACACCAAGGGTGTGTGCTTGGATGGTCGTAGGATGCTATGTCTTTGGTTTTCTGGAGGCCTCTGTTCACACTTGGAATGCATTCAGTCTCTCTTTCTGCAGATCCAATGTGATCGATCACTTCTTCTGTGATGCTACTCCTCTCCTGGCTCTCTCATGCTCAGACAGCATCAGAAGTGAGATGGTGTTTTTTATTTTGGCAGGCTTCAATATCATCTTCACTATTATGGTCATCTTGATCTCTTACCTGTTTATCTTTGTCACCATTCTGAGGGTGCACTCATCTGAAGGACATCAGAAGGCCTTTTCCACCTGTGCGTCCCACCTCACTTCCGTCTCCATCTTCTATGCGACAGGCGCTTTCATGTACCTACAGCCCGGCCCCCGCCATTCCATGAGCACAGACAAGATGGCGTCTGTGTCCTACGCCATAGTCATCCCCATGCTGAATCCGCTGATCTATAGTCTGCGGAACAAAGAGGTCAAGAGGGCGCTAAAAAAGGCTGTGGGGAAAGCAAAGTCTCCTCTAAGATACATATTTTAATTATACAGAAACAAATAAGATGGTTTGATATAGTTCAGTCAAGCTAGGGAAAGTATTGACTTGCTAGGCCAACAATTATGTAAAATTTTGACATACCTTCTCAAGTTATTTTTAAATCTGTGAAGTAAATGTGTGGGCAAAGTGAGATCTCATGAAAAATAACTTTGGAAGAGTCAACCACGAACCTGTAATTTATAAGATTTCTTTTGGATTACATTTTATTGTACATTTGCTTCCATGACCATCCACATTCACATGCACATTTATGCTCACATGCCTATTGAAGTACATGCCCACAAGCGTTTTATTCATGCAAATCACATGCAACTCATACGATTCATGGTGGACAGAAAACTGAGTTCAAGAGACAAGCTAGACTTGTCTAGTTTTATAGCATAATTTGAAAAATGCTTTTGGTGTCTGGTACATTCTTAATACATTCTTAAATGTAAACCTATATATTTTAAAATAGAAGTTATTGTTTGCTATGTGATATTAATTTTATTTTTAAAACCTTTTTACCTGAAGATAAACTCATTTCAATATTTGAACCAAACCACCTCATTCTAGATTTATTACTGAGTGCTTTTGTTTGGTTTATTCTTTTTTCAATGATAATAAGCATCATTACATGAGCATCTTTTTAAAACAATTTTATTTCTTTATGGCCGTTGTGTCTTCATTGCTTCATGCTGGCTTTCTGTAGTTGTGGTGAGTGGGGACTACTCTTCACTTCCATGCGCAGGCTTCTCATTGTGGTGGCTTCTCTTGTTTTGAAGCACAGACTCTAGGAATGCGGGCTTCAGTAGTTGCAGCTCTAGGACTCCAGGATACAGGCTCAATAGTTGTGACTCATGGGCTTAGTTGCTCCCAAGCATGTGAGATCTTCCCAGACCAAGGATGGAAGCTGTGTCCCCTGCACTGGCAGGTGGACATTCAACCACTGGACCACCAGGGAGATCACCGTATGAGCACCTCTATTTAGCTCTGTATTCATCTTTACTGACTCATTACCCAGAGGAACAGCTTCATGTGATAACTTTGATGAAAAAAGAATAGCGCATATAAGACAAGGGAAACTAAAGAAAACATATTTTAATTCACTGAAATTAAAAAACAAAACAAAACAAAAAAAACACCAGCATTTAGTTTTACAGTAAGCCTTGACTCTGTCTTCAGATGCTCAGCCCAGGATACATTTTATGTTCCTTCCTTCCTGTATACAGTCAGGTCTTCAATGGATAGATCAGGCTCAAATTAGAGGTTAAGCTTACTGATACTTACCACACTCTAAGAATAACGTAGCATGACTTTTTTTTTTAAATTTATTTCTTTTAATTGGAGGCTACTTCACAATATTGTATTGGTTTTGCCATACATCAACATGCATCCACTGCAGGTATACACGTGTTCCCCATCCTGAACCCCCCTCCCTCCTCCCTCCCTGTACCATCCCTCTGGGTCATCCCAGTGCACCAGCCCCAAGCATCCTGTATCCTGCATTGAACCTGGACTGGCGATTTGTTTCATATATGATATTATACATGTTTCAATGCCATTCTCCCAAATCATCCCACCCTCTCCCTCTCCCACAAAGTCCAAAAGATTGTTCTATACATCTGTGTCTCTTTTGCTGTCTCACATACCGGGTTATCATTACCATCTTTCTAAATTCCATATATATGCATTACTATACGGTATTGGTGTTTTTCTTTCTGGCTTACTTCACTCTGTATAATAGGCTCCAGTTTCATCCATTTCATTAGAACTGATTCAAATATATTCTTTATAATGGCTGAGTAATACTCGTGTAGCATGACTTTTAAATTTGGGTATATTAGAACACTAATTCAGAGATCTGATAACTATAAAGATATATTTTACAAAGAAAACAGTATCAAATTAATTGAGTCTAAAAAAGATTTCTTTGAATTATCAATTCACTATATACTGGTTTTTATGTGAATATTTATTTCCAGGTCAAATGATTTAGAACACATGTATAATAGAAAACATATGAGGAAGGCCCCAAGATGGCGGAGGAGTAGGACGGGGAAAACACTTTCTCCCCCACAAATTCATCAAAAGAGCATTTAAACATCGAGTAAATTCCACAAAACAACTTCTGAATGCCGGCAGAGGACATCAGGCACCCAGAAAAGCAACCCAACTCCTCAAAAGGAGGTAGGAAAAAATATTAAAGACAATAAAAGAGACAAAAGAGGGAGGGACGGAGTTCCGTCCCGGGAAGGGAGTCTTAAAAAGAGAGAAGTTTCCAAACACCAGGAAACCTTCTCACTGCCAAATCTGTGCCAAGCTTTGGAAGCACAGAGGACAACATAACAGGGAGAAAAAATAAATAAACAATTAAAACTCGCAGATTGCGAGCCCTACGGTAACTCCTCCAGCGGAGAAGCAGCGCAGACGCCTGCATCCGCCATTAGCAAGCGGGGGCTGGGCAGGGAGGCGCGGCGTGGGCTGCATCACTGAGAGTAAGAATCTGGCCCGAATACCCTGAGCGCTATCTGAGTGAAATAATTTGGGCTAGCAAACCAGACTGTGGGATATCTACCATGCGAAAAGCCAGCCCTAACCTAAGACACCGCCAGCCCGTGCACGGAACAAAGGACTAAACAGAGGTAGCCGGCTGCAAACCTTCCCCCTCCGGTGACAGGCAGCCAGAGCCGGAAGGGGGCAATCTCAGCCCCAGAGAGACATTATCTATAAAACTGGCTTCTTTGCTAACTAAAACTTATTGGGGGTCTGGACGGTCAACATCTGCCTGAGAAGGTGCGCCGGTTTTACACCCAGATAACCAAGTGGCGGGGAGGCGATAAGTCGCAGCATTGGCGCTCGCCAAACACCTCATCACCTGAGCTGCTCGGACCTGGGAAGAGCACAAAACGCAGCCCCAACTGAGTCTGCGCCTCTGAGGACTACCTGAGTGCCTGAACCTGAGCGGCTTGGACCTGGGAGGTGCATGCAGCCCAGGGCCAGCCTCGGATTGTTCCCGGAGGAACAACCTAGAGCCTGAGCAGTGTGGGCAGGGAGGCTACACGCGCCGTGAGCGGGGGCAGACCCAGTGTGGCTGAGGCACTGCAAGCGCACGCCAGTGTCATTTGTTTGCAGCATCCCTCCCTCCCTCCCCATAGCGCGACTGAACAAAGAGAAGAAATACAGCTCCACCCACCAGAACACCGACACAAGCTTCCCTAACCAGGAAACCTTGACAAGCCACCTCTACATACCCACACACAGCGAGGAAACGCCACAGTAAAGAGAACTCCACAAACTGCCAGAATACAGAAAGGACTCCCAAACTCAGCAATTTAAACAAGATGAAGAGACAGAGGAATACCCAGCAGATAAAGGAACAGGATAAATGCCCACCAAACCAAACAAAAGAGGAAGAGATAGGGAATCTACCTGATAAAGAATTCCAAATAATGATAGTGAAATTGATCCAAAATCTTGAAATTAAAATGGAATCACAGATAAATAGCCTGGAGACAAGGATTGAGAAGATGCAAGAAAGGTTTAACAAGGACCTAGAAGAAATAAAAAAGAGTCAATATATAATGAATAATGCAATAAATGAAATTAAAAACACTCTGGAGCCAACAAATAGTAGAATAACAGAGGCAGAAGATAGGATTAGTGAATTAGAAGATAGAATGGTAGAAATAAATGAATCAGAGAGGATAAAAGAAAAACGAATTAAAAGAAATGAGGACAATCTCAGAGACCTCCAGGACAATATTAAACGCTACAACATTCGAATCATAGGGGTTCCAGAAGAAGAAGACAAAAAGAAAGACCATGAGAAAATACTTGAGGAGATAATAGTTGAAAACTTCCCTAAAATGGGGAAGGAAATAATCACCCAAGTCCAAGAAACCCAGAGAGTCCCAAACAGGATAAACCCAAGGAGAAACACCCCAAGACACATATTAATCAAATTAACAAAGATCAAACACAAAGAACAAATATTAAAAGCAGCAAGGGAAAAACAACAAATAACACACAAGGGAATTCCGATAAGGATAACAGCTGATCTTTCAATAGAAACTCTTCAAGCCAGGAGGGAATGGCAAGACATACTTAAAATGATGAAAGAAAATAACCTACAGCCCAGATTATTGTACCCAGCAAGGATCTCATTCAAGTATGAAGGAGAAATCAAAAGCTTTTCAGACAAGCAAAAGCTGAGAGAATTCTGCACAACCAAACCAGCTCTCCAACAAATACTAAAGGATATTCTCTAGACAGGAAACACAAAAATGGTGTATAAACTCGAACCCAAAACAATAAAGTAAATGGCAACGGGATCATACTTATTAGTAATTACCTTAAACGTAAATGGGTTGAATGCCCCAACCAAAAGACAAAGACTGGCTGAATGGATACAAAAACAAGACCCCTACATATGTTGTCTACAAGAGACCCACCTCAAAACAGGGGACACATACAGACTGAAAATGAAGGGCTGGAAAAAGATTTTCCATGCAAATAGGGACCAAAAGAAAGCAGGAGTCACAATACTCGTATCAGATAAATTAGACTTTAAAACAAAGGCTGTGAAAAGAGACAAAGAAGGTCACTACATAATGATCAAAGGATCAATCCAAGAAGAAGATATAACAATTATAAATATATATCCACCCAACATGGGAGCACCGCAGTATGTAAGACAAATCCTAACAAGTATGAAAGGAGAAATTAACAATAACACAATAATAGTGGGAGACTTTAATACCCCACTCACACTTATGGATAGATCAACTAAACAGAAAATTAACAAGGAAAAAAAAAATGTATCTATAAAGCTCACTAAAGCAAAGCACAGTAAAATGAGGTATGGCAATAAAAGGCATTAAATTTATCAAATAAAAAAAATAAATAAAGTGCTGAAAAATTAAAGCTGTCAATTCTGTAATAGATATTCATTGAAAGTATCTTTTGAAATCGGGGTGAAAACACCTTCAGAGAAATGAAAGCTAAGGAAGCATGCACGAGCTATAAAAAATGATAAAGTCCTTTATGAATGATGATAATATCAAAACAAAACTGGGAAATACAGGAAGGAGTAAAGAGCACTACGAACAGTCAATACATGGATAAACATTAGAAACTATTCTCTTTTCTTAATTTCTTCATGGTAAACTATCAACATTATGTTGTGAAATTTTTCAGAAAAAAAAAAAAGAATATGGTATGACATAGTTCTGTCTTAGATATTATGCAAGTGGGATGAATACTGAAAATAACTAAAGTACCTCATGGTAAAAAAAAAAACATAAAAATAAAATAAAATTAAAAAAAAATAAAGACAGAGATAAACTATTAAAAGCAACAAGGGGAAAATGGCAAATAATATACAAGGGAACTCCCATTAGGCTGTCAGCTGATTTCTCAACAGAAACTCCACAAGCCAGAAGGGAATGGCATGACATATTTAAAGTGATGAAGGGAAAAACCTACAATGAAGAATATTCTACCCAGCAAGACTCTCCTTCAGATTTGATGAAGAAATCAAAAGCTTACAGACAAGCAAAAGTTAGAATTCAGCACCACCAAACCAGCTTTATAACAAATGCTAAAGGAAGTTCTCTAGGCAGAAAACAAGAGAAGGAACCCAAAAACAATTAAGGAAACAGTAATAGGATCACACATGTTGAGGTACCTTAAGTGTAAATGGATTAAATGCACCAACCAAAAGACAGACTGGCTGAGCTGATGAAAACATGTGCGTGTATGCACTTCCACTGACCACATCACTTTGCTTGACCCCCCAAATTGAATGTAATTATTTTATATTGTTAGGTTAATAATAATAAAAAAAGAAACATTAAAAAAAAAAAAAGAAAACATATGAAAATGTATGTTTATTTCAAACCATGAACTTATATATGGGAAGCGTGTAGTACATCATTTTTTCATGTGCTGTCTAAAATCTGGCATCGAGAGCTCCTGGGTTTGACTTGAAGGGCCAGCACATCCCGTTATGGAACGGCATAGATAATTAAGTATGTATACCTCAGAACCAAGTGAAAAATGTAGCAACAGATTATCTCTCCTGATCAGATAAGATCAGATCAGTCGCTCAGTCGTGTCCGACTCTTTGCGACCCCATGAATTGCAGCACACCAGGCCTCGCTGTCCATCACCAACTCCCGGAGTTCACTCAGACTCACGTCCATCGAGTCACTGATGCCATCCAGCCATCTCATCTTCTGTCGTCCCCTTCTCCTCCTGCCCCCAATCCTTCCCAGCATCAGAGTCTTTTCCAATGAGTCAACTCTTCGCATGAGGTGGCCAAAGTACTGGAGTTTCAGCTTTAGCATCATTCCTTCCAAAGAAATCCCAGGGCTCATCTCCTTCAGAATGGACTGGTTGGATCTCCTTGCAGTCCAAGGGACTCTCAAGAGTCTTCTCCAACACCACAGTTCAAAAGCATCAATTCTTCAGCGCTCAACCTTCTTAAAAGTCCAACTCTCACATCCACTCATGACCACAGGAAAAACCATAGCCTTGACTAGACGAACCTTTGTTGGCCAAGTAATGTCTCTGCTTTTGAATATGCTGTCTAGGTTGGTCACAACTTTCCTTCCAAGGAGTAAGCGTCTTTTAATTTCATGGCTGCAGTCACCATCTGTAGTGATTTTGGAGCCCAGAAAAATAAAGTCTGACACTGTTTCCATTGTTTACCCATCTATTTCCCATGAAGTGGTGGGACCAGATGCCATGATCTTAGTTTTCTGAATGTGGAGCTTTAAGCCCACTTTTCCACTCTCCACTTTCACTTTCATCAAGAGGCTTTTGAGTTCCTCTTCACTTTCTGCCATAAGGGTGATGTCATCTGCATATCTGAGGTTATTGATATTTCTCCTGGCAATCTTGATTCCAGTTTGTGTTTCTTCCAGTCCAGCGTTTCTCATGATGTACTCTGCATATAAGTTAAATAAGCAGGGTGACAATATACAGCCTTGACGAACTCCTTTTCCTATTTGGAACCAGTCTGTTGTTCCATGTCCAGTTCTAACTGTTGCTTCCTGACCTGCATACAAATTTCTCAAGAGGCAGGTCAGGTAGTCTGGTATTCCCATCTCTTTCAGAATTTTCCACAGTTTATTGTGATCCAACAGTCAAAGGCTTTGGCATAGTCAATAAAGCAGAAATAGATGTTTTTCTGGAACTCTCTTGCTTTTTCCATGATCCAGCAGATGTTGGCAATTTGATCTCCGGTTCCTCTGCCTTTTCTAAAACCAGCTTGAACATCAGGAAGTTCACAGTTCACATATTGCTGAAGCCTGGCTTGGAGAATTTTGAGCATTACTTTACTAGCGTGTGAGATGAGTGCAATTGTGCGGTAGTTTGAGCATTCTTCGGAATTGCCTTTCTTTGGGATTGGAATGAAAACTGACCTTTTCCAGTCCTGTGGCCACTGCTGAGTTTTCCAAATTTGCTGGCATATTGAGTGCAGCACTTTTACAGCATCATCTTTCAGAATTTGAAATAGCTCAACTGGAAATCCATCACCTCCACTAACTTTGTTCGTAGTGATGCTTTCTAAGGCCCACTTGACTTCACATTCCAGGATATCTGGCTCTAGGTCAATGATCACACCATTGTGATTATCTGGGTTATGAAGATCTTTTTTGTACAGTTCTTCTGTGTATTCTTGCCATCTCTTCTTAATATCTTCTGCTTCTGTTAGATCCATACCATTTCTGTCCTTTATCGAGCCCATCTTTGTATGAAATATTCCTTTGGTATCTCTGATTTTCTTGAAGAGATCCCTAGTCTTTCCCATTCTGTTGTTTTCCTCTGTTTCTTTGCACTGATCGCTGAAGAAGGCTTTCTTATCTCTTCTTGCTATTCTTTGGAACTCTGCATTCAGATGTTTATATCTTTCCTTTTCTCCTTTGCTTTTCACTTCTCTTCTTTTCACAGCTATTTGTAAGCCCTCCCCAGACAGCCATTTTGCTTTTTTGCATTTCTTTTCCATGGGGATGGTCTTGATCCCTGTCTCCTGTACAATGTCACGAACCTCATTCCATAGTTCATCAGGCACTCTATCTATCAGATCTAGGCCCTTAAATCTATTTCTCACTTTCACTGTATAATCATAAGGGATTTGATTTTGTTCATACCTGAATGGTCTAGTGGTTTTCCCTACTTTCTTCAATTTAAATCTGAATTTGGCAATAAGGAGTTCATGGTCTGAGCCACAGTCAGCTCCTGGTCTTGTTTTTGCTGACTGTATAGAGCTTCTCCATCTTTGGCTGCAAAGAATATAATCAATCTGATTTCGGTGTTGACCATCTGGTGATGTCCATGTGTAGTGTCTTCTCTTGTGTAGTTGGAAGAGGGTGTTTGTTATGACCAGTGCATTTTCTTGGCAAAACTCTATTAGTCTTTGCCCTGCTTCATTCCCTATTCCAAGGCTAAATTTGCCTATTACTCCAGGTGTTTCTTGACTTCCTACTTTTGCATTCCAGTCCCCTATAATAAAAAGGACATCTTTTTTGGGTGTTAGTTCTAAAGGGTCTTGTAGGTCTTCATAGAACCATTCAACTTCAGCTTCTTCAGCGTTACTGGTTGGGGCATAGACTTGGATTACTGTGATATTGAATGGTTTGCCTTGGAAACGAACAAAGATTATTCTGTCGTTTTTGAGATTGCATCCAAGTATTGCATTTTGGACTCTTTTGTTGACCTTGATGGCCACTCCATTTCTTCTGAGGGATTCCTGCCCGCAGTAGTAGATACAATGGTTGGCTGTGATGGGCGTGCCATAGCGCAGGTGGCTGCGACGGGCAGGCGAGAGGAGCCACCCCACGTCCGAGGTCAGGGGCAGAAGCTGGGAGGACTCCATGCCCAAAGGGCGGCGGCCAAGAGGAGTTACCCCACGTCCGAGGTCAGGGGCAGCGGCTGAGAGTACCAGACTGCCACAGCACAGGAACGGCAGAGAGGAGCTACCCCGCGTCCGAGGTCAGGGGGGGCGGCCGAGGAGATACCCCGCGTCCAAGGTCAGGGGCGGTGGCCAGGAAGAGCTATTCCACGCTCCTAAGCCCAAGGCCAGGGGCGGTGGCTGGGAGGAGCTACCCCCCCCCCCCCCACACACACACCTGAGGCCAGGGGCTGCGATGAGAGGAGCTACCCCGCATCCAAGGTCAGGGGCAGCAGCCAGGAGGAGATACCCCATGCCCCAAGCCTGAGGCCAGGGGCGACGGGCGGGAGGAGCTACTCCACGCCCCTAAGCCCAAGGCCAAGGGCAGCGGTGGGGAGGAGCAACCGCACTACCGAGGCCAGGGGCGGTGGCCGGGAGGACCAACCCCACGTCCAAGGAGCCGTGGCTGCATGGGCGCTGGAGGGCCTAGAGGAGCTATCCCACATTGAAGGTCAGGAAGGGCGGCAGTGAGGAGATACCCCTCATCCAAGGTAAGGAGCAATGGCAGTGCTTTGCTGGAGCAGCTGTGAAGAGATACCCCACGCCCAAGGTAAGAGAAACCCAAGTAAGATGGTAGGTGTTGCAAGAGGGCATCAGAGGGCAGATACACTGAAACCGTACTCACAGAAAGCTAGTCAATCTAATCACACTAGGACCACAGCCTTGTCTAACTCAATGAAACTAAGCCATGCCTGTGGGGCAACCCAAGATGGGCAGGTCATGGTGGAGAGATTTGACAGAATGTGGTCCACTGGAGAAGGGAATGGCAAACCACTTCAGTATTCTTGCCTTGAGAACCCCATGAACAGTATGAAAAGGCAAAATGATAGGATACTGAAAGAGAAACTCCCCAGGTCAGTAGGTGCCCAATATGCTACTGGAGATCAGTGGAGAAATACCTTCAGAAAGAATGAAGGGATGGAGCCAAAGCAAAAAGAATACCCAGCTGTGGATGTGATTCTAGGAGTCAGAGAACTGAAATGGACTGGAATGGGTGAATTTAACTCAGATGACCATTGTATCTCTCCTGATAGGGAGGGGATATCTCCTTTTTAAGGAAAAGGAACTGACTTCTTCATTTTCTATGAGTTTTCCTTGTAAAATGCAAAAACCTCCTTGGAGACGTTAAGTGTGAAGAATCGTTTTTGCTACACAATCTGCAGTTCCCAGTGGAAAAACCAAAATGTCGAGCCCTTTGTTAAAGACGTGTGATAATATTAAGTTGGCAAGAGCAGAGCGCTAAACCCACAGCAGAACCTTCTAAGCACAAGGTCTGAGTGACGCACAGGATTTACGGTCATGAAGCCAGTCTTGAAGAGTCCTCCTCATCTTAGATAAAATCTTTAAAAATTCCCAAACCATTAATGTTTAAAATTGTTATTCTCCACATTTTATGTCATCATGAAAATGCGAATTAAAGCAACAATGGAGAATACTGCACATCTTTTAGAATGGCCAATGTCCAGAACACAGAAACACCAAGTGCTACCAAGGATATGGAGCAACAGGAACTCTCATTCATTTCCAGTAGGAAGGCAGACTAGTGCAGCCTCTTCAGAAAACAGTTTGTCAGTTTCTTACAAAGAGAAGCACACTCTTACTATATAATCTAGCACTTGTTCTACTTGGTATTTACCCAGAGGAATTGAAAACTTATGCCCAGGCAAAAGCTAGTTCAAGGATATTTATAGCATCTTCATTCATTACTGCCAAAATTTGGATGCATATATGTCCTTCAATAAATGAAAGGACTAATAAGCTGTGTAATTCAAACAATAGAATGCTGTTCAATGTTAGAAAGAAATGACCTATCAGGTCATGAAAAGACATGGAGGAGACAAATTCATGTTTCTAAATGAATGATACCAGTCTGAAAAGACTATCAACTATGTGATTTTGTTATATGACATCCTGGAAGAGGTAAAGCATTGGAGATGGTAAAACAGGTAAGTGCTTTTTAGGAGTTTGGGCTTTGGAAAGGATAAGCAGATGGAATACAAAGGACTTTTAGTGTAGTAAAATTATTCAGTATAGTATAATAGCGATGGATAATATCATTATCTAGTCAACGCTATGGTTTTTCCAGTAGTCATGTATGGATGTGAGGGTTGGACTATAAAGAAATTGAATGCAGAAGAACTGATGCTTTTGAACTGTGGTGTTGGAGAAGACTCTTGAGAGTCCCTTGAACTGCAAGGAGATCCAATCAGTCAACCCTAATGGAAATCAGTCCTGAATATTCTTTGGAAGGACTGATGCTGAAGCTGAAACTCCAATACTTTGGCCACCTGATGTGAAGAACTGACTCATTGGAAAATACCCTGATGCTGGGAAAGATTGAAGGTGGGAGGAGAGTGGGACGACAGAGGATGAGATGGTTGGATGGCATCACTGAATCGATGGACATGAGTTAGAGCAAGCTCTGGGAGTTGGTGATGGACAGGGAAGCCTGGTGTGCTGCAGTCCATGGGGTTGCAAAGAGTCGGACATGACTGAGTGACTGAACTGAACTGAATTGAATATCATTACATATTTGTCCAAATCCATAGAACAGACAACACTAAGAGTGAGCCCTGATGTAAACTATTAACTTTATGTAGTTATGATGTGTCAGTGTGTGTTTATCCTTGGAAAGTTTCTCACTACTTGCTTGTTTTCTGTATATTTCAGGCTCCCTTACAATCATATTGATAAAATTCTAATGGACACTAACTTTTTGGATTGTGGCAGAGAACAAACACATGCTTGTTTTGAAATTTTTCCTTCTACACACAAAGAAATTTCCTTGCAAAATGATAGGAGTATATGGTGATTATCTACAATGCATTTTTATCACACTCTCTCCTTCCATCTGCAGAAACCTTTGGAGTCACTTGTGGCAGATGTCAGTATTAATAAGTGTAAGAATGAGAAGGCCTGGTCTCTCTTTACTATTTAGAAATGAATTTTTTGAAAACTGCTCAACCCATATATGATTGTAAGAAAAGCAAGAAATAAAATTTCATCAGAAGGTATGCAATATGCATAAAAGGGAAGTAAGATTAGTGTTGGGTGAATAAAGTTAAGTTGGAATGCTTGTGATTTGCTAGATTTTACTTCTAGTTGTATTATGGCTTCCAAATTCAAAGGGCACAATAGACAGAGAAGGATACTTGCTTCCAAAGGGAAAAGAAAAAAAACCCCACAGGACCGATGGAAGTAATGAAACCTTGTCTGAAGCCTTTGTGACTGGTTCAGTGTCCCAGCCTGTGTGTTACTTCCTGCTCTGATGTCCACATCAGCTGCTTCCAAGAATGTCAATAGCATCTTTTTCTTTATTTCTGAGAACAGATGGGTTTATTGGAGAAGAAATAGCAACTCATGCACCCATGACTTTCCTTAGGAAGTTCCCTAAATATTTGGTCCCCACAGGCAAGGTTTTAATTAAAATATTCAGTACATGAGGAATGGAGCTGTGGATAGATCCCAGGGAGACTTGTTACTGAGAGCTTCATGTCAGAGTAATGCCCTTCAAGACATCTGTCATCAGACTCTTAGATCCAAATCTAGTTTTATCCAATCTCACTATAGTGAGAAGAACCTGGTGTCCAGGGCAAACTTGTTCACTTAATTTTATTACTAGGGGGTGTCAGTGCTGGAGGTCTTTTTCTTCAAAGTGACATTGTTGTGATTCTTCAGTAAACATGACCTTGGATGGCATTTTTCTGATAACAAGAGGAATTTTTTATATAGACTAAATAATATGCTAAGCATTTCACATCTTTTGTTTTATTTCATCCTCAAAGCACTCTGTAAAACATCAAGGGTGGTTCTTAATAATTTTGTTTAAAAGTTTTAGAAAGAGAGGCTAAGTGATGTAAAAGAATTCATTTTATTCCCATCTGAAACAAGAAATCTAGAATTCTGAGGTTTGACATGTAGCACCAAGGAATCCAATTATGGTCCAAAAAGGTGTAATAAAATGGATGAGATAATTCAGAGGATACAAACTTACAGTTATACAATGAGTGTCATGGAGGTAAAATCTACAGCATGGTGACTATAGTCAGTAATCTTGTATTGCATATTTGAAAGTCGCTGACATTGTACAGGAGACAGGGATCAAGACCATCCCCATGGAAAAGAAATGCAAAAAAGCAAAATGGCTGTCTGGGGAGGCCTTACAAATAGCTGTGAAAAGAAGAGAAGCGAAAAGCAAAGGAGAAAAGGAAAGATATAAGCATCTGAATGCAGAGTTCCAAAGAACAGCAAGAAGAGATAAGAAAGCCTTCACAGCAATCAATGCAAAGAAATAGAGGAAAACAACAGAATGGGAAAGACTAGAGATCACTTTAAGAAAATTAGAGATACCAAGGGAACACTTCATGCAAAGATGGGCTCGATAAAGGACAGAAATGGTATGGACCTAACAGAAGCAGAAGATATTCAGAAGAGATGGCAAGAATACACAGAAGAACTGTACAAAAAAGTTCTTCATGACCCAGATAATCACGAAAGTGTGATCACTCATCTAGAGCCAGACATCCTGGAATGTGAAGTCAAGTAGGCCTTAGAAAGCATCACTACGAACAAAGCTAGTGGAGGTGATGGAATTCCAGTTGAGCTATTTCAAATCTTGAAAGATGATGCCGTGAAAGTGCTGCACTCAATATGCCAGCAAATTTGGAAAACTCAGCAGTGGCCACAGGACTGGAAAAGGTCAGTTTTCATTCCAATCCCAAAGAAAGGCAATGCCAAAGAATGCTCAAACTACCACACAATTGCACTCATCTCACACACTAGTAAAGTAATGCGCAAAATTCTCCAAGCCAGACTTCAGCAATACGTGAACCGTGAACTTCCTGATGTTCAAGCTGGATTTATGAAAGGCAGAGGAACCAGATATCAAATTGCCAACATCTGCTGGATCACGGAAAAAGTAAGAGAGTTTCAGAAAAACATCTATTTCTGCTTTCTTGACTATGCCAAAGCCTTTGTGTGGATCCCAATAAACTGTGGAAAACTCTAATGAGATGGGAATACCAGACCACCTGACCTGCCTCTTGAGAAATCTGTATGCAGGTCAGGAAGCAACAGTTAGAACTGAACATGGAACAACAGACTGGTTCCAAATAGGAAAAGGAGTTCGTCAAGGCTGTATATTGTCACCCTATTTATTTAACTTTTATGCAGAGGACATCATGAGAAACGCTGGACTGGAAGAAACACAAGCTGTAATCAAGATTGCCGGGAGAACTATCAATCACCTCAGATATGCAGATGACACCACCCTTATGGCAGAAAGTGAAGAGGAACTCAAAAGCCTCTTGATGAAGGTGAAAGAAGACAGTGAAAAAGTTGACTTAAAGCTCAACATTCAGAAAACGAAGATCATGGCATCCGGTCCCATCACTTCATGGGAAATAGATGGGGAAACAGTGGAAACAGTGTCAGACTTTATTTTTTGTGGGCTCCAAAATCACTACAGATGGTGACTGCAGCCATGAAATTAAAAGACGCTTACTCCTTGGAAGGAAAGTTATGACCAACCTAGATAGCATATTGAAAAGCACAGTCATTACTTTGCCAACAAAGGTCCGTCTAGTCAAGGTTATGGTTTTTCCTGTGGTCATGTATGGATGTCAGAGTTGGACTGTGAAGAAGGCTGAGCACCGAAGAATTGATGCTTTTGAACTGTGGTGTTGGAGAAGACTCTTGAGAGTCCTTGGAATGCAAGGAGATCCAACCAGTCCATTCTGAAGGAGATCAGCCTTGGGATTTCTTTGGAAGGAATGATGCTAAAGCTGAAACTCCAGTACTTTGGCCACCTCATGCGAAGAGTTGACTCATTGGAAAAGATTGATGCTGGGAGGGATTGGGGGGCAGGAGGAGAAGGGGACGACAGAGGATGAGACGGCTGGATGGCATCACTGACTCGATGGACGTGAGTCTGAGTGAACTCCAGGAGTTGGTGATGGACAGGGAGGCCTGGCATGCTGCGATTCGTGGGGTCGCAAAAAGTTGAACACGACTGAGCAACTGAATTGAACTGAAGAGAGTGGCATGGCAAATAGATGGGGGAAACAGTGGGAACATTCACAGACTTTGTTTTTGGGAGCTCCAAAATCACTGAAGATGGTGGCTGCAACCATGAAATTAAAAGAGGCTTGCTCCTTGGAAGAAAAGTTATGACCAACCTCGACAGCATAGTAAAAAGCAGAGATATTACTCTGCCAATAAAGGTCCGTCTAGTCAAAGCTATGGTTTTTCCAGTAGTCATGTATGGATGTAAGAGTTGGAGTATAAAGAAAGCTGAGCACTGAAGGAGTGATGCTTTTGAACTGTGGTGTTGGAGAAGACACTTGGGAGTCCCTTGGACTGCAAGGAGATCCAACCAGTCCATCCTAAAGGAGCTCAGTCCTGGGTGTTCATTGGAAGGACTGATGCTAAAGCTGAAGCTCCAATACTTTGGCCACCTGATGTGAAGAGCTGATTCATTAGAAAAGACCCTGATGCTGGGAAAGATTGAAGGCAGGAGGAGAAGGGGATGACAGAGGATGAGATGCTTGGATGGCATCACTGACTCACTAGACATGAGCTTAGCAAATTCAGGGAGATGGTGAAGCACTGGGAAGCCTGGCGTGCTGCAGTTCATGAGGTCGCAAAGAGTTGGACATGACTGAGCGTCTGAACAGCAAAAAATCATCAGTCTCAGTGGTTATTGCTTTATGCAGGACAAGATCTGAGCTGTCCTTACTAGTTGTCCTTACTGATCTTATGATCTACACCAGTCTTTCTTCCTGACAATCTCAGTGTTTGGGATGAGCATTTTGTTTGCTTGGATTTGTTTAAAGATTTTTTTTTCTGGAAAGCATGTTAAATTGCCAAAGAAATCTTGCTTACTATCCTATAGTTACTTGGCTTCTTTAGATTCTGCCAACTTCTTTGACAACTTGAAGACTTACCATAGCTTTTCACTTTTTCAGGGTAGTCTTTCTCATGTTACGTCTATTTATCCCTTCTGTTTTGACGAAAGAGTCAATTGTCCTGAGAAAAGCATTCCGACCAGTTAGTTCAAAGTCGAGTTTTACTATTCAATCTCACGTGGACATCTTGTTCTATTTGTAATTAAATCCTTATTTGTGTGTTTGCTTCATG
Source organism: Bos grunniens (assembly GCF_055505025.1). Classification (NCBI taxonomy): domain Eukaryota; kingdom Metazoa; phylum Chordata; class Mammalia; order Artiodactyla; family Bovidae; genus Bos; species Bos grunniens. Next base: position 82,728,022 of record NC_141179.1, on the reverse strand, counting down.
CTTGTCTTCTCTGGTAAACTTCTGCACGTGAGATTAAGACCCATGTTTGTTTTGTGTTGAGTATGAACAGCCAGGGCCAAGACCGACTGAACTCATTTGGGACCAATAAACAGTTGAATGAATAAATAATCCTTATCAGTGATGCAAATATTCAAGCGACTTAAGGCATGCAATAATTTCTATGATCTATTTGACTTAATGACATATTTCTATCCCTGTTACCCATGTTTAAGTCAATATGGGTTCCTAGAGGCAATGATGTAACTTGATTTTAGCATGATCAAAGAGAATTAGGACAAATTATATTAACATACTCATGGTCTCATGGGTTCCTGGAGGTAATGATGTAACTCAGTTTTAGCATGATCAAAGAGATAGTGAAGTTATATCAGTATACTCTCTATCAATGGTCTCTACCAATAAGCACAGCTGGATCCCTATAGATACATTCATCACTTATTCTCCAACAGTGAGGTTAGGACTTGTCATTGCTCTCATGGGGGCTTTCCCCCTGGGAGTTCCATGGGTACATAAGTCTCTCTCTCTTCAAGTTCTCATATGACTCCATTAGACCTTATATTATAGGCAGCAGACCACGTGCTGGAGTCCCTTGACCAACATCCAACTCACTGGGATTGTCAACAGTTGTCTAATAGCTATAATGGCCTTTCTCCAAACTGAGATATACTGAGAGCCTGCAGTAATAACCAGGGCAAATGCCTGCGAATAATGACTTTGATTATGATTATAGTGATGGCCCCTTTCAGGACACTCCAGGAATTCTCTTATCTTCTCATGACAGAAGTAGTCTTTCACGGAAGCTGCTGTTGGCGGCTACCTTTCTAGTATCTCCATTTTATGATCATATAGAATCTCAAAGCAACCAGGTGACTTATCTGAGAAGAGAGATCAACAGGTGTTACCACATAATTCATATTAGCTACTTCTTATGGAATTACATATTTTTTCTCAATATCACCTTGATCCAGAGGACTTTTTCCCTTTTGATCAAAGATTAAGAAGAACATCTCAGTAGAATGTCTCCTTTGTTCCATGGACTGAATTTATGATTTGAGACTCACATGTGAATGTACTGCATTTGCCTGTTGCATTTTTCAGGGAGCAGGTAAGCCTCTGCTCAGTCTACAGTCTGTATAAATTTGCAGGGTCAGATTTTTCTAGGAAAATACATCAATGCACCTGTCTCTCTTTGATTTATGTTTAAGTCAATATTGATCTTTTTGAAAATGTTATTATGTGTCTATCACTTTTAACAAGACAATATGGTGCGTGCATCATGGACTTTTTACGGAGAATATGTATTTATCTAATAACGAAATGAAAGGAACAAGAGGCTCTTGGGTTCCTGCCCTGCCATGTAGGACTTTGTATCACTGGGCCAAGTTGTCAGACTATCTCAATTTCAGTTTTCCCTTTTAGAATATGGAAATATTAGCTATTTCATCTAATCCCAAGGTATTCCAGGTGGCTCCGTGGTTACAACAAACAAACAAACACAAAACAAAACACCAGCAATGCAGGAGACGGGCTTGATCCCTGGCTCAGGAAGACCCCCTGGAGGAGGGAATGGCAACCCACCCAGTGTTCTCGCCTGGAGAATCCCTGGACAGAGGAGCCTGGCGGGCTACAGTCCATGGGTCTCAAAGAGTCAGACACGACTGAGTGACTGAACAGCAACAGTGAGGGATACAGTTATTCTTTATTCCCATGAAGAGAGCATTATTTTTTTCCCTAACTTTGTTTGTTGTTCAGTCATTAAGTTGTACATTTGTCCCTAATAATTAATCATTATTCTGGGTGCCTAATGCCAGTAAAACTTCAAGTGATGGCTGAAGCCCAGGTTTCCTTATTCCCATAAACTGTCCTTTCTAGTGTGATATTTATAACTCTTATTTCCGTGTACTTTTATAATTGCTGTATAAGCCTGAGTCTTCCTCATTCCTCTCTCTCTGTTTCTTCTCTTTTTTAATGTTGTCATGTTTTCTCCAGATTACAATGAATTTTCAAATTGAGATCAAATTTCATACTCTTAGAAGCTCACAGGAAGCTTAAGCTAAGATAAAACAAATTATTGTGAGTAACAAATGAGTTATGAGTCATTAATGGTGTTCCATAGGTTATAACAGGAAGGCGGCATCTAGAGAGGAGAAGTTGCTTAAGACTCTGTGTAAGTTTTAAAACTCTTGTTATTCTTTTGAAGAATAAATTTGAATTTTATCAAGAACATAGAGCATCTTGTCAGGAAGACTGCACTTTTTAAGTATCTCCTGGATACCAGTTATTTTAAGTGGCACAATCCATGAAAAACTTCAAAGAAACAAGGTAAAAAAGCCCGCCAATAATTTGAAAACTTTTTATAATTCTTACTCTCACCATTAGATTAATTTTATTGCAACAATGTACCTGAAACTAGCTTCTTTGCCCCCCCCCCCCCCCAACGCCCGCCATAGGAAAATGCTGGTTTAAGAATCACTCCTCCACTTTGTTGAGAAGAAAGAGGGTTACAAAATAAAATAAAATGAGTTTCAGTATATCTCCCTCCCCAGAATTAGGGACATCTAAGAAGAGTATTGATTGGTGAAGGCAATGGCATCCCCTCCAGTACTCTTGCCTGGAAAATCCCATGGATGGAGGAGCCTGGTGGGCTGCAGTCCATGGGGTCACTAGGAGTCAGACCCGACTGAGCGCCTTCACTTTCACTTTTCACTTTCATGCATTGGAGAAGGAAATGGCAACCCACTTCAGTGTTCTTGCCTGGAGAATCCCAGGGACGGAGGAGCCTGGTGGGCTGACGTCTAGGGGGTCGCACAGAGTTGGACACGAGTGAAGTGACTTAGCAGCAATAAGAGTATCAATTAAGGTAAGTAAGAACAAAGCAGATGTCTTCTCTGGATAATAAGGCCTCCCAGTCTCCCTATCCCTGAAAGCTTGTTGTTGAGATGTGAAAGATGGAGGAATTCTTGTCCTCTGGAGGACAGGAATGCAATCTGGGCCCAGTGATGAGGTTTGATCACTCAGAGCTTTTGTGTAATAAAGTTTTATTAAAGTATAGAAGAGATAGAGAAAGTTTCTGACATAGACATCAGAAGAGGGCAGAAAGAGTGCCCCCTGCTAGTCGTTAGTCAGATGTTTTATGTCTGTTACAAAGCTGAGGAATCTCAGGAAAGCCCTCAATCCCTGTTAAATACTGTCCACAACTCTTCATATCTCTCTTCTTCAGCCCAGCAGCCCCTCCTTCCCAACTCCGTAAATCATTCTACTATTCCTTCTGGAATCTACAGTCAGTCATCAGCATAACCTGATATACAGTAACTTTGCCTCCTTCTCCTAATATAACCTTAACTTTACATTAACTACTTGTCCAGCTGAAATCTGTGTTCTGAGACAAGGCTTCCCTAGCAGCAATCTCAGTGGTGAAAATATTCTTACCCACTTTCCTCTTAACGCTGTATTGTTCCATGATTTTGAATTTGTAATATTTTCATACTTTGATTTTTTTTTTTCTCCAAGCTCTTTCGTTAAGTGATCTTACTTAGTTTTGTGGATTCAATATGATATGAGAGGGTTAAATCAATACCAAATGGCCAACATAGTTGGAATTAAAATCTGATGCAACTAGCTTAATTATTTATGCAGCCCTTCTAAGTTAGATGGCTAGAAGGAATCTGAAATTCACAACGCCTAACCTGCAATCATCTTTCATGTTCTTTCTCAAACATCTGCTTCTTCTACACCATTCCCTATAGGACTATACACAAAATGGAATCATTATTGTTCTTTCTCTGATGCCTACATTCAATATATCAGGAAATCCAGCAAGCTCTATTTTTGAAATGCACTCAGAATTGGGTAATTTCTCACTGAGAGCCTGCTCCAAGTCATCATTAACTGTTGCATAGATTAAGAAGTTGAATACAAAGAATAATGAAATGGATGAAAGCGTAGTAATCCAGACTTCATTCTCACATGGAATCTTTCCTTGTGACACCTACATTTTGTGTGCCTAGACACATGTTGTCACTATCTTCTAATAATAAGAATATTTACATTGATTGAATCCTGTTAAGTGCCAGGCGGTATTGTAATATTCACTTGACACATTAAGAAATTGAGGCTCATACACTCTAGTTAATATCCAAGATGACTCAGCAAATAATCAAGTCTTACTTGGCATAGCTGGACAGTGCACAACTTGAATAAAAGAGGACTATTGCTTGAAAAATTGCAAGAAGTATGGACGAATATGAGGCTGAAAGGATTTGGGGAAAGAAGCAAATGAATGAGTGAGCATATAGAATGCTCAACTTCACAGTTATCTGGAATTCGTCAATAGCAACATACGCTCTGTAATCAGTACATAGACCATTAACTCTGTCCTAGTCATAATGTGTGAAAGCCTACAATGCCAGTTTGCATTATCACTTCAGTTTGATAATGAGTTCAAGAGAAAACTGATGGCCAACTGATATTGAGTAACACCCAAAGTCAGTTATCTAGTACAAGGTGGAGCTAGAATTTGCATCCAAGCATCCCTAGCCTGGAGTCACACTTTAAACAATTACTCTCTGATGTCTGAATTTCTGTAGTATCCCACTGCCTGGGAATTACATTCTATGTGTCCTATTATCCTCTGAGACTACTGAAACCTAGAAAATGATATATGGAAATTTGTGTCTCTAGAATATAACATTGTTCTTGATATAACGGTCTTCCCTGTAGCTGAAAGGGTAAAGAATCTGCCTGCTACACAGGAGACCTGGGTTTGATCCCTGGATTAGGAAGATCCTCTGGAGAAGGGAATGGCGATTCACTCCAGTATTCTTGCCTGAAGAATCCTGTGGACAGAGGAGCCTGGCAGGCTACAGTCCATGGGATAGTAAAGAGTCAAACATGACTGAGCAACTAACACTAAACTTGATACAATAGTGGTGATTGCAATGAAATGCATTAAATTATAGTAACCTATTTTATTGCATGAATTTCCTTGTTTTTGAAAATATGAATTGGGAGGCTAAAAAGGAAAAATGTCATTTTAACATTTATTTTTATTTTTTGGCCACACTGAATGGCATGTTGTATTTTAGTTCTCCGACCAGGAATCAAACTTGTGCCCTTGCTTTGGGAGCATGGAGTCTTAACCACTGAATCTCCAGTTAAGTCCGCTAACAAATCTCATTATAAGTAATCTCTGCAATCATCGTGTAGATGTCTGTTTACAATTCTGAACTTAAGATTCAATCATTTATGAGGACAGATGATTGGGTTATATTATCTTAAAAATTCTTTAAGCTAGAATATTCTGTGTTTCTACCATTGTTTAAAAATTAACTTTTGTTGTTACATCCATGTTAAACTGAGCAAATTCTCCTATAAGGTATACCTTGGATGGTATACCTTATATAGTTATACAGTTACAACCCAGATTTTCTTTTCTCATTGATATAGTGCATTTTGATAATGCATAAATAACCCCCATGGAGAACAGTACAGTCGTGACTGAGTTTATTCTTGCCGGGATAACTGATGACCCACAGCTGCAGATCCCACTCTTTCTAGTGTTCACACTCATCTACCTCCTCACTCTGGTTGGGAACCTGGGGGTGATCACGCTGATCCTGCTGGACTCTCGTCTCCACACGCCCATGTACGTCTTCCTCAGCCACCTCTCCCTGATGGACTTTGGTTACTCCACAGCCGTCACTCCCAAAGTGATGGCTGGATTCCTCACGGGAGACAAGGTCATTTCCTACAAAGCTTGTGCTGCTCAGTTTTTCTTTTTTGCTGTCTTTCTCGCTGTGGAAACTTTTCTCTTGCCTTTAATGGCCTATGACCGTCATGCAGCAGTGTGCAAGCCACTCCATTACACCAACATCATGACACCAAGAGTGTGTGCCTGGATGGTCGTAGCGGCCTACGTCCTTGGTTTTCTAGTGGCCTCTGTGCACACTTGGAATGCATTCAGTCTCTCTTTCTGCAGATCCAACGTGATTGATCACTTTTTCTGTGATGCTACTCCTGTCCTGGCTCTCTCATGCTCAGATAACAGCAGAAGAGAGATAGTGTTTCTTGTTTTGGTGAGCTTCAATATCACCTTTACTCTCCTGATCATCTTGATCTCTTACCTGTTTATGTTTGTCACCATTCTGAGGGTGCGCTCATCTGAAGGACATCAGAAGGCCTTTTCCACCTGTGCTTCCCACCTCACTTCCGTCTCCATCTTCTATGGGACAGGCGCCTTCATGTACCTACAGCCCGGCTCCCGCCATTCCATGAGCACAGACAAGATGGCGTCTGTGTTCTACGCCTTGGTTGTTCCGATGCTAAATCCGCTGATCTATAGTCTGAGGAACAAAGAGGTCAAGAGCGCCCTAAAAAGGGCTGTCGGTAAAGCAACGTTTTCTCTAAGATTCATGTCTTAATTATATAGAAACAACAGTAGTATGGTTTCCTATACTTGCTAGGGAAAATACTGACTTGCTAGGTCAATAATTATCTAAATATTTTATGTCTTTTCTCAAGTTCTTTTTGAGTCTAGAAAGCAAACATGTGGACAAAATGAGTTCTCAGGAATAATAACTTTAGGAGAATCTGCCATGAACCTATGATTTATATTTCAAATTTTCTTTTAAATTAATTTTTACTGCATATTTGTTTCCATAATTACCCACATTTATATGTATATTTATGCTTATATGCATATTTAAGTACATGCCTACATGCATCTTACCAACGTAAACCACATGCAACTCACACACTCATGAGTGAACAGAAAAATGAGTTCAAGAGACAAATGGGACTTGTCTAGTTTTATAGTATAGCCTGAAGCAATGGTTTTGGTGTCTGATAACACATTCTTAAATATTAATCTGTATGTTTTTAAATAGAAATAAACATTTGGTATGTGAATTTAAACACACACACACACAACTCTTTATTTGAAGCTATTTCATTTTAATACTTAATATATATCCTGAATATCCTTTGCTCTAGGTTTACTATGGAGTGCTTTTGTCTTATTCTTTTTTTCAATGATAATAAACATCATTATACGAACCTTTTTTTTTTTTTTTTTTACTTTTTATTTCTTTATGGCTCTTCTGGTTCTTCATGGACTCGTGCAGGCTTTCTCTAAATGTGATGAGCAGGGGCTGCTTTTCCGTGCGGTGCACAGGCTTGCCACTGTGGACGTCTCTGGCTTCGGAGCGCAGGCTCTCTGGGCTGGGCTCCGCACTTGCAGCTTGAGGCCCTAGAATGAAGGCTCAGTAGTTGTGGCTCACAGGCTTAGTGCTTGGCAGAATGTGAGATCTTGCCAGACAAGGGATGGGACCCTCACCCTCTGCACTGTTAGGCAGACTCCTAACCACTGGACAACCAGGAATGACCCCATATGAGCATCTTTACTTAGCTCAATTTTCATCTTTATTGACATATTACCCATATTATCATCTTCATGTGACAATTTTAATGAAAAAAGAATAGCAGAGTATAAGATAAGGAACTAATGAAAACATGTTTTAACTCACTGAAGTAAAAAAATAACAACTTTTAAGTTTACAGTAAGCCTTGACTCTTTGTCTTCAGATGCTCAGCCCAGGACATATTTTATGTTCCTTCCTTCCTGTGGACAGTCAGGTCACCAATGGACAGATCTCCATTCAGGCTCAAGTTGAAGGCTGAACTGACTGATACTTACACACTCTAAGAATAACCTAACATAGTTTTTAAATTTGTGTATATTAGAACACCACACAATTGCACTCATCTCACATGCTAGTAAAGTAATGCTCAAAATTCTCCAAGCCAGGCTTCAGCAATATGTGAACTGTGAACTTCCTGATGTTCAAGCTGGTTTTAGAAAAGGCAGAGGAACCAGAGATCAAATTGCCAACATCCGCTGGATCATGGAAAAAGCAAGAGAGTTCCAGAAAAACATCTATTTCTGCTTGATTGACTATGCCAAAGCCTTTGACTGTGTGGATCACAATAAACTGTGGGAAAACAAAACAAAACAAAACAATAAACTGTGGAAAACTCTAAAGAGATGGGAATACCAGACTACCTGACCTGCCTCTTGAGAAATCTGTATGTAGGTCAGGAAGCAACAGTTGGAATTGGACATGGAACAACAGACTGGTTCCAAATAGGAAAAGGAGTACGTCAAGGCTGTATATTGTCACCCTGATTATTTAACTTTTATGCAGAGTGCATCATGAGAAACGCTGGACTGGAAGAAACACAAGCTGTAATCAAGATTGCCGGGAGAACTATCAATCACCTCAGATATGCAGATGACACCACCCTTATGGCAGAAAGTGAAGAGGAACTCAAAAGCCTCTTGATGAAAGTGAAAGAGTAGAGTGAAAAAGTTGGCTTAAAGCTTAACATTCAGAAAATGAAGATCATGGCATCTGGTCCCATCACTTCATGGGAAATAGATGGGGAAACAGTGGAAACAGTGTCAGACTTTATTTTTCTGGGCTCCAAAATCACTGCAGATGGTGACTGCAGCCATGAAATTAAAAGATGCTTACTCCTTGGAAGGAAAGTTATGACCAACCTAGATAGCATATTCAAAAGCAGAGACATTACTTTGCCAACAAAGGTCCGTCTAGTCAAGGCTATGGTTTTTCCACTGGTCATGTATGGATGTGAGAGTTGGACTGTGAAGAAGGCTGAGCACCGAAGAATTGATGCTTTTGAACTGTGGTGTTGGAGAAGACTCTTGAGAGTCCCTTGGACTGCAAGGAGATCCAACCAGTCCATTCTGAAGGAGATCAGCCTTGGGATTTCTTTGGAAGGAATGATGCTAAAGCTGAAACACCAGTACTTTGGCCACCTCATGCGAAGAGTTGACTCATTGGAAAAGACTCTGATGTTGGGAGGGATTGGGGGCAGGAGGAAAGCAGACGACAGAGGATGAGATGGCTGGATGGCATTGCTGACTCGATGGACCTGAGTCTCAGTGAACTCCAGGAGTTGGTGATGGACAGAGAGGCCTGGTGTGCTTCGATTCATGGGGTTGCAAAGAGTCTGACACGACTGAGTGACTGAACTGAACTGAAGAGTGGATTGGCAAATAGATGGGGAAACAGTGGGAACAGTCACAGACTTTATTTTTGGGAGCTCCAAAATCACTGAAGATGGTGGCTGCAACCATGAAATTAAAAGAGGCTTGCTCCTTGGAAGAAAAGTTATGACCAACCTCGACAGCATAGTAAAAAGCAGAGATATTACTCTGCCAATAAAGGTCCGTCTAGTCAAAGCTATGGTTTTTCCAGTAGTCATGTATGGATGTAAGAGTTGGAGTATAAAGAAAGCTGAGCACTGAAGGAGTGATGCTTTTGAACTGTGGTGTTGGAGAAGACACTTGGGAGTCCCTTGGACTGCAAGGAGATCCAACCAGTCCATCCTAAAGGAGCTCAGTCCTGGGTGTTCATTGGAAGGACTGATGCTAAAGCTGAAGCTCCAATACTTTGGCCACCTGATGTGAAGAGCTGACTCATTAGAAAAGACCCTGATGCTGGGAAAGATTGAAGGCAGGAGGAGAAGGGGATGACAGAGGATTAGATGCTTGGATGGCATCACTGACTCACTAGACATGAGCTTTAGCAAATTCAGGGAGATGGTGAAGCACTGGGAAGCCTGGCGTGCTGCAGTTCATGGGGTCGCAAAGAGTTGGACATGACTGAGCATCTGAACAACAAAAAATCATCAATCCCAGTGGTTATTGCTTTATGCAGGACAAGATCTGAGCTGTCCTTACTAGTTGTCCTTACTGATCTTATGATCTATACCAGTCTTTCTTCCTGACAATCTCAGTGTTTGGGATGAGCATTTTGTTTGCTTGGATTTGTTTAAAGATTTTTTTTTTCTGGAAAGAATGTTAAATTGCCAAAGAAATCTTGCTTACTATCCTATAGTTACTTGGCTTCTTTAGATTCTGCCAACTTCTTTGACAACTTGAAGACTTACCATAGCTTTTCACTTTTTCAGGGTAGTCTTTTTCACGTTACGTCTATTTATCCCTTCTGTATTGACGAAAGAGTCAATTGTCCTGAGGAAAGCATTCCGACCAGTTAGTTCAAAGTCGAGTTTTACTATTCAATCTCATGTGGACATCTTGTTCTATTTGTAATTAAATCCTTATTTGTGTGTTTGCTTCATGCTTGTCTTCTCTGGTAAACTTCCACACGTGAGATTAAGACCCATATTTGTTTTGTGTTGAGTATGAACAGCCAGGGCCAAGACCGACTGAACTCATTTGGGACCAATAAACAGTTGAATGAATAAATAATCCTTATCAGTGATGCAAATATTCAAGAGAATTAAGGGATGCAATAATTTCTATGATCTATATGACTTAATGACATATTTCTATCCGTTACCCATGTTTAAGTCAATATGGGTTCCTAGAGGCAATGATGTAACTCGATTTTAGCAGGATCAAAGAGATAATGAAGTTATTTTAATATACTGTCTATCAATTTGAGAGTGCTTATCTCTACCAATAAGCACAGCTGGATCCCTATAGATACATTCATCACTTATTCTCCAACAGTGAGGTTAGGACTTGTCATTGCTCTCATGGGGGCTTTCCCCCTGGGAGTTCCATGGGTACATAAGTCTCTCTCTCTTCAAGTTCTCATATGACTCCATTAGACCTTATATTATAGGCAGCAGACCACGTGCTGGAGTCCCTTGACCAACATCCAACTCACTGGGATTGTCAACAGTTGTCTAATAGCTATAATGGCCTTTCTCCAAACTGAGATATACTGAGAGCCTGCAGTAATAACCAGGGCAAATGCCTGCGAATAATGACTTTGATTATGATTATAGTGATGGCCCCTTTCAGGACACTCCAGGAATTCTCTTATCTTCTCATGACAGAAGTAGTCTTTCACGGAAGCTGCTGTTGGCGGCTACCTTTCTAGTATCTCCATTTTATGATCATATAGAATCTCAAAGCAACCAGGTGACTTATCTGAGAAGAGAGATCAACAGGTGTTACCACATAATTCATATTAGCTACTTCTTATGGAATTACATATTTTTTCTCAATATCACCTTGATCCAGAGGACTTTTTCCCTTTTGATCAAAGATTAAGAAGAACATCTCAGTAGAATGTCTCCTTTGTTCCATGGACTGAATTTATGATTTGAGACTCACATGTGAATGTACTGCATTTGCCTGTTGCATTTTTCAGGGAGCAGGTAAGCCTCTGCTCAGTCTACAGTCTGTATAAATTTGCAGGGTCAGATTTTTCTAGGAAAATACATCAATGCACCTGTCTCTCTTTGATTTATGTTTAAGTCAATATTGATCTTTTTGAAAATGTTATTATGTGTCTATCACTTTTAACAAGACAATGTGGTGTGTGCATCATGGACTTTTTACGGAGAATATGTATTTATCTAATAACGAAATGAAAGGAACAAGAGGCTCTTGGGTTCCTGCCCTGCCATGTAGGACTTTGTATCACTGGGCCAAGTTGTCAGACTATCTCAATTTCAGTTTTCCCTTTTAGAATATGGAAATATTAGCTATTTCATCTAATCCCAAGGTATTCCAGGTGGCTCCGTGGTTACAACAAACAAACAAACACAAAACAAAACACCAGCAATGCAGGAGACGGGCTTGATCCCTGGCTCAGGAAGACCCCCTGGAGGAGGGAATGGCAACCCACCCAGTGTTCTCGCCTGGAGAATCCCTGGACAGAGGAGCCTGGCGGGCTACAGTCCATGGGTCTCAAAGAGTCAGACACGACTGAGTGACTGAACAGCAACAGTGAGGGATACAGTTATTCTTTATTCCCATGAAGAGAGCATTATTTTTTCCCCTAATTTTGTTTGTTGTTCAGTCATTAAGTTGTACATTTGTCCCTAATAATTAATCATTATTCTGGGTGCCTAATGCCAGTAAAACTTCAAGTGATGGCTGAAGCCCAGGTTTCCTTATTCCCATAAACTGTCTTTTCTAGTGTGATATTTATACCTCTTACTTCCGTGTACTTTTATAATTGCTGCATAAGCCTGAGTCTTCCTCATTCCTCTCTCTCTGTTTCTTCTCTTTTTTAATGTTGTCATGTTTTCTCCAGATTACAATGAATTTTCAAATTGAGATCAAATTTCATACTCTTAGAAGCTCACAGGAAGCTTAAGCTAAGATAAAACAAATTATTGTGAGTAACAAATGAGTTATGAGTCATTAATGGTGTTCCATAGGTTATAACAGGAAGGCGGCATCTAGAGAGAAGCTGCTTAAGACTCTGTGTAAGTTTTAAAACTCGTGTTATTCTTTGAAGAATAAATTTGAATTTTATCAAGGACATAGAGCATCTTGTCAGGAAGACTGCACTTTTTAAGTATCTCCTGGATACCAGTTATTTTAAGTGGCACAATCCATGAAAAACTTCAAAGAAACAAGGTAATAAAGCCTGTAAATAATTTGAAGATTTTTTATAATGCTTATTCTCACCATTAGATTAATTTTATTGCAACAATGTACTTGAAACTAGCTTTTTCCCCCTCATGTAGGAAAATGCTGGTTTAAGAATCACTCCTCCACTTTGTTGAGAAGAAAGAGGGTTACAAAATAAAATAAAATGAGTTTTAGTATATCTCCCTCCCCAGAATTAGGGACATCTAAGAAGAGTATTGATTGGAGAAGGCAATAGCACCCCACTCCAGTACTCTTGCCTGGAAACTCCCATGGACGGAGGAGCCTGGTAGGCTGCAGTCCATGGGGTCACTAGGAGTCAGACCTGACTGAGCGCCTTCACTTTCACTTTTCACTTTCATGCATTGGAGAAGGAAATGGCAACCCACTCCAGTGTTCTTGCCTGGAGAATCTCAGGGATGGGGGAGCCTGGTGGGCTGACATCTATGGGGTTGCACAGAGTTGGACACGACTGAAGCAACTTAGCAGCAATAAGAGTGTCGATTAAGGTAAGTAAGAACCAAGCAGATGTCTTCTCTGGATAATAAGGCCTCCCAGTCTCCCTACCACTGAAAGCTTGTCGTTGAGATGTGAAAGATACAGGAATTCTTGGCCTCTGGAAGAGACGAATGCAATCTGGGCCCAGTGACGAGGTTTGATCACTCAGAGCTTTTGTGTAATAAACTTTTGTTAAAGTATAAAAGAGATAGAGAAAGTTTCTGACATAGACATCAGAAGGGGGCAGAAAGAGTGCCCCCCTCCTAGTCTTTAGTCAGATGTTTTATGTCTGTTAGAAAGCTATTCATCAGATAAGAGAGACACCTCAAGGCTGACAGAGATTCCACAGGCCCCTCTCCCACAATATGCATTTTTGAGATAGGATGGCATGAGGTCATCTCCCAGCCATAAAATATGAATACTGGTTTGTTGAGCTGTTATCAGCCCAAGGTTTGAGAAAAGAAAAAAATTTAGTCTTAGGTGGAACCATTTTGAAGAAAGGCAAATTCCAAAGCATATACATAGTTTCATTAACATAGCTTAAGAAAAACATTTCCATAAAAAACACGCATTGGTTAGCCCAAGGTTTAGAAAAGCTAAGTTCAGGTGGAAACAGGTGTCGTCATGGCAACACATAATTTTAAGAGAGAAAAACAAAAACAAAAAAACAAAAAAAAACTGACCCTTGTAGTTTTTTTCCTCCTGCCGCTTAAGGGAGAGATAAAAAATGTCTGACACTTGCAGCCTATTTCCTCTGTTTGGAGACCCCTGGCCTTCCCGCCTGTTACCCTCTCACCACCAAGGGTGGGTGGGGAGCTGCAGACTTCTGTCAAGACCTCCACCCTCCCTTCCCACCCACAACCTCATAGCCTGGTTTTTGTCCTCTACGTTGAGACTTAAGGACTAATCTCATGATTCTGTTTATTGCTGTGTCACTCACCACAAAGCTGAGGAATCTCAGGAAAGCCCTCAACCCCTGTTAAATACTGTCCACAACTCTTCATATCTCTCTTCTTCAGCCCAGCAGCCCCTCCTGCCCAATTCCGTAAATCATTCTACTGTTCCTTTTGGAATCTACAGTCAGTCATCAGCGTAACCTAATATACAGTAACTTTGCCTCCTTCTCCTAATATAACATTAACTTTACATTAACTACTTGTCCAGCTGAAATCTGTGTTCTGAGACAAGGCTTCCCTAGCAGCAATCTCAGTGGTGAAAATTTTCTTACCCACTTTTCTCTTAATGCTGTATTGTTCCATGATTTTGAATTTGTAATATTTTCATACTTTGATTTTTTTTTCTCCAAGCTCTTTCCTTAAGCGATCTTACTTAGTTTTGTGGATTCAATATGATATGAGAGGGTTAAATCAATACCAAATTGCTAACATAGTGAAGTGATATATAGTGAAGTCACTCAGTCGTGTCTGACTCTTTGCGACCCCATGGACTGTAGCCTACCAGGCTCCTCTGTCTATGGGATTTTCCAGGCAATAGTCCTGGAGTGGATTGCCATTTCCTTCTCCAGGGGATCTTCCCCACCCAGGGATTGAACCCAGGTCTCCCGCATTGTAGACAGATGCTTTACTGTCTCTGATGCAACTAGCTTAATTATTTATGCAGCCCTTCTAAGTTAGATGGCTAGAAGGAATCTGAAATTCACAACGCCTAACCTGCAATCGTCTTTCATGTTCTTTCTCAAACATCTGCTTCTTCTACACCATTCCCTATAGGACTATACACAAAATGGAATCATTATTGTTCTTTCTCTGATGCCTACATTCAATGTATCAGGAAATCCAGCAAGTTCTCTTTTTGAAATGCACTCAGAATTGGGTAATTTCTCACTGAGAGCCTGCTCCAAGCCATCATTAACTGTTGTGTAGATTAAGAAGTTGAATACAAAGAATAATGAAATGGGTGAAAGCATAGTAATCCAGACTTCATTCTCACATGGAATCTTTCCTTGTGACACCTACATTTTGTGTGCCTAGACACATGTTGTCACTATCTTCTAATAGTAAGAATATTTACATTGATTGAATCCTGTTAAGTGCCAGGCGATATTGTAATATCCACTTGACACATTAAGAAATTGAGGCTCATACACTCTAGTTAATATCCAAGATGACTCAGCAAATAATCAAGTCTTACTTGGCATAGCTGGACAGTGCACAACTTGAATAAAAGAGGACTATTGCTTGAAAAATTGCAAGAAGTATGGACGAATATGAGGCTGAAAGGATTTGGGGAAAGAAGCAAATGAATGAGTGAGCATATAAAATGCTCAACTTCACAGTTATCTGGAATTCGTCAATAGCAACATACACTCTGTAATCAATACATAGACCATTAACTCTGTCCTAGTCATAATGTGTGGAAGCCTACAATGCCAGTTTGCATTATCACTTCAGTTTGATAATGAGTTCAAGAGAAAACTGATGGCCAACTGATATTGAGTAACACCCAAAGTCAGTTATCTAGAACAAGGTGGAGCTAGAATTTGTATCCAAGTGTCCCTAGCCTGGAGTCACACTTTAAACAATTACTCTCTGATGTCTGAATTTCTATAGTATCCCACTGCCTGGGAATTACACATTCTATGTATCCTATTATCCTCTGAGACTACTGAAACCTAGAAAATGATATATGGAAATTTGTGTCGCTAGATTATAACGTTGTTCTTGATATAACGGTCTTCCCTGTAGCTGAAAGGGTAAAGAATCTGCCTGCTACACAGGAGACCTGGGTTTGATCCCTGGATTAGGAAGATCCTCTGGAGAAGGGAATGGCGATTCACTCCAGTATTCTTGCCTGAAGAATCCTGTGGACAGAGGAGCCTGGCAGGCTACAGTCCATGGGGTAGTAAAGAGTCGAACATGACTGAGCAACTAACACTAAACTTGATACAATAGTGGTGATTGCAATGAAATGCATTAAATTATAGTAACCTATTTTATTGCATGAATTTCCTTGTTTTTGAAAATATGAATTGGAGGCTAAAAAAAAATCTCATTTTAACATTTATTTTTATTTTTTGGCCGCACTGAATGGCATGTTGTATTTTAGTTCTCTGACCAGGGATCAAACCTGTGCCCTTGCTTTGGAAGCATGGAGTCTTAACCACTGAATCTCCAATTAAGTCCCCTAACAAATCTCATTCTAAGAAATCTCTGCAATCATCGTGTAGATGTCTGTTTACAATTCTGAACTTAAGATTCAATCATTTATGAGGATAGATGATTGGGTTATATTATCTTAAAAATTCTTTAAGCTAGAATATTCTGTGTTTCTACCATTATTTAAAAATTAACTTTTGTTGTTATGTCCATGTTAAATTGAGCAAATTCTGGTATAAGTTACACCTTGGACATAATTATGTTTCTAAGCACAGTTACAACCCAGATCCACTTTTCTCATTGATATAGTGCATTTTGATAATGCATAAATAACCCCCATGGAGAATAGTACGGTCGGGACTGAGTTCATTCTTGCCGGGATAACTGATGACCCACAACTGCAGATCCCACTCTTTCTAGTGTTCACACTCATCTACCTCCTCACTCTGGTTGGGAACCTGGGGGTGATCACGCTGATCCTGCTGGACTCTCGTCTCCACACGCCCATGTACGTCTTCCTCAGCCACCTCTCCCTGATGGACTTTGGTTACTCCACAGCCGTCACTCCCAAAGTGATGGCTGGATTCCTCACGGGAGACAAGGTCATTTCCTACAAAGCTTGTGCTGCTCAGTTTTTCTTTTTTGCTGTCTTTCTCTCTGTGGAAACTTTTCTCTTGTCTTTAATGGCCTATGACCGTCATGCAGCAGTGTGCAAGCCACTCCATTACACCAACATCATGACACCAAGAGTGTGTGCCTGGATGGTCGTAGCGGCCTACGTCCTTGGTTTTCTAGTGGCCTCTGTGCACACTTGGAATGCATTCAGTCTCTCTTTCTGCAGATCCAACGTGATTGATCACTTTTTCTGTGATGCTACTCCTGTCCTGGCTCTCTCATGCTCAGATAACAACAGAAGCGAGATAGTGTTTTTTGTTTTGGTGAGCTTCAATATCGCCTTTACTCTCCTGATCATCTTGATCTCTTACCTGTTTATCTTTGTCACCATTCTGAGGGTGCACTCATCTGAAGGACATCAGAAGGCCTTTTCCACCTGTGCGTCCCACCTCACTTCCGTCTCCATCTTCTATGGGACAGGCGCCTTCATGTACCTACAGCCCGGCTCCCGCCATTCCATGAGCACAGACAAGATGGCGTCTGTGTCCTACGCCATAGTCATCCCCATGCTGAATCCGCTGATCTATAGTCTGCGGAACAAAGAGGTCAAGAGGGCGCTAAAAAAGGCTGTGGGGAAAGCAACGTTTTCTGTAAGATTCGTATCTTAATTATATAGAAACAACAGTAGTATGGTTTCCTATACTTGCTAGGGAAAATACTGACTTGCTAGGTCAATAATTATCAAAATATTTTATGTCCTTTCTCAAGTTCTTTTTGAGTCTAGGAAGCAAACATGTGGACAAAATGAGTTCTCAGGAATAATAACTTAAGGAGAATCAACCATGAACCTATGATTTATATTTCAAATTTTCTTTTAAATTAATTTTTACTGCATATTTGTTTCCATAATTACCCACATTCATATGTATATTTATGCTTATATGCATATTTAAGTACATGCCCACATGCGTCTTACCAGTGTAAACCACATGCAACTCACACACTCATGAGTGAACAGAAAAATGAGTTCTAGAAACAAATGGGACTTGTCTAGTTTTATAGTATAGCCTGAAGCAATGGTTTTGGTGTCTGATAAGGCCGTGGCACCCCACTCCACTACTCTTGCCTGGAGAATCCCATGGATGGAGAAGCCTGGTAGGCTGCAGTCCATGGGGTCTCACAGAGTCGGACACGACTGAGCAACTTCACTTTCACTTTTCACTTTCATGCATTGCAGAAGGAAATGGCAACCGACTCCAGTGTTCTTGCCTGGAGAATCCCACGGACGGGGGAGCCTGGTGGGCTGTGGTCTATGGGGTTGCACAGAGTCGGACACAACTGACGCGATTTAGCAGCAGCAGCAGCAGCAGCAACACATTCCTAAATATTAATCTGTATGTTTTTAAATAGAAATAAACATTTGGTATGTAAATTAAAGACACACACACACAACTCTTTATTTGAAGATATTTCATTTTAATAATATTTGTCCCGAATATCCTTTGCTCTAGGTTTACTACATAATGCTTTTGTCTTATTCTTTTTTCAGTGATAATAAACATCACTATATGAACCTCTTTTTAAAACGTTTTCTTTCTTTATTTCTTTATGGCTCTTCTGGTTCTTCATGGACTCGTGCAGGCTTTCTCTAAATGTGATGAGCAGGGGCTGCTTTTCCGTGCAGTGCACAAGCTTGCCATTGTGGGCGTCTCTGGCTTCGGAGCGCAGGCTCTCTGGGCTGGGCTCCGCACTTGCAGCTTGAGGCCCTAGAATGAAGGCTCAGTAGTTGTGGCTCACAGGCTTAGTGCTTGGCAGAATGTGAGATCTTGCCAGACAAGGGATGGGACCCTCACCCTCTGCACTGTTAGGCAGACTCCTAACCACTGGACAACCAGGAATGACCCCATATGAGCATCTTTACTTAGCTCAATTTTCATCTTTATTGACACATTACCCATATTATCATCTTCATGTGACAATTTTAATGAAAAAAGAATAGCAGAGTATAAGATAAGGAACTAATGAAAACATGTTTTAACTCACTGAAGTAAAAAAATAACAACTTTTAAGTTTACAGTAAGCCTTGACTCTTTGTCTTCAGATGCTCAGCCCAGGACATATTTTATGTTCCTTCCTTCCTGTGGACAGTCAGGTCACCAATGGACAGATCTCCATTCAGACTCAAGTTGAAGGCTGAACTGACTGATACTTACCACACTCTAAGAATAACCTAACGTACTTTTTAAAGTTGGGTATATTAGAACACTAAGACTCATTCAAAGATATGATGATACTTATAAAAATATCTTTTACAAAGAGAACAGTATCAAATTAATTGAGTCTAAAGAGAATTTCTTTGAATTATCATTTCCTATGTAGTGGGTAGCTCAAACTACTGCACAATTGCACTCATCTCACACACTAGTAAAGTAATGCTCAAAATTCTCCAAGCCAGGCTTCAGCAATATGTGAACTGTGAACTTCCTGATGTTCAAGCTGGTTTTAGAAAAGGCAGAGGAACCAGAGATCAAATTGCCAACATCCTCTGGATCATGGAAAAAGCAAGAGAGTTTCAGAAAAACATCTATTTCTGCTTCATTGACTATGCCAAAGCCTTTGACTGTATGGATCACAATAAACTGTGGAAAATTCTGAAAGAGATGGGAATACCAGACTACCTGACCTGCCTCTTGAGAAATTTGTATGGAAGGTCAGGAAGCAACAGTTAGAACTGGACATGGAACAACAGACTGGTTCCAAATAGGAAAAGGAGTACATCAAGGCTGTATATTGTCACCCTGTTTATTTAACTTATATGCAGAGTACATCATGAGAAACGCTGGACTGGAAGAAACACAAGCAGGAATCAAGATTGCTGGGAGAAATATCAATAACCTCAGATACGCAGATGACACCACTCTTATGGCAGAAAGTGAAGAGGAACTCAAAAGCCTCTTGATGAAAATGAAAGTGGAGAGTGAAAAAGTTGGCTTAAAGCTTAACATTCAGAAAATGAAGATCATGGCATCTGGTCCCACCACTTCATGGGAAATAGATGGGGAAACAGTGGAAACAGTGTCAGACTTTATTTTTGTGGGCTCCAAAATCACTACAGATGGTGACTGCAGCCATGAAATTAAAAGACGCTTACTCCTTGGAAGGAAAGTTATGACCAACCTAGATAGCATATTGAAAAGCAGAGACATTACTTTGCCAACAAAGGTCCGTCTAGTCAAGGCTATGGTTTTTCCACTGGTCATGTATGGATGTGAGAGTTGGACTGTGAAGAAAGCTGAGTGCCAAACAATTGATGCTTTTGAACTGTGGTGTTGGAGAAGACTCTTGAGAGTCCCTTGGACTGCAAGGAGATCCAACCAGTCCATTCTGAAGGAGATCAGCCTTGGGATTTCTTTGGAAGGAATGATGCTAAAGCTGAAACTCCAGTACTTTGGCCTCCTCATGCGAAGAGTTGACTCATTGGAAAAGACTCTGATGCTGGGAGGGATTGGGGGCAAGAGGAGAAGGGGACGACAGAGGATGAGATGGCTGAATGGCATCACTGACTCGATGGACGTGAGTTTGGGTGAACTCCCGGAGTTGGTGATGGACAGGGAGGCCTGGCGTGCTGCGATTCATGGGGTAGCAAAAAGTCGGACATGACTGAGCGACTGATCTTACCTGATATGATGTAGTGGGTTTTCCTGTGAATATTTTTTCTAGGCTAAATGAATTAGAATACATATATAATATAAAATATATGAAAGTATGTATTTATTTCAAGGTGTAGTGCATTTTTTTTCATGTGATGTCTGAAATCTAGTATCAAGGGCTCCTGTGGTTTGACTTGAAGGGCCAGCACGTCGTGTTATGGACTGACAGAGATAATGAAGTATGTATACCTCAGAACCAAGTGAAATATCATAGGAATAGATTATCTCTCGTAGTAGGGAGGGACTATCACCTTGTACGAGAAAAGGAACCAGGTTCTTCATTTTCTGTGAGTTATCCTTATAAAATGGGAAAACCTCCCTGGAGATTTAAGGGCAAAGAATCACTTTTGGCTATGCAATTTGAAGATCCCAGTGGAAAAGCAAAGATGTTGAGTCCCTTGATAAAAATGTTTAGTAATTTTAATCTGGCAAGGGCAGAGTGTTAAAACCAGAGCAGAACCTTCTAAGCACAAGGTCTGAGTGACGGCAGTGGATTCTTGCTCATGAAGCGAGCCCTGAAGAGTCCTCCCTTTCTTAGATATAATCTCTTAAAAATTACAACCATTAGTATTTAAAACGAAGTCGGTCTCCACTTTTTAGGTCATTGTGAGAATGCAAATCAAAATAACAATGAAAGAACACTGCACATTTTTCAGAGTGGCCGAAGTCCAGAACACTGACAACACCAAATGCTGCTAAAGAGAGTGGCCGAAGTCCAGAACACTGACAACACCAAATGCTGCTAAAGAGAGTGGCCGAAGTCCAGAACACTGACAACACCAAATGCTGCTAAAGGTGTGAACAGCTGAAACAATATTACCATCTTGAGGAAAGGGATTTCTGTGGAGCACATTTTGAGACAAGTAGCCTTGTTGCGATTCACTTTTGACCATATATCAGCTGTTCTGTACTGTGTATGAACACCCTTCGTAGCAGAAAAGCATACAGCTTAAATGTATTAATACTTAGTATTTCTAAAGCCTGAATTCTCACATTTACCTCTGCTTTGTGTTTTTTCCAAGTTACTTAACTTCTCAAATGTGTTTATTTTTTTCTTTCTCATTTTTAGAAGGCAATCATAATAATGTCCACATGGGAGTTTCTTGTGAGTGCTGTTCTAGGTAAGGCCTGGCATATATGTTCAGCAGCCATACACGGTATTATGTATATTACTGGCATAACATACATGAAAAAGTGAACGTCATGTCCGACTGTTTGCAACCCTTTTTCCATGGACTGTATAGTCCATGGAATTCTCCTGCCCAGAACACTGGGATGGGTAGCCTTTCCCCTCTCCAGGAGATCTTCCCAATCCAGGAATGAAACCCAGGTCTCCCACATTGCAGGCGGATTCTTTACCAGCTGAGCCACAAGAGAAGCCCATAGCATACATAATACTATATTATATATATATACATATACATATACATACACACATACATATACACACACACACACACACATGCATTATACTACTAATGAAGGCAACATTACAGTCATTCTAAATGCTAATAGCACCTGATTGGCAACCCACTCCAGTACTCTTGCCTGGAAAATCCCAGGGACAGAGGAGCCTAGTGGGCTGCTGTCTATGGGGTTGCACAGAGTCGGGCACGACTGAAGTGACTTAGCAGCAGCAGACCATAATCATCACATTTTATTTGCAGCATAATAATTTGTATGCATTTTTTATATTCCAGTTTAAAATGTAAGCTTCTGTATTTCTGGGAAAAAAAGGTTTTAATATGTTGTGTGTTCTTAAGGAATCTTTGTAAGTTAATAAAAGAATAACAATAACCATAATAACATTTTTGAGTGATTATCCCTTTAGGCACTGCAATGAGATAACACATAAAAATTACCTTCCAAGCATATTATGATACAATGATGTATAAAGGTTTCATAGTACAAAGGATAGAATCTGGTGTTTAAATTTAGTTACGTTTGTTTGCACTTTATATGCTCATATGTCTGATACTATATGGATAGTCTGCACCATGAACTTACAAGAAAGATTCTAATGCATCTCTGGTAATAAGAGTAGAACTGTTTCTACCAGGACAAAAACAATAAACACCAAACATTGTTAGTCTATTACTTATTGAAATATATGTGCAGCCTGAATACTTTGGTGTATGAGAATTCTATTTGGTCATTTCTCAATAGAGTAGATATTAACCACCCCAAAATCACAAGGTAAATCCTAGGAATTACTCTACTGGAGCTTTTAAAACTCACAGGCTGTTGGGAATAACTTTAAATGTGATGGATTCTCCCTGAGAAATAGGATATGACTTGGCACACATGATACAGATTCCTAATGAGTGAGAATAAAATGTACTCCAATCTGAAACTAATTGCCAACCCCAGTGGTTTTTCCTTTATGTAGGACAAGAGTTGAGTTATTCTTACCAGTTGTCCATGCTTTTCCTACAACCCATACCAATCATTCCGCCTGATAATTTTGTTTTTACATTAATTAGTTTATTTTAGTTGTCCTGCTGATAATTTTGACATTTGGGATGAGCAGTTTTGTTTGTTTGCATTTGTTTATGAATTTTATTCTGTGACAGACCCTGAAAACAAACTTCCAAGGAACACATCTTGCTAACTGTGGGCAATCCCTCTGGCTTATTCAGATTCTGACAACTTCTTTGACAACTTGAGTCCTGACCATAGCTTCATCCTTTGTGTAGTTTTCCCATGTACATTTATTCATCCTTTATGTATTAGCTGAGGTGTTGCTTCTCTTGAGAAAACATTCTGGCCTGTCAATTTAAGGTAGATTTTTATCTTATATGGGTACCTGCTCCATTTATAATTTTATATCCTTTTTTCTGAGTTTGTTTGTTGTTTGTCTTCTCCAGTAAACCTACGCATATGAGACTAAGCACGTGTTTCTTTTGCCTGGATATGAACACCCAAGGCTAGGACTATGGTTAAACTCATTTGGGACCAATACACAGTTGAAAAAATGATCATTATAATTAATAGTTCAAATATTTCAGATGAAATAAGGCATGAAATTCTTTCTGGGATCCATTTGGCTTCATGGCAGACCTCTCTCCCTATCCTCCCATGTTTATGTCAATACTGGGCCCTAGAAATAAAGATACAACTTGATGTTAGCATGGTCATAGAGAGTTAATACGCATTATGCTAATACACTAATGACCTCCCTCAACAAGCAGAGCTGGATTCTTATAGACACATTCATTACCTGTTCTCCAGTAGTGAGATTAGGACCTGTTGCTCTCATGGGGACTTTGTCCCTGAGAAGTCCATGAGTTTATAATGTTCTCTCTCTCTTCCAGTTTCCAATAACTCCATCTGGCCTTTTATTATAGGTAACAGACCAAGGGCTAGAGCCCCTTGACCATTCATTCATTTAAATGATTGTCAGTACTTGTCTAAACAGATATGATGGCCTTACCCAAACCGAGATGTACAGGGAGCCTGCAATAATGACCAGGGCAAATAATCATGACTTTGATTGTGGTGATCACCATTTTCAGGACACTACAAGGATTCTCTTCTTTTCTCATGACAGCGGTAGTCTTTCAGGGAGGGTGTTGTTTGGGGCTGCCTTTCTAATATCCCCCTTTTCTAGATGAATATATAGTTGCTTAAGGAAATTAAGTGATTTATTTATTAAGAAGAAGAAAGATCAGCAGCTCTTTCTGTGCAAGTCATGTTAACTACTTTTCTGCCATTCAGTAGTTTTTTTTTTTTTTTTAATCTCTGTTTACTGTGAAGAACTTTTTCCTTTGGTCAAAGACTCAGAACATTTCAGTAGAATGTTTCTTTTCTTTTATGGACTGAATTTCTGATTTGAGACTCATATGTGAAAGTGTTGAATTCGCCTGTTCATTGTCCAGGGAGCAAGGTAAGCATCCAATTAAATCTGCAATCTGTATAAATTTTTCAGGGCAGAGGTAACCAGGAAAATACATCAAGGCACCTGTTTCCATCTCTATTTATTCATAACTGAGTACTGAACATTTTGAATGGAATGTTACTATGTGTCTGTAATTTTAAAATAAGAGACTGTGTCACCAACGCCATAGAAATTCTTAAGGAGAATATGCATTTACCATGTTAAAACAAACAAAAGAAACAAGAGGGTCCTGAGTCTCTGCCTCCCCATGCTTGACTATGTAGAATTTAAACAAGTTGTTAAACCTTTCTTATTTTTAAATTTCCTCTTTGGGGGTATGGTAATTGGTAATTTTAGCTCCATTGGCTAATCCCAATGTCTTTGCATCTCAACTGGAAAATTTATGAAAATCTGGAGAGCACGTGACAGTGTTTATGAAAAGAGGA
The DNA here is from genome assembly GCF_055505025.1 of Bos grunniens. Lineage (NCBI taxonomy): Eukaryota > Metazoa > Chordata > Mammalia > Artiodactyla > Bovidae > Bos > Bos grunniens. The sequence continues at coordinate 82,703,300 of NC_141179.1, read as the reverse complement.
GGAATACAGAGTGATAAGCACGGAGGGTTCAGGCTAACAGACCCGTAGTAAAAATGCACTGAAAGAAGAGGTGTAAAAATCACGTCAGAAAGGAGAATTCACAGGAATGAGGAAACCTGGATTGCAGTTTCATTCTTTTTTTTTTAAATATTTGTTTGTTTTTGTTTGTCTCCCGGCACCAGGTCCTAGTTGTAGCACAGGATCTTTAACCTTCCTTGCTGCATGCAAACTTTTATTTGCAGCACGTGGGGTCTGATTCCCCAACCAGGAATCAAACCTGGGCCCCCTGCATTGAAAGTGCAGAATCTTAGCCAACGGACCACTAGGGAATTCCCCCAGTTGTCATTCTGAAGCTTTGCTGGCATTAGGCACCCAGAATTATTAACTATTAGATATATTGCCTGGTGAACTAGACTGTAAATTAGATCATGGTACCATCCCACTGACCTGAGGGACAAAAGTGATGCTCTCTTCTTGGGAATAAAGAATAAGAATATATCATAATAATGATCATTGTATATAACTGTCTTCATCTTATACACTTTCTGATCAGGGAATATATATATATATTCTTATGTCATTGTAAACCTTAGAATTAGGACACAACTGGATATACTATAAGCACTTACTTAGTACTTGGAGAAAGAATAAATGTTGGATGAATAACTGCACACATTTCAACACTCTATGTGGCTTATTAATTGAGGTTACTCAAAACTTATGCAACTTTAAGGTGTAGAAGTTTTTTTTTTTTTTTTTTTAATCTTTCTTTCTGGAGAGAGGGGAGAGGAACTAGATGGTATACTTGTGTGGATATCGTCCTTATCACTGGGCTGGGATTCTGAAAGATAGTGTATTAAGCAAATTACCACTAGCTAATTGTATGTTTGATTCCCAAAGCTAAGCTTTTTACCTCCTACATTGCCTGTGAATGATGAACTCAAGAAATCATCTCACTCATGAATAAGCCAATATAATAATTTTTTTGTGCCAAGTGCTGGGATAGAGAGTTTAGATTATATATAAAATATTAGGAGAATATGTTTTAGTGATCAAGAGCTCAGGCTTTGACACGACTTCAAATACCAGCTCTGCTACTTGCTAGCTTTATGGATGTCAGTGTGTAATTTCTTGTCAGCAAGCTTCAGTTTCCCCATATGTGAAATGGGAATAATATCTCCCATGATTGGGAGATGAGTCAATGTAGATATGCACAATGTTATATGGTGTCCAGAAAATAGAAAGCGCTCAGTAGTTTTAACTCTCATAGTTTAATCCATTACGTTTCTCCACTTATACAGTATAGACGATCTGTATGGTGGATGAAGCTTAACTTAGGATAAAACAAATACGAGTAACAAAGTGATCCATGGGGCTCCATAGGTTATAACGGAAAGGCACTGTCTAGAGAGGAGGAGTTGCTGAAGACTTCACGAGAGCTTTGAAACCCCTGTTATTCTTTGAAGAATGAATTTGAATTGTAATTGAGGGCACATAGCTTCTTGTGCACTTTTTAATTATGTCCTGAACACCCAATATATGCTGATCTGATCCATAAAAATCCTTAAAGAAAGACTGCTAAAAGGTCAATACATGATTCAAAGATTTTTATAATTCTTATCAGTAGATTAATGTTATCACAAGAATGTGCCTGAAACTATTTTGTCTCCCTTGTAGGAAAATGCCCAATTAAGACACTTCTTTACATTATTGAGAAGAGAAATGGTAAAAAATAAAATGAAATGTTTCCAGTATATTCTTCCTCCCCCGATTTATGGACATCTAATATATGGGCTTCCTTTGTAGCTCAGTTGGTGAAGAATCTGGCTGCAGTACAGGAGACCTGGGTTTGATCCCTGGGTTGGGAAGATCCCCCTGGAAAAGGAAATGGCAGCCCACTCCAGTATTTTTGCCTGGAAAATCCCATGGACAGAGGAGCCTGGTGGGCTGAAAGAGTTGGGCATGACTGAGTGACTAACACTTACTTACTTAATATATGAGTATTGACTTAGGTAAACAATAAACAAGAAGGTATCTTCTTTGGATAATAATGCCTCCCTGTGACCTCCCTAACACCACCAGCAGGGTCAGGAGGCTTCCGTCAAGACCTTTACCCTCCCTTTTCAGCCCACAGGCTCATAGGCTGGTCATCATCGCCTACTGTGTGTCACTCACCACGAAACTAGCCCAGCAGCCACTCCTGCCCAACTCCTGAAATTACTCTACTCTTCCTTCTGGAATTTACAGTTATCAGTATAACCAGTATACACTTAACTTCTCCCCTGGAAGTTCCCTCAACCTACTCGCCCAGATGAAAACTGTGTCCAGGGACAGGGCTTCCCTAGCACTCATCTCAGAGGTGACAATTTTCTTTCCTTCTTCCCTCTTAGAGCTGTATTGCTCCATGATCTTGACTTTGTAACATTAGCATACCCTGATTTTTTTTGTTCTCCAATCTCCTTCCTTAAGTGATGTCATTTAGTTTTGTGGATTTCATGTAATATGAGAAGGTTAAACCATAGCAATTGCCAATATACTTTGATTTAATAAAATCTGATGCAACAAGTCCAATTGTTTATGCAATCCTTCTAAGTTAGATGGCCTAAAAAATCTCGAACTCACCATGACTAATCTGAAATCATCTTTCTTGTCCTTTCTCAAACATCTGCTTCTTCTACACCATTCCCTCTAGGACTGTACAAAAAAAAAAAAAAGGAATCAACACTGTTCCCTCTAATGTCCAACACTGAATACATCAGGAAATCCAGCAAGCTCTATTTTGAAATCACACTGATAACTAGATTATTTTCACTACTTCATTCCCTATCACCTTGCTCCAAGCCATCATTAACTTCTGCAGAGATTAATGGGATTAATGCACAGAAAAATGAAATGGGAGAAAGCACAGTGCCCCACACTTCCTGCTCGAATGGAAGTTTTCCCTAGCCTCATTGATGTTTGGGTCTCTAGACAGATTCTGTCACTATCTTCTAACAGTAAGAATATCTATATTGATTGAATCTGGTTAAGTGCTAGATGGTATTCTTTATTCCATTTTACAGGAGAAACCGAGGCTCAGACACTCTGGTTAATACACAAGATGACTCAGAAAATAAATCAATTCTGACTTGGCATAGCTGCACTGTTCATGACTTGAGTAAAACAGGGTTATTATTTGAAAAATTGGAGGAAATTATGGACAGAATATGAAAGTGAAAGGATTTGGGGAAAGAAGACAAGTGAATGAGTGAGCATATAGGATGTTTGATTTCAGAGTTATCTGAAATTTCTCGATTACAGCATTCACTCCTGTAATCAATGCATAGACCAATAACTCCGTCCTAGTCATAATGTGTATGGCAACCCACTCCAGTATTTTTGCCTGGAGAATCCCCATGGATAGAGGAGCCTGGTGGGCTACAGTCCACGGGGTTGCAAAATGTCCAACTTGACTGAGTAACTAAGAAGTCATAATGTGTAAAAGCCTACAGTGCCAGTTTGCATTATCACTTCAGTCTGTTGATGAGTTCAAGGGAAAAATGATGGCCAAATGATATTAAGCAATACCCGGTCATCTCATACAAGGCGGAGATAGAATTTGCACTCAGATATTCTTAGTCTGGACTTACACTTTAAACTTTTACTCTCTGATGTCTTTATTCTTTATAGAGGACTTTCTCAGTATCCCACTCTGTGGGAATTACTTGTTCTATGTATCCTATTACCTGTGAGACTATTGAAGTCTTGAACATGATATATTAAAATTTGCATTACTAGAATAAAATACTGCTCTTGATACACCAGTGGTAACTACAATGAAATGAATTAAGTTACAGTAATCTATTTTATTGCATGAATATTCTGTTTGAAAATCTGAATGGAAGGATAGCAAATCTAAGTTTAATTAATTTATTTACTTTTCTTTTTTGGCCATACCATGTGGAATATGAGCTCTCCATTCCCAACCAGGGATCAAACCTGCACCCCCTCACTGGGAGCATGGAGTCTTAACCACCAAACCACCAGGGAAGTACCCTAACAAATTTCATTTTTAACAGATCTCTGCAGTGATTTTGCATAAGTCTCTTCATTCTTATGCCCATGTTAAATTCGGACAATTCAGATATAAAGCATAACTTGAATGCAATTATGGTTCTGAGCTCAGTTACTACCTGAACCCTCTTTTCTCATTGATATAGTGCATCTTCATAATGCATAAATAACCCCCATGGAGAACAGTACAGTCGTGACTGAGTTCATTCTTGCCGGGATAACTGATGACCCACAACTGCAGGTCCCACTCTTTCTACTGTTCGCTCTCATCTACCTCCTCACTCTGGTTGGGAACCTGGGGGTGATCACGCTGATCCTGCTGGACTCTCGTCTCCACACTCCCATGTACATCTTCCTCAGCCACCTCTCCCTAATGGACTTTGGTTACTCCACAGCCGTCACTCCCAAAGTGATGGCTGGATTCCTCACGGGAGACAAGGTCATTTCCTACAAAGCTTGTACCACTCAGCTTTTCTTTTTTGTTGGCTTTCTTGTTGTGGAAACTTTTCTCTTGGCTTCAATGGCCTATGACCGTCATGCAGCAGTGTGCAAGCCACTCCATTACACCAACATCATGACAGCAAGGGTGTGTACATGGATGGTTGTAGGATGCTATGTCTTTGGCTTCCTCCAGGCCTCCATGCACACTTGGAATACATTCAGTCTCTCTTTCTGCAGATCCAATGTGGTTGATCACTTTTTCTGTGATGTTACTCCCGTCCTGGCTCTCTCATGCTCAGACAGCAACAGAAGTGAGATGGTGTTTTTTATTTTGGCAGGCTTCAATATCATCTTTACTATTATGGTCATCTTGATCTCTTACCTGTTTATCTTTGTCACCATTCTGAGGGTGCACTCATCTGAAGGACACCAGAAGGCCTTTTCCACCTGTGCGTCCCACCTCACTTCCATCTCCATCTTCTATGGGACAGGCGCCTTCATGTACCTACAGCCCGGCTCCCACCATTCCATGAGCACAGACAAAATGGCGTCTGTGTTCTACGCCATAATCATCCCCATGCTGAAATCCGCTGATCTATAGTCTGCGGAACAAAGAGGTCAAGAGAGCCCTAAAAAAGCTGTGGAGACCCTGAGAATGAGCTTACGGTTGCTGGGGTAGGGGGAATGATGGGGAAGGGATAATTAGGGAGTTTGGGACGGAGATGCACACACTGCTGTATTTAAAATGGATGAAGGGCCTACTGTAGGGCGCATGGGACGCTGCTCAATGTTACCTGGCAGCCTGGATGGAGGGGGAGCTCGGGGGAGAGTGGATGTATGTGTATGTCTGGCTGAGCCCCTTCACTGTTGATCTGAAACTATCACAACATTGTGAATCAGCTATATCCCAGTACAAAATAAAAAGTTAAAAAATAAAATAAAATAGACCTAAAAATGGCTGTGGGGAAAGCAAAATCTTCAATAAGACATATATTTTAATTATGTATATACAACAACAGTATGGTTTCATATAAGTCGTATCAAGCTAGGGAAAATATTGACTTGTTATGTCAACAATTATAAAAATGTTTTTACATCCTTTCTCAAGTTCTTTTTAAGTCTAGGAAGCAAATGTGTTGACAAAATGAGATCTCAGGAATAATAACATTGGAAGAATCAATCATGAAGCTATAATTCATATTTTTAAATTTCCATTTTAATTACTTTTATTGTATATTTGTTTCCGTGATCATCCACACTTTCATAAGCACATTTATACTCACCTGCATATTTAAGTACATGCTCACATGTACCTTGTTCATGCAAATCACATGCAACTCACACACCTATGTGTGGACAGAAAAATAAATTCAAGAGACAAATGGGATTCACCTTTTTTTTTTATATTATAATTTGAAGCAATGGTTTTGGTGTCTGATAACACATTCTTAAATATAAACATATATACTTTTAAATAGAAAGAGTCATTTTGCATGTCATTTTATTTTAAAAAACTCTCTATTTGATACTATTTCATTTAAATAATTAATGTTCATGCCAATCATCCTTGCTATAGGTTATTACTGAGTGCTTTTATTTTATTCTTTGTTCAACGATAATAAACATCATCAAATGGGCATCTTTATCTCAATTTTCATCTTTATCAACTGATCACCCAGAGTAACATCTTCATGTGATAATTTTAATGAAAAAAGCATTGCAGAGTATAAGACAAGGGAGATAGTAATGTAAGCATATTTTAATTTACTGAAGTAAAGATAACATTTAGTTTTACAGTCAGACATGACCCTTTGTCTTCAGATGCTCATCTCAGGACACATTTTATGTTTTTTCCTTCCCATACACAGTCAGGTCACCAACTGACAGATCACCATTCAGGCTCAAAGTAGAGGCTGCTCCGATTGTCCTTATGAACCTCTAAGAATAACATAGCCTAGCTTAAAAATTTTTTTTATTTTTTTTTGGTGTGCTGGGTCTCCATTGCTCTGTAAGCTTCTCTAGTTGTGTTGAATGGGCAGATCATGGGCTCTGGGGCACGTGGGCTTCAGTAGTTGCGGCCTGTGGGCTCAGTTGTTGCCATTCCTGAGCTCTAGAGCACAGGATCAACAGTTGTGGCACATGGGCTTACTTGCCCTGGGGCTGAAATCGTCTTAGACCAAGAATCAAATTCATGTCTCCTGAATTAGCAGGCAGATTCTTTACCACTGAGCGAAGAGGGAAACCTTAGCCCAGCTTTTAAATTGGGAATATTAGAACACTAAGAATCGATCAGAGATATTGTAATAGTTATAAAGGTATCTCTTAAAATGAAAATAGTACCAATTCAAATGATTCTAAAAAGGATTTCTTTGACTTATCAATTCTCTATGTATTGTTTTCTTCTGTGACTATTTCTTTCCATGCTAAATGATTTACAACACATATAAAAATATATATTTATTTAAAAACAGTGGACCCATACATGGGAAGAATGAAATATATATGCTTTCATGTTATGTCTTGAATCTAGTATTGAGGGCTCCTGTGGTTTGACTTGACATGCCAGCATGTCCTGTCAAGGAATAACAGAGATAGTTAAATGTATATCCCTCCAAACCAAATAGACATCAGTTCAATCTCTGGGTCAGGAAAATCCCCTGGAGAAGGGAATGGCTACCCACTCCAGTATAATTGCCTGTAGAATTCCATGGACAGAGGAGCCTGGCAAGTTACAGTCCAAAGAGTCACAAAGAGTCAGAATTGACTGAATGACTAACACACACACACACACACACACACACACACACACACACAGAACCAAATGAAAGACCACAGCAATAGAGTGTCCCTAATGATAGGGATAGTTTTTCCTTTTGGAGAAAAGAATCAAGAATCTTCATTTTCTAGAAAATTTTCCTTGTGAAGTACTAAGCCCCTCTGGAGTATTTCAAGTGTGAAGAATGATTTTGCCTACATACATTGCAGATCCCAGTGTAAAAACTAAAATGTTAAGCTCCTTGTTAAAAATGTATGACAATTTTAAGTTGGCAAGAGCAGAGTTTTAAACTCAGAGCAGGACCTTCTAAACACAAGGCCTGTATGGAGGCCCCAGATTCATGATCAGGAAGCCCCCTGGAGTCCTCCTCATCTTAGGTATAATCTTTTTAAAATTCACAAACCATTAATATTTAAAATTAAATCATTCTCCACATTTTAGGTCATCATGAAATTGCAAATTAAAGCAACAATGGAGAATACTGCACATCTTTAGAATGGCCAGTGTCCAGAACACAGAAACACCAAGTGCTACTAAGGATATGGAGCAACAGGAACCCTCATTCATTGCCAGTAGGAAGGCAGACTAGTGCAGCCTCTTTGGTAGACAGTTTGTCAGTTTCTTACAAAAAGAAACACACTCTTACTATATAATCTGCACTTGTTCTACTTGGTATGTACCCAAAGGAACTGAAAACTTATGCTAAGGAAAAAGCTAGCTCAAGGATATTTATAGCATCTTTATTAATTACTGCCAGAATTTGGAAACAATTAATATGTCCTTCAGTAAATGAATGGATTAATGAGCTGTCCAACCCAAACAATAGAATGTTATTCAATGTTAAAAAGAAATGAGCTATCAAGCTATGAAAAGACATGGAGAAAACCTAAACTCACATTTCTAAATGAAAGCTATCAGTTTGAAATGATTATGAGCTGTGTGATTGTGTTATTTGACTTTCTGGAAAATATAAATCTATGGAGACTGTGAAACAGATCAGTGTTTTTTTGGAATTAGGGTGTTGGACTGGATGAAGATCAAGCTGGAATCAAGATTGCCGGGAGAAATATCAATAACCTCAGATATGCAGATGACACCACCCTTATGGCAGAAGAATTAAAAAGCCTCTTGATGAAAATGAAAGTGGAGAGTGACAAAATTGGCTTAAAGCTCAACATTCAGAAAACGAAGATCATGGCATCTGGTCCCATTCAGTTCAGTTCAGTTCAGTCGCTCAGTCGTGTCCGACTTTTTGCAACCCCATGAATCGCAGCATGCCAGGCCTCCCTGTCCATCACCAATTCCTGGAGTTTACTCAAACTCACATCCATTGAGTCAGTGATGCCATCCAGCCATCTCATCCTCTGTCGTCCCCTTCTCCTCCTGCCCCCAATCCCTCCCAGCATCAGAGTCTTTTCCAATGAGTCAACTCTTTGCATGAGGTGGCCAAAGTACTGGAGTTTCAGCTTCAGCATCATTCCCTCCAAAGAAATCCCATGGCTGATCTCCTTCAGAATGGAGTGGTTGGATCTCCTTGCAGTCCAAGGGACTCTCAAGAGTCTTCTCCAACACCACAGTTCCATTACTTCATTGCAAATAGATGGAGAAACAATGGAAACAGTGATAGGCTTTCTTTTGGGGGGCTCCAAAATCACTGCAGATGGTGACTGCAGCCATGAAATTAAAATAAGCTTGCTTGCTCCTTGGAAGAAAAGTTATGACCAACTTAGACAGCATATTAAAAAACAGAGACATTACTTTGCCAACAAAGGGCTGTCTAGTCAAGGCTATGGTTTTTCCAGTAGTCATGTATGGATATGAGAGTTAGACTATAAAGAAAGCTGAGCACTGAAGAATTGATGTTTTTGAATGGTAGTGTTGGAGAAGACTCTTGAGAGTCCCTTGGACTGCATGGAGATCCAACCAGTCCATCCTAAAGGAAATCAGTCCTGAATATTCACTGGATGGACTGATGTTGAAGCTGAAACTCCAATACTTTGGCCACCTGATGTGAAGAACTGGCTCATTGGAAAAGAGCCTGATGCCGGGAAAGATTGAAGGCGGGAGGAGAAGGGGACAACAGAGGATGAGATGGTTGGATGATGTCACCGACTCAATGAACATGAGTTTGAGTAAACTCCAGGAGTTGATGATGGACAAGAAAGTCTGGCATCCTGCAGTCCATGGGGTTACAAAGAGTCGGACACGACTGAGTGACTGAACTGAACTGAACTGAACTGAAAGGATGAGTAGATGCATCTAAGAAGATTTTTAGTGCAATAAAAGCACTTGGTATGATACTTCAATGATGGATAATATCATTATATATTTGTCAAAATCCATAGAATATACAACACTAAGAGTGAACTATAATGTAAACTAATAACTTTATGTAGCTGTGTTAATGTATGTTTATCCTTGGGAAGAAAATATTCTCACTACTTTTTTGGTTGCTGCATATTTTAGGCTCCCTTACAATCAGATTGATAAAATTCTAATTGATGCTAACATTTTGGATTGTGACAGAGGTCAAGTACACGCTTGCTTTGAAAGCTTTCTTCTTACACACACAGAAATTTTCTTGCAAATGTGATAGGAGTGTATGGTGTTTCTCCACCATGCATTTTTTTTTTATCACACTCTCTCCTTCCACATTCAGAAACCTTTGGAGTCACTTGTGGATGATATCAGTATTATTAAGTGTAAGGATGAGAAGGCATGGTCTCTGTCTATCTCTTAGAAATAAATTGCTTGGAAAACTACTCAGCCTATGTATGATTGTAAGAAAACTAATAAATAAAATTTCACCTGAAGGTATACAATATGCATAAAAGGGAAGCAAGATTAGTGTTGAGTGAGAATAAAATTGGGATGCTTGCCTTTTGCTAGACTTTACTTACAGTCAGGTTATGATTTCCAAATTCAAGGGCACAATAGACACAGGAAGATATTTACTCCCAAAGAGAAAGTGAAGTGAAAGTGAAAGTCACTCAGTCGTGACTCTGCGACCACATGGACTGTATCCATGGAATTCTCCAGGCCAGAATACTGGAGTGGGTAGCCTATCCCTTCTCCAGGAGATCTTCCTGACCCAGGAATCAAACCGGGGTCTCCTGCATTGCAGGAGGATTCTTTACCAACTGAGCTGTGAGGGAAGCCCCTCCAAAAAGAAAGGAAGAAAATAAACTCCGTAAGTTCTGTGGGATTGTATTTTTTCATCCAAAGAGGGAAGAAAAAAAATCCCACAGAACTTTTGGAAGTCATGTTGTTTGAGGCCTTTGTGACTGGTTCGATGCCACAGCCTGTTTCTTTGCCTGCTCTAATGTCCTTGTCAGCAGCTTCCAGGAACAGATGGGTCTACTTGAGAAGAAATAACAACTCTTACACCCATGACTTTCCTTAGTAGTTTCCCTAAGTACTTGGTCCCCACGGGCAAGATTTTAATTAAAATATTCAATACATAAGGCATGGAGCTATGGATGTATTACAAGAGAACTTGTTCCCTAAGAGTTTCTTGCCAGTATAATCCCCTTCAAGACATCAGTCACCAGACCCTTAAATCCCAATCTGGCTTCATTCAAACTCACTAGAGTGAGAAACCCTGGTGCCCAGGGCAACCCTGTTCACTTGATTTTCTTTTCTCACAAGGTGGTCTTCAGGGTCTCAGAGCTGGAGGCCTTTACCTTCACAGGGACATTGCTGAGGCGCATCAGTCAGGATGACCTTGCATAGCACCGCCTGATAACCAGAGAAATCTTTTCTTAGACCGAGTGATTTACCAAAGGTTTCACATGCTCCATCTTATTTCATAATCAAACAACTCTGTAAAACATCAGGGGTGGGTATCACTAATTCCATTTAAAAGATTTAGAAAGTGGGGCTAAGTGAAGGAATTCACTTTAGTTTCCATCTGAAACAAGAAGTCTAGAATTGAGGACTTTTGAGGTTTGTCAAGTAGAGCCATCATGTCCATTTATGAACCAAAAGTAGTCAAAAGAATTAGATAATTCAGAAGGCAAATCTTGTGGTTATAAAGTAAATTAACATATAGCATAGTGACTATAGTTAATAAACCTCTACTGCATATTTGAAAGTTGCTAGGTGACCAGATCTTAAAATTCCTCATCACAGGGAAAAAATTGCAATTACATGTGGGAATGGATGTTAGCTAGTCTTATGATGATCAATTTGCAATCCATACCAGTGTCCAATCATTATGTTGTACACCTGATATGATGCTATGTGTCAGTTATACCTCAGCTTTAAAAAGGTAAATCAAGACTGTGTACAAAGAGGAAGCCACAGCCTGCTTCTCCTGTTAAGTTACCATGCAATCTCATCTTATAAAGTTGGCTCCTTGAGTGCTATGACTTTGAAATGTAACAGAACCCTATGGTCCTTCCCCACCATGTCTTCTGCCTGCCTCTTGTCTGTAAAAAGACTGTAGCCAAAGATTCAATTTAATCAGAGAAGTGAGAAAATGCAGAAACAAAGGGAAACAGTCAGGACCAAATAATAATAGTTTAGTCATGAAAAGAAGTCAGGTACCTTTGGTTCTTCCTTAAGTGCTGTGTGTAACATTCTGTTTTGTAGACACTGAAACCTCACTAGGTGGAGGAAGTTAATTGTGTGATGGCCAGGTTGTAGCCATGGCAGAAGCTGCCATAATTTTGAGAACTGGCCTCAAATAAATGGGAACAAGCTGACCTGGAACTAAAGATTAAGTGCACTTAAAACAATCAAGATGACACACATCAGACCTCTGATGACCAGTTTCAACAGGACTGTCAGAGCTGACTGGGCTGTTTCTGCATGTAGCCCCCTCCCTCCACCTATACATCCCTGAAAATCCCCATTTAAAGCTCCTGCCCACTGAGTATCAGTGGGGAAGTGGCCTTTGGACACGAGTCCATCCTACAAGCTACCCCCACCCCAGCTGACAGCCTGCAAATAAAGCAACCTTTCCTTGCCTCTTTATTGGCTTTAAAGTGGCGAGCAGCCAGACCCCACTTTTGGTAACAACTGTGGAAGAAAAAATAGTAGAAAAAGAATTGTGATTGCATCTTCTTAGTGTAGCTTTAAGAAATACTGAAGACTAATTTGCATGATGTAAGGGTAGCAGAAGTCATTTCATTAATTTATTTTTAACAATTAGGAAACAAGTGTTTTATTATCACATGTTTCATACATAAATATATATTCAACTCAAAATATTCCAGCTCAATAAGGTTTTCGGTTCAGTTCAGTTCAGTCATTCAGTTGTGTCGGACTCTTTGCAACCCCATGAACTGCAGCATGCCAGGCCTCCCTGTCCATCACCAACTCCTGGAGTTCACTCAGACTCACGTCCATCGAGTCAGTGACACCATCCAGCCATCTCATCCTCTGTCGTCCCCTTCTCCTCCTGCTCCCAATCCCTCCCAGCATCAGAGTCTTTTCCAATGAGTCAACTCTTCACATGAGGTGGCCAAAGTACTGGAGTTTCAGCTTTAGCATCATTCCTTCCAAAGAAATCCCAGGGCTGATCTTCAGAATGGACTGGTTGGATCTCCTTGCAGTCCAAGGGACTCTCAAGAGTCTTCTCCAACACCACAGTTCAAAAGCATCAATTCTTTGGTGCTCAGCCTTCTTCACAGTCCAACTCTCACATCCATACATGACCACTGGAAAAACCATAGCCTTGACTAGACGAACCTTTGTTGGCAAAGTAGTGTCTCTGCTTTTGAATATGCTATCTAGGTTGGTCATAACTTTCCTTCCAAGGAGTAAGCGTCTTTTAATTTCATGGCTGCCGTCACCATCTGTAGTGATTTTGGAGCCCAGAAAAATAAAGTCTGACACTGTTTCCACTGTTTCCCCATCTATTTCCCATGAAGTGATGGGACCGGATGCCATGATCTTTGTTTTCTGAATGTTGAGCTTTAAGTCAACTTTTTCACTCTCCACTTTCACTTTCATCAAGAAGCTTTTAGTTCCTCTTCACTTTCTGCCGTAAGAGTGGTGTCATCTGCATATTTGAGGTTACTGATATTTCTCCCGGCAGTCTTGATTCCAGCTTGTGCTTCTTCCAGTCCAGCGTTTCTCATGATGTACTCTGCATATAAGTTAAATAAACAGGGTGATAATATACAGCCTTGACGTACTCCTTTTCCTATTTGGAACCAGTCTGTTGTTCCATGTCCAGTTCTAACTGTTGCTTCCTGACCTGCATACAGATTTCTCAAGAGGCAGATCAGGTGGTCTGGTATTCCCATCTCTTTCAGAATTTTCCACAGTTTATTGTGATCCATTTCAAAGGCCGTGGCATAGTCAAGAAAGCAGAAATAGATGTTTTTCTGGAACTCTCTTGCTTTTTCCATGATCCAGTGGACATTGGCAATTTGATCTCTGGTTCCTCTGCCTTTTATAAAACCAGCTTGAACATCTGGAAGTTCACGGTTCACGTTTTGCTGAAGCCTGGCTTCGAGAATTTTGAGTATTACTTTACTAGCATGTGAGATGAGTGCAACTGTGCAGTAGTTTGAGTATTCTTTGGCATTGCCTGTCTTTGGGATTGGAATGAAAACTGACCTTTTCCAGTCCTGTGGCCACTGCTGAGTTTTCCAAATTTGCTGGCATATTGAGTGCAACACTTTCACAGCATCATCTTTCAGGATTTGAGATAGCTCAGCTGGAATTCCATCACCTCCACTAGCTTTGTTCGTAATGTTACTTTCTAAGGCCCACTTGACTTCACATTCCAGGATGTCTGGCTCTAGGTCAGTGATCACATCATTGTGATTATCTGGGTCATGAAGATCTTTTTTGTACAATAAGCTTTTATCTTTATATAAAATTATTGGACTTTGACACTCAAAGTGATAACAGATATAGTGGGTTGAAACCTGCCTCTTGGTTTTCTTTTCAACACCCCTCTTCTGTGTTTCATATTTTTCCTTTCTTTAGAATTGGACTGCAGCCCACCAGGCTCCCCTGCCTATGGGATTTTCCAGGCAAGAGTACTGGAGTGGGGTGCCATTGCCTTCTCCAAGAATAAGATTACCTAAGATTAAATAATTAATTTTGCTTTTTGTCTCTTATATAGCAACTTTCATCCTTTACGTATTTACTTGAACCTTTATACTTTTATTTTTTCATCAGTGTTAAAGAGTTGTATGAAATTTTGATTCTGATTGCTTCCCACCCCTTTTTGCTTTATTGTCAAATATTTTAACTCTACATACAATTAAAACTTTAGAATTTTCAACATTATTTAAAGCAGTTAATATATTTATTTGTACTACCAACATATTAGTCTTTCCAGTGCTTTTTCTAATCTCTTATATTTTCATTTTGAAGCTTTTTTTTTTTTTTTCTGGAAAAACTTTCTTTGCTTTTCCTCTCAGTATAGATCTGCAGGCACCTGGATCTCTCAATTTTATTGTGGGAAGAGGCTTTTGCTCTTTTTCATTTTGAAAGATATGATAACTGGCTATAACATTCTTATTTATGAGTTACTAGTCCTTAATACTTTTACAGACATCATTCCAATCACTCCTGAACTTGTTATTTATGTTGAGAAGTCAGATGTCAGTCCCACTTTTGCACCTTTGAAAGTGTTTGTTTATTCTTTGGCTGATTTTGAAATTTGCTTTTTGACTTTCATTAAATGTAAATATGATGAATCTGAGTAAGATGGAAGTATTTTGGATTTTCTGTTTGTTTGTTTGTTTGTTTTTAAGTTTGACATTTTGATTGAACACTTAAGTGGAAGTGCCAAAATGTAAATGGATAAATAATCTAGACCTTAGAACAAAGGTCAGGAGAAGAGGTATGGATTTGGAAGTCATCCATAAATAGATGAGATCCCTGAAGAAGGGAATGACAACCGACTCCAGTAATCTTGCCTGGAGAATCCCATGGAGAGAGGAGCCTGGTGGGTTCCATGGGCCACAAAGAGTCTGGAGTATAATTGCTTCAAAATGTTGTGTTAGTTTCTGCTGTACAACAAAGCGAATCAGCTATATGTTTACATATGCCCCCTCCCTCCTGAATCTCCTTCCCACCCCCCTCCACCCACCCCTCTAGGTCATCACAGGGCACCAAGCTGAGCTCTCTGTGCTGCCCAGCAGCTTCCCACCAGCTATTGTATACATAGCCCTGTCTACACCAATCCTCAGTTGAGCTCAGTTCAGTTCAGTCACTCAGTCATGTCCAACTCTTTGCGACCCCAAGGACTGCAGCACAACAGGCATCCCTGTCCATCACCAACTCCTGGAGTTTACTCAAACTCATGTTCATTGAGTCGGTGATGCCATCCAACCATCTCATCCTCTGTTGTTCCCTTCTCCTCCCGCATTCAATCTTTCCCAGGATCACGGTCTTTTCCAATGAGTCAGTTCTTCACAACAGGTGCCCAAAGTATTGGAGCTTCAGCTTCAGCATCAGTCTTTCCAACGAATATTCAGGACTGATTTCCTTTAGGATGGACTGGTTTGGTCTCCTTGCAGTTCAAGGGACTCTCAAGAGTCTTCTCCAACACCACAGTCCTAAACCATCAATTCCTTGGCACTCAGCTTTCTTTATAGTCCAACTCTAATCAAAGCAGGCTCTCCTGCATTGCAGGTGGATTCTTTACCATCTGAGCTATCAGGGAAGCCATGCCAATACTACTCTCCCAATTCATCCACCTCCTTCTTCATCCCTCTATATCCACAGGCCCATTCTCTATGTTTACATCTCTACTCCTACCCTGCAAATAGGCTCAGCTGTACCATTTTCCTAGACTCCATATATATGCATTAATATATGATATTTACCATGGGAGTATTTAAAAGATGCTACTCCATTTTATCCTCAAACTTATTTGATAAAAAGTTAATAGGAATTCCTTAAAAAGTAGATTTAGGATTAAAGTTAAGGGAACATTGGATCTGTCAAATATAAACTTAACTTTAAAGTCATGTATAAGTTGGTGTCCATGAAAGGATTATACAGCATATTATATATATTTGAATAAGTAATACCACCTTGAAGAAATACAATTCTGTGGAGCACTTTTTGAGACAACCAGACTTATTGTGATTCACTTTCTACCATAAACAAGCTGTGATATACCGAAAGTGTAACATGCTTTTCAGCAGCATAGCATACAGTTTAAACATAATCTTTATGATTTTTGTGGCCTGATTTCTCACATGTACCTGTTGTACGTCCTTTGCAAGTTATATAACTTCTCCAAATGGTGCTTTCCCCCCTAATTTTAGAAAAGAATAGTAATAACATCTATATAGGAGTTTTTTGTGAGTACTGCATTAGGTAGTACCTAACTTCCCAGTGGTAAAGAATTCAATGCAGGAGATGCAAGAGATGTGGGTTCAATCCCTGGGTTGGAAAGATCCCCTGGAATAGGAATGGCAACCCTCACTTCAGTATTCTTGCCTGGAAAATTCCAAGGACAGAGGAGTCTGCCGGGCTACAGTCTCTGGGGTCACAAAGAGTTGGACATAACTGAACATACAGAGCATATAACATATGTTCAGTAGCTATGTATATTATATATTATTGTTATAATATATGTAATACAATAATACATCTGCAGAGTACATCATGAGAAATGCTGGGCTGGATGAAGCACAAGCTGGAATCAAGATTGCCAGGAGAAATATCAATAACCTCAATTTGCAGATGACACCACCCTTATGGCAGAAAGCAAAGAACTAAAGAGCCTCTTGATGAAAGTGAAAGAGGAGAGTGAAAAAGTTGGCTTAAAACTCAACATTCAGAAAACTAAGATCATGGCATCCAATCCCATCACTTCATGGGAAATAGATGGGGAAACAGTGGCTAACTTTATTTTTGGGGGCTCCAAAATCACTGCAGGTGGTGACTGCAGCCATGAAATTAAAACAAGCTTGCTCCTGGGAAGAAAAGTTATGACCAACCTAGACAGCATATTAAAAAGCAGAGACATTACTTTGCTAACAAAGGTCTGTCTAGTCAAAGCTATGGTTTTTCCAGTGGTCATGTATGGATGTGAGAGTTGGACTATAAAGAAAGCTGAGTGCTGAAGAATTGATGCTTTTGAACTGTGGTGTTGGAGAAAACTCTTGAGAGTCCCTTGGACTGCATAGAGATCCAACCAGTCCATCCTAAAGGAGATCAGTCCTGAATATTCATTGCAAGGACTGATCTTTTCAGGACTGATTGGATGGCATCACTGACTCAATGGACATGAGTTTGAGTAAACTCTGGGAGTTGGTGATGGACAGGGAGGCCTGGTGTGCTGCAGTCCATGGGTCACAGAGTCAGAGAGGACTGGGTGCCTAAACTGAACTGAACTGATACATACATATATATATGTATACACATGCATATGTGTGTGTTCTCACTCAGTTGTGTCCAACTCTTTGGACTATATTGCATTATATAGTCCCTTATCAGATCAGATCAGATCAGTCGCTCAGTCATGTCGGACTCTTTGCGACCCCATGAATCACAGCACCCCAGGCCTCCCTGTCCATCACCAACTCCCGGAGTTCACTCAGACTCACATCCATCGAGTCAGTGATGCCATCCAGCCATCTCATCCTCTGTCGTCTCCTTCTCCTCTTGCCCCCAATCCCTCCCAGCATCAGAGTCTTTTCCAATGAGTTAACTCTTCCCATGAGGTGGCCAAAGTACTGGAGTTTCAGCTATAGCATCATTCCTTCCAAAGAAATCCCAGGGCTGATCTCCTTCAGAATGGACTGGTTGGATCTCCTTGCAGTCCAAGGGACTCTCAAGAGTCTTCTCCAACACCACAGTTCAAAAGCATCAATTCTTTGGCGCTCAGCCTTCTTTACAGTCCAACTCTAACATCCATACATGACCACAGGAAAAACCATAGCCTTGACTAGATGGACCTTTGTTGGCAAGGCAATGTCTCTGCTTTTGAATATACTATCTAGGTTGGTCATAACTTTCCTTCCAAGGAGTAAGCGTCTTTTAATTTCATGGCTGCAGTCACCATCTGTAGTGATTTTGGAGCCCACAAAAATAAAGTCTGACACTGTTTCCACTGTTTCCCCATCTATTTCCCATGAAGTGATGGGACCGGATGCCATGATCTTTGTTTTCTGAATGTTGAGCTTTAAGCCAACTTTTTCACTCTCCACTTTCACTTTCATCAAGAGGCTTTTGAGTTCCTCTTCACTTTCTGCCATAAGAGTGGTGTCATCTGCATATTTGAGGTTCTTGATACTTCTCCTGGCAATCTTGATTCCAGCTTGTGCTTCTTCCAGTCCAGCCTTTCTCCTGATGTACTCTGCATATAAGTTAAATAAACAGGGTGACAATATACAGCCTTGACGGACTCCTTTTCCTATTTGGAACCAGTCTGTTGTTCCATGTCCGGTTCTAACTGTTGCTTTCTGACCTGCATACAAATTTCTCAAGAGGCAGATCAGGTGGTCTGGTATTCCCATCTCTTTCAGAATTTTCCAGTTTATTGTGATCCACACAAAGGCTTTGGCATAGTCAAGAAAGCAGAAATAGATGTTTTTCTGGAACTCTCTTGCTTTTTCTACGATCCAGTGGATGTTGGCAATTTGATCTCTGGTTCCTCTGCCTTTTCTTAAACCAGCTTGAACATCTGGAAGTTCACGGTTCACATATTGTTGAAGCCTGTCTTGGAGAATTTTGAGCATTACTTTACTAGCATGTGAGATGAGTGCAGTTGTGTGGTAGTTTGACCATTCTTTGGCATTGCCTTTCTTTGGGATTGGAATGAAAAGTCCTTTTGCAGTCCTGTGGCCACTGCTGAGTTTCCCAAATTTGCTGGCATATTGAGTGCAGCACTTTCACAGCATCATCTTTCAGGATTTGAAATAGCTCAACTGGAATTCCATTACCTCCACTAGCTTTGTTCGTAGTGATGCTTTCTAAGGCCCACTTGACTTCACACTCCAGGATGTCTGGCTCTAGGTCAATGATCACACCATTGTGATTATCTGGGTCGTGAAGATCTTTTTTGTACAGTTCTTCTGTGTATTCTTGCCACCTCTTCTTAATATCTTCTGCTTCTGTTAGGTCCATATCATTTCTGTCCTTTATCGAGCCCATCTTTGCATGAAGTGTTCCTTTGGTATCTCTGATTTTCTTGAAGAGATCTTTAGTCTTTCCCATTCTGTTGTTTTCCTCTATTTCTTTGCATTGATCGCTGAAGACGGCTTTCTTATTTCTTCTTGCTATTCTTTGGATCTCTGCATTCACATGTTTATATCTTTCCTTTTCTCCTTTGCTTTTCACTTCTCTTCTTTTCACAGCTATTTGTAAGGCCTCCCCAGACAGCCATTTTGCTTTTTTGCATTTCTTTTCCATGGGAATGGTCTTGATCCCTGTCTCCTGTACAATGTCACGAACCTCGTTCCATAGTTCATCAGGCACTCTATCTATCAGATCTAGGCCCTTAAATCTATTTCTCACTTCCACTGTATAATCATAAGGGATTTTATTAAGGTCATATCTGAATGGTCTAGTGGTTTTTCCATACTTTCTTCAATTTAAGTCTGAATTTGGCAATAAGGAGTTCATTGTCTGAGCCACAGTCAGCTCCTGGTCTTGTTTTTGCTGACTGTATAGAGCTTCGCCATCTTTGGCTGCAAAGAATATAATCAGTCTGATTTCGGTGTTGACCATCTGGTGATGTCCATGTGTAGAGTCTTCTCTTGTGTTGTTGGAAGAGGGTGTTTGTTATGACCAGTGTATTTTCTTGGCAAAACTCTATTAGTCTTTGCCTTATATAGTCCCTTATAGTCCAACCTTTTGGACTATAGCCCATGAGGCTCCTCTGTCCATTGAATTTTCCAAGCAAGAAGCCTTAAGTGCATTGCCATTTCCTCCTCCAGGGGATCTTCCCAACCTAGAGATTGAACCCACCTCTCTTGTGTCTTCCACATTGGCAGGCAGATTCTTTACCACTGTGCCACTGGTAAGCCATATATATATACATTATACTATTAATGAAGACAACATCAGAGTCATTCTAAGTGCAAATAACTGACATGTACTTCTCTGGCCATAATCATCACGTTTTATTTGTAGCATAATAATTTGTGTACATGCTTTATATTCCAGTATTAAGTATAAACTCTGTATTCCTTGGGGGGGAAATTTTCAACACATTGTATCCTCAAAGAATTCTTTTATTATGAGTAAATGAAAGAATAAGAATAATCTTGTGTGTTCTCAAGGATTCTTTTGTTGTGAGTCAATAAATGAATAGCAAGAATCATAATAAAATTTTTGAGTGATTATCTCTTTTTTGGCAATGTAATGAGATTATTAAAAAATTGCCTTACAAGTATATTATAATACAGTGATGTATATAGCACTATTAAAGTCAATCTTATGCAAATGTTTGTTAAGGGTTTCATAAGGCAAAATGAAGAATCCTGTATTTAAATCTGAATATGTCTGTCTGCACTTTATATGCTCATGTATCACATGCTATTTAGATACTGTCCTCAACATGAACTTAGAAGAAAGATTCTAACACATTTCTGGTGATAAGAGTAGCAGCTATTTCTACCAGGGCAAGAACAATAAAAACCAAACACCGGTAGCCTAAGACGGTGATGAATGATATGTACAGAGTCTGAAAAATCTTGTGTATGAGAATACCGTTCAGTCATGCCTTGATGGAGTAGACATTAATTACTCAAATATCACAAGGCAAATTCTAGGAATTCCTCCACTGGAGCTTTTAAAACTATAGGCTGTTCAGAATAATTTTAAATATGACAGGTTCTCCTGGAGAAATGGGATATGGCTTGGCACACAATGATACAAGTTCCCAAATTAGTGGGAACAAAATGTACTCCAGTCTGAAATTAATTGCCAGTCCCAGGGGTTTTTGCTTTAGGTAGGACAACGTTGAATTATTCTTACCATTTGTCCATGCTGGCCCAGCCATTCCTTCTGATAATTTTAATGTTTGGGATGAGCATTTTGGTTGTTTGCTTTTGTTTCTGAATTTTATAATGGAAAGGAAGCTGAAAACAAACTTCCAAGGAAGAAGTCTTTCTAACAGTGCTGTAGTCCTTCTGGTTTCTTTAGGTTCTGCCAACTTCTTTGACAACTCGAGTCCTTACGGTAACCCTTCACTTTGTTTGGGCAATCTTTCCCACGCTACCTCTATTCATCCTGTGTGTGTTGACGGAGGTGTTCATTCTCCTGAGAAAAACTTTCTGGCCTAACAGTTTAAGGTAGATTTTTACTGTTAACTCTCAGAAGGGTAACTTGTTCTAGTTATAATTTTATATCACTGTGAGTTTCTTTCATGTTTGTTTCCCCAATAGACTTAAGCACATGAGACTAAGAACATGTTTGTTTTGTATGGAATGTACACCCAGGGTCAGGACTACCACTAAACTCATTTGGGACCAATACACAGTTGAATGAATTAATATTTCTTACCAATAGTTCAAATGTTTCTGATGAATAAACTCATGCACTTCTTTCTGGGACCCGTTTGGCTTAATGACAGACCTCTGTCCCTACACCCCATATTTATGTCAATATTGGAACCTAGAGGTAAAGACGTAACTTGATTTTAGCATTATCATAGAAAATTAATATACATTACAATAATACACTCAGGGTTATCCTCAACTAGAAGAGTTGGATCCCTAGAGACACATTCATCAGTTGTTCTCCAGCAGTGAGATGAGGACCTGTTATTGCTCTCATGGGGGCTTTGTCCCCTGAGAAGTCCGTGAGTGTATAACTTTCTCTCTCTCCTCCAGTTTCTAATAGCTCCATTTGGCCTTATATTATAGGTAACAGACCAAGTGCTAGACCCCTTGACCATTCATTCATTCAAATGATTGTCAATCGTTATCTAACAGATATGATGGTATTTCTGCAAACAGATTTACAGGAAGCTTGGAATAATGACCAAGGTCAAATAATCCTGACTTTGATTAGCATGATCACCATTTTCAGGACACTACGGGGATTCTCTTATTTTCTCATGACAGCAGTAGTCTTTTAGGGAGGATATTGTTTGGGGTTACCTTTCTAGTATCTCCATTTTATAGAGGAATATATAATGGCTTAAAGCAATTAAGTGACTAATTTAAGAAGATAGATCAGCAGCTTTTACCGTACAAGACATGTTAGCTACTTCTCTGCCATTAAGTGTTTTTCCCTTAATCTTTCCATGCTCTGAAGAATTTTTCCCTTTTGACCAAAGGCTGAGAAGACCATCTCAGTAGAATATATCTTTTCTTTTATAGACTGAACTTCGGATTTGAGGCTCATATGTGAAAGTGTTGAATTTGCCTGTTCATTGACCAGGAAGCCAGGTAAGACTCCAATCAAACCTGCAATCTGTATAAATTTTTAGGGACAAAGGTAACAGGAAAATATATCAGTGCACCTATTTTCATCTGGATTTATCCATAAATGAATATTGAACACTTTGGATGTTATTATGTGTCTGTGATTTTTAAAAAGAGACTGTGTCACAAACACTACAGAAATTCTTAAGGAGGATGTGCATTTATCTTGTAAAAAAGTAAAAGGAATGTACGGGACTTGAGTCCCTGCTTTGCCATGCAAGGGTTTGTAGAAATTGAAAAGTTATTCAACTTTTCTCACTTTTTGTTTCTTCTTTTGAAGTATGGAAATATTAGCTCCATTGTCTAATTCCAAGATATTTGAGAGTATCAAATTGAATCTCGATTTGAAATTTATTAAAATCTGGAGGGCATGTAACACCATTAATGAAAAAGAGAAGAAATAGAGATAAATAAAGGGGACCAAGTCTAACAGAACAATCATAAAAATGCACCAAGAGAATGGGTGTTAAAATCACACCAGAAGGAACAATTTTCATGAGTGAGGGGACCTAGACTCCAGTGATCATTCTTGTGGTTTGCTGGCATTAGGCACCCAGACTGATCAACTATTAGCCGTATTGACCAAAGGGTAAATCAACATTCATCATTTTATATATCTTGCTTGATCCTCTGCACTTCCTGATCAGGGAATGTTTTTCTATGTCATCGTGGCCCTTAGAATTAGCACACAACCTGATCTACTGCAAGCACTTAGTACTTGGAGGAGAATGAATGTTGGATGATTTACTGAAAAAAATTTCATCACTTTACAAGGCTTATTAATTGATGTTATTTATGTAACTTTTATATGTAGAAATATTTTTTTCTTTTCATTCCTTTCCCTTTCCCTTTTTCTTTCTTTCTTTTGAATGAGGAGAGGAATTTGATTATGAACATTGTGGATCTAGTTCTCATCATTTGGCTGGGTTTCAGAAAGATAATGCCTTAGCCAAATTCTCACTAGCTAATCATATGTTTCATTCCCAAGACCATGCCTTTCACCTCCCATGTTACCTGTGTTTGATGAACTCAATAATTATCAGTTCATTCATGAATAAATCAATATAATGAGTAACATTTTGTGCTCAGGACTGGGGTACAAAGTTTAGATTATATACAAAAGATTTGGAGAATATTTTTTAGTGATGAAAAGCTCAGACTTGGGACTTTCCTGGCAGTCCAGTGGTTATGATTTCACATTTTAGTGGTGTGGGTTTGATCCCTGGTCAGGGAGCTATGATTCCACATGCCACATGGTCAAAAAACCAGAACAGAAACAATAGGAGCAATATTGTAACAAATTCAGTAAAGACTTTAAAAATGATCCACATTAACAAAAATCTTTAAAAAAAAAATCTCAGGCTTTGATTCAAAATGATATGACTTCAAATACCAACTCTGCTAACTCGCTAATTTTATGGACCTCAGTGTATAACTCTTTGTCAGTAAACTTCAGTTTCCCCTAGGTGAAAAGGGGATAATATCTCACATAGCTGGGGCATAAATCCATGGAGGCATAGCATGCTTGTGGTGCCCTGAAAATAGAAGGTGCTCAGTAGTTTCTAACTATCATAGTTTAATTCATTATTTAAGTTTGTTTACTTCTACAGAATTGATGCTCTGTATGGGAAATGAAGTTTAAATTGTTGTTGTTCAGTTGCTCAGTCGTGTCCAATTCTTTGTGACCCCATGGATTGCAGCATACCAGGCTTCCCTGTCCTTCACTGGCTCCCAGAACTTGCACAAACTCATGTCCATTGAGTCTGTGATGTCATCCAACCATCTCGTCCTCTGTCATCCCCTACTCTTCCTGCCCTCAATCTTTCCCAGCAACAGGGTCTTTTCTAATCAGTTGGCTCTTTGCATCAGGTGGCCAAAGTATTGGAGCTTCAACTTCAGCATCAGTCCCTCCAATGAATATTCAGGGTTGATTTCTTTTAGGATTGACTGGTTTGATCTCCTTGCAATCCAAGGGACCTCAAGAGTCTTCTCTAACACCACAGTTCAAAAGCCTCAATTCTTTGTCACTCAACCTTCTTTATGATCCAACTCTCACGTCCATACATGTTTAAGTTAAGATAAACCAAATCATTAAGAGTAACAAAGTGATGAATAGTGCTCTGTAGTTTATAACAGAAAGGCCGTGTCTAGAGAGAAGGAGTTTTAGAAGACTTCATGGAAGCTTTGAAACTCCTGTTATTCTTTGAAGAATAAATCTGCATTGTACTGGGGGCACAGGGCATCTTGTGCACTTTTCAATTATATCTGGAACACCCAATATGTGGTAGCCCAATCCATAAAAACATTTTTAAAAGACTGCTAAAAAAGTCAATACATGATTCAAAGGCATTTTATAATTCTTAACATTAATGTTATCTCAAGAACATGCTTGAAATTATTTTTTCTCCTTAGGAAAATGCTGGATCAAGACTCACCTCTTCACTTTGTTGAGAAAAGGGATGGTGAAAAATAAAATGAAATGCTTCCAGTGTACTTCCCCTATCCCTCAACTTACGGATATCTTTGTATTGATTAAGGTAAGGTGGAAACCAAGAGGCTGTCTTCTCTGGATGATAATGCCCTCAGTGGCCTTCCCACCACCAACAGCAGGAGTAAAGAGGGGATGAGGAGCTGCAGGCTTCTGTCTAGACCGTCACCCTCACTTTCCACCCCACAGCCTCATGGCCTGGTTTCCCCCTCTATGTTGAGGCCTAAGGACTAATCGCATGATTCTCTTTACCAGCGGATCACTCACCACGAAGCCAAGGAATCTCAGGTCAGCCCTCAACCCCTGTTAAATAACAGTCACATCTCTTCATATCCCTTTTTCTAAGCCCAGCAGCCACTTCTGCCCAACTCCTGATCATTCTACTCTTCCTTCTGGAATTGACATTCAGTCATCAGCATAACCAGCACACACTTAGTTTCTCCTCTGAAAGTTCCCTACTTGTCCAGCTGA
Source organism: Bos grunniens (assembly GCF_055505025.1). Classification (NCBI taxonomy): domain Eukaryota; kingdom Metazoa; phylum Chordata; class Mammalia; order Artiodactyla; family Bovidae; genus Bos; species Bos grunniens. Next base: position 82,677,709 of record NC_141179.1, on the reverse strand, counting down.
AATCTGTGTCTTGAGACAGCCATCTCTGTGATGGCAATTTTCTCTTCCACTTTCCTCTCAGTGCTGTATTGTACCAGGTTCTTGACTTTATAACATTATCATACTCCCTGATTTTTGTTCTCCAAAGTCTTTCTTTTAGTGGTCTTATTTAATTTTGTGGATTTAATGTGATATGAGAAGACTAACTCACTAGCAAACTGCCAATATAGTTTGAATTAATAAAATCTGAGGCAACAAGTCCGACTGCTTACACAACCCTTCCAAGTTAGATGGCCAGAAGGAATCCCAGACTCACCATGACTATTTGGAAATTGCTGCTCTTGCTATTTCTTGAACATCTGCTTCTTCTACACCATTCTTCTGTTATTATACAAAAAGTAGAGTCATTATTGCTCCTTCTTTCCCTAATGCCTACATTCAACATATCATGAAATCTAATCAGTTCTGCTTTTGAAATATATCTATAATTGCATAACTTCTCACTACCTCCCTCAGTAGCATCCTGTTCTAAGCCATCATTAACTGTTGTATAGATTAATAAGCTTAATGCAAAGAAAATGGAAATGGGTGACATCATAGTAATCCAGACTTCATTCTTACATGGAAGTTTTCTTTAACCTCACCTACATCTTGGGTCCCTAGATAGAATCTGTCACTATCTTCTAACAGGAAGAATATCTACATTAATTGAATTCTGTTAAGTGTCAGGCAATAATGTTAGACCCATTTTACAGATGGAGAACCTGAACCTCAGACACTCTAGTTAATACACAAGATGACTCAGAAAACACTTGGCACAGCTGGATTGTGCACAACTTGAGTGAAACAGGATTATCGTTTGAAAAATTAAAGGAAGGTAAGGACAGAATATGAGAGTCAAAAGCTTTTGGTAAAGAAGCAAATGCATGAGGGAGCATTTAGGATGTTTCATTATAGAGTTATCCGGAATTCCTCTATTACAACGTCCACCCTTCTAATCAATGCATAGACCAATAACTCTGTCCTAGTCTAACGTGTAAAACCCTGCAGTGCCAGTTTGCACCATCACTCCAGTTTGATATTGAGTTCAAGGGAAGACTGATGACCAAGTGAGAGTGAGCGATACCCCAAGTCAGTTATCTAGCACAAGGCAAAGCTAGAATTTGCATTTAGATGTCCGTAGTCTGGACTCACACTTGTTAACTTCTATTCTCTGGATTTTTTATTCCTTGTACGGGAATTTCTATAGTATTGAACTTTGTGGAAATTACTCATTCTATGTATCCTATTATCTTGTGAGACTATTAAAGTTAGAACTTGATATATTAAACTTTGTATTACTAGAATATAGCACTGCTCATGATACAAGAGTGGTAATCACAATGAAATGAATTAAATTACAGTAACCTATTTTATTGCATGAATATTCTTTGTGTCAGAAAAATCTGAATTGGGAGACTAACAAATCTCATTTTTAAATTTATTTATTGTTCTTTTATTAGTTTTTGCCCACAATGTGCAGCATGTGACATCTTAGTTCGCAACCAGGCATCAGACCCATGCCCCCTATGTTGGAAGCACAGAGGCTTAACCACTGAACCACTAGGGATCTCATTTTTAACAAATCTCTGCAATGATCTCATATAAGTCTCCTTCCATTTCTGTACTTCAGTTTCAATCATTTATGAGGATAGAGGTACTGGGTTATATTATCATCCAAATCCTTTAAGCTAGAACATTTTATATTTCTAACATTACTTAAAAATTACTTTAGTTGTTATGCCTATATTTAATTTAGAAAATTCAGATATAAGGTATAACTTGAACATAATTATGGTTCTAAGCTCAGGTATCACCCAGATCTTCTTTTTTTATTGATATAGTGCATTTTCATAGTTCCTAAATAATCCCCATTAAGAACAGTACAGTCGTGACTGAGTTCATTTTTGCCGGGATAACTGATGACCCACAACTGCAGATCCCACTCTTTCTAGTGTTCACGCTCATTTACCTCCTCACTCTGGTTGGGAACCTGGGGGTGATCACGCTGATCCTGCTGGACTCTCGTCTCCACACTCCCATGTACTTCTTCCTTAGCAACCTCGCTCTGGTGGACTTTGGTTACTCCACAGCTGTCACTCCCAAAGTGATGCCTGGATTCCTCACAGGAGACAAGGTCATTTCCTACGAAGCTTGTGCTGCTCAGTTGTATTTTTTTGGTAGCTTTCTCTCTGTGGAAACTTTTCTCTTGGCCTTAATGGCCTATGACCGTCATGCGGCAGTGTGTAAACCACTCCGTTACACCAATATCATGACACCAAGGGTGTGTGCCTGGACGGTCATAGGGTCCTACGTCCTTGGTTTTCTAGTGGCCTCTGTTCACACTTGGAATGCGTTCAGTCTCTCTTTCTGTAGATCGAATGTGATTAATCACTTTTTCTGTGATGCTACTCCTCTCCTGGCTCTCTCATGCTCAGATAACAACAGAAGTGAGATGGTTTTATTTCTTCTGGTTGGCTTCAATGTCCTTTTTTCTAACCTGGTCATCCTGGTCTCCTATCTGTTTATCTTTGTCACCATTCTGAGGATGCGCTTATCTGGAGGACATCAGAAGGCCTTTTCCACCTGTGCTTCCCACCTCACTGCTGTCTTCATTTTTTATGGGACGGGTTCCTTCATGTACTTTCAGCCTGGCTCCCACCATTCCAGGAGCACAGACAAAGTGGCGTCTGTGTTCTACGCCATAGTCATCCCCATGCTGAATCCGCTGATCTATAGTCTGAGGAACAAAGAGGTCAAGGGTGCCCTAAAAAAGGCTGTGGGGAAAGCAAAGTCTTCCATAACATTCATATCTTAATTATATGGAAACAACAACAGAATGGTTACATACACGTCAAATCAAGCTAGGGAAAATATTGACTTGCTCGGTCAATAATTATGTAATTTTTTTTTTTTACATCATTCCTCAAGTTTTAAGTCTAGGAAACAAACATGTTGACAAAATGCAATCTCAGGAATAATAACTTTTCAGGAATCTAGCATGAAACTATAATTAATATTTTTTTAATTCTTGTAAATTATATTTTATTGTATATTTGTTCCATGATGAACCATACTTTCATATGGACATTTATGCTCACCCACATATTTAAGTACATGCCCCCTGCATCTTATTTTCATGCAACTTACATGTAACTCACACATTCATGGATGCAGAGAAAAATGAGTTCAAGAGTCAAATGGGATTGGTCTGTTTTTATACTGCCATTTGAACCAATGATTTTGGTATCTGATGATACATTTTTAAATATAATTTTATATATTTTAAAATAGAAATAGTCATTTTGTATGTGATTGTATTAAAAAAGAACTCTATATTTGAAATTATTTCATTTAAATACTTAATACTTCTGCCAAACATCGTCACTATACGTTTAATACTAGTGCTTTGTTTTTTTAATTCTTTTCAATGACAATAAGCATCATTAAATGGACATCTTTATTTATCTCAATTTTCATCTTTATGGACTCATTACCCAGAGTAACATCTACATGAGACAATTTTAACAGAAAAAAACATAGCAGAGTATAAAGGGAAATTAATGAAAGTATAATTTAAAGCATGATATAAAAATAACAACATTTAGTTTTATAGCCAGGCTTAATTCTTTTTCTATAGATTTCCAGCTTAGGACACATTTTATGCTCTTTCCTTTCCAATTACAGCCAGGTCACCAACTGATAAATCACCATTCAGGCTCAAATTAGAGGTTGAGCTGACTGGTCCTTCAGTTCAGTTCAGTTCAGTTCAGTCACTCAGTAGTGTCCAGTTCTTTGTGCCCCAATGAACTGTGGCATGCCAGGCCTCCCTGTCCATCACTAACTCCCGGAGTTCACTCAAACTCATGTCCATAGAGTCGGTGATGCCATCCAGCCATCTCATCCTCTTTCGTCCCCTTCTCCTCCTGCCCCCAATCCCTCCCAGCATCAGAGTCTTTTCCAATGAATCAGCTCTTCGCATGAGGTGGCCAAAGTACTGGAGTTTCAGCTTCAGCATCAGTCCTTCCAAAGAACACCAGGACTGACCTCCTTTAGAATGGACTGGTTGGATCTCCTTGCAGTCCAAGGGACTCTCAAGAGTCTTCTCCAACACCACAGTTTAAAAGCATCAATTGTTCGGCACTCAGCTTTCTTCACAGTCCAACTCTTACATCCACATATGACCCCTGGAAAAACCATAGCCTTGACTAGATGGACCTTTGTTGGCAAAGTAATGTCTCTGCTTTTCAATATGCTGTCTAGGTTGGTCATAACTTTCCTTCCAAGGAGTAAGCATCTTTTAATTTCATGGCTGCAATCACCATCTGCAGTGATTTTGGAGCCCCCAAAAACAAAGTCTGACACTGTTTCCACTGTTTCTCCATTTATTTGCCATGAAGTGATGGGACCAGATACCATGATCTTCGTTTTCTGAATGGTGAGCTTTAACCTAACTTTTTCACTCTCCTCTTTCACTTTCATCATGAGGCTTTTGAGTTCCTCTTCACTTTCTGCCATAAGGGTGGTGTCATCTGCATATCTGAGGTTCTTGATATTTCTCCTGGCAATCTTGATTCCAGCTTGTGCTTCTTCCAGTCCAGCCTTTCTCATGATGTACTCTGCATATAAGTTAAATAAGCAGGGTGACAATATACAGCCTTGACGTACTCCTTTTCCTATTTGGAACCACTCTGTTGTTCCATGTCCAGTTCTGACTGTTGCTTCCTGACCTGCATATAGGTTTCTCAAGAGTCTCAAAAATGATAGAATGATCTCTGTTCATTTCCAAGGCAAACCATTCAATATCACAGTAATCCAAGTCTATGCCCCAAGCAGTAATGGTGAAGAAGCTGAAGTTGAACAGTTCTATGAAGATCTACAAGACCTTTTAGAACAAACACCAAAAAAAGATATCCTTTTTATTATAGGGGACTGGAATGCAAAAGTAGGAAGTCAAGAAACACCTGGAGTAACAGGCAAATTTGGCCTTGGAATATGGAATGAAGCAGGGCAAAGGCTAATAGAGTTTTGCCAAGAGAACACACTGGTCATAGCAAACACTCTCTTCCAACAACACAAGAGAAAACTCTACACATGGACATCACCAGGTGGTCAACACCGAAATCAGATTGATTATATTCTTTGCAGTCAAAGATGGAGAAGCTCTATACAGTCAGCAAAAACAAGACCAGGAGCTGACTGTGGCTCAGATCATGAACTCCTTATTGCCAAATTCAGACATAAATTGAAGAAAGTAGGGAAAACCACTAGACCATTCAGGTATGACCTTATCAAATCCCTTATGATTATACAGTGGAAGTGAGAAATAGATTTAAGGGCCTAGATCTGATAGATAGAGTGCCTGATGACTTATGGACTGAGGTTCGTGACATGGTACGGGAGACAGGGATCAAGACCATCCCCATGGAAAAGAAATGCAAAAAGCAAAATGGCTGTCTGGGGAGGTCTTACAAATAGCTGTGAAAAGAAGAGAAGTGAAAAGCAAAGGAGAAAAGGGAAGATATAAACATCTGAATGCAGAGTTCCAAAGATTAGCAAGAAGAGATAAGAAAGCCTTCTTCAGTGATCAATGCAAAGAAATAGAGGAAAACAACAGAATGGGAAAGACTAGAGATCTCTTCAAGAAAATTAGACATGCCAAGGGAACATTTCATGCAAAGATAGGCTTGATAAAGGACAGGACTTAACAGAAGCAGACAATATTAAGAAGTGGCAAGTATACACAGAAGAACTGTACAAAAAATATATTCACGACCAAGATAACCATGATGGTCTGATGACTCACCTAGAGCCAGACATCCTGGAATGTGAAATCAAGTGGGCCTTAGAAAGCATCACTACGAACAAAGCTAGTGGAGGTGATGGAATTCCAGTTGAACCATTTCAAATCCTGAAAGATGATGCTGTGAAAGTGCTGCACTCAATATGCCAGCATATTTGGGAAACTCAGCAGTGGCCACAGGACTGGAAAAGGTCAGTTTTCATTCCAATCCCAAAGAAAGGCAATGGCAAAGAATGCTCAAACTACCGCACAAGTGCACTCATCTCACATGCTAGTAAAGTAATGCTCAAAATTCTCCAAGCCAGGCTTCAGCAATATGTGAACTGTGAACTTCCAGATGTTCAAGCTAGTTTTAGAAAAGGCAGAGGCACCAGAGATCAAATGCCAACATCCGCTGGATCATGGAAAAAGCAAGAGAGTTTCAGAAAAACATCTATTTCTGCTTTATTGACTATGCGAAAGCCTTTGACTGTTTGGATCACAATAAATTGTGGTAAATTCTAAAAGAGATGGGAATACCAGACCACCTGACTGGTCCTTACCATTCTCTAAGAATAAGCTAGTCTAGCTTTTAAATTTGGGTATATTAGAAGACTAAGACTCATTCAGAGATATGATAATAATTGCTTATAAACATATCTCTTAAAGCTAAAATAGTACCAACTTAACTTAGTCTAATGAGAATGTCTTTGAATTATCAATTCTCTATGTATTTGTTTTACTGCAATTATTTCTTTCTAGGTTAAATGATTTAGAACACATATAGGAAATATATAAGAATGTAAATTTATTTCAAAACCATGGACCCATATGTGGGAAGCATGTTTTGAATGGGATGTTTTGAATCTCGCGTTGAGGGCTCCTGTGGTTTGACTTGAAGAGCCAGCTTATCCTTTTATGGGATAATGGAGAGTGGCTCAGTGGTAAAGAATCTGCCTGCCAATGCATGAGCTGCAGGAGCCATGAGTTTGATCCCTGGGTTGGGAAGATCCCCTGGAGGAGGAAATGGCAGCACATTCCAGTATTAATCCTAGGATAATCCAATGGACAGAGGAGCCTGGTGGGTTACAATCCATGGATCGCAAAGTCAGACATAACTGAGCAATTGTGCATAACAATGAAATGGAGATACTTAAAATGTATATCCTTCAGAACTAAGTGAAAGATCACAGCAACAGATTATCTCTCATGATAGGAAAGATTTTTCCTTTTGGAGAAAAGGAACCAAAGATGGTAACAATAACCCTGTGTACGAGACAGCAAAAGAGACACTGATGTATAGATCAGTCTTATGGACTCTGTGGGAGAGGGAGAGGGTGGGGAGATTTGGGAGAATGGCATTGAAACATGTATAATATCATGTATGAAACGAGTCGCCAGTCCAGGTTCGATGCACGATACTGGATGCTTGGGGCTGGTGCACTGGGACGACCCAGAGGGAGGGTATGGGGAGGGAGGAGGGAGGAGGGTTCAGGATGGGGAACACATGTATACCTGTGGCGGATTCATTTTGATATTTGGGAAAACTAACACAATATTGTAAAGTTTAAAAATAAATTTAAAAAAAAGAAAAGGAACCAGGTTCTTCATTTTCTATGAATTATCCTTATAAAATGCTAAAGCCTCCCTGGAACATTTCAAGTGTGCAGAATCATTTTGGCTACCTGTTTTGCAAATCCCAGTGTAAAAACAAAAGTGCTGAGCCCCTTGTTAAAAATGTATAGTAATTTTAAGTTAGCAAGAACAGAGTGTTAAACGCACTGCAGAACCTTCTAAGCACAAGGTCTTCATGGCTACATGGGATTCATGCTCATGAAGCCATCCCTGAACACTCTGCTTCCTCTTGTATATAATCTTATAAATTATTGGTCATAAAGTTTGTTCAAGGTTTTCCATAACATCTTATGGAAATGAACTTTTTGGCCAACCCAAATACAAAACCTTAATATCTAAAGTACTGTCCACATTTTACATCGTAGTGAACATGCAGATTAAAGTGACCGTGGAAGAACACTGCACATCGTTTAGAACGGCCGAGGCCCAGAACGCTGGCAGCATCAAGTGCTACTAAGGATGTGCGGCAATAGGAACTCCCATTCATTGCCAGTAGCAATGCAAAATAGGACCATCTCTTTGGAAGACAGTTTGTCAGTTTCTTACAAAGCTAACCACACTCTTACTATATAATGTAGCACTTGTTTTACTTGGTATTTACCCAAATATGTTGAAAACTTACAAGTAGCACACAAAAAGTAGCTCAATTTATAGCAACTTTATTCATTATTAAGAAAACATGGAAGCAATCAATATGTCCTTCAATAAATGAATGGATTGATATTGTGCAATTCAAACAATAGAATGTTATTTGGTGTTAAACAAATGAGCTATCCAGCCATGAAAGGACATGAAAAATATTTAAATTCATATTTCTAAGTAAAGAGACCAATGTGAATCGACTACCAACTGCCTGGTTTTGCTATTAACATTCTGGAAAAGGCAAAACTATGGTGATAGTAAAAAACAGTGCTTTTTAAGAGTTCAGGGTTTGAAAAGGATGAGTAGATGGATCACAGAGGATTTTTAGTGTATCAAAAATAGAGAAGACTTTTGAGAGTCCCTTGGACTGCAAGGAGATCCAACCAGTCCATTCTGAAGGAGATGAGCCCTGGGATTTCTTTGGAAGAAATGATGCTAAAACTGAAACTCCAGTACTTTGGCCACCTCATGGGAAGAGTTGACTCATTGGAAAAGACTCTGATGCTGGGAGGGATTGGGGGCAAGAGGAGAAGGGGACGACAGAGGATGAGATGGCTGGATGGCATCACTGACTCGATGGACGTTGAGTCTGAGTGAACTCCGGGAATTGGTGATGGACAGGGAGGCCTGGCGTGCTGCAATTCATGGGGTCACAAAGAGTCGGACACGACTGAGCAACTGATCTGATCTGATAATGAAAGATAACACCATCATCAGTTTTCAGTTCAGTCGCTCAGTCGTGTCCGACTCTTTGCGACCCCGTGAATCACAGCACACCAGGCCTCCCTGTCCATCACCAACTCCTGGAGTTTACTCAAACTCAACGTCCATCTAATCAGTGATGCCATCCAGCCATCTCATCCTCTGCCGTCCCCTTCTCCGACTGCCCCCAATCCCTCCCAGCATCAGAGTTTTTCCAATGAGTCAACTCTTCCCATGAGGTGGCCAAAGTACTGGAGTTTCAGCTTCAGCATCATTCCTTCCAAAGAAATCCCAGGGCTGATCTTCAGAATGGACTGGTTGGATCTCCTTGCAGTCCAAGGGACTCTCAAGAGTCTTCTCCAACACCACAGTTCAAAAGCATCAATTCTTCGGCGCTCAGCCTTCTTCACAGTCCAACTCTCACATCCATACATGACCACAGGAAAAACCATAGCCTTGACTAGACGGACCTTTGTTGGCAAAGTAATGTCTCTGCTTTTGAATATGCTATCTAGGTTGGTTATAACTTTCCTTCCAAGGAGTAAGCATCTTTTAATTTCATGGCTGCAGTCACCATCTGCATACACTTGTCCAAATCCATGGACTATCCAACACTAAAAGTGAACCCTAATGTAAACTGCTACCTTTATATGGTTATGAGGTGTCAATGTATATTCATTCTTGGCGAGGAAAAATAGCATTCTAGTGAGTGATATTGCTAGTTGGGAGGCTATAAATGTGTGGTGACATGGGGCGTATCGCAGAAATGATCATAAAATTTACACAACTTAATTGAGATTGATCAAGAAAAAAGAGAGAACACTGAAACTACTTAACAGAAATAAGAAGGTTTAAAAGAATTCTAAGAGGAATTATATGGTAACAGTTGACAGACGCAATTTCTATAAAAGACACCAACAAACACTATAGATTCAAGGACAAATAAAGAGATAAATGAACTTACACTAAGTAAAAAATTAGATTAATCATAACTAAAACACTACCCAAAGCAAAAATTTTATGTTCAAGTGGCTTCACTGGTGAATTGTCCTAAACCTTTAGAGAAGAAATTAATAACACAATATTGCATAGAATATACAATAGGGAGAAACACATTTTTGTTTTGTGTATCCCTTACCTGTTTATTGTGGATGTAGATACTTTTATTACTTTTGTCTGTTAACCTTCCTACTAACATTATAAGTGGTTAATTTGCTACTTTTTTTGTATAATTGCCTTTGCCAATGAGATTTCTCCTTTCAGAATATTCTGTTTGTGGTTGTAGCTTATTCCTTTCCACTTAGAGAAGTCTCATTTACATTTCTTGTAAAGCTAGTTTGGTGGTCCTGGACTCTTTTAGATCTTGCTAAGCTGTAAAACTTCTGACTTTTCCTTCCAATGTTAATGATAGTCCTTCCAGGTAGAGTATCTTGGTTTTCCCCTTTCATCACTTTAAGCATACCATGCCACCTTCTTCTGGCCTGCAGAGTTTCTGCTGAAAGTTAGATGATATCCTTCTGGTTGCTCCTTTGTACATGATTTGTTGCTTTCCCCCTTGTTTCTTTTAATATTCTCTCTTTAATTTTTGCCTTTTTAATTACAAGGTGTCTTGGTGTGGACTTTTTGGAGTAGATCCTGTTTGGGATTCTCTGTGTTTCCTGGAGTTGGATATCTGTTTCCTTTCCCAGGTTAGAGAAGTTTTCAGCTTTATGTCTTAAGATATGTTCTCTTCCGTTTTCTCTCTCTCTTTTCTTCCTGGAACCCCTATCACAAGAATTAGTTTCCTTGATGTTGTCTTAGAGGTCTCTTGAACTATTCTCATTTCTCAATGTTTGTTTTTCTTTTTTTCTGTTCTGCGTGTGTGATTTCCACTAGCCTGTCTTCCAGTCCACTGATTCATTCCTCCATATCATCTAATCTTCTGCTTACTTTTTTCTAGTGTATTTTTTAATTTCAATTATTCTTCAGCTTTGTTCAGATCTTCTTTATGTTCTCTACTTTGTTACAAGTTTCACTATGTCCATCTTTTCTTCTCCTGAGTTCTTTGAGCATCTTTTGGAGCAAACCCTTGAACTCTTTATTGGATAGATTGGATATATCCATTTAGTTCTTATGAACTTTATCTTGTTATTTCATTTGGATCATATTATTTTGTTGCCTTATTTTGACTGATTAATTAATTAGTCAAATTCGCTACTGTATATGTATTTGATAGGTTGGTTATGTTCCCCGGTCTTGGAAAGTGGCTTGATGTAGGAGACATCCTACGTGTCCCAGCAGGGCACTCCCCTCTGCTCCCCAGGGCTCTGTGCTCCAGGGGAGGCCCCTGTATGGGTGGTGGAGTCATTTTGCTGCAGCAGGATGACTTATCTGGGTGTGCAGATAGGTGTGACTGGCCTCTGGTCTGGCTGGTCACTGGGCCTGGCCTTGTGCAGAGGCTGTCAGCTGCTGGTTGGAAGGACTGGATCCTAGCCAGGCTGACTGTGTGTCTAGGAGAGTCCTCTGTAGTGCTGGCCCAATGGTGAGTCAGGCTGGGTCAAGGTGGCTGGCTATAAGCCCCCAGGGCACCAGGAGCAAGTGCTGCCCTGCTGGTGAGTGGAAGTGGGTCCCTGGCTGACTCCCTGAGGGTCCCAAGGAGTGCTCAGGTACAGACGCCTAGGTATAAGAGAAACAAGTTTTGAGAATGTATGTACAGCATAATCACTACAGTTAATTATACTCTACTGTATATTTAAAAGTTTCTCAGAGGGTAGACCTTGATTTCTTAACCAAAGGAAATAAATTGTAATTACATTAGGTGATGAATATGTTAATTAAACTTACCAAGGTAATCATTTAAGTATATATATTATATACATAAAATTAACACATATATACATATGTGTGTGTGTGTGTGCTTCAGTTATGTCTGACTTTTTGTGACTTTGAAGACTTTTGAGAGTCCCTTGGACTGCAAGGAAATCCAACCAGTCCATCCTAAAGGAAATCAGTCCTGAATATTCATGGGATGGACTGATGTTGAAACTGAAACTCCAATACTTAGGCCACCTGATGTGAAGAGCTGACTCATTTGAAAAGACCCTGATGCTGGGAGGGATTGAAGGTGGGAGAAGGGGACGAGAGAAGATGAGATGGTTTGATGGCATCACTGACTCGATGGACATGAGTTTGAGTAAACTCCAGGAGTTGGTGATGGACAGGGAGGCCTGGCATGCTGTGGCCCATGGGGTCGGAAAGAGTTGGACACAGCTGAGCAACTGAACTGAACTGAACTGATGGTGTGTAACCTGCCAAACTCCTCTGTTGATGGGAGTATCCAGGCAGGAATACTGGAGTGGGTTGCTATGCCCTCTGCCAGGGTTTTTTTCCAACTCAGGGATTGAAATCTCTTGCATCTCCTGCATTGGCAGGCAGGTCTTCTTACACTGGTGCCCCCTGGGAAGTCATATACATATATATATGTATATACTCAGCTTGGTGGTTGTCAAATTTCTATAATGTCATATAACAATTATATTTCAAGGAGGTGGGAATAATAAAAGTAAACATTATTTAGAGATACTTAACAAACTCATCAGAGATCAGAATAGGATATAATTTTCTATTATACTTTGCATTTGAATGGGAATGTATAGAATTATTTCTCACTACTTTTTGTTTGCTATATATTTCAGGTTCCCTGAAAATCACATTGATAAAATTCTAATTGAACTAACTTTATGGATAGTGGCAGAGATCATATACACGCTCACTACAAAAGTGTTCTTCCTACACACAAAGAAATGCCTTTGCAGATAGGACATTTCTTTGCAGATAGGCGTGTACAGTTGTTATCCGACATGCATTTTATCACACTCTCTTGTTTCACTTACAGAAACCTGTAGAGTCACTTGTGGAAGATGTCAGTATTACTAAGTGTAAGAATGAGAAGGCGTGGTCTCTCTTTACCACTTAGAAATGAATTACTTGGAAAACCACTCGACCCTTATATGACTGTAAGAAATCTGAGAAATATAGTTTCATCTAAAGGTATGAATATGCATAAAAGGGAAGCAAGATTAGTATTGGGTTAGAATAAAGCTGGAATACTTGCGATTTGCTAGGTTTTACCCCAATCAGGCTAAGATTTCCAAATTCAAGGGGCACAATAGGCACAGAAAGATATTTACTTTCCAATGGGAAAGAAAGAAAATCCCACAGGATTTATGGAAGCAATGTCTGAGGCTTTGTGGTTCGATGCCCCAGCAAACCCCCCTGGAACAGGAAGGATGTGTTTTCCTTCCTGCTCTGATGTCCACATCAGCAGCTTCCAAGAGTGTTAACAGCCTCTTTTTCTTTATTTTTGAGAACAGATGGGTATACTGTGGAAGAAATACCAACTCATACACCCATGACTGTGCTTAGTTGGTTCCCTAAGTATTTGATCCCCAAAGGCAAGATTTTAATTAAAATACTGAGTGCATGAGGCCTGGACCTGTGGATGGATCACAGGAGAGTTTGTTCCTGGGAGGTTCACGTCAGAGTAATTCCCTTCAAGACATTTGTCATCAGACCCTCAGTCCCAACCTGACTTTATTGAAACTCACTAGAGTGAGAATAACCTGGGGCCCTGGGCAGCTTGTTCTCTTGATTTTATTGTATCACAAGCGGGTGTCGGTGCAGGAGGCCTTTTCCTTCACAGTGACATTGCTGCAACACGTTAGTCAGAATGACCTTGGCTAGCACGCTCTGACAAGAGGAGTCTTCTATGTGGACTGAGTGATTTACTAAGCATTTCACATCCTCCATCTTATTTCATCTCCACCGCTCTATGAAACATCAGGGGTGGGAATCACTAATTCCATTAAAAAAATACAGTAAGTGAGGCTAACTGTAGTGAAAGACTTCACTTTTGTTCTCATCTGAAATGAGAAATCTAGAACGGAGGACTTTTGAGGTTTGAAGTGTAGTGCCAAGGAATCTACTTATGGTCCAAAAGATGTCTTTAAATTAATGAGATAAGATAATTCACAAGGTACAAACTCATGGTTATAACATAAACAAATCATGGGAGCTACAATGCACAACATAGTGAGTACAGTTCATATTCCTATACTGCATATTTGAAAGTTATTAAGTGAGCAGATCTTAAAAATGCTCATCACAGGGGAGAAAAATTGTAATTATATCAGAATGGATGCTACCTAGACTTACTGTGATGATCATTTTTCAGTACATTCAAGTATCAAATCATTACGCTGTACATCTGAAATTGATATATGTCAATTTTCCCTCTATTTAAAAGAGGTAATTTAGGACCATAAGAGGGGGAAGCCATAACCTGCTTGTCCTACTAAGCTTTCATCCAACCTCATCTTGTAGGGTTGTTGGTAGTTATGTTGCTGTGACTTGAGTAGAAATTAGTAGAAAAGGAATTGGGATTGCATCTTGGAGTAGCTTTAGGAAATATTGACCATTGCTTTGCATATATAAGCCATCCAGTCATTTTTTCTTAAGAGTTAGAAAATAAGTGTTTTATATTATCAAGTGTTTGATTCCTTAATATATATATTCACTTCAATATATTTCAGTTTAAAAAGGAAATTATTGGACTTTGACACTGAAATTAATAACTGATACAGTGGGTTGAAATCTGCCTCTTGTTTCCTATTCAACACACTAGTTTTTCATTTCATTTTTGTCCTTTGCTTTGGACTAGAGTTATCTCAGACTAAGTAATTAATTTTCCTCTTTTCGTCTCCTATTATTGGGACTTTTGTCCTTCACTTATTAAGTTGTACCTTGATATTTTAATTTTTCTTCATTATGAAAGAACTGTATAACATTTTTATTCTGATTGATTCCCACCTCTTTTGCTTTTATTGTCAAGTATTTTAGGATCTTCCCAACCCAGGGATCGAATCCGAGTCTCCTGCATTGCAGGCAGACGCTTTACCATCCGGGCCACCAGGGAAGCTGGCATTTTAGCTTTACATGCAATTAAAACTTTAGAAGAATTTTTCAATAGTATTTAAAACACTTCATATATTTATTTGTGTTATCAACATGTTAGTTTTTCCAGTATTTTTTCTAATTTCCTCTATTTTTCATTTTGGAACTTTTTTGCAGAAGAATCTTCTTTAATAATTCTGTCAGCATAGATCTATAGGCAATTGGATTATTCCACTCCACCCTGAATCAGTTACTTATGTTGAAAAACTGTAGTCAGTTTCACTGTAGCTCTTACAAAAATAATGTTTAGTTTTCTTCTCTGGCTGCTTTTCATATTTACTTTTTGATTTTCATTAAATGAAAATATCATGATCAATCTGAGGAGCTCAGGAGTATTCTGAATGATACTACACTTATTCTCAAACTTATGCTATATAAAGTTTGTAGGAGTTCCTTTAAAAGTAGGTCCAGAATTAAATAAAGTTGGGAAAACATTGGATTTGTCAAATCTAAACTTTAGGATCACTGATAAGTAAATTCCCATGAAAGTGCTACACAGCATACCACAAATATTTGAAAAAAGAGTCCCATGGATCACTTTTTGAGACAAGCCGTCTCACGGTGATCCACTTCTACCATATACCAGCTGTTCTGCACTGTGTGTGAACACCCTTCCTAGGAGATGAGCATAAAGTTTAAATGTCATACTTAGGATTGCTATAGCCTGATTCCTCACATATAATTGCTGTGTGTCTTTTGCAAGCTGCTTAACTTCTCAAATGTGTTTTTTTCTTCTGAATTTTAAAAGTTGATAGTAATAATGTCTATATGGGAATTTTTATGAGTACTGTATTAGATTGGGCCTGGCATATAATATATGCACAGCAGTCATGTATATGTTATGCAAATAACATATAATCTAAATTTTATGTATATATACACACACACACACACATATATATACATTATACTATTAATGAAAACAGCATTACAGCCATTCTAAATGCTAATAGCAACTGACTTGTAATTTTCTGACCATAATCATCACTTTTTATTTGTAGCATAATAATTTGTAAGAATGATGCTGAAGCTGAAACTCCAGTACTTTGGCCACCTCCTGCAAAGAGTTGACTCATTAGAAAAGTCTCTGATGCTGGGAGGTATTGCGGGCAGGAGGAGAAGGGGACGACAGAGGATGAGATGGCTGGATGGCATCACTGACTCAATGGACATGAGTTTGAGTGAACTCCGGGAGTTGGTGATGGACAGGGAGGCCTGGCGTGCTGCGATTCATGGGGTCACAAGGAGTCGGACATGACTGAGCGACTGAACTGAACTGAACTGACTGAATTTGTAAGCATGTTTTATATTGCAATTTACAGAGTAAGCTTCTCTGTTTTCTGGGAAAAAAGGATTTAATATGTTGTGTGTTCTTAAGGGTGAGTTAATAAAAGAATAGCAATAACCATAAAAACATTTTTGAGAGATTATCACTTTTGACACTGCAATGAGGGTGTATATAAAAGTTGTCTTCCGAGTACATTATGATACAGTGATGCATACAGAAGTGTCATGTCGATGTTACACAAGTGTTTAGAGTTTCGTAGTACAAAATGGAGAATCTGGTATTAAATCTAGGTAAGTCTATTGAACTTTATATGCTTATCTCTCTCACACTATACAGACATTGTCCAACCATGGACTTAGAAGAAAGATTCTAATGCATTTCTAGTTATGACAGTAGCAGCTGTTTCTACCAGCATAACCATACACAACAAACACTGATAGTCTAAATTATAAGGTGGTCTCAATACTTCGGTGTATGAGAATTCCATTCAATCATCCCAAAATATCACAAGGAAAATTCTAGGAATTACTCCACTGGGGCTTTTAAAACATAGGCTATAAGAAAGAGATTTTGGGTATGATGGATTCTCCTTGAGAAATAGGTTACGGCTTGGCGCACAATGATGCATGTTTCCAAATCAGTGGGACTGAAAGGTACTCCAGTCTGAACCTGATCGTCAGTTCCAGGGGTTTTTGCTTTATGCAGGACAGGATTTCAGTTATTCTTGCCAGTTGTCCACGCTGGTCCTATGGTCCACACCAGTCATTCCTCCTGATGATTTTGGTGTTTGGGTTGGGAATTTTTGTTTGCTTGTATTTGTTTATGAATTTTGTTCTGGAAAGGACACTGAAAACAAACTTTCCAGGAACAAGTCTAGCTAACTGTGCTGCTGTCCCTCTGGCTTCTTTAGATTCTGCCAACTTCTTTGACAACTTGAAGACACTGTGCCTTTTCACTTTGTTTGGGCAATCCTGCCTATGCTGTGGAGAAGGAAATGGCAACCCACTCCAGAATTCTTGCTTGGAGAACTGCATGGAGAGAGGAGCCTGGTGGGCTACAGTCCATGGGATTGCAAAGAGTCAGACATGACTGAGCGACTATCACTCACGCTTACTATGGTACCTCTATCCATCCTTCATGCATTGGCTGAGGTGTTGATTCTCTGAGAAAACCTTCTGCCTGTCATTGAAAGTACGTTTTTGTAGGACTTCCCTATAGTAGTCAGTGGTTAAAAATCCACCTTACAATTGCCTTGCAATTTAGGCAACAGATTCGATCCCTGGTCGGGGAAGTAAGATCCCACATGCAGAGGAGCAACTGAGCCCTCTTGACACAATGAAAGATCCCGCCTTGTGCAATGAAGATCCCACTGGCCAACTAAGATCCGACACAGTCAAATAAATGAACATTTTCAAAAGCAGATTTTCATTATTCATTCTAATGTGGGCACCTTGTTCTAATTATAATTGTATCTCCTTATTTGTGAGTTTGCTTAATGTTTGTCTTCTCCTGTAAACCTGAGCATTTGAGACTGTGAACATGTTTGTTTTCTGTAGATATGTACACCTACGCCCAGGACTATGGCTAAACTCATCTGGGACCAATACAGTGTTGAATGAATGAATGATTCTTGTCAATGGTGCAAGTGTTTCAGTCGAATTAAGGCATGCAATTCTGTCTGAAATCCATTTGGCTTAATAACAGACTTCTGTCCCTGTTTCCCATGTTTATGCCAATATGCAGCCCTAGAGGTAATGATCTAACTTGATTTTAGCATCATCAAAGAGAATTAATACAAACTACGTTAATTCACTCACAGTCTCCTTCAGCAAGCAGAACTGGATTCCTATGCACACATTCATCACTTTTTGTCCAATAGTCTGAGATAAGGCCCTATTGTTGCTCTCATGGGGGCTTTGTCCCCTGAGCGTTCCGTGGGTTTATAACTCTCTCTTTCAGTTCCCAATAACTCCATTTGGCTTTATATGTAAAAGACCATGTAAATGGACCATAAAATGTTACTTGACCATTGATTCATTCAACTGATTGTCCACAGTGTCTATTACCTCCTATGGCCTTGCCCCAGAGTGAGATCTCTCTGAACTTGGAGCCTGTAGTCATGACCAGGAGAAATAATCATGACTTTGATTATGATGATTGCCATTTTCAGGACACTGCAGGGATTCGCTTCTTTTCTCACGACAGCAGTATCCTTTTAGGGAGGATGTTGTTTGGGGCTGCCGATCTAATACCTCTGCTTTATAGATGAATATAAGGTGACTTAAAGGAGTTGGGTGGCTTATCTGAGGAAACACATCAGCAACTCTTACCGTACAATCGTGTTAGCTACTTCTGTGGCACTGCTTTTTTTCTCAGTCTCTCTTTGCTCCAAAGTTCTTTTCCCTTTTGATCAAAGACTAAGAAGAAAATCTCAGTAGAATGCTTCTTATCTTTCATGGATTGAATTTCTGATTCAAGACTCATGTGAAATCAATGAATTAGCCTGTTCATTGTTCAGCATACCAGGTAAGTCTCCGATCAAATCTACAGTCTGTATATATTTTTAGGGACAGAGGTAAGCAGGAAAATATATCAAGGTACCCATTTCTCTCTTGATTTATTCATAACTGAATACTGAATATTTTATGCAACATACTGGATATTATTAGGTGTCTGTGATTTTTAGTGACAGACTGTGTTACAAATACCATGGAAGTTCTTAAGAAGAATATGTATTTATGTTGTATAAAAATAAAAGGAACAAGAGGGTCTTGAGTCCCTGCTTTGCCTTAGAGGAGCTTTTAGAACTTGGACAAATTATTAAACCTTTCTCATTTTTAGCTTCCTCTTTTGGAGTATGGTATTATTAGTTAACAACTGGCTAATCCCAAGGTCTTTGCAAGTATCAATTTGGATCTCAATGTGAAAATTGATTATAAGTTGGAGAGCACATAACATTAATGAAAAAAGAGCAAGAATAGAGAGAAATAAAAAAAGGGGGGACCCAGGCTAAGTGACCAACTATAAAAATGCACTGAAATAAGAGGCATAAAAAAAATCACACCAGAATGAAGAATTTATGGGAATGAAGGAATCTGGACTCTAGCTTTTATTCTGAAGCTTTGCTGGCATTCAGTTCAGTTCAATTCAGTCACTCAGTCGTGTCCAACTCTTTGCGACCCCATGAACTGCAGCATGCCAGGCCTCCCTGTCCATCACCAACTCCCAGAGTTCACTCAAACTCATGTCCATCAAGGCGGTGATGCCATCCAGCCATCTCATCCTCTGTTGTCCCCTTCTCCTCCTGCCCCCAATCCCTCCCAGCATCAGAGTCTTTTCCAATGAGTCAACTCTTCACATGAGGTGGCCAAAGTACTGGTATTAGGCACTCAGTTAATAGTTAATAGATTGATTAACTATTAGATATATTGACTGGTGAACTATAGTGTAAATGAGACCATGGTACCATCCCACTGGCCCGAGACAAAGATAATGCTCTCTGCTTGGGAATAAAGAATAGGAATATCCCAAATAATCAACATTTTATATATTACTCTTGTACTTCTATACTTTCTGATCAGGGAATATGTTTTTTACATCATTCTAGACCTTAGAAAAGCACACAACCTGATACGCTGTAACGACTTAGGTTGGAGAGAGAATGAATGTTGGGTGAATTACTGAACAAATTCCGGCACTTTATGTGGCTTATTAATTGGTGTTATTGAAAATTTATATAACTTTTAAATGTAGAAGTATTCTTTCCTTTCCTTTTCTTTCCTGATAGAAGGGAGAGAGGAAATTTATTGTAAACGTGTTCATATAATGTTTGTCATTCAACTTGGATTCAGAAAGATAGTATATTAGTTAAGTTCCCAGTAGCTAATTGTATATTTGATTTCAATACCCATGCTTTTTATTTCTTCACATTACTTGTGAATAATGCACTAAATAAATTAGTCATTCATGAATAGGCAAATATAATGAATAACATATTTTGTGTTCCAGCTGGGGTAGAGCGACTATATATCAAATATTAGGAGATTATTTCTCGGGGATCAAGAACTCGGGCTTTAATTCAAAATGACATGGCTTCAAATACCAGCTCTGCCACTTGCTAGATTTATGGACTTCTTTGTGTCACTCCTTGTGAGCAAGCTTCAGTTTCCCCATATGTGAAATGGGGACAGATAACACGTCACAGGGTTGGGTGATAAATCAGTGGAGGTGTAGTATGCGTGCACATTTCAGGTGCCGTGAAAACTGAAAGTACTCAGCAGTTTCTAACTATCATCATTTAATTCATTATTTAAGTTTGTGCATCTGCTTATATAGTATTGATGATGCATATGAGAGATGCACATTAAATTAAGATGAAACAAATTATTACAAGTAACACAGTGGTCAATGGTGCTCTATAAGTTATAACAGAAAGGCAGTGTCTATAGAGGAGTTTTTGAAGACTTCATGGAAGCTTTGACATTCATGTTATTCTTTGAAGAACAAATTTGAATTGTACTAAGGGTACTAAGCTGAGTGCTGAAGAATTGATGCTTTTGAACTGTGGTGTTGGAGAAGACTCTTGAGAGTCCCTTGGACTGCAAGGAGATCCAACCAGTCCATTATAAAGGAGATCAGCCCTGGGTGTTCATTGGAAGGACTTATGCTAAAGCTGAAACTCCAGTACTTTGGCCACCTCATGAGAAGAGTTGACTCATTGGAAAAGACCCTGATGCTGGTAGGGATTGGAGGCAGGAGGAGAAGGGGACGACAGAGGATGAGATGGCTGGATGGCATCACCAACTCGATGGACGTGAGTCTGGGTGAACTCCGGGAGTTGGTGATGGACAGGGAGGCCTGGAGTGCTGAAATTCATGGGGTTGCAAAGAGTCAGACATGACTGAGTGACTGAACTGAACTGAAGGGTACGGAGTAGCTTGTTCAATTTTTAATTGTGCCCGTACACCCAATATGTGGTGATCCAATCCAAAAAAAAAAAAATCTTTCAAAGAGATTGCTAAAAAGCCAATACATGATTTAAAGACCTTTTATAATTCTATCTTATCAGTGGTGGTTTATTTGCTAAGTCGTGTCAAACTCTTGCGACCTAATGGACAGAAGAGCCTGACAGGCTACCGTCCATAGGAGTCTCCAGGCAAGAATACTGGAGTGGGTTGCTACTTCCTTCTCCAGGGGATCTTCCCAACCCGGGAATCAAACTTGTGGCTCTTCCATTGTAAACAATTTGTTTACCAACTGAGCTACAAGGCAAGATTTGCATATAATAATAGGCAAATTGGTAGCTACGATTCAGGGTCTGCAGAGGTGAATAAACCCCAATACAAGTGTCTCCCTGCAAAAGTCAGGGTCCCTGGTGCTCGCCCACCTCCATATGCTGACTAGACATACTCAGCTCTGGGGCAGGGTTTTCCTTCAGTGCCAAGAGGATCTGGCCCACAGGCATAACTTCGGAGGAGCTGTCTCTAACGCCTGTGTCAACTGCGTCCCTCTCGTCCCGAGGTCGGCTCTGGACTCTTGCTGCTTCGACAAGAAGCCAGCGTCCTTCTCCAAAGCCCGGCAGGAACGTTCCCGGAGCCGCCTGGACTGCTGGGCTTCCTCTCTCCGGTCAGGCACCTGCTGCAGGGCGTTCTGGAGCTGCTGGACAGCCACACGGCTCTGGCCGAGGTCCTGAACCAGCTCGGAACACGGGACATCAAGGAGCGTCTGCAGCTCTTCCTCCGGCAGCAGGGTAAAGCTGGGTACAGGCCTTCCATCAGCAGCCTAGCCACGTTCTTCCACTCCGACCCTGCCCCACCGTCTGTTTCACCTCTGTCCAAGGACTCCTGGGTGAGCCAAGCTGTCCCTGCATCTGAACTGTGTGTCCCCCACTGGTTCCCAGCTGATGTCACAAACTTAGCATTGGCGGGAAGACACAGGAAGTAATCACCGCCATCTGCTTGGGCGCCATCCTCTGCCAGGACCGGGGTGACGGGGTCCCGGGAACTCACTGATGGCTGGAACGTCACGAGACTTGCTCCTCATCTTCTTGAGGCAGGAGGCCGCCGCGCCCCGCTGTTCCCGGCGGTTGTTGCTGCACAGCAGACGCTGCTTTAGAGCCCAGATCTCGCCGGGTTCCGGAGCTGCAGGGCCGCTTCGTGTGAACACAAGACTGTGTTTGCAACTACTTTTTTTTCTCCCCTGTAGGAAAGTGCTGACTTAAGACACTCCTTCAGTTTGTTGCTGCTGCTGCTAAGTCGGTTCAGTCGTGTCCAACTCTGTGTGACCCCATAGACGGCAGCCCACCAGGCTCCGCCATCCCTGGGATTCTCCAGGCAGGAACACTGGAGTGGGTTGCCATTTCCTTCTCCAATGCATGAAAGTGAAAAGTGAAAGTGAAGTCGCTCAGTCATGCCCGACTCCTAGCGACCCCGTGGACTGCAGTCCACTAGGCTCCTCCATCCATGGGATTTTCCAGGCAAGAGTACTGTTGAGAAGATGGTAAAAAAATAAAATGAAATGCTTTCAGCACGTTTCCGCCCCCCTCGCTAGATTTAGGGGCAAATGATATGAGTATTGATTAGTGTTAGTGAGAACCAGGAAGGTGCCTCCCCTGGATGATGACGCCTCCCACGGCCTCCCTACTACACCAGCAGGAGTAAACAGGGAGTGGGGACCTGCTTTTTCCGTCAAGACCTCCACCCTCCCCTCCACCCTCCAACCTCATGGCCTGGCTGTCATCCTCTACCTCGAGACCTGAGGACTGACTGATCTCATTATTCTCTCTTTTGGCGTGTAGACATGTAGACATGTAGACATCACCATGAAGACAAGGAATCTCAGGTCAGCCCTCAATGGCTGTTGAATAAAGTCCACATCTCTTCATATCCTTGTTTCTAAGCCCGACAGCCACTCCTGCCCAACTCCTGAAATCATTCTACTCTTCCTTCTGGGATTGACAGCCGGTCATGAGCATAGCCAGAAACTCCCCTCTGGAAGTTCCCTTAACCTACTGTCCAGCTGAAATCTGCGTCCTGGGACAGGGCTTCCCTAGCGACCACCTCAGTGGTGACATTCTCTCTCCCTTTTCTTCTTAGTGCTGTACTGTTCCATGATCTTGACTTTACAACATTATCATACTCGGATTTTTCCCCCAAACCTCTTCATTTAGTTTTTTAGTGGCCTTTTCTAGTTTTGTGGGTTGAATAGGATAGTTTTAGGAACAGTTCAACAGTTAGTCGCTCAGTTGTATCTGACTCTTTGTGACCCCATGGCCTATAGAGTCCATGGATTTCTCCAGGCCAGAATACTGGAGTGGGTAGCCTTTCCCTTCTCCAGGGGATCTTCCCGATCCAGGGATCGAACCCAGGTCTCCCAAATTGCAGGTGGATTCTTTACCAGCTGAGCCACAAGGGAAGCCCAAGAAGACAGGAGTGGGTAGCCTATCCCTTCTCCACTGGATCTTCCCAGTGCAGGAATCAAACCAGGGTCTCCTGTATTTCAGGCAGATTATTTACCACCTGAGCTATTAGGGAAGCACTTAATATTTTGAAAACTCAGCAGTGGCCACAGGACTGGAAAAGGTCAGTTTTCATTCCAACCCCAAAGAAAGGCAATTCCAAAGAATGCTCAAACTACTGCACAATTGCACTCATCTCACACACTAGTAAAGTAATGCTCAAAATTCTCCAAGCCAGGCTTCAGCAATATGTGAACCGTGAACTTCCTAATGTTCAAGCTGGTTTTAGAAAAGGCAGAGGAACCAGAGATCAAATTGCCAACATCTCCTGGGTCATGGAAAAACAAGACAGTTCCAGAAAAACATCTATTTCTGCTTTGTTGACTATGCCAAAGCTTTTGACTGTGTGAATCACAATAAACTGTGGGAAATTCTGAAAGAGATGGGAATACCAGAACACCCGATCTGCTTCTTGAGAAATTTGTATGCAGGTCAGGAAGCAACAGTTAGAACTGGACATGGAACAACAGACTGGTTCCAAATAGGAAAAGGAGTACATCAAGGCTGTATATTGTCACCCTGTTCATTTAACTTTTATGCAGAGTACATCATGAGAAATGCTGAACTGGAAGAAACACAAGCTGGAATCAAGATTGCCGGGAGAAATATCAATAACCTTAGATATGCAGACAAAACCACCCTTATGGCAGAAAGTGAAGAGGAACTCCAAGCCTCTTGATGAAAGTGAAAGAGGAGAGTAAAAAAGTTGGCTTAAAGCTCAACATTCAGAAAACGAAGATCATGGCATCTGGTCCCATCACTTCTTGGGAAATAGATGGAGAAACAGTGGAAACAGTGTCAGACTTTAGTTTTCTGGGCTCCAAAATCACTACAGATGGTGCCTGCAGCCATGAAATTAAAAGACGCTTACTCCTTGGAAGGAAAGTTATGAACAACCTAGATAGCATATTCAAAAGCAGAGACATTACTTTGCCAACAAAGGTTCGTCTAGTCAAGGCTATTGTTTTTCCTGTGGTCATGTGTGGATGTGAGAGTTGGACTGTGAAGAAGGCTGAGCGCCGAAGAATTGATGTTTTTGAACTGTGGTGTTGGAGAAGACTCTTGAGAGTCCCTTGGACTGCAAGGAGATCCAACCAGTCCATTCTGAAGGAGATGAGCCCTAGAATTTCTTTGGAAGGAATGATGCTGAAGCTGAAACTCCAGTACTTTGGCCACCTCCAGTACTTTGACTCATTGGAAAAGACTCTGATGCTGGGAGGGATTGGGGGCAGGAGGAGAAGGGGGTGACAGAAGATGAGATGGCTGGATGGCATCACTGACTCGATGGACGTGAGTCTGGGTGAACTCCGGGAGTTGGTGATGGACAGGGAGACCTGGCGTGCTGCAAATCATGGGGTCGCGCAGAGTCAGACATGACTGAGCGACTGATCTGATCTAAACCAAAAGGAATCTCAGACTCACTATGACACATCTGAAATCATCTTTCTTATTCTTTCTAGAAAATTGGTTTCTTCTACACCATTCCCTCTGTTGCTGTACAAAAAAATGGAGTCATCATTGTTTCCCCTTTCTCTAATGTCTTACGTTCAATACATCATGAAATCCAGCCAGCTCTATTTTGAAATATATCTAGAACTGGGTACTTTTTCATTGTCTCTTTCACTACCTGCCTGCTCCAAGACATCAGCTTCTGTTACATAGATTATGAGATTAATGCAAAGAAAAATGAAATTGGTGAAATCATAGTGTACTAGACCTCATTCTCACATGTACATTTTCCTTAACCTTGCCTACATTTTGAGTCCTTAGAGAGATTCTGTCACTACCTTCTAACAGTAAGAATGTCTTCATTGATTGTATTCTGCTAAGTGCCAGGCAATATTGTTATATCCATTTTACAGATAGATAAAATGAGGCTAAGGCACCCTAGTTAATACACATTGTCATTCAGGAAAAAAATGAATTCTTACTTAGTACAGCTGTAATGTCCTTTATCTAGGTAGACAAAAATATTGTATGAAAAATTGGAGGAAGACATAAATGGAATATGACAGTGGAAGAAATTTGGGGCAGAAGCAAATGGAATGCATGAGTATGCAGGACATTTTATTTTCTAGTCATCTGGAATACCTCTAATCCACTTCTCAAATCAATGCAGAGACCAATTGTCAGTAATGCCTAACGTGGATGTCGGGAGCTGTGTTAGGCATTACTGACAACCGATAACTCTGGCCTAACCTTAATGTATGCAATTCTACAGTGCCAGTTTGTATTATCTCTCCAGTTTGACAATGAGTTCAAGGGACAATGGGTGGACAAATGATATCGAGTAATACCCAACATCTGTCATCTAGTACAGGATGGAGCAGGAATGTGCATCCAGCTGTCTCTATTCTGAACTCACAGGTTTAACTTTTACTCTCTACATGTCTTTATTGCTTGTACAGGATTTACTACAGTATCCCACTGTATGAAATGACATAATCTATGTACCCCATTATCTTTTGAGAAAATGAAAGCCTAGAACACAATATTCTAAACTACAATTTAGTAGAGTATAATACTGCTCGATACAATAGCAGTAATTGAAATGACATGAAGTAATTTACAGGGACCTATATTATTTCACGAATAGCCTGTCAGTGTTTAAAAGTTTGAATTGTGATGCTAACACATCTAATTTAATAACAAATCCTGTGATTTTCCAGAAGTTGCCTTTTGTCTATGAACTTTAATTTTGGTAATTTAAATAGAAGTATAGATAATTAAGATAGAAGATAGGATTGTATTATCTCCAAAATCCTTTAAGCTAGAACATTCTATTTTTCACCAATATTTGAAAATTGCAGTTTGTTGTTACACTCATGTGAAATTCAAAGTATTCATATACAAAGTATTTATTGGACATAATGATAGCTCTAACTATGCTGCTAATAAGCTCCTCTTTTCTCATTGCTATAGGCCATTCACATACTGCACAAATGATCCCCAAGGAGAACAGTACAGTTGTGACTGAGTTCATTCTTGTCGGGATAACTGATGACCCACAACTGCAGATCCCATTCTTTCTAGTGTTCACGCTCATCTACCTCCTCACTCTGGTTGGGAACCTGGGCGTGATCATGCTGATCCTGCTGAACTCTCGTCTCCACACTCCCATGTACTTCTTCCTTAGCAACCTCGCTCTGGTGGACTTTGGTTACTCCACAGCCGTCACTCCCAAAGTGATGGCTGGATTCCTCACGGGAGACAAGGTCATTTCCTACAATGCTTGTGTTGCTCAGCTTTTCTTCTTTGGTGGCTTTCTCTCTGTGGAAACTTTTCTCTTGGCCTTAATGGCCTATGACCGTCATGCAGCCGTGTGTAAACCACTCCATTACACCAACATCATGACACCAAGGGTGTGTGCCTGGATTGTCATAGAGTCTTATGTCTTTGGTTTCCTAGAAGTCTCTCTGCACACTTGGAACATATTCAGTCTGTCTTTCTGCAGATCCAATGTGATTGATCACTTTTTCTGTGATGCTACTCCTCTCCTGGCTCTCTCATGCTCAGAAAGCAACAGAAGTGAGATGGTTTTATTTCTTTTGGTTGGCTTCAATGTCCTCTTTTCTAACCTGGTCATCCTGGTCTCCTATCTGTTTATCTTTGTCACCATTCTGAGGGTGCACTCATCTGAAGGACATCAGAAGGCCTTTTCCACCTGTGCGTCCCACCTCACTTCCGTCTCCATCTTCTATGGGACAGGCGCCTTCATGTACCTACAGCCCGGCTCCCGCCATTCCACGAGCACAGACAAAGTGGCGTCTGTGTTCTATGCCATAGTCATCCCCATGCTGAATCCGCTGATCTATAGTCTGCGGAACAAAGAGATCAAGAGGGCACTAAAAAAGGCTGTGGGGAAAGCAAAGTCTTCTCTAAGATACATATTTTAATTATATAGAAACAAATAAGATGGTTTGTTATAGTTCAATCAAGCTAGGGCAAGTATTGACTTGGTAGACCAATAATTTTGTAAATTTTTGATGTACTTCCTCAAACCCATTGTATGTATGATTTCATGTACATTTGATGTACTTCCTCAAATCCATTGTATGTAATCCAGTGTATGATGCAAATGGCTTATATATATGATATCTCAGGGAAAATATTTAGTAAGTATCAACCTTGAACTCAGTTATCTTATATAAAATTTCTCCTTAATTGCATTTCATTATTTCACATGATCAGCCCACTCTCATTTCATTCAATGTATATTGAGTAAATGCCCCCAAAAACATCATTTATGTAATCATGTAAGTTACACATTCATGAATGGGCAAAAAATGAGTTTAGTATAAATGAAATTAAGCTATTATTATATATTTATAATGCACAAGCATGAGTGGCTATGACGGCGCACAAGTGCGGCCAAGAGGAGCTACCCCACGTCCGAGGTCAGGGGCAGAGGCCGAGAGTGCCAGGCTGCGATGGCACAGGAGCAGCCAAGAGGAGTTATCCCATGTCTGAGATCAGGTGCGGCAGCCGGGAGGAACAACCCCACTCCAAGATGCGGTGGCTGCATGGGCACAGGAGGACCTAGAGGAGCTACTCCACATTCAAGGTCAGGAGGGGTTGCAGTGAGGAGATAACCCTCATCCAAGGTAAGGAGCAGTGGCTGCGTTTTGCTGGAGCAGCCCTGAAGAGATACCCCACGTCCAAGGTAACAGAAACCCAAGTAAGATGGTAGGTGTTGCAAGAGGGCAGACACACTGAAACCATACTCACAGAAAACTAGTCAATATAATCACACTAGGCCCACGGCCTTGTCTAACTCAATGAAACTAAGCTATGCCCATGGGGCCATGGTGGAGAGGTCTGACAGAATGTGGTCCACTGGAGAAGGGAATGCCAAACCACTTCAGTATTCTTGCCTTGAGAACCCCATGAACAGTATGAAAAGACAAAATGATAGGATACTGAAAGAGGAACTCCCCTGGTCAGTAGGTGCCCAATATGCTACTGGAGATCAGTGGAGAAATAACTCCAGAGCCAAAGCAAAAACAATACCCAGTTGTGGATGTGACTGGTGATAGAAGCAAAGTCCGATGCCGTAAAGAGCAATATTGCATAGGAACCTGGAATGCTAGGTCCATGAATCAAGGCAAATTGGAAGTAGTTAAACAGGAGATGGCAAGAGTGAACGTCGGCATTCTAGGAATGAGTGAACTAAAATGGACTGCAATGGGCAAATTTAACTCAGATGACCATTATATCTACTACTGAGGGCAGGAATCCCTTAGAAGAAATGGAGTAGCCATCATGGTCAACAAAAGAGTCCAAAATGCAGTACTTGGATGCAATCTCAAAAATGACAGAATGATTTCTTTTCATTTCCAAGGCAAACCATTCAATATCACAGTAATCCAAGTCTATGCCCCAATCAGTAACGCTGAAGAAGCTGAAGTTGAACTGTTCTATGAAGACCTACAAGACCTTTTAGAACTAACACCCAAAAAAGATGTCCTTTTATTATAGGGGACTGGAATGCAAAAGTAGGAAGTCAAGAAACACCTGGAGTAAC
The DNA here is from genome assembly GCF_055505025.1 of Bos grunniens. Lineage (NCBI taxonomy): Eukaryota > Metazoa > Chordata > Mammalia > Artiodactyla > Bovidae > Bos > Bos grunniens. The sequence goes on along the minus strand of NC_141179.1, from coordinate 82,648,611 downwards.
AGGCAAATTTGGCCTTGGAATACGGAATGAAGCAGGGCAAAGACTAATGGAGTTTTGCCAAGAAAATGCACTGGTCATAACAAACACCCTCTTCCAACAACACAAGAGAAGACTCTATACACGGACATCACCAGATGGTCAACACCAAAATCAGATTGATTATATTCTTTGCAGCCAAAGATGGAGAAGCTCTATACAGTCAGCAAAAACAAGACTAAGAGCTGACTGTGTCTCAGATCATGAACTCCTTATTGCCAAATTCAGACTTAAATTGAAGAAAGTAGAGAAAACCACTAGACCATTCAGGTATGACCTAAATCATATCCCTTATGATTATACAGTGGAAGTGAGAAATAGATTTAAGGGACTAGATCTCATAGATAGAGTGCCTGACAAACTATGGACTGAGGTTCGTGACATTGTACAGGAGACAGGGATCAAGACCATCCCCATTGAAAAGAAATTTAGCAAAAAAGCTAAATGATTGTCTGGGAAGGCCTTACAAATAGCTGTGAAAAGAAGAGAAGCAAAAAGCAAAGGATAAAAGGAAACATATAAGCATCTGAATGCAGAGTTTCAAAGAATAGCAAGAAGAGATAAGAAAGCATCCTCAGTGATCTATGCAAAGAAATAGAGGAAAAGAACAGAAAGAGAAATACTAGAGATGTCTTCAGGAAAATTAGAGATACCAAGGGAACATTTCATGCAAAGATGGGCTCGATAAATGACAGAAATGGTATGGACCTAACAGAAGCAGAGGATATTAAGAAGAGGTGGCAAGAATACACAGAAGAGTTGTACAAAAAAGATCTTCACGACCCAGATAATCACGATGGTGTGATCACTGACCTAGAGCCAGACATCCTGGAATGTGAAGTCAGGTGGGCCTTAGAAAGCATCACTATGAACAAAGCTAGTGGAGGTGATGGAATTCCAGTTGAACTATTTAAAATCCTGAAAGATGATGCTGTGAAAGTGCTGCACTCAATATGCCAGCAAATGTGGAAAACTCAGCAGTGGTCACAGGACTGGAAAAGGTCAGTTTTCATTCCAATCCCAAAGAAAGGCAATGCCAAGGAATACTCAAACTACTGCACAATGGCACTCATCTCACATACTAATAAAGTAACGCTCAAAATTCTCCAAGCCAGGCCTCAGTAATACGTGAACCATGAACTTCCAGATGTTCAAGCTGGTTTTAGAAAAGGCAGAGGAACCAGATATCAAATTGCCAACATCCTCTGGATCATCAAAAAATCAAGAGAGTTCCAGAAAAACATCTATTTCTGCTTCATTGACTATGCCAAGGCCGTTGACTGTGTGAATCACAATAAACTGTGGAAAATTCTGAAAGAGATGGGCACACCAGACCACCTGACCTGCCTCTTGAGAAACCTATATGCAGGTCAGGAAGCAACAGGTAGGACTGGGCATGAAACAACAGACTGGTTCCAAATAGGAAAAGGAGTACGTCAAGGCTGTATATTGTCACCCTGCTTATTTAACTAATATGCAGAGTACATCATGAGAAATGCTGAACTGGAAGAAGCACAAGCTGGAATCAAGATTGCCGGGAGAAATATCAATAACCTCAGATATGTAGATGACACCACCCTTATGGCAGAAAGTGAAGAGGAACTCAAAAGCCTCTTGATGAAAGTGAAAGAGGAGAGTAAAAATGTTGGCTTAAAGCTCAACATTCAGAAAACGAAGATCATGTCATCTGGTCCCATCACTTCATGGGAAATAGATGGAGAAACAGTGGAAACAGTGTCCGACTTTATTTTTCTGGGCTCCAAAATCACTGCAGATGGTGCCTGCAGCCATGAAATTAAAAGACGCTTACTCCTTGGAAGAAAAGTTATGACCAACCTTATCTAGGTCATATGCTATTGGCATATTGAAAAGCAGAGACATTACTTTGCCAACAAAGGTCCGTCTGGTCATATGCTATCTGCATATTGAAAAGCAGAGACATTACTTTGCCAACAAAGGTCCGTCTAGTCAAGGCTATGGTTTTTCCTGTGGTAATGTCTGGATGTGAGAGTTGGACTGTGAAGAAAGCTGAGGGCTGAAGAATTGATGCTTTTGAACTGTGGTGTTGGAGAAGACTCTTGAGAGTCCCTTGGACTGCAAGGAGATCCAACCAGTCCATTCTGAAGGAGGGAATTGGTGATGGACAGGGAGGCCTGGCATGCTGCAATTCATGGGGTCTCAAAGAGTCGGACATGGCTGAGCAACTGAACTGAACTGAACTGAACTGAATTTAATAAATTGGTGATTTTGGTGTGTGATAAAACATTCTGAAATATAAGCTTAGAACCAAATATCCTGGCTATAGTTTTATTGCTTAATGTTTTGTTTTCATTTTTTTCCTGTTTCATTGATTAAAAAAATATCATTATATGGTCATCTTTATTAGCTCAATTTCATATTCATTGACTCACTGTCCAGAATTTACATCTTCTTCTGACAAGGAGGGCTTCTCTTGTGGCTCAGATGGAAAGAATCTGCCTGTAGCTTAGGACACCTGGGTTCAATACCTAGGTCAGGAAGATCTGCTGGAGAAGGAAATGGCTACCCACTCCAATATTCTTTCCTGAAGAATCCCATGAACAGAGGAGACTGTTGAAGTACAGTGTACTGAGTCACAAAGAGTTGGACACTACTGAGTGACTAACACTTTCACTGTCATGACAATTTTAATTAAAAATTAGACCAAGAAAAATTAGACCTAAAAATTTGTCTTAGAGTGTAAGAAAAAATAGACTTCACTGTAGCTCAAAGGGTAAAGAATATGCCTGCCTGCGAGGCAGGAGGCCAGGGTTTGACCCCTGCATTGGGAAACTCCTCTGGAGAAGGGAAAGGCAATCCACTCCAGTACTCTTCCCTGGAGAATTCCATGGACAGAGAAGCTTGGCGGGCTACAGTCCGTGGGGTCGCAAAGAGTCAGACATGACTGAGCGACTAACACAGTCCACAGTCCACAGTCCATAAGACAAGAGAAATAATAATAAAGGCATATTTTAGTTTATTGAAATAAAAATAACATTTCATTTTAAAATAAGACAACTCTGTCATCAGGTATTCAGTCTAGGACACATTTTATTTCCCTTCCTTCACGCATACAGTCAGGCTGCCTACTTAGAGACTGGCATTTAAGCTCAAAGTAGAAGTTGACCTGATTGGTCCTTGTCAGTCTCTGTGAATAGCCTAGCCTATGTCTCAATTTTCAGATGTTAGAAGACTACAAGTCATTCCGTGTTATGATAACAATTATGAAGACATCTTTTGAGCAATCTGAAGATTTAACACCATGATCAGGTAAGATTTATTTCAATTATTTCACATTAATTGTTCACCATCCAGAAATCAATCAATGTGGTAGAGCACATTAACAAAATGAAAGATAAAAGTCTCATGATAATCTCATGGATGCAAATGTCATGGGTATTTTGAAAGTAATTGCATTATACATAGATTTAGTTGGGTAGTATAGCAATGTCAAGAAAAAGCATTTGACAAAATTCACTGTCCATTCAAGATATAAAAATATCATTAAAGTGGGTATAAAGGGAACATATCTCAAATGTAAAGGCCATTTTATGACAAACTGACACCAACATAATACTCAACAGCAAAAATCTGAAGGCCTTCCAAGTTAAATTATTAACATGCTGTCTTACAGGCCTCCTATTAGTCCAGTTTTTCTAGCCATCTGAGGGGATCATCTTCCTGGTGTTGGACCCCCAGACTGGGGCACCTAACATGCAGCTCCAACCACTTACTCCCCAGGGAGGATGTTTGCCCTGTAATCCCCTCTTCTGTGGCCCTTTCCAGGGGCACAGGTCCTAACCTGTTTGTTTCACTTGCTACAAAAGTTTTCTTCCTACACACGAAGAAATGTCCTTGCAGATGTGATAGGAGTGTACGGTTGTTATCTGACATGCATTTTTATCACACTCTCTCGTTTCACTTACAGAAACCTGTAGAGTCACTTGTGGAAGATGTCAGTATTACTAAGTGTAAGAATGAGAAGGCGTGGTCTCGCTTTACCACTTAGAAATGAATTACTTGGAAAACCACTCGACCCTTATATGACTGTAAGAAATCTGAGAAATATAGTTTCATCCAAAGGTATAAAATATGCATAAAAGGGAAGCAAGATTAGTATTGGGTTAGAATAAAGCTGGAATACTTGCCATTTGCTAGATTTTACTCCAACTGGGCTAAGATTTCCAAATTCAAGGGACACAATAGACACAGAAAGCTATTTACTTCCAAAGGGAAAGAAAAAATATCCCATAGCATTTATGGAAGTAATGTCTGAGGTTTTGCAGTTCGATGCCCCAGCCTGTGTTTTCCTTCCTGCTCTGATGTCCACATCAGCTGCTTCCAAGTTAATAGTATCTTTTTATTTTTGAAAACAGATGGGTATACTGTAGAAGAAATACCAACTCATACACCCTTGACTTTGCTTAGCTAGTTTCCTAAGTACTTGGTCCCCACAGGTAAGATTTTCATTAAAATATTTGGTACATGAGGCATGGGCCTGTGGATGGATCACAGGAGAATTTGTTCCTGAAATCTTCATGTCAGACTAACCCCCATCAAGACATTTGTCATCAGACCCTAAAGCCCCTGTGTGTGTGTTACTCGTTCAGTGTTCAACTCTTCAAAACGCCGTGGACTGTAGACCACCAGAATCCTGTGTCCAGTATTCTCTCCAGGCAAGAATACTGGAGTGGGTTTCCATTTCCTTCTCCAGGGATCTTCCCAACAACAGGGATTGAATCCAGGTCTCCTGCATTGCAGGCAGATGTTTTACTTTCTGAGCTATTAGGGAAGCCCCTTAAGTCCCAACCTGACTTTATTGAAACTCACTAGAGTGAGAATAACCTGGTGCTCTGGGCACCTTGTTCACTTGATTTTATTTTATTACAAGGGGGTCTCAGTGCTGGAGGCCTTTTCCTTCACAGTGACATTGCTGCAATACGTTAGTCAGAATGACTTGGATAGCACTCTCTGACAACAAGAGGAACCTTTTATGTAGACTGAGTGACTTACTAAGCATTTCATATCCTCCATCTTACTTCATCACAAAACCACTCTCTGAAACATCAGGGGTGGGAATCACTAATTCCATTTAAAAAATACAGAAAGTGAAGCCAAGGGTAGCGTAAGATTTCACTTTTGTTCCCATCTGAAACGAGAAATCTAGAAGTGAGGGCTTTTGAGGCTTAACGTGTAGGGCCAAGGAATCCACTTATGGTCCAACAGGTATATTCAAATTAACGAGATAAGATAATTCAAAAGGTACAAACTTGTAGTTATAAAGTAAATAAATCATGGGAGCTACAGTGTACAGCATATTGACTATAGTATGCCTTTATTGCATATTTGAAAGTTATTAAGTGAGAAGATCTTAAAATTCCTCATCACAGGGGAGAAAATTGTAATAACTATGTATTGGAATGGATGCTACCTAGACTTACTGTGATGGTCATATTGCAATGCATACAAGTATCAAGTCATTATGTTGTACATCTGAAACTGATAGAATATGTCAATTTCCCTCTATTTAAAAGAGGTAATTTAAGAACATACAAAGGGGAAACCCTAACCTGCTTTTCCTATTAAGTTTTCATCTAACCTCATCTTGTAATTTGGTTGGGGATTATAGTGCTGTGAAGGAGAAGGCAATGGCACCCACTCCAGTACTCTTGCCTGGAAAATCCCATGGATGGAGGAGCCTGGTGGGCTGCAGTCCATGGGGTCGCTAAGAGTCAGACATGACTGAGCGACTTCACTTTCACTTTTCACTTTCATGCGTTGGAGAAGGACATGGCAACCCACTCCTGTGTTCTTGCCTGGAGAATCCCAGGGCCGGAGGAACCTGGTGGGCTGCCATCTATGGGGTCGCACAGAGCCAGATACGACTGAAGCGATTTAGCAGCAGCAGTAGAGTGCTGTGACTTGAGTAGAAAAAAATTAGTAGAAAAGGAATTGGGATTTGCATCTTGGAGTAGCTTTAGAAAATATTGACCATTGCTTTGTATATTTAGGCCATCTAGTCATCTTTTTAACAGTTAGAAAACAACAAGTGTTTTATATTATCACATGTTTGATACCTAAATATAGATATTCATTTCAATATATTTCAGTTTAAAAAGGAAATTGTTGTACTTTGACACTTAAATTAATAACTGATACAGTGGGTTGAAATCTCCCTCTTGTTTTCTATTCAACACAGCAATTTTTTATTTCATTTTTTCCTTTCCTTTTGACTAAAGTTATCTCAGACTAAGTAGCTAATCTTCCTTTTTTGTCCTCTATTATTTCAACCTTCACTTATTAAGTTGTACCTTAATATTTTAAATTTTCTTCATTATGAAAAAACTGTATAACATTTTTATTCTTACTGATTCTCACCCCTATGTTTTTATTGTCAAATATTTTAACTTTACATACAATTAAAACTTTAGAAGATTTTTTCAACAGTATTTAAAGCACTTGATATATTTATTTGTGTTATCACCATATTAGCTTTTCCTTCTGACCACAATGCAGTAAGATTAGATCTCAATTACAAGAGAAAAACTATTAAAAATTCCAACATATGGAGGCTGAACAACACGCTGCTAAATAACCAACAAATCACAGAAGAAATCAAAAAAGAAATGCAAATATACATAGAAATGAATGAAAATGAAAACACAATAACCCAAATTCTGTGGGACACTGTAAAAGCAATGCTAAGGGGAACATTCATAGCAATACAGGAATACCTCAAGAAACAAGTCAAATAAATAACCTAACTCTACACCTAAAGCAACTAGAAAAGGAAGAAATGAAGAACCCCAGGGTTAGTAGAAGGAAAGAAATCTTAAAAATTAGGGCAGAAATAAATGCAAAATAAACAAAAGAGACCATAGCAAAAATCAACAAAGCCAAAAGCTGGTTCTTTGAAAGGATAAATAAAATTGACAAACCATTAGCCAGACTCATCAAGAAACAAAGGGAGAAAAATCAAATCAATAAAATTAGAAATGAAAATGGAGAGATCACAACAGACAACACAGAAATACAAAGGATCATAAGAGACTACTATCAACAATTATATGCCAATAAAATGGACAACGTGGAAGAAATGGACAAATTCTTAGAAAAGTACAACTTTCCAAAACTGGACCAGGAAGAAATAGAAAATCTTAACAGACCCATCACAAGCACGGAAATTGAAACTGTAATCAAAAATCTTCCAGCAAATGAAAGCCCAGGTCCAGACGGCTTCACAGCTGAATTCTACCAAAAATTTAGAGAAGAGCTGACACCTATCCTACTCAAACTCTTCCAGAAAATTGCAGAGGAAGGTAAACTTCCAAACTCATTCTATGAGGCCACCATCACCTTAATACCAAAACCTGACAAAGATGCCACAGAAAAAGAAAACTACAGGCCAATATCTCTGATGAACATAGATGCAAAAATCCTTAACAAAATTCTAGCAATCGGAATCCAACAACACATTAAAAAGATCATACACCATGACCAAGTGGGCTTTATCCCAGGGATGCAAGGATTCTTCAATATCCGCAAATCATTTGGGAACTTTTTTCCCTAGAAGAACTTCCTTTAATATTTCTGTCAGGATAGACCTATAGGCAATTGAATCATTCCACTCAACCTTGAATCGGTTGCTTAAAAAAATCTGCAGTCAGTCTTGCTGTAGCTCTTATGAAATAACGTTAGTTTTCTTCTCTGTCTGCTTTTCATATTTACTTTTGGACTTTCATTGAAAATATGATGGTGAATCTGAGGAACACGGGAGTATTTTGAATGATATTGCTATATATATTCTCAAACTTCTGCTATATAAAGTTTATAGGAGTTCCTTTAAAAGTAGGTCCAGAATTAAATAAAGTTGGGAAAACATTGGATTTGTCAAATCTAAACTTAACTTTAGAATCACAGATAAGTAAATACCCATGAAAGTGTTACACAACATACTACAAATATTTGAAAAAATATTACCATGTTGAAGAAATAGATTCCCATGGGTCAATTTTTGAGACAAGAAGTCTTATTGTGATCCACTTCTACCATATACCGGTTGTTCTGTACTATGTATGAACACCTTTCTTAGCAGAATAACGTAAAGTTTAAACGTCATACTTAGGATTTCTGTAGCCTGATTTCTCACATGTACCTGCTGTCTGTTTTTGGCAAGTTATTTAACTTCTCAAATGTGTTTCTTTTTCTTATTTTTAAAAGATGATAGTAATGATATCTCTCTGGGAGTTTTTGTGAGTATTGTATTAGATTGAGCCAGGCATATAATATATGCTCAGCAGTCATATATATTTCATGCAAATAACATACAATCTACATTATATATATGAAAGTGGAAGTCACTCAGTCTTGTCCAGCTCTGAGACCCCATGGACTATATAGTCCATGGAATTCTCCAGGCCAGGATACTGGAGTGGGTACCTGTTCCCTTCTCCAGGGATCTTCCCAACCCAAGGATGGAACACAGGTCTCCTGCATTGCAGGCAGATTCTTTACCATCTGAGCCATAAGGGAAGCCCAAGAATACTGGAGTGAGTAGCCTATCCCTTCTCCAGGGGATGTTCCCAACCCTGGGACTGAATCCAGGTCTCCTGCATTGCAGGCAAATTCTTTACCAGCTAAGCCAAAAGGGAGCTCATATTTTATATACATTATATATATTTATATATATATGTATACACACACACAAATATACTATTAATGAAGACAACATTACAGTCATTCTAAATGCTAATAGCAACTGACTTGTAATTTTCTGACCATAGTCATCACTTTTTATTTGTAGCATAATAATTTGTATGCATGTTTTATATTAAATTTTAAAGCATAAGCTTCTAGGCTTTCTGGGGGAAAAAAGGATTTAATATGTTGTGTGTTGTTAAGGGAGATTTAATAAAAGAATAACAATAAGCAATAATAATATTTTTGAGTGATTATCACTTCAGGCACTATAATGAGATTATATATAAAAGTTGCCTTCCAAGTGTATTATGATACAATGATGTGAGCAGTAGTATCATGCCTATGCTACACATGTTTAGAGTTTCCTAGTACAAAATGGGGAATCTGGTATTTATATGTCTGCCTGCACTTTATATGCTCATCTCTCTCACACTATATAGATGTTGCCCAACCATGGACTTAGAAGATTCTAATGCATTTCTAGTAATAAGAGTAGCAGCTGTTTCTTCGAGGATGAGAACAGTAAACAACAGACACTGGTCGTCTAAGATGGTCTCAGTCCTCTGGTGTATGAGCATTCCATTCAGGCATGCCTCCGTAGTGCAGACATTACTCAAACTGTTACCGAGTCTAAGCTTGCTTTGCTAGATGCATGACAGGCCAATGAATTGGAGAATGAATTACAGGCCAATGAATCAGGACTGAGAAGATACAGACTAATGTCTCAAAATATCCATTTTATGGGGTCTGCATGCCAGGTTCTTTTATGGATCAAACAAAGTAAAAAGTCCATTAATCTTGCAAATATATCCAAGTGTGGCAAGCCTCAGGCAGAGGATGTGTTCATTTCTTCCTTCCTGACATCTCCAGATGGACACGGGTCTGAACAAAGGCTCTTTAGATCGACAGTCGGGCACAGGAGCAGGATTCTGTGAGGCGGGCCTTTATGTATGATTCTAGCAACTGAAACAACTAAAAGCAAGTCAAAGAAACAGAATCAGAGCTGATTTTTCCCTGCAACAAGAAAAATTATCACAAGGAAAATTCTAGGAATTAGTGCACTGGGGCTTTTAAAACTGATAGGCTGTAAGAAATAGATTTTAGGTGTGATAGATTCTCCTTGAGAAATACATTATGGCTTGGCACACAATGATGCATATTTCCAAATTAGTGGGAATAAAATGTACTCCAGTCTGAACCTAATCGTCAGTCCCAATGGTTTTTGCTTTATGCAGGACAGGATTTCAATTATTCTTGCCAGTTGTCCACGCTGGTCTTATGGTCCACACCAATCATTCCTCCTGATGATTTTGGTGTTTGGGATGGGCATTTTTGTTTGTTTGCATTTGTTTATGAATTTTTGTTCTGAAAAGGACGTAGAAAACAAACTTTCAAGGGACAAGTCTTGCTAACTGTTCAGTAGACATTGTGGGTTCTTTAGATTCTGCCAACTTCTTTGACAACTTGAAGACACCATAGCTTTTCACTTTGTTTGGGCAATCGTTCCTATGCAATGGAGAGGGAAATGGCAACCCACTCCAGAATTCTTGCCTGGAGAACTGCAGGGACAGTGGAGCCTGGCGAGTTACAATCCATGAGGTCGCAGAGTTGGCCACGACTGAGCGACTCTCACTCACACTCACTATGTTACCTCTATCCATCCTTCATGCATTGGCTGAGGTGTTGATTCTCTGAGAAAACCTTCTGCCTGTCATTGAAAGTATGTTTTTATGGGACTTTTCTATAGTGAAGTGAAAGTCTCTCAGTCGTGTCTGACTCTTTGCAACCGCATGAACTATACAGTCCATGGACTTCTCCAGGCCAGAATACTGGAGTGGGTAGCCTTTCCCTTTTCCAGGGGATCTTCCCAGCCCAGGGATTGAACTCAGCTCTCCTGCATTACAGGTGGATTCTTTACCAGCTGAACCACAAAGGTTCCCTGTATTAGTCAGTGGTTTAAAATCCACCTCGCAATTACCTAGCAATGCAGGCAACAGATTCAATCCCTGGTCGGGGAAGTAAGAGCCCACATGCAGAGGAGCAGCTGAGCCTGCTTGACACAACAAAACACCCCGCTTCATGCAACGAAGATCCCGCCGGCCAACTAAGATCTGACACAGTCAAATAAATGAAGGTTTTCAAAAGTAGATTTTCATTATTCATTCTCATGTGGGCACCTTGTTCTAACCATAATTGTGTATCCTTATTTGTGAGTTTCCTTGATGTTTGTCTTCTCCTATAAACCTGAGAATGTGAGACTATGAACATGGTTGTTTTGCATGGATATTTACATGCATGGTCAGGACTATGCCTAAACTCATCTGGGACCAATACACAATTGAATGAATGAATGAATCAGATCAGTCGCTCAGTAGTGTCCGACTCTTTGCGACTCCATGAATCACAGCACGCCAGGCCTCCCTGTCCATCACCAACTCCCAGAGCTCACTGAGACTCACGTCCATCGAGTCAGTGATGCCATCCAGCCATCTCATCCTCTGTCGTCCCCTTCTCCTCTTGCCCCCAATCCTTCCCAGCATCAGAGTCCTTTCCAAAGAGCCAACTCTTCGCATGAGGTGGCCAAAGTACTGGAGTTTCAGCTTTAGCATCATTCCACCCAAAGAAATCCCAGGGCTGATCTCCTTCAGAATGGACTGGTTGGATCTCCTTGCAGTCCAAGGGACTCTCAAGAGTCTTCTCCAACACCACAGTTCAAAAACATCAGTTCTTCGGCGCTCAGCCTTCTTCACAGTCCAACTCTCACATCCAGACATGACCACAGGAAAAACCATAGCCTTGACCAGACGAACCTTTGTTGGCAAAGTAACGCCTCTGCTTTTGAATATGCTATCTAGGTTGGTCATAACTTTCCTTCCAAGGAGTAAGCGTCTTTTAATTTCATGGCTGCAGTCACCATCTGCAGTGATTTTGGAGCCCAGGAAAATAAAGTCTGACACTGTTTCCACTGTTTCCCCATCTATTTCCCATGAAGTGGTGGGACTGGATGCCATGATCTTCGTTTTCTGAATGTTGAGCTTTAAGCCAACTTTTTCACTCTTCACTTTCACTTTCATCAAGAGGCTTTTTAGTTCCTCTTCACTTTCTGCCATAAGGGTGGTGTCATCTGCATATCTGAGGTTATTGATATTTCTCCTGGCAATCTTGATCCCAGCTTGTGTTTCTTCCAGTCCAGCATTTCTCATGAATGAATGAATAATTCTTATCAATGGTGCAAATGTTTGAGATGAAGTAAGGCATGCAATTCTATCTGAAATCCATTTGGCTTAATAACAGACTTCTGTCCCTGTTACTCCATGTTTATACCAATATGCAACCCTAGAGGTAAGGATATAACTTGATTTTAGCATCATCAAAGAGAATTAATACAAGTCATGTTAATACACTCATGGTCTCCCTCAGCAGTCAGAACTGGATTCCTATGCACAGATTCATCACTTTTTGTCCAGTAGTCTGAGATAAGGACCTATTGTTGCTCTCATGGGAGCTTTGTCCCCTGAGAGCTCCATGGGTGTATAACACTCTCTTTCAGTTCCCAATAACCCCATTTGACTTTATATGTAATAGACCAAGTGCCGGAGTTCCTTGAACATTCATTCATTCATTCCACTAATTGTCAATGGTGTCTATTACCTTCTTTGGCCTTTACCCAGAGTGGGATCTCTCCAAACTGGGAGCCTGCAGTAATGACCAGGGCAAATACCTGCAAATACTCATGACTTTGATTGTGATGATCACCATTTTCAGGACACTACAGGGATTCTCTTCTGTTCTCATGCCAGCAGTAGTCTTTCAGCGAGGGTGTTGTTTGGGGCTGCCTTTCTAATCTCTCCATTTTATAGATGAACATATAGTGACTTAAAGCAATTAGGTGACTTATCTGAAGGGACAGATCAGCAACTCCTACCATACTGTCATGTTAGCTATTTCTGTGGCATTGCTTTTTTTTCTCATCCTCTCTTGGCTGTGAAGAACTTTTCCCTTTTGATCAAAGACTAAGAAGAACATCTCAGTTGAATGTTTCTCATCTTTTATGAATTGAATTTCTGATTTTAGACTCAATTGTGAAATCAATGAACTTGCTTATTCATTGTTCGGGGAGCCGGGTAAGCCTCCAATCAAATCTACAGTCTGTATATGTTTTCTGAGACAGAGGTAAGCAGGAAAATATATCAAGCCACCCATTTCCCTCCTGATTTATTCATAACTAAATACTGAATGTTTTTGCAGCATATTGGATATTATTATGTGTTTGTGATTTTTAATGACAGACTGTGTTACAAATACCATGGAAATTCTTAAGAAGGATCTGTATTTATGTTGTAAAAAAATAAAAAGACCAAGAGGGTCTCGAGTCCCTGCTTTGCTATACGTGAGCTTATAGACCTTGGACAAGTTGTTAAACCTTTCTCAATTTAGCTTCCTCTCTTGAAGTATGGTAATATTAGTTAACAGTGGCTAATCCCAAGATCTTTGAGAGCATCAAATTAGATCTGAATTTGAAAATTTATTATAATTTGGAGAGTACATTTGTCTTTAATGAAAAAGAGAAAGAATAGAAAGAAATAAAATGAGGGGGACCCAGGCTAGTCATCAACTATAAAAATGCACTAAAATGAGAGGCATAAAAAATCATATCAGATCAAAGAATATAAGAGAATGAAGTAATCTGAACTGTTGTTATTATTCTGAAGTTTGCTAGCATTAGACACTCAGATTAATTATTAGATATATTGGCTGGTGATTTATAGTGTAAATGAGACCATGGTACCACCCCACTGGACTGAGAGATAAAAATAATGCTCTCTGCTTGGGAATAAAGAATAGGAATATCCCAAATAATCATCATTTTATATATTACTCTTGTACTTCTATACTTTCTGATCAGGGAATATGTTTTTTACATCATTCTAGACCTTAGAATGGAGAAGGAAGCGGCAACCCACTCCAGTGTTCTTGCCTGGAGAATCCCAGGGATGGCGGAGCCTGGTGGGCTGTAGTCCATGGAGTTGCACAGAGTCAGACATGACTGAAGCGACTTAGCAGCAGATCTTAGAAAAGCACACAACCTGATACGCTGTAAGGACTTAGGTTGGAGAGAGAATGAATGTTGGATGAATTACTGAACAAATTCCAGCACTTTATGTGGCTTACTAATAGGTGTTATTGATAATTCATATAACTTTTAAATATAGAAGTAATCTCGCATACAGGGTTATCGCTACCATCTTTCTAAATTCCATATATATGTGTTAGTATACTGTATTGGTGTTTTTCTTTCTGGCTTACTTCACTCTGTATAATCGGCTCCAGTTTCACCCACCTCATTACAACTGACTCAAATGTATTTTTTTAATGGCTGATTAGCAAAAGAGACACAGATGTACAGAACAGTCTTTTGGACTCTGTGGGGGCAGGGATGATTTGGGAGAATGGCATTGAAACATGCATAATATCATATATGAAATGAATCGCCAGTCCAGGTGTGATGCATGATACAGGATGCTCGGGGCTGGTGCACTGGGATCACCCAGAGGGATGGTATAGGGAGGGAGGTGGGAGGGGTGTTCAGGATGGGGATCACAAGTACACCCGTGGTGGATTCATGTTGATGTATGGCAAAACCAATACAATATTGTAAAGTAATTAGCTTCTAGTTAAAATGAATAAATAAAAATAATTTTTTTAAAAGTAATCTTTCCTTTCCTTTTCTTTCTTGATAGAGGGAGGAGAGGAATTTTATTGTAAACACATGTGGGTATATTTCTTGTTACTTGACTTGTAATCAGAAAGATAGTATATTAGCTAAATTCCTAGTAGCTAATTGTGTATTTGATTCCAAAACCAACAATTTTAATTTCTCCACATTACTTGTGAATAATGCACACAACAAATTAGTTATTCATGAACAGGTCAATATTATGAATAACATATTTCATGCCCCAGCTGGGGTAGATTGACTATATATAAAATACTAGGAGAATATTTCTTGGTGATCAAGAACTTGGGCTTTGATTCAAAATGACATGACTTCAAGTATCAATGCTGCTACTTGCTAGATTTATGGACTTCATTGTGTAACTCTTTGTGAGCAAGCTTCACTTCCCCATTTGTGAAATGGGGATAGATAATACATCACAGAGTTGGGTGATAAATCAATGTAGGTATAATACACACGTATATTTCAGGTGCCTTGAAAATAGAAAGTACTCAGTAGTTTCTGACTATCATTTAATTCATTATTGAAGTTTGTACATCTGCTTATTTAGTATTGATGATGTATATGGGAGATGAATCCAAATTAAGATGAAACAATTTATTACAAGTAACAAAGTGGTCGATGGTGTTCCATAGGTTATAACAGAAAGGTACTGTCTAGAGAGTAGGAGTTTTTGAAGACTTCATGGATGTTTTGAAACTCATGTTATTCTCTGAAGAACAAATTTGGATTGTACTAAGTGGGATTGACAGCCAGTCATCAGCATAGCCAGAAACTCTCCTCTGGAAATTCCCTTAACCTACTGTCCAGCTGAAATCTGTGTCCTGGGACAGAGCTTCCCTAGCGACCACCTCATTGGTGACATTCTCTCTCCCCTCTCTTGTTAGTGCTGTACTGTTCCATGATCTTGACTTTACAACATTATCATACTCTTATTTTTTCCTCCAGGCTCCTTCATTTAGGTTTTAATGGTCTTTTCTAGTTTTGTTAATTTAATATGATATGTCAAATTTAAACCATTAGCAAATTGCCAATATAGTTTTTTGGATGGACTGATGCTGAAGCTCTAAATCTTTGGCCACCTGATGTGAAAAACTGACTCATTGGAAAAGACCCTGATGTTGGGAAAGATTGAAGGCAGGAGGAGAAGGGGATGACAGAGGATGAGATGGTTGGATGGTATCACCGACTCAATGCACATGAGTTTGAGTAAACTCCAGGAGTTGGTGATGGACAGGGAGGTCTGGTGTGCTGCAGTCCATGGGGTCACAAAGAGTCAGACATGACTGAGTGACTGAACTGAACTGAATGTAGTTCAAATTAATAAAATCTGATGCAACTGGTCCAATTTTTTATTCAACCTTTTTTAGCTAAAAGGAATCTCAAACTCACCACATCTAATCTGAAATCATCTTTCTATTCTTTCTAAAACATCTGTTTCTTCTACACCACTCCCTCTGTTGGTATACAAAAAATGGAGTCATCATTGTTTCCCATTTCTCTAAAGTATTACATTCAACACATTGTGAAATCCAGCCAGCTCTATTCTGGAATATATCTAGAACTGAATACTTTCTGATTGCCTCTTTCACTACCAGTCTACTCCAAGCCATCACCATCTGTTACATAGATTAATGAGATTAATGCAAAGAAAAATGAAATGGGTGAAATCATAGTGTACTAGACCTCAATCTCACATGCAAGTTGTCCTTATCCTCACCTACATTTTGAGTCCCCAGAGATTCTGTCACTACCTTCTAACAGTAAGAATATCTTCATTGATTGTATTCTGTTAAGTGCCAGGCAATGTCATTACATCCATTTTATAGGTGGATAAACTGAGGCTAAGATACACTAGTTAATATGCAGTGTCATTCAGGGAAAAAAAATGAATTCTTACTTGGAATAGCTATAATGTCCTCTATGTGAGTAGACAATAAATATTGTATGAAAAGTTGGAGGAAGGCGTGAGTGGAATATGATAGTGGAAGAAATTTGGGGCAGAAACAAATAGAATGCATCGGGATACAGGACATTCGATTTTCTAGTTACCTGGAATTCCTCTAATCTTCTTCTCAAATCAGTGCATAGATGGTAACCTATCCATAATACTTAAAAGCCTGCAATGCCAGTTTGTATTATCTCTCCAGTTTGATAATGAGTTCAAGGAACAACTGATGGACAAATGATATCGAGTAATACCCAACGTCTGTCATCTAGTACAGGATAGAGCAGAAATGTGCATCCAGATGTCTCTATTCTGAACACACACTTTTAACTTTTATTCTCTAGATGTCTTTATTTCTTGTACAGGATTCACTACAGTATCCCAATCTGTGGAAGTTACATATTCTTTGTATCCCATTATCCTTTGAGACTACTAAAGACTAGAAAATGATATACTAAACTATGTTTTAGTAGAATATAACACTGCTCGATACAATAGCAGTAATTGAAATGAAATGAAGTAATTTACAGGATCCTATTTTATTGAGTAAATAGTCTGTCAGTGTATAAAAATCTGAATTGTGATGCTAACGTATCTAATTTAATAACAAATCCTGTGATTTTCCATAAGTTGCCTTTTGTCTCTGAACTTTAATTTTGATAATTTATTAAGATAGAAGATAGGGTTGTATTACCTCCAAAATCATTTAAGCTAGAACAATCTATTTTTAACCAATGTTTAGAAATTACAGTTTGTTGTTACACCCATGTGAAATTCAAAAAATTCTGATACAAGGTATATATTGGACATAATGATAATTCTAACTCCGTTGCTAACAAGCTCCTCTTTTCTCATTGCTATAGGCCATTCACATACTGCACAAATAACCCCCATGAAGAACAGTACAGTCGTGACTGAGTTCATTCTTGTCGGGATAACTGATGACCCACAACTGCAGATCCCACTCTTTCTAGTGTTCACACTCATCTACCTCCTCACTCTGGTTGGGAACCTGGGGGTGATCACGCTGATCCTGCTGGACTCTCGTCTCCACACTCTCATGTACTTCTTCCTTAGCAACCTCGCTCTGGTGGACTTTGCTTACTCCACAGCCGTCACTCCCAAAGTGATGGCTGGATTCCTCACGGGAGACAAGGTCATTTCCTACAATGCTTGTGCTGCTCAGCTTTTCTTCTTTGCTGTCTTTCTCATTATGGAAAGTTTTCTTTTGGCTTCAATGGCCTATGACCGTCATGCAGCGGTGTGTCAACCACTCCATTACACCAACATCATGACACCAAGAATGTGTTCCTGGATGGTCACAGGGTCCTATGTTCTTAGTTTTCTGGAGGCCTCTGTTCACACTTGGAACATATTCAGTCTGTCTTTCTGCAGATCCAATGTGATTGATCACTTTTTCTGTGATGCTACTCCTCTCCTGGCTCTCTCATGCTCAGAAAGCAACAGAAGTGAGATGGTTTTATTTCTTTTGGTTGGCTTCACTGTCCTCTCTTCTAACCTGGTCATCCTGGTCTCCTATCTGTTTATCTTTGTCACCATTCTGAGGATGTGCTCATCTGAAGGACATCAAAAGGCCTTTTCCACCTGTGCTTCCCACCTCACTGCTGTCTCCATCTTTTACGGGACAGCTTCTTTCATGTACTTTGAGCCCGGCTCCTGCCATTCCATGAGCACAGACAAAATGGCGTCTGTGTTCTACGCCATAGTCATCCCCATGCTGAACCTTCTGATCCATAGTCTGAGGAACAAAGAGGTCAAGAGGGCACTAAAAAAGGCTGTGGGGAAGGCAAAGTCTTCTCTAAGATTCAAAATTTAATTAACTAGAAACACATTTCATACGTACCAATCAAGCTAGGGAAAATAGTGACTTGCTAGACCAACAGGTTTATAAATTATTGATGTACTTTCTCAAATCCTTTATTAAGTGTATGATGAAAAGAAAAATAGTTTAGGTAGTATCAACCTTGAACTCAGACATCTTATATAAAATTTCTCTTTAATTGCATTTCATTATTTCACATTATCAGCCCCACTCTCATTTCATTCAATGTATATTAAGTAAATGCCCAAAGAAACATCATTTATGGAAACCTCATGTAAATCACACATTCATGAATGGACAAAAAATGAGTTCAGTATAAATGAGATTAGGCTATTAGAATATATTTGTAATATATATTAAATAATTTAATAAAACAATGATTTTGGTGTCTGATAATGCATTCTTAAATAAACTTGGTGCCAAATATCCTGGCTATAGTTTTATTGCTTAATGTTTTGTTTTCTTTTTTTTTCCTGTTTCAATGATAATAAGCATAATTATATGGTCATCTTTAATTTGCTCAATTTTCCTATTTGTCAGCTCATTATCCAGAATCTACATCTTCATATGACAATTTGGGGACTTTCTTGGTGGCTCATTGGAGAAGGCAATGGCCACCCACTCCAGTACTCTTGCCTGGAAAATCCCATGGACGGAGGAGCCTGGTAGGCTGCATTCCATGGGGTTGCAAAGAGTTGGACACGACTGAGCAACTTCACTTGGTGGCTCAGAAGGAAAAGAATCTGCCTGCAATGCAAGAGACCTGGGTTCAATCCCTGGGTCAGGAAAAACCCCTGTAGATGGAAATGGCTACCCATTCCAGTATTCTTGCTGGAGGATCCCATGCACAGAGGAGGCTGGTTAGGTACAGTCTATGGAGTCGCAAAGAGTCAGATGTGACTGAGGGGCTAACACTTTCACTTTCATGAAAATTTTAATTTAAAAATTAGACCAGAGTATAAGACAAGAGAAATAATAATATATGCATATTTTAATTTATGGAAATAAAAATAACATTTGATTTAAAAAAAAGATGACTCTGTCATCAGCCTAGGACACATTTTATTTCCATTCCTTCCTGTTTACAGTCAGGCTGCCAACTTAGAGACTGGCATTTAAGCTCAGAGTAGAAGTTGGCCTAGTCCTTGTCAATCTCTGTGAATAATCTAGCCTATGTCTCAATTTTTGGATGTCACAACACAACAAATCATTCTGTGTTATGACAACAATTACGAAGATATTTTTTAAAGAAATCTAAAGATTTAACATCATGATCAGATAAGATTTATTTCATTTATTTCACATGAATTGTTCACCATCCAGAAATCAATCAATGTGGTAAACCACATTATCAAAAGGAAATACAAAAACCACATGACAGTATCATGGATGCAAATGTCATGCATATTTTGAAAGTAATTGCATTAAATATGTGGATCTCTTTGGGTAGTGTAGCAATGTCAAAAAAGCATTTGACAAAATTCATTGTCCTCTCATGATATAAAATTATCATTAAAGTGGGTATAGAGGGAACATATCTCAATGTGTAAAGGCATTTTATGGCAAACTCACACCAACATAATCAGTCAGTTCAGTCGCTCAGTCATGTCCAACTCTTTGCAACCCCATGAATCACAGCACGCCAGGCCTCCCTGTCCATTACCAACTCCCAGAGTTCACTCAAACTCACGTCCATGGAGTTGGTGATGCCAAAGGAGATCAGCCCTGGGTGTTCTTTGGAAGGAATGATGCTGAAGCTGAAACTCCAGTACTTTGGCCACCTCATGTGAAGAGTTGACTCATTGGAAAAGACCCTGATGCTGGGAGGGCTTGGGGGCAGGAGAAGAAGGGGACGACAGAGGATGAGATGGCTGGATGGCATCACTGACTCGATGGACATGAGTCTGAGTAAACTCCGGGAGTTGGTGATGGACAGGGAGGTCTGGTGTGCTGCGATTCATGGAGTCGCAAAGAGTCGGACATGACTGAGTGACTGAACTAATTGCAATTTTCATCTTTCACTTATTACATTATACCTTAATATTTATTTTTCTTCATTATATAGCAGTTTAATTCTGATTGATTCCTACTCCTTTTGCTCTTATTGTCAAATATTTTAACTTTACATACAATTAAAACTTTAGAAGATTTTTAAACAATATTTAAAACACAATATATTTATTTGTGCTATTGACATAGTTTTTCCACTATTATTTCTAACTTTCTCTTTTTTTCATTTTGGAACTTTTTCCTAGAAGAACCTCCTTTAGTATTTCTGTCAGGATAGATATACAGGCAATTAGATCATTCCACTCAACCCTGAATTGATTGCTTATGTTGAGAAATCTGCATTCAGTCTCACTGTAGCTCTTACCAAAATAAGTTAGTTTTCTTCTCTGGTTGCTTTTCATATTTACTTTTTGACTTTCATTAAATGAAAATATCATGATGAATCTGAGGAACTCAGGAGTATTTTGAATTACATTGCTACATTTATTCTCAAACATATGCTATATAAATTCCCTGGTGGCTCAGATGGTAAAGCGTCTGCCTACAATGCAGGAGACCCAGGTTCGATCCCTTGGTCAGGAAGATACTCTGGAGAAGGAAATGGCAACCCACTCTAGTACTCTTGCCTGGAAAATCCCATGCACAGAGAAGCATGGGAGGCTACAGTCCATGGGGTGGCAAAGAGTCGGACACGACTGAGCAACTTCACTTTCACTATGCTATATAAAATTTATCGGAGTTCCTTTACAAGTAGGTCCAGAATTAAATAAAGTTGGGAAAACATTGGATTTGTCAAATCTAAACTTAACTTTAGAATCACAGATAAGTAAATACCCATGAAAGTGTTACACAGCATATTATGAATATTTGAAAAAATATTACCATGTTGAAGAAATAGATGCCCATGGATCAATTTTCAAGACAAACAGTCTCACTGTGATCCACTTCTACCATATACCCATTGTTCTGCACTGTGTATGAACACCGTTCCTAGGAGAAGAGCTGCTGCTGCTGCTGCTGCTAAGTCACTTCAGTCGTGTCTGACTCTATGCGACCCCAGAGACGGCAGCCCACCAGGCTCCCCCGTCCCTGGGATTCTCCAGGCAAGAACACTGGAGTGGGTTGCCATTTCCTTCTCCAATGCATGAAAGTGAAAAGTGAAAGTGAAGTCGCTCAGTTGTGTCTGACCCTCAGCGACCCCATGGACTGCAGCCTACCAGGCTCCTCTGTCCATGGGATTTTCCAGGCAAGAGTACTGGAGTGGGGTGCCATTGCCTTCTCCGTGGAGAAGAGCATAAAGTTTAAATGTCATACATAGGACTTCTATAGCTTGATTTCTCACATGTACCTGATGTGTGTTCTTTGGAAGTTACTTAACTTCTAAAATGTGTCTTTTTTTCTTATTTTTAAAAGATAATAATAATGTCTATATGGGGTTTTTGTGAGTACTGTATTATTTAGCCTGACATATAATATATGCTCAGCAGTCATATATATGTTATGCAAATAACATAATCTACATTATATATAAGTTAAAGTTAAAGTGACAGTCACTCAGCTGTGTCTGACTCTTTGTGATCCCATGGACTATACAGTCCATTAATTCTCCAGGCCAAAATACTGGAGTGAGTAGTCTTTCCTTTCTCAAGGGGATCCTCCCAACCCAGGGATCGAATCCAGGTCTCCTGCATTGCAGGCGGACTTTTTTACCAGCTGAGACACCAGGGAGCCCACATAATATATATGTGAACACATATATTGTTGTAGCCACATGTTCCAGGAAACAAACTCACTCAGAAGGACAATGCAGATAGTGGAGTGCAGTTTATTTCACCGGTGGGCCCAAGGCAGAGTATCCTCTTAGCCAAGGACTCCAACCAGTTTTTGTGAAAACCTTATATACCCTAAGTGTATAAGGTTCCCTGAAACTACTTTGAACAAAGGAAAAAGAAAGATACAATCAAAGTTAACCAGTGATTCATATGCCTTAAGCTTAGGTAGTTAACACTGGACAATTATCAATAGGCCTGTGGTCATACCCAAATAAGCATAATAGAATGTATGATTCCATTTGATTACACAGATAATTAGGGTATTCTTTTAGGTGATGGAGAGCCCTGGGGCTCTTCCTTCCGGGGGCCTGGTTTTCCAGTTGGTTTGTCATTTCCATAGATATTGGGCATATAGCTCTAAGTCCACATTCCGGCCCAAGATGGAGTCCTGCTTTCAAGATGGAGCCTGTTCTAATTCCTCCTTCAACATATATCAGATCAGATCAGATCAGATCAGTCACTCAGTCATGTCCGACTTTTTGCGACCCCATGAATCGCAGCACGCCAGGCCTCCCTGTCCATCACCAACTCCTGTAGTTCACTCAAACTCACGTCCATCGAGTTGGTGATGCCATCCAGCCATCTCATCCTCTGTTGTCCCCTTCTCCTCCTGCCCCCAATCCCTCCCAGCATCAGAGTCTTTTCCAATGAGTCAACTCTTCGCATCAGGTGTACATATATACATATTATACTATTAATAAGGACAACATTGCAGTCATTCTAAATGCTAATAGCAACTGACTTGTAATTTTCTGACCATAATCATCACTTTCTATTTGAAGCATAATAATTTGTATGCATGTTCTATATTCCAATTTAAAGCATAAGCTTCTGTGTTTTCTGGGAAAAAAGGATTTAATATTTGTGTGTTCTTAAGGGAGACTTAATAAAAGAATATAAGCAATAATATTATTTTTGAGTGATTATCACTTTAGGCCATATAATGAGATTATATATAAAAGTTGCCTTCCAAGGATATTGTGATACAGTGATGCGTGCAGTAGTATCATGCCTATGTTACACATGTTTAGAGCTTCATAGTAAAAAATGGGGAATCTGATATTTATATGTCTGCCTGAACTTTATATGCTCATCTCTCTCACACTATATAGATGTTGCCCAACCATGGACTTAGAAGAAAGATTCTAATGCATTTCTAATAATAAGTGTAGCAGCTGTTTCTTCCAGGATGAGAACAGTAAACAACAGACACTGATCGACTAAGATGGTCTCAGTACTCTGGTGTATGAGAATTCCATTCAGTCATGCCTCCGTAGTGTAGACATGAGTTACTCAAAATGTTACCAAGTCTAAGCTTGCTCTGTTAGATGCATGAATTGGAGAGAATGAATTACAGGCCAATGAATCAGAGGCAGTTGGGTGACTGAGAAGATACAGACTAATGTCCCAAAATATCCATTTTATGGGGTCTGGATGCCAGGTTCTTTTGTGGATCAGGAAACAAAGTAAAAAGTCCATTAATCTTGCAAGTATATCCAAGGGTGGCAAGCCTCAGGCAGGGGATGTGTTAATTTCTTCCTTCCTGACATCTCCAGATGGACAAGGGTCTGAACAAAGGCTCTTCAGATCAAAAGTTAGGCAGAGGGGCAGGATTCTCTGGGGCGGGCCATTGTGTATGATTTTAATGACAAAAGCAACTAAAAGCAAGTCAAAGAAACAGAATCAGAACTGATTTTTCCGTGCAATACAATATCACAAGGAAAATTCTAGGAATTACTGCACTGAGGCTTTTCAAACTGATAGGCTGTAAGAAAGAGATTTTGGGTATGATGGATTCTCCTTGAGAAATAGGTTACAGCTTGGCACACAATGATGCACGTTTCCAAATCAGTGGGAATAAAATGTACTCCAGTCTGAACCTGATCGTCAGTCCCAGTGGTTTTTGCTTCATGCAGGACAGGATTTGAGTTATACTAACCAGTTGTCCACGCTGGTCCTATGGTCCACACCAATCATTCCTCCTGATAATTTTGGTGTTTGGGATGGGCATTTTTGTTTGCTTGTATTTGTTTATGAATTTTGTTCTGGAAAGGACACTGAAAACAAACTTTCCAGGAACAAGTCTTGCTAACTGTGCTGCAGTCCCTCTGGCTTCTTTAGATTCTGCCAACTTCCTTGACAACTTGAAGACACTGTACCTTTTCACTTTGTTTGGGCAATCCTTCCTATGCTGTGGAGAAGGAAATGGCAACCCACTCCAGAATTCTTGCCTGGAGAACTGCATGGACAGAGGAGGCTGGTGGGCTACAGTCCATGGTTGCAAAGAGTCAGCCACGACTGAGCAACTGTCATTCACGTTTACTATGTCTATTCATCCTTCATGCATTGGCTGAGGTGTTGATTCTCTGAGAAAACCTTCTGCCTGTCATTGAAAGCGTGTTTTTATGGGGCTTCCCTATAGTAGTCAGTGGTTAAAAATCTACCTTGCAACTGCCTTGCAATTTAGGCAACAGATTCAATCCCTGGTCTGGGAACTAAGAGCCCACATGCAGAGGAGAAACTGAGCCCTCCTGACACAACGAAAAATCCTGCCTCGTGCAACGAAGATCTCACGGACCAACTAAGATCTGACACAGTCAAATAAATGAAGATTTTCAAAAGTAGATTTTCATTATTCATTCTCATGTGGGCACCTTGTTCTAATTATAATTTTATATCCTTATTTGTGAGTTTGCTTAATGCTTGTCTTCTATTAACCTGAGCATGTGAAACTATGAACATGGTTGTTTTGCATGGATATTTACATCCATGGTCAGGACTATGCCTAAACTCATCTGGGACCAATACACAATTGAATGAATGAATGAATAAGTTTTGTCAATGGTGCAAATGTTTGAAATGAATTAAGGCATGCAATTCTGTCTGAAATCCATTTGGCTTAATAACAGACTTCTGTACCTGTTATTCCATGTTTATGCCAATATTCAGCCCTAGAAGTATTGTGTAACTTGATTTTAGCATCATCAAAGAGAATTAATTCAAGCTATGTTAATACACTCACGGTCTCCCCCAGCAAGCAGAATCAGATTCCTATGCAAACATTCATCACTTTCTGTCCAGTAGTCTGAGATAAGGACCTATTGTTGCTCTCCTGGGAGCTTTGTCCCCTGAGAGCTCCATGGGTGTATAACTCTCTCTTTCAGTTCCCAAGCACATTTGGCTTTATATGTAAAAGACCAAGTGCCAGAGTTCCTTGACCATTCATTCACTCAACTGATTGTCAATGCTGTCTATTACCTTGTATGGCATCTCCCCAGAGTGAGATCTCTCCAAACTGGGATCCTTCAGTAATGACCAGGGCAAATACCTGCAAATGCTCATGACTTTGATTTGATGATCACCATTTTCAAGACACTATAAGGATTCTCTTCTGTTCTCATGCCAGCTGTAGTCTTTCAGTGAGGGTGTTGTTTGGGGCTGTCTTTCTAATATCTCCGTTTTATAAATGAACATATAGTGACTTAAAGCAATTAGGTGACTTATCTGAGGAGACAGATCAGCAACTCTTACCGTACAGTCATGTTAGCTACTTCTGGGGCATTGCTTTTTTTTTTCTCATTCTCTCTTGGCTCTGAAGAACTTTCCCCCTTTGATCAAAGGCTAAGAAGAACATCTCAATTGAATGTTTCTCATCGTTTATGAATTGAATTTCTGATTTGAGTCTCATATGTGAAATCAATGAATTTTCTTATTCATTGTTCAGGAGCCAGGTAAGCCTCTAATCAAATCTACAATCTGTATAAATTCTCAGGGCCAGAGGTAACCAGGAAAATATATTAAGGTGCCCATTTCCCTCTTGATTTATGCATAACTGAATACTGAATGTTTTGAATGTCACTATATGCTTGTGATATTTAATGGCAGACTGAGTCACAGATACCATGGGATTTCTTAAGGAGGATATGCATTTATCTTGTAAAAAAAAATAAATACATAAAAGGAACAAGAGGTTCCTGAGTCCCTGCTTTGCCATACATGAGCTTGCAGACCTTGGACAAATTGTTAACCCTTTCTCAATTTTAGCTTCCTCTTTTGGAGTATGGTAGTGTTAGCTATCAGAGAAGGCGATGGCACCCCACTCCAGTACTCTTGCCTGGAGAATCCCATGGACAGAGGAGCCTGGTGGGCTGCAGTCCATGGGGTCAGGAAGAGTTGGACACGACTGAGTGACTTCCCTTTCACTTTTCACTTTCATGCATTGGAGAAGGAAATGGCAACCTACTCCAGTGTTCTTGCCTGGAGAATCCCAGGGATGGGGGAGCCTGGTGGGCTGCCATCTATGGGGTCACACAGAGTAATGTTAGTTATGCTGGCTAATCCCAAATTCTTTAAAAGTATCAAATTGGATCACAATTTGAAATTTTATTATAATTTGGAGAATACTTAACAACATTAATGAAAAAGAGAAGGAATAGAGAGAATAAGATAAGGGGACCCAGGCTAAGTGACCAACTATAAACATGCACTGAAAGGAGAGGTGTAAAAATCACATCAGAATGAAGAATTTATGGGAATGAGGGAGCCTGGACTTTAGTTTTTATTCTGAATATTTGCTTGTATTAGGCACCTAGATTGATTAATTATTAGATCCACTGGCTAGTGAACTATAGCATAAATAAATGAGACCATGGTACCATCCCACTAGCTTGAAGACAAAAGCAATGCTCTCTGCTTGGGAATAAAAAAATAGGAATATCTGAAATAAGCAACATTTTATATGTTTCTCTTGGTCTTCTATACTTTCTGACCAGGGAATATGTCCTTTATGTCATTCTAGACCTCATGTATTGTAAGGACTTGGTAGCTGAAGAAAGATGAATGTTGGATGAATTACTGAACAAATTCTAGCATTTTATGTGGCTTATTAATTAGGGTTACTCAAAACTTATGTAACTTTCAAACATATGTAGAGGTATTCTTTCCTTTCCTTTTCTTTCTTGATAGAGGGGAAAGGAATTTGATTGTAAACGTGTGGATATAGTCCTTGTCACTCAACTTGGATTCAGAAAGATAGTATATTAGCTAAATTCCCAACAGCTAATTGCATATTTGATTCCAAAAGTCCATGCTCTTTATTTCTCCACATTACTTGTGAACAACACACTCAATAAATTAGTCATTCATGAATCAGCTCAGTTCAGTGCAGTCGCTCACTCGTGTCTGACTCTTTGCAACCCCATGGACTGCAGCATGCCAGGCTTCCCTGTCTATCATCAACTCCCAGAGCCTATGCAAACTCATGTCCATTGAGTCAGTGATGCCATCCAACCATCTCATCCTCTGTCATCCCCTTCTCCTCCTGCCCTCAATCTTCCCCAGTATCAGGGTCTTTTCCAATGAGTCAGCTCTTCCCATCAGTTTGCCAAAGTATTGGAGTTTCAGCTTCAACATCAGTCCTTCCAATGAACACACAGGACTGATCTCCTTTAGGATGGACTGCTTGGATCTCTTTGCAGTCCAAGGGGCTCTCAAGAGTCTTCTCCAACACCACAGTTCAAAAGCATCGATTCTTTGGAGCTCAGCATTCTTTATTCATTCATGAATAGGCCAATATAATGAATAACATTTCTGTGCCCAGGGCTGGGGTAAGAGATTACATATAAAATATAAGGAAAATATTTCTTAGTGTTCAAAATCTCAAGCTTTGATTCAAAATGACGTTATTTCAAATACCAGCTCTGCTATTAGATGGTTTAATGGACTTCGTTATGTAACTCCTTGTCAGCAAGCTTCAGTTTCCCCATATGTTAAATGGGAATAATATCTCACATGGTTGGGTGATAAATCAATGGAGGTATAGCATGCATGAGGTTCCCTGAACATAGAAAGTGCTCAGTCGTTTCTAGCTACCATAGTTCATTATTTAAGTTTGTACATCTGCTTATATAGTATTGAAGTCCTATATGTGAGATACAGCTTAGATTAAGACAAAACAAATTATTATAAGTAACAAAGTGACCAGTGGTGCTCCATAGGTTATAACAGAATGGCAGTGTTTAGCGGAGAAGGCAGTGGCACCCCACTCCAGTACTCTTGCCTGGAAAATCTCATGGATGGAGGAGCCTGGTAGGCTGCAGTCCATGGGGTCAGAAAGAGTTGGACACGACTGAGCGACTTCTCTTTCACTTTTCACTTTCATGCATTGGAGAAGGAAATGGCAACCCCCTCCAGTGTTCTTGTCTGGAGAATCCCAGGGACGGGAGGAGCCTGGTAGGCTGCCGTCTATGGGGTCGCACAGAGCTGGACACGACTGAAGTGACTTAGCAGCAGCCGCAGCAGTTTTAGAAAGGAGTTTTTGAAGACTTCGTGGAAGCTTTGAAACTCATGTTATTCTTTGAAGAACAAATTTGAATTGTACTAAGGGCACAGAACATCTTGTACCCTTTTAAACTATGTCCTGAATATCCAATATGTGGTGGCCCAATCAAACAAAAAAATGTAAAAAGGATTGCTAAAATGTCAACACGTGATTTAAAGACATTTTATAATTCTACCTTTTCAGTAGATTAATGTCAACACAGGAATGTGCTTGAAACTATTTTTTCTTCCCTGTAGGAAAGTGCAGGATTAAGACTCCCTTCTTCATTTTGTTGAGAAGAAAGATGGTAAAAAAAAATAAAATAAAATGCTTTCAGTACATTCTACCCCCACCCCCAGATTTGGGGGACATCTAATATGAGTATTGATTAAGGTAAGTAGGAACCAAGAGGGTGTCTTCTCTGAATGATAATGCCCCCCAGTGGCCCCCCTACCACCAGCAGCAGGAGTAAAGATGGAGTGGACAGCTGCAGGCTCCTGTCAAGACTTTCACCCTCCCCTTCCCCCCACAACCTCCTAGCCTGATTGCCACCCTCTAGACCATCTAATCTAGAGATTAGACCTGAGGACTAATCTCCTGATTCTCTTTACTGGTGTGTCATTCACCAAGCTGAGGAATTCAAGTCAGCCCTAAACTCCTGTTAAATAATGTCCACATCTCTTCATATCCCTCTTTCTAAACCCAGCAGCCACTCCTGCCCAAATCCTGAAATCACTCTACTGTTCCTTCTGGAATTTACAGAAGGATTTACATTTATCAGCATAACCAGGATATCTGGACGCTCCCTTTACCAACTGCTGCTAAGTCACGTCAGTCGTGTCCGACTCTGTGTGACCCCATAGATGGCAGCCCAACAGGCTCCTCTGTCCCTGGGATTCTCCAGGCAAGAATACTGGAGTGGGTTGCCATTTCCTTCTCCAATGCATGAAAGTGAAAAGTGAAAGTGAAGTCGCTCAGTCATGCCTGACTCCTAGCGACCCCATGGACTGGAGCCTACCAGGCTCCTCCCTCCATGGGATTTTCCAGGCAAGAGTACTGGAGTGGGGTGCCATTGCCTTCTCTTTACCAACTAGTCCACCTGAAATCTGTGTCCTGGGGCAGGGCTTCCCTCGCAGCCATCTCTGTGGTGACAATTTTCATTCTCACTTTCCTCTTAATGCTTTATTGTTCCATGTTCTTAAATTTGTAACATTATCATACTCTGATTTTTTTCTCTAAACTCTTTCCTTTAATGGTCTGAGTTAGATGTGTGGATTTAATATGATATATGAAGGTTAAACAAGTAGCAAATAGCCAATATAATTAGAATTAATAAATTCTGATGCAACCAGTCCAATTGTTTATGCAGCCCTTCTAAGTTAGATGGCCAAGAAGAATCTCCAACTCACCATGACTAATCTGAAATCATCATTCTTGCTCTTCCTCAAACATCTGCTTCTTCTACTCCATTCCCTTCACGATTCATACAAACAAATGAAATCATTTTTCCCTCTTTCTCTAATATCCTCTCTAAACTCCAGCAAGCTCTACTTTATAGAAATATATCTAGAGTTTGGTAATGTCTCCTTGCCTTTCTCCCTACCACCTTGCTCCACACCATCATCTATTGCATAGGTTAATGAGACAAATGCAGAGAATATGAATTGGGTGAAATTATAGTATCCCACATTTCATTCTCAACATGAGAGCTTTCCTTAACCTCGGACCTTACGTATTACCATCTGAGCCAGAGCCCTGGGTCAATAAGATACATAGAATGTATAATTCCACTCCACTGGAATGCATCTACCCACTCCAGTATTCTTGCTGGGGAGATCCCATAGACAGAGGAGCCTGGCAGGCTAAGGCCATGGGGTCAAAAGAGTTGGAAATGACTGAGCAACTGAACATATTAAGTCCCTTGATAGAGTCCATCACTATCTTCTAACTGTAAGATTATCTGCATTGATTGAATCCTACTACATGCCATGAAATATTGTTGTATCCACTTTAGATATGGAGAAGCTGAGGCTCAGAAACCTTAGCTAATACACAGGATGACTCAGAAGAATAAATTAATTAATTCTCAGTATAGCTGTGCCCACCACTATCTGAGTAGAGGAGAAATATTGTGTGAAAATTAGAGGAAGGCATAAATGTAATATGACAGTGGAAGCGATCTGGAGCAGAAGCAAATGGAGTGAGTGAGGATATAGGATGTTTGATTTACAGTTATCTGCAATTCCTCGATTATAACATCCACTCCTTTAATCAATACAGAAACAAATAACTCTGTCCTAGTCATAGTGTGTAAAAGCCTACCATGCCAGTTTGAATTGTCACTCCAGTTTGATAATGAGTTCAAGGAAAAACTGATGGACAAATGATATTGAGCAATACCCAAAGTCAGTCATCTAGTACAGGATGGAGCAGGATTGTGCATCCAGATGTCTCTAGCTTGGAATCACACTTTTAATGTTTATTCTCTGGATGTCTTTATTCTTTCTACAGGATTTTCTACAGTAGCCCTTTGTGTTGGAATTATACATTCTGTGTATCTTATTGACCTAGAGATCTGGCTCAGATGGTAAAGAATCTGCCCAAAATACAGGAGGCCCAGGTTTGATTTCTTGGTCTGGAAGATCTCCTGAAGAAGAGAATGGCTACCCACTCCGGTATTCTTGCCGGGGAGATCCTATAGACAGAGGAGCCTGGCAGGCTAAGGCCATGGGGTCAAAAGAGTTGGAAATGACTGAGCAACTGAACATGTTTCCTATTATCCTCTGAGGCTATTGAAGAATCAGTTCAGTTCAGTCGCTCCATGGACTGCAGCACGCCAGGCCCCCCTGTCCATCACCAACTCCTGGACTTTCTCAAACTCAAGCCCATTGAGTCAGTGATGCCATCCAACCTCTCATCCTCTGTCGTTCCCTTCTCCTCCTGCCTTCAATCTTTCCCAGCATCAGGGTCTTTTCCAATGAGTCAGGTCTGCACATCAGGTGGCCAAAGTATTGGAGTTTCAGCTTCAGTATCAGTCCTTCCAAAGAGTATTTAAGGTTGATTTCCTTTTGGATTGACCAGTTTGATCTCCTTGCAGTCCAAGGGACCCTCAAGAGTCATCTCCAGCACCACAGTTCAAAAGCATCAATTCTTCAGCACTCACCTTTCTTTATAGTCCAAATGTCACATCTATACATGACTAATGGAAAAACCATAGCTTTGACTAGATGGACCTTTGTTGGCAAAGTAATGTCTCTGCTTTTCAATATGCTGTCTAGGTTGGTCATAGCTTTTCTTCCAAGGAGCAGCCATCTTTTAATTTCATGGCTGCAGTCACCATCTGCAGTGATTTTGGAGCCCCCCAAAGTAAAATCTGTCAGTTTCCACTGTTTCTCCATCTATTTGTCATGAAGTGATGGGACCAGATGCCATGATCTTAGTTTTCTGAATGTTGAGTTTTAAGCCACCTTTTTCACTCTCCTCTTTCACTTTCATCAGGAGGATCTTTAGTTCCTCTACACTTTGTGCCATAAGGGTGGTGTCATCTGCATATCTGAGGTTATTGATAATTTCTCCCATAAATCTTGATTCTAGTTTGTACTTCATCCAGCCCAGCATTTCTCATGATTTACTCTGCATATAAGTTAAATAAGCAGAATAACAATATACAGCTTTGATGTACTCCTTTACCAATTTGGAACCAGTCTGTTGTTCCTTGTTCGGTTCTAACTGTTGCTTCTTGACCTGTATACAGATTTCTCAGGCGGCAGGTAAGATGGTCTGGTATTCCCATTTCTTTAAGAATGTTCCACAGTTTGTTGTGATTCACACAGTCAAAGGCTTTGGCATAGTCAATAAAGCAAAAATAGATGTTTTTCTGAAACTCTCTTGCTGTTTCTATAATCCAATGGATGTTGGCAATTTGATCTCTGGTTCCTCTGCCTTTTCTAAAACCAGCTTGAACATCAGGAGGTTCACGGTTCACATATTGCTGAAGCCTGGCTTGGAGAATTTTGAGCATTACTTTACTAGCATGTGAGATGAGTGCAATTGCGTGGTAGTTTGAACATTCTTTGACATTGCCTTTCTTTGAGATTGGAATGAAAACTGACCTTTTCCAGTCCTATGGCCACTGCTGAGTTTTCCAAATTTGCTGGCATATTGAGTGTAGCACTTTCACAGCATCATCTTTTAGGATTTGAAATAGCTCAGCAGGAATTTCAACACCTCCACTACTTTTGTTCGTAGTGATGCTTCTTAAGGCCCACAACCATTTTGCCTTTTTGCATTTGTTTTTCTTGGGGATGATCTTGATCACTGCCTCGTATATAATGTCATGAACCTCTGCCCATAGTTCTTCAGGCACTCAGTCTATTAGATCTAAGCCCATGAATCTGTTTGTAACTTCCACTGTATATTCGTAAGGGATTTGATTTAGGGCATACATGAATGGTCTAGTGGTTTTCCCTACTTTCTTCAATATAAGTCTGAATTTTGCAATAAGGAGCTTAGAACATGATATATTAAAACTTCTGTTGTTAGATCAAGTATATTCCCCTTGATACAATTGTAGTGAAATGAAGTAAATTGCAGTAACCTATTTTGTTACATGAATATTCTGTATCAGTTTTTAAAGTCTGACTTGTGATGCCAATATATCTCATTTAGTAAAAATCCTATAATTTTTCATAAGTGACCTCTATTTCTGAACTTAAATGTTATCATTTACTAGGGTAGAAGATTGGGTTGTATTATCTACAAAATCTTTTAAGCTAGAATAGTCTGTTTTCCTGTTGTTGTTACTATTTAGTCTCTAACTCGTAACAGATTCTTTGCAACTCCGTGGAGTGTAGCCCTCCAGGCTCCTCTGTCCATGAGATTTCCCTGGGTTGCAATTTCCTTCTTCAGGGGATCTTCTTAGCCTAGGGATTGAACCCGCATCTCCTGCATAGCAGGTGGATTCTTTACTACTGAGCCACTTAGGAAACCTATCAATTTAACAATGATGTTTTGTTATTAGGCCCAGTGAAATTCACAGAATCCTGATATAAAATATTCAGCTCAGTTCAATTCAGTTGCTCAGTCATGTCTGACTCTTTGTGACCCCATGGACTGCAGCATGCCAGGCTTCCCTGTCTCTCACCAATTCCCAGAGTTTGCTCAACCTCATGCCCACTGAGTCAGTGATGCCATCCAACAATCTCATCTTCTGTTGTCCCCTTCTTCTCCTGCCTTCAATCCTTCCCAGCATCAGAGTCTTTTCCAATGAGTCAGTTCTTCCCATCAGGTGCCCAAAGTATTGGAGCTTCAGTTTCAGCATCAGTCCTTCCAATGAATATTCAGGACTGATTTCCTTTAGGATGGACTGGTTGGATCTCCTTGCAGCCCAAGGGATGATCCAGAGTCCTCTCCAACACCATAGTTCAAAAGCACCAATTCTTTGGCACTCGGCTTGCTTTATGGTCCAAGTCCACATCCATACACTGGACACTATGATAGTTCTAACTCAGTTACTTAACAGTTCCTTTTCTTTTCTCTTTTTAATTGCTATAGGACACTCACATAATGTACAAATGACCCCCATGAAGAACAGTACAGTCGTGACTGAGTTCATTCTTGCCGGGATAACTGATGACCCACAACTGCAGATCCCACTCTTTCTAGTGTTCACGCTCATCTACCTCCTCACTCTGGTTGGGAACCTGGGGGTGATCACGCTGATCCTGCTGGACTCTCGTCTCCACACTCCCATGTACGTCTTCCTCAGCCACCTCTCCCTGATGGACTTTGGTTACTCCACAGTCGTCACTCCCAAAGTGATGGCTGGATTCCTCACGGGAGACAAGGTCATTTCCTACCATGCTTGTGCTGCTCAGTTTTTCTTCTTTGCTGTCTTTCTCATTATGAAAACTTTTCTCTTGGCCTCAATGGCCTATGACCGTCATGCAGCGGTGTGTCAACCACTCCATTACACCAACATCATGACACCAAAGGTGTGTGCCTCGATGGTCATAGGGTCCTATGTTCTTAGTTTTCTGGAGGCCTCTGTTCACACTTGGAACATATTCAGTCTGTCTTTCTGCAGATCCAGGGTGATTGATCACTTTTTCTGTGATGCTACTCCTCTCCTGGCTCTCTCATGTTCAGACAACAAGAGAAGTGAGATTGTGTTTTTCATTTTGGCAAGCTTCAATATCGTCTCTTCTGTCCTGATCATCTTGATCTCTTACCTGTTTATCTTTGTCACCATTCTGAGGATGCACTCATCTGAAGGACATCAGAAGGCCTTTTCCACCTGTGCATCCCACCTCACTTCTATCTCCATCTTCTATGGGACAGGCGCCTTCATGTACCTACAGCCCGGCTCCCGCCATTCCATGAGCACAGACAAGATGGCGTCTGTGTTCTACGCCATAGTCATCCCCATGCTGAATCCTCTGATCTATAGTCTGCGGAACAAAGAGGTCAAGAGCGCCTTTCACAGGCTGTGTGGAAAGCAACGTCTTCTATAAAATTCATATCTTAATTATATAGATACAACAATAAGGTGGTTTCATACAGGTCAGATCAAGTTATGGGAAGTATAGGCCAACATTATGCACATTTTTGATATACTTTCTCAAGTTCTTAACCAAGTCTATGACACAAATGGCGTGAAAACAGGATATCTCAGGAATAATAGCTTAGGAATATCAACCTTGAACCTAGAAGTCTTAGTGCATAGTTTCTTCTTAGTTACATTTCATTATTTCTCATGATCATCCCGTCTCACTTTATTCAATGCATATTTAAATACATGCCCACAGAAACATCATTTAAACAAGCCGGTGCAACTCACACATCCATGAGTGACAGAAAAATGAGTTCAAAGATGAATGGGATTAGTCTATTTTCATAGTATAATTTAAAGCAGTGATTATGATATCTGATAATTCATTCTTAAATGTAAACTTGGTGTCAAATAGTCTGGGTATTGCTTAATTTATTGCTTAATTTTTGTTTCTGTTCTTGTTTCAGTGATAATCAACATCATTATATGGTTATCTTTAATTAGCTCAATTCTTGTCTTTATCAACTCATTATGCAGAAGTTGCATTGTCATATGACAATTTTAAAATATCAGACCAGAGTAAGAGAAATAAGAATAATGGCATATTTTAATTCACTGAAAAAAATAGTCTTTAATTTTAAAGTAAGGCTTCAATCCATCTTCAGATGGTCAATCTTGTACTCCTTTAATGCTCCCTCTTTCATGTAGGCATTCAGGCCACCAAATTATAGATTGGCAATTGGGCTCAAATTAGAGGTTGACCTGATTGGTCCTTACCAATCTCCAAGAATAACCTATCCTGGCTTTTAAATTTTGGCATATTAGGACACTATGAATCATTCAGGGTTATGATAACACTTATAAAGATACCTTTTAAGGCAATTTGAAGACTTAACATCATGCATGACAAGTTTGATTTATTCCATGGTCACTTGGGTGGCTCATCATACAGAAATCCATGTGGGACAGCACATTAACAAGAGAAAAGTTTAAAAATCACACAGTAGCCTATATGGGAAAAGAATCTTAAAAAAGAGTAGATATTTGTATAATTGATTCACTTTGCTGTATACCTGAAACTCACACAACATTGTAAATCAACTACAGTCCAATAAAATTTTTTAAATGAAAAACATTTTTAAATTTCATCACATTATAATCTCAATAAATGCAAGCCAAGAATTTGACAAAATCCACTGTCCATTCATGATAAAAAAAAAAAAAATCTCATCAAAGTGGGTATAGAGGGAACAAATCTCAACATGATAAAGCCATTTTATAACAAAACCACAGCCAACATAACACACAGTGGGAAAATCTGAAAGCTTTCCAGTTTGATTTGACAAGAATGACCCCTCACCACTTCCATTTAATATAGTTTTGGGAGTCCTAGCCACAGAAGTCAGACAAGAAACAAAATTACAAGCCATGCAACCTGGAGGAAAGAGTAAAACTGTCACTTTTGTAGATAATATGTAATATTTTATATTGTGTAAAAATCCTTCTTCCAAAAAAAAGCCCAAAAAACTGTTAGAACTATTAAGTGAATTCAGCAAAATTGCAGAATACAAGATTAATATACAGAAATCTGCTGGATATATGTACACTAGTAATGAAATATCAGAAAGAGAAAGTAAATAGTCCTATTTAAAGTCACATCGAAAAACCTAAAGTATCTAGAAATAAATTCTATCAAGGACTTGAAAGATCTGTACTCTGAAAACTATTAAACACCAATGAAGGAAACTGAAAATGATGTAAAGAAATGGAAAGAATGTAGCCCATGCTCTTGAGTTGGAAGAATTAATGCTATTAAAATTGCCATGGTATCCAAAGAGCTATGCATACTTAATGCAATCACTATCAAAATGCCCATGACCTTTTTACAGAACTAGTACAAATAACCATAAAATTTATATGGATCCACAAAACACCCATAAGTGGCAAAGCAATTTTTGAGAAAAAGAACAAAGCTGGAGGTATCTCACTCCCAGACTTCAGATTGTACTGTAAAGGTACAGCAATCAAAGTAGCAGATATTGGCACAAAAATAGACACACAAATCAATGGAATAGAATAGAGAACTCAAAACAAACCCACACAGTTAACGGTCAGTTAACCAATTACAAAAAGGGTAAGAGAAATACCAATCACCTCAGATATGCAGATGGCACCACCCTTATGGCAGAAAGTGAAGAGGAACTAAAAAGCCTCTTAATGAAAGTGAAAGAGGAGAGTGAAAAAGTTGGTTTAAAGCTCAACATTCAGAAAACTAAGATCATGGCATCTGATCCCATCACTTCATGGCAAAATAGGTGGGAAAACAGTGGAAAGTGTCAGACTTTACTTTTTGGGTCTCCAAAATCACCACAGGTGGTGATTGCAGCTATGAAATTAAAAGACGCTTACTCCTTGGAAGGAAAGTTATGACCAACCTAGACAGCATATTCAAAAGCAGAGACATTACTTTGCCAACAAAGGTCTGTCTAGTCAAGGCTATGGTTTTTCCAGTGGTCATGTATGGATGTGAGAGTTGGACTGTGAAGAAAGCTGAGCGCTGAAGAATTGATTTTGAACTGTGGTGTTGGAGAAGACTCTTGAGAGTCCCTTGGAATGCAAGGAGATCCAACCAGTCCATTCTAAAGGAGATCAGCCCTGGGTGTTCTTTGGAAAGAATGATGCTAAAGCTGAAATTCCAGTACTTTGGCCACCCATGTGAAGAGTTGACTCATTGGAAAAGACCCTGATGCTGGGAGGGATTGGGAGCAGGAGGAGAAGGGGACGACAAAGGATGAGATGGCTGGATAGCATCACCGACTCGATGGACGTGAGTCTGGGTGAACTCCGGGAGTTGGTGATGGACAGGGAGGCCTGGCGTGCTGCGATTCATGGGGTCGCAAAGAGTCGGACACAAGTGAGCGACTGAACTGAACTGAAGAATATACATTGAGAAAAGGACAATCTTTTCAAGCAGTGGTGGTAGAAAAACTGGACAACACATATAAAACAATGAAATTAAAACATTCTCTCATACCGCATACTAAAATAAACTCAAAGAAAGTTAAACATAAGACCTGAAATTATAAATTTCTAGAAGAGACCATAAGTGAAGAAGTCTTTAACATAAGTTGTAGCAATATTTTCTTAGATCAGTCTTCCAAGGGAAAATAAAAGCAAAAACAAACAAATGGGGTCTAATTAAACTTACAAGCTTTGCAATGAAATAATAACCCACAGACTGGGAGAAAATTTTTGCAAGCAGTGTGACCAACAAGGGATTAATTCTCAAAATATAGAAAAAGCTTATGTAACTCAACAACAACAGCAACAAACCCATAAACAAGCAAATTTGAAAAATGGTCAGAAGACCTAAACAGACGTTTCTCCAAAGAAGACATACAGGTGGTCAGCAGGCACATGAAAAGATGGTCAGCATCATTAACTAATAGAAAAATGCAAATTAAAGCTACAATGAGATATCATCTCACACCCATCAAAATGGCTATCATCAAAAAGTCTACAAATAAAGAATGTAGAGGATGTGGAGAAAAGGGAACCCTCCTACACCATTGCTGAAAATGTAAATTGTTGCAGTGATTATGCAAAACAGAAGTTACTTAGAAAACTGAAAATAGACCTAGCATATGATTCAGCAGTTACATTCCTGGGCATTTATCCAATAAAGACAAAAGCCCTAGTTAAAAAAGATACCTCCGCTCCAATGTTCCTGGTAGCACTATTTACAATAACCAAGACCTGGAAGCCATCTAAGTGCATATTGACATATGAATGGATAAAGAAGATACATATCTACATGAAATATTAATCAGCAACAAAAAAATGAAATAATCCTATTTGCAGTGACAAAGATGGATCTAGAGATTATCATACTAAGTGAAGTAAGTCAGAGAAAGACAAATACTATAGGAGATCACTTATATGTGGAATCTAAAAAACAGTAAAAATGAACTTATTTACAAAATAGAAACAGACTCACAGACATAGAAAACAAGCTTATGATTACCGAAGAGGAAGAGGGGGAGGGATAAATGAGAGTATGAGATTGACAGATACACACTACCATTTATAAAATAGGTAAATAACAAGGATTTATTGTATAGTGTAGGCAACAGTATTCAGTACCTTGTAATAAACTATAATGGAAAAGAACTACAAAAAAAGAATATAAAGTGTATGAATATATATGTGTATATATCCAACCACCAAATCATTGGATTATATATACCTGAAACTAACACAATTTTGTCAATCAAACATACTCAGTTAAAAAGAACATTTTTCTTTTGATCCATAAAAAAGAAATTGTGTACTTTTTAATTTATCAATAAAGCTCTAGGCCACAACTTCTTTGTTGACACAAATTAGAATTTTTGTTAAAACATTGCTTTGATTCCCAAATATCACTTAAAAATTGTAAATATAAAACAGATTGTATCAAAAAGTGCACTTTTATTATGTTTAAATAAGAATATATTGGTGTTTTTAATTAATATTTATTCAAAATATTGAGAGTCTAGCAATTCAAAATAAATAGCTTTCAAGTTAAAAAATGTTTTCCACAACAAGGGAAACCACTGAAAATAAGAAAAGACAATGCATGGAACTGGAGGAAATGCATGCCAGTGCTGTGGCCAACAAGGGCCTCTGGTTCCTGCCTTTTCTAAATCCAGCTTTTAAATCTGGAAGTTCTTGGTTCATGCGCTGTTGAAGCTCTCTGCAGGTCATGGGGTTGCACAGAGTCAGACGGGACTTAGAAACTGAAGAACAGCAACAACAGTTGAGTGCAGCACGTTCACAGCATCATCTTCTAGGATTTGAAACAGCTCAGCTAGAATTCTATCTCCTCCACTAGCTTTGTTCATAGCAATGCTTCCTAAGGCCACTCTAGGATGCCTTTCTCTAGGTGAGTGATCACACCATCATGATTACACAGGTCATTAATACCATTTTAAATAGTCCTTCTGTGTATTCTTTCCACTTCTTAATCTCTTCTGCTTCTGTTGGGTCCTTACTGTTTCTATCTTCTGTCTTGCCCATCCTTGGCTGAAATAGTCCCTTGCTATCTCCAGTTTTCTTGAAGAGATCTCTAGTCTTTCCTATTCTATTGTTTTCCTCCATTGTTTTGCATTGTTCACTTAGGAAGGCTTTTTTATCTCTCCTTGCAGTTTCCTGGAACTCTGCATTCAGATGACTCTCTTTCCCTTTCTCTCTTGCCTTTCACTTCCCTCCTCAGCTACTTGTAAAGCCTTCTCAGACACCACTTTGCCTTCTTGAATTTTTCTTTGGGATGGTTTTGATGATCACCTCTGTCCGTAGTTTTTCAGGCCCTCTATCTACTGGATATAAACCCTTGAATCTATTTGTCACCTTCCCTGTATAATCATAAAGGATTTGATTTAAGTCTTACCTGAATGGCCTTGTGGTTTTTAGTACTTTCTTCAATTTAAGTCTGAATGTTGAAGTGAGGAGCTCATGATCTGTTACAACCAATGCCAGGTCTTGTTTTTGCTGACTGTGTAGAGCTTCTCCATCTTCTGCTGCAAAGGACATAATCAATCTGATTTTGGTATTGACCATCTGGTTATCTCCATGTGTAGAGTAGTCTCTTGTGTTGTTGGAAAAGGTGTTTGCTATGACCAGTGCATTCTTTTGACAAAACTCATTAGCCTTTACCCTGCTTCATTTTGTACTCCAAGACCAAACTTGCCTGTTACTCCAGGTATCTCTTCACTTCCTACTTTCGCTTTTCAATCCCTCATGATGAAAAGGACATATATATATATATATATATATATATATATATATATATATATACATGTGTGTGTGTGTGTGTGTGTGTGTTTAATAGTTCTAGAAGTTCTTGTAAGTATTCATAGAACTGTTCATCTTCAGCTTCTTTAGCATAGTGGTTGGGGCATAGACTTGGATTATTGTGATACTCAATGGTTTGCCTTGGAAACAAACTGAGATAATTCTGTCATTTTTGAGGTTTCACCAAAGTACTTCATTTCAGACTGGCTTTTTTGTTTGTTTGTTTGTTTTTACTATGAGGGCTGCTCCATTTCTTAAGGCATTCTTACCTGCAGTAGTAGATATAATGGTCATCTGAATTAATACTTTGGCCACCTGATGTGAAGAACCGACACACTGGAAAAGACCCTGATGCTGGGAAAGAGTGAGGGCAAGAGGAGAAGGGGCCAACAGAGGAAGAGATGGTTGGATGGCATCACTGATTCAATGGACAGAGTTTGAGTAAACTCAGGGAGACAGGGAAGGGCAGGGAAGCCTGGGATGCTGCAGTCCATGGGATCGCAAAGAGTTGGACATGACTGAGCGACTGAACAACAAAGTGAAGAGCTAATTCCTGGAGTCCACTTCACTTTTTTAATTACAAAGTATTACCCCATCCCCCAGTATTTATGTCAAATTGCAGCCCCAGAGATCATGCCATGGATGATTTTGTGCATCAGCAAAAACAATTCCTGCAAATTGTATATATCCACTCATGGTCTCCCTCAGCAAGCAGAGCTGGATCCCCACAGACACTTCAGTCACATGTTCCCTGGTTAGGTGAGATAATAAGGTTTGTAGCCGTCACAGGGGGTTTGTCCCCTGAGAGTTCCACGACTACATAACTCCCTTCTGGTTTCCACATGACTCCAACTGTCATCAGAGCAGAGTGCAGTTGAAAAGTCAGAGTTATTTTGACCATTTATTTTTCTTTTCATCTGTTAATAATCATCTAGTAGCAACAATGACCTTCCCCCAAACTGTGTTATTGCTAAGAACATTCAACAATGTCCAGGGAAAACAACCCAAAATAATTGTCATGATGACTGTGACTGTGATGGTCACCTTTACCAAGTATGAGGTACTTTTGGACTTTATTTTCTTATCATAGCAAGAGTCTTAAGTGAGGGTGTAACTTTCTATTATTTCCATCTTATAGATGAAGATATCGAAGTTCAAAGAGTTCTTATCCAAGAAGAGTGACCAGCAGATCAAAGAGTAGAATTTCAGGAAACTGATTCCAATAGCATTTTTTCCCTTCAGTTTCTTCCTATCTCTGGAGAATTTTATGCATTCTGGCCAAACACTGAAGAACAACATCACAATAGGGTGTTTACTTTTTTTTTCATTGATTGAATCTCTGATTTAAGATCCACTCACATATGAAGGTGCTAGACTTGCATGTTGAATTGTTCCAGGAATAAGATAAACCTTTAAATCTACTAGATGAAATCTAGTGTCTGCATAAATTTGCATGGATGGAGGTAATCAGAAAAATCTCTTTAGAGAAAGGAACAGGTCTCTCATTTATTCAGTTTGATGGGCTTGATGTTTTGAAGATTTTTTCTGTTTCATGTAATTGGGAATTGTACATCTAAACAATATATAGATCCTATTAGAACATGGATGCTTATTGTGTGGCTAAGAGGAAAACACAAAAATATCTTGAGTGTCTGCTAAGTATAAATTTGTTGAACTTTGGACAAATTAAGCTTCTTTAATCTGCTCTGTCTTTCAAGTAATGTAATAATATTAGTCATTTGGACTAATCCCACAGCTGTCACAGTTTATATCTCTTAACCCATACCCCTCTCTCCTTTGCTTCCCCTTTGGTAAGCACTTTTGTTTTTTCAGTCTATGAGTCTGTTGTTGCTGTTTTTTAGTTGTATACATTCATTTGTGTTATTTTTTTAGAGTCCACATACAAGTGATGTCATTTGTACTCATATACACAAATTCACGTTCACAAATACATCATAGGATTTGTCTTTCTCTGTATTCTTTCACTAAGCGTATTATCTGGGTCCATCTGTGTTGCTGCAAACAGCAGAA
Organism: Bos grunniens; assembly: GCF_055505025.1. NCBI lineage: Eukaryota > Metazoa > Chordata > Mammalia > Artiodactyla > Bovidae > Bos > Bos grunniens. The sequence goes on along the minus strand of NC_141179.1, from coordinate 82,605,755 downwards.
TGTCACTCCTCTTTATGGCTGAGTAATATTCCATCATACTGATGGATATGTACCGTATCTTCTTTAGCTATTCATTTGTTGATGGGCACTCGGGTTGCTTCCATGTCTTGACTATTGTAAATAGTGCTTCTGAATACTGGCGTGCATGTGTCTTTTCTAATTATTTTGTTCTTCAGCTATATGCTCAGAAGTGGGATTGTTGTATCATATGGCAATTGTGTTTTTAGTTTTTTGAGGAACCTCTCTACTGTTGTCCATAATGGCTGCCACCATATATTCCCACCAACAGAGTATGAAGATTCACTTTTTCCCAAATCCTATCCAGCATTTGTTATTTGTAGAATTTTTGATGATAGCTGTTTTGACAGGTGTGAGGTGATAACTCATTGTGGCTTTAGGACATGTCTTATTTAACTGTCTTTCGTTACCATATTCAGATGTTCTGATGCAACAAAAAAGACAATATCAGTTGAAGTAAAGTTAATTCAGTTTCACATTAATTTTATTAAACTATTGTAGTTTAATACAAAAATAATTTGTGATTATTTTGTAAACTTTGACTTGGCTGTCCGAGCTGCTCTGGTTAGCAACTAATCTGATAAAATTGCTTAAATCCTTTTATTTTTATCTGAATTCCCTTTTCTATGAACTTAGGAGATTGGATGTGTTATCTCCAAGTCCTTTTACCTGGACTATTCTATGGCTTATTAATAATCCAAAATTGCATTTGATCGTCATGGCCATGCTTTAAATCTAAAAACTCCTGGGAACAAGTTATTGCAATACTGAAATAAGGCACGAGTAAACACGCTGACTGGTTTCAGTAGAGTCTTTCCTCTATTTATCATCCTGATTATATTTTCCCATTGCTACAGAGCAGCCACACAATTCCCAGTTGATCTCCATGGAAAACACTACAGAGGTGACTGAGTTCCTCCTTGTGGGGTTATCCGATGACCCGCAAGTGCAGATCCTGCTCTTCATCACTTTCTCTCTCATCTACCTCCTCACCCTGGTTGGGAACCTGGGGATGACCGAGCTGATCCTGCTGGACTCTCGTCTCCACACGCCCATGTACTTCTTTCTCAGCCAACTCTCGCTGGTGGACTTTGGTTACTCCTCAGCTGTCACTCCCAAAGTGATGGCTGGATTCCTCACAGGAGACAAAACCATTTCCTACGAGGCTTGTGTCACCCAGTTCTTCTTCTTCGTAGCCTTTATCACAGTAGAAAGTTTCCTCTTGGCCGCAATGGCTTATGACCGCTATGCCGCCGTGTGCAAACCCCTGCACTACACCACGGCCATGACGACCAAAGCGTGCGCACGTCTGCTCATAGGCTGCTACTGCTGTGGCTTCCTGAATGCCTCCGTCCACACTGGGAACGTTTTCAGGCTCTCCTTCTGTAGGGCCAACGTGGTCAATCACTTCTTTTGTGACGCTCCTCCTCTGCTGGCTCTCTCATGCTCAGACAACTACGTCAGTGAGATGGTTATTTTCTTTGTGGTGGGTTTCAATGACTTCTTTTCTATTCTGGTCATCTTCATCTCCTACCTGTTTATATTTATCACCATTCTGAGGATGCGCTCTTCTGAAGGACGCCAGAAGGCCTTTTCCACCTGTGCTTCCCACCTCACTGCTGTCTCCATCTTCTACGGGACAGGCATCTTCATGTACTTACAGCCCAGCTCCAGCCACTCCATGAGCGCAGACAAAATGGCGTCCGTGTTCTATGCCATGGTCATCCCCATGCTGAATCCACTGGTCTACAGCCTGAGGAACAAGGAGGTCAAGAGTGCCTTTAAGACGGCTGTGGGGAAGGCAAAGTCTTCTATAGGATTTGTATTTTAATTACATTAAACCTATAATAAGGCAACTTTGCTGCTGCTGCTGCTGCTGCTAAGTTGCTTCAGTCGTGTCCGACTCTGTGCGACCCCATAGACGGAAGCCCACCAGGCTCCCCCGTCCCTGGGATTCTCCAGGCAAGAACACTGGAGTGGGTTGCCATTTCCTTCTTCAATGCATGAAAATGAAAAGTGAAAGGGAAGTCGCTCAGTCGTGTCCGACTCTTAGCGACCCCATGGACTGCAGCCCACCAGGCTCCGCCGTCCATGGGATTTTCCAGGCAAGAGTACTGGAGTGGGGTGCCATTGCCTTCTCCCACTGCCATTGCCATTGCCTCCCAAAGTGGAGGCAACTTTATCCACCTCCAACTATCTAGGGAAAATATTTTCCTGTCTGCCCCACACATTTCTAAATTCTTACGGCAATTTCTACAGCTGTTGATTAACTTCATGAATTAAAATCTCCAAAAATATGATAACAAGGAAGAATAGGTTACCAGGAACATGGAATTTTTATTTTAAATATTCTACCTAGTAAGCCTACTCACCCACACTCTCACATGAACATATACATTTACATGTATGTATTAGCATAGGCACACATGTACATCACTCATGAGAAACTCACGAAACCCACACATCTACAGAAGAGAAATTAGTTAAGACATAAAGTAATGCTCAAAATTCTCCAAGCCAGGCTTCAGCAATATGTGAACCGTGAACTTCCAGATGTTCAAGCTGGTTTTAGAAAAGGCAGAGGAACCAGAGATCAAATTGCCAACATCCGCTGGATCATGGAAAAAGCAAGAGAGTTCCAGAAAAACATCTATTTCTGCTTTATTGACTATGCCAAAGCCTTTGACTGTGTGGATCACAATAAACTGTGGAAAATTCTGAAAGAGATGGGAATGCCAGACCACCTGACCTGCCTCTTGAGAAACCTATATGCAGGTCAGGAAGCAACAGTTAGAAGTGGACATGAAACAACAGACTGGTTCCAAATAGGAAAAGGAGTACGTCAAGGCTGTATATTGTCACCCTGCTTATTTGACTTATATGCAGAGTACATCATGAGAAACGCTGGGCTGGAAGAAGCACAAGCTGGAATCAAGATTCCCAGGAGAAATATCAATAACCTCAGATATGCAGATGACACCACGCTTATGGCAGACAGTGAAGAGGAACTAAAAAGCCTCTTGATGAAAGTGAAAGAGGAGAATGAAAAAGTTGGCTTAAAGCTCAACATTCAGAAAACAAAGATCATGGCATCCAGTCCCATCACTTCATGGGAAATAGATGGGAAAACAGTGGAAACTGTGTCAGATTTTATTTTTTGGGGCTCCAAAATCACTGCAGATGGTGATTGCAGCCATGATATTAAAAGATGCTTACTCCTTGGAAGAAAAGTTATGGCCAACCTAGATAGTATATTCAAAAGAAGAGACATTACTTTGTCAACAAAGGTCCATCTAGTCAAGGCTATGGTTATTCCAGTAATCATGTATGGATGTGAGAGTTGAACTGCGAAGAAAGCTGAGAACCGAAGAATTGATGTTTTTGAACTGTGGTGTTGGAGAAGACTCTTGAGAGTTCCCTGGACTGCAAGGAGATGCAACCAGTCCATCCTAAAGGAGATCAGTCCTGGGTGTTCTTTGGAAGGAATGATGCTAAAGCTGAAACTCCAGTACTTTGGCCACCTCATGTGAAGAGTTGACTCATTGGAAAAGACTCTGATGCTGGGATGGATTGGGGGCAGGAGGAGAAGGGGACGACAGAGGATGAGATGGCTGGATGGCATCACCCACTCTATGGACGTGAGTTTGAGTGAACTCTGGGAGTTGGTGATGGATAGGGAGGCCTGGTGTGCTGCGATTCATGGGGTCGCAAAGAGTTGGACACGACTGAGCAAATGAACTGAACTGAACTGAGATGGGTCTATTATTATAATAGAATTTAAAACAATTATTTTGGTGTCTGGGAACACATTCTTAGTATAAATATTTGACTTAATGTAAATAAGATATATATGTTTGGCTTTTTGAAAATTGTATTTCAGTTGATCTTTTTTACATTGAAAAAGCAATAGGTTACTATTTTTTTTTAAATAACATTTATGAAAGTGCTTCCAATGCGTTTTGAGTATAAATTATTGAGTTTGTTTATTCCTATTTTTAATAAAACTGCATGTCTTTATACAGGCATTTATTTTCCTAAATAAATTTTCATATGTCATACCTAAAAATAATTTTTATATGACATTTTAAATAGAGAAAATGTGCAGAAATATAGGAAAAAGAAAAGGATCATAAAGGCAAGTTTAATTTACTTAAATAAAAGTATAATATTTAATTTTAAAATTTTGAGCACCAAGAATTACAGTAGTATCAATAACTTCTCTGCATATAAATGCTATGAATTGTTACTGTCCAAAGGCATTAATATTTTGAGTCTCAAAATGTTAACAATTTTGATTTATATATATGTCCATTGTTTGTGTCAGATTTGGCATGTTTTTGCTATTATTTCTTCAAAAATTTCCTGTCCCTTTCTCTCTCTCCTTTTGGGAATTGCATTATGAGTATGTTGGTTCTTTTGGAGTATCCCACTGTTCTCTGAGACTATTTTTTATTCTTTTTTATCTCTGTTCCTAGGACTGTATATTCTCAACTGACATATCCTAAGGTTCACTGTTTTTTTTTTTTCTTCTGCCAGCTTAAATCTGCTATTCATACACTTTAGTGAATTTTATACTTTATATATTTGATTTATTTATTTATGTCCTGGGATAAAACTGCTAGAGGTCTACTGTACCCAGGGTAAGTCAAGATCACTGAGAAGGGCCCCACCTCTGAGATCAAGGAGATTTCTGTGTAAGATGAAAGCCATATCAAAACAGTGAAAGGACTGTGCTTTTTGCAAGTGGGCTAAGCAACTTTGAGCAGTAAGGAAACACGATCTACTGCTAGGAGCGGGGCAAGATCGTGGAGGTCCTGTCTAAGGCTCAAGTGCAAAGGAAAGGTTTAAAACTGAGATGGTAACAGATATTGAGAAACATCTTGTAAACCAGCCTCCATCCTAAAACGTGGCCAGGCTGTATGAAGTCTCTTCATGTGTGATTCATTGACAGTAACTATAGAAACAAGATCCAAATTCAGTTTGACTCGTCTGTAACTAGATTGACTCAGCTGTCTACACTAATATTTTAGCCAAACAACAACAAGAACAAAAAGTAGACCTATCTTCAGGCATAAAGTCTACCACCAGCTTTATTGCTTCATCCACAATGCGTGGCTTCCAAAACAAAATTGCAAGAAATACAAAGAGGCAATACATTTCTGAGTGACAAAGCAACTGACTGAATCAAATGCTGATGTGACAGAGATACTGAAACTATCTGAGAGGCCATACGAAATATTGGGTTGGCCAAAAAGTTCATTTGAGTTTTTCTGCAGCATCATAAAGAAACCCTGACAAATATGTTGGCCAACCAATAAATATGATTAATATGTTAAAGATTCTGGTGGAAAAATTGGAAAAACATAGCCATCAGGCTGATGATTTTGATAAAGGAATGAAAACTTATAAGAAATGATCAAATGGAAGTGCTAAGGTCCAGAGCATCCACAACTGCATGGTCCACATAAAAAGTCTGGCTGGACTTCTATCACTATACTGAAGTGGTTAGAGAGGGCACCTTGTCTATTTCCTGATCTTAGAGAAAAACTTTCAATTCTTCACTGCAGAGTATGATACAGCTGTGGGTTTGTCATGTATAGTGTTTTTTAGTACATTCCTTTCATACCTAATTCATGGAGAGCTTTTATCATGAAAAGCTGTTGAATTTTGTCAAATGCTTTTTCCACATCTGCTGAGATAATCATAGGAATCTTGTCTTTCATTCTATTAATGTGATATATTACATTGATTTATTCTTTTATGTACAACTATCCTTTTCATCATTGTGTGTGATCAAATCTAATAATATATAAAATGCTTAAAAAGTCATGACCAAGTGGGATTTCAAGTTAATTGCAAGTGGGACTTCAAAATAATATCCTATATTAAGATGTTGTGGAATTTTTTATTTGTATGTTTTTTGTTCTCTTTTAATTAATTTCTATTGAGGTTACATTGGTTTATAACATTATGTAAGGTTCACATTTACTGTACATATTTCTAATTCTGTAGACACTACAGCAGCCTCACCACCAAAAATTTAGTTTCCATTTATTCATTATATTGATTACCTTTACCAGTTTTGTCCTCCCAACTGCCTCTTCCTCTCTAGTACAACTACTCTGTTCTCTGTATCTGTGTGTGTGTTTCTGTTTGGTTTGCTGTGTTCATTAATTGTCTGCTTCTTTTTTAAATGTATACTGGAGGTGATGGAATTCCAGTTGAGCTATTTCAAATCCTGAAAGATGATGCTGTGAAAGTGCTACACTCAATATGCCAGCAAATTTGGAAAACTCAGCAGTGGCCACAGGACTGGAAAAGGTCAGTTTTCATTCCAATCCCAAAGAAAGGCAATGCCAAAGAATGCTCAAACTACCGCACAATTGCACTCATCTCACATGCTAGTAAAGTAATGCTCAAAATTCTCCAAGCCAGGCTTCAGCAATATGTGAACCGTGAACTTCCTGTGTTCAAGCTGGTTTTAGAAAAGGCAGAGGAACCAGAGATCAAATTGCCAACATCCCCTGGATCATGGAAAAATCAAGAGAGTTCCAGAAAAACATCTATTTCTGCTTTATTGACTATGCCAAAGCCTTTGACTGTGTGGATCACAATAAACTGTGGAAAATTCTGAAAGAGATGGGAATACCAGACTACCTGACCTGCCTCTTGAGAAATCTGTATGCAGGTCAGGAAGCAGCAGTTAGAACTGGACATGGAACAACAGACTAGTTCCAAATAGGAAAAGGAGTTCGTCAAGGCTGTATATTGTCACCCTGCTTATTTAATTTAATGCAGAGTACATCATAAGAAACACTGGACTGGAAGAAGCACAAGTGGAATCAAGATTCCCAGGAGAAATATCAATAACCTGAGATATGCAGATGACACCACCCTTATGGCAGAAAGTAAAGAGGAACTCAAAAGCCTCTTGATGAAAGTGAAAGCTCAACATTCAGAAAATGAAGATCATGGCATCTGGTCCCATTACTTCATGGAAAATAGATGGGGAAACAGTGGAAACAGTGTCAGACTTTATTTTTCTGGGCTCCAAAATCACTACAGATAGTGACTGCAGCCATGAAATTAAAAGATGCTTACTCCTTGGAAGGAAAGTTATGACCAACCTAGATAGCATATTCAAAAGCAGAGACATTACTTTGCCAACGAAGGTCTGTCTAATCAAGGCTATGGTTTTTCCTGTGGTCATGTATGGATGTGAGAGTTGGACTGTGAAGAAGGCTGAGCACCGAAGAATTGATGCTTTTGAACTGTGGTGTTGGAGAAGACTCTTGAGAGTCCCTTGGACTGCAAGGAGATCCAACCAGTCCATTCTGAAGGAGATCAGCCCTGGGATTTCTTTGGAAGGAATGATGCTGAAGCTGAAACTCCAGTACTTTGGCCACCTGATGTGAAGAGTTGACTCACTGGAAAAGACTCTGATGCTGGGAGGGATTGGGGGCAGGAGGATGAGGGGACGGCAGAGGATGAGATGGCTGGATGGCATCACTGACTCATTGGACATGAGTCTGAGTGAACTCCGGGAGTTGGTGATGGACAGGGAGGCCTGGCGTGCTGCGATTCATGGGGTCGCAAAGAGTTGGACACGACTGAGCAACTGAACTGAGCGGAACTGATAGTTGATTTACAATGTGTTAGTTTCAGGTGTACAGCAAAGTCAATCATTTATACATATGTGCACTTTGTTTCAGATTCTTTTCCAATATAAGCCATGACAGAGTACTGAGCAGAGTTTCCTGTGCTATACAGTAGGTACTTATTAGTTATCTAGTTATCTAAATATAGTAGTATGTATATGTCAGTTCCAATCTTCCAATTTATCCCTCTTCCTCCTTAACCCTGGTAACCATAGTTTATTTTTTTCATTGTAACTATTTCTGTTTTGTAGATAAGTCCGTTTATATGACCCCTCTTAGATTCCACGTAAAAGCAATATCATATGATATTTGTCTTTGTTTGACTTCGTTAGTCTGACAACCTCTAGATCTCTCCATGTTACATGTTTGTTTGTTCTATATTCCACATATGAATGAAATCATATGGTAGCACTAGACTAAACCATACAGTCATCTCAATAGATGCAGAAAAAGCCTTAGACAAAACTCATCGTTTATTAACAATGAAAACTCTCCAAAAGGTATGAGTAGTGGGAAACTTCATAAACATGATAAAAAAACAGCTATGAAGCATAGCTGGCTTCACACTTTATGATGAAAGACTGAATGCTTTTTCCCCAAGATTAGAAATAGGCAAGGATATCTCCACTTACCACTTCTATCCATCATGATAGACATTAATACAGCAAAGCAAGAAAAAAAGAAAAAAGAACACATTGGTTGGAAAGGAATAAATAAAATTCCCACAATTCAGAGACTATATGACTTTCTGCTTATAAAATCACAAAGAAAATAACAAAACTATAGAACTAATGAGTTTAGTAAGTTATCAAGAAGATAGGTCAATATTCAAAAATCCATCATAATTCTATATAATGTCAATAAATGATTGGAAATTGTAATTTTATTTATTTTTTGTTTGTTTTTTCCTGTATTTTATTTTTAATTTACTTATTTTAATTGGAGGCTAATTACTTTACAATATTGTAGTGGTTTTGGCCATACATTGACACGAATCAGCCATGGGTGTGCATGTATTCCCCTTCCTGAAGCCCCCTCCCACCTCCCTCCCCATCCCATCCCTCAGGGTTATCCCAGTGCACCGGCCCCGAGCACCCTGTCTCATGCATCGAACCTGGACTGGCAATCTGTTTCACATATGATATACAAATTGTAATTTTAAAGCAGTACCATTTGCAACAGTACCAATGACATAAAGTCCTTAGGTATAAGCCTTGCAAGATATGTGTAAGATGTGTTGAAAACTATAAAATTTTGAGGCTTCCCTGGTGGCTCAGTGGTAAAGAACCTGCCTGCCTATGCAGGAGATGCAGGTTCGATCCCTCAGTCAGGAAGATCCCCTGGAAAAGGAAATGGCAACCCACTCCAGAATTCTTGCCTGGAGAATCCCATGGACAGAGGAAAGTGGTGGGCTACAGTCCCTAGGGTTGCAAAAGAGTTAGACATGACTTAGTGATTAAACAACAACAAAAATATAAATCAGATATGATAAATGGAGAAATTCAGTACATTCATGGATTGGAAGACTAAATAATTTTAAGATATCTGTGTTCCCAAATCGAAGAAAGAATTTTTGTAAAATTTGGGAAGCACATTGGAATATTTATATGGAAAACCAAATAAATTAGAATAACCAAGATAATTTCAAAGAGCAGCAAAGTCGAAGCACTCACAGTCCTCCTTTCCAGATCCACCCTTAAACTACAATAGTCGAGTAGTGCAATATTGGACAAAGGATAGCTGCATTCGAGTAAACGTTACTGGAGCTCGACAGAGGTTTGAGAAATACAGCAATATTGATACAGTTAGTGGCCATTTGACAATTTTTGCAAAGGCAATTTTAAATAGAAAGTATAGTATGTATTTTCCACTGATATAGTTGGAATATTTGTTAAAAACTCTAAAAGGTATGTTACGAACCAGGGGAAAGTGTTTACAAATCACATATGAGTCCTTATCAGTAAAGGACTTGCATTTTGGAATACATAAAGTATTCTCACACTGCTATCATAATAAAACAAGCACAGTAAAATGAGCAAAAGATTTTAACAGACACTTCACAAAAAAGGATAATAGGGATGGCAAATGAGCACACAAAAAGATGTTGAACATAATCAGTCATCAGAGAAATGCAAACTAAAAAAAAGAGAGAGAGATACACTAGAAACCTACTGGAGTAACTAATTTAAAAACCTTGTAAATATCAAATACTGCCAAAGATATGGAGCAATCAGAACTCTCATACATTGCTGGCAGGAAAGCAGAATAGTATACCGTCTTGGAAGACAGGTTGACTATATCATATAACCCAGAAATCTCATTCCTAAGAATCCATCCAAGTGAAATATAAACATATGCTCACATAAAAGTCTGTATGTGAATGTTTATCGACACTTTATTTGTAATAGCTAAAAACTGGAAACAACCCAATTTTTTTTCAGCTGTGAAATGGATAAACAGTCTGTGCTGAGTACACAGATTACCTCTCAGCAATCAACAGGAACCGACTGCAGAAGAACTACACAAATCCATAAATTGCAAATTCATTATGCTAAGAGAAAGAAGCCACCCTCAAAAGCCAACCTATGGTTTGATTCATTTTTTAATGACGTTCCTACAAAGTCAGAACTGTAAGGGCTGCAAACAGGTTCGTGGTTGCTAGGCGGTAGAAGGGTCAAGCATCAAGAAGCATGGGAGATTAGGTGAGTTGATAGAACTGTTCTGTGTCATGATGGGGTGGTGGCTGGCATGGGAGATTAGGTGAGTTGACAGAACTGTTCTGTGTCATGATGGGGTGGTGGCTGGCATGGGAGATTAGGTGAGTTGATAGAACTGTTCTGTATCATGATGGGGTGGTGGCTGGCATGGGAGATTAGGTGAGTTGATAGAACTGTTCTGTATCATCATGGGGTGGTGGCTGTATGGCCACACCCTTTTGCACAAGCTGTTAGAGCTATACATTAAAAAGTGTGGCTATAACTTTATGTAAATTATGCATCCTCAACCAATGATTTTTCTAAGGCCAAGTAGTACAAATGAATCGGTGCACTTACTCAACAGGCGCTCACACTCCCCACAGACCGTTTAATTGCTTTTCTACTAAACAAGCCAGATGAAGAGCTGTGGATGTTCTCATAAGGGGCCTATTCCCCTGACTGTTCTGTGTCCCTATGACTTCTCTAAGTTCCCGTTCAGTAGCCTTTGGAATCTCCAAAGTTACTACTTTAAACATCACAATAGAGGGCCAGTCTGTGCACACAGCCCCGTTGTTCCTTTTCTTATTCACCTGAATGGTAATAGTTTCTAGCACACATGTCAGTTTTCCTCCAAACAGGATTTGCTTAGAACCTGCAGCCACAGTCAAAGAAAACACTCCAAAATCAGGATTATACTTATTGAGGCTAAAATGATAACCCCTTTGCCCGAGTGTTTTGTACATCATTTTTCATTTGCTACTCACAGACAGATTTCTGTGAGATGTGTGGGACAGGTAAGTTTATTATTTTGTTTCATAAATAAGAAAACAGAACTTGAAAGAGGTAAATGACTCTTCCAAGGTATCATAAATAATACATTCAAGATATAGGGCTTGAACCCAGGTTTCCTAGTTCCATGTAAATGATTTTTCTTCCACTTATTCACTCTTCAGAGACCTTAAAATCTTTTTGCCAGTACCCGAGAGAGCTTTTCTGATAGGCTTATACATTCCACCCTGGCTGAGTTTCTGCTGGTTGCCTTTCCCGTTTTGTTAAGGAGCAGGGTAAGCTTCTATGCTTTCCTATATAATTTTAGTGAGAAGTGAAATCCATGCAAAAACAGCAAGGAGGCTGGGTCTACTATGTGATATTGTCACAGAATATTGGATGTTTTCAGTATTTTCCTCAAACTGTGAGGAGGAACTGGTTATGAAATATCAAAATCTACATCAGTGGGGAGTTTGTGATACTCAGGAAACGCCACACAGGCAGTGTTCCTAAGAGGATAAGAGCAAACAGACAGCAACAAAAACAGAACAGAGCACGTGAAACAGACTGTGCTCTGATGTGGTAGCTTCATTCTGTTTACTAACTCTAGGCTTGTTATAGAAGTTAAATAGAACGGGGTGAAATGACACTTCTTTGGACCAGCAGAGGATCTCCATGAATTATGAAGCCTTTATTTCAGCCTCCTTTCCCCCTTAATGTCACTCACGTTATTACCAGCACACCGTGTTGTTGTTAGATGCTCAGTCATGTCCAACTCTTTCGTGACCTCGTGGACAGGGGTCCATGGAACCCCCACAGGGTTCCTCTCTTCACGGGATTTCTCAGGCAAGAATATTGGAATGCATTGCCATTTCCGTCTCCAGGAGATCTTCCCAACCCAGGGAGTGAATTCGTGTCTCCTGCATTGGAGGCAGATTCTTTACCACTGAGCCACCTGGGAAGCCCCTAGCACATCCCGAAAAGTCAAAAGAGTGGTGGCTAAGGGCATAAGCTTTAAAATCTCTCTCACCTGGGTGTGAATCTTGAATTTATTTCTTATTAGGTGTGGAATTTTTTGAAGTAATGTAGCCTCTCAAATCCTCAGTTTCCATAACACCAAAATGTGGGTAATAATAATCCATACCTTATAACACTGTAGGATAAAGTTGTAGAAAAATGTAACTTAAAAGTTATTCCTGTCAACTCATAAATTACCTTAATAAATATCATAAGCATTGTGTAAATATTATGCTACCTAACTTAAGTCATGAGGATAAAATGAAATATATACACAGTTGCATATATAAAAAGCTCTTATTAGAGATTATAGAACAAAGAATATGCTAAAAAGTTATTTATATTAGTTTAGGGTGAACAAATACAATTGTCTTTATGCTCTGGGCATGAACATTGTGAAGGGGAAGATGGTAAAAAAGAGTGGTTACTAATAAACGGAAGCTGTGACATAAGCTTCAGGTCCAAATGAAAAAATTTAGAACGTGAAGATCACCTCAAAAGCAGATCTGAAAGCTAATCAAATACAATTTCAACCCTAGATTTTTGTGATGCAGATTATAGGTGATGGCCATGGGAGTAAGTTGAAGCAGACGACTCTTTCAACCCAAGGTAAAATATGGATCTCAAAGAATAACTTGAGCAAATGGCCACTACAGCCAATGACGGGCAGGGAAGACACAGTGAGGCCGGCTGGAGGGGTCAGAAGATCTGAGTGGATACCGTGTGTGTGCGTGCTCAATAGCTCAGTTGTGTCCAGCTTTTTGAGATTTCATGGACTGTAGCCCACCAGGCTCCTCTGTCTACGGAATTTTCCAGGCAGGAAAGAGGAGCCTGGTGGGCTACAGTCCATTTCCTACTCCAGGGAATCTTCCCGACCCAGGGATTGAACCCAGGTCTCTTGAGCTTCCTGCATTGGCAAGTAGATTCTTAACCAGTGTCACCTGTATGAGGAAAGACTAGTTAAGAAGAGAGGCTATCACACTTCAAAAATAATCCACAACCTGAAGACTTGACTATTGCATCCTACTTTTTCCAAACCAAGGTAGAAACCATGCTTTCATCCTGATATATTATTAGAGCTAGCACTCATCAGGCTTATGCTTATTGCTTCTCAGGCATTATTTTATTAACTTTAACTATGGCCCCATTCACAGTACATCTTTGTTTTTAATGATGAGAAATGTGAGGCTCAGAAAACTTAAGTTAGCACAGTGTCTCCCGATAGTAAATGGTAGGGTACTTTCAGAATGCTATTCAGCTCGTCCCAGATCTTGAGTTCTTACACTCAGGGCACTATTTTCCTTCTGTGCTGTTGTTTCTGGTTGGATACATTTGCTGTTGCAGTCACTGTGCTGCATGTGCATATGTCTCTGTTACTCCATTGTAAGTCCCAAACCCAGAGACAGTACATTAGTTCTTTCAGTATTCCTAGTAACTAATATTGAGTGTGGCCCAGTGGACTCGGTGAAAGACGTAAGCTGAATTAGTTCACTTCAATTCAAATTTCAGTTAATATCATGAGAACTAGGAACTAGTCTATCCGAGCATAAAGCTTGGCTCTGCCAGTTACTACTCATGTAAATCAAATTAAGCAATCTTTTGGAGCCTAAGTTATCCCATAAAATCAGTGATGGTAATGACTAATGACTATGAACCTCATAGCATTGTTGAGAGGATGAAATGAATATATGTACATACAGTCAATCTTCAGATTCACAGATTTCCTATTTACAGATTTTCTTATAGTTAAAATTTATCTTAATCCTAAAATAAATATTTGCAGAGCTTTTGTGACCATTTAGGGACATGTGCAGAGTGGTAAAAAATCTGAGTTGCTTGACATTCACATTTCCGGCAGAGGTTGAACAAGGCAATTGTTCTACCTTCTTATTTCCATTTCCGTATTGTTCTTTTTTTGAGATTTAATTAAAGGGTAATTGCTTTGCAATGTTGCATTGGTTTCTTCCGTACGACAGCACGAATTAGTCATAGTGTAGTGAAGTCGCTCAGTTGTATGCGACTCTTTGTGACCCCATGGACTGTAGCCTACCAGGCTCCTCCGTCCATGGGATTTTCCAGGCAAGAGTAGTGGAGTGGGGTGCCACTGCCTTCTCCAAGGGATCTTCCCGACCCAGGGATCGAACCCAGGTCTCCTGCATTGTAGGCAGATGCTTTTACCGTCTGAGCCACCAGGGAAGTCTATCAGCCATAAGTATATACATATGTCCCCTCCTTCTTGAGCCTCCCTCCCTCCCACCGCCAACCTCACCCCACCCCTTTAGGTGGGGTTGAACTCCTTGTGTTATACAGCACCTCCCCTGGCTGTCTCTCTTACACACGGCAATGTCTCTGCTTCAGTGCTCCTCTCTCAGCTCATCTCACCCTCTCCTTTCCCCGGTGTCCACAAGTCTGTTCTCCGTGTCCGTGACTGTGACTCCATTCCTGCCCAGTAACGGTACAGCTCATCTGTACCATTTTTCTAGATTTCATGTATATGTGCTGTTCTTTTCAGTCACTAAGTTGTGTCTGACTCTGCAACCCCATGGACTGCAACATGCCCGGCTCCCCGGCCCTCACCATTTCCCGGAGTTTGCCCAAGTCCATTGTCATTGAATCGGTGGTGCTATCCAACCATCTGATCCTTTGCTGCCTTCTTTTCCTTTTCCCTTCAATTTTTCCAAGCCTCAGGGTCTTTTCAAATGAACTGGCTCTTCGCATCAGGTGGCCAAAGTACTGGAGCTTCAGCTTCAGCATCAGTTCTTCCAGTGAGTATTCAGAGTTGATTTCCTTTAGGGCTGCTAGTTTGATTTCCTTGCAGTCCAAGAGACTCTCAAGAATATAAATATAAATATATATAAAATAGTCCATTTTATATATGTACTACAATTTCTTTTTGTTTGTTTGTTTGCCACTTTATTTTTGTTATTGAAGTTGTGTTAGTTTCTGGTATACAGCAGAGTGATTCAGTTATACATTCTTTTTCATATTATTTTCCATTGTGGTTTATTACAGGACTGAATATAGCTCCCTGTGCTACACAGGAGGACCATGTTGTTTATTCATTCTGTGTATAATAGCTTGCATCTGCTAGTCCCGAGCTCCCAATCCAGCCCTTCCCCACCCCTGTCCCCCTAGGCAACTGCAAGTCTGTGTCAGTGCGTCTGTCTCTGTTTCATGGATAGATTCGTTTCTGTCATATTTAGATTCCACATGTAGATGATACCATACGATATGTCTTTCTCTGTTTTACTTCACATCATATGATGGTCTCTGGTTCCATCCATATAGTTGCAAATGGCATTATTTCATTCTTTTTGTGGCTGAGTACTGTTCTCTTTTGTGTGTGTGTGTGTGTGTGTGTGTGTGTGCTTGTGTCTCACATCTTTGTCCACTCAGCTGTCAGTAGACATGTAGGCTGTTTCCGTGTCTGGGCTATTGTCAATGGTACTGCTATGAATGTAGTGAAAGTCACTCAGTCATGTCCGACCCTTTGTGACCCCATGGGCTGCAACCTGCCAGGCTCCTCGGTCCATGGACCTCTCCAGGCCGGAACACTGGAGTGGGTAGCCAGTTTTCTTCCCCTTCTCCAGGGGATCTCCCCAAGCCAGGGACCGAACCCAGATCTCCTGCATTGCAGACAGACTCTTCACCATCTGAACTGCCAGGGAAGCCCATGAACACGGGGTGCATGTGTCTTTTTGAACTATACTTTTGCCCTGATATATGCCAGGAGTGGGATTTCTGGATCACATGGCAACTCTATTTTTAGCTTTTTAAGGCACCACCATGCTTTTCTCCATAGTGGCTGCACCAATGTACGTTCCCACCAACAGTGTAAGAAGGTTCTGTTTTTTCGACATCTTCTCTAGCATTTGTTATTTGTAGACTTTTTAATGATAGCCACTCTGACCAGTGTGAGGTGGTACCTCGTGATTTTGATTTTGTTTGCCACTTTGAATAATCCTCAAACAGGCAAGTAGCAACAAAGTATCTCCCAGAGAATTTCCTGGTGGCCCAGGGGTTGGGACTATAATTTCTTTACCCATCCATCTCTTGATGGACACCTGGGTGCTTCCACGCCACGGATACTGTACAAGTGCTTTCATGCAGGCTTTGCAGTGTCAGTTTTCACATTTTTATGCTTCCTGTTGTGTGATTTTTTAATTAAGAAAATTAAATTTTCCTGAGTGTAGTGCTAAAAGAAGACTGTGATGTGCCTTAAGGAGAAAATAAGTATATGACATATAATGCTGTTGGCTGTGAGATCAATGTTAATGAATCCACATATATATTAAATAAGATCTCTTTAAAGAGAAACATACATAAAAAATATTTTGGATTGAACGACTGATGAAAATGTGGCCAGAGTCTTGCAGGAAACTATTTTTGCTGGGAGCAAAGAAGCATTCATGAATTCGCTGCTCACTGTTATTTTATAGAACCTAACTGCTACAGATAATGGGGACCAGCTGTGACATATATATATATGTATATGTATATATGTATATTCCTGAAAGTGAGCACTGTAGAAGGGTAAGCTGTTTCTATTCTCAGTAGATATGATTTGGAAGATGGAGTCATTCCAGATATGTGATGACCTTCAGTTCAGTTCAGTTCAGTCACTCAGTTGTGTCTGACTCTTTGCGACCCCGTGGACTACAGCATGCCAAGCCTCCCTGTCCATCACCAACTCCCGGAGTTTACTCAAACTCATGTCCATTGAGTCAGTGATGCCATCCAGCCATCTCATCCTCTGTCGTCCCCTTCTCCTCCCGCCTTCAATCTTTCCCAGCCTCAGGGTCTTTTCAAAGGAGTCAGTTCTTTGCATCTGGTAGCCAAAGTATGAATAGTATGATGACCTTAGACAAGGTCGTCATAACCCTTTCTTTACCTCAGTTTCTCATATACAAAATTAGTAAATGGGGTGACTGATCCATGAAACCCTTCAATTTTTACTTTTTTTTTCGCTAATTTTCTTATGTGTATGCTTTAGAGCTGTGGAACAAATTATGCTGTAATTGAAATAGTTCACAGCGCATTTATGCATCCAGTCCCACTGTGCCCTGTCCTTTCCATTCCTCTGCTCCTCTACTTCTCATTGTTGCAGGGCATCCTGCGATTCCTAAAAGACACCATGGACAACAAAACAGAAGTGACTGCGTTCATCCTTCTAGGACTTGCTGATGCCCAGGACTACAGGTCCCACTCTTCATGATGTTTACCCTCACTTACCTTATCACTCTAGCTGGAAATCTGGGGATGATCATGCTGATTCTGCTGGACCCTCACCTTCACACTCCTATGTACTTTTTCCTGAGTAACCTCTCTCTGGTGGACTTTGGTTACTCCTCAACAGTCACACCCAATATGACAGCAGGATTCCTTACAGGAAATAAGGTCATTTCTTACAATGCATGTGCTGCTCAGCTGTTCTTTTTTATGGTCTTTGGCACTGGGGAAAGTTACCTCTTGGCATCAGTGGCTTATGACCGATATGCAGCAGTGTGCAAACCTCTGCATTGTGCCACCACCATGACAAAAAATAGGTGTGCTTGCCTTGTCATAGGCTCTTACGCATGTGGTGTTCCGAATGCCTCTGTAAACGTTGGAGATAACTTCAGTCTGTCTTTCTACAGGTCCAGTGTGGTCCATCGCTTCTTCTGTGATATTCCAGAAGTCATTATTCTTTCTTGCTCTGATAAGCACATCAGTGAGTTGATTCTTGTTTATATTAATACCTTCCATGTGGGTTTTACTCTCATGATTATCTGTATTTCCTACCTGCTCATATTTATCACCATTCTGACGATGCACTCAGCTGAGGGACATCAGAAGGCTTTGTCTACCTGTGCTTCTCACCTCACTGCTATCTCCGTTTTTTATGGGACAGTCATGTTCATGTACTTACAGCCCTCCTCCAGTCATGCCATGGATACAGATAAAATGGCCTCTGTGTTATATGCTATGGTCATACCTATGCTAAACCGTGTGGTCTATAACCTGAGGAACAGGGAGGTCAAAAGTGCATTCAAGAAGGTTGTTGAGAAATCAAAATTGTCTCTAGGATTAGCTCTTTAATGATGTAGGATCCAGAAAAGTTAGCGTCATCTCTAAGGTATCCTTTCGTCATCTCTAAGGTATCCTTTGCTCAGTGACTCACATGTTAAGGCCCACACTGAGCTTATCTTCCTGAGGAGATATGCCCCCATCGTATGATGTTAGATTCCTAGTGGAAACCTATTATTATCATGTTGATGCAAATGGACATGCAAAAACAGGAACATACACAAGCCTAGGGTTAGAACTGTGTTTCTTTGTCCCATGTATGCACATACAGACTGGAGCAGGAAATTTGTTAAATAAATAAATCACATATGGCTAGTTTTTGAAAAAGAAAAGACTTAAATGATCGATTGGGGTACCATATGATCCAATAATTCCACTCCTGAGAATATATCAGGACAAAACTATAATTCAAAAACATACATGCACCCTTATGTTCATGTCAGCACTATTTGCAATAACTAAGATATGGAAATAACCTCGATTTCCACTGACAGATGAGTGGATAAAGAATATGTGGTACATTTATACGATGGAACACTACTCAGCTATAAAAACAAGAATGGTATTTGTACCAACAGGGAGGGACCTGGAGATTATCATATCAGATAAAGTAAGTCACAATGACAAACACCTGTGATATCACTTACGTGTGGAATCTAAAATATGATACAAATGAACTTATCTACAAAACAAACTGTCTTGCAAGACACAAAGAACAGACTGGTGGTTGCCAAGGGGAAGGGA
The DNA here is from genome assembly GCF_055505025.1 of Bos grunniens. Classification (NCBI taxonomy): domain Eukaryota; kingdom Metazoa; phylum Chordata; class Mammalia; order Artiodactyla; family Bovidae; genus Bos; species Bos grunniens. The sequence continues at coordinate 82,586,788 of NC_141179.1, read as the reverse complement.
GACGAAGGAGAGCTGGATCGGGAGTTTGGGATGAACAGATGAAAACTATCACATACGAAATGGATAAACAGCAAGGCCCTACTGTATAACATGCTGTTTCCCTTTTCCCCATCTATTTGCCATGGAGTGATAGCACCAGATGCCATGATCTTAGTGTTTTGAATGCTGAGTTTCAAGCCAGCTTTTTCACTCTCCTCTTTCACTTTCATCAAGAGGCTCTTTAGTCCCTCTGCACTTTCTGCCATAAGGGTGGTGTCATCTGCACATCTGAGGTTACTGATATTTCTCTCAACAATCTTGATTCCAACCTGTGCTCCATCCAGCCCAGCGTTTCGCATGATGTCCTCTGCATAGAAGTTACATAAGCAGGGTGACAGTATACAGCCTTGACGGACTCCTTTCCTATTTGGAATGAGTCCATTGCTCCATGTCCGCTTCTAACTGTCGCTTCTTGACCTGCATACAGATTTCTCAGGAGACAGGTAAGGTGGTCTGGTATTCCCATCTGTTTTAGAATGTTCCACAGTTTGTTGTGATCCACACAGTCAAAATGGAAATGAGTTTGGGTAAACTCCCGGAGTTGGTGGTGGACAGGGAGGCCTGGTGTGCTGCGGTTCATGGGGTCGCAAAGAGTCGGACACGACTGACCGACTGAACTAAACTGAGCACAGTCAAAGGCTTTTACGTAGTCAGTGAAGTAGAAGTAGATGTTTTTCTGGAGTTCTCTTGCTTTTTCTATGATCCAACGAATGTTGGCAATTTGATCTTTGGCTCCTCTGCCTTTTCTAAATCCATCTTGTACTTATGTATATATTCAAACTAAAACATAAATTCCATATGAGAAATAGCTTCATCTGTTTTGTTCATAACTCCTCGGTAAAAGTGAGTCAAAGCATTAGTTGCTCAGTCATGTCCAACTCTTTGTAGCCCTCCAGACTCCTCTGTCCATGGAATTTTCCAGGCAAGAATACTGGAGTTGATAGCCATTCCCTTCATGGGATCTTCCTGACCCGGGAATCAAATCTCAGTCTCTTGCATTGCAGGCAGATTCTTTCTCATCTGAGTCACCAGGGAAGCCCCTAGTCCTTGGTACCTAAATCAATTTCTGGATCATAGGAGAGTTAAATAAACATTTTTAAATGAATGAATGTGTGAATGAATGGATGGATGAAGCTTTTATTTCAGCTTCACCCATCAGGATGAGTATATTAAATATCTGAATCAGGATATTTATAATTCATTCATAAAATAAATCTTCTATGTAAAATTAGCATTTTAAGAGGCATGACTGGTGTTTTGTTTGACTGAAATATTTTCTACATTGTCACTCAGTGCTTTTGATTCCCACTGACAGACACAATGATTATCTGGAAACTTTGTCATCATTCCTTAGAAATGAAATCTCATTGTTGCTAAGTCACTTCAGTCGTGTCCGACTCTGTGTGACCCCATAGATGGCAGCCCACCAGGCTCCCCTGTCCCTGGGATTCTCCAGGCAAGAACACTGGAGTGGGTTGCCATTTCCTTCTCCAGATATCTCACTGACAACACATCAAACAGATTCTATCTAGTGAGTCATAAAAGACAAAGAGCTGACTTATTTGGAAAGATCCTGATGCTGGGAGAGATTGAGGGCAGGAGGAGAAGGCGACGACAGAGGATGAGATGGTTGGATGGCATCACCGACTCACTGGACATGAGTTTGAGTAAACTCTGAAAGTTGGTGATGGACAGGGAGGCCTGGCGTGCTGCAGTCCATGGGGTCACAAAGAGTCAGAGACGACTGAGCAACTGAACTGAAATGAACTGAACTGAAAAGACAAAACGTATCAAACTATTTTAATGCTTAATATCTGAGTTGGTTATGGTAATGCAGTTCATTCCAGTGACTCTAAGCCTCCATAGATAATGTAAACATAATCGTACTTATCAACAGTAAACATAACCTATATTAAGTATCCGAGTAGAATAATATTTATGTGTTTTACTTTGATCCTTGGGGAACTCAATTCTGTAATAAAGATGCCCATAGGAACTTGCACTGATATTCCTTTCTCTGCATCTACATACTTGGAGGCTTCCGTACTCCCAGTATTTGCAAGACTGAGTTTGGATGTACTGAGATGGACAGCAGTGTGGACGGATGTTGTAATCCTAATATAGTCTCTTCTGGCTCTAAGTTTATGATGATAGTGATGTGTCTTCTACTGGGGTCATTTAAAAGCTACTTTTTAAAATTTTAATATTTTATTTTTAATCGTAGGGTGAGTATAATATTGTGATGTTTCTTCATACAGCACTGTGAAATGGCCGTAGGTGTACATGTGCCCCCTCCCTCTTGTACTTCTCTCCCACTCCTCCCCCTCCCAGCCCTCTAGGCTGTAACAGACCAGCAGCAGCGTCCCACTGGCTGTCTGTTTCACACGTGACATTGTGTGTGCCAGTGCTGTCCTCTCAAACCGCCCCACCCTCTCCTCCCCCGACTGTGCCCCAAAGTCTGCTCTCTGTGTCTGTGTCTCCTCCACTGCTCTGCACGCAGGATCATCGGTACCAACTTTCTAGATTCCTTACGTATGTGTTAATATACAGTGCTTGTCTTTCCGACTCACTTCACTCCATATAATAGGCTCTAGGTTCATCCATCTCATTAGAACTGACTCAAATGTGCTCCTTTTTATAGCTTAGCAACATTCCAGTGTGTATATGTACCACAACTTCCTTATCCATTTATCTGTCAATGGACACCTAGGTTGCTTCCATGTGCTAGTTACTGTAAATAATAAATGCTTTTAGGATATGTTTTAGATTTACAGAATAGGAGCAAAGATCATGTGAGCCACAAAACAGAAAGAACTTGGATTACTGTTCTACTGAGCTTCTGTAGAACAACTAACTGAACAATAGATGAGCAAGAAAAATCTCTGCGGTTAAGCCACTGTAATTTTGGACTTTGCTTGTATAACAGCAAAAATAGTAGTATTTATACCAACTAACATAAAGAGATTCCCCAAAGACAATCTGGATGCTGCTTGAAAGAAGTGGAAGGACACTGTGGCAAGAAAGACCATGAAGTGTCTACAGCACAATTTAATTTCACTAATATCTGTCAATTCTCAATCAGCTTCTAAAACACAACCAGGAGAAAAAAAAACCCACAAGTTCTTGGGGAAAAAAGACCATTCTAACCACATTTTCTTATCTAAGGAAATTTACCAAAGTCTTCAGAGCTTCTTGCGTTTATTCATGGTTTTGTGTGTCCAGTGTTTTACTGATATGCTTGTGTTGTTATGTGGTAGAGAAAATAAGAGCATATGAATGAATCAAATATAATTAATAAAGTTTATTACAAGCAGGGCACCAAATACTCAAAGACCCCTGTGGACATCCTCATTCAGATATTACTTAGTTGGACATTTTATCTTTTCTTGATGATGGACTTTTGAAGGAGAAATGGTAACAGTATCTCAGTAATTTAAGAGTGGTGTGGGCCCTAAAATGTGATAATTTCATGGTTAAAACAGGAGAGGAATGAAACTAGTTATTTGGAATATTACAGCTTTAAAAGGTAAAGCCTAGAGACAAGTTTGCTTTTTCCACTGCCTTCTTGAAAGCACTTTTAACCTCCTTGTTTCTTAAACTATAGACCAGGGCGTTCAGCATTAGGATGACCATCGTACAGAACACAGATGCGATTTTGTGTGTGTCCATGGAATGACTGGAGCTGGGCTGGGAGTACATAAAGATAGCAGTCCCATAGAAGATGGAGACTGTGGTGAGGTGAGAAGCACAGGTGGATAAAGCCTTCTGATATCCCTCAGCTGAGTGCATCTTCAGGATGGTGACAAATATGAACAGGTAGGAAATCAAGATAACCCAAGAGGGCAAAAAAGATATTGAAGCTTGCCACAAAGACGAGAACTAGCTCACTAACATGTCTATCAGAGCAAGAGAGAGCCACGACTGCTGGAACATCACAGAAAAAGGATGCACTGGATTGGACCTACAGAAAGAGAGACTGAATGTGTCCCTGCTGTGAACAGAGGCACTCAGGAAGCTGTAGATGTGGGGGCCTGCAGCCAGCCCAGCACGTACACGGGTTGTCATGGCGGTCGTGTAGAGCAGGGGTTTGCACACGGCTGCATAGTGATCATAAGGCATTGAGGGCAAGAGGAAATTTTCCACGGTGGCCAGGGCTACGAAAAAGAACATCTGAGCAGCACACGCATTGTAGAAGGTGACCTGGTCTCCCACAAGCAGCTCAGCCGTGACCTTGGGAGTGACAGCTGTAGAATACAAAAGTCCACTAAAGACAGATTACTAAGGAAAAGGTACATGGGAACGTGAAGACGAGAGTCCATGAGAATCAAAACAACCATCCCCAGGGTTCCAACCACGCTGAGGAGGTGGATGAGAGTAAACACGATGAATAAGGGGACCTGCAGTCCTGGGGCACTGGCGAGTCCCAGCAGGACGAACTCAGTCACTCCTGTTTTGTTCTCCATGGGTGTGGTTTGGGAATCACAAGACGCCCTGGAGCAATGAGAAATAAAGGAACAGAGAAATTGAATGGAGAGAAATTGAAACAGATTGGTAACTGGATGATTGGTAGATAGGTAGATGTGCATTATTGCATTATAGCAGTAATTACAGCCTCAATATTATTCATATAAAATATGGCTTTGGCAACAAGTTTTGCTGCATATTAATAAATTATAGAGTTATACATTGTTGAAACTGAAGGATCTTTATGGTTCATCTCCTACTGTCTAAATTTTATAAACTTGTAAACTGAAATATGAAAATATAAAGTCTTGATCAAGATGGCATGTCTAGAGTGAATACATGTCATTTCAGTTCCCTGAGCCTCGTAAATGCTTACATTTCTGTGCTGCTGTTGTGCCTGGAGCTGCCCTGTACACTTCACCTGGGTATCAATTTGCTTTTCTCAATAAGCTCGTAAGACTGACTAGTTGTTACCCTCTTTTAACTTTTGAAGTATAGGGGTTGAGTATTGTATTTAAATTCACAAAATGATTACCGTCGAAGTCAAGTTTTGTACCCATGAAGAGTTGTTCTTTGGCCCCCTGGTCTGAGACTTTGGGATTAACAGATGCAAAGTATGGTATACAGGATAGATAAACAATCAGGTCTACTGTAAAACACGGAGAACTGTATTCCATAGCTTGTGGTAAACCATGGTGGGAAAGAACATGAAAAAGAATGTGTATGTATAACTGAGTCACTTTACTGTACAACAGAAGTGAAACACGCAGTGTAAATCAACTGTACTTCAATAAAATTTTTAAAAGAAATAAATTAAACTCTCCTCCAATAAGTAAATAAATAAAATTGAGTTTTACTCGATTTACGATTACTCATTGTCTCCATTGGCCCAAACTCAGTGTTTGGGCTTCCCCATTAAGTGGCTGAGACACGTGTGTGCAATAGATACAGCAGGATAACTAGAGCACTTGCCCTCAGAGGCCGTCCTGAGGGGAAGACAGAGAATTGGGTATGAAGCTTGGGTTCTGGGAAGAGATGCATGTAAGTCATACCATTTGCTACCCAGGAGTCTTTGGTTGTAACCTAACTACTTGATCCTGGTTTTCTCCATGTACAGAAGAATAATACCTCAAGGTAGTATTATGAGAATTAGATGAAATAATGTATCAAAAAAAAAAAAAAAAACAAGTCAAATGCTGAGTGCCTAGCATCTCCTGATAATCATTAGTTGTGACATTATCATTAGGATGGAATGAGAGGCTACATGTTTGAGAAAGGCAGGTGAAATCAGGGATTCAGGTGTGGATGAGTTTTGAAGTCTTGCAGCCTCTCTCTTCCTTTATCTCACACTCTGTCCACCAAAACTTTTGTGTCTTCCAATGTCTCCCCGTCTACCGGGTCTTTGCTACCATCAATGGCTGTTCCAGCCACTCCACATGAACCATTCGTTTGTCTATTTTCTTTCTTAAAGTCTTTATTTTAGCATGAGTTGAGTCTCTTTCTTTAAGCTCGTTCTTTCTCTCGTTACCCGCATCTCACCTCATTGGCTCGCTACAGAGAGCATGTATGTGCTGTGTTGTGTGCGTGTGCACTCAGTCATGTCCAGCTCTTTGCGACCCCATGGACTCCCCACCACGCTCCTCTGTCCTTGGGATTTTTCACACAAGAATACTGGAGTGGGTTGCCATTTCCTTCTCCAGGGGATCTTCCCCACCCAGGGATCATACCCACTTGTCTTACATCTCCTGCATTGACAGGTGGGTTCTTTAGCAGCTGAGCCGCTGGGGAAGCCCCCATTAAGAGCATATGAATCTATGTTTATGCATATGTATACACATATAGTTACTCGTGTGTTTATATGTATATACACATGTATATAAATAATACACACTCATTCCTCTGAGTGAGTGAGTGAGTGAGTGAGTGGAAGTTGCTCAGTTGTGTCCAACTGTTTGCAACCACATGGACTATAGCTTGCCAAGCTCTTCTGTCCGTGGAATTCTCCAGGCAAGAGTACTGGAGTGGGTAGCCTTTCCCTTCCCCAGGGAATCTCCCCAACCCAGGGAAATTCTTTACTGTCTGAGCCACCAGGGAAGCCCACCTTTCCTTTTAATCCTCAGTGATGCTGTAAGGTGGACCATGTTATAATACCCATTTTACCAGTAAGAACACTGAGGACTTGAGCAGCTATGTAAAGCTGCAGAATTACGTAGTTAGTATGAAAAAGATTCAGGATTCAAGATTCAAACCCGGCCGTGACCAAATCAGAAGCCTGTGCTTTCCGCCACCTCACTAGCTGCATTTGCAAATGTGAGAGTAATCACAAGGATGAGATTATGGGGGAAGATTACAATAGAGTAGAGATCTCGCTAACTTGATCAGAACACTTCTGTGGTTTGAAGAAGCGTTATTTCACTCTCTTGTGGTTTTCTTTCTTGCCTCCAATGAGAGGACATAGGATAGTAACTAACATGAGATTAGGACTTAGTAACAGGGCCATTTATAATTAATTTTTTTTTTTTGCTATTCTTTTATAGGAGAACAACATGACTTTATTCCGTACATATCTCTAAACTCCCGTTAATGGAAATTTTGACATTCAAACTTCAGCCTCAACTCACCGTTTTAGAAAAAAAATGTTGAGGCCATCTCTTTCTGTGCTCAGATAATTCATAGTACATATAGCTGCCCCATAGATCTTACATGAATTATACTTCTCACTAAAAATGTATATGAAACATAGAAGCTTACCTTGCTGCTGGAAAAGAAGAGAGTCAATCCGAAGAGTGATAATGCAATCAGATATTTAGTCATGGAATAAAGCGCATATCCCTTGTAGCTCAGTTGGTAAAGAATCCGCCTGTGATGCAGGACACCCTGGGTTCAGTTCCTGGGTCCAGAAGATCCCCTGGAGAAGGAAATAGCAACCCACTCCAGTACTCTTGCCTGGAAAAATCCCATGGACAGAAGAGCCTGGCGGGCTACAGTTCATAGCTTTGCAAGATTTGGACACGAGTTAGTGACTAAACCACCACTGTTGAGACGTTCTTTATCAGATACCGGTCCAAAGATTCCAAGACCTCGAAGACAAGTAAAGATGGAGGAAGGCACCCAACATGGAGTTAGAAACCTGCATAAAAGTCCCGAATTCACCACTAATTCTGACTATGCTCTTGGAGAAGTCACTTTTCTTCTCCTTGTTTGAAAAACAATTAATAATATTACCTCTTTTCATATATTTTGTACAGACTTGTGCTTGCAACTAGCAGATGAGGGAAGCTCCATGAAACACCTTGCTGAGAGGTTATCACTTTAAAGCTGATCAATATAATTTTACTCTGAGACGTTTTCTCTGGCCACTATAGCAAATCCTCAGGTTTGAGGTCAGACAGGGATGCCTGTGTTTGCTAAACGATGGCCAAGGGGCTCAGCACAGTCAGTGATGTCATGTAGATTTATGTTGGGATTTCAGAAGCTGGCTCATGGGAGTCAGAAGGGAGCCATAGAAACACAGAATTCTCTGCGGCTTTCCCCCATGAGAGCATCTGTAGCTCTCATCCCATGTTTTTAGGGAAGACAGAATTAAATAGCTTGTGGGATTCTGCTGGATATATTGAGAGTGTACACGTGTTTTCACATTCACTGCTTGTTCTTCATTTTTTTTTCCACTTTTTCCTCAAAGTATAATGTACAAACCATCAACATCCACAGCTTTTAGTGTATTATTCTAAGAGTTTGGTTAAGTTTTATCTGGTCAGGTACCACTGCCACAATTACAATACAGAAGAGTTCTATCACCTTAACAAAAACCCTGAGCTTTTTAATGCCAAGAGCAGACTATCAATGTCTTAAGCTCAAGCAGTCAAGTAGAAAGTGAATTCAACTTGCTACCATTTTGTTTTATTCAGGCCCACAATGGATTGGATGGTCATCACTCACATCGGAGAGGGTCATCTGCTTCACTCATGTCGCTGATTGAAATGCTGGTCTCGTCTATGAACACCCGCACAGTCACACGCAAAGACAGTGGTTAATAACATATCGGGCATTCCCTGACCTACTCTAGTTGATACATATAATTAGCCATCACAGAGGGACTAGTTATTTTCATTTTGCTGTCTTTTGCTGTCTTGTAGCCATTTCCCCCCTCTTTTATTCTCTTGATACCTTGCTTTGTGCGTCGCTGACTTTTTGTAGTGATAGACTGATCCCTTTCTCATTTTCTGTGGTGCGTCTTCTGCTGGTACTGTCTTTGGGATTACCTTGGGGCTTACACAAAACATCTCTTAGTTACAACTGTCTTTTTGACTGGTAACAATTTAACTTCCACCACTTACAAAACTCTGCTCCTATATACCTCTCTTTCTCTTTTCGTTACTCATATCACAAATTGTATCTTTTCATATTTGGTATCTGGTAATACAAAATTACAGTTATAGTTATTTTTATCTGTTTACCTTTTATATTCTATGCTAGAATTCAAAGTGATTTACATACTTCAATTACCATATTGCAAAATTCTATATATTTGCCTTTATTGGTGAGTTTTCTATTTTCATATGCTTTTGTATTGCTGTCTAATGTCTTCTCATTTCAACTTGAAGGACTGCCTTTAGCATTTCCTATCAGGCAGATCTACCAGTGGTGAACTCCTTCCGCCTTCCTAAAAGTTGGGCGCAGAATTGACATACAATGGTACATGAGTTTCAGGTGTATAACACTGTGACTTATACGCATTAAAGATGATCACCGCAATGAGGTTAGTTACCATCTCTCTCAATTTAAAGTTTTTGTAGCACTATTAACTAGTATAATTGGAGATGGTGCCTTTTAATCGCTTTCACCTACTTCACCAATCCCCCACCCTCTCCTTACGGCAGACAGCTACACAGTGCCACCCCGCCAGCTGCCTGTTTTGTTTATGGTGATGTGCACGTTCCAATGCTGCTCTCTCGATCTGCCCCACCCTCTCCTTCCCCGCTGTGCCCACAGTCTGTTCTCTGTGTCTGCGTCTCTGTTCCTGCCCTGCAAATAGGTTCTTCAGTACCATTTTTCCAGATTTCCTATATATGTGCTAGTACACAATATTTGCTTTTCTCTTTCTGACTGACTTTGCAGGAATTTTGATTGGAACTCTACTGAGTTTGTCTCCTCAAAATTCAGAATTGCCTAGTCCAGCCCTCTAGTGTTTCACCCTATTACCTTTAACAAGTGACGTCTTGTGAGGGCAAGTGTCTTGAAACAGAGTTCCCCCTTCTAGCAGTTTTTTGTCTCCTCATGTAAAGGTACTTCAGGGGAATTTACTCTAACAGAAGTGAAAGAAAGTGAAAGTGAAAAAGTGTCTCAGTCGTGTCCAACTCTGTGACCCCATGGACTATACAGGCCATGGGATTCTCCAGGCCAGAATACTGGAGTGGGTAGCCTTTCCCTTCTCTAGGGGATCTTCCCAACCCAGGGATCCAAGCCAGGTCTCCTGCATTGCAGGCAGATTCTTTACCAGCTGTGCCACCAGGGAAGCCCAAAAATGCTGACATGGTTAGCCTATCCCTTCTCCAGCAGATCTTCCTGACCCAGGAATTGAATTGGGGTCTCCTGCACTGCAGGCAGATTCTCTACCAACTGACCTATCAGTAATAGAAGAGTTTGGACCAATTCTTCAGCACCCACTTATCCAAAACTTAAAGACTACTAGTAATATATGGAGATTTGCTTTTTACCACATGTCCAAAAATATCTGTTATAATCTGTTTATTCAGTTATAGCCATCCCAGTGTATCTGATATGGTATCTCATTGTCATTTTAATTTTTATGATTTATGATCATTATCTCTTCATGTGGATGTTAGGTACTAATACATGTTTTTCTATAAAATGTATTTTCAAATTTTCCCCATCTTCAATTGAGACATTTGTCTTCCCATTACTGAGTTATAAGATTTCTATATTCTCAAAATTATCTTTTTAATTAGATATTTGGTTTGCAAACTTTCTCTCCAAATTTGTGGTTTAATCTTTTTATTTTATAAATGATGTTTCTTAATATAGAAACATTTTGAACTTTAATAAAGTTAAAATTATAACTCCAGAATTTCTAACTGCTTCTTTTTTATAACTTTAATATCTTTGTTGATATTCTCTATTAGATGTTGTTGTTTAGTTGCTAAGTCAAGTCCAGCTCTTTGCGACCCCCATGGGCTATAGCCCTCCAGGCTTCTCTCTCCATGGGACTTTCCAGGCAAGAATACTGGAATGGGTTGCCATTTTCTTCTCCAGGGGATCTTCCTGACCCAGGCATCAAACCCACATCTCCTCCATCTCCTTCACTGGCCGGCAGATTCTTTACCACTGAGCCACCAGAGACTCCCAGTCTCTATTACATGAGTCACTGTAATCACGCGTGTTTGTGTGAACTGTTGCTTCATTCCTGCCCGACTCTTTGCGACCCTATGAACTGTAACCTGACAGGCTCCTCTGTCCATGGGATTCTCCAGGCAAGAATGCTGGAGTGGGTTGCCATTTCCTCTTCCAGGGGATCTTCTCATCTCAGGGCTCGAGCCTGCCTCTCTTATGTCTCCTGCAGTAGCAGGCAGGTTCTTTACCAATGTGCCACCTGTGTTTTCCTTCAATTCTTTACCTGTTGTTTCCCTCAGTTCTTTGAAAGTGTGTGGACATCCTCAGAGAGTTTCTGTTGACTACTTTTTCATATTTTCCTCCAAATTTTCATGATTCACATTGTGTGTGTGTGTGTGTGTGTTAAATAAATGGATGCTTTAGACAATATAGTGTAGAAACTGAATTCTGACTAGCTCTGTGAAGCAACAGTTAGAACTGGACATGGAACAACAGACTGGTTCCAAATAGGAAAAGGAGTACGTCAAGGCTGTATATTGTCACCATGCTTATTTAACTTATATGCAGAGTATGTCATGAGAAACGCTGGGCTGGAAGAAGCACAAGCTAGAATTAAGATTGCTGGGAGAAATATCAATAACTTCAGATATGCAGATGACACCACCATTATGGCAAAAAGTGAAGAGGAACTAAAAAGCCTCTTGATGAAAGTGAAAGAGGACAGTGAAAAAGTTGGCTTAAAACTCAACATTCAGAAAACAAAGATCATGGTATCTGGTCCCATCACTTCATGGGAAATAGATGGAGAAACAGTGGAAACAGTGTCAGGCTTTATTTTTGGGGGCTCCAAAATCACTGCAGATGGTGACTGCAGCCATGAAATTAAAAGACGCTTACTCCTTGGAAGGAAAATTATGACCAACATAGATAGCATATTCAAAAGCAGAGACATTACTTTTCCAACAAAGGTCTGTCTAGTCAAGGCTATGGTTTTTCCTGTGGTCATGTATGGATGTGAGAGTTGGACTGTGAAGAAGGCTGAGCACTGAAGAATTGATGCTTTTGAACTGTGGTGTTGGAGAAGACTCTTGAGAGTCCCTTGGACTGCAAGGAGATCCAACCAGTCCATTCTAAAGGAGATCAGTCCTGGGTGTTCTTTGAAAGGACTGATGCTAAAGCTGAAACTCCAGTACTTTGGTCACCTCATGCAAAGAGTTGACTCATTGGAAAAGACCCTGATGCTGGGAAGGATTGGGGGCAGGAGGAGAAGGGAACGACAGACGATGAGATAGGTGGATGGCATCACCGACTTGATGGACGTGAGTTTGGATGAACTCCGGGAGTTGGTGATGGACAGGGTGGCCTGGCGTGCTGTGATTCATGGGGTCGCAGAGAGTCAGAGACGACTGAGTGACTGAACTGAACTAAACTGTAATTGTTTGATATTTGCTTTTGTTTGTTTAGTGACCTGACTGTACTAATTTTAGGGTCTGTTTCCCTGTGCTGTAGAGCCACTAAAGTCTCTGCCCAGTCTTTTAAAATCTCATTTTTATTTATAAGCCTGTCTTCTCTGGGGTTGCAGCTGTTGTGTTGGCCAACCAATAGTCAGAGTTTTCCCTATACACATTTTGATGAGAGGGTCTGAATGTGTGGATTGGGGACCATATCCGAAATTTAGACAGTTGACAGATCTTGCTTTGGGTTTTGCTTTCTGTTTGTGCAGGTCCTCAAGGTCAGCTGGAATAAGTAATTGGCATCTGCTCTGTTCTTTCCTCATAGCTCAGTTGGTAAAGAATCTGCCTGCAGTACAGGAGACCCAGGTTTGATACCTCAGTCGGGAAGATCCCTTGGAGAAGGAAATGGCAACTCACTCCAGTATTCTTGCGTGGAGAATCCCATGGACAGAGGAGCCTGGCAGGCTACAGTCCATGGAGTCACAAAAGTCAGACAAGACTTAGCGACTAAACCACCAATTGTTCTTTCCATAATCTTGAACATGACCATAACCTTCTCAATACCCAGGGAAATGTCAGAACTTCTTAAAGCCTTTGTATCATTTTCTAGATATCATTAAAAACTTTCATTTTTCCCTTACTTCTCCTGAACAATATCACGGCTTCAGGCACCTATGGTTCCAGCAATTGCTACTGTGGAACCAGTCGACTTCCCTAAGTTCTGTAAGCAACATAACTTCCTCACGGCCTAGTACCTTCACTCAGCTGCTTCGTTCTGTCAGGAACACTCAACCCTGGTGTAGACAGTACCAAGGACTGGCAATGGCATGAAGGAATTGGGATACTTTACCGGTGGGAATGCAAGTGGTATGTTACTTGTTTATAAAGTTGGCAGTCTTATAAAGTGAGACATAAACTTACCCCATCAGCCAACAATTCCACTTAAAGGTATTTACTCAAGCAAAATGCAAACCAGTGTTCAAACACAAAACTATATGCAAATGTTTATGGCAGATGTAACTGTAATCAATAAAACTAAAAAAAACAGCCTGGCTATATTCCGTATAATAGAATAGTACTTGATAAATAAAAAATACCAGTCTACTGATATGAGCCACAAAAGGATGAATGTATTATATGTTATCCCAGATGAGAGTAGCCAGACTCCAAAAGCTACATGCTATATGATTTCACTTGTATGATGTTTCTTACAAAGGAACAGTCATATGACAAATTCAGGTCCCAGTATCTGGGAGTGGCAGGAGAGCTTCCCTGAGAAACAGCAGGGAAATTTGAGGGCAGACAAGCCTGTTTTTAATTTTGATTGTGTTGGTGGTTACATGATCACACACATTTGTCCAAACTCTCAGAACTGTACACTAAAATATGAAGCTGCAAATAAATTACAGTTAAACTGAAAAAAAGAAAGAAATGACAAGAAAATAATGTAAATATATCTGCGTGCTCCTGGCTCAGGAAGCCAAGCTCATTCTCGAGGCAGTTTAATTGCTTCTTTCTAGAGTAAGTGGAATGAGCGCCTTTGGCTATCTCATGGGGGCTTGTCCTGAGACGAGCTCAAGGTCCCTAACATTCCCTCCTGGCTCCCATTAATTAGCTTCCAAAATCCCAAAACAGTTTTCCTTTACATCATTTTAGAAGGAACAGACTACATACGGAACCTCTCTGGCCATTTATTTACTCATCAGAATGTGAATAGTTGCTAGTACACATAAAGGCCTTCCTCAAAACAGGATTTCCTGTGAGTCTGCAACCACTGACAGGGGAAACCCCAAGATAAACATCATATGGAATGTAGTCAAAATGACAGTGATTTACTGAGCCATACTATAGACCTTCTGTCCTTAGCTCTTCGTGGCCACAAGTCACTGAATTATGCTGATGTGTCAATCATATTATATCTATTTCACAAAAGTTTGTTCTAAGGTAAGTGACAATTATAAGGACACCCTTTGGTTAGCATCACACAGAGAGCTTCTTCCACAGAATTTTTAAATTCTACCCTTGAAGAGCTTTAGATCAGACTGAAAATTCAGGATTTGCAGCCTATTTTCAAGAGACAGGTAAGCTTCTATATTCCATCCACGTTTTGAGCAAGTGTAATACATGTAAAAAGCAGTCAGGAAGCTGATACTGTGAGCTATTTGAGCTCAAATTGGAATGTCATAAACATTTTCCTGAAAAAACTGGGATAGAGTCACATTACAAAATAATTCCACTAGTTGGAAGTTCAGTTATGCTCATGAAGCTCTACATTATGTTCCTAAAGGGGACGGGCAAAAACAGCAGGAGATGCTCCGACTGAGTAGGTGGCAATTTCATTGTTTTCTCTCTTCTCATGTCATTGTGGTGGAAGCTTACAGTGTTTGAATTAACAGTTGTTTAGATTCCAGAAGAGTCCTCATGAGATCTTTTTAGATCTGTATGCTATTTACTATCCTTTACCTCACAATCTTACCCTTTTCAGAAAATTTGACGGAGCAGTCATTTAGAAGCAAAGGTTGTAAAATGAACCATATATTCCTTTAAATCTTAAATTTATGCTGTATTAGATATGCAATTTAGGAAATACCTTCTCAAATTCTCATTTTTAGTATCTCTAAAACATTCATAAAAGAGTTAACATTTACTATGAAGATTGAGACATATCTATATCTAAATATATACTTCTCTTATTAGAGATCATAGGACCTAGCGTATGCTATAAATTGTTATAGGTTATTTCACCATGTTTTTTCAGAAATTGATAAGCTCAAACCCTTTAGAGACTAGGAATGGAAACTTAAATAGCAGTGTGGACAGAGGAAGGTTTGAGAGACAAACGCTGCCAGAGAACGAACATTCTTCCAATATTTCAAATCTCAACTAAAAAGTACAACCGTGGACCTTGCCCCAGAGCAGAGGTGCAGACTAGAAGTAAACTCCTGGTCCAACATTTATCAATCCTGTATTTCTGTGACCCAGCTAGTGAATGCGAGTGAAGTGGGTAAAAATGAGTTTTATAGAAGAAAACTCCTTCAAAGATGGATCAGAAGGAAAATTACGCAAGGTAGGCTGAACATCCCTGAATTTTCATATAAAATGTCTGCGGTTGTTAAGTAACTAAGTTGTGCTGAAATCTTTTGCAACCCCGTGGACTCCTCTGTCCATGGGATTTTCCAGCCAAGAATGCTGGAGTGGCTTGCCACTGCTTACTCCAAGGGATTTTCCCCATCCAGAGATCGAACCAGCACTTTCTGCATTGACAGGTGGATTCTTTACCAACACACCACCAGGTAAGCCCTAAAATGTCTGGGATAGAGTAAGAAATCCTGCAGGGCACAGGAAAGACTAAATGAACTCATGTGTGAGGAAAAGGCACATGAAGAAATAGGTCTCCCAGACTTCAAACTCACCCATATTTTGAAACCCTGAAAATCACCATCCGCCTTTCCTAAACCAAGATCAGATCAGATTAGACACTCAGTCATGTCTGACTCTGCGACCCCATGAATCGCAGCACGCCAGGCCTCCCTGTCCATCACCAACTCCCGGAGTTCACTCAGACTCACGTCCATCAAGTCAGTGATGCCATCCAGCCATCTCATCCTCTGCCGTCCCCTTCTCCTCCTGCCCCCGATCCCTTCCAGCATCAGAGTCTTTTCCAATGAGTCAACTCTTCGCATGAGGTGGCCAAAGTACTGGCGTTTCAGCTTTAGCATCATTCCTTCCAAAGAAATCCCAGGGCTGATCTCCTTCAGAACAGACTGGTTGGATCTCCATGCAGTCCAAGGGACTCTCAAGAGTCTTCTCCAACACCACAGTTCAAAAGCATCAATTCTTTGGTGCTCAGCCTTCTCACAGTCCAACTCTCACATCCATACATGACCACAGGAAAAACCATAGCCTTGACTAGACGAAACTTTGTTGGCAAAGTAATGTCTTTGCTTTTGAATATGCTATCTAGGTTGGTCATAACTTTCCTTCCAAGGAGTAAGTGTCTTTTAGTTTCATGGCTGCAGTCACCATCTGCAGTGATTTTGGAGCCTAGAAAAATAAAGTCTGACACTGTTTCCACTGTTTCCTCATCTATTTCCCGTGAAGTGATGGGACCAGATGCTATGATCTTCGTTTTCTGAATGTTGAGTTTTAAGCCAACTTTTTCACTCTCCAGTTTCACTTTCATTAAGAGGCTTTTTAGTTCCTCTTCACTTTCTGTCATAAAGGTGGTGTCATCTGCATATCTGAGGTTATTGATATTTCTCCCAGCAATCTTGATTCCAGCTTGTGTTTCTTCCAGTCCAGCGTTACTCATGATGTACTCTGCATATAAGTTAAATAAACAGGGTGACAATATACAGCCTTGACATACTCCTTTTCCTATTTGGAACCAGTCTGTTGTTCCATGTCCACTTCCAACTGTTGCTTCCTGACCTGCATACAGGTGTCTCAAGAGGCAGGTCAGGTAGTCTGGTATTCCCATCTCTTTCAGAATTTTCCACACTTTATTGTGATCCACACAGTCAAAGGCTTTGGCATAGTCAATAAAGCAGAAATAGATACTTTTCTGGAACTGTCTTGCTTTTTCCATGATCCAGTGGATGTTGGCAATTTGATCTCTGGTTCCTCTGCCTTTTCTAAAACCAGCTTGAACATCAGGAAGTTCACAGTTCACATATTGCTGAAGCCTGGCTTGGAGAATTTTGAGCATTACTTTACTAGCGTGTGAGATGAGTGCAATTCTGCGGTAGTTTGATCATTCTTTGGCATTGCCTTTCTTTGGGATTGGAATGAAAACCGACCTTTTCCAGTCCTGTGGCCACTGCTGAGTTTTCCAAATTTGCTGGCATATTGAATGCAGCACTTTCACAGCATCATCTTTCAGGATTTGGAACAGCTCAACTGGAATTCTATCACCTCCACTAGCTTTGTTCGTAGTGATGCTTTCTAAGGCCCACTTGACTTCACATTCCAGGATGTCTGGCTCTAGGTGAGTGATCACACCATCATGATTATCTGGGTTGTGAAGATCTTTTTGGTACAGTTCTGTGTATTCTTGCCATCTCTTCTTAATATCTTCTGCTTCTGTTAGGTCCGTACCATTTCTGTCCTTTATTGAGCCCATCTTTGCATGAAATGTTCCTTTGGTATCTCTTATTTTCTTGAAGAGATCCCTAGTCTTTTCCATTCTGTTGTTTTCCTCTATTTCTTTGCATTGATCCCTGAAGAAGGCTTTCTTATCTCTTCTTGCTATTCTTTGGAACTCTGCATTCAGATTTTTATATCTTTCCTTTTCTCCTTTGCTTTTCACTTCTCTTCTTTTCACAGCTATTTGTAAGGCCTCCCCAGACAGCCATTTTGCTTTTTTGCATTTCTTTTCCATGGGGATGGTCTTGATCCCTGTTTCCTGTACAGTGTCACGAACCTCATTCCATAGTTCATCAGGCACTCTATCTATCAGGTCTAGGCCCTTAAAACTATTTCTCACTTCCACTGTATAATCATAATGGATTTGATTTAGGTCATACCTGAATGGCCTAGTGGTTTTCCCTACTTTCTTCAATTTCAGTCTGAATTTGGCAATAAGGAGTTCATGGCCTGAGGCACAGGCTGCTCCTGGTCTTGTTTTTGCTGACTGTATAGAGCTTCTCCATCTTTGGCTGCAAAGAATGTAATCAATCTGATTTTGGTGTTGACCATCTGGTGATGTCCATGTATGGAGTCTTCTCTTGTGTTGTTGGAAGAGGGTGTTATGACCAGAGCATTTTCTTGGCAAAACTCTATTAGTCTTTGCCCTGCTTCATTCCGTATTCCAAGGCCAAATTTGCCTGTTACTCCAGGTGTTTCTTGACTTCCTACTTTTGCATTCCAGTCCCCTATAATGAAAAGGACATCTTTTTTGGGTGTTAGTTCTAAAAGATCTTGTCGGTCTTCATAGAACTGTTCAACTTCAGCTTCTTCAGCGTTACTGGTTGGGGCATAGACTTGGATTACTGTAATATTGAATGATTTGCCTTGGAAACGAACAGAGATCATTCTGTCGTTTTTGAGATTGCATCCAAGTACTGCATTTCAGATTCTTTTGTTGACCATGATGGCCACTCCATTTCTTCTGAGGGATTCCTGCCCGCAGTAGTAGATATAATGGTCATCTGAGTTAAATTCACCCATTCCAGTCCATTTCAGTTTGCTGATTCCTAGAATGTCGACATTCACTCTTGCCATCTCTTGTTTGACCACTTCTAATTTGCCTTGATTCATGAACCTGACATTCCAGGTTCCTATGCAATATTGCTCTTTACAGCATCGGACCTTGCTTCTATCACTAGTCACATCCACAGCTGGGTATTGTTTTTGCTTTGGCTCCATCCCTTCATTCTTTCTGGAGTTATTTCTCCACTGATTTCCAGTAGCCTATTGGGCACCTACTGACCTGGGGAGTTTCTCTTTCAGTATCCTATCATTTTGCCTTTTCATATTGTCCATGGGGTTCTCAAGGCAAGAATACTGAAGTGGTTTGCCATTCCCTTCTCCAGTGGACCACATTCTGTCAGATCTCTCCACCATGACCCACCCATCTTGGTTTGCCCCAAGAGCATGGCTTATTTTATTGAGTTAGACAAGGCTGTGGTCCTAGTATGATTAGATTGACTAGTTTTTTGTGAGTATGGTTTCAGTGTGTTTGCCCTCTGATGCCCTCTTGCAATACCTACCGTCTTCAGTAATGATAACATAACAATTTATCAGGATTTGCTATGTTATCACCTTCCTGCCATATGGGAGACCTGTGTTCAATCTCTGGGTTGGGAAAATCCCCTGGAGAAATGAACAGCTCAGTTCAGTTCAGTCACTCAGTCCTGTCCAACTCTTTGCAACCCCATGGATTGCAGCACAAATAGTCTCCCTTGTCCATCACCAACTCCCGGAGCTTACTCAAACTCATGTCCATTGGTTCGGTGATGCCATCCAACCATCACATACTCTGTCGTCCCCTTCTCCTCCTACCCTCAATCTTTCTCAGCATCAGAGTCTTTTCCCGTGAGTGAGTTTTTTGAATCAGGTGGCCAAATATTGGAGTTTCAGCTTCAGCATCAGTCCTTGCAATGAATATTCAGGACTGATTTTCTTCAGGATTAACTCACTGAATCTCCTTGTAGTCCAAGGGACTTTCAAGAGTCTTCTCCAATTCCACAATTCAAAAGCATCAGTTCCTCAGTGCTCAGCTTTCTTTATAGTCCACACATCCATACGTGACTACTGGAAAAACCATAGCTCTGACTAGACAGACCTTTGTTGGCAAAGTAATGCCTCTGCTTTTTAATATGTTGTCTAGGCTGGTTATAGCTTTTCTTCCA
Source organism: Bos grunniens (assembly GCF_055505025.1). NCBI lineage: Eukaryota > Metazoa > Chordata > Mammalia > Artiodactyla > Bovidae > Bos > Bos grunniens. The sequence continues at coordinate 82,567,128 of NC_141179.1, read as the reverse complement.
AGGAGCAAGCATCTTTTAATTTCAAGGCTGCAGTCACCATCTGCAGTGATTTTGGAGCCCAGAACTATAAAGTCTCTCATTGTTTCAATTATTTCCCCATTTATTTGCCATGAGTGATGGGACCGGATGCTTTAAGCCAAATTTTTCACTCTTTTCTTTCACTTTCATCAAGAGGCTCTTTACTTCTTCTTCACTTTCTGCCATAAGTGTGGTGTCATCTTCATATTTGAGGTTATTGATATTTCTCCTGGCAATCTTGATTTCAGCTTCTGCTTCATCCAGCCCAGCATTTTGCCTAACATATAAGTTAAATAAGCAGGGTGACAACACACAGCCTTGATGTACTCCTCTCCCAATTTGGAACCAGTCTGTTGTTCCATGTCCAGTTCTAACTGTTGCTTCCTGACCTGCATACAGGTTTCTCAAGAGGCAGGTCAGGTGGTCTGGTATTCCCATCTCTTTCAGAATTTTCCACAGTTTGTTGTGATCCACACAGTCAAAGACTTTGGCATAGTCTGTGAAGCATAAGTAGATGTTTTTCTGGAACTCTCTTGCTTTTTCCATGAGCCAATGAATGTTGGCAATTTGATCTCTGGTTCCTCTGTCTTTTCTAATACAGTTTGAACATCTGGAAGTTCACAGTTCACATATTGCTGAAGCCTGGCTTGGAGAATTTTGAGCATTACTTTACTAGTGTGTGAGATGAGTGCGACTGTGCAGTAGTTTGAGCATTCTTTGGCATTGCCTTTCTTTGGAATTGGATTGAAAACTGACTTTTTCCAGTCCTGTGGCCACTGCTGAGTTTTCCAAATTTGCTGGCATATTGAGTGCAGTACTTTCACAGCATTATCCTTTAGGATTTTAAATAGCTCAACTAGAATTCCATCACTTCCACTAGCTTTGTTCGTAGTGATGCTTCCTAAGGCCCACTTGACTTCACATTCCAGGATGTCTGGCTCTAGGTGAGTGATCACACCATCATGATTATCTGGGTTGTGAAGATCATTTTTGTACAGTTCTTCTGTGTATTCTTGCCACCTCTTCTTAATATCTTCTGCTTCTGTTAGGTCCATACCATTTCTGTCCTTTATTGAGCCCATCTTTGCATGAAATGTTCCCTTGGTATCTCTAGTTCTCTTGAAGAGATCTCTAGTCTTTCCCATTCTGTTGCTTTCCTCCATTTCTGTACACTTGTCACTTAGGAAGGCTTTCTTATCTCTCCTTGCTATTCTTTGGAACTCTGCATTAAAATGGATATATCTTTCCTTTGCCTTTAGCTTCTCTTCTTTTCTCAGCTATTTGTGAGGCCTCCTCAGACAGCCATTTTACCTTTTTGCACTTCTTCTTCTTGGGGATGGTCTTGATCACTGCCTCCTGTACAGTGTCATGAACCTCCATCCATAGTTCTTCAGGCACTCTGTCTATCAGATCTAGTCCCTTAAATCTATTTCTCACTTCCACTGTATAATCATAAGGGATTTGATTTAGGTCGTACCTGAATGGTCTAGTGGTTTTCCCTACTTTCTTCAATTTAAGTATGAATTTGGCAATAAGGAGTTCACGGTCTGAGCCACAGTCAGCTCCTGGTCTTGTTTTTGCTGACTGTATAGAGCTTCTCCATCTTTGGCTGCAAAGATATAATCAATCTGATCTCAGTATTGACCATCCTGAGATGTCCATGTGTAGAGTCGTCTCTTGCGTTGTTAGAAGAGGGTATTTGCTATGACCAGGGCATTCTCTTGGCAGAACTATGTTAGCCTTTACCCTGCTTCATTCTGTATTCCAAGGCCAAATTCGCCTGTCATCCCAGGTATCTCTTGACATCCTACTTTTGCATTCCAGTCCCATATATTGAAAAGGACATCTTTTTTGAATGTTAGTTCTAGAAGATCTTGTAGGTCTTAATAGAACCATTCAGCTTCAGCTTCTTCAGCATTACTGGTTGGAGCATAGACTTGGATTACTGTGACATTGAATGGTTTGCCTTGGAAACAAACAGAGATCATTCTGTCATTTTTGAGATTGCATCCAAGTACTGCATTTCGGACTCTTTTGTTGACTGCCCACTGCACTACCCTGGCCTGGAGAATTCCATGGACCATGGGGTTGCAAAGAATCAGACAGAACTGAGTGACTTTCATTTTCACTCTCTTTCACTTTCATAGCAACACTCTAGTTGTGCTTTTAAAAAATATATTACCTCATTTAACTGTTATAATAATTGTTGATCTAATTACCATCTCATTTTATAGAGACAATGAGGCTCAAAGATGTTATTTCATGAACAATGTCTCCTAGGTTTTAAATTATAGGGCTGCTTTTGAACACATATGTACCTCTTTTCAGAACCCAAGCTCAACATTCCATGGCACACTTTCTTTTAAGAATTGCTCCTTTGGCTATGTATGCCTCTACGATATGCAATGAATAAATATAAGCTTTAGTTTAAAATAAATTCAATTAAATTTCAGTTAGGAGCATGCGTCCTGGAAATCACTCTGCCTGAGTCCAAAGCTTGACTCTGTCAGTTGATACTCAGATAAACTTGCTCAAAACACTTAACCTTTTGTAGGTTTGTTGAGAGGATTAAGCATATTTAAGCATGTTAAACTTAAATGTGTACTTGGAGTGAGCACTGTATAAACTTAATCTGTTGATAGATTCAAGTGATTTGTTTTGGAAGATGTGTTTATGGCAAATGTGTAATCAGTCAGTTCAGTTCAGTTGCTCCGTCATGTCCAACTCTTTGTGACCCTATGGACCACAGCACGCCAGGCCTCCCTGTCCATCACCAACTCCTGGAGTTTACTCAAACTCACGTCCATTGAGTCTGTGATGCCATCCAACCACCTCATCCTCTGTCATCCACTTCTCCTCCCGCCTTCAATCTTTCCCAGCATCAGGGTCTTTCCAAATGACCTTCTTCACACCAGGTTGTCAAAGTATTGTGTGATATAAGACTGATAATAATCTCTTTCTGCACCTCAGTTTGTTCATTTGCACAAGTGGGAAATTGACAATGTAATCTGCATGGCTCTTTCAGCTTCAACAGCATGTAACTGTTAGATAATTCATTTGCTAAGTTTTTTATTCCACCCTATGCTTTATTTTTTCCCCCACTTTTTTTGACTGTTTTGAGTCTTTGTTGCTGCTCATGGGCTTTCTATAGTTGTGGTGGGTGGGGTACTTTCTAGTGGTGGCACACTGGCTTTTCATTGCCGTGATTTCTCTTGTTGTGGAGTTTGCGCTCTAGAGTGTGTGGGTTTCAACAGTTGTGGTGCATGGGCTTGGTTGCTCCACAGCATGTGGGACTCTCCTGGATGAGGAATCCAACCCATGCCCCCTCCATCAGCAGGCAGCTTCTTAACCACTAGACCACCAGGGAAGACCAAAACTATGCTTTAGATCAGAGAATCAAGAAGAATAATTTATTGCCATCATAAAATGATAAAATAACAGGGTGTTTATATAATTCCAGGGCAAACTCTTTGCTGTTTACCAGATGCTCTTTGCTTTCTCATTACTACAGAGAATTTAGAAAATTCCCATGGAGAATGGCACAGAGGTGACGGACTTCATCCTGGTGGGTCTAACCAATGCTCCAGAACTTCAGATCCCCCTCTTTATTGTGTTCACCCTCATTTACCTCATCAGTGTTTTGGGAAACCTGGGGATGATCACACTGATCCTGTTGGACTCCTGTCTCCACGCCCCAATGTACTTTCTCATCATTAATCTGTCTTTGGTGGACTTTGGCTACTCCTCAGCTGTCACACCGAAAGTGATGGCTGGGTTTCTTAGAGCAGACAAGGTCATCTCATACAATGCCTGTGCTACTCAGATATTCTTTTTCGCAGCCTTTGCCAGTGTGGAAAATTTCCTCTTAGCTGCAATGGCCTATGATCGCCACGCTGCAGTGTGTGAACCCCTACATTACACCATCACCATGAAGAAGAGTGTGTGTGCCCATCTGGCCATAGGCTCCTCCGTCTGTGGATTCGTGAATGCCTCCATCCACGTTGGGGGCACGTTCAGTCTTTCTCTGTGTGAGTCCAAGCTGGTCCATCACTTTTTCTGTGATATTCCAGCTGTCATGGCTCTCTCTTGCTCTGATAAACATGTTAGAGAGGTGGTTCTCGTTTTAATTTCAGGCTTTAATGTCTTTTTTGCTCTTCTAATAGTATTTATTTCCTACCTTCTCATATTTATCACTGTCTTGAAGATGCACTCGGCTAAAGGATACCAAAAAGCTTTGTCCACCTGCGCTAGTCACCTCTCAGCCGTCAGCATCTTCTATGGGACAATCATCTTCATGTACTTGCAACCCAGCTCCAATCACTCCATGGACACAGACAAAGTGGCCTCTGTGTTCTATGCTATGGTCATCCCCATGCTGAACCCTATAGTCTACAGCCTGAGGAACAAAGAGGTGAAAAGTGCATTCAAGAAGGTTTGGGGGAAGGCAAAATTCTCTCTAGGATTTTAATGCTGCATGATGTACAATAATCTAGTTTTGTTCCTCTTAAGTCTTTCCATTCACATTTTTAGACTTGAAGTACATTTAATTGCTAAAGTTATATTCTTACCACTCAGAAATCTGTTGTATAATAAAAAATAAAGTGTATGTGATACTTGAACTAAATATGGCTCAAGTAAAGCATAAGACATTTTGAGTCCTGCTTCTTAAAAATATTTCTAATGGTTTTTGACCTATTCACTTGCTACACAGGCATTTTCTCTATCACATGGCAGTGCAAACATACATGTAAATCAGTAGGACCAGCAAGTTCATGAACAGAAACACATATGTATGCTCTGTGTGGGCATATGATCACATACGCATTGCCCTGGTAAATTTGTGGTATAGGTGGTTTATAATGCAATAATTTAAGATAATTTAAAGGTATTAGAATGCAAATTTATGTCTAATCTTCTTTATTTCTTTAATGGAATATCTGTTTTAAGAGCCTTAATTGGTTAAAAAAAAAAAGTTATGTAATCCTAAATGAAAGCATGGGCTTCATTGGCACATTTTATTGAAAGACACATAAATATCACATTCAAATGAAGTTATATTTCTGTCTTGGCTGAGTCATTTTGTAAAACCAAATGTTCACATTACAATTTTCAAAAGGATAAACGAACTTGAATATAAGAAAAATAAAGGAAAATAAAAGCATTTTCCATTATTTATATATGACCACAAAGTTTAATGATATTTTTTAAAAATGCAGAGAGTATTGATAACATTGTGCATTTTCTGTCTGCAAATGCTTTGAAATGGTTGATGCGTCTCATTTGTCCATACTTTAGTTGAGTTAGGTCACATTTTTTGCTCTCCGAGTCTTCTCCCGGCTCCATTCACACCAATTCCCTTGCTATTTCTTGACAACTTCACATGTTTCTGCATCAGAGCCTTTGAATTTGCTGCTCCCAGTGAATGTCCTTAAATGTTATCCTAACCCAGAGACTTCCCTGACTATCTTTATAAAACACTCTCTCATCCCCTTACACACCAACTCTTAACCCTGTATTTTTCTTTATAATCCTTATCAACACTCACTCATGTATATTTATTTGCCCTCTGGTTTGTTAACTATTTCTCCCTGTTAGAATGTAAGTTCCTAAGAACAGTGACTTTATCTCTTTTTCTCATCATGTGATTCTCTGTATTTAATGGTTATGTGTTTCATAGTAGATTCTCAGTAAACAATTATCAAAAGTACAAATAAATTGAGTCTTTTTTGCATCATATGTTAAATCTTTGAACTGCTGATGATTATATTACAGTGTATTCCCCTTAGTAAAATCAAAATCAATTAGGGTATTGGAACATAAATTTATGTTGAACCTGTATTTATTTAATTGAAAAATTGTCCAATGTAGAAGAGTTTTGCCATTTTTCAAATGAAGGTATCATTTTATTGGCACATTTTATGGAAAGCTACCTAAGCATAGCATTTAATGGATTATAATAATATTTTCATCTTGACTCAGTCATTTTGGAGAAATAGCATCTTCACATGATAATTTTCAAAGACATAAAATGACTAGAGTAGAAGAAAACTGGTGGGGCAGAGAAGTGAGGAAACGCAGAAACAAAGGGAAGTAGTCAAGGGAGACCAAATAATAACAGTTTAGTAAGTAAGCAAAGTCTAGGCCCTTTAGTTCCTTCTCAAGGGCTGTAGATAATATTCTGGGCCACAGATACTGAAACCCCCACCAGGTGGAGACATGATGATACGTAATGACCAGACTGTAGTCACGACATAAGCTGCCACAATTCCAAGAATTGGCCAAAAAAAAACCATGGGAACAAAATGACCCTGGAACTGAAGCTTCATTGTCATTAAAACAATCAAAAGGACACTGGTCAGACCACTGAAGACCAGTTTCAAGATGACTGTGTTGTGTCTACATGTAGCTCCCCCTCTCAGCCTATGAAAGCTCTTGCCCTCTGATTGTTGGGGTTGGGGACAGAGCTGGCCTTTGGACAGGAGTCTGCCCTTCCCGCCAGTTGCCATCATCCAAAATGAAGCAAATTTTCCTTTCCACCAACCTTGCCTTTAATGACTTTTGAGTGGTGAACAGTCAGAACCCACTTTCAGTTACACAATGAACTTTTGGAATCCACAGCATCTGATAGATCATCTGAAACCATCTTAAACATTTTTTCCTTTGGAATTATGTCTCATTAAGTGGTGAGTAACATCAGATAGATTCTATATAGTAAGTCACAAAAAACACAAAGATAAGAAACTATTAAAAGTTTTTAATATTTGATTCAATTTGGAAAATTACTTCATATGCTGAAGGTATAATTAACTCTAATAACTCTAAGGGCTTCCCTGGTGGCTCAGATGGTAAAGCATCTACCTGCAATGCGGGAGACACGGGTTCAATGCCTGGGTAGGGAAGATCCCCTGGAGAAGGAAATGGCAATCCACCCCAGCACTCTTGCCTGGAAAATCCCATGGATGGAGGAGCCTGATAAGTTACAGTCCATGGGATTGCAAACACCCATATTGAATGTAAATATAACCTATATTCAGTAAACTAGTATGAAATATAATTATCACTTGATTTTTGCCTTCCAGTGATCTGTAATAATGCTACACAATGGTATTTGTTCCTTTGCCTTCTCTATCTCTATGCAATTAGAAGCATTCAGCATCTCAAGGTTTATGAGACTGTGCTTTAATGCCTTAATGCAGTCATGCTGATTCTAGCGGGACAAGCATAAGTTTATCTCACCAGCGTGTGTTGATGGGATACTAGAGACATTCCCTCTAGCCCTAAAGTCTATGCGACGAGGAATGTTTCTCTTGCTAGAATCATTTTGTTATTATTATTTTAAATATTTTTAAAATTTTAGAGCACTCTAAAATTTTCAAAACAGTTTACAGAGGTATTACTGACAATTCCCATATACCCATTCCCTGACCCGGTTTCCCCTCCTGGGACTCTCTTTACCACGTGTGAGAGGGAAACTGTCAGTCGTGTCCTACTCTCTGTGTTTCTCCAGGTCAGCACACTGGAGTGGATAGCCCTTCCCTTCTCCAGGGTGTCTTCCTAACCCAGAGATCGAACCCAGGCCTCCCACATTGCAGGCAGCCTCTTCGCTGGCTGAGCCACCAGGGACCTTTGTCAAACGTGGGCATCAACATTGGCATTACTACTACTTAAACTTCAGATTTTACCTGGATTTTGCAATTTTTTCCAACCAATTTTTTTCTCTTCTAGGAGACAACTCAGGAACAACATTGAGTGGACATCTCACGGTTCCTTCATTCCTTCTTGTCTATGACAGTTTCTCAGTCTTTCCTCATTTTTCATATTCCTAAAGTTTGGGGGAATACTAACTAGATGTTTTGTAAAGTCTCCTAACTTGCATTTGTTTGATTTTTTTTTATCATCGTTAGATGAAGGTTGGGGTTTATGTGAAGAATAAGACCCCTTTTCATCATCTTATATAAGGGGGTACATGTAAACAACATGATTTGAGGCTGTGATATTAACTTCAGTCACTGGCCCAGGATAGCTTTTCTATGTTATCCAGTGTCAAGAAAATTTCTCCCTTTTCTATTTTTTTTTTTTTTTTTTTTGTAAGCAACTCACTAAGTCTATTTGATCCTCCAGGCTATGGAGGACTAAGGTTGACCTCCTGCAGAGGAGGAGAATATACCAATAAATTATTTAGAATGCTTATGAAGGGAAAAAATGATCTCTTCTTCACCACTTATTTATTTATTCAATTATTTGTTTATGTAACCATAGGAACACATACTTACTGTGCACTTTGTATTATAATCCAATATTATATTGATTTATTTATTTTGCTTAAATTGTTCCAAGTTTGGTCATTGGAAATTCTTTAATTTTTTTTTCTTGTTTCCTTTTGACATGTCCCCTATCCTTTTATATTTGAACACTTATTTATATTTGAGAATTACAAGACACTCAGGGTCATCTTGTATTTAACCTGCTCAGTCCCAGAATTAATAAATTATTTCTTCAAAGAGCTCTGCTTTAATCTATTGGAGGAAGATATTTAGAAAATAGGATCCAGGAGCCAGGAAGGCTCATTGTTACTGGGGTGCCACTTCTAGGCACTCTTAGAAGATAAAACTAGTAAATATATATGTACACTAACAAACATCTGGACTCCCCTGGTGGCTCAGTGGTAAAGAATCCACCTGCAATGCAGGAGTGTGGGTTCAATACCAGGGTCAAGAAGATCTCCTGAAGAAGAAATGGCAACCCACTCCAGTATTCTTGCCTGGGACATTCCATGGACAGAAGGAGCCTGGTGGACTACAGTCCATGGAGTCACAAAAGAGTCAGACTTGACACAGAGACTTAATAACAAATATATACATCCAAAGGTGTGTTTCTTTCTATATCAATCTATCTATGTCTTCAGTAGGAGAAGGCAATGGCAACACACTCCAGTACTCTTACCTGGAAAATCCCATGAATGGAGGAGCCTGGTAGGCTGCAGTCCATGGGGTCAGTAAGGGTAGGACACAACTGAAGCGGTTTAGCAGCATATCTACAGTAAGCTAAATAATACATTCATCCTGCTGGTTCTTTCAGCCTTCTCCACTTACTTATGTGTGACTTCCCCTCTCTATTCCTGGCTTTCTAAGGGTTTTTATCATGAAATTGGATTTTATCAAATAATTTTTTCTGCAGCAGTTGATATGATCATGTTATTTTCTTTATAAGCATATTAATTTGCCAGATTACAGTGACTGATATTTAAATGTTGCATCAGCCTGGCATACATGGAATAAATCCCATTTAGTTGTTGTGTATAATTCTTTTTATACTTTGCTGGATTTGGTTTGGTAATATTTTGTTGAGGACTTCTGCATTTATGTTCATGAGAAATACTGGTCTGTAACTTTCTTTGATTTTAATGTATTTTTCTGGTGTTAGCATTAGGGTACTTTCTATACCTTTTTTTTTTTTTTTGGTCACTTGCAATTAAAAAACTTATTAAAACTTGTATTTAAATATTGTTGAATTAGGAAACCTGAGATAGATCTCCATGTGCTTTTAATTCATGGCTTTTATTTTTATTTTCTTCCCCAGCTGAGTTGGAATGCTTTTGCTGGGACAAAGTTTATCCAACACCAAGGGTAATGTGTGACTAGGCCAAGGTAATGTGAGTAAGTAGAGACAAAGAAGCATGTCTTTTCCTCCTGTATTTAAGACATAAAGTCCACAAAATTCTCCATATTTGGCGTTGTGTTAAGAAGCCTGGTTGTGACCCCAGGACAGCTTGGGAACCTGACCCCCAACCCCTTGGGAAACTGAGCGACCGCGGTGGCAGCGCTCTGCCCCTTCTGATGGAGTTTCCTCCGGCGTCACCAGCCCCACCCATCACGTAGATGTGGTTGCTGAGACACGATCGTGGATGGACAGAGCAGAAGTCAACTCTGGCCAACGTAACAGAAAGGAGTTTATTGGAAGAATAATGAAGTACTCACAAAACCAAGAAGAATGATGGCTAATTAAGTTCAGGAAATCAGTGTTAAAGAAAGGAAACCAGAAGGCAGTGTTTTCTAACACAGGCAAGATTAAACCCCTGACATAGTTTTCTTAAGACAGTTCCTCTGACACACCCATCACTTCTACCTTAGGCTGTCATAATCCCAGCTGAGGGCCCTTTGCTAATGTCAAATGCCACAGCACCTGATATCAACAAATTCTGACTCTCCCAACCTCCGTATGTTACCTGTGGCATCCCCTTGACTGAGATGAGTACTTCTGTTGCTGGCTGAGCAGTGAGCACGGTAAGTATAATGACAATAATAAGTGTAAGTGTAGTCGCCCAGTCATGTCTGACTCTTTGCGACCCCATGGACTGTAGCCTATCAGGCTCCTCCGTCCATGGGATTCTCCAGGCAAGAATACTGGAGTGGGTTGCCATTTCCTTCTCCAGGGGATCTTCCAGACCCAGGGATCAAACCTGGGTCTTCCACATCACAGGCAGACACTTTACCCTCTGAGCCACCAGGGAAGCCCAATGACAATAATAATAGCTCTCGTTTATATAGTTTCTTAGAACATTGATGCTGTTCTCTGTGCTTTACATGTCTTAACTTATTTAATCCTCACAACAACTCCATGAATAGGTACTATTATTCCCATTTTATGTAGGAAATGGAGGCTTACAGACACTAAATAATTTGCCTGAGGTCCAGGGCAGTTTGGACAGAATCAGGGCTTGAAACCATGTCTCTCTAGAGGTTCTCTAGGAGACCCTTGAACATGCTGTTGTATAGATTTCCACCAAGTTTCACATACTGGGGAATTATCAAAAATAGGAAAAGTTAGGGTAAAGAATGTCCATTTCTGGAAGAACAAAAATGGTATGGACCTAACAGAAGCAGAAGATATTAAGAAGAGGTGGCAAGAACACACAGAAGAACTATACAAAAATGATATTCATGACCCAGATAACCATGATGGTGTGATCACTCACTTGGAGCCAACATCCTGGAATGCAAAGTAAAGCAGGCCTTAGGAAGCATCACTAAGAAAAAAACTAGTGGAGGTGATGGAATTCCAGTTGAGCTATTTCAAATCCTAAAGGATGATGCTGTGAAAGTGCTGCACTCAATATGCCAGCAAATTTGGAAAACTCAGCAGTGGCCACAGGACTGGAAAAGGTCAGTTTTCATTCCAATCCCAATGAAAGCCAATGGCAAAGAATGATCAAACTACCACACAATTGTACTCATCTCACACGCTAGTAAAGTAATGCTCAAAATTCTCCAAGCCAGGCTTCAGCAATATGTGAACCGTGAACTTCCAGATGTTCAAGCTGTATTAGAAAAGACAGAGGAACCAGAGATCAAATTGCCAACATTTGCTGGATCATGGAAAAAGCAAGAAAGTTCCAGAAAAACATCTATTTCTGCTTTATTGATTATGCCAAAATCTTTGACTGTGTGGACCATAACAAACTGAAAAATTCTTCAGGAGGTGGTAAAACCAGAGCACTTGACCTGTGTCCAGAGAAATTTGTATACAGGTCAGGAAGCAACAGTTAGAACTGGACATGGAACAACAGACTGGTTCCAAACAGGAAAAGGAGTACATCAACCCTGTATATTGTCATCCTGTTTATTTAACTTATATGCAGAGTATATCATGAGAAACACTGGGCTGGAGGAAGCACAGCTGGAATCAAGACTGTTGGGAGAAATATCAATAACCTTGGATATGCAGATGATACCACCCTTATGGCAGAAAGCAAAGAAGAACTAAAGAGCCTCTCAATGAAAGTGAAAGAAGAGAGTGAAAAAGTTGGCTTAAAGCTCAACATTCAGAAAACTAAGATCATGGCATCTGGTCCCATCACTTCATGGGAAATAGATGGGGAAACAGTGAAAACAGTGACAGACTTTATTTCTTTTGGGCTCCAAAATCACTGCAGATACTGGCTGCAGCCGTGAAATTAAAAGATGCTTGCTCCTTGCAAGAAAAGTTATGACAAACCTCAGTTCAGTTCAGTCGCTCAGTCATGTCCGACTCTTTGCAACCCCATGAATCGCAGCACGCCAGGCCTCCCTGTCTATCGTCAACTCCCGGAGTTCACTCAAACTCATGTCCATCGAGTCAGTGATGCCATCCAGCCATCTCATCCTCTGTCGTCCCCTTCTCCTCCTGCCCCCAATCCCTCCCAGCATCAGGGTCTTTTCCAATGAATCAACTCTTCTCATTAGGTGGCCAAAGTATTGGAGTTTCAGCTTCAACATCAGTCCTTCCAATGAACACCCAGGACTGATCTCCTTTAGGATGGACTGGTTGGATCTCCTTGCAGTCCAAGGGACTCTCAAGAGTCTTCTCCAACACCACAGTTCAAAAGCATCAATTCTTCAGTGCTCAGCTTTCTTCACAGTCCAACTCTCACATTCATACATGACTACTGGAAAAACCATAGCCTTGACTAGATGGACCTTTGTTGGCAAAGTAATATCTCTGCTTTTCAATATACTATCTAGGTTGGTCACAACTTTCCTTCCAAGGAGTAAGCGTCTTTTAATTTCATGGCTGCAATCACCATCTGCAGTGATTCTGGAGCCCAAAAAAATAAAATCTGACACTGTTTCCACTGTTTCCCCATCTATTTCCCATGAAGTGATGGGACCAGATGCCATGATCTTCGTTTTCTGAATGTTGAGCTTTAAGCCAACTTTTTCACTCTCCTCTTTCACTTTCATCAAGAGGCTTTTTAGTTCCTCTTCACTTTCTGCCACAAGGGTGATGTCATCTGCATATCTGAGGTTATTGATATTTCTCCCCACAATCTTGATTCCAGCTTGTTCTTTGTCCAGCCCTGTGTTTCTCATGATGTACTCTGCGTATAAGTTAAATAAGCAGGGTGACAATATATAGCCTTAACGTATTCCTTTTCCTGTTTGGAACCAGTCTGTTTTTCTATGTCTGGTTCTAACTGTTGCTTCCTGACCTGAATATAGGTTTCTCAAGAGGCAGATCAGGTGGTCTGGTATTTCCATCTCTTTCAGAATTTTCCACAGTTTATTGTGATCCACACAGTCAAAGGCTTTGGCATAGTCAATAAAGCAGAAATAGATGCTTTTCTGGAACTCTCTTGCTTTTTCCATGATCCAGCAAATGTTGGCAATTTGATCTCTGGTTCCTCTGTCTTTTCTAATACAGCTTGAACATCTGGAAGTTCACGGTTCACATATTGCTGAAGCCTGGCTTGGAGAATTTTGAGCATTACTTTACTAGCATGTGAGATGAGTGCAATTGTGTGGTAGTTTGAGCATTGTTTGGCATTGCCTTTCATTGGGATTGGAATGAAAACTGACCTTTTCCAGTCCTGTGGCCACTGCTGAGTTTTCCAAATTTGCTGGCATATTGAGTGCAGCACTTTCACAGCATCATCTTTCAAGATTTGGAATAGCTCAACTGGAATTCCATCACCTCCTAGATAGCATATTAAAAAGCAGAGACATTACTTTACCAACAAAGGTGTATCTAGTCAAAGCCATGGTTTTTCCAGTAGTCATGTGTGGAAGTGAGAGTTTGACTATAAAGAAAGCTGAGCACTGAAGAATTGATGCTTTTGAACTGTCGTGTTGGAGAAGACTCTTGAGAGTCCCTTGGACTGGAAGGAGATCCAACCAGTCCATCCTAAAGGAGATCAGTCCTGAATATTCATTGGAAGGACTGATGCTGAAGCTGAAACTCTAATAGTTTGGCCACTTGATGCGAAGAGTGGACTCATTGGAAAAGACCCTGATGCTGGGAGGGATTGGGAGCAGGAGGAGAAGGGGACGACAGAGGATGAGATGGCTGGATGGCATCACTGACTCGATGGACGTGAGTTTGGGTAAACTCTGCGAGTTGGTGATGGACAGGGAGGCCTGGCGTGCTGCAATCCATGCGGTTGCAAAGAGTCAGACACGTGAAGTAAAGAACTTCCAGAAAAATGGAAGCTCCTAGTGGTCATGTTACAGTTTCCACATAGAAATATATTTGCATTTTTGTTTTGGTGGAGTCCCAGAATTGTTCAGCCTTGTCCATAACTGGAGGAAAAACAGCAAACATGCTACTGATGAATCCTTGCTTTGCGATTTTTGACACCTTAAGAAAGTTCGTGTTTTGACCCTCCTCTGTCTTATTTCTTGGTTTGTTACTTATTCACATGCATCCCCAATCCCACAACTATATGTTAAGGTCTTTGAAATTAACTCACGGTGACTTTTAAGTCTCCTTGGACTGCAAGGAGATCAAACCAGTCAATCCTGAAGGAAATCAACCCTGAATATTTATTGAAAGGACTGATGCCAAAGCTGAAGCTCCAGTACTTTGGCCACCTGATGTGAAGAGCCATCTCATTGGAAAAGACCCTGATGCTGTGAAAGATTGAGGGCAGGAGGAGAAGGGGACGACAGAGGATGAGATGGTTGGATGGCATCAGTGACTCGATGGACATGAACTTGAGCAAACACTGAGACATAGTGAAGAGCAGAGAAGACGGTCGTGCTGCCATCCACGGGATCAGAGTCGGACGTGACTTAGTGGCTGAACACCACCACCACAAGGGATAAATGATTTATTTCAGAGAAAATCACACTTTCAGAAATGGAGGCTCTTTTACAAAGAATATTAAGACTTTGTGTTTTATAGTATTTGATGAGTTTACCATGTACCAGGCTGTTCGAAGAACTTTATGAGCATCAACGAATACGTTCCTCATAACATCCATAAGAAGTAAGCACTATCATCACCTCCTTTTTATAAATGAGGGACTGACGTGCAGAAGGGTTATGTCGCCTGTAACAGTTTTGTTGTGAATTTAGGAAGTCATATCGCTGTGAGATAATGGAATTAATGTCCTAGCATAGTTTTCATTACTCCTCTCATGATTCTGTCTGATTCTATCAGGAAAGTTAGTGACAAATCTCTTCTAAAGATATCTGCACTATCAAAAGAAATAACGTCAAGTGATGTAGATATATCATGTTGTGCCTTCACAAACTAAGGTAGGTCTCTACAGACAGTTTAATTGCTTCTTCTCCAGGTGGAATGAGAGATGGTGGCTTCCCTCCTGGGTACGTGATCCCCTGATAACTTCATGTACGCATAAATCCATCTGGTTTCCATTCACTGGCCTGTAACATCGCAATGACTGTGACATTGTTTTAGATGGACCAGTCTGTTTGTCAGAGGCCCTTTGGCATTCTTCTATAAATCTTAAGGTAATAGTTTGTCCATTTTACTAAGTGGACTTATTTCCCAGGCATATTACTCTGAGACTGTAACAACAATCAGGGATAAAACCCCAAGCTAAAATGTCCATGGTGAGTACGATAATCCTTTCTTGACATTGCTCAGCCCTTTACAGAGTGCATGCAAGGATGTTCTCCTATTTGTCCTCACAGTAACATCCCTGTGTGACACATTTGAAAGTATTTTATCATCCTCACTTAAAAATTACATTTTCCTTATATCTCCCTGCCTCTGGAGAACTTCAGTCTTTGTGATGAGACATGTAGAAAAAGCTTCAATAGGATACTTTCTCTTTGAGTGGGACTAACAATTTGAAGGTCACAAGGGAAGTTGTGCCACTTTCCTTGAAAAGTAAGGTAAATTTCTAGATCAGTTCTATGGCCTAGTTTAGACTGTGGTCTTACAAGATGTGCTGTGTAAAGTTACAAAGGCAGTGTGTCCCCGTGAATTTCTTTGGAGTTTAAAATCCTGAGTTTTAGTGCTCTCATGTTCCCAAGCTAGAGTCCAGATGTTTCAACAACTTTCATTAACTAATAAATGACTTTTCTCAAGTAATAGAAGATGATATTTTTCTGAGCACAATCCCTGTATTTAGGGCGGCACTCAGAAAATGGTGGGTACTCAGTAAATGTTTACCAAGGCACTGAGTGGACAAATGAAGACACGAATAAGTCACTAAATGAACTCCATGGAACCACTATGAAGTACATGGTCCTGTGTTACTAGAGCAGTCTCGGGTGTAACTTTGCATGGGATTTTAGGAAGCCCGAGATCAAAAGATTTAGGCTTTTTGAATAAGAAATCTACATGAAAAAAAATATGATTTACATTGTCGCTCAGCACATCTACCCACCTAATGCGTACAGTAGAAATAAAACTTTCATGGAGCCCTAGCGTATTTTTATCTGCAATGTACCTTCACTTCCTGTGCTTTTCTATCTTCTATCTATTAGTTTCAGGCACACAACACAGTGGTTTGATATTTGTATATATAGTAAAATGATCATTAGAGTAAGTCTTGATAACAGCTGTCACCATGCATAGATACAACTTTTTCAAATATGCAGTGTAGCATTATTGCGTATAATGTACATTATATTCCCATGATTTATTTTGTAACTGAAATTTGTCTCATCTGACTCTTTCACCCCCGTCACCCACCCTCCACTCCCCCGTCTCTGACAGCCATCAGGTTAAACCATCCTGGATTCATCTTGCGATCTAAACATATTTCACTAAGACTGACTCTTGAACAACATGAGATTTAGGGGCAGTGACCCTCAGCACAGTCGAAAATCTGCATTTAACATGCAATTGACTCTCCATTTCTTAGACCTCAGATAGATCATAGTTGCTTGGATGATAATCTCATTCTTCACACTGTTCACCTCCAGAAAGACAGTGATATATCACTTTTTTCTCAGGTGATAATCTAATAGGAGAGCTGAGAAGATCAAATGAAATATTTATTCTTCTCAGACTACTTGGCATATGGTAAGTGCTCAATGAATAGGAGTGATGTCTTGCTTAGGAATGACAGTGATAAAAGTATAAATAGGGACTTCAGATTTTGCCTTCCAGTGCAGGGGGTGTGGGTTTGATCCCTGGTCAGGAAGCTAAGACCCCACATGCCTCAGAGCCAAAATAACCTATATGTGAAACAGAAGCAATATTGTAACAAATTCAATAAAGATTTCAAAACTGGTCCACATCAAAAAAAGTCTTCAGAAAAAGTAATCTGCAGAGGAAGCACAACTTTCAACCGGTATAAAAATAAGCAATAGACATTAGCAGTATGTATGTGCTCAGTCACATCCGACTCTTTGTGACCCCAGGGACTGTAGCCCATCAGGCTCCTCTGTCCATGGGATTCTCCAGGCAAAAATGCGGGACTGGGCTGCCATTTCCTCCTCCAAGTCATCTTTCCTTCCCAGGGATCGAACCTGCATCTTCTGCACTGCAGGCAGGTTCTTTACCTGCTGAGACATCAGGGAAGCCCAAGCAATAGGTATTTTGTACATAATGAAGTGGTTGTTTGGAATAGCTGGGTGGGGTCAGGAACTAATGAATACAGTGCATGCCTTTACAGATGGCAAGATGCAGGTGAGAAGCTGCCAGTCTCAGGGTTATTGGGAACCTTATATTGATAGATACAATGGTCATCTAGGTTAAATGCACCCATCCCAGCCCATTTAATTCACTGATTCCTAAAATGTCGATGTTAAGTCTTGCCGTCTCCTGCTTGACCGCTGCCAATTCACCTTGATTCATGGACCTGACATTCCGGGATCCTATGCAGTATTGTTAGAACTGGACATGGAACAACAGACTGGTTTCAAATCAGGAAAGGAATACGTCAGGCTGTATATTGTCACCCTGCTTATTTAACTTATATGCACAGTACATCATACGAAATGCTGGGCTGGATGAAGCATAAGCTGGAATCAAGAGTGCTGGGAGAAATATCAACAACCTCAGATATGCATATGATGCCACTCTTATGGCCAAAAGCAAAGAACTAAAGAGCCTCTTGATGAAAGTGAAAGCGGAGAGTGAAAAAAGTTGGCTTAAAACTCAACATTCAGAAAACGAAGATCATGGCATCTGGTCCCATCACTTCATGACAAATAGATGGAGAAGCAATGGAAATAGTCACAGACTTTATTTTTTGGGGCTCCAAAACCACTGCAGATGGTGACTGCAGCCATGAAATTAAAAGATGCTTGCTCCTTGGAAGAAAAGCTATGACCAACCTAGGCAGCATATTCAAAAGCAGAGACATTACTTTGCCAACAAAGGTCCGTCTAGTCAAGGCTATGGTTTCTCCAGTGGTCATGTGTGGATGTGAGAGTTGTACTATAAAGAAAGCTAAGTGATGAAGAATTGATGCTTTTGAGCTGTGGTGTTGGAGAAGACTCTTGAGAGTCCCCTGGACTGCAAGGAGATCCAACCAATCCATCCTAAAGGAAATCAGTCCTGAATATTCATTGGAAGGACTGATGCTGAAGCTGAAACTCCAGTACTTTGGCCACCTGATGCAAAGAACTGACTCATTGGAAAAGACCCTGATGCTGGGAAAGATTGAAGGCAGGAGGAGAAGGGGATGACAGGATGAGATGGTTGGATGGCATCACCAAGTCAATGGACATGAGTTTGAGTAAGCTCTGGGAGTTGGTGATGGATGGGGAGGCCTTGTGTGCTGAAGTCCGTGGGGTCACAAAGAGTTGGACACGACTGAGCAAATGAACTGAACTGAGCTATACTGACAGTGGTGTCAAGGCGTGCTTGAATCATTCAGGTGACGGAATGTGCATGAGTCATTTTCCATGCATCAATAATTCATCCATTTTGCTTCCCTTGTTCTGACAGGTGAAACATCATTTCAAAATGCCCTTCATGGAGAACAGCACTGAGGTGAATGAGTTCAGACTCTTGGGACTGACGGATGCCCCAGAGTTGCAAGTCCCCCTGTTTATAATATTCACGTTCATATATCTCATCACTCTCACTGGAAATCTTGGGATGATCATGTTGATCCTGCTGGACTCTCGTCTCCACACCCCCATGTATTTTCTCCTCAGCAACCTCTCTCTGGTGGATTGTGTTTACTCCTCAGCTGTGACTCCCAAGGTGATGGCTGGGCTTCTCACCGGAGATAAGGTCATCTCCTACGGGGGGTGTGTTGCTCAGATGTTCTTCTTTGTGGCCTTTGCCAGTGTAGACTGTCTGCTCCTGGCTGTCATGGCCTGTGACCGGCATGCCGCCGTGTGTAAGCCTCTACATTACGCCAGCACTGTGACCCCCTGTGTGTGCGCTCAGACGGTCACGGCCTGCTACGTCTGGGGCTTTGCTGAGTCTGCCATCCACACTGGATTCGCTTTCTGCCTCTCCTTCTGTCGTTCCAATGTGGTCCATCACTTCTTCTGTGATATTCCTCCAATCCTGGCTCTTTCCTGCTCTGATATCTACGTAAATGAGATGGTTCTCTTTATTCTAGCAGCTTTCAATGTCTTTTTTGCCCTGATGGTAATTGTGAGCTCCTATCTGTTTATATTCTTTGCCATCCTGAGAATGCGCTCAGCAGAGGGACAGAAGAAAGCCTTTTCCACCTGTTCTTCTCACCTCACTGCTGTCACCATCTTCTATGGAACTGTGATCTTCATGTACTTACAACCAAGTTCTAATCATTCTATGGACACCGACCAGATGGCATCTGTGTTCTATACAATAATCGTACCCATGTTGAACCCTCTCGTCTATAGTCTAAGGAATAAAGAGGTTAGTAATGCTTTCAGGAGAGCCATTGAGAAGATGAAGCTTCTGTTCAGTACACAGATTTAATTAAAGAGATTATACAATATGTATTGCTAATCCATTATCTATTATTTTGTGATAAACTCCCAAGAAACTTAGTGGCTAAAGTAGTAGTTAAAGTGAAAGTGTTCATTGTTCAGACGTGTCCAACTCTTTGTGACCACAAAGACTGTATTCTGCCAGGCTCCTCTGTCCATGGGATTCTCCAGGCAAGAGTATTGCAGTGGGTTGCCATTCCCTTCTCCAGGGGATCATCCTGACCCAGAGATTGAATCCAAGTCTCCTGTATTGCAGACAGATTTTTTACCACTTAAGCCACCAGGGAAGCTTAAAACAACTGCTTATTATTTCTCTTAGTTCTATGGTTGGCAGGACGTTTATTTTTCTGCTTTCACATGGACTCATGAGGATGCCTATTTTCTGCATGGTTAGCTGGGCTGAAAGTTTAAAGATGTCCTTATATATCTGGATGCTGACTCTGGCTACTCTCTATCTCTTCTACACATGGTCTTTGATCCTCCAGAGGCTGGAAAAGCTTTCTCTCATAATATTTTCAGGCTAACATTCTCACAGTGTGATAGCAAAACTAAAAATCTTCTTAAAGTCCAGACTCCCAACTCATGACATTTTTTTTTGACCATGTTATACTAATCAATGCATGTCAAAAGGATGGTCAAGATCCAAACATGAAGAAAAAGACTCTGTCTCTTGAGGAAAAGAACTGCAAAGAATTTCTACCCATAATTTATTTATCACAATTAGGTTAAACTTCTGTAACAAAGAGAGACAAAATACAGTCGATTTTAAACTAGAACTATTTATTTCTCAAATAGTGGTAGCTAATGCAGCATGGTGAAAATGAATTATCTAGACAACTTGTGTGTCTCGGATATCCTGGGACCAAGTTCATTCCACATTGTCTCTTTCCACCATTGCCTAGAGTCTTGAAAGTCTGTCTTCATTATAATTATTATATCTAGAGGAAAGGAGAAATAGGTAAACTAGAGGAAAAATAATTTCTTTTCAAGAAAGTGATGTAGATGCTGTACACATTATTACTGAATACATTCCATTGGCAAGAATTTACCATAAGCTGTAGCAACATGAATGTATTTGGGTAGTTTCGGCTCAGTGGTAGGGATTGCATTGAATTTGTAGACTGCTTGAGGTAGTATGGCTGTTTATTTTTTATTTTTTTAATATAAATTTATTTTAATTGGAGGCTAATTACTTTACAATATTGTATTGGTTTTGCCATACATCAACATGAATCCACCATGGGTGTACATGTGTTCCCCATCCTGAACCCACCTCCCATCTCCCTCCCCATATCATCCCTCTGGGTCATCCCAGTTCACCAGCCCCAAGCATCCTGTATCATGCATCGGAACCTGGACTGGCGATTCATTTCACATATGATATACATGTTTCAATGCCATTCTCCCAAATCACCCCACCCTCACCCTCTCCCACAGACTCCAAAAGACCGTTCTATACATCTGTGTCTCTTTTGCTGTCTCGCATACAGGGTTATCGTTACCATCTTTCTAAATTCCATATATATGCATTAGTATACTGTATTGGTGCTTTTATTTCTGGCTAGGCCTGGCGTGCTGCGATTCATGGGGTCGCAAAGAGTCAGACACAACTGAGCGACTCATCTGATCTGATCTGATCACTCTGTATAATAGGCTCCAGTTTCACCCACCTCATTAGAACTGATTCAAATGTATTCTTTTTAATGGCTGAGTAATACTCCATTGTGTATATGTACCACAGCTTTCTTATCCATTCATCTGCTGATGGACATCTAGGTTGCTTCCATGTCCTGGCTATTATAAACAGTGCTGTGATGAACATTGGGGTACGTGTGTCTCTTTCAATTCAGGTAGTATGGCTGTTTTAACAATATTAAGTCTTCTGATCAATGAATATAGACTATCTTTTGTTTTTTTGTATCATCTTTGGTTTTTTTAAACAATGCTTTGTAATTTTCAGTGTACATCCAAGTCTTTCAATTCTTTGATTAAGCTTATCCTTAAGTATTTAATTCCTTTTGATGCTATTGTAAATCAGTTGAGCCTCAAACATTCCTCAACATTAGAGGCATAGGCCCTCTGCACAGTTAAAAAATCATATATAAGTTTAAAACAAATTGTGATTCTACATCTGCAGATTCAAACAACCATAGATTGTGTACTACTCTTATACATATTTAGTGAAAAATAATCAACATATGAGTGGACCCATTCACTTTAAACCCATGTTGCTCAAAGCTCAACTGTACAGCTATTAATTTCCTTTCCAAATTGTTCATTGTTGGTGGGTTGGGAAAAGGAAGAGCTGTTTTCTGCAAAAGAGACACATAAGGAAATATTTAGAGTGATAGAACTAGTCTATATAGTACTGGGATGATAGATACTTGACTATGCTTTTGTCAAAACAATGAGACTATCTTCCTGATGGTTCAGATGGTAAAAGAAACTACCTGCAGTGCAGGAGACCTGGGGTCAATTCCTGGGTCAGAAAGATCCCCTGGAGAAGGGAATGGCTACCTGGCTCCAGTATTCTTGCCTGGAGAATTCCATGGACAGAGGAACCTGGTGGGCTACAGTCCATGGCGTTTCAAAGAGTCAGACACGACTGAACAACTAACACTTTCACTTTCACTTTTCCTTTCATGGAACTATCTATATCTATATAAATATAGATATCTATTTGTCTCTATATATCTATATCTATATCTATATATCTATACTCCAGGTTTCTCTGCTTAGAGGGCCAGTAATAAGTGATGCCCAGTAGCAATAACTATACCCAACATACCACTCAATACTAAATATCATTATCTAATAAAAGGAAGGAGAGAAGAGGAGGAGAAGGGGACAGAGGATGAGATGGTTGGATGGCATCACTAACTTGATGGACACGAGTTTGAGTAAACTCCGGGAGTTGGTGATGGACAGGGAGGCCTGGCGTGCTGCAGTCCATGGGGTCTCAAAGAGTCAGACATGACTGAGCAACTGAACTGAACTGAATAAAAGGAAGTCCCATGGATGGAGGAGCCTGGTGGGCTGCAGTCAATGGGGTCGCTGGAGTCGGACACGACTGAGCGACTTCACTTTCACTTTTCACTTTCATGCATTGGAGAAGGAAATGGCAACCCACTCCAGTGTTCTTGCCTGGAGAATCCCAGGGACGGGGGAGCCTGGTGGGCTGCCATCTCTGGGGTCGCATAGAGTCGGACACGACTGAAGCGACTCAGCAGCATGGTTCTTTGGAGAACTAGCTGATGATAGGATTGGGACAAGGATAATACAGAATGAACCTGGAATACCTTGCAGTTCCAGAAAATAAGGAGGAACCCAAAAGACAAAAGGGTTGGGGCATATTAGAAGGAAACAGGAGTAAAACTGAAAGTGCTCCCAGTAGCCAAAGATGGAGCAATTTGAACAATGCAATAACCATGGTACCAAAGTGTAACCCAAAGTATAAAACAAATATACATGACTCCATGCTGATATAAATAACAAACAAATAAATAATTCTTCCTTATATAGAAAAATTCTAAGCTATATATTTAGACTTCCATTAGAAGGTAGAGTATATTCCCTTCTACCTTAAAGGTGGGCTGAACTTAATGACTTCTCTCTGGAGTACAGATTGAAAGGAGAAGAGTTAGCACTACATTGAAGAACCTGCAAAAGTATCTTGAGCAGGTGGTCGAGGTTAACATCCCCCAGTGACAAGTCTTGTTGGTAAAATGCATTATCTGATAGGATGTGATACAAAGGCCACTTATCCTTTCTCAAACTTATACATTCTGTATAACTGTGACCAAAAAATCAGCAAACATATGTTGAAAGACTTTCAACAAAACACTGGTCCAGTACTCCTTAAGGATATTAAGTTAAAGAAAAATAAGGAAAGACTGAGAAACTGTCACAAATCAGAGGAGAATAAAGAGAGATAACTAATATATGCAATGTTGTGTCCTTGATTAGATTTGTGAGAGCAAAATGACATAATTGAAAATATCAGTAATAATCTGAATAAATTATTGAAGTTTTAGATAATAGTAACATGTCAATATTCGTTTCTTAGTTTTGACAAATATGATAAAATGTTAAAAATAGAGGAAACTGGGTGAGAATTATGTAAGTCTTAGAATCATTCGAGTTAAATGAATAATTATTTATGAAGAAATTTTGCAAATTGTATCAGGTAGGAAACTTATAGTCTCATAGTTTGCCTTTTTGATTTACTAAATAAAATTCATTTCATGTGTTATTTTCCCCTTAATGAAAAATCACTAATGAAAAATTTAGATGATTTGATATTAATCATTTAATACTGTTGGTTTCCAAAAAAATTAATTTGTCCAAAAGTACAAACAGTGAGTGAGAATATAGATAAAAAAGCTGTATCTCCTGAAATGCTCTAAAATTATTATCTGAAGAATTCTCTAAAGAGTAGTGAACTATAATTATCAGTGATTCAGATATATTGACTTCTGGACACCAAATTGAATTCTTTAAACAAACGTTTATTGAACTATTAGTATGAATCCGGTCATTATTCATGTACTGTGCATGAAGTTGTTCGTAAAGAAGACAAGGTCACTCCTCTTGTGTACTGTGTGTTTTGAGGAGAAAGGTAAATAACTGAATCAAGAAGGAAATAAAGTTCTTTCCTGGTGGTGCAGTGGCTAAAACTCCATGCTCCCATTGCAGGGGGCCTGGGTCCGAACTATTAACAGATCCTACATGCCACCGTGAGGATCTCACATGCCTCAGCTAAGACCTGGCACAGTCAAATCATTAATTGTAAAAAGCCTTAAGAAAAGAAATAAATAGGGTTTGGGCAGTGACCAGAGCAAAGAAAAATAAAGCAAGGAATGTAAGAAGGGAACAGTGTCCACGGGGCCGGGCTAACTATGACATGGTAACAATGAAGCAAGCCTGAAGGAAGAGCGGGAGCCTTTGGTCATTACAAACAGCGAGTACAAAGACCCCGGGGAAGAAGCACGCTGAGATTGTCCAGGAACAGCGAGGAACGCGGCGTGAAAGAAGCCGGGAACAGGGAGGGCACCACGTGGCTCATCTAAAACCGGAGGGTTTATGAGTGAGCGGCTTTAGCCATTGTATAGTCTTTCCAGGGAGGAAAATGGATGACATGATTATCAGTGCATTTTTTTTTTCAAAATGTTAGAGACTGTAGTCATATACGGGACAACTGGAAAGTTCCGTTATTATTGACTGATCACCTTTTCTTGTACTGTGGGCTTCTTGCTTCTCAAGATTATCCTGTGACCTTACTCTTTGTACCAGATGACACACTAAAGACAGAGATTTTGATTTCTGTAAAATGTTACATATATGTGGTGCTGAATAAATCATCCAATAAAATCATATATTTTTATTAAAAATCCATGTCACAATTTTCCTCATTCTGGACTCTGGAAACAGTTTCTCAGCTAGATAAACAATGTCAGACATGAACATATATTGATTATTTTAAATTTTTATTTAAAAGCTGGTGATACTCCAACTCCTTTAACAAATTTCTCACTCCTGTGTGTATGCGCACTTACGAGATTCTTACATATGCTTCTGGTAGTGGGTTTCTGCGTGCCGTGTTTTCATATATGCTAGCATTGCCACTGCAGCACTCTTGCCTGGAAAATCCCATGGACGGAGGAGCCTGGTGGGCTGCAGTCCATGGGGTCGCACAGAGTCGGACGCGACTGAGCGACTTCACCTTTACTTTTCACTTTCATGCATCGGAGAAGGAAATGGCAACCCACTCCAGTGTCCTTGCCTGGAGAGTCCCAGGGACGGGGGAGCCTGGTGGGCTGTCATCTCTGGGGTCGCACAGAGTCGGACACGACTGAAGCGACTCAGCAGCAGCACCATTGCCACATGATAAAGATAATATCAACATGCGAATAAATCAAATATAATTAACAAAATTCACTACAAGCAGGATTTTAATATTCTTAAGGTCCCCTCTGGCCATCCTCAATCAACTATCACATATTTGAACTTAATTTTTTTGTTTTTCTAGACGATAGATTTTCAAAAAAGGAATGTTGTTACCGTAGTAATTTAGGTGCAGTACAAGCCTTAAAATGTGAATTACTGCATGATGACAGTCTGAGGGGAAAGAAACTAAGTCATTTGGATCCTACAACTTTCAAAGGTGTAGCTTCGAAAATTATGCCTTCTTAACCACCTTCTTGAAAGCGTTTTTGACCTCCTTGTTTATAGACCAAGGGGCTGAGCATGGGGATGACCATGGTATAGCACACAGACGCAATTTTGTCTGTGTCCATGGGATGACTGGAGCTGGGCTGAGAGTACATAAAGATGCCTGTCCCATAGAAGATGGAGACTGTGGTGAGGTGAGACACGCAGGTGGATAAAGCCTTCTGATATCCCTCAGCCGAGTGCATCTTCAAGATGGTGGTAAATATGAACAAATAGGAAATCAAGATAACCAGGAGGGCAAACTCAATACCGAAACTTGCCACCACATGGATAATCAGCTCACTGATATGTTTATCAGAGCAAGAAAGAGCCATGACTGCTGGAATATCGCACAAAAAGTGGTGGAGCACATTGGCCCTACAGAAGTAGAGCCGGAAAATGTCTCCCGTGTGGACGGAGGCATCCAGGAAACCACAGAAGTAGGGACCCATAGCCATACAAGTACACACACTTGCTGTCATGGTGGTGTTATAACGTAGGGGGTTGCACACTGCTGCGTAGCAGTCATAGGCCATTGAGGCCAACAGGTAACTTTCCACAGTGGCAAATGCTGCAAAAAAGAACCTCTGAGCAGTGCATACATTGTAGGAGATGACCTGGTCTCCTACAAGGAGCCCAGCCATCACCTTGGGAGTGACAGCTGTGGAGTAGCAAAAGTCCACCAGAGACAGATTTGTAGGGGAAAAGTACATGGGAATGTGGAGACGAGACTCCAAGAGAATCAGCAGGATCAGTCCCAACCACATTGACAAGATAAATGAGCAGGAATATTATAAAGAGGGGGACCTGCAGTCCGGGGGCACTGGTGAGTCCCAGCAGGATGAAATCAGGCACTCCTGTATTATTCCTCATGGATGCAGTTTTTGAATCACAGGAGGTCCTATGGCAAAGAAAAAGAAAGGAGCACAGTGATAAACAAATGGGAGATTGAAAGTGAAATTAATTCAGCATTGTGGGCACATATGTGCATATATACACATATACAAATATTTCGTTAATGGGATAATTTGAACTTCTCCACATCTGAAGTACAGACTAAACAAAATTTAAGCCACAAAGTATCTGTAGAGTTTCACACTGTTGAAGCTGAGGGGTCTTCATGGACCATTTTCCAACTTTTAAATTTTGTAAGTTCGTGAACTGAGATGTAGAAAATATTATGTCCTGACTAAGATGAGCCATCTTGAATAAATATATCTGTTAATTAAGTTTTTCTCAGCCTAGTAAATACTTAGGTCTAAATTGCTCAATTTCCCCAAACTGCTCTGAACACTTGACACGTATTTTCTTTTATTTCTCTCAACAACCCCATGAGATTGATTGTTATCCCCATTTAATTCATGAAGCACAGAGGCTGAGTATTGTATTTAAGTTTATAAAATTATGACTGCCAGAACAATGTCTGTACCCAGCTTCCGGCGTGGCTCAGATGGTAAGGAATCTGCCTGCAATGCAGGAGACCTGGGTTCGATACCTCTGTCAGGAAGATCCCCTGGAGAAGAGAATGACTACCCACTCCAGTATTCTTACTGGGAGAATCCCATGGACCGAGGAGCCTGGAGGGCTACAGTCCATGGGGTCGCAGAGAGTAGGACACGACTGAGCGACTTTCACTTTCAGAGTGATTCCACTGGAAGTGTGAGTGATTCACTGGAAGTGTGCGTGATTCCACTGGAAGGGTGAGTGATTCACTGGAATTGTAAGAGATTCCACTGCCAGTGTAAGTCCACTGTCTTAACTGAGTTTAAAATCAAGTTGAACTTAATTCAGTTTACAATTACTCTGTCTCCAGTGTTCTAACCCAGCCTTTGCAGTTTTACAGTGAAGTAACTGAGAGACACATGCCCAGTGCCCGTGGTGGGATAACTGGGGCGGGAGGGGCTGTACGACCTGCAGAGACAGTTCAGCGAGGTGGGGTGCAGCATCCAGCAAGAAGCCTGGGCTCTGAGATGCGGTGCACACAGCTTGCCTCCCACTACCTGGGAATCACTGAGCCTGACCTAACTCCCCTGAAGTGATCTTTTTCATTTACAAAGTGACAATCGTAATGAAACTAAAAAAGTGTTAGTTGCTCAGTCATCCGACTCTGCAACCCATGGACTGCAGCCAGCCAGGCTCCTCTGCCCATGGAATTCTCCAGGTAAGAATACTAGAGTGGGTTGCCATTCCCTTCTCCAGGGGATCTTCCCAACCCAGGGATTGAACCTGGGTCTCCTGTATTGCAGGCGGATTCTTTACCAGCTGAGCCACCGGGGAAGTCCCTGTGTAATGAGACTTAACAAGGTATTATTATGAGAATTAAAGGAGATAAACATATTAAAAACGATGAGTAGAATGCTGGGTATTGAGTACAGTCTGATCACATCAGATGTAGTGTTAGTATTAAGATGAACTGGTCACCTCCATGATTGCTTGAGAAGCGTGGGTGGTGAGGTGCGAGGTCCAGGCGGGGGTGAGCGCTGTAGTGCTGTGGCTTCCTCTCGCCTTTGGCCCACTGACATTTTCCTGTGTCCTCCAGGCTTTCCCAGGCTGTCCCGCTGTACAGAGAGGCTCTTCTGGTCATTCCATGCGAGTGATTCTTTTGCTCAGGTTGCTCCTTTAAAATCCATGTTTTAGCTTGGGTTGAAAGGGTCTCTTTTTTATTTTTATTTCCTCCATTGCATGTGGCTTGTGGGATCTTAGTTCTCCAACCAGGGATTAACCAGGCCCTCGGCAGTGACAGCCTGGAGTCCTAACCACTGGACTGCCAGGGAATTCCCAGAGCCTCTTTTTAGAAACTCATCCTTTCTCTTATTACTGTCTTCTCATAGTTGAACCACAGAGGTCAAGGGTTGAAAATTTCCTAGTTTGTTGGCAGTCTTCAGCCTGCCAACAGGTCTGGTTTGGTGGTGAGCCCCATGTTTGAAATTTTTATATCAACATGTTCTGGTGTAGGAAGAGTGCCTTAAATATTTCTTACTTGAATTTAGTCCTTTAACAGGCCCATCTATTATTCTTCTCTACCATTGTACTTCTAATTGTCAGATATATATTTAATTTATTTATTCATGTGTTTATATGTATATATACAAATACATACCTCTTTTCATTTAGTCCTCAGTCATGTTGTAAGGTAGGTATTATTATTCCTATTCTACCATTAAGAGAACTGAGGATTTGAGAATTACATGAAGCTCTACAATTACATAGTTAGTATGAGGAAAGTTAAAGATTCAAAATTCAAACTCAGCTGTGATCAAATCAAAAGCCTTATTTTTTAGCCCCCTCTCTATTGGCCTTTATAAATGTGCTAGTAATAATCATGAGGATGAGGTTATTGGGGAAAGATTACAATGGAATATTGATCTTGCTAATTCAATTATAACATTTCTGTGGTCTAAAGAAGAATTATTTCACTCTGTTCTGGTGTTTTAGTGTTTTTTATTTAAGTTTCTTTTTTAGCTTCCAATAAAAGGACAAGAAATAGTAAATAAAATGAAGTAAGACTTACAGCATCACTTACATTTTTTTGCTAATTTTTTTTTTTTAGGAAGGCAGTATAATGGATATTCCTTGTGTCACTAAATTTCCTATTGATGGAAGTTTTGACATTTAAACTGCAGTCTCAACTTACTGTTTTAGGGAAGAAAATTGTCAAAATATCTATTTCTATGCTCAAATAGTTCATAGTAGCTAAAGTTGCCCCACAGATTTTTGCATTAATTACACTCACCAAAAATTTATATGAAACATAAAGTCTTACCTTACTGCTGGAAAAAACAGTCAGTCCCAAATAGTGAGTCTAGAGTCAGCATTTAACCATGGAATAATGCATGTATATAGCGAGAGATGGATGTTCTCTATCAGGCACTGGTCAAAAGATTCTAAGACCTCTAAGACAAGTAAAGATGGAGGAAAGAACCCAGCAGTTAGAAACTTGGGAGAAAGTCCTGAACACTTCACTAATTCTTTGCTCTTGGCAGAGTCACTGTCTTCTGCTTATTTGAAAAAGAAATAATAAAATGACCTCTTCCATATATTTCACAGAATTGGGCCTATGATTAGCAAATGAAGGAAGTTCTATAAAGTGCCTTGCTGAAGTGCTATCATTTTAAAGTCAATCAATATATATTTTAAAAATTATTTTTTTTAATTGAAGGATAATTGCCTTACAATGTTGTGTTAGTTTCTGCCGTAATCAGCGTGAACCAGCCACGGGCATACATACGTCCCCTCCCCCTTAAACCTCCCACCTCCCACCTCCCACCCCATCCCACCCCGCTAGGTTAACACAGAGCACCAGGATGTTTTCTCTGGACATGATTGCAGCATCACAGCAAATCCTCAGGTTGGGGGTTCGGGAGAACGCCTGCATGTACTTACAACTGCTAACAATCAGAGGAATAGATGACAGCCAAGGGATCTCAGCTAAAATGATGTCATACTGAGTCAGATGGGGATTTCAGAGACTAGCTCGTAGGAATCATGAAGGAGTTATAGATACATGGAGCTCTTTGGGGATATTCCCCATGAGGGCATCTATAGCTCTCATCTCTTTCTTAGGGAAGAAAGAATTGAATTACCTGTGTGATCTAGCTGGATATGTTGATGGTTCACACATTATCATATCGCTTGTTATTTCTTTTTCTTTCTCCATTTTCTAATTAAAATATATGTGCACTCAGTTGCTCAGTCATGTCCAGCTCTTTGCGACCCCATTCAATGTAGCCCCACAGGCTCCTCTGTCCATGGGATTTCCCAGGCAAGAGTACTGGGGAGAGTTGCCAGTCCCTTCTCCAGGGGACCTTCCCAACCCAGGGATTGAACCCTTTCTCTTGTGTCTCCTGCACTGGCAGGCGAATTCTTTACCACTAGCAACAACAAACACTTAATAGCCACAGTTTTTGTGGTGTGCTTAGTCACTTCAGTCATGCCCAACTCTTGGCCACTCCATTAACTGCAGCCTATAGGCTCCTCTGTCTGTGGGATTCTCCAGGCAAGAATCCTGGAGTGGGTAACCATTCCCTTTTCCAGGGGATCTTCGAAACCCAGGGATAGAACCCAGGTCTCCTGCGTTGCAGGCGGATTCTTTACCATCTGAGCCACCAGGGAAGCCCAAAACTCATAGCTTTTAGTGTGTGATTCTAATTGTTCAAATTAGAATTTCATAGATCAAATCTCATAGGTCAACTTCACCCACATGTTGACACCCTACATGCCACCACCCACATTTCCTAAACCAAGATGGAGACTGCCGTTTTATCATAATGAGAACACACAGTAAATCACTAGGATTGCGGTGCACATCCGTTTGTGGTTTTTTAAAAATGTATTCTCTCATTTAACTATTATAATAATCCAACTTTAAATGTCCTATTAGACTTTTCATTTTGTATATAGAGAAAGAAAGGCTCTAAGAAGTTATTTTATGGATAATGTCTCCCAAATAGTAAACGGTGGGGCTGCTTTTTTAATATATATGTACTTTTTTCCAGAGTCCAAGCTCTGCCTTTGATTCAAAGCTTCACTCTGTCATGTGTAAAGGTCCACAAAACACTTAACTGTTTGTATGACTGTTAAGAGGATTAAGTAGTTTTTAACATCAACCCCATGGACTG
The DNA here is from genome assembly GCF_055505025.1 of Bos grunniens. Lineage (NCBI taxonomy): Eukaryota > Metazoa > Chordata > Mammalia > Artiodactyla > Bovidae > Bos > Bos grunniens. The sequence continues at coordinate 82,535,669 of NC_141179.1, read as the reverse complement.
TAGCCCTCCAGGATCCTCTGCCCACAGGATTCTTCAGGCAAGAATATTGGAGTGAGTTGCCATTTCTGTCTCCAGGTAATCTTCCTGACCTAGGGATTGAACCCAGGTCTCCTGCATTATAAGCAGATACTTTTCCATCTGAGCCACTAGGGAAACCCAACATATTAAATGTAAATGTGTACTGAGAATGAGCACTATATAAATGTAAATTGTTAACAGATTCAAGTTATCGGACTTGGGAGATAAGTTTATGTAAATATGTGATTAGACAGATTATAACCTCTTTCTGCCCTTAGTTTGCTCATCTGCACAAGTGGGAAGTTGTGCAATGCATGTACTCTGTATGGATCTTGCAGCTTCAACAGGATGTAACTATCAGTTCAGTTCAGTTCAGTTCAGTCAGTCATGTCTGATTCTTTGCGACCACGGACTGCAGGACCCCAGGCCTCTCTGTCCATCACCAACTCCCGGAGCTTACTCAAACTCATCTCCATGGAGTCAGTGATGTCAGCCAATCATCTCATTCTCTGTCATCTCCTTCTCCACCCAGCCTTCAATCTTGCCCAACATCAGGGTTTTTTCAGATGAGTCAGTTCTTTGCATTAGGTGGGCAAAGTATTGGAGTTTCAGCTTCAGCATCAGTCTTTCCAACGAATATTCAGGACTGATTTCCTTTAGGATTGACTTGTTGGATCTCCTTGCTGTCCAAGGGACTCTCAAGAGTCTTCTCCAACACCATGGTTCAAAAGCATCAATTCTTCAGCACTCAGCTTTCTTTATAATCCAACTCTCACATCCATACATGACTGCTGGAACCATAGCTTTGACTAGACAAACCTTAGTTGGCAAAGTAATGTCTCTACTTTTTAATATGCTGTCTATGTTGGTCATAACTTTTCTTCCAAAGAGCAAGTGTCTTTTAATTTCATGGCCACAGTCACCATCTACAGTGACTTTGGAGCCCAAAAACGCAAAGTATGTAGCTGTAAGATAAATCAGTATGTAACTATAACATATTTGCTAGGTTTTTTGCTTCAAACCTATGCTCTAGATCAGAGAATTGTGAAGAATAATTTATTGCCATCATAAAGTGATAAAATAACAGGGTGTTTATATAATTCCAGTGCAAACTCTTTGCTGTTTACCAGATGCTCTTTGCTTTCTCATTACTACAGAGAATTTAGAAAATTCCCATGAAGAATGGCACAGAGGTGACGGACTTCATCCTGGTGGGTCTAACCAATGCTCCAGAACTTCAGATCCCCCTCTTTATTGTGTTCACCCTCATTTACCTCATCAGTGTTTTGGGAAACCTGGGGATGATCACACTGATCCTGTTGGACTCCTGTCTCCACACCCCAATGTACTTTCTCATCATTAATCTGTCTTTGGTGGACTTTGGCTACTCCTCAGCTGTCACACCGAAAGTGATGGCTGGGTTTCTTAGAGCAGACAAGGTCATCTCATACAATGCCTGTGCTACTCAGATATTCTTTTTCGCAGCCTTTGCCAGTGTGGAAAATTTCCTCTTAGCTGCAATGGCCTGTGATCGCCATGCTGCAGTGTGTGAACCCCTACATTACACCATCACCATGAAGAAGAGTGTGTGTGCCCATCTGGCCATAGGCTCCTATGTCTGTGGATTCGTGAATGCCTCCATCCACGTTGGGGGCACGTTCAGTCTTTCTCTGTGTGAGTCCAAGCTGGTCCATCACTTTTTCTGTGATATTCCAGCTGTCATGGCTCTCTCTTGCTCTGATAAACATGTTAGAGAGGCGGTTCTCATTTTAATTTCAGGCTTTAATGTCTTTTTTGCTCTTCTGGTAATATTTATTTCCTACCTTCTCATATTTATCACTGTCTTGAAGATGCACTCAGCTAAGGGATACCAAAAAGCTTTGTCCACCTGCGCTAGTCACCTCTCAGCCGTCAGCATCTTCTATGGAACAATCATCTTCATGTACTTAGAACCCAGCTCCAATCACTCCATGGACACAGACAAAGTGGCCTCCGTGTTCTATGCTATGGTCATCCCCATGCTGAACCCTATAGTCTACAGCCTGAGGAACAAAGAGGTGAAAAGTGCATTCAAGAAGGTTTGGGGGAAGGCAAAATTCTCTCTAGGATTTGCATTTTAATGTATTATACAAAATAATGTAGTTTCATTTGTCTCAGGTCATTCTATTCTCTCTTTTTAGCCATACAATGCATTTAATTCCTAAAGTTATAGCCTTACCACTTCAAAAATATGTTGTTTAGGGATAATAAAATATGTCTGGAAATGTAATACTTGAAATAGTATAGCTCGGGGAAAGAATAAGATGTTTTGGGCCTTGCTTCTCACAAACCTTAGTCATGGATTTGATTTATTCACTTGTTACACAGGCTTTTTCTCTACCACATGTCAGTGCAAATGTACATGTAAATCAGTGATACAAGCAAGGCTATGATGAGAAACACATACGTGTGCTCTATGTGGGCATGAGACATGTGGTCACATACATGGCAGTGGTGTAGACGTCAGTGATACAGCGTAGGTAGCTTTTAATAAAATAAGTTAGGATGACTGTAACCTTATGTTTAATTTATTTATTTAGCTGAATATCTCTTCTACGTGTCTTAATTAGAGAAATATTTTGTAACTCTAAATGAAAGTATGTGCCTTATTGGCATACATTATTGCTGCTGCTGCTGCTGCTGCTGCTGCTGCTAAGTCCCTTCAGTCATGTCCGACTCTGTGCAACCCCATAGACAGCAGCCCACCAGGCTCCTCTGTCCCTGGGATTCTCCAGGCAAGAACACTGGAGTGGGTTGCCATTTCCTTCTCCAAGGCATGCATGCATGCTAAGTTGCTTCAGTCGTGTCCAACTCTGTGTGACCCTATGGACAGCAGCCCACCAGGCTCCTCTGTCAACAGGATTCTCTAAGCAAGAATACTGGTGTGGGTTGCCATTTCCTTCTCCAACATATTATTGAAAGACACATAAATATCACATTTAAATGGAGCTATATTTCTGTCTTGACTGAGTCATTTTGAAGGACCAAAAACCAAACATTTGGTTTTATGAAAGGATGAAAACCCTAGAAGAAAAATGGAGGAAAATAAAAGCATGTTCAGTTCTTCACAGATGAAGAATTTTTCATCTGTGATATTCACCACACATTTTCACAATGTTTAAACATGTCCTGAGAGTTGTTGTTCAGTAGCAAAGATGTGTCTGACTCTTTGTGATCCCATGGACTGTAGCATGCCAGGTAGCCTACTAGGCTCCTCTGCCCACAGGATTTCCCAGGCAAAAATACTGGAGTGGGTTGTCACTTCCTTCTCCAGGGGATCTTTCCAACCCAGGGATCAAGCCCGCGTCTCCTGCATCGGCAGGTGGATTCTTTACCACTGAGCCACCAGCGAAGCCCAGTCAGTACATTTTTCTGCCTACAAATGCTGTGGAATGGTTAATGTTCATACTTTGGCTGAATTAGGTCATCTCTTGTCACTCCCAATGTCTGCTTCCCCACTCCATTCATTCTGTGATCCTCCTGCTGTTTCCTGACAAGTCTACACATGCTTCTGTTTCATTGCTTTTGTGCCTGAGGTTCCTTCTGAATGGAATCTCCACTTAGTTCACTCAGGGTGTCTTTAAGTGTTATCCTAACATGGAGAGCTTCCCTGATCATTGTTAAAAGTAGTCACTCTCTCCTCCCTATGCACACATACTCCTCATCCTGTTGAAGGAGGAAACAGAACAGGCTGTATCTTGAAAGTAGGACTCCATCTTGGGTTGGACTGTGGACTTTGAGCTCTAGGCCAAGTATCTATGGAAATGACAAACCAACTGGAAAACCAGGCCCCTGAAGGAAGAGCCCCAGGGCTCGTACCTAGACTCTCCCTGGCCTAAAAGAATACCCTAAATATTTGTGTAACCAAATAGAATCATACATTCTATTAAGCTCATTAGGGTATGACCACAGGCCTATTGATAATTGTCCACGGTTAACTACCTAGGCTTAAGGCATATGAATCCCGGGTTAACTTTGATTGTCAGGGAATTTGGGGAGGTGAGTTTGGGCACCGTACACTTAGGGTATATAAGGTTTTCACAAAAACTGGTCGGAGTCCTTGGCTAAGAGGAGACTGCCTTGGGCCCGCCTGTGTAATAAACTGCACTCCACTATCTGCATTGTCCTTCTGAGTGAGTTTGTTTCCGAGAACGCGTGGCTACAACAATGCCTTGTACAACGGCAAGTAAGCACCAAATGAATTCTATTTGGTAAATCATAAAAATACATTAATAAGATCATATAAAAGTTTACTCAGTTAATTTGGAAAATTACTTCATACATACTGATTATACTTCTAACTGAAATGCTTCATAATATTAATATAAAAATACCTGTCAGTAATAAACATAACATACATTCTATATCATTATGCATTTAATTTGATCCTCAGGGAACTCGATTCTATACTAAAACTTCAAAGGGAACATGCACCAGTGGCTCCTTTTTCTGTCTCTATCTGATTGTAGACTTCACCATCTCAGCATTGGTAAGATCCTACTGGAACGTAGGAAGACGATCATGCTGCTACGTGTAGGCAGTGAAGTATATCATAAGGTTCACATCTGTCTTTATTATGATGTTTCTCTGTTGAAACTTATTTAATGTTAGAGCTATTTTTGAGTTATAGCCAGTTTTTGAAGATCATGTAGAATGTTCCCATGTGAACTTGTATAGGCTGGGAACTGTGCAGCTGTGGTTATGTTAAGGGTTTCAGACTGAGCAACTGTCCTGGATTATACATGTGGGCCCTAAAGGAAATCACCTGTATCCCTGTAAGAAGTCAGAGAGAGATTGGCTCACAGAGGAGGGGAAGGCGGTTTAGCTATGGAGACAGAGATCGGAGTGGTGCAATTAGCAGAAGTGGAACAAGCAATAACGGATCCGATCCTACAGCCTCCAAAGGGATCACCACTAATTTGGCACGGTGAAACTGACTTTGGATGCCCAGCATTTGGAACTGTGAGAGAATAACTTTCTGTTCTTTTAAGCCGCCAAGTTTTTAAGTATTGATTCTGGTTTGGGGGAAGAGGAAAAACAAGAGCATTATGCCTAGAGCATTCTGTAGTGCCACCAAGTAGAGAAATGCTCAAAGAACAGAAGGCTCGTGCTATGTCAGGGAGACAAAGGATCCAACTGAAAAAGTTTCACATGGTGAAAACGGGAATAATTAGAGCAAAAAAATAACCTGGGATTGGATTACAACCCAAGGCATAAATGTATGAGAACACACTAAAAAAATACATGACTAAGTAATTAATAAATCAGGAAGAAGAGACAAATCTCACTAACAGAACTCTTGTTAGAACATTGCCCCCTCTAGGAGGTGGAGCTTAGTTCCACAACACCTGCAGTTCAGTAAGCTCGACTTAGTGACTTATTTCAAAGAATATAATATAGTCACAACCTGAAAGTAAAGAGCTATTTTATTTGGTGGGAATGTTTAGGCCTCCGAGCCAGGGAGACAGCATCTCAGTAGCTCTGAGAAAACTGCTCCAAGGAGGCAGGAGAGGAAGTCAGGCTATATATAAGTTTGCAACAAAGGGAGCAGGCAGCCTGAACATCAAAGATCAGGTATCAAGTTAAGGAATTTAGCATTCTATGCACAGAAAGATGCAAGCCTCTGGGCTCTGTGAATTCTTTCCTTTCATATGCACCTCCACTCTCTGGGGCCACTCCTGTTTCCTGGCTCCCCCTAAGGGGTGGTGGATGTGCAGATGGCTGCTTCTTGCCTTCCCCAGGTCCTCAGCAATCACCCTGAGGGGTGGAGGCATCTGGGGGATCCCAGCTTGGGGAGCCCTCATTCATATTTGGAGGCCAGAAATCGCTGATGGCTGTGACATTTCTTGCTTATTGATATGGCAGGAGATATTTTCATTTCACCATAAAAAGTGAAAAGGCTAACATTGCAACAGAAAGAGCCACCATTCTACTACCTGTTTCTTTGTATTTAGTTTTCTTAGATCCACACATAAGTGAGATCAGGCAGCCATGTTCTTTCTAGTTCTGACTTATTTCACTTAGTATAATGTCCTCCAGGTTTATTTATGCTGTTGCAAAAGGCAATATCTCCTTTTTTAAGGCTGGATATTACTCCATTGCATGTATATATGCCACAATTTCTTTTTATATATATATATACATTTTTTGCTTTATTTTTTATTTTTTAACTTTACAATATTGTATTGGTTTTGCCATATATCAACATGAATCCGCCACAGGTATACATGTGTTCCCTATCCTGAACCCTCCTCCCTCCTCCCTCCCCGTACCATCCCTCTGGGTCGTCCCACAATTTCTTTATCCATGTATCCTTCAGAGACACTTAGATTGTTTCCTTAGCTTGGCTATTGTGAATAATGCTCTGAAATACACACATAGAAAACCAAGTAACTGTGTGAAAAAATGTTTATGTCGATTACATTGACAGCAACAATCATTTCACTGTGTACATGTACATCAAAACATCATGTTGCACTCAAATACACGCAACAGTTATTTTTTACATTTTAGTAAATAAGTAATACAGGATATGGAGAAAACTGGGTATGGGTTTATTAGTTTCATATGGCTTCTATTGCAGATTACATATTTTTATTGTCTGTTTTCCTTATCTCTACTCGAATCTGTACTATTTCCTGCTTTCTTTAAATTTTGGTTTTAGTGAGCACTTCTTTTCCCTTGAGATCTTTACTCATTCCTGAAATAAACACTCACAGCTGTAAGGATCTCTATGAACACTGTTTTTGTTAACTATTCAATATTTGATATGTAGCATTTTCATTTTTATTTGTCTTAATCTATTTTTTATTTCTCTTTATTTGTAATCCCTAAACACTAGAACCAATGTAATGTCTCTGGCACTACTGGTAAAGAACCCGACTGCCAACACAAGAGTTGCAAGAATTTGACCCCGGGGTTGGAAACATCCCCTGGAATAAGAAATAGTAATCCCTTTCAGTATTCTTGCCTGGAAAATTCCATGGACAGAGGAGCCTGGCAAGCTACAATCTGTAGGGTTGCAAAAAGTCAGACATGAGTGAAGCAACTTAGCATGCATACACGCACCAACAAGGAGCTGATGAAAATGGAATACTATTCAAAAAATTCCACTGATAGTCAAGTTAACAGCACTGATGGATGTTAATTGCATTATAGTAAGTGAAAGAAACAAGACTCAAAGACCAGATATGCTAGAATTCTAATTAAGGATATCCTTGCAAAGGCAAAGTTTGTACACAAGGCATTTGTGAGGTTTCTAGGGGCCACAGGTAGGAGAAGGAGTGGATCAGAAAGAACCACAGGTTTGTCTACATGATAGAATGGTTTTATATCTTGATTGCAGTAACACATAACTATATACATTAGGCCAAATTTTAAAAACTACATACAAAAAAAGTATATTTTAATATTTGTGAATTTTGTATTTAGAAAAACTCAAGAGGAAGGAACAAGTAATACAAAATATGCATGCACACTCATATGCAATAAGGTCCCCACAGGGTGTTCAATTGCTTCTTCCCTGGGAAGGTGGGGTGAGGAGCTGTAGATGGTCCCATGGGGGCATCCCCGAGAGCTCCATGTCTCTATAATTCACTCCTGGTTCCCTTGCACCCACGTCTGAAATACCAACACTCCACGCGACATCGTTTTAGAGGGGCCTGACTGCATGCCAAGCTCCTTGATCATCGTATACTCACCCGAATGTTAATCATCGTCATTGCACACAGGTCTCCCTACTACCTGAGGATTTGCTATGAGCCTACAACCATGGCCAAGAAAACTACCTCTATGTAAAAATTATGACAACCTTCTCTTATTTGCCATTTACAGTGACTAGATCTGTAAATTATGTAAGAGAAGTTATTTTATTATGTTTATCCTACAAATAAGGAGAGGCTAAATGACTCCTTCCAAGGCACAATAAGAATCGATCATGGATTTGAAATTTGAACCCAGGCTCCTCTGTCTTTGTTAGTCTTTTTCCTCCGTATTTCTCTGCTTTAGAGAATTCAGAACCTTTTGACCACTACCCTCTTTCATTACTGATGAACTACTTTATGGCTGAATTTCTCACTTCACACTCACTATTCAAAATTGATTGTCTCTTCTTGTCAAGGATCAAGGTAAGCTACTGTATTCCGTGTATATCAACGTGTGTGTGCTCAGTCTCTCAGTCATGTTTGACACTTTGCAACGCCATGGACTATAACCTGCCAGGCTCCTCTGTCCAAGGAATTTTTCAAGTGGTTGCCATCTCCTTTTCCAAGGGATGTTCCTAACCCAGGGATTTTTAGTAAAAAGTACAATCCATGTAAAAGCCTTGAGGAGACTATGCATATGATGAATTATTAGAGTACAGGAGAAGACGCTTTGATTATTTTTATAATAGTAAGTAGAACCTGGAGTATAAATGTCAAAACTTTGGTTAGTAAGGGATTTGGTGATAATTATGAATCCTGCTGCTTCCTGAATAAGTGAAATTGAAAGTCACTCAGTTGTGTCCAACTCTTTGTGACCCGATGGACTATACAGTCCATGGAATTCTCCAGGCCAGAATACTGGAGTGGGTAGCCTGTCCCTTCTCCAGGGGATTTTCCCAACCCAGGAGTCAAACAGGGGTCTCCTGCATTGCAGGTGTATTCTTTACCAACTGAGCTACCACGGAAGCCCTGAATAAAGAGAAGTTAAAAAAATAAGATAAATGATACTTTGATTGTGTAGGTGTTAATTTCAGCTGGTCTCCCATTGGAGGTTTAAAACAAAAGCATCCCTAGCAAGGTCAAACTGCAGTGTAACCTTTTCCCCATAACCTCATCCTTATTATTACAGGCACCTTTAAATATGCTGACAATGGAGTATATAAACGCACACATATTTTTTATTATATTGAAACTGGATTTCAATCTTGAATCCCGAAATTTCTTCGTACAATGAAATTGTAGAATATCACATAACTTCTCAAATCTCTAATTCTTGCAACGGTAAAATAAACGTGATAACACTACCCACCGTACATACACATATATATACACACACACATACATATACACACACATACACACACTTGTGTGCATGCTAAATTGCTTCAGTTGTGTTCGACTCTTTGCAAGCCTACAGACTGTAGCCCGCCAGGCTTCTTGCCCTCCAGGCAAGAACACTGGAATGGGTTGCCATTTCCTACTCCAGGGGATCTTCCCGACCTAGGGATCAAACCCACACCTCTTATGTCTCCTGCATGGGTAGGCGGGTTCTTTACCACTAGTGGCCACATGCACAAACTTAAATGTAAAGCTCTTAGCATGGAATCAAGATAATTTTGAAGTACAAGTTATTAATGACATAATGTACAAGCTAATTGGGTACTTCCATTTCATTACAATTTATTATTTTGAGGGTCACTTTTCCCTTTATTTCTCATTGCTCCAGGACATCTCATGGTTCCCAAATAGCACTAATGGCAAACAGCACGGAAGTGACTGGGTTCATCCTCCTCGGACTATCCAGTGCCCCCGAGCTGCGGAGCCTCCTCTGTATCATGCTCACTCTCATTTACCTCGTCACTCTGGTCGGAAACCTGGGAATGATCACACTGATTCTCCTGGACTCTCATCTGCACACACCTATGTACTTTTTCCTCAGTAACCTGTCTCTGGTGGACTTTGGCTACTCCTCGGCTGTCACTCCGAAAGCCGTGGCTGGGTTACTTATAGGAGACAAGTTCATCTCCTACAATGCATGTGCTGCTCAGATGTTCTTCTTCGTCGCCTTTGCTACTGTGGAAAATTACCTTTTGGCCTCAATGGCCTATGATCGCTATGCAGCCGTGTGCAGACCTCTGCATTATACCACAACTATGACGACAAGTGTGTGTGCACATCTTGCCATAGGCTCCTACATCTGTGGGTTTCTAAATGCCTGCTTCCATGCTGGAGACATATTCAGTCTTACTTTCTGTAAGTCCAACACGGTCCATCATTTCTTCTGTGATGTTCCAGCTGTCCTGGCTCTCTCTTGCTCTGAAAAACACGTTAGTGAAGTAGTTCTTGTTTTTATGTCGAGCTTTAATGTCTCTTTTGCTCTTCTGGTTATACTGATTTCCTACCTGTTCATATTTGTAAACATCTTGAAGATGCACTCAGCTCGGGGTCACCAAAAGGCGCTGTCCACCTGCGCTTCCCACTTCACTGCCGTCTCCATCTTCTATGGGACCGTTATCTTCATGTACTTACAGCCCAGCTCCAGGCACTCCATGGACACAGACAAAGTGGCATCTGTGTTTTATGCCATGGTCATCCCCATGCTGAATCCTGTGGTCTACAGCCTGAGGAACAAGGAGGTCAAGAGTGCATTCAAGAAGGTAGTGGAGAAGACAGATATATCTATAGGGTTGGGACTTTAACATTGTAGTATGCACAGTAACCTCACTTAACTCCTCTCAGACTTTCCCCATGTAACTTGTTACTTTTCAAGTCTGTGAAAAAATTGAAAAGTCTTGAAAAAGTCTTGAAAAAATTTACACATTTGAGGTGACATCTTTATCTTTAAAAATCTGTCATCCAGTAAAAAATGAAACATTTAAAATCTAAAACCTGAATGAGAATGGCTAATGGCAAGCTTTAGAAATGTTAAGACCCACTTGTCAAAACGTATTGATGCTATTTGATTTACTCACTGTTTCACTTACATTTGGTTGACTACCTGTCAGTGCAAACATAAATGCTAAAACAGGGGTATAGTCAAGCCCATAAACAAAGGTGCAGGTATGTGTCTCATGTGGGCAGAGACACACTGGAAAGAGAAATTTGTCACAGGTAAATGAAACGTGGCTGGCACGAGAAGAACAAAATAATGCCCTTTGCAGCAACATAGATGGGCCTAGAGACTGTCATGCTGAGCGAAGTAAGTCAGGCAGAGAAAGACAGGTATGTGATATCCCTTGTATGTGGAATTGGAAAAAAAGTGGTAAAATGGACTTATTTACGAAGAAGAAACAGGTTCTCAGACTTTAAAAGCAAACTCATGGTTACTAGGAGGGAATGGGGAAGAAAGGGATAAACTGGTCAATTGGAACTGACATATGCACACTACTCTATGTAAAATAGAGAGCTAGTAAGAGCTTACTGTGCAGCACAGGAGCTCTACTTAACATTCTGTAATGACCTACATAGGAAAAGAATCTACAAAAAGTGGACATATGCATATGCATAACTGATCCACTTTTCTGTATAACAGAAACTAACAAAATATTGTATCAGCCATACTCCAGTAAAACTTCTCTTAAATGAAAAAATGGACTGTGGCTAGTTTTTAATAAAAGTACTTTTAGCAGTTATTTGACATTAAATATAGAATTATGTCTATTTGTAGTTATTTCTTTTGTTGAATAACTGTTCTGTGATTCTGAATAGGAGAAAAATCATTATTTTAAATGAAACTATGTACTCTTTTGGCACATTTTATTAAAAGATATATAAACATCTTGAATTAATATTTCTTCCTGACTGAATCACAACACATTCACACTACAATTTTCAACAAGATAAAATAATCAACCCAAATCCATAGCTCACCCTAATGGTATTCTACATGCTAATGGTTTGGACAAATGTATAATGAACTGAATGCATCATTATAATACCATGAAGAGTATTTTCATTTTCCTAAAACTGCTCTTTTTAAATTTTTATTTTATATTGGAATGTGAAGCTCGTGATAAAGAATCTGCCTGCCAATGCAGGAGGTTCAGGAGACATGGGTTCGATCCAAGGAAGATCCCCTGGAGGAGGAAATGACAACCCACTCCAGTATTCTTGCCTGGAAAATTCCATGGACAGAGAAGCCTGGCAGGCTACAGTCCATGGATGTGCAAAGAGTTGAATACGACTGAGTGACTGAACACACACATAGTTGATTTAACAATATTGCGTTAGCTTTTGGTGTACAGAAAAGTGATTCAGTGTATACACATTCTTTTTCAGGTTGTTTTCCTGTATAATTTATTACAGAATATTGAGTAGAATTGCAGGGCTACACAGTAGGTCCTGGTTGATTATCTGCTTCGCATATATTAGTGCGTTCATACTAAGCTGTTTCAGTCGTGTCTGACTCTCTGCGGCCCCGTGGACTGTAACCCTCCAGGTTCCTCTGTCCACATGATTCTCCAGGCAAGAATACTGGAGCAGTTGCCATGCCCTCCAGGGGCCCTTCCCCACCCAGGGATGGAACCTGCGTCTCCTGCGTCTCCTGCACTGGCGGGCAGGTCCCTTACTTCCAGCACCGCCTGGGAAGCCCCATGCATAGTAGTGTGTGGGTGTTAATCCCAAGCCCCTAATTTGTTCCACCACTTCACCTTTACATTCTGATAACGTAAGTTTGTTTTCAAAGTTTGTGGGTCTGTGTTGTAAATAAGTTCATTGGTATCATCATTTCTTAAGATCCCACATGTGAGTGGAATAAGATTCCACACATGTCTTTCTCTGTTTGACTTACTTCACTTCGTACGACAGTCTCTAGCTCCAGCCATGTTGCTGCAGATGACATCATTTCATTCTTTTTTGATGACTGAGAAATATTCCTCTGTATATACCTACCACATCTTCTTTATCCACTCATCTGTCAATGGACATTTAGGTTGTCGCCATGTCCTGGCTGCTGTAAATACTATCTCAGTGAACACTGGAGTGCATGTATCTTTTTGAACTATTGTTTTCTCTGAAATGTGCCCAGGAGTGGGATTGCTGGATCATGTGCTGGTTCTAAGTTTAGCTTTCTGAGGAACCTCCATACTGCTGTCTGTGGTGTACGAATTTACATTCCCACTGACAGTGTAGGAGGATCCCGTTTTCTCCCCATCCTCTCCAGATTTTTTGAAGGTGGTCATTCTGACCATTATGAGAATCTAAAACACAAACAGCACAAAATGAAAACAAACTCATAGAGAAATAACTGATGGCTGCCCGTGGGGTGGGGTAAGGCTGCAAAAGAGGTGAAGGGAATGAGAGGCACAAACTTCCAGTGGTAAAACACAGGAGCCATGAGACCATGATATACAGCAGAGTGAATACGGTAAATGATATTATTATACCTTGGAAAAATGACATAAGACATAAATTTAAATTTAAAAACAAATACCAAATGATGGTAAAAATGTAAAATAATTTTAATGCATTGCTGGTAAGAAATTGAAATAGTAGAACACTTCAGAAAATATCTTGGCAACATTTCATTTAAATAAACACATAGTCACCCTATCATCAAGCAACCCATCTCCTAGATATTTATCCAAATGATGTGAATGCTTGTGTTCAAATATCTTAGGCAAATGTTTATATCAGTTTTATTTGTAATCACCAGACCCTTGAACCAATACAAATGTTCCTCAGCTACGAAGCAGGATGAACCTGTAATGTCCATTGTGCAGAGTATGATTCTGCAATAAAGCTTCCGTTATGACACACGTAATAACAAGAGTGACTCTCAAATGCTAAGTGAAAGATTACCAACTCAGAGTATGTATTCCGGGATTGCAGTGAAGGACATTGTTGCAAAGGCAAAATTCTGATTGTCAGGGGCACTGGATAGGAAAATGTGTTTATCCAAAGAAGTTTATAGGAATTTATTCAGGTGATAGTGGTTCTTTGACAGTAAATTTGACAAAAGTCTTAGAACTGTACACTAAAATTTTGGATATTACTGTATGTAAGTTATATGTTCATAATAAATTGACCAAAATAACAAGAAAAAAATGAGTAGTAAAAAATATGTGTGTACAAAGGAAATAATCAGAATGGTCCCCACAGACAGTTTAATTGCGCCTTTCCTGGGAAAGTAGGGTGAGAAACTGTAGATGTGCCCACAAGGGAAATTCCTGGAGAGCTCTGCGTCTCTATAACACCCTCCATGTCCCCCAGCATCAGCCTTTGAAATCCCGGTATCAATGTGACCTCATTTTAGAGGGACGGCTCTGCATGCTGAACCCATACAGCCATCATTTATTCATCTGACTATTCATACTTGTCAGTACACAGAAGCTTTACCCCAGAATTTTATATGTACCTGTACCCATAGTCAGGGAAACACCCCCAAATAAAAATGAAATTGACTGGCGCTTAAAGGATAATCTCTTATTGGGATTTGTTATTTACAGAAACAATTCTGTGAATTATATGACAGAGGTAATCTTACGAAGTTTATTGTTCAAAGGACCAGGAGATAAGGAGACAGAAAGAATGCATAGGAAGTTCAGGAATTAAACTATGTTAATATTCTTTCTTCCATTTTCCTGCCTTAGAGACTTTGGAATCATAAGACCATTATTGGAAGGAGAGCTCCTCTGACAGTATTTCTGCATCATTCTACAGCTGATATCGAGGTAAGACTGGGATGCAAACGTCAAACTTCCATCAGTAGAGTTTACTGATACCCAGGAAACCCCATCCTGCTTTCCAAAAGACATGAACAGAAAAAAAACCTAGGTAGATTCTCTGATTGATTTAATGGTAATTTCATCTTGTTCATCAAATATTGGCTGCTCAATAGAGGTAAGAAACAAATCAATACTAACAAATGAACAAAAAAAGCAGAGGTAAAAAAATACGCACGTTACTGAGTCCAAGCTTGCTTGGCTTGCCGCGAGAAAAGTCAGTGAATCTGAGATGAGGTGCTGGGACCAGGAAGGGACCTTATTTGGAGCTGGCTGGTGGAGAAGACCGCAAGCTAGTGTCTCAAAGTAGTCATCTTGTCGGGGGCTTGGGGGCCAGGTTCTTTTACGGATCAGAGATTTGGGGGGCAAAGGGGAGGTGAGGAAACAAAGTAAAAAGACCGTTTAATTCCTGCAAATATCTCCTAGACTGGCAAGCCTCAGGTAGGGGGACGCGTTCACTTCACTTCCTTAAGTCATTTCATCGCTGGCGTGAAATGGAACATCGCCTGCCATATCGGCTAACAAGGATGCCACACCTATCTGTGATTCTGGCCTCCCAAAGTGAATTCTGGGGCCAAGACAGTTAGCAGCACGTGAGGGGCACGGTCACCGCACCTTGGGACACGAAGGCCTCAAGAGTGTGGCACCCTTCACGGGCGGCCGGATCAGGATTTCTCTCTGGGGCAGGCCGTTGTGCATGTCTGTAATAACAAAAGTAGCAAAATAGGGGTTAAAGTCACAGAAGCAGATCCAGTGTAAAATCAAAATTAACCCTTCCTGGTTACACTTGAACTGTAACAGTACCTGGGCTTCCCTGGTGGCTCATTGTAAACAGGCCCCCTGCCAAATGAATTCTTCAGTACCACTTTTCTAGATTCCTTATATATGTGTTAGAACGCGTTATTTATCTTTCTCTTTCTGACTCACTTCACTGTGTATAATAGGTCCTAGGCTCATCCACCTCATTAGAGCTGACTCAGATGTGTTCCTCTTATGGCTGAGTAATATTCCATTGTGTATATATCCACAACTTCTTTATCCATTCATCTGTCAATGAGCATCTAGCTTGCTTTCATGCTCTAGCTATTGTAAATAGTGCTGCAATGAACAGTGGGAGAAATGGGAGAAGGAGACATAGAGAACAGATGTATGGATGTGGGGAGAGGGAGGAGAGGGTGAGATGCATGGAGAGAGTAACATGGAAACTTACATTACCATATGTAAAACAGATAGCCAACGGGAATTTGCTGTATGGCTCAGGAAACTCTAACAGGGGCTCGGTGTCAACCTAGAGGGGTGGGGTGGGGAGGGAGATGGGAGGGAGGTTCAAAAGGGAGGGGATACATGTATACCTATGGCTGATTCACGTTGAGGTTTGACAGAAAACAACAAAATTCTGTAAAGCAATTATCCTTCAATAAAAAATAATTTTAATCTTAATTTTTTTAAAAAGAAGCTACCTGCCAATGCAGGAGAAGTGGGTTCAATCTCTGGGTCAGGAAGATCCCTGGAGAAGGAAATGGCAGCCCACTTCAGTGTTCTTGCCTGAAATCCCATGGACAGAGGAGCCTGGAGGGCATAAAGACTTGAATACATCTTAGCGACTAAACAACAATCAGATCAGATCAGTCACTCAGTCGTGTCCGACTCTTTGCGACCCCATGAATCACAGCACGCCAGGCCTCCCTGTCCATCACCAACTCCCGGAGTCCACTGAGACAATAGCAACATGAAAGTGTCTAACAGGAATTAACAAAATCCAAACTGCATTTTGACCTTTTCTTCATAATTTCATGCTTATTATTACTAGAATGTGTAGACATGTAAGCAGTGAATGGCTAAATGCATAGACTTTTAATTTGACCAAAAGTGGATTTAACTCTTGAATCTTGACTCTCATACTAGCTGTGCAATTTTAGAGCAACACATAACTTCTTAAGTCTTTAATTTCCTAATGGTAAAGTAGAAATCATAATGCTACTTACCTTACACACACACACACACACACACACCACTCGTTTATCTATAAAGAACTGGTTGGTAGCAGAACATAGTATATGCTAAAAGTGGTCATGTGTGTTTGGGCTGGTAAACATAATATCTTCAAGGTACAGGCTTGTAAAATGAAGTTGCAAAAGTTTTAGGACGAAAATGTTCAGTTCAGTTCAGTTGCTCAGTCCTGTCTGACTCTTTATGACCCCATGGACTGCAGCACGCCACACGTCCTTGTCCATCACCAACTCCCAGAGCTTACTCAGACTCATGTCCATTGAGTCGGTGATGCCATCCAGCCATCTCATCCTCTGTTGTCCCCTTCTCCTCCCACCTTCAATCTTGCCCAGCATCAGGGTCTTTTCCAATGAGTCAGTTCTTTGCGTCAGGTGGCCAAAGTATTGGAGTTTCAGCTTCAACATCAGTCCTTCCAGTGAATATTCAGGATTGATTTCTTTAGGATGGACTGGTTGGATCTCCTTGCTGTCCAAGGGACTCTCAAGAGTCTTCTCCAACACCACAGTTCAAAAGCATCAATTCTTCGGCGCTCAGCTTTCTTTATAGTGCAACTCTCACATCCAACTCTCGCATGACTACTGGAAAACCCATAGCTTTGACTAGATGGACCTTGTTGGCAAAGTAATGTGTCTGCTTTTTAATATGCTATCTAGGTTGGTCATAGCTTTACTTCCAAGGAGCAAACGTCTTTTAACTTCATGGCTACAGTCACCATCTGCAGTGATTTTGGAGGCCCCAAAAATAAAGTCACTCACTGTTTCCATTGTTTCCCCATCTATTTGCCATGAAGTGATGGGACCAGATGCCATGATCTTAGTTTTCTGAATGCTGAGCTTTAAGCCAACTTTTTCACTCTCCTCTTTTACTTTCAACAGGAGGCTTTTTAGTTCTCCTTTGCTTTCTGCTGTAAGGGTGGTGTCATCTGAATACCTGAGGCTATTGATGTTTCTCCCGGCAATCTTGATTCCAGTTTGTGCTTCATCCAGCCCAGCGTTTCTCATGATGTACTCTGCGTGTATGTTAAATAAGCAGGGTGACAATATACAGCCTTGATGTACTTGTTTCACTATTTGAAAACAGTCTGTTGTTCCATGTCTAGTTCTAACTGTTGCTTCTTGACCTGCATACAGATTTCTCAGGAGTTAGGTAAGGTGGTCTGGTATTCCCATCTCTTTCAGAATTTTCCACAGTTTGTGGTGATCCACACAGTCAAAGGCTTTGGCATAGTCAATAAAGCAGAAATAGATGCTTTTCTGGAACTCTCTTGCTTTTTCCATGATCCAACAAATGTTGGCAATTTGATCTCTGGTTCCTCTGCCTTTTCTAAATCCAGCTTGAACATCTGGAAATTCACAGTTCATGTACTGTTGAAGCCTGGTTTTGAGAATTTTGAGCATTACTAACATGTGAGATGAGTGCAATTGTGTGGTAGTTTGAACATTCTTTGGCATTGCCTTTCTTTGGGGTTGAAATGAAAACTGACCTTTTCCAGTCCTGTGGTCACTGCTGAGTTTTCCAGATTTGCTGGTATATTGAGTGCAGCACTTTCACAGCATCATCTTGTAGGATTTGAAGTGGCTCGACTGGAATTCCATTATCTCCACTTGCTTTGTTCATAGTGATTATTCCTAAGGCCCACTTGACTTCACATTCTGGGATGTCTGGCTCTAGGTGAGTGATCACACCATCATGATTATCTGGGTCATGAAGATGTTTTTTGTATAGTTCTTCTGTATATTCTTGTATATTCTGTATAATACCTTTTCGTATTATCTTCTGCTTCTGTTAGGTCCATACCATTTCTGTCCTTTATTGAGCCCATCTCTGCATGAAATGTTCCCTTGGTATCTCTAATTTTCTTGAAGAGATCTCTAATCTTTCCCATTCTATTGTATTTCTTTGCACTGATCGCTGAGGACAGCTTTCTTATCTCTCCTTGTTGTTCTTTGAAACTCTGCATTCAAGTGGGTATATCTTTCCTTTTCTTTTTTGCCTTTTGCTTCTCTTTTCTCAACTATTTGTAAGGCCTCCTCAGACAGCCATTTTGCTTTTTTGCATTTCTTTTCTGTGGGGATGGTCTTAATCCCTGTCTCCTGTACAATGTCACAAACCTCTGTCCATAGTTCTTCAGGCACTCTATCAAATCTAATCCCTTGAGTCTATTTGTCACTTCCACGTATAATCATAAGGGATTTGATTTAGGTCATACCTTTGTTAATAGTTAGCATAAGATAGATGTCCTTTCAAAGGCGTCCAATTCAAAGTAAAGTATTTAAAATACTGTCCCTGCAGCAGAAGAGATTCTAATGAAGTATTTTACAACATGGTGCTTGCCACCAAAATAGTGTTGAGGGGAAGAACTGATTCTGACTCCCTGATGAAACTGTTTCTTTGACTTGTCTTTGTTGCTTTTGTTAGTATAATCGCACATCAAGGCCTGCCTCAGAGAACCCTGCCCCTCTGCCAGACTCAAACTGAGGTGCCTTTGTTGAGAACCCTGTCCACCTGTGGATGGCAAGAAGGAAGAAATTAACACATCCCCTGCCCGGGGCTTGCCATTCTAGGAGGTATTTACAAGATTAACGGCTGTAGACTCTGGAGCCTACTGGAGGCTCTGGAGACACCTTCTGGAGACACCCGCTGGAGACACCTTCAGTCTCTCCTTCTATACGTTCAGTGTGGCCCGTCACTGTGATGTTCCAGCCGTCATGCTTCTCTCTCGTTCTGATAGACATGTTAGTGAACCGGTTCTAGTTTATGTAGTGAGCATCAATGTCTTTTTTGCTCTCCTGGTTACCTTGATATCCTGTATATTCATATTTATCACCATCCTAAAGATGCCGTCATCTGCAGGGCACCAGAAGGCTTTGTCCACCTGTGCTTCCCACTTCACTGCCGTATCCATCTACTGTGGAACGATTATCTTCATGTACTCACAGCCCAGCTCCAGTCACTCCATGGACATGGACAAAACGGCCTCTGTGTTCTATGCTATGATCATTCCATTGCTGAACCCTGTGGTCTACAGCCTGAGAAACAGGGAGGTCAAGAGTGCATTTATGAAGCTTGTTGTAGAGGCAAAATTGTCCCTAGGATTATGATTTCAACAATGTAAAATGATATCCTGACCAATAAAAGGTCTCTTGTCCTGAAAAAAAAAAAGAAACACTAGATCCAGAAATATAATACCTAAATAAGAATGGCTAAGATGTCTTGTCTCTGACTAATTTAAAACCTTATTAAGGACATTGGTTTATTCATTTATCCTGCATGCGTTTTTAACTAAAATATTTAATTCATGTATTAGAATATACATACATGTATAATAGATTTCTATTTCTTTGGTTAAATGCTAAACTCTTATCAGCATTTAATTTAAACGTTAAATTTGAAAATAAAATGTTGTACTATTAAATACAAGTATACCATTTGGGGGAGCACATATTATCAAGAGATAAATAAAGCATCTTAAATACATTAATATTTCCATCTTGACTGAGTCATTTGATAGAACCAACATGCTCATTTTTACAATTTTCAAAGGATAATGTAGCCAGAGTGTAAGAAAAATGGAGAAAATGAAAAGCATTTTAAACCCGAGATTTTTTTTGAAATATTTACTTACTTATTTGGCTTAGTTTTGGGTCTTAGTTGCAGTCTCTGGATCTTTGGTTGTGGTGCACGGGATCGGTAGTTGTGGCATGTGGGTTTAGTTGTCCTGTGGCATTTGGGATTTAGGTCCCTGACCATGGATCAAACCCACATCCCCTGCATTGTAAGGCAGATTCTTAACCACTGGACCAGCAGAGAAGTCCCTTAAACACAAGATTTTGATGCTGAATATGCTTCTTATATTAGAGTTTCAATTCTAGACCCTCTTTCTGCAGAGGTAGGAAGTGTACACACACATGGCTTGTATGTATTCATCAGTTCAGTTCAGTCGCTCAGTTGTGTCTGATGCCTTGCAACCCCATGGACTGCATCATGCCACACTTCCCTGCTCATCGCCAACTCCTGGGGCTCGCTCAAACTCATGTCTATTGAGTTGGTGATGCCACCCAACCATCTCATCCTCTCACATCCCCTTCTCCTCCTGCCTTCAATCTTTCCCAGCATCAGGGTCTTTTTCAATGAGTCATTTCTTTGCATCAGGAGGCCAAAGTACATACTCATACTTACACTTATTTCTCTACCTATCCATCATACCCACATCAATTAAACATGAGTGCTTACTGATATCTCTGACTCTAATCTATTTCATCCCCTTTCTTATCTGTAACTTCCATCTCTGACAGTGAGGAATTTGACTCCCAACAATTTCCATTCATTAATTTACTCGTGTGACTCCAATTTAAAAGAAACGCAGTTCAAAAATTGCTGATCTATACTCTCTTGAGGAACAACTTGAGTAATTAAAGAACAGTATTTTATAGATCTTTTTTTCATTTTTTCCCTTGCAACTCCCTATGAACACACTGTTTTCCAACATTAGCTTATTTTTTCCCTTCTCTTCAATGAGGCTAAGTCACTTGTAGTACAATTAATTTTTTTAACAATCTGTGTTCACTCCTGTGATTCTCCTGTGCTCCTGGCCAATGCTTTTAAATTTGTATAGATTAAATTTCACTCTATGCTAAGCATAGTTCTATGGGTTTTAACAAACCCATAGAATGAGTCCATTGTTCCATGTCTGGTTCTAACTGTTGCATCCTGACCTTCATACAGATTTCTCAAGAGGCAGGCCAGGTGGTCTGGCATTCCCATCTCTTTAAGAATTTTCCATAGTTTGTTGTGATCCACACAGTCAAAAACTTTGGCATAGTCAATAAAGCAGAAGTAGATGTTTTTCTGGAACTCTCTCGCTTTTTCGATAATCCAGCAGATTTTGGCAATTTGATCTCTGGTTCCTCTGCCTTTTCCAAATCCAGTTTGGACATCTGGAAGTTCACAGTTCACATACTATTAATGCCTGGCTTGGAGAATTTTGAGCATTACTTTGCTAGCATATGAGATGAGTGAAATTGTGCCATAGTTTGAGCATTCTTTGGCATTACCTTTTTTTGGAATTGGAATGAAAACTGACCTTTTCCAGTCCTGTGGCCACTGTTGAGTTTTCCAAATTTGCTCGCATATTGAGTGCAGCACTTTCACAGCATTATCTTTTAGAATTTGAAATAGTTCCTGGAATGCAAAAGTAGGAAGTCAAGAAATACCTGGAAAAACAGGCAAATTTTGCCTTGGAATATAGAATGAAGCATGGCAAAGGCTTAATAGAGTTTTGCCAAGAGAACGTACTGGTCATACCAAACAACCTCTTCCAACAACACAAGAGAAGACTCTACACATGGACATCACCAGATGGTCAATACCAAAATCAGATAGATTATATTCTGTGCAGCCAAAGATGGAGAAGCTCTATACATATACATTTTTACTATAAAGTGAACAATTGTTCTAAATTTTGACATATGTGCAGAGATAGCTGGAGGAGAATGAAAGGCAAAGGAAGGAAACTTATGATGACAATTTTTCTTGTTATCTGTCATTGTATTAGAAGTTTTCTATGTAAGCTTAAATTTAATATTTATAGCTTTGGTAAATAAGTATACTGGATATTATATGGACAGGACTTTTAACAGGAATGAAACTAGGATTCAAGGACTGGCAAATAATATTCCCAAAACCAACTCCATCTAAGTTGCTAATTGGTCACACTTATCTGTATAATCCAGGAAAATTACTAAAGTCCATGCAGTACCCTTGGGTAAATAGTCTCTGGGTATCTTCTCCTAAATGATTATACTACACTTATAATCAGACAAATTGTTCCTTCTAATTCTTCTAAGTTACCATATTTTCTCACTTTATCTCTCTTTTGTCTCTCTCCCTCTTCTCTCTCTCATTCCCTCATTCAATCTTTAAATGAGTTTTTGATTGACTTATACTTTGTTAGTACTATAATATTATCAAATTTTATATTTATAGCATTTTTATTACTTTATACTTTTATCAATACAATCCATTGCCGGGGTCCAGCCCCAGTGGATCCAGGGAATTCGAAGCGGGGACGGCGTTGGCGAAGATCAGGAAACAACTGCTTAATTAAACGTTAATTAAAGATATAAAGACTAATAGAATAAGGATAGCTCAGTGAGAAAATTTAGTGGAGAAAAGAGGCTGAATAATTCAGCCAGAAGGTGAGAGAAAGAATGACATGGGGAGACCAAGTTTCGGTGAACAAGGCCCGCACTTTATTTTCCAAAGTAGTTTTTATACCTTAAGTTATGCATAGAGGATAATGGGGGAAGGGGTAGAGTCATGCAGTAAGCCAGGCTTTCTTCCAGCAAACTTATCATATGCAAAAGTTTAGGTGATTTGCATCATCTTCTGGCCCGGAGGCCTGTTAACATTTTAAGATCCTTTCTTCAGAAAACTTATTTTTCTCTAAAGGTGATTAGTCAGGCGCCAGCCTCCAAAAGCATTAGATAAAGTTGCATTCCTATAGGGCAAAGGTGTGGTGGGCTATAACAAGAAAAAGAATTAACTCAAGGGTCCAAGGTTACAAACATTAAAGCTACTACTTACACCAATTATATTAATCAATTCACTGCCAGGGACATAGCAGGTAAGGGATATGGAAACTTAGCAGCAAACATCGGCCCAACAAGTGAAAAACCCTTCACCAATACAATTTCTAATCAATCTTTTAACTGATCAAAGGAATCTGTATTTACACAGTTTAGAACATCTCATGCCTCTCACAGTTGGGAGGCTCTGAGCAATCACATGTGGCTGGAAGAACCTATTCAGGCAGGCTAGAGGACTTCCAAAGGAGTTTGTAGGTTGAAACACTGTCACACCCAGGAATTATTAACTGGAGCTGTAAGCTAACTCTTTTTTCAGAGAGAGGTAGTGGGGCACAGCCCCCCCCCCCCCGCCCCATAAAGTCAGAGGTGTAGGTGAGAGCACAAAGCAGAAAGTAGGCAGACTCTGGTTTTGGGGGTAGATACTCGGGAATTTCCAGGGGGACTCCTGAGGCTCGATCCCGCCTTTGCGTATGCCGAGCCTCCTTCCTCATGACCTTTGCCACAGGCAGAGCTCCTCACGCTGGCTCCCAGCAATCCATTGTCTGCTATGTTAGTTCTAAGAGCATTAATAGTACTAATAATAACAGCAGTACTATGAAGAATAGTAGATTTCTATACTACTATGGCTTAATTTACTCCACTCATCTAATTTAAGTGGGGAAAATGTTATTATTCTGATTGTTTGGATGAGAAAAGTGACTCTCAGAAAAATTATTTAATTTGAACTGCATATTTAAAAGGACAATTAAGATTATGGATTTTATACAATTTAGACAATTCTGCATGTATTCTAACATCATTTGAGAGCTGGAAATAAATGAAAGAAAAATCAGTGGTTATCATTTAGCAACACACAATATGAAAAGGAAACCAAGAAATCTTCAAAATAAAATACACATTAATAAAATATGCAGAGATTAAAGAAATACTTTTAAAAAATGGATCAAAGAATAAATCTCAAGAGAGATTTTAAGATATTTTGGGCTAAATGAAACTGATAACACAGCTTATCAGAATTTGTGGGATACAGAAGAAGTAGTATTTAGAAGGAGATTTACAGCATTGAGTGTATATACTGTGAAATAAAAGAAAGATTTAAAATGCATAATCTAAGCTTCCACCTTAGGAAACAAGAAAAGAAGAACAAATTAAATCCAAAGTAGTTAGACAAAAATAAATAATAAGAATTAGAGCAGAAATCTGGTGGTTCAGATGGTAAAGAATCTGCCTGCAATGCAGGAGACCCAGCTTCAATCCCTGGGTCAGGAAGATCCCCTGGAGAAAGAAGTGGCAACACACTCCAGTATTCTTGCCTGGAGAATCCCATGGGCAGAGGATCCTGGTGTGCTACAGTCTATGGGGCCACAAAGAGTCAGACACGACCGAGTGACTAACACTTTCAGAGCAGAAATCAATGAAAGTGAAAACAGGAAGTCAATAAGAGAAAATCAAGAGAAGAGAAGTCAATAAGAGAAACTAAAAGCTATTTCTTAGAAAAGATTGATAAAATCAATAAGCATCAAACCAGACTTACTAAAACACAAAGAAAGAGGACACAAATTATTCACATCAGAAATGAAAGCTGGGATATCATTTCAGATTCCATGGGCATTAGAATGATAATAAAAGAATAGTAGGAAGAACTCTGTGCATACAGATTTAGTTACCTAGATGAAACTGATTAATTCCTTGAAAGCCACAGTTTGCCAAAATCACACAAGAAGACATAGACAATCTCAATAGGCCTATATGTATTAAAGAAGTTGAACTAGCAATTAACAATTTTTCAGAACATAAATTTTCAGTCCAGTTTATTGAATTCTACCAAACATTTAAAAAAAATTATACCAATCCTTTGCAATCTTTTTCAGAGGGTAGAAGCAGAGGGAATGTTTCTTAACTCATTCTATGAATCCAACAATAACCTAATAACAAAACCAAACAAGAGTATTACAACCAAAAAAGACCAATATCTTTCATAAACATAGATGTAAAAATCCTCAAAAGATATTAACAGATCAAAGTCAATGGGTAAAAAGAGTTATACATCATAGCCACCTGGGATTTATCACAGGCATGCAAGATTGTCTATCATTTGAAAATCAATTAATGTAATCCATCAAATAAAGAAGCTTAAAGTGCATTATCATATCAATAGATAAAAAGCTTTTGACAAAATCCAATATCCGCTCATGATGAAAAAGTCTCAGTAAATAAGAACAGAATACTTTGGCCACCTGATAGGAAGAGTCGACTCATTGGAGAAGCCCCTGATGCTGGGAAAGATTAAAGGCAGGAGGAGAAGGGGGTGACAGAGGATGAGATGGTTGGATGGCATCATCGACCTAATAGACTTGAGTTTGAGCAAACTCCAGGAGATAGTGAAGAACAGGGAGGCCTGGTGTACTGCAGTCCACGCACATAAAGTCGGACATGACAGAGCAACTTAACAACAACAAAATAAAAAAGTTTAGCCAACTCAACTTGATAAAGACTACCTACAAAATGTCTGTAGCTAGCATTGTACCTAATGGTGAGAAAATAGATTTCTCACTAGGATCAGGAATGCCCTTTTATACCATTTCTTTTAGCACTGTACTGGAAGTCCTAGCTAATGTAATATGGTAAGAAAGTGATATAAAAGGGAGAGAGATTGGGAAGGAAGAAATAGAAACTGTCTTTGTTCACAGATAATGTGATCATTTATGTAGAAAATCAGAAAGAATAGACAAAAAGCTCTCGGGACTAATAAATGATTAGCAAGACTATAAGATGCAAGGTTGAGATGCAAAATGTTATCACTTTTCTACGTACTGGCAATGAGCAAGTGGAATTTTAAATTTAAAGTGCAAGATTTTTTATATTAGCACCCCAAAAATGAAACACAATCATCCTTACATCTCAACAGGGGATTGGTTCTAAGGATCACTCAGATACCAAAATACACAGAGACTCAAGTCCCTTATGTAAAACAGTGTAGCATTTGCACGTGTACATTCTTTCATTTACTTTAAATCATATTTAGATTATTTAAAATATCTAATACAATGCAAATGCAATGTAAATAGTTGCTGTCATCTGACAAATTCATTTAGCTGTTTGGAAACTTCTAGAATTTCCTTTGAAACATTTTCAATCCAGTGCACTGGTCTGTACAGCAACAATGGGAGCCAAGAGGAGTACCATCAGAGAACCTCCAGGAGGGTGATTTGGAGGAGAAAAGAAGTCCATCTGACTATAGATCTAACTTTCCCATTGACTTATCAGAATTAAGGCACAATATATTCTCTCTCTGACACGCATCCTATTTGTCTGCCCTTGGTAAACTTGGGAAAACACAGATAATATTTATCAACTTCTTAACATTTCTAGTAGCCTAACATTTAGTTGTAGCACATAAAAGAATGGAAAGGACACAAACATAATAAAAATGTGACAGATAAGAAAGAAATTAATTTTTAGAAATATATTTCAAGTATCAAAAATCAAACTAAATGTAATTTTTGTACTCTTGATCTTAATTTTTTAAGTGGGAGAAGAAAAGATACCAAGATTGCAAATACATGCATGTGCTATTCAACATATCAAATTATGTCCCTGCACAAAGTTTAATTGTTTCTTCTTTATATCAAGTGGGGTGAGGAGAAGGGATTGCACACAGCTGGGCCCTCACAGGTGCCCTATTCTCCTGAGAGACACGTGCCTGTACAGTTTTCTTCTTTTTCTCATTCATTAGTCTCTGAAATCCCATCTTGACTCCACTTGACATTGTCTTAAAAGGACCAGACTGTAGGCAGATCCCACTTGGTCATCACTGATTGAAATGAATGTTTATACTTTTAGTATATACCAGCTTCTTCCCAAACTGAATATTTGCAGTGAGTCTGAAACCACAGGCAAGGAAAACACTGTAAGATAAAAGTTAAATTTATTCATGTTGAAAAAGTTAAACCCTTCTTAAGATATTTTATAAAATTTACTTTCATCTGTTACAGGAAAAAAAAGTTCCAAAGTGTATAGGGGAGAGAATTTTATTATCTCTATATCACAAATAAAATTAAGATCCACAGACAGTAAATAGTTTTGAGTACCCAGAAAAATCCGCAGTAGATGTAATCCTTAAATCCAGGCTTCTAGCTCAGGGATAATGATCTTTCCTTCATCTCTTCAGCTTCAAGGAACTTGGAATTTTTTGACCATTACATAAAAAAGACTTTCTCCTGTATTATTTACACATTCTTCTAAGGTTGAATTTCTGATTTCAGATCTACATTTCAGTATTGTCTTTTCCTTCTTTTCAACAGCAAGGTAAGGGTCTATATTCAATATATGCTTCTAATGAAAAATGCAACTGATGCAGAAGCAGTGGAAAACCTACATGGTCTGAGTCTTTGACCTCGTATCTGGTTGTTTGAGCACCTTTTCTGAAACACTGGTAAAAGTGTAGAATTTAAATGCATAGCATTTTAACCAGCAGAGAATATTAATATTTATTAAATTCCATGCTGCTTTCCTTGTGCTGTACTGGGCTTAGTCACTCAGTTGTATCCGACTCTTTGCGACCTCATGGATTGTAGCCCACCAGGTACCTCTGTCCGTGGGGATTCTCCAGGCAAGAATATTGGCAGAGGTTGCCATGCCCTCCTCCAGGCTGCTTTCCTTAAGTGGACAGACCTACGAGTGGCTGTGCCATAAATAAGCCTCCTGCTATACAGGAGACTCAGGAGATGTGGTTTCCACCCCTGACTGGGGAAGATCCCCTGGAGAAGGTCATGACAACCCACTGCAGTATACTTGCCTGGAAAATCCCATGGACAGAGGAGCCTGACGGGCTACAGTCCATAGGCTCTCAAAGAGTCAGACACAACTGAAGCCACTGAGCAAGCACTCATGCAAAGACCTACAGTAGATGATCAGCTGACTGAGTGGGTTGCAAATTCTTTTTGTTTATCACATGTTAACTTGTCACTGAAGGGACAGATAGCCAAACAGGGTGCGATGGCACTTCTTTAAAAACCAGAAAGTTTTTGGTACGTCATGAAAGTACCAAGATTCTTACTGCATTTTCAGTATCATTTCCCCACAATCTCATCCTTTCACTACTTGCTTATGTAGAAAAAAATCTGTCAATGCAGTGATTAAGTGTACAGGCATTGGGATCAGTTGACTTGAGTTTGTATCTTGGATAGCTCATACTATTTGTAAAATTTCAAGAAGCCACATTTTAACTGCAATTAGATTGTGTGTGTGTGAGTGTGTGTGTGTGTGAGTGTGTGTGTGTGAGCGTGTGTGTGAGCATGTGTGTGTGTGAGTGTGTGTGTGTGTGAGCATGTGTGTGTGTGAGCGTGTGTGTGTGAGCATGTGTGTGTGTGAGTGTGTGTGTGGGTGTGTGACTGTGTGTGTGTGAGCGTGTGTGTGTGAGAGTGTGTGTGTGAGAGTGTGTGTGTGTGAGCGTGTGTGTGTGTGAGCGTGTGTGAGCGTGTGTGTGTGTGAGTGTGTGTGTGTGAGCATGTGTGTGTGTGACCGTGTGTGTGTGACCGTGTGTGTGTGAGTGTGTGTGTGTGTGCATGTAGTCTGCATCTCTCTGCTAATTTCTATTTATTTATCTATCATCTATTATCAGTACCATCTGTTATCTGTATATCTATCTCTCCATCTATGAGACAAACTACAAGTAAGTAGTAAATTTAAGCTGTTCGCTAACTTCAGGAGACCTGTTGGCCATCACAGAACACAGCGGTTTATATGTGTGTGTAGATATGGAGATCTACGTCTGTATCTATACATCTTATCTTACTGTGTGGGTGAGGTTTTGACAAACACAAATAATTTAAGGGGCAGACACGTAAAGTAATGTTTTTCAGGGCTGAAAGGAAAATGGTAGAGAATGGTGGTTACCAAGAATGTGTTCCTTTCTCCAATCTCCTTTTAGAATGCAAAGATTTATGCTTGCTCACAAATAGATACGCAGGTTAGTATCACCCTCCACACTATGACTTTTCAACCCTCCACACCTCAGTACCTGTTTTCCAGCTAACTGTTGTTAGGAATGACAGCAAGACTGAGTCTAAGCTAGGAGGGCACTTTCAACACAAGCCAAACTGTGGATCTCAAGAAAGACATGAACAAAAAGAGGCTCTGAAGATGCCTGAGTTCTCACCCAAAATGATTGACCCAGCCAAGAGGACAGACTGAGAAATACAGGGTGAAGCAAAGTATCCGAGTGGACAGTATGTAGGAAAAGGCATATTAAAGATTAAGGTTGCTGCTGCTGCTGCTGCTAAGTCACTTCAGTCGTGTCCAACTCTGTGTGACCCCGTAGACGGCTGCCCACCAGGCTCCCCAGTCCCTGGGAGTCTCCAGGCAAGAACACTGGAGTGGGTTGCCATTTCCTTCTCCAGTGCATGAAAGTGAAAAGTGAAGGTGAAGTCGCTCAGTCGTGTCCGACTCTTAGTGACCCCATGGACTGCAGCCTACCAGGCTCCTCCGTCCATGGGATTTTCCAGGCAAGAGTGCTGGAGTGGGGTGCCATTGCCTTCTCCGAGATGAAGGTTATCGGAGTTCAAAGCCCACCCATCTGCGTCTGTCACCTGAATTTCCTAAACCAACCTAGAGACCCACTGATCTACGCTAATCCATAATATTATAGCTAGCACTCATCAGAAGTGTTTCAGACCCACATGGTGCTGTTTTCATGCATGAGTTCT
This sequence comes from Bos grunniens, assembly GCF_055505025.1. Classification (NCBI taxonomy): domain Eukaryota; kingdom Metazoa; phylum Chordata; class Mammalia; order Artiodactyla; family Bovidae; genus Bos; species Bos grunniens. Next base: position 82,505,883 of record NC_141179.1, on the reverse strand, counting down.
TTTCACTTTTACAATAATCCATTAAGGTAGGTCTCAACACCACCTTCATTTTCTGACAGATAAAATGAGATGCAGGGATAAGTTAGGACCAGTGTCTCCTAGGCAGTAAATGGTAGGTCTGCTCTGTCTAACACATGTTTTCTCAGAGTAAAGCTTCCCTGCCCAATGCTGTATCTTCTCTTCAGACCTGGCTTTGTTTGTTGCAGATACCTCTAATGCTGCATTTAGCCCACATCTAAATGGGCTTATCTACTGTGCATTTATTTGTGTGTAAATCAACCATATGACTCTATGCATTAAATTCAGGACAATAAAGATAACTAAATGTAAACTGAATGAAGGGAAAATCAATTCAAATTTTTTTTAAGGTTTTTAAAATAACATTTATTTCTTAAAAGTTAACATGTGCATAATAGGAAACCAAAAAGCACAAGAAGCAAAAAACGAAGTCATTCATAATCACAAGCAGTTTACCGTGACGTGTCCTTCTAGGTCTCATTTGTGTATCTTCACAACTAAGCATCCATTTTTATGTAATTAAGACCATACAGTTATGTATCATGCTGTTTCACACATCATGAATATTTACCATTTCAAAGTCCCAAAGCTATGTGTATTTTGATAACCAAGAATACACTACAACAACTCAATCTGGAAGGAAAAAAAATGTAGTCTTGCCTTTCTTGGCAACAAAAATTTCAAAGACAAAATGGCAATTCAAATTTTTTAATGGCATTTAGGTTGAGAACCACTCAGGGTCTAAAGCTTGGCTTCATTCATTAATAGTGTAATATCTGGATAACCTTGAGTAAATTATTCCGTCTCTTTGTTGTCAACTTGCCACATGCACCAATGAGAAAAATAAATAATCAATCATAGAACTGATAAGAGAATTAAATGAATATGTACACATTAAGCATCAAATAAGTGAGCACTAGAGAAGTGTAAACTATTAGAAGACTCAAAATAACTGATTTAGGAGATGGATTCACTGTCGGCATATGAACTTAGAAAACTTTAGTTCTAGCTGCAACCCAGTTTACTCACATACAAAAACAAGAACTTGAGAAGGCGATCCATAAAGACCCTTCCTCTTCAAATGTCTGCTACTGTACAAATAAGATATCACTACACTGCGCTGTCATGCCCATGTTACAAAAATGGTAAATACTGATGAAAAACTGATTGTTCTAATAAAATAATACTGTGCATTTCAGCTTCTGTGCAACTGCTATTTGTTCATCCATGTGTCCCATTATTTCTCTTTGCCACAGAGCATCTTGTGACTCTCAAATCACATTCATGGAAAACAATACAGAGAGAGCTGATTTCATCCTGCTCGGACTCACAGATGACCCGCAGCTGCAGGTCCCTCTCTTCATAGCCTTCACCTTCGTTTACCTCCTCACTCTGATTGGGAACCTGGGGATGACCACGTTGATCCTGCTCGACTCTCGTCTCCACATCCCTATGTACTTTTTCCTCAGTAACCTGTCTCTGGTGGACTTTTGTTACTCCACCACCATCACCCCAAAGGTGATGGCTGGGCTCCTTATAGGAGACAAGACCATGTCCTACCATGCATGTGCTGCTCAGATGTTCTTTTTTGTAGCCTTTGCCACTGTAGAAAATTACCTGTTGGCCTCAATGGCTTATGACCGCTACGCAGCAGTGTGCAAACCCCTGCATTATACCACCACCATGACCACAAGTGTGTGTGCACGTCTGGCCATAGGCTCTCATATCTTTGGTCTTCTGACTGCTGCTCTCGATGCTGGGGACACATTCTGTCTCTCTTTTTGTACGTCCAATGTCATCCATCACTTTTTCTGTGATATTCCAGCAGTCATGTCCCTGACTTGTTCAGATAAAGGCATTAATGAGCTGATTCTTTTTCTTATTTCGAGCTTTAATATCTTTTTCGCACTTCTTGTTATTCTGATTTCCTACTTGCTCATATTTATCACCATTTTGAAGTTGCAGTCAGGTGAAGGATACCAGAAGGCTTTATCCACCTGTGCTTCCCACCTTGTTGCAGTCTCCATATTTTATGGGACCGTCATCTTCATGTACTTACAGCCCAGCTCCAGCCACTCCATGGACAGAGACAAAATTGCATCTGTGTTCTATACAATACTCATCCCCATGCTGAACCCTGTGGTCTACAGCCTAAGGAACAGAGAAGTCAAGAATGCTTTCAAGAAGGTTATTGAGAAGGCAAAGTGTTCTCTAGGTTTAACCTTTTAATGGTGTGAAATGCACAGAAGTTATTTCATCTCTCTTAGACCTACTCTATGTCATAACTCAATGTTCACAGCCATGTAGGGACTTGAACATAAAATTTTGTCAAATTTTGTTTATTTCTTTAGTTTTGGAACAGGTCCAAGCGTTCAAAATGCAGAAATATGATAATCATTTTGAATAAAATATTTTAATGAAGTAAATGTGGGTTTTGACACATTTTAATAAGATTAAATAATATCATCTTAGAAGTTAAAGTTTGAGTTGTTACTGAGGGTTTTGGTAAGAGAAATGACAATTTCCAAAAGATAAATAGTCACGTTAGACTAAAATTGGAAAGAATATTAAGACTTTTTTTACATTAATTTTAAGACTACCATCTCTCTACATTATGTTAAAAAATAGTGCAGTGATATTATTAAGGCTATTTTCTTCCATCTTTTCTTTTTTTCAGAAATGCTTTGAAGTGGCTGATTTCACCATAATACCTAAGTTGAGCTGTTACCTTGTCTTATCACCCTCCTACCCACTCACCCCCTTTACTCACACTGATTTCTTGCTTTCCTTGACAGTGCCATGCATGCCCCTGGCTCAGAAGCTTTGTATTTGCCCTTTTCTCTGCCTGGAATACTTCTCAAGTCATTTCAGATCGCGTGTTAGATGGTATCTGTTTAGGGAAGTCATGTAGGCCTTCCCTGGACTACTTTATAAAATAGTCGCCTCACTCCAAGGCTTCTTCCTCAGCCTGCTTCATTCTTCATAGTTGCCATCAACACTCAGTTTTTTTATTTGTTCACCTGTTCATCTATATCCCTCAACTTGAACGGAAGCTCCCTGTGAGCTCTAGCTTAATCTAGTAATGTAACTGGAAATAAAACTTTGAATCTTAAATTAAAAGTCATTTTGTTTAGCATTAACAATTCATTAAATTTCAAGTTGTGTTGGTGGAAGTAAGCCATAAAAACTCTATAAACCTCAAGAGAGAGAAGGCACCCTAAAATCACTTGATAATGACTTCAAATTTTGTAATAAATTGGCATTGCCTGTCACAACAAATATTTGACACATGAAGCAAAAATATCTGGAAAACCAAACATCTATCTACAGATACAACTACTGTCTTGATCCAAAGAAATTTTCCAAAGTTTATCATTTATGTTGTCATCATTTTTCTTATTGTGTCTGTGGATTTTTTTAAATTTTATTTTATTTTTTAACTTTACAATATTGTATTGGTTTTGCCATGTGTCTGTGGATTTTGAATAATAAGAATAATATTAATGATGATGAGGATTAGGTAGAGACACAGGCAGATAGATGGATAGATTTAGATAGACAGCGTATTCGTTAGGCAGTCTTTGCCTTCCAGGAATTGTGACATTTGCCGTTTCTCGTTGTTGCTGTTTGGTCGCTAGGTCACGTCTGACCTTTTGCTCCCCAGGGACTGTTTAGCCCCCAGGTTCCTCTGTCTATGGGGCTTTCCAGGCAAGAATACTAGAGTGGGTTGCCACTTTCTTCTCCAAGGGGTCCTCCTGACCCAGGGATTGAACCCACATCTCCTGCACTCACAGGCAGATTCTTTACCACTGAGCCACCATGGAAGCTCATGCTTGGTATTTGCTATAGGACTTATCTCATTTGACACTCTCCAGAACTCTGTGAGGCATGTTCTACTATTATCCCTGTTTACAGGCAGATGAGGCACCTGGGACTTGAGTGCCTCATCTACCTGTAAACAGTAGTTGAGTGATTGTCCCAAGGTTGGCAAGGACATGTTAGAGTGGGGCTCCATGCCTGAGTGCTTCATTGTCATAAACACAATCTCTTGCTATGATCTCCTACCTAACCTATATAATCACTCAATCTGACATTTACTGCTATTCCATTTTTCTTTTTCCTTTTACGTAGTAAAGAAAAGATAAAAGTTCAATCTGTAGAGACAGGAAGCCGTCAACACCACGTATTTTGCAGCCCTGATGTGCTGGCACTTTGTAACGTGTGCAGCACATGCAACTCACATATTCGTAGTTGTATGTGAGAAAATGAAGCTCCTAGATTAAATGGATAGTATCTTTTGAACTCTAGAAACTTTCATTTTGAGGACATAAAAATTTTAGAAAAGTGTTGCTTGGATGTGTCTAAGAAAAAATGTTGAGAAAAATCACACTGGTGGCCAAGAGATTGGGATTCACAAATCAGCCTTTGTTTTCTTTTTCTTGCCTTATTGTACTGGCTTGAACCATCAATACCAGGTTTATTTGTTTTTTATTCCAAATTTGCCCACCTGATGTGAAGAATTGACTCCTTGGAAAAGACCCTGATGCTGGGAAAGAATGAAAGAAGGAGGAGAAGGGGATGACAGAGGATGAGATGATTGGATGGCATCACAGACTCGATGGACATGAGTTTGAGCAAGCTCCAGGAGTTGGTGATGGACAGGGAAGCCTCACATGCTGTAGTCCATGGGGGTCGAAAGAGTCATAAATGACTCAGTGACTGAACTGAACTTAATCCAAGTTTGCTACCATGAGTTCTCCTTGGGTACTTCTTTCTGAGCCTCTGGGATATTATTTTGTCTTACATGTCTTAGTTAATATTTTTATTTATTTACTTAATTTTTATAGTTTTATCGAGATGTAACTGACACATGACAACAATTTAAAGTGTACAAAATGATTTGATATGTGTGTATATAGTGAAATGATTGCTACAATTACTTAACATCCATCACCTGACATAGTTACAAAAGTTTTTCCTTGTGATGAGAATGTGTAAGATGTAGTCTACTAGCAACTTTCAAATATACAGAACAGTATCGCTAACTGTAGTCAACATGTTGCGCATTACATCCCAGGACTTATTTGTCTTACAACTGGAAGCCTGTGCCTTTTGACCACCCCCACCCCAGTTCCCCCACCCTTCATCCTCACCTCCAGTGCCCCCACCCTCTATCCCTTGCCTCTGGAAGCCACAAATATCTATTTCCGTGAGTTTGAGTTTTTTAGATTCTACTTATAAGTGAGATCAGATAATATTTGTCTTTCTCTGGCTGACTTATTCACTTCTAATAAAGTATCGAAGAGAAGTGATGAGAATGAAAATCCCTTTCCTGTTCTTGACCTTAGGGAAATCTTCAGTCTCTCGGCTTTCATTATGCACAGATGACTTTTTACCAGGTTAAGGGAGTTCCTTCTGATTCTTAGTTCGTTAAGAGTTGTTGTTTTTTTCCCCCTGAAATCAGGGATGAATACTAGGTTTTGTCCAAAATCAATTTCTGCATCCACTAGAATGATCAAACAGTTTAATTTTTTGCTTATTAATGTGGTAAATCAAATGGATTGCTTTTGAAATGTAAATAGTGTTAATTTTCTCTGAGAGAAACCATACTTATTGCAGTGTACTAATACTTTTATTGTCAAAGAAAGCAGAGGATGTTCCTGAGTATTCTTGGCTGGTTAAAAATGGTCACCAAGGGTATTGCCTAGAGCCATAGGCCAGTTTTAAATGGGATTTGTCGTTCTGAGTCATCTAAATTCGTCTGTTAAAAAGAGACTACAGAGAGAGACATAAGCCATGGAAGGAAGACAGAGGCAAATGAGAAATCTGAGATGTTTCCATCTTCTGAGAAATATGTTCTGAAGGGGGCATTCCCAATCTGAATTCAACCCTGAGGATGTAGATGTGGTGGGGAGATGGCTAAGGATGAGGGCAGCATGGACTGAAGAGGGCAGATGAGGATGTGTGGTTTCGGGAGTGATAGTGGCCCCTGTGGTATTTGAAACAGTTGATCCCCCCTTTCTTTGGAAGAGCTCTCACTTCCTTCCTCCATCTTCCCGACTCTGTTCTGTCTCCTGCCTCCTGGGCTGCTGTCCTCAGCCTCCTTTGCTGGCTCCTTATTTCTGAATATCAGAGGCATCCAGGACTTAGTCATAGGCCCTACTCTCCCTCTGAGGCCACTCCTTGGGTAGTTTCATCTCATCTCATGGCTTTAAGTGCTTGAGGTATCTGAATAAAATTCAGACTCTTTGTCATGACCTCCAAAATTCAACCAGGTTGGGCACCAACTGCCTCCAGGACTATACTTACCTCCCCTTCCCCCTAGTCCTACGCACTCACAATCCCTTCAATATATCAGACGTGGTCTCATATCAGGATCTTTATTTATTTATTAAAGGATCTGCTCTTCCCTTTTCTTGGAATGTGTTTTTCCAGATCTTGTCATGGCCACTCCCTAATTTTATTCAATTCTCAGCTCAAATACCTGAAACAAGCCTTCCTCAACCCCTGAACTTCCTTACTTAAAATAGCTGTTTCCACCTGTGACACTGTCTGTCGCCTGACCTCACTTTTCCTGTCACAGGCCTTCCTGTCCCTGCGTATGAAAGCCAGCACTGTGAGCCCATCATCTAGCTCATGTACAACGAAGCAACAGCCAGGAAAGCAACGCTGCTGCCATTTCCCTTTGACTCACTATGTACTCAAAAAACATTTGTTTGGTGAAGAAATAACAAATATTTCCTGACACTTTATGCATTAAGTTTTACAAATCATTTCTACTCAATGTATCGATTTTTTTCCCCCAGATATTTCTCTTGCAATTGTGTTACTTACACTTAGATGGCAAGGTTTTCTATTAATTTATTCAGAAAGATTAAATTTGGTTTTCTCAGGGATAGTGAACACAAAAGAACAAGAATGTTATAAAATTTGGTTGTCTGTCTCTTGCACAAAATATTTATGTTTTCTAAATCTAATGAGATGAATTATTGATTAAATGCCATCTTTGCTTCTCAAGTCTTAAAAATCCTTAATTTTTTTTTCAGTTTCTCTATTTAGTTTGTGAGTGCATTAAAGACAGAGACTGTGAATTATTCATTCTTTTAGTCCCAGGGCCAGACTTAGAGCCTGGTGAATAGAAGGTTTATAATAGATGTTCCCTGAAAATGACAGAGGAATGATTCAGGGAAATATAAGAATTTAAGTACAGATTTATGTCTTTCTTCTGTAAAAATTGTCAAGGTTTTCATAAAAGTTTGTGATTCCTTATCTTCTTAATTAGTTGTCTTTTGTGTCCTAAACTTGATCTTAATTTAATTTCTCAAAAAACTCCCAACCTGCACTTAAATCTATTTCTAACCAGCCAACTTCCCCATTACTCACTGCAGATGGAGCGATATCTTAGAATGAATACACCTTCTGTAGGATCTATAAGACAGAAGTAACAGAGGTCCAGGACAGGTCCACAGGGATGAGGCACAATTCAAACCAAATGAGCAAGATCTGATCATCACTGTTCTTATTCCATCAAATATGGGCTTAATGGAATCACAATAAAGAGAGAAACTTATATCTCTGCCTAACTGATGTTTATGCAACCTAGAAGATTCTGGCATGATGGTTTAGTACGCAAGACAGCCTTTATTCCTTAAAATTAAATTTAAAAAGTGCTCTATTTCTTCCTAGAGTGATAGTCACTGTAAAATGTTAAAATGATATTATTAATATCATAGTATTAATAGATATAGTATTAATCACTTTACCCATGAAACAAAACCACCATTTTGGTTACATGCTGCTGTATAACAAACCCCAAATGTAAGGGGCTTAAAATAATAGTAGTCATTTGATTGTTGTGTCTCAGAGTTCTAGGAATTGACTGAAGACAACCAGGCAATTTTCACTTAGAGCTGTGAAACGTGACATTTTTGCCATCAGTGTTGAGGCTAGGATATCAGCCACAGTCTCACTCCCTCCTGTGGCGGGTGCCTGGCAGGAGACTCAGAGGCTTGTTGGCTGAAACACCCGGGATACCTTGTGCGTCTCTCTCTGACTCTCTGTGGTCTCTCCAGCAGGGCGACCTCAGAGTAGAGGGACTACTTCCATGCTAATTCAGGCCCCAGAGTGCATTCTTGAGACAGTGCTACAGGAAAGTGTACAGGGTTTTCTAAGAGCCTCAGGGATCATGCAGCACCACTCTGGGATCCTCTGTTGGTCAAAGCCACCCCCACAGTCCTCCAGGTTCAGGGGAAGGGCCTCAGACTCCACCTCTTGATGAGGAAGTGGCAAGTCCTTCAAAAGCATGTGGGACGGAAATGTTGCTGCGTCCATTCTTGGAAAACATAACCTGCCATGGCCACTGTTAATATTTTGCTGACTCCTCCCAAGCATCTCCTTCTGCATATTCTGTTTTACATAAGTGGATTTTAATGATGCACACCATTATAAAACCTTATTTGCTGTTATTAGATCCCTTGTTACATGGCAACTCCAGTACTCTTGCCTGGAAAATCCCATGGATGGAGGAGCCTGGTGGGCTAAGAGTCGGACACAACTGAGTTAATTCACTTTCACTTTCACTTTTCACTTTCATGCACTGGAGAAGGAAATGGCAACCCACTCCAGTGTTCTTGCCCGGAGAATCCCAGGGACGGGGGAGCCTGGTGGGCTGCCGTCTATGGGGTCACACAGAGTTGGACACGACTGAAGCGACTTAGCAGCAGCAGCAGTTACATTGCAGGTTAGTAATATGTCTCGTCACACAGAGTTAGCAGCAGACTTGGGCCAGATCCGAAGCCCCTTGAGGAAAAATCTAGGTCTCATGTTGATCCACGTGGAATAAAGAAAGCAGAGGTCAAGTGACAGTTCCTGTTGGAGCTATGGGATAAGGTGGATATTGAGGTACTCGAGGAAGGATGTTAAGAGGATGTTTGGTAACCTATAGAAAAGCAGGTGGATTTTACACCTGCTTTTTAGTAATGTAGTTTGAAGGAATTGGTAACAACTGTCCTCAAAAATGCACTAGCTAAACTATAGGTACTACATGCACGTCTTACTGTCTAAGTCATGAACAATTTTCACAGAATTCTCTAGTTGCATAGATTATAATCAGTATGTATGTTACTGTTGTGAGTCACCATGGGCATCAGGCACTTTGTTTCCAAGACCAGTGCTGTGTGGAAAAGCCCCAGCCCCGCAGTGACTGGAATAGGAAGCAGATTTCTGAAAGTCCACTAAAAGTTAAACCATCGCATCTATGCCATGAACTCTGAGCAGAATCATCCATTCTGCAATGGGGACAAAGGAATTCAGATGCTCAGGGCATCACAGAGAGAGCCCTTCTCCCATGGAGGAGTCTCCTCAGGGCCCCTTTCATGTCCTTGTTCCTCAGGCTGTAGATGAAGGGGTTCATCATGGGGATCACCACAGTGAACAGCACCGCCCCAATCTTGTCTCTGTTGTCAGGGTCAGAGGATGAAGGGAAGAAGTAGACCCCTGCGATGGTCCCGTAGAAGAGGAACACGACTGTCAGGTGAGAGCCACAGGTGGAGAAGGCTTTCCACTGCCCCTCTGTGGGTGAGAGTCTCAGGACAGCCCTGACGACGCAGACATAGGAGATGAGGGTGAGGGCGAAGGGCAGGGTGACGACCCACGAGCCCACGACAAAGAGCACGAGCTCATTGGCCGTCGTGTCTGAGCAGGACAGCCTGAGCAGCGGGGCCAGGTCACAGAAGAAGTGCGGGAGAGCATTGCCATCACAGAAGACCAGTCGAAGGAGCAGAAGGGTGTGTGTCAGGGCGACAGCATTACTGAGGACCCAGGGGATGGCGGTCAGCCAAAGGCAGAGCCTGGGTCCCATGATGGCCGTGTAGTTCAGAGGGTGGCAGATAGCCACAAAGCGGTCACAGGCCATGACCCCCAAGAGGAAGTTGTCAATGACAACAAAGACAATAGAAAAATACATCTGTGTGACGCAGCTCTCATAGGAGATGGATGGACTCTTGGTCTGAATATTCATCAGCATTTTGGGGACTGAGGTGGAAATGGAGGAAATATCAGCAAAGGCTAGGTTGGCGAGGAAGAGGTACATGGGGGTGTGAAGGTAAGAGTCCAAGCCGATGGCCAGAATGATGAGCCCGTTCCCCACCACGGTGGCCAGGTACATAGCCAGGAAAAGCGCAAAGAGGAGCTCCTGCTGCTCAGGTTGGGTGGAGAGTCCCAGGAGGAGGAATTCGGAGACGCTCGTTTGGTTTCCTAGATGCATATTTCTGCTGATCTGGAGAAAGGACCGCAAAGTCTTCACCCCCACAAGGAAACCCAATGTGGTACTATTCAACTGGGGTCACGGGGAAGCCTGAAGGGGAATGAAGGGTGGAAAAAGGTTACTTAATAAGGGAACTATTTCAGCTGTGCAGAGACTCAGGAAATGCCTTAGAAAGAAAAGACAGGGACATGATAGATACTTCTCGATGAGTATGTTTTAAGCTCTAACATGGTTCTGAATGTGATTTTTACAGTTGGCTCCAAATTAGTGACAAGCCCTGAACTGAGGACAATATATGAGGTATGTTCCATTCTCTAAAGATGTGAGATAGCTCTGAAGGAATTACTTAAAAATGAACTAACCGGTCCCAAGACCTTCCCCACCACTCACCTGCATCCTTTTGAAGAGTCATTAAAGTGAAGAGTTTGGGAGTAGCCAACTGAGTGTTAGGTGTGCTCGTGAGAATACACTATATGTGGGTTCTTCTTCCCACTCAAATTCAAGGGACAATCCCAAAAGAACTGTTCTCGGAGAAGGTGTACAAGAAAGGGAGACCAGACAATTACTTCATTTATGGTTAGATGTTAGGTGAATGGAGAAAGTTTAGGGGACACGTAAGAGCCTAAAGTCTTGTGTTTTCCTCTCTGTCGGAAGATGGGAGGCACAGTGCATCAGCTCACTACTGATACGGCAGGACCGTCCTGCATCCTCACAGGGGACACAGCTCGAGTTGCCCACAGGCCAAGTGGTGGCTGCAGGAGGTCGTTGAGCTCAAGCTTCCTTGTTGGGACTCCAACCAGGAAGAAGCCTTTTGGGGAAGAGGAAGTTATAGAATAAGGGATCAGGGAGGGGCTGTCTTAGGAAACGGGCAGTCATAGAGAGATCAGGGAGAAAGCTCATCGCCTTTGTCAAGGAAATGCTTCATGGACCAGTCCCTGAAAGGCCTCTGAAGAATCCCAAGTGTTCTTACGGTGGAGCAGTCCTGCCACCTGCAACTCACTGCCCCCTAGTATCCCATGGCAGCAGACAGAAGATGTCCCTTTCCACTGCCAGCCTTCTCCTTGCGGCTCCCTGCGATACACCCCCACACTGCAGAGCAGACTCAGCTCGATACACCCCCACACTGCAGAGCAGACTCAGCTCAGAAGGGAGGACACAGACTGCGAAGGATGTGAAACTGAAGTTTCTAATTGGGCCAGGCTTTCGGCCACCTGGAAGTGAGCCTTTAGTTCTAAGGTAAAACTTATTTTTAAATAGTAAAAGTGATCAGAAAATGATGAGAACCTCCCAAGGTGTTACCCGGGGCAGGGGTATTGGACTGAGTATGGTTTTCCTTGGGAAGAACACTGGCTTGAGAGCCAAGAGGTTCGGGTCTCATCCTCTGCTCTCATAGTATTGTCTCCCTCTCATTTTTTCTCTCTCTTCTATTATCTCCAAAATCTTCATCCCTCAAAGATTAAAGAGAGAGCCAAGTCTTCATGTAGGTTTTCTTTCCATGAAGGAGTCAGAAGAAAATCAATTCTCAACCCCAGGATTCTGGAAAACTGAAGGCAGTGAAGACTGGAGTAGGAGGTCTGGGGTCTCTTTGCCCCCATGAAGCATGGCTTACAGACTCAGAGAGAGACAGAGAGAGAAGCTTAGAGTGGAGGTGCCAAGGCAAAAATAAAGAGAGACAAAGAAACAAGCAGGCCAGACACAGACCAGACATCTAACCTCAGGGCCAGACACGGAGCAGCCTTCGAGGGTCCTGTGAGGGTTAAGCCCTGGACTGGTTCGGGATCGACTAGCATGAGCAAGTGTGTATTTTGAGTGACAGTCTCACCTTCCTGCCTTTCCTGTCCTGCCACCAGAAGTCCTGCAAAACTCGCCCGAGTCCCTGGGGCCCCTGCCTAACTAGCTGAGAGCCGAGGTGCTACAGTCTAAACGGGCTCACCTCTGAAAGACGCTAGGACCTCAGGAAGTCGCTGGGCTCTAGACCCAGCAGCATAGCTTGTTGATGACAGGGCTGCAGTGGGGAGACAGAGAGCAGGTCTCATGTACTTCTCAGAACCAGGCTCTTTCCCCAAGCACAGAACTGATAAAGTCACGGTGCCGGGCTCACATGGGACAGTCAGCTACTTGTAAATCCCTGGGGACAGTGTCCCTGAAGGCTTTCCTCAGGACAGATGGTTGTTTTCACACCCCAGGCTCAGTGAGGTATACAGGGAATAGACGGGCTGCTCGGTTTTTTTGTTTGTTTGCCTTCAGATGCCTCTTCCCACCTGTGATTCCAGGTTTGTAACTTAGTCGCTTATTACCTTTGGTAGCAAGTGAATTGTTTGCTGCATGTCTTATGTTCCTAGTGAGATAGATGGTAAGAATTTTGAGAGTTCCTTCTCTGCTTTCTCACTAGTGCCAAGTAGAGGGAAAACAGTAAACACCTCAAGAGCCAACTGTAATTCCTGCACTAGGGATTATGACTCCAAAGAGACGCCATGTCTCGTGGAAGCAGGTAGGCTACAGTCTCCTTCCCACTTGAATGAATGTCAGTGTTGGAAGGGAATCTAGGGACCCAGTGATTTGGCCCTTGGGGCTCGTAGTTGCAAACTAAAGAAATAAACTCTGGGTTTTTAATGTTGAAAGGAAACATATTGCAATGATATTCGGTTGTTCACAGATACACTGGGAAGGCTGGAAAGATAGACCTGAAATAGACAGGAAAACGGAAGGCTGCATATACAGTGAAAGTGAAAATTGCTCAGTTGTGTCCGACTTTTTGCAACCCCATGGACTGTAGCCCACCAGGCTACTCCATCCATGGAATTCTCCAGGCAAGAATACTGGAGTACGTGAGTAGGGAACTACCATTCCCTTCTCCAGGACATCTTCCTGACCCAGGGATTGAACCTGGGTGTCCTGCATTGCAGGCAGATTCTTTACCATCTGAGCCACCAGGGGAGCTCATATAGCTAGAAAGACAACTACTTCTAATCACTGCACGTGCTTCATAATCTAGTTTGGTTACTTCTCACCCAAACCAAGAACAGTCATCTCCTCCTCAACAGAAATCAGTGTAACCTATGGACTAACTGTATAGATATTTGTGACTAATATTTAAAATAACTGAGTAATGGAGAAAAAAAGGCAAATTATTCTATCTGCCTGGTCATGACTAGGAAAAAAATGTGTGTGGAGCCAGAATCCTTATTTCTATAACTTGACCATGAGGCATATTTTTGAGTTCCTTCTCCTACTACTGCTATGGTCTGAATATTTGTGTCCCCTTGGACATGGAACGACATACTGGTTCCAAATAGGAAAAGGAGTACGTCAAGGCTGTATATTGTCACCCTGTTTATTTAACTTATATGCAGAGTACATCATGAGAAACGCTGGACTGGAAGAAACACAAGCTGGAATCAAGATTGCCGGGAGAAATATCAATAACCTCAGATATGCAGATGACACCACCCTTATGGCAGAAAGTGAAGAGGAACTAAAAAGCCTCTTGATGAAGGTGAAAGTGGAGAGTGAAAGAGTTGACTTAAAGCTCAACATTCAGAAAACAAAGATCATGGCATCCGGTCCCATCACTTCATGGGAAATAGATGGGGAAACAGTGGAAACAGTGTCAGACTTTATTTTTCTGGGCTCCAAAATCACTGCAGATGGTGACTGCAGCCATGAAATTAAAAGACGCTTACTCCTTGGAAGGAAAGTTATGACCAACCTAGATAGCATATTCAAAAGTAGAGACATTACTTTGCCAACAAAGGTCCATCTAGTCAAGGCTATGGTTTTTCCAGTGGTCATGTATGAATGTGAGAGTTGGACTGTGAAGAAGGCTGAGCACCGAAGAATTGATGCTTTTGAACTGTGGTGTTGGAGAAGACTCTTGAGAGTCCCTTGGACTGCAAGGAGATCCAACCAGTTCATTCTAAAGGAGATCAGCCCTGGGATTTCTTTGGAAGGAATGATGCTAAAGCTGAAACTCCAGTACTTTGGCCACCTCATGCAAAGAGTTGACTCATTGGAAAAGACTCTGATGCTGGGAGGGATTGGGGGCAAGAGGAGAAGGGGACGACAGAGGATGAGATGGCTGGATGGCATCACTGACTCGATGGACATGAGTCTGAGTGAACTCCGGGAGTTGGTGATGGACAGGGAGGCCTGGTGTGCTGTAATTCATGGGGTCGCAAAGAGTCGGACACGACTGAGCGACTGATCTGATCTGATCTGAAAATTAATATGCTGAAACATGACCCCAGCTGATGGCATTAGGAGGTATAGTCTTGGAAGTTGATTTAGGTCATGGGGACAGAGCCCTCAGGAATGGGATTAGCATCCTTATAAATGAGGTCTGAAAAAGCTCCCTTTGCCCTTCCACTTTGTGATGATATAATCAAAAAATGGCAGTCCATAAACCAGGAGGCAGACTCTCACCAGACACTGAATTGCTAGAGTCTTGGTCTTGGACTTCTAGCCTCCAGGACTGTAAGCAATAAATTTCTGTTGTTTATAAGCCACCCAATTTATTTTGTTATAGCAGCCCAGAGGGACTATGATAACTTCTATCTCATCACAGGTCTTCTCATTTCTAAAGCCTGAAGGAAGAATTTAAATCCTGATATTTTATTGGGCAGATGAAATCCCAGGGGTTTAAGGAGGAGGACAGTAGAGGATGCAGAGGCTAGGCTAGATGCAACACAGTGCAATGAAAGACACTGTTGCGAGGGTGATTGTTCACCAGGAGAGTGGTCTCCTTAGATATATTCAATCAACATACTCCTTGGAAGGAGAAATCCTAGCTGGGATCAGTCCAGGGAGAGAGGAAATGGATACTTATGTGCCCTGTTCCTTTTCGTCTCTTGCTTCCCATCAGCCAACGTCCATCCCATGGGGACCTGACAATCTCGAACTTGCAAGTTGCCTCACCTGTCCCCCTGGTGGCCACACAGGAAGTCAGGAATCAAATTCCACGAGAAGGCTATTGGAGTCCAGAAGCTGAGGGAAGCTCTGCATAAGCATATAGGCTTAATGTGGGTGTCAGCCAGTGAGAGAGCTTGGAAAAAGATGGCAGAGTTCCACAGGGGAACTATGCCAAGAAAGACGAAGGCAATATAAGCCTTGTGTCCAAGACCATCCATCTCTTGTGCTACTCATATCTATTCACATCCTCTCATTATCTCTAGCTCTCTGGTATAATTTTTGCCAAACAATGAACATACTCTGAGAAGGGAAGCTCAAGCCCATTTAGTCTAGAGCAAGGCTTCTCGTTCTTTTACCCATTGTTGCCCAGGCACGTCCTTAAGGAGCCTTTATAGATCCTTTAGTCTCACTTCTCACAATCTCCCATGAAATCAAACACGATGACATAAGATTTTGTCAGACAGGGTTGAGGTTTGGAAAGGCACAAACAATGAAAATGTCTGATGTTTTCACCCCCGAAGGACTTTTACCCTCTTGAGGGTGAATATCATCCTTGTTGAGACCCTCCCAGGGCAGTGGCAAGTCTTGATCTCCTGCAAAATTAACTCAAAAATGTCATCAGAAAATACTGCTGTCCTCCTGTCTGTAGCTGGCACTCCCTCCCTCCACCAATGGTCTCCCTCCCTCCACCATCACTCAGTAGATGCCCTCGCTCAGGGCTCATCCTGTGGCAGGTCTAGATGGTTTCCTGGGGAACCCAGAACTTTCCCCTAGCTCCGCCACAGTGTGAGCCATGAGTGAGGGAATTCACCAAAACAAAGCCTTTGTTCACACATACAAAAATTTAGCCCATCTTTAGGTCAGCTTTCTTTATAATCACCAAGCATCAGAAACAGCACAAAGGTCCTCACATGAGGAAAGGAACAACAACCACAGCAACGACGAGAAAACCACTGCATAAAATGTACGTTACAGAATGGTACTCTGCAATTTAAATATTCTACTATAGATACCAAGTAACAATATAGGTGCACCTCAAACTGAATTATTCTAAGCAGAAGACATCACAAGGACTGCCTATTCCATGATTCTAGTTAAGGACACATTCGCAAAGGCAAAATTATATGGAAAAATTATGGGCTACGAGGGGCAATGGGTTGGTGACTGGGTTAACTGCAAAGAAACTCAGGGAAATTTACAGTGGGTGACTGTGGTAGTGGTTACCTGACTCTGCATTTGATCAGATTCTTAGAGTTATACAGTAAAAAGTATGCATCTTACTGTTTGAAAATTATGTGCCAATTAAAAATGAAAATAATATAAAGTAACAAAAAAAACATGTACACACTCAAAATATCCAATGTGGTCCCCACAGATAGTCTAATTACTTCTTCCTAGAAAAGTAGGAAGAAATACTGTGGACGTTCTCATGGAGACAGCCCTTGCGGGCATCACGTCTCTGTAAGTCACTCCTGGTTCCCATGCACTAGCTTCTGAAATCCAACACGACTCTTGATGGCCTCCCTTTAGAGGGACCAGACTGTGGTCCTAGGCTCTGTGATCACTCTGTGTTCATCTAAATGTCAATAGTTGTTTGTACCTACAGGTCCTCTTCTGGCTGTTAGGATTTCCTATGACTCTGCAGCCATAGCCGAGGAAATACTCCAAGGTAAAAATGACATTGAGTAAATATAATAAGCTTTACTTATATTTTGTATAATTTAATTATATTAAAACTATAAACCCTCCTCTCAAGTTATTTTATAGACATTTCTTTATTTGCTGTTTATAAACACAATTCTGTGGATTTGGGGGGGAAAGTAATTCTATTACATTTATTTTACAAATAAAGAGGTAAATGATTTCTCCAAGAGCACATAAAGAATGCATGGAGAAATCTGAACTTGAACCCATATTAACATAGTTTCCACTATTATTCCCTGACTTAGAGACCTTGAAATCTTTGAACAGCACTTGAGAGAGCTTCTCGAACAGTATTTATGCATTATTCCATGGCTGAATTATTTATTCCAAACAACTCTTCAGGATTGGCTGCTGCTTAAGCAGCCAAATAAGCTTCTATACTCAATTGCTATTGTTTAGTAACTAATTGCATCCAATTCTTTGCAACCTCACAGACTGTAGCCCACCAGGCTCCTCTGTCCATGGGATTTTCCAGGCAAGAATACTGGAGTGGGCTGCCATTCCCTTCTCCGGGGAACCTTCCCAACCCAGGGATTGAACTCATATCTCCTGCACTGTCAGGCAGATTCTTTACTGCATTACACACTTTCAGGGAAAACCGTAATTCATGCAAAAGCAGTGTGGCAGCTACACCCAGTGATTTACTAAGCACAGATACGTTAACAGATATTTCAAAAAAAATTTTAAACACGGAGGAGTTTTCTTTTAAGAAGCAGCATATTAAATATTAAATATCAGTAGGAAGTTAGGTGATACTTAGAAACATTATCATGATGTTCCTCTAAAAACATTATTGAAAAAAATAGTCTAGGTGATGCTCTGATTAGGTACTAATTTCATCTTGTTCACTATATGTGAGTCTTTTATTAGAGGCAAAGAAAAAAAAAAGGAGAGTTATATGACCCTTCTTTAAATTACAGAAGAGACCAAAGCAAGTTAGTAAGATCCAAATTTCATTTTAATATTTTCCCAGAATTTTATTTTTAATATTTCTAGCATAGCTATCCATGTTGGCAGTGATGTGGATAAAAGTATAGGCTTTTGATTAGGTTTTAAATGGGTTTAAATCTTGAATCATCCTCATATCAGCTGTGTACTTGTAGAGCACCACATTCCTTCAGAAATCCTCAATTCTCCAACAGTAAAATAAGAATAAGAATGCTACCTACCTTGCACACAAACACACTTTTATGTCTTACGCTCTTAGCATTTGTTTCAGAACATAGTACATAATAACATGATGTGTACGTTAAGTTTGGCAAGCATAAAGCCTTCACAGGCTAGGCTTGTAAAGTGCAGTTGCCAAAGGTTTAGGTGGAAACTGATAGAGAATAGGAGACAGCATCGGATGGCTGTCTGTCCAGAGGGTTCTGATTCAAATAAAAGGAATTAAAATATTGTTCCTACACAAGAACAGATTCACATAAAATATTTAACAACTTGGGGTTTGCCGCTAAAACAGACCTGCAGGGTAAAGGCAAGCCACAAATAATTATTCACCTTCCATCTGTGGTGCAAATATGGGATTATTGTACTGAATAAAGAATGAGTTTAAGGAAAGGAGCAGAGAACGCAATGGCAACCCACTCCAGTACTCTTGCCTGGAAAATCCCATGGACAGAGGAGCCTGGTAGGCTGCAGTCCATAAGGTCACTAAGAGTCAGACACGACTGATCGATTTCACTTTCCTGCATTGGAGGAGGAAATGGCAACCCACTCCAGTGTTCTTGCCTGGAGAATCCCAGGGACAGGGGAGCCTGGTGGGCTGCTGTCTCTGGGGTTGCACAGAGTCAGACACAACTGAAGCGACTTAGCAGCAGCAGCAGCAGCAAAAGGAGACTCTTTAAACACAAGTTAAAATATGTATTTCAAGAAATATTTTTTTTTTAAGAAAACTAGCCACATGAAAGTACCAAACCAAGCAATTGTATGAGTGGAGCAGGAACAGAGTGAAACTTACAGTGACTTTATGGTGCGACAAAAGGCAAATTGAAGAAGAAGCTTCAAGATTTCACAGCTCACACATAAAGCACCACATATTGCACCCACCCTGCCAAATCAATGCAGAAACCATCATTCTCTCCTAACAATATTATAGCTGACACTAAGCAGGCCATGATAACAGGCTTACTCATTGGTTTTTAACGCAATATCTCATTTAATTATTCGATAACATCTTGAGTTAGATCTCATTACTATTTTTATTTTGTAAATGGAAAACTTTAGGTTCAGGGGACTTATGTTAGGATTCATGATTTCTGGACAGCAAACAGTAGGGCTGATCTGCACCTCATCCCAGAGTCCAAGCTCTACATGTGATGTTATGCTTTCCCTACAGAATCACTAGCTGTATAAGTCCCTACTGCTCGGGTTGTCCCACCACTTACACTATGTATATAAGTCTCAGTAACTACACTGGGGAACTCCAAACACAGGATTTGAACCAATGGAACGAATGAGCAATTTTAAACTAAGTTAAATTTAATTTGATTTAAATTCAATTTAATTACAGTTAAATTTACTTATTTACAGTTAATACTTTGGCCACCTGATGTGAAGAGCTGACTCATTGGAAAGGACCTTGACGCTGGGAAAGACAGAAGGCAGGAGGAGAAGGGGACGACAGAGGATGAGATGGTTGGATGACATCACCGAGTTGACGGACATGAGTCTGAGTGAACTCAGAAAGATGATGAAGGGCAGGGAAACCGGGTGAGCTGTGGTCCATGGGGTTGCAAAGAGTCGGACACGACTGAACAACAACTTGATTTAAATTCAATTAAGACCATTTTGCTTAGCAATCACTCTATTTGGACCAGAAACTTGGCTTGCCATCAATACTTACATAAATATGAATCAAATCAGTCAGTCCTAAAGGAAATCAACCCCGAATATTCATTGGAAGGGCTGATGCTGAAGTTGAAGCTCCAATACTTTGACTACCTGGTGTGAAGATTTGACTAACTGGAAAAGACTAACTCTGGGAAAGATTGAAGGCAAAAGGAAAAGGGGGTGGGAAAGGATGAGAATGTTATATAATATCACAGATTCAATGGGCATGAATCTGAACAAATTCCAGGAGATAGTGAAGGACAGGGGAGCCTGGCATGCTGTGGTCCATGGGGTCACAAGGAGTTGGACACAACTTAGCAAAATTGAACAACAATGACAACAACAAAATATGAATAAATTACTCACCATCTTGTTCCTCACTATTTAAATGAAAATAAAAACTAACCAACCTCTAGAAATTGCTGAGATGAATCATGAATGGATATATATGCAAAGTGTCTAGAGCTATTGTGGCAGTTGAGTAATGTAATAGTGTAAGCTTTTACTAAGATAGAACAAACTGAATTAGCAGAGACAGAGTATCCCAGATATGTTATCTTGGACAAATCATTAAAATTTCCAAATCTCAGTTTGCAAATATACAAAATTTTAAAACTAGAGAGATAGGGTCTCTGTTGGTTTGGGAAAGTTTACAATTTAATAATTTTTTAAATCTAGATAATTAATGTATTAAATTTTGTAATTTGATATCAACAACCTTGAAATATGTATTCAGTTCAGTTCAGTCACTCAGTCGTGTCTAACTCTTTGCGATCCCATGAATTGCAGGATACCAGGCCTCCCTGTCCATCACTAACTCCCAGAGTTCACCCAAACTCATGTTCATCGAGTCGATAATGCCATCCAGCCATCTCATCCTCTGTCTTCCCCTTCTGCTCCTTCCCCCTAATCCCTCTCAGCATCAGAGCCTTTTCCGATGAGTCAACCCTTCGCATGAGGTGGCCAAAGTATTGGAGTTTCAGCTTCAGCATCAGTCCTTGCAATGAACACCCAGGACTGGTCTCCTTTAGGATGGACTAGTTGGATCTCCTTGCAGTCCAAGAGACTTGCAAGAGTTTTCTCCAACACCACAGTTCAAAAGCATCAATTCTTTGGTGCTCAGCTTTCTTCACAGTCCAACTCTCACATCCGTACATGATCACTGGAAAAACCATAGCCTGACTAGACAGACCTTTGTTGGCAAAGTAATATCTCTGCTTTTCAATATGCTATCTAGGTTGGTCATAACTTTCCTTCCAAGGAGTAAGCGTCTTTGAATTTCATGGCTGCAGTCACCATCTGCAGTGATTTTGGAGCCCCCAAAAATAAAGTCTGACACTATTTCCACTGTTTCCCCATCTACTTGCCATGAAGTGATGGGACCAGATGCCATGATCTTAGTTTTCTGAATGTTGAGCTTTAACCCAACTTTTTCACTCTCCACTTTCACTTTCATCAAGAGGCTTTTTAGTTCCTCTTCACTTTCTGCCATAAGAGTGGTGTCATCTGCATGAAATATGTATTAGCTATAATGAAATAAGCATGTGGTATATATGACAGAGGATGAGATGGCTGGATGGCATCACTGACTCAATGGACATGAGTTTGAGTAAACTCTGGGAGTTGGTGATGGACAGGAAGGCCTGGCGTGCTGCAGTCCATGGGGTTGCAAAGAGTCATACATGACTGAGCGACTGAACTGAGCTGAACTTATATAAACATTTCAGTTTCACTGCATTTTTATTCCACTTAACACTCTTGTCCTTACTTTCACTTGCTACAGGACATCTCACAATTCCCAAAGAACATCAATGGACAACAGGATGGAAGTGACCCAATGTGTCCTCATGTCCAGCTCTGCAACCACAGGGACTGTCGCCCGCCAGGCTCCTCTGTCCATGGGAGTCTCCAGGCAAGAATACTGGAGTGGGTCACCATTCCCTTCTCCAGAGGATCTTTCTAGTCCAGGTTTTGACCCAGGTCTCCTGCATTGCAGGCAGATTCTTTACTGTCTGAGCCATCAAGGAAGCCCTCTTTGCAGTTTACAAGGTCATCTCCTATAATGCTTGTGCTGCTCAGATGTTCTTTTTTGCAGCCTTTGCCACTCTGGTGAATTACTTTTTTACCCCAGTAGCCTGTGTTCACTACACAGCAGTGTGTAAGCCCCTAAATTATACCACCACCATGACACCACGTGTGTGTGCACGTCTGATCATGGGCTATGTTTGTGGCTTCCTGAAAGCCTCCATCCATGTTGGGAATACATTCTGTCTCTCTATCTGTAGACCCAATGTGGTCCATCACTTTCTGGGCTATTCCAGCCATCATGGCTCTGTCTTGTTCTGACAGGCATGTAAGGGAGAGGGTTCCTGTTTATGTAGCCAGCTTCAACATCTTTTTTGTTCTCTTGGTTATCTTCATAGCCTACATATTCATATTTATCACCATCCTAAAGATGCACTCCTCTGCAAGGTACCAGAAGGCTTTATCCACCTGTGCCTCCCACCTCACTGCAGTCTCCATCTTCTATGGGGCATTCATTTTCATGTACTTAGAGCCCAGCTCCAGCCATTCGATGGACACTGACAAATGGCATCTGTGTTCTACAGTAGGGTCATCCCCAAGATCAATTCTGTGGTCTCTAGCCTGAGGAACAAGGAAGTCAAGAGTGCCTTCAAGAAGGTTCTTTAGAGGCAAAACTGTCTCTAGGTTTGTGATTTTTTATGTCATAGGATTCATGTCAACCTTGTTTTATTTTTCTCAGGTCTTCTCCATGTACGCAATCACATTTAAAGGCCACACTGAATTAAATTCCTGAAGGGATATCCTTCTCAAGGAAAATTTATGTCCAGAATAATAAAACCTGAATGCAAATGGCTAAGATGAAGCACAACATATCTGTGTCCCACTTGTCAAAAGCTTTGTCAAGGAGATTTTTGACTAAATAACTCATTCTATATGCATGTCCTCTACCACACGCCACTCTAAAGATACGTGTGGAACAGAGGCACAGGTGAGCCCGTGAACCGAGGTCCATGTATGTGTCTCACATGGATGCATGCATATGGGCATGTGAAATTTGCCATATATGATGGAATGTGTCTGGTTTCTTTAAATAATTCAAGTAATTAATTGCAGTATTAAAACATCAATTTAACTTTAATGCTACTTATTTTTTGTTGAATTTCATAAGTGTTATAGCACTTATAAATGTTATGTGTCCTAAAATTGAAAATAAAATGACAAATTTTAAATAAAAGTATTGCCTTTTTCACCAGCACTTTTATGTGTAGATTCATAAGTATAGCACATTAACTTAATTTTTATGAGTTGACTGAGTCATTTTATACAATCAACACGTTCACATTAAATTTTCCAAAAGAATAGAAGAGCCAGAGTCCAATAAGAATGGAGAGAAAAAATAAAAACATTTTTAATTAGAAAATCACTGCATATAAGTTATAATTGACTGAAATTATTCTGAATGTTCATATAAATATAAACATGACATATCTGTCAGCATGTTTCTCATCTTGGAACCATTTCTAATTATTATTTTAAATGGTCCTTTAATTTAAGAACTATTTTAGATTACATAAAATTATCAAAAATAGAACCAAATGCTTCTATGTAATATTGTGGCAGGCTGAAAATAGCCTGCCTAAAGATCCAAGGCTTAATTACTGGAATCTGTGAATACTAATTTATATGGCAAGAAAAATGACTATGTAGAATGACTATTAAGAATTTTAATTTGAGAGGTTATCCTGAATTATCTCTTTGTATCCTAAACCCTAAGGAAATCCCATGTATTATTATAGGAAGGAGTTAGAGAGGATAGGATTCTGGGAAAATGCAGGAAGAGAATGCAGAAAGACCGGGGATATGGGTGCTTATCTAAATAACAACTGCACAGGCAGAATCTGTCTAATGTAAACATTTGGGAACTCTGGACTCTGAAGACTTGCAACCTTCAGAGGAAGATTTCGATGATAAATTTTGCTTGATTTCAGCTCTTAGAAACCCATTCCCCACCCCTCGTGGTGTTATAGACAGCTGTGTTTGTGTTCCTAGAGCAGCTTTCAGCAGCCAGAGTGGCAAAAAGGACTCTCATCTTCCCAATATGGGGAACTTGTGCCCTGCTTTCTGATCGTTGCTTCTAATCACAAAGTTGCAAAGAGATAGGCAGCCATTTTTGCTGCAATAGAGATCTCCTCAAGAAAATTAGAGATACCAAGGGAACATTCCATGCAAAGATAGCACTATAAAGGACAGAAATAGTATGGCTCTAACAGAAGCAAAAGAGATTAAGAGGTAGCAAGAATACACGGAACTGAAATGAAATGAAAGTCGCTCAGTCATGTCCAACTCTTTGTGACTCCATGACTATACAGTCCATGGAACTCTCCAGGCCAGAATACTGGAGTGAGTAGCTGTTCCCTTCCCCAGGGGATCTTTCCAACCTAGGGATAGGACCCACGTCTCCCTCATTGCAGGCAGATTCTTTACTGTCTGAGCCACAAGGGAAATCCAAGAATACTGGAGTGGGTAGCCTATCCCTTCTCCAGCAGCTCTTCCTGACCCAGGAATTGAACCAGGGACTCCTGCATTGCAGGTGGATTCTTTACCAGTTGAGCTACCAGTGAAGCCCAGAATACACAGAACTATACAGAAAAGATTTCAATGACCCAGATAACCATGATGGTGTGATCAGTAACCTAGAGCCAGACATCTTCGAGTGCAAAGCCAAGTGTGCCTTAGGAAGCATCACTATGAACAAGGCTAGTGGAGGTGATGAAATTCCAGCTGGGCTATTAAAAATCCTAAAAGATGATGCTGTGAAAGTGCTACACTCAGTATGCCAGCAAATCTGGAAAACTTAGCAGTGGCCACAGAACTGGAAAAGGTCAGTTTTCATTTCAGTCCCAAAGAAAGGCAATGCCAAAGAATGTTCAAACTACCACACAATTGCACTCATTTCACACACTAGCAAAGCAATTCTCAAAATTCTCCAAGCTAGGCTTCAACAGTACATGATCCGATAACTCCCAGATGTTCAAGATGGATTTAGAAAAAGCAGACAAACCAGAGATCAAATTGCCAACATCCATCGGATCACAGAAAAAGCAAGAGGATTCCAGAAAAACATCTACTTCTTCTTCATTGACTATGCTAAAGCTTTTGACTCTGTGAATCCTAACAAACTAACGAAAATTTTTCAAGAGATGGGAATTCCAGACCACCATACCAGCCTTCTGAGAAATCTATATGCAGGTCAAGAAGCAACAATTAGAACAATGGACTGGTTCCAAATTGGGAAAGGAGTACGTCAAGGCTGTATATTGTTACCGTGCTTATTTAACTTATGTGCAGAGTACATCACGAGAAATGCTTGGCTGGATTAAGCACAAGCTGGAATAAAGATCGCTGGGAGAAATATCAGTAACCTCACATATGCAGATAACACCACCTTTATGGCAGAAAAAGAAGAGAAACTAAAGAGCCTCTTGATGAAGTTAAAACAGAAGAGTGAAAAAGTTGGCTTAAAACTCAACATTCAAAAAACTAAGATCATGGCATGCGGTTCCATCACTTCAAGGCAAACAGATGGGGAAACAATGGAAACAATGACAGACTTTATTTTCTTGGGATCCAAAATCACTGCAGATGGTGACTGCAGCCATGAAATTAAAAGATGCTTGCTTGGAAGAAAAGTTATGACCAACCTAGAAATTATATTAAAAAGTGGAGACATCACTTTGCTAACACAGAGCTATCTAGTCAAGGCTATGGTTCTTCCAGTGGTCATGTATGGATGTGAGAACTGAACCATAAAGAAGGCTGAGCACTGAAGAACTGATGCTTTTGGACTGTGGTGTTGGAGAAGACTCTTGAGAGTCCCTTGGACTGCAAGGAGATCCAACCAGTCAATCTTAATGGAAATCAACCCTGAATATTCATTGGAAGAACTGATGCTGAAGCTGAAACTCCAATACTTTGGCCACCTGATGCAAAGAACTGACTCATTGGAAAAGATGCCAATGGGGAAAGATTGAAGGTAGGAGGAGAGGGAAGGCAGAAAATGAGATGGTAGAATGACATCACTGACTTGATGGACATGAGTTTGAGTAAACTCCAGGAGATGGTGAAGAACAGAGAAGACTGGCATGCTGTAGTCCACGGGGTTGCAAAAAGTCAGACACGACTGAGTGACAACCCCCTTCAGCTTAAGTGATTTCCAGGAAATTTAAAAAAGATGTGTGTGTGTTAGTCACTCAGTCATGTTCGACTCTATGTGACCTCATGGACTGTAGCCCACCAGGATCCTCTGTCCATGGGATTCTCCAGGCAAGAATACTGGAGTGAGTTGCCATTCTCTTCTCTTGGGGATCTTCTCACTCTAGGGATTGAACTTGGGTCTTCTGCATTGCAGGTGGACTCTTTACCATCTGAGCCACCAAAGAGCTGCATTTAAAAATACAGTGCTCTTTTCATTTGATCACATTATTTTTCTCTTTTTCCCCTCTTTGTGAGCCCTAAATTAAAATCTAGGACATTCAAAAATGACTACATATATGGAGACATTGGAAAGTGACCACAATTACCCAGGAAAAGTTCAGAAAAGATCTGAAAAGACTTTAAGTTTACATTCCAGGCTGATTGTTGGCATCCTACAACAATAAAAAAGCAAAAACAAGTAACAAAAGCAATAACAGAAAGCATCAAACCCTAGGGAAAGAAGAGAATCTTATGTCCAGAATTGTAGATTAAATTGCTTAGTTTTAAACAGTAACAACAAATCACTAGGCAAACAAACAAACAAGAAAGTCTGTCTGATTCAAAGGGAAAAAAATAAACAGAAACTGTCTCTGAAAAAGACCTGATTTTAGATTACTAAACAAAAACATTAAAACAGCTGTCTTTAAAATGCTCAAAGAACTGAAGGAAGATGTGCAAAAAGTCAAGAAAACAACATGTGAACAAAATGGAAATCTCAATAAAGAGATAGAAAACCTAACAGTAGAAGCTATCCCTGAGGAAAACCAGATGTTACTCTAACAAGAAAAAATTTAAATTAGATAACACAAATCTGGTCAAAGAACTAAAGGATACGAAGTCTGAAAATTCAAAGGAAAATGTGAGAACAATGTCTCACCAAACAGAGAACATCAATATAAATATACAAATTATTTCAAAAACCAAATAGAAATTTTAAGTTGAAAATAAATGAAATATAAAATTTACCAAAGTTGATTAGTAACAAATTTAAGCTGACAGAATAAAAAATTAAAGAGTTTTAAGATAGCCAGTCTGAGGAACAAAAATTCAAAAGTAATGAAGAAAATTAAACAGTCTCTGAGACAAACAGGATGCTATCAAGAGTACCAATATATGTATAATGGGGGATCTTAAAAGAAGAGAGAAACTGCAAACAGAATATTTGAAGAAGTGATGCCCAAAATGTTCCCAAGTCTGAGGAAAGAATGAAATATATATAGATTCAGATATTTTAGCCAAGTGAGACTTAAAATATTAATGACAAAATTATTAACATATTTATAACATTACATATAATCTGTTATTGCTTCAAGAATCCACCTACAATGCAGGAGACCCCAGTTCATTTTCTGGGTTGGGAAGATCCCCTGGAGAAGGGATAGGCTACCCACTGCAGTACTCTTGGGCTTCCCTGGTGGCTCAGTTGATTAAAAATCCACCTGCAATGCGAGAGACATGGGTTTGATCCCTGGGTTGGGAAGATTCCCTGGAGGAGGGTATGGCAATGCATTCCAGTATTCTTGCTTGGAGAATCCCCATGGACAGAGGGACCTGGCAGGCTGCAGTCCAGGGGGTTGCAAAGAGTTGGACATGACTGAGCCACTACGCATAGCACATCACCTTGTAATTCTTGGTGCTTAAAAGTTTTAAATCAAACATTATATATTTAAGTCCATTAAAGTATGCCTTCAACTCTTCCTATCTGATCTGATCTGATCATATTAATCATTCTTTTTTTTCTTCTTACAAGATTACATTGCTTTACACAGGCATTTATTTTCCTAACTAAATTTCCATCTTAATAAATTATCTAAAAGTAATATATTTTACATGATAATTTTAACTGAGGAAACATGTAAAGCATGGAAAGAAATATAATTTTAGGCCTGCCCACCCAGCGCTGTGGGAGCAGGCACACACAGTCTGGCTGTACTGCAGCAGCCAGGCCTTGGCTGATAGGGAGACCTGCAGTGACATGGACTAGGCTTTTGTTTATTTCTTAGGTTTTATTTCTATCAAAAATAAAACTGCTCTAAGAGGAACAAGATGGCGGAGGAGTAGGTGGATGTGGAATACATCTCTCTCCACAGACACATCAGGAATACACCTTCAGACACAGAAGTGCATGCAGAACGCCAGCTGAGAGCAGACAGGAGTAACTGACCAGCAGAAAAGAATATATAGACCCACGCAAAACTCGAGATCAAGCCCTGAGCCTTCGGAGTAGGAGCACTGACTCCAAGACCCTAGACTACCAGAGAACTAACCCTAGGGTGTATCAAATAGTGAGAACTCACACAAAGGAAACCACTGGAATACAAGACCCAGCATCACCCAACCACCAATAACAGCCTGCGCAGGACACTTCATCTAAACAACAAACAAAACAAAAATACAAACCCAGTCATCAGCAGGCAGGAGTACTACCTCACTGAGCCTTGCCCATCAGAGGAAAAACAAACAAATAAACAAAGTGAAAGTGAAGTCACTCAGTCGTGTCCGATTCTTTGCCACCCCGTGGACTCAGCACAAATCTCACCCTATAAGAAGCTTACACAAACCAGTGGACCAACCTTAGAGGGCAGAAACCAAAAGGAAGACAGAATTCAGCCTTGAAGCATGGGAAAAGGAGACCTCAAATACAATAAGTTAAAAAAATAAGAAAAGGCAGAGAAATGCTACACAAATGAAGGAACAAACTAGAAACACGGAAGTCCAAATAAATGAAGAGGAAATAGGCAGACTACCTGAAAAAGAATTCAGAATAATGATAGTAAAGATGGTCAAAAACCTTGAAAGCAAAATGGAGAAAATGCAACAATCAACTAACAAAGACCTAAAAGAATTAAAGAATAAACATTCAGAGACAAACAACACAATTACTGACATTAAAAAGTCCTCTAGAAGGAATCAACAGTAAAATATCTGAAGCAGAGTGAATCAGTGAGCTGGAAGATAAAATGGTGGAAATAACTTCTGAAGAGCAGAATAAAGTAAAAAGAATGAAAAGAACTGAGGATGGTCTCAGAGACATCTGGGACAATATCAAACACACCAAGGTTCGAATTATAGGGGTCCCAGAAGTAGAAGAGAAAAAGAAAGGATATGAGAAAATTTTTGAAGAGATTATAGTTGAAAATTTCCCCAACATGGAAAAGGAAATAGTCAATCAAGTCCAAGAGGCACAAAGAGTCCCATGCAGGATAAATCCAAGGAGAAACACACCAAGACACACACATAATCAAACTAACAAAGACTAAACACAAAGAATATTGAAAGCAGCAAGGGAGAAGCAACAAGTAACATACAAGGGAAGCCCCATATGCTTAACAGCTGATCTTTCAGCAGAAGCTCTGCAGGCCAAAAGGGAATGGCAGTATATATTTAAAGTACTGAAAAGGAAAAATTTACAACCAAGATTACTGTACCTGGCAAGGATCTCATTCAAAATTGATGGAGAAATAAAAAGATTTTCAGACAAGCAAAAGTTAAGAGAATTCAGTACCACCAAACCAGCTTCACAACAAATGTTAAAAGGACCTATATAGTCAAGAAATACAAGAGAAGAAAAAATATCTACAAAATTAATCCCAAACAATTAAAAAAATGGCAATAAGAATATATATATCAATAATTACTTTAAATGCAAATGGATTAAATGCCCCAACCAAAAGTCACAGACTGGTTGATGGATACAAAAATAAGACCCATATATATGCTGTCTACAAGAAACCCGCTTCAGACCTCAAGACACATATAGACTGAAAGTGAGAGCATGGAAAAATATACTCCATGCAAATGGGAAGCAAAAGAAAACTGGAGTAGCAATCCTCATATCAGACAAAATAGACCTTAAAATAAAGACTATTAGAGATAAGGAAGGACATTGCATAATGATCAAGGGATCAATCCAAGAGGAAGATATAACAATTGTAAATATCTATGCACCCAACACAGAAATACTTCAATACATAAGACAAACACTAACAGACATAAAAGGAGAAATTAACAGTAGCACAATAATAGTAGGAGACTTTAACACCCCAATCACACCATGGACAGATCATCAAAACAGGAAATTAATAAGGAAACCCAAGTCCTAAATAATACATTAGATGAGATGGATCTCATTGATATCTTCAGGGCATTCCATCCAAATGCAGAAGAATATACCTTCTTCTCAAGTGCACATGGAACATTCTCCAGGATAGACCACATCTTGGGTCACAAATCAAGCCTCAGTAAATTTAAGAAAATTGAAATCATATCAAGCATCTTCTCCAACCACAATGCTATGAGACTAGATATCAATTACAAGGAAAAAAAAAACTGTAAGAAACACAAACACATGTAGATTAAGCAACACACTTCTAAATAACCAACAGGTTACTGAAGAAATCAAAAGGGAAATAAAAAAATATCTAGAAACAAATGACAATGAAAACATGACAACTCAAAATTTATGGGATGCAGCAAAAGCAGTCCTACGAGGGAAGTTTATAGCAATACAATCCGACCTCAAGAAACAAGAAAAACATTGAATAGACAGCCTAATATTACACCTAAAACAACTGGAAAAACAAGAACAAAAAAAAAAAAAAATTAATATAAGGAAAGAAACCATAAAGGTCAGAGCAGAAGTAAGTGAAAAAGAAATGAAAGAAATAATAGTAAAGATTAATAAACTAAAAGCTGGTTCTTTGAGAAGGTAAACAAAATTGGCAAACCTTTAGCTAGACTCATCAAGAGAAAAAGAAGAATCAAATCAACAAAATTAAAAATGAAAAAGGAGTGGTTACAACAGACAATGCAGAAATACAAAGGATTATGTGAAACTATTATGAACAATTCTATGGCAATAAAATGGATAACCTGGAAGAAATGGACAGATTTTTAGAAAAGTTAAATCTTCCAAGACTGAACCAGGAAGAAATAGAAATTATGAACAACCCAATTACAAGCACTGAAATTGAAGCTGTGATCAAAAATCTCCCCAAAAAACAGAAGCCCAGAACCAGATGGCTTCACAGGAGAATTCTATCAAACATATATAGAAGAGCTAGTGCCTATCCTTCTAAAACTCTTTCAAAAAATTGCAGAGGAAGGAACACTTCCAAATGCATTCTACGAGGCCACCCTGATACCAAAACCAGACAAACACAACACTAAAAAAGAAAACTACAGGCCAATATCATTTATGAACATAGATGCAAAAATCCTCAACAAAATTTTAGCAAACAGAATTCAGCAACACATCAAAAAGCTCATACACCATGATCAAGTTGGGTTTATTCCAGGAATACAAGGATTCTTCAATATACAGAAATCAATCAATGTGATACACCATATCAACAAATTGAAAGACAAAAACCATGTGATCATCTCAATAGATGCAGAAAAAGCCTTTGACAAAATTCAGCACCCATTTATGACTAAAACTTTCCCCAAAATGGGCATAGAAGGAACCTACCTCAACATAGTAAACGCCATATATGATAAGCCTACAGCAAACATTATTCTTAACGGTGAAAAACTGAAAGCATTCCCTCTAAGATCAGGAACAAGACAAGAGCGTCCACTTTCACTACTATTATTCAACATAGTTCTGAAAGTTCTAGCTACAGCAATCAGAGAAGAAAAATAAATAAAAGGAATCCAGATTGGAAAAGAAGTAAAGCTCTCACTGTTTGCAGATGACATGATACTGTACATAGAAATCCCTAAAGATAGTATCAGAAAACTACTAGAGCTAATCAGTGAATTTAGCAAACTTGCAGGATACAGAATCAATGCACAGAAATCACCTGCATTTCTATATACTAACAATGAAAAATCAGAAAGAGAAATTAAGGAATCAATCCCATTCACCATTGTAACAAAAAGAATTAAATATCTTGGAATAAACTCACCTAAGGAGACAAAAGAACTGTACACAGAAAATTATAAGACACTGATGAAAGAAATCAAAGATGACATAAACAGATGGAGAGATATTCCATGTTCCTGGGTAGGAAGAATCAATATTGTGAAAATGACTATACTACCAAATGCAACCTACCGATTCAATGTGATCCCTATCAAATTACCAATGGCATCTTTCACAGAACTAGAACAAAAAATGTCACATTTTATATGAAAACATAAAAGACACCAAATAGCCAAAGCAGTCTTGAGAAAGAAGAATGGAACTGAAGGAATCAACTTCCTGACTTCAGATTACACTACAAAGCTACAGTCATCAAGACCACATGGTACTGGCACAAAAACGGAAATACAGACCAAGGGAACAAGATAGAAAGTCCATAAATAAATCCATGCAACCTACGGGTACCTTATTTTTCACAAAGGAGGCAGGAATATACAATGGGGCAAAGATAGCCTCTTCAATAAATGGTGCTGGAAAACTGGACAGCTACATGTAAAAGAATGAAATTAGAACACTTCCTAACAACATACACAAAGATAAACTCAAAATGGATTAAAGACTTAAGTGAAAGACCAGAAACTATAAAATCCTTAGAGGAAACCATAAGCAGAACTCTCAATGACATAAATCAAAGCAAGATCCTCTATGACCCACCTCTTAAAGTAATGGAAATAAAAACAAAAGTAAACAAGTGGGACGTGATTAAATTTAAAAACTCTTGCACAGCAAAGGAAACTACAAGCAAGGTGAAAAGACAACCCTCAGAATGGGAGAAAATGACAGCTAATGAAACAACTAACAAAGGATTTATTTCCAAAATATACAAGCACTTCATATAACTCAATACCAGAAAAACAAACAATCCAATCAAAAAGTGGGGAAAAGACCTAAACAGACATTTCTCCAAAGAAGACATACAGATGATTCACAAACACTTGAAAAAAATGCTCAACGTCACTCATTTTAGAGAAATGCAAATCAAAACCACAAAGAGATATCACCTCACATCAGTCAGAATGGCCATCATCAAAAAGTCTACAAACAATAAATGCTGGAGAAAGTGTGGAGAAAAGGGAACACTCTTGCACTGTTAGTGGGAATGTAAACTGATACCGCCATTATGGAAGACGATATGGAGATTCCTTTAAAAACTAGGAATAACACCACCATATGACCCAGCAATCCTACTCCTAGGCATATACCCTGAGGAAACCAGGATTGAAAATGACACATGTATTCCATTGTTCATTGCAGCACTATTAACAACAGCTAGAATATGGAAGCAGCCTAGATGTCCATCGATACATGAATTGATAAAGATGTTGTGGTACATATACACAATGGAATATTACTCAGCCATAAAAAGGAACACACGTGAGTCAGTTCTGATGAGGTGGATGAACCTAGAACCTATTATACAGAGTGAATTGAGTCAGAAAGAGAAAGGTAAACATCACATTACAATGCACATATATGGAATCTAGGAAAATGGTTCTGAGGAATTTATTTACAGGGCAGCAATGGAGAAACAGACATAGAGAATAGACTTACGGACATGGGGAGAGGGGAGGAGAGAGTGAGATGTATGGAAAGAGCAACATGGAATCTTATATTACCATATGTAAAATAGATAGCCAACGGGAATTTGCTGTATGGCTCAGGAAACTCAAACAGGGGCTCTGTATTAACCTAGAGGGGTGGAATGGGGAGGGAGATAGGAGGGAGGTTCAAAAGGGAGGGGATATATGTGTACCTATGGCTGATTCATGTTGAGTTTGACAGAAAACAACAAAATTCTGTACAGCAATTATCCTTCAATAAAAATATAAATTAAAAAGAAAAGAAATTTTATTAAAAACAAGAACAAAAAGGCAATAAGAAAGCAATACTCAGATCTTTGGAACTATTTTCATAAAGGTTAATTTTTTAAAATATAAAACCACAATGAGGTACCATTTCACGCCAGTCAGAATGGCTGCTATCCAAAAGTCTATAAGCAATAAATGCTGGAGAGGGTGTGGAGAAAAGGGGACCCTCTTACACTGTTGGTAAGAATGCAAACTAGTACAGCCACTATGGAGAACAGTGTGGAGATTCCTTAAAAAATTGGAAACAGAACTGCCATAAAACCCAGCAATCCCACTTCTGGGCTTTCACACTGAGAAAACCAGAATTGAAAGAGACACGTGTACCCCAATGTTCATCGCTGCTCTGTTTACAATAGCCAGGACATGGAAGCAACCTAGATGTCCATCAGCAGATGAATGGATAAGAACGCTGTGGTACATATACACAATGGAGTATTACTCAGCCATTAAAAAGAATACATTTGAATCAATTCTAACAAGGTGGATGAAACTGGAGCCTGTTATACAGAGTGAAGTAAGCCAGAAAGAAAAACACCAGTACAGTATACTAACGCATATATATGGAATTTAGAAAGATGGTAATGATAACCCTGTATGCGAGACAGCAAAAGAGACACAGATGTATAGAACAGTCTTTTGGACTCTGTGGGAGAGGGCGAGGGTGGGATGATTTGGGAGAATGGCATTGAAATATGTGTATTATCCTATGTGAAATGTCACCAGTCTAGGTTCAATGCATGATACAGGATGCTCGGGGCTGGTGCACTGGGATGACCCAGAGGGATGGTATAGGGACGAAGGTGGGAGGGGGATTCAGGATGGGGAACACATGTACACCCGTGGCAGATTCATGTCAATGTATGGCAAAACCAGTACAATATTGTAAAGTAAAAAAAAAAAAGAAAGAAAGAAAGAAAAAATAAATAAATAAAATAGAATTTAGGGAAAAACAACAACAACAACAACAACAAATATAAAACCTGCTGCATTTTCATATGTGAAAGGACAAGGTGAAATATAATTTTAAAAAACTAAATAGGTAATATTTATATACATTATATATACTAACATAGTCTATTTCCATAAGTCAAAATATTTATATTAACACTATATTCTCAGACACCAAAATATAGTTCCACATACTATAATGGTAGATCTGTCTCATGTCTGTCTTAAGTTTTTCCATCTGTAGTTGTTTGGGTTTCATGAGTTTCTCATGAATGACATGCATGTGTGCATATGCTAACATATGCATGTGAATATACATGTTCTTGTGAGAGTGTAGGTGAACATGCTTATTAAGAAGAATTTTTGTAACATGAACTCCATGTTCATGAGTGATTTTTCTTAACTTATTACTCCTAGGTCTGATTTTATTTTTACGATTTTGGGTTTGTAGACTTAATCAACAGTTGGCGAAACTACTATAAGAAATTAGAAAATTGGAAATAAACAGTTACATATTTTTCTCAGATGAATCCAAAGTGGATGGACAGTGCCTTACTGTAAATTCAAGGTTTTTAAAGTATGAATCCTATAGAAGACTTTGCCTTCCCCACAGCCGTCTTAAAGGCACTCTTGACCTCCTTGTTCCTCAGGCTGTAGACCAGTGGATTCAGCATGGGGATGACCATGGCATAGAACACGGACGCCATTTTGTCTGCGCTCATGGAGTGGCTGGAGCTGGGCTGTAAGTACATGAAGATGACAGTCCCGTAGAAGATGGAGACAGCAGTGAGGTGGGAAGCACAGGTGGAAAAGGCCTTCTGGCGTCCTTCAGAAGAGCGCATCCTCAGAATGGTGATAAATAGAAACAGGTAGGAGATGAAGATGACAAGGACAGAAAAAAGAGCGTTGAAACCCACCACAAAGAAAATAACCATCTCACTGACGTAGTTGTCTGAGCATGAGAGAGCCAGCAGAGGAGGAGCGTCACAAAAGAAGTGATTGACCACGTTGGCCCTACAGAAGGAGAGCCTGAAAACGTTCCCAGTGTGGACGGAGGCATTCAGGAAGCCACAGCAGTAGCAGCCTATGAGCAGACGTGCGCACGCTTTGGTCGTCATGGCCGTGGTGTAGTGCAGGGGTTTGCACATGGCGGCATAGCGGTCATAAGCCATTGCGGCCAAGAGGAAACTTTCTACGGTGATAAAGGCTACGAAGAAGAAGAACTGGGTGACACAAGCCTCGTAGGAAATGGTTTTGTCTCCTGTGAGGAATCCAGCCATCACTTTGGGAGTGACAGCTGAGGAGTAACCAAAGTCCACCAGCGAGAGTTGGCTGAGAAAGAAGTACATGGGCGTGTGGAGACGAGAGTCCAGCAGGATCAGCTCGGTCATCCCCAGGTTCCCAACCAGGGTGAGGAGGTAGATGAGAGAGAAAGTGATGAAGAGCAGGATCTGCACTTGCGGGTCATCGGATAACCCCACAAGGAGGAACTCAGTCACCTCTGTAGTGTTTTCCATGGAGATCAACTGGGAATTGTGTGCCTGCTCTGTAGCAATGGGAAAATAGAATGAAAATAATAAATGAAAGGAAGGCTCCATTGAAGTCAATTATCATGATCACTCTGTGCTTTATTTCAGTATTAAAATAACTTGCTTCCAGGAGTGTTTAGATTTAAAGCCTGACCACAACAGCTAAATTATGTTATTTAAAGGTCATAGAGTATCCCAGTTAAAAGGATTTGGAGGTAATGCATCCCAACCTCCTAACTTCATTTGTCACTCAGCTGTGTCCAACTCTGTGACCCCATGAACATTAGCCGACCAGGCTCCTCTGTCCATGGGATTCTCCAGGCAAGAATACTGGAGTGGGTTGCCATTTCCTTCTCCATCTTAACTTTATAGAAGACTGAATTAAGTTAAAGGCAAGAAAAGAAAGAATTTATGCTATTTCATCAGATTGGTTGCTAACTAGAACAGCTCTGGCTCCCAATTCAAAGTTTCCAAAACAAAAACAAAAATTATTCTTTAAACTAAACTAAACTTAGTAAAATACATATGAAATTGGATTAATTTTACTTCAGCTTACTTTTTTTGGCTTTCCATTGTGTCAAGAACAGTGTTGTATATAGCCTAAAATGTTCTCACTATACTGTACAATAAATAGGGTATATAATTTACCCCATAGTAGAAAACAGTAGAAATTCGTGCCCAGGGAATAAAGACATCTATAAAATAACAGTTTTTAACTTTTACTAAATTCATGCAGCTTTTAACTTCTGCATTCAAATGTTCCTGATCTGGATTCATGTTATAGCCATATTAAAAGATGCAACTTCCAGCATCACCATGTACAGAACTGATGAACTTCTTTTCTGGTGGCATGCAACATCACTTGGCTGTCAATTATCCCATCAATTTTTCCCAGCAGCCAACTAGGTTGGTAACGCAAACTCAAACTCTGTCAGTTGCTAGATATTATAATTCAAACAGCGGGTTTGATCTATCTGTACTGGAGAGGTGGATGGCCTAAGATATGACTTGCCAATAAGGGTGAAATCAAGGGACGGATAGCATCATTCATGTCGTTTTCCCTGCAAATTCCTTCTACTAAATGATTTTAAATATGGTGGTCTGGGATAGACTCATTCACCAAAATGAGAGTTTTTAGCAAATGCCTGAACGGAGTAGGGGAGCAGGCCTTGAGTATACGTGGGGGAAGAGCACAGCCCAGGCACTGAAAATGAAAATGTTAGTCACTCAGTTCTGTCCCTCTCTTTGCAACCCCAAGGACTGCAGTCTGTCAGGCTCCTCTGTCCATGGAATTCTCCAGGCAAGAGTCCTGGAGTGGGGACGTTCTCCAAGGGATCTTCCCAACCCAGGGATCAAACCCGGGTCTCCTGCATTGCAGGCAGATTCTTTACCCTCTGAGCCACAAAGGAAGCCCATAACCCAAGCAGAGGAAACAGCAAATACGTGGCACTGGGATTTAAACATGCCAAGATTGTTCCAGGAACAGCAAGAAAACCAATAAGGCTGCAGTTGGAAGGTGAGAGAAGTACAGCAGTGTGAAGCAAAGAAGACTTCACACACTTCTTTAAGTTAATTTAAGTTAACTTTTATTCTGAAAGAGATTGGAAAGCATCATAGGATTTGAACCCAAAGGGACCTCATCTGAATTCTTTGAATAGAATCACTCTGGTAGGTCTGTAGGTACTTGTATTTAGCAAGATAAAGATGAAAGTTGCAAAAGAAATTATAGGTTATTATATTATTCCAGGTAAGAGAAGATGATTGTTTAGACCAAGCTCGTAGTGAGAGAGATAATAAAAAGCTGTTCAATTTTGGATATATTTCAAAAATAGAGCTGACTGGATTTACTGATACACTGCATATTGATGGTAGAGAGAGGGGTCAGCCCTGACTCCTGTTTTTGAATAGTGATACAAAGAATGGTGGGAAAGGAGCAGATTTTTCTCTTTGGGACAAAGAGAAAAAGAAATCATCACTAAGTCTGAGATTCCTTTTGGCCATCCGAGTAAAAGTATTGCATCAACAGCTCTGATACAGCAGTCTGGAGCTCAGAAGAGATGGCCAGATACCTCAGTTTAGTTCAGTTCAGTCACTCAGTTGTGTCTGACTCTTTGTGACCCCATGGTCTGCAGCACGCCAGGCTTCCCTGTCCACCACCAACTCCCAGAGTTTGCTCAAGCTCATGTCCATTGAGTCGGTGATGCCATCCAACCATTTCATCCTCTGTCATCCCCTTCTCCTCCTAGAGAGAAAAAGTCTCAAATTAGATTAATTTTAACTTTCTTAGGCTTCCCTGGAGAAGGCAATGGCAACCCACTCCAGTACTCTTGCCTGGAAAATCCCATGGATGGAGGAGCCTGGTAGGCTGCAATCCATGGGGTCGCAAAGAGTCAGACACGACTGAGTGACTTCCCTTTCACTTTTCACTTTCATGCATTGGAGAAGGAAATGGCAACCCACTTCAGTGTTCTTGACTGGAGAATCCCAGGGACGGCGGAGCCTGGTGGGCTGCCATCTATGGGGTCGCACAGAGTCAGACACAACTGAAGCAACTTAGCAGCAGCAGGCTTCTCTAGTGGCTCAGTTGGTAAAGAATCCACCTGCAATATAGGAGATCTCCTGCAATGCCAAAGACTTGGGTTTGATCTCTGGGTTAGGAAAATTCCCTGGAGAAGGAAATGGCAACCCAACTCCTGTATTCTTGCCTGGAAAATCCCTTGGACAGAGGAACCTGGTGGGCTACAAACCATTGTGTCACAAGAGTCGGACACAACTTAGCAGCTAAACCACCACCATGAAACCTCTTGGAAATTTCTGATGGCTCAGCATACATATGTAATATTAAATCCAACACATTAAAACACCAAAGGCGCTTCCCTGGTGAGTCAGTGGTAAAAAAAAAAAAAAAAAAAAACCTGCCTGTCAATGCAGGAGACATGAGTTTAATCCCTGACCCAGAAAGAGCCCACATGTTGCTGAGCAACTAAGCCCATGTACCCCAACTGCTGAGCCTGTGCTCTAGAAC
The DNA here is from genome assembly GCF_055505025.1 of Bos grunniens. Lineage (NCBI taxonomy): Eukaryota > Metazoa > Chordata > Mammalia > Artiodactyla > Bovidae > Bos > Bos grunniens. Next base: position 82,466,582 of record NC_141179.1, on the reverse strand, counting down.
CTAGGAGCCACGATACTGAGCCCACATGCCACAGTACTGAAGCCAGAGCCCCCTAGAGCACATGCTCTGCAGCAAGAGACACCACCTCAATGAGAAGCCCTTGAACTGCAACTGGAGTAGCCCCTGCTCACCACAACTGGAGAAAGCCCACACAGCAACGAAGACCCAGCACAGCCAAAGATAAATAAATAAATAAAAGTTCTTAAAAGTATCAAAGAAAGTGTTTGGACAGACTAATACTAGATTGCTCATAAGGTCTAAAAAATAAAGAGATTTAGTAGCAAAGGGAATATGGGAGAGGAGGTTACTGCCTCCTGAGATAGCTGACCTGTCCCAGGACACAGAGAGATTTTTGGTTACACAAGGGAGGTAGAGAACCTTTGAAGGAAAAGTTAAGTGTGTATTGGGTTATGCTGGTAGTTGACTGTAAATTCCAGAGTGGAATGATATCAGAAGTTGAGCAGGAGTGGAGCTGGGATCAGTAAAGGAGAGATACAGAGATGTGTGGGCATGATTTCGTAGGAGTTGAGGGCTGATATGACAACCCTGAGCTTCGTGCTGAGTGACAGCAATGAATGTAACAATAAGGTGAGTCCTCTGGTCTCAAGGTGAAAATAGCGGTTGGAAGGTAATTAAACAGGCGAGGGTCATGACCGAAGCATGAAGATTTCTGGGCAAAGGTCACTCCTGAGGTTAGTGGTATGAGAGTCATTTATACAGAGCAGGGTGACTAGGATATCCTGTTGATTCCTTAAATACTGCTCACTTGAGTAATAGTGTAGATACAAATTTCTCAAATCCTGGAAACAAAATTTGTTCTAGGAATCAATATAAAACTCCCCACCCACTTTCTCCTGCACATGAGAAGTCTTAGGTTTTAGTACAATTCTCCTGGAGGAAAAATAAAGATAAAGCTTGTTAGTCAAGATGACTACTATGATCATGTTCCCTAAAAGGGAAAACTGAGATTGGAATAGTTTAAATAACTTGTTCAAAGTCAAGCAAGCTTATACTTAGCCAAGCAGAGACTCAAGGTCTTCCTGTGCTTTTCTCAGTGTCCCATGATAAATATACTTTGTAAATATATAGATATAAATATATAAAACATACAACATAAATATATAGAAGTTCTAATAGGACCTGTATAGTGTTTAGGCAAAAAACTTTCAATTGTATAAAACAGATAAAAGAAATATTCAGAGAACTTAAGCCCCAGCTCTGAATAAATCAAGGGATAAATGGCTTCCTTGATACATTTTCTTGACTATGTCTATTTATGCAAATTTATGCACTTTCATCCAGTTGATTTGTAGGCTTACCTGACTGCCTGAACAATGCAACATGCAAATCCAGTACCTTCATACGTGAGTTGACCTCAAATCAAAAACTCAGCTAATTAAAGCAAGTAAACATTCTGTTGTGATGCTTTTCTTTAGTGTTTGACCAAAAGGTTTAAAGTTCCCTAGCTGCAGAAAGAAACTGGAGGGAAAAAAGCGGTTTTAGCCTTGGAAGCAGTGAACAAGAGTTCTACTCCTGGGTCTGGTCCTCACTCTTCCTAAATAAGTCACTTAACCTCTTTGAGCTTCAGTATCTTTATCTATAAAATAGAAATAATAAAAAGGCAGTCCCAACAACATCTTGCCTGAGGACTACTGCTATGATAAGAAAATCCCTACAATACTTCATACTTGGTAAGGGGTGGTCATCACAATCATAGTCATTATCAGTGTTATTTAGGACTTTTCTTCCCTGGACATTGTTACTGCTCTTAGCAATATCACAATTTGGGGGAAGGTCATTGTTGCTACGTCATTGTTGCTACTGGACAACTATTAACACATCAAAAGAAAAATAAATGGCCAAAGTAACTCAGATTCTTGGGCTGCACATTCTAATACGAGGACAATTAGAGTCATGTGGGAACCAGGAGGGAGTTATGTAGACATGGAATTCTCAGAGGACAAATACCCTATGAGGGCTATAAATCTTGTTATCTCACCTAACTAGGGAACACGTGATTGACCTGTCTAAGGGGATCCAGCTCTGTCTGTTGAGGGAGATAGTGAGTGTATGTTCACTATTTGCAGTAATTCTCTTTGCTGTTGTTTATCAGTTGCAAAGCCGTGTCTGACACTTTATGACCCCATGGCTTTCCGGAGTTTGCTCAAACTCATGTCCATTGAGTTGGTGATGCCATCCAACCATCTCATCCTCTGTCACCCCCTTCTCCTCCTGTCCTCAATTCTTTCTGATATTGCACTAATTCAACCTCCAGAGCTGCAATTTGACATAAATATTGGGGGACAGAGACACAGGCTCTGTCATTAAATAAGACATAGTGGACCCATGGAATTAACAGTTCACTTAATTCACCTTAAATGTTTGTACAATGAGAAGAAATATCAGCTCATTAAACTGTTTACTAATCCCAGATGGATATAAACTATAACTGTGAGACATGGGACTATATACCCATGCAAAATTAAATCATTGTTGCATATACGATGCTTACACTTAGTGAAGAAGATAGGCATCAAACAAGGAAATAACCTAAGCCTATGAATATATATAGAAAAACATGTATTTATATAGCATATATAATTTTGTGTATATGTATATATATGTAACATTATGTACAGGATAAGCAAGTAATTGTACGTGGAAAAATAAAAGAGACAAGAAGAAATCTGACTGGACAGAATGCTTTCTAAGGGAATATTAACATGTCAGCCAGGCCTAAAAATGACAAAGAACCAGTGTGGGGAAAATCATTCCATGGAAAAAAAAAGCGTGGGATCACAGTTCCAAATTTCAAGTAAATTGCCAGAATGTAAAAGCAGGCAACGTTGCTGCAGCATAGGTAGCAAGGCCTCTTCCCCAGCACTTTGCATTTCAACATCCTCCCAGAATAAAGCCCTAATCCCATTCCCTAAGTCAAAACTGTCAAGATTATTGGTCAGCATCACTGCACTGTAATGGATGGGTTCAAAGGAAAGCACTAATATCATCCTGCCAGAAGCAATGAATTTGGGATTCACAATTAGCTTGAAATTGGAAACTATTTGTTCTCGCTAACTTGGGAATCTGTATCATTGGGAGAAAAGCCATCACTATGCCTTAAAGAGTATCCATCATGTCCAAAAATTATAGCAAGTAGTTTTAAGAACCCATGATAATATTAGTACTCTGCTGTGTGAGCCGGGGGTGAATGGAAAATCTCTCTACCTCCTGCTAAATACAGCTCTGAACCTAAAACTGTTCTTTAAAACATCTATAAAAAAAATTAAGCTATTGGTACATTGCTAAAAAGGCTTCCCTGTTGGCTCAGCAGTAAAGAATTCAACTGCAAAGCAGGAGAAGCAGGTTCAATCCCTGGGTCAGGAAGATCCCCTCAAGAAGGAAATGGTAACCCACTCCAGTATTTTTGCCTGGGAAATTTCATGGATAGAGGAGCCTAGCAGGCTACAGTCCGTGGGGTTGCAAGAGTCAGACGCAGCTTAGCGACTTAACAACACATTGGTAAAAATCAAGTTACATCATTACATCTAGGGCACATATTTGACATAACCATGGGAGTATAGAGACACAGGCTCTAACATTAAACAAGCAAAATGAATCCCAAACTTACCGCAACCCCTCATTCCTTAAATCTTTACACCACTGTGAAGAATTATCCATTCATTCAACTATTTCTTGATCCCAAGTGAGTATCAGCCACAGTTTGGAGTCTAAGAAGACATATTCATTCAAAACTCCAATATTAGTCTTACTAGTCTGCTGTGCTTGAGTTTAGTGGAGAAGGCAAACATGAAGCAAACACACAAATAAGAATATAGTTTAAATGGAAAAGGTGTCCATATGACAGTGAACAGTAAAATTCTACTGTGAACTGAATGGTCAGAATATTTTCTCAGGAGAATCAACATCTCAGCCAATGCCTGAAGGGTAAAGCAGCATGGCAAAGATTGCCCAAGAAAAGAGAAAAGTTATGGTAAGGCCCCGAGTTGTCAAAGAAGTTGGCAGGATCTAAGGAAGACAGAGTGACTGCTGCACGATTAACCTGTTCCTTGGCAGTGTCTTTTCATTGTTTTTTCCAGAACAAAATATGTATACAAAATTTTCTAATTTTGGTGTCAGGGTAATGCTGGAATGAGACAGAGATTAAGGAGATTGGAAGTATTTATTTCTCTTCAATTTTTTGGAGTAGTTAGAGAAAGATAGGTATTTAACTCTATTTAAATGTTTGGTAGAATTCATCTGTAATGCTGTCTGGTCCTGGACTTTTGTCTGATGGGAATTTTTTTTATTATTCATTCAATTTCATTACTAGTGATCAGTCTTTTCAGATTTTCTATTTCTTCCTGATTCAGTCTTAGAATATTGTATGTTTCTTGGAATTTTTCACTTCTTCCAGGTTGATGAATATTTTGACATATAATTGTTGGTAGTAATCTTTTGTGGATCCTTTGGATTTGTGTGTTGTCTGTTGCAACGTTCTTTCATTTCTGATTTCATTTATTTGGGCCCTTTATTTTTCTTAATGAGTCCTGCTAAAGGTTTATCAATTTTGTTTATCTTTCTGAAGAACCAGCTTTTATTTTCATTGCTATTTTCTGTTATTTTTTTAGTCTTTATTTACCTTGCTCTGATCTTATTTCCTCCCTTCTATAATTTGGGCTTTACTTGTTCTTCTTTCTCTAGTTCCTTTAGGTATAAACTAAGAGTATCTTTCTGAGATTTTTCTTTGTGTCCTGAGGTAGGCCCGTATTGTTATAAATTCTCCTCTTAGAACTGCTTTTGCTGCAGCCTGTAGATTTTAGATCATTGTGTCTCCGTTTCCACTTCTCTCAAGGTATTTTTTTATGTCCTGTCTAGTTTCCTTGTTGGTTCACTGGTTATTTAGAAGCTCATTGCTTATCTTCCATGTGTTAATGTTTTTTTCTGGTTTCTTTCACAGCCACAGTGGCACGACACTAGAAGCTACTTCCAAGAAGAGGCTATGAGGGGAACTAGGTCAGAGATAGGGCTGACCACAGAGAAGTTTAGGAAAATTTATAATGAGTAATTGTGGACACGACTTAGCAAATCAACAACAACAAATTAGCAACAACGATTGTGGTAGTGGCTACGTGACTCTACATTTGACCAAAGTCTTAAAACCATAAACTAAAAAGTATGCATATTACTGTTTGTAAGTTATACATCAATTTTAAATGGGGGCTATAACAAGAAATATAACAAGTAATACCAACAAATGTATTGACCCTCAAAATATCCAGCTTAGCCCCACAGAAAGTCACATCGCTTCCTCCTTTGGAAAGTAGGATGATGAGCTGTAGACGCCCTCTTGCTCTCCCGGGAGGTCATCCCTGGAGAGATGGATGTCTCTGTAATTCCCTGCTGGTTCTCACGCATTAGTCTCTGAAATCCCACCCTGGTTCCAGTCAACATCATTTCAGGGGAGCAGACTGCACGCTGAGCCCCTGTTACCACCGTTTATTAATCTGCACGTTAATAAATGCGGGTTGTTAGTCTGGCAGGTCCTCAACTGACCTAAGGATTGGCTGTGAGCCTTCAGTCATCAGGGAAAATACCCCAAGGTAAAAATTATACTGTTGCTGCTGCTGCTAAGTCACTTCAGTCGTGTCCGACTCTGTGTGACCCCATAGACGGCAGCCCACCAGGCTCCCCCGTCCCTGGGATTCTCCAGGCGAGAACACTGGAGTGGGTCGCCATTTCCTTCTCCAATTCGTGAAAATGAAATTGCTCAGTCGTGTCCGACTCTTAGCGACCCCATGGACTGCAGCCCACCAGGCTCCTCCATCCATGGGATTTTCCAGGCAAGAGTACTGGAGTGGGGTGCCATTGCCTTCTCTGAAAAATTATACTAAGCAACCTTAAAATAATAACCTCTTAGTGTTTTACAGACCTTCCTTTATTTGCCATTTACAGAGGCAATTTTGTGAATTATATGGGAGAAGTAATTTAATTGTATTTATTTTACAAATAGGGAGGACATACGTGGCTCCTCCAAGGGTGCAGAAAGAATGCGTGGTAGATTCAGAGCCTGACCACATAGCAGTGTTCTCGCCCTCATCCTCCGTCCCTTCGAGACCTTGGAACGTTCCTGCCGCTGCCTGAGAGGTGACTTCTGGAACGTCCCTACCGCTGCCTGAGAGGTGACTTCTGGAACGTTCCTACCGCTGCCTGAGAGGTGACTTCTGGAACGTTCCTGCCGCTGCCTGAGAGGTGACTTCTGGAACGTTCCTGCCGCTGCCTGAGAGGTGACTTCTGGAACGTTCCTACCGCTGCCTGAGAGGTGACTTCTGGAACGTTCCTCCCGCTGCCTGAGAGGTGACTTCTGGAACGTTCCTCCCGCTGCCTGAGAGGTGACTTCTGGAACGTTCCTGCCGCTGCCTGAGAGGTGACTTCTGGAACGTTCCTGCCGCTGCCTGAGAGGTGACTTCTGGAACGTTCCTGCCGCTGCCTGAGAGGTGACTTCTGGAACGTTCCTGCCGCTGCCTGAGAGGTGACTTCTGGAACGTTCCTGCCGCTGCCTGAGAGGTGACTTCTGGAACGTTCCTCCCGCTGCCTGAGAGGTGACTTCTCTAACGGCATCTATGCATTATTTCATGTCCAGATTTCTGACTTCAAACTTACTACTCAGGATTAACTGTCCTATTTTGTCAAGGAGTAAGGTAAGTACCCATAGTCCATATATACATTTAAATTTAAAATATTTAAAACAAAAAGCCTGCCAACAAAATAGATCTACAAACTAAAGGTAACCCACAAACTGTGAGCTTTCAACCCTCTACATCTGTGATTCAACTATTGGATAAACAGTAATAAGAAAAAAGAAGAAAAGGAGACTATTTCAACTTAAGCTGATATACAAGTTAAAAAAAAATTAAGCAAAAGAATGGCTCACGTGGACAGACCAGAGCAGACAATTATACAGGCAGAGCATGAACAGAGGGTGATATATTGGAAAGCACCAAAAAATTGAAAGGACCTAAGTGGTGTGTGAGCAAAAAGCAAAATGAAGAGGAGGTTACAAGGACTCAAAACTCATCCTCACCTGAAGCCCTGCATACCATCATCCACCTTTCTCAAACCAGCATAGAAAACCACTATTCATGTTTAACAGTAATAGCATCTTCTTCAGACTGTGCTGAACACTCAGCTTTTTGCTCATTGTTTTTCATGTATTATCTAACTTAATTCTCAATAACACCTTGAGTTAGGTCTCCTTACTATCTTAATTTTTCAGTTGGAGAACAACTGGTTCAGGAATGTCAGTTGATGACCAAAGACTCAGGCTGTTAACTTGGGCTCTTCTCAGAGTCCAAACTCTCCATCTAATGCCATGTCTTCCTTTGAGAACTGCGTCTGCTGGCTGTACATGCCCCCACTCCTCCAGTTACCCCACTACATACACTATGCATCTAAGTCTCAGTTACTTCTCTGTGCAGCCTCTAACACTGAGTTTGGACCAATGAAGACAATACATAATTTAAACAGAGCTAAATTCAGTTTAATTTAAATTTGGTAAAGACACATCAAACTTGAGAAACGCTTTATCTGAGAACAGAATTTGACTTGCCAGTGAGTATTTGTGGAAATACAAATTACTCTCCTCTTGTGTCTACAAGGGCCTTGGCATATAAAGAGCAGAGAAGTGTGTGAATTTAATAGGCGAGGAAAAGCTGAACTGTCAGAGTTATTAACTCCAAAATGATCGTGTTTTGACATATCTGAAAGAATTAAAAACTGGAGAGATGATTCATTACGATCCCTCATTCAATAGTTTGGAATTCTAGATGAATAATACACTAAGTTTCACTCATAAGTCCATGCTTTAGATGTGGAGAATCTTGAAGCACATATCATTTCTGTAACGAAAAAATGTTCATGAGATATAAACATTTCAGTTTCGCTGTTACTGCAATCTTAGCTAAATTTGACGCTCTGTTCCTTTGTTTCTCTTTGCTCTGGACATCTGATTCTTAAGTAACCCGGATGGAGAACACGACCGAAGTGACACAGTTCATTCTCCTAGGACTAACCAGCACCAAAAATCTGCAAGTTCCCCTCTTTATAATATTCATTCTCATTTACTTGGTCAATGTGGTTGGAAACGTGGGCATCATCCTGCTGGTGCTCCTGGACTCGCATCTCCACACGCCCATGTACTTTTTCCTCAGTAACCTGTCTCTGGTGGACTTTGGTTACTCCACAGCTGTCATTCCCACAGTCCTGGCTGGATTCCTGAAAGGCCGCGGGGTCATCTCCTATAACGTGTGTGCTGCTCAGACGTTCTTCTTTGCAGCCTTTGCCACTACGGAAAATTTCCTCTTGGCAGCAATGGCCTATGACCGCTATGCAGCAGTGTGCACGCCCCTCCGTTACACCGCAACTATGACGACAAGCGTGTGTGCTGGTCTGTCCACAGGCCCCTGTGTCTGTGGCTTCCTGAATGCCTCCATCCATGTTGGAATCACCTTCAGTCTCTCTTTCTGTGGGCCCAATGTGGCCCACCACTTTTTCTGTGATGTTCCAGCAGTCATGGTTCTCTCTTGCTCAGATAGGTATGTTGATGAAATGGTTCTTGTTTATGTAGCCAGTTTCAACATCTTCTTTGCTCTCCTGGTTATCTTAATATCATACATATTCATATTTATTACCATTCTGAAGATGCACTCCTCTGCAGGATACCAGAAGGCTTTATCCACCTGTGCCTCCCACCTCACAGCAGTCTCCATCTTCTATAGTACGGTTATCACGATGTACTTACAGCCCAGCTCCAGTCATTCCATGGACGCTGACAAAATTGCGTCTGTGTTCTATACCATGATCATCCCCATGCTGAACCCTTTGGTCTATAGTCTGAGGAACAAGGAGGTTAAGAGTGCTTTCAAGAAGATGATTGAGAAGGCAAGATTGTCTCTAAGATTGTCATTTTAACATTTTAGAATACAAAATGATCCAGTTTTACTCTGCTCACATTTTTCCCATTCACTGAGTCACATGCAGAAATTAAGTGCTGAATAACACCCTTATTTTTTTCTAAAGTATATTGTCTAGAATAAGGAAACGTGTTCAGAAATCTAACAACTAAATGAGGGTGGCCAAAGAGAAGCATAAAATATTGTGGTTCTGCTTGTCAAAAAGCTTGTTAAGGACATTAACATGTTCAACATGCATTTTACCTACGGCATGTGCTAGAGCACACAGGCAAAGCAGGAAAAGAAGCAAGCCCGTGGACAGGAGGGCGCCTGTGGCCTGTAGACACACGCGCGTAGGGGAAGAAAAGTAGCAAGAGGTAGACGGAGAGGGTTTGTTTGTATTAAAAATAATGAGAATAGTGAATTAGTGGATTAAAATATAAATTTATATCTAATATGACTTTCTTTAGCTGAATATCTGTTCTAAAAGTCTTCATCTGAGAAAAAAATAATAAACTTTTGATGAAACTATGTGCTTATTTTGTTGGCATAGTTTACTGACAGATGTATAAATATACCATCTTAAGTGAATTAATAATTGTCTTGATTGAGTCATTTTATTAAGCTGAATTTTCACATCACAGTTTTCAAAAGGATACAATAGCCATAGTACAAGGAAAATGGAGGGAAAATAATATAATAATTTTTAAATTTTTCATCCATGACTACCAACATTCACCTTTTTTAAAAAATGCACTGAGCTAGCAATAACATTGTATATTTTTCTGTTTGCAGTTGCTTTAAAATAAGCCAATGCTGCTTATTAATTCCCTTTAAATGGTTTATAGTCTTATATAAGTTTCATATCATTGTTACTGTTTAGTCACTAGGTCATGTCCAACTCTTGCAACCCCGTGGACTATATGGCCCACCAGGCTCCTCTGTCCATGGGATTTCCCAGGCAAGAACATTAGAGTTGGTTGCCACTTCCTTCTCCAGGGGTTCTTCCTGACCCAGGGATAGCACCCATATCTCCAGCATTGGCAGATGGATTCTTTACCACTGGAACCACCAGGGAAATCCAAGTCTCGTGTGTACAATGTTATATTTCCACTTCTGTATACAGTACAGTGCATTCATCACTGACAGTTTAGTTTCTACTCATCACCATACAGTGTACTTCTTTTAACCATTTCACCCTGCCCCTAGCCCTCTTCACCTCTAAAAACCACTAGTCTGTTGTCTCTATTTGTGTATTTGCTTTTATTTGGTTTAGTTTATTCAGCCATAAAGAGAATTAAAATTTGCCATTTACTGTAACATGGATGGATCTAGAGGGTATTATGCTAAGTAAAATAAGTCAGAGAAAGAAAGACAAATACTGCATATTTTCAATTACAAGTGGAATAAAACAATAAAACAAATAAATGAATGTAACAAAATTGAAACAGACTCACAAATGCAGAGACCAAACTATTGGTCACTAGTGTGGAGAGGCCAAGGAAAAGGGGCAAGATAGAGGAAGGAGGTTAAGAAGTATGAACTAGGATACAATATAGAGCACATGGAATAGAGCCAATATTTTATAACTTTAAATTGAATATAATCTGGAAATCTATTGAATCACTGTTGTATACCCAAAACTAATATAATATTGCAAATCAACTGTACTTCAATGCAAAATAATAAAATGAATAAAATAAAGAGTATTAATAGTCAAGCCATGCCTTGGACCCAAGACAACCCTTGAATCTACATTGCGTGGTTCCTAAGACTATGATCTGCATTGTTGTTCAGCCTCTCAGTCATGTCCAACTGCAACACACCAGGCTTCCTTGTCCTTCACCGTCTCCCGGAGCTTGCTCAAACTCATGTCCACTGAGTCGGTGATGCCATCCAACCATCTCATCCTCTGTTGTCCCCTTCTCCCCCTGCCCATAATCTTTCCCAGCATCAGGGTCTTTTCAAATGAGTCAGCTCTCCTCATCAGGTGGCCAGTGTATTGGAGCTTCAGCATCAGTCCTTCCAATGAATAGTCAGGGTGGATTGGCTTTAAGTATATTTAGATCAAATTTAATTTAACAAAATTTTCAACTTCACCTCATCAAGGGTTCATGTGAAAGTAAAAGATATGTGCATAGAGCATGTGTAGAAGAACTGGCTCAATGGGGGCCTGTCCATCAACAGAGGCGACTCTGAGAGGAAGGCGTAGTGTTGTGCATGGAGGACAGGCTCTGGGGTGAGGTACACACCAGGCTTCCATTATCTCCCTTAAGGCATTGTGAAAGTGAAAGTGAAGTCGCTCAGTCGTGCCCAACTCTTGGTGACCCCGTGGACTGTAGCCTACCAGGCTCCTCCGTCCATGGGATTCTCCAGGCAAGAATAGTGGAGTGGGTTGCCATGCCCTCTCCAGAGAATCTTCCTGATCCAGGGATGGAACCCACGTCTCTTATATCTCCTGCATTGGCAGCCAGGTTCTTTAGAACTAGAGCCACCTGGAAAGCTCTCAATTGGACTAGGCATATGTCCAAATCCACTAGAGAAAGAAACAGCAGCCCACTCCAGTATTCTCGCCTGGGGAATCCTATGGACAGAGGAGAACTGGCGGGTTATAGTCCATGGGGTAGCAAGGAGTCGGACACGACTGAGCGAATAAACAGCAAACAGCGTGTCCAAACCCATAGCGTGTAGAACACACAGAGAAAGCCAAGCTATAGAATTTGGATAATTATTGTATCTTTTTAAAAATTCTGATGGCAACATGTTGATTTAACAAAAATGACTCAGTCAAGACAGAAACACTGATTCATTTAAAATATATTTATGTATCTCTCAACAAAATGCTCCAAAAGAGTAGACACTTTCATTTAAAAGACTATAATTTTTCCTTCTATTCAGAATATTAAAAGTTATTTCACAAAAGGAATAATTGCTATTAGACACAATTTTATACTGAATATCTCAACTAACAATTTAAATTATTTTTATCAAAAACTAGCCATGCTCCGTTTACCTCTGACAAATTTCCCATTCCAGTGTGCACGTGCCCATAATAATGACAAATCAAATACATCAGTACATAATTAGTACATTACCACACGATGAATCAAATATCAGAAGTAAGTTTTGACAAACAGGTCCCAAATTTTCTAATGCTTTTCCTTAGCTATCATCATTCAGATATTGAATTTCTGAATATGTTTTCTTTTTACCAAAATCAGACTTTTGAAAAGATAAGGATGCCATCTCAGGAATTTAAATGCAGTGTGGGGATTAAAAAAATAACTTATTGCATGGGGAAAATCTGAGAGGAATTAATAAAAGTTCTTGTACTTACACCCCACTCCAGTACTCTTGCCTGGAAAATCCCATGGACGGAGGAGCCTGGTAGGCTGCAGGCCCTGGGGTCGCTAAGAGTCGGACACGACTGAGCGACTTCACTTTCACTTTTCACTTTCATGCATTGGAGGAGGAAATGGCAACCCACTCCAGTGTTCTTGCCTGGAGAGTCCCAGGGACAGCGGGGCCTGGTGGGCTGCGGTCTATGGGGTCGCACAGAGTCGGACACGACAGAGGCGACTTAGCAGCAGCAGCAGCAGCAGTACTTACTGGGCTTCCCAGGTGGCGCTAGTGATAAAGAATCCACCTGCCAATGCAAGAAACAGAGATGTGAGTTCAATCTCTGGGTCAGGAAGATCCCATCTTAGGAAATGGCAACCCACTCCGGTATTATTGCCTGGAAAATTCTGTGGGCAGAGGAGCCTGGTGGGCTGCAGTCCGTGGACATGACTGAGCCACTGAGCACACACACTGGGCATACTGCAATGTCAGAATCTGTAGAAAATGTTGCCTTCTCAATGACTTTCTTGAATGCACCCTTAACCTCCATGTTCCCCAGACTATACCCCACAGAGGTCAGCATGGGGATGAGCACAGAGTAGAACACAGATGCCACATTGTCTGGGTCTATGGAGTGCCTGGAGCTGGGCTGTAAGTCCATGAAGATGACGGTCCCGTAGAAGATGGAGACAGCAGTGAGGTGGGAAGCACAGGTGGAAAAGGCCTTTTGGTGCCCCTGAGCTGAGTGCATCTTCAAGATTACAAATGTTAATTGATGCCTTTGAACTGTGGTGTTGGAGAAGACTCTTGAGAGTCCCTTGGACTGCAAGGAGATCCAACCAGTCCATTCTGAAGGAGATCAGCCCTAGGATTTCTTTGGAAGGACTGATGCTAAAGCTGAAACTCCAGTACTTTGGCCACCTCATTGGAAAAGACCCTGATGCTGGGAGGGATTGGGGACAGGAGGAGAAGGGGACAACAGAGGATGAGATGGCTGGATGGCATCACTGACTCAATGGACGTGAGTCTGGGTGAACTCCGGGAGTTGGTGATGGACAGGGAGGCCTGGCGTGCTGTGATTCATGGGGTCACAAAGAGTCGGACACGACTGAGTGACTGAACTGAACTGAACTGAATACACAGGGAAATCAATATAATCAGAAGAGCAAAAGAGACATTAAAGCTCATGATGAAAACAAGAACCACTTCACTAATGTGCTTATCAGACCTAGAGAGAGCCAGGACATCTGGAACATCACAAAGTGATGGGCTATGTTGGAGTTGCATAAAGAAGGACCGAATATGTCCCCAACATGGAAAGAAGCATTCAGAAAACTACAGACATAGGATCCCATGGTCAGATGTGCGCACACATGTGTTGTCGTGGTGGTGATGTTATGCAAGGGCTTGTGTAATGCTGTGTGGCAGTCATAAACCACTGAGGCCAAAAGGCAAGGTTCCACACTTGCAGAGGCTACAAAAAAGATTTGAGCAGCACGGACATTGTAGGAGATGATCTTGTCTCCAGTGAGTAATCCAGCCATTACTACAGGAGTGACAGCTGAGGAGTAACCAGAGTTCGCCAAAGACAGATTACTGAAGAAACATGTGTAGGATTGTGCAGACAAAAGTCCAAGAGAAGCAGTGTGATCATTCCCAGGTTTCCAACCTCATGGATGGGGTAAACGATAGCAAACATGATAAACAGGAGGACCTACAGTTCTGGGCACTCTTAGTCAAAGGAGGATGGCCTGTGTCACCTCTCTCTTGGTCTCCACCAGTGCTATTTGGGAATTAGGAGAGGTACTGCAGTAGTGAGGAATAAAGGGGGAAAGTGACAAGCAAAAAAGACATTGCAATGAAATTTAAGTGCATTAGCATTAGCAATTTCTACTTCAAAAGTATCCTGGTCTAATATTAAGAGCTTCACATGTAACTGTGTGTGTGAGTATGTGTGTGCTTCTGTGTGTGTTTATGTGTACAATGTGTAGTACTATTATTTTTATTTTGCTATTAAAGGAGTTAGAGACTTGAGAGATTATATGATATTCTACAATTCTATTGCTAGTCTAAAAATTCAAGACTGAAGCCTAATTTTCATCTAATCAAAATCCAGGGGCTTTTAGTCACCTCACTGTCAACACATATAAAGGTACCAATAAATATAAGGCTGGTAAAAGGTTAAATTGCTGCTAGATCTTGCTGATTTATTTATTTCCTTTTGTTCTCTGTGTACTTTAAAGAATAGTCCCTTCACACTTATCTTTTCTTTAACTTTAATGAGAGACCAACTGTTAATGAACAAGAAAAAAACATCGCTACCTGCTCAATCAGAGCACCATCTGTCTTATTTTTTATTCTTCTTCTTTAGGGAAGCAACAGGAGGGTTTATAAGTACCATTAAATTTCTCACCAATGGAAATTTGGATATTAAGACTCCAATCTCAAATCACTGTTTTGGAAAAAAGTTTCAAAACATCATTTCTATGCTCAAAAAACTCATAGTATGTATAGGTTTCCCATTGTTTTTGCATGAATTACACTTTTCACTAATAGTGTTTATGGAATAATTATCTCACTTCTTGAAGAGAAGGGACAGTCAATCCTGAATAGTGAGTGTGAAATCAGAAGTTCAGCCATGAAATAATGCCTAAGTAATGATAAAGAAGCTGAACTGTAGGTAGTGGTCAAACGACTCCAAGGACCTTAAGACAGTGAAAGATCAGGATGAAACACTAACAAGGACCCAGGAACCAGGACTAACAGGGACCCAAGAACCCAGGTTCAAGTCCCAAATCCACCATTAATTCTTGCTGTGCTCTTGGAGGTGTCACCTTCTCCTAGTTTGTAAAATAAACATGTGAAATTACTCCTCCCGTGTAGCTTACAGAATGGTGTCTGTAAATAGCAAATAAGGGAAGGTCTACTGAAAAACTCAGTAGAGAGGGTTACCATTTTAGAGTTATTCAACATAACTTTTATCTTGAGGTGATTTCCTTGGCAACAATGTAGGCTCATAGCAATTCCTCAGGTAGGAGGGAGACCTGTGTGCAAGGACAATGATTAACATTCGGGTGAGTGTATGATAACCAAGGAGCTTGGCATGCAGTCAAGTCCCTCTAAATTGATGTTGCTTGGAGTGTTGTTGGTATTTCAGAGGCTGGTATAAGGGAACCAGGAGTGAGTTACAGAGACATGGAGCTCTCCGGGAGTGCCCTCATGGGACCATCTGCAGCTCCTCACCCCACCTTCCCAGGGAAGAAGTAACTGAACACCCTGTGGAGACCTGACTGCATATGAGTGTGCATGCATATTTTGGTATTACTTGCCATTCTTTTTTTTTTTCTTTAAATGCATAATTGCAAAACTGCAAAATCCACAAATTTGTGTGTATTATTCCAATAATTTAAATATGTATAGCTATCTAACCATTTATAGAACAATTCTACCATGTAAATGAAACCCACGGTTCTTTGTGGTCCACTCTTTCTCCTAGCCACTGCCCCTGGAAACTACTTAATTGTTTTCTGTATATAATTTTTTAGCAGTACTCCATTTTTTGGACATTACAGATTGTTTGTTACTCCGCTGAGGAGCATTATGTTGGTTTAGTGTTTGGTGATTATGAATAAAGCTGATCTAAACATATACCCTAAAGAGTTTTTCTGCAAATATAGGTTTTTATTTCATTTAAGTAAGTATCTGTGAGAAAGATAGCTTGGCCATACAGTAAATATACACTTAATTGAAAAAGAACGTCAAACGGTTTTCTGAATTTGTTCAACTAGCTGGTTCCCACCTGCAATGCATTCCACTTGTGTTATATCTTTCCCAGGGCTCAGTGTTTTATTGTGTTTTAAAATTTAATTCTTGTCTCATATCTTTTCTTGCTTTTTCACAAAGATGTCTCAAAGAAATCTCATAAAATCCTCTTTAAAATCCACATTTGCCTTACCACCACAGCTCTGTCCTAGGAACTTTCTTTCAACAAAGGAATTAGATCCATGATTTCGTCTGACCTTTTGCCTCTGATCTCACAACCCACTCCAGTACTCTTGCCTGGAGAATCCCATGGAGGGAGGAGCCTGGTAGGCTACAGTCCATGGGATCACAAAGAGTTGGACACAACTGAGCAGCTTCACTCACTCACACTCCACCAAAAGACATCACACATTTTTTAGTGCAGCAAATCTAGTGGTCACGCATTTGTTCTATGCATGGAGATGGCGTCACCCTAAATTTAAGTAATTTATTTAACTCCTCCAAACTCTAGTTTCTCATCTGTAAAGAGGGAGATGATAGCACATAATCATCAAAAGATTTTTAGGAGGATCATGAGATGACATCTATACCAAGGGGAGTACAATTTCCAGGAATATCAGGTGTCCCTTAAGGTTAAATATTACTCTTTTCTTATTCTCAACATTTGGTATAGGAAGTTTCACAAATATACTGGTACTCAAACATTCAATTAGCTTTCCCTCACATGTGACTGCTCCATTGCAACTCAGCAGAGATATTTACTAATTGTAGACGATGGACTTTGGAAAAACGCGTCATGTCAGGGTGGGTGAAAGCATATACCTAACACACTAGTTGTCTCTTCTCCTGACAGACTGAGGAGGCTCAATTTTGTAGCTCAATTTGCTGCTGTGGATGATGACACCCTCATTAACCGACATCGTTTAGTGACCACATTCAGAAGTGCTCTTTTTCACAAAGCAAACTGTAATGGACATAGTAGCATATTGAGAAGCAAATCTGTGAGAGGCTGAATAATGTCTCCAAAGAAATGAGCCCCTAATATCTTGGACCTTTATATGGCTACTGTTAGGGACTGAATCATGTCCGTCCTCCCCAAATTTAACATAGTGAAGATATAGCCCTTAATGTGACTGTTTCAGAGACAGGGATGACAAAGAGGTAATGAAATTATGTAAGGTCACAACAGTTGGGCCTTAATCCAATATAACTTCTGCCTTATAAGTAGAGGAAAAAGTATCAGAGCTCTCTTTCTCTACCACGTGAGGGCACAGTGAAAAGACTGGCATCTGCAAGCCACAGAGTGAGTCCTCACCAGGAATTGAACTGCCCAGCACTTTGACCTTGCAATTCCCAGCCTCCAGTAATGTAAGAAAAGTAGTGTCTATTGTTAAGTCACCCAGCCTGCGGCATGAAGTTATGGAAGTCCACGCTGACTAATGCAGTTATCTTCTGTGACAAACACTTTGCAGCTGTGATTAAGTTAACAGTATTTACATGGGAAATTAACCCAGATTATTCAGTGGGTCCTAAATGCAATAGCCAGTGTTCTTAAAAGAGATAAGGCAGGAAAAATGGCAAATTAAGGAATTGCACAGAAACACCAAAAGAGCAAGCAGAAATCTTCAGAATCAAATTTTTGTCATAACTCTGAAAAGTGTTCAAAGGTTTATAGCAATTAACAAACACTGTGGTTTTTTCAGTGGTCATGTATGGATGTGAGAGTTGGACTGTGAAGAAAGCTGAGCACCAAAGAATTGATGCTTTTGAACTGTGGTGTTGGAGAAGACTCTTGAGGGTCCCTTGGACTGCAAGGAGATCCAACCAGTCCATTCTAAAGGAGATCAGTCTTGGGTGTTCATTGGAGGGACTGATGCTAAAGCTGAAGCTCCAATACTTTGGCCATCTCATGCGAAGAGTTGACTCATTGGAAAAGACCCTGATGCTGGGAGGGATTGGGGGCAGGAGGAGAAGGGGACGACAGAGGATGAGATGGCTGGATGGCATCACCGACTCAATGGACATGAGTCTGAGTGAATTCTAGGAATTGGTGATGGACAGGGAGGCCTGGCATGCTGCAATTCATGGGGTCGCAAAGAGTCGGACACGACTGAGGGGCTGAACTGAACTGAACTGAAATCATAAAAATCATGACTTAATCATGGAGTTTCAGTCCGTTCACTCAGTCAGTCATTTCCAAGTCTTTGTTACCCCGTGGACTGCAGCACGCCAGGCTTCCCTGTCCGTCACCAACTCCCAGAGCTTGCTCAAATGCATGTCCATCTACTTGGTGATGCCCTCCAAGCATCCCATCCTCTGTCATCCCCTTCTCCTCCCACCTTCAATCTTGCCCAGCATAAGGGTCTTTTCCAATGTGTCAGCTTTTCATATCAGGTGGCCAAAGTAATGGAGTTTTAGCTTCAGCATCAGTCCTTCCAAAGAGCACCCAGGATTGATCTCCTTTAGAATGGACTGGTTGGATCTCCTTGCAGTCCAAGGGACTCTCAAGAGTCTTCTCCAACACCACAGTTCAAAAACATCAATTCTTTGGTGCTCAGCTTTCTTTATAGTCTAACTCTCACACCCATATATGACCACTGGGAAAACCATAGCTTTGACTAGATGGACCTTTGTTGGCAAAGTAATGTCTCTGGTTTTTAATATGCTATCTAGGTTGGTCATAGCTTTTCTTCCAAGAAGGAAGCATCTTTTAATTTCATGACCACAGTCACCATCTGCAGTGATTTTGGATCTCCCAAAAATAAAATTTGTATATGTCAAACCCATAACTGACCTCAGGCCAAAGGAACAGAGGCTTCTGAAACTTCACATAACAAACTATAACCTCTTAAAAAATAGTGTAGAAAACTCTCTGTGAAAGGATTACAACCCATAGCAAGCAGCAACAACAACAGAACAACTTTGGGAGGAGAAAGATTCTGGTCTCTAGAGTTACCCCACTATAATATTCTAAAAGTCCAGTTTTCAACCAAAAAATAAAAGACATTTAAAAAACATGAAAGTATGTTGCATCTACATAAAAATAGAAATTAACAGAAGCACAGACATTGAACTTACTAGTGAAAGATTTTAAATCAATTGTCTTAAATATCCTTAAAGAATTTAATTACATACAGATGGCTAACAAACACATGAAAAGATGCTCAACATCACTCATTATCAGAGAAATGCAAATCAAAACCACTATGAGGTACCATTTCACGCCAATCAGAATAGCTGCAATCCATAAGTCTACAAGCAATAAATGCTAGAGAGGGTGTGGAGAAAAGGGAACCCTCTTACACTGTTGGTGGGAATGCAAACTAGTACAGCCACTATGGAGAACAGCGTGGAGATTCCTTAAAAAACTGGAAATAGAACTGCCTTATGATCCAGCAATCCCACTGCTGGGCATACACACTGAGGAAACCAGAAGGGAAAAAGACACGTGTATCCCAATGTTCATCGCAGCACTGTTTATAATAGCCAGTATAATATATATTATATATAATATAATGGAAGCAACCTAGATGCCCATCAGCAGATGAATGGATAAGAAAGAAGTGGTACATATACACAATGGAGTATTACTCAGCCATTAAAAAGAATACATTTGAATCAGTTCTAATGAGATGGATGAAACTGGAACCTATTATACAGAGTGAAGTAAGCCAGAAAGAAAAACACCAGTACAGTATACTAATGCATATATATGGAATTTAGAAAGATGGTAACAATAACCCTGTGTACGAGACAGCAAAAGAGACACCAATGTATAGATCAGTTTTATGGACTCTGTGGGAGAGGGAGAGGGTGGGGAAATTTGGGAGAATAGCATTGAAACCTGTATAATATCATGTATGAAACAAGTCGCCAGTCCAGGTTCGATGCACGGTACTGGATGCTCGGGGCTGGTGCACTGGGACGACCCAGAGGGAGGGTAGGGGAGGGAGGAGGGAGGAGGGTTCAGGATGGGGAACACGGGTATACCTGTGGCTGATTCATTTCGATATTTGGCAAAACTAATACAATATTGTAAAGCTTAAAAATAAAATAAAATTTAAAAAAAAAGAATTTAATTAAATATAGAATAAAGGTTTAAAGGAATATTGAGAATCCTTTTTCAACAAATAGAGAATATCAACAAGATATTATAAATGGAACCAATAGATTTGGAGTTGAAAAGTATAATAAATGACAGTTAAACGTAGTCATACAATAAATATAGGATAGGGATGTGTTAGTAATCTTTATTGCTATAATCATTTCACTATATGTAGAATAAATCTTTGTGTTTATACCTTACATTTATATAATTTTATTTTCAAATTAAATTAAAAATAAATACAAAGATCAAACTTTTTAGATGCTAGAGAAAATATCTAGTTAAGACTGAAATAATAAAATACTATAGATTATACAATAAACATTTATCTCTTGCACTTCCAAAAGCTGAGAAGTCCAAGATCAAGTAGCTGGTCAATTTATATCTGAAAAGAGCATTCTTTTAGTCTTACAGATGACCAACTTGCTACATCCTCACATGGTGAAGAAAGAGAGCTCTTAATGTCTCTTCCTTTCTTTTTAAGGGCATTTCAGTTCAGTTCAGTTCAGTCGCTCAGTCATGTCCGACTCTTTGTGACCCCATGAACTGAAACACACCAGGCCTCCCGGTCTATTACCAACTCCCAGAGTTTACTCAAACTCATGTCCATTGAGTCAGTGATGCCATCCAACCATCTCATCCTCTGTTGTCCCCTTCTCCTCCCACCTTCAATCTTGCCCAGCATCAGGGTCTTTTCCAGTGAGTCAGCTCTTCGCATCTGGTGGCCAGAGTAATGGAGTTTCAGCTTCAATATCAGTCCTTCCAATGAACATTCAGGACTGATCTCCTTTAGGATGGACTGGTTGGATCTCCTTGCAGTCCAAGGGACTCTCAAGAGTCTTCTCCAACACCACAGTCCAAAAGCATCAATTCTTCAGCGCTCAGCTTTCTTTATAGTCTAACTCTCACATCCATACATGACTACTGGAGAAAGCATAGCCTTGACTACACGGACCTTTGTTGGCAAAGTAATGTCTCTGCTTTTTAATATGCTGTCTAAGTAAGGGCATTTAGTCCCCCCTTATGAACCCCCCACCTTCAGGATGAAATCTGACTCTAAGTGCCTGCCAATGCCGCAGCTCCAGATGCCATGGCACTGTGTCTTAGGACTTCAAATTATGAACTGGGAGGAGGACACACAAGAAATTCAATCTGCTGCAGAGGGAAACATAACAGAGAAACAATAGTAATTGTCCTAAATCAGTTTTCTTATTTAAAAAAAAAATTGAAGTGATTATTCAGCAGCCTGATAGCTTAAAAAAATA
Source organism: Bos grunniens (assembly GCF_055505025.1). Classification (NCBI taxonomy): domain Eukaryota; kingdom Metazoa; phylum Chordata; class Mammalia; order Artiodactyla; family Bovidae; genus Bos; species Bos grunniens. The sequence goes on along the minus strand of NC_141179.1, from coordinate 82,445,163 downwards.
GACAAAATAAATATCAATCTAGATTTCTATAGCCAGATAGACTACTATTTGAATGTGAGGGCAAAATCAAACATTATCAGAGATACAAAAATCAAAAGTTAGTATAGTATCTACAGGTGCAGAAATTCAGTGAAATTGCTTCAGCAGGAGGTAAGAGAGTAATTCATCAGATTGGGGCATTTGGAAGAGGAGTAGAGCATAATTTGTTCTTTCTTTTTCTTCACTCTTACCTCCAGCAAAGGTGTCTTTGATCTTCTATCCTGCTTTATTTATGTAGAAAAAGTAATGGGATAGGTACTGCCCACCCATCAAAGGAGAGACCACTAGTCCTAGGATAAATATTAGGTTAGATTTTCCCTAAGCAGACCCAGAGTCAAGGACTGTATTTCAGAAAATTCCCTGAGGGTCCAGTGGTTAGGACTCTGCACTTTCACTGCTGGGGTCCCAGGTTCAATCCCTGGTTGGGGAAACTAAGATACCACAAACTGACTGATGTGGCTAAAAAAAGGAGAGGGGGGATTTCATTTCAAATAGTTGTATTTTAGAGTTAACAGAAGAAAGCACTGAGTGAGTAGCAAGCAAGTGAACCAGGACCAGAAACTTGGCCAATACAGGCGTCATGAGCGAGTGTGTTACCTGTGGACAACTGTGTTACCTGTGTTACCTGTGGACAACTAGGGCTCAGTTACACCCGGGTCACTTGAAGACAGTATAGACCTGTCTCAGAGTTTTACTACCTGAAAGATGAAGAATCTGAGGGATTTATCACTCTGCTTCTACCTGCCAACGACTGATGCCTGCCACCAGAGAAATTATATGGCTCATACATAGACTGAACATATTCTAGCAGCAAAAATAAGCCCTCATTGTAAGAGCTGGTACTCTACACAGACAAAATGATTGCCATGGGTTTGTAGATAGGGTACCACTAGCCTATACAAGAGGGTAACTCCAGATCGAAAGAAGCCTATCTTCCTAGAGATCTAAACCAAAATTTTAAATTATCAGTATTAAAGTTGATTTAATTCCCATCTTTCTTCTCCCTGTGCCATATCTGTGTGTTCACTGCAAACCCATAAAAGAAATCAATTTATTGTCAGCCTCCTAACACTTGCAGTAGCCTGATCTTTGGCTAGAATATTTAAAAGAAGGAAAGGTGAAAAAGGAAAATGTTTTGTCCATAAAAACAAAATAAAATTTTAGTAGAGACTCTGATTCTAGGAAAGATTAAAGGCAGGAGGAGAAGGAGATGACAGAGGATGAGATGGTTGGATAGTATAACTGACTCAATAGACATGAGTTTGAGCAAGCTCCCGGAGTTGGTGATGGACAGGGAAGCCTGGTGTGCAGCAGTCCATGGGGTCACAAAGAGCTGGACACAACTGAGCGACTGAAGTGAACTGAACTGATAGTTCAAGTCTCAACAGTCACAGTAAATTAAATGGATTAAATCTGCTGTTCATGTACATAAATTACATCTTAATAAAATATGGGGGGGGGGTGACATGAGTTTCTGAAAAATGCATCCGTGTGCTCCTCAACATACCAAGCTATGTCCCTGTGGGCAGTTGAATTGTTTCTTCCCCAGATAAGTGAGGAAAGAAAAATTGACTGCTCTCATAGGACACCTGCTCCCCCAAGAGCAATGTACCTTTATAATTTTCTCCTGGCTCCCATTTATTAGTCTCTAAAATCTTATGATGACTCCACATGGCATTAGTTTTTAAAGGCTAGACTGAGCAGAGGCCATTTGTTCACTACTTATTTAGGTGAATGCTAATACATTTTAGTCAACACATTGGCCTTTCCTTAAGCTATTTATAGAGAGTCTTTAAAGATAGCAGGGGAAATGCCCTATGGTAAAAATTCTATTAATTCTTGTTTAAAGGAAGAGGTCTAAGGTCTTTTATAGACCAACTCTCATTTACTCTTTTTTTTTTAATTTAAATTTATTTATTTTAATTGGAGGCTGCTGCTGCTAAGTCGCTTCAGTCGTGTCCAACTCTATGCGACCCCATAGACGGCACCCCACCAGGCTCCCCCGTCCCTGGGATTCTCCAGGCAAGAACACTGGAGTGGGTTGCCATTTCCTTCTCCAATGCATGAAAGTGAAAAGTGAAAGTGAAGTCGCTCAGTCATGTCTGACTGTTAGTGACCCCATGGACTGCACCCTATCAGGCTTCTCCATCCATGGGATTTTCCAGGCAAAAGTACTGGAGTGGGGTGCCATTGCCTTCTCCGAATTGGAGGCTAATTACTTTATAATATTGTATTGTTTTGCCATACATCAACATGAATCCGCCACGGGTGTACACGTGCTCCCCATCCTGAACCCCCCTACCACCTCCCTCCCCGTACCATCCCTCTGGGTCATCCCAGTGCACCAGCCCCAAGCATCCTGTATCCTGCATCGAACCTGGACTGGTGATTCGTTTCTTATATGATATTCTACATGTTTCAATGCATTCATTTGCTCTTTATAGGTGAAATATTGCAAAGTATGTGGGAGTGACAATTTTATTATTTCTTTTTTAAATACCGTAAATAAAAAGGCTGAACTTGGCAGAAGATAAAGAACTCTTACAAATACTCAGAAAAACCCACTAGATGTGAGACTTGAACTCAAGCTTCCTAGCTCCATATTAATTATCTTTTCTTCATTTCTTTATGATTCAGGGACATTGGAACTTTTGAAGCAGATAGTGAGAGACAATCTCCCCAAATAATTTTGAGGATGACTTCTGACTTCAGATTCATATTTCAAGATTGCCTTTTCCTTTTCTCAAAGAACATGGTAAGCTCCTATATTCAATATTCATTTTTAGTGAAAAATGCAATTCATGCAGAAGCAGTCACACATTTTATGAGTTTCTGAGCTCATATTTGGCTCTTTGAATACTTTTCTGAAATCATCATATGGATCTAGTATTTAAATGCAAAAATATTTCAATCAGGAGGTAGTACAGTAATATTTAGGATATGTCAAGATGCTTTCCTTCAGAGACTGAGCAAAAACCTAGATTAAATGATGCTCTGATTGAATGGGTCATAAACACATGTTGTTTTTCCACGCCATACCCTCCTCCAGGGGATCTTAGGAGCTTATATGTATATGGATATGAATATGTATGCACAAACTCTCCTTCTCCTGTCTAATCTCCTATCTCTCCATCCGTCCATTCATCACCCAGTCATCCATCCACTATCCTCTATATTTCTATCTGCCTGCCCACTTGTCTGATTTCTGTCTAGCTGATAGATAAACTAGCACATAAGCATTATGTCAGAGCTGTCACTAATCCCCATAAATGTGATTTGGGAATGGATTCATTCTACATATATGACTTTGGACAAGTTAATACTTCTTTTTGCATGTCTGTTGATTAATAGACACAACTAGGAATTTGGCCACATGATCTATGAAGACACCTCAGATTCAATAATCTCTAATTCTATAGATAATTTATCTATTGCATACTTTTTCATTCCCATTGTAGCAGTCTAAATAATGGCTCCCAAATATGCCCATATTCTAACACTAGAAAGTGTGTTTATGTTCTCTAATGTGGTGACAAGTATTATGTGCATGTGACTAAATCGTGAATTTTAAGAAGCCATTACTTTACTGGATTGTCCTTTTGGGCCCAATAAGAATTGACCTGTCATCATAAAACATAGCAAATGCTAAACAAAAAATTACAGCTTATACTATGATTTGAGTGATGTGTTTATATACAAATACAATCAATTCAGACACATGAAGGAATGTGTGGAAGGACCAGGAAGAAAATGATAACAAGTAGTAGTTACCAGAAAATGCATGCCCTCGCAAAGACTTAGTGTACAAATTAATTGACTTAAAGCATTTGTCTTGCTCTTGAACAATCTGCAAGGTTAAAGTCAATGCCACAGACATGAATTTTCAGCCCTCAGCATCTGCAATCCAGCTAAAAGTTGACAGTAATGACTCTAAGAATGAGTCTAAGAAAGGAGTCATTCAACACAAGCTAAAGTGGGTATCAAACTAAAAAAAGTACTTAAAAGAAGTCTTGCAGATCCCTGGGTTCCTGCATAGAGTAGTTGACAAAGCCAATAATATAAGACAGGAAGACAGACTGGGAAACAGTGTAAAAAAAGAAAAGAAAAGAAAAGAAAGAAAGAAAGGTCCAAGTGGACATAGTGTATGAAAAAAGTAGAAATCAAAAATAAAACTACAATACTTAAAAACCCATCCATGCCTTAAAGCCCTGCATGTTGTCACCAACCTTTTCTAAATCAATAGGCTCCATCATTCTATCTTAATTATAAGATTATAGATAGCACTCATCAAGATTGCACTGAACACCCACATTATATGAATTGTTTGTCATGATTATTCCATTTAACTCTCACAAGAATTCTGAAGTAGATTCCAATATCACTTTCATTTTATTGATAGATAAAAAGAGCTTCAGGAAACTTAGTTTAGGACAAAGGTCTCCCAGGTAGTCAATGGTAGGGTTTATATGGGAATACATGTGCCTGTCTCCTCAGAACCCAACATCTTACCTTCTCTTTAGCCCTTATTTTGCAGGTTGTATTTGTCTCTAATGCTGCATGTATCTTACTGCATCTATGCACATATTTGTGACTTACTCTAGTGTGTCATCCCAAGCATAAAACTTGGTGGAATGGATACCATAATCAAATGTAAATTGAATGAGATTAAAACCAACTCAAATTCATTAATGTTGTTTACTTTGGAAACCATTCTGATGGCTCTAAAGCATTGCTGTCTCTTAATAGCCATGTAAACTTGAATCAATTACTCAATCTCTCTGTTGCCATGTTACTTATATATAAATAGTCATAACAACTATCAATTTAATAAGAATAATGAGAGTATTGGGGAAGGCAATGGCACCCCACTCCAGTACTCTTGCCTGGAAAAATCCCATGGATGGAGAAGCCTGTAGGCTGCAGTCCATGGAGTCGCTAAGAGTTGGACATGACTGAACGACTTCACTTTCACTTTTCACTTTCATGCAATGAAAGTGACTTAGCAGCAATGAGAGTATTAAATAAATACACATGAGCACTATAAAAGCATAAGCTCGTGGGCTGCTAATTCACTTCAGTCGTGTCTGACTCTTTGCAACCCCATCAACTGTAGCCTGTCAGGCTCCCCGTCCATGGAATTCTCCAGGCAAGAATACTGGAGTGGGTTGCCATGCCCTTCTCCAGGGGATCTTCTGCCCCCAGAGATCCAAGCGGCATCTCTTACCTCTTCTGCATTGGCAGGCAGGTTCTTTACCAGTAGCTCCACCTCTTGGGAGACTCAAAAATCTGATTTAGAGATCAATGCATTCCAGGCATATAACCTTCCAAGCTCATTATCCCTTCCTGTAACTCAGATTATTCATACAGAAAATTTACATGTTGGAAAGGTGTCCGTGAAGAATCTTCTCTGTGAATCCTATTGTAATAAATAATGCTTGTGCGTTTCAATTTCTGTGCAACTCTTCTTTCTGCATCACTCTCTCCCTAATTTTCATTACAAGAGCATCTTGTGATTCTCAAATCCATGAAGAATAGCACAGAGGTAACCGATTTCATCCTGCTCGGACTCACAGATGACCCACAGCTGCAGATTCCTCTCTTTATAATCTTCACCTTCATTTACCTCCTCACTCTCATTGGGAACCTGGGGATGACCACGTTGATCCTGCTGGACTCTCGTCTCCACACTCCTATGTATTTTTTCCTCTGTAACCTGTCTCTGGTGGACTTTTGTTACTCCTCCACTGTCACTCCAAAAGCAATGGCTGGGCTCCTAAAAGCAGACAAAGTCATCTCCTACCATGCATGTGCTGCTCAAATGTTCTTTTTTATAGTCTTTGCCACTGTGGAAAGTTACCTCTTGGCTTCAATGGCTTATGACCACTACACAGCAGTGTGCAAGCCCCTACATTACACCACCTCCATGACGAAAAATAGGTGTGCTTGTCTTGTCGTAGGCTCTTATGCGTGTGGTGTTCTGAATGCTTCTGTCAACACTGGAGACACGTTCAGTCTCTCTTTCTGTGTGTCCAACATGATCCATCACTTTTTCTGTGATGTCCCAGCAGTCATGACTCTCTCTTGCTCTGAGAAACGCATCAGTGAAATGATTCTTGTTCTTGTCTCAAGCTTCAATGTCTTGTTTGCACTTTTTGTAATCTTGATTTCCTACCTGTTCATATTTATGACAATTTTGAAGGTGCACTCACAAGAGGGGTACCAGAAGGCTCTGTCTACCTGTGCTTCTCACCTCACTACTGTTTCCATATTTTATGGGACTGTCATCGTCATGTATGTACAGCCCAGCTCCAGCCACTCCATGGACACAGACAAAATCACATCCGTGTTCTATACAATGCTCATCCCCATGCTGAACCCCGTGGTCTACAGCCTGAGGAACAGAGAAGTCAAGGGTGCATTTAACAAAGCTGCTGAGAAGGTGAAAGTTTCTCTAGATTTTCTCTTCATGTAGGTAGAGTCTACAAAAGCTATTTTACCCCTTTGAATCTGCTCCATGCAATGACTCAAATGACAATGGCCATTTGGGATGGTAGGATATAGATTTTGCCTCATATTTTTTCTCTCTTTAGTTGAGGAATAGTTCCAACCATTTAAAATGCAGACAAAATATAATAAAAGCTTTTAATGAAGTATGTGCTTTTGTTGGTGTATTTTATCTAGGGCTAAATAATTATAGCAGCTTAATAAACCAATGCTTCAGTCATTACTGAGTGATTTGGGGGGAAAAGGCACATTCATGTGAAATTTACCAAAGGTAAATAGCCCTATTAGAATAAGAGGATGCACATGATTCACTCATTTTTATCTTAATCTTATGGGCACTAACTCTTCACATTTTGTTTTGAAAATTTCACTGAAAATAATAATAATGCTATCCATTTTTGGCAATAAATGTCTTGAAATTGTTAATGCCACTCTGTCATTCATGTTCTAGTCAGCTATCTCATATCTGTATCTGTATCTGTATATTGACATGTATCTGTATCTATGCCATCCCTGCCTTTGTAGTCATATTAGGTTTCTCCCCTTCAGTTCAGTTCAGTTCAGTTCAGTCGCTCAGTCGTGTCCGACTCTTTACGACCCCATGAATAGCAGCACGCCAGACCTCCCTGTCCATCACCAACTCCCGAGTTCACTCAGACTCACGTCCATCGAGTTGGTGATGCCATCCAGCCATCTCATCTCTGTCGTCCCCTTCTCCTCTTGCCCCCAAGCCCTCCCAGCATCAGAGTCTTTTCCAATGAGTCAACTCTTCGCATGAGGTGGCCAAAGTACTGGAGTTTCAGCCTCAGCATCATTCCTTCCAAAGAACACCCAGAGCTGATCTCCTTCATAATGGACTGGTTGGATCTCCCCTTACTGTCTAATTTCATCTGCTTCCATCTCTTAGTTGATATGAAATGTAAGATTAAATTTAACAACTTTAAAGTGTACGGATTAGTGGCGTTTAGTACATTCACAGTGTTGTACAACCATCACATCTGTCTGATTCCAACGTATTTTTCACTCACAAAGAAGACTTTGTACCCACTTGGCAGTAACTCCTCCTTCCTTTGCGTCCCTCAGACTTTAACCGATAATTGGCTTTCAGCTGATTTACTTACGGGGGAGCCTGGTGGGCTGCCATCTATGGGGTCGCACAGAGTCGGACACGACTGAAGTGACTTAGCAGCAGCAGTAGCAGTAGCAGCTGTATCATATCAATGAAATGATACAGTATGTGACTATTATGGATCAAATGATTGCACCCTTTTCTGAGATTTTTTTGATGTGGACAGTTTTTAAAGTTTTTATTGAATTTGTTACAATATTGCTTCTGTTTTATGTTTCGATTTTCTGGCTGAGAGGCAGGCAGAATCCTAGCTCCCAGACCAGAGATCGAAATTACACCCCTTGCACTGGAAAGTGATATTGCAATCACTGGCCTGTCAGGGACATCCCAGTGGTTGTCCTCTTGAGTCTCCCTTGAGAAACAGCCAGAAATGGACATGAAATAACACCAAAATACAAATTTTAAAACCAGTTTAGTATCAAGTGCTGGCAAAGAAGTTACGCAATTGCAATGCACTGGTGGGAGAAAGTGCAAAATGTTAGTACAACCTTAGAAAACAGTTTGACAGTTTCCACTCAATTAAATGTATACTTATTGTCTACCCGGGCACTAGTGGTAAAAAATCCACCTGCCAATGCAGGAGACACAAGGTTTGATCCCTGCATCAGGAAGATCCTGTGAAGTAGGAAATGGCAATCCGCTCCAGTATTCTTGCCTGGAAAGTCCCATGGGCAGAGGATCCTGGTGGGCTACAGTCCATGGGGCCATAAAGAGTCAGACATGACTGACCAACTTAGCACATTATCTAACCAACAAATCTAACTCACATATATTTACCCCAATGAAAGTAACACCTATGCTCATACAAGTTTAGATGCTTTTCCTTTTTTAATCTCCAGACATTAGAACCAACTCAAATGCACTTAAATGAGAAAGGAATAACAATGTGCAGTTTCCATATAATGGAATACCATCTAGCAATAAGAAATATTTCTTAATTGATATACTGTGGGTTGAATTGTGTGCCTAAAATTTATATGTTGAAGACCTAATCCCCAGGACCTCAGGAATTGATCTTGTTGAAAATAGGGTCATTAGAGATATAATTAGTTAAGATAAGGTCATACCAAAGCAGAGTGTGCTCCTAGATCAATGTGATTGGTATGCTTACCAAAAGAGAAAATTTGGACACACACACACACATAAACTCATACACACAGAGAGAGAACACATGTGAAAACGAAGATGGAGATCAGGATGAGGCAGCAGAAGTCAAGGAACAGCAAAGATTGTCATCAAATACTACCCAGTCACTAAGAAAAACATAAAAGCATCTTTTCCCCTTCAGCCTTCAGAAGGAACAAGAGAACCAACTCTGCTGATACCTCAGTTTCAGATTTCTAGGCTCCAGAAATGTGACACAAGCAATTTCTGTTACTTGTGCCATCCAGTTTCTGGTACTTTTTTTATGGCATCTTTAGGGAATTCATGGGCTTCCCTCAGAGCTCACTTGGTAAAGAATCTCCCTGCAATGCAGGAGACCGGGGTTCAGTTCCTGGGTCAGGAAGATGCCCTGGAGAAAGAAATGGCAACCCACTCCAGTATTCTTGCCTGATGAATCCCATGGACAGAAGAGCCTGGTGGGCTACAATCCATGAGGTCGCAAAGAGTCAGACACGACATAGCGACTAAAAGAGAGAGAGGAAATTCATATAGGTAACCATATGGATATGGATAAGTCTCAAATACACCATGCTAACTGAATAAAGCCACAGTCAAAGTCAACCTACACTAAGATCAGATCAGATCAGATCAGTCGCTCAGTCGTATCCGACTCTTTGCAACCCCATGAATCGCAGCATGCCAGGCCTCCCTGTCCATCACCAACACCCGGAGTTCACCCAGACTCACGTCCATCGAGTCAGTGATGCCATCCAGCCATCTCATCCTCTGTCGTCCCCTTCTCCTCTTGCCCCCAATCCCTCCCAGCATCAGAGTCTTTTCCAATGGTCAACTCTTCGCATGAGTGGCCAAAGTACTGGAGTTTCAGCTTTAGCATCATTCCTTCCAAAGAAATCCCAGGGCTCATCTCCTTCAGAATGGACTGGTTGGATCTCCTTGCAGTCCAAGGGACTCTCAAGAGTCTTCTCCAACACCACAGTTCAAAAGCATCAATTCTTCGGCACTCAGCCTTCTTCACAGTCCAACTCTCACATCCATACATGATCACAGGAAAAACCATAGCCTTGACTAGATGAACCTTTGTTGGCAAAGTAATCTCTCTGCTTTTAAATATGCTATCTACGTTGGTCATAACTTTCCTTCCAAGGAGTAAGTGTCTTTTAATTTCATGGCTGCAGTCACCATCTGCAGTGATTTTGGAGCCCAAAAAATAAAGTCTGTCACTGTTTCCACTGTTTCCCCATCTATTTCCCATGAAGTGATGGGACCGGATGCCATGATCTTCGTTTTCTGAATGTTGAGCTTTAAGCCAACTTTTTCACTCTCCACTTTCACTTTCATCAAGAGGCTTTTTAGTTCCTCTTCACTTTCTGCCATAAGGGTGGTGTCATCTGCATATCTGAGGTGATTGATATTTCTACAGGCAATCTTGATTCCAGCTTGTGTTTCTTCCAGTCCAGCGTTTCTCATGATGTACTCTGCATATAAGTTAAATAAACAGGGTGACAATATACAGCCTTGACGAACTCCTTTTCCTATTTGGAACCAGTCTGTTGTTCCATGTCCAGTTCTAACTGTTGCTTCCTGACCTGCATACAAATTTCTCAAGAGGCAGGTCAGGTGGTCTGGTATTCCCATCTCTTTCAGAATTTTCCACAGTTTCTTGTGATCCACACACTCAAAGGATTTGGCATAGTCAATAAAGCAGAAATAGATGCTTTTCTGGAACTCTCCTGCTTTTTCCATGATCCAGCAGATGTTGGCAATTTGATCTCTGGTTCCTCTGCCTTTTCTAAAACCAGCTTGAACATTAGGAAGTTCACGGTTCACATATTGCCGAAGCCTGGCTTGGAGAATTTTGAGCATTACTTTACTAGCGTGTGAGATGAGTGCAATTGTGCGGTAGTTTGAGCATTCTTTGGCATTGCCTTTCTTTGGGATTGGAATGAAAACTGATCTTTTCCAGTCCTGTGGCCACTGCTGAGTTTTCCAAATTTGCTGGCATATTGAGTGCAGCACTTTCATGGCACCATCTTTCAGGATTTGGAATAGCTCAACTGGAATTCCATCACCTCCACTAACTTTGTTTGTAGTGATGCTTTCTAAGGCCCACTTGACTTCACATTCCAGGATGTCTGGCTCTAGGTCAGTGATCACACCATCGTGACTATCTGGGTCGTGAAGATCTTTTTTGTACAGTTCTTCTGTGTATTCTTGCCATCTCTTCTTAATATCTTCTGCTTCTGTTAGGTCCATACCATTTCTGTCCTTTATCGAGCCCATCTTTGCATGAAATGTTCCTTTGGTATCTCTGATTTTCTTGAAGAGATCCCTAGTCTTTCCCATTCTCTTGTTTTCCTCTATTTCTTTGCATTGATCGCTGAAGATGGCTTTCTTATCTCGTCTTGCTATTCTTTGGAACTCTGCATTCAGATGTTTATATCTTTCCTTTTCTCCTTTGCTTTTCACTTCTCTTCTTTTCACAGCTATTTGTAAGGCCTCCCCAGACAGCCATTTTGCTTTTTTGCATTTCTTTTCCATGGGAATGGTCTTGATCCCTGTCTCCTGTACTATGTCACGAACCTCATTCCACAGTTCATCAGGCACTCTATCTATCAGATCTAGGCCCTTAAATCTATTTCTCTCTTCCACTGTATAATCATAAGGGATTTGATTTAGGTCATACCTGAATGGTCTAGTGGTTTTCCCTACTTTCTTCCATTTAAGTCTGAATTTGGCAATAAGGAGTTCATGGTCTGAGCCACAGTCAGCTCCTGGTCTTGTTTTTGCTGACTATATAGAGCTTCTCCATCTTTGACGGTAAAGAATATAATCAATCTGATTTCGGTGTTGACCATCTGGTGATGTCCATGTATAGAGTCTTCTCTTGTGTTGTTGGAAGAGGGTGTTTGTTATGACCAGTGCATTTTCTTGGCAAAACTCTATTAGTCTTTGCCTTGCTTCATTCCGTATTCCAAGGCCAAATTTGCCTGTTACTCCAGGTGTTTCTTGACTTCCTACTTTTGCATTCCAGTCTCCTATAATGAAAAGGACGTATTTTGTGGGTGTTAGTTCTAAAAGGTCTTGTAGGTCTTCATAGAACCGTTCAACTTCAGCTTCTTCAGCGTTACTGGTTGGGGCATAGACTTGGATTACTGTGATATTGAATGGTTTGCCTTGGAAATGAACAGAGATCATTCTGTGTTTTTTGAGATTGTATCCAAGTACTGCATTTCGGACTCTTTTGTTGACCATGATGGCTACTCCATTTCTTCTGAGGGATTCCTGCCCGCAGTAGTAGATATAATGGTCATCTGAGTTAAATTCACCCATTCCAGTCCATTTCAGTTCACTGATTCCTAGAATGTCGACATTCACTCTTGCCATCTCTTGTTTGACCACTTCCAATTTGCCTTGATTCATGGACCTGACATTCCAGGTTCCTATGCAATATTGCTCTTTACAGCATCGGACCTTGCTTCTATCACCAGTCACATCCACAGCTGGGTATTCTTTTTGCTTTGGCTCCATCCCTTCATTCTTTCTGGAGTTATTTAAACAGAGCCTGCACTAAGGCTCTGTTTAAATGACATGACATTCTTGCAGAGGCAAAACAATATGGAGAGAAAATAGAGGTCGCCACAGACATTGGGCAGAAACAGTAGAGTACAAAGACAGTCCAAGGATTTGTTTAGATAATGGGCCTCTTCTATATCATGGTTATGTCAGTGGGTGTGTGATCTTAAATATCTGACCAAGCTAAGAATCTGTGCACATTGCTGTTTATGAATTATAATTTAATCTCAAAGTAGGAGGAAAATAAACAGCAAGTAATACGAAAGCATGTGTGCACCTTCAACCTATCCAGCTAGATCCCCACAGGCAATGTTTCTGCTAGGTTTTCTGCTAGGAAAGACGGATGAGAGCTGTAGATATCCTCTTTCGGGGAGAGGGGAGGCAATCCCCAAAGAGCTCCATGTCTCTGTAACTTTCTCCTGATTCCTAGGAATTAGCCTCTAAAACCCCAACATGACTCAATGTGATATCATTTTAGAGGGACTAGACTGTGTGCAGAGACCCTCTGGTCATCACTCATTTGTTTGAGTGTTAGTTGGTAGTATACACAGCGCTTTTTCTCCTACCCCTAAATCCTCACCTTAACATTTGCTATGCATCTCCAATCATGGCCAGGAAAACATTTCAAAATGAAAATATACTGATAGACTTTTAAATGATCACTCCTCAGTGACATGCTTTATAGAGCTTCCCAAGTTTGCTATTTACAGACACTAATCCTTGAATGATGTGAGAGAGGTCTTTGTATTCTGTTTTACAGATAATAAGATAAGAGACTCCTCCAAGGGTACTCAAGGAGTGCCTGGCAGATTTAGGTTCCTGGCTCCAAGTCATGTTTTCCCCTCCTGCTTACTTGGCTTAGAGCCTTGGAAATTTTTGACCATTAACCAATAGAGAACATGTCTAAGAGTATGTATGCATTATTCCACAGCTGAATTTCTGATTTCAGACTCACTGTTCAAAATTGGTGGTCCCTTCTTTTCCAACAACAAGGTAAGTTTCTATATTCCATATACACTTTTAGTAACAAGGATAATTCATGCAAAAGCAATGGGACAGCTATACCTACTATGAGTTATTTAAGAACAGAAATAGATTTTTCTGGATATTTTCCAAAGCAGTGACATAACAAAATTTCAAAATATATTTCTGAAACATTATCATGATGCTCTCCTCAAAGAGATTAGTGGGGGGGAAAGTGGATAGGTAATGCTCTGATCAGTTCAGTTCAGTCACTCAGTCGTGTCCGACTCTTTGCGACCCCATGGACCACAGCACACCAGGCCCCCCTGTCCATCACCAAGTCCTGGAGTTTACTCAAACTCTGTTCACTGAGTCAGTGATGCCATCCAACCATCTCATCCTCTGCCATCCCCTTCTCCTCCCACCTTCAATCTTTACCAGCATCAGAGTCTTTTCCAAGGAGTCAGTTCTTCACATCAGGAGGCCAAAATATTGGAGCTTCAGCTTCAGCATCAGTCCTTCCAATGAATATTCAGGACTGATTTCCTTTAGGATGGACTGGTTGGATATCCTTGAAGTCCAAGGGACTCTCAAGAGTCTTCTCCAGCACCACAGTTCAAAAACATCAATTCTTCAGCACTCAGCTCTCTATGGTCCAATTCTCATATCCATACATGACTACTGGAAAAGCCATAGCTTTGACTAGATGGACATTTGTTGGAAACGTAATGTCTCTCCTTTTTAATGTGCTGTCTATGTTGGTCATAGCTTTTCTTCCAAGGAACAAGTGTCTTAATTTCATGGCTGCAGTCACCATTTGCAGTGATTTTGGAGCCCAAGAAAATAAAGTCTCTGTTTCTCCATCTATTGCCCATGAAGTGATGGGACTGGATGCCATGATCTTCATTTTCTGAATGTTGAGCTTTAAGCCAACTTTTTCACTCTCCTCTTTCACTTTCATCAAGAGGCTCTTTAGTTCTTCTTCACTTTCTGCCATAAGGGTGGTGTCATCTGCATATCTCAGGTTATTGATATTTCTCCAAACAATCTTGATTCCAGCTTGTGCTTCATCCAGCCTGGCATTTCACATGAATACTCTGCATATTAGTTAAATAAGCAGGGTGACAATATACAGCCTTGACATACTCCTTTTCCTACTTGGAACCAGTCTGTTGTTCCATGTCCAGTTCTAACTGTTGCTTCTTGATTTGCATACAGATTTCTCAAGAGGCAGGTCAGGTGGTCTGGTATTCCCATCTCTTAAATAATTTTCCACAGTTTGTGGTGATCCACAGTCAAAGGCTTTGGCATAGTCAATAAAGCAGAAGTAAATGTTTTTCTGGAACTCTCTTGCTTTTTCAATGATCCAATGGATATTGGCAATTTGATCTGTGGTTCTTCTGCCTTTTCTAAAACCAGCTTGAACATCTGGAATTTCTCAGTTCATATACTGTTGAAGCCTGGCTTGGAGAATTTTGAGCATTACTTTGCTAGCATGTGAGATGAGTGCAATTGTGTGGTAGTTTGAGCATTCTTTGGCATTGTCTTTCTTTGTGACTGGAATGAAGAGACTAAAGAACTCATCTATAGTTGAGTCTTGCTTTTCACCAGCCATGTTTCTCAAACAAACATGTGCTGTGTGCTTAGTCACTCAGTTGTGTCTGACAGTTTGCTACCCCATGGACTGTAGCCGTCCAGGCTTCTCTGTCTGTGGAATTCTCCAGGCAGGAATACTGGTGTGGGTTGCCATGCCCTCCTCCAGGGGATCGTCCCAACCCAGGGATCAAACCCAGGTCTCCCAAATTGCAGGCAGATTTTTTACTGACTGAGCCACCAGGGAAGCCCCAAGCAAACATGGAGGCAATCATTTCACTTTAATTCTAATATTAAACCTAAGATAATCAGACTCTGCTCAATATCTGGCATTTTACTCACAGTTTTTTTATACATTTTATCTTGTTTAATTCTTGAGTTCTGTCTCATTAGTATTTTCATATTGTAGATGAAGAATCTGTGGGTCAGGCTCAGTGATTTCCAGGTAGTGAATGGTAGGGCTGTGGAGCTGCAAATTGAATTAAGTTCAATTCAGTTTATAGCATCCTTGGAAAATAGTACAGAAGTGACTGAGTTCATCCTGCTGGAACTAAACAATGCCCCAGAGCTGCGGGGCCCCCTCTTTATAACGTTCACTCTCATTTATCTCATCAGTGTGGTTGGAAACCTGGGAACGACCCAGTTGATTCTCTTGGGTTGTCGTCTCCACCCTCCCATGTACTTTTCCCTCAGTAACCTGTCTCTGGCGGGCTTCGGCTACTCTGCAGCTGTCAATCATAAAGTCATGGCTGGATTCCTTGTAGGAGACAAGGTCATCTCCTGCAACGTGTGTGCTGCTCAGATGTTCTTTCTTTCAGCCTTTGCCACTGTGGAAAATGCACTCTTGGCTTCCATAGCCTACAACCGCTTCACAGCCTACATTACACCACCATAATGGCGACAAGCCGGTGTGCACGCCTTGCCGTCGGCTCCTGCGTTTATGGTTTCCCGAATGCCTCCATCCATGTCAGGGACACATTCAGTCTCTCTTTCTGTACGTCCAAACTAATCCATCACTTTTTCTGTGATGCTCCAGCAGTCATGACTCTCTCCTGTTCTGATAGACATATTAGTGAACTGCTTCTTATTGTTGTGGCAAGTTTAAATATCCTTTTTTGCCCTCCTAGTTATCTTGATTTCCTACCTGTTCATATGTGTCACCATCCTGAAGATGCACTCGGCTTAGGGATACCTGAAGGCTTTATCCACCTGCCCGTCTCACCTCACCACAGCCTCCATCTTCTATGGGACCGTCATCTTCATATACTCCCAGCCCAGCTCCAGTCGTTCCATCCACTCAGAAAAAATGGCGTCCGTGTTCTATACGGCAGTCATCCCCGTGCTGAATCCTGTGGTCTACAGCCTAAGAAACAAAGTCAAGAGTGCTTTCAAGAAAGCTATTGAGAAGGCAAAATTGTCTCTAAGTTTCATCTCTTAAAGATATAGAGTTGACAATAACCTACATATTTTCTGTCAGAGCATCTCCATGCATTAAATCATATTTTACTGCTCACACTGCATTAAAATTACTGAGATAATCTTTCTTCCCAAAACCTGTCTCTTAGAAAAAGGAAAATAATATATCCAGATAAGTAATATCTGAATGAGGATGGCCAAAGGAGACTATGAATTTTTTTAGATCTCATTTGTCATAAATTTTATTAATTATCCTTGATATATTCTTATGTTCATATTTTCTCTACCATATTCTATGCAAGTGTTTTTATAAGACAGGGCTAAAACTCATCAATAGGAGCACATGAAAGGGTCGTGTGTGTACACATACAGGGGTGAGAAATTTGTTAAAGGAGTCAAATGGACTATGGCCAGTTTTTAATTAAAAAGTTAAAAATAACTATGCTATCAGAATATAAATTTAACATTTTTCACTTCTCTAACTTAAAAAGCTAGAGAAATTCTAAAATGAAGAAAAACATGAGACATGGATTTTTTTTTTAATAAAGGTATACATTTTGGCTCTTTTTTGTTGTCTCGTGTTTTTTTCTTAACTGAAGTAGAGTTGATTTACAATATCATACTTTATTAACTTCAGGTGTACAGCACAGTGATTAGCATTTTTCCAGAGCTATGCTAGTACAGCATTGTAAAGGAGTTCATATTTCTGCCTTTAGTAAGTCATTTGGTTGAAAAAGTATGGTCACATGATAATTTTCAAAAGCAAGAAAACCAGAGAGCACACACTAAATATAACTTGATACTGAAGTCTCTGATATAACCCATTTTGTTTCCGCCTTCCTTCTTATTTGTCTGACCAACTCTTTTTTATGTATTTGTTAACTCTAATACCAGGTAAAGCCATTCCAGCATTGTCAGCTGGTACCCCTGAGCAACAATTTTAACACTGCAATTCAGGCTTGTTGTAGAGTTCCTTTTACTTTTAGACTATGGGGTTGACAATTTCCAGTCAGTATATATTTTTTGACATTAGTTAAATCAGCTCTTTTTGCTCCTCCCCTTTCAGTGACTTAGATTCTTTTGTAATAGTGTTCATTCTATCCTGGGGTTGTCCAACCTCCAAATTGATTCCCTTTGTTTGTCTGTAAATGTTAATAGGTCCCTCTTCATGACGAGCAGTTCTATGGGCCTTGATGAATGCATACATTCATGTATCTGCCACCTCGAAAATATACAGAATAATTTCATCACTCAAAAAATTCCCATAATGTCCCTTTTATAGACAATAGCTCCCTGTTCCCCTAGCCCCTGATTACCACTGAATTATTTTCCATCTCTACAGTTTTTCCTTTTTCAAAATGTCATATGAATAGAATCCAATGATGTGTACTGTTTTCATCTCTTTTTCTTATCAAAAGTGAAAGTGAAAGTCTCTCAGTCGTGTCTGACTCTTTCCGACCCCATGGACTATACAGTCCATGGAATTCTCTAGAACCGAATACTGGAGTGGGTAGCCTTTCCCTTCTCCAGGGGGTCTTCCCAACCCAGGGATCAAACCTAGGTCTCCCTCATTGCAGGCAAATTCTTTACCAGCTTAGCCACAAAAAATACACTTTAAATTCATTTATGTTTTGTAGAAATCAATAGCTCATCTCTTTTTTATTATTTGATAGTATTCCATTTATATCTATTAATACCACAGTTTGTTTAGCCATTCACCTTTAGGAGTATATCTGTTTGCTTCTAGTTTGAGTGAATCTTGGTAAAACTGCGATAAACATCGACAAACAGGATTTTGTGAAACATATGTTTTCAGTTCGCTATGGGAAATACTTAAGAGAGCAAACACTGGATCACACGAGAAATCCATACATGATGTTATACGAAATCTCCAAACTGTCATCAGAGATGATTGTACCTTTTTGCATTACCACAACAAATCAATGACTGAGATTCAAATCTTTACTAGTATTTAACACTATAAGGATTTTTTGCCATTTTAACAAATGCAGAGTAATTTATCTTTGTGCTTTCAATATTTATTTTCTTAATGAAAAATTCTATGGAGCACAATTGTGTGTACTTCTCCTCTGTATATCTTCTCTTGTAAAGGTTCAGATCCTTTGTGCATTTTTAATTGAGTTGATTTTTTTTTTTTGCCTTTAAAGGACACTCTATATATTCTATAAAACAAATCCTTTATACAGTGACAACAAGATAAGAGAGTATCTTTATCCTCCCAAGTAAAACAACAATTAGATGAATAACTGCAGACAGAAATAGCTCTAGGAGGGCTCAGGAGTCCAATTAAGAATCTGCAGTAACACAGTGGAGGAAAAAAATAGAGAATAACTACAGAGAAAAGGTCATGGGGGAAACTGGCAGAGATGAAGCATCTGGCTGGGAACAAAGGGAGTGTTGATGTCAGGGTCAGGCACAGGCTGAGGGCCACTGGGCTGCAGTGCCCCCTGTGAGGACCCCACACAACCTCTGCCACTGAGGGTCTCAGCAATGATGCTACCACTCCCCACAGCTTTTGCAATGGGGGAGCCCGGTGAACCCCACAGTGTTCATTAATGTAGATTCCACTGAAGACTCCTACCACTTAAGCCACTGAGGTAACCAGCAGCCCCTGCAGCTGCAGACTCTGGAGAGGAAGATGCTGACCCCACCCCCAGACCCCTCACCCAGGGAAAGAGCCATGGCTGGACTTCTCTGGGCCCTGGGCTCACTCCCCACTCCAACCCTCCGCTTGCCGTGGACCTTGGAGCCAACCTTACTTGGAACACTGGTTCTGGGGCAATTCTCCTTGTGTCTGCACTCAAGATTCTGGCTGCATAGCTGCTCTGCACACACCCACATTCAGTCACCAGGACCACTGTCAGTGCTGACTAACCTGTACCCAGGACTTCAGGACTGTGAGCTCTGCACACGCCTGCACCCCAGACCCCAAGTGCACAGCCACTTAGGGAGTGCCCACATCAAAGACGCCTAGAAACCTCACTGCAACGGGAATGTCCCCACTCATATAGAGCTCTGGGCACAACCCTGAGCGAGTAGACCTCAAGTGATCTCATGCAAAGAAATCAGTGGTAACTATGTGAGGTGATGGATATGCTAATTATCTTATTATGGTAATAATTTCACAATTTTACACATACATAAACATTACATAGTACCCCTAAAATATACTGAATTTTTATCTTTCATCCTCAATAAAGCTAGAAAAAATGTAAAGAACCATTTATATGTAAATTGAAAATATGATATGCAAAGACATGATTTGCAAATATTTTCTCCTAGCCTATGCTTTCTTTTATAGAACAAAAATTCTAATTTTGATAAGTAAAATTTGTCACTTTGTTCTTTCCTAGACCATCCTTTAGACGATAAAGAATCCCCCTGCCATGTGGGAGACTTGGGTTCGATCTCTTGGTTGGGAAGATCCCCTGGAGGAAGCCATGGCAACCCACTCCAGTGTTCTTGCCTGGAGAATCCCCATGGACAGAGCAGCCTGGGGCCCATGGGGTAGCAAAGAGTCAGACACGACTGAGCGACTAAGCACACAGCACGGCACCAACAAATTCAATGCCAAACTCAGACATTTCTGATTTTCTTCTATATTTTCGTTTAAAAGTTTTATAATTTTATGTTCCACATTTCAGTGGTATCCATCTTGAATTAATTATTGTTTTAGGTAGAAGGTATACTTTGAAGCTCATTTGCTTTTGTATATAGACATCGTGTTGCTGCACGAAAAAGAATATCACTTTTCCATTTAATTGCTGTGGCAAAAACTGGTTTGCTATATTGTATGTTTCTATTGATGAAATCTCTATTCTGTTCAAATGATTTATGTGTCTATTCTTTCACCAATATACACTTTCTTGATTAATGTAACTTTAGAGTAAGTCGTGAAATCAGTTAAGGAGCATATTTCAACTTTGTTCTTCTTTTTAAGTATTACTTTAAGTATTCTAGTAGCTCTACCTCTTCATATGAATCTTTCAGCTTGAAAGATTGTTTCCAAAATTCTTGCTTAAATTTTTGTTGAGATCAGATTGAATCTGTAGATAAATACGAAGAAGCTGATATATTAAAGTCGTCCAATCCATGAAAAAATATATCTATACATATATACACACATACTTGTCTTCTTACTATACAGTTATAATATTTCTTATCAGATACATGATTTGCAAATATATTCTCGCATCCTTGGGTTATATACTCACTTTAGTGATGGTATAATTTTAGACACAAATGTTTTTACTGTCGATAAAGTCCGATTTACTTTTTCTTTTATTACCTAAGTTTCTGCTGTTGTATGTAAGAACCAACTCCCAAACTCAAAGCCACTGTATCAGTTATCTAGGGCTGCTGTACAAAGCACCACAAACTCTATAGTTTAAAACAACAGAAATTTCAGCTATCACACAGGTCTATATGTCTGAAATCAAGATGTCAGGAAGACTACATTCTTTATGAAACCAGTAGGGAAACGTGTCCTTGTTCTTCTTAGTCTCTAGTGGTTTTATGGCAAACTGTGGAGATCCTTGGCTTGAAGTTGCCTAACTACATGGCCTGAGCCTGGGCACTGATGGAGTGGGGGCACTGGCCAAGCCACAGCAGCTCCAGAGTGTGAGGCGTGGGCACTGGTACTCTAGATATGGGTGCTTGCCAAGCAGTCACAGAGCTAGTGTCTGGGGAAAGACCAGGCAGGGAGCAAACACTGCTCTGGGGTCCAGTGCACGGGCATTCCTTCTGCAACTTTGGCTCCAGTGTCCTGCGTGTGGGCACTTACGGAGTGGCTGTATGATTACAATAAACATAAAATAAGTGGAAAGAAATTAAAGACCTGAATAAGTTGAAAGGCATCTGATGTTCATGGGAAGGAAAACAATATGATTAAGATGTTAATACTACCCAAAGTGATCTCAGTTCAATTCAGTTCAGCCACTCAGTCAAGTTTGACTATTTGTGACCCCATGGACTGCAGCACACCAGGCTTCCCTGTCCATCATCAACTCCTACAGCCTGCTCAAACTCATGTCCATCAAGTCAGTAATGCCATTCTAACATCTCATCCTCTGTCATCCCCTTCTCTTCTTGCCAGCATCTTTCCCAGCATCAGGGTCTTTTCCAATCAGTCAGCTCTTCACATCAGGTGGCCAAAGTATCGGAGCTTCAGCATCAGTCCTTCCCATGAATATTCAGGACTGATTTCCTTTAGGATGGACTGGCTGGATATCCTTGCAGTCCAAGAGACTCTCAACAGTCTTCTCCAATACTACAGTTCAAAAGCATCAATTCTTTAGCACTCAGCTTTTGTGGTCCAACTCTCGTATCCATACATGACTACTGGAAAAGCCATAGCTTTGACTAGAGGGACCTTTGTTGGCAAAGTAATGTCTCTGCTTTTTAGTATGCTGTCTAGGTTGGTCATAGCTTTTCCTTCAAGGAGCTAGCGTCTTTTAATTTCATGGCTGCAGTCACCATTGGCAGTGGTTTGGAGCCCAAGAAAATAAAGTCTGTCACTGTTTCCATTGTTTCCCCATCTATTTGCCAAGAAGTGATGGGACCGGATGCCATGATCTTTGTTTTCTGAATGCTGAGCTTTAAGCCAACTTTTTCACTCTCTTCTTTCACTTTCATCAAGAGGCTCTTTAGCTTCTCTTTGTTTTCTGCCATAACAGTGGTGTCATCCGCATATCTGAGGTTATTGATACTTCTTTCAGCAGTCTTGATTCCAGTTTGTGCTTCATCCAGTCCAGCATTTCACATGATGTACTCTGCATATAAGTTACATAAGCAGGGTGACAATACACAGCCTTGAGGTACTCCTTTCCCAGTTTGGAACCAGTCCGTTGTTCCATGTCTGGTTTTCACTGTTTCTTCTTGACCTGCATACAGATTTCTCAGGAGGCAGGTAAGGTGGTCTGGTATTCCCATCTCTTGAAGAATTTTCCATAGTTTGTTGTGATCTACACAGTCAGTCTTTGGCATAGTCAAGAAAACAAAAGTAGATGTTTTTCTGGAACTTTCTTGCTTTTTTGATGATCCACTAGATGTTGCCAATTTGATCTCTGGTTCCTCTGCCTTTTCTAAATCCATCTTGAAGATCTGGAAGTTCTCAGTTTATGTACTGTTGAAGCCTTCTTGGAGAATTTTGAGCACTACTTTGCTGGCGTGTGAGATGAGTGAGATTGTGCTGTAGTTTAAACATTTTTGGCATTGCTTTTCTTTGGGACTGGAATGAAAACTGACCTTTTCCAGTCCTGTGGCCACTGCTGAGTTTTCCAAATTTGCTGGCATATTGAGTGCAGGACTTTCACAGTATCATCTTTTAGAACATGAAATAGTTCAACTGGAATTCCATCACCTCCACTAACTTTGTTTTAGAAGACCAATATAATGTCTTTCAAAATCCCAGTAGCTTTTTTTTTTTTTTTTTTTGGCAAAAACTGAAATGCCAATCCTAAAATTCATATGGAATTGCAAAAAAAATCCAGAAATGTCAAAGCAATAGTTGTGAAAGAATAATAGCTCTAATACCTTGCTGGTGGGAATGAAAAATGATGTAGCTGCTGTTGAAAACCATTTGGTGGGTCTTAGAAAGTCAAACACAGAGTCACCATATAACCCAGCAATTTCACTTCTGAAAATATACCCAAAGAGAACTGAAGATATATGTTCAGCAAAAACTTGTATATGAATATTCATAGAAACATTATTAACAATTGTCCAAAGGTTAAAAGACCCCAAATAGTCATCAGATAATGAACCCACTGTGGTATATCTATACAATGGAATATTATTCAGCCATAAAATGACATGAAGATTAAAAAATGTTACCACATGGAAGATCTTCAAAAGCATTACGCTGAGTGAAAGAAAATGACAAAAATTATATGTTCCCACTTTAATAAAATATCTAGGCTAGGAATACAAATAAAAACAAAGTTTTGATTACTCAGTGACAGGGGATTTAGGAATAGGAAGAATGGGACTTACTAACATATATGGGGTTTATTTTTGTGGTGATGGAAATATTCAGGAATAAGATTCTTGTGATGATTGCATAACATTGTAAATACAAAAAAAAAAAAAAAAACTTTGATTGTACACTTTAAAATGGTGAATTCTATGTTATTCATAGGAGAGTGAAAACGCAAGTTTAAAACTCAACAGTCAGAAAACTAAGATCATGGCATCCAATCTCATCACTTAATGGCAAATAGATGGGGTGAAAAATGAAAACAGTGATAGATTTCATTTTATTGGACTCCAAAATCACTGCATATGGTGACTGCAGCCATGAAATGAAAAAATGCTTGCCCCCTGGAAGAAAAGCTATGACAAACCAAGATAGCATCTTAAAAAGCAGAGACATCACTTTGCTGACAAAGATTCTATAATCAAAGCTATGGTTTTTCTAGTAGTCAGGTACATAAGTGAGACTTGGACCATAAAGAAGGCTGAGCACTGAAGAATTGATGTTTTTGAATTTTGGTGCTAGAGAAGACTCCTGAGTCTCTTGGATAGCAAGGAGATCAAACCAGTCCATCCTAAAGGAAATGAGTCCTGAATATTCATTGGAAGGACTGATGTTGAAGCTGAAGTGCCAATACTTTGGCCACCTGATGCGAAGAGCTGACTCATTTGAAAAGACCCTGATGCTGGGAAAGATTGAAGGCAGGAGGAGAGGGGGACAACAGAGGATGAGATGTTTGGATGGTATCACCAACTCAATAGACAAGATTTTTAGCAAACTCCGGGAGATCGTGAAGGACAGAGCAGCCTGGCGTGCTGCAGTTCATGGAGTCGCAAAGAATCGGGCAGGACCTAGCTACTAAACACCAACATCTAATGTAATCTTTAGCACTCTCATATGCGTATGTGCTAAATCACCTCAGTTGTGTCCAATTCTTTGTGACCTTATGGACTGTAGCCCACCAGGCTCCTCTGCCTGATTCTCCAGGCAGAAATACTGAAGTGGGTTTCCATGCCCTCCTCCAGGGGATCTTCCCGACCCAGGGATTTAACCTTCATCTCTTATGTCTCCTGCATTGGTAGATGGAGTCTTTATCACTTGCACCACCTGGGAAGCCCCTACTCTCATATGAGGGATATTCAATATTATTGCTCCTCTTTTTATAGGTGATATACTGATTTTTGGAGAGATTGAAGAACTTGGCCAAGGTCTCCCTGCAACAGATGATAGAACTAGGATCGGAAGGGAGACCATACTACCGCAGAGCCCAAATTTATAAAAACTGTACCTGACAGCACTGATGAAACAGAGGTAATTCTGCCTGGGTGTTTAGGGACAGAGAGGACTATGCAGAGGAAAGAATGAATCCTTCTTCTTAGTTCTAAAAAATAAGAATAAAGGTTTCCCAAAATATGTCCAGTCCAGCCCTGTAGTGGTAAAACAAATGGGTATTTTGTTTAAAAGAATTGAGAAGACAGATTTCCAGGTTTTTATGAAAGAGATAGAGAAAGCTTGCATAAGGTTCTGACACCACATAGGCCAGAGATTTTAAGGAAGTTTTAACCTGCGTTGCCTAACTTGTCTGTGAGGCTTCCCTGATGGCTCAGCAGTAAATAATCTTTCTGCCATGCAGGAGCCGCAGGAGACTCTGGTTTGAAACCTGGGTGGAGCAGATCCCCTGGAGAAGGCATGGCCAATGCACTCCAGTATTCCTACCTGGAGAATCCCAAGGGCAGAGGAGCCCGGTGGACTACAGCCCACGGGGTCACAAAGAGTCAGACACGACTGAAGTGATTTAGCATGCACGCATGCAACTTGGCTGGGGCGCTGCTGACTTGCTGGCTAGTTGCTCCTCCTTCTAAGTTTCCATCCTCCCTTGCCTTCATAAACACTCTTAGCTAAAATGCATACAAACATTATCCTCTGCATATCCCAGTCAGGTTCAGGTTAGGAGGACCAATCTGGGACCCGGAGCCTCATGAGATATCCACTCACTTGATACTATATGTTTCCCCTGAGACTGATTGTGTGACAAGGTCGTTTTCTCTGCCTTGATATTTGCAAGAGCACAAACCCAAGTTATGTTCCACCATACAGAGCTCTGAGGGTGGGGAGGGAGCTTCTCCAGCATGAAGCCTTCCTGGATGGGGACTTCTAGTCAGTAGCCTGAGCAAGAAGGTTGTCCTTACTGTCTGCCTTGTACCTTCATCTGTCGAGCCTAGGACAAAAGTAAGTATCAAGAAATCACACCATCACAGCTGATTAGAACGGGAAGGACCTCTAGAAGTTTCAACTGTTTTAATTCTTGCAAATGAGGATGGGAAAGGCCCAGAGAGTTTAAAGTTAGAGCTAGGCATCATCTCACTCCCAGTTCACCACTCTTTCCACTCTGCTGTGCCAGCCTCCAGGATCCATATTTCCATGCTCATTATAATCAGCTGTCTTATATAAATGGTAGAGTGATGGTTAGACTCAAAAAGGGAGACTGCGTCCCCTAATTTTTGTTTGTTTGTTTGTTTGTTTAGAATGTACTACAGGACTAGGTAGAAACATCTTAGCTCCCTTTCTGAATATCAGGGCTTGGAGGAAACTTTCAACATCTGTTTGTGATCTCAAATATAAAGCCATTTTCCTTAGAAACATCAAAGTTTAGACATTCATTATTATTGACTGAATACCCTGCAGTAACCAAGAAAAGGTGTAATAGACTACAGAAAGCAACTTGTCTCAAACTGTCTGATTTTAAAATGTTAGTACCTTTAGGGTTTCTAAAGAGTTTTTATATCTATTGTCACATCAGAGCAGGATAACAGCTTACAAGAGAGATAAAGAATGTTTTTCATCTTGTGAAATAAGGAGATCTGGCCGTGGCAGGCCTACACCCAGCTGGTTGTTGATAGAACTAGGATTAGAATCGGTCTTGTGTTTGTGGTTCAATCCTATCCACACTCCCACACCTCTGAATTTCTGGATCAAAAGGAGATATTTTGTGTCCATTTGTACCTGTAAGTAGTATAAATAATGTA
Source organism: Bos grunniens (assembly GCF_055505025.1). Classification (NCBI taxonomy): domain Eukaryota; kingdom Metazoa; phylum Chordata; class Mammalia; order Artiodactyla; family Bovidae; genus Bos; species Bos grunniens. The sequence goes on along the minus strand of NC_141179.1, from coordinate 82,418,801 downwards.
TTTGGTCAATACAAATGTATTTGGACATTCTTATCACATTCAGTTCAGTTCAGTAGCTCAGTCATGTCCGACTCTTTGCGACCCCATGAATCGCAGCATGCCAGGCCTCCCTGTCCATCACCAACTCCCGGAATTCACCCAAACTCATGTGCATCGAGTTGGTGATGCCATCCAGCCATCTCATCCTCCGTCGTCCCCTTCTCCTCCTGCCCCCAATCCCTCCCAGCATCAGGGTCTTTTCCATGAGTCAACTCTTCGCATGAGGTGGCCAAAGTATTGGAGTTTCAGCCTTAGCATCAGTCCTTCCAATGAATACCCATTAGTGAAATACAAAAATTAACTTTATTTTTTTTTTCAAAAATAGATTTAATCAGATTTACATGTTTATGCATTTGGGGCAAATCTGGCAACTCTAGCAAGCACAGACATAAGAACTGATGAATAATCCTCAGGAGAAAGTAATTCATGGTGAGTAGGGTATTCTGGCATACTCCGTTACTTCACTGATCATTTCACTAGATTTATACACACTTTTATTATATCACTTATCACGTTGGGGAGGTAATTTGTGGATCTGGTTGTCTCTACCTCCTTTAAAAGTCAGGAGTCGTGTTCTTCATCTCGTGACCCTTGCTCCTGGCACAGAGCTGGTTTATGTGCAAAGCCAACTGGGAAGAGAAGGAGACAGAGAGAGAATTGGCACTGAACACAGTCCACACACTGGCATTGCATTAGCAGGGCTCCATATGCCACTCAACCTCAACTTCTCAGATCGCTAAAATAAGTACTTTGGGTATTACAAGAATCGAGTATTCCACAGACAATCAGACTGAGATTCACAGAGTGTAAGTAAATTTCCCGTAGCCACATCCTATCCAAGTTACTAATTACTGGCTGCTGCTGCTAAGTCGCTTCAGTCGTGTCTGACTCTGTGTGACCCCAGAGACGGCAGCCCACCAGGCTCCCCCATCCCTGGGATCCTCCAGGCAAGAACACTGGAGTGGGTTGCCATTTCCTTCTCCAATGCATGAAAGTGAAAAGTGAAAGTGAAGTTGCTCAGTCGTGTCCGACTCTTCGTGATCCCATGGACTGCAGCCCACCAGGCTCCTCCATCCATGGGATTTTCCAGGCAAGAGTACTGGAGTGGGGTGCCATCGCCTTATCCATAATTAGTGGCACTTATTGTCAAAAGTAAACATTTTTTGGAGTTGTGACTGTGCTTGCTCTTTTGTTGAAACACAGTTGATTTTCAGGGTTGTGTTAGTTTAAGGTACACAGCAAAGTGATTAAGTTTTTCATATAATACAAGCGTATATTCTTTTTCAGATTCTTTCACATTATAAGTTATTATAAGATATGGAATATATTTCCCTGTGCTACACAGTAGGTCCCTGATGTTTATCTGTTTTATATATAGAAGTATGTATCTGTTAATCCCTAGCTCTTAATTTATCACCCCTTTCCCTTCTGGTAACCATAAGTTCATCTTCTATGTCTGTGAGTCTGTTCCTGTTTTGTAAACAAGTTCGTTTCTGTCATTTTTTATGAGATTCCACATATAATAATATCATATCATATTTATCTTTCTCTGTCTGACTTACTTCACTTAGTAATGATAATCTCTAATCCCACCCATGTTGCTGCAAATGGTATGATTTCATTCTTGTTTATGGCTGAGTAATATTCTACTGTATATATGTGCTACATGCTCTTTAATCACTGATCAGTCCATGGATGTTGGGGCCATTTCACGTAGTGCTGCTGTGAAGACTGAGGTGCATGTATCCTTTCAAATTAGTGGATTTTCTTCCTTTAGCTATATACCCAGGAGTGGGATTGCTGGCTCATATGGTAACTCTATTTTTAGTTTTTTAAGGAACCTCCATAGTGGCCCACCAACTTACAGCCCCACCAACACTGAAGGAGGGATTCCCGGAAAAAATATATTCTTGTTATATTTGATCTAAATAGTCACTTTAGACTCTGCTAAACAGTTGTATTATATCTATAATCTGATACATTTTTTCTCTTTTAGGTCTCAATCCTAGTTTCATGTCTACCAATTACTTTTGTACATCACTCTCAATTGAGATTTGATTTAGTAATACTTATATACTTATAACTGTCTATTTATACAGTGGTGTTTGCCAGTTCCTACCTTTATCCATGATGTTTCTTCTGCCTGGTATAGTAGTAGTAGCAGTAATAGTAGTAGTGACATCTTAAACTCTTTGAGTAATTGCTATGCAATTAACATTGTTTTCAATGTTCTACATGATCTAAGTTATCCTACTCATCTACCTTAAAAGTTGAAAACTGAATTTCCCACTTGGAAGATGAAGAAACTGAAATATAGGAAGATTAATGAACTTGACCTACTGTTTCAAGAAGCATGCTTAATATTGCAGATTTTAGATCATGCTGCCTGGATTCCAATCCCAGTTCTACCATCAAATATGCTACTTGAGCAAGTAATTTACCTCTTTAAATTTTGGTTCCATTTGAAGCAAAATGGGGGTGATAATAGTACCTGCCTAACAGAATTGCTCTGGAGAAGGCAATGGCACCCCACTCCAGTACTCTTGCCTGGAAAATCCCATGGATGGAGGAGCCTGGTGGGCTGCAGTCCATGGGGTCGCTGAGGGTCAGACACGACTGAGCAACTTCATTTTCACTTTTCACTTTCATGCATTGGAGAAGTAAATGGCAACCCACTCCAGTGTTCTTGCCTGGAGAATCCCAGGGACGGGGGAGCCTGGTGGGCTGTCATCTATGGGGTCGCACAGAGTCGGACACGACTGAAACGACTTAGCAGCAGCAGCAGCAGCAACAGAATTGCTAACTGAAGTAAATGAGTTAATACATGTGATCAGCTTAGAACAGTTTCCTGACCCAAAGTAAATGTTACGTGTTTGCTGTTATAATAACTAATATATTGTTACTATTATTTCTTTAGTTTCCAAGACACAACTGAGGAGTCCTGATCTCCAGAAATCCTTCCTGAGTTCTTGTGTTGGGCAAACCAAACGTGCTTTCTAATTCCAAAGGCCACGGGTGTCCCTCCACTTCAGAAATACATTATGACTAATGTATCTTTTGGATGCAGGTCTCTCCCACTAAGGAATCCTTAAAGACAAGGGCTACATCACATCCTCCCCTGAATATTTCATAATAGTTAATCCAGGAGGAATGAATGGGACCTAATATGCCAGAGTCAGAAGTGTCTCTTGGGTCAAGACAGTCTCTCATACTGTAACTACAGAAGCTACAATAAGCTATCTGCTGAGTTACCACTGGAGGTGAGAGCAACCAGATATACTACGTGCTATGGCAGGAGGTCTGTGGTCTGGTTGATGGTACAGAGTCTCTAGGTGAGGACAAAACTAATCCTTCCATCTCCCCTATTCTCTTCACCTACAAATAAGGCAAAGGTGTAGATGACAGTGGAAGACAGAAACTGAGGGCCACTCAGCTGAGGGCCCCATGAATTAGAGAGAAAAAGAAGGTTGGAATCACTGTAGATCACCAGTGAAGTGAATGAGGATCCCTCAGAGATGGAGGAGGCAATTGAGGAGGGCTTGTCAGCGTTACACACCAATGACTGACAAAAGGTTTCCTGTATCTTACTTTCTGTTGATTTAAGCCTTTGATGTATACCTTAGACAAGTGTGCTTGTAAGAGATGAAATAAGAAGAGTCCTACATGGTTTAATATAAGAGATATAACATACAGCAAGCAAGCAAGCTGAAATGTGACCCAGAGTCATCATATGGTCTGCTCTTGGCAGCCACATACCACTTCTAGATGAACAACCTCAGTCAACCCAGCACTACCCATCTGGCTCAGCTTCTCACTCACGAGCTCCTTCCCTCCATAAGAAGCTGACAACATGACTAAAGACTCCATTTACAGTGTACTTCCCATGAAGACGATCGGATAGCATCATCTTGTACTTGCTGAGCTTGTCATAGGTGCTGCTCACGTTGACTCCCCAATTGATGGAGAACCTTTCAGAGGTGACTGAATTCCTTCTCGTGGGGTTAACAGATGCTCTAGAGATACAGGTCCCTCTGTTTACAATCTTCGCTCTCATCTACCTCACTACTCTGGTTGGGAACCTTGGGATGATCGTGTTGATTCTGTTGGACTCTCGACTTCACACGCCCATGTACTTTTTCCTCGGTAACCTCTCCCTAGTGGACTGTGTGTATGCCTCCTCTGTTACTCCTAAAGTAATGGCGGCGATTCTCACAGGAGACAAGATTATATCCTACGATGCATGTGCTACCCAGATGTTCTTCTTTGCAGCCTTTGCCACTGTTGAAAGTTTCCTCCTGGCCTCAATGGCCTTTGACCGCCAGGCGGCCGTGTGCAAACCCCTGCATTACACCACCACCGTGACGAGAGCTATGTGCGCCTTGCTGGCCACCAGCTCCTATGTTTGTACAATCTTCCGTCCATGTTGCCCTCACTTTCCACCTCTCCTTCTGCCATTCCAACGTGGTTAATCACTTTTTCTGTGACATTCCCCCACTGCTGGCTCTCTCTTGCTCTGATATCTACACAAACGAGATTGTGCTCTTCACACTGGCAGCGTTCAACACCTTGTTCGCTCTTTTGGTTATCTTGGGCTCGTACCTCTTCATCTTTACTGCTATCCTGAGGATGCGCTCATCTGAAGGACCCCAGAAGGCCTTCTCCACCTGTGCTTCCCACCTCACCACTGTCTCCATCTTCTATGGGGCAATCATCTTCATGTACTTACAGCCCAGCTCCAGCCACTCCATGGGCACAGACAAAATGGCGTCCGTGTTCTATGCCATGGTCATCCCCATGCTGAATCCACTGGTCTACAGCCTGAGGAACAAGGAGGTCAAGAGTGCCTTTAAAAGGGTGGTTGGAAAAGCAGTCTTCTCTAGGCTTAGCTTACTAATTAGAAATCGCATGCAAACCATGTGAATCTTCTATTGGACTTCTGTGGCCAAGAATGCTGTTTGAAGGTTAATTCTTTCTTGTCTTTTATTTCTTTGAGCAGTTCCTTCCCAGACAAAACTGATTGTATTCACTCTTCACGACTGTAACTGGGTAGAAGAAATTCCAGATGTCCCTTTCCAGAAATATAACATTGCTTCTATCTTAAGATAAAGATTATAATCCTTGATACCATAGGATCCCACATTACATCAGTTTGTTGGTTTAAGGTGCTTTGCAGGTAAATCTCATAGGTGTTTGACACTAGAGTCCCATTTTCATTTTCTAGAATTAAGAGAACCCGAAGAATCTTCCACACAGCACAGGGCCATGTTTCTTAGACATTTATACTCCTAAGAGTTACCTTGAATGACTGATGAAGAAATAGAATTTAGGGATCTAATCCAGATAATATAACTTAGCATACTTCTGGTAGAGCTCAGAAATCTTTAGAATTATGCCCCGTTATCCACATATACATGGATCCTGAGCTTAGTGAGAATGCCAGTTGTAAATCTGGATAATGAGGGATAGTATACAAGCTAGATCTATTTTATTCTTGAATCTCAGAGAGAAAAACATGCTTCAAAAGGCTGAAATATATCCATACCTATTCCTTACCTGAGTTCTAATAGATAAAATTCATATAAGAGTCTGGCTAGGGAGAACTACCTGCATTATTAACAAGCTTCCCCTGTATTTCAGATGCGGTCGGGGTGCAGATTACACTTTGAAAACTGTTTCCCTGGAACAGTGGTTCAAAAGCATCATTACCAAGCCAGCAGCATCAGCATGACCTGGAATTTTTTAGAAATGCCAATTACAGGAACCCTCATCCCAGACCCACAGAATTGAAACTCCAGGAGTACAACCAAGCTATCTGTGTTTTTTAACAAGCCCTCCTGGTGATTCTGAAGCAGACTCAGGTTTGAAAACCAATGCATTCAAGCAACCAAGAAACATTTAGCCTACGGCTGCAGTCCATGGGGTCGCTAAGAGTCAGACACAACTGAGCGACTTCACTTTCACTTTTCACTTTCATGCATTGGAGAAGGAAATGGCAACCCACTCCAGTGTTCTTGCCTGGAGAATCCCAGGGACCGGGGAGCCTGGTGGGCTGCCGTCTCTGGGGTCACACAGAGTCGGACACGACTGAAGCGACTTAGCAGCAGCAGCAGCAGTGGTTCTCAAACTCAGCTGCACATTACAATCACCTGGGGGAGATTTTTAAAATATTACTGGCCAGATCCCACTTCCAGAGAGTATGATATAATACTGATTCAGGAAATTTTGAAATTCAGGAAAATTTGATCTGGGATAAGACCTGCACACCAGGAGATTGTAAGATGCAGTCACTTCCCTGGAGCCTGATATATAGAAAAGATTAGGACCAAAAAAGAGGTACTATTCATTTAGAATCTAGTACCTTTCCAAGTATTGCATATGCTATCTCATTAAGGTCTCACACTAACTCTGAGAGAGTCAACCAGGTAGAGAGGAGGAATGGAGTCTCAGATATGGGTGTGTGGGTAATGCGTTCTCAGTTGCTCAGTCATGTCTGACTCTGCAATGCCATGGACTGTAGCCCACCAGGCTCCTCTGTCCATTGGATTCTCCAGGCAAGAATACTAGAGTAGGTTGCCATTTCCTCCTCCAAAGGATCTTCCTGACTCAGAGATTGAACTGGCATCTCTGGCCTCTCCTGCATTGGAGGCAGATTCTTCACCACTGAGCCACCTGGAGGATGTGGGTAGATGGTGGCAAAGTAAGAATTTTAGGTCTGCGGAATCCTGAAGTAAATCCTTTCCAGCTTGGTTCAGCTAACAGTTGTTTGACACCAGGGCAGACTGTAGGACACATAAAGTATATTAAGACAAAAACATCTTTTTATCAAAGAACACTAGTCTTCTCGGTATAACAAAACTATCATTTTTTATTGAAGTATAGTTGATTTGCAATGCTGTGACAATTTCTTCTGTACAGCAAAGTGATTTAGATAGCATAATTATCTTTATAACTAAGACATTAGAAGGACTGAAAGAGAGAAAGTCAGAATATTATTAATTTAGCATCTTTCTTGAATCTGTTTAAATCTCCTTCCTTGTGGATATTCTGAAGACTGCCCGAATCCCCATCACTTGATCACAGGTCTAAGTAGGAGCACACTAAACAACACGGTTTTTGAGGTCATCAGAGGTATATAAAGGGGACTGAAACTCTTGTGCTCTGTCCACGTGTTGCTATGTTCTTGCAGTGAAGCCCTTGTTAACTGAGAAGACTTGCCGTCCCTGTTTTCTAGACGTTTTGAACTGCAAAATTCGAAGCTTCACTTGGATAAAAAGTTAAGCTAGAAACGTGCACACTCCAGTGGACATCCACGTTTAGGAGGACTGCAGACCACAGGCCTCGTAATATGATGTGCTCACCTGCGCCAATTCCCAAAGGTACCCTTGCGTCACTGAGAAGACGTAGAAAAGAGCAGTAAAAGACAAATGCACGCCCGGAATGCCCCCACGCCCTGACCTTTGCAGTCTCAATGCGTCGGGGTGTGGCATTAGTCACACTGGTGCAGCACCCACAGCCGACAGGTTCAGACAGCGGTCTAACCACGCTGGACCCTCGGTGTTGGGCAACAGTGGAACACTCTAACAGCTCATCCACCTCCAGTCAAATACGCCACGTAAGCTTTTAAATGTGAGTAATGAACATATATTAATACAATTGAACGTTTCTGTCTGGATTATTTCTGAGAATAGATGTTGCTGTAGACTGAATATCTGTGTGTCACCAAAATTCCTATGTTAAATCCTAATGCCCAGAGTAGTAGGAGGTGGGGTCTTTGAGGGGAGGCAGATCCAGTGTCTGGGAGAGCCTCCATGAGTGGGCTTAGTGTTCCCCTGAAAGAGACCCAGAGAGCTCTTTTGTCCCTTGCACCACGTGGGGATACAGCAAAGAGACGGCAGTCTATAAACCAGCGCCTTGATGCTGGACTTCCTAGCCTCCAGAACTGTGAGAAATACATCTTTATTGTTAATAAGCCACCCGGTCTGTGGTATTCTGAAGCATGGACACACCAAGACGGAAGGCTTAGCAGCAGCAGAACGAGATCAAACCTGCCCCAAACTATGATGATTTTGATTCTAATAAGACATTGAACTCGGGATAATCAATGAGGGGAAAGAATTTTAGGCAGACTGCAGAGGAATTAAATAATTTCCTTATTCTTCATTCAGAGGAGGTCAATCAAGCTAAAACGGAATTTATTCTAGTTAAAAAATTCTCTCTGAAACTGGCATTAATGGGAATTTTACAGTCCTGAGACTGGGATGAGCTCATAAATCAGCCCTCTTATTCTCTACCAGCCTGGGGTTCTCATGGGTAATCAAATGTTCGTTCAATGAAAAAAATAATAAATGGATGGATGAGGATATGTGTGCCTGTATGATAGCATTAGTTAGTAAACAAACAAGTGAGTGAACTGAGGTTGAATAAATGAGTCAGCACCAAGCTGGGTACCTAATGGCCAATTACAGGATTCCAGATCCACTCTTTCTGTGCCCAAAATGAGGACATGTTTCAGATCATCCCATAGAGTTGTCTCTTCCATCATCCCATAGAAGTACAAACCATGCTCCTTTTCACTAACTAAACCCAGTTGGAGTTGGGATATGGTTTAATCACTTTGGTGACAAAGATTCATACAGTCAAAGCTATGGTCTCCAGTAGTCATGTATGGATGTGAGAGTTGGACCATAATGAGCACTGAAGAACTGATACTTTTGCACTGTGGTGTTGGAAAAGACTCTTGAGAATCCCTTGGCCAGAAAGGAGATCAAATCAGTCCATCCTAAAGGAGATCAGTCCTGAATATTCATTGGAAGGACTGACGTTGAAGGTGAAGCTCTAATACTTTGGCCGCCTGATGCGAAGAGCCGACTCACTGGAAAAGACCCTGATGCTGGGGAAGACTGAGGGCAGGAGGAGAAGGAGGTGGCAGTGGGTGAGATGGTTGGATGGCATCACCGACTGGATGGACATGAATTTTAGCAAATTCCATGAGACAGTGGGCTTCCCTGAGAGCTCGGTTGGTAAAGAATCCACCTGGAATGCAGGAGATAGTGAGGACAGAGCAGTCTGGTGCGCTGGAGTTAGTGGGGTCACAGTCAAACACAGCTTAGCAACTGAGCAACAGCAATGGTCTAATGGGATAGAACATTTTATATACTTAGCATGGTACTCAGTGTATTACAAAGAAGAAGGATTAAATATTTTTTATTTTATCTTTAGCAAAAATAGAAGAGAGAGAATCAGAACTATATCTCTCTGCCTTTCTCCAATTTCAGGACCACCTAATTTTATTTGTTCTCTCTTTCATGTTCTTGGATTTTATGAACCAAATCTATGTTCTTATACTGTCTCCATCTGAGGACATCTTCCTGAGCCCAAGGACCTATGGGGAAAACATAACAAAGACCAATTTCTCGGTCTGACTTTTTTTAACCCAAACAGTCAAGATATGTTTAATATTGTGAGCTTAGCCACAGAATTGTATAATTCTTCTCTCTCTTTTGTGTCCAGGAAATGCATTGAGAATGGAAGAAGTTAGTGCCTTCTCATCAGCAGTACTAACATTCAAATGTTTTAAAATAATGATGAGATTAGTGATATTCTTGTGTCACATGTACTCAAAACATATGCACACTCTCAAGGCTCTTTGTGAGTTACTTCACAAACTTAGCTCTCTCCAATGTCCTAGTGAGAGAGAGTCAGATGTGCCCTGCAATAGTGTATATGCATTTTATCAGCAGCTTTCCCATGAGAGTACTATATAAGATCATGTAATCTGCAGATACAACTTTATTCCTTTCCGATATGAATTGCTTTTTATTTCTTTTGCTTTCCTAATTGTTCTGTCTAGGACTCCCATTACTATGTAAAACTGTAGTGGTGAGAATAAGCATCCTTGTCTTGTTCCTGATCTTAAAGGAAAACATTTCCACCACTGAATATGAAGATAGCGTAGGCTTGTCATACAAATGGCCAACAGGTACATGAAAAGACGTGCAACACCACTAACCATCAGGGAAATGCAAATCAAAAGCACAATACCATATTAACTGGCAGTACTCAAAGTGGCTAGCATCAAAAGGTAAGACAACAAGTACTGGCAGAGATGTGGGGATAGGAGAACACTTGGACACTGCTGGGATCCTCGCAGTCCTTGGAAGAGAAGTTATGACCAACCTAGACAGCATATTCAAAAGCAGAGACATTACTTTGCCAACAAAGATCCATCTAGTTAAAGCTATGGTTCTCCAGTGGTCATGTATGGATGTGAAAGTTGGACCATAAAGAAAGCTGAGTGCTGAAGAATTGATGCTTTTGAACTGTGGTGTTGGAGAAGACTCTTGAGAGTCCCTTGGACTGTAGGAGATCCAACCAGTCCATCCTAAAGGAGATCAGCCTTGAATATTCATTGCAAGGACTGATGTTGAAGCTGAAACTCCAATACTTTGGCCACCTGATGCGAAGAGCTGACTCATTTGAAAAGACCCTGATGCTGGGAAAGATTGAGGGCAGGAGGAGAAGGGGGCAACAGAAGATGAGATGGTTGGATGGCATCAGTGACTCAATGGACATGAGTTTGAGTAGGCTCCAGAAATTGGTGATGGACAGGGAGGCCTGGCACGCTGCAGTCCATGGTGTCGCAGAGTCGGACACAACTGAACTGAACTGAACTGACTGTACAGTGTTGGTGGGAATGTAAAATTGATGCAACTATTATCGAGAACAGGATGGAGGTTTCCTCAAAAAAATTAAAATTAGAACTGCCATGTGATCCAGCAATCTCATTTCTGGGTATAAATCCAAAGGAAATGAAGTCAGTATATTGACAAGATGTCTGCACTCCAATGTTTATTGTTGCATTAGTCTCAACAGCCAAAAATGGGAATGATCAAAGTGTCTGTTGATGTACACACAATAGTATATTATTCAGTCTTTTAAAAAAGAAGGAAATCCTTTCATCTGTGACAACATAGATAATCCAGAAGGATATTATGCTAAGTAAAATAACCCATACAAAGACAAATATCATATGATCACACTTGTATGGGAAGCATTTTTTAAAAATAGAAACTCCAGATAACAGTGTTGATTACCAGAGACTGAGATGTGGGAGGAAAGAAACAATTTTTTAAAAGAAGAAAGAATGTAGAATTGGGGTTGCTAATAGGTAGGGGGAGGGGACCACGGAAAGCTTATTGTTTAATGGATACACAGTTTTGGTTTTGCAAAATAGAAAGAGTTCTGAAGATGGGTGGTGGTAAGGTTACACAATATGCATGTACTTAATTAACACTGCAGAGCCGAACACTTAGAATGGTGAGATAGTATTATGTTATGTGTGTTCTACCACAATATAAATGAATAAAGTGAGTTTACCCTTATAAATAATAAAATATGTACATTTTTTCAAATTAATTATATCTCAATTTAATTTTTAATTATGTGCATTTTTTAAAAGAAGGAAAAAAATACTCTAAGATCAAAGGGTGGAAGCCAGGAGACCAACTATGAAAAAAGATGCAGAAATTCAAGCAATAGATGATGATGCATTGGAGCAGACCTGCAGAGATGATGCAGGAGAAGCAGTCACATTTTGAATCATTGGGAGTCGGGAGCTAAAACCTGGAGCAGGTTGGATGTGCAGGTGGAAAAGAAAGAAATGACTCTTACAAAAAATTGTCGTTTCCCTCACAAAGGTAGAATTGGAAGAGGAGCAGGTTAGTGAGAAAAATCAGGAGCTAACTTAGATACCGGAGAAGGCAATGGCACCCCACTCCAGTACTCTTGCCTGGAAAATCCCATGGACAGAGGAGCCTGGTAGGCTGCCATGGAGTCGCTAAGAGCCGGACACGACTGAGTGACTTCACTTTCACTTTTCACTTTCATGCATTGGAGAAGGAAATGGCAACCCACTCCAGTGTTCTTGCCTGGAGAATCCCAGGGATGGGGAGCCTGGTGGGCTGCCGTCTATGGGGTCGAACAGAGTCGGACACGACTGAAGCGACTTAGCAGCAGCAGCAGCAGCAACTTAGATACGCCAAGTTAAAGTTTGACGTAGAGAAGAAGAGACAACATATGCACTTTCCAAAGTTCACGAGGCAGGTTTGAGACAAAGCCACAATTCTGTGAATTGTTAGCACGTACTAGCATTCACATCAACACTGTCTTGCTTTTCATCCTACCTGAAGGGTGCTGGCTCCTTCTCACTCTGCTTGCTTCACCCTCAATATCTTCCTGAACCTTAATGTCGGTGTGGCCCACGGCTTAATGTTTGGACCTCTTTCCTCTGCTCTGTCACCTAGATTTCAGCCAGGTTCATGACTCACAATGTATCCAGAGGCCTTACAGTGAATGTCTGACTCGTAAATACTACACATTCTGCGCAATCTTTATATGAATCGCTGATGACAGACAGGTTCCACAGTACCAAACAAGACAATTTGAACCTTATAATAGTCAATTTGAACATAACTAATTGTTTTTAAAGGACATAATTAATTTTTAAGAACATAACTAAGTTGTTTTTAAAGTATTATGGATATTGTAATATATCTGCTGCTGCTGCTAAGTCACTTCAGTTGTGTCCAACTCTGTGCGACCCCATAGACGGCAGCCCACCAGGCTCCCCCGTCCCTGGGATTCTCCAGGCAAGAACCCTGGAGTGGGTTGCCATTTCCTTCTCCAATGCATGAAAGGAAAAGTGAAAGTGAAGTCGCTCGGTCGTGTCCGACTCTGTGCGACCCCATGGACTGCAGCCTACCAGGCTCCTCCATCCATGGGATTTTCCAGGCAAGAGTATTGGAGTGGGGTGCCATTGCCTTCTTCCCATCCATACCTAAATATTACCTATAGGCCATCACCTATAGGCCACTTTCCATTTCTAGGGACTTGCATACATCTGGAGCCTGCGTATTCCTATTTTACTTCATCATTAAAGACAGGATACATAGGGTCAGAAAGCATTCCAAGAGAGCTCTCTTAATCATCTATGGCAGAAACTCTTAGCATTTCAGAAAAAAAAAAAAAGTTTGTTTGTATGAATATTTTGATGGCTGATAGAATGAAGTGAATTTCAAAAAGGTAAGGGAACACGTTCAGAAACTTTTAAAGACTAATTAGCTATCCTTTTTCCTAATTGATCTTAATTTACTGTGTATAATAATTTAGACCAAGGGCAGACAAACTAGATGTACAGATCACATTTAGTCTTTTTTTTTTTTTTTGGTATGGCCCTTGAGCTAAGCATGTGTATTATCCTTAAAGAGAAAAGAATGTAAAAAAGAAATGAAGGAGATGAGAGAGATAGAGATCAAAATAGAGAGTGAGAGGAAGGAAGTGAGGAGTGAACAGAGGGAGGAAGAAACGAATTTTAAAAGAATTTAAAAAAGAAAAGCTGACTGTGACTTGCGGTGCCTAGACTATCTGCATCTGGCCCTTTACGTAAAAGTCTGCCAATCTACTTTAGAGAGTGAAGATAATTTGCGAGTGCACTCAAGAAGAGCCGAAGCAGTCGAATTACATGATGGATTGGATAAATACCCATACTTCCCAGATGCGGAAAACAAGGCTTACATTGTGACTTGTCCAACCCCGTATAACCGCAAGTAGTGAAACCAAGGTTCAGACTCAGGTCTGTCTTTTCTGGACCCAAAATGCATAGACTTGAATCTTGATTCCACTGTGGGCTAGCTGTTTAATCTCAGACCAGTTAATCTGTCTTTTCTGTGTAGGTCTGTCTTGAATAAGTTGCAAAGCAATTGGTAAAGAATAAGAAATGGAATTAAAGAACCAGAGAGTATGAGTGGACTGTCTTCTAAGAACCAATCTTGTTGGACTGAGGTCTTATTTTGCGTTTAACTCTGTCATCTTCCGGGCTTCCCAGGTGGCACCACTGGTAAAGAACCCGCCTGCCAATGCAGGAGACACAAGAGACGCAGGCTCAATCCCTGGGTGGGGAAGAGTCCCCTGCAGGAGGGCATGGCAACCCACTCCAGTATTCTTGGCTGGAGAATCCCAAGGACAAAGGAGCCTGGCGGGCTACAGTCCATAGGGTCGCACAGAATCAGACATGAGTGAGCATGCATGCAAGTGGTCTAATTCCTTTCTGATTTCGCTTCCTAAGAATGTAAATTTGGGCGGTCTGAAATGAATTTCAGTATACGGTAACTTAGGGAGTTCATGGCTAAATGAGTACTACTCCATTATTCCATACCGTGGTTATTTGAAACATACCTGAGTAAACATTTACTGAATGCTTATAGGGACTGGCACTATATTAAGTGCCTTTCATTTATTTTTTACTTTATCGTCACAGAAACCCTATAGGGCAAGCACACTTGTGATCACATCCATTTATAACATAAATGAGGAGATCGAGTTGTAGAGATTTTATCTGTGTCCAGTACTACTTTGAACCCAAGAAGTCTAACAGCAGAAAGCAGTCTCTTCACCCCTCTGCTATGCTGCCTTGCCTTTATCATGTTTTGAAGACTCATATGTTCATGGGTATTTTCTGTTTTATTGAAATATCTCCCTCTCCCGCACTTATTTTTGAGTTGATATAATTTAAAATATTATGTATTTCTGACATATGATAATAATATACTACAATTTAGTATTTAATGTAAGCCTCACTCATTTAATGTAAGCCTCACTCTTGTTCTTTCTTTGGACGTCTATTTATTTTCACTTGGTTATTCTTCCAAATAAATTTTAAAATCACATTATGAAGCGCATGTACATGCCCACACACAAAAACACACACAAATACATTCTACTTCTCTTGGGATTTTATCAGATTCACTCCAACTGTACACATTACTTTGAAGATAGATATTTTAAAGTATAGAGTTTTCCCATCCCCCCCCCCCAATAAAAGCTTTAGTGGTTGATTTTTCTTTAATTTTTGGGAAAATATTTTTCATACAATTGGAAAAATACATTTTACTTATATTAATATTAAGTGCTATTAAGAATATGAGAAAAAAAGCTATGGTTTTTCCAGTAGTCATGATGGATGTGAGAGTTGGACTATAAAGAAAGCTGAGCACTGAAGAATGGATGCCTTTGAACTGTGGTGTTGGAGAAGACTCTTGAGAGTCCCTTGGACTGCAAGGAGATCCAACCAGTCCATCCTAAAGGAAATCAGTCCTGGATGTTCTTTGGAAGGACTGATGCTGAAGCTGAAACTCCAGTACTTTGGCCACCTCATGCGAAGAGTTGACTCACTGGAAAAGACCCCCTGATGCTGGGGAAGATTGAAGGCAGGAGGAGAAGGGCATGACAGAGGATGAGAGGGTTGCATGGCATCACCGACTCAATGCACATGAGTTTGGGTGGACTCTGGGAGTTGGTGATGGACAGGGAGGCCTGCCGTGCTGTGGTTCATGGGGTCACAAAAGAGTCAGACACGACTGAGTGACTGAACTGAACTGAACTGAACTGAAGAATATGAAAAGAATGAACTTTCCTCCAATTATACACATCTAAATAATAACATGATTTTTACTGAATCACTCTTTATACAGTTTGAGGAAATTAATATACTTTTGCCTGTCTCTCTTTTCTTTTACCCATTTTTTGCATTTTTTTATCACTTGAAATTTTAGATCTAGATTGCTATTAAAATTGTTTTCATAATGAATTTTTTATAGAATACTAAATACAATTATTTAGATACAAGTGTGTTTTACTGTCTTAATTCTCTTGACTTACATTTTTTAAAATTCCCCACAATTAATTTTTAATTATTTATCAAACTAGATTTTTTTGAGTTACTGAGTTACTGTTTCCAACATACATGTAAACAATATAAATCCACAGCATTTGCAAATCTGAGAAAAAAATTTTTTGATCTTATATCCAAGAATAATGAAGGCTTCCTGGAAGAGTCAGTGGTAAAGAATCTGCCTGCCAATGCAGGATACGCACGAGACGTGGGTTCAATCCCTGAATTAGGAAGATCCCCTAGAGGAGGAAATGGCAACCTACTCCAGTATTCTTGCCTGAAAAATCCCATGTACAGATGAACCTAACAGGCTACAGTCCATGGGATCTCAAAAGGGTTGAACACGACTGAGTGACTGAACAACAAAAATCTGAAAGCATTTTGAAAGCAGAATCCCTTTCTTATTTTTTAATTTTTAATTTTTTAATTTCTTTTTAATTGTTTAATTAATTTTTCAATGTTGTGTTGGTTTCTGCCACACAACCACATGGAACAGTCATAATTATATATATACATACCCCCTCCCTCTTGAGCACCCGCATCCCACCCCTCTAGATCATCACAGAGCCGTAGGCTGGGCTCCCTGTGTTGCACAGCAACTCCCCACTAGCTATGAATTTTAGTGGTAATGTGTATATGCAATGCTACTTTCTCAAGATTCCCCTTCTTTTCTCTAAGTATCTTTAGTCAATCGGATGAGGCCCACCCACATTAAGAAGAGTAAGTTGCTTTACATATAGTCTACTGATTTCGTTTTATTGTACTTCATTTTTTTTCATGTTTTCTAACATTTTGTCATGAAAATTTTCAAACAAGTAGCAACATTGTTAGAATTTTATGGTGGACACCCACATTCCCAGCACCTAGATTCTGCTATTAACATTTGATTATACTCGCCTTATTACATAACTAAAAATTCATTAACATATCTTATTATTTGTGATGTGCTTCAAAGTAAATCAAAGACATCAGTACACTTCCCCCAAATCCTTCTGAGGCATATCATTAATATTAGAGTTTAATATTTGCTGACATTTTTCTTTTGATGTAAAATTTGCAATGAAATGCACCATCTTACAAGTACATTCACTGCATTTTGACAAACATATACAAATATAAGCTACCAGATACAGAATACAGGTAGTTCCCTCACTCCCCTTTCTAGTGAATCCCTCCTCCAAGCCCCAGTGGTAACCCCTGTTCTAATTTTTTTGCACAGTAGATTAGTTTTATATATTTTGGCATCATGTCAGTGAAATTACATAATATATACTCTTTTGTGCAACACTTCTTTCAGCCTGCGTAATATTTGTGAGATCTACCCATGGTCTTTCATGTATCAGTCACTTGTCCTTTTGCGTTGCTGGATTCATGGTTCACCATCATGTATTTATCTGTTTTTCTCTTGACAGACTCTATGGCTCTTTCTAGTTATTGGCTATATGAGTAAAGCCATTGTAAATACCTTGAGTCTTTTTTGTGAATGTATTTTTGTTCATACTGGATAGACATCTCTGTGAGGAGCTGCTGGTCATAGAGTGGGTGTACGTTTCACTCTAGAAGAAGCTGTCAGACCTTTTCCCAGGGTGGTTGTATCTTTTGCCCTGCCGCGGACAGCCCTGCTCCAGGGGCTGCGTCCCTTCTGCCATAGACGGCTGATGTCAGCCTCTCTGATGGCCTACTAATTTAAATGTGAATTATATCTTAAAACAAAAACACATACATAAAAAACCTTAGTGCAGCAACTCCACTGGCATTTGACCAAACTGCTGGGCACCATGGCCTGGTCAAGCTAACGTGTAAAATGACCGTCACAATCCACCCCTTGTCAGCTCAGCACCCCTACTCATCTCCTGAAACCATGCCTGATCTCCAAGTAAAGATAGTAAAAAGCGTATTTCTGCCTAATCTGATACAATGATATTGCATATAACCAAAAACACACAAACTGTTTCCACATGAGGGGAATGCAAAGTCTCTGGGTGATGGTCATCCTTCTCCTTGATAGTCTGTGTATTAAATACTATGCTGTAAAGTTAGCGATACTAAACACTATGGTGCAAAGTCAGTACATTTTGTTATATGGCAAAGGTTTAAGAGATGGAAGGATACACACACCAACATATGGATTAAAAAATAAAGAAGAAATATGCATAATAATTACACCCCTCATTTCTGTAACTGGCCATGTACTCAAAATTGATATTTATAAAGCACTTCTTCCAATACCCATTCCGTATTCCCTTTGTCCTCAGAAAGCACCACAATATTTGGCAGTTTTGGAGGAGGGAGATTGGCAGTATCGGGGGCTTCCCTGATAGCTCAGTTGGTAAAGAATCTGCAATGTAGGAGACCCTGGTTCCATTCCTGAGTTTGGAAGATCCACTGGAGAAGGGATAGGCTACCCACTCCAGTATTCTTGGGCTTCCCTGGTGGCTCAGCTGGTAAAGAATCCACTGCAATGTGGGAAACTTGGGTTCAATCTCTTTGCATTGGGAAGATCCCCTGGAGAAGGGAAAGGCTACCCACTCCAGTATTCTGGCCTGGAGAACTCCATGGACTGCAGTCCATGGGGTTGCAAAGAGTCAGACATGATTGAACAACTTTCATTTTCATTTCCTTCTTTATGAGGACCCAGCCTGCCCTTAATACAAGGAGTTCTGGGTCTATAAACTAGCTGAAGTCTGAGAATTGATTCTCTGTTTTATGATTAAAGTTGAGACTTTTAATCACTTGACCTAAAGCTCTTCCACTTAATAGACTTCCCATATGTTTTACTTCCAGAACACTATGATCAACTAGCCAAGGTCATTCACAGAAGTCTGAGTCATAATACCCTGACTGCTGCTTTGACTTCATGTGCATTAGGACAACCCTATCACCTTACCTTTGGCAATCAAATACCACACTTGGACCTTGCCACCAAGAATCCAATTATCCCCATTACATTTAAGCTTCTCAAGTCAGTGGCAGAAGATCCCACTGTAATTTCTGAGAAGAGCAATCACAGAACTCTTCAGAGACTCTGGAATTCCGCTTGTGAATTTGTTCCTCACGGTCATAGTGAAAAGTGTGTCCTCTGGACCCTCCTGGGGTGGGTGAGCAGGTCTTAAATGACAAATCCTCTAACTTTCTAAGTTCTAAAGTGTGTGAATTGCTCTCTCAATGTGATACCAAGGCACTCTGGTATTTCTACTTTCTCTGGTGTAAGCCACCCTGTGGTCCATGTTTCAGCCAAAAAAGCAAACGGTTAAAGTCCTTTATAGCACCCCAAGCTGCCACATTAATTTCAAAATCTACGCCTAGTGCTGTTGTCCAGTTGCTAAGTCGTGTCTGACTCTTTGAGACCTCATGGGCTGCAGCGCACTGGGGCTTCTCAGGTAGCTTGGTGGTACAGAATCTGGCTGCCAGTGCAGGAGACACAAGAGATGTGGGTTCTATCCCTGGGTCAGGAAGATCCCCTGGAGTAGTAAATGGCAATACACTCCAGTATTTTTGCCTGAAAAATTCCACGGACAGAGGAGCCTGGGCTACAGTCCATGGGGTCACAAAGAGTCAGACACAACTGAGCAACTGGCATGACTGGAATATATTGATCATGGGAGTAAACAGTGTTCAAAATAAGCTCAGAAACTTAGGCTTGAATAGGTTATTACAAAGATACATGTGCCATGCTTGTAAGACTAGCCTTTATTCCAAAAATGACAAAAAACAAATAGATTAAGCAGAGCAGTATCATGATTTGGTTCTTAGTGGGCTCATCTCAATAAATTCAGCCCAGTTCAGCTTTGTGTTTCTTTCATCATTAATCCACATATTAAATATGCATTTCCACACATATCCCTCACTTTTGTTTGTGTAAAATGGTGGGGGTGGGGGGAATTGTGATTCTGTTGTAGTTTTGTGTAACTCCTCCTCAGTCAAACTTTGTATTTCACCTTTTGGAGCCTGTGGCGAGTGGAGTCTAGTTTTAGGTCCAGAAGTAAAAAGGGTAATGAGTGGGAGTCCCATGGAGAATTACCAGGGTTTTGTAAGGCAAATGCCACAAGAAAGGCTATTATAAGCAAAGTAGGATTGATCTCTCTTGCAATGTTCCCTTGATGTCTCCAGTTTTCTTGAAGAGCTCTCTAGTCTTTCCCATTCTATTGTTTTCCTCTATTTCTTTGCATTGTTCATTTTAAAAAGGCCTTCTTATCTCTCCTTGCAATTCTCTGGAACTCTACATCCAGCTGGGTTTGTCTTTCCCTTTTCCCCTTCTATTCCTCACCTATTTGTAAAGTCTCCTCGGGCACCACTCTGCCTTCTTGCATTTCTTTTTATTCGGGATGGTTTTGGTCACTGCTTCCTGTAATGGTTTTGAATGGTGGTACTGGAAAAAATTGAGTCCCTTGGACAGCAAGGAAATCAAACCTGTCCATCCCAAAGGAAATCAGCCCTGAATATTCATTGGAAGGACTGACGCCGAAGCTGAAGGTCCAGTACTTTGGCCACCTGATGTGAAGAGCTGACTCACTGGAAAAGACCCTGATGCTGGGAAAGATTGAGGGCAAAAGGAGAAGAGAACACCAGAGGATACGATGGTTAGACGGCATCACCGACTCAACAAACATGAATCTGAGCAAACTCCTAGAGAGAGTGGAGGACAGCGGAGCTTGGCGGGTTATAGTTTATGGGGTCACAAAGGGTTGGACATAATTTAGTGACTCAACAACAACAAGGATGATCTCAGATGGGAGTGAAGCAGCTGCTGCTTCTAGCAAAGAAGACTCATCCCAGTTTTCAGATTATCTCATTTGTGCCCCTTGCAATTTTCAGGATCCCATTCTTTTACAATTAATGCCCTTAGTTAACAGTAGAAGCCCTGTGAGGTTAGGAATTGAATTTGCATTGTAAATCAGCCACTCAAAGAATGAAACTCTGGGTTGGGTTTTCAGCTCTGCGACTATAGGATGGTTAAGTCATCCCTTAGTATTTGCAGGGGATTGGGTCCAAGACTCCCTTCAGATAGCAAAATTAGTGGGTGCTCGAATCCCTTAAAAGAAATGGCATTGGCTCAGTTTAGTCACTCAGTCCTATCCAACTCTGCGACCCCATGGATCACAGCATGCCAGGCCTTCCTATCCATCACCAACTCCCGGAGTTCACTCAAACTCATGTCCATCGAGTCTGTGATGCCATCCAGCCATCTCATCCCCTGTCGTCCCCTTCTCCTCCTGCCCCCAATCCCTCCCAGCATCAGCCTTCTCTAATGGCATGGTATTTTCATATAGCATGTGCACATTCTCCCATAATCTTTATATATATAAAACTTCATATATATTATAATATATTATATATATTCTATCAGTTCATTTCAGTTCAGTCTCTCAGTCATGTCCGACTCTTTGGGACCCCATGGACTGCAGCTCACCAGGCTTCCCTGTCCATCACCAACTCCCAGAGTTCACCAAAATTCATGTCCATTGAGTCTGTGATGCCATCCAACCATCTCATCCTCTGTTGCCCCCTTCTCCTCCCGCCCCCAATTCCTCCCAGCATTAGGGTCTTTTCAAATGAATCAGCTCTCTGCATCAGGTGGCCAAAGTATTGGAATTTCAGCTTCAACATCAGTCCTTCCAATGAGTATTCAGGACTGATCTCCTTTAGGATGGACTGGTTGGATCTCCTTGCAGTCCAAGGGACTCTCAAGAGTCTTCTCCAACACCACACTTCAAAAGCATCAATTCTTCTGTACTCAGCTTTCTTTATAGTCCAACTCTCACATCCATACATGACCACTAGAAAAACCATAGCCTTGACTAGACGGACCTTTGTTGGCAAAGTAATGTCTCTGCTTTTTAATATATATTTTATATATTATTTCATCTCTAGGCTACTTATAATACTTAGTACATATAAATGCTATGCAAATTGTTGCCATCATGTAACAAATTCAAGTTTTGTCTTTTGAAACTTTTTGGAATATTTTTTCAATAATTTTGATAAGTGGCTTATTGTATCTGCAGATGTGAAGCCAATGCATATGAAGGGCTTACTATGTACTAGTGTCTTTCAGGACAGACATAACAGTCTCCAGATCATTTACTCAGTAGTTGAGCTGAGAACGTGAATCCTCCAGCTTATCCTTTTCTTTCTTACTTGCTGCTGCTGCTACTGCTGCTAAGTCGCTTCAGTCGTGTCGGATTCTGTGCGATCCCATAGACGGCAGCCCACCAGGCTCCCCCATCCCTGGGATTCTCCAGGCAAGAACACTGGAGTGGGTTGCCATTTCCTTCTCCAATGCATGAAAGTGAAAAGTGAAAGTGAAGTCGTTCAGTCGTGCTGACTCTTAGCGACCCCATGGACTTCAGCCTACCAGGCTCCTCTGTCCATGGGATATTCCAGGCAAGAATACTGGAGTGGGGTGCCATTGCCTTGTCTGTTCTTACTTACTCTTGTACAATTAGAAGCAACCCACCAATCTCATTACATTTGTCACTTTGACAAAAGCATTTGCAGGTATCATATGCATGCTGACCCCAAATCTCTCCTGCTGTAAGCATTTGATCATTGTACCCAATGTCACATTCTGTATATCTCTACTCCCATTATCTACCACGCCCTCTCAGTGCTCTGCTACCGGAAATAGAGGCATTAGTATCTTTAATCATAAGAGAGAGCCATTTCCACAAAACCCAAAACCAATTCAGACAACTCACTCTTAAGATTTCTTTCCTTTAGAGACAGTTATTGCCATCAAAGGGCTTCCCAGGTGGTCTAGTGGTGAAGAACTCACCTGCCAATGCAGGAGACGCAAGAGACAAGGATTTGATCCCCAAGTTGGGAAGGCCCTCTGGAACAGGAAATGGCAACCCACTCTGGTATTCTTGCCTGGAGAATCCAATGGACAGAGGAGCCTGATGGGTCCACAGGGTCACCAGGAGTCAGACATGACTGAAGTGAATTGGCATGCACTCGTGTGTTGCTGTCAAAAGCTGTATTAGTCAGGGTTCTCCAGGAAACAGAACCAACAGGATTTATTTAGAGAAAAAAAAAGAAAGAACATTTGATGTTAAAGATTTTCCTTTCTTAGTTGAAGAATCTGGCAAGTTCAAAATGTGCAGGGCAGGCCAGCAGGCTGGAGACTCAGAGAAGAACTGATTCTGCAGCTTGAGTGCAAAAGCAAGCTGGAGGCAGAATTTCTTCCTCTTCAGGAAACCTCAGTTTTTCTTTTTCTCCTTAAAGTTTTCAACTGATTAGATAGGGCCCACCCACATCACTGAGGGTAATTTGCTTTACTCAAAGTCTAATTTTTTTGTAATTGTAAATCTCATTTGTTAAAAATACTTTCACAGTAACATGTAGACTGATATTTGACAAAATATTTGGGTACTGTGGCCAGCCAAGTTAACACATAAAACTGACCATCACAACCCAGGAAATAAGAAAATATCTGATATAACTTTAAATCCCAATTGCGTTATGTTTCTATCTCAGAAAACTGTGATGAAATGCTTTTAACAATATTTTATTCTGTCAGATACTCATCATACAAGCATTACTTCAAAACACATAGTCATCTTCTGAGCCTTAGAAATAAGTACATGCATGCTCAGCCGTGTCCGACTCTGCAACCCTATGGACTGTAGCCATCTGGCTCCTCTGTTCATGGGATTTTTCAGGCAAGAATACTGGAGTGCTTGCCTTGCCCTCCTCCAGGGGATCATCTCAACCCAGGGATTGATCTTTTATATCAGATCTTTTCTTATTTCCTGGGTTGTGATGGTCAGTTTTATGTGTTAACTTGGCTGGCCACAGTATCCAAATATTTTGTCAAATATCAGTCTATTTTGTCAAATATCAGGGATCGAACTTGCATCTCCTGCACTGGCAGGTGGATTCTTTTACCACTGAGTCATCTTAGAAATATATTTAATTTCAAACAAGTTTGTACACTAATTAGTTTTAATTGTCAGAAAAAAGGGTAAATCCTTGGTCTAACGAGTTATTGAAAGTCATATGATATTCTCTTAAAAATAGATACTTATTGTCCACCCACTTCCTTGGTGACCCTGAAGAGCTGATGGGTTTTATCTCTTGATAATCAGCAGACAGGTAAAAAAATTTTCATTAGCAATTTTAATATGGCAAAATAGTAGTTGAAAAGGAACATGATCATGCCTATGAAATCTATTTGGTACATTGAGTGAATATCTCTATTTTCTTCACATTCTGGAAGACTATAATAAAAGTTGTTTTTTTTTAAGTAACAGAGAAGAGTTAACTATCTGCCTAGTGTTCACCTTCACTTTGTTCCCGTAAGCATGGCCAAGATCGCCAGTGCCCCTTTTGCATAAAAACATGGGACGCAGTGTCAGTGCTCCTGCGCAACAATAATGCAAGACCTGGGCTGAACCCGGCTATGACAAATCTGGTGAGAACTAACTCCAACTTTATATTTTGGGGGAGATTATTTTGACTGAGAATGCTGATAAAAGCTTTAATACTGGCCTTTACTTGGACGAGCACGTGCCAAACCTTCCATTGACAGCCGATCATACAGGGGAGAACAGATTTAGTTTGGGACTAATTATTGGTAACAAGGGAGAAGATGAGCAAACACCA
This sequence comes from Bos grunniens, assembly GCF_055505025.1. Classification (NCBI taxonomy): domain Eukaryota; kingdom Metazoa; phylum Chordata; class Mammalia; order Artiodactyla; family Bovidae; genus Bos; species Bos grunniens. Next base: position 82,394,431 of record NC_141179.1, on the reverse strand, counting down.
AAATACCTTCTGGGAGATGTAATTTATGAGACAAAATCCTAAATAGCAAACCAATTTTCTGCTTCCACTGCTTTTGTTTGGGGAGATTACTGAAGTCTCGGTCTCACGGTCAATCTCTCCAGGCTCACGCTTCTCCCTTCTTTACCCACCAGAGCAGTCAGATATCACTTGCTCGGTCCTGTCCTTCATGAATACAACTAAGAAGACTGGTTCAGTGTACTCCTTTCTCTTCTGATGGTACAACCAAGAGCTTCAAAGTCTTTGGCAACATCCTTCTTGATTTACAAAGTTCCAGGTGCCAACTGACATTGAGTTAGAAAAGTGAGTAATGGCTTTACAAGTCAAGACTCCAGTATTTCAGAACTAGTGCAGACCATGACTTGCAGTATTTTCTCTGAATCCGCTTGGAAGCCCAGTTTATCTGAATAGAATGGCAATAGCTAATCTCAGTCAAAGAAACAGCAAGAGAATAAATAATATATACTGTGGTATAGCTTAAGATTATTAAAAAAAAAACCCTCTCTTCATATGGTACGTCATTTCATCTTGACAGAAAATAAAGCAGATATTATCTGTTAATATTCACTTTTCTATACAGTCAAAGAAATAAGGAAAGAATCAGCATTTTATGCAAATTAATAAGTTTCCTACTTCTGAGATTGCTCAGTGGTAAAAGAATCCACCTGCCAATGCAGGAGATTCAAGAGACTCCACTTCGATCCCTGGGTCGGGAAGATCCCCTGGAGAAGGATTTCCAGGGGAATCAGAGATGAAGAGCAAACACACACACATTAAGCCAAGTGTTCTAAAAACTTTATCTCATTTAATCTCATCAAATTCTGGATACGGTAAGATTTAGTATTTGCATCTTTTAAACAAGGCAACCAAAAGTAATGCAAGGTGATCTCCCCAGAGGATAATGCTATTAATAGGAAACTAAGATTTTAGCACAGATCTGTTTATTGCCACATTCTCTAACTCTCTTTTAAAATAATGCTAATTAGACTGCAAAGAGATCAAACCGGTGAATCCTAGAGGAAATCAATCCTGAATATTCATTGAAGGACTGATATTGAAGCTGAAACTCCAATACTTTGTCCACCTGATGTGAGGAGCCAACGCTTTGGAAAAGACCCTGATGCTGGGAAAGATTGAAAGCAGGAGGAGAAGGGGACGGCAGAGGATGAGATGGCTGAGTGGCATCACCGACTCGATGGCCATGAATTTGAGCATACTCTGGGAGATAGCGAAGGACAGGGTAATTTTTCTCCTAACATCCTACCAACTGGGGCTGGGCTGGCTGGAGAAGTAAGAAGGAAGGAGGGTATGACATGGGCTGTGACTTGGACTTGCTGATATGCAGGTGGAACCATGAACAGGTATCACTCTGGGCAGATTTCTGGAGATGGTGCTAAAGTGCTCTTACCTTGCCGAGGTTGTATGCAACGTATCTGAAAGCAACTTGGGTGAACAAGTTGATGACATGTTGATATAATAGGTTTTACTTCTGGGAACCATGACTACCCCTATTTCATCTGTCCAGAATATGGACCCCATGACTCAGCCTGTCCCTCTGCTCCTGGTTAATTTCTATTCTTCAGATCTAAGCTTAAATATGATTCCCTCTAGGAAGACTTTTCAGAATTGCTTAATCAAAAATTTTGTCAGAGCCCCATGTTGCAGTCTTATAACACACTATTTTTTTTTTTATATTTATTTGGCTGAGTCAGGTCTCAGTTGTGGCACTTGGGATCCTCAGTCTTTGTCGTGGCATGCATGCAGGATCTTTAGCTGTGGCATGTGAACCCTTAGTAGGGGCATGTGGGACCTAGTTCCCTGAATTGAATCCCAAGCCCCCTGCATTGGGAGCATGAGTCTTAGCCACTGGACCACCAAGGGAGTCCCTATTTTTTCTAGATAGCAGTTAATTATAAACATATATTTATATATATATGCCAGATTGTTTTATCAACAGTGTCTGCCTCTCATTAGGATAGACTATCCAGCTGAGAAGCAATCATCCCATTTGTATCACCATTGTATGTGGTGCTTGACACTTAATACATAAAAATTAAATGTGAGTGACTTCAAAAAGGTAGCTAAGACATGAAGTGGATTATTTAAAGTCTCAATATTGGCAGACTAGAACAATGGGCCAGTGTTAGAGGAATGGTAGACGATGTTCTGATGCTCTGAAAATGAGAAAAATAATTAGGAATTTTAGCACTAATAAGTTAATATCAGTCAAAGTGTGAGCAGACCACCAAAACCATCAAACACAAAGCTATAAATTAACCTGATTTTTATTAGATTGAAGATGTGGACTGCCTATTATCATATTTTTAAATTAATTTTACTGGAGTATAGTTGCTTTATGATAGTATGTTAGTCTCTGCTGTACAGCAGAATGAATCAGCGATATGTTCACATACATCCTCTCTCTTCTGGATTGTCTTCCCTGTAGGTCACCACAGAGCACTGAGCAGAGTTCCGTGTGCTATAGAGTAGGTTCTCTTGAGTTATCTATCTTACCGTGTCTTTTTAATGATGATCATGTCTGTGGTCTGCCCCTTCCAGCAGTGTGATAGTTCTATCCATTGCTTTTTCCCATCACCCCTACCCCCAGTAAACACATTTTATTTACAGTCTCCAAGGGCTTGACTACTTCGGATACTATCTATAAGTGGAATCATGCTGCAATTTTCTTTTTGTGACTGGCTGGTTTCACTTAGCATAATGTCCTCAAGGTTTAACCATGCTGCAACATATGACAAGGTTTCACTTTTTTAAGGTTGAATAATATTCCTTTGTATATTTATATCACAGTAGCTTTATCCATTTACTTGATGGTAGACAATTACATTGCCTCCACCTCTTGGCTATCATGAACAGTGTTGCGATGAACACAGGTCTGCAAATATTTCTTCAAGAAATTCATTTGTTTTAGAAATATACCAAGAAGTGAAATTGCTGGATCATATGGTAATTCTATGTTTAGTTTTTCTGACGAATTTCCATACTGTTTTCTATAGTGGCTACACCATTTACATTCCCACCAAAAATACAAAAGGTTTCTAATTCCTCCACATACCTGCCAAAACTTGTTATTTTCTGTTTTTTTATATTGGCCATCCTAATGGGTGTGAGGTAACATTTCATTTTGATTTTGTAAACCTTATGATTAGTGATGTTGAGCATCTTTTAACATGCCTGTTGGCCATGCATGTGTCTTCATTGAAGAACTGTGTATTCAAGCCTTTTGCCCATTTTTAATTGCATTGTTTGTTACTGAGTTAGGCAAGTTTTTTGTGTATTCTGAATATTAAGCCTTTATCAGACATACAGTGTGCAGATATTGTATCTGAATCCATCGGTTGACGTTTCACTCTGCCGGCTGTTCTCTGCGGCACACAGCACTGCTCTTTCTCGAGCAGCACTCTGATGATGTCATTCCATCACTGCTACTCTTACCAAATGGCACATACCCTCCTACCATACTACACCCAGTATTTAACCTTGTAAAAACTTGTGGCAGTCTCCTCTTTCCATTCTCCTTTGTAGCATCTTACACTCCATCCAGAATGAATCAGTTTCTCATGACCCTCCCATTGCTACAATTTTAAATTGTGTTTTCCATAAATTTCCTTTCCTCAGTCATCCTTCCATGCTTTCTCTCCCATGAAGTCTTGACTGACTCCCAAAATTGAAAATGCATTCTATCTATAAAACTTAATTGTCTAATTTATTCATCTCTTATGACTCTATCTAGTTTCTATTACAATCTTGTTACATATATTTCACACCATATCATGAACTTATGAATATTGTACCCATATATCTCCAACTGAATGTCTTAGGAGGTACTGAGTACACATACAAATGAATTAAGTGATGAATAGCTTCTGCCCTCCCCTTCATAATCTCTGAACTTTAAAAGTTGTTGACAGTTTCTTGGGAGTTAACTGAAATAATCTTCATTCCACTTCTACTGAAAATAGTTTGAAATTTCACAAACTTCCTCTGACTCTTTTCCTCAAAAAAGTCTTACACAATTTAGCCCAACTTTTGGCAGTTAGAAATATAATTGTAGATATTTAAGTGAAGAAGCTTGTTAAAGGGGGGAAGAAAAAGACAGTAAGTCTTAATTCTTGTAGTTTCTAACTCAGTTAGATTACATCAGGGCTCATGTAATATAATCTTAGATTACATCATCATGATGCAGATTATATCATACATCATGGGAGTATGAACTGATGTATTGTTAGTCTGATTCTTTCTTTGTATTAATAACTCTCAACAGAGAAAGTCTGTTAACTCAATGTCCTGGGGAAACCACTCATTGTGGATGGAATTCGTGTTCCTGGCCTATCCCTCCCAGTCAGAGCCACGCATCTTGTCCTTCCTTGGGGTCAGCCTGGTTTATACATGGGTCATCACTGGGAATGTCCTCATCATGGTGGCCATCCAGACCGAAGCCCGCCTCCACACACCCATGTACTATTTCCTGGGCAGCCTCTCGGGAGTAGAAATCGGCTACACTGCTGTGGTGGTGCCCCACCTCCTGGCCAACATCCTACAGTCAGAGAAGACCATCACCCTGCTGGGCTGTGCCACTCAGATGGGCTTCTTCATCGGACTGGGCAGTGCCGACTGCTTCCTCCTGGCTTCCATGGCCTACGACCGCCACGCTGCCGTCTGCCACCCGCTGCAGTACCCTCTCATCATGCCTCGGATGCTTTGCGCCCGCTTGGTGGCGGCCTCCGTGGTCCTCGGCCTCTGCCTGTCCTTCCAGCTGGTGGCTTTTGTCTTCTCTCTGCCCTTCTGCCCAGCTCGGGGCATTCAGCACTTTTACTGTGATGTGCCCCCAGTGATGTGTCTCGTTTGTGCCCAGAGCCACAGGCATGAACAGTCAGTGCTGGTGGCGGCCACACTGGCCATCGCGGTGCCTTTCCTCCTGATCGCCGCCTCCTACGCCTCCATCGTGGCCGCGGTGTTCCGGGCCCACTCGGCCGCGGGCCGCCGCGGGCGTTTTCCACCTGCTCCTCCCACCTCGTCGTGGTCCTGCTGCAGTACGGCTGCTGCGCCTTCATGTACCTGCGGCCCAGCTCCAGCTACCACCCCGAACAGGATCAGTTTGTCTCCCTGGTGTACACACTGGGGACCCCGTTGCTGAACCCGTTTGTCTACACCCTGAGGAACAGTGAGATGAAAGAGGCCATAGCAAGAGTTCTTGCCAGGAGTTGCCTCCCCCGGGAAAGCTAGACCACCCTAAAGGACATCATTCCTGAGTGTTCACTGGAAGGACTGATGCGGAAGCGGAACTCCAATATTTTGGCCACCAGATGCGAAGAACTGACTCATTGGAAAAGACCCTGATGCTGGGAAAGATCGAAGATGAGAGGAGAAGGGGACGACAGAGGATGAGATGATTGGATGGCATCACCAACTCAATGGACATGAGTTTGAGTAAACTGCGGGAGTTGGTGATGGACAGGGAGGCCTGGCTGGCTGCAGTCCATGGGGTCACAAGAAGTCAGACACGACTGAGGGACTAACTGAACTGAAAAACTAGGAGAGGGTCTTACCTCTCAGACAAGGGTTAGTTTCCAGCTCGTGCAAATTCCCATGCAACAAGGATTTCTCTCAGTTGATATTAAAATTATCTTTTAAAAGGGTACAAGTTATTTGGACACTATTTAGCTAAGTGTACCAGAGACCTTTAAAATGTTTTTGCCATTTGACTCAGTAATTTCTTTTTTTTTTTTTTTAGCTTATATGGCTGTGCTGGGTCTTAGCTGCAGCACACAGGATCTTAGATCTTTGTTGGGGTATGCGGGATCTTTATCTGCAGCATACAGAAAATTTCATTTTTTTAATTGTTCATGTGTGATCTAGTTCTCTGATCAGTGATAGAACTGGGGCCCCTGCATTGCGAGCAAGGAGGCCCAACCACTAGATCACCAGGAAAGTCCTGACTCAGCAATTTCTATGAATGAAATACATAAACATCATAAAGTAATATAGACTGGTACTTATAAGGCAATATCCAGGTATCAGTTGGAAGCAGATGGCCCATTCAGTAGATTTTAACTGAAAAAAAGGTATTCTGATTATATGGAGACATATGAGTAAGGGAACCAATAATCGTGGTCAAGGCACTTACGTACTAGCAACAGCAGGAAGCCATTATCACCCTACACCTAAAAGGCAAAAGGATGATAGAGTATTATCTGAGACCAATAAGAGCAAGATTTATCGAAAAGAGACTCTTGGTGGAATTCTGGCCTCAGAGGGAAAGCCTATTATAGAATAATGGCCATGCAGGGAAAGAGCAGGGAGATAAATACTTAACCCACTCTCTGCCTGCATCCTCCCGTCTCTTGCCTTTTCTCCCATTGGCTGAGTCCATCTGGAAGCAAGAGGGCAGAGAGGCTGAGTGATTCAGTCCACAGGAGTGAGACTTTGGGGACAGACGGGAGCACAGAAGGTCCTTGAGAGCTGGGACAAGAAGATAATAATCAGAACAGAAGTTGGTCGTTAGCATATTAGAAATAACAATGAAGATACATTAACAGTTCAGTTTCCCCAAAATAAAGGATTGGTTAAACAATTACTTATGAGACAATATTACGTAGCCTTGAAATATGTTTTCAAACGCTAGTTGTCAGTTGCTAGTTGTTAGTGATGGCTAACGTTAAGTGCCTTCTGTCTGCCAGAATCTGTGCTAGGGGGCTCACTTTCTCTCCCTTTCCTTCTCCCTCTCCCTACCCCTCTCCGTCTCAGTCTATCTATCTATCCATAAAAGTCGGCAGATGGAGGAGGTGATGGACTCGTGTCCTCAAGAACCATCTTAATTTGGGGTAGAATTTAAGCATCTTTCCTTGTTTTTTCTGAGGATAAAACTGAATCAAAGAGATTAAATAACTGGTGGATGTCAGACAGCTCACGAGTGGCAGAGTTGGGATTTGAACCCAGATTCCAACTTCAGAGGCAATGTTAACACTTACAACTGGTGAAAGCTGTAAAACCACTTCTACAGCATGACCCAATGTTTGAAAAATACACCATGTGCACATTTTAGGAAAAAGTGGCCACAAATGTACCAAGATGTTAACTATGGTCATCTCCAGTTTGAAGGATAATGAATGATCTTCATTATATTCACTCTCCATCTTTATCTTTTTCCACACTTTCTATATTACAAAGCTATTATTTTTAATTCAGAAAAAAATAACTGTTGAAAAGCATTTTCATAAAGAATCTGATGTTTATGCATTAGCTTGAACCATGTGAAATGACTATCATTTGACCACTTGTGATCTACAAGACAGTGATCTCACATGTTGCAAGCTCGTGCATTTATGTAGCTTAAATCTTCTATTCCTACAAGAATGCCCTTATACTTTTCATATAACCCTGTATTGATAGTGTTTCCTTTTTTCTCTTCAAACCCTTGATGATTTCTTAAAATGAGGATAATTATTTTAATATAATTTGACATAGAAATACTGAGAAGGACTTTACATTTTGTAAAGTGTAAGGCATTCTCCTCCTACCCTCTCAAGACATCATGCATCAATTTTATCTGTAACATTTATCTGGGCATTGAGAAGAATGTAAAAAGGTAGGGGGAGGGAAGCAGGGAAGGAAGGAGAAGGTAAGGTTTTCAATTACATTTCAGTGTGACATTTGATGTCATGAATCATATTTCTCATTAACTTATAACTCAAAACAGGTAAGTCAAGAAAGAAAGGATGAATTATAAGGCCAGTGGAGAAACGTCATTGAAGGATTGATTCCAAATTATTGAGTACTTCCAGTCCCCCATCCCCAGACGTATAATAAAGGATGAGGTTTACTTGCTTATCGAAAATCACTTGGCAAACTCATGTGTCTAGTGTCTAGTTAACAAGAGTCCTTTCTTAGAATCATTAGCCATCAAAAGTACATAGTACAATAGAATCATGGGAGAAAACATGCCTATGTCTGCCTGGAGGTATTTTTTTTTAACTAGGTCCTCATAAAGCCTATATTTTGCCAATCATAATAGGTGCCCTAGGATTCTTTTTCTCTGACTGGATAAACTAGACACCTATGATCATAAATGCCTGAAAAGCACTTCCTCTGTCTAGAGATGGGGCCATAAACACATAACTAACGGGCTCTCTGACTGTGTATCAGTGCCTCCTGCTCTAAATTCTGCTTCTTATTATTTCCCTTGTCCCACGTCTTCTGGGATGTGTATCACTGACCCTCACCTAAATTACTGTACCTTGTGGAGCTTCCCAGGTGGCGCTAGTGGTGAAGAGCCTGCTGCCAATGCAGGAGACGTGAGAGACATGAGTTCAATCCCTGGGTCGGGCAGATCCCCAGAGGAGGGCCTGGCAGCCCACTCCAGTATTCTTGCCTGGAGAATCCCATGGACAGAGGAGCCTGGTGGGCTAGGGTCCATAGGGTCTCACAGAGTGGGACACGACTGAAGTGATTTAGCATGCATGCATGTAAAGCTTATTTGGACTGACTTTCTGAAGTACTCTTGGGCTTGATGATGCTTTGCTTCAATTGTCTCTAGTGATTATCCGTGGGTCTTTATCTGTGGTTCTCTCACTCCTTTCCTCTGTGCTTCAACTCTCAAATCGCAGCAGTTTTATCACCCAAATCCCATTAGTCTGGAAGGGAATACTCAATGAGAAGTATAGCCAGTGCCCTGAGGTAACTAAAGAATAAGCTTTTCATCTATCTCTGCATCAAAATCACATTCTCTTAATCACTGTGGATTCACAGTAATGCCTGATAGAAAGTAGAGCAAGCCAACTCATCATGTTTTTCTTCAAGAATGCATGAGCTCTTCTTGGTCCTTCAGAAATCCTTAAGATTTTAAGATCAACTTGTCAAGTACCTGCCTCTCTCTCACTCACACACACATGCACACACCCACATACACACACCCCTACTGGAATTTTTATTCAGATTGTGATGCACCTACAAATCAATTTCAGAAGTCTTATCTTTAAAAATAGTATACTATGATCCATGACCATGGCATATGTTTTCATTTACTCAGATTTTAACCACTGTTTTTCAGTGAAGTTACATACTTTTGCAGACAAAGTCTTGCATTTCTATTATTTTGGGTTAATGGTCCTTTACTGGGATATAGCATCTTTGCCATAAAATTCACACATTTAAAATTTCAGAGCTCAATGAACTGTGATAAGTATATCCAGCTGTGTAAACTCGGCTCAGCCCAAGATAACACAGAAAGTTGCTTTGTACCTCTTTCTAGTCAATTCTCCACTTCAGAGGCAACCACTATTTATTTTATTCTTCTCATAGAATAGTTTTACCAATTCTTGAACTTCATAATTTAGAGTAAACAATGCAACAGTTATCAATCTCTTGCCCCTCAGCTCCCAATTCACTCTTTTCTATTCTGCTTCATGACGTCCCATGGCTGCTTTGCTAACTGGCAGAACATGGAGTGTCCTCTGTAGAGAGTTTCCTTAGAGGGACACATTGGGAGGAAGCAGCATCCTTCCTGGTTCTGGTAGGCTCTGCTCTGCTGATGCTCAGCCGTGTCTGACTCTGAGTGACCCCCTGGACTGTAACCCACTAGGCTTCTCTCTCCATGAGATTTTCCCAGCGAGAATGTTGGAGTGGGTTGCCATATCCTCTTCCGGGGGATCTTCTCGACCCAGGGAGTGAACCAGTGTCTGCTGCACCTCCTGAACCGGCAAGTGGATTCTTTACCACCGAGTCACCAGGGAAGCCCTCTGGTAGGCCGTTTCTGTTCTGTTCCTTAAGTCAAGGCTGCCAGTGGTGTGTGGGACACCCACAGACACTCACGTTCCAGTGGCTCTTGCCAGAATTCTAAAGGATGGTTTTGCACTGAGTTTTTTTCCAACATCCCAGCTGCTTTCCTAGCAAGTATCACCAGTGCCTCAGTGGACAGCTTCCCAAAGACTTTCACCTGCATTTCAAGGAGTATATTTCTGTGACTTCAGCAAACTTCTCAAACTTTCTAGAAGGCTACAATCACATACTCTCCAGGTAGGTCAGAATCCCAGCCTTGGGGGTAGGGGGATGCCTTCCTAAAGTTGCTTCTTCTTTGATTCTTTTTGTTCCAGTGGTGCAGGCCTTTTGGTATCCACAGAAAGGGTGGATAATTGGGTGGGTGTATAATGTGTGGAGTTTTTATATTTTTACTGGAGTGTATGTAGTTCCTTCACAATGTTGTGTTAGTTTCTGCTGGACAGCAAAGTGAGTCAGCTATACAGACCCTTCAGCCACCTGCCCCTCAGCCAGGTGACTCCCAGGGGGATTTCTAAGTCTTCACGTGCCTTTCTTTTCACCAGACAAGTAGGGATTTCTTTTCTCTTTTCCATCTGTAAATAGGCAATACATGTCCATGTACACAGTGACCCCCTGTCACCCTCTGTCCAGTCTGCACCAAAGTAAGCATCATTTTACTATATATATAACATCATTTATATATATATATATATATATATATATATATATATATATATATACACCCCCACACACACATATATGTATATATATTTACATGTGTATCTCTTCCTTGGGGCTTCCCTGGTGGCTCAGATGGTAAAGAATCTACCTGCAGTGCAGGAGATGCAGGTTCAATTCCTGGGCCAGGAAGATCCCCTGGAGAAGGAAATGGCAACCCACTCCAGTATTCTTGCCTGGAGAATCCCGTGGACAGAGGAGCCTGATGGACTAGAGCTCATGGGGTCGCAAAAGAGTCGGACACGACTTAGCAACAAAACAATAACAAAAGCATACATTTCTTGATTCTTTAGCCTTGACTCTAGAAGCCAGGGATACTCCTTTTACCTTCAATTCCTGTATTAAAGTTCCCTTTGCCCTTTTTACTAGATAACCCACTGTCACTAGACTAATAATTCCTTTTATATTAAGTTTTCCGTGTTCCAGCATTAGTCTGGTTTCCGTCTGCAGCCTGAATCTTGACTGTTGCATGTAGTACATACTCTTTTGCTTCTGGTTTATTTTGCTGATCAGTGTTGCATTGTGTAAACAGGTAAAAGGTTATCTATCCTTTCTCCCGGAAACCATACAGAAAGACATTAAAGGAACAAAATAGGCATAAGCCCTTGGGATAATGAGCACAGATGAGGGCAGGCAGCAAATAAATATGCTTTTTGGAAAATGTAAGACAAACAGGTAATTTGTAAACAAGTTAGTAGAAGAGAGAGAAGTATTAATACCTATCAGCTTGAAAGGAAAGAACCCAATAAAAATAAATCTTGATTGCAGAAAATCTGGATGAACACAGTAATTGGAACCCTCAGGTTCTTCAAAAAAATTAGGGAGGGACTAAAAGCAAGAAAAGTAGTTGAAAATCTGTATTGTTATAGAGACTATTAAGTACGTTGAGGAATAAAGCAAAGACATGATTATGTTTGTGTCATAGAATCTTGGAAAGGAAATACAGATAGAAGGCTGAGGTAAAAGCTGGATAGTTCTAAATTTGAATGTGAGAAAAGAACATTCCTGTTCTCCGAAATCAAGAAAGAAAACGACTGACTGCTTAGAGGTCGCATGGGTCAGTGGTCCAGTGATCAGCAAGATGTTTGATGCTTTGCTAGAAGGACTCCTAAGATTTAGCTTATAACTGTACTCATGGCTGACATCTATTAGACTCAGCAGAATGCACAATAGAAGCAGAAAGGGTGTAACAGTGCGGGCTTCCGGCGTTCTTCCTGATGGAGTCGCACAGAGAACACTTCCTTCCACAGAGGCTAAAGGCAGCAACATGTGTGCGATGCTTCTGCCCGGGGAAGCCCACTAGAGACTAAGAGCCCTACTGTCTTATCTGGGGCTGGTCACACAGACATGCTACACTTGTATGATAAGGCACAATTATCAACATTGCAGGCTCGCAGTAGGAAAGCAGGTTGCCTGAAAGCAGAAATATGTCAAAGCATCCCATTCAGACTCTGTGACTAGAAATCACCTCTCTCCATCATTTCTGGATCAACTGATATCTCAAGAGAAACTATATATCTGAAATTTTTTAGCTAGTGATTTAAGTGCTTGCCTAAATCAAGAATGACTCCTCCTCCAAGCTAAAATTATTTTTGCTTCCTTAAAACTCATCTACTCATAAGACCATCTACTTATAAGGACTTCCCTGGTGGCTCAGACGGTAAAGCATCTGCCTACAACGCGGGAGACCCAGGTTCAATCCCTAGGTCAGGAAGATCCCCTGGTGAAGGAAATGGCACCCCACTCCAGTACTCTTGCTTAGAAAATCCTATGGACAGAGGAGCATGGTGGGCTACAGTCCATGGAGTCGCAAAGAGTCAGACACAACTGAGCTACTTCACTTTCTTTAAAACCAATCAGTGAAACAGAAATTTCCATTCTTCAAGGGACTCAGATATCAGATTTTAAAAGTGTTTTCTTAACTCTTTATTCTCTATTTGAAGAATATGATAAAACTTTATAATTGCTGCCTGTTATCCATGAGATAATCACCTTTAATATTTTTAAGCAGAATTGGATATGCATTCTGGGGGGAAGCAGACACAGAGGATTTTTGCCAATAACTGAATGTCTACTTTACAGAGGGGAAGCTTTGTACTCCATGTATAAAAACACCTGCATCAGATACCATTGATGATAAAAAAAAAAACTCCCAATCATAACCTCATTGTCTCATTTTGGCCACATTTAATAAGCTATTTGCTGTCCAGATTTCTCATGGGACTTCTGCAAGCATTACACTTCTTACAAATAATATTTTGACAAAAGTGAATGCACATTTGATGAGACATACTGAAGCAGAAAAGAAAACACCAACAATGTGCATCTATATATTTTCCTGAAATAAAGGGGGGGAAATCCAGGAATATGTGGTGGTCGATGAGAGGGAGGGAAGGCCTGGGTCTATAAAGGAGGATTTAATCAAGGATATCCTAGAATAACAAATAATTATGCTTTCTAAAATCTCCGGTTGGATGAGTAGTGGAGGTTGGGAGGTGGAAGGAGATGTATCTGCATGCAATTTTGAAGCCAGTTTAGAGTTTGAGATTAAAACATATATAATTTTTAAATTATGAAAATTTACCAATTTATAGAGAGTATTCATCAAGTCAAAAGGAAAAACATATTCTAACATCTAGTTCCCAAAATAACAAATTCTTCTCCTCCAGACATTAGAGAATCTAGAATCAACAGACCTCTTTGTTTTGTATTAATTTAAATGATTCCAAAGCAAGACAAACGAATATACTGAAATCCGGAAAGGAATGCCTCCTTGAAGAAGTACTAGACGCAGGACATCCCTCAGTCCCCAGTGTTCAGATGCCAGCTTGGAGTCAGGACTGATGTCTTCATCCTTGGCTCTCCTCAAGCGCATTATTTATCACTAAGAGGTGATTATTTGACGGCACGCCACAATCACGTTGGCATCCATTCTTCATGTTGCCCAGTGTCCTGCCCGCAAGATGAACTTGACAAATGTTGCATGCATGTTAAAATGAAGTAAAGTCAGGCAAAAATCAGAATGATGACATAAGTATTTCTCCCCTGGTAATTCACATGCGCCCTTTCCAAGAAACTGAAGTTTGTTTTTTCAAAACAAGTGCTTTTAATTTAATCATTTTGAAAGTGTATCTAAAATACACTGGCAGTGCCTGGCGTGGCACATAGGAGTAATGTGATGATCCCACTGCTGGGCATATATCTGGAGAAAACCATGGTTCAGAAGTTTACAAGCACCCCAGTGCTTATTTCAGCACTGTTAACGATAACCAAGTCAGGAAAGTAACCTAAATGACTATCAACAGAGGAATGGATAAGGAAGATGCAGTATGTATACACAATGGAATATTCAGTTCAGTCGCTCTGTCATGTCCGACTCTTTGCGACCCCATGAATCACAGCACGCCAGGCCTCCCTGTCCATCACCAACTCCCAGAGCTTGCTCAAACTCATGTCCATTGAGTCGGTGATGCCATCCAACCATCTCATCTTCTGTAGCCCCCTCTCCTCCTGCCTTAAATCTTTCCCAGCATCAGGGGAAAGGTGGTGGTGAGGGACACATTGGGAGTTTGGGCCTGACATATGGACACTGCTTTATTTAAAATGGATAGCCAACAAGGACCTACTGTATACAACAAGGAATTCTGCTCAAGATTCTATAATAACCCAAAGGGGAAAAGAATTTGAAAAACAACAGATAAGTGTGTGTCCATATATAAGCCTGAATCACTTTGCTGTGTCCCTGAAACTCACACAGCATTGTTAGTCAGCTGTGTGCTGTGCTGTGCTCAGTCACTCAGTCATGTCCGACTCTGAAACCCCTCGGACTGTAGCCCACCAGGCTCCTCTGTCCATGGGGATTCTCCAGGCAAGAACACTAGACTGGGTTGCCATGCGCTCCTCCAGGGGATCTTCCCAACCCAGGGATCGAACCCAGGTCTCTCCAATATAAAATAAAACTTTTTAAAAAGAGAAGTAAAGTGATGGTAGCAGGCAGTCTAGTCTGCACAGACTCACCCAAAGCTGGAATGAGCCATGTGAGCCTGGAATGCAAAGATGGACGTGTCCTGCTTTGTCCCAGTAAAGTCCCCATTGTGTCAGGCGTCTTGGACAGAGAATTTCTTGAACACCGACAGGCATTTTGGCTATCAGAAAGCTCTTTAAAAATGCCTAATACAAAATAATGAAATAAGCAGAAGGGTTCTGGTACAAACCTGAGCTCCTCTAGAGCAGTGTATCTCTAGGGGCGCCGTCAGCTGGATCCCTACATCAGAATCAGCAGCAGTAATTGGGGAAAGTGCTGCTCCCAGCGTCCCTTACCCAGTGCCACCCAATCAGACGTCTATAAAGAATGAGAATATCCTTTTGAAACAAACATCCAGTGACTCTGTGTAAACTCAAGTTTACATATCAAAGATGTGCAAACCAATCTTCTTTTCATAGTGACCCACACTGAGAGCCTGTTTATCTTCACTCTTGCTGATGTTCCTCAGTCCTCGTCGATAGTCCTGAGGGTTCAGCTGTTGAGGTCGCACCCCCAGTGACTCTCTGCTAAGCCTCCTGCTAAAGTCCTTACTTTTGCTTTGTGCTTGTCTCAATTAGGACATGAAGGTTCCTGGAAGATGGCATGTGCCGGAATTCCACAAAGAATTTTTCTGCTTTGATAATTTATATCCCCTATTCACATTCTTTAATTTTTTTTTAAGTTGCTCTTTAAAAATAGTTTTCTTAAAGGAGAGTATACCAGTAAGCTTTACTTCTTCACCCAAATTCCCTTTGGGATTAATTAAATCCAGTCCCTGAAAATCAGGAAAGAGAAGTAGAGCTATTGCAGCAACAAATTTCTCATTCCATGCAGTGCATGGTCCTTCATTCAGTTCAGTTCAGTCACTCAGTCATGTCCAACTCTTCGCAACCCCATGAATCGCAGCACGCCAGGCCTCCCTGTCCATCACCAACTCCCGGAGTTCACTCAGACTCACGTCCATCGAGTCAGTGATACCATCCAGCCATCTCATCCTCTGTCGTCCCCTTCTCCTCCTGCCCCCAATCCCTCCCAGCATCAGAGGCTTTTCCAATGAGTCAACTCTTCACATGAGGTGGCCAAAGTACTGGAGTTTCAGCTTTAGCATCATTCTCTCCAAAGAAATCCCAGGGCTGATCTCCTTCAGAATGGACTGGTTGGATCTCCTTGCAGTCCAAGGGACTCTCAAGAGTCTTCCCCAACACCACAGTCCAAAAGCATCAATTCTTCAGCGCTCAGCCTTCTTCACAGTCCAACTCTCACATTCATACATGACCACAGGAAAAACCATAGCCTTGACTAGACGAACCTTTGTTGGCAAAGTAATGTCTCTGCTTTTGAGTATGCTATCTAGGTTGGTCATAACTTTCCTTCCAAGGAGTAAGCGTCTTTTAATTTCATGGCTGCGGTCACCATCTGCAGTGTTTCCTAATAGTTTCTTGATAAAATATGGGGCATGGGAAACACATATCTTATCAAATATGTGAGTTTCCTTCATCTACTCAAAGTGTTTTTCCCCTGAGGGTTAATGAATGGGAATTGGGGACTGGGGGCAATGGCTCCAACAGTGTACACAGGCTCTGACAGGCAGCCAATGGCTTGAATCAGGATGCAAACCCAGGTCAAGACCATCCCAAAGTCTAGGCACTTCCTAGTTTTCTGTGGTCAGCTATATGGAATGAATGAGTGTGTGTGTGTGTGTGTGTGTGTGTGAGTTCACTGTCATAAGTCCCCTGTCCAACCTCCCCTTACCCTAGATGTGTCTTGAATTCTTAGCTGTTGAACCATTCACTTGTTCCCTCATTCCCCCCAAATAAGGACCCACATAGACAACTTGCTGCTACTGCTGCTAAGTCGCTTCAGTCGTGTCCAACTCTGTGCGAGTTGCCAGGCCAGAGTACTGGAGTGGGGTGCCATTGCCTTCTCCAGGGACAGAGGATAAGAGGAGTTAATTTATTAAAGAGAAAAGAGAAGAGGGAGTCCCAGCAGAGTGAACACCACGTGCAGAGGTCCCATGGCTGGGAAGAGGCGTGGTGAGAAGGAACTGCAAGAAAGACAGTCGCTGGAGCAAAGAACCAGGAAGAGGCTAGAAGTTAGTAGGGGCAGCCATTATACAGCCATGTAAGCAACATTACGGTTCATCTTTGATATAAGAGCCAGGTGTTTTTTGGGGGTTTTTTTTTCAGAACTCTTAAGGTTAATTTTATTTTATATACTACCTTCACAAAATGACAGTTCAAATGACAGTGAAAACTTGACCACAATTCCACAAAAGTCAGAGAAAGAATAGTGCAGGTGGATGATTTCAGGCAATGTGTTTGCAGAGGTGGGAAGTAAACTAGCAAGAAAACACCATGTCAAACAATACATCATCACTGCATACACACAATTCACAATACATTGGCCCTTCCCCGCAAGCACCTACAATTTACTTGGGAAGATGCTGTGCATGAAAAAAGCTGCACCGAAGACTATTATATAACAATCACTCAGGGCAGACAAGCTAGCACAAAGACCACCAACAGCACATGTCCTTAGAGTTTATACAATGTAACTATCTTATTGGGCTTCCCTCATAGCTCAGTTGGTAAAGAATCTGCCTGCAATGAGGAGACCTGGGTTCAAGTCCTGGGTTGGGACGATCTGCTGGAGAAGGGATAGGCTACCCACTCCTGTATTCTTGGGCTTCCCTTCTGGCTCAGTTGGCACAGAATCCCCTTGCAATGTGGGAGACCTGAGTTCGAGCCCTGGGATGGGAAGATCCCTTGGAGAAGGGAAAGACTACCCACCCCAGTATTTTTTTAATTAATTAATTTATTTTAATTGGAGGCTAATTACTTTACAATATTGTAGTGGCTTTTGCCACACATCGACACGAATCAGCCACAGGTGTACACGTGTCCCCCGTCCTGAACCCAAGAGCCAGGTTTTACTTTCACTAAGAGATAACAGAGCAGTGTGGTTGGATGACGCTTGATGAAAAGGAAAAAAAATATGCTTTAGGGTTAAGCAAACTTCACCTCAGCTTCTTGCTGCATCTCCTTTCACAAATTATTCAAATTCTGCCAGTCTTTTACCTTTAACTCTCGCCTATTAAATAAGGATAGCACTCACACAGCAGAGTTCTTATAAGGATTAAATAGTATAATAATATATGTAAGTGGCTTGCCTGGTGGTTCAGTTGGGAAAGAGTCTGCTTGCAATGTGGGAGACCTGGGTTCAATCCCTGGGTTGGGAAGATACCCTGGAGGAGGAAATGGCAATCCACTCCAGTATTCTTGCCTGGAGAATTCCATGGACAGAGGACCCTGGTGGGCTACAGTCCATGGGGTCACAAAGAGTCAGACATAATTGAGTCCTTTGATTTCATAATATGTAAATGGATACCAATAGTACCTGCTTCTTAGAATTGTTGTGATGATAAAATGAGTTAATACATGCAAAGTGTGTGAAATTTATTAATAGTAAGTACAACATAAGACTTAGCTATTGCAATTATTGCAATCCTTGCACAAAAGATACCTCAAAAGTCTCTGAGTAGCTCAGCGACTCAGGTAGCTCAGTCCTGTATGGCTGTTGAGATCTGGCAGTCCTACAGAAGCACACACAAACACATACACACACGTGCACACACATCAAAGAACTACGTTAATCACTCCAGACCCATTCAGAGTACTTGCCCTTGAGTAAATGGGGCACAGGGAATCAACATTCAAAACAGGTATTTAAACATTTGTGTACATACAACCAAGCAACATTTTTTCAAGGAATAAGCTGCTTTGCTAAGACCTAAGGGAGTGTCTCTGCTCACTGCGAGTTAAAGAAAGATACCATGGTAAGTATTCATTGAGGCAAATATTCATTGAGGACCTATTAAATATACAGCAGTATGCTAGGTCTCATGAAAGCTAGATAAGATACAAAATATGGTCTCAATTCTCCAGGGTGATAATAATTTGACACTTGGGCTGAACCCAGCTGTGATCATCTGGTGGGAGGACGCTCCTTGGAACAGGAGGTTCAAATGACCTTGATGATGCAACTTCCTAATTCTCAGAAAATTATTTTGGAGCACTGAGAATGTTGATAAAGGGTTTAACAGTAGTCTCTTCTATGACAAACATACCCAAGATCTTCTGTTGACCAGATATCCCAAGTGGAGAGACTGTTTTAATTGGACTGTTTATCCAGTAACAGGGGAGGAGCTAGGCAATCACTACACCACTTTCTTCTGGGAGATGGAATTTATGAGACAAGATCCTAGATAGAAAGGTAATTTACTGCTGCTGTGGTTTCTAATTTGGGAAGGTTCCTGGAGTCTCAGTCCCACTGGGCAGGCTCTCTGGGCTCTTGGTCCTCCTTCCTCCAGCCATCACATAGGTGAGATATCACCTGTGAGGTCCTGTCTTTTATGAATGTAACTGGGAATGCTGGCTCATTACCTTCTCATGTTAAAGGTAAAAGGAAACTTCTTCTACCGCCTTGTAGATTTGCAACATACTTTGCACTGGCTGATGCTGCCTAGGAAAGCATGTAATGGCTCTCCAAGTATTTCAGAGCTATTTCAGCCCATGACTTAGCAGTGCTCTCTGAATTCACTTGGAAGGCTTATTCTTCTGGCTAAAATGATAATTACTAATCTCAGTCCAAGAAATATTGAGGGAATGACTAATATAAATCTGGATAAAGTTTAAGGATTTAGAAAAAAAATTTTTCCTCATAAGGTACCTCATTTAATCCTCTGCTATCAAGAAGTTATTATTATCCTTTCCTTAAAAGATTCAAAGGAGAGAAGAATTAACATTTATTAGGCAATTTTAAAGGTTTCATACATCAAACCAAGTGTTCTAAATACTTTATCTCATATAATCTCATCACAACTCCATTAGGTAAGTATTATTATTTATATCCTTTAAATAGGTGGAAAGAGAAATTAATGTAAGATGATCTGCCCAGGTGACAATAATAGATTGAGATTCTACTGCAAGTCTGGTTTTGCTAAATCTCAGTTCAGTTCAGTTCACACTCAGTCATATCCGACTCTTTGCGACCCCATGAACTGCAGCACACCAGGCCTCCCTGTCCATCACCAACTCCCGAAGTTCACTCAGACTCACATCCATCGAGTCAGTGATACCATCCAGCCATCTCATCCTCTGTCATCCCCTTCTCCTCTTGCCCCCAATCCCTCCCAGCATCAGTCTTTTCCAATGAGTCAACTCTTCGCATGAGGTGGCCAAAGTATTAGAGTTTCAGCTTTAGCATCATTCCTTCAAAGAACACCCAGGACCGATCTCCTTTAGAATGGACTGGTTGGATCTCCTTGCAGTCCAAGGGACTCTCAAGAGTCTTCTCCAACACCACACTTCAAAAGCATCAATTCTTCGGCACTCAGCTTTCTTCACAGTCCAACTCTCACATCCATACATGACCACAGGAAAAACCATAGCCTTGACTAGATGGACCTTTGTTGGCAAAGTAATGTCTCTGCTTTTGAATATGCTATCTAGGTTGGTCATAACTTTCCTTCCAAGGAGTAAGCATCTTTTAATTTCATGACTGCAGTCACCATCTGCAGTGATTTTGGAGCCCCCCAAAATAAAGTCTGACACTGTTTCCACTGTTTCCCCATCTATTTCCCATGAAGTGATGGGACCAGATGCCATTATCTTCATTTTCTGAATGTTGAGCTTTAAGCCAACTTTTTCCCTCTCCTCTTTTACTTTCATCAAGAGGCTTTTTAGTTCCTCTTCACTTTCTGCCATAAGGGTGGTGTCATCTGCATATCTCAGGTTATTGATATTTCTCCTGGCAATCTTGATTCCAGCTTGTGTTTCTTCCAGTCCAGCGTTTCTCATGATGTACTCTGCATATAAGTTAAATAAATAGGGTGACAATATACAGCCTTGACATACTCCTTTTCCTATTTGGAACCAGTCTGTTGTTCCATGTCCAGTTCTAACTGTTGCTTCCTGACCTGCATATAGGTTTCTCAAGAGGCAGGTCAGGTGGTCTGGTATTCCCATCTCTTTCAGAATTTTCCACAGTTTCTTGTGATCCACACAATCAAAGGCTTTGGCATAGTTGATAAAGCAGAAATAGATGTTTTTCTGCAACTCTCTTGCTTTTTCCATGATCCAGCAGATGTTGGCAATTTGATCTCTGGTTCCTCTGCCTTTTCTAAAACCAGCTTGAACATCTGGAAGTTCACAGTTCACGTATTGCTGAAGCCTGGCTTGGAGAATTTTGAGCATTACTTTACTAGCATGTGAGATGAATGCAATTGTGCTAAATCTACCAACCTTTTTTCGCATGATGCTAGACAATTGGAAAGCCACTCCAGCATGCAGTTTCTGTATTTCCTGACTGCACAGGGACAAGGTTTTTCATGATACTTTTGCCAACAAGGGCTGGTCTTGCTGGAGAAGTAGAAGGAAACAAGAGTGTAACGTGGGATGTGCCTTGGAGGCACTGAGATGGGTGTGGATTAAATGAACAGATGCCAGTCTGCGGTAGATTTCTGGGGATGATGCCAAGTGGTCTTATCTTGCCTCTGTTTTATGCAATATATTTAGTATCAACCTGGAATAGCAAATTGATGATATGTCGACATAACACATTTCACTCTCTTTGAACCATTAAATTCACTATCTCATCAGTCTACAATATGAACCTCACTGCTTTACCTGCCTCTCTCAACTTCTATATTCTTGGATCTAAGATTAAATATTACATCCTCTAGGAAGACTTTGAAGAAACTCTTAATCACAACTATGCCAGAGCCTCATGTTGCACAATCTTACTAACACACTAATTTTTTTACAACACTTAATCACAGTTTTAATTACCTATATATACAAATCCGTCACGAAGTGCATGTGTGCTCAGTCATGTCTGACTCTTGCCAGCCCCATGGACTAGAGTCCGCCAGGCTCCTCTCTCTATGGAATTTTCCAGATAAGAATACTGGGATGGATTGCCATTCCTTTCTCCAGGGGATTGTCCCAAAGTGAAAGTGAAGTTGCTCAGTCATGTCCAACTCTGCAACCCCATGGACTACAGCCCACCAGACTTCTCCATCCATGGGATTTTCCAGGCAAGAGTACTGGAGTGGGTTGCCATTTCTTTCTCCAGGGGATCTTCCCAAGCCAAGGATCAGACCCAAGTCTCTTGTGTCTCCTGCACTGGCAGGCACATTCATTTACCACTGAGCCACCTGGGAAGCCTGTATGTCATAATATATATAAATATATACTATATTTATACAAGTATATGCCAGATTCTTTAACAGCGCCTGTATCTCTCATTAAGATACATAACCATTTGGACACCACTGTGCCATTTTGATCATTATTGTATGTGGGCTTGGCAATTAATTTTTTAAAATGTGAGAGATGGACTGTAGGAAGGATAGTTAAGACATGGAGTCACAGATCAAAAAAATTTTTTTTTCACGTCAAGCTCAACAGATTAAAGCTATGGACCCATGTTAAGGAATAATGGAGGGTGCTCTGCTTCCCGGCGGGGGCGGGGTGGGGGGGAATGTTTAGAGTTTTAGGGTCCAGAGAGCTACATATCAGTCCAAGTCTGATGATATCATGAAAACAATCAAACACAGGAATCAATCTAATTTTGATTAGAGTAAAGCAATAGACTGCCAGTGAGCAGATAGGTGGCACCCAGATCTTCTGATAGTTGACCACTTCTGTGATCTGTCACACGCAGTACACTTTTAAGTAAGGTATTTAAAATGAGAGCACTTCCAGAGCTAAAATTGTGAGACTCACCAAAACCATGCCCATGTGAGGAACAGAAAAAAGGAAAGTAGGAAGAAAATTTACTGGACTGCATGATAAGAGCTCTGATTCCTAGAGTTTCATGTAGAAATGGCCCCATTGTGTAGAAGAGCATGAATATGTGGAAGTTGCACAGAGGCAGAGGGGCTTCAGTTGGGATTTGCTGATGACTCAGCAGGTAAAGAATCGGCCTGCAGTGCAGGAGACAGAGGAGATGTGGATTCGATCCATGTGTGGGGAAGATCCCCTGGAGAAGGAAATGGCAACCCACTCCAGTATTCTTTCCTGGAGAATCCCACGGACAGAGGAGCCCGGCAGGCTACAGTCCAATAGGTCACAAAGAATTGGACACAACTGAGCAGCAAAGAAAGGCAATGCCAAACAATGTTCAAACTACCGCACAATTGCACTCAGCTCACACGCTAGTAGGAGAAGGCAATGGCACCCCACTTCAGTACTCTAGCCTGGAAAATCCCATGGATGGAGGAGCCTGGAAGGCTGCAGTCCATGGGGTCGTGAAGAGTCAGACACGACTGAGCGACTTCACTTGCACTTTTCACTTTCATGCATTGGAGAGGGCAATGGCAACCCACTCCAGTGTTCTTGCCTGGAGAATCCCAGGGATGGGGGAGCCTGGTGAGCTGTTGTCTATGGGGTTGCACAGAGTCGGACACGACTGAAGCAACTTAGCAGCAGCAGCAGCACATGCTAGTAAAGTAATGCTCAAAATTCTCCAAGCCAGGCTTCAGCAATACATGAACCGTGAACTTCCAGATGTTCAAGCTGGTTTTAGAAAAGGCAGAGGAACCAGAGACCAAATTGCCAACATCTGCTAGATCATGGAAAAAGCAAGAGAGTTGCAGAAAAACATCTATTTCTGCTTTATTGACTATGCCAAAGCCTTTGACTATGTGGATCACAAGAAACTGTGGAAAATTCTGAAAGAGATGGGAATACCAGACCACCTGACCTGCCTCTTGAGAAACCTATATGCAGGTCAGGAAGCAACAGTTAGAACTGGACATGGAACAACAGACTGGTTCCAAATAGGAAAAGGAGTATGTCAAGGCTGTATATTGTCACCCTATTTATTTAACTTATATGCAGAGTACATCATGAGAAACGCTGGGCTGGAAGAAGCACAAGCTGGAATCAAGATTGCCAGGAGAAATATCAATAACCTCAGATATGCAGATGGCACCACCCTTATGGCAGAAAGTGAAGAAGAACCAATGAGCCTCTTGAAAGTAAAAGAGGAGAGGGAAAAAGTTGGCTTAAAGCTCAACATTCAGAAAATGAAGATCATGGCATCTGGTCCCATCACTTCATGGGAAATAGATGGGGAAACAGTGGAAACAGTGTCAGACTTTATTTTGGGGGGCTCCAAAATCACTGCAGATGGTGACTGCAGTCATGAAATTAAAAGATGCTTACTCCTTGGAAGGAAAGTTATGACCAACCTAGATAGCATATTCAAAAGCAGAGACATTACTTTGCCAACAAAGGTCCGTCTAGTCAAGGCTATGGTTTTTCCCGTGGTGATGTATGGATGTGAGAATTGGACTGTGAAGAAGCCTGAGTGCCGAAGAATTGATGCTTTTGAAGTGTGGTGTTGGAGAAGACTCTTGAGAGTCCCTTGGACTGCAAGGAGATCCAACCAGTCCATTCTGAAGGAGATGAGCCCTGGGATTTCTTTGGAAGGAATGATGCTAAAGCTGAAACTCCAGTACTTTGGCCACCTCATGTGAAGAGTTGACTCATTGGAAAAGACTCTGATGCTGGGAGGGATTGGGGGCAGGAGGAGAAGGGGCTGACAGAGGATGAGATGGCTGGATGGCATCACTGACTCAATGGACATGAGTCTGAGTGAACTCCGGGAGTTGGTGATGGACAGGGGGCCTGACGTGCTGCAGTTCATGGGGTCGCAAAGAGTCGGACACGACTGAGCGACTGAACTGAACTGAGCTGAGCCGCTAAGCACTGATTTCAGCTATTACAAGACAAAATGCTGCTTGCGAACGACGTCACCCAACAGTGGAACAGACAAGTCAGGAGGTATGAGATTTTCTAAACTGTGAGGTGACCTGATGCTCAGGTACAGATAGGAGACGGAAGTATCTAACAAGCGACTGAACTAGACACATTCCGAGGTCTTTTCCAGCACTAAGAATTCATGACCTGCAGATAACTCTATCATATAAATATTTTGTTACAGATCCTGGAGAGCACCATTAAGATGACATGAGTGTGACTGCCTCTAGTAAAATCATTATTCCAAAGCCCTGCATCATAATAAAGATGGTAGACAAGCCTTAGACATGTTTGCTGAAGTCTTTTACATATTATGTTTCTGAGTGACATAATCTTTTCCAGAATGCAACTCAAATGTTGGATACCAAGTTGATTTCCATAAAAGGCTCTTATACAAAGGTTTTGATCATGAAATAATCTTAAAAGTAAAAGATAAAATGGGAAAAGGGTAAATGACATGTTTTAATAGTATGTTCAACCATACAACATAGGTTTATTGAATGCCTAATCTTTGTGCAACATTAGGCTTGGTTTATGTGGGACATAAAAGTATAAATAAGGGAGAATGGCTGCCCTGGAACTTACAAATAATAATCATGGTTATCCATTATGAGGTTGTTTTTACTACTGACTGATCTTGGTGGTAGACGCTTTACATGAAGATGTCAAGAACTAAGCATAATTATTATCCCCATTTTTCAAATTAAAAAACTGGCACTCAAAGACATTATATATAGCTTAATATTACAGAGATGGAATCACTCAAACTACATCATTTAAAATCAAAACTGATTTCACACTCACACACTGCTCCTCCACCTCCTCCTGTTGTATATGACGTTGGATACGCTACGTAACATTAGCAATCATTCACAGCATTAATGAAGTTCAGAAGAGAGAAAGAGAATGAATGAAACAGACACTGCTTGCTAACTGTTGGAAAAGCAGAGGCATTCATGCCCTAGGGGCTCTTGACATTTATTCCTGACAATCTCTAATCACCCTAAGCTGGTTTATGTGAATAGCACTTATCAGAGTGCTGCTTCTGGATACGATTTCTCTTTAAAGCTCATAGTAAATAACACATATTAAACTAGGGAAATTTGAATTAAGGTTGAATGTTGCCTCTTTTCCATCTTTCTTTAAGATCTGTTTATTTATTTTGGTTGCTCTGGGTCTTCGTCGCCGTGTGTGGCCTTTTCTCTAATTGTGGTGAGTGAGGGCTCCTCTCTGGTTGTGGGGCACAGGCTGCCCACTGTGATGGCTTCTCTTGTTGCAGAGCACAGACTCCAGGCTGCACGGGCTTCCGTGGCTGCAGTGTGTGGATCCAGTAGCTGTGGTGCCCAGACTTAGCTGGCCCACAGCACGTGGGACATTCCCAGAGTCGGGATCAACCTGTGTGCCCTGCCTTGGCAAGTGGGCTCTTCACCACTGGACCACCAAAGGAGTCCTTTTCCACCTGCTTGAATGAGTTGGTCTTCGAAAAGTAATGGAATGGGTGCCTTTGAGAGTTAGGACTCTTCATTAGAAGGTTTTCAAGGAAGCTAGACGGCTTGTCTTAGATTTTACTTTAGCTTCTTAGAAGAGAGGAAAAGCAAATGGAAACAGGCTTGGTCTTTCCCGTTCATCCCTAAACTCACAGGAAGGGTGCTCAGTTCTCTGACAGCTTATGATCACATGTTTTCCCATAGCACCACAAGCCAGGAGGAGCCCTGTGATAAAACTCTCTGATTGGACACGGCTAGAACACCCAGGAGTTGGGAGCACTTTGGCTTTGGAGGGTTATGCCCGACACTGTCAACATTAGGCTTGTGTCAGCCCTTTGCCCATGGGCATTGGGTTTTCTTCCTTCATTTTCCATCATATCACTAGTTTTTCAGTGTTATATTCTTGTATCTCCAAGCCAGTGCCTCAGGAGGTGTTGTGTGTAAACCTGTGAATGAATAAATACTTCCTGTTCTCAACGGCCCTGGCTCTCAAGAATTTCTTGACACTTTCTTGTGAATTTACTAAGACAATTGAATTTTCATTCCACATCTACTGAAAATAGCTTTGAATTCCATAAAATTCTCTGCCACATTTCCTCAAAAGATTCTTACACAATGTAGCCCAACTTTTGGCAGTTAGAAGTGAGAAAGTGAAGTCGCTCAGGCATGTCCGACTCTCTGTGACCATATGGACTGTAGCCTACAAGACTCCTCCATCCATGGGATTTTCCAGGCAAGAATGCTGGAGTGGGTTGCCATTTTCTTCTCCAGGGGAATCTTCCCAACCCAGGGATTGAGCCCAGATCTCCTGCATTGTAGGCAGACACTTTACTGTCTGAGCCACCAGGGAAGTGACATCGTTAGAAGTGAAGTTAGAAGTGAAGTTGTGGCTATTTATGTGAAGAAACTTGTTAAAAAGGGAGGAAATAGAGAATAAGTCTTAATTCTTCTAGTTTCTAACTCCAGTCTTAATTAGATTGCCTCATGCCTCAGAGTATGAACTGATGTGTTGTTAGTCTGACTCTTTCTTTGTATTAATAACTCTCGACAGAGAAAGTCTGTTAACTCAATGTCCTGGGGACACCGCTCATGGTGGATGGAATTTGTGTTCCTGGCCTATCCCTCCCAGTCAGAGCCGCACGTCTTGTCCTTCCTTGGGGTCAGCCTGGTTTATACATGGGTCATCACCAGGAATGTCCTCGTCATGGTGGCCATCCAGACCGAAGCCCGCCTCCACACGACCATGTACTATTTCCTGGTCAGCTTCTCGGGAGTAGAAATCGGCTACACTGCTGTGGTGGTGCCCCACCTCCTGGCCAACATCCTACGGTCAGAGAAGACCATCACCCTGCTGGGCTGTGCCACTCATATGGGCTTCTTCATGGGACTGGGCAGTGCTGACTGCTTCCTCTTGGCTTCCATGTCTATGATTGCTCCCAGGTGGCACTAGAAAGAATCTGCCTGCCAATGGAGGAGACACAAGAGAGACGGGTTCCACCCCTCAGTTGGGAAGATCCCCTGAAGTAGTGAGTGGCAACCCACTCCAGTATTCTTGCCTGGAAAATTCCATAGACAGAGGAGCCTGGCAGTCCACGGGGCTGCAAAGAGTCAGACTCGATTGACCACAGTGACTACTCTGTGCCTCTTCCATGCCTTTCGAATGAAAAGTGTCTGCTGCCGCTGCTGCTGCATCACTTCAGTCGTGGCCAACTCTGTGTGACCCCATAGACGGCAGCCCACCAGGCTCCCGCATCCCTGGGATTCTCCAGGCAAGAACACTGGAGTGGGTTGCCATTTCCTTCTCCAATGCATGAAAGTGAGAAGTGAAAGTGAAGTCACTCAGTCGTGCTGACTCTTAGCAACCCCATGGACTGCAGCCTACCAGGCTCCTCCATCCATGGGATTTTCCAGGCAAGAGTACTGGAGTGGGGTGCCATTGACTTCTCCACTAGATGGGGTCTAAAAGTTCTTCCAGATATAATTCCACAGACTCAAATCGGCAAAAGCACCCTGAGCTCCAGGGACATCCTAAGGAAATCATAATGTCTTTACCTTGAAAATGAGGACTGGGGAGGTGGTAGTTTTTCAGAGAGGAAATGCCACTTGGGTCCTTCCTGCCCTGGGAGTTGCACTGACAGATCATGGTCTAGGCCGGAGTCATAATTCACGACACGGCGATCTCAGCAAGGCGGAGGGCTGTCTCCGGGCTGTACCAGAACTGGCTCAGCTGCCAGTTCTCTTCTGTTATCCTCATGTTGTACTTGTCGTCCCCACGGATGTCAGAGTGGTGCTGCTTCTGCTCAGCATAAAATTCCTGCAGAGCTGCAAGGCATGGAGGGGGGCAAAGGGGGTGTCTCGTCTTCGGAAAAGTGTCTACTATGATCCAAATTGGGAATGGACGCTAGTTATAAGATTCAGGATTTTGAGTCTGGGTTATAATTTTTATAACTGATTGTCTTATGACACGTATTTTGTTATGATGTCTCAAGTACCCTTGAAAAGGATGTGTATCCTGTAGCTGCTGAGTGCAGTCAATTGAATTAAGTTAGCTAATAGTATGGATCTAATCTCTATCATTATCTTTGTCTACTCGTGTTATCCATTCCTATCAGAGGTAGGTAAAATTTGCAACTATGATTGTCAATTGTCAATCTCTCCCTTTACTTCTGCAATTTTTGTTTTGTTCTAGTTCTTTTATTTCCCTTTTTTCTGAAGCTCTGTTATTAGATGTATATATATTTAGCATGATTATATCCTGTTGATGGATTAACCATCTTATCATTAAGCAATGTTCATTTTTATTGCTGGTAATATCCCTGGTCCAGAAATCTACATCTAATCTTAATTTGTCCACATTGTCTTTTTTATGATTAACGTTTTCATGGTACGTATTGCTCTTCCTTTTGACTTCTACCTGCATTTCCTCATCTACAAGGTATGGCTCTTATCAAGAGCATATAGTTTATACTTTTTCTTCTCAATCCTGATTGGACAATTTAGAGTACCATATTTCCATGTGTATTTTATTCATCTCTTCTCTTGTTTCTTAGTTTCTCCTTATCAGCCTCTTTTTGGATTTGTAAACATTTGTTTCTAACAGCTTTTTAGGTATTTTTTTTTCATATTTTGTAGTTGCATTCTTATCATGGCGTACCAAGAACTGTTATAATACTTTTGAAGTAAATGTGTAAGAAACTTTGAACAGTTTAATTCCACTTTCTGCCCCCATATTTGTGCTCTTATTGTAACATCTTACTTATAAATTCCATCATACATTTTCATTTTTGTTTTAAATAGTCAACATTTTTAAAGGTATTCTAAAAGTGGTCTCCTACATTTTTATCTTAATTTTAAGAATATTTGCACTGAATATAGAATTCTAGAAATGACCGTTTTTCTTTCATCTCTTTAAAGATGTCATCCCATTGCCCTTTGGTTCCCATTTTTCTGATGAAAAATCATTGTGGTTTTGTGGAGGAGGGCAGGGGTTACCACCTAAAGGTACATTTTTTTCTCTTTGTCTTTGATTCCCAGCCACATAAATACAATGAATCTAAGGTTTGGTTAGGACTGGCGGGGAGGGGGGGCGGGGAGTAAGGAATTCATCATGTTAAAATAAGATAAAATGGAGACTACACTTGAAAATCCCCTGAGCAGACAAAACCCGTTAGGCCGTGTAAGCAAAATGTAATCTAGCTTATTTCATGAATATAAGTGAAACTCTACTTAGATATTTCCTTCTGTCCCTGATAATCATAAACAAAATTGAAGTCATCTTCCTAAAGTGGTATAGCACCTTTTACCCAAGTCCTCTTTCACCTGGAAATTCCCATTGTAATAAGCAATCATTGTATAAGTTAAACAACTTCTCCATTCTCACTTTATAAGCCATCTTGTATTAATAACAACATGCCGCTGAGCTTCAAATCACTTTCAGTTTGAAGTCTCCCTTTCTGCTTAGAGTTTCCTGCTCAATATAATATTCATATGAAGTAAAGTTCTCTAAATTTTTTTTGACAACTGTATTTAAAACACATCTAAAATGCAAAATAAATCCACCCTCTTCCAAACCCCCCAAAACCTCATCTCATTATAGCACAACTCAGGTCCAAAAATCTTATCTAAATATCATTAGTTCAAAAGTCTCAAATCTCATCATCCAAACTACCTAAATAAAGGTGTAGATGAGACTTGGGGTACAGACATGCTAGGGTAAGATCCCTCCCCTTCTGCAGACCAAGAACCAGAGAACAAGGCGTCTGTTCCCAACACACACCGTGGGGCAGGCATAACAGAGCAGTTCCAGACATTTCCATTCAAAATGAGAGAAACTAGGAGGAAAAAGTGGATTTCTTGGTTCCAACCAATTCTGAAATCAAACAAGGCAGATTCCGTTAGTTTTCCCGGCCCGGGAATAACCCTCTGTGGCTCACAACTCCCAGCTCCGGGCCCACCGAGTCACTCCTGTGGCCCACGGCACACTCCCTGGCCTCACTGCTTCCCCAGAGCCACCTTTCCCTTCTCTTGAAGGGTAGCACATGTTTCCCAGGTGGCTCAGCGGCAAAGAATAGGCCTTAAAATGGAGGAGACATGGGTTCCGTCCCTGGGTGGGGAAGACCCCCTGGAGGAGGAAATGACAGCCCACTCCAGTATTCTTGCCTGGAAAACCCCGTGGACAGAGGAGACTGGTGGCTGCAGTCCATGTGGTCACAAGTCAGACATGACTGAGCGCCCACACAGCACATCTGCAGTTTTCTCAGACTATTACGTACTTGCCGAACTTGGGGAATATAATCTCCTTTTCTTTCTTTTCTTTCCTTTTAAGCTACATTTAATGATTCTATTTGACTGGCTGGTTAGTTTTTTTGGTTTAAGCAAAAAGTGCTAACTATTATTATATGTTCTGTGATTTCCAAAATTGCTGGTATGGATAGAAAGGTACGTTATGTGACGCCCCTGGGAACAATTCCTGGTCCCAGCATTTCACTGCTGCTGCCAGAATCAGAAATCCACAAAACCCAGAAGATGCTGGCTATAAAATCTTGCCCCTAAACTATGATCCTTGCCAGCAAAGCTGATGACTTGCATATTGCTTTGCTCCTCTCATTTTCCTCTTTTTTAATTGTGGTAAGACCACAACATGAGGTATACCCTTTCAACAAATCTTTAAGTACACAACACAGTTTTGTTAACTACAGCCATAATGTAAACCAGCTCTTTAGAACTCATTCTTCCTGCATAGGAAATCTATACCGATTGAAAGGCAATTCCCATTTCTCCCTGTACCCAGCCCCCTAGAAACCATGATTCCACTGTCTGTTGCTATGAATCTGACTATTTCAGATACTTCAGATAAGTGAAATCAAGCAGTATTTGCTCTTCTGTAGCTTGCTTTTTTTACTTAGCATAGCATCCCCAAAGTTTATCCACATTGTCACATATAATAAGATTTTATTTTTTTAAGATTGATTGATATTCCATTATATGTATATAGCACGTTTTCTGTATCCACTCATTCCCCAATGGACACTTAGGTCATTTCCATATCTAGGCTATTGTGAATAATCTTGTAACAAACATGGGATTATGGATATCTTATCAAGGAGGCCCCATAAAAAATAAATATGTAAAGATCATTTATACTGTATATACAGCTGACTTAACTAGATACTATAGTTGGCAAGTATATAATTTAAACTTTTTAAAGTTGATTTCTTTCTAATTTTTCTTTATGTTTTAAAAATGCTCTTGTTGCACTTTTTAAAACTTTATTGTGGTAAGAACAGTTAACACAAGATCTATCCTCTTAACAAATTTTAAGTAAACAATACATACTAATTACCTTCTAAATCATACATAAATATCCAAGTAAATTAACAAAGAGCAATAAGAAAGTGCACATTTTCAAAAACACGATGTTGGATGACTAAGTGAATCAAATCACCTATATTACTGTATGTTCATCTAAGTCATAAGAAAATTTAAAAAAATCCTAACTGTTCAATATTAGGGATTCATTTAATAAATTGTGGGACATCAATACTACTCATATTAAGTTGTCACAAAAAACATGACCGTGAACACGGTATTTGAAAACACAGCCTACTTTTTGATGGAAGTACTACATGCTGTCATTGCAAGAGTGTAAAATATGTTTGCAGGAATGAGGTCATCTGAACAAATAAACATATCTGGTGAGAAAAAATGGAAAATAAGTCTGAGTATAATCTCTGTATGCATGTAACTACCCTCCAATGTTAAGAACCAGCACAGAGCTATTTAATTCATGATTGCCATGAATATAAAAGCAAGCTGTCTTTCTTCACATGGATTTGTAGATATTTTGGACTTTATGGACAAGTTTGATATGCTTATCTGGGCTTCAGAAAAGGCCATATCGCCTGCTGTGGCTTCTGCCCTAAGACTCTTTCCCTTCTCTTTTCCCGGCAGGCTTGTCTTCTCAGACCACCACCTGCCTAGAGCCTAAGAGCGCCCCTCCCAGAACTCAGGTAGCCTCTGCACCTCTCGCACATCACATCACTCTCAGACTCAATCCCCAGCATCCTCGCCCTGCTTTGCTTTTTGTCTGTAGCACTCACCCCTTCTGACACATTATCACATGTTCTTTTTTAAATTTTATTTATTTTTAATTAGAGGATAATTTGTTTTACAATGTTGGGTTGGCTTCTGCCATACATCAGCATGAATCAGCTCTGGGTATACATGTGTCCCTTCCCGCTTGAGCCTCCCTCCCATCTCCCACCCCATCTCAGCGCTCTGGTTTGTCGCAGAGTACCCGCATATGATGTATGATGTCTGTATGTCCCTGCCACATACACCAAATTCCCACTGGCTAGCTGCTTCACACACGGTAATGTGTATGTTTCAGGGCCACTTCTCAGCTTGTCCCGCCCTCTCCTTCCCCACTGTGCCCACTGGTCTGTTCTCTATGTCCACGTCCCGCCCTCTCCTTCCCCACTGTGCCCACCGGTCTGTTCTCTATGTCCGCGTCCCGCCCTCTCCTTCCCCACTGTGCCCACCGGTCTGTTCTCTATGTCCGCGTCCCGCCCTCTCCTTCCCCACTGTGCCCACCGGTCTGTTCTCTATGTCCGCGTCCCGCCCTCTCCTTCCCCACTGTGCCCACCGGTCTGTTCTCTATGTCCGCGTCCCGCCCTCTCCTTCCCCACTGTGCCCACCGGTCTGTTCTCTATGTCCGCGTCCCGCCCTCTCCTTCCCCACTGTGCCCACCGGTCTGTTCTCTATGTCCGCGTCCCGCCCTCTCCTTCCCCACTGTGCCCACCGGTCTGTTCTCTATGTCCGCGTCCCGCCCTCTCCTTCCCCACTGTGCCCACCAGTCTGTTCTCTATGTCCGCGTCCCCACTGCGGTCCTGCATATAGGATCATCAATACCATCTTTTTAGATTCTATCACATGTTCTTATCCTTACTTTCTGCTCATTGCCTTTCTTCCCCTCTCCAAGAACACAGCCTCTGTGAAGGTAAAATTCTCATCTATTTTGCACACTGATATATCCCAAACGTTGGACATAGAATCTGGCTCATAGTAAGAATTCAATATATATGTGTTTCATATTAAATAAAGATACATTATTAGTAATGGGCATACGACAGAGAGGGCTTCCCTGGAGGTTCAAATTCCCTGGTGGCTCAGACAGTAAAGAATCCACTTGCAATGCAGGAGACCCAGGTTTGATCCCTGAGTCAGGAAGATCCTCTGGAAAAGGGAATAGCTACCCACTCCAGGATTCTTGCCTGGAGAATTTCATGGACAGAGGAGCATGGCAGTCTACTGTCCATGGCTACAGTGTCAAAGACTTGGATACGACTGAGCAACTACTTTTCACATAAGACAGGGATGTGGAACTTGACTAAGAATTAAAGGCAACGGTGAGGATAAAGTATATGGTTTTAATTCCACGAGGTTGGAGGGAGGTGGAAAAGGAGAAACAAATATTTAAATGAGTAGGTTAAGAGGTGGGACTATACAGGGAACTCTACTCCACGCTCTGGAGTGAGCTAAATGGGAAGGAAATCCAAGGAAGAGGGGATATGTTTATACATGTGGCTGATTCACTTTGCTGTACAGCAGAAACTGACACATTATAAAGCAACTATACTCCAATTTAGAAAGAGGTGGGAATATAGCTATAATTACCAAAAAATTAGACAGGTTTATAAATATCTTGAAAGACTAGAACAGCCTCAGCACAGGGAAAACCTGATCAAGAAATAGAAATAAGTAGGGTGAGAAAAAGTTTCCTTGGAGAAGGAAATGGCAACCCACTCCAGTATTCTTGCCTGGAGAATCCCAGGGATGGGGGAGCCTGGTGGGCTACCATCTATGGGGTCGCACAGAGTCGGACATGACTGAAGCGACTTAGCAGCAAGAAAAAATGAAACCAACGATCAAAAGGAATCATTATAGGAAAATGCTTCATAATCCTGCTTATCAAGAAAAAAACACAGTTCATAGAATTTTAGAGCTGGAAAACTCCTTGGAGTCCGTTTAACCCAACACCTCATAGGACAGGTATGGAAACCTGCCCACATAAGAGCTCCACTGTTTGCCTGAGGTCAATGGCTATATGGCAGATCCATAATTAGATTCCAGGTCTCCAGATGCCTAGGCTAGGGCTGAATTAGTGCATTATACATGTTCCGTGAGCTCAAGCTGAAAGGAATGTGTGTCTCTTCAGCAAGGCTCACCAGGATATTGTCTGGAATATAATATGAGTAAGTTCCCTGCTGGGTATAGAAAAGGAATGAGAACACCCGTCTGGAATTCCCGGATAACGGCTGTTGATGGTGACCACGGAAAGGAGCTGCCGGCTAGTCTTGTTTAGTTGATCAACTCAGGAAGTTTTTCTCAAATATTTTCTCTGGCTGGCTTTAGTTGAGGGGAACCACGGGGGAAATTCCTCCTCTGTGGGGACTCATTAACTTTAAAGAGGTGTCATAGAGGATAAGTAACCTGACTGAATCCAGCGAGACTGGACCCTGCATTAAGGAGGAGCTGTAGGTCTTCCCACTCAGGATTGGGATGATTCCATAGGATAATCCTCCCAAAGGATGTTCCTCTTATCCTGCTCCGTCCTTGCCACAAATCTCTGAGAGCTGTCTCTTCTTATGAGTATCAGCATGCAAAGGATGCTGTTCTCCATTCTCACCTAGACATTACGGAGGTGTCACCCAACGTCCACCTGTTCTCCCCAAGAGACGCTGCACAGCATGAGGGTCATGGATCCTCATTCCAAGTCATGCGTTGAGAAGAGGAAAAATAGGGTCGATGACTTTCCTGGAAGAGCTCCTCTATCCTCCACGCCAAGAACTTTTAACATCTCAGCAAGAAAAGTTAACCTGATGGATTGAAGCAAATTTCAAAGCGGTAAGGCAGCATCTCAAGAGACAATTTCTTTTATTTGATTTTGACTTTATTTCTAAAAATAGTAATAAAACACAAGCATCTATAGTGCTTTGCCATTGGAGAAGAATATCCATATACATAAAATTGTGCAAAACAAACAAGTTCCCAGAGTAGGTACTACTATGCACTTCTACAGATGCAAAAAGGGTTGAATTACCTCACATCCTATACCTAAAAAGTGTGAAGCTAAGATAAAACTTGGGTCTTTTGTCTCTTCTTTTAATATACTGTCCATAGGACTTTTTTCAATGGTATGGCATGGACCTCAGTTTTTTTCAAGTAGAATTAAATCATAAATCCTTATTGGTGCTATGTGAAAATATATATATATATATATATATATTCTGTGGTGAAACAGATTTGGAAAATGTTTGAGGTAAAATGAAACTGTTTGCTTTACACAGGGCCTCCCATAACTTCACTGTGCTAATATTCACTGTAACTCTTGAGAAAAATGCTTCCCAAGTTGACCATGAACTTTTTCATTTCTGAGGTGTCAAGAAGAAGTCTATTCTAAGGAACACAATTTAGGAATTACTTCCTCAGAGGATGTTTAAATTCTTTTACACATCATGTTCTGTTATATGGCTGAAGCTAGCAATTGGCACCCCACTCCAGAACTCTTGCCTGGAAAATCCCATGGATGGAGGAGCCTGGTAGGCTGCAGTCCATGGGGTCGCTAAGAGTTGGACACGACTAAGCGACTTCACCTTCACTTTTCACTTTCATGCACTGGAGAAGGAAATGGCAACCCACTCCAGTGTTCTTGCCTGGAGAATCCCAGGGACGGGGGAGCCTGGTGGGCTGCCGTCTATGCGGTCGCACAGAGTCGGACACGACTGAAGCAGCAGTGATTATGTCTTATAATTTTCTTACACATCTGCACATAGCTGAGCCCAGGACTTGAGTTCTTTCCGTACTCCACACATGCTGGTCTGCTTGATTTGTATACTGATAAGTTACAGTGGCCTCAGAGCTGAGGCGACGAGAAGGCTTTGGGGGAAGCTCAGAGAAGTACCTGTCATTACAGTTGGGGAAAGAAGAGAGTGAAGGAAAGCTTTACAGGAGAAATGGTGCCTGAACTGAGCTCTGAAGGAGAAGGTGCAGCTAGGGAGTGGAAGAGGAGTGTCCGAGGTGGAAGGAGCAGATAATGCCAAACCCCCAGAGCAAGTGGAGCCGTGGGAAGGAACTGAAGACGGTTCAGTAGAGCTGGGGCAGAAAGCACAAGGTAGAGGGTGGAAAAACCACACCTCCTAGAAGTCAGGCAGGTCTTTCCAGGTGACACAGTGGGATACAATCCGCCTGCCAAGCCGGAGACCCGTGTTCAGTCCCCAGGCCAGGATCTCCCCCAGAGAAGGAAACGGCAACCCACTCCAGTATTCCTGCCTGGGATCCCATGGACGGAGGAGCCTGGCAGGCCACAGTCCCTGGGGTCACAGTCAGACAAGACTGAGCGACTGAAGAACAACAACAAAGTCAGGCAGAGCACTTGATTCACTCACTGGTAGTTCCCCTTACTGCTAATTCTGTTAACTCACTGTGAGCGCTAATTCTCACGACCACTCTATAGGGTAACTATATATATCCTGTGTAGCTAAAAGTCTGAGATTCGTGGAGATTCAGTAACTTTGTCCCAGATTCTGAAACTATGAAACGGCAGATCCAGAACCCACACTCTTGTTGAGAGATCAAATGTCTCTTAATTATCTTGGTCTTGGTAATCATTTATATATATATCAAATCATCATATATACAATTACATTTGTCAGTTTTTCCTCAATAAAACTGGTGGTGGGAGAGAATGAAAAAAGGTATAATTAACTTGAGAACGGCTTAGTGGTCATCATTAGGGGAAACTGTGTGCAACAGAAGTTTTAAAGAGTTTTCAGATTGCTCTACGAAAGACGTTGCTCCGTTTAGCTGTGTTCACAGGAGCAGACCGAGTGTGGGCACGTTCCCAGCAGCTCTGCCAGGCCCGTCCCATTTGGGTATTTGCACTCTCTTACCTTTTATATCATTTTGTTGTACATAAAACGTGAAATATACTCAAGGCCTGAATGTACACTTTACACTCTGGTAACTAATCACATAGAAAATAGATTCAGGCCCCATGTATGCTCATCAAGAGCGTTATGCCTCTGAACAAGGCTTAATCTCAGCAGACCTTGAGTTTTGCACAAAGGATATATGTGGGACCAGGTACCTCTTAAGTTCCCTTATAGTTACCAGACACAGAGATCCAACTTTACATACACTTTATAAATAAGCACACATTTGACCTATGGGCTTTGCTATGGTTTCCTGGCTCACTGATATTTCCACAAGTGTTTAGGTTTTATATGCACAGTGTTTACGGATTAGCAGGAAGCATATATTACACCTTGAAATACTGCTTCATCAGTCATTAAGGAATAACTGCTAACTAGATGAGCTTCACAACATTATCAAACTTATTCAATAAGCACATCAATAGCTTAATTGCTGTGCTTCCCACTAGCCATTAATCAAGTGAATCCATCCCATCCAAACCTTCCTCTTTGCATGCAGCAGACACATATAAACAAAATCACCTTTGGACTAGGAAAGCCCCAGTCTATGTGGGGCTAAAGTAACTGCAGCCTAAGTGGGCTATAAAGGTGCCACTGGATATTGGCTTTGAAAGAAGTTTAAAGGACATGAGATTTAACTATAATTTAACTATAAACTATTTTACAATACAAAATAATTCAATCTAGTTCAAACCAAATTTATTGTAATGAGAAACTCTGATGAACAAGACAGACATTCTTGTCTTTGTGGAGCTTAAAGATAGCCCTGATTGAAATGTTTACCAAAATGGCATTGCCAGGAGTGGAGTGTTCCCCAAGGAAGGAATGTGGGCACCCAGAAAAAGAGTAAATTCTGCGAGTAGCAATGATAACAGGTCTGGGAGATACTCTGAGAATAGTTTTTGAAAGAGTAGTAGAAGACAGAATAATAAATGCAGCTTTATGGATTTGCATGGACTATATAATGTAATCAAGAGGTGAAGTTTTGAACACCTCTTGAAATACAATAGGATGATAAAGACTTGGAACACAAAAATGTGTTGATATTTGCCCAGTACTCTTTTGGACATGAAAAAATAAAGAGCTGGCACAGGGATAATGTTATTAAGAACTTTTTTAGATACAATCAGCCTCTCATACATTGTGTGCATGCGTGCTAAATCGCTTCAGTCGTGTCCAACTCTTTGTGATGCTATGGACTCTAATCTGCCGGGCTCCTCTGTCTGTGGGATTCTCCAGGCAAGAATACTGGAGTGGATTGCAGTGCCCTCCTCCAGGGGATCGTCCTGACCCCAGGACTGAACCCATGTCTCTTACATCTCCTGCACTGGCAAGCAGGTTCTTTGCCATTAGCACCGGCTCTCATACATTAGCCAGATGAAAATGTTGACATGGCCAGATTTTTCATTTGGTCAGTGGCCAAAAGAGATGAATTTGAATGACAAAATCCATTACTCATAGTTGAAAACTTGAATTGAAAACATGAGGAAAATGTTCACAAAGATTGTGCCACACATCTCAAATGGTACACTTAACAGCAATGATAATATTTATTCTTACATTTCTTAAATAATTGAAGAAAAATGTATGTTTCTACTAAACAACAATATCAGCTTCACCAACTCTTGTTTTGCTCAAACTCTATGGTACAAAATGGGGTCACCTAGCTTATTACTCTATTTTATTTCGCTGAACCTCAAATGCTTCGCTATTAAGAAAATAAGCAAATGTATCCTCCAAGTGTGAACGTATGTCGCAACTGATGAGATAAGAGAAAATGTGCATTCTTTTAAAATAACCCTCAGCAGCACTCCAAAAATGGTTTGAAAGAAACATTGTTAGAGTAAGTGCAAAACCCTTGAAAGTGGCCATTGAAAGGGAAAATGCTTAATTCATAAGTACAAAGTTTGATTTTTTTTTTATGTTTTATAGACTCACTTTGAATATATGTGGTAGTTTTTTCCTTGAAATTGCCCTGACATAACTTGTCCTAGCAGACATCAAGCTCCAACACTATATGTCTTGCTTTATCCATAAAGTGTTCTGCAAATCTTGACAGTTCCCATCCAAGTAAAAGCTGCTTATTTGATTTTCATGTCTTAATAGGGGCTTCCCCGGTGCTTCAGCTGGTAAAGAATCCACCTGTAATGTGGGAGACCTAGGTTCAATCCCTTGGGTTGGGAAGATCCGCTGGAGAAGGGATAGGCGACCCACTCCAGTATTCTTGGGCTTCCCTGGTGGCTCAGCTGGTAAAGAATCTGCCTCCAGCGCAGGAGACCTGGATTTGATCCCTGGGTTGGGAAGACCCCCTGCAGAAGGGAAGGGCTACCCACTCCAGTATTCTGGCCTGGAGAATACACAGTCCATGGGGTCACAAAGAGTCGGACACAACTGAGCAACTCTCACTTTCAGGTGGTGCTAGGGAAAAGAACCCACCTGCCAATGCAAGAGGCACAAGAGACACGGGTTTGATCCCTGGTTTGGGAAGATCCCCTGGAGTAGGAAATGGCAACCCACATCACTATTCTTACCGTGGAAAATTCCCTGGACAGAGGAGCCTGTTGAGCCACAGTCCATGGGGTTGCAAAGAGTTGAGTACTACTGAGCAACTGAACACACACACACACACACGCACACGTCTTAATAAGATAGATTCGTTTTTAAATGTTTTCCTGAGTTAAGATCTATCTTATTTGCTTTTGGCGATAACTCTGGGAGTTGGTGATGGACAGGGAGGCCTGGCATGCTGCGACTCATGGGGTCGCAAAGAGTGGGACACGACTGAGCGACTGATCTGATCTGATCTGATCTGAATCACACTATTTTACTGAAATATCTCTTCCATTTTATTCTTCTTGCTTTTCTCTTTTACTCTTCTTTTTATTTTCAATGCTTAGTAGAGCAACTCAAGACCTGGGAGAATACAGCTCTAGAGGAACCTCACTGCCCACTGGGGAAGAGATAAGAACTGAAGGGTAACTAGCCAAGGGACACTCACCATCATGAGAAAAGAGAAGGGACGTCAGTGATGTTCGCTCGACACTTAGCACGCCCCAGGCACATTATACATTTGAAACACTCAATCTTCATAAATTTCCCACATTCACATCTCCAATCACACATTAGAGAATCAAGGCTCATCAAGTAATGTAACTAGTGTAAAAATTAAATTAGTAAATCAGGGCAGTTTTCACACTCAGATCTAATTTTTTAATGTTTATTTGTTTGGCTGTGCTGGGTCTTAGTTGCAGCATGTGGGACCTAGTTCCTTGACCAGGGATTGAACTCAAGTCCCTTGCATTGGGAGCTTGGAGTCCTAGCTACTGGACCCCCAGACAAGTCTCTGTACTCAGATCTGACTACAAAAATTCATGCGATCAACACTCTACCATTCTTCTCAACATTATGTTAAAATACCAAAAGATAAAGGAAAAATTTTAAATTTATTAAATGATTACAAAATTGGGCACACTTATTGTCAAATGTGTAAATATAGAAAAGCATAAGCCATAAACTAAAATCCCACCAACCTGGTAATGCTCATTGTTAATATTTTAAGATATATTCTTTTTTATGAATAGAAATCATTATCTGTTAAATGGAATCATGATTTAACAGTTTTTTATGATCTGTTTTTTCATGGGTTTCCTGATCTCATAAAGCATTTTTCCACAACATCATTTTCAAATGATTGCATTTTCCCATCACACGGCTAGACCCCAATAAATTTAAGCATTTTCTCATTAATGATATTTGGTTGGTACAATTTTCACTGTTATATCAGAAACTGTAATGAATATTCCTGTCAACAATTTTGTGCACATACACGATTAATTTATAAGAATAAATTCCATAATACATTATTGCTGAATCAAAGTGAATGCATTTCTTCAAGTCTTTTATGACATACTACCAGATTGCACTCCACACATCTTTATAGCACTGTTATACTTCCAGTAACTAGAGCTTCCCAAATAGCTCAGATGGTAAAGAATCTGCCTGCAGTGCAGGAGCCCCAGGTTCAGTCCCTGGGTTGGAAAGAGCCCCTGGAGAAGGGAAAGGCTACCCACTCCAGTATTCTGGCCTGGAGAATTCCATGAACTGTATAGTCCACGGGGTCGCAAAGAGTCAGACATAACTAAGGGACTTTCAGCAATATTTGGGATTATATCCCTCTTTGCAACTTTCACAACACTAGATATTATTTTTCCAAAACAGTTTCTAAGCAGAAAATTTTATTTAAGTTTATATTTATTTGAATAATAATGAAATTGAATGTTTATATGTCTTTGAAGTTTTCTTTTTTGAATTGCTTGTTCTTCTGATTATAAACTATTTTGCTGGGGGGTAAATTTTCATTTTCTATTCAGTTTGCTTATTGTATTTTTGACACACAGAACTTTTAAATGTTTATTCTGTCCAAGTGTCAATATTTTTATGTACTCTGCTTATTTGGTTGTAAGTCATTTGGTTGTACTCTGAGATCTGAAAAATATTTATCTACACTATCTTCTAGCTTTCTTCCACTTTTTAAAAATTTGAATCTTAATTTAATAAAATCACATCATTACAAAAATGAATCCAAATTGTCGAAGTAAGTTTGGGTGAAACCCAACTGAATTTTAAACGTACAGTTCAGTGTGGTTGTAGGAATGCTCAAACATGTCAGAGAATAAGCCGCAGGTCTCTTGTGCTCAGTATATCATGGGCTTCATACAGCACCTTGCACAGGGGGAAGGAGGAGCGCTGGTTAATCTGACATATCAGCTAAGCTCAGTTAGGAGATTCCCTATCACATTCATTTGGAACCAGCCACCGCGACGAATGTCTTACTCATCTCAGTCTTTCAGTTTGTTCTGTTGCGTCTTAAATCAAACAATCAAATATTCTGCATCCTTTTTCTGTCTTCTTTCACAGGCTACATCCTAAGACACAGTGCTAGATAAAAGTGATGCTAACCTTTTAATGTCACTATACATAAACTTGGTTGAATTTTTTTCTCATGTAAGTGTGAGATACTCTTTAATAAAACATAAACCCCACTCCAGTGTCCTTGCCTGGAGAATCCCAGGGACGGAGAAGCCTGGTGGGCTGCCATCTATGGGGTCGCACAGAGTTGGACACAACTGAAGCGACTTAGCAGCAGCAGCAGCAACAAACCTCTCTTAAACTTATTTCCAGAGGCAAAATACTTTTCTCAGCTTACATTAAGCTATTTTTATCTTATATGCGTGCTCATACTTTCCTTTGTTTCCTTTGGCTCTCTGCACTATATTTTTACTTTTTAAAATCAGATTGTTTGGAGTGGATATGCTGTGTGTTTATTCTACTGATGATTATTACTCAGAATTTTATGTTTGAATAGGTAGTCCTCTAATTAGTCATATCTACATGAAATAGCTCTTGAATTCTTGCTTCCATTGATTGAAAAAATTAGTATACTTACATTTCTCCCATCCTTCACTACCAATTTCCCAATTGTGCACTTTGTGGTTTTAAATATGCAGAGCTATTCTAACTTTTTGCATTTTATACTATGCATTCTTTCAATAATTATCTTTAGAATTTTTTT
Source organism: Bos grunniens (assembly GCF_055505025.1). Taxonomy (NCBI): domain Eukaryota; kingdom Metazoa; phylum Chordata; class Mammalia; order Artiodactyla; family Bovidae; genus Bos; species Bos grunniens. The sequence continues at coordinate 82,351,499 of NC_141179.1, read as the reverse complement.
TTTTTTTTTTTTTTTTTTGCTTTTAACAGTATTTGCATTAACCACTTAGTGTTAAATACATGTCTTATTCTTTGATTTTTCAAACCAAGTTTTTACATTGCAACTCCCTCAATCTTAAATTTGGTTAATCACCCAGTTCAGTCAGTTCAGTCGCTCATTCATGTCGGACTCTTTGCAACCCCATGGACTTGCTTGGACTACTTTCTTCAATTTAACTCTGAATTTGGAGTTCATGATCTGAGCCACAGTCAGCTTCCTGTCTTGTTTTTGCTGACTGTATAGAGTTTCTCCATCTTTAGCTGCAAAGAATATAATCAATCTGATTTTGGTGTTGACCATCTGGTGATGTTCATGTGTAGAGTCTTCCCTTGTGTTGTTGGAAGAGGGGGTTTGCTATGACCAGTGCGTTCTCTTGGAAAAACTCTGTTAGCCTTTGACCTGCTTCATTTTGTACTCCAATGCCAAATCTGCCTGTTACTCCAAGGATCTCTTGACTTCCTACTTTTGCATTCCAGTCCCCTATAATGAAAAGGATATCTTTTTGGGGTGTTAGTTCTAGAAGGTCTTGTAGGTCTTCATAGAACCATTCAACTTCAGATTCTTCAGCGTTACTGGTTGGGGCATAGACTTGGATTACTGTGATATTGAATGGTTTGCCTTGTAAATGAACAGAGATCATTCTGTCATTTTTGAGATTGCATCCAAGTACTACGTTTCAGGCTCTTTTGCTGACTATGATGGGTACTTCATTTCTTTTAAGGGATTCTTGCCCAGAGAAGTAGATACAATGGTCATCTGAGTTAAATTCACCCATTCCAGTCCATTTTAGTTCACTGATTCCTAAAATGTTGACATTCACTCTTGCCATCTCCTGTTTCAGTTCAGTTCAGTCGTTCAGTCGTGTCCGACTCTTTGCAACTCCATAAATCGCAGCACACCAGGCCTCCCTGTCCATCACCAACTCCTGGAGTTACCCAAACTCATGTCCACTGAGTCGGTGATGCCATCCAACCATCTCATCCTCTGTCATCCCCTTCTCCTCCTATCTTTCATCCCCTCCTCCTCCAATCTTTCCCAGCATCAGGGTCCCTTGCGATGAGTCAGCTCTTTGCATCAAGTGGCCAAAGTAATGGAGTTTCAGCTTCAGCATCAGTCCTTCAATGAACACCCAGGACTGATCTCCTTTAGGATGGACTGGTTGGATCTCCTTGCAGTCCATGGGACTCTCAAGAGTCTTCTCCAACAACACAGTTCAAAAGCATCAATTCTTCGTCGCTCAGCCTTCACAGTCCAACTCTCACATCCATACATGACTACTGGAAAAACCATAGCCTTAACTAGATGGACCTTTGTTGACAAAGTAATGTCTCTACTTTTTGATGTACTGTCTAGGTTGGTCATAACTTTCCTTCCAAGGAGCAACCGTCTTTTAATTTCATGACTGCAGTCACCATCTGCAGTGATTTTGGAGCCCAAGAAAATAAAGGCTATCACTGTTTCCACTGTTTCCCCACCTATTTTTCCATGAAGTGATGGGACCAGATGCCATGATCTTAGTTTTCTGAATGTTGAGATTTAAGCTCTCCTTTTCACTCTCCTCTTTTTCACTCTCCTCTTTCACTTTCAAGAGGCTCTTTAGTTCTTCTTCACTTTCTTCCATAAGGGTGGTGTCATCTGCATATCTCAGGTTATTGATATTTCTTCTGGCAATCTTGATTCCAGCTTCTTCCAGCCCAGCGTTTCTCATGATGTACTCTGCATATAAGTTAAATAAGCAGGGTGACAATATACAGCCTTGATGTACTCCTTTTCCTATTTGGAACCAGTCTGTTATTTCATGTCCAGTTCTAACTGTTGCTTCCTGACCTGCATACAAGTTTCTCAGGAGGCAGGTCAGGTGGTCTGGTATTCCCATCTCTTGAAGAATTTTCCACAGTTTATTGTGATCCACATAGTCAAAGGCTTTGGTGTAGTCAATAAAGCAGAAATAGATGTTTTTCTGGAACTCTCTTGCTTTTTCGATGATCCAATGGATGTTAGCAATTTGATCTCTGGTTCCTCTGCCCTGACCACTTCCAATTTGCCTTGATTCATGGACCTAACATTCCAGGTTCCTATGCAATATTGCTCTTTACAGCATCAAATTTTACTTCCATCACCACTCACATCCACAACTGGGTGTTGTTTTTGCTTTGGCTCCATCCCTTCATTCTTTCTGGAGGTATTTCTCCACTGATCTCCAGTAGCATATTGGGCACCTACCAACCTGGGGAGTTTATCTTTCAGTGTCTTATCTTTTTGTCTTTTCATACAGTTCATTGGGTTCTCAAGGCAAGAATACTGAAATGGTTTGCCATTCCCTTCTCCAGCAGACCACATTTTGTCAGAACTCTCCACCATGACCCGCCTGTTTTGGGTGGCCCCACATGACATGGCTCATAGTTTCATTAAGTTAGACAAGGCTGTGGTCCATGTGATCAGTTTGGTTAGTTTTCTGTGATTGTGGTTTCCATTCTGTCTTCCCTCTGATGGAGAAGGATAAGAAGCTGATGAAAGCTTCCTGATGGGAGAGACTGACTGAGGGAGAAACTGGTCTTGTTCTGATGGGTGGGGCCATGCTCAGTAAATCTTTAATCCAATTTTCTGTTGATGGGCAGGGTTGTGTTCCCTCCCTATTATTTGACCTGCAGCCAAACTATGGTGGAGGTAATGAAGATAATGGTGACCTCCTTCAAAAGGACCCATGCATGCACTGCTACACTCAATGCCCCCAATCCTGCAGCAAGCCACCACTGACCCATGCCTCCACCAGTTATTCCTGGACACTCACAGGCAAGTCTGGGTCAGTCTCTTGTGGGGTTACTTCTCCTTTGTCCTGGGTCCTGGTGCACACAAGGTTCTGTTTGTGCCCTTCAAGAGTCCATTTTTGGCAGTCTTTAAGTTCTGGCAGCTCTATGGTAGGGTTAATGGTGACCTCCTCCAAGAGGGCTTATGCTATCCCCAGGTCTGCTGTACTCGGAGCCCCTGCCCCTGGGGCAGTCCACTGCTGACCCGGACCTCCGCAGGAGACACTCAAACACAGTTCGGGCTCAGTCTCTGTGGCGTCTCTGGGTCCTGGCGAGCACAAGGTTTGTCTCTGGCCAGTATGCGGTTTGGTTCTTAACACGATTTCACCCCTCCTACCGTCCTGCTGGAGCTTCTCCTTTGAATGTGGATTATCTTTTTTTGGCAGGATCCAACATTCTCCTGTCTATGGTTGTTCAGCAGTGAGTTCTAATTTTGGAGTTCTGGCAGGAGATAATGAGCGCACGTCCTTCTACTCCACCATCTTGGAGTAATATTAGTCACCCAACAACCCAGATTTTTTGTTGAGAAATTATTTTAATTGTATTTAAATTGAATGGCATGCAAGTGTCAACTTAAAAAATATTCACAACATAAAAGTATGTTTTATTTGGTGGGAATTTTTAGGACTTCAAGACAGCACCTCAAGTGACCCTGAGAACTACTCCAAGGAGGCGAGGGGAGGAGCCAGGTTACATACAAGTTTTATAGCAAAGGGCAGGTAGTGAATGTCAAAAGTTAAAGGTTATTATTAATTAAAGAAAACCAGGTAACCCAAGCTAAGGAATTTAGCTCCTGTCTATGTAGGGGAAAATGCAAGAGTCTGGGTTCACTGAAATCATTCCTTTGACATGCACCTCATCTATCTGGGGCCAGTTTCCTGTGTTTTCACATCCTGAGCTTCCTTTCCTCGGGGCTTACCTTAGGGAGTGACCGTAGGTCTGCTGGCTGCTAGAAGGCAGACAGTCTCCTTCCTGCGTCCCTCAGGGCTCACCAGCTCACACCGGAGGGCTGGAAACGCTGATGACTGTGACATCCTTATTTACTGATATCACAGGAAATTTTCCACTTCTCACAAGCTTACCTGATTTTATTGCTCTTCACTTTACTGTGTTCCCTGGTGGCTCAGAGGTTAAAGCATCTGCCTGGAATGCATGAGACCAGGGTTCGATCCCTGGATCGGGAAGATCCCCTGGAGAAGGAAATGGCAACCCACTCCAGTACTCTTGCCTGGAAAATCCCATGGAGGGAGGGAGAAGCCTGGTAGGCTACAGTCCGTGGGGTCGCAAAGAGTCGGACACAACTGAGCGACTTCACTTACTGTGCTTCACAGATATTTCCTCGTCTGATGAGTTGAAGGTTTGCCCTGCATCAAGCCATTCTGTTGATGCCATTTTCCAATAGATTTGCTCACTTGTTTCTGTGTCACATTTTGGTAATTTCTTGTAATATTTCAAACATTTTCATGATTGTTCTGTTTTTTATGGTGATCTGTTTCCTGTGATCTTTGTATTACTCTTGCAAAAAGATTATGACTGGCAGAAGCTCAAATGATCATTAGCACTTTCTAGCAATAAACCACTTTTAATTAAGGTATCTATATTTTTATAGTCAATGGGGTCACCAAGAGTCGGACACGACTGAGTGACTAAGACTTTCACTTTCATACTTTTAAACATAATGCTGTTATTGCACATTTAATAGACTATAGTATTGTGTAAACATAACTTTTAAACGCACTGGGAAAACAAACAAACAAAAAATTGTGACTTGCTTTATCATGATAATTGCTTTATTTCTATGGTCTTGAACTGAACTCACAGTATCTCCAAGGTATGCCCATGTTTCCTAAGCCCTGGTAAATTTGAGAAAGTCTTTCTGTTGTTTTTGAACATAAAGCTCTAAAGCCTGAGTATAGCATTCTTTCACAAAAAAAACTTTGCTTTTCTTTAAACTCTGTAGACATTGCTCTATTGTCTCTTGGGGTTTTGTATCAAAAATAAAAGTGCAGCCCAGTCTAATGTAAAAGCGCTTAGTTGACAGGTACTTTTCCCTATCCTCATAAAACTTATGCATCTGATGGTTTTAATGCCTATTTGAATTCTGCTATTGCATCTTTAGTTTTCTTATTTTCTTTTCTTACCTCAGGCAGCTCTGCTTCATTATTACCTGATTCCCTTTACATGTTCCTTTCATCTGAATTTGTCCAAGTCTTAAAAGTTTAGGTTCATGGTTGAAAAATTTTTAAAAATATTCAAATGAGAGGAAATACACAGAGTATATATCAGAAAGGGTTGTAATAAAAGATGTTTGCCTAGTTTCATATGGAGTCAAAACTGGATGAAAAGGGAAAAACTCATGAATAAATTATAGTGTAGCCATAAAAAAATGGGATACTATACCACAGTGGGAAGAACAAAGACCCGCTATACAAAACAGCAAGACGAACTTCGCAGACATAATGTTGAAGCCAGGTACGATAAAACACACACTTTACTATTACATATAGAAATTGAAACACAGTTTAACTAATCTTCAGTGATAAGGCCAAAAGAGTGGTTATCTTTGTGAAGCATAAAGACTGAGAGAAGACATAAAGAACGTTTGCAGGTTACTAGAATTTTTCTATTTCTTAATCTTGATAGAGTTTATGCTGGTACATTAACTGTGTAAAAAACAGATCAAACAGTACATTTAGAATGTGTGACATTCTTTCTGTGTATGCTATATTTCAAGAAGAATGTTTACCAAAAATGTAAACAATACATCGATTTACCTAATTTTGAAAATATCTACAATTATTAATAGAGTCAGTCCTCCCTATCCACATGTTCTGTACCCATCAGTTCAGTTCAGTTCAGTCACTCAGTCATGTCCGGCTCTTTGTGATCCCATGGACTGCAGCACACCAGGCTTCCCTGTTCATCACCAACTCACTCTCAGAGCCTACTCGATGTCCGTCGAGTCAGTGATGCCATCCAACCCTCTCATCCTCTGTCATTCCCTTCTCCTCCCACTTTCAATTTTTCCCAGCAACAGGGTCTTTTCAAATGAGTCAGTTCTTCTCATCAGGTGGACAAAGTATTGGAGTTTCAGCTTCAGCATCAGTCCTTTCAATAAATATTCAGGACTTATCTCCTTTAGGATTGACTGTTTGGATCTCCTTGCAGTCCAAGGGACTCTCAGGAGTCTTCTCCAACACCACAGTTCAAAAGCATCAATTCTTCGGCGCTCAGCTTTCTTCACAGTCCAATTCTCACATCCATACATGACTACTGGAAAAACCATAGACTTGACCAGACAGATATTTGTTGGCAAAGTGATGTCTCTGCTTCTTAATATGCTGTCTAGGTTGGTCATAACTTTTATTCCAGGGAGTAAGAATCTTTTAATTTCATGACTGCAATCACCATCTGCAGTGATTTTGGAGCCCAAAATAATAAAGTCTGTCACAGTTTCCATTGTTTCCCCATCTATTTGCCATGAAGTGACGGGACCAGATGCCACGATCTTAGTTTTCTGAATGTTGAGTTTTAAGCCAACTTTTTTCACTCTCCACTTTCACTTTCATCAAGAGGCTCTTTCGTTCCTTTGCTTTCTGCCATAAAGATGGTGTCATCTGCATATCTGAGGTTATTGATATTTCTCCCATCAATCTTGCTTCCAGTTTGTGCTTCATCCAGCCCAGCGTTTCTCATGATGTACTCTGCATATAAGTTAAATAAGCAGGGTGACAGTATACAGCCTCAACATACTTCTTTCCTGATTTGGAATCCGTCTGTTGTTTCATGTCCAGTTCTAACTGTTGCTTCTTTACCTGCAAACAAATTTTTCAGGATGCAGGTCAGGTGGTCTGGTATTCCCATCTCTTTAAGAATTGTCCACAGTTTGTTGCTATCCACACAGTTGAAGGCTTTGGCATACTCAATGAAGCAGAAGTAGATGTTTTTGTGGAACTCTGTTGCTTTTACAGTGATCCAATGGATGTTGGATCTGCACCCATGGGTTTGATCAGTCAGCAATAGAGAACTTTTTTAATTTCCAGAAAATTCCCCAAAGCAAAACTTGAATTTGCAGGGCACCAGCAACTATTTCGGAGAAGGCGATGGAACCCCACTCCAGTACTCTTGCCTGGCAAATCCCATGGATGGAGGAGCCTGGTAGGCTGCAGTCCATGGGGTCACTAAGGGTCAGACACAACTGAGCGACTTCACTTTCACTTTTCACTTGGATGCATTGGAGAAGGAAACGGCAACCCACTCCAGTGTTCTTGCCTGGAGAATCCCAGGGACGGGGGAGCCTGGTGGGCTGCCGTCTATGGGGTCACACAGAGTCAGACATGACTGAAGTGACTTAGCAGTAGCAGCAACTATTTACAAAGCATTTGCATTGTATTAGGTATTATAAGTAATCTAGAGAGGATAAAAAGTATATGGGAGGATGTGTGTAGGTTATAGGCAAATACTATCCTGTTTTATGAAAGGAACTTAAGCCTTCCTGGACTTTGGTATCAATCTCCCACAGATAACAAAGTACAACTGTACGCAACTCTTTAACTAAATACAAGCAAAGAATTAGCCCTTGTCAATTGGATTTTAAATAGCAGAGTTTAAAAACAAAAAAGACATCTCTGTCAGCAGAAACTTCTGTAGATTAGAATCTATCCCATTCCTGAAGATTTCCCAGGGGGAATGTACCATGCCCTCTATTGTGAATTCATTTCCAAACACTGAGATTGGAAACTGGGTACTAAATAGGCAATTCCAAATCAAAAGCAAAATTTTAAGTCCTTGATTCTACTCACACAATTGAGTAATTCAGGAAAGGCAGTCTCAGCATCTTCTGGTCTTCTTCCGCAGGAGACATGTGTGCGAGGAGCCCTGTCCTCAATCAGTCTGGCCCCACGGAGTTTGTGTTTCGGGTCTTCACCACCGTCCCAGAACTCCAGGTCCTCCTCTTCGCCCTCTTCCTCGTCCTCTACTTGACGATCCTTTGCGGCAACACGGCCATCATCTGGGTGGTGTGCACACACAGCTCACTCCACACCCCCATGTACTTCTTCCTGTGCAATCTGTCCTTCTTGGAAATCTGCTACACCACCGTGGTGGTACCCTTGATGCTTTCCAACATTTTGGGGGCCCAGAAGCCCATCCCACTGGCTGGCTGTGGGGCCCAGATGTTCTTCTTCGTCACCTTGGGCAGCACTGACTGCTTCCTCTTGGCGGTCATGGCCTATGACCGCTATGTGGCCATCCGCCACCCGCTGCATTACACGCTCATCGTGACCCAGAAGCTCTGCGTCCGGATGGTGGGCTGTGCCGGAGGCCTGGCCTCCCTCCTCTCCCTGCAGCTCACCGTCCTAATCTTCACCCTGCCCTTCTGTGGGCACCGCCCAGAAGTCAACCACTTCCTGTGCGACGTGCCCCCGGTCCTGCGGCTGGCCTGCGCGAACATCCGCGTGCACCAGGCCGTGCTCTATGCCGTGGGCAGCCTCGTGCTGACCGTGCCCTTCCTCCTCATTTCCGTCTCGTATGTGCTCATCGGCTCGGCCATCGTGCGCATCCGCTCTGCGGAGGGCCGCCGCCGGGCCTTCTCCACCTGCTCCTCCCACCTCGCCGTGGTCCTGCTGCAGTACGGCTGCTGCAGCCTGGTCTACCTGCGCCCCCGATCCAGCACCTCGGAGGACGAGGACCGGCAAATCGCCCTGATCTACACCTTTGTCACCCCCTTACTCAACCCCCTGATTTACACTCTGCGCAACAAGGATGTCAAAGGCGCTCTGAAGAATGCCTTCGTCAGTAAAGCAGCCTCAGACAACACTTGAAGGCTTAGGGGGCTGGGGTGGGTGTCTGTCACTTGCCATCATGACAAAGATAGCACTTTCATGCTTTCCCACCCTTTGCCGTTGATTTGACTTTTTGCCCTGTTTGGCCCAGGTCCACAACCTGTACTCATCATAACAGTCCAAGAGGAAAGACTTCCTCTTCCTGCCTGATAATGAGATGTGCTGGGACCTGGGCTCTTTGCTTGCACTGCTGCAATGCTTGCTCCTGGCTCTTCAGAAGTGGCAGTGGCGGGGGAGGGGGGGGGCGGGGCGGGGAGTGGGTCTGATAATGAGATTGCACATGCAGCATCACCCTCCAATTAAAAATTAATTAAAAAAATAAATTGGTATAACCTTTTGTAACTGACAATTCAGCCCCTGCCCCCAGTGCTGAGTAAGAGTAATGAAGACAACCTGGATATGTTCCAGTGTCTCCTAGTTTATGGTCTATGGAAACTTGAATAGAATTTGTATCCTACTGTGTGTGAACATCATATGAATCTTTATTAGGTTGAATTGGTTCACAGTGCTTTTCATATCTACTATATCCTTCTACTGAAATGGCAACACACTCCAGTACACTTCCCTGGAGAATTCCTTGGACAGAGAGGCCTGGCAGGCTACAGTCCATGGGGTCGCAAAGAGTCGGACACAACTGAGCAACTACACATCAACAATACCCTTCTACTTTTCTGTGTACCCATTCTATTAATTTTTGATTGTTTGATATTGAAACTCCAACTAAAAATCTTAATTTATCTTCTTAAAAAGATAATTGTAATATGTAGTGGAACTAAATGTAACTTTGTTCTGTATTTTCCAAGTCTCCTGTAAATATGCTATAAATACTTTCATAATTTAAAAAATAACAAAGAAAGAAAGAGTAATGAGATCAAGGTTGTGAGGACAAAGAAAGAGAAATTTATTAATTTGCTGGCAAACGAGGAGGGTAGCAGACTAGCATGTTGAAAACTGCCCTTCTGCTCTCTGAAAGAGGGTAGGTCAATTTAAGGAGAATTATGAGGGTCTGGGTGGCAGGACTATGTGACCAAGGCTTCGCTGAGCAGGTGCCACTGTTCTTGACTTTCCCACGATTCGTGGCCATTGTGGTTGTCTGCCTTTGGTCAAGATGTTTCAACAGTTTTTCTGCCGACCACAGGTCCTAAGCACCTGTGACTCAAGATAAGAACAACTAGCAAAACAGGAAAGAACTTATCAGCATAGTTAGCAGAAAAAACAGCATGTGTACATTATTTGATTTAATGCAAAAGTTAAAAGAGAAGGTTAGTTATTGAATTTTTAACTCTGTAGTCAGCTACACCTTCTGAATGCTGTGACTAAGTACACCAAAGGCCTAGAAAACTTTCTGTTCTTTGATTCAATAATTCTTATTCTAAAAGTGTAACCTCAAATAACTGAGTCAAACAAAAATGAAAATACAAGGCTGTTTCTTAATTTATTTTAAAAAGCTATTAACATATAATTTCAAATATTGGGTACAAAAATAGAGTGTACTTTGAATTACATTTAATATTTCATAATAAAGGCACTTATAAGTGATAAAAAGCAAGGTACAAATCTTTATTTACAATAGGAACCCAATTTTGTAAAAATACATATGCATAATAATGAATAGAAATATACCAAAAAGTGAACAGTTGTTATATGTGATTTGTAGAATTATGGATAATGTTTTTCTTCTATACCCATTTAGGCATTTTTCATGATTTTAAATATAAGAATCTGTTACTCTTATAATTGGGAAAATAGTCACTTATAAGAGGAATCTGAAGCTCATATAAATTTATTTGACAAGTAAACTTTCCATCATCACAGTGATGATGTTTTTGTGTTTTTCCTAAATTTTTAATGTTTTCCCTAGATTAACACTTTTTGCTTTGGTTACTTCTTCTCTTCAAAACTAGATTTAGTGCTTTAAAATGTTTTATATAATTTCACATGATAGGGAGAACTAAACATGTGTTACTTATTCCAGGAACAGCTATAGATTTAACAATATTAAAAATGCCTTTGCTTTCAACTAAACATTGAAGAAGAGAAAGAAAGTTCTCTGGTGGGCAGGTTGCTTAAGAACAAACCCAGGTCAAGTCACATCAGAACATAATGAATCAATTAAATGTATATAGTGAACTTGGCATTGTTGAGAATGCGAACAAAAGTTTGCAACTGCATTTTCTTGCCTCCTTTCATTTGTACTCATTGTCACAAATCATAGAGAAAACTAACTTGGAATTCCAAAGGAAGGGGCTTCCCTGGTGGCTCAGTGGTAAAGAATCCACATGTTAATGCAGGGGACACAAGAGACACAGGTTCGGTCTCTGAATCAGGAAGATCCTCTGGAGGAAGAAATGGTAACCCACTCCAGTATCCTTGCCTGGAAAATCCCATGGACAGAGGAGCCTGGTGGGCTACTGTCCATGGGGTTGTAAAAGAGTCAGACATGACTGAGCACCACGCAAAAGGAAGAGTGTTGAAATGTTACCCTGTTGGGAAGAAGGCTCTGAAGTGCTGATCAGTCCTTTCCATTGAATTACGGAGTTCCCCCAGTTACCTTCCTGAATATATTTTAGCTGAATGTAATGAGCTCCTCCTTCTTATTAATAAATTATTCCCTTAAAATAAGAGTCTTTGTGTGAAGAAATTAGAACACTGAGTGGAATATCAGTGCATCATGAGTCATATCATGGGACTGACCTGTCAATCAATGATGTTTCTTTGAGAAAATGATGGTTACCCCTCCCCCACATACCCCACCCCCACCCCCCAGCCCCTGGTAACAAGGTAGACTCATGGTAGCATAAGTGGAAGTCAGAACTTGCAAAATTATTTTAGGTTTCCTCCACTTTTCCTCTCCTGCATCTTCACTGCTACTTTCAAATTTTCTACTTCTTTCAAAGCCCTGCTCATCCTTTTCATGTGCAGCCATTTGGGTTTGTGAGTCTGTTCTTGGTATCAAATGACTTACAGAGACGTATGCCCAGGAGGTACACTGCCCTTCTGCTGGCATTCTCTAACTATGCCTGTCTCATTAGAACTTTATTAAAACGCAGTTTATCACGCAATGTAATCAAGTAACCATGTGATTCCACTATGAATCGATAAGCACATTGTGGCCAGAACACATGACAGAAATATCACTAGCGTGTTGATACAATGAATTCCTCCAGCCCTTCTCGTACAGCTTTACTGGTGGATGAGAAAAAGGGTTAGTTACAGCAGCAGGAGTGGCGCTTCTGTGTGGAAATTCCTCCCTGGTGTTTCTCCCCACACGCCCCCTCCCCCAAAAGAAAGTATTTATTTTTAAATCCAAAGTCTGAAAAAAGGTAATTGCGAAATCAGGAAAATTGAGAAAGTTATTATAATTCTGCTGCAGGAATTAAAGCATAATAATCACTCAACATCACTAATTATCAGGGAAATGCAAATGAAAACCTTCAATGAGATAGCACCTTACAGCTGTCAGAATGGCTATCATCAAAAAGTCTACAAAAATTCTACAGAGAAGAGACTAGTGGTTACCAGCAGGGAGAGGGAAGAGAGGAAAGGCAAGACAGGGAAAGAGGAGTAAGAGGTACAAAATATGTACCTTTTATGTATAAAGTAAATCAGATTCGAGGATATATTGTACAGCATAGGGAAAATAGCCAAAATACCAAAAGTTTAAATGGAATACAATCTACAACAATAATTGAATCACTATGTTGTATGCCTAAAACAAATATAATGCTGCAGATAAATTACAGATTAATTTTAAAAAGAAATAAAATATAATTTAATTTTAAAAAAATAAACAAACCATAACCATCAATATAGAGAGGTTACTGGTTCAGAGGGATCCACTCACGTCAGGAAGAAAGTGGGGACCAACCAGGAAATTGAGTTCTGAGACCAGAACTAGAAGCACTGGGAGAAACCGTCGTGATCTGATCAGTCAGTCTTGATGGTAGCTGTTCCCATGTCTGTGTTCATGGTCTGTTTGCTGTTAACAGTAAGTTATTCTTGCAAGTAAAGGAAGTAGTGTTTATATGCATAAGATAGTTTATACAAATCCTATGAGACATGTTCCAGGAAATAATATAGAAAAAGTAAGTCCTTAAACTGGCACTTTTAACATGATTCTGTCTAATACTTTTAATCGTATTGGGAGACCTGAATGCTCATTTATCCAAGTACTGTGCAGTCACGTCCCTGGAGCATTTTCCAGTGTTTGGCTGTTCTCTGTAGTCTACAACGGTGGTGCTTTGGTGGCTAAGTTGTGTCTCTTACTACCCCATGTACTGTAGCCTGCCAGGCTTCTCTGTCCATGGGACTTTCCAGGAAGAAAACTGGAGTGGGTTGCAATTTCCTTCTCCAAGGAATCTTCTTGACCTGGGGATCCAACCCAGGTCTCCTGCACAGCAGGCAGTCTCGTGCATTACAGGTGGATTCTTTACTGACTCAGCCACCAGGTCATCCCCTATAGTCTACAGTACTTAGTATATACTAAAACTCCTAAAATTTGTAATTATTAAGCAAATTTTAGATACCTGAACTAATGAGTAAAGAGTACTAAGAATGCTGAAAATATTTTAAGAATGACTTATAACTTTATACTTTTCATACAAATTCCCAGAAATTTCAATTTCCCATTCCCACATGTTGAAGACCAAGAAAACCAAATAGAGAGTGTTTGCCCAAGCACCTGGGTGTTGTCCAATTACAACTAAAGCATGGAGAGGGAGAGATGGCTGGGTGGGGAAATCACTGAATGCAAGAGATTACCGTACAACAGTACATCTCGGGCAGTTTGTTTCAGGGATACTGGGTGGGTTAAAAATAAGCCGCAGTACACCGTCAAAAATCAACACAAGAGGTATTTTCATAACGATTATCTCTCTCAGCAGTGACTTTGAAAACCACATAAAATCACAGATTCTGCAAAAGAAAGTTCAAACTGCCTCACAATTGCACTCATTTCACATGCTAGCAAGGTTATGCTCAATATCCTTCAAGTTAGGCTTCAGCAGTATGTGAACTGAGACATCCCAGATGTTCAAGCTGGGTTTAGAAAAGGCAGGGGAACCAGAGATCAAATTGCCAACATCCGTTGGATCATACAGAAACCAAGGGAATTCCAGAAAAAACATCTACTTCTGCTTCATTGACTGTGCTAAAGCCTTTGACTGTGGATCACAACAAACTGTGGAAAATACTTAAGGAGATGGGACTACCAGACCAACTTACCTGTCTTCTGAGAAACCTGTATGTGGATCAAGAAGCAACGGTTAGAATCTTACATGGAACAATGAATTGGTTCAAAACTGGGAAAGAAGACAAGGCTGTATATTGTCACCCTGCTTATTTAACTTATATGCAGAGTTCTGTGTGCTTAGTCACTCAGTCATGTCCAACTCTTTGTGACCCCATGGACTGTAGCCCTCCAGGCTCCTCTGTCCATGAGGATTCTCCAGGCAAGAATACTGGAGTGGGTTGTCATTTCCTTCTCCAGGGCATCTTCCCAACCCAGGGATCAAACCCGGGTCTCCTGCATTGCAGGCAGATTCTTTACCATCTGAGCCACCAAGGAAGCCCTGTATGCAGAGTACATCATGCAAAATTCTGGGCTGGATGAAGCACAAGCTGGAACCGAGATTTCCAGGAGAAATATCAACAAACTCAGATATACAAATAAACCTCTCTAATGGCAGAACCACCTGACCTGCCTCTTGAGAAACCTGTATGCAGGTCAGGAAGCAACAGTTAGAACTGGACATGGAACAACAGACTGGTTCCAAATAGGAAAAGGAGTACATCAAGGCTGTATATTGTCACCCTGTTTATTTAACTTCTATGCAGAGTATATCATGAGAAACACTGGGCTGGAAGAAGCACAAGCTAGAATCAAGATTGCCAGGAGAAATATCAACAACATCAGATATGCAGATGACACCAGCTTTATGGCAGAAAGTGAAGAAGAACTAAAAAGCCTCTTGATGAAAGTGAAAGTGGAGAGTAAAAAAGTTGGCTTAAAGCTCAACATTCAGAAAACGAAGATCATGGCATCTGGTCCCATCACTTCATGGGAAATAGATGGAAAAACAGTGGAAACAGTGTCAGACTTTATTTTGGAGGGCTCCAAAATCACTGCAGATGATGATTGCAGCCATGAAATTAAAAGACGCTTACTCTTTGGAAGGAAAGTTATGACCAACCTAAATAGCAAGGAGATCAGTCTTGGGTGTTCATTGGAAGGAATGATGCTAAAGCTGAAACTCCAGTACTTTGGCCACCTCATGCAAAGAGTTGACTCATTGGAAAAGACTCTGATGCTGGGAGGGATTGGGGGCAGGAGGAGAAGGGGACGACAGAAGATGAGATGGCTGAATGGCATCACTGACTCGATGGACGTGAGTCTGAGTGAACTCCGGGAGTTGGTGATGGACAGGGAGGCCTGGTGTGCTGCGATTCATGGGGTCGCAAAGAGTCGGACATGACTGAGTGACTGAACTGAACTGAACTGGATGGCAGAAAGTGAAGAGGAACTAAAGAGCCTCTTGATGAGGGTGAAAGAAGAGTGTGGAAAAGCTGGCTTGAAACTCAACATTCAAAAAACTAAAATCATAGCATCCAGTCCCATCACTTCATGGCAAATAAAAGGGGAAAAAGTGGAAGCAATGACAGATTTTATTTTCTTGGGCTCCAAAGTCCAGATTCCAGATGGTGACTGCAGCCATGAAATTAAAACATACTTGCTCCTTGGAAGGAAAACTATGACAAACCTAGACAGTATATTAAAAAGCAGAGACAGCACTTTGCCAAAAATGTCCGTATAGTCAAAGCTATGGTTTCTCCAGTAGTCATGTACAGATGTGAGAGTTGGACCATAAAGGACGCTGAGCAATGAAGAACTGATGCTTTTGAACTGTGGTGTTGGAGAAGACTCTCGAGAGTACTTGGACTGCAAGGAGATCAAACCAGTCAATCATAAAGGAAATTAACCTTGAATATACATTGGAATGACTGATTCTGAAGCTCCAATAATTTGCTCACCTAATGTGAAGGGCCAGCTCATTGGAAAAGACCCTGATTCTGGGAAAGATTGAAGGCAAAAGGAGAAGAGGGCGGCAGAGGATGAGATGGTTGGATAACATCACTCAATGGACATGAATCTGAGCGAACTCCAGGGGACAGTGAAGGACAAGGAAGCCTGGCGTGCTGCAGTCCATGGGGTCGCAGAGTCAGACACGACTTAGTGAGCAGACAACAACAACAGTGGAAACCAGTACGTATTTTATATGCGATGGTGATCATCGCTTGGGCTTCTCTCTGTCCACTGGATCCAATTTGTGAATTGCCTTGGTTTCCTTTTTTTGATTTCAATCCAGTCCTCTTGAGAAGGAAAAGGACGGCACTCGCGGCATTGGGAAAAGGAAGCTATTCAGCAGAGATGGAGCACAGTCTTCAGAGGATAGACCACACGCTTGGGTGATGCTTATGAAGCAACTTGAGAAACCCCATTTTATGCCAGCACACACGTCCTTCATTTAGGATTTAGTGATGGCGGAGGGAAAGGAAGAATATTAATCAGAGTCTCAGCATCAGCTACAGACTGGAGGACTGTGCTGACACTCTCGCCTTAGTTTTCCCGGAGGTGACTCTGTCCACCACCCTGAAGCGGGGGCGGTCTCAACCAGGGTGATACTGCCCCCAAGTGGTCAAAAGTTAGTACTTCAGGGGTGAAAAAGGAAAACACGCCTTTTAACTGTGCCTCTCCAAAGCTCAAAGCTGACGCATTGGGAAAGACCTGATGCTGGGGAAGATTGAAGGCAGGAGGAGAAGGGGACGACAGAGGATGAGACGGTTGGATGGCATCACCCACCTGATGGACATGAGTTTGAGTGAACTCCGGGAGTTGCTGATGGAGAGGGAGGCCTGGCATGCTGCAGTCCACAGGGTCACAGAGAGTCGGACACAACTGGGTGAGTGAACAACAAAAAGCTCAGCCCAGTCTGACAAAAATCTTATTTCATAGTATTTATTACATGGGAGCAGAGAGAATTGAGAATAAAAGATCTATCAATTCAGTTCAGTTCAGTGGTCAGTCGTGTCTGACTCTTTGCAACCCCATGAACCACAGCACACCACACCTCCCTGTCCATCACCAACTCCCAGAGTTCACCCAAACTCATGTCTATTGAGTCGGTGATGCCATCCAACCATCTCATCCAACCATGTCATTCCCTTCAAGCCTCCTTAAAGGGATCGCTGGGAAGTGATGAACAAAGGATGAGGACCTCTAGACAGACTGGACTTGCACTTCCCTTCTCAGTATTTTCATTGTTTTGCAAAAAAAAAAAATGAAACTAGAGATAAGGAGGGGCACGAATAGATATGAGTAGCACAAGAGGTGGATCGTGTTGGACACAAGCTTTATATTACTCTCTTCTTTCTAAAGACATAGTTCTCCTTCCAAATGCTGCTGCCTCTTTCCAAGCTCTCCCCCACACTGAAGCTGGGCCACGCGTGACCACGCAAATTCCCCTCAGCCTCTGGACTCAGATCAACAGTCGTACTGAGGAATGTGGTTCCCGACCTTCTGTGTGGCCACCGAGGGGCCAGATGATGCAGCATGCAAGTTCAAGAGAGTCAGGTCCCCACGGGGTGAGCCTTGGTGGATGGGAAGCAAGAGAAGAAAAGAAATGGGGTACACAGGTGTCCCTTTCTTCTCTCCCTGGACTGATCCCAGCTATGATTTCTCCTTGCAGAGGAGTCTAACATAATAAAACTTACCTGATGAGTAGTTTTCCCCAGCTCTTGCATCTCGTGAACACTCACCCTTGCAGTAATTCAGTCCACTGCATTATACTGCATCTAGCCCAGCCTCTGTTCCTTGTCTTGTCCTCTTCCTTACATCGTGGGATTTCATCTTCCCAATAAAATTTCAAGACTTGGATTCTTCCTTCAGGCTCTAGAAATGAGAAGACCCATGCTGAGATAGTAGTTATCATAGTCCCTTCGGGCTACTATAACAAAATACAACCAGGTGGCGTTATAAACAACAGAAATTTATTGCTTACAGTCCTGGAGGCTAGAAGTCCAAGACCAAGGCTGTAGCAATTCAGTGTCTGAGAGCCTGCCTCCTGGTTCACGGACTGCCATTTTCTCATTGCATCGTCACGAAGTGGAAGGGGCAAGGGAGCTTTTTCAGACCTCATTTATAAGGATGCTAATCCCATTCCTGAGGGCTCTGTCCCCATGACCTAATCAGCTTCCAAGACCCTACCTCCTAACGCCATCACCTGGGGTCATGTTTCAACATGTGAATTTTAAGAGGACACAAACTTTCAGATCATAACAGTAGTAGGAGAAGGAACTCAAAAGTATCCCTCATGGACAAGTTGTAGAAAAAAGGATTCTGATTCCACACACATTTCTTTTCTGGTCGTGACCAGACAGAGGATGATAGGCAGATAAAACAGCTTGCCTTTGCTTTCTTCTCCATCACCCAGTTATTTTGGACGTTACTCATGAACTCAATCAGCCTATAGGTTAAGTCATTTCCTGTTAAGGGGGAGTGAGTGTTCTTGTTTAGGGTGAGAAATCACTGAATTATATTATGAAGCAGATGCAATCATGAGATGTAGGAGTCCATGAATTTTGCTTATGTCTCTGGTTACATACCATCCCTTTCTCCTGTCTACCTCAGGGTCCGTATTTGCAGCCTCCCCAGTGTATCTGTGAACCAGCCAGTATCATCTCAATCTGTTTCTTCCACTCGTAAAAACCCAGAGTTTATTTAGTTTGCAACTGTGAGCCCCGAGTGCTGAATCCCTCGGTCCCCAGATTCCCTTCCAACCCTGACCTTCACTCAAGTGGGACTAAGACTGTAGTCTACCCACTTCCATGGGAGATGGCGTCTCTTTGGAGTCATAATCCCTAGTGCAGGAATTACCCTCAGTTCTCAGGGTGTTTACTGTTTCCCCTCGATTAGGCACTAGAGAGGAAACAGAGAAGGCGATCTCAAAATGCTTGCCAGTTCACTGGGGACATAAGACACGCAGCAAACAATTCAGTTGCTACAAAGAGCATTAAGCACCTAAGTTACAAATAGGAAATCACAGGTGGGAAGAGGCCCGGAAGACAAACAAGAAAACAGAGCAGCCCGTCTGTTCCCCGCGCACCTCGTGGTGCCTGGGGTGTGAAAACACCCATCTGTCCTGAGGAAAGCCTTCAGGGACACTGTCCCCAGGGGCCTAGGAGGAATTGACTGTCCCATGTGAGCCTGCCCGTGCCTTTATCAGCTCTGTGCTTGGGGAAAGAGCCTGCTTCTGGGAAGTACACGGGACCTGCTCTCTGTCTCCCCCTGCAGCCTTGTCGTCAACAAGCTACGCTGTGGGGTCTACAGTCCAGTGACTTCCTGAGGTCCTAGCGTCTTTCAGAGGTGAGCCCGTTTAGACTGTAGCACCGCGGCTCTCAGCTAGTTAGGCAGGGGCCCCAGGGACTCGGGCGAGTTTTGCAGGACTTCTGGTGGCAGGACAGGGAGGGCAGGAAGGTGAGACTGTCACTCAAAATACACACTTGCTCATGCTAGTCGATCCCAAACCAGTCCAGGGCTCAACCCTCGCAGGACCCTCGAAGGCTGCTCGGTGTCTGGCCCTGGGATTAGAGGGACGTGCCCTGGGGTTAGAGGGACGTGCTGCTGGTCCTTTATCTTACTTTAGTTTGGCCTTGGCGCCTCTCTCCTACATCCAAGCCTCGGTCTCTCTCTCTCCCTCCACCCCCATCCGTCTTTCATCTGTAAGTCAAGCTTCTCAGGGTCGGAGCGACCTCCGGGACCCTGCTCCAGTCTCTGATCCCTTTTGGTCTTCCAGGACCCTGGGGTGGAGGTTTCTTTCTTTCTTTCCTGGCCTCTTCATGGAAAGAAAAGCTACCTGGGGACTTGGCTCTCTCTCATTGTTTAAGGACGAGAATTTTGGGAATTAAGTAGAGGAGAGCAAAAAATGAGGAGAAATCAGGAAAGACCAGACCAGCACCGCTTGGCTCTCCAGACAATAGTGTTCCCAATAAGCCACAAAGAAAACCAGACTGGGTCTAATCTCCCTTCCCTGACCCCCGGGTAATATCTTGGGAGGTCTCTATGCCTTTCTGGTTGCTTCTAGTTTTTAAAAATAAGTTTTACCTTGGTACTAAAGGCCTACTTCACCAGGGATTCAAAAGCCCTGCCCAGTTATGAACAGAAACTTCAGTTTCACGTCCTTCGCAGCCTGCATCCTCCCTTCTGAGCTGAGTTTGCTCTGCAGTGTGGGGGTGTGTCGCAGGGAGCCACAAGGAGAAGGCTGGCGGTGGAAAGGGGGATGTCTTCTGTCTGCTGCCATGGAATACTAAGGGGCTGTGAGTTCTGGGTGGCAGGCCTGCTCCATCGTGAGAACACTTGGGATTCTTCAGAGGCCTTTTAGGGACTGGTCCATGAAGCATTTCCTTGACAAGGGTGATGAGTTTTCTCCCTGATCTCTCTATGACTGCTGTTTCATCAGAGAGCCCCTCCCTGATCCCTTATTCTATAACCTCCTCTACCACAAAAGGCTTCTTCCTGGTTGGAGTCCCAATAAGGAGGCTTGAGCTCAATGACCTCCTGAAGCCACCACTTGGCCTGTGGGCAACTCGTGCTCTGTCCCGTGTGAGGATGCAGGACGGTCCTGCCGTATCAGTCGTGAGCTGATGCCCTGAGCTCCCAGCTTTAGACAGAGAGGCAAACCCGAGTCTTTAGGTTTTTCTCCATCCACCTAACATCTAAGCACGAATGAAGTAAAATTCTGGTCTCCCCTTCTTGTACACATTCTCCAAGAATAGTTCTTTTGGGGGAGTGTCCCCCTAACTTGAATGAGAAGGAGCACCCACATGACAATATATTCCCATAAGGGTTCCTAACACTTAGCTGTTTCTACTTTCCCAAACTCTGCGCTTTAATGACTCTTCAAAAGGATGCAGGTGAGTGGTGGGAAAGGTCTTAGGACCAGTTAGTTCAATTTTTAAGTAACTCCTTCAGGGCTGATCTAGCATCTTCAGAAAACCACGTACATCACTTATTGCCCTCAATTCAGGGCATCTAACAACATTTGGAGCCAACTGTAAAAATCACATTCAGAACCATGTTAGAGCTTAAAACATATTCATCGAGAAGTATCTATCATGTTCCTGTCTTTTCTTTCTAAGGCATTTCCTGAGTCTCTGCACTGCTGAAATAGTTCCCTTATTAAGTAACCTTTTTCCACCCTTCATTCCCCTTCAGGCTTCCCCGTGACCCCAGTTGAATAGTACCACATTGGGTTTCCTTGTGGGGGTGAAGACTTTGCAGTCCTTTCTCCAGATCAGCAGAAATATGCATCTAGGAAACCAAACGAGCATCTCCGAATTCCTCCTCCTGGGACTCTCCACCCAACCTGAGCAGCAGGAGCTCCTCTTTGCGCTTTTCCTGGCTATGTACCTGGCCACCGTGGTGGGGAACGGGCTCATCATTCTGGCCATCGGCTTGGACTCTTACCTTCACACCCCCATGTACCTCTTCCTCGCCAACCTAGCCTTTGCTGATATTTCCTCCATTTCCACCTCAGTCCCCAAAATGCTGATGAATATTCAGACCAAGAGTCCATCCATCTCCTATGAGAGCTGCGTCACACAGATGTATTCTTCTATTGTCTTTGTTGTCATTGACAACTTCCTCTTGGGGGTCATGGCCTGTGACCGCTTTGTGGCTATCTGCCACCCTCTGAACTACACGGCCATCATGGGACCCAGGCTCTGCCTTTGGCTGACCGCCATCCCCTGGGTCCTCAGTAATGCTGTCGCCCTGACACACACCCTTCTACTCCTTCGACTGGTCTTCTGTGATGGCAATGCTCTCCCGCACTTCTTCTGTGACCTGGCCCCGCTGCTCAGGCTGTCCTGCTCAGACACGACAGCCAATGAGCTCGTGCTCTTTGTCGTGGGCTCGTGGGTCGTCACCCTGCCCTTCGCCCTCACCCTCATCTCCTATGTCTGCGTCATCAGGGCTGTCCTGAGACTCTCACCCACAGAGGGGCAGTGGAAAGCCTTCTCCACCTGTGGCTCTCACCTGACAGTCGTGTTCCTCTTCTACGGGACCATCGCAGGGGTCTACTTCTTCCCTTCATCCTCTGACCCTGACAACAGAGACAAGATTGGGGCGGTGCTGTTCACTGTGGTGACCCCCATGATGAACCCCTTCATCTACAGCCTGAGGAACAAGGACATGAAAGGGGCCCTGAGGAGACTCCTCCATGGGAGAAGGGCTCTCCCTGTGATGCCCTGAGCATCTGAATTCCTTTGTCCCCATTGCAGAATGGCTGATTCTGCTCAGTATCTGTGGCATAGATGTGATGGTTTAACTTTTGATGAGCTTTCAGAAATCTGTCTCCTATTCCAAACTCTGAGGGCTTGGGACTTTTCCACACAGCACTGATTTTTCTAAACAAGACCCCTAACCCCCGTGGTAACTCACAAGAGCTCTACATATCTTGATTATAGTCTGCATTACTACTAACTTTGGTACAAACTATTTATAAATTTTAAAACCAATTTGTGATTTTTTAATAACAAGCACATGGAGTACCTACAATCTGGTTGTTGCATCTTTGAGGACAGTTGTCATTAATCCCTTTATTCAGTGTAGCTTTCTCAGTGCCAGCTTTCCTCATAGCTTGTTTCACCAAATTTGCTATTCATACAGATGTTTAATAGTTGTAAAAATGAAGAGTCCCATGTTCAAATAATTTGGGGCATCTTTGAGCTAAATGGAGCAAAATTTCTGAACGAGATGTTTTCTCAGAGCCTTTAGTATAGTATAAATCTCCAGGGGGCTAGGTACGCAGCATTTCTCCAAACTAAACTCAGTCATACAGAACACGGTTCATCACAGAGCAATACATGGGGCCAGCACTGTGCAAAACACATTTTGGGGAGTGCATGCCAATGCAAAACCAGAGAGCGTGTGCACAGAAGACTTGAGTTCTAGTCTTGACTCTGTCCACAAGCAGCTGTGAGACTTTAGGCAGGTCAGCTCGCCTTCTCAAACTCAGTTTCTCATCTCCAAACTGAGGCCACTGATAGCAGTTGCTTCCAACTGAGGGTGCCTGGAGGGATCTTCCAAAATTCACGTTGTCAGACGCGGCAATGCCTTCTCTGCTTGATCACCTGCAGCGGTCTTGGGTTCAGGTTGCCAATCAAACTCACAGGATGCACAAAGAGTTAAGCTTTACGCAAACATCAAGAAGGACACAGGACAGCCAAACCACACTCAGTGACAGCCAGGCAGAGATCTCGTGGTGCCCAGACCTGCCTTCTAAAGATCTCAGTCACTCCACACTTGGAATGACGATCATGAGAGAGAAGGCAGTGGGTATGCACCATCGTGAGAAAGAGCTGGAAGTCAAGGAAACTTTATTTAGTTGTTTATCACATAAATACCTTCGGGGTGTGCAACTAGGACCCATTTTCTAGCACACGGCTGCATCTCATCAAATAAGTTATTCATTGATCACAGATTCCCCCCTGACCAATTTAAATAGATGTACGTGCCCTTGTCACCTCAAAGCCATTTCAGCAGGGCTTTCGTGTGTCTTGGATCCAATACACACCTTTACAATTCTTGAGTTAGTTGCAAGAGGGATTTGATGGCGTGTCAAAGCTCAGACTTCTCCAAGGCTGAGAAGAGGCTGCAAACCATCTTCGATGGCTTTCCCTCCGAACCCAGAGGGATCTATTAACCCAGACTCCAGTGAAGGAACCTCAGTTCCCTTGTATTCCAAAAATGCCTAAGTTGCACTCCAGGTCCAGGATTTTGTGAATTTAGATGCCTACTGCCTAACGGATATGTCCTTCATTCATCCATCTTAAAAACACCCTGTAGCCAAGGAGGAGAGTCAGCAAAACATTAACAGCGGCCGTGGCAGGTTATGTTTTCCAAGAACGGATGCAACAACATTTCCGTCCCACATGCTCTTGAAGGACTTGCCACTTCCTCATCAAGAGGTGGAGTCTGAGGCCCCTCCCCTGAACCTGGAGGACTGTGGGGGTGGCTTTGACCAACAGAGGATCCCAGAGTGGTGCTGCATGATCCCCGAGGCTCTTAGAAAACCCTGTACACTTTCCTGTAGCACTGTCTCAAGAATGCACTCCGGGGCCTGAATTAGCATGGAAGAAGTCCCTCTACTCTGAGGTCGCCCTGCTGGAGAGACCACAGAGAGTCAGAGAGAGATGCGCACGGTGTCCCCGGTGTTCCAGCCAACAAGCCTCTGAGTCTCCTGCCAGGCACCCGCCACGTGACGGAGTGAGACTCCAGCTGATCCCAGCCTCAGCTCTGGCGGCAGGTACCTGAGGGAAAACTGCCTGGCTGCGTCATCAACTCTGAGAACTCTGAGGGATAACAAGAAAATGACTATTATTATTTTAAGTCCCTTACTTTTGAGGGTTGTTATACAGCAGCATGTAACCAAAATGATGGTTTCGTTTCATGGGATAGAGTGATTAATATCACACCCTACATCGTTTTGGGGTTTCCCCGGTGGCATTGGTGGTAAAGAACTCGCCTGCCCTTTCAGAAGACGTAAGAGACGTGGGTTCGATCTCAGGATCGGGAAGATCCCCTGGAGTAGGAAATGGAGACCTACTCCACTATTCTTGCCTGGAAAATCCCGTGGACAGAGAACCTGGCAAGACAGTGTGGGGCCACAAAGAGTTGGACATGACTGGGTACACACACACCACAGCCCCGCCACACACACACACACACACACACACACACACACACACTATTTCACTTTAACATTTTACTGTAGCCATCATTTTAGGAACAAAAAGTGCTTTTTTCATATTAAGGAAGATAAGCTGTCTTGCCTATTAAGTCATCATGGATACCATGGTACCAGAATCTTCTCAGCTGCATAAACATCAACTAGGCAGAGCTATAACTTTGTCTCTTTATTCTGGTTTCACTGAGCCCATGTTTGATGGAATAAGTACCATGATGGTCAGACCTCCATCATTTGGTTTGAATTGGGGCTCATCCCCATGGGCCTGCCCTGGACCTCTATTACTTCTGTCTTACAGGCCCAGAGGAGGCTATATCCCTTCTAAGATATCACTCATCTGCAGTGAGTAATGGGGAAGCTGAGTTGGCTAGAAATAAACTTGAATGCAGGTTGGAAGCTTGCCTGAGAGATTAAATGAAGATTGAGTTTGGGACACAAAAGACAGTTGATTAAGGAAATAAGGAATCACAAACTTTTATGAAAACCTTGACGGGTTTTCAGAAGAAAGGCATAAATCTGTACCTAAATTCTTGTATTTCCCTGAATCATTCCTCTATTTGTCATTTTCAACAAACATCTATTATAAACCTTCTCTTCACCAGGCTCTGAGTCTGGCCCTGGGACTAAAAGAATGAATAATGCACAGCCTATACCCTTAATACACTCACAAACTAAAGAGAGAAACTGACAAAAAATTTAAATGATTTTTAAGATTTGATAAACAAAGACAATATTTAAGCAATAATTCATGTCATTAGATTTGGAAAGTATACAGATTTTGTTCAAAGCACAGATAAACTGACTTTTATGCCACAATTTTTCTTTTGTGTTAGTCTTACTTGAGAAAAGCTGACTTGTGGTTCTATGAATAAATTAATAAAAACCTCTGCCTTCTAAATGTAGGTAACATAAATGCCTCAGAAATGTGTAGGAAAAAATCCATATATTGAGTAAGAATAATTTGTAAAACCTACTGTATAAAGTGTCAGTAAATGTTCATACATTTATTCACTTAACAAATAATTTTAGTATTTAGTAAGAGTCAAAATAAGACAGCACCATTGCTTTCCCAGTTCTCAGTTTATAATGCATGAGACAGAAATGAACATATAAATAAATGTTGGCTATGCTATGAGGGAGCAAGCAAGCCTCTGATAAGAAGTGAAGTGGGGTCAGGTGACAGACAGTGTCACAAGTTGGAATAGCTGTTTTAGGGAGGGAAGTTCAGGGGTGGAGGAAGGCTTGTCTTAGGTGTTTGAGCTGAGACCTGAATAAACTTAAGGAGTAAGCTGTGAGTCAATCTGGGGAATAATATTCCAAGAAAAAGGAAGAGCAGATCCTTTAATAAATAAATAAAGATCCTGATATAAGGACATGTCTGACATCCTGAAGGAATAGTAAGTACATTGGACTAGAGGGAAAGGGAGGGTACACAGATATAGTCCTGGGGGTAGTTAGGTACCTAACCTGGTTGAATCATGGAGATCATAGCAAAGAATCTGCATTTTATTTAAATACCTCAAGCACTTAAAGCCATGAGATGGGATGAAATTACCCAAGGAGTGGCCTCAGAGGGAGAGGAAGACCTATGGCTAAGTCCTGGATGACTCTGATATTCAGAAATAAGGAGCCAGCAAAGGAGGCTGAGGACGGCAGCCCCGGAGGCAGGAGACAGAACAGAGTCGGGAAGATGGAGGAAGGAAGTGAGAGCTCTTCCAAAGAAAGGGGGGATCAACTGTTTCAAATACCACAGGGGCCACCATCACTCCTGAAACCACACATCCTCATCTGCCCTCTTCAGTCCATGCTGCTCTCGTCCTTAGCCATCTCCCCACCACATCTACATCCTCAGGGTTGAATTCAGATTGGGAATGCCCCCTTCAGAACATATTTCTCAGAAGATGGAAACATCTCAGATTTCTCATTTGCCTCTGTCTTCCTTCCATGGCTTATGTCTCTCTCTGTAGTCTCTTTTTAATAGAGGAATTTAGACGACTCAGAACTCCAAATCCCTTTTAAAACTGGCCTATGACTTTAGACAATACCCTTGGTGACCTTTTTAATGAGCCAAGAATATTCAGGAACATCTTCTACTTTCTTTGATAATCAAAGGATTTCTCACTGTGATCAAGTACAGTTTCTCTTAGAAACACAAGAATTGTTTAACATTTCAAAAGCAATCAACGTAGCTCACCATATTAATAAACAAAAAATAAAACTGTGTGATGATGCTAATGGATGCGGAAATTGATTGTGGGCAAAATCCATTATTCATCCTTGATTTTGGGGGTGGGGGGGAATATCTCAACAAACTAGGAATCAAAGGGGACTCCCTTAACCTGGTAAAAGTCATTTGTGAAAATCTGCATAATAAAAGGTCAGAGACTAAAAGTGAAAGTGAAGTCGCTCAGTCGTGTCCGTCTCTTTGCGACCCCGTGGACTGTAGCCTGCCAGGCTCCTCCGTCCATGGGATTTTCCAGGCAAGAGTACTGGAGTGGGGTGCCATTGCCTTCTCCAGTATGGATGTGAGAGTTGGGCTATAAAGAAAGCTGAGCACTGAAGAATTGATGCTTTTGAACTGTGGTGTTGCAGAAGACTCTTGAGAGTCCCTTGGACAACAAGGAGATCCAACCAGTCCACCCTAAATGAAATCAGTCCTGAGTGTTCATTGGAAGGACTGATGTTGAAGCTGAAACTCCAATACTTTGGCCACCTGATGGGAAGAGCTGCCTCATTGGAAAAGATACTGATGCTGGGAAAGATTGAAGGCGGGAGGAGAAGGGGACGATAGAGGATGAGATGGTTGGATGGCATCACTGACTCAATGCACATAAGTTTGGGTAAACTCTGGGAGTTGGTGATGGACAGGGAGGCCTGGCGTGCTGCAGTCCATGGGGTCGCAGAGTCAGACACGACTCTGAGCGACTGAACTGAACTGAATTGAAGTGATGGATGTAAACTAATTGTAGTAATCATTTCAATATATATATATAATCAAATCATTATTGTGTACACTTTAAACATATACCATATGTCAGTTAGATCTCAATAAAACTAGAGAAATTAAAGAAATAAACATAACAAAAATATATAAAATAAAATAATACGCCACAGGCTCAGAAAACAGTGCAAAGGAGAACTTATGGTACCAAATTTGGAATAAAAAAACAGAGAAACATCGTATCAAAGGCTCCAGCCAACACAGCCAGGCAAGAAAAAGAAAGTCACTTAAATTAGAAAGGGAAAAACTATTATTTATATGATTTCCTAAGTAGAAAATTCATTGGAATCTGCAAAAAAAATTACTAGATTTAATAAGTAAGTTTAGCAGTGTTGCCAGAGCAATATAAAAAAATCAATAGTATTTCCACAAGCATGGAACAGTTGAAACTGAAATTCAAAAATCAATACCATTACAACTGCATCAAAAATAATAGAATACTTAAGGATAAATCTGACAAATGAATTGAAAACCCTATCCACTGTAAAGTACAAAACACAGAAATTAAGGAAGGCTAAAATAAAAGGAGACGCATCAGTCTCATGGGTCAGAAGAATCAGTACTGGTATTATGTCAATTGTCTGCAAATTGATCAATCAGATTTAATGAAATCTCAAATTGCAATTGACATCTTTGCATAAATAGAAAAACTGGATTTCAAAAATTATATGGAAATTCAGAAGGCCTAAAATACTTAAAATGATTATGAAAATGGATGAAGTTGAAGGACGAGCACTGCCTCATTTCTGACCCTAGTATTCAGGACAGTGTGGTGTTGGAGTAAAAGCATACACATACATCACTGGGACAGAAGAGTCCAAAAACAGGCCCACAGTCACGGACAACTGATTCTTGACAAAGGCGCAGAGGGAATTCAGTGGAGAAAAGACAGTCTTTTCAGCAAATGACGCTGGAACATCGAGCGTCCATATGTAGAAGTGTCCATTTCAAAGTAAACCTTGTTTCATACACAAAACTCAACTCAAAATGGGTCCTACACAGAAGCGTAAAACCTAAACTGTAAATTCTAGAAGACAAAGGAGGAAATCTTGTGACCATGGAGACAGGCAAATATTTCTTAAATATGATACCAAAAGCACAATCTATAAATGACAAAATTGATAAGTGGGACTTCATCAAAATGAAAAGCACTTACTGTCTGAAGGACACTGTTAAGAATAACACAAGCAAAATGTAGAAAATGGGAGAAGACATTTGCAAATCATATATCTGATAAAGGACTTGTATCTAGAAGTATAAAGAGCTCTCACATATTAATTATAAGAAAACAGAAAGCCCACTTAAAATAGCAAAAGATTTGAACGGACTCTTCACCAAAGACTTACTAAAGGCAAGTGACCACATTTAAAAATTCAACATCAATGTAATTGAGATGCAGAGAAATGCAAACTAAAATCACAGTGAAGTACCATATAAACCCACTAGAAGGCTAACATTAAAAAGGATGGCCACAGCAAGTGCTGATGAGGATGTGGAAGATGTGGAAATGGGAAGTGATGAAGCCACTGGAGAAAACAGTTTGGCAGTTTCTTGAAATGCTGGTCATGTGTCTCCCATGTGATCCGACGATGCTTGCCCTAGATCGTTACCCGAGAGAAACGAAAGTGTGCATCCATAAAAGGACTTTTCAGGAATGTTCACAGCAGCTTTTTTTTAAAAAAGCTAAAAACCAGGAACAAGCGAAATGCTGATGAATAGGTGAAGGAACAAACTAACCATGGCGTATTCATGCAGTGCAAGAGTGATCATAAGGGATGAACTACTGACACTCACAACACTAATGCACCTGAAAATAAGCGTGCCAGTGGGAAAAGTCAGACATTCCACTTATATAAAACTTACGTAAATTCTAAGACATTCTAGCTAATGGAGACTGAAAAAAGCAGATGAGTGGTTGCCTGGGTTTATGAAGGGGTGGGTGGTGGGAAGGGGCACATTCAAGAGAGTAGAATGGACAAAAGAAACTTTGAGAAGTGACTATGTGTCCATTATCTTCATTCTGGTGACACTTACCCAGGTGTATTCACACGTCAAAACTTACCAAATTGTACACTTACTATGCAATTTATTGCTTGTCAATTCTGCCTCAGTGAAGCTGTCTTTAAAAAGATTTTGTAAATCAGAAGGGATTTCAGGTACATCCTTTGAGTCATATCTGATGAAATGATAGATGAATAGGTAGATAGATATAGAAAATAGATATAGAGAGACAGATATAAAAGATAGATGATAAATAGATAATGAATAGAAGATGATGATGGAGATAGATAGATGATAAATACAAGAAAATAATAGATTACATTTTTTAATGCTATTAAGTGGTAGGAAACAGCAATAATCCGTGTTTGGAAAGGAATCTTGAATTCTTAGACGATCACTAAGGATTGGAAAAGAAGACATGGAGACAAGTTTGGCGACTGTTTGGAGCCCTCGTGAAAGTGAAAGTGTTAGTCGTTCAGGCGTGTCTGACTCTTTGTGACCCCACCCGCTGTACCCCCCAGGCTCCTCTGTCCATGCAATTCTCCAGGCAAGAACACTGAAGTGTGTCATCATTCCCCTCTCTGGGGGATCTTCCCTACCCAGGGGTCGAACCCAGGTCTCCTGAATTGCAGGCAGATTCTTCAGTGACTGAGCCATCAGGAAGATAGTTCAGAGACCCCACGCTAATGAACTACTTACTGGAGGAAGCTTTGACTCCAGAGGTGCTCTAGAAGGCCTTCCGAAGTCAACAGTTCATCTGAGCCAATCCTGCTCTTTCTGAGGGAGATGCAAATTCCCCAATTCACATCACCGCCCTACAAGAGGGCAAACATGAGTTCCATGAACTTCATATCTATGTCAGTCCATTAGACGCATCCACACAAGCCCAGACCTACCAAACACTGAGACCAAGAAAGCAACTGAAATTCAGACACCTCTGAAGCAAATTGCAACTGAGTACTGGGGCCTGGAAGAAAAAGAGGGAAAAATACAGAAGGCTGGGTATCATTTAAGAGGACATACTTTGGACACCTGAGATCACCTTCCCTGGTCTGTCAGTTTCTTGATACTTGGGCAAGTTACACAACCTCTTTGGGTCTTAATTTCTTTCTTTTGGACATGAAGTCAGTAATAATTACTTTCCATTAAATTTGTTGGGAGGGCTAAAATAAATGATTCATGTAAAGCTTTTAGCCTAGAGTCTACTGTTAGCTTAAGTGTGCATTTAAGTGTATGCCAGTTTGAGGGCTAGTTTAAAAATTACTAGTAAACTCTTTACCTCAGAAGGTGTCTGGATCCAAAGCTAATCCTGGCCCAGGAAATATAGTTTCAGACGGTTCTGAAATGAAGATGTCCACTGATCAGCTGTGGGTCCCTCCACCCATCAGTACATGTGGACTGTGGGGTCTGGGACAATCACCATGAAAACGCTGTTTATGAATTAATGTTTATGCTTATGAATGCCAGCCAGCACCTTCCCATCCTCTACATGCACCAAGTTGTGAGGACAAATGAGCTGCACATAAAACCTGCTACTGCTGCTGCTAAGTCACTTCAGTCGTGTCCGACTCTGTGCAACCCCATAGACAGCATCCCACCAGGCTCCCCCATCCCTGGAATTCTCCAGGCAAGAACACTGGAGTGGAGTGCCATTTCCTTCTCCAATGCATGAAAGTGGAAAGTGAAAGTGAAGTCCCTCAGTTGTGTCCGACTCTTCGGGCCCCCATGGACTGCAGCCCACCAGGCTCCTCCATCCACGGGATTGTCCAGGCAAGAGTACTGGAGTGGGGTGCCATCACATAAAACCTTGCCTACAGTAAATGCTCAGTAAGCCTTATTTCACAGCTGAGAAAGCAGGCTGATAGGCCTTAACGGACCTGAAGCCATAAGGACTAAGAAGTGACAGACTAGACACTTTGGTACCAAATTCTGAGCTCTTTCTACAATACAAAATGCCTCTTAGCACCTATGACAGAAGTTTATGGGTCAGGAACATCACATGGCAGCTAATATTTGAAAAATGACCAAGATGCCCTCCATGGAGTTGCTTCACCCCAAGTGAAGTGATTTGCACAAAAACACCAGCAAAGGCTGCTGTGTGAATCCAAATCTCCTGGCCACAGCTGTAATTTTCTCCCAGTATCTTTTCTTAAACATATCCACTCAACTCTTTTCTAAAATTTTTGTTATATGTCCTTAAAATGAAAGGTCCTAGAGTTCAGAAGTCACCATCTGTTTAATCTGTGCACTTCATTTTCTCATACACAACTGCATGCATACACACACACACACACACACACACACACCACACTGACACACACTTCCACATTACACAGTACCAACACATCAGGGCTATAAAATAAACGTTGCTGACTGCCTTGTACCTCTACTGACTGGCCTTTTATCTTTTCTTCACCAGGTAAAAGGAAAAAGAAAATTGCAATAACAATAAATCCCAGACTGAGTAATTACATAGGGTGGGAAGTAGATCGTAGTAGGAGACTGTGAAGAGCTCAGGTTTTGGGTGGGGCGCGAGGGAACCTCACTCTAGCCTTTGCTTGCTGACTTTGGCACAATTACTCAACTCTAAGTTCCCAGGTGCCTCCCACACCAGTAAGCAGGAATAATAACAAAATATGCTTCACAGTGTTGTGGAAAGAATTAAATCAAATAATTCCTGGAGCAAACATCACAATTCCTGGAAGGTGATAAAGCCTAGTAAATCTTGATTGTTGCTATCTATCCATCATTATCATCACTAATATTCATATTATTATCATTCAAAACCCACAGAAACAATAAGAGGGGAAACAGTGAAAACATAAATGATGGGGTTTGGAAATCCCTTTGGATCAAAACATAGCTGTGTCGGTAGATAGGGTTTAATTCGTTTCATTCATCAGCTGTGCAGGGCAATGCATTACAGTCAACGGATGCTAGGGAATAAGATCGGCATGGTTCTTACCCATTCGTGCATTGAATCCTCAAAATTATGGTCCTTTACGTTAGGTAAACCCACTTGGCAGATAAAAACACTCAGAACAGAAGAAGTTGGAACTTAAAGGTCGACACTGGAACCTGGGATTAATTCATACGTTCAACAAATATTTATTGAGAGCCTTTTGCGTGGTAGGTGCTTTGCTAAGCCCCGGGGGCATACAGAAATGAATCTCACAGATAGAAGTGCTTCTTCTCACGTGGCTTCCTTTCTAGTCGTGAGGACCAGACAATATCAAATATGCATAACACAGAGCACCAGATCCTGACAAGTATTCTGTGCGTGTGTACTTGGCCACTTCAGTCGTGTCCTATTCTTCTCGACTGTTTTGGAGCTATGGACTGTAGCCCACCAGGCCCCTCTGTCCATGGGGCTCTCCAGGGACACATACTGGAGTGGGACAACACCCTGCCCTCCTCCAGGGGATCTTCCTGACCGTGGGACTGAGCCAGCATCTCCTGCACCTCTTACAACATCACAGGCAGACATTTTTTACCACTGACCCACCCGGAAAGCCCTGACGAGTATTACATGACACAGTAAATCAGAAAATGGAGATGGAATGTTAGGTGCAATTTTAATAAGGTTATCTGGGAAAATCTTCCCAAGTAGGTGACACTTGAGGAAAGACAGAAAAGGTGGAGCAACTAAGGAGTGACATATCTGATGAAGGTCCATCTAGGACCTTCCAGAAACCTTCGGTCGGCTCAGGGATTTCAGGACCGCCTCCTTGACCTCCTTGTTCCGCAGGCTGTAAATGAGAGGGTTCAGCATCGGGCTCACCACCGTGTAGAGCACCGACACCACCCTGTCCGCCTCCGAGGACTGGCCCGAGTTGTCCCGCAGGTACATGAAGATGAGGGTCCCAAAGAAGAGAGCCACAGCAGCGAGGTGGGAGGCGCAGGTGGAGAAGGTCTTGGCGCGGCCCCCGGAAGAGCGCATCTGCACAATGGCCAGGACGATGAACGCGTAGGAAACCAAGATGATCAGGATACAAGCGGGCATAACCAAAACGGCAAACACAATGATCACCACCTCCTGGGTGTAGCTGTCCCCACAGGAGAGCTTTAACAGAGGGGGGAGGTCACAGAAAATAAAGTCGATCTGGTTGTTCCCGCAAAAGGAGAGCGTGAAGGCGGTGACTGTTCGAATCAAGGCACTGGAGAAGCCTGCCGCGTACGCCCCCACGACCAAAACCCAGCGGGCCTTCTCGGTCACGATGGCGACGTAGAGCAGGGGGCGGCACACGGCCACGCAGCGGTCGTAGGCCATGATCGCCAGGAGGTAGCAGTCCATGGACGCGAAGAAGGTGAAGAGGAAGAACTGGGCGGCGCAGCGCGCCCTGGAGAGGACGACGCCGCGTTCCAGCAGGACCCCCAGCACCTGGGGGACGACGGTGGACGAGTAGCAGATGTCCACGAGGGCGAGGTGGCCGAGGAAGAAGTACATGGGGGTGTGCAGCCGGCGATCCTGGCGGATCAGGAGGATCATTCCACAGTTCCCCAGCAGAGTGAGCAGGTAGAAACCCAGAAAGACCGCGAAGAGCGGAAGCCCCCAGTGGGGGTGGTCAGCGAACACCGTCAAGAGGAATTCTGTCACTACCGTGGAATTCCTGCCAGGCATCCAACTCAGCGGTTTGCCTGTGAAGGCGGAGACCCCAGCGCCCCATAAGGGGGTCCCTGAAAAGACGTTCAAGCCATTTTCAAGGAAGAGATTTAAGCTGAGTGTCTGATAGGTAAAGCTCTGGACATCAGCAAACTTGGCAGCCTAATGTGGAAATGAACAAATACAGAGCTCGCAACCATATAGGATAAAAAGTCATGAATGCTTCCACTGTAATATGCACCACAACTCTCTGTCCTTTCATCGGTCCATGGACATATAGGTTGTTTGCATGCCCTAGCTCTTGTAAAGTGCTGCCATGAATACTGGCAGCATATTTCTGTTTTGTTTTCTCAGGGAATATGCCCAGGAGTGGGATTGCTGGGTCACATGGTAGATCTGTTCCTAGATTTTTAAGGAGGAGAAATCAACACAACATTGTAAAAAACAATTTTTTAACTTAAATTTTAAAAAGTAATGGCTGCTTCCCTTATACTAAGAATGAAGACCAAGTGATTCTCTAACTTACGTCCGCTCTTTTTTTTAATTAATTTTGATTGGAGTATAGTCGCTTTACAATGTTGTTAGTTTCTGCTGTACAGCAAAATGAATCAGCTGTATGTATACAAATATCCCCTCTACAAGTCAGCTTTTATTTATTTTTAATTGGAGGATAATTGCTTTACAATGTTGTGTTGGTTTCTGCCATACAGCAAGGTGAATCAGCCTTAAGTAAGCATTTGTTCCCTCCCTCTAGAACCTCCCTTCCACCCCTCACCCCATCCACCCCTCTAGGTTGTCACAGAGCACCTGATTAAGCTCTCTGTGTTACACAGCGACTTCCCACTAGCTATCTACTTTATTATATATGATAATGTACATGTTTCAGTGCTACTCTCTCAATTCATCCCTTCCTCTCCTTCCCCACCCCTACAAGTCAGCTTTTGTATGTGCAACTCTGTCCCCAATTATCTGTTTGATCTTCCACAAGGCACTTAACCTCTCTGAACCTCAATTTCCTCTTCTGCCAAAAGGGGATCATTATATCCGCCCTGCTTATGAGATAATACTAATGCAAAGATTAAAATAGATGCAGAAGTGCTGTACCTATATATGGTGGCTATTTAAATTTTTAAATGAACATTTTAAGGAAGGGCAATTTATATTCTATGAACAAAAAAAAGCATAAATAACAACAAAAAATCCATTAGCAATCAGCAGTGAGCTGTGCTTATAGGAATATTTCTATTTTCAGCCTGACAACATGCATCTTTAACAAATAGCTGTTATCCTAGTTAGAGTTCGCTGGCTTATCCAGGGTTTTCTGTTTGTTTTCTTTGATTTTTGCAAGTACTTGCATTAACCTTTGACTCCAAAGAGCAGACATAAGCTCCTTTTAGCACCTCGCAAAGCTCCATAAGCACCGTTGGTTGTTCTCACAGTCCCTAATAAAAGCAGCAGTGATAACAAGTGAGTGAAAGTCACTCAGGCGTCTCTGACTCCTTGCAACCCCATGGACTATGCAGTCCACAGAATTCTCCAGGCCGGAATACTGGAGTGGGTAGCCTTTCGCTTCTACAGGGGATCTTCCCAACCCAGGGGTCAAACCCAGGTCTCCCACGTTGCAGGCGGATTCTTTACCAGCTGAGCCACCAGGGAAGCCCTTGATAATAATAAACAGCATCCAAATTTGAAAGAAGAACTATTTCTGCAGCCTGGTGTTGCCCAAGCACTGCCAGAGGAATCTGGATTAATGGATTTGAGGGCTCTTAATAGAGTTCTAGAATAGGGCTGTAAAGGAGGATTTCAGTCATGTTTGCTTACCTGATGTACCAGCAGCCAAGTCAAAACTAAGCTGACCCATTAGACATAATAACAAGGACTGGAAATTAGATTTTGAAGCACGAGCAGAGGCATGAACCATCCTTACCTGATTTCCACTTCACTAGCGTCTTCTTTCTTTGTTTAGTGTTTCCTCTGTCAATGACCGGCTGATCTAGAGGAGACCTGGGTTCTAGCTCACTCACATTAGATGTATGACCCAGGGCAAGTCACTTTTCTTCTCTAGACTTCAATTATTTTGTCTTCGTCCTCTTTAAATAGACAAAAATGCAGCGTGAGTCCATAGTCCCAGCAACTTGGTTCATGGGGGGTTGCTTCCAGAACCACTGTCTTATTCTAACTTCATGGAATTCCTCTCACCCTTGACAAAACAATGCATCCCTGATGTTAGAATCACCAGGATTTTTTTCAGA
Source organism: Bos grunniens (assembly GCF_055505025.1). Lineage (NCBI taxonomy): Eukaryota > Metazoa > Chordata > Mammalia > Artiodactyla > Bovidae > Bos > Bos grunniens. The sequence continues at coordinate 82,315,150 of NC_141179.1, read as the reverse complement.
CTTGGCCCAGGATATCGGGGCCTGGGGATTGGCCTCTCTCCCTGAGCTTCTGATCCCGCACTAGACCTTTCTGGCGGTGCTTTTTGTACTTGCCACCCTAGCATCATGCCATAATTGGTCCCCGGGGTAAGTCTCCAGGGAAAGACAATTTATCTTCCCACCAAAATGACTAATAATTTGAAGTTTTCTCTTTAATTTCAAACTCCCAAAGCCCCATCCTACATCTTGCCACCAGGGTCTGATGGAGCTGATGCCTTGTCTCATTTCTACCTTGTACCAAAAGAAATATATTTCTTTGAAGGTTTTCTGTATCTCAGTTGAGAACTTCAACTGGGGCATTCTGCACAGTGACACCCTAGCCAAATACATGCTTGTGCTCAGTCGCTCAGTCATGTCCGACTCTTTGCGACCCCATGGATGGTAGCCCTCCAGGTTCCTGTCATCCATGGGATTCTCCAGACCAGAAGACTGGAGTGGGTTGCCTTTCCCTTCTCCAGGGGGTCTTCCCGACCCAGGGATTGAACCCAGGTCTCCTGCATTGCAGGCGGATTCTTACCCGCCTGAGGACCTGATCCCCAAAGGAGGCTGTTTTGTAAGCACAGGCTTCCCCCCCCACCCCCATGGCCAAGACTTGCTATAATTGGTGACTCTGATAGTTCACCATTTGACAGAAAGAGAATCTTCAGAGTGGAAGGGTCAAGATGATAATTGCAAAGGCAGATGTGAGGGGGTCCTGAGCAGACTTCCCCCAGGCAAACTGAGCACACTCTTAATGGTGACCTGCCTCTGCTCCAGGGCACTGCTTCTCAAACTCAGCGGGTGTAAGAATTACGCAGGGAATTGATTTAACACATGAATACTATTGTTCAACATCCATAAATTCTGATGCAGTGTCTATGCCAGAGAGCACAGGCATCTACATTGCTAACAGACACTGCAGGGGGTTCTGATAAATTAATCTTCAAAAATTAGATCTAGAGATGGTGTCTGGGGAAGCATTCTCAGGAGCTCTAGTCCTGCTAGATCCGCTGTGTTCTGTGTGCGTACGTGGGCATGATCAGTCATGTCGAACTCTTTTCAACCCTAAAGACTATAACCCACCAGGCTCCTCTGTCCATTTTCCAGGCAAGAATACTGGAGTGGGTTGCCATTTCCTCCTCCAAGGATCTTCCCACCCCAGGGATCAAACCCATGTCTCCTGAATCTCCTGCATTGACGGGCAGATTTTTTACCACTTGAGCCAACTGGGAAGCCTGTGCTGTGTACCATAAAGTAAAATAGCAAAGGCATATTCTTGAAGAGCATGGTTTTTCTGAAGCCCCATCAGTACTTCCCTTCCTTATAGGAGATCTAAGATCATCAGGGTGGGTTTTATGTTTTTTTGTTTTTTGTCATATAAATTTAAAAACATAGCTACAGAGAGGGCTATGCAGCTACTTGGTGGCAAAACAATGACGTGAGCCAAGTCAGTGCTCTACTAAGCCTGTTTGGAAGATGGCATAAGACAAGAGGATCTGGGGTAATGATTCTCAACTTCGCTGCCTAACACAATCACCTGGGAACTTTTTAAAACCTGAGGCCCCGATTGTATCCCTACACAATTAATCCAGAATATTTGAGTGTATGAGCCAGATATCCATATGTTTTAAATCCACAGTTAATTACATTGGGCAGCAAAGTTTGAGAACCACTGCCAAAGGGTTCTCCTACTTTATAAAGGCTTATGTTTATCCAGGTGTCTTAGTAGACATGCCAGGAAAGAAAATAGGCTTACCATTCTCATAAGTTTGGAAATCACTGCATACCTCATTCTCCTAGCGGAAAATCTTATGGCATATCAGCATGTTAATGGATCTATAAGGTCCAATTACTAAGAAACCTTGTCAACATTCTTTAACCCACCATTTCCCAAAAGTATTTGACCACAGACCTTTTTCACTGAAAGCAGATTAACACCCTGCAGAACTAGAGTTCCTAGGGAAAGGATATCCTTAGGCAGGGCAGCTCTAGAAAAGCTCAGCAGTTGACCAAATGCCATCAGCAGAGCAGTAATCCTTCCAAAAAAGGCATCTCTTGATGACTCAGCTCAGGATCTGGCTGCTTTAAGTCTCAGTCAGACTGGCTGCCCCTCAAGCAATCACTCCTGCTGGGAAAGGAATTTGGAGGGGAACAGAAGGAGAGCCGCATCCTTCTAGATGGATGTCTCAAGAGCGATGGAAGAGGAAACCATTGCCCTTTAAGAAAGACTTTTCCTTCAGTTATTAGGTGTCCAGTGGCTGAGCCTCCGCGGTTTTGGTGAAAGCAGGGCATATCGTCAGCTTGTTACCATGTCCAAGCCCACTGTGCTCACTGCACAAGAGGCCAGTGAATCGCAGGGATAAGGTGTTGAGGCAAAGAATCCAACCTTATTCAGAAAACTGGCTGATTGTGAAGATGGCAGGCTAATGTCTCAAAATAACCATCTTTTGGGGGTCCAGATGCCAGGTTCTTTTATGGATCAGAGATAGGGAGAGGTGAGAAAACAAAGTGAAAAAGGTCATTTAGTCTTGCATGTATCTCCTAAAATGGCAAGCCTCAGGAAGGGGAATGTGTTAATTTCTTCCTTCCTACCATCTCCAGGTGGACAGGGTTCTGAACAAAGGCACTTTACCTTAATGGTCAGGCAGAGGGACGGGATTCTCTGAGCCAGGCCATTATATGTGATTACGATAACAAAAGTGGCCAAAGAAACAGATCTAGCCCAGAAGAGTGAATTTTGACTCCTCCGTGTTTCAAGCTCTTCCCCTGGGATCCATCTCTACTATTTTCCCCCATCCATACTTGGGTGGGTCTCATGCTAGAGTGAGGCTGAGGATAGCCTACATGTATGTGTGCTTAGTCGTGTCTGCCTCTTTGTGACCCCGTGGTCTGTAGCCCACCAGGCTCCTGTGTCCATGAGATTTTCCAGGCATGAATATTGGAGTGGGTTGCCATGTCCTCCTCTAGGGGATCTTCCTGACCCAGGGATTGAACCCCTGTCTCACCTCTCCTGCATTGGTAGGCAGAATCTTTTACCACTAAGCCAACCAGGAAGACTGAAGATAGCCTAGCGCCCATAAGTTTGCTGTGGAAAAACTCATCTTGCTGTAACAGCTTATCATGGTATCTCTGCCCTCACTTTACAGATTCTAGAACTCCAGAATTTTTATTCTTCCCTATAAGATGCCAATGTAAAGCATAGAAAGTTTGTCTCAGGCTATTGCATCTTCCTTAGCCTTGGCACCCATTTCCATATCTCTCAGTTACCTGGTTCTCAGGCACTCACTTCCCATCCTAATTCATGCTCAGAGACATCTCTGAGATGGTCCTCTTCTGAAGAAAGTGGCTGACAATGCATAATGTGGGTTCTCTAAAGTGTAAAAATCATTTACACTTTAACAGAATTAAAGCCTGGATATATAGAATGCCATATGACAAAGGGACTCAAAATGCTCTCATTCCAACCTCTCCCCAATTTTGCAGAAGGAGAAATCGAAGTATAGACTGGGAACTCTCTTATGGAAGAACACACAGCTGATTAGCAGCAGTCACCATCCAGCTTTCCTTCTGTCATATCCTACAATCTCCAGAAAAGTTTGTCAACTTAAAAAAATATTCACAACCTAAAAGATGAGTTATGTTTTATTCAGTGGGAATTTTAAGACTTCAGGCCCAGGAGACAGCAACTCATATAAGCCTGAAAGAACTGCTCCTAGGAGGCAAGGTGGGGAACCAGGTTACATAGAAGTTTTGCAACAAAGGGTAGGTAGCCAGAACATCAAAAGATTATCATAAATTAAAGAAAACCAGATAGCCCAAGCTAAGGACTTTAGTGCTTCTCTATGTATGGAAAGATGCAAGAGTCTGGGCTCAAAGAAATCATTCCTTTGATGTGCACCTCAGCTATCTGGGGCCAGTATCCTGTATTTCCACATGCTGAGCTTCCTCGGGGCTCACCATAGGGAGTGACAGCAGTCTGACAGCTGCTAGTGGAAGGTATTCTTTTCCTTCCTTAGGGCTTCCTTTCCTCAGGGCTCAAGGGCTCACACTGGAAGGCTGCAATCACTGGGAGACTGTGACATCATTTGTTTACTGAGGTGGCAAGAAATAGTCCATTTCTCACAGCTAAGCAGGCTAATTTCAAGCAAAGGAATCAGAAGCTAAGACAGGGGATTTAAGAGTGAATCCAACCACATCTTGGCACCTTGAAAATTATGCCATATTGCTCAGCTCTCCTGCAACCAATGTAGGTAGTACCTGCTATCTTGTACTGTCTCCAGAAGAGCGGTGGCTTTTCTTCTCCAATCTCTTCTACTAAACAGTGTGGTCCCCAGGACTTCTCTTTCAGGTCTGGGGCAAAGGATGGTGGGATCGTCTCCTCAAGTCACTAGAGAGACCATAATACCAAGTCCCTTCTTTGATGGTTCTCGAAGGACCTGGCTTGTAATATGAAGTCTCCTTGGAGGAAATCATTTGTCAGGAGACAACTGAGAAGGGTGATGGGAGGAGTCCTATTGCCAAGTCCAGACTCTCTCAGTTCACCTCATGATATGCCAGTAAGTCTACAGATGAGGTGTTGAGGCAAGAAATACGACTTTATTCAGAAAGCCGGCAGACTAAGAAGATGTCAGACTAATATCTCAGAACAGCCAACTTATCAGGGTCTGGAAGCCAAGAACAGGATAAAAAGGAGTTTGAATTCCAAGAATGGGGATCAAAGGAAAAATGTAGACTAATAAGTAAGTGAGGCCTGTTCCTTCCTAGTGCATTGGAATTGACTAAGGTACCTATAGTCAGACAAGTGAAGAGCAAGACCCAACAGACTCTGCAAAGTTTTGTATACAGGTGGAGCTTTTGCAGAGCTCAGGGGCCAGTGCAGACAAGGATTTCCTTGTGTGTCATGGGACACAGCAATGCTCTGCCTCCCCGAGGTCAAAAGCTTTAAGAACATAGAGCGTCAACATCTATGATACAGATTCTGAAGATACCATTACGGGCAGTGGAAATGGAAGAAATCACCAAGTGGATTCTCAGGCAAGTGATGTGAGGAATGGGAGCTGTAACAGGGGGAGAAGAAGAAAGAACAAGTCATAGTTCCAGTGGTGACAGTAATTGACCAACATGTTATTGGGAGCACAGACTGATGTAAGCATCTGGGAGACGACGACAGGAGTCTGAAGAGTACTAAGAGCAGGGTCAGCTCTATGAACTGGACTATCAGGTCACTACCTGAATTTAATTATTAAGAATAAACACAATCTGGGACTTCCTCGGTGGTCCAGTGGTTGAGATTCCATGCTTCCTCTACAGGGTGTGTGGGTTTGATCCCTGATTGGGGAACTAAGATCCAGCATGCTGTACAATGCAGCCAAAAACAAAAAAAGCCAAGATACAAAAACAAAACAAAGAACATAATGTGCATTTCTTGAATAATTAGTGAAATTGTGCATCTTTTCGCATACTCATTTGTATATCTTCTTTGAAAAAATGCCTATTCAGTTCTGCCCTTTTTCATTGTGTTGTTTGTTTTTCTGATATGGAGTTATTTGAGCTGTTTGTATATTTTGGATATTAATCCCTTATCCATCATGTTATTGCAGTTATTTTCCCCATTCCTTAGGTTATCTTTTCATTTCTGTCAATGGTATACTTTGCTGTGCCAACGTTGTTAAGTTTAGTTGGTCCCCTTTGTTTATTTTTGCTTTTATTTCTTTTGCTTTAGGAGACTGAGCCAAGAAAATACTGCTATGCTTTATGTCAGTGTTCTGCCTATGTTCTCTTCTTGGAGTTTTATGGTTCCATTCTTATATTTAGTCTTTAAACCATTTTGAGTTTATTTCAACAATGGGCTATCACCTCACATCTGTTAGAATGGCTATCCTAAAAAAGTCTATAAATAACAAACATTGGGTAGGACGTACACTACTGATTGGAATGTAAATTGGTGTAGCCATTACGGAGAACACTATTATATAGTCTCCTTAAAACTAAAAATGGAACTACCACATGATCCAGGAATTCCATTCCTGGGTATATATCCAGAAAAACTGAAAATTCTAATTCAGAAAGACACAGGCACCCCAGTGTTCATAGCAGCACCATTTATAATAGCCAAGACAGGGAAGCAACACAAGTGCCCGTCAACAGATGACTGAATTAAGAATACGTTCTATGGAAAGGTCCTGGGCAGTGGTTAGGACTCTGTGCTCCCACTGCAGGGCGCCTGGGTTCAGTCCCTGCTTGGGGAACTAGGATCCCACAAGCTGCACAGCACATCCAAAAAAAAAGGATGTGCTCTCTATGGATATGTATGAATTTTACTCAGCCATGAAAAAAGAAATAATGCATTTGCAGCAACATAAATGGAACTATTATGCTTAGTAAGTCAGACAGAGAAAGACGAACACTATGTGATATCACTTATATGTGGAATCTACAAAGTAATACAAATGAATGTATAGGTAAAACAGAACAAACTATGGCTACCAAAGGGGAGGGCGGAGCGGGAGGGACAAATCAGGAGTATGGGATGATCAGATTCAAACTACTAGGTGTAGAACAGATAAGCAGTGAGGCTGTACTGTAGAGTACAGGGAATTATAGCCATATCTTGTAATAAACTGTATTGGAGTAAAATCTACAAAAATACTGAATCACTATGCTGTACAACTGATGCTAACACAATATTTTAAACCAACTATAGTTCAATTTTAAAACATTTTTAAATAAACATAATCTAAATATTGAATCCTAATTGATGAAATCATTCTTGCCTATATAGGATAGAAGAGCATTAATACTGATGTCTCTCACTCACTTTGAAATGCATCAAAAGAATAAGGTGGATTAATGGATGGACTGATGGATGGATAAATGAACAGATTACACAGGATTTAATTTCAGATATTTTTTTGTCACTGTCATGGGAGTTAGAGCTCTTACTCCAATCTCTTCCTAAGCTGCCGCTTCCTTTCCTTCTTTTCTTTCCCTGGAACTACAAGTTCTGGTTCTTTTTTATGCCTTACACGATGACACATTCATTTAAACATCGAGCATGCTATAAATAATGAGTTCCCAGAATGTTGGCACTGCAAAGAAAACGATGCTCAGGAATTTCCAATTTGGATGGTTAGGACACCCTGGCTCTGTTGAGAATTTTCCTCAGGGCCTCCAGCACTTCCTTGTTCCTCAGGCTGTAGGTAAGAGGGTTCAACATGGGGATCACCGCTGTGATCCGGCCAGAGTGATCTCCCAGATACATGAAGATGAGGGTCCCAAAGAAGAGCGACACCACAGTGAGGTGGGAGGTGCACGTGGAGAAGGTCTTGGCGCGGCCTCCTGCAGAGGGAATCCTCATAACGGCCATGATGGGAAGCAGGCAGGAACCAGAATCGCCGCCATGCAGGCAGGGATGACGAACACGGCAAACACAGTCATTACCCCTTCCTGGGTAGAGCTGTCCCCACAGGTCATCTCTAAGAGAGGTGGGCGCTCACAGAAAACGAAGGCGATCTCGTTGGGTCCACAAAAGCAGAGCGCGAAGGCCGACGCGGTCCTCACCCAGGCGCTGAGGGCGCCCGCCGCGTGCGCTCCCCTCACGAAACGCACCCGGGCCTTCCGCGTCACGGCGGCGACGTCGAGCGGGGGGCGGCGCACGGCCACGCGGCGCTCGCAGGCCGTGAGGGCCGGGCGGCAGCAGTCCGCGGAGCCCAGGAAGCTGAAGAGGAAGAGCTGGGCGGCGCGGCGCGCTGGGGAGCGGCCATCGTCTGAGGCGCAGTGACCGACGAGCAGCAGACGTCCGGGAGCGAGCGGTGACTCCGAAGGGGTTCATGGGGGTCTGGAGCCGGGGAGCCATGCGGGTCGGGATGATCAGGCCCACAGTCCCCGACAGGGTGACCAGATAGACAAACAGGCACAGGAGGAAGAGAGGCAGGGCCCGTGCAGGCAGTCGGTGAGGGCGGCGAGGAGGAGTTCCGTCACAAAAGTGAGGTTCTTCTCTGCCATGAAGCCAGGGGTACCTGAGAAGGTGAGGATGAGTAGCAAGTTATGCAGCCGTACATGGGATTTCAATCTCTTTCTGGTTTACCATGTCGAGCATGTCTTGTGGACAAAATCCAGGTGCTACGTGGGGGCTTCAGAGAGAACGGGTCTGAACTCTTACATCCGAGGCAATTCTGTGACGTGGAGTCATCTTGTATGTCAAGAAAACCAGTACTGGTGAACATTTTCAGAAAAGCAGTGCTTTATTCCCTACTAGCTGTGTAAACCCCTGCACACAGATAACCACTCAACCAGGATTTCCCTATCTCTCCAACAGGGGTTGATACCTGGGCTCCTGCCTCCCACCGAAATATCTATCTCAGGACTCCTTCCTTTGTTTTCCTCTAGGACCATAGCTCCTCCCTGATTTCACACCCTCTTCATTTCTTGCCTGGATCAAAACAAGAGCCTTGTAACTAACAGCTTCCCCTGTCCTCAGGCCGGCTTCTTGCCAATTCTTCCCCAGCGTAGCCAGAGTGATACTTCTGAGACTTTAATAGAATCCCTCTTCATTCCCCTGTTAAAAAATCCAGACACAGCACTTCTCTGGTGGTTCAGTGCTTAAGAATCCACTTGCCAACGCAGGAGACATGAGTTCGATCCCTGGTCTGGGAAGATTCCACCTGCCACAGAGCAGCAGAGCCCATGCACCACAGCTACTGAGCCTGAACTCTAACGAGAGGAGCCACCGCAGTGAGAGGCCCTATCACCACACCTAGAGAGTCTGCCCAGCTCACCCGTGCGCAGCAACAAAGACTCAGTGCAGCCAATAATTAATTCAAAAACTCCAGGCATGGTGCCCCATCAAGGACAGGATGTTCTTAGACTCCTGGGTGTGTCAGGGGAAGCCCTCCATGAGGTCTCCCCTACTTAATCCCTTGTGCCTCTTTCTCGCTTCTCACTCTTTGAACCCACAGCCACAGCCCACCCTCACCCTTTTCTCCAGTCACCTGAATTATTTGTGGCTTCTCTAATCCCCCACCTTCACTCACACCTCTGTGCTTTCCGCAGGCCATTACTACTGCTGAAACATCTTAACTTTCCCTTCCTCAGTGTCCTGCCCAAGCCTCACTCCACCTTCAGACCCCAGCTTAGAGCCTACTTCCCATAGGAAGTCTCCTTGAGACTGTCTTCCCTGGTCAGCATATGTGCCCTGGAGCTCAGCACACAGTAAACCTCAACATGCTTTTGTGCAACAGACAAAGTTATCAAGAGATATAAAGCACACTGCAGAGAGAAAGGCATTGTGCAGACCTTCAAGTGATTGTATTTATTTTTATGAAAACATTTAAAAATAAAAGCTAAACTCTTAAGAACCCAATAAAATTGATGAATATTCGTAGAGATCATAAGCCATCCTTGGACTTAGCCTACCAATCTCAACAAGCTAAGTGTGGTTACTTAACAGAAAGCTGTTGTCTTAACTAGATTCTCTTAGCTGACCAAAAATAGATTTTTTTCACTATTTTTTATTGGAATATGATTGCTTTACAATGTATTAGTTTCTGCTGTACAATAACATGAATCAGCTATATGTATACATAAATCCTCTCCCTTGTGAGCCTCCTACCCCCTCCATCTCCTCTGGGTCATCTGAGAGGAGAAGGTGGCATGAATGGGGAGAGTGGCATTGGCATGTATACACTTCAGTTCAGTTCAGTCGCTCAGTCGTGTCCGACTCTTTGCGACCCCATGAATCGCAGCACTCCAGGCCTCCCTGTCCATCACCAACTCCCGGAGTTCACTCAGACTCACGTCCATCAAGTCAGTGATGCCATCCAGCCGTCTCATCCTCTGTCGTCCCCTTCTCCTCCTGCTCCCAATCCCTCCCAGCATCAGAGTCTTTTCCAGTGAGTCAACTCTTCGCATGAGGTGGCCAAAGTACTGGAGTTTCAGCTTTAGCATCATTCCTTCCACAGAAATCCCAGGACTGATCCCCTTCAGAATGGACTGGTTGGATCTCCTTGCAGTCCAAGGGACTCTCAAGAGTCTTCTCCAACACCACAGTTCAAAAGCATCAATTCTTCGGCGCTCAGCTTTCTTCACAGTCCAACTCTCACATCCGTACATGACCACTGGAAAAACCATAGCCTTGACTAGACGGACCTTTGTTGGCAAAGTAATGTCTCTGCTTGAATATAGTGAATGTGTACACTACCATGTGTAAAACAGATCGCTGGCGGGGAGCTGCTGTAGAGCACAAAAATAGATTTTAAAAGGACAGATATTTTCTTTAATAACAGTGCATGTATATAGACGCTATTCTAAGTGATTTATATGTTAAGTCACTTAATCCCCACATTCACTTTATGAGGCAGGAACTTTTATTATCCCCACTCCACAGATGAGGCAACTGAGACAGAGTTTAAGTAACTCCATCTTGCCTCCAAGATTGCACAGCTAAAATGGAACTGCCATTAGGAACAAAACTGCACACAGAAGCCCTATTTATCTTAAGGCAGGATTTTACATGCATCACGAGTCGATTCCAACAGCCCAAGAGGACCGGGGAAATGTCTGCCTTTACGCAGACAAGCATGAAAACCAGCTCTGCAGTCTCTCCGTATCTGAGGCTGATGGAGACTCTTGTGCTAATGGACAGAAATTCCTTTGGCAGAGGTGCAGTGCAGGGGAGTAGAGAAGGTATTTGATCATCTTTAAAGCATTAAACTTTGGCAGCTAGGCCAGCGTTGCACTGACGTATTGGAGAGAATGATGAATCCAAGGAATTGGATCTGGTGGTCTGAACTGAGCATGAGCCAAGGGGACCAGAACAGTTTCCTCACCTGAATTCCACTTCATCTTTACCCTGCAGTCCTCGTCTCTCTTTTTCACTAATTTTTCCTTTGTCTCTAAAACGTCATTTCTCTTCCACTGCTTGAGAATCTTAAGGGTCTGGGGAGAGACCACTGTGCTGGGGAGCAGGGGGTCTGGGTAGATCTTATCCTCCCAAACCTGCTTAGTGATGACCCTGAGCAAATCACCTTATCTCTCCAGGCCTCAGTGTCCTTCCCCCTCCTCCTACACTCTACACACACACACACACATATTAGTGAATGAACTTGGGGACAGTAATGTCATAGCTGCCTGAAGATTGGTCCCTGCATGTATCACCCTCAAGTTCCTTGCCAGTTCTGGTTTGTCAAGCACTTACTTCTCTCTCTCCCCTTAATCTTTCTGTTTCCGTGATTTCCTAAACCTGGTTCATTATATATGCCTCATTCCAGTTTTTGTTCAGTTCCAGGCTAGGAGAGCAAAGACTGGAGAAAAGCCTCTTTGTTTGGACTCCCAACTCCAGTGCAATTAAATCTCTTTTGATTAAGACACCGATAGTCTCTGGAAGTCTGAAGTCCCCAGTCAACAGCTGGTGTGGTCTCTAAGGAAAGGCAGTTCAGTTATTTCTCACATGGATTCATAGCAATGCTCCTGGTCCCAGTCCCAGCTCCCAAAGCCCTGCAACACACCGACTCAGTTGAGTCTGAAAAGCCTGAATCCCAGTTCTACACGGTCCCTGGAGAAGTGAGGTGTCTCTGGCTTTACCTTCTCTAGTCAAAACAATGTCAGAAACTGTGCCCTCATCGGTGTGGCCACATCCTAGAAGGAATAGGGTGTTTTGTAAACACGAAGCTTTGATCACATTATTCGGAAGGACACCATGGGGACTCAACACAGCGACCTCACCAAGATACATCATGTCTTCTAACTTGGCCCTGTCTGGAAGTCAGGGCTTTCACTGTCTTCCCCCCACCCTTGCTCCCTTTGTTTCCTTTAAAAACAAATGAAATCACAGGGAAAACAAAAGCCTGGCATATTGCCCAGAGGAGAAATTGGCACATCCTTTTTGTTGGCATGGATTTTGCCAACTCTCTGCGTCTTTAACACTGCAGTATTTCTTTAGCTCCAAATTCAGAGGTTTCTTGATTTAGTCACTGAATTTCAAGATGTCTTAGTTCAGAAAAGGAACTAAGGAAGACGGGAATAATTACAGAATAATTGTCCTCTTGGACAATTATGAGAACCAAGAGAAAATGATACCACCTCTATCGTGATTCATCACTGTGCTAAGCATTCTAAATGAAGAGCAGGAGATACTTAATGAAACAAATCCTTCTAAAACAGAAAACACAACGGCTGTCTACAAGGACTAGGCAACCTAGTAGGTTACATAACTATCCATCCTACGGGTAACAAGCACTAAGCTCCTAGAGAGGTGTAACGAAGGTGCCGAGGGGAGTCAGGGTAAGGCAAGGGTGCCTACAGTTGGGGTAGATCAGGGATGGCTTCCCAGTGGAGGTGGACGTCGGCAGGCGGTTAGGATGCAAGTGTTGGCAGGAGAATGACAGGCAAGACTCTTCAGGAAGGGGGACAACTTCACAGGGTCCAGAAAGCCCAGGGACCTCACCCAGGACCAGCGAGGCACCGTGGCAGTGGCACAGGATGGTATTAGGCGAGTCCGGGACTAGGGTGAGGAGTGAGGCACTCAGCTCCGATGCAAAAGTTAAGGGGCACCCAAAGCTTTAGTAAACAGGATAAACAGTCATAAGATAGAGCTAAACAATAAATCCCATTGCAAAAATCTATAATGAATAAAATATCAAGATTTTAAATAAAGAGAGCCGGTATCACTAACTCTCCTCTTTCTCAGTCTCAGATAGAGTTCAGCATAGTGCTGGTGCTAGGATGTCTGCTTGAAAAGGGAGGGCGAGGCCACCGGATTCAGGGCACAGGCTTAACAAGGGCCATTCACTCCGCTAAGGATGTTCCATTATCTTTCCTCTCTGCCCTCCCCTTAGGAAAAGAAAACGTAGGAAAGTCAATCAGATCTAATGCTTGCAGAGTAGCTTTAACCATTTCAACGTGTTCCCTTCATCGTCACAAGATCCCTGTGGGACTGAGAGAGAGAACAAACTGCCCATTGGCACTGATGAGGAAACGTGGCAAAGAGAAGCCCACGGTCTTAGAGCTACCCAGGGAGTGGACCAGAAAGTGAGTCTGCCCTGGGCTCACCAGCTGCTAACGGATTCTGCCTAAGCCACAGTCCCTTCTGCCCAAAACAATGTTTTTACGACCACACACAAGACACATCCATGCCAGAGCTCACTGGGTGAAGAGGTGAGTTCTCTGGGTCATGCTGTATTAACAAATTACCTTAAAATCACAGTGACTTAACACAATGAATTTATATTTACCCTTGAAAAGACCAGTGTGGGTTGAGTCATTCTCATCAGCCTTGCAGCTAAGCCATTTAGAACAGGCAGACGTCAGTACCGCTAGTGCAGGGAAGTCAGGGAAAGATGACCGAGGGTGTCACTGAGGACCGGGTCTGGTCTGCCTCCCTCCCACGCACATCCCAGTGACCAGAATCCGGTCACGTGGCTTCGGTGTTACTGCTTACACAATCTAGAAAATGTAGAGAAGCACACGGTATTTGTGCCAACAATTGATTGGCCTAAAATCTCTGCCACGCCCCTCACCCTCCGTGCATCCTTTGTGCGGTGTAAGGTCCAGAGCTCCCCCCGGGAATTCCCAAGGACGAGCAAGGGCTCACAGTTGTATCCGTGAGGCTCTGTTCTCTTGCTTCCGCTCAAGTGTTACACTCTCACCCACTTTCCATTACTTCTCACCCTCCTCCGTATCACATCACGCCAGGGTACAGCATGGCCTGTTTTCTTCATCCTTCACTCTCTTAAACAAAATCAACATGGTGTGTTTGTTTGAGTGACGGATTTTTAATAAAATTTATTGCAAGAAACTAGGTTCATAGTACTACAGAGAAAGGAGAAAATTAGAATTGCATAATTGTTGTCATTGTGCTTCCCAGTCGTGCCCATCACAAGGAATTTGTCACCGGCTGCTCCCCACCCCCACCTGAAACCTGCCTGCTACCATCTGACCCACACTTTCTCTCCCGAGATCATCTTTTATTTATCTGTCTTCTCCCAGTTCCCCCATCTTCCAAATCCCCATCCAATCCAATCCACTGAGAGAAGACTCAAAATGCTTTGTATATTGTTATGCATGATAATCTAAACCATTAATACCCAAATACCTTCCACTTAGACCATACATTAGGTTCTTAAACTCCATAATCCAGATGCCCTTTCAGATGTTTTCTTCAACAAAGGGAAATGTCTCTCCTAAATAGAAAAAAATTAGGTCAAACTCCAGTTAGCATTTATTTTTTTTTTTTTTTACTTTTAACACACCAAAAAAGGACTTAATGCTCAAAGATGCCTTGGAAACTGGGTTAAATGACGTAAACTGTCTTTACTAAATACTTTCTCAGATGCTTTGGTGTGATAATATGCTTTATAAGTCTCCAAAATGAAGCGTGTTTTGTGCAGCAATTCTCTAAAGTATTTGACAATAGAATGTGTACTGAGCTGCGCACAGATTCAGTGACATCAGTGACATGCAGGGATAAGCACTTGGTCTCATCCTCATGGGCTTCCCAGGTGCTGCAGTGGTAAAGATCCATCTGCCAACGCAAGAGGCATGGCTTCCATCCCCGGGGTGGGAAGATCCCCTGGAGGAGGAAATGACATTTCACTCCAGTATTCTTGTCTGGAGAATCCCATGGACAGAGGAGCCTGGTAGGCTACAGTCCATGGGGTGGCAAAGAGTCAGACATGACTGAACCACTAACACTTTTTTTTTAAAGAATGTAGAACCCACGAATAATAACTGATGCCACAGAAACAGCCAACATCCCTGAGGGGCCACAAAGTACCAGGCACCAGGCCAAGCACTTCACATGGAACTTCTCACTTAAAAATAAAATTACAAATGGCTCAGACAAAATGCAACGTTCCTAATCACATAAGGAAATACCCTCACAGATGATAAAGCCATCTTTGGTTAGTAGTTCTCATAAATCCATTGTGCAATTGTCATCTCATCATCCCCCTATTCCATTTTACTCTTCTCTAGCTCAATATTAATGTTACTGCTGATGTCAAGCTTCCCTGTTGTTGCCATTACTCAATTTAATTTCAAGTCTTTATTGGTATTTCTCCCCCATTAAAATAGGGAATTTCTTTGTTGGTATTCTGCCTCTGTCTTGCATTGCTTTCCCTGGAGGCAGGCTTCGTGGGGAACTCCTTACCGGAAGATACCCTACCTCTGGGGGGCTGATTCCATGTCTCATGTGGGGCAACCGCTGGCAAGTGATAACCGGAGCCCAGATGGTTAGTACAACAGAGGCGGGTTTTGATGAGCATTTTGCAGAGCTGTGGAGATAATTAGTACAACTTGGCTTTATGAAGAGCTTTCCTCGGGGCCTCCTTCACTTCCTTGCTCCTCAGGCTGTAGAATCAGAAAATGCAGCCTGGGGCTCGTGGTTGCGTAGAACATGGTCACAGCCCTTTCCCCTTCCAGATATCATTGTATACACAGATTAAAGCTCAAGTCACAAAAACCAACCCTATTTAGTTACACGGGAGGTAAAGGTAGAGCAGGTCTTGGCCCGGCGACCTGATGTGCAGACGTGTTGGCGGGCTTGTTGATGAACAGGTCAGTAAACAGCGTCACAGTTAGTCTGGTCAGAATCATACAGAGAGCGATTCATGTAGGTAACAAATTATACAGAGAGAAATTATATATGCAGCAGCAGCTGCTAGGGGAAGCCATCTCTCAGGACTGTGCCAATAACAATGGGAAGTCACAGAAAATAAAATCACTTTATAAGGGCCATGGAGGGAGAGAAAGAAGGTGAAGTGCTTAGACAGAATTGTACCTGTCAAGCCCTCTCAAATGTGCTGTCACCAACTTCTGCCAGACCTCTTGGGAGTCCTGATGGGGGCATAAAGCAGGGGCCAACATTGGCCACAAAATAACCACAAACACGTCTGACAATATAACTAGTATTTCCAAAGATGAGGCCCTAATTTCAGTCGAGAAATACTTTGGGATTTTAAGCACTGAATTTTCACCACCACCGGCCATTCCCACTGTAAAAACGAACAGAAACCTCAGTTAGAGCTGGGAGACCAGCAGGGGGCGCTCTTATGCCCTGTGCTGAGAGCAGAGGCCAGCAGGAAGAAGGAAGCCTCCTCTCTCCCGGAATTTAATACTGCCATTCAAACTCATCAACCTCCTTTCTCTGACTCATATCAGCTAGTTCATACGCTTGTCGGGAAGGCCAGGCTCAACACTGGATGAAACCTGCTAATAGGGAAAGTCCTGAAAAGTTTCTAGAATTACAGCCGGGAGACCAGTACTAACTTTTTATACCCAGGGATCAAACCTGGGTCTCCCGCACTGCAGGCAGATTCTTTATCATCTGAGCCACCAGAGAAGCTCTATTATATGAACAGGTGTAGGCAATTGCTAGGGGACTTCACAAAGCAGTTTCTGGGATTTTCCAAATGCTGTTAATTGGAACAAAATTCAGGCTTGCACGCACAAAAGCTCTGATGAATTTATTCATGGTTATTACAGTTGACTTAAAAATTCTGATCTCCCTTCAGATGTTAATTCCACCCGAGTAGCTTTTAACTCGGTGTTTATAAATGGGCTGAACCAAGATCTTTCTCTTCCAGTAAAAAGGACCAGGATGGACCAAGAAACTGGTCCACTCCATACTTACTTAGTCTGGCAGAGGAGCCCGCTTGCACTCCAGATGAGTCATCTCAAGAGAACACTGTTAACATTCTTAATCTTCGACTCCAGTGTATGAAGGCTCCTAAATGAAACCAAAACTAGTTTCTGCTATTGCCAAATCAGGACGGGGGTGGGGGGATGTCACAAATTTAAGTGTTTAGGCACCCTCAGCCCCCTAAGCAGCCAGCCTTTCCAATGTTCTCCCAGTTCTCAATGACAAAATTCCAAAATTCTTCACGTTTGCCTTGGATAACACTTCTCCAGGTTGGGGACGAACCTCTTCCAATCCTAAATGACGCCAGGACCACACTCTTGGTGCTCCAGCCTGCTATTGTAAAGCAGTCCCTGCCTCAGACAGTGGGGATCTCTAATGAACCTCAGGAGGTTCCTGTCTCTGAATTTTTCCCTTTTTTGTTTAAGCCCTTGGAGAGATACCTACCATTCTCCCCTTAGTTCCACTACCTCTATCCACTTATTAGCCCAAGACGTTTTAGAGAAGTATCATGCCAGGATTTCTTTCTCCCGAAGTGAGGAAATAAATCTAGAATTTGACAGTTATCATCAAAGTAACCAACCAGATGAATTAAATGATACTTTGACATCTCATTTTTTCTGTTTCTGACAATATTAGCACTTCCTTTGCTCTAAACACTGAGCATTTATTCCTGTTAAGTCAGCGACCACTTTTCTTATGGGCAAAATTTCCAACTGCTGTTGGCAAAATTCACAGGACATCTCCCATCAGAATTCAAATAGACCCCTCAATATTTCCAGACTCAATCAGTTAAAGAGGATGAGATAGTTAGCATCACCAACTCAATGGACATGAATTTGAGCAAAGTCCAGGAGATAGTGGAGGACAGAGGAGCCTGGTGTGCTGCAGCCCAAGGGGTCACAAAGAGTTGGACATGTCTCAGCAGCTGAACAACAGCGACAAGAGGCCTTTCAAGGCGTAAATCCCGTAACAGAAGATTCCAAGTGCCAAGGCCTCTCTCAGCCCTTGTACTAGTTTGTAACATTCCCATTTTAGGTGAGAAAGCCTGAGGACTGAGTCTGGAGTCTTGTCCAGGACCTTCAAGCAACAAACAACACTATTATCCCTGGACACCCTGCTTTTCTTATCTACATACATTATTAACATTCATTCCCACTGAAAATAATTTTTTACTATAATTGATTTCTGCAATGCCTTCTTTAGTATTCCAGTTCATGAAGCTAGAAAATATTTTTTTCCATTCAGTTAAGGAGAGAAACAGTTCACCTGGACAGTCATGCCTCAGGGTTGTACTGAGAGTCCTTCTTATTTGTTCTAATCCTGAAGGCTGATCTGGATAATATAAAGTTCCCTAGAGGTTCTACTTTGTTGCAGTATGTGGATGAATTGCTTTTCTGCTCTCCTTGTCAGGCCTCTGTGGAGCCTTATACCAAAGTCACAGGTGTGGAGCTCTATACCAAGGTCACAGGAAAAAAATATCTGGAACTGGACTGAGCCCCATAGCCACTGTTGCCATGAGCCTCTGGATCTAAATCTGACCATTCCCTGACCCCATATTAGGTAAATGCTGCTGCTCAGTCGCTTCAGTCGTGTCCGACTCTGTGCGACCCCATAGACTGCAGCCCACCAGGCTCCCCCGTCCCTGGGATTCTCCAGGCAAGAACACTGGAGTGGGTTGCCATTTCCTTCTCCGATGCATGAAAGTGAAAAGTGAAAGTGAAGTCTCTCAGTCGTGTCCGACTCCCAGCGACCACATGGACTGCAGCCCACCAGGCTCCTCTGTCCGTGGGATTTTCCAGGCACGAGTACGGAGTGGGGTGCCATCGCCTTCTCCAATATTAGGTAAACACCCACCCTATTCTCCACCCTATAGCACCTAACCATCACCTATGCCACCCTTCCAGTAGGAATTTTCTCCATCTGCAGGCTGTAAAAATCAGCTGCTAGCCTGGGCCTCCCCATCCGCTTAGCCAGTAAAGAACCCACCTGCAGTGCCAGAGACACAGGAGACATGGATTTGATTCCTGGGTCAGGAAGATTCCTTGGAGAAGGAAACGGGAACCCACTCCAGTACTCCCGCCTAGAAAATCCCACAGACAGAGGAACCTGATGGACTACTGTCCACGGGGTCACAAAAGGGTCAGATACCACTGAGCTCATCAATGCAGCCTGTGAAAGGGGTGGCTCTCCCTTGAGCCTGCCCACAGTTCTGACAGCTTTCCCCACTCTAATAAACTTCATGCTTTTCTCATTCTGCCTCATGTTTGGAAATTCTTTCCCAAGCTGCACACAGACCATGATAGCCTCCTCACAGGAAGACAGCATGCCCCTTATTTTAAAGGGACAGAAGGTCACCGAAGAAAAATTGCGTTTTCCAGATATTTTATCTTTTAAAATTTTAATTGCAACCACATTTTATTTATCCAGTCACAGGTGTTGGACACTTGGGTTATTCCCAGTCTGTTCCTGTTGTGTCCAACAGCTGTGACTGGATAAATAGATGTGGTGGCAATTGAAATTTTAAAAGACAAAATATCTGGAAAAGGTAATTTTGTGGTGACAGAATGCAGATTCATGGTTGTCTGAGGTTAACAATGGGAGTAGAGACTGGCTGCAAATGGACATGAAGAAACATTTTGGAAGGATGGAAATGTTCTCAAACTGGTGTGTGCTGATGGTTATACAATTCTGCCAATTTACTAGAAATTATCAAAGTGTACATTTACAGTGAATGAATGTACAGTATGTAAGTTATCCCTCAATATTTTTTAATCAAAAAATTTTAAAAAACATTAAGTAAACTGGGCGGGGGCGGGGAGAAACGAAAAATTGCAGTTTGCCCAATCCAACTTCCATGTTTAGGGCATCTGATACCAGAACAAGAGCTACACCTAGAGCCGAATAGACTTCATGGACCACAAGTTTCCCAAAACCCAAAACTAAGCACTAACAAGGCTTTCTCAGCTGATCCGTTATTGCCAAAACTGGATTCCAACTTCTCTTTCAAGGCCAAACCTCTCCTCCAGGTGTTTTATTCAATAAAAACAACTTTGACTCAATGTTGTGGGAAGAACTGAATGATATCACCTTCAAGGCCTTAAAGCAAAGTGTGATGAACTCACCTGCCCTTGAGCATCCCAATGATCAGATTCCCTTTCCCCCCCTTTTTTTAATATGAAAAGGGAGGAAGCGCCCTTGGGGTGCTCATCCAGAAAAACAGAGACACCATTGACCCATAGTGCAGAACTGTCAGCAGCTGGGCCCAGTGGTGCAAGGGTGTGAGCCTTGCCTGAGGGCCACTGAGGCCACGGCCCTTCCAGGTAAGGCCACTGAGAAAACTATTGTGGGCTCTCCTGTATCGTTTTTGCTCCTCATGCAGAAGGATCTCTCCTGAATTTTCATCACGTCTACATTTTCCAGCCAACCGTCTCACTGCCTATGAAGTCCTTCCGTTAACTGCACCTCACATAATTCTTTGACATTTTAATGCCCTTAACCTGGCTGCTCTTCTCCTCTCCAGCACGGACTAGCTATGATTGCTCAGTGCTGACAGACCACCTCCTGACGCCGGATGGTGAACTACAGGATATTCCACTGGGTAATCAGGACTCTGACTTCTCCTGGTTCACTAACGGTTCTTACTGAAAAGGTGACAGTAGCAAGTACTGTGCTGGACATGCTATTAGAACTCTTTTCGATGTAGTTGAGCAGCGTCTTCATCTGTGGCTACTTGGGTCCAACAGACTAAATTACGTGCTCTTACGCAGATGTGCGTGAGCCACGGACACACCGCCAATGTTTATATTGGCAGGAAATGTATTTGTAGAGTAGCTCATGGTTCTGGAATGTTTTAGAAGCAATATGGCTTCCTTACTTCCAGAGGAAAGGAAATTAAAACCGGCCCCTATGTTCAAGAATTACTGAATGTAATACTTTGATCTGCATTAAGTAAAAGTATTGCTTTACTTAATACTTCTAGTAAGATCTGGGGCATTCTAAACTCAACTTTCCGGAAATGAGGGGAAATCACCTTGTGGCTATTTCTGCGCCTTCTGCTATTTCCCTTAAAGAGACCTACAGTAGCCAAACCTCCATCACGGAGCAAACGGATAGTCTCCTAAATGATAATTTAGAAAAACTGGCTCAATAATTGGCCTCAAAAAGGTAAAAGCAAAATTGGAAATTGAACAATTGTTGGTTTGGTGAAAAGAGAAAGCTGTTGCTTAGATCAAATGGCATCAAAGTCCTACAGGACACTCTATAAAGTCCCCAGTCCTCAACACTGCACATACATTAAACAAATGGTCAACGGACAAACGATAGACTTCATGAGTCGATACTGGTGGGAAGTGTTAATAAGCCCCAAGTGCCTACCTTACTTGCCCCACCTGTCCAAAGTACAGCCCAGGAGCCTGATCACACTGCTCCTGGAGTTTCACCTGCCTAACAGACCATTTAGGGTCTGGCAAGTGGACTTCACACGACTTCCTCTGAATAATAGATATAAATATGTTTTAGACATGGCCTGTATGTTTTCACACTGGACAGAAGCCTTCTATTGCAGACAAGCTGCTATACTTCCTTGATGGCTAAAGTTCTTTTGGAAAAGACCATCTCTACCTGGTGAACTCCCCTTGAACTTGATAGTGATTAAGGAACCCACTGCAGTGCCAGGTGCCCAAGCCAGTCCGTGCTGTTTGGCCAGTTTTACAACATTTCATGTCACCACTCTCAATTCTCTGGTTTAGCTGAACACCCCAACGGCGTGATTAAGACTCAGTCAGCAAAGTTCGTAGAGGTCCTCAAAATTCCTGGCCAAAAGCATTGGGTTAGTCCTTCTAAATCTTATATCTCTTTAGAAATATATATATATCTACATATATCTTTAGAAATATAATATAACTTCTTTAGTAACCCATAAACTCCCACCTTTGAGATAGTCAGAGGATGCCCAATGTACTGGGCTCCTAATTCTTTTGACCCAAAACTAATAAAAGGAGAGACACTCTAACATTGCAAAGCCCTAGTTGCTTCTATTAAAAATTGCAATGTTTTGGTAGAGCAATTTTTTACAGGGTGACCTTGGGAGAAAAGGACCTTTAAACATCATACATTGCAACCTAGAGATTTTGTCTACCAGAAAAGATGACTGCAGGAGAATTCTCTTCAACCTGATTGGAAAGATCAGTAGCATTAGATGGTGCTAACCAATTCTTGTGTCACCAAATGCCAAGGAATAGATTCATAGATTCATGTGACATCCCTCCAGAAAGTACCAGACACTGACTGGACCCACATATCATCTGGTGATCTAAAAGTAAAGATTTTCTGGAATTGAAGCAGACATCTGATGAGACAGCTTTCCCATGATATCCAGACCAGGCCTGCAGGAAGTTCCTTCCCAAACTTTTGAGGATGAAATAACATTTCAGATGATCTCTCATGTCTATAATCTTGATAACATATAAACTTAAAAGATAAAAAGTACCCTAGAGTTCTCCTTCCTACCCCTCACAGAGGATGAGATGGTTGGATGGCATCACCCACTCGCTGGACATGAGTTTGAGCAAACTCCAGGATGTGGTGATGGACAGGGAAGCCTGGCGTGCTGCAGTCCATGGGGTCGCAAAGAGTTGGACACGACTGAGTGACTGAACTGAACTGAACTGAACCCCTCCCTATTGACTTGAATAGATTTCCCATCTGTGCATTTTCCCCCCAACATGAGACACTACACCCAGAAAAGATCTTTCCTGGAATTGAGAGGGAAAAGCCTATGAAACTAGAAAACCTGATTCTTGATGAGTAATTTTTTCAGAGAAAGACCTTGATCAAAAGGGGGAATGGCAAAAAATAATAATAATAATAATGAACAGAAACTTAAATAAAGTTGAGAGACAAGAAGGGGGAGCTCTCACATCCTGCAACAATAGCAGAGCCCAACAGGAAGAATTAAAGCTCCTCTTTTCCCTGGCAGGGTGTTCCTGGCAGCTCAGCTGGTAAAGAATCCACCTGCAGTGCCAGAGACCCCAGTTCCATTCCTGGGTCAGGAAGATCTGCTGGAGAAGAGATAGGCTACCCACTCCAATATTCTTGGGCTTCCCTGGTGGTTCAGCTGGTAAAGAAGCACTTGCAGTGTGGAAGACTTGGGTTCGATCCCTGAATTGGGAAGATCCCCTGGAGAAGGGAATGGCTACCCTCTCCAGTATTCTGGCCTGGAAAATTACATGGACTGTATAGTCCATGGGGTTGCAAAGAGTCGGACATGACTGAGTGACTTTCACTTTCTTCCCTGGCAAGGATTCAGCCAATGAAAAGTCATGGACTCTGCTTACTGTAACCTTCCCAACTCCCTCTTCCCCTCTATAAAAATATCCTCCTTGTCATGTGGGAATTTGCACACACTCACCGTGGTTGGAGACCCTGAATTGCAATTCTCTGCTAGTCCCAAATAAATCCACCTTTGCTGGAGAAATAGCTGGCAGTCTATGTTTCAGATCAGCACCACAATTCAATACCTTGTGTTCCTTATAGCCCTGTTTTATCCCCATGATTCAAAAAGCAGTGATTATTTGTCAAAATTTTTCCCTTCAGGAGTGGGCCTGATACATCCTGAACTAAAGAAACCAATTAAATGTCTAAATAGATTTGTCTAATGCCCTAAAGAAAAATAGTGTTGACGTTAAGCTTTTAATTGCAAGAAAGGCTGTGTTAAAAACAAAGAGTTTTCCTTGGAATTCCCCAACATGGATCTTTTACTATAAACAGCAATTCTGGAAGATAGGAAGCAAAGAGTTTACATGGAGAGGCTAAAATTCACACTATGAATAAAGAGTCATTTTCTTACCTAAAAGGAAAAAGAGATTGCAATGTAAGCCCTGACAGTTGCCTTTCCTTTTTGTAATGCAAGTGTCTGACTTTAAGCTTTGGTTGCTGAGGCACCCACTTCAAAGATGCCTCTGCTTCAACGCATCTAGGAAGGCCATCTCGAGTCTCTGCTTTGCTCCCTACCCCATGAGGTTCCTTTGTTTTAGAGACATTGGTTTATGTGACTGCCGGGGTCCAGCCCCGGCTAATCCAGGGTATTCGAAGCGGGGACGGCGTCGGCGACCTATTTATTTAAATATTTTATCAAAGATATAAAGAGTAATAGGATGAGGATAGCTCAGTAGGAAAATACAGTGGAGAAAAGAGGCTGAGTAGCTTGGTTTACGCGGGAGACCAATAAAACTTCAAGACAAGAAGTTTGCACCACTTACGTAGGCCACAGGCGTCCTTCCATTCTCCCAAAGGAGAGGAGACACTGAGGCCTCCCTGGTCGGATCTTAGAAGCCCAGGCATAATTAGTAAGCACGGTGGGTTCCACGCTCCAGATGGAGACTCAGCCAGAGTGAGAGAGAGAGAGACATGGGGAGACCAGTATTTTGAGAAACTGATCCCAATTCTTTATTTCCCATGGTCTACTTTTATACACTGAGATGTTATGCAAAAGTCACGCGGGGTCAGCAGTCCTGACTTTTATCAAAGTCAGGTGCTTCATACAAATGTATACAGAGGTCTTAGGGGTGTTACATCATCTTTTGGCCAGGGGGGCCTGCTGACAATTTATGACCCTCTCCTTGTGACAGTGGTCAGTCAACCAGGACACTTATATCTCCAGGGGTGATTATTCTTAAAACAGACGCCACCCAAATAAAGTTACATTCCTATAGGGTGAGGGTGTAGTGGGTTTTAGCTAAGGAAAGAATTTACTTAGCCTAAGGTCTAACGTGATTAATATCAAAGGTTAATACTTGTTTCTTCTATATATTCATTAATGTGTGTAAGGGCAGGGGATATGGAGACTTAGCAACAAACATTGGCTCAACAAATGAAAAACCCTTCACCAATACAATTTCTAATCAGCCCACTATACTTATACCAATGGTTTTCTAACTTTTCTAAGGAACCTGTTTTTAGAAGGTTTAAAGCATCTCGTGCCTTTCACGGTTGGGAGGCTGTGAGTGATCACATGTGGCCGGACAAGCCTGTCAGGCAGGCTAGAGAACCTTCAGGGGAGTTTGTAGGTTAAAACACTCTTACCACGCCCAGGAATTATTATTAACTGGAGCTCTAAGTTAACTCCTTCTC
The DNA here is from genome assembly GCF_055505025.1 of Bos grunniens. NCBI lineage: Eukaryota > Metazoa > Chordata > Mammalia > Artiodactyla > Bovidae > Bos > Bos grunniens. Next base: position 82,290,366 of record NC_141179.1, on the reverse strand, counting down.
CAAAAAAGGTGGTGGGGGACAGCCCCCCGTAAAGTCAGAGGTGTAGGTGAGAGCACAAAGTAGTAAAGTAGGCAGGCTCTGGTTATGGGGGTAGATGCTCCAGGAGTTCCAGGGGGACTCCTGAGGCTCGATCCCGCCTTTGTGTATGTCGAGCCTCCTTCCTCATGACCTTTGTCACGGGCGGAGTGCCTCACTCTGGCCCCCAACATGTGGCCATTTGGGTACTCTTTTCTTTCTTTCTTTCTCTCTTCCCTTGCTTTAAATTCCCACTCTTATGTTTCTAATTCACTAGTAAAGAGCAATCCAGGGAAACCCTAGACCCCCACCCTCAACCTCAATCAAAGCAGATTCCCAGGCCTGTGGCCAAGCGCTCTCCGTGTGTCTCTACCAGAGGCTTCCTTGTATGCCCCCTGGCGTGCCTTATACACTCGCGGGCTTGTAAGTAATAAACTCTTTCTGCCTTCAAAGTTCCCTAATGGTTATTGCTAGAGGGTATCTTACCATAATAATAAGAACCACATGAGTTAGTCTAGTTACATTAGTTTGCAAAGAGGAGATGTCAGAAGGTCACTGGGCCCCTAGGCATTGCTAGGGATAGCATTACTATCAATAGGCTGAGACCAGCAAAAAACAAAGACACACGATCAGTAGGCAAGGGAGGACAAACTGCATCTACCAGATTAGATTATAGATGCTGTCTGGATCTTAAGAAGGACCCAGTGCCCCAGTACCCCAGTACCCCCCAACCCCAGATGAGTCCCAGAGAAGGTCAGTATAGGTGCTAAAAAGACCCTGCCTCATTTTGTAGAGGAATCTGAAAGAGAAGATACCTGTGCTCACTTCCTAGGGTCACGTCAAGACTTCCAGGGATTTTCTGCATCCAACATGGCAGCAGAGGATGGTGACAACAGAGGGCCAAGAGTGACCTCACAGAATGCTGACACGCCAGTAGAAAACACTGATAGGCTGCTGGTCAATTATGAAACAAATATTAGAGAGCTGAAGGCGCCTCAGAGCTACACAAAGAGAGCCCAGAGTGTACACTTCTTAACAGAGAAGCCAAGGCCTGGCTACGGGCAGCAGCGGCTACAAGCACGTGACAGTAGGAACCAGGACGCACCAGCTCCCTCCACACAGAGCGAGGGAGAACAGAGGAGCTCACTGTACTGAGTGTCCTAGACTTCATAATCCATCGCACTAAATGTCCTACCTGCTACGCCAGGACGATACAGAAACGTCCCGGGAGCTTGGACCCCCGCCCAGGGGGAAGAAGGGAATAAAAAGGAGAGAGAATTTTGAACTGACGTGAGTTGTTTAAATCCTGAATGGGCCATGTTTACAACTGAAAGTGACTTAGTTGCCTTAGATTGGAAAGAATTCTTTTTTTTTTTTTTTTGCCTTCAGTGGAAAAAATATTGAGTTCAATTGTAATGAAATATTAAGAAGTTATTTTTGTTTCACACTGGTGTTGAGACTGTAAATTATAAAATTATTAGAAATGCCAGCAGCAGGGACGAGAATCATGAACCAAAGTTAAGAGACACAAGAAATAAATACCCGTTTTAATAAAAGCTCAAGACGAATAAACAAGAGAATGATAAAATCTTCTAAACAACAGAAGGACATTTCTTTGGGCTTGAAAAAGTATCTTAAGCTTTCAGATCCAAACATCTCGCCAAGATCTTGCCAACAACACTGAAAACTAGACAAGCTTCTAAACACAGGGGTAGAATGAATACATCACACATTAACGGAAGATAATAAAAGAAAAATACAAGCGATCTATATGTGACCAAGAAGTAGACTGCCATCAGATTTTGCATTTACTCTAAACAATACCAAAAGTCAAAGGAAAGAAAAATGTCTACCAAGATCAAATTATTTTGAATCTAGAATTCAGTTTCCAACCAAACTATCATTCAGATATGAACTAATTATATAAGACACATTCTCTGACAACAATGTAAGGACCATAGAAATTAACAAAAGTCTAGTCAAAAAGGATATCAGCCATTCTGGCATATTGAAATAGCCTGTGTGTTTATACTCGAGATAAAGTGAAGCTCATCCTCAAATTTCAAACTATTTAGAAATCACTGACACTAAGGGTATATTAGGATCTGTGAACGGTAGCAACAGTGGTAAAGGAGAAAAACCATATTTGTAAATGCGCGTATTAGACCATGTGGACACCTAAAATAAATGAACACTTTGCAAGCAAATACCAACATGTACACATACACAGGCACACAACCAAGAGAATCTAGAAAGAAATTAAAGATAAATACAGCAAAAGTAGAAAGTAACGACGTATAAGAAATTTTTTAATGGATCTGATAAATAAAACCAGGAACTGGCTCTTTAAAATGACCAATATAATAGAAAACATATTACCAGTCCTTTGGGTAAAAAAGAGATAGAAAACAAGACAAATAAATGCCATTGGGACTGAAAAATGAGGGGGAAATTTTCTTGGAGGTAATTTTAAATTATGAGAAAGAATAGTTCATTTGTATCTGATCAACGAAAAATTAAATATGACCAGGAGTTATGTATATGAGTACAGATAAATCTTAGAACCATTATATGAAAAATTGCCACAGGTGTGAATGTTATGAACATTAGGACATCCTAGATGTGAAGCTTTAAAATAAATATAAATAAACTGTGGGCTATAATGGAGACATAAATATGTAGTAAAAATAGAAAAGCAGATATGGGAATGTTAATGACAAATGTGAGATTGTGATTATCTCTGGAGAGAAAGGAAATGAGATCAGAAATGGGCACACAAAAGCTTCAGGAGTATCATTATTGCTTTTTTAAAATATTAAATAAATACAGTCAAATGTTGATAGGTGCTGGGTGAGTGCGTATCCATCAGATATTCTCTATGATCTAGGGCATGATTAAAATATTGTGTAATAAAAGTTACAAGAGAGTATCCTAGGTAATTTTAAACTTAAAAATCTAAACATCATGCTTTATTTCTCAGGAAAACATACATTATTAAACTAACACATGGGCTTCCCAGGTGGCTCAGTGGTAAAGAATCTGCCGGCATTGCAGGAGACACAGGAGACGAGGTTCAACCCCTGGGTCAGCAACCCACTCCAGTGTTCTTGCCGGGAAAATCCCATGCACAGAGGAGCCTGGCAGGCTACAGTCCACGCGGTCGCAAAGTCAGACACAACTTAGCGACTGAGCACACACACACGCTAACACAATAGAAACAGAAAAAAGGTAAACACACTATGAGACTTAAGAAGTAGTCTAAGCTCCAGCCACCACCAAAGACATCAGAATACTATGGTTTGTATGTTAATGTTCTTTGGAACCTGCCAGGAACTGATAATTCTGTGGTTTTAAACACTCTGAGTACACAATAGATATAACACTGGTATCAAAGGCAGAATCAGATGGCACATGTACACACACCAAAATAAAACCACAAAAACCCATTTAGTCAATTGCAAAAGCCTTGAAATAAAAAATTAGCCAAGTGAGTCTTTTTTATTGGTATAAAAAACTAAGGTTGGAATTCCTTCCAAGGTTAGAATGTCTATTAATATGATTTATCTTACTATATATTAAAAGAGAAAATTATATGATTATTATAACATATGCCCAGAAAGCATTTGGTAAAATATAACACACTTTAAGGACAATGAAAATAACAAGCTTGAAAATTAAGAATAGAAGTAGATTTCTTTATGTTGGTAAGGAAAAGTACGTTCCAGAAATTAGCAGTGAACATCATCCTGAATGTGAAATACTAAAGTTATTTCCATTAACATCCCATATGGAGCAAAACAGTTGTCCCTGACAGTAATTATTTAACATTTTTCTGATAATCATAACCACTATGGCAGATTTTTAAATTAAATAAATTGTTAAAAACTTAAGTGGAATAAAAAAGTTACAGTTGACAGATTATTATATTGCAATGTAAAAAAAAAAAAAAAAACTAGAGAACCAACTGAAAAATTATCATGACCTAATAAAAGATTTTAGTCTGATGTCCATGGAAGAAAAATATAAAAGATAAATAGCTGTAGCTGACCAATTCTGAACTGTCCATTAGGGTAACAGCTAGCTACACCTGGCATTTAGCATTTGATATGTGACTAAGTCAGGCTTCTCTGGTCGCTCAATGGTAAAGAATCTGCCGCCAATGCAGAAGCTGTGGGTTTGATCCCTGGGTCTGGAAGATCCTTTAGAGAAGGAAATGGCAACCCACTCCAGTATCCTTGCCTGGGAAATCCCATGGACAGAGGAGCCTGGCAGGCTACCGTCTATGGGGTTGGAAAAGAGTTGGACATGACTTAGTGAATAAACAACAATAACAACATGTGGCTAGTCAGAATTAAGAGGTCTCATAACAAAAAGAGCATGAAATATCTTAATGTCCATAAATTATGCTAAATATGGTATTTTAGATATACAGTGTTAAATGAAATCTATTATGAAAAATTAACTACATCTATTTCTTTTTAATGTGACTATAAGAAAATTTTCAATTATGATTGTGGCTCATATTCTTTGCTCTTATTACTACTGGGCAACACTGGATTAGACAATGCAATCGAAGAAGGATTTAATTTATACCAAAAACAAAATACTGGTTACTACTTAGGAACCAACTTAATTAAAAAAAAATGCACCACCCTATATAAAGAAAATCATAAAAATCTATAGGACGTAGGGCTTCCCAGGCGGCGCTAGTGGTAAAGAGTCTGCCTTCCAATGCAGGAGATGCAGAGAGAAGGGTTCTATCCCTGGGTCAGGAAGGTCCCCTGGAGAAGGAAGTGGGTGAGAAAGGTTCGATCCCTGGGTCAGGAAGGTCCCCTGGAGAAGGAAGTGGGTGAGAAAGGTTCGATCCCTGGGTCAGGAAGGTCCCCTGGAGAAGGAAGTGGGTGAGAAAGGTTCGATCCCTGGGTCAGGAAGGTCCCCTGGAGAAGGAAGTGGCAACCCACTCCAGCACTGTTGCCTGGGAAATCCCACAGCCAGGGGAGCCTGGTGGGCTGCTGTCCATGGGCCTCAAAGAGTCAAACATGACTGAGTGACTGAATACAACGGAAAGACATAACAGAATAAATGGGTAAACTGGGCGAAATTACCACGTTGTTAGATAAGAAGGCTCAAAAATATGAAAATGTCACTTCTCATAGAATTAAATCTATTATTTTGGTGCAAATCCAATCCAGTGAGCTTTCTGCTCGTGTTGCTTGGTTGCGTCACGACTGTATCAATGACCCCAGTCAAGGGTTTCCCTTTAGCATACCTTTAGCAATGTGACTGCAGCTCCAACCTCCCAGAGACCGAATCTGTTTCTCCCCTCTTTCAACATTGTCCTGTTTTATGACTTTGCCCAACAGAACATGGCTCAAGGGGTGGCACTGTGGATGCTGAGACCAAGCTTCAAGAGACTTTGACTTGGGCTCTCTAATGGCTCAGCGGTAAGGAATCCACCTGCCAATGCAGGAGACACGGGTTCAATCCCTGGTCCGGGAAGATCCCATGTGTCACGCAGCAAATAAGCCTCCGTGTTGCAGCCACTGAGTCCACATGCCCTGGAGCCCGTGCCCCGCACTAAAAGCCACCACAATGAGCAGCTCTCCTCCCCTCAACTAGAGATGAGCCCCCACCCCTGCAACTAAAGAAAAATCCTGTGCAGCAGCAAAGACCCAGCAAAGCCGAAAATAAATAAATAGATAAAATAACTTTTTAAAAAGAGAGAGAGACGTTGGCTCTTAGAGTCTGCCACTGTCCTGGGAAGAGTTTGGGCTAGCCTGTTGGAGTTTATGGCACTATGGGGACAAGAGCCCAGTCGCCCTACCCAAGGGCTCCCTCTAGCCAGCCAACCCCAGATAAAGAGGTGAGAGACAGCCAAGCTGCAGCCCTATCCAGGATTCACTACAGATTCATAAGCCTCCCCAGCTAAAGTCAGAAACACCAGCTGGCTTACCCCTAGAGTATGAGCAATAATAAAAGCTTATCGTTTTCATCCAATGAGTTATTAATGAAGTAGATACTGATACGGGCTTCGCAGGAGGTACTAGCAGTAAAGAACCTGCCCGCTGACGCAAGAAACGTTGGGAGACTAGGGTTCGATGCCTGGTCGGGAAGATCCCCTGGAGGAGGGCATGGCAATTCACTCCAGTATTTCTTGCCTGGAGAATCCCATGGACAGAGAAGCCTGGTGGGCAGCAGTCCGTGGGGTTGCAAAGATCTGGACATGACTGAAGTGACTTAGCATGCATACATGCACATAGATACTGATACATTTGATAGAACCAGTTGATATTAAAGCTTATCTAGAACTTTAGACACATAATACAAGCCAGGAAATTTCTGAAGAAGAATAAGATGTTTCACCCTATCTGATATCAAAAGACAATTCAAAGCTTCAGGAATTGAAATTAAGTTAAAACTATTATAGGGTTAAAATACACCTGTGGAACAAAAAAGTAAATACTGAAAACAAACTCAAGTAAATATAGAAACATGATATTAAAACAAAGTATCAGATTAATGAATAAAGAAAATAAGTAACAGCATTTAGGAAACTGGCATACAACATCAAAAACCAATTCAATATGAATTAAAATTGCTCATTTTTTATTTACAAAAATATGAAAGTGTAGTTTTATAAGCGTTGGGTAGACGGCAGCAGGGAAGCTTGCAAAGCCTGCACTTGGCCCAGGGGTTGGAGATGCTCTTGCGGGACCTTGCAGGAGCTGAAGTGGTCCCGTGGCAACCAGGTAAGCCAGCACGTAAGCAACACGGCTTGTGCTGTGCTCAGTCACTTTAGTCGTGTCCCACTCCTTGTAGCCCTAGGGACTGTAGCCCGCCAGGCTCCTCTGTCCTTGGGATTTCCCAGACGAGAATAGCAGAGTGAGTTGCCATGCCCTCCTCCAGGGGAACTTCCCTACCTAGGGATCAAACTGACATCTCCTTTATTGCAGGCAGAAGATTTACCGCTAAGCCACCGGGGAAGCCCAAGGGACAAGGTCCATGAGCTGTGACAGTCTCTCTCTCCCAGCCCCGTGGTGCTCTGTACCGCCCCTAAAGTCTAAAAGAGCGGGACTTCTCTTTCATTCACTTCCTTCTACCAAACTCATGCAAAATGACTCTTGTGGCCCACACTGAACCAAAACTCTATAAGGAAAGAAACTGTGGGGAGAGAGGCTCCGGTTTGTGTAACTGACACAGGACACACCCACCAGCAATTCTGTCTCTACCCATTTATCATCAGAATGATGAGCAAGAGAGCATAACTACCCATGCTTGGAGTTTGTTCCAACATCCCCATTGGAAGACATTAGGAGAATAAATAGATAAATAAGAATATCTTCATACAAAGGAACCCTATACAGCTTTTGAATGGGAAGAAAGCATACTGCAATTTACAAGTTATTAGAATTTCCACTGAGAAGGAAACGGCAACCCACTCCAATGTTCTTGCCTGGAGAATCCCAGCGACGGAGAAGCCTGGTGGGCTGCCGTCTACGGGGTTGCACAGAGTCAGACACGACTGAAGCGACTTAGCAGCAGCAACAGCAAAATTTCCACAACATAAAGCAAACTAGCAAGTTGCAGAAAATGATATAAAACATATCATTTTTGTTTAAGTACATAAATGCTTATTGAGCATAAAAACATCCATGCAAAAGTAGTGAGTTCTCTCTGGGTGATGAGATTGGGAGGCAGAGGGGAAAGAAGGAGCCACTGCCCCCTTTTTATTTAATATTTTTATGGATCTTTTCATTTTATTACAGCAAAATGTATTCTTCATAATAAGAAACCCAGTTAAAATCTTTAAAAGAAAGAGAGTACCTTAAAATAAAAATCACAGGAATTGATTAAATGCTAACAAAAATATTTTAGAATCTTAGACTCTGTACCTAATGCATTTAATCAGATCTCATCTGTTAAGATAAATGAATTTAGTATCTTTATTATTGACTAATGAACTAATGAATAGTAGTAAGTAGAATATTTTAGTATATTATTTGATTAACCCAAATAGGCTTTTGGGTGACGCACCATCTCTGCCTTTTTCCTGCAAGTTGAGAGACTTCAGAGAAGGATTCTTAAATATAGAGAAATCTGAGCATGTGATTTGTAATTTTCCCATGTGACTAAACAGAAAGAATCCCCATGTTCAATCTTGGAACCCTAGGAGGTGCATAATTTTGTAAATGTTGACTCCTTAGATGAAGGAATTTCCCTCAAGATGTCTGTACTGAAGCACTGAGGGGTGGGGATTTCCCTAAAGCATGACTCACTCGGGTGCCTGAGGTCAAGAAACATATTTTAAGCTCTCCTTGGCACTGCTAACAATACCTGGCCCCTTCAGTCAACAGACACTCATTCACTGTCCAGCAAGTGCCAGCCGTGCACGGGAAGTGCAGGAAGCAGCTGTGAGCAGGGCTCGCGTGGGCTCTGCCCGACTGGATCAGTGAAGGTCCACTGGAAAAACACAAGACGTTAATAAGCAGCTGCTCTGTTTCAAAAGAGAGCTGAGGGGGAGCCAACAAGAACAAACGTCCAGCCCCAGCTGTCCCTTCACAAAAGGAATCGGGAGTCGTGAAGCTCCGGGAGGTAACAGGAAATGATCAAGCCAGCTTTAGATCGAATCCCTGGCAGAAACAAATCGCACGGTCTTTCCTTCCGCAGACATCGGGCCTGCACCAGGAGCCAGGAACCGTGATCAGTGTGTCCCACGGGAAGAGGTGCACACACCAGCTGGCCGTTTAGTCCACAAATATTTACTGGGTACTTACAATATGCCAGGGCCATTCTAGGCACTGAGGATACAGCAGAGAACCCTGCACTCATGAACGGACACAGACGTGGAGTGAGAGAATCAAGAAGAAAAACATATGTCAATATTATGTCACATGTACCTACAGTATTGACGAGTAAGTGAGCGAAAGTCGCTCAGTTGTGTCCGACTCTTTGTAACACCATGGACTGTAGCCCGCCAGGCTCCTCTGTCCACTGAATTCTCCAGGCAAGAATACTGGAGTGGGTGGTCATTCCCTTCTCCAGGGAATCTTCCCGACCCAGGGATGTAACCTAGACCACGTGTAAAAGTGATAACTAATGAAAACCTACTGTACAGCTCAGGGAACCGTACTCACTGCTCTAGGGTGACCTGAACAGGAAAGAAATCCAAAGAAGAGGAGCTAATCTGTATATGTATGGCTGAGTCACTTCTCTTATAGCAGAAACTAACACAACCTTGTAAAGCAACCAAACTCCAAAAATATTAATATAAAAAATTTTATGTCAGATGGTGATAAGTGCTATGCAGGGAAATACAGCAGAAAAGGATATTAGGGAGGTTGTTCGCAATTTTAAATAGGGTAAGCAAGGAAGGCCTCATCAGGTGATACGTGAGCAAAGATTTGAAGGGGTCTTGGGTACGAGTCACACAGATGTCAGGTGGAATTGCATTCTAGTAGCGGGAGCAGCAAGTGCAGAGGTTGTGAGCTGAGGTCACCCCTGGTGTGTGCTGTGGTCAGCAGTAAGTTCAGAGTTTAGCAGAAGAAACGAGCATACAAAAAGGAATTGTTTTTTTTACTCTTAAAAAAAATTTTATCATAGTATAGTTGCTTTTCTCCTTTTGCCTTCAATCAAAGGAGAAGAGGGCAGCAGAGAATGAGATGGTTGGATGGCATCCCCGAGTCAATGGACACGAATCTGAGCAAACTCCGGGAGATGGTGAAGGACAGGGAAGCCATGTGGTCGCAAAGAGTCAGACACAACTTAGCAACTGAACCACATAGCTGCTTTACAAAGCTGCATTAGTTTCTGCTGCATAGCAAAGTGAATACATTCACGCATATACACTTAGCATATATCCCCTCTTTTTTCGATTTCCTTCCCATTTAGGTCACCAGAGAACCAGGAATTATTTTTTAATTCAACATGACAAGTGATGATGCTGGGTATTTTTGCTAACTAATCAAGGGAAGTCACGGCAGACTTCTGGTGCCAGGCCCCACAGAGAGTGGCTGATATTGCTGGAGGCAGCTGGGCAGCAAGATTATCGTTAAATGGAACCATTATGCATGTGACAAGTGGGAAAAAAAAAAAAAATTGACTCAGCAGCACTGGGTGCGGACCAGACTCACCTGACCCACTTCCTCACCTGAAAGCCACTTCACCTTTCCCTGAACAGTCTCCTCCCTCCTCGCTCATTGTCCTCTGTTTGCTCATGACCCTGTGCTCGCTCACTGACTGCAGTCTCAGGCTGAGGGTATAGAAGCACAGCGGACCCCTGGGTCCTTCTCGCCACCTGCTGCTCCATCCCCACCACCACTCTTAACCAGCTGTGTGCCCCCGCGTCCTTCTCCTACCCTCTCCAAGCCACTCCTCCTCATTTGCTTCCCTGGACCCTTCACATCAAAAATACATAGGTCTGGGCTTCCCAGGGGATTCAGTGGTGAAGAATCCATCTGCAATGCAGAAGACGTGGGTTCAGCCCCTGGGTGGGGAAGATCCCCTGGAGGAGGGCATGGCTCCTCACTCCAGGATTCTTGTCTAGGAGCCTGGGGGACTACAGTCCACGGGGTCACAAGAGCTGGACAGGACTTAGAGAGTAAAAACCAGCAGTAGATTGATCTGTACAGAGAGATAGAGAGACACTGACATCGTGACTTTCTTTCTGGGGGTTCCCTTCTCCAGCACAAGACTCTGCTAGCAGGTCCTGCCCCAGCCCTGCTGCATTCAATCCCTGGGTTGGGAAGATCCCCTGGAGGAGGGCGTGGCAACCCACTGCAGCATTCTTGCCTGGAGAATCCCGTGGAGGGAGGAGCCTGGCAGGCCACGGTCCACAGGACACGACTGAAGCGACTTAGCACACACACAGGTGATAAATGGCACCTGTGATCAACAACAGAGAAGGCTCCTCTTCCACGTATGCCTGTCTCTAGCAGCACGTACCCTGCTGGGCCGTCACTTAACCAGCACTGAGGAAGCCTGAATTCTAGTTCTGACTTGTCCCTTGAGGCGTCACCCACTTTCCAGGGTCCGGTTTCCTCACTGGGAACAATTATGGGCTCGCCCACCCTCCCCAGATGTGACCTGGGAGAAACACATTCTGTGAACACAGGGCTCCCCACACCACACACTTTACCCAGCAAGGGTACACGGGAGCCTATTCACCAAGGGAAAGACAAGGCCCATTGTGGCCACCTCCCGGGGTCAGGAGCTTCATCAAGGTTCCCCTTTCATCTTTAACCCCAGAGAAACCTTGGGGAAAAGAGAAGCAGGACGCATGCCTGGCCCGGAGAAGCAATCGGCACAGACTGCAGGCTGCGTGACCTCTGCCAGTTCTCTGCGGCTGAGAAACTGTGGCACTTATTCTTAGCATCCGAGGCACAAGCATTTTTTATGAGTCTCAAAATGTCCAGGAAAGGAGCACTGTCAGGAAAAATCTCCTTTAACAAAGGTGGAACTGGGAAGGGGACGGATGGGGACCCCTGCTCATCGCATCATTTTGTCACTTCCCTGTGGAAGCTGTGCTAGAGGCCAGAGTGAAACTTACACACACACCTGCAAGCTCGCACCTGCAAACACACCCCACACACGTACGTGCATACATGTCCACACATGGATACACGTTTCCTGCGTTCAAGAATTGTATAGGCTACCATGAGAAGCAGGTCATATCTGTAATCAGTCATTTCCACACGGGGACAGACATTCCAGGGAGATGATTTCCAGGGAAGTGACATTTACAATGAACCTTGACTCTTAAAATTGCAAACTCTTGATTCCCCTTGCCCTGCTTTATTTTCCTCCAGAGGAATTATGACCTTCTAAAATAACATGAAATTTACTCATGATATTTATTGTCTCTTCTTCACCTTTACGTCAACTCTGACCAAAGCTCTTCTTTCACTTTCTTTCTTCTTTTACTTTCTTTCACTTCTCTCCTAATAGAGAAAAGCAAAGAAAGAAAAACATAAGCTCTAATATCTGCTGGGGTTTCCCCCGTGGCTCAGTGGTAAAGAATCCACCTGAATGCTGGAGAAGACTCTTGAGAGTCCCTTGGACTGCAAGGAGATCCAACCAGTCCATTATAAAGGAAATCATTCCTTAATATTCATTGGAAGGACTGATGCTGAAGCTGAAGCTCCAATACTTTGGCCACCTGATGCGAAGAACTGACTCATTGGAAGGGACCCTGATGCTAGGAAAGATTGAAGGCAGGAGGAGAAGGGGACGACAGAGGAAGAGATGGTTGGATGGCATCACCGACTCGATGAACATGAGTTTGAGCAAGTCTGGGAGTTGGTGATGCACAGGGAAGCCTGGCGTGCTGCAGTCCATGGGGTCGCAAAGAGTCAGACACGACTGAGCGATGAACTGAACTGAATGCAGGAGATGCGGGTTTGATCCCTGGGACAGGAAGATCCCCTGGAGAAGGAAATGCCAGCTCACTCCAGTATTCTTGCCTGGGAAATGCCATGGACAGAGGAGCCTGGCAGGCTACAGTCCATGGGGTCACAGGAGAATCAGACACACCTTAGCAACTAGACAACAGTAATAATATTTGCTGAGTACCTTTGACCTTTCATAGACTTTCCTGGTGGCTCAGACAGTAAAGCGTCTGTCTACAATGCGGGAGAACTGGGTTCGATCCCTGGGTTGGGAAGATCCCCTGGAGAAGGAAATGGCAATCCACTCCAGGACTATTGCCTGGAAAATCCCATGGACAGAGGAGCCTGGTAGGCTACAGCCCATGGAGTCGCAAAGAGTCAGACACGACTGAGCGACTTCACTTTTCACTTTTGACCTTTCAGAGAAATGTTGCATCCATTTTATGCTGAGAAGGACTCTGTGAAATACAGAGGTAATGGGACTGTCCCTGTTCTCCCGAAGCAGCCACACAGCCGGGGGGCAGTGGGTGGGGAGGGTGGAAACCTACACACCATCGCTCGCCAACACCCACTAACCTTGTAAAGATGTCATGCAGTCTCTCGCGGTGAATGGAAAGCTCTCAAAGAACAGAAATTATGTTTTCACTTTTCCTGTATCCTATGTTTCAGAAGGAGAAGGCAATGGCACCCCACTCCAGTACTCTTGCCTGGAAAATCCCATGGATGGAGGAGCCTGGCAGGCTGCAGTCCATGGGGTCGATAAGAGTCGGACACGACTGAGTGACTTCGATTTCACTTTTCACTTTCATGCATTGGAGAAGGAAATGGCAACCCACTCCAGTGTTCTTGCCTGGAGAATCCCAGGGATGGGGGAGCCTGGTGGCTGCCAACTATGGGATCACACAGAGTCGGACACGACTGAAGTGACCTAGCATAGCATGCTTCAGAAAACATAAAAGGCATTAAATTACCTCTTAGTACTACTAGCTGGCACTGTGAGTCCATTTCTGAATCCTTTGCATTTCTTGCCTCCTTCCAGGGACAGTAAACAAGATCAGCCTTCATGTTAGTGCCCCAGCTTCCACAGAGACGCAACAAGTTCTTTTCCCAACTACCAGAGGCTGGCACAGAAAGGCTCCCCAGTGCAAGCTTTCTGCCTATTCCCAACACCCGAAACAATCTTAACAGCATGGATTCAGTAACCGCATCCTCAGGACAGTTGCAAGTTACGCAGCCTGAGTCTAACCACCCTGACAACCCGTTATTAAAATGATGCCCTTCATAAGTGTTATCATTACACTATGTCATGGTAGCTAGTATCATTACATAAAACACATTCAAACAAAATGTCATAATTCTAAAAGATGAAAGGCGATTTTCTCAGAGAGGTTAGGACGGTTTTCCTTCTTAGGACTTCTTATTCCTGATGGTTAATGACCATAAGGGCTTGTGGGCAAGTCACATGGTTTCAAAGAGAGAATAACTGTCCAAGTTTTCGTCAAGGACTCTTTTTCTGGTTTCTCTGAGATATAAATCAAGGGATTTCATGTAAGAACTGAAAAATCCAGGTCGGAATTCAAAGTCTGTGGGTGGGGTTCATTATGAATTAGGCTCCCAGCCGGCTGCCTACGAGAAGAGACGCAGAGAGAATCAGGGTGAGGCTGAGCTGCATCAGACCACGGCACTCCTGAGACTTGGGCATGAAGCTTTGGTTCCCAGTAGCTTCTGGGGCCCGGTTTCCAGGAGGTCTAGCCACAGCCTGACTCCTCTGACCATGATATTGCCCATTTTGTCTTTACAATACAACCTCCCACTTTGTCTTAAGTGAGTGACTGAAAGTCACTCAGCTGTGTCCAGCTCTTTGCGACCCTGTGGACTGTATAGTCCATGGAATTCTCCAGGCCAGACTACTGGAGTGGGCAGCCTTTCCCTTCTCCGGGGATCTTCCTAACCCAGGGATGGCACCCAGGTCTCCGACATTGCAGGCGGATTCTTTACCAGCTGAGACACAGGGGAAGTCCAAGAACACTGGAGTGGGTAGCCTATCCCTTCTCCAGGGGATCTTCCCAACCCAGGAATCGAACCAGGGTCTCCTGCATTGCAGGCAGATTCTTTATCAACTTACCCTGATAAGAAAGGGTGGAGAGCGAGCAGAGTGCTCGACCTGGGCAGGCCCTGGACTGGAACCAGCCAAGATTGTGCGTTTCAGAGACTGGAAGGGGCCAGTGTGACCCGGGTTTGGTAACAGGGAACATGATCCGAGGGAAGCAGAGAGCAGCTCGTCGGGGCTGGATCACGCAGGGTTTTACAAGCTACGTTCAGTTTGGTTTTTACCCTGAGAGCAACTGAAACCTTACGCACCAAAGCATCAGGCTGACTCACAGGCTGCTGGAGGAAGATGCCCTGTTATTATAGAGAAAGTCACCCTTTCCTGTTCTCTACCATCCAGTCTCCCCTGTTTCTCATATCTTGCTAGTTCAACAGCTATTCTGCAACCAAAATGGCAAAGCTTAACTCTACATCTATAGAGGGCTCTGTTATACAAGATGTTAAACAAAAATGATCAAATATATATTATACATATACTTTATGCATACATATATATATATATTGTATTGGTGGCTCAGCTGCTACAGAATCAGCCTACAATGCAGGAGACCCAGTTTTAATCTCTGGGTTTGGAAGACGCCCTGGAGAAGGAAATGGCAACCCACTCCAGTGTTCTAGCCTGGTATATCCCAAGGACAGAGGAGCCTGGTGGGCTACAGTCCATGGGGTCACAAGAGTCGGACATGATTTAGAGACTAAACCACCACCATAGATACCATAGAAGGTAGAGAGATATAAACTCAATCTAGACAAATAGACATTTATATGCAGAGACAGAGAAAAGGACACAGAGTCCAGAAGAGCACAGGGGAAACTCAGAAAAACGTCCTTGTCCCCCAGATATCTGCTTTGAAATGTTGTTCCACTAGTTAAGTGAAATATTTATCATTTTTTATTTAAATAAAATACATGTTTAAACCATATGGACATGAGCAAAACACCTTCCATATAGCAGAGAAACTGAGTGAACTTTTCCTCAAAAGTTATAAAACCTCACTAACCAATAAGACAAATCTGAATTAGGGAAAGGACTGAATTGCAGAATTTCTACTTTATTAACTACACGTCAGCTTATAACTTGAACTAATTGCTAACCAGGAAGAATGCCCTGCACAATGCAGCCGCTGATTACAGACCGCCTCCTGCCACTGTTCCGTGGGCCTCGGGCCCCTTTCCTCTCTACTAGACTTGAGGACCTGACTATGCCTTCATTTCCTTGAATTTCCAAAACAGATTTACTCCAGAGGTGGGTACAGAATAAGATGACAATAAATGCTTGGTTTTTAAGAAATAAATTGGAATCCTTTTCAAATCACATCAATGCCTTGTAAACGAAACAAGCTAAACCACCAAAACAAACACACACAAAAAAAAATAGTCAAGTGTCTGTCTAAAATATTATCTTCTGGATTAGGCTATTCAGTCACATCCCTCTACAATGCCCATACTATCTTCTTAGCAGTAGAAGAAACATCGTCCTGAAACAAGTGTCAAAATGAAGGAGCATCTGGCCTTTTACAGGTTTCTCTTCAACTGAAAAGTTGGACATTCTTTTTTTAAAGCAATTTTTATTGGAATTTAGTTGCTTTGCAATGTTGTGCCAGTTTCTGCTGTACAGCAAAGTGAGTCCGCCACATGTACACACGTGTCCCCTCCCTTTAGGATTTCCTTCCTTCCACTGAAAGAGATGGGAATACCAGACCACCTGACCTGCCTCTTGAGAAATTTGTATGCAGGTCAGGAAGCAACAGTTAGAACTGGACATGGAACAACAGACTGGTTCCAAGTAGGAAAAGGCTGTATATACATCAAGGCTGTATATGTCACCCTGCTTATTGAACTTCTATGCAGAATACATCATGAGAAACGCTGGACTGGAAGAAACACAAGCTGGAATCAAGATTGCTGGGAGAAATATCAATAACCTCAGATATGCAGATGACACCACCCTTATGGCAGAAAGTGAAGAGGAATTCAAAAGCCTCTTGATGAAAGTGAAAGAGGAGAGTGAAAAAGTTGGCTTAAAGCTCAACATTCAGAAAACGAAGATCATGGCATCCGGTCCCATCACTTCATGGCAAATAGATGGGGAAACAGTGGAAACAGTGTCAGACTTTATTTTTGGGGGCTCCAAAATCACTGCAGATGGTGACTGCAGCCATGAAATTAAAAGACGCTTACTCCTTGGAAGGAAAGTTATGACCAACCTAGATAGCATATTCAAAAGCAGAGATATTACTTTGCCAACAAAGGTTCGTCTAGTCAAGGCTATGGTTTTTCCTGTGATCATGTATGGATGTGAGAGTTGGACTGTGAAGAAGGCTGAGCGCCGAAGAATTGATGCTTTTGAACTGTGGTGTTGGAGAAGACTCTTGAGAGTCCCTTGGACTGCAAGGAGATCCAACCAGTCCATTCTGAAGGGGATCAGCCCTGGGATTTCTTTGGAAGGAACGATGCTAAAGCTGAAACTCCAGTACTTTGGCCACCTCATGCGAAGGGTTGACTCATTGGAAAAGACCCTGATGCTGGGAGGGATTGGGGGCAGGAGGAGAAGGGGACGACAGAGGATGAGATGGCTGGATGGCATCACTGACTCGATGGACGTGAGTCTGAGTGAACTCTGGGAGTTGGTGATGGAAAGGGAGGCCTGGTGTGCTGCGATTCATGGGGTCGCAGAGTCGGACACGACTGAGCGACTGATCTGATCTGATCCTTCCACTTAGGTCACCACAGAGCGCTGAAAACAGAAAAAAAAAATTGTTTTCAGTGCCTGTGAAAGTCATGATTGCACCACGCTTACTCATGTTGTTCGTTGTTTAGCTACTAAGTCACGTCCAACCTTTGCAACCCCATAGACCATAGCCCACCAGGCTCCTTTGTCCATGGGATTTTGCAGGCAAGAGTAGTGGAGTGCTTTGATGTTTCCTCCTCCAGGGGATCTTCCTGACCCTGGACTCTACAAAGTGTTCAATAGCACTGTGTCTAAAAGTAGATACGCATTGAAGAGTTCCCTGAGCCGTAAGGCAGGCTCTCATTAGCCATGATTTTATACATAGTGTCAACAGTGTACGTGTGTCCGTCCCAAGTCCTCCTTTCCTCCTTGTTATCCACCATTTGTTCTCTACATCTGTTCTCTATTTTGTTTTGCAAATAAGATTGTCCACACCATTTTTCCAGATTCCACTTATCTGCATTAATATAGGATATTTGCTTTTCTCTTTCTGACTTAATTCACCCTGTATGACAGTCTCTAGGTCCATCCACATCTTTACAAATGACCCAATTTTGTTCCCTTTTCTGGCTGAGTAATATTCTATTGTATGTATGTACCACATGAACATTCTTACACAACCTTTCCTAAGCCAAAATGGCATACAGCAAAGAAGCGATTGCTTCAGGACACATCTGACTAACAGATGCACAAGTGAACTGGAATAAAGCACGGATGCTCACAGACACGGTATGAAGCTACAGCAGCCTGATGCTGAGCTCAGTGCCCACGGAAGGCGCGTGGCGGGGCCGTTCTCTCTGCCGGGTGTGCCCTGCCTCTGTGCTGGCCACTGTAAGACACACGCTGGACACTAACTTTGCTTGTCACTTTTTTTGGTAAAAGTAAAGGTTCTCTTTGAATTTATTTTGGTTAGTGAGAACAAGTACTCATGTAGGTCTTCAGTCAAAGTGGCATAAAGCAAATTTTCAGAAAGCAGAGCACATATGTACAGGCACACCTCAGACATTGTGAGTTCAGCTCCAAACCACCACAATAAAGCAGCAATTGCATTAAAGCAAGTCACAGACCTCTCTGTCTTCAGTGCATATGAAAGTCCTGTTTACACCATGTTGTTTACTAAGTCATGTCTGACTCTTGCAACCCCATAGACTGTAGCCTGTCAGGCTCCTTTGTCCATGGGATTTCCCAGGCAAGGACACTGGAGTGGGTTGCCATTTCCTTCTCCAGGGATCTTCCAGACTTAGAGATCGAACGTGCATCTCCTGCACTGGCAGGTGGATTCTTTACCACTGAGCCACCAAGGAAGCCCACGCTGTAGTCTACTAAGTGTTCAATAGCACTGTGTCTAAAAATAGATATACATACCTTGATTTTAAGACCCTTTATTGCTAAAAAATGCTAGCCAAGATCTGAGCCTTCACCGAGTTAGAGTCTTTTTGCTGGTGGACGGTCTTGTCTTCATGCTGATGGCTCAGGGTGGTGGTTGCTGACAGTTACAACGACTGGGGCCATCTTTTAAAATAAGACAACAATGAAGTTTGCCGCAATGATTGACTTTTCTTTTCACAAATGGTTTCCCTACAGCAGGCAATGCTGTTTCATAGCATTTCACCCACAGTGGAACTTCTTTCAAAATCGGAGTCGATCGCCTACAAACGTGCTGCTCCTTTATCAATTAAATTTATGTAACATTCTAAATCCTTTGTTGTCATGTTAACGATCTCCACAGCATCTTCACTAGGAGTAGTCTCCATCTCAAGAAACCGCCTTCTTTGCTCTTGCATTAAAGTTTTACCATGAAATTGCAGCAATTCAGTCACATCTTCAGGACCCACTTCTAATTCTAGTTCTTTTGCCGTTTCCACCACATCTGCAGTTACTTCCTTCACTGAAATCTGGAATCCCTCAAAGTCATCCATGACTATTAGAATCAACTTCTTTCCAACTCCTATTAATGTTAACATGTTGACCTCTTCCCATGAATCACTGATGTTCTTAAAAGCATTTGAAATGATGAATTCTTACTTTGCTCAGATCCATCATAAGAGTCACTATCCATAGCCTTACCAAGTGTATTTCTTAAATAATAATTCTTTAAAGTCAAAATGACTCTTTGATCCATGGGCTGCAGAATGAACGTTGAATTAGCAGACATGAAAACATCATTAATCTCACACATCTTCATCAGCACTCTTGAGTAATCAGGTACTTTGTCAATGAACGGTGATATTTTGAAAAGAATCTTTTATTTTCTGAGCAGTATGTCTCAACAATGGACTTAAACTATTCAGTAAACCATTTTATGGGGCCTCCCTGGTGGTGTAGATGGTAAAGAATCCGCCTGCAATACAGAAGACCCAGGTTTGATCTTCGAGTCAGGAAGATCCCCTGGAAGAGGGCATGGCAACCCACCCCAGTATTCTTGCCTGGAGAATCCCATGGACAGAGGGACTGTCACAAAAATTTGGAACAAGACTGAGCAACTGAGCAGGCACACACAGGTGGCTTAAACAACAGAAATTTATTTCCTCGTGGTTATGGAAGCTGGAAGCCCAAGGTCTGAGTGCCGACATGGTCCTGATCCGGTGACGGCTATCTCTGGCTTAGACAGGTCACCCTCTACCCGTGTCCTCACACCGTGGGGAGAGAGAGCCCCTGCCGTCTCCTCTTATCAGGACACTGATCACTCAGATCAGGGCCCCATCCTTCCGACTCACTAAACCTTACTACTTCCTTCCCCCAAATGCATTCTCAGGGGGATTGTGGCTTCAGCATATGAATTTAGGGGAATGAGATTCAGCTCATAGCTGCATCCATCTTATCTTATCTATTTGGAAAAATGGAAATAGTAATATGATAAAATTTGAATTGTCCAGAGGATTTAGAGAGACTCACCCTTTACCTAGGCCTAAAACTAAGAAACTTAAAGTGAACCCTAAGTACAGACAATGCTTTTCTCCTACATAAACATCAGCTCTAACTTTATGCTTTTATTGTACAATCTTGACTGTATACACTTGTGTTTGTTTTCCTGAGATGAATACTCATAGTTATCATCAAGTTATCAAAGTCTCCGTGCAAGAAACCCCTCTGAAAGTAAGAACCATGGGGATTCGAGATGAATATTTTATGTTGAGAATGAAAAGCTCTCCCTTAAGAAATCATCAGTGAATGTCTAAAGACAGACTCCTTCCGACTCAATAGGATCTCAGTAAATATGTATTCAGCTGAATCCCAAGAGTTGCATCCCACAGTTCCTTCAAGAAATAGGCCAGGATGTCACCGGCGCACAGAGGCTGGTAGCAGTTCCCAGAGAAGGGCAGAAAAGGCAAATCGAACTTCATTCAGTTAATAGATATGTTAGGAGTGTATTTACATCGTGCAGAGATTGAGTCAGGAGAAGAAAAGCAGTCCAGGTGTGAGACAGACACATTGCTCACAAATACAGAGGAAGGTGGTATGCAGCAGGGTGGGGGAACGGATGGACCGTCATGGAGACACAGAGGGAGAAGGCAGCGATCAGTCCCACTGAGCCCCTGGAAGTCTGGGGCTCTAGTCCAGATGGCGAGGAAGGAGACCACGGAAGCGGGAAGGGCGGAAGAGGAGGGCAGGGCCCCACAGACGGGGCAGATCGAATGGGTCTCCTGAGTGGGCGGACTGGAGCCAGACGGCGGAGGATACCCGCAGAAAAGGGTGAGACGGGAGAACGTGGCACGTGAGGCTTCCTGGGCCAAGTGGGTGCTGGGCTACATGAGAGTGATCAGAAAACTTCCCTGAACAGAAAGACCACCTTGAACAAGATACCAGACGATACGAAAGTGCAGGGTGCTTCTGGAGCCAGTACATAGATTTCGGGGCCCCTTCCGGCATCTCCCCACTTCCTAAATCTGGAGCCCCTGATGTAACTCCCCCAGCATGTTCACCAGTTGCCAAATGCCTCACCCCTCCTGCCGCAGCAACCATGGATCTTTCTCTCCTGAAGTACCCTGAGATCCATGTTATTCGTGACGTTCCCCTAGCCATCACCACCGCATTTATCAAAACCCTCTTGCATTGGCAGGCAGATTCTTTACCACTGCGCCACCTGGCCGTGTACACACTGCTATATTTTACACGGAAAACCAGCAAGGACCAACAGACAGCACAGGGCACTCTGCTCAGTGCTGCACGGCAGTCTCGATGGGAGGGGAGTTTGCGGGGAAATGGACATGTGTATACGTATGGCTGAGTCCCCTTACCTTTCACCTAAACCTATCACAACATTGCTAATCGGCTATACCAAAATGTAAAATAAGAAGTTCAAAAGAAAAAAATAAAAGAGCCTTCCTGTTCTCTGTTTGGTTTGCTAAAGTCTTTCTTTTCTCTTTAGAGACCATGTAAAGGAATCAACAGCTAAAACTCTCTTTTTTAATTTTTTTGGGCCATGCCATGTGGCTTGTAGAATCTTGGTTCCCTAATCAGGGATCAAAACTTGGCCCTCAGCAGTGAAAACACAGAGTCCTAACCACTGGACCTCCAGGAAACTCCCGGTAGCTAAAAGTTTTATTCTTGTACGTAAAGATGTGTTGGCTAAGAATTTCATTCTCTCTTGAAAATTGGTGAATGTTAGCCAAGGTTCTTGTGGCTTGACTCAGAGGAGTGAGGACTTCTGTAAGAGTTTCAGGCACCATGACGTAGCAAATGGGACAAGCTTTTGGAGGTAGTGCACGTGCCCCCAGATCATGGCACTTAACACCAATTTGGGCAAAGAGAAAGGTGTCAAAGACAAAAAGCCCTGGTTCCTTGTAAGGGCTCGAAGGGGAGAAGCTGGCCCAGGTCTCTCTCCTTGTCTTGCACATCATCCCCGCCGACCCTTCATATTATCTTTTCTTTGTGCACGTTTCTCTCTCCATCCTAATTTCCCCCTTTAATGGGGACACCAGTCATGTTGGCTTGGGGCCCCCTCTAATGTTGTTGTTGTTCAGTGGCTAAGTCGTACCCGACTCTTCGAGACCCCAGGAACTGCAGCACGCCAGGCTCCCCTGTCCTTTACTATCTCCCAGTTTGCTCAAATAAGCCCATGATGTTATCCAACCATCTCATCCTCTATTGTCCCCCTTCTCCTCCTGCCCTCAATCTTTTCCAGCATCAGGTTTTTTTCCAGTGAATCGGCTCTTCACATCAGGTGGCCAAAGTATCGGAGCTTCAGCTTCAGCGTCAGTCCTTCCAATGAACACTCAAGATGGATTTCCTTTAGGTTTGGTCTCCCTCTGATGACCTCGCTTTAACTTGATTTTGTCTGTAAAGACCTTCAAATAAAGTCACACTTTGAGGTACTCGGAGTCTGGACCTCAGCCTATGAATTTGACAAGACGCTCAGTCCCACCAATACCGTGGGAATCGTAATTGCCCTGGAATCCACCCACACAGGTTCCCTGTTGCCTGCGGTGGGCTGGGTTTCCCCAGAGTCAGACCCTGAGATGGGTTTGAGAGCACGTGGTCTTTGTGGGAGGTGACTGCAGGAGGTGCAGAGAGAGAAGTGGGAAGCAAGGCCGAGAAAGCGAGGAGGCCAGAGCTGTGCATGTTCACAAGAGCTTCCTGATGTTGTCAAACGAGGCTCAGGCTGGCCAGCTGCACAGACCACACTGCAGACAGACCCTCTCCCAAGCGGAGGAGTCTGGGAACTCACAGACACTGCCTCTCCCTGACTGAGGACTGCTCCGAGAGCCTGCACCCCTGGCCTGCCGAGCTGCAGGGCGAGTGGTCAGAACAAGCGGCCAGTGTCTACAGTCAGAATCTTACACGGTCTGCACTGGAGCCCGCGGAGGGGCGCCGACGGCATCCCCCAGATGCTGCGCGTGGTGCGCCCAGACGGAGCCACGGACCCACACGGCAAGCCTGGACGCTGCGCCTCCCCTGAAAGCACTCCTTCTCTCAGAGGCCTCACTCTATCCCTGTCACTGCCCAGTGCTGCAGGAAGAAACCCTCCTCCAGGCCACAGGTGCCACGTGAAGGAAAGACCTCTCTTCTCGACTCTGTATTCAGCCGATATCCTAATAATGCGGAATACCGGTGTGATGAAATCATGTTGGTTGAGAAGCAGGAATAATCTCGGTCCCTTTTAGACTCTCTCAGCTTCATCACAGGATGAAAAATCCACAGCACTGATTATTTTTATGGCTAAGCCGAAACACTGCCACTTTATTAATGAATGAGGCCGCGTGCAGAAGACCTCCTGCCGTCTCCAGGCCACTGGGCTGGGATCTGAAAAATTAAGCTCAAACTCTTAATTTTCTTTTTTGCACATCGGAGTCTCAATGCGAAATCTTCTTCCTTCCTCCACTCTCTCTCCCCTCCCTTCCCTTGCCTTCGTCTTTCTCCCTTCCCCTCCTGCCCTTCCATCTTTTCCTTCTTCTCTCTCTCTCTATCGCCACTTTAAATACTTCTTGCCTCTTTCAAAACTTGCTTACATAACTTCCACCCTATTATAACCAGCAATTAACATGGGTCGCACATAGACTAATTCCAGAGACCCTCTTCCTTGCGTCAAATCCGTATTCCTCCTCCATCCTGTCTGCTCTTTCTGTGTGCTGAGTCATACTCTAGTGATACAGTGACGCCATGAATAATCCTTCACATCTATGTAGCTCAGGAGTGCGCCAGGGGCAGAAAAGCTTTGAAAGGTCATCTGAGCCGGAAATTGTGCCGCTCTCTGTGTATAATTCCCCTTTGATCCAAAACAGAAGTCACAAACTGATGAACCACAAGAGAAATCCAGTCATCAGATATGTTCTGTTTGCTGCAGGAAGAGTTTTTTTTAATCAAGAAACTTTCTATTTAAAAAATTCAATTTCAGGACTTCCCTGGCATTCTAGGGGTTAAGACTTCGCCTTCCAGTGCAGGGGGTGTGGGTTCAATCCCTGACTGGAGAGCTGGGAGGCCACATGCCTCACAGCCTAAACACAGCAGAAGCAATATTGTAACAAATTCAACAAAGACTTTAAAAATGGTCCACATCAAAAAAAATCATAAAAAATACAATTTTGTTAAAAATAAAAAACTGGGACTTCCCTGTCCAGTGGTTGGGAGTCCACCTTCCAGCGCAGGGGACACGGGTTCGATCCTTGGTCGGGGAAGATTCTATAGGCCACAGGGTGATTGAGCCTACGCACTCTGAGCCCATGTGCCACAGCTCAGACCCAGTGTAGCCTAAAATAAAAAAAAATAATAAGAGGTATTAAAAAAAAACTGTCTTCTGAAAAAATTTTTTAAAAAATCAATTTCAGCCTCCTCTGGAAAAACCAAAAACTATCTTGTTGCAACACAAATTAACTCTTGGCTAGGGCAAAGGTCCTTGCTGTCTCGACAGGAGGCCTCCCTACTCAATTCCTGACCCCGCCCTCCTGGACCGTCTTCAGCACAGGCCGCACCACAGTTCCTTGGCTCTCGGTATTTGACTCTTCCGCAACAGTCCCCAGGAAGCGCATGAACATACGGAGCCCCCGGGAGAGGAGCGCTGTCTCCAGATTCAATCACGCCCTCTGGGAGCCGGGCGCGCCGAGGCCGGTCCTTAACCTGTGAAAGCCAAGCGTCTGCCGCTGGAACCCGCTCTTCTCCTGAACTCTAGACGAAGGGAGAGCTGCTCTTCTCATGAGTTTTATTTAAAGCATGCAACCCCAGTTTCTTGTCTAACATGGCTCAGTCATGTCCGACTCTTTGCAACCCCATGGACTGTACCCACCAGGCTCCTCCCTCCATGGGATTTTCCAGGCAAGAGTACTGGAGTGGGGTGCCATTTCCTTCTCCAGGAGATCTTCCTGACCCAGGGATCAAACATGGGTCTCCTGCTTGCAGGCAGATGCGTCACCCTCTGGGCCGCCAGGGGAGCCCTCTCACTCGCGCTTGCAGGCAGACGCGTCACCCTCTGGGCCGCCAGGGAAGCCCTTTCACTCGCGCTTGCTTTCCAGTTTCCTGTCTAGCATCTTGCTTTTTTATTCCCTGGACTTGGACCACTCTGCTTTTATTCCTTCAAAGCATGAACTCCAGGGCCTTCCCTGGGACTCCAGGGCTAAGACACCAAGCTCCAATGCGGGGGGCTCAGGTTCAATGCCTGGTCAAGGGTCTAGGTCCCACATACCACAACTAAGAATTCACACGTCACGACTAAACATCCAGAGTGCCTCAGCTAAGACCCAGCACAGCCAAATAGATAAATGAGCAATTAAAAAAAATAAGGCATAAAATCCAGAAATGAAAGTTTTCCTCCTGAGAGATAAATTCTAGAGACTTGTCTTCTCTCGGATTTCATTCATGTACTCATTAAAGGGGGCTTCCCAGGTGGCAGTAGCGGTAAAGAACCCGCCTGCCAATGCAAGAGACCTAATAAGAGATGTGAATTCAATCCCTGGGTGGGGAAGATCCCCTGGAGGAGGAAATGGCGACCCACGCCAGTCTTCCTGCCTGGAGAATCCCATGGATGGAGGAGCCCCACAGGCTACAGTCCGTGGGGTCACAATGAGCTGGACACGACTGAGCGACTTGGCGTGCATGCACCCGCTCATGAAAGGTTCTTCACTAAGCCCTTACCAGCTGTGAGGCACTGTACCAGGCCCTGGCATCACATTGACAGGCAGCAAGGCTCAGTGGCCCCCTTCCTGCAGCTCACATTCCAGCTGGGAGAGAGTGTTACTCTGCCTTCTCCCAGAGAAATGCAAACTTGCGCTGCGATGCACGCAGAAGAAATTCCAGATGGATCCAAGAATTTAGACCTGAGGAGAGAATACAGTTCTCACAAATCTAAAGGAAAACATGGATGAATAACTTTATTTTCTTACAGAGGGCTTTCTAATCACAACAGGAAATCTCAAAGCTGAAAAGGAAAAAAAAAATGGATCACACTAACTACATCAAATTTTAACATTTTGGGAGGCTGAAAGTACCATAAACAAACTCGAAAGAGAAACTAGGGAAAATATTTGCAACCCAAATGACAGGCAAAGGACTTATTTCCCCAATAAACAAATTACTCTTACAAATCGATCGACAGAGCACATAAAAAATTTATGAAAGAAATATAAATGATGCAGACAAATGAGATAGCTCTGAACCTCATTAATAATGAAAGAAATACAAATTAAAATAATGAGATATTTTCCGAGTAAATATTGGCCATGATATTTGAAAACCGATCCTCCTTGGTGCTGTCCATACGTAGGGAAGCTGGCATCCGCATTCACGGCTCATTGAAGCTACCCTTCAGCAGGGAATTCAGTGACACACTGACTTTATATGGTCTTGTTCTGTGATTTTAATTGCTCCTAGTTTTATTCTCTCATCCAGCAAGCCCCCATCACATCGTGCCTTCCAGAACGAGCTCACACCTGCACCTCCCCGGATTCTAAGATCTACTCTCTTTGTTCTACTCGATTTATAACTTCTGGTGTTCAGAACTGCTGCTCGCCTGGTCTGGAGGATTTCCACGCAGGTTGTCTAGGTTTCCTTAGATCTCCTAGGAAATGCAACAGCAGCCTGGCTAACTTTGAGCTGTCCCTGCGAAGGCTCCTGGTAAAGGGAAAACCGCCCTGGAGCATCTTTCTACCCCAGCCTCCTCCCACACAGTTCCTGACAATTGTACCTGGAAAAGAAGTAGAATCACCCAGAGTTCCCAGTGAAAGTCAGTAACATCAGAACCAAGACAGCTGTGTTGAAGCTCAGGGTTGTTCTGGGCAAGGTAAAGAGACAGACACTGAGGACTTCGCTGGTGGTCCCTGGTTAAGAACTCTCCTTGCAACACAGGGGACATGGGTTCCATCCCTGGTCTGGGAGGATTCCACCTGCCCCAGAGCAACAGATCCCTGCGCCACACCTACTGGAGCCCGTGTGCCAGAGCTCGCGCTCCGCAACAAGGGAAAGCCCAAGCACACCCGCGAAGACCCAGCGCAACCAAAATAAACAGACAAATCTTAAAGGAAGAAATAGAAACTAGACATTCCATCACTACCATTATATCTAGAAGTGCCTTTTCTCACTTGAAAAGACCCTGATGCTGGGAAAGATTGAAGGCAGGAGGAAAAGGGGACAACAGAGGATGAGATGGTTGGATGGCATCACCGACTCAATGAACATGAGTTTGGGTAGGCTCCGGGAGTTGGTGTTGGACAGAGAGGCCTGGTGTGCCGCAGTTCATGGGGTTGCAAAGAGTCAGACATGACTGAGCAACTGAACTGAACTGCCTTTTCTCAACAAAGACTGCTTGTGTCCACATGGTTATAATGAGGTAATACCCACTAGATCTATGTTCCCCAGTGTTCAGCTCACTCTCCTTGTCCAATGCTTGCACTTTAATATCTGGGCAGCCCCACAAGCCGTAAGCAGGAATTTGACTTTACGCCTTTTGTGTTAAGAAAATAATATTCAGGCTGGAGACAGTTTTCACTCTCCTGCAGGTTGAATTTGCCCATTCTGAAGAATGTCCCCTTCCCCAAGTAAACTATGAAAGTGAATAATGCAACACCATCTTCTCAACAGAACTTTAAAGCCCAGTTGCTATTTTGCTGCAGTCCCTGGAATTATTTAACCTTTCCAGGTAGAATTTGGCCTGTTGACTACAAGGAGTCACTGATGCCCTGAAAATGAGTAACCAGCTCCTTCCCATCAATCCTGTGACTTTTTATACCCCAGCTTCTCTCATGGCGCTATGGTTTCAGCAAATGTTAATTGAGTGCCCCTTTGGTGGTTCAGTAGGTAAAGAAACTTGCCTGCAACACAGGAGACCTGGGTTTGATCTCTGAGTTGGGAAGTTCTCCTGGAGAAGGAATAGTACCCACTCCAGTACTCTTTCCTGGAGAATTCCAAGGACAGAGGAACCTGGAGGGCTTCAGTCTGTGGGGTCACCAAGAGTCAGACACAATTGAATGATTTTCACTTTCCCATCAATCCTGTGATTTTTTTATACCATATCTTCCCTCGTGGTATTAGGTTTCAGTGAATGTTAATTAGATGCCTCTTTTCAATAAATGGTATTGGGAAATCGGATATCCACAGGCAAAAGTTAGAGCTTACCTTACCCCACCTACAAAAATGAATCAAGATCAATCAAAGAGGTGAACATAAGAGCTGAAGTTACAAACCACGTAGAAGAAAATCTAGGGGGAAAGTTCATGACGCTGGATTTCCTGAAGACTTCCTGGCGCTTCCCTGGTGGCTCAGATGGTAACGAATCTGCCTACATTGAGGGAGACTCGGGTTCAATCCCTGGGTTGGGAAGATCCCCTGGAGAAGGGAATGGCAATCCACTCCAGTATTCTTGCCTGGAAAATTTCATGGACAGAGGAGCCTGGTGGGCTACAGTCCAAGGGGTCGCAAAGAGTCAGACACAAGTGAGCAACATTCACTTTTACTTTGTTCAATAAAGGATTTATATCCAGGATATGTAAAGAACTCATACAGCTCAACAACAGTAAATTTTTAGATGAGCAAAGGACTCGAACAGACATTTCTCCAAAGAAGATATATTATACGAATGGCCAATAAGCACATGAAACAATATTCAACACCACTAACCATTAGAGCAATGAGATCAAGACCACAGTGAAATACCACTTTGCACTCATTAGGGTTGGTAACAAAAAAAAAAAAAACAGAATATACAAATGTTGGCGAGGAAGTGGAAAAATTGGGGCACTCGTGCATTGATGGTGGGAACACAGAATGGTGCAAAATGGTAAGTGACTCCCCCAAAATTTAAACATAGACACACCATGTGACCTACCAACTCAAGTTCTAGGTATATGCCCAAGGTGTTTACAGCAGGGACATGAGCATACGTTTGTACACCAACATTCATAACAGCATCATTCCCAATAGCCAGGGTATGGAAACAACCTCACGTCCATCAGCAGATGAATGGGTAAGGAAAAATGCCGTGTTCAAAGAGGAGAGAATGACCGGAAATCCTGCCCATTTGCTACAGCATCGGATGACTGAAGGCCATTATGCTAAGTGGAGTTGGTCAGATTCAGAAGAATAAATCCTGCTCAATTCCCCTCACATGGAATGTCTAAAATAGTCAAACCCTTAGCAACAGAGAATATGATTGTGGTTTCCAAGAGAGAAATACTAGTTACGTCCCAACACTTCATCCAGGATCTTGCACATAGGGAGTTACTATTATAAAATCCATCTCATTTTCTCCATACCAGTTAACTACATCCAATGTCCATTGTCTATCTCCTCCGTTAGGATACATGCTGTACAAGGACACAGGTTTGTTTTTTGCCAGTTTTATTCAGTGATAATCCTCCCAAACTGACAGGAAAATGTCTAGCATAGTAGCTCCTCAATAAATAGTAAATTTATTAAATTAATGAATAAAATATTTTAGGCGATGTCTATATTGAAAATACGAAGCAACAGGTGTTGTTGTTCAGTCGCCCAGTCGTGTCCGACTCTTTGCAACCCCATGGACTGCAGCGCACCAGGCCTCCATGTCCCTCACCATCTCCTGGACTTTTCCCAAGTTCATGTTCATTATATCACTGATGCCATCCAACCATCTCATCCTCTGACGCCCTCTTCTCCTGTAGACAGGCTATTTTTATAACTTTTTATTTTATCTTGGAGTATAGTCGATTAATAATGTTGTGATTGTTTCAAGTGAACACCAAAGAGATGCAGCCATTCACATACACGAATGCAATCTCCCCCAAAGTCCCCTCCTATCCAGGGAACCTTATCCCTTGTATCCACATTAAATATAGTAGTCTGTACATGTCAACTCCCTAACTACCCCTTCCCCCTAATCTTACTCCACTGGAAACCACAAATTCATTCTCTGAGTCTGTGACTCTGTTTTGTAAATGAGTTCACGTGGGTCATTTTTTTTAGATTCTACAGATCATGTTTGCAGCCCCCTGGACTGCAGCCCACCAGGCTCCTCTGTCCATGGGATTCTCCAGGCAAGAATACTGGAGTGGGTTGCCACCTCCTCCTTCAGGGGATCTTCCCGACCCAGGAATCGAACCCACATCACCTGAGGCTCCTGCACTGGCAGGAGGACTCTTTACCACTTGAGCTACCTGGGAAGCCCAATTCTCCACATAAGGCATGTTTTATGATATTTCTGCTTCTCCAGACAGTCTAATTTTATAATACCTTTTAGGGGGAAACCAAAAAAAGTAAAATTTACTCAGGATAGAATTAGAAACAGTTCAGATATTCATTTCATTACAGAGTCTAATGGAGGGAGGAGGCCCTTTTGTTATTGCTGTTGCTGTCATCTGTGTGAGTGTGTGTGAGTGTGTGTGTGTGTGCACACACTGTGTGTGTGTGTGTGCGTGCACGCTGTGAGTGTGTACATGTGTGTTCTGTGTGTGTTTGTGTGTGCACACGCTGTCTGTGTGCACGCACGCTGTGTGTGTGTGCTGTGTGTGTGTTGTGTGTGTTGTGTGTGTGCACACGCTGTGTGTGTGTGTGTGCTCTGTGTGTGTGTGTGCTGTGTGTGTGTGTGCTAAGTGTGTGTGTGTGTGAGTGTGTGTGCTGTGAGTGTGTGTGTGCTGTGAGTGTGTGTGTGCTGTGTGTCTGTGTGCTGTGTGTCTGTGTGCTGTGAGTGTGTGTGTGCTATGTGTGAGTGTGTGTGTGCTGTGTGTGTGTGTGTGCTATGTGTGAGTGTGTGTGCTGTGTGTGAGTGTCTATGTGTTGTGTGTGTGCTCTGTGTGTGTGTGCTGTGTTGTGTGTGTGCTGTGTGTGTGTGATGTCTGTGTGTGTAAGTGTGAGTGTGCTGTGACTGTGTGTGAGTGTGAGTGTGCTGTGTGTGTTTGTGTGTGCTGTGTGTGAGTGTGTATCTGTGTGTGTGTGCGCTTGCAGGATAAAGATACGCTGAGATAAAGAAAAGGCACAATGTTCTTTTCAACAGTTTTCAGAACAGTTCATGGTTTTTGAAGAAGAGATAAGTAGAAACAGCTGACACCTTGTTTCCCGATAGGATTAAAAGGATGAACCGTATAATGTCCGTGAAGCACCTTGGCCTCCACGGAATAACCTGGCAGTTGAACCATAGGGAAGCAGGATGCCTACCTTCCTTTCAACTTCTGTCAGCTTTTCCCAACTTCTTGGGTGATTTATTCTCTTCATACACCATATCTGAGTAAGATTCGGGAGAAAATATTGCTTGAGGTTTGATTCAGCATCAAGCAAAATGAGATTCAGCACCTAGAGCTATCTCAGCTTCCTTGAATTCCATCACCGGTAACCAAAATGTTTCATTTTCTTTTTATCCGCTACCTGTCTTGCTGCCCAGAAGAATGGGAGGTCTGCGGGGGATGGTGATGTTGGGGCATAAGCAGCTCTGTTCTTGTGGGCATTTGCACATGGTTAGCATGGCATTGGGCTTCCCTGAAGGCTCGGACCATAAGGAATCTGCCTGCAAAGCAGGAGACCTGGATTGGGAAGATCCCCTGGAGGAGGGTGCGGTGATAAAGAATCTGCCTGCCAATGCAGGAGATGCAGGCTCCTGGGTCTGGAAAGATCCCCTGAAGAAGGGAATGGCAACCCACTCCAGTACTCTTGCCTGGAGAATTCCTGGATGGAAGAGCCTGAAGGGCTACAGTCCATGGGGTCGCAGAGTCGGGCACGACTGAACGACTAGGCATAGCAGAACACATGATGGCATTGTCCCTTCCACGAGTGTGTGTGTGTGTGTGTGCGCACTCAGTCATGTCTGACTCTTTGGTGATCCCATGGACTATAGCTCGCCAGGCTCCTCTGTCCATGGAATTTTCCCATCAAGAATACTGGAACAAATTGCCATTTCCTTCTCCAAGGGATCTCCCCGACCCAGTGATTGAATCCATGTCTCTTGCATCTCTTGCATTCGCAGGCAAGTTCTTTACTAGCTAAGCCACCAGGAAGCCCGTCCCTTTCCTGTAAGTTAGAAAAATAGAATTTGAGCGGGGATACAGAAAAAGAAATCTGTGGACTATTTTTGTATGTCTTGTCTTGATTATCATGGCAAAAAAGCACTTTTTTGTGGGTTTTGTTGATCCTATCTGAAGTGTTATGACTGGATGATATGCATGGATATGGTGGATACGGATGGTTGCTGCTGCTGCTGCTAAGTCGCTTCAGTCGTGTCCAGCTCTGTGCGACCCCATAGACAGCAGCCCACCAGGCTCCCCCGTCCCTGGGATTCTCCAGGCAAGAACACTGGAGTGGGTTGCCATTTCCTTCTCCAATGCATGAAAGTGAAAAGTGAAAGTGAAGTCACTCAGTCGTGTCCGACTCCTAGTGACCCCGTGGACTGCAGCCTACCAGGCTCCTCCGTCCGTGGGATTTTCCAGGCAAGAGTACTGAGTGGGGTGCCATTGCCTTCTCCATGGATGGTATCCATACTCATACATATATGTGTAAATATGTGTAAGTAAGTAAGTAAATATGTACATATAGACTGGGACAAAAGATCCAAGATTATGTGTGGTGTTGATTATATGCCATAATTCTGACCTATACCCAGGCCCTTTATGTGATAATCTGGTTAATTGGGCCTTACACCTACATTCATTCAAATTAATACATGTGAAAAACGGAAATCACAAAGTATTGGTGATGCTATTTTTGCCAGCTTTATTGAGATAGAATTGACATATGACATTGCGTGAGTTTAAGGTATGCAAACATGATCCGATACACCTATGTACTGTGAAATCGTTTACCACAATGAATGTAACATAGCCTTCACCTTGCATAATCACCATTGAACTGTAGCTGTTACAGTGAAAACACGTAAGAATTACTCTCAGAGCAACATTCAAGTAAAGAACACAGTGCTGTTAACTATACCATGGTGTACATTAGACCCAGAACTTATCTTAATAATGAGAAGTGTTTGCACTGCCCTTTGACCAACATCTCCTCATTTCCTCAACCTGCAGTCCCTGGGACTCGTCAACCTATCCGCCCTCTCTCTCCACATATAAGCAATATCATATGAGTCTCATCTGCCTGCATCGGGCTTACTTCACTCAATATGACAATGTCTGGGCCCACCCATGTTGCTGCAAAAGGCGTTTCGCTCTTTGTAACGGCTGAGCAATCTCCACTGTCCACATGTACCGCATCCTCTTCCATTCACCCGCCGGGGACACTTAGGCTGCTTCCGTATCTTGACTATTGTAAATAGTGCTGTGAAGAACACTGGGGTGCGGGTCTCCTTTCTAAGCTGTAATTCTGCACGCTTGCAGCCGTGGAAGCCTGGGCTGGCTGCCGGTACAGACTGGGTGCTGGCTGGAAGCAGGTGTAAAGAGGTGGGAAGGACTCGGGTGGTTGGCATCTGGGAACGTGAACACCTGTGGGGTAAAAAACAGTGAGATATGCCTGGGGTCCCCCGAGGTGGCGGAGCTGGCTGTTGGTTTCCTGGGTGGAGAAAGCTGCTGGGGTCCTCTGCAGAGCAGGTCTCTGGGAACTATGGTCGCCCCCACTATGGGGCTATAGTGAGGGCCTTTGCCCTGCTTCCCTGTTCCTAGCCATCTCTTTAGTCTCAGCTTCACCAGGCTCTGGGTTTGGTAAAACCAAAGTGGTTCCTCTGGGGACACTGGTCAGCCTCTTGGCTGTCCGTTCTCAGGGAAGGGAAGTCTTTCCAGCCAGGGAGTTCCCTGTTGGCACGGAGAAGCGCCAGCCTGCAGGTGAGACAAGGCAGGAAAAATGAAGCTGTCCTTCCTTCCCTTCTATGTGGTCATTCTCAGGCTTCTGTTCCACTGTGTCGACATTTTGGAGGTGGACTCCTAGGCTCTCCCAGAGCTGTTTTTGATCGTGGACTCTTCATCTTTGTGAGGGGAGGAATCCTGGGGTCTCCCACACTGCCATCTTGGTGACATCATTTTGGGGGTTGTTCGAAACAATAAGAAACACACAGCACTTTGGCCTCTTGATGGATTGAATTAAATGGGTCAGTTCAAAGTCTGAAAGTCTGCTCTTTTATCTTTCCTATATCATTTTTGGTAGACTGAGGCTAAAGTATTACAGCTGAAAACTTAAAATTTTGAAACATGATTCCTAAGAGGGATATATTTAGAAGTTGAAAGGGATTTAAAAAAAGAGATTTCAATATTGCCAGCTGGATTTTATCACTCAGTGTTCCCCAGATATACAGAACCAATGGAACATATATATGTATACGATTTTTCTTTTTTAACTTCTATTGGAGCACAGCTGATTCACAGTGTCAGGTTGGTTTCAGGTCTACAACAAAGGGAATGTTATGTTACGCATATACACTGCTGTTTGGTCTCTAAGTTGTGTCTGACGCTTTTGCAACCCCAAGGACTGTAGTCCGCCAGGCTCCTCTGTCCATGGGATTTCCCAGGCAAGAATACTGGAGTGGGCTGCCATTCCCTGCTCCAGGAGATCTTCCTGCCCCAGGGATGGGACCCTGTGTCTCCTGCACTGCGGGTGATTCTTTGTCACCGAGCACCATATCCACTCGTTTTAAGATTCTTTTCCCATATCACGGAGTATTGAGTAGCGTTCCCTGTGCTATGCAGTAGAACCTTAGTAGTTATCTACTGCATATACGGAGAAGGCGATGGCACCCCACTCCAGTACTCTTGCCTGGAAAAGCCCATGGACGGAGGAGCCTGGTGGGCTGCAGTCCATGCGGTTGCGAAGAGTCGGACATGACTGAGCGACTTCACCTTCACTTTTCACTTTCATGCACTGGAGAAGGAAATGGCAACCCACTCCAGTGTTCTTGCCTGGAGAATCCTGGGGACGGGGGACCTGGTGGGCTGCCGTCTCTGGGGTCGCACACAGTCGGACATGACTGAAGTGACTTAGCAGCAGCAGCAATTGCATATATAGTAGTGCACATATGTCAATCTATAGATTTTTTTTTCTTAAGCCACTTGCATGAGGTATGATTGACATACTGAAAACTGTACATACTCAGTATATACAACTTGATGAGTTTGGAGATAAGTGTGTACCTGTGAAACCATGACCATAATCTCTATAGTACACTTTAAAATTTGCTAAAAGAGTACATCTTACATTGTGTTCTTATCACAAAATAATATCATCGTAATAAAAAATAAATAGTGCGGTAGGAAACTTTCAGAGGTAATAGATCTGTTTATGGCAAAGCAGGAGATTTCTCACAAGGACTGGCCCACACAGTTCCTTTTACGGAAGTAGGAATTCCCACAATCCAGGAAACCCAGGGAAGCAGAGGTGTGGTTCAGGGTTCAAACACCAGGGAAAGCGATGGTGTTGATCCCAGTCCAAGTTCAGAAGGGAGCGTGCTCCGGTTCATGCAAGTCAGGAAGAGAAGCTGGCATGAGTTGCCCCCCGACACCCGACCCCCGACCCCCGACCTCTGCTCTGTGCTCCAGTCAAGCCCTCAGGACTGGAGGGCACCCACCACACTGGGGATGGTGACCTGCTTTACTGAGTCCACCAATTCAAATGCTTATCCCCTCTCCCAACATCCTCACAGACACACCCAGAATTAACGTTTAGCCAAATATCTGCACTCCCAACCCCGGGGGTAAAATCGACACATAAAATCACTGTGATCGGACCCTATTCTCCAAAAGACTGCGTGTAGCGTCTGTTTTGGCTTAGTGGTAAAGAACTCACCTGCCAATGAAGGAGACATGGGTTCAATCCCTGGGTCAGGAAGATCTCCTGGAGGGGGAAACAGCAACCCACTCCAGTCTTCTTGCCTGAGAAATCCCACAGACAGAGGAGTCTGGCGGGCTACAGTCCATGGGCTTGAAAAAAGTCAGACATGGCTTAGTTACTAAACAACAGCAGTGTCTATTTTAACAATGAGTCCTGCCAATGAGATAAGTGAAAATTCTTGGCCCAGAGCCTGGTATACATTAGACACTATGGGAATGTCTTCATTCATTTATTAATATACTTAGGTGGAAATGTAACATAAATGCCATTTCCTCTAGTGCCTTATCTCATCACCAGAAGATGGGCCCCTAAAACACGCTCAGAATTCATCTGCATTTCATTCACTTGTGCACCCCTGAAGCAACTGCATATACACAAGTACTATGCATGCGTCAAAGGGCATTCACGTACAGGCAAAGGCTGCTGCCACCCACCAAGATTCCCTAAAGGAAATCAACCTGAATATTCATTGGAAGGACTGATGCTGAAGCTGGAGCTCCAATCCTTTGGCCACCGGATGCGAAGAGCCAACTCATTGGAAAAGACCCTGATGCTGGGAAAGACTGAAGGCAGGAGGAGAAGGGGACGACAGAGGATGAGACGGTTGGATGGCATCACCGACTCAATGGACACGAATCTGAGCAAACTCTGGGAGATAGAGAAGGACAAAGAAGCCTGGTGTGCTGCTGTTCATGGGGTAGCGCAGAGGAAGAACCACGTCAAATAGAAGTGGGGGGAAATGTGAGGCTGCTCTCACCACTACTCAAACAGCACACTCACTGTCTCGCATTTTTCTCATTTATTTATTTTTTAAATGGAAAGTTTTTCCTGCCTTTAAGCATGCAAGAACCCTCCAAGGGGCGATTTCTTCAGCCCATTGACAAAGTCTGGCATATAGCAGGAATTACTGAACATGTGTTGCCCTCTGAAGAAAAAGTAGTTGTTGATCATTTTGATGAATGGACACCAGGTGCATACCTGATTAAATCCTGATTGTGGACCTGATTAGGTCCACAATTCAGAGAAGAAAAGGTACACCACATAAAAAGCGGATGCCTCCAAAAGTATATTTCCCCAAATTCACCATCTTCCCAGAATCGGTCCTATACCAATAACATGGTCGGACACCCACGTGTTATCTTTCTCTGGCCTAATGTGTATTCTAGAACAAAGCATACAGTACTGGAGGGCAACCAAGCACCTCTTCCTGGAATACACCACTTGTTGTTCCTTTGATGAAGTAGGTCTCTTTCCCTCCATCTCCACTACCTAAGACTGCCCCCCTTCCACCCAGTCTCACTGCAGCCAAAGGGATCTTAAATTTCAGAGAAGATTATTTCATCCCTTGCTTTTCAAGTAAAGTCCACAAGTCCCTAAGCGAGCCTGCGAGGCTCTCCATGACCTGGTTTCTCTTGAATTTAGCAGCTGAATCTCACACTAAGCCTCTCACTCATCAGGCTGCAGCCACTCTGGTTTCTCAGTTCCTCAAGGCATCCTTGCATTTGCAACTCCTTCCATCTGGAGTGGTAACCCCATCCTATGACTATGACGTACTTACTCTTTAAGCCTCAGCTTAACGGTCAGCTCCTCAGGGGAGGCTTACCTGATCTCATCAAACTGAGTCAGAACCCTACTGTACAGGGTAACAGTATCCTGTGATGCTTCCTCTCTTCCCCTTTCCAAAATCACATCAAAATATTAATTAATTGGGTTCAGTTCATTTCAGTCGCTCAGTCGTGTCCGACTCTTTGCAACCCCATGAACCCCAGCACGCAAGGCCTCCCTGTCCATCACCAACTCCCAGAGTTCATTCAAACTGGTGTCCCTCGAGTCGTGATGCCATCCAGCCATCTCATCCTCTGTCGTCCCCTTCTCCTCCCACCCTCAATCTTTCCCAGAATCAGGGTTTTTTCCAATGAGTCAGTACTTCGCATCAGGTGGCCAAAGTATTGGAGTTTCAGCTTCAGCATCAGTCCTTGCAATGAATGTTCAGAGTTGATTGCCTTTAGAATGGACTGGTTGGATCTCCTGTTGTCCAAGGGACTCTAAAGAGTCTTCTCCATCACCACAGTTCAAAAGCATCAATTCTTTGGCTCTCAGCTTTCTTTATGGTCCAACTCTCACATCCACACATGACTACTGAAAAACCACAGCCTTGACTACATGGACCTTTGTTGGCAAAGTAATGTCTCTGCTTTTTAATATGCTGTCTAGGTGAGTCATAACTTTTCTTCCAAGGAGAAAGTGTCTTTTAATTTCATAGCTGCAGTTATCATCCGCAGTGATTTTGGAGGCCAAAAAAATAAAGTCTCTCACTGTTTCAATTGTTTCCCCATCTATTTGCCATGGGGTGATGGGACCAGATGCCATGACCTTAGTTTTCTAAATGTTGAGTTTTAAGCCAACTTTTTCAACTGTGTCGTGGCTCAATATCTATACCCTGCATTCTAATCTCCATGAAGGAAAAACCATGTCTTTCTTATTTACTATTATATTCCTGAACTTAGTGTTATTTCTGATATGTAGTTGATAATCTATAAATATTTGCTGAATTGATGAATCAGATTGTGGAATCTCCATGGAGACATTTCCCAAGTAATATTTCTAGTGGACGTGAAGGTCGTTAAAAGGTGGCAGTCAGATTCATAGTCATCTGTCTGCAGATGATAAAGTAAATGTCCTATAGGAGATGGAAGTGCTGGTTTTCATTACCGGAGAACAGAAAATAGCTTGAATGAACTGAGCCAGATGGTCCATGAACAATGCTTCAGAAATAAAACAGGGATCCTGACCTTTGGTGATCAAGAAATATTTCAAAAGTTATCCATCAGGCTCAATTCAGCTTTACACCAAGATCGAACTGTTTCCAATAATTAATGCAAGTCATTACACCTTTCTTTGATTCTGCAGTGTCTTGGTCCTCTACAGTACCTCAGGAAGTAAACTAACTTGAACATTTTCCAGTTCACATCTATTTTCCCCTTTCTTTCCTCTATTTTTCTTCCCTTGTTTTCTTCCCCTTGACTCTTCCATGACAAATACCTAAATTATACATGATTGAATGTTGAGGATCCAGTTTCTTTTGGACAAGGTTGATTTCTACCCCACTACCCACAACCAAGGAAGATGACTATCCTCACTATGTAAGCAATAAGCTACTGTATTGTAAGTATTCAAAGTCCAGATGATAGTGTGGTGGGAAAAAAGAAACTGTGTAGCTGAGAAAACAATCAGCAATATTCAGGATGGTTCAGAAAAATAAATT
Organism: Bos grunniens; assembly: GCF_055505025.1. Classification (NCBI taxonomy): domain Eukaryota; kingdom Metazoa; phylum Chordata; class Mammalia; order Artiodactyla; family Bovidae; genus Bos; species Bos grunniens. The sequence goes on along the minus strand of NC_141179.1, from coordinate 82,251,212 downwards.
TCACATTTTATAGCATCTTATCACTTATAAAGTCCTTCAGCACTCAATTTCTCTTGAGACTGGCTTTAATCATAGCTAGGTAATTTTTACTGGTGTGATAACTGAGGCAGAGAATTTCTGGCTCAAGGTCACAGAGTTAATAAAGCAATTACTGGAACCTAAATCTACTTTTTTTTTTTTTTTTTGCCTCCATATGTCTTTGTAATTATCAGGTCTGGTTTCTCTATTACAAAGACAAGCTAAAAGCCCAAAGGATTATCTGCAGGAGCTTCTGAATCAATGGAGCTCAAGTCTTACTCTGCTTGGGAAACCTTCATCCTGCTGAGAGCTCTCTTCAGAGCCTCCTTCACTTCCTTGTTCCTCAGGCTGTAGATCAGTGGGTTCAGCATCGGGATGACCACAGTGTAAAATACTGACACGATCTTGTCCTCCCCGAGCGATTTTCCCATGTTACCTTTCAGGTATATGAATATGAGCGTCCCGAAGAAAAGAGCCACGGCAGTTATGTGAGAAGCACAGGTGGAGAAGGTCTTGGCTTTGCCGCCAGCTGAACGAATCTTCAGAATGGCCCGAATGATGAACAGGTAGGATATGAGAATCACTGAAACGCTGGTTGCAATGACCAAGAAAGCTAAAAGGTAGATCACCCGTTCTCGTGGCCTGGTCTCACTACAGGCAAGCTTCAGCAGAGGAGGGAGGTCACAGAAGAAGAAGTCCACGTGGTTCGACTTGCAGAAGGAGAGAGAAAAGGCGCACCCGGTGCGGACCACGGAATTGACCGCGGCACCACCGTACGCCCCGGCCACCAGCCCCAGGCGCGTCTGGGGCGTCATGGCCGAGGCGTAGAGGAGGGGGTTACACACGGCCACGCAGCGGTCATAGGCCATCACGGCCAGAAGGAAGCACTCAGCACTAGCACAAAGGGTGAAGAAGAAGAACTGGGTGGCACAGCGCTCAAAGGTGATGGTCCTCTTACCGGTCCGCAAGGTCTCCAGCAGCTGAGGGACAATAACGGAGGAGTAGCAAATGTCCAGGAAGGAGAGGTGGCCGAGGAAAAAGTACATGGGAGTCTGGAAGCGAGGGTCACTCTGAATCAGCGCCGTCACCCCCAGGTTGCCTCCCAGGGTGATGAGATAAAGGAGCAGAAACACAAAGAAGAGACCCGTCTGCAGCTCGGCCGACAGCTGGAACCCCAGCAGAACGAATTCTGTTACCAAAGTGCCATTCTCCGCCATGAGTCCTAGGCTGCCCACTGAAATCAAAAAAGAAAACCTCATTAAAGATAAATTAAGATGAACACGGCCTGATCTGGTCACTTTCAGCAAATCACTTCACGGGTTTTGAATACCTGTATTTCTTTTTGACCGTGCTGGGCCTTGGCTGCTGTGTGCGGGCCTTCCTGGGTGTGACCAGCTGGGGCTACTCCCTAGTTCCGGTGCACGCACTCCTCGGCGCGGCGGCTTCTCTTCTTGTGGAGCACCAGCTCTAGGGCGAGCGGGCTCAGTGGCTGCTGCTCCCAGGCTCTAGAGCGCAGGCTCAATAGTTGTGGCGCACGCGCCTTGCTGCTCTGTAGCGTGTGGGACCTTCCCAGGTGAGGGATCAAACCCACGTCTCCTGCATTGGCTGGCAGAGTCTTCACCACTGAGCCACCAGGGAAGTCCTCACTTTACAATTGTTACACTTTTTCAGTGGATCTTGCAGAGATCCTTGCAAGCACATATTTGTTCATCCTGCTTTTCGCGAGAAGAATATGAGGGTCAAAGAGGTGAAGTGACTAGCTCCTGATTTCATAGTAAAGAGGCAAAACCAGGACTAGAATGCAGCTCCTAGGCAATTCCTAACTTCTTACCGGTTCCGAATTGGAAACAGTCATCGGCCTCACTGAAGAGTGAGGAGAAACCCTGGCGGTATAGCATTAAGGACGTGACCTTTGAAATCAGACCGTGGTTCCCATCTCTTGAGACCTTGGCCGAGTTAATTCAACTTTCTCAACCTTAGCATCCTTGTTGGTTGAATGAGAATGTCAGTGCTAAAGTCATGATATTACTGTGAATAGCTAACACTTGGTCTGACTCACACACTTAGAATTATTTTTTTCTAAATTCTGCAACAATGTAACATCTTCTAGGTTCATGTATATTCTGGAATCTTATCTCCAAGTCCACAGCCCCTTGGAATTCCAATATCAACTCTATCTTTCTGCGTGGCTATTTTGATGCACACGTGAACCCAACAGAGTTGGATGCAAGACAGTGAGCTGTGAAGAGCAACCTCAGCTAGAACTCCTACAAGCTGTTGCCCGCCAAGTCTCTTCTTCCTCTCCGCTTCTGCTAGGCAACATGCCCTGGTTTTCACATTCTCTTATTCCAAAGAAACTGTCCCATTATTTTAAAATGCCAGATCACTATCAATTGGTAAGAATCATGAATCAAGCCATTCCAGAATTAGCCTGCAAAGGTCCTTAAGGGACAAAGCCACCACACTGAGCTTAGAATTCTAATAAAGATCGAGGGCTCGCCGAGTATTTAGACAATCTTGCTTCTGTGCCTTCTGGATGCCCATCATCTGGGGTAACGGAAATACTGAACGCAGACTTCAAAGGTGATTCTTTTTGTCCTCCATCCTTGAAGCAAAAACTGAATTTGAGAGAGCTCTCACAGGATTTTAGATAATTGAGAAAATAAAACTTTGCCCAATGTTTGGCAAAAGCTGATCTAATGATGAAATAAGTGTCAGTGTCTGGTGTTTACCCCTCCGCCACTGAGGTCCTGCTAAGGTAAATATTTAGGAGTTCTTTTCTTTCCTCGGGGCCCAATATAATATTGACTCTCAACCAAAACAATGACTTGCTGCGTTCTTGGAATTCACACAAATCATCTTGACCAAAAAGGGGAAAAAAGAGAGAGACTCATGATCATTTATTTATTCAGTAAGAATCTGCTGAGAATTTACAATGCGTGAGGCACTCTTCTGGTTGCTGGGAAGAAAACACACAAAGATCTTTCCCTTGTGAGGTGGTCATTCTAGCAGAAGAGCTAGGCATATACAAATATATTTCTTTTAAATAAAGAGCTATATTTTTTAACAAGCTAGAAGATAAGTGCTATGAAAGACGTGCACACACAGAGCTTTGGGAGACCCCAAGTATGGAGAGGAGCGTTAACAGGCTCATCAAGGAAGGCTCACTGAAAAGGGACGTTTCTGCAGAAATGGTGGGAATCAGGCAGCTACTCACGCTCCTTTGTACACATCATTTATGCACGAACATAGGAAATGAAGACACCAGCAGCGGACCACTGCGCCTCCATTACACAACACACAGAATCCTTCGGGTCCTTCTGAGACCTGAAGACAACTTTGTTCAGAAGTGCCAACCTCCTGTGCCAACACAGAGTGAAACCCCTAAGGTATCAGAGGCTCGATAATCAGCCTAAGGTCACTCACTGCAAAGACAGACGAGAAAACAGCACAGCGGCTGAGAAAACGGCCCGGAAGACAGACGGGGCTCACTCCAAACTCAGCTGTTTCTATTTGTGTGACCTTGGGCGAGGTGTTTGGCCTCTAGACTCGCAGACACAATATCCTTGCAATAGCAACAACAGCTCTGCTCTGCTGCGGGAGGCGAAAGAGACAATTCATGGAAATACACATGACCTGCGTAGCACAGAGTAAGCACTCAATACATGGAATTGTTACAAAATGATTTTTCAGCCACTAGGTTGCTCTGCCATGCAGAAATTGAATTTACCCCTGTTTTATTACTGAGTAAAATGAGGCTCAACTGGTTAACCCAACCTTCCCAAGGCCACACCAGGACCTCTGGCTCTAAATTCACTGTGCTTCCACCAACCGACACAGGACTCGTGATTCTGGCCCGGGAAGTGAGACGCTAGCCCAGTTCCGAGCAGCCCCGGGGGGGAGACGAGAGTCAGTACCCCCTTCTCCCACCACTCCCCCGAGAGACACTTCTAGGTCTCCGCTGCGGGAGGAGCTGGTCGCCTTGGGAGCGGAGCGTCATGGTGGGGAGGGCCGCTGATGATGCTGAGCCAGCAAGAGGGCACGAAGGGAAGGTCGGAAGCGGCGTCTGGAGGCTGGCACGGACGCCTGCTGTCCGCCGCTAAGGCGGTATGGAACTCAAGCAGCTCTCCTCCCATCTCTGGATCTGTGTCCTCATATGACCAGACTGGACTCCGTGACCTTGACCGCTGCGTCCTGTTCTTCAGTGTGAGGACCTCTCTTCTCTCTTAAAAGTCCCACGACAGAGGAAAAGGGCAGGTACTAATAGCAGTGAGGGAGCACAGCATTACAACAGCAGTCGCTTTGAGTGAACTTCTGTTCTACGTGTTCTACAGACACTGCCTCACTGACCTTTCACAGTACGCCCGACACTGGAGACTCTGACTGTCTGTACTTACAGACTGGGAACTAGAGGCTTGCAGAGATGAAGCAGTCTGGTTCCAGGAAACCACCGGACTTGCCTGGGGCTCAGTGGTAAAGAGTCCGCCTGCCATTGCAGGAGACGCAGGTTTGATCCCTGGGGTCAGGAAGATCCTGGGGAAGGGAATGGTAACCCACTCCAGTGTTCTTCTCTGGGAAATCCCATGGGCAGAGGAGCCTGGGGCTACAGTTCTGGGGGCAGCAAAAGAGTCAGACACGACTCAGATACTAAACAACAACAAACCATCAGGCTGGGATTTGAACCAAGGTCCACTGGACTTCAAGGTCACGCTGCCAACTGACAAACAACTAATCTCAAAAATATACAAGCAACTCCTACAGCTCAATTCCAGAAAAATAAATGACCCAATCAAAAAATGGGCCAAAGAACTAAACAGACATTTCTCCAAAGAAGACATACGGATGGCCAACAAACACATGAAAAGATGCTCAACATCACTCATTATCAGAGAAATGCAAATCAAAACCACTATGAGGTACAATTTCACGCCAGTCAGAATGGCTGCGATCCAAAAGTCTACAGGCAATAAATGCTGGAGAGGATGTGGAGAAAAGGGAACCCTCTTACACTGTTGGTGGGAATGCAAACTAGTACAGCCACTATGGAGAACAGTGTGGAGATTCCTTAAAAAACTGGAAATAGAACTGCCTTATGATCCAGCAATCCCACTGCTGGGCATACACACTGAGGAAACCAGAAGGGAAAGAGACACGTGTACCCCAATGTTCATCGCAGCACTGTTTATAATAGCCAGGACATGGAAGCAACCTAGATGTCCATCAGCAGATGAATGGATAAGAAAGCTATGGTACATACACACAATGGAGTATTACTCAGTCATTAAAAAGAATACATTTGAATCAGTTCTAATGAGGTGGATGAAACTGGAGCCTATTATACAGAGTGAAGTAAGCCAGAAAGAAAAACACCAATACAGTATACTAACACATATATATGGAATTTAGAAAGATGGTAACAATAACCCTGTATACGAGACAGCAAAAGAGACACTGATGTATAGAACAGTCTTTTGGACTCTGTGGGAGAGGGAGAGGGTGGGATGATTTGGGAGAATGGCATTGAAATACGTATAATATCATGTATGGAACGAGTTGCCCGTCCAGGTTCGATGCACAATACTGGATGCTTGGGGCTGGTGCACTGGGACGACCCAGAGGGATGGTATGGGGAGGGAGGAGGGAGGAGGGTTCAGGATGGGGAACACATGTATACCTATGGCGGATTCATAGATATTTGGCAAAACCAATACAATAGTGTAAAGTTTAAAAATAAAATTAAAAAAAAAAAAAAGGTCACGCTGCCAGCAGCTCACAAGCATGGTAATGAGTTACCATCTAGTGAGCACCTTTTTACCACAACCAGAACTTTCTACTGGCTTTACAAGCGTTACTCTCTACATTTGGGCAGAGAGGAGAGAAACACAAATTAAATAAAAATTTTGGAAAGTGACCACAACTCTGAGAACACTGCACACGTTCTCCTCTTTGTGGTACCATCTTTACTGGCCCCACCTTGTCTGCAGGGATGTGAGGCAGACCACGTGCCCAGGACCACCACCAGAATTAAACTCCAGTCAAGGACGTGCCGCCACCAGGAGCACAGGTCTGAGTGGCGGGAGCGGCCATGTGGCCAGCCTTGCTCCTTCCTCCTCACCAGTTCTTCCCTGCTCTTCTGCTTTGCCCAAGCCTCATTCCTCATTCTTTATTTATTATCTTGCTACATGTTATACATTTTTATAAGCCACTTTAAATCTCTTCTGGAAAGAGATATTGATGAATAAATAAATACAAAATAAAATCGCCTGTTTGCCAGAAGCCAAGATCATCCAAACACGCAGCCATCAGACCAGCAGCAGTGCCGCCAGAGGCCTTGGCCAAATGGATTCTGGAAAGACAGTGCACGCACAGTGGTTCAGTCTAAATCAGACCCAACAAGGATGATGAAGAAAGGCAGACGGGCAGGGGAGCAAATGGACAGCTCGGGGAGGGCTCCAGGTCTGTGCTACTGCAGTCGGTTCCTGACGTCTTCATAAACCCAAATTCAAGGGTAGTGACCTAGGACTGCAACTTGAAACTGTGAAAAGCATGGAGGGTCTCCTAATCCCTAACATACTCTGTCTGTGTGCGTGCTTCTTTTTTTCACCTTTTTATTTTATACTGGAGTACAGCGGATTAGCAATGTTGTGTGGGTTTCATATGTACAGCGAAGTGAGTCAGTTATACATACACATGTACCTATTCTTCTAATTCTTTTCCCATTTAGGTTGTTACATAATATCACCAGAGTTCCCTGTGTCACACACGAGGTCACTTTGTTTACCCATTTTAAAGATAGCAATGTGTACCTATCACTTCAGTATGATCCTTCTGAGCATCAGGTACATCTACTTTTCAATGGACAGAGGAAAATGTTAGAGAAAACTCAGGTTGGCAAGTGTTTGCTGACCTTCAGAGGAGCTAGAAAGTTTGTTCTCTCCAAGACAAGTTCCACCTCTCCTTGTGATGCCTTGTCTAAACTCCTGAACTGGTCCAAAATGATTGATAATTCCAGATAGAGTAGCCAATTGATTTCCTAATGTTATGGTTGGAGAAAACCAACAGCAGCTGCACAAAATCTCTAGGCAGGGAGAAGAACCATGGATCGCTGCAGACTCAGAGGAAAGTATTTGGTCCCAGGCAATTTAGATAAACTAAGCTGCTGGGGAAATATGCGTGGAACACTGAAAGAGCAGCTTCCTGTTTTTGGAGCCCACAAAATAGCTGAAATTGCTGGGTTTTGAGGACGCACAGTAAGAAAAGGAATCCTCAACGTCATCGTGAACCCACCACGCTCCTTGGTGCTGAGCCACATCAGCACTGCCCATTCTCAGTGATCTGTTACCTATTTGCTGCTGGGCACAGAAATATCTCACTTCCAGACACTTCCTGGGGGACCACGAACTCTAGGTTATCTTTCCCCCACGTAAGTCATGTCTGCTCAAGACTCACAGCTTCATTTTCATATTGGCCAACACACCTGGGCTTCCCTAGTGGCTCAGTGGTAAGAGGATCTGCCTGCCAATGCTAGAGACACCCTGGGAGGGGGGGATCCCCTGGAGAAGGAAATGGCAACCCACGCCTGTATCCCATGGAGAAGTATCCCTGGACAAGGAAATGGCAACCTACTCCGGTATTCTTGCCCAGAAATCCCAAGGGCAGAGGAACTTGTCTGCTACAGTCCATGGGGTCGCAAAAGAGTCAGACATGACCTAGCTACTGAACAACAACAGCGACAAGACATCCAGGTCATCTAAGTCACACACCCCAGAGCTCATGGAGAAAGACCTCCAGACTGACTGCTCTCTGGGATTATTAACCTCTCCAAGACCACCACTAAACCTCAGAACACTAACAAGGGTTTCTGAAGTGAAGAAGCCCAGCAGATTTTGGTGTTTAATATACTGGACTAGGAGCCAAGAGGCTACTATGGGCTAATCGAGAAAATATATGGGAAGATGATTCTCAAAGTAATAAGTCTGCAATTGGAAGGGATTGTTAGCAGGGCCCAGATGTCAGCTTTATAATAGCTCACACTGTGGAAAATATAGAGCCACGGATCTGAAGAGTACTTATATAGCTCAGCAAAACTAAACCACTTAGATCCTCCAAGTCAGGGTCAAAGTTATTTTAAAACAGTAAGATAAAAAGGTTCTACGATGTGCCTAAATTTATGCAGCCATTGCTCTCAGCTGGAACTATGCGACTAAGGTTTCTAAAGGATCTTCCTTTGTATTCTATGCTAAGCAGAATGCTGTCTACTGGGGTTGCAGTGATGAATATACAGAACTAAACAAATATTAGATGATAATGATCTTCCCTGGGCCGCTAGAATACAGCTGACATATCTACTTGTGGTAACGTCATAGGAAAAAGGAATAAAGGAATGAGGTGCAAGACCATTTGCCACTCAAGGTGTCAGGGCGGACTTGGGCCTTAAGGATGTCTAAGTGGTGGGAGAAAAGGAAACATAACTGCTTCTCGCATCAACACTCTGTATTCAGGTAAAAAGTAGCTCAATCTAGAGATGAAAAGAGACTATTTCAGAGCTCCCCTTCTTCTCAGAAATTTGTTTGGAAGAAAACTTTAGTTGGCCATTTTCTAGTTGAATTTAAACTTATACATAGGAAAGTAATCTCCAGCAAGACTCACCGAAAAATAGGGCAGAACCAGCATGGTGTCGTGGAATTAGAATGCTCGGAAGTTCTAGCACGCTGGGGTCAAGTCCCAGGCAGTCATGTAAATTATCTGAACTTCAGTTGTGTCGTGTATAAGGACAGGAATAACCCCAAGTCACAGGAGTGCTCGAGGATGCAAAGAAAAGGCATGCGTTCCCAAAGACGGGTTCTGCTGCAAGCCATGGAAGGCGTGAATCCCCCTTCCCCAGATGACAGAGGACTCTCGTGATCCCTCACTTTAAAACCCTGTCCTCCCACGATCCCATCTGATCTTCACATAGCCCATTTCGAGGTAAGGCAATTGGCATTTGGAGAGGTCACCAGACTTGTGCAAAGGCCACACAGCTAGGAAGAAAAGCAGCCAGACCTGCGAACCCCTCCACCTCACCTCCCAGCCCCTCAGCACGGCGGTCATAGGGACACAGGCGCCCCCACCTGAAGGTGGGAGCTTGGGGGGCATAGGTGGGAGACCTGGAAAGTGGAAATCTTGAGTTCTCCCTCACTCTGTGATCCCACAATCAACTTCTAGAACGCCACATACATTCACTCCACACACTGACCTCAGGTCTCTCACACTTCCTCACTGCCTGCTGCCTCTGTCTCTTCTGCTCCCCGGGAAGAGAGTGCAGGAGACTCTTGGAAATTACAGGAGTCTCTGACAGTCAGGGCTCTGCCCTTTGGACTTCAGACAGATGGAGCAGAGATGAGGAAAAGAGGTCCGGAGATGAGGGGGGTCTTGCCAAGAAGCGAACACCAGTGGAAAATGCTGGGAGTGGCAGGTCTCCTGCAGCCTGGCGAGACACCCTTTCTACTGTCTGGACTGCACCTCCTTTTCCAAATCTTAGCTTTTCTGTGTCCCAGAGCAACTCAAGCCCTCTGCCTCTTGGAGAGTGATGAGAATAAATGAGCCGACCCCTGCAAAGGGCGATGGGAGGGGAGAGGAGTTCTGATGATGGGGAACACCTGGATAGGACCAGTCCCGCAAAGTGTGAGCAGGTCTCTTTAGTCCTGGGTGGAGTTTTTCACCCTCTAATCTCCTTAGGGCTTCCCTGGGGGTTCAGATGGTAAAGAATCTGCCTGCAATGCAGGAGACCCCAGGTTCAATCCCTGGGTCAGGAAGATCCCCTGGAGAAGGGAATGGCTACCCACTGCAGTATTCTTGCCTGGAGAATTCCATGGACAGAGGAGCCTGGTGGGCTTCAGTCCATGGAGTCACAAAGAGTTGGACGTGACTGAGAAACTAACACTTTCACTTTCAACCTCCTTAGAGCTTCTCCCAAAATCAGGACCCAGTTGATCAGTCCTAAAAGAAAGACCTCAATTCTCTACGCTTAGGTTAGGAAGATCCCCTGGAGAAGGGAATGGCTACCCACTGCACTGTTCTTGCCTGGAGAATTCCATGGACAGAGGAGCCCCGAGGGCTACAGTCCAAGGGGTCACAAAGAGTCAGACAGGACTGAGTGACTAAGCACGGTGAGCACTCACAGGAAATAACTTCATGGACTCCAGTCTGAAAGGATCTGAGATTTCCCTCTGGCCCACAGCAGAAATCCCACACAGGGCATCTCTGATGGCTGACCTTTGAGCTAATGGTGACTCTTTCCAAGCAGTCTTTATGGAGTTGGAACAATTCCCACGATGGGGACATTATTCTCCCACAAAGGAGCTCATTCTGTTTTAGAGCCTTCCTATCATTTCCAGCTCTCCTTATAATGTCAGTACCATCACATTCCAAATACCTACCAGAGTTTTACAAGTTTCTTAGATATTCAATTAGAGATGCTTCTTGCTCTTTCCCTTTTCTCAATATAACCCCTTAACTGAAATAGCCTCCCTAGTCTTTCATATGGTCTCACCTACCTTGTCTCTGATTCTAAAAGCAGTCACTTGGAGGAGGTAGGAGATGCATTATCAGTCCCATGACACAGATGAGGGGACTGAGACCCAGAGATGCTAAGTTTCTCGCATCCCTGCAAGAGAGAAGAAACACTACCAGCTCCCAACACATTGTGCTCCACACAAACCACACTGGCTCTGACCCTGCTCTCCAAAAAAAAGAGAGATGATCCAATTTTCGATGAGAGGAAACGAAGATTCAACCTCGTCGAGTATGTTTTGAATCTGGACTGTGGTTCATTTCCTCTCTGATCTAATTTGGCCATGCTTACCTTCTGCAGGACCAAGAGTTCCTTTCCTAGAAGATGAGGCTGGATGGGAGCAGAATGTGACGTGAGGTCTGAACGTGGCTTTTGGAGACAAGAGGAATAAACATCTTGAGTGCCTGCAGCTCATAAGCCGCGACATCCACAGAAGCACCCATTGGTAGGTGCCTAGATGTCTGTCCTGTTCTGGGTGCTCCAGGAAGGCAATTAGAAAACCAGGGTGTGGGAATTCGCCACTGATTCAGCATCTCTAATCAAGCCCCAAGCTTCTAATTAGGCTTCTCTGAGCCCCAGAGGAGAGAAATCTTCAGGAAATGGCCCCTGAAAAGTTAGCTTTCTCAGTTCCTCCCCACTCAGACTGTGTCTCATCTGGCAGCTCCAACCATCGGGGGGATAGGAGAGATATTTCCACGCCCTGAGACGTTCTCAACAACCCAAGGGGACACCTTCTGAACAATCTCATTCATGGGGCATGAGTGAAATTAGTGATTATGTGAATTTCTAGAACCCTGCCTGCTCTTTGACTCAACTAATATTAACAATCTGTCTTCATAAAGCAAAAATAGAGACACAGGCATAGGGAGCAAACACACGGACCCCAGCGGAGATAAGGGGTAGGGAGAATGAATTGGGAGATTGGGGTTCACACGCACACACTGCTAGGTATAAAACACGTAACTGACGAGATCCTATTGTAGAGCCCAGGGAACTCCACTCATTGCTCCTCAGTGACCTCGACGGGAAGGAAACCCAACACAGCGGGGATGCACCTATACATATGGCTGATTCACTTTGCTGTACAGCACGAACTGACACGGCAATGTAAAGCAACTAAACTCCAATAAACACTAAATTAAAATGAAAAAAAGAATCTATATATAAAGTGCTTACAAAGTACCTCGCACACCATATTAGTTTTATCCAAATTTAACCCACTGAGCCCTCACAGCAATTCTATGAGGTCGATACTATATTACTCTGCTCTACCAGTGAGGGAACAGTGCTCGGAGAGGCGAAATACCGCCCGTGGTCACACGGGTAGTAAGGGGGGAAGCTGAGACTGGAACTCGGGGAGCTTGTCAAGACACCTCCAGACACTGCTCTTAAGCACTCTTCTGGACTGCTTGATGTCAGCTGATCACAAATAACACTATTCAGGACAGAAAGTCTGGACAGTGTCCAAAAACCATAAATGAAGACATTTTTGTGCTTGTTGTTTAGTCACTAAGTCATGTCCGACTCTGCGACCCCACGGACTGTGGCCCGCCAGGCTCCTCTTCCCATGGGATTTCTCAGGCAAGAATACTGGAGAAGGTTGCCATTTCCTTCTACAGGGGACCTTCCTGACCCAGGGATGGAAGCAGCATCTCCTACCCAAGCAGGCAGATTCTTTACCACTGAGCCACCAGGGAAGCCTAATGAAAACATTTAAAGCCCTGTAATCACACCATTCCAACAGGTACCATTAGAGATGGGGCAAAGGCACCAAGACGTAGTTACTTAGCACAGAAGCTCTGGCAGTGGGCTGCGTGGGTTCACACCTTCCTTCTCTGTGCTGGGAATTTAAAGAACTTATGTGACTTCTCTAAACCCACCTCCTGAGATGGACGTGGAGGCTAAAGATGTTCCATAGAAAACATACAGAACACTCATGCATCTTGAGTGTCAAGCTTTTAGAAAGCATTTGTTTTCTATTTTCTATTAAGCTTCCTAAAATTTAATTTAAAAATATTTCAAACAGAGAGAGAAACACGGAAAATAATGTACCTGACCCCAGGTGTCTGCCGTTAGTACATTAACCTGTGAAAACACTGGTTTCCGGGTTGAAATACTAACGATGGGTCCTTCTCTTATTTGTTTTTTTTAAAGGGCCAATAAGTATAAGGATAATACTAAAGAACAGAGTGATAAAAAATTAATATCCTTCCAGATATCTTGGTACTACTAGTATCCTTCCTGAATTTTTTATCTAGACATTTATTGCATGTATTTAAAATTCAGGATCAAAATTCATACACTTTTTATGCTGTTCCACTGGGGTGAGTTAATATAAGAAACATAGCTGTTATAAGCTACTCAAGTGGGAGAAACCTATAACCCACTGCAATACCCTGGAAAATGGTGATACTTCATGCAGCTCATGATACTGGGGTCATCAAACAATATACCCCAAGATTCTGTACCCTAAAAGTCTAAGCAACCCAGGAAAAGAAAAAACCAACTCCCAAACTTCTCACAATAGTTGGTGCTATTATTGCCCTTGTCTGATACCTGATCACAGGGGTGGTCATGATAACCTGACCGCAAAAGATATCCCCAGGTTTCTGGAATACAGAAACCCTCTAAATGCTTTGGTGAAGGAGAGACCCTGTAAAGAAAAATACGTTTCAAAATTTTAATATATATGTTTCTGAGATGTAATATCCTTCTACTCTTGACAGAAAGGGAATTGAAATAGGTTTCTGTAATTTTGAAAACACTAATAAGGACATGGTAACCCACTCCAGTACTCTTGCCTAGAGAATCCCGTGGACGGAGGAGCCTGGTGGGCTATAGAGTCCACGGGGTCGCAAAGAGTCGGACACGACTGAGCGACTTCACTTTCACCTTCACACACAGGCACACACTTCTAAGCCTATACTAATCGCTGAGATGTGAGACCTCCCTTCCACTCATTCAGTCCCTCACTGGCCCTTCAGTTTTCTCTTTCATTGTTCTATTGATTACTGCTCATGTAGAGAAAGGCTACTGATATAAAAAAGGCTTTTTGACTATTTTTTATTGAACCACAGTAAAGAATCCACCTGCAATGCGGGAGACCTGGGTTAGATCCCTGGGTTGGGAAGATTCCCTGGAGGAGGGCGTGGCAACCCACTCCAGAATTCTTGCCTAGAGAATCCCATGGACAGAGGAGCCTGGTGGCCTACAGTCCGTGGGGTCACAAAGAGTCGGACATGACTGAGCAACTTTCACTTCACACTTCATAGTTGATTTACAATGATTCAGGTACACAGCAAAATAATGCAGCTATACATATATGTAGATACACATTTTCACATTCTTTTCCATTATAGGTTTCTACAAGGTACTGTATATAGTTCCCTGTGGTCTACAGTAGGTGAGTGATCTGTTTTACATACAGCAGTGTGTGCTTGTTAAACCCAAATTCTCACTTTATCCCTCCCCCATTGCTCTCCTCCCTGGTAATCACAAGCTTGTTTTCTATATCTGTGAGTCTGTTTTTACTTTGTAAAAAAGTTCATTTGCATCATTTTTTTAGATTCCACATGTAAGTGATATCATGATATTTGTCAAGAAAGGCTACTGATAATTATTTATGTAGGTCCTTTTTGCCTGGAAAACTTGCTGAGCTCTAATAATTGCCAGTTCATTAGTTTGGACTTTCAATAAAAATAAAAGTTTCATGCATACTTTAAAAAAAGGTATCTCTTATGCTCACATGTGATGGTCAAAATGTAAATCACAGACTCTGTTGACCACTCAGCATTATATCCTGAGCCTTCTCCACCTCAGTGGTCAGATGAGGTCACACGTGCATTCACACTCCACCTCAGCTCAGAATGTCCTAGAAAGTGAAAAGTGGAAAGTGAAAGTCACTCAGTTGTGTCCAACTCTTTGTGGACTCTATACAGTCCATGGAATTCTCCAGGCCAGAATACTGGAGTGGGTAGCCTTTCCCTTCTACAGAGGATCTTCCCAAGCCAGGGATCGAACCAGGGTCTCCTGCCTTGCAGGCGGATTCTTTACCAACTGAGCCATCAGGGGAGCCCCAGAACCACTGCCTGTTCCACAGAGGTGCTTTAGGTTCCGGTCACCATTCTGCACTCCTAGCCTGTTCCAGGATTCGACCCCTGGATCAGGAATATCCCCTGGAGGAGGAAACAGCAGCCCACTCCAGTATGCTTGCCTGGGAAATCCCACGGACAGAGCCTGGTGGGCCCCAGTCCACGGGGTCCTAAAGAGTCAGACACGACTGAGCGGACTGAGCACAGCACACACAGCCCGTTTCAGCATTAGTGAGGCGGCTCCACAGTACGTGGGCTTCTGCCCCAGAGTGCTAAACTCTCAAGTCACTCCCACCCTCCGCCGCCATCCACCAACACAGCCGGATGGAAGCGACCTCTTCGTTTGCGTCTTTGTACGTCTGACGTCAACACCCACCACTGACGCAGCCCCGCCCACCAGCGAGGCTCCGCCCTCAAGGCGGGTTCCTTGCGGGTTTCTCCAGCAATAGTTTACATTCCTGAGCCTCTGGAGGTCTCAGCTCGAATCTCTTATATCTCAGAGGAAGTTCCTCAGCCTCCTGTGTAGATCACTGGCCCTACTCACCTCCACCAACCCAACATCCACAGACTAAAAGCAAGTGTGTGCACTGGGAGATGTTTACATTTGAATCCCAGGTCCCCTCATCCAAAATATCCTATTATGCTAAATAAGTTTGGCCTCTTTGGTACTTTCAACTTCTTATTATGAAATAACATGACCACAGAATTCCGCAGATATTAATGCTTGGTTCCTTGGAATAACTTCTTAGAAGCAGAATTCTGGGGAGAAGGACATTTTCATTTTCCAGGGTCTTCAGATAGGTTTGAGATTTTAAACATTTTTCATGTGTTATTTAGACACTTTTATACATTTCTTGTAAATTTAGCATTCATTCTCTTTGCCTTTTCTTTCCAATGAGATGTATAACTTCTCTAACTGAACCATAGAAACATTAAGGATAGCTCCTTTCATTTGAATTTATTTTTATTTTTTAATTTATTTATTTTGGCCATACCACATGGCCTGGGTTGGAAAGATCCCCTGGAGAAGGAAATGGCAACCCACTCCAGTACTCTTGCCTGGAGAATCCCATGGAGGGAGGAGCCTGGTAGGCTACAGTCCATGGGATCGCAAAGAGTTGGACATGACTGAGCGACTTCACTTCACTTTATACCACATGGCACATGAGATCTTCGTTTCCGTGCTCAGGGATTGACCCCACACCCCCTGAAATGCAAGCACAAATTCTTAACCACTGGACCAGGGAAGTCCCTCTCCTTTGGTCTGTTTGAGTGATGTGAAGGGAGTGATTAGCTATGACCCTGATGCTGGGAATGATTTAAGGCAAAAGGTGAAGAGAACAGCAGAGGATGAGATGGTTAGATAGCATCACCAACTCAATGGACATGAATGTGAGCCGACTCTGGGAGACAATGAAGGACAGGGAAGGGTGGCATGCTACAGTTCATGGGGTTGCAAAGAGTCAGACACAACTTAGTGAATGAACAACAACAGTTTATTGAGTGCCTAGTGTATGCCAGCAACTGAGCACTAAAGATGTGGTAATGAACAAAACAGATGAAACGCCTGCCCTTGTGGAGTTTACATTCTAACAGGCAGAGACCCCCCCCCCAAAAAAAAAAAATAGTGTCCTAAAGACGTAGAGCAGGGTGATGTGATGGTAACTGGTGTGGTAACAGAGAAGGACTCCTGGAAGTCAGAGAAGGTCTCTCTGAGGTGGCCTTTACACTGAGACCTGCACGAAAAGAAGACAAAGACCATCTTCTTATGTGAAAAACTTGCCAGACGGCCGGACCCACAAGTGCCAGGGCCCTGGGGTGGGAATAAGCTGGGCTTCCGAGGAGCAGTGATGGAGGCAGGAGCAGTGCCACTCTTGTCATAAGGAGAGTGGCTGGGAGCGTCTGGAGGTGCTCTCGCAGGAGGCCAGAGCCTCTGGGATTACTGCAAGATAATACCAAGCCAGAGGTGGTCATTACCTTTTGACCCCTGCTGAAGCCCCACTGCTCCCATCAAATGCAATTTGAGTAAGTCCTCCAGACAGGAAGTGAGCTGGGAGAAAGTCCCTGGGCACCCAAGGGACATTTCCTGGAGGGTTTCTCCAGAATCTCCATTCCTGGAGCAGCCAAATCCCACCTGCTCCTTCTTGGACCTGGCACTCACACCCTGGACATCAAAAATGAAATGTTTTAGTACAAACCAACAAATACTGTAAAGCAATCATCCTTCAATTAAAACTAAATAAATTTTTTAAAAATGAGAAGTTTTAGACTCATAGACAACGAACTTATGGTTGCTGGCAGAAGGGTTGGCGGAAATAATAGGGAGTTTGGGATGGACACGTACATACTGCTATATTTAAAAGAGATAACCAACAGGAACCTATCCTATAGCACATGGAGCTCTGCTCAATGTTATGCGGCAGCCTGGATGGGAGAGGAGTTTGAAAAAGAATAGATCCGTGGATATGTATGGATGAGTCCCTTTTCTGGGCGCGTGAAACTATCAACATTGTTGATCAGTTCAGTCGCTCAGTTGTGTTTGACTCTGTGCAACCCCATGGCTGCAGCACAGCAGGCCCCCTTGTCCTTCACCAACTCTTGGAGCTTATTCAAACTCATGTCCATTGAGTCGGTGATGCCATCCAACCATCTCATCCTCTCTCGTCCCCTTCTCCTCCCACCTTCATTCTTTCCCAGCATCAGGGTCTTTTCCAATGAGTCAGCTCTGCTCATCAGGTGGCCAAAGTATTGGAGTTTCAGCTTCAGCATCAGTCCTTCCAAAGACTATTCAGGACTGATTTCCTTTAGGATTTACTGGTTGGATCTCTTGGATTGGTTGGTCCAGTCCAAGGGACTCTCAAGAGTCTTCAACACCACAGTTCAAAAGCATCAATTCTTGGGGGCTCAGCTTTCTTTATAGTCCACCTCTCACATCCATACATGACTACTGGAAAAACCATAGCTTTGACTAGATGGGCCTTTGTCAGCAAAGTAATGTCTCTGCTTTTTAATATGCTGTGTAGGTTGGTCATAGCTTTTCTTCCATGGAGCAAGCGTCTTTTAATTTTATGGCTGCAGTCACCATCTACAGTGATTTTGGAGCCCAGAAAAATAAAGTCTCTCACTGTTTCCACCGTTTCCCCATCTATTTCCCATGAAGTGATGGGACCAGATGCCATGTCTTAGTTTTCTGAATGTTGAGCTTTAAGCCAACTTCTTCACTCTCCTCTTTCACTTTCATCAAGAGGCTCTTTAGTTCTTCTTCACTTTCTGCCATAAGGGTGGTGTCATCTGCACATCTGAGGTTATTGATATTTCTCCCAGCAATCTTGATTCCAATTTGTGCTTCTTCCAGCCCAGCGTTTCTCATAATGTAGTCTGCATATAAGCTAAATAAGTAGGGTGACAATATACCGCCTTGATGTACTCCTTTCCTGATTTAGAACCAGTCTTTTGTTCTATGTCTAGTTCTAACTGTTGCTTCTTGACCTGCATGCAGATTTCTCAGGAGGCAGGTCAGGTGTTCTGTTATTCCCAGCTCTTTCAGAATTTTCCACGGTTTATTCTGATCCACACAGTCAAAGGCTTTGGCAGAGTCAATAAAGCAGAATTAGATGTTTTCTGGAACTCTCTTGCTTTTCCATGATCCAGCAGATGTTGGCAATTTGATCTCTGGTTCCTCTGCCTTTTATAAATCCAGCTTGAACATCTGGAAGTTTGTGGTTCACATACTGTTGAAGCCTTGCTTGGAGAATTTTGAGCATTGCTTTACTAGCATGTGAGATGAGGGTAATTGTGCGATAGTTTGAGCATTCTTTGGCATTGCCTTTCTTTGGGATTGGAATGAAAACTGACCTTTTCCAGTCCTGTGGCCACTGCTGAGTTTTCCAAATTTGCTGGCATATTGAGTGCAGCACTTTCACAGCATCATCTTTTAGGGTTTGAGATAGCTCAACTGGAAGTCCATCACCTCCACTAGCTTTGTGCGTAGTGATGCTTTCTAAGGTCCACTTGACTTCACATTCCAGGATATCTGGCTCTAGGTAAGTGAGCACATCATCGTGGTTATCTGGGTCATGAAGATCTTTTTTGTACAGTTCTTCTGTGTATTCTTGTCATCTCTTCTTAATCTCTTCTGCTTCTGTTAGGTCCATACCATTTCTGTCCCTCACTGAGCCCATCTTTGCATGAAATATTCCATTGGTATCTCTAATTTTCTTGAAGAGATCTCTAGTCTTTCCCATTCTGTTGTTTTCCTCTATTTCTTTGCACTGATCACTGAGGAAGGCTTTTTCATCTCTCCTTGCTATTCTTTGGAACTCTGCATTCAGATGGGTATATCTTTCCTTTTCTCCTTTGCCTTTAGCTTCGCTTCTTTCCTCAGCTATTTGTAATGCCTCCTCAGACAACCGTTTTGCCTTTTTGAATTTCTTTTTCTTGGGGATGGTCTTGATCCCTGTCTCCTGTACAATGTCATGAACCTCCTTGCATAGTTCTTCAGGCACTCTGTCTATCAGATCTAATCCCTTGAATCTATTTCTCATTCCACTGTATAATCATAAGGGATTTGATTTAAGTCATACTTGAATGGTCTATTGGTTTTCCCTACTTTCTTCAATTTAAGTCTGAATTTTGCAATAAGAAGTTCATGATCTGAGCCACAGTCAGTTCCAAGTCTTGTTTTTGCTGACTGTATAGAGCTTCTCCATCTTTGGCTGCAAAGAATATAATCAGTCTAATTTCAGTGTTGAGCATCTGGTGATGTCCATGTGCAGAGCCTTCTCTTGTGTGCAACCATCAACAGGAGAATGTTGGATCGCACCAAAAAAAGATACCCCACGTCCAAGGGCAAAGGAGAAGCCCCAGAAAGATGGTAAGAGGGGCAAAATTGTGTTTTGAATCAAATCCCATAACCGCCAGAGCTGCTAGGAAGGTTCAAACAAACTTAGTCTGTACCAGGTCCCAGAGACCCCACAGAGACTGAGCCAGAGTGTGTTTGAGTGTCTCCTGCGGAGGTCCAGGTCAGCAGTGGCCTGCCGCAGGGGCAGGACTCCGGGTGCAGCAGACCTGGGTGTGCCACGAGCCCTCTTGGAGGAGGTCAGCATTAACCCACCACAGAGCCGCCAGAAGTCAGAGGAGGACAAACGCTGTCTGACATCACTTCCACGTGGCTTCTACAGGAGCCTTCTCCTCTGCTCCCCCGTTGGCCTGAGCCACTGCTTTTGTGCAGGTACCACACTGTCTTGCTCTGAGTGTGAATTGCTAATGGCTCCTAGGTGCAGTCTTCTCTGGGGTATTGCCCTCAAGTAAGGGATACACTTCTCCCAGAAATGCCAAGGGGCGGGGCAGGTGTCACATGCCCATCTCCTGGGGGCACCCCTCGGTCAGTGGATAGTTAATAGGGCCTGCAGAAGGCCAAAACCCCTGCTAGAGGCAGAACTGAGCCCATGGTGTAGTTCATACTCTAGAGGTCCCTTGAGGATCAAGCCGAAGCTTGACTCCAACTGAAATGATATCATTGCATCCAGAGTTAATGAGGCAGCCTGCAGTAAATGGGCTTTACTCTGTGCAGAGTTTTGAGTGTGCAGAAAACACCCAGCCATCCCACTCCTATATTTTCTACTCCCTCAATGAAACACTGGTTGTAAAGTTCATGGCTCAACTCTTTTTTTAAGGAACCCAATCTAAGGCACGTCTCTTTCCAAAAGTACAGACAAAAGCTCTATGCTTAATAATGGAGCAACAGTAATATTTGTGTAATACATCAAAGCACTTCAGATCCTCCCAATATGTCACAAAGAGATGAAAGCAATAATTACCCTACTATTTTGCAAGTTCCCAAGGGGATGTTTGGACTTCCCTGGTGGCTCAAATGGTAAAGAATCTGCCTGCAATGCAGGAGAACAGGTCAGGAAGATCCCCTGGAGGAGGGAATGGCAACCTGTCCCAGCATTCCTGCCAGGAGAACTCTGTGGACAGAGGAGCCAGGCAGACTGCAGTCCATGGAGTCCCAAAGCATCAGACACAACTGAGCAATGTCGGGCGGAGGCCGGGGTGGATGTTTAATGGAATACTGTCATTACTGGCTTATTCTCCCTCTTTTTCTCTCTATTTTGTCCCAACAGCCACTGTACCCTCTAGACCATTCCAGGAGGCATTCACAACATAGCACACACACTCTCCTTGTTTCACTCAGTTGCGTCCACTTCTTTTGTGACCCCATGGACTGTAGCCCGCCAGCTTCCTTTGTCCTTGGGGTGAAGAATGTTTAGCACACCTCACCTCATTTCCTCCGGAATCAGTAAACATCCCTCCTAATAAAATTCGGAGCAGATGCTGTGCCTGAGATGAAACTTGACGTCAGGTTTAAGATTTAAGGACAGACGGATGTAGGATGGACGCAGTGTGTAAAACTTCACCCAGAGTTCTCAGAGTTGAGTTCTGCTCCTGCCACCACCACTGACGGGACAGCTGGACACAGGGCCAGTGGTGAGGAGGAACCAAGTTCAGTTCTCAAAGAAAGTGCAGATGAGCTTTGAGACTAATGAGACTCAGGAGTTGCCACGAAATCCCACAAGATTTGTTTGCACGCTCTCTGATGTGGGAGATGAGATAATGAGCACCTTCAGAAGAGTTTCCCCTGACACAGCTGCCTTTCCCAGGGAGCCCCAGGGTGTCCCCAGGTGCGGAATCACGAGTCAGGGACCGTGTTCACACTCACTGCATCCTAATACAAAACCATCCCCAGAAGTGTTTTAAAGAGCCTCTGGTTTGCTGAGTAAGAAGAAAACCTAAAATCTGTCAGCTCTATATGTCCATTTGCATAGTCTGAGCTGCTTCTTCAAAATTCTTAAATGACTTTTGATTAGTATGATTCCAAAATTAAGATGAATCCAACCAGATTATTCTACCAGGTAAGTAAGACATCATCGAGACCTTGATAACATTGATAGGGTCCTGGCTCTGAAGGAAGGTCCACACAGACTCAGGAAGGTGAAACTGAGCAGAGATTCTGGCCACATCATCAGAACTTGTCACCTAATGGGACCACGTCCAGACTGAGATTTCAGCTCTTACATGAAATACACAAAGAAGACTGGCTCTTTTTTTTTTTTCCCTTGAAAACCTACAGCTACAATCTTTTCAGGCTTATGTGCGTGTTAGTACGCAACATTTAGAAAACGTAGATAGTTTTCCCAGACGGGGTGGGGTATTATACTGCCTGGCTTAGACCAGAGAATTCACCATAAGGTACTGGATATCCTGTAATTATGCTGTAGGTGGGATTACTCCTATGTACTGCAGCTTTGGCTGTGAAACACGGCAGACCTGAGTTAGAATCGGGACTTTTCAACTGGCTAGTCATGTGACTTTGAACAAGTTACTTAACTATTCAGAGCCTTAGTTCCCTCAAGGACAAAATAATACTTTTATCATAGGATCATTGTGAAGACTGTATGAGATAATGTATGTAGAATGTTTAATAACCTGGTTGGCACTCTTAGGAAGGGCACACAAGAAGAGAATAACAAAATCAGAAAAAAAAGATTTATTGAGACAATATGGATAAATCAAAAAGATATACTGTATGTGGAAAAAGACACAAAAAAGATCATGTTTGTAAACTACACTTAAAATAAGTATTTTTTAATATACACATATTTTTAAATATGTGTAAATATAAAAGAAATATACATAGGGGTATATATAGTTCACATATGCTAGAATGTATCCCTGTAGGGGATTGGGAAACAATTGAGGGTGGACAGAAGAATAATAAAATTATATGAAGGATCTCACCTTGCTCAATAATGACGGTTTACCAGGAACATGGGAATATGATTAATTTTGGATGCAAGACTTCATAATATGATGTTTAAGTGAAGACGCCCTGGAGAAGGAAATGACAACCCACTCCAGTGTTCCTCCCTGGGAAATCCTCTGGACAGAGGAGCCTGGTGGGCTGCAGTCCTTGGGGTCACAAAAGAGTCAGACACGACTTACTAAACAAGAAAAAAAACTATCAATCACCTGAAATAGTGTTGCATAGTTTATATACTCAGTAAGTTGTAGCTAGAGTACACAGATGGCATACTACACACATTAAGGAAATTCTTTCAAGAGCCTCATTTAGCCCACACATCTAGACATACAAATCATGGATTGTGAGAGCAAAGGAACTTTCATGATTATATCATTTAGCCCTGCCATTTTTCAGGACAGAAAGTAAAGCCCAAGGAGAGGAAGAGAACTTCTGAAGATTATTCAGCTGGTTAGCGTCTACTAGAGATGATAGCAGTGGATCCCGACAACACCAAGAGGGCTTCCCGAAGAGCACACTTCATCCTATGACCGGGCTGCTGGAGTGGGGTGCAGGGAACAGCTCAAGGAGGCTGTGTTTTCTGTGATAAGCCAGTGTTTCCCTCCCACTAGTGACCCTTGATCCCAGCTAGAGGACACCCCCAACCCAAGAATAACGTGGTAAAAATTAAAGTGGAGAAAAGTCTTTCAGTTATAATTTTTATTACAATTGAGATATAATTGGTATATAATAGTGTGTAAGTTGTACAATGTGCTGCCTTGATACACACGTACTGCAATATGATCACCACCATAGTATATCTTCCACCATGTCCCATAACTGTCCTGTCTTTGTGGTGAGAACAGTCAAGAACTGGTCTTTAGCAACTTTGAAGTTTATAATACAATAGTTGGACGATAATCACTCTGCTGTGTGCTAGACCTTCAGAACTTATCTACTACTTGCTAGTTTGGACCCATACACAACATCTTTTAATACCATCTGACTAATGTATTATTGACCAGATGTTGAATTAGATAATAACTGGGTCATTTGCAGTGATGAGGATGTACCTAGAGTCTATCATACAGAGCGAAGTAAGTCACAAAGAGAAAACCTAATATATATGAATGCATGTATGTGTAATTTAGGAAAAGGATGCAGATGAACCTACTTCAGGGCAGGAATAGAGGCACAAACACAGAGAATGGACGTGCAGACACAGGAGGGAAGGGGAGGGTGGGACGGATGGACAGTGGCACAGACACACATGTGCCCCCACGTGTGACCTCGATGACCAGCGGGAAGCAGCTACTGACACACGGCTCAGGGCGCTCAGCTCGGTGCTCTGTGATGACCTAGAGAGGTGGAAGTGGGCTGGGGCGGCTCAAAAGGGATGCAACATATGTACACATGTAGCTGACTCACCTTGGTGCACAGCAGAAACTAACTCAGCATTGTAAAGCAATTATAGTTCAATGAAAGAAAAAAGAAAGAAGGAAAATAAGCTACAAGGATACAGTGTACGACATAGGGAGCACGGCCAGTATTTTATGATAACTATAAATGGAGCACAACTTTCAAAATTGCAAATCACTATATTGTACACCTATAACTTATGCAGCAACTGTACCTCCATTAAAAAGTAAAATTGCAGAGTAAAAAAAAAAAAAAATATATATATATATATATATATGGGTAAATGAGGGCATAGTCCACATAAAGAGTAGATTTATCATCTTCCAACCTCTGAAATGCTTTCCTGACAAGAAGGGTTTAAAATCGTGTCTGGAAGGGGTGAAACTAAAGCCAAAGTGTGGAAGAAAAAGAGAGAGAATCTCGAACCAAAAAGAGAATGAGCAGGTAGAACTGTCCATAGATAGAAGCTCACAGGGCAACCAAACACACGGAAGGGTGTTCAGTAGAGGAGACTCCAGTGTCCAATGGATACTAGAGCAGATGGAGCCTAGATTATTTCCAAATCTCAGAGTCTATGTGTCTCTTATCTTCACAGAAATTTCCAAATATAGCCCAGAGTTAATTTAAATTAGAAGCACGAGCTCATGGCTCAGCTCCCAAAATGCAGGATGTCCAAGAAGAGTCAGCCAGGTACAAGATTTCTCAAAAACAACCTCTGTACGTTTGCTCAGAAAGATAAACCTAACTTCAGTTCAGTTCAGTTCAGTTCAGTTCAGTTGCTCAGTCGTGTCCGACTCTTTGCGACCCCATGAATCGCAGCACACCAGGCCTCCCTGTCCATCACCAACTCCCGGAGTTCACTCAAACTCACGTCCATCGAGTCGGTGATGCCATCCAGCCATCTCATCCTCTGTCGTCCCCTTCTCCTCCTGCCCCCAATCCCTCCCAGCATCAGGGTCTTTTCCGATGAGTCAACTCTTCACATGAGGTGGCCAAAGTACTGGAGTTTCAGCTTTAGCATCATTTCTTCCAAAGAACACCCAGGGCTGATCTCCTTCAGAATGGACTGGTTGGATCTCCTTGCAGTCCAAGGGACTCTCAGGAGTCTTCTCCAATACCACAGTTCAAAAGCATCAATTCTTTGGCACTCAGCTTTCTTCACAGTCCAACTCTCACATCCGTACATGACCACTGGAAAAACCATAGCCTTGACTAGACGGATCTTTATTGGCAAAGTAATGTCTCTGCTTTTCAATATGCTATCTAGGTTGGTCATAATTTTGCTTCCAAGGAGTAAGCGTCTTTTAATTTCATGGCTGCAGTCACCATCTGCAGTGAGGAGAGAAAACATCTGTTCTTCAATTCTGAGATTTATTTTTTCCCATTTCATTCTCAACCTCAGATCTCCAGTCCATGTGGAATCCATGGCCAAGAATAATCTCACCATAGTAACTGAGTTCATCCTCATGGGCTTTCCTGACTATCCTGAGTTGGAGATCCCCCTCTTCATGGCATTTCTGAGTTTCTATCTAGTCACCCTTCTGGGCAACCTGGGCATGATCATTCTGATCCAGGAGGATGTCCGGCTCCACACCCCAATGTACTTCTTTCTGAGCCACCTCTCCCTGCTGGACACCTGCTACACCTCAGTCATCACCCCTCAGGTCCTAGCCACCCTGGCCGCGGGCAGGACAGTCATCTCCTACAGCCAGTGTGCTGCCCAGTTCTTCTTCTTCACCATCTGTGCAGGCACGGAGTGTTTCCTGCTGTCGGTGATGGCCCTCGATCGCTACGTGGCTATCAGCAGCCCGCTGCTCTACGCCGTGACCATGCCTCCCAGGATCTGCTGGGCGCTGGTGCTCGGAGCCTACGTCTGTGGGCTAACGGGGTCCATCCTGCGTACCTCGTGCGCGTTTACCCTCTCCTTCTGTGACAACAATCAGATCAACTTCTTCTTCTGTGACCTCCCACCCCTGCTGAAGCTGGCCTGCAGTGACACAAAAGATGTGGAGATTGTCATTGTCTTTTTTGGCAACTTTGTGATTTTGGTCAATGCCTTGGTCATCCTGATCTCCTACCTGCTTATCATCAAGGCTGTTTTGAAGGTCAGCTCTTCAGAGGGCAGGGCTAAGGCTTTCTCCACGTGTGCCTCCCACCTCACTGCTGTGGCTCTGTTCTTCGGGACCCTTGCCTTCATGTATCTGCGGAGTGCTTCAGGCACATCCCTAGAGGAAGACAAGGCAGTGTCTGTCTTCTACACTGTGGTCATCCCCATGCTGAACCCTCTGATCTATAGCCTGAGAAACACAGATGTGAAAGCAGCCTTCAGAAAGGTCGCTGGTAGGTTCCAGGTGTCCCAGAGCACGTAGATCTGGGTGAAAGGCTCTCTCGGTCCATTTTGTTCCCCATATCAACCTATCCTAACAGGCACCAGCAGTATATGCAACCTGCATCCTCAGAGAGACAGTAACTACACAGCACACAAGAAAGACTGCAGATCAGCAGCAACATGGATGGACCTGGAGATCAGCATCCTCAGTGAGTTAAGTCAGAAAAAGAAAGACAAACACCATACTATATCACCTATTCAGTTCAGTTCAGTTGCTCAGTCGTGTCCAACTCTTTGCGACCCCATGGTCTGCAGCACACCAGGCTTCCCTGTCCTTCAGCAACTCCCAGAGCACATTCAAACTCAAGTCCGTTGAGTTGGTGATGCCATCCAGCCATCTCATCCTCTGTCATCCCCTTCTCCTCCCACCTTCAATCTTTCCCAACATCAGAGTCTTTTCAAATGAGTCAGTTCTTTGCATCAGGTGGCCAAAGTATTGGAGTTTCAGCTTCATCATCAGTCCTTCCAATGAACACTCAGGACCAATCTCCTTTAGGATGGACTGGTTGGATCTCCTTGCAGTCCAAGACTCTCACAAGTCTTCTCCAACACCACAGTTAAAAAGCATCAATTCTTTGGTGCTCAGCTTTCTTTATAGTCCAACTCTCACATCCATACATGACTATTGAAAAACCATAGTTTTGACTAGATGGACTTTTGTTGGCAGAGTAATGTCTCTGCTTTTTAATATGCTGTCTAGTTTGGTCATAGCTTTTTTGCCAAGGAGCAAGCACCTTAATTTCATGGCTGCAGTCACCACCTGCAGTGACTTTGGAGCCCAAAAATATTAAGTCTCTCACTGTTTCCATTATTTCCCCATCTATTTGCCATGAAGTGATGGGACTGGATGCCATGGTCTTCGTTTTCTGAATGCTGAGCTTTAAGCCAACTTTTTCACTCTCCTCTTTCACTTTCATCAAGAGGCTTTCTAGTTCTTCTTCACTTCCTGCCATAAGAGTGGTGTCATCTGCATATCTGAGGTTATTGATATTTCTCCCGGCAGTCTTGATTCCAGCTTGTGCTTCCTCCAGCCCAGGGTTTCTCATGATGTGCTCTGCATAGAAGTTAAATAAGTAGGGAGACAATATACACCTATGGTGGGATTTAAAATGTGACACAGAAGAGCTTATCTATAAAACAGAAGCAGACTCACAGATGCAGAGATCAGACTGTGGTTGCCACAGGGAACGGAGGATGGAGGTGAGTAGGCAGTTGGTGTTAGCAGATGTGTGAATGACTTGTGGTTGCCACAGGGAAGGGAGAATGGAGGTGAGTAGGGAGTTGGGGTTAGCAGATGTGTGAATGAGTCTATCTTCTGACTCTTGAGCCCCCATGGACTGTAGCCCACCAGACTCCTCTGTCCATGAGTTTTCCAGGCAGGAATACTGGAGTGGGCTGCCATTTCCTTCTCCAAGGGATCTCCCTGACCCATGGATGGAACCCAGATCTCTTGTATCTCCTGCATTGGCAGGCGAATTCTTTACTAGATGAGCCACTGGGGATGCCTGGGGGTTAACATATGCAAGCTCTTATATATAGCAGGAATAAACAACAAGGTCCTACTGTATGGCACAGGAAACTATATTCAATATCCTGTGATATCCTTTATAAACCATAATGGAAAAGAATATGAAAAAAGAATACATTATGTATATATGTATATGTATGTATAAGTGAATCACTCTGCTATACAGTAGAAATTAACACATTGTAGAGCAACTATACTTCAATAAATTTTTTTTAAATTTTAACTGTGTATATGATAACACTTGTTTCCAGCAATTCAAGTGTACTTTCTTCTCTTGCTCCCAACCCCACTCCGTTCCTTAGAGCCCAGAAGTCTCAAGCTGCTCACTGACATCGTCACTCTCAGTGTCGGAGGCCCCGGGAGTCTTCGGTTAGTCTTCCCCAGCCCAGTGCTCTTTGTGCCCAGACTTGGGTTTCCCGTCCTTTCCTTCCCAGTTTTGCCCCCGTCAGTTCTGCCTTCTTCTCTGGGACGAGGATTATTTCTGAAGATGCCAGTGGGTAAAGTTAAATAGTCTTCTGTGGCAGCCTGGAGGGGAGGAGAGTTTGGGGCAGAATCGATACACGTATATGTAGGACTCCGTCCCTGCATCATTCAGCTAAAACCATCGCAGTGTTGTTACTCGGCTACACTCCAATACAAAACAAAAAGGTTTTGTAAAAAAGCTAGTCTTTTTTTTAATGCAGAAGTGACTGATTCCCTCAGTAAGTGGGGAATGTTGTATAAGACAAAAGTGAGTCTCTGCCCAGACTTATAGAATGACATACACCAAGAGGGAAGGTGGAATGGATCGGGAGATTGAGGTTGACATATATACACTATTGATATCGTGCATAAAATATGTAACTAACGAGAACCGACCATATAGCACTGACAACTCTATTCAATGCTCTGATCTGTGGTGACCTAAATCGGAAGGAAATTCAAGGAAGAGGGGATATGTGTATACATGTAGCTGATTCACCTTGCTGTACAGCAGAAACCAACACATTATTGTAAAGCAACTATACCTCAGTGTTTAAAAAGTGAGTCTCTAAATGGTCACGGGAAGGGAGTGGTTAAGAAACGAGCCTTCCTCCTCACATCCTAGATTCCTGAGTGTCTCTCCTCCTGGTTCACACCAGAACAATGGAATTTGCAAATCTGCAAGTTGCCTTCCCACTTAATCCCTCATTTTTTTCCTATTTAATGTTACTCTGATGCCTTCAAGATGAATTAAGCCTTTGGGAGTGTTTCCTCAAGGACCAAGTCTTTCGTTTCTGAAGGATATGGAGCATGGCCTCCCCTCCTGACTCATATTGCCCGCCTCATACACGGTTCTCCCCACCAAGCATCCCGTATCCAGGAAAGGCAAGGTCAGAGAGCAAAGGAAAAGGCTGCAGCACGTATTATCTTCTCTAGCAAAAGATCTGGTAAGAGGGGAAAGTAACTGTAAGTCCTTCACAAGACTGAGAAACCCATTAGGGCAGAGTCTGTTTTCTGCAGGCTGAACTCGTCCCCAGGTCCAGAGCTTGAACCAGAGGAGTGCTCAGTAATTGCCCTTGAACCCGTTTTTATGGCACATGCATGGTCTCATCTGAGCCTCATGGAGGTGGCAAATACAGAAGCCACGGTAGCATAAAGATCCTCATTTTGCAGTTAAGAAAGCACTCTCTCACAGTCCCTTTGGGCCTTTGCTCAAAGTCCTTTTATTCAATTTATAGCAATAGACAAAGGCATGACTCTCAGAAGCAGGCTTGTATTCGAATTCCAGTTCTACCACTAACTCACTCTGACAACTGCGATAAGTGGTTTAATGTCTCAAATCCTAAATTTCCTCAAGTCTAAAACAAATATAACAACTTTTAATTCAAGAGCATATTGCAAACATTAAATAAAGTGATGAAAAAGAAATCCAGCACCAATCAGTTGCTCAGTGTATATTGTTCTCTTTCCTTCTCTTTTGTTCACTTTCTGATGTCAACCCTGGCCCTTGCCACAATTCCATAGCCACGAGCAAATATTAAATAGATCATGAGCGAATGAAAAGGCAAGACAGTGAACACAGAAAGATGAGTAACATTCCTTTTCAACTAAGAAATAAAATGAATATGGATGTTTAATTTTGAGGGCAGGGTAGGAGGAGTGAGTGTGTTTATTTGCATCCCACACACTCAAGGGCAACCCAAGGATGTCCTTTTTATTGAATGTGTTGCTGTATGCCCAATGAATCCCTCTAACCTGTCTTGAATTTATGAGAAGTTGATCCTCCATGCCCCTCCACATGGGAACAGCTGTTTTGTTGAGACAGCCTGCCCCGCTGCCTGCAGCTGTTCTGTTCAGAGGTCAGCACCTGACGTGAATATAAGCTGCTCCCTGGGCATGTGAAGCTCGACATACGCAACATCAAGCGGAGGAGACCAGACTGACCAACGTGGAGAAGTCAAGGGGGCGACGACAGTGAAGTAGCTATTCAAAGAGAATCTGCGTCTAGGTCACCATGGAACATTAAGTAGAGTCCCCTTTCCTGTACGATCTCATTAGTTATCTGTTTTATGTTGTTGTCGTTTAGTCGCTGAGTCATGTCTGACTCTTTGCGACGCCATGGACTATAGCAACTGCTGCTAAGTCGCTTCAGTCACGTCCCACTCTATGTGACCCAACAGACGGCAGCCCACCAGGCTCCTCTGTCCACAGGATTTTCCAGGCAAGAATACTGGAGTGGGCTGCCATTTCCTCCTCCAAGGATGTATTTTATATATCAGATCAGACGAGTCGCTCAGTCGTGTCCGACTCTTTGAGACCCCATGAATCGCAGCACACCAGGCCTCCCTGTCCATCACCAACTCCTGGAGTTCACTCAGACTCACGTCCATCGAGTCAGTCATGCCATCCAGCCATCTCATCCTCTGTTGTCCCCTTCTCCTCCTGCCCCCAATCCCTCCCAGCATCAGAGTCTTTTCCAATGAGTCAACTCTTCGCATGAGGTGGCCAAAGTACTAGAGTTTCAGCTTTAGCATCATTGCTTCCAAAGAAATCCCAGGGCTGATCTCCTTCAGAATGGACTGGTTGGATCTCCTTGCAGTCCAAGGGACTCTCAAGAGTCTTCTCCAACACCACAGTTCAAAAGCATCAATTCTTCGTGCTCAGCTTTCTTCACAGTCCAACTCTCACATCCATACATGACCACAGGAAAAACCATAGCCTTGACTAGACGGACCTTTGTTGGCAAAGTAATGTCTCTGCTTTTGAATATGCTATCTAGGTTGGTCATAACTTTCCTTCCAAGGAGTAAGCGTCTTTTAATTTCATGGCTGCAGTCACCATCTGTAGTGATTTTGGAGCCCAGAAAAATAAAGTCTGACACTGTTTCCACTGTTTCCCCATCTATTTCCCATGACGTGGTGGGACCAGATGCCATGATCTTCGTTTTCTGAATGTTGAGCTTTAAGCCAACTTTTTCACTCTCCACTTTCACTTTCGTCAAAAGGCTTTTGAGTTCCTCTTCACTTTCTGCCATAAGGGTGGTGTCATCGAATATCTGAGGTTATTGATATTTCTCCCAGCAATCTTGATTCCAGCTTGTGTTTCTTCCAGTCCAGCGTTTCTCATGATGTACTCTGCATAGAAGTTAAATAAACAGGGTGACAATATACAGCCTTGACGAACTCCTTTTCCTATTTGGAACTAGTCTGTTGTTCCATGTCCAGTTCTAACTGTTGCTTCCTGACCTGCATACAAATTTCTCAAGAGGCAGATCAGGTGGTCTGGTATTCCCATCTCTTTCAGAATTTTCCACAGTTGATTGTGATCCACACAGTCAAAGGCTTTGGCATAGTCAATAAAGCAGAAATAGATGTTTTTCTGGAACTCTCTTGCTTTTTCGATGATCCAGTGGATGTTGGCAATTTGATCTCTGGTTCCTCTGCCTTTTCTAAAACCAGCTTGAACATCTGGAAGTTCACGGTTCACATATTGCTGAAGCCTGGCTTGGAGAATTTTGAGCATTACTTTACTAGCGTGTGAGATGAGTGCAATTGTGCGGTAGTTTGAGCATTCTTTGGTGTTGCCTTTCTTTGGGATTGGAATGAAAACTGACCTTTCCCGTCCTGTGGCCACAGCTGAGTTTTCCAAATTTGCTGACATATTGAATGCAGCACTTTCACAGCACTATTTTATATATAGTACCAGTATGTATGTATGTCGATCCCAATCTCCGAATTTATTCCATCCCCATCTTTCCCCTTGGTAGGTATCCACACATTTGTTCTGTATGTCTGGGAAGGAAATCAAAAAAGAGAGGGCATATATGCATACATATAGTGTGTGTGTGTGTATATATATATATATATATATATATATATATATAGCTGATTCACTTTGTTGTATAATAGAAACTAACACAACATTCGGAGAAGGCAATGGCACCCCACTCCAGTACTCTTGCCTGGAAAATCCCATGGATGGAGGAGCCTGGAAGGCTGCAGTCCATGGGGTCTCGAAGAGTCGGACACGACTGAGCGAATTCATTTTCACTTTTCACTTTCATGCATTGAAGAAGGAAATGGCAACCCACTCCAGTGTTCTTGCCTGGAGAATCCCAGGGATGGGGGAGCCTGGTGGGCTGCCGTCTATGGGATCACATAGAGTGGGACACGACTGAAGCAACTTAGCAGCAGCAGCAGCAGCAATACAACATTGTGAAGCAACTACACCCCAATTAAAAAAAAAATTTTTTTTTTAAACCTGCAACAAGACTAAGGAAGAGCACGGACAGTTCCCATTCCCTACTTTCCATTGCACTGAAGTCAGACACAGTCACGTTCTTGCTTCCTTAAGACACATTCTGCTAAGTTGCTTCAGTCCTGTCCGAATCTGTGAGACCCCGTAGACGGCACGTTGGGATCCTATAACACACTCCCCTTTGGGGACTAGCTCGGGCTTGGTCATCAGGATCAGGGGACTCCATCTTCACAGAACTTTAACAGAAAGGAGCTCTTTAGCATGTTGCAGCAGGTCTGCCCTCATTGACACTCATTTCATCCACACTCTTTGAATAAACAAAGGACTGGTCTTCGTGTGAGACTTGGTAAATAGTGTAAACGAAGAGTGTATCTACACTTCTGTCCCTTTCCCATTACAGGAGAAACCGCCCTACTCGTCGCCGTTTGCTTAGGTAACTATGGTTCTGGCACTTGACTTTGTCCTTCCGGTGATCAGACTAAACAAGCCCCTGGAGCAGATTTCATCAATCCGTGAACAGAGTGGAGAATCATGAGATGCTCTCGACTCATACAGTGGTGATTACTAAGCAGGAGCAGTAAAGGTATCTCTGCCTTGAGGATTTAAACTGAAAAATATGGGGAAAGACTATGTTAGCTAAGAAATGAGACTCACAAATGATATAAGATATGGAGAGAAGGGCTGAGTCAGGCTTATGGGCAGATCGAGAGGAAATGAGCAAATGTCAGATGCTGAGAAAGCAGCAGAGAGACCAGTCCCTGGTGCCACATGAGATCTTTCCAAGTCTTGAATTCTGTTCCAGACTGAGTTCTAGCATTGCCAGTAAGTCGCCCAAGAAATCCCTGTCTGCCTTCTGGAGCATAAATATCTTAACCATAAACCCTTATTCTATAGATAATCTGAGTGGTCTCTTTTACAATCTAAAGAACCTAAAAACTCATTGTCCTGATTCCTAATAAAATACTACTATTATTACAGCTAAGAGTTATACCTATTATATGCAAAACACAAGTCTAAAAACTTTTAGATGTCTTTAGCAACCCTGTGATGCCTTAGCAGCCCTATGATGTAGGTGCAGTTATTATCCCCACAGAGGGGTGAGGCACATGCCAGCAAAGTGATGCTCAAAATTCTCCAAGCCAAGCTTCAGCAGTACGTGAACCGCGAACTTCCAGATGTTCAGGCTGGTTTTAGAAAAGGCAGAGGAACCAGAGATCAAATTGCCAACATCCACTGGATCATCGAAAAAGCAAGAGAGTTCCAGAAAAACATCTATTTCTGCTTTATTGACTATGCCAAAGCCTTTGACTGTGTGGATCACAATCAACTGTGGAAAATTCTGAAAGAGATGGGAATACCAGACCACCTGATCTGCCTCTTGAGAAATTTGTATGCAGGTCAGGAAGCAACAGTTAGAACTGGACATGGAACAACAGAGTGGTTCCAAATAGGAAAAGGAGTACGTCAAGGCTGTACATTGTCACCCTGCGTATTTAACTTCTATGCAGAGTACATCATGAGAAACCCTGGGCTGAAAGAAACACAAGATGGAATCAAGATTGCAGGAGAAATATCAATAACCTCAGATATGCGATGACACCACCCTTATGGCAGAAAGTGAAGAGGAACTCAAAAGCCTCTTGATGAAAGTTAAAGAGGAGAGTGAAAAAGTTGGCTTAAAGCTCAACATTCAGAAAACGAAGATCATGGCATCTGATCCCATC
Source organism: Bos grunniens (assembly GCF_055505025.1). Classification (NCBI taxonomy): domain Eukaryota; kingdom Metazoa; phylum Chordata; class Mammalia; order Artiodactyla; family Bovidae; genus Bos; species Bos grunniens. Next base: position 82,216,971 of record NC_141179.1, on the reverse strand, counting down.
TTTTCATGGGAAATAGATGGGGAAACAATGGAAACAGTGTCAGACTTTATTTTTCTGGGCTCCAAAATCACTGCAGATGGTGACTGCAGCCATGAAATTAAAAGACGCTTACTCCTTGGAAGGAAAGTTATGACCAACCTAGATAGCATGTTGAGAAGCAGAGATATTACTTTGCCAGCAAAGGTCCATCTAGTCAAGGCTATGGTTTTTCCAATGGTCATGTATGGATGTGAGAGTTGGACTGTGAAGAAAGCTGAGTGCCGAAGAATTGATGCTTTTGAAGTGTGGTGTTGGAGAAGACTCTTGAGAGTCCCTTGGACTGCAAGGAGATCCAGCCAGTCCATTCTGAAGGAGATCAGCCCTAGGTGTTCATTGGAAGGACTGATGCTGAAGCTGAAACTCCAGTACTTTGGCCACCTCATGTGAAGAGTTGACCCATTGGAAAAGACTCTGATGCTGGGAGGGATTGGGGGCAGGAGGAGAAGGGGATGACAGAGGATGAGATGGCTGGATGGCATGACTGACTCGATGGACGTGAGTTTGAGTGAACTCCGGGAGTTGGTGATGGACAGGAAGGCCTGGTGTGCTGCGATTCATGGAGTCTCAAAGAGTCGGACACGAGTGAGTGACTGAACTGAACTGAGCTGAGGGGTGAGGCAGGCTTTCCTGATAGCTCAGTTGGTAAAGAATCAGCCTGCAATGCAGCAGACCCCAGCTCGATTCCTGGGTTGGGAAGATCCCCTGGAAAAGGGAAAGGCTATCCACTCTAGTATTCTGGCCTGGAGAATTCCATGGACTACAGCCCACGGGGTCGCAAAGAGTCGGACACGACTGAGTGACTTTCACTTTCACTTTTCATAGGGGGAGGAAACTAAGACATAGAGAAGTTAAGCTGCCCAGGGTCACAGAAGCGAGGCTCTTCCAGGGTCACAGAAGCGAGGCTCTTCCAGGGTCACAGAAGCAAGGCTCTTGATTTGAGCTCAGAGGATCTGGCTCCAGAAACTCGACTCTTATTTACCAGTTTATATCGCCTTTGAACAACAATTTATAAACAGTTGTGCCTTCTCTGGTACAGAATCACTTAAGGGAAAATAGCCCAGGCGTCACTGTGCAGCACACCTGAAACTAACTCAGCGTTGTGAATCACTTGTGTGTGTGCTCACTCACGCCCAGCGTTGTGCGACCCCAGGGACTGTAGCCCACAATGCTTCTCTGTCCATGGGACTTCACAGGCAAAAGTACTGGAGTGGGTTACCATTTCCTTCTCCAAGGGATCTCCCCAACCCAGAGATCAAAGTTGCATCTTCTGCATTGGCAGGTGGATTCTTTACCACTGAGCCACCTGGGAAGCCCAACTATACTCCAATATAAAATAAAAATTAAATTAAAAATAAATAAATAAATTTCTCCCAACAACAACAGAAAGGACTTACTCATTAGGCTATTTCTCCAAGAATCATAGAAGATGGTTTTCCTGCTTGGGAACTTGGGACTTGTGTGAAGGGACATTCAAAAGTCAGTCAGGGACAATCCAATGGCCAATAGGTCAGAGAAGACAAGATAAATAAAATTTAAAAATGTATTTAACAAGGAGAGAAACTTACTTAGCCTAAATGCCTATACACCTGCAAGTTCTTGGCTAAACAGCTGGGCAGAAAATGAAAGAGATTGTATAGAAGAGTCATTCAGTAACAAATTTATTCAGTGCCTACACTGACCCTATTATCTGTGATGGGTAAGATGGGACCAGGGCACTTAAGTCATCTTCAGCTGGAAGTCTTGTCCCAGACAAGACAGCTCTACTGATGCTTGAGAGGCTGAAAGCAACAGTGGTTTCTCAGATCCACCAACCCACTAAGCTGTGTCCAAGTTCCCTACGTTCAATCCCTCTGGAATAAAAGGAAAGAGGGAATGCTTCTTTCCCAACGTTTCCTGCAGACCTCCAAGAAGAAAGGGTCTGCACAAGCATTCTTACCACCCCCACCCCCATTATCATTCTACAAGACCATTCATTTACCTCACTCAGGTCTGTGCTGAAATGTCGCCTCATTTGAGGGAAAGCCACCTTGACCACAATATTAGAACAAGAGCCCCCCTGCTGCACATCACCCTCTCCCCACTGCTCTGCTGCTTTACTCTTCAGGACACGACAAGGCCTGGTCTCTATTTGCCTGTTTGGTTTTGACCGCTACCTCCGGTAGAATGTAAGTTCCATGGAAGCAAGAACTATCCATTGTTTCTAGTGAGCTTCCTGAATCACAGTAGGCTCAATAAAGACTTACGGAAAAGCAGAAAGCTTTAAATGAATAGGATTTCCATTTCTGGCAAGACGGTGGCCTAGGATTTTCCGACCAAACTGGCCTTAAAACATGTAAAGAGATAAAACAAGAGCACCTAGAAAGATAAACAAGTGAAAAGATACTAAGAAATCAAGGGCTAAACATGCAAGGCAAAAAAAAGAACCGCAAGAAGTAAGCAGAGTACTGAAGCTCTGTTTGCCATCTGTAGCGTCTCCCCAGGAGGATGTGTTAGTTGTCTATTATTGTTAACTTGGCAGCTTAAAGCGGCAAACGTGTCCTGTCACCATTTCTATAGGGTCAGGAATCCAGGCACCAGTTGGCTGGGACTCTCCCTCAGGGTCTCCCACAAAGCAGCGATTAACACCTTGGCCAGGGCTGCAGGTTAAGGCACGGCCATTGGCAAGACTTGCATCCTTCCCCACTGGAAGCCAAATATGTCAGTTCCTTGCACCATGGACCTCCCCGTGGGGCAACTCATGACATGACAGCTGACTTTTCTCAGAGAGAATAGCTCGATACAGGCACCAGCAGGTTTTTGAAACTTAATCTCAAAAGTAACGCCCCGTCACACTTTATTTCCTAGAGGTGAGTCACTAAATCCAGGCCATTCTCAAAAGAGTAAATCACTCAGAGACGTGCATACCTGATGGCAGGGATCACTGGGGGCCACCTTGGGGGCTCATCATGCCCTCTGACCCCAAATGACTCATGTTATCCAGCTAGGACTGCTGAAGCACCTAGCCTCTTAGCCAGCCTCCTTTGCAGCTAAGTGTGGACACGCAGCTTAGCCAATAGAGTGTTTGAATAAATGGCGCAGACCATCCCAACAAGCCCTGCTTCCTCCCATCCTGCTAGCTTGAGGCCATTAAACACTGTGACCTTGGAAGGTTGAAGATCAAAGAGCCACAGGATGACTCACTACTTGAAGGCTTTTTATTCTTCTGATCTAACACAACATTGTAAAAACAACTATACTCCAATATAAATTTTTTTTTTATTTTTTAAATTAAATAAGTTGAAGAACTGAACACTTCTCCCACAGAATATTTTAGAAGGCAGGTATTTAAACTAAAGAAGGTCTAATGCTCAAAACTCTACTACAATAGAGAATGGGAAAATAACCCAGGTATGGCTCACTGAGACCTGAGAACATCCACATGGGGTTTAGCCAGCTTTCCCAGAGGTAGTAAGACTTCAACTGGTCTCAAAGGAAGCAGAATCCCTGAGCAGAACAGACTGACGGGCGAGACTACCCTGATTGAACGCAGTGCAGCTTCACAGTCCTAGGCTCCTCCCCACCTTAGCTGCCCACCGTCATCATTTCTGATCAGCCTTCACATCCCTCAGCGGGCAGCTGAGAAGCCACGTGGCCTCAGATGAGACATGCGCCCTCCCTCTCCGGGTCTGCTTCCTCATCTGTGATGTATCAGAGCAGGCCTGGGTTGACTGCTTCCTGCCAGCCCCAGAGGACGCGGCTCGGAGGTGACAGTGCTCTCTCCCTGAAGGGCTCACGGAGAAAGGAGCACGCGAAACGGCGTCATCCAAGACTGCTCTGCCACTTACCCTCCTGAGCTTTGAATCCTTAGCCCCGTGGTTTTCTCACCCACCGAGAGAAAGAGGAGGATATGAGGACATCCGTGAGTCACGCCGACTCAACGGAGCTGACTTCTCCTAGAAACACAAAGCCCTGCCCCCTCATTTTGTGATTTGCAGTCAAGTATGGGCTCACGCAACCCCTACTGAAGGCAGCCAACTTATCACAGTGAATCGTACAGAAAAAAGAACCCCTTTTTCATTTAGCATCATCTTAGGTGACACCTAGGGGCTTCCCAGCTGGCGCTAGTGGTAAAGAACCCACCTGCCAATGCAGGAGACATAAAGATGTGGCTCAATCCCTGGAGGAGGGCGTGGCAATCCACTCCAGTATTCTTGCCTGGAGAATCCCATGGACAGAGGAGCCTGGTGAGCTACAGTCCATGGGGTTTCAAACAGTCAGACGTGATTAAAGCAACTTACACACACACACACGTGATACCTATAAGGTGTTAAAACCACCAAAGAATTCAATAGGATCAGAAAACTCAGTGATTCAGAAACAAGACAATCTGAATTGGGTTGTCTGAGCAAGAAGGCAAAACAGTTAGACACCGGGAAGGCCTGGGGGTTGCAAGCTTTGAATTTTTCCCAGGAACTCTGGATAAACTGGGCTCACAGCCTGGTCTTGCTACCTGCTGGGAGTGTGTTCAAAAGTGGGTTTCAGCAAAATGTAATATCAGCCCGAGGAAGATTAGGTAATTGCATTTTCTATGACTTTCAGATCACCACAGCAGCAATCTCTTTGGATCTGCTCAGAAAACAGGAAATATCACAGTGCTTCATAGAATTTCCTCACAAAAGCAAAAGAATCAGCTCTTTCCCCATGAGGCAGGGTAAATCCTGTAACTATATTGGGAGATGAGATATATTCCAGAGAGAATTAAGTGTGTTGAGTATTAAGTATCCAAATGTTTGAAAACAATTTAAATTTTTCTGTGACCTCTCAGACAGGTTATCTTGGCAAGGCTTAATTCTATCTCCTGTGAAGCAGACACAGGAATACATACCTTACTGATGGCTGCAGCTGCTGCTGCTGCTAAGTCACTTCAGTCGTGGCCAACTCTGTGCAACCCCATAGATGGCTCCACCGTCCCTGCGATTCTCCAGGCAAGAACAGTGGAGTGGGTTGCCATTTCCATCTCCAATGCATGAAAGTGAAAATGAAGTCCCTCAGCCGTGTCCGACTCTTCCCTACCCCATGGACTGCAGCCTATCAGGCTCCTCCGTCCATGGGATTTTCCAGGCAAGAGTACTGGAGTGGGGTGCCATTGCCTTCTCCAGTTAGCACCAAATACGTCAAGCGCAGGGAACAATAAATGGCATACAGATATTACTCCCCTAACACCCACATGGTTGAATAACTAGGTATTCAGAGCACATACCAAGGCTAGGTCCCATCCCTCTGAGGAGGTTGTCTCAGCTGGTGAGGTCAGAAAGACCTTCTTTAAGAAGAAGCTTTCGAAAAGATAATGTAGAACCGGTCAGAACAGCTGACCAAAATCAAATAGCCTACAAACAATAAATGCTGGAGAGAGTGTGGAGAAAAAGGAGCCTCTTACACTGTTGGTGGGAATACAAACTGATACAACCACTATGGAGAACAGTGTGGAGATTCCCTTAAAAAATTAGGAATAAAACTACCATACTACCCAGAAATCCCACTGCTGGGCATACACCCAGAGGAACCAAAAAAGACACATGTACCCCAATGTCCACTGCAACACTATTTACAATAGCTAGGACATGGAAGCAACCTAGATGCCCATTGGCAGATGAGTGGACGAGGAAGTCATGGTACATATATACAAGGGAATATTACTCAGCCATGAAAAGGAACACATCTGAGTCAGTTCTAATGAGGTGGATGAACCTAGAGCCTGTTATACAGAGTGAAGTCGGTCAGAAAGAGAATGACAAATACTGTATATTAACACATATATATGGAATCTCGAAGGATGATACCAATGATCCCAAGTGCAAGGCAGCAAAGGAGACATGGACGTAAAGAACAGACTTTTGGACTCAGTGGGAGGAGAGGGTGGGATGATCTGAGAGAACAGCATTGGAACATACACATTGCCGTAAGTAAAACAGAGCCAGTGGGGCTTGATGTACAACACAGGGAACCCAAAGCCAGTGCTGTGACGAGCTGGAAGGGTGGATAGGGAGGTGGCGGGGAGGCGGGTTCAGGAGGGGGAGACACATGCATGCCTGTGGCTGATTCACACTGATGTGTGGCCAAAACCATCACAAAATTGTAAAGGAATCATCCCCCAATTAAAAAAAAAAAAAAGATGATGTGGAAATGGATGTTACAGAGAGGGAGGTGACCACTCGGAAACCTCGCAGGCCTGGCCTCTGAGGGTCCCAGCTACGCTGTTGCAATCCTCCCAGCCCTGGGGCTCCATCCCGCACCTGTTAGCTCTGGTTTGCTCTCTCACGACCCCACGGTGTGTCCTGAGGTGCCACCCAAGACGCCCCACCGAGACCAGTTTGGGAAGAAATGTTTTCTGACACGCCAGGGAAAAGTTGCTTCTTCTGTGAGCTTCAGTGTTCTCTTCTTCCAAGATTTGGGAGAATGGCATTGAAACACGTAAAATATCATGTATGAAACGAGATGCCAGTCCAGGTTCGATGCACGATACTGGATGCTTGGGGCTGGTGCACTGGGACGACCCAGAGGGATGGTATGGGGAGGGAGGAGGGAGGAGGGTTCAGGATGGGGAGCACATGTATACCTGTGATGGATTCATTTTGATATTTGGCAAAACTAATACAATTATGTAAAGTTTAAAAATAAAATTAAAAAAAAAGAATTAAATGTAAAACATAAAATCATAGAGGAACTATAAAAATATTGATGAATGTTCTATAAATTTTGAATAAAGAAAATCATTTATAAACAACATTAAAATATAATGATAAATGAATAAAAAAAAAAAGAACATAGTGGAGCAGAGGGTCATCTTTCTTTAACATCAGAACCCCCTTTCCAAACAAAATGAAATAAAGTACCTGTTTACAAGCGTGACAAGAAACGCCGCTTTGTTTGAACCGTACCCGCTGAGCCCCCTGCTTCCTTCCCCCACCGTGTCCCGCGAGGCATCTCCACAAAGGCCGAGGCCTCTGAGGAGCAGAGGGGGGGCCTCACAGAACCGCGTGCCAAGGTCCTTTCTGACTCCAGCGTCTGTGTGTTTATAGAGTCCAGGAGCTCTGCTAAGGGTCATGGTTACTCCCACCAACTGCAGGAGAAGAGCATGTGAGCCCACCCTGACGTCCACGGGCACAAAGACCCGCAAACCCTGGAGAAAAAGAGAAACCAGTCACCCAGACGCTCTCCCAATACAAGGTCACATTCAAATATCAGACATCAGACAGACGTGGACCCAGAAACCGGCAGACACCTGCTCGTAGCTGTTTCAAGGGAAGCTCTCTCTGTCACGTTTCCCCACGAAGATGATGTTTTGAACAGATGCAAGTTTTAGCTACCACCCTCTGACAGAACGTTGCCAGAGGAACGTTTCTTTTTGGGTCAATGAGGGCCTATTGAAGGCACCCATGAAGGGGCCTGTTCTCAGGCTGTGTTAACTACGTTATGCAAACGCTGTGGGACACGAACAAGGGCTGGACTCAGAGGCTGTGCTGCCTGCATGTTCGCTGGTTCTGACTCTGCAACACCATGGACTGTAGCCCGCCAGGCTCCTGTGTGCATAGGATTTTCCAGGCAAGACTACTGGAGCAGGTTGCGGTTTCCTACTCCAGGGGATCTTCCCACCACAGGGATCGACCCTTGCCTCTTGCATGGCATGTCCTGCATTGCAGGCAGCTACTTTACCACTGACACACCTGGGAAGCCAAAAGATTATGCCCACTCTGGAAAAAAGATGGTGTATTAGCCAGTCCAAATCCGACTAAGCAATGGGATACTGCTGTGTCTACAAAGCATGTGATTGTTTAGAAATCTGAATTTGCTAGCTATTTAGTCCAAATACTGAAATTTTCAAAGTAATCTTTTAAATGCTTCAAAGAAACTTATATTTCTAATCTTATGATTCAGAGACAAGCGTAGCAAAAAGAGTTGGAAGACATTTAGTTAAGCGTGTCCTAAAGCATGGGTTCCATGTCTTTAAATTTTCATCTCTATGGAAAGAAGGAGAAAAAGGGTGTGTGGCTAAATAAAGATAAAGAATGCTGCTTTGAAAGAAGGATTTATAGAGTCTTGGAATAGAATAATAGATGTGAGTGCAAACTCAGGATGTCTATCCCAATAAGTTCCAAGCTGAGTTTTCAAGACTTGGGTCTCAAAAAGATATCAAAATGCCACCATCTTCCACAGTCCAAGTGAAGGCATGAAGCTCTGTTTTGTACCACATAACTGACCCTTTCGACACAACAGACAGTTAACATGTAGGCTGGCTATATGATTTCAACTTTCTAACTTTTGGACTGGCTCCCAAAAAGGCAGCTGGATACATCAAATTCTCTTTTTAAAGTATTTGAACTTAAAAAAAAAAAAAGTGAAAAAAAAATTTTCAGTTTTTCAATAAGATGATGGACCTCCAGGGGGTGAATAGCCACACCCATGTGTAAGTTATGAGGAGTAAAAAAGAGAAAAATGATGGGAAACATTCACAGAGGGACAGAAGGTAGGAACACAGAAAAATCACAGTAATAGCAGTGCTCTGGAGGAAAGGCACTTATAATCGAAGAGGATAAGAGCAATGGGGTGAACCAGGGTGGTCGATACTCAAGCTACTGCTAATCAACAGATTTGATATGGTACTTATCAGAAACGTGGTGGGCCTGGCAGTCTGAAATACTAGGAATTTGATTTTGCCTTATGAGCCTTGAAAGTCTCAGGATCAAAACTGACATGCAGCCCAAAATGTTTTATGGAAGTTCTTTGGCCGGTGAGAACCCCTAGCTCACAAACAAGTCTTTAACCCTGACTCCAGCCAGCCTCCCGGTGAGTCTCCGGGTGATGGAGAAGTCTCCACCCCCACCCCCTAGAGGCTTCATTCCAGAGGGCAGAGCCTGGAACAATGAGTAGCTAACAAAGAGCCCATTTTCACCCCTAGAAAGTGAAGAATCAACCTGATTTCTATTAACCCCTTTCCTATGCTGCTGCTAGGGGGTTAATAGAAATCAGATTGATTCTACACTTTCTAGGGGTGAAAATGGGTTCTTTTCTATTAACCCCCTTCCTATGAGCTACCTCTAGACTCCAGAAGCCAAAGATTAAAGGAGACGGATGGTGGTTAAGAAGGACCAGTGTAGGGTAAAGGAACAAGCAGTGCCCTAGAGTCGTGACACCAGCTTAAGTTCTGGCTTCTGCACTTGCAATTTATCCTTTGACAAGCCACTTTAACTTCCTGACCCTCAGCTCACACAATTCAAGAGTGAAAATTCATAACGGCTATTTCAGGATTATTGAGAGAAATCAGTCAATTAATGCGGAAACGTCCGACACAGAATGAGAGCTTCATAAATCTAACGATTTTCACAGAATTGCTTTCTCTCAAGTCCCCTCCAAAAAGAGACCCGAGACAGATGATACCTGTGTTCATAGCAGAACAAAAATAAATTATGAAAGGGCTCACCGGGAATTGTTGAAATGACTGGAAGTGTTTGACTTGAAGAATAAGAGACGAGATAAGAGTGGGCATGATCGCTCTCTGTCCTTGGAGAGAGGGGTCTTCTCAACATGCAGAATCAAGCATAATATTAATGTGGAAAACTTAACCTTAAACTCGGTCGCTCAGTCATGTCCAACTCTTTGCAACCCCATGGATTGTAGCCTGCCAGGCTTCTCTGTCCATGGGGTTTCCCGGGCAAGAATACTGGAGTGGGTTGCCATTTCTCCAGGGGGTCTTCCTGACCCAGGGATCAAACCTGCATCTCCTGCACTGGAGGATTATTGACCTCTGTGCCAACTGGGAAACCCAGTCCTAATGTGTAGAAGATTCAGAAAGAGCAAGGTGGCTTTCCCAACAGGAAGAATTTTCCAAAGGTAGACGGCCCAGAAAGTCCCCATCAGGTAACAGAGGACCCTGCGCCTGACCACAGCGGACCCTGCGCCTGACCACAGCGGACCCTGCGCCTGACCACAGAGGACCCTGCGTCTCACCACAGCGGACCCTGCGCATGACCACAGCGGACCCTGCGCCTGACCACAGCGGACCCTGAGTCTGACCACAGCGGACCCTGCGCCTGACCACAGAGGACCCTGCGTCTGACCACAGAGGACCCTGCGTCTGACCACAGCGGACCCTGCGCCTGACCACAGAGGACCCTGCGCCTGACCACAGAGGACCCTGCGTCTGACCACAGCGGACCCTGCGCCTGACCACAGAGGACCCTGCGCCTGACCACAGAGGACCCTGCGTCTGACCACAGCGGACCCTGCCTCTGACCACAGAGGACCCTGCGCCTGACCACAGCGGACCCTGCGTCTGACCACAGAGGACCCTGCGCCTGACCACAGAGGACCCTGCGTCTGACCACAGCGGACCCTGCCTCTGACCACAGAGGACCCTGCGCCTGACCACAGAGGACCCTGCGTCTGACCACAGCAGGCCCTGCGTCTGACCACAGAGGACCCTGCGCCCGACCACAGAGGACCCTGCGCCCGACCACAGCGGACCCTGCGTCCGACCACAGAGGACCCTGCGTCCGACCACAGAGGACCCTGCGTCCGACCACAGCGGACCCTGCGTCCGACCACAGCGGGCCCTGCGCCCGACCACAGAGGGCCCTGCGCCCGACCACAGAGGGCCCTGCGCCCGACCACAGAGGACCCTGCGCCCGACCACAGAGGACCCTGCGTCCGACCACAGAGGACCCTGCGTCCGACCACAGCGGACCCTGAGTCCGACCACAGAGGACCCTGCGTCCGACCACAGAGGACCCTGCGTCCGACCACAGAGGACCCTGCGTCTGACCACAGTGGACCCTGCGTCTGACCACTCTGGAGGCACCATTCTCATCGCAGTCTACATCCTGCTGGGGGTTGTCAGGGCCCAACTTTGGAATCCATGTAAGGCAGCCCTGCCGTACAGCTGGGCTGTGTGACAATCTGTTGGGGATATTCTAGGAAAGAGAGACTCCAGATGGGTCCCTTCCACTCTTGATAGTCTGAGGCTCTCTGGTCTTAGACAGACAACAAGCAAGTGTTGTCTTAGACCTTAAACAACAAGCTGGTGAACCTGAAGAAATGCCTACCCCAAGTCCACTTTCCAGAAGGATGCACAGGTAGGTGAACACTCTCCACAGTGACTGCCAGCGGTAGATTCTTTTGTCGCTATTATTTATTTTTATTTATCTCTTCACTTGGTGCACCAGGTCCTTGCTGTAGAACGCAGAATCTTCCATCTTTTGTGGCATGCAGAATCTTTAGTTGTGGCACGTGAGATCTAGTTCCCTGGCCAGGGATCGCACCCAGGCCCCCTGCACTGGAAGCTCGGAGTCTCACCACTGGACCACGGATTCTTTAAATCGTAACATTCTTTTCTCTCTCTGAGCAGAAAACCATGAGATTTTCATCTAACATCTGACACTAAAGAAGACACAGGCCTCCAGGTCTGGAATGTCTAATTCCATTCTCCTCTGAGGCCACCCAGCTGCATGGAATCCGTGGCCAAATAGATCTCACCACTGCGACAGAGTTCATTCTGTGGGTTCACAGACCACCCGGAACTGGCCACTCAGCCCTTCCTGATGTTTCTCAGTTTCTATCTAGTCGCCCTTCTGGGCTCTCCAGGCAAGAGTACTGGAGTGGGTTGCCATTGCCTTCTCCGTCTGAGAAATGTGGAGATGCTTATTCCAACCCCAGGGGACACCCAACTCCGCACACCATGGGCTTCTTCCTGGGCCTTCTTTCCCTGCCAGATGCCTGCTACATCTTGGTCATCACCCCTCCGATCCTGGCCACACCGACCACGGCCAAATGGTCACCTCCTGTGGCCGATGTGCAGCCCGGTTCTTTTTCTTCACCGTCTTCACCATCACTCACCATCTTCACCACCGTCTTCACCATCAGTTCACTCTGCCTGCTCGCTGGGATGGCCTCTGACCGCTTTGTTGCCTTTAGCGATCCGCTGAGCTATAACGTGGTGACGTCTCTGGGCCTATGTCTGGGGGTCATCGAGGGCCATCCTGCATACTGCGTGCCCCTGTACCCTCCGCCTCTGTGATGACAATCAGATCCACCTCTCCTTCCATCTCCCACCCTGATAAAGCTTGCCTCCAGCAACACGACGCAAAGTGAGATTGTCACTCTCTTTTCTGCCAAACTCACCTTCCCGGCCAATGGCGTAATCATCCTGGTCTCCTACCCGCTCATCATCAGAACGATTCTGAGGGTGACGTCTGCTGGTGGGAAAGCCAAGACCTTCTCCACCTGCACCTCCTATCTCACTGCTTTTGTTCTCTTTGCGACACTTGCCTTCATGTGCCAGAGAAGTAACTCAGACAAAATCCCCAGAGAACAAGATCCTGTCTTTTACACTGTGGTCTTCCTTATGCTTGATCCTTTGACCTACAGTCTGAGGAACAAAAACATAGATGGCGCAATCAGAAAAGTCATTTGTAAAATTCAGTCCCCACAGGATGTAGCTTAGATAAGGGTCCTTCATCCTCACCCACATTCTCCCCAGAGAGATAAGCATCAATAGCATCAATGCCATATGAAGCTTACCCTAAAGAATGAACGCTTTCACTGGCACCTCAGAAGTGGGCAAGAACTACCAGCTCTATAAGAAAAGCTGCAAGCTTGGTGAAATTTGTTTGGCTGGTTCCTTCTGCCTCTTTCTCCTTTCCCTCTTCCTCTTTAGTCCAGCCCCCAAATTCTCAGAGTTCTAGGGCAACTCTCTGATATCACAGAGCTAAAAGATAGCGTAATCCTAGTAAACTGATCACCACATCCAACCTCCCATTCCCCAACGCAACCGTGCTTGAGTTTCCAGTTACCCTTTCTTTATCCTTTTGTCTCTATGCTCATTAATATTGACTTTTACTCCTTATGAAAGAATTACAGCTGGGGGTCAGGTTAATGGAAGAATAAGGGACTTTTTAATGATATAACCTGCTGTTCGCGCTTTTTTTCTATTTTTTAAAATTTATTTATTTAATTGGAGGATAATTACTTTACAATATTGTGATGGCTTATGCCATACATCGATGTGAATCAGCCATAGGCGTTTGTGCCATATGCTCTTTATAGGGGACACTCTTTAGAGATATGGCATAGATTGGCTGAAGGCAAAAGAATGAAAAATTATATTTCATGGAAACACTAAGATAAAGAAGCTAGCATGGCTATGTTATTATTGAACACGAGACTTTAAGGAAAAGAACACAAGCAGAGATGAAGAAAAACATGAATTTTTCAGAAGGACGTAACAATCGAACACCTTTATGTACCGAATAACACAGCTTCAAAATACGTGAAGAAAATACATAGGTGGATATGCTAACCCTTCTCTTCAGTAATATGTAGAAAAAGTAGGTCACAGTCAGTAAGGGCAGATAGTTGAATACCACTAACCAAATTGATCTAATTGATATACATGGGATGCCACACACCCAAAGCCAGAAGAATCCAAATTCTGTTCAAGTTTCTGTGGAGCATCCACCAAAGTGGATTATGTGCTGGTCAGGCCTCAGTAAATCACAAAGAAATGAAATCAAGACAAGCAAGTTCTCTTTCCACAATGCATTAAGTGAATAATGTTAGTGGTGGTGGTGGTGTCGTCGCTAAGTCATGTGCAACACTTGAGATTCCACGGCCTGTAGCCTGCCAGGCTCCTCCATCCATGGGATTCTCCAGGCAATAGTACTGGAGTGGGTTGCCATTTCCTTCTCCAGGGGATCTTCCCAACCCAGAGATCGAACCCAGGTCTCCTGCACTGCAGGAGACAAACTGAGCTACAAGGGAAGCCCAATAATGTTAGTAATTAATGACTAAAAGAAACTAAAGAATACACTCCTAAATAACCTGTGCAGGAAAAATAAATTAAAAATGGGAATAAGCAAGTATTTTAAACTGAGCGCTAATAAAAAACATGAAAATTTGGGATGGGGATGATATTAAAGCAGTGGTTAGAGTTCTAAATGGCTATACTAGGGGGGAAATGTCTTGAATCAATTATCTGAGCTTCCACTTCAAGAAATTAGAAAGTGAAGATCAAATTAAACCCAAAGAAAATAGAATAAAAGAAGCAGCAAAGATGAGAAAAAGATCAATGACATAAAAAATAGATGAATGTCAATTATACCTCAACAAAGCTGTTAATAAAAATAGATTTTTAAAAACTCAACAAAAACTCATACTTTGCTTCCTTGAAAAGATTAGTAGAAGTCCCAGGTACCCGTAATATAAATTTTAAAAGGGCATTACTACAGATCCTATAGATATCATAAAATAGAATAAGGAGATAGTATAACCAACATTATGCCAATAAATTTGATAACAGAGAAAATAGACAAATTCCTTAAAAAACATAAGCTTCACAAACAAAAATAATCATAAAATCTGAATTAGCCTACATTTGTTGAAGGAATTGGATGCATTTTAAACAACTGCCAAGACATTCCCACCAGCAATGTGGGAACTCTGGCAGCGAGAACTCCAATCTCTCCGTGTGCTTTCTGACCCTTGGTACGATCAGTATAAAATTATAGGCTTTGGAGAATCATTTTCCAGTTTCTTATACAGTTAAAGATACATCTGTGTCCCAGTGATTCCTTCTCCTTGGCATGGACTCATGAGAATAAATGCCTATGTTCACCCAAAACAACTTTCATAACAACGTCCACTGCAGCTTTATTCATAGCAACACAACACTGAAAACAACCCAAATGTGCAGAGACAGAAGGATGGATAAATGAATTGTAGTCTATTCAGACTCAGCAGTTTTTAAAGAAATGAACCATTGATACATACAACAACATGGACAAATCTCAAAAAAAAGGAAAGTTATGATACAATGAAAGAAGCCAGACAGAAAGGTTCCACTTCTGCGAAGTTCAGGTAGACAAACTAACCTATGGAAATGGAAAACAGATAGTGGCTGCCTCTGGAGGATGAGGGAAGAATGATGGTCTGGAAAGGAACAGGAAGGATTTCCTGGGCTATGGAAATCTTCTATACCTCAATCTGTGTGATGGTTATATGTGTACATGTATGCTATCAAGATTCATTAATCTGCACACTTAAATTGCAACAATTAGTGTATTTTGTTGTTGTCGTTCAGTCGCTGTGTGTGCTGTGCTTCATTGTTCAGTCTGTCCGACTCTTTGTGACCCCATGAACTGCAGCCCTCCAAGCTCCTCTGCCCGTGGGGATTCTCCAAGCAAGAACACTGGAGCGGGTTGCCGTGCCCTTCTCCAGGGGATCTTCCCAACCCAGAGATCGAAGCCAGGTCTCCCACATTGCAGGCGGATTCTTCACCATCTGAGCCACCAGGGAAGCCCTGTTTAGTCACTATCATGTCAGTTACTGTATTCATATTATACCTCAATGAAGTGCTGCTGGCATGAAACCATACACCTATATTTAGCATCAGTTATCTTGAAGGAAAGAAAGGCTTTAATGCTTCAAGAAGAAAAAGAGAAAGGGAGGAAAGAAAAAGAAAGGTGAAGGGAGGAAGCAGGGACGGAGGGAGGGAGCAGGGAAGGAGGAGAGGGGCGAAAAGCACACTTACAACTGAAAGGTTTCCCCAGGACGGCCTTTACTGACGCCCGTTGTCCCGGCATCCTAGTCAGTGCAGCATTTGTCCCAGACTTCCCACTTTCTAATTAATAGCTCGGCAGACTTGCAGCTTTGTACTTCTACCTTCTCCCGTGGTCAGTCTAACAGCGCGGGGACACGTATATAGTAAGCGGGGCTATCACGGTGACATGCATTTAAATCTGAAAGACTAATCGGCCAAATCTCGTCTCTCTTTGATTCTTTCCAGAATGAAATCTCTTGTCCAAGGACAGCAAGCAAGGTGTCCTCTGCTTAAAAAAATTAAAAAAAAAAAAAAGAAGAAATCACCCAGACATAGCATCTAGAGACAGCTCATTTCTTAGGTCTAGGATGGTGGTAAGAGAAATATTCCAATCTGCTGCTCCTGGCAAGACTGGTGTACCAGCCAATTATACCGTGGTCCATGACTCAGCACGTGATGCCAACAGGTTGTTCACTAGGCTGACTCCTAGGGATAAATGGCCTCCTGCTATCGTGTATTAGAGAGCAGCCCGAAAGCTTTCGCCACAGTACTTTGGTCCATTTTTGTACAAGGCAAAGGTCAGGACAATACCATTTTCGTATTTTGCAGCGAGCACTTTTGGTAGCAAGAAACAGAAGTGCATCTTACTCAAGACAGTTAATGATGAACATATACTTTGCACAAAATGTTTGTCATTTATCATGCATTGCAGATGTCTCAGTAGTGTCCATGAGGACTTGAACAGTAGAAGATACAAATCATCTGAAGATACATTACCCCTTGCTTTCAAAGACTGTGCCTGATGACAACAATTTAAAATAGCAGGTGTGTTTACATTTCACTCTGCAAAGCACGGCTTTTCAAACTCATTGAAAGTAATGTAGCTCATTTCTTTAATTTCAATGTTTTGTGCACAGAGAGAAAGTAAAACAATACTTGGCAGTGTCTTGTCTCCAATAGAAAACTATAATCTCACACAGTATAATGATAATGGTTTTATGTCAGTGTCATTAAAAACTTCAAACAGAAAATCTACCCCAATAATTTGATTTTTTTTTTTTTGGCCCAATTCTACAAAGCAAAGCTGTTGAGAGTTCATTCTGACAAATATGAAATTAGCTGACATTATTGTGAACGCTGCTGTAAATTCCACATAAAACGTCAAGCTTGAAGACAACATTCCTTGTTTATGTGCTGGTAAAACAAATACAAGTTTTACTGAAGCACGAAATCATGAAAAAAAGAAAAGGATGTTCTTAATGAGTTATGAAACC
The DNA here is from genome assembly GCF_055505025.1 of Bos grunniens. Classification (NCBI taxonomy): domain Eukaryota; kingdom Metazoa; phylum Chordata; class Mammalia; order Artiodactyla; family Bovidae; genus Bos; species Bos grunniens. The sequence goes on along the minus strand of NC_141179.1, from coordinate 82,200,090 downwards.
TATGGCACAGACTTATATTTGAAGTCAACTGTGGCACACAGAATTTAGAATCACATCCAAACAAGTTATGATGGTTTTTCCATCAAAATAGAAGCTATACTCTTTAGCATTTACAAGTATTTTCATACGACACAGTTTAAAAGGGAGTACAAAACGTTTTGATCAAGATGGGATTGAATAACAAAAACAAAAGCTCTCTGGCATGGCAGGTCAACATTTCTTTCCTGCTTCTTATCCACAGCATTGTAGAAGTATGTAAGCCTTTGAAATGCTCCTCTTTAATCAACCTGAGTGATCTACAATAATATTGAGCTCCTTTGTTTAAATGTTCCCAAAATATGAATTGTATTTATTTAAAATCAGTTAGAAATCTTGATCTTTAATCAAAAAATGTAAGGAATGGAGCACAAGAACCTTCAACTTTTGAAGATTTTAGCAAGTTCCAAGTATTGAAAGCAAGTCTTGCAAATTGGAAGGCATTGAAATTGAAATTTATCTGTTCCATTGAAAAGGAAAAACTAAACAAACATACAAATCAATGTACAAGATTTAATTCTGAATTTACATAATTGTGGCTTGGATTATATTGACTTGTGACAAGACTCTTTTTGGTGGAGTCCCTGACTGACTTGGAGAAATTTCTCTTCTGAACTGGAATGAAATAATAAAGTCAATCATTTTTCATTCAACATTTAAATTTGATGAAACATTCAAAAGATCATAATTTTATGATTTTTGTCTTAAAAGAAATTATCAAAGAAAAGTAGGTGTTCTAACTAAAGGTCAAAAAATGCATGTGTGTAAATACTTATTTTCACTGAAACATACAGTTCAACGTGAAAAAATAGAATTCAGAATTTTCTCCATTCAGCAAAATTTTCTTAAAGCATACTAGACATCTCTATGAAGAAAAAGTAGTGATTCCCTCAAAAGTATTATAGTTTGCTGCACCATCTGGATGGATCTGACTAGTATAATGTTGAATGAAAGGAATCAGACACAAATGACTATATATTATATGATTCCAGATACATATAGGACAAAAGAAAATAAAGTAATCAGTGCTGTTAGACCTGGGTCAGGAGTGATGATTGGAATGGCGCACAGAAGGGCTCCAGGGATTAGTGATGTATTTGATTTCCATCTGGTGCTAGTAACTCGGATCTGTTTAGACTGAAAATTCATGTACGATATTAATTTTTCTGAGTGTTTGTTATACTTCAATGATCTTTTTTAAATACTATGGATATTATGGATATTCTTCTACATGACTATGATATTATAATACTACTGTTACCGAGTCCAAGTTCGCTCTGCTTGTCGCATGACAGGTCAGTGAATCGGAGACCAGGTATTGAGGCAAGGAATACTTTATTTGGAAAGCCAGCAGACAGAGAAGATGGCAGACTAATGTTTCAAAGCAGCCATCATATGAGGTCTGAATGCCAGGTTCTTTTACAGGTCAAAGATTGGGAGAGGTTAGGAAACAGAGTAAAAAGGCCATTAATCTCGCAAATATCTCCTAGAATGGCAAGCCTTGGGCAGGGGTGTGTTAATTTCTTGCTTCTGACCGTTCACAGGTGGACAGGTCCTGAACAAAGACACTTGCTTTTAACAGTCAGGCAGAGGGTCAGGGTTCTTTGGGATACGTTCCCTTCTGTACGATTATAATAACAAAGGCAACGAAAAGCAAGTCAAAGAAACAGTTCCAGTAAGTTGGATTTGGTTCTTCCCTGCAATACTACCACACCTAAGAAAATGACTGATTATCCCATCACAATATTCAATATCCTGTTCTCATTCGTATTTTCCTTATTTACCCAAGAATGAGTTTTGTAGTTTTTATTAGTTTTAATCCAGGTCCAGTCTAAATTAAAGCACTGCATCTGACTGCTACATTTTTTGCCTTCTTTTAATCTCATACAGTCCCCCTTCCTTTTCACTTGTTTTGAGACACACTGCTGTGTTATAAATATTCTACATTCTAGATTTGTCTGAGTGGTTGGAGTGGGCAGAATTCTACAATCCCCTCTCCTTGGATGAGGGCAGCCCCTAAGACATGATGGGATAGCACTTCTGTTATGAGAGTACCAGATTTTTAAGATGTGATAGGGTGCCCAATTAGTAGAGGCAGTTAGCCTGACCAGGTCTAACCTGATGGAGTCAGCCTCAAAGAGAAAGTGAAGTTGCTCAGTCGTGTCCGATTCTTTGCAAGCCCGTGGACTGTAGCCTACCAGGCTCCTCTGTCCATGGGATTTTCCAGGCAAGAGTACTGGAGTGGGTTGCCATTTCCTTCTCCAGGGAATCTTCCCAACCCAGGAATTGAACCTGGATCTCCCACATTGTAGGCAGATGCTTTACCATCTGAGCCACCAGGGAAGAAGCCTCAAAGAGAAATTCAAAACAGTAGAGACATCGTCTTACATGCCTTGTAGAAGCAAGCTGCCACTCGGTGAGAGAGGGCCAAGAGGGAAGGGTGGGCTCGAAACCAGCTCCTGGCCCACAGCTACCAAGGAAATGGGCACCACAGTCCTAAACTCACAAAGCAATGAATTCTGCCAACAACCCGAAGGGACTTGTAAGAGAACTTTGAGTCTCAGGTGAGATTATTTTCCCACCCAGAGCTTACATTTCAGCTGCAGGAGACCCTGAGCAGAAGACACGGATAACTCATGCCCTGACAGCCGTTTCGTGGACATTATAAGATAATAAATACGGGTCATTTTGTAACAGGGAAGAACAACTCTGCCTCCACATTAGATTAGATGTTTCTTTTACTTTAGCCTTTGTAGTCTATGCTTTTGTTTAGAGTTAAGAATGTTGCCTATAGCCTAAAATATATAAGATAGCCAGTACTCAAGGTTCTGACCTTTAAGAGTATAAGGGTTTTCCATTCATACAGAGACAAAAAGTGGCAGAACCAAGAATAACATTGTCTTTATTGGAGGTTTATAGGAACATCATGACCCGACCTATTTGGACAAAAGAGTCCTGCACCAAGAAGCTTGAACAACCAATTTCACCCCTCCCTAACCTTGCCATTAACTACCGAAATGACCCAACAATCCCCCCACTGGCACATACCCTGAGACATCATAATTCAAAAACACACGTGTACTCCAGTGTTCACTGCAGCACTATTTTCAATAGCCAGGACACAGAAGCACCTAAATGTCCATCGACAGAATGGATTAAAACAAGATGCTGTGCATATATAGAAAAGAATATTAGTCAAAAAAAAAAAAGAAACAAGATTGAGTCATTTGTAGCAATGTGGATGAAACTAGAGTCTGTAATATAAAGTAAGTCAGAAAGAACAAAACCAATATTGGATATAACTCACATATATATATATATGCCGGAGTCCAACTCCAGCAGCCAAGGATTCAACCTGAAGAGGTGAATGGTGTCGGCGAATGAGACAGCCTCTCAGTTTTCTTGGACTGCTTGTGTATTTCAAGTTTAAGATTCTCTTTTATACTTTTACAAAAACATTAGGCCAGAGGTTTGACATTTTCAGTTCCCCTTCTCCCATTTTTATTATCTCCATAAATCATTGTTGCTCTTCAGAGTTCCTGCTTCAGTGATTCTCTGGGAATCAGCCTTATCATCTATTATCTACCTCTTCTAGTGTGTCCTATAGTTAACTTGTGATTACATTGTAACTCATGCTACATTCCTCCGTTTACTACTTATCTTCCTAAATCCTGTTTGCCCCTAACATCCTGAGCTCACTATCTCTTAAAAAGGCTTCTAGCTATAGTGTCTCTAAAAATTCCTAACTTCTATAAGCTGTAGAAAAATATGCTAACTTTACAACATTCCTTAAATCTTTAACTTCTGTTTTCATTATTTCTAAGCCCTAAATTCAGTAAACTCCTTTGCCATACACATTCTCCTCAGAAATAGGCTTCAGATATCAATCCCTCCCATGGCCTCAAGCTACGGCCTATGTGTTCATCCTGGAACACTCTTTTGTAAAAGTCCTTGAACAAATGTCAATGATTAACTTTATGAATTATTTTCTGAGCACAGCTGCAGAAGACTTTGTGCCTTCTCATGCTCCTCTCAAGAACAATAAGCACCTTAATACTCCTTTTCAGTCAACTCAGCCGAGGAGAGGAAAGGACCAGTCAGAATTACAAGGCCTAACTCCTTCATCCCCGGCCGTGCCTGCGGAATGAGGAGAGGGGGCTGGGGACCGTGCCTCCATTTTGTCAGTAATGCCTAATGCGGCTCCGACATATATATATATATATATATATATATGAAATCTAGAAAAACGGTACAGATGGACATCCTTGCAGGGCAGGAATACAGATGTGGAGAGCAGGCTTGTGGACACTGGGGGTGGGGGGAGGAGACAGTGGGAGGAGTTGGGAAAGCAGCACTGACGTAATACACGAGACGGACAGCCAGCAGGAGCCTGCTGGCTAGCACAGGGAGCTTGGCTCCGTGCTCTGTGAGGACCTGGGGGGAGGGAGGCTCAAGAGGGAGGGGACACAAGTGTACACACAGCTGATCACTTTGCTGTGCAGCAAAAACTAACACATCATGGTAAAGCGATTATACCCCAATTAAAAAAGTCCAAAACGATTAATGTTTGCTGATACAAAAGTAGAGTCATGGATGCAGTAAACAAACTCATGTTTACCAGGGGTAAGTGCGGAGAGGAAGACGCTGAGAAACTGGGGCTGACATATACACTCTACTGTAGATAAAATAGATGACTAGTAAGTGCCAGCTGTGTAGCTCAGGAAACTCTACTCAATACCCTGTCATGGCCTATACGCAAAAAGAGTCTTTAAAAAAAAAAAAAAAAGAGCGGATATATGCAGATGTATAACTGATCCACTGTGCTGTACACTCAAAACTAACACAACCTTGTAAATAAGAACAAACAACTGTATGCCAATAAAAACTTGTTTTTAAATATCAATTCAAAAAAAAAAAAAGCTTTGTTGAACCCCTTGGGAGAGTGAGGTTTTGAGGGGCAGGAGCCACTCGCCTCCTTGCGTGGCCCTCCCTCCCTCTGCTCCAGACCCTGACAGTTCAGTATCGTTTGTCTTCACTGCGCATCAGACCCAAGAACTCATGTTCGCTCGTGATCTTAAGCAACTAAATTTGCGATGATCTGTCACTCGGCAATGGAAAACACGTATGTCACCCTCCTCTGTATTTCTTGTAAATTAAGAGTTGCTTTTAAAGCAGCATCAGATAAACTTTTTCTGGAAAGAAACAGACTGTAAATATTTTAGGCCTTGCTGGCTGATCCAGCCTCTGTCAAAGCTGCTCGTCTTCCAGGAGGATGAGAAAGCAGCCGAAGGCAACACTAAACAAATTCTTGTGACAGCGCTGCAATGAAGCTTCATTTTGTAAAGCAGATGGCTGGCCGGGATGCGTGCTCCTGGACCCTGCTCTCCCGCCCTGCACTTTCTGTCCTCCCTGGCGCCCCCTTCAGGCTGCCCAGTGCACAGTCCCCGCACCCCGTCCTCCCGCCCACCTGCTGCTGGGAGCGTCCCTGAGACGCTATTAACACTAATATGCTGCTGTTGCTATGTTTCCAGTCCTGGCTCAGCCATCCCTTATTTTTCACAGCGTTTTAAAATTTACCAAGCTCTGCTGAACGCCTAATTATCACATTTAAGCTTCACAACGGCCGAGCGAGTGGGATGCACCATAGCTCCCATCTTTGAAGAAACGAAAGTGAGACCCAGGGAATTGAATGTCTTGCTAGGCTCACAGATGGCAGGGTCTGAGTCAGGGTTTGAATCCTGGGGAATGTCCAAGCTGTCTCCTGAGAGCTTGCACTAGGGGAGCCTCCTGTACGAGGACTGGGCTCCTTCTCATTGATGGGGGTTGGGGGGTGGCTGGGAATGGGGATGTTATATAACAGAGAAGAAATTTCAGGCTTCAGCCATGAGCCAGGGCAGGGACGTGGCAGCCCTGAGCCTCCCGAGGCTTTTCTAGAGCTCGTGGCAGGATGTGCAGCCTGCTCTGTGCGGCAGCCGGGGTGGGGAAGGACAAAGCTCGGCCGATCCACCCCCTGCATTGGGAGATATTTCAAACCACACAAGCCGCCCCGGCCGTGTTATCCGAGTGGCCCTTGCGGGTGACGCCCTGTCCCGTTTCAGAAGGACTGCCTTGTCACTCGGTGCCGGAGTGGGGCCGGGTCCAGGTGACTCAGGGTCTAAGCCTGGATCTCGCATTTACGGCTTTCGTGACCCAGAGCAAATTGCTCCATCTCTCTGCCTGTAAAATGAGAATGTAAGTCCTGAGTCACCTGGAGGATAATGAGGACCGAATGGGAGCGTGGGTTCAAGGGTGCTTTCCACACCGTGCAGTCGTTTCTGCCCCGAAACTGCCCCCCTCATACCTGCCCTCGGGCACTCACCTGAGCTCTCTGGAACCATGACTGTGTTTGTCCCTGGTACAATCCGTGGGCCCTTCGTGTATTAACAGCCCCTGCTCACTCCGTGTTCCTGGTCTCCCCTCGAGCACAGTGTATAATCCCTGCGCACACCCTTCTAACCCAAGTCCAGACGCTCCCTGGCCGCTCCTCAGCCCCCATCCCTCCTGGGTCAAGATTACAACTAGCAGTATGCTTTCAAAATCTGTGAGTCTGCTTCTTTTTAGTAAGTAAGTTCACTTAGAGTTACCAAAGCAGAGACTTTGCAGGGAGAGATAAATTAGGAGTTTAGGATTAGCAAACACCCACTATTATGTATATATAATATAATGCTATTATATATAAAATACTATAATATAAAACCAACAAGGACTTACTGTATGGCATGAAAAATTCTGCTCAATATTCTATAATAACTTACATGGGGAAAGAATCTGAAAAAGAATGGATATATATATACATATATATAAAACTGAATCACTTTGCTGTACACCTGAAACTAACAACATTGTAAATCAACTATACTCCAATAAATTTTTTTAAAATAAAAAAACAGTTACAGCTATTCCAATGCTCCTGTGGTTATATTCACTTGAAAACTGAAGGGAGAAGAAGGAAAATTGGATGAAGATAGGCAAAATGCTATTCCAATGCTCCTGTGGTTATATTCACTTGAAAACTGAAGGGAGAAGAAGGAAAACTGGATGAAGATAGGCAAAATGCACCCACTTCCAGTTATAAATAAGACTAGGGATGTAACGCACAGCATGATAAATATGTGGCCCTGTGGACTGCAGCCTGCCAGGCTCCTCTGTCCACGGAATTCTCCAGGCCAGAATACAGAGTGGGTAGCTATGCCCTCGTCCAGGGGATCTTCCCAACCCAGGGACTGAACCCAGGTCTCTCACATTACAGGCAGATTCTTTACCACCTGAGCTACCAGGGAATCCCCATAATTAACCCTGCTGTATGCTACATATGAAAGCTGTTTCGAGAGTAAATCCTACCAGTTTTCATCACAAGAAAAGAAATTTATTTCTTTTATTTTTATCTCTGATGATGTATGTTCAGTAAACTTACTGTGGTCATCATTTCTTGATGTATGTGAGTCAAATTGTCATGCTGTACACATTAAACTTATCCAGGGCTGTATGTCAATTATGGGCTTCCCTGGGGGCTCAGCGGTAAAGAATCCGCCTGCCAGTGCAGGAGCTGAGAGGTTAATCCCTGTATCGAGAAGATCCCCTGGAGAAGGAAATGGCAACCCGCTCCGGTATGCTTGCCTGGGAAAATCCCATGGACAGCAGAGCCTGGTGGGCTACAGTCCATGGGGTCGCAAAAGTCAGATACGACTTAGCAACTAAACAACAACATGTCAATTCTATTTCAATAAAACTGGAAGAAAAAGTAAAGTGTACAATTCAAAACAAAGGAAAATTAGAATTCTCCCAGAAAGAAGCCTTCTGGGACATTCAAGCCCCAGCATCACACTGTGGTCCTTACAGGCGGAAGATACTTTCAGGAAGCCCATGAAACCACCGAGAGAGGCCAGGGAGAGGCCAGCGGGCAAAACGCAAGGCAAAACCGCCCCGGCCTCACAGAGAGTGTCTCAACCCCACCTGACTTCACACTGAGCCTCTGTCATGAGTCACAAGAACGTTTTGCTGCTGAAGTCAAGTCTAAGAACCACCCATGGACTCCAGTATTTTCCTACCACAGGAGAGAAAACGGAGGCCCATCGGGGTCCTTGCCACCCAACTATGAGTACAGCCGAAAGCAGACTGAAGCTGACCCCTAAGGCCGCGGCCCCCGGGAGCCCCATGTCAGCTTCCCCACCCTGGTGACAGTCAGGCCTCCTGGAGGCCGGCGGCCACAGGCCACCAGCTACTTCTCTGGCCTGTTCTCCAGCCCTTCCCTGGAGACCTCAGGCTCTCTGCTAGGATCACTGGGTTAACTTTGGCTTCAAAGATTCTGCGGTGTGAGCAGGCCCAGGAGACCCTGGGCAGGGAGGTCTGAGGCCTTTAGAAACACGGGCCCCCTGCCGCAGCATCCTGGAAGAAAGGAAAGGCTTGCTGGGCAGGGCGCACCCCCAACTCCCACTGTACCAGCCAATGCCTCCCTCAGCCAGGACGTCAGGAGCATCAGGACCAGTCAGAGTGTGAGCGGCCAGGATGAGGCTGCCGGGATGAGGGCTGAAAGCGTGTCGCCGAGCCCTGGAGAAGCCCCAGGGTACAGTGGCGGAGGCTGAAGTCTGGGAGCTCGTCGACGCTCACTGTGGTCCGGTTCAGGGTCTCCGAAAGACCCAGCACAGGTGTCTGGACCCTCCGGAGGAAGCCAGGCCCAGGGGGTCTGCTGGCCGAGAGGCCCCAGCCTCCCGCCCACAGGACAGGGCAGCCCCTGTGCCCGGGTCCTTGGGGCCCTGCTCTCAGGAATGCCTGCGGGGGACACTGTCCAGACCCCAGGGTACCTGCCAGCATCCAGGCCCTCAGACTTCTTCTCCGCCAAAGGGGATGTGATCGTGAGGGCTGTGACCCCCTTACACGCAGTGCTGGGTCAGCCGAAGGTCACCTTCTGGCAGCCTCCATGCCCACGGTGGGTCGTGCTCTTTACCCACGTGGATGGAGGGGAGAGGCGGGGGCAAGTGGAGGAGCCCTCTTGATCAATGCAGGCACTGGGGGACCCCTGGACCCGCCACCCATCCTCCAAAGCCCCGTGGCAGGGACACCCAGGCAGGGAGGGCCCCTGTGCATTGGGTGGTGGAGACCCTCTCAAGGCTTTCAGTAGATGGAGGAACACCCCCTTCTCACACTGGACGATGCTGTGTGTGTGTGTGCACGCTCAGTCGCGTCAAAGTCTTTGCGACACCAAGGACTGAAACCTACCAGGCTCCTCTGTCCATGGGATTCTCCAGGCAAGAATACTGGAGTGGAGAAGATTCCCTTCTCCAGGGGATCTTCCCAACCCAGGGAAGGAGAAGGTCTCCTGCACTGACAGGCAGATTCTTCACCATCTGAGCCACCATAATGCTAACATCCCTTAAACGCGATGGAGAGAAGAGCTAGCAGGTTTAGAGCTAGGAATGTTCCAGAATCATGGGTGCAGGAGCTGCGGTCAGATGTATCTACACACACATTTCTGGGATGAAAGAGAAGGCAGCCCCAGGCCACGCTTGTCAGCAACTTTCTCCCATGAGTCCAGATTCCACAGATGCCTGAACCATTTCCAAGGCTTCCCTGGTTTCTACCCAGATTTCAGCCTGTGAGCCTGCAGGGTCTATCCAGAAGGGTGCCCAGGAAGTACGGAGCTGAACCCCACTGTCCGCCTTCTGCAGGTCTGTGTGACTTCTTCGTGCCCAAGTCTTTGTCAGAAGCCATCTGGGGCGTCTTCTGCATCCACTCACCGCTCTTTGCTTGTTTCGGTGGCCACACATCCATGCAGGCGCGTGGCCGTGTGTCCGCCTGGGTACACGGCTGCCAGATTCCACGTGCGTCTGTCCCGTTCACCATAGCCTGTGTCGCCCATCTGCCTGTCTCAGCCACACCTGAGCGCCTGTCTCTGGGTGTGTCTGCCCGCCTCTGCGCCTGAGTCGCGTGCCCCAGCCCACGGGCCTGCCTGAGTTTGGGGACCTGATGCCGTGTGTGCGTCTGTGTTGCTCTCAGCGTCTTTCTGTATGTCTGGACGCCCTTGTGTGTCCATCCCTTTGTGGGTCACTTTGTCCATCTCGGGGAGCCTGCCAGCCTTTCTCGCTGACGGTCCACTTATGCATGCCTATATTCCCCAGACACCCCAGTCCCCCGAGGCTTCTTTCTTTCAACAGACACACGCCTAAATTCAATCCCACTTCCCTGCCTGCCCTTGCTTGGCCCACGGAGAGACTCCAGAGCTGTTCTGTGTGGCTCTCTACACGGCTACTGACGGATCCAAACACCCTCTGTCTTCCACCCTCTCCAAGATTGGAAGCCCACCTTTTCCTGAACCTTCCAGGGCTTCTCTTCACTGTGTCTGAGGCGGAAGAGGACCCAGCCTTCCTGCCATGGACTGCAGGTCTGCGATTCCTGGCTCTCAGGCGTCAGGCCCTGGGAGCACCCCACCCTGCCATCCAAGCGGCTCCTGCCCACGCCCAGCTTTAGCGCAGCCCCCAGCCACCGCTCCCAGGGGTGGTTGGAGGGATGCCCCCACCGAAGTCCAAGCCCATGGCTAAGCCGCTGGCCTTGTACAGAGTCCCTCGGGTGAGAGACACACCCGGACAGAGACAAGTGCGTGGACCCTCTGACAGGTGCACTGCCGCTAGGTCCAGAAGACACAAGCGTAACGGGTCGCAGGCTGTGACCTTGAAGGTCACTTTCCTCTTCTCAGCCTGGGATTCCCCTCTGCAAAATCGGGGAATGGGTATTGGACTCGATCAGTGGTTCCCTAGTGCCAACCCACAAACTGGCGCTGATCTATAATGACGGTTTCTCTCGTCGGCAACAAGACAGCAAAGAAGCGACAAGGTGCACACGTGTGTCAGTGTGAGGTCACCAGGTTCTTAGACCTTCTTAGATGCTGGCTGTGTTCTTTTTTCTTTTCTTTTTCCTAGCTTGTCGAGATGTAACTGACATACATCACTGCAGAATGGTCTGACTCAGGCATGCGGTGAGATGGTCACCGCAGTGAGTTCAGTTAGCACCGGTCATCTCATCTGCTGCCGCTGCTGCTGCTGCTAAGTCGCTTCAGTCGTATCCGACTCTGTGCGACCCCAGAGACGGCAGCCCACCAGGCTCCCCCGTCCCTGGGATTCTCCAGCCAAGAACACTGGAGTGGGTTGCCATTTCCTTCTCCAATGCATGAAAGTGAAAAGTGAAAGTGAAGTCGCTCAGTCATGTCCCACCCTCTGCGACCCCATGGACTGCAGCCTACCAGGCTCCTCCATCCATGGGATTTTCCAGGCAAGAGTACTGGAGAGGGTTGCCATTGCCTTCTCCGAGTCATCTCATTTAGATACAATCAAAAGAGAAAGTAAAAAAGAAAAGAAGAAAAATATGTATCCTTGTGATATATGTATCCTTGTGATGAGAGCTCTGGGGATTCACTCTCCTCACAAGTTCATACATGTAACATAAGCAGCTTTAACTGCATCATGCTGCACTTACACCCTAGTACTTTTTATCTCAGAACTGAAACTCTGTACCTTTTCACCTCCTTCCTCCAGTTTCGCCCTCCCCACTCCCTGCCTCTAGTAACCACAAATTTGATCCCATTTTCTGTGATTTTGGCTGCTTTTTGTTTGGAGGATTTTTTTTAGATTCCACATATAACTGAGACCATACGGTATTTGACATTCTGTGTATGACTTATTTCACTTAGCATAAAGCCCAGTGGCTCACACAGTAAAGAATCTGCCTGCAGTGCAGGAGACCCCGGTTCAGTCTAGTCTCTGGATCAGAAAGATCCCTTGGACATGGAAATGGCCACCCACTGCAGTTATTCTTGCCTGGAGAATTCCATGGACAGGGGCGCCTGGCAGGCTACAGTCTGTGGGGCCGCAGAGTCGGACACGACTGAGAGACTGGCACTAATGCCCTCCAGGTCCATTCACACTCTCACAAATGGGGGGTTTCCTCTTTTTTGTGGCCAAATAATGTTCCATTGTGTGTGTGGTGTGTGTATATATGCCATATATAGACACAGATAGCTGTAGATATAGATGCCACAATAATGTTCCACTGTGTGTGTGGTGTGTGTATATATGCCATATACTGACACAGATAGCTGTAGATATAGGTGCCACAATAATGTTCCATTGTGTGTGTGGTGTGTGTATATATGCCATATACTGACACAGATAGCTGTAGATATAGATGCCACAATAATGTTCCATTGTGTGTGTGGTGTGTGTATATATGCCATATACTGACACAGATAGCTGTAGATATAGATGCCACAATAATGTCCCACTGTGTGTGTGGTGTGTGTATGTATGCCATATACTGACACAGATAGCTGTAGATATAGATGCCACAATAATGTCCCACTGTGTGTGTGGTGTGTGTATATATGCCATATACTGACACAGATAGCTGTAGATATAGATGCCACAATAATGTCCCATTGTGTGTGTGGTGTGTGTATATATGCCATATACTGACACAGATAGCTGTAGATATAGATGCCACAATAATGTTCCATTGTGTGTGTGGTGTGTGTATATATGCCATATACTGACACAGATAGCTGTAGATATAGATGCCACAATAATGTCCCACTGTGTGTGTGGTGTGTGTATATATGCCATATACTGACACAGATAGCTGTAGATATAGATGCCACAATAATGTCCCACTGTGTGTGTGGTGTGTGTATATATGCCATATACTGACACAGATAGCTGTAGATATAGATGCCACAATAATGTCCCACTGTGTGTGTGGTGTGTGTATATATGCCATATACTGACACAGATAGCTGTAGATATAGATGCCACAATAATGTTCCATTGTGTGTGTGGTGTGTGTATGTATGCCATATACTGACACGGATGGCTGTAGATATAGATGCCACAATAATGTCCCACTGTGTGTGTGGTGTGTGTATGTCCCACTGTGTGTGTGGTGTGTGTATGTCCCACTGTGTGTGTGGAGTGTGTATGTCCCACTGTGTGTGTGGTGTGTGTATGTCCCACTGTGTGTGTGGTGTGTGTATGTCCCACTGTGTGTGTGGAGTGTGTATGTCCCACTGTGTGTGTGGTGTGTGTGTGTCCCACTGTGTGTGTGGTGTGTGTGTGTCCCACTGTGTGTGTGGTGTGTGTGTGTCCCACTGTGTGTGTGGAGTGTGTGTGTCCCACTGTGTGTGTGGAGTGTGTGTGTCCCACTGTGTGTGTGGAGTGTGTGTGTCCCACTGTGTGTGTGGTGTGTGTGTGTCCCACTGTGTGTGTGGTGTGTGTATGTCCCACTGTGTGTGTGGTGTGTGTATGTATGCCATATACTGACACAGATGGCTGTAGATATAGATGCCACAATAATGTCCCACTGTGTGTGTGGTGTGTGTATATATGCCATATACTGACACAGATGGCTGTAGATATAGATGCCACAATAATGTTCCACTGTGTGTGTGGTGTGTGTGTGTCCCACTGTGTGTGTGGAGTGTGTATGTCCCACTGTGTGTGTGGTGTGTGTATGTCCCACTGTGTGTGTGGTGTGTGTATGTATACTATACACTGACACGGATGGCTGTAGATACAGACGCCACAATAATGTCCCACTGTGTGTGTGGAGTGTGTATGTCCCACTGTGTGTGTGGAGTGTGTATGTCCCACTGTGTGTGTGGTGTGTGTATGTCCCACTGTGTGTGTGGAGTGTGTATGTCCCACTGTGTGTGTGGTGTGTGTATGTATACTATACACTGACACGGATGGCTGTAGATACAGACGCCACAATAATGTCCCACTGTGTGTGTGGAGTGTGTATGTCCCACTGTGTGTGTGGTGTGTGTATGTCCCACTGTGTGTGTGGAGTGTGTATGTCCCACTGTGTGTGTGGTGTGTGTATGTATACTATACACTGACACGGATGGCTGTAGATATAGATGCCACAATAATGTCCCACTGTGTGTGTGGAGTGTGTATGTCCCACTGTGTGTGTGGAGTGTGTATGTCCCACTGTGTGTGTGGAGTGTGTATGTCCCACTGTGTGTGTGGTGTGTGTATGTCCCACTGTGTGTGTGGAGTGAGTGTGTATGTCCCACTGTGTGTGTGGAGTGTGTATGTCCCACTGTGTGTGTGGTGTGTGTATGTCCCACTGTGTGTGTGGAGTGAGTGTGTATGTCCCACTGTGTGTGTGGAGTGTGTATGTCCCACTGTGTGTGTGGTGTGTGTATGTCCCACTGTGTGTGTGGAGTGAGTGTGTATGTCCCACTGTGTGTGTGGTGTGTGTATGTCCCACTGTGTGTGTGGTGTGTGTATGTATACTATACACTGACACGGATGGCTGTAGATACAGACGCCACAACGTCATCCATTCTTCCATTGATGAGCATTGTTTCCACATCTTGGATATTGTAGGTTTTATTTTATGGCAAAACGAAAATTTGGCAACCTTAGGCCAAAGCCCCATAATTTTTTTGTTGATTGGTTAAGCAGACTGGGACACATGTTTTCCAACAGCCCCTGACCAAGGGCTGAAGATAGACCCCAAGATTTATAACTCAAACCAGGAGCATCTCATTGCCTCTCCCCGCCTTTCTCAGTAGGTTGGGCAGTTGAACACATAACAGACCACTCTGCTGAATTCCTTGATGTTTCTGTGAGACATTTGCCTGGACTTGCTGCTGCTGCTGCTGCGAAGTCGCTTCAGTCGTGTCCGACTGTGTGACCCCAGAGACGGCAGCCCACCAGGCTCCCCCGTCCCTGGGATTCTCCAGGCAAGAGCACTGGAGTGGGCTGCCATTTCCTTCTCCAATGCAGGAAAGTGAAAAGTGAAAGAGAAGTCGTTCAGTCGTGTCCGACTCTTAGTGACCCCATGGACGGCAGCCCACCAGGCTCCTCCATCCATGGGATTTTCCAGGCAAGAGTACAGGAGTGGACTTGAGTTCTGCCTAATCTTCAGCAAACATTAGATAGGGAAGTAATGTTTATCAAATCAATTTCCAGGCGGAGAATCTACATTCCCCCCAGCATGCCTAGAAGTCTACAGATAAGTCCACGACTGCTTATTGTGACCTTTAAAAGACACTCGAAGAAATATTAAATATCTTCCCTTCCAGATTCCACTGAGGCATCAAATGCCACAATTATAAAAATCATTCAGTCAGAAGCAAACACTTAATTCTCAACAGCTATTCTTGAGTAATGCATAGCAGTTGTCAGTCATTCACATCCTAGTAAAAGTGAGTTTATCACGTGCTTTTTTTCTGCAATGTGGGTTGAGAGTAACTTCATAATGACTGTATCTATCATTTATTGAACAATCACCATGAGTGGAAACTGCTTTTTAGATTCTTAACAGTATCAAAATTCTTATAAAGAATTACATTAGAGCATTTTAGATTAAAGATTAAATGAGATCATACATGTAAAATACTTAGAAAATGCCTGATAATTTAGAGAAGTGTTATGTCAGTATTTATTATTATATTCTTTTTTGCTTGTTTGTTTTGGCGATGCCACATGGCTTGCAGGATATCCTAATTCCCTGACCAGGGACTTAATCCAGGTTCCAACAATGAGAACACCAAGTCCTAACCACTGGACAACCAGGGGATTCCTGCCATTTATTTTAATCATGTCATTTAATTCTCACTACTTTACGAGGTTGATATCACTATCCCCATTTTACAGATGATGAAATTGAGGCTCCAGGAGGAAATGTCACTTGCTCAAAATCAGACAGCTAGTAAGTAGCAGTTTGAGATTCAAAGTCAGGCAATTCAACCCTGTGGTGGAAAAGGGCACAGAAGCAGAGGAGGGAACCTCAGTGAAACGAAAATGCTGCCTATTGTGGGGCTGGCTATGATTCCAAATGCTTACCTGCACACTACTCAGGGTGTAGAGTGTTACACTACAACCTCGCGTACCCTGAGACACGTCTGAGGTCGTGGCCTTACGCTCAGAAATGCTCCTGCTCTGGGCCAGAAGGCAAGCATGAACGCAGACAGCCATAAGACCAGGGCACCCAGGCGGCTTTCCAAGGACCTACCAGGAGGACTTGGAGCAGAACAGCCCAGACCCAAGGCTCCGAGCTGGAATGTTGGGCTATAGGGACCTCGGCTCCAAGTCAGATGTCAGGACACTTGGCTGACAGAGAATTCTTTTTCTAGTTTTTTAATTTATGAGAAAAGTCTCACCAAGATAGCTTAAAAATTACTTTACTAGACCTTCATTGGTGGTGGTGGTTTAGTCGCTAAGTTGTGTCCAACTCTTGCGACCCCACGAACCCTGCCAGGCTCCTCCATCCATGGGGTTTCCCAGGAAAGAATACTGGAGAGAGTTGCTGTTTCCTTCTCCAGGGGATCTTCCTGACCCAGGGATCAAACCTCATCTCCCGCATTGCAGGCAGATTCTTTGCCACTGAGCCACCAGGGAAGCCCGTACAACAAGACCCGCATTGCCCTAATTGAAAAAGGTTGAAGTGCAGGAAGTCAGTCCAGTCATCGTGGTTACAGCCTGCTCTGAGGTCCCACTCCAGCAGGGTGGGTGACGTGAGGATCTAAGACCGCCCGCCGCTTCCCGCTGGGCCCCCCTTACCAGCCCCCACGGTCCTCACAAGAACGAGAGAGCCAACATCGCTCCCGGGTCAGGTGCCCCAGTGACAAGGAAAATAAAGCCTCCGGATACACTCAGCACTGGGGTGCCGACGACTAGTCTCAGCTTAGTAGCTCCAAAATCACACGGTTCACATCCAGTCAATAGGTGCTTTCTGAACAACCGCTACAGGCCAGGTCATAATCCCCTCGGATACGAAAGTGAGTAAGCCCCAGCTGCCAACTTCAAAGGGCTGACAGTCAAGTAGGGCACAGACAATGGCATTACGTCACAGTTCCAGGAAAAAGTGCTCACCCAGGAATGCCTGGTATTGGTGGGGCTGCTCGAGCTGCCCAAAATCACTGTCAAAATCAGACATCACTTATTAACTCAGAATGAGAAATGTGCTTTTCAGCACGACTGACAGCCTTGAGCTGGCTGGTCGGTGTATTCTCTCCCTGCAGAAAAGCTTCTATCCAAAGCCAATGTCTTTTCGGAAGGATGAACCATGAGCCTGGAATTGGAGCATATGGAAGAAACTGGACCAGCCTCGCTATGAAATCAGACCAGCAACCAGAACGCTTGGCTCAGCTGGGACATCACTCAGGCAGGTTACGTCTTCAGCTGACGGTACTGTAACCTGTCTGGTTGTTACATTCCAGCCCCGAGGACACACCTGGCCCACCTCCTAGGTCTCCACAGCATCACAGCCCAGTGGGTCACTTGTGACATGAGGCTGACCTCTGCCAGTGAAGTTCATTTTCCCCAGGGCCAGCCTGGGAGGCCACAGGCTCCTAGGTCCATGAACTCAGGGTGTCTGCATCGTCCCTCTAAACACGGGGGACCCCACTCCATGGCATGGTATCTTCATTTTGCTAAAATTCAAGGGCGCCCCAAATGGACTACATCTTAAGAAATGCTTGAGCATTTGGCAACAGTCCTTGTTTTTTCCAACTCTGCTTCTGTAAAACCCCAGGGTTCATCCAGTCAAAGGACCTGGTAGAAATTCTCCTGGTTTCACATGAATCCCAGGATGCAAACCAGCAGAGGGAACCAGTAGAGATGGGCTGGGAAGCAGAAGCACTAGAAATGATGAAGGACCCTGGCCTCAAAGTCAGGAAACCTGGATTTGAATCCTAAAAACATCTTACTCATTATGTGATCCTGACCAATTAAGGCATCCCTTTGGAGCTCCACATTCCTCACCTACAAGACAAAGATGACAAAGATATATCTTAGAGTCATTGTGGGTGTTAACAATGGAATAATCAGTGCCTGGTATATAACAAATGCTCATAAATGTTAGGCACTTCCCAGGCAGCGCAGCAGTAAAGAATCTGCCTGCCAAGGCAGGAGACACAAGAGACGTAGGTTCCATCCCTGGGTCGGGAAGATCCCTTGGAGTTCGAAATGGCAACCCACTCCAGTAGTTAATGGTTGTTGTTCTTAACAATAATAATAGATTGTAACAATAATGATAAGATTCTAACAATAATGTTCTAACAATAGAATGATTGTAATGAAAGATTCTAACTATAAGGATAAGACTCTAACAATAATGCTAGCAATGTAAACTTGGAAGGAGCAGCTACCTTTTGAGAAAAGCCAGTTTCCAAGCCCTCTGTGTCATCTCAGCTAGTCTAGGGCCGGAGAGTCACCAAAGACTGTTAAGTGAAAGAACCTGTCTGCATACACCTGGTGGAACAGCTTCCCTAACAGGCAGGGAAAGCCTGAGACAGTAAACCCTGCCTGGAGTAGCCTGGACGACCTCCAGGAGGAGGGGAGGGAGACGAGGAGGACTAGTGAGAAGGGCATGCGTTCATTCAGGCGCTCGACAGCTAAGACCTGTTCAATGGGTCCTGCTTAAAGTATAATGGGGGGAGGGAAGACTTGAGCTCAAACCATCTGAGACAGAAGGAGCTCTGTGATGATGAGATAAAGGCCAGGGTCCGGGGGCTGGCAGGGGACGGGAAGCAAGAACTCAAGCCCAGCCTGAGGAGCAGGCATCAGGGAAGGCTTCATACGGTGCCACTCAATAGACAAGTCATATTTTATTTAGTCGTCATGCTTCTCTATGAAAAAAAAATTCTTTTAATTCTGTGAGAGTTTCTTAGCTTTTTTTTTCATTAGCATATAATCACTTTACAATGTTGTTAGGTTCTGCTGTACAACGTGAATAAGATACATGCTGTGCTTAGTTGCTCTGTCTTGTCCAACTCTTTGAGACCCCATGGACTGTAGCCACCAGGCTCCTCTGTCCATGGGATTCTCCAGGCAAGAATACTGGAGTGGGCTGCCATGCCCTCCTCCAGGGGATCTTCCCACCCTGGGGATCAAACCCAGGTCTCCTGCATTGCAGGCAGATTCTTTACTCTCTGAGCCACCATATATCCCCGCATTCCTGAGCCTCCCTTCCACTCCCTTCGTCAGCCCCACCCCTCTAGGCCATCACAGAGCACCAAGCTGAGCTCACCGGGCCACACGGAAGCTTCCCACTGGCTGTCCATCATATTTCACACACGGCAGTGCACACGTCAGGCTTCTCAGGTGGCTCAGTGGTAAAGAATCTGCCTGCCAACGCAGGACACAAAAGAGACAAGTTCAGTCCCCGGATCAGGAAGATCCCCTGGAGGAGGGCATGGCAATCCCCTCCAGTATTCTTGCCTGGAGAATCCCATGGACAGGGGAGCCTGGCCGGCTACGGTCCATGGGGTCGCAAAGAGTCAGACATGACTGAGCGACGAACACTTTCACTTTTTTAGACAGGGTTACAGGTGAAACGTCTGGGACGGCCACAGTAAGAAGCTCCTGCTCCCTGTCACGGGAGGAGGAAGTAGTGGGAGAGGTCCTACCACTAGAACTGTGGTCTTTCTCAGACGAAGGAAGACACGGCCAACCCACAGCTGAGCAGAGGGAGCGTCTGGGAGCGTGAATTCTCAACCCTGACTCTTCTCCCAGCCCCAGTCTCTGGTCAAGCCTCCAACCAGCGGAGAGAGGGCAGGGCAGCCCACAGACGAGGTCCACAGAGGTCAGGACACTGGCACCCAGAGGACTCAGACAGCTGGGGAGCTCATCCAGACAGCAAGCAGAGAGCTCCAGGCTCTAGTCTGTTTCTGCTGTTGCTGTTTTTCATTTTTGTTGGAGTGAGTAGTGAACTTGCATGCTGTGTTAGCTTCAGGTGTACAGCGGAGTGAGTCAGTCACACCTGTACATGTACACACTCTTTTCAGATGTGTTTTTTCATTCCAGAGTACTGAGTAAAGTACCCTGTGCTATACAGTAAGTCCTTATTGTGTGTGTGTGTGTGTGTGTGTGTTAGTCACTCAGTTGTGTCCAACTCTTTGGGACCCCATGGACTGTAGCCCACCAGGATGCTCTGTCTATGGGATTCTCCAGACAAGAATACTGGGGTGGGTTGCCATTCTCTTCTCCAGGCAAGTCCTTGTTAGTTGTATATTTTAAACATAGTGTGCGACACACTCCTCTTAGCTAGAGTAGTCTAACCTCTCACGTTTACTCTGATTGCCAACGTGTTATTTCTCCCTCTTATACAATATTCTCTTTTATGTGCTTTGTCATAACTTTTTACTAATAAATAATAAACCCTGTTAGGAGAAATAATAAGTAGAAAAGCACTTTTATTTCTTAGAAGGGATGCTTATGCATTCATTTACTATTGCTATTATTATAGTTTTCTATTTATTATACTTTTTTCTTGTTTTTTTCCCAATTTTTTCCTAAATTTCTTGAAACGTCCTAATTATTTAAATATATTTTCCTTATACTGCTTGGGAAGTTTTAAATCCTGTTTCAATTCTTCCAATAATAACCCTTTTTAATTCACTTGAACTTTTATTTCTCAGTGTCAAGAACTATACAATATTGAAACATAAAACACTTATTAACAGCATACCTTTACTTCTCTGCTTCTTTCACCAGCACCCTAAGATATATTCTTTAGCCCATTGCATTCCTTCTGAAGGTGAATTGGCTTCTCCAGCCTGAGCCTATAGGCTTTGAAATAACCTTGACAAGAGACAAAATTAAAAATAAAAGACAGACAGACACGGAATCATAAATACCTCATGATACGTCTTACATGATAACCTAAAATAGTCAGACTCCTAGAAGCAGAGAGTAGTAACAATGGCTGGAAGGAGGGAAGAGGGAAGAGGCTGGAAGGATGGGAAAAAAGCGGGGATATCAGTCAAGGAGTGCAAATTTTCAGTTACGCAAAAGAAACAAGTCCTAGAGAGCTGCTGTATAGCGTAAAGCCTGCAGTTAACAATGCTGTATTGTGTGCTTAAAAGTTAGCCAAGGGACCCCTGGCGTCCCCACCCCTGCCCAGGCGCCAGCCACCTCCGACAGCCCGAACCAGCAGCCCAAGCTCCAGATGAGAGTCCCTGCGGTCAGGTTAAAGACGCCCACCAAACCTCCGTGCCCCTAGTTGGGACAGAGGGGCAGCCCCAGGCGGGCTACCTGTGTGTTCCACCGTCCCACCAAAGGGATAGACTTTATTTACTGAACCCTGGGAAGGGGTCCTGTGGGATGTTCAGCACCTGGAGCAGCAATCCTCAGCGAACACCCTTTCTGTGTTACGTAACTGATTGAAAAAGTGACAGTGCAAGTTTTTCCTAGATCCGATCAGATCAGATCAGTCGCTCAGTCGTGTCCGACTCTTTGAGACCCCATGAATTTCAGCACGCCAGGCCTCCCTGTCCATCACCAACTCTTGGAGTTCACCCAGACTCATGTCCGTTGAGTCAGTGATGCCATCCAGCCATCTCATCCTCTGTCATCCCCTTCTCCTCCTGCCCCCAATCCCTCCCAGCATCAGAGTCCTTTCCAATGAGTCAACTCTTCGCATGAGGTGGCCAAAGTACTGGAGTTTCAGCTTTAGCATTTCCAAAAAAATCCCAGGGCTGATCTCCTTCAGAATGGACTGGTTGGATCTCCTTGCAGTCCAAGGGACTCTCAAGAGTCTTCTCCAACACCACAGTTCAAAAGCATCAATTCTTCAGCACTCAGGCTTCTTCACAGTCCAACTCTCACATCCATACATGACCACTGGAAAAACCATAGCCTTGACTAGACGAACCTTTGTTGGCAAAGTAATATCTCTGCTTTTGAATATGCTATTTGGTTGGTCATAACTTTCCTTCCAAGGAGTAAGCGTCTTTTAATTTCATGGCTGCAGTCACCATCTGTAGTGATTTTGGAGCCCAGAAAAATAAAGTCTGTTTCCACTGTTTTCCCATCTATTTCCCATGAAGTGATGGGACCAGATGCCATGATCTTCGTTTTCTGAATGTTGAGCTTTAAGCCAACTTTTTCACTCTCCACTTTCACTTTCATCAAGAGGCTTTTGAGTTCCTCTTCACTTTCTGCCATAAGGGTGGTGTCATCTGCATATCTGAGGTTATTGATATTTCTCCCGGGAATCTTGATTCCAGCTTGTGTTTCTTCCAGTCCAGCGTTTCTCATGATGTACTCTGCATATAAGTTAAATAAGCAGGGTGACAATATAGAGCCTTGATGAACTCCTTTTCCTATTTGGAACCAGTCTGTTGTTCCACGTCCAGTTCTAACTGTTGCTTTCTTCAAACCCATCAAGTTGAATGTTCATTATGCAGCTTTTTGAATGGGGAAAAAAATGTTTTTAATAGTAATGGTCAGAGAAGGGAGGAATAAGGCCAAGCACCTGGTGTCGATGAGAACATGAGTGGATACTCAGCAAGGGGACTGGCGGGCGTTCTAGCCAGGAATGCACAGCCTGGACCTCCCACAGGTGGGCCATGGGCCTAAGCATCCCCCTTTCTGGGATCACTTCCGGTTCCCATCCTTCCTACGCGTGGTGCCCGGCAGCGCCCACCGGCCCTCGGTCCTGGCCAAGCTCTTGAGTCACTTTCACTGGCCCCGGGGGGGCCTGGTGGGCTCTGACAATGGCAGCCTCAAGCGGCCGGAGCAGCAGCTGCAGGCAGAGATCCTGCGCGTGGGCTGCCGCGTGGCCTCCTCCAGGGGGCTGGGCCGCCGGGGCTGCAGCATCGCCTCCTGCCCCACAGCCACGGGCATCGTCTGTGACTGGTCCCACTTCCACTCCAGGCTCCTGGCCGAGGCCATGGGAAGAAGGTGACCCAGAGGACATGGGTCTCCACCTCCTTCTCCTGCAGGCCGTGGGGCCCAGGGCCTGCTCAAGGGCAGCTTGAGCCTGAATGTATCCTCGGGAGCGATGCCCGACTTTGCGGATTTCCTGTTGGTGCCCCGCCGGGCTGGGTACCCTGGCAGCAGTCTGATGAGGAAACTCTGGGAGGAGCTGCAGGGATGCAGGTGGACCCGATTCGGGGCGTCCACCCCAAGGCCCAGAGAAGGCACTCAGAACTGCAGGGGGGCTTGAGAAGGCGACAGCTGCCCACCTGTCTGCCTTCAGACGTCCGGATCTGACTGCCACTTACCAAGCCTGCCGGGTGCCCGTTGGAACCTGATGACTTGCTGCCCAGGAAAGGGACCCTTCCTGGGAGGTGCTTGTGCCAGTTCACAGAATGCCAGGCCTTGCCAGGTGAGCAGCCAAGACCCTTGCCCAGACCCTGTTCATCTCAGAGACCTGCAGACAGGCAATGAGGCCTAGTGGAAGGAATACTGAACTTAGAGCCAAAGGGACTAAGACTCAGGTACCTTATTACCGGGCTCCCCAGGCAGCACCAGTGGTAAAGAACCCGCCTGCCAAAGCAGGAGACACAAGAGGCATAGGTCCCGTCCCTGGGTCAAGAAGATCCCCTGGAGTAGGGAAGGACAACCCACTCCAGTGTTCTTGCCCAGAGAATCCCAGAGACAGAGGAGCCTGGCGGGCTACAGTCCGTGGGGCTGCGAAAGAGTCAGACACGACTGAAGTGACTTAGCACACACCTCATTATTAAAGATATCAGAGGTCTAGTTGTAGAAGAAAAAACTGGCTCCTACTGGCAATGGGAGTCTTTGTAAAATTTTCAGAAATTATGCAAATTGTTTGCTAAACCATGGAAATCAGCAAACACTAAAATCCCAGCTCTTTTCCCCAGAAAGCCAGTTGTTAAACATTCAGCAGCACACCACTGCAAATATCCAAGCAAAGTTATAGGAACGAGGTCAGAATAGAAGAAAAGTCCTCCTAATTTTAAAAGAATGTCTTTGACTAGGCACAGCATTTTAAAAATAGGTTTCGAGTAATTTTATCAATACTTAGATCATGTGAGTTCTTGTAAGACTGTAGCAGTAGCAATAGTTAACATTTTGAGTACTGTTCTATACCACGTGATGCTTCAAGCACCTTGTATGTATTGATATTAATGCATTTCCTCTTTGTGATGACTTTATAGACAGGTCCTCTTTTAGGTAGAGTTTCATATCCAAGGTCACACACCTGGTTCAAGGCAGAGTCAGAAGTCATGCCAGGCAGCCTGGCGGCAGAGTCTGGGCACTGCCCCTCAAAGCTGAAGAATTCCAGGAATCTCCCATGAGTCTATACCCAGGTTCACCCACAAGCCGCGTAATCTGCTCAGCCTCCCTCCTGTATTCTTATAGGGCTTCTATAACTACTTCAACAAATGTGTGTTTATGCCATAAGTATTTATGAAGTGACTTTCATGCATTTTGGAGCAAGGAGGCAGGGATACAAAAATGCTCAAAATGTGTGCTTGCCTTCAAAGTGTTTACACTCTAGTTGGAAAGAGTAATAAATAATCACACATACCAGATATGAGAAGGGATGGCAGGAGTGGGAAAGTGATCCAGTTGGTTCAAACCATGGGACAGACTAAGGAAAAAAAAAAAGCAAAAAGGAAAGGTTGGAAAGGCCAGAGGAAGCTCTGTTATAGATATCGTCAAAGGTTTTCTTAGAGTTCCAGCTTTCTAGATAAGATCACAACCTAATCAGAGAACTGAAGGCAATCCCATCTTCTCCAAAGGTGTTAAAAGACCCAGAAGCACCCACACTAAAGTCTCAGGTGGGCTCCTAAAGGAACTTTGCCTGACCTGCCTTTTCTACTTGTTAAGTTATTCCCAGAAGGAAATAAGAGTGGGGCTTTAATAGTCACATAAGCTGAGGTTCTTCCAGCTATGAAATGTGTGGGATGCACTGAAACATATTCCTCGGGCTATACCGTCTTTTAATCACAAGCCTTCTCTGTCGGCCGCACTGCTGGGATGAACACGGCGGCGCTTTGAAGGCGGGTCTCAGCTTTTGTGTCCTACCTCCCAACCGTGTCTGGCACAAAGGAGGAAGCTTCGTAATCTGGAAGGACAGATGGTGCAGAATTGGATGGATGGAGACACCTGTGTTCATAAGACCAGCCTGTGAGTGAACTGATTTATGCAAGACCCAATGCTTCCAGGTTTCCAGTAACTCAACTCTCACTCCCCTCTTTATCACGGGTTAGCACAAACTTGGAAGATGAGATAACCTGTTAGCAAGGGTTAGCAGGGTTGTTTTGTTTTGTTTTGTTTTTTTCATAAAATTGCCTTCCTCCAAGGGCGGGCAGGCACAGTCCCCGATGTGGAGGAAGCCCCACCCCCGGCTCGCACCTTGCCTGTGCTGCTCCTAAGTAGTTCTTTCCTTCTGCCTCTGTCTCCATCTCACATGCTGCATTATATCCAAAAGGTTCGTCTCACCACTGAAGCCCAGGAAGAGGTTTTCTTCACCCAAGACGGGAAGATGCCAGCCACGTCTGACATTAAGAACATCTACCTCCTCCCAGACCAGGGTGAAGAGACCACGATGGTTGGACATTTTAAGCTCAGATCTCCTCCTGGACAAGAGCTGCTGGTAAATGACGGTAATGTCATCCGGGCAGAGGGACCCTCAGTGGTGAAGGCAGAGATCTCCGTAAGGGCCAGGCCTACAGCTCCTCTCACCCCCCAGCACCCAGCACAGACTGTTACGTTGAACTGACAGGACACTTGTAGGGCAGACCATTGACCTACACAACTCCGAGGCTGTTCGCAAATAAAACCTTCCAAAATCATTCTCTGGCTCCCAAAACAAAAGAGCTAGCTAAAGGCAAAAGTAATTAATAAATTATATACATGTGTAATATATATATAGATAAATTATGTATAAGCTCATTAAATGCCACTTTATATCTTCAGAAGCATGATTGCATAATATTAAACAATACAGATTGAGAAAACATTTAAATATTTTTGCTATTGGACATTACACTGTTTTCCAATTTTTTTCCATTTAAATACCTCCATTGTGTTATAACTTGTGCATACATACTTAAGATTACCTCTGATTACTTGAAAGTATAATAAATACTTAGAAGTGGAATTTGGGATCAAAGAGTCTTATACATTATTACAGAATTACATGGCTTCTTATCAGAGGAAAAAATTGAGAGTTGAACTTAAAATCAGAAAAACAGGCTTGAATCTCAAGTTGCCACTTATCAGCTATATAATCACAGGCAAATTCTTTTGTTTCTTGACTTAATGTGTAAAATAAGAACAATCACTATGTTGTCAGGTTATTATGAGAATGAAAAAATTAATACTTAACACTTAGCAAAGATACTAAGATACTTCAAAATAGTCAGCAAAGAAAAGTAAACATAATTGTCAATTCGAGTTTATCCTGAGATAGCGATGTATGTATCTGGAGCTGCTACTGTTTTATTTTTATTTTTTCATTTGGATTGGAGTATAGTTGATTTACAGTGTTGCCCTCATTTCAAGTGTATTGCAAAGGGAATCTGTTATGATGCACATGTATCCACTCTTTATAGATTCTTTTCCCATATAAGCCATTACAGAGCATTGAGTAGAATTTCCTGTGCTATACAGTAGGTCCTTATTAGTTATCTATTTTACATATAGTATTGTGTTTATGGGAGAAGGCGATGGCACCCCACTCCAGTACTCTTGCCTGGAAAATCCCATGGACAGAGGAGCCTGTAGGCTGCAGTCCATGCGGTCGCTGAGGGTCGGACACGACTGAGCAACTTCACTTTCACTTTTCACATTCATGCATTGGACAAGGAAACGGCAACCCACTCCAGTGTTCTTGCCTGGAAAATCCCATGGACAAAGGAGCCTGGTAGGCTGTAGTCCATGGGGTCACGAAGAGTTGGACACAACTGGGTGACTTCCCTTTCACTTTTCATTTTCATGCATTGGAGAAGGAAACGGCAACCCACTCCAGTGTTCTTGCCTGGAGAATCCCAGGGACGGGGGAGCCTGGTGGGCTGCCGTCTCTGGGGTCACAGGGTTGGACACGACTGACGCGACTTAGCAGCAGCAGCATACAGTGTGTGTATGTCAACCGCAGTCTTCCCGTTTATCCCTGTCACCTTACCCCCTGGTAACTATAATTTTGTTCTCTGTATCTGGAACTCTATTTGTTTTTTAGATAAGTTCATTTGTATCCTTTTTTAGATTTTACATATAAGCAATACCATATGATATTCGTCTTTCTCCGTCTAAATTACTTCACTCAGTATGACAATCTCTAGGCCCATGCATGTTCCTGAAAATGGCGTTATTTTGTTCTTTCTTATGGTTGAGTGATACTCCATGGTGTGTGTGTGTGCGCGCATATATATATACACACACCACATCTCGTTTATCCACGCCTGGTTGGTGCCCGTTTACACTGCATCCATGCCCTGGCTTTTGTAAATAGTACTGCAGTGAATATCTGGGTACATCTATCTTTTTGAGTTATGGTTTTCTCTGGGTATATATACACCTAGGAATGGGATGGCTGGATTGTTAGCCTTGTACCTTATGTTGGGAAATAGATAATGGATACCAAGCTTGTTTGCACAATGGGAAAATGACACATAGAGCCCCATTTGCCCTTTCCCTGACCCCTAGTATCTAAGGTTACCAGGTAGGGGACTGCTAATTTAAGTGCAGTTGCAGCTCAGATATCATGCCATACTTCTTGCAGTTCCGTCCAATTCATCCCGGAAGGGTTTAGCATCCCCTTATCTGAGTATCCATAACATTTTCCACATGGTTCTGTAATAAGAAAGAGTAAGAAAATTACTGTAACGAGTATAAATGTTTTGTCCCCCGTCTCAGTGATTGCAGCCCAGTCCCTTCGGGCCTCACCTTAGTCTTGTGGGTCTGTTTCCATTCGCGTGACAGGTCAATGGCTGAATTCTTCCCCCATCCTGGGGGAAGAAGCAAGGGGGCTGATGAGCACGGGGGCAGAGTGCTCGCGTTGGTGGACGCAAGCTATGGCATTCGGAATGAGTGGACAGCAAGGGCCCACTGCAGAGTGCAGGGAACCATATCCAGCCTCCTAGGGTAAGCCACGATGTAAAGAATAAGAAAAAGAATGCGTGTGTGTGTGTGTGTGTGCACACACACGCATGTGCGCGTGCTCAGTCACTCAGTTGTGTCCGACTCTTTGTGACCCCATGAACTGTAGCCCTCCAGGCTCCTCTGTCCATGGGATTCTCCAGGTGGGAATCCTGGAGTGGGCTGCCATTCCCTCCAGTATATACACACATATGAGGGAGAGAGACTGCCACAACGTTGTCAATCAACTATACTTAAAAAAAAAAAAAAAAAGAGTAAAAATAAGCAAAAACAAATGTTAAGGGAGCAGACTCCCAGGGAAGAATCGAGTACCATTACTTCACATACACAAAGGGTGGGCCCCTTTGGGGTCATCACTCAGGTGTCTTCCCCCTCGTTTCTTCTTCCCCAGACCAAACAATCCTCTTACCAGAGCTTCCCAAGAAAGTTCATTCTGCAAGCATGACCTGAATCTCAGCTGCTCTCAATTTAGAAAGACTCTGCTTCCCAGGGCACACTGGCAGTATCTGGAGCCGTTTGGGGTTGTCACTTGCGGGGGCTGCTGCTGGCATTCAGGGGATAGAGGCTGGGGATGCTGCTAAACCCATTTTGATTTGCATTTCTGTGATAATGAGGGATGTTGTACCCTGTGATGCACAGCACAGCCCTTCGCAGCGAAGAAAGATCAGTACCTAATGTTGGTGATGCTGAGGGCTGAGAAGCCGCACGCTCGTGCCTTGGCTCCTGTCTGTAGTCTTTGTTTCTGATGCACGGTTGATTGGTGTCTCAGTTCTGTTTGGGTTGGGGGAAAATAAGACTCTTGAAATAAAAGCTAAGGAATTTAATGAGCCCACCGTTGAGGATGAACTTCCCAGAACATTCAGAATATTATCCTAGTTACTAGAATTTGTTATGCAATCACAATGGTCAGGGAATTGTAGTAGGGCTTCCCTGCATCCACTCATTATTTCCTCATACAAGCTTCAAGATAGATATAATTGCTACCCCCAGTTAATGGAGGAGAAGCAAAGGCTTAGAGAGCTTAAACCCAAGGTCACTCAGCTTATAAACAGCAGAACGAGAATTTCAGCCCAACATCTGGGAGCCAGCCCTTTGTCTATGGAGCAATGATTCTAGTTCTTTCTTCTCCTTGAGATTTCTTGGTTCCCGTTCAGTTCAGTTCAGTTCAGTCGCTCAGTCGTGTCCTACTCCTTGCGACCCCATGGACTGCAGCACGCCAGGCTTCCCTGTCCATCACCAGCTCCCGGAGCTTGCTCAAACTCGTGTCCATCAAGTCAGTGATGCCATCCACCCATCTCATCCTCTGTCGTCCCTTTCTCCGCCTGCCTTCAGTCTTTCCCAGCATCAGGGTCTTTTCAAATGAGTCAGTTCTTCGCATCCAGTGGCCAAAGTATCGGAGCTTCAGCTTCAGCTGGTTCCCCATAGACTGTGACATCTTACGAACTTATTTTTACCTGTTGATCCCTCCCTAATACCCTACACAGTACCTGATACATGGAATACGTTGATAACTGAGCAAGAAAGGCAGGGAAGGGGAAGAGGAAAGGAATAAAGAAAGGGAGAAGGAGGTAAAGAGCGTTTTTAATTTTTTTAAGGTGAGGGAGGAGAGAGAGAAAGAAAGGAGAGGGAGGGGCCAGTCAGTGAGAATGGCGCAGGTGCCGGTCAGCCTCCCCCGCTTCCCTCGTGCACCGTCTCCTCCCTTGCGCAGGTGCCCGCCGCCCTCTGCAGTGAAAATGTCCTGCAGGAGCCAGGAAGCCAGCCCTACCTGAGAAGGAAAATTGCTGCTCTCGCTGCCTTCCCTGCCCCAGAGGAGAGATGTCCACGGCACCAGGGAAAGAGGGAAGCTGGCCCTCAGTCGGCGGGCGGCCAGCGAGCAGTCAGAGGAGGTTTCAGATGAGAGCTGATATTTACATCAAGGAAAATATGAAGGTGTTACTGCTCAGTCATGTCTGACTCTCTGCAACTCCACGGTCTGTCCATGGAATTCTTCAGGCAAGAATACTGCAGGGGGTTGCCATTCCCATCTCCAGGAGATCTTCCCAACTCAGGGATTGAACCTGGGTCTCCTGCATTGCAGGCAGATTCTTTACTTTCTGAGTTACCGAGGAAGCCCACATCCAGGAAAGATTTTTTTAATGGGAAAAAAATCCAGGGAAGAGAAGATCAAAAGACGGTGTCAATATGCCCTTTGCACATGCTACCTTATGACCTTTTATGGTTACACATTCATTCTTTCTTTCGTCAACCATGAGTTTGTCCAAATTTTGTACCTATTTTAATGTCTGGCATGTGGTAGGCCCTCCATAAATATTGGGAGAAAGCCCCCCAGTGATTTTTTTCTTTTTTTTTTATCAGAGTATAATTGCTTTACAATGCTGTGTTCGTTTCTGAGGTACAACAAAGCGAATCAGCTACGTGTATACATATATCCCCTCCTTGAATCTCTCTCTCACCCCCGACCCCACCCCTCTAGGTTATCACAGAGCACCGAGCTGAGCCCCGCTGGTGATTTAATCTATATTTTACTAAGATGGCATGCATTCAACAGATAACAACTGGCATCTATTGTATAGGTGCCAAGGTGGTGAGGCCCAGTCTTGGCCCCACAGAACTCGTGATCTGCTAAAGGAGAAGGATCATTGTATAATAGAAACTTGGCTCAAAGTTAATATTCATCGCTTCAATCAGAGCTCAAGCACTGAGTCATGAAAGCAGAGAGAAACAACCAATTCTAATGGAGGATAGGTAGGGAGACTTTTCACCAGAGGGGGTGACCTGTGATATGGGCCTTGAGCAACAGGTATTGTTTCAAAGGCAGTGAAACTTGATAAGGACAGTCCTGGGCAAGGAATAAATTAGGGAAATCTTAGGCATGAATGCAGTGAGCCTAGGGTGACTTGAGTCTAGACTGAGATTCGAGATGTAGGAAGCAGGTGGTCACATCACAGAAGGCCTTACTTGCCAGACTCGGAAGCGTGAACTTTGTTCTGTAGGACATAGGGAGCCACTGAATCACTCAATTAGAGAAGCAGTGGGTGTTTCGATATGTGTTTGGGGTGGTGGGTGCACTGAAAAGGAAAGAGATAGGGTTGGGAAGACCAGGGTCAGAATCCAAATGGAGGAAAGAGGTGAATGGGAATATATTGCTGCTCCGGTGCTCTAGCCACAAAGCCGATCAGTTCACTACAGAAAGCAAAGCTCTGAAGAGTTCTATCAAAGCCGTGATTTAGAAAAGCATGGAGACTTCCCTGGTGGCCCAGTGGTTAAGACTTTGCCTTCCAATGCAGGGGGTGCAGGTTCCATCTCCGGCAGGCAGTAAAGATCCCATGTGCCTTGCAGCCAAAAATCAAACCATAAAACAGAAGCAATACTGTAACAAATTCAATAAAGATTTTTTAAATGGTCCACGTCAGAAAAAAAAAAACTTTAAAAAAAAGGATAACTCCATAAAAAAGGAGAGTCGATGTATGTAGGTGGTAAGCATTCCCATAAATATTCCTTACGTAAAATAGGCTGATGAATAAGTGCAGAGCTAAATTAGCTGTGGCTACCAACTGCAACACTGCCACCGCGGCTGGTCAGTTCAGAGGGACAGCGCATCCGGAGGTTGCCGAGTCACTGCTGTTTCACTGTAGCGTGAGGCATGCAGAGCCGCAGCTGTCAGGATTTCCGCCACCTGTGTTTCTGGCCCTGAAGCTGGGGACATCAGGCCATCTGGGAGGCCCATCGTAAGAAGACTGAGGCAGAGTGATTCTGCGGGGAAAAGCCGTCACAATTCGTATAACCACCTGACCACGGGAAAGTTCCAGAAGCTTCCGCACTCTGTTCTCTGACCTTGTTTCTCTCTCCTCCTTTAGACAGTGCTTCATGTGAGATGTGCCCCGAGGACCAGTGGTCCAACGGGGAGAGCGGTCAGTGCAGCCCCAAACCCATGACTTCCTGTCCTACCTCCAGCTCTCCACACATGTCAGCTGTCTGCCCAGCCCTGCATTCCCTCCTCACTCTGGCCGTTTGGGGCATCTTCATCGGGCTCCACCACACCCCCATCATCTGAGCCAGTAAACCCCAGATCAGCTACCTTCTGCTGTCCACCCTGGCCCTCTGTTTCCCCTTCCCCTTCATGTTCATTGGCCCTCCAGGGCCCCTCACCTGTGCTGTACACCAGGCGGCTTTTGCAGGGGGTCACCTCCACAACTTGTATGTCCACTGTGCTAGCCAAAACCATCGTGGTGGTGGCAGCCTTCCATGGCACCCGGCTGCATGCCCAGATGCAGAAGTTCTGGGGCCAGTTCTCCCCAAAACCATCCCCATGGTCTGTTCCCTGATCCAGGCAACCTCATGTTCACTCTGGGTGACCAGATGACCCCCACGACCTGTGACCTCTACAGAGCCTGGGCCCACAGTGACCTAAAGTGTGATGAGGGCTCCTTGGAACTGTTCTAGGCCATGCTGGGTTACTTGGGGATTACTTGCTGTCTGGTTAGCTTGCTGGTGGTCTTCCTGACCCCACCAGCTACCTGACACCTTCAGTGAAACCAAGCATATCACGCTCAGCACGTTGGTCTGCTCCTGTATCTGGGTGACCTTCATCCTCCACACACAGGAGTGCCCGAGGCAGGGACACAGTCCCTCTGGAGGTCTCTGCCATCCTGGCATCAGAAGCAGGTCTCCTGTTCTGCCTCTTCCTTCCCAAATGCTACATCATCCTTCTCCAGCCAGAACAAAACACAAAAGAACAAATGCTTGGCAGGCAGCATCTCAAGTGAGAAAATCAGTAGTGAGCAATAAGGCATCCCACCTGCTCAAGGATGCCTTCCCTAAGCTCCTCAGTAGGAAAATGCTGCTTCCTCTGAGCCTTGCACTGATCCGGACCCTCCCTGTCACTCACCTGCTTCTTTTCTTGTCTTTCATCCCATTAGAGGGAGATGAGACATGTTTGCAAATAATACCGCCCTTGATGGAAACATCTGGTCTCATTCGGTCTGTGACCCCTCAGCAGTCAGCCAGTGCCTGATGCAAACAGGAGACGGGATAGTTGTTTGATGAATGAATGAATCAACTTCTACAAAGGTAGTATTGGAAGAGATCCTTGAGAGGAGGTGGCAAGGTAGAATGGTTGGAAGAAGTCAGAAAGACTTGATTCAAATCCTCCTGGCTCCTCCATGGTGTAGCTTTAGGGACTTGAGCACATTACTTAACCTCTCTAAGCCTCAGTTCTCTGCAGTGCAAGATGAGACTAAGTCTTTCTCTTAGGTTGTTGTGATAATAAAATGGAAAAAAAAAAATGTGAAGGTTCTCAGCACTTACGAAACACTCAAAAAGTAAATAGATAAAGTCACCAAGTCCACCCTGACCTTTTACAGATCAGGAACAGAAACTGATGCCAAAAGAGGGGACCAGTGAATCCAGGACACCATTGTCCAGATGTTAGGAGTCAGATGAGTAAGTTTCAAGCCATGGCACTTCCATTGCCCCAGCTGTGTGACTCTGGACAAGTGACTTAACTTCTCGGTACCTCAGTTTCCTTGTATTGTAAAGGAAGATAAGAATAGCACCTATTTTGTGGGGTTATCAATGAGGAGTAAATGAACTATTATTTATAAGATATTTATAACATTACTCTGCATATTGTAAAAGTATTCATTAAATAATTCAGTAAAATTATAAATAATGGCAAACCTGAATCTCTTGATTGACTGCCAAATAGCTGAAACTTTTATGAGACCCTTGCTCAGGCTAGATCATGGGGAGGAAACTTCAAAATGGTTAAAGAATAGTCTGTACAAACAAAGAGCTTGTAAGCTAATATTTCCAACCTAACCTGATCAGAGGGGACAAAACATATCTATTGTGAAACTGTTTATAAGAAGTGAATAGTGAAAAGTGAAAGCTGCTCAGTTGTGTCCGACTCTTTGTGACCCCACAGACTATCCAGTCCATGGAATTCTCCAGGCCAGAATACTGGAGTGGGTAGCCTTTCCCTTCTCCAGGGGATCTTCCCAACCCAGGGATCGAACCCAGGTCTCCTGCATTGCAGGCGGATTCTTTACCAGCTGAGCCACAAGGGAACCAAGAAGGGAATAGGCAGTGGCCAAAAGGCAGGGTAGGAAGATTCTGATCTCACCTGTTCCCACAGGTACACTAAAATTACAGCTATTGATGAGAAAGAGCAACTATTGATGAGAAAGTCTTGCAGACTAGCAGAAAAGAGCTTTTGCAATTAAAGTTACAGAAAAAGAACCACGACAAAGCAATTAGGAAGGGCAGAAACATGGTACAGCCAAGACCCATACTCCCAGGTAGGCAGCCCACAAACAGGAGGCTAATTACAACTGCAGAAATTCTCCCCAGGGAGAGAGGGGTCCAAGCCCTACATCAGGCTCCCCAGCCCCAGGAGTCCTGCGCAAAGAAGATAAGCCCCCAGAACACTTGGCTTTGAAGTCCAGCAGGACTTACTTTCAAGACAGCCAGAAGGCAACGGGAAACAGAGACACCACTCTTAAAGGACACACAGAAAATCGCACATGCTCCACACGTAAAGCAGAAGCAGTCATTTGAAAGGAGCCTGGCTAGCTGTCTTGGACAGTCTCTGAGAAAGCAGGAGGCAACTGGGTCTCACCGTGGCGACAGAGACACTTGCAGCAACCATTTGGGGGCGCTCATGCAACCTGGTGATGACAAACCGTGGTGGTGGCAAGCGCCTCTTGGGAATCCTGCTCTAGCTTATTACTGCCAGGATGCTGCGCCACCCACCAGTCACCGGAGGCTGAATCATGTGCTACCAAAAAACCTATGGGTCATTGAAGAAATGAGAGAGGAAATTTGAAAAAAAAAAAAACAAACCTGGGGACTCCCTGGTGGTTCAGTGGTAAAGAATTTGCCTGCCAATGCAGAAGACATGGATTCAACCCCTGATCTGGGAAGATATCCCATGCGTCATGGAGCAACTAAGCCCGTGCACCACAACTGTTGAGCTTCTGCTGTAGAGCCCAGAAGCCTCAACTACTGAGCCCACGGACCTCAACCACTAAAGTCCACACACCCTAGAGCCTGTGCTCCAAAACGAACGGACAAAAAAAGCCACTGCAGTGAGAAGCCGGTGCACCACAACTGGTGAGCAGCCCCATGCAGCAAAGCAGACCCAGCACAGCCAAAAATAAAATAAACAAGCAAATAAAGTTATTTTTTTAAAAAAACCCTGGTATAAAAGACAATGAAAACTCCACTTCCGTGAGAGCACGAGGGCCCAGAGGCATCCCACAGGAACTGGGCACCTTCTGGTTAAATGATGGTGCTCTTGGACGGTCCTCGGGGAGGGGTGTTGCTGGACAGTGCTACACAGAATGTCAAGGCCTCCATGTTTCTGGGCAAAGAGACTCATCTTAAGTTCCTGCCAAAGAAGGTTCAAAATGCTTTCATCTTGGGGCTTCCCTGGTGGCTCAATGGTAAAGAATCTGCCTGCCAATGCAGGAAACATGAGTTTGTCCCGATCTGGGAAGATCCCACCGCCATGGACCAACTAAGCCTGTGAGCCACAACCATTGATCTGGTGCTCGAGAGCCCAGGAACTGCAACTACTGAGCCCCCTCGCAACTGCTGAAGCTCAAGCACTCGAGAGCCCATGCTCAGCAAGGGAAGCCACTACAATGAGACAACCAAAAATAAATACATAAAATTGATTTTTAAAAATGCCTTTATCTTGCCTATGGCCAGCCAATAATTTTATTTGGGCCAATGAAGATGAAGTCACAAAGGAAACAAGCATATAGATTAAATAAGAAGACTCTGTCTAGAGAGAGAGAGTTGTAGCATCCCACAGTCCAAGTCAGCATTTTGACAAACGTGACTTAGGAATCAGCTGCCATGGGCTTGGAACATGAAAACTGAAAAGTAAGAGACTAACCAAAGTCTGAAAAGCCTGAAAAAAAGAAGTGGGAATCCCGGCACAACTGCAAGGGATAAAAAGAATATGGAACCATAGAAGAAGATCCACTTGGTTGGTAGAGCAAGAGGCTTGGTCTGTATTTCTTTTTTTTTTTTTTTCCTTTTTTTGGTCTCACCTCATAACATGTGGGTTCTTAGTTCCCCAACCAGGGATCAAACCTGGACCCCAGCAATGAAAGTGCTCCATCCTACCCACTGGACCACCAGGGAGTTCCTTGGTCTATATTTCAAATAAGAAAACGTAGATACAAAGAAGATAAGTACATAGGTCATGTGATTCTGGGGACTTCAGAAACTGCTGGTTGTCTACCAAAATGTGTTCACCCCTTTTCCCACAGTAACCAAATTGCAGCAGGCATTTGTCTGCCCACCTGTGGACTCTTGCTGGGAGGCAGAGATATTGCCTCATAAGCTCTGAGCTGAGAAGGAACTTTGAGACCAAAAATCGAAGCAGGCAACCACACAGAGTGCAATTCTGGAATTTATTGTTGGTGACTCACAGACAGGCAGGGTCGGGTGGACGAAGATCCCAAGGCATTTGCAGCTGCACCGCACTTCACCAAAAGGGGTACAGGGGAATTTAAAGGGGCCAAAGCTAAAAATAGAATCGACCGCTAGGGAGAAACATGTCTGCCTCACCAGGATCAGGAGTTTTTCCCTGCATTTCCACAGTCATTAACCATCTGCGTCAGCAAAAGTCATGCTTTTGATTTTCATCTCAGATGAACGCAAGAGTAGAAGTTGATAGGGAACTTACCTTACTTGGGTGCATTCCTTGTGAGTAGGCTAAAGCTGAGTCACATGGAAGTGCGGGTGGGGTTGGACTGCAGGCCTAAGGTGGAGCTGACAAAACGAATTCAGTAAGGCTCGCACAGCTCTTCTGTGTGTGCTCAGTCGTGCCTGACTCTTTGTGGCCCCATAGACTGTACCTGTCAGGCTCCTCTGCCCATGGGATTTTCCAGGCAAGAATATCGGAATGGGTTGCCATTCCCTCCTCCAGGGGATCTTCCTGACCCAGGGATTGAACCCTCGTCTCTTGCGTCTCCTGCACTGCAGGTGGATCATTTGCCATTGTGCCACCTTGCAATTACAGGTGACCTGTGGCTAACTTCTCACCAAGAAAGGTCTGTAAAAATGATGATTGCCACATCTAGTGGAAAAACTAAGAGGTGAGCTGTGTCCCCTCTGTGCTGTATCCTCACCCTTCTCGGTCCTTGGAAGAAAAGCCGTGGCAAACCTAGACAGCATATTAAAAAGCAGAGACATCGCTTTGCCCACAAAGGTCTGTATAGCCAAAGCTACGGTTTTTCCAGTAATCATGTATGGATGTGAGAGTTAGACCA
This sequence comes from Bos grunniens, assembly GCF_055505025.1. Taxonomy (NCBI): domain Eukaryota; kingdom Metazoa; phylum Chordata; class Mammalia; order Artiodactyla; family Bovidae; genus Bos; species Bos grunniens. Next base: position 82,162,874 of record NC_141179.1, on the reverse strand, counting down.
TAAGGAAGGCTGAGCACCAAAGAGTTGACACTTTCAAACTGTGGTGCTGGAGGAGACTCTTGAGAGTCCCTTGGACTGCAAGAAGATCAAATCAGTCAATCCTAAAGGAGATCAACCCTGAATATTCATTGGAAGGACTGATTCTGAAGCTGAAGCTCCGATCTTCGGCCACCTGATGCAAAGAGCTGACTCATTAGAAAAGTTGAGATGGGATGCTGGGAAAGGTTGAGGGCAGGAGGATAAGGGGAAGACAGAGGATTAGATGGTTGGATGGCATCACTGACATGAGTTTGAGCAAACTTTGGGAGACAGTGAAGTACAGGGAAGCCTGGCATGCTGCAGTCCTTGGGGTCACAAAGAGTCAGACACGACTTAGTGACTGAACAGCAACACCACCCTTCTTCTCCAGCGGGACCAAATGTTGGTCATGGAAGGAGTAAGAAAGCCCCTGGGGATTGGCAAATGGTCTCTGTCATGACTCACACCTGTCCCTGGAGCACAAGAGCAGCCTAGACAATACATAAGTATATTGAGTTCTAGTGAAACTTGATTTACAGACACTGAAATTTTAATCTTATAAAATGTTTACATGTCATGAAATAGTATTCTACTTTTGATTTGTGATCAGCCATTTAAAGTTTAAAAACTATTCTTAGCTCACAGGTTGCTGTAAATCAGAGCTGGAATGGATTGGCCTTAGTTTGCCAACATCCAAGGGGAGGTTGACCCTAAAGATGCAAAGAATCAAAAACAGAGTTAACATAGGTAGATAATAAACTCACGGTTACCAGGGGATGGGGAGGATAAACTAGGAGGTTAAGACTGACGTGCAGTGTGGGAGACCTGAGTTCGATCCCTGGGTCGGGAAGGTCCCCTGGAGAAGGAGACGGCCATCCACTCCAGTATTCTTGCCAGGAGAATTCCATGGACAGAGGAGCCTAGTGGGCTACAGTCCATGGGGTCACAAAGAGTCAGACATGACTGAGCAACTTCACTTTCACTTTCAAGACTGACACGTACATACTACTGCAGAAAAAGTAGATAATTAGCAAGGACGTGCTGCACAGCACAGGGAGCTCTGCTCAGTACTCTGTAACGGCCGATACGGGAAAAGAGTCTGAAAAAGAGGGGGTATATGTTCATGTGTGACTGATTCACTGTGCTCTGCTCCTGAATGTAACACAACTTTGTGACTCAACTGTACCCCAAAAGATTTTAATAAAAATAACAGAAGCATGGTTACCGAGGAACCTTGCATACAGAGGGCCAGCTGTAAGTTATACTTTGACTTTTGACCATGTGGAGAGTCAGTGCCCCTAAGCATTGTTCAAGGTGAGCCGTATAGCGTTGAGGCTTGCTTTCTTAGGTTTTAAACTCTCAGAAGAGAAAAGGTAAGATAACTATGGAAGTCTAAATAGTGGTTACCATTTGGGGGAAGAGGAGACTATGATTGGGAAGAGGTCTGCTGAGGGCAGGTTTTGGGGGCACCAGTTCGGTTCAGCCACTCAGTCGCGTCCGACTCTTTGCTACCCCATGGACTGCAGCACGCCAGGCCTCCCTGTCCATCACCAACTCCCGGAGTTCACTCAAACTCACGTCCATCGAGTCAGTGATGTGGTCCAACCATCTCATCTCTGTCGTCCCCTTCTCCTCCTGCCTTCGATCTTTCCCAGCACTGGGGGTACCCGTGATGGTTAATTTCTGGATTTAGTATTCAGTGTATTAACCTGCTGGTCACTATATAATCCATTAAGCTATATGGTTATGTTGTATTCACTTTCCTAAATGTCTTTTCTAAAGATTTTTTCTGTGGATCCTTTTAAAAATCTGTATTGAATTTGTTACAATACTGCTTCTGTTTTATGTTTTGGTTTTTCACCCACAAGGCATATGGGAGCTTAGCTTCTCGGCCAGAGATCAAATACTCACCCCCTGCCTTGGAAGGCGAAGTCTTAAGCACTGGCCCATCAGAGACGTCCCTCCTCTCTGTGTTTTATATTTCACAATAAAAGGGTTTAAAAAGAAAAAATTAAATAAAAATAATTGGATCAATTTATTAAAAAAGGAAAAGAAGAAGTGATGAGAAAGAGAAGCATGTGGTTCTGACTGGAGGCAGAGAGCTTCCTCCACAAAAAACAGAAAGATACAAGGAACCCGGATCCTCAAATGCCTCTTGAGCAGAACCAGCCACCAATCTGGAGCACGCACCTCAGATTCTGGCAGTAAAGAGGAAGTCTCCTTCCTTCTTAAGCTAATATCATTAGGAGTTTCTTGTCATAGCAGAAGTAGCATTTTACTTTAATACACAATCCATAACTTATAAGCAGAGTACATCATGAAAAACGTTGGGCTGGATGAAGCACAAGCTGGAATCAAGACTGCCGGGAGAAATATCAGTAACCTCAGATACACAGATAACACCACCCTTTGGCAGAAAGCGAAGAACTAAAGAGCCTCTTAATGAAAGCGAAAGAGGAGGGTGAAAAAGCTGGCTTAAAACTCAGCATTCAGAAAACTAAGGTCATGGCATCTGGTCCCATCAGTTCATGGCAAATAGATGGGAAACAATGGAGACAGTGAGGGACTTCATTTTCTGGGCTCCAAATTCACTGCAGATGTGACTGCAGCCGTGAAACAAAAAGACGCTTACTCCTTGGAAGGAAAGTTACGACCAACCTAGACAGCACATTAAAAAGCAGAGACATCACTTTATCAACAAAGGTCCGTCTAGTCAAAGTTTCGGTTTTTCCAGTGGTCGTGTATAGAAGTGAGAGTTGGACTATAAAGAAAGCTGAGCACCAAAGAATTGATGCTTTTAAACTGTGGTGTTGGAGAAGACTCTCGAGAGTCCATTGGACAGCAAGGAGATCCAACCAGTCCATCCTAAAGGAAATCAGTCCTGAATATTCATTGGAAGGACTGATGCTGAAGCTGAAACTCAAATCCTTTGGCCACCTGATGCAAAGAACTTGACTCACTGGAAAAGACCTTGATGCTGCGAAAGATTGAAGGCAGAAGGAGAAGGGGGCGACAGAGGATGAGATGGTTGGATGGCATCACCAGCTCAATGGACATGAGTCTGAGTGAACTCCGGGAGTTGGTGATGGACAGGGAGGCCTGGCGTGCTACAGTCCATGGGGTAGCAAAGAGTCGGACACGACTGAGCAACTGATCTGAACTGAATCCATAACTCGTGCCTCCTAGGCCTCTGTTCCCTTCCAGAGTACTTACCACTCTCCTTATAAAAAGCTAGGCAAGGATCCTGCACCCCACCCAACACCTGCCTCCTCACTGACCTTTCCAAGACCTGCAGGAGACGGCTCTTCCCAGAGCTGCATTCACCTCTCGGTTTCGAAGGCTGTAGATGAGGGGGTTGAGCATGGGCGTGACGATGGAGTAGAAGACGGACACCACCTTGTTGAAGCTGATGCAAGAGGCCACTCTGGTGCGGGCGTACATGAAGAAGAGAGTGCCGTAGAATAGGCTCACCACGGTCAGGTGGGCCGCGCAGGTGGAGAAGGCCTTTCTGCGCTCTGCAGCAGCGCGGATCCGAAGCAGCGTCCAGACAATGCGGCCGTAGGACGCGGCGATGACCACGGAGGAGGCCAGGAGCACAGCCAGGGAGACCAGGAGGTCTGCAGTCTCCTTCAGGGAGACGTCCGAGCAGGCCAGGGCCAGCAGCGGCGAGGCGTCACAGAAGAAGTGGTCGATGACGTTGGGGCCACAAAACCTCAGTCGGGACATGAGGTAGACGGGCAACACGGGGGTGAGGAAGCCCCCCAGCCAACAGGCGGCTGCCAGGCGCACGCAAGCCCCCCAGGACACCAGGGCCGCGTACCGGAGAGGCAGGCAGACGGCCACGTAGCGGTCGTAGGCCATGGCGGCCAGCAGGAAGCACTCGGTGGCGCCGAGGAAGGTGAAGACGAAAAGCTGAGTGAGGCAGCCTGCGTAGGAGATCCTCTGGCTTCCAGCCACCCCAAGGAAGCCTGCCAGCATCTTGGGCACCGTGACCGAAGTGTACCCGATTTCAAGGCAGGACAAGTGCGTCAGGAAGAAATACATGGGCCTATGGAGGCGGTGGTCGAAGCGCACCAGCACGATGATGGCCAAGTTCTCCACCAAGGTGAGCAGGTACGTGGTGAGGAAGAGCGAGAAGAGGAAGAGGCGCGTCTCACGCAGCTCAGCGAAGCCCACCAAGACAAACTCCGCCGTGTGGGTCTGGTTGGCGGTGTCGGGCTGCATAACTGGGGGCTCTCATAGCCTCGTAGGTAAGGACAACTCGGGAGAAACTGAGATACTGGACTGATGGATCTTTCACTTCCGGAGAGGAAAATAAATCAAGACGCTGCCCCGAACTCAAAAAAAAAAAAAAAGAAAGAAAGAAAGAAAGAAAGACAATGTATAGCCTGTGAGGGGTTCCAGAAATTTCAGGACAAAGTGAAAAGTGGTAGATGGAAATAAGACGGAATATTAATGGGGAGTGCAACCCGTCTTCAAGAATCAGGGAAGTCTTCCTGGAGGAAGGGCTGGCTAAATTGGAACCTGAAAAATAAGTTGGTGAGATAAAAGAGAAGACACAGAAAAAGGATAAAATCTCGGACCTCAGCGAGAACAACCTGCGTCTGGGAAACTTCCACTGGACGTGGTTTACTGTGGGAGTTAACAGCTCAGCTTCCCGGTTAAGCATTCCTGACTTCAAATACAAAAGAATCCAGCTAACAGGGTTGCGGTGAAAATTCAAATTGGATAATCCTTCTAAAGTATTTATCATGATTGGGTTAATAAATACTAGGGGTTCATACCCTTCAAGTCCATTCATATTGGTGCAAATGGCAGATTTTCGTTCTTTTTTATGGCTGAAGACTGTTCCACTGTGTGTGTGGAACACACATCATTCATCTGTTGGTGGACACTTAGAGTATCATGCTTAGTGCAATAAGTCAGAGAAAGAAAAATGCTGCATGTCATCACTTATATGTGGAATCAAAATGAAGCAAATGAATGAATACAACAAAACAAAAGAGACTCACAGATGTAGAGATCAAACTAGTGGTTACCCACGCGGAGAGAGAAGCAGAGAGGGGCAGGGTAGGGGTAGGGGATTTACAAGCTACCAGGTATAAAAAAGCTACGAAGTTAGACAGCTTATTTATCTCTAGAGGATATAGCACAAGAAACATGCCCAGTGTTTTATAAAAACTATAAATGAAATACAGCCTTTACATTGTGAGTCCCTATGTTGCACACTTGAACATATAATACTGGACATCACCTATGCCTCAATAAAAGTACATACATACATACCATGGGGAATTTTTTAATGTTGACTTTATTCTGGAATGTTTTTTAATGTTGGACTTCCCTGGTGGCTCAGACAGTAAGGCGTATGCCTCCAGCACCGGAGACCTGGGTTCCATCCCTGGATCAGGAAGATCTCCTGGAGAAGGAAATGGCAACCCACCCCAGTATTCTTGCCTGGAGAATCCCACGGACGGAGGAGCCTGGTGGGATACAGTCCATGGGGTCGCAAAGAGTCGGACACAACTGAGTGACTTCACTTTCTTTCTTTCTTTATCCTGAAATAGATCATAGAGGAAAAACGACTTCACTGATCTTGAGAAGCAGGCTAGGACAACATCATGAAGTAACCAAGTTAAGAGGAAGGCAAAGGGTAACAGCACCTTGAGGAGTTCTCAGCACAGGAGTGATGCAGAGAAGGGGGAAGTTAGTGCGCTGTGCTGAAGCAGGTCTGGAGCGGGGGAGACCAGTGGAGAAGAGCGGCCATTCCAAAGCTCTTGGACACTCTTCCCACTAGAAAGTGGGACCAATAGAAAGGAACGAAAGCGCGTCATTTATAGAGATGTGGATGAACCCAGATTCTGTCATGCAGAGTGAAGTAAGTCCAAAAGAGAAAAATGTCATGTATTAACGCATATATGTGGAATCTAGAAAAATGGTACCGAGGAACCTATTTGCAGGGAGCAACGGAGATGCAGACGCAGAAAACAGACTTGTGGACACACGGAGGGAAGAAGAGGCTGGGCCAGACTGAGAGAGTAGGGCTGACATATATACATATATACATATATATACATATATACCCGACCGCGCGTGAAATAGACGGCCAGTGGGAACCTGCTGTGGAGCCCAGGAGCTGGGCTCGGTGCTCAGCGATGACCCGGATGGTGGGACGGGGCTGGGAGGGGGCTCATGGGGAAGGACATGTATGTGTACAGATCACTGCTCCACATTGCTGTACTGTAGAAACCAGCACCACACTGTAAAGCAATTATCCTCCAATTAAATGTTTAATTTAAAATTTAAAAAATTTTTTAATGTTTTTCATTTAAAAAACATTTTTTAACGCTTTTTGAAAAGAGAGGAAAAGGTGGGGTCAATGGCTGCTCCCCTTCAATTTGAGTTTTGTAGCTGCTTCACAACAGCAAGTGTGCAAGCCTCATCACTCAGTCACGTCCAGCTCTTGGCAGCCCCACGGACTGTAGCCCGCCAGACCCCTCTGTCCATGGGATTCTCCAGGCAAGAATACTGGAGCGGGTAACAATTCCCTTCTCCAGGGGATCTTCCTGACTCAGGGATCAAACCTGGGTCTCCTACACTGCGGTGGACTTTTTACCGTCTGAGCCACCAGGGAAGCGCGTCACAGCAGAGAAGGATGGGAGCGATGCTGTGGCGGTTTCCAGGCCTTAACACCGGCTTCCTCTGCCTGCTTCCTGGAGCCCAGCCCCCATGGCATGAGGAAGCCCAGTCTGTGGCAAGGCTCCGGTGGGGAGGGACTCAGTCCTCAGCGCCGGCCCTGACCTCCCACTCACCACCGACACCGCACACCAGCCAGGCGAGAGAGTCATCTGAGGCATGGACCCTCCAGCCCCGGACAGGCTGGCCCAGCTGACACCAGCATTACCTGCTGGGCCTTCCCCAAGTTGCAGATTTGTGAACTCAATAACTGAACACCGTTTCTGTCGGCCACTAAGCTTTGCAGCGGTTTGTTGAACAGCAGTAGATAACAAAAAGCATTACATACCAGTGGTGTGACCGCGGACACATGAGTCAATACCACTGAACCTTTGGAGGAAAACAAATCATGTTTGGCCTGTGGTTACAAATGCCTGAACTGGAATTTGAATCCAGGTTTGCCAAGGTCTAAAACCCTTGCTCTTTTCCTCTAAAAAATAATTGATGCCAGGTTCCCTCTGGCATCAACATTTCATGATTTCCTGGCAATGAAAGCTTGTAGAGATACAAAATCAGAAAGAAAGAAGGTCAAAGTCTTCAGATTGCTGTGTGTATCTTCACCACGCCTAAATCCAGGCTCCGACCTCCCCACAGTGAGGGTGGGGGGGAGCATCTGTAAACGCTGGTTTCCTGAACAAATAACTGCACTGCAGCCCAAGATGCTTTGTGCCTCTGCTGACTCCAGGAAATTTCAGAACACCCTTCCTGCACACTTCGCCCCTTTGCAACTTGGCTTACAATGTAGCATCCTGGGCGCAGTGCTCACCCTTCCCAAATGTCTTCCCTTACTGCACACAGATGCTGCAGAAACCTGCCTTCATAGTAAAGCTTTTCAGAAATGTTCATTCTTTTCTGTAGTCATTAAAAGCGCAAGATTTAGAGTCCAACAGATCCGGGATCACGCCCTGTCCCTGCAACTCACCAGCTTGGTTGCCTCATCCATGAATTGTTAGTATTATTTCTAAATCTTGCCAGCCTTCCTGGTGTGACTCAGGTTTGATAGTCTCATTATTTAGTAGGAAGACTTTTCTCATTCCTCCAGATGTGTATGCAGATCAGACCACCAAAATGCACAGGATACCAGCTCTGTGCCAGCTGTACCAGAGGGGCATTCAGGCAGAGAACAGGTGCCCCAGCATCCACCATGGACCTGGCACAGAGCAGGTGTTGCCTTATAATAGTCTCAGTTCTCTGATCCATTGCTTAGAGATAGGATGCCAGAACCTGTGGGGGCCTGCATAAAATCCAGATGTTACCTTGAAAGCACAACTTTTATTACTCAGCTGCTGGTGGAGGAAGTCAAACAGCAGGATATTTTAAGCACATGCTCACAGCAAAGGCCCACACTTTCCCTTCCTCACCGTGAGCTGCTGATAGCTGGCAGCCAGGCCAAGGGCTACATCCCCACCTTCTTTGCCTCCAGACAATGATGTATTTCATTTGGGGGCTGGGACGTGTGTGTGGCATCACCGACTCAATGCACATGAGTTTGAGTAAACTCCGGGAGTTGGTGATGGACAGGGAGGCCTGGCATGCTGCAGTCCATTGGGTCGAAAAGAGTCAGACACGACGGAGTGACTGCACTGAACTGACTGAACTGATGTGTGTGTGTGATTTTACTTTTTTTTAATTGGAGTACAATCGCTTTACAATGTTATATTACATTCTGCTGTACGACAACATGAATCAGCTGTATCTTTACATGTATCCCCTCCCTCTTGAGCCGGGCTGGGATTTTTAAGAAGCAGGTGTGCCTTGCCCCCTCTCTGCAGGCTAACTCCCTCCCTATTCACCGGCTTAGTTCCGTACACTTAGCTCAGACCTCGGGGACAACAGAACCGCACAAGGAGCCTGGCTCCCTGAGGAAAACCAGTCACACCTCCAGGAACAGGAGTCGTCAAACTCCTATGAAGAGCCAGACGGTGAGCAGGAAAGATGGGACTCAAGTCCCAGTGCATCTGATAGACACGTGTGTGCTTTCGCCATACACACACACATGCACGCACACACACACACACACGCACATGCACACACATACGTGCACACATGCACGCACATACACATGCATGCTTATACGCGCGCACACATGTATGCGCCTGCACATTCGCGTGCACACACAAACGCGTGCCCGCACACATGCACATGCGTGTGCACACACATGCACACGCACACACATGCACACTCACGCACACACAAATGTGTGCCCGCACACACGCACGTGCACACACATGCACACGTGCACGCGCACATAAACGCACGCACATACACACGCACACACATGCACACTCGCACACACAAACGCGTGCCCGCACACATGCACATGCACGTGCACGCGCACGCACATACACACGCACGCACATGCACACGCACGCGCGCCGTGCCATCTCCCTCTGCCATCTCACGTCACCAAATGACACACCTGCGCCCCTCACCGCCGGCCCTGGCAGTAAGGTTCGCTTCTCTGCGCCTCGGGGACTGGTTGGAAGAACCCCTTGGGTTCCAGCCACCTGCGGGAACCCAGTGAGACCGCCAGGCTTATGAACCGGCCCGGCTTCCTCTCCGAGGCTGAGAGAACGTTGTCAACCGGGTGCCGGGCCGGGGACAAACGGCCCCCACTGGGAGGAGAGGGTCACAGGGAACCACCTCTGAACCAAGAGTGAAGGCCACCCCGGAACCTGAGCTGACTTAGTGTTCTCCAAAGGTGCTGCCCCCTTGGCTGAGGCTGTCCCTGACACATATGGAAAAACAGTTTGGAGCCCACGCAGGGAAGCTAAGATGGGTCCCTGCAGCTGTCGGCTGGCGCAGCTGCGTGATGAGCCGGGTGGGAGAGGCTGGATTTCCCCCTGTTCCGGTTCTCTCTACCCAGCCTCTGGGAGACGGGGCCCCAGGGGAGAAAGGACTTGGAAAAGGAGCATACTAAGACTAGACAACGATTTCAGAAAACAGCGACCGAGCCACGGGGAGCAGGCAGTGGGGGGTGCTGGGGGCGAGAGGCAGACGGAAGGGGCTACCAGACGGGCAGGAGCTGCGAGCTCTGCTCCCCGCCCCCTCTCTGCTCTGGGTCCCTGCAGGGGGCAGCAACACTCACCCCACTTTCAGGCACACAGCCCCCTGAGTTCACAGCACCGTCTTCAGAGTCAGAGAAGATGAACTTGATCCTGGCCCCACCCTGGCTGCATTTTGGAGAAAGTTCCTCGTCTTGCTGGGCTTCCCTTTTTTCTGTCCTCCAATGGAGGGCATAATATGTATTGATTTGCAGGGCTGGTCTAAAGATGGAAGGAAGTAGCATTAAGTGAAAGTTCAGGGCCTTTGCTCTTACTTCAGCCCCTCTGCCCTTCTGCATGGTTTCCTCCTGCGCTTCCCTCAATTCTCCTAAACAAAGAGACCCTTTCTGACCACCCATCTGAAAATGCAGCTCCCGTCACTCTCTGACCGGCTGAGTGCCTTGTTACTTTTGGTCACGGCTTCATTGTCATAGGTTAGATATTTGTTTGCCTGACTATAATACCGCGCATGCAAGGAAGCCCCTTGAAGACCATGCCTGTGTCTGTTTGTTCATCACTGTGTTGCCAGAGCCACAAAGAGTCCCTGGATGCAGTCTGAGTGCAATAAATACACCGATATTTATTTGTAATAAATTGTACATTAAATAATTGTACATGTAAATAAATTGTAGTAAAAACAATTGGATACCCACGCAGAGCATTCTGCTGAGCCAGAGAGCTGTTTCCTTTCCAAGTCCAGCCACCTGTTGAAGGGAATGGGGGAGAGGGAGGCAGCCCACCAGCATTTATGGAAGAGCATCTTCCCGCCAGTCAAAGCCCGTGTGCTGGAGCAGCCTACCCTCAACTGGCCTGGGGTGAGAATCAAGTGGAGTTGACTTTTGCGTATAATTTCTTTTCTTAGCTACTAGATTTAATTTTAGGGCTTCCCTAGTGGTTCAGACAGTAAAGAATCCACCTTCAACGCAGGAGACAAGGGTTTGATCCCTGGATCAGAAAGATCCCCTGGAGAAGGAAATAGCTACCCACTCCAGTATTTTTGCCTGAAGAATTCCATGGACAGAAGAGCCTGGCAGGTTACAGTCCATGGGGTCGCAGAGATTTGAGCTCCTGAATTTAAGTTTCCAAAAAAACAGTATTATATCAGCTGTTCTCAAACTTCACTCCACCAAGCCCTAAATTTCCCCAGTTGCCAGGTGGCTGCAGAGAGGCACCCACCGCGTGGAGTTCCCACGAGCCCTGCTTCAACAATTAGGAAGCGGCAGAGTCCAGATGAGAACACAGCTCCATCTGACCACAGCCCACCATCTTCCACCGAATCAACTTCCGCGGCAGCTGGCTTTCCTGAAACCAAACCTGGTCAGTTACCTGGGAGTTCTCTCGTTATTCCAGCTGCTTCAAAACTGAGTAGGCATGGCCCGTCCCTCAAAGCTGCTCACGGACAGCCTCCTCACGAAGGGGACAGATGGGAAGCGGAGGCATAGCAAAGAAATGGGAAGGGTCTCCAGTCATAGATACAGCAGAGACCCCAGTCCCAAGGCAAGCCAGAGAGCCCACTGCAGCAGCAGGGATCCAAGGTGGACAGAGCTTTCTGAGCTCCCAAATAGGAATAATACCTGCTCTTCCTGACTCCCAGGACATTATGTGAATCAATGCATAGTCAATGTGCAGGCTCTTTGAAAGCTTTAAAGACAGACTCCAGGAAGCCCTTCTTACTATGTTGATTCCATTCCTGATGGTCTAATGATGACTGCAGAATTTCAAAAAAGGGGAAGCCTTGGGGATGGCAACCTCAGTAGGGCCCTGGGTACGGCCTTGAAGTTGCACTTGAATAATAAGAAAATCGATTTTTGTTTATGCTGTAGTTTATTTGAGGTATCTTGAGAGGGCAGGCAGAGATGAAGGGGGCCTAGAGCCCCAAGGGCCCCTTGACAGCCCTACTATATGTGAGCTGAAGCAAATCAGTTGAATTCTGTGTGCCTCGGTTTCCTCACTTGAGAAGTAGATTGATATTTAAAAGCACAGTGAACAGACTAAGGACACAGCTGGGGAAGGAGAAGGTGGGAGGAATGGAGAGATATTTTACCATATGTGAAATAGAGCCTGTGGGAATTTGCTGTATGAATCAGGGAGCTGAAACGGGGGCTCTGTGACAACCTCGAGGGCTGGGATGGGGTGGGAGGCTCTCGAGGGAGGAGACATACGTATTCCTGTGGCCGATTCATGTTGATGAATGGCAGGAAACAGCACAATATTGTGAGGCATTATGCTCAGTAAAAGCAATTTTTTTAATTTTTTAAATAAACCAAACCATAATGACTCTGTAAAGGAGTTTTTGAAGGAAAAAAAGATGAGATGACAGGTTGGGGCAACTGAAGGCAGATTGGGTTACCCTGGTGTGAAGGCTCTTGACTCTAGGTGTGGTGTCTCTTTGGTTGGCGATGAGTTTTCCGTTTGCCGCCTTCTGCTTGCTTTGTGCTTCTTAGTTCCCAGCCTTGATGTCAACCAGAAGCTAGCCAGCCCATCACCATGCCCGTGAATCTCCAGAAGTGTCACTCCCTACCCCTGCTAGCTCTCTGCTTGTACTCCAGGAAGAACACACAGGTCCCAACATGCTCAGAACCTCGGGGGTGGTGGCAGAGGCAGGCTCTTCGATCTCACTGAATCCCCAGTTCAAGGATCACATCTTTTCTGAACCAAAGAGAGGGGGCAGAGGTCCCCCGCCAGCTGAACCAGGAAAGGGAAGAAACAGGAGTTGTCACCAGCTATAAAAGAACTCATCTCCCGTGTACGTACCTCTCTCTCACTCCCGAGGGTGACCCAGTACCTCTCACTCCCCAGGGGTGACCTGTGAGATCAGCTCTCCATGGAGGCTCAGTGCACTCAGACAACAAAGGACAGAAGATAAGGAATCATGGAAAACCCTGCCCCACGGGGCACGCAAAAGCCATATGGGAGCCCAATTTGTAGACTAGCTGGACAAACACCCACAGGGGCCAACCTAGGAAGGTTGCCTGGCAGCTGACTCTGGCTCGGTCTGTGGCTCTGACAACTCTGTGTGCATGCTCAGTTGTTCGTTATGCCCAACTCTTTGTGGCCCCATAGACGATAGCCTGCCAGGCTCCTCTGTCCATGGAATTGCCCAGAAAGAATACTGCAGGGGGTTGCCGTTTCTTACTCCAGAGGATCTTCCCAATGCAGGGGTTGAACCCCTGTGATCTGTGTCTCCGGCATTCACAGGCGGGTTCTTTACCACTAGCACTGCCTGGGAAGCCCTGACTACTCTGGGGTAGGGTAAAATGAAATCTCAAGAGTTCCAGACTTACCAAGGTTACAATGAGGTCTTCCTCTACTAGGTTAGGTGGGTTTTACCCACCTACCTACATGCCCTTTATCCCCGGGTGGGGAAAATCAAGACTAATAACAATGAGTATGACTGAATAGCCTGTTTGGTTCAGGCTCTGTGCAATTCAGATGTGAAACACCCAGCCTCAACCCGCATGAAGTCCAGAGTCCCATAGAGGCTGTGACCGAGCGTCACTTTTACCCTGAACGTGCGTGCTTGAGAGCTACGTCACTTCAGTCATGCCTGACTCTGTGTGACCCTATGGGCCACAGCTTTCCAGGGTCCTCTGCCCCTGGGGTTTCCCAGGCAGGGGTACTCGAGTGGGTTGCCATGTTCTTCTCCACTGTTGGGTTATGGGAGACTGCGGAATCAAAGTTAACAGGACTCTGGAGCTGAGTAGTTCTTTAGCATGCATATGGGCTCATTCTCCTTGATTGCCTATGACTTGGGTCCAGCCTTAATGTTTCAGGTGTTTTAATGTTAATAATATTTATTATTAACTAAATAATAAAGCTATCTTCCCAACTAACCAAGTCTTACCCTTTTACCCAACCTCACAAACCTAGCTCAGTGTAAAACATCATAGACTTGGATTTGTATCCCACATAAGCCTCTGCGTGGATCTGCTACTTGGGGGAAGTCAATCTCTCTGAGCCAGTTTCCTCATCTCTAAAGTTAGGAAGAAAATACTACCTGACAAAGACATGCTTAGAGATAAATGAAGCAAGGGTCTGCTCACCCAACAGTGGACGTGAGACGGTTGCACATAAAACTCTGGGCTTCTCTAGGCAGGGAGGATGTTTAACAGTAGCACACCTGTATCTGTGCTCATTGGGAAAACCCCTTTCCAGTTCTGACCCAAGTAGACCCAATCTGACAGAGACTCTTACTTCCCAAGACTACAAAAACCATCTTCTGCACAAACATACTAGGTTGATTAAAAGCAATTAATTAGGGGGACATCCCTGGGGGTCCAGTGGTTACGACTCTGAGCTCCCAATGCAGGGGGCCCAAGTGTGATCCCTGGTCAGGGAACTAGATCCTGCATGCCACAGAAAAGATGGGAACAAAGATCTCACGGCTGCAAGGAAGACCTGGCACAGCCAAAGAAATAAATGATTTTTTTTTTTAAGCAATTAAGAAGACCATCATGCCAGCAGCCCAGGGACATTCAGGAGGGAGGAACAGCCTGGAGAACCAAGAAACAGAGGCAGGTGTCAAATTTTGCTCTCAAATTCAGGTCCTGCAGGTTCCTGTCTGCCCCTCCTCCCCTCTTGCCTTCCAGAGCATCTCTGCCCTGACAATGCAAACCAACCCCGTCCCGCCCGCCCCTTAAGTTCTATCGGTTGTCCCAGTTTTACACCACCGAAGTCCGAAACTGAGCGGTTAAAGGCAGAATTCTCCTCTGTCAGGGCAATAAAAGAGGCTTTGAATGATCATATTCCTTTTAGTCTCCTTTGGGCTGAGGAATCAAATAGCCCAGCTCCAAAACCAGGACACAGAGGGGATGATCAACGGAACCAACTCTTTGACAAAAGAAGAGGAACACAGACGTGAGTGTGAGGCTGAGGTCTTCACTGTTCCTCTGAAAAGAGATCTGAGACCACTCCTGGGCTTCCGAGGTGGCTCAGCTGGTGATGGATCCGCCTGCAGTGCGGGAGACCTGGGTCCAACCCCTGGGTGGGGAAGACCCCCTGGAAAAGAGAAAGGCTACCCACTCCAGTATTCACGGACTGGATAGTCCATGGGGTCTCAGAGCGTCAGACACAATGAGCACCTTTCACATACACACACGTACACTGGTAGTTCTAATCTTTCCATCATCACAATGAAGTATGTGGCACTGTACGGTCTTCCCAGCTGGTGCTGGTGCCAAAGACCTTGCCTGCCAGCCCAGGAGACGTGGGTTCCAGCCCTGGGTCGGGAAGAGTCCCTGGAGGAGGGCACGGGAACCCGGTCCAGTATGCTTGCCTGGAGAATCCCCATGGACAGAGGAGCCTGGCGGGCTACAGTCCACGGGATCGCAAAGAGTCAGGCACAACTGAGCGACTCAGCAGGCACGCATGCACATGGCATCGTATCCAGCTCTCATTTCAAAATAGAGACTTAGACTTCTCAAAATTATGTTTTTCATCTTTAACAACATCCAGAAACAAAGCCTGGGCTGGTGTTTTTGCAGGTATTCTTTTTAATGCATTTTTATCGTGAAATATTTCCATCTATTCAAATGTTTACTCAAGAAGGAACATGATACAGTGATGAATGTATGCCCCCTCCCTAGCTTTATCAAATATTGACCTTTGGCAGTTATTACAGACTGAATGTTTGTGTCTCTCCAAAATCCATATGTTCAATGCTAATGTCCGATGTGATGGTACTAGGAGTTGGGATCTTTGGGGGGTAATTTGGTCAGGAAGATGGAATCCTAATGAATGCGATTAGTTTTCTTTCACAAGGGGGCTCCAAAAAGCTCTCTTGCCCTCTTCCTTCCATTTGAGGATACAACAAATATTTGGCAGTCTGCAACTGGAAAGAGTTTTCTCACCAGACACAATCATACTAACTCCCTGATCTCAGACTTCCAGCCTCCAGAACTGTTAGGAATCAATTTCTGTTGTTTGTGTACCACCTAGTCAGTGGTATTGTTACAGCAGCCTGAACTAAGACAGCGATATTTACTTAGGATGTCTTTTTGTAAAAAAAAAAAATATATATAGCTGATATATGCTAGCTAGATAGCTAGCTAGATGAAAGAAAGAGAAATCTTTAAAGTACACGCACAATTTATAACCTGCTTTTCCGTTTCTCCAGGCCATCACCCTCACTCTTTCCTCAGAACTAACCATTCTCATGTATTTGGCATCATCCTGCTCAGGCGTGATTTATACCATTTGTTATCCATAAACATTATATTATTTTCAAATTGCATTTCCTTAAAATGTACATAGATGGTATCAAACTCCATATATCATTTTGTAATTTGCTTTTCTCATAGAACATTGTTTTTCATTTTTTATGTTATATTTGCATCTCTAGTTTCATTCACTTTAATTTCTATGTATATTCTGTGGTATTAAAAAAGCATAATTTCCTCTTGGTTCTCTTGCAGGAGGGCGTTTGTTTCTGATTTTTTGCTCTCCCTAAGGAGAAGGCAGTGGCACCCCACTCCAGTGCTCTTGCCTGGAAGATCCGATGGATGGAGGAGCCTGGTGGGCTGCAGTCCATGGGGTCGCGAAGAGTCGGACACGACTGAGCGACTTCACTTCCACTTTTCATTTTCATGCATTGGAGAAGGAAATGGCAACCCAGTCCAGTATTCATGCCTGGAGAACCCAAGGGACGGGGGAGCCTGGTGGGCTGCCGTCTATGAGGTCGCACAGAGTCGGAGACGACTGAAGCTACTTAGCAGCAGCAGTAAGGATAAACATTCCTTTTTTTAAGTCTCAGTGGATTTGTTACAATGCTACTTCTGCTTTATGATCTTTGGTTTTCTGGCCACCAGGAATGTGGGAGTGTAGCTCCCTGAGCAGGGGTCGAACCTGAACCCCCTGCAGGGGATGGCGAAGTTTTAACGCTGGACGCCCAGGAAAGCCCACGACAAGCGTTCTCATGCACATCCCCAGAAGGCCGTCTCAGGCAGAGTCCTCCAAGTGTGGTCCCTCCACCAGCAGCAGAAGCACCTGAGAACTCGTACACACATCCTCAGCTCCTTCCCCAGACCCTCTGGGTTGGAAAGTCTGAAAGTGGGGCCCAGTCCTGCATGCTTTAACAAGCCCACCAGGTGATTATGAGACAAGCAAAGTTTGAGAACTGCTACTCTAGGGTGTATGCCTGCATTCAGCTCCTAGACTACCAAATGATGCCAACTGCCCTCTAAAAGGGTTTCCCCAACTCCCTTCCCACCAGCAGTGTTTGAGAGTTACTTACGCTATTTCTTGTTCAAAGCCAGCCCCAGGGTGATGCAGCCTCTTACGGTTTTGACCAATGGAGCGTTAGGCATCATGTCAAATGCTTGTTGACCACGTGGATTTCCTCTCCTGTGCGTTGCATTCCTTCATTTTCCTGTTGAGTAACAGCATTTTCAGAGAAGGCAACAGCAACCCACTCCAGTGTTCCTGCCTGGAGAATCCCAGAGACGGGGGAGCCTAGTGGGCTGCCATCTATGGGGTCGCACAGAGTCGGACACGACTGAAGCGACTTAGCAGCAGCAGCAGCAACACCATTTTCAATTATTTGTAGAAATTTTGTGTATTCTCTAAACGCACATACTTTGTTATACAGTCAATGTTTTCCAATCTTTGGGCTTTGTGCAGCACCATGAAGTTTCATGTCGTGAAATGCACCTGTCTTCCCCTGTATGGTTTGTGCTCTTGTTCTCAACCTTGTCCTAAAAATGTCTAGGTTTTTTTTTTTTTCTGTACTGAGGTCTTTGATATGGATTAAATACCTGGTTTAATCTTTGCTTATGCCATGAAGCAGAGATCAAATTTTAGTTTTTCCTCATGTTGATAATATCCTTTCTCATTAACTGATAATATCTCTTCTGTTTTATATCCAGGGGGATACTCAAAATATTTAACAACTTGGATGATGACCAGCCTTTTTTTGTTATTATTACTTATTTCTATACATGTCTTCTATTTCTTGATGAGTTTTACTACCTCTTTAACTATTTCATTATTTTCCTTTTTTCAAAGAATAAGTTTTTGGTTTTGTGTCCTCTCTAAATGTCTAATTAATTAACTTATTCTCTTATATTTGTTATTTCCCTTCTTCTACTAATAAGCTACTTCATTGTTCTTTTTGTTTTTTAGTGGACTCCACATTTATTTTCATTTTTCTCATTTATAACAAATACAATTAAGCTGTATATTTTCCTCTAGACACCACTGTAGTTACATCAAGCAATTTTTTTTTAATTTTAGCACATTTATTATTGTTCAGCTATAAATATTTTATTATTGTGGCATCTATTTCATCTTTACTTGGAGTGATTCAAGGTTGCATTCTTAAGTTTCCCAAAAGGTGGAAAAAGAGATGGTAGGGATGTGTTAACTACATTTTATCATTTAAATTATTTATAACTTAATTATGTGGTGGGGATTACTAGGTACCAGGCACAGTGAGAAAAAGCAGTCTGGGTTAGAGCAGGCTTGAAAACTCGGGACCGAGCACAGTGCCCACCTCAGAGCCAAAGGAGCCTTCACTTTTCCCGATAATGCCCACAGGGACGAGTCCTTATGCCTGAGACGGAATGAGGGCTTGATGGGGATGACTGCACCAAAGTCTGCTGTGCCCTGCTGTATTTAAAACGGATAACCAACACGGACCTACCGTAAAGCACAGGGAACTCTGCTCGGTGTCGTGAGGCAGCCTGGGTGGAGGGGAGTTTGGGGGAGAGTGGACACACATATGTCTGTGGCTGAGTCCCTTTGCTGTCCACCTGAAAGTATCACAACATTGTTAATCGGCTACACTCCAATATAAATCAGAAAGCTAAAAAAGATCTGGTGTGTCTTTTTATCAACAATATGGCAAGAGCCTCCTGGTCTCCAGGGACTTCAGGGCAGAGGACAATCGGCTTGGCCTGAATGAGAGGAAACCTTCCTGTAGGTACATATTGCTGCCTATGCACGCAGTGACTCTAGAAGCGTGTGTGATGACCCGGCGTTTTCCACTCTGCTCCTGTCGGATTCTGTCCTCTGCGCGTGTATTATCTGTCCACGCGCGGGTTCCCCGTCACCATCACTTCCGGGGCTGCCTTCACTCTGCTCTGCGCTGGCTCCCCGCGTCTCGGTTAGCTCCCTTTCTTGACTTACACCCTTCATGGTGTGGAGCACACCCTTCCACAAAGGCCCTCTAAGAAAAGGCATGGGAAAGTATACTTTCAATGTTTCTTTAAAATTGAAGTATGGTTTATCTACAATGTTGCGCCAATATGCTTTACAGCAGTGAGAACGTATACTTTCTGATATTTGGAGTTTCTTTCTTTGGGGGGTTTCTAAGAATCCACACTCTATTGATAGGTTGACTGGATATAGAATTCTAGATTCTTTCCTTTAACATTTATGAGATATCACTCCATTCTTATCTACGTTCTTCTTGAGACACTAAAGACCTTATCATTCACGGTCCTTTGAATGTGTGTGTGTTTTTCTCTGAAACACGTTAGGATCGTCTCTGTTTCCCTAGGTTTTGAAATCTCACAAGGATGTGCCTTGGTTGGCTGTATTATGACCCATTCTACTCGGCATTTGGTGAGCTCTTTTAGCATCCACATTCGTGTACTTTAACCTGGGAAGTTTTCCAGAATTATTTTATTCCTTTTCCCCCATCCATTTCCTTCGTTCTCTCCCTCTAGAGCTAACATTATTCATACGTTAAATGTTTTATCTTTTCTCTCTTATTTCCCCCTCTATGCTCCATGCTTTTGTTCTGATTTCTAGGCAAATTCGTTAACTTCGGCTTCCAGCACTTTCACAGAGTTTTTTCATTTCTGCCATCATGTTTCTAATTTCTAATTGTCCTTTTAAAAAAAATTCTGAATTTTTAACATTCTGTTACATAAACACAATCTCTTTTTCTCTAACAACACTGACTTTACAATTTTTGGTTCTCTGCTTCCTCCTCCCCCTATATAGTCTCCATTCCCTCCAAGTTGCTTTCTTCTGTTCATTGTGCTGTCTGTGTTCCACACTAGAGGCTTCCCTCAACTGTCTAGTAATCTTAGATCATCTCCTCGGGACAAAGTATAAAGTGTTCGTCGCTCAGTCATGCCCAACCCTTAGCAACCCTATGGACTGTAGCCCGCCAGGCTCCTCTGTCCATCAGATTCTCCAGGCAAGCATACTGGAGTGGGTAGCCACTCCTTTTTCCAGGGGATCTTCCCGACCAAGGGACTGAACCCGGGTCTCCCACATTCAAGGCAGGTTCTTTACCATCTGAGCCACTTTAGGATCAAGCAGGAGTTCTGGGCAGGTGAGTGTGACTTAGGAGCTTTCCCCTACGGTGGTCTGAGTAGGTCACTTCTTGGGGGAGCCTCTCCATGTCTTTATCTTTAGGACTTTCTTCTTTGGCTCTATTTCTCATAGAAGAATCTTCCAAACACTTACTGGACGGTCCAGTTCAGGCCCCCAGCATTCTAGAGCCAAGAGGGAAAGTCCTGGGCGTCTCAGCATTTCATAGTCTTTCCACACACGGTCACTCAAGACCCCTGGCTTTCAACATGGTAGTCCTACCCCCAGCCACGCCTGATGCACACGGACACACAGGCTCTGTTTCATCATCTTACAGTGTTCCTTGGATGAGAGAGCACTGTGGGGGAGAGAAAAGCGAGGCGCACTTGCTTTTCAAACCACTTGCACTCAACCCTTCTGGTTTAGCCTCTACTTTTGCCCAGGTGCAGAGTCTTCTGGAGTTGCTAGTTCTGGAGATTTAGAGGGTTCTCAGGGTGAATTGCAGAGAAGGCAATGGCACCCCACTCCAGTACTCTTGCCTGGAAAATCTCATGGGTGGAGGAGCCTGGTAGGCTGCAGTCCATGGGGTTGCTAAGAGTCAGACACGACTGAGCAACTTCACTTTCACTTTCCACTTTCATGCATTGGAGAAGGAAATGGCAACCCACTCCAGTGTTCTTGCCTGGAGAAACCCAGGGATGGCGGAGCCTGGTGGGCTGCCGTCTATGGGGTCGCATAGAGTCGGACACGACTGAAGCGACTTAGCAGCAGCAGCAGCAGCAGCAGGATGAATTGGGGTTTTTTGAGCTTCCTGAGACCACAATGACTCAAGGTCTGGCTGGTTTACTAATCAGTGACCACTCCTTCCTCTCGTCTCGGGATTCCGAAACACTGTTGCCGTGGTCTCTTCACCTGTTCTCCCCCTTCTTGTTGGTTTCTTTTCTCCTGTCTTTAATCTCTTTACTGTGATTTCACTGTGCTTTAGAAGGATTGTGAACCTGCATGTTAATATGTATAACCAAATAGCCACCTACCTCAAAGCCCCATGTGATCATTTCTTCATGTTCAGATATTCTAACTTGCTCTTTCTCATATCTCCCCACTCTTTTACAGCCAATCTTTTTGTTATTGAAGTAGAAGTTTTTATTTTATTTACTTCTTTGAAACAATCGGTATATTTACTTGAAAGCTTTGTCTACATTTTTTTTTTCAATTTTGGGGCATGCAGCATCCACAGTCCTAATTCCCCAAATTGGGATCAAACCTGTGTCCCCTGCAGTGGAAGTGTGGAGTCTAAACCATCGGACTACCAGGAAGTCCTAAGCCTTGTCTAATCATTCTGTAAAATCAGTTTCATCAGAAGTGAACTCCTGTTCTAACTGTTGGTTTGTTGGCTACTTTTCTTAGTACTAGCTTTTATTCATCAATTTTTTTATGCTGAATAGTAGTGGTGAGAGTGGGCACCCTTGTCTTGTTCCTGACTTTATGGGAAATGCTTTCAATTTTTCACCAATGAGGATAATGTTTGCTGTGGGTTTATCATATATGGCTTTTATTATGTTGAGGTATGTTCCTTCTATGCCTGCTTTCTTTCTGGAGGGTTTTTATCGTAAATGGATGTTGAATTTTGTCAAAGGCTTTCTCTGCATGTACTGAGATAATCATATGGCTTTTCTCTTTCAGTTTGTTAATGTGGTGTATCACAATGATTGATTTGTGAACATTGAAGAATCCTTGCATCCCTGGGATAAAGCCCACTTGGTCATGATGTATGATCTTTTTAACATGTTGTTGGATTCTGTTTGCTAGAATTTTGTTGAGGAGTTCTGCACCATGTTCATTGGTGATACTGGCCTGTAATTTTTTGCTTTGGTTTATAGTCTTATTTGGAATATGAGGTGGTGTGTTTGTTTCAGCCCCCTCTCCTCTCTCTCTCTCTCCCTCCCCTCTTCTCCTTTACTTATATATCCCATTGTCCTGCTTAGCAGCTTTGGGGGTCCCCCAGCCAAACCTACCGCAGGCAGCCAGAGGGACTGTTCTGCAGAGCCAGTGGGCTATGGCCGATGCAGGCTGGGTCGGGGGGAGGCTGACTCAGCCGTCGCTCCCAGCCTGGAGCTGGAGGGGAGCCACTGCTCCTTCAGCGTTTGGCAGCAGGTCTATTTCTAACCTCTCCCCATGCGGGTGGAGGATGAGAAATGAATTCCGCCCTCGCGCTGGGCTTTAGTCTGTGAGCCTGCCTCTGTTTCCTCATCTCGCAGGAAACGCTCTCGACTCGGTTCCCTCCACGAAGTGCCTCAGCATCCAGACCACGGGTCCACCTCCCCCTTCACTCCTGGTCTGTGCCAGCTGGACCTTCGAAAGTGCCTGTCTGCTATCTAAGCCTGACTGCCTTCTTCGGTTTACTGTTTGTGTTTGTCTTATCCAGTACTTGCTACGTTTGTAGAACAGAGGAGATTCTCACAGCATGAACTCCATCTCACACTGGCTGTCAATAGATAAAGTTAGATGTTTAGATTGCATAAATCTTCACTGTGGTCAAAATTCTGATGCCCAGCGCGGCCAGGCCAGGCCAGTTTTGTGGTCCCCACAGCCACCTTGTTGCCGTTCCTGCTCAGTCGCTCAGTCGTGTCCGACTCTTTGTAACCCCGTGGACTGCAGCATGCCACGCTTCCCTGTCCTTCACCATCTTCCTCAGTTTGCCCAAACTCATGTCCGTTGAGTCACTGATGCCATCCAACCAGGTTAGTTTTGTGGTATCGAATGCCACCTTAGCCAGGCTTAATTTTGTCTCCATCTGTGGCATGTTACTGAAGCACCAGGCATGTAAGAGGCTGTCAAGACTAAGTATGAACTGAATTTATCCTGAGCATTCAGGATTCAAATAGTAATAAAGTTGAAAGAAATTGAAATAAAGATTTGAAGTTAACTCATTTTAGAAAAGTCTTTTCCTGTGATACCCAACCTTATGGACCCTCAGGCTGTAGGGAGGATGGAATTGGTGCTCCGGGTAGGGCATGGATCACGCTGTCTACATTGCTTGAGTCCGCTAGGATACACCTGGTGCACGCATGCACTCGAGGGGCCAGAGGATCCAGGGGGTATAGACGTCTTTAGAGGATCAACAGGAAGAGAGAAACAAAAGGGACCAGGAAACGACTCTCCAGCCAACAGGAGAAAGGATTAAAAACAGAAAAAGATGATTATCACCAATGAAATGAAGTTTTCCTTCCTTCCAGTAAACCTCACCCTGTACACAACAAATAAAAAGCTATTAACATAGATGCACAGGTTTTGTAAACCCAAAGAAGCTGCAGGAAGACAAAACAGCTCCTAGGCCCTCTGGAATGTATAAGTACCTTCTACAAGAGCTGGGATTTATCTGTGCTGTTCATAGCTTTCTGCCTAAGACATAGAGTTGAGTCACTGTGGAGTGAATGAATAAATAGATTAAAGGTGCTCAGAAAAGATTTGCTGTAGCGGATACCAAGGCAAGCACTTGTGAAAATAATTTATACTGTGGATACAGAGAGGGAGCAAATTAGCTCAGACTCCAAGATTCAAGGCAACTTGAGTGCAAAAGAAAAAGAAAATCAAACCAGACAAATGCGTGTCCAACACTGGCCTCGGGGAGGATCATTGTAGCAGCCTTCAGGGACACCCGTCCATAGCAGGGAAACGGGGTGAAGTCTGAAGCACGGGGTAGCCCATCCCCCAGGAGCTCACACGTGAGTGAAGCATCAACAATTAAATGTTTGGGGGGGTGTGTCTGTGTGTGTGTGTATGATACAATGGTCTCTGTCAAACAAATGTATTAGTTCAATTGTATGGTAAGACTGCTTGATCTGAATTTCAGCTATCCCTAGAAGTCCCAGGAAAGGTGAATTGACCAGGAACAGCCCTTAAAAACAATTATGAAGAGATTCAGAAGTAAATTGCATGGATGGCAGGGCTATCTGTATAATCCCTGTGTACTCAGGATGTTGCTAGGGTCCCGATGCCAGGGGAAGCTTGGCATGCTGCAGTCCATGGGGTCACAAAGATGTGGATATGACTTAGCGACTGAACAACTACAGGAACAAGGAGGCACTGGAGACCACGGTTATTTTTTATTTCATTTATTTGTTTTGGTTGTGCTGGGTCTTTGCTGCTGCGCAGGGGCTTGCCTAGTTGCGGTGAGTGGGGCTGCTCCTCGCCGTGAGTGGGGCTTCTCACTGTGCTGGCCTCTCCTGTTGCCAAGCACAGGCCTGGGCACAGGGGCTTCAGTCCTTCCAGCACAGGGGCTCAGGCGCTGTGGCCCACGGGCCCTGGAGCTTCAGTCCTTCCAGCACAGGGGCTCAGGCGCTGTGACTCACGGGCCCTGGAGCTTCAGTCCTTCCAGCACAGGGGCTCAGGCGCTGTGACTCACGGGCCCTGGAACTTCAGTCCTTCCAGCACAGGGGCTCAGGCGCTGTGACTCACGGGCCCTGGAGCTTCAGTCCTTCCAGCACAGGGGCTCAGGCGCTGTGACTCACGGGCCCTGGAGCTTCAGTCCTTCCAGCACAGGGGCTCGGGCCCTGTGGCTCACAGGCCCTGGAGTGTGGGCTCAGCCGTTGTGGCACAGGGGCTTCGTTGCTCCGAGGCATGTGGAATCTTCCTGGGCCAGGGATTGAACCCGTGTCCCCTGCAGTGGCAGGGGAATTCTTATCCACTGTACCGCCAGGGAAGTCCCCAGGTTTCTTTAAAGGTGGGTGGCTGAGGCGATGAATGCCCCTTACCACACTGGTGCCGTTGGGGACCTCACTACCCCTTCTCTGGTCCTCAGGTTCCTTATCTATAAAATGAGACCTTGTCTATCAGGAATATGTTGGTTGCAAATAACAGAAAAACTGACTCCCGCTCTCTTAATCAGGAATTCAAATTTATCTGTCAGAGAAAGACAAATACTTTATGATAACACTTACTTGTGGAATCTGACAAACTAGCAAATGTCGAGAAACAGAAGCAGAATCACAGACAGAGACAGTAACTTAGCCGCTGCCAGTGGCGAGAGGGAAGAGGGCAGGGGCCGCACGGGAAAAGGGGATCGAGAGGCGTAGACTATTGTGTACAAGAAAAACTACAAGGACACCTTGTAGGGTAAAGGTAACACAGTCACTACTTTATAGTAACTATAAATGGAGTGGAACATTTGAAACTTGCCAATCAGGGTGGGATGGATTGGGAGATTGATATAATATTGATACAATGTATAAAATGGGAGAAGGAAATGGGAACCCACTCCAGCATTCTTGCCTGGAGAGGAACATGGACAGAGGAGCCTGGCGGGCCGCAGTCCACAGGGTCGCAAAGTCAGACGCGACTGAGCGACAAACACTGACTAATAAAACAGATAACCGACGAGAACCTGCTGTATCGCTCAGGGAATTCTACTCAGTGCTCTGTGGTGACCTAAATGGGAAGGAAATTCAAAAAAAGAGGCAAAATATGTATCAGTTAAAAAAAAAAGGAATATGAAAAACAATGCACAGCCTTTCCTGTTACAAAGGAAAACGAACCGTGAGATGCCGCTTCTGCTCGTCAAAATTAGGAAGAGACAGGAGAGATACAACAGTCCGTGGTCATTACTGTGTAGCCAGAGGTGTACAAGCTTGTTTGGAGAGTGTGTTAACACATTTAAAGTTTTATTTCTTCATTTATCTAGCCACTCAACAAATATTGTGTAAGGATTTTTTTTGTAAGGAATTGTTTTGTGTAGTTGGGAAATTGGTATCAAACGTGTTTCAATATTTACTTTTTTCTTCTTGGGATTACGTCCGAAAATCTATCCTGAAGAAATAAACATTGAGGAGCAAAAATTAAAAAAAAAAGATTACATGCCATTCGAATTTTTTAAAATAAATAAAAATTATGAATCACTATATGGTACAGCTGTAATTTATATAACATCGTACGGCAGGTATACTTCAATTTGGGGGAAAAAAGAAAGAATGACAACCTATGGGTTTGTAGAACCCAAGAGTCCCCAGAGCCAACTTTCTCCATCTCCCTGTTCTATCCACTTCTGTGTTGGCTTCACTCTCAACAAGCCCCCTCCACTCAGTGGCCAAGGGGATGCCAGGAGCTCCAGATTTATGACCTTGCACACAAATCCAGTGGAAAAGAAAGCTCACCTCTCCTGCAGTCTGAGTGGACGTCATGAAGTAGCATCACACTGTCTCCCAAGGGGTCAGATCACCACCCCGACCAGAAACACGCGCTGTGCTTACTGCTGCCGTCTGACAGGCACGCTCGCCCCAGCTCTCCCCACCGAGACACTCCCAAACTGGCCCACCCATCACACCACGTGGCAGTGCGTGTCAGAGCAAAGCCTTGAGGATCACAAGCCCCTTACAGCAATCTGTGGTAGTCCAGAGGGGAGGCAGAGAGGACTCCCAGGCTGTGTCTCTGAAAGGGTGTCGTAACGGATTAGCAATGCCTGCTAAACAGCTCAAGCCCAGGCAGTAATTCACAAGTAGCCAACATTTGCCATCCCGAGAAGATGCCATCCAGAGCTTCATGTCTGGGGCCAGGAGACAGAGAGGCCGTCAAGAGTGCTTTTGTAACCCCGAGGACTTGCAGGACGTTAATTGTGCTTCCATATCTGATCTGGGAGGGAGACAGGAAGACTCAAAGAAAACTTCACAAAGAAAATAGCCTTACAATCATCCTCGAAGGAAGAGACGCAGTATGTTTTAGTTTTATTAAACAATCAGAACAAATCTGAGTTCTAACTCCAGCTACATCTCTGAATCATTGTTTAAATGCAGAGAACTTAAAATTATATCCCAACATCTAAGCCATGGTCTGGCCATTGACAGTGTATAGAATAGTTAGTAAGTGAATAGTCTTGAGCACGTTGCTGCATCCTCTCTGCTTCAGTTTTCCCATGTGTCAGAGACTTAAGAGCACTTCCTTACAGAGTCGTTATGAGGAACCCATGGGATTATGTGTGTACAGTCATCAGTAGTGGGAACATTAAGGTACTCTGACAACCCCATCAGTGTTGCTGCTCTAAGACATTAATCAAGAGGCATATTTCCCGGTGCCTACTATGTACTCAGTGCCTGGGAATTAGGCGAGATGGGGGGTGTGAAATATCCAGAAGAGGGGAGACAGCTTGCAGCCTTAGGGACTGTCAGATCACGCGCGCTCCGGAGCTACAGCAACTTCTCACCCAGGACTGTGAACGTCAGGAGAGGGCAGCAGAGAGCTCTGGGGCTGGAAGGCGCCCACACGTCATGGGAAGATGACGCTTCATCTCTGATAGGGTCTACCCCCTCCAAGACCGCAGGATGAGGTCAGAAACAAAGCCAGAAACCCAGACCCTCACGCTGGCATCCAAGTCAGCCACTTGCTAGCTGTGTGACCTCAGACAAAGCATGTAACCTCTCCAGTCTTCACTTCCCAGTGTCTAAGAGGAGGCTAAAAGTCTGCAGGCTGTTGTAAAGAGTGAAAGAATTGAAGGAGTTGCTGAGTCCTGCAGTAACGTTGTTTCAGGGCAAAGGTGGAGACTACGGATGCCGTAAATCCGAAGCAGGAGATAAGAAGAGAGCTCACTTTGGGAATTGTATTAAAAAACTTTTTTATGATAAAGCATATGTCATAACCACATACAACTACAATTCCACAATGGTCCATGTACTCCCTTGGCCCCTCACACATGTACACCCTGAAGAGTAACTGAGTCAAAGTCATGCTTTTTGTTCACCAAATCCCATTTATTTTCCTCTTCCTGGGCACAGAGAAGGTTGGTTGTGGCCAATGATATGTGAGAAGAGGAGATGTCTGTCTCCCAGGCTGAAGCAGCGGAAATCTCCAGGGTGATCCTTCAGCTCTCTTCCTCTTCTGCCATGGAAGAGAAGAATCAATGACCCTGAGCCCTCCTTCTGAGTACAAAGTGTTGCAGAGAATCCAATGCCATCAGCTGAATCAAATGCTGTCAGTAGGAAGATAAAAACAAAATTCACCATTGGACTTAGTAACACAGAGGCTGTTAAAGATCTTGAAAGAAGCAGCGTTTTTAGCAAGCACAGACTGGACAGGGTTCAAGGCAGCCGGGGAGAAGACCTCACGACACTAAGTAAGGACCACGACCTGGAACAATGAGGCTACAAAGTGACACAAAAATAGGAAAGAGCTGGGGGGAAGTGAAGTCAGAAGGGGGTTGCAGTTTTTCCCGTTGGAAGAAATAGCCAGATGTTTGTATGGTATACGCATGCTTGTTTATCCTTCCATCTGTAGTGAAAGGCTCCATGCCCATCTCCCAGCCCTTGGTTCCCAGACCTTCTGTTCCCAGCGAGACTAGAACATGATAAGCTCGTGATGGCTTCAAAGAAGACGTCACACTCCACATGACTAAGCTCCAAGGCCGCCGCTGCCCTCAAGCCCTCGCTGTGAACACCACGCCAAGAGGCGGACAGATGACAGAGGAGGTGTTCCGCGCATCAGCCCGTTAGCAAACCGCCTTTAATCACTTTTAGCATCAAAGGACTTCCTTGTGCAGTTTAAAGAGTGAACTGGTACCACGAGGCTTGCGACAGAAAAACCTTCCCTGCCCTCAGCCCTGCCTGGGCCCAGCCTCCACACCCCAAGGCGACCCCTCTCAACTCCGTTTGTTCCTTGGCCTGTTCACCATCGTGTTCCTAAATCACGTGCCTATGGGTGTTTCTTGTTTCTTTTTTTTTGTTTCAAAATTTTAACTTTGGACTTCACAGGATAGGAAACAAGGGTTTCATTCTTTTAACCCACACATCCCTATATACCCTCGACATTCTCTCGATGAAGTTTTATCAAGATTTTTTGTTAAAATTGCTACTTAAGGCTTACATGACATGGCTGACTACAAAAATGTAATTCTTGGCTGAGTCGTCTGGCATGTTACAATCACATACCCTTTCTTACAGGGCAGTTTGCTTTTCCTGAGTTCATATTGCCTTCGTTTTTCATTTGCTTGGCTTTTTATATATATGCGATTGACTCAAACTATCCCCAGACTAGTTCCAAACACAACTCAACATCCACGCCCAGACAAATGCATCAGGTAAGCCATGAGTTGCGTGAGTTTCTCAAAGACGCATCTCCTGGGACCCTGCACACTGCTGCTCCTCTCTGGACTGGCCGCCCTCTTAATCTGATGCGGAGGGCTCGTCCTGAGAATACCGTCGGGATGGGAATACGTTTCCCCTCTCAATCTGAGATCTTCTCTCGGTTTAGTTCCTAATTTTGATGCGCTCTCTGGGGCTTCCTGACACAGGTTGATCGATGGTGTATTTTTACAACCTGGCATGTCTGAGCAGTTCTTTCTTGCACCACCCCCGTGTCTGAGTGCAAAATTGGAAGTTGCAGATCATCCTCTCTCAGTCTTTGAATGCGTTGCCCGCGTCTTCTGGTTTCCAGTGTTCTGCTGGGAGGCCCAATGCCATTCTGACACTCATCTTTTATTTGTGGTTATTTTACTCTCTAGAAGCTTTCTGCTGCTAAGTCACTTCAGTCGTGTCCGACTCTGTGCGACCCCATAGACGGCAGCCCACCAGGCTCCCCCGTCCCTGGGATTCTCCAGGCAAGAGCACTGGAGTGGGTTGCCATTTCCTTCTCCAATGCATGAAAGTGAAAAGTGAAAGTAAAGTCACTCAGTCGTGTCCAACTCTTCTCGACCCCATGGACTGTAGCCTACCAGGCTCCTCCATCCATGGGATTTTCCAGGCAAGAGTACTGGAGTGGGGTGTCATTGAAGCTTTCTAGGATCTTATAATTAACCCTAAAACTGAAATTTCCTGAGTGGTGCCTTGAAATGGTATGTATTTATTTTTCCAGACTCAGTGAATTTGAATTCTGAAAATACCTTTTATTTCTGAGAATTTTTCTTCATCGTTTCTGTGCCAACCGTTTCCCTTCCGATTTTTCTATTCTTTCTTTTTGGAACTTCTATTGGTCACATGCTAAAACTCTTCGGTTAATCTTTCCAATTTTCTTCTAGTTTTTTAAATTATTTTTCATTGTTTTATTCTATATTTGAGGATATTTCCTCACTTTTATTTTCTAAATCTCCTACTGATGGACGTGAGTCTGAGTGAACTCCGGGAGTTGGTGATGGACAGGGAGGCCAGGCGTGCTGCGATTCATGGGGTTGCAAAGAGTCAGACACAACTGAGTGACTGAACTGAACTGAACTGAATTTTTAAATTTTCTTTTTCTTTTGGTGAGTCAGTCCATTATTGTTTAGTTAGTTAGTTTTGGCTGCGCTGGGTATCCGTTACTACTTGTGGGCTTTCCCTAGTTGCAGTGAGCAGGGGCTACTCGTCCCTGTGGCGCGTGGGCTCTCATCTCCGTGGCTTCTCTTGTTGCTGAGCGCAGGCTCTAGGTAGGTGGGCCCCAGTGGTTGCAGTCCTCAGGCCCCGAAGCTGCAGCCCACGGGCTTAGCTGCTTCGTGGCCTGAGAGATCTTCCTGGGCCAGGAATCGAACTCGTGCCCTGCCTTGGCAGGTGGGCTCTGAACCCCTGGGCCAGCAGGGAAGTCCCTGGATTTTTAAATTCTCTTAGCACACTATTATTATTCCAGTGTCTCTTCTGCTCGTCATTGCGCCTTCTTTACAGTGCCCTGTTTTTGTTTATGAACAGTTTTTATCCATTCAGTCACCAGCATGGGTTGAGCACTTACTCTGTGACAGTCATGAGCAGATGATAGAAAAATGAACAGAGCTCCTGCTCTCATAGAGTGGGCTATTCAACGAGGAGCAACAGAGAGTGAACAACTAATAGATTGTGTCACGTTGAGAGGTAATAGATTTAAGCAAGAAATGGAACTAGAAAGTGATGTGAAGTGGTGTCCTCTCATGCTATATTAATTACAAAGCTGACGTCTAACCTCTGTATTCTGTTTCCCCCAAGTCCTTCTCCTGTTCCTTGACTTTTATCTTGTCTTTTCTTCTAGTATCTTTCCCCTACTTTGTCCACTCACATTGAAGAGCGAAGCACAACTCGGCGTGCCTGGGTTTCTTGCTTATAGACATCAGCAAAGAGCAGTTTAGAGGGGTGCTGACCTCTGGAGATGGGGGGCCAAGATAGCCTCTTCTCCTGGCTGGTGGTCACCCCAGAGGGGACTTCCCTGCGTCCCTGCTGGAAGCCTGGCCTCGGCACTTTGGGGGCCGTTTGGCTATCAGCAAGCCAGGCAGCCTTCCTGTAGATTTTCATTAATCTCTGTTGGCAACCGGTACTCAACTACTGCCCTCAATTCTGCATGGCATTCCCAAATCCAAAAGCTCTGTGGGTCGACTTCTACAGCAAAAAAAAATTGCTCTCAGTCTTTCTTGGAGCAAGAGAACCAATCTGGGGTACAACCGTTTTTTGTTTGGACTTCCTGTTGGCTTCCTGTTTTCAGCCCCAGCCTACCCCTAACTCTAGAGACAGCTGCTAGAGAATTCCCTGGCAGTCCAGTGGTTGGGATTTGACTCTTTTACCCCCAAGGGCTGGGGTTCAATCCCTGGTCGGGGAACTAAGATCCCACAAGCCAAGCAGCCAAAAAAACACACAAAAAAAGATGCCTGGGTGCCAGCTCCTGAGTCTTTAAGGGTTTCTGTAGAAAGACTCAACTCATGCCTTGTTAGCTTCTCCCAAATGGCAACCCACTCCAGAATTCTTGCCTGGAGAATCCCAGGGGCAGAGGACCCTAGTGGGCTGCCGTCTATGGGGTCGCACAGAGTCGGACACGACTGAAGCAACTTAGCAGCAGCAGCCCCTTTCTAGGGGCTTTAGATTTAGCTTTCTTTCTCTCTCAGCTGCTCTGCTCATCTCCCGTGATCTCTTTATCCTTGTGGATTCATACCTTTTACTTTTCTTTTGCTGACATTTCGGCGGAGTCATAGAAGGAAACACACACACACATAAACCGTAGTCTCAATTCCCACGTTTAACTAGTCTAAGTATTCCGTGGCAGCCACTCTAAAATTGCCATTGATAGAATTTTAAAATAACAAGTTCTGATTCACCGTGAGTGTGAGTGAGTCTGAGTTCACTGCCAGGCCAAGCAGGGAAAATCTGATCCAACTCAGAGGGAGTCGATCCTGTGGGGTGGGATCTTCAGGTTAACTGTCAAAAATAAGTCAGAGGTGACTGGTCCCAGTCTTGTGGGTTCATCACGTGTAAGGATCTGGCAAGCCAGCTTCAGGAGCTTATGACCTGTGCAAACACTTCCTGAACTGCCCAGACAGGGCCCTTGTGCTCAGACGGCCCCACACTTGGTTTACAATTTCACGATCATCATCCTGAAATCCCAAAGCAAAGGGCCCCACGTTTTCGTTTTGCCCAGGCTCCACAAGGCATGTCACCAGTTCTGGATACGCACGGAGTATAGGAACCCCATGAAGACGGTCTTGCCAACCAAAGGCAAACAGCAAGATAAAGGTAAAAGCCATGCAGTTCACAGGAAAGAAGATTGTCTGATTTAAACAGTTCGTTATCTTGTCAGTTCAGAATTGACCAGTAGTGGAGCTCAGCTCAGGCCAGTGACTGAACCTCCAAGTCCATTTTTAGCTTCTTAGGAACTGTGTTGGCCCTGCAGTTCAGTAGGTTGGGCACAAATAAGACATCTGGTCCCTCGCAAACAGAAAACAGTCACAAAGTCACCATCGGAGCTGTTTCTCTACTAATCCCGATCAGTTTTCTGAGAAGCTGTTGCTTTGGGCCCCTTTTCTGTGGACTGACCCCTTGTTATCTATCATCTGTCTAGATTTCTCACACTCTCCAGGCAGAATCATCCACAGGCACGTGCCTAAGGCCCAGAAAAAATTCTCTCCTTTGCTGCTCCATATGAAGTCCCCTCTTCCTTAGAGAAAAGCAGCTTGTATGTGTGTGTGTGTGTGTGTGTGCGGCAGCAACATGCCCAATGCAAAACCTTATGTTCCAGCCTCTCTGTGGGTAGCCCTGAGCTCCAGCCAATGCATCTCAAGTAGACTGAGCGATGGATTTTAATCCATTAATCATGGATTTCCCAGGAATGTTTTGTTTTCTTGGCTTTTGCATCTCATCCTCTTTTTTGCTGCCTGTAGCTCTTAAGTGATCGCTGAAGCCACAATAAATCACTCAGCAAACGTTTAGTTACCGAGTATTTGCTATGTGGGAAGCCAATGGCAACCCACTCCAGTGCTCTTGCCTGGAAAATCCCACGGACAGAGGAGCCTGGTGGGCTGCCGTCTATGGGGTTGCACAGAGTCAGACAGGTACTGTGCCAGGTACTGTTTTGAACAATGGACAAACAGCAATAACAAAGCAAATATGTCTGCCCCTGGGAAGTGTACACTCTCGAGGACCACCCTGCAACTCAAAGAAAGCAGCTAGACTCACAAGGGCCTCAGCTTTAACATTCTAAGCAGCTGAACTAAAGACAGAAACTTATCTGAGAGAAAGGAACTTTATTCAACCCCTTTGGGCTAGCTAATTGGTAAAGGAATATTAGAAATAGCTTGGAATGGAGAAATTAGAGTTGTGATTTACTTTGGATGTGTAATATGTGATTTATTCTGGAACCACAGTTAAAAATAGAACTGGGAAGTCTCTGAAGGCCCAGTGATTAGGACTCGGCACTTTCACTGCTGGGGGCCACTTTCCATCCCTGGTCGAACTAAGAACCCACAAGCCACATGGTGTGGCCAAAAACCAAAATTTAATCAAATTAAGTGTTTAAATATATACATGCATAAATATTTATAATTTATATATGTAGGGGGGGAGCTTCCCAGGTGGTGACAGTGGTAAAAAGAACCCACCTGCCAAAGCAGGAGACGTAAGACATGTGGGTTCAATCCCTGGATGGGGAAGATCCCCTGGAGGAGGGCACAGCCACCCACTCCAGTGTTCTTGCTGGAGAATCCCATGGACAGAGGAGCCTGGAGGACTGTGGTCCGTAGGGTCACAAAGAGTCGGACACGACTGAAGTGACTTAGCAAGCACGCACGTGTGTGTGCTCCTTAGTCAGGTTGTGTCTGACTCTTGTGACATCATGGACAGTAGCCCGCCAAGCTCTTTTGTGCGTGGAATTTTCCAGGCAGGAATACTGGAGTGGGTTCCCGTGCCCTCCTCCAGGGGATCTTCCCCATCCAGGGATCAAATCCACGTCTGCTATATCTCCTGCTTTGCAGGTGGATTCTCTACCACTAGCACCACCTGGGAAACTCATCTATGTGTGTGTGTGTGTGTGTGTGTGTATATATACACACACATACTTCTAGAGAGAAAGAAAAATGAGCAAAGCAAATGTGGGGGAAAGTGCTATGAATTGAGTGAAAGATATACAGGTGTTTGTTTTATTATTCTCTCAATTTTTCTCCATAAGAAGGGGAAGGAAAGCTGATTTGCTTGGATCATATAGGAGGGCTCTTGACATTCTGATAAAGTTTTTTTTTTAATTAAGGCAAACCCATCAGTCCATGTGGGGAGGGGAATGCTTGAACTCCAGGCCCCTTGGGCCCACTCCTCTTCATTTTGTAGAGGAGTTTGCCAGTCCTGTCAGGAGAAGTTCCTGCTTTGGAGCAAGCCTTACAATCTAGAGCTGGCCAGGCTGCCCCTGGAGACAGAGGCTCCTTACAAACTCCAGAGCAGCTGTTGGCTCCTGCTGGCCAGGAAAGGGTCCCACAGCTGTGGGCAGATGGTCTGAGAGCGCCTGGGGGCCCGCGGTCCAGCCGGCGCCAGGGTTGTGTGGGTGCAGATGGAGATGCCCCCACGTCCACCTGCTCACAGCTCCACTCACCGCACATAACCCGACACTCACGTCATGCTCATTGGCAACAACAAGCCGCCCTCTGTGGAATGTGTGTCTCTCAGAGCCAAAGAGGCACCATGATGCAACGTGGGGTGAGAGAAGCGGCTGCGGAACAGGGTTTCAGGACAGTCCCACGTGTGCTAGAGACAACAGAGGGACGGAGCGGGGAGGAGACAGGGAGGGGAAGCAGGGCAGGAAGGGAAAGGGCTTCCCGGGGGCGCTCAGTCGTGTCCGACTCTTTGGCCGAATTCTCCAGGCCAGGATACTGGAGTGGGTAGCCATTCCCTTCTCCAGGGGATCTTCCCAACCCAGGGATCGAACCCAGGTCTCCCACATTGCAGGCAGATTCTTTCACAGCTGAGCCACAAGGGAAGACCAAGAACACTGAACTGGATAGCCTCTCCCTTCTCCAGGGGATCTTCCCAAACCAAGGATGGAACCCAGGTCTCCCGCATTGCAGGCGGATTCTTTCCCAGCTGAGCTACAAGGGAAGCCCCCAGGTGGCGCTAGCAGTAAAGACTCTGCCTGTCAACGCAGGAGCCACAAGAGACACAGGTTGCATCCGTGGGTCGGGCAGAGCCCCTAGAGAAGGCAGTGGCAACCCACTCCAGTACTCTTGCCTGAAAAGTTCCATAGATGGAGGAGCCTGGCGGGCTACAGTCCATGGGGTCGCATGAGTTGGACACGACTGAGCACAGCACAAAAGGAAGGAAAGGAAAGAGAAAAGAAAAAAGCAAACCAAAAAACACCTTTGTTTGCATATCTCTGTGTATCTACTTCTTAAGTATATCCGCACACATAGAAACATCCAAAAAGAAACACAGTAACAGAGGTCATCCAGGCCTTTCCTGGCGGTCCAGTGGTTAAAACACTTGCTGATTTAAATCTTCAAGTTCACACAACAATTTGGAATTTACCCTTCCAAAGGTAAATTTGTCTTACCTTTCCAAAAGCGTTTGATTCCTGGACGGGGAGCTAGGACCCCACAGGCCTCATGGACAAAGGACCAAAACGTGAAACAGAAGCAATATTATAACAAAGTCCATGAACAGTTTTTAAAAGTTTATTAAAAAGAGGAAGAAAAAAACTGGCTGTCCTTAAGAATGTATTTGAAGGTAAAGATTAAGCCTAACATTTTTTAACCCTACTTTTTCTTGTCTACTGTATAAATTTTCTGAATTAGTATATCTTAGTTTGTATTTTCTAATGAAGAACAATTAAGGACAGAATTATTTTTTAGTATGTGTTTATTTGGCTGCGCCAGGTCTTGCCTGCAGCATGTGGGACCCGGTTCTCTGACCGCGGATTTGGGCTTCCCTGGGGGCTCAGCTGGGAAAGAATCCGCCCGCAATGCAGGAGGCCTGGGCTCGGTTCCTGGGTCAGGAAAATCCCCTAGGGAAGGGAAAGCCTACCCACTCTAGTAGTCTTGCCTGGGAAGCCCACGGACCGCTCAGTCCACGGGCTGCTCAGTCCACGGACCGCTCAGTCCACGGGGTCGCAAGAGCCACACACGACTGAGCAGCGCTCACGTTCACTCCCTGCACTGGGGGCCTGGCGTCTCAGCCATGGGACCACCGGGAAGTCCCAGTAAAGACCATTTAATGGGAGGGGGCTCTCCCCTCAAAGAAAAGGGCTGCTGCTGCCACTTGGAAGTAAAGGGAAACAAAGAGCAGTTGAGGGCAAAGGTCAGAGAACTGTTGCGGGTGGGGCGGCAGGCTGTGGCCTGACTCCTGTTTTTGTGAGGAAAGCCGTGTCAGATCTCAGCCTCCTGCTGGCATTGACATCATCGTGATGGCCCTTGTGCAACCACCAGCAGAGACAGAGAGACTGTGGCCCTCAAAGTCAAAAGGATTTCCTGTCCAGCCCTTTCCAGAAGCCCGCCAATCCCTGCCTTGGTTGTCATTGTTCAGTCGCTCGGTCGTGTCCAACTCTTTGTGACCCCATGGACTTCAGCACGCCAGGCCTCCCTGTCCATCACCAACTCCTGGAGTTCACACAAACTCACGTCCATCGAGTTGGTGATGCCATCCAACCATCTCATCCTCTGTCATCCCCTTCTCCTCCCGCTTTCAATCTTTCCCAGCATCAGGGTCTTTTCCAGTGAGTCAGCTCTTTGCATCAGGAGGCTGAAGTATTAGAGTTTCAGCTTCAGCCTCAGTCCTTCCAATGAATATCCAGGGTTGATTTCCTTTGGGATGGACGGGTTGGATCTCCTTGAAGTCCAAGGGACTCTTCAATCCAATAGAGTCTTCTCCAACACCACAGTTCAAAAGCATCAATTCTTCGTCACTCAGCCTTCTTAATGGCCCAACCTTCACATCCATACATGACCAGTGGAAAAACCATAGCTTTGACTATATAAACCTTTGTCTCGGCTTTTTAATACTCTGTCTAGGTTGGTCATCAGAGAAGGCAATGGCACCCTACTCCAGTACTCTTGCCTGGAAAATCCCATGGATGGAGGAGCCTGGTGGGCTTCCGTCTATGGGGTCGCACAGAGTCGGACATGACTGAAGCGACTTAGCAGCAGGTTGGTCATAGCTTTTCTTCCAAGGAGCAAGCGTCACTTTTTAAATTTCATGGTGGCAGTAACCATCTGCAGTGATTTTGGAGCCCAAGAAAATAAAGTATTGCTGTTTCCATTGTTTCCCCATCTACTTGCCATGAAGTGATGGGGCCAGATGCCATGATATTTGTTTTGTGAATGTTGGGTTTTCAGCCACTTTTTTCAGTCTCCTCTTTCACCTTCATCAAGAGATTCTTTAATTCCTCTTCATTTCCTGCCATAATGATGGTGTCATCTGCATATCTGAGGTTACTGATATTTCTCCTGGCAATCTTGATTCCAGCTAGTGTTTCATCCAGCCCGGTATTTCGAATGATGTACTCTGCATATAAGTTAAACCCGTGGTCTAGAATCACATTTCCTCTGAATGGCAGTTGCACAGTCTGTGAGAAAACCGATTTGAAAATTCAGACTCTGAAAAGGAAGGGTAAATGGCAAATTATTTTGTGAACTTGAAGATTTAAATCAGCAAGTGTCACCTCATCACTTGTAAGTATGTAAAGGCCTTCCTCCTTCTCTCAGCGTCAGTAGCTTGTAACGCAGCCCTGTCTGTCATTCGTGTTGATCTTCTTCAAGAATTTGTCCCCATCTGGTTTTTTGTTTTTGTTTTGTTTTTGGCTAGTTTGTGCTTTCCTTTTTCAACATAATATAAGAGCCGTGAGGACAGCAGTCTTCTCCCCCTTGTTTATCACTATATCCCCGGTGCCTAGAACGCTGCCTGGCAAATAGTATGTGCTCAATAAACACTGAAGGAATGAATGAATGAATGAGTGGATCACAATGCAATGGCAAATTTTCATATCAGAATGAAAGCTATAGACCCCAGCCAATGGCAACAAGAATCCAAGTCCAATGAATAAGGAGCGAGAGCAATCTATGACCCATCCATTAACACATTTTAAAGATATGAGCAGCAAGGCTTAGTAATTGTGTGTGTGACTCTCCTATTTTTCAGCTGAATTCAAGACTAATACGGAGAAGAATGTCTGCCTGAGGGGAAAAACTGCAATAAAATGCTAGTGTTGGGGTGGGGCAGGGCTGCCTGTGTCCAAGGCCCAGGTGAAAAGGGCAGAAGATATGGGATAAACACCCAAGGATGCTCCTTTAGAGGGTTGGGAGCAGCCAGTGACTAAAAGACTGATGGGGTGTGTGTGTGCATGCGTGCTAAGTCGCTTCAGTGGTGTCCGACTCACTGCAGAAGGTCCAAAATGGAATTTCCACCCTTTCTCTTATTCCTGCTGAACCGTAAAGCCCTCAGGTGGGTCCCAGGAAATTCTCTAAATACATACAGTGAGCAGAACGGGAAGAACTAGAAAACGTGTTCAAGAGGGGCCGTGGGACCCCCAGTCCTAGGGAGGGAGGTGGCTCTCCTTTGCTTTAGCCCATTCATCCCTCTGAGCCAGTGGGTGCTCAGATACCTGGAAGTGGGTTACCAGTTACATTCGCCAGAAAGGGGTAGGGGATGAGAGTCCACTTCCTTTCTAAGAGGAGTGGACCCTAAGAAGGGGCCTCCGTTAGCCAGGCAGAGGAATGGATGGGAGGATGAGAGAGAGGCCGGAGACTTTGAAAGAGACTAGATTGTTTTGCTTAAGAACATGGAGAAAAGAGATGAAAGAAATGTGAAACCTTCCCCCTTGGAGAGAAAACATACATGACTAATAGGGATTTTTATTGGGTTCTGTCATAGATCAAAACTGCCTCCCCAGGATTCACAGGGCTTTTCAGTCTCCCCAAGACACTTTCAGTAGAATTGACACTATTCATCCATCCTGTCACGTTGGATTTGCTTTCAGGGAAATGATAACAAAGTTCCCGCACCAAGGCGGGTGTCGGGTCAAGAACAGAGGCCGCTCACGGTGCCCAGAATAGTCACAAGAATGGCCTATTGTGTTCTACGGCCCTGGAGCCCTTATCTCCTCCCAGACAGAACGCAGAAAAATGTGCGACCTTGAGAGACAGAGACGGGTTCTCTCTCCCAGGTGAAACCAAGAATCCTTGTACTGTTTTAGAAACAAATTCACTCCCAGCTGGCAGGCAGACACCAAAGGACAGTTCTTTCAAAGGTAAATTAATCCTTTGCACAAACAACCAAACTTGAATACCCAGACTAGTGTGGACCCACATACCCGTTCAAAATCTCTCCCCCACTTGGTACAATATGCCCCATTCTCTCACTGGAACAATCTGTTTATCTGAAACCACCAGCGTCTCTGATCCCAGAACTCTGTATCTTCCATTAACCATTTCAGGAGAGCTTCTTTCCCAGACAAGATGTGCGTCACCTAATTAAGTTCCTCTCGTGCCTCAGACAGTAAAGACCCTGCCTGCGATGCAGGAGGCCTGGGCTCCACCGCTGGGCAGTGAAGATATTCCCTGGAGAAGGGAATGACTACTCACTCCAGTCTTCTTGCCTGGAGAATTCCATGGACAGAGGAGCCTGGAGGGCTGCCGTCCCTGGAGTCTCAAACGGTTGGACCGGACTGAGCAACAAGCATACACAGCAATAAAAACAGGAAAAAGGAAATTTTTACCATTTACAATTACGTTCAAGACTTAAAATATCTAGAAATAAACCTAGCCCAAAACAAACGTGTACGACCCCCAACAGAAAACTACAAAATATGACTTAGACAATTAAAGAAAACCTAAATAAGTTGATGGATATGTGACACTCATGTTCAATATATTCAGTATTGGAAGGATGTCAGTTTTCCCCAGATTGACCTATTGAGTCAATATAATTCCAATCCAAATCCAGCAAAATTTTCTGGAAAGAGACAAGCTCAGTTTAAATTTTATATAGATTTTATTAAAAATGAAGAGCATCTGTTCTTTAAAAAACATCAAGAAAGTGAAAACACCAGGAGGCCTAAATTGACCTTTCTCCAAAGAAGAAATACAGATAATCAACAGGCACAAGAAAAGATGCTCAACATTGCTAATTATTAGAGAAATGCAAACCAAAACTACATTAAGGTATCACCTCACGCCAGTCAGATTGGCCATGATCAAAAAGTTTACAAATAATAAATGCTGGAGAGGGTGTGGAGAAAAGGGAATCCTCCTAGCTTGTTGATAGGAACTAAATTGGTGCAGCCACTCTAGCAAACAGAATGGAAGTTCCTTAAAAAGGAAACACAGAGCTAGCTACCGTATGATCCAGCAATAGCACCCCCGGGCACATATCTAGACAAAGCCATAATCTAAAAAAATACATGCACTCCAAAGTTGATAGCAGCGCTATTTACAATAGTCAAGACATGGAAGCAACTTACGTGCCCATCAGCAGATGAATGGATAAAGAAGATAAAGATATATCTATAATGGAATGTCAGTCATAAGAGAGAAGGAAGCAATGGCATTTGCAGCAACATAGATGGATCTAGACATTATCAAATGAAGGGAAGT
This sequence comes from Bos grunniens, assembly GCF_055505025.1. Classification (NCBI taxonomy): domain Eukaryota; kingdom Metazoa; phylum Chordata; class Mammalia; order Artiodactyla; family Bovidae; genus Bos; species Bos grunniens. Next base: position 82,122,074 of record NC_141179.1, on the reverse strand, counting down.
TAGAGAAAAACAAACATTGTACGACATCACTTACGTGTGAAATCTAAAATATGATACTAGTGAACTTACTCATAAACAGAAACAAACTCACAGACATAGAAAACAATCTTATGGTTACCAGTGGAGAAGGGGTGCAAGAAGTTGGGGGGGGATAAATTAGGAACTTGGGATTAGCAGATACACACTGTTGTTGTTCAGTCACTGAGTCTTGTCCGATTCTTTGCGACCCCGTGAACTGCCGCACACCAGGCTTCCCTGTACTTCACTACCACCCGAAGTTCCCTCAAACTCATGTCCATCGAGTCGGTGATGCCGTCCAGCCATCTCATCCTCTGTCGTCCCCTTCTCCTCCTGCCCTCAATCTTTCCCAGCATCAGGGTCTTTCGCAATGAGTCAGCTCTTCACATCAGGTGGCCAAAGTATTGGAGCTTCAGCTTCAGCCTCAGTCCTTCCGGTGAATATTCAGGACTGATTTCCTTTAGTATTGGCTGATTTGATCTTGGAATTAACAAATACATCCTACTATATATAAAAGATAAACAACGAGGAGCTACTGTATAGCACAGGAAAGTGTATTCAATATCTTATAATAACCTATAGTTAAAAGACAGATATGCATAACTGAACCACTTTGCTGAAAATAACATAGCATTGTAAATCAATTATACTTCACAAAAAAAAAAAAAAAAAGCTCCAATAAAAATGCTGGACCTCAAAGCCCAGGTGAGCTTCCTTGTTGGGCAATGCTCTCATCACCTATCAATGTCCAGAAGTTAATACATCGTGGGGGCTGCAGACACTTTGTATTTGGAGCCCTCTCAGACACCGCCCTCTGCATCCCTTCTCTTGGACGATTTTAATCTGTATCCTTTTGCTGTAATAGACCGTGACTCTGAGGATAAGTTTTCAGTGGGTTCTGTGAGTTCTTTACAGAACTATCTAATTTGAGGGTAGGTTTGGAAACCCCTTCGAACTTGCAGTTGGCATCAGGCCTGAGAGTGGTTTGTGTGGACTCGACTCTCCAACTTTGAAGTTGGGCCCTAAGTCTTTGAGGTTGGTGTCAGAACTCCTGGACAATTGACTAAACTCTCCCGATGGTCCTAAATTCCTCAGAGAAAGATACACAAACACAGAGAGAGGTGAGGAATCGGGGCCAGTGACTAATCTCCTTCGAGCCCTTGCTTTTGTGCCTGAAGGTGATGATTCATGATAAAGATATCATCAAGGAATGGGGGGAAAATATCCGAGTAGATTGAAGATCATGATTGAAAGAAAAGCAAAGCCATTCTGCTTTCTGGCCTGTTCAGGTTATGCAGTAAAACTTTGGGGTGCCATGCATGCCCCTGGGCAGTATACCGTGACAATGAACGCAATGCTGGAGAAAGACGGGGGTAATAGCTGATGGCAGGTGGGAGTTAGTCATGACCCATAGGACACCCAGGAGTCCAGCCCTGCAGAGGGACTTGGTCTCTCCAGAGCACATCCCACGCCTTCTCTTTTTTCTTTCTTTTTCTTTTTGTTGGGGGTGGGGTACAGCAGGTGACTTGTGGGATCTTAGTTCCCCGATGGGGATTGAACCAGGGGCCACAGCAATGAAAGCATGGAGTTCTAACCACTGGACCACCAGAGAATTCCTTCTCATGTCTTCTCCACACCCTCTACAACTCTCTCCACTCCAAGGCTCTGTTCCAGCTTCAAGAGTCCAGAGGCTGGACTTCCTGCACACAAACAAGCTACCTACCAAAAATCCATTCTGCAGAATAGTTTCCCAGTGCGGCAGGAGACGTGGGGTCTCCAGTTGCCTAGGAAAGGGGCCAACCCTTCCTGTGTCCCCTTGGAGTGGCACCACCACAGAGTGCACTCTCATTGGCTCTTCCGGAGCCTCAGACTCCGCCTCAGGAAACCCCAGGACAGAGAAAGAAGCCGGGTTCTCAGATTCAGAACAGGAAACTCAGTAGAATGAGAAGAAACTGAGATTCTGAGTACCAGGCTGGGGATGGATGGAGAAATTGAAGAGGAACCCAGGCAGAGTGCCACAGAGAGCCAGCTGCCAGCCATGGCAAAACTGTCCCCTAAACAAACTCAGGGCACAGGACCTAGAATTCACTTCTAATCTCTGTCTCACCTCCTTGTAATTTTTTCATGTGCTTCGTGCAAGCCTGCCTCATCCCCACACTCACATAAAATCCCTGATGAGACAGAACCTACTATGGCTTATAGGACGGGATTAAGGTGGACTTGCTGTGTGGGAAATGTCCTTAATGCAACCGCAGCCTCAGCACCAGAGAGCTTACAGAGCAGACAGGCTCCTGAGCCAAATTAAGATGCTCAAATCGAATGATGTATTCAATTAATGATAGAAATGCATGGAGAATCAAGAGGAAAGGGACAAATTTAGGGAACCATTCAAGCAGGATGAAAGAACCACAGTACCTGAACCCTGTGTTGTTTGTGTGTGTGTGTGTGTGTCTGTGTGTGTGTCTGTGTGCGTGCGTGTGCCTCCAACTCCACTCCTGTCACTCTCTCCTCCTCCTTCTCTGACACGTCCGCATTCCCACTGACATACGATCACGAGAACACTGAGCCGAGGGCAGACAAGGATGCTGGAGGACAGAAGGTGCCCGGAGCCAACAGGCGCACGTCAGAAAAAGGCAGGAGAAAGTAAGCTTCACCCAGAGCTCTAGCTCACCAGCGACTTGCTAAGCAACGGTGCCTTTTAATTCCATGTCTTGGGCAGAAGACAAGTGGGACCAAAAATGGGCATCACCCAGTGGTGCCAATTTACAAGCTCATGCATTTTGATGCTTTGTGAAACTGCCTCATTGCTTCATAAATATGTGCTGTTTCACAGTCCTTTCATGCCTTCCTATAAATATTCATCACACACACTCTCTACTTCCTTTCTTGCAGGCTCCTTGGCTCTCTCCTTGCTTTCTCTTACATCCCGTGGTGGAATTTTTCTTAAATAATACAAACACGCACTGCAGGTCCCTCGGACGGAAGAATGTTCAGCCTGAGCCTCGAGATACAGAAAGCAAAGGCTGCCACATCTCAGGGCCCCTCGGGCACGACTCAGGCCCCTGCCTCCAGATAGAAAGAAACGGAAAATGAAGTCACGGAAACCCACAGGGAGAAAGGTGGGATATAACAGGTGACCGGAGACAGATCCAGGAGCAGCAGCTGCGAGAAAGAAATGCCGGCCACGCAGGAAACCCCCAAGCCTGGGGTAATGACAGGGCTAATTTGGGGCGAGCCGTCAGCCCCACTGGAGCTCCAGGAGGTGACAGTCACCAAGAAGCAAGAGTGGGCGAGGGGTCCCCAGGGTGTGATACTGAACCAGAGCAGGTGAACATGAGGGGAGGGACGGGACCCCTCTTGCGCTGTTGGTGGGATGTGAACTGATGCAGCCACTATGGAGAGCAGCACGGAGATTCTCTAAAAAAAACTAGGAGTAAAACTACCATATGATCCAGCAATCCCACCACTGGGCATATACCCATAGAAAACCACAATTCAAAGAGATACATGTACGCCAATGTTCATAACAGCACTATTTACAGTAGCCAGAACCCAGAAGCCCCCTAGCTGTCCATTAACAGAGGAACGGATAAAGAAGATGTGGCATGTATGCCCAAGGGAATATTACTCAGCCATGAAAAAGAAGGGGTGTGCGTCAGTTGCCGTGAGATGAACCTAGAGCCGGCCACACAGTGTGAAGTAACTCAGAAAGAGAAAGACAAATGTGGTATATTAATGCATAAACGTGGAATCTAGAAAAACAGTGCTGGTGAACCTGTTTCCAGGGAAGGAATGGAGACGCAGATGCAGAGACGGACTTGTGGACACAGCGAGGGAGGGAGAAGGTGGGACAGACTCAGAAGGGAGCCTTGACGTACATGCACGACCGTGTGTAGAATAGGCAGCTAGCGGGAGCTGCTGTGTGACACAGGGGCTCAGCCTGCTCAGCGATGGCCTGGAGGGGTGGGAGGGGAGGGGGACAGAGGCACGGGAGGGAGGGGATATGAATATAAACATACGTAAAATTATGGCTGATGCCACTGTTGTGCAACAGAAACCAACACAACATCATAAAGCAACTATCCTCCAATTGCAAAAATTAGTTTAAAAAAGGGGAGAGAGGCAGGCAGAGGGCCCCCAGGGCAACAAGTGGCATGGGCGGGGTGGGCAGCACACTGCAACGCCCATGTGGAGTCCAGCGACAGACAGCACCCCAGGGACTTCCCTGGGGGCCTAGGGGGTAAGATTCCCTGCCTCCAATGCAGGGGGCAGGGCTTCAGTCCCTTGTGGGGGAACTAAAATCCCACATGCTGTGCACTGCAGCAAAAACATGAAAAAAAACAAATGTAGTTTCAATCGTATGCATATTTAAATGATATTTTTAAATTATATTAAACTTGAAAAAAAAAAAACAGGATTCCGTTCCTGCAGCGGTCATAATTCTCCAGGGAAAACAGTAGGGATTCTCTCGTCAGAATCTGCTGCCAATGAGCAGGACAGGAACCTTATCAAGGGCAGTGGGGCTGTGGCAAAGAATAGGATGCTGAAATTGCATATGCCTCTCCTTTAAAACATTATTTCTCTAAGCCAGACCCATAATATCGAGTAATCCCAGGATGACTGAACTCCTAGAGTCCGAGAGCTGTGGAGGAAGCAAAGATCAAAAGTTTACAGAGCCTGGCTTTGTGTCCTGCCTGTGCCACCCATCAGTTATGACCTTGAACTGGTCACGTCACTTCCCTGAGCCTCTGTTTTCCCCTCCCATAATATGCAGACAACAATGTTTACTGCTCAGATCTCTGAGGATTTTATGAACATAAAATGATGAAAAAAACCATTGCAAAATTTTCCCAGTTATTTGTTATTACCTGTGATTTGCGGTGAGATCACAAAAAAGTTAGTGAGCCTCAACGGGGTCTCAGGCTTGTCTTATGAGAGAGAGAGAGAGAGCACTAACCAACTCTCCGCTGTTCAGGAGACAAACAAAAATAATAGCCTCAGGCCCCCCGGAAGCCGGCGCTGTGAGTGCTCCCAGAGCACTGTGCATGGCTTTCTGTGCAGAGCTCGCTCTCAGGAGGCTCACGCTCATTAAGCTCCGGGTGGAGGCCCTCAGGGGAGAGACTCGGTGAGTGAAGAGGGTAGGCCCCAGGCTGGGCCCCCTGAGGTTCCCAGACCTCAGCACCAATAGCATCTGCGTCTCCAGGCATCACTGTCTGGGTGTCCTGGACCACCAGTCACGGGCTTCCTGCTCAGCCCCTGGGACAATCAAAAATGAGGCAATTCTCACAGGCCCGGGTGGGAAGGCTGGATAAGAGCTCATCCAAAGGCTTCAGAAGAGGAGACAGCCGAAGGACCACCGGCCCCTGGAGCTGCTCGGACACACCGATGTCACAGGAAGGGAAGGTCACAGCCCGGGGCCTCCAGACTGGATCCAGGGAGACGGTCCCTGCTCCCCCGCAGGTCAGTGAGCTCACAGGTGACCCCCACAGGTGACCCCCACCTCTCCTCCTGGGCTTCCCGTGTCCCCACTTACCCTCAAGCGCCCACTTAGAATTAATAACAAGCCTTGAATCTAGATCTTCTTTAACTGCCATTAAGGTTAGTCCCAGTGAAGCAAGCATAAGTTGAAAATACCATTAGTTGAAATGCGTTTAATACACTTGTCACACTGAACATCATAGCTTTAGGCCGCTGCACCTCAGAGGTGCTAAGAAGGCTTCCATTAGCCAACATTTAAGTAAAATCATCTAACACAGAATCTGTTTTCTAATAGGGCGCTGAATAGCTCATGTAGTTTATTGAATATTGTGCTGAAAGTAAAAACCAGAATGACTGTCTGGGCCCAGAATGGCTGTAAGTGTATCAGTCGTTCTGTAATCACTGCCTCTACTCAGAATCACGAGAATGTATCTTACAGCATGTTGAGAGGGTTGGAAAAGATCAAAAGTCAAAACGAACAGTATGGTTTCTACTGAATGTGTGTTGCTCTTGTATCATCATAAAGTTCAAGAGACTTAAGTTGAATCACTGTAAGTCAGGGACTGCCTGTATTTACCGTCTGCCAAACACACTGACAAGGGCTTCAAATGCATCATCTTATTCAGTCCATGGCAACCGTAATGATAGGTACCGCTTTGCAGAAGGAAAATTGAGTGAGGTTAAATCACTTGTCCTGGGTCACCAAAGGTCTAAGGGCAGACACTGGGATTCAAATTCAGATCTGGCCAATCCCAAGGTCCATGCTCTTAACTTCTAGGCAATAGCGCTTTCCAGGACCAAGCCAACAGCCTCAGGCTCCAGGAAAGGACTGGAGAAGCCCTTCTGAAAAGCAGTAAAACGTTCATCTATTTGACGATGCATTTCCAATAGTTGGGAGATGGGGCTGGCTGCAGGAAGAGTGCTGTAGAGTCTCTCTGTCCCCCAGCTGTTCTAGGCCACTTAGATATCCGCCATGACTCTGCAGAGCTGGGTTCTCCACGTGATACATTCAAAGTCTGCATGTTCTCCTGCGTTCTAAGTCTCAGAAGCATATGTGGTTCCAATGACATACCAGTGAGGTGGCCCTTAGCTGTGGTTCTTAAGTTACATACTTCTCTTCTACTCACATAAAAATATATTTAAAAAAAAAAACTGGTTCGAACAAGTGCTGATTCTGCTCTCTGGACATATATATGGACCAGAAAGTCCAGTAAGGGGGACACTGAGGCTCGCTCCCGTGCCAGGCTGGAGACCGCCCCTGGGCAGGCTTCTCTCTGACACCCTCGCACTCAGACTAGAAGGAGAATGTCTGGTTCTCAGGGGCTTTCCCCTCCGGCAAATCATGACACTCCCCTCATCAGCCTCCCAAGTCACTTTCAGATGCTCCCGCCAAATGTGTGGTCCCTTTCTGGATCAGCCTCAACACAGAGTCTTACAAATGGGGGACCGGGAGCCTCCTCATCTCTGTCCTTCCCCACCAGCAGCCAACTGGCACAAAAACCAAATCCACTCAGGCTGTTAGTCAGAGTGTCTCAGACTCTAACCAAAACAGGAATCAACTGCGGATCCTGTGGAAATGCTGGCGGGCTGGGAGGAACCACTCTGCCTTTCTCGGGAGCGCCCAGAGGTGCCGCAGGTGTGCAGTCTCTCCTTGGTGACCAGACGCTGGAGGTCAGCGCCCACATTTCGTGAACATCGGTTCCATCTGGCCAGGAGGGAAAAGAAAGTGAAGCAAGAGGAAGGCAAGCAAGGCCCCTCCCAGAACCACCGATTTTCTTCTTCCCCCCAAAAAGGAAATGGTGGTAAGTCCAGCAAGACTGGAAGCTCTCTGAATGGTAACTAAATCAGAGGCTGTACACTAATATTTTTATTGTGAGTTTCATGACTCTTCACCAAGGACTTCCCTGGTAGCTCAGATGGTAAAGCGTCTGCCTGCAATGCAGGAGACACAGGTTCAACCCCTGAGTCAGGAAGATCCCCTGGAGAAGGAAATGGCAACCCACTCCAGTATTCTTGCCTGGAAAATCCCATGGACAGAGGAGCCTGGTGGGCTACAGTTCGTGGGGTTGCAGAGTCGGATACGACTGAGCGACTTCACTTCATGACTTTAGTTTCCAAATTGCTTTACTCTAAAGGCACTTTAAGACAAGTACTATTGGTAACTGTAAAAAAGAAACAACAACCTAAATATCCCTCAGCAGGAGACTTCTTAAAAGGAACATTTATAATATATCTTTGGGGAAAAAGTGGGCCACACTTAATTACTAACGTGGAAAGATCTCCAAGATAACATGGCTTAAAAAGAAAAACAAGATCCAGAACAATGGAATGGCTTGCTGCCATTTGCATATTTTAAAAGAAAAGGAGGATATATACACACCTACTGCTCATCTGAGCAATGACTGGCCATGAGCAAATCCACAAGGCACCGGTAGATTTTAGGAGAGGGGTGAGTGACTGAAGACCCATAAGCAAGAGGATGGGAGGGCTTATTTTCACTGTAGTCCCTTCTGAATTTTGTACCATAGAAACCTATTTCCATTCAAAACGAAAACAGAAATTAAAATTGAAAGGTAATCCCCTTGTTCTCACTGTACCTCCATCCACCCCCAAAATTCAATGAAATTGATTCACTCAACATTTTCATGTACCCTCTTGGTGAGTTCCCAGCTGAGTCAGCTCTTGGAAAGGGACCAGAGTAGCTCTGCCTCGTGTCATTGCTGGGGAGACCCCGAAAGGTGTGGCTTCAGAGGCTGGATGCTCTTGGGGCCCTGATTTCCCTTATGGGAGCCCAGAGATCGTCCACAGAGGGCAGGAACTGCCAGTCGAGTCCCCTGGAAGTGGAAGAAACGCTGCACACCTGGGTCACCCTTGGAGGCTGGAAGCTGGGTGAAGGGTGAAAGTCCAGGACCCTCCTGTAACCGGATGGCTGAGCTGGAATGTACACCTGAAACCTAAGGTGGGAGAACCAGGACCCTCCTGTAACCGACGGCTGAGCTGCAATGTACACCTGAAACCTAAGGTGGGAGAACCAGGACCCTCCTGTAACCGATGGCTGAGCTGCAATGTACACCTGAAACCTAAGGTGGGAGAACCAGGACCCTCCTGTAACCGACGGCTGAGCTGCAATGTACACCTGAAACCTAAGGTGGGAGAACCAGGACCCTCCTGTAACCGATGGCTGAGCTGGAATGTACACCTGAAACCTAAGGTGGGAGAACAATGACTTCCCGTGAAAGGTCTTCTTGTAAGAAGCCCACACTATACTTAGGACGCGTTCTGTTCTCCTGAGTTATTTGTAGTTTAGGTACCTGGCTTAGGCTGCCTGAATTAATAGGCTTTACTGATCTTCTCTGGGTTTCCCTGGTGGCTCAGTCAGTAAAGAATCTGCCTGAAATCTGGGAGACCTGGGTTTGATCCCTGGATTGGGATGATCCCCTGGAGGATGGCACGGCAACCCACTCCAGTATTCTCGCCTGGACAATCGCCATGGACAGAGAAGCCTGGCTGGCTACAGGCCATGGCGTCACAGAGTCAGACACGGCCGAGCGACTGAGCACAGCACGGCACTCTGCTCTCTACTCACCCTACACCGTCTCTCGATTCTCAGGAAGTTATTTCCCAGCTGCTGTTATTTGCTTTCTTTCCTGAGGCTGTGATTTCTACCCAGTGAAGAGGGGATGATGTCAGGGCCTCTCTCTATGGTCATCCAGGTTCAAACATGAGGTCATCCATTTGGGACCTCAAGCAGGTTACTCTCCTCTCAGATGAGATCAGGGTAGAGGGGGGCACCCAGCCTGGAGAACAGCCCAGAGCAGACGTTCAACAAATATTTGTCTCCTCCATCATCATATTTCCTCCTCCCTCCACCACCAGCCAGGATTATTATAAGCACCTCGTTCTTGTCAAAGTACCTCTGTCTTAACCATCTGTGACTCTCTAAACCCAGCCAAGAGCTGTCCTTTGCACTTTGCAGGTGAGCCCATAGGACCCAGCTTTCTCCAAGTGACCTGCCAGGATCACGGCACCAAGTGTGGAAGAACGGGAACCAGACCCACATCTGGTAGGTCACGAGTGCGGGAATCTCTAGGTCCAAGGTCACGAGTGCGGTGATCTCTAGGTCCAAGGTCACGAGTGCGGTGATCTCTAGGTCCAAGGTCACGAGTGCGGGGATCTCTAGGTCCAAGGTCACGAGTGCGGGGATCTCTAGGTCCAAGGTCACGAGTGCGATGATCTCTAGGTCCAAGGTCACGAGTGCGGGGATCTCTAGGTCCAAGGTCACGAGTGCGGGGATCTCTAGGTCCAAGGTCACGAGTGCGATGATCTCTAGGTCCAAGGTCACGAGTGCGGTGATCTCTGGGTCCAAGGTCACGAGTGCGGTGATCTCTGGGTCCAAGGTCACGAGTGCGGGGATCTCTAGGTCCAAGGTCACGAGTGCGGGAATCTCTAGGTCCAAGGTCACGAGTGTGGGAATCTCTAGGTCCAAGGTCACGAGTGCGGTGATCTCTAGGTCCAAGGTCACGAGTGTGGGGATCTCCAGGTCCATCCTTGTTGCTGGAGTTATTTCCTTCTTTTTTGTGGCTGAGTGACATTGGATGGGCATTTTCTATGTTAAAGTATGGTCCAATTAATTCAGCTAAAGGAGTATCTGTGAAATTCAGGGAGAGAGGAAAGGAACAGACCTCAAGCCGGATACAGAGAGACCCAAGGATATTCCAAGGTGATAATATAGAATTTCTGAAAACTTAGACATTTGCAATAACATGGTATGCTTGTAGAAGTAAGCTGTTCAGATTTGCTAAAGGGTAAATGGAGAGCAGGGTAGCACAGGGGTGTTTCACTGAGAACATCTGAAAGATAAATAATTTAGACACTGTCTTAAGAGGGACAGGGAACACTTAGCACACATTGTGTGACATCACACAATGACATCACACAAAGCCGGATTGCCACATCATGGGAATGGTGTGGGATTTGGAGAGCAGTCTGCCACTATGAAAGAGAAGTGGCTTTTCAGATGTTCAGTTCCCAGTTCAGTCACTTAGTCGTGTCCAAATCTTTGTGACCCCATGGACTGCAGCACACCAGGCCTCCCTGTCCATCACCACCTCCCGGAGTTTACTCAAACTCACGGCCATTGAGTCAGTGATGCCATCAACCATCTCATCCTCTGTCGTCCCCTTCTCCTCCTGCCCCCAATCTTTCCCAGCATCAGGGTCTTCTCCAAAGAGTCAGTTTTCCATTGAGTCAGCTCTTCACATCAGGTGGCCAAAGTATGGGAGTTTCAGCTTCAGCATCACTCCTTCCAGTGAATATTCAGGACCGATTTCCTTTAGTATGGACTAGTTGGATTTCCTTGCAGTCCAAGGGACTCTCAAGAGTCCTCTCCAACACCACAGTCAAAAGCATCATTCTTTGGCTCTCAGCTTTCTCTATAGTCCAACTCTCACATCCATACATGACCACTGGAAAAACCACAGTCTTGACTAGACAGACCTTTGTTGGCAAAGTAATGTCTCTGCTTTTTAATATACTGTCTAGGTTGGTCATAATTTTCCTTCAAAGGAGTAAGCATCTTTTAATTTCATGGCTGCAGTCACCATCTGCAGTGATTTTGGAGCCCAAAAAAATAAAGTCTGACACCATTTCCACTGTTTCCCCATCTATTTGCCATGAAGTGATGGGACCGGATGCCATGATCTTCGTTTTCTGAATGTTGAGCTTTAAGCCAACTTTTTCACTCTCCACTTTCACTTTTCATCAAGAGGCTTTTTAGTTCCTCTTCACTTTCTGCCATAAGGGTGGTGTCATCTGCATATCTGAGGTTATTGATATTTCTCCCAGCAATCTTGATTCCAGCTTGTGTTTCTTCCAGCCCAGCGTTTCTCATGATGTACTCTGCATATAAGTTAAATAAGCAGGGTGACAATATACAGCCTTGACATACTCCTTTTCCTATTTGGATATAATGGTCATCTGAGTTAAATTCACCCATTCCAGTCCATTTTGGTTCACTGATTCCTAGAATGTCGACGTTCACTCTTGCCATCTCCTGTTTGACCACTTCCAATTTGCCTTGATTCACGGACCTAACATTCCAGGTTCCTATGCAATATTGCTCTTTACAGCATCGGACCTTGCTTCTATCACCAGTCACATCTGCAACTGGGTGTTCTTTTTGCTTTGGCTCTGTCTCTTCATTCTTTCTGGAGTTATTTCTCCACCGATCTCCAGTAGCATATTGGGCACCTACCAACCTGGGGAGTTCATCTTTCAGTGTCCTATCTTTTTGCCTTTTCACACTGTTCATGGGGTTCTCAAAGCAAGAATACTGAAGTGGTTTGCCATTCCCTTCTCCAGTGGACCACACTTTGGCAGAACTCTCCACCATGACCTGTCCATTTTGGGTGGCCCCACATGGCATGGCTCATAGGTTCATTGAGTTAGACAAGGCTGTGGTCCATGTGATCAGATTGGCTAGTTTTCTGTGATTGTGGTATCCATTCTGTCTGCCCTCTGATGGAGAAGGATAAGAGGCTTATGGAAGCTTCCTGATGGGAGAGACTGACTGAGGGGAAAACTGGGTCTTGTTCTGATGGGTGGGGGCATGTTCAGTAAATCTTTAATCCAGTTTTTCCCTGGTGGCTTAGATGGTAAAATATCTGACTGCAAATAGGGAGATCTGGCTTTGATCCCTGGGTGGGGAAGATCCCCTGGAGAAGGCAATGGCAACCCACTCCAGTATTCTTGCCTGGAAAATCCCATGGACAGAGGAGCCTGGTAGGCTACAGTCCATAGGGTCACAGTCCACAGTTCTCCAACACAACTGAGCAACTTCACTTTCAACTTCACTTCACTTTCTGTTGATGGGTGGAGCTGTGTTCCCTCCCTGCTATTTACCTGGGGCCACACTATGGTGGAGGTAATGAAGATAAAGGTGACCCCCTTCCAAAGATCCCAAGCATGCACTGCTACACTCAGTGCCCCCAACCCCTCAGCAGGCCACTGTCAACCCACGCCTCCTCTGCAGATTCCTGGACACTCACAGGCAAGTCTGGGTCAGTCTCTTGTGGGGTCGCTGCTCCTTTCTCCTGGGTCCTATTGCTCAAGGTTCTATTTGTGCCCTCCAAGAGTCTCTTTCCCAGTCCTGTGTAAGTTCTGGCAGCTCTGTGGTGAGGTTAGTAGGAGATATTAAAGGCTACTGGCTTCCCAGATGGTGCAGTGGTAAAGAACCCACCTGTCAATGGAGGAGGTACAAGAGACAAGGGTTTGATCCCTGGGTCAGGAAGAGCCCATGGAGCTGGTAATGGCAAGCTATTTCAGTATTCTTGCCAGGGAAATCCTGTGGACAGAAGAGCCTGGTGGTCCACAGTCCATGGGATCGCAAAGAGATGGACATCACTGAGCAACTAGGCACACAGACATTGAAGTATACCCCTTGGATGAGAGAGTTAGCGTCCTTGTTTCTCTTCTTCTTTGTCATGTAGGAAACACCCCAGTGGAATGGCCTCGGGACAGAACCACAGCACAGTGCCCAGATTCATCCTGCTGGGGCTCACAGACGGGGCAGACCAAAAGCAGCTCCTCTTTGCCACCTTCCTGCTGATCTACCTGGTGACTCTGGTGGGCAACCTGGGCCTCATAGACGTCATCCGAGCCAGCAGCACCCTCCACACCCCCATGTACTTCCTCCTGAGTGTGCTTTCCTTCCTTGACGTCTGCAATTCCTCCTTGTTCACCCCCAGGCTGCTGATCAGCTTCCTCACTGTTGACCAGTCCATCTCCTTCGAGGGCTGTGTGGTCCAGATGGCCCTCATGACACTCCATGGCTCTGGGGAGTGTGTGCTCTTGTCCATCATGGCTTATGACCGATTTGTGGCCATCTGCCACCCTCTCCTGTACCACAGCATCATGTCCAAGCGTTTGTGTGTCCAGCTGGTGGGGCTCACCTATGCTGTGGGGGGATTCATTTCAGCAGTGCAGACAGGGAATGTCTTCAGCTTGCCCTACTGTGGTCCCAACGTCATTGACCATTACTTCTGTGACATCCCCCCTGTGCTCCAACTGGCCTGCTCAGACACCACTGTGGCCAATGTCATCCTGCTCATCTTTTCCGCCTTGACCACCGTCCCCACAGTCTCAGTCATCTTGGTCTCTTATGCCTACATCCTGGTCACCATCTGTGGGATGAGGTCGCTGGAGGCCCAGCGCAAGGCCTTCTCCACCTGTGCCTCCCACCTCACTGCCCTCTGCCTTTTCTATGGGTCTGTGTTCCTTGTGTATGTGCAACCCAACCCGGGAAGTGTGTCAGCCTACAATAAGATCCTCTCTGTGTTCTACACCATCGTGATCCCCATGCTGAACCCGCCGGTCTACAGCCTACGGAATAAAGATGTCAAGGCTGCTGTACTACTTAGGGTCCTTAACCTAAGCAGAAAGCAAACTTGTTAGAGAGGCCTCCAGAAGACCATAGCATAGAAGAGAAGCCTAGAGAACCCAGCCGGGACAAGAACCAAGAGCAGCAAGACACAGCTAAGCCCCTGCCACAGGGTGGTCTGTGTAGGATGCCACATAAGGAGCTTCACCTCTGTGCATTCTCCAGGGCTGCGGCTGGCATTACTGCCCTGAGCTTTCAGCACCACTCAGCGCTGGACAGAGCCACCTGCTCTGGCCACCACACCACCCTCTACAGCATCCAACTGCATGTCATCTCCTGCTGATCCTAGACCTCTCATCACTTCCTCGAGGCTCAGGTCCTAAGCAGGAGCATTCACCTGTCTGGCAGCATAGCTATTCTATATCTCTTTTTTGAAGGGTTTTAATATTTGTTTCTTAAAAGTTAATATGTGCATAATAGGAAAGCAAAAAGCACAGAAGCAAAACGCAGTCGTTCATAATCACAAGCAGTTGACCATCTGACACGCCCTGCTGGGTGTCATCTGTGCATTTTCTCCACTGAGTACCATATTCACGTTATTAAGATCACGCAGTCCCGTATCGTGCTGTCATACACACCATGAATATTAACCCAAAGCCCCAAAGCTCTAAGTATTCTGGTAACCAAGAATACACTACACCAACTCAATCTGGAAGGAAAAAAAAATGCAATCCTGCCTTTCTTGGCCTATTCTATATCTCTTGATGTATTAACCACATTCAGCATAGATAGCACACAGATGCTCATCTCCTCCATCCGTACTTCTATCGTACAGGCCCCCGGGAGGTAGAAGGCGGAGCTAGACTCTATCTGCTTCTTGTTTTGAGAGTTCTCAAATATAGAAAGGTTCATTGAATGCCAAACAGTGAAAACGGCATATTTCAACCAAAGCGACCTTCCCTGTAAGGCTCTACAAGGTATGTTGCCCTTCTGAATAAACGCTACTGAAGTGATAATCCACATGGTGTTCAACTACAGAAGGAGGAGAATAGTCACTCGACATGCAGCAGAGAATGGAGGCCCCAGTACAGAAATCTCTAATTAGCCTTGGACTAAAACCTGCTCTAAAGCAGTAGTGAGCTATCGTTTCTATGTAAATGACCAATGAAGCAATATTACAGACCGAAAGACCATATAACTTTTTTCAATTAGAAACTATCTGTATGTTTTTAGATAAAACCCTTATTTTATTGAAACAGACATCAGTCTTACTGATTTAAGAGAATGAATAAGAGGTGCAATTTACTGTGAAACCCAGATGTCAGCTGAGGCTCCGTATCTTTGGAGGATTCAAATGGAATTAGCGTGAACCCCAGTCCAGCGTGGGGGTGTCCCCACACTCCTGAGAACATTTCTGGGGTGTTGGAAGCGGCAGGAAAGGGCTGTGAGTGTGTGTTGTGCTTTGCCGGCTCACCTCAGTCCGAGTTCCTTAATCCACTGAATGACTTCAGTTTATGACTCATTCAGGGACAGCGGGAAAAGCTTGGGATCAGGAATGTGGATAATATAAATGAGGAAATGGGGGAAAACAAACTCTGACCATTTTAGGTTCTGATAGGGAGGGGAAAAGGGCAAACTTAGGCAGGTTGCTTTGCGGGCCACAGCGCTAGGCTTCAGCCCTGTGAAGAAGCCGAAGAGATTGCACCTCTCCCAGACAAAGCATTCACCTGTAAATTCACAGATGCCAAAGTGGAATGTTTTCCTAAAAAACTTGTTAATCCCAGGTGAACCTACTGATCAATGCCTAGTAATCATGTTGGAATCATCTCCCTGCTTTATGTACAAGCTTGAGATCATTTTTCTTAACATACTGTATAGGCTTCTCCAGAGAAGCAGAACCAACTGGATATATACAGAGACATAAAAATGGAGATTTATTATAAGAGTTGGCTCATGCAATTATGAAAGCTGAGATCCACAATCTGCCATCTGCAAGCTGGAGAAGTAGGAGAAGACAGTGCTGTAACTTAGTCTGAATACAAAAACCTAAAAGCCAGGGCCCACTGATGAAAGCCGTGGTGGGAATCTGAAGGCTCAGGAACCAGGAAAATCAATGTCTGAGAGCAGAACTTCCAGCTCCAACCAAAACAGCCGAGTCGCCCCTTCTTGGCCTTTTTGGTCTAATCAGGCCCTCAAATGACTGGCTGATGCCCACCCACGCTGGTGAGGGTCATCTTCTTTACTCAGTCCCCAATTATAAAGCTGATCTCTTCCAGAAACCCTTCACAGATGCCCAGAAACATTTTATGAGCTCTCGAGCATTCTTTTGCTTGGCCAAATTGACACATAAAATTAACCATCACATAAACTAAGAAGAGAGCAAGCTCCAGCCAGTCTCCTACCCTCTCAGACTCAGGAGGTTAGGGGCTGCAATCGTTCCATGAAAATAAGCCATTCGCTTAACGAGAAAGTTTTCTTTGAATGATAATTTCCCTTTGAGCAAGGACCCACAGGAGACCAGGGAAGCGAGAGAGGGGTGCCAGCCCCTCCTCACTGCCCTGTAATCCCAGACTCTGCCTCCTAACTTCACCAGTTGCTGAACGAAGGTTGCCTCAAAGCCCTAGGCAACCAGGTCACAGGCTAAGGAGTAAACAGGTTCCCCAGAAATTTGACTGGTGAGAATCGGAAGAAGCACGGGGGAAAGACAGGCAGAGGGCTGAGTGCAGGAGCAGCTGACAGCACAGCAATGTCGGCCAGGGAGAACAGGCATCCAGCTCCTACAGCCCCACACTCCCTGCCCTCTGCAAACGCAGCCCAGCTCTCTCCTCTGCCTTCACGTAAGTCTGCTGGAAGACTGGAAATTCAGTCAAAGTGTTACCTCTCTCAAGAGCATTTGAATTGAATTTTTCTTTACACATCTTCAGAGCACCCAGAGCCCACCGAGTACCTGAAGCTCTAGAACTTTCCATTGGGTGGAAGTGAAGCTAAAGTTAGGGGCCGATCAAGCCATAAATGCTGAAATGAAGACCAGTTTGTGGTCCCGACCAGGCAGCCAAAGCGCTGGGCTACAGTGGATCAAGGTCCCTGCCAACAGCCAGTGTTGAATGAGTGGTTACTGTTACCAATGACCGCTTCTGTCACCTGAGAAAAGTTGGCCTTGCAGGACCTCAGGTCTAGTCTATGCGGAACAAAGATGATCTCTAAAGTCTCCTGTTTACAGATGGAAAGGGGATAAATCACTTTGAATCTCCTAGACATTCATCATGTTCTCAAGCGTCTCAAATTCATTTAAACTAACTTCATGGGAAATATATGGGGAAACAGTGGAAACAGTGTCAGACTTTATTTTTCTGGGCTCCAAAATCACTGCAGATGGTGACTGCAGCCATGAAATTCAAAGACGCTTACTCCTTGGAAGGAAAGTTATGACCAACCTAGATGGCATATTCAAAAGCAGAGACATTACTTTGCCAACAAAGGTCCGTCTAGTCAAGGCTATGGTTTTTCCAGTGGTCTTGTATGGATGTGAGAGTTGGACTGTGAAGAAAGCTGAGCGCCAAAGAATTGATGCTTTTGAACTGTGGTGTTGGAGAAGACTCTTGAGAATCCCCTGGACTGCAAGGAGATCCAACCAGTCCATCCTAAAGATCAGTTCTGGGTGTTTATTGGAAGGACTGATGCTGAAGCTGAAACTCCAGTACTTTGGCCACCTCATGCGAAGAGTTGACTCATTGGAAAAGACTCTGATGCTAGGAGGGATTGAGGGAAGGAGGAGAAGGGGACAACAGAGGATGAGATGGCTGGATGGTATCACTGACTCAATGGATGTGAGTCTGAGTGAACTCTGGGAGTTGGTGATGGACAGGGAGGCCTGGTGTGCTGCGATTCATGGGGTTGCAAAGAGTCAGACACGACTGAGTGACTGAACTGAACTGAACTGACTGACTGAACCCTGAAGGACTTCCTGGGCTTCTAGGTGACTCGGGACAAAGAATCCGACTGCCAACACAGGAGATATGGGTTCGGTCCCTGGATCAGGAAGATCTCCTGAAGAAGGAAATGGCAACTCACCCCAGCATTCTTTTCTGGGAAATCCCAAGGACAGAGGAGCCTGGAGGGCTACAGTTCATGGGGTCGCAAAGAGTCGGACATGACTCAGACTAAACAGCAGCAGCAACGGTCTTCGCGGGAGGAACACTGCGTGAGGTGGGGCGTCAGCCTGGCACCGGGGCCTTCAGTGGGAAACCCAACCTCTCCAGTGGCTGACAGCTTCACTCACCGGGTGTGATGCTCTCAAGACACCACCCCAAGGGACAACCTGGGGCAAGATGGAAGGAACCAAAATGAGGTAAATGAGGGGCCTTCCCTTGCAGAAAGAATTCAGGACAGGCTGAGGGCGTTTCCAGCTGGAGCTGCTCAGAGACAGCCAGCAGCACAAGGAGAGCAGACTGTTAGATCCCCTCCAGAAGATTCAAGGATCCCACTAGGGCGTGGCCATCCTGCCTTCTCCACAGGATACTGAACGGTGGCCACACCCACACCCTGTTTCATCCCTCCCCTCTCTGGAACCTCAGAGAAACTGGTCAGTCCCAAGGAGCTGAGTTAGATGGGAAGCAAGCCTGACTCATTGGAGCCAACTCATTGGAAAAGAGCCCAATGATGGGAAATACCGAAGGCAAAGGAGAAGGGAGTGGCAAAGGATGAGATGCTTGGACAGCATCACTGACTCAGTGGACCCGAATCTGAGCAAACTCCAGGACAGAGGAGCCTAGCAGGCTACAGCCCGTGAGGTCCCGAAGAGTCAGACATGACTTAGCAACCAAACAGCAACACCAAAAGCCTGACTCACAGCCAGGGTATGGATAAGCCCTAGAAAGCTGAATTTGCTCCATGGAGGGGGACCAGTCAACCTCAGACCCCGTTCTTCTACTCTGAGATGCATGTTAAATATGATGTTTGATAATTTGAGAGACAGGTTTCAAGGCCAGCCCTCCAGAATCAGTATCACCCAGAAAGCCCTATGCCCCATAAACGCTGCGTTCGAAGCAGGACCTCAGAGCTTGAACAGTGTGGCTCTCCTTGGGGGTTGCTATCGAATGCAGCAGAGTGTGCTGTTCTACTCGCAGCGCTTCAGAGCTCAAAACTGCCACTCTTTGTAAAAATGACCCAATCACGGAATTTACAAAGCCGTCGGTAAAACAAAAGATGTGAGCAAGACCCGCAGGCTCTTAAGTCGTGCTCAAGGAAGGCCAGAGACAGACTTGAGGGCCAGCAGGTGGGATAGGATCCTTCAGATTTCTCATCAGTCCCCTCTGACACCTCTGTCTTCATGCCTCTCTCCACCTTCTGACTCCCAGCACAGGAGCTGGGCTCAGACATTCACCCCAGGGTGGGAGGCCGCCCTGGCAGCTCCGTCCCCGGGTGCCCATGGGGGGACTCCTTGGGAAGCCAGAGCGGTCACTCAGTGTGACCAGCGCAATCCATGGCTAAATCCAACTCAACATGAGCTCACGGTTCTGCATCTGCCCAAGATCAGTGGCTCCGGCTCATTGATCGCCCATCTGCTCTGGGGCTGACAGCCGCTCACAGATGTGACGAGGGCCAGAGCATCCCTCCAGAACGCAGTCGAGCTGGTCCGCACTCTTTCGCAGGCTCCAGAGGCGCCTGCATTTCAAGGAGCCTGGAGGTTCCTCCCTCTTATCTGAAGCTCAGGTGGGAGGGACCCTGCTAGTGCTTTTCTTCAAAGGCCCAATTTCTCAGCCTTCGCTCCTGCAACCCAATATTTGCTTCACGGTAAACTCTGCTATTTCCCTTTACGTTTCTCCTGGGGACGCATCCTCTGCGCAACACGAAGCTCAGAAACAAGGCTGGGAAAGTAACAAAGCCGTGCAAATATTCCCTGACGTGGGGGGATTTTCTAACGTACTTGCATCACATGTGTGTTGTGTCTGGGGCAAACCTGAGGAAAGAAACAGGCTCACTGGCCACTCCACCAGCACAAGGACAGTATTAGAGACAGCGCTGGAGGGACTTCCCTGAAGGTCCAGGGGTGAAAAATCCGCCTTCCCATCCAGCGGACACAGGTTCAATCCCCGCTAGGGGCACTAAGATCCCACACACCACAGGCAACTGAGCCAGCACCATCCACCTGCTGCCGTGCTCACCCAGCGCAGCCAAAGAGAAAAACTAAATGAAAAAACTGTGCTTAACTTGGGTGTGATCCTCCAAGAGACAGTGAAGGGTGGGAGCAGGGGCCCCTTTGCCCCCTCATCTCTGACCCCGTAGGACTGAAACGTTACCCAGAGCTTCACTTAAAATCCTGCCTTAATTACAGCCAATGTTTATCAAACACCTTCTGTCTACGAGGCACTGTGTCTCCATTTCCTCACAAAATTCTACCAACAGCCCTCACGAGGCACAAACTCCAGATAGCCCCATTCTTAGGATAAGAAAACTGAGTCACAGAAGGGTAAAATAACTTGCCTGGGGTCACACATTGAAAAGCTGCAGAATCAAGATTGAAACAGACCCGGGAATGTCCAACCGCTACATTGTCTGCACTACTTAGGAAGTATTTTGTGGACACATAAGCTAAGAGTCTCCAAGGATGGAGACTGTTAGCTCCCTCCTTCTCTGAAAGTCCGGGCCCTCCTCCTATCAAGCCTGGGGTCAGGGGAGGCCTGCGTAGGATGGAGACTGTTAGCTCCCTCCTTCTCTGAAAGTCCGGGCCCTCCTCCCATCAAGCCTGGGGTCAGGGGAGGTCTGCGTCCCATGGAATCTGCTCTAGTCTCGAGACTAGGATTGCCAGATTTAGCAGATAAAAATACAGATGCCCACTTAAAATTGAATTTCGGATAAACAATGAAAAGTTTTTCAGATTAAGTGTACCTCAGTATTGCATGGGACACAAGCCAAAATTGATTGCTTGTCTGAAATTAAAGTTTAGCTGGGCACCAGGTGTGGAATGTAGTATTTTTTGGCGACACCGTGAGGCAGGCAGGATCTTAGTTCCCTGACCGAGGATCAAAACCGTGCCGCCTGCCTTGGAAGCGCAGAGTCCTCCAGGGACGTCCCAGCAGCATACGTTTTACTGACGGCTCCTCGCGTGCCTTGTTTGACCAATAACAAACCGCAGGGGTGACCGTGGGCCAGTCCCAAGCCCCAAGAGGGCGGCTGGTCTCCAGCTCCTCGTCTCAGAAGCCCGCCCTGCCGCCACCGTGCTGTGGGCCAGCCCAGCCAGCGGCAGGGAAGCGCCCCATGGGAAGCTCTGAGCCCCCGACACTGGGTCAGGCCGCGGCCTGGCAGGACAGCCCAGCTGCCAGCTTCGTGGGGCTGAGGCAGTGACCTCCGTCTGTACCAGGAGAAGGGGAAGAGCAATGTGCCCCAAGCCCCTAACCCCCAGAACTGTGAGAAAGAGCAGATCATCATATTTGTAAGACACTACATGCCAGGGAGCTTTCTTATATAGCAAGAGATAACCAAAATAACCCTTAAGGGATCATCCTTGAATTATTCTGCCTTGAGTCCCCAGACACTGCGGTCCCCGGCAGAGGCTCCATCGGGCTTGGTCCCTACGAGCCTGTGCCGTCTGATGCAGTCTCACTCTGACTGTTCCTTAGCGAGGCAGTGTCTTCTTGAGGTTCAGAGGACGGACTTTGAAGACAGCCAGACCCAGGACTGGATCCCAGCTCTGTCACACAAAGCTCTATGACCTTGGTCTCTTGGCCTGAAAAATGAGTCTGTCAATATTAACTATCTCGGGAGGTGGCCTGTGAGGATGAAAGGAGATTTAACATCTATAAAGTGCTCAGAACAGCGCCAGGCCCTTAATTAGCATTCAGCACATGTTAGCTGTTATTAGCCATCCTCACACTGAATAATTTCTCTGTGTTATTCTATAATTTTACCTTCCTTATTATTTCTATCCAGGGAAGAAAGTTTAATGAAGTCACAAAACACATTATAACAAGGGTGGCAGGGAGCACCACCACAGAACCACAGCTCTCCACGAGAAGAGACTCCCGGCCTGGGAAACACTGAGGGGTCCAGCCTGTCCAAGCCCCTCACTCTACCACGCCAGCCTGTTTCCCAGGCCCAGCTGTCCCTGAGAAATCACAGGCAACCTAGACCTACCTAGACCAGGTCACTAGAGTGACCTAGTTACTCTCCCAAATTTCTGTCTTTCTCTTTCCCCCTGAACCAGACATGCTGAGACAGAAGACTGTAGATCTGGGAGAGCATACGATGGCACAGTAGATACAGGGGTTATGGAATCAACACAGGACCAGCGTCCAAGTCTGGTTTTGCCACATACAATCTAGCGTAATCTGTAAACAAGACAGTTGTGTAAAGATTAAATACATGGCAGAAAGCTTTGCAGATAGCGTGGTTTGTAGTAGATGATGCCTGGAGACCAGTGTCCCCACTTCTTCTAGGATTATGCACTCTGGGCATTAAAAGGGCATGGGCTGCTGGCAGCAAGATGCGGTCATGCAAGATGACCTCTTCCTTTCACCCTTCTGTGGGCCCAGAGTCGTTAACCAGCACGTCTGTGGCCTCTGGCTCTCTGCCCAGCCCCCAGCTCACCTGTGTCAACATTGCCAGGCTGAGACCGTCCTCTTCGTTTGCTTGCTTCATTATCACCATCATCCTAGTCACGTTCAGAAGGATGCATTCCCTGAAAGTCCAAAACAAAACTCAAGTCTCAAGACAGTAGGTTAAACCCTCTAGCAGGACAGAGCCAGGACAAGTAACCAGACCCTGAAGAGCAGAGGAACCCTAACCAAGGATGAGCCAAGGGCCAAATACCAGGAGAAGAAGGATAAGATTTTTCAAAACCCAGGGCAAGTGAAGAAAGGCAGCATCGTGAGTGAAATCAGAGTCAGACGTGAACTTAGACCAATAGGTACTGCCCTTGGGGTCAAGACGTAGGTCAGATTTCTTGTTCTTAAGGCCACTGGAAGTCAAAGCTAGCTTGTGAGGAGCCAGACTCAGAGTAAAGGGGTATTTTAGATCCCTCCAGACTCCTGCTTATGTACAAAACGTGTTTGGAGTTAAGCTTCTTTGAGGGATTCCCAAATGATAAAGAACTCACTTGCCAATTCAGGAGACACAAGAGATGCATGTCTGACCCCTGGGTGAGGAAGATCCCCTGGGGGAGGGCATGGCAACCCCGTCCAGTATTCTTGCCTGGAGAACCCCATGGACAGAACAGCCTGGTGGGTGACAGTCCGTGGGGTCACAAAGAGCCCGACACGACTGAAGAACTTAGCTCGCACACGTGCAAGCTTCTCTGAAAGACCTGGCCTGTCGTGTTCTGGCACCTGACTTTGCCTGTCCTCCACATCTCTCCTGCCCCCAATTAAAGGCAGTGGCCAAAGACAACACTTCAGAGGCTGCGGTGATGTGTACTCTGATTCAACACCCGTTTCCTCCCCAGCCCCTGTTTGTTCACGAGCTCTCCACTCCCAGGACAGCAGACAGATGTGAGCATATTTGTCCCCGGGACAGAGCTGAATGATTCCCATGGAGTTACATTCCTACACACTCCGCTCACCGTCGTTATCTGGCTGTGTCTCTGGCTTTCTCAAATAAACCACAGGCTCTCTGAAGCAGGAAGCAATGCTCATATTTCATCTCATGCACCACTGAACCTAACACAGTGCAAGGTACTTAATGGGAGAATATTAATTAAGGTTTATGGATTCATATATATTTCACCTCTCCCTCTTTGGATCTGCAACTTGTAGACAGCAGAAGATAAAAAGACCAGTTGTCACTACTCTGTAAGGCTCAGGACTTTCATGAAACACTCCTGCTGCCTGAAGAAGCCATTTGCCCAATAATGAAATTAATAGCTAATATTTATTGAACGTATATTATGGTGCCAAGCATTCTGGGAGGCACCTGGAACACATTATTTCATTTAAGCCTCAAAATAATTCCATGAGTAGGCTAGACCTATTAATATATGAGAAAACTGAGAGTCCAAGAAATCTAAGGTCAAATATTGTTCATAAAGGCAGACCCAAGTTCAGCTGATTCCAAAGTCTATGCTCTACTGTTAGGCCTAAAACTCCTTGGGTTTTTGCAGAAAATTATACAAATTTACATTTCCACTGCTTCCGAAAATATATCCAAAGAGCTTCTCACATATTTCCCCGAGGACCCAGCTTTTCTAATCATCCCGTACAGTCTTGACTCCTACCAGGAGCTTTCAGTTCCTACAGCCCACCTGAAGAGCCGCTTGGAAGAGGAAAAAAAAATGAGAAAGAAGAGGCAGGAAGAATGAGGCAAGGAAGGCCCTTGGTGCCCCTGCTTTGACCCCATTCCTTTGCCATGAAAAAAAGCTCGTCTCCTAAGTCATTTACTGCTCCATCATCCCCTTTCTGTGTTTCATCTTAATGTCAGCATAGAGTTTCTTTGTGAGTCATAGCAAACAATCTTTTTCTTCCAAGGCAAGTCCAGGCTGGTTTCAAGAGTGGACAAGTAGTGATTCATTGATAGGATCAAAACCAGGGGCTTGGAAGCTCATACAACTCAATACCCGAAAAACAAACAACCCAATCAAAACGTGGGCAGGAGACCTAAGCAGACATTTCTCCAAAGAAGACATACAGTTGGCTAATAAACACATGAAAAGATGCTCGATATTACTAATTATTAGAGAAATGCAAATCGAAACCACAATGAGTTATCACCTCACACTGGTCAGAATGAAAGTGAAAGTGAAAGTCACTCAGTCATGTCTGACTCTTTGTGACCCCATGGGCTATGCAGGCCAGAATACTGGAGTGGAAAGCCTTTCCCTTCTCCAGGGGATCTTCCCAACTCAGGGATCAAATCCAGGTCTCCCACATTGCAGGTGGATTCTTTACCATCTGAGCCACAAGAGAAACCCAAGAATACTGGAGTGGGTAGCCTATCCCTTCTCCAGGAGATCTTCCCAGCCCAGTAATTGAACTGGGGTCTCCTGCATTGCAGGCGGATTCTTTACCAATTGAACTATCAGGGAAGCCCACCAATCAGCATGGCCATTTTCAAAAAGTCTACAAACAGTAAATGCTGGAGAGGGTGTGGAGGAAAGGGAGTCCTCTGGCATTGTGGGTGGGAATGTAAACTGACACACCACCAAGGGAGGCAGTGCGAAGACTCCTTAAAAAGCTGGGAAAGAACTACCGTACGATCCAACCATCCCACTGCTGGCATATACCCTAAGAAAACTATAGTTGAAAAAGACACATGTACCCCAGCATTCATTATAGCGCTACTTACAGTAACTAGGACACGGACGCAACCTAGATGTCCATCAACAGATGAATGGATAAAGAAGTTGAGGTACATATATACAAAGGAATAATACTCAGCCATAAAAATGGGTGCATTTGAGCCAGTTCTAAAGAGGTGGATGAACCTAGAGCCGACTACACAGAGTGAAGTCAGTCAGAAAGAGAAAAACAAATACTGCGCATTCACACACATATATGGAATCTGGAAAGACGGTACTGATGAAACTATGTGCATGCAGACATGGAGAGCAGGCTTGTGGACGCAGGTGGGGAGGAGATGGTGGGGTGCATGGAGACAGGAGCATGGAAGCACACACATCAAAAAATGCATAACAGCTACCAGTGGGAATGTGCTGTGCGACGCAGGGAGTTCAAACCCAGCGCTCTGTGACGACGTAGAGACGTGGGATGGGAGGTGGGGGGAGGTTCAAGAGGGAGGGCACATGTGTATACCTATGGCTGATTCATGTTGATGTCTGGCAGAGACCAACACAATATTGTGAATCAATTATCCTTCAATTAAAAAAACTAAATTTTTTAAGTAAACAATTTTTTTTAAACCCTCGTCCAAGGTAACGAGCAGTGGCTGTGCTTTGCTGGAGCAGCCGTGAAGAGATACCCCACGCCCAAGGGAAGAGAAACCCAAGTAAGAAGGTAGGTGTTGCAAGAGGGCATCAGACGGCAGACACACTGAAACCATACTCACAGAAAACTAGTCAATCTAATCACACTAGTACCACAGCCTTGTCTAACTCAATGAAACTAAGCCATGCCCGTGGGGCAACCCAAGATGGGCGGGTCATGGTTGAAAGGTCTGACAGAATGTGGCCCACTGGAGAAGGGAATGGCAAACCACTTCAGTATTCTTGCCTTGAGAACCCCATGAACAGTATGAAAAGGCAAAATGATAGGATACTGAAAGAGGAATTCCCCAGGTCAGTAGGTGCCCAATATGCTACTAAAGATCAGTGGAGAAATAACTCCAGAAAGAATGAAGGGATAGAGCCAAAGTAAAAAGAATACCCAGCTGTGGATGTGACTGGTGATAGAAGCAAGGTCCGATGCTGTAAAGAGCAATATTGCATAGGAACCTGGAATGTCAGGTCCATGAATCAAGGCAAATTGGAAGTGGTCAAACAAGAGATGGCAAGAGTGAATGTTGACATTCTAGGAATCAGCGAACTGAAATGGACTGGAATGGGTGAATTTAACTCAGATGACCATTATATCTACTACTGCGGGCAGGAATCCCTCAGAAGAAATGGAGTAGCCATCATGGTCAACAAGAGTCAGAAATGCAGTACTTGGATGCAATCTCAAAAACGACAGAATGATCTCTGTTCATTTCCAAGGCAAACCATTCAATATCACAGTAATCCAAGTCTATGCCCCAACCAGTAATACTGAAGAAGCTGAAGTTGAACGGTTCTATGAAGACTTAAAAGACCTTTTAGAACTAACACCCAAAAAAGATGTCCTTTTCATTATAGGGGACTGGAATGCAAAAGTAGGAAGTCAAGAAACACCTGGAGTAACAGGCAAATTTGGCCTTGGAATACGGAATGAAGCAGGGCAAAGGTTAACAGAGTTTTGCCAAGAAAATGCACTGGTCATAGCAAACACCCTCTTCCAACAACACAAGAGAAGACTCTACACATGGACATCACCAGATGGTCAACACCGAAATCAGATTGATTATATTTTTTGCAGCCAAAGATGGAGAAGCTCTATACAGTCAGCAAAAACAAGACCAGGAGCTGACTGTGGCTCAGATCATCAACTCCTTATTGCCAAATTCAGACTTAAATTGAAGAAAGTAGGGAAAACCACTAGACCATTCAGGTATGACCTAAATCAAATCCCTTATGATTATACAGTGGAAGTGAGAAATAGATTTAAGGGCCTAGATCTGATAGATAGAGTGCCTGATGAACTATGGAATGAGGTTTGTGACATTGTACAGGAGACAGGGATCAAGACCATCCCCGTGGAAAAGAAATGCAAAAAAGCAAAATGGCTGTCTGGGGAGGCCTTACAAATAACTGTGAAAAGAAGAGAAGCAAAAGGCAAAGGAGAAAAGGAAAGATATAAACATCTGAATGCAGAGTTCCAAAGAATAGCAAGAAGAGATAAGAAAGCCTTCTTCAGCCATCAATGCAAAGAAATAGAGGAAAACAACAGAATGGGAAAAACTAGAGATCTCTTCAAGAAAATCAGAGACACCAAAGGAACATTTTATGCAAAGATGGGCTCGATAAAGGACAGAAATGGTATGGACCTAACAGAAGCAGAAGATATTAAGAAGAGATGGCAAGAATACACAGAAGAACTGTACAAAAAAGATCTTCATGACCCAGATAATCACAATGCTGTGATCACTGACCTAGAGCCAGACATCCTGGAATGTGAAGTCAAGTGGGCCTTAGAAAGCATCACTACGACAAACAACTAATCTCAAAAATATACAAGCAACTCCTACAGCTCAACTCCAGAAAAATAAATGACCCAATCAAAAAATGGGCCAAAGAACTAAATAGACATTTCTCCAAAGAAGACACACAGATGGCTAACAAACACATGAAAAGATGCTCAACATCACTCATTATCAGAGAAATGCAAATCAAAACCACTATGAGGTACCATTTCACACCAGTCAGAATGGCTGCGATCCAAAAGTCTACAAGCAGTAAATGCTGGAGAGGATGTGGAGAAAAGGGAACCCTCTTACACTGTTGGTGGGAATGCAAACTAGTACAGCCACTATGGAGAACAGTGTGGAGATTCCTTAAAAAATTGGAAATAGAACTGCCTTATGACCCAGCAATCCCACTGCTGGGCATACACACTGAGGAAACCAGAAGGGAAAGAGACACGTGTTCCCCAATGTTCATCGCAGCACTGCTTATAATAGCCAGGACATGGAAGCAACCTAGATGTCCACCAGCAGATGAATGGATAAGAAAGCTGTGGTACATATACACAATGGAGTATTACTCAGCCACTAAAAAGAATACATTTGAATCAGTTCTAATGAGGTGGATGAAACTGGAGCCTATTATACAGAGTGAAGTAAGCCAGAAAGAAAAACACCAATACAGTTTACTAACGCATATATATGGAATTTAGAAAGATGGTAACGATAACCCTGTGTATGAGACAGCAAAAGAGACACTGATGTATAGAACAGTCTTATGGACTCTGTGGGAGAGGGAGAGGGTGGGAAGATTTGGGAGAATAGCATTGAAACATGTATAATATCATGTATGAAACGAGTCACCAGTCCAGGTTCCATGCAGGATACTGGATGCTTGGGGCTGGTGCACTGGGACAACCCAGAGGGATGGTATGGGGAGGGAGGAGGGAGGAGGGTTCAGGATGGGGAACACATGTATACCTGTGGCAGATTCATTTCGATATTTGGCAAAACTAATACAATATTGTAAAGTTTAAAAATAAAATAAAATTTAAAAAAAAAAAGAAAAGAAAACATCACTATGAACAAAGCTAGTGGAGGTGATGGAATTCCAGTTGAGCTATTTCAAATCCTGAAAGATTATGCTGTGAAAGTGCTGCACTCAATATGCCAGCAAATTTGGAAAACTCAGCAGTGGCCACAGGACGGGAAAAAGTCAGTTTTCATTCCAATCCCAAAGAAAGGCAATGCCAAAGAATGCTCAAATGACCGCACAATTGCACTCATCTCACACGCTAGTAAAGTAATGCTCAAAATTCTCCAAGCCAGGCTTCAGCAATATGTGAACCGTGAACTTCCTGATGTTCAAGCTGGTTTTAGAAAAGGCAGAGGAACCAGAGATCAAATTGCCAACATCTGCCGGATCATAGAAAAAGCAAGAGAGTTCCAGAAAAACATCTATTTCTGCTTTATTGACTATGCCAAAGCCTTTGACTGTGTGGATCACAATAATCTGTGGAAAATTCTGAAAGAGATGGGAATACCAGACCACCTGACCTGCCTCTTGAGAATCCTATATGCAGGTCAGGAAGCAACAGTTAGAACTGGACATGGAACAACAGACTGGTTCCAAATAGGAAAAGGAGTACGTCAAGGCTGTATATTATCACCCTGCTTATTTACCTTATATGCAGAGTACATCATGAGAAACGCTGGACTGGAAGAAGCACAAGCTGGAATCAAGATTGGCGGGAGAAATATCAATAACCTCAGATATGCAGATGACACCACCCTTATGGCAGAAAGTGAAGAGGAACTCAAAAGCCTCTTGATGAAAGTGAAAGTCGAGAGTGAAAAAGTTGGCTTAAAGCTCAACATTCAGAAAATGAAGATCATGGCATCTGGTCCATCACTTCATGGGAAATAGATGGGGAAACAGTGGAAACAGTGTCAGACTTTATTTTGGGGGGCTCCAAAATCACTGCAGATGGTGACTGCAGCCATGAAATTAAAAGACGCTTACTCCTTGGAAGGAAAGTTATGACCAACCTAGATAGCATATTCAAAAGCAGAGACATTACTTTGACAACAAAGGTTCGTCTAGTCAAGGCTATGGCTTTTCCAGTGGTCATGTATGGATGTGAGAGTTGGACTGTGAAGAAGCCTGAGTGCTGAAGAATTGATGCTTTTGAACTGTGGTGTTGGAGAAGACTCTTGAGAGTCCCTTGGACTGCAAGGAGATCCAACCAGTCCATTCTGAAGGAGATCAGCCCTGGGATTTCTTTGGAAGGAATGATGCTAAAGCTGAAACTCCAGTACTTTGGCCACCTCATGGGAAGAGTTGACTCATTGGAAAAGACTCTGATGCTGGGAGGGATTGGGGGCAGGAGGAGAAGGGGACGACAGAGGATGAGATGGCTGGATGGCATCACTGACTCAACGGACATGAGTCTGGGTGAACTCCAAGAGTTGGTGATGGACAGGGAGGCCTGGTGTGCTGTGATTCGTGGGGTCGCAAAGAGTCGGACACGACTGAGTGACTGAACTGAACTGAGAGAAGGAGTGACATTGCTTAAAGAAGCCAACTTGAGAATCTCTCCCCCAAGTAAGAGATGGGTCTATTTTCCCAGAACCTCAATAGCTCTAGTGTGAAAGTGAAAGTTGCTCAGTTGTGTTCGACACTTTGCATCCCCATGGACCATGCAAATCTGGGTAGCCTTTCCCTTCTCCAGGCGATATTCCCAACCCAGGGATTGAACCCAGGTCTCCCGCATTGCAGACAGGTTCTTTATCAGCTGAGCCACCAGGGAAGCCCTTGTGCAAAAGGAGGAATTAAAGAACATGATCCATGTAAGGTTGCTTCCAGTCCTGACATTCACATGAAATCTGAACCCTCTTGGCAGGAGCAATGAACCTATATCCTCATAAAACTGATGGAGCAAACTCCCTTATGTGTAATGTAACTCTGCTTGTCTTCCCAGTTATCAGATGGCCAAAACAGGAACCAAAATGGCCCCAAGTAACCCTGGGTAAAGAGCAGATTGTCAGTTGATAACCCTTTGAAAGACGACCAGAAAACCTGTTCCTCAACCAAAGCTAAGTTTATTAAACCTACTGTAGTAAGAGAGAATACAGAATCTTAGTAGTTCTCAGTGTTGTTGTTGCTCAGCCACTAAGTTGCATCCGGCTCTTTGTGACCCACGGACCACAGTACACAGGGCTCCCCTGTCCTTCACCGTGTCCTGGAGTTTGCTCAGACACACATCCATTGAGTCAGTGATGCTATTTAATCATCTTAACCTCTGTCATCCCCTTCTCCTCCTGCCCTCATTCTTCCCCAGCACTGTGGTCTTTTCCAATGAGTCAGCTCTTGGCATCAGGTGGCCAAAGTATTGGAGCTTCAGCATCAGTCCTTCCAATGAATATTCAGTTTTTATTTCCTTTAGGTTTGATTGGTTTGATCTCCTTGCTGCCCAAGGGACACTCAAGAGTCTTCTTCATCACCATAATTCGAAAGCATCAATTCTTTGACGCTCAGCCTTCTTTATGGTCCAACTCTCACATCCATACATGATTAGTGGAAAACCACGACTTTGACTATATGCACCTTTGTCAGTAAAGTGATGTCTCTGTTTTTAATATGTTGTCTAGGTTTGCCATAACTTTATTTCCAAGGAAGGTAATTTCATGGCTACGGTCACTGTCTGCAGTGACTCTGAAGCCCAAGAAAAGAAATTCTGCCACTCCTTCCACTTTTCTCCCTTCTATTTGCCATGAAGTGATGGAATCAGATGCCATGATCTTCATTTTTTGAATGTTGAGTTTTAAGCCACTTTTTTCACTCTCTTCTTTCACCCTCATCAAGAGGCTCTTTAGTTCCTCTTCACTTTCTTTCCTTCTTTTTTTTTCACCATTAGTGGTTCTCAAAAGGAGGAAAAGGGGGACAGAGGATGAGATGGTTGGAGGCATCACCAACTCAAGGGACACAAGTCTGAGCAAGCTCCAGGAGGTGGTGGAGGACAGGGAGGCCTGGCGCGCTGCAGCACACGGGGTCTCAAAGAGTCGGACACGACTTGGCAACTGAACAGCGATATTTAAAGAGTCTGGAGGTCAGGCTTCAAGTGGTTTAAGGTGGATTTTCCAAATCAGGGAGCAGATCAAGGCTGGAAAAAGCTTGTGACATAATAGTTTAGGATTGACACATACTAGGGAGGAAGGACCTGAAAACAAATCTTAATAAGTAAACTGCTGTTTGTTGAGAAAGCTGTTTATCCAAGACAGTGATCTATTGTCTTAACAAGAAAGATGTTTGCGTAGAGGTGCAAACTATTTGTTCAGGAAAACTGGCAGGAGTTTCATAAAGCACAGTGAGGTTGTTTATTGGTTTATAACCATCTCTTCTGAGGTCTGAATTTCCAAGAACAATGAGCTCAGTTATGTTGCCATAGGAAAATGCAGACCTCAGTCCCCATAGAGAGACTATATGAGTACAGTTGGTCTCCAAGCTCAAGTTTCATTTATTTTTTTTAAAACTACCATGAGATGCTATTCTATTCCCACGGAAACAAAACTTCACCTCCGTTCTTCCCACCAGTGACATTAAGCCTGTGTTCTAATGCTCCCACCTCAGCCCACAAAGTGAGCAGAGATAGATAATAAAGAAACAGTTTCAGCTGTGCAAGAGCTCACATCACTTGTCAATCAGGCTTGAAAGAATGGGGTTGTGCGGAACCTGCTACTAACAACTAGAACCTTCTCATATTTTAAAAGATGTACTGACAGAAATAAGTCACGGGGATGTACTGTACAGCATGGTGTGTGTGTGTGTGTGTGTGTCAGTCGCTCAGTTGTGTCCAACTCTTTGCGACCCCATGGACTGTAGCCCACCAGACTCCTTTGTCCATGGGATTCTCCAGGCAAGACTACTGGAGTGGGCTGCCATTTCCTGCTCCAGCACAGCATGGTGACTGTAGTTAATAATATTGCATATCTGAAAGTTGCCGAGAGTAGATCTTAAAATTTCTCATCACTAGAAGGGAAAATTGTAACCATGTATGGTGACAGATGTTAACGAGACTTACTGTGGTGATCATTTCTCAGCATATGTAAATATCAAATCATTATATTGTATACGTAAAACTAACATAATGTTATAGGTCAATTACATCGCAATGAAAAAGTGCTTTTAGGGGGCTTCCCTAGAGGCTTAGTGGTATATAATCCACCGGCCAACGTAGGAGACATAGTTTCGATCTCTGGTCCGGGAAGATCCCACGTGCCACAGAGCAGCTAAGCCCGTGCGCCACACCTATCGAGCTCAGAGCCGTGTGGCAGCTACTGAAGCCCGCAGGCCCAGAGACGGTGCTCCACCACAGGGGAAGGCACCGCAGTGAGACGCCCTCAAACCACAGCTAGAGAGCAGCCCACGCAGCCACGAAGACCTGGCACAGCCAAAAACCAAAACAAATAAGACTATTTAGAAGTTACATGCAAATGTAGGAGCAGAGTTTGAAAATAGAAAACAAACAAAAAAGTGTTTTGAAATAAAAGCCAAAACAGTTTTTAAAAATTGCCTTAGGTCAATCGACTAGATGCAGGCTCAATAAGTGTGAATGAAAGGCTTCTCGGAGGAGACAGAGAGGAGAAGTCTGAGAAGCACGGGCCATCTGAGACAGGATAGAGGAGATAGAAGCAGGGTCACGGCCAAGAGAGGGCTATGACCGTATGAACAGGAGGCTGCCATAGTAACAGGAAGTGAACGTGAAAGTCGCTCAGTCACGTCCAGCTCTTTGCGACCCCGTGGACTATAGTCCATGAGATTCTCCAGGCCAGAATACTGGAGTGGGTAGCCTTTGCCTTCTCCAGGGGATCTTCCCTACCCAGGGATAGAACCCAGGTCTCCCGCATTGCTGGCGGATTCTTTACCATATTAACCGACAAACGCCCAAGTCTCGTTGGCTTACAACAGCAGAAAGTGTATTTCTCACTCTTGTTCACATCTGTCATGAGTCAGTAGTGAGCCCACTACTTTTCATTCCAAGACTTGGGCTAACGTAAGAGAAATTCCTATGTCTGGACATGGCTGGTGTCACAGCAGAGGGAAGGAGGGGATGTGGAGGACACGGGGTAGCTTCAGATGCATCTGTGCTCAGACAGGGCACAGAACACCTTCATTCACACTCCCAGGACCAAACCCAGTGATGTGACCAAGCATAATTGAAGCGAGGAAAGAGAATGGATATGAATTCTCACCTTTTTTGGGGACTATAGTCAATTAATAATGTTGTGATAGCTTTGAGTGGAGAGCAATGGGACTCAGCCATACATATACATGTATGAGAGTGGATAAAAATTGTATCCAGGGACTTTCCAGGTGGTCCAGTGGTTAGAAATCCACCTGCCAATGCAAAAGACATGAGTTCAATCCCCGGTCTGGGAGGATCCCACATGCTTTGGGGCAGCTAGGCCCTGTACCACAAATACTAAGCCCACACTTGAGAGCCCACGTTCCAGAGGCCATGCTCTTGAGCTGCGACAAAGAGCCAGAGCAGTCCCCTCCTCCCAAGCAAGAATCTTTATCCAGGACTTCCCTGGTGGTGCAGTAGTTAAGACTCCACCATGGTGACTGTAGCCGTGAAATTCAAAGACGCTTACTCCTTGGAAGGAAAGTTATGACCAACCTAGACACCATATTAAAAAGCAGAGACATTACTTTGCCAACAAAGGTCCATCTAGTCAAGGCTATGGTTTTTCCAGTAGTCATGTATGGATGTGAGAGTTGGACTATAAAGAAAGTTGAGCACCGAAGAATTGATGCTTTTGAGCTGTGGTGTTGGAGAAGACTCATGAGAGTCTCTTGGACTGCAAGGAGATCCAACAAGTCCATCCTAAAGGAAATCAACCCTGAATATTCATTGGAAGGACTGATGCTAAAGCTGAAACTCTAATACTCTGGCCACATGATGTGAAGAACTGACTCATTGGAAAAGACCCTGATGCTGGGAAAGACTGAAGGTGGGAGGAGAAGGGGATGACAGAGGATGAGATGGTTGGATGGCATCACCGACTCAATGGACATGAGTTTGGGTGGACTCCAGGAGTTGGTAATGGACAGGGAGGCCTGGCGTGCTGTGGTACATGGGGTTGCAAAGAGTTGGACACGACTGAGTGACTAAACTGAACTGAACTGCAATGCAGAGGGCTCGGGTTCAACCGCTGGTCAGAGAACTAAGGTCCCACATGCCGTGGGAAGAATTGTTTTCCAAGAGCTCCATGGAGGAGCCCTGATGCTTAGCATCATGACAGAATCCAACACAGCGAGGGAGACGCGGCGCTCCTGGGGAGAGGACCGGCAGCTCGAAGCGGGTTCCTGGGGAAGAGG
The DNA here is from genome assembly GCF_055505025.1 of Bos grunniens. Classification (NCBI taxonomy): domain Eukaryota; kingdom Metazoa; phylum Chordata; class Mammalia; order Artiodactyla; family Bovidae; genus Bos; species Bos grunniens. The sequence continues at coordinate 82,087,119 of NC_141179.1, read as the reverse complement.
CATCAGACGCCTTGTGCAGGTGGGACCCAGCTCGAAGGGCAGAGGACTCAGCCCTGTTTCACTTCTGCTGGGGAGATTCAGCAGGTCTCTCCCACGTGAATCAACCTCCTCTTACCTGCAGGAGACATGGGCCATCCAGCCACTCATCTGCTGAGAGTCTCTCCCAGACCAGTAGTCTAGGGACTGAATCTCTCCTATCCAAACAAGTCATTTGCCTAACGAGGCCCTTGCTGTGTGTGGAGATGTCCCCTGGGATTGTGGAAACCCAAGTTGCCAAGGCCCCCAAGGAATGAGCCAACGTCTTCCTTCCTGGCCTGTGAAAACCAGGCTCTCTACACCTTGTTCTCCCGAGACTTGGCTCTTCAGGGTCCACATCCACGGGTGTCTGTCAAAGTTACTTATAACAGCGAAAACTTGCAGATACCTTATCATCAACCCGGGGCCAGTTAAGTAAATGAGGACGCACACACACAGCAGGAAAAAGCAGTGATTAAATACAGTTATGTAGACTATTACTTATTGATTGATAGGGGGAAGGGTCCATGGCACGAGGGAGAAAGTGAATGACACAATAGCTTAAACAGTATAATTCTGCTTGATTCTGCTTTTGGGAACAATGGCCATGAGTGCATTAAGAAATTTATAAAGGAACACTCACCAACGCCCATTTCTTGTGGTGCCAGGGTTTTAGATAATGTTCTGCTTTCTACTTGGTTCTTTTCTGTGTTGCTTATATCTTTTTATGACTAGCACGTGTTATTTCTACAAAGACATTAGAGCTATTCTGTAGGTGGGAAGAATTCTGTTTTGTTTTTCTTTTTTTGGTGGAGAGATGTATTTGGAATATTGTTAAGCGAATCAAGCAATTATGATATAATCCCATTATTGTACTTTTATTTGTTGTTATTGCTGTTCAGTTGCTCAGTCACATCCCTCTCTTTGCTACCCAGGGACTGCAGCCCACCAGGCTCCGCCGTGCATGGGACTTCCCAGGCAAGAACACTGCAGTGGGTCACCGTGCCTTTCTCCAGGGGATCTTCCCAACCCAGCAACTGAACCCACATCTCCTGCTTGGCTGGTGGATTCTTCACCACTGAGCCACCTGGGAAGCCCAGTTGTATATTTATGGCAAATATAATATGCATGCTTTTTTCCCAGAGGTGTTCTGAAGATCAGAGCAAACGACAGCTGGGGAAGCCACAGCTCGCAGTCAGAGTTGACACGGTGATGTCACTGTTACTCTCCATCACTTCCCGTGAGACCTGGGGGCTATGTTGACTGTGCCCCGTGTACATCTTGGCTCTCTGGGTCTCCATAACCTGGGAAGAGAGGCTCACCGTGCTTGGACACTGTCAGTGAAGACCATCTGTCCTGGCATTTGATGGAGAATCCCTGCTCCTCGGCGGTTCCCAGACAACCCTCCCCAAGACCTCTCCAGCATCCCTCGGGGACCACCTGCAGTTTAGGTCTGCTCCTGGGAGAACGAGTCACAGATTCCCCCTGGCACGCTTCTGAACTCCGGGGAGGTCAGGATGAAAAAAAGTCAGATGAAACTTATGACAAGAGTCTTCCCAGCAATAAGGAATCCCAAAGCTTTGTTACAACTCGTTGAGAAGTTCTCTTGAGAAAGCTGGTCAGAGGGCATTAATGAAAAGGGGAGACGAACACCCTCAAGAGGTCTGCAAAAACCAGGCTCATGGACGGATGGTCTCCGTTCAACCACAGGTAAGTGGGCTGAGAGATGGAATCCTAATTCCAGTGAAGTCTTGGCTTCCTTGATTCTCCCTTCTTCATGAACCTGCTCACACTATTCCAATCCAACCACCTGCCTGAACACTTGGGTGAATGGGAAGAAACTGGCGCTCAGAAGCAGTGAGCAGTAAGGTTGAAATTAATTTCCTTAGGGTGGTACCCTGGGGTCTCTTGGCTTTTACAGATCACACCCTAACCTCTTTCAGCTTCACCTACAAGCTTTACTTTGTACACCAGAGACCTTAGAGTTCGCCCTGACACGCTCTCCTCCTCACACAGCACTTCAGCAATTCACCAAATCCTGACATACTGACAGCTGAGCAGCTCTCAGAGCCACTTCCCTCTAAGTGTCTCCGCCACCCCCACTCTAGTCTAAGCGATGAGTCCCTCCTAGATGACTCCAATATCCCCCCAACAAATGTCCCCCATCTACAGACCCTCCTCCGATCACGTCCCTACAACTGCATTTAGACTGATCTTATCAAAAAGCAAATACAGCCCTGCCACCTTCTTGGTTAAAGTTCCTTTATGGTGTGCGTTAGTCTCTCAGTCATGTCTGACTCTTTGCGACCCCATGGACTGTAGCCCGCCAGGCTCCTCTGTTCATGGAATTCTCCAGGCAAGAGTACTGGAGTGGGTTGCCATTCCCTTCTCCATCTTTTATGGTATCCCACACCCCCCCAAAAAAAAATTCTTAACATAATCTAGGGTACCAGACGATAGCAGTGTAGGCTTTAAACCTGATCATCTGAATTCAAACCCCACTTCAGCCGCTTACTAGCTGAGCCTTTGGGCAAGTCCCTAACTTCTCTGTCCCACAGTTTCCGCATATGTAAAACAGAGATTTCAACAGCGCATCTGATAAGGTTGTCGGGAGGATTAAATTACATGAATGGTGTTTAGAAGGGCGCTTGACACACAGAAAGCACCCATTAAGTGTTCCAAAATGCTACCCGCCTGCCGGTCTCAGCTTGCACACCCTCCCTCTTTGCCCTCTGCCAGCACTGGCCCCTTCCAGCTCCTCATCCTCGAGAGGCTTGCTCAGAGCTCAGGGCCTTTGCATGGGCTGTGCCCACTCTCCTCCTACAAAAAACTCTTCCTGGGGAAAATGCTCCTTGGTCTTCTTGAGTCCAAGTTTTAGGCTTATAGCGTTAAGTACCTCCATGTTGGAGTTACTGCTCCAGTTGCAATTTTCAGTAATTTGTGTGGCTATTTTACTAATGCTCGGCTCTCCCTCTAATTCCTCGAGAATGAGCACCGTGTCTGTGTTCCCTTACCACTGGATCCTCACTTCCCACCCTGTGCCCAGCACACACCCAACAGACACATTCTGAATGACCGAACATGTCCATCAACTCTGAAGCCTGCGTCTCCAGCAAAGAACTTCCTCCTGAGCTTCAGGATGGTAGACCCCCCTCCCCTGTCTCCCGGATCAGTGTACTGGGCTCTTTCTATCAAAAGTGGATCTCACTGGTGCTTCCCCTGTGGTCCAGTGACTAGGACTCTGCACTCCTAAATCAGGGGGCCTGGGTTTGATCCCCGGTCAGGGAACTAGATCCCACATGCCACAGCTAACATCAAATAAATAAATTAATATTTAAAAAAAATGGAACTCAACACACCCTTCCTGGAGTCTATTATTTGTTAGAGTGAATGATGCCGTTGTTCACTCGAACCAGGACCCAGGATGTCACGCCTGACTCTCCTTCAGCCCACATATCCAATTAATGAGCAAGCAGGGATAAATCCATCTCCCAACCCTTTCCCTAACCTTTCCTCTCTCTCTGGGAGCAAAGATCTCCCCTACCTTGATCTCCATTGTATCTCCAGTCCCAGTAAGGGCATTAGAGTATCTGTAAGTCAATAAGACAACATCATCTCAGCTAAGGCCACTGTGACCAGTTGCCAAATGTAGCTCCCCGTCTCCTGTCTAATTCCCTTAAATTCATTTTAACAGCTTAGTCTGACCAGGTCGCCGTCTTGCTTAAATGCCTACAAATGCTCTCCATTTACAGGACTCTCAAGGCCGGTCCTCCAGAAGCTGAACAGCATTTCCTCGTGGTTAAAAGAGACAGTACTGGTGAGTAAATGTTTGCTTTTAAAAAGCAAACCTGCATACTGGTACATACTGCCTCGGCTTCCCTGTTGGCTCAGAGGGTAAAGCATCCGCAGGTAATGCAGAAGACCTGGGTTCAATCTCTGGGTCAGGAAGATCCCCTGGAGGAGGGCAGGGCAATCCACTCCAGTATTCTTGGGGCTTCCCTGGTGGCTCAGACGGTAAAGCGTCTGCCAGCAGTGCGGGAGACCCGGGTTTGATCCCTGGGTCAGGAAGTTCCCCTGAAGAAGGAAATGGCAACCCACTCCAGTACTCTTGCCTGGAAAATTCCATAGATGGAGGAACCTGGTGGGCTACAGTCCATGGGGTCCTGAAGAGTCGGACACGACTGAGCGACTTCACTTTTCACTTATTGACCGTTAACCAAAAACAGCAATTCCTGTGCCCGAGGAAAGAGCAGGGGGAGTCAGAGAGAGAATGGGGACACGTCCATGACCCTGGAAGGCGTCTATGGGAACCGGAGACCTGCAGAAACTCTCAGGGCCTCCCCCGTCGTTCGATGACCTCCACATTCACGAGCCACCCCTCTGCTGACCTTGACAAGCCCCCTTTTTCCTTCATGTCAGGACACTTCAGTCTCCTTCACGCACTCACATCACCACGGCAGCCCCTCGTGAGCATCTCAGCAGAGGAGCTGGGGCCGGCTATCTCATCCAGGAGTTCACCACTGTGAACCCTGGTCCTCCGAGGTCCAGCCACACCCACTGTTTCCACCACCTCACCCCCTAACCCTGTCGGTGTCCTGACCCAGCTCAGGGACTCCGTGAAGAGACAGGCCAGGCAAAGCATGCCTGCCAGCTCCCCTCTTGCTCTCTCTGAGGTCGTGAAGCATCACAACAGCTAGCGTCTCTCCTCTCTGCAAATTCTGAACCAGTTAAGAGAGAGAAGGTAGAAGCAAGGCAGACGGAGAGGAAAACACCAGCTGCAGGACGGAAAAAAACCCTGGTGCTCCAGAACACGACTCAGCCTTGTAAGTGGTCTTCTGAAAAATCGGACAATGACCTAGTTTTCAGATCTACATTACAGAGAAGCAGAGCAGAGCGAAACCTGTGCTTCTAGTAAAGCAAAGGAGAGAGCAAAGCAGAGCTAGGCACGTCCAGTGCCTTATCCCAAACTCACTGATCACAAAAATTCCTCCTCTAGGAGAAGAGGGCATCAGGACTGTTACACAATGGGTCCTCGCTTTAGGGAAGGCCACATCATAAGTGCAGAAGAAATATTCCCTTCTTCTTATCAGCAAGAGACTGAGTTGCCAGTATATGCTGATAGCACATAGTCATATTAGTAGCTTTGATTTAGACACCACCTGATTTAGACTTCCCTGCGGTTCAAACGGTAAAGAATCTGCCTGTCATGCAGGAGATCTGGGTTCGATCCCTGGGTCAGGAAGATCCTCTGGAGAAGGGAAGGGCACCCCACTCCAGTATTCTTGCCTGGAAAATCCCACAGACAGAGAAGCCTGGCGGGCTACAGTCCACGGGGTCGCAAAGAGTCGGACACGACTGAGCAGCGAACACACACACGACACCACCTGTTTCTCGTTATCCTGAGACGCTCTAAAGAGACGCGGTCTTGGTCCTCCTTTGCTCCCAGCCTCATCCAAACCATTCAGAATTACGAGATGTAACAACTGGAAAGCCACAGGCACCAATCCAGAACCGACACTCCACTAATCCAGCAGATGTCCAGCCAAAGAGAGCAGACCCTGGCCGGGACCCCACCCCAGGGTTTCCCCTCAGAACAGCGAGCAGCCATGGCAATCTGAAAATCTAGATGGCAGGGTTCTCCAGACAGAAGTGCTTGGGAGCGTGACTACAGCGGAGAGAGCCCCTCTGGGGAGGTAAGGAGGTGGGTGTGAGAAGGCTGACCTGAGCTCGCTGGGGACGGAATTCAGAACCGTGCCCGGCCACGGACCCCAATGCCGCAGATCTGCATGTCCTGCTGCCTTCGGTTGTTAATAGCTAACGCACAGGAGTTTGCTCCTTGGTTACGGTCTTGTCGAACGGGAATTTTTGTATTTACTGTAGCTGCCCATTAGCCCGGAAAAATCTTTTTAGCTAGTAGTGAATAATAGAACAGGCTTGGCTCTGTTTTGTTTCATTTTCTCCCCTTGGAGTCTGCTCAGTTGTAAACGTAGATCAGAAACCCCAGGCTCCTGCCAACAGCTCAGGAGCCTCCACCAGGAGCCAGGAGGACCCCCAGGTGGGAGTGGTAGTCTCCAAAGGCTGTTGTAACAAAGTCCCACAAAGTGTGCAGAGTCACACAAGAGAAATACGCTCCCTTGTAGTTCTGGAGGCTACACGCCCAGCGTGAAGCTCCTAGCAGAACTGAGCTCCCTCGGAAGCTTCCTTGCCTCTTCCAACTTTTGGAAGCTCTAGGCATTCCGGGTTTGTGGCAGTCAGTTCAGTCTCAGTCGTGTCCGACTCTGTGTGACCCCACGAACTTCAGCACGCCAGGCCTCCCTGTCCATCACGAACTCCTGGAGTCCACCCAAACCCACGTCCATTGAGTCGGTGACGCCATCCAACCATCTCATCCTCCGTCGTCCCCTTCTCCTCCTGCCTTCAGTCTTTCCCAGCGTCAGGGTCTTTGGCCATGAGTCAGTTCTTCACATCGTCTAGTCTCTTTTTCGTGTGGCAGCATTACCCCACTCTCTGTCTTCAGTGGCCGCCTTCCCTGCGTTTGACCCTCCACAGGGCATTCTCCTCCCTGTGTCTCCCCGTTCTCGTCTTAATTTTGTTTGTTTGGGGGGAGGAGGGGCTATGCTGGGTCTTCCTGTTGCGGGGGGCTCTCTCCAGCAGCGACCCACGGGCTGAGTCACTCAGCAGCACGTGGGGTCCTCCCAGATCAGGGGACAAGCTCGTGTCCCCTGCGTTGGCAGGAGGACTCTTCTTCACCACTGAGCCACCAGGGGAGCCCCCACCTTCGGTTCTCATAAGGACCCCAGTCCTAGTGGACTGAAGGCCCGCCCTAATCGAATATGATCCAACTTGCTCACACCTGCAAAGACCCCCATCTCCAAATAAGGTCACATTCACAGGTACCGGGGTGAGGACGTCAGCAAATCTTCCTGACAGACACGGCTCAGCCTGTAACACGGGGACAAACCGCTGCTCTCCTGTGTCGCCCTGTGCTCTGGTGACATAAGGCCCAGTCTCCTGCGGCCCTGGCCTGAGGGGCCGCACTGTCAGCTGCCCTGCCCCAAAAGAAGCTACAGACTAGTCCTATCATGCACTCCCCTCTGGGCCAGCACACCAGGCCTCAACACTCATCCGTGATGCCGGTTCCCCACGGAACAGGAAGTTTGGGGACGAAAATGACTATAGTTATGCAATAGGCTCATGATAACTCATTTGACTGAGTTCTAATCCCACTTTCCTATGTCCCAGCTTTCTTACCTTGATCAAGTTGCTAATCTCACTAAATATAACTGGGCGTGATATTTTTACATCCTATATATTTTTTGTTTAATTTATTTTATTGAAGTATAGATGATTTATAATATGCTGATTTCAACTATACAGCAAAACGATTCAGACTCCATGCTCCCAGTGTGGGGGGCGCTGGGTCGATGCCTGATCAGGGAACCAAGATCCTGCATGTCTCAGGCACGGCCAAAAGAAATAAATGTGGTTTTTTTAAAAAATAATTTTAGAAAAAGACAATGTCAGTTTTGTTTTTCTCTCCCATTTGTATTTTGGGTTTTTTTTTTTAGCTTACTTCCCAGTCACCCAGCCTCTGCCCCAGTGTTCAGTACAGAGAGGATGTTCAGCTACTGCTTATTGCTTGACAAATAGAGTAAAACAGCAAAGTGCCCACACAGTACCTGACCCGTAATAGACGCACAGTACATCACAGCTCCTGTCAGAAGGCGGGAGAACTGCAGGAACCCTTCTCCCAAGAACAGAGCCGGGAGGATGCCTCCAGCTTACGCCCAAGGCCACTGCTACAAGTTACAGGGCTGCGTGCTTCTGTGGGGAGCTGGGACTCCTCACCTCCAGATCGGCAAGCCGCATCTGTGAGCCATTTTCCAGCAGACAGCAATCTGGAAACCCCCAGCGGTCCTCCTCGGGAGGACTCTGCCCAGCTGTGTGCGGGCAGCGGGAGCAGAGAGCAGAGTCTCGTTTATTCCTAGGTTTTAGTGAAACGCAGGACATCACCATTCTTGCCCCTCCCGCAGCCCCCTCAGGTCCTCTGCCTGTCTTTTGTGGAAGCACTTAGTAAGCTTAATCAGAGAAGTGAGAAAGGCAGAAACAAAGAAAAACAGTCAAAGGAGACTAAATAATAACAATGTAGTCATTAAGCAAATCAAGGACTTTAGTTCTTTCTCAAGGGTTACAGATCATATTCTGAGCCATGTCCCATGAGCTGTCTTATCAATACTGAAACACCAGGGGGAGAAGTTAACTACGCGATGACCGGACTGCACCCAGGGCAGTTCCGAGAACTGGCCTCCGAGAAATGGGAACAAATGGACCTTGGAACTGACAGCTGTGCTCAGTCGCTTCAGTCGTGTCTGAGTCCCTGCGACCCCGGACTGTAGCCCGCCAGACGCCCCTGTCCATGGGATTCTTCAGGCACGAATACTGGAGTGAGTTGCTATTTCCTCCTCCAGGGGATCTTCCTGACCCAGGGATCGAACCGGGATCTCCTGCATGGGAGGCAGATTCTTTTGAGCCGCCTGGGAAGGCTGGAACTGAAGATTAACTGTACATCAAACAGACAAGGTCTGACGCTGGCCAGGCACCCGATGACCGATCTGAAGATGACTGTCAGAGCTGACTGTGCTGTTTCTGCATGTAGCCCCCTCCTTCTGTCTGTAAAAGCTCTGACCCTCTGGTTGCCAGTGGGGGCAGAGTCAACCCTCAGACAGATGTCCACCACCCTCCCCTCCACCAGCTGCCAGCATCTGAAATAAAGCAAACTTTTCTTCCCATGAACCGGCCTGCTGATTGGCTTTTGAGCGACAAGCAGCCGGACCTCACCACACTCTTTTGGTAATACTAGTGCTACCTTTAGTGCTAAAGGACACAGCCAAAGCTGGCCCCAGAGCCCAGGTGTTTCCAGCTCTGGCCCTTTAGTGCTAAAGGACACAGCCAAAGCTGGCTCCAGAGCCCAGGTGTTTCCAGCTCTGGCCCTTTAGTGCTAAAGGACACAGCCAAAGCTGGCTCCAGAGCCCAGGTGTTTCCAGCTCTGGCAACCCCATGGTCACTCTGAACCCTGGCTCTCTGCTGCCTTAAAGCTCCCCTTTAAAGCCTTTTAGATCATTTTAAGCATACACATTTCATGTTCCCCAGCTAGACAGTAAATTCTCTGAGGGCAAGGAGTTTGCCTTTTAGAGCTGGGGTTTGGAATCAGGGCTCCATGACATCTGGTGGGAAAGTTACAGAATCCGTTCAGTTCAGTTCAGTTACTCAGTCGTGTCCGACTCTTTGCGACCCCATGGACTGCAGCACGCCAGGCCTCCCTGTCCATCACCAACTCCTGGAGTTTACTCAAACTCATGTTCATAAAGTTGGTGATGCCATCCAACCATCTCATCCTCTGTCATCCCCTTCTCCTGCCCTCAATCTTTCCCAGCATCAGGGTCTTTTCCAATGAGTCAGTTCTTCACATCCGGTGGTCAGAGTATTGGAGTTTCAGCTTCAGCATCAGTCCTTCCAGTGAATGTTCAGGACTGATCTCCTTTAGGATGGACTGGTTGGCTCTCGTCCACGTTACAGAATGGACCTGTCCAAGCCCTAGTTCAGGACTGACTCCTTTAGGATGACTGGTTGGCTCTCGTCCACGTTACAGAATGGACCTGTCCAAGCCCTAGTTCAGGACTGACTCCTTCAGGATGACTGGTTGGCTCTCGTCCACGTTACAGAATGGACCTGTCCAAGCCCTAGTTCAGGACTGATCTCCTTTAGGATGGACTGGTTGGCTCTCGTCCACGTTACAGAATGGACCTGTCCAAGCCCTAGTTCAGGACTGACTCCTTCAGGATGACTGGTTGGCTCTCGTCCACGTTACAGAATGGACCTGTCCAAGCCCTAGTTCAGGACTGATCTCCTTTAGGATGGACTGGTTGGCTCTCGTCCACGTTACAGAATGGACCTGTCCAAGCCCTAGTTCAGGACTGACTCCTTCAGGATGACTGGTTGGCTCTCGTCCACGTTACAGAATGGACCTGTCCAAGCCCTAGTTCAGGACTGATCTCCTTCGGGATGACTGGTTGGCTCTCGTCCACGTTACAGGATGGACTGTCCAAGCCCCAGCAGCACCGGTCCCAGCTGCAGACCCTGGAGAGCTCTAAGAAATCCAGAGGCAAATTCACAGGTTTCTTCTCTGTGAGAAAACCCTGCCTGCTTCTGCCAGCTGCTTCCGGAGAAGGCAATGGCACCCCACTCCAATACTTTTGCCTGGCAAATCCCATGGATGGAGGAGCCTGGTGGGCTGCAGTTCATGGGGTCGAGAAGAGTCGGACACAACTAAGCGACTTCACTTTCACTTTTCACTTTCATGCGTTGGAGAAGGAAATGGCAACCCACTTCAGTGTTCTTGCCTAGAGAATCCCAGGGACAGGGGAGCCTGGTGGGCTGCCGACTATGGGGTCGCACAGAGTCGGACATGACTGAAGCGACTTAGCAGTAGCAGCAGCAGCTTCCACCAGCTTCCTTCTCAGCCCAGCAACTCTGACAGCCAGCTACCTGTCCAAGGATTCTGGTAGAGTCAGGTCTCACTGGGAGCTGCTGGTGAGTTCAGGGCAGCTGCAGAGGGAACTGGAAACAAGAAGGGAGAAAAAAAAAAAAAAGACCAGCAAGGTAAGGGAAAGAGAGTGGCCACTGACCACCTCCCCCGGATCAATCCCCTTCTAGCTCTCTCCCCGAGAGGGCTTATCTCTTGTAGGGAGAGGTCTCTGCCTGAGGCTCGGGGCCTGTGAGTCACACCCGAGAAGGAGAACTTCTTCTCTCTCCACCAGGATGAGTTCAGACAGGCTCGGAGTACAGGGGAAGGGCCATGAGTCACCAAGGAGGAAGAAAGAGCCAGGGAGAGCAGCTGAAACATACGCACTGTAAAATATCTGTAAAATAAACAGCCGGTGGGAATGTGCTGTATGAGGCAGGGAGCTCAACCCAGTGCTCTGCAGCTACCTGGAGGTATGGGGTGCAGACGGAGGTGGGGAGCAGGTTCAAGAGGGAGGGGACATATTATTCCTATGGCTGATTCATGTCAATGTATGGCAGAGACCAACACAGCATTGTAAGGCAATGACCCTCTGATTAAAAATAAATAAATTTTTCATAAAAAGAAAGAGCCAGGGAATGGGAGAGGGTGGGGCAGGCTCCCTGCCGTGTCAGGGTCCGCAGCCTCTTTTCCTGTCCCTGGTCCTCGGGTATCCAAGGCCTTTCCGAGGCAGGTGAGGGTCTCACAACCTTCACAGTATCAACACTTGGGGCCGGATGATTCTTTGGTGGGGGGCGGGGGAGCTTTCCCGTGTGCTGTAGAACATTTCACAGTATCCCTGGCCTCTGCCTTAAGATGTTGGTAGCATCCCCACCTCACCAGGTGTGACAACAAAAGACGTCTCCTTGCTGTTGCTGTTCAGTTGCTACACTGTGTCCGGCGCTCTTGCAACCCCACGGACTGTAGCCTGCCAGGCTCATCTGTGCGTGGAGTTCTCTGGGCAAGAATCCTGGAGCGGGTTGTCATTTTCTTCTCCAGGAGATCTTCCTGATGCAGGGATCGACCCTGCTTCTCCTGCATTGGCAAGCAGATTCTTTACCATCTGAGCCACCAGGGAAGCTAAAAGATGTCCCCAGTTGTTTCAAAATGTCCCCCGGGGGAGGAAGGAAGGCACCTGGTTGGGACCACTAGGCTTAGAGGACTTCCCTCCTCACCTTCCCTTCCTTCTACAGAAAGCAGGGCTGGGTCTCAGTCCTCCCTATCCCCTCCCTTGTAGCTGCTTCTTCCGAGCAATTCCTGAAGGTTATCTCCTTATCACATTTAAGGGCTTACGGCTGCTTCCTTCAGATTCATAGATGAGAAGGAGGAAGTGGTGATCACGGAGAAACATCAAATTCTCAGAGGGCAGGGAGGAGAGGAAGAACCAAGAAGCGACTCAGGAGTTCAGATCCTATGGTAACCAAAGGTCCTGACAGACTGAGGCAGCATCGTCCAATAGAAACACCATGCAAGCCACAAACACAGGTCACACATGTTATTTACCTTTCCTGGTGGTTCGTCACATTTAAAAAAAAATTAAACAGGCAAAATTAATTTCAAAAATATATTTTACTTAACCCAATATGTCAATAGTCACTTCAACATGTAATCAATGTTTTAAAATTAGTAATAAGCTATGTTCTATTCTTTTTTCCCACAGGAAGTCTTCTACATCCATCTGAAGTGTATCTTTCTCTTATATTTCAGTTTGAACCAGCCGTCTTTCAAGGGCTCAACAGCCACATTGGCTAGTGGCTTCCATACTAGCCATGGCAGGACCAGGTTTTCTTTCAGAGGTTGAGGTTGCCCCCTGCCCCTCTCCCGGAACCAGAGAGCTTCCAGAGGCCATGATCTTAGCAACACAGTGAGGCAATCCAGTCTCCAAGTAGATATTCGTAATTTAGAGAACAAGATGCCCATTTCAAGGGGCCCCGGTCCCATCCAACGCAGCGTCCGCTCCTGGGCACATAAACAAAGCAGGCTGCGGGTTGTCCATTGGGTCCTTTTCCAAGAGGTGGACCTCAAACGTTCCACGCCACACCCCTCGAAAGGAAGAAAGTTCTAAATCCTCAGGGCGTACATTACGCTAACCCCACCCTGCACACGGACTTTCCCCCAGCCGTCAGCGAATTCCACCTGGCCTACACACACCCTGCTTCTCCGCAGAAGCTTGCTGTGCTCATTGCTCGCCCGACTCGAGACTGAAGACCCAAGAGGCCCTCAGACCTGGCCCTGTGTGCCATCGTCGGTTCACCAGCCCTTCAGCCACATCTGCTTGCTGCTAGACAGAGGTCGCGCTCAGTGGAGCGGAGAGCCTCAGTTCAGTTGATGAAGTCCCAAGCCTGAGGGACACATTCCTGGTTAAGGTACCAGACATAGGATAGGGGCCCTTGTTGGAAACTTATAACCACTGCCCAGGCGGCACTAGTGGTAAAGAACACGCCTGCCAGTGCAGCAGACATAAGAGACTTGGGTTTGATCCCTGGGTCCAGAAGACCCCCTGGAGGAGGGCATGGCAACCCAGTTCAGTATTCTTGGCTGGAGAATCCCATGGACAGAGGAGCCTGGTGGGCTACAGTCCATAAGGTTGCAAAGAGTCAGACACCACCAAAGCAAATGAGCACGCTCAGTGAGTGGGACTCTCCCTCGCTTGTACCTGTTCTGCCAGGATACACCTCCTGAAATCTACTCATCACTGTTCACAGGTCCTGCAGGGCCTTGGATGGAAAAAGATGGGAAAACGGCTGAGGCTAAGACCAGCTAAGGGGGATCACAGCTTCCAGTTCAAGATGGCGGAGTAGAAGGACACACGTTCATCTCCTCCTGCCAGAGCAGTCGCTGACAGTCATCAACAGGAGGACCCTGGAACCCACAGAAACAAAACAACAAAAAAAGACCAGCTCAGGAAAAGAAATTCCAAAAGTTCCCAAACATTTTTTCACTGGATATGTTCCAGATAATCATTCAGCAGATCTAAAGGTGTTTATTTTTTTTCTTCTTTCTAATCTTTGAACCGCTAGTACATGATCTCTGACGTATAGTAAGATCTCCATTAATACACGGATGAAGGGACTTTCCTGGTGGCCCAGTGGTTAAGAATCTGCCTTCCAATGCAGGGAGCAAAGGCTCGATCACTGATGATCATTGTCCAGGAACTGAGATCCCACATGTCGTCAGGGAACTCAGCCCTCACACTGCAACTAAACAGGAGCCCTTGTGCTTCAGCGAAGACCCAGCACAGCCAAAAAAAAAGGTATAAAAGTGTTGTACGAGGAGGCAAATTCAGCCCACGTGCTGGGAGAGGAGGGAGGTCTCTGAGAGGTCTCCATGTCAGAAGCTAAGGAAGGAATGATCCATCACCTACAGTCCTCTAGAGTCCTGACCCTTCACACAGAGGCTTGGGTGGACAGCTGGATTTATGACTCCCGAAGTCAGTCACTGCGTCCTGCCTGCGCCAAGTCTGCGGCCCAGACAACCCCACAACGTGTCTGATCATTCAAGCCCAGTCCCAACCCTGCCGCTGCTGCTAAGTCACTTCAGTCGTGTCTGACTCTGTGCGACCCCATAAACGGCAACCCACCAGGCTCCCCCGTCCCTGGGATTCTCCAGGCAAGAACACTGGAGTGGGTTGCCATTTCCTTCTCCAATGCATGAAAGTGGAAAGTGAAAGTGAAGTCACTCGGTTGTGTCCAACTCTTAGCGACCCCATGGACTGCAGCCTACCAGGCTCCTCTGTCCATGGGATTTTCCAGGCAAGAGTACTGGAGTGGGGTGCCATTGCCTTCTTCGAGCCCCAACCCTACAGACGCTAATCCAGTCCCCTTCCACTGGGGCCATGGTTCAAGTTCCACTCCCTTCCCCATGTTTAGGAGTTCTCTTCAGTTCTAGCTCTCAGGGATTTCCTTTCCTGAGATTTGAGTTCAATCATATCTTTCAAATTATTTTATTAGGGCTTTTTTCCCCCTGCATTTCTGTGTTTGAGATAGAAAGGGGTTCCAGTCTCCTCTGTTAAAGTAACCACAATAAACCCAAAATGGACTCATGCTAAGCCCCATATCAACAAAGCAAAACTTAACTAAATTTCTCTGCTCCCCCAGAAAAGGAAGCCCCAGTCCACCCAACACTGCTTGCCTACTCAGCACAAGTCACCTGATCAGCATCCAAGACTTCACTTTTCTCTGTGTAAGGAAACAACCCTGCTTTACCCAATCAGCAAGTGCCCAGTTTCATTTTGTTTTCTAACTTTTTTAACCATATAGCACAGGAATTTTTATTCAATATGTTGTAATTAACTATGTTCAGTCGCTCAGTCATGGCCAACTCTTTGCAACCCCAATAGGCAGACTGTAGCCTGCCAGTCTCCTCTGTCCAAGGGGTTCTCTAGGCAAGAATACTGGGGTGGGTTGCCATTTCCTTCTCCTGGAATAACTATAATGAAATGCAATCTGCAAAAAATCAAACAAAAACCAAATGCCCAGTTTAACTTCCTTGTTCCTACTCACATTGGCCTGTAAAAATCTCTCGCATTGCATAGCTCTTCAGAGCTCTTCCCAGTCTGCTAGACTAGATGCTGTCACTGAATAAAAGTCTATCGGATCACTAAATTATCTGTGGAAAGTTTTCTTCTAATATAGCTAAGTCTCCCATACTGACTTCATGTGCTGTAGTTTTGTTGTTGTTGTTTTTCAGTCGCTAAGTCCTGTCTGACTCTTTGTGGCCCCATGGACTGCAGCACGCCAGGCTCCTCTGTCCTCCACTATCTCCCAGAGTTTGCTCAGACTCATGTCCATTGAGTCGATGATGCTATCCAACCATCTCATCCTCTGTCGCCCCCTTCTCCTTTTGCCTTCGATCTTTCCCAGCATCAGGGTCTTTTCTAGTGAGTCAGCACTTCACATCAGGTGGCCAAAGTACGGGAGCTTCAGCTTCAGCATCAGCCCTTCCAGTGAATATTCAGGGTTGTGTTAGGCTTATGCAAATCTGACCGTCCAAATTCCCTGCTGAAAACCCTTCACTGATGCCCCACTTCCTTCAGAGTAGAGTCCAAAGAAGACATAGCATGACTCGAAAGGCCCTGCGTGACATGACCTAGTTGATTTCCTGGGTCGCCTCTCAAGCAACCCCATCCTCATGCCCTTCACACTAACATCCCTGCAATATCTGCTGTGCCCCCCAAATCAGCCACGGTCTCTTACACCTCCTCCCTTCACATATGCTATGTATCTGCCTGGAAGATTCTTCCCACTCACCCAGACATCCTTTCCCACAGTAAGCAATCCCTCATATCAACTCTGCGAGTTTGAGTCAAACCTCCACTTCCACATTTCTGCTCTCTTAGTCCACCCCAACTTGTCTCACTGTATGTTATAATTATCTATCCTCATGGGTTTTTTATTTTCTCAGGAAACACTTGCCCCACCCACCAGGTTAAGCTTCCAGCAATCACTGTGTTCTATTAATATAAAACTCTGCCCAGAGACAAATTTTCCAGGAGGGTGACACACCAAGGCTTCAGAGCTCCTTACCTGCCAGGACTCTCCCAAGGCCCTGGGAAGGCCGTAGCTATGTGCTCACATCATCAGATGTCTTTTTGTAAAGTTTTAGAAAGAAGGTATTTTTAGCCGCAATTGGTTAAAACCACTGCCTCTTTCCACCTTGATTTCCCCCGCATCCCTGTACCTTTCTGCAGCTGTAGAGTGGCTGCTGAATGTGAAACCCAGCTAAGGGGTGGTTGAGATGGGAATACACTCTGCTTGGGTTTATTGCATATATTCTTATGATTTCTAAATAGCCTGGCATTTAGTTCAGTTATTGGTAGTCATTACAGGACTTCCCAGGTGGCCGTAGTGGTGAAGAACCCACCTGCCAAAGCAGGAGACATAAGAGACACTGGTTTGATCCCTGGGTGGGGAAGATCCCATGAAGGACGGCATGGCAACAGACTCCAGTATTCTCACCTGGAGAATCCCATAGACAGAGAAGTCTGGCAGCTACAGTCCATAGGGTCGCAAAGAGTTGGACACAACTGAAGCGACTTGGCACACATTGGTATTCATCCCAGTGGAGAACAGCTTTCAGGACATCACCCATTCTGCCAGCTCTCCCAGCATTAGGCATGACGGTGCGGAGTCAGAACTCAGATGACTGCACTCCTGTGGCCACAGCACTCACATGCACATGGGCCTGAAATGCACAGAGAATATACTCACTTATCAGATCAGATCAGATCAGCCGCTCAGTCATGTCCGACTCTTTGCAACCCCATGAATCGCAGCACGCCAGGCCTCCCTGTCCATCACCAACTCCCGGAGTTCACCCAGACTCACGTCCATCAAGTCAGTGATGCCATCCAACCATCTCATCCTCTGTCGTCCCCTTCTCCTCCTGCCCCCAATCCCTCCCAACATCAGAGTCTTTTCCAATGAGTCAGCTCTTCGCATGAGGTGGCCAAAGTACTGGAGTTTCAGCTTTAGCATCATTCCTTCCAAAGAAATCCCAGGGCTGATCTCCTTCAGAATGGACTGGTTGGATCTCCTTGCAGTCCAACGGACTCTCAAGAGTCTTCTCCAACACCACAGTTCAAAAGCATCCATTCTTCGGCGCTCAGCCTTCTTCACAGTCCAACTCTCACATCCATACATGACCACTGGAAAAACCATAGCCTTGACTACACAAACCTTTGTTGGCAAAGTAATGTCTCTGCTTTTGAATATGCTATCTAGGTTGGTCATAACTTTCCTTCCAAGGAGTAAGTATCTTTTAATTTCATGGCTACAGTCACCATCTGCAGTGA
Source organism: Bos grunniens (assembly GCF_055505025.1). Lineage (NCBI taxonomy): Eukaryota > Metazoa > Chordata > Mammalia > Artiodactyla > Bovidae > Bos > Bos grunniens. Next base: position 82,069,750 of record NC_141179.1, on the reverse strand, counting down.
TTTTGGAGCCCCGAAAAATAAAGTCTGACACTGTTTCCACTGTTTCCCCATCTATTTGCCATGAAGTGATGGGACCAGATGCCATGATCTTCATTTTCTGAATGTTGAGCTTTAAGCCAACTTTTCACTCTCCTCTTTCACTTTCATCAGAGGTTTTTTAGTTCCTCTTCACTTTCTGCCATAAGGGTGGTGTCATCTGCCTATCTGAGGTTATTGATATTTCTCCCTGCAATCTTGATTCCAATGTGTGCTTCATTCAGCTTGGCATTTCACATGATGTACTCTGCATATAAGTTAAATAAACTGGGTGACAAAATACAGCTTTGACGTACTCCTTTCCCAATTTGGAGCCAGTCCATTGTTCTATGTCTGGTTCTAACTCTTTTCCCTTTACTTCATTTTCCTTTTACTTCATTGCTTTTATTCATTTAAAATTATTTTTATCTAGCTATATAGTATGAATTGTAGCAGTATTTGAGTCAATACCTAATAAGTTTTATTAGTCTATTAAAAGAAGACACCAACTGAGAAACTAACTTTTTCTCCCATGGGAAGGTTATATATTTACTAATGACTAGTGTTTGCTGGTTCCAAATAGGAAAAGGAGTTTGTCAAGGCTGTATATTGTCACCCTGTTTATTTAACTTATATGCAGAGTACATCATGAGAAACGCTGGACTGGAAGAAACACAAGCTGGAATCAAGATTGCCGGGAGAAATATCAATAACCTCAGATATGCAGATGACACCACCCTTATGGCAGAAAGTGAAGAGGAACTCAAAAGCCTCTTGATGAAAGTGAAAGCGGAGAGTGAAAAAGTTGTCTTAAAGCTCAACATTCAGAAAATGAAGATCATGGCATCCGGTCCCATCACTTCACGGGAAATAGATGGGGAAACAGTGGAAACAGTGTCAGACTTTATTTTTCTGGGCTCCAAAATCACTACAGATGGTGACTGTAGCCATGAAATTAAAAGACGCTTACTCCTTGGAAGGAAAGTTATGACCAACCTAAATAGCATATTCAAAAGCAGAGACATTACTTTGTCAACAAAGGTTTGTGTAGTCAAGGCTATGGTTTTTCCAGTGGTCATGTATGGATGTGAGAGTTGGACTGTGAAGAAGGCTGAGCACTGAAGAATGGATGCTTTTGAACTGTGGTGTTGGAGAAGACTCTTGAGAGTCCGTTGGACTGCAAGGAGATCCAACCAGTCCATTCTGAAGGAGATCAGCCCTGGGATTTCTTTGGAAGGAATGATGCTAAAGCTGAAACTCCAGTACTTTGGCCACCTCATGCGAAGAGCTGACTCATTGGAAAAGACTCTGATGTTGGGAGGGATTGGGGGCAGGAGGAGAAGGGGACGACAGAGGATGAGATGGTTGGATGGCATCACTGACTTGATGGACGTGAGTCTGGGTGAACTCCGGGAGTTGGTGATGGACAGGGAGGTCTGGCGTGCTGCGATTCATGGGGACATGAAGAGTCGGACATGACTGAGCGACTGAACTGAACTGATGCAATATTGCTCTTTACAGCATTGGACCTTGCTTCTATCACCAGTCACATCCACAGCTGGGTATTGTTTTTGCTTTGGCTCCATCCCTTCATTCTTTCTGGAGTTATTTCTCCACTGATCTCCAGTAGCATATTGGGCACCTACTGACCTGGGGAGTTCCTCTTTCAGTATCCTATCATTTTGCCTTTTCATACTGTTCATGGGGTTCTCAATCAAGAATACTGAAGTGGTTTGCCATTCCCTTCTCCAGTGGGCCACATTCTGTCAGACCTCTCCACCATGACCCGCCTGTCTTGGGTTGCCCCACGGGCATGGTTTAGTTTAGTTAGACAAGGCCGTGGTCCTAGTGTGATTAGATTGACTAGTTTCCTGTGAATATGGTTTCAGTGTGTGTGCCCTCTGATGCCCTCTTGCAACATCTACCTTCTTACTTGGGTTTCTCTTCCCTTGGGCTAGAGATACCCTTGGGGTATCTCTTCACAGCTGCTCCAGCAAAGGGCAGCCGCTGTTCCTTACCTTGGACCAAGAGTATCTCCTCACCGTTTGCTGCCATGCAAATAGGTTCATCAGGAAAGACTCAGAGGGAAAAAAAAAAAAGATTTGACACCAAGATGTTTGGCTCAGATGGAAAAGAATCCGCCTACAATGCAGGAGACCCGGGTTTGATCCTTGGGTTGGGAAGGTCCCCTGGAGAAGGAAATGGCAACCCACTCCAGTATTCTTGCCTGGAGAATCCCATGGACGGAGGAGCCTGGCGGGCTACAGTCCATGGGATCACAAAGAGTCAGACACGACTGTGTGACTGCATAACCACGCCCCATCCTCACCTTTCCTCTAAAAAGGCTGGGCGGAAAGCTTTCAGTAATCTTCGGATTCTTAAGGCATGAGCCATCCACCTCTTTATATGGCCCTGTAATAAACGTTTCCCTGTTTCAAAAAAAAAAAGTAGGGAACTTTGGACCCAGACATGCATAAAAGAGAATTGCTGTGTGACAGTGAAGGCCGAAACAGGTAGAACCCTGGGGAGAAGTGTGGCCAGCCCACCAGCACTGGGGAAGCAAAAGCTCCTCTCACAGCCCCCAGAAGGGAACAACATGCCAACACCCAGGGCTCGGGCTCCTCTGACTTCTCCAGAACCATGAGACATACGCTTTTGCTGTTTCGGTCACCCGGTTTCTGGTACCCCTTACAGCAGCCCTGAAGCTAATGCAATGACCACATCTCAGAAGTCACACGTCATCACTGCTTCTGCTTTCTGTTTATCGGGAGTGAGTCACCCTAGGTCCAGCCCAGGCTCCAGGGGAGGGGGACTAAGCCTAACCTCTTGAAAGGAGGACTCTCAGGATTTGTGTACCTGCTTCAGAACCACCACCAGTTCCATGGAATAGGTCTGGAATCTAATAATAAATTCTCCTCTTTAGTTTAAGATGGCTCAGATTGGATTCTCTAGGCCTGCACTTAAATGTATATTTTTATTAATTTTTTTTGGAATATACTTGATTTACAACGTTGTTTCTGCTGTACGGCAAAGTGAATGAATTCTATATATGCGTGCATATGTATACATACACGTGTGTGCATGCTAAGTCACTTCAGTTGTGTCCAGCTGCTTTCGACCCCATGGACTGTAGCCCACCAGGCTCCTCTGGATTCTCCAGGAAAGAATATTGGAGTGGGCTGCCATGCCCTCCTCCAGGAGATATATATATATATATATATATATATATATCCACTCTTTTTTAAATTCTTTTCCCATATAGGTCATCACAGAGTACAAGGTAGAGTTCTCTGTGCTGTACAGCAGGACCTTATTAGCTATCTATTTTATATATAGCAGTGTGTACATGCACTTAAATGTCTTTATTAAGTTCTTTATCTGTCACTCCTTTCTAATAAGTTCTTAAGGTTAAATTTTGTAACTCTGACTCCCAGAAATATAATCTAGGGCTGAGAATATTTGTTCTAAAAATCAATTAATTGTGCTGAAATAACAACGTACCTCACTTGTGTAGCACTTAAGACTTCACATGGCACTTTCCCTGAAACCTGTGAGAGAGCAAGCGACAGGAAGACTGTGAAGCTTCTGAAAGAATGAAAAGTTATGATTTCACTACTAAATACATATTCAGTAGACAACTAATTGATACCTGGCTTTTTACCCTTACCTGAGTACATCATGAGAAATGCTGGACTGGAAGAAACACAAGCTGGAATCAGGACTGCTGGGAGAAATATCAATAACCTCAGATATGATATGCAGATGACACCACCCTTATGGCAGAAAGTGAAGAGGAACTAAAAAGCCTCTTGATGAAAGTGAAAGTGGAGAGTGAAAAAGTTGGCTTAAAGCTCAACATTCAGAAAATGAAGATCATGGCATCTGGTCCCATCACTTCATGGGAAATAGATGGGAAAACAGTGGAAACAGCGTCAGACTTTATTTTTCGGGGCTCCAAAATCACTGCAGATGGTGACTGCAGCCGTGAAATTAAAAGATGCTTACTCCTTGGAAGGAAAGTTAAGACCAACCAAATAGCATATTCAAAGGCAGAGACATTACTTTGCCAACAAAGGTTCGTCTAGTCAAGGCTATGGTTTTTCCAGTGGTCATGTATGGATGTGAGAGTTGGACTGTGAAGAAGGCTGAGCGCCAAAGAATGGATGCTTTTGAACTGTGGTGTTGGAGAAGACTCTTGAGAGTCTGTTGGACTGCAAGGAGATCCAACCAGTCCATTCTGAAGGAGATCAGCCCTGGGATTTCTTTGGAAGGAATGATGCTAAAGCTGAAACTCCAGTACTTTGGCCACCTCATGCGAAGAGTTGACTCATTGGAAAAGACTCTGATGCTGGGAGGGATTGGGGGCAAGAGGAGAAGGGGACGACAGAGGATGAGATGGCTGGATGGCATCACTGACTCGATGGACGGAGTCTGGGTGAACTCTGGGAGTTGGTGATGGACAGGGAGGCCTGGCGTGCTGTGATTCATGGGGTGGCAAAGAGTCGGACATTACTGAGCGACTGATCTGATCTGATCTGAAGTATATAAAACTTTTTATGTAACTTCATACATTCATGTATTCCCCACATGTTTATGGTCTACTCTGTATCTGAAGCTCAACTAAGTCTTGGAGGTAATGTGATAAGGAAGAAACTTCCTGTCCTCACGGAATATATAGTCTTGCATTCAAATCCTTGTCACGCTGTGTCCCAACCACCCCTGACTGGCTCTGCCTGCAACCATCCACCTCTTCAGCTTGGGCCTCACTGAGCATCCCCATTTTCTGGGTTCTGGGTGGAATATTGAGGCCAAGAGCCCCTGTCTTCGAGAAGTGGCTGCTCTAGAGGGGGCCAGATGGTCAGAGAAACACACTTGTCTGAAGTTTAATTTTAATGTTCTGTGAATACTTTTTCCCCTTGAACGCTGCAGGGGATCTGGGCCAAAGACTGTGAGTGGGTGAAAAGGAATAGAGAAATGAAACACTAAAAATGACAAACAAGGGAAGCAATGATACATTCTCACTTCAGAAATAACCAAGAAGAGATTGCAGGGCAGGGTTGATGTAGGTGTATGCAAATGATATGTAAATATGACATCCACACCAGCTCAAATTGTTACAGTCCTTTTATTTTGCATAGTTGAGTGTTGGTCCCTGGAAATGTTCTCCTGGGACTTATGGTGCAAAATTATTGACTGTTAACCTCACCCTCAGTAGCTATGTAATCAGGTGATTGAGTTGAAACACTTCTTCCCCATCTGGCCCTTAGCATCTCTTTTTGCACGACCGAGTTAGATGTGTAATCTTCGAGGTTTCTTCTGTGTTTATATATGGTCTCCAAACAGAGAGTCATCATTTTCTTTGCCCTCAGTATTTCCAAAGAAACTACCCCAGGATCTTAACATTTCTTGAAAGATCACATCATGGTGAATAGGCAGAAGATAAACAGAGGACAGGAAAAGAGAGCCGTGGGAGGGGCCAACAACAAAAGGAAGCGTAAGAGAAGATACAAGCATAGAGATGACCCTGATAAAAAGGTCGTAGAAAATTTCCCCACAGCTTCCTAGGATCCACAGAAATGTGGAGCCATGGGTCATCTGTTCCCTCCCAGCAGGAGCATTGGCCAGGATGCTAGGTACATGGTGGGCTTCCCAGGTGGTTTAGTGCCAGTGGAGGAGATGCGGGAGACATGGGTTCAATCCCTGGGTCAGGAAGATCCCCTGAAGAAGAGGATGAAAACCCACTCCAGTGTCCTTGCCCGGTGAATCTCATGGACAGAGGAGCCTGGCGGGCTGCAGTCCATGCAGTCACAAGAGTTGGACACGACTGAGCAACTTCACTTTTACAGCATATCCTGCGTCAGTGTTTGGAACAAAATATATAAAACACAGAACATGCAGACACCTTGCTCCCTGCCCTTCAAGGTGCCTAGAGTTTGGCTGAAGAGGCAATACTGCCACATGTTTAGTGATTTTCAAAATGAGCTTAAGGTAGTTTATAAACCAAGGGCTAAGTGCATGTCCATGGTGAAAATGCTGTAGGATTTCAGAAGAAAGGAATATGGCTTTCAGTTCAGGTGATCTAGAGGAGGGGGATTTTTCAGCTTATTTTTTATATAAATGTTAAAGATTACTTTCCATTTGTAGGTATTATAATATATTGGCTATATTCCCCATGGAGGGAGAGAATCTTAAATTGGACATTTAAATATAGGAAAGATACATCTTAATTGGAGAAGAAAGAAAGCTATCCTAAGCTTAAGGAACAAGAACAAGACAGGAAGCAGAGCAGAACGTCACATGCAACAGCTGAACGGATGGAGACCCGAGCATCCACGCTGAGAACCATGGGAGACGGAGCTGAAAGGTCAGCCAGAGGAACAGGCAGCTACAACCATGTTTCGGAAAAACGTCATCCTCAGCGTCTTCAGTCCTTGAGGTTGTAATCAAGCCACATTAACACCGGCGGCTATTTGTGACTGGGGGAGAGAGTGTTTTGTAGTCATCAGCTCTCAAAGGCTCACTGCATCTACTTCCCACACGCAGCTCCATCCTGGAATGAAGCACGTCAGCTTCAGTGAGCTTTATTTGCAGGAAGGTTAGCGATCCGCTGGCTAGAAGAGAAGCGGTGAGGGGTGAGAGGTGGTGTGAGTGAGAAAGGGAGCTGGAGGTAGGAGGCTGGGGTTACAGACTGTGAAAAAGGGGGAGGGGAGGAGGGGTGCCTGAGAGGTGATCTTTAGGAAGCAGAGATAGGTTCAGACAAAACTCCTTGCCACATGCTGTATGCAGCTCGGGGTCATTTCAGCACCCTGTGACTGGACAGCGCTCCCTCCAGGCCACTCAGAAGCTGGATGCAGTATCTGGTTCCAGTTCTGCCTCATATTCGCCTTTCTCTCCTTCATTCCAATCATAATGTACCAGTCACAGCCGTTCACCAATCTTCGGCCGGCTACTCTCATGATTTCTGACACCACCTTGGAGATACCAGCTCTTACTATCCCAAGGAAAATCTAGTCCACTACAACGGAATCAGATGGGTTACCCTTTTTGTCTTTGTTTCCATTCAAACCAAACCATATTTGGAAATTAGTGAATCTAAATTGCCATCTCTAATCAATTAAGTTCTCACTAACTGAGGCACACTTTGTGCCAGGCACCAAACCAGTCTTCACACTTCATGTGCTGTATTTCAATTGGTTCTTTGACATTTCTTGCAAGCAAGACTCTTCAACCCTCCTTTACAAATGAGGAACCTGGAAGTCAAAGACACAAGGTAATTTTTCCAAGGCTACACAATTAATACATATCAGAGCCCGGATTTAAGCCTGGTTTAAGTTATTTCCAAGGCCACATTAGTGTGGACCACAGAATTTTAGGTGAAACAAAGATAACAAATTTATCTTCATAGTGATATTTTTAATTTGCACATGTTATATTTGCACATTAGGAGTGCAATGTGGTGGTCCAGTGGTTAAGACTCTGTGCTTACGCGGAGGAAGCCATGGATCCCCTGGTCGGGGAACTAAGATCCACAAGCTGCATGGCATGGCCAATAAAAAAAAAAATGTTTTGCCTATGTTAATTTGATGAGTTCCTAGAGTCCTTTGTACAGTTCCTAACAGGTACCCATTCCTGCTTCCTTCAGATATCAACAAGGACTTATCTAAGACAAAGAAACCACATGCAGTTTTTTGTAAATGATAGATATTTAACTGACAGATATCAAATGAATTAAAAAATAAATTCCTACACACATGTAGGAATTTATAAAATTGGATAAATCCACATTTATAAAAATGGATTTGAATATGGAAAGAGAGAAAATACTCAAAGTGGGATAAGAGAAAGCTTTCATTTTTCCTCCATAGAGAAAACAGTTCAAATATAGACACAAAATCCATCCAGGTCACAGATGAATCCACAGATGCAGAACCACAGGTACAGAAAGCTGACTGTAAAGTTACACTCGAATTTTCAGCTGTGCAGACAGCAGGCACTCCAAACCCCTGTGTTGCTCAAAAGTAAACCGTTCACTCATTTAATAATTCCATTTAATTCAGTAGATTGTGTTTCTAAGCCCTTCCTAAGAACTAAGCCCTCTTCCCTTCAATCTTTTCCCCTAAATTTGCCATCCTCTGACATGAGCTTACTCTTCTTTGTATATTTACTTCCTGGGAGACAGTTGGTCATTCCTCTCCTCTGCTTTACACTCTGTAGGTCTATAAAAGGGCTTCCCAGGTGGCGCTCGGGGTGAAGAGCACGCCTGCCAATGCGGGAGATGGAAGAGACGTAGGTTCAATCCCCGGGAGGAAGACAGGGCAACGCACTCCAGTCGTCCTGGTGAGAGAAGTCCATCGACAGAGGAGGCTGCTGGGCTGCAGTCCATGCCTCCGAGCACAAGGTCTGTAAGAAAACATCTGCTTGATTGATTCCATTTCAAAACAGAGAAGGAAGACAATGAGTTTATCCACATTTGGCAAACATTGTCTCATGTCAATCTTCACCATCACCCTTTGGGGTAAGTACTTTATCCCTGTTTTGCAAAGGCAACTGACTCAAGGTTATACAACTTGTAAAAGTGATGAATCTAGGTTGTCTTAACCTATTTAATAATTGCAGAAGTCATGCTCTTTCTATCTCATTCTCTCCACACTTGCATGTAAATTGGCTCCTTTGGGCTCAGGCAGTCTGGACAATCCACACCACCCACAGGCGTGCCTCCATTGCCCCATGTACACTTGTGTAATTTACAGGCAACACGTGGTTATCAGCATCTGTGGGGAGAGAGCAATTATACCGACTTTCCAAACATATCATGTTTGTCTCAGGAACCCACAAGGTAATTTGTTTTTATAGCAGATTTTCCCCCAATCATGTTTTCCTCAAGCTAACACTAAGATAAATTTGAACTTTCTAAGTGCCCAGCAACGGCAGGATAAAAGTGGCTGAGCTGAGGAAGGCAAATCCCTGGTGGGGCTTGGGAAGCAGTGCCCGTGGGGAGAGCTGGCCGCACCACCGTGCCCACAGGCAGAGTGTCAGCCTGCCAGGGCTGCTGTGAAAAGCACCACAGAGTCAGGCACTGAAACAACAGGAATGTACTCCCTCATGGTTTTGGAGGCTGGATGCCAAACCCAGGTGCCGTCCGTCAGTTTCTGGGGAAGCCTCTCTCTTCCTGGCCTGTAGACAGTCAACTTCCTGCCACATCTTCCCATGGCCTCTGCTGTGTCTGCAGACACACAGGGAGAGAAAGACAGGCTTGCTGCCTCTTCCTCTTTCTGCAAAAAAACTATTCCTGGGAATTGCCTGGAGCCCCAGTGGTTAGGACTCTGCACTTCCACTGCAGGGGGGAACAGGTTCGATCTCCGGTCAGGGAACTAAGATCCAGCATATTGCACAGAGTGGCCAAAAAATAACAAATAAATAAGAAACATCATTCCAATCAGATTAGGGTGCTATCCTTATGAATTCTTTTAACCTGGATCCTTGCCTATCTCCCTAATGACACTATCTCCTTATAGAAGATTGAGGCTTTGGTATATGATTTGGGGGGCACCCTGAACAACAGAGACCCTGAACTTGGAAATTAACACAAGTCAACAGAAGATGAAGAAGATAATGAACGAAATGAGGGTGAAGCAGAGGAAGAAACAAGCAGTAGCTGTACTTTACTGAGTGTCTGCTGTGCCCGAGGCAGGGCTTTCATAAGTAACGCTGTTTATTCTCAGGACAAGCTTGGAAGTGAGATTCCATTACCCTTCCATTCATTTTCTTATTATTATTATAGTAAATTACACATAACAGTGAAAGACGAGAGTGAAAAAGTTGGTTTGAAACTCAACATTCAGAAAACAAAGATCATGACATCTGGCCACGTCACTTCATGGCAAGTAGATGGGGAAACAGTGGAAACAGTGACAGATTTCATTTTGGGGGCCCCAAAATCACTGCAGTTGGTGACTACAGCCATGAAATTAAAAGATACTTGCTCCTTGGAAGAAAAGTTATGACCAGCCTAAACAGCATATTAAAAAGCAGAGACATTACTTTGCCAACAAAGGTCCATCTAGGAAAGGGGCTTAGCCCGGCCTGACCTGCCCTAGACTCACTCTCCGTGGAGCTCAGCATCACCGACTCGTCCTGCAGGGTTGGAGCCCAGGGCAGGTCCTCAGTGTCCAGCCAAGGCCCCCTGGGCCCTTCAGTACAATAGCTGGGAAAACTGGCCTCCAGATTCCAGAAAGCCCCCACAGGGGCAAGACAACAATCCCTTCACCCAGAATTCAGAGTCCAGGGAGGAGGCTGGACGGCTCCCACCTCTCCTTCTGAGTCTCCCTGCAGCCAAGGTGGAACCACCAGCACCAGCTCCTCAAGGAGACCCTAACTTCCTCTGCCTCAAGACCAGACCAAGTGACCAGATTCTGCAGGGCATCATCCCTTCTGCCCTGAGACTGACCCTCCCGCAGTCCCAGGACAGGAGGTGGGCCCGGTGTGTTTCAGGGCCTCCCTGAGCTCTGAGCCGCCACAGCACCTGGGGTCCTGAGGGGCAGAGCCAGCTGATGAACTGGCAGGAGCGGAGGCGGCCTCGGCTTCAGTCCTGAGGGCCGCTCCCTGTTCCCCTGAGCCGGGTGCCTGCCATCAGCTCTGAGTCCAGGAACAGCTCTAGAGAGAACCCCAAAGACACAGGCTGGAGTGGACGTGAGTCCTGGAATCCCCCGCGTGCCTGGTGGGGAGGATCCTGAGTTCCCACTGGAGCTGTGCCAGGTGGGAGCACTGCCCGCTGAGGTGGGTGATTGTCCATTGGAAGCCCTACTGAGTTCCCCCACCAGAGTTGGTTCAGAGAGCTGAGGTCGCCTGTTCTCTCCCCCAAATCTGGACGCACCCCACCCCCTACTCTGCCAGGCTGTAAGCATTTCCTGAGACCCCACTGCATTCAGGGATCCCCAGAAAGCTCGCCCAGTGCCCCATGTTCAGAATGTAACTTGGGGCTAGGTGAAAGTTATCGCGCATCGAGTGTCTACCCTGCTTCCAGACGTGTGCTGAGTCACCGACACACGCTGTCTTGCTCCCTCGCAGGAACTGAGGAGACTGAGGCTCCCCAACGCCAGGTCCCCCGACTCTCCTCACATGCTTTTGGCCACGTGAACGCTTGCCGAAGCGGTGAGCTCCCTCCCCAGGCTGTCACCTGTTACCATCTCCTCCATCGAGCTCCACCTCCCTCAGTTTTCAGGGTCCAGCCCCGTCCCCCTCCTCAACTTTCTGAAGCCCTCACGGCCTCTCCAATGCTTCCTACTGCCGAGTGGGCACCCCCCAACTTCACTCCAGGGTCACAGGGTCAGTTTCTCTCTCAGCAATATTTGAAGATCCTAAATGACCAAGGCCTGGCTTTATGCTATTTTGAACAGTTGTTTAAATACTTTTAAACAAAGGGAATGGTTCAAATAGCTTTTGGTATCAGTCATTGTTCAAATATTTGCTGTTCACTTGATACAAAACTCAGAACAGCCTCTGCTTTCAGAAGTTAGTGTGATAGGGGAAAAAAAGCAACCTAGCAGGGGGGAAAGAAAACCATGGAAACATTGACCAAGCCCTGTTCAACAATACTTCATGCATCTGTGTGAGTCAGACTCAGCCGCAGATTACAGCTGCACACAGCAAGGGAGTTCAGCTGGGGGAGGGGAGGGCGGCTAGCAGGGCTGTGGGAGGACTCTGCAGGCTTCGTGGAGGACATCTGGAGGCCCTTCACTAACTGGGAGCTTGGGGTGCATCTCTGAGGCTGTCAGTCAAGGTGATCATCCTTGAGAATTATTGATAGAGGTGCCTCGGAAGGAATCAAGCGTTCATCTAGGACTTGGGACAGGAGTAGCCAATTAGTAGGGAGCATAGTCTGTCTGGACTGGGGAAGATGGTAAGACGTGGGGAGCTGGGGAAGAGCACTGGAAACCTCCTTTACTGGGAAGCAGGATGAAGTTCAGCCCAAGCACAGGGCTGGATGTGATGGTTTGTGGTGGGTGGGGTGGGCCGGGAATCAGGCTGTCCTCCTAGGAGAGAAAAAGGAAAATGCTACTTTTCTTTGTGGATCAGAGGCTCATGGACGTTTGGATCTGGACAAAAGTAAACCCCCAAAGTAAGAAAGTTAGAAAGGGAGGAGTGCATATGACAAATACGTGGGGCATCAGGTGGAGAAACAGGATCCCAGGCAGGAAGCCGACTTCCCAGGTTAGACTTCAAGGCTCAGCCATGCAATAGGATTCTGCCACACCGCCAGGACCCTGACTTCCAGCGATGCATAGCATAACCTTTGCAATAAACAGAAGGTTGCTCTGTGAAGGGCATAGGGTGTTCCAGTGAATTCCTCACATGTGAGGAATTGACATCCCAGAATCAGGAGACCAGCTGGGGGAGGAAAGAGAGGCCGCAGGGCAAGAGACAAGATTCCTGGAACTGATAGCCCTTCCCGTCTTCAGGCCGGGGTGGTGTCCCTTTGGGGATAAGGGAAGACTTTCCGAAGAGCTCGTGGGCCAAAAGGAACAAGTTTCCAGAACCGCAATTCACGCTTTTGTGAAAACTGCGTCCCTGAACGCGCACCTGTAGTCAAGCGCTGTGCTGCTTTCTCACGTTCATTTCCACAGTTGCCTTATCCCACTTCTAAGAGGAGATATCCCGCCTACCAGTAGAAGGCATTCCACCAGCACACAGAACAGCCAGGATACCGCAGGCAGAAAAATAAAGTCATAAACAGCTGCTGAAAACGTAAATGACTTTCATGACTTTATTTAAACAAACTGATTTTATAAAATGCATGAATATAAGCCTAGAAAAATATTTAACTCAGGTGGGAATCTTTCCGCAAAATGGAGAGAGCGTCTTTCAAAAGCAGCAGCTGACTGCTGCTCTGCGACCCCCTAGAAGCTTGGGATGGGGCGGGGGGAGGGGCAGGCTCAGGACGGAGGCAGCGCGTGTGAACCTGTGCCTGACTCGTGTTGTACGGCAGAAACAACAACGTGGCAGAGCAAGGATCCTCCAGTTAAAAATGAATTTTAAAAAGCAAACACATCGCTGTGTGATTCTCGGCACTGAGAAGGAGCTCAGGGGATTAAATGACATCACCATAACAAGACGCCTTCTGTCCCATTTATTCATTTATGTTAACGAGGTTTCACAGAAGCTGCCGCTTCACGTATAGCGTGTCTACCAGGGATTACCGCCGTGAGTGGACAAGGTACTTACATAGATCCTTGTGAGCTGGTCAGACGCTCCTGAAGTTGCCTCCTGCAGTCAGCTATGGAGACTCCTTTTCCTGGACACGTCTGGGTGGGTTCTTTGTGTGCTGTGGGGGCTGCGCTGGCGCCAAGATCTGTACCCAGGCAAGAAGTTCCGGGAAGGAGCCCTGAGTCGCAGTCAGGTTGTCAGCACCAGGCCTGACTTCAGGTATCTTTCATGCACAACCTTGATTTTGCTATCGAGGGATCAGAGGACTAGAGAGAGTCGAGCCAGAGGCAACAGAGCCAGACCCAGGAAGCAGGTCTCCTTGGTCCTGTCCACGGCTCCTCCTTCCTCCCCCGTCCCGTCACAGGAGGCGGGACGAAGATGAGGCTGTGGCATGTTCTTCTGTCAACTTCAATGCTTTTCCCTCCGTGTCCTCGATACAGGCCACCAGGCTTGGATGAAGAGGTTGGTGAGGTGCCCCTGGGCTTGGTTTGCAGAACTTTAGCCCAAACTCTCAACGAAGAAGGATTTGAGGAACAGAAGAGAGAAGAAAGTGTGGGGAAGAAAGAGAGGACCCTGGGCCTCTCCAGTCCTCCTAGGGAGAAACGTCCTGGAGGACCGTCCAGGAAGCCCCAGCACACCATGTACAGTCTGACTGGTCTCTGAGGTGACATTTAACTCAGTAGATTCTCAGAGGATGAAACGGTTATGGTATAGATGGGGGGTGCCCGGAGGATGCTTAAGAACCACATAGGATGAATAGTCATACGTGCCGTCACACGGGTGAGCCCTGCAAAGATGAAGTGAAAGCAGGCAGGCCCCAAAGACCACAGATTGTGTGAACCCTATGACATGGAACATCTAGAATAGGCGAATTCATAGAGCCAGAAAGTGGATTAATCGTTGCCAAGGGCTGGGGGAAGAGGAAAACAAGAGGTGACTGGTAATAGTTAACAGAGTTTTCTTTCTTTGGTGATGAAAGTGCTCTGCAATTAAACATTAGGGGTGGTTATGAAATGTTATAAATAGACAAACAACCACTGGTTTGTACGCCTTTAAACAGTGAAGTTTACGATATGTGAATGACATCGTGATTTTAAACGTCGGAATGAGGACTTCACTGGGGGTCCAGAGGTTAAGAATCCGCCTGCCCATGCAGGCAGGGGACACAGGTTCAGCCCCTGCTTCAGGAAGATTCCACATGCCACAGGGCACCTAAGCCCATGCACCACAACCACGAAGCCCAGTGCCTAGGGCCCAGCTCTGCAAGAAGCAAAGCCACTGCCCTAAGAAGCCCACACCCCGCAAGGAGAGAGGAGCGCCCAACTCATCACAGCCAGCAAAACCCGAGCACCGCGACGACCCAGCGCAGCCAAATAAACACCAAATAACTTTTTTAAAAAGAATAGAATGAAATCATCGTCAAATAGACTCATGAGCATTATTTGTGGATATACGCACAACAGAGGGGGGGAGTGACCTCATGTTTATTGATAACCTACTGTGTCCCACACATTCAAAGGTTTTAGATTTTATTTTCATTTCCACCAAAAAGCCACCTGAGAAGTAGACATCTTTTCCCTACTTTAAAGATGAGAAAAACAAGGCTCACGAATACAGCTTATCCAAAGAGACAGTACGAGTCAGCGGCACAGTCAGAACTAAGACAGGTCTGTCTGGCCGCAGCGCCCGTGTCCTATCCACTGTGATGTGATATTTTCCATTATTTCTTTTTCTTAATATTTGTTCATTTGTCTGGCTGTGCCAGGTCTTCGGTGAGGAGTATCTGATCTTTAGTTGCAGCAGCACACACTTAGGGGCAGCCTGTGGGATCTAGTTCCCAGACCAGGATCCCAAACCGGAACCCCTGCCTTGGAAACATGAAGCCTTAGCCACTGGACCACCAGGGAAGCCCCCCATTTCTTCTTCTAAACGAAGACACTCACTTGACGTTCCCCCTCAACACACCTTGCACGTGCACGGGTGGGCACGCTCAGTAATACTGTCTGAACGGTGCTCAGTTGCCATCTCTGCAGGTGACGCCTGGAGAACTAGCCCTGCCACTGGAAACTACACCCCCGTCACCCAGCTCATCTTGCGGGGATTCTCCAATGACCCAGACCTCCAGAAGCTTCTCTCTGGAGGCTTGCTGCTCATCTATGTCATGAGCGTGGTGGGAAACCTGGGGATGGTGGCGCTCAGCCTCATGGACTCCCGCCTCTGCAGTCCCGTGGATTCTTTCTCAGCGTCCTCTCTTTCCTTGATATCTGCTACTCCTCTGTGGTCACACCCAGGCTGCTGGTTGACTTTCTGGCCTCTGACAGGTCCATCCCCTTCAAGGGCTGCGTGGTCCAGATGACCTTCTTTGTGATGCACGCCACAGCTGAGAGCTTCCTGCTGGCTTCCATGGCCTGCGACCGCTGCACGGCCACCTGCTGACCTCTCCACTACGGCTCCGTCATGACCAGGGGCACCTGTCTCCAGCTGGTGGCTGCTTCCTCACTTTCAGTGGTGCTAATTCTGCTATCGAGACTGGGGATGTCTTTGCCCTGCCTTTCTGTGGGCCCAACCAGGTACTGCACTACTTCTGTGACATCCAACCCCTTCTCCACCAGGCCTGTGCCGACACAGCCATGGCAGGAGTGGTCCTCTATATCTTCTCTGCCCTGGCTACCTATCTACCTACTGCCCTCATCCTCACCTCCTACAGCCTGGTCTTGGTGGCCATTGGGAGGATGCGCTTGGCAGCTGGGAAGGAGAAGGCCCTCTCCATGTGTGCCTCCCACTTCCTGGCCATTGCCACCTTCCACAGCACCGTGATTTCACCTACGTCCAGCCTCATGGATCCACTGATGACACCAGTGACCAGGTCGTGTCTGTCTGCTGCACCTTCATAACCCCCATGCTCACCCCCGTCATCTAGAGCCTCCGCAACAAGGAGGTGAAGGAGGCCCTGCAGAGGAAGCTCCAGGTCAATATCTTTCCCTGCTGAGCCCTGCAAGGCTATTGGAATGAAGAAGGCATCAGTCAGTTCAGTCATCAGTCAGTTCAGTCGCTCGGTCATGTTCAACTATTTGCAACCTCATGGACTGCAGCACGCCAGGCCTCCCTGTCCATCACCAACTCCCGGAGCTTGCTTAAACTCATGCCCATTGAGTTGGTGATGCTATCCAACTATCTCATCCTGCGTCCCCTTCTCCTCCCGCCTTCAGTCTTTCCCAGCATCAGGGTCTTTTCTAATGAGTCAGTTCTTCGCCTCATGTGGCCAAAGGATTGGAGTTTCAGCTTCAGCATCAGTCCTTCCAATGAATATTCAAGACTGATTTCCTTCAGGATGGACTGGTTGGATCTCCTTGCAGCCCAAGGGACTCTCAAGAGTCTTCCCCAACACCACAGTTCAAAAGCATCAATAATTTGGTGCTTAGCTTTCTTTATAGTCCAACTCTCACATCCATACATGACTACTAGAAAAACCATAGCTTTGACTACATGGACCTTTGTTGACAAAGTAATGTCTCTGCTTTTTAATAAGCTGTCTAGGTTGGTCATAGCTTTTCTTCCAAGGAGCAAGCGTCTTTTAATTTCATGGCTGCAGTCACCATCTGCAGTGATTTTGGAGCCCCCCAAAAATAACTCTGTCTCTGTTTCCACTGTTTCCCCATCTATTTGCCATGAAGTGATGGGACCAGGAAAGCATAGCATCTTCCAAATCACATGAAGAATTGATCTGACCAAGAACAGCCTGGTTTTGGAGGAGGTGGTAGAAGTAAGAGAGAAACACAAATACCGTACTTGGTGCAGAGCACTGCAGCTTTAGAGTAACTCAGTACCCATTCCCATATTGAATCTTTGCCACCATTTGTGAGGGAGCCGTGTGGAGATGACCTCATTTTACAAATGAAGGGTATGTGACTCAGTAAAAGTGAATTAGCTTCCTGAAGCCACACAGCTGATGAGAGAGGGAGACTTCAGCGTCAGGATGTCCGCATCAAAACCAGATATTTCAATTACACCACGATCACAAGTCAAGTCTCTTATTGGTGGCTCATCATGACTCCCAGGGAACCTCAGACCAGGGGCAGCACAATCTTCTGGTTTTCCCCAGGTTTAGTGACGTGGGGTAGGCTCCAGTGACTCATGCTTTCCTTCTGCTCCTAAAGGAAAGAAGACCAGGTCAGAAGTGTCCTTTGCATTTTCCTGCTGCTGCATTTGATAAGCTGTCCCATTAAATAAACCTCAGGGTCAAGAGAGAACTCTCCTCACACCCCTGCTTCCTAGCCAGAAGTATGTATGTGTGAATGTGAGGGAGGAGATCTAAGCAGTTACAGCATTATATAAGAGACTGTGCCTTAGGATACTGACTCCAAAAAGTTATATTTGGCCTAAGCATCTTTAAATGTGCATGTATTATGATGAGTATATGTGTTTTAGAGAATCACAGAAATGAAGACGCTGAACTTGACCTAATTTAAGGTTGAATGCTGGACTGGATGGCATGCTCTTAAACTAATGCAAATTCTTAACCTGGAGAGAGTTGGCTTCATTCTGAGATGTTTGGATCATGCAAAGGATTTTTTTCACATCTATCTCAAGGATGTTACTCTAACTTTAGAAAATCTTACTATATAAATAGGCTTATCACAGCATCATCTTTGAAAACAAAAAATTAGAAGAAATCTAAATGTTCTAATGCTCCAATACTTCGGCCACGTGATGCTGGGAAAGATTGAGGGCAGGAGGATAAGAAGGCAAAAGGGGATGACATGGCACTGACTCAATGGTCATGAATTTGAGAAAATTTGGGGAGATAATGAAGGACAGAGAAGCCCAGTGTGCGGCAGTCCATGGGGTCGCAAGGAGTCAGACACGACTTAGAGACTCAACAGTAACAACACCTTAAATTGACACAATGCGATAGGTCAAATATATTTCAATTTGAAAAACAAAATTAGGATTCCAAGGTTCAAACATGTGCAAATCAGACAGTATGATAAATTAACTGAGATTTACCTCTCATCCAGCTTCAACAATTAACAATTTATAGTATCTCCACCATCAGCACTCTTCCCACTCACATTTTAACTTTTAATATGCTGCTGCTGCTGCTAAGTCGCTTCAGTCATGTCCGACTCTGTGCGACCCCATAGACGGCAGCCCAACAGGCTCCCCCGTCCCTGGGATTCTCCAGGCAAGAACACTGGAGTGGGGTGCCATTGCCTTCTCCAATGCATGAAAGTGAAAAGTGAAAGTGAAGTCTCTCTCGGTCATGTCTGACTCTTAGCAACCCCATGGACTGCAGCCTACCAGGTTCCTCCGCCCATGGGATTTTCCGGGCAAGAGTACTGGAGTGGGGTGCCATTGCCTTCTCTGAACTTTTAATATAATCTGTTATAATTATAATGTATTTTAACATAATTTTTAAAGTTGCAAGAATCATACAGGAAATCTATGTACCCTTTAGACTCACCAACTGTTTATATTTTGCACCATCACATATACATATTTGTACATATATACATACATGTACATAATACCTATATAAAATATTAATGTGTGCATGTGTGTGCTCAGTCATGTCCGACTCTGCAACCCCATGGACTGTAACCTGCCAGGCTCCACTGTCCATGGAATTTTCCAGGCAAGAATCCTGGAGTCAGTTGCCATTTCCTACTCCACATAAAATATTAACGAATATAATTCACTCAAAACCGTTATCACTCAATACTTCAGTGAGAAGTTCCTGGGAATAGCCCATACAGTTATCAAAACTGGGACACTGTGCAGTGATACAGTACTGCTATCTAATCCACAGTTCAGATTTTGATTTGTCAATTCTGTCCAAAATGTCCTCTATATTTTTCCCTATGCATACACTCAGATAATTTTAAAGAAAATCCCTATGTTTTATCATTTCCTGCTACTTCATCTTATGACCGCACGTGTCCTCTTTTTCACGTTGATGCCTAGACTTTGCTCCTGGTCTTCCCACTGGGAAATCCAGGCCTGACTCAGAGCTCCGCTGCACCATCACATCTCAGCCAGGAGTTCACAGGGCCAGATGCTCTGTACTTCTCTTCAGTTCAAACACTCATGATTCCAGAACCTCCACCACCCCTACTCCAGGAGCCTCAGCTGAGCCATCAAGGGACAGGCTCAGGGGAGCAGTGTCAGCTGACAAATAGAGAGGAGGCCCTCTCCCCACCACCCACAAAGCAGAGTCAGAGAGAGGAAAAGAGGGGGAAAACCACAGCTGGGAGATGATCCGAATGCATTTTTGCTCCTGGTTAACCATTCCCTTGGCTCCTCCTTACACCCATTGGCATTTCCTGTGCTTAAATGCTAGCTTCACTTCTGAAAATACAATTTTCTAAATTGCTAATATAAATAAACCACCCATTCTGTTGACAAGGCTCCCAGCGCCTCCTTAGATGAGTTCCTGGTGGCTGATGCCAGGAGAACTTCCCAGAGAGGGTCAGGCCCCAGGATGCCTGCCCCAGGGTGCCCACCCCCTCAGGGCTCCACCACGGCTGGGACACAGAACAGCAAGGAAAGGGGCTCAGCAAGGCCTGACCCGCCCTAGACTCACTCTCCGTGGGGTTCAGGGTCACCAACTCGTCCTCCAGGGTTGGAGCCCAGGGCAGGTCCTCAGTGTCCAGCCAAGGCCCCCTGGGCCCTTCAGTACAATAGCTGGGAAAACTGGCCTCCAGATTCCAGAAAGCCCCCACAGGGGCAAGACAACAATCCCTTCACCCAGAATTCAGAGTCCAGGGAGGAGGCTGGATGGCTCCCACCTCTCCTTCTGAGTCTCCCTGCAGCCAAGGTGGAACCACCAGCACCAGCTCCTCAAGGAGACCCTAACTTCCTCTGCCTCAAGACCAAACCAAGTGACCAGATTCTGCAGGGCATCATCCCTTCTGCCCTAGACTGACCCTCCCACAGTCCCAGGACAGGAGGTGGGCCCGGTGTGTTTCAGGGCCTCCCTGAGCTCTGAGCCGCCACAGCACCTGGGGTCCTGAGGGGCAGAGCCAGCTGATGAACTGGCAGGAGTGGAGGCGGCCTCGGCTTCAGTCCTGAGGGCCGCTCCCTGTTCCCCTGAGCCGGGTGCCTGCCATCAGCTCTGAGTCCAGGAACAGCTCTAGAGAGAACCCCAAAGACACGGGCTGGAGTGGACGTGAGTCCTGGAATCCCCCGCGTGCCTGGTGGGGAGGATCCTGAGTTCCCACTGGAGCTGTGCCAGGTGGGGGCACCACCCGCTGAGGTGGGTGATTGTCCATCGGAAGTCCTACTGAGTTCCCCCACCAGAGCTGGTTCAGAGAGCTGAGGTCGCCTGTTCTCTCCTCCTTCCTCTCCCCCAAATCTGGACGCACCCCACCCCCTACTCTGCCAGCCTGTAAGCATTTCCTGAGACCCCACTGCCTTCAGGGGTCTGAGACCATCCCTTCCAGCCCCCAACTCACTACATGTTCATAATCTAACTTAGGGTGGGATGAAAGTTAATGTGTCAAAAAAAAAAAAAAGAAAGTTAATGTGTCTACCCTGTTTCCAGAAGTGTGCTAAATATACTGACACATATTGTCTTCCCGTCCAAATAGAAACTTAGAAAACTGCAGCTCAGAGTCCCTCTTGGCAATGCACTTTGCCCAGTAAATGTTTACCGAGGAGGGTAACTCCCACTTCCAGGCTGTCGCACAGCCTCATCTCCTCCATCGACCCCAGGTTCAGCGCTGTTCAGTGTCCAGCCCTGTCCCTCCCCTTCCTGAATACCTTGCGGGCCACTTACAAGGATTCCTACTGCGGAGCGGTCACCAGGCAAACTCACTTCTGTGTCATGAGAGTCAGTTTGTCTCTCAACAATATTTCAAGATCCTAAATGACCCAAGCCACGTTTGATGCTCTTTCGAAGAGTAGTTGTTTGAATACTATTGAACAACATCAATTGTTCAAATATGGGTAACAGTAATTGTTCAAATATTTGCTATTCACTTGATAAATACAAAACTTAGAGCAGCCTCTGCTCTCAGAAGCCACAATGTGATAGAGGGCAAAAAAAAAAACAAAACAGTAAGGGGCAGGAGGAAGACTTGGAAACGTTGACCAAGCCCTGTTAATAGAGTCTAAGTACATCCGTGTGAGTCAAGTTCAACCTCCAGCTTGCAACAGCACACAGAACAGGAACGACCAGGGCGAGGGAGGCTGGCTCACAGGGCTGAGAGATGATGCCTCACGCTCACAGAGGAAATCTGGAGAACCTCAGAACTCGTCTGCAAGGCTGTTAGTCAAGGTCATCGTGACTGAGAGTTATTATAGAAGAGCCTCTGAAGGAATCAAGTGCTCATCTCGGAGCTGGGGATGGGCGTAGTAAGTTAGGAGGGAACCTAGCCTGTCTGGGCCGGGGGATGATGATAAGAGGTGAGGAGCTGGGGATGAGGACCAAGAAGTTTCATTTATTGGAAAGCAGGATCAAGGAACTCAGCTGAAACCTAATACTAGATGCGACCGTGTGCCTGTGTTTGAGGGTCCAGGGAATCCAGCTGTCATCCCAGGAGAGAAAAGGAAAACCAATAATATTCACTGGACCAGAGACTCATGGACATTTTCATTTGGGCAAAAGTACGGCCTTCAACCAAGAGAGTTAGAAAAGGGAGAGAGAATATGAAAAATACCTGGTATTTTTCAACTGGTAAAGAAACTGGGATACAGGGAAGGAAGCATCAAGGTTGAGCCCTGGGACAGGATTCTGCCCCCGGGACCCTGACTCTCAGTGCTCCGTATTGCGACCTGTACGTGTAGACGCATCACCGGAGAACTGCGACGTGACCTCAGATTCATTGTTTACTTCACTCCAGATATTCAGAGGACTTCACAATTCATTTTTTTTTTATCAAGGCCACAGAGAAATCCTGAATAGATGTACCTTCTCTATTTCATAGGGGAGAAAAATCAGGCTCATGGATGCAGCTTATCCAAGCAGACACAGCTGGTCAGTGCCATTGTCAGAATCAAGACTCGGGTCTGTCTGGCTTCACAGCCCAGCTCCTGTCCACTATGCATGATACTTCCTGCTCTTCCTTTTTATAATATTTATCTACTTGTCTGACTGTACTCTATGTTCCTTGCAGCCTGTGGGATCTAGTTCCCTGACCAGGATGCAAAACCAGACCCCCGGCCTTGGAAACGTGAAGTCTTAGCCACTGGGCCACCAGGGAAGTCCCTCCATTTCTTCTTGAAGCAGATTATACCCACTTGGTATTCGTCCTCACTGTACCTTGCACGGATGGGCACGCTCAGTAATACTGTCTAAGTGATGGTTGGTTGCCACCTCTGCAGATGACGCCTGGAGAACTAGCCCTGCCGCTGGAAACTACACCCCTGTCACCCGGCTCATCTTGTGGGGATTCTCTAGTGACCCAGACCTCCAGAAGCTTCTCTCTGGAGGCTTCCTGCTCATCTATGTCATGACCGTGGTGGGCAACCTGGGGATGGTGGCGCTCATCCTCATGGACTCCCGCCTCCACAGTCCCGTGGATTCTTTCTCAGCGTCCTCTTTCCTTGATATCTGCTACTCCTCTGTGGTCACACCCAGGCTGCTGGTCGACTTTCTGGCCTCTGACAGGTCCATCCCCTTCAAGGGCTGTGTGGTCCAGATGACCTTCTTTGTGATGCACGCCACAGCTGAGAGCTTCCTGCTGGCTTCCATGGCCTGCGACCGCTGCACGGCCACCTGCCCACCTCTCCACTACGGCTCCGTCATGACCGGGGCACCTGTCTCCAGCTGGTGGCTGCTTCCTCGCTTTCGGTGGCACTAATTCTGCTATCGAGACTGGGGATGTCTTTGCCCTGCCTTTCTGTGGGCCCAACCAGGTACTGCACTACTTCTGTGACATCCAACCCCTTCTCTGCCGGGCCTGTGCCAACACAGCCACGGCAGGAGTGGTCCTCTATATCTTCTCTGCCCTGGCTACCTATCTACCTGCTGCCCTCGTCCTCACCTCCTACGGCCTGATCTTGCTGGCCATTGGGAGGATGCGCTCAGCAGCTGGGAAGGAGAAGGCCCTCTCCACGTGTGCCTCCCACTTCCTGGCCATTGCCACCTTCCACAGCACCGTGATTTCACCTACGTCCAGCCTCATGGATCCACCGATGACACCAGTGGCCAGGTCGTGTCTGTCTGCTGCACCATCATAACCCCCATGCTCACCCCCGTCATCTAGAGCCTCCGCAACAAGGAGGTGAAGAAGGCCCTGCAGAGGAAGCTCCAGGTCAATATCTTTCCCTGCTGAGCCCTGCAAGGCTGCTGGAATGAGGAAGGCATAGCATCTTCCAAATCACACGAAGAATTGATCTGACCAAGAGAAGCCTGACTTTGAAGGAGGTGGTAGAAGTAAGAGAGAAACACAGATACCATACTTGGTGCAGAGCACTTCAGCTTTAAAGTAACTCAGTACCCATTCACATATTGAATCTTTGCCACCATTTGTGAGGGAGCCGTGTGGAGATGACCTCACTTTACAAATGAAGGGTATGTGACTCAGTAAAAGTGAATTAGCTTCCTGAAGCCACACAGCTGATGAGAGAGGGAGACTTCGGCGTCAGGATGTCCGCATCAAAACCAGATATTTCAATTACACCACGGTCACAAGTCAAGTCTCTTATTGGTGGCTCATCATGACTCCCAGGGAACCTCAGACCAGGGGCAGCACAATCTTCTGGTTTTCCCCAGGTTTAGTGACGTGGGGTAGGCTCCAGTGACTCATGCTTTCCTCCTGCTCCTAAAGGAAAGAGAACCAGGTCAGAAGTGTCTTTGCATCTTACTGCTGCTGCATTTATAAGCTGTCCCATTAAATAAAACCTCAGTATGAGGAGAGAACTCTCCTCACTTTCCTCATACATCTGTTTTCTAGCGGAAAGTCTATGTCTCAGAATTCTCAGGGGTCTGTGTGTGTGAGTGAGAGAGAGAGAGGGAGATCAATGCAATCATAGTATTATATAAGATGCTGTGCTTTAGGAGAGGGACTCAAGTATATATATGTATACATATATATATGTATATATATACACATATACTCCTTCCCAGCTGCTGAGCGCATCCTCCCAATGGCCAGCAAGATCAGGCCGTAGGAGGTGAGGACGAGGGCAGCAGGTAGATAGGCAGCCAGGGCAGAGAAGATATAGAGGACGACTCCTGCCATATACATACAAATATATATACACATACATATATTTGACCTAAATATCTTTAAGTATACCTGTAATATGGTGAGTGCATGTGTTCCAGAGAACACACAAATGAAGAAGCCGAACCTGACTCAATTCAAGGCTGAACAGTTGACTTGAAGCTAATCTCTTAAACTAAGGCCAAGACGTCATCTGGCCTGTGTGGGCCTCACTCTAGATTTGGGGATCATCAGTAACCTTTTTTCAGGTTTATCTTAAGGATGTAATTCTAAATACAGGAAATCTTACTATGCGTGCATGCTAAGATGCTTCAGTTGTGTCTGACTCTTTGCAACCCTATAGACCACAGCCCACCAGGCTCCTCTGTCCTTGGGATTCTCCAGGCAATAATACTGGAGTGGGTTGCCATGCCTTCCTCCAGGGGATCTTCCCAACCCAGGAACTGAAGCAGCGTCTCTTAAGTCTCCTGCCTTGGCAGGGGGTGCCATCTGGGAAGCCCAAATCTTACTATGCAAATAGATTTATCACAGCATCACTTTTCAAAGCGAGAAACTAGAAGAAACCTGAATGTTCAAATACTTCAGTCCTTTGGCCACCTGATGCAAAGAGCCGATTCATTGGAAAAGACCCTGATGCTGGGAAAGATTGAGGGCAGGAGGAGAAGGGGACGACAGAGGATGAGATGGTTGGATGGTATCACCGACTCAATGGACATGGGTTTGAGCAAACTCCAGGAGATAGTGAAGGACAGGGAGCCTGGCATGCTGCAGTCCTCGGGGTCACAAACACAAAGAGTCGGACTTGTTAGCAACAACAGCAACAAATGTCCAAAGGAGAAAACCAATTAAGAGATTTCCCCACCCCCGATGGATTACGATGTAGCCAGTGTTACGCTTGTGAAGATGACAGAATACACGGAAAGCAGCAGGTCAGAACATCTGTGTAATGGTGACTATGAGATAAAAATGAGTAGAAAAACCCTGGGAGGAGCGCACAGAAGTGTAAATGGTGAGTGTATTAGAGTCATAGCACAACGGGAAAACCTTTTTCTATCTTTCTCAAAAATTTTACAAAAAAAAAAAATTTTACAAAACTTACTTAATGAACGTGTTCAATTTTGACATTTTATTCTAAAAATGACTCATTAAAAATTCCTTTCAGGCAAGCTAAGTATGAAGATTTCTTACTTTTGTCTCCCTCCAGAAAATAAGTATTTACTAAATTCCTCCTATGTTCTACATTCCTTTAACTAATAAAGCACATTTTCAGTACAGGACACCAACTAAGGTCAGGACTAGAACATTAGGGTGAAAAGACTTGTTAAAACTTACTTTAATTCACTCAGCTGTAAAAATATACAGGAGGCAATTAGGCACAACAAGTGTGGTAGGCCCTACCTAGATGAAAAGTCAGAGCATGTAGTAGTCAGATAGTTTACGCTACAGTAACAAAGAAGCCCCACAAGGCAACTCAACACCACAAAGGCTTCTTCCTGCACTAGACTGGAGACAGACCAGGGACTCTCCAGGGCAACCTTTGTCCACCCATCAGTATTCGAGCCTCTTTCATTCGACAGCGCCATCATCTCAATCTCAAAGTGTCTGCCAAGATTTTAATACTGAGGGAAACGATCAAGAAGGTCATGAAGAGTGCTTTCAGTAACCTGGCCCGAGGTTGGCTCACATCAATTCAACCACTTATGGCCTTAAGATAACTGCAAAAGAGACTGGGAAATACAACCTTCCTAGTCCAGACATAGGAAAACTAAATGAGATTTTATGAGCACCTAGCTTTGCCTCTCACTGGCCAACCATGCAGTTGATTACACCATCATCCATACAGAGTTCTAAAACATCACCAGATTAAATCTGAAATAAACTGCCGGCTAACTCGTGCGTCTACACAGTTGAGGTGGACTTACGGTGTGTGCTTAGTTGCTCAGTCGTGTCCAACTCTTTGCGACCCCATGGACTGTAGCCCACCAGGCTCCTCTGTCCATGGAGATTCTCCAGGGAAGAATACTGGAGTGGGTTGCCATGCCCTCCTCCAGGGGGACCTTCCCAACCCAGGGATCGAGCCCAGGTTTCCCACGTTGCAGGAGGATTCATTACCTCTGAGCCACCAGGGAAGCCCAAGGATACTAGAGTGGGTAGCCTCTCCCTTCTCCAGGGGATCTTCCTGACCCAGGAATCAAACCAGAGTCTCCTGCATTCCAGGCAGATTCTTTACCAGCTGAGCCACCAGGGAAGCCTGTTTCTTAGGGTGGAAATGTTTGAACATCCTTTGACTGTGCTGAACTACCTCTGCTGAATCTTTTTTGAATCACACTAAGTTCATGATAGTGCAACTGACAAGCAGTAAAACTAACTCTGAGACCAGCTAGCTGACTGTTGCCTGAATTTGGAGGTCACAGTCCTCTTGAACTCTAAAACTATAGCACAGGACATGTATACACTGCTGTTGCTTAGTCACTAAGTCGCATCTGACTCTTTTGTGACCCCATGGACTGCAACCCGCCAGGCTCCTCTGTCCATGGGATTTTCCAGGCAAGAATACTGGAGTGGGTTGCCATTTCCTCCTCCAGGGGATCTTCCCCACCCAGGGATCGAACTTGCGTTTCCTGCATTGGCAGGCAGATTCTCTACCACTGAGCCACCTGGGAAGCACATGCTTCTTAGACAAGGCTTAAATGTGACAATATATATGCAAAATTTAAATTTAACTAAAAATAAAATATTATCTGTGGGGCAAATTTCCTTAAAATTACATAATAAATACACACCAAAGGCCAAGAATACAGATGAATACCAATGAAGGCTTTAATGACTACTCTTTTGTTCTGAGGCTTTTAAACATAAAGAAGTCCAAGCCTTAGTTAATAGCCCTGTGCATTCTACTCTGAAGCACACATTACCATATGTAAAACAGATAGCTGGTGGGAAGGTGCTGTGTATCAGACAGAGCTCAGCTCAAGCTCTGTGATGACCTGGAGGGGAGGGATGGTGGAGGTGGGGGGCTCAGGAAAGAGGGAGTATATGTATACCAAGAGCTATACTTCGCTGTTCAGCAGAAAATAATACCAGGCTGTAAAGCAATTATACTCCAATTTAACAAAAAAAGAGAAAATGCATTAGAAAAAATAAATGACGACTCGGTGATAAAGG
Source organism: Bos grunniens (assembly GCF_055505025.1). Classification (NCBI taxonomy): domain Eukaryota; kingdom Metazoa; phylum Chordata; class Mammalia; order Artiodactyla; family Bovidae; genus Bos; species Bos grunniens. The sequence goes on along the minus strand of NC_141179.1, from coordinate 82,042,196 downwards.
AAAATATATAAATAAAAAAACAAAATTAAGGCACAATTCAGCAATATTTACTAAGAAGAACTTTATCCAAGTTTAAACCGTGTAATGTATCACCCAGGATTGGGTTCGTACAAACACCTGCATTCCTCAAGAGAGAATGAGAAATCACAAAAAAGAAAAGCATTTTGAAAACATGAAAGTCAGAAAACAGAAAGTACAAGTTAAGTGGGCATGTAATATGACTCTAGGGTACAATTTTAAAATAATAGACGATCCGTTGCTATCCACTTCAACAATACAAATGTTGAACAAATATTTATACTTTCAACCTGAGGAGTGGCAAAGCGGTGTCCTGTCCCATTCACCATTGTGTCTTCAAGTCTAGTACACTGCCTGGCACGTTGTAGACACTTGACAGGTTTTCCCCATCAATGAGTGGACGGGCCTCTACATGCTCGTTTTCCTTGGACCAGTGGCCTCATCATCACCTGCAAGCTTTTGAGAAATGGAGAATCTGTGACCCCACCCCAGAACTACCAGATCCGAATCTGTGATGGTTTTCTGTAAATTGGACTGACTACGTTGGGGAACAATTTGGCATCGAATTAAAAAATTGTCCCAGTCTTCCTGACCTGCATGGGAGACTCCAAGATGGCGGAGTAGAAGGACGTGTGCTCACCGTCTCCTGCGAGAACTCCAAGATTACAGCTCTCTGCTGAACAGCCGTCCACAGGAGAAGGTTGGATCCCACCAGAAAAAGACACCCCACATCCAAGGGCAAAGGAGAAGCCCCAGCAAGACAGTAGGAGAGGCGAAATCGCGTTTGGAATCAAACCCCATACCCACCAGACACCAAGCCAGAACTGTGTTTGAGCGTCTCCTGCGGAGGTCCAGGTCAGCAGTGGCCTGCTGCACAGGCGGGGGCTCTGGGGGCAGCACACCTGGGTGTGCCAGGAGCCCTCTTGGGGCAGGTCACCATTAACCCCACCGCAGAGCCGCCAGAACTTACACAGGACTGGGAAATAGCCTCTTGGAGGGCATAAACAAAAGCTTGAGTGCAATGAAACTATGAGCCATGCCGTGTAGGGCCACCCAAGACGGACAGGTCGTGGTGGAGAGTTCTGACAAAATGTGGTCTACTGGAGAAGGGAATGGCAAACCACTTCAGCATTCTTGCCTTGAGAACCCAATGAACAGTGTGAAAAGGCAAAAAGATAGGAAACTGAAAGATGAACTCCTCAGGTCAGTAGGTGCCCAATATGCTACTGGAGATCAGTGGAGAAATAACTCCAGAAAGAATGAAGAGACAAAGACAAAGCAAAAACAACATCCAGTTGTGGATTTGACTGGTGATGGAAGTAAAGTCCAATGCTGTGAAGAGCAATAATACATAGGAACCTGGAATGTTAGGTCCATGAATCAAGGCAAATTGGAAATGGTCAAACAAGAGATGGCAAGAGTGAATATCGACATTTTGGAAATCACCAAACTAAAATGGACTGGAATGGGTGAATTTAACTCAGATGACCATTATATCTACTACTGTGGGCAAGAATCCCTTAGAAGAAATGGAGTAACCATCATGGTCAACCAAAGAGTCTGAAATGCAGTACTTGGATGCAGTCTCAAAAATGACAGAATGATCTCTGTTCGTTTCCAAGGCAAACCATTCAATATCACAGTAATCCAAGTCTATGCCCCAACCAGTAATGTTGAAGAAGTTGAAGTTGAATGGTTCTGTGGAGACCTACAAGACCTTCTGGAACTAACAGTGAAAAAAGATGTCCTTTTCATTATAGGGGACTAGAATGCAAAAGTAAGAAGTTAAGAAACACCTGGAGTAAGATGCAAATTTGGCCTTGGAATACAGAATGAAGCAGGGCAAAGGCTAATAGAGTCTGCCAAGAGAACGCACTGGTCATAGCAAACACCCTCTTCCAACAACACAAGAGACGACTCTACACATGGACATCACCAGATGGTCAATACTGAGATCAGATTGATTATATTCTTTGCAGTCAAAGATGGAGAAACTCTAAGAGTCAGCAGAAACAAGACCGGGACCTGACTGTGGCTCAGATCATGAACTCCTTATTGCCAAATTCAGACTTAAATTAAAGAAAATAGGGGAAACCACTAGACCAGGTATGACCTAAATCAAATCCCTTATGATTATACAGAGGAAGTGAGAAATAGATTCAAGGGATTAGATCTGATGGACAGAGTGCTTGATGAACTATGGACACAGATTCATGACATTGTCCAGGAGGCAGGGATCAAGACCATCCCCAAGAAAAAGAAATGCAAAAAAAGCAAAATGGCTGCCTGAGGAGGCCTTAAAAATAGTTGTGAAAAGAAGAGAAGCAAAAGGCAAAGAAGAAAAGGAAAGATAAACCCATTTGAATGCAGAGTTCCAAAGAATAGCAAAGAGAGATAAGAAAGCCTTCCTCAGTGATCAGTGCAACGAAATAGAGAAAAACAATAGAATGGGAAAGACTAGAGATCTCTTCAAGAAAATTGGAGATACCAAGGGAACATTTCATGCAAAGATGGGCACAATAAAGGACAGAAATGATATGGACCTAATAGAAGCAGAAGATGTTAAGAGGTAGAAAGAATACACAGAAGAATTATACAGAAAAGATCTTCATGACCCAGATAATCACAATGGTGTGATCACTCACCTAGAGCCAGACATCCTGGAATGTGAAGTCAAGTGAGCCTTAGGAAGCAGCACTACAAACAGAGCTAGTAGAAGTGATGGAATTACAGTTGAGCTATTTCAAATCCTGAAAGATGATGCTGTGAAAGTGCTGCACTCAATATGTCAGCAAATCTGGAAAACTCAGCAGTGGCCACAGGACTGGAAAAGGTCAATTTTCATTCCATTCCCAAAGAAAGGCAATGCCAAAGAATGTTCAGACTAGAACACAATTGCACTCATCTCACATGCTAGTTAAGTAATGCTCAAAATTCTCCAAGCCAGGCTTCAACAGTACATGAACTGTGAACTTCCAGATGTTCAAGCTGGATTTAGAAGAGGCAGAGGAACCAGAGATCAAATTGTCAACATTCGTTGAATCATCAAAAAAGCAAGAAAGTTCCAGAAAAACATCTACTTCTGCTTTATTGACTATGACAAAACCTTTGATTGTGTGGATCACAACAAACTGTTGAAAATTTTAAAAGAGATGGGAATACCAGACCACATGACCTGCCTCCTGAGAAACTTGTATGCAGGTCAGGAAGCAACAGTTAGAACTGGACATGGAACAACAGACTGGTTCCAAATCAGAAAAGGAGTATGTCAAGGCTGTATATTGTCACCCTGCTTATTTAATTCATATGCAAAGTACATCATGAGAAATGCTGGGCTAGGTGAAGCACAAGCTGGAATCAAGATTTCTGGGAGAAATATCAATAACCTCAGATATGCAGATGACACCACCCTTATGGCAGAAAGTAAAGAATTAAAGAGCCTTGTGATGAAAGTGAAAGAGGAGAGTGAAGAAGTTGGCTTAAAACTCAACATTCAGAAAACTAAGATCATGGCATCTGGTCCTGTCACTTCCTGGCAAATAGATGGGGAAACAATGGAAACAGTGAGAGACTATTTTCTGGGCTCCAAAATCACTGCAGACGGCGATTGCAGCCATGAAATTAAAAGACGCTTACTCCTTGAAAGAAAAGTTATGACAAACCTAGACAGCATATTAAAAAGCAGAGACATTACTTTGCCAATAAAGACCCATCTCGTCAAGGCTATGGTTTTTCCATAGCAGTCATGTAGGATGTGAGAGTTGGGCTATAAAGAAAGCTGAGCGCCAAATTATTGATGCTTTTGAACTATGATGTTGGAGAAGACTCCTGAGAGTGCCTTGGACTGCAAGGAGATCCAACCAATCTATCTTAAAGGAAGTCAGTCCTGAGTGTTCATTGGAAGGAGTAATGCTGAAGCTGAAACTCCAATCCTTGGGCCACCTGATGCGAAGAGCTGACTCTTTGGAAAAGACCCTGATGCTGGGAAAGATTGAGGGCAGGAGGAGAAGGGGGCGACAGAGGATGACATGGCTGGATGGCATCACCGACTTGATGGACATGAGTTTGTGTAAACTCCGGGCATTGGTGACGGACGGGGAGGTCTGGCGTGCTGCGGTTCATGGGGTTGCAGAGTCAGAGACAACTGAGCGACTGAACTGAACTAAAAAGTTGAACATGTTCATCCACTATGATTCAGCAGTTCTATGAGTAGGCATATAATCAGGAGAAATTCTTGTACATTTTCATTATAAAACATATACCAGAAATGCTGAAAGCAGTACCGCTTCTCAGAGCACAAAATGTGCAAGCAAGACAAACATCTGTCATCTGTGGGAACGGATGAGCAGAACAGAAACCCAACAGCAGCAAAAACAAAGGAGCTGCAGGTCTGTACTTCAAGATAAACATGTCTCTAAAACATAAAGTTGAAGGAAATGAGGAAGTAGCGGAAGACTGCTCATATTATTATTGCATCATTGTAAAGCTTAAGGACAGGTAAGGGTCTAGCAATTCCACTCCCAGGTACAAAGCTAAAAGAAACAAAAACACTGTTTTGAAAAGATACCTGTGTTCATTGTTCACAGCAGTGTTATTTACAGCTGCCGAGGCATGGGAGCAACCGCAGTGCCCACCAACAGATGAGTGGATAAAGAAGAAGGTGGCGTGTGTGCATGGTATGTGTGCGTATGTATATATATGTTGCTCTTTTGTTCAGTCACTAAGTTCTGTTTCAACTCTTTTGTGACTCCATGGACTGTGGCCCTCCAGGCTCCTCTGTCCTTTGGATTTCCCAGGCAAGAATATTGGATTGGGTTGACATTTCCCTCTCCAGGGGATCTTCCCAATCCAGGGATTGAACCTTCATGTCATGCCTTGGCAGGAGGATTCTTTATCACTGAGCCTATGTATAGGGCTTCCCTGGTGGCTACAGGGCTATAGCCTTGCATATAATGCTTATATATAGATATGGCTTATTACATATATAGGGCTTATAAATATATATAGTCTATATAGGGAAAAAGAAGGAAATTTTGCCACTTGCAGCTACATGTATGGATTTGGAGAGTATTATGCTAAGTGATAGGATTACCAGACCACCTGACCTGCCTTTTGAGACACCTATATTGAGATCAGGAAGCAACAGTTAAAACTGGACATGGTTCCAAATAGAACAGACTGGTTCCAGATAGGAAAAGGAGTACGTCAAGGCTGTATATTGTCACCCTGCTTATTTAATTTATATGCAGAGTACATCATGAGAAACGCTGGGCTGGATGAAGCACAAGCTGGAATCAAGATTGCCAGGAGAAATATCAATAACCTCAGATATGATATGCAGATGACACCACCCTTATGGCAGAAAGTGAAGAAGAACTAAAGAGCCTCTTGATGAAAGTGAAAGAGGAGAGTGAAAAAGTTGGCTTAAAGCTCAACATTCAGAAAACAAAGATCACGGCATTTGGTCCCATCACTTCACGGCAAATAGATGGAGAAACAGTGGAAACAGTGGCTGACTTTATTTTTCTGGGCTCCAAAATCACTGCAGACAGTGATTAAAGCCATGAAATTAAAAGATGCTTGCTCCTTCAAAGAAAAGCAATAACCAACCTAGACAGCATATTAAAAAGCAGAGAGATTACTTTGTCAACAAAGGTCCATGTAGTCAAAGCTATGTTTTTTCCAGTGGTCATGGATATATGTGAGAGTTGGACTGTGAAGAAAGCTGAGTGCGGAAGAATTGATGCTTTTGAACTGTGGTGTTGGAGAAGACTCTCGAGAGTCCCTTGGACTGCAAGGAGATCCAACCAGTCCATCCTAAAGGAGATCAGTCCTGGGTGTTTATTGGAGGGACTGATGTTGAAGCTGAAACTCCAATACTCTGGCCACCTGATATGAAGAGCTGACTCATTTGAAAAGACCCTGATGTTGGGAAAGATTGAGGGCAGGAAGAGAAGGGGACGATAGAGGATGAGATGGTTGAATGGCATCACCAAAGAGTCGCAAAGAGTCGGACACGACTGAGCGACTGAACTGAACTGATGCTAAGTGAAATAAGTCAGACAGAGAAAGACAAATACTGTATGATATCACTTTTATGTGGATTCTAAAAAATACAACAAACTACTGAATATAACAAAAAAGTAGCAGACTCACAGATACAGACAGAGAACAAGCTGGTGGTTACCACTGGGACAGGGCGGAGAGGGTTACCATGGGGGTAGGAGAGTGGATGGTACAAACGTTTGAGTGTAAAATACTCAAGGATGCATTGAACAACATAAGGAACACAGCCAATATTCTGTAATGACTGTTAAACCATTATAATATTTAGAACTGTATGCACTGATGGTAAAGCTATTTAAAATAAAGCAAGGAGTGATTACACAAAATTTGGGATAGTGCTTACCTCTTGTTGGGGTGAAAACATGGGTGAAATTAGAGAGAGGAACACAGGAATATTCTTAGGTCGCAACTCTCCGTGCGTAATCTGTGGAACACCAGTGTCTGTGTCCCCTGGGAGCTAGTTAGAAGCACAGAGTCTCAGGCTGTTCCCCAAATCTACCGAATCAGAATTTGTATTTTAACATGATGATCAGATGATTCACAAGCACATTAAAGATACTTGTAAGTTTCTATTTTAAGATAGATAGTGCATAAATACGTGTTTGCTTTAGCAATATTCTTTAAATGGTGTAGATTTGCATGCGTGGATGTTGAGGCAGGGTGGGGGGCGGGTACTGTTAAACTATGACTGCTCAGAATTGACAGAGAGTCTTTTGCCATCTAGCAGACAAGGAACTCAAAAGCGACTTGCACAATAATATGTAGGGTATGACACCAGGCAGCTTGGGATTGATCACAGTTCTGCCTCTTTCTAGCTGAATGATCTTAGGGATTTGTGCCTCAGATTTTTCATCTGTAAAATAAGAATAGTAATAGAACCTAATATTGGCATTGAGGCGCTAAACAGACTTAATACATGTATTAATGAAACACTTAAGACACTGCTTGGCACACATAAATGTTCAATAATTACTACCTACTATTATTATCTATGGATTCATAGCTGCACTATAATAGAGCAATACAGATTTGCTCAGAAAAATTATCCAAAACTTGGAAATACTGGAAAAAGGTGAGCAGCATGTCTTTTCAGGGTCATTCTAAGGCTTTCTCTAACTCCTTGGGCAGCCAAGGATTTATTTAGGAAAATGAACCTGGTTTGATTGTTCACTATTGATTAAAGTTCCAGACTTAGTGAAGTTGTGTATTACTCAGAGTTTTGTCCGGTAGAAATGCAAACGGTATCTGTCTTATAGAAACTATCACCCCAGAGTTTACATTTTACTGCCGTATAGCACAGGAACCGTTGGATATCTAACCCAACAATCTTCCCTGCATTCTAAACTTTCTTTCATTAAGTTGATGGAGTTTCTTTTGTTAATTTTATCAAGTTTACTGCCTATAGTGATCTTTCAAATGCTCCTTGAATTAGCCTTAATAGCTTACTCTTTTCTTCCTTGATAAATTGCGTAACCTCTTTGATGTGTTTCTCTTACATTTGTAGAAGTCACAGTTTTCAGTTTTGAAAACTGGGTTTTCATAGACTAAAGGATACAAGCCAAGTCTATGATAACGGTTGTCTCTAAAGAAAGAGAGGCTTGGAACTAGGATAGATCACATGGGGATTTCAGTGACCTTTAATGTATTATTTCTCTGATTTAAAAATAAAAGAGAGACCTGTGATATGTGGCAGAAGCCAACACATTATAAAGCAATTATCATCCAGTTAAAAATTAAAAAAAAAAATCTGAAGGGGCTTCCTTGGTGGCTCAGTGGTAAAGAATCCACCTGCCAACGCAGGAGACACAGGTCTGATCCCTGGTCCAGGAGGTTCCCGTGGGCCGTGGAGCAATTGAGCCTGTCCCCACAACGCCTGAGCTCGCTCGCTGGAGCCGGGAGCTGCACCTGCTGAAGTCCGTATGCCTATGGCCAGTGCTCCCCAGAAGAGAAGCCGCTGCAGTAAGAAGCCCGCGTGCTGCAGGGGGGACTCGTGCCTGCTCGCTGTATCGAGGGGAAGGCCCCAGCAGCAAGGAAGACCCGACACCGCCAACAGTAAAGAAAGAAAGAAAATTACAAAATACATAAAATTTTTATGAAAAGATCTGAAGCATAGATAGTACAAACATCTACAGTTACTAAGCCAAAATAGTGGACATACGATATCATATTCATCTCTGGGTGTTTTTAAGTTTCCCCAAAAGTGAAGCGGTAAAGTACCTAAGCAACTTTTAGGGCAAGATAGAAAGTACTATGCACTCATTAATCCCAAATTATTGATCCCACAGCATTTAAGAGGATGGAGGCTTTGTCTAAAGATTGTACACTGGGGGCCCAGGAGACATGAGTTAAAGCTCTGAGTCCAAAACTAATTAGCTGCGTGACCTTGGGTAGGAAACTTCCTTTCTTTGAATATCAGTTTTGTTGTCTGTAAGATAAATACTGAAAAATTATTTTCTTTACTTCACCCTACTTATGAATTTTGAACTGTAAATGGCGTGAAAAGAATTGCAAGAAAGTTTTTTTCTGTGGTGCTTCAGAGCTCTTTAAAATTAGTATTAATATGCACTCCCATGTTTATGGAAACATCTCTCAGAATAGCCATATATGGAGACAACCCGAATGTCCATCACCGGATGAATGGATACAGAACGTGTGGTGTGAATATTCAACGGGATGTTCTCCAGCCGTGAGAAAGGCCATCGTGCCATTTGCAGCAACAGAGAATGGACTCTGAGAGCAGGAAGCTAAGGGAGAGAAGTCAGACAGAGGCACACAAATACCACATGACACCACTTACATGAAGAATCTAAAAAACATCTGAACTCTACAAACAGAGGAAAATGGTGGTTGCCAGGCACTGGGAAGTGAGCCAGGTCTGATGCTGTTAGAGGCACAAACTTGCACCAAACGGTAAATCCCAGAGACCTAGTGCAGAAACAGTGAACACAGACAATACTTCTTATGGTCGTCGAACCTTCTAAGAGACTCTGGGTGTGTTTGTCTTAATCGCTCAGTCATGTCCAGCTGCTTGCAACACTGTGGGCTGTAGCTCCCCAGGCTCCCCTGTCCACAGGATTCTCCAGGCAAGAACACTGGAGTGGGCTGACCCAGGGATGGAACCCCGGTCTCCTGCATTGCCAGGCAAATTCTTTACCGTCTGAGCCACCAGGGAAGCCTAAGAGACTAGATCTTCATTAATCCAACCACCAAAAAGAAACAATACTTATATGACAATTAGAGGTGCTACTTATCATTACAAGGGCAACTATACATAAAACTATCAAATTAGCATGTTAAACACCTTAAATTGGCACAAGAAATATGATATGTCAGGTGGATTTCAATTTGAAAAATAAAATTAGGATTCAAAGGTTCAAACATATACAAGGCAGATAGTATGATAAATTAATTCAGATTTACTTCTTATCCAACTTGAACAGTTAACAATTTTAGCATTTTTACCATCAGCTCTTCTCCCACTCAGATTTTAACTTTTAATATAACTTATTTGATAATTGTAATGTATTTTAACATAACTTTTTAAGTTGCAAAAATAATACAGGCTTCCCTCCTAGCGCAGTCGGTAATGAATCTGCCTGCAATGCAGGAGACCCAGGTTTGATTTCTGGTCAGGGAAGATCCCCTGGAGAAAGAAATGGTAACCCACTCTAGTATTTTTGCCTGGGAAATCCCATGGACAGAGAAGACTGGTGGTGCACAAGAGTCGGACATGACTTAGAGACTAAACCACACCACATACACCCTTTAGCCTCACCAATTCTTTATTTTTGCCCCATTTATATACACAAGGCGATGGCACCTCACTCCAGTACTCTTGACTGGAAAATCCCATGGACGGAGGAGCCTGGTGGGCTGCAGTCCATGGGGTCACTAAGAGTCGGACACGACTGAGCGACCTCACTTTCACTTTTCACTTTCGTGCATTGGAGAAGGAAATGGCAACCCACTCCAGTGTTCTTGCCTGGAGAGTCCCAGGGACGGGGGAGCCTGGTGGGCTGCCGTCTATGGGGTCGCACAGAGTCGGACACAACTGAAGCGACTTAGCAGCAGCAGCAGCAGCATATAAACATATGTACATAATAAACACATAAAATATTAATGCATGCATGTGTTTGCTCAGTCTTGTCCAACTCTTTGCAATCCTCTGGACTGTAGCTTGCCAGGCTCCTCTGTCGTGGGATTTTCCAGGTAAGAGTACTGGAGTTGGTTGCCATTTCCTACTCCACATAAACTATTCATGTATGTAACATTCAGAACCATTATCACTAGACACTTTAGTGAGCAGTTCCTAGGAAAACCCCATAGAGTTACCAAAACTGGGACACCTTGCCGTCATATAGTTTTGTCATCTAATCCAAGGTTCATATTTAGACTTGTCTGCTGCTGCTAAGTCACTTCAGTCGTGTCCGACTCTGTACGACCCCAAAGACGACAGCCCACCGGGCTCCCCCGTCCCTGGGATTCTCCAGGCAAGAACACTGGAGTGGGTTGCCATTTCCTTCTCCAATGCATGGAAGTGAAAAGTCAAAGTGAAGTCGCTCAGTCGTGTCTGACTCTTAGCAACCCCATGGACTGCAGCCCACCAGGCTCCTCCGTCCATGGGATTCTCCAGGCAAGAGCACTGGAGTGGGGTGCCATTGCCTTCTCCGTTAGACTTGTCAATTCTCTCCAAAATATATTCTTTATTTTTCCCTATGCGTCCACCTGATAATCTTAAAGAAATTTCCAGAATCTCTAAGTGTATCTTTTCCTGGACTTTATTTTAATGAACACTTGTTGTTTTTCAGTCACTCAGTTGTGTCTGACTCTTTGAAACGCCGTGGACTACAGCACGCCAGGCCTCCCTGTCCTTCACCACCTCCCAGAGTTTACCCAAACTCATGTCCACTGAGTCAGTGATGCCATCCAGCCATCTCCTCCTCTTTAATGACCATATGTGACCATTTCTCGATGTCGTTGCCCTAGCGCCTGGTCTTCCCATTGGGTAATCCAGGCCTGACTCAGAGCAGAGTGGAACCATCGCACCTCAGCTGAGAGCCGCTGGGTCATGTACCCTGTACTTCTCTTCAGCTCAAACACTCATGATTCCAGAACCTCCACCACCCCTACTCCAGGAGCCTCAGCTGAGCCATCAAGGGACAGGCTCAGGGGAGCAGTGTCAGCTGACAAATAGAGAGGAGGCCCTCTCCCCACCACCCACAAAGCAGAGTCAGAGAGAGGAAAAGAGGGGGAAAGCCACAGCTGGGAGATGATCCAAATGCATTTTTGCTCCTGGTTAACCATTCCCTTGGCTCCTCCTTACACCCATTGGCATTTCCTGTGCTTAAATGCTAGCTTCACTTCTGAAAATAAAATTTTTTTAATTGCTAATATAAATAAACCACCCATTCTGTTGACAAGATTCCCAGCACCTCCTTGGATGAGTCCCTGGTGGCTGATGCCAGGAGAGCTTCCCAGAGAGGGTCAGGCCCCAGGATGCCTGCCCCAGGGTGCCCACCCCCTCAGGGCTCCAGCACGGCTGGGACACAGAACAGCAAGGAAAGGGGCTTAGCCCGGCCTGACCCGCCCTAGACTCACTCTCCGTGGGGCTCAGCATCACCAACTCGTCCTCCAGGGTTGGAGCCCAGGGCAGGTCCTCAGTGTCCAGCCAAGGTCCCCTGGGCTCTTTAGTAGACTAGTTGGGAAAACTGGCCTCCAGATTCCAGAAAGCCCCCACAGGGGGCAAGACAACATCCCTTCACCCATAATTCAGAGTCCAGGGAGGAGGCTGGATGGCTCCCACCTCTCCTTCTGAGTCTCCCTACAGCCAAGGTGGAACCACCAGCGCCAGCTCCTCAAGGAGACCCTAACTTCCTTTTCCTCAAGACCAAACTAAGTAACCAGATTCTGCAGGGCATCATCCCTTCTGCCCTGAGACTGACCCTCCCGCAGTCCCAGGAGAGGATGTGGGCCCGGTGTGTTTCAGGGCCTCCCGGAGCTCTGAGCCGCCACAGCACCTGGGGTCATGAGGGGCAGAGCCAGCTGATGAACTGGCAGGAGCAGAGGTGGCCTCGGCTTCAGTCCTGAGGGCCGCTCCCTGTTCCCCTGAGCCGGGTGCCTGCCATCAGCTCTGAGTCCAGAAACAGCTCTAGAGAGAAGCCCAAAGACACGGGCTGGAGTGGACGTGAGTCCTGGAATCCCCCGCGTGCCTGGTGGGGAGGATCCTGAGTTCCCACTGGAGCTGTGCCAGGTGGGAGCACTGCCCGCTGAGGTGGGTGATTGTCCATCGGAAGTCCTGCTGAGTTCCCCCACCAGAGCTGGTTCAGAGAGCTGAGGTCGCCTGTTCTCTCCTCCTTCCTCTCCCCCAAATCTGGACGCACCCCACCCCCTACTCTGCCAGCCTGTAAGCATTTCCTGAGACCCCACTGCCTTCAGGGGTCCTGCCCACTACGTGTTCCTAATCTAACCTGGGCGTGAAAGCTAACATAACTTGCAGGTCGACCCTGTCTCCAGAAGCGTGCTAAGTGCATTAACACTCGTTCCGTCCCTATCGCACAGAATCTGAGGAGAACTGAGCAAGCTGAGGCTCAAGGAGGTTGAGTTGCTCTGCCGAGTCTCCTGACTCTTCCTCTGCACTTTTTGCCCGGTGGAAATGTTCTGTTTACCGAGGAGGCTAATTCCCACTCCAGGCTGTCACACACCCTCCTCTGCACCGTCAAGCTGCCCCGTAGTCGCTGTTCAGGCCCCAGCTCCTCTCCCTCTCTGAAGCCCTCACTGTTCACTGCAACGGCTCCTACCACAGAGTGGGCACCACGCAATTCACCCCATGTCCCAGGAGCGGGTCTGTGTCTCAACAATATTTCAAGGTCCTAAATGACCAAAGCCCTGCTTTATGCTATTTTGACAATTGTTGTTTAAATACTTTTGAACAACTGCAATTGTTCGAATATTTTTTGCATAACAGAGACTATTCAAGAATTTGCTCTTTGCTGGATACAAAACCGAGAATAGCCTCTGCTTGAGAAGTTCTAATGTAATAAAGAAACAAAACAATGCAGTTGGAGGTGGGTGGGGAAGGAAGACTCAGAAAGGTTGACCAAGCCCGGATAAGTGAGTGTAAATGCATCTGTGTGAGTCACATTCAGCCTCCAGCTTGCAGCAGCACACACGAGGGAATTCCGCTGGGTGAGGGGAGGCCCCTGGCAGGGCTGAGGCAGGACTTCTCGGGCGTCATGGAGGACATCCGCAGGCTCTTCGCTATCTGGGAGCCTTGGGTCCGTCTGCAAGGCTGTCAGTCAAGGCCGTCGTCAGTGAGGATTATCATAGATGGGCCTCTGAAGGACTCACGTGTTCCTCTGGGAGTCGGGCGGGAGGAGTAGGTGAGGAGGGAACCTAGTCTGTCTGGACCAGGGAAGATGGTGAGAAAGGGGGAGCGGGAGAGGAGGACCAGAGCCCTCACTTACTGGGAAGCAGGATGGAGGCACTCAGCCTAAACCCAGAGCTGAATGACTCTGTGTGTATGTGTGTAAGTGTGTGTGAGTGTGTGTGAAAGTGTGTGTGAGTATGTGGGTGTGTGTGTGTGAGTGGATGTGTGTCTGAGCGTGTGTGTGAGTGTGTGTGTGAGGGTGTGTGTGTGAGTATGAGTATCGTGAGAGTGTCTGTGAGAGTGTGTGAGTGAGTGTGTGTGATGTGTGGGTGTGTGAGTGTGTTTGTGTGAGTGTGAGTTGTGTGTGTGAGTGAGTGTGTGCGAGTGTGTGTATGAGTGTGTATGAGTGTAAGAGTGTGTGAGTGTAAAAGTGTGTGTGTCTAAGTGTGTGAGTGTGTGTATGTGAGTGTGTGTGTGTGTGTGTGTGTGTGTAATCTGGCTGTCATCCTATGAGAGAAAAAGATAAACATCAACATTCATTGTGGACCGGAGACTCATGGACATTTTCATTTGGGCAAAATTAAGCCCTAAACCAAGAAAGTTACAAAAGGAGGAGCGAATATGAAAATTACACTAGTCACCTAGGTGGGGAAACAGAAGTCCAGGGCAGGAAGCTGATTTTGCCGGTTACATTTCAAGGCTGAATCATATGAGAGGATTCCACCACACCAGCGGGACCCTGACTTTCAGCGCTGCATACTGTGACCTGTATTTAGGGGTACAGGCACAAGAGAATGGGGATGACCTTACATTTACTGATGATTCACTATGTTCCTGGAGAAGGCAATGGCACCCACTCCAGTCCTCTTGCCTGGAAAATCCCATGGACGGAGGAGCCTGGTGGGCTGCAGTCCATGGGGTTGCTAAGAGTCAGCACGACTGATCGACTTCACTTTCCCTTTTCCCTTTCATGCATTGAATAAGGAAATGGCAACCCACTCCAGTGTTCTTGCCTGGAGAATCCCAGGGACGGGGGAGCCTGGTGGGCTGCCGTCTATGGGGTCGCACAGAGTCGGACACGACTGAAGTGACTTAGCAGCACTATGTTCCAGATATGCAGAGGTGTTCACAATTTGTTTTTTTTCACCTAGGGCACAGAGCAACCCTAAATAGATATATTTTCCCTCTTCCATAGTGACACAAATAAGGCCATGGATTAAGCCTATCCAAGGAGACACAACCCGTGTCTCAGCCGCTGACACAAACACTGCCACTGTCAGAACTAAGACTCAGGTCCGCCTGGCCTCACAGCCCACGTCCCGTCCACTATGGAGACTCAGGTCCGCCTGGCCTCGCAGCCCACGTCCCGTCCACTATGGAGACTCAGGTCCGCCTGGCCTCGAAGCCCACGTCCTGTCCACTATGGAGACTCAGGTCCGCCTGGCCTCGCAGCCCGAGTCCCGTCCACTATGGAGACTCAGGTCCGCCTGGCCTCACAGCCCACGTCCTGTCCACTATGGAGACTCAGGTCCGCCTGGCCTCGCAGCCCACGTCCCGTCCACTATGGCAGGACGCTTCTCGTTACAGCCCACGCCCCGTCCACTGTGGCAGGACGCTCCTTGTTTACTTTTTAAATATGTACTTGTCTGACTGTGCCAGGTCTTCGTTGCCACATGTGGGATCTAGTTCCCTGACCAGGATTCGAACCCAGGCCCCCTGCACTGGAAGCGCAGTGTCTTAGCCGCTGGATCACCAACGAAGGCCCCATTACTTCCTTTCGAAGAAGACTTATACCTGCTTGGTGTTCTCCTGTATTGTACCTTGCACAGGTGGGCACGCTCAGTAGTACTGTCTGAGTGATGATCAGTTGCCATCTCTGCAGATGACGCCTGGAGAACTAGCCCTGCCGCTGGAAACTACACCCCCGACACCCAGCTCATCTTGCTGGATTCTCCAATGACCCAGACCTCCAGAAGCTTCTCTCTGGAGGCTTGCTGCTCATCTATGTCATGACCGTGGTGGGAAACCTGGGGATGGTGGCGCTCAGCCTCATGGAGTCCTGCCTCCGCAGTCCCGTGGATTCTTTCTCAGCGTCCTCTCTTTCCTTGATATCTGCTACTCCTCTGTGGTCACACCCAGGCTGCTGGTCGACTTTCTGGCCTCTGACAGGTCCATCCCCTTCAACGGCTGCTTGGTCCAGATGACCTTCTTTGTGATACACGCCACAGCTGAGAGCTTCCTGCTGGCTTCCATGGCCTGCGACCGCTGCACGGCCACCTGCCGACCTCTCCACTACGGCTCCGTCATGACCAGGGGCACCTGTCTCCAGCTGGTGGCTGCTTCCTCGCTTTCAGTGGCGCTAATCTTGCTGTCGAGACTGGGAATGTCTTTGCCCTGCCTTTCTGCGGGCCCAACCAGGTACTGCACTACTTCTGTGACATCCAACCCCTTCTCCGCTGGGCCTGTGCCAACACAGCCATGGCAGGAGTGGTCCTCTATATCTTCTCTGCCCTGGCTACCTATCTACCTGCTGCCCTCGTCCTCACCTCCTACGGCCTGGCCTTGGTGGCCATTGGGAGGATGCGCTCGGCAGCTGGGAAGGAGAAGGCCCTCTCCACGTGTGCCTCCCACTTCCTGGCCATTGCCACCTTCCACAGCACCGTGATTTCACCTACGTCCAGCCTCATGGATCCACCGACGATACCAGTGGCCAGGTCGTGTCTGTCTGCTGCACCTTCATAACCCCCATGCTCACCCCCGTCATCTAGAGCCTCCGCAACAAGGAGGTGAAGGAGGCCCTGCAGAGGAAGCTCCTGCTAAACCCTGCGAGGTTGTTTGTTGGCAAGACTAAGGCATAGCGTCTTCCCAGTCAGACTGTGAACCATCCCAGCCAGGAGCAGCCTGGTTTGGAAGGAGAGGGAGGAAGTTAGAAAGAAACAGCAGTATCATAGTCTGTGATGGTCTTATTTTCCAATGAAGGATATTCATCCTGTAAAAACAAACTATTTAAAATCATACAGTTGGTGAGAGAGTGAGTATTCACAATCAGAGCTTCCACACAAAAATCAGAGCTATTTCAATTATCCCACAGCCACACGCCGTTTATTAGCAGCTCATCATAACTCCCAGGAAACATCACACCAGGGGCAACACAATTATTCTGGTTTTCCCACTGACTTAGTGGCATGGGGGTAGGCTCCAGGGGCTCAGTTCCTCCTTCCTGTTCCAAACAGAAGATGACCTGGGTAGAAGGGTCCTTATTTCTCACTGCTGCTATGTTTTCATGAGCTGTCCTGTTAAATAAAACCTCAGGATCAAAACAGAACTTTCCCAATACATGTTTTTCTAGACAGACATTTGTACATCTTTTAATTCTCCAGAGTGTATGTGTGTGTATGTGTGTGTGTGAGAGAGAGAGAAAGACATTTAGGCAGCTACAGCATGGTCTAAGATACGGTGCTTTAGGAGGCTGATCCGAAAAAATTCTATCTTAGGAATTCCCTGGCTGTCCAGCAGTTAGCCCTGGGTGCTCCCACCACAGGGGGCATGCCTTCCAACCCTAGTGAATTAAGATCCTGCAAGCTGCTCAAGGCAACTCCCCCCAAAAAAACTGTCTATCTGGCCTGAATAGTTTTAACTATATGTGTAATATGAATATATATGTTTTAGAGAATCATACAAATGAAAAAGCGGAACCTGACGTAATTCAGGGTTGAATGCTGGACTAGAAGGCCTGCTCCTAAGTTAACACAAAGTCTTCATCTGCACTGAGTCGGATTCACCCTGGTAATCGGAATCACTAAAAAGCCTTTTTTCATATCTTTCCTAGGGATGTTATTCTAAATTTGAAAGTCTTACTATACAAATAGGTTTATCACAGTATCATTTTTTTAAAACAAAAAAATGAGCAGAAATGTAAATGCTTAAAGAAGGAATACTATTTAAAGAATCACTCCCTGCATGGATTATGATAGAACCCCTAAATGTTATGAAGACTACATAATCCAGGGAAAACAGCAGGTCAGAACATCTAGAGTGTGATAAAAATGAGTAACAAAAAGCCTGGGAAAGTGTTGGGGGCCAGAGTGAGGTACTCCGCCCGTGGCAAAGGTTATGAGGAAGGAGGCTCGACATACGCAAAGGCGGGATCGAGCCTCAGGAGTCCCCCTGGAACTCCTCGAGCATCTACCCCCCATAACCAGAGCCTGCCTACTTTACTACTTTGTGCTCTCACCTACACCTCTGACTACGGGGGGCTGTCCCCCACCACCTCTTTCAGAGAAGGAGTTAACTTAGAGCTCCAGTTAATAAAAACTCCTGGGCGTGACAAGAGTGTTTTAACCTACAAACTCCTCTGAAGGTTCTCTAGCCTGCCTGACAGGCTTGTCTGGCCACATGTGATTGCTCACAGCATCCCAACTGTGAGAGGAACGAGATGCTTTAAACCTTCTAAAAACAGGTTCCTTAGAAAAGTTAGAAAACTATTAGTATAAGTATAATGGGCTGATTAGAAATTGTATTGGTGAAGGGTTTTTCATTTGTTGAGCCAATGTTTGTTGCTAAGACTCCACATCCCCTGCCCTTACACACATTAATGAATATACAGAAGAAATAAGTATTAACCTTTGATATTAATCACGTTAGACCTTAGGCTAAGTAAATTCTTTCCTTAACTAAAACCCACTATACCCTCACCCTACAGGAATGTAACTTTATTTGGGTGGTGTCTGTTTTAAGAATAATCACCCCTGGAGAAATAAGTGTCCTGGTTGACTGACCGCTGTCACAAGGAGAGGGTCATAAATTGTCAGCAGGCCCCCCTGGCCAAAAGATGATGTAACACCCCTAAGACCTCTGTATACATTTGTATGAAGCACCTGACTTTGATAAAAGTCAGGACTGCTGACCCCACGTGACTTTTGCATAACATCTCAGTGTATAAAAGTAGACCATGGAAAATAAAGAATTGGGATCAGTTTCTCGAAATACTGGTCTCCCCATGTCGCTCTCTCTCTCACTCTGGCTGAATCTCCATCTGGAGCGCGGAACCCACCATGCTTACTAATTATGCCTGGGCTTCTAAGATCCGACCAGGGAGGCCTCAGTGTCTCCTCTCCTTCGGGAGAACGGAAGGACGCCTGCGGCCTACGTAAGTGGTGCAAGCTTCTTGTCTTGAAGTTTTATTGGTCTCCCGCGTAAACCAAGCTACTCAGCCTCTTTTCTCCACTGAATTTTCCTACTGAGCTATCCTCATCCTATTACTCTTTATATCTTTGATAAAATATTTAAATAAATAGGTCGCCGACACCGTCCCCGCTTCGAATACCCTGGATCAGCCGGGGCTGGACCCCGGCAGGAAAGTGTATATATAACAGAATCACTTTACTGTGGACCGGAAATTAATACAGTATTGTAAATCAACTATATGTCCATCAACTAGACTTCAAATAAAAAATTTTTTTAAAGTTGTATAGAGTGCTTTAAATTACCTGGCCTGAGGTTGGATCATAGCACTTCAACCCACATGCCATTCACCTGAAACCCAATCACATGACTTCAACATAACTGTAATGGAGACTGGGGAATATAGCCTTCTTTTTAATCCAGACATAGAAAAACTAAGTGATATTTAATAGATACATAGCTTTGCCTCTGTCACTGGCCAACTGGGCAGCTGATTACACCATCATCTGTATGAAGTTCTAAAACACCACCAGATTAACGTTGAAATAAACTGCTGGTTAACTCACACTTCTACGTAATTGAGGTGGACCGTTTCTTTGGGTGGGAACGTTTAAGCGTCCTTTGCCTGTGCTGAGCTACTTCTGTTGAGTATTTTTTGAATCACAGACTAAGTTCATGGTTTCCTACAAGCAGTAAAATTGCTAGTTGACAGCTGCCTGAGGTTGGAGGTCGCACTTCCCTTGAATTCTAAAACTAAATGATGGGGCTTCCCTGGTAGTCCAGTGGTTAAGCCTCCGCCTTGAAATGCAAAGACGGTTCGATCCCTGGTCTGGGAAGATCCCACATGTGCATGCGTGCTAAATCTCCTCAGTCGTGTCCAACTCTCTGTGACCCTATGGCCCACCAGGCCACCCTGTCCATGGGATTCTCCAGGCAAGAATACTGGAGTGGATTACCATGCCCTCCTCCAGGGGTTCTTCCCGATCCAGAAATCAAACCTGCGTCTCTTAAGTCTCTTGCATTGGCGGGTGGGTTCTTTACCACTAGCACCACCTGGGAAGCCCTACATGCTGTGGGCAACCCAGCCCGTGGGCCACAACTGCTGAGCCCGCATTCTAGGGCCAGTGAGCCTCAACTACTGAAGCCCACTCGCCTAGAGCCTGTGCTTCAGTAATAAGACAAGCCAGCTCAATGAGTAGACCGAGCACTGAAGGAAGAAAAGCCCCCGCTCAGAGCAACTAGAGAAAGCCCACATGTAGCGACAAAGACCCACCACAGCCAATAATAATAATAAAACAAATAAATATTTTTTTAAAAAAAAAACTCATTTTCTCAAAAAAATAAGGCACAATCTGGTAGTATTTACTAAGAGGAATCTTATCTAAGTTTAAACCCTGTAATATATCACCCAAGAGTGAAGTGAAATGGCTCAGTCGTGTCCGACTCTTTTCGACCCCATGGACTGTAGCCTACCAGGCTCCATCCATGGGATTTTCCAGGCAAGAGTACTGGAGTGGGTTGCCATTTCCTTCTCCAGGGGACGTGTCCCCCTCATTGCAGGCAGACGCTTTACCATCTGAGCCACCAGGGAGGCCCCACCCAAGAGTGGGTACATGCAAACACCTATATTCCTCAAGGGAGAATAAGAAATCACAAAAAGGAAAGCGTTTTGAAAACACGAAAGTCAGGAAACAAAAAGTGCAAGATAAATGTGTATGTGATATGTCTCTACTCCACTACACCGCTGCTGGACACATATTTATACTTTCAATCTGAAGAGCGGCAAATTAGTATCCTGTCCCGTTCCCTGTTCTCTCCTCAACATCCAGGACAATGCCTGATTGATTATAGCCACTTGTTAAAATATGCTCCATCAATGAGTGGATGGGCCTCTACCAGCTTTTCCCCTTGGACCTGAGGCATGGTCACTCCCTGAGAGCGTTTGAGAAATGGAGAATCTGGGACCCCACCCAGACCTACCAAATCAGAATCTGCATTTTAACAAGACCCCCAGGTGACTGGGGTACACATTAAATTCTGAGAAGCACCGATACAAGTGCCACAATTGAGCTCTAAACTCAAGAATAAACATGGTATGCAATGCTCCTCCCAGGGCTCACAGTGTACCTGGGAGCACATTCCCAGCAGAGCCAAAGCAGGACAAAACCAAGATATGACAGAACTCTGTCCTCTTCCTTGACCCCTTCACCACCATCTGTAACCCACATCAGTTCAGTTCACTCATGTCCGACTCTGCAACCCCATGGACTGCAGCACGCCAGGCCTCCCTGTCCATCACCAACTCCCGGAGTTCACTCAGACTCATGTCCATTGAGCCGGTGATGCCATCCAGCCATCTCATCCTCTGTCATCCCCTTCTCCTCCCGCCCTCAATCTTTCTCAGCATCAGGGTCTTTTCAAATGAGTCAGCTCTCCGCATCAGGTGGCCAAAGTATTGGCGTTTCAGCTTCAACATCAGTCCTTCCAATAAACACTCAGGACTGATCTCCTTTAGGATGGACTGGTTGGATCTCCTTGCAGTCCAAGGGCCTCTCAAGAGTCTTCTCCACCAACACAGTTCAAAAGCATCAATTCTTCAGCGCTCAGCTTTCTTTATAGTCCAACTCTCACATCCATACATGACTACTGGAAAAACCATAGCCTTGACTAGACAGACCTTTGTTGGCAAAGTAATATCTCTACTTTTTAATATGCTGTCTAGGTTGGTCATAACTTTCCTTCCAAGGAGTAAGCATCTTTTAATTTCATGGCTGCAGTCACCATCTGCAGTGATTTTGGAGCCCAAAAAAATAAAGTCAGCCACTGTTTCCCCATCTATTTGCCATGAAGTGATGGGACCAGATGCCATGATCTTCGTTTTCTGAATGTTGAGCTTTAAGCCAACTTTTTCACTCTCCTCTTTCACTTTCATCAAGATGTAAGTGAAACCTACATCAGCGGTCCCTAATCTTTTTGTCCCCAGGAATCGACTTCGTGGAAGATAATTTTTCCACCAACTGCGGTGGAAGGATTGTTGCAGGATGGTTCAAGTGCATTATATTTGTTGTGCGCTTTATTTCTACTGGGGTTTCCCTGATAGCTCAGTGGTAAAGAATCCGCCTGCAATGCAGGAGACCCCGGTTTGATTCCTCTGTCAGGAAGATCCGCTGGAGAAGGGATAGGCTACCCACTCCAGTATTCTCAGGCTTCCCTGGTGGCTCAGCTGGTAAAGAATCTGCCTGCATGTGGGAGACCTGGCTGCAATCCTTGGGTTGGGAAGATCCCCTGAAGAAGGGAAAGGCTACCCACTCCAGTGTTCTGGCCTGGAGAATTCCATGGACTGTATAGTCTGTAGGGTCGCAGAGTCAGACACGACTGAGTGACTTTCACTCATTTCTATTATCATTATATTAGCTTTGCCTCAGACCATCAGGCATTAGATCCTGAGGTGGGGGACCCCTGATGTACCTTAAAACGAGCATTAAGAGGAGATTCAGTGTGAATAAGGGCATCGTGTTGCCTAAGGGTGGGCTGATAGGACAGAAATGTCACTACCATTGTGTTAACCTTGGTGGGAAGAGTTGCCATCACGGGTTAACACTGTGTATGACTGTGGCTTCCTTTCCATAGTGTCCTCCTGGTAAGTGGACAGTCGCAACTCGGGGCTACCTTTCTGAGGCCCCCTTGCATACAGACACCGCCGTGTGAGCAGGTCTCACCAAAGGAATGCTACTGGAGGAGACATGCCATCCCAAGGATGGATTTTTTTTTTTTTTTCCAAGGATGGATTTTTAAGAAGTCAGTGGGTGTTACGACTTCTTGGCTCTCTTTCCTCTGCTGACAGGTGGAACAGGGAACTTCTAAAGGGCATCGCAGAGACACAGGGAAGGAACCTGGTTTCCTAAGTCGGTGGAGAAATGC
Source organism: Bos grunniens (assembly GCF_055505025.1). Taxonomy (NCBI): domain Eukaryota; kingdom Metazoa; phylum Chordata; class Mammalia; order Artiodactyla; family Bovidae; genus Bos; species Bos grunniens. Next base: position 82,019,641 of record NC_141179.1, on the reverse strand, counting down.
TGCCTTGTAACCAGCAACAAAAAATAAACTCTTATTTTGTTAAGTCACTGAAATTTAGGGGTTGTTAACTAAAGCTGTTAGAGTTTCCATAACTGAAACAAGCAACTTCTGGGTATTTGGGACTTTTCACAAGCTGGTAGAGTCCTCTCCTTACACCCAGGAGCCTTTCTGGGTGCTTCCATCATCTCTGTATTATTCCAGCTTCCTACACCCAGGAAGAGCACCGGTCAAAGTGAAACCTAAAGTAAGCTAGGTCAATGTCATTTTGACAGCGGCAACTCTTTCCCTAGATATGCTGTGAGGTGAATGTTGTTGTCTTCCTCTTACTGCTGAAGGAAAGAGGATCTAAGTGAGGCAACTCTCCCAACGTCTCACAGTCTGTGAGAAGACGTGCAGGATCTGGCTGGCCGATGAACATCCGAAAACCTCCCTAGCAATGAGGGAGAGAAAAATCAAAGTCCCAAGATACAGCTCTGTACCCTCCGAAGTAGTGACATTAAACAGCAGACAATCCCAGTGTCAGGGTGGCTCTGTGCAAACTGGACTGACCACTGCTGAGAATTGTTGTGGCTGTTTGGTCACGAACTTGTGTGGATTCTTTGTGACCCCAGGGACCGCGGCACGCCAGGTCTCCTCAGCCTGCTCAGACTCGCATCCACGGACTCGGTGATGCCATCCAACCATCTCATCCTCTGCCGCTCCCTTCCCCCCTTCCCCTCAGTCTTTCCCAGCATCAGGGTCTTTTCCAGTGAGCTAGCTTTTCGCATCAGGAGGCCCAAGTATTGGAGCTTCAGCATCAGTCCTTCCAATGAATATTCAGGGTTGATTTCCTTTAGGATGGACTGGTCCGAGCTCCTTGCTGTCCAAGGAAAATCAGCCAGTGTTTCCGCGTCCACGGAAGCAGGTCACCGCCCATGTGTGAGTGAGAACTCTGGCAGCCGGGCGTTCCCTCGTTACAGAGGTGGAGACAGGCGCACGGGCAGCTGAGAAGGCGGTCACCACGGAGCTACCGTTGGTGGGACACCTGAAGCCACTGCCGGAACTGGGATCGAACCGGGATCTTTAGGTCTTCGGTCTAACACCCTCCCAGCTGAGCTATTCTACTTCTGAGAATAAGTGGCAACAAATTAAGAAGTTGAACACATACATACTCTAGGATCCAGCCTGAGCAGAATTTCCATAAAACAGAAATCCTTGCACATTTGCATTACGAACCAGGTACCTGAAACAGTCATGGCAGCACTTCTCTCGGCAAAAGAGTCAAAGCAGCACAAATGTCTGTCAACAGTAGGAACGGATGAATAAAATGGAGCTTATTCATAACAGAAGCTAAACAGCAGCAAAAATAAATGAACTGCAGGTCCATTTATATCAAAATAACATGCCATTCATTACATACCATTCCGTATCAAAATGAGTGTCTCTAAAACATATAAGGTTAAGTGAAATAAGAAAGTAACAGAGGAATGCATACAGTATTATTTCATTTATAGAGTTAGAAAACAGGAAATGACCCAGCAATTACTCCTGGCTATATGTATCCAAAAGAAATAAAAACACTAATTTGAAAAGATATGCACACCCCAGTGTTCACAGCAGCATTATTTACAGTTCCCAAGACATGGAAGCAATCTAGGTACCCATCAACAGATGAATGGATAAAGAAGATGCGGGTGTGTGTGTGTGTGTGGGTGCGTGTGTGTACAGTGGAATACTACTTGGTTCCAAAAAAGGAATGAATATTTGCCATTTGCAGCAACATAGACGGACTCGGAGGGGATTATGCTAAGTGAAATAAGTCAGACAAACACAAATACTGCGTGATTTAAAAAAATACGGCAGGGCTTCCCTGGTGGCTCAGTGGTGAAGACTGCCGGCCAGTGTCGGAGACACGGGTTCCGTCCCTGGGCCAGGAAGATCCCACCCGCCGCGGAGCAACTAAAACTGCACCGCGAGTACTGACCCTATGCTCCGGAGCCCGGAAGCCGCAACTACCGAACCCCACGCGCAGATTCCCGATGCCCGCGTGCCCACAGCCACGCCTGGCAACAGGAGAAGCCGCCGCAATGAGAAGCCCGCCCACCACAGCCAGGGAGGAGCCCCCACGCGCCGCAGCTAGAGAAAGCCCCCGTGCGGCAAGGAAGACCCAGGGAAGCCAGAATATAAAATAAATAAATAAAATTTAAAACGCATTATTAATAAAAATACAGCAAATAGTGACTGTTCCAGAAAAGTAGCAGGCTCATAGAGCTGGCGCTGGCGGTAAAGAACCTGCCTGCCAATGCAGGAGAACTAACAGACGCTGGTTTGATCCCTGGGTTGGGAAGATCCCCTGGCGGAGGAAATGGCATCCCACTCCAGTACTCTTGCCTGGAAATCCCCATGGACAGAGAAGCCTGGCAGGCTACAGTCCACGTAGGTCACAAAGAGTCCAACACGACTAAAGTGACTTAGCCGGGCTGGGGAGGGCCAGGAGCGCTGCAGGGGTGGGGGAGTGCGAGGGACAAGCACTGGGCGGAAGGCAGGCTCGAGGATGCGCTGTACAAGCCGAGAGCTACAGCCACCCTTTGTAACAACTCGAAATGGAACATAACCCTTTAAACTTGCATTTAAAAATCATCAGGCTTAAAATTTAAAAAGAAAAGTAAAACTAAACAACTGTCATATTTAGAAATGTATTCACAGATGGTAAAGCTATTTAAAATAAAGCAAGAAGTGGTTACACAAAATTTGGGATTTCTCTGGTTGCGAAGAAAAGGGGGGGTGAAATTAGGGAGAGGCTCACAGGAGCGTTCTCAGAGCAGGATGCCCAGCGTGTGATCTGCGGACCACCACCATCTCTGCCATGAGGGAGCTGGTTAGAAACACAGAACCCCGGGATCCTCCCAAACCTACTGAGTCAGCCTCTGCATTTTACCATGATCCCCAGGTGACTCATAACCACATAAAAGATGCTGGCAACGTATTTTTAAGGTAGACAGTGCAAGTGCGTGCCTGCTAAAGCACTTCAGTCGTGTCTGACTCTTTGCCCACTATGGACTGCAGCCCGCCAGGCTCCTCTGCCCATGGGATTCTCCAGGCAAGAATACTGGAGTGGGTTGCCATGCCCTCCTCCAGGGGATCTGCCTGACCCAGGGATCAAACCCAGGTCTCCTGCATCTCCTGCATTAGCAGGCAGATTCTTTACTGCGGAGCCACCTGGGAAGCCCCAAATAGAGCATACATGGGTGTTTAACAATGTTCTTCAAATGGGGTTGATTTTATACACTTTTGCAAGTATATTTTACAATTGAGAACATTTTTAAATGCATAGTTCAAGTAGTTTTAAAATATTTTTCAGAATAAGCATAAAAACAAAGACCATGTATATATATAAGGGAAGACCACAAAGATGACAAAGAACTGAAACCAAACCCAGATAGTTATACTCAAAATCCAGTGCTCTCTCCACCCTTCTGTGCCTTTGCCCCAAGGCATTAAATGAACAGACTCCCAGGAATTGATCCTTTTCCAATTCTTCCTGCAACTGCATGGGCCAAAGGCCACAAGAAAAATAGAAAACTAATGGATGCTTTGGTGATTTGATCATTCTTACTTAGATATTCTGGGGTGACCTAGGAAAGTTATTTGCCTATTCAGGTAATCCCTGCCTCTCTTGGAAATATTTTCCTGAAAAATGTTTCAGAAAGTGGAATCCTAGAAATCTGAACTTTGTACTTAAATGTTTTATGTTTAGAAGGAAAGGAAAGAGAGAAGCAATACAATTCAGAATCCAAAAAAAAAAAATTGTGAAGTCTCAAATATGATACAAACACTTAATTTGATTTTGCACCTGAATGAAACAGCAAATAATATGTACAATCTGATACCAGACAGTCTGGGATTGATCATAGTTCTGCCACTTTCTATCTGTATGATCTTAGGGATTTGTGCCTCAGTTTTTTTCAACTATTAAATGAGAATAAAAATAGTACCTAATATTAGTATTGAGGAACTAAAACGCACTTAATACATGTAAAACCCTTAAGAGACTGCTTGGCATAGATAAATGGTCAACAAATAGTAGCTACTATCATAGAAGAATTGAGTCTTTTGAACTGTGGTGTTGGAGAAGACTCTTTTGAGTCCCTTGGGCTACAAGGAGATCCAACCAGTCCATCCTAAAGGAGATCAGTCCTGGGTGTTCACTGGAAGGGCTAATGTTGAAGCTGAAACTCCAGTACTTTGGCCACCTCATGTGAAGAGCTGACTCATCTGAAAAGACCCTGATGCTAGGAAAGATTGAAGGCGGAAGGAGAAGGGGATGACAGAGGATGAGATGGCTGGATGGCATCACCAACTTGATGGATATGAGTTTGAGTAAACTCCAGGAGTTGGTGATGGACAGGGAGGCCTGGCGTGCTGCAATTCATGGGGTCACAAAGAGTTGGACACGACTGAGCGACTGAACTGAACTGAACTGATCATCAATATTATTTATTAATTCATAACTGTATTAAAATGTAGAAATATAAACTTGCTAATAAAAACTGTCCAAAACTTGTAAATAATGGGAAAAAGTGAATAGCATGTCTTTTCAGGGTCATTCTAAGACATTACCTAACAAGACCTCCTGAAGATTAATTTAGGAAAATAAATCTACTTTCATTCACTGTTTACTATTTATTAAAAGTTCCAGATTCAGTGAAGTTACTATAGATATTAACTTACAGATTTTTGCCCCACAGAAATGCAAGTAATACCTGTGTTGCAGAAAAAAATAACCCCAAAGTGCCTACGTCCTTATCCTCCAGCTTCAACTATGAACAATTTATAGCTTCACTACTATTACAACTTCTCCCACCCAGATTTTTTTTCACTCTTTCAATATAGTTTAATATTTTACATTTATAATGTATTTTAACACAATTTTTAAACTTGCAAGAATAATATAAGAACACTGTGTCCTTTGGAGTTACTGTTTCTAATTTGCTCCACTTATTTAATATAAAACACTTTAAATATTCACATATAATTTATTCAAAACCATTTGTCACTAAACACTTTAATGAGCAGTTCCCAAGAACAGACAGTAGAGTTATCAAAATTGGGACATTTTAGAGTGATACAGTACTGTTATCCAATTCACAGTTCATATTAAGATCTTGTCAATTATCTTCAAAATGTTGTTTACATTTTTCACCATGGACCCATCCAGATTATTTTAAAGAAAATCTCCATGTCCTGCTACTTTATTTTAATGACCATATATATTTTTTATTTCATGTTGATGCCTAGACTTTGCTCCTGGTCTTCCCACTGGGAAATCCAGGCCTGACTCAGAGCAGAGTGGGACCATCGCATCTCAGCCAGGAGTTCACAGGGCCAGATGCTCTGTACTTCTCTTCAGTTCAAACACTCATGATTCCAGAACCTCCACCACCCCTACTCCAGGAGCCTCAGCTGAGCCATCAAGGGACAGGCTCAGGGGAGCAGTGTCAGCTGACAAATAGAGAGGAGGCCCTCTCCCCACCACCCACAAAGCAGAGTCAGAGAGAGGAAAAGAGGGGGAAAGCCACAGCTGGGAGATGATCCAAATGCATTTTTGCTCCTGGTTAACCATTCCCTTGGCTCCTCCTTACACCCATTGGCATTTCCTGTGCTTAAATGCTAGCTTTGTTTCTGAAAATACAATTTTCTAAATTGCTAATATAAATAAACCACCCATTCTGTTGACAAGGCTCCCAGCGCCTCCTTGGATGAGTCCCTGGTGGCTGATGCCAGGAGAGCTTCCCAGAGAGGGTCAGGCCCCAGGATGCCTGCCCCAGGGTGCCCACCCCCTCAGGGCTCCACCACGGCTGGGACACAGAACAGCAAGGAAAGGGGCTCAGCACGGCCTGACCCGCCCTAGACTCACTCTCCGTGGGGCTCAGCGTCACCGACTCTTCCTCCAGGGTTGGAGCCCAGGGCAGGTCCTCAGTGTCCAGCCAAGGTCCCCTGGGCTCTTTAGTAGACTAGCTGGGAAAACTGGCCTCCAGATTCCAGAAAGCCCCCACAGGGGGCAAGATAATGTCTCTTCACCCAGAATTCAGAGTCCAGGGAGGAAGCTGGACGGCTCCCACCTCTCCTTCTGAGTCTCCCTGCAGCCAAGGTGGAACCACCAGCACCAGCTCCTCAAGGAGACCCTAACTTCCTCTGCCTCAAGGCCAAACCAAGTGACCAGATTCTGCAGGGCATCATCCCTTCTGCCCTGAGACTGACCCTCCCGCAGTCCCAGGACAGGAGGTGGGCCCGGTGTGTTTCAGGGCCTCCCTGAGCTCTGAGCCGCCACAGCACCTGGGGTCCTGAGGGGCAGAGCCAGCTGATGAACTGGCAGGAGCGGAGGCGGCCTCGGCTTCAGTCCTGAGGGCCGCTCCCTGTTCCCCTGAGCCGGGTGCCTGCCATCAGCTCTGAGTCCAGGAACAGCTCTAGAGAGAACCCCAAAGACACGGGCTGGAGTGGACGTGAGTCCTGGAATCCCCCGCGTGCCTGGTGGGGAGGATCCTGAGTTCCCACTGGAGCTGTGCCAGGTGGGGGCACTGCCCGCTGAGGTGGGTGATTGTCCATCGGACGTCCTACTGAGTTCCCCCACCAGAGCTGGTTCAGAGAGCTGAGGTTGTCTGTTCTCTCCTCCTTCCTCTCCCCCAAATCTGGACGCACCCCACCCCCTACTCTGCCAGCCTGTAAGCATTTCCTGAGACCCCACTGCCTTCAGGGGTCCAACCCACTACTTGTTGCTAATCTAACTTGGAGTGGCATGAAAGTTAATGTGTTACCCTGTTTCCGGAACCGTGCTAAGTATAGTGACACATGCTATCTCTCTACCTCGTGGAAACTGAGGAAACAGGCTCAAACTGTCCTTGCCATGCATTTTTTGCCCAGTAAACGTTTACAGAGGAGATTAATTCCCACTTCCAGGCTGCTGCACACCCTCATCTCTTCCACAAGGCTCCCCCTTCCTGATTTGTCAAGGTCCAGCCCCGTCCCTTCTCTTTCTGAAGCCCTCGCTGGTCACTAGAAAGGGTCCTCGCAGGTTCCTTCATTCCTGAGTCACAGGAGTCAGTTTGCTTTCAACATTATTTCAAGATCCTAAATGGTCAAAGTCATGCTTTATGCTATTCTGAAAATTAATTGTTTAAATACTGCTGAACGACCTCAATTGTTCAAATATTCTTGCATAACTGTAACTGTTCAAATATTTGCTATTCTCTTGATACAAAACCTAGAACAGTCTCTGCTTTCAGAAGTTACAGTGTGATAGAGAAACAAAACAACCCAGGAGGGGGGAAAGAAAGTCTCGGAAACGTTGACCAAGCCTGGATAAGCGAGTCTAAATGCATCTGTGTGAGTCACACTCAGCCTCCAGCTTGCAGCAGCACACATGAGGGAATTCTGCTGGGTGAGGGGAGGCCCCTGGCAGGGTTGAGGCAGGACTTCACAGGCGTTATGGAAGACATCTGGAGGCTCTTCGCTAGCTGGGAGCCTCGGGTCCGTCTGCAAGGCTGTCAGTCAAGGCCGTTGTCAGTGAGGATTATCGTAGATGGGCCTCTGAAGGACTCACGTGTTCCTCTGGGAGTTGGGCGGGAGGAGTAGGTGAGGAGGGAACCTAGTCTGTCTGCACCAGGGAAGATGGTAAGAAAGGGGGAGCAGGAGAGGAGGACCAGAGCCCTCACTTACTGGGAAGCAGGATGGAGGCGCTCAGCCTAAACCCAGAGCTGAACGACTCCGTGTGTGTGTGTGTCAGTGTGTGTAAGAGTGTGTGTGTGTGTGTGTGTCAATGTAAGAGTGTGTGTGTGAGTATGTGTGTGTGTGTGTTTGTGTGAGTATATGTGTGTGTGAGTGTGAGTGTATGTGAGTCTGTGTATGAGTGTGTGTGTGTGTCAGTGTGTGTAAGAGTGTGTGTGAGTGTGTGGGTGTGTGTGTCTGTGTGAGTGTATGTGTGAATGTGAGTGTATGTGAGTCTGTGTATGACTGTGAGAGTGTGTATGTGTGGGTGCGTGTGTGTGAGTGTGTGTGTGTGTGTATGTGTGTGAGTGTGAGTGTATGTGAGTCTGTGTATGAGTGTGAGAGAGTGTGTGTGGGGGTGCGTGTGTGTGAGTGTGTGTGTGAGTGTGTGGGTGTATGTGTGTGTGAGTGTGTGTGCATCAAAGGAATCTGGCTGTCATCTTATGAGAGAAAAAGAAAACCATTAATATTCATTCTGGACCAGAGACCCTTCATTTGTGCAAAATTAAGTCCTTCAACCAAGAAGTAGAAAGGGAAGAGTGAATATGAAAAATGCCGAGGGCCCTGGTGAAGAAGCAGGGATGCGGGGCCGGAAGCGTCCAGGCTGAGCCGTGTGCCCGGATCCTGCCACGCCGCCAGGACCCTGCCTTTCAGTGCTGCATCCTGTGACCTGCCTGTGTAGAAGCAGGCACGAGAGAGTGGGGACGGCACCTCACCTTCCCTGATGACTCACTGTGCTCCGGACAGTCAGAGCTTTTCCATTCATTCATTTTCACCCAAGCCACAGAGCAGTCCTGAGTAGATACATGATCTCTATTTCACAGGTAAGAAAAACAAGACTCAAAGACAGATTATCCAAGGAGACACAGCCAGTGAGAGGCGAGCTGAAATGAAGACGCGGGTCTGTCTGCCTTCACAGCTCATGTCCTGTCCACTAGAGCGTGACTCTCCCACGCATCTTGCAGAAGAGAACTTACACGCGCCTGGCGTTCCTCCTCGCTGTACCTTGCACAAGCGGACACACTCAGCAAAAATATCTGTTAAAAAAAAAAAGAAGACTACTACTATCCTTAAGTAGTCTAGGGATAGAAAACTAGTCTTTTCCCCACAAAGGTAGTTATAATTCTCCTCATGAAAGCAAACAGAAAATGAAGATTAATTATTTGTAGAGCCAGTAATTACATTGAGGGGAGGAAGAAGGAACAGCAATATTATTCTTATCAACACAAATTTAGTTCTGCTATATAATTTACAAGCAGGATCCAACTGAATCCTTACAAGAAACCTCGTGAAACAGGTTAGAATAAATCACCTGTTCTACAGTTAGGGAAACTGAGTCTCAGAATGGTTAAGTGAGCTGCTCAAACTTATGGAAGTAGTAAGTGTCTGAGTGATGATCAGTTGCCACCTCTGCAGGTGACGCCTGGAGAACTAGCCCTGCCGCTGGAAACTACACCCCCGTCACCCGGCTCATCTTGCGGGGATTCTCCAATGACCCAGACCTCCAGAAGCTTCTCTCTGGAGGCTTGCTGCTCATCTATGTCATGACCGTGGTGGGAAACCTGGGGATGGTGGCGCTCAGCCTCATGGAGTCCTGCCTCCGCAGTCCCGTGGACTTCTTTCTCAGCGTCCTCTCTTTCCTTGATATCTGCTACTCCTCTGTGGTCACACCCAGGCTGCTGGTCGACTTTCTGGCCTCTGACAGGTCCATCCCCTTCAAGGGCTGCGTGGTCCAGATGACCTTCTTTGTGATACACGCCGCAGCTGACAGCTTCCTGCTGGCTTCCATGGCCTGCGACCGCTGCACGGCCACCTGCCGACCTCTCCACTACGGCTCCGTCATAACCAGGGGCACCTGTCTCCAGCTGGTGGCTGCTTCCTCACTTTCAGTGGCGCTAATTCTGCTATCGAGGCTGGGAATGTCTTTGCCCTGCCTTTCTGTGGGCCCAACCAGGTACTGCACTACTTCTGTGACATCCAACCCCTTCTCTGCCGGGCCTGTGCCAACACAGCCATGGCAGGAGTGGTCCTCTATATCTTCTCTGCCCTGGCTACCTATCTACCTGCTGCCCTCGTCCTCACCTCCTACGGCCTGGCCTTGGTGGCCATTGGGAGGATGCGCTTGGCAGCTGGGAAGGAGAAGGCCCTCTCCATGTGTGCCTCCCACTTCCTGGCCATTGCCACCTTCCACAGCACCGTGATTTCACCTACGTCCAGCCTCATGGATCCACCGACGATACCAGTGGCCAGGTCGTGTTTGTCTGCTGCACCTTCATAACCCCCATGCTCACCCCCGTCATCTAGAGCCTCCGCAACAAGGAGGTGAAGGAGGCCCTGCAGAGGAAGCTCCTGCTAAACCCTGCGAGGTTGTTTGTTGGCAAGACGAAGGCATAGCGTCTTCCCAATCAGACTGTGAACCGTCCCAGCCAGGAGCAGCCTGGTTTGGAAGGAGGGGGAGGAAGTAAGAAAGAAACAGCAAATACCATACTTTATACAGAGTGTTGCTAAAGCAGCTTTGCATCCATTATCATATTCAGTCTTTGCCATTGCACAGTGGAGCAGCCATCCTAAGGATGATCTCACTTTACAATTGAAGGAGATTTCACTCAGTAAACACAAGTTAATAACCTGAAGCAATTCGTGACAGAGTAAGTATTGTATTTAGAATTATAAAGAATTATATTTAGCCTGGACATCTTTGAATATGCATATAGGGGCTTCTCTGGTAGTCCTGTGGCTAAGAGTCCGTGCTCTCAATGCAGGGGGCCTGGGTTTGATCCCTGGTCAGGGAACTAGATCCCACATGCCAACTAAGACCTTGTTGTTCAGTCGCTCAGTCGTGCCCGACTCTGCGACCTCATGGACTACAGCACGCCAGGCTTCCCTGTCCTTCACCATCTGTCCGAGTTTGCGCAAACTCATGTCCATGGAATCAGTGATGCCATCCAACCACCTCATCCTCTAAGACCTAGCACGGTCAAATAAATAAAAATAAATATTTAAAATAAACCAATAAATGCACATGCTATATGGTGAGTATATGTGTTTTAGAGACTCACACAAATGAGGAACGTGAACTTGACATCCTTCGAGGTTGGACGCGGGACTGGAAGGCACGCTCTCAAACTAAGGCAACATTTTTTTAATGCTTCCCTCTTGGCAATTTTTTGTTTGTTCTCCTGGGTCTTCGTTGCTGTGCGCAGGGCTCTCTCTGGTTGCAGAGCGCGGGGCTACTCTGCTGCAGTGCAGAGGCTGCTCACTGTGGCCGCGTCCCTTGCTGCGGAGCAGACACTCAGGAGCCGCAGCTCGAAGACTCTAGAGCAGGCTCAGGAGTTTGGCACACCAGCCCAGCTGTTTCGTGGCTTGTGAAGTCCTCCCACACCAGGAATCGAACCTGTGTCCTCCCCATTAGCAGGCCGACTCCGGCCCACTGTACCACCAGGGACGTCAAGACAGAGTCTGAACCCGGACCGTGCTGGCCTCACTCTGAGCTTTTGGGATCATCAAAAGACTTTTTTCAGATCTCTCTTAAGGATGTGATTCTAGATACAGACAATCTTACTATACAAAGAGGGTTATCACAGCATCATGTTTGAAAACAAAAACTTGAGAGAAATCTAAATATTCAAAGAAGGAAAAAACTAAACCCCTAAATGTCATGTTGATGGAGAGACATAATAACATGGAAAACAGGAGGTCAGAACAGTGTGATTGCAACAATGTGATAAAAAGGAGTAGGAAAAACCCCGAGGTACACACAGTGATTCAAATGATGGTAAATGATGGTCTTACTAGAATAGTGGCCTGTGAGAAGACGTTTTTCTATTTTTCTCAAAAATTTTACAAAACTTTTTAATAAGCATGTTCAATTTTGATATTTTATTCTAAAAATGGATAATTTAAAAATCCTTTCCAGTAAACTAAGCATGAAAATATTTTACTTTTTGTGTCTCTTTCTAGAAAGTAAATATTTACTAAATTATTCCTATGCATCACATTCCTTTAACTAATAAACCAAGTTTTTAGTACACACCTACAATTAAGGTCAGGACTAGAACATTATGGTAAAGAGACTTGATAAAAATTAACCTAATTCACTCACCTGTAAAAATACGTATGAGGTCATCAGGTCACCACCGGGTGGTGGGACCTGACTAGGTTAATATCCAGAACATGCATTAGGTAGCTTTATGCTACAGTGACAACCCCACAATGTCCACCAGTTAACACCACAAAGGCTTTTACCCATGCTAAACTGGAGACACACCAGGTGACTCGCCAGGGCAGACTTTATCCATCTGTCAATATCTGGACCCCTTTCCTCCGACAATGCCATCATCTCAAACTCGAAGAGCCCTCCAAGACTGTCAGGGGAAATAATCAAGAACGTCATGGAGAGAGCTCTTAACTGTCTGGCCTGAGGTTGGCTCACATCACCTCACCCTCTTACAGCTTTAACATAACTGCAGAAGAGACTGGGAAATACAGCCTTCTTAGTCCAGACACAGAAAAAGTAAATGAGATTTCATAAACACATAGCTTTGTCTCTGTTACTGGCCATTGGGCAGTTGATTACACCATCTTCTGTACGGAGTTCTAAAACACCACCAGATTAAATCTGAAATAAGCCTCTGGTCAACTCATGTGCGTGCGTGCGAAGTCGCTTCAGTGTCTGACTCTTTGGACTGTAGCCCGCCAGGCTTCTCTGTCCCAGGGATTCTCCAGGCAAGAATACTGGAGGGGGTTGCCGCACCCTTCTCCAGGTTAACTCATGCTTCTACATAACTGAGGTGAACCGTTTCCTAGGGTGGAAATGTTTGAACAGCCTTTGCCTGTGCTGAGCTACCTCTGTCGTTTTTTGAGCTACACGCTCAGATCGTGGTGCCACCACAAGAGCAAAATGAACTCTGAGACCTGCTAGTTCACAGTCGCCTCAAGTTGCAGGTCGCAGTTCCCTGGAATTCTAAATCTATTGCAAAATGCAATATATTTCAAAATATAATATGTACACACACTATGATTCAGCAATTCAGTGAGCAGGCATACAATCAAGAGAAATTCTTGCAGATTCGCATTTTGAAATATATACCAGGAATGCTTAAAGCAACACTATTTCTCACAGCAAAAAAAATGTGAACGCAGCTGTAGGAACAGATGAATGAAACAGCGCATGTTCAGACACCAAAAACTAAACAGCAGCAAAAAGAAAAGAATACAGGTTATTATCAAAATAAATGTCTCTAAAACATAAGACTGAATGAAATGAGGAAGTAACGGAAGGATGCACTCAGTGTTTCTCCATCTATAGAGTTCAAAAATGGATAATGACCCAGCAATCATTCCTGGGTGTGTACATACACATATATGTAAATATATCTCTCCAAAAGAAACAAAAACACTAATTTGAAAACAGGCACACACCCCAACGCTCACAGCAGCATTATCTACAATTGCCAAGGTATGGAACAAACTAAATGCCCATCAACGGATAAAAATAGATAAGAATTTATTATATAAAAATGCATCTTATTTATATAAAAGTTTATCCATTTATCAGTGGATAAAAATGAGGTGGTACGGACACACACACACACACACACAATGGAATCACAACAGACACACACACACACACACACACACTGGAATCACAACGGACACACACACACACTGGAATCACAACGGACACGCACACACACACGCACACACTGGAATCACAACGGACACACACACACACACACACACACAATGGAATCACAACGGACACACGCACGCACACACACACTGGAGTCACAACGGACACACACACACACACTGGAATCACACTCAGCCATAACAGAAAAGCAAGTTTTGCCACTTGCAGCAAGACAGATGGCCTTGGAGGACATTATGCTAAGTGATAAAAGTCAAACAGAGAAATACAAATAATGCATGACATCATTTATATGTGGAATCTAAAAACTACTACAGACTAGTGAATATAACAAAAACGTGGCAGGGAGCGGAGCGAGGGTCACTGTGGGGGCAGCCGAGTGGGGGGCGCAAACTGCTGGCTGTAAAACAGACCAAGTGTGCTTTGTCCGTGAGGAGCCTAGCCAATATTCTGTAATAACTCTAAGTGCAAAGCAAGTTCTTAAAATTTTTTAAAAATTTAAATGAGCAAAATTAAACAATTATAATATTTAGAAATGTATTCATAGATGGTAAAGCTGTTTAAAGCAAGGAGTGATTACACAAAATTTGGGATAATACTTACCTCTTATCGGGGAGAAAAAGAAGGTGAAATTGTTACCAAGTCCAAGCTCACACTGCTCACCCTATGGACAGGCCAATAAATCCAAGAAACAGGTGCTGAGCCAAGGAATACAACTTTATTCAGTCATATTTGGCTGACTGAGAGGATGACAAATTACTGTCTCAAAATAACCATCTTACGGGGGGCCTGGATGCCAGATTCTTTTATAGAAGGGAGATGGGGAGGGTGCGCGAGGAAATAAATAAAAAGGCCGTTAATCTTAGTCTTGTAACTGTCTTCCAGAAGGCACGCCTTCAGCACGGGATGTCTTGCTGCCCTCCTTTCTGCCCTCCACAGGTGCATGGGGCCTGGACAAAGGCACTTTAGTTTCACAGTCTGGCAAAGGGGCAGGGTTCCCCGAGGCAGGCCAGGATGTGTGATGATAACAGCAAAAGCAGAAGAGCAAGTCGAAGAAACAGTTCTGACGTGGAGTCAGAATCAGCTCGTCCTGGCCACAGGATGAGGAAGAGGCTCGCAGGCGCGTCCTTAGGTCCTGCTACGGGAGATGTAAACTGGACCACCACCGTCTCCATCACCCGGGAGCTGCTGAGAAACGCAGAGCCTCCGGCTCGTCCCCAAACCCACGGATTCCGCATCTGCATTTTAACGTGGTCCTCAGGCGACTCTCAACCACATACCACATACCCGCAGAGTTCTATTTTTAAGGTAGATACTGCATGTGCTTGCGAGCTCAGTCATGTTCGACTCTTTGTGACCCCGTGGACTGCAGCCAACCAGGCTCCTCTGTCCTTGGAATTGTCTAGGCAAGAATACTGGAGTGGGTTGCCGTGCCCTCCTTCCAGGAATCTTCTCAACCCAGGGTACAAACCCGCGTCTCTCGTGTCTCCTGCATTGGCAGGCGGATTCCTTACCACTGTGCCCCTGGGAAGCCCAGACAGTGCGTATACAGGTGTTTACTTTAGCAATATTCTTCAAACTGCAGGTTTCATACACTTTCACTTGTGTATTTTGCAATTAAGAACATTTTTTCAATATACAGTTTGAATAGTTTTTAAATATTCCTCAGAATAAATATAAAAACAAAGATCACATATAAAAAGGAGGAAGATAACAGAACTGAAATCAAACTCAGATATTTAGACTCAAAATCCAGTGCTGTTTCCATTCTTCCCTGCCTTTGTCCCAAGGCAGTCAATGAATGGACCCCCAGGAACTGATCAATTTCCACTTCCTGCAACTGCATGGGGCAAAGGCCACAATGAAAATAGAAGACTATTGGAAGCTTTGGCGACTGATCATTGGTACCTAGATATTCAGGGGTGGGCTAGGAAACTATTTTCCTACTCAGATAATCCCTGCCTTTGGAAACTTTTTTCTTTTTTCCTAAAAAAATGTTCCTGAAATTGAAATGCCTGAAATTTGAATGTTGTATGTATATGTTTTGTCCATTTGGAAGGAAAGGAGGGAGAGAAGTGATACAATTCAGAGACCGAAAAAATATTATGAAGTCTCAAATGTGATATAAACACTTAATTTATATCTGAAGGTTATACACTGTATACAGAGAAGGCAATGGCACCCACTCCAGTACTCTTGCCTGGAAAATTCCATGGACCGAGGAGCCTGGTGGGCTACAGTCCATGGAGTCGTGAAGAGTCAGACACGACTGAGTGACTTCACTTTCACTTTTCACTTTCACGCATTGGAGAAGGAAATGGCAACCCACTCCGGTGTTCTTGCCTGGAGAATCACAGGGACTGGGGAGCCTGGTGGGCTGCCGTCTACGGGGTTGCACAGAGTCGGACACGACCGAAGCAGCAGCGGCGGCGGCGGCGGCGGCGGCATACACCATGTATCTAAGTATTTAACTTATTAACAAGAGATTATACTTTAAATACTGATAACACATGTGCATACTCTCAGACGTGTCAGGCTCTTTGCAGCCCCATGGATTGTAGCCTGCCAGGCTCCTCTGTCCATGGAATTTTCCAGGTAAGAATACTGATAAACAAATTTTCTTTTTTTTTTTTTTCTCATGGCTTGCAGGATCTTAGTTCCTTGACCAGGGATGGAACCCAGGCTTACACAGTGAAATCACCAGGTTTTAATTGCTGGACCACCAGGGAATTCTCTCAGATTTAATTTTCTCCTGGAACTTTGCAATTCACAAGTCCTGATGTATTTTGTTTATTTGAAATGGTATTTGAAAGGACAAAATCTAATTTTAATGTTGGATATAAAGATCTGCTGACAGTAATTAGGCAAATGATAGAGTAGGAAACTGTGGAACTATGAAAATGACTTTCCAATGCTCTTTTAAAATTTGTGAAGAGAAAATGTAACACTGATTGTCTTTCTCCCTTCATAAAGGAGACTGCAACCAGCTAAATCACAGTCTGCAGTTTGGTGGACTGTGAACTTCCCTCTGTTGAGGGTTAGCTGATGCTGATACTCAGCTTCTTAGGAAGAGGTGCTTATCCAAACTGCTCCAAATTCACCTGTGTGAAGAGTTTGACTTTTTTTTTCTCGACAAGGTCTTTTGAGTTCCTCTTTCTGGAGTGAAAGTGTTGGTCTCTCAGACCTGTCCGACACTTTGTGATCCCATGATCGACTGTATCCCGCCAGGCTCCTCTGTCCATGGATTTTCCAAGCAACAATACTAGCGTGGGTAGCCATATTCCTCTGCAGGGGATCTTTCCAACCCAGGGATCGAACCTGGGTCTGCATGGCAGGTGGACTCTTTATCATCTGAGCCACCAGGGAAGCCCTTTCTGAAATAGGAGATGGCAACCCACTGGGGTATTCTTCTTTGGAAAGTCCCCATGGACAGAGGAGCCTGGAGGGCTACAGTCCACGGGGTCTCAAGGAATCGGACACAACTGAGCGACAGACACACACACACACTCTGCCAGATAGCAAAAGCATTCTCTTGGGCAATTCTGGGCAATCACAGTCAGTTTAAAAGTACCCTCCGACCCTTCCCTAACACCCACCCATACACACACTCCTTCCTTTCCCAGAGCTGAGAGTACCAAGGAGTCAAGGTGGAATAGATAGCATCGTTGCCTGGTCCTCTGTCATGGTGTCTCCGTGCTGGCCTTTCCCCTGACTTCCTCTTTCCCCCTGGTTTCCAGTTGCCAGACCGTGACATCATGGTCCTGACTCCATATCCGAAGGCCACGCTAGTCGCTCAGCCTCTCCTGGTGCACTCTCAGAGGGGTTGGCCACACTTGATACGCTCTCAGAGGGGTTGGCCACACTCACCCTCTCCCATGCCACGTGGGGTCTCTGTCCAGCCCGGCCATACACATACTTCTTTCCACCGCTCCTTGAAGTAATGGTTCCCTTACTTCCAGATGGCGGCTCTAGAGACTGGACCACAGGATTCCTTCTGGATTCAGCGGCCCAACCCCCTAAACTCACTACAGCTCTTTCCTAACTTGCAAGCCTAGGGGATTTTTATCTGGAGAGAAAGAAAAGCTCTGGAAAAACCTGGTTCTGACTGAGCACCTATTCTTGTATGCCTGTGGTTAAGGCACAAGTGTATGCCCTGGGTCACTGAAGACTCTAGCTTTTGAAGTTCAAAAGCTTTTTATCACAAAAGTGTTATCTCTGCCCTGAGTTTCCAAAACATATTTTAAACCTCAAAGGCCAGGGATTGACTTTTTTGGTATTCGCGCTATGCGGCACTAACCTTAGCCCAAGGTGTGGCTGCCAAGAGGTCTCTTTTGAAGAGGGAAAGATCATTGAGTTTGTTTGTTTGTTTGTTTAATTATTTTTTTAAAAATCAGTGTATCAAAATAAGATTCTACTATATCTAATTGTAAACATTCACACATTTTCTCCACCACTACACCTTATCTTTTAACCACAAACTTTGGAAATATATGTACAGCATTTTGTACATGTGTTTTAAATTTTGTTGTTCTCCTTTATAATTGAACACAGTTGTCAAACTTACTTAAATTCAATAAGCATCAAATTTACTTTTTTTGGCATATCCAATGGTATCTTTCTTTGTCTCAGTTGTAAAATCATTAACATCAGCATTTTACTTTTTCATTTTCCACTATACTTCTATAAATAAGGGTGAATATGCAATAAAATGTTCAAGTAGTTACACAAACATTGCCATATTTAGATGGGAGCACTACTCAGATGAAACTATTGGCTGACAGACAGCAGGACTCTGAGGGAGCATAAAGTGGTTATTTGTCTACAGAAACAGAAAAGTCAAATTTGGTCTAAGAAGGGAGTTTAGAGGTGCGGCTATATATGAAAGGACCGGTTGTATAAAAGTTAATGATTCCCTGGATTTTGATCCACTCATTTTTTGTTCACCCTTACCTATCTTCACATGTCTAGGTGGAAGCAATGAAAACAATTCTACTTATAACAGTTTTGAAAGTGTGAAACTGTTAGTCATTCTGTTGTGTCTGCCTCTTCTTGACCTCATGGACTGTAGCCCTCCAGGTGTCCCAGTCCATGGGATTCTCCAGGCCAGAGTACTGGAGTGGGTTGCCATTCACTTCTCCAGGGAATCTTCCCAAGCCAGGGATCGAACCCGGGTCTCCTGCCTTGCATGACATTCTTCACCATCTGAGCCACCGGGGAAGCCCTGTAATGGCTTTATCAAAACATAATTCCTGTATCCTACAGTTCACCTAAGCACAAAAAATCCACACCTCGCCTCTTCCTTTGTATCTCCTTTACTGTTACACTCACAAAATTTCTGATACCAGATGTTTGGGGTTTCCGCTGCACAACAAGCAATTCTCTGTGATACCAGCTAGATGTTCTACAATTCACCAACCAAAGTCAGCCCAGACCCCACAGGTGAGGGCTCAGTCCCACAGGACTGTTCTCCACTTCAGACACCAAGCCAAGCAGTAGTCCCTAGGTTATCCACAACTTCAGTCTGACTCGCTTGCAAACTGGAGGTTTCCATGACTGCCCTCACCTCACCCTTGGACTCAATTATTTGCTGTAACAGCTCATAGAACTCAGGGAAACACTGACCTGCCTTTATCAGTTTATCGTAAAATAAAAGGCATGAAGGGGGCTTCCCTGGTGGTCCAGTGGTTGGGAATCCACCTTGCAGTTCAGGAGACACGGGGTTGATCCCTGGTCAGGGAACTAAGATCCCACATGCCGAGGAGTAACTTAGCCCACGAGCTGCAACCACGGAGCCTGCGCACGGCAACTAGAGTCCACGTGCCACGAAAGACCCCACACAGAGAGACAAGGATGCTGCGGGCCACGACCTGGCACAGCCAAATAAACAAGTATTTGTAAAAGGTGTGATAAAGGACACAGATGAAGAGACAAAGGAAGAGACACGTGAGGCAAGGCCCAGCAGGGACCTAAGTTCAGGATCTTCTGTCCGTGGAGAGTTGGGATGCACCATCCTCCCAACATGCAGATGTGTTCACCGACCCAGAAGGTTCCAAACCCTAACCCTACTATTGAAATTTTTATGGAGACTTCATCATGTAGGCATGATGAGTTATTCATTCCATTTCCTCTCCCCTCTCTGGAGTATGGGCAGTGGGAAATGGACAATCCTTTGCATGGCTGAATAATGTTCCATTGGATCTACACCATTTAATGTATCCATTCATCAGTTAATAGACATTTGGATTGTTTTCCCCTTTTAACTATGATGAATACTGCGGCTAGGAACAGTCATGTACAAGTTCATGCACAAGTACGAACACATATTTTTAATTCTCTAGGAACAGAATCGCTGGGTCATGCAGAAGCCCTAAGCTTAATCTGTTCAGGAGCTACCAGACTGTTTTCCAAAGTGTCTATGTCATTTTACATTCCCACCAGCAGTGTCTGAGGACTCCGGTTTCCTCCCATTCTTACTAATACTTGTTCATATCCATCTTTTACCATTAAAAACATCCCCATGAATGTGAAGTGATATGTCTTGCTGTGGTTTTGATTTTCATTTTCTTGATGACCAAAAATGTCAAAAATCTTTTTATGTGCTTATTGACCATTTGTATATCTTTTTTGGAGTCAATGTGTATTCATTATTAATTGGGTTATTTTCATTATTGAGTTTATGTGTTCTTTATATATTGTAGATACAAAGTCCTTTACAGATAATACAATTGGCAAATATTTCTTTCATTCAATGTCTTTTCATTCTTTTGAAAGTGTCCTTTGATGCACAAAACTTTTTAACTTTGATGAAGTCTACTTTACCTATTGATATGGGATGATTTTTTTTGTCACCCCCAGCTCCCCCCAGAAAATTCAGATGTTGAAACCCTGATCCCTAATATGATCGTATTGGGTGATGGGGCCTTTAGGAGATAATTATATCTAGACGAGGTTGTGAAGGAAGGGCCCTCATGGTGAGATCGATGTGCTCGTAAGAAGAAACGCCAGAGCGCTTGTTCTTTCCCCGTTTCCTCCTTCCTTTCTTGCTTTTTCTTTCTTTGGAGGACATAGTGAGAAGGCAGGTATCTGCAAGCCAGTAAGAGAGCTTTCACCAGAACTTGACTCCGCTAGCACTCTGATCCCAGACGTCCAGCCTTTGGAGCGGTGAGGAATAAATTTCTCTTGTTGAAGCCACCCAGTCTGTGGCATTTTGTTGTGGCAACCTGAGTGAAGAATTTATTTATTTTTTGTTTGCTTGTTTCTCATGCTACTGGTCATATCTAAGAATCCATTGCCAGATCCCAGGTCACGAAGAATTTTTTTTTCAATATTTTTGGAATAGAGTTGATTTACAATGTTGTGTTAGTTTCTGCTGTGCAACAAAGTGAATGGTTGTGTATATACATATTTATATATATTCACTCAGTCTTAAGATTCCTTTCCCATATATGCCGTTGCAGAGTACCGAGTGGCATTCTCTGTGCCATACAGCACTTTCTTATTAATCACCTATTTCATATGTAGCAGTGTGTATGCCTCAATCCCAGTCTCCCAATTATAGCCCTACCTCATTTATCCCCTGGTAACTATAAGGTTGCTTTCTACATCTATGACTCTACCTTTGTTTTGTAAATAAGTTCATTCTTACCCTTTTTTTTTAAGATTCCACATATAAGTGATATCATGGTATTTGTCTTTCTGTGTCTGACTTACTCTACTCTGTAAGACAATCTCTAGGCCCATCCATGTCCCTGCAAATGGCATGATTTTACTCTTTTTTATGGCAGTGTAGTATTTCATTGTGTATCTATGCCACATCTCCTTTATCCATTCCTCTGCTGATGGGCATTTGGGTTGCTTCCATGTCCTGGTTATTGTAAATAGGGCTGCAATGAAAAATTGGGGGTACATGTATCTTTTCAAATTATGGTTTTCTCTGGATATCTGCCCAGGAGTGGGATTGCTAGGTCATATGGTAGTTCTATTTTCAGTTTTTGAAGGAAGCTCCATACTGTTCTCTGTAGTGGCTGGACCAATATTCACTCCCACCAACAGTGTAGGAGGGTTCCCTTTTCTCCACACCCTCTCCAGCACTTTTTAAATGATTTATTTAGTTTATTTTTGGCAGTATGCAGGCTCTCCCTAGCTGTGGCAAGCAGGGGCTCCTCTTCAGTGCGGCGGCCGGGCTTCTCCTTGCGGTGGCTTCTCTTGCTGCGGAGCATGGATTCTAGGCACCCCGGCTTCCACGGCTGCAGCCCACCGGCTCAGTAGCTGTGGCACTCGGGCTTAGCTGTCCCAGTGCGTGTGGAACCTTCCCAGACCAGGGATCAAACCTATATGTCCTGCACTGGCAGGCAGATTCTCATCCACTGTATTACCAAGGAGGTCCTCTCCAGAATTTATTGATTGTAGATTTTTTGATGATGGCCATTCTGACTAGTATGAGATGATATCTCATTGCACTTTTAACTTGCGTCTCTCTAATAATTAGTGATGTTGAGCATCTTTTCTCTGCTTTTTGGCCATCTGTATGTCTTCTTTGGAAAAATGTCTATTTAGGTCTTCTGCCCATTTTCTGACTGGGTGGTTAGGGTTTGTTTTTTTTTTTAAATACTGAGCTGCATGAGATGTTTGTATATTTTGGAAATTAATCCCTTGTCATTGCTTCATTGGCAAATATTTTCTCCCATTCTGAGGCTTGTCGGTCGTGAAGATTTACCTGCATGTTTTCTTCTAACAGATTTTAGGTTTTAGCTCTTAGACTTGGATCTCTGATTCACTTTTGGTTTAGTTTGTATATAGTGTGAGCTAGAGATTCTGCTTCACTCTTCTGTATGTGGATACCCAATTGACTCAGCACCATGTAAGGAAGAGATTGTTCTCTATTAAATACTCTTGGCACTGATCAAAAATCAACTGGCCATAAATATATAGGTTTATTTTTGAACTCTCCATTCTATTTCATTGATCTATATGCCTATTCTTATGCCAGTTTCCACACTGTTTTGATGGCTGTAGCTTTGTACTAGGTTTTGAAATTAGTAAGTGCGAGTCTTTCAACTTTTTTTTTCTAGATTGTTTTGGCTATTCTTGGTCCCTTGAATTTCCATATGAATTTTAGCTTCTCCATTTCTGCTAATAAGCCAGTTTGAATTATGATAAGGATTGAGTTAAATCTGTAGATTCTAATTGAAGAGTATTGTCATTTTAAAAATAGTAAAACTTCTTACCCATGAACAGGGTAGATCTTTCAGTTGATGTAGATCTTTTATTTTGTTCAACAGTATGTTGCCATTTTCAGAGATTAAATTCTGGACTTCTTTGTTAAATTTATTCCTATGTATTTTATTCTTTTTTCACATGACCTTAATTTGTTTTCTTAACTGCATTTTTGGATTGGTCATTGCAAATGTGTGTAAATACAATTGATTTCTAACAACTTTATTGAGATATTCATAAACCATACATCTCACTCATTTAAAGTGTGTGATTCAATGGTAGAAGTAAATTGATTTTTGTATATCCTATATCTTATTAACTTACTGAATTCTTTCATTCTAACAGTTTTGGGTGGATTTCTTCAGAACACAGGATCATATTACCTGTGAAAAGAGATGGTTTTATTTCCTTTTTTAAAAATCTGGATTCATTCTCCCCACCCCAACCCTCACCTCCATCAGCACTCCTCAGCCTCACTGCTAATATCACTGGAAAGAAACTCCAGTACCATAAAAGTTGTGAGAGCAGACATCCTTTTCTCTTTCCTTTTTTTCCTTTCCTTTCCTTTCATCTTCTCTTTCCTTCCTCTTTTCTAGGGGAAAATCATTTAATTTTTCATCAGTAAGTATTATGTTAGCCACGAGTTTTTCATTGAGGTCCTTTATTGGATTGGGGAAATTTCCTTCTATTCCTAATTTGTTGAATGTTTTTATAAAGAAAGTGTGTTGCATTTTTCTCAAATATTTCTTTCTGCTTCTATTGATTTATATTATGTCAGTAATAATGTCCCCTTATTCTTATTCTTAATTTTAGTCACTTCAGTCTTCTCTCCTTTTTTCGTCTGTTTTGCTAAGTCTATCAATTTTGTTGATCTTTCCAAGGAACCAACTTTTAGTTTGTGTATTTTTCTCTATCAGTTTTCTGTTCTCTATTTAATTTTCATTCTATATTTGTTTCTCTTGCTTGCTTTAGCTTTTGCTCATCTTTTCCCCTTAAATGTCTTTAGGTGGAAGTTTAAGTTATTGATTTCAGATTATTCTTCTTTTATAAAATCGATGTTGACACCTGTAAATTTCCCTCAAAGTACTGTTTTAGCTGTATCCCATAAATTTTATTATATTGTGCCTTCAATTTTTTTCATCTCATATTTTCTAATTTTCCTTGTGATTTCTCTGTGATTCATTGATTAAGGAGTATATTAATTCCCCCTATCTGTTAATTTCCAAAATTCCTTTCAGTTCATGATCTATAATTTTGTTTCATGTGGTTAGAGCACACTAACCAGTTTCCATCTTTTCACGTCTGCCGATGCTTGTCTGGCCTGCTGTCTGTTCTGGAGGACGCTCCATGTGCACATGGGAATAATTTATATTCTGCTCCTGCGGAGGACAGTGCTCTACGGACATCTGTTGGGATGCACGGGTTTATATTGTTCAGCTCTACTTCCCGTTAGTCTCCTGCCCACTTGTTCTGTTATTGAAAGTGAGGTGTTAAAGTCTCCAGCGATTATTGTCAAATTGTCCAGCTCTCACGTTGCTTTTGTCAGTTTTTGCTCCCTATGTTCTGGGACTCTGTTGTCAGAGAGAGATATATATAGTAGTTGTTATGTCTTCTTGATGCATGGGCCCTTCTTTCATTGTAAAATGTCCGTCTTTATCTCTAGTTTTTTTGGTTTTGTTTTAAATCTATTGTCTGATATTATTATAGTCCCTCCAGATTTCTCTTGAGGTGCTGTTCATTTTCTTCATTTTTTTTGTCCTATTCTTTGGATTTCACAATCCCTTTTGACCTATTTTCAAGTTCACTAATTCTTTCTTTATCCAGTTCAAATCCACTCTTGATCCTCTCCAGTGAGTTTTCTAGTTATTTTACTTAAAACTTCACTAATTCCATTAGATTCTTTCTATAATTTCTGTTGAAATTCTGTAGATCTATAGATAGTAAGACATTATTATCATAGCCTCTTTCACTTCTTTACGCATGGTTTCCTATGGTTCTTTGAATATACGAAACAATGACTACTTTGAAGTCTTTGTTAAGTCTGACATCTCTTCCTCTCAGGCAGTTTCTGTTGCCTATTTTTTATCTTGTGTATGAGTCACACTTTCTTGTTTCTTTAAAAGTTACCTAATTGCTGAAATCAGACACGCCACTCCACATAATATATTGCAGCAACTCCAGATACTACCCTCTTCCCTCTGTCTCTAAGGCTTGTTATTGCTGTTTGTCTGTTTTTATTATTAACTTTCATTGGCATGTGTTGATTTACAGTGTTCTGTTAGCTTCTGCTGTACAGCAAAGTGAGTCAGTTATACACATACATATATTCACTCTTTTTTAGATTCTTTCCCCACACAGGTCATCACAGAGTGTTGACTAGTCCCCTGGTTACACAGTATGCTCTCATCAGTTACTGTCTACGCGCAGCAGTGCGATACGTCACTCCCAGTCTCCCGGTTCATCCCTCACACCCCCCAGGTCTCTAACCTTTGTTCTCAGCATGCTGTCTGTCAGCTGCAAGAGCCACAGGCGTGCAGCTCAATTCCTGTCAGTGGCTGGGTCAGCAGCTCAGTCTGTCAAGTAAATAAAAATGAAGCAAGTGTCTAAGACTTACTAATGCATATGGAATAATCCTGCTTTGAGACTCCAGGATATACACCTAAGCTAGCTTTGCATTCTCCAATGCATGCTAATAATCCAAGTCAATCACAGAGGATAAAAGCCGAACCATGACCCCATGAAACTCATCACAACTCCTTGCCATGTCTTTGACAAGATTTAAGTAGGAAGCTTAGAAGGACAACTCTGAATGGCTTTCATTCTAAGAGGTTAATGGAGATGATCAAGTAGTAATGCCTCCTTGTTGCTCTCTGATTGATGGAAAAACCCCTCCTTTTTCTCTGCCTTTGGAGTAGGCCCAGGTTTGCCAGAATATAGCAGAATGAGGATGAAAGTTGGAGAGAATACGCCCAGGGCTGTCATTAGATTTTTCCTGGTAAGAATCACAAATGTTAACGTGTTCCCTTTACATCACTGCAAGTGATCCAAGCAGAATCAAAATCCAACACAATATAATGTAAAGAGATTTGCCTGATCAATCAATTCCAATTTGGGAAATCTATATTACTGAGCATGTAATACATGTATACAAAGATAGGCAAAAAGATATTCAGTGAAGCATTATTTGAAAGGGAAATACTTGTCCATCAGCAGGAGAAAAATGTACATCAATACAAAAAAGATCAAATAAATTTGAAGTGAAAGTGAAGTTGCTCACTGACTCTTTGTGACCCCCACGGACTGTAGCCTACTAGGCTCCTCTGTCCATGGGATTTTCCAGGCAAGAATACTGGAGTGGGTTACCATTTCCTTCTCCAGGAGATCTTCCCGACCCAGGGATCGAACCTGGGTCTCCCACATTGTAGGCAGACGCTTTACCGTCTGAGCCACCAGGGTACCATATGATAAAATACTGTGCATAGGGATTGATATGGGCAGATATATTGTAAATTATATTGTTAAGTTTCAGAGAAAGACACACAGAAGAAAGAGGTGAAGGAAGGACAAAGGGAGAAAGGAAGAAGAAAAGAAAAGAAAGCAGAAAAGAGGAAGGGAAGGCGGAATACAGAAGAAAGCTGTATACAGAGGTGCCTTTCTTTAGGCCGCATAAACACATAGGAAAGTTTCTGGATGAAATACTTAACAGTGGATTTTTTATCCTGTGAAAAATTGAAATGGGTTTGAGGGTAGAGAGGAAAAAGGGAAGATTTTGATATTCTATTAGCTTCTGTGTTCTTTGAATTTTCTGCTCATTGAAAAGTAACTGAGTGCCCATCTTTGGTTCCGCTTTTACCCTCTGTGATGGGCCTCAATTCTTAGCATGCATTGCAGGCACAAAGTGAATCTAAGTGCCATCTGCCCTTTACTGAGCCCATCTTTGGGTGAAATGTTCCCTTGGTGTCTCCAGTTTTCTTGAAGAGATCTCTAGTCTTTCTCATTCTATTGTTTTCCTCTATTTCTTTGCAGTGTTCACTTAAGAAGGCTCTCGGATCTCTCCCTGCATTCTCTGGAACTCTGCATTCAGTTGAGTCTATTGCTCCCTTTCTCCTTTACCTTTCACTTCTCTTCCTTTCTCAGCTATTTGTAAGGTCTCCTCAGACAACCACTTCGTCTTCTTGCATTTCTTTTTCTTGTTGATGGTTTTAGTCAGTCACTGGAAGGACTAATGCTGAGGCTGAAACTCCAGTACTTTAGCCACCTGATGCAAAGAGCTGACTCACTGGAAAAGACCCCGATGCTGGGAAAGATTGAAGGCAGGAGAAGGGGGCAACAGAGGATGAGATGGTTGGATGGCATCACCGACTCAATGGACATGACTCTGAGCAAACTCCAGGAGATAGTAAAGAACAGGGAAGCCTGGCATGCTGTAGCCCATGCGGTCATAAAGAGTCAGACGCAACTTAACAACTGAACAACGACAAGTATTGTCAGACTTCTGTGGTGGCCCAGGAGCTAGCACTCAAGGCTCCCAATGCAGAGGGCCAGAGTTCAATTCCTGGTCGGGGAGCTAGATGCTACATGCAACTACCGAAGATCCCACATGCCAACCAAGACCCGGTGCAGCCGAATAAATAAAACACTTAAAACAAACAAACAAAAAAAGTAACGAAATAGGAAATAAAGAACATTGGTATCACCCAGAACTGAGTTGGAAATTCACTCCACCATTTACTGTGTGACCTGGGGTAAGTGGCCTTTCCAGTTCAGTTCTATCACGGTTACGGTAAAGACAACACAGCAGCCTTCTGGGATGCTGTATCATTAAATGAGATAAGGTATGAAAAGGCTTCTATCACAGTCTCTGGGAAAAGTTGAAACTCAAAAAAAATGTTCCCTTCTGGCTAGATCACTGCGTGCTGAAACTTTTAAGAGCACCTTCTCACATCACGGACACTAAAGCGCAAATGCTGCTACTACTACTAACAAAACTTAATAGTTACTGAGCTTCCCCCAGGTGTCACTCTCCCATGTGTTTCATAGGCATCCTCTCATTCAGACCCCTATGAGATACATAGCATTATTATCCCAATATTAAGGATAAGGGCAGAGACACAACTTATCACCAAGTTGTTTTTTTTTTTCCTTTTGGCCATGGGATCTTAGTGACCCAACCAGGGGTTGAACCCAGGCCCAGAAGTGAGAGCCTAGAGTCCTAACCACTGGACCCACAGGGAATTCCCAAAGACCAAGTTTCTAAGACTCCAAAGTTATCATTCTTAACAACTATGCTTTGCTCATTGACATTTTAAAAGACTTTGATATATTAGTAAATTGATTTACCAATTCAAGCTGGATTTTGAAAAGGCAGAGGAAACAGAGATCAAATTGCCAGCATCCACTGGATCATCGAAAAAGCAAGAGACTTTCAGAAAAACATCTACTTCTGCTTTATTGACTATGTCAAAGCCTTTGACTGTGTGGGTCACAACAAATTGTGGAAAATTCAAGAGAAGGGAATACCAGACCACCTGACCTGCCTCTTGAGAAATCTGTATGCAGGTCAAGAAGCAACAGTTAGAACTGGACATGGAACAACAGACTGGTTCCAAATAGGGAAAGGAGTATGTCAAGGCTGTATATTGTCATCCTGCTTATTTAACTTATACACAGAACACATCATGAGAAACGCTGGGCTGGAAGAAGCACAAGCTGGAATCAAGATCGCCGAGAGAAATATCAATAACATCAGATATGCAGATGACACCACTCTTATGGCAGAAAGTGAAGAAGAACTAAAGATCCTCTTAATGAAAGTGAAAGAGGAGAGTAAAAAAGTTGGCTTAAAGCTCAACATTCAGAAAACTAAGATCATGGCATTTGGTCCCATCACTTCATGGCAAATAGATGGGGAAACAATGGAAACAGTGAGAGACTTTATTTTGGGGCGCCAAAATCACTGCAGATGGTGACTGCAGAAAAGTTATGATCGACCTAAACAGTATATTAAAAAGCAGAGACATTACTTTGCCAACAAAGGTCCATCTATTCAAAGCTATGGTTTTTCCAGTAGTCATGTATGGATGTGAGAGTGGACTATAAAGAAAGCCGAGCAAGAAAGACTTGATGCTTTTGAACTGTAACGTTGGAGAAGACTCTTGAGAGTCCCTTGGACTGCAAGGAGATCCAACCAGTCCATCCTAAATGAAATCAGTCCTGAGTGTTCATTGGAAGGACTGATGCTGAAGCTAAAACTCCAATACTTTGGCCACTTGATGTGAAGAATTGACTCACTAGAAAAGACCCCTATGCTGGGAAAGATTGAAGGCGGGAGGAGACGGGGACGGCAGAGGATGAGATGGCTGGATGGCATCACCAACTCAAAGGACATGAGTCTGAGTAAGCTCCGGGAGTTGGTGATGGACAGGGAGGCCTGGCGTGCTGCAGTCCATGGGGTCGCAAAGAGCTGGACACAACTGAGGGCCTGAACAGAACTCACCAATGTAGACATCTCTCAGCAACGTATGAACGTCTTCAGCACACTCTTAGTTATATCCGCATTGGAAATGTTTGGCTACTTTTATAAACTCCTAAAGTGAGAGTACTTTATTATCATTTGCATTTGCAATATTTTTATTACTGGCAAGAGTAAACAGTTTTCCATAAATTTATTACTTGTATAACTTTTTATCATTAATTTATGGTAATAAAGTCTCCTGAGCATATATTACCTGAACTTTTTGTATAATTAACGCTATAACCGTTTGTCATCTTTGCTGTAATTTTGCCACTTTGTGTGTCTCATTTTATCTTGGTTACTTGCATAAAGAAAATTTAAATGTTGGTGTAATCTAGTGTGTCTTTTCTTTTTTTAATTTATTTTTATGACTTAAAAGTTCGTACGTTAAAAAAAAAAAAAAAAAAGACTAAAGACAGGCCACAGACTGAAAGAAAATATTTGCAAGACAGTTACCTGAAGAAGAATTATTATCCAAAATGTATGAAGAAATCTTAAACCTCAACAATAAGAAAACAAACAATGCAATTTAAAAATGGACAAGAGACCTGATCAGACACCTCACAGAAGAAGATATACAAGTGACAGATAAAGATATGAGATAAGCACTTAAGGAATCACAACTTAACACAACAATGAAACACCCCTACACAGCTCCTGGAATGAGTGAAATCCAAAAGAGCAGCAGCACCCGTGCTGATGAGGACGCAGGGCAGTAGGAGTCTCTCACTCGTCACTAACGGGAATGCAAACGCCACAGACACTTTGGAGGGCAGTTTGGCAGCTGTTTACAAAACGAACCATACTCTCACCATACGATTCAATAAACACACTCTTTGGTATTGCCCCAAACGACTCTGAAATTTTATATCCACACAATACTTGAATGAATGAATGTTTACAGCAGCTTTACTCAAAACTTTTAAAATTTGGAAGTAACCAGAACAAATAATTCTAAAATTTGCATGGAAACACAAAAGATCCCAAATAGCCAGATCAACCTTGATAAAGAAGAACAAATCTGGAAGTATCCCATTTACTGGTTTCAACTATACTACAAAGCTACAGCAATCAAAACAGCTAGGTACTGACACAAAAGCAAACACATAAATCAATGGATCAGAAGAGAGACCAGAAATAAACCATATACAAAAATAAACTCAAAATGGACTAAGGACTTAAATGTAAGTCCTGAAACCATAAACCTTCTAGAAGAAAATGTAGGCAGTAGACTCTTTGACAACAGTCTTAGCAATTGGCAGGGGTGGGGAGTGGGGTAGGATCTGTCTTCTCAGGAAAGGAAAGAAAAGTGAAAATAAATGGAACTACATCAAACTAAAAAACTTTTTCACAGCAAAGCAAACTATCAGAACAAAAAGGCAAGACTACTGAATGGGAGAAGATATTTACAAACGATATATCCAATAAGAGGTTAATATCCAAATTATACAAAGAAGTCATAAAACTCAACATCAGGAAACTTTATGCTGGTCCAGTGGTTAAGACTGTGCTTTCATTGCCAAGGGCTTTGGTTTGATCCCTGGTGAAGGAACTAAGATCCCATAAGCTGAAAGGCATATACAGGAAAAAAAAAAAAAACTAGGCAGCAAAAAAGCAACTGGATTTAAAAACGGGCAGAGGACCTGAATGTTTTCAAAGAAGACATACAGATGGCTAAAGACACATGAAAAGATACTCAACATCACTAACCATCAGGGAAACTAAAATCAAAACCACAGTGAGATCTCACCTCACACCCATCAGAAGGGCTATCATCAAAAGGACAGCTAGTGTTGGTGAGGATGTAGAGAAGAGGAAACCCTCATGCACTGTTCGTGGGAATGTAAATCGGTACAGCCACTACGGAAAACAGTTTGGAGCTTCCTCAAAAAATTAAAAATAGAGCTGCCATCTGATCAAGCAACTTCACTTATGAATATTTTCCCAAGAAAAGCAAAAAACTAATTTGAAAAGATATTTATTTGTGCACCAATATTCATTGTAGCATCATTTACAATAGCCAAGATATGGATGCACCGTAAGTGGAGAAGGAGAGGGTGATGGCACCCACTCCAGTGCTCTTGCCCGGAAACTCCCATGGATGGAGGAGCCTGGTGGGCTGCATGCACCATAAGTGGAGAAGGAGAGGGTGATGGCACCCACTCCAGTGCTCTTGCCCGGAAACTCCCATGGATGGAGGAGCCTGGTGGGCTGCATGCACCGTAAGTGGAGAAGGAGAAGGTGATGGCACCCACTCCAGTGCTCTTGCCCGGAAACTCCCATGGATGGAGGAGCCTGGTGGGCTGCATGCACCGTAAGTGGAGAAGGAGAGGGTGATGGCACCCACTCCAGTGCTCTTGCCCGGAAACTCCCATGGATGGAGGAGCCTGGTGGGCTGCATGCACCGTAAGTGGAGAAGGAGAAGGCGATGGCACCCACTCCAGTGCTCTTGCCCGGAAACTCCCATGGATGGAGGAGCCTGGTGGGCTGCATGCACCGTAAGTGGAGAAGGAGAAGGCGATGGCACCCACTCCAGTGCTCTTGCCCGGAAACTCCCATGGATGGAGGAGCCTGGTGGGCTGCATGCACCGTAAGTGGAGAAGGAGAAGGCGATGGCACCCACTCCAGTGCTCTTGCCCGGAAACTCCCATGGATGGAGGAGCCTGGTGGGCTGCATGCACCGTAAGTGGAGAAGGAGAAGGTGATGGCACCCACTCCAGTGCTCTTGCCCGGAAACTCCCATGGATGGAGGAGCCTGGTGGGCTGCAGTCCATGGAGTCACGAAGAGTCAGACATGACCGAGCGACGTCACTTTCACTTCCCACTTTCATGTACTGGAGAAGGAAATGGCAACCCACTCCAGTGGTCTTGCCTGGAGAATCCCAGGGGCAGGGGAGCCTGGTGGGCTGCCATCTATGGGGTTGCACAGAGTCGGACACAACTGAAGCGACTTCGAAGCAGCAGTAGCAGTAAGGTGAAAAAAAAAATCTTGCCATTTGCAACAACATGGATGGATCTAGAGGGCATTATGCTAAGTGAAATAAGGCAGAGAAAGAAAAATAATGCATGATATCACTTATATGTGGGTAACTAAAAACAAACAAAAGAAAATAAAAACAAACTCACAGATAGTAGGAATAAATGGGTAGTTAGTTGCCAGAGGGGAACGGGATAGGGAGGGATAAATAGGTGAAGGGAATGAAGAGATATGAACCTCCAGTTATAAAATAAATAAGCCACAAGAAAGACTTCCAGCATAGGCATATGGTCAATAATATTTTATTAACTTGTTATGGGGCTAGATGACTACTAGACTTCCCACACTGACCGTTTCATAACGCATGCCAATGCCAGATCACTATGTAGCACACCTAAGACATTGTATGCCAACCATATTTCAATTTTATTAAAAAGTTCATAATCTATTGACACTTTTTAATCATGCAAAATAATTAGAGACTAATGTGAAAATACAGTTGACCCGCAAACAACATGGGTTTTAATGGTGCATGGGTCCACTTCTATGAGGATTTTCTCCAATAAATATGTACCACAGTATAACACAATCCATGGTTGGTTGAATCTGCAGATGTGGAAACTCAGATACAGAAAGACAACTGTAAAGTTATATGGTTATTTTTTTACTGTGTGTAGCATCGGAGCACCTAACCCCATCTTGTTTAAGGATTAGCTCTATATAGTTGAAGCCTAAATTGCTTGGTTGAAATAAATATTATAGGAGTTGAGGTCTAAGCAGACACTGACTAGATTTGACATTTCAAAGAAGCTTCCCAAGAGGTTAGGATTGATTAGAAAAACAAAAATGTCCTTTAATAGGTTAATGGATAAACACACCACGGTATATTCATACAATGGAATCTTTTTCAGTAACTTTTTTGTTTGTTTTTTTTAGGTAAGATGTGGATTTATTCAGA
The DNA here is from genome assembly GCF_055505025.1 of Bos grunniens. NCBI lineage: Eukaryota > Metazoa > Chordata > Mammalia > Artiodactyla > Bovidae > Bos > Bos grunniens. The sequence continues at coordinate 81,986,583 of NC_141179.1, read as the reverse complement.
TTCAGAGAGAAGCACACTCCATAGAGTGTGGGCCATCACAGAGGGTAAATGGATCGGGGGCAGGGGGTGGGGGGGGGATGCTTACTCAGCAATTAAAAAAAAAGAGAAAAAGAGCTATCAAGTCATTAAAAGACATAAAGGAAACAAACACGTATTGCTAAACAAAATAAGACAATCTGAAAAACGTGCACGAGTCTAACTATAGACATTTTGAAAGAGGCAAAACTATGGAGGCAGTAAAACACAAACAACAAGAAAAATCACAAAATCATGACAGAAAAGTCACTGCCAAGGATTAGGGAGGAAGAATTAGAGGAACTCAGGATTTTTAAAGTAGTGAAGCCTTTCCATGGGATACTGTAACGGTGGAAACACCATCCATTTGTCAAACCCACAGAAAGAGAAACTCACCCAGAGAGGGATCCCTTACGTAAACGATGGACTTCAGTTAACAACAGTGTATCAACCAATGTTGGCTCATGAATACATGATATTAATAATAGAGGAAGCTGATTTGGGGGTGGAGGCTGGGGGTAAGTAGGGAGACAGTAAGTGACGGGGTATCTGGAAGCTCTCTGTACTTTCCAAATTTTTTGTAACTGCTCTGAAAAACATATCATTACTTTTTTCCAAAGAGTTTCAAGCTCTTCTCCCCAAAATCCAATATTCACCCGTTTTTAAATATAACCTAAAAATATAAATATATTTCGATATAACTTTAAAAGCTAAGAAAATGGGGCCTTCCCTGGTGGTCCAGTGGTTAAGAACCCACATTCCAATGCAGGGGACGAAGGTTCGATCCCTGGTTGGGGAACCAAGATCCCACGTGCCACGGGGCAACTAAGCTGACACAGCAACAAAGACTCAGCACAGTCAAAACAATAAATTTTAAAATCTAAGTAAATGCAGTATGTGGTGTGAGAGGAAAAAAAGCTTTAGATTTTTTTTCCTAATTGTTAACTCCATCATCTCAACACCATCTACTGACTTTTCTCCCCTCCGCTTTGTGATGCTTTACAATAGTCTTATGTACAGAAGGACCTATTTCTGTGCTAACTCATTTAACGCTTTAAATTACAAATTCAAAATGATCTACTCATCCCCCGGTAAGTTTGTTTATTCTTAGCTTTCTGTGTCCGTAGTTGCTGCAAAACAACTCTATTTCCTTTCAGATCATAGACTGTCAGAGCTGATAGGAACCTGAATGACAATATCCGAATGGCTCATTTTCTAGATGAGGAAACTGAGGGCCTCGAGTACATAGACTAAACTGCGGCCATGCAACAGGTTAGAGAAAGCAGTAGTACCTAAGTGTTTATCCCCTGTGTCAAAAGATAATCTAGATTTTCCAGTTTTTCAAATGGTTTAACATTAGAAAATTTCAGAGATGTGTTCACTGATTAATTGGGCTTTAGCAGGCCAAAAAAGGGGGACCCACTTCAAGTGAGCCTCAGGAAATCTCGGAGAAGACAGAACACTGGAGCTCTATTTGCGCCTATCCCTTAGCCAAATCTCTGAGTTCTAGAATGGAGGGAACTATAAGAAACGGCAAAAGCAGATGGGTAAAGCCACTCTTAAGCAGGGCTAGGTGAGTGAAGGGTCGTCACTAGAGCCGAAGACCCAGAGTTGGCCAACGAGGACGTCTACTCACCAAAGGAAGGAATTTTATTGCCATTTCAAAGCAGGAACAGCACAGGAAAAAGAGAGCAGTGGTCTGAGCAGAGGTGCCAGAGGGGAGATCGCTGGAGCCACGGCAGAAAGAACAAGCAGAAAGCAGGCGAGTCTCCGGAGAGCTCAGCATATCGCTGGAGCCACGGCAGGAAGAACAAGCAGAAAGCAGGCGGGTCTCCGGAGAGTTCAGCACACCAACGGCCACCGGGGTTGGGGTTCACAGTCCCAAACGCTGACGTGATATTTACTCAAGCCTGGAGTCTCTGAGAGGATGTGGTGCGGGATTTTGTTCTAATATTAACAAAACAGACCTCCTCCTCGTCCTCAGGACAGAACAAGGGTTGCTCCCATTGGTCCTGTTTGCGCACACTTCACTGTAGTACCCGGCTTGTATGCAGACCCTCTGAAGGATTTTCATTAGGTAGTACAACTTCTATATGCGGTAAGACATTCCCGACGGAATAGCCTTTCTCGAAAATAGTTCGGTTCCGGTGTACCAAGAGCCTTGAAAATGCCCTTAGCTTTTGACCCAGAAATTCCTCTTCTGAGGAAATAGTCCAGATGACAAAGATTGACACACAAAGGTGTTTATTACAGCATATTTATAATACTATACATAAGGAGCATACCTAAGTATCCAACAACCGGGCAAAAGTTAAATAAATAATGGTATATCCATTTGATTAAATACCATGCAGCCATGAAAAACAAAAACAAAATATGGTCTTGAAGAATTAACTGGGAAATATTATAAAACAATGTTAGACAAGAGAAGCCGGCAACTGTGTTGTTGGTATTGTATAAGCTCTATTATTTTTTTTTAATAGGAAAATACTAGATGGAAGCATGCCTTTGGATGATAAGACCCAAGATTATGATTAACTTTATAGCTTCTGCTTAAAAAAAAAAAACAAAACTTTCTGTACTTTCTAAATTGTTTTCAACTATGATATTTTTTAAAATGCTTAAAGCCAGTAAAAACAATCAATTAAAACCAAGTTACTCAGTGACCTTCTCTACTCTGTCACCAGTTTTAAACCTCAAGAATGTACCTGGACTTGCCAGCATTTTAGGAGTAATCCCGCAAGCCTGCTTACTGCACCTTCTACCCCGTTTACCAGGCCGCCTAACCCAGAACCGCGGGCTGCCACTGCAACGGCGCGTCTGAGACGACGCAAGCGGGCACACGCACAGGACATCTTGCTTTGGGCGGGGATCTGCGTCTCCAGAAGCAGGGGCGTTTCCACTCGAGACTGGGGAAAGCAAATACACCGAGAATGGGTTTAAGACCAAAGAAAAGGGAGCAAAGTGGCTTCCTTGGACGTCACTTGGCCGTCTAAGTTTAGGACTTTCCTGGAAATGAGACCTAACTCCACTATCAGACTCCAGAGCTTCTCCAACAATGGTGGGGGCGGGGGACGGCTTCACTACAGCCCTAGAGGACCAGGATCCCGAGTTTGAACCATTGTAGCCACAGGAATGCCAGTTGAGCTATTTCAAATCCTGAAAGACGATGCTGTGAAAGTGCTGCACTCAGTATGCCAGCAAATTTAGGAAACTCAGCAGTGGCCACAGGACTGGAAAAGGTCCGTTTTCATTCTAATCTCAAAGAAAGGCAATGCCAAAGAGTGCTCAAACTACGGCACAATTGCACTCATCTCACACGCTAGTAAAGTAATACTCAAAATTCTCCAAGCCAGGCTTCAGCAATACGTGAACTGTGAACTTCCAGATGTTCAAGCTGGTTTTAGGAAAGGTAGAGGAACCAGAGATCAATTGCCAACATCCACTGGATCATGGAAAAAGCAAGAGAGTTCCAGAAAAACATCTATTTCTGCTTTATTGACTATACCAAAGCCTTTGACTGTGTGGGTCACAAGAAACTGTGGAAAATTCTGAAAGAGATGGGAATACCAGACCACCTGACCTGCCTCTTGAGAAACCTGTATGCAGGTCAGGAAGCAACAGTTAGAACTGGACATGGAACAACAGACTGGTTCCAAATAGGGAAAGGAGTACTTCAAGGCTGTATATTGTCACCCTGCTTATTTAACTGCTATGCAGAGTACCTCATGAGAAACGCTGGACTGGAAGAAGCGCAAGCTGGAATCAAGATTGCCGGGAGAAATATCAGTAACTTCAGATATGCAGATGACCCCACCCTTATGGCAGAAAGTGAAGAGGAACTAAAAAGCCTCTTGATGAAAATGAAAGAGGAGAGTGGAAAAGTTGGCTTAAAGCTCAACATTCAGAAAATGAAGATCATGGCATCTGGTCCCACCACGTCATGGGAAATAGATGGGGAAACAGTGGAAACAGTGTCAGACTTTATTTTGGGGGGGCTCCAAAATCACTGCACATGGTGATTGCAGCCATGAAATTAAAAGATGCTTACTCCTTGAAAGGAAAGTTATGACCAACCTAGACAGCATATTCAAAAGCAGAGACAGTACTTTGCCAACAAAGGTCCGTCTAGTCAAGGCTATGGTTTTTCCAGTGGTCATGTATGGATGTGAGAGTTGGACTGTGAAGAAAGCTGAGCACTGAAGACTTGATTTTGAACTGTGGTGTTGGAGAAGACTCTTGAGAGTCCCTTGGACTGCAAGGAGATCCAACCAGTCCATTCTAAAGGAGGTCAGTCCTGGTGTTCTTTGGAAGGACTGATGCTAAAGCTGAAACTCCAGTACTTTGGCCACCTCATGTGAAGAGTTGACTCATTGGAAAAGACTCTGATGCTGGGAGGGATTGGGGGGCAGGAGGAGAAGGGGACGACAGAGGATGAGATGGCTGGATGGCATCACTGACTCGATGGACATGAGTTTGAGTGAACTCCGGGAGTTGGTGATGGACAGGGAGGCCCGGCATGCTGCAATTCATGGGGTCGCAAAGAGTCAGACACGATTGAGCAATTGAACTGAACTGAGCCACAGGTAAGTGACTGGGAGGGGAAGATGAGACAGACGGTGAAGATAAACTGAGTCTGTAGAGCACACTTCCTCTAATTTTACCGCACTTAAGAATTAACCAGGGAGACTGCTTAAATTCTTGATTCCCAACCTCTACCACCAAAAACTGATTTAATAGGGTAGAGCCTGATTTGGGGTAGAGCCAAAGAATACTGCATTTTTATCAAGCAATCCCATCACCACCACCCCCAAAAGGCTTCCCAAGGTGATGAGCACAGCTTTAAAAATCTAGAAACTCTGAAATAATAGGCAAAACACTGTGTGTGTGTGTGTGTGTGTGTGTGTGTGTGTGTGTGTGCGCGCGCGCACACATACTTTTCTGAAGAAAGTTCATCGCTATCATCAGATTCTCATGGAGTCATGCAATTCAAGATGGCTAAGACCTGTCTTGAGGAGCACAAAAAGAATTAGGGAAGCTTCATTCAGGTGTTAAGTCGGAGGGACAAGGGCAACATTAAAAAAAAAAAAAAGAACAAAAACCGTCGAACTCTTAGAAACACAGCAAAACCAAGGACGAGGGAAGTCAAAGTCAGTGAGGTGGAGGAGACTGAGGATGAACCGAAATCACTTTCACCTGTGAATCTGGATGGTTAGCAGCTTGCATTTATTAGCCCCAGGACCGTGGTGGGTGGATGTGTGGCTTCGGGGGGTCAGGGGGACATCAGCTACAGGGGACAGTAACGGGAGGGAAGGTCAGTGCGTTTGCCTCAGCGGAGACCCCAAGGTTGTGGAGAGGGGGGAAGAAAAGGTGGTTACCTGCTGGGTTTTACAGCCTGCAGTTCGGCTGCTGCGAGAAGCTAGAGTCCCTGCAGCAGCAGGTGTGGGGGGCACACCTGAGGCAGCTCAGCCGCGAAGGGGCAGGAATGACGGAAGAGGCCGCCGTCTCCGACCCCCCGACACCATCCGTCATGGCGCACAGAGGGCCAGGCCAGAGGCTGTGAGGGGAGACTTCAGCAAGGAGGCCTCCTGGAGCCCTGCTGAGAGCGGGGTCGCAGAGGGGGCCGGGGTTCCAGCCCGCACTCTAGAAGATGCTCAGAGACACCGGCTCGGTTACAAGAGGGAGCATCGTTTCCACACCCTCTTCATGGCCCTTGGCGGCCTGGGAAATGACTATCACAAATTATTATCATAAACGGTTTGGCTCCTGGGAATCTGGGGGAGAAGGGAAACACGATGTGTGGCTGAGTCCTTTTGCTGTCCACTGAAACTATCGCAGTGTGGTTAATCGGTTATACTCCAGTATAGAATAAAAAGTTCAAAAAAAGTTTACCTCCTGGATCAAATCCTCATTAACTAAATTCCCCTGAAAACAAACTTCTCATTCCGTTTGTGATGTCACAGCAGTTTCATAGCTTATTTCCCTACTTCCAGTCTTTTGCCCTAGAGCTCAAGGGATAGTCTTTAATTGTTCCCCTAATAGAGATTTTTTAAGCTTTAGAACCCTGTTTTTAAATGAAATTTATTAAATTGGAAGCCCCATTTAGTAAAAGTTAGAAGCAAATGTTCTTATTAAAATGCATTGGTGAGCCGATGTCCCCTCTGTTGGGCACCACTCTGCCATCCCTATAGCTACTCTGGAGGCGACACCACAGAACCCTAGGTGTCCCGGGTGGTTTGAAACCCACTGGCCCGCTTCCAGCAGCAAAAGTCCTTATAACCCAAGCATTACAGCTGTGCCTCCACCCCTCTTCCTAGTACCATTTCCTGATACCCTCTCTGCACCCCTGTGCAAATACCTAGGTTCTTCCTAGTACCATTTCCTGATACCCTCTCTGCACCCCTAGGCAAATACCTACAAATACCTAGAACAATTAGCTCCCAAATGGATTTTCACTACTTGTCAAAACTTCTGATTACAAGGAGTTTCAAACATACATAAAACCCCAATCTAATATTGTAATAAACTTCCATCTACGCATAACCCAGTTTTAATGGTTATCAGCTCACAGCCAATCTTGTTTCGTTTCTACCTCCCTATCACAGCAATTAAACAATGTCCACTCTTACCCCACACGACTTGGAAGTAAATTTCCTCCTCACGTTCCCTTCACTAGAACTTCATGACATCGCTCGGTTTGACAAGGAATTAATTATAACCAACAATACCAGTGTCACATCTAAAAAATAATCCCTTAGTAAAAATCAAGTATCTAGAGTTCAAATAACACTAGATTTGAACTAGTGTTCCAGTTTCCTCATAAAAAGTTTTCATATCATGATCCAAATAAGTTTCATGCATTGTGATCAATGTGTTTTAATCTAGAGATTGTTGTCTTTCAGTCTGCAGGTATGCATGCTTCTATCTTTTTCCTTCTTGCAATTAACTTATTTTAAAAATTAGGTTGTTTTGTGATTCTTACCCCATTTTGCTAATTGCATCCCCATGGTGTAGTTTTAACATTTCCCACATCCTCTGTATTTCCTATAAAATAGTAATCAGATAAAGACGGAGAAGGCAATGGCAACCCACTCCAGTGTTCTTGCCTGGAGAATCCCAGGGACAGGGAAGCTGGTGGGCTGTCGTCTATGGGGTCGCAGAGTCGGACACAACTTAAGTGACTTAGCAGCAGCAGCAGCAGCATGTAAAGAGGTTTGATTTGACTTTGGTTTTGAAAAACCACTTTGTAATACTATCTGATTCTCCTTTTGTGACGTTAGCCACGGCTGATCCTCAGTGCTCAAGATCTGTTTATTCAGGATTGCAAAAGGGCAATATCTCAATCACTCTGTTTGTTAGATGAAATGTTTTTATAAAATAAACTTCCCCTCACCTACGAAGATGCCCACACCTCAATACTTGTGCACATTATTCTGTCGGCCCGGCATGACACATCTCCTCCAACTGACGGAATGCTAGCTGTCCTTTCAGACCGACCTAAACATCGCCTCAGTGAAGGCTTGCCTCCCTGCCAGCAGAGTTCACCCTTCTTCTAATGCTGGAAACATATCATTATAACACTTATCTCACTGACTCACAGATTTAATGCCTCTATCCCTGGGACTCAAAACAGAAACAGCCTTTGGCTCTAGCATCTGAGTATTTACTGAACAAATATGTGCAGGGTTTCACTTTAGAAAGTCATTACATAGGTGACATTATATGAAATGCAAGCCACAGAGCAGCTCACAATGAGATGACCATCACTAGAATGGGGGGCCTGGTGGGCTGCCGTCCGTGGGTCGCACAGAGTCGGACGCGACTGAAGCGACTTAGCAGCAGCAGCAGAATAAGAGCAGAATTCAAGACACATTACAAGTAAAGGTGGAGTAGAGCTGAGATACCAAGTGGCCACCATCAAACTTTAACCTGACCGCGGGGAGACCTTGGGGCCTACCTTTTAAAAAATACAAAGAAGATATGGCGAGAATCAGGTTGAACTGGGTTTCTTCCTGGGAATTCCATCAGCAACAAGTCAGAAGCAAGCTAAATCTGAACCCTGGTGGTACATCAGTATTTAAAAAGGGAAAGTAGTCCTGAAAGAGGACAAGAAGAACTAGAGAATTCATTTCCTAGCATGCTGGTGATGAAACTAGAGAACTCTCTGGCTGGTAAGCAGTTTGGTTTTTTTTTAAGAAGCTGCATGGTTTCCTAAGGCAAAGAGAAATAACGAGCCTCAGAGAGTAGGCTTTGCCTTGATGTTTCATTTTTGGATTTATTTTTTCCTTCTGATCCTCTATGCTGTTTATTTGAGTCTTGCTCTGGGGTTTGGAAACACGGAGGGTACAGATTCAATTTTCTTTTTTTTTTTTTAATTCCAATTCATTTTAACTGTTCTTCCTTTGATGTGAAACTAAGGTTCCAAATCCTGAAGAGCTCCAGGGGCCGGCAGTTCAGTCAGCAAGTACAAAAATACTCTGTCCTCAGCTTCTTGTCTTTAAATCAGGGTGACCAATCTACACACAAGACGGCAAATAATTTTTACTTAAATTTTAACTTTGCTTTGTTGGAGATTTCTCGGCCCTGATCTCTGCCTCTTCTTCCACGCCATTGGCTGTTCTTGTTCTGAACACGCTCTGTCCCAGAATTGTTCTAGAGGAAGGCTCCTCACCGCCCCTGACCTGTATTATAGAGAAGGCTCCTCACCACCCCTGAACTGTATTATAGAGAAGGCTCCTCACCACCCCAACCTGTATTATAGAGAAGGCTCCTCACCGCCCCTGACCTGTATTATAGAGAAGACTCCTCACCGCCCCTGACCTGTATTATAGAGAAGACTCCTCACCACCCCTGACCTGTATTATAGAGAAGGCTCCTCACCACCCCAACCTTTATTATAGAGAAGGCTCCTCACCACCCCTGAACTGTATTATAGAGAAGGCTCCTCACCACCCCAACCTGTATTATAGAGAAGACTCCTCACCGCCCCTGAACTGTATTATAGAGAAGGCTCCTCACCACCCCTGACCTGTATTATAGAGAAGGCTCCTCACCACCCCTGACCTGTATTATAGAGAAGGCTCCTCACCACCCCTGACCTGTATTATAGAGAAGGCTCCTCACCACCCCAACCTGTATTATAGAGAAGACTCCTCACCGCCCCTGAACTGTATTATAGAGAAGACTCCTCACCACCCCTGACCTGTATTATAGAGAAGGCTCCTCACCGCCCCAACCTGTATTATAGAGAAGGCTCCTCACCGCCCCTGACCTGTATTATAGAGAAGGCTCCTCACCACCCCTGACCTGTATTATAGAGAAGGCTCCTCACCACCCCTGACCTGTATTATAGAGAAGACTCCTCACCGCCCCTAACCTGTATTATAGAGAAGACTCCTCACCGCCCCTGAACTGTATTATAGAGAAGGCTCCTCACCACCCCTGACCTGTATTATAGAGAAGACTCCTCACCACCCCTGACCTGTATTATAGAGAAGACTCCTCACCACCCCTGACCTGTATTATAGAGAAGGCTCCTCACCACCCCTGACCTGTATTATAGAGAAGGCTCCTCACCGCCCCTGAACTGTATTATAGAGAAGGCTCCTCACCGCCCCTGACCTGTATTATAGAGAAGACTCCTCACCGCCCCTAACCTGTATTATAGAGAAGACTCCTCACCGCCCCTGAACTGTATTATAGAGAAGACTCCTCACCGCCCCTAACCTGTATTATAGAGAAGACTCCTCACCGCCCCTGAACTGTATTATAGAGAAGACTCCTCACCGCCCCTGAACTGTATTATAGAGAAGACTCCTCACCGCCCCTGAACTGTATTATAGAGAAGACTCCTCACCGCCCCTGAACTGTATTATAGAGAAGACTCCTCACCGCCCCTGAACTGTATTATAGAGAAGACTCCTCACCGCCCCTGAACTGTATTATAGAGAAGACTCCTCACCGCCCCTGAACTGTATTATAGAGAAGACTCCTCACCGCCCCTGAACTGTATTATAGAGAAGACTCCTCACCGCCCCTGAACTGTATTATAGAGAAGACTCCTCACCGCCCCTGAACTGTATTATAGAGAAGACTCCTCACCGCCCCTGAACTGTATTATAGAGAAGACTCCTCACCGCCCCTGACCTGTATTATAGAGGAAGGCTCCTCACCGCCCCTGACCTGTATTATAGAGGACTCCTCACCGCCCCTAACCTGTATTATAGAGAAGGCTCCTCACCGCCCCTGAACTGTATTATAGAGAAGACTCCTCACCTCCCCTGAACTGTATTATAGAGAAGACTCCTCACCACCCCTGAACTGTATTATAGAGAAGACTCCTCACCACCCCTAACCTGTATTATAGAGAAGACTCCTCACCACCCCTGAACTGTATTATAGAGAAGACTCCTCACCACCCCTAACCTGTATTATAGAGAAGACTCCTCACCACCCCTAACCTGTATTATAGAGGAAGGCTCCTCACCGCCCCTAACCTGTATTATAGAGAAGACTCCTCACCACCCCTGAACTGTATTATAGAGAAGACTCCTCACCTCCCCTAACCTGTATTATAGAGAAGACTCCTCACCACCCCTAACCTGTATTATAGAGAAGGCTCCTCACCACCCCTAACCTGTATTATAGAGAAGGCTCCTCACCGCCCCTGAACTCTATTATAGAGGAAGGGTCCTCACCGCCCCTGAACTCTGTTACAGAGAAGGCTCCTCACCGCCCCTGAGCTGTACTGTAGAGGAATGCTCTTCTCCCCTCCCTGTATCCCCTTCCCTGGAAGCTGAGATTGTTCTATCAGAGGAAGGGCCAGATCTGAAACCCCATCTGCTTCTTGCCTTCTTCCTTCTCTACTTGTTTTAAGGTGATAATCTCTATTTTTTTAGTGGTTATTCTAGCTAATACATGTTTCACAAAAGTCGTAGTTACTCAGTACCCTCATTTTCCTCCTGAATATGAAAACATGGAAATTAGTTTCTGGTATCCCCAAGTTACGTGCTATTGTCCAGTACTTTAATCTTGTCCATATATCCCTTCCACAAACTATATATTTTTTTTTAGTTAATGGTAACTTACCAACGTTATTCACCACTTTCTGTGTTCCTTTTTGCCTCTAATTTTCCACATAAGATCATTTTCCTCTGCCTCCTGAATCCTGTATTATTACCACCTGTGCAAACTCTGCTTTTGTCTGAAAACGTTTCTAATTAGCCCTCTTAAAAAATAAAAAGTTTTAATAAGTGTCAGCTTCCGTGATAACCATTCTTTTGTTAATAGGATGCAGTGTAAGAACTCCAGTGTTTTCCGGCGTTTACTGTTGATGCTAGCAAGTCACCCAGCTGGGCTGCTTTCTAATGTCTATCTGCATTTTACCTCTAGCTGCTCAAGAGAGAATTTCACCTCAGTCTCTAGATATGAGTTGCTTTATATCTTGCTTGGAATTCACTGGGATTCCGTGCTTTTCATCAAACCTGAAAATGTACCAACGGTTACCTCCTTGGATATCACCTCGTCTCCTCCTGGAGCTCCAGATACCACACTAGATCTTATTCTTGTCTGCTTCTCAACGTTGTCGCCGTTTCCCGTGCTTCCTTTCCGTCTCTTTGGACAGCGTTCTGTATAATTTCTTGAGATCTTCCAATTCAGTAGAACCCCAATTGCTCCAATCAACTTAATCTTCATCTTTATTTCAAATTTGTCACTTCTCCTGCAGAACAACTTTTCCCAAAAACATCTGCTGGGTTGTCTTTCGCCATTTCTTACCGTCAGACTTTAGTTCATGAGTCAAAAAGTTTTCTTTGGCCCCTTGTCCACTCATGGTGTCTTACTTCTTATGCACCTTATAATTTTTAAGCAGGGCCGTTCGTGTGTTTTGGGAGTTTATATACAGGATTTGAGGCCTTCAAGGGATTGCATCTGCTTCTGAAAATCACCTGAAGGCACAAGCAACTGTAAGATAGAGTCGGGGCGGCGGCGGCAGGGTCCAGAAAAGAACCAGATATAGCTTTTGGACATTAAAGAAGCCATTTCAGGCCTAAGCCATTTGGTGACCCACGCCTGGCCACTGTGCTTACCCTTAAACAGGCCACAGTAATAAAGGTCTAAAGGGAACAGACGAACAAATTGTTATCCTGCAAGAGAAGTAACAATAACAAAAGTAATACATCCGTTGTAGAGACTTCCCAGTTCTAATAGTTTGAAGCTCTTTCTTGAGCTGTTTTTCAGAATTTAGCCCTCCTCCCCTTTCAGGGTACTCAACTACCAGAGCAACTGGAAACCAAAGGATGATGAAGTTGACTTTAACTGGCTTCAATCAACTAAAGCTTGGACTCTGTTGATCCTAGCCCCAATCCTAGGAATCCTCATGCTCAAACCCCTTCGTGAAGATGTACCCTTAGCTTAAAACTTCCCCAGTTTTGCTATTCAGAGAGACATTACTTTGGGAAAGATCTCTGGTGTTCTCCTCCCTTTTCTGATCTTTAACTTGGCTGTGTCTTTTGGCCGGGCTCCCACCAAGAGGCGAGTCCAGTTTTAGGGTAATACCATCAAGGTTGAGACAAATTCAGTTCCTTGCTGCCTTCTATATCTTGTTCACCTTTACACTGAGGGTATCTGTTTTACCTGGGGTCACCTTCTAGATTCATTTCCTGTTTCCCATACTCTCCACTGTTATTGTTCACAGGTGGTGCTAGTGGTAAAGAATCTGTCTGCCAATGCAGGAGATGCCAAGAGACACGGGTCTGACCCCTGGGTCGGGAAGATTCCCTGGAGTAGGAAATGGCAACCCAGTCCAGTAGTCTCGACTGGAAAATTTCATGGACAGAGTCTGGTGGTCTACAGTCCACAGGGTCACAAAGAGTCAGACATGACTGACTGAGCACAATACAATATTTTGTCCATAGTAACTAAAATGGGTAGTAAAACCTGCTGAGCTTGGCAAAAGCTAGCTCCAGTTGTCACGTACTTCCTACAGTTTTCCCTGCATTTTGGAGATCTATGAATTTCTTACTTTTGTGCTTATTCAGCAATGTTTATAATTATTTTTTTTTAACAAATACATTTTACCCAGTATCTTGTTTTTGCTGAAAGTCTTCCCAGGGTATTCAATCCACAATGCCAAAAAACAGAAGCCTGAATTAGTTCCAGCTATACACGGAGAAGGCAGTGGCACCCCACTCCAGTGCTCTTGCCTGGAAAATCCCATGGACAGAGGAGCCTGGTGGGCTGCAGTCCATGGGGTCGCTAAGAGTCGGACACAACTGAGCGACTTCACTTTCACTTTTCAGTTTCATGCATTGGAGAAGGAAATGGAAACCCATTCCAGTGTTCTTGCCTGGAGAATCCCAGGGGCGGGCCTGGTGGGCTGCCGTCTATGGGGTCGCACAGAGTTAGACGAGACTGAAGTGACTTAGCAGCATACACACTACATTCTCCTGACCCTTGAGTCTGTAAAAAGGCCAGTGCTAACTTCGCCTTAACGATGGAGCAAAGGAAGGAGACTAGAGCAGTGAGGTGCCCAGCACGTTACCGTGAACACCTCGTATTTCTCTTTCTCGGGCACAAATGCCTATGGCATTCAAGCTACTGTCCATTAACACTAGAAATACCTGGGGAGAGACAGCAAGATAGTAACCCTTCTGTATCCTAAATAAAACCGGAAGAAGCTGTCTTTTCAAACAATAAAGACAGAAACATACACGGTGAGAAGCATGGCATTTTGCCTCAGCTAAGTAGCTAGTTGCCACATGCTCACACTATTGGTGGCTCCCGCAACTGCACTGACACGCACAAGGCTCTTGACTCAACCCACTCGTGGGTAGTGGGCCCTGATCGTTTCTAGAGGTCAGGAGTCCAGTCTTTCACCGTCACTGACTGGGTTAAATTCTCTGCGGAACTAAGATTCTGAGAGTCACGTGGTGCACCCAAAAACACTTTGCTCCTACAATGTTTTTTCTGTTTTCTTTAGATAGGTTGTCCTTGGGAGTGATTTTCTTTGGATAGGTTGTCCTTAGAAGTGATCTAAATTTCCAGACACATCTCCCTGGTTTTGGTCAATGGGGCCACTTGCTCCCCAGTTGGGATACTCTATTTGTAGCCAAAAATGACATTTTTGTTAAAATTTGTTAGGGAATTCTCTACTGCTCTGGAGGGCTCCATATCAAGGGAGAAGTTCATCTCCCATCCACAGAGATGGCATGATTTTGCAAAAGACGTTTCTCCTACCTACATGCCTGTCACCAGTATCTTAAATTCTACAGTCAATTCATACCTTTGAGACAAACGTTGTTTCCTCAATGAACTCTTTTTTTCTGTGGCTGTCACCACACCCACCATGAAACTAGTATTACTGCCAGTGGTGCTGAAGCCAGTCATCCTGGATTCTATTATAGCCTGAGGCTGAAATCTTAAGCAAGTCTTCAGATCAGTGTCTCAAGTTGCAATTAACTCACCACAGGTATTTGAATAACCTAGGTTACTTAAGATTTCAGGATTCCTGAGTCCCACCTATTGAAGCAATTTTTGGAAAAGCAGCATGGAAATCTGCATTTTTAACAAGCTTCCCAGGTAATTCCTGTGTACTTGCTCCAATCTGTAAGACTACCTGTAGGTGGTCTACAACTATCTATGAAAATACCAAGATGAATCTTTACTATCCAGTACTTCAGAAATAAACAGTGAAAAATAATGGTCTAGATGGTCTAGAATAACTGGTTCTTAGCTCTTCCTGGCAGAGAAGGCAATGGCACCCCACTCCAGTACTCTTGCCTGGAAAATCCCAGGGACAGGGGAGCCTGGTGGGCTGCCGTCTATGGGGTCGCACAGAGTCGGACACGACTGAAGCGACTTAGCAGCAGCAGCTCTTCCTGGGTGAGCTATTTCTAATTTGTAACAAAGCGCATTAGTTCAGGAAGAAACCAGTGGCTAAGTGAGGTCACGGCTCTGAGCTCAGTCACACAGTATGTCACAGTGAGACTCACTGCAGCTACTTCACAAACATGCTCACAAAAAAAGCATCACTGAGGCAGAAGAGTGGCTGGGCATAACCTATTACCACCTCTGCTGGGAGTGGGGAATAAAAACTCAGGCTGTAAAGATCAGGGAATAAGTTGGCAAATCTTGACAAAATACACAGGATTCCTAAAGCTGGTGTTGAGAGACACCAAGAGGCTTCAAAAGTGTTACTAAATCAGTACCAAGAAACAAGATATATGGACTCTGTAGATCCTTCTTTTTAACACCTTGTTTTAGTTAAGGGCGGAGGAATGTTTTAAAAAGAGCACATTGCTATCGATATGAGAAAGGGTCCATCCGTTTCATTCTCTCATCTAAACCTCATGTACACAACAATGCCTGATACCTGGAAGATGCTGAGGAAATATTTATTGAATGAGATAAAACAATGGACCAATCCAGGGAGAGGAGAGTAACGTTTGTGTGTAGCTCAATGCCAGCGGATAATAAATTTAACAGAAATGAAGGCTATTCACCAATAGCCAGCATTTTCTACATTTAAAAAAGACACTCAAGCAGGGCTACCGAATCTCTCTATAAAGCAAACTCTAAGAGCTTTCCGGCTCTGCGCTTCACCTTTCTAAAACTACAACTGCCGGACACAAATCAAGCTTTGAAAGGTATCAGCTACAATGCTAAGATGTCCTGGTCTTACTAGTCCAAGAAAGTTTTCATACCGGAGACCTAGTTCAACAAAATTGAGATGTGAGCATCACCAGCAATAGCTATACATCTTTAATCTAAAGACTAGGCATACAAGAAGCGTTTTACATCCGTTCTCGTCTTAACAAGCTAACAAGGCCCCTTTTCAGAGGTCTTAATCCTTGGCCTCTACATTGTAGACAACCCCTGGTAATCTGAGTACTTGCTACCCACCCATGCTACTTGGTAGGACACGGAGGAAGCGATGGGCCTGCCCCTTACCGTCTTACTAAAGGATGGCAGACAGCCTGAGAAGCAACCTCATGGCCCAGTGAGTCTTTTTATTCTTCATTTCCGTACTTATTAGGATGACAGCTGGAGTTGGTAGCTTCTAATCTACTCATAAATATGTTCAAGAGGGTCATGTATTGCAGAGCTCTACTCAACGTTAGTTTTGACAGATGTCACAAAAGAATCCCAGTGACTAAGAAATTTATTAATTCTTTATACTTCAGTTTCCTATCTAAGTTAAGCAATAAGCTTCCCATGCTCTACATTTGATTTTTAAGAATCTTCGGAGGAAAAGTGTTTCATATATAATTAAAAGAATGTTCCTTGTTAAGAGCTGGCATTGGGCTCAAAATTAATCCATGCTGGTACAATCCCCTTCTGGGTGCTCTGGAGAGAAAAAGGACACTGATATATAATGAAGTAATCGAGATGAAAAGGAGAGAAGAGATACAAGCTTAAAGTGAAGAAATGACACAGACCCCCCACATACACACTTTAAAAACTTTATTTGTATAAAAACTCATTTGTTTTTAAAGCATTAACAAGAGAGAAAGAAAAACAGGAAAGGCCTGGCGCAGAAGACACGCCCCTCAGTGTTCGGTGGGAAGCTGGGATTTTTGGTTCTCTGAAATTGAATGTTTAGTGTTTTAATAAATGAAAATAACAGTTAAAGGTCCCCAAAAGCCTATGGCTGTTCTATTACCCACACCCCACCGACAAAAAGAGCACCAGGAAAAGAGCAGAAAAAGACGAGAAACCAAGAGTGGAGCCAGGGCTGGACGGGCCGTCTCCCCTGTGCAGTACGCTTAGTCAGAGAGGAAGAGGCTCCTTTTTGCCAGAAAAGAAGTGGGAAGCAATGTGAGGAGGCAAAGGGGTAAATAAGGAACTTTAATGCATAGGAGAAGGGGGGTTGGGGGGTGGGTTGTGCACTTTTCTCCTACCCCAAAGCCTCAATATATTAGGGAAGGGGGAGGGAGGAGAATAAAGATTTCCAGTTGCATTTGAACAGCGCTTTTAGATTGAGGGGAGGAGTAAAAAGTAAATAAGGGACAGGGTTTAAAAAAAAAAAAAATCAACCGCATAGCAGCCGATTCCTCTAGCCCAACCTGCAAATATACACTAACAGGAGGAGGGAAGGGGCGGGGCAGGCAGGGCGGGGCGGGAGGCGGGGATGGACACGCCTTCCCTGTCACCCCTTCAGAGGTGATGGTGATCCTGGGCAACCAACCTCATCTGGAGACTCATCAGAACAGGACTTTTGCAAAACCCCAACATATACAGTTGAGCAAAAACCTTCTATGGCTGAAGTCAGAGGCTGTTCCAACTCCCAGTGGAGAGACGGAGGGTCTCTAGGTCCCTTCTCTTCTTTCTGCTATTTGGGGCCAACAGTAGGTCAAAAAGCAACAAAGTATAATTTGCAAAATCATGAGAAATGAGACTGCAGAGGCAAAGAAAGGCACATGGAAGGGAAGGAGGAGATGCACCCCAGGCCAAAGGCACAAAGACGAGGCAGAGCCAGGGGCAAACCCCACCTTTTCAGGGTAGAGGGGGCAGGAGTATGTACATCAAGTCCTTTAGTCAGCCAGCCAGTCCAGGGTGGGGCGGGGGCAGCACGGGGCTGCAGGGGTGAGGACAGGAGACAGCAGGGCAGGGGGAGCCAGCTGGGAAGCTTCCTGCCAGTTTCGGACTAAGTGAATCATGTACATTCCTACTAGCTCCTCCCAGAGGCTCTTCTCCTCCCCGAAGACATCTTTCTGCTCCTTTGCACCCAAAAAAGTCTTCCTTGACACGTTCTCCTCTTTCTATAGCCTCTTGCAAACAGCCAGGCCGAGTCAGCAGACATTGCCACGGACTGGGGGAGGAGGGTTCGGGACAGCCTCAGGGGGGCAGATGCGGCAGCCGGGGTTGGCAGGAGGCTTGGGAAAGAGATGTGGGGTGCAGGTCCTTGGGTGGTCCCGCCCCACAGAGGATCAGGGCAAGGTCTCTTACTCTCCGCTCTAGGAAACCTTCACTTACTCAAGGGCCCTTGCCAAGTGGGATGTGCCAATGTTGCCGGCCTTCTTTGCTTCAAAAATAGTCATTAGGAATAAAAGAAGAGCTCACACTTTCCATTCTCAAAAAAAAAAAAAAAAGTCCCTTCCCCACCAGGAAAAGAAAAATCTTGATTAAGAATCATCAGTTTATCAGATTGCTGGACACGGCATGTATAGCATGTAACTTCCGGTTCTTTCCAAGGTTTCCAGTGAAGGTTCTCACTCTCTCCCTCCCTCCACCAAGGCCAAGAGTTCCAGGGAGAGCTGGCAAAAAGAGCTAATCTGCAGCAGTTTCTCAAGATATGTCTATAACTGAGTCAGGCTTCTCGGGAGTGACTGGAGGGGTCTGGAGGGGGGAAGAGGGACAATTAAGCTTCACTGGAAGCAGTTAGGGAGTTGATGGAAAGAAGGCAGCCACTTCAGGGCCATCAAGGCAGGAGGCAGCCTGGCAGTTGGCACAACAGTCCAGCGAAGAAAGGGAAAATCATCAGTCCATTTCACCACCAAAAAATAAAAGTACATATATTATAAGCCCGGATGTAGCGGAGAGAGTGGTGCTAAATCTTCTGCTGTAGGGAAAAAAAAAGAGAAAGACATGTTAGTAAGGTTGGCAATAAGGAGAACCAAAAGACAGAGGAACAAATCTGGAGGGAAGGAAGTGGCATAAATGGAAAATCAGATCACCAGCGGCCTCTTAAGAGGTGACAATCACAGAAGCAGCGCCCCTACACCCCACGTGGCCGAGAGCAATCAGATCCGCATGATTGGCAAACCGCTGGCACACAGAGCCTCGTTCCTCGAGGACCATCTTGGGGGTGGCTAGGACATACCATGGCAGGGCAAGACATGGGCTCCCCCTCATCATCCAAAAACAACACATCCAACTCCTCCTCCAGAGATTCCTGCCCCTCGTCCTGCTGTGAAACATGCGATGTGTTAGTAGGAGAGCAAGGAAACAGGAACCTCACGAATGAGTGCAGACCCAGGGAAAACCCCCACATCTGTGAGGTCAAACAGAAGGAGGCAGCAGTAGTGAGGGAACGGCAAGATAGTCCAGAAAAGTCAGGAAGAGAAAGCGAGTGCTGTGAGGGAAAATCAGCTGGCATTAGTCACACACGCAACACATTCACAACCTTGCTTCTCCCATCTCGACCATCACAGAATTAACGGCCCAAGAAATCTCAACATGAATCAAAAGTCCTACTTTTTCCCTAAAAAAAAAAAAAAAAAATGCCTCAAGAAAAGGATGCCATCTTCCACTATACCCTCTTCTCCTAATTCACAGAATATGCAGCTTCAAAACAGAAGTGGCCTGAGAGGGGCAACAGTACATAAAGAGGATTTACCATCAGGGGTGCTCCCTTCAGTGGCTCCATTTCGCCTAGGTCTCCGGGTCGGTCCAGTGTTCTGTTGTGGTCCCCTCTTTCATTGAGTGTGGAATAGTTGTTATCTAGTTTAAAAAAAGAAAAGGAAAACTGTACACAGAGAGACGGTGTCCCCTCCAGAAGGGCATTACGGTCTGGCAGGCCTGGACATAAAAAACGTACATCTCCCTGGGAGGGCAATACATGCCGCATGTGATAATGAAGCTAAACTGAAGAGACCTATCTATGCAGAGAACTGGGGTTAGGAGAAGACATGAGGTGAGGCAAGCTGCAATCGTAAGGCAAGACCTAACGAAGTAGCCAGGACTTCAACCAAGCCTTTGGGGAGAAGACAGCTTAGAGAGCAGTTGGGAAGGGCATTCTAACAGGAGACATCACAAGAGCAAAATAAAGAGAATACGGAGTGAAGAGACAGGCCAGCAAGTAGACCAGGCGGGCTGCGGCACGGAGAGCCGGCCGGCCAGCCGCTGCAGCAGGCTGTGAAGGGACACAAACGAACTTCTGCGGTGACGCAGAGGCACAGAGTGGTTTCTTTTTAGCCTCTGAACATTTGGAAATGTGGCGAAAGGTAGACAGATCAAGTTTTACTAAATCTCTTCAAACCCCTCCAGTGAACATGCAGCCAGCGCTCTTGAGGACGGCAAACAGCCAGGCTGCTGGAGAGAAGTGCGGTGCTGGACAGTCCTCGTCCCAGTGACCTGCTCCTCCACATGCTTAGGCACGGATTAATCACCTACCTAACGATTTCGTATTTGATCCCATACTGCTCATCTGAATTTCTTCCCGATCAGGTTTCTTATCTATAGGGAGTCAGAAAGTTATCCAGGTCAAAAACCGACTCTTCAAACTTTACACTCATCATAAAATCACTCTCGGTCTGTCTCTCCTTACCCTCCCTCTCATCAAAGTTTTACTGAGCACCACCCACAACTGCCAAGCTCTAGATAAAAGAGATCCCTCTCCTACAGACTCTAATATAAGAAACCATTCACTCTACGCCAGGGGGCTTCAAACCATTAGGTCTCAAAGCTCCTTTATATTCTTAGAAATTACGAGGCTCCAAAGAGCGCTCACGGGTGCAGGTTACTTGTATTAACAGTTATGGCACTAAGAAATTTTAAATACTCATTTCATTTAAAAATAACAGTAAACCTATTCCATGTTAACATAAATCATACTTTTAATTTTTAAAAAAAGCATTATTTTACATTTTTGCACATCTTTGGAGTTGGCTTAAGAGAAGGTAGCTAGACTCCCATATTTGCCTTTGTAATTCAATCTGTTGGGATGTTATTTAGGAGAAGGCAATGGCACCCCACTCCAGTACTCTTGCCTGGAAAATCCCATGGACGTAGGACCCTGGTAGGCTGCAGTCCATGGGGTCGCTAAGAGTCGGACATGACTGAGCGACTTCACTTTCATGCATTGGAGAAGGAAATGGCAACCCACTCCAGTGTTCTTGCCTGGAGAATCCCAGGGACGGGGGAGCCTGGTGGGCTGCCGTCTATGGGGTCGCACAGAGTTGGACACGACTGAAGCAACTTAGCAGCAGTAGCAGCAGGGATGTTATTTTGGATGAACTGTATGAAGAAAATCCAGCCTCACACAGATAAGAAGTTGGAAAAGGGAGGAGAATTTTAACAGTCCTTCAGATGATGGTGACCATTCTTTATAGTATACTAATACTCAACAAGTAGAGTTTTCTTTAAGGTCAGCACAATGTGGAATCTGAATCCAAACCAACGCTCTCTTCATCTTCTGTTAAATTAAAACCCATTTGTCTGTTTTGCACTTTGAATGGATCAATTAACCCTGTATGATTTTGAAAATCATGCATTGGTCACCTGGAAAATATACTGGTTCACAGTTATGCAGATCTTCTAAAGTTAACACATTTCATGATATAATATATTAAAAAAAAAATCACACTCACTAAAATCACCAATGAGTTTATCAAAAAGTACATTAAATATTAGGATTTTACCAGGCTCACAGTGGCAGATACAAGTCTTCCAAAATTAAAATTTTCACTTGAAAATTCAGGCAGCAAGTACTTGTCAGTTACTTTTTCCCAAACTGACAAGCTCTCTGCATTCATTTTTAAGTAAAAATGGTGTTTCCAAAAAAAAAAAAAAAAAAAAAGGTGGCTTAGTTCACCTAGTAACTCAAACAGCACAATTCTCCCCCTCAAGATAACCGTCAGGCTCTGGTGCGCTGCGGGCGCCGTGTGAGCACTCCCTACAGCATCTACGCAGAACATCAAGGAATCCTCAAGAGTAGAACCCATAAAATCAGTAACTGTTACAGTTCATCAAGTACGTTCTGAAGTGAGACTGGCTGGTTTCCCCCCACCCTGCCCAAACTGGCTCCTCTTGTAACAGCAAGTAAGTGGCAACAAAGACTCCAATAGCTGGCCTGGTTTGGGATCACTGCCTGGTTTGCGCTCTGCCCCCAGCAATAGAGCAAGCACCCCCCCATGCTTCTGTACCGTCAGTACCACGCCAACAGATTTGATGATCCTCAGACCACATTTCAGGCAAAACCCCAGTGTCGTTAAGACAATAAGGACTATAAAAGACACAAGTGACAATCACGTCACAAAACAAGATATGTCATTTGTCTTTTGAAGAAAGTGTTTGCTCACACGGCAGTATTTAAAAGACAGAACCCAGAAGAACAGAGCTATCTCTGGTAACAAGTAGTTTTTGTTGTCCCTTTCCTGGTTTGCCTGTACTTTCTAATTTTTCAACAGTAAATGTACACTACTTGGTATTACATGAAAATTTAAAAGGGAAGAACAATCCTTTTGCAATATTCAGATCTCCCTTAGACTGATGATAGGGTTATGTCCTGATAACCTAAGCAGAGAAACCAGAGCAGGGCTCACTATCGGCCATCTGTAGTCCACAGGCAGAGTCGGGGGTCACACCCAGGCCAACTGCCTGTCTTATCTTCTGATGCTCTCCTATTTTGTAAAGGCCCGTGCTATAATCCCGAGGTGAAGTATAACTCTCCTCCACCAAAAGACAAGCTTGTTCAGAAATAAATGCACATCTTATTCAGTTAGATGGAGGCCCACTAGAGAACAGCAGAGGTGGAGTGAAAACAGAGAGGTGCGTCCCTCGCCCTGTACCTGATCTCTGGCTCCGGTCAATGAGAGGGAGCGTGCTGTCATCATAGGAGTGGCTGCTCTGGCTCCGAGAAGCATTGTTCAGGCTCACCTGGGGGCACACGCGAAACGCAGTCACGTCGCAGAGTACCGAATTCACCCACGCCCTGCTCCTCAATGGGCCCAGACTTTAGGGCCTTATTCCCAAGTACAGTTCTTACCAAAAGGTGACTTGCACGGGTTAAACAAACACCTATATACTGAGACAAAGTAGGATGCGATGGCTTTGATCTGTGTTTCTGAACCAATTACAAAGGTACCAAACGCTCACACTATCCAAAGGAAATACAGTCTCAGAAAATGGCAAACTCCTTCAAAGGGCCACCGGTCAACACTGCCAGCAGCACTCACACTGCGCTACAACACAGCGCAAGACCAGGACTACTTCCGGCACCATTTGGGGGGAAAAGTAAATAAATGATTTCTTTACACAGAAACGTGGGTCAAAAGTAGACTCAGTGTGACAGAGAAACAGAAGCAGCAAAGAAAGAAGCATTACCTGAAACCAAGGGGAAGAGAGGGGAAAGCCTCAGTCCCAAGAGTCACTCTACCTGAAAGTCTGACTTCTTCCAGCCTTCCTTCTCCAGTGGCTTCCGCAGCTCCTTATACCCCCAGATCGTCTGTAACACAAGCGCGGCTGCTCGAACTTCTTTTTCTGAGCGGTTCCTTTTAGGGAAATAAAACCAGATGGAATGTGGATGTAAGACCAGCAAAGAAGCTGAGAGCATGTCCTCTCTAATACAATGTAACATAAGAATATAAGTCCCCAAATAGGCAAGACCAGGTTTTCACCAAGTCCAGTATTTTAACTCAAACAGTAACAAAAAAATGTCTGACGGAAGAGTCTTATCAATTTATGGGTCAACATTAAGACAGAAAAGAGAGCAATATCTCCTTCATTCTTTACAGGTAAAAAAGGGAAAACAGCCTGCAGAATCGACAGGGCAGAGCCCCTCCCCAGCGCCCTCTCCCGCACTCACGTGCCCCAGCTGTGACCGGTAAGTGTTATTCTCACCCTGATTTGTTGATCAAAACCAGCTTCTCAATACCCTGGGTCTCCCGGAGCTTTTTGGCAGCCTCCAAGTTCTCAGCGATAACTTCGTTGATGGTGTTCAGAATAGAGACCACAGTGTCCTCAGAGAAATTCTGCGAAGAGCTCTGCTGCCCTCCTGGCAGATTCTTGACCAAGTTAGGAATGGCATGTTTACCTACAGCGGTAAGACGGGAGGCATGTACACAGGGAGAGCCAGCGGAGCCAGGCTCTGAGGAGCCCAACACTCACTGCACTGACCATATCAAGAGCGGGGACCACCCATGAGAATCAGCTTCATGCTCCTGTAGGACTGTCACTTCAGAAGGGCAAAGGACCAGGAACAGCCATGAATGCACTGTCCTTCCTGTCTGTCTACTTATTCTCCCCTTCAGTCACATTAAAACAATCTGGATACTTTATGTCAAATACGCTACACGGTCCCGGCAGGTCTCTTGGTGAGAAGGGCGCATTGAATACTACAGTAGTTTAATACAACAATCACTGTGAATTTGAAAAAAAACAAAAACTGGGCTCTGCTTTATTAACTCTGGAGAAATTACTTAACGTCCTGACCCTCAGTTTTCTTTTTCCATTTAAAAAAAAAAGAAAAAGTACCTTTGTAAAACAGTGACATTTAAATGAGAACATACAGATATGCTTAACAATCCCTAGAAACAAAGTACATGCTCAACAAATAAGGTATGATTTTTCAACTTTTAAAGAGTCATCACCTCTTCTCTTTCCAAGAACCATTAGAATATAATCCTCTCTAATGCCCCAGATTCACAAACTATGGAGGACTAGGATTCTTCCTCAGCTGTTTCAACAAATAAACTCAGCACCTGCTGAATAGAAGGTGCGGTAGCAGATGCTGAGGTGGCGGCTAACAGCCAGCTCCTTACCAATCAACTCTTTGTTGCGCGCATCCACAGCCAGGTTTCTCAGGGCTCCAGATGCAGCTTTCACAACCCGCTCGTGTTCATTGGTCAGGAGGTCAGCAATGGCGGAAAGAGCTTTCTCTTGACGCAGAGCTGAGCGGATGTATCGACCATACTACAAGGAGCACATAGAAAGAAGCAGAACAGATTACAAACGATAGCAAAAGAGTAAGCTAAGTCCTTCCATCCCCAAATGCATCTTGTACAAGGGTCTCACCGTCCAGCGCCCAGCACACAAGTTCTGGATGGCCCCAGCTGACGCTTCTAGGATGGCGGGATTCTTGCTCTCTTTGAGGAGTGAGATGTATATCCGAACCACCTCCGGCTGAAATAAAAGCTCATAACCTGCACAAGAAAGGGCAAGAAAGCAGAGGGTGCTTAGCAGTGCCTACAGAGCAGGCTCTGGCTGACTACAGACCAGTGTTAGGGTTGACTCTGGGTTGATGGGTTTATGTCCCTATACAAGCAGGCTCTCTAAACACCTTCCCCCAACCCAAGAGCAAAGTCAGATTTGACTACATGCCTCCTCAAGAATAATTCGTCCATGTCAAAAGCAGGACATGTATCAACTCATATGCAATTCCTCTCTCTCCTTCCTAGTCTCTTTTCTAGCCACAGTTTACTCTGGCCAAGCCCAGCTCTCAAGGGCTTCATTTACTCATCAACGGCACTGAAGAGTTAAAGATTTCTCATCTCAAATGATGGAGAAGGAAATGGCAACCCACTCCAGTGTTCTTGCCTGGAGAATCTCAGGGATGGCGGAGCCTGGTGGGCTGCCATCAATGGGGTGGCACAGAGTCAGACACAACTGAAGCGACTTAGGAGCAGCAGCATCTCAAATGAATTATTTCTAACTTAAGTGAGTCATCCTGCTCACCCTAACTATGATTAAGCCAAAGGGTCTCTCATAGATTTAACAACATCTAAATTTTAATATCCATGGAGAGCTGTGAATTTTGGACTCACCATATTGATGAACATAAAAAGTTCCTGGTCTAGACTACCATCAAGTCCTTACCCTCAAGTAATCTGAATAACTGCCATGACAAGAAGTCCTTTGAAAGTCACTGTTATAATATTTCAAATTTCCAAATACTTTAATCACCACTTCAAATTCCTTAAGTCGGGGGGACAGGACAGTGAACACACTGTATAACCTAGTGGTAGGCTGCCAAACAGTTCATGCGTGGACGATGTTTACGAGAACCATGGAGCCTGAGAAGAGTAAGATAACGTACCTCGAGCAGGACTAGTTCTTTTAGGGAAGTCCACTGTATCGTTTGTTGGATCCTCTGTGGGTTTTTTCCCTTTGGAAATTTAAAAAAGAAAGTGGGGGGAGAAGGAAGTTTAAGAAAGGAAGAGTCCACTCAGTATATTCTTTATTCTTCAGTCAGAATGTTCCCATCAGAGATGCATCAAGAGGGGCATAAGACAAAACAACAAAGAAACCAAGACAGGATCCCCAAGAGCAGAACACGCGCAGCAGCCGGGTGAGCTAAGGATGGCAGCTAGTGCTGCTGCTGTCCTCCGTGCCGGGAACAGGGGCTGCTGCCCAGAAACAGGTGCCGGGAGCCGCTCGCTCAGAAGAGCGCGACCAGGCTCAGCGGCCTTCCTCCAATGAATTTTCCTACATGCATCCACAGGGAAGGGTTAGGCAAGGAAATGCCAAGAACGCTAAAACCCAAACATGCAAATTAGAGGTAGGTAAGCCGCTTAAAAGATTCCACTCACCTCTGGAGAACCACTCATCTTCCAGCGCGTCACCCAAGGTGGAAAGGAGAGGAGAGAAATGAAGGAAGAAAAACGCAGGAGAGAGTTGTCAACAGGATCACGGGAAAACAAGCAGGGAAGCACAGAGGAAAAGACAAACACAGGAAACAGAGGAGGAGGGGGAGAAGGCCCCAGGTCAGCTGGGCTCTCAGCCTTCACTGCCCAACTATTGATCCTGACACCACCACCACCACCAGCACCAGCGTGAAGCACACGGCACAGGGGACATCCCCGACTGGGCAGACTCCAGCACTGCTCAGCACGCGTTCCACACGCACAGCCAGACACCTTCCTCTCCCCGTCCTGCACGAACGAGCGGGGGAGCGGGAAGCAAGCCTCACCTTTGCCTTTCTTGGCCCCAAAGCAGCTGGCAGCATGCGGCCCGGTACTGTTGGCGACGCTGGGAGGCGCCTCCTGGTAGCGCTCTGCTTGCGGGATCTCCCGGTGAACTTGATAGGACAGGTTCCGAAGGAGGCAGACGCAGTTCTCGACAAGCTTGGGGTCACAAAGAAAAGGTCCGGTGAGAGAGAACGACAGGGGATCTTCCAGCACGCACAGGTTTCCACGATGATCCTCAAAAGCACAGCCCAACTCATTATCTCCCATAATGCCTCTTAAGTGCCCCCAAGCTTCTCAGATTCTTTCAGCCTCAGGCTAATAAAGGTTTATGCTACCATTTGGTGTGCAACATAAAACTCAACGTCACATTGACTTTTTCCTAATTAGAAAAAAATGGAAGTATGGCTAAACAGCTCTAAAATATGTAGGTAGAGGAAATTCCAAAGCAAACAGTTTTCCTCTAAGGTGAATACCCACTTTAAGGAGGGGGCCGGTACAGGTATCTAACGTTATTTGAAAGCCTGAGATGATAGGTCTGTCTTACGGGTACCTGACCTACCTTGCTATCCGAATCTTTCTGTCCAATCTCAGCCTGGACAATGAAAATGAGAGCATCCACCAACCCATCGCACTCCCGAAGTTTCCGGCGTGCTTCACTCCTCTCCGAGCTGACATTCCTGAGGGGAAAGGGGAAGCTTCGAGATGCCTGAACTCCAGAAAGCCTCTCTTAGTACCCCTAGGCCCTGCAAGCCTCCTTACTGCCTTTCCACGGTCACAAACAAAGAGTATCTGTTAGGGGAGGCACTAAAGCTGACGGAGAGCAGACGTTCCTGCTTTCAGGACACTTATGACCAGGCCAGGGGTGGGCACATAGATGGAGTAGACCAACAGCAACAACGTCAGACAGAACAGACGCTGCTCGTGGGCAAGCGCAAATGTCGAGTGGCGGCAGGGCACACAGGCACATGTCCCGAAGAGAGAACACACTGCAGCTTATAGGACACAAGACAGAGAACTCGGGAGAACGTTCTGGAAGACAAACACCTGAGTCTGGCCTCAAAACAGAAACAAGCAGCTGCGCCCTGCAGACAGGGAAGGACTCTGCCCACTCTGTCCTTCCAGTATGCTGCACCCATGTGCTGCATGTATCGCAGTCTGACTTGAAACACAATTAAAGGCACAGACACACACAAGCCCAGGACTAGACAATGGCCTTACACCGTTGGTTTTGAACAAATTATATTAACAAAGTCAAAGAGGCACAGAAGTGAGGAAGATGTGTGGGAACCGCAAGTAAAGCATACAGTATGCCAGGGGGTAGCAATGGGCAGACGCACAGGACAGGGTCATGGACGCAACACAGACCGGAACGGAGCCTAAACGACAGACTACGGGATTTAACGTGCTTCCAAAGCAGTTTCAGTCTTTAGAAGCCCAGTCGTCCCACGCTCCCAGCCCCTCTGTTACCTGAGGCAGCCGGCGGTATTGGTGAGCACGGACTCCCACTCGACGTGGCGTGGCTTACAGTCTTCGCTAGGTTCCCGCTCCCACCCCGAATGGGGAATGATCACTTCATCCGTTAAGGCGTGCAGCGCGTGGTCCACGATCTCCATTTTTATGGAGTCATGGGATGAGAGATTCCACAGGGTTCCTGGCAGAGACCACTCATCAGACAGTTCTCCAGCACCAAGACAGTACGTCTGAAGAATGCCAAAGAGAAACCCCTTTCCCAGCATTTCTCAGTCTTCCCCAATGACCAAATACCTTGTAACGATATTCAAGCTTTAGTTTGTTACTCATGACAACGTGTTTTACATTATGGCTCAATACAAACATACACATCATGAAGTAAGGTTTCTAAAACAATAATTACTATAAGCAATACTTTCTGGGCCCGCTATACCCATTTGTTAATCTCACCAGCACTGACATTTTGGGCCAGATAATTTTTGTTGTGGAGAGCTATCCCGCCCATCATTAAATGAGTAAATGTCAGGAGAAGGCAATGGCACCCCACTCCAGTACTCTCGCCTGGAAAATCCCATGGACGGAGGAGCCTGGTAGGCTGCAGTCCATGGGGTCGCTAGGAGTTGGACACGACTGAGCGACTTCACCTTCACTTTTCACTTTCACGCATTGGAGACAGAAATGGCAACCCACTCCAGTGTTCTTGCCTGGAGAATCCCAGGGACGGGGGAGCCTGGTGTGCCGCCGTCTATGGGGTCGCACAGAGTTGGACACGACTGATGCGACTTAGCAGCAGCACAGCAGCAGCAGGCCTTCACTCATTAGACACCGATGGCACTCTGTCCCAACCCCCAAAGCCCCAGGTTCTGACAACCGAACACCTGCACACACTGCAATGTCCTCTGGGGGCAAGCTCGCCCCGACTGAGAATGATCATCTGTGCTGTTTCTCTTCCTTTCTTTCTCTTGGGCTGCGGACTGTGATCCACACAGGCTAGCGGAACACGCCCCAGTCACCTCAGAACGACTACTGGGCAGTGACACAGGTCCGCCGTCACCAGCTCCTGTGAGTTTAAAACAGGAGCCAAGGATCTGGAATTTTAAGGGAAGTCTTCTGCGTTTAACACATTAGCAAACAATGCTTTAAAATCAGACTTCCCTGGTGGCTCAGACAGTAAAGAATCTGCCTGCAGTATAGGAGACCCAAGTTCAATCCCTGGGTCAGGAAGATCACCTGGAGAAACGAATGGCAACCCACTCTGGCGTTCAAAATCTGGAAAACCTTGCACAATCTCTGACCCTAAACCTAGAGGCTCCCCCTCGGGCCTGGAACTCACCAGTAATCACTTCAGTGAGGTCCATGTCACGAGCCTTTCGGAGCAATCGCACGAGAGCAGGAACACCATCACAGTTTTTTATAGCGATCTTGTTATCCTGGTCACGCCCAAAAGAGATATTCTTGAGAGCGCCACAGGCTCCAAGGTGCACTTCCTTTTTGGGGTGGTCTAACAATCCCACCAGCACTGGGATGCCCTTGAGCTTCCGGACGTCCGTCTTCACTTTGTCGTTGCGGTAGCACAAGTGCTGCAGGTACGCAGCCGCGTTGGACTTGACGGCGTCCAGGCGGAACCCCAGCATGGCGATCACCTCGGGCAGCTCCGGCTGTCTCCAGTTGGGGGGCGGGGGCCCGCCCTTGCGCAGGCTGTCCAAGCTTGCCAGACTCCCTCGTTCGTGCTGGGCCAGAGGCGCCCAGTAGTACTGGTCTGATGGCACCTCCTCACCAATCATGTCTTCATAGCTCCTGCGGTGTCAGAAGGACCAAGAGAGAAAAAAGAATACACCGAGGTGTCATGCATGGTTCTTTGGAGAGCTCCCATTACCCCTCATCTTCAAGGAAGGAAGAACCCCAGCTCTAGTATACTAGATCTCATGTCTCCTTTGCATAAAGAATATACTGATCGATTTTTCTTAAAGAGATAAGACAATAATTTTACAGGCATCTGCGATTAGATTAAAGCTATCATTTTTTTCTGTGACGTTTACTAGCAACAAACATTTGGACAGTTGATCACAAAAAAGAACCAAATCCTGACTGCTTAGTGCTTGAATGGTACCTGATACCTAGTAAGTTCTCCAGATAGAGACTGAAATAAACCTTCAGACAGCAGAGTTAATGAAACCAACGAACTTGGCAGCAGAGAAATCAGGGAACAACGTTTGACACCAGCTCTCGTGAGGCATTTACACACAGGAAACAGCTGATGGGATAAGGCTCTTAAACACATTTCACCTGTAAGCCTGTCCTTACCCTATTTTGGGAATTATTTTTTAAAGCGAGAAAGCGAGATTCTTACAGAGTCTCTCTTTTTTTGCAAGTAACGGCAGTAGAGGACACAGAGGACTTAGCTTTGGTACTGACGAGCTGTAAGCTTGAACGTGAGTTTGCACAGTTCATCCCAAGGTCATCTCTGCTACTCAACAAATGGGTTTGAGACAGGATTTCTAGTCTCCAATTTCTAAAGACAACACTTCCAGTTCTGCCAAAATACACTCTAATGGCCACCATCACATTTGGGATACCCAGCCACTGAGAAAAGAGCCAGAGCCAGAGCCACCGAAGGTGAAGAAGAATCTAACCCGGGACAGGCTTCCTCCTCGGTGCTACCGACCACCACTAGAGGGTGAGTCTGTCACACTGTTATTTACTCCTAACAGCCAGGAAGGAAGAGACCCATCATCTGCGAGCTCATCTCACTCAGTGGCTCCCGCAGGAGAGGGGAGAATCCATTGTGTGGAGCACTCCAAAGAAGCCTCTCGTTTACTCCACAAAACCACTGCCCCTGTCAGCAAACCCTCGAGGTTAGCCTGAGCAGAGGGCCGGCCTCAGAGCTGCCAACGTTACGCTCAAATACAGTTCAAATGGGCAAAGCAGTCAGTCAAAAAAAAAAAAAAAAAATCACTATTTTTTAATATCACTGAAACAAAATACACAGGTTATATAGCTAAGTGTTAAGAGTAGGCTGCTAAACAGCACATCAAGTAAGATTCCATTTCAGAAGGGAAAAATAAGGTCAGAGTGTGTTTACTTGTGTAAGGAAAAGAACACAAAAGAAAAGCATAACAATGTTAAGGGAAGTGCTTTATCAATGGATGGTTTGATGGTTTTACTCTTATTATTATTTTAATATAAAGCAATTGCAGAACAATCACCATAACGATTTTGGTCACTTTTACAAGTGGGTCATGACATTCTTTCCTTTGTCTTACAAATAACAAAGCTGTGCCCAGAAGGATTAGATGACTGCCTTCGGCTACATGGCTAATGGCAAAGGCACGGCTAGAACCCAGGCCTCGGGTCCAGAGCTTCCTCCACTCATCTCTCGGCCCCGCGGTTTTCACTTGACCTTGCAGTGCTCTCTGAGGCCGAGAACAGGAAGGAGCAAATGTTCTTGGCTAGTCGAGCAGGTTTCTAAGTCCAGTACCACCCTGGGATAAACCCAAGAACCAAGCCAAAGCCTCTTTATGTCAACTGCTCCAACCAGGGACAAGTGAATGACCTAGCCACCAGCACTCACTCAACCCACTCAGTCCACTAATGAGGAAGTCAGGAAAAGCACGCCTGTCGCCAGGAGAAGGTGCCGCCACCCGAGGCCGCCTCCTTTGGTGATGGCTGTACCTGGTGTGCCCCCCAGCCCCACCCCGGGAATAAAACATGAGTCACATGGGAGCTGGATTGCTGTCCAAAAGATTCCTGAAAGGTGAGTGACTCAGGCTTAGATAATGGGGCCTCTAGCCTGGGCCCAGCCCCGTCTGCTGTTAACCAAAGCTACCTAATATGAGTAAAATGAGCACCAAGGCATCTGCTTTAGAAAGTCATGACCTCACACAGAAATTCAGCAACAGCTGGTAGGATATTCTTACCATTAAGACATCCGTAAATCTTCTCCTAGAATTCTTATTTCTCTTTGCTCAGAAAACACTGCTCTCTGATTTATTCTAAAACAAGGTTGGCAGCCCATGGGCCACATGAGCCCTGAAACTAAGAACGGTTTTCACATTTTTTTTGTGGTTTTTGCTCAGTCACTAAGTCATGATCGACTCTTGTTGACCCCATGGACTGCAGCATGCCAGGCTCCCCTGTCCTCCACTATTTCCCAGAGTTTGCTCAAATTCATGCCCACTGAGTTGGTCATGCTATCTAACCATATCATTTCATATTTTTAAAAGGTTGTAAAATGAACAATGACATACAACAAAAACAATATATCATTTGCAAAGCCTAAATCAGTTCCATGGTCCTTTATAGAAAAGGTTTAGGGCTTCCCTGATAGCTCAAATGGCAAAGATTCTGCCTTCAATGCAGAAGACATGGGTTCAATCCCTAGGTCAGGAAGATCCCCTGGAGAAGGGAATGGCAACCCACTCCAGCATTCTTGCCTGGAGAATTCCATGGACAGAGGAGCCTGGCGGGCTACAGTCCATGGAGTCCTCCCACACGACTGAGACTAACACTTTCACTTTGAACTGTCCATCCGGCTCCTAAAAGCCTAAAATCCTTAACCTTGTTCTTAACACCAAACAAGAAGTGGAAGAAATTCACAAGAACAAGTATTCAATAGCTTCAGATATCAGGTTCCAAACGGGGGCGTCAAATCTTAGGCAGAAAATAAACCAACTCTTGACACAGAACCAAAGGCCTCTCCTCAGGACACAGACCAATTAACTGTCACGGGTTGTTTTCTATAATTAGAATATATGATATTTATAATGAAAAGGAGACCAAAAAAGTCAAGTCAGTATTTAGTAAAATCAGAAGAGGGACGATGAGGATGGTCTCCTACAGACACAGGCCGGGGAGGGGCCCAACTGCCTGCGCTCCCCGCGAGGAAGCGCGCCCCTTCCGTCTGCCAGAGGCGCCCCGCCGCCCTCCTCCCTGCCCACCTGAGGCGCCGCCGCGGGTCAGAGGGCGTCCCCGTCCGCCGGCCCGTGCCGTAATCGGACATCATGCCGTAATCCACGTCATCGTAGCCCATGCTTCGCTGGTCGTCCTCCAGCCCGTAGGGCTCCGGATGGAAGCGGTGCAGGTCCACGCTGCTCCCGCCCACCCGGACCTGGGGCTGCGGCCCGTAGACGTCCTGCCGGCTGGGCGCCCGGTAGCCTTCCATGCTGGGCCGGTACCGCTCCTCGATGCGGGTCACCCGCGACAGGCTGCCGTAGTTGTCGCCGCTCCCGGGATACCCGTCCTCGTAGTGGCGGCTGTATCCGTCGGGCGGGTAGTGGAAGTTCCTGGGGAGGGTGGCCGTGCCTGCTTGCCCCACGTAGGGACCAGGGCCCCCGTTGCCGTTCTTGCGGAAGTCACGCCCCAGAGTCTGGATGTAGCTGTTCGACACCGCCGAGGCGTCTACAGGCAGCCCGTCGGGCCCCATAGGGACTGGCTGCACCGTCCGCGTCGTCACCGTCTTCACCACTTTCTTGACCTTCGAGTAAGGAAACAGAAAACGAACGTTAATGACGTGAACAAATTAAGCGTAAACTCTAGACCCCTCTAAGAAATAACCCTGTGTCCCCAGCTTGCTTTCCCTAGAAATGCCGAGCAATCTCACCGCCTCCCCGTCGATCTTCCGGGAAGTCTGCCGGGAACAACACCGCACTGGCAGTCACAGTGCCTCAAGGAAAGCTGCTGAGACTCCCTTCCTCATTCCATCAGGTTTTCTCATATCTCTTCCAGCTTCCCTGTGCAGCCCGGGAGCACTTTCTCTACGCTTCACTACAGATCACTGGCACTTCTGCCACCCTAGTGAACTGCCCAGCCCTTCCCCCTGATAAAGGCCACAGGAAGACCTCCGCCCTCACCCCAGACCTCACACAAGGCTCAGCTTACTGTGGTCTCTGTGCGCCGAGTGGTTCCGTCGTCCGAGGTCTCCACGGAGACCACAGACATGGCGCCCTCGGGGTCCTCTTCCGTGTAGGTCTCCACAATCTGCCCCGGCTCCTGCATCCTGGGGACAGTGCTGTACAGAAGGTGGCTGTGATCCTACACGGCAGAGAGAAGAAGCAAAGAGCCACTCCTAAGCCATATACACTAATGATCCATCCCAAGGGGCAGCACAGTCTCCCTGAAGACAACACATCTTCTGTGGGCCCAGAATTTTTAGGAGTGACTGTTCCCACTTTCCCAACTTGTACAAAAGGGCAGAAGAAATAAGTTCCCAGTCCCATTCACCTAACAAACAGGAACTGAGTTAACTACAGCTACATCAGCACCCCCAGTGGCAGAGGCAGCAGACAGCACCCCAGGTCTAGTCATCCAAGTGAGCATGAACTGTGTAAAAAGCAGCTGTATCTGTATCTGAGTGATCCTTCAAATAAAACAAAGTTTACCCAATAAGAACCTTTAAGATGAACCAGAAAACCTCAGTAAGAGCCATCTTCTGAATGGCTCAATGTGATTTTTCAGATATGCCTAAGGCTCAAGACCAGCTAGATTTCAGGTAGGGATTTCTGCAAAGTAGAACCACACCCACTCTAGAAAAGGGATGCAGTAATGGAGGGATCAAACACTAAATCAATGGCCAATATAAGTCCAAAATAAAACCATATATATACTTTGAAGCTCCACTTTTTTTCATTTTTTTCCACTAAATGAAACTAATTAACGAGAGTTTACAACGTGCCAGGTAATTTAGAAGACACCAATATGCTCTCAAGCTGGGAAAGTAAAAAAGATATGAACAAGCAACCCAGACCTTGAACCAAAAGAGGTACCTGGGGTCCGTTGAGGCTTAGATCTGAAAATTTCTGTCGCTCAAGGTCAGCATCGCCCACAAAGCGGCCGTTCTGAAACAGAGCCCACAAGAAGACAATTCACTTTGTGGCCTTCTTCTGCTCCATCAAACACAAACGACCTTTTTCCAAACAGGAAAAGGGCTTTCAAGAAGGCATTTGTGGCCCAGAGTCCGTCTGTCAGTACAGATAAAAGAACCACATCGTGCCTTAGACTCAGCACCTCAGACGCGCAACTGGGCCTGGAGCTCAGGTGGCCTGGGCCTCTGGAACTTACGATGGTGAGGGCTCTGAGGCAGAGGTGTTTGTGCACGTTGGTCAGTTTTGTTCAGCGCCTCCCTAGCACCCTCAACAGTGCCTGCACATACTAGGCACTCAAAACTCTTTTCTGAATAAGGTAAGTGCCCTGTGAAATCTTTTTGGAAAGCCATAAGAACATAGGAAAGTTGGAAAAGCTAGGGTGGGGGGTTTCCAAAAGCCTTTACTGTTTCATGCATCTTCATGCTCTACAACCATGGGAAACGCCCACACCAGGCGGCTTTCTACAGAAAGAAGCAAGAGATAAGAGTTTCTCTTTTCAAGCAGGAAGAAAATAAGCATCTCAGCCCCCTTCAAGCAAACAAATGTCTCAGTATCTTCATCACCAATTATAAGATCCACAGAATACATTCAAAAATGCCATTCTTAAGTTGCTCCATCTGAAGCAGCAGGAAATAATCTAACGACCGTATACTATGTAAAAACACATTTGACTACTCCCCTTCACAAAGCCTACAGTGAGATCAGCCACCTTGAGAGACTCTTCCCCTACCCTACTCGCCTTACGTAGGTCATGTAATGCTGTAGGGAAAGGAAGTTAAACATTATTTTCAGGAAGAAGGAAGGGTGTGGTTTCACTGCTGAGCAGAAGTTAAAAATAAAAGAGAGAGACTCCATGTACTAAATCCTGGAATTCCCCACCACCTCCAAGGCTGAGCGCTCCTGCTCTCCTTTGCAATATATACCCCTCCAACCCTCAGCCTCTATTCTTGTTCCGGTAAAAATCCTAGAAGCCCTGCAAACACATGGCTTCCAAATTCCTGATCGTCCCCAATTGAAATTACATCCTCTCACTCAACAAGCTCCGTAGCCTGAGGGACCTTCTCCATTTCAAACATTAATAAGCAATCGTGAGCATGAGCGTTGCTCTTGATTCCCATCAGGATCTCCTAAGATGAACTCTATCAGGCAATGCCTATTACACACACACATACACACGCACACACGCGCACACACACAGACAAAACCTCAGACAGATTACATCACAGCAAAGTCAGACTACAGAAACCATAGGAAACACAAGATACTTCTCGAACACCAACTCACTTCAGAGTCACATCCGAGTCAGCCAACCCAGAGACCACTGGCTCCTGCGGTCATCTGGCTTAAATAGCAGCATGATGCTCCCTCTCCAACTCTAACCAAAAGAATTAACAATGACCCCCTTCTCCAAAAAATGACTTGAACAGCCAACAAAAAAAAGTGTGGAGCGGGAATACACAATTTACCAACACTGCCACGCCTCTGAGCAAACTGTTCTGTGAGGGAGAATGAGAATGCAAGATGTCCAACTTCCCCAACCACGAAGCAGGCATTTAATATCCTGAATTTTTTATATGGAGGAAGAGGGAAACCAGGGGGAAAAAAAGGAAGTTAACTTGAGCACAGCTTCAAATTATATGATCTGCCACTACCAGAACGGCATCCCGACCCAGAAACCCCACTGCAGCCGACAGGAAGTCAGATGGATGCTTCGAGAGAGATGTCCACGTAACTCGGCAGAGCAGCAATGTCCTGTCTTAATCAGTACCGAGCACCCTGCGAACGCGATCACTAGGCAGGGGCACGGGATGCCCGCCGTGCGGAGAGCAGCCTCCCCGAGGGGTCCGTGTCTGCGGGCAGGCCTGGCGGACGGAGGGTTACCTGGTGCCGGCGGGTGAGCGTGCCGTTGGCCAGGAGCGGGCTGGCGTCCTGCGGGGAGACGCGGACGCGCTCCAGCTGCGCCGAGACGTGGCGCCGCTCCTCCTCCAGCGCCCGGGTCAGCTTCTCAAATTGCGCCTCCTGCTCCTTCACGGAGGCCAGGATGCTGGCGGGCGACTCCACCTCCGAGTCGTCCATGGAGGTGAGGGCAGGGCAAGAGAAGATGGCCCACTGAGGGAGGGGGGGAGGGAGGAGGCCCCTCACTGCACACTACCGGGGAGGCGAGAGAGGGAAGAGAAGGGCACAGGTCAGAGAGGACAGGTGCACGATTCACCCCAGAGCCAGAGATGCCCCTCGCGGTCTGCCTGCAGCGCAGAGAGAGAGCCGCCACCAAGCCTGGGCCCGCCACCAGCGCCTGCACAAGCAGGGTCCTCTGCCCACGACCCTCTGTAACAGCGCCTGGGACCGCCGCTGAAAGCGAAGGTGCGACCAGCCCCGTGCCCTGCACGGTCAGTAAGAGAGGACGGGGCTCAGGACTGCTCACACAGGAGATTCAAGTCAGGCTCCTTTTCTCAGCGAAGCTGCAACTCCGCACCACAGACAAGCATTCAGGGTCCGGCGGGACAAGCCGCCTCTCGAGACAGAGGGGCAGGACAGATCTTAGTTCACGTCTCCCAGATCCGAACACCTAAACTGCGGCAGTGGTGACAAAACATACTAAAGGAACTTGCCAAGTCATAATACCAAGAAGGGGGAGAAGTGAAAAAATATTCCCACCGTCAAAGGCAGGAAATACAACTAAGGCCCTCAAGTTGAGTACATACATAAAGGGGCTTTTCTACTCTTCAAAACTGTACTACAATATTGAAGGCCGAATGTGTGCCTTGGCTAACGGACAAGAAAGCAGCAGAATAAAAAAGACTATGTGCAAACAGGAGCCATTTTCAGTGACCTCCACATCTCTTTGTGGAGTAGGAAAAGGAGCCATCATATGAAACTATAATAAAGTTATCCCTTCTAGCAGTTCGTAGACTAACCTTTAGTCGATGGCTGGGACTTCCTACATCCCTGTCATCCTGAAGAAAGCTCTAAATAGGCTCCATTTTTACATCTTTACTTATTCCAACTAAAGGCAAACATCCAAGCACCTAGAGAGGGTTTGTGTGTAACTACCACCACAAATCATAGTTACTCAGAACTGAAGAGTGCCCCCTACCCTGTGACGTGAACTACCGAGTTGGCTAATAGGTGGAGGGGCACCGCAGTTACACTGTTGGATTGATTAGGGATTCTCTCTTACAAGTTGGCAGTGGGAGACTTTCTGGGGGAGTCCCAGATGCACTATGTTGAAAGGTGGGTTTCAGAATAAACCCTCTATTTCCCACCCTCTCATCAACACCTCCAGAAAAAAAGCACTTAACAATTTTTTATTGTTAATAAACATATTTATATACACACCTGTTAAGAGAAGGTCGCAACTGATTGGTTTAACAGAAAACAGCCCAGGCTAGATCCAAAGTGTCATGGGAGAAGCATCCCAGCCACCACAGCAAGGAGGAAGCAGGAAGGAGAGAGCTGTAGGAATACGTGGAGGAAAAACAGGAGTGAGAGGAAAATAAAATATATCTAATGTATTAAAAAAAAAAAAAACGAGCAAGGGCAGATATGGGGGAAAAAACAATCTAGGAATGGGGGTAATTTAAAACATGACCTAGAATTGCTTAATGTGACAGATGCCCTTTGGACTTTGCTGTTTTCAAATACACGGACCCTGAATGTAGTTTTCAATAAAACTGGATTCTGCGGTCATGTCAGAGTTTCCCCACCTGTACTTCTGCAGAGCACTAGGAGCAGGTTATAATACGGATAGAAATTCATTTACCCCCTGTTCCCAGCAACCAAATTGGGAAGAAAGAGAAAACTGCTTTTGGAACGCCCTTCCGCCTCCTCCCCACCCCTGAGGCAGAAACGTCCAGAGCCCAGTCCCAGCATGCCCACAAAGACGTTGGGAAACCAGTGCAATAGTCGTGCTGGGGAAGGCGTGTGGGGACTAGCCAGGCTCAGCCTTCGGCTTCAGTTCCCTTTCCCACGCTCCCCAGGGCCCTACCAAGCACAGACGCGCAGGCCTGTCTGCTTCAGTGTGCACGCAGCGTTCAGCAAGCACGAGTATCCAGAGTAACTGACAAGCAGGCGCCCAACAAACTCCTTGGGCTTCCCCGGTGGCTCAGCTGGTAAAGAATCCGCCTGCAATGCAGGAGACCTAGGTTCGATCCCTGGGTTGGGAAGATGCCCTGGAGAAGGGAACGCCTACCCACTCCAGTACTCTGGACTGGAGAAGTCCATGGACTGTATAGTCCATGGGGTCATGAAGGGTCGGACAGGCTGAACAACTTTCACTTTTCAGACGCCTTAATTAATTCTCCATCACCCAGACTCCTCCCAGTGGACCAGGCCCTCAGTCCAGGAACGCAGTCCTCCGGCCTCTGGGCTCCCACAGCCACTTACCAACCCCGTTCTTCCTCTAAATTCAAAGGCCGCTGTCGCTTTCTCAATCCCCTACAGAGCAACAGGCCATTCAAAAGTCTTTTTTTTTTTTTAAATATTCCTCCCTTTCATTTTTATTACTTAATTTTAAATACTTGTGCTTACCCACTACATCAATGACCTACGAACCTTCCATACTGAAAGGACTCAGCTCGAGAGCTTCTCCCAGGTCGGTCTGAACTGTAGTTACTACTCGGGCAGTCTCCACCCTGTAATTTTCTTTGCTAATAAAAGACCAAACTACCACTACTATCGAGCATACAATGACAACATTCCCTGTTGCAAAGAGAAACTGTCAGTCTGCCATAAAATCGCTGCCTTTTGCCCCCATGACTTTAGGAAGGGTAAGGGGGCTCTACCCAGGGCTCCAACTTGGGAAGCAGGATCTGGAGACCCGGCCCTAACTTGGAGAAGGTGAAAACATGAAGAAAGAGAAGATCAGATTCCTAGGACTAAAAGCATGGGGGAGGCTTATCTGCCCAGAACAGGGCAGAAGCAGAGCTCTGCAGGACAGAACTGGACTCAGAAGACACACCCCGTCCCGGCTCCGCCACTAGCCACCGACGGCAGCAAGGCCTGCCACGTTCTCGTCTCTAAGGCGCCAACACCACCAGCCCAGCCTAGCCCAGAGCCGCAGCGAGGAGCAGCTGCGACGAGGTCCATTATATAAATGTGACGTATTAAGTTGTTTCAAGAGTTAGTTTTTATCTTCCAATTACATTACTTAATGATAATGCCTCAGCCTAAAACTATTTTGTGAACTAGAAGATGAAATTAACTGAGTCAAAGGCATACCTGGGTTCTAAGGAATGGATGAGCTGGTTTTCCTTCTCCAGAACTATTTACTAGGAGGTCCTACCTACACCAGTGTTTCTGGGACGTAGGGAGCTTCTCTTCAGCGCCTGGCAGCCATCACAGAATTACACATCTGCTATAATCAACTCTCAATTCCCTACTTGAGGCTTTAGCAGTTTATTAACAAGGAGAAAGGGAAGGTGAAAAGAACTAACAATCACTGAGTGTTTTAGATTTATTATCCTGGCAATCCTTCCAAGGACTCTAAGGTAAAGTTTTACTGCAAATGAGAAAAAGGGCTACAGGTGAAGAAATTACCCAAGGTCTCAGTTAATAGCAAATTTGAACTTAACTCCAATATAAAATGATAGTCCAACACCTCTCTCCTGTAACTCTTTAGAGGTTTATTCCCAAATATCAAAAGAAAGGGGGAAAAGAAAAAGTTTCTACTTATCTTTAGGTTAACGGGTTACCCATAATGTCTCCATATAAGAAATAAGTGGGAAAAAAATAAATAAATGGAAGGAAAAGGAAAGCTTATGTGGGGGAAGAGAATGAAGCAGTTAGGTAAGCTATAGAGGACAGTTTTCATTCCAATCCCAAAGAAAGGCAATGCCAAAGAATGCTCAAACTACCGCACAACTGCACTCATCTCACACACTAGTAAAGTAATGTTCAAAATTCTCCAAGCCAGGCTTCAGCAATATGTGAATGGTGAACTTCCTGATGTTCAAGCTGGTTTTAGAAAAGGCAGAGGAACCAGAGATCAAATTGCCAACATCCGCTGGATCATCGAAAAAGCAAGAGAGTTCCAGAAAAACATCTATTTCTGCTTTATTGACTATGCCAAAGCCTTTGACTGTGTGGATCACAATCAACTGTGGAAAATTCTGAAAGACATGGGAATACCAGACCACCTGATCTGCCTCTTTAGAAATTTGTACGCAGGTCAGGAAGCAACAGTTAGAACTGGACATGGAACAACAGACTGGTTCCAAATAGGAAAAGGAGTACGTCAAGGCTGTATATTGTCACCCTGTTTATTTAACTGCTATGCAGAGTACATCATGAGAAACACTGGGCTGGAAGAAGCACAAGCTGGAATCAAGATTGCTGGGAGAAATATCAATAACCTCAGATATGCAGATGACACCACCCTTATGGCAGAAAGTGAAGAGGAACTAAAAAGCCTCTTGATGAAAGTGACAGTGGAGAGTGAAAAAGTTGGCTTAAAGCTCAACATTCAGAAAACGAAGATCATGGCATCCGGTCCCATCACTTCATGGGAAATAGATGGGGAAACAGTGGAAACAGTGTCAGACTTTATTTTTGGGGGCTCCAAAATCACTGCAGATGGTGACTGCAGCCATGAAATTAAAAGACGCTTACTCCTTGGAAGCAAAGTTATGACCAACCTAGATAGCATATTCAAAAGCAGAGACATTACTTTGCCAACAAAGGTCCGTCTATTCAAGGCTATGGTTTTTCCAGTGGTCATGTACGGATGTGAGAGTTGGACTATAAAGAAATCTGAGCACTGAAGAACTGATGCTTTTGAACTGTGGTGTTGGAGAAGACTCTTGAGAGTCCCTTGGACTGCAAGGACCCAACCAGTCCATTCTGAAGGAGATCAGTCCTGGGTGTTCTTTGGAAGGAATGATGCTAAAGCTGAAACTCCAGTACTTTGGCCACCTCATGCGAAGAGTTGACTCATTGGAAAAGACTCTGATGCTGGGAGGGATTGGGGGCAAGAGGAGAAGGGGACGACAGAGGATGAGATGGCTGGATGGCATCACTGACTTGATGGACGTGAGTCTGAGTGAACTCCGGGAGTTGGTGATGGACAGGGAGGCCTGGCGTGCTGCGATTCATGGGGTCGCAAAGAGTCGGACACGACTGAGCGACTGATCTGATCTGATATGATATAGGACATCACCTCACAACTTTGAGACCTGAGTCTCATGCCAAACATACACAGCATAAAAAACAAATTATCCTAGAGACCAGAATCTGCAAACCATTAACTAATTTTGGCAGTTAAGAGTCAGGAAAGCCTCAAGACTACAGGCCAACACCTTTACCGGTTTGCTACTTTTATTTTCAATAGATTACACTTGTCCTCACTAAAAAAAGATCACTGGGAATTCCCTGGTGGCCCAGTGCCAAGGCCCTGGGGCTTCGTCATAGCCCCACGTTCAGTCCTTGGTCAGGGAACCAAGACCCTGCAAGACATGCAGTAAACACCCCCCAAAAAAAGATCACTAAGGAATTCCCAGGGTGGGGGAGGGAAGCAAAGTGAACAGGTGAAACGTGCAACTCACCGATCACTAGACTTGCTGAGAATACCCTCTTTATTCTTAACAAGCCAAGACCTATAGACCCTGAATCTACAAGGTTCCCATATTCAAGTACGGACAACAGTAAATATCCAATCTCTTCTATAAGAATTCTAAACCAAAAAAAAAAAGTTGAATTAAATCAGATACCCAGAAAGACCAAACAGTTCAACAATGTCAACCAGGTAACAGGGCAAAAAGTCACTTGCCTACAGCACAATCCCCACGATGATGTTCTACTGTAAACAGGCTGCAGAAACAGTTTGGAATTAGAATTCTTAAAGGTTAAGAATATCAACTTTGGAATCACACTGACTGTGTTCAAATCTCAGCTCTGTTGCTTCTTAGCTATGTGACTTTGGGCAAATCTCTCTAATCCTCAGGTTTCTTTTCTGTAAAATGGAGAAGCAGGGAGAAACAAGACACACGGGACAGCTGCA
Source organism: Bos grunniens (assembly GCF_055505025.1). Classification (NCBI taxonomy): domain Eukaryota; kingdom Metazoa; phylum Chordata; class Mammalia; order Artiodactyla; family Bovidae; genus Bos; species Bos grunniens. The sequence goes on along the minus strand of NC_141179.1, from coordinate 81,943,621 downwards.
AGGATGAAATGAGAGGCTCCATGGCAAGCACTCAGCAAACGCCCAACGCACAGAAAGCTACTGCTACCAACACTGCTGCAAGGAGGCCAGTCCTGAAGACTCACTAGGAGGACTGATGCTGAAGCTGAAACTCCGGTACTTTGGCGACCTCATGTGAAGAGGTGACTCACTGGAAAAGACCCTGATGCTGGGAGGGATTGGGGGCAGGAGGAGAAGGGGACGACAGAAGATGAGATGGCTAGATGGCATCACGAACTCGACGGACATGAGTTTGAGGAAACTCCGGGAGTTGGTGATGGACACGACTAACACTACTACAAACAGCTAACATAAAGGACTAAGGTTTTGGAGGTGTTGGGTTTGGGGAGGTATTGGTTTGGGGAGGTGTTGGGTTTGGGGAGATGTTGGTTTGGGGAGGTGTTGGGTTTGGGGAGGTGTTGGGTTTGGGGAGGTGTTGGGTTTGGGGAGGTGTTGGTTTGGGGAGGTGTTGGTTTGGGGAGGTGTTGGTTTGGGGAGGTGTTGGTTTGGGGAGGTGTTGGTTTGGAGGTGTTGGTTTGGAGGTGTTGGTTTGGGGAGGTGTTGGTTGGGGAGGTGTTGGTTGGGGAGGTGCTGGTTGGGGAGGTTCTGGTTTGGAGGTGTTGGTAAGGCATTTGAAGAAACCACTCGTCTCCGCAGGCTCCCCTTTGCCACTAGCTATAGTTCTATAAACTACAGGCTACAGGAATTCTTCACACTCTTAAGGGTCGTGAAGTCACTCAGTCGTGTCCGACTCTTTGTGACCCCATGGACTGTAGCCCACCAGGCTCCTCCATCCATGGAATTTTCTAGGCAAGAGTACTGGAGTGGGTTGCCATTTCATGCTCCAGAGGTCAAAAGACCTGGAGTTCAAGACCTGGCTTTGCCAGAAACAGACTGTGAGACCTTGGAGAAGTTATAAATAACCCCACGTAAGCTTTACTTTTTGTTACTTTTCAGAGTTTAGCTTTATAAGATATGTAAAACTATAGACAGGGTGACTCTGAACCTCTCTCCCACCTCCACACAATTCAGCGAAGTATATCCAAAAAGATGACCAAAATTAGGCACATAAATCTCTGTGGAAAGAGGAAGATTATTTGTCTTCAGATGGAAAACTCTAAACCCCACAAAACAGTCTTTGGGCTCTGGAAGAAACCAAGAAAAAAGAAATGTTATCTTCTGTAGCCAGGTTCAAAGGCAGCGCTGTTCCCTTCTATTTCTTCAGTACAGAATCAAAGATAAAGTTATGTCCTCCCTCTAAACGCAATGATTAGCAAAAACTTCATCATCCTAGGGATTCCAAACTGCTTTTTTAAAAGGTACAGACTGAGCCATCTACTGAAGAATACACCTGTATAAAACATAGCACCGGTAACACTACAGAACATAATCAAACCAAAAAGCATAGGCATTCTAAACATGTAAAGGTATTTATTTGCCTTGACTGGCATTTGCCAAGTTCAAACCAAAACAGTCCAGTTCAACCACACAAAGAGAAAATCCACACTTAATTTTTAAATCAAAAGGAATATATTTTGTCGATAGTTTTCCAGGGCTTCTTATCACAGAGTGCTTATACCAAAGTCCAAAGTCTAAGCACCCCACCCACCACTTGAAGTTCCACCATCTGAACTGAGAACGATTGAAAGCTCAGTCAGAACAATTCTAGTATTTCTCCCTGCTGGATAGACTTGCTCCTACACTAACTCAAACCCTGGACAAGATCTGCAATAAGACGGAAAGAGGACTATGTTCACTTCCCAACCTCCTGCCAACTGGGCACTTCTCAGAATTACGTGGCCTGCTTTATGACCGGCCCAGCTTCTCCACTTAAGAGCACCCAGAAGGCTGACGGAAGGAGTCTCTGCAATGAAGGACTAGGTCTCACCGTGTCCACCACTGCGTGCACGCGAAGTCCCTTCAGTCATATCTAACTCTTTGCGACCCCGTGGACTGTAGCCCGCCAGGCTCCTCTGGCCATGGGATTCTCCAGGCAAGAACACTGGAGTGGGCTGCCATTTCCTCCTCCGGGGCGTCTTCCTGACCCAGGGATGGAGCCTAGTCTCCTGCCGTGGCAAGCGGGGGTTTGTTACCACTAGCACCACCTAAATCTAATGAATTAAGGGAGTCTCTGGTAAATCACCCTCCTCTTAGAAAAGAGTGATCATGCTATCTCATTGGAGTTTCTGAGAAAAAAAAAAAAAGGAAAATACATGAAACTTTTGGGCTTTTTGTTTTTTTTGTTTTTAAAGAAATACTCCTTGTTAAAAGGCAGCTGAGCTAGCAATCCCTATAGGTCACTTAGGACACCTTAAATATTCTAGTTACCTGTTCCAGGATTTAAATGTTTTTTGCTGTGACTTTAAAAGAAAAAAAAAAAAAACACCTCCACCATCTTGACCCTAAATTCAGAAACCAGATGGAACATTCTTATTGCTCTTTTCCCCTCCCAAGTATCCTGGGAACCCCCCAAACCGTAATATACTAAAATGGCTAAATGCTAGGCTGGCTTTGAAGCAAAGTAAGGGTGCGGCTCTCGTCTACAGAGGGGGCCCAGGACTGAAATGGTATGGAAGGAAACAAAACCTGCTTCTCTGGAGGGCGTGTGACACACAGGCAGGACTGGTCTAACAAGTCCTCCCGATCTCTCAGGCCAGGCTGCCTCCTCCTCCTCCCCCACTAACCACGTGCCTCTCCAAGGCCTTCCACCGGGACAGATAGCACTGAATTTTCTCTCAATCCAGAGAGTCTGAGACACATTGAGCTACTTACCTGTATCCCTGTTGCAACCCTGCCAGAGGCACCTTAGCCAGCCTTATAAGGAGAAAGCAGAGCTTCAGGGAGAGGCCGATAAGAAAACAAAGATAAGAAGGAGGGGCCAAAAAAAAAATACAGAGGGAGGTGTCAGACTGGAGGAAGGGGAGAGGCCAAATGCCTTTCTCCATTCTACAAAAAGTGGGAGAACAAGAGGGAGGTCAGCATACAAAGGGAAATTAGGAAAAGTCTACTCAAAACAGAACTTCACTTCTGTCTCATAAAAGACAAATCCTAAAATTAACTAGGACACCTTACACTCTTCACTACCACAGGCTAGGAAAAAAAAAATCCACGGGAAAAAAGCTTAACCTTAAGGTTTACTAGAGGTCACCCAACTGTTTGAGCTCACATTCCTTTTTTAAAGTGGCAGCTTCTCACCGACCCGCCTAACTTTCTATCTCTGGTATTCCCACCGACTCTTTTGCCCATTATTTGAAGATGACCTGGAAAAGCTGAAAGCATGTAACTGAATCACATCTACAGTCCAGCTTCCTCAGAAAGCCCTGAGCCCTAAAATGAGCAACAAGACACCGGTTCCATTAGGTTTAGGGTACGCCTTTTTTGACACAAGCAACACAGAGACAAGTGTGAGTCTATGAAGACATCATGAGGTGTGAAGGTCCTATTTCAGCCACAGGGCAGATGGCTGAAGGAAATGTTTCGCTCTAAAAGAAGAAAATCTGACCTTATAGGGGGAGAGTATTTGTGAGTTATTAATTACTGACCTCTGCCTATAAATAAACACACACACTCTTCCCAACAACCTGAGGTAGCGTTGGCCCCTTCTGTAGACGAATAAACTTGCACATCAGAAGGATTCCGTCTCCTGCCCAAGATCAACACAACTAGTGAGGGGCAGAAACTTGAAAGACTGAGTGAATATGAACTTCCTATGTTTCTTGTGGTTAAAAGTCATTCTAATTCAAATACAGAAGGTGACCAAAAGTAACTTTTGGGTGGCGGGATGGAGGGGTGGTGACAGAGGATGAGGCGGAAGCATCTAGACCTTTGGGCACTACCTTCATTTTAAAGAGCAAGACTTTACTCAGTTCTGGAGAAGAATAGCCAGAATTGAAATACCTTAGATTTCTCATTTTAAAAGGAACAAGAACTCAAGAGAAAAGCTAAAAGAAACAAAAGAAGTATTACTTTGCACAAAATCACCTACTTTTCCCCTGAAAGGCCTGCTATTGAAATCTGGCTACTTGCCACATTCTCTAAGCAGAGCGCAAGAAAGAAAATCTAATCACAAATATCCCTACTACCATTTTTAATGTGACACCTCACTAAACCAATAGCAGAGATCGGAGGTGGGATAGAAAACAGAAGGAACTAGAAGCAGGGAAGACTGTGCTAGCCAGCATCAGAACAGAGGGGAGGGATTGTTCTAGTGGTATGTCAGCAATCTGCCTCTAGGGCAGCTGTCCTCCAGGGTAATCAAAGGCCGCTTGTGTGTGTCCTCAGGGACGAGCCAGCTCCGCAAGAAGTTGAAGACTCAGCCACCCAATCCACAAGTTGAGAAGAGATGCCTGATTCACAGCTGGAATGGAGGGCAGGGAAAACACAAAACAAGGGGAGCTGGGGGTGGGGAGGGGTGGGGGCGCTCCAGGTGCTGGTTCAGTCTAGACAGAGGGGGAATCCCTGACATCGACCAACCGCAGCCCACTGGAGCGCAGGGAACTGCCAGTACCTCTCCGTACTGAGAAACGGGGGCGCGGGCGGGTACCTCTCCGTACTGAGAAACGGGGGCGCGGGCGGGTACCTCTCCGTACTGAGAAACGGGGGCGCGGGCGGGTGCCTCCCTTGGTGGTCCAGTGCTAAAGGCCTCACGCTACTGAAGCAGGCGGCCCAGGTTCCAGCCCTGGTCAGGGGAAACGGATCCCCCATTCACTGTGTTTATTCATTTCACTGCGCCAAAGATTTTTTTTTTTTTAAGAAGTGGGTTTCTCCAGCTCCGTATGGACTAAGGCATCAATTGGAATTGCCCCTTTCTACGATGCATGAGACACGGTGCTCGGGACTGGTGCACTGGGATGACCCAGAGGGATGGGATGGGGAGGGGGGTAGGAGGGGGGTTCAGGATGGGGGACACATGTACACCCATGGCTGACTCATGTCAATGTATGGCAAAACCACTAAGTAATTAGCCTCCAATTAAGATAAATAAATTTATATTTTAAAAAAGGAATTGCCTGTTTCTATCCTTTTCACAGACTCAACAGATCTGCAATATATACCGTAACATAAAATAAACATCTACCTCCTTCTAATATTCCTTCCTTAATTAAATCCGAGAGATCTATAAATAGTAGCAGCGCACATTAAAAAGTCAGTGAGATCCCAATATAAGAGACGGTAGCCATTTACTTAACTCGAGTGCTAAACGCAAAAGGCCACAGTCACAACTCGCACTCCCCGGCCCTCGGAGAAGCTCGCTGCCCCAAGACCCACTAGACACACAAAGGCTCTCTCTTCTCAGTAGAGCCCGGCAGCGGAGCGGCTCTCCAGGGACAAAGAGATTTCACAGGAGAACCACAAAGACATCGCCCCTCTCGGCTCCCCCACTCCCAGCTTTCTCACTTCCTGTCACAGTAGCACCAGACCACAGTCTCCCAGAAACAAACAAATACAAAGTGCTGGATTCTGGGCTGCAAGCCAACCGCATTCCAGGGCATCCTGTCTACCAATCGCCAGCCCGAGCTCCCACTCTGCCCCGAGCAGCTCCTTATCATGTTCAGGGAAAACAACCCTCCTCCCTGCCCCAAGCTACAGGGGACAAAGCTCGGGCCTTTCAGCATCGGCGGAGATATCCTGTGTGAGGACCTAAGGGCTCAGAGGGCCTGGGGCGATTTTCAAGGCTCCTTCTTGGCTAGTTTCTTCACCTGGGGGACTGGGGATTTTAAAGCTGCTGCTGGTGTTATACTCAGCTCAGCTGTGTGTGATATATCCCACAGAAAGCTTCATCATGGCAACCTGATCACCAATCCGCATTCAGTCAAGAGAATACTCACGCCTGGGAAAACAACTTCGGACACATCCTCTATCCTGCTCTCTATCACCCATTTCTACTGTTTAAAGTCTTTCAAACTCTTCGCCACAAGCTAAAACTGCTTTCTAAAAGGCCCCACAGAGAACAAACAAAAGGCAGCAGACTCCACCCTGTGTAGAGGCGGAACAGGCACCAGCAGATGCCAGAAGCAAAGTTCTCCCTTTCCCCAGGGAGTGAAGGGAGGTCTCCTAGGGGTTGCACAGTAGTTCTTGCAGCAAGAAAGGTCGACACTACAGCAGCTTCCCTGCTCACTGCTGCCCCTGGAGTGGGTCAGGGGCTGTATGCAGGTTTGGCACCTCATCAGGAAGGAAAACCTCCCTCCCTATAAGAGCCCTCAGCTCATACCAAGAATGGGATATATGATACATTTTTTTATTGTCTTATACAAGCCCATTGGGTGTTAGCCCTAAACTCCAGAAGCAAAGACGTAGAAAGAAGTCAAGCCCTATTAACCAGATTCTTGAAATCCAAAGTAACACCCTTTGCCCCCAGGGCTCAATTCCCCTGGCGTAAAGCACAGCACAAGGTTTAGGGCGCAGAGCTCTCAAACCAGGGGGATATTCCAGGCAATTAAAGAGTGAGTAATACACAGTTATTTCTCATCTTCTCCCCTTCCTTTCTCCTTCTTGGCTCTGCTAGAAGCTCCCTATGCAGAAACCTGATTTGGATGGTACATGTTGATGCAAAAAGAGATAAGTCTAAAACAGCACAATTAGAATGAATTATTCCATATCTGGCTATGATATAACCAGATACAAGGAGGTGGAGCAGGTATAGACACAATAATCAAGTCATTCTAGGACTGGACAGAAAAAAGAATATTTAGCCGTATTCACCCTGTATTTCAGACCAGACAGAGCCTTGCCACTGCAAGCTCTATCACTGAGGCACACGCAGTTTGAAATCTCTTACACAGCGCTGAATCAAACCAACTCAGGAATAACTTTAAACGTTCGTATTAATTTAAAAGTTAGTATTCTTACCCAATTCTCCTTCATTCATACTCCAGGCCAAATACATTAGTGGGAGATGGTTATATCAAAAGCAGATAAAACAGCACAGTAGGAGAGTTTAAGATATCTTTTTTTTAAGATACTTAAAAAAACACACACCCCAGACAGAGAACCGGACACACCAGTATCTCTGCTGCTGTTACTCCAAAGGGATCCTCAGCAAGTTCTCTGCCTCAAATTGAGCAGGTGAGACAGAAAATGCATGCTGACTCAGAAATACAGTCACCCCACAACGTGAGGGAAGGAAGCAGACCAGTACAGCCAACTGATCGCAGTTTAGCACAACTTCACGCTTCTACTCCTGTCCTATCTCTGGCTGTTTGCAGACAGTCAGAAAACCCAACCAAAGATATAACAAAGAAGTAAGGAGAAAGTCAATGGAAGGGACCAAGACTTAAGCTGAATACTAAATGGTTGGGAAAGTATGAATCTGTTTTGCTATATAACTTCACACATACCCCTTTTCTCCCCGTCAGCCCAAAGCTGAAAGAATTGGAAGGAGGTGAGGCAGAGGAAAGAATGTGATTGGGAAAAGGTTTTGCTACATTCCAACTAGCCAACATCCCACATAGCATTAAAAGTGCCCAAGGATCCAATCCCACTACTGAGAGTTGCTAGGACTCAGCTAACACACACCCAATTCCTCTACCACCCTCCCCCTAACACCCTGAAAAGAAGCATAATGGAGATAGCTTGATGAAGGCACCAGCTGTTTCCCCCACCCTCCCTCCCCCCAGCCCCAGAGACCACAGTTCAAACTCACATCAAACACTTAATACAATTGACTGGCCAGTAGGAAGGAGAAGCCAGAACTAAAACAGCAGGAAGAGTGCCAACTGGCCCCACTTAGAAGGAATGCTTTCTTGGCTCAATTTAAAAATAAGAAACTTCTGTCATCCACTCCCCTCTGCCCATTTATGCTCTCCTTTCCACAACCTACCCCTCAGTATCAAATGGATTTCAGTTTCTTCCCTCCTTGATCTATTTTCAAATGTCAGGGAATACAGGGGAGGTATAAGGTTTAATGTAAAATAATGTCTTGGAGACTGGAAGGCTTCCTGGACTGCAACAGCAAGCGCAGCACAAAGCTATTAGATAATGTCAAGTAGAAAGCAGTCCACGCAGCATCCATCTCCGGGTTTTAAGAAGGGAACAAATGCTTCTGCTCTTCCACACTGATATGACCTGACCTCCCCAGGCATAATAGCCAGTTAAAGCACTACTGTGACCAGCCCCTCCCCCAGCCATATTCTAAGTGGGCCAGCATTAGCCAAGGAGGAAGGGAAGGAAGCCGGCACTTCCTTTTCAGACAGGAAGTAACATTGGCCCTTCCTGCTGAGTTTTAAACAAATTGTCCAGCTGAGTTTCAATGTTAACATCCTCTCCTGAAGTCGTTCCACAATTTCAAAATGGAGAAGGGAAATGGAGATGTGGTCTAAGTTTCCCTTCCCCCTAAGAGGCAAGTCCTCCATCCCATACTAAGCACTGGCAGAATCCCCAAATCCGACAGTGACATCAGTCATTTATTTCAAAACAACACAGGATACAGAGGTAGAAAGCTTCCAACTACCCACTGACACCATGAACTAGTCTCCTCTATTTCTCATACTAAGTCACCACCCATCTGAGAAATCATACAGATCTGTAGCTTAACTCAAAAGTTCCAATTTTGTGGTCCTCAAACCTGAGTGATCAGAATCACCTGGGAAGCTGTTTTTAGAAATATCTCCCAAATCTACATCCCCAGTCCTCACACCTTACTATCTAGGTGCCTCAGAATTCATCTTCGTAAAAAGCTCTCAAAGCGGTTCTGACAGCTGCTGGGAACCACCATCCTGGCCTATCCTGACAACCCTCTGCCCACCACATTCCTCTCCCAAAAAGGACACTGGTTGTAAAATACATTATTCGGACCTGCTTTACTGTTCATTAGACAGCTCGTTATTCAGTTTGGATTAAAGTTTCTTTGAAAGTATGGAATTAAATATATAGATGGCCAGAATGATACAATACTAAATGCTATATTCCAGGCTCAGAACCTAAAAGGAAGAACTATCTCACTTCTTTGGAATCCTGAGTTGCTACAGTGGAGGATATCCCTATTTACACTGCAGATTGGAAAACCCAATTATTGTTTCAAATGACTCAGTTTAACTTTCCTCCAAGGAACAAAGAGCTATACCACATTTCCTAAGATTGGTTCCACATTCCATCCCAAAAGAAGTCTGAAGTCTTAAATCTAACATTCAAGACCCTAGATAATTTTAGCCCAGTTGACAATATAATAGAAACACCAGAAACTCTAGATTCACGTGTTACCTCTGACACTTATCCAAGTAAGTCACTTTAACTTCTGCTTTGAATAGCAAGTGAATAGTAAGATGTTTTTAGAAGGAGCATAAAGAGGAGTATTTCCACAAGGAAGCATGTCACCAGAGACTTAGGAAAGAAGAATGGCATCAAAAGACTGACTTTCAAGACAACTATAAACATCTGTAAAGCAGTGATTTAAAGCAACTCCAAAATTTGGGGAATCTGATTGCCGAGAGTATTTCCTGCAAAATGATACAGTTATCTGACCAAAGGAGAAGGGGACAGGAGGGAAAAAAAGTTTTCTGATCGAGGGCATCTCCCAAGGATGATATTAGGTAACAGAATGACAACTAGATAGGTATAATTAAAGGGAAAAGTAGGTGGTAACCAGGTCAAGCTACAGGGTTAAACCCCAAACTGAGAGAGAGACCCAGAAAGAGACAGAGACAGTCTTTCACTGAAGGACAGACTAGCAAAACAAGAAATCTTGCAAGAGAAAGAAAGAATGGGTGATTCGAGACAGATTCCTCTGGGAATCACTATGCTTTTACTTTCCATTATGGGGGTGCCACAGAACACTGATGACTGCACGCTAGTGCTTCTTCAATCCCACCAAAGCCAACCAGGCCAAGGGGTTCAGCCTATGTTTTAACACCATTACTGCTTAAACATATTAATACATAAAAAGGGAAAACAGACATACAGTTAGTTATCAGGATTGATCACACCCCCTGATGTGCAAGACAGTAATATGGATACGGTGACCTATAAAATGGACCCTGAAGCTATTTAATCTCAATGATGAGGGCTGTGAGGAAGCAGGAACTTTTGGTCCAATGAGCAAAACAAAAAGCAGCAAATAAGTGGGGTAGGCATAATATTTGGTCATAAGCCAAATCAACAAATGTACTAAAAAAAAAAAAAAACTCAATGTACTCAAATGTACTCAAAAAGAAGGCTGTCACTTCTACTGTTCATAGAAATTTGACTCTGTAGATCAGTTGGTGGAGAAACAGATTTCTCTAGGGAAGAAAAATTTGATCTCAGTTTCCACACACACACAAGCTTGTTCAAAATAGCTGCATTACTTTTATCATTCTCCAAGACAAGGGTCATCCACCTATGCAGATTCTGCTACTTTGCGATTTCCTTCTGACTATTCTGCAATGGGACAAAGATGGAGGCTGGGCCAGGTGTTGCCTCAGCTCCTTGTAAAGCACACACAAAAACTCTCTCTCAGCTGTCGTCTTTGGGGTCTGCGGCAAGGAGACTGCCAGCGCTGCACAGTGCGGGAGTCCACACGGCCTCCCCTGACATGCGCACACTCATGGGCCTCTGAACGCGTCTGCCACCCCATCTCTCTTGCCTGCTAGTAACAACCAGTCTGTTAGGGCCTTTGCACTTTGTACCCTTATCTGTGTGACTTCATTCCGATTTCTTTTAAGTCTCTTTCAAACATTATTTGTAAGCGAGGCCCTCCCTAACTGCTCCATATTAAAACAAGCTCACTCCTGCCCTTGCACTTGCTATTCACCACTCCACATATTTGGCTTTATTTTGTTCCTCAATAGTGCTATCATACTCTGACTTACTGTGTATTTACTTGCTCACTTAATGCCTATCTTCCTCCAGCTGGAATGTGAGCTCCGTGAGTCCCAGTGGGTGCACAGCAGGCTCTCGGATCTCTTTCAAACAAAGATGTTTCACTTTTTCAGTGAACGCAAAAAATTAAACTTTGGAAAAGTAAATCAACATTATTTCATTTTTCTTTCTACAAATTTCTTTCTAATTGTGACGTTAGGCCCATCAATGGGGGTCTCAAGTAGTCTTACCTGCAGATTTGGCTGACCTTCAGCAGGGCAGACATTCAATGGTCAATTCTTCCCTGGTTTACAAAGCAGCCAACAGAGAACTAAACAGAAGAGAGGTTACAGAACTCCCCCGTCCCAACAAAGAAACAGTGAAAAGAAATCAGATTGGCACCAATTTCTCCTTTAAAATAGATCACTCTATTTTAAAAGTGTACTGAATATACACCAGCTACTTTATTTCAATGAGATTTACTCCATTTGCAATAAAATGGAACCTGTAGGTGCTTTGATAAAAGTACTGAAAAGTTGACCTAGTTTCTATAACAATGCCTTATATCCTCAACCACCAGAATACATTTTGGGTTTTTCAAATATAAGCTCCCTAAAACAAATATCTTTACTCCACAAAGACACCTCTCAATACACGGCCGCATTCAGTACTGAACAACATGGGAAACACACACAGAACCGATAAATACCCCGTAAGTGACTTCCTTTTACTCCAGGAAAGTAAGTATCTTCTGCTCTACTGAATAAAAATGAGCAATTAATTAGTAAATGTGGGTGATATTTGAAAATGGGGGGGAAAAAACCTTAATCTGAATTAGAACTCAGTCTTCTTGAATCATAACAATTAATCCTAATATAGACCTAACTGAAATAACCAAATTCAGTATCCTAATACTCGAACCTTCACCACATGAGTACAATTTATTCTATTTTAAGAATTAGAAATTTCTTTCATATTAAGTGTTAGTGAGGCAAAGTGATGCCCATGAAGACCACCAACCTAAGGGGAAAAAGATAGGGGAGGCAAAAAGGTAAAGGAGACACCAAATAAAAAGAGGAAAGCGAACGAAAAGGAGAAACAGGAGAATCAGTAGAGGGAAATGTGGGTTTAAAAAACCACAGAGGACTTCTCTGGTGCGCAGTGAGTAAGAATCTATCTGCCAACGCAGGGGACACAGGTCTGTCTGATCCCTAGTCCAGGAAGGTCCCACAGGCCGAGGGGCAACTAAGCCACAACTACGGAGCCCATGGGCTCCATGGTCCCAAAAGAGAAGCCACATACTGAGAAGTCCACACACCGCAACTAGAGCAGCCCCCAGTTCGCTCTGTCGCAAGCAGAGAAGCCCATACGCTGCAGCAAAGACCCAGCACAGTCACAAATGAACACCTATGGGGTTAGGAGAAGTCATGATAGGAAGCTATAGAGAGCCAACAGAAACGAAGTGTAAAGGCTTTCCAGAACACTAGTTTCATGGGTTATTTGGTATGAGGGAAGGAAAAACTTAGGCTGGAAGAAACCAAAAGCTTCCAGACAAGGCTGCAGTTAACACATATGTATTTCCCACAGGCCACAGTTTAGTTTTCCACATATAAGAGCAGACAGACCACTTTCACAGAAGCACACTTCTCACAGGAAGCACTGATGAACTCAAAATCTCTATGTGTCTCAGTTTTGCAAATGTCCCATAAATAAGGGTTGGGAATAGAAAATGATGTTTCCTTAACATTAAAAAGTGAGGTTTATTTCAAGAGAAGACAGTAAAAAAACCACCTTCATCGCTGTGCAATTGCTTCCTGTACATTCAAAACTAACGTTATCCTACAAAATCCCGGTTGGACAAGTGAGACATCAAGGGAAAGAAACTGGTCCGAAATTAAGAATAATAAACCCAAACAAAGCTTTTTCAATCCACTCTCTACCAAAATTAAAGGAAGTTTACCCTTGGATGCTAGATTTCTGTCTCCTGTAGATACAAAAAGATGGGAGAAATTGTATTGCTGTTTTTTCCCCCTAAAGTATCCAAATCTCCTAAGAAATTTGCAGCTTTGGCTGCCACCAGCTTCTCTTCTCTCACTCACGCCTCAATTTATTAAAAGCTATCCATTCCCACAGCACCCGTACTTTGGACTACCCTGCCTCCACAACTTAAACTTGCCTATCGCTAAAGGCACTTTTTGTCTATTTAAAAAAAAGAAAGAAAAGCCTATTCATCCAGGATACCCATTTATTCTGTAATAAAAGCATCTATATCCACCACAGAGTCTCAGGTCTTAAGACACCTTAAAGGAAACTTAGTCAGACAAATGATGTTTGAATTCATTCAAAGTATTCATTCTAATAGCAAAAACGAGGTGTTCCCATGAGCCAGACAACAGCCTATGAATTTCGCATGTATTAAGTCACTTCATCATCACAACAATCCTATGCGACAGTTAATATCATTGTCCTCATTTCACATACAAGGAGATCGAGGCATAGAGCAATTAAACAATCTTCCCAGGGCTACTTCGCTAGTTAAGTGGTAGAAGATTTGAACACAGGTACCCGTCTATGGTCAGACACGACTGAAGCGACTTAGCAGCAGCAGCAGCAGCAGTCCAGCTCCAGCATCCACGCTCTTAGCATGCAGAGCTGCCCTGCTTCTATATTTGTGGCACATTTAGATTGGAAATTCCCTGTTTGGTCAGCATATTGATCAAAAAATACAGAATAATAAAGCATTTATGGCAAAATTTTAACAACTGGTGTTAAGGTGAATGAAGGATATACAGGAGTTATTGTACTCCTATTCCAATTTTTCTGAAAGTCTGAAATGTTTTCAAAATAAGTTTTATCATCCAAAATGGGGCATGTTTTGTGACCAAATTACCTGTAGGCCATCAGAGAAGACTTTGAGAAAAGAAAACTCTCTATCTTTATAATGTCCCCACTACATGCCTAATCTAAATGCCCACATCATTCCAATCAGGTTTAAGGACTCACTGGAGAGGAAAATGGCCTTAAAATGGAAAATACTGTCCCTGCACCAGAATAATAAATATTAAGTATTGAGAACAGGGTCCACATTTAATAATCAATAACATGCAATTCCAAGTAGAATGGGGGGTGGGGGGCGGTTACTTCCAAAAATACATTATACAATAAAACTAAATACAAATCAATCCATACCTTCATATCCCACTGGATAGTTCTAACTGAACAGTCGTTCTTCCCCGCCTTTACAATCTCCCTGCCAGGAGATATCAATGCCCTCTATTACAAACCTTGGAGGCAGCTGCGTTTAGGCAGAGCAATCCCTATTTCAGCGTCTCATAGCATTTAACCCCTTTTGCAAGGAAAGAGAACATGAAATCACATAGTAATAAGCTATGGCTCATTCCTTTAGGCAAATTTCTTGTTACTATTATTCCTAATTTCCCAGAAAATTAATTTGGGTTCTTAAACTCATAAACTTTCCAATACACTTTGTGAACAAAATCTCCTAGTTTCATAGCGAAAGCAGTGACAAAAAATGTATATATATAATGATGTCCAAACATACTTTATTTGAAGCACTAATGTTCAAACTATCATTTCAAGCTTTTTATGTTTTTATTAACAAGTATAAAAACCATTTACTTCCAACACAGCTGAAAGCAATACTTCCCTGCTGCTGCCCTAATATGTTCTGGGTAACCAGTTCCTCCCCTCTAGAAAATGGTTACATATAAGGTTTCAGTGGCTGAAGTTAACAGCTGCCTATAATATGAGATGAACTGACTAGGATTCTTAACTATTTACACTATTATTTGTACTGCTTGCCCAGAAAAGAAACAGGATTAAAGAAAAATTCAAATTTTAAACCTTCAATTCTTTCTAAAAACTGTATTTAAAAATGGAAGGTAGGCAATGTATAAAAAGTTAAAACTACAGACTAAATTTCAAAATCACATAGCAATTTTATTCATCTTTGTTGAATTTCTTCCCATCTCAACTTCCTTTCAGCCTTCCCCACAAAAGTCCCTCACTGATTCCCATCGTGCCTTATTTAACCAAGATTTACTGAGCACCTCAATATATCACCAGGGCTTCCCTGGTGGCTCAGATGTTAAAGCGTCTGCCTGGAATGCGGGAGACCTGGGTTCGATCCCTGGGTCGGGAAGATCCTCTGGAGAAGGAAATGGCAACCCACTCCAGTAATCTTGCCTGGAGAATCCCATGGAGGGAGAACCCTGATAGGCTACAGTCCGTGGGGTCGCAGAGTAGGACATGACTGAGCGACTTCACTTCACTCGATATATCCCAGACACTAAGACAGGCGCTAAGGGGATACAGAGATAAGACAGTATCTACACTCAAGCAGGTCAGAATAGGGGAAAAGACAAAAAAAAAAAAAAAACAGACAATTGTAATACAGTGTGATAAACATTATTTGAACTACCTGCTACAAACCTCTCCCTGCAAATCGGCAATTCATTCCAAACCCAAGTCAGAAAATTCTCTGGAAGAAATTTCACTGATAAATAAAGTTTGAGGCATTTCCAGTAGGTTTAAGAATTACAGGACAATAATGAAAAAAAAAAAAAAAAAAGAATTACAGGACAATAATGGTGTGCATATGGAAAGATCCCTGTAATAAAGTTGAGATAATATCCATTCTAACATATCTAGCTCCTTACAGCTTTATGGAAAATGGATTTTTTACATACACTACTCTATCTCGGAGCATGCAGGAACTCTAAGCAAGCACTGACCTTCCTCAGGATGAAGCACTCCTGCCTCTCAAAAGGGCTCAGTTTAGTTCTGGCTCTTGTTTCTATTCTCTCTGGAGAACGGCAGTGTTTTAGCGGTTAAATCCACTAACTTTATATAGTCAGAACAGGGTTTAATCCTGGCCTTGGTCACTTACAAGCACTGAAATTTTCAGCAAACCTCAAGTTCTCTGAGGCTCAAATTCCTTAAAAAACAAAAAAAAAACCAAAAAACAACAAACAGAAAGTTACTGTAGGAAATTAAATAAATAGTTCAGGCAAAATGGTTAGCACTCACTGAGTAAACAAGGTGGGGGCGGGAGAGGGAGGGCTGGCACTTAGGAACAGGGGCACCAGGTACCAGAGCAGAAAGCAGTGAATTACACCGAGCTAATCACTTTGGTATTCCAACTGAATAATGATCTACGCTTAATTTATTTGCATCCATCCTCTCTCACTCATCTCTAGAGATCATCTACCTCATAAACCCAAGGCTGAAATTGCAATTACTCAGAGCTTCTTTTTAAGATTTCCAACAGTCCCCATTTTTATCCTAGCTGAAAGAACGTGTTCTAACCCCTTTGACTCTCCATAAGTGAACCCTAAGAAAGGAATTAAGACTCTAGACACCCAAAGGAGGCCCCTACCTAGAACACAGACCATACCTTAGTCATATAACAAAGAAACCAACAGCATAGAGGAGTCAAACAAGGAAAGGAAAATCTGCAGAACTCATACTTACTTGTCATTTTCTACCCCCAAACCAAAATGAGGAGCGAAACAAAAAATAAAAGATTTACTTATTCACACTCTTCCTCTATTTCCTGGAAGAACTAGCAGAGGTGAGGTAAAAGACGAAGCTTCCATCTTATCATTCAAAAGGCTCTAATAGCACACACCAGTCAAAACAATGCCTCCGTTCGTGGAAATAGTCCTGGACGCTTTACAACCAGGATGCTCACTGCAGTGATACAAAGCCCAGTGTTTAAAGCTGGACCCAAACCACCACCACTCAGCCACCCAGAACCTGTTTTCAAACTGCCTTTGTACTCGCTCCGACTCCCTCAGCCCTCCCCCTAAAGGCTGAGTGGGAAACGGACACTCTGGCAGCAGCACGACCGATCCTCCAGAGATCCACCAAGAAACCCCCCAGGCTGCAGTCAAGGCTGAAGGGAGCTTTCGAAAATTTGGAAATGATGTAACTACAGCCCAGCAAAACACACACGTCGTCCTTTCTCTTTCTTTTTAACTGCACTTGCTATAATCAGATGATCCAGACATTAAAATCTTACTGTAGCCCTTGCATAAATTAGATTAAAAGGGACAAAGTTCAGTTTCCTCTGAAGCTACAACCTCACAAGAATGAGATTATCTTTCAAGAAACAGTCTTGTCCTGGAAAAGAAATTCAAGGAAGTGTTCTAGTCTAAAAAGAATTAAGGGGCGGGGTGGCGTGGGGTGGGGGGTTCAAAATCAGAGGATTAGTATAGATACATACCAGTTTAAATCTAATAGCAGCTTACATATTAAGGACCATCCTGCTACAATTAGAGCAATGTCTATTGCAGTTATAATTTTGCAGATGATTCGCATTTTCAAAGGGAGAAGGTAGGGAACATCCAGTTTTCAGCTACCGAGGAGCCGGCTATATGCTTATCTAGTATTTTTGCAAGAATGTATGTGCAAAACAAAAACAAATCTTAAGATTAAACGTAAGATACGAAAGCACAGCCATGGGCCTTCAGTTCTTAAAAGATTTCTGATTTCACAGCAAGTTAACCAAATCAAAAATGCACCTCCAAAAAAACAACTTTCAGATTGGTTTAAAAATAAGAATTACCCCTGTTCTTTCGCAAACGCACCCTACACACTAGAGTCTATATTAAGTGTTTCAGCCTGACCTTTTTTTAATCCCAGCCTCTTTCAGAGAGCACAAAGCTGAAAACGTCTCTTGTGTGCTACTTTAACTCAGGTGAGCTAAAAGGCATGGCTAGAGGTTCCTTATCCCTTTAAGCACGGACACCAGACATTATGGTACGTGCAGACTGAACATACAATACCGCCACAAATCTTTGCCATCAAAGGTAGTTTTAGAAGGAAGGGGATGGCAATCCAGTTACCAAGGATCTATCTGTTTTCTTTTACAAGGCAAAGCAGGGAGGCTAAGTCTAGAAGGCGAAAGAGGCTCCCACCCACCACACCTGAAAAAGTAAGAGAGGGATCCACCCAGGAACAGCAGGGCTGAAACCGGTCTGGGCCGTTCAAACTCTCCAGGGGGAAATACCACTATTTAAGCTGCAAAGCTCCCTGCAACTTTCTGCTTTCACAAATTTAATGACAAAAGGGAGAAAAAAAGCTTTTGAAACATATTTAGAACCATCTGTATAACTAGCTTCCGACCCGGACAAATTCCTTTCCCAACCCACACACAACATGCCAAAAAAACCCAACTTTTGGTTTGGGCTCTGAAAACAGAAGTTTGTTAGCCTAACCTAGAAAAAAACACATACAATCAAAGACCACACCAAAATGTAAATTTATGGAACAGCTCTCACCCCTCTGAATCTATTCATCTCCCTATATTAGACCTAGAAGTTTGTTTCTGGGTCTTGAATATCTTCCTTTGCTTTAAATACGATAAAATACCAAAATTCCCCCAAATAAGTAGAAAGAAAAATTAATAATTGTTTAAAAGTCACTCGTCAGCATAACAGACCCTCTCGTTTTCAAATTCCCTCGGTTACCATAAGACAAAAATTCAACTTGGCTTATCCTGCTTTACCCGTCTATACACATATTTTTTAAAAAGGCACACACCTCAAATGTGGACTTCTGAAAACCACTTCTTTAAGAGAGAAAACCAAGGCTCCGTCAATGTGCTGAGAAAGACAAATCCAGCAAGGTAGTTGCTTTTTCGCCACCTCTTCCTCCTTTCAGGATCTTTCCTGCTCTTCTTTCTCTCTCTCCCCTTTTTTTTCTCTCAGATCCAACACCTAAAATGGAAGTTGCACCCAGCCAAAGGCTAGGGAGCCTGGGTGGTGACAAACTGATCTGGCAGCCCTACCCCCTCGCTTTCCTAAGTGATGTCAGCCCCTGAGAACTTCCAATAGGAGCTAGGCATAAATCAGGGAGCTGATTTTATCCAATAGGAAACTTTATTATAGGAAACAGGGGAAAAAAAGCAAGAGGAGGAGAAAAAGAGACAGGGGGAAGTTTTATATATATATTTATATTTAAAGTGGAGACTATATAATCTCTAAGGAATTACTGCAGAGCTGGGAGGAGTCGGGGAAGGGGGCTGAAGGAACAAGGGCTTTCTAGAATGGCATGCCTAAGAACCACGGTTCTCTTTGATGGTGGAGTTCTTGCTCCCTCCTTCCTTTCCGGGTAGGGAAGAAAAAAAGCTGATTTTATTTGCCTGCTGTTGTTTGGTTTGTTGCTTTCTACCCCAGAGCATTTCCCACAGGAAGATAGGATGGGAAGGAGCAAGAAACACTAGAAACAGGGCTACAGCGTGTTGGCTGGGGTAGTAGGGGATATCTGAGGTGAATTCTCAATTTTATTTTGGTTTAAATGCATTAGAGTTAATTAGAAAAACAAATACTTCGACTTAACATTTTTAGTGTCTGTACTTTCAACTGGGCTTCCCTGGTGGCTCAGCTGGTAAGGAATCCGGCTGCAATGCCGGAGACCTGAGTTTGATCCCTGGGTTGGGAAGATCCCCTGAAGAAGGGAAAGGCTACCCACTCCAGTATTCTGGCCTGGAGAATTCCATGGACTGTGTATCCATAGGGTCACAAAGAGCTGGACACAGCTGAGGTACTTTCACATACACACATACTTTCAACTAGAAGGAAGCTGAATCCACTAGGCTGTTGAAGAAAATCAGTCTTCTCATTTGCCCCAAATCAAAATAACGTGGGCTTGAGGGGCATAGTAAATGATATCCCATAAACAAGTGATATATTTGGAGACAACAGCACATGCAAGGAAAACAAACTCTCACAGCAAGAAAATTCAATTCATTTGTGAAGTTCGGGCTTAAGAAGGTCTAGTTCATACATTCTCTTTACGCTTGACCTAAACAAAGGATTATAACAGGTATTCTTTTTCTCATTAAGAGTTATCTTTAATATGTTCTCAGACTATTAGGCCATGAAGGGCAGAGATTGAAAATTTTTTATGCTTACAAAGACTATTATATTATGGTCATTAACTATATGAAAATGATAATGATGAACTGAAAATTTCCTTTTTCGTTCTTACTGAAAAATCTAAAAATCTGAAGGCTGCTACCAAATGAATCTTCATAAAGTTTTCACAATTTAAAACAGTGGTTAAGAGCACAGGCTCCGCAGTGAGGCTGACTGGCTCCAACCGCCTCTCCTAAGTATACCTAATCAAGTAAGTGTGCTGCATACTCTGTGGCTCTCCAGGTGGCGCAGTGTAGAGAATCTGCCTGCCGATGCAAGAAACTCAGGAGAATGGGTTGAGGAAGATCCCCTGGAGAAGGAAATGGCACCCCACTCCAGTGTGCTTGCCTGGAGAATCCCATGGACAGAGGAGCCTGGGGCGGGCTACAGTCCACGGGGTCACAAAGAGTTGGACACGACTGAGCGAGCAGCACACACATGCTACACACTGTGCAACCCTGGAAAAGTTATATAATTTCTCTGTGACTCAGTTTCTTAACTATGAATGGAGATAATAACTATATCTCTCTCATAGAACTGTTGAGAGAATTAAAATACATATAAAGTTCTTAAAATAATACATGGCATACAGTGTAAACTCAATAAGTTATGATTATCAATATCTACCCTGCCAAAAAATTTTCAATAGCTCACCATTGCCCCAAAATAGCAACCAATGATGAGGCATCCATCATGTAAGGGCACTTTGCACTCAATATCCCTAACTTCTAAAATACCACCATGGAGACAGTATTACTACCATTTTACAGATGAGAAAATCAAGGCTCAGCAAGGTTAAGAAACTTGCCTGAGCTCAACCAGCTAAGGAGTAAACCCTTATCAGTCTAACTCCAAACCCATGCTATTTCCATCCCTTACACTGTGGTCAGGATAAAGGCCAAGCTCCTCGTCTGTTTTCAAGATCCATATTTATTCATCCAATACATTATAGTAACATTTATTAACCATAATCTGACCCTCCTTATCTATCTAAACTGGAATTCCACTCCTCAGCATGAAAGTGCCCTTGCAATCAGGTTTAGACCCTCTCATTTGGTCTAATGTGGCCAAAAAGAAGTTCTCTCAGAAGTGCTGGAAGACCAAACAGACATCACAGCACCTGTCTGATGGGCTTTAAACAAACTAGAATGGGAAATGAACACATTTGACAAAGAAACAAACAGGCTTTAACTCTCATTGCCTAAGAATCTTTTCCAATTACCTTATCACATCGTTCACCTCTGCTGCTGCTGCTGCTAAGTTGCTTCAGTCGTGTTGGACTCTGTGCAACCCCATAAACGGCAGCCCACCAGGCTTCCCCGTCCCTGGGATTCTCCAAGCAAGGACACTGGAGTGGGTTACCATTTCCTTCTCCAATGCATGAAAGTGAAAAGTGAAAGTGAAGCTGCTCAGTCGGGCCGACTCTTAGCGACCCCATGGACTGCAGCCCACCAGGCTCCTCCGTCCATGAGATTTTCCAGGCAAGAGTACTGGAGTCGGGTGCCATCGCCTTCTCCCTCTTTTACCTCTACTGTCCATCTATTCCTAGTCCTGTACAGCAAGTTTAAAAGCCAAAGATGACTGTCAAAGGAAAACAACACCAGAAATCAACCAGTTTGTTGATTCACTGGTTCCTAGATGACAGCCATTATCTAGAATAAGCTATGATTTTCTAGAGATGGATTAGTCTCATTTTCTTCACACCATCACTAACAGATTGCAAATATTTTGACTTCCTTCCTTCATGCATGTGTGTCTGTGCGTTTTCCTGTCTCCCCCACCAGAAGATAAGCTCCATGAAGGCATTAAAAATTCTCTTTCTAGTGTATCCCCAGAGCTCAGCCTTGTATATCAAATTTAACAACACATGAATAATGAAATGAAGTCTGTTGTCTTACTAGTTAAATAATCCTGGACAAGTCATTTAGCATTAATGAATTTGTAGATAACATTCAAAATAAAATTATACACAAATTTTTGAGGTTTGACAGAAAACAGCAAAATCCTGTAAAGCAATTATCCTTCAATAAAAAATAAATTAAAAAAAATTATATACAAATTTAAACAGTTAACTCAGTGATGAAAAGTTGTTAAATTTATCTGAAACAGCCATCTTCGAATAAAGAATCATAAGGATTAACACTCACTGAGGGAAAACCTGTTTATACTCAGTGAATAGAAAATAAAATTAAAAGACGTGTTCCTTTTGGGTTATTTTGAACACCTACTGTAAGCCATGCGCCCTTCTAGAGGTCAAGGATAATGAGACAGACAAGTACCCTGCTCTCAATAAGTTTACATTCTAGCTGGGTCAGGGGAAATTGCAGGTTAACAAATAAGATGTCAGATGGAACACTATGCAGAGATCAAACAGACTGATGAGAAGGACTTGTGGCTTGTTCTAGATTGGATGTCAGGGACAAACTCTCTGGACAAGTGACATTTAAGGGAAAATCTGAATGGTAAGAAGCAGCCAACCTTGAGAAAATATGAACAATGGTAATTACTAATGCCAAAGCCCTAAAGTGTGGGGCTGAAATATACTGGATCCAGCAGAACATGCTGGAAATGAGGGAGGTATAGGTGGGAATCAGAGTATAAAGGCATCTATAGGTTAGAGAAAGGAGTTTTGATTTTATTCTAGGTGAAAGAAAGCCTGTGGAAATTTTAAACAGCAGAATGACATAATCCAACCAACATTTTGAAAAGGTCTGGCTGCTTATGTGACAAATGGATTAAAGTAGAGGGAAGAGTGAAAGCAAGGAAATCCGTTTGAAAGTCAAGCTGCAGGGATATGGAGCTGACTGCAGAAGTAGCAGTAAAAATGGAGAGAAATCAGTGGCTGTGTTCAGAGAAAAAGGGCTGTTTTTATTGGAGCCTTTTCTCCCCCTTTCCTTTTTTCTTTCTGTTCTTCATTTTGTTTTTAATGCATGGAAGACTACATTCAGTACTCATTTTTACAACTCTCAAAGTTTAACTTCTCCACCCACAACCATCATCACATACACACAAAGAAAAGATATCATAAACTGAACTATGAAATAAAACTGTACTTAAAAAAGAAATGTTAAAATTATTATATAGGGCAGAGCATTGTGCTGTGATGACTTTACTTCTAAAACAGCCTAAAACTATAAATGCCAAAGAGAAGAAATTTTTTAAAATCCAACTCCAAAAAAAAAAAAAGTCTACTCATACAAAGGAAAACAAAACATTTTTACTTCTTTCTCTGCTCTGATGGCAACACATTACCATCCTAAGTTTGCCATTTTTGAAGCCTTGGGTAGGATGGCCATTTTTCATTCCCTTTATAAAATCGACTAACACAAGATTTAACTAAACTGTTGTTGCATTTAAAACAAACAAACAAAGAAGTGAGTCCTCTCTACCTCTTGAAAATTAGTCTAGTCCTGATAACAATATATTTCTGAGAGGACGCAATATTTATATTTTCTTGACAAACGCTACAGATTCACCTACGGCGGCACTGCACCTGACGAGTCAAGGCTCCATTTCCACAGTAACAGATGCTGCAAACAAGTATTCCGTCTTTTTCCCTTGCTTGCTTTCGTGTGTATGTGTATGCGTGTGTGTATGTGTGTGTGCTGGAGAAGGAAATGGCAACCCACTCCAGTGTTCTTGCCTGGAGAATCCCGGGGACGGCAGAGCCTGGTGGGCTGCCGTCTATGGGGTCGCACAGAGTCGGACACGACTGAAGCAACTTAGCAGCAGCAGCAGCAGCAGCATGTGTGTGTGTGCGCGTGTGTGTGTGTGTGTGTGTGTGACGCGCTGGCAGCATCTAAAATTCTGTCCTCCTTCTGCTAAGTTTTATGTCCTTTGACGAACTGCTACCTCTTCAAAGTCTGACAGCAACCCCAAATGTCATTCTGTTCCTTGCTTCTTTCTTCATCTCAAGGGCAGGGAGCTCAAACTAGGGAAAATATTACCTGACTTGGCAATCCATGCCCCGCCCCATATTTCAACCACCTCAGATCCTTTTGAAAAGATATAAGATAGCAATCAAGACACACTTGAGCGCCCAGTACTATTCACCGCTCTCCGCTTTGTCCCTGGACAGGTTCCCCGTCTCTCAGGTACCGTCCTTCCTGCCTCCGGCCGGGTGACTGCACCACACTTTGTCCCCGGTGGCGTTGGATTTGGCCGGCTCCGTCCAGCGCAGGACGACACCGGGCAGCTACCTGAAGCCGGGACCCAGGTCCTAACACGCACGGGGCAGAGAACTGCTGTGCGGTTCCGACGCGGCTTGGCGTGCTCTCAGAATGTGTGGTCTCTAGATCATTTATTTTTTGTCTCACCCCTGAAAACAGCTTGTTTCTGACCAGGAAGTGCGCTAAAGACCTCAACACTCGAGATCCCTCCGGATGGAGAGTTCTGCCCCCACCTCGGGTCATCAGGTCTCCCAGATGTGGGTCTGGGGTGGAGTCTATGACAAACCTGAAATCAGGAGTTAGCCCAGGAACCTTGTTCCAGAACATTCCTGGCCTCAGGAGCCACCTAGTGTGAGAGACATGTGGGACCAGGTGCGACTGGCGCCATCTGTAAGCCTTCGCCTCCATTACGTCTGGGGCGCTCTTAGCCGGACCAAGGCCATTACCAGCTTCCTCCACGGGAAGCCGGAGGTGTCCTCCCACCTCCTTGGAGCCTCTTTTCCATTTGTTTTCATCGGGTGCCAAGGATGAGGCCTGCTCCTACAGAATCCCTCCCCGGCAGGCCCTTCCCCCTGTCTCTCGCCGTGGGAGCCCTCTTGCCCCCAGCCCCCAAGTCCCTCGAGACTTAGCTTCCCGCCCAAAGCGCCCCTCGCCCTGTGATTGGCTGTCTGAGGGGCCTTGGCCAATGCGGGATGACGTATTCGCCCGGCGTCAACCCGCGAGGCTGGGGGAGGAGGAAGCACGTCGGGTCCGCGACGTGCGTGCGTGTGGTGCGCGAGGACGGTGGCGCGAGGTGTGTGGTGCGAGGTGTGTGGTGCTGGCTGCGTGGCCTCAGGCTTTCGCTGTCAGCGCCCCCCACCACCACCGCCCTGGTGCACGCGTGTGCCGGGGCCCGCGCCAGGACAAGGGCATTGTGGGGGCGGCTGCAAAGCCCGTGCGGCCGGAGGCGACAGTGAGGGCGAGCTTTGGATTCGGGCCTCCGGGACCCCCGCGCTCCATTCCCAGAAACCTTCGCGCCGAGAGGTCTCTCTTCAAAGGAGTTGGGCCCGGGGCGCCCGGAGCTTGCGGAGCGCCCCGTTTTGCAGGGCCTTCCCTGAAGCCCTGCGTTCCCCGCTCCGCCAACCCCGATTCCTTTGGTTCTGGACAGGGAAGGAGACCTCGGGACGTTGTGCAGCTTTGCTAAGCCTCCCCGCGCCAGGCTGGAGTGTGGGAGGAAGCAAGGCAGTCTGGATCGAGGACCCAAGCACCGAGACGACCGCAGGAGCATCTCCTCCCGCAGAGCTATTCCAGGTTGGGTCTGGGGGCGAGGCCCAGTGCTGGTGGGTCGGGAAGTCTCCCCCAGGGCCTATGTTTGGGCCCTTGCAACCGCTGCCATCCTCCACTTCCGTGTCTCTGGCTGGGATGGAATTGAACCTACGGTTTCTTAATTTACCTTTTCCACTCGTTTCTTTCCCGATAGTTTGACGTGAACCGTTTGGAGCCCCAGTGCCACCTGACGGAAACCTGCATGCCGGGAAAGGAACGCCACCTGTACAGCGTGTGGGGATCTCGGTGCAGAAAACTGGAAACGTAGTAAGCCCGGAGTCCAAATACCCAGCTTGTGCTTGGGAAGGGATAGAATCTAGCATAATCATCCTTGCTTCACTGTTAGCCAGATAGTTAACCAGATTGACAAACCTAAAGGCTAAATTCTGTACCAATTTCCAGGCGGAAACAGGCTTCCTCTGGACAAGAACATCTGAACCAAGGGTGGCAGTCTTGTTATTTCGGTTGGAGACCTCACCAAGCCCAGCAGCTTCTCTTCTCTGCTGTGCACCCTCTGCTGGTTAGTGTGATAGAGTGAGCTTGGAGAAAATAAGGCGTGTGTGACTTCTTAGAGATCATTTAATACTCAATACGTGTTTTGTTAAAATGTGTTACATGTGGGAAGTATACCCATGAAACTCAGAAATGTGGTGCTCAGGAAGAATATGAGCAGTCAGCACCACGGGAGTTGAGTCCCTGGTGATATGAACGAGGAAGGTTTAAGGATAACAAAAATTTCATTCGTGTAGTGCCAGTTCTGTGCCGGGCACTCACACTGCTAAGCAGTTTGGTAGAAATTGACTCATTAAATCTCTCAAACAGCCTTATGAGGTTAGTACAGGACTATTATACTTCTCATTTCCTAGCTAGATCAGAAAAGTAAGACTCAGAGAAGTTAGATCATTTGCCTGAAATTATATAGCTCAGCTAATAAGTAACAGAGCTGAGATTCAAATCTAAGGCTATCAATGAGCTCCCATCTGTAACCACTAGGATATTCTTAAGATACACTTGGGGGCACAATCCCTGGATTTATGGTTCCTCAATTCATGCTTTTGTCTCTTACTTTCAAAATTCCTCTGTCATTTTAAACATAAAGAGAAAAAAATTAGGTATAACCATGCCTCTGAAAGGTGTTCTCTCACCCACAGGAATCTGATCCATGAAAACCCAGAAAGGTTGTTAAGAGATCAACATGTGCTCTCCTGCCAGTCCCAAAATCCTGTACAGGAATCCCCGGTTCCTCCGATTAGCTTTTCTGCAGCTTTATCACCAGCAAAAGAGTGGTGTGTTCTGTGATGTCCTTCTGCAGGCAGAAGGTAAGAGACTAGTAGGGACTCAATTGAAAACTCACCATAGACTAAGAGAAAATGATTTTAGGGCCAGGCAGTGAAGAACAAAACCAGGAAAGTATGTAATGATTGCCTTTGAGTCCTGTTTGGTAAAGAGCTTTTTCTAGGACGGGTACATTTCTCAAAAGTGAAAGTGAGATTATACTCCTTTTAAAAAAAAATGAATTAATTATAAAGCTTCGTAAGTGTAGAAATTCTATAAAATGTGGATAATACGGTAATGGGATGATTGTGAAGATTGAGTTTAACATATGTAAAACACTTAGGTACTTTTAATGTTGTACTAAGCAGAATGTAAGTATTAATGGTCCTATTATGTACTTTTCTGCTTTCTTTTTTATTTATCGTTTTGGGCTGCGCTAGGTCTTTATCGCTGCGCCGGCTTTTCTCTAGTGGCGGTGAGTGGGGACTCTTCATCGCAGTGCGCAGGCTGCTCCTTGCAGTGGCTTCTCTTGTTGCGGCGCATGGGCTCTAGAGTGCACGGGCTTCAGTAGACGGGGCCCTGGGCTCTAGAGCACAGGCTTAATAGTATGGCTTACTTGCTTCTCAGCATGTGGGATCTTCCCAGACCAGGGACTGAACCTGTGTCTCCTGCATTGGCTGGCAAATTTTTTTACCACTGAGCCACCAGGGAAGCCCTGTGTTCCTATTGTCTTGCCAAGCAAGTCACTTCGTCTCTTGGCAGTTCACTTTCTTCATTACCAACATTGTATAACACTCTCCAGTTTACCAAGTACATACAGTATGGTTTAGTTTCTCATCTTGATTTTCACGACAGCCTTGTGATATAAAGAACGTTGTTGTATGGTTCCAGTTCTATACAGATGTGCAAGTTGAGACAGTGATTTAAGTGACTTGTCTGTTGGTTCTCTTAGAAGAGTGGCGTTTCATTCCTTTATTCAAAGTAAACCAAAAAAGTATACTGTACTAGCATGGGCACATAGTATATATGAAGATAAAGCCCATCCTTGTAAGGAGACCATATAAGGGGGAGATATTCCGGTAACCAATGCATTCAGATAACGAGGCGGTGTAATAAATAATATTGGGGTAGATATAGGCTGATACAGGAGAGCAGAAGAGGCACCTACTTAACAGACCTGAGGAGGTTGGGAGATGGGGTTAGGGAGATTTTCTTGGAGGAAATAACCTCTTAGATGAGTTGTGAAGGACAAATAGACGTAGGAAGAAGTGCGGAAGGATTTTCCCAGGCAGAGAAAACAGCATGTACCGAGATTGAGAGGTATGGGCCAGAGGTTTGCAAGTGGTTCATTATGGCTACAGCACAGATTGTAAGAAGTGTATTGATCAGAGCTGTGGCTAAAGAAATTAGCAGGTCTGAAGTGTTATACCAAAGAAGATGCTCTTGTCCTCAGAACACTGGAATTATACTTGTAGATTTTAAAGAAGAAGGTCATAACTTGTTTAGAAATAGCACTCAGGCAATGAGGGGAATTATTAGATTGTTATTGAGTCCAGATAGGAGGCCATTTCGGGATCCAGGAAAAAGGGAATTGTGGCCTGAACTAAGGCATTGAGAATAGAAAGAAATATATGGTTTATGAGCTATTAAAGATAAGTATTAAAGAGGTATACGAATGTGAAAGTTGGACCATAAAGAAGGCAGAGTACTGAAGAATTGATGCTTTCAAATTGTGGTGCTGGAGAAGACTCTTGAGAGTCCCTTGGACATCAGGGAGATCAAACCAGTGAGTGCTAAAGGAGATAAACCCTGAATTCATTGGAAGGACTGATGCTGAAGCTGAAACTCCAATACTTTGGCCACCTGATGCAAAGAGCTGACTCATCGGAAAAGACCCTAATGCTGGGAAAGATTGAGGGCAAGAGGAGAAGGGAACGACAGAGGATGAGATGGTTGGATAGCATCACTGACTCAATGGACATGAGTTTGAGCAAGCTCCAGGAGATAGTGAAGGACAGGGAAGCCTGATGTGCTACAGTCCATGGGATGAAGAGAGTCAGACACAAATTAGCGATTGAACAACAGCAACAAAAAGAATTTACAAAATTTGCTGCAGTTAAGAACATAGACTGAGGTAGCCTTGGGTTCAAATCTTGCCCCTGCTCCTTCAGTTCAGTCGCTCAGTCATATCCGACTCTGCGACCCCATGAACCGTAGCACGCCAGGCCTCCCTGTCCATCACCAACTCGGAGTTCATCCAAACTCATGTCCATTGAGTCGGTGATGCCATCCAACCATCTCATCCTCTGTTGTCCCTTTCTCCTCCTGCCCTCAATTTTTCCCAGCCTCAGGGTCTCTTCAAATGAGTCAGCTCTTCACATCAGGTGGCCAAAGTATTGGAGTCTCAGCTTCAACATCAGTCCTTCTAATGAACACTCAGGACTGATCTCCTTTAGGGTGGACTGGTTGGATCTCCTTGCAGTCCAAGGGACTCTCAAGAGTCTTCTCCAACACCACAGTTCAAAAGACTCAAGCTTTCTTTGCAGTCCAACTCTCACATCCATACATGACTACTGGAAAAACCATAGCCTTGACTAGATGGACCTTTGTTGATAAAGTAATGTCTCTGCTTTTTAATACGCTGTCTAGGTTGGTCATAACTTTGCTTCCAAGGAGTAAACGTCTTTTAATTTCATGGCTGCAGTCACCATCTGCAGTGATTTTGGAGCCCTAAAAAGTAAAGTCAGGCACCGTTTCCCCATCTATTTGCCATGAAGTGATGGGACTGTATGCTTAACTAACTGTAATTTTGCACATTACTAGACTATGCCGTCTATGGGGTCACAGAGTCAGACACGACTGAAGTGACTTAGTAGTAGTAGACTATGCCAGTTTACTCATCTGTAATAACAACTACCTCACAAGGTTGCAGTGAAGATTAAAATTAATTCTGGTAAGAGCCTTAGGTGCCTGGCACCTAATAAGGACTCAAGAGTTACTAGGTTTTTTTGAAGAAAACTTAATATTTGATTAGATGCAGTGAGTAAGAAAAAAGGAAGAATCAAACACGACTTCTAGTTTTCGGGCCTGGGCCATTGGGTGAATGTGTTCTTATTTTGAAGTAAAAATCAGGAAGTTTTGGAGTGTGGGGAATGGTGAGTTTACTTTCTAGAAAGCTTGCATTGGAGGTACTTGTGGGACGTCCCTGTTGTCTTGCAGGCTGTGGCATGCTTAGTATTTCAGAAGAGGTATCTGGGCAGGGTTGGATCTGGGAATCATCAGCAAGCCTTTGCTAACGGAAGCCATGGGAGAGGGAAAAATTTCTCCAGAAGTGCCCATAAAATGAGAAGGTGGCTCAGGACAGTGGATACCACGCAGTGGAGAGATTTCAGGAGAGAACTGAGCCCTAACTGAAAAGTGAAAGTCACTCAGTCGTGTCCGACTCTCAGCCCTGCGCCAATCTCTGCCAGGGTGGTGGCTTCCAACCGGCGGCCTCGAGCCCCCCATGGACTGTAGCCCACCAGGCTCCTCTGTTCATGGAATTCTCCAGGCAAGAATCCTGGAGCGGGTAGCCATGCCCTCCTCCAGGGGATGTTCGTGACCCAGGGATGGAACCTGGGTCTCCTGTGTTGCAGGCAGATTTCTTACTGTCTGAGCCACCAGGGAAGCAAGCTTCCCTGATTATCCTGATTATCCATATCCAAAGCTCATGATCTTTTGATTAGGTCACAAGCAGCTTCTGTACAAATTTTTAAGCTCTTGGGTGAGTCAAAAACATTTATTCAGCAAGTGTTTGAGCCCCTACTTTGTGTCAAGTACTGGGTATTCTTCAGTGAGTCAGACAGGCACCGTTCCTGTCCTTGGAGCTTAGAAGTTTTGTGAAGGAGATGGACAGTTCCAATGCAAATAGCTGAATGCTGTGATAGCTAGCTAACCCAGACGGGATGGCGGAGGAGGGGTGGGGAAGGCTTTCTGAAAGCCTAAAATAAACCTGTAAAGATAAAAACTGAGTTAGCTGGGTAATGGCAGAATGTTCCAGGTAGGCAGAAGAAACAGATTTCTCCTACTTGAACTTCCATGAGGGCAACAGAAGGGACAGCACATTCAGGCATAGTGTCTGTGTTTAACCCGCGAGCGTGCCACCGGCCTGAGGTAAATACTTGGGTTTCCCTGCAGGTGAGGCAGTCCCAGCTCACTGCTGCATCCTGTCAGCCTGCAGCCCCTTCTTCACAGAGCGCCTGGAGCGGGAGAAGCCAGCCCAGGGTCGGAAGGTGGTGCTTGAGCTCGGGGGCCTGAAGATCAGGACCCTGAGGAAGCTGGTGGACTTCCTGTACACCTCCGAGATGGAATTATCTGGGGAAGAAGTCCAGGACGTGCTTTCCGCAGCCCGCCAGCTCCGGGTGTCTGAGCTCGAATCCCTTCAGCTAGAGGGTGGGAAGCTGGTGAAGGTCCCTCAGGGTCGAAGGCTGAACAGGGAGTGCCTGCAGCCTCCCAGCCCCGCGCCAATCTCTGCCAGGGTGGTGGCTTCCAGCCGGCGGCCTCGAGCCCCCCTGCCTGTCACCCAGGCGCCCTGTCCTCTCAGGGCAGCGAGACTGAAGTCCTTGGGGAAGGAGGAGGGACCCCCAGAGAAGAACCACCAACAGAACCCGGAGAACTCGTCTGGCGCTCTCCTACTCAAGAGGAAGGCCAGGGCCTGCCCAGCTCCACAAGAACCAAGTGCTTCACCATCGAGCCACAGTCAGGGACCCAAAGAGAACAGGAGTGACCCTGCCCTCGGTCCTATCTCACTCTCCCCACCCAGCTTGTACCCCTGCGTAGACGAGCGACTCCTGCCCAGAAAGATCAAGCTGAGCCGCTCAAAGCCGTCTCCCGATGTCTGCACATCCAAGCCTGCCAGCCTCCTCAGTGGAGCCAGCTCAGTGCCCACAGCCCCTGGCCGGCGTCTGTGGCGGCAGAAGAGTACAAATAAAGAAGCACCAGAGGACAAGCAGAAAACGGGGCGAGCTAGTCCCCTCAGGAGCAGCCCAAGTGCATCGGGTCTTGGGAAGACGGCTGGGAACAAGAAGTGGAGCCCCGAAGTCAGGACTCCTCACCCAGACTCAGCAGAGGAGGGGCAGGTTGGGAGAGTGAAGCTTCGAAAGATAGTCAACGGGACCTGCTGGGAAGTCGTTCAGGAGCCTCCCCTCAGAATCTCTCAAGATAGCCCTCAAATCCCAGAACTCAAAGACTCAGGAGAGCCTCTGGGGACACAGCCATCCTCAGGTAAGGAGCAGGACCTGTCTTCCGCGAGAACAAACTTGTGTGAGGACTCACCCGTGTGCTCCAGGCTACAAGACGTTTTGCTCTCTGCCGGCAGCTCCCCAGACCACCCAGTGGAGAAGTCCGAGTTTGGGTCCAGCCCAGAGCTGGTAGGAAAGGAACCTAGACTGGACATGGACTGCAGAGAGTCCTACACATTCAACCCAGCCCTGCTTGGGCAGCCCTGCGAAGCTGAGGAGTACCGCATCACCAGTGCTGCCGCCACCAGCGAGCTGGAGGAGATCCTGGATTTCATGCTCTGCGGCTCCGACATTGAGCCGCCCATGGAGTCTCTGGAGAGTCCCCGGGCTGAGGGCTGCAGGACCCCGAGTTACCACCTGACAGAAACAGGCAAGACCTGGATTGAAGGGGAAGAATGGTGTTTGCCAGACGTGGAGCTCTGGCCCAGGGAGCTCACAGGACTGGAAAAGGAACCTCTTGGTGAGAACAAAGAGCCAGCTGAGCCCTTCAGCCCCCTAGTCCTGCCCTCTGAGAACAAAGAGCCAGCTGAGCCCTTCAGCCCCCTTGTCATGCCCTCCGAGGTAAG
Organism: Bos grunniens; assembly: GCF_055505025.1. Taxonomy (NCBI): domain Eukaryota; kingdom Metazoa; phylum Chordata; class Mammalia; order Artiodactyla; family Bovidae; genus Bos; species Bos grunniens. The sequence continues at coordinate 81,911,294 of NC_141179.1, read as the reverse complement.
TGAGGGGGAGGTGTTTTCAGTGGGAGGCTCTTGGACTCCAGACCTGGAAATTAGCAGCTCCCAGCCACTGGAAGGTCAGAGAGACAAACTTCTCCAAATGGACTCCCTTGACCCTCCCCAAAAGTCCTATGGAGACCTCTCGCCTCCCTGTTCAAACTGGGTGGACGCTGGCCTGGAAGTGTCCCTATCAATGGATGAGGTATTATACCCAGCTCCAGAGGCAGGCAAAGAGGGATCTGGCAACTCTGAGTGGGTGGGTCCACTTCCTGCCAGCCCTGAAGAGGAGATTGATGTAGACTCACTGTCAGAGGGGATTCTACCCATGGGTATTCTCTCCGTGTGGCCTGACCCTTCCTCAGAGTCAGAAACAGAGGTAGATATACTAACGTAGTGGCAAAGCGGGGAGGGCAGGCCACAGGGACTGGGAGGGAGGGACATGCTGGCTAAGAGGCCGCCAACAGGCCAGCATGTGTCCCTGTGCTCTCAGCACCAGAGGCAGGCACACCTGAAGCGCTCCTTCCCTCCCCAGGCTTTTGGAGCCAGGCAAAAGTCATTCCATAGGTAGAAGATTATGAACTCGAATCCCCTTCTTTTATAATCTTGTCTTCCAGTTAGTGACAAGTGAAACAATAAACTCTGTGGTCACCAACTCTAGTGAGTCATAGGTGACAGCCAAAGCCAGTCTCCCCGATCAGCAGGCATCTGATCCCTAGTACCTGGTATGTATGGCTTAGTCACTGCCGGCATGGGAAGTGTAGCCAAAAGCTCCACGGGGCTGGGAAGATGTCCTGCACCATCACTTCTGAGAAGTGAGGTGAGAAAAATAGTTCCTTTTATTTCCTTTTCCCCCCTAGTTTTTACAAGTGTTTCTCATGCTCTATTAAGGACCATAGGAGACCCAAGTTAATTGGTGACCTCAGGCTATGAGGAACACGAGGACCAATCCCATAAGACTGGCTTAGGGCACCCCTTCCCATATTAATAAATTTACTTCAGGACTCAGGCTTTATGTAAACTCAAATCCTTTAATTTCTATTAAACCAAATCCAAGAACTTTTCAATGTCTTACTAGAGGACTGCCTCACAACTGAACCCTCGTTTCTGGAGGGGAGGAAACCACAGCTTCAGGGACATGACTAAAGTTTGGCCATGTCCCGTCATAAATGCTCCAACATCACCAGGGACAGAGGCTGTGAAAAGGAGAAAGGAAAAGAGTTAGAGAAGGGATCCAGGTAATCCTAGCCAGCCCTCCACCACTGGACACAGCTCAAGGGGTGTACACACACACCGCCCCCATCTCACTCAACATCAAGTGCCTGACAACATGCCAAAGCCCTGTCTGCAGCACTCGGACAAAGACAGGGTCGGGTTCTGTGCCCAGGAGTGCCGGCATCACCACGCAGGGCTGGCAGCATATGCTAACACAAGAGGCAGTAGGCATACCTGAAACTACACAGAGATTTGGCCAGGGAGAATCAACACACACACAAATGAGGGCATCGGTGGGTTTACAGGAAAGTGAGCTGTTTTTTTAGAAAACAGAAAATCGGCCCATACTCCAAGGGACACAGTTCTCTGCATCCTTTAAGGTCACAATTTGCATTCTCATAGTCATTTACATTACCAACGGCATTCCACGACTTAGCTCAGAGACACTGGAATGAAACATAAAGGTAGCAAAGGGCACACTGAATAGGAAATTTTTTTTAGGGGGGGGTGGGGCGACTTTCAGTTTTCCACCAGGAAAAAGGGGAAGAGGTATTCCCACTAGAGGAAAGCCCGAGAGCAGAAGCGAGTCATGGAAAACCTACGTCCTGTGTGAAATCGGGGATCGGGGGTTTAACAGGAAGGGCTGCTTCGCCAGCAGCCGCACGAAGATCAGCCCCACTCCCCGCCATTCGCCATCTCGAACCTCAGCGAGACGCCTTCTGCCCCACCTCTCTACGAAAGGTACTTCTTCAGCTCCTCCAGCACCACGTGAGGCTCCGGAAACTTGAGTTTGCGTGGGGGCCCCTTCTTAAGACCCGTCCAGAGCTCCGCGCCTGGGAAGAAAGGCCACGTGAAGCCCAACGGCTATGGAACCCTGCAGCCGTTCCCCGAAGCCACCGGGAGGCGGCGGTCTGGAGGCCCCCGCGCCCGGCCCGCACTCACTGCTGCCGTCGGCGCGCAGCAACGTCACCTCGAAGCTGCCCCTCCGCGGCCTGGCGGGGTTCACCTTCACCGTCAGCTCGGGGGCCTGCAGGCGCAGCGCCTGGCTCAGGGCCGCGGCGTTGCGCCCGTAGACTCGTCAGCTCGTGCTGTGGGGAGAGGGGCGAGGTCAGAGCCCGGCCCAGGCTTGCGGCGCCCGCGCCCCGGGCCGCTCACCAGTGCTCGATGACGACGCTCGGCCCCTCCACTCCCCCTTCCTGGCCGCCGGCCGGCTTCTCCCGCTTCTCGGCCGCAGCGGCCAGCGCCGCCTCGGCCTTCCGCTTCCTCCCGCGGGACGCCATGGCGCCTGGGGCCCGGTTGGGGACAGGGCACAGCCGCGGGCACAGGCCAGCCCGGCTCCGAGCGCCGAACCGCAGCCCAGGAACTCAGCTCCCGACGTGAAACCTCTTAAGCTGCGGCAAGCGTGGCGCAGGGCGCACACGTGGTCTGGAGGCGGGGCCGCGGGCGAAGCCGCGCTGCGCGCAGACGCGGGGAGGTGCGGAGCGCCGCGCCCAACCACCTGGCCGGGGGCCGGGTCGCTGTGAAAACAAGTCTTCACGCAGGCGTTTCTGTAACCGCGGCGCCAGCTTGAACGGTGTCCATCATGACTGCTACCCAAAACTTCGCTCCTGGGACCCACGGATCAGTCCCAGACCGAGTGTACAGCTTAACTCTGGGGTTAAGTAAACTTTGTTACGGGTGCAAGGTTTTGATTTGAAGCTTGGATTGTTTCCTAGTCTTTAAAGCCAAGCCAATATTATATCTCCAATTCATTTTGAGCTTCTTCCAAGTTAATTGCTTAGATCTAACGTCGGTAATCATTCAGGATCCTTCATTAATATGAATAAAGTAAATTTACTATTTTGTTTACATCATTGATTTTCAAGTGGGATGTTAGTAGGGTGTTAGTAATATCACCACCATTTGAGGAACATTTTTAAATGCATGCAAAGGTCCTGAGATTTTGACAAGCCTATCTATGTCTATTTTGAAAAGATGCCCAGGGATTTCTTAAGTCCTACTCATCCCTCATTTCCTCCCCCTTCTCTCTCATTAAGGTCTGTATTGTCATCATAATAATCTAGTAGATTCTTCAGTTGTTGGATAGCTACTCTTCAAAAGGGCTTCCCAGGTGGTAAGTGGTAGAGTCCACTTGCCAATGCAGGAAACATGGGTGTGCTCCTGGGTTGGGAAGATCCCCTGGAGAAAGGAAATGGCAACCCACTCCAGTATTCTTGCCAAGGAAATGCCATGGACGGAGGAGCCTGGCAGACTAGTCCATAGGATGACTGAGCGACTAAACACCAACAGAGGGAAGACCCAAACCTGCAGCTGTCCACAGTGTGGGGACCTGTGTGCAGCATCTGATGAGCTAATCAGGATGGCCTTTGAAATGAACATGGCAGAGTCCTCTGCAATTGCCTGGCTTTTCTAATGCAGGAGCGACCAACACTTCACTTGTAATGCATGAATCACACACAAAGGCAAAATAAAGTAATTCTCAGTCTCTTTATTGTGCAAAACCATCAACTGGGTGTGGGGAGGATGCAGGAGGGTTAAATGAGCCATCGTCCAGGGCCCACCACACAAAGGAAGTCTCCAACTTCTATTCCCCTTCTTCCCAATCTTCATAAAATACGTAGATTATTCAGTAATCTTCAAAGAGAAAAGTCTGTGGTTGAAGGTTTTTCCTTGGGACCGGTCACAGGCTTACACTTTTTTAAGTACAGGCCAGACTAAGCCAGAAGGGCCTAAAGGAGTAAGATTCCTTGAGGGGAAAATCTCAGCACTAACTCTGCACCTTGGCCTGTTTGTTAGGGTTTAATCTAGGCTAAGGAGGCTGCATGGCGCCACCGTGAGGAATGAGACCAGAGCCTGATGGAGACGTCGGGCAGCACATGGTGGTTGACGCACTGGCCCCGCTTGGAGGGCAAGCCTTCTCCCTCCACCAGACAAGATCTTTCCCTCCCTCCAGTGAAACAGCGGGCCGCAACAGTGGGGGCCTTCCGAGAGGGTGCCTGTCATTGCCCTGGATGCCTCTTAAAAGTCAGAAGCGATACCCTCCCCATCTAGGCATAGCCAAACAGGGGAAACATAAATAAAAGGCCCAGGTCTCAGGCAAGGCTTGTGGTTACACAAGGGCAGGGCCCCTGAGGTGCCAGGGACTGACAGGAGAGGAAGCACTGGAGCAGGGGTCCTATTTGTCCTTCTTGCTCTCCTCATCTGGCACGGCAGCAGGCACAGCGGCCACTGGCTGCTCCTCGGGGATCTTATCTCCAGCCTTTGACAGCTTCTTGGCCCGCTGATAGAGCTCATTCAAGTTGAATTCTCGGATCACATTCTCCTGTGCAAAAGGGACACACGCATCAGGTTCAAGCTGGAAGGGAGAGTCGTGTCTGGGAAGAAGTACAGTTGACCGTCGAACAGGGGTGTGGTTGGGGCACCGACCCTTTTGCAGTCAAAAATCCATGTATAACTATAGTCAGCCTTCCGCAACCACAGTCCGGCTCCAGCCGACCACGCAGGCTGCGCAGCACTGTAGTTTTTACTATTGAACAACATCCACACGAGCAGACCGACACAGTTCTGACTCGTTTGTGCAAAGGCCAACTGTATTTACACAGTCTAGGAAGGGAGGAAGCAAAGGACAGGAATCTAACCCAGATCTCTTTTTTGGGGGTACCTGAAAAAGTCAATTAATATTCACCTATTATGTGCCAGTCACTGTGCCAAGAATTATAGCTACATTATTTAATGTAATCTGCAAAACAAAACCTGTAAGCAAATGTTACCCTCTCCAATTTACTGCCAAGGAAACAGACTGTAAGAGCCACCGAAACTGAGTCTTAACTAATAACCGTTCCTTACTGCTATAATGTCTGGCACGTGGTAGGATAATTTGCTGAGTGAATCCATGAATGAGACCTAATAAACAGTCCACACTCTCAAAGCTTGTGGGCAAGTAGCAGAACTAGGAATCAAACCCAGGGTGCGCTCCAAACTGACCTCCTGTTCTACACCCTCCTGCGAACCACCTGCCCGCTCATGTACCTCCGAGAACGTCCAAGAGACAGCCCGGCCCTTCTTGTCGATCTGCGGCCGCCGCATAACCTCCTTCCCACCTTGGAACAGGATCAGGGTAGGCAGCTGCTTGGTGAGGGGTGACGTGCTCACCTTGTACCTGCAGGATCCAGAAGGTTCTCTGTAAGTGCATCTGCGTGTATCGCCCCAGGGGACCCCCTGCCCAGGCCCTCACATACCGTGTACTAACGTCAGTGTAGCGTCCAACGTCCACCTTCCCAAAATTCAGCCCCGTACAGTTGTATCTGGGAGGAATGTATTGTTTCACAAGATGAGAGAGAAGGAATCAATGAAACAGAGGCACAGATACCTGAGGGTGGGGCAGGAGTGCCTTTGGTTGCAGTGTGCAAAAACCAAGGCCAAACCAACGAGAGGGAAGGGACAATTTCTACCGCCCCTCCCTCTGTCCCACTCACTTGAGCGAGAGGTCAGCGTAGATAGGGGCAAATGACTGGCAGTCACTAGACCAGTTGGCGAAGAACTCCACGATCCAAGTGACCCTCTTGTCCCGCTCCAGCTCCTCCTGCCACACACAGAGAGGAAACGGTGAACTGAATTACACAGGCTCCTGGAAGATTCAGACTTTAGCACCTAACTCCTCATCTCGGCTTCCCCATACCTCTGTAGACCCCACAATGAACCAGTGCCCTTGAATTCCATCCTGAAGCACGGCTGTTCCTCTGAGTAGGGAGCGCAATGACAAAATCACCCCCAAGGCACCCAGGAACGGGGAAGAAGAGTACTCACATCAATGGTTTTGTCACTGAAGTACTTGATGTACTCAGGGCCCATATACAGGGGGGGTTTGCAGGTCATCAGGAACACTAAACACAGAAAAAGGGTGTCACAGGTGTTAACTGCAAAGTGGCACTCGCCATCTACCTCTGTAAGGATTAAGTCACACGCGCCCGCAGCTGCCGACCTTCAACACCCTCTGAAGGAGCTCAGGGTGCAGAGCAGAAACGAGGCGCCCTGCGCTCAGGGAAAAACTGGCAGTACGGGTCTTCCGATAGTTAAATATTCTCAGGAGCCGATTTTATGAGCTCAATTCGTGTATCTCCTCACATCTAGAAAAGCACCAAGATTCTTTATGGTGACAACGGTTTCTCGTGACTGGCAGAAAGCTTCATGAGACTAGCACACACTTTCTATAAAAACATATGCTGACTGCATGTACTCCCCCCTTCGCCAAAATCAAATACACACTGTCCTTTCGTCCCACCTCTCTGGACCAGTTCCTCAGAGCTAACTGAGGTGCTGTCTCCCAGCCTGCAGGCCTCGTTTTCCCCCAATTAAAACTTACCTTGCAGCTCTCATGTTGTGCATGTTAAGTCAGCACAGAAAACATATAAGGCCTTGAGTAGGGGATTTACTTTCAAACCAACCCAAAGATTCCAAGTACCAAAGAGTGCGTTTTGTAGACATACACAGACACATTCCCTTCCTCTTAAAATACAATCTCTGTAGGTTCTCACCATCTGAGTCTCACAGTTAATTGGTTATAAGCTATGGAAGACAGGTATGGAGAAACTGGTTTGGTGCTGGAATTTGGTTCCCACAACCAAGTCTTACACTCTCCTTACCTATGCAGAGTGTGATATAAAGCAGGCCCATACGGATATCCAGGCGGAAGAAAAGAATCGCATTGGCCACCTTACTAAACATGAAGATGTTGCCTATATGCTGTTCCACGGTGACTGAAACACAAAGATGTCAGAGGTCAGGCTGGGCTGCGTGCTCCCATGTTCTATTATTTGTCCCTCTCCTTGGAATACTTTGAAACGGGAGAGGGGGGAGAGGATAAAAGTCTAAGGTCAAATTCAGCCTTGGCAGAGAATGAGGGACAAGTTCACCAAGTTATGCCCCTCTCATAACATGAGGGGAAGACTCCGGAGGTCCTTGGTCTGAACCGCGGGAAACCACACTTACTGGACCTGCGGTTCTTCATCATCACGATGGCGCTGAGAAACATCAGGATCTCCACTTCTCTCTGGAACAGAATCAGAGCGTCAGGAATGGCATGAATGGAAACGATTTGGGTGACCAAGGGAGCCAAATATGTGATACAAACCAACAGAGAAAAAATGAACGAAGATCCAAACTGGGAATGCTAACAGTAGAGAAATGACAGGACTCAGCTAAGCAGCAGTGCTGGCTTCCCAGGTGCGCTAGTGGTACAGAACTCACCTGCCAACGCAGGAGACACAGAGGGGCGGGTTTAATCCTGGGTTGGGACAATCCCCTGGAGAAGGGCATGGCAACTCCAGTATTCTTGCCTGGAGAATCCCATGAACAGAGGAGCCTAGAGGGCTACAGTCCACGGGGTCGAAAAGAGTCAGACACAACTGAAGTGACTTAGCACGCACAAGGGGTAGTGGGGAAAACACCAGTCAGAAGATCCAGGCTCCAATTCTACCACTACCACAAACTGCCTGTTGCCTTTCAGCAAAGTACTTCACCTGGGAGCACGGGCTTCCCTAACTGAGGATTAAAGAAGATAAGAAGTATGAAACAGTTATATAAAGTATATGGTGTAAAACTGTAAGATACTACAATCAACTCAGCATGACTCTGGTACAATATAACTTTCCCAGGTAAACTTTCTCAATCATTCCCATCAGTACAACAGATGGTTATTCCATTTGTTTGGTTTTAAGGTAAAACATTCCTCTCCACCTAATATTCAGTGATAATCCATGAACCTTGAATATAACCTGAGAGCTGAAGGAGGCCCTTCAAACCTCTCAGAGGGACTTTCAGTACCACTAGTGTGCTGTTCGTCCTCACCTTCCAGAAGGTAAGTTGCATGTGAGTTAAGTGAGACAGACAATGAAAATGACAAAGACGCAAACTTCAAAGAGTAAAGACTGCAGTGAAGAGTAACAAGGACTTTGTGAGAGATTGCACACGGGGAGGGCCTTCTGTAGACTGGAGGGTTTGAGGCGTTCCATACCTTTCTGTTAGTCATACAGGATCCAAATCATTATTTCAGACAGAACCAATTAACTGTGATTTACGGCTGGCAATCAGGGACCTAGGTTTTTAGCCTCAGTCTCCAACAAAAAGCAACTGACTGGATTTAGAAATGGACATTGAATGTGTGGGGCGGGGGGTGTAGGTAGGAAATATGACAGACCTTAATAAATATTCCACCCGAGTAGAAATTAGGAAGAGTTTTCAAGAATGAAACTGGCTTTAAATTTATAATAGCCAGGACATGGAAGCAACCTAGATGTCCATCAGCAGATGAATGGATAAGAAAGCAGTGGTACATATACACAATGGAGTATTACTCAGCCATTAAAAAGAATACATTTGAATCAGTTCTAATGAGGTGGATGAAACTGGAGCCTATTATACAGAGTGAAGTAAGCCAGAAGGAAAAACACCAATACAGTATACTAACGCATATATATGGAATTTAGAAAGATGATAACAATAACCCTGTGTACGAGACAGCAAAAGTGACGCTGATGTACGGAACAGTCTTATGGACTCTGTGGGAGAGGGAGAGGGTGGGAAGATTTGGGAGAATGGCATTGAAACATGTAAAATATCACGTATGAAACAAGATGCCAGTCCAGGTTCAATGCACGATACTGGATGCTTGGGGCTGGTGCACTGGGACGACCTGGAGGGATGGTATGGGGAGGGAGGAGGGAGGAGGGTTCAGGAGGGGGAGCACATGTATACCTGTGATGCATTCATTTTGATGTTTGGCAAAACTAATACAATTACGTAAAGTTTAAAAATAAAATAAAATTTAAAAAAAAAAGTGGCTTTTATAATTATGCAAAGATTTAAAAGAGAATTATGCCCAATCAGGAGACCAAAGACAGGACTAAAAGGAATATACTCTAAAGACAGAATGTGTCTGTGGTAAAGACCAGCCATGTATACTCCAAACTTTACTTCCTTCTTCTCCTGGACATACTGCATCTAGGGAGAACTGTGTGACCAGCACTCCTAAACGCACTGTGAGCAGAAGTGACGCACCACTTCTGTGCCTAAGCAGTTAAGAAAGGGGATGCACATCCTTGCAGGACAGCTTTCTTTGTCCACCTGCTGGCATGGTGCTGGGATGATCTTAAGGCCATCAGTAGGAGACAGGACGAGACTGGGTTCCAGAATAACTGCATAAACAAGAGCTCCCTTGGTTGTTTGCTTGTTTATTCACCGTTTTAAACTTTTTTTTAAAGCTAATTTTATCTTTACTTGTTTTTGGCTGTGCCCGGCCTTTGTTGCTAGGCAGGCTTTTCCCTCATGGGGGTGAGCAGGCTTCTCACTGGGGTGGCCCCCTCATGGCAGAGCACGAGTTCTAGGGCACGTGGGCTTCAGGAAAGCAGTGCGGCTCCCGGGCTCCAGAGCACAGGCTCAGTAGCTATGCGCACCAGCTGAGCTGCGCCACACCACGTGGAATCCTTCCTGACTGGGGATCAAACCTGTGTCTCTTGCATTGACAGGTGGATTCTTTACCACCGAGTAACCAGCGTAGCCCTGTTTCAAACTTTTTATTAAGGAAATTCTCAAACACACACCAAATCAGAGAGGATACTGAAGGGTGGCAGAATACGCCACTCCCAAGTACGCCATTTTGGCATAAGGATTATTTTGAGTCTAAAGGCAACTGATGAGAAGTAAAATAAAGAAAAGCTCCATGCCCTTCCCTTACGTGTCTAAGAGTAGGACAAAAATTTACCTTCTTTACCAAGGACAAAACTAATCAGGGGAGATAACTTTAGATGCTATCAGCCTGGAGATAGCGCCAGAGGGATCTACCGTAACAAACTCGCCTTTATCTACCATCAGTTTACCTTTCCAATTTTCAGCTCCTGCAAACCTAAAACTCCTTCCTTCTTCATCCTGTCATTTCTCCACAAATCTATTGTTCTTTGTTGAAGATGCCATATAAGCTGGAATTCTAAGCCTCTTTGTCACTGATTTTTCCCTGGGTATCTCCCTTGTACACAAGTTACACATGTTAATAAACGTGTTTGTATTTTAATTGACTTCAATCTGTCTTTTATTACAGTAGTCTCAGGCAAGACCTCAGAAGGGCAAAGGGAAAATTATCTTCCGCCTCCTACAATACCCTAGTAAACCCCTAATACTCAGTTTCAATAGTAATATTTTGCCAATATGGCAAAATATTTCATCTACGCTACCCATTTCTTTTGCTGAAGAAACTTAAAAGCAAATTGCAACTGTATCATTTTGACTATAAAGATTTCAGTACATACTGCTTACAGATAAGAACTTCTTTCTTAAACTAAAATACCATTATCATATCTAACAAAATTAATACTACTTCCTTGTTGTTATCTAATACTTGGCCCTTATTCAAACTCAAAGGTTGTGGGTGTATGTGCTTACACACTCAGTCCTGTCTGACTCTTTGCAGCCCCATGTACTGAAGCCTGCCAGGCTCCTCTGTCCATGAGATTTCCCAGGCAAGAATACTGGAGTGGGTTGCCATTTCCTTCTGCAGAGGATCTTCCCAACCCAGGGATCAAACCCTAGTCTCTGCACTGGCAAGTAGATTCTTCACTGCTGAGCCACCAGGGAAGTCACATCCTTGCTAACACTATCTACCTTAATACTGTAACTTCCAAATCACCAGGCTAAATGAGTAAAACACAGATTTTCCAGGAAGACAAACAGTTATGAGTACTATATAGTTAAAAAAAAAAAATAACAGAGTAAAAAGAAAACATAACACCTTCCAGTATTTTGCATATAATTAGGGAAGAGTATTCAGAGAAATTAATTGCATAAAAAGTCCCTTTTATAAAAATCTTTATTTCCATCCACTTACATGTTTCTTATTTTGGTTAAAGTGGGATAGATAAAAATAGGATCTTTTGAAGAAGATGGCTACATCTGAGCTAATTAATAACACTGGGAAAGGATAGAGTATGAAAAAGTGTGAAGAATAAAAAGTAAGGAAGCAGGTTCTGTTAAAGTTCAAGACTCATTTGGGCCTTTGGGAAAAAAAGACAAAAACTCAGGTGACTGTCTTTCCTCAGTACATGTATGTGGCTATTCAGCAGAGGGCAGAAAGCTTCAACTTATTTTACACTTTTTTTTTCCCCTTAAAACATGCAGAATCTTAGTTCCCTGACCAGCGATGGAACCCAGGCCCCCTGCAAGTTAAGTACAGAGTCTTAACCCCTGGGCCACCAGGGAAGCCCCTCAAGTTATTTTTCTGAGTGGTCCCTCCATTCCAGTTCAGGGAGGACTGCAAGAGGCTTGAGACGGATTTCTTTACGTTTTTTTTTTTTTTTTTTTTACAATTCCATTTCCATAGGCCTAACAATTTTATTTATTTTTACATCCGCAGTATGCGGCACAGAGCCCAGCACACAGTCCGCCCTGTGAGACTGTTAACTTAATTTTAAGAAACGGCTGTGTGCTGTTACCATGGCTGAAGACTGGTTGCAAATCCTCGTCGCTCACTAGCTGTGTGACCTTGGACGAATCTCCTAACCACGCCAAGATCCGTTTCTTCATCAATGAAACGAGAATACCAGAGATACTACTTGCCTTGTACAACTCACTGGTTCCTCAACAGGCTTTACTAACGAGCAACACTGGAGGAGAGTGCGAGTGCCCAGTTTGGGGAGGACTCTGGTCGAGCATGGACTGGGCGGTGGGAAGGAGCTTGGACTCAAAAGGCAGAAGGCTTAGACTGTTGGGCGAGCTAACCGGCTGCTTTCCCACCCTAAACCAGAGGAGGTTTAGGCTGGATAACAATCCACGCCCTACACTCTTAGTAGTCTGTCAAGTCCGCTAAGAGGCCCGGAACCTGAGGCGTTCTCAAAACAGCCAGCCTCGGGGCTCCCGGCTGCGACCACCAGGGCGGGGACAGTCAAGGTCGTGGGGTCCCGAGGAGGGGGTCGCTCACCCAGTCAAAGTCACAAGGGTTGCCGTCTTCGCGTTGCGTGGGGAGACTTTCGCAGACAGGGGGCAGCTTCCTCACGAGTAGGAAGGCAGCAGAGAGCAGGGCTGACAAAAAGTAGTAAGGTCGGGCCAGCCATCGTGAAAGTCGCGGGACCGAATACACGAGAGCAATTAAAGGCGCTAGGACCGCCATCTTTCCGGCCCCCTGAGGCGCCGGCCGCTCTCTTCGGCTTCCGTAGGTCTGGTCCCGCCTCTCTCACCATTGAAGGTTTCCATTGGGCCAAGTGTCAGATGCCCCGCCTCTGGACCCGGAACTAGATCTCTGATTGGCCCCTACGGCAGGCAAGGAAGGTGAGAAAGGGATTTGATATGTTATTGGCTAACCTAACTGTCGCTTTTTCTACCTAAGTCATTTCATTGGTTTCAAGCGATTGCTGCGAGCGGAGGCCTCGGAAAATTTAATAAAGTTAAGGAGTATTTCCGGAACGTTCTCAGAAGGCGACGGAAGTCGTTGCCGGAAGAAGGTAGGCAGGGCCAGAGGCAGTCCAATGGTAAACGGCTCCTGGAGGAAAAGGGCAGTACCCGGTGAAAAGATTAACCAATGAGAATCATTAACGCCAGACACCGGGACGGCGCCGGGGCGGAGGGGACGATGGAGAATTTCACGGCGCTGTTCGGGGCCCAGGCTGACCCTCCACCTCCCCCAGCGGCACTCGGCTTCGGACCCGGGAAGCCGCCCCCTCCGCCGCCGCCGCCTCCGGGCGGGGGGCCTGGTCCGGCCCCGCCCCCGACCGCCGCCTCGGCCCCTCCCGGGAGCGACAAGTCGGCGGCAGGCTGCGGCCCCTTCTACCTAATGAGGGAGCTGCCAGGTGAGTCCGAGGCGCGGCCGAAGCCGGCCAATCTGATCGCCGCGAGGTGGGGCTGGGCGTGGCTCCTAGACGCCAAGGGAGGTGAGGGGTAGCCCGGGCGGCGGGTTCGGAGATTTCGGAACTCCGTGTCGGAAAGGACTGCGAATTCACGGCCAAAGGCACGACAGGAATTCTCGGGATGGACTGGGAATGAGAAGAATGGGGCTCTGTGGCCGCCTTTCACGCTCCGCCCTGCCTCTGACCCTGACGGTGGTTTTATGACTCCCTAAAAATTACTCTGGTGGTTCAGATGGTAAAGAATTCGCCTGCAATGCGGGAGACTGGGGTTTGAGCCCTCAGGCGGGAAGATCCCCTGGAGAAGGAAAAGGCTACCCACTCCAGTATCCCTGCTTGGAAAATTCCATGGACGGAACAGCCTGGCGGGCTACAGTCGATGGGGTCTCAGAGAGTTGGACACGACTGAGCGGCTAACTCTGAAAAAGCACCCAGGGTTCGAGTTTGGAATTTGAGAGTCCTGATTTAACATCCTTGCGGACCTAGTTCCACATCTGCTTCCAACTTCCTGTTGGTTTGTTGCCTTTTTTCTCTGGGCCTGGAAACAAGTGAATAGAATTGGACCAGATTCTTTCATTCAAAAAATATTTCGTTGAGCACCTATTCTGTGTACCAAGGGGTATTGTACACTGAAGATACAGCTGTGAACAAGGCTGACAGTATCCTTGCCTGTTTGGGAGTTTACGTGCCCATGGAGGAGGCAAAAGGTACAGGGTGAAATCGCATAGCAGTTATGGCTGTAGGAAAAAAAAATGTAATAAAGATTTAAGGGAGCGGAACTGAGAAGGCAATGGCACCCCACACCAATACTCTTGCCTGGAAAATCCCATGGACGGAGGAGCCTGGAAGGCTGCAGTCCATGGGGTCCCTGAGGGTAGGACAGGACTGAGCGACTTCACTTTCACTTTTCACTTTCATGCATTGGAGAAGGAAATGACAACCCAGTCCAGTGTTCTTGCCTGGAGAATCCCAGGGACGGGGGAGCCTGGTGGGCTGCCGTCTATGGGGTCGCACAGAGTCAGACACGACTGAAGTGACTTAGCAGCAGCAGCAGCTGCTTTAGCTAGAGTGATCAGAGAAGCTCTCTCTGAGTAGGTTACTTTAGAGTTAAAATGTAAGCGCAGAGAAAGAGCTAGCCATTCATGAGTGGGAGAAGGGATAACTGGATACAAAAAAAATTTGAAATCAACAGCCCCAATGTGAGAAAAATCTTGTAATGTTTGAGGGACAGAAGATCAGCTGGACTCCAGTAAAGTGAACAGAGGAGTGATAGGAGATAAAGTGAGAGTGGTAGGCAGAGGCCTGTATTACACATTTAGATTTTAACGTAGTATTGACCAGAAACGTGTCAATACATTTTTTAGAGAGTGAAACCATTAACTTCACTGTGGGAAGTTGTTAACGCTTAAAATTGATCAAGGATTCATTATACAACTTATCATTGACATTATCATTTGCATTTTGCTCTGTTAGGTTTTTATTCCAGCCTTGTGCACCTTATAAACACAAGTTTATTTTCATAAAATTTTAAAAAGTGACACATCATGGAATTTTGAGTGAAGAAAATTTTTTCAGTGAATTTTATGCAGATACTTTGTCTTATTGTCCAAGCAACATATTTACTAGTGTTTCAGAAGATGATAGTTGTTCCGAATATAGTTCTGATTCAGACGATGTAACTATTAGACCAACAAAGAGACAAAAAACCTTAGTGATTGTTTTCTGATACGGAAAGTGCAAATGAAACTCATGGTGCTGGAGAAGACTTTACAGGTGTGTCAGCTGTAATTATTGAATGTAATAATGCAAAGGACTTCCCTGGTGGCTCAGACGGTAAAGCGTCTGTCTACAATGCAGGAGACCCGGGTTCAATCTCTGGGTTGGGAAGATCCCCTGGAGAAGGAAATGGCAATCCACTCCAGTACTATTGCTTGGAAAATCCCATGGTCAGAGGAGCCTGGTAAGCTATAGTCCATGGGGTCGCAAAGTGGTGGTGAAATAGCTGAATTAATTATCGCGTTAGTTTGTGCAAAAATCCCCCTTTCACTTACTGCTTAGTGGTCCAGGAAAGAGATGGTTTGGACTAGGCGATAGCAGTGGAGGAAAGAAGTAAATGGATGCAGGATAAATGTTAGAGGTAGAACTGACAGGAATGAAGGATTGAATATAGAAGTGGAGGAGAGAGGAATTGAGGATGATTTCGAATTTTTGGCTTGAATAACAGGGTTGATGGTAGTGCTGAGGTCAGGAAAGAACAAGTTTGAGGAGGTGGAGATCAGGTCATTTTAGACGTTAGTCTCGGGGACGTCTTTCAGTTCATCCCACGTCCATAGCTTTGACTGTACGGACCTTTATCAGCAAAATGTCTCTGCTTTTTTAAAATGCTGTCTAGGTTTATCATAGCTTTCCGTTCAAGAAGTAAGCGTCTTTTAATTTCATGGCTGCAGTCACCATCTGCAGTGATTTTGGAGCCCAAGAAAATAAGTCTGTCACTGTCTGCGTTGTTTCTCCATCTATTTGCCATGAAGTGATGGGACCTGATGCCATGATCTTAGTTTTTTCAGTGTTGAGTTTTAAGCCAACTTTTTCACTCTCTTTCACCCTCATCAAGAGGCTCTGTAGTTCCTCTTCACTTTCTGCCATTAGAGTGGTGTCATCTATCTGAGGTTGTTGCTCTTTATCCTAGCAGTCTTGATTCCAGCTAGTGATGTTTCAGTAAGATGTTTATACGTTCAACCACGAATGTAAGTCGAAGGAATTTGAGCTTTTTCCTGAGGGAATGGGAAACCATTAAGATTTTTGAACTGAGTACAGCTTCTAAAGGTATCTGGAGAATATGGGTGCCATGTACTAAAATAAAGGAACCATGAGTGAGGTGGGGAAGATTCGGAGGTAAAGAATCCAGGGAATCCCCTGACAGTCCCGTGGTCAGGGTGCCGTGCTTCTGCAAGGGGTTTGATCCACGGTCAGGGAGCTACAATCCCATAAGCCTCCTGGTGCAGCCAAAAAAAAAAAACTGAATCTGCAATGAATTAAGAGAATGTTGGAAATGGAAGATTAGTTTTCAGGAGTGGAATCAGGACTGAGGAGAGAGATTTATAAATCATCTTCATAGAACTGATGGGCAAAACAGAACATCGGATGGACTCTTTTAGGTTAAAGAATTTAGAAAAAGCGCAGAGTGGGGAAACGGAAGGAGGCAGTGCTGATATGAGAAGCACTGGGCCCCTGAGCCCCCTGCCATTACGCGGCCCATTCTTCAGCGACAGCTGGCGCAGAAGACAGCGCAACAGAATAGGGTAAGGCCTGTCAACAGGGAGGAAAAATACCGTGTTCATTTAATGTTTATGGAGCACCGGTGACACATGAGTGAACAAGGCATTTTTCTCAGCCCTCGGTGGGCTGATAGCTCAGAAGCTGAGTTTTCTCAAGTGAATGATTATAAACAAGTCACTTCTGTCATTTGGACCCCGCGTGTTCATCATAACTAGACTATGAAGTTGTAGGTTAGATATTTCTACTCTCACCGCTGGACCCTAGTTAAATTACTAAGAGGAGAGTGAAAAAGCTGGCTTGAAATGCAACATTCAAAAAAACGAAGATTGTGGCATCCAGTCCATCACTTCATGGCAAATAGAAGGCGAAAAAGTGGAAGCAGTGACAAATTTTATTTTCCTGAGCTCCAAAATCACTGCAGATGGTGACTGCAGCCATGAAATTAAAAGGCACTTGCTCCTTGGAAGGACAGCTGTGGCAAACCTAGGCAGTGTACCCAAAAGCAGAGACATCACTTTGCTGACAGAGGTCTGTCTAGTCTAGTCAAAGCTGTGGTTTTTCCAGTGGTCATGTATGGATGTGAGTTGGACATAAAGAAGGCTGAGCACCAAAGAGTTGATGCTTTTGAACTGTGGTGTTGGAGAAGATTCTTGAGAGTGCCTTGGACTGCAAGGAGATCCAACCAGTCCATCCTAAAGGAAATCAACCCTGAATATTCATTGGAAGGAGTGACGCTAAAGCTGAAGCTCCAATACTTTGGCCACCTGATGGAAAGAGCCAACTCATTGGAAAAGACCCTGATGCTGGGAAAGACTGAAGGGACAAGAGAAGAGGGCGGCAGAGGGTGAGATAGTTGGACGCATCGCTGACTCGATGGACATGAGTCTGAGCAAACTCCAGGAGACAGTGAAGCACAGGGGAGCCTGGCGTGCTGTGGTCCACAGGGTCTCAAAGAGTTGGACACGACTTAGTGACTGAACAGCAACAACAGCAATTCTTTGAAAAAAGTCAGCCATGAAATGTTTATACTGATGATGCCTTCCACTTACAGACTTTATACTTTTCAATATGTTTTCATTTGAACCTTGAAAAAACATTGTTTTTTTTTTAAAACATTAAGTTTAACATTATGATAGATTCCATAGATAAACAGAAACAGGCATATACAGGATTATAATTTTAGTTGCCCAACTTCTAATCAGACATTTCTTTCTTCTAGGCAGAGCTATCATATCTGGTATTATAGGAAGAGTAAAGATGGTGGTAACAAAAGTTACCAGCAGTAGCTAGAAAAATCTGTTTTTCTCTGTAAAGGTGACTGGAGTTTCTTGCTAGTTTAAAAAAAAAAGGAAGCAAGACACTCACCACTGGGTAATGCTATGCTATGCTATGCTATGCTAAGTCACTTCAGTCGTGTCCGACTCTGTGCGACCCCATAGACGGCAGCCCACCAGGCTCCCCCGTCCCTGGGATTCTCCAGGCAAGAACACTGGAGTGGGTTGCCATTTCCTTCTCCAATGCATGGAAGTGAAAAGTGAAAGTGAAATCGCTCAGTCCTGTCCGACTCTTAGCGACCCCATGGATTGCAGCCTACCAGGCTCCTCCGTCCATGGGATTTTCCAAGCAAGAGTACTGTAATAGTCGGCCTTAAGCATGGTTGTAGCTGAGCTGTGAGGTTAAATTATTCTAGTCACAGCCAGAAGTATTAACTTCTCATTAGCATATTGATGAAACACAGAGCAATGTTTAGCACAGATTATAAGCACTGTATGTTATTACTCTGGTTAGACTGTCTCCTTGATTGGGTTAAAGCGGTTTCCACCACTGCCCTATTTGGATTTTTGCCTATTTTTTCTCCTCATTCCAACCTACCATTCTATAGTATAGTATTTTTAGTGTTTGTTATGTGTTATTTATTCTTGCTATTTCTTACTCAATAATAACTTTTCTTTATTGGTAATTCTAATTTAAAGATTCCTTATTTAGGTTAAAATATAGTCTTTCACTTTCCCTTCTAGGTCAGTGAATTAAAAAAAAAACTTTATTTTTGGAAAAGACCCTGATGCTGGGAAAGATTGAGGGCAGGAGAAGAGGGCTGCAGAGGATGAGATGGTTGGATGGCATCACCAACTGAGTGGACATCAATTTGAGCAAACTCCAGGAGATAGTGAAGGACAGGGGTCGCAGAGTCAGACGCGACTGAACAGCTACACAACAGCTCTTGGAACTGATTCTTCTCCTTTCTCTTCTCCCTGTATCCTCCAGGCAGCACGGAGCTGACAGGCAGCACTAACCTGATCACACACTACAACCTGGAGCATGCCTATAATAAATTCTGTGGGAAGAAAGTGAAGGAGAAACTGAGTAACTTCCTGCCCGACCTACCCGGGATGATTGATCTGCCTGGTTCCCATGACAACAGCAGCCTGCGCTCCCTCATTGAGAAGCCCCCTATCCTTGGGGGCTCTTTCAATCCCATCACAGGGACCATGCTGGCTGGCTTCCGCCTGCACACCGGCCCGGTGCGTGCCCTCCTGGGGAGGAGGGGTGCAGGGGGGAGGCCCGGTGCGTGCCCTCCTGGGGAGGAGAGGGGCAGAGGGGAGGCCCGGTGCATGCCCTCCTGGGGAGGAGGGGTGCAGGGGGGAGGCCCAGTGCGTGCCCTCCTGGGGAGGAGAGGGGCAGCGGGGAGGCCCGGTGCGTGCCCTCCTGGGGAGGTGGGGGGCAGGGGGGAGGCCTGCTGCGTGCCCTCCTGGGGAGGAAGAGGGCAGGGGGGAGGCCCGGTGCGTGCCCTCCTGGGGAGGTGGGGGGGAGGTGGGGGGCAGGGGGGAGGCCTGCTGCGTGCCCTCCTGGGGAGGAAGAGGGCAGGGGGGAGGCCCGGTGCGTGCCCTCCTGGGGAGGTGGGGCTAGGGACGGAGGCCCGAAGGCTTCACGATGGTGGTCCTCCCCGCGTCTGTACCTAACATACTGCGCAGAGCAGGTGATGGGAGCAGAGCGGATGACGGGAAGGGGGTTTCCGCCCTCTGGTCACTCAGCCCTTCCTTCGGCTCCTTCAGTTGCCGGAGCAGTGCCGCCTGATGCATATTCAGCCGCCTAAGAAGAAGAATAAGCAGAAGCACAAGCAGAGCCGCACCCAGGACCCCGTCCCCCCAGGTAAGAAGCTGCTGTCTTCCAGGCTGGAAAGCCACATGCTCTGAGTCTGGT
Organism: Bos grunniens; assembly: GCF_055505025.1. Classification (NCBI taxonomy): domain Eukaryota; kingdom Metazoa; phylum Chordata; class Mammalia; order Artiodactyla; family Bovidae; genus Bos; species Bos grunniens. Next base: position 81,891,726 of record NC_141179.1, on the reverse strand, counting down.
TTGACCTTCCTCAGTTAAAAGCTCAGTTAAGTTCCTCAAGAGCCCTGGACTCCCAGCTTCTCCTTAGAGAAAAAGCTGACATAATGCAGCCCCCCGGGCAGGCGGGAACTCGGGCCGGGGCTTCAGCGGAGCCTCTGAACGCGTCCTGGTTGCGCGGAGAGAAGCAGCGCCCTGGACTAGGGGTTTTCCTCACATCCCAGAGCTCTAGCGGTGCAGAATTTGGGGCCCGACCCGTGACGGGCACCTCGTATCCCCCCCAGAGACGCCGTCTGATTCAGATCACAAGAAGAAGAAAAAGAAAAAAGAAGAGGACCCTGAGCGGAAGAGGAAGAAGAAAGAAAAGAAGAAGAAGAAGGTGCGGTAGGAGCCTGTGGCGGCGGCCTGGGAGTCCCTGTCGGGCCCTCGGTAGAGGTCCCTCCTCTTCCTCTGCCCTCCTTTCCTTCCAGAACCGACACAGCCCGGAGCACCCTGGGATGGGCAGCTCTCAGGCTAGCAGTAGCAGCAGCCTCCGCTAAGGGCCGGCGGACCCTGCCAGGAGGACTTCCCTGCTGGGCTGGAGGCGGCCCGGGTCAGCGCCGGGTGCAGGGATGGAAGCCGGTCAGCCGGAGGAGCCTACAGGGACAGGCTGGGCTCCCGGCGGCCTCCACCCGCCTCGCTTTCTCGCGGACACCTCTTCCCCTCCCAGGAAGCTTTCTGTTCACCTCTTGTGTGCAGTTTGTCTGATGTAGGACTTGGTCTGATTTGTTAGGATTTTTATTCTCTTAAAATTGCATTTATCAAACTGGCTGAAGCGTGGCTGCCTGTCAGGAGGTAAGTGCCTTTCTGTGGGAGTCAGGGTGTAAGCCAAGGTGTGCTGAGGTCTGAGGGGGCTCGGACCTTGCATGGGATGGTCTCCTCAGCAGGTGGGGCAGCCGCCCGAGATCGGGGAGCAGGGTCCAGAAGCGGAGTGTGCCGACGCCTTCCTGCCCCAGGCTCGTTACCTCCCTGTCTCTAAGGTTGCCAGCTAGTGCCTGGGTGACCTTCCTGCTTAAGGCTGGCTGTGTCCTAGGTCAGTTCATGTGGCAACTTGGTAGTTGATGGAGCGAGCACCCAAGAAGTGAATTTCAGCAAGGTTGCTTCTTGGTCAACCCTGTGTTTTTTTTTAAAAAAAATAAATTTGTTGCAAGCAAAGGTAAATGATTCTCTTTATAATAAGAACTACTTTTGATCTTTGTCACTCCTTAAGACAGTGAAATTATTTGGCTCATGTGAATGCCTATCTAAGCTTCTAAGACAACAACAAAAAAGGCAGCCTAAACTAGCGAGCTCCCAAATCTTTGGCTACCTGATGCAAAGAGCCAACTCAGTGGAAAAGATGCTGATGCTAGGAAAGATTGAGGGCAAGAGAAGGGACCAGCAGAGGACGAGAGGGTTGGTTGGGTGGCATCACTGACTCATGGACGTGACTTTGAGTGAACTTGGAGAGACAGTGGAGGACAGGGAAGTATGGCATGCTGCAGTTCAAGGGGTCGAAGAGAGTCCGATGCGACCAAGTGACTGAACAAGGTAAAGTAAATCCCTTCAGTGTTTGCAGCAGGCCAGGCAAGCAGAAGCTACCACGAGAGCCCCAGCCGATGTCGTCTTGACCTAAGCCCAGCGTGGCATGGCTGAAGTCCGCTGGGATGAGCCCCAGGGTTGATCCTAGAGTAGCAGATGGAAAACCACTCATTCTGCTCATGTTACCCTAGGATTTCAGAGCGAGGGTTTACAGATTTCAGTTATAGACATGAAAATAAAGGGTTCTGGCTGGCTTTTTGAGATGAGTGTCTAAGGGTGCCTTATTTAAATGAGGACACAGCCTTCTGCTTTCCACAGAAGAGACGGCCCGTGTGTCCCTGTGGTCTGCCTTTCACAATCGATCAGCCACTGGCTCGCCTCTGGCTGCATCCAAAGGAGCTTTACCATCCAGAGAAGATTCTGTTAAGGGACTGAAGGCAAAAGTCAGAGCTCTCTAAACTCTGAAATTACAAGTTTTGGTCGTTACAAGACTTTTTTTCTGAAACATCCAATTAAATCACTGAAATAAAAACAGGATCTGTCTTAAGTGGCTCTCTTCACCACAGCCCTACTTAAGGATGGGCCCGGACCAGAAACGCTTCCAAGGTCGTCCTTGTAACTTCCCATCAGAGGTCAGTCACCCTGCCTTAAGCGCACAAAACAACGCAAGTCGGCGGGGCTGGTTAGATCAGGATTTCTTTTTATTCCTTGTTGGTTTAAAATGGCTAATCAGAATAAAAAATAAAAGGGCCTCTGTCTGGAGGCTGGGGTCGCCCCTGTTTTTGAAGGTGAGAACCCAGGTATCCCCTCTACCCAGCACCATACTGAGGTGGGCAGGGGGGACCCCCAAGGGACAGCTGGAGGGGCCTAGGCCTGCTGCTCCTTCTCTCCATCCCGTTTTTGGCATGTGATGAGAAATATTGCTTTTTGGATTCTTCTTTCCCGGCCTTGGGTTTAAAAATGACGTTAACCATGTGAACGGGGGAGGAGGGCTTTGAGGGGCCCGCTAAAGAAGCCTGCTCTGCTCCCTCTCCCCCAAGAAGGGGGGCTACCCCAGTATTGTTGCTGGAGCTCCTCCAAGCCCTTCTGACCACCCCACCACCACCACCAGTCAAGGGGCTGAGGCGCTCTCCTCCTCTGACAGACCCTGCCCTGCCTCTCCTCTCCCTGGGTGTCTCTCCTGAGCACCAGCACAGGGTGCTATGTCCTTGGACTGGAGCTGGGACCAAGAGCGGGAGCCGTGGGGAAGAGGAAGACCTCAGGACGTCTCCCCTCTTCCGGCTGGTCTGAGGAACAGGAAGAGTAAGGGGCCCCACACACACCTCGCTCCCTCATCTGCCCATCCCAGGATAGATATATAATTTCTTTGATATTTATAATATATATATATATATATATATGTACACACACACCTGGTAACGCAGAAGAGGAAAAAAATAGAATCCGTAACAATAATAAAAAAAATTATTTCTGGTTTAAAAATGATCTGGTTCCCTCCAGGGCGAGCAATTGCACAAATGTCCACTGAGTCTGGTCCAGGGGGTGGGGGAGGGGGGGTCTAGAAAGGTGAAGGGGGGTCGCCACCCCAGTCTCGGGGCCCCCACGCTCTGACCCCCCAGCCCCCGCATCTTATGAAACGCCCCTCTTCCTCTCGGAATCGGCGGTTTACACGTGTCCGTGCCGGGGAGGGGGCCCTTGCGGAGGGAGGTGGCCCTGGGGGCCCTTTGGTGCAGGTGCAGAGGAGGGGGCCGGGCTCACACCGAGATCTCGTAGGTGGTGCCCCCCACCCCCGACACCTTCTTGACGCCTCCCCTCGTGGGGCTGCTGAGAGGCGGCTGGCCCGGGCCGGGGGTGGCTGAGCCTATGCTCTTGGGCTGTCCGTTGGATTTGCTGTAGGCGGTCTTGAGCTGTACTTCATCTCTGGGAAGTAAAGGAGAGCGGGGTCAGCGTACAACACGACACAGCAAAGGGATGCACTTTGAAACAGGTTGAGAGAAAACGCGGTGCTCTCTATATACACCTCGCTGACCCAAACACCCCCTTTCATTTTATTGCCCCGTTGACAAGCTCTCCCCTAATTATTCCTCCTCCCCAGGAGCAGCCACACTGCTCACTTCCTCTCCAGCAAACAAACTGCTTTTTAGGGAGATGAAACTAAGGGAAATGTCCTCTCCTCAGCCTTTCGAGAGGCGAGGCCCAGGGAGGAAGCAAGAGGAACGGGAAGGCAGGGCTCTCCCCAGGCAGGCCGAGCCGGGTCCGCGCGCTTCAGGAACCCCGAGGCCGCCTGCAGGCAGCGTACTGGAGCCAGGCCGAGGACACTTACTTGGGCGTCAGTAACGGCTGCAGGGCCACTTCCTCTGTCTCCGGGACGCCAGGGGGGGCCTTCTGGCTGCTGTAAGACACGGAGCGGCCCAGGTAGGGGGCAGGCAGGCCTGGTTCAGGGGAGGCGAGTCCCCGGCCCCTCAGCCCATCCGGCTTGCCGAACCGGGGGGCCACTGGGCGTGCCAGTGGCGTCTTGCCCAGGGGTGAGCGCTTGGAGTCGTCAGAGGAGGAGCTGGTGCGCGGCGCGTGGCCCGAGCCGGGCGTGCACTGGACGCCCGAGTCCCCCAGGCCCGGCTCCTCCTCGCGGCCGGGCGGCGGTGACTGGCGCAGCAGCTTCTCACGTTCCTGCAGGGAGGCCACGATGTGGCGCGACAGGTTGTCGTAGCGGACGGGCGAGGGCTCGCGGGGCGCCGGGCCACCGGGCGCCAGGCGGGGGTGCCGCTCGGCCTCCCGCTGCTGGGCCAGCCGGGCCGACAGGAAGGGAGACGTGTAGCCCAGAGGCGGCTCTGGCTCCGGGCCCGCCTGCACAGACTCAAAATCGGGGCTGTCGGAGGGCGTGAGCAGGCTGTCGTAAGACAGGCTCCCATTTCGCGTCTGGTTGGCCAGGCTCTTGTAGGAGGTGGAGGTCGTGCCCTCGGAGCGGATGGACTGCAGTGGGCCCAGCTCGAAGCCCGTGCCCTGGGCGGACTTGAGGCTGGAGGAGCGCGAGCCACTGGACAGCGGGTCAAAGGGGAAGCCTTTGCCCAAGGTGGGCGAGCGGAAGCTCTCAGGCTCCAGGCTTGGCTCCGAGCGGTAGCTGGGCTGGCGGCTGCTCTCTGCGATGGAGGGCGGCTCCTTCAGGCTGTCCCCGCGACTCAGCTGAGGGAGAAAGCAGAGCTGGCTCTAGCCACCCTTCCCTCCAGACGCAAGGCCCCGGAGCCCAAGGAGTCGTCAAAATCAGTGTGTGTCACGCACCAGCAACATGCTTAGAGTTCACCTGCATTCCCATGTTTAACCCCCGAGGCTCATCTCTGATTAGGAACAGCAGGGAGTGAGGCGCAGACAGGTTAAGGAGCGTCTGCAGCGGCGGAGCTGGGCTTTGAGCTCAGCTGAGGCTGTCCTCAGGGCCTCATGGATGGGGCCACAGGGGCCCCTCTGGGGTGAAGGACAGGCAGCAAGGAGACTCAGCACCACCAGTGCCGACAAGGAGCAATACGCCTTTGCTTCTCTTCTCTCCCTTTCGGTGCTTCCTCCCCTTCGCCCGTCCCTGTTTTCCCAGAATGGGTGGCCTACATTCCAGCCCTACTTCCTCGCGAGCACTCAGTACCTTGGCGCTGGATGAATGAGGCATGGCGGCTGATGCGCTGCTGCTGCTGTAGCCCGGCCGGTACTTGTACATGGTGGGTGTAGGGGGGCTGTCCTTGCCCAAGAGGCTGCTCTCTGCAGGAAAAGAGGCCCAGGGACATACATGAGCGTGCTGAAACCAAGACTACAGACTCAGCCAGCCCAGAACCAGAGTGAGTGCACACACACAGCTGGGCGTGCACTCTGGTGGCACACGCACGCAGCAGCCCCACCACGGCCCAAGCTCCGTGGGACCCCTCTCCCGCTGTCTGCAGAAGTGGTTCAAGCACCGCTTTCTGGGTTTTCTCAGTCACAGCGCAGCGGCCTCCCCCAGCCCTTGCCTGTGCCATCTCTGGAGTGATCTCACTCCTGCGGCCACACTCACCCTCATTAGTGGCCAAACTGAGGTGTGTCCGTAGCCCCGTGTAACGGCTCAGGTCCGGCTTAGGAGGTGGGGGCGGTTCTGCATCTGCTGACTGGCTTTCTGTTACCTCCAGGCTGCCTTTAGACTGGAGAAATGAGGCAGAAGGGAGGGTCAGGGCGACTCGAAGTACAAAACGGGGGGAAGGAGGGCGGGGGGCATCATCATGTGCTTCTCAACTAGGAAAGGAGAAACCAGTCACTCTGGGGACGGTGCTGGAGAGAGAGGTTTTCCTCAACAAGGGTTTCATTCTGTCATTATTTCCACCAACTACTTGTTGAGCTCCTGCCACCCGTAAGCTCTATGTTAACTCCTAGAAAAGCTTGCGGAGGAATGGACTCAGTTTCTGTTAATGAACTTAAAATGCAATGGGAAAAATAGTTACGTATTTAAGTAACTCCAAAACAAACCAGAAAGTGATAAATATGGTAAGAGATTTAAACAAAGCAAGCTTCCACCTCTGCCGTGGAGGCGGCTCCCCGAGGTGCCTGGCGTTACCCCCGTTCCCCTACCTTAGTCCTCCTCAGCTCCCCCTGGATGCCATTGTCCATGATCTTCACGGTTATCTGACCGTCTGACACTTCGGGCCGAAGGAAGGGCGGTCTGATGACAATTGTCTTCTCTTTCTTTGGTCTCCCCAAATACCTGAGTGTTAGGAGTGAGAGGGCTTTTATTCAGTCGTTTAAAAATATCTACTGGCTGCCGACCCTATGGAAAGCACTTTTACAGATACAAGAAAGAGTCCTAGCCGGCCAGGGGAAAGACCAGAATTGAACTGATTTCTCTGATTCTATGGAGTACAAGACCGACAGCAAGACCAGGCCTCTGGGCTGACACAACCAGCTCGAGGCACGCTGGAGTAAATCTCATTCTCGCCTCTCCAAAGGGAGTACCATCTAAAGAACGCACCAGACTCACAGGGTCTGAAGGTCGGCACTTCAGCACTTCCCGTTCTAGGAGAACCTGCCCTAAAAGGCAGACCCCCACACCAGAGCCAACCCAAAGACAACGGACGTGTGTGACCGAGGGTGAGCACTGGAGCACGGGGCAAGTGTACCTGGGCGCTGGCGAGCTGCAGAGAACACGGCTGACGTTGTTACAGCAGCCATTGGTGAAGGGGTTCACGCCTCCCCGGAACTTACCCGTGACCTGGACGGAGGAGAAAGGACCAGGTCAGTCAGACAAGGGCACCGTGACCTCCAGAAGCCAACACACCATCGGCGACAACTTACTGTGCACCCACTACTGGGAGACATGAGAATGAGTAACATCCAGTCCCGCGTGTATGTTACAAAGAAGCGCATCTTTGTGGTGACTGCGAATGGGAACTCTAGTCGGGGTCGTCAGTTCAATTTCTAGGTCCCCCTCACAGTAGCTACCTGACCCTAAACATCAGTTTCTTTATGGAAAGTGGGGATCTCTACGTACGAGTAAGCAAGTCCCATTAGCTACTACCACGTGCAGGGAAGGAACTACAAGCTTCCTGAGGGCCGGCCCAGGTCTTCACCGTTTCTACTGGCTCAGAGCCCAAAGCGTCCAGTACCGAGGACACAGTCTATAAATGCTTATTAACTAAGACATGGCTTGTTCCCATGCTTACATGAGGAACGTGGACACCTCATCACAAAAAGTATACGCTAATCCCTGGGCTGAGACACAAGCCTGCTTTCCCATCACGGCCTCCCATCACGTCTCCTCCTACCTGTTCATTGGTGGTGCGTCCCCTGGCCACCAGCACCACATGGAACCCCGTGAGGCCAGCGACCGGGATGAAGAACAAGCCAGCTACACACATCACGGCCATCCTGAAGCCAGCGGTCAAGGAGAGCAGAGCCCCATGATCTGGCCCGCCCCGGGCCCTGCTGTGGCCGCCGTCCCTAGGACCCCCGCCACCGCAGACCCCCGCCCCGAGCAGTCCAGCGACCCACAGGCCTCAAAGGATACGTGACGGCCGTGCGGACCCCGGAGAGCTCCTCCATGTGGTAGAGGACGTAGAGGAGGCCGAAGCCAAACACGCCCGTGATGTGGGCCGTCAGGGAGAGGAGGAAGAGGAAGAAGTAACGGTAGTTCCGGCGGCCGATGCAGTTGTTCACCCAGGGGCAGTGGTGGTCGAACTCCTGCGGGTGGACAAGGCAGGCTGGGGCCACGGCAGACAGAACTAAACGCTGCTCTGAGCGATGTGTGGTCACGTTCACCATTTAGTTGCAAAATGTAAAAACAGGCCCCTGCAGCTTGTCTATCGCTCCGTAGGGCTTCCCAGGTGGGAGAGAATAGTAAAGGACCCGCCGGCCAAGGCAGCAGGCCTGAGAGACACACGTTCCATCCCGGGGCCGGGAAGGCCCCCTGGAGAAGGAAATGGCAATCCACTCTAGCGTTCTTGCCTGGATCATCCCATGGACAGAGGAGCCTGGGAGGCTACAGTCCAAAGGGCTGTACAGAATTGGGACGACTGAAGTGACTTAACACATCAATCTGTAACAAAGACCCTCCAGAGGTTGATCAAAGGCCAAGGCCATCTCTCACAGTTTATCCTATGGGACCAAGGAACTCTGACAGGCACAAATGTCAGAGGCTTGCAAATCCATTAAGATTTTTCTTTTCTTTTTTTTAAAAAAAAAAAAGGCTCAGAAAAAAAAATCTAGTAGGCAACTGCTAATAGCCAAGTAAAAATGGACTGGGAAAAGGGTTAAAAATAAAAGACAAGGAATGCAGAAGGACAGAAAGAGAAATATAATTGTATAATTTGTTTTGTGTGTTTTTAACTTGAAAATTGCACATTTCTTTTTAAATTTTTATCTGAGTATAGCCGCTTTACCGTGCTGTCAGCTCCTGCTGTACAGCAAGCGCATCAGCCATGTGTAGCCATGGACCCCTTTGTGTGGACCCCTGCCCGCTGAGGTCACCACAGGGCACTGAGCTCCTTGTGCTGGATGGTGGGTTCTCATCAGTTACCTACTGTAAAAGGTGAACGCAGCAGCATGATGGCGTGGGAGACAGAGCGCACACGGAGCCAGGACAAAGAAGCGAGAAGCTGGGCCAGGGACGGAAGGCCAGAGCTCTGACGGGGTGGGAGAGCCTGTGCCTGCCCACTGGGGTACCGCCCGCAACAGGCCGCGCACAGGGCGCCTCTCACACATATGTGGCTGCCAGCACTCTGGCAGAGCGAGAACAGCCCCAGGAGCCGCCCTGGGCCAGAGCCCACAGGACCCACCCCGATTCTTCGGGCAGGCCGCAGATGGCCTGGGCGTCCCGCCGGCGCTCACCTCCACGCAGTTGTCGCAGACGCTGCAGTGGGAACAGCGGGGAGGCCGGTAGAAGCGGCAGGTGGCGCACCATTTCATGCGCACCTGGATGCCCTTGATCTCCACGGTTTTGTAAAGGGGCGCCCGGAAGTCGTCTTCTTTGTCTTCATCCTCTTCAGCTGTAGAGAGGAAACGTTCCTGAAAACACGGCTGTGCCGCAACTGTACTAGGCACTGGGGACGCAGTGACACTGCCTTCAAGGAATGCAGTCTAATGAGAGGGAGGCCAGGGACCGGCAGCTTGACGCTTCGAGATCAGCTCTACATACACCACCGCGGAAATGAGGAAGTAATTTACACTGGGGAAAGCGGTTAAGAGGATGACTCAGAGGCGGCTCCGATATGGATAGGCTGGGATTCTTAGTTTACATATTATGAATATATTTCAAAAGAAATATATGACTTACATATCAAAGTACATATATAATGAGTCTGCATAAAAGCTCAATATTTACAAGTACACGACTGAACTACAGCAATCCAAACGGGGGAGGAACGAACTAGCGTGAGCCTTCTCTCCATGCACAGCCCCTTGTCAAAGGCCTTCCCCTGATTCCCCATACATGTCTGTACTGTTCTTGGTTCCAGACACTGTCTTTCCCTGAACGCCCTTTCAATTCTCAGCTATCAGAAACTCATACAGCAGAAAGCAATACAACACTGTGAATCAACTGTGACAATAAAAAACTCACCACCCCACTTCAAAACTGAAACATTATTTGCCTTCATCTACAGTAGGCAATTTTCATTAAATTATTAATCTAAAAAAAAAAATACCTGTGGGAAGGAAAAATTAAATAAGTGATGGTGTAGTGATTATTAAAGTTTTCAAATTTACTGACTAAGGGAAATGCTAACAATGTAACTAAGTGAAAAAGGACAAGGTAAATTACTGTACAAACTAAAAGATCCCATTTTGAAAACAAAAATAGACACGCATGTATGTGCTACAGGTGTATGGTATGTATAAACATTATATGTGTAAGTCTTCAAAATGCTGACTGAAGGAAAACATATGACAATGTAACAGTAGTTATCCCTGGGCTGTGAAATTACAGGTGACATTTATCTATTTGATGGGCTTCCCTTATGACTCAGCCGGTAAAGAATCCACCTGCAATGAGGGAGACCTGGGTTCGATCCCTGGGTCAGGAGGATCCCCTGGAGAAGGGAAAGGCTCCCCACTCCAGTGTTCTGGCCTGGAGAGTTCCGTGGAGTCAGACACGACGGAGCGACTTTCACCATCTATTTTATACTTTCTACATTACGAAGGTTCTACTTGTTTAAAGGAAAAAATTCAAACGCTACTTATTTTGAAATAACTGATTCTTCCACACCGTCGTCTATCAGAAGTGAGCTCTTTCTCTTCTTACAGTTCTACAGTTTTTTGATTACTCTTAAAAGTCACCAGTGTATGTATCTATGTAAATGTCTTCCCTATCTTCCCTTCTAGACAGAGCTATTTGAAAGCAAGGACCTTAAAAAAAAAATCGCAAATGACCATAATCATCAGTAAATATTTGATAAATGACCATTAAACACTTGGTACAGCAGCCTTCCTTGGCGTTAGGATCTCCAAGCACCTCCTGTTACGCTCGCCTTTGACACAGAAGCCGCAGAGCACGGCGACACGGGCTTTGTGAGCGGTGAGTCTTAGACACGCCTCCCCACGCTGCAGCTGCTGCCCAACCCCAGTGTCTCTCATGAGGCAACCGCAAGTGTGAGAGAAAGTTAGACGCCATCAGCAAAAACCGCCAGCAGCCACTCCTCCTACCTCATCCCACCCATGCTGGGCCTCACTCTCGCCTCCTGTTCCAGAAACAGCCCAGCTCTGTGAGCAGCACCCTTCCGCCAGGAGAGGGGAAACGCTCTTCCTCCCGGTCACTCTTCAATTACCCACTTCCCTCAACTTCAGTCTCTCTCTCTTCTCTGGCTCCACCTCCTCATACTGCTGCTGCTGCTGCTAAGTCACTTCAGTCGTGTCCGACTCTGTGTGACCCCACAGACGGCAGCCCACCAGGCTCCCCCATCCCTGGGATTCTCCAGGCAAGGACACTGGAGTGGGCTGCCATTTCCTTCTCCACCTCCTCATGCTACCAGCATGCTAATGCCTTCTGTATCACAAAACAAACGAGACCCTTCCCTCTCACCGAAGACACTCCACCTTCTGCCTTCTCTGCTCAACTTCCTGAAAGAATAACCTTAATCCTCGAGGACGATGCTCCCTCATGTTCCATTCCCTGGCTTACGAACCACTGCAGTTTCGGTAACTTCACTGTCTCTCTCCCACATGCATAAACACACAATTAAAACTATTCTTGTTGGGAATTCCCTGGTGGTTCAGTGGTCAGGACTCAGTGCTTTCGCTGCTGGGGCTTGGGTTCAATCCCTGGTCAGGGAACTAAGCTCCCCTAAGCTGCACAGCAGGACCAAAAAGTAAAGACTCCTGTGTGTGCTGTGTCCTTTCGGCCACGCCATGAAGCTCTGCAATCCTGGTTTCCCAACCAGGGACCGACCCTGTGCCCCCTGCAGCAGACACGCAGAGTCTTAACTACTGAACAACAGGGGGGTCTCAAGCAATTCTTACTAAGATCACCAATTTCTTAATTACCAAAACAACGGGCAACTTGGAGTCCCCACACCGCTCAACTTCACTTCTGGTAACGCCGACCGTCAGCTGTGCCGTCGGCCCCCTGGGCCCCCACTTGGTGCATTTCCCCCCCTGCCTTCTCTTCTTGCCCAGCTCTCCTCAATGGCTCCTTCTCCTCTGCTCATTATTAATCGAGGCTGGTCAGGCTGACACGCGCTCCTCCCTAACCTCATTCTACTTTCTCTAGACAGCCTCACTCCTGCTGCTGACAGATCTACGCGACTGAGGACTCTGCCACGAGCCTCACTCCTCAAATGCGACCGGGTAAACTGCACCTGACGATCCACTGAAGTGAAGTGGAATGGAGTGAAAGTCGCTCAATCGTGTCTGACTCTTTGCAATGCCACGGACTATATAGTCCATGGAATTCTCCAGGCCAGAATACTGGAGCGGGTAGCCTGTCCCTTCTCCAGGGGATCTTCCCGACCTAGCAATTAAACTGGGGTCTCCTGCATTGCAGGTGGATTCTTTACCAACTGAGCTATGAGGGAAGCCAGAACGATCCATTAAGTATCCCAACGTGTCTAAGATGCTCTGTCTTCCCTCCAAAACTGCTCAACGTTCCTGTAACTTGGATCTGAGTTCATGAAAACCAGCATCCAACCTATCTTTCAAGTTAGGAACGGTGGAACCACCCTAGACAATTCCTTTACCCTCTCACTCTCACCTAATAAGTGATTAGTCGTGAAAAATTCTCCTGGGTCTAAATCTGTAAATCCAGCTTTGAATTCAAGTTCATCTGGTTTGCATTATTGCAGTAGCCTCCCAAAAGGTATCTACTTGTTCTTAAGAATTACTTCTGTGAAAGGAAACCCGATCCCACGACTCCTCTTGTTCAAGACCTCTTGCTGTCCAAAGAAGAACTGCCACCCGTGCGACCGTCTCCCGCCCTGGGCTCTGCTTTGCCTCTGCCCCCTGGCCTGACCCTGCACTGTCTTCCACCCACCACATTCTGTGTTTCCCGGTCACAGTTCAGTCACACGCTGCTTCCTCTGCCTAAGTGCCCTTCCCTCCCATCCTCCACGTGGTAAGATCTTCTCTCCCCACCTCCAACAGCATTTCCCCAGTTTACCTGGGCAGGATAAGTGCACCCTTTCCAAGGTCCCACAGAACCTTGTTCATGCTTCCGTTACAGGTTGTATCACAGTGTTACTCTCTGATTTATCTTAGATATTATCAAAGCTAGCAATAATGCCCAACCCATACGCCTGAAATAAACTTCTGCTGAATGAGTAACTGAAAACCAGAGTTGACCCAAAGTGGATCACAGGCCTAGAAGTTATAAAACCTTGACATGCTTTTCACCATTAAACTACAGGAGTATCCCAAAACGCAAGACCCCGAAGGCCCCAGACCAATCGTGTACGCCAAAACTCATTTTTCTCAAAGGCAGTTCCGAGAGAGAAGAGGGAGATCTTACCTCGAGGGAAGACCCCTGGGTCCATGAAGGTGGCCATGCTGAAATTGGCCAGCACAAAGAGAAACACCACTGCATTGTAGACGGGCACTGCAGGCGACACGGACAGGCTCAGCCCTGGACAGCTGCACAGATAATAAACAGAATGAGGGGCTGCCTCGACACTCAGGACAGCGGCTGTATAAAAAAACATAGGTGTGTGCGCCCCACACCTATATACACATCTCGTGTGGCTCACCTTCGCTGTCTCAAATTATCTTCATCCTCCCCAACAAGTGGGTCTAGTTTCCCAGGGAAATGCTCATTTTAGATCAAGGTACAAGACTCATAAGCCCTTGCACTGAAGTCTGTGTTCTTCAAATTCATTCCTAACCTGTGGATCGCCCACGTGTCATGGCCTCTGTCCTGACCTCCTCTTAACCAGGCCCAGGAGCAGGGACTAAGAATGTAACCGACACCAGCTGCAGTCCTGCTCTGGGACACCCCGAGGCCCCTGGCCCCCAGCCATGCCCCACTGACCCGCACACTGGCCCAGAGCAGGGACCACCACCTGCCTCGCTGGCTCCAAATCACTCGCCACTGCTTAAAGTTTCTTCAGATCCATTATAGATACAAATATGTATCAGATACTTCAGAGAATTTTATTCAACTAGAGGCTAGTTCTCAGGGTAAACAAAAGGAAACCACCCATAGATAAGGAAGGATACCAAGACCCTGAGATCAACAAATGAAGCAGAAGAGTGGAGGAGAAAAGAGAGAGAGAGAGAAGGTATCAGACCAAAGTGGCCCTAAATCCTGCAAGGAAAAGAAGCAGGCCACATGCATCGAGTACTCCAAGTTCAAACCACGAGAAGGCTTTAGGGAACTTCTCCTTGACACCAAGAGTGAGCTGGGCGCTCAGCTTCCGTCAGGACAGAAGCCTCCGGAATGCAGCCCGCTCACCCTTCCCCAAGGGTGGTTCCTGCAAGTGTCAGGACAGCTGATGAGCTGCCTGCGGGGTCCCTGGTATCAAACGCCCTCTCTCCCGGCTCAGCTCAGAAGAACTTCCCACTACAAGACAGTGGCTGAACACCCTAATCTGCTCTGTGGCTGGGAACTTAATCTCCAGAATTAGGCCAGCATCTGTCCCTGTCCCCCTTCACCCAGAGCAGCCGGAAGGAGAGGAAGAGTTCGCTGAAGGAAAGGAAGAGGCGCCAGCAGGACAAGACAGCAAATGACTCCGGAGACTTAATCCACGGCAGGCCTGGATTCTGCGGAGAGCGGATCTGTCTCCATCCGAACAACAAGCACAGCCCTGAGTGGTGATTCAGGACGTTCAAACGAACGGAGCTCCTCGGTGAGGAATAAACCAACGACAGGGCTTCCCTGGTGGCTCGGCAGTACAGAGTCCGCCGCAGACGCGAGAGACGTGGGTTCCATCCCTGGCTGGCAACATCCCCTGAAGGACGACATGGCAAACCATTCCAGGATGCCTGCCTGGGGAATCCCGTGGACAGAGGGGCCTGGCGAGCTACAGCCCACGAGGCTGCAAAAGACTCAGATGCGACTGAGCAACAACACAACATGACAGCAAGCTAACAATAAGAGGCCACACTGGCGGTCACAGAGCCCCTCGCAAGCCTCCACCACCACCATTTACTCAAACTCCATTTACTGTCACAGAGCCCCTCCCAAGCCTCCACCACCACCATTGACTCAAACTCCATTTAGCCAATCATTAAAAAAGACTGAAGCAAACATTCACGATGTGCCAGGGTGTCTTAGGTAGTAACTACGAGTTAACTCTGCCTCTCTTGATGGGCCAGTACCTACTTGGGAGACAAAACCATGAAGCTAGAGCCAGGGCAGTGATTTCAAGGAAAAACAGACCTCCAGTAACGGCTCTAGTTTTATTCTGCCAAAGTCTCCTAGGAAGCCTCTTCCTCTGGAGGCTGATTCAAAAAAGTTGACCCCACACCTTGGCAGGGTTTGGGGTGGAACACAAGCAAGAAGGCAGAGTCTTCACATAGCCCCACCCAAAGCACGACCTCCTAGGCTCCTCTGAGGGAGGGAGAGAAACTGAAAACCAGTCATCCAGGTCAGAGCCCCTCCCTGCTTCTTAGCTGTCACTTCAATTTCCACCCAGGGAAGAGGAGAAAGGGTGACTCACTTGACTCCTACAGCCTGGGAAGATAATTAGAAGGGGAAAAGGAATTAAATCCTTAGAACACTGAGGTCTCTGTGATTTAAAAGTCTCATTCCTAGAACTGGCTACTGTGGCCTCTGGAGCTTCGGAAACAGTAAGGGTCCTTCCGTCTCTGAGTGAAACTACAGTGGACAGGGACACGCCGGCCCCTGACAGAGGTCAGTCTTTCTGAGCCCATTCTTTCCTCAGTTTCTGCATTTCCAAACAAAGCAAATCGCTCCATTCCTAGGACATCCTGCCAACCACCAGCCCCTGGATAATGAACTTCGCCCCTTACAACCTTCTGGATATCAACCCCTCCCAGCTGAAGTGTATGACCCTAGAATCAAGTTCCCATCTCTGTTCCAAAATAAAAAACAAAAGTTCCAAAATAAAGCCGATCCCCACTGTGGCAAGTATCTAGAAAGGATGCAAATAGCTCCACGGCATGGGCGAGCCTTGCTCCTAGATTCAAATCAAAGACTACTGCTTCCAACCTGAGCACTCCAAGTCAGGTACCTCCCACCAAGGAGAGGCCTTGCGAGCAGGGCCTGCTCCTGCCATATCCCACATCCTGCCTGGCTCCAGGAGGGGCTTGCCATTGCTACAGTACTTTGCCAGATTCCTAGGTGACCCCCTCAAGTGGCCTGTCTCAATCTGCTGCCTTTGATGGGAGGAGGTGAGACCTGAGCTGAGGAGCTGTTGGGGCTCGTCCTCCGCCGAAGGCGGTAATCACAGAGCTCCGAGCGCAGGGAGTGGCGTCACTCAGAAGGCTGGCTGACTCACGGGTGAGACTCCCAGACCTACACCACCCCAGGGAGAACAGGTTCTTCTGCCCGCCGCTCCAGCACTCCTGTTTCCAAGGCCAAATAAAATTGGAGCTGCTGCTGCTGCTAAGTCACTTCAGTCATGTCCGACTCTGTGCGACCCCACAGACAGCAGCCCACCAGGCTCCCCTGTCCCTGGGAATTCTCCAGGCAAGAACACTGGAGTGGGTTGCCATTGCCTTCTCCAAAATTGGGAGGATGGGTTTCAATACTCACAGTACTGAAAATCTGTCCCCCAGCCCTACCTCTTCCATATATATATATAATTAAATTCCTGGTGAGAAAACTAAAGTGGGGTCAAGAAGCTTTGGATTTCAATCCTGTCTTCATCAATGCTTTGCTATTGTAGCCTTAGGTAGTTTACAGGAAACTCTGCAAGCTTGTTACGTCAGCTACATCATACAGTTATGAGAATGAAAGAGACAATGTCTGAGAAGAGCTTCCAATTCCTTTTAAACTAGCTGGCTTAGTATGAGGATTCACAAGATAGAAGCAGCAAACAAAACACATTATTAACCATCTCCATCATCATCAATTATCATTCCAGCCCCACCTCCCTCCCTAACTGCACTTCCTCGGTCTGGATATCAGATTCAAGAACACAACAGAGGTATTTGCTCCTAAAGCACAGGTCTATGCATTCCTGCCATGCCTAGCACCTACTCCGAGCGTATGCGGAGTGTTCCTTGGTGATGAGGCAAGCCTAGAAATAACATCCCACTTCTTGCCCGGGGGATCCTCAAGATTCCACGGAAAACAATCCCTTCCCTTCTAGGTGGGTAAATTTCTCAGGAAACACTGGATTTGTCCTGTCTTCTCCAGACTGTCAAGCAGCCGAGTACAAGATGCAGGACTTGGGCATGTATTCCTGGATGAGAAAACAACGTGGGAAGGAAAAGAACCACCACTGCTCAATTAATGCCCTACATCACGAGGCTGCTCCCACTCAAATCAGGTGCCAGCACCTCTGCAGTCATGAGAAAGAAACCCAGAGGGAGTCACCAAGCTTGCCCAGCTCAGCCGGTGAGACGCTGGAGGGGCGAGACGCAGAGCCGGGAAAGGCGGAAGCTCGTCCACGGCTAGGGCCTTGGTAGGACCAGCACGGGTTTCTGGACAACCCTGACTTCCCTTCCTGCAGGGGATGACTCGCGGCCCAGACTTCACCCCCATGCCCGCCCCACCGGTTTTAGAAACAGACACCTCGGACACTGGCTGACATCCCACCACAGCTCAAGGAGGCTTTAGAGGATGCGATTCAGGGACTTATTTCTAATGGTATTGCTAGGAGCCCTAAGGAGGTCTCGGGGTCCCCAGGAAGGCAAAGAGGAGATACCCAGGGTCTGGGGCTCTATGTGCCAGCCTCTCTTGAACCAGAGCAGTCCTACCCTTACACTTTATATACTGGGTTCCACAGAAGAGCTCAGTGGGGAAAAAAAAAAAAGGGCATATTGCTTAAATAAATTCTCTAGGTCAACTTCCTCATTATACAGAGAAGACAGAGGCCCGCAGCAGCTAACCAACTTTACCAGAACCAGCTTCCCCAAACAGGGCTTATTCCTCTCCCCTGGAATTGCCCGCTGCCCATCACAAAAGGAGACTCAGCAAAGCCAGGTGGGGTCCAGGCCGGTGACCTTAAATGCAGGGTCTATTACCTAACCGGGACCGGGAGGTTCCTTTAGCAGGCCCCCGACTTCCCAAACAGTGGCAAGAGTAAAGAACCACAGGGTCCCCGATAGCTCCTGCTTGGTTTCAGTGCTGGACAAAGGCTGTAAATGAGAGGTCACGGGGGAGACCTCAGCAGTTCCAGGCGAGCTCCTCTGGAGCAGAACATCACGTCTTGCTGACCACACCCAACTGCTAATTTCTGCTCAACGCTTTCCCTGCTTGACAAAGAAACACGGAGGGTGAACTGTGCCTAGTTCTCCACAAACTACACCTGCCAATCAAGAGGGCTCCTCCTCCTCCTCCCAGGCCTGTAGGCCCCAGAGGAGCTCTCACCTGGGGCCTGCCCTGATGTGAGAACAGCCAGCGGCAGCCGGGTGGGGGAGTAGGGTGGTGGCAGGGGCCAACTCGAGGCCCAGCAGGAGCTGGTTCCAGAAGGGCCTTCCTCCAGCCTATCTGAAAGCAGTCTTTTTCAGGTGTGTATGTTTTAAATGGAGCACTGAACCTCAGAAGGGCTGGGGCAGTTTGGGAGAAGAGTGCTACCTCGAGCCAGGCACCCGCGTGCGCAGGCGCTGCGACGGTCAGATGCAGAGGAGGAGAAGAGCACTGCAGAAGCCATGAGCACCAGGGCCCTGAGACAGACAGGGTGTCCATCACGTCCCCATGAGGCAGGCAGGGGCGAACCCGGAGCGCAAAGGCCAGCCAGACCCGCGTCCTGAGGAGACTGCTGGCGGAACTCGAGTGAAGTCTTAACGTGCTTCTCACTTAGGGTTAGAGGCAACAATGCAAGTAAGAGTCAAGCCTGTCCTCCAAAACCCTTTCTCCTGGAGCTGAGAGCGCAGGGAGTAAGGAGGGCCCCTGACTTTTCTGGCACCAGGCAACAGGAAAGTAGGTTAAACAGCTTCAACTATCAGTTGAGAAAATGCCTATGTCAGGACAACTCTTTGTGGCAAAACTGGTAGAACCAGCCAAACACTTCAATGGCTCCAGAGGAGCAAATTAAGACCGAAGATTCTGCTTGCCCCAACTCAGGAATGGATGGGTTGAAAGAGAAACCACAGAGCCAGTCCCCAATCTCTTCGCTTCCCAAAGGCTTTGCCTCTTAAAGGAAACGACTCCCTCTCCCATCAGGTGGGTGGAAGGGTGTCAGATTAGTCTTGAACCTGCCCCTCCTAGCAGCACCACAGCTGCAGCAAAGACACTGAGATCTCGTGTAAACACCCTCGGTAAAAACACCGACTCCACGCAGTGGCCGTGACAGCAGAAACCAAACAAGCCTGACACCGAAGACTCAGCCCTCCTTTTTGGAAGGCGGGGTTGAACCCGAGGGACTCCACAGGTGTGCTCAGGCCGAAGCGCCAGGCCCAAAGAATCTGTGACCTGTCTGCTCTGCCAAGGGTGAGGTGGGAAGCTGGATGATGCTCATACCTTAGATAACAGGTTCATCCTTCCCTTGTTTAAAAACCAAATAGAAAAACACTGCATTTAGTTTACTTCTGCATTATTACTCTTTTGGCCAAACAACCCAGTTTTGAGAATTCCTTTTGGCATCAGAAGCTCTATTTGGAGGGAGGTGGTTCCTTCACTCCTATCACAGACTTAATTTCTGTTCTACTTTCTCCCCATAACAGTAACTGCCCGCTTCAGTCATCCTTCAATGGGTCCAAACTGCTTTTATTCCCGATCACTACAATTCATCTTCTTCTTGCCAGCCACCTCACACTGGCTCTAACCGGCACCCCACAATTAGGTTTGAGCCTGAATCACGGCAGAGTCAACACCCCAGAAAATCTAGCATGCTCTGATTGTTTCAAGAGCTACAACTAGAACACTAACTCAATGACTCAACAGTTTAAGGCTCAGAAGCCTGGTGTATGTTAAATTATAAACAGGTAACAGCAAATACGCTTGCCAGGTAGTCGGCAGCTGAAGTAACAGGGAAAAGAATGAAGACAAATCACTCAGATCCCCTCCAGTAACAAGCAGATGAACAAAGGCTGAATATCCTAAGTGGGAAGTCTTTCAACGCCAACTGCTTTTCCTAAAAGGACCATGGAATGGGAGAAATGCCTGCCATCCCCTTCAGCAGGAGCCGAAGTAAAGGAAGCCTTCTAGGACTCTCTTCTTGACCTGCTCTTTCCCAGTGGCCTTCACTTCTCCAGCTTCGACCCTAAGAAAACCAGGGCTTCCCCGGGGGCCGAGGGCCGAGGATTCAGTGCCTGTACCATGGGGCCTGGGTTCGATCCCTGGCCAGGGAAACATCTTGCATGTCACACAGCACAGTTAAAACCACACCCACACCACAACGGAAACCATCTGAGCAACACTAAAGGCCAAAACCGTCTCAACTGCAGACCTTCTAAATCAAGTCTGAGATTATCCAGGACTCTGAGTCCCCACAATCGCAGATCTGAGCTTCAGTGAACCTGGGGAAAAGCCACGACTACTTGACGAACCTTCCGTCGAGTCCAGTTCTCTCACAGAACTGACTGCTGAGGCTGCTTCATCCTCTCTGGTGACTCCCTCCCACCTCCTTTCTAGTTCAGAATCGTCTAATGATGAAAATGGGTAGGAAAAGAGGAAGACATCTGTGACTCCAGAGGAAGGGAGGCGGGGAAGGCAGAGGACCAAGCAGAGAGCCTTAACGCTTCTCACCACACCTCTGGGTTTCCCTTTACCTGTGTTAGACCTCAAACACTCCCAGTCACTCAGCGTTGCGAGTAAGGAGCCCAACTCAAGAGGAAACATACCCCCTCCCCTCCCCATCCCACACCACTGCTGGGAGGAAACTCACGTAAAGGCAAAGAAGAGCGTTGTGGCTCCCACTAAGAAGATGGCAGCTGCCGAGACGGGAACATACTTGCTGGGTTTGAACCTCTTTGCAGACTCTGCGGGCATGTTGGAGCTCTGCTGGGAGATCTGCCCTGCCGCATAGCACAGGCCCACACAGCGGCAGAACAGACCAGAACACGGGACAAGGGGAGGCCACAGAGAGCGGAGGACCGAGGAAACCAGGGACACAGAAAGCTTGGAACCACCACCCTTCCCCCTCCCAAATCAAAGCAAAGGTCAAGAGATCTCCAAGGAGGGAAAGCACATGGGAGGGGGAAAGGTGACTCCAGATGACGAAGAACCAGCTCCCCAGAGCAAGGCGGGAGGAGCGATTAAGAAACACAAGCGGTACAGCTTGAGACCCGGAGACACACAGGAGGCCGCACACATGCAGAGGGCCGCAGGTAGAGAGCACGGGCGGCTGGGCAGGCCGGGCAACAGCGCATGGAGGGAGGCAGGTCCTCCGCAGGGAAGGAGGGGAGGAGGCGGGGGAGACGGAACACCTCTCGCGAGGAAAAGTCTTCCGAGGAGACACCAGGACCACCTCACTCCCACCGGAGGGTGAGCGGCCCCCGAGAGAGGTGCCCTGTGTTTCTACTTCAATCCAAGAAGGGACCTGGGGCCCCTTCCAGCTTTAAAGAGAACTGTCGTCACTGCAGTCCTTGTCCCTCTCAGGCGGTTTTCTCCACGCCACCACTCCCACACCTTGACTTCAGGGCTTGTCGTCTGGCAGTGGCAGTCGTGGTTTAATTTTATTTACTTTCTCTTGATGGCTAAAGCTGGGCAGCAGCTGTTACAAGGTTGAGTTGTAAATCCTTTTCTTTGAAGGGGGGAGGGAAAACAGAGCCGAGGGTGTGCACGGGCGCAAGCCTGTCCGTCTTCAGTCTCTTCTCGTTACTCCCAAACCCTTCAAGGGCTCCGTTTCCTGCAGAGTTCATGCAAAACTGAAGGGAAACACAAAATTCCCGAAGCCATGTTCTTCCCAATAAGCAAAATAAAATGAAGAAAATCAATTCCACTTGATGATATGTTTGGAAGGTCACTGTGGATGAAAGCAAAATTCCCAAGAGGTCCCTGTTTCCAGGTTAGTCAGTGTCTCTGATCTTCTTTAATCTTGGGCTTTCTGGATACAGAGTTCAACTAGGTTATGGTGCCTCACCTGGAGAAAAACAAATACCTTGATCAGAGAAATGTTTTCACGGCATTTCTTAGGAATACTGAGGCTAAAACCCCATAAGGTATCCTATTAAAATGTGCCCTCTGAAAGAAGATGATTTTCTACTTCACTATGTGTATGTGGGAAGGACTCCGAACTGGGAGGACAGTGGGCTCGAATTCTTCCCTCTTCTAAGCGCTCTTCATTTTGAAGAAAGAAAACCATGGCTTCACCTGGCCTAAGAGCATCAGAGAACTAGCTCTCGGCACAGAGGGGGCCCGTCCCACCTGACACCAATGGCAGTAACAAATACCAAGAATATCAAAATCGGAAAACAAACAACAGCGCAGCAGAGAAGGGCGGTCCTAGAAAAGAGACTTCCCTTTGAACAAAGAGAATATTTATTGCTACAATGAAAAAAGTAGGACAAAATTAGGACAGTCAGGCTCATTTCCTTTCTATGTCTCTCTCGCTCTTATCCTTCTATGATTTTAGTCACAACCTTAAGAGAGGCAAAAGCTGAATTTCTGGTCTTCTGAAATAACTCACGAAAGGACCTGGATGAGAAATGTCCCTGCACTGTAAGGTGAGATGCCCTCTAGGAGAAACTGAGGCAACCAGAGGAGCTGGTCTTTCTCTTCCCAAGTCAACAGTTTTCTGCTCCTATACTGGCCTAATAGGAAGTCAAGGGACCCCACCTTCCCTGATATGATTAAGAATAGCAATTATTTCTGTTGATGGTAGTAGCAAAATAACACTTTGCATTGTATGGGATGCTTTTCATCTAGTGATGTCAAAGCACTTAACTCACATTATCTGATGACACAGTTCCTTATCCCACTCCATAAAACTGAAGGTTAGAGAATGCCTGAAGCCGTCTACTAAGCAGTCAGGTTCAGAACTCACAGTTCACAGGCCCCCCTCTGCCAAAGCAAACCTTTCCTACCTTTCTCATCTACTACACCACCTGTCTGCTGAAGACAACTTGGAATCTGCAGACCAAACATTTTACTTAAGGTTTGTTTTTTTTTTTCCCCCATCCAAGAGGTGTGGTATCTCCCTAATACCAAAGACAGAGATGAAAATATCAGAAGTTTTGAATAGTGAAATATGAATGTACCCTGGAATCCATCACTTCCTCCTTTCTATGGCATAGGAGACAAATCTTCCTTCAAGATGCTCTCATGCGCTTTCTCACTCACACACATAAAATGTTGTTTTAGAGGGCCACACAGCATTATTAGAATAGAATGATTCCTACAGGAATCAAAGCCAAACTTTCTGAATTTAGGCCTCAGTAACTTTGTTAACAGCAAGGAGCAAATTCTTAGTTTGCACACAGTACTATTAAACTTTTCCCTCAAAGCCTCAAAGATTGGAGAAGATAGAAAATTGCACTGCTTATATTTTATCTAGGGTAGGATATCATTTAGATACCATATGTTATTTCAGATTATATTTTTCTGACAGGAAAAAAGTCACGTGGGCTAGTATTGCCAAAGTAATTCAGAGTCATAAAAGGCCAGGCCATTTGGGGAGGACAGTACTGGGAAACAAAAGTGATCAGCCTAAGATATTTAGAGGATATATATTAGAAGTGACAAGACAAAACCTAAGGAGACACTGGGTCTACTAAAGACACACCAGGTCAGAGCAGAAGGATGTTCTGTGAGTAACCGAGATGAGACTGCAGCGTGAGTGTGGTTCAGCAGAACCAGCAGTCTGGACCCACACTAGTATGACCAAGGTGGACAGGCACGTGTGTGACACCGCCAGGCAGAGTACTCTACGGAAGGCGACCACGTATACTGTGCTGTTTCAAGGCTTTAGCGAAGTTTTAACACAAGTACCTCCTTAAAGGGGTGAATGGACAGGACAGCAAGACTGAGGGCACAAGTCCTGTTTGTTAAGATAAAGTGGTGTAACAGTATAATACTGCAAATCCGAATACAAAGTTATCAGTACGTCTGGAATAATCCACACGTCAAGATACCCGCTGAACAGCCAAAGAGGGGTTTAATATGGGTGTGATCTTTATAAACCGAGGTAGCAAGGTACCTGGCCATACTAATCTTGTATTAGGTGGGTTTTAACGACTAGGTGATACTGACTACTCTGAAGAGATTTAATATTGTACAAAGGGATCCCGGGATTAAAAAATAATAGGGGAGGCGAATATAAGGTCAACCTAGACAAGATGGCAATACCCAAGAAGCGAAAACGCCAAGGCAGAGACGCTGTCTAGAGGATAACATATATCTGATCCCAAACCTCCTTCCAGAACTTTTACTTCTCATTTCGACGTCTCCATTTGGCCAGGTCGGTAAACACTTTCAACCTTCCTGCCCCACAGGATTCCTATAGGCAAAATAATGGCCAGCGCAGTGGAGCTCCCACTTGTGAAAAGTACAAAGTACTGGGAGCAGGGAGCTCCAGGCTGGTGGGGGTAGGGATGGAAGCGGGCGGATGCGAGGGGACAGGTAACAGGATGAGGCTTGGACCACAACAAGGGTCGGTAGAGCGGGGAGAGGGACTCGAGCCGCAGGGAGAGAGCGGAGCCCAGTCCCCACCCCGGGGCCGGGACGCCGAGGGTCGCCGTCCGGGGCAGGATCGGCCCACAAGGAGGACCGGGTCGGCGGCCGCAGGGGCCCGGGTCCCCTCACGACCCGGCCCTGAGGGAAGCCCCGGCCTCTGCCGGTCGCTCTTCTCCGGGGCCCGAGGGTCCGGCCGCGGCCGGAGGACCCGGCCCGGACACGGAGCGGGGACTCCCACCGCCTCCCCTCCTCGGTCCCCCTTCCCTAGAGGTCATGCTCCCCTCCCACCCCCGGACCCCGCACTTCCGCTTCCGCAGAGGCCAGCGGCCCCGGCACTCACCCGCGGCCAGGTCCGCGTCGCCGCCGCCGCCGCCTCCCGGCAGTGCCGTCCGGCCTCTGAGAGGCAGCGCGCGGCCCCCGCACGCTCCGCGCCCGCCCCGCGACGCGCGCGCCCGCCCGGCGACGCTCGCCTTCCAGCCGGCGCGCGGCCGTTGCCCTCAGGGCCGGGTCGCCCGCCCTCTCCGCGCTCCCATTGGCTCCAGGCGCCGGGCGCGCGCGTTGCGTCTCGCGCGGGGCGCGTTTCTCTCATTCATGCGGCTCACGCCGCCGCGCCCGCCCCCGCGCGCGCTCCCATTCACCGTGCGGCCCCCACCCCCACGCCTCCCTAGGGCGTGCGCGCTCACCCCGGCGACCGCGGCGACCTCGCGGCCTGATTGGCTGCGGGAGCAGAGCGCCGCGCCACGCGAGAACACACGAGAGCGCGCGCGCGCAGGGCCGTCGGGCTTCGCCGGCGACTGCCCGGGGAGGGTGGGCGTACTGCGCGGGAGTCAGAAATGGGGGAATGGTCGGGCAAGTAGGTCCCCTTTTCCTGCGTCCCGGTTTCCGCCCCTCCCTTATAGACGCAGAAAGCCTCAGAAGCAAAATATAGTTATATGTGTCTTCTGAAAGTTCTCAAGAACAAGCCGCCACCCTCCCGTATTCCCCAAACCCCCCCACCTCAATAACTGTGGTACCAGCCAGACAGGCTTCTGAGGTAACCAATCACCCTCGGGCCCTGGCGTCTTCCTGTTTCAGCCCCTCCGTGCATTGGCCAACCCCCGGCCACCCCGCCCCTTTTTGATGGCGAAAACTTTATTTAAAAAATCGATGTCACCGTCCCCAGTCCGCGAGTTCCCCGGTACCAGCAGAGGTGCAGGATGATGGCAAGACCTGGGCTGTCGCTTGTGCCTGGAGGGTCTGCCGCGACTGGAAGACTCAGTTTAGAGGACGAGTTAGTTAGTGTTAGTCACTCAGTCCTGTCCGACTCTTTGTGACCCCCATGGACCCCTCCAGGCTCCCCTGTCCATGGGATTCTCCAGGCCAGAATACTGGAGTGGGCAGCCGTTCCCTTCCCCAGGGGATTTTCCCTTCCCAGGGATCGAACCCAGGACTCCCAAGGATTCTTTACCAGCTAAGCCACCAGGGAAACCCATGAATACTGGAGTGGGTAACCTATCCCTTCTCCAACGGCTCTTCTGACCCAGCAATCGAACCGGGGTCTCGTGCATTGCAGGCGGATTCTTCACCAGCTGAGCTACCAAGAAGGGCGAAGCTCCAGCCAAAGATCCGGAGAGAAGAGAGAGGAGAGCGGGCAACAGCCTTGGGGCCCCAGGGCCACCCGTGGGAGGGGACGCCGGGAGTGCGCGCGGAGGCAGCAGCGGTCCCTGGAGTAAGAGTTTCAGTTCAGTTCATTCACTCAGTCGTGTCCAACTCTTTGCGACCCCATGGACTGTAGCCCACTAGGCTCCTCTGTCCATGGAATTCTCCAGGCAAGAATACTGGAGTGAGTAAGCCCTTCCCTTCTCCAGGGGATCTTCCTGACCCAGGAATCAAACCGAGGTCTCCCACATTGCAGGCACATTCTTTACCATCTGAGCCACCAGAGATATGTGTATATGTGTAACTCAATCACTTTGCTGTACACCTGAAACTCAGTTCAGTTCAGTTCAGTCTCTCAGTCATGTTAGACACTGCCCCAATGGATGGCAGCACACCAGGCCTCCCTGTCCATCACCAACTCCCGGAGTCCACCCAAACCCATGTCCATTGAGTCGGTGATGCCATCCAACCATTTCATCCTCTGTCGTCCCCTTCTCCTCCTGCCCTCAATCTTTCCCAGCATCAGGGTCTTTTCCAATGAATCAGTTCTTCACATCAGGTGGCCAGAGTATTGGAGTTTCAGCTTCAGCATCAGTCCTTCCAATGAACACCCAGGACTGATCTCCTTTAGGATGGACTGGTTGGGCCTCGCTTAATTGCCTTAGTGTTTCGCTGTAGCACAGGGGCTGGACGACCCCACGCCTAACCTTGGGCAGTCCGGAAATACAGGCCAAAGGAAGGAAAAGGTTCTCCAGAAGGTGCTGCCCATGGCAAGCTGCTGGCCAGTTCTGCCTAGATCTCAGCACCATGGTTTGCCCTATTTAGTCCTACACAGCTGTGAACCCAAGAGCAAGGCCCAGTGTTCTCTCCTGATTTAGCTCAAGGCCATTTTCTGCTCTGGCTATTACATAATAGTCTTTCAAAAAAGTGTTCCACCAGCCAGTTCTCTGAAGCCAAGGTTTCTCACCTGTGAAGTGTGATTCTAAATCCTGCTGTCTGTCCTCGGCTTTGGTGTCACATGTTGCTGCTTTAACTGCTCTGATGTTTAGAAGCTGAGCGGCAAGGGAAGGAGAAGGCCTGCCTTCTGTTTTCTGAGGTCTAGCCTAGTTCCTTTTCTGGCATGGCATGTGTCAACAGGCTGTAGTTCATTCTGGCTAAAGGCTTCATCTACCATTTCTTGCAGCACACTGGAGAGTTCTCTTAATGACTGTGTACTTTTTAAAAATGCAAAGTTTTTAAACTTTCTACCTTAGGGTAGGTAAAGTTAAGGTGTTATTAGAGATAAAATATTTTCCTATTTGTAAAACAGCTTAATTTGTTTCCTTAGGGAAAGATAAAATTTCATTTATCTGTATTTTTCTTGGGTTTGTTGTCATTATTTTTTGGCTGTGTGGCACACCTTGCAGAATTCTGGTTCCCCAGTCAGGGACTGGGCCTGTGCCCCCTGCACTGGAAGTACAGGGTCTTGACCACTGAACGGTCAGGGAAGTCCCTTTTCTTGGACTTTTAAGACTTCATTTCTCCAAGTTCACAAATTAGGCATTTTCCTTTTCCCACTTTCAACAGTCTAAGAACCTATAAATTGTTTTGTCTCTTGGCTAGACAGTGCTAAATGGGAATGAGCATTGGACAGTCCACTGACCAGCCACATACACTGAACTCCCCTAGGACACTGGATTACTGAACACCAAGCTCTTAGCTGGATGAGTACTGACAGTGGCATAAACTATCCCAGGGTTTAGAGAGAGATTCCATTTTCTTTTCCAATTTTCCTTAGAATTGTGCAAGATATTTCCTGGAAAGGATGTTTAATAGAACACAAGATTTAAATTGATAGCCACTTCTGAAAAGTATTGCAAAATCTAGACTAAAACAATGAGATATCCAGACCACCAAACTTCACATAAATTACTTTGCTATGTATGTCAAGTAATACCTCATAGTTTCTCCTGGTGTAGTTTATCGGTATTTTCAAAGTATCTGTACTTTTTTATCCTCTCTCCCAAAGTTTCCTCAACCTCAGATCCAATCTAGATGCCCAAGTAAAAAATGTGGGTATCATTTTTGATATCCACAATCATATCACCTTTGATTCCACGTGCTTTTCCGTACCACCCCCATCAGCAAGTCCTGTCAGGTTTACCTCTGAAATCTCCCGAGGCAATCTACTCAACTCTCTCTGCTGCCCTCTTCTGAATCATTAATTCTCACGCTGACCCTACCTCAAAAGTCCAACTTGTGTTCTTGCTTCTTTTCTTGCCTCTATAATCCATTTTCTGCCCAGCAGAAATCTTTTCAATGTAAATTAAAACATGCCATTCCTGTGTTCAACCACCTGCAATGGTATGAATTTTTGTGCCCCGCCTCCCCGCAATTATGTTGAAATCCCCAATATTAGATGAAACCTTTGAAAGATGCTTAGATCATGAATGTAGACCTTCATGAATGGGATTAGTGCTTTTATAAACAAGGCTCCAGAGAGTTCCCTGCCCCTCTCACTCTGTGAGGACACAGTTGAAGCAGGTAATCTGCAACTTGGAAGAGAGCCCTTGGCAGAATGTGACTATGCTTGGTTCCTTGATTTTGGCCTTTCCAGCCTTCAGAAATCTGACCATTTTCAGATGTTTGTAAGCTACCCAGTCCGTGTTTTTGTTGTTGTTCAGTCCCTAAATCATGTCTGATTCTCACAATCCCATGGACTGCAGCACACCAGGCTCCTCTGTCCTTGACTATCTCCCAAGAGTATGCTCAATTTCATGTCCATTGAGTGAGTGGGGAGGTGATGGTATCTGACCATCTCATCCTCTGCCACCCTCTTCTTCCTTTTCCTTCAATGTTTTCCAGCATCAGGGTCCTTCCAATGAGTCAACTCTTCGCATCAGATGGCCAAAGTATTGGAGCTTCTTACCTCTCTCCCATCGTTTCCCACTCTTCTTGGATTACAAAAGCCCTACACTATCTGGTCTTTGCTGCCTCCCACCCCGGCCTGAGTTTTTCCCTCTCCCCTTGATTTGCTATGTCACTCCCACCATGCTGGCCTTTCCCTTCATCCAACACACTCAGCTTGCTCCTTTTAGGGTTTTACACTGCTTCCTCCACCAGGAAGATTCTGTCCCAATTGCACACAGCCATTCAGGTCTTAACTCAAAACGTGTGCTCAGAAGAGGCCTTTCCTGACCACCTGATTTAAAAAGCCTCCGGGCCGCCCCACCTCCTATGGCCCAATCTTAAGCCTCTCTGCACAGCACCTCACTTTTTATGTTTACTGTAAGCTCTGCAAGACTCTGTCCATCTCATTCCCCCATCTAGAAAGGTCCCTGTCACACAGTAGGTGCATGATAAAAATTTGTGAAAAGAATCAATGGATAAGGTCATCATGATACTTATTCAATAATACAAGTCCAAACTAGGGAAACCAATTGTTTGCAAGAGATCAAAGAGATGGGCTGTCCCGGCTTATCACCTGGAAGCTCAAATGTATTTTTTGACTTGGGATCTGATTCCAATTAAACAGACAACAGGACAGAGAGCAGAGAGCTGTAGCTGAGAGAAAACGAGCTATCTCTGGATAATATCCAATCTGAAATCTCACCCCAAGTTTACCACCATCTGTTTAGTTCCTTATATTAAACCCATCACTGACAACAGATTTAGGATCTATTCACCCAAGTGCAGAGGAAAAGGAAACCCATCATAAATATTCACCTGCTTAGCTCACAGGTGGGCTCTTGGCTTTCTTCTTCTCTAGGCATTCAGTAATACATCATTCCAATAATATTTCTACAATGCTTAGGGGGAAAAAACCCAAGCTTTAAAAAATGATACCAACTCCTGTGCTATGGCAAAAATATTTATTAAAATAGTTTTTTCTTTTTTTCCAAGTATGAACTTTATTGGGAGGAGTCCTTTGAATTCACTCTTTGCGGACAAATGAGATAACAAGTAGTATATGCAGAAGATAAAATGGTAATAAATGAGTCCACGTGGTAGCACAGTGAAAGAAAGGGGGCTTCTCTGATGGCACCTTCGGTGACCTAAGAAACCTTTGGCTCACAACTGAAGAGTTAGGTGACCACCACCTGTTTTTACGAGGTAGAACGCATGCTTTCTGGTAGTCCACCATTCACCCAGCAGCCTGGCCGCAAGAGGTGCTCATCCCTCAGCCCGTATGCCCTTGGTGATGGCCGGAAGGCCTCCAGGCCCCAGGCAGCAAGGCTGCCTGCGGATCGCTACTTAAGATCCATGAACCGGATATCCATGATGAGAAGGAAGTTCTTGGGCAGCGGGCGGGGGGCCGGAGAGAGAACGGTGAACACCTGGTGCTCCAGGTCCACACTGGTCACCACGATGAAGCCCGCCACGCTGGTCTCGGAGAGGTTCTCCTCCGTGCCCTCCGCCGTGCTGACGCTCAGCAGGTGGTGCACCATATCTCGGCCGGGGGTGACAGGCACCAGCTTGAGCTGATTGTCTTCCTGAGACATGCCCAGAGGCAGGCAAGAGTCTGGGATGGTGGGTGCCCCGACTTTGTAGATTTTCACATCTGAAAATTTGACGTTGAAGGCATGGGGATAGAAACAGCCCCGGAACCCATAGAAATACTCACGGATGCGCTCATCCCGGCATTCCCGCCGGAAGTCCTTGGAGCGCTCCACCACACCCCCTGACTTGGGGAGCAGCACCGTGCGGACGAAGTGAGGCAGGTCCCGTTTCAGTTCGTTGTACAGCCGTTCTTGATCCAGAACCACAACGACATCCACCTCAAAGGCTGAGGCTGCATGGACCAGGGCCTGGTAACCAGAGCCCTTGACCCAGCCACAGGTGTTAATGACACAGCCGCTCACCGAGGCCCTGCGGTTCACTTCACACCTCTGGTTGAACACATCGGCTAAACGAGATGTAATCTGCAGAAGAAAGGGTCCACGTGAGGGAGAAAAGGCACAAAACGAACCCTCGGCCACACGATCCTTCCTTAGCCTAAGTGGTATCAGGTTCAAGAAAAAGGACATTCCTGATGGCGGTGGTTTTAACCACATAACATGGAGTTAGTTTTCATTTTATGTTGTTTTTTCTGTCTCTGGTATTTCATGTCCCAAGTTGAAATGTAATAAATTACTTAAGAATGAAGTGAAGTCGCTCAGTCGTGTCTCACTCTTTGCGACCCCATGGACTGTAGCCTGCCAGCTTCCTCCGTCCATGGGATTCTCCAGGCAAGAGTACTGGAGTGGGTTGCCATGCCCTCCACCAGGGGATCTTCTCAACCCAGGGACTGAACCCAGACCTCCCTCATTGTAGGCAGACGCCTTACCGTCTGAGCCACCAGGGAAGAATAGGACCTACTTAAGAATAGGTCCCTAGAAATGTTTAACCATCTGAGGTTGAACTATTTTTGAAACTGTCTTTTCCAAAACCCATCACCCTGGAAGTGATGGCCACTGAGAGGGGGCAGAGAGTTTTACCTGGCAAACGCCGGCCCCCTCCCTCCAACCGCCTTGCCCTGGGCTCTGACCTTATTATAAAGCTTGATGTTGGTGCCAGGCGTGGTGGAGCCGAAGTGGTACACCAGCGGGGCCTGGATGGAGAACCCCTCCTCAACGTCCGCTGGCCGCTCAATGTACAGGGCCCCCATGGTGCCGGGGATGGACACAGAGCCCTGGCCCACATCCAGCTCCACGTACGTGGGCCGGCGGCCCAAACGCACCGCGTAGTTGAGCAGCAGACGGCACACGGTGGACTTGCCCACGTCCGTGGGGCCCACGACCATCACCCGGGGGCCTCGCTCCTCCTCCTTCTCTGCCTGCCTCCGCATCTGCTCCAAGGCCGTATGCGTGTTGAGATAAAGCAACATCGGGGTATCCTTGGAGACGTAAGCCACCTCGGTGCGGCCACTGAGCTGCAGCGAACAGCCGTGCCAAGTGAAGACAGCCACCTTGGCGCCGGCATCAAAGGTGAACTTCTTGTTTCGGGTCAGCTCTGTGCCGAAGATTTCTGCCATGCCAGCCAGCAGCTCCAACTGAACTGACTGCGACGCCTCCACCTCAAAGCGAAGCTCTGTCTCCCGCTCCAGTTCAAATTTAGTTGTTGGCTTCTTGTCATCATTGGCCTCCTCTCCCATCTTTCCTGTGTGGCTGCTTTGTCTGGAACGCCAAAATCAGATCTAAACAGAAGTTAGGACTCGGTTCAAAATCCTCCAGAGGATGTTTCTCCTTTGCTTTATTCTTCCCCCTTATCTCTCATCACCACCTGTCCCACTATATATCTGATTACTGTCTATCTACCCTTACTAGAAGGTAAGGGTTGGGCATTTTGGTTTGGTGCTGTAACTCCAGTACCTAAAATAGAGCTTGACAACCAAAAGGCACCTCTGTAAAAACACCGAGTGGATAACTAACTCAGACGTCGGCGGAAAAAAAAGATACCTACATACTGACAGACTTGATTACAGCACGTTTGTTGCTCCCTTCATCACTATCACTCTTTCGGGTACTCCAGACTTGAAAAAGCTACAGATGCCCAGTCCCTAATCCTTGGGTCAACAAAAAAGGGAGTCAGCAATCTGGAGGCAGAGAGAGAATACCGAGTTGGGACTCAGAAGCAAACAGCATCAAGGAAACCGTTCAGCAACCACCAGCAGTGTCTTTTTCACTTAGCTCCTCTCAACCTTTTCCTCCGCTGTCAACTGGAGGCGCTTACAGTTCCCCACACAAAGTTCTGTTCTGGGGATTAACCGGGATGGTCGGAGGGAAAGAAAAAATTTAGTAAACTAGAAAGCGCCGAGGAACAGCAAAGAATTATCTCCGATCTAGATCGCAGCTCCAGGTCTAGCATTCGTCCCAGCCTCCCCAGGCACCGAAATCTGCGCAGGCTCTAAGCAGGCGGCGGCTGCGATCCTGAACTTACTACCTCACCTGTACAGCCACGAGCTCAAACCTCGAAACCAAGAAGACAGGACACAAGCCCAGAAGAGAGACGGGCTCACCGAGATCCACGCCGAAAACAAGCATTTCCACACTTGCGCAGTGGGGAAGGAGCGGCCGCGCGGGGCCCCCTGGGAGATGTAGTTGTACCAGAGCTGTCGCGAGCGGTCGCGCTCTCGCCGCCGCTCGGCCCTCTGGGACTTGTAGTCAATTTTTTTTTTTTACCGTGACGTCAAAGGTGGGCGGGGCGGCTGCCGTCTTTGTTCGTCAAGCAGCTGGGGAAGGAAGCAGGAGGCGGGGTGGTTACGCCCCCGTGCGCGGCGGGGACTGGCAGCTGAGGGGACGGCGGCCGCTGAGGCGCGGTGGCTGTGGGCCCTCTCCCCGTCGCTCCTGCTCACCTGCGGCCCGAGAAGGGGAAGGGAGGCGGGCAGGGGAGGGGGCTCACCATGTAGGCCCCACAGCCGCCTGGAAGCGGGGCGCGGAGCCCTGTGTGGATACGAGGAGACCTAGGGATAGAGAGAGGTCAGCCAAGCAGCTCATCAGAGACTAACTGGACTGCCATCCCCGTCCTGACACAGCGTTTGACCCCTGGAGAGCATTACAGAGCATTTTACTTAAATAAGAGAATAAAAAATAAATTTCTTCCAGTTACTCTGCAAGGCAGTCATTACCCAACAACCCCTCTCCTGTTAAGCGGAGAGCTTTGCTGGGGACTCTTTCCCTCCCCAAATCTCTGACGGTTATACAAGGGCAATCATTCACCCCACAAGCAACAGGTTGGGCCACATCTATACGTTCAGACGGTAAAGGTAAAGCATCTCTGCAAGGTGGGAGACCCGGGTTCGATCCCTAGGTCGGGAAGATCCCCTGGAGACGGGAAAGGCTACCCACTCCAGTATTCTGGCCTGGAGAATTCCATGGACAGAGGAGCCTGGAGGGCTTCAGTCCATGGGGTCACAAGAGTTGGACACGACTGAGCGACTTCACTTTCACTTTATACACTTCTGATGCGTTTGGACTTGGGAATATTCTTTGCCACTTGCTTGCTGTGTGACTTTGGGTAAATCACAGGCTTAGACCCAGGTGTTGTTTGGGTTTTTTTGACTGTATAATAGAGATAACAATTTATCTTCAAGTTGTTTTGAAGCATGAATAGGATAATGCATGCTGCTGCTTCTAAGTTGCTTCAGTCGTGTCCGACTCTGTGCGACCCCATAGGCGACAGCCCACCAGGCTCCCCCGTCCCTGGGATTCTCCAGGCAAGAATACTGGAGTGGGTTGCCATTTCGTTCTCCAAGGATAATGCATATAAAGCACTAAACCCAATGCCTGTAACAGAAAACATCGGATGTGAGCTCTTAAGGCTTTATTATAGATTGAGGATGAGAGCTATAATGAAGCCGTCTGTTTGTAGTTTACATTTTTCAAAGCCCTTTCAGGTGTCCTCTTTCACAGCCACCTGTAAAGTCAGCTTTATTAAATTTCAGGTGAGAGAGGAGACTAAGACAGGTGGAGGGATTTGCCCAAGCTAGTATTCAAACCCTGGAGAAGGCAATGGTACCCCACTCCAGTACTCTTGCCTGGAAAATCCCATGGATGGAGGAGCCTGGTGGGCTGCAGTCCATGGGGTCGCTAAGAGTCGGACATGACTGAGCGACTTCACTTTCACGCATTGGAGAAGGAAATGGCAACCCACTCCAGTGTTCTTGCCTGGAGAATCCCAGGGACGGGGGAGCCTGGTGGGCTACGGTCTATGGGGTCGCACAGAGTCGGACATGACTGAAGCAACTTAGCAGCAGTAGCAGCAGTATTCAAACCCAAGATTTTGGAGTATGAGTTCAGTTATTACATAGTGAATGCATAGTACTAGATGCCACATCGTGCTCTATGGGCTTTAAGGGTATAAATCCATTTAATCCTCACAAGAATCCTGTGAAGGACACGCTGTAACTGTCATCCGTTCATTAGAGATCAATACTTTCTTCAGTCCAGCTCACAGAGTTAATCCGGGTGGAAAAGCCTAGGAAGATTTTCTGGGTTGCCTTTTTCCAGCTGGCCCCACCTTAGCCCTCACTTTCTAAGACTGCCATCCTTACTTCTCACGTTTCTCTCTTGGATGCGTGTGTGTGGTGTGCTGAGCCGCTTCAGTCCTGTCTGACTCTTTGCAACTCTATGGACGGTAGCCCGCCAGGCCCCTCTGTCCATGGAATTCTCCAGGCAAGAATACTGCAATAGGTTGCCACGCCCTCCTTCAGGGGATCTTCCCAACCCAGGGATCAAACCCACATCATGGTTCTTTACCACGAGTACCACCTGGGAAGCCCGTCTGTCTCCGATGGTTTGCTTTAATTATTTAATGCACTCACCGTGCAGGTATTAGTTCTCCTATGAACTACCAGGTATCCTCTAATTGCTCACCATTCTGCAAAAATCCAGTTCTAGGGCTTCCCTTGTGGCTGGTAAAGAATCCGTCTGCAATGCAGGAGACCTGGGTTCAATCCCTGAGTTGAGAAGATCCCCTGGAGAAGGGAACGGCTACCTACTTCAGTATTCTGGCCTAGAAAATTCCATGGACTGTATAGTCCATGGATTGCAATGAGTTGGACATGACTGAGCAACTTTCACACACACAGAAAAAGAGTCCAGTTCTAGTCTTTCATTTGCAAAATCCTCTATGAGCTCATCCTCTCCTGTTCACACGCAGTCCACTTCCCAGATCTGTTTCTTTGCCTCCACATTCTCTCCCTTGAGGCAGTTTCTCCCAGTTATTTAAAGTCATCATTCTTTTTTCTGTTTCTTTCATTTTCCTTGGCCATGCCACGCAGTTCCCCAACCAGGGATAGAACCCATGTCCCCTGCCTTGGGAGTGTGGCGTTTTAACCACTGGACCGCCAGGTAAGTCCCAAGGTCATCTTAATTTGGATATTAAATAGCCATCTCAAGCTGAGTTTAGGGAGAAAAAACCCCTCCCCCTCCTTTAGGGCCTGCTCTCCATTTTGCTTCTTAAACACAGAAAGGCTCAGGGTGCAACATTGAAAGCATCTGTGCTTGCCCACACTCTTTCCTCACGTTCAGTCTTTCACCAAGCACTCCTCTCCTCTCCACCCCACCCTCAGATAACACTGCCCTCACATGCCTTTTTCATTCTCCTCTCCAGCTAAATTCGTGATCATCTTCCTGAGTTCATTTAATTTTTTGCTTCTACACTTTCAAACCTTGCCCTAAAAAACTATTCACTTTCCTTTTTCACACTTCCTTCTATTTTCCTCAACAAATTCTTCCTCCACTTACATTTCCTTCCTCATCTGCTGTCCAGATGAGAACATTTCCCTCTTCTTTCTTTACTCAGTGCCACCTGTCAATTCCAAACCTCTGGTAACATCACTCAAGATACCGACTTTGTGTTTTCAGAATCTACCTTAAACTGAAGGATATTCTCGGATGGTTTGCTTTAATTAATTCATTCACTGTGTTGTGTATTAGTTCTCCAGTGAACTACCAGGTATCCTGAAGAAATATTCAGAATTCCTTTCACTTTTCATACCCAGTTAGCATTGCCTCCCATTAACCTCATTTCCCTACCTTAACTTTTCACTCCCCCCTTTACTTGTGAAAAAGTACTTTTTCTGAACGTTCACCTCGGTTAGAAATCTAGGTTTTTACCTTAGAGGGTATGTTCTGTGTCTACATACTTCAGCAACTTGCAGAGGGCAAAAGTTTATGAGAAATATTTTGGCTCACATGAAGTATAACTGGAAACTGACAGAAAAACAGCACGAAAGATGTTAAGTTCTTCATAAGACACAAATTTGGCATGTGCCTCTTGAGCTATCAGAATTTAAGAATAACTCCACGCGGGGTTGAGGGGTATTCAAGTTGAGAACACTGTTTTGAAATGCCAGTAACTACTGTTTACTAGCTGCCTATCAGGTGCCAAGCTTTTTTTTTTTTTTTAGATGTTTACATATTATCTCACTTTACTTCACATGTCCCTGTGGTAAACATCAGCTTCATTTAGCAGAAGGAGAAAACAGGGGCACACAAGTTATCAGTAACTGGCCCAGTGGTTCCTGGTAAGTGTATTGGCAGAGCTGCGATTCCAACTCACGTCTCTTCCGAGACCAAAGCCAGACACTTGGACAACGTCTGAAGATATCTGCAACTCAACTACTGTTTTCTGAGCATCTTCTGTAGGCAAAGCTCTGCACTTGGCATTGCAGTCCTGGGATGCAGAGAGGAGTTTCCTTTTTCCCTCAAAGTTTAGAGCCCAGCAGAGAATCTTATGTAACATGGGTGTCTCCGTGCGTGAAGCACAGTTCATTTGGAAGTAGTCGATAAGAGGTTTGCCTGTCAGAGGTCATTTTTGGTTTGTGACTCCTTCGGCGGCGGGTGGAGGGGGGGGCGGTGTACTGAACCGGAGGCTTTGAGGCTTGGAAGCGCCTGGTACAAGCTTGGGGGCGTCCCATGCCATCCGTGACCATTAAAATGGCTTGCTTTCCCCCGCGTCAGCATCAGAGCTGAAATGGGAAATGTAGCATCTTGACTGAGCGCACGGTGGGTCCTGACTGTGCATCCGGCTCTCAGCCTCTCGTCTTTGGTCCAGCCCCGCCACCCGTACCGCGGGCTCCATCCTTGCCCAGCCCTGTCCTCCCCCCAGCTTCTGGCGGTCTCCTTGGCCACGGGGCCCTCCTCCGCAGCACCCCGGCTCCCCTCCCTGCCCGCCCCTGGCTCGCCCCCCCGCCCCCCGGGCATCGCTGCCCCAGCCCCAGCCCTCGACGCCTGCCCGCTGCCTGCCTCCCAGCCCGCCTCCTGTGTCTCCCAGCCCCGCTCTGACGTGGGAGGTGAGGGGGGTGGGGGCCCGGATGACTCACAGTGTTATGATGCAGTCCCACAACACACAGCTACATTCACCCACAGACCGGGGTACCGGCGGGAGGCCGCCTCTGGCCGCCCCCCCGCCCCCCGCAGCTGGGCCAGTTTGGCAGCCCGGGTCTGGAGCCCCTCACCACCACCCTCCCCGCCCCCCGCCCCTTCCCCACTGAAGGAGCGGAAGGAGCCGCGAAGAGAGCGCAAAGAGATTGAGAGAGAGAGGGGGAGATAGACGGAGATCTCTGGAGCCGGCCTCAAGGTGAGGGGGCAGCCCTTCTCCAAGCACACCTTTCCCCGTCTGTGCGTCTCCCCCTCGGGCTGCGCGTGGCTTTCCTCCCTCGCCAAAGCATTTTCCATCCACCCTTTGTCCTCCCTTCCCCCTCCCCGCCTCATCCCTCTGCGAGCTCTTCCCGGCAACTTTGGCCGCAGCCTCAGGCACCCCTGTTTGATCAAGCAGCCCTGTTTATATTGTTTGGCCGCTGGGGTGCAGACCCCCCCCCCCCCCCGCCACCAAGCCCGCCCCGGGAGCCTGCTGCGCGGCTCATCACTGGGACCGTACCGTACCGAGGATGCCAGGCCTTCGGGGGGGCTCGCGGCCTCCGAGCAGATGCGAGCATCCATTGTGAGCAGGTGTCCCCCTCCCTTTTTCCCTTTTCCTTTTTTTCCCCCCTAAGAGGCACGGGATTCGCACCTGGCTCCGCCAGCCTCCGCCTCTGCCGTCAGCGCCGCTTGCTCAGCAACCCCTCCCTCCCACCCCCTCCCCGCGCCTCCCACGGTCCAGCCGCGGCTCACTCGGGGGGCCGTCAGCACCCCGGCGCGCTTCTGCCCCCGTCATTGGCTCCCCTTGCTTCTCCCGGTCATCTGAGATGGGGAGAGAAGTGACCCCGACGCACCCTGCCCCCGCTCCCCCGAGAGGGGCTCTCTGTGCAGCCTCCCCTGGGCGGGATGGGGAAGCAGGGAAGACAGGCGGGGTGAGGCTGGGGGTCCTTGCCCCCTCCCCGGGCCCCGGGAAAGTGGAGGCGGGGGGGGAGGGGCGCCAGGTGGAGCTTGCCGCCGGGAACTCACTGGCGGGCAAAGTTGAAGGCAGACGTGTCCAGCGGAGGCTGGCCGGTGTTCTGCTGGTGAGGACCCCAATGTCACCCTGAACTCAGCCCAGGGTGCTCTTCCTGAGTCCCACCAGGGGCCGAGGGCCTGAAACGGCCGATGCCCTCTGCCGGGAGGCTTTGCAGAGAGCCGACCTGGCGGCCCCAGGCAATGCTGGAACAGCTGGGGTGCTGGTGGTCCCCGCGGAGGGCAGGACGGAGCCTGCGCACCCCGGCTCCTCTGCCTACTGTTGCCAGGGCACCCGGCTGGCATCCCCGAAACAGACCGGCGCTAAGCCACACAGAGCCGGCCAGCAGGCTCCACCGAGGAGCGGGCCGAGGCTCCCTGGCTTATCAGGGCCGGCAGAGGACACCTCCCGCCTTATCCCTGCCTCCAGCACCCGCGGCCACTGTGGGGCTGAAGCCTGCGAATCCTCCTCAAGATTCTTAATCAGAACCAGGCAATTCTTTTTATCTCGCGTCACCCAGAGTCCCTGCCCCTGGGAGAAGGGGGAAAGAAACATCCTGTACCTTGTGCCCCCAAACCACGGGGCTGTGACGCTGCCCATCATGAGACACCGCACCCGCGCTGCCAACACGGCCCGGGACCGCCGGCCTCTCTGACACCGGCCCTACTTGCCATTGGCCCCCAGCGGTCAGACGCGCCCAAAGGGAAGATCATTTCTCTCCTATGCTGGGTGCTTCACTGAGAGCCAAGGCAACAGTCCTAGAGGGCAGTAGAGAGAGACAGACGAGCTCAGAAGCTGAGAAGACAAGCCCAGTGATGCTCCCGGGCCAGAATGAGCGAACCCAAGCGCAGGGCCGGGCAGCAGCCCCGTCCGAGGCCTTCGGTCCCAGCAGAGACGTCCATCAGGCTCTGGGCCCCCGCCCCCCGATAGGACTGGAGTGTGCCTGTCTGCCTACCTGCCCGCGCTCCTTCCCTTTCTCATCACGCTCCTCGCACCCACACAAATCGTGTGCTGGGGCCAATTACCTTGCAAACCGAGGTCACGGGAAGGAAGGACCGGCACGCACCCCCAACTTTTTCAAGGCTTTGAGCCCCAGAGACACAGAGCCTACCAGCGCACGTGGGACGCATCCTCACAAAAGGATGGAAAAGCGAGGGAGGAAGGAGCATTTGCCAGTGACGCGGCTCCCATGGCAGCGGGCCGCTCCCAGTGGAAAATGGTGGAGGCTGGCTCTGGCCCCAGGAGGGCGAGACACCGCCTCCCGGGCTGAGACCCCCCCCCCATCCGCTGCGGGGCCGGCCGGAGCAGACGGTCAGTCCGGGTGGCAGATGCAGTGTGAGCGCGCGCGCGGAGCGGGGCTGCTGCGGATGGGTAAAGCAGGAGAGGAAGTGATCGCAGGCGCCCCGGCTCTTCCGTGCCCCCGGCAGGGCCCCCCGGCTTTCCTGGTGACCCTGCCCTCCTTCCCAGGTGACCTCCATTTCTGCCTGGCTCACGTCTGGGGGGGCCCTGGCCCGGCAGCCCCCCCGCACCGCTCCCGTCCTGAAACACGGCTCTAGCCAACCTGCTCCGCTGCTTCACCTGCGACCGTCTGTGCGGGGGCTGCACGGCGCCTGCGCCCCCCGCCCGCCAGGGCATCGTCCTCCAGCCCGTCATGCCCAGCTGCGACCCTGGCCCGGCCCCCGCCTGCCTCCCCGCCAAGACCTTCCGCAGCTACCTGCCTCGCTGCCACCGCACCTACAGCTGCGTCCACTGCCGCGCACACCTGGCCAAACACGACGAGCTCATCTCCAAGGTAACGCCCCTCCATCACTCCCACCCCCACCCTCGCCCCCCGCATCAGATTCCTCCAAACATCACCCGGGGATGACACCACGAAGCCTGGCCTCCCTCCACCATGCCCCCGCGGGGGGTTCAGGGAGCGCGTGACCCCCGGGGTCAAGGGTTCCCCGCAGTCACCGCCCGCCCTGTGTCTCCGCAGTCCTTCCAGGGGAGCCATGGCCGAGCCTACCTGTTTAACTCCGTGTGAGTCTACCCCTCTCCCTTGTGCGTGTGTGCCGGTGTGGGTGAATAGCTTTCCTCTCTGAAGAGAGGGGCTGAGCCGCCCGAGGGGGGTGCCCTGCGCCCTCTGGGTTTGCCTCTCCTTTGGCGGAAGCCCGGTCTGTTGCTTTTGTGGGGAGCCCGGGAGAACTGGGGTGCCAGGCGCTAGACAGCAAGGGGTGGGGTGCTGGAGGCAGGGCTCTCAGCTGGGTGGGTTGCGCTCTCTCCAGAGGCTTGGCCTTCTGGGCTGTTTTGGGGGTGCGCTGACGGAGTGACACACCGCCCCCTCCCCCCCACGTGCTGGGTCCTCCGGTCTCCCAGGGTCAACGTGGGGTGCGGGCCAGCTGAACAGCGCCTCCTGCTCACGGGGCTGCACTCGGTAGCTGATATTTTCTGCGAGAGCTGCAAAACCACCCTGGGCTGGAAATATGTAAGTACTGGGGGGGAGGGCCACCCGTCAGGTGTCTGCCTGACCCAGAGGGAGGCGGGAGCTAGGAGTGGGGGGACCGGGTAGGGGGCGGGCTTACGCCGGCGGCGGTAGGCGGGCCCGTCAGCCCACATTGCCGGCCTCCCCCCGCCAGGAGCAGGCTTTTGAGACGAGCCAGAAGTACAAGGAGGGGAAGTACATCATTGAAATGTCGCACATGGTGAAGGACAACGGCTGGGACTGAGGGCTTCCGGCGGCCTCTGCCCTCCCGACGCATGCCCCACCCTCCCACACCTGCCCCCGCCCGGCCTCGCGTCCATACCAGCATGAGCACTGCCCCACCCCTGGGGGGGACCCTGCTCCCGCCGTCCCTCCCCCCGCCGCCACCCCATCACGCCCAGGCCCCCCTGGAATGGGGGTCTGCGGTACCCCAGGGGTGTTGAAGGTTCAGGCGTGGGCAGCAGTCAGGGAGAGGCAGAAACGGAGGGGAAAGGGGTGGCGTGGGGACTTGTCGCCCCCAAGGTTCTGAAAACCGAGGGGCTGGCGGGGCAGAGACGCAGGCTTAGAGGACCCTCGGGAGGAAGCCGTGTTTGCTCCACCTCTGCGAGCGAACAGAGGACCAACCTCGAGTCTTGGCACTGGGAGATCCTAGGCCACAGAATAGCAGGTGAGAAAAGGCTCGAAGTGGAGTGAAATGCTGACCTCAGACGCC
Organism: Bos grunniens; assembly: GCF_055505025.1. Taxonomy (NCBI): domain Eukaryota; kingdom Metazoa; phylum Chordata; class Mammalia; order Artiodactyla; family Bovidae; genus Bos; species Bos grunniens. The sequence goes on along the minus strand of NC_141179.1, from coordinate 81,849,933 downwards.
GGGAGGTACCGGAGTCTCTTAAGGGTGACGTTTCCCACCCCCCCATTTGCAGCAGCCAGGATTCGTGGGGTGGGGGGCGGGCGGAAGAAAAAAAAAGTCCGGAGTCCCAGGCCCTGGGAGATCATCAAAGCATCCCAGGGGTTTGCATTTTACTCCACTTGGCAGTTTACCTTGGCACTGAAGAGGCACTTTCAGTATCTGACCTTTGCCATGGGGTGGGGTCGGGGGAGGTCCCCCCTGAACAGCCCCACCCGCGGCTGGCAGTCTCCAGAGCGAGCAGGGTTGGTGGGCGTCCTCTGGGCCGGCTACTGCTCCCTGGGACCGAGGCCCTCAGAGGGAAGGTGGGGGATCAGTGCCATGAGGCTAGGCGTCCTCGCGGCTGCCACCAGCGAACGAAACTTTTGTATGATATATAAAGTGTTCGGGTCTATTTTTAATAAAAAGGGGAAAGCAACACGTGAGGCACTCGGTCCTCTGACTTTTCTTGGCAGGTACCATAGATCGTCCCATGCACACCCCTGCCCCAGGCCTGCCCCTCCTCCTCTGTTGTTTAGCAGCTAAGTCAACTCTTTTGCAATGCCATGGACTGCAGCCTGCCAGGCTCCTCCGTCCATGGGGTTCTCCAGGCAAGAATACTGGAGTGGGTTGCCATTTCCTTCTCCAGGGGATCTTCGGGAACCAGGGATCAAACACAGATCTCCTGCATTGCAGGCAGATTCTTTACCATCTGAGCCACCTGGGAAGGCCGCCCTTCTACCCCTAGGGGGCAGCAATTGCTCTGTCTATGGCAAGACACCAGGGGATGGAGATTCAGGTGAGGTTTTGCTTCTGAGATGGTTTGTTGTTGTTGTTGAGATTCCAGCGGGAGCATCCTTAACAGCTTCTGTCTTTTGGAGCCCTTGACAAGGAATCCACTTTTGCCAAGTTTGAAGAGATTCATTCCAGAACAAGAGCTTTCTTGGGTCCCATTGCCTTTCAGCCTGGTTCTGGAATCTTTTGGTCAGCTCATGGCTCCTCTTAAAGCTAAAAGGAAAATCGATCAGCCAAGGTGCTGCCCTGGCAGCGGTTACAAACTGGAACAAAACAGCTCAACACTGCAGCGTCAATGCAGCCACACGACCCTCGTGCGATTGTTGGCAGTGCTGTGAAATTCTTATTGTTGTGCGGTCACCAACAACTGCAGGGAGGGTTGGATGCATCATAAAAATCTTTTTTTTTTGTAAGCTAGCTTGTTATTTCCACATTCATTCATTGGTACTGTAAATATTTGTAAGAGCACTTCCTTGCCAGGCCTTGTTTAGCACTGGCAAAGCAGTGGAGAAGAAGGCATTCATGGCCTGACTTCATGGAGCTTCCTGTCTAGTGGGAAGACAAACAAGATGCAGGCGCTTCCAGTAGAAGGGGACAGGGGAGTGAGCGCAGGGCTTGTAGTAGAGGCATCACCGAGAACTGAGGAGAGCAACCTTTGCAGAAGTGATGACTTTGAAAGCCCTTGAAAGCTGAGAGGCTGCGTGGGCAGAAAGGAAGAGTAAGGGGAGGGGGTAGTTCAGGCTGAGAGCACTGTGTCAGGCGGCTCAAGTTGAGTTAATTTGAAGAGAAATAAAAGTTTCTTTCCTAAACTGGAGCTCAGATACGAGTGGGTGAGAGGTGAGCCAGCCCAGGAAAGACAGGCTGGGGCCATGAAACACTCAAGGACTTCATCCCAAGGGCACTGAGTAAACACTGAACATTTCTTGTCCTTTATCAAGTGGACTCACATCACCAAATGGCCCAAAAAGAGGCTCAAGTAGAAATGCTAAGAATGAAAAAAAAAGAGACTTGAAGCTAACTGTAGTCTCAGACACTGTTGTCAACATCAGAATGCAGAGACTGTTGGGGCAGAAGACCTCTGGAAGACACAGGGGCTAGAAGGCAAATCAAGCCCTGAAGGAATGATGCCCAGCACCCCCTTCTGAGAGGCCTCGGGTGCCCAGCACCCCCTTCTGGGGGGCCTCGGGGTCCACCCCAGCATCCCCATCTGGGAGGGCTCGGGGTCTGCCCCAGCACCCCCATCTGGGAGGGCTTGGGGTCTGTCCCAGCACCCCCATCTAGAGGGCCTTGGGTGCCCAGCACCCCCATCTGGGGAGCCTCGGGGTCCGCTCCAGCACCCCCATCTGGGAGGGCTCGGGGTCTGTCCCAGCACCCCCATCTAGGGGGCCTTGGGTGCCCAGAACCCCCACCTGGGAGGCCTTGGGGTCCGTCCCAGCCTGCTTGGCGATGCCCAGAGCCTTCTCTCAGGTTCCAGCAAGGGACCCAGAAACCCTGTCCTTCTCAATCCCACTTCTTGCACTAAAGTTCAGGAAGGCTTGTCCTTGAATATTTCTGACCTTGAACATCAGGCACAAACTAGCTGCCTTCTTAAAGCTCCCCAAATCTGCCTCTCTCTCAATTTACTTATTAAGCCAACTAGGAACTGTGGGAAACAGGAAAGTAAACGGCACCCATGAGTCTCGGTTCTTTGTAATCTCTCCTGGAAGAATAATTCTGCGAGTTGGGTTCAAGGGATCCTATGTAATCTTTGCGATCAGGCCATGGGGCGGGACTGTCCAAACTTTGGATGCTCAGACAGGTATCAAGTACCCTGTGACCAAGAGGGGTAGGTGGAGAGGAGGTCTCCTTTTTCTGCCTGAGAGCCAGGGAAGGAGCTGCAGGCATGGAATGCAAGGGGCGTACCAGCCCCTCCCTGGGGTGCAGTCCTTTCGGGTTAGCCTTTTTTCCTTGCCTGTGCACCCCCTTTTTCTAATGGAGGTCTACTCTGGACCAAACAGTGATTCAATCTTGTCCACCCACCCTCCAATCCCAAGCTGAGTCTGGGAACTTCTTAGCCAACCAGTCACTCCCTCCTTTCCTCCTTAAAGCATTGAACCTTTGGAAGATACTCATCTACAACCAGCAGGTGGCACCAAAAACCCTCTACCCCTCAGCTCAACAACCTTCCTCAACCCTCTCCAAGACTGGTAAACTGTGATTTAGGACAGGATTAGATATAGGCTCTGAAACGTTAAGCACCATCAAACTCTGGCCATGCTGCTTAAGCCTCTTCTGACTCAGTTTTTCCATCTGTAAAATGGGGATGTTACTTTTCGGTCCTGAGGACCCACCATGATGCACTTGGTGTCTGGCACACAGACTGCACACGGACGTGCTTCCGTAAGTGTGAGCTATTCATCTGACTTACTCAGAGGGAGACCTCCTGAGTTCCCACCAGGGTGGCTGAGGGGTGCCCAGGCCGGAGAGGAAGGTCGATGCCCGGGAGGCAGCCGGCGCTGGGTAGCGCTGCACAGCCAATGCCCTTTTAACATTGCACTGCTAGTGACAGGCGCAGACAGTAGCACAATGTGAAAAGAGCTCCGGCCCGCAGCAGAGGGGCGCCGGCCCTGCTCCCAGGCCCCTGGCTTCCCCACCCCTTCCTCACCTTCAGCACAGCTCCCCTCCTTTCTCCAGTGTCCCTTCTGTTTCCCTCCACTCCTCCTCCTGTCTTCTTCCTCACCTCCTTCCTAACATGGAGACCATCTTTCCCCGGAGGTTTCAGGGCAGAGGGAACAGAGTGCCAGGAAGCAGCCTGGCATTCCGTCTTCACGGGAAGATGACTGGGAGACACCCCCGCCCCCAGATCCGGAGGTGAGGAGAAGCCAGGTTTACCTGGGTTTGTAGGTCTTTTCAGCTTGCCTCCAGAGAGGAGCTGGCTGGCCCAGACCACAGAGCTTCCTCCCCGCTCTAAAGCTCTCTCTCCTTTTTAGTTTAGATAAAGGGAAGGTCTAGGCCTTCACGGGACAGTCTCGGATGGGGGCGAACAGGCCGCACAGAGAGACCCCCAGGTCTGCAGGCGGAAGCTGTGGGTGAAGTCCCACCTCTACAGCTCCTCTCCGAGGCCTGCAAAATCCACTGAGTGGATTCAGCGTTGAACAAAATGGTGCGGTTCATTCCCTCGCCATTAGAGACAGGCTTTCCTTGGCAGTAGGGTCAGAATCTGTTTCCTGTTTATCCAGGGACTCCGGTTAGGGGGTTTTTCAAGCTCACCGGCATCTTCAGGCATCTTCAGACGTCCCCATCCTACCAGGTCTAAGGGGCTTACACCCCCGACAAACAATCCTGAGACCGACCAAAGGTTCAGAGTCGGGCAGAGATCTGGGGCAGCAGGCTCCTGGCTAGAGCTGCGGCCCTCGGGGGCCGGGCTGTGGGGTAATTCCGGGGTGCACCCATCAGAAAGGCCCCTGGGGGATGCCCTGTGCCCTCCCCGCTGGGAGCTCTTCCTGGGGGGGAGGGGGTTCCCTCCCACTAGCTCGAAAAGCAAGAGAGCCTGTCCCCTGCCTTTCCATGCAGTCTGTTCCTGTAATCGGGGCCCGGGGCCCACAGTTCTAATGGACGGAGATCCAGGCTCCGCGAGGGTCGGTCACCAGCTTCTGCTGTTGGGTTGAGCAAAGCCGTCCCCGTGGGGAACCGGACCATGTCAACAAGGGGCCGAAGGGCCAAGAGCATGGGCCAGCCAGCTTCCTGGAGGCCAGGGGGAGATGCCCCCCAGGGGGCCCAGATCGCACCCGGGGTGGGGGGCGCGGGCCGGACCCCGCGGCTCTCACGGCCCCCTCCGCCCAGAGCCGGGCCCCCGGGTCCGGCCGCCGGCGGGGCCCTCCCCCGCCACGGGCCCGGGTGCCGCCCCCCGGCTCCTGGCAGAGGCGGGCGTGGAGGCCGAGGAGGAAACGGGGGAGGGGCGGCTCAAGTTCCCCGCGCCCCACTCCTCACCGGCCACCATCTTCCGGCCCTGGCCCCCCGGAGCAGCGGGGGATGGGGCCCAGCCCGCGGCAGGGAGAGAAAGGGCAGGTGGAGGGGCGGCGGGAGCGGCGGGGCAGGCCGGGCCCGCGGCCATGGCGACCAGAGGGGCTGCCCGGAGGGTCCCAGGAACGGGGCGCGGGGGGCGGAGTGAGGGGGGCGTGCGCTCCTTCCACACCCAGCTCGGCGCCGCCCCCCACCCCCACCGCCCCCGGGACACACACACCTGAGGCTGGACCACACACGGGCGCGCGCGCACACACTCCAGCCACACTTGCTGCACGGCTCAGCTTACTACACACTTACCCAGACGGCGTGCGTGGGGGGGAGCCCGCAGCTCGCGCTCCGAGCGCACCCCTCCAGGCCCGGCAACTCTTAAGGCAGGGGCGGGCCTCACCCCCGCGCGCAGCCCCCGGCTCGTCCCACAACTTCTCCCGACGCACAACTCCGCGCTGGGTTCAGCCCTGCGGCCCCTGCATTCCCCCCTCAACGCCCCCGCCAAGTCCCCTGTGCCCCACAGCCCCTGCACGCACACACACAGACACACACACACCCCCTGCGCGCGCGCGCACACACACCCCTGCGCGCGCACACACAGACACACACACACACCCTGCGCGCGCGCACGCACACACACACCCTGCACACAGACACACATACACGCACGCCCGGGCACACACAGATGGCCCAGCGGAGCCCCCCGCCCCGGCCCCACCACACCCCCACTGGAAAGGCGCAGGGAGCCACGCCAGCACGACACGCCTGCTGCTCCCCCGTCTCAGTTGCGGCGAAAGAAGAAACCAGAAGAGATGCCCGCGCGGAGGGGACGGCGGGGGCAGAGAAGACGGAGGAGGGGCCCGGCCCGCCCCCGGCCCTCGCCGAGAGGATGCGCCCCCCCAGTCCGCGGCGCTGGCCCTCGGGGCGCCCCGATACCTACACGCCGCGCCTCCTTCCGCTCCTCGGCCCGCCGCCTCCCTCTTCCCGGGCCCTTTCTCTGCCCTCCCCGCCCCGGCGCCCCCCGCCCCCCCCGCCGCCCCACGCCCCCCGCCCGCCGCCCTCCCGGGCCGGGCTCGGGCCCCGCGGCGTCCGCGGCCGAGACGGGGGCGGGGGGCGTCGGGCGCCGCGCCCGCGCCGGGCCCCCCGCGCCCCCTTCTCCTTCCACACTCCCTGCCGTCCATCTTGAATACTTGGGATTCTTGAATGGAGTGAGCAGGATCCGCTGCCCCAGGCTCCCATTGGCTGCGGGTTCACCCTTTTGAAACGAGATCCTCCCGCCCATTGGCTGCCGGGCTCCCCTCTTCGCCCCCAACCCCCATCCCCCGCGCCCCCCCACGGCCAGCGAGGTCGGGGCGCTCCCAGGCGCCCCCTCCGCGGGCCTCCCCCCACATCCCTCGGGCACCCCCCCCACCCCTGGAGGTCGGCCTCCCGGCTCGTTCTATCACGTCCCCCATCCGGCTGCAGGTGAGGGCGGACCCGGTTCCCGCCAAATGCGGCTCCCGAAGCCCGGCTCGCGGACGCCCCTGGTGCCGGACTCGGAGACCCTAGGAGACGAGAGGTGCGATTTCCTGCCCGCCTCCCGACGCCCCTTGAGCCGAAGTCCCTCTCCAACCGGGACCCTCCTGGCCTTTCAGCCTCAGCCCAGGCGATCAGAGCAGCGCTCCTGAACCAGCCAGCCCCCTGGGCTGGGCAGGAAGAGGGCAGCTCCGGAAAGATCTGGGCCCTTCTGAGCGGCTTCAGCCCCTGGTTGCCGCGGGGCAGGTCTGACCCTACCAGGAATGTGCAGCATCTGGAGCTTTGCTCCGTCACACACGTCCCCTGGGACCAGCCCGCCCAGCCCCGCCCGGCCCAGTACTGGGCCCACTCGGAGCTGGAAGCCCAGACCGGCACGGAGGAACTAGGGAGCCGAGCAGTGAGTCAGGCCTGGACGTGGGGGTCCCTTTATTCTGGGCCCTGATTTGCTGTAACACGCTTCTCGAGGTCACGGTCTCCTCTCTGGGCCTGTTTCCTGATTTACAAAAGTTCGATCTAGAACTTCCTATAGAAGTTTCTATGTAAGGATGGAAATGATCTGTACTGTACCATCCACTGTGGTAGCCACTAGCCACGTGCAGCTACTGACCCTTTGAAATTTGCTACTGTGACAGTTGTTCAGTCGCTCAGTCCTGTCCCACTCTTCGTAACTCCATAGACTGCAGCACACCAGCCTTCCCTGTCCATCACCAACTCCCAGAGCGTACTCAAACTCATGTCCATTGAGTGGATATAATGGCCATCCAACCATCTCATCCTCTGTCACCCCCTCCTCCTACTTCCCTCAATCTTCCCCAGCATCAGGGTCTTTTCCAAGACTATGACTGAGGAAATGGGGTTCTGATATTATCTGATTTTAATCACTTCTAATAGCCACATGTAACCAGTGACAGCAGTCTGGACACTGCAGGTCCAGGATGCTGGTGTTCCTGCTGGTGAAGAGCAGTCGAGGAATCTTGCTTGGCAGAAAGTCTTTTCTCCTTGTCCCTAGGTGCAAAGTCCTCCAGATCCAACGTGTGTCAGTGTCCAGAAAGTGAGGCTTAAATCCCTGCCCCCTTCGTCAGGAATGCTTTCCTTACCGCTGTCGGATTGTCAGTCTGCTCTGTGGGGCTGAAGTTACACATACCCACAGCACACAGAAGGTTAGGGGTAGTAGAGGATTTGCAAGTTTGCCCAACCTTCATGTTTTTCCAAGGATAAACACCATGAGTTAGGGTGGGGGATGTCCTTGGCCCAAAACTTCCCTCGTAGCTCAGTGGGTAGAGAATCCGCTTCCAATGCAGGAGACCAGGGTTGGATCCTTGGGTTGGGAAGCGCCCCTGGAGAAGGAAATGGCAACCCACTCCAGTATTCTTGCCTGGGAAAATCCCATGGACGGAGGAGCCTGGAGGGCTACCGTCCACAGGGTTGAAAGACTGGGACACGACTGAGCGAGTAAACCACCAGGGGCGCACAGCACTTAGTGCATCTTTCCTGAGCTTTACAAGGCGTGTGGGGTCTTACTTCCTGGACCAGGGATTGAACCCCTGTCCCCTGCAGTGGAAGCATGGTGTCTTAATCGCTGGACCCGGAGGGACGTCCTCTTCAGAGTTTTTGTGAGCCCGCCACCCCCACCCCGCTGCTGCCACACACACCATTAAGTTCATTCAACAAATGCACTTCTCTGACCCAGGACATAGAGGACCTGGGGTGGAAATCCACCAACAAGACTGATGCTGAGGGACAGCCAGCTCCATGGGAGAGGCTGAGCTCCTGGCTCTGCCAGGGTGATGAGAACATGGGCAGCTCAGAGCATGTGTCCTAAGTCAGGGTGGTTCAGAGACCCCAGTGTGCACCACCCCCAGCATGAGGAACAGAAGCTGTGAGGCAGAAAACCAACTCTGGGTTTATCCTTGGGTTGACCAGGAGGCCGAATTAGCAAGCAGCTGTGATTTCTGCAGGTGGAGTGGAAGGGTATGAGGGTCCAAGGTTCTGGTGGTTACAGGCAAAGACTGGTGCATACAGGGCCCTAACCCAGCAGAGAGAGGAGCCACAGGGGTTGGTAAAAGGGACTGGGCACCTGCCTGAGTTTGTATGGTATTGGTCTAGTCCCCACTCTTGGAGGACGTCTGCTTGGGCAATGCGCTGTGGGTAAGGGGAAGACCCAGAGCTGCCTGGGGAACGGCTTCTGTGCTCAACACTGCGTTATTACAGCTGAAAACTGCTAAAAGACTTCTCTGGTGACAGACAGGTAAGGAGTTCAGAGGCAAGGATGGCTCCCAGTGGGGAAGGGAATCTAAGAAGTCTTCCTGGAGGAAGGAGCATCTGACACTTGAAGATGAGAAAGGATTTAAAGGAAAAAAGACGAGGACTTCTCTCGTGGTCCAGGGGCTAAGACCCCACGCTCCCAGTGCAGGGGGCTCAGGCTCGATCCCTGATCAGGAAACTAGAGCCCACGTGCCTAAGACTTTCCAGGCCACGACTAAAGATCTCGCATGCTTCAACGAAGATCAAAGGTCCCGCCTGCCGCATCTAAGGCTGGCACGGCCTAATTAGTTATTAAATAGAAGACAAGAAGATGGGAGGAAGGAAGACCAGGAAATGGCAAGAAGAGGCAGTAACACAAAGGCTGGAAGATGGGGAAGCAGCGGTCTGTGCTTAGAATGGGTTGTAAATTCCGTGGGACCCAGGAGGTAGGAAGGAGAGTGGCCAGGATGGAAAGTCAGGCTGAGACAGGTGGTGGCAGACTTGGACACTTCCCCCTGGGCCTGGCTCAGCTCCAGTGATGTCATGTTTCTTTCTTTTTTTTTTTGACATCATTTTTCTTGAAGACGCCCTAACCCTTTTCCCTCCTGAACAGTGATGCTTCTCAACTGTTCGTCAGGCTCCCAGCGCCTCCACCCTCAGCCTTCTGCAGCTTCTACCTTCGTCTGCAGGCCCCCATGTACATTCCACAAACATCCTTCCCACGGCAGAACGGACTCTCCTCGGTCTGCCTCAGCTCTGTGTCCAGCCTCTGGATTCCCTGTGCCCAGGAATGAGCCTCACAAAGCTCCTTTCTCTCTCATGTCTGTGCTCAGCCCTCCAGGCTCCTCTGTCTGTGGAAATTCCAGGCAAGAATCCTGGAGTGGGCTGCCATGTCCTTTTTCACTTACCACATTTTAAACTCCATCGCATCTTGGGAGTTTAAAATGGAGGCCAGGGGACTTCCCCGGTGGTCCAGTGGTTAAGACTCCACCCCTCCACAGCAGGGGGTGCAGGTTCGATCCCTGGTCAAGGAACTAAGATCCCCCATGCTGGTCAGCTCGGGGTAGGGGTTGTGGGGGAAATGAGGGCCAGGAGCAGATAGACATGGTCTAACTTGTCATCATTTCAGTCACTCAGTCGTGTCCGACTCTTTGCGACCCCATGGACTGCAGCATGCCAGGCTTCCCTGACCATCACCAACTCCCAGAGTTTACCCAAACTCATGTCCGTCGAGTCGGTGATGCCATCTGACCATCTCATCCTGTGTCGTCCCCTTCTCCTCCTGCCCTCAATCTTTCCCAGAATCAGGGTCTTTTCCAATGAGTCAGTTCTTGGTATCAGGTGGCCAGAGTATTAGAGTTTCAGCTTCAGCATCAGTCCTTCCAATGAATATTCAGGACTTATCTCCTTTAAGATGGACTGGTCAGATCTCCTTGCAGTCCAAGGGACTCTCAAGTGTCTTCTACAACACCTCAGTTCAAAAGCATCAATTCCTCGGCGCTCGGCTTTCTTCGCAGTCCAGCTCTCACATCCGAACTTGTTATAGGAGTGTTAAAAAAGGCACCAGGAGCTATTTGGCTCCACCTCCGCCCCTACATTCTTTCCCCCTTGTCTGGGAGTTCCAGAATGCTCCTGGGCTCTGCAGAGGCCTCTCTTCCGCATCGTCTGTGTCCAGGATCACTCAGGAGGTGGCCCTCTGCCTTTCTCACTGATCTCCAGGGTCCCTCGAGATCCCTACTCGGGTATGTGTGTGTGTGAGAGCTCAGTCGTGCCCAGGAGATCAGTCGTGTCCGACTCCACCACCCCCTGGACTGTAGCCCCACAGGCTCCTCTGTCCATGGGATTCTCCAGGCAAGAATACTAGAGCAGGCTGTCACTTCCTCCTCCAGGGATCAAACCTGTGTCTCCTACATGTCTCCTGCATTGCAGGCGGATTCTTTGCCGCTGAGCCAACAGGGAACCTCGTGGAACTGGGTAACTGTGAGTCAGCAAGACCTTCTGCCCCAGTCCTCTGCCCCCTGGAAGGACCGAATCCGAAACACTGGAGACATGCTGCCTCTCTGTTTGAACGTCAGTGGAGGGGACCGGGCTTCATGGCTCCACACTCACCGAGCCGAAACAGGCCTTTCCATGAGGAGCTCTTTCCTTCCCCTCCTTCCACAATGAGCTGTTTTGTGTCTCCTCTCGACTGCTTCTGTGTCTGAGGGCTTCCTATGTGGAAATCTCTGGAATCACTGCTGGGAGACATTCCTAGCCCCGAGGTGCTCCTAGTTGAGGGTTGAAAGGCAGACATATGAAGAGGGAGTCTGAGAGCCACAAGTGTCCAAAGAGATGCGAGAACCTTCTCTCTGAGGCAAACCCACCTCCCCGAGGTCTTGATGCTGGTCTTGCTTCATCAGTCGCCCCGTTTACTTGCATCTCCGACCCCCTTCCAGGAGCCCAGAGCAAGGGTCAGCGAGTTAGAGCCCACAGACCGGGTCCTGTCTGCTGCCTGCTGCAGATTCTTTTGTTTGTTTGTTTGGGACATTTGGGGTTTTGTTTGCTTTGGGATTTGTTCTTTGTTTTTGCGATTAAGGTTCACCGGGACACAGCCCTTGCTCCCTGGGTTACACACCGCCTGTGACCGCCGTTGCGCTACAGTGGCCGGGTTGAGTGGTCGTCACCGCAGAGATCCCACAGCCAGCACAGCTGAGTCTGTTTCTTAGCCGGCTCGTTACAGCAAAGGCCTGTGGATGCTTAGGGCCCTGATGTGTCGGCTGTACCAGCGCTCAAGGAGGGCCACTGAAATTACCCCGAGATGGGGATGGAAAGACGTCGCAGAGGCGTTCACCATCAGCCTACACCGAGGCTCAAATCGGGCCAGGTCGACCACTTCTCAGAGCCGGTTGGCTTTCCATATCTCTCCTTCACGTCCCACTCACTCGTAAACCCGTGCAGTCCAGCCCCCGCCCCTGCTTTCCGCTGAAACGGTTCCCACTAGGACCACCCCAACCCCCTGAAGCCTGGTCCGTCATCCTTTGCTCAGTCCCGCCACGCTCAAGCTCTCTTTAGCACCCGCCTCTCTTGACTACATCCATCTTGAGATTCTGGTGGCTTCCAGGAGACGAGACCAGCCTTGAGTTACCTCTTCTCCTGCGATTCCTTCTCCCGTCCCTTCCCTTGGGTCTTCTTCCTTCCCCTCCTGCCTAAGCACACGCTCTGCGAGGATCTGCCCAGGGCCTCTGTCTTCCCTCGAGGTTTCTCGCTGCACAAAATCATCCCTTTGCCTGCTTTTAATATTAATACTCACGTTGGTGTGGGTGTCTTTCCAACGTCTAACTTCTGACCTGACAGCCCAGATTTCCATCTTCCTGAAAAAAAATTCCCGGCAGTCCAGTGGTCAAGTCATCACCACCCAATGCAGGGGATGTGGGTTCGATCCCCGGTCAGAGAGCCAAGATCCCACAGCCTTGTGGCCAAAAAACCCCAAAGAGAAAACAGAAGCAAAACTGTAACGAATTCCAGAAAGGCTTATAAAAATGGTCCACATTAAAAAAAAAAAAAAGGTGGTGGAGGGGGGAGGCCCAGGTTTCTAACAGAATGCTACAACTCCTCAGATGCTTGTCTCCCTGACCAGACAAGGCAAATTCGTTCAATATCAGTTATCAGAGGTAACATGCTGACCCCTGCCCTGCCCTGCACGCGTCTGCCTATCCTCCCATCTCCGCCTTCATGGCTGCTCATCCTAAGAGATCCTGCCCTCGATGCATCCCTCCTCGGGGGCAGTCTCATCCATTCCTGCAGTTTCAACAGCCACCTGTGCGTGAATCACTGCCCAGTCCATCTCTGGGTGTGTTTTCAGCTGCCTCCTGCATTCCCAGCGTATGAGGTAGGTGTCAGGTGTTTCTGCCTGCCCAGACTCCATCCTGAACGTGGTAACTGCCCCTTAGCTTTCCTTTGGGGAGACAACCGTCCCCTGCTTTCCCTCCGCGTGGGTCACCCAAGGCTGACCTCGTCTGCCCCTTCGCGGGGCAGTCCCAGAAACCAGGCGTATCAGTCGTCTCTGGCTGTGTAACAAAATAGCCCCAAACACAGGGGCTTAAGACAGCACACATTTATTTTCTCGCGGTTTCTTAGGTTGGGAATCTGGGCAGGCTTCGGTTGTGTCCTCGGATCGTGGTCTCTCATGAGACTTTAATCAAAGTGTCACCCAGCACTCGGGTCTCATCTGAAGGCTCAACGATGCTTTCAGAGTTGTGGGCAGGATTCAGTTCCTCAAGGGCTGTCGGGCTGAGGGTCTCGGCTCTTTGGTGGCGATTGGCCCCCCCTCGGTTGCCGGCCACGTGGGTGTCCGCCCGGTGGAGGCTTGCATCAGCAGAGCCAGCAAGTCTGCTAGAGAGACGGAAGTCAAAATCTTCGGTCACCGCATCCCAGAAGTGACAACACGGCCATGTTGCTGCATTTGATTGGTCAGAACTAAGTTAGTCACGAGGAGAAGACGACACAAAGGTGCCATCTAGGAAGCAGGCTCACTGGAGGGGGGCAACTTCGAGGCTGTCAGCCACAGAAGTTTTAGCCAATGAAACCACAATAATTGAGTCAAGGCTGGGTATCTAATCAAAGCCAATCAGAATTAGACCTGAGATGTTTGCCAGGACTTTGGAGAGAGTGGAGCTGCTGGCATTGTTCTGGAGGAGAGGGTAAGCTTGAAACTGCTGGAGGTCATAACCACTGTCTCGTGGAGGAGAATCTGCCTAAACTGGAAATGGATTAAGGAACAAGAAGGCAAGAGATGGGGAGAGAGATACGCCCGATACAGCCACACCTGCAGCAGAACCTCGAGAGTCTTTGGTGATATCAGCCCGGATGTTCCTTCTGCTTCCATCGATTTCAGACGAATTCTGCCACCCACAGCCCGAGGGTTCCTAGTGGATAAAATGTCTCAGAAATACCTGGATTCAGTTTGCCCAATTATCTTACCTTCGTCTCCCCAAGAGAGCTGCTGCTTTTCCTAGGTTCTATTTTGCGGATGAAAGCATGACACAGTTGCTTAGGGCAAAAACCTTGATGTCATTTCTGCCCTTCCTCATCTGCTCTGGAGGTGAAATAGCCCGTGCAACATGGATTCTATAGAACTGTAGGAGAGACTGTTTTCCTTCGCAAAGATGGAGGAGGCTCTAAGGTGACCCAGAGAAAGGTAAGCTGAACAAGTGAGCAGGTTTTCCTCCTAGTCGTTTGAATTCTACAGAATTTCTGGAGGTGAATCCCATGATTTAGAGGAGGAAAATAGTGTACCTGACTCTCATATCAAAACATACCAGAGACAAAATGAAATTCTGACACGCTGCCTGGTGACCTTGGCGCTCGGCTGGTGTTGTGAAAATACTCCCTCTGACTCTGAGGCAAATCATAAGAAGTTGTGTCGTTGGAAAGTCACTCATACTTTCCCGGTGCCTCTTTCTCCTTGGAATCCCAATCGTAATTCCGATCTTTCCCGTTCTTTCCCTGTGCCTCTTTCTCCTTGGAGTCCCAATCGTAATTCCGATCTTTCCCGTTCTTTCCCTGTGCCTCTTTCATCCAGAACTGCTCTGAATCCTGTGCGTTTAGATGCTATTCGCCTGTCAGCTTAATATCCACCCTGGGGTTTTGGATCATCCTCTGAAAAGCCTTCCTTCCAACCTCCCCTCCATCAAAGTGTGAGTCCACAACATGGACCTCAGACCATTCATCTGCCCCGAACTGTGATGGCTCTCTAGTGCCCAGACCACATTTTCTAACTTTTATTGGGTTGCTATTTTTTAGTCACTAAGTCGTGTCTGACTCTTTGCGACCCCATGGACTGTAGCCCACCAGACTCCTCTGTCTATGGGATTCTCCAGGCAAGAATACTGGGGTGGGTTCCCATTTCCTTCTCCAGGGGATGTTCCCAAACCAGGGATCAAACAGTGTCTCCTGCATTGGTAGGCAGATTCTTTATCTCTGAGCCACCAGGGAAGCTTTTATTGGGTTAAGGACCCTTTTTTTTTTTTTAAAGCTGATGAAATCTGTGGGTAAGGTAGATCTTTCTAGAAAAATCTATATTTTGTGTTTTGATGTACATTTCAAGATTATGAACCCTCCGGAGTCCATTTACTACATATTGCGCCCGCCTTTCATCAATTCAGGTTAGACCTTCATACAGAGAATACGTTCTGAACTTCTTAGCGTGGCATTCAGTGCCTTCCAGGCTGAACCCTACCTGCCTTTCTAATCGAAGCTTCTGCCTCGTGCAGTCCTGGTTGGTTTATGTCTGATTCCCCATCAAGCCCCGAGTCTCCCTGAGAGGAGAGAGTGTGCCTTTTAATTTTTCCTTGTTACATCTCCCCAGACAGAATGACAGTTTCCCAGGGGCAACAATCAGAACACTTAGTACAAGATCAACTCTTAGTTCACTGCTAGATTTTTTAAAAATTATCTTATTATGGTAAGTATGCTTAATATTTAACATGAGATTTACCCTGTTAACAGATTTTAAAGTGTTCAATGCAGTATTATTGACAACAGACACAGTGTTGTACAGCAGATCTCTAGAATTTATTCATCTTTCCTAATTTAAGCTTTATGCTGGTTGATTAGTAATTTTCCATTTCTCTTTCCCTCCAGCCCTTGGCAATCACTGTTCCATTCTTTGATTCTGAAAGTCTGACTACCTTGGAAACGTCGTGTAAGTGGAATCACACAGCATTTGTCTTTCTGCGATAGGTTTATTTTATTTAGCGTAATATCCTCAAGGTTCACCCACGTTTTCACTCATTGCAGAAGTCCCTTCTGGTTTTAAGGCTGAATTCTACTCCAGTGTGTGCCTTTACCACATTTTCTGTACCCATTCGTTGTCAATGGACATTTAAGTTGTTCCCACATCTTGACTATTATGAATAGTCTTGCAATGAGCAACTAGATTTATTAATTTCTAGCAGCAAAAGGATTTTAGGGTGACATGCCAAGCCAGTATGATTCAATGTCATATGCCCCAAATCTGTATCTGCAGAGAGCTCTGATTTCAAAACTTTCCAGTTGTCGTGGACACCACAGGGACAGGGACTGCTCAGACACTGTGCCATGATTTTGGTTTAGAAAATACAGGTCTCCACTGGGGAACTTTTTACTGCCTTGGCCAATACTAATATCAGGAATCGTTTTCGGCAGCTGGAGCCCTTTGGGACGCTGGAGAAACTTAAAGAACCGGCTCTGCTGGTGGATTCTCAGGTGAGTTTATTGATTTCATATTGCAGCTCTCGGCTCCACCCCCACCCACAGAGCAAGCCAGAACAAGACATAGGAATGTCTCCTCTGTTGCTCCAAAATGGGCTTTCTCAGGAGATCTCCTGAGAGTCTCAGGAGAGGTGCAATCTCCTCTTGCCCTCTTTGGCCCCATTTAAAAATTCCCTCCCCAACCCCCACCTCCCATGGGCGAGGGACATTTCGTATCACACGGTAGGAAGTAGAAAGAAGACAACGGGAGTCCATAGCAGTCCAAGACCTCTGGGGACCAGGGCTCTGTCTGGTTTGACACTGTATTTCCAGGGCTACAGCAGTGCCTGGCACGTAGTGAGGCCTCAAATTATACTTGTTGAATGAATGGATGGGAAAACAGGAGAAGTCAGTGGTCTTGGCTTCTAATCTGTGTTTGTCTCCAGAACCTCTGTGCTTTCTCTGTGGGCCCTTGGTGTCTTGTGATTTCACCCAACAATCAGCCCTAGAGGATCTGGGTCCCGCTAGGCCTGTCAGGACCAATGAGATGACTTCAGATCTCTCTCATATGCAGCAAACCCATCGTTGATAAGTCAGAGCCCTCCTCGTGTGCAGGGGCCTTACATGATGGTATCGGTGTGCTACGGTTGGGGTTATCAGTTAATATTAGTTTCTACCTCATGATCCATAATGGCCACTCAAGCTCCAGCCATCATGTTTTATTCCAGCCTATAGAGGGGAGAAACGAGGACTGAAGAAGGATGTGCTCCTCTTTTAAAGAGACTTTCCAGAAGTTGTCTATGATACTTCTCCTTACATCCCACTGGCCGGAACGTAGTCACGTGGTCCCAGCAGATTTCGAGGGAGGAGTTCTTTATCTTGCAGGTGGCCGGGTAGCCGACCAGCTAAATATCAAGGGTTCTATCACAAAGGAAGAAGCGGGGAGCGTACTGCGGGCACTGTTGGCGTGCTTGAGGAGGTGGTTTGGCCTGGGAGGTCTGGCCTTGCAAACCAGAGGGCTTTCTCTCTGCACCCGTTCTCTGCTCTTGTCTGGAGTGCTGGACTCCAGCCCAGTCCCGCATGAGGGTGCAGGAGTCCACAGCGGTCAGAAAGCATGGCCGCTGGGAGGCAGATGGCCACAGGCTCAAATAGGCCTGCGGGCCTCTCTGTTCCTCCCTTTATGAAGTGAGGAAAACAGTACCTATCGTGTTCAATTACGGCGAGTGCTTCACTCCTTGGAAATCCCTGGGACAGGCTTGTGGCCCATGAATGGTGCTTTTTTTAAAAAAAAAAAAAAAAAGAATTGTGGTTAAAAAAAATATACAATTCACCTTTTGGGCCATTTTTAGTGTATAGCACTACTATACTACTACTGCACGTTGTCATGTAACAGATTTCTAGAACCTTCTCGTCTTGCAAAACTGAACCGCCCCAGCTATTAAAGATCAAGACCCCTGCTCCCTCTCCCTCCAGCCCATTCTATTCTCTAAGAATTCGGCTCCGTTAAACCCCTCGCATCAGTAGACTTGGACGTTATTTGTCTTTTGTCCCTGGATTACTTCAGCAGTGACCAGAGGCAAATAGTGGCCAAGTCTACTGATGTGAGCATGACGTCCTCAAATGTCATCCATGTTGTGGCATATGGCAGAATTTTCTTTTCTTTTTTCAGCTGAGTCACAGTGCATTGCATGGGTAAACTTCATTTTCTGTAGCCACATATTCTTGGTCCAAATGGATGTTTAGATTGCTTCTGCCTCTCAGCTGTTGTGATTGATGCTGCAAGATGGGTGCTTCTTGGAATTTCCCTGGAGGTCCAGTGGTTTGAGTTTCCATGCTTCCCATGCAGGGGGCATGGGTTCCATCCCTGGTCTGGGAATAAGATCCCACATGCCGCACGGTGCAGCCAAAAGCTAGACATACAAATAGCTACAAAAGAGAATGCTGCTTCTTATCAGAGACTAGTTAGCATGAGGGACTAGTTCTCCCCTTTCTTTCAATACGTTTGGCGGGGAGCTTCATGGTTTGCTGGTTTTTTGTTTTCCGGGATGTAAATAATTGTTAGATGAAACATCTTAGGTGGAAACAAACAAGGTGGATGGATCTGGGAGTTCTGTAGATGTTACATATCTAGAGGGACAGGGGACACGGAAAGGGGACAGTTACAGAGCGCAGATTCTCTTTAGGTGGCCCTTTTGAATAGATGGGACATCTGCAGTGCTGTCACACTGTTGAATCCCAGAGTCATGAACATTCCAGGCTCCAGATGTTTCATTACAGGCAGGGTGCAGAACCATCACCCAGCTCCCACTGAAACCAGCCCTCCACGAGTCCTAAATCCCGACCCCAGGGACACAGGCCTAGAGCAGCAGGGAGGAGGAAGGACCATGCAATGCGAATGTGTGATTCCTTCCTTGAGAAATAACCCGTTAGGCAAAACCCTAGCTGATAATAACGACGAGAAGCGATGCCTCGGGTTTCCTACCTCCAGCGGTTTCCTCAGGAAACATAAAGGTAAGAATAATGTCGATGTCATTGTTTTAGGGAAAAAAGGATCTTTACCCAAATACGGACGTTGCCCACTTTGAATCAAAAGCGTTTATAGACCTAGATGGTGTCTGCGGTATTCCCAAGGAGCTTCCTGGTAGCTGGAGTGAAAAGGCAACTACTCATGAACATGCTGCTGTTGACTGGGAAGCGCAGAGGGCACTCCTGGGGGAGGGGAGGACATGGCTCGCACTGGGCTCAGGAGAATGACAGCATCTGAATAAATGGACGAGGAGTTCCCTGGTGGCGTAGTCGACATGAGTCCACCTGCCGATGCCGGGGACACAGGTTCAATCCCCGGTCCAAGAGGATCCCACGTGCTGGGGAACAAACAAGCCCGTCCATCACAACTACGGAGCCTGTGCCCAGGCCTGTGCTCTGCAGCGAGAGAAGCCACCGCTGTGAGGAGCCCGTGAGAACACTGCAACTACAGAGCAGCTCCTGCTCGCCACAGCTAGAGACGGCCCGCACGCAGCAACGAAGGCCCAGCGCAGCCAAAAGTGTAAAAAGTAGAAACGGACAGGATTCAGAAAGGCGTTTCCCTTTTGTTTCGTTTCCGCCAATAGGTACTGAGTGCCCGCTTGGTAGGTGCCAGGCTCCCTGCTTGAAGCTGAGGCTAATGACAAAAAGACACGGTCCCTGCCCTCCAGGGGTTTTTCAAAATTATCTAGCCAAGGAGAGCAGCTTTTTCTTTTTTTTTTTTTAATCTTCATTTTATTTTTCTTTTTTTTAAAAAAATTAATGTATTTATTTTAATTGGAGGCTAATTACTTTACAATATTGTAGTAGTTTTTGCCATACATTGACTTGAATCAGCTATGGGTGTACATGTATCCCACATCCTGAACCCCTCTCCCACCTCCCTCCCCATCCCATCCCTCAGGGTCATCCTGGTGCACCAGCCCTGAGCGCCCTGTCTCATGCATCGGACCTGGAGCAGCTTTTTCTAATGAGGACCACACTGCCCTGGTCCTCACGCTGTGAAGGGGCACAGAGTCATCTCCAGAGGACCCAGTCCCCACGAGGCAGGGCTGGATGAGCAGCGGTGGGGACCGGGGCTGACCAGCCCACTGTGGCCGCAGGGCAGGAGCTGGCCTTGCCGGTGATCCTGGAGCCGGCCGTCAGGCACCCGTGTGTCTGGTGGCCCCAGATCCCCCCTCTCATCTCACCCTGTAACCAGGCATCTTCTGCTTGGCCCCTGACCCTTGGCCCCGGGGCTCCTGTTCATGTCCACTGTGGATCTCCTTGAGACTCTGGCCCTGAGGCTAGTTTAGGAGAGAAGAGGAGGACGAAGTCGCCGTGGGGTTTCCAGGAGGAACCCCTCAGCTGTGAGCAAGCCCTTCACACCTGAGACCTGAGCTGGGGAGTCCCCAGCCCAGAGGTGGGGCAGGCTGGGAGACGCACCGGGATCCCAGGCAAACTGCAGAGTCTGGTTTGAACGCAATGGAGCCTTCCCAGCTGGGGTGACCTTGAGCAAATCATTTCGTCGAGGCTCCTTTTCTTCATCCGCGAAGCGGGCAAAACAGTACCAGGGATGATTGCAAAGCTTCAGGGAAATGCTGAAATGGAAGCCCGGTGTGGGGCAGGTGGGAAAATCCCCGCGTGAAGGGGGCTTAAGCAAGGGAGGGGAGTGGGGGATTCACGGGAGCCCCCTGGAGAGGAGAGGCGAGGAGGGCGTCAGCTGAGCCGGACCCTGCCCCTGACTCTGTGGAGCAGGTCTGCTTGGTCACCCAAGGAGAAACGGGGCGACGGGGGGCGGTGCCGGGCGGCCAGGCTGTCACCGCAGGATGATGGATGAGCCTGTTTCGGGCTTGTAATTAACATGGAGCAGCTCTGAGATCCTTCCCCTGGAGGAGAGCTCCCCGGGTGAACACTCCAGGGAGTGCCTGGGAGGTCCTCTTCAAGGGCTTGGAGCTGAGGCAGGGTGTAGAGTTGCAAGGAAATTCTGACACAGCCTTCCAGAGGTTTGTACGTGTGTGTGAATGCGAGTGAATGTGTATATTTGTGACCCAAATATTAGCGTTTTTAAAAAAATATTTAGTTATTTACTTGGCTGCTTTGGGCCCTAGTTGCGGCATGTGGGATCTGGTTCCCTGACCAGGGACCGGACCTGGGGCCCCTGCTTTGGGATCGTGGAGTCAGCCACTGGACACCAGGGGCTTCCCTCGTGACAGCGAATGCGTGTACGTGTGCGCGCATGCGCACGTTTGCATGTACTTGCACATACCTGGGCTTCCCTGGCAGCTCAGCTGGTAAAAACTCCACCTGTACTGCAGGAGACCCCGGTTCAATTCCTGGATCCGGAAGATCCGCTGGAAAAGGGATAGGCTACCCACTCCAGTATTCTGGACTGGAGAATTCCATGGACTGTATGGCCCATGGGGTCGCAAAGAGTCGGACATGACTGAGCGACTTTCATATCTATGGGCTTTCCAGGTGGTGCTGGTAGTAAAGAACCCGCCTGCCAATGCAGAAGACGTAAGAGACGCAGGTTCGATCCCTGGGTGGGGAAGATCCCCTGGAGGAGGGCATGGCAACCCATTCCAGGACTCTTGCCTGGAGAATCCCATGGACAAGGGAGTCTTGCAGCCTGAAGTTGGACACGACTGAGCAACTTAGCATGCACAGCAGGCACACGTATCTATATGAGTGTACACATGTGCTAGGTTGCTAATCAAGACATGGTTAAATATACAATGAGAGGAATATGTAAAATGTAGATTTTTGTCTGGGTCATTTAAAGAGGACTTGCAGTTTGAACAATTCTCTTGGCAGGTAGGTAGCCCGGGTCCCCAGGGAGGAAATAATGGCTTGTCCTCGCCCCATCCAGGGCAGGTCGGGATGGAAGAGGTGTCCCAATTTGCTTAAAAGCTTTTTTCTGGGAGAAGGGGAATTCATATTTCCCCAACATTTCTTCTCAAAATTCAAGATGGTGGAGATCTCCCTGGTAGTCCATGGCGAAGACTCCGTGCTCCCAATGCAGGGGCCCGAGTTCGATCCCCAGTCAGGGAACTAGATCCCACGTGCCACAGCTAAGACCCTCTGCAGCCAAATACATATATTTTTTCAAAAGTCGAGATCGTGGAGAGATTTTGGTAATGGGTGAGTACAATTTCAAACAAGTCTTAGGACAAAGAATATGTAAGGTCGTTACAAAAAAAATTACCTTGAGAAAAATGGAATCTAGGTTGCTAAGCACTGGAGTCTACTTCCAACTCTGCTATGCACCAGTTTAGAGGCCTTGAGGGGCTGGATTAATTACTCTCTAAGGCTCCATTTTCCATTGGCAAAAAGAGGATAATAATGATATGAATTCTTGAGAGTCGCTCGGACTGCAAGGAGATCAAACCAATCAATCCTAAAGGAAGTCATCCCTGAATATTCGTTGGAAATACTGATGCTGAAGCTGAAGCTCCAACACTATGGCCACCTGATGAGAACAGCTGATCATTTGAAAAGACCCTGATGCTGGGAAAGATTGAGGGCAGATGGAGAGGGGATGGCAGAGGCTGAGATGGCTAGATAGTATCACCGACTCCACGGACATGAATTTGGGCAAATTCCAGGACCTGGTGAAGGACAGGGAAGCCTGGCGGGCTGCAGTCCATGGGGTGGCAAAGAGTCAGACACGACTGAAGTGACTGAACAACACGGTGGTGTGGGGCCATCATATTTTATTCAAATTTGAAAAGCAGCAAATCTCCTTAAATGAAAAAAATCAAGGTTGCATGATTTCAGGATTGGTATGCTGAGTGGTTTCCCGACTGTTTACAGCTTTGGCCACCTAGCAGCGTCCTTCGAGTTGGCAAAGTAACTAACCTCCTTTACATTTCCATCGTTAACCACACTGCTGCTTATGTGTATCATAACCTCCGACAGTGACATTACTGACAAGTGTGCTGTTATTCCAATATTCAACTTTATCATTAAAAACATTTTCTGTATCCTAGAATGACGTTATCTTAGAGTCATTAAGTGGCTGTGTTCGTGCCAAAAAACACTCTCCAAAATCAATAGCTTTGTAATGGAAGTTAGATATGATAAAAAAAAAAAAAACAACACTATGAAAAAGCCCAAGTAACTGTCATAACATGCCAAGAAGTTAATTTAGGAGTGCCTGCTCAGTGAAACACGAGATTTTTAGTGTTTAGTAAATGCAAAATAGCGCAAATACAGAAGTGGTTGAAGATCCCTCTCCCTGTTGCCGTTTCTGTCGCTTGGTCACTAAGTCACGTCCGACTGTTCGCGGCCCCACGGACTGCAGCACACCAGGCTCCTCTGTCCTCCACTCTCTCCTGGAGTTTGCTCAAATTCATGCCCACTGAGTCGATGATGCCATCCAGCCATCTCGTCCTCTGTCGTCCCCTTCTCCTGCCCTCAATCTTTTCCAGCATCAGGGTCTTTTCTAATGAGTCAGCTCTTAGCATCAGGTGGCCAAAGTATTGGAGCTTCAGTTTCAGCATCAGTCCTTCCAATGAATATTCAGGGTTGATTTTCTTTAGTTTTTTTTTTTCCACTTTATTTATTTTTTAATTGAAGGATAAATGCTTTACAGAATTTTGTGGCTTTCTGTGAATCATCAACAAGAATCAGCTGTATTTACACCCACGTCCCCTCCCTCCCGAACCTCCTTCCCATCTCACTCACCATCCCAACCTTCTAGATTGTCACAGAGCCCATGTTTGAGTTCCCTGAGTCTTACAGCAAATTCCCATTGGCCATCTATTTTACATATGGCATTGCAAATTTCCATGATACTCTCTGTATACATCTCACCCTCCATTTCCTTTGGGATTGACTGGTTTGGTCTTGCTGTGCAAGGGTCTCTCAAGAGTCTCCTGCAGGACCACAGTCGGAAAGCGTCAGTTCTTTGCACTCAGCCTTCTTTATGGCCCAGCTCTCACAACTGTACACAAGTACTGGAAAAACCACGGCTTGAAAGACGGACCTTTGTCAGCAAGGTGATTTCTCTGCTTTTTAATGTTCTGTCTTTCATGATTATTCTTCTGGAAAATACAGTGTCAAATTATGTAAGTCAAATTATCCAGTGTCTTTGGTAACATATTTTTTTCATAAGATGTGATCTCCTCTTAAAAGAAATTATGCAACCTACGAAAATTTCTCAGTTTGGTAAATGCTCAGTGCCTGTTTAGGTGGTTTTCATTGCTACTGTGGTTCTCGATCCTAGCCCTAAGGGTTTATGGGGACCAAGCAAATTCTCACACAGCATGTGGCTCAGATCAGGAAGTCTTCTGGAATCCAGGCAGAACCTAAAGAACCACTGTTTTGAAAGCAGTGGCTGAATGAGTATAAACTGTTAATTTTGGAATCAAAGTGTAAATCCCCACATCGGGGATTTAGGGCTTCCCTGGTGGCTCCGCTGGTAAATAATCCACCTGTAACACGGGAGGCCTGGGTTCAGACCCTGGGTTGGGAAGATCCCCTGGAGAAGGAAACAGCTACACACCCCAGTATTCTGGCCTGGAGAATCCCATGGGCTGTATAGTCCACCGGGGGGAAAAGAGTTGGACACGACTGAGCGACCTTCACTTTCGCTTTCGGCTGCTTCAGAATCTTGGAACAGGTACTTCCCTGGTCGAGTGGCTAAGCCTCCTTCCTCCCAGTGCAGGAAGTTTGAGTTCAGTCTCTGGTCAGGGAAGTAGATCCCACATGCTACAACTAAGACCTGGTGCAGCCAAATAAATAAATATATAAAAGTGTTTTTAAAAAAAATCTGGAAGAGATCATGTGTCCAAGAGGCTACACAGGACCAAGTTTCAACAGTGACACCACACGGCAGTAAGGACTCACTGCAGCGCAACTCGAACCACTTCAGGATTTTTTCTCAGAATCGGTTCAGTTCAGTTTCGGCGCTCAGTCACGTCTGACTCTTTGAGACCCGGTGGACTGCAGCATGCCAGGCCTCCCTGTCCATCACCACCTCCCGGAGCTTGCTCAAACTCACGTCCATCACATCCGTACCATTCACCACACCCGCCAGGGGAGGACTGGGTCCCTGGGGATGGGTAGCAGACCCCCGGAAATCTGCCTCTGCCAGGGTGGGACAGCGGGGCAGGTCAAGAGGGCGAGGGTCTCAGATACGTGTGTCTATGGGTGTGTGGCCTTCTGTCTTTCTCAAAAGTGACACTAGCCCAAATGGAAGAGCTGGGGTTAAGGACGCCAGTCACAGAGATAGCGGAAAAGAAGAGTGAGTATACACAAGCAACATGACACCTCATGCAAACCTAATACGTTGTTTCTAATATCGTAATGATACAGACAAAAAGTTCTTGATGCCTTCAGGAAAAATGTCAGCGTAGCAAGTTTCTGCGGCAATTCGCTAATACTTTCTGTACATACACGCTAAGTCCGCTGTGGTGGATTAGAAGGTGGTTACCATCATTCTTGCTTCCTTAAAGGCATGCCTTTAGCAAAAAGACTCTGCCGGTCTTTTCTTTAGAAGTGGACACGTTTGTTGAATTCCCTGGCGGTCCAGTGGTTGGGACTCTGAGTTTTCCCTGCTCAGGGCCTGGGTTCAATCCCTGGTTAGGGAACTAAGATCACGCAAGTTGTGAGGCATGGCTGAAAAAAAAATGTGGACAGCTTTTCCTGACTCTTTGAACCTAAGCTGGACCGGTAACTTGGTTTGGCCAACAGAACGAGGCATCAGTGATGTGATGTTACTTCCTGGCTTCAGACTCGAGAGACTTTGCTTGTCTCCATCAATTTCTTAGACCCCTGCAACCTCCGTTTGAACAGGACCAGACTAGCCTCCTAGTCTCCTCCTAGAAGAGGAGAGACCCGTTGGAGCAGAGTCCGTGAGCCAATTCGTTTCAGCCAAGGTCCCAGCCGTACGGAAGAGACTGTACAAGCCCAAAGCCAAACCTTCAAACCCGCCAGCTAACCCCCCAGCTGACTGCAGCAGGCAGCTAACCAAGGCCACCCTGACCTGCGGGGCCCTCATGGACTCACTTACTCACCAGCTAAGTAAATGTTAATCATATTAAACCAAACCCCCCAAACTGACACATGCCCTCTTATAAGAAAATCCTCAGAACTGAGACTATTTAAATTCCCTTCACTCTCAGACGTTCTACTCTGTCTAGATGTATAACAGTCTCTTCTTTCCCCCTACCTGGATGTGGTGATTCATTCATTCAATCATTCATTCACTCAATAGTTTTTTTCTTTTTTGTCTTTTTTTTAAGGGTAAAGCACTTTGATAGGCATGGTGGGGACATGGTGTAGGACATAATCAGAGAGATCTGGTTTATGGTCTCGTTTGGGCAAAAAGGAGATAAGCCTGGCCAAGGAAGCCACCTGTTCAGACAACCCTGAATCAATTTACAGACGTGTGGTCTCAGGGCTTCCCAAATGGCTCAGTGGCAAAGAAAGCACCTTCCAATACGGGAGACGTGGGTTCCATCCCTGGGTCGGGAAGATCCCCTGGAGGAGGGCACAGCAGCCCACTCCAGTCCTCTTGCCTGGAGAATGCCATGGACAGAGGAGCCTGGCGGGCTGCAGTTCATGGGGTTGCAAAGAGCTGGACACGACTTAGCCACTGAGCACACACAGTCTTTGGATAGTTGCTTAATCTTTCTGAGTTTCTGCTTCCTTGTCTCACAAACGGAAGAAATACCTGACCGTCAGCATGGTGGGGAGGATCAAAAGCTCTGTAAAGCTCTGTGCCCACGGGTCAGGACCACCTTTTCCTTCAGATTTGGGGTTGGCACTCAACACCGTATTCATCGCATCAGGGTCTCCCCAAAGAGGGGTGAATCTTCTGACATTTGGGAGGTGACTGCTTTCAACAGTTCCTCACGGAAGACTCAGTGCAAAGCCAGCCCCCTTGATGGAAATTTGGCGTCTTCCCAGGAGGCCAAGGAAACGGGAAGAGAAGGGCCCGCAGAGATCACTCTGTACACGGAGCGGGATGAGTGTCTCCCCGCACCCACCGCGCTGCCGGTCACGTCTGGATGACTCTTGACTGTTAGCCTTGGTTGGAAGACTGAGCTGCAAGGAAGGCTCTGTCTGGGGACCTGGCCTCTGAGGTTTTGCCCCCAAAACAATCCACACGGGGAGCTGGGTCCGGAAGCACAGGCTGAGACGGGGAAGCAAGCAAAAGCGGATGAATGACAGGGAAGGGTTAAGCCATGAGCACCCGCCACGTCTTCTATTTCCCCCTCTCAGAACCCACCCGACAGAAACCAGAACGCCTCTCAGAAACCAGAACATGTGTGACCTAGAAGCAGCACACGGGAAGCTTGACCTCCCCGAAGGGCCAGGGGCTGAGTCCGTGCTTCCCCTGCAGGGCATGGGGCGGGGGGTGTGGGTTCGATCCCTCGTCGGGGAATTAATATCCCACACGCCACATGGTGCAGTTAAAACACAGGAAACTGGTACCTCCGATCCTGCCTTTCAGCCCTGAGCGTGGCACCCCAGCCCAGGACACAGAGAAGGAGACCAGCCTAACTCCGTGGGGGAGGCAGGGTAAGTGGGAGGGGTCAAGGACGACCAGGCCTGCAGCTGAAGGGCTAAAGTCAGAAATTAATGGGCATGTTTAAACTGACAACACTGTAACAAGGAGAGGAGAAGAGGCCACAGGAGAGACGTGGTGGGCTGGGGGTGGGAATGGGAGGGATGGAGAAACATAAATAGAGACAGGAGACGGAGACAAAATGATGGGATGAGAGCCAAGCAGAATGGGAAAGAGGGAAAGAGAAGGGCTCAGAGTTGGAGCATCCGTGAGTCTAGCGGTACAAGCTGGAAATGGGGACAACGTGTTGAGAGACGTCTTCGGAGACTAAAAAAAATGCTCTGTGTTAGAAGTCTATCTTCCTTATCTGTCTCCCCCATCAAGGTGTAGATCATAAAGGCGGGCCTTAGGTTCACGTCATCTTTGTCTCCTCTGCACTTAGCACAGTGCCAGACACATGCTGGGTGCTCAGTAAATTGATTGAGCAAAGGAACTATGAAGAAAAGGCAGGATTCGGAGATAGAAGGCGAGAGACATAGAAGAGAGTGGCTAAGAGCTCAGACTTCGGTCATAAGGATGTACTTCGAAATCCCAGGACTGGCACCTAAACTGCAGGATTCTGGGCAAGACTTAGCCTCTTCAAGTTTAGAGTTTACCATATACAGTTGTGAGGATTGATGTCTGCAACCTGCCTGCCAGTGCAGGAGACACAGGAGACGAGGGTTTGATCCCTGGGTTGGAAAGATCCCCTGGAGGACGAAACGGCAGCCCACTCCAGGGCTCTTGCCTGGGAAATGCCGTGGGCAGAGGAGCCTGGCGGGCTACGTCCACGGGGTCACCACTAAGCGTGCAGAGCTCTCAGGGGACGGCCTGTGTCAGTTCTCAACAACGTGAGCTACTGTTATTACTGTTGTTGTTGCAAACAAATGAACAAGATACAGGCTGTGATAAATAGATCGCATTGGAAGCGCTCAGTGAGTGGCTCCGCCCTTCCACTCTGTAGCGCTTTCCCACTCTGCTTCTAGGTCTGGCCATGTGCCTTGCTTTGGCCAACAGGACTATGGTAGACTTGATGCAAGCCGAGCCGCAGGGTGTGGAAAGGACTGCCTGTCTCTGACTCTTCACTTGGAAACTGTGCCACCGCAGGTGAGCGTTGCTGGAAGGATCCAGGAGATGGATGTGCAGAGGAGAGCCAAGGTGGTCCAGCTGAGGCCACTGTAGGTCAGTCACCCCCGGTCACCCCACCAACTCTTACAGACGTATGCGCGAGCACAGGGAAGGTCTGCCTGGCCCAGCCCAGATCAGTGAGTTCAGCCCTAACCCCCGGACTTCTGTGAAATAATAAACGGTTGCTATTCTAAGCCATTAAGTTTGGAGTGACTTGTTACACGGCAGCAGCTAGCTGATACAGGGGCCATGGAGGCCCTCGTCCTGTAAAATTGAAAGACAATGACAAAGAAAGTCACGGTTTGCCAGGTTTTATTTGTGAAGTCCGCTGTATCTGTACCAGAGAAGGTGGCAAAAAGTGCTTTGGAGGGGTCACGGTAAGGGAGGAGGGAAGGACCCCAGGGGAGCCCTTCGGGTGGAGGCAGGCCTGAGGTGGGAGGTGGGGAGGGGCAAGTGCAGAGTGGGCTGCAGCTAGGTGAGCTGAGGCCCCAGGGCGGGCTCAGCCCTTGGGGTCGTACACCCGACCCATGAAGACCGGGAACTTGTGCTGCTGGTCCCAGAGCAGGAAGAGGAAGGGCTGCTGCACTTCGAAGAGCAGCAAGTTTCGGGCCACGGAGACGACTGAGGCCGCAGTCGCCTCCACCCCGCTCTCCGTCAGCTCCAGGGTGGCCTGGTGACGGATCCCCGACACCTGCACGTCCGGGTCCTCCGTCAGCCCGCACAGGTTGACGTCGTAGATGAAGTCAAAGTAATCTAGGGCGCAGACGGGGGAAACAACGCGTCAGAGGCCTGCACGACTGTCAACACGGGGACGCAGCCCGCGTTCGGCAGACGCTGTGAACGGAAAGCAACCTCTAAAAACTATAAAAAGTGAAATGTAAAAAATAGTCATTTAAAGTACTTTTAAAATTAAAATATTACGTTAAGAAACAAAACCAAAAAAGACCAGCACGGAAACCTCAGCAGTTGGAGACATGGGTCCTGATTTCCTGGGCTGATCCCAAGTTCCAACCCTCTCTTTCTCCTCCTCTTCCTTGGTTATCGAATTGTAATCACACTACAGTGTGCCTTCCAGTCCCGTTCGTGGGCTCCTTAATCCGTGGGCCCATCTTCACTCCAGTCACCACTTCCTCTCAAGTGGTCAGAGGCCTGGCCACAAGCCCCCCAAAACCCTGACAAGTGATGCCTCGGCTTCCTCATCAACAAGGATCTTGGAAACGAGGTGACGAATCAGAAGGAGGACGTTCGTTCTCAAATGACATCACGTACCAGGGCGTGAAACGAGATCAGGAAATGAGATCATCTATTAGGAGACCCAAGTTTGATAAAAGAAAACGAAGGGATATGTATGGCACGCATTTGTCTTCAGTTGCTCAGTCATCCGACTCTGTATGACCCCATGGACTGTAGCCCGCCAGGCTCCTCTGCCCATGGGATTCTCCAGGCAAGAATCCTGGAGTAGGTTGCCATTTCTTCCTCCAGGGGATCTTCCTGACCCAGGGATCGAACCCGGGTCTCCTGCATCTCCTGCATTGGCAGGCAGATTCCTTACCACTGAGCCACTTGGGAAGCCCAACCTGAGACGATGGATGTGAAAAATACTCAAGACAGTGTTGACCACATTTTAAGGCCCATCCCCCCCCACACACAACCTCTTCCCCTCTGGGGGCCTAGGATCAATCCGGGGCTGCCAGGACTCACCCAGCATGTCCTGACTGCTCTGCACTTTGATGCGAGGCATCGTCAGGTGAGTGGGATGGAACTTGGTCATCTCCAGCTTCTTTATGACAGCTTTGAAGACGGCGGTGCTGAGAGCCTGCTCCAGGTCTTGGAGATGGTGTTTCACGGTCTGGGGCACCAGGATCACAAAGCTGAGGTTGTGAGACAGCTGCAGGCGGCCCACCTGGAGAGGAAGAGACGCACCTTATCAGTCTTCCTGCCCTGCTGTCTCCTGGCCCCTACCTTCCGGGACCCGAGGCTGGTCTCCAGTCTGTACTGTTTCAGGAAGGAGCCAGAACTAGGCTCGCAGGCTTTGCCACAAGATGGGGTGGCCAGGTAGGCAAACAGCGCTGGTCTGGCCCTGTGCTGGTGAGACGCAGAGAAATGAGCTAGAGTTTCTGATTTCACGGGCTGAAGGTCACACCCATACTCTGCCACTGATGAGCTGTGCGATCCAGGCAAGCAGTGGGACCTCTGAGCCCAGTTCCTTTCACATATGTTGTGCATAAAGTGCAGAAAGCACATGATGTACCATCAGAGTCATCAGGTCTGTCCTTTCAAAGACTTTGGATGGCTTTTCCCTGCCTGTGAGGGTAGGTATAAACCTCCTGGTCTGGCATTCAACATGGTATACAAGCTGATCCCAGCCTACCTTTGCAGTTTGCCAGTAGAAAGACTTACAACTGGCGGCCAGACAAAAGTCGAAGTACAGGAGCCACAAGTGCAATACACGAGCGTTCTCAACTCGGGATGATTTGCCCCCAGTGACATTTGGTAACGCTCGGAGCTGGCAGAAACGGGCGCTCAGAGTGCTACTGGCGTCTAGGAGGTAGAAGTCAGGGTCGCTTCTAAGTCCTGCAGGGCCGGGGACAGCGCCTTATACGAAGAATCACTGACCCAAAGTGTCAGTAGTGCCAAGAAGGGAACCCCAGACGGAGAGGACAGAAGAGACTATCACTGAAATGGCATTAAGGTCGAGGCTGAGAGACGGACAAGAATAATCTAGAATGCAGAACTCAACTGGGCGATGAAGACGTTAACTGAAACCAGTCAGTTGTTGGAATTTGAAAAACTGGCCCAGAAGAAGCAGGTTGCACACTGCTGTATCACGGGGGGCGCTGTCGGCAGAGGGGCTGCACGGGGTGCTGGCCGGACGCTGCGCCCTCCACATCCTGGTATGGGCCTCGCCTCTCTGACCAAAATCACCACGCTCTGGCCTTGAAATTTCCAGCTAGTAACCCTAGCGTACTTGAGTTGGTAAATCTAACCCCCTTTGTTGGGGAAATACTCCTTAAATCCCAGGAAAATTTAGAACGAAGTATGGGAATGACAGAATAAAGCAATTCTATAGTATGAACGCTGGGTGATAAGTTCAGAGTAATCTGTGTTTGTTATTTAAAATAGCGTGTATAATTTTTAAGAGTCAGACATGCTAGCTTCATGCTTTTGGACAAAGAGGGGTAGGATAGGTGCATTCGGTTTGAGAATAAAGTTGAGATGTTGATTGAAAGTTGATTTACTCTTCAGATTTAATTTTCACAAGTGGGCTTCAGGTGCCACAAGATATGGACAAACAGGGGTGTGATTCTGTCCAGTCAAGTATTTAACATGTTAAAAAAGAAAATCAAGTATGCCAAACGTACGAAGTATATTTATAAAGTATATACATAAGCTCATAATGCTTAGGGGAAGATTAATTAACCATATTTGTAAATGAAACAATGGCTTAAAGGAGTTTAATCTGGTCAATGTGGTTTAATTAAAGAACAAATGAAAGTGTTTTATAAAAAATTATGATTAATAATGTAGCAACTTCAGCTAAAAATTTAAAAGCTTAAGTAAAACTTTGATTTTGAATTTATAATGTGACCACATCAAATAAGTGAAGTGAAGTGAAAGTCAACTCAGTCATATCCAACTCTTTGTGACCCCACGGACTGCAGCACACTAGGCCTCCATATCCATCACCAACTCCTGGAGCTTGCTCAAACTCATGTCCATTGAGTCTGTGATACCATCCAACCATCTCATCCTCTGTCGTCCCCTTCTCCTCCCGCCTTCACTCTTTCCCAGCATCAGGGTCTTTTCCAGTGAGTCAGTTCTTCACATCAGGTGGCCAAAGAATTGGCGGTTCAGTTTCAGCATCAGTCCTTCCAATGAATATTCAGGACTGATTTCCTTTAGGATTAACTGGTTTGATCTCTTTGCAGTCCAAGGGACTCTCAAGAGTCTTCTCCAAGACTCTATACTCTTCTCCATGGACTCTATACAGTTCATGGGATTCTCCAGGCCAGAATACTGGAGTGGGTAGCTATTCCCTTCTCCAGGAGATCTTCCCAACCCATGGATCGAACCCACGTCTCCCGTATTGCAGGTGGATTCTTTACCAGCTGAGCCACAGGGACGCCCATATCAAATAAAGTATTTGTTTAAAACCCATGGAACTGTAAAGAGTGGGGAAAGTGGAAGTGAAAGCGTTAGTCGCTCAGTCGTCTCCGACTGTTTGCGACCGCGTGGACTGTAGCCCGCCAGGCTCCTCTGTCCATGGGATTCTCCAGGCAAGAACACTGGAGTGGGCTGCCATTTCCTTCTCCAGGGCATCTTCCCAATCTAGGGATCAAACCCAGGCCTCCTGCCTTGCAGGTGGATTCTTTACCGGCTAAGTCACCTGGCCAAACCCAAAGAGTGGGAGGGGGGTTGCATAAAAACCCTCCTCCTTTGTCATTAAAAATCCCTCACCCTGATACTCTCCCCGCAAATACTGTGAGTTAGAGTGATGGCCCAAGCCTGCCCGGCATCCTCACGCTTTCTGCCTTGCACACGTATTCTGGTTCTGTTAAACAGTTGGCAATACTGAAAGCCATTGGGTGGGGGTGGATGGATGGAGAGGTGGAGAAGGGCATGGGTGGTTAAGAGTGGTCAAAAGTAGCCACTTCTGTGACATCTTCCTAGCCACTCATTCTGAGTGAGTTGCTCCCTTTAGCATCTTCCATTGAACATTCATTTATTCAGCAAACATAATGAGCACTTATTATATGTGGCATTGCTCTCGGCCCTCAGATATTGTAGGGAAAAGAGAGAGAAAGTCTCTGATCACAAAATCTCAGAGAGATAGACAAGACTGCAATTAAATAGGCAAATAGACAACGTAATTCAGATAGTGGTAAGAACCCTGCTTTTGAACTGTGGTGCTGGGGAAGACTCCTGAGAGTCCTTCTGACAGCAAGGAGATCCAACCAGTCCATCCTAAAGGAAATCAACCCTGAATATTCATTGGGAGGACTGATGCTAAAGCTGAAGCTCCAATACTTTGGCCACCTGATGCAAAGGGCAGACTGCTGGGGAAGATTGAGGGCAGAAGGAGAAGGGGGTGACAGAAGATGAGATGGTTCGATGGCATCACCAACTCAATGGACACGAGTTCGAGCAAACTCTGGGAGACAGTGAAGGACAGGGAAGCTTGGCGTGCTGAAGTCAATAGGGTCACAAAGAGCTGGGCACGACTTAGCAACTGAACAACACAAAGACAATACAGTCCATGGATATATTAGTAACAAAACATTATTAGGAATAAGACAGGGTGAGGAGGAGGCGACTTTAAGCAGGGGGAGGTCTTCTCCACCTAGCTGACCTTTTAGCTGACATGAGATGAGCCAGAGGAACAAGGTATGTGACAATCTGCCTGCAGAGGGTCCAGCAGAGGGAAAGGGTAGGAAAGCTTCCAGGGTGGAAACAGCCCTGGCGTGTTCCAGAACAGGTCCTGTCTTTCTCAGCCTGACCCCGCATCACTGGGCATCTCCTGCTGTTCCCTGTCTCATAGGTCTGTGCCCTGCTACCCTAACAAGGCAGAAATATCTGGTCACTCATGTACACGGCGCTATATTTAAAGTGGGAAACCAACAGCGACCTGCTGTGCAGCACAAGGAACTCTGTTCAGTGTTACGTGGTAGCCTGGAAGGGAGGGGTTTGGGGGAGAGGGTCCACGCACATGTAGGGCTGAGTCCCTTCACTGTTCGCCTGAAACTATCACAGCATTGTTTGTTAACCGGCTATGAGTGTGTGCATGTGTGCGTGTGTGCGTGTGTGCTCAGTCCTGTCCGGCTCTTTGTGACCTCATGGACTGTGGCCCACCAGGCTCCTATGTCTATGGAATTTTCCAGGCAAGAACACTGGAGTGGGTTGCCATTTTCTTTTCCAGGGGATCTTCCCGACCCAGGGATCAAACCCACATCTCCTGCATCTCCAGGATCGGTAGGCAGATTCTTTACCACTGAGCCATCTGGGAAGCCCTAACTGGCTGTACACCAAGACAAAATAAAAAGTTTAAGAAAGAAATAAATAACAACATAAGGAAGAAAACCAAGAAAACATCTGGTCTCTCTTCCTTCCCTCTTCATTCACTGAAATCATACTGTTCAATTTCTGCCAAGGAACTTAAGCCATTTAACACATGCACACGCATGCATTTACTACATACATGAACACATGGATATACCCAGACATGTGCACACATATATACACAGATGCATGCGTACACCGGGACACACACAGGAGTTCCTAAGCAAGCAGGGTCTACTGGTGGGTTGACTGGGAAGAGAAACCAAGACACAGAACAGGAACACGACTCACGTTTTGCCATTTGACGCAGTAGAGACGCAGGAGGAAACTAGAATCTTGCTTTCCAACCTCAAATATATAATGCCTCCCTTGGCCCAGGCTGGAGAGGGGGAGAAGGAGAAAAGATAGGGTGGAAGCAGAGATGGAAGCAGGACAGAAGACGGGTTTTCAGTGGAAGGGTGCGCCCCCAGAAAGGAAGTCAGGACGCGCGAGAGGCTCTGAGACAGGGGGGGGGGGCCAAGAACTCACCCGGGCGCTCAGAGTCCGGTCTGTGAAAGAGGCCACAGGGTACTTCTTGCTGTTCATCATGGGCACTTTGATGGCAGAGGATTTGAGGTGAAAGGGCTTTGTGCTTGTTCTGCCTTTATCAAAGGCTATCTTCCACTTGGCTAGAGGGAAGAGCAGGCGGAGGGTGACTCTAAGGCGGGTGGGG
The DNA here is from genome assembly GCF_055505025.1 of Bos grunniens. Taxonomy (NCBI): domain Eukaryota; kingdom Metazoa; phylum Chordata; class Mammalia; order Artiodactyla; family Bovidae; genus Bos; species Bos grunniens. Next base: position 81,815,206 of record NC_141179.1, on the reverse strand, counting down.
ACCGGAGGAAAGGGAGTTAAATGCTCTGTGGGCACGGGGTGGGGCAGGTACCGGGGATCCAGGGGTGGAGCCTGGGGTTGAGTGGGTTTCAAACCAGGAAGGGAAGGAAGATCTCAGGATAGGGAGACTCCCCCTTACCGCTCAGGGCGACAGCGTTGAGGAGGATGAGGCGGGTGTCCTCAGGCAGGCTGTCCAGCAGCCGCCTGATCCTGAGGTTGGTCTTCTTGGCGACCCAGTCATTGATAAGCTCCAAGCTGGCTGTGCTGTCATTTCCCAGGGGTCTCGGGCTGCTGCCATAGAGCCTCTGAGAGGCCTCGGCGAAGGTGTCCTTGATGGTCAGGTCTGCAGGGATGGGGAGGAGGGTCGGGTGAGAGACGCAGGCTCGAGATTCGGGACATCCTCTCCCCTTCCAGGAGTAGCCCTGCAGAGGGAGCTGGCTTCTACCCCATGAACGCGACGTGGAGCAGGGCTGCAGCCCCTCCTCTGACAGACGCTCCGTAGCCCAGACCCTGAGCTGAGAGCAGGAGGCCCTGTCCCAGGCCTCTACTGCTGGGCGGCCGTGGCTCAGCAAGGCAGCTCTTTGAGATCTTAGCTTGCATTTGCCCGTATTTTTCTTCTTTTCTTCCCTTCATTCAGACTGCTTTCTAGTCTCAGTGGAAGGTTGTAACAGGACTTCCTGGGTTTTGCTCTCCAAAACCCAGGCCTACTAGAGAAAAAAAGTGTTTGAAACAAAAAATTTTCCTGAACTAAATACTAAATATTGACTGCAGCTGTGTTTTCTGCCAACCTAGCAAGACAGAGGATAAATTCGATTTATAGCAAATGAGTAAAAAAGGCGAAGTTTCTTGAACCCCTCTGAGTCATAATTTTCCCATCTTGAAAAGAAGTTTTTTTTAATTTTTTTTAAAGATGAGTTTTCTTTATTTCCTTCTTTTTTCTTTCCTATATTTTCTCGTTTATTCTTTTTGGCCTCGCAGAGCAGCACACAGGCTCTTAGTTCCCGGACCAGGGATTGAACCTGTGCTGCCTGCAGTGGAAGTGTGGAGTTCTAACAAGTGGATGGCCAGGGAATTCCGATATTTTCTCAGTGGTTTTTTTTTTTTTTTTTTTTAACAATGAATGAGTATTGCTTTTATAGTTAAAAAAAAAGACAATTTTTTTCCCCAGTTTAAAACTGGATCACACTAAACCTGTAATTTTTAAGCTCAGGAGAACTGAGGTTTCAAATGTAGTCATGTCTGAAGCCCACAACACTAAAGGGCTCTGGTTGAGGCTGGGTGGGAGTTCAGAGCCCACCTGGCTCCATCCCGTCTCACAGAAAGTGCTGCCCCACCCCCCACCCCCATCCCCTCCCCCACCCAGCCCCCTCCCCTCAGCCTCCCTCACTCCCACTCCCACCTGCAGCAGTTCTGCAGGAACCTCGGGCTCTGGGGAACAAAATCTGAACGAACTGCATTAGATCATTTTGGAAGCTTATTGCTCTGATGTTGTTGTTATCGTTTGCAACCCCATGGACTGTAGCCCGCCAGGCTCCTCTGTCCGTGGAATTTTCCGGGCAAGAATCCCAGGGTGGGTTGCCCTTTCCTCCTCCAGGGGGATCTTTCTGACCCATGGATCGAACCCATGTCTCCTGCATTGGCAGGCGGATTCTTTACCACTGACTGCTCTGATCACCTTACCTAATAATGCAACATGCGTAAATGGCAACAAATTCATGTAACAAACACACAAAGAACAGGAGGCCCAAGACCCCCTGACCCTGGTTCACACGCTTTCTCTGTTTTTTGGCCTCACAGCTGGCGGGATCTTAGTTCCCCAACAAGGCTCAAACCTGAACTCGGCCAGTGAAAGGCCAGAGTCTTCAGCACTGGGCCACCCGGGCATCCCCAGACTGACATGGTTTGGTCTATTTCACGCCTAGAGCCCTCCAGCCCTCCAGCCCTCCCTGCTCCTGAATGCAGAGGACTGTTCTTACTTTGATGAAATTGATGACTGCAAATGACTTGCCCACGATCTCACCTGGGCACCTATCTGGCACCCAGGAGCCACCTGGTGTTTCTCAGGCCCCGCCCTGCTCTGCATGCCTCCCCACCCACCCCCACCCTCACCCCACCCCCCGCCGGCTTCTGGTTCTAACATTCCCTCTGTCCTCTCTTTCCCCAGTGCTACAGATGGATGGTTTAGTCGCTCAGTCATGTCCTGCTCTTGCAACCCCACGGACTGTAGCCCGCCAGGCTCCTCTGCCCATGGGATTCTCCAGGCAAGGATCCTGGAGTGGGCTGTCATTTCCTCCTCCATCCCCAGTGCTAGGCACCCACTCAAATCCTGAGGGCCCAGCTCAGCCCCTGCTGTCCTTCCCCCTAACACTCACCTGAGCTGTGGAAGATCTGAGAGAACGAGGTGAAACCTTCGGACATGAAGGCCCTCAGGGCGTGGTGGACACAGCTGAAGTTCTGGGGGTAAGAGAGGAGGCGCTCCAGGCTGACCCTGGTTTCTCCTCCAGCCCCTGCAGCCAAGAGCAGAGAGCGGAGGGGGGCCAGGGTTAGGAGACCAGGCTGCAATGGTGGGGCGGGGGGGTTAACCCCGTATCATCAGAGCCAGAAATGGTTTCAAAGACAACACATGTCAGAAAGAGAAGGGTGGGGGAATTATGAACAATCCAGAATTTTCTAGGACTAAATATTCCCTTCCTGCATTTTCCTACCTAATTTTAATACCACTTGTCACCCAAAGCCTGGTCCAGTCACCACCTGTCCCACACGACCTCTTATTTAGTCGGTTCGGGTTTACAAAGGTTCAGCCTGTAACCAGGGACACTAGCTCGTCATTAAGAAGAGAGAGCAGAGACTCATAAAAGATGCCCAATTCCCTTTCCCTTGTTCATCATTAAATACTGATTGTCCACACCTTCTGTGTAGTAATAGAATTCAGCAAGCACTCACTTTGTTCCAGGCATCGTAGGTGCTTCTCCCATAGTATCTCTTTGAATCTTCACTGTAACCCTTTTATGTAAGGACAGTTACTATCCCCATTATGCAGATGAGAAAACTGAGGTTTAAGAGAGGAAGTAATCTACTCATTTTAAGATCATGGAGTTCATAACTAGAGGGTGGAGAAAAAATTCAAGCCAGTTTTGGGGGAGGGGCAATAACAAAATTAACTGAAACCAATCAAACGAAATGTGCATCCCAGGGGACACTTGGCCACATGTGGAGACATTCTGGGTGTCACACCTGGAGGTGTGGGGTGCTGCTGGCATCTATCGGATACAGGCCAGGGACGTTAGGATTCTGGGACTCTAGTAGAAAGGTTCCCCTGTTCCTCACTGTATTGGCTGCAGTAGCCTTCCTGGAATTCCCCTTTGGAGCAACAGCTGTTTCCATTGCCTGGAGCACTTTTTTGTGCCATTTCTAAGGTAAATTACCCCAGGGGACTTGACAGTGGTCTTTCAGGGAAGTGGAGGGATTAACACTTTTTTGACCTCCTGCCACATTAGGCACTGGGCTATCTGGCTAATTTTTCTTTTTTTAAGGGTGGCTCAGATGGTAAAGCGTCTGCCTGCCATGCGGGAGACGATCCCTGAGTTGGAAAGATCCCCTGGAGAAGGAAACGGCACCCCATTCCAGTACTCTTGCCTGGAAAATTCCAGGGACTGAGGAGCCTGGTAGACTACAATCCATGGGGTCGCAAAGAGTCAGACACGACTGAGCAACTTCACTTTCACTTTTCACTTTCACAACCATTTCCATTTTACACAGAGGACTCAGGCTCAGAGAAGTTAAGTGATCCACCCAAGCTCACATAGCTGAAAAGCAGCATTGTTATGGTTCTACTCTATGTCCCTCTCTTGTCGTTTCCTTATGGTCTTACCCTGAACCATGATGGATGGGCTGCAACCTTATTTACATGTTCTTGCACAGGTCATAGGATTTTATAAGCCATGCTGCTGCTGCTGCTGCTCAGTCACTAAGACGTGTCTGACTCTTTGAGACCCCGTGTACTGTAGCCTGCCAGGCTCCTCTGTCCATGGAACTCTCCAGGCAAGAATACTGGAGTGGGTTGCCATTTCCTCCTCCAGGGGATCTTCCTGACCCGGGGATTGAACCCATGTCTCCTGCAATGGCGGGCAGATTCTTTACCACTGAGCCACCTGGGAAGCCCTTTATTATAAGTAGTGCCTATTAAATGATTGTTAAATGAAAGAATAAATGTAAGTTCCAGAATAAAAAGATTCCCACCCCCAACGTAGCCCATTTTCACAGCTTCCTTCCTTTGGCATAGCTGTATCTATATCCAGATACCTACCCTGCCTCAGTGAGTGAAAGTGAAAGTCACTCAGTCATGTCTGACTCTTTGTGACCCCATGGACTATACAGTCCGTGGAATTCTCCAGGCCAGAATACTGGAGTGGGTAGACTTTCCTTTCTCCAGGGTTTCGTCCCAACCCAGGGATTGAACCCAGGTCTCCCACATTACAGGTGGATTCTTTACCAGCTGAGCCACCAGGGGAGCCCAAGAACACTGGAGTGGGTAGCCTATCGCTTGTTCAGCGGATCATCCCGACCCAGGAATCAAACCTGGGTCTTCTGCATTGCAGACGGATTCTTTATCAACTGAGCTATCAGGGACCCTGCCTCAAGGGAACGTCAAACACAGGAGCTGGAGAGAACTCGGGTTCTTACCAAGCAGGATTTGGGTGAGGAGGCTGGCAATGCTGAAGGGGGAAAAGATGAAGTTGGTCTCCCTCTTCTTCAACACTGAGAAGTCCTGGTAGAGCCTCAGGGAGAAGTCTGTCAAAGCCTCCCCCAGCACCGCCTCTGCTGAGCGGATCTCCGAGTCAGAGCAGGAGGTGACGGGCGCCGGGCAGAAGGGCTCAGCAGTGGGCTGGATGGTTGATTGGACCGGTTCAGTGGCAGGCTGGCTGAAGGGCTTGGTGACAGTGGCTGGCACGACGGTCAGGTTAGTTATCGGCAAGGTGGGAGAGTCCTCGTTGCCTTGAATGGACTCACCATCGAGAATACCTCCTTTCTGGCTGTCTCCTTCACTTTCCCCTTCTTGTAAGTTCCCTGGGCCGACGATCATATCTGAGGTGACTCTGTCCTGTGGTTCAAGAGACTTTCTTTCTTTCTTTCATTATGAGGCACAGTCCCCTTTAAACACAAACACTCAAAGAGAAGGTGGGATGGGTTGCTTGGTTGCTAAGTCTGTCCGACTCTTTGCGACCCCGTGGACTGTAGCCCACCAGGCTCCTCTGTCCGTGGGATTTCCCAGGCAAGAACACTGGAGTGGGTTGCCATTTCCTGCTCCAGGGGATCTTCCCAACCCAGGGATTGAACCCGCGTCTCCTGCATTGGCAGGTGGATTCTTTACCACTGAGCTGCCAGAGCATCAAAGGTGGGATACCAGAGAATTGTTCCTGGCAAAGCTTGGTAGGACAGGGGCCTGCCCTGGAGCCTCACCATGGATTGCTTCAGAGAAAGCCCGCATTATCCCATTTAACTGATAAAAGAAGCCAATAACTGAGACAAATTCAGCAACTAGCACAGGGTCTTAAGAGAAGCTGGAGGAAAAACTAGGGGTCAGACTTGGGTCTCTGCTTCCAGATGCCTTGATCACCACCATATTATCTGATCCATCTCAAAGGGCAATGCTAAAGTCAACTTCCGCACACACCCACTGAATGCACAAGCCAAGGCAAACACCCCCCTTTCTCCCTGGCTCATCCCTTACCCCTGACCTCCGGCACCACTGGGGGCAGCCTTCCCACCCTCACCCCGCAGCTCAGGTTTCCACGAGGAGCTCTTGCTTTTTAGTTTCAAAATGCTGTCCATCTCCTTCGCCTTTCTGCTTTATTCTCCACCTTGTGCAGCAGGGCTGGTCAGCTCGCCTAAGTACCAGGCTCCGGGCCACCACAGCGGGTACGGGGTGGCGGGCCAGGCAGGATTAGACCCTAGGTGGGTCTGAGTCCTTGCTCTTTCCAAGCTGTGTACTCAACTCTGGTGGGAGGACCCCTGGTGTCGATCTCAGGAGGAGCTCTCGAATTCCCCGGAGCCAGAAGGGTTAACCTCAGCCCTGCTCCCGCCTGGCCCGCGCAGGGGTCACTCACCCCAGCCAGCAGCAGCAGCAGCAGGAGGGTCAGCGGGGTCAGCCTGGAGGCCATCTGGGAGGCGACTTCAGCCCGGACCTGCAGGGTCAGCCCGCTTCGGGTGCCAGCTCGGAGCCTGGGGTCTGGGGGCCCCCCCGCACGCCCACCCCCACGGAGCCCGCCCCCATTCAACGCCCGCTCCCGCCTCCCGCCCGGGCGCCTCCTCCCGGCGCCTCCCCCTGTTTTGTTGTTCCCAGACCGCGTCCCTTTCCCGGCTCGGCTGGCCCCTCGTCCCAGCCCCCTCCCAGGCCCGGGGCTGGTCCACCTGCTCCATCTAGAGGGTCCCGCTGCAGCTCAACAATGAGGCCGGGCGGGGAGGGGGGCGGTCGGAGGGGGCCGGGGGAGGGGAGGGGAGGGAAGGGGCACCGGCGACGCCCAGAGACCGCAGAGACAGGGGGGCCTGCGGGAGGGAGGGAAGTGAGGACGGGAGACCGCCTTCCTCCCCAAACCCCCATCCGCCAGCACAAACCTGCTCCTAAGTTCCGATGGCTGCGCTGCCTCGGGCCGACTCAGCGGCTAGTCCCCCAGGGTTAGGGAGGCTGCGATGGGTGGGGGTTCGGTCGTAGCTATTGGTTGGCCCAGGACACTGCCCAGTTACAAATTAAGGCGGATAGAGGGCTGGTGTGGTTTCCCGTAAATCAGGCTGGGCCGGACCACTTGGTCCAGCCCCCTCCTGGAATTTCAGCTCAAAGCCCCTGGAGATCCGGGCTGGGGAAGCTGGGGTGCAGATCTCAGCTGGGCACAGCCGGCGTCCTGCTCCCTCTGCACCTGGCGGTGATGGAGCCATCCCAGACCCCAAATGTCCCAGACCTGCAGCTTACCAGCAAGCTGCCTTCCTGGAACTGCTCTTTGGACTGGATCCCTAAAGGAACGCCCTGGAAAGAGGCCCAGCGGTGCCCATTTGATGTAATAGCTAAGAGCCTCTGGCTCACTTGGTGAGCCTTCTCCTGAAGATAAAGCCTGGACTGGACCTCCTGAGGTCCTGATTTCACCCCTGCTCTCCTCCGTGGCTGTTTCCCCTTCTTTTCTTGGCTACCTGGAGTCCGTGGTTCTACCTATCTGTAATACGCAAGGAATCTGGGACACCCAGTCCAGCAAGCATTCACCTTAAGTGAAAAACAGAAAACTGGAAAAACCAAAACCAAAACCAGAAAGAAAAAAAAAACAACCCAGAAAGCTGGGTATCTGTGTCGAGGGGTGGGAGGCTGGAGACTGGGGGCCGATGGACCCCACTGTGAGACCTGGCTTGTGTGTGAACCGAGCAAGTTGCTTTCCCTCTCCATACCTAGCTTCCCTCCCAGGGTTCCCAGGTAAAATACAGGAAGAAGCTCAATTAGATTTGAATTTCAGATAAACAAAGAAAAGTTTCTTTGAAAATATGTCCCATGCAATATTAGGACCTACTTACATTAAAAAAAAAATTTTTTTTTTTGTGGACGTTTATCTGAAATTCAGATTTAACTAGACATTCTGCATCTTATTTGCTAAATCTGGCAACCCTACCTCTGCAAAACACGGTGGTCTCTGGTGGCCTGATACAGCTCTGATGGCCTGTGGTCGGGTCACTGCCAGGCCTGTCCTGTTTGGCACATTCTGGAAAGTTGGCTGCTAGTACCAGAGCTGCTGTTCCAATGGGTCGACCAGGAACAGGGGCAAGAGAACACTTATGGGCTGCTGGGGGCATCCGTGGGAAAGACTCACAAAGATGGTACCGGCTTCTCAGGTCCTCATTCCTTGGGGCCACAGGGGAACCTCCCAAGTCGGGGGTGGGAGGGAAGTCCCTTTACATCAAGCCGTGGCCGCCAACAGCTGTACAGGCAGTGATACTCCTCTGTCCCCCGGGCTCGAGCTGCGCCAACCTGAACATAGGAGACAGCTGAACAAAAAGATGCTGGTGGAAAGCCACGTCCTTCATCCTTTCATTAATGCTCATGACATCTACGACATGGGTGCTAACATTAATTCCATCTGAAACGAATTTTAAAAAATGAGACTCTGACTTCCCGGGTGGCGTAGTAGATAAGAATCTGCCTGCCAATGCAGGGGACCCAGGTTCGATCCCTAGTCTGGGAAGAGTCCACGTGCCTCCAGCTAGGCCTGTGTGCCACAGTTGCTGAGGCCTGCCCCCCGCGGCCCCGCCCCCATGCTGCAGGTACGGAAGTCCATGTGCCCAGAGCCTGTGCCCCAGAGCCAGAAAAGCCACCGCAGTGAGAAACCCGTGCACCACAATGAAGGGTAGTCCCCGCTCGCCGCAACTCGAGAAAGCCTGAGCACAGCAACGAAGACCCAGAGCTACCAAAAATCAATTAATTAATTAAAAAAAACGAGACTCAACAGAAAATTATTTGATTCACCTGACATCACACGGCTAGTGACAGAGCCAGGGTGTGGACCACGTCTGTCTGAGCTCCAGACGCGGCGCTAACCCCTGTGGATTCCCGGCACAGGACATGAGCGCGTCTGAGGCTGGCAGCAGAGTGAACACCCTGTGTCCGGCGGCAGGACCGTGGAGCTCCGAGCACCAGGGTCTCAGGGCGGACAAGGACCGGCGCAGAGGTCTTCCCAAGCTCCTCCGGACGTCCCAGCTCTTTGCCAAAGCATCTCTTCTGGACGTTTAAACGGTGTCTCTGCTTTGTGGCTACTATCTTGCCCGATGAAACTGGGAACCAAGCTGAAGCCCTTTACCACTGTGAATGGCCTGAGGTTGACTTAAGCAGGGTGTTTACCTTAGTGTGGGCAATCGGATGGCTTCCCTGGTAGCTCAGTTGGTAAAGAATCCACCTGCAATGCAGGAGATCCTGGTTTGATTCCCGGGTCTGAAAGATCCGCTGGAGAAGGCATAGGCTATCCACTCCAGTATTCTTGTGCTTCCCTCGTGGCTCAGCTGGTAAAGCATCCACCTGCAATGCGGGAGACCTGGGTTCAATCCCTGGGTTGGGAAGATCCGCTGGAGAAGGGAACAGCTACTCACTCTAGTATTCTCGGGCTTCTGTGGCTCAGCAAGTCCAGGGTTTCTCTGTCATGAGAACCTTCCCTTCCAATGGGTGAGGATGGATAAGCTCACAGGAGGCCCTTTCCCCTCCATGTGTGTGCACGGCTTCTCCTCCCTGTGGGGTTCCTGGTGTTGGATAAATTCAAGTTCGCACTGAAGCTCTTTCTGTAAAGCGTTTTATCTTTTTTTTCCCATCTCTGGTCCACCCTCAGGTACCAACTGCTATGGGTGAAGCTTTCTGACAACCTGCATGCCCGCGGTTTCTCCTCAGAAGAAGAATTACCCAAAAGCCAGGATTTGGGCAGAAGACTCAGGGTCACCAGACTCCCAGAACACAGAGAATCATTCGGAAGATTATTTCCTCGTTTCACTCACAGAAGCCACACGAGTATCACTACAGACGCAGAGAGGTTGTGATTATGCACAAAGAGTGTCTTGGGCATTAGGTCTCAGTCCTCTCTTCGGAATCCTAGCTGAGGAACACCATTCAAGGAGAATAAAATTTTGTTTCTTTTTTTTTTAATTTATTTATCTGGTTGCACCAGGTCTTAATTGAGCCTGTGGGATCTAGTTCCCTGATCAGGGATTGAACCCGGGTCCCCTGCATCGGGAACCCAGAGTCTTAATCCCTGGACCACCAAGGAAGTCCCTCATTTCTTATTCACTATGGATCAGGGCCCAGGGTCTGTAATGTCAGATGTTGACCTGCCAAAAAAGGATAAGATGCAAATCTTTTCTGTCTGCCAGAGAGGCGAGTGAGGTGGAACCATCTCTTCTGTAGTAGCCCTGCCAGGTAGACCAGATGCACAGCTTTACCTAGGACGTGTATGATTTTTAGCTAATCATCTCTCTTATGTATGTGCAGCAACACACCGCCTAATCGACCACATGCGCACGCGTGCACACACACACACACACACACCAGCTTCTTGCATTGTTCTTTGAACCTGCTCTGTCAATCTGATGGTTGTCTCATTAATGGTCTTGCTGCATATTTGTGTGGGAATCATGTTTCTGCCATTCTGAGGGCTGTGTCTTAGCTTTCCTTTTTTAACTCGTTTTTTTTTTTTTTTCCTGGAGGGGAAGGGCCAGGAGAAACATCCACAGTGGCACCGGGGCAGCCCGGCCCCTACCCTGGCTCCCCCTTGTGTGGGGGGTGGTGCTTAGTGAGGACGGGTGGAGCGCTGGCTGAGCCTGTCTCTGGTTTCCTGCAGTCTTCTCGGCGCAGGCCAGGGTTGGCCGCCGTGGCTGATGGCCGGGTGAGGGTCAGCAGCCGATACCCCTTTACATCTTCTCACCAAGCTGCCCCCTGTGGGCTGTTTTCTGCCCCACGTCGTGTGACGTGTACATATAGTGCAGGAATATTCAGCCGTGAAAAGGAAGGACATTCTATAACACGAGACAACAGGAGTGGGCCTGGAGGACACGATGCTGAGTGACAGAAGCCAGACATAGACAGGTATTGCCTGATTCCACTCACGCGCGATGCCTCGAGTAGTCAAATCCATAACATCAGAGACTGGAATGGTAGTTACCAGAGTTGGGTGGGAGATGGGAATGGAGAATTATTGATCCCTAGGCATAAAACTTCAGTTAAGTAAGAAGAATAGCCCTTGGGAATTCCCTGGCGGTCCAGTCAGTGGAACTCCATGCTTTCACTGCTGAGGTTGCAGGGACAATCCTTTGTCAGGGAACTAAAATCCCAGAAGCCCCAGCCAAAAAAAGAGGTAAACAAGCTAGAGACCTGCTGTACAACACTGTCCTTACAGCCCACACCAATGTACATTAAAAAATTAGGAGACTAGATCTCATGTTGTTATCACAATAAAATAAAACAAAACCCTCTATTTTCATCTTCCATCGGTCAACTGGTAGGACATGGTTGGCAATGAAAGACAAAGACGTGGGTTAGGTCCGAATAGTTAGTGAGAAGCACACACCAAACCCTGACTCACAACCTATTTGAAGACCCTAGAAGGTCAAGGAAAATAAAGCTTTTCTGATTGGAACAAAAATGTATTATGACTCCCGATGAGTATTCTAAATGGGCTCATTTACTTCTTTCTAAGGAAATTTTATGGGCTTCCCTGGTGGCTCAGACGGTAAAGAATCCACCTACAGTGCAGGAGACCCAGATTCAATTCCTGGGTTGGAAAGATCCCCTGGAGAAGGCAATGGCTACCCACTCCAGTATTCTTGCCTGGAGAATTCCACGACAGAAGAATTCTCTGTCCTGGCAGGCTACAGTTCATGGGTTGCAGAGAGTCTGAGACGACTGAGCAAGTAACACTTTCACTTTCAAGGAAATTTTATACTATTCTTTCAAAATTACCACTACAACATCACATGTGTACTTTGTAAAAATTTTCAAACAATCCAGACATTTATAAAATGAAAAGTTATTCCAGATACAGCTTCGGGTAACAGTTTCAAGTGTATTCTTAGAGACTCTCTAATTGTGAAGTTACATCTGCCTCTTACACACATAATTATTACTCTTCCATAATTTCTTGTCTCATCTGAGTGTCACAGACATTGTTCCATGTCGTTCCATGCCGCTGTGCCTCATTCTCCTCACGGCTGCCTGTGTTCCTTTTCATGCATGTATCACCAGCCATGGACGGAGGTTCGTGACATTGTCCAGGAGGCAGGGATCAAGACCATCCCCATGGAAAAGAAATGCAAAAAGGCCAAATGGCTGTCTGGGGAGGCCTTACAGATTGCTGTGAAAAGAAGAGAAGCGAAAAGCAAAGGAGAAAAGGAAAGATATTCCCATCTGAATGCAGAGTTCCAAAGGATAGCAAGGAGAGATAAGAAAGCCTTCCTCAGCAATCAATGCAAAGAAATAGAGGAAAACAACAGAATGGGAAAGACTAGAGATCTCTTCAAGAAAATCAGAGATACCAAGGGAACATTTCATGCAAAGATGGGCTCAATAAAGGACAGAAATGGTATGGACCTAACAGAAGCAGAAGATATTAAGAAGAGGTGGCAAGAATACACAGAAGAACTGTGCAAAAAAGAGCTTCACGACCCAGATAATCACGATGCTGTGATCACTGACCTAGAGCCAGATATCCTGGAATGTGAAGTCAAGTGGGCCTTAGAAAGCATCACTACGAACAAAGCTAGTGGAGGTGATGGAATTCCAGTTGGGCTATCTCAAATCCTGAAAGATGATGCTATGAAAGTGCTGCACCCAATATGCCAACAAATTTAGAAAACTCAGCAATGGCCACAGGACTGGAAAAGGTCAGTTTTCATTCCAATCCTAAAGAAAGGCAATGCCAAAGAATGCTCAAACTACTGCACAATTGCACTCATCTCACATGCTAGTAAAGTAATGCTCAAAATTCTCTAAGCCAGGCTTCAGCAATACATGAACCGTGAACTTCCTGATGTTCAAGCTGGTTTTAGAAAAGGCAGAGGAACCAGAGATCAAATTGCCAACATCTGCTGGATCATGGAAAAAGCAAGAGGGTTCCAGAAAAACATCTATTTCTGCTTTATTGACTATGCCAAAGCCTTTGACTGTGTGGATCACAATAAACTGTGGAAAATTCTGAAAGAGATGGGAATACCAGACCACCTGACCTGCCTCTTGAGAAATCTGTATGCAGGTCAGGAAACAACAGTTAGAACTGGACATGGATCAACAGACTGGTTCCAAATAGGAAAAGGGGTACGTCAAAGCTGTATATTGTCACCCTGCTTATTTAACTTATGTGTAGAGTACATCATGAGAAACACTGGGCTGGAAGAAGCACAAGCTGGAATCAAGATTGCCGGGGCAAATATCAATGACCTCAGATATGCAGATGACACCACCCTTATGGCAGAAAGTGAAGAGGAACTAAAAAGCCTCCTGTTGAAAGTGAAAGAGGAGAATGAAAAAGTTGACTTAAAGCTCAACATACAGAAAACGAAGATCATGGCATCTGGTCCCATCACTTCATGGGAAATAGATGGGGAAACAGTGGAAACAGTGTCAGACTTTATTTTTCTGGGCTCCAAAATCACTGCAGATGGTGACTGCAGCCATGAAATTAAAAGACACTTACTCCTTGGAAGGAAAGTTATGACCAACCTAGATAGCATATTCAAAAGCAGAGACATTACTTTGCCAACAAAGGTTCGTCTAGTCAAGGCTATGGTTTTTCCTGTGGTCATGTATGGATGTGAGAGTTGGACTGTGAAGAAAGCTGAGCGCTGAAGAATTGATGCTTTTGAACTGTGGTGTTGGAGAAGCCTCTTGAGAGTCCCTTGGACTGCAAGGAGATCCAACCAGTCCATCCTAAGAGATCAGTCCTGAATATTCATTGGAAGGACTGATGCTGAAGCTGAAGCTCCAGTATTGTGGCCTCCTGATGCGAAGAGCCGAGTCATTAGAAGAGACCCTGATGCTGGGAGAGATGAAAGGCAACAGGTGCTGGGAGCAGCACAGGACGAGACGGTTGGATGGCGTCACCGACTCAGTGGACGTGAGTGTGAGCAGACTCGGGGAGATGGTGAAGGACAGAGGAGCCTGGCGTGCTGCGGTCCATGGGGTCAAAAGGGGTGAGTCATGACCTGGCGACTGAACACCAGCCAGGCGCCTCCCTGTACTGTGCTTCCAGGAGGCTCCCTCTGGCCTGCCTGCTTTTACTCTCCTTACTCAGCAGCTTGCCTGGCTTCTCTGCTACATTTATGCCTCTAACCTTTGGTTCCAACTCTCTGCTGTCACCTTTTTGGGTAGAAAACCCAGGTCTGGACAGTTCACTCAGTTCTGAATCTGGTTCCTCCCGGACTGGGATTTCTTCTTTTGACCCACTGCTCCTGACTGCCGCCCCCGGGGATGACAGTGCCTGCCCCAGCCCCGGGGGGCCAGCCCGCCTGCCCAGCCCTTATCCATCCCCGCCTGACAAGGTGGGCAGGGAGCCAATATCCTGGTGCAGCTGGAAGTGGACGCAAAGCCCCCGTAATTGCTAGCCCTGCTGAGGACTCTTCTCTGCTCCACCCTCTAACATGTAATTACCTTTGCCCTACAAACCTTGCAAGCATCTCATCATACAAATATTTACCTGCTACAAATGGGAGTTTTTCAGACAGAAGAGGGGCTACACATTCCCCCCCGGCCCGGGGCCCTGTAGTCAGTCACAGGGCAGAAGGGAAAGCACATGTATCTTTGAGTCACCCTGACTCGGATTCAAATCCTGTTTTTCTACTTTAAAAAATTATTATTTAAAAAACATTATATATTTATTTGACTGTGCTGGGTCTTAGCAGTGGCACACAGGATTTTTAGTTGCGGCGTGTGAACTCTGAATTCGAATGTGGGACCTGGTTCCCTGATCAGGGGTTGAACCCCTGCCCCCTGCATTGGGAGCTCGGAGTCTTAGCCACTGGACCACAGGGGAAGTCCTTACTTTTCTACTTATTGACTGTCTTGGGGAAGTGGGGGGTGTTAACCTCTCTGAGGAGTCACAGTTTCAGAATCTGATTGATATGGAGGTTGTACTATCTCCCCTACAGGGTCATTTTGAGGATTGGGTAAGACAGGTGACAAATACTTAAAACGTATTTGAAAAGATAGCTTTTGAGTGCTGATGACTACCTTCCCGTAAGTTCCAGAAAAAGCCATCATTTTTGTTTCCCATTAGTGTGGTCATAAATTGGGCGCTCATGAATGGGGTTTTGCATCAAAAGGGGTTTGTTCTTGAGTCAAGCATCCTTGCAAGCCCATCTAGACTTTTAATTTTATTTACTTTTATATTTTGGTCTCATCTCCCGGCCTGTGGGACCTTCGTTCCCCAGCCAGGGATCGAACCCACATCCCTTGCACTGGAGGCATGGAGTCTTTACCACTGGATCATCAAGGAAGCCCCTAATTTCATTTTATGATGAGACACATAACCCAAAAGAAATCTGCAATGGCCGCCCGGTGTCTTTGTGTTTGTAACATTAAGAAACTACAGTGATTCATAGAGAAAATTACACAAGATAAATGTACAGTTTAACAAATATTATAAAGTTCACATCCACGTAACCACCACCCTGCTCAAAAACTAGGTTATTATTGTCAAGCTATAAGCACCCTCTGCTCGCCTCTTAATCCCAAGTCCGTTTCCCTACAGGAGGCCACGGTTGGAATGTTGCAGTCATCACTTGCTTACTTTTCTTTATATACTTGCCTCCTATGTCACCACTCTTAGACAACAGCGTTAGTTTTGCCCATTTCAGAAACTTATATAAATGAAATTGCGGTGTGTATTCGTAAGCATCTGCGTTTTCTCGCGAGCAGTGTGCTTTTATGATTTGTCCGTACCGTGGCGTGGAGCTATGGTTCGTTCATCTCCGTTGTCCTGTAGAGTTCTGTTGTGTGAACACACCCACAGTGTCGTGTGCTCTGGTACAGATGGGCACTTGTTTCCAGCTCTGTACGAGGCAGCTACGAATATACCTGTGCATGCGGCCAGTTTCTCTAGGGTCTGTACCCAGGATGGTCATTTCTGAGTCAAAAGGTGTAAGCACCTTCATTTTTTCTCTACCACTTCCAAAGTCAGTTTGCGATTTAAACTCTCATAGCAATTTATCAAACTGTTGTGTTAGACCTTGGGATGGTGAACTTTATGAATCAAATGGACTGGGCCATCGTGCCCAGTATTTGGTCGAACATCATGCTGGAAGTTTGGATATTTCTCTGGAGCATTTTTTTTTCATAAGATATTAATATTTAAATCAGTGGACTTTGAGTAAAATAGATCACCCCTTATAATGTGGATGGGCCTCATCCAATCAGCTGATGGTCTTAATTGAACAAAGACTGCCCACCCCTAAACAAGAAGAAACTCTGCCAGCAGACAGCCTGTGGACTCTACCA
The DNA here is from genome assembly GCF_055505025.1 of Bos grunniens. NCBI lineage: Eukaryota > Metazoa > Chordata > Mammalia > Artiodactyla > Bovidae > Bos > Bos grunniens. The sequence continues at coordinate 81,799,210 of NC_141179.1, read as the reverse complement.
ACGAGTCTTCCCTGAGTCCAGCCTGCCAGCCTACCTGATCAGGTTTAGGACTCACCAAGCCTCAGAATCATGTGAATCAGTTCCTCAAAATAAACTTCTCTCTTTCTCTCTCTCTCTCCCCTTGTCTGTCAAACATCCAGAACACACACATACACCCACACCATATATATATATGAGACTCTGCACACCCAGTGCAAATGTTCCAAGTTTGACCCTGCATGCCATAACTAAAGAGCCTGCATGCCTCAGCCAAGGTCCGGTGCAGCCAAATAAGAAAATAAATATTTTTTAAATTTTTCTGTCCTAACTTGAACCCTTGACCTCCACCTCCGGCTCTCTGTATGGGGCTGGAAGGTGGTAGGAGACTGACTAAGCTCTCACCCAGGGGGTCTGGAGCTTTGCCCCCATCCAGTCCATCAGCAGGCCTTTCAGTAACATCTCCAGAACGTATCCCGAATCCACTCACCTGTCTCGTCTGGGGATGACCCCAGTCCCCCCACAGTCCTTCGTCACCGGAGCACTGAACAGCTCCCTAACTGGCTTCCGTGCCTCAGCGCTGCCTCTTCCATGCATTCTGCATTTGGCAGCCAGAATTGTAAACAAGAGCAGATGATCTTCCACGGAAGACCATTCTGACGGAAAGTCACACCAACGACTTTCTTTCCGCACTCATAATAAGATCTCAGCCTGTCTAGCCTGCGAGGCTGGGCCCAGCTGACTTCTGCCTTCCTGTCCAGTCTCCCCTGGTATTTCTCAGCTCCCCTATCCCATCAAGTCCCCGCCTTCTAGAATATGGACACTCTTGCTGCCTCTGTCCTTTCTGTTCCTGGGACAGGACTTTGCCTTCACTTTCCGCGCGGCTGCTTCATCCTTTGGATCTGAGCCTTTATAATTATTCTTTTAAATATTTTATCTATTGATTTGGCTGCACTGGGTCTTAGTTGCGGCATGCCGGATCCTAGTTGCAGCAGGTGGGATCTAGTTTCCTGGGAGGGGCTCGAACACAGGCATCCTGCATTGGGAGCACAGAGACTTAGCCCCTGGGCCACCAGGGAAGTCCTCCGTTTGAGCCTTTGAATGCTTCTCCTCGAGGGGCCTTTCTGAGCACCTTCACTGTTATTCTCTACCACAGTGACCTTTGGTTTTTCACTATGTGTATCACGAAGGAGAGTTATTTTTTTAATTTATTTGTTAATTGGAGGAAAACTGGTTTACAATGTTGTGCTGGTTTCTACTGTACTGGACGTACCTTTCCTGAGTGAAAAGGCAGAGGTCCTGAGCGTGGGGACTGCTCGTGGGAACTTGATGAGCTGCTGAGAACCTCAAGTGATCATGTGTAACCATCAGGGACAGCCTGGTGTGTGTGTCTGGGAGAGGAGCTGGGTCACTGAGTCTCATGGAAACGTTCCCCACCCAGTGAGAGCATGCCAACTACAAACTCGCCGAGCACCGGCCTCCACAAGGATGGAGGCACAGCCCCTGGAGCCACTGGCCTTCAGCGCCCCCGAAAGGGGTTCAGGGAGGAGGTCAGGAACAAGGCACTCTGTGCTCCGGGAAGAACTGGCAGAACAGGGCTTCAGATAGTTTCATGTTCTCAGGAGAAGATTTTATGAGCCCAGTTATTCCTGCATCTCCTCCTATTCAGAAAAGCACTGAAATCATCAAAGGTGGCGTCTGGTGGCACATATATGTAATGGAATATTACTCAGCCATAAAAAGAAGTGAAACTGGGTCATCTGTAGTGATGAGGATGAACCTAGAGTCTGACATACCCAGTGAAGTAAGTCAGAAAGAGAAAAACACATATTGTATATTAACACATATATAGGAAATCTAGGAAAATGGTGCTGATGAACCCGTTTGCAGGGCAGGAACAGAGAGGCAGATGTAGAGGGTGGACGTGTGGACACAGCGGGGAAGGAGAGGAGGGGACGAACTGCCAGAGCAGCATTGATACAGACACCACTGTGTGCTAAACAGAGGCCTAGCGGGGAGCTGCCGCGCAGCACGGGCGCTCAGCTCGGCCCGTGATCACCCGGAGCCCAGGCGCTCAGCTCGCCCGTGATCACCCAGAAGGGTGGGGCGGGGTAGGGGGCTCAAGAGCGAGGGGCAGTGTACACACAGGGCTGACTCACTAACACCACGCGGTAAAGCCATTCTACCCCAACTAACAAAAGAAAAAAAAAAGGAGGGGACTTCTGCTCTTCGTGGCCAGCAGCAAGCCTTTGCCAAAGTGTGTGCTTGACGGCAATATCCCCTTCGCCAAAATCACGGAGATTACTGGCTTTCCCGCTGTGAGTTAAAAATATCAGGAAACAAAGGATGTGGCAGCCGTGAAACCATCATCAGAGCCACCGAACGGTGAGCCCTGAGGCGCTCAGGGTGGAAACGGCAGGCCTGCCTTTGCAAGCACCCCCCACACACCCCGATGGTGCACCCTGAGGAGGCTCAGGGGGAAAACGCAGGGCACTGGCCCCAGGTAGCCGGGGTGCGTGTCAAAGGAGTGATTTCTACGGGCCCAGGTTTTGCATCTTCCCAAACACAGAAAGGGCTTCCCTGGAGGCTCAGATGGTAAAGCGTCTGCCTACAACGCGGGAGACCTGGGTTCAGTCCCTGGGTTGGGAAGATCCCCTGGAGAAGGAAGTAGCAACCCAATCCTGTACTCTTGCCTAGGAAATCCCATGGATGGAGGAGCCTGGTGGACTACAGTCCATGGGGTCGCAAAGAGTCAGACACGACTGAGCGACTTCACTTTCACTTTCTTTCATACATAGAAAAGCACTAAATTAATTTGAGATATCTCGTTTTCTTTCATTAACAATAACCTTTTGATGTCCCAACTATCTGGTCTTTGTCACAAAAACTCCTGTATACCCTTCCTATCTCCCCCTTGCCTCTTTGAAGCAGTCCCTCAGAGTGATCTGAGAGTCTTGTCTCTGGGCTTGAAGTCCTCAGAATGTCTGCTGAATAAAACACAACTCTCAACTTTTAGGCTGTGGTTTTCTTTTTTTTTTTTTTTTTTTTTCAGTCAACACCTACCTCTTCAGAGCAGTTTCTCTATGAAATTCCATCTTTCAGGCTACAGTCCTCATTTTTTCCAGAATAAAACTGAACTCTTGGGATTTCCCTGGTGGTCTCCCGTGACTTAAGAATTCTCCTTGAATTCTCCTTGCGATGCAGGGGACCCAGGTTCAATCCCTGGTTGGGGACTAAGACCCCACATGCCCTGGGGCAATTAAGCCATGACTAGAGCATCCCCATGCCATCTGATACAACCAAATAAATAAATAAATAAAAGCAAGTTAAAAAGCTTAACTCACAACTCTCACATTGTGCACTTTTTTTCCCATTGACCAGGGGATTCCATCTTTCTGATCCCTCCCCATCCTCATGTGAGTTGAAGGAAGACAACCACTCATAAACAGGAAGAGTGGGCGTTAAAGAAGCACGCCAGTGGCGCACTGGTGCCAGCTGCTAACTTCTGTTGCGGCTGGGGGCTAATGGGGTACATTCTCACGGTTCAGAATCAGACCTCTCTCCCACCTTGGAGAAGCTCTGATTCCATTCCTGGTCCACGTGATTTCCTTTCACACGCTGGTACACAAAAGAAACTCACCAGATATTCCCTGAATGACTGGATGAGCGAGGTGGCTGGACACTGGCCACGAGGGCGTCTAGCGGTTACTTCCTCCTGCTCACACCCCAGGAGGCATGGATGAGCAAGGTGGCTGGACACTGGCCATCAAGGACGAGAGGAAAGCGGCCCACGATGGCGTCTAGCGGTTACTTCCTCCTGCTCACACCCCAGGAGGCGCTTTTGGCAGCTGCTACTGGGAGGCTGGTGACACCCGCTGCCTCCTTGGAAGAACTGATACGGCTAAGAGAGGGGAGACGCAAAGACGTTACACGGAGGTAGGGGTGGAGCGGGGAGAGCATGCCCTCCCCCAAATTCCAGAGAAACGGCTGCGCCAGGAGCTGTAACAATTCAAGGCCAAGGCGTAATCTCTATCCTACCCCAGCCTCGGTACTACACGCTGGAGAAGGAAATGGCAACCCGCTCCAGTATCCGTGCCTGGGAAACTCCATGGACAGAGGAGCCTGGCGGGCTACAAGTCCAGGGGGGTCGCAAAGACTCAGACACGACTGAGCATGCACGCACAGCCTCCATACACATCACTCATGCTTTGCTTGTGACCGCAAGCCCTGACTGACTCGCATTTTCCTCCCTTACCAAATACGTAGACATTTAAGCATTACCATGAATCGCATCCATTTACATGTGGGCTACAATAAAAAGACCTTTTGGTAAAAAAAGTATTTAATGTCACAGATGGGGCTAGATCGATGCTTCCTATCCAGCCCAAACGCATTCTGTCATCGCTTCACCTCATCCAGGTTTTACTTGTGTTTGTTGAGTATCCAAATCTGGCTGAGTTTTTTCATTCCATCAGAAGCTCCCCACGGCCTTTCCGGCCAGGCTTCAGACCACAGAGCAGCTCGGACTAGTGGCAAACACTCCCAGCTCAAAGGCCTCCGGTCCTGTCCGCATTTCAAAGATGACCGTTTCATCTCCCGCAGTCAGTTCTAATTGCCATCCAGAGAGCTGACCCAGAAAGCTGGCTCCAAGGCTGGGTTCTGCGTTTCCCGTTAGGTCTCTGGACTCTGCCCTGGCCTCTTCTCCTGTGGGCTGAAATGGAGAAAGAAGCGGGGACAAAACTCTGGGGGATGGGAGGGCCAGGGCCCTTCTTCCCAGCTGTGGAAGTGTCTCCGGATCAGGATGTGGTTCCCTGGGTGATGAGTCAGGTCTCAGGCCTTTGACACAGCCCGAGCCAGAACGCTAATTCACCCTTCTTCAAAGCTCCCTCATTGCTTTATTATTATTATTATTCTTAACAAGGGGCTGCCAGCTGGATTTCAAGAGGCTTTGTCTTTTGCTGGCCTTTCAGAATAGTTTTTAAAGCAGTGTTCTGATGGAAACAAAATCCATTTCAGACGTAATTTCCTTGTAGGGTCCTCTGCACAGCAGACTCCCCAGTCCCAAGGGCTTGGCCAGAACAGGCTGTGGGGTAAGCCCCCAACTCCTGTGCTGAATGTCCAAGGCTCAGGGATCATCCTATTCCAGGAAATCCCATGGACGGAGGAGCCTAGTAGGCTACAGTCCATGGAAGTCTGCAGGCCAGAATACTGGAGTGGGTAGCCTTTCCCTTCTCCAAGGGATCTTCCCAACCCAGGGATCGAACCCAGGTCTCCCTCATTGCAGGCAGACTCTTGCCCAGCTGAGGCACAGAGTGCCTTGTCACAGACTGTCCTGAAGGATTGAGAAAGCTGAGGAACTCCAGTCCTGGCCCCACGCGGTTTTAATCCCCAGACCTCTCATCTGTAAAACAGTGGGCCTTTTTTTTTTGCCATATTCTCTCACCGCTGTACTAGTATGTACTTCCATATTTGCTGTGGACCGAGTTGTTTCTCCCCCGTGTGCCCTCCAAATTCATATGTTGAAGCCCTAACCCCCAGAGTGACTGAATCTGGAGATAATCTTTAGGTGGTAAGTAAAGTTCCATGACCCACTCCAGCATTCTTGCCTGGAAAATCCCACGGACAGAGGAGCCTGGTGGGCTACAGTCCGTGGGCTTGCAAAAGAGCTGGACCCAGCTTAGTGACCAAACAGCAACAGTAAGTCCAGTGAGGGACTTCCCTGGCTCTCCAGTGGTTAAGACACTTTGCTTCTAATGCAGGGGGCTCGAGTTTGATTCCTGCTCAGGGAACTAAGATCCCACATGTCTTGAGGCCAAAAAAAGGTTCCGTGAGGCCCTAAGGGTGAGGTCTTAGTTCAATAGGACAAAGACCTTCTAAGAAGAGGCAGAGAGACACACACACACTTCCTCCCCCCGAGGACACAGAGGAGAGGGACCTCCCTGAGCATCTCCTATGCTGGCGTCCTGATCTCGAACTTCCAGCCTCCAGAACTGTGGGAAAATTAATTTATATTGTTTAAGCCACCTAGAAGAGGGAATTTTGTTAGGGCAGCCTGAGCTGACTGAGGGGCTCATTTTGCTCACTTGAATACACATATACAAAAAGGACATTTGACACTGCCTCTGTACCTGGAAACTCAGGAGCCCTCACCAAAGACAGAATGAATCAGGGCCAACCAGACACGGGGCCTTGAGCCCAGAACACTTGCAGGGGCCTGTGAAAAGGCTTTAATTTTAATTTCTTTTAAAATCAGAAGGAAAAAACAGAAGTAGAGTCACGGATGTAGGAAACAAAGTTATGGTTCCCGGGGTGGGGAGCTGGGTTGGGGGTGGATAAACTGGGAGCTCGAGATGGACCCACACACACTGCTGGACATAAAACATATAATTAGTAAGGGCCTGCTGAACAGCATGGGGTTCTTCTCAATATTCTGTAATAACCTATATTGGAACAGAATATAAAAAAGAGTGGATATATGTATATGGATGATTGGTACACTTTGCTGTACAGCCGAAACTAATGCAACTTTGTGAATCAGCTACACTCTGATAATTTTTTTTTAAATCAGAAGAAGAAATAAATACAATAACAAATCCAGTCTTGATTATACTCTTTTTTTTTTTTAGCTTGCAGGATCTTCATTGCATCACGTGGGACGCTTTGTTGCCCAACACGGACTCTCTAGCTGTGGCAAACGGGCCCCGGAGCGCTCCAGCTCAGCAGCTGGGGTGTGTGCTCTGAGTTGGTGCAGCTTGTGGGATCTTAGTTCCCTGATCAGAGATCAAACCCAAGTCCCCAACATTGCAAGCGGGATTCTTAACCACTGGCCCACCGGGGAAGTCCCTTGAATATATTCTTATTTATATCAAAGAAGAACAAAAAAATAGAGGAAAACAATGCAATGGGAAATCCCTCTCTTCAAGAAAGAAAGAGATCTCTTCAAGAAAATTAGAGATACCAAGGGAGCATTTCATGCATAATAAAGGACAGAAACAGTAAGGACCTAACAGAAGCAGAAGAGATTAAGAAGAGGTGGCAAGAATACACAGAAGAACTGTACAAAAAAGGTCTTAAAAACCCAGATAACCATGATGGTGTGGTCACTCACCTAGAGTCAGACATCTGGACGTGTGAAGTCAAGCGGGCCTTAGAAAGCATGACTGTGAACAAAGCTAGTGGAGGTGATGGAGTTCCAGCTGAGCTATTTAAAATCCTAAAGGATGATGCTGTTAAAGTGCTGCAGTCAATATGCCAGCGAATTTGGAAAACTCAGCAGTGCTCACAGAACTGGAAAAGGTCAGTTTTCATTCTAATCCCAAAGAAGAGCAATGCCAAAGAATGTTCAGGCTACTGTATAATCGGGCTCATTCTGCATGCTAGCAAGGTAATGCTCAAAATCCTCCAAATTCAGCTTCAACAGTACATGAACTGAGAAATTCCAGATGTACAAGCTGGATTTGGAAAAGGCAGAAGAACCAGAGATCAAAATGCCACCATCTGTCGGATCATAGATGAAGCAAGGAAATTCCAGGAAAACATCTATTTCTGTTTCACTGACTACACTAAAGCCTTTGAGTGGATCACAACAAACCATGGAAAATTCTTAAATAGTGGGAATACAAGACCACCTTGCCCGTCTCCTGAGAAACCTCTGCAGGTTGAGAAGCAGCAGTTAGAACCAGACATGGAACAACTGACTGGTTCAAAATTGTAAAAGGAGTAGGTCAAGGCTGTATATTGTCACCCTGCTTATTTCAGTTACATGCAAAGTACATCGTGTGAAAAGCCAGGTTGCATGCATCACAAGCTGGAATTAAGATTGCCAGGAGAAATATCAGTAACCTCAGATACGTAGATGACAACATCCTAACGGCAGAAAGCAAAGAGGAACTAAAGAGCCACTTGACGAAGGTGAAAGAGGAGAGTGAAAAAGTTGGCTTAAAACTCAACATTCATGCCATCTGGTTCCATCTCTTCATGGTAAATAAATAGGGGAAACAGTGGAAACAGTGACAGACTTTATTTCTTGGGCTCCAAAATCACTGCAGATGGTGACTGCAGCCATGATATTAAAAGACGCTTGCTCCTTGGAAGAAAAGCTATGACCAACCTAGACAGCATATTAAAAAGCAGAGACATTACTTTGCCGACAAAAGTCTGTCTAGTCAAACCTGTGTTTTTTCCAGTAGTCATGTATGGATGTGAAAGTTGGACCACAAAGAAGGCTGAGCACCGAAGAAATGAACTGTGGTGCTGGAGAAGACTCTTGAGAGTCCCTTGGACTGCATGGAGATCAAACCAGACCACCCTGAAGGAAATCAACCCAAATATTCATAGGAAGGACTGATGCTGAAGCTGAAGCTGAAGCTCCAATACTTTGGCCATCTGATGCAAAGAGTTGACTCATTGCAAAAGACCCTGATGCTGGGAAAGATTGAAGGCAGGAGGAGAAGGGAGCAACAAAGGACCAGATGGTTGGATGGCACCACCGACTCAATGGACATGAGTTTGAGTAAACTCCAGGAGTTGGTGATGGTGTGCTGCAATCCATGGGGTTGCAAAGAGTCAGACACGATTGAGTGACTGAACAACAGCATCTATTCTCTAAGCAACTTTCAAATATAAAATATGGTATCATTAACTACTAGTCACTAGGCTGTACATTACTTCTCCAAGACTTACTTATAACTGGAAGTTGGAACCTACTTCCCCCACCTCCCACCCCTCACCTCTACCAACCTACCTGTTCTCTACATCTATGCGCTTGGTTTTCAGTTTGTTTAGATTCCACAGAGAGGTGACTTAGAGGCCTTTCTCCCGCAGCCTTTTGCTCTCTTTACAGACACACGTCTCTGATTCAATGGTAAAGACAAAGGTTGACCTCAGCCCTCTCCATGTCCTGCAGAGAGCTCAGCACAGGCCTCACAGAAGCAGGCACTGATTAAATTTTGTGGAAGAAATGAATACAAGCCAACTACATTAGAGAAAAGTAAAAACAGTTCTTCTGAAACCTTGTGACTCAGACTTGGACTTGAACCCGCCGTCTTTTAGCTGAGATCACACACCTTGATTTCAAGACTTAATGAGGCTCTTGATGTCTCATCGCAGAGAGAATTTTGTGAGACAAGGTGATAGGTAGGAAGTGGATTTATTTAGACGCAGCACACTCCACAGATAGAGTGAAAGCTGTCTCAGAAGAGAGTGGCCCTGAAACCTGGTGTGGTTAGTTTTTATGGGCTGAGTAATTTCATAGGCCAGTGTCTGCAATTCACTTGTAATTCACTTTGTCTCTTCCAGGACTGCCCTTCTCTGAGGCTGGATCCAGTAACCCTGCTGCAGGCTTCCACAGCATCAGATGATTGTCTGTAGCCTAACGCTTATCACTTTGCATTAAAAATGCAGGGACTGTATTCTTTCTCCATCTCAGTAGCCAAGAACTTCTCAAGTACAAGGAACCCACGTTCTCACTGTGGTCACTGCCTGGTGCTCCCTAGTAAATGCTTATTAACTGAGATGAACAACCAGAGACGGGCTCAAAGGCCTCAGTTCCTTCATTTCTACCTATGCTAAGGGCTTGTGGACAGTGTCCCATTCGTTTCTGGCAGAGAGAAGACGCCCTGTTTGGGAATTCCCTGGCAGTCCAGAGGGTAAGGCTGTGCTTTCACTGCTGTGGGCTCGAGTTTGATCCCTGCTCAGGGAACTACATTTAAAAAAAAAAGAGAGAGAGAGAGAAAGACAGAAAACAAGAAGATTCCCAGTTAAAACTCATTGAATTCAATGAAACAGAGATTAAATCATTCTGCAAACACATCCTGCACACCAGCAGAGAAGTTGTTTGGTATCAAGACACCTAGATAAACAGGAAGTGAGGCCGTGAATTCAGAACTCAAAGTATGTGCCCAAAATGTTTTCCACCTCCTCGGAGCTGAAAGAGATGAGGGTAAGGGAGACGGGTTCACCCAGTCTCACCGTTACTGGGAGATTACTCCCCAGATGCTGCCCTGTGCTCTGGGGCTCCAAGCCCATGAGAGCCTTACCTTCATGCTGGGGAAAGAGCCCCTGCCCTCGCACAAGGGCGGAGAGCCCTGCCTGCGTTCTGGGGCACACAGTAGGCCTGCGGTGTGTACTGGACCCATGCTAAGATCAGGGAGGGCCCTGAAGTCTGTGCTGGGGTGCCACCACCCAACTGTCTCCCAGATCTGCGTGTAATAGGTGCTTGTGAGCGTCCTTAGTCGCTCAGTCGTGTCCGGCTCTGTGTGACCCCATGGACTGTAGCCCACCAGGCTCCTCTGTCCGTGGGATTCTCCAGGCAAGAGTACTGCAGTGGTTTGCCTGTGCCCTCCTGCAGGGTAGTAGGTACTTCAGTCAGTCAGTTCAGTCGCTCAGTCGTGTCCCACTCTTTGTGGCCCCATGGACTGCAGCACGCCAGGCCTCCCTGTCCACCACCAACTCCCGGAGTTTGCTCAAACTCATGTCCATTGAGCTGGTGATGCCATCCAACCATTTCATCCTCTGTCATCCCCTTCTCCTCCTGCCCTCAATCTTTCTCAGCATCAGGGTCTTTTCAAATAAGTCAGCTCTTCCCATCAGGTGGCCAAAGTATTGGAGTTTCAGCTTCAGCATCAGTCCTTCCAGTGAACACCCAGGACTGATCTCCTTTAGGGTGGACTGACTGGATCCTTGCAGTCCAAGGGACTCTCAAGAGTCTCCTCCAACACCACAGTTCAAAAGCATCAATTCTTCGGCGCTCAGCTTGCTTTATGGTCCAGCTCTCACATCCATACATGACCACCAAATACGAAACCTAGAAAAGGACTGAAAGGCCCACCAGACCCCCGAAGCTAGAGGATGGGTCTGAGGGCGCCCCTCGGGGTGCTCTGCACCCAGCGGTCACGTGGGGGAGGCTGCCTCCCTTACCCAGTGCCGGACAGCACAAAGGACCCCAAGCTCCCAGGGGAGGGCCCTGGGGGCGGACATCGTCTCCGGTGTCTCGCAGCCATTTGTAGAGTTGGGACACGGGGCCAGAGAGGGTTAATGGTTTGCCCAGGGGGGGCTTCGGGAATCCGCTGGAGGGGCTCAGGGCGCCGGTCTGACGGTGGGGACCCCAGGCGGCCGGTCGGGGAGCTGCGCGTGCACGGCGAGGATCTCGTGTTTACTCGGGGCGCGCGCGCGTCTGGAGCAGAGCGGGCTGAAGACGGGGGTGGAGCCCGGCGCGGCCTCGGGCGGAGGCCGAGGCCCCGCGCCCCGCGAGTGCTCGCTGCCCGGTGCCCGGCGCCCCGCGATGCCGCGCGCTCCCAGGCCCGCCGGGCTTTAGACAAGAAAGCGCTCGAGCTCCCGGCTCCGGAGCCCATCGGGGCCCGGGCGCGCCCCGCTCCTCGGTGGCCCCGCGGCCGCGGTGGGCGGAGCGGAGCGCGGGCGGGGCCCTTGGGGGCGCGGCCCAGGGGCAGGGCGCGCGAGCCCGCAGGCCGCTCCAGAGTCTGGCTAGTCCCCCGGAGCCCCGCTCTCGGTTCTAAGATGACGGCGAGCAAGCGGGTGGCGAAGGTAACCCCTCCCTCGCGGCTCCGCGCGCCTTCCCGGGCCCCCGCTCCTCGCATCCCGCCCTCTGCTCCCCGAGCCCGTTTAGGGGATCCGGGGCCGCTGATCCCTGCGTCCCTACCCCCTCCCCGAGGACCAGTGGGGCTGCGAGAGGGGCTGCAGTTTCGGGGGGTGGGAGGACATGGACGGGGGTGTCGCCGGCTCTCTGAGTTGTGCTGGGGGATGAGCCGCCTCCCCCGAATCGGTTTCAGTTTCATTTCTCCTGCCAGAAACTGACAGTTACCTGCGTCCCGGGTGCGGGGCTTCCCCGGGGGCTCAGCTGGGAAAGAGTCCGCCAGCAAAGCGGGAGACCTGGGTTCGACTCCTGGGTTGGGAAGATCCCCTGGAGGAGGGAAAGGCTACCCACTCCAGTCTTCTGGCCTGGAGAATCCCATGGACTGTATAGTCCACGGGGTCGCAAAGAGTCGGACACGACTGAGCGGCTTTCAGTTTTAGGTGCTGGAAGGGTTGGTTGGTTCCTTGGCGTCTTCCTGCAGCCAGGCGCTGTGGTGGCAGGTGCCTTTTAAGCAGAGATAACCAGGGCCCCCGTGCTTTGGTGCCCACTTTAGAGCCCCGAGAAGGGGGACGTCCCTGGCGGTCCAGTGGTTAGGACTTCCACTGGAGGGGGCACGGCTGGATCCCCAGTCGGGGAACTAAGATCCCTCAGGTCGTGCAGCGACACCTCCGCGACCCGCCCGCCCCCTCCCCCTCCCCGCCGCGCTCAGAAAAAAAAAGTCCCAAGAAGTATGGGACGCTGAGTAGGAGTTGAGAGCAAAGTTCTCAGGGTTTTCTCCGGAAGAAAAGCTGCCAGGGCGAACCCAGGAGGTTACCTGGAGTAGATGGTGTGAGTTCATTTGGTCTACAGATGTTGTTGAACGCCTCCCATACGCTGGTTCCTGCTCTAGGAAGTACGGAGGCAGAGAAAATGAAAAAAGTCTATCTTTTTTCTGATCAGGGACACAATTTTGAAGTGAGGTCGGGAAGGATGGTGAGGGAGGGATTTTCCCCAGGAGGTGGGAAAACCCAAGGTGTTTGGGGGACTGGGGTGTGGCTGGGATTGGAGATAGATGGGGAAGGTGGGGGAGTATTCCCTGGTGGCTCAGCTGGTAAAGAATCTCCCTGACTGTGGAACAATTCTGGGGAGGTGGGTCTGACACCCCTGAGGCTTTGAGTCTCTCAAAAGTGCCCCTCCTGTGTGCAGGCATGAGGAGGGTGAACAGGTGGTGCTACCCTCAGCCTCTGGGAAGAAAATGATCACAGGTTGGGGCACAGAGAAGGCTCAGCCCCAAAGGACTGAACTCTGGAGGTTTGGCAGCGATGAGGCAGAGAGTTTTTCCCACCAAGCAGGAAAGCTGGGAGCCAGCCTGTGTCTCCCCGGCACCATTAAATGGCAGGTAGTTTACAGCGGTCATTTCAGCAACCCTGTGAGATGAGTCCTCTACCCCATTTTACAGATGGGGAAGTTGAAGCTCACAAAGACTAAATTGATTGTCCTGGGTCACCCGGCAGGCAGTGATGGGGCTGGGATTTGAGTCCAGGTTGGTGAGGCTCCAAGCCAGAGGTTCTTTCAGCGGCTTCTCTATTTTCATTTTCTGTTCCTCTGAGTCAGGTGATTTCTAGCAGGCCTTGGGGAACAGCTGTGTCTCAATACAGCTGTTGAGACAGCTGTGGGTTTCAACACCTCCAGGCTTTGCAAAAGTCTTGACAGAACTCATGTATGACAGGTAAAGTCCAAGTTCCTTCAGTTTTGGTAAAGTTGGGAAAATGTCTCTTCCAGGGCTTTTCTGTGCACTGTGGGGCTTCCTTGTTGCTCAGGAGTCATAGACGATCCTGGAACTGGTAGCAGCAGATGCTTCTAGTTTGGGGTAGCAGATCAACGAGGGATCATAGACTCTGGGCCCTTTGTTGGCATGAACAGAGATGGAGTGTAGAAGGATAAGAAACAGGGGATAAGGGTGTGCTTATATTTTGGGGCTCAGAGAAAGTATAGCAGGGGCACAGTGTGAAGGGTTCCCCCAGCTGTGGACCATCTTTGGGGACCTTTCTCTCTGCCTTTGTTTATACCAGAGTTTCACAACTTTGTCGCCACTGATATTTGACGTTGAGTCATTTTCTGAAGGATGTTATCACACCCCCGGTCTCTACCCACTGGACGGAGCAGCACTCCTCCACATGTGGCAGCCAGAAAGGGGTCTCAGTTCAGTTCAGTTCAGTTCCGTCCCTCAGCCGTGTCCGACCCCATGAATCGCAGCACGCCAGGCCTCCCTGTCCATCACCAACTCCCAGAATTCACTCAGACTCACATCCATCGAGTCGGTGATGCCATCCAGCCATCTCATCCTCTGTCGTCCCCTTCTCCTCCTGCCCCCAATCCCTCCCAGCATCAGAGTCTTTTCCAATGAGTCAACTCTTCTCATGAGGTGGCCAAAGTACTGGAGTTTCAGCTTTAGTATCTATCATTCCTTCCAAAGAACACCCAGGACCGATCTCCTTTAGAATGGACTGGTTGGATCTCCTTGCAGTCCAAGGGACTCTCAAGAGTCTTCTCCAACACCACAGTTCAAAAACATCAATTCTTCGGCGCTCAGCTTTCTTCACAATCCAACTCTCACACCCATACATGACCAGAGGAAAAACCATAGCCTTGACTAGACGGACCTTTGTTGGCAAAGTAATGTCTCTGCTTTTGAATATGGTATCTAGGTTGGTCATAACTTTCCTTCCAAGGAGTAAGCGTCTTTTAACTTCATGGCTGCAATCACCATCTGCAGTGATTTTGGAGCCCCCCAAAATAAAGTCTGACACTGTTTCCACAGTTTCCCCATCAATTTCCCATGAAGTGATGGGACCAGATGCCATGATCTTCGTTTTCTAAATGTTGAGCTTTAAGCCAACTTTTTCACTCTCTTCTTTCACTTTCATCAAGAGGCTCTTTAGTTCCTCTTCACTTTCTGCCATAAGGGTGGTGTCATCTGCATATCTGAGGTTATTGATATTTCTCCCGGCAATCTTGATTCCAGCTTGTGCTTCCTCCAGCCCAGCGTTTCTCATGATGCACTCTGCATAGAAGTTAAATAAGCAGGGTGACAATATACAGCCTTGACGTACTCCTTTTCCTATTTGGAACCAGTCTGTTGTTCCATGTCCAGTTCTAACTGTTGCTTCCTGACCTGCATGTAGGTTTCTCAAGAGGCAGGTCAGGTGGTCTGGTATTCCCATCTCTTTCAGAATTTTCCACAGTCTGCTGTGACCCACACAGTCAAAAGCTTTGGCATAGTCAATAAAGCAGAAATAGATGCTTTTCTGGGTCTACACATTGCCAGAAGTGCTAGGGGCGGGTAGATAAAGGAACGCCCCGGTTGAGAACCTCTGGTTTACACCCATTCAGTGTTCCAGAAAAATATGACCTGCCCTTGAATGTCTCTTTTTAAATACATTTATTTATTTTTTGGCTGTGTCATGTGGCTTACAGGATCTTAGTTCCCTCGCCAGGGATCAAACTCTGTGAAGGCGTGGAGTCCTAACCACTGGACAGCCAGAGAATTCCCTAAATGTCTTTTTATCTATTTTTTTTTAAGGTCTATTGCCAAGGGGAGGGGAAGAAGGGAGGGGCAGCGTTGAGTAGGGGGTAAGAGGTACAAACTATTAAGTATAAGATAAGCCACAAGGATATATATACTGTACAATATGGGGAATATAGCCAATATTTTATAATCACTATAGACAGAGTATAACCTTTAAAAATTGTGAATCACTATATCATAACATATAATATTGCCCAGCAACTATACTTCAATTAAAAAAAAACTTCTTTAAAGAAAAGAAAACACATTTTTGAAAAGGTCAGTTGTCCCACGAAAAGAACCCCAAATGGAGAGCGGGAGTCCTTGGTCTAATACTGACTCTGAGATGTGCTGCACACTGGGGCGCACATCGCCGAGCACGGCAACGTACAGCAGAGTGTTAACGGCTTTGGAAAGTCCCTCAGGGAAGAACTCGGTTTAGCCTAGTGTTTCCCAACGTGCTTGACTGTGGAATCCTTTTCCCGTAACAACTGTGAACTTTGCACGGGACACGCTGTGCACATCTGCTCTAACTGGGCCCTGTGCCCTGGGGCTTCGCCAGCTCTCTGCAGGCGGACTCCTGTTCATGCTGCAGGGCCCAGCTCAGTGTCACCGCTGTGAGGCTTTCCTGCTCCCCACGCCCTCCCCTCTCCTCTCTTCTCCTTTTGAGAGGGTAACAGGCAGGAAGGCCAGGGGTCTCCAAACGGAGGAAGCAGGCTGCAAGCGTCAGACGTTTTTTTATCGCTCTCTTAAGCGGCAGGAGGAAACAAGTGTGGGATTTTTTTCTCTTCTCTATATTTTTCTCTATATTTTCCATTCTCTAAATTTAAAAGGAGGTTTTTCTTAAAATTCTGTGTTGCCATGACGATCCCTGGCTCCACCTGAAGTTAACTTTTCGCAAACCTTGAGTTTACCAATGCATTTTCTTATGGAAATGTTTGTCTTATGCTATGTTAACGACCTGTGTATTTACCCTGGACTCTGTCTGTCTTCAAGTCGGTTCAGCTTAAGACTCAGAACTGATAAGGGCTCGACAAACCTGTGTGTTTTACTCGTGCGTTGTTTTCCTCATTGATGTTAATGAAACTATATATTTCCTTGGAAACCTGTGTTTCTTCAGCATTCATGTCAATCGCTTTATGGCCCGGGATAACTCACCTGGTGCCAAGGTCATCTCAGAACGCATCTGTGGGTGAGGGGCCTGGTGCCAAGGTCATCTCAGAATGCACCTGTGGGTGAGGGGCCTGGTGCCAAGGTCATCTCAGAACGCACCTGTGGGTGAGGGGCCTGTGCCACTCCGAGGTCTGAGACATCTCCTGTCTCTAGTTAGCGGCCTGCCGATAGAGTGTACCATGCTGTGAAGGCTAGCAGGGCGGCACTCTTTCTGCCCCCTTCCGATGTCTATGTCAGAAGCTTTCTCTTTTCATGCTTTAATAAAACTTTATGACACAAAAGCTCTGAGCAATCAAGCCTCGTCACAGGCCTGGGATTGAACTCGGTCTCCTCCGGAGGCCAAGAATCCCGGCGTCTTTCACGACTCGGCGACCACCTTTCCGTTTCCCCTCCTATTACGCATCCACACTTTATTCATGGAATCACAGCGTCCAGTGAAGCTCTCGAGGGCGGGCCTGTGCCCTAGTGACCTGTCCGTGGAGGACGCTGTTGGGAGAGCTCAGTGGTGCTCAGGAGACGGGCTGCCTTCCTGGAAGGCAAGTCATCGCTTTTCCTCTGGTTTCCCTGCTTGCCGTGTGGCGTTCTCCTCTGCTGCCGTCTGCCTGAGCGGTGCCCCCTCCCCAGGCCTGCTCTGGGGCAGTCTGACGGGGACAGGCTGGCGTCTCTGCTGCCCGCCCGCCCTGCCCCGAGCACGGTGAGGGCGTGTGGCCATGCTGCTCGCCACTGGGTAGAGGGAGGCAGGGCTTCGTGGCTCCCTAGAAGAGAGCCAGAGGACAGACGTGAAGCACCTTGGGTTCTGGAGAAAAGACTCTTCAGAGAGCTGTGATGTTGTTATTTAGTCGCTCAGTCATGCCTGACTCTGCAACCCCGTGGACTGTAACCCACCAGGCTCCTCTGTCCATGGGATTCTCCAGGCAAGAATAGTGGAGCGGGTTGCCCTTTCTTTCTCCAGAGGACCTTTCCCACCCAGGGATCGAACTGGGTCCCTTGCATTCCAAGGCTGATTCTTCACTGAGCCACCGGGGAAGCCCCAAGAGGTTTACTCCCAGGTTATAATATCTAGACCTGGTGATCTGCATCATCCTCCACCTGGTACCTACTGAGCTGGAGTGAAGCTAAAATCCGGCGATTCACTAAAGGCCCTGAGCACCGGGCCAGACACACTCTGAGTGCGCAGTGAATGCCGGCTTCTGTCCTGCTTGGAACTGGGGACGGTCTGCTGTGGGGGGCGGGGGGGAGGGTGCCGGAGGAGGGGAGACTCGGCCAGCTGCCCGCTCTGTGCCCCTACAGGAGCTGGAAGACCTGCAGAAGGAGCTTCCCAAGTACCTGCGGAACCTGTGCAGCGAGGAGGACAACGTGCTGGTGTGGCACGCGCTCCTGCTGCCTGTGAGTGTCCGGGGGCCCTGCTGGGGCTGGACCACTTAGGGCAGGGGCCGGGGCAGGGAGGGCTAGACTGGGCGAGGACGTTCCCTGCCTGAGAATCCTTTCTTCTTATTTTTGGCTGCACCGGGTCTTCGTTGCTGCACGCGGGCTCTCTCTAGTTGCGGCTGGGAACCAATCTCTAGTTGGGTGCCGAGGCTTCTCAGTGGGGTGGCTTCTCTCGTTCTGGAGCACGGGCTCCATGACCGGCACACTGCCTTAGCTGCCCCACAGCGTATGGGATCTTCCTGGGCCAGCGATGAACCTGGGTCCCCTGCACTGGCAGGTGGAGTCCTAGCCACTGGCCCATCAGGGAAGTCATGGAATTCTTTTTTCACTGGAGATGATCATTGGCAGATGGGGGTGTCTCTCTCTACATTGATTGCTTCTGAGGTGCAGGCCAACTGATGAAGAGGCTAAAAGGCTTTTGGACTTAGATGGAGACCCCTTCTTCAAGCCAGTAGCTACTGAGCTCATCTTGGAAGCTTCATCAGACAAAGAGCATTAAAAAAAAAAAAAAAAAAAGGCTTCCTTGTTGACTTAGTGGTAAAGAATCTGCCTGCCAGTGCAGGAGACATGGGTTCAATCCCCGACTCGGGAAGATCCCACATAGCCGGAGCAACCAAGCCCGTGCACCACTCCATTGAGCCTGTGGTCCAGAGCCTGGGTCCACAATGCCGGAGCCCACCTGCCACGACTGCTGAAACCCGAGTGCCCTAGAGCCCCCCTTTGCTGAGGCCTCACCCTTGGTCTTGCATCTGTGTCCCAGCCCCAGCCTCTGCACGTTATCGAGAACACATTTTCTTTATCTGTCCAGCATTTGCTCAGACATACCCATGACTACCACAGCTTCCTTTCTGCCTTCTGCTCAAGAAGAGGAAA
This sequence comes from Bos grunniens, assembly GCF_055505025.1. NCBI lineage: Eukaryota > Metazoa > Chordata > Mammalia > Artiodactyla > Bovidae > Bos > Bos grunniens. The sequence continues at coordinate 81,780,623 of NC_141179.1, read as the reverse complement.
TTTCTTAAAACCTTGACTCTTTTTTCAAAAGGTTCATTTATTTGGCTGCACCAGGTCTGAGTTGCGGCCTGTGGGATCCGGCTCCCTGACCAGGGATCGAACGCGGGCCCCCTGCTTTGGGAGCACGGAGTCTTAGCCACCAGGGAGGTTCCACGTATGTCATCCTGACGGTCATCCTCCTGCCTTCTCTGCCACGAAGGTTTTGAAAGGGTTTGGAGCTTTCGCAACAGCCTGGAGGCCCCTGTGCGCTGTGCTGGGGTCATCCGAGCCCCGGGGTCCCCCCACTAGGGGTGTGGATTACTGCTCCCATGTGGAACAGTCCAATCGACCGTGCTGAATCCCCATCTGGGCAGTGTTGCTGTGACCCTGGGCAGGTTACTTGTATGCACTGAACTTGTTTCATCTGGAAATCCTGATGCTAATACTATGAGTTCTCAAAATACTTACCCTAATAGCTGACACATATGGAGTGCTCGCCATGTGCCTGGCCATGTTCTAGATCCCTAACGTGAATCAGCGCAGGACTTCCCTGGGGGTCCGGTGGCTAAGACTCTGTGCTCCCAGCGCAGGGCACCTGGGTTCCATCCCTGGTCAGGGAACTAGATTCCACATGTTGCAACTAAGACTCAGTGTAGCAAATACATAAATAAACAGTAAAAAAAAAAAAAAAAAAAAGAAAGAAAAGAAAAGCTGGTGCACTCTTCATTACCTTAAAAGAAAAGTGAATTGACTCATTTAATTGCCGCCCAAGCCCTGTGGAGAAGGCTGTGACTCTTTCTGTAAGGAGAGCACAGAGACGTTCGGCTGCTCGTCTAAGGTCGCACAGGCATGGGGTTGACAGAGCCACGACTCACACTCCAGCCACGTGGCCCGAAGACCACGTAACCCCTACACCCTGCTGCATGGGCTAATGCGTATCAAGCCCTTAGCAGCAGGCAGCACAGAGCGGATGCAGGAAAGCCTTCCAGTTGCTCAAGTCTAGAGGGTCTTCTGCTGGCTCTTGGCAACGCTTAGGCACTCCAGTTCCGAACTGTTGTTTTAAGATGGTAGAATACCCATAACAGTATGTACCCTCTTAACTATTTTTTTTTTTTTGGCTTTGCTGGGTCTCTGTCGCTGCAAAGGCTTTTCCCTAGGTGCAGTGAGCAGAGGCTACTCTCCAGTTGCAGGCTTCTCGCTGCAGTGGCTCCTCGTGTCATGGAGCACGGCTCTAGGGTGAGAGGGCTTCGGTATTTGCAGCTCCCGGGCTCTAGAGCACAGACTCAGTACTTGTGGCGCACAGGCTTAGTTGACTTCCCTGGTGGCTCAGACGGTAAAACATCTGCCTGCAATTCGGGAGACCCAGGTTCGATCCCTGGGTCGGGAAGATCCTCTGGAGAAGGAAATGGCAACCCACTCCAGTACTCTTGCCTGGAAAATCCCCTGGACAGAGGAGCCTGGCAGGTTACAGTCCATGGGGTCACAGAGTTGAACACGACTGAGCAACTTCACTTTCATGAGCTTAGTCGCTCTAGGACATATGGGATCTTCCTGGACCAGGGATCAAACCCACGTCCCCTGCACTGGCAGGCGGATTCCTAACCACTGGGCCACCAGACACGTCCTAGAAAAATGGTCAACAAAGTAAATCCTAAAGGCTCTCATCACAAGGGGACATTTTTTTCCTTATTCTTTCTCTTCATTATTTTATATGAGAAGATGGGTGTCAGCTGAACCTATTGTGGTAATTCACAGCATATGTGAATCCAACCATCAAGCTCAACGCCTTAAGTTTAGTGATGTGTATCAGTTATTTTTCAATGAAACTGGAAAGATGTTAATTACCGATATAATAAAAAGAAGCTAAGGTGGTCCTGAGGATGCCTCCAGTCAAATTGCACCCATTTTTCAAGAGAGGAAACTGAGGCTTAGGGGTGGGAGGCAGCTGGCCCTCAGGCGCACAGCAGAAGCCAGGATCTGACTCGTGTGAATACCAGGCCAGGGCGCTCTGACCCACAGCCCAGTTGCTAAGTGAATGCACGTGCAGTCTGTGTCCGCATTCACGGTCCTTGCTCGGAGTGGAGCAGAGGAAGCCTGGGCCCCTGGGGCAGGGCGGGGAGGGCGGAAACCAGGCCCAGGTCCTGGGGGGAGGAGGGCAGCTGTGCCTCTGCCCAGAGCGTGACCCCTTCTCTCGCACAGGAGAGGCCACCCTACAACCTCAAGGCCTTCAGGCTGTGCATCAGCTTCCCCAGGGAGTACCCGTTCCAGCCCCCGACGGTGAAATTCACCACCGGGATCTACCACCCCAACGTGGACAGGGACGGGAGGGTGTGCCTGCCCATCATCAGCAAGAAGAACTGGAAAGCCAGCACCAGGACCTGCCAAGGTGGGGGGCCCCCCTGGACGGGGCCCTGGACTGAATGGGTCGGAGGGGGAGTCCCGGGACCGCTTTTGTGTCGGTTGCTCCTGTTTACTGTCGCTCAGTCGCTAGGTTACGTCGGAGTCCTTTGTGACCCCAGGGACTGTGCCCCAGGCTCCTCTGTCCGTGGAGTTTCCCAGGCAAGAGACTACTAGGGCTTCCCTGTAGCTCAGACGGTAAAGAATCTGCCCGCGACGCGGGAGACCCGGGTTTGATCCCTGGGTCGGGAAGATCCCCTGGAGAAGGACGTGGCCGCCCACTCCACTGTCCTTGCCTGGAAAACTCCATGGACGGAGGAGCCTGGTGGGCTACAGTCCACGGGGTTGCAAAGAGTCAGACGTGACTGAGTGACAATTCGTTGAATTCCCTTGTCTAACTCAATGAAACTAAGCCATGCCTTGTGGGGCCACCCAAGACGGAAGGGTCATGGTGGAGAGGGCTGACAGAATGTGGTCCACTGGAGAAGGGAATGGCAAACCACTTCAGTATTCTTGCCTTGAGAACCCCATGAACAGTGTGAAAAGGCAGAATGATAGGATACTGAAAGAGGAACTCCCGAGGTCAGTAGGTGCCCAATGTGCTACTGGAGATCAGTGGAGAAATAACTCCAGAAAGAATGAAGGGATGGAGCCAAAGCAAAAATACCCAGTTGTGGATGTGACTGGTGATGGAGGCAAGGTCCGATGCTGTGAGGACAGCCGAAGGGGCGGGCCTAATAACGATAAGTGCATCGCTTCATTAGGCACTCTGACCCTGCACTAAAAGCATCACACGGTATCTTTTTAGTTCACTTTTTTTTTTTTTTTACTGAAGTATGGTTAATTTTGAGGGAAGGAAATGGCCACCCACTCCTGTATTCTTGCCTGGAAAACCCCATGGACAGAGGAGCCTGGCAGGCTATATAGTCCATGGGGTTGCAAAGAGTCGGACACGACTGAGTGACTTGGCTTTACTTTTATGGTTCATTTACAATGTTGTGTTAGTTTATGGTCCACAGCAAAGTGATCCGGGTATACACGTGTATATGTATTCTTTTCATACTCTTTTCCACTGCTGTTTATCACAAGGCACTGAGAACAGGTTCCCAGGCTGCACAGCAGGGCCTTGCCGTCTGCGTCTTTTGCGTACGGCAGTCTGTATCTGCTCACCGCAAACTCCCGGCGTAGCCCTCCTCTCCTGCTTTCCCCCGGGTCTGTAAGTCTGCTTCTGTTTTGTAAATGAGTTCACTTGTATGTTTTTACGATTCCACATGTAAGTGATATCATATGGTCTTTGTCCTGCTCTGCCTGACTTCCTTCACTTCCTTTAGTTGATACGGAGATCTCCAGGTCTATCCGGACGTTGCTGCAGATGGCCTCTGTTCACTGTTGTTTGTGGCTGAGCAGTATTTCCCTATACGTGTCTGCCACATCTTCTTTATCCCCTTGTCTCTCGATGGGCATTTAGGTTGCACTCGTGTCTCGTCTGTTGTAAATGGTGCTGCTGTGAACGCTGGGGTACACGGAGCTTTTTCAATTAGCGTTTTCTCTGGGTATATGCTCAAGGGTGCGATTGCTGGACCATTCGGCAACTCTACTTTTAGTTTTTGAAGGAACCTCATGCTGTTTTCCAGAGTGGCTTCACCAATTTACCTATCCCACCAACAATGTGGGAGGGTTTTCTCTTCCACCCACCCTCTCCAGCATAAAAATTCACTTTTTCTTCTGTATGGTATTTTTGGTATACATCCATGGATGGCCAATTGAAATTATAATGGATTAACCATAATTCAGGAATACAAAAATAGAGCCGGGCGGCCCTTGAGGACTTGGTCTCACATACGTCCCTGCACCACTGAGAACCCGAACTTTCTGACCCAGGCAACCAGCCATTTTTAACACACCAACCTCATTCAGTCCTCCTAGAAGCCCCTTGAAATAGTGCTCTCATCGGCCCCATCAGGACACAGGCGTGTGAGAGCTGAGCTCTTACCTGAGCTGGCAGGCGGTAGAGCTGGGATTCGAGGCCTCCCTTGGCCGGCTCTGAACCTCGCGGCTCAGCAGAACTTTCTTCAGTGATGAAGTCGGTCCATAGCAGCCCTGTCCAATGCCGCAGACGCTGGCCCCATGTAGGTTTCAAGCACTTGAAGTGTGGCTGTTGTGACCGTGAACTGCTTTGCTAATTGTCGTGAATTTCAATTAATTTAAATCAAGATGACCACACATGGCTGGCAGCTACATGTCGGGCACCGTGGCCCTAGTCTATGGACGTAATCAATATGTGATCAGTCCTGTTTCTGGGGACTTGCCTGGTGGTCCAGTGGCTAAGACTCCACACTCCCAATGCAGGGGGCCTAGATTTGATTCCTGGTCAGGGGACTAGATCCCACAAGCCGCAACTAAAGATCCATAATGAAGACCCAGAAAGGCCAAATAAATAAATAAATGCTTTTTAAAACTATCCCACCTCTGGATCAGCCCAGGAGTTCTTAACCCTGGAAACGAGTGCTGGGAAGAGAGGGAGGCGTGGTCCTTGGTGAGCACCAGAGCTCTGCAGAGCGCCCCGAGCCCAGGGCCGCACGCTGGTGTGTGTGCCCACGGGCACGGGGGGAGGGGGACACTGTCTCCGCCCAGTTCCCGAAGTCACCCGTGAAAGATTTCAAGCCACGGGGCAGGAGTGGTTTCCAGTCTTGAGCCTCAGAACCCTTTTTCCCCAAATAAAAAAAATTTTGGAATCCTATTACTGCCTCCATGGACATGAATTTGAGCAAACTCCAGGAGATAGTGGAAGACAGAGGAGCCTGCGTGCTGCAGTCCTCAGGGTCTCAGAGAGTCAGACGCAACAAAAGCAGAGCGGTTCTGGCTGAAAAGGGAACAGAACCCAGAAACCATGTTGATCTCACCAACCCCCGCGACGGGGGTTGTGACACGGTGTGAAAACCACTGACTGCCATCTGATTTGCTCGTAGAGCCGTCCTCAGGCATGGGTTGGTGTGGGTTTCACGGGGATCTGGGAGTGGGCAGCATCGCTTCCTTCCCAGGAGTTTTTTCTGTCCCTCCTGATGTCCTGATCTGACTTCTCTCCCCAGTCTTGGAGGCCCTCAACATGCTGGTGAATCAACCGGAGCCGGGACAGCCCGTTCGGCTGGAGCTCGCGGAGCAGCTGACACAGGACCCAGAGCTGTTTGACCAGATGGCCCAAGAGTTCACCCTCCAGTTTGGAGTGGACCGGCCCTCCTAACCCGACTTCTGAGCCGCCTGCTTTCTGTGTGACGGATGGACGCCCCTCGTGGATGGGGGACCAGAGCCTCTTTGCGATTTTGCACTTGCTCATGTCTTCCAAGATTTCCTTCTTAGGTTGCGTTGTGTGTGTATGGGGAGGGGACTGCTGTTATGAGTGTGGACTCACTGGCCACAGATGTGCTTTCCCCAGCCCCTTTCTCTGCCCCGGAGCCAGAGGCATTTACGTTTGCAGACTCAAAATCCAGCTCTCCAGTGCTCTGTGATGGGGGTTCCTGGTCCCACCGGTTCGTCCATCTTAGAGACTCAGGCCACCTTCCCGGCCAGATGAGCAGCCAACCTGAATCCCCACCCCCCACAGAGCCCTGCTTGGGGGGCAGCAGATAGGAGGGGGCCGGGGGAGGAGGGACTCTTACCACTAAGTACTCTGGGGATGGAGTGGTTGAATCGTAGACTTGTATAGATTGAGGTGCAAAACCTTTCCGTTTCCACTGATGAATCATAAAGTGAAGAGTCTCCTCTCCACCCCAGAAATCTGACTGTACGGTCTTTCGCTTTGTTTTTTTTGGCCGAGCTGGGATCGTCACTGCTGGCTTTCCTGTAGTCTCGGCAAGGGGGAGCAACACGCTAGTTGCAGTTCCTGGAGTCTCGGCAAGGGGGAGCTCCTCGCTCGTTGCAGCCCCGGGCGTCCCATCGCGCGTCCGCTCTTGCCGAGATCGGACTCCAGGACGCAGTAGCTGCAGCTCGTGGGCTGGGTAGTTGTCGCACGTGGGCTTAGTTGCTCTGCGGCCTGTGGAATCTTCCCCGATGAGGGATGGAACTGGCGTCCCTTGCACTGCAAGGTGGAATCTTAACCACTGGGCCACCAGGGGGGCCCTGACTACATGGTTTTTAACCCACTGCTGTCCCGTTCGGAGGCCGGTTCCTAGCGTCAGCTTTATGCCGGGAGGGGTTTCCCTTCCAGCTTGAGTCCAGGGGGAGCCAAGGAGACCGTGCGTTTGCTCAGCTGTTAAGCACAAGGGTCCACCTGAGCGTTCACTGAGGGGGCAAGTGGTTCATCAGGAAGAGGCTTGTTTAGCTGCAGTCGAATGAAAGATGCCTGCTTCCCCATCAACGGAGGGCTCGCAGGGCACGGAGCCTTGTGTGACCCCAAGCGCTGTGGGGAAAGCTGGCTGTGAGGGACCCGGCCACCCTCAGCCAGAGGGGTCGTCGACCCACCCACAGGAATAACGCCCCCGTTTTATACAGGAGGCAGCCAAGGCTAACCGAGCACTCCAGTGGGTTGCCACGTCCACTCCGCTGACCCGGGCAGAGTCCACACCTCTGGCCATAGTGCCGAGCTGGCGGGCTTTCATTTCTGTGTTTTTCCTGAGCTGTTCTCATCAGCGCATATGCTCCCAATGGCTGATAAAGCCAGATAGGACTGTTAGCAGGACATTAGGGTCAGCTCCAGGCTTCCTTGGTGGCTCAGCGGTAAAGAATCTGCCTGCAAGACAGGAGATTCCCCCTGGAGGAGGGCATGGCGACCCATTCCAGTATCCTTGCCTGGAGAATCCCATGGACAGAGGAGCCTGGCGGGCTGCAGTCCACGGGGTCGCACAGAGTCGGACACGACAGAAATAGGCAGCTGCAGCAGTGTACTCAGCTCTAAGGCTCATCTCTAGTGAGCAGCAGAAAAACGGAAACAAAACCTCAGCCAGAGTTCAGGGATTACCTCAGCACAAAGGAGGAGCTTCTGGAGGAGCTTCTAAAACCACTGGCCTTTTTTTTTTTTCATTTTTTTGGCCGCACCACACAGCATGCAGGATCTTAGTCCCCTGACTTGGGATCGAACGCATGCCCCCTGCAGTAGAAGTGTGGGTTCTTAACTACTGGACTGCCAGGGAAATCCCCAAACCACTGGCTTTTCAGAGACAGAACATGGAGTATCTTAGAGTCAAAGAAATCACCTCCGGGTCCCACGAGCCTAGTTTGAGTGAGAGTTCTAGAAAATCTTCTACTCCAGTCCCTGTCCTGGAATTCCCTAATCTAGAAGTGTGGAAAGAGGGGAAAAGATGTGGGAAAGTGCCACCCGTGGCTGGAAACGTGAGGATGCCATCACCTTGGCCACTGCTTAGAGAGCGTTTACGTGGCGGCCCCGGCCGGGCCTTTTGTCCTTCGTTGCCGTGTTGTTAGTCGCTAGATGGCTAAGTCGCGTCTGACCCTGACCCCGTGGACTGCAGCACGCCAGGCTCCTCCGTCCCCCACTGTCTCCCAGAGTTTGCTCAAAATCATGACCACTGGGCCGGTGATACTGCCTACGTAATCCCATTTAGCCCTCACAGCACCTGTGGGATTTTGAGCCTCTATTATCCCCATTCAGATGGCGAACTGAAGCTCAGAGAGGTTCTCTCACTGGCCCAGGGACGCACAGCTTCTTGGCGATGAGACCCAGTGCACTGTCCTGTCCCAGATGCCTGTCACAGTTGTTGAGAAAATCACCTCAGGTGAGGAAAGCAGGCAGCCGAGGCTGCTTATCCCAGAGTGAGAGGTTCCCAGCAGGGTAGGGAGGGAGCCCCGAGGAGCCAGACGGGATTTTACAAAAGAGCCTTTAATGCAGTTAAGATGGGCGCCTGCCCAGCCCCGCCGCCTCCGTGGAGCTGAAGGGGGCCTCCAGGCCAGCACCGGCCAGCCCCTCACTTCTTCTTGGTCTTCACCAGCCCCTTCTGCACGAGGCTGCGGTACAGCTCCTGGATGTAGGTGTAGACGCACTTGGAGTCGGGCACCGCCAGCCGCACCATGTCGTCCACCTCCAGCAGCTGGGCGCAGTCGGCCAGTTTCCTGAGGGGCAGACGGGGAGGGGTGAGAGGTGGGGATCAGAGAGCCCACAGGGGAAGAGGTGGGGGTCTAAGGGATGGGTGGGGCAGCCCCCCAAGGATGAAGCCCGCAGGACTGTGTGCAGCAGCGCAACTATCCCAATGTACGGATGAGACAGCTGAGGCCCAGCAGAGTCAAGACTCAGACTCAGCGTGGCTTGATTCCAAAGCCCGTGTTTCCACTGCCCCACGTGTCGTCACGGGGGAGTGGGGCCCTCCGGTGTGGGGTTCTGAGGTAACCCACCCATCTGTGTGCGCCTGTGTCTGTCCTCGGGAAGGACAGGCCCCGCAGGAAGAGTGAAGAGCACAGAACGCTAATCCCAGCTAGAGTGCAGGCTTGCAGCCTCAACTCTCCAGCCTCAGTCAGGCTCTGTGCATGCACTGAGGGGTGCCACGTGCTAGGTGTTCTTCTGGGGAGTTCAACACTGAACAGAGTAAGAATCCCCCATTCTCATCAACGTTCTCGTGGCAGAACACAGGCAGTCGTCAAGTAGAAATTGATGGTACGTCAGAGGACGAGCGATGCTACAGAGAACAATAAGGCGGGGAAGGACTGGACGTGTTTGTGTTCAAGGGGATTTGCTTTTGTAATATGTTGGTGATGGCATTTATTTATTTATTGTCAGTGCCTCGCAGCTTCTGGGATTTTAGTTCCCTCACCAGGAATTGAACCTGGGCCCTCAGCAGTGAGAGCACAGAGTGCTAACCACTGGACTGCCAGGGAATTCCCAAAGACAGAGAGAAAGAGACAAGTCGCTCAGTCGTGTCCAACTCTTTGCGACCCCATGGGCTGTAGCTGACCAGGCTCCTCCATCCATTGGATTTTCCAGACAAGAATACTGGAGTGGGTTGCCATTTCCTTCTCCAGGGGACCTTCCCGATCTAGGGATCAAACCCGGGTCTCCCACACTGCAGGCAGACTCTTTACCATCCGAGCCACCAGGGAAGCCCGGAGTTCCCCTAGGGGATTTTTAATAGGAAAAGTTCTCTTAAAGAGTACTTTTAAGCTCGGGAAAGTAAATCGGGTGCATATTTGCAAGAAGGGGGTTCCAGAAAACAGCAGGTGCAAGCGTCCTGAGGCAAGCGAGCTTGAGCAACTGCGCGGAACTTAGCAGCAAGTCCTGTTTCTCTAACTTCCCAGCTGCTCTTTGGGACCACGGGCTACTCCTGGCCTCGCTGAGGCCGACCATCTCGTCGAAGCACTGTTGGGGCCTTGCCACCACGTGCCAGGAGCCTTATCAAGTGTTTCTCTCTCCCCTCTGTTTTTTTGGCCACACGGCACAGCTTACAGGACCCAGCTCAGCCCAGGGCAGTCAAAGCCTGGGATCTAAACCACTAGGCCAGCAGGGAGCTTCTAAATGCCTTCTCTTGAATGCCCTCATTCACTCCACTCCTCTGTGTTCAGCCGGCAGAAGGGGAGCCGGAGACGCAGCATCTTGGTGGTTTGCCCAAAGTGAGCGGCACAGCTGGGACTCCGCCGCAGGCCGCTGGACGGCCTGGCACCCTGGCCCTGAAGCCGAGCCCCGGGAGGCTCCGCCACCCAACCGCGCGGGGTGCCGGCGGGAGGGGCCACCAGGGTCCCGGCGGGCATCCTCTCAGGGCTGAGTCAGCTGGACCAAGAGCCGAGCCAGATGGGCCTGGGGGCAGGTGAGGAGCACGGACCAAAGGGCTTCAAGGCCCCGAACGAGCTCCCCGCAACCAACGCCGCCATGCTGCCGGCTCCTGGGTGTGGCTCGAGGTGCGGTTTCCACCCAGGAGAGGCGAACGCTTCATTCCCACTGGGCCTGGGGAGCCGGGGCGGGCTCCTCCAGCAGCTCACTAATCAAGCCCCCCAGGGGCCCAGCGCTGGGCTCCCGGGGAATCAGAGGAGCCTTCTAGAAGGGAGCCAGCTGTGGCCAGGCCCCTTACTTTGCACACTTCATCTTCATACCCAGCCCTGGGAGAGGTTCTATCAGCTGCCAAGGGTCAGAGAGCGAGGGAAAGGGACTTTCCGCGTGGTCCAGCGGTCAGGGCTTGGAGCTTGCACTGGCAGGGGCGCACGTGTGAGCCCTGGTCTCCCGTGGTCAGAGAACTAAGATCCCACATGCCTGATGGCACGGCCACACACGCACAGCCTGGCAGCCGCAGGAGGACAATGACCCCTGGCCCACAGGCCAGGGACGCCTGGTCAGGGCCAAGCCACACGCCCTTCTGATGGTGACCGAGAGCTCACAGCCCCGGCCAGGAGTTCCCCTTTCCAGGGCCGGGTTGGCCACTGCCCTCCCGCACCAACCTCCCATAACTCCCTGCTGGCAGCCACACAAGCATCGTCGTGACCGTCAAATCAGACAATCCAAGGGAAGCACTTAGCAGGACGCCTGGCATCTGGTCACGCTTGGTTCACGTGGCTTGTCATGGCCCTTAAAGGTGCTTCCGAGCTCAGAGCAGGACATGGGGCTCCCGACCCCTTCACGGCCACCCCCACCCCCACCCCAGGGCAGGATAACGTGAAACTGGAAGGGGCCTTACAGAGCACCAACTCCGCATGCATGCCTGTGTACCCAGTCGTGTCTGACTCTTTGTGACCCCTCGGACTCTAGCCCTCCCAGGCTCCTCTGTCCATGGGATTCTCCAGGCAAGAATACTGGAGCTGGTTGCCATTTCGGTAAAGAATCTGCCTGCAGTGCAGGAGACCCGGATTCAATCCCTGGGTTGCGAAGATCCCCTGGAGAAGGAAACCGCCACCTACTCCAGTATTCTTGCCTGGAAAATCCCGTGGATAGAGGAGCTTGGCGGGCTACAGTCCGTGGGTCTCAAGAGTCTGACGCGACTTAGAGACTAAACCACCACCTCCAGGAGATCTTCCTGACCCAGGGATTGAACCTGGGTCTCTTGGTGTCTCCTGCACTGGCAGGCGGGTTTTTTTAAATCACTGAGCCCCTGGGAAGCGATTCTGGAGCACCAAGTCTGGGAGTTTTCAGATGGCATCCTTGGTGCCCGAGGGCCCAGGAGATATGCTTCAGGATCATCTTAGGAAGGGGGTTGGACACTGATCTGGGGTGCTCCAGGAGCCCCTCCAAGCCTACAAAGGCCACCCTTAAATCTGTTTACTGTGTTGGGCATCCTCTTACTGTTTTGTTTGAGGAAGCTGCCGGTGGGGTGAAGGACCCATTTGAAAAGCACCGGTCAGTATCAGCCATCTGATTTTGCCGATGGGGACACGCAGACCCAGAGAGGGGAGGGTGGCTGCCCCAGGCTTCTCCACGGGTTGGTGGCCAGGCCTGAACTCGCTCAGAGGGCTCGGCCTCCCGGACCAAGACGCTGGCAGCATCCCCAGTGACTTGCCCCATGCTCCGGGCCTGCAGAAGTGCCCTCAGCCATCCCTTCCCAGGCCTCAGAGCTGTCCTGGAGGACGACACCCTCTGCCCAGACCGGGTGGCTCAGAAGCCTCCCCCAGGCAGGAAAGGATGTGTGAGCCAGGTATGAGCCCCGGAGAGCCTCAAGGCCGCTGGGGACTGGCCGGCCTCTCCGGGGACAGAGGTAGAAGCCTTTGGCCCAGTCCGGCTTTGGGGCTTTGGTGCGGAGACTGCCTCCGCTCCCCACCGCCCGGCAGCCTTGTGTTCGCCTCTCAGGGTCTTCCCTGGGCCCCGCTGCTCCTCACGCCCCTCCTGTCTAGTGCACCCCTTCCCCATCCCTCTGCGGCCCAGGCACCCAGCTGTGTAAACCTCAGCAATAAATCTCCCTCCGGGTCCCACAGGGGATAACAAGTATCATCACAGGGGCTTCCCTGGTAGTCCTGTGGTTGGGAATCCGCCTGCCAGTGGAGGGACCATGGGGTCAGTCCCTGGTCTGGGGTGATTCCACATGCCTCCGGGCAACTAACTCTGTGGGCCAGCCAGAGTCTAGAGCCTGGACAAAAGAAGCTTGAGCACCACACGAAAAACAGTCGCTGCTGTTCATTGCACCTGGAGAAAGTCTGTGCAGCCAAAATTAAATTAATTTTTAAAATATGTATCAATTGTGATATCATTCATTTTAGTATAGGAACAGCAACTAGGGGTTTTGTTTTTTTTAAATGTTTGCCATGGGTTAGGCACTGTGATAGGGCCTTTAACTATTAATTCTCATCACAGCCCTGCCGAATGTCACGCCCATTTTAAAGGTCAGAATATAGAGGCTCAGAGAGGTGAACGAGACTACCCAAGATCACACAGCTGACAAAAGTCAGGGTCAGAATCTGGCCCCAGGTCCCTGCAAACTCCCAGTCTTCCCCTCCTTTCTCTCTCACCCGCCTGCATTTTCTCTGCCTGTCCCCTCACATTTAATTCCGCATGTATGTGTATTTGCTGTCTGTCTCTTTAGAGTGTGAGTCACGGGACTTTGCTGGTGGGCCAGTGATTTAGACTCTCTGCTTCCAACGCCAAGAGTGAAGGTTTGATCCCTGTTTGAGGAACTAAGATTCCACATGCGACGGGGCACGGCCAAAAAATAAAATAATGTAAAATAGAATAGGAGTCACAGGCAAGCGGGGATTTGGTCGGTTTCACCCACTGCTCCGTCCTCCACCAGTTCCCCGCATCTGAGAAGCACCTGTCGGATTCAAGGAGATGTGGCCATGGGCTCGGCCTGACCGTCCTTCCCCAGGGCCCCTGCGGCTCGGCCCCCGGTCCCCGCCGCACTGCGCCCCCGGGCTTACTCTGCGGTGGAGAAGGCCAGCGTGAAGTTGTGGCGGCGCTGCGCGGGGTCCAGAGCCGCGTAGTCAAAGGCGTCGGGGAAGAACTTGTGGATGAGCGCGCAGAAGGCCATGCCGCTGCCCCAGCTCGAGGAGAAGTTCTGGATGTCCACGTGCTGCGGGGCCGGAAGCCGCGTCAGGGGCCTGCGCCCAGCCCCGCCGGACCCCAGCCCAGCCCCGCACGGCCGCCGCCCGCCCCCGGCGTGGCCGCCTGCGCCCGCCGCGCGCACCTCGTAGCTCCTGGTCATGGCGCGGCACCACTCCAGCAGCATGTTCCGAACGCCGCCCACCGCCGCGCCCGCCGCCTTGGTGTTCCGGAACAGGGCCGTGGGGCCCGCGGCCGCCCTGTGCAACGGGGCGGGAAGGGGGGTCCCATCAGACGGCAGTCCTCCCGGGTCGGGGTAGGGCCCATCAGATGTCCCTCTGGGGCTCGGGCTGCTCCTCCGCCCCATCCTCCCACCAATTCAGCCCCGCCAGCCCCTCGCCCGAATCCTACCCCCCGAACTTGTCCACGATGGCCTTGCGGTTCTGAGCTCGGGGTCCCCGGGGCCGGGTAGGAGCGGACACTCTGCGCTCTGGCGCCTTCTCTTTCTTCTTCTCTTCTGAGGGAGGGGGCTCCGTGGGGCTCTGGGGCACATCGCTGGGCGAAGAGTCACTGCTTGGAAACGTTCAGAGGAGCATGAGGGGGGCTAGGACGCTCCTCTACAGGGAGGACGCTGGCTGGGCAGTGGTCCCTGCGGGCCCAAGAGGCTACAGAGCTACAGTCCCAGCCTCACACACGTGCCTCCAGGCCCAGCACTGGGAGGCGCTGGGGAGAAAGAATGAGGTTCAGTCTGACTGCGTAGGTTAGAACAAGGGCACATCTGAGGTCTGACCTAAGTTCCAGTCCTACCTAGGCTTCTTATTTGCCATGTGATCTTGGGACTGTCAAACCAGTCCATCCTAAAGGAAACCAACCCTGAATATTCACTGGGAGGACTGATGCTGAAGCTGAAACTCCAATACTTGGGCCACCTGATGCGAAGAGCTGACTCACTGGAAAAGACCCTGCTGCTGGGAAAGATTGAGGGCAGGAGGAGAAGGGGACGACAGAGGATGAGATGGCTGGATGGCATCACCGACTCAATGGACATGAGTTTGGGAAAACTCCACGAGTTGATGATGGACAGGGAGGCCTGGCGTGCTGAAGTCCATGGGGTCACAAAGCGTCAGGTGCGACTTAGTGACTGAACAGCAACTTGGGACTGTCAGGTCGCTTCTCTGAGCCTCAGCTTCCTCGTCTGTATAGTGGGGACAGTACCTGACAAGGTGGGTCTGAGGCCTCTGTAAGAAGGGGAATGTGAACGCTCACCAGGCACCTTTCCCTAAGGAGGTCACACGGAGGTGACTTTCAGCTTGAAATAAAGAAAGGCTTTTCTAACGACAAAATTTGTGCCCTGGCAAGAGGAGGGCTCTTGTGTTATCCAGCACCTTTCGGGCACCAGGCGTCAGGCTGAGTGCTTTATACACAGACGTCATCTGAGCCTCACAAGAAGCCTATAAGGCAGGTACCCTGACTGTGTCCACTTCCCAGGGGAGGAGGGGGAAGTGATACAGCCACGATCAGACAGCGGGGCTTCCCCAGTGGCTCAGTAGTTAAAAAAAAAATCCGTCTGCCAAGGCAGGAGACGCATGTGCCATCCCTGGGTCGGGAAGATCCCCTAGAAGGGGAGATGGCAAACCCACTCCAGTACCCTTGCCTGGGAAATCCCACGGACAAAGGTGCCTGGTGGGCTACAGTCCATGGAGTCCCAAAGAGTCAGACAGGAACAACCTAGCGACCGAGACAAGTGGCAGTGTTGCTGTCCAAACTCAGGCTTTCTGCTCACGCGCGACTGGTGATGCTGAGACTGCGGAGACAGACAAGACTGGGGCTCCCATGAAGAGCCCTGGGGTGCTGGAGAGGAGGCTTCTCCAGCAGTGGGTGGGAGGCCAAACAGGGATGCCCCACTGCCCTTTGCTCCCCGCTCCAGCTCTCCTCGTTTCCCAGGCTCTGCCCTGAGCTGCTGCTGCTAAGTCGCTTCAGTCGTGTCCGACTCTGTGTGACCCCATGGATGGCAGCCCACCAGGCTCCCCCGTCCCTGGGATTCTCTGGCTTGCCCTGAGCTAGGGGGCAGCAATATTCCTGGCATATCTCGAGACTAGACACTGGAGGCCCAGTCTCAGGGGACAGCAGGCTTCAAAGGGAGCAGGTTGTGGTGTGGAGGGGGAGCTGGGGCTCCAGCGTTTGACATTACCTGGCTGAAGGACCGAGTTCTTCAGAAGCAGCGGTGTCTGGGCTCAGCCCCTCTGAGGGAGAGGAACAGGAGGGAGGGAAGCGGGGCGACCCCGGCGTGCCCCCTGGGCAGGGCCTACAGCAAGGTGGGCTCCTGGCCCTCTCCCCCCACAAGCCCCACAGGGTGGCCCCTGCAGCAAGGTGGGCTCCTGGGGGCCCCGCATGACCCCAGGTGGGCAGTGCAGCAGGTGGGCTCCTGGCCCCCCTCTTCCACCCAATGCCCCCCTGGGGTGGCCCCTGCAGCAAGGTGGGCTCCTGGGCCCCTCCCCACCCCCAACCCTCACCCCCAGGGCGGGCCCAGCAGCAGGTGGGCTCCGGGGCGCCCCCTCACCTGGGCTGGCACTGCCGCCCTCCTCTGTGGGGCTCTCGGGCCATCCCTCCGGGGAGCTGGGAGGCCCCCCTGCCCCGTCCTCAGCCTCTGCCCCCGCGCCCTGGTCCTGCTCCTCATCAGGACTGCCTGGCTCCTGGAACAAATGCACCCTGGGTGGGCTCCTGCCTGCCTGAGGCTTCAGAAAGATCTGGAAGGCAGTCTGGGGCCAAGCACGGCTTCCGCCACCTGCCGCCACCCAGGCTCTTGGACTTACCCCGAGGAACAAAGCGGGACAGGGGCTTACTTGGGGGAGACTCTGGACTGCCGTGGGGCCCCCTCCCTCCTCTCCACTCCCTCACTCACCACCCGCTCCGTCACCTCCTCCTCCTGTGGCTCGGGCTTGGCCTCGTCCTCCACGGCGGCCTTCGGAGAGTCAGGCTGGGCCGCTGGTGCGCCGGCTTCCTCCCGGGCTTCAGCGTGGGGCTCCTCGGTCTTGCCGCCCTCCTCCTGAGGCCCTTCAGCCTCCCCGCCTCCAGCCTCGGCCTCCTGCGCCCCCGAAGCCTGCTTTGGCTCAGCCTGGACCTCTCTGCTCGCGTCGACTGTCTCCCTCGACCCCGGCCTGGCCTCTTTCTCATCAGCGCTCTGCTCCTCAGAGGCCGACGCGGTCTCCCTGTCTCCCTCAGCCCCCGCGGGCTCAGAGTCGGTCTGGTCTTTCCTGTGGGTCTTCCCGTGGGCCGCAGCGGTCTCTCCCTGCCCCGGGTCTTCCTGTTGAAGCTCAACCTCCCCCTGGGATTCCGCCTTGACCTCACCCAGCCCGTCTGCCTGGCATTCAGCCGAGACGGCGTCCTCGGCCGGGGCCCGCTCCTGCTGTCCCGCCGTGGCCGGCCCTGCTCTGGCGGCGCTCTCAGCGGGGCCTGCGGTCTCCTCCTCCGCAGAGCCGCCACTTCCCGCGGGCTCCGGGGCCTCCGCGGCTGGGGGGACAGTGGCCCCGTCCTCGGAGGACTTCCCCGCCTTCTGCTCCATCTCTGGAAAGAGAAGACAGACACACCCTGTCATGCCCCCTCTCTCCAGGTGAAGGCCCTGGAGTCGGGACGCCTTCAATTCAGTCCCGGGGCCCCCATTGCTTGGACGTGAGACACCAGCACCCACTTTCCGTCTGGTTAAATGAAGGGGGAGGGCACCACTTCCCCCAAAATGGGGTGTTGGGCCAGCTCTGTTTACTTGATGTCCACCGAACGGTCCTCTGTGGGTTGTGACTTGGGCTTTAAAGAACACTGGGTCAGGACTTGCTTGGTGGTTCCGTGGTTAAGAATCTGCCTGCCAACGCAGGGGACATGGGTTCGATGCCTGGTACAAGAAGATTCCTCACGTGGAGGGGCAGTTAAGCCCCGGACCACGACTACTGAGGCCCGAGAGCCTCACAAGAGAAGCCCTGGGCGTCGCAGGGAAGAGTCGCCCCACTCGCTGCCACTAGAGAAAGCCTGGGCACAGCAGCAGAGACCCAGCACAGCTAAAGACAAATAAATAAACACACTTAAAAAAAAAAAACAGAGTCACATAATGCCTTTTCAGTGATTCGGCCCCTTTTTGAATAAGTCAGCGAGGTGGTTACAGTTTGACACTCGCATCCCTGGACAGTTGCTCCTCTTCCCTTTTGATGGAGATAGCTGTCCGCAGGGCCCGCAGGCTCAGAGCCCAAAGCAGACAGGAGTCTCTAGATAGAATCAAATAAGACTGCTTTGATTCCAGTTGGATTTATTTTTACAGTTACGTTCTATTTCTGGCCAGTGACGTGGAGTTTCCAATAGTGATATAAAGTTTCTTTTATAAATGCATTTATTGAAGTTAAAATCAGCTAATTCGAAGGAAGATATTCAGGAAAGCAGGATACGAGATACCTAAGCCGCGGAGATGGCGTAAGGATGCCTGAGATTTGGGGAGCCCTGGGCCTGCATGGGGTCTGGGTCTCTGCCAGGCTGTGTGTGAGTCTCCGAAGAGCTGGCCCTGGGCCTGGCAGAGTTCCCTTTGGTGAAGAACAGATATGTGCTCTCCCTGATTAACCTCCGCAGGGAAGTCTGATTCTCCAGCTGCCGGGGGTGGGAGGAAAGGGAGCGCGTGACACTTCAACGTGAGGTTTCCTCTTCAAGCTCCGTATGTACAGTCAGCCTTCCATGTCCTCGGGCTCGGTGGATTGAACCAACCTCGGATGCAAAATGTTTGAAAAAAAAAAAATCCAGAAAATTCCAAAAGGCAAAACTTGAATCTGCAGCCGCTCCAACTATTTACGTAACATTTACATTGTTATTAACAATTGTTTACATAACGTCATCATTGTACAGGGTATTACAAGCGATCTCGAGCTGACTTAACAGTATCAGAAAGGACTGTGTAGGTTATAAGCAGACGCTGCCCCATTTCATGTGAGAGACGAGAGCATCTGCAGATCTTGGTGTCCACCAGGGAGGCTGGGACTGCTTCCCCACTGACACTGAAGGATGGTTGTGCTGTCCCATCTACGAAAATAGCTGGGTAGGGGGACAGAGCCAGCTCCTTCTGCCCTTCTTGGGGGGTCTGTTTACAGAGAAAATAATCCCCGAATAATGTTTAGGGCATGACTCAGGCAGTAAAAGAAGCAGACATTGCTGTCACTGGCTAAAAATACCTCCTGCCCCCTGCAAGGCCGTCACTCTGGGTACAGTACCGCTGGCACCTGGGCAGTTGGGACGGAGGCAGGAAGACGGGCATACGAGGGCCAGGGCCCTGTCCCTGCCAGCCATTCGGGTCCTGGGGGTCCCCGGTTCAGTCTCCCACAGTTTCCCCAGGAAGCGGGCTGGGATTTTCAAAGATGCTCACGCTGCCCTTCAATTCCATCACTCCCACTACAGCCCATGGTTCACAGCTCTGGCAGTGAATTAAAGCTGGAGGGAAATCAATGAAGCCGGGAGATGGAACGCCCATCGGCAAGGAGCTAGGAGCTTGTCCCGACCTCAGCCCCGAGCCTGGGACCGCAGCGAGTCTCCTTGCCTCTCTGGGGAGTCTTCACTTCCAACACAGATGGGACCGGTCTAGATCGAGTTGGCAAACTGTGTTCTGTGGAAAACTGTGCTGTGCTCAATCGTTCAGTCGTGTCTGACTCTTTGCAACCCCATGGACTGTAACCCCCCAGGCTCCTGTCCATGGCGATTCGCCAGGCAAAAATACTGGAGTGGGTTGCCACGCCCTTCTCCAGGGGATCTTCCTAACCCAGGTCTCCCACATTGCAGGCAGATTCTTTACCAGCTGAGCCACCAGAGAAGCCCAAGAATACTGGAGTGGGTAGCCTAACCCTTCTCCAGGGAATCCTCCCAACCCAGGGATCAAACCCAGGTCTCCCTCCTTGCAGGGGAATTCTTCACCAGCTGAGCCACCAAGGAAGCCCCAGAATAGTGGAGTGGGTAGCCATTCTCTCCTCCAGGGGATCCTCCTGATGCAGGAAGTTGAACCGGGGTCTCCTGCATTACGGGTGGATTCTTTACCAGCTGAGCTACCCCGGGAAGCCTGTGGAAAACTAGGGCCTCCTAAGACGTTAATAGGGCTTTCCAGGTGGTGGCAGTGGTAAAGAACCCGCCTGCCCATGCAGGAGGCGAAAGAGACTCGGGTTCGATCCCTGGGTCTGGAAGATCCCCTGGAGAAGGAACTGGCACCCACTCCAGTATTCTTGCCTGGAAAATTCCATGGGCAGAGGAGCCTGGTGGGCTACAGTCCATGGGAGCTGCAGTCCATGGGGCCACAAAATCATACACAACTGAGTGAACAAGACATTAATGAGGGCTTCACTGGCGGCAGGAGGGTGTTCACTGGCTAAGATTGTTCCAGAAACAGCCTACTCTTAACCCTTTTAGAGTCTTACAGCTTCATTAGCACTTAGAGTCCAGATATCCCATGATAAAGAAATCTTAACTTTGTTTAGCTTCCTTTAACTCATTTTTCTCCAAACATATTTTCTTCCTTTAACTCATTTTCTCCGTATTTGGCCTTGGGTTTTCTTTTTCTTGCTTTCTTTTCATTTTGCTTTGTCTACCCTGAGGTAGTCTCTGCCCCGAGTCTCTTTCTCCTCCTGCGTGGGCAGGCGGGTTCTTTACCACTGGCACCACTTGGGAAGCCCGATTAATGTCCTGCTGCTGCTGCTGAGTCGCTTCAGTTGTGTCCGACTCTGTGCGACCCCAGAGACGGCAGCCCACCAGGTCCCCCATCCCTGGGATTCTCCAGGCAAGAACACTGGAGTGGGGTGCCATTGCCTTCTCCAATGCATGAAAGTGAAAAGGGAAAGTGAAGTTGCTCAGTCATGTCCGACTCTTTGCAACCCCGTGGACTGCAGCCCACTAGGATTTTCCAAGCAAGAGTACTGGAGTGGGGTGCCATCGCCTTCTCCAGATTAATGTCTTAGGAGGCCCTAGTTTCCACAGGCTTCCCTGGTACAGATGTGAGAGTTGAACCACAAAGAAGGCTGAGTACTGAAGAATTGATGCTTTTGAACTGTGGTGTTGGCGAACACGTTTGAGAGTCCCTTGGACTGCAAGGAGATCCAACCAGTCCATCCTAAAGGAAATCAGTCCTGAATATTCATTGGAAGGACTGATGCTCAAGCTGAGGCTCCAATACTTTGACCACCTGATGCGAATAGCTGACTCATTGGAAAAGACCCTGCTGCTGGGAAAGATTGAGGGGCAGAAGGAGAAGGGGATGACAGAGGATGAGATGGTTGGATGGTATCACTGACTCAATGGACATGATTTTGAGTAGACTCTTGGAGATGGTGAAGGACAGGGAGGCCTGGCGTGCTGCAGTCCATGGGGTCACAGAGAGTTGGACATGACTGAGCTACTGAACAGCAACCCTGAGGCGCATCTACCGCCCTCTTGGGCAATGCCACCTTTAGCAGAAGAAAGTATAGTGAATGCTGGTCTAAATGGTCAACACGCCCCATCCCTGCCTTGCGCTCTTGTTTGGAAGGTGATATGGTGAAATGGTGAAAATCACTGATTCTTCAGCTTCCTACAAGGGGATTCCCAGCTCCCACTGTGACCTTGAGCAAGCTTCTTACCCTGCCTGGGTTTTGCCTTCTGGAGATAAAAATAGGTCTCACCTCATAGGGATGGTGGAGGGTTAAGAAAGCCAATGCATAGAACGTATTTGGGGGTGTTTCTGGCATGGAAGGAGGACTCAGCATACATCAGCTTGTACGGTGTAGGTTGGCTTCCGCCCTGCCCTGGGCCAGATTAAGGTCCTGACTCAGCCAGGAGGGCATTTAGTTGGTAAGACAAGGCAAAGAGAACTGAACACCGGTAAGATGAGGAGCCGTTTTTATGCCTCAAAGTGTGGCAGTGATAGGCTAAGACATAGCTGAGCCCTGCAGCCATCTTACCCTACATCCACGCGCCACACACACAGCACGGTGGAGGGGAAGGGCAGGTGTGTACACACACACACACACACACACACCAGCACTAAAAATTGTACACCTTGCACTGCGGGCACCCTCCTATACCTCCCTGCTTCCTCACTGTACCCCTCGGAATAGGCGTTATTGGCCTTGTTTTACAGATGGAGGAATTTGAGGCTCGGGGAGTGGAAGTCCCTTGACTACAGTGGAGCTTAGGACAATTAAATGGCCAAACTGTATGTAGAACCCAGGTCTCCTGACGACCAGCCCAGATCTTCTGCCGGAGATGCTGCCCCCAGTGGCTCCTCAGCCAGGGTCCCGTGGAAGGCGCCCAGCGCGGGTGAGGGGGACCCCAGGAGGGCAGTCAGATGTGGCTGAGGAGGTCGGCTCTCGCTTCCAAGTACGTGGTAGCCTCCTTCCCCCTGCCCTGCCCGGGAAGCCTTCATTCTGCCCTGGTTTTGTGTCCGCCGTGGCAGCTCCTGTCTCTTCCTGTTTGCCTTGGCAGACGGGAAGGCAAAGTAGCCAGGAGCCCAAGTTCCAAGCCCCACATAGTGGAGACGGTGCTGGGAGGCTCTGCTGACACCTCCACAACCTCTGCCGCTCGGTCTGCCTTCCTGTGGTCCTCCAGCCAGCCACATCCCTCGGAGATGCCCCCCTCAGCTGCTCAGAGACGCCGCCTCCCACCCCAACTGGACTGGGAAGTCTCCGAGGCCCTCTCTGCCCATCAGGTCCTGGTGGGTGGCCACCTGGGGGCGACTCTGGTAGGCACCCCAGGGTCTCCGACCTCCAGCTCAAAAGAGTTGACATAGTGATGGAGAGAGTCAGAGAGGATTTCTCCAACCGGGGGGCGCAGCTCAGAGGCTCCTGCCCTTGGAGGTGGGCAGAGGGGTCGGCAGATGGAGGGGCTGTTTGGAAAGCGGTGCAGGGCTTCGCCTACCTGGGGGGCCTCTGTCTGGGGTCCTGGAGCCGTCTCCTTCCTTGAGCTGAGCGGTGTCTCTCCCGGGCTGTCTTTAAGCCCCTGGGCTTCTAGCCCCCACCTTCCCCCCACCTGCCCCCCCACCCCCCCACTTCAAGGGCCTGGGGCCACGGACCAGCATTGTTTACTACCCTGTTGGTACAACACTCCCCCTGGACCCGGAGGCTCGGGTTTCCCGTGGAGCGCCGACAGGTGGCACCTTTCAATCACTGCCGGGCCCTCCCGCCTGCCCGGGCCGCATCGATCCTGGGCCCGTTTCCTTCCCTGCGTCCTCGTCCTCGCCTGGCCCGGGCAGGCCCCAGGGGCCCTGTGGAGCATGGTCGCCAGCTGTCCGGCCTCCCCTGCCCATCCAGAGCCCAGGTCCTGCACCTCCCTGCCCTCTACCCTCTGTTAAACAGTCCCTTTACCCATCCTTGGACTAAAGCAGCTGCAGGAGGTTGGCGAGGGAGGGGGTGAGTGGACAGCTGCCATGCGGACCTGTCTTGGGGGCCCCCCATGGATGGGGTGGGGGAGGGGCAGAGAGAAGGGAGAGGGTCCAAGCTGATGGCTCACGAGTCCAGATGATACAAACCGAGCTCTATTTTGTGCTGAAGTGACCGGGACACAGTAGGCTCAGAGCAAATTTTTGCACTGAATTGAGATTTTTGCTCCCCAAAACAGAACATCTTTCTTTACTTTCTCCAGGGGTCCTGTGGTCTAAGAAGGGGACTGCTTTCGGAGAATGCGTGAGGGGGGCTGTGACTTACAAAGCTGGGGCTCCCCCAACCCTCCCCCCGCACCATCCCCACCACTTCAGCCATCCTGGCCTCCTTCCAATTCTGCCGGGGACCAGCCCCGGTGGATCCAGGGAATTCGAAGCGGGGACGGCGTCGGCGAGGATCAGGAAACAACTGCTTAATTAAACGTTAATTAAGGATATAAAGAGTAATAGAATGAGGATAGCTCAGTGAAGAAATTCAGTGGAGAAAAGAGGCTGAATAATTCAGCCAGAAGGTGAGAGAAAGAACAACATGGGGAGACCAAGTTTCGGTGAACAAGGCCCGCACTTTATTTTCCAAAGTAGTTTTTATACCTTAAGTTATGCATAGAGGATAATGGGGGAAGGGGTAGAGTCAAGCAGCAAGCCAGGCTTTCTTCCTGCAAACTTATCATATGCAAAAGTTTAGGTGATTTGCATCATCTTCTGGCCCGGAGGCCTTTTCCTCTAAAGGTGATTATTCTAAAGTCAGGCGCCAGCCTCCAAAAAGCATTAGATAAAGTTGCATTCCTACAGAGCAAAGGTGTGGTGGGCTATAACAAGAAAAAGAATTAACTCAAGGGTCCCAGGTTACAAACATTAAAGCTACTATTTACACCAATTATATTAATCAATACACTGCCAGGGACACAGCAGGTAAGGGATACGGAGACTTAGCAGCAAACATTGGCCCAACAAGTGAAAATCCCTTCACCAATACAATTTCTAATCAATCTTTTAACTGCTCAAAGGAATCTGTATTTAGACAGTTTAGAACATCTCATGCCTCTCACAGTTTGGAGGCTCTGAGCAATCACATGTGGCCGGAAAAACCTATTCAGGCAGGCTAGAGGACTTCCAAGGGAGTTTGTAGGTTGAAACACTGTCACACCCAGGAATTATTAACTGGAGCTGTAAGCTAACTCTTTTTTCAGAGAGGTAGTGGGGGACAGCCCCCGTAAAGTCAGAGGTGTAGGTGAAAGCACAAAGCAGAAAGTAGGCAGACTCTGGTTTTGGGGGTAGATTGCTCGAGAATTTCCAGGGAGACTCCTGAGGCTTGATCCCGCCTTTGCGTATGCCAAGCCTCCTTCCTCATGACCTTTGCCAGAGGCGGAGCTCGCTCCCCGCACAATTCCTTCAATAAATTGCCTCCTTTCCGTTCTCGGGACTACCACCGTTCCCCTCTTGCCCTTTGTAAGACTGTCTTCTAGTCTGAAATGTCATTTCCTCCTAGAGGCCTCCCATGACCTTGAGTTCCTCTCCATCATCTCCGCATAGTTTATTTCCTTCTCGTATATTTATTGAAATCCAAAATCACCTCATTCGTCACTGGAGTTTCTCTCTAGACTCTAAGCTCCAGTAGGGCAGGGGCTTTACCTTCCTGTTCATGGCTATATGCCTGGGGCCTAGCAAGTTGCCTGGGTCAGATGGGGTGCTCACTAGATAGATATTAAATGAGCAAATACTGTAGTTAGCTTAAATATGGAATGAAAACTCAGGGGCTTCTGCCTGGCATGATCTGAAAGCCTGGTTTGGGTACCAGTGGTTGAACAGTGCAATGTTGCTGATTGCCAGCCGTACTTAGTGTGAAGACGTCTATAACTTTAAGGGCCTGAAAATTGCAATGTGGAAAAAAGACCTCATCTGTTAGAGATACAGTTAGATGGAGAAAATACGGCTAAATGCTGACAGCTGTCAAGTCCTGGTGATGGGTGATTAGCATCTGAAAATTCAGTACACCGTGCTCCCCACTTTTCCAGACTTGTATTTACTTATTTTTCATGTTTCTCCTTGCCTCTCTGTTCAGGTCTTTATTCAAAATCAGCTGCCCCAGATGAGTTGGTGTTTATGGAATAAGCAAACGTAAGTGTGCGCAGCAGCCTTCTTTCCCTCTGGGGTAGCCTTCTTTCCTGCGGGCTTCTTCTCAGCTGCTGGTTTCTTGGTGCCCTGCAGCCTTTTTTCCCACCGCAGGTTTCTTGCCCCGAACCCCCTTCTCATCTGATTTGGTGTCTAGTACTGCTGCCGCCTTATCCGGACGGACTCTGGTTCTTGGCCTGTTGAAGAAGGGCGTTCTGGTGCATGGTCTTTGCGTGTGGGTTAAGCTTCAACATGAGTCTCAGGGTTTTCAGTGCATTCTTTCTCAGGACTCTGCGATGAATCTTCTTGCGTGGTGCTCAGAGTGCTCTTTGGGTTTCTGGGCTTTTCAAGAGGCTGCTGAGGTCTGTATTGAGCATCTTGTGCAGGGGGAGATTGTAGTTACTCTTGAGGGAGGCTGCTTGATGCCAAGTGCCATACAGCTCATCTGGCTTTCGGAGAGCGCTTTAAGTCCGAACGCAGAAACGCCCCACATGACCATCAGGAGCAAGTTTCAAAATGTTCAGCTTGCTTCCATTAATTCCAGGGATGTTTCTGAAGGCCCTGATGATACCACTGTCTTCGTTACAGATGAGGCTGGGTCCCCTGCACTGGACACGGCGAGGGTTTCTCATTTTACCTCTGCCAGCTCTCATTCGCTGAGAGGCGTAGACCTTTCTGATGTCATTCCGGGCCTTCAGTTTCTTCAGAAGCAAAACAGCCTGCTTGGTCTTCTTATAGCCTTCAACTTTATCTTCAGCCTCCAAAGGAAGTTCAGGAGCTTCCCCTACACAATGACCTTTAGGCATGACCAGCGGTGGCGAGGCCGGGGCGGCTGGCGCAGAGCAGATGGAGCATCGCTGCTGCTCTGTACTCGCTCTGCGGTGCCAACGTCGTCAGGTCCTGGTTGGTGCAAACAGGTGGCCCCCACGACACGTATTTCCAGAAGCACCCTGGCCAGAACGGGGAGTCCCGCCACCTGGAACCCTGGGAATTCGAGCCACAGCTCTGCCGGTACCCCGACACTCGGCACGGGTTTGATGACCTGCTGATCGACTGGCAGCAGAGGGCTGTCTGTTGCTTTTGCGCAAGTTGGTGTGAACCTAGTTCACACTATCTGGTCGAGTGGGAGCCTTGAACACAGCAGGCAAAGTGACATTTCTGCCAGAGGAGCCCCCTTTTCGGAGCACACTGGGGTCAGTGGACAAGCGCACGCCGTGACGTGGAGAGGAGAGCGGCGCCCACAGCAAATGTCTTCTGTACTTTTAAACTTTGCCCTAATAAATAAAACTCCAAAAAGAAAGCAACATTTCATTGTTATTGAGCAACTGTCATGGATTAGATATGCTATTTTTTCTGTTTGTTTTATAATGATTTTTAAAACTTCATTTTGAAATAATTATAGGTTTATAGAAGTTACATAAGTAATACAGAAAGGGAACTGAAGGTTACATTTTACTTAAGATTTATCCACTGAAAGCCAAATCTTACATAACTTATGCAATATCAAAACAAGGAAGTTGGCCTGGATATCATGGCTTGTATGGTGTTATGACAGCTTAGATTTGTATAAAACCTCCACCCACAATCAGGACATGGAACCATTTCACCCACACAAAGATCTGCCTTGTGTTATTCCCTTAGGCACACTTCCCTCCCTCTCCCCACCAAATCTAACCCTAGGCAATCTCATTAATCTTTTCTCTCATCGCTATAATTTTGTCATTTTCAGAATGTGGTTTAAATGGAATCATACAGTTACACAATCATTCATAAAATCTGATTTAAAAAAGTCCCGTCTAGGGAGCAGATTCTTCTCGCAAGAACCCATCTTCTTTTCCATGTAATTTCTTAATATTCCATATATTTATAATGTTTTCAAAAGCAAAAACCAGGATCAATATGTACAATAATATACATCACAGTATTATCTCAATAGCCAAAACTGGAAACAACCCACAAGTTCATCAACAGGAGCATAGATAAATGCATTACAGCTGATTTATACAATCAAACACTCGACAGCAATAAAGAAAAATGCATAAGAGATACACACGACAGTATGGCTGAAATCTCACCAATGCTACGTTGAGCTAAAGAGGTGAGGCACAAACAGAAAGTAATGTATAATTTTGCTTACATGATGTTCAAGAGTAGGCAGAACTAACTGATGCTGATAGAAGTCAGAATAGAGGTTCACTGCAGGAGAGGGGATATTGACTGGGAAGGGACATGAGATAACTTTTTAGGGTGCTGGAAGTATTTTGTATCTTGATCTGGGTAATGGTTATAAAAATGAATATCTGTTTAAAAATTAAGATTCTGCATGTTACTACTTTACTGTCTGAATTTTATACCTCAGTTTAAAAAATTTATTCATTTTTGGTTGCCCTGGGTCTTTGTTGCTGTATGCCGGCTTTCTCTAGTTGCAGAGAGGGTAGGCTCCTGTCCATCGCGGTGTGCGGGCTTCTCATTGCAGTGGCTTCTCTGTTGCAAAGCATCTGCTGTAGGTGTGCAGGCTCTGTGGCGTGGCTCAGGGCTTATTTGCTCCAAGGCACGTGGAATCTTCCCGGACCAGGAATTGAACTCGTGCTATCTGCAGTGGTAGGCAGATTCTTATCCACTGTGCCTCCAGGGAAGTCCTATACCTCAATTTTAAAGTATCAGGGCATAGGGTTTAGCAGAGGTTGAGTCCTTACAGCAGTGCTGTAATGAGACCCAATGTTTAAAATCATGGCTTTCCCAGGAAAGTACATTGTGACCAACCACATAAATTGTCTGGCCCACCTTCTCCTACGGGCAGTGTACCCTTGCATCATTAACTTGCATCTTTAAATTTCGTTCACTGGGATGTCCCTTGAAATATCCAGGATTGAGGTGGATTTTTTCTTGGGGTCAGGGGAGGAGGGCAGGGAGCAGGAGACAGGCATGCAGAGAAGCACGTTGTCTTGTTCCCTGGTGGCTCAGACAATGGGTCTGCCTGCAATGCAGGAGACCCAGATTCCATCCCAGGGTTGGGAAGATCCCCTGGAGAGCGGATAGTCTACCCACTCCAGTATTCTTGTGTTTCCCTGGTGGATCAGACGGTAAAGAATCTGCCTGTGGTGTGGGAGACCTGGGTTTGATCCTAGGTTGGGAAGATCCCCTAAAGGAGGGTATGACAACACACTCCAGTATTCTTGCCAGGAGAATCCCCACAGAGGAGCCTGGTGGGCTACAGTCCATGGGGTTGCCAAGAATTGGACATGACTGAGCAACTAATACCCTTCACACTCACACACACTCACAAATACCCTTCTTCTTCACCCAAACACGCTAGGATGGCTCTGGTGGCAGCTGCAATGGCTGCCTAATCATCTTTATGAAGAGATGGTCTGGGGCATCTACTTCAGTTCAGTTCAATCGCTTAGTTGTGTCGGACTCTTTGCGACCCCACAAACCACAGCACGCCAGGCCTCTCTGTCCATCACCAACTCCCGGAGTCCACCCAAATCCATGTCCATTGAGTCGGTGATGCCATCCAACCATTTCATCCTCTGTCATCCCCTTCTCCTCCTGCCCCTAATCCTTCCCAGCATCAGAGTCTTTTCCAACGAGTCAGCTCTTCCCATCAGGTGGCCAAAGTATTGGAGTTTCAGCTTCAACATCAGTCCTTCCAATGAACACTCTGGACTGATCTCCTTTAGGATGGAGTGATTGGATCTCCTTGCAGTCCAAGGGACTCTCAAGAGTCTTCTCCAACACCACAGTTCAAAAGCATCAATTCTTGGGTGCTCAGCTTTCTTTATAGTCCAACTCTCACATCCATACATGACCACTGGAAAAACCATAGCCTTGACTAGACGGACCTTTGTTGGCAAAGTAATGTCTCTGCTTTTGAATATGCTATCTAGGTTGGTCATAACTTTCCTTCCTAGGAGTAAGCATCTTTTAATTTCATGGCTGCAATCACCATCTGCAGTGATTTTGGAGCCCCCCAAAAATAAAGTCTGACACTGTTTGCACTGTTTCCCCATCTATTTCCCATGAAGTGATGGGACAGGATGCCATGATCTTCGTTTTCTGAATGTTGAGCTTTAAGCCAACTTTTTCACTCTCCTCTTTCACTTTCATCAAGAAGCTCTTTAGCTCTTCTTCACTTTCTGCCATAAGGTTGGTGTCATCTGCATATCTGAGGTCATTGATATTTCCCCCAGCAATCTTGATTCCAGCTTGTGCTTCCTCCAGCCCAGCGTTTCTCATGATGTACTCTGCATAGAAGTTAAATAAGCAGGGTGACAATATACAGCCTTGACGTACTCCTTTTCCTATTTGGAACCAGTCTGTTGATCCATGTCCAGTTCTAACTGTTGCTTCCTGACCTGCATACAGGTTTCTCAAGAGGCAGGTCAGGTGGTCTGGTATTCCCATCTCTTTCAGAATTTTCCACAGTTCGCTGTGATCCACACAGTCAAAGGCTTTGGCATAGTCAATAACGCAGAAATAGATGTTTTTCTGGAACTCTCTGGCTTTTTCGATGATCCAGCGGATGTTGGCAATTTGATCTCTGGTTCCTCTGCCTTTTCTAATACCAGCTTGAACATCTGGAAGTTCATGGTTCACGTATTGCTGAAGCCTGGCTTGGAGAATTTTGAGCATTACTTTACTAGCGTGTGAGATGAGTGCAATTGTGCAGTAGTTTGAGCATTCTTTGGCACTGCCTTTCTTTAGGACTGGAATGAAAACTGACCTTTTCCAGTCCTGTGGCCATTGCTGAGTTTTCCAAATTTGCTGGCATATTGAGTGCAGCACTTTCACAGCATCATTTTTCAG
Organism: Bos grunniens; assembly: GCF_055505025.1. Lineage (NCBI taxonomy): Eukaryota > Metazoa > Chordata > Mammalia > Artiodactyla > Bovidae > Bos > Bos grunniens. The sequence goes on along the minus strand of NC_141179.1, from coordinate 81,751,017 downwards.
GATTTGAAATAGCTCAACTGGAATTCCATCACCTCCACTAGCTTTGTTCATAGTGATGCTTTCTAAGGCCCACTTGACTTCACATTCCAGGAAGTCTGGCTCTAGGTAAGTGATCACACCATCATGATTATCTGGGTCGTGAAGCTCTTTTTTGTACAGTACTTCTGTGTATTCTTGCCACCTCTTCTTAATATCTTCTGCTTCTGTTAGGTCCATACTATTTCTGTCCTTTATTGAGCCCATATTTGCATAAAATGTTCCCTTGGTATCTCTAATTTTCTTGAAGCCATCTCTAGTCTTTCCCATTAATGTATTGTTTTCCTCTACTTCTTTGCATTGATCGCTGAGCAAAGTTTTCTTATCTCTCCGTGCTATTCTTTGGAACTCTGCATTCAAATGGGTATGTCTTTCCTTTTCTCCTTTGCTTTTCACTTTCCTTCTTTTCACAGCTATTTGTAAGGCCTCCTCAGACAGCCATTTTGCTTTTTTGCATTTGTTTTTCTTGGGGATGGTCTTGATTCCTGTCTCCTGTACAATGTCAGGAGCCTCCATCCATAGTTCATCAGGCACTCTATTAGATCTAGTCCCTTAAATCTATTTGTCACTCCCACTGTATAGTCATAGGGGATTTGATTTACATCTAAATGGTCTAGTGGTTTTCTCCACTTTCTTCAATTTCAGTCTGAATTTGGCAATAAGGATTTCATGATCTAAGCCACAGTCATCTCCCAGTCTTATTTTTGCTGACTGTATACAGCTTCTCCATCTTTGGCTAAAAAGAATATAATCAATCTGATTTTGGTGTCAACCAGCTGGTGACATCCATGTGTAGAGTCTTCTCTTGTGTTGTTGGAAGAGGGTGTTTGCTATGACCAGTGTGTTCTCTTGGCAAAAATCTATTAGCCTTTGCCCTGCTTCATTCTGTACTCCAAGACTAAATTTGCCTGTTACTCCAGGTGTTTCTCTTGACTTCCTATTTTTGCATTCCAGTCCCCTATAAGGAAAAGGACATATTTTTTGGGTGTTAGCTCTAGAAGATCTTGTAGGTCTTCATAGAACTGTTCAGATTCTTCAGTGTTACTTTTTGGGGCATAGACTTGGGTTACTGTGATATTGAATGATTTGCCTTGGAAACGAACAGAGATCATTCTGTCGTTTTTGAGATTGCATCCAAGTACTGCATTTCGGACTTTTTTGTTGACTGTGATGGCTACTCCATTTCTTCTAAGGGATTCCTGCCCACAGTAATAGATATAATGGTCATCTGAGTTAAATTCACTATTCCAGTCCATCTTAGTTCACTGATTCCTAGAATGTCAACGTTCACTCTTGTCATCTGTTTGACCACTTCCAATTCGCCTTGATTCATGGACCTAACATTCCAGGTTCCTATGCAATATTGCCCTTTACAGCATCAAACCTTGCTTCTATCACCAATCCCATCCACAACTGGGTGTTGTTTTTGCTTTGGCTCCATCCCTTCATTCTTTCTGGAGTTATTTCTCCACTGATCTCCAGTAGCATATTGGGCACCTACCGACCTGGGGAATTCATCTTTCAGTGTCCTTTCTTTTTGTCTTTTCCTACTGTTCATGGGGTTCTCAAGGCAAGAATACTGAACTGGTTTGCCATTCCCTTCTCCAGTGGACCACATTGTCAGACCTCTCCACCATGACCTGTCCGTCTTGGGTGGCCCCACATGGCATGGCTTAGTTTCATTTAGACAAGCCTGTGGTCCGTGTGATCATATTGGGTAGTTGTCTGTGATTGTGGGGGAATCTAACAGGAGGTGAATAAAACATACTGTATACTTGACTCCTCTTTCTATAAGAAGGCGCCTCGCTGGTCTCTGCAACCCCAGAGACAGTTCAGGGATCTCCGCACAGCTGTACTCACCCGAAAGCCCTCTTGAACTCTGGCTCTCAAACCTGCCCGCACAGGGAAATCGCAGGGGAATTCTACAATGGACCTGTTACGTAGTTAGAATAGGAAAAAGGAGCCCAGAATGGCGGTGGCTAAAACACAAGGAACGGGAAAGCCCAAGAAAACAGAACAAAGGAAGGTCTGAGGACCAGAGTGAGGCCCTCAGGTAGAACAAACAGCACTCCTGGCGAGCCCAATTTACATAGGGCAGGCCCAGGGGAGGGAAAAAACATATAAAAAGAGGAGCCTAAGGGCTGGGGCGCTGTCTCTCCCCCGTCTTCGCGCCGTTTGGGTCGGCATTCCCTCACGCCTGGAAGATGTATTTTCCTTTATTTTCTAAATAAAACAGAACTGTAACACGGAGCTATCCAAGGGTTTTAACCTCCGTCGCTTCAAATTCTTGCTGACGAGACAGAACCGAGGAAATTACACACTCCCACGACATACCGATGCCTGGGTCCTAGCCTCGGGGATTCTCATTTATTTGGTGCGAAGTGGGCCCTGGACACGGGTGATTTTAGGCGGCCCAGGTGGGGTTACATGCATCTGAGAACTGCAGTTTGAGGACGTGCTTCCTTCTCTGCACCAGACCTGCACTCCGACGTCAGCCCCCGCCCCCCCGGGGGGCGCAGGGTGAGGTTCACCGAGCTCGGTACCCCTGCCCCCTCTGACAGAACCGATAAACTCAAGCCGCTCCGCCATCCCCGCTAGGGACCCTAACTCTACCTGCTGCGGGCGCTCTACGGCCCGCCGCAGCCTCTATGGTACCCTGCCGTCCTCTCTAGCACCTGGAGGACTCCCTCACCTCCGACGGGAGCCAGCCACTCCCTCTCTATGGTGGCGGATTTCCCGGCGCCGCCCGCGGCGGGGTCTTCACTCCGGAAGCGCGGCCTGAGCGGAAGGGAGGCGGGACTTCCCGCCGGCCGCGCCCCACGTGCTTCCGCCCTGCCCCATCCGTGCGCGCGGTGAGTTTGTGGCGTGTGCCCGACGTCGGGGGCCCCGGGGGCGCGGGGAGAGGCTTGGAGTGCGCGGCGACCCCGAAGACGGCGCCGCCGCTCCAGGGCCGTGGCCCCGGGCTCGGCCCCGGAGGGTCGCGTCGCATCGGATCCGCAGGGCCCCGCGCGTTCGTGCGGGCCGTTTGGGGCCCCGTCCCCGATCCCCTCCTCTTCTCCCGGAGAGAGGCCACCTTGAGGGGCTGGGCGTCAGGGTGCCGGGACCCGCTCTGCAGGCCTGCCGTCGCCGGCTTTGCGACCTTGGGCGGAGCCTCGGTTCCCAGGTCCGACGCTGGGTGCTTGAGCTTGCCGAGGTCAGCGGCCCCTCCTGGTCGGATGCCCTTGGGATTCCTCCACGTCCTGCAGCCCCTGGACGGGAAAGCGGCTGGGAGGGCTGGGTGCTGACCGTGATGTCTCCCCCGCCCAAACCCAGGAACTAGGAGGCCCGCAGGTGATCTCTTCCAGGGCGCAGGGCTAAGATGGACCCACTCAGGGCCCAGCAGCTGGCCGCAGAGCTGGAGGTAGAGATGATGGCCGACATGTACAACAGGTAAGGCGGGTCCTGCCCCTCACGTCTTAGAGAATGCTCCCAAGTCATCCTCTCCAAGGGCAGAGGTGGGCGACTTCCGAAAAATCTTCCTCTTAATCTAGGATAAACTGAGGTCCATACTTAGCTTCCCAGCACCCACCCCCACGTAAGCATACCCAGTGGCTGAGTCGTGTCTGACTCTCTTCCGTCCCTTGGACTGTAGCCGGCCAGGCTCCTCTGTCCATGGGATTTCCCAGGTAAGAAGACTGGAGTGGGTTGCGTTTCCTTCACCCACCCCCATGGTTAAGGGCTAATGCAGATGCGGTGTGGACTGACTAGAAGGATTTTGACATTGGGATTGGGATGGAATTGATGGAGGAGCCGAACAGGAAGAGAAACGAGGCTCTGGTTGGGTTCTGGGGACAGTAGAGCAGTTGCCTTTTGACAGATCCTGCGTAACCCGTTTAGCAATGCTGAGCACTTTATAGGCATTATCTTTTTATTATCTCCACTGAGTTCCCTTTTCCCATTTTTAAGGTGAGGACATTGAGGCTTGTAGAGGTTCAGCAGCTTTCTCAGGGTCCACAGCTCGTCAATAGCAGTGCCAGGACCAGGACTTCAGTCTGACTCCTAATGAGTCATCAGGCAGATTTGGGAACAAATCACAGACACATCAACCACCACTACTGTGGCCTTGGGCAAGTTACTTGGACTTGTAGACTGGTGGTTATCCCAGCTATAAAGTGGAGTTCATAATAGTACCTTTCCCATAGAGACATTATAAATATTAAATGTTAAAATATAAGACAGACTTATCAAGCCCAACACAGGTAGGCAGTCAACAATTATCTGCTCTTTTTATTGGCTAAAACTCTCCGGTATCTTCCTTTGATTAGTTGGGTTTGTCTCGAAGGCTATATGTGAGAATAATTTTCTGAAGTAAGCTGTGAAGTCAGGCTTCATGCGTGCGTGTAAGTTGCTTCGGCCGTGTCCAAGTCTGCGACCTCATGGACTGTAGCCCACCAGGCTCCTCTGTCTGTGGGATTCTCCAGGCAAGAACACTGGAGTGGGTTGCCATGCCCTGTTCCAGGTGCTGTTCCCCGCCCAGGGATCGAACCCACGTCTCTTACGTCTCCTGCATTGGCAGGCGGGTTCTTTACCACTGCGCCCCCAGGAAGCCCCCAGTCAGGCTCCCTGGGGTCGTAGCCCAGCTTTATGTGATCCTGAGGCTCCCTATTCCTTCACTCCCTCATCTGTAAAAAGGGGGTAACGATCGTGCCGACTGCATAGAGTCATTCTAAGGACTGCGTGGCAGAATCCACGTCACGCACTTAGCATGATGTCCGGAACGTAGCCAATACTCAGCTAACGGTTCCTGTCTGATGAGTCAGAAACACGGGGTGACCATGGGCTCAGACAAGGGCCTCCCAAGACGGCGGAGGCGCAGATTGGGGGTTCACACTGCCTTCCTGGCGGGTGAGATCAGGGTAGCAGGGCAGGAGTGGTCGCGAGTTCCTGGTTTGCCACAGCAGGCTGCTGATCTGACCTGGCCCTTCTTTCTAGAATGACCAGCGCCTGCCACCGGAAGTGCGTGCCTCCCCACTACAAGGAAGCAGAGCTGTCCAAGGGCGAGTCCGTGTGCCTGGACCGCTGTGTCTCCAAGTACCTGGACATCCATGAGCGGATGGGCAAGAAGTTGACAGAGCTGTCTATGCAGGATGAGGAGCTGATGAAGAGGGCGCAGCAGAGTTCTGGGCCTGTGTGAGGCGAGGCAGCACACCCTAAGGTGCTCCCCCTCACTCCCCACCTGTCTCCTAAACGTGCCCCTCGCTGGGCGTCATCTGTGAAGACTGCCAGGCCTGGACTCCTTGCGGAGGGTCTTCAGGAGCTGGAGTATGATGGAGCCCTTTCCCAGGCGGGCCTGTGACTGTGTGTGTGTGTATATATTATATATTAAAACAAATTTGTTGGCACGCACAGTGTGCAAAGCAGTGTGCCTGGCACTTGGGAGTGAAGGCGGCAGACACAGCCTCTACCAGCAGAGGGAGTCTGACGTGTTTAAAAGCAGAGACCGGTCCTGTGGCTTAAGTGGGCAGTCCCCATCAGCCGCTCGCTGTGTGACCCTGACCTCACCGTGCTTGGCTTCCTCATCTGTAAAGTCGGGGGACAGTCATAGGGCTGGGTGAAGGTAAAGTGAGTTAATGTGAATGAACCACTTGCAGTAATGGCTGGGCCACAGAAGGTTCCCAAGATACTTCTGGTTTTGTAACAAGCATGTGCTTTGTTTGGTTTGGCTGCGCTGGGTCTCCGTTGCTGGGAGCGGGCTCTCTCTGGTTGCGGTGTGCGGGGTTCTCGTGGAGCACAGGCTGTAGGCACGGGGGCTTCAGCAGCTGCAGCTCGTGGTCCCAGTTGCTCCGCGGCAGGTGGAATCTTCCTGGACCAGGGATCAAACCCGCGTCTCCTGCATTGGCGGGTGGCTTCTTCACCACTGTACCACCAGGGAAGCCCAGCTTTTTATGTTTAACAACTGAAGTGCAGGCAGGCACATCATTTTCCCAAATAATGGAAAAAAAATGATTTAGAGGAGCGGGTGGAAAGCAGGTGGAACTTAAGTAGCCACAACGTCTTGGTTCTAAACGGCCATAGCGGAACACGTGAAGGGACCCAGCGTCACGCACGGTGTGTGTGATCAGGGGAGGGCCTGAGTGTAACCGCCATTAGCCATCTGGGGTCCACGTGAGTCCGCACTGCGGACCGCTCTCCTCGCCCTTGGTGGGATCTGCAGTCCGATCCACCCAGCAGGCTAGAGGCCATCTTAGGAAACGGGGGCTCCGAGAGGTGGTTTCTGGGTTACAGGAGAGGAGCGGTAGCCTGGAGGCCAGGACGGACTGCACGAGCTGCCTCGCAGAGGGGAGGCCGCAGCGACGCCTGTCCTGACGGTGCCCTTGGAGAACTGTGGCTCAGAAAGGGCGGCTCGCTGCGCCGGGAGCTCCGGTGACCCCAGTGCCACTGTGGTAGCAGAGCCTTCAGAGCAGAGGCTGGCGTCCGGCATGTAACCTCACCGGGCCCTGGGCACGCAGGACAAGTAGAGGCAGTGCGTGTCAGGCTTACAGAGGACAGGCTCAGGGAGCTCCCTGGCCGCCCAGTGCTTGGGTCGTGTCACCTTCACTGCCAAGGGCCCAGGTTCATTTCCTGGTTGGATAACTAGTATCCCACAAACTGCACGGAGCATCCGGGAAAAAACAGTCCAGATCAGGTCAGACCGCCTGGGGTGAAAGTTTCAGTCTGTGTGCTCCTGGGGAGGCATCTGATGGCTCTGTGCCTCAGCTGAGTGCGTCCTCAGTCATGTCCGACTCTTGGCGACCCCATGGACTGCAGCTCACCAGGCTCCTCTGTCCATGGGCGTCTCCAGGCAAGGAGACGAGTGAGTTGCCATGCCCTTTATCAAGGGATCATCCGACCCAGGGATCGAACCTTCGTCTCTTCCATCTCCTGCACTGGCAGGCAAATTCTTTACGGCCAGCACCAGCTCAGTCACCCTGTGATAAAACCAGTTCATCGAGTTGTCGTGAAGATTAAATGTGTTAATAATAACTAAGGCACTTGGGAAAGTGCCTCCCTTTCCCATATTAAATACTCATAATGTTACCTTTTAAAAAAAAATTGTTAACTTGGATGTAAGGAGACATGAGATAATACCCCCAGAAAAGTTAAAAAACCGTTGTTAAAAATCACCTCCAGGCTGGGCTGAGAGCCGGTATCCAGGTGCTGCAGTGCTGGTGTGGGCCAGCAGGTGGCGCCGTCCGCCCACGGGAGTCCGCCCGCTGGCGCCGGTCCGCGGGCATTCCTCGGGTCCTCAGCGGGGGTTGTGCTAGGAAGGGTCAATGGTGAGGAAAACAGACTGTGCCTGCCCTCAGGTTTAGCAGGAAGTGTCAGGAGTTTCCAGGGTGCATCGCCGAAACATATTAGAAGCAAGGGCGGTCGGGGTGGAGAGAAGAGGTTTCAGCTACAGACAGCACTGCAGAAAAGCTCGCGTTGGAGTGGGATGGGATGGGAGGTGGGTGGTGGAGAAGAGACCTGTCTGAGGCCGGGCCGGCGCAGCTCCACAGAGCCTGAAGAGCTGTGTTAAAAGGCTGGGTGTTCTCTGAAGGGCATCAGCAAACTGGAAGGAGGTGAACCCTGGCAGTGAAAATGACAAATCTGCATTTTAAAGGCTCCCTCTAGCTGCCAGCTGGGTGGATGGCGGTAGATGGATGACATGGATTCAGGGGAGACATGCCAAGGATCCAGTGAGGAAATGGGTGTGTGTGTGTGTGTGTGTCTGTGTGTGTGGATTCGAGTACAAGTACCTGTTGAGGGCTTCCCTGGGGATCCAGAGGTTTAGCGTCCACCTTGCAATGCAGGGGACGCTAGTTCGATCCCTGGTCCAGGAAGATCCCACGTGCCATGGGGCACCTAGAGCCCTTATGCCACAACAAAAGGAGCCACCGCGATGAGAAGCCCGCGTGCTGCAAGCAGAGAGGAGCCCCTGCTGGCCGCAGCTGGAGAGAGCCTACACGAGGCCACGAAGAGCCAGCACGGCCAAAAAGAACAAGAAATTAAAAAAAACCTATTGTTGCCACATCGTGCTAGTGAGTATATTATTTCATTAAGATCCGATAACAGCTCTGAGGCAGGTACTGTGGTTCTCATAGATGAGGAAGCTGAGGCTCCCAAAAGTAAGTAACTTGCGAAGGGTCCGAGATCAAGCAGGTGGCAGGACTGCAGCTAATTCAGAGCCCACTTTCACCCACTCCTCTGGGTCGAGGTGAGGGTGGACTTGGGGAGTCTTCCTTAATATGTCAGCAAAGTCGTATCTCATTCAACAATATCTGCTGTTGCCTTGCCACGTGCAGAGAGCTATAGAAGGTGTACAACGTGAATTAGCTGGGTCCCTGCCTTCAGTGAGGGCTTCCCAGGAGACGCTAGAGGTAAGGATTCCCAGTAAGAGATGCAGGTTCAATCCCCTGGAGGAGGGAATGGCAACCCTTTCCAGTATTCCTGCCTGGAGAATCCCATGGACAGAGAAGCCTGGCAGGCTACAGTCCATGGGGTCGCAAAGAGTGGGACATGGGGTGGCAAAGAGTGAGTTGGCATGCGGGCTGCCTTCAGTGAACAATATAGGGGGCGGGAGGGGAGGCGTGGAGAGGTGAACAGACCTGTGAAGGGTGGTGGAATAGGCGAGGCCCGCCTTCTCGGCTGAAGAGAAGGGTCAAAAACTCAATCCTCGTGTGCGCTCGCTAGACTGTCAGATTTACAAATTGAGGAGTGTCTCGTGAAAAACCAGGACTTTGGCTTCTTTTGAAAAGTTAGAAAATCTGACACATCTGCCTCCTTTTCTGCGTGGCAGGGGTCTGCTGGAGGACGGGCGGAGGCTCCGCCGTCCAGCGAGCCTTCCCTCCCCCGTGTCTCCCCTCCTCCTCAGCGCTGCACCATGTGCTCCCTGGGTTTTCAGCCGAGCCTAGCTGGAAGCTGAATGAGAAAACACGAAAACACGTCATCCGGTCGTCCTGTCCGGGAGCGAGCTGTCTGCAAGGTGGCTTCTAACGACCCACCCACTCTGCTCACTGCTGTTCATCCCCAGTACAATCTCCTTCCAATGTGCACCTGACCTTGAGGGAGGCTTTTGGTTGTTGGATTTTTTTTTTTCCTTTTTTAAACTTTTTATTTTGCATTGGAGTATAGCTGATTGATGGGCTTCCCTGGTGGCTCAGCAGTAAAGAATCCGCCTGCTTATGCAGGAGATGTAAGTTTGATCCCTGGATTGGGAAGATCCCCTGGATAAAGACATGGCAGCCCACTCCAGTCTTCTTGCCCAGGAAATCCCATGGACAAAGGAACCTGGTGGGCTGTAGTCCATGGGGTTGCAAAAGAACCGGATGTGATTTGGCAACTAAACAAAACATAGCTGGTTAACAATATGATAATTTCAGGTGAACAGCAAAGGGACTTAGCCATACATATACACGTATCCATTCTCCCCTAAATACCCCTCGCATCCAGGCGGAGTTCCATGTGCTATACAGTAGGTCCTTGTTGGTTATCCATCTTAAATACAGTGTTCACTCCTCCTCGTAGAGGCTTGCATCTAACGAACAGAACACAGCAAAGGTGATGAACACTGCGTCCAAGGTCCAGGCACAGAAGAGCGTAATGGCCGTCCCTGTAGCGTTCCTCTTGCCCCCACCATCCCTTCTCCTCTCACTTGCAAACCCTCAGGAGGCAGGCTTCCATGTTGTCAGCTGCCCTAGGAAGAGACCCGCATGGTGAGGACCTCAGGCAGCCTCCGGCGCACAGTCAGCGCGGAACTGAATCCCGCCAGCACCCACCCGAGTGAGCTGGGATGCAGGTCCTTCTCCTGCATCCTGTCAGATGACACCAGCTCTGGCTGGCACTTTGCAGCCCTGTGAGAGCCCCTGAAGCAGAGGACCGAATGGACCTGCACCCTGACTCCCAGCCTAGGAAGCCGAGATAATAAAGGTTGCTTTAAGCCATTATTTTCTGGGGTCATTTGTTACAGAGAAAGAGTTAACAACCACTAACAGTTCTCACAACCGTTAACGGTTGTCAGAGAATATGCTCGGTCATTCTACACCTGTGCCTGGAAGGATCGAGGCGCCGTTCCAGGCATCTGCGGTTCACCATGGAACAGGACAGGTGAAGATCCTTGTCAACCTGGAGTTTACATCTTAGGGCAACGGTTTTACATAAACCTCATGCTGCCATCTATCGGGTCGCACAGAGTCGGACACGACTCCAGTGACTTAGCAGCAGCAGCAGCAGCTGCATGCTGTTTTGAAGGAAAGAAGGGAGAAAGTTCTTAACCTTTCAGCTCTTGGACCGCTCTGAAACTCCCAACAAAAGCCACAGACTGGTTCTTTGGAAAACTATGCGCACATAGGGTTTTGTATGCAATTTCAGGAAGTTTCATAAAAATTCTTGTGGGCTGACCTGAGGGAAATCTTGTGACAAGCATCAGTTTGAATGCTGGGGCAAAAAGAAGCAAGACAGAAATTAAAGTACCTGGGGAGAGATAGGTACTAAAATCAGCCACTTTTAAAAAGTAATTAAGCTGCACCAGGTCTTAGCTGCAACACGCAGGATCTTTCCGGTGAGGTATGTGGACTCCTGCTGGCGTCATGTGGGGTCTAGTTCCCTGACCAGGGATTGAACCCTGGGCCCCCTGCGTTGGAAGCATGGAGTCTTAGCCATTGGGCCATCATCAGGGCAGTTCCATAAAATCTGTCCCTCTTATAATTGTGATGAGTGCTATGTAAAGGGATGACCCCCTCCACCCCAGGTCTGAGTGCTCAGAGAAGATGGTCACCCTGAAAGCGATATGCGTGAGAGACACCTGAAGGTTGGGTAGGAATTTGCAGGGGGACGGGTGGGGGAGGGGGGTGGCTTCTGTGCTAAGTCACAGGTTAGTGTTAGTGGTGGGGGCGGTGGGCGCTGGTCCCTGCCCGCCAGCCCACACTGACCATCAGAGGAGACACACATCGTGATGAAATGTGCCAAAGGGCAGCTCAGATACCCCACGAGTCATATAGCAGAGGGACTTATTGTTGGAGTCAAAGAGCCTTCCTGTAGGAAGTGACGGTTAAGTCAAAATCTGGAGGATCAGTAGATAGACCAGGACAGAAGAATGTTCCAGGCCCAGGTGGGAGAACACGGGGTGTTGCTGGATAAGGCCAGGTCACCCCGGTGAAAACACAGAGAGGGGAGATGCCAGAGGGGGAAGGGGGCGGCAGGAGGGCCCAAATGGGCCCGGAGGCGCTGCTGGGAGCCTGGACGCTTGCTCAACAGGCTCGGGAAACCACCAAGGGGAGTGGCCTGTAATTCTCCCTGGAAGGCAGACTTGGATCTATGAGTGGAATCCGGAAGGTCAAGGTGGAAACGCTGCAGGAGCCCAGGTTGGATCTGATGAGGCCCGGGCTTGTGGGATAGCAGTCGATGGAGAAGAGATCTCTCTCTCTCTTTAAAAATAAAAAAAAGTTTGTCCATGTCACTCATGACCAGGGATCGAACCCAAGCCCCTGCAGGGGAAGTGCGGCGGGGGCGGGGAGGCGGGGGGGCGGGTGGTCTTAGCCACTGGACCGCCAGGAAGTCAAGCATCAGAGGTCGGAACCGCAGGCTCACCAGTAGGTTGGATGTGGAAGGCGGGGCTGGGAGCAGAGACCGGATAACTCCAGTTTGGGCTTAAACGACTGCGTGCAAGGTGGCGCTTTTACAGACCCAGGCAGCAAGGGAGAAGAGCGAGGGAGGGGGGAGGAGGGTCATTTTCCGTCGTCACTGAGCACTCATCGTCTTAGAGGATCCCGTACAGCTGGCCTGTCTTTACTTTCCAGCTGCAACCTCTCGCCACAGCCCCCCTCCGTCTACGCGCGCTTCGGTCCGGGCGCACCGTCAGCTCCCACAGTGGTTCAGCGTCCTCCTCGGCACTGTGTCTAGTCGCTCAGTCGCGTCTGACTCTTTGCGACCCCACGGACTGTGGCCCGACTCAGGCTCCTCTGTCCTTGGGGTTCTCCAGGCAAGCATACTGGAGTGGGTTGCCACTTCCTTCTCCAGGGGAACCTTCCCAACCCAGGGGTCCAACCCGCGTCTCCCGCATTGACACGTGGGTTCTTTACCGCTGAGCCGCCTGGGAGGCCCGTCCTCCTTTTCAGCGTGGATAAATCAGACGCGGGAAGCCTTCCATAGTGCGATCTCGGCACCACAGCCTCTGCAGGGACTCCGTCCTGCCCTCTAGTCTAGATCACCGCCCTCCCGGGTGACGCGTGACAGCACAGAATCTCTGTCCCGCACGGCACTTCCTTTAGACGCAACTGCGCTTGCCACGCCATAATTTGATTTCTCGCTGCCTCTCCTCCAGCGGACTTCATGTTCTCTGAAGATAGACTCTGTGTCTTATTCATCCTCCAATTCCCTAATGCCTGATGCTTCTGAAAGTATTTAAAAATTTCTTTAAAACTGAGACATAATTCACATGATGAGAAAATCCACTCTTTTGAAGTGTTCGCTTCAGTGAATGCTAGTACATGCACAAAGCTGTACAATCACCACCACTATTTAATTGCTCATTTTCTTCACACCCCCCCCCCATTTCTCCCTCCCCTGTTGTTACTGTTGGTCCTTGTTGGTTTCTTTTTTTTTTTTTTTTCCCTTTTTTTTTCCTTGTTGGTTTTTGACGACTAACCTTCAGTCTCAAGGTATCTGCCCGTTTTCGGCATTTCGTATGCATGCAGTCCTATAATATGCAATGTTTTGCGTCTGGCTTCTTTCCTTCAGCATGATGTTTTCAACTTTCGTCCATGTTGTAGCATATATCAGGACCTTTTTATGACCAAATAATAATACGTTGAATATTACTTATGCATTTTTTATTTTAGTTTAGCTTTGGTCACCGTGCAGGGCATGTAGGATCTTAGTTCCCCAACCAAGGATCAAACCCAGGCCCTCAGCAAGGCATGTCCTAACCACTGAACCCCCAGGGACTCCCGCGACACACATTTTTATTTGTCCATTTATTCCAGGACAATTGAGTAGTTTGCACTTCTTGGCTTTTATGGATAACAGGGCCATGAACATTTGTGTCTAAGTTTTTGTGTCCACATAATGGTTTTGGGTTCTAAAATCACTGCAGATGGTGATTGCTGTCATGAAATTAAAAGACAGTTACTCCTTGGAAGAAAAGCTATGACCAACCTAGACAGCATATTAAAAAGCAGAGACATTACTTTGTCAACAAAGGTCCGTCTAGTCAAAGCTATGGTTTTTCCAGTGGTCATGTATGGATGTGAGAGTTGGACTATAAAGAAAGCTGAGTGCCGAAGAATTGATGCTTGAACTGTGGTGTTGGAGAAGACTCTTGAGAGTCCCTTGGACTGCAAGGAGATCCAACCAGTCCATCCTAAAGGAGATCAGTCCTGGGTGTTCACTGGAAGGACTGATATTGAAGCTGAAACTCCAATACTTTGGCCACCTGATGCGAAGAGCTGACTCACTGGAAAAGACCCTGATGCTGGGAAAGATTGAGGGCAGGAGGAGAAGGGGATGACAGAGGATGAGATGGTTGGATGGCATCACCAACTGGATGGACATGGGTCTGAGTAAACTCTGGGAATTGGTGATGGACAGGGAGGCCTGGTGTGCTGCAGTCCATGGGGTTGCAAAGAGCATGACTGAGTGACTGAACTGAACTGAAAGTTCTCAGTTCTCTGCAGTATATACCTAGGAGAGGAACTGCTGGGTTTCAGTGCTGACTCTGGAACTATTTGAGGCTCGGCCAAACCATTTTTCCAAAGTCGCTGCACCATTTTATTTACATTCCTCATGCAAAGGTTGACCGTGACTATTTGTGGGGCTGAATAAATCATGTCTCCACCGTGAGCTGGATACTGTTACCTCCTGGAAGAGGGAGGCTCAGCCCTGCGAGTGCCTCAGGCAGACCAGCACACGTGACCGGAAGCAGGGCGGGAAGGGGCCTCCGGCTGTGACCTGGGAACGCAGTCCTGACACCCCAGCGGGAGGCGGGCGGGCCAGCAGCTCACAGGACACGCAAGGCAACAGCCCTGTTGTCCTCCGCTCTGGGACAGAGTCTAGAGAGGGGTTACTGTCGGGGCAGGTGAATCCTGTGACTCTGATACGGGGGTGGGTCTCTGGTCTCTGAGACTTTCTCAGGGGGTCCTCGTGGTTAAGACTCCAGGCTTCCACTGCAGGGGGAGAGGGTTAATTCCTGGTCTGGGAACTAGGACCCTACATGCCATTCTCATGGGCCCCCTGCTGCTGCTGCTGCTGCTAAGTCGCTTCAGTCGTGTCCGACTCTGTGCGACCCCACAGATGGCAGCCCACCAGGCTGCCCCGTCCCTGGGATTCTCCAGGTAAGAACACTGGAGTGGATTGCCATTTCCTTCTCCAATGCATGAAAATGAAAAGTGAAAGTGAAGTCCCTCAGTCGTGTCCGACTCCTAGCGACCCCATGGACTACAGCCCACCAGGCTCCTCTGTCCATGGGTTTTCCAGGCAAGAGTACTGGAGTGGGGTGCCATTGCCTTAAAGTCTCTCTCTTTTCAAAACGCATTTACTGATTTTTGGCTGCGCTGGATCTCCAGTGCTGTGAGCGGGTCTTCTCGGGCTGAGGCAGCGGCTACTCCCTGATTGTGTAAGGGCTTCTCATCGCAGCGGCTCCTCTTGTCTCAGAGCAGCGGCTCTGGGCATGCGGGCTTCAGCAGCTGTGGCCCAGGGGCCTATTTCCTCCTTGGCAAGTGGGATCTTCCCAGACCAGGGATCGAACCTGTGTCTCCCATGTGCGCAGGCAGGCTCTCGACCCCTGGACGGCCAGAGAAGTCCTATTTTTTTTTATTATTATTATCTGAACCATTACACTGGCTTCTTAACTGCTCTCAAGTCCCTCTTCTTTCCATTCCTTAAACACAGAAACCCGACCATATCTATCTCCTTCCTTAAAAAACAGACAAACTAAACCAAAAGAAAACAAAATCTGGGAGGTCCAATCACCTATCTCACAGAGTAAGACTTCTCACAAGAGAAGACTCTACACATGGACATCACCAGATCGTCAACACCAAAATCAGACTGATTATATTCTTTGCAGCCAAAGATAGAGAAGCTCTATACAGTCAGGAAAAACAAGACCGGAAGCTGACTGTGGCTCAGATCATGAACTCCTTATTGCCAAATTCAGACTGAAATTGAAGAAAGTGGAGAAAACCACTAGACCATTTAGATATGACCTAAATCAAATCCCTTATGATTATACAGTGGAAGTGAGAAATAGATTCAGGGGATTAAATCTGATAGACAGAGTGCCTGAAAAACTATGGACAGAGGTTCGTGACATTGTACAGGAGACAGGGAGCAAGACCATCCCCAAGAAAAAGAAATGCAAAAAGGCAAAATGGTTGTCTGAGGAGGCCTTACAAATAGCTGTGAAAAGAACAGATGAGAAGGGCAAAGGAGAAAAAGAAAGATATACCAAATTGAATGCAGAGTTCCAAAGAATAGCAAGGAGAGATAAGAAAGCCTTCCTCAGCGATCAGTGAAAAGAAATAGAGGAAAACAATAGAATGGGAAACATCTCTTCAAAAAATTAGGGATACTAAGGGAACATTTCATGCAAAGATGAGCACAAAAAAAGGACAGAAATGGTATGAAGCAGAAGATATTAAGAAGAGGTGGCAAGAATGCACAGAAGAACTATACAAAAAAGATCTTCATGACCCAGATAATCACGATGGTATGATCGCTCACCTAGAGCCAAACATCCTGGAATGTGAAGTCAAGTGGGCCTTAGGAAGCATCACTATGAACAAAGCTAATGGAGGTTATGGAATTCCAGTTGAGCTACTTCAAATCCTGAAAGATGATGCTGTGAAAGTGCTACACTCAATATGCCAGCAAATTTGGAAAATTCAGCAGTGGCCATAGAACTGGAAAAGGTCAGTTTTCATTCCAATCCCCAAAAAAAGCAATGCCAAAGAATGCTCAAACTACCACACAATTGAACTCATTTCACACGCTAGCAAAGTAATGCTCAAAATTCTCCAAGCCAGGCTTCAACAGTATGTGAACCATGAAATTTCAGATGTTCAAGCTGGATTTAGAAAAGGCAGAGGAACCAGAAATCAAATTGCCAACATCCACTGGATCATCAAAAAAGCAAGAGAGTTCCAGAAAAACATCTATTTCTGCTTTATTGACTATGCCAAAGCCTTTGACTGTGTGGATCACGATAAACTGTGGAAAATTCTTAAAGATATGGGAATACCAGACCACCTGACCTACCTCTTGAGAAATCTGTATGCAGGTCAAGAGGCAACAGTTAGAACTGGACATGGAACAACAGACTGGTTCCAAATAGGAAAAGGAGTTCGTCAAGGCTGTATATTGTCACCCTGCTTATTTAACCTATATGCAGAGTACATCATGAGAAATGCTGGACTGGAAGAAGCACAAGCTGGAATCAAGATTTCTGGGAGAAATATCAATAACCTCAGATATGCAGATGACACCACCCTTATGGCACCCTTATGGTGAAGAAGAACTAAAGAGCCTCTTGATGAAAATGAAAGTGGAGAGTGAAAAAGTTGTCTTAAAACTCAACATTCAGAAAACGAAGATCATGGAATCCTGTCCCATCACTTCATGGCAAATAGATGGGGAAACAGTGGCAGACTTTATTTTTTTGGGCATCAAAATCACTACAGATGGTGACTGCAGGCATGAAATTAAGACGCTTGCTCCTTGGAAGGAAAGTTATGACCACCTAGACAGCATATTAAAAAGCAGAGACATTACTTTACCAACAAAGGTCCATCTAGTCAAAGCTATGTTTTTTCCAGTAGTCATGTAGAGATGTGAGAGTTGGACTATAAAGAAAGCTGAGTGGCAAAGAATTGACACTTCTGAGCTGTGGTGTTGGAGAAGACTCTTGAGAGTCCCTTGGACTGCAAGGAGATCCAACCAGTCCATCCTAAAGGAAATCAGTCCTGAATATTCATTGAAAGGACTGATGCTGAAGCTGAAACTCCAATACTTTGGCCACCTGCTTCAAAGAACTGGCTCACTGGAAAAGACCCTGATGCTGGGAAAGACTGAAGGCCAGAGGAGAAGGGGACGACAGAGGATGAGATGGTTGGATGGCATCACCAACTGGATGGACATGAATTTGAGTAAACTCTGGGAGTTGGTGATGGACAGGGAGCCCTGGCATGCTGCAGTCCTTGGAGTTGCAAAGAGTCGGACACGACTGAGCGACTGAACTGAACTCAACTGACTGATTTCACAAAGTGGGAAATCCTTGGCCTGGCAGAGGTCCTTCCAAACTGACCCCAACCATCCTTTCCAGCTCCCTTTCTCACTCTGCTCTTCCCGTTATTGGATAGACATTTACCAGTGGCAGTTACAGGTCAGGTCCTGGGATAGGTTGCAGGCATAATACAAACCAGCCACAACGTGGTTCCCTTGGTGCCTGCCCTCCAGGGAGTTCTAGCTCCTGGGGAGGGAGCAGGCAAGATACTGCTGATTCTAGATCAGGGTGAGCACTTCATCTCAGGATAGAATAGCATTGAGCAGGCCGGCGGGGGCCAGGGGAGCACCTCTAACCCAGCCTAGGAGATCAGAGCTTCCTGCCAAAAGGGGAAACTGGAGGAGAGTTGCGAAGGACGAGTACATCGGAGATGAAGGAGGGAATCTGTCTTTCCCGCAAGATGCAATCGCAGATGCAAAGGGAAGGCGATGTGGAAGCAGCGGCTTCACACTTCATTCCACAGGTGCTTCTCCAGTGCTCTTAGCTGCCAGGGGCTGTTTCTGGCTCTGGAGACACCGCAGTGCACACAGCAGACCAGAGCCCTGTCCCCATGCAGCTGACAGGTCCCCAGGCGAAAAGATGCAAATGTGGGTTGGAGAGAAAGGCGAGCATTAACAGCCACAGGGGAGCAGTGGACCCCTAGAGTCTGTGGAGCCGGGTCCACAAAACCCCTGGAATTTGAATGTAGAAATACATGTGTCTGCATGGTCACACGGGCCTGTTCACAGGGAGTGGTCTCAGCATTTTATTACATTCTCGAAGCGACCTGTCCATGACTGCCTTGGGTCATGGGGTCCTTATTCTAGGGCCCCTGGTGCGAAGCTAAGGAATTTGACCTTGATCTGGAAGTTCTGGGAGCCAGTCGTGAATTTTGAGAAGCGAAACCTTCAGTGCCTGACACCCACTGCACCCCTGCCACAGAGAAGTCCTCGTGCCTTTTCAGCTGCTAAGATTCTGCTTTCGCTGTTTCCTCCCGACCTGGAGGAATGGGAAGGACCACCCTTCAAAGCCAGCCAGGCTGACTTTGCATCCCCTTTAGACCTACCGTTTTCCAGCTGCTAGCCCCCAGGCCTGTCCGCCTGTGACAAGCTCCAAGGTTTAAATGAGCCTGTGATGTTTTGAGGATTTAATGATAACTTTTGCTTGGAAAAATATGGGCTTCCCTGGAGGCTCAGACAGTAAAGAGTCTTCCTGCAATGTGGTAGACCCTGGTTTGATCCCTGGGTCAGGAAGACCCCCTGGAGAAGGGAATGGATACCCACTCCAGTATCCTTGCCTGAAGAATCCCATGGACAGAGGAGCCTGGAGGTCTACAGTCCGTGGGGTCGCAAAGAGTTGGACACGACTGAGCGACCGACAAACACTTTGCCTGGAAAGTGCCCAGCATACATTAGCCACTCATCAAATGTGAGTTCCTCTCATAGTGAAGTGGCTCAGCTGTTTAGAGAGTCCCTCTTGTCTGGGGCCTGGAACATCCTGGGCAGCTGCTCACAAGCCCAAAGAGCTTTTCGAACATCATCAGCATCACTCTCCAGACCCCCCAGTAAACTCACATCTGTACTGATGGGCCCTCGCCCTCATCCCATGAGTCCACACCACAGCTCACCCTCTGTTTTACAGATGAGGACGCTGAGGCTCAGGGAGGTCCAGAGGCTGTCTGGAGGGCTCCCATGACCACATCTTCTGTAGCAATAATGGCAGTGGCAGCAGTAATAACCACAGTGAACTCTGACTATGCTTCCTTTGTGCCAAGAGCGGCCGTGAGCATTTTGCCTGTCTCAGAACGCCCAACTCCAGCCCCCAGCTCTCCAGCAGTCCTACCATAGGTACCATTGTAAGGCAGGTGCTGTTGGTACAACTTAGAGAAGGAAACCGAGGCTCAGAGAGGCCAAGCAACTCGCTCAAGGTAGCGCAGGACAGCGTTCACGTCCACTCTCAGAGCTCAATCTGACTACCTCTACAAGGAAATCCGTGTCACTCTGCCTCTCTCGGAAAACTCTGTTCCCCAGCTGCACAATTCAAAACCCCACCCGTACCCCCGCCCCCCGCCCCCCTCCCCGCCCCCATCGGCCGCCGGCCCGGCATCGCGGTCAGCACGCTCCAGCCGAGATGTTCTTTGCTGTGGCCGAGGATACAGAGAGGGCTGCCTGGTTCTCCTTGGGGGCCGAGGCAGAGGCTAGGGGGAGGGAGATGGGTGGACATTTTAGGCGCAGGGCCGTGTGCCGGGGAGGGTGTCTGGGTATCCGGGATCGAGTCACGTGCTCGTGAAACTCGACCTAGGGGCAGGGTTTGGGGAGGGAACCCCCGCCCCCAGCTCGGGGCGCAGCCCCGGACGGGCGTCAATACAGCGGTTGGCTCGTTCCGTCGATTCACCTCGTCCTACCCTCGCCGCGCGGACGGGGGGCCGCCCGGAGGCGTTGTGTCCCCCGACCTCCTCCAATGGAACAGGGGCGGTGAGAGCCCCAGGCGGAATCTCCGAGGCCGCGAGCGCCGGGACGGTCCCGAGCTGGGCCCGCCGGACACCGGACACCGGACGCCGGACGCCGACGGGTCCGCGGCCACGCGAGGCGCGTCTGCCCGGATCAGAGGTGAGCAGCCGGCGGGGCTGGGCTGGGCTGGGGGGTCCCTGAGAACCGGGGGTCCCCGGGTGGCTCCTGCCGATTCTTCCAGGCTCCCCAAGAAACCCTGTCACCTGAGCGCGCGGCTCCCGCCCCTTCGGTCTGGCCCCTCTGCCCCTCTCCGGCGGCCCTTCCTCCGCTCTGGGCCACACTCGCGTCGGAGGCCGTGCGGACCTGCGGACGCGCCCGAAGGCCCAGGCCCATTTCACAGATGGGAATACTGAGGCTCCCGGGGGCAGGCACTCGCGCCTCCCCCAGCTCTGCGGCCCGGCCCGCCCCTCTCCTCTGCGATTTCCTCGGGCTCTCCTTCCCCCTAGTCCCGGCCGCTCTCCGCCCCGGCGCCGCCCGCATGCTGTCCCCTCCCGCGGCGGCGGCCGTGCCCGAGGCTGGGGCGGGGGCAGGGCGGGGGGAGCGCGGGCGGCTTGTCTCCCTTTGGTAAACACGCCCGCTCCCCAGCCCCTCCGCCGCCCAGGCCCTTATTGAGTCAGCAGCCGCCGGACTTCCTGCGGGAACCCGAGCCCCGTCCCCGGACAGGAGAGGACGAGCGGGCGCCTCGGGTGAGAGGGGGGCGCGGGGGTCGCGCAGGGCCCGCCTGGGGCGCCTTCCACGTGGCAACTGCGGGCCGGGAGCGAGAGCCCGCGGGCGCTTGGGTGGCCCGGCGCGGGAAGGGGCAGGGCCCGCGGGAGCCGGGCCCCGGGGGAGAGGAGTGGTCTCCCCGGGGCCACGGGAAGACGGAGGGAGGCGGGGGGTGTCCTGGGGCTGCTATCGGACTTCCCCTTCCTCCTCCTGCTCTCCTCGGGGGGTCCTTCCTGGAGCTGGAGGCTGGCTGGCGGCCGGCGGCGGCTTCAGAGCGCGCCTTGCCCCTTGCTGACCTCTGGGGACTCGGGGAAGCGCGGGTTTGGACGCCGGGAGCCGGGCACCGCGTGCCTGGGCCTCGGTGGAGAAGCCTGGAGGCGCGCCAGGAGTCCGTAGCGCGCAGACAGGACCTTCCGGTCCCTGATAGTGACCCGGGGGGCATGGGGGACCCCAGCGCCTCCGGCGCTGCCCCTGCGCCCAGACCCAGCTCGGCGAGACCCTCTGGGAAGCCCAGGACGCGATGGGGGCCTCCGTGAAGGGCGTCCCCCTTTAGCGGGCGGGCTCAAGGTGGGTCTCTAGAGCCCCCACGATAAAGGATGCTTCTCGGGGTCCTCTGGGCGCTTGGCTTAGTCCTCTGTGCCCCGGCAGGCTGGCCACCGGGATGGCCCCCACGCTGGAGCAGGCGTACCGGAGACGCTGGTGGATGGCCTGCACCGCGGTGCTGGAGAACCTCTTCTTCTCCGCAGTGCTCCTGGGCTGGAGCTCCCTGCTGATCATGCTCAAGAAGGAGGGCTTCTACTCCAGCATGTGCTCAGGTACCCCAAGAAGGGACCAGCGGGGGCGGCAGACGGCGACGGGGGGCGCTGGCCGAGGCCGGAGACCCAGCACCCCGCAGGGGCTTGGGCACCCCCACGTGTCCTCCAAACTTTCTCTAGAGAAGAACCCACTAACCAAATTCCGTTTGCACTCAAACCCAGGCATCCTGCCGGCATCCAGGTTCCGGGTGGGAGCCTATGGCAATCTCAGGTCTAGGGCAAGACCGCAGTGCAGCTACTAGCTGAGTGAGGGTTTTCTTGCTGGGGCTATTGTCAGGCTGAAGGAGGCAAAGGAGAGTCTTCAAGCTGGATTTGATCGTCAAGGTGGTGGAGGGTGGGGGTTGGTGCGCCTCCTTTTCCAGGCTCTTGGAGGCCCTAAGTCACCTCTTATACAAAGTGAGTAGCCCATTTCCTCTAGGGCCCCAGCTCATGGGGGTCTCTGTTTCCCATTTTGGTCACCTGGGCTTTGTATGAGGGGCCCTGAAGGCTGGAGTGACAATTCTAGCAATCGTGGGGAACGCTGGCTGTCTTCAAGTGCCAGGAGACAAGGAGTTGCCCCTCCTGCTGCCTGGGAGTTGAGTTTCTCCTCCTGTCTGACATAGGGATCTTTCTTTTCTGGGAAGGAGGGTGCTGAACTGACAGGCTCAGCCCAAGGAGCTGGAGGGATGTGGAGTTTGGCCCTGGCCTGCTTATCCTCTTCCTCCAAACACCTGGCTGAGGAACTGGCTTTGGAGGAGGGCCAGCTTGGGTTAGAATCCCAGGAGCTGGCTGACACTGGCAAGGTCTCTAAAGTGCTGAGCGCTTCCTGGGTGGCACTAGTGGTAAAGAGCCCGCCTGCCAATGCAGGAGACATAAGTAAGAGGCAAGAGTTTGATACCTGGTTGGGAAGATCCCCTGGAGGAGGGCATGGCAACCCACTCCAGTATTCTTGTCTGGAGAATCCCATGGACAGAGGATCCTGGCGGGCCACAGTCCATGGGGTTGCAGAGAGCTGGGCATGACTGCAGAGAGCACGAACACAGGCTAAACCATTGAGCTTTAGACACCTGGTCTGCAAAGTGGGAAGAAAAGCAGTGTCTATGCAATGAGAGGGAACAGTACGTGATCCGTGTGAGTGTCTTTCCTGGCTTCTCGCAGCTCCTGACTTCACTCCCTGCAGCCTGCCTTGGCTGTGGGAGAAAACTGTTGCCTTTGCGGGAGTGGAGCTGGGGCGTCCTTGATTTCTGCACCCTGCCGGACTAATCCGTAAGCGGCAGGTGGGGTGCAGGATGCGTGGGCATGCACAGCCTGATGGGGGGCCTGAGGAGGTGGGGATTCAAGCTGGCAGCTGGCTAGGAAGGGCAGGCTGGGTCAGGAGGTGCTGGCTTGGGGTGGTGTGCTGGGCATCCCAGGGTGGCTGGAAGAGCCAGGCAGAGGGCCGGGGCATCCCTGTGCCAGGGGAGGCCAGGTGTCCAGGTCTGCGCTGAGCTGTTTGCCCTGGACACCGAGGAGACCTGCCCTTTGCTGCCTCCTGGCCTTGATGCCTGTCTCTGCCTGTCCAGTGGCTTCTTCCAGCCCTCTGCACCTGTTTTTTTTTTTTTTAATCAACTTTATTGAAGATTAATTTACATCACACATTCTGATGAGGTTGGACAAATTTATACACGTTAGGAACCATCACCACATTCAATATTTAGAGTATTTCCGTCATCTGCAAAACTCCTTCCCTCTTGCTGCCTATTGTCCAGCTTTTCAAAAATATGGATAGAGGTTGATTAAGATAGAAGTCTCATGGCTTACATTTCACCCATTGAAAGTACACAAGTTGGGGCTTCCTGGGTGGTCCAGTGGTTAAGAATCCGTCTGCCAATGCAGAGGACACAGGTTCCATCCTTGGTCCAGGAAGATCCCGCATACTGTGGGGCAGGTGGGCCTAGAGCCTCTAGAGCCTCTGCTCCCCAAAGAGAAGCCACTGCAGAGAGAAGCCCCGCACGGCCACTCGAGTAACCACTGTTCACCACATCCAGAGGAAGCCTGCGTGCAGCCACGAGGACCCAACATGGCCAGGAAAAAAAAAGGATACAAGTTAGTGGTTTTTAATTTATTCAGAGTTGTTCCACCATCACCACAACCACTTTTAGAACATTTTCTTTGCCCCCTAAAGTCACCCTGGATCCAACAGCAGTACCCACTCCCCACTGCCTCTTCTTTCACCTCCCCAGCACGAGGCAACCCCTCATCTACTTTCTGTTACAGATTTGCTATAACAGACACAGACTTGCTTATTCTGAATGTTTCATGTAAATTGCATCTTATAACAGGTGATCTTGTGTTAGGGTTCAGTTCAGTTCAGTTCAGTCACTCAGTTGTGTCCGATTCTTTGCGACCCCATGAATCACAGCACGCCAGGCCTCCCTGTCCATCACCAACTCCCAGAGTTCACTCAAACTCATGTCCATCGAGTCGGTGATGCCATCCAGCCATCTCATCCTCTGTTGTCCCCTTCTCCTCCTGCCCCCAATCCCTCTCAGCATCAGAGTCTTTTCCAATGAGTCAACTCTTCACATGAGGTGGCCAAAGTACTGGAGTTTCAGCTTTAGCATCATTCCTACCAATGAACACCCAGGACTGATCTCCTTTAGAATGAACTGGTTGGATCTCCTTGCAGTCCAAGGGACTCTCAAGAGTCTTCTCCAACACCACAGTTCAAAAGCATCAATTCTTGGGTGCTCAGCTTTCTTTATAGTCCAACTCTCACATCCATACATGACCACTGGAAAAACCATAACCTTGACTATCAGATGGACCTTTGTTGGCAAAGTAATGTCTCTGCTTTTGAATATGCTATCTAGGTTGGTCATAACTTTGCTTCCAAGGAGTAAGCGTCTTTTAATTTCATGGCTGCAGTCACCATCTGCAGTGATTTTGGAGCCCCCAAAAATAAAGTCTGACACTGTTTCCACTGTTTCCCCATCTATTTCCCATGAAGTGATGGGACCAGATGCCATGATCTTCGTTTTCTGAATGTTGAGCTTTAAGCCAACTTTTTCACTCTCCACTTTCACTTTCATCAAGAGGCTTTTTAGTTCCTGTTAGCATGATGTTTTCAAGGTTTTTTCGTGTTGGCAAAGGTATCAAGACGTGGTTCCTTTCCAAGTCCTTTGCCACCACATTTTATTTCTCCCTTCAACAGTTGCTAGACATTGGGTTGTTTCCATTTGGGGGTTATTATGGTGATGCTCCTGTGAACACTCATGCTCAAGTCCTGGGTGGACATGTGCTTTCCTTCCGTATGGAATTGCTGGGCCACAGAGTAACTCTAACATTGGGGGAACTGCCAGCTGTTTGCCATTTTCCATTCCTATCAGCAGTGCACGAGTGTTCCAACTTCTCCATATCCTAGACAATGTTTGTTATTTCTCATCTGTTTTATTGTGGACAGTGCTATCTTTCTGTGGTTTTGATTTGCATTTCCCTAGCGGCTACGGAGAAGGCAATGGCACCCCACTTCAGTACTCTTGCCTGGAAAATCCCGGGGACGAGGGAGCCTGGTGGGCTGCCGTCTATGGGGTCGCACAGAGTCGGACTCGACTGAAGTGATTTAGCAGTGGCGGCGGCGGCTAATGACGGTTGAACATCTTTCTCATGTATTCTCGGCCACTAATGTATCTTTTCTTGGAGACATTTTTGAAGTGGGTTATATTTTATTCCTGAGTTATAAGAGTTCCTTGTATTATAGGTGCAAGTCCCTTACCAGATATAGGAGCTTCTCACTTCAGGGACGTTGCAGAGCACAGGCTCTGGGATGTGTGGGCTCAGTAGTTCCAGCTCCTGGGCTTTGGAGCACAGTCTCCATAGTCACCGCGCACACGGGCTTAGCTGCTCCTCGCAGGTGGAATCTTCCACCCCCAGGGATCAAACGCGTGTCTTCTGCACTGGCAGGCAGATTCTTTATCCCTGACTCACCAGAGAAGCCCTCTTTTCACATTCTTTATGGTGTTCTTCCGAGCACAGAACTTTTTTTGTTTAACTGAAGTAGAGCTGATTTATAGTGTTTTGTTCCTTTCTGGTGTACAGCAAAGTGATGCAGTTTTATCTGTTAATACATACACTAGTATATATGTGTAATTACTTTTCATTTTATTTTCCAT
Source organism: Bos grunniens (assembly GCF_055505025.1). Taxonomy (NCBI): domain Eukaryota; kingdom Metazoa; phylum Chordata; class Mammalia; order Artiodactyla; family Bovidae; genus Bos; species Bos grunniens. The sequence continues at coordinate 81,725,567 of NC_141179.1, read as the reverse complement.
GATGGTTTATTACAAGATATTCAATATATAGTTCCCTGTGCTATTCAGTAGGTCCTTGTTGTTTATCCGTTTTGTAGATAGTAGTGTGTAGCTGCTAATCCCATACTCTTAATTCATCCCTCTCCCTGCTCCCGCATTCCCCTTTGGTAACCCTAAATTTGGTCTGGAGCGTGAAAGGTTTTAATACTGGTGAAGTGCAAACTATCTTCTCTTTGGACACTTGTGCTTTGGTGTCATGTTTAAGAAACCATCGCCTCATCTAAGATCACCAAGATTCACATCTGTGTTTTCTTCTAGGAGTTTTACCGTTTTAGCTGTCACATTTAGATTTCTAATCCATCTGAACTTACTTTTTGTGGACGGTGTCAGGTAGCCATCTGGTGTTTCCGGTTGCCCGGACGTGAGTGTGTGTTGGAGGCTGGTTCCTTGGGATCACTAGTGGTGACCAGAGTGACCCCTCCTTGTTTCAGAACTTTATGAACACTCTGATAAGCGGGAACAACGGGCTCTCTTTCATTCAGAGGACTTCAGCCTCCAGACGTCTGGCTCCTGGGGGCTGCTGTACCTGCTGCTCTGCCCAGCGCACCTGCTTTCTGCCTCTTGAAGCTTCCCTCGACAGGGTCCCAAGAACACAGACTCAGGCCGGGACTCTGCGTCCCCACTGTGTGTGGGAGGAGGCAGACGGTGCGGCTTCCCGATCTGCTCTGTGCTGCTTGGCTGACTGGAGCCAGTTACTCACCCTTCTTAATATTGTTGTTGTTTTTGAATCGCTATGTCATGTCCCACTCTTTTGCGACCCTATGGACCGTAGCCCACCAGACTCCTCTGTCCATGGGATTTCCCAGGCAAGAATCCTGGAGTGGGTTGTCCTTTCCTTCTCCAGGGGATCTTCCCAACCCAGGGATCGAATCCACATCTCCTGCCTTGGCAGGCAGATTCTTTACCCCTGAGCCGCCCGGGAAGCCTACTAATATCTCCGTTACCCTGTATATAAAGTAGGACCGACAGTCCCTACCTCACGAGGCTGTTGGGAAAGTGAAATGAGAGCCAGCAAACATTTCAGACTCCAGGCGTGCATTCTTCTTTTGTTCTGCGCCCAGCTCTCCCAGCATTTGCTGTGTGACCTTAGGCGAGTTCCTTGGCCTCTCTGGATCTCTGTGTCTCAGTCTGTGCCATGGAGTGGACAGCCCTCATCCCTCTCGCTTCAGGGAAATGACATGAGGACCAACGATGCCGTTTAACAGACGTTGAGTTCGTCATCGAGGCGCTTATTAGCCTTGGCTTTGGGGCTCCCTGACCACCCCTTTCTTTCCTCTCAGCTTCGGTGGATGGCTCACCCCCCACAGGGGCACCGCAGCTAAAGCGGACTCTGTTACTCAGAAGGTGGGCAGAGGCGATTCAGTTGCCGACACACAACTGCATATGCCGCATAAATGCCACACAGTGAAGCAGCAGCCAGCGCTCACCGAGCACTGACTGCTAGTGAGATCTTCAGAGGTCACACAATGTTGTGAGGCCCTCACAGCAGCTCTGCGTTTGTAGCAGAGCAGCCGGAGCTTCCTGCTGGTCCAGTGGCTAAGACTCCGTGCTTCCCGTGCAGGGAGTCTGGGTCTGACCCCTGGTTGGGGAACTAGATCTCAAATACTTCAATTAATGCTGCCGCTAAATATCTTTTATGCCCCAGCTAAGACCTGGCACAGCCAGATAAAATGGAGCCTGGGGGGCTATATATAGTCCATGGGTCGCAAAGAATTGGACATGACTGAGCACACAAGCACAAAATAAATATTAAAAACAAAGAGGAGAAAGCTGAAGCTCAGAGATGGTAAGTAATTTGCCCCAGGTCACACAGCGAATAAATAAGGAGCAGAGTGAGTGTTCAGCCTCAGATCGGACCCCAGAATCTTTCCCCATGGGCTTTAGCTCAAGAGTCCTCCTGTGGGAGTCCTGTTACAGACAAGACGGCCAGCCAGAGCCCAGACCTGGGGGTGTTTGGGACTGTGGGTGTTAGCTGCAGGGCGGGGAATCTTGGGGCTGGGGGGAGGGGGTGAAGGTGAGGAAGGGCTCACAGACCCAGGAGACAAAGACAATGGGATCTTTCTGTGAGTATTGTGTGTGCGCAGCAGTCCCTACAGCCCTCCTCTACAGTTGCAACCACTGAACCCATTTCACAGATGGGATAACAGAGCCTCAGAGGTTCGGCCGCTCAGCTAGTGGAGCCAGAAACAGTCATCCCCGGTGTTTCCCAGACCTCTCATTTGCAGTTCACCTGCATGATTTTACAATTCGTGTGCCATAGGTACTATTATTTACTTCCTATTCCCTTTTAAATCAGTCCACTTAAAAAGCCTCATGAAAACAAACAAAAAAAGTTTTTAAAGCCACATTTTCTTTTCCTTTGTTAAATTATTTTTTGCTGGAGTATATATAGTTGCTTAACAAGGTTGTGTTAGTTTCCGATGTACAGCGAAGTGAATCAGCTATGTGTAATACTAAAAAGCCTCATTTTATTTATTGATTTTTGGCCACGCTGCCTGTGGGATCCTAGTTCTGCAGCCAGGGATTGAACCCACACTCCCTGCATTGGAAAAGCAGACTTGTCATCACTGCACCACCAGGGAAGCCCCCTAAAAAGCCGCAGTTTAAAGTGTGATGTTCTTGGAACCTTGGGTTTGATGTTACTCACAGATGCATGTCATACATATATATCTCTTTGCTGTTGTTCCGTTACCAAGTCGTGTCTGACTCTTTGTGGCCTGGTAGACTGCCAGGGTCCTGTGTCCTTCACTATCTCCTAGAACTTGCTCAAACTCATGTCCATCGAGTCAGTGATGCCACCCAACCATGTCGTCCTCTGTTGCCCTCTTCTCCTCCCGCCCTCAGTCTTTCCCAGCATCAGGGTCTTTTCTGATGAGTCGACTCTTGGCATCAGGTTGCCCGTCTGTCTTGGGTGGCCCTGCATGGCATGGCGCATAGCTTCACTGAGTTACACAAGCCCCTTTCCCAGGGCGAGGCTGTGACCCATGAAGGGATGTGTATTTCCATATGTGTACGTATGTACATGTGTGTGTTTGATATACTTTCGAATAATATCTATAAAAAAAGATACACTTTCAAATAACTAACACTGTGAAACCTGTACAGTTAACCCCTGAACAGCACAGGTTTGAAGTGCTCAGGATTGTTTTCAGTAGTAAATCGTACAAGGTTGCACACTTCCTGGTGGGTTGAATCTGCAGCTGCAGAAACGCAGATACAGAGGGACCCCGAGTAGGTCGGGCTGACTCAATTACAGGCAGATTTTCTAACTCAAGGAGGACGGGTTAAGGCCCCAACCCCCTGTGGCTCAAGGGTCAACTGTACCTCTAAAGCCCACTTGAGTGTGCACACGCCATGCGTACCACACTGGGGAAACACTGTTTTCTCTGACTTCAGAGCCCAACTCGGTCATTAACTTCCTGCATACGTTCCTTTCATCACACTCATGCTTTGCTTGTCTGTAAAATGGGAGACATTAGATTTCAAAGACCTCTCCTGTTGTAACTGACACAGACAGAGGTCTAAGAGGTCTTTGCACCCTGGGCTGGCTCCTCTTGCTTCAGAAGTCTGGCTTAATCTAAAACAGTGGTATAAACAAACTCATTTACAAAACAGAAATAGGGTCATAGCTGTAGAAAACAAACTCGCCACTACCAGGGAGAAAGGGTTGGCAGGGGGTAAATTGGGAAATTGGAATCGATTTATACACAGTACTATATATAAAATAGATAGCTACTGTACAGCACAGAGAACTCAACTCAATACTCTGTAATGACCTATATGGGATTTAAAAATAAAGAGTGGATATATGTATAGCTGATTCACTTTGTTATACAGCAGAAACTAACTCAATTATACTGCCATAAAAAATACATTATAAAAAAAAAACGTCTGGCTTTATCCATCCAGCAACTAGCTCCTGTGAGTCAAACTCACAAGAGGCAGACCGACTGAAACCAGAGAAGTGAATGCATTAATGGACCTTCAGTTATTTGCTGTCCTCTGGGCCAGAATTCTCCGCGCATGGAAGAACGCACGTCCTTCCCAGCGCTAGCGTTGGGTTCAGAAACTTACTAAGTTGCTGTGTTTGGGAGAGAGCAGCCCGGTGGAGCAACCAGGAAGTGTTGACTTTGGAGAAGGTCTTGAGCTGGAACTCGGCCTGCCTGTAAGAAGCTGTGTGACTTGCTTTGTTTCTCAGAGCTTCACCATCTGTGGGGTCACTGCACTCACTTCTTAGGGTTATGAAGATTAAATGATATACTACGTGGAAAAGCCTGGCACAATGTTGATTAGCTGAGAGCTAGTGAGAGAAAGTATCATTCGATTGTGAAAGACTTAGGAGCAGGGCCCGTGTCTAATTCAGGGGCTGCAGACTCAGAGGCCTGGCAGTTAATAACAGTTGGGCGTTAATATCCAGCAGGCGAATACAGCTACTAATAGTACATTAACTTTGTATGGTGGCGGTTGGTAACTAGATGATCGTTTTGCAGTATATATAAATGTCAAATTACTGTGTTGTACACGTGAAACTGATGTATTATGTGTCAAGTATACTTCAATGAAAACCATAATAATAATTAGGCCAATCGGGGCAGCTACAGGATGGTGAACGGTGGGGAGCTGATAGGGAGGTGACTTAGAGAGGGCAGGCCCTGACGAAAAGGAGTGGCCGCCACTTGCCTCCAGCAGTGGCCAGATTTTCTGACGTGGTAAAGAAAAGCCAGACTTCGGGATTTTTAGATGATAGCTCCTGATTTTAAACTGGCACCCGGGGACTTCCCTAGTCGTCCAGTGGTCAAGACGCCACCACACCTCCAGTGCAGGGGTGTCAGCTTCAGTGACTGTCAGAGAGCTCGATCCCACAGGTCGCCACTAAGATCTGGTGCAGCTAGATGAATAAATAAACGGCCCCCAGTTAAAATTTGCAAGCCAAGCAAAACACCTGCAGGGCTCCTTGCTGGTCCCCTCTTCGCAGCCTCTGGCCTAAATCATCAGTGTTACCTACTGTCAGATCACGGTGCTTTTGTGTAGTAGACGTCACTGAAGTGTGTGGAGGTGGAACGGACAGGTGCAGAGCAACCCAGTGGAGAAGTAAACAGTGGCAATGAAGATCACTAAATTGGGGGGCTAGCCTGAACCCCAGAGGGGCTTCCCAGCTGGTGCTAGTGGTGCAGAACCGCCTGCCAATGCAGGAGGCATAGAGAGGCGGGCTCAGCCCCGGGGCCTGGAGGATCCCCTGGGGAAGGGAATGGCAACCCACTCCAGTATTCTTGCCGGGAGAAGCCCATGAACGGAGGAGCCTGGGGGGCTACAGCCTGTGGGGTCACATAGAGTCAGACACAACTGAAGCAACTTAGCACGCACAGCACCTGTTGCTCTTTACAAGAACCCCCTACATACCACCGAGTTCTGTTCTGAGAGCATGTTCTTAAGTCTATTTGTTAGTAGGTCCAAAAACTTAGCCTAGGTACCCAGCCAACACAGTCGGCTATGTAGTACTGTGTGTAATAGGTTTGTAATACTTTTCACACAAATAATACATTAAAAACAAACACAAAATAGAAAATACTTTAAATGTTTACAGTACAGGTGGCGCCAGTGGTAAAGAACCCGCCTGCCAATGCAGGAGGCATGAGAGACGTGGGTTCAATCTCTGGGTCGGGAAGATCCCCCGGAGGAGGGCATGGCAACCCACTCCAGTAGTCTTGTCTGGAAAATCCTGGCGGGCTACAGTCCATAGGGTGGCAAAGAGTTGAACACGGCTGGAAGGACTTAGCACAGCACCGCGCTTGAAAAGTGCAGTGTACAGAACAACAGCTGGCACACGGGCTGGCATCGAGTGAACAGGCAAGAAAGCTACTGACTGGAGGAGGGAGAAAAGGTGGGAGATGGTGTAGCTGAAGGGTCGTCAGCAGTAGGAGACAGAGGGCGAGCTGCAAGGTCACTCACGCCTGACATTTACGGAACACACGTTCGCAACTTGAGGTTTGTTTGTCGGGGACTTTCTGTATGTCAGCATCCACTTGATTATTATCTAGTACAAACCCTGTGAGAGCTGAGAGCTGTCTTATTCACTGTGGGGTCTCCAGCACATGGAGGAGAGGCTCCCAGATTGTGGACCACCATTGACTCCTTCATCAGCTGTTCCGGGAGCATCTTCTTGGGGCCAGGCCGAGTACAGAGCTCTTTGCCCCCCTTCTCCAGCTGAATCTCCTAAGGAGCCTGGGTTAGCCATTCTCCGCTCCCTGTTTCAGGCAAGGGGCCTGAGCCTCAAAGAGAGGAAGTCACTTGCCCAAGGTTGCACAGCCAGTGGGGGATGGGGTGGGAATTCAGACCCTGGTCTGTCTGCCCTCCAGGAGCACCCTGACTCTGCCCTTGGCCACGATGCCTCGGTGAAAATAGGATGGAGGGGAGTCCCAGCCTCACAGTTCACTGAACCTTGAATGAAGTGAAAACCCACTCCTTCCCCCACCATCAGCCTTTCTCTCTAACCTGTCACAGCTCCCAGGTGGCATCTTACCTGGGGGATGACTTCTGGAGGAGTCCTGTAGGGCAGTGCCATGCTCCAAATTCTGTATCTTGGTTTCCTTATCTGGAGAGTGGAGATAACTTAATTAGCTAACTGCTGGGACTGTCATGAGTTAATACAGTGACTGTTGAGAATATGCCTAGAACATGGTTAAATGCTCAACAAATATTAGCTCTTGGGGGACTTCCCCAGAGGTCCAGTGGCTAAGACTCTATGCTCCTACTGCAGGAGGGCCAGGTTCAATCCGAGGTCAGGGAACCCAGCGCAGCCAAATTAATTAATCTAAAAATACGAGCTATTATTTTATCAGAATGCATTTTTGGGGAAAGGAACCTCTAAGTTTTAAGGGAATTCTTGTTATATCATTCGAATGTCACTCACTGAAGCTGTTCCAGACTCACAGGTGCTTCCTGTTGCGGATCTACCACCCCCTAACCTTGGACACTGAGTGAATATTTCAGTGCAGTAAATACTTCGATGTGTGTTATCCTGTTCAAGCTAGTTGAGGCCTCAGGTTGGATGTGTGACCCACCCTGGGTCATATACTGCATGCATGCCTACTCAGTCGTGTCTGACTCTTTGCGACTGCATGGACTATAGCCCACCAGGCTCCTCTGTCCATTGAATTCTCCAGGCAAGAATATTGAAGTGGGTAGCCTGTCCCTACTCCAGGGGATCTTCCTGACCCAGAGATCAAACCCAGGTCTCCTTCATTGGCAGGCAGATTCTTTACCACTGAGCCACCAGGGAAGCCCAGTACCTGTTGCTACCATTTATGGAGCCCCTTCCCCATCAGAGTAGGTATGATTCCAAAGTCCCCTGGTCAGCAGGCAAGCAGAGGCCCGGGCACTGGGGGGCCGGACCCCTGATCCCAGCACGTGCTCCTGGGATGGTTCCCGCGGTCACGTGCTGCCTCTCCTCCCCCCTCCTCAGCTGAGAACACCACCAACACCACCCAGGACGAGCCGCATGGGTGGCCCAGCTGCAACCAGCAGGAAGAGATGCTCAACCTGGGCTTCACCATTGGCTCCTTCATGCTCAGCGCCACCACCCTGCCGCTGGGGGTCCTCATGGACCGCTTTGGCCCCCGGCCCACGCGGCTGATGGGCAGGTAAGGCGGTTGGGCTGTGGGGGAGCTGGAAGGGGCTGCGAGGGGCTGGAGGGTGGGATGGTGCTGCAGGGGGAGGGAGGCAACCGCTCCCCTTTCCCTGCTTCTCCATAGTGCCTGCTTCGCTGCGTCCTGCTCCCTCATGGCCCTGGCTTCCTGGAACACCAAAGGTGAGATGTCTGGCATCTTGTGCCCCCACAGGAGGAAATGGGTGGGATGAAGGGGGGCACAAGAGGAAAATGGGTGGGATGAAGGTGGGCACAAGAGGAAAATGGGTGGGATGAAGGTGGACGGTGCCCCAGCTCCTGCTTTTAGCCTCCCCCAGCTCCCCAGAGACCCTCATCCGTCTCTCTCCCCTTCCCAGTTCTGTCTCCGCTGATATTCCTGGCACTGTCCATGAATGGTTTCGGTGGCATCTGCCTAACCTTCTCTTCACTCACAGTGAGTATGACAGGCCCTGACTTGGCAGCAAGGTACCCAGGAGTGGAGTGGGCGGTAAGAGCAAGAGGGACGCAGATCAAAGACGTGTGTGTGTGTGTGTGTGTGTGTGTGTGTGTGTGTGTATCAGAGAAGGGTGGGTGTGAGGCTGTGTGTGTAGATGAGGCTGTCAGTGTGGATTCTGGATGTGTGTGTATGTGTGTGTGTGTTTCCCAAGCCCATACATCTGTCGAATTCCATCCTAGGCACTGGGGCCATGGCACAGACAGAATTGATAACTTCCCCTTCTGGAACTTTACGTTCAGGGGTTGGGGGAACAGACAACCCTAAAAACAAGTAAACTAATGCGGGCTGTCCTGAATGCTGGAAGGAAGTAAGAGGGGCCCGCAGCTTGAGACTACGGGTGTATGTTTGCCACATGGTGTACGTACCGTGCGGTCTGTGGCAGGTTAATGTGTTTGTCGGTTTGTTAGACTGAACCATGCAAAATTGCCGACGCTTGACGGTGCTCGACTTTCAAAGAGGGCCTTTTTGCCTGGCTCGGCCTCGTACGGGGGTGCTTGGTGTGTGTCACTCTGAGTGTGTGTGTGTGTGTGTGTGTGTGTGAATGAGTGAGCAGAAGGGATGGAGGCTTATGGGTAGCCTCCGTGGTGCTGGGAGGGGCTGCAGACTGGGCTGCCCCGGGCTGTTTATCTTAGAGGAGAGCGCCTGACCACCAGACTGGGTGTTCTGGCTGAATTTCACCGCACCCAGCAGCTGCCTTTAATTCCAGCCCAGGACATTTCACAACTCCCTGAGGAAGCGGGTCCCCTCCTCCCCGCAGGACTACGCAGCCCCTCTTCCACTCCATGCAGCTTGGCTCAGGGCCCCGAAACCCTCCTCTCCCCTGCCCTTGGGGCTTGACCTCGAACCCTGCCCGGGGGCCCAGGGGACGCCACGCCCCCGTCCCGCCGTTAGTAATCTCCAGCCAATGGTAGGGCCCGACTTCGGCCCCGCCCCCACCCCGCCCCGCTGTTAGTAATTTTCCAGCCAATGGCAGGGCCGGATCCGGCCACGCCCCCGTCCCGCCTTTAGTAATCTCCAGCCAATGGGAGGGCCGGGTTCCAACCCCGGCCTTGGAGCTGGCTCGCCCGCGCGGATCCCGGCCGGAAGTCCAGTGCAGCGTCGGCTTAGCTAGGCCGGCCCAGGCCGTGCTGGGCGGAGACGGCGCTCGGACTCTGGCGGGAGGCGGGTGGGAGGGCACGACAGGGGAGCGCCGCGGCGCGGGCCACTCGCCCGGCCCTGGCGCTTTCTCTAGCGTCCTTGGCAAGCGTGCCTTGCAGAGCCAGGCTGCCGGGGAAACCCCTGCCCGAGTAGGGTCATCCCGGCCCCGCCTCTGTTTCCCAGACGCGTGGAGGTTGATGGAGATTGTGGATGTCTCTGTGTTTATTCCCCTTCCTCTCCAGAGCTGTTTCAGATCCGTTCTGAGCCTCACGTTTTCCCCTCTGCGGAGAGGGTTTTAGCCCTGTGTGGCATCTAAGACTGTTCCAGCCGGGGGTTTCTGTGGACTGGCAGTGAGGAGTAGGGTTCGGGGTGGGGGATCCCCGACTCTGCTTTCCCCTCCTTCCAGGTGCTCGGACTCTGGCTCAGGCCAGTAAACAGAAAACCAGTCGTTCTCCTTTTTTTTTTAACTATTATTTGCATTTATTTTTTGTGGCATTTATTCCCCAGGCCATAAGCTTTTGGCCTTTTTTTTCTTCAGTTTCTCCTCAGATATTTTTTTCCTTCTGTGCAGCCTCCTCTTTCGTTTTAGGAACCATCTGTTCTTTTTCAGTAAGGATCTTCTCAGTGTGGCAAGGAGAGCTCGTGTATGGGTTGATCCGACCATGAGCTCTGTAAGTCCTTTGCTACATCCTTGGGGCTTTGTTCACCTGAATGTGCTCAGTGACCAGAAAATCTACACCTAAGCCCTGCAGTTCAGCATTACTCTCTGCATTTTTGAGCACGTGCAGTAAAAATTCAGCACTCTTGTGGGGCCACCGACCCCGAGTCCAGCCCCACCGTTTGGCCCATGGACATCTACCAACTCCACCACTGTAACGACAGAATGGCACACATTGCTTCTTTAAAGTGACATCCTTCAGATACTTGAGGGCTTTTCAGATGTGCATACCCTTAATGGCCTGGGCAGTTTCATGAGTGTTCTTAAAGTGAATTGCGGATCTGAACTTCCTGATTTGCATGATTTTGTGGGGTTTTCTGGGTCAAGAGAATAGCGCACCATTTTTAGAGGTTACCTCAGGCTGCTTACTGGAAAAAGCACGACCAGTTCTCTACCGGTGGGAATTCTGGGCTTGCTTGGTGTGTCAGAGCTTCCTCTTCTGGACACAGGCCTGGCCCTGGCCCTGGCCCTATCCCCTCCCTTACTCCCATCATCCACTCCCAAGCCCTCCTGTTACCTGTCCTGGCTCAGTTGAAACCATGGACTGTGGCCTTTGGGGCTACTGAGAAGGTTAAAAGGCACCATCCTGGTAGTCACAACCTTGGGGTCTGGGATAGAGCTTGTATGGCCAGAACTGGGGAGAAAGTCACTAATGAGCTCTGTGAACTTAAGTACATTTCTTTCCCTTTCTGAGTCCCAGTGCTCAGCTATCAAAGGAGTTGCTCTAGATTGGTATTTCTTAAATACCTAACCATGGCTTATTAAGAGGCAAGTCATGATTAAGGGACTCCATAAGTACCCAACTTAGGAAACCCTGGGGTTAAACAGAATTTCTCCTTGCAGGCACTTCCGTGTGTGTGTGTGTGTCTGTGTGTGTGTGTGTGTCTGTGTGTGTGTGTGTGTGTGTGTGTGTCTGTGTGTGTGTAGGGTGGCAGGGGAGGGCTTCCCAGGTGGCTCAGTGGTAAAGAACCTGCCTGCCAATGCAGGAGACACAGGCGACACGGGTTTGGTCCCTGAGTCGGGAAGATTCCCTGGAGGAGGGCATGGTAACTCGCTTCAGTATCCTTGCTTGGAGAGTCCCAAGAACAGAGGAGCCTGGTGGGCTGCAGTCCATAGGATCGCAAACAGTCAGACGCGACTGAGTGACTTAGCACACGTGCTGTGTGTGGGAGAGGGTTATAGCAGTTTCCCTCATTGATTTTGCCTTAGAACTTTTCTGTTGTGACTCGGGCACATGTTCCTGGAGCTTGCTTTGAGGACTGCTGGGATTAGAGGCTTCCAAGCTTTTCCAAGCAGGGGAAGGGGAGCCCTGGGCGGGTATCAGGGTCTCCCCAGCTCACGGGCACTCATCTCCTCTCTCAGCTGCCCAACATGTTTGGGAGCCTGCGCTCCACGTTCATGGCCCTCATGATCGGCTCCTACGCCTCTTCTGCCATCACGTACCCAGGAATCAAGGTATGAGGCTGCTCAGGGAGTGGGTGGTGGTCCGTGAGGTTGCTTGGTCTTCTTTCTGCCTTGAGACAAGAACTAGGTGCTTGGTGGCTGGTATGTCTGGTGACCCATCTCCGGCCAGGCGGAGGTCAGCTCCCGCCTCCACAGGGACAAGCCCCGGGGCGTTGTAGAAAGAGCCCCGTGCTGCTGCAGACCAGCGGGTCTCTGTTATCCTTTCCTTTCCCGTCATCTGAGTCCAGGCCTTCATGCTGCCTCCCAGGCCAGTGCTTTCTCAGCCAGTCTCCCTGCCTCCAGTGTTTTCCCTCTCTGAGCAATCATCTGCATGATTTCCAGAATGATTTTAGATGGAGAACTAGCTCACCCACCTGCTCTCTCACCTGCGGAATCAAAAACAACCCCTTTACATGCCTTCCAGGCCCTGGGCTCTTGGACATCACCCCACTTTTCACGTCACATCTCCTTTCCCTGTCCTGGAGAGGCTGGGCGATTTGGGTCCTGAGGTCGCCAAGCTAGTCCAAGCGAGGCCAGCTGCAAGACAGGTCTACCTAGAGCCAAAAGGCCTGAGTTCTCACTCTGGGCAAACCTGGAGCCTCCTTCCTGCCTCTGATGTCAAATGACCTTCTCAGCTGGGCCAAAGCATGCTCTTTAGAGTCTGCTCCGGGGAGTTAATTTATTATAGTAAGTCCCCTGCAAAGGAGTGAGTTCCATTCCAAGAGCCTGTGTGTAAGTCCTATTTGTTTGCAAGGCCAAAAAAGTTAGCCTCCATACCCAACTAATACAATCGGCTGTATGTGAAATAGGACTGACACTATTTGTATATAACGTAACAGGTGTGTAATAGGTCTATGATACTTCTCACATAAATAACACATTAAAAAACAAGCAAACACAAAAAAGAAAGAACACCATTTTTAATCTTATAGTGGAGTAGCTGGAAAAGCACCATAGGACAGGGCAGTAGCTGGCATCGCGTGAACAGGCAAGATGCCATGGTTGGATGGCATCACCGACTTGATGGACTTGAGTTTGAGTAAACTCTGGGAGTTGGTGATGGACAGGGAGGCCTGGTGTGCTGCAATCCATGGGGTCGCAAAGAGTCTGACACCACTGAGCACCTTCACTTTTTGCTCAGCCTCCGTCCCAGTGGTGGTGCAGTCTGCACTGATGGGGTGGCTGACAGTTGTTCAGGCAGGACCAGGCCTGGAAGGGGGGAGGTCTCCTTTCCCTCCACTAAGGCAGAGCGATTTGAGGAGCCAGACCCTTGGGGTGTGGCCCTTTGAAGCTCTGTCCTGCTCCCGGGGAGAAAAGAGCCCTGAAGCTGGAGCCCAGGAGGAGCAGTTTTCCCTGGCAGAGCCAGAGCTCAGAGCAGGGACCTGGGACCAGGGCAGACAGCGGTCCTCCTGGGCAGAGGGTGGCAGGCAGGACAGCTCCGCCTGCCCAGCTGCCTCACCCGCGGGGCTGACCCATGGACACAGAATTGGTCAGGACAGAGCCTGCTGGCCCTGAGGCTGCACAGCATCCTGCTCCCCCACCTCCCGGGTCGCCACACCTGTGAGAGCTGAGCTAAGACTTCTCCGGTGGAGGTTTTGTCTTTCCCCCAGGGAGGGCGGCAGGAAGGGGCAGGACAAACACGACTGGGAGCTTCCACTCTCCTCTCTTGTCGATGAAAATGAAACGTGTGTGAAAACGAGCACGTGTGTGGAGTCAAAGGCAACACTGGTGTATCTTCTTAAGATAAAAATTGAGATTCCAAAGACGTGTTGAGCTTGTGGCCAGCCTCTTCGGCATCTGCTGGGAACCACGTCACTCTTGGGAGGGATGGGGATGAAAAAGGGAGAGGGCAGTGGGGCTTCTAGATCCGGTCTTAGCGTCTGCCCTTGGTGTTTTCATCTGAGAATTGGGCACATGGGGTGGGCTCGAAAAGACCTTCCCGGAGGCCTCTGGGGCCCGGGTTACGGCTCTGGCTGGAGGGGGTGGGCCTGGGGCCCGGCAGCTTCTGCCACGGGCCTCCCTGCTCCCCCCACAGCTGATCTACAATGCCGGTGTGTCCTTCATGGCCATTATGTTCGCCTGGTCGGGCCTGGCCTGCCTCATCTTTCTGAACTGTGCCTTCAACTGGCCCAGGGAAGCCTTTCCCTCCCCCGAGGAAGTCAACTACAAGTGAGCAACCGTGGGGGTAGGGGGAGGGGGAGATGGGAGGGGACCCCACCTGCAGACCTGGAAGCCGGGTGTGGTGACGTGATGCTAGAAGCAGCTCGGGAGTCAGGGAAACCCAGCTCTGCGGACTACCTGAGCTTTCCGAGCTCTGCTTTCTCACCTGAACCTCGGGCCCGATCTGACCCCCCTGCAGGTGTTCTGCATGGCTGGGGCATGACGCTGGGGAGTGCTATCCTTCTGTCCAGGCTGGAGGATGGGGTCAGAGTGGCAGGGACGCTTGCCACAGTGCCACATGCCATGGGGACCCAGAAAAGGGGTCTGCAAAGGAATGATGTCCCACCCCTTGTGGGGCAACCCAGGGTCAACTTATACACACACACACACCCCGCCCCATCTGTTCACACACACACACACACACCTCGCCCTGTCAGTTCACACACACACACACCGCCCCTGTCAGTTCCCCAGGGTACTGGGGTGATGCTCCGCAACCAAGCATCTCGGGCGCCAGTCAAATAGCTGACACTGATCGAGCGCCCTCTGTGTGCCAGGCCCTGCGCCCAGTGGCCATTCTCAGACTCAGGACGTGGGTTCTGATATTAACTCCATTCCTAACAGGCGCAGGGGCACACAGTCACTTTCCTGGAGTCACACCATTCGAGCGGGGCGGGGGTGGGGGCCGCACGGTGACTCTAAGGTTGGGATCAGGACTCCAGAACCTGGGACTCCCCTGGATTCCATGCCTTCATTTCCAAGGGCCTGAGTTCAATCCTTGGTCATAGAATCAAGATCCCACAAGCTGCATGGTGCAGCCAAAAGGAAGAAAGAACTTCAGAGTCTGAGTTCCTCTTTTTAAAAAATGTGTTTATTGAAGTATAGTTGGTTTACAATGGTGTGTTGGTTTCAGGTGTACAGCAGGGTAATTCAGATACACATCTACTCTTTTTCTGATTCTCTTCCCTGCTAGGTTGTTATAAAATATTGGATCTGTTTTCCTGTACTAGGCAGTGGGTCTCTGCTGGTTCTCTGTTTTATGTTGAGGTAGAGCAGTGTGTATATGTGAATCCCAGACTCCTAATCTATCCTTCCCTCTGCCCAGTCCCTCGCCAGAATCTGGGTCCTTAGGGCGGCCTCCAAGGCAACAGCCTAAGTGGAAAGCGGCTTCATCCACCCTTCACTTAGCGGGTGCTGAGCCGCGCAGACAGAAGCCCCGCGCTGCAGAGCACGTCAGTGCTGGGTGCAGGGGACTTGGCACCCCCAGGACAGCACCCGCCAGAGGCAGGATGCGGAGGTAGGGCTCCGTGGGGCTGCTTCCCACGAGCTGCTGCCCGGCTCCCGGCAGGGAGAAGACCAAGCTCAGAGAGCTGGCCCTGGACCACAGGGTGACCGGGGACCGCTTCTACTCCTACGTCAGCACGGTGGGCCAGCGGCTGAGCCAGAAGGCCCCCAGCCTGGAGGAGGGGGTCCTCTTTATCTCATCCCAGGACGTGCGCGGCGGCGCAGAGAGCTCTGCTGAGAGTGAGTCGCCGGTCCCGGGCCGGCCTCGGCGGGTGGAGAGGCCAGGGCCTCACGGGGAGTGAGCACCCTTGCCTGGGTGCTCATTTTCCCTCCTGAGTTCTCACAACACCCGTTCCCCTCCCCCCCGCGTCCCCCTCCCCGCCTCCCTCGTCGGACAGGTGGGCCCGCCTCCCGTTTCTAGAACGGGGGCAAAGTCGAAGCTCAGAGAACTCCAGGATGCTCGGGTTCATGGGTCCTCGGCCGGGCCGCTTCCGGAATGGGGCAGGTCCCTTCCAGGCCTGTGGGAGAGCGGGTTTCTTTGCGCTGGGCTCCCTGCAACCTCCAAGCCTCTTGGGTCAGACGCCCCCGGGGGAGCCAGCCACCAGGTTGGGTCCGCGCGCCCCGGTTGGTTGGCGCCCCTGCTGGCCGCGTCGGGGAGCTGCGCCTGCCTCCCGCCCGGCCGCTTGGCGGGGCGTCAGCCAGAGGTGCTGGGAAGCGGATGGGGAAGCGGATGGGAGTCCCGAGATGGGGATTTGAGTCCAGCTCCTCGGTTCCAGGCCACGTGACTTGGGTGGGTCGCTTAACTCCACTTCCCCCGTCCCTTAAGCTAGCACGAAGAACACCCTGATGCTGGGAATGATTGAAGGCGGGAGGAGAAGGGAACGGCAGAGCATGAGATGGTTGGATGGCATCACCGACTCAATGGACATGAGTTTGAGCAAACTACGGGAGTTGGTGATGGACAGGGAGGCCTGGCGAGCTGCAGTCCATGGGGTCGCAAAGAGTCGGACAGGACTGAGCGACTGAACTGAACTGAGAACACCCACCTCACAGGGAAGTTAGTTGGGAGGATTGAACGAAGGGAGGAACATGAGCTCTCTGTAAACTGAGGCATGCTGTGAGGTTCTGAGGTGGTCCCCACTGATGGGTCCCCCAGGCAGAGCTGTTACGGGCTTGAGCTGAGTCCGTCTGACCTGCAGCTCCCAGCCCTGGGACCTTGGGCAGGTCAATGGCTGTTCTGAGCTGCAGTTCCCCATCTGTCTGATGTGCGGCACACTGGGCTGTAGTACAGAAGCCGCCTGTAGTGCAGGAGACCTGAGTTCGATCCCTGGGTCTAGGTGATCCCCTGGAAAAGGGATAGGCTACCCACTCCAATATTCTTGGGCTTCCCTGGTGGCTCAGACAATAAAGAATCCACCTGCAATGCGGGAGACCTGGGTTCACTCCCTGGGTTGGAAAGATCCCCTGGAGGAGGGCAAGGCAACCCACTCCAGTATTCTTGCCTGGAGAATCCCACGGACAGGAGCCTGGTGGGACATAGTCTGTGGGGTTGCAAAGAGTTGGACACTACTGAGCGACTAAGCACAGCACAGTTTCATAACATGGGATGATGCATGTCAGGTGTGCAGCACACAGCAAATGCCTAGTAAATAGTAGCCAGAGTTATTACCAGGCGGAGAAGGCAATGGCACCCCCACTCCAGTACTCTTGCCTGGAAAATCCCATGGATAGAGGAGCCTGGTAGGCTGTGGTCCATGCGGTCGCAAAGAGTCGGACACGACTGCGCGACTTCACTTTCACTTTTCACTTTCATGCATTGGAGAAGGAAATGGCAACCCACTCCAGTATTCTTGCCTGGATAATCCCGGGGACGGGGGAGTCTCGTGGGCTGCCGTCTATGGGGTCGCACAGAGTCCGACATGACTGAAGCGACCTAGCAGCAGCAACAGCAAGCCTAGGATACACACCTGGAGATCACCTGAGAATGTTCTGGTGAGGGAATTCCCTAGTAGTCCAGTGGTTAGATCTTGGGCTCGAACCCTGGTCAGAGAGCTGAGATCCCACAAGCCACGCAGCGTGGCCAGAAAAAAAAAAGTCTCCTAGTGAGATAGTTACAGAGCTGGGCGACTCGGAGGCCGGAGAGGCTGAAGCAGCCCCTCTCCGAGGTCACTGCAGCAGTGCCCACCAGAACGGCACCCCCTGGGATGCCGCACACTGGAGCCCCGGGGCTCAGGGGCGCCCCCCGCTATCCCCCCAGAGTCTGTGCCCCTGCGCAGGAGCCTCTGCTCCCCCATTTTCCTGTGGAGCCTCCTCACCATGGGCATGACCCAGCTGCGCATCATCTTCTACATGGCCGCCATGAACAAGATGCTGGAGTACGTGGTGACGGGCGGCCAGGAGCATGGTGAGGTGCTGCTGAGCCCCCGGGGGCTGGAGGTGTGGGGGGCACGCTGGCCGAGCTCCCCTCACCCTAGCTTCCGCCCCCCAACAGAGACGGATGACCTGAAGCAGAGGGCCACAGAGACAGGTAGGAGGACAAAAGCTTGGGCCTGGACCCTTACCCTCCCTGTCGTTGGGTGACCCATCCTTGGGTCGTCCAGCCTGGCCGTGTGGGGGATCTGAGAATCTGGGGGTCAGAGGGGGAGATCTTGGCGTTCCCCTGCCTCTGCTGGAGGTGGGTGACAGTACCCACTGGGCTGCCTGGCCGTGTGGGGGATCTGAGAATCTGGGGGTCAGAGGGGGAGATCTTGGCGTCTGCCCTCTGTGAGGCTACGCTGCCGGGTCCCCGCCCGCCAGCCCCTGACCCCGCTCCCCTCCCGCCCGCCCAGTGGAGTTCTACTCCTCTGTCTTTGGGGCCTTGCAGCTGTTGTGCCTTCTCACCTGCCCTCTCATCGGCTACGTCATGGACTGGCGGATCAAGGACTGCGTGGACACCCCCACTCCCAGGTGACCTGCCCCGGGGTGGGGACGGCTCTGTGCTTTCACACCCAGTGTCTTATTCCATTCTCCCAAGGACCTGGGAGAGGAGGGGCCCATGCATTTTACAGATGAGGAAACTGAGACCAGGAGGGGACGTGGCTGCCTTGAAAATGAGCACAGCTGGCAGTAAACGCTGCCTGTGCCCCAGGCACCTGCACTGTCCTATTTAACCTTGCCCCGGCTCCCTGAGCTAGGTACACACATTATTATGCTCGCTTCACAGGGCAGCCGAGACGCAGAAAGGTTCAGGAACTTACCCAAGATCATGCAGCTTTTAGTAGGAGGTTCCAGAGCCTTTGTCATGATGAGCACACTCTGGAGCCTTCTTAAGGTTAGGAAGAGATCGATCCAGTGTATTAGATATCTACTACTGTGTAACAAAGTACTCTCAAACTTTGCATCTTTAAACAATATTTATTATCTCATCCTTTCTGAGAGACAAGAATCTGGGAATGACTTAGCTGGGTGGTTTTGGCTCAGAGTCTTTTTGAGTCTGTTCAGACTGGTGTAACAAAATAGCAGACAAAGTAGCTTGGGGTCGGTGGAAATTTATTTCTTATAGTTCTGGAGGCTGGAAGTGCAAGAGCGGGGTGCCAGCATGGGTGGGTGAGGGCCTTCTTCAAGGCGGCATATTTCTCATTATCATCCCATAGAACTTGTGGCTCAGACGGTAAAGAGTCCACCTGCAAAGCCGGAGACCTGGGTTCGATCCCTGGTGGGAAAGATCCCCTGGAGGAGGGCATGGCAACCCACTCCAGTATTCTTGCCTGGAGAATCCCATGGGCAGAGGAGCCTGGCGGGGTACAGTCCAAGGGGTCCCAGAGAGTCAGACAGGACTGAGCACGCACGCACGCACACCAGATGGTGCTGGAGGAGCCATGCTTTGAGAAGCACATGGCTAGAAGAGAGACTTTCTTCCTTTCCTGGTGCCCTGAAATGGGAGGGCGGGCCGCTGAGGAAGTTGGGGCCAGTGACGGCCTGTCCTGCGCAGGGACGGGGCGGCCACCAAGTCCGTCAGACCACCTTACCGCGAGATCCAGAAGCTCACCAACGCCATCAACGCCTTCACCCTGACCAACCTGCTGCTCGTGGGTTTCGGCATCACCTGCCTCATCAACAACCTACACCTCCAGGTACCAACTTCCATGCGCCCCACGCTCCCTGCCTCATGGTGGTCTCCCCGGCATGCCTCATGGTGGTCTCCCCGGCACCAGCCTCCGGCGGCGGGGTCCCCATCCTATGGGTCTACTTGCCCTGTTCTCCAGGAGGTGTCTCCGGGAGGTCGGGTGGGCGAGGAGACCGCCCCGTGGGCTCTGTCCCCTTCCCCGCCTCTCTGCACCTCCGCTCCCGCCCCCACCGCCCCTCACCTTCGCCCCCTCCCCTCTCCACACCCCCGCTCTGCCCCCTCCCCTCCTCCCCTCCGCCCCTTCCCCTCCTCCCCTCCGCCCCCTCCCCTCCTCCCCTCCGCCCCCTCCCCTCCTCCCCTCCGCCCCCTCCACCTCCACCCCTCCCCTCTCCGCACCCCCGCTCCCGCCCCCACCGCCCCTCCCCTCTGCCCCCTCCCCCCTCCACACCCCCGCTCCGCCCCCACCACCCTTCACCTCTGCCCTCTCTCCTTTCCGTGTCAGTTTATGACCTTCGTCCTGCACACCGTGGTGCGCGGCTTCTACCACTCGGCCTGTGGAGGCCTGTACGCCGCTTGGTGAGTCAGCCTGGCGGATGGCCTTCCCGAGGGCTCCCCTTGGCGCACCCCTCCCCAGCCTCCGTCCCTGGAATGCTGGCGTCTGTGGCGCTCCTTGGTAAAGACCCTGCCTGCCAGTGCTAGAGATGTCAGAGACGTGGGTTCGATCCCTGGATGGGGAAGATCCTCCAGAGGCAGGCATGGCAACCCCCTCAAGTATTCTTGGGCTTCCCTGGTTTCTCAGTCGGTAAAGAATCCATCTACAATGCGGGAGACCTGGGTTCGATCCCTGGATGGGGAAGATCCCCTGGAGGAGGGCATGGCAACCCCCTCCAGTAGTCGAGCCTGGAGAATCCCATGGACAGAGGAGCCTGGGGACTCCTGTGGTTCACAGGGTCACAAAAAGTCAGACACGACTGAGCGACTTAGCAGCAGCAGCAGCAGCTGCAGGGTAGGTGAGGATCTGGAGGTGGTCCAGCTCATTGCCCTCTCCCAGCTCCCTAGTGACGGGGAGCTCCCTGCCTCCAAGGCAGCCCTCTTGGGACGACTCCACCGTCAGAGCGTCCTCCCTTAGGGGCAGCTGACATCCTTGGTTTGGCCCTGCATCTCCCTCCATAACGCCCGCTCCCCTTCCCGCAGTGGCCCCTCTGCCCCCGTCAGCCCTGCTGGAATCTCCAGACCGCAGTCTCTTTGCCTCATAACATGCCTGCTTCATGTGGGGCGACCTCCCCTCCCCTGGCACCGCGTTCCCCTTCCTCTGTGGCTTCTGGTTTCCATGCCGAGTGTCTCTGCTGTCCGTGTGATGGGGAAAGAGGGGTGACGACACCCTAACGGCCGTGGAGCGCTTACTCCACGGTGGGTGCAGGGTGAGACGCTGACCCCCTCCCTTATCCAGACCTCGGGGCAGCTGCACCTGGGCCAGAGGTCACCCTGGATTCCGCATGCTCATTGCTCACAGCCCAGGTCATGCTCCACGCTCCGCAGACGCCACGCGTGGCCCTTCTCGGCATCCCTGGCGATGGCACGCGCGTCCTGGCTCGTGGCTGCCGCCGCCTCCCAGCAGCCTCCCCCATCTGCCCTTGCCTCCCCGGTATTTCTAACGCAGGAGCTGTCCCGTTAGGACATACATCTCTTCCCATCTCTCCACGGCTGCCTCTCGTCTCACATTGAGAAAAAGCCAAAGGCTCTGTTATGGCTCAAAACGTCCTGCCGGGGGACGTCCCTGGGCGTCCAGTGGTTAAGAATCTGCCTTGCGGTGCAGGGGATGTGCGTTCGATCCCCGGGCAGGGAACTGAGATCCCAGAAGCTGTGGAGCAGCTCAGCCCCACGTCACGACCGGAGGGTCCGTGCGCCACAGTGAAGCACGCAGCCAAGATCCCGCGAACCCGACCGAGACCCGCTGTAGCCAAATAGATAAATATATTAACATAAATGAAGAGACTCCGCAGGGTCTGGCCCCCGGGGGCCTCTCCCTTCCCTCCCCACCGCGCTCACCCCGTCTCCCGCTGCAGCTGCCTCGTGCTGCAGAAACCTCGTGCGCCCCTTCCCAGCACCCCTCTTCCCGGCTGGTTCTTCCCCCAGACGTCCACCAGCCAGCTGTCGCTCCTTGCTCGGGGCTTTCCCCAGAGGCCTCTTCTGAGCCTTGCCCACCTCCCTAGAAGCACCCCCTGCTCTGCTCACCTCTGTTCCTCAGCACCGCCACCTTCTGACATGCGGTGCTTTCTTGGTTTTCGGCCGCACCACGCGCGATCTTAATTCCCTGACCAGGGACGGAACCTGTGTCCCCCTGAAGTGGGAGCTGGGAACCCGAACCGCTGGACCACCAGGAAGTCCGCACTACGTGTCTATCTCGCCTGTTGTGTGATCACTACCCAGCCACCCAGAATGCCACCTCCAGCTCTGGTTCTTTGCTCTCTCTCCACGCACCTAGAACAGTGCCTGGCGCATGGTAGGAGCTCAATAAGTAATGTGTCAGAAGAATAAAAACAGCCCAGTGAGGTTAGCACTCTCCCTGTTTTTAGGGAAGGAAGTGAAGTTCAGAGAGGCTGAGTTACTTGCTGTTATCACACAGCCGGTGGTGGTGGTTTAGTCACTCAGTCGTGTCCGACTCCTGTGACCTCATGGACTGTAGTCTGCCAGGCTCCTCTGTCCGTGGGCTTTCCCAGGCAAGAATACTGGAGCGGGTTACCATTTCCTTCTCCAGGGGATCTTCCCGACTGGATCGAACCCTGGTCTCCTGCACTGTAGGCAGAGTCTTTACCAACTGAGCTTCGACGGAAGCCCATCACACAGCTAGTAGGTGTCAGAAACCGGTTCTGTAGCCTTCAAATCATAGCATATACCCTCGAGGCCAGGGCATATGCAGAGAGCCTGAGACTTTTTAAAAGTTTTTGCCGTGCCACTTGGGATGGAACCCTCGCCTCCAGCCCTGGGAGCGCGGTCTTTAGCATTGGACTGTCAGGCCCATCCTGAGCCGGAACTTTTAACCTCTGCCTTGCCTAGTGGACAGAGCGTGATGTCCAGGGCTGGAGGACACAAGCTGGGCTGGAGAGGGGCGCGCGCCCCTCACGCGGGGCCCCCTTCTCTTCGGCAGGTACCCGTCCAAACACTTCGGGACGCTGACGGGCCTGCAGTCCCTCCTCAGTGCCGTGTTTGCCCTGCTGCAGCAGCCGCTCTTCATGGCCATGGTGGGGCCCCTGAAAGGAGAGCCCTTCTGGGTGAGTGGCAGGGGGCGTGGGGGCCATGGGACCCCCCTGCCTGGGTGCAGCTGAGGAGCTGGGGGTGGGGGGCTCTCGCAGGTGGTGGAATCTTTCATTCTCGTCTCAGCCAGGAGGCACCGTGGAGGTCGCTCATCTGGGGGTTCCCAACTGGTGGTCGGTCAGACCTCCTTATAGACGCCCCAGCCTGGGCCCAGGACGCTGTAATAAGCTCCCAGGTGACCTGGGGATTGGCCCAGTCCTGATCCAAGGCAGGGACCTTCTCTCCTAGAAAGGGCTCCTCCAAACCCTCTGAGCTCAAACACCCCCCATGCTGGGGCACCAGCTGTTGGTCTTGTTGGAAAGGCTTTTCCTCGCTTTGAACTGATCCCACCTCCCTAAAACTGACATCTGCCCCAGGGATCCACGCACTCCCCTCAACCCTCCCGCCAGACCATGACAGCCACTGTGTCCCGAGTGCTCACCAGGCGCTTATAAGTACATCAGTGCAGTTCAGTGGCTCAGTTGTGTCTGACTCTTTGCGACCCCATGGACCGCAGCACGCCAGGCCTCCCTGTCCATCGCCAACTCCCGGAGTTTACCCATACTCATGTCCATCGAGTCAGTGGTGCCATCCAGCCATCTCATCCTCTGTCGTCCCCTTCTCCTCCTCCCCTCAGTCTTTCCCAGCATCAGGGTCTTTTCCAGCGAGTCAGTTGTTCGCATCAGGTGGCCAGAATACTGGAGCTTCAGCTTCAGCCTCAGTCCTTAGTGTATTTACACTGAACATGGCCACCATGGCCCAGAGGATGGGGGATGTAGACTCGAGGTGACTGGCCCGTGAGCCGCCCCGTGAGGAATGGGGTGGGCTGTGTGCAGGGTCTGAGCGGGGCCTCCCGGGCCTCCTGCCCCCGCTGCACAGGGCACTCACACTTACCCGCCACCACCCTGCCACGGGACCCCACTGCCCACGTCCTCAGAGGCCCAGGCTCCCAACCCACACCAGGTCATTTGGGCCCTGGTGTCAGGTGGGGTTCAGACCCGGCTCTGGAGCTTTATGGGCATCCCGTGAGATGCTAGCAGAGAGCGGCTGCCCACAGCAAGGGCTCGCTCTGTGTATCTTCCGGCCCAGAACCAGTACCCCCTAAAGGAGATCAGTCCTGAGTATTCACTGGAAGGACTGATGCTGAAGCTGAAACTCCAATACTTTGGCCACCTGATGTGAAGAGCTGACTCACTGGAAAAGACCCTGATGCTGGGAAAGACTGAGGGCAGGAGGAGAAGGGGATGACAGAGGATGAGATGGTTGGATGGCATCACCGACTCAATGAACATGAGTTTGAGTTAACTCTGGGAGTTGGTGATGGACAGGGAGGCCTGGCGTGCTGCGGTCCATGGGGTCGCAAGGAGTCGGACATGACTGAGTGACTGAACTGAACTGAACTGCACTGCACTGAAGAGGACCCGGGGTGCAGATGGCTGCCTTCTCCTCCATGAGGGAGGCTGAGTGGCCCCCGAGGGTGAGGAGGGTGGACAGATTGCCTCTTTTTTCTCTTTCTCTCTCCCGGCCCTGCAGGTGAATCTGGGCCTCCTGCTCTTCTCACTCCTGGGGTTCCTGCTACCATCCTACCTCTTCTGCTGCCGTGCCCGGCTCCAGAGGGCAGATGTCGCCTGCTGGGGGGGGCCCCTGAAGACGCACGGCGGCCCCAAGGTGGCAGCCTAGGCCCCCCGAGTCCCGGGCCTGGACCACAGGCGGCCGTGGCCTGCACAGAGGCACTGTCTCTCCCTGTGACCTCCGCACAGCGCCAGGGACCACGGATTTATAAATAACGGGAGAAGTTCTATTTTTGTGGGGACGTGTGGAAAAGAAAGAAAAAAAAAAGAAATCCCCAAAGCCATGCTCCATTGACCGAAGACGCCCCCTGTGCCAGGATCGCACCTTCTCGAGCCTGGGGTTGGAGGGCCCAGGGTGCAGCCCTGCACTTCCTCTGGGCCTCGTCTGAGGAGCCTACCTGCTGGTGCCTTCTGGGGGCCTGTGGGGTCAGCGAACAAGTGACCCCTCAGCTGTGCAGGGCCCAGGGTACATGTGATCGCGTGTGGAACTCCCTTCTCCTCCAGGGAAAGGGGCCGAGGTGTGCCGGTCGTGTCCTGAGGCCTCGGCTTGGGAGCGAAGCCCCTCCTGGGGCCTGAAGGGCAGGTTCTCTCCCTGACGCTGCTGCCTGTAGATCTCAGAGGAAATAAAAAGGGAAGTGAGAGACTGGCTGCGGTGTGCCTGCCTGTGTCTGGGGTTGGGGGGGGGGGCGGTGTCTTCCCACACCTCCATCCCCCTTCCTCACCCAGGCTCAGCTGGGCATTAACTAGGACACTTAAGGTGCCAGCCCATCCACCCCCAGCTGCCTGCCTCAGCTCCTTGTTATTTGCCGTGCCCTGGAGCGGGTGGAGGTCCTGCCCTCTGCTCCCACCCGCCTCCCCACTTCTCAGGGTTTGGGGTACATCTGGCAGGGAGGTTGGCCTTTCTCCCTACTGACGATCAAGGCTTTGGAAAAAATGCTAAGGCGTGCCTCTTGAACTTTCTTGTCATGCGTCTCTGGAGGTCTGTTGAAAGTAACATTTTTTGGGGGGCGGGTGTCGTGTTTTATCTTAAAACTTCATGCAAATTTCGAGCTTCATCTTGTGCTATATTTATATTTACTTTCAGGAATAAAGGGAGACTTTAAAAGTTACCTGCATCAAGGGAAGACACCGTCTTTGAGGGCAAGGGGCCTTCCAGGAAGCTATACCTCATTTATCCCACTCCTGCCTCTCTTTCTGTCCTGGGACATAAACCTGGAACTCACAGAGGGGAGGGACGCGGCAGGGAGGGGCCTGTGTGTCCATGCTCTGCCTGTCCCAGCTACACAGGCCCCTCACTGTATCCTCACCCTAGAGGTCGGTGTCTCCGGGTCGTTTTGTAGAGAGAGAAAGGCTCAGACAGGTTAAGGCACAAGACCCAAGGCACAGAGCTGGCAGGTGGTGGGGCTGGGCGTTGTGGCTGCTGAGTGCGAAGCTCAGGTCTGCCGATGCAATCAGCAGAATCCAGGAGGTTCTGAGATTTGTCAGCCCACCTCTCTGCTGCCCTCTCAGGGCGGAGAGGAACCACAAAGGCCTTATGTACCACCCTACTCCCAAAAAACCTAGGAGAACCCCGAAATAATGGCCGTGGAGGACAGTATTGCAGAGGAGGCCTCCCTTTGTCTGCAGTTCTCTTTAGAAGCGGATTCGGTAGCCTGACTCCACCATCTGACGGATGTCCAGCGGGGTCTGGAGACGCGGCTAAGCCACACGGCGCAGCCCTGGCTGCTCACAGCCCAGGCTCCTGGCTTCCCACGGTGTCCTTTACGCAAAGTAGGAAACCAGATTTGGACCGCATCCGCCAACGGGTTGGACGGGCTCCCAGCAGCCTTGCCTGGGTCTCGCTCCACTCTGTGCCCGGGGACCTTGACTTTCCGTCTGGAGAGGGGCGGGCGGAGGGAGCCGGGCTGTGCGGCCCGCACTCTGCGCTCCGCAGGCGGCGCTGCGTGGCTGCGGCTGGGACGGGGTTGAGGGAGCCAGGGGGGACCCCACACCCTCCCTCGACAGTCCCTGCCGGCTCGTCCGCCTCTCCTGGGTCGTATCTCCAGACCCCTCCCCTAAGACAGCCCCGTGCCCCCCGACCACGGCGCCACCGACCCTCGAGGCTGAAAGAGGGGGCCTCGATCGCGCCCCCGCCCCTGCCCAGAGGGCGTGGGACCGGGTGGGGGACGCAGGCAGGGATCTCGGCCTCTTGGGGTGGGGTGTCTTCTCGCCCCGCGTCCCCGGGGCGGGGGCGCTTGGGGAGGGGGCTGGCGGGGGCGGCCGTGAGCTGGAGCCTGTTTGTCGCGGCGCCGCCGAGTGGAACAGATGGCTGGGAGGGGGGGAGAGGGTACGTGGCGGGGAGGAGGAGGCTGCGGGGGCCGGGGGCTGAGGAACGCGGGATTTCGACGCCCCGAGTCTCCCGGGAGAAGCGCCCCTCCCCACCTCTTCCCAGAAAGAGGGGGCGGGCAAGCGCCTGCCCTTTCTCCCCCCCCCCAAGACCCCCCCCCGCAGACCCCACCGTCCCCCTGGGGGCGCGCCCCTCATCCCCGGGACCCCCAGAGTGGGCGGCGTCCAGGCCGCCGGGACGCAAGGGTTAATGGGGGTCCCCACCCCCGCTCCGAGGGGCGAGGGGGCGGCGGGACGCGGGGCGAGACTTCTGGGGGGAAATGTGCCAATTGGAACGTCACGCAGATGAGCTGAGGTGGGGGCTGGGATCGGGGCACAGGGCGGGGGTCGGTGGGCGAGGGACCCGAGGGGCGGGCTGGGGGCTCCGGCCAGGGCAGTGATGGGGACCGCCACGGAGGCCCGCGGGTCTCTGCAGAGGAGGCCGCCCCCCGACCCTGCGCCCCAGAAGAACGAGGCTCTCCTCGGGCGCGACCCTCACCGCGGCCCCGCCCCGTCTGTCTCCTGCATCCTTCTCCGCCCCTATCTGCAGCATCACCCCTGTCCACGCAAGAGTGTTGCCCGTGGCTTCCGCCAGGATCTAACTTTTCTCTCTTTGCTTTCTCCTGTCTGCCCCCCTCCCTCGGGACCACCGCACCTCCGAGGAGCTGTTTCTCCGCCTTCAGAGACCTTCCTAACCCAACCCCACGTGTTAAAATGCAGATTCCAGGGCTCAGGGAGAAACTGGTCCAGTGGGTCTGAGGGGCTTGAGAACCTGCGTCTTAGCTGTTTCCCACCCGAATCTGATAGGAAAGACCTTCACTTTCAGAAACACTGGGCAGGGACTGGGAAGCCTGGATAAGCCTCCCTCAACGGCCACTCGCAACCTCTCTTGCAGGATCCTGCCCTCCCCTCTGCTCGGTGTAGTCACCTGGGCTTCCAGGGGACAAAAAGGTGCCGGGAAGGACAGAAGGAAGCAGGGAGGGAGGAGGAAGGAGGAAGCAGCGAGTCTGTGCCTGCTGCTCCCTCTCTGAGCTGTGCCTTCCTTAGCCTTCCTCTCTCTGTGCCCGGCCCTCTGCCGCAGCGGGGAGCCGTCCTCAATCAGGCCACCAGCCTTGCCTCACTATCTCCCTTCCCTTCCCCACCTCATCTGAAGTTTCTAGGAAGGCCAAAGGCTCCTGGGATGGGCCGTTTGGGTCTTAGGAGGGAACGGCAGAGCCCGAGTCCCCACCTCCCCAAGAAAGAGGCAAAAGCACCCCTGGGATTGAAAGAAAAACCAGAGGAGGCGGGCAGGGCTCGGAGAAAGATAACAGCAAACAGATGGGTGGCCTTCAAGGGCCTTGCACTTACTCCCCACGACAACTCCCTTTAGGCAGGCGCTGTCGCCCCCAGGTTGTAAATGCAAAACCAAACGAGGGATGCTCAGAGAGGTTAAGTGACTTGCTCAAGGTCACACTGCAAGTGGGAAAATAACTCGGTCATTCACACTTCTACGTCTCCCAGAGCCTTTCTCAGGAGGTTGCTGGGAGGTGCCCCAGGCCTGCCCTGCCTGCCCTACCTGCCCCACCCCCGGGGGCTGTGGGGACAGGAGAGGGGACCGTGCAGAGATGAAAGGGGAACATCTGATAAGTCTGGCTGGAAGCATTAAAAATTCATCTAGAAACCTGACCCCGGCTGGACCTTGGGCCTACCACCTGGACTGTCCCCACCTGGCGGCCTCTCAGAGCCTGATGGACAAATGTCACTTCCACAGGGTCCTGGGAGCCCCCTCCCACCCTCACCCCGCAAGTCTTTGCCTTTCGTAGGAGAGGGGTTCTCTCATGGATTTGGGAGCTAACATCGGGAGTCAGCAGCTCAAAAAGCAGGGCTGACAACCCTCCCCCCACTCTGAGTGTAAGAACCTTAGAGGTTTAAGGGCTTACGGACCTTGTCATCTGGTGTCCTTCTCTGCCTCTCCCCACCCAGGCGGAGAGATGCTCACACTCAGGTTAGGATTCCTGCGCCTGACTGTGATACCCACAGTGGCCGGTAAGGGGCAGCCACCTCCTGGGAGCCGGCCCTAGCCTGAGCCTCTCCCAGCAGCTTTGAAGGAGGAGAACAGAACCCCACGGCTAAGGTCAGCAAGATGGAGATTTGGCCTTGGGGAGGGGCTCTGGACTCTGTTATCTGAGGCAGGGGGCGAGGGTCCCATGTCTGGGGAAGACTAAGGAACTTTAGGAGAGGTGCAAAGTGGATTTGTGGTGTTCACATTCATGGTAATGGAGGGCCCACATGGCGCAATCTTTCCAGCTGGAGTGAAGGTGTCGGGGGGAGGGCAGGAGAGGAAAAGATAGAAAGCGAGGACCGGACGCTGCAGGGCCTCCGAGGCTTTGCTAAGACATTTTATCTTTAACTTGCAGGGGAACAGGGAGCCCGTGGTACGTGCCTGAGTAACACAATGACATAATGCGAGTTCTGGTCTGATGGATCTGGCCAACATGGGCCCGTGGAGTGGGAGGCAGGGAGAGATCGAATGCAGGAAATCGGGAGAGGAGGTTACTGCTATTTTCTTCCACATTCTAGGCATGAGGTAATGAGGAGACGCATCAGGCAGGGAGCCGGGGCTGTGGGGGGGCGGGAATGGGAAGGAAGGGCTGGGCGGGGGCTGCGGGGGGACCGGGTGGGTGAGCTGATGGGAGATTCAAGGAAGAAACGGAGGAGCTCACCGCCATGGGTGTCGGGCAGCCGGAGAACACAGAAAGCAGGGAACACGGGCTGGGGGTGGGCACTCGGTGCGGGGGGGTCCAGGAGGTTCCTCTCCGGGCTGGGAAGTGTTGCACAAACCCCCTCCCCTCTCTGAGTGGGCCTCCACTGCCCTCCTCGGAGCATCCCTGGGGGGTGGACCGGAGGGCCTTGCAAGGCCCTCCGGTCTCAGAGTGTGGGGCTCAGGCTTATCTGTCTGTGTTGTCTGGGGAGGCTGGGGTCTGGGCATGTGAGATCTCGGGGTGGTCTCTGTGCGGGCACTCACGGGAGTGGCTGTGCATGCCGTCAGTATTTGGGGTGCATCTGCCTGTTTGTGGGGCCCGTGGGTGTTGGCGTGCCTGCACGTGCTCTCTCTCGCTCCGCGTTGGTGCAAGTGTGTGTGAGCGAGCGTGTGAGCGTGGGTGTACACGTGATGGGCGTCCGTGGGTCTGTCTGGGCGGGTGGGGGCGGGGGTGGGGGAAAGTGGCCTTGCTGTCGGCTTTCTCCCGAGGCTCACACACCCCCCTCGCTTTCACCGTTCTGAAATAGCATCTGGACCAAAAGCCCATGAATATTTCACGACGATAATTCTGTGACCTGGACAGCCTGCTTCTGATTTACCAGCATCCTCCCCCCTCCCCCTCCCTGCCCAGGCCCCAGTGGTCTCTCCTTCTTCAGAGCTCTTGCAGGCTGGCCCCCTAAGCCCACTCATCAGCCTCCTCAAAGCCAGCATGACAGGCGCCCCCGTGAGACCCCAGATTCAGCACTCTCCACTGCACCCCAGCCTCACACCTTTATCCAAAGTCTGCCTGCTTCAGGCCTCAGATGGTAACTCCTGTTCCATCCTCCGCTCTCTGCCAGCCTTCTGGGACCCCTGGCCAAGGCCACAGGCCCTCAGTATCCTTAAGCCCTGGCACCACGGTATCCTCTTTCCATCCCCAGCTTCCAAGTTACATTCTTAACCCTAAATTTAAACCATCCAAGTCTCCCCCAATTGCTTCTGGCAGACGAGACTCACCCAAGTCCTCAGCCAAGGCTCTCCCCTTTCCCTAGCCTCTCCTCCACACACCGGAAAGAAGAAGCTTCTCATCATACCTCAAGTGAGCAAGACACCCCGACTTGGGATTCTCATCCCTCTGATCACTAAAATCCCTCGGCTTTTCCACTAACCCTCTTGGAGAACTGCCTCTCTGACCGGATTCCTCCCTGATGTCTTCTGCCTCACAGGAGCCAAGGGGAAAAGCCCATTGGCCTACAGGGTTGCTGTGTATAGCTGTGCAGGTTGCACTCTGCACAAGGGCTGAGTGTGAGCTGAACTCCAGCTTTTTGCTGTTTGCTAAAGTGTTTGCTGCAGTCTGAAGCTGTGTCGCCCTAAGGAAGAGGTGTCTTTTTCAGGTTTACCCAAAGCCATGTTTGGGCTGGCTGTGACCATCGCTGCCCATGTTATCACTCCTCCTTGCAGGGGAAAGTGAGATGCTGCTTTTTCCTTCCTGAAGGAACAGGGCCTGGGAGATAACCATTAGCCAGGCTGGAGGCCTTCCCCAGGTCTGGCTTCATCGGCACAGACAACTCAGGGTCGGCTGCAGCCGCTTCTCCTGGACAGATGAGGAGGCGAGGTGTGATCAGCACACTCCTGGCTTTCGGATTTCACCTGACCTGCCCGGGGCTCCACAGTCACCCACTTCTTCCTCTGCCTTTCAGTTTCTTCTCGTAGGGGAAACAGCAGGAAGCACTTGGATGCTGTGGAATGGCTCCTGACTGCTGTCTAACTCTCCCGGCCCCTGAAAGCGTGATGGTTCTAAGCCCTTCTCCCACTTTCGAGATCCTGAGCCAATAAACTTTACAGGAGATAAAATAATAGAATTTTTTAATAAACTTTTTTCCCCCCAAAACAATGTCTGTTGATCTTCACCACACAGGGGCCATGGTGGAGAGGAACGTTCTCTCCAGGCACCCTCAAAAGTGTCCAGGGTAGACTTAGGAGAAAAGTATTTCTCCAGTGTCGGGAAGTTGAGGCGAGGGGCGAGGATAAGCAGAGGCCTGGGGCTGGCCTGACGTCCCCCCAAAGGGCTCCGGGGAGCGGCGCCCTTCCCGGAGCTTACGAGGGCTCTGCTGGTGGGCGCTGCTCCGCAGACAAAGCTCCTCTCGAGTCTACCATAGGCGCTGGAGGACGGGGTCCGCGGCGGCCCGGGGTGCCCACTCAGCCTCGGGATGGGCACGGGTTGACGGCCGGAGATGGGGAGAAGACCCTGGCCATGTCTTCGGGTGGCTGGGCCACCAGATGTGCGCCTCGGGGGCTGCCATCAGCCGGCGGCCCGGGAGGCGGGGAGAGGTGGCCGGATCCCTGGGGATGCGAGGCACTGGGAGAAGGCAGGCCGCCAGCCCGCGGTGGGGACTGGAGATGGAGGATGAGGGGCGGGGGTGGGGGGCCGGGGAGACGCTGGCTGCTTCAGTCTCAGCACCGCGGTCAGAGGCGGTGGGGCGCCAGGATCAACAGGCAAAGCAGCGGGGCGGCGAGCCCGGGAGCGCGCGCAGGGGCGCGGGAGTCCGGGGGCGCCTGGCAGGCGGCGCCGGGGCACGTCTGCTCGCCCCGCCGGTCCTCGCTGCCGTAGCCGCCCCAGTAGTCTTCCTCGGTGGGCGCGTCGCCACCCGGGCTCCCCCGCGCGTCCTCGGCGGGCAGGTCGCGGTAGAGGGTGGAGGGGTCGGCCGGCGGTGCCCCGGCCTCGGCCACCCCGTACAGGTGGTTGGAGGAGCTGTTGGCGCGCGCGCGGCCCCCGGGCCGCGTGGGCGCGGCCGGCGGGCAGGCCTGGAAGTCGGCCTCGCGGAGCGCGCGCAGGTCGCGGCCCCGGCGCTCGGGTGGCGAGGCGCACGTCACGTCGGAGCTGGACACGCGCGCGCGCTGGAACCAGGCCCAGAGCGGCCGCGCGCGGCAGTCGCACGCCCAGGGGTTGGCGTTGAGCCGCAGGAACTCGAGCGACGGCAGGTCGGCCAGCGCCTCGCCGGGCAGCGAGGCCAGGCTGTTGTTGAACAGGTAGAGGATGGTGAGGCGGCCGAGGCCGCGGAAGGCCGCGCGGTGCACGCCCTGCAGCCGGTTCCCGTGCAGCAGCAGCCGGTCCAAGCTGCCCAGGCCGCGGAACACGTGCTCCGTGAGCAGCCGCAGGCGGTTCCCGTGCAGGAAGAGGTGGCTCAGGTTGGCCAGGTCCGCGAACAGGTCATCCTGGGGCGGGCACGGGGGAGAAGAAGACGGATGAGTGTGCCTGAGCTGGCCTCGGAGGGCGTTAGGGAAGGGCGGGGAGCAGCGTGGCAGACCAGGAAAGGGTCCGCCTTCTAGAGTCCTGGGTTCGAATCCTGCCTCCTCTAACCTACTTGTGTGGGGAAGGCAGTGTAGTTCTTATAACTTTGGGGTGCATCAGAATCCCCTGCGGATCCCTGATCCCCGCCCCGCCCCCCAGTTCCCGATTCAGCAGGTCTGCGGTTGGGGTCGGGGCAGGAGCCCTGCGATGCTGCATGTCTTCACGAGTTCCCAGGTGACGGAGACGCTGCAGGTGGGAGGGCCTCACTTGGAGACGGGAACTTACGATTTGGTTGAGCATTTACCTTGTTTCATTTCATCTGCACATCTTACAGACTTCCTGACTCCAAATCCTGGCCCTACTATTAACTGACCCTTGAGCAAGTCACTCAGTATCCCTGTGACTCAGTCCTTCGTCTGTAAGATGTGGTTAAATGAAACAACAGGTATTGATATATGGGGTGGGCATTGCCTGAGTTAGCCATTATTGTGAACTTGGCCAGCAATATGTCTCCTCATCCATAAAATGGGAGTGAGTGTACCTCCTCCTGGGTTTGTTCTGAGCCTTAAAGAAGACAATCCACGTGCGGATGAGATGGGTGAAGTCCGGGTTTAAATGCAGCTTTGCCCTCTTTGCAGCTGCGTTACCTTCCCCAAGTTATTTAGCCTGTTTCCTCAGTGTGTATAACTCAAAAGAACAACTCTTTCAGCAGACTGAGGGGGGGGGGGTTACATGAGATCCGGTAACCATGTGGTACCCAGTCAGCACACAGACCACCATCAATAAATTATGGTTATTATGACAGTGGGGGCTTCCTGGGTAGTCAGTGATAAAGAATCCACCTGCCAACGCAGAAGACAAACGTTCGATCCCTGGGTCAGGAAGATCCCCTGGAGAAGGAAATGGCAGCCCACTCCAGAATTCTTGCCTGGAGAATCCCAGCCTGGTGGGTTACAGTCCACAGGGTCACTTTAGCTACTAAACAAGAACAACATTATGACAACAGGGTCTTAGAATTAGGTCCCATCCCCTGTCCTTTAACAGAGGACCTTCCTGGAGCCTGAAAGTTCTGCTACTAGGCTGGGACATTAAGGGGACCATGTCAGCTCCACCCCACAGGGACAGAGGGGCTGTGCCCCCTGCCCAAGGCTGGAGAGTCTCTGAATCGGATCCTATTAGTGCTGGAAGGGCCCTGACTGTGGTTCCGGGAGGGGAAGGGTGGGGTGGGTGTGCTCCATGGAGGGGAGCTAGCAGGGGCCTGGGCTCTGTATTTTAGCCAGTTCACCAAGGTATTGGTGATGGGCAACCTGGTTAGGGAGTGACTGCTTCTGGGTGCACCAGCCCAACCTACCTTTTTTTTTACAGAGAGCACAGATACCCAGACAGATGAAGGGCTCGCCAGAGAGGCGGCCAGAGCCCCAGTCCTGAGGTACCCCACCTTGTGGAAGACACCACTGTGGTCCGCAGACACAAGGGGTCTGGTTCTGGGGGACAGGAGCATCCTACACCCTCAAGCCAGCTCCCCCTGGATTCCCGGTTCCTGGCAGTGGCTTTACCACTGAGATGACCCCCCCACCCCACCGCCAGGCGCCGGGTCTCAGGCTCTCAGGCGGGGGGCGGGCGATGACTCCCAACCCACACTCCCCCCCCACCCCGCCTCCACCTTCCTGTGCTCCCGCGTTGTCTCGCCCCCTCCCATCTGGCTTCCGCCCTCTCCGCTACAGGAACCGCGGCTGCCAAGAACCCTCCTCTCGGCCGCACCGAGATCCGCCCCCCTCCACCTTGAGGCTCCCTGCCGCCGCCCCGCCCCCTGCCCCGCTCAGGTCTCCCTCCAGGGGCCTCGAGCCTGGTCCAGCGGGCCCTGGCGTCTTTGTCCTTCTCTTCTCGGCTCCCCCAGGGCGGGGGCTGAATGCCTTCCACTAAGGAACACCTAATGAGCATTTCTCTTTTTAATGGAGCGTCAGCAAGAGTAAGATGGACCCAGAGATGCCGGGTCCAAGGATTGATATGGGAGGGAGGGGTACAGAGGGCAGAGGTGATGGGCACTTAGGAAGCTTCCGGACGTCCGGAAGGGGCGACCCAAGTTCAGAGACCCCAGGGAACTCAAGCACCCTTGACCCGCAGCCCGTTTTCCGCTACAGAATTCCCTGAATCCAGTCTCTTTGTCTTTCCCCCCGAAAGTCCTGCCCCTGCCCTTTCTGAAACCCAGCCTTGGGGGGTACCCGCCGCCCCCGCCCGCCCGATCCAAGCTGTTGCCGAATCCCACTGCCACTTCCTAGGCTGCAGCTCTCAGATGCAGCCCTTCCCCTCCCCGCTGTGAAAACGGTTCTCTGTGCATTAATAAGCTCTTGACTTTCACAGCCCTCGCCCTCCCCCACCACCCTCCCTCTCACCCCCTCCCTCTGGGCAGAGAGCATCTGCTAAAGTCATCCTCTTCCATTTCGGAAAAACCACATTTCTCTCGCAACACCCCCCCCCCACCCCCCCGCCCCGCCCCGCCCCGCCCCGGCCGGTTCACAGCTCTCTGCATCCATTTGGAATCTCAGCGCAGTGTCCCTGCCCCCTTCCCTGGTCAACATCCTGTTCTTAACCTTGCCTCTCCCCGGTCCAGCCTCCAATCAGCTGCTGGGCTGGTGTGACCTTGGCAGCTGCAGGCACCTCTCTGAGCCTAAGTTTTTTGTTTTTTTTTTTTAACCCCCATCGGTGAAACAAGGGACTTGAGGTCATTGATCATTAAGATCCATCCTCATCTGATATTAATGAGCAAGAGTCCTGGAATGTACCTCATTCATCCAACAAAGCTGGCTGAGTGTCTGCTCTGTGCCAGGCACCCCCACGGACAGCTTCACCCATCTACCCCGGGAATCATCACCATCATTTGCGTCAGCAGCTGAGTAACCGAGCGCTTACCATGTGCCAGGCTCTGTGCTACACAGATCCCATGTAGTAACCAGATCCTCAGAGCCCTGTGAGGCAGAAAATATCCTCCCCCTTTCAGAGGTTAGGGGAGGGAGGCTCGGAGAAGGCAAGTGGCTGGCCTAGTGCAATGCCCAATAGGAAGTGCCTTGCAGACGTGAACTCTGGAGCCAGGCCTCCGAACAGCTGCACTCTGGACTGAGACAGACCCGAGTGATTCTAGGCTGTGCTGCTCATGGGCTGAGCAGCCTTTGACGGGATGCCTTAACTTCTCCGAGCTTCGGTGTCCTTAGCCATTGCGTGAGAGGAACGATGCTTACTCTGGACAGGGCTTCCCTGATGGCTCAGCGAGTAAAGATTCCGCCTGCAATGCGGGAGACCCCAGTTCGATCCCTGGGTTGGGAAGACCCCCTGGAGAAGGAATAGGCTACCCACTCCAGTATTCTGGCCTGGAGAATTCCACGGACTGTATAGTCCATGGGGTCACAAAGAGTCGGACTGACTGAGCGACTTTCACTTCACTTCATTGGACTGGGCATGCGGAGCCCTTTTCAAGCAGCATCCCTTTTAATCCTCACAACAGACTCCTGGGGTTTAGGGCATTGTCCCTGATTCACGGATGGGTCCGTTGAGGCTCAGAGTGGTTAAGTAACTTGCCCAAAGCCACAGGGCAAATGAGATCTGCCTGATGGAAAGACTGCTCTTTTGTGGCACGCAGGCTGCTCTAATGATTCAAAAAAGGGTCGGTGTGTCTATCACTCAGTCCCACTCCAGTAGGAATGGCGCTGCAGGAGAGCAGGGAGCCTGTCCTCGGTCACGTCTGAAGCCCTGGCACCCAGGACGCAGCCTGGCGTGTGCTCAGCGGTTAGCTGTGAGCAAGGCGCCTGCCACAGGCTGCCTCAGGGTGGGACATCAGGGAGAACCCTCGACCCCGTTTCCAGCTCCACCACCCTCCTCCTGAGATGCTGTGGTCCTCTTCCCTCCACCAGCGCACCCCTCCTGGGTGGCCCGGCACCATCGCAGGTCACGCCTGCACCGTAGGGACCTCACCCCCACGCGTGCGCCCCACCTGCCTGTGGCATCTCCCGGGCTAGTCTCTCCGGGCCATTCACAGGCAGAGGCTGCCTCCTTCCCATTTGTGAAGGGCCAGGTATTTCCTTCCCATGACGCCTGTGCCATTCAGGCCAGGGGCGTACAGAACCGGCATGCCCCATTTTAGAAGAGCCCAGCACCCCTCAAGGTGCCCCCTGCCCAGGTCGTTCCTGACCCCTGGCCCCAGCTGCCATTTGTGATGGCGGGTCAGGCTTTGACGACCAAACTGATTCAGCACGGGACTTTACAAATACGAGTTCATTGACTCGTTACAGCTGTTGATGGAAGGTATTCTTTTTTTTTTTGGAAGGTATTTTTTTTACTAGTCCCATCTTAAAGTTGGGAAAACTGAGGTTCAGAGTCAGGGGCACCAACTTGCCGAAATCAAGTTGGAAAATAACAGAGCAAGGATGCAAACTCAGGTCTGCTGACCCTAGATTCCCTAACCTACTGGAGTGCAACTGGATGGTAGAGACACCCAGCTCTTTTTTAATCGTTAAAAAAGATTTAATCATTAAAAGATTTGATCATTTTAAAAGCCTGCATGGCATAACCGACATATATTGATAAGGAGGTCAGGGTCTCAGTAATAGTGGTTGTCGCACTAGTAATAATTAGCAACAATAATAATCATAGTGCCCATATATTGATGTGGCCCTGTGCTAAATTTTATTTTCTCTTATTTGGCTGCACCATGTGGCACACAGGATCTTAGTTCCCTGACCAGGGATCGAACCTGTGCACCTTGAAGGGTAGTGCTAAGTGTTAAGCACTGGACTGCCAAGGAATTCCCTACATTTTAATCCTTACAAAACTTCTTAGATCAGTATTGATATGATTAAGTAGTATCATGATTGCCAGAGAGGAAATGCACGTGGAGAAAGGTTGAGTAATTTGTCCAAAGTCACATGTGCTCCAGGATTTGAACTCTGGTCTGGCAGATTCTAAAGCGTGTGCTTTCAGAAATAAGCCCACTCTGCTGCTCTTATGAGTGCCACCGCCCCACACCTGGTCAGACCCCCGTGGAGAGTTCTGAGTGATGAGAACAGCCTGAAATGTCATCAGATCACGAGGGTTCGCGCTCCTCGGGTCTTCCTGGTGGTGCAGCCTCAGAAACGTCATTCTGTGCCCCTGCTCCCCGCTTGCTGTGAGGCCTGTGAGGCTGAGATCGCGCAAGTCCCCAGGCACTGGGACAGTGTTTACGAGACTTTCGGACAAAGTCTTTGGGACCCTCGGTCTCAGCTGCCTTATCTGTAAGGAGGTGTGAACAATCCCCAAACAGGGCTGCAGAAATGAGATGAGGTGACCAAGTTAGGAAGGAAGCCGTGAGGTGCCAAGTTAGGAAGGAAAAAAAAAAAAGGAGTGTTCTGGCACCCACCCGTGGTCTCAGCAGAATCCTTGAAGTTGACCCATATCTTCAGGATAGGGCCCAAGATGAGCCATTTCACCGAGACCAGTATTCAATGAGGCGGGTTTCTCTTTTTAAAATAGTATCTTAACAAGCATTTATAGCATGCTTACCGTATGCCAAGCCCTATCTTAAGTGCTTTACAAATTATTCATGCACTTAACGCTTCTGAAATCCCTAGGAGATGGATGCTATGACTACTCCAATTCTACAGATGGGAAAACTGAGGCTCAGGGAGGTTATAAACGTCACACACTTGTAAATGACGGAGTTGACACCTGTAAAGTCCTTAGCACAGCACCCGACACTTAGTGTGCCCACTAATGGCTTGTTGTTTAGTCACTAAGTCCTATCCAACTCTTTGTGACCCCATGGACTGTAGCCCGCCAGGCTCCTCTGTCCACGGGATTTCCCAGGCAAGAATACTGGAGTAGGTTGTCATTTCCTTTTCCAGTGGATCCTCCCGACCCAAGGATCGAACCCACGTCTCCTGCAATGGCAGGCGCTTTCTTTACCACTGAGCCACTAGGCTGAGGGCTAGTGGGCTGCTACTATCAGTATTTATGCAATAAATATGCTTGCAATGCAGGAGACCTGGGTTGGGAAGATTCCCTGGAGGAGGGCATGGCAACCCACTCCAGTATTCTTGCCTGGAGACTCCCATGGACAGAGGGGTCTGGCGGGCTACAGTCCACGAGGTCACAAAGGGTCAGACACGACTGAGCAACTAAGCACAGCACACGGAGTAAGAATAAAACACAACATACTTTCCCAGCGCACGATCTATTTTACTTCCTGTCTCTCCCCGCCCCTAGACTGCTCTCCACAAAGGCAGGAGTTTCCTCTGTTAACACTGCCCTTTTTTCACCAGCAAGCACTTACTTGGTGCTCAATAAATGCTGGATTACTATTGCTATCGTTACTGTCACTATCAGCATCAGATGCGCACGGTGCTGGGCAGTCAGGCCCCAGCCCGGGGTGAGGAAGGAGAAGGGCCGTCCAGGTGGGTGTGGGGAGAGGGTCGCAGCTGGAAATCCAGAGGCCTGAAACTGAGAGGGAGGCTTTTCTCCTCGGATGGTTTGCAGGGCCTGCTATTGCTTCCTGGGGAAACAGTGGGAGGACTTGACTGTCAGACAGTCAGCATAAGAACAACAGGGAACAATAGATCAATAATAACAACAATAAATAACAATTACTGTTATTCCTTCCTTTTTCTGAGCATCCATTTCCCAGCAACCTCACAGCTCATCACCCTTTATTGTCTCCTTCTCCCATTGCGCTGAGACAGTAGGTTTGGGGGGATGGGATCCAGGAAGGGTAGGGTTTCCCTTGGTCTCGGCACCCAGTGAGCGGGAGCCTCCTGTGGGGTGCCAGCTGCAGTGGCTGTGCCCTCCGTGTCCCCCTGCCCGTGACGTGGGAGGGCGTGTGGGTGGGCGAGAAAAGCCGCCACGATGCCCCTCCGGGCTGCACTGCCCGCGAAAAGGCAGAGTCCCCCGGAGGCAAGGGGGAGAGGAGAGATCACGGGAAGAGACACACACCTCCACCCAGACAGACTTGGGGGGGTGTGTGTGGAGTGGGCGCGTGAAGGGAGACAGACAGAAGAGGCAGAGGCAGACAGACGGGGGAGGCGAGTCAGTGAGCAAGATGGAGAGGGGCTGCGAGGGAGAGACAGACAGACAGCTAGTCAGACGGGGAGTGGGGAAGCAGAGAAAGATGGAAGGGGACAAAGGAAAACCCTGGACCAGGGGGAAGAGCAGAAGCCTTCAGAGGGGAGCGAGATGCTGAGAAATGGAGGGAGGGGCTTAGACACAGAAGGAGGGGCCGGGACAAGGAGGGAGGGGGCGGGACACAGAGGAAGTGGACGAGACACGGAGGGAGGGGCCGGGACACGGAGGGAGGTGGTGAGACACGGAAGGAGGTGGTGGGACACGGAGAGAGGGGGCGAGACACGGAGGGAGAGGGTGGAACACGGCGGGAGGGGGCGAGACACGGAGGGAGAGGGTGGGACACGGAGGGAGGGGGCGGGACACGGAGGGAGGCTGCGGGACACGGAGGAAGGGACCGGGACACGGAGGGAGGGACCGGGACACGGAGGGAGGTGGTGAGACACGGAGGGAGAGGGTGGGACACGGACGAAGGGGCCGGGACATGGCGGGAGGGGGCGAGACACGGAGGGAGGGGCCGGGACACGGAGGGGGGTGGTGAGACACGGAGGGAGAGGGTGGGACACGGACGAAGGGGCCAGGACACCGAGGGGGGGGGGCGGGATACGGCGGGAGGGGGCGAGACACGGAGGGAGAGGGTGGGACACGGAGGGAGGGGGCGGGACACGGAGGGAGGGGCCGGGACACGGAGGGAGGGGGTGAGACTGGGACGGAGATGGTGAGACACGGAAATGCTGAGCAATGGAGGCGCTGGGCGCGAGGTAGGGAGGGTCCCGGGGGAGAGAGGCGAGCAGGAGAGGACTCCCGTGTTCGCGTCTGCGCGCGCCAGGCGCTCACCTGTAGGTGGACCAGGCTGTTCTCCTGGAGGTAGAGGTACTGCAGGCTGACCAGGCCGCGGAAGATGGTGCCGGGCAGGCTGCTGAGCTGGCAGCGGTAGAGGTGCAGCGACTGCAGCCGCTCCAGGCCCTGGAAGGTGTCGGGCTCCAGGGAGCGCAGGTGCCGGTTGTCGCCCAGGTCCAGCTCCTCGAGCGCCTGCAGGTGGCGGAAGGTGCCCGGGTAGATGGCCGAGAGGTTGTTGGAGAAGAGCCACAGGGTGAGCAGGCTGGGCCCGAAGGAGCCGGGCCGCAGCGCGCCGATCAGGTTGTTCTGCAGGAAGAGGCGCTGCGTGCCGGGCGGCAGGGCCCGCGGCACCGCGGAGAAGTTGTTGGCCTGGCAGCTCACGGTGGGCGGCGCCGGGTAGCAGGTGCAGAGCATGGGGCAGCGGGCGGCGGCGGGGGCCGCGGCCAGGAGGAGCAGCAGGACGCAGGCCGGGGGACCTGCGAGCAAATAGGCGCTAGGCGGGCTGCCCGGCGGGGGGGAGGCGCGGGGGGTGGGGGGGCGGTTAGCAGACCCCGCCCACCTACTGGAAGAGGACCTGCGGGCAGACGGGGAGGTGGGGGATGGGAGGGGGTGGGGGCGGGCGTTGGGAAGGCTGCCAGGGGGGGTGCCAGCCGCAGGCCCGCCGGCCCACCTACCCCTAAGCGGACCTGGGCCGAGAGCCTTGCCTTCCTCGGTTGGGGGAGGCTGGGATTCGGGGTGCAAGAGTTGCAGGAGGCCCTGGTCACTTCCACGGACTTCCCTGGTGGCTCAGATGGTAAAGCGTCTGTCTACAATGAGGGAGACCCGGGTTCGATCCCCTGGGTGGGGAAGATCCCCTGGAGAAGGAAATGGCAATCCACTCCAGTACTGTTGCCTGGAATATCCCATGGACAGAGCAGCCTAGTAGGCTATTGTCCATGGGGTCGCAAAGAGTCAGACACGACTGAGCAACTTCACTTTCTGGCCACTTACACTTTTGGAGGCTCCCGGTACATTAAAATAAATGCTCAGAGGACACTCTGATTATGTTGAAAGTTGTTTGGTGAAGGGCATCTACTTTCCTTCCCGTTTTCACTGTGGTGGGTCTGGCGGTGACTCTGGTCTTGGGCCAGTCGTCAAGAGTGGCCCAAATGTCAGGTGAGGACCAGTGCTATGTGGGCCGGGGGTTGGGGGGCAGCCCTGTATGACGTTCCATACAGCAGGGGTCCCCACCGAGGACCTAAGGCCTGATGATCTGAGGTGGAGCTGATGTAACAACAGCAGAAATTAAGTGCACGACAAGCCTAACGCGCTTGCATCATCCCCAGACCACCCCCTCTCCTGGTCCGTGGAAGAACCGTCTTCCATGAAACCGTCCCTGGTGCCGAAAGGGCTGGGGACGGCGGCTACACGGGGCTTTAGCAGCAGCCCTGTCCTCTCCGCATTAGATATGCAACACTCGTCCCCTCTTACGAAAACCAGAAGGTCTCCAGGCATCATCGCCAGTATCACCTGGGAAGAAAAACTGACCCCATTTGGGAACAGGTGGAGCTAAACCGAGTGAGTCTAACGACCTCTGGCCCCCTGGTGACCGCGGGCCTCCTTCCTCACCTCTCCACTCTGGTAGGGCTCTCAGGGGCCAGGGGCAGGGGGTCTCTCCCTGCGGCCAGCAGCCACCTGCAGGAGAGTGGGGGTGGGTGTCCTGGAAGAAATGCCGCTTCTGGGCCCTGCCCGGGCAGAATCAGCGCCCCGAGGGGGACAGCCCAGGAACCTCACTTTACACCCCAGGCTCTTCTTCAAAGTAACTTTAAAAAAATTGTTTTTTTCAAAGTAACTCTTGAAGCTTGGCTATGATTCAGACAGAGAGGCAGGCCCAGGGACTTGGGGGCTAAAGAGTCACGTCTAGACCCCCACGCCCCTGAGTGCCAGCGGGGCGGTGGGCCCCTCGCCCATCCTGACCCTGGCCTTCTGACACTGACCCTCACTGCAGCTGAGGAAGTTCTGGAGCCACCTTGACCTCTACCCTTGATCCTGGCTTCCCGACGACTCTTGGGATTTTCTTCTGGCAGGTTTTGCAGCCCCCAAAGGCCAGATGCTTATCCTCTGGGCACACAGGGAAAGGGCACCCTCTGCTCCAGGCAGTGTGCTAGGCCTGGAACGGCCGAAGACCTGCTCCCTGGGACGCAAGGATCTGAGATCCTGGGCCCTGGGGTGGGGGGGAGAGACTGAGGGGGTCCATGCCTTCTGCTGACCCCAGGTGTCAGAGGCGTGAATGCGTGTGTGAGCCAGGTGCTCTGTACATGTAGCACTCCTGGGCCCGGGGTGGCACACGGCGCGCACATGAGTGCACACGGCACACACACACAGGGTGGCATACGGCACACACACGGGGTGGCACACGGCGCACACAAGGAGTACACACGGTGCACACACGGAGTACACACGGTGCACACACACAGGGTGGCACACGGCACGCACACGGAGTGTACACAGCACGCACACACGGCACACATGCGGGGTGGCATTCGGCACACACACACACAGGGTGGCACACGGCGCACACACGGAGTGCACACGGCGCGCACACACGGGGTGGCATACGGCACGCACACACGGCACACATGCAGGGTGGCATTCGGCACACACACACACGGGGTGGCACACGGTGCACACACGGAGTGCACACGGTGCACACACATGGCGTGGCACACAGCACGCACGCAGGGTGGCACACGGCATGTACATGGAGTGCATACGGCACACACGAGGTGGCACACGGCACACACATGGAGTACACACGGCACACACATACACAGGATGGCACACGGCACACACATGCAGGGTGGCACTCGTCACACACGGAGTCCACATGGCACACACACACAGGATGGCACACAGCGCGCACGCACACAGAGTGGCACACAGCGCACACACGGCGCACACACGACACACACACGGGGTGGTGCAGGGCGCACACACGACGCACGCCCCGGGACGGCACACAGACCACGTGCATGGCGCGGATGTCAGGAATGCTTGGTGAAGCCTCCTCCCTGGAGGATGGCAAAGGCGCGGTCGTCCCCGGCTCCCGGCCCCCCGCGAGCGTGCAGGTGTGCGCCTGCGGCCCCCCGCGTGTGTGAGTGCCGGGCCCCGTGCGTGTGTGGGCCGGGTGTGATGTAATACTCAGTGACACAGCCGCCGCTGTTCCATTCGTTCACACCACCTCCGCGCTGCTGGCCCTTCTCACCCCTCCCCCGAGCGGCGTTTCACGATCACTCTCTCCTCCCGGGGTTTCTGGGAGCCACGTGGGCTGCAGGGGTGCGTCTCTCGCCCCTCAGCCCCACCAGGCAGGGGTGGAAGCCTGGGGGGGAGGGGGTTTCACGAGGGCTGGGCTTTGGGGCCCAGGACAGCGGTGCTCAGAGCCGGGCAGCCCTCCAGGCTCATCCAGGTTCTGGTTCTGCTGACCTGCCGGCCGGGGATCCGAGAGGCCCAGTGCCTCGGCCAAGGTCACACAGCAGAGTGGGGCAAGCACTGGAGTGGAGGGGCCCCGCGGCCGGCCAGGGCCGTTCCCTTCC
Organism: Bos grunniens; assembly: GCF_055505025.1. NCBI lineage: Eukaryota > Metazoa > Chordata > Mammalia > Artiodactyla > Bovidae > Bos > Bos grunniens. The sequence continues at coordinate 81,681,808 of NC_141179.1, read as the reverse complement.
TGGTGGGGTCCCCCTCCGGCTCCCTTCCCCAAGGACTCGACACCAGAGAAAGCCAAATCCCTCGCTGAGCCCTTAATCCTGCGGCTGATCCATCACCTCGCAGCGTGTGTGTTCAGAAAGCCGCCAGCCACCACCCCCCACCCCACCCCCTGTCCCCCCAGGATTATGGAGCTCTTTCCCCAGCCTCCTGGTCGACTGTTCCCCCAGGAAAGGCAGAGGGAACAGGAGAACCCCCAGAGAACAGGGGGACAGAGAGAGCAGAGAAGCCTCAGGAGAGATAGGCCAGTCCCCAGGGCACCAGGGTCTCCTCCAGCCTGGGGTGGGGCAGGGGGCTCAGCATGGACCCCCTCAGTCCCTCTAGCCCACACTTCCCTGCCCCGCTGCTGGCCCCCGTCGCCCCCATCATCCCGGCCCACCTCCCCATGGCCTAGTGGTGCCCCCGTGGCCTCTCTGATGCAGGGCCCTGGGCAGGGGGCCCCCGTGACAGCTGCTGCCTAACAGTGACTCTGTTGCCATTTCTGGCCCTGGCTGCCGCCATGCAAGGCAGCTGAAACCCAAGGAGCCTCATCCATAATTCAGGCTGCGGCTCACACTGGAAGCCAGGCGCAGGGGAGGCTGGGGGGCTCTGGGCTTCTCTGCCCCCAGGGCCTGGTGAGCGGTGTCTTTCTCCCCCTCTCTGCCCCCCGCAGCCCGTGCTCCGGGTCTCCGGCTCACCACCCCCCTCCCTGCCCCCTGCCTCTCCCCACCAGCACTCCATCCCCCCCGCAGGCCCCGCCTTCTCCCCCAAGGACCACAGGTCCACTCCGGGCCTCATCTCGTGCATCCCTGGTGACCACTGGGGCGAGAGGCACAGAATCTCAGAGCAGGAACGGCGGACACTTCGTCAGCCATCAGGGGCTGACCCCTTATCTCAGTGGCCACGCCATCAGTGAGCAGCCCAGGCCCTCATCCGAATCTCAGTCTGCCTTCAGCCCCTTTCTCCAAGGCTCCATCTGACTCCCCACCATTATCTGGGCCAAAGAAAGCCCATTCCAACAGCTCCCCCCACCCTCTCTGCTCATGTCATCCTATCTTTTCTCTTTTTTATTTTTCACTGAAGTCAGTAGGTAGGTGATGCTCAAGTTGCAGGGGAGCATAGAGCAGTGATGGGCAGAAACCATCTGTGACTGAACACCTACTGTGTGCCAGCCACCGCATTTGGACACGTCTTTGTGCACAGAATCAACACAGCATCACCCCCGTGAGACCAAGATTCTGGCCCCCATTTGCAAGCGAGGACAGGGAGGCTCTCAAACGTGAAATGAGTTGCCTCGGGTCGTGCAGCTGGTACAAGGCAGGACCTGGATGGGACAAGTTCCTGTCTAAAGGGACTCTCTGACCTTTCTCTGGGAGACCCCACGTCAGCCACGGAAGCCACCCCTGTGTGTGAGAGTTGCTGGGCTTGGGGGAAAGCGAGGATGGAAATTGAGCCCAGGTGCACAAGGCCGGGCCAGCAGTGATGCTGGTTCTGTTTGCCTGTCCAGGGTCGAGGCGAAGGGGGAAGCCGGGCTTTCTGCAACTTTGGCTCCCTGGGCTCCAGGCTCTGGTTGTTCGAGGTGACATCCCATCCGAGAGGTGGGAAGAGAGGCCCGTGTCCAGAAGATGCGGCCAGAACTGACCCGGGGAGGGAACGGAGAGAGATCGGAACATGGCACCGATCCCGGAAGGCAGAGGGGCCCAGAGCCAGAAATGATCCATTCACCGAGGGCCCATTGTCAAGGACGCCGGCGATAGCCCTGGGGCGTCAAGGCTCCCAAAGTCCTAGGCCCAGGAATCACCCTTTGGTCCAGAGATCGATGCAAGAGAAGAAGCTGGAGGAGGAGGTGGGGAAGAGTGGCCCCAGGGAAAATGCTCCCTGGGGAGGGAGTCCAGGCCTGGGGTTCTGACACCCAAAAAGGCGGCAAAGGGCTGGGGCCTGCAGGCAGATGCTGAGGAGGTAGGGGCCGAGGAGGTGGGAGGCGATGGCGTGACGCACGGCCCGGGACGCACTGGCGCGGGTGACGGAGGTTTAGAGCCGCTGCAAACAGCTTCTCACTCTGCCAGAATGTAACACCCCGAAATAAGCAGCCACGGTGGTGGCGGAGACGGCAGGCTCCTCCTCCTCCGACGGCCGGAGGGGCCCAGAAGTATAAATGGCAGCGTGCGGTCAGCCAGGGCGCCCACCCATGGAGGCTGCCGCCCCACACAGGTGTCTCCCCCAAATCCCCCTCACAGCTGCCTTCCCACCCAGACCCCGCAGCGCAGAGCCCGGGGCGAGGGGCTGGCCCGCCGGCCACTCCCTGCGAGGAGCGGTGTGACGGGCAGGCGCTTTGGAAATGGAGGGCTCCCCACGTGGACGTGCTCACCAGAAGTCTCTTTGTCTCTCTCTCCCCTTCCTCTGCCTCCTTCCTCTCGGCCCTTCCCAGCCCTCGGCCCTGTCCTGATCAACCCCAACCGCTCTCTCCTTTCTGGTTTCCCAAACCCAAGCCTGGAGCTCACGGTCCCGTCCCTGACCCCGCACCTCCGTCCACCGCCCCGTCCTCCTCTGCTCGCCGGCTGTCTGCTCACACCCCGCGCCCTCGGCATCCCTAGATCGCAGTCCTCAGCGCCTTCTCGTCCCTCCCACCCCCAGGAGCCGGGCCCTGACCCTAGTGGTCTGCCCCCCTCGCCCCTGACCCGGCCTCCCCTCTCCCCGCCCCCGCCCCTCCGTCCTCACTGGGGTCCCCCTTCCCTCCCAGCTTTCCTGTCTAACCTTTCTTCCGCCCCCTCCTTGCTGCCCTCCGCGGACCCCTCTCCATCTCTGGCTGCTCCTTGCCTGCCCCTCGCTGCCAGCCCCTTCCCAGCCCAGCTCAGCCCCCGGTCCCTGGCCCACACCCTGGTCGGTCGGCCACACCTGTCCGTGGAGCGATGCCCTTTCTAACACACACCCCCCTCCCCGCGCTGTCCTACCGGGGAGGGCCGTTGGGGTCTCCCCCGCCCCCCGCGCCCCCGACCCTCCCAGACAGCGCCCTGCCTTCACCCCCCGTCTTCCCCCGGCGACTGGAAAGTGCTGAGGCACCGGGCGCCAGAAGTTGCTGAGTCGGCGCTGCCCGGCCGCCTGGAGCCCTCAGCATCGCCCGGAGCAGGTGGGGCCGGGACGGCGGGACCAGAGCGCCCCCCGCCCCGGCCCGGGTCCCCCCTCGCTCAGGAGCGTCCCGCCCTGCCCGGCGGGCTCCGGGGGCGGGGGCGGGGCCCGGGGCTGCGTGCTCCCCTCCACCCGCACGGCGGCCCCACCCGCGCGCCCTGGGGGCCGGGGCGTCCGGCTTCCCTCCGCCCGCGTGGGTCCCTACCTGGCAGCAGGCTCCCGAGCCCGGGCAGCATCTTGTCGCGACGCTCGGGGGAGGGGGGCGGCGGGGGAAGGGCGCCTCCACGGGCTCCCCGAGCCCGCCGGACGGACGGCGGGGGACCCCGCGGGGCTCCGGGAGGGCCCCGCGCGGCGTGGCCGGGCCGCGGCGCTCTACCCCGCGCCCCCCGGGCTGCGAGCCTCGGGAGCAGCCATCGGCCCCGACGGGGCTCAGCGGGGCGCGGCCGGGCGCGGAGGGCTAGGGCTGGCCGTAGACGCCCGGGGCCCGCGCCCCTAGGAGCGCAGGCAGCGCGCGGGCCCGTCCGTCAGTCCGTCGGTCCGCGCGCCCCGGCCGCTCGCCGAGCTAGAGTGCGGACGGCGAGGCTGCTCTTCCCACCGCCTCCTCCCCGCGCTCGCTGGCTCCGCCCTCGCCTCCCGGCTCGCCTGCTTAACCCTTGCCTGGCCGCCAGGAGGCGGAGCGGCTCCCCGGCCCCCGGCAGTCCGGCCCCCTCCCTTGTCTGGGGGGCCCAGAGGGCTGTGCTCGATCGCCCCGCTGGGCTGTGTTCGATCGCCCAGCTGGTGGAGGAATCCCCGCCTGAGGGGGTGCGGTCGTGTTCGGGAACCCCGTGAACTCGCCCAGTTCCCCCCCCGCACCCCAACTCCCCCGAAGGGCTCCTGGGTCACCTCCGCCCGCCTTGCGCAGCCCGGGGCTCCTAAGCGCAGGCCTCGGACACTCCTCCCTCTGGGAGAACTCCGAGATTCCCGCTTGGTTTCTGTTTCCAGACCCCGAGCCCTGTGTGTAAGAACAGTGTCAGCAAGACTTTGTGGGTGCAAGCTCCGGGCCACGTGAGCGCGCGCGAGCCAGGATGCTTGTGCAGGTGTGACAGGGCTGGCACGTGATCTTTCTTACGGGCCGGGGGGTGGCCCGGGTACCTGAGTGGGCGAACCGATGAGCCGCCGGGTGTTCCCCCGCGCGCCGGTCCGCGCGAATGGGGAACCTGGGGCCGGGGGAGTTTGGGTGCAGGCGAGCTTGTGGCCGGGGTGGCCGGGGTGTGTGTGCCCTGGCGTGTGTACGCCCCTTGATGCCCTCGCAAGCGGGGGCAAGTTTGGGTGCGCGAGGCTCTCCTCCGCGAGGGCGGTGGAACCCTCGCGCGGGCTTCCTTCTCAAGAGGGGTGCATTCCAACCTCTTCTGGACCCCCTTGCGCCCCTCATGGCCTCGTTCGGGGCGATCCCTGCGGGGCCGACACCGAAGCGTCTTCTCATAAAGGCGGCGGTGGGGTTCACCCCGGCCTTCACCTGCTCCAGGGCGAAGGGCACCTGGAGCTCGGGAGCGCCCCGGCGCGGGACGGGTGGGGGGCCCTCGGGGTCGCCGTTTCGGGGCCGCAGGTCGGGCTGGGGCTGTGAGCGCGGCGCGTACCACCGAGGCGGGCGGCGCAGGACCCGCAGGCATCCCGGACCGCACCGCCCGCGAGCAAAGCGACAGATGCCCTCGGCGCTCCGCCGGGCTCCTCCTCTCCCTCCCGGGCCAGAACAACAGCTTGGCTCCTGGCATACAGTCGGCGCTCTATAAATGCTGATCTCATCTTTCCATTCACTCTCGGTCCGTCCGTAATCTCGTGCGTCCCTCGTTCCCGTCCGATTCCTCTCCTTTCTCCCCCGACTCTTACATTTCACGGTCCCGGTCCCCGTCCCCTCCCATCCTTCCCCGTCTCCTTTCTCTCTCCCTCCCCTTCCGCGTCCGCCTTTCTGTCTGTGTGTCTGTCGCTCGCCTCCGGTCCTCGTGACCCCGTCTCTCCATCTCTGGGTCTCGTGTCTCTCTGTCAGCTCCCTTTCCACCCGGTTTCAGTCGCGGGCTCCCAGCGCTCTTGCCCCTCGGCGCTCGGGCGCCCCCCAGTTGGCTCCATTGTCTGCCCTTCCCCGGCTCCCAGCACCTAAATTTCCTCTCCCCGCGACTCAGACTTCGGGTAGGGTGGGAGTGCAGAGGGACGGCCCCGGGGCCCCTGTCCACCGCCCCCCACACACCCATCTCTAGAAAGCAGGGTCCCTGCGCTTCCCCGGGCCCACCCCGCGGAGCGCCCGCGCCCGGGAGGGGGGCCCGCAGAGGGCGGCGGGGAGGGAGTGTTGGGGGAAGCAGGGTGGGATTTGGCGGCCTTCCCCGGAATGAGCCGCGGCACAATCTGTCGCTGGGTTTGTTTGCCGAGCTGCCTCCGGAGCGCGGTGGGGCTGGCTCCCGGGAGCGAAATATCACACGAGGCGGAGACAGACGCAGAGGGGCGGGTGGGCGGCGGGCTGACTCAGGTGTGCGCTGTCATCGGTCCCTGGGCCGGCGCTCTTGGAGAGGGGGTGGTTGGGGGGTACCCGGGAGGACCCCCGACACTGGCGGGTCCCGGAGCTGGGAGGGGAGCTCCCATCCCAGGGTGACTTGCAGGAAAGGGGGAGCCCCTGCCAATGATCCCGGCCTGGGAGCCCCAAGAGACACCTAGAACTTGGGTGTGTCCCAGTCGGTGAACATTCCCTGTGCTCACGTACCCCACTACCCAGGCGTCGGTTGCCTATAATTATCTGCTGACTCACTACTTTCCCCTACTAAACCTCCAGCTTTTTGAGGGCAGGAAATTCGCCTCATCCATCTTTGCATCCCCAGCAGGTGCTCAATGAACAGGTCGGGTGGATGAATGGCGCGTGGGTGGGCAGTGGGGTCTCAGTTTACAGGAAATACCATCTTCCCAGGAGAGCTTTCCCACCTCTTGTTCCTCCCATCCCTTAGGCCGTCCCCCCAACCCCCAGCCTCTCTAACAGACAGGCAGGAAATTGGAAACAGCTCTTCCGGAGGACCAGAGTCGTCTAGGTGACCCAAAGAGAATGCCTTCCTTCTTCTGGGGCCTCAGTTTCCTCATCTGTACGATGGGAGTATACCACTCACAGTTATGCTTCAGCTTACCAATAAGTCTCCAGCAAATCAAGGTATGAGAAAGGGCTTAGTGAAACGAGGTTCTGCCTAGTGTTGGTGGTGGCAGCAGCTGTCGTTACTGTTTGGGTGGTGATCCTTAAGGTCTTTATCTCAGTAGAATCAGACACCCTGTGGGATCGAACTGAACTTCTGCGGTTCGAGGTTTGAGGATCTAAGGGATGGAAGCTGATGTGGGTACTCTTGCTTAGTTGCTCAGTGGTGTCTAACTCTTTATGACCTTTTGGATGAGTGGCCCACCAGGATCCTCTGTCCATGGGATTTTTCAGGCAAGAATACTGGAGTGCGTTGCCATTTTCCTCCTCCAGGGGGTCTTCCCCACCTTGGGATGGAACCCGGGTCTCCCTCCTTGCAGGCGGATTCTTTGCTCACTGAGCCATTGGGGAAGCCCAGGCTGATGGCCCTCGGGGCAAAGTGAAAGGGGGCATCTTATGCCGATCTGGACACCTGGCAGGGCTCTGCGGGGTGCTGTGTCCCCGGGACTTGGCACAGAGCTGGCCCGCCCTCTGGTGGCCTTAGGTGGATCTGCAGCCCCAAGGGACACCCAGGAGCTCAAGCAAATTGGCTGATGGATGGATCCCCACCCCCTCTGCCCTGCCCCAGGAAGGAGGGTTCCCTGGGTGGAGACCTAGGAGGTCACTTGGAAGAAGCAGCAGGACACCGACACAGACTAGATGGGTCTTGACTTCATCAACCAGTGCCCTCCTTTCAACATCACGCTTACTCTCAGTGTGACCCCCAGGGCCCCATCCCCCTTCTGGGCAACTCCATCTGGTGAGTTCACCAGAACCTTCCTGGTTCTTTTTCTCCACCTATTTGGCAACAAGGTGGGGTGGCTCAGTGGTCCAGAGCAGAGCTTTGCCAGGTGCTGTCCTGGCTCTGCTGCAGTCACAGCTAGATGACCTTGGGCTAGCAGTTAACATTTCCTAAGCTTCCGTTTCCTCCTCCGAAAAATGGGGGTGGAGGAGGGCAGCAAGCAATTGTAGTTCCCGGAGCTTCCCTGGTGGTCCAGTGGTTAAGAATCTGCCTGCCTCACAGGTTGAATCCCTGGTCAGGAGAGATGCCACATGCCTCGTGGCAACTAAGCCTGTGAGGCCCTGCTTTGCAATAAGAGAAGCCACCACCATCAGAAGCCCGCACACTGCAGCTGGAGGGTAGACCCCTGCTCGCTGCAACTGGACAAAGCTCAGGAGCAACAGCAAATACCCAGCACGGCCAAAAATAAAAAAAAAAAAAAAAGAAGAAGAAATTAATGGGAAAAAAAAAAAATCAGGGAAACCTGGCGTGCTGCAATCCATGGGATCATCAAGAGTCAGACACGATTTAGCACCTGAACAAAAACAAGGAAAACAATAGCCGCTCCCAGCTCATCGGGTTGTTTAAGGATTAAATGAGACAAGGCATGAAAGAACCTAACAGAGAGCCTGATCCTATGCTCAATAAATTCTAAAAACATTCGTATTAATTTTCTTGCTTACCCTAACAACAACTGGAAGACATAGATGCTGCATTTCAGGCGCAGACAGTAAAGTTATGACCTGAAATCTCAGAGGTCCCAAGTGGCAGAGCCGGGTCTGAGAGTCAGTTCTTAGTTCGAACGTCCCACCCCACGTGTCTGACCTCCGCCTGTCCACCTGCCCCAGCCACAGACCAGGGCTGTTTGCCCGGTCTGCATTAGAAGCCTTAGGTTCTAGCTCGGACCCTGCCTCTGAATGGCTGTGTGATGTGGGACAGACGGCTATTGTCCCTGGGCTTCCAGCTCCTCCTTCTTTCAAAAGGTGCATCTTGGACTCAGAACTCTTGAAAAGTCTCGCAAAGCCATGACTGGGTGACACCCCACCATTGTGACTCTGGAATCAGAAGCTACTGAAAATGAAGCCTCTCAGCTAGATTCCGTGCTGCCCCCATCTCTCCCAGCCCTGGGGGTGTGACGGGGCCCCAGAGGAAGATTAGAGTTTCTAGGGATCCCCACTCCCCCAGGCACTCCCACTGGCTGCCTGGCCTGCCCTGACCCTGTCGGTGATCGGCGGTTGGTGAGCGCATACTCTGGAGGGAGGGAGAAACCGCTGCCCCTGCCCTTTGCACCCAGAACCCTTGCCAATGAGTCCCGCGTCCTCCTCTGCCTGGCGTGCTGGGGACAGGGATCCTTTCTGGAACAGGAGACAAGGAGACTGCCCTGGTGGTCCGGAGGTTAAGAATCTGCCTTTCAATGCAGGGGGTGTGGGTTGCATCCCTAGTCCGGGAACCAAGATCCCCCACGTTGTTGCGCCTGTGCACGCTAGAGTCCACACACCGAAACTGGGGAAGTCCTCAGCCTCAGCGAAGACCCAGTGTCGCTAAATACACAAAACAAACACGGGAGACAACACCTAGACTAGATTGTTTAAAGGGCAAGGGTATCAGAGTGCGCCTTCTCCCCTGCTTGGCCTCTAGGGTCTCTGTTCATCTACATCACTTGTGCTGATAACTGGCCTTTACTAACGACTTGCTTCGTGTCACGAATTTATGTGCACTGGCTCATTTAAGATTCAGAGCAGCTCAATGCACCGGGAGTCTATCGATGTCCGCTTTATACAGATGGAGATACAAACTCGGAGAGGTGCTACTACCTTTAGGTCTGGGCGAGAGGGGTCTTGCCCTGGGTCTCGTGCAGTAGAGGGTTTTGCTGTGGTCCTCCTCCAGCCAGCATCCTTCCATGGGGGGAAAGTCCAGAAACTAAGCAGCTGTGTCCTCGGAGAGTCTGTGTTCCCCTTTTACTTTTTATTAGTTATTTAGCTGTGCCGTGTGACTTACGGGGTCTGAGTTCACTGACCAGGGGTTGAACCCAGGCCATCGCAGAGAAAGCCTGGAATCCTGACTGCGGAGCCACAAGAGAACTCCCTGGATTCCCCTTTGAAACCATGCTTTGGGTATCCAGAACCCTGGGATCTCCTGATCAAATGACCCGAGCCTACTTCCAGGACCTGTGTGGGCAGCTTCTCCATCTGCCTTTGCACCCTGTGTGTATCCCTAGATTGGCTAGGAGGCAGCTGTTTGGAGGGGCTGTGGGTGGAGCTTGGACATGTAAGAGGAATGTTAGGATACATCTGTGTGAGGCCCCTGGCTTGGGATGGAGCTGTGTTTGGGAAGAAGAGTTGGCTGTATTAATGTAGAGAGCTCTGAGAAGTCAGTCATTCTAAACTTGAACTTAGCCGTCCAATGTCAGGTTCTTTTGAAGAACATGACAGAGTGATACCGGTGTGGTAGAGGGCTGGGGGTACCTCATGGGCAGGGGCTGCCTGGCGTGGACCCTGCCAGTCTTTGGTACCAGAGCCTCTGTTTACAAAGATGAAGGGCAGCTGGACCAAGAGGTCATGTGGCTTCATCAGAGGTGTCAGGACAAAGAAGCCTGGAGCCAGGCTCTGAATCCAGGTCTGTGGGAGTCTTTCTTTCCTTCACGACGCTCCATGCCAGTCCCGAGCAACAGTCAGAGTGTTGGCTCCCTGGGGTTCTCTCGGTTAGAAACCTGGGTCCTGAGCATCCCTGCTGGCTCAGTGGTAAAGAATCCACCTGCCGAGGCAGAAGACACAGGTTTGATCCCAGGTCTGGGAAGATCCCATGGGCCTCAGAGCAGCTAAGCCCGTGCACTACAACCATTGAGCCTGTGTTCCAGAGTCCGGGACCCGTAGCTACTGAGCGCACGTGCAGAAACTACGAAGCCCACACACCCTAAAGCCCGCTCTCCACAAGAGAAGCCACCACAATGAGATGCCCCTGCCCACGGCAACGAGCGAAAAGCAACAGCACAGCACGGCCAAGAAATAAACAAAATTATTGAAAGAAAAAGCGGGTTGTCCCATCGTGTCTGCTGGACTGCCTTTCCCGGTGAAGAGCGCCTCCCTTTCTCACGAGACTGTGAGCTCCGTGTCGTCTTTGACTTTGTCTGTTCCATGCACCTGGCACAGCTCGGCCCGGAGGAGGCCCTTGGCAAATGTGGCTGGTCTGTCGGACCATCGACTAGTGAGGTGGATGCTAGTAAACCCTCGTGGTACACGGTGCTGCGGGGCTGATACCCAGGTGCTGCTAAGTCGCTCAGTCGTGTCCGACTCTTAGCGACCTCATGGACTGCAGCCCACCAGGCTCCTCCGTCCATGGGATTTTCCAGGCAAGAGTACTGGAGTGGGGTGCCATTCCCTTAGGTGAGAACTCGGGGTTGGAGGGTGGCTGTGGGGAAGGACTAGGAAGCCTGGCCTGGGGGGTGGCTATCGGCTGAGTTGCCTTCGACTCCATCAGCCTGGGCACCCGTGCTGTAGACAGAAGACTCCCCGGACTCCCCTTTCCTGGTTGCCCTAATTCTCCAACTGCTCCCCCCCGGCCTTGGGGACCCCAGGTGAGGGAGGTGTTCGTGGCATCCCCTCACCATGTGTTCCCCCGCGGACCACACACTTTACTTACCTGCACAGCGAAAACAGCCCCTTTCCCCAGCAATTCTGTGGGCCAAAGCCACTGAATTTGTGAGGGAGCATGAAGGGCGTTGTGGGGGACCACGCAGGGAACCATGAGCTCCAGGACAGGGCACACAGACCCTCGTGCCGTTCCCAGCCCTGTGGTGGCGTTCAGACCCCTACTCTGGGATCAAGCCCCGGCAGCCCACACACGGACAGCTTTCTCGGTCTCCCAGCCCACTTTCCTCAGCTCATCTCAGAATGAATCCTTCCCAGGGTGTTGTGTGATCACGCACCCTCCTGCTCAGAAGGCTCCAGTGGCCAAGTCTGGCTGGCAAATGATTAAATTTATCGACTCTGAAATGCTCATTCAAATGGATAAGAAAAGCCTCCAACAGATAAGCTGGTGAAGGATGTGGACCAGTACTCCACCCAAGAGGATAAGCAGAGAGTAAACAAATACTTGGAAAATAGTTCAGCTGGTTAGTGATCAAAGAGATGCAAACGAGAACAGTATGGAGATTGCATTTCATACTTATTAAATTAGCAGAATTTACAACCCCCATCCCCCGGTGCTGGCAGGGCTCGATGAAGTCTGTCTTCCTCCCTCTCTGGAAGCAGTGTGCAAAACTCTGGAAAACAATCTAGTACAATGTAACAAGAGCCTTGAAAACATTATTACCTTTTGACCCATTAATCTCACCCCTGGGAATTGATTTTAAGAGCACAATTCAACAGAAGAAAAAAGCTCCAGGCATGTCATAGGCATTATTCGCCTGTATTTCTCCAGGCAGTGAGATGGTTAAGAAAACCATGCCTAATGTAGTCGATGCAACATTCTGCTGCCACAAAAATGATAATTATAAAGAATACGCAGAAGCATGAAAACTGTTCATAACATCATGTTTGTTGAGAAAAAGCAGGATACACAATTTGCATGAACGCTGTGATTGCAACCACGAATAGTAAGTATTCATGTTGACGAAGTCTGTAGGAGAATATGCAAAATTGAAAATTATTTAAGGTTGGGGAAATGATGAGTGGTTTTCCTTTTTGTTTAAGAATCATTCTTTGTTAATGTTGTTGAAATGTTTTCACAACAGAATGAACACGATAAAAACAAAACCGTTTTTATGGCTTATAGAATAAAGCCAGAACTCTTTAGCCTTCACTCACTATAATGACTGCTTAAATATTAATAATGGATGTAAAAATTTTAATTAATAATGAAATAATTTAAAAAATAGTGATCACATTTGTTAGTTGTCTGCTACATTCCAGGCAGTGAAGTGAGTGAGTCATCCATGTGGTTGCATTGGAGCTTCATGACAACCCTGTGAATAAAAGCTAGTATTATTCTTGCTTTACAGATTAGGGACCTGAGATCCTGTGACGTTCGGCCACCTGCACCACTTTACAGCCAGGGCTCTCTGATTCCACAGCTTGCGCTCAGTGCCGTTGATTGGCTTTTTGTATGTCACGTATTGAGGCACTTCAGTCACTAGTGTCCCACCATCATGATTTGGGAATAACTGTGGCTTGTACGGGCTTCCCAGGTGGCACTAGCAGTAAAGAACTGTCCTGCTTAAGAGCAGGTTCGATCCCTGGGTCGGGAAGATCCCCTGGAGGAGGGCACGGCAACCCACTCCAGTATTCTTGGCTGGAGAATCCCATGGACAGAGGAGCCTGGAGGGCTACAGCCCATGGGGTCACACAAAGTCAGACACGACTGGATTGACTTAGCACACACACATGTGGCTCATACGTCATGTACTGTGAAGTACTTAATTTTAAAATTTAGGGGACTTTCCCGGCAGTCCAGAGGTTAAGACGCCATGTTCCCAGTGCAGGGGGGTGCTGGTTCAATCCCTGGCTGAGGAGCGAAGATCCCACATGCCCTGCTGAGTGGCCAAAAAATAAAATGTAAATCAACTCAATTTTTAAACATTTGAATGCCTACTCTGGTATTTCCCTAAACAAGAATCCCCTTGGAATCATCTGTTAAAGGTATTGGTTGTATTTTCCAATGTGCAATAATACAAAAAAGTGTTCATCGCATTAAAAAAAAATCACCTGAGATCATCTTGTAAACCTCTCTTGGGGGAAAAAAACATGAACTACCTTCTGCCACAGTTGGCCCCGGTCTCCCGTTCCAGTCTTACTTCCCCCACAGCTCCCGCTGTTTCCGCTAGGGCCATTCCTGAGGCTGGAGCCCCTCCTAGGGCTCTGCCAAGCTCCCCAAGCTCCTCCCAGCCCTGCCCCGCATCCCCTTCCTGCTCCCAGCCTCAGGGCATCCGCAGGGCATGCCTGAGCCAGTTGCACACTGAGCTATTAGTGGACAGAAAGGACACAGACCAGAAGGCTGCCCATCACAATAATTAATTCCGCTTTCAGCTTCCCTGGTGGCTCCGACCATAAAGAGTCTGCCTGCAACGCAGGAGACCGGGCTTCGATCCCTGGGTGGGGAAATCTCCTGGAGAAGGGCATGGCAACCTGCTCCAGTACTCTTGTCTGTGGAATCCCATGGACAGAGGAGCCTGGTGGGCTACAGTCCACGGGGTTGCAAAGAGTCGGACACTACTGAGCGACTAACACTTTATTAAACTCCCACTGTGTGCCAGGCATTATACTAGAAACTTTATACACATGATCTAATCAGCTCTCTTCTTCTCCTTTGTTTTCTCCCCTTTTCTGAGTCAGAGTTCTTTTTATTGTGTTGTGTTAAGGACACTTAACATGAGATCTACCTTCTTAACAGATTTTTTAAGCGAACAATGCAAACTTATTATCCTTAGGCACAGTATTGCACAGCATACCTCTAAAATTTACTATCTTGACTAATTGAAACTTTACTGTTGGCTCCTAATAATGACCTTATAAAATGGATGTAACTTTTAATTTCTGTTTTGTTAGGAAACCGAAGCCCGTAGGGTTTAAGGCGTTTGCTCAGGTCACACATTGGATGAGCAACAGCCCAGATCCGAGTCAAATACTGTTTGACCCCTACGTTCCTTTCACCGTTTGGATCCAGGGTCTTATTAGTGATGAGGGTTATGCAAGAAACAGGCCAACAGCTCTCTCCTCTCTGCCCTCCAAAGTGGGCGCATTCATTATGGATGGGGTTCCTAATGAGTACAGCCGCTTTGGAAGAGAATTTGACAACAGCTATTAAATGTAAAATGCTCATGGACTCCAAAATTCATTCAATTCAGGCTTAGGAAATCATCCTGCAGTTATTCGTGAAATGGACACGGGAGCTATCTGTAGCTTAATAGTCAAAGTAGCATTGTGTGTGGTAGCGTGTGATGTAGGAAACACAACCTAAGTATCATCAATAGGGAATTGTTTACATAAATTTTAGCACATCCGTCAAAAAGAACGAACAAAGTCTGTGAGTTCTTAGGGGCTTCCCCAGCGGCTCAGTGGTAAAGAATCTCCCTGCCAAGGCAAGAGGTGAGGATTTGCTTCTTGCATTGGGAAGAGTTCCCTAGAGAAGTTCTAGTATTCCTGCCTGGGAAATCCCACGGACAGAGGAGTCTGGCAGGCTACAGTCCGTGGGGTTGCAAAAGAGTCAGATGCTACTTAGCACAGGACTTGGCAACTAAACAGTAACAAGTATGTTCTGGGACTTCGCTGGTGGTCCAGAGGTGAAGAATCTGCCTGTCAGTGCAGAAGACTTGGGTTCGATTCCTGGTCCTGGAAGATCCCACTTGTCTTGGGGCAACTCAGCCTCTGCACCAGAACTACGGAGCCGGCAGGCAGCAATAAAGACCCAGCACAGTAAACAAAACAAACAAAACAAAACATGTAAATATATATGTACACACATACCCATATGTTCTTATATGGAACAATATCAAAGATTAGCCAAGCAAAGTGCAGAACAGTATAATAGTATGTTACCATTTGTATCAAAACCCTGTGAGATGAAATATATAGAGAGTTATATACACATATACTGATACACACACAGACTCCCTCCGGAAGAACGGGAACAAAACAGGTAGGAGTGGCTGCCCAGAATTTGGTACTGGAAGGACTCTGGTTGAGCGGGAGTGAAGGGTCTGGCCGCAGGGTTTGTCTGGCCCGCAAACTGTGTGGAGTCTCAGGGTAATTTGAGGGGCTTGTGGATTAGAGTTCTAGGGACGTCCCACCTCAGCTACCTCTCAGCTCCGCCCCGGATCCCCCGGGAGACTTAGGCGTCACTATGTAACCTTTTGTGCTGCTTGTGTTTTAAAACCCTGTGCATGTATTACCTGTTTAATAATTTAAAATTTATAATTAAAAAAAGAAGAATCTCCTGCCTGAGGCAAGACCCACCTGAGCAACGGTGGCTCTCCAGGCTGCAGGACGTAGCTCTCACGGCACAGGCAGGATCCAGGCTGCAGGATGTAACTCCCACGGCACAGGCAGGACCCAGGCACCCTGTCTCTTTTTTCGGTTGACAACCTTCGCCTGTCTCTTCTCTGGCCAGCAGCTGGGAGGCTTCAGAGGTGGATTTTTGGTCAAGACACATTTCAGTGGCTCCTCTAAGTCTAAGGGCTTTATTCTAAGGCGGGGATAATGTGAAAACAGAGTCCATTAGATGGGGATCATGTATTCTTCACAGGATGGTTTGAGGGGATGGCAGCTGGTCCTGGGTGGTACCTGTCATGGTCCGGGCGTGAGTTGGAAAAGGATTTCCAGACACGAGACAGAATGAGAGGGAAGTAAAGTTTATTAAAGTGGGAGACGCTATTAGAACAGCAGGCCAGCTCAAAGGAGAACTGACATTGAACAGGAGTCCTTAATCCACTTTTATACCCAGGGTACAAGGAGTGGGGTAGGGGTCTTGTGGTCATTTGCTGATTGGATGAGACACGTGTACTGGGTTGGGGAAAGCAAGGCAAATGCCTTCTTCCTACGGAGTAGGAGGGGAGACAGGTTATACTGCTCAGGAGGACCTGAAATCCACTGATAGTCACAACATGGGGAGGGAAGGACCATCAGGGTCTGGTTTTCCTTTCCTACATGCCAGGACCCTCCTTGGTTTCATCTGCTCTTTCTCCTTGGTTCACCACGGTACCCAGAGAGGGGACAGGCCCGCGGGGAGACCGCTTTATGTACAACCTTGGGGAACTGTTTATGTTGAGTTGTGAGAGGGTTAAACCAGAACACAGTGCAAATGGGAAGGATGCCCCTCATCCAACAGAGTACTTTACAGAAAACCCAACCCAAACTGGCTTATCCAGGTCTCCTTGTACTTTGGGAGGAGAAATCAGACTGTACCCCGCCACGGGATAAAAGTCTTTCCCTTCTCTCCGGGATATTTTAGGTCAAAACCCCCTCGAGACAGCTGTCACCTGAAAGAATTATACACTGATTGACTTGGGTTGGGGTTCCTGAATCAGTCCCTGGCAAGGAGGCTGATACCACTGTGATTATCTTGGACGCATCAGGACAGACTTGCAGGTGGGATCAAACCCAGAGCCGTATCATTGCTGGACAATGTGCTGTACTCTTTTCTTTTTTGCCATCAATTCCAACACGCTACATAAATTTACTCGGTTTATTGTTCATTGTCACCATTCCTGAAAGGTAAAAGTGTTAGTCGCTTAGTCATGTCCAACTCTTTGCAACCTCATGGACTGTAGCATGCCAGGCTTCTCTGTCCATGGGATTCTCCAAGCAAGAGTACTGGAGTGGGTTGCCATGCCCTTCTCCAGGGGATCTGCCCAACCCGGGGATTGAACCCTGGTCTCCTACATTTCAGGCAGATTCTTTATCGTTTGAGCTTCAGGGACGTCTAAACCCATCCGCAAACACGCAGCTGCGTCTCTTCTCACTGGTGGGACAGATGCTTGGGAGTGGGGTGTTGGTGGGGAGGCCTCTGATGAATTGTGGAGAACTGTGCAAATCCGAGTGACTGCTCTGTCTCCTCCCTTTCCGCCGGCAGGAAGCTCTGAAGAATGGAAACTCAGGCTTGGGGAGTGGGTACAGGGAGGACTAGACAGGGACTTGAGCGCCTATTGGAGCATCTCCACAGGAGGAGGCTCTAAATGACGGGAAGAAGGGCTGTGTTCACTTTTGAATTTTACCGTATTATTTATTATTATTTGGCCATGCCATACAGTATGTGGGATCTTAGTTCCACAGTCAGGGATCGAACCCTCGCCCCCTTCCCTTCCAGTGGAAGTGCCGAGTCTTAACCACTAGACCGCCAGCAAGTCCCAGATGATGCTCGTTTTGAACTGTGCGGATGCATCCAGGACTGAGGGTTTTCTAGAGCTTTCCCCAGGGAGGATGTCCCTCCCCTCGGGGAGTGAGACCTCCGAGGGTCCCTAAAGCATGCAGCTTCTAGAGACAAAGGCAGCCATCCTGCTCTGTTCACCCCGGGAGAGGGCGGCTGAGTGTAGGATGTGGGCAAGTGTAATAAGCACAGAGAGGCTCCGGTTCCTAGCAGTTCCCAAAGGAAAGGTCCCTGAAAGTGGGGAACTATTAAGCCTCTTGGCATCTTAAAACCAAGCGCAATTCAACTTCAGAGATTGTTAACACACCTTCCAAGGCCGTTACTAGGAAGCTTTGTCTGATTAAGTCCCACTCTCGGGGTGTCTTTTTGAACAGAAATGTGCTTTTTTTCAAATCCCAGAGATGTAGGATCAAAATTGGATATTCTCTCTCTTTGAAGAAGTTGGGTTTAGGACGAATTCAAGGATGACTGACCCTACAGAAAGGGGAGCAGATTCAGGAAGAAATGAGGTGCAGGGCAGAGATTTCCCCAGAGTGGTCGTTAAGCTGCGTCAGAAGTCTGGGGGGAGGGGGAGGGGCAAGAGTCTGCATTTCGCTTTAAATGACAGTTTATCATGCATAGGATAAAGAGCACAAACCTAAGTGTATAGCCCGGAAGCATATTACCTGTGAACAGAGCTCTGCGACACCTCTCAGGCCCAGACGCGGAGCCCTCAGGCACCTCAAGCTGCTCTCTCCCCGCTGTAAGCACCGAGCCCGTCTTCCGCTGCGGCCGAACCAACCTCCACTCTGACCTTTCTCACCATGAGTTCATTTTGACTGTTCTTGAATGTCACACAAATAGACTTATACATCATAAGCCCTTTTTTAAGCTTTTTTTTCTTTTAATATGTACCATTTTTAAAGCCTTTATTGAATTCATACTTTGCCAACAAAGGTCCATCTAGTCAAGGCTATGGTTTTTCCAGTGGTCATGTATGGATATGAGAGTTGGACTATTAAGAAAGCTGAGTGCCGAAGAATTGATGCTTTTGAACTGTGGTGTTGGAGAAGACTCTTGAGAGTCCGTTGGATCCCAAGGAGATCCAACCAGTCCATCCTAAAAGAGTCCTGGGTGTTCACTGGAGGGACTGATGCTGAAGCTGAAACTCCAATACTTTGGCCACCTGACGTGAAGAACTGACTCACTAGAAAAGACCCTGATGCTGTGAAAAATTGAGGGCAGGAGGAGAAGGGGACAACAGAGGATGAGATGGCATCACGGACTCAATGGACATGGGTTTGGGTAAACTCCGGGAGTTGGTGATGGACAGGGAGGCCTGGCGTGCTGCAGTCCTTGGGGTCACAAAGAGTCGGACACGACTGAGTGACAGAACTGAACTGAACAGCATTGCTTCTGGTCTTGAGGCAAGTGGGATCTTAGCTGCCCCCCAGGGATCAAGTCCACCCCCTGCATTCGCAGGCAAAGTCTTAGCCATGGGGCCGCCAGGGAGCCCCCATCGTGCACCCTTTTGGGTCTGGTTTCTCTGCTCACGTTGTGTCTGTGAAGTGAATCTGTGTCCTGTGCACCCACGGTTTGCTCTCTGTATTGAGAAGCAGTGCTCCTCTGTATGACTATAGGACTGCTGCTAATTCATCTTCTGCCCAGGGGGCATTTGAGCTGCTTCCAGGCTATTTTGAAGAAGACTCCTAGAAGCACTCTTGCACGTGCCTTTCGTGAACATATGCGCTGGCTGGGTGGCATCACTGACTCGATGGACATGAGTTTGAGTAAGACAGGGAGGCCTGGCGTGCTGCAGTCCATGGGGTCGCAAAGAATCGGACACGACTGAGTGACTGAACTGAACTGAGCTGCGCTCATTTCTGTTGGGCAGATACCTAGGGATAGACATGATGATTTTGTGACGTGAGGGCTTGGCTGAAGGCTACCTCCAGTGGGGAAGGACGTTGGCTCCTGCAAAATGCCCACAGCATGAGGGATAGAGGCAGCAAAAACAGACATGAGTTTCAGGGATTCAGTCTGTCCTTGTGTAAGTCTCTTATGAGCTCTAGCCTGTTGTGTTTTTTTTGATAATTTTATTTCTCTGTTTGGCTGTGCTGGGTCTCTTGCTGCTATGAGAGCTTTTTCTCTAGTCGAGGTGGTCAGAGGCTACTCTCTACTTGCTGCGCACGGGTTTCTCATTGAAGCAGCTTGTCTTGTTGCAGAGCACAGTCTCCAGAGCAACAGGGCTCAGAAGTTGCGGCTCCCAGGCCCCAGAGCCCAAGCTCAGCAGCTGTGGCACGTGAGCTTCGTCATCCTGCCGCATGTGAGATCTTTCGGATCAGGGATTGAACCCTTATCTCCTGCACTGGTAGGTGGATTCCTTACTCTGAGTCACCAGTGAAGCCCCAGGTCCAGCCTCTTTTGATCTCCACCACTTTATATCCACCTCCTGTAGCCAACTTTCTTACCTATGGAATTCCACTTCTGACGTGAGATGCAAAAACTACAGTCTTGCAAAACTGCTTAACCAGCTGCCACACTGGGTAAGTCGAAATCCCCGGGACAAATCCATAGACACAGGACGCCTGCTTCCCTGATGAAACCTGGCTGACGGTGTGGGTGAGGGTTTGTCTCGATTAGAAACTGCCGAACAGTTTTCAGAGTGGCTGTGTCTGTTTCCACTTGTGTAGCAGCTTCATCCTTCTGTGATCTTTTCACCCTTTCAAACTTCCCCCACCCTGGTAGGTGGGTATCTGCATTTGTAAAACAGGCTTTCCTTGGGATTCTCATGAAGGATCAAGGATAAGAAACTGGTTTGGAGGTTCAATGCAGGATACAGGAAGCTTGGGGCTGGTGCACTGGGATGACCCAGAGGGATGGTATGGGGAGGGAGGTGGGAAGGGGGTTCAGGATTGGGAACACGTGTGGATTCATGTTGATGTATGGCAAAACCAATACAATATTGTAAAGTAAAAATAAATAAATAAATAAAAGAAAAAAAAAAAGAAACTGGTTTGGGGAAAGACTTTGGCAGCTGAAGGAAGCCAGTTAGATCTGGAATTCTGTCCTCACCACTTACTGACTGTATGAATTGGTTGACTTTTTATCTCTCTGGGTTTCAATTTTTTCATCTATTGGATTAATTATTAATCATTGCTAACAAGGATTGAGTGCTTACCAGATGCCAGACACTGTTCGAAGCACTGGATGTATATTAACTCGTTCAACTCTCTCAACAAATGACGAGGAGGGTGTTATTATTATTTCCAACCTAGAGATGGGGAAGCCGACACCAGGATCCACCCAGGTGGCCTGGCTTTGTGTTTTGTCCCTCCACCACAAGGCCACGTGGAGACGAGATGACAACAGAGAAGTGACGGTTCTGCCGAGGACGGTGGGTCTTAGCGGGGAACTGCCCTGCAGTTCTATCAGATATGCAGAATTTAATATAAACAAACAAGCAAACAAAAAAGCCAGCCATGATCATGATACATGATATAGCCATAAAGGTAGGATTTTCGTAGAAGCCAGAAAAATCCAGCACTGTCCAGAGAAAAGGACACCTCTATGGCCCCCTGCCTTGGATATTCTCGTCCCTTGGCATGTAGGAGGCTCTAGAGGAGTGCGTCAGCCTTCACCTAAGTGTCAACCCATCAATTCCCTTCACTCTGACTTTGGATTGAACAAAGTATTGATTTCCTTTCCCAAAAGTCTGTCCTTCCTGAAGAGATTGTGCTGACCAGCCAACCTCAGGATTCCTGTCTCCTAGATGGTTTCATTTCTCAGTGTAAATTAATAAATTGCATTTCAGGTTTAACACTCAGTCTCTTGTGAGTTGGTTTAGTTTAGGTCATTCCCCACTCCTTTCCCCCCCCACCCCAACCCCGACCCCACGACAACAATTAAGTTCCCAGGGAGAGGCTGGAGGGGAGACATCAACAGGGTAATATAAGAAAGATGTCCAAAGAATGGCATGAATATGTGCCCTTTGAGAGTGCAGAGGACAGAGAGGGCCTTCCGGGGGCGGGGGGAGGGCGTGAAAAGGAACTTCAAGGAAGACTTCCTGGAGGAGGAGGACATTGGCACAGGAAGAGGGATAATGCATAGAGGTTGGAACACAGGCTCTGGAGTTGGCTTGCAAGTCTGTCTCCTTCCCCATACTGGCTGTATGACTCGGTCAAGTTCCTTTATCTAGGCCTCAGGTTCTTCACCTTTAAAGTGGGCATAACAATAGTAGCCACATTATGGGGTAGCTGTAAGGATAAAGTGACCATATATCACACGCGAATAGCTCTTAGTGCTTAGTGCCGGGCCCACAGACGGCACTCAGAATGGCTGTCGGGA
This sequence comes from Bos grunniens, assembly GCF_055505025.1. NCBI lineage: Eukaryota > Metazoa > Chordata > Mammalia > Artiodactyla > Bovidae > Bos > Bos grunniens. The sequence continues at coordinate 81,660,520 of NC_141179.1, read as the reverse complement.
GTGTTGCTTTGTTAACATCCAAAACGAGGCTTTCATTGAGGAGAATGCTACGAGAAGGCAGGTGGAGGCCTGCCGTGTCCCCAGAGGCAATTTTGTTTCAAAGGGATGAGTTGAGTCTGTGTTTCCTTTAAGACCCGGAGGCCAGAAAGCTCTTTGCCATACACAGCTCCTTCCGGGAGCGTGGTCACAGCCTGTCCTGCGGTTTCACAGAGCTGTCTGTACAATCTATAAGAACCCATCGGCCTTGAGAACTTCCGAGGTTTCTGAGTCATTGTCAGGCCGTTTCAACTTCCAAGCAGAAAGGCCGAGGGCAACTCACCCCCAAGGCCTTGTCTGGCCTCCTGCATGGGTGGGGGTGGGGGTGGGGTTCTTCCTGCTCCCCCCAACCCCCAACAGATCCCCAGCCCTTTCAGCCTCCGCACAGAATCCCAGCATCACCAGGGGTGGGGCTGAGCCAGGTTCAGCTCAGGCTGTGCTGCTCTCCCCTAGAAGATGCTCCCAGCTTGGTTCCCAGGCCTGGGCCCGGCCCCCAGGCCTCCTGCTTCTCTGTCCCGTGTCCTGTGATCCTGGGGGGCCTTCCCTAATCTCCCCACAAGCGTGATTCTGGTGGGCCCCAGAGGAGAGGCAGAGGAGAACAGGTTAGGGGGGCGCCAGGGTTTCCCCGTGCTCTCCTGGGCAGCAGAAACCGCCCACTCCCTGGTACTTCCTCACCCCCACCCGGTTCTGAGAGCTGACGGAGTACGATGTCCAATTAGTGATCTCTGAAGAAGAAGACTTAGCCTCGGGACCAGGGACCAGGCTGGATCACTCAAGAGCTTTGGTATAGCAGAGTTTTATCAAAGTGAATAAGGGACAGAGAAAGCTTCTGGCACAGACATCAGAAGTGGGGAGCAGACTGACCCCCTCGCTAGTCTAGGCAAGGCCTTCTATATTTTTACCAGAGCTTCTCCCCCAACGTACAGCTCAAATTAACAAGATTAGAATTTACAATAGAAAGGTCTTACCAGACCCGCTCCCACAGTACACAAGTTTTAAGATCTCGAGATTGGTCAGAAGGTTCCTGTTAAGGAGAAACATGTCCTTGAGCAAGAAACATGGTAGACACTTTGATAAAGATACACTGACTAAATTAAAGATACACTAAGACAAAGCACTGTAGAAAAAAGCCATTGTCCTGTTCTGCTTCTTGAGAACCCCAGAGCCCTATCTCCTCCCTGGGGAGACTCCTACCGGACTTGCTATCAACCTAAGAACTGACTCTGCGTTTCTTCCCACTTCTGCCTTTGCACAAAACGCAAGTGTTTTCATCGGCCCCAGCTCTTCCCTGTCCTCTTTCTCCTGGTGGAGCTGGGCATCTGAAAAATCCTGCTGTTTTCATTTGGGAATCCTGTCTCTCCCCCTGGGTTCATCTCCTCTTTTCAGCAGAATCCACAACGGTGGGTGCGAGTTGCCGGGTAAGTGAGGCTGGGAGACACAGATCCCTGGGTGAATGGAGAGGCAACACTCTGCTCTCCTTTTAATCAAGGCTACCTTCCGAAGCGGGTACCCAGCCCCATCCCTATTACCAATAAGTGAAACCCACCCACCTCATTCCCGCGCATGCTCTGTCCGGCACTTGTGGGAGCCCCGTCAGAGGGGATGGGTGGGGTACAGGATGAGAACGTCTGTCGCGCTTGGAGCAGTAGGGTGTACGATCCAGCCCTGCCACGTACTGCGGGGTGACCCCGGGGGACTTGCTTGGCCCCTGTGGGCCTCAGCTGGCCCAGATAATGGATGCTAGTAACACCACCGATCCCCACAGGATTGTCTGAGGTTCAGAGAGAAAAAGCTCAGAGCACTTAGGAGAATGCCTGACAGATGGTCAGCGCTCAGTGAAGAAGCCTCCTGACGCTTGTCATTCTTTCTCTCAGGGGTGGGGAGGCCTTGCTGTTGACAGCATCTCCCAGCCTGGTTCTTAGCTCTGGAGATTCAGGAGTCAACAAGGCACCCAGGGCCCTCTGTTCCAGCAGAGTCTGTGCAGGAGATCGAGTTACCAACAACCGGTGGCTTGATGAGCATCACATGAGAGCTGAGTGGAGAGGGGTGGGCGGAGGTGGGGGGCTCCGGAGGCTGAGTACGGTGGGGGCCGTGACTCCCATTTCTATCGCTGGCACTGGCTGAGCAGGTTTTAACATCTGTGGACTCCAGCCTCCACCAGAGCGCCCCCCGCCCCACGCCTCTTTGGGGGAGGGGCCCTTCCATATTCACTCTAGGATAAAGAGAAAGGTCTTCCCAGCGGGGTAGGGGGCCTCACCTTCATGCAGGGCTCTGGGGTGCCTGCCCAGCCCCTTCAGACTGCTTTGAACACACCAGGGGACCTGCTCAAGGGTCCAGCGGTGAGGCTCGGCCCCTCTCCATCCTTTCAACAGACTTCCCCAACAGACTTCCTTCTGCAGCTCAGAGTTCAGTCCACCCGGCCCCTGCTTTGGACCAGTCCAGTCGGTGCTGTGAAACGGTCACCCGGGGTCACAGGGCTGTGCAGCTGGGAGCAGCTAGAGCTCAGATCTCGGGGGCCGAGGTTTTGGAACAGACCTCAGCCTTTAGGCTGTTAGGAGCACTTTGCCACCCTTCTCAAATATGACTCTGTGATTTCCTCCCCGTTTTTTGGTAACTAAGTAAGTTTTCTTAACAACAACAGCTGCTATTTATTAATTAGCTAGTGTACTAATTGGACAATTTCCTTACATTTTTAATCTATACAGCAACCTGATTCCAACTTTATAGAAAAGGACACTGAAACCCAGAGGGGTCAGCAAGAGCAGTAATTGGCCCAATAACTGTGTCTTTTTTTTTCATGCCTCAAGATGATTAGTATTTTTCTCCCCGATTGAAATGAAACAGAAAATGTGTGCATTTACATTTTGCCTTCTGAAGGAGGGCCTTCAAACCTCATTCACGACCATAGCCAGGAGAATCAGTTTGATTTGCAGCAAGCCCAGATTATGAGAAGGCAATGGCACCCCACTCCAGCACTCTTGCCTGGAAAATCCCATGGATGGAGGAGCCTGGTGGGCTGCAGTCCATGGGGTCGCTAAGAGTCAGACACGACTGAGCGACTTCACTTTCACTTTTCACTTTCATGCATTGGAGAAGGAAATGGCAACCCACTCCAGTGTTCTTGCCTGGAGAATCCCAGGGACGGGGGAGCCTGGTGGGCTGCCGTGTATGGGGTCGCACAGAGTCGGACACGACTGAAGCGCCTTAGCAGCAGCAGAGCGTGTGCACCTTAGTTCTCTGACCAGGGACTGAACCGCGCCCCCTGCACAGGGCAGGTGGAGCCTCAAACACCGGGCCCCGGGGGAAGCCCCTGCACATAAACATCTGGGAGGGAGTAAGGGGCAGAAGAGAGCATGTGGACACTGTCTCAAGGGTGCCCTTTAGGGTGGGGGTGGGGGTCGGTCCTGGACGAGAGCATTCGGAGGAGGAGAGAGCTCGGTGCAGACGTGGGGCTGCACTGGGAGCTGACGCTGCTGAGGGCCAATCACAGCTCGGGCCAGGGGATGACCTGGTGCAACTCATTCCTATGCCTTGTTTGCAAACTGTCCTTCCTTGACCTAAATAAACATACCCGCCTCCCCACCCCTTTGTCATAACATCCATTGGGTGGAGCCTGCATATCCAGACACGCTCATAATGGGAAGGAAACCTGCCCCCCAGCACCAGTACTTGGGTGGGAAGCAAGAGACCCAGTGCTTCTCCTCTGGGAGGAGTTTCAACAGGTGAAAGTGAAGTCGCTCAGTCGTGTCCGACTCTTTGTGACCGCATGGACTGCAGCCTACCGGGCTCCTCGGTCCATGGGATTTTCCAGGCAAGAGTACTGGAGTGGGTTGCCATTTCCTTCTCCAGGGCTTCTTCCCAACCCAGGGATTGAACCCGGGTCTCCCACATTGTAGGCAGACGCTGTACTGTCTGAGCCACCAGGGAAGTCCTTGAACAGGTAAGCAGTGTCATCCAATGGGAACCACAACCGTGACTCTTGCAGCAGAAGGGCGACGGTTTGGAAGCAGGAAAAGTCCAGATGAGAGACAATGAGTGTCTGAAGGGGACAGTGGCCGAGGATGCAGAGGAGAGATATTAAGGGGCACAATCGATAGGGCCTGATTGATTGATGCGGGCTGGCATCCAAAGGCCGTACTTAGGCAGCCACTCCAGCCTGAAGCGTTCCACCGCCTTGCTCTAGCTGGTTCCTGAGCACTCCAGCTCTGCCCAGGCTCCATGCTGGCCTCTGCCTGCAAGACCGTCCCCTCCGTCCAGAAATCCTGGGCCCCTCTGTCCTGCTCCCCAGCTAGAGCGTGAGCTCCTGGAGGGAAGGTGGTGAGTCTCTTGTCTCTGAATTCCAGCACCGGGCACAAAGTCTAGAGCGCCCCCGGATGTTTGTGGAGTGAATCGATCCGTTAAAAAAAGAGGCAGAGTGAAGGGGAAGGAAGTGAAGAGGGAAGGAAGGAAGAAAGACCTCCGGGCCCACCATCGGATCTTACTGTAAGCACCCCGCTCTGTGATGTTACAGGCTGATCCTCACCGGAGTCAGGCTCGAGAGTCATCTCAGTAGCATCCGCCTCTCCTGGCTTCTGGAACTCGATCCACATAAAACGGGAATGGGTCAAAGAGTATCCTATTATCGCATCCCAACGGGGTCAGCAAGATGGACACGTGGCCAAAGGGATGCCTTCTGCAGACAGAGCTGTGGGTGTGGGGGGGCCATGAGAGCAGAGAGAGTACCGGACAAGCAGACAGAGCCCTGACGACCTGTCCGGTCCCAGCTCTGGGCCTGGATTCACAGTCTAGAATCTCTCCCTCTCTCTGCTTCGACTGTGTTCCCTCCCTTGCTGCTTCCACACTTGCTGATCCCTCAGGTCCTCCGGAGACCAACACGTAAGCCAGAGCAGGAGAAAGGGCTTGAATTAATTCCAGTGTCTTTGTATCTTGCCATCAAATGGAAAATCTTGCATCTTAGGTCCTGGTTATCCTGAGCTGCTATATTTTCTTTCTTTGTTTTCCACCCATCGATCAATTTTTTCTTTTTTTCAGAAAAGACTTGTTTTCTTCCATGTCCCACTGTGGTGGTGGTGTTCAGTTGCAAAGTCGTTTCTGACTCTTTGCAGCTCCCACGGACCGCAGTGCACAGGGCTTCCCTGTCCCCCACTGTCTCCGGGGCTTTGCTCAAATTCATGTCCACCAAGTCACTGAGGCAAGTGACCGACGTCCCATGTGCCAGTGTGAAGCCTGGGAGTGTGAAGAGTGACCAGACGAGGCAAGTTCCTCTGAAGTCCCCTCCCAAGGCTGCTTCTGCAGGCCCTGGAGAACCCAGCACTATGGTGGACAGTCCGGCTACTGCCTGGCTGTACAGCTTCATCAACCCATCTTCTGTTTCTTTCGTGATATGATCGGGACCTTAATTTAAGGTGCTACAGGCTCCATCTTACAGGTGGGGCCTCCTAAGGGCTGGCTTGCAGGTGTGCTAAGCTGCTTCTGTCGTGTCCGACTCTTTGTGACCCCAGGGGCTGTAGCCCGTCAGGCTCCTCTGTCCATGGGATTCTCCAGGCAAGGATACTGCAGTGGGTTGCCCTGCCCTGCTCCAGGAGGTCTTCCTGACCTAAGGATAGAGCCAGAGTCTCTTATGTCTCTTGCATTAACAGTCAGGTTTCTTATCAGCAGTGCCGCCTGCCAAAGGGCTGGCTCGGGTGCTTGGCTGGTTACACTTTATCCTTTCTGTTTTGGTAGCGACCTGAAAATATTCCCTGGTTCTGACTTTCCACTGTCCTCCTGATCTTTTAATTTTTCCTCATTAAAAGGAAGGGTGGGCTTGGAATAGCTTGAGTCCCTGAGCCCCAGGAGGAGCCCAGGAGGCTGGGCGTGGGGGTTTGTAGAGTGCCTTGAATATGCAAGAAGCTCTCTCCTCCAATTCAGCTTTCTCCACAGGGAACAGGAAACGGTCCCTGCGGAAGCCAGCAGCTCACTTGCTCTGGGCAGGAATGGGAGCTGGGCAGCTGGGTTGGCTGGCTCTCTCCTGCTGATCACAAGCTCCGGCGGGCAATTATATACGTCTTTGATTAATAAAAAATGGAGCAGTGAATGAATACTTAATCATCAAGGTCTGGTGGGTTGACTCTTTCAGAACCTGGGCTGGGGGTGTGGCAGGAAGTAATCAAAGGGGTCCTGGGCATTGAAAACGCAGAGCACCACTCCTGGTGGTGGTCTCTGAAAAGGTGCTGTCCACTGAAAAGAAAAAAAAACGAAAAGTGGCGACTTATGTTTCATTCGGGGATCTTTCTGAAGAGACGCCCTTGGACACAGCCTCTCACATAGCTCCAAAGAACTGTTCCAAAGAGCTAAGGGAGGAGCCAGGATATCTAGGAGTTTTTACTGGAAAAAAACAATAAACACACACACAAACACCCGACCCCCCCCCCCAAAAAAAAAGAAAAGAAAACCCACTCCATATTGTCATACATGAAAAGATAACTGCCAATCACAAAAGCAGACAAGTAGGGGATCAGGCAAGAATCTCCGCTTCTTGAAGTTATTCCTAGATAAGATGCTAATTATCTAGGGCCAGTATCCTGTTTCTTCCGTTCTTAATCCCCTCTGAGAGCACCGTCTGGTTGCCTGCAGGTGCTGCAAGGAAATGACAACCCCCTCCAGCATTCTTGCCTGGAGCATCTACAGTCCAATAGATTGGGAAGGGGAGAGGGGTGCCTAGTGGGCTACAGTCCATAGGCTGGAAAAGAATCGGGCACGACTGAACACATTAGACAGCATATTAAAAAGCAAAGACATTACTTTGTGAACAAAAGCCTGTCTAGTCAGTCAGTTCAGTCGCTCAGTTTTCTCAGACTCTTCGTGACCTCATGGACCGCAGCACACCAAGTCTCCCTGTCCATCACCAACTCCCAGAGTTTACTCAAACTTACATCCATTGAGTCAATGATGTTGTCCAACCATCTCATCTTCTGTCGTCCCCTTCTCCTCCAGCCTTCAATCTTTCCCAGCATCAGGGTCTTTTCCAGTGAGTCAGTTTTTGAATCAGGTAGCCAAAGTATTGGAGTTTCAGCTTCAACATCAGATTTTCCAGTGAATATTTAGGACTGATTTCCTTTAAGATGGACTGGTTGGATCTCCTTGCAGTCCAAGGGACTCTCAAGAGTCTTCTCCAACACCACAGTTCAAAAGCATCAATTCTTCGGCACTCAGCTTTCTTTATAGTCCAACTTTCACATCCATGCAAGACTACTGGGAAAACCATAGCCTCAACTAGACAGACCTTTGTTGGCAAAGTAATGTCTCTGTTTTTTAATATGCTGTCTAGGTTGGTCATAACTTTTCTTCCAAGGGGCAAGCATCTTTTAATTTCATGGCTGCAATCACTATCTGCAGCGATTTTGGAGCCCCCAAAAATAGTCTGTCACTGTTTCCACTGTTTTCCCATCTATTTGCCATGAAGTCATTGGACCAGATGCCATGATCTTAGTTTTCTGAATGTTGAGTCTTTTTCACTCTCTTCTTTCACTTTCATCAAGAGGCTTTTTAGTTCCTCTTCACTTTCTGCCATAAGGGTGGTGTCATCTGCATATTTGAGGTTACTGATATTTCTCCTGGCAGTCTTGATTCCAGCTTGTGCTTCTTCCAGTCCAGCATTTCTCATGATGTGCTCTGCATAAAAGATAAATAAGCAGGGTGACAATATACAGCCTTGACGTACTCCTTTCCCGATTTGGAACCAGTCTGTTGTTTAATGTCCAGTTCTAACTGGTGCTTCCTGACTCGCACACAGATTTTTCAAGAGGCAGGTAAGGTGGTCTGGTATTCCCATCTTTTTAAGAATTTTCCACAGTTTGCTGTGATCCACACAGTTAAGGCTTTGGCGTAGTCAATAAAGCAGAAATAGATGTTTTTCTGGAACTCTCTTGGATTTTCGATGAATATTGGATGGATTCGATGAATATTCGATGAATAGTGGATGTTGGCAATTTGATCTCTGGTTCCTTTGCCTTTTCTAAAACCAGCTTGAACATCTGGAAGTTCACAGTTCACGTACTGTTGAAGCCTGGCTTGGAGAATTTTGAGCATTACTTTGCTAGCGTGTGAAATGAGTGCAACTGTGCGGTAGTCTGAGCATTCTTTGGCATTGTCTTTCTTTGGGATTGGAATGAAAACTGACCTTTTCCAGTCCTGTGGCCACTGCTGAGTTTTCCAAATTTGCTGGCATATTGAGTGCAGTACTTTCACAGCATCACCTTTCAGGATTTGGAATAGCTCAACTGGAATTCCATCACCTCCACTAGCTTTGTTCATAGTCATGCTTTCTAAGGCCCACTTGACTTCACATTCCAGGATGTCTGGCTCTAGGTCAGTGATCACACCATCGTGATTATCTGGGTCATGCTCAAAATTCTCCAAGCCAGGCTTCAACAATATGTGAACCGTGAACTTCCTGATGTTCAAGCTGGTTTTAGAAAAGGCAGAGGAACCAGAGATCAAATTGCCAACATCCGCTGGATCATGGAAAAAGCAAGAGGGTTCCAGAAAAACATCTATTTCTGCTTTCTTGACTATGCCAAAGCCTTTGACTGTGTGCATCATAATAAACTGTGGAAAATTCTGAAAGAGATGGGAATACCAGACCACCTGATCTGCCTCTTGAGAAACCTATATGCAGGTCAGGAAGCAACAGTTAGAATTGGACATGGACCAACAGACTGGTTCCAAACAGGAAAAGGAGTATATCAAGGCTGTATATTGTCACCCTGTTTATTTAACTTATATGCAGAGCACATCATGAGAAACGCTGGACTAGTAGAAACACAAGCTGGAATCAAGATTGCTGGGAGAAATATCGATCACCTCAGATATGCAGATGACACCACCCTTATGGCAGAAAGTGAAGAGGAACTCAAAAGCCTCTTGATGAAGCTGAAAGTGGAGAGTGAAAAAGTTGGTTTAAAGCTCAACATTCATCATGGCATCCGGTCCCATCACTTCATGGGAAATAGATGGGGAAACAGTGGAAACAGTGTCAGTCTTTATTTTTCTGGGCTCCAAAATCACTGCAGATGGTGACTGCAGCCATGAAATTAAAAGACGCTTACTCCTTGGAAGGAAAGTTATGACCAACCTAGATAGCATATTCAAAAGCAGAGACATTACTTGGCCAACAAAGGTTCATCTAGTCAAGGCTATGGTTTTTCCTGTGGTCATGTATGGATGTGAGAGTTGGACTGTGAAGAAGGCTGAGCGCCGAAGAATTGATGCTTTTGAACTGTGGTGTTGGAGAAGACTCTTGAGAGTCCCTTGGACTGCAAGGAGATCCAACCAGTCCATTCTAAAGGAGATCAGCCCTGGGATTTCTTTGGAAGGAATGATGCTAAAGCTGAAACTCCAGTACTTTGGCCACCTCATGCGAAGAGTTGACTCATTGGAAAAGACTCTGATGCTGGGAGGGATTGGGGGCAAGAGGAGAAGGGGATGACAGAGGATGAGATGGCTGGATGGCATCACTGACTCGATGGACATGAGTCTGAGTGAACTCTGGGAGATGGTGATGGACAGGGAGGCCTGGCGTGCTGCGATTCATGCGGTTGTATTGAGTCGGACACGACTGAGCGAGCGACTGATCTGATCTGATCTGATCTGCACTTTCTAGTTCTTGTTTGCGGTTCTCTGACTCCGCTGGGATTTGCTGACGGTGCGAGGAGCATGAACTCAGGAGAAAGGATCGAGCTGGTGGGCAAATGGGAAGAAATGTAACCTGTGCCCGCCAACGTGGTCCAAATGGAGCCCAAGGAAGCGGTTGTGTGTGTGTGTGTGTGTGTGTGTGTGTGTGTGTCCGTCTGTCTGTCTGCGGGTAAGCCCTCTGTGTGCTGTGAGTTTGGGATCTTTTTCCGTGGGGCGGGGTGGGGGGGGGGTGCTGACCGTGTGCGCAACAGCATTAAAACTATGTCGGTCACGGCAGCTGGGAGGGAGAAAGAGGATCAGAAAGGAAAACAGACGCCGCCGGGGTCAGAAGAGGCCGGGAAGCGAAGGGCCCCGGGCGTGATCAAAGAGGCCGCGAGATTGCTAAAGCCCAGGCAGAAAGAACTGATGGAAAGCGCGGGGCCCGCGGCATCTCCGCCCGCCTCCCCGCCCCGGGCTTCCGGGCGCGCGCGGAGGGCTGGAGAGGGGCGGGGAGGGGCGGCGCGAATGCAAACCTGGAGGGCGCGCGGCGGCACGCCTGGGGACCTCGGCGAGCTGGCCGGTAGGGCGCGGGGCCGGGGGCCGGGGGCGCAGGGCTGGAGCCGGGGGCGCGGGGCCGGGCCGGGGGCGCGGGGCCGGTGGGGCGGCGCGCTCCGGGGCTGCGCAAACCACTGGGAACCCCTGTCCAGAGGGCGGCTGACCCTGTGCCGGGGGCCGGGGGCCGGGGGCCACGGGTCGCGGGCAGCGAGGTGGGGGCGGGGAGCGGGTCCCGGGTGCTTTTCCGGCGGATGGTGATGGGAAGAGGGGCGCAGGGGGGTGGGGTGGAGGTTTTGGGGGTCCCAGATTTGGATCGCGGGGGATCTTGAGCGGTGTAGGGGGCTTGGGGGGATGTTTTTTCCATTAGCCCTGCCGGCGGCGTGACTCATCAACCCACGTGACCTAGGGAAGCTGACAAGATTCCCGGAGCTTCTGTCAGTGAACTGGGAAGACCCACTTAACCAAGTTATTGGCAGGCTCAGGGAGGACTCTTGTGGGGTCCCCCAGCCTCTGTGCCTGGCCCAGAACTGCTTCTTCCTTAGCGACCGCGGCTCTGAAACTGGGGCTCAGCTCCAGCTTCCCCAGCTGTTGCCAGCTGTGGGATGAAGGTTTGTAACTGTGTCTAGCAGTTGGGCTCTGTCCCACAAAGAACCCCTGGTCTGCCCTATCTTGCCCACAGCACCCCGTGGACCGAGCAGCCTCCGCCTGACTTCACAGGATCCAGAGAAGCCCTGTGGATTACTGTCGAGGAAGCCTGAAACAGCCAGAAACCAGAGAGCCAACCAGACCCTAGGAATATCTCCAAGGGCTCGGACGCCAGGCCTGGGTAGCCCGGAGGCCAGCAGTGGGATCGCGGCATCGGCTCCCCTGGCGTCATGCAGGGCCGCAGCCTGCCCTTCCGAGTGGCCACGCTGGTGACAGGGCTCCTAGAGTGCCTCGGCTTTGCGGGTGTCCTCTTTGGCTGGACGTCTCTGGTGTTTGTCTTCAAAAAGCAGCATTACTTTGAGGAGCTGTGTGAACTGGATGCTGGGTCGCTGGGCAATGCCACCGGGCTGGATGGTAAGGGAGCAGGACCGTCTCTGAATCTGGTTCCCAGGTGGTGGGAAGAAGGGCTAGACAGGACTCCGGGCCCGCCCCCCCTCCCCCAGCCCCCCGCCCAAAGCCAGGCTTTCTATGGTGAGAAAAAGGGGGCATCAGCCTCCCCCACCCTCAACCTGGACCTAAGAGGTGCCTGGGGAGGGAGGTGCCCGCTCCCAAGGGCTGATTAGCGGCCATCACGGCTTAGCTGTGAAAGGGGTAACTTTCCCCTCGGCAGACTGTCCCAGATGGAGGAGGCTGCCCTGGACTGGGAACAGGCTGGGTGCCTGCCTGCCAGGAAGGCTGGGACGGGTGGGGGGTGGCCCGTCTGCCTGGACTCCTGAGACGGGCCCATCTCTCCTCCAGAGTGCAGGGCCCGCCAGGAAGGCTGGGACGGGTGGGGGGTGGCCCGTCTGCCTGGACTCCTGAGACGGGCCCGTCTCTCCTCCAGAGTGCAGGGCCCGGGACGAGCGGTTCTCACTCATCTTCACCCTGGCCTCCTTCACGATCAACTTCATGACCTTCCCCACGGGCTACATCTTCGACCGTTTCAAGACCACCGTGGCCCGCCTCATCGCCATGTAGGTCCCAGGGGCACCGGGCCAGGGCTGGGCAAGGGGACTTTGGGCAGAGGCGTTGTTTGCAGGAAGCCGCAGGCCAGGCAGTTGGGCACCTTTGCTCCAGCAGTGCTGCTAGGAACACACCTGGGTGTTGACACCCTGTCTCGGCTTTCCCTGTTCCCTTAGCCCCTTCTTCCCTTTTTTCCCCCGCTTCTCTGTTGCATGTGACACTGGGCTGTTGGTCGTGCTGAACTGGGCAGAAGGCCAGGCCTGCTTCCTGTAGGGGGTGCTGGCCTGCGGCAGGGCTTGTGAAATCAGCAAAGCCTAGAGTTGCCACTGACACCCATGAGACTGGAGCTCCCACTGCAGGGGCGCAGGTTTGATCCCTTGGCGGGGAACCGAGATCCCGAGTGGCGTGGCCACAGAGAAAAACTGAACTGTCTCTGCCTTGGTGCAGGGGACCCCGTGTCTTCATCACACCCAAGTGGCTCCTCGCCACCCTCCTCCTGGCCTCCCCCCAACCCTGTCACTTCCCAGAAGTTAGGCAGGATGGTGCCCCGGGGTGTCTTTGGTGGTGGGGACTTGAAGTTCCCTCCCGTGGGGGTGCCCAGGCCAAGTAGTCGAGGAGAAGGAGGGCCACGCTGGCTCACAGGGGTGCCGCTGAGCTGGCCAGCTTCTGTGATAAGCGGCGGCCTGGTGGGCATGATTAGGACCCAGCGCGGTGTCTCCCTGGAGGTCCGGGGCGTTCAGCTGTTCGAGGGACTGGAGGGCGGCTGGGCCAGGCCATGGCGGGACGGTGCAGCAGGTCCTTGGCTCTCTGAGCCCTTGGGTGACCGTCACTGTCGTTCTTGGGCTCCAGTCTCCTGTCTCCTCCTCTTTCCTGTCCTGCCTTTGCCCTTTCCCTCTTCTCTGGCCTTGAGTATGTGAAGCAAAACCCAGTCTTCCCACCTGTGTTTGCTCCTCCACTTTTACACAGAACATGTCACTTCTGAGATACTTCTGGTCACCAGATGTGTCAGAAGTGAAGTGGCAAGCCATTCTCTGGCACCAGCTGGGTGTCTTAGGTGTGTGCCAAGTGCTCAGTTGTGTCCGACTCTCTGCGACCCCCGTGGACTGGAGCCCGCCAGGCTCCTCCGTCCATGGGATTTCCCAGACAAGGATACTGGAGCGGTTGCCATGCCTTCCTCCAGGGGATCTTCCCAAGCCAGGGATCGAACCCACGTCTCTTCTGTCTCCTGCATTGCACATGGATTCTTTATCCGCTGAGCAATCTGGGAAGCCCTTGGGGGTCTTATAATTTAATTCAATCCTGACACTCTCTCTGGAGGCCCTACAGCAGACCCCACAGGTTAAGGGCTCGGTCCCACCAGACCGCGCCTGCCCCCCTAAGATGCCAATTGCAATGGTAGGTCCCCAGGTTCCCCACGTCTGTCTCAGTCAGCTACAACTCTTGAGATGCCCCTGACCTCCTCCTTGGATTCAGTTCTTTGCGAAAGGGCTCGCTGAACGCAGGGAGATGCATTGACCAGTTTCTGAAACGGCATGATAAAGGATACAGATAAACAGCACTTGAAGAGACACAAGGCCAGGTGGGTGGTGGTTCCGAGCCCAAGAACTTTTGCGTCCCTGTGGGCTTGTGGTGCAGCAGCCTCCTGGTCCGTGGAGGTGTTTGCCAACCTGGGAGCTCTCCAAACTCCACACTTAGGGGATTTTATGGAGGCTTCCTCACATAGGCACAACCCATTATTGAGTCCACTTCCAGCCGTCTCCCCTCTCTGTAGAGAAGTGGACACAGGGGTGGAAATTCCAGGCGTCTCATTGTGGCTTTTCCACCCCTCCACAGTTATTTCATCAGAACAGTAGAACAAAAGACGCTCGTAGTGTCTTCTCTGCAGGAACTTATACAATTATTAGAACCCCTGTGTCAAGGCCTGGGGACAAGGACCAAATATGTAGTTCTTGTCATAAGTCAGAATATCACACTTAAGCCCTGTTTTTATTACCCCCTGCCTTACAAGATGCCCAGACTTCTAAGAGATCTCAGTAACCTTGGGATCTTGGTCGTGAAATCATAGCATCCTAGAACTTTAAGCCTGGGGTCTGGATCAGTCCAGTCATTTCCTTTACAGAAACAAGCTTCTAAGAGAGAGTAGTACCTTGCCCAAGGTCACACAGCAAGAGCCGTTTGAACTCAAGGTTTTGTAGACCAGGCCCAGATGTCTTTCTTTAAGGGCTTGGCCTCTTGGGACTTCTGGGTTGGAGGACCTGGCTCCACACACCCTTGCCCCGCCACGCTTCTCTCTTTTTAAAGAAACGTTTGTTTGGATGCCTTGGGCCTGAGTTGCGGTGCGTGGGGTCTCGTTCCCTGACCAGGAGTTGAACCTGGGCCCCTGCATTGGGAGCTCCGTGTCCTGGTCACCAGGTCGCAAGGGGAGTCCCCGGGTTTCTCTCTTCGTGACGATGTTCTCCGTCTCCCCTTCTGTGTTCCAGATTTCTCTACACCAGCGCCACGCTCACCATAGCCTTCACCTCTGCAGGTGAGTGCTGTCAGGAGGGACATGACCTCGGGCACCTGGTGCATGGGGCAGGGGCAGAAGGGTCATGGAGACACCGGCCCCACAGCTACTCAGATCCACAGACTCCGAGCTGGAAAGGGCCCTTGAGGGCTCTATTGCTGGTCTTTAAAAACAGCTTAGTGAGAAGTGTGAATAATAAGGACAGGGGAGAAATTGCTTCAGAGAGGAAGAACTGATTCAAAAGATTGCATCCTTTTGTTATGTCTTAAAATGTCCTCTCTTTTTAAAAAATGAAATAATAGGGAATTCCCTGGCAGTCCGGTGTGCACTTCTGCTTGTATTCGTGATCCTCGGTTAGAGGACTAAGATTTCACAAGCTGTGCAGCACGGCCAAAGAAAGAGGAAAGAAAAGAAACGATAATATAAATGGTAGTTGTTGAAAATATCCTGACTTAGCAGGGTGCAAACCGACAACTCTATGGTAGTCAAAAAATTTTCCTCTTCAAATTTTACTGGTCTGCGTGCTGTGATGTGCTTAGTCGCTCAGTTGTGTCCGAATCTCTGTGACCCCATGGACTGTAACCCACCAGGCTCCTCTCTCCGTGGGATTCTCAGGCAAGAACACTGGAGTGGGTAGCCTTTCCCTTCCTCCAGGGGATCTCCCCAACACAGGGATTGAAGCCAGGTCTTTCGCATTGCAGGCAGATTCTTTCCCATCTGAGCCACCATTCAATGCCCAATCTGGTTTATTCCCAGCTTTCTTCATGGGGAATAAAGTGGGGAATGTGTAGAGGAGAAAACTGAGGTCAGAAAGCCCCTTGCAAAGACTTAGAAAAGGCCCCAGAGCAAGTTAGTGGGGAGTGGGGCTGGGACCCTGGCTGTGCTCTTTGCTAGCAGCTTCTCATTATAGAGGCCAGCAGATGCCTTTCGGTCTTCTCCCCGGAGTCAGGTCTTGGGGCTCAGTTTTGGGGCTTAGGAGGCAAGAGCACCTTGCTCTGCTGTGAGTGGCGGCCGCCCGACGCTGGTGGTCTGCATCGGTGTTCAGTGAACACAGGCCAACTGAGGTTTCTGTCTGAACAGACCTCAGGAGGTAGCCTGGCACCTCAGCCAGTTATTTAAAACCCACTCTGCTCATCAGCACGGCTTTGTCCCTAAAAGTCTGAACGTGACTTTCAAGTGGCTGAGTGTGGAGGTAATGGCTGGCTACGTTTTGACTCCCATCTGTGAATCACTGGAGCCACAATTTGCCCTTCCCCCAGAAAATGGGGCTTTTTGATTTTGGAAAAAGTGTTGAGACCACAGTAATGCTGTTTTTGAAAGGAACCTCAGCCAACCTTCAGGGTGTTTGGGGAGGCACCTTTTCCAGAGACAGAAATTGAATGGTAAGGAGTGTGAATGCTCTAAAATGAGCAAGTTCACCGTGTGTCTCCAGGTAGGGAACAGTAGTTACTAGAATAATAGTTACTTTGGAGAATATTATTGGGAAGCACACGTATGCTATGTTAAGGTTGAATCACTTGGTGGAAATGTTACGCTGTTTTTATTTCTCATTCAGGCCTCTGATTTCACTCAGGAAATCACATAGGGCTGGGGTAATTTTAACACTGGCAAGAGCAGAAATCAGGCCTTGAACATTCTAAGTGCAACTGCATTCAGTTACAATTTATTAACACTGCTTTCATTGTACTTATTTTTATAGTTAGGGCTTCCCTAGTAGCTCAGACTGTAAAGCATATGCCAGTAATGCAGGAGACCTGGGTTCGATCCCTGGGTTGGGAAGATCCCCTGGAGAAGGAATGGCAACCCACTCCAGTACTCTAGCCTGGAGAATCCCATGGATAGAAGAGCCTGGCGGGCTACAGTCCATAGGGTCGCAAAGAGTTGGACACGACTGAGTGACCAACACACACGCATTCACAACAAGCAACGCCAGTTAGTTTTCATTGACACTCGTAATGTAAAGATTCCCTTTTTTTGGCCCCCTCGATATTTCACTGTGGGATCTCAGTCCCCCACCCAGGGATCGAACCCTGGCCATGGCAATGAAAGTTGGCATCCTAACCACAAGGCCACCAGGCAACTCCACGTATAAAGTTTCCTTCAAAAATAATAGATTCCTTTTGGATAGTGAGTCACATTAAAAAATTTTTTTTTTTAGCAAATAAGAGAGGCACGGCCTATGGCCCAGATCATGAAGGTGGACAGAAGGCAGTGACCTGAAACGGCACTGGCAGTGCAGGAGACATGGGTTCGATCCCTGAGTCAGGAAGATGCCCTGGAGGAGGAAGGGGCAGCCCGCTGCAGGGTGCTTGCCTGGGAAAGCCCGTGGGCAGAGGAGCCTGGCGGGGTGCAGTCTGTGGGGCTGCACAGCGTCGGACGCGACTGAGCGGCTGCACCAGCCCCAGCCTCTGGTGCTGTTCTTCCTCAGCCCTGCTCTTCTTGCCCAACAGCTGCCAGAGCCACTGGAGTGATTTTTTTTTTTGCATGTCAGTCTTCTCAAGGGCAAGAAATTCTTTTTATTCATCCTACATTTCTAACGCCAGGCAAACACCCACCACAGAAGAAGTGCTCGAAGTCTAATGAACAGAGGAAATGCAGTTTCCGGGCATTTTCTCTCTCAGATCCCACAGCGCCCTAGGAAGGCAGAAGAGCAGGGACTGTTCCCATCTATCAGATGAGATGACTGAGTCGCACTTCAGAGTCCAGCTCAGTGCACTGAGTTAGAGGCTGGGTGTGTGGGCTCAGTCCAGGCTCCTCTCCCCTGCAGTGTCAAGATGAAAAGGATTGTGCGCGATTTAGTGAAGGAAGTGGGCAGTGGGTCGAGTCCTGCCTCTCTCGGTAGACATTCAGCCTGCCGACGACCAAGGGTCATCTTTGACGGGGAGGAGGGTCCCTTTGCAGGAGCATGTGAGGGAGCCTTGACAGTCCCCTGAGACACTTGGAGGGTGCTGGAAGGGCTGCCCAGAATCGGGGCCCTGAGCGCAGGCTTGTGGGGAGCAGAGGGGAGCCCCAGAGTGCGGGGCTCCGTGTTTGGGTTGCTGGGTGGCATCACCCCGCCTCTGTCTCGGATGCTTGCAGACTCAGCTGTGCTGCTCTTCCTGGCCATGCCCATGCTCGCCGTGGGGGGCATCCAGTTCCTGATCACCAACCTGCAGGTGTGAGCCCGCCCTGGCCGAGGGCACCTGGCAGGACCTTGGGGTGGGCGGGGGAGGCGCAAGCCCTGCTGCTTTGGTGGCCTCTGATGGCGTGGGCCCCAGCCGGAGTGGCAGCTCCTGGGGTGGAGGGGGGTCTGTGTATGAGGGCCTGACGCTTGCTGGGTGCATGGGAAGTGTTTCATGGGCGAGTGAGTGACTCGGGCTGGTCCTGTGTTCTCCAGATCGGGAACCTGTTTGGCAAACACCGCTCGACCATCATCACCATGTACAACGGAGCATTTGACTCCTCCTCGGCAGTCTTTCTCATCATCAAGGTAGAGGGTGGCAATTGCCTGTGTCCCCTGCCGCTGGTTGGGCCTTGGGGTGGGCCCCAGACATCCATAATCAGCTTCTAGCGTAGAAGGCAAGAGCCTGGACCAAGACGTATTCTTAGAAGTAAGTTTCGCCCCGGATTCTTACCTGGACTTCTTGTACAATGCAGTTTATGACAAGATAAACCTTGGCACCTCCACCGTGTTTAAGTGTGAGTTCAGTAGCATTGAGTTCATTCATGCTGTTGTACGACCACCACCAGCACCCATCTCTGGGACGCTTCTCAACCCTGTGAAGCTCAAACTGTCCATCAAGCAATAACTCCCCACGCCCCATCCACCTCCCGCTGGACCCTGACCACCACTGTTATAATTTCTATTTCTGTGATTTTGGCTATTGCAGGTACCTCTGAAGTAGAATCACATCCTACTTTTTTTCTTTCTGTGACTGTATTATTTCATGTAGCATCATGTCCTCAAAGTTCACAGTTTGTTTTAGCAGGTGTCAGAGTTCCCTTCCTGTTAAGATTGACGCCTGTTCCGTCGCGCGTGCCACAGTTGTTAAATGTTCATCCATGAAGGGACGTTTGTTTGCGCCCACCTTTCGGATGTCGTGAGTAATGCTGGTGTGAACGTGACTGTTACGCTGACCTTTCCCCTCTTGTTTCTGCAGCTCCTTTATGAACAGGGCGTCACCATCAAGGCCTCCTTCCTCTTCATCTCTGTCTGCAGTGCCTGGCATGTCGGGCGCACTCTCCTCCTGATGCCCCGGGGGCACATCCCCTACCCGCTGCCCGCCAACTACCGCTACGGGTAAGGACTGTGAGCTGGGGACGGTGTGGCCAGAGTCCCTCCTCTGACCTGGAGTGGGAAGAGGGTTTGGGACGGATGTGGTTACAGTAGGGCAGAGGAAACCTGTCTCTGGAGAGGAGGACTCGACCAAGGATGTATCAGTTAGCTACTGCTGCATAATGAACGATCCCAAAACTTAAGGGCTTAAAACCTTAGGCATTTATTATCTTCCTAAGTCTAGTGGTAGCTGGCTAGTTCTACTGATCAGGGGGTGCTACTTAGATGCTCTTGACAGACTTCTCATGCCTGCGATCGTCTGGAGGGCTAGCCGGGGGCCGGCTGGCCTAATGGCCTTACTCACAGGGGATTTGTCTGCTTGTCTGGGGTGGCGAGGATATCTGGGTCACGTGGCTTGCATTCTCCAGCAGGCTGGCTGGTGCTTCTTCACTTCTTGGTTTCAGGGTTCCAAGAGCATGCAGCAACACGCAAGTTTTCTTCAGGTTTAAGGCTGGATTGGCACACCACTTATTTATTTTTAATAAATTTATGTATTATTGTTTGTTTTTGGCCGTGCTGGGTCTTTGTTGCTGCATGGGCTCTTCTCTGGTCGTGGAGAGCGGGCTTCTCACTGCTGTGGCTTCTGTCGTTGCGGGGCACAAAGTCTCGGGCACACAGGCTTCAGAAACTGCCACCCGAGGGCTCAGAGCTGTGGCTCCCGGGCTCCATAGTCGTGGCACACGGGCTTAGTTGCTCCACGGCACATGGATCCTCCCGGATCAGGGGTTGAACCCGTGGCTCCTGCATCGTCAGGCGGATTCTCCACCGCTGAGCCCCCAGGGAGGCCCGGTGCGTCACTTTTGATGGGTCGTCCTGGTTGAAGCCGCTCACGAGGCCAGCCCAGATTTAGGGTTTGGGGAAACAGAGCTGCCAAATTCCTTTGCAAAGCATAGAGAAGAAAGCAGATGAAGAAACGGGACCATCTCTGCATCTGCTCAGTACGAGCAGTGGCGCCAGGGACATTTCCTGGCGGGTCGATTACTCTCTGGCAGCCTGGCATGTGCTCTGGTTTCATTTCATGGTAGTACTCGGCTGCGTATCTGTATCTCCATCTTCCAGATCAGAACAGTGAGGCTCGGAAGAGTTAGGTCTGAGCCACGTTGCCACAGCCAGGAAGAGGCAGGACTGGGATTGGAACCCACGTCTGTTCTACGCTTCCCATCCTTCGGTTGCTCCCGTATGTGGCTGCAGATTAGAATTGCTGGGATTAACTGGAGATGTTTCTAAAAAAGATAACGGGAGCCTGCCTTCCACGCCCAGACCTTCTGGCTCCGCTGGTCTGGGCCTGGACGCCAGTGCTGGGGCTGTGAAAAGGTGATCCCAGTGTGCAGTGCCAGGGGCCATTTCCTTTCCCTGCATCCCGCAGGCGTGTCAGGCTCAGCTCCCAGTCCTTGGCTTGGGCTGATAGAGCTTCTGTTTCTACAGTCTCTGCTCCAGGGACAGCCCCCCAGAGGAAGACAAGAAGGTAGCTGAGTCCGAAAAGCTGGAGCTGCAGTCAAAGGAGTTCCTTTCCCTGAAGAAAGGTGAAGCCTGCTGGTTAACCCATTTTCCCCCAAGAACCTGGCCTTCCCCTGCGGCCAGCGTGGTTCGTCACCTCCAGAGCTTTGCCAGGGACTCAGGGCCAGAGAAGGTCAGGTGGCGAAGAGACCTGTAGGATCTTTCCGACTCCCTCAGCCTACCGAGGGTCCAAGAGGGCAACCGGTTTCCTTTGATCTCTCCTTTCCGTCCCCAGCACGCCGTAGCCCTGCTCCCCAGAGCTCAGTCTCCACCCTTCGCCTTCCCTTGCCCGCCCGCTCCTAAGCGTGCCTTATCTGTCCAGTATCTGCAGGTCCCGTGGGTCAGCCCTCTCTCACTGCTCCGTCTCCATCTTGCCTCGCCTTTCTGTCTGTTTTGGGTCCTGGGTTACAAATGTCCCAGAGCTCTGTCGGCTGAGGTAGAAACAAGAATAAGACCCTGGGAAGTTCACCGAATGAAGGGAGGAGTGCACTTGCCAGGCCGCATCCAGGAGGAGCCGAAGCAGGATACCCCTGGGGACCCCAGGGTCAAATCCTCACCACTCTGCCCCTCGAGAAGAACGGTCCCATTGGGCAGCCTGGGGTGAGGCGCAGAGCACTCAGTCCACGGGCTCACCCGGACCGTGAAGATCAGGGCGGGGAAGGTTTCCGTGGGAGACTTGGAGGCTGGTGCTGAAAGAGGAGTGGGGGGTGCGGAGCCGCTGAAATCCTCGCTGTCCCCGCCATCCCGCACATTGCCTCTGACTTGCTCCTCTCCTTGCCTGTCTTTTCCTCATCCTGCCTGAGAACGATCGGGAAGGTTGGTAGTGCGAGAAGCATCCCAGTGTGAAGGGTCAGATAGTGGACAGCAGAGCATGGGAGAGCTGTGCCCCCGCGGTGGTGGGGCTGGGATGTTGCGTGGAGGCGGGGGTGTTGCCCTCGGAGAGTCCAGGGGGGAAGAACGGGTGAGCTCAGAGCTCGGGCTCTCCCGGTAAGACCTGTGCACCCATTCCCCCCCCCCAATTCAATAGTAGCTCTTACCCGAATTTTCTTCCCCCTCATCAGAGACCCCGGGACAGCAGCAGGCACCCGGCTCCTTCTGGAGCCACACCTTCTCCCGGCGCTTTGCCTGGCACGTGGTGTGGCTGTCCGTGATACAGCTGTGGCACTACCTCTTCATCGGCACCCTCAACTCCCTGCTCAACAACTTGGCCAGCAGGGACAGTGCACTAGGTAGGTGGGGGGCTGGGAGGCAGCCCCTCTGTGCATCGCCTCTGGGGACTTGGCACCTCACGTGGTGGGGCGCTGAGCTCAGCAGGGCTCTGTGCTCCGAGGGAGGTCTGAGCCCAGGGTGTGGGCTGGAGGGTCAGGCCGGGCAGGGGCGGGTGGGTGGCCTCCTCTGGAAGGCAGTCCTAAAGAGCTCTTGCCGTCCACCCCTCTCTGCCCTCTGCAGTCAGCACCTACACAAACGCCTTTGCCGTGACTCAGTTCTTCGGAGTGCTGTGTGCGCCCTGGAACGGCCTGCTCATGGACCGGCTCAAACACAAGTACCAGGAGGAAGCGAAAAGGACAGGTGAGCCCTGCGCTCCAGAGGGTCAGGGAGCCAGCGTGCGGGAGGCTTTTGTTTACATCCACGCCCATCGTCTTTTTCTTAAATCCTTTTCTACTTGCATCTGTTCACTCATCCTTCCATGACTCATTCACCCATCCATCATTCATCTATACATCATCCATCATCTGTCCTTTTATCCACCCATCACCCGTCCATCCATCACCCATCCATCCATCACTCATTCACCCATCCATCATTCATCTATACATCATCCATCATCTGTCCTTTTATCCATCCATCACCCATTCATCCATCACTCATTCATCCATCCATCATTCTCCCATCATCCATCATCTCTCCTTTTATCCACTTATCACTCATTAGTCCATCACTCATGCATCCTTTACTCATCCATCCATCACCCATCCATCCTTCCATCATCTATCCATCCAAACATCATCTGTCCTTTTATCCACTTATCACCCATCCATCCATCACCCATCCATCCATCACTCATCCATGCATCACTCATCCATCCTTCCATCATTCACCCATCATCCATCATCTGTCCTTTTATCCATCCATCACCCATTCATCCATCACTCATTCATCCATCCATCATTCTCCCATCATCCATCATCTCTCCTTTTATCCACTTATCACTCATTAGTCCATCACTCATGCATCTTTTACTCATCCATCCATCACCCATCCATCCTTCCATCATTCACCCATCATCCATCATCTGTCCTTTTATCCATCCATCACCCATCCATCCATCACTCATCCATACATCCATACATCATCTGTCCTTTTATCCACTCATCACTCATTCACCCATCATTCATCCATCCTTCACTCATTCATCCTTCCATCATCCATCCTTCCATGCATCATCTGTCCTTTTGTCCATTCATCATGCATCCATCCATCCATCCACCATCCATCCATCATCCGTCTCTCCATACACCCACTAGTCACTGAGTGCCAGTTACGTGCCAACCATAGTTCCAGATTTCGATAACAGACCTGACAGTTACGTCCTTGTTCTCACGCTGTTCTAGTCTAGAGAGTAGAGAAATGCAAGTAGTCAAGCTTTGTGGCCCCTGAAATAAACCTGCAGGGAGCTGTGGCCACACAAAGCAGGGCACCTACGCTGTGTCTTCCTGGAGGAAGCGGCCTCTGAGCTCCTAAAGGGAGAGTAAGAAGTGGCAAGATGAAGGCGAGGGCCTGGGATGTGGCCCAGGGGTGCAGCGGGGTCATTGTTCATGGTGGTGAAAGAATGAAACCTTGAGGAAGCTGAGGAGCCCCAGCAGGTGGTTCAGGCACAGGGCGTGTTGGGGCGGGGGCTGGGGAGAGGAGAGAAAGGGCAGGCGGCGTCCCGCCAGGGAGCTGGGGCCTGATCCTGGGACGAGAACAGATGGACAGGGCAGCCTGCTCGTTTTGTTGTTTCAGCCTCAAGCCGCACGGCCTGTGGGATCTAGGTTCCCCAACCAGGGGGTTGGACCCTGGCCACGGCAGTGAGCGCACTGAGTCCTAACCGCTGGACCCCAGGGACTGCCGGTACCCCTGGAGTTTCATCTCCCCCGCCCCGCTTCTCTGAGCCACTTCTAAAGCAAACCTCAGACGTCAGATCATTTTATTTGTAAACACTTCAGTATGTAGTGCCAACAAGTAAGGCCTCTTCTGTTTAAGTGAAGCATCACCGGGAGGAATATCGTTATGACGCCTGAGACAGCCTCCGATGATTTCTCAGTGTCATCTGTTCATTCATGTGGTCCAGTTCGGATTTCGCGAACGGTGTCATCTGAGTCTTTCTGTCAGCGGTTTGTTTGTTCACATTCGGATCCATACAGGGCCACAGTGTAGTAAGTCTCTATCCCCCGCCCCCTTTTTCCGCTTCGTTCACTTACTGACGGGACTGGGTTACTTGTCCGGTCAGGTTTCCCACATTTTGCATTTGGCATCCTTTTCGTGTCATTTTTAAACGTTCTTTTGACTGGGCTCTGTCTGTAAACAGGCAGATCGGAGACTCAGTTTAGTATCTTTTGGCAAGAATAACTTGAGAGGTGTAGCCGTGGGCTTCCTCCGAGGTCTCATCTGCAGACCCTGGGTACCCGTTGCCTTGTTCTTATGATGTTAGGATTGATCCGTGCACTCAGACATTGTCAGTCTGATCCACCCGTTGTGAAAGGTTCTCATCAGCTGCAGGCCTTGCCGCTACTGATGCTTGATGCCTAGACCCGTTATTTTATTAGGGTTGCAAAACAGAGAATTTCTATGACTATCTTTTCCTTCTGCTTTTCATAGCTAAAACTTTCCCTAGAACGACAAACTTTATTAACTGTTTTGTTTACCCGGAAATAAATGCGTATTTTTTCCTCTGTTTGAGCCTGTCTGGTGGCTCACATGGTGAAGAATCTGCCTGCGGTGTTGGAGACCCAGATTCGATCCCTGGGTTGGGAAGATCCCCTGGAGAAAGGGCATGGCAGCCCACTCCAGCAGTCTTGCCTGGAGAGTCTCATGGACGGAGGAGCCTGGCGGGCTAGTCCACCGGGTCGCAAAAGAGTCAGACATGAATGTGCAGTGGACACTTTTTCCTCCTCTTTACTAGTTTCAGAAAAGTGAGTTGGTATCCAAGCAACTTCCAGGGGTAACCACTCACAGTTTCTCTTTTGAAATCTTATTTTCAGTATATCTGACGTGTTTCAGTCCGTCTCTGTGACGATCCTTCTTGAGGTTCAGACTCCCTCACCCTTGACCCCTGGGAGCGTGACCAGTCAAGCATCTGTGTCCTTTACAGAAAGTTACTTTTGGAGAGTGCTCGGGTCCCTTTCACTGGGTATGTTTCCTGGCCCAGACCCGAAACCACCCATGCCTTCAAATAGTCCTGGGTCCCTTTGAATGAGAAGTGGTGTTTAACGATGGCAGTCTGGATGCTGGGGTTTCTAATTCTCCTGGGCTCTCATGGCTTTTAGTCCTCAGAGGTAAAATATAGATAATTTTTTGGATGAAAAGAAAATAAATCATGAATATCTAATACTGATGTTTTAGTTCAAATTTTACTTGATTTTTGCATTTGTGTCTCTTTTCTTCTGAAAATCATGGTTCCTAAAATACTATACATTATACTAAATATACATACTGTGTACTGTATATACACACACACATATATATATTCTATACATAGTTTTTTAAAAATATATTTTACGCATGACTGCTGGTTTAGCAAGGTCAGTACTGTTACTGATAACAGTGCCGGTGCCGACTGTTGGTGCGCCTTCCTTTCCCTCATTCTCATTCTGAAGGTACGTCCCCTAGGATCTGTCCGTCAAAATTATGGTATTTTAAGAGTCAGCAACTGGATACAAAAAGTTGCATTCGTTGGTTTCATCTCGTTGGATTTCTTTTTTTTTCTTTTTGGGGGGGAATGGCCTTGCTTGTTTTCTTCCTATTACTCTGATTTAATTTTTAAGGACATTTTTGTATCAAACGTTGACATTATTCCGAAGCCACAACTGGGAAACAGGAACCAGCCCACCGCATTTGTTTCCTCCTCGGTCCCCTGGCCTCCCTTCCTGCCCTTGTTTGGTAATTGCTTTTTTTTCCCCCTTAAAGACAGACTCGTTTGCATAAACAGCTTCCCTTTCTTAGGTAAAAGGTGGCAGCCTGCAGGCTTCTGCCCGCAGCCTGCTTTGTGTGGCTCGGTCCTGGGACCGCCCCTCGGCAGGACTCCATCCTTCCGTGACTGTTGTTGTTTAGTCGCTCAGTCGTGTCCGGTTCTTTGTGACCCCGTGGACTGCAGCCCGCCAGGCTCTGTCCATGGGGTTTCCCAGGCAAGAGCACTAGAGTGTGTTGCCATTTCCTTCTCCAGGGGATCTTCCCGACCCAGGAATCGAACCTGCGTCTCTTGCGTTGGCAGGCAGCTTCTTTCCCCCTGAGCCCCCAGGAAGCCCTCTGCCTTTGTCTGCTGCCTCGTTCTGTTACCGTCTGCCACAGTCACTCGCCTCCTGCTGCCGGTTTGGACACCTCCGGTCTTTTGCTGGAACCCGTGGTCCTGCCCCGGAGTATCTGGCTGTAGGCTGTGATCATCTATGAGTGGCTGACGCTGGCCTGTGATTAAGATGAGTCGCTGGAGATGGAGGCATGGGTACATGTTTGAATGGTGTTTTGGTTCAGTTTAGTTCAGTCGCTCAGTCGTGTCCAACTCTTTGTGACCCCATGAATCGCAGCACGCCAGGCCTCCCTGTCCATCACCAACTCCCGGAGTCTACCCAAATTCATGTCCACTGAGTCACTGATGCCATCCAACCATCTCATCCTCTGTCGTCCCCTTCTCCTGCCTTCAATCTTCCCCAGCATCAGGGTCTTTTCCAGTGAGTCAGTTCTTCTCATCAGGTGGCCAAAGTATTGGAGTTCCAGCTTCAGCATCAGTCCTTCCAATGAATAGTCAGGACTGATTTCCTTTAGGATGGACTGGTTGGATCTCTTTGCAGTTTAAGGGACTCTCAAGAGTCTTCTCCAAATGTTTAGGAAGTGAGTTATCCGCGTGTACTGATGAACTGGAGATGGGGTGTATGGAGAGAAGGGGTCAGCGTGGCCCCCCGCCCCCTGGGCGTCCCGTCAGCCTCCTGTCTCCCTTTCGGTACAGGGGCCGTGGCCAAGGCCGCTGCCCTGCGCTCGGTGGTGCCTTCGCTGACCCTGACGTCCCTGCTGAGCCTGGGCTTTGCCGTCTGCGCCTCCATACCGGTGCTGCCCCTGCAATACGCCACCTTCATCCTGCAAGTGGTCAGCCGCTCCTTCCTGTACGGGTGCAACGCGGCCTTCCTCACGCTCGCGTACGTGGGCTTGATGTGCGCTCCCTGATGGGGGATTCCCCGGGACTGAGTGGGGTGTGCTGGGGGCGGAGAAGTCCGGGGAGGAGACCCAGGTGCCGGGGGAGGCGCCCTGGAGGCTGTGGGAGGGGCAGGGCCTTCACATCCGTGTGCTGGGGGCGGAGAAGTCCGGGGAGGAGACCCAGGTGCCGGGGGAGGCGCCCTGGAGGCTGTGGGAGGGGCAGGGCCTTCACATCCATGTGCTGGGAGCGGAGAAGTCCGGGGAGGAGACCCAGATGCCGGGGGAGGCGCCCTGGAGGCTGTGGGAGGGGCAGAGCCTTCACACCCACGAACGCCCTCCATGTCTGCTCCCCGCTGCCTCTGTGATCTGCCTGGCGAGCTCCTGTTCGCCCTCCCACGCCCACTTCTGCTGTAGCCCTCCCAAGGAAGAGCAGAAAGAAAGCCTTTTCCTTCCTTGTGGCACTCTGCTTCTTTCTTCTTTTTTTTGGGTGAGGGGGATATTTTCTTGGCCCTGCCGCACTGCTTGTGAGATCTTAGTTCCCTGACCAGGGATCGAACCCACACCCCTTCCCTGGGAAGTGCAGCGTCTTAACCCAGTAGACCAGCAGGGAAGTCATTATTCTCGCTGCTTCTGCTGGGGCATGCATCATTTGGTATATGGTGGATGTATCTGTGTCTTTTTCCTGAGACCTCCTGGGGCCCAGCCTGCGTCTGGGGCCCTGCTGTTTTCCCCGGGTCGAGCGCGGGGCCATCTCTGTGCCCCAGCAGAGGTGAAGGGGGGGCCCTGTGGGTGTGAGTAAGTGCTGGCTGGCTGAGACTAGGGGAATGGGAGCAGGGGGCTGACCAAGACCCACCAGAGCCAGGCCCTTCCATGGAGCGAGGGTCCCCAGAGCCGCTGGAACCTCCTTTGCCCGCCCCCGTGCAGGTTCCCCTCGGAGCACTTCGGGAAGCTGTTTGGACTCGTGATGGCCCTGTCGGCCGTCGTGTCTTTGCTGCAGTTTCCCCTCTTCACCCTCATCAAAGGCACCCTCCAGAATGACCCGTTATACGTGAGTACTGGGGGCGGGGACCCTGGCCTTAGATCGGGGCGACTTTGTCAGTCTCCAAGCCTGGCCGGGGTGGCCTGGGTGTGGTTCTCGCGGCAACGTTTCTGCACATGGCTACGTCCTGGGTCTTGCTTTTCCAACGGGAGTCCGTGGGAGAACCTATCGTGTGCCGGGGATCCCCGAAGCCAAAGGGTTAACGTGGATGGCCTCCCAGGTCATCGGGGACTCTGCAGACCTCAGTTTCTCCACCTGTGGAATGGGCACAGCTTTCCTCCTTGCCCTGCCCTTAGGCGGGTGGAACGAAAAGTCACCCGGAATCCATCCCATAGGGCACTGTCAGGTCTGAGTGGGATGCAGAGGAGAAACCCGGCGGGATTCTGGTCCCTGCATGATGGTGGACTTGGCCTCACTGCCCCCTCACCCTGCAGGCGGGATTCTGGTCCCTGCATGGTGGTGGACTTGGCCTCACTGCCCCTCACCCTCCAGGTGAACTTAATGCTGGTGCTACTGACTCTCCTGACATTCATCCACCCCTTCCTGGTGAACCGGGAGTGCCAGCGGAAGGAAAGCCCCCGTGAGGTCGCCTAGATCAGAAGCCCCCTCTTTGCTGCCCCGAGGATGTGTCATCTTCCTCCCCCTCGGAGAACCCCACATCCAGGAAGACTTGGCCACCCAGGCTGCTTATATTAAGTAACCATTTTTCTTTCCGTAAGACAAAAAGCCGTTTTCACCTGCCTGCCAAGACTGCTTATCCGCAAAATGGGAGCAAAGGCACAGAAAGGCTTTCCGTGTCAGAGGCAGGAACAGCTGGCCCTGGCGAATGCTTGGCCCGAGGCGGGTGATGGGATGGTGAACTGTGTCTCCTGCTCCTCCGGGTCTCTGTCCCTGAAGCCTGAGCCCGCCTGGACGCTGTGCACCGTATACACTTCCCGGTGAAGGCTGAGGCTGTCCCGCTACTCAGCGTTCAGCAGTGGCACCCAGCTTGCCCCCAGCGGCCCAGAGGATGAGCCCGGGGGGAAAGAGAGGCAGGTGGGTTGGGGTGGGGGTCTCAGGTCTGCTGTTGATGCCGAGTGGCCTTGAGCAGACCCTTCTCCCCTCGGAGCGCCGGTTTCCCATTTGTGAAAGGAGAGGGGGTTTGGAGTCGGCCTTCCCTCCAGCATTCATGTTCCACTGGATTGGCCCAAAAGTTCATTTGAGTTTTTCGTAAGATGTTATGGGGGGCGGGAGGAGGGGGCAGAGATAACCCGAACAAAGTTTTGGGCCAGTAGAAGTTTTTCAGAACAGTGTCAGCCTGCCCACCCTCAGAGCCGTGAGAACCACCTGGCTTGCTGGACCCAGAGGTCTCTGATGAAGCCTTTCAGGGAGGTTTTCTTCAAGAAGGGAGATGATTGGTTTTTATAACATTGAGTTATGTCCTAAATCATTTCATTAGAAGAAATAAAGCTTTTCTGTCTAAGACAACTGCTGCTCCCAGGCTTTGGGGCAGTGGTGGTGTGTGTGCATGCCTGTGTGTTCCAGCCCAGGCCTGGCCTGGGGGCGTGGACGTGGGCGGTGTGGAGGTGGCTGGCCGCAGCCCCAGGCATGGCAGCTGGACCCAGGGTGGGGCAGGAGCCTCAGACTGGGGTCCAGCCACCTGGTCCCAAGGCCTGGGCTGGGGGGCCCCCAGGAATGCCCTGCCTCGCCCGCTCTTGCTGTCCACCCTGCCCCCACCCTGCTGTAACATGCGCCTGCCCCCACCCCCCAGCTGGACTCAGAAGGTCTGACCCTTGCAGCAGCTGGGCAGGCCCCTGAGGTCCTTAACTGCTGGCTGCGGTGAGTCCTTTCCACCCCGGAGGCGCCTGCGAGAACTGAAGGTGGTCTCCACTGTCTGGTGTGTGCTGGGCACCCTGGAGCATTCGTTGGTGAGGGGCGGGCTGGGCGAGATGGGAGAAAGTCTGCAACAGGCCGGGGTTTGACTCCTCTTCTCCAGGAGAGGACTGAGGACTGACTCCTGCCTTCAGTCAGATTACTGAGCTGCTGTGGGGTCTGTTCTAGGCACTGGGGCATCGAGAGAGGTGCCCGAGAGTCTGAAGTCAGCTCTTCTCTGAGCTGCCGAGGGCTAATTTTCCGGGGCCGGGCCTGGGTGTGCAGATGACATGATTGCTGATAGATGCTTTCATCCGGTAGTCTTGCTCAGAAGCTTTCGGTGGCTCTCTGTGGCCCATGGGGTGGAGCCTAGATGCCAGCCTGGCAGTGCGGATGGCCGGTCAGCAACGTGATTCCAGTTCCCCCTCCGATCCTCACCTCCTGGGGCCCAGCTCATCCCCGTGGGCCCAGGTGTGCGCTCTAGCATCTGCGAGAACTGCCCGTTCCTCCCTCCCAGCCCGTCTCTGCCAGGGAACTCTGCTGGGTCCACAGGGGTCCGGCTCGAAACGCCATCTCCTCTGAAAGCCTTTCTGTGGCTTTCAGCAGCCCTGAGTTCCCGGGCCTTGGTCACACCCTTCTTGGAGACGGGCCCCCGCCTCCTCTCTTGGCCCCTTTTCCCATTTGGACACAAAGGCCCGGGAGGCAGCCTCTGGGTCTCACCCCTGGCTCAGGGAATAGCGGCTGCTTGCCAGGTGCGCGGTGCCAGTTACTACCTGTTGGAAGACTGATCATTGAATGAGTGGAGTCTTGTTCTGGCTTCAGCTTTAACAAGGGACAGAGCAGGGCACACAGGGTGTGGTGGGGAGGGCAACAATCGACTAGGAGCCAAGGCAACCCTCTTGGCATCCCGGCTCGGTCACCAGTGTGACCTTGGAGGGACCGCTTCTCCACCTCTCGGTTATTTATCAGTGTGATTGGGGAAATAGACCTGCTTCTCTGGACTGGATTAGAAGTTAGGTCAGGTGCCTAGACACGGGGGGTACCTAACGGATCAAAGCTATCATTACAGTTAATGTCTTAAATTTTGAAAGGATTGCCTCGTGTCCACCAACTGGTGGACGAATTAATAAAATGGTATGACCATACAGTGGACTCCTGCTTGGTGATACAAAGGAATGAGATATTGATACATGCGACCACACGCATGAACCTTGAAAACATGCAGAGTGAGAGAAGACAGGGACCATGAGGGTAGTATGATTTTCATTCAGATACGAAACATCCAGAACAGAAAAATCCATAGAGGCCTTCCCTGGTGGCTCAGCTGGTAAAGAATCCACCTGCAATGCAGGAGACCTGGGTTTGATCCTGGGTTGGGAAGATCCCCTGGAGAAGGGAATGGCTAGCCCCTTCAGTATTCTGTGCTGGAGAATTCCATGAACTGTGTAGTCACAAAAAGCCGGACACGACTGACTTTCACAGAAGGGAAATGAGAACTCTTAGGGCTGGGCACGTGAGCTGCTTCTCACTGACTCATCTTCCCCAGAAATCACCCCTGACTCTGGATAGAGGTGTTCTCTGCACTTCCTGAAGGATCCAGGCACTTGCATTTTTTTAGTAACAGCTTTATGGGGATAGAACGCGTATACCATACGATCCACCCATGTAACGTGCACAGCGCATTGGGTTTTAGTGCACTGAATTGTACCACCGTCTCCATCGTCAAGTTCAGAGCGTTTTTATCATCCTAGAAACCCTTCTGTGAGTTCCTCCTCAGATGCGATCAACTGCTCTTTGCAACAGGGAAGTGAGCTCGCCGGGGGATTCACGAGGGTAGGTTCCACTCAGCAGCAGGTGGGCAGTGCCACCCTGCTCTCTGCTGCCAGCCTCAGCAGACAAGGACCGCTGCAGGCGGTGCCAGGCGGGGTCCTCTGGGGCAGGGGACAGTCCACCTGGAGGGAGAGGAGGGCGCCTGCTGCCCCCAGGACAGGGACAGTGTGAGTCAGCGGCTGCGTGTGGCCGTCTGCTTTCACCACCAACTTGCGGAAGAGGACAGCGAGGCTGTGACGGCAAGCTTCACCAGGACCATCCAGCTAGTGCCTCGTGGAGCTGCTGCCTTAGCCCACGTCCGGGGACTCCCTGGGTGCTCCAGTGGCAGAGCCTGTGCTCCCAGTGCAGGGGGCTGGGGTCCAACCCCTGACCAGGGAACGGGGGTCCTACGTGCTGCAACGAAGACGCTGCATGCTGCCACTGAGGCCTGGTGTGCCAAGTAAATGAATAAAACAGATTAAAAAACCTGTATCTGTCTGATTCCTAAGGTCACGTTCCTTTTAGGTGTGACCTTTTCTTTACGTTCTTATTTTTATGCCGTAAGTTTATTTACAAACCTGTCTAGGATGAGTTTGATCCTTTTTTCAGAGGTTACGTCTCTTCATGTCTGTCTCGTGGATTATTTGTTAAGCAGTTGGTGTCTTGATGTCAAGGAGGGCTGCGCCTCCACACCCAAAGAACACAGTCATCACAGCTCGTCACCTCCCACTGAACACGGCGTATTCTTCCCCAGACTCCTCACGGTGGCTCCTGTGGACACACAGATTGAGATCCTCTGGCTGCCCTGTGCCCACCCAGCGCTGTCAGAAGCTCTGCAAAAGATGCAGAGACCAAAGGTGGAGGGCAAGGCGGCTCATGCCACCTGCGCCTCTGCCTTTCCTTCACACTCTCGGCGTTCGTTCTTATGTCAGAAAGAGACAGCTGTTGTAAAGCAGGTCAGAGAATAAAGAGCCACATGATAGAGGGTTATCACCGTTCATTTCAGTACCCAGAAATGCCCGCGTTAGCACGGGGCCCTGTGTGCCCCCCGAGGTGCCACTGTGTGTGTAATGACGGAAACCACCTCCCAAGCCCTTCTTTACAGCATCATGCCGCTGTCACAGCCGTGGCTTTAAATGGCCACTCACACCCGCGTCTGATGGCCATGGCACAGTGACCTCCCGGCTCCCCCTGGGTCGTGGACGATGTGCCTCTGTCTCTTCTGTCCCCCCAGGGCTGCCCGGGCGGGGGTCCCAGATGGCAGAGACTCGGGAGAGGGGTGGAGGGCGGCAGGTCGGGGCTGTGAACAATAACAGCCGGAGAAGCCCCTTGGGAGTTTCTGGGGGAACCCCATCACGGTGCTTAATCCTCTTCCCTTGGGCTTCCCTGGTGGCTCGGCTGGTCAAGAATCCGCCTGCAATGCGGGAGACCTGGGTTCAATCCCTGGGTTTGGTAGATCCCCTGGAGAAGGGAAAGGCTCCCCACTGCAGTTTTCTGGCCTGGAGAATCCCATGGACTGGATAGTCCATGGGTCGCAAAGAGTCAGACACGACTGAGCGCCTTTCATTGGTCTAGGGCTGACTGTTCTCCAGTCTGAAGGTGCTGGCTGCCTGCTTCACAGGGCGGTTTGTCCTCCGCTGATTCGAAACCCGGGGTCCCTGCAGGGATGGCCTGGAGCTCCTTTCCCTGCCTGTCTCTCCGGGCCTAGATGATCCCCGAATGCATCAAGTGTGACTTGGGCACAGCCCCAAGTCCCTCCTTGAATGTTCTGCGGGAAGAATGCTTGCTTTCCAGCACCAAGTCCAGACTCCGGTCCTCTGTTGGTGATGAGGAGTCCCAGATGGGCCGCGTCTGACCACTCCTGGCCCATTGCTGCCCACCGTGGGGCCGACTCGCCGGGACTGTGCTCAGGGCCCTCTGCATTCCCTTTCCTGCGTCCAGGGTCACCTCCCAAGCCTGAAGGCGGACTCAAGCTGTAGGTGCAGGGGAAAGGCTCAGGGCGTCCCAGACACGGCCCAGCTGTGTGACCTCAAGGCACCCCTTCATCCCCAGAGCCTCAGTTTCCTCACCTGCGATGGAGACAATAGACAGCACAGGGCTGGTTGGAGAGACTAGAGAGGACTCGGGGAGTAAAACCTGGAGGCAGCTGGAGTCTCCACGACCAGCTTCCGGCTCTCTCCCCCCAGAGCTCGGGACTTGGTTCAGGTGCCTCTGTTTCTTCATCTGTAAACTGAGAATAACAATAGAATTGGATCTTGGGGTTGGGAAGATGAAGTGAAGTAGTGACTTCAAAGCACTTGGAACACGACATAAACTGCCTTGCTTCTGGCAGGCAAGCACCGCATGTTATCGGCAGCATCTGTGATTCCCTGGGGGGCAGACGGAGCGAGAACTCCAGGCCTGGGGGAGCCTGGAACGTCACTGCCTTGGTTCAGGGCAGAAACCAGCTCGCAAGCATTTGTCGGAACTCGTTTCTGTCTGACAAAGCAGGGCAGATCCTCTTAAATTGTGTAGAATGGGAAAGCTTCAAGACAAAAAAAACACAAAACTTTCTAACTATCCCAAATCTTAAGCCAGTGAAAAATATCAACCTTCATATTCATTTCTTGCCCTACTCTTTGCTTCTGCAGTAGTCAGCACAGGAAATCTGTGGGCACAGAGGGATTGGGTTGTGGATTCCTTCCGGGGCCAGGGGTCAGGGATGGCTGGGGTCCAGGTGGGAGTGCAGACAGCCAGCCCTGCACTCTGTTCTGTCCTCAGGCTGTGTGTTCTTGAATGGGTCACAGCCTCTCCCTGCTGCTGAGGATGAAGAGGCTTCACGTGAAAAGCACTTGGCCCTGGCTCATAGCAGGTCCCGGAGTAACTTTTATTGTTAATATATGCACAATATCACCTTAAAGGTCAAATGCACGTTTTTGTTTGCTTTTTTTTCTCTTAATATATATTTTATTGAAGTACAGTTGACTTACAATGTTTCAGATGCATAGCAAGGTGATTCAGTGATACTTACACACATATATTATTTTTGAAATTATTTTCCATTAATGTGTATGCTTTAGAAGTGAAAGGATTTTACTCTCCTTGCTTGGAAGTATCGCACCCAACCCATGGTTAACTCCTGCAGTTAACTCCTTTCAGCTCCTACCTCCCTTCTTTCCTTTCCAGCCTGTTACCCTGTACGGATTTTCATTGTACCAGGCACTTGTCTAGCACAGAGCTTGTTACAGTTGCAGTTTAATGTACAGATTAAAAAATAATAATAATGCAGGACTTCCATCAGTCTTGGAATTCCAGGTAGGCAGTAATTGTATCTTTTTTTTCCTAATGATAGAGTTATCTTTTTAAAGTAATTTTTAAGAAATGTATTTGTTTTTGGCTGTGCTGGGTCTTCCTTACTGTGCTCCTGCAGTTGAGGTGTGTGGGCTCCGTGGTTGCAGCTCGTGGGCTCTAGAGCTCGGGCTCAGGAGTGATGGCCCATGGGCTTGGTCGCTCTGTACCTTGTGGGTCTTCCCGGACCAGGGACCACAGCTGTGTCCCCTGCGTTGGCAGCAGATGCTTAACCACCGAGCCACCAGGGAGGCCCAGTGTCTTTTATTACCCCTTGTATCCTCAGGGCTTTGCCCCCTCCCTACCTGGCACAGAGGACTTCCCTTCTGGTTCAGCCGGTAAAGAATCTGCCTGCAATGCAGGAGGCCTGAGTTTGATCCCTGGGTAGGGAAGATCCCCTGAAGAAGGGAAAGGCTACCTACTCCAGTATTCTGGCCTGGAGAATCCCATGGACTGTACAGTCCATGGTGTTGCAAAGAGACAGACACGACTGAGTGAATTTCACTACCTGGCTCAGAATTGTCCCTCAATCGTTCAGTCGTGTCTGACTCTTTGCGACCCCATGGACTACAGCACGCCAGGCTTCTCTGTCCTTCACCATCTCCCGGAGCTTGCTCAGACTCATGTCCATCAAGTCGGTGATGCTCTCCAGCCAGCTCATCCTCTGTCGTCCCCTTCTCCTCCTGCCCTCAATCTTTCCCAGCATCGGGGTCTTTTCAAATGAGTTGGCACTTTGTATCAGATGGTCAAAGTTTGGAACTTCAGCATCAGTCCTTCCAATGAATATTCAGGGCTGATTTCCTCTAGGATGGACTGGTTGGATCTCCTTGCAGTCCAGGGGATTCTCAAGAGTCTTCTCCAGAACTACGTAAGTTTGAAGGCATCAGTTCTTCTGCGCTCAGCCTTCGTTATGGTTCAACTCTCACATCCATACATGACCACTGGAAAAATATAGCTTTGACTAGATGGACCTTTGCTGGCAAAATAATGTCTCTGCTTTTCAATACTCTGTCTAGGTTTGTTATAGCTTTTCTTCCAAGGAGGTACACAATAGAGGTTCAAGAAATACTGGATATAAGAGACACAGGAAGAGAGAGAGAGATGAAGGAAGGAAGAAAGGGAGGGGAAGGAAAGAAGGAGGGAAGGAAATGAATGACTGTTTGAAGGCAGGGGCACCTCTTTCACCTCCACCACCCTGAGATCTCCATTTGCCATTGGCAGGGACTTGCTTGAGGAAAATGCAGGATGACTTGAACTAGGAGGCTTTGGAGAAGGTTGAAGGTGTCATGTTGGGGAAGTGGATGGAATCACTGTATGTTTTATGACAAGACAACAAAGACTGAAGCATAAAAAACAGAAAACTTTTCTCCTTGGTTTGGCCTCCCCGCTCTGGGAGTGAAGATGTGTGTTGTGTGTAGGCATTAATCAGACTGCCTGAGGAGACAACATTCCTTCTTAATCTCACAAAGGGTCGCAACTCCTTAGGCGATAACCTTCCTTCTTAAACTTGGAAGAGGTCCCAGGGACCTCTATATATGTAGATATGCTCACTATATGTGTAGATCTGGATTGTGCAAGCTGTCACTGAAAGTGAAAGTGTTCATCACTCAGTCGTGTCCGACTCTCTGTGACCCCACAGACTGTAGCCCACCAGGCTCCTTTGTCCATGGAATTCTCCAGGCAAGAATACTGGAGTGGGTTGCCATTCCCTTCTCCAGGGATCTTCTGAACCCAGGAAAATCCCACATGTTGTGTTAATTTCTTCTGTACAGCAAAGTGCATCAAGGAAAGGGCACTCTAGACAGTTGAAATGGTGTCTGAGAGCTCATAGTATATTTGGGAAATAGCAGGGTGCTCAGTATGATGGGAGCAGTGTGTGTGTGTGTGTGTGTGTGTGCGCACGCATGCCTGTGTATGTGTTTGGGGAGATGAGGTTGTAGGGCAGTGACTCAAGTAGCAGGTGGTTCTGCCCCTCAGGGGGACATTTGGCAATATCTGGAGGCATCTTTGATTGTCCCAACTTGGGGGGAAGGTACAACTGGCATCTAGAGGGTGAGGGCATTGCTGCTAAACCCCAACCCGGCACAGGATAACACCTCACAACAAAGAAGAATCCGGTCCCCAGTGTCAAAAATGCTCAGGTTGAGGTCAGGAGGGGCCAGATCAGAAAGACAGTATTTGTTAGAAGTACTTGACAAGTGTTTGTGTGATGAGCTCCAGGTTTTAGGAGCTCATTTTAACAGCATCCAGACAATGTATCAGAGATGGGGGTAGGTTATAGGAAGAGGAGGAAGGGAAAGTGATTTGAGAGCCATTGAAGTGGTCCAGGTGACAAATGGCCAGCGGATGGCTAGAAGATGAGATGGGGAGGTGGTCCAGGTGACAGATGGCCAGCAGTTGGTTAAAAGAGGGGCGGAGGAGGTGGGACTGGGTAGGGAGACAAGATGGTTAAGGTGCTGAGACTGGATGTACGGGTGATGGAGAGGGTGGGTGGAGGACGGCCCCGGGGTCTTGGCTTGGGGGTATGAGTGCAAGGTGATGACTTCTCCAGAGGAAGGGACCACACGAGGAGGAGCAGGTGTGTGTGTGTGTGTGTGTGTGAGACGAGTCAATCGGACACGTGTTGAACTCATAACACACGTGGGACACCCGAGTTGGAAAGCTTATCGGGTGACTGGATATGTGAGTCTGTAGCTGTGGACCACACCTGGTGGATGGCAGGTCTGGGGCTGGAGATGAAGATTTCGGAGTGATGAGAGTATATATATTGCAGCCTGAGACAC
This sequence comes from Bos grunniens, assembly GCF_055505025.1. Classification (NCBI taxonomy): domain Eukaryota; kingdom Metazoa; phylum Chordata; class Mammalia; order Artiodactyla; family Bovidae; genus Bos; species Bos grunniens. Next base: position 81,623,117 of record NC_141179.1, on the reverse strand, counting down.
AGGGGTGGATGGGCTAACCCACAGAGCAGGTATGGAGTTAGGAAAGAAGGGCACCAAGAAGCCAGTGGATGGCCAATATTTAACTTTCTGGAAGAGGAAGAGGAGCCCCTCAACAGAAGCTGGGAAGGAGTGGCCAGAAAGGTTGTTAAGAAAAGACGCTGTTTTTAAGAAGGAGGAAGTAAAGAGATACCAGGCGCCACAGAGGTCAGGCAGGACACGAACTGAAGTGTCTGTTGGGTTTGGCACTCAGGCAGCCAGTGGGGGCCTTGGCAAGAGTAGCTTCTGTGGAGCATCGCAGGGTGGGCAGAAACCAGAGTAGTCTGGTAATATAGTGTAAGGAGTCGGGGCGGTTGAGTTGCTGGCCAGTTAACTCTATGCTATGGCCTTCCCTGATAACTCAGTTGGTAAAGAATCCACCTGCAATGCAGGAGAACCTAGTTCTATCCCTGGGTCGGGAAGATCCACTGGAGAAGGGATAGGCTACCCACTCCAGTATTCTTGGGCTTCCCTTGTGGCTCAGCTGGCAAAGAATCCACCTGCAATGCAAGAGACCTGGGTTTAATCCCTGGGTTGGGAAGATCCGCTGGAGAAGGGAAAGGCTACCCACTCCAGTATTCTGGCCTGGAGAATTCCATGGACTATACAGTCCATGGGGTCACAGAGTCGGACACGACCGAGCGACTTTCACTAAGTCTACACGGCTCATTGGAGGAGCTCGGTTTTGGTGCAAAGAGAATTCACATTGTTCTTTGACTTAACCTCCAGGAAGCACCAAATCACCCACATGCTGGCTCAAATTCCAGCAGTGCTGTGGTTTGTTTCCTAGAAGGGCTTCTCTTCTGCCTCTCCTATCTGATCTGTCAGTCTTTCAGAGCCAAGTCCAAGGAACGCCTTTTCAAAGAAGCCCTCTCTGCCTGCCCTTGCCCTCAATGCAGCTCTGATAGCATTGCTGGAAGCGGGCTCTGGCTGCTCACCGCTCAAACGCCAATAAACAGGCCAGCTTGGTGGGAAGGAAAGATGCCGGCAACTAGAGGCATAGGGCAGACATCAGTCCAGAGGCTGACGCCTCTGCCCCTCAACACTCAGGGGGGCAAGAGCTTTTACAGGCACAGGGAGGGGCTACATGCAGAAACAGCACAGCCAGCCCTGACAGTCGCCTTGAAATTGGTCCTTGGTGGTCTGACCAGCATCATCTGGGGTGTTTCGGGTACAGTTAGTCTTCAGTTTCAGGGTCAGCTCGTTTCCATTCTGAGGTCAGCTCTCAGAATTGCAGCAGAGTTTTCACGGCTGTGGTCCGGTCATCATGTATTACCTTCTCCACCTTGGGGCGGGGAGTGTTTCCCTCTCTGCAAGACAGCTCCCAGGATATGGCTCAGAATGTTATCCACAGCCCTTGAGAGGGAACAAGGTCCTTGACGACGCTTAATGAGGACAGTATTAGTCTTTGATTTCCTTTGTCTCTGCCTTTTCTCACTTCTCTCACTAAACTTACTCTGTGGCTCAGGTTTTTTTCCAGAGACAGAAGGCAGGCTGAGGACATGGGGACAAGGACCACAGGGTCCTGGTCTGTTTCAGCAGCACGGGAAATCGGTGTCTTCCCGCACGTGCAAGATTTAGCCTTCTGTGTCGGCTCAGTACAGGGCCTTGTTTTACTAAGAGATTCATTTTGTTTGTCTTGCTTTATCGGCTACATGAGGCCTTCCTGAGATTAGAGACTCAGAATATTTATTGAATGTATGAATGTATGATTCAGTGCTCAGAAGCTGGCCCACAATAGTGTTCATGGCAGTTGGGGCTCAGAAAGACACCTGTGGAATTCCAATTAATGGACTTATATACTCTGATTTTAACTCAGCCGGACCTTCTCCAGGAAGTAAATTTCAAGATGGTGAATCAACTGATCAAAAAGCTCCTTCTACGATGTGGGTAGAGTTCTAGGCAGTGAGTAAGAAAGACAAGGTCCTTGTTCTCTTGGAACTTTCTTCCAAGTTCTTCCAAACAAGAAACCAGCAAAAGAGCAAGAGTGCATCTCTGAGTGTGAAGCGTCAGTCGCTCAGTCGTGTCCGACTCTTTGCGACCCCATGGACTGTAGCCCACCAGGTCCAGGCTCCTCTGTCCATGGGATTCTCCAGGCAAGAATACTGGAGTGGGTTGCCATTTCGTTCTCCATATCTCTTTGGAGGAAATAAATGAATAATGTGGATCAAAGTAACTAGATATGGGAAGTGTGCTGGGTGGGCTTCGTTAGAAAGAGTTTTCCGAGAAGGCAACCTCTGAGCTGAGCCTGCTGGATGAGGAACGAGTATCAAGGCTTCAGCTTGGCCAAAGGAGCAGAAATCAGTATGACAAGGGTCACACGCACCAGGGTGGTTGGACAAGTCGACGGATAGAGGGCCTTGCCGGCAGTGGTCATGAGCTTGAATTAATTGCTGGCGCAGAGGCAGCACTTTGAATGGGAAGCACGGGCATGATGGGCTTGAACGTACATTATCCAGTGCGGTGGCTTGGGCTAGGGAGGTGGCCGCAGAGACGGAGAGAGACAGATGGCCTGGGGAGGTATGGAGGTGGAAGCCGGGGTAGGGGGATGGGCGCTGACTGCAAAGACATCCCTTCCAGCCTTGCTGTGTGTGCACAGTCCCGGGGAGAGGAGATGTCTGGAGGGGAAGGGGGCGTTATCTCGCCTTGGGGGCAGGAAGAACATGAACTTCTGAGTCCAGCCCAGGGCACTTTCGTATCTTAGGCGTGAACACTGGCCTGGGCCATTTCTAAAGATCCTTCGAACCCTGGCGCTCTTGGGCTCGTCAGTTGTTGAAGCTTCCAAATAGGGAAGTGTCAAAGGAACTGTGAATCAAGGTTGATTTCGCAGAGCAACGGCCTGGGTCCGTATCTCCTGGGCTGCTCACTCCTGGGGTGACGTTAACCCTTTCCCCACCTCTTACCTGCCCCAGGGGCGTGTTGGCTGAGTCCAGGCAGCAGGCAGTTGATCAGCCCTGAAGTTCTGGTTCCTGCCCTTCATTGCTTCTCTGAGGGTGGGGCTTGGAGCTAGAGGAGGCTAACCAGCTTCTTACGGGCTGCGGGGAAGGGAGGGCTTCTGGCTGGAATCAAACCTCTCTTCCTCCCTGTTCATATTTCCTGACTTCTCCCTGGGTTCTTTGGGAGGTCCACCAGCCAATTTGTTTGGGGCGCTCTCCTATGCCTATCAACACCGCCCCCGCTGCCATCAGTGGTACCAACTGTAAATTTCATCCTGAGAAGGAACTGGGCCTTGAGGGTTGTATGTGACTTCTATGCCATATAACAATTGGCACAAATTCAGTGGCTTCAAACAACATACATTAGCTCACAGTTCTGTGGGTCAGAGGTGTGGACATGGCATTGTTACCTAGTCCAAGCTCGCTTTGCTCGCCACACGACAGGCCAATGAATCTGAGAGACGAGGTGTGGAGGCAAGGAAGAGACTTTAATCTAATCGGGAAGCCGGCAGACGGAGAATATGGCAGGATAGCGCCTCAAAGCAACCATCTTACTGGGGTCTGGATGCCAGGTTCTTTTATAGAGATGAGGGGAGGTGAGGAGGCAAAGTAAAAAGGCCATGGATCTCAGGAACTCCTACAATGGCCAGCCTCAGGCAGGGGATGTGTTAATTTCTTCCTTCCTGCAATCCACAGGTGGACAAGGTTCTGAACAAAGTCGCTTTAAAAGTCAGGCAGAGGGGCAGGATTCTCTGAGGCAACTCGTCCTGTATGATTATAATAACAAAAGCAACGAAAAGCAAGTCGAAGAAACTGTTCCAACCTGAAGTCAGAATTGGCTTCCTTCCTGCAATAGCATCCAACCAGTCCATCCTAGAGGAAATCAGTCCTGAATATTCATTGGAAGGACTGATGCTGAAGCTGAAACTCCAATACTTTGTCCACCTGATGCGAAGAACTGACTCATTGGAAAACACCCTGATGCTGGGAAAGATGGAAGGCAGGAGGAGAAGGGGACAACAGAGGATGAGATGGTTGGATGGCATCACTGACTCAATGGACATGAGTTTGGGCAAACTCTGGGAGTTGGTGATGGACAGGGAGGTCTGGCGTGCTGCAGTACATGGGGTCAAAAAGGTCAGACACGACTGAGCAACTGTATGAACTGAACTGAGTTGCAACAGCGTGGTTGCATATTTTCAGCTCCTGGGTCTCCCAAGGCTAGAATCAAGGTGTTGGCGGAGCTGTGTTCTTATCTAGAGTTCAGGGTCCTCCTCCAAGCTCTTGAGGTTGTAGCAGAATTCTGTTCCTGGTTGACTGTGAGATGGGGCTACTCCACATTCCTTGCCCTCCCTTCCATCCTCAAAGCCAGCAATGGAGAACCTTCCTCGGGGTGAATTCCAGTCGAGTTTGTAATCTCTGACTTTAGAAAGAGCCTACTCCCTTTAAAGGAGTATGCCTCATTAGGTTAGACTCCTCCGGGCTGTTCTCCCTTTTATAAGGCCTGTAAAACACAGCACAATCTCAGGAGAAAAATTCATCCTGTAGACGGCCCCATGGATTATTCAGCATGTGTGCCCGGGGGTGGGAGAAGGATCTTGGGGGACATCTTAGAATTTCAATCACAAGAGTCAAGGACATTTTTTGGTGGAGAAGTTTGGTGGCATAATTCCTGGCAATTTGAGGACAAACCATCCGGTAAAGTTAGCACTTCCTTTGCCTTTCGGGAGGACTTGAAACAGTCTCATGGAAGGTGTGGAACATCCCACCGTGTGCTGTCTGACTGCAGAGTTCAAGGCCCCTTGAACTCATTCGTAGTTTCCAGGTTGATACACCCTGGGGAAGGGTGTGGGAGGGTGCAAGCAGGAAGGCAGCTGAGCAGAGCAAGCTGGGTATACGCCTCCAGGGCTTTCCGTCTTCAAGCTGTTATGCGTCGGTCGTGGGAGGGACATAAACCAGACTTGGTAGGTATTGGCCGCCGTGCCCAAGCTGACCTCTGCTCGGTGCCCGGTCGGCCCACGTGCACGCTGGTGGCAGGGAAGACCCCTGAGTACCAGGGCTGCCCCTGGACAGGCTGTCCTAGGGCTGTAGCAAGTTCTCCCACGAGCCCAAAGCTGGGATGAGTCCCAGATAATGAGACCAGGAAGGATGAAACGCAGGGGAGGGGAGAGGGTCTTCTAGGACACCCCCCCATGGCTGTGCTGTTATGCAAATGGATGACTGAGGCTCTTTAGGGCCATCCAAGCTCCGTAGTTACTTTGGGGCTGGAAAGGGGGATTCCTAAGACTCGGGACCTTGCAACATTGGCCTGACACTTCTTGGGGGAAGAGTGCAGGCCCGAGGCTCAAAGGCACAAGGCCCCAAGACCTCTGGCTCTTTGCTCACATGAAATCCAGGTGTGCTGAGCCACGCACCACAGCCAGAGAACAGTCCCACTCACCACAACTAGAGAAAAGCCCCTCAAAGCAATGAAGACCCAGCACAACCAAAAGTAAATCAATTTAAAAAATGTTTTAAAGAAAGGACCAGCATAGTCAAATAAGTAAATAAATAAAAATAAATGTTAAAAAAAGATGCCCCTTCCCCACCCCACTCCCCTGCTGGCCCAAGAGCCATAAGAAGTGGGATCCCACAAAGCGGAAGGCAGGGAGGAGGCTCAGCAGCTCCCAGCACATCTGCTACACATGCAGGGTCTCGTTCATTCTCAGCGAGGTAGATGCTGTTATCCCCAGTTTCTGAACAATGAGAATGAGGTACAGAGAAGTTACAAAAAGTGTCCAGGGTCACACAGCTCGTAACTGGCAGAGTCGCAATTCAAACTTGGACTGTGACTCCCAACGCACACTCTCAGCCACCGCTTTGTACCTCCACTGGATGTCGAGGAAATGGACTTTCTATGGTCGCTAAGCTGTGGATTTCAGACTGTGGATTGTGTAACCTCGGGGCACAGGTGCCAAGCCACCAACTGGGCTCTAAGAGTCGGCTCCATCCTGTCCTTGTCTGACTGCAATAGCTCTCTCCATACATGTGCTAAGTGGTCCTGCAGGGGGCCTGGATGGGGGTGAGCAGAACACAGCTCAAAGCTCCTGTTTTGCCTGCAAAAAGGATCTTCATGACCCAGATAACCACGATGGTATGATCGCTCACCTAGAGCCAGACATCCTGGAATGTGAAGTCAAGTGGGCCTTCGGAAGCATCACTACGAATGAAGCTAGTGGAGGTGATGGAATTCCAGTTGAGCTCTTTCAAATCCTAAAAGATGATGATGTGAAAGTGCTGCACTCAATATGCCAGCAAATTTGGAAAACACAGCAGTGGCCACAGGACTGGAAAAAGTTAGTTTTCGTTCTAATCCCAAAGAAAAGCAATGCCAAAGAATGCTCAAATTATCACATAATTGTACTCATCTCACACGCTAGCAAAGTAATGCTCAAAATTCTCCAAGCCAGGCTTCAAGAGTACGTGAACTGTGAACTTCCAGATGTTCAAACTAGATTTAGAAAAGGCAGAGGAAACAGAGATCAAATTGCCAACATCTGTTGGATCATCGAAAACGCAAGAGAGTTCCAAAAAAAATCTGCTTTATTGAATATACCAAAGCCTTTGACTGTATGGATCATAACAAACTGTGGAAAATTCTTAAAGAGATGGGAATATCAGACCACCTGACCTGCCTCCTGGGAAATCTGTATGCAGGTCAGCAAGCAACAGTTAGAATTGGATATGGAACAACAGACTGGTTCCAAATTGGGAAAGGAGTGTGTCAAGGCTGTATATTGTTACCCTGCTTATTTAACTTATATGCAGAGTATATCATGTGAAATGCTGGGCTGGATGAAGCACAAGCTGGATAAAGATTGCCAGGAGAAATATCAGTAACCTCAGATATGCAGATGACACCACCCTTATGGCAGAAAGTGAAGAGGAACTAAAAAGCCTCTTGATGAAAGTGAAAGAGGAGAGTGAAAAAGTTGGCTTGAAGCTCAACATTCAGAAAACCAAGATCATGGCATCCGGTCCCACCACTTCATGGCAAATAGATGGGGAAACAGTGGAAACAGTGAGTGACTTTATTTTTCTGGGCTCCAAAATCACTGCAGGTGGTGACTGCAGCCATGAAATTAAAAGATGCTTGCTCCTTGGAAGAAAAGTTATGACCAACCTAGATAGCATATTAAAAAGCAGAGACATAACTTTGCTAACAAAGGTCTGTGTAGTCAAATCCATGGTTTTTCCAGTAGTCATGTATGGATGTGAGAGTTGGACTATAAAGAAAGCTGAGCCCTGAAGAATCGATGCTTTTGAACTGTGGTGTTGGAGACAACTCTTGAGAGTCCCTTGGACTGCAGGGAGATCCAACCAGTCCATCCTAAAGGAGATCAGTCCTGAATATTCATTGGAAGGACTGATGCTGAAGCTGAAACTCCAATACTTTGGCCACCTGATGCTAAGAACTGACTCATTTGAAAAGACCCTGATGCTGGGAAAGATTGAAGGTGGGAGGAGAAGGGGAAGACAGAGGGTGAGACGGTTGGATGGCATCACTGAATCAATGGACATGAGTTTGAGCAAGCTCCAGGAGATGGTGAAGGACAAGGAAAGCTGGTGTGCTGCAGTCCATGGGGTTGCAAAGAGTCAGACATGACTGAGAGACTGAACTGAAATGAGGGGAGGGTTGAATTGGGTCTTTGTTGCAGCAAGCAGGCTTCTCTAGTTGTGGTGTGCGGGCTTCGCTCTAGTGGTAGCGCGTGGGCTCTCTGCGGCACATGGACTCTGTAGTTGCAGCTCGTAGGCTTAGTTGTGGCATGTGGGATCTTAGTTCCCCAATCTGGGGTTGACCCCAGGCCCCCCTGCGTTGGGAGCATGGAGCCTTATCCACTGGACCACCGGGGAAGTCCCCTCTTTTGGCTCTTGCTGAGTCATCCTCTGATTCCTGCATCTGTCTCCTTAGTCAGTGGATACAGAGAAAGGATGCCTCCATCCTTGGCTCAAGATGGGAGGTACAGGTCCCTGATTTTCCCACCCCTTCCAATGTGTACACTATTGACTTTCGTTTGAATTGTGGTATTGGAGAAGACTCCTGATAGTCCGTTGGACTGCAAGGAGATCAAACCAGTCAATCTTAAAGGAAATCATTCCTGAATATTCGTTAGAATGAATGATGCTGAAACTGAAGCTCCAATAGTTTGGCCACCTGATGCAAATAGCCAACTCATCAGAAATGACCCTGATGCTGGAAAAGATTGAAGGCAGGAGGAGAAGGGGATGACAGAGGATGAGATGGTTGGATGGCATCACTGACTCAATGGACATAAGTTTGAGCAAGCTCCGGAAATTGGTGATGGACAGGGAGGCCTGGTGTGCTGCAGTCCACGGGGTCACAAAGAGTCAGACACGACTGAGTGACTGAACAACAGCAGTGAAGGAAAGGGCCCTGTCCTGCACATGTGCCAAGGTTGCCGCACCTGCACCTCTGTCCTTTCTGCCTGGATCACCTGTTCCCCTCCCTTCTGTTCACTGCTAATGCATCCGGATGAGCATCAGCTCCTTATCTCCCTGGAGCCTTCCCATGCCTCTTCCACCGTGGAATTTCTTCAGCATCAGCGGAGAGTGCTTCTTAGCTTGGGTCTTAATCTTTCTCCTCTTGTTTAACCTGGATGTGTTTCCTCTTACCAGCCAGACTGTAAACAAATTGAGGGCAAGGATTGTACTCTGCTGTGATTTTGTTTGCACCTAGATGGATGGCGTGGCTTTGGACATACATCAAGCACGTGAAAGGGAACAGAAATTTGGTGCCAGGGAGAACTGAATTTGAGTTCCAACCCCGCTATTTGCCTGAACAATGTACTTAACCATCCATTCATTGAACAATCTTTATTGAGGACCTACTATGAGCAGGCACTGTACGAGGCACCAAAGATACGAGCGCGAGTAAACAGATGTGGTTTCTGCTATTTTGGAGCTTATAGCCTAGAAGGGAGATAGATGTTAACCCACTAACCAGACAATCTCTTAAAAAAGAGAAAATGACTAACTCCAACAGGCACTCTGAAGTTCAAGCACATGGAGTTACAAGAGCGTATGTAGAGGAAGTCGACCCAGTGTGGGGAGGGGGAGTGCAGAGTGGGTGAGGAGCCACACTGAGCCTTGGTTTCCTCACCTGCACGCTGGAGATATCAGCCACTAGCTCTCTAGGTTGTTGTAAATGAGGTAATGTATGCAATGCACCGTGGTTTAAAATGAGCAGTATGTGTTACCATAATGAAGGCTGGTAGGCTGACCAACTGAGTCATTAAGTTCTTTTTTTTTTTAAGCTTTATTATTTTTAAATTAACTGTTGTGTATTGTTGTTTGTTTTCGGTTGCCCTGGGTCTTTGTTGCTGAGTGCGGGCTTCCTCCAGTTGTGTGGGGTGGGGACTGTTCCTGGCGGTGCGTGGACTTCTCAGTGTGGTGGCTTCTCTCGCTGCAGAGTACAGCTCTAGGCACGTGGGCTTCAGTACTGGTGGTGCACGGCTTAGTTGCTCCGAGGCATGTGGAATCTTCCTGGACTACGGATCGACCCCATGTCTCCTGGCAATTGGATTCTTATCCACTGTACCACCAGGGATGTCCTAATTGAGTGGTTACATTCTCAAGGAAGTGGGGTCGGGCAGAGATGAATATTTCCTGTGCTCAGACATCCCCATGACTGTGATTGTCAGATACATTTTCCATCAGAAGAGTCAGCTGGGAAGCTTTTTGAAAGGGCACACATGCCCTCCACTCTAGATCTACCAGGCAATCCAAATGTCCCAGGGTGGGGTTTGTGTATTTCACAAAGTCATTACTAAGGCCTCTTGCAAAATTTCAGAGGGCACACACACAGATCACAGCCACTGAGACATGCACAGCTGTAACAAGAAGGGAGACAGCCATCTTCCCTCTTCCTTCTGCTCCTGGAGGCCACCAAGGTCAACAGGCTAGTGTGGATCTGTTGAGCGTGGCAGCCCCACGGTCTGTGGTTGTATAAAGGAAACTCACAGATAGACACTTGCATACGGTTTTTTCCTTTGTAAAGTATTGAGATGGGGCAGGACCATATGGCCCTTCTCGGCCCCCGCCCCCCCACCATGTCGTCTGCCTGCCTTTTGCACGTGGAAACTTTCAGTCAAAAAGTAAAAGTTCAATCAGAAGAGTGAGAAATGCTGAGACAAAGGAAAAGAGTGTAAGGAGAATAAATAATAATACTGTAGTCATTAAGCATAGTCAAGGACTTTTAGTTCTTTCTCAAGGGCTACAGATCATGTTCTGAGCCATATCCCGTGAGCTGTCTTATCGATACTGAAACACCAGGTGGAGAAGTTAACTACACGATGATCAGACTGTACCCAGGACATGAGCAGCCACAATTCCGATAATTGGCTTCAAAGAAATGGGAACAAGTGCCCCCGGAACTGAAGATTAACTGTAGCTAGTACAACCACGATGGCGCTGGTCAGACCATCAATGGCCAACCTGAAGATGACTGTCACAGCTGACGGTGCTGTTTCTGCGTGTGGCTCCCTGCCCCTTCCTTGTCTATGAAGGCTCTCACGCCCCGCTTGTCGGGGGTGGGGGGAGTCAGCCTTTGGGCAGGCCTTTCCACCACCTGGCCTGCTTACTGGTGTGTGCTGGGCACGGAGCCAGAGCCCACACTGGCCTTTTGGCAGCAGTGCGCTCACACTAGCTGTTTTTCTCTGCAGTTTGCTGTTCTCTTTTCGCTTCACGATACAGCATACACATCTCTTCAGGTTTACAGATAAAGGTCCAAATCTTTTAAGAGTCATATTGGGAGTTCCCTTGTGGTCCAGTGGTTAGGACTCTGCCTTCCCGTGCAGGGGTGCAGATTAAATCCCTGGTCAAGGAACTAAGATTCTAATTAGCTGTGTGGCCTCGGCAAGATACTTACGCTCTAGGATCTGTCGACTAGAACGGCGGTGCCTAAGTCCCTCAGGTGAATGTAAAGATTAAGAGGGTAGGATAAGGATGCAAAAGCCTTAATGAAGCACAGCGTTGGGATGGTGTGGAGCTCCAGAAATGTTATGTCCAGACTTCCAGCCCCATGGTTAAGACTTTGAGCTTCCCCTGCAGGGCGCGTGGGACCGATCCTTGGTTGGGGAACTAAGATCCCACCTGCCTCGTGGCAAGGCCTAGAGAGCTGTTTCCAGTTTCACATCCGGCAGACATCACCGGGATGACTGAGGATGTCCCTGAAGTCACTGGGATGTCTTTGCCCAGGGTCAGCTTAGGGGAGGGGCCGGCCAGAGGGATGGGATTCCAGGGACAGGAGGCCAAGGGTAGGCAGGCGGATAAGGAGCCGGAAGGCCTGTTTCTGACTTGTCGTGTGGTCTTTGGCGACTTATTTCAGCTCTCTGAGAGGCCATTTCCTAATGTGTGAAACAGGGATGTTTACACGAAACAGCGCTTGAGAAGCGTATCATGGCGTTGGTCTGCAACACCAGCCGATGTTATTGGTCATCCCAACTGCTGTGTGGAATGGTGTCCCTGGCCTGGGCCCAGGACTGGCAGAATAATGGAGGGGTGCCTAGGCCTCCACTCCTCCTCCAAGGGAAGTCTCCAGCTTGACATCTGAAGACCAGGTTTTCCCTCTCTGGAATTGACCAATTCCCCCCAAGCTGCAAGTCAGGTAGATAAGCTGAGGGTCGGGTCCGTTGGCCCCGGGAGATAACGGCTGAGACCGTTACTCTGTAATCAGCCCAGAAGTGACCTCTCAGACACTTCTCCATTTGCAGGGCCCTGGGGAGAGCAGAGCAGGGGCAGGCATCCAGGCCGGTCAGCCTCTGGGCGCCCTGTCCCTGGTGCCCTGAGCGCTGGACGGCTGGGCAGAGTGCAGGAACAACGATGCACTGTCCCGCGAGGGTACCCCAGAGGGAGGCCCCGCCCCGACGGGTCCACGGGCTCAGGGCCGGGACGTCTGGCAGAATCCAGCCTCAGCCCTTGCTGGCCTCTCCTTGGATTGCAGTGAATGTGGCTGGAACTTGATCAGTATTTAGACATTTTGTTCATCACGGTACTTTGGCGTTTATGCTGATACTTAAGAAAAATTGCACAAAGTATTTATTTATTTTGACTATTGGATACTTCTGTGTCCCCTGAACTTTTGAAGCACAGGCCGGTGTCTCCCTCACCGCCCCTCACTGCTCGCCGCGGTGGTGACACAGAGCTGGTGGGAGACGGGGAGTGTGGGCGGGCAGGAGGGCGGCCCACGGAGCGTCCGAACGACCTTGTAGGAAGGTCTCCATTCCACCTGCTGTCTCCTTGCCAGCAGATAGGGCTCAAGGCTGGACAAAATGGCCTGTTCTAGATCAGTGGTCCTGAGAGGGGCAATTTTACTTTCCATTGTTATTTGTAAATGTGTGGGGGCATATCCTAGTGCCTGACTGGGGGAGGCACAATTGACTTCCAGTGGGCAGAGACCCAAAGATGCTGTTAAACTTTCTATGAGATGCAGGACAGATCACGCCCCCAGCCTCCAAAACAGAATGATTTCACTCCCAGTAGTAAAGATACAAAGGTTGAGGACCTTGATCTAGAGCCATGGCATGAAGGAAAGAGCATAAAATTTTCACACATTAAGAGAAAGAGACGGAGCGAGAGAAGGAGAGGGAGAAACAGGAAGAGAGTGAAGAAGGGAAAGAGGGAGACAGACAGACAGAGAGAGAAGGTTTTGAGCCTCAAAGGCTTAGTAATCCCAGCTGCCCCACTTCCCACACAACCTTGGCAAGTCACCTGCCCTCTCTGAATCTCACTCTTCACATCAGTGAAGTCGGGCTGATCGCACGTCCTCGTGGGACCGAGGTGAGCAAGGAGAGGATCCAGGGATGTGACGCACAGGAAGCGTGCACACACAGCCCAACAAGAGCTCTGGAGGGCCGAGCCTCCCTTACCCTCCCCCTCCTCCCCCTGGTCTCCCTGCCCCCGGATCCTCCATGGCATTTGCTGGAAAACTGACCCAGGGAAGGCTGCTTCTGGGACTGAAGAGGATTGTACAGACCTGCACCCTTTAGGGGCACTGATAAAAATTCAGTCTGGACAGTAGTCGTGGGGGCTTCTGGAGCCTACTAGGGTGTTGGGACATCTATGTCCAAACAGGAGGCAGGTCCCTGGCGTCCCAACAGAGAGCACGGCCCAAGGGTGGGAGGACTGAGCCAACCTCTTATCAGCCCCGCTGTCCAACCCCCTAGCCTGGGGCAATCCTCCTGGCCTCTTCCCACTTCCCCAAAGCCTGGTATAAGGGCAGCTTCTGTGCGCCAATAGCCAGAGGCTGAGAGCGGAGGCTTCAGACTCTCAGGAGGTAAGACTCCCTCGGCTTCCCCGGGAGGACAGGTCCAGGGCTGGGAAGAACCCGGGCTCTGTATGGGAACCAGCGGGGACTCCGGTCCTGTGCACCATAATGACCCCTGTCCTCCCCCTTCTTCCCCAGTGTGTCTGACTCTGGCCCTGAAGGTGAGCACGCTTGTTCTTGCAGGAATGCTGGTCTGAGCTGAGCTCTGTCCCAGGGAGCAGTGATGTTCTCTCAGGAAAAGGGACTTGGGCTGACAACCCCCTGCTCTTCCCCTGATCCTCCAGCTCGGGGTCTGTTCGCTGGGAGACAAGGAAGCTCTCTACTTTGCCCTTTAATCTACCAGTTGAGCAGACCCTGCCTCTCCACTGTGTTCCAGGGGCCGTGCAGACACAAGGGAAGACCTCAGGAGGGATCGTGGAGCTGTGTGTCTGTCATAAGACGACTGTAGGAACATGAAAGGCTGCCTGCTCCTGCTCCTTCTGCTGCTGGGGACAGTTTCTGCTCTCTATCTGGGTGAGTGCTCCCCTTCCCTTCTCATCCATCTTCCTCTCATCTTTCCTGTGTTGTTTTTTGCTCTGGTAGGTCCAGGGCCACAGCCCACTGTTCAGTTGCCCCAGCCCCTCTCTAGTTAGATTTCTCCTGGACCCAGAGCTGTGACCTGAACATTCCCCCAGGGCTCCTTTGCAAGGGAAAACACCCCCTATGAAGATGAGGGTTTCTCACATCTCTCACTCCCAAATTACCCGCACGTGGTGTCAGCTGGCATCAGGTTCTCATGCATTTGTGTGTGTGATGCAAGAATTCTGGCTCATCCAACCCCCAAGGGATCCCTCCCGTCTTTGGTTCCAGATGGGGTCCCTAGGAAGACTGGGTGGAGCCATCAGAGCTGTCCGTGGTCCTGGAGGAAGGTGGTACCTGGTCTGATGGCGGGTTGTTTCTTCTTTGCAGAGAATGATGCCCCCCATGTGGGCAGTCCGGAGACACAGGCAGACCTGAGCCAGGATGCTGAAGGCTCAGGGGGGCAGGAAGGAGAGCTGGCCCTGAGTGGTGAGGTGGTGGAGTCGGGGGGAGAGGAGGCCGAGGACGCCCACGACGATGAGGGGGACTCAGAGTCAGACCCAGATGACTTAGATGAGGACGTGCAGTGCCCCAAGGAAGAGGAGACAGTGCAACTTCCTGGTGGTCCTGAGTGCAAGAGGTGCTACTACAGATTTGTGCGGACCCCAAGGAGGTTTAGGCATGCTCAGGTAAGCGGCAGCGAGGCTGCTCCCAAGGAGTTGGGAGACCAGAGTGGATTCAGCCTTCTCTCTCTATTATTTAGACTAGGGGTTCTCCAAGCCTAGTATCCACCAGAAGTCTTGTTAAAGCACAGATTTCTGGGCCCCATCACCTCAGTTTCTAGATTAGTAAATCCGGGGTGTGAGGGTTTATAACAAATTCCTAGGTGATGATATTGTTGGTCTAGAAAGTGCACTCTGAGAGCCACTAGTTTAGATAAAAAGCTTTGGTGTAAGAGACTCCTGTGTTGTGTCCTGGCTCTGCCTTCATCAGCTATTTTATTTGGGCAAGTCACTTCACCTTTCAGGGCTCCTGTATCTTCATTTGTAAAATGGAGATGTATGATACCACCTCTCAGAGAGAGTTATGGTGAGGATTAGCTAACACATGGGAAGTATTTAGAATAGTCTGTTGTTGTTCAGTCACGAAGTTGTGCCCCACTCTTTTTGATCCCATAGAGTGTAGCACTTCAGGCTTCCCTGTCCTTCCCCATCTCCTGGAGCTTGCTCAAACTCATATCCATTGAGTCAGTGATGCCATCCAAGCATCTCATCCTCTGCCACCCCCTTCTCCTTTTGCCTTCAATCTTTTCCAGTGTCACTCTTTTCCAATGAGCCAGCTCTTCACATCAGATGGCCAAAGTATCGGAGCTTCGGCTTTAGCTTCAGCTTCAGTCCTTCAAATCATCATCAGGGTTGATTTTCTTTAGGATTGACTGATTTGATCTCCTTGTAATCCAAGGGACTGTCAAGAGTCTTCTCCAACATTGCAATATGAAAGCATCAATCTTTAGCACTCAGTGTTCTTTATGATCCAACCCTTACCCCCGTACATGCCTACTGTAAAAACCATAGCTTTGACTCTATGGACCTTTGGTGGTAAAGCGATGTCTCTTCTTTTTAATATGCTGTCTTGGTTTGTCACAGCTTTTCTTCCAAGGAGCAAACATGTTTTAATTTCTTGGCTGCAGTCACCATCTGCAGTGATTTTGGAGCCCAAGAAAATAAATCTATCACTGCTTCCACTTTTTCCCCTTCTATTTGCCAAAAAGTGATGGGACCAGATGCCATAATCTTAGCTTTTTGAATATTGAATTTTAAGCCAGCTTTTCCCATTCTCCTCTTTCACCCTCATCAAGAGGTTCTTCACTTCCTCTTCACTTTCTGTCATTAGAATTATATTGTCTGCATATCTGAGGTTGTTGATATTTCTCCTGGTATTCTTGATTCCAGCTTGTGATTCATCCAGCCTGCATCTTTCATGATTTACTCTGCATATGAGTTAAATAAACAGGGTGACAATATATAGCCTTGACATACTCCTTTCCCAATTTTGAACCAGTCTGTTGTCCCATGTCCAGTTCTAACTGTGGCTTCTTGATCCACATACAGGTTTTTTAGGAGACAGGTAAGGTGGTCTGTTATTTCCATCTCTTTAAGAATTTCCCACAGCTTGTAGTGATCTACACAGTCAAAGGCTCTTGTGTAGTCAATGAAGCAGAAGTAGATATTTTTTGGAATGCACTTTTTTCCCTCTATGATCCAATGAATGTTGGCTATTTGATCTCTGATTCCTCTGCCTTTTGTAAATCCAGCTTGTACATCTGGAAGTTCTTGGTTCACACTGCTGAAGCCTAGCTTGAAGGATTTTGAGCATGACCCTGCTAGCATGTGAGATGAGCACAATTGTATGGTAGCTTAAACATTCTTTGGCATTGCTGTTCTTTGGGATAAGAATGAAAATTGACCTTTTCCAGTCTGTGGCCACTGCTGAGTTTTCTAAATTTTCTGACATCCTGAGTGCAGTTGGTGATGGATGGGGAAGCCTGGCATGCTGCAGTCCATGGGGTCACAAAGAATCAGACACAACTGAGTGACTTAACTGAACTGAACTGATTGAGTGCAGCACTTTAGTAGTATCAACTTTTAGGATTTTATGTAGCACAGCTGGAATTCCATAACTTCACCTAGCTTTTTTGTAGTGATGCTTCCTAAGTCCCACTTGATTTCACCCTCCAGGATGTCTGGCTCTAGTTGAGTGGCCACACCATAGTGGTCATCTGAGTCACTAAGACTTTTTCTGTACAGTTCTTCTGTGTCTTCTTGCCTCCTGTTCTTAATCTCTTCTACTTCTGTTAGGTCTTCACTATTTATGTCCTTTATTTTGCCCATGTTTGCATGAAATGTTCCCTGCTATCTCTAATTTTATTGAAGAAATCTTTACTCTTTTCCATTCTATTATTTTTCTCTACTTCTTTGCATTGTTCATTTAAGAAGACCTTCTTATCTCTCCTTGCTGTTCTCTGGAGCTCCACAGTTAGGTGGGAATATCTTTCCTTTTCTCCTTTGCCTTCGGCTTCACTTCTTCCCTCAGCTATTTGTAAAGCCTCCTGAGATAACCACTTTGCCTTAATGCATTCCTTTTTCTTGGGGATGGTTTTGGTCACCGCTTCCTGTACAATGTTACGAACCTCATCCATAGTTCTTCAGGCCCCCTTGTCTCTCAGATCTAATCCCTTGAATCTATTTTTCATCTCCACTGTATAATCAAAAGGGATTTGATTTAGGTCCTACCTGAATTGCCTAAGGGGTTTTCCCTACTTTCTTCATTTTAAGCCTGAATTTGGCAATAAGGAGTTCATGGTCTGAGCCACAGTCAGCTCCTGGTCTTGTTTTTGCTGACTGCATAGAGCTTCTCCATCTTTGGCTGCAAAGAATATAATCTGACTTCAGTGTTGGCCATGTGGCGAAGTCTATGGGTAGTGTCATCGTTTCTGTTGTTGAAAGAGAGTGATTGCTGTGACCAGTGCATTTTCACGACAGAACTCTGTCAACCTTTGCCCCGCTCATGCTGTACTCCAAGGCCAAACTTGCCTGTTACTCCAGGGACCTCTTGACTTCTCTCTTTTGCACGCCAGTCCCCTGTGATGAAAAGGACATCATTTTCTGTGTATTAGTTCTAGAAGGTCTTATACGTCATCGTAGAACTGGTCAACTTCAGCGTCTTCAGCATCAGTGGCTGGGGCATAGACTTGGATTAGTGTCATTTCGAGTGATTTGCCTTGGAGACAAACAGAGATCATCCTGTCATTTTTCGGTCCCACCCAAGCACTGCATTTCAGGCTCTTGTTGGCTGTGAGGGCTACTCCATTTCTCCCAAGGGGTTCTTGCCTTCACTAGTTGATGTGTGGTCATGTGAATCATATTTGCCCCTTCCCATCATTCTAGTTCACTGTCATCTCCTACTTGACCAAGCCTAACTCACCCTGATTCACAGACCTAACACTCCAGGTTCCTATGCAATATTGCTCTTTATAGCATCAGACCTGCACCACCAGATGCATCCATAATTGAGCATTGTTTTTGCTTTGGCCCAGTTGCTTCGTTCTTTCTGGAACTGTTGTAATTGCCCTCCACTCCTCCTCAGCTGCATACAGGACACCTTCCAACCTGGGGTCTCATCTTCTAGTATCATATCTTTTAGGCTTTTCATACTGTGCATGAAGTTCTCACAGCAAGAATGCTGGAGTGGTTGGCCATTCCCTCCTCCAGTGGGCCAGGTTTCGTCAGGACCCTCCATGTGACCCATCCGTCTTGGATGGCCCCACATGGCATCACTGAGACCTTCACTGAGTTACACAAGCTCTTTTGCCAGGACAGTGCTGTGATCCATGAAGGGAGAATGGTCCTTGGGTCACTGTAAGCTCTCCATAAACGCTGGCCATGGGAGTGGGAGGGAGGCTCAGAAGCGGGGGGATTTATGTGTACCTGTGACTGATCCACACTGCTGTTCAGCAGAAAGCAACATAACACTGTTAAGCAATTATCCTCCAACTGAAAATTAAAAGAGGATAAGAAAGCATTTGACCTTGGAGATCAAGATGCAAAGTAAAGGCCAGAACAAGTGAATAACCACTTTAAACATCTTTCAAGTATAATGTTATTTTGTATACATCTATTAAATAATTCCATATGAAAATAATATGAAAACATTTTAAAATGGTGCTTCTAGTTATTCTGAGTATTATTAGTCTTTACTGCAAGAAGTTCCTGATGTCAAATAAAGAAGCAAGAGATGGGATTCAGGGGGGCTGTAGACCTCTGATTTCTGAGCTGGGAAAGGATGTGGGGGGTCTCTTGTGGAGGCTGAGGGCCTTGCAAGAAAACAGTGAGTTTCTACCCCACTTCGTCTCTCTGCAGAGAATCTGCAGGCGTTGCTACCGAGGCAACCTCGTCTCCATCCACAACTACCGCTTTGACTATCGTGTGACACGCTGGTCAAGAAGGACCAACCAGTCACAGGTCTGGATCGGAGGCTTTATCACGGGCAGGGTAAGTGAGGGTCAGTTCTCAGGTCTTTTTTTTTTAAGGTGATTTGATACTGCAGAGTGAATCCATTATTTTTTTAAATTTTCATTGTTTACGATGGGGTTGGGTCTTTGTCGCTGCACCCGCGCTTTCTCCAGTTGCCGCCGGCGGGGGTTGCTGCCTCCTTGCGGTGCTCAGGCTTCTCACAGGTGGCTTCTCATGCTGCACAGCATGGGCTCTAGGGTGCCGGCCTTCACAGCTGCTGCTGAACGCTTGACAGACCCCGCTCAGTAGCTTTGATGCCAGGGCTTAGCTCCTCTGCGGCACGTGGGGTCTTCCAGGACCAGGGATCGAACCCATGGCTGGGCAAGGCAGCTTCTTCAAGGGCAGGCAGCTTCTTCACCACTGGACCACCAGGGGAGGCCCGGGGCTCGGGCGTTTCTGAATGCCTCAAGGCACCACCTGCCCCCATCGAGCCTCATCCTGGCCCAGGAAGCTGGCTTGTGCTGATGTAGGAGACGTGATGACTGAGCGCTTCTCCTCCTCACCCGTGTTCAGTGGCTTCACGCTTGCAGCTTGAAATCTGCCATGGTGGGTGCATTTACACAGAGAAATGGACAATTATTATAAACAGGGTTCTTTCTTTCCTCTGCCTCATACCTTCCACCAAAGCTGACTGTTAAACATTTATCGGCAAATCAGTGGAGTCAGGAAGTAGAGTTCATACCCAGCTCTGTGCATTACTGGCTGAATGCCTGCCTCCATATTTCAGTGTCCTCATCTCTGAGTGGGTCCTTCTCTCAGAGTGACCCTGGGGGCGGTGCCTGAGTAAGTGCTGTCACATTTGCTGCTCATATGTGGTCCAGGGACCAGAGTATCAACATCACCCGGTAGCTTGTTGAAATACAGGGTCCTGGGCCGCACCCCAGACGTCCTGGATCAGAATCCACATTTCCACCAGATCCCTAGGAGATGTGTCTGCTCAGTGAAGTTTGAGAAGCCTGCTCTGCGTGAGAGCTGGAAGCGATGTTTGCTCTTCCGTGTCATTACCTGTAAACCGTTGGGGGTGGGTCTGTACGGTGGGGTCCTATCCAGGTGACACAGTGAGAGGAGATTATAGACGTCCAGGAGGGATGCTCAGGGGACTCAGGAGCCCCAGCACCTGTCTTCCTGGACCTCCGCCCTCTGACCCAGCCTCTCTTCTCTAGTCCCGTTGCAGGAGATTTCGCTGGACTGATGGGAGTCGCTGGAATTTTGGATACTGGGCCCGAGGGCAGCCTGGGAATGGCAGAGGCCACTGTATAACCCTGTGCACCAGAGGTGAGGGGGCCACGCGCCCGGACGAGGTGGGGGTGGACTCGCACACAGGCCCCTGTGAGTTGCACAGACACGCCTCCCCTCACACAGCCTCCCCCACTGGAGAACCCCGCCCTGTGTGTGAGCCGGGCTGAGGTGCAGGGATCCTCAGAGCCACAGTGAGGGGTCCTGGACGGGCTGGGGGCTCTGTGTCCTCCAGACTCAGCGAGGCTCCCTCCCTTCCTCTGACGGGATGGTGACAAGGAGAGAGTGTGGGACAGACAGGAGGGACACTTGATAATGTGAAGTGTGGCTGAGGGACACGGGAAAGATGTGGGAACTAGGGCCAGCTGACAGATGATTCCCCAGCTCCCAACAGCACGGCTGCCCGACGTGCGGGAGTTTAGAACAGGGGCGAAGACCACACGGGCTGCAGTCAGATGGCCGAGGTCCTCAACTGGCTCTACCACTTGTCTGCTGAGATCAGAGCAGGTTATCACTCCTCCGAGCCTCAGTTTTCCCCATCTGTGAAATGGGAGTGCTGACAGCCCTGACCTCTTGGCGTCACTGTGAGGATGGAAGGACAGTCCATAGGAAGCCCTTAGCACACTGTCTCTGCAAGGGAAGAGATCAGTGATTGTAACTAGCTGGGACATGGGGAGACATACGGCCCTCAGATTGCTGGGAAATGGTGAGGTGCCTGACCTGAGAGGTTCCTGACGGTGGGGGTTGGGGGGACACACTCAGGTGGGCAACTGACATCACTGTGCTCTGTGCCACCAGGGGGTCACTGGCGACGAGCTTCATGCAAGAGGCGGCTGCCCTTTGTCTGTGCCTTCTAAACCAGAGGCGTGGAGACCCTGCCTCTCCACCATCCTGGCTGCCCCGCCCCACCCCTGGCCCCCTTGCCCCTCGCTTGTCCACGTCATAAAAACTACACTTCTCACAGCATCTCCTGACTGTTTTCTTCATTGCGCACGCTGGAGGACTCTTCGGGGTTGGGAAATCTCGGAAGCTCTCAGTTCTTTGAGGAGTTTAAAAGCTGGAGCAGGACGGCTGAGTGGTGAGGGCCAGGGGGTTGGGGCGCCGGGGTTTTTGGCTGCAGCGCCAGCTTGGGGTGGGGGTGGGCCAGGCGAGGACGGGTGTCTGGCTCCAGAAGACCCTTTCCCAGGGTCCCGCGGAAGAAAGCCTTTGGTGAGCAGTTGGGCAACTGGCCCTCTTGGTCTGGATTGAATGAGGCGTGTGGGGCGGGGTTGGAAGTGACAACTTTCCAGAATGGAGGCCACATGGTGGATTTAAGAATTGGGTGGAGACGGGAGGTCCCACCAGGGGTCTCCACAAGGTGCGCAGAGAAACCTCCTCGAGGGGTGGACGCCTCCTCCAGCTCTGCATCGTTTTCACCTCAGGTTCAGTTCAGCTCGGTTCAGTTCAGTCCCTCAGTCGTGTCCGACTCTTTGCAACCCTCTGGACGGCACCACACCAGGCCTCCTTGTCCATCACCAACTCCCGGAGTTCACTCAAACTCATGTCCATTGAGTCGATGATGCCATCCAACCATCTCATCCTCTGTCGTCCCCTTCTCCTCCCACCTTCAATCTTTCCCAGCATCAGGTTCTTTTCTAGTGACTCGTTCTTCACGTCAGGTGGCCAAAGTATTGGAGTTTCAGCTTCAGCATCAGTCCTTCACCTCAGGTAGTGGCCCCCCTTTTCTCTGTGGGTTCGTTCAAAGGCCACAGCTTTCTGTGAGACGGCTCCCTGACCACATCCTCATGGGAGGCTGTCCTCCTCGCTGCCCTCCATCCTGCGTCCCCTCTCTTGTCCCCAGCCTCCCTCCCCTCCCTGGAGGGGCCACGGTCTCAGCAGGGAGCTGCCTCGCTCCCTGAGGGGCTCGGGGCCCAAGTCAGGCCGTGTGCAGCCAGAATGCTCCAGGGCTGGCTCTCCAGCCCCGGGTCTCCCGGCTTCTTCCATCTTCTCCGGTCCTGTGGTCACTGAGACAGACAGTGTTCCTGCTCTTAGCTTCATTCCAGGCTGGGCTCCAGGAAGGATTGGAGCTTGAGAGGCGAGAGGCTGAGACTGCAAACTGGTGTTCAGAGGGCAGAGAGCCCTGGGTGGTGAGAGAGTGAGAGAGACTTCCTGGGGGTGTGGCTCTATGTGGGGCCCGAGGAGCGTATTCAAGGTTGTCTGGGGCACCTGTTTACACGGGTGTGTGGGTGTCTTGGTGTGTGCATGAGTAGTCTTTAGACACCTGTATATGTCTGTGTATACGTGAATCTGTGCTTGTAAATATGCACAAATCTGTGTGAGTCAGCGTGTATTTGTGTGTTGCTTGTGTGCACATTTTCTACATCTCTATGGAGATGCTCGTGTGTCCGTGTACATCCCTGAGTGTGTGTATCTACTCATGCTTTCTCTTTCTCCACCTCACTCTCAAGGTCACCGAATGGTGTGGCTCGTGTGTGTGTGTGTCCAGCTGCGTTCTCCATTGCAGGACAAATCCCAGGTGAAATTCTCTCTACTTCCGGGTCTTCTACTTGGGACAACTTCAGCTTTTCATCTGAGTCAGTCTCCTTGGCCTTTAGCCTTTCTGTCTTGACTCCTTTCTACAGTTTCTGGGATCAGAGTCCCAGAGCCACCTTCCTCCCTGGCCACCCCCTGTTTCAGGATCTCTGCTCGTAAAGGAGCAGGGAGTCTAGAGCGGGACTTGCAGGGGCTCCTCAGGACACCTTCGAGCCTGCAGTCGTGCCCTACTGTGACATTCTCAATGCTGTCCTTTCTGCAAGATGCAAATGATGATCGAAGGGTTGCTTCTTTTGCCGTGAGCTCACTGAGTGTTCTCGGCTAGGCATTTTCTGTGTATTATGTCCTTTAATCCTCATAATGACCCCATGAGTTATGTGTGCGGTGCATCCGTATCTCAAACAAAGAAAGTTAGTAGATGAACCAGTACCAACCCCTCAACTGCCTGACCCTAAGTTCATGCTCTTAACCACCAGGGCCTCAAGGGAGAAGCTGGGTTCTCCTGGAGTGTGTGCGGCGGGGTGTATATGGGGCCGGGTGGTGACCTCCATCAGGTTCTCTATTTGCAGGGCTCAGTGGGCAAATGTCCAGGGCCAGGGGGGAGCTGTCCGTGGTTCTGGGAAGGAAGGGGGCAGGATATGAAGGAGGGGCTCTTGGCCTTTTCCCACCAGGGACTGAAATGTCCTACGTTGAGAGCCCTTGGGAGATGACACCCTGCCTCAGTCTGGGGAGATGCCAGCGAGTGAGTCAGGGTGGTCCCTATGGAAAGAGCTGATGCTGCCAGACAAAGAGGAAGAGGGGGGCTCTGGAAGCGAAGGTGACCCCAGGGAAGAGGGGCCTGCTGAGTCCATCTCAGGCTGGGATGAGGTGGCCAAGGACCTTTAGCATTCTCAGGAAGAGTCCCTGCAGGCCAGACCTGCCACTTCCTGCTGGTGAGGAGCCCTGTGAACTTTAATCCTGCTCAGCTGAGTGGCCAGCGGCGGAGGAAAGGCCCAGCATGGAGATGGTGACAGCCTGTGTCACCGGTCATTTTCCGCCTTGGGGATCCTGGGGGTGTCACCAGAGGCTGAGGCTGGAAGACGTGTTGGGGGTAGAAGGCGAGAGTCTTGTGGAAACACAAGCTGCATTGTAATCTCCTTCCTTCAGATGTCTGTGGGGGTGGAAGGCGGGGGCTGAGCTTTGGAGACTTAAAAACCCAGCGTTCAGGTGGTTGAGTTTCTGTGAGAGGCGCTCAATTCTCGATCTCTCATCCTGCCTTGGAGGTTCCTTGGCAAATGTGCTACTGGGAAGGACTCATCCACGACTTCAACCTCAATGACCAAATCTGGTGTCCAGTAGAGGGTCAACCAGGGCCAAGTCGGGATGGGGGCCCCGATCACAGTGGGCAGGACAGGTCCTGGCTCTCAGTGGGAACTCCTCCTGACCCCAGCATGTGCTCAACTTGCTGCAGGTTCGTCTCTGTTTCTCTCTACAATCCGCTGGAGACCCGGGGACAGATGGATGTCTGGAAAAGACACGAAGGGGGACTGGGAAAAGCCAAGCATTTTTTCTTTGGTTAAATATCTTCCCTGCACATGTGCATGGGGGACCTTAGTTTCCTGGCCAGGGATTGAACCCAGTCACACACTTGGCCTTGGAAACTTGGAGTCTTAACCACTGGACCACCGGGGAAGTCCCGCCAAATGTTTAGGATCAGGATATGTGTGTGGAAGCCCCGCTCAGTCTCCGACTGTATGACCTGGGCAGGAAGACGAGCCTGGCTCTTCATCCGTAGGATGGGGTGGCCACGCCTGCCCTCCTCTTGTTAGAGGCAGAGGGATACATGTGTCCCTGGGACACAGAGAATGTGAGGGTGACCATCGATGTGGGTCTCCATTTCAGCTGGCCAGCAGGTGTCCAGCATGGTCCAGCCCCCCTTTAAGGGTGGATGCCGGGCAGGCAGCAGCAGCAGCAGGCAAGGACAGGCCAACGCTGCCCACCTGCTTCCCTTCGCCCCAGGCCACAGCCCCTGTCCTTCCCTCCCGCCTCCTCAGGGGTCGCTGGATACCCTTCACTAGCTTGCCATCAGTGCCTGGAATTTGCGTCCCGGGCGGCCGGCCATCCCTGGGGCAGTGGCTGGATGTGTGACCCTGGGCACCTGAGGGGAGGTGGGAGAGGGGTGACCGACAGCAAGCCTGGAGGGGAGGTGCTAGGAAGAGCCAGACCTCCGGAGAGGGGCCTCCTGGGTCTCTAGACTCATCTCCACCTTGGTGTGGGGTGGGGAGGGGAAGACCCTCTTGGGGCTGAGTCGGGGGAACAAGAGGCTGAGAGCACTTCCCGCTGTGCCTTCACAGGAGGCCCTGGACTCGCTCAGTGAGGCTCAAGCCTCCCGTTCCACTCTTCCTACTGAGTTGGATCCTACCCGCAGCCTCCACCCTGCCCCTCCCACACCCAGCAATAAAAGTGCTTTCCTGAAACTGATTTCTTGCTTCTTCCTGTCATTGATGTCCTCTTCTGAGCCCCACCCACGAGCTTTCTGCCCTTAAGGACCGCCCCTTCCACCCTACTGGGTTTCATCAATAGGGTCAGTTCAGTTCAGTGCAGTCACTCAGTCGTGTCTGACTCTCTGCGTCCCCATGGACTGCAGCACGCCAGGCCTTCCTGTCCATCTCCAACTCCCAGAGCTTGCTCAAACTCACGCCCATTGAGTCGGTGATGCCATCCAACCATCTCATCCTCCGACCTCAATAGGGTCAGAGGATATCATTCGTAAGGAGGCTGGGGAATGGGGTCGGTGGGGCCTTCTCAGGACATGGGAAGGGACTCAGGTGCTCTTTTCACAAGATGCCCAGTCACTGCGGGTGCTACCAGGGCCACGCCCACCCCTCCAGCCTTTCTAGTGGACTCTGAACGCGCTGCGCTCGCTGCTGTTGCCTCAACATCAGAGTGTAGCAGCAGCTCCCTGGGAACAGTCCACAGCTCCCAGGAGTGGGCGTGTGAGAACTCCAGTCCTTTGCTCCTCAAGTGGAGTAATTCTGGGGCGTGTATTGGGCACCGCTTCCCAGGGTTTCCCAGTGGGATCAACTTGCAGTTATCCACTGAGGTGGCTGGCTTTATCACAGAGAGTATTGGCCACCTTCTCTTCCCTGTATGAACCCTCTTCTTCCCCACGTGTGTCCCAGCACCTCCCAGATAAACTATTTGCTCAAATCCTTGTCTCCGGCTGTATTTCTGGGGACTCTCAGTGGTAGAAAAACTGCTGTTAATATATGTACAACTCTGTGCAAGGCCTGGGAATTATGACAAGACAGAGCTTCAGGAGCATAACGATGTTTGTAATATAAGCACAACAGAATCTAGTTATGGGTACTACTAATTGTGCATCTGCAAAGCATTCCCTGCTATGGCAGGCAGCTTACAAAGTTGGCCTTGTGTGATCAGTAACTATTGTCTCTTTGACAGAACCAGGCTTAGAGAAGCGGTGACCTGGTTTTTGTCCGGGGCTGAGCATCTAAATGTGACCCACGGAGGGATGCAAGGATCTCCAGAGCGTGGCCTTTCAGTCAGCAGGATTTCATGGCTGGAAGTGTTGGCTGCTTCCTGGACATGATCACATGGGATACACATGGAGGGGAGGCAGGAGACTGTGCACTACCTTGTAAAAGAGTCATTTGCGTGTGGCTGTGCTGGTCTTCATCACTGCGCGCAGGCTTTCTCTGGTTGCAACAGTGAGGACTACCCTCTAGTTGCAGCTCAGGGCTCAGTTGCCCCTCGACACCTGGCATCTTCCCAGACCAGGGACTGAACCAGTGTCCCTTGCCTTGCAAGGCAGACTCGTAACCACTGGACCATCAGGGAAGCCCCGAGTCCTCTACTCTTGTGTTCCCCTTGGGGCACAGGATTCCAACGTCGCTGAGGCCGAGGGAGTCCCAGTCCGAGGTGAGGAAGGAGGGCGTCCTGAACCCTCTGCTGGGGGTGCGGTGAGAAAGTAAGGCGTCAATGCCGTGAAGCCCTTTTCTCCAGAATTGCTGAAATTCACAGAAGTATAGAAGGTCCAACAGTCTTAGAGGCAAAGGAAAAACCTCACTTAAAAATAATTTCTTTTTTTATGTATTTGATTTGGCTGTGTTGGGTCTTCCTTGGAGCTCAAAGGCTTCTCTAGCTGTGGCCCTGGACTGTAGAGCTCAGGCGCTCAGTAGCTGTGTCTCGCAGGCTCTGTTCGTGGCAGCAAGTGGGATCTAATTCCCTGACCAGGGATGGAACCCCGGGCCCTGATTTGGGAGCTTGGAGTCTCAGCCAATGGATCACCAGGGAAGTCCCACCTCAGGGCCTTAAGCAAATCAAGAAGCTTAATGTTTTGAGTGTGGCCCCGATAGGATAGGCTACTTAAGCAAGTTTGCAGAGTGAGGTGAAAAAGAAAGAAATCAAACCGAGGTCCGCTGTACCTGCTGTTGTCTAGATTTCCATGACGGCGGTTTTCCGACACAACTTACGGGTTCAGGCCTGTGCTGGAGCAGAACTTTCGCTCCTGTCCTCGGGGACTTTGTGTTCTGGTGCGGGGAGGCGTTGCTTCTCTTTGTTCCAGAATTAATAATAAAGAGCAACAAAGTCCCTCGTTTATGAAGCATTAAATATGTGCTGGGCTCTGACTTTGTACTCAGGGAGACTTCATCTCGTTCCTCACAAATCTCTTCTGTTGGCGGTGTGTTTGTGGCAGAAGTGTGACTTCAAGTCCATGAAGGTCTCCTTTGGGGGATTAAAGTCAGGAAGGGGGCCCGATGGAGGCACCCGGGCTCCTGGTAAGAGCGTCTCCATCACACGGTGCGTCTCCTCTGGGACACAGTGCAGGTGACAGGCTGCATCTCAAACATCCTTAAGTAAAACTTCAAATGAAATCAGAGAACTGGTCTTACATTCCCTAATATGTCCTTGTAGGTGATTTTCTCCCCTATGCTAAGTAGCTCTAGGAAACAACTCTTCCCAGAAGGTTATCATGTTGCTGGCTAATGACACCAGCTGACCTTATCGCTCATTGTGACTGCTGAGAGAAACGATCCTCCTGGCCTGGACCCCACGGACTTGGAGGAGTACGCGAAGTGGGGCTAGCCTTCCACGCTCGCCATCAACGGAATTCTTCAGCATAAAATCCAGAGATCAGGTTTTAGGATTCTGTAGTTGACCAATACCCAGACCCCCAAGTCAGGTAGATAAGCTGAGGGTCGGGTCCGTTGGCCCCGGGAGATAAGGGCTGAGACCGTTACTCTGCAATCAGCTCAGAAGTGACCTCTCAGATACTTCTCCATTTGCAGGGCCCTGGGGAGAGCAGAGCAGGGGCAGGCATCCAGGCCGGTCAGCCTCTGGGCGCCCTGTCCCTGGTGCCCTGAGCACTGGACGGCTGGGCAGAGTGCAGGAACAACGATGCACTGTCCCGCGAGGGTACCCCAGAGGGAGTCCCCGCCCGGATGGGTCCACGGGCTCAGGGCCGGGACGTCTGGCAGAATCCAGCCTCAGCCCTTGCTGGCCTCTCCTTGGATTGCAGTGAATGTGGCTGGAACTTGATCAGTATTTAGACATTTTGTTCATCACGGTACTTTGGCGTTTATGCTGATACTTAAGAAAAATTGCACAAAGTATTTATTTATCTTGACTACTGGATACTTCTGTGTTCCCTGAACTTTTGCAGCCGAGGCCGGTGTCTCCCTCGCCGCCCCTCACTGCTCGCCGCGGTGGTGACACAGAGCTGGTGGGAGACGGGGAGTGCGGGTGGGCAGGAGGGCGGCCCACAGAGCATCAGAACGACCTTGTAGGAAGCTCTCCAAATCCACCTGCTGTCTCCTTGCCAGCAGATAGGGCTCAAGGCTGGACAAAATGGCCTGCTCTAGATCAGTGGTCCTGAGAGGGGCAATTTTACTTTCCATTGTTATTTGTAAATGTGTAAGGACATATCCTAGTGCCTGACTGGGGGAGGCACGATTGACTTCCAGTGGGCAGAGATCCAAAGATGCTGTTAAACTTTATGAGACACAGGACAGATCACACCCCCAGCCTCCAACATAGAACCGTGTGACCTGCAAACCTTAAGATGCAAAGGCTGAGAACCTTTACTAGAGCGGCAGCAGAAAGGGTAGAGCATCGATTTTTCATCTTAAAGATGAGAAAGAGAGAGGGAGAGGAGAGGGAGAAACAGGAAGAGAGTGAAGAGGGGAAGGGGGGAGACAGACAGACAGAGAAGGGTTTCAGCCTCAAAGGCTTAGTAATCCCAGCTCCCCCACTTCCCACACAACCGTGGCAAGTCACCTGCCCTCTCTGAATCTCAGTCATTCTTCACATCAGTGAAGTCGAGCTGATCGCACGTCCTCGTGGGACCGAGGTGAGGAAGGTGAGGATCCAGGGATGTGATGCACAGGAAGCGTGCACACACGGCCTAACAAGAGCTCAGGAGGGCCGAGCCTCCCTTACCCTCCCCCTCCTCCCCCTGGTCTCCCTGCCCCCCGGATCCTCCATGGCATTTGCTGGAAAACTGACCCAGGGAAGGCTGCTTCTGGGACTGAAGAGGATTGTACAGACCTCGACCCTTTAGGGGCACTGATAAAAATTCAGTCTGGACAGTAGTCATGGGGGCTTCTGGAGCCTACTAGGGTGTTGGGACATCTATGTCCAAACAGGAGGCAGGTCCCTGACGTCCCAACAGAGTGCAGGGCCCAAGGGTGGGAGGACTGAGCCAACCTCTTATCAGCCCCACTGTCCAACCCCCGAGCCTGGGGCAATCCTCCTGGCCTCTTCCCATTTCCCCAAAGCCTGGTATAAGGGCAGCTTCTGTGCGCCAACAGCCAGAGGCTGAGAGCGGAGGCTTCAGACTCTCAGGAGGTAAGACTCCCTCGGCTTCCCCGGGAGGACAGGTCCAGGGCTGGGAAGAACCCGGGCTCTGTATGGGAACCAGCGGGGACTCCGGTCCTGTGCACCATAATGACCCCTGTCCTCCCCCTTCTTCCCCAGTGTGTCTGACTCTGGCCCTGAAGGTGAGCACGCTTGTTCTTGCAGGAATGCTGGTCTGAGCTGAGCTCTGTCCCAGGGAGCAGTGATGTTCTCTCAGGAAAAGGGACTTGGGCTGACAACCCCCTGCTCTTCCCCTGATCCTCCAGCTCGGGGTCTGTTCGCTGGGAGACAAGGAAGCTCTCTACTTTGCCCTTTAATCTACCAGTTGAGCAGACCCTGCCTCTCCACTGTGTTCCAGGGGCCGTGCAGACACAAGGGAAGACCTCAGGAGGGATCGTGGAGCTGTGTGTCTGTCATAAGACGACTGTAGGAACATGAAAGGCTGCCTGGTCCTGCTCCTTCTGCTGCTGGGGACAGTTTCTGCTCTCTATCTGGGTGAGTGCTCCCCTTCCCTTCTCATCCATCTTCCGCTCATCTTTCTTGCATCATTTTTTGTTCTGGTAGGTCCAGGGCCACAGCCCACTGTTCAGTTGCCCCAGCCCCTCTCTAGTTAGATTTCTCCTGGACCCAGAGCTGTGACCTGAACATTCCCCCAGGGCTCCTTTGCAAGGGAAAACACCCCCTGTGAAGATGAGGGCTTCTCACATCTCTCCCTCCCAAATTACCCGCACGTGGTGTCAGCTGGCATCAGGTTCTCATGCATTTGTGTGTGTGATGCAAGAATTCTGGCTCATCCAACCCCCAAGGGATCCTTCTCGTCTTTGGTTGCAAATGGGGTCCCTAGGAAGATTGGGTGGAGCCATCAGAGCTGTCCTTGGTCCTGGAGGAAGGTGGTACTTGGTCTGATGGTGGGTTATTTCTTCTTTGCAGAGAAGGATGCCCCCCATGTGGGCAGTCCAGAGACACAGGCAGACCTGAGCCAGGATGCTGAAGGCTCAGGGGGGCAGGAAGGAGATCTGGCCCTGAGTGGTGAGGTGGTGGAGTTGGGGGGAGAGGAGGCCAAGGACACCCACGACGATGAGGGGGACTCAGAGTCAGACCCAGATGACTTAGATGAGGACGTGCAGTGCCCCAAGGAAGAGGAGACAGTGCAACTTCTGGGGACCCCTGGATGCAAGAGCTGCCGCTACCTGATGGTACAAACACCAAACATATTTAGGAAAGCTCTGGTAAGTGGCAAGGAGGCTGCTGTGTTGGTCTGGGTGTGGGGGAGACAGAGTGGATTCAACCTTCTGTTCCATATTATTTAGACAAGTGGTTCTCCAAGCATAACATGCATCAGAATATGTTAGTTACTCAACCGTGCCTGGCTCTTTGCGACCGTATGGAGTATAGCCCACCGGGCTCCTCTGTCCATGGAATTCTGCAGGCAAGAATACTGGAGTGGGTTGCCATGTCCTTCTCCAGGGGCTCTTCCCTGACCCAGGGATCAAACCTGGGTCTCCCAGATTGCAAACAGACTCTTTAGCATCTGAGCCACCAGGGAAGTCCCAGGATGCATCAGAAGTCTGATTAGAACACAGGTCTCTGGGGCGAATCCCCTCAATTTCAGGTTTAGCAAATCTGGGGTGTAAGGGTTTATATTTATAACCCATTCCCAGTTGATGTTATTGTTGGTCTAGGGACTGCACTTTGAGATCCACTGGTTTAGATAAAAAGCTTTGGAGTGAGGTGTACCTGTGCTAAATCCCGGAGCTGCCTTCATCAGCTGTTTCATTTGGACAAGTCACTTCACCTTTCCCGGCTCCTGTGTCCTCACTTGTCAGATGGCAATGTATGGTCCCACGTAGGAGTTGAGGTGAGGGTTAGCTAATACACAAAAAGCATTTAGAATAGTCTGTTGTTGTTCTTCAGTCTCTAAGTCATGTCCGACTCCTTTTTCCCCATGAACTTCAGCACGCTAGGCTCCCCTGTCCTTCTCTATCTCCTGGAGTTTGCTCAGATTCATGTCCACTGAGTCACTGAGGCTATCTAACCACCTCATCCTCTGCAGACTCCTCCTTTTGCCTTCAATCCCTCCCAGCATCAGGGTCTTTTCCAATAAGTCAGCTCTTAGAATCAGGTGGCCAAAGTATTGGAGCTTCAGCTTCAGCATCAGTCCTTCCAATGAATCTTCAAGTTTGAAATCCTTTAGGATGGACTGGTTGGATCTCCTTGCAGTCCAAAGGACTCTCGAGACTCTTCTCCAGCACAATTTGAAAGCATCAGTTCTTTGGTGCTCAGCATTCTTTATGTTCTAACTCTCACATCCACACATGACTACTGGAAAAACAATACCTTTGACTAAAGGGACCTTTGTTGGCAAAGTGATGTTTCTGCTTTAAAAAGCTCTAGGTTTGTCATAGCTTTCCTTCCAAGGAACAAATGTCTTTTAATTTCACGGCTGCAGTCATCTCCACAGTGATTTTGGAGCCCAAGAAAAGAAAATCTGTCACTGTTTATACTTTATCCTCTTCTGCTTCCCATGAAGTGATGGGACCTGAGGCCATGATCTTAGTTTTTTGAATGTTGAGTTTAAGCCAGCTTTTTCACTCTCCTCTTTTACCCTCATCAAGAGGCTGTTTAGTTCCTCTCCACTTTCAGCCATTAGAATGATATCATCTGCATATCTGAGGTTGTTGATATTTCTCCTGGTATTGTTGATTTCAGGTTGTAATTCATCCAGGCCAGCATTTCACATGATGTATTCTGCATATAAGGTAAATAAGCAGGGTGACTATCAACAGCTTTGTCATACTTCTTTCCCAATTTGGAACCAGTCAGTTGTTCCATGTTCTGTTCTAACTGTTGCTTCCTGACCTGCACACAGGCTTCTCAGGAGGCAGGTCAGGTGGTCTGGGATCCCTGTCTCTTGAAGAATTTTCCACAGTCCTTTCTTGTGATCCACACAGTCAAAGGCTTTGGCATAGTCAATAAAGCAGAAATGGATGTTTTCTGGATCCAACAGATATTGGCGGTTTGATCTGTGGTTTCTCTGCCTTTTCTAAACACGGCCAGTACTTCTGAATGTTCTCCGGGCGTGCACTCTCGAAGCCCGGCCAGCACTTCTGAATGTTCTCTGGGCGTGCACTCTCGAAGCCCAGCTTGAAGGATTTGAGCTTCACCTGCTGACATGTGAAATGAGGGCAATTGTATGGCAGTTTGGACATTCTTTGGCACTGCAATTCTTTTGAACTGAAATGAAAACTGACCTTTTCCAGTCCTGAGGTCACTGCTGAAGTTTTTTCAAATTTGCTGCCAAATATTCTGTGCACGACTGAAGCGACTTAGCAGCAGCAGCATTCTGTGCAGCACTTTCACAGCATCTTCTTTTAGGATTTGAAATAGCTCAGCTGGAATTCCATCGCCTCCACTAGCTTTCTTTGTAGTAATGCTTCCCAAGGCCCCCTTGACTTCACACTTAGGATGTCTGGCGGGAGGTGAGTGACCACACCATCATGGTTATCTGGGTCATAGGACGTTTTTTTGTATAGTTCTTTTGTGTATTCTTGCTACCTCTTCTTACGCTCTTCTGCTTCTCTTAAGTCCTTACTCTTTCTGTCCTTTATGGTGACCATCCTTGTAGGAAATATTCTCTTTATATCTCCAATTATCTTGAAGAGTTCTCAGTCTTTCCCGTTTTATCATTTTCCTTGATTTCTTTGCGTTGCTCCTTAAGAAGGGTTTCTGCAGACTCAGGGACTTGCAAGAAACAGTGAATTTTCTACCCCACTATTCTCTGTGCAGAGCATCTGCAAGAAGTGCTACGGAGGCAACCTCATCTCCATCCACAACCTCCTCTTCGATAATTGCATCTCACGCTGGGCCAGAAGGATCAACCAAGCAAAGGTCTGGATCGGCGTCATCATCAAGCTCTGGGTAAATGAAGGGCAAATTTCCTGGTATCAGAAGGTCTTTCTTTTCTTTTTCAAGTTGGTTTAATACTGTAAAATCAATTCACTATCTTAAAAATTTTTTTTATTTTTTTATGGCTGCGATGGGTTTTTGTTAGTACATGGCAGGCTTTCTCTAGTTGCAGCGAGCAGGGGCTGATCTCCAGTTGTGATGCTCGGGCTTCTCACCGGGTGGCTTCTCTCATTGCAGACCATGGGCTCTAGGGTGCACAGGCTTCACAGTTGCTGTCAGAGGCTCTAGAGCCCTGGGTCAGGAGTTTTGGCTCTCAGGCTTTGTTGCTCTGTGGTATGTGGGATCTTCCAGGACCAGGGATCGAACCCATGGCCCCTGCAAGGGCAGGCAGCTTCTTCACCACTGGACCACCAGGGAAGGCCTGGGGCTCGAGTGTTTCTGAGTGCCTCAAGGCACCACCTGCCCCCACCGAGCCTCATCCTAGCCCCGGAAGCCGGCTTGTGCTGACTTAGACGTGATGACTGAGCGCTTCTCCTCCTCATCCGTGTTCTTTCTCTCGTCTGCCTCACACTCTCCACCAGAGCTGGCTGTGAAATGTCTACCAGTCCGTCACTGGAGTCAGGAGACAAGAGTTCACACCCAGCTTGGTCCCTTAGTGGCTGAATGCCTGCCTCTGTATTTCGGTGTCCTCATCTCTGAGGGGGTCCTTCCCTCAGAGTGACCCTGGGGGCTGTGCCTGAGTAAGTGCTGTCACATTTGCTGCTCAGCTGTGGTCCCGGGACCAGAGTATCAACATCACCTGGTAGCTTGTTAAAATACAGGATCCTGGGCCGCACCCCAGACCTCCCGAATCAGAATCCACATTTCCACCAGATCGCTAGGAGATGTGTCTGCTCAGTGAAGTTTGAGAAGCCTGCTCTGCGTGAGAGCTGGAAGCGATGTTTGCTCTTCCGTGTCACTGCCTGAAAACGCTCAGGGGTGGGTCTGTACGGTGGGGTCCTATCCAGGTGACACAGTGAGAGGAGATTATAGACGTCCAGGAGGGATGCTCAGGGGACTTAGGAGCCCCAGCACCTGTCTTCCTGGACCTCCGCCCTCTGACCCAGCCTGTCTCTTCTGTAGTCCATATACAAGACATTTCGCTGGACCGATGGGAGTCGCTGGAATTTTGGATACTGGGCCCGAGGGCAGCCTGGGAATGGGAAAGGCCACTGCGTGGACCTGAGCACCAAAGGTGAGGGGGCCAGGCCCCCGGACGAGGGAGGTGGTGGACTCGCCCACATGCCCCTGTGAGCTGCACAGACACGCCTCCCCTCACACAGCCTCCCCCACTAGAGAACTGCACCCTGTGTGTGAGCAGGGCTGAGGTGCAAGGATCCTCAGAGCCACAGTGAGGGGTCTTGGACGGGGCTGGGGGCTCTGTGTCCTCCAGACTCAGAGAGGCTCCTTCCCTTCCTCTGACAGGACGGTGACAAGGAGAGAGTGTGGGACAAATGGGAGGGACACTCGGGAATGGGAGGTGTGGCCGAGGGACACGGGAAAGATATGGGAACTAGGGCCAGCTGACAGATGATTCCCCAGCTCCCAACAGCACGGCTGCCCGACGTGCGGGAGTTTAGAACAGGGGCGAAGACTACACGGGCTGCTCAGATGGCCGAGGTCCACATCTGGCTCCATTCACTGCTTGTCTGCTGAGATCAGGGCAGGTTATCACTCCCCTGAGCCTCAGTTTTCCCCATCTGTGAAGTGGGAGTGCTGGCAGCCCTGACCTCCTGGCATCACTGTGAGGATGGAAGGACAGTCCATAGGAAGCCCTTAGCACACTGCCTCTGCAAGGGAAGAGATCAGTTATCGTAGCTAGCTGGGACATGGGGAGACATACGGCCCTCAGGTTGGCCGGCAAAGGTGAGCTGAGAGGTGCCTGGCCGGGCACTGGGGGACACAGGCCACACTCAGGTTGACTGACAGCACTGTGCTCTCTGCCTGCAGGGGGTCACTGGCGACGAGCTTCATGCAAGTGGCGGCTGCCCTTCATTTGCTCCTACTAAGCTGGAGGCGGAAGACCCTGCTCCCCCCGCCACCGCCCCTCTGCCTGCCTGGTCTCACCCACGGCCCCCTTGCCCCCCAGCCTCCCTGGGTCATAAAGCCACGTTCTCACAGCATCTCCTGACTGTTGTCTCTTTGCTGCGCACTTTGGAGGAGTCCTCTCTGTTGGAGAATCCT
This sequence comes from Bos grunniens, assembly GCF_055505025.1. Classification (NCBI taxonomy): domain Eukaryota; kingdom Metazoa; phylum Chordata; class Mammalia; order Artiodactyla; family Bovidae; genus Bos; species Bos grunniens. Next base: position 81,587,439 of record NC_141179.1, on the reverse strand, counting down.
GGAAGCCCTCGTTCTGGCTTTGCAGGCAGGGCAGGGGGACTTTGAGAAGTAACAGCTGGAGTGGGACTCCTGCCGGCAGGGCAGGAGCGGGTGGCACTGGGGGGTTTCACTGCAGTGGCCCCTCGGGGCAGCCGGGACCAGGCAGAGGTCCCGTTCCCAAAGGCCCCCCCCCCAGGGTCTGGTGAAAGAAGGTCCTTGTTCATGGGGCTGGGGGGGGGACTGGCCCTCTTTCTTTGGATTCAGCAAGGCATGCGGGGTGTGGCCAGAAGTGGTGGCTTTCCAAGTGGAGGCGGCGAGGGGGACTGGAGGGCTGGATGGAGCAGTGAGTGCCTCCTGGAGTCACCACGTGGTGGAGGAGAAAGGGGTCTCTCCCGGGGTGGCCTGCTCCTCCAGCCCCTGTGCGGTCTGGCCTCAGGTATCGGGCCCTCTTTAACATTCTCCTAGCCATCTGTGGGTGTGTTCAAAGGTCCCGGCTTCTAGGACGGCTCCCCCCTCTCTCCTTTCTCTAGAGAGTCGCTGTCATCCTTACAGCCAATCCTCTGTCCTTGGTCCCCTTGTTCCGGCTCTTCAACTTGGGGCAGATTCAGTTTTTCAACTGAGGAAATCTCAGCCTTCAGCTTTTCTTTCTCCACTTGACTCCTTTCTATTGTTTCTGGGATCAGAGTCACAGAGCCACCTTCCTCCCTGCCCACCCACCTGTTCCAGGATCTCTGCTCATGAAGAAGCAGGGACTCTAGAGCGGGACTTGCAGGGACGCCTCAGGCTCCTGCGAGCCTGCAGTCTTGTCCTACTGTGACATTCTCAATGCTGTCCTTTCTGCAAGATGCAAATGATGACCAATCTTTTGCTGTGAGCTCATTGAATGTTCTGTGCTAATAATTTTCTGTGCATTATGTCCTTTAATCCTCATAATATCCCCATGAGGTATGTGTGTGGTGCATCCAGATCTCAAACAAAGGAAGTTAGTAGATGATGGAATTAATACCAAACCCTCAACTGCCTGACCCTAAGTTCATGCCCTTAACCATGAGGACCTCATGTGGGAGCCTGGGTTCTCCTGGGGTGAGTGTGTGGTATAGGGGTGGAGACGTCCATTCAGTCACTTCAGTCACTCAGTCATGTCCAGCTTTTTGCAACCCCCTGGACTGCAGCATGCCAGGCTTCCCTGTTCATCATCAACTCACAGAGTTCACTCAAACTCATGTCCATCGGGTCAATGATGCCATGCAACCATCTCATCCTCTGTCGTCCCCTTCTCCTCCTGCCTTCAATCTTTCCCAGCATCAGGGTCTTTTCAGTGAGTCAGTTCTTCACACCAGGTGGCTAAAGTATTGGAGCTTCAGCTTCAGCATCAGTCCTTCCAATGAACACTCAGGACTGATCTCCTTTAGGACAGATTGGTTGGATCTCCTTGCTGTCCAAGGGACTCTCAAGAGGTTTCTCCAACACTACAGTTCAAACCCATAAATTCTTCAGCACTCAGCTTTCTTTATAGTCCAACTCTCACATCCATACATGACTACTGGAAAAACCATAGCTTTGACTAGATGGACCTTTGTTGGCAAAGTAATGCCTCTGATTTTTAATAAGCTGTCTAGGTTGGTCATAACTTTCCTTCCAAGGAGCAAGTATCTTTTAATTTCATGGCTGCAGTCACCATCTGCAGTGATTTTGGAGATCCCAAAAATAAAGTCTGACACTGTTTCCACTGTTTCCCCATCTATTTCCCATGAAGTGCCAGGACTGGATGCCACGATCTTAGTTTTCTGAATGTCGAGTTTTAAGCCAACTTTTTCACTCTCCTCTTTCACTTTCATCAAGAGGCTCTTTAGTTCCTCTTCACTTTCTGCCATAAGGGTGGTGTCATCTGCATATCTGAGGTTATTGATATTTCTCCCAGAAATCTTGATTCCAGCTTGTGTTTCACCCAGCCCAGTGTTTCTCATGATGTACTCTGCATATAAGTTAAGTAAGCAGGGTGACGATATACAGCCTTGACGTACTCCTTTCCCTATTTGGAACCCTTCTATTGTTCCATGTCCGGTTCTAACTGTTGCTTCCTGACCTGCATACAGATTTCTCAAGAGACAAATCAGGTGGTCTGGTAGTCTCATCTTTTTAAGAATTTTCCACAGTTTGTTGTATTCCACGCAAGGCTTTGGCATAGTCAATAAGCAGAAATAGATGTTTTTCTGGAACTCTCTTGCTTTTTCAATGATCCAACAGATGTTGGCAATTTGATCTCTGGTTCCTTTGCCTTTTCTAAATCCAGCTTGAACATCTGGAAGTTCACAGTTCACATACTGTTGAAGCCTGGTTTGGAGAATTTTGAGCATTACTTTACTAGCGTGTGAGATGAGTGCAATCATGCCGTAGTTTGAGCATTCTTTGGTATTGCCTGTCTTTGGGATTGAAATGAAAACTGACCTTTTCCAGTCCTGTGGCCACTGCTGAGTTTTCCAAATTTGCTGGTATATTGAGTGCAGCACTTTCACAGCAACATCTTTCAGGATTTGAAATAGCTCAACTGGAATTCCATCACCTCCACTAGCTTTGTTTGTAGTGATGTTTTCTAAGGCCCACTTGACTTCACATTCCAGGATGTCTGGCTCTAGGTGAATGATCACACCATCATGATTATCTGGGTCATGATGATCTTTTTTGTACAGTTCTTCTGTGTATTCTTGCCATCTCTTCTTAATATCTTCTGCTTCTGTTAGGTCCATATGTTTTTCTTTACTGTGCCCATCTTTGCATGAAATGTTCCCTCGGCATCTCCAATTTTCTTGAAGATCTCTAGTCTTTTCCATTCTATTGTTTTCCTCTATTTCTTTGCATTGATCACTGAGGAAGGCCGTCTTATCTCTCCTTGCTATTCTCTGCATTCAAATGGATATAGCTTTCCTTTTTCCCCTTTGCCTTTCGCTTCTCTTCTTTTCACAGCTATTCATAAGGCCTTCTCAGAAAACCATTTTGCCTTTTTGCATTTCTTTTTCTTGGGGATGGTTTGATCCTTGCCTCCTGTACAATGTCATGAACCTCTGTCCATAGTTCTTCAGGTACTCTGTTTATCAGATCCAATCCCTTGATTCTATTTCTCACTTCCACTGTATAATCATAAGGGATTTGATTTAGGTCATACCTGAATGGTCTAGTGGTTTTCCCTACTTTCTTCAATTTAAGTCTGGATTTGGCAATAAGGAGTTCATGGTCTGAGCCACAGTCAGCTTCCAGTCTTGTTTTTGCTGACTATATAGAGCTTTTCTATCTTTGGCTGCAAAGAATATAATCAACCTGATTTCACTTTTGGCCATCTGGTGATGTCCATGTGTAGAGTCTTCTCTTGTGTTGTTGGAAGAGGGTGTTTGCTATGACCAGGGCATTCTCTTGGCAAAACTCTCTTAGTCTTTGCCCTGTTTCATTCTGTACATCAAGGCCAAATTTGCCTGTTAATCCAGGTGTTTTTTTGACTTCTTACTTTTGTGGTCCAGTCCCCTATAAGAAAACGACATCTGTTTTGGTTGTTAGTTCTAGAAGGTCTTGTAGGTCTTCATAGAACCATTCAACTTCAGCTTCTTCAGCATTACTAATCGGGACATAGACTTGGATTACCATGATATTGAATGGTTTGCCTTGGAAACGAACAGAGATCATTCTGTCGTTTTTGAGATTGCATCCGAGTACTGCATTTCGGACTCTTTTGTTGACCATGATGGCTACTCCATTTCTTCTAATAGATTCTTGCCCTCAGTAGTAGATATAATGGTCATCTAAGTTAAATTCACCCATTCCAGTCCATTTTAGTTCACTGATTCCTAGAATGTCAGTGTTCACTCTTGCCACCTCCTGTTTGCCCACTTCCAATTTGCCTTGATTCACGGACCTAACTTTTCAGGTTCCCATTCCATTTTGCTCTTTACAGCGTTGGCCCTTGCTTCCATCAGGCTGAGCATCTGAATGTGACCCGTGGAGGGATGCAAGGATCTCCAGAGCGTGGCCTTTCAGTCAGCAGGATTTCGTGGCTGGAAGTGTTGGCTGCTTCCTGGACATGATCACATGGGATACACATGGAGGGGAGGCAGGAGACCGTCCCTGACGCTTTCATTTTTTCTTAAAAAAAAAAAATCATTTCTTTGTCGCTGCGCTGGTCCTTGTTGCTGCGCACAGGCTTTCTCTAGTTGCAGGAAGTGAGGACTGCTCTACAGCTGCAGCTCAGGGGCTCAGTTGCCCCATGAGACGTGGGATCTTCCCAGACCAGGGACTGAACCAGTGTCCCTTGCCTTGCAAGGCAGACTTGTAACCACTGGACCATCAGGGAAGCCCCGAGTCCTCTACTCTTGTGCTCACCTTGGGGCACAGGATTCCAACGTCGCTGAGGCCGAGGGAGTCCCAGTCTGAGGTGAGGCAGGAGGGTGTCCTGAACCCACTTAGCTGGGGCAGGTGCAGTGATCAGAAAGTGAGACATCAACGCTGTGAAGCCCTTTTCTCCAGAACTCCTCAAATACATAGAAGAACATAAGGTCCCAGGGTCTTAGAGGCAAATAAATAACCTCATTTAAACATTATTTTATTATTTATTCATTTGATTTGGCTGTGCTGGGTCTTCTTTGGAGTTCAAAGACTTCTCTAGCTGTGGCCCTGGTCTGTAGAGCTCAGGTGCTCAGTAGCTGTGTCTCGCAAGCTCTGTTTGTGGCAGCAAGTGGGATCTAATTGCCTGACCAGGGATGGAACCCCAGCCCCTGATTTGGGAGCTTGGAGTCTCAGCCAATGGATCACCAGGGAAGTCCCACCCCAGGGCCTTAAGAAGCAAATTAAGAACCCTAATATTTTGAGTGTGGCCCCGATAGGAGAGGCTACTTAGTCAAGTTTGTAAAGTGAGGTAAAAAATTAAGAAATCAAACCGAGGTCCGCTGTACCTGCTGTTGTCTAGATTTCCATGACGGCGGTTTTCCGACACAACTTACGGGTTCAGGCCTGTGCCGGTGCAGAGCTTTCGCTCCTGTCCTCAGGGACTTTGTGTTCTGCTGTGGGGAGGCGTTGCTTCTCTTTGTTCCAGAATTAATCATAAAGAGCAACAAAGTCCCTCGTTTATGAAGCATTAAATATGTGCTGGGCTCTGACTTTGTGCTCAGGGAGACTTCATCTCGTTCCTCACAAATCTCTTCTGTTGGTGGTGTGTTAGAGGCAGAGGTGTGACTTCTATCTTTGGGGGTTAAATCAACAAGGAGGCATTTGGGCTCCTGGAAAGAGTCTGTGTCTTGATGTGGCTCCATCACAGGGTGAGTCTCCTCTGGGACAATTCCCCGCGCAGTCTACGATACAGTGCAGGTGACAGGCCGCATCTTACGCATCCTTAGATACATTTTAAATACAGTAGGAGCGCTGGCCTGATATCCCCACATGTGGGCTTCCTGTCACCCTCCCCTGCAAAACGACGCTAACTAAGCCCTGGGCAGTTCAGCTGGCGTCTTTACAGCAGAGTCCCTGGAGTTCCTTACATCATCCTGAACACAGAGCGGGCCCTCAGCCAACTCTCGGGGCTTCCTGGTTGACCAGGGAGACAGCTGGGTCCTGGTTTCCTGACATGTGGGCTACCCCGAGCCCACATGCCTGGCACTGTCCTCGGAGCGTTACTGGAGCAGACCTCATCTGAGGTAGGCGTTGTCATCAGCCTTGGTTTGTGGATGGGAATATTGAGACCCGAGTGGCTGACTCTGGAGTGGCGATTGCATTTTACAACACAGCACACTGCCCTCTGCGAGATGTGGGGCTGACGGACCTCACACAAGGGGCAGAGCTGTAACCCCTACGAACAGAGATGCACGCGGTAAGCTAGAGAGGTGGGGTTTCACGGATGCTGAAAAGGTAGGCGCCATTACCTAATGGGTAACAGTTGAGCGAATCAAAGACAGCAAGGTCATGGGAGTCACTCACTAGGGTCAGACATGCGTCTTCGACCTCGCCGTGTGGCCTTGGGCAAGTCACTTCCCCTCTCTGATGGATCTGTCGACTAGAACGGCGGTGCCTAAGTCCCTCAGGTGAACGTAAAGACTAAGAGGGTAGGATAAGGATACAAAAGCCTTACTGAAGCACAGCGTTGGGATGGTGTGGAGCTCCAGAAATGTTATGTCCAGACTTCCAGCCCCATGGTTAAGACTCTGAGCTTCCCCTGCAGGGCGTGTGGGACCGATCCTTGGTTGGGAAGTAAGACTCCGCCTGCCTCGTGGCAAGGCCTAGAGAGCTGTTTCCAGTTTCACACTGGGCCACATCATCATGATGTCGAGGGGGCCCCTGAAGTCACTGGGATGTCTTTGCCCACGGTCAGCCTAGGGGAGAGGCCGGAGAGAGGGATGGGATTCCAGGGACAGGAGGCCAAGGGTAGGCAGGCGGATAAGGAGCCAGAAGGCCTGTCTCTGACTTGTCGTGTGGTCTTGGGCAACTTATTTCAGCTCTCTGAGAGGCTGTTTCCTAATGTGTGAAATGGGGACGTTTACACGAAACAGCGCTTGAGAAGCGTATCATGGCGTTGGTCTGCAACACCAGCCGATGTTATTGGTCATCCCAACTGCTGTGTGGAATGGTGTCCCTGGCCTGGGCCCAGGACTGGGAGAATAATGGAGGGGTGCCTAGGCCTCCACTCCTCCTCCAAGGGAAGTCTCCAGCTTGACATCTGAAGACCAGGTTTTCCCTCTCTGGAATTGACCAATTCCCCCCAAGCCCCAAGTCAGGTAGATAAGCTGAGGGTCGTGTCCGTTGGCCCCGGGAGATAACGGCTGAGACCGTTACTCTGTAATCAGCCCAGAAGTGGCCTCTCAGACACTTCTTCATTTGCAGGGCCCGGGGGAGAGCAGAGGCCAGGCAAGAAAGCCTAGGTGACCTGTCACTGGTGCCCTGAGCGCTGGGCTGGAATCCAAGGTACAAAAATACTGCCCAGCTAGGCTACCCCAGAGTGGAGGCAACACCCTGACAGGTCCATGGGCTCTGGGCCATGATGTCCGGCAAAATCCAGCCTCAGCCCTTGCTGGCCTCTCCTTGGATTGCAGTGAATGTGGCTGGAACTTGATTGATGAATATCTTGATGTTTGTTCATCACAGTACTTTCGCAGTGATTCTGACTTTTAAGAAAGATTGCATGAAATGTTTATTTATCTTGACTACTGAATTCTTTAGTGTCCCCTTGAACTCTGCAACTGAGCTGAGTGCCTCATTTGCTGCCTCTTGTGCCGACCGTGGGGGCTGGTGGATTGCAAGGGAAGCGTGGCCCACAGAGAATGGGAAGACTCAGTATGAAGGTCTCCACTCCAGCTGTTGCTTCCTTATGAGAAGATCTGCCTCTAGGCTGGACAACAAGGCCTGAACTAGGTCAGTGAACTTGAGAGAGGCAGTTTTGCTTTCTTGAGGACATTTGGAAATGTGTGGAGACGTATCAGACTGACTTAACGGTGCTGAACTTTCTACAAAACATAGGAGAACCCCTCCACCGACCCCCATCAAAGAATGATTTGACTCCCAACAATAATTGTGCAAAGGCTGAGAGCCTTGATCGAGAGCCACGGTATAAAGGAAAGAGCATGCGTTTTTCATCTTAAAGATGAGAAAGAGATGGAGAGAGAGGAGAGGGAGAAACAGGAAGAGAGTGAAGAAGGGAAAGAGGGGGAGAGACAGACACAGAGAGGGAGAGAAGGTTTTGAGCCTCAAAGGCTTAGTAATCCCAGCTCCCCCACTTCCCACACAACCTTGGCAAGTCACCTGCCCTCTCTGAATCTCACTCTTCACATCAGTGAAGTCGGGCTGATCGCACGTCCTCGTGGGACCGAGGTGAGGAAGGTGAGGATCCAGGGATGTGACGCACAGGAAGCGTGCACACACGGCCTAACAAGAGCTCAGGAGGGCCGAGCCTCCCTTACCTCCCCCTCCTCCCCCTGGTCTCCCTGCCCCCGGATCCTCCATGGCATTTGCTGGAAAACTGACCCAGGGAAGGCTGCTTCTGGGACTGAGGAGGATTGTACAGACCTGCACCCTTTAGGGGCACTGATAAAAATTCAGTCTGGACAGTAGTCACGGGGGCTTCTGGAGCCTACTAGGGTGTTGGGACATCTACGGCCAAACAGGAGGCAGGTCCCTGACGTCCCAACAGAGTGCAGGGCCCAAGGGTGGGAGGACTGAGCCAACCTCTTATCAGCCCCACTGTCCAACCCCCGAGCCTGGGGCAATCCTCCTGGCCTCTTCCCACTTCCCCAAAGCCCGGTATAAGGGCAGCTTCTGTGTGCCAACAGCCAGAGGCTGAGAGCGGAGGCTTCAGACTCTCAGGAGGTAAGACTCCCTCAGGTTCCCCGGGAGGACAGGTCCAGGGCTGGGAAGAACCGGGCTCTGTATGGGAACCAGCGGGGACTCCGGTCCTGTGCACCATAATGACCCCTGTCCTCCCCCTTCTTCCCCAGTGTGTCTGACTCTGGCCCTGAAGGTGAGCACGCTTGTTCTTGCAGGAATGCTGGTCTGAGCTGAGCTCTGTCCCAGGGAGCAGTGATGTTCTCTCAGGAAAAGGGACTTGGGCTGACAACCCCCTGCTCTTCCCCTGATCCTCCAGCTCGGGGTCTGTTCGCTGGGAGACAAGGAAGCTCTCTACTTTGCCCTTTAATCTACCAGTTGAGCAGACCCTGCCTCTCCACTGTGTTCCAGGGGCCGTGCAGACACAAGGGAAGACCCCAGGAGGGAACGTGGAGCTGTGTGTCTGTCATAAGACGACTGTAGGAACATGAAAGGCTGCCTGCTCCTGCTCCTTCTGCTGCTGGGGACAGTTTCTGCTCTCTATCTGGGTGAGTGCTCCCCTTCCCTTCTCATCCATCTTCCGCTCATCTTTCTTGCATCATTTTTTGTTCTGGTAGGTCCAGGGCCACAGCCCACTGTTCAGTTGCCCCAGCCCCTCTCTAGTTAGATTTCTCCTGGACCCAGAGCTGTGACCTGAACATTCCCCCAGGGCTCCTTTGCAAGGAAAAACACCCCCTGTGAAGATGAGGGCTTCTCACATCTCTCACTCCCAAATTACCCGCACGTGGTGTCAGCTGGGATCAGGTTCTCATGCAACTGTGTGTGTGATGCAAGAATTCTGGCTCATCCAACCCCCAAGGGATCCTTCCCGTCTTTGGTTCCAGATGGCGTCCGTAGTAAGACTGGGTGGAGCTATCAGAGCTGTCCGTGGTCCTGGAGGAAGGTGGTACCTGGTCTGATGCTGGGGTATTTCTTTTTTCCAGAGAAGGATGTCCCCCATCTGGGTGATCTGGAGACACAGACAGACCTGAGCCAGGACTCTGAAGGCTCAGGGGGGCAGGAAGGAGAGCTGGCCCTGAGTGGTGAGGTGCTTGAGTCGGGAAGAGAGGAGGCCGAGGACACCCACGATGATGAGGGGGCCTCAGACCCAGATGACTTAGATGAGGACGTGCAGTGCCCCAAGGAAGAGGAGACAGTGCAACTTCCGGGCAGTCCTGAGTGCAAGACCTGCCGCTACAGGCTGGTGGGGACCCCAAGGAGGTTTAAGAAAGCTCAGGTATATGGCAGCGAGGCTGCTACGGGGGCCCTGGGATGGAGAGACGGGATTGGATTCAATGTTCTGTTTCTTGTTCTTTAGACTAGTGGTTCTCTTAGCCTAATATGCATCAGAAAAGAAAGTGAAAGAAAGAAAGTAAAGTTGCTCAGTTGTGTCCGACCCTTGCGACCCGATGGACTGTAGCCAACCAGGGTCTTCTGTGCATGGAATTTTCCAGGCAAGAGTACTGGAGTGGGTTGCCATTTCCTTCTGCAGGGGATCTTCCCAACCCAGGGATCAAACCCAAGTCTCCCGCATTGCAGGCGGATTCTTTACCAGCTGAGCCGCCAGGGAAGCCCAAAGAAAGGCACAAGAGATGGGATTCAGGGGGAGCAGTAGATACCTGATTTCTGATTTGCAAATGGATGTGGGGTCTGTCCTGGAGACTCAGGAACTTAACATGAAAACAGTGAATTTTCTCTCCCGCCTGTTCTCTCTGCAGAGAGTCTGCAGGAAGTGCTACCGAGGCAACCTCGCCTCCATCCACAACTTTAATGTCAACCTTATCATCCATCGCTTGAGCACAACGACCAACTACGGACAGGTCTGGATCGGAGGCTTCATCAGAGGTCGGGTAAGTGAGGGGCCCGTGTCCAGGGAGAGGAAGCTCTTTCTTTCTGTCCTTTATAAAAAGGTTGGTTTAATACTGGGAAGTCAATCCCCTATCTTTTAAAAGCCTTTTTCTTGTATTCATATTTGCCCACACACGGGCTTTCTCTAGGTGTGGTTGGGGCACCCTCTGGCTGTGGGGCATGGGTTTCTTATTGAGGTGGCTTTGCTTGTTGGGGCACACAGAATCGAGAGCCCCACTCAGCAGTGGGAGCGCAAGTGGGTGCTCTGCGGCACGTGGGGTCTTCCAGGACCAGGGATCGAACCCACGGCCCCTGCAAGGGCAGGCAGCTTCTTCACCACTGGACCACCAGGGAAGGCCCGGGGCTCGGGCGTTTCTGAGCGCCTCAAGGCACCACCTGCCCCCACTGAGCCTCATCCTGGCCCCAGAAGCCGGCTTGTGCTGACGTAGGAGACGTGATGACTGAGCGCTTCTCCTCCTCACCCGTGTTCAGTGGCTTCACGCTTGCAGCTTGAAATCTGCCCTGGTGGGTGCGTTTGCACAGAGAAATGGACAGTTATCATAAACAGGGTTCTTTCTTTCGTCTGCCTCACACTCTCCACCAGAGCTGGCTGTGAAATATCTACCAGTCCGTCACTGGAGTCAGGAGACAAGAGTTCACACCCAGCTTGGTCCCTTAGTGGCTGAATGCCTGCCTCCGTATTTCGGTGTCCTCATCTCTGAGGGGGTCCTTCTCTCAGAGTGACCCTGGGGGCTGTGCCTGAGTAAGTGCTCTCAGCTGTGGTCCCGGGACCAGAGTATCAGCATCACCCGGTAGCTTGTTGAAATACAGGATCCTGGGCCGCACCCCAGACGTCCTGGATCAGAATCCACATTTCCACCAGATCGCCAGGAGATGTGTCTGCTCAGTGAAGTTTGAGAAGCCTGCTCTGCGTGAGAGCTGGAAGCGATGTTTGCTCTTCCGTGTCACTGCCTGAAAACGCTCAGGGGTGGGTCTGTACGGTGGGGTCCTATCCAGGTGACACAGTGAGAGGAGATTATAGACGTCCAGGAGGAATGCTCAGGGGACTTTCAGGAGCCCCAGCACCTGTCTTCCTGGACCTCCGCCCTCTGACCCAGCCTCTCTCTTCTGTAGTTACGGTGCAGGAGATTTTTCTGGACTGATGGGAGTTACTGGAATTTTGCATTCTGGGCTGCAGGACAACCTAGGTTTGGGAGAGGCTGTTGTGTGGCCCTGTGCACCAGAGGTGAGGGGGCCAGGCGCCTGGGCAAGGTGGTGGTGGGGGGGTGGACCCACACACAGGCCCCTGTGAGCTGCACAGACACGCCTCCCCTCACACAGCCTCCCCCACTGGAGAACCCCGCCCTGTGTGTGAGCCGGGCTGAGGTGCAGGGATCCTCAGAGCCACAGTGAGGGGTCCTGGACGGGCTGGGGGCTCTGTGTCCTCCAGACTCAGCGAGGCTCCCTCCCTTCCTCCGACGGGATGGTGACAAGGAGAGAGTGTGGGACAAACAGGAGGGGCACTCGATAATGTGAAGTGTGGCCGAGGGACACGGGAAAGATGTGGGAACTAGGGCCAGCTGACAGATGATTCCCCAGCTCCCAACAGCACGGCTGCCCGACGTGCGGGAGTTTAGAACAGGGGCGAAGACCACACGGGCTGCTCAGATGGCCGAGGTCCACATCTGGCTCCATTCACTGCTTGTCTGCTGAGATCAGGGCAGGTTATCACTCCCCTGAGCCTCAGTTTTCCCCATCTGTGAAGTGGGAGTGCTGGCAGCCCTGACCTCCTGGCATCACTGTGAGGATGGAAGGACAGTCCATAGGAAGCCCTTAGCACACTGTCTCTGCAAGAGAAGAGATCAGTGATCGTGGCTAGCTGGGACATGGGGAGACACACGGCCCTCGGCTTGGCCGGCAAAGGTCAGCTGAGAGGTGCCTGGCCGGTCACTGGGGGACACAGGCCACACTCAGGTGGACTGACAGCACTGTGCTCTCTGCCTGCAGGGGGTCACTGGCGACGAGCTTCATGCAAAAGGAGGCTGCCCTTCGTCTGCTCCTACTAAGCTGGAGGTGGGAGACCCTGCCCCCCACCCCCTTGCCTGCCTGCTTCACCCTCGGCCCTCTTGCCCCGAAGCCTCCCCGGTTCATAAAGCCACGTTCTCACAGCATCTCCTGACTGTTGTCTCTTTGCTGCGCACTTTGGAGGAGTCCTCTGGTTGGAGAATCCTGGAAGCCCTTGTTCTGGCTTTGTGGGCAGGGCAGGGGGACTTTGAGAAGTAACAGCTGGAGCGGGACTCCTGCCGGCGGGGCGGGAGCGGGTGGCACTGGGGGGTTTCACTGCAGTGGCCCCTGGTGGCAGCAGCGACTGGGTGGGGGTCCTGCTCCTGAAGGACCCCCCAGGGTCTGGGGGAGGATGCCCCTGTTGAGGAGCCCTATTTGTTTGGATTCAATAAGGCCTGTGGTTTAGGGGCAGAGTGGCGGCTTTCCAAAATGCAGGGGTTGTGTCAGATTTGAGAACTGGGAGGAGCCATGAGGTCGTGCCTGGGGCCCCCATATGATGGGGCAAGAAGAAAGGGTCTCTCAGGGGCCTGGCTCTTCCAGCCCTGAGCTGTTTTCACCTCGGAGACTGGCCCGTTTTCTATTCTCCCACCTGCCTGCTGCTGTTCAGGTGCTCAGTCATGTCCCATCTTTGCGACCCCATGGACAGCAGCACACCAGACTTTCTGTCCTTTACTAAGTCCCGGAGTCCACCCAAACCCATGTCCATTGAGCCGGTGATGCCATCCAACCATCTCATCCTCTGTCGTCCCCTTCTCCTCCCACCTTCCATCTTTCCCAGCATCAGGGTCTTTTCAAATGAGTCAGCTCTTTGCATCAGGTGGCCAAAGTATTGCAGTTTCAGCTTCAACATCAGTCCTTCCAATGGATATTCAGGACTGAGTTCCTTTAGGATGGACTGGTTGGATCTGCTTGCAGTCCCAGGGATTCTCCCAAGAGTCTTCTCCAACACCACAGTTCAAAAGCATCAATGCTTTGGCGCTCAGCTTTCTTTAGAGTCCAATGCTCACATTTGAACATGGCTAAAGGAAAAACCATAGCTTTGATTATACCAATCTTTGTCAGCAAAGTGACAAAGTGCTTTTTGTTATGCTGTCTAGGTTGGTCATAGCTTTTCTTCCAAGGAGTAAGCGTGTTTTAATTTCGAGGCGGCAGTCACCATCTGCAGTGATTTTGGAGCCCAGGAAAAGAAAATCTGTCACTGTTTCCACTTTTCCCCTTCTATTTTGCAGGAAGTGATGGGACTGGATGCCATGATCTTAGTTTTCTGAATGTTGAGCTTTAAGCCAACTTTTTTCTCTCTCCTTTCTCTATCCTCTTTCACTTTTTTTTAAAAAAAAAAAAAAAATAATTGTCCCGGCTTCGGGCTGCCAGACCCAGACCCTGAGTCAGTACCAGAGTCAGAGCCAGAGCCAAAGCTACAAGCAGAGGCCAGTCCCATCAGCACTCATCCTCAGCCTCCATTACCGCGGAGCTGAGCCTCCTCTTTCACTTTTATCAAGAGGCTCTTTAGTTCTTCTTCAATTTCTGCCATACGGGTAGTGTCATCTGCATATCTGAGGCTATTGATATTTTTCCCGGCAATCTTTATTCCAGTTTGTGATTCATCCAGCCTGGCATTTCTCATGATGTACTCTGCATATAAGTTAAATAAGCAGGGTGACAATATATAGCCTTGACATAATGCTTTTCCTATTTTGAACCAATCCATTGTTCCATGACCAGTTCTAACTGTTGCTTCCTGACCTGCATACAGATTTCTTAGGAGGCAGGTCAGGTGGTCTGGTATTCCCATCTCTTTAAGAATTTCACAGTTTATTGTGATCCATGCAGTCAAAGGCTTTAGCAATAAAGCAGACATTTTCCTGGAATTCCCTTTCTTTCTCTCTGATCCAAGGATGTTGGCAATGTGATCTCTGGTTCCTCTGCCTTTTCTGAGTCCAGCTTATACATCTGGAAGTTCTCGGTTCACATACTGCTGAAGCATATCTCGAAGGCTTTTGTGCATTACCTTGCCAGTATATGAAATGAGTGTAATTGTATGGTTTGAACATTCTTTGGCATTGCCTTCCTTTGGGACTGGAATGAAAACTGACCTTTTCCAGTCCTGTGGGCACTGCTGAGTTTTCCAAATTTGCTGGTGTATTGAGTGAAGCACTTTAACAGCATCATCGTTTAGAATTTTACGCAGCTCAGCTGGAATTGTATCACCTCCACTAACTCTGTAGTGATGCTTCCTAAGGCCCACTTGACTTCACACTCCAGGATGTCTGGCTCTACTGTTGTGATTATTCGGCCCATTAAGATCTTTTTGTACAGTTCTGTGTATTCTTGCCACCTCTTAATAATCCTCTTCTGCTAGGTCCTTGCTGTTTCTGTCCTTTATTGTGCCCATCTTTACATGAAATGATGCCTGGTATCTCCAATTTTCTTGAGGAGAACTCTAGTCTTTCCCATGCTGTTGTCTTCCTCTCTTTCTTTGCACTCATCCTCGAGGAAGGCCTTCTTCTCTCCCCTTGCTGTTCTCTGGAACTCTGCATTCATTGGGGAGATCTTCCCCTTTCTCCTTTCCCTCCTGCTCTCTTCTTCCCACAGCTATTTGTAAAGCCTCTTCAGGCAACCACTTTGCTGTCGTGAACGTCTGTTTCCTTGTGATGGTTTTGGTCACTGCCTCCTGTCCAACGTTACAAACTTCTGTTTGTAGTTCTTCAGGCACTCTGTGTGCCAGACAGAATCCCTTGAATCTATTTGTCACCTCCACTGTATAATCATAAGGGATATAATTTAGGTCATACCTGAATGGCCTAGTTGCTTTCCCTACTTTCCTCAATTTAAGTCTGAATTTAGCAATAAGGAGCTCATGATCTGAGCCACAGTCAGTTCCAAGTCTTGCTTTTTGCTGACTGTATAGAGCTTCTCCATCTTCAGCTGCAGAGAATACAATCAATCTGATTTCGGTATTGACCATCTGGTGATGTCCATGTGTAGAGTCTTCTCTTGTGTTGTTGGAAGAGGGTGTTTGCTACGACCAGTGCGTTCTCTTGGCAAACTCTGTTAGCCTTTGCCCTGCTTCATTCTGTACACCAAGGCCAAATTTACCTGTTACTCCAGGTATCTCTTGACTTCCGACTTTTGCGTTCCAATCCCTTATGCCAAAAGGATGTCTTTTTTTGTGTGTTAGTCCTAGAAATTCTTGTAGGACTTCATAGAAAACAATTGGATTAAAAATATACTGAGCATGGCCCTGCCCTCCAGAGCAAGACCGAGTGTTTGCCACAGCCGGTCTCTCCCGTCAGGATGGTTGCACAAGCCTTTTATCCTTATCTGACAGAAGGCAGACAGAAGAAGGGAGAACTACAAACCCAAAGATTCCAGAATGAAAACTCCAATCACAGAATGCTAAGCAAAATGATCACATGGACCACAGCCTTGTCTAACTCAATGAAGCTCTGAGCCATGCCATGTAGGGCCACCCAACACGGACGGGCCATGGCAGAGAGTTCTGACAAAACGTGGTCCACTGGAGAAGGGATAGCAGGCCACTCCGGTATTACTGCCTTGAGAACCCCATGAACAGTATGAAAAGGCAAAAGGATAGGACACCGGAAGAACAGACCCCCAGGTTGGAAGGTGCCCCATATGTTACTGGGGAATAGTTCAGAAAGAATGAAGAGGCTGGGCCCACATGGAAACACGGCTCAGTTGTGGATGAGCCTGGCAGTGGAGGTAAAGTCCGGTGCCGTAAAGGACAATATTGCACAGGAACCTGGGATGTTAGGTCCACGAAGCAAGGTAAATTGGATGTGGTCAAGCAGGAGATGCTAAGAGTGAACACTGACATTTTAGGAATCCCTGAACTAAAATGGACTGGAATGGGTGGCTTTGATTCAGATTTTAATTCAGCCACCTGGAGTTGAGTCCAAGGCCCAGCTCTCTGCGAGACGGCTCCCCGACCACATCCTCATGGGAGGCTGTCCTCCTCGCTCCCCTCCATCCTGCATCCCCTCTCTTGTCCCCAGCCTCCCTCCCCTCCCTGGAGGGGCCATGGTCTCAGCAGGGAGCTGCCTCGCTCCCCGAGGGGCTCGGGGCCCAAGTCAGGCCGTGTGCAGCCAGGTGGCTCCAGGGCTGGCTCTCCAGCCCCGGGTCTCCAGGCTTCTTCCATCTTCTCGGTCCGGGGATCACTGAGACAGAACAGTGTTCCTGCTCTTAATTCATCCCAGGCTGGGCTCCAGGAAGGATCCAAGCTTGAAGAAGCGGGAAGCTGAGACTGCAAACTGGGTTCAGAGGGCAGAGAGCCCTGGGTCGTGAGAGAGAGAGTGAGAGAGACTTCCTGGGGGTGTGGCTCTCCGTGGGGCCCAGGGAGCGTGCTCAAGGATGTCTGGGGCACCTGTTTACACGGGTGTGTGGGTGTCTTGGTGTGTGCATGAGTAGTCTTCATACACCTGTATATGTCTGTGTATATGTGAATCTGTGCTTGTAATATGCACAAATCTGTGTGAGTCAGCGTGTATTTGTGTGTTGCTTGTGTGCACATTTTCTACATCTCTATGGAGATGCTCGTATGTCCGTGTACATCCCTGAGTGTGTGTATCTACTCATGCTTTCTCTTTCTCCACCTCACTCTCAAGGTCACCGAATGGTGTGGCTCGTGTGTGTGTGTGTCCAGCTGCGTTCTCCATTGCAGGACAAATCCCAGGTGAAATTCTCTCTACTTCCGGGTCTTCTACTTGGGACAACTTCAGCTTTTCATCTGAGTCAGTCTCCTTGGCCTTTAGCCTTTCTGTCTTGACTCCTTTCTACAGTTTCTGGGATCAGAGTCGCAGAGCCACCTTCCTCCCTGGCCACCCCCTGTTTCAGGATCTCTGCTCGTAAAGGAGCAGGGAGTCTAGAGCGGGACTTGCATGGACGCCTCAGGCTCCTGCGAGCCTGCAGTCGTGCCCTACTGTGACATTCTCAATGCTGTCCTTTCTGCAAGATGCAAATGATGATCGAAGGGTTGCTTCTTTTGCCGTGAGCTCACTGAGTGTTCTGGGCTCGGCATTTTCTGTGCATTATGTCCTTTAATCCTCATAACGACCCCATGAGTTATGTGTGTGGTGCATCTGTATCTCAAACGAAGAAAGTTAGTAGATGATGGAACCAGTACCAACCCCTCAACTGCCTGACCCTAAGTTCATGCTCTTAACCACCAGGACCTCATGCGGGAGCCTGGGTTCCTCTAGGCTGAGTGTGTGCAGTGGGGGTGGTGAGCTCCATTCAGTCAGATCAGTCGCTCAGTCGTGTCTGACACTTTGCGACCTCCTGGACTGCAGCACACTACGCTTCCCTGTCCATCACCAACTCCCAGAGCTTGCTCAAACTCATGCCCATTGAGTCGATGACGCCATCCAACCATCTCATCCTCTAGTCCCCTTCTCTTCCTGCCTCAATCTTTCCCAGCATCAGGATCTTTTCAAGTGAGTCATCTCTTCGCATCAGGTGGCCAAAGTATTGGAGTTTCAGCTTCATCATCAGTCCTTCCAATGAACACCCAGGGCTGATCTCCATTCGGATGGACTGGTTGGATCTCCTTGCAGTCCAAAAGACTCTGAAGAGTCTTCTCCAACAACACAGTTCAAAGGCATCAATTCTTCGGCATTCAGCTTTCTTTATAGTCCAACTCGCGCATCCATACATGACTATTGGAAAAAACATAGTCTTGACTAGATGGACCTTTGTTGGAAAAGTAATGTCTCTGCTTTTTAATAAGCTGTCTAGGTTGGTCATAACTTTTCTTCCAAGGAGCAAGCATCTTTTAATTTCATGGCTGCAGTCACCATCTGCAGTGATTTTTCAGTTCAGTTCAGTCGCTCAGTCGTGTCTGACTCTTTGTGACCCCATGAATCACACCACGCCAGGCCTCCCTGTCCAGCACCAACTCCCAGAGTTCACCCAGACTCACATCCATCAAGTCAGTGATGCCATCCAGCCATCTCATCCTCTGTCGTGCCCTTCTCCTCCTGCCCCCAATCCCTCCCAGCATCAGAGTCTTTTCCAGTGAGTCAACTCTTCGCATGAGGTGGCCAAAGTACTGGAGTTTCAGCTTTAGCATCATTCCTTCCAAAGAAATCCCAGGGCTGATCTCCTTCAGAATGGATTGGTTGGATCTCCTTGCAGTCCAAGGGACTCTCAAGAGTCTTCTCCAACACCACACTTCAAAAGCATCAATTCTTCGGCGCTCAGCTCTCTTCACAGTCCAACTCTCACATCCATACATGACCACAGGAAAAACCATAGCCTTGACTAGATGAACCTTTGTTGGCTAAGTAATGTCTCTGCTTTTGAATATGCTATCTAGGTTGGTCATAACTTTCCTTCCAAGGAGTAAGCGTCTTTTAATTTCATGGCTGCAGTCACCATCTGAAGTGATTTTGGAGCCCCAAAAAATAAAGTCTGACGCTGTTTCCATTGTTTCCCCATCTATTTCCCATGAAGTGATGGGACCAGATGCCATGATCTTCATTTTCTGAATGTTGAGCTTTAAGCCAACTTTTTCACTCTCCACTTTCACTTTCATCAAGAGGCTTTTGAGTTCCTCTTCACTTTCTGCCATAAGGGTGGTGTCATCTGCATATCTGAGGTCATTGATATTTCCCCCAGCAATCTTGATTCCAGCTTGTGTTTCTTCCAGTCCACCGTTTCTCATGATGTACTCTGCATATAAGTTAAATAAACAGGGTGACAATATACAGCCTTGACATACTCCTTTTCCTATTTGGAACCAGTCTGTTGTTCCATGTCTAGTTCTAACTGTTGCTTCCTGACCTGCATACAGATTTCTCAAGAGGCAGATCAGGTGGCCTGGTATTCCCATCTCTTTCAGAATTTTCCACAGTTTATTGTGATCCACACAGTCAAAGGCTTTGGCATAGTCCATAAAGCAGAAATAGATGTTTTTCTGGAACCCTCTTGCTTTTTCCATGATCCAGCAGATGTTGGCAATTTGATCTCTGGTTCCTCTGCCTTTTCTAAAACCAGCTTGAACATCAGGAAGTTCACGGTTCACATATTGCTGAAGCCTGGCTTGGAGAATTTTGAGCATTACTTTACTAGTATGTGAGATGAGTGCAATTGTGTGGTAGTTTGAGCATTCTTTGGCATTGCCTGTCTTTGGGATTGGAATGAAAACTGACCTTTTCCAGTCCTGTGGCCACTGCTGAGTTTTCCAAATTTGATGGCATATTGAGTGCAGCACTTTCACAGCATCATCTTTCAGGATTTGAAATAGCTCAACTGGAATTCTATCACCTCCACTAGCTTTGTTCGTAGTGATGCTTTCTAAGGCCCACTTGACTTCACATTCCAGGATGTCTGGCTCTAGGTGAGTGATCGCACCATCGTGATTATCTGGGTCATGAAGATCTTTTTTGTACAGTTCTTCTGTGTATTCTTGCCATCTCTTCTGAATATCTTCTGCCTCTGTTAGGTCCATACCATTTCTGTCCTTTATTGTGCCCATTTTTGCATGAAATGTTCCCTTGGTATCTCTAATTTTCTTGAAGAGATCTCTAGTCTTTCCCATTCTGTTGTTTTCCTCTATTTCTTTGTATTGATTGCTTAAGAAGGCTTTCGTATCTCTTCTTGCTATTCTTTGGAACTCTGCATTCAGATGTTTATATCTTTCCTTTTCTCCTTTGCTTTTCGCTTCTCTTCTTTTCACAGCTATTTGTAAGGCCTCCCCAGACAGCCATTTTGCTTTTTTGCATTTCTTTTCCACAGGGATGGTCTTGATCCCTGTCTCCTGTACAATGTCACAAACCTCATTCCATAGTTCATCAGGCACTCTATCAGATCTAGGCCCTTAAATCTATTTCTCACTTCCACTGTATAATCATAAGGGATTTGATTTAGGTCATACCTGAATGGTCTAGTGGTTTTCCCTACTTTCTTAAATTTAAGTCTGAATTTGGCAATAAGGAGTTCATGATCTGAGCCACAGTCAGCTCCTGGTCTTGTTTTTGCTGACTGTATAGAGCTTCTCCATCTTTGGCTGCAAAGAATTTAATCAATCTGACTTTGGTGTTGACCATCTGGTGATGTCCATGTGTAGAGTCTTCTCTTGTGTTGTTGGAAGAGGGTGTTTGTTATGATCAGTGCATTTTCTTGGCAAAACTCTATTAGTCTTTGTCCTGCTTCATTCTGTACTCCAAGGCCAAATTTGCCTGTTACTCCAGGTGTTTCTTGACTTCTTACTTTTGCATTCCAGTCCCCTATAATGAAAAGGACATCTTTTTTGGGTGTTAGTTCTAAAAGGTCTTGTAGGTCTTCATAGAACCGTTCAACTTCAGCTTCTTCAGCGTTACTGGTTGGGGCATAGACTTGGATTACTGTGATATTGAATGGTTTGCCTTGGAAACGAACAGAGATCATTCTGTCGTTTTTGAGATTGCATCCGAGTACTGCATTTCGGACTCTTTTGTTGACCATGATGGCTACTCCATTTCTTCTAAGGGATTCCTGCCCGCAGCAGTAGATATAATGGTCACCTGAGTTAAATTCACCCATTCCGGTCCATTTCGGTTCGCTGATTCCTAGAATGTCAACACTCACTCTTGCCATCTCTTGTTTGACCACTTCCAATTTGCCTTGATTCATGGACCTGACATTCCAGGTTCCTATGCAATATTGCTCTTTACAGCATCGGACCTTGCTTCTATCACCAGTCACATCCACAGCTGGGTATTCTTTTTGCTTTGGCTCCATCCCTTCATTCTTTCTGGAGTTATTTCTCCACTGATCTCCAGTAGCATATTGGGCACCTACTGACCTGGGGAGTTTCTCTTTCAGTATCCTATTATTTTGCCTTTTCATACTGTTCATGGGGTTCTCAAGGCAAGAATACTGAAGTGGTTTGGCATTCCCTTCTCCAGCGGACCACATTCTGTCAGATCTCTCCACCATGACCCACTCATCTTGGGTTGACCCACGGGCATGGCTTAGTTTCACTGAGTTAGACAAGGCAGTGATTTTGGAGCCCCCCCCAAATAAAGTCTGTCACTGTTTCCCCATCTATTTGCCATGACGTGATGGGACCAGATGCCATGATCTTCATTTTCTGAATGTTGAGCTTTAAGCCAACTTTTTCACTCTCCTCTTTCACTTTCATCAAGAGGCTATTTAGTTCTTCTTCGTTTTCTGCCATAAAGGTGGTGTCAACTCATATCTGAGATTATTGATACTTCTCCCGGCAATCTTGATTCCAGCTTGTGTTTCTTCCAGCCCAGCGTTTCTCGTGATGTACTCTGCATATAAGTTAAGTAAGCAGGGTGACAATATACAGCCTTGACGTACTCCTTTTCCTATTTGGAACACGTCTGTTGTTCCATGTCCAGTTCTAACTGTTGCTTCCTGACCTGCATACAAATTTCTCAAGAGGCAGGTCAGGTGGTCTGGTATTCCCATCTCTTGAAGAATCTTCCACAGTTTGTTGTGACCCACACAGTCAAAGGCTTTGGCATAGTTAATAAAGCAGAAGTAGATGTTTTTCTGGAACTCTCTTGCTTTTTTGATGATCCAGAGGATGTTGGCAATGTGATCTCTGGTTCCTCTGCCTTTTCTAGATCCAGCTTGAACATTGGGAAGTTCACGGTTCTTGGAGAATTTTGAGCATTACTTTACTAGCGTGTGACATGAGTGCAATTGTGCGGTAGTTTGAGCATTCTTTGGCATTGCCTGTCTTTGGGATTGGAATGAAAACTGACCTTTTCTGGTCCTGTGGCCCCTGCTGAGTTTTCCAAACTTGCTGGAATATTGAGTGAAGCACTTTCCCAGCATCATTTTTTAGGATTTTTAAGAGCTCAACTGGAATTCTATCACCTCCACTAGCTTTGTTCGTAGTGATGTTTTCTAAGGCCCACTTGACTTCACATTCCAGGATGTCTGGCTCTAGGTGAGTGATCGCACCATCGTGATTATCTGGGTCATGAAGATCTTTTTTGTACAGTTCTTCTGTGTATTCTTGCCATCTCTTCTTAATATCTTCTGCCTCTGTTAGGTCCATACCATTTCTGTCCTTTATTGTGCCCATTTTTGCATGAAATGTTCCCTTGGTATCTCTAATTTTCTTGAAGAGATCTCTAGTCTTTCCCATTCTGTTGTTTTCCTCTATTTCTTTGCATTGATCGCTTAAGAAGGCTTTCTTATCTCTTCTTGCTATTCTTTGGAACTCTGCATTCAGATGTTTATATCTTTCCTTTTCTCCTTTGCTTTTCGCTTCTCTTCTTTTCACAGCTATTTGTAAGGCCTCCCCAGACAGCCATTTTGCTTTTTTGCATTTCTTTTCCACAGGGATGGTCTTGATCCCTGTCTCCTGTACAATGTCACAAACCTCATTCCATAGTTCATCAGGCACTCTATCAGATCTAGGCCCTTAAATCTATTTCTCACTTCCACTGTATAATCATAAGGGATTTGATTTAGGTCATACCTGAATGGTCTAGTGGTTTTCCCTACTTTCTTAAATTTAAGTCTGAATTTGGCAATAAGGAGTTCATGATCTGAGCCACAGTCAGCTCCTGGTCTTGTTTTTGCTGACTGTATAGAGCTTCTCCATCTTTGGCTGCAAAGAATTTAATCAGTCTGACTTCGGTGTTGACCATCTGGTGATGTCCATGTGTAGAGTCTTCTCTTGTGTTGTTGGAAGAGGGTGTTTGTTATGATCAGTGCATTTTCTTGGCAAAACTCTATTAGTCTTTGCCCTGCTTCATTCTGTACTCCAAGGCCAAATTTGCCTGTTACTCCAGGTGTTTCTTGACTTCTTACTTTTGCATTCCAGTCCCCTATAATGAAAAGGACATCTTTTTTGGGTGTTAGTTCTAAAAGGTCTTGTAGGTCTTCATAGAACCGTTCAACTTCAGCTTCTTCAGCGTTACTGGTTGGGGCATAGACTTGGATTACTGTGATATTGAATGGTTTGCCTTGGAAACGAACAGAGATCATTCTGTCGTTTTTGAGATTGCATCCAAGTACTGCATTTCAGACTCTTTTGTTGACCATGATGGCTACTCCATTTCTTCTAAGGGATTCCTGCCCGCAGCAGTAGATATAATGGTCATCTGAGTTAAATTCACCCATTCCAGTCCATTTCAGTTCGCTGATTCCTAGAATGTCAACACTCACTCTTGCCATCTCTTGTTTGACCACTTCCAATTTGCCTTGATTCATGGACCTGACATTCCAGGTTCCTATGCAATATTGCTCTTTACAGCATCGGACCTTGCTTCTATCACCAGTCACATCCACAGCTGGGTATTCTTTTTGCTTTGGCTCCATCCCTTCATTCTTTCTGGAGTTATTTCTCCACTGATCTCCAGTAGCATATTGGGCACCTACTGACCTGGGGAGTTCCTCTTTCAGTATCCTATTATTTTGCCTTTTCATACTGTTCATGGGGTTCTCAAGGCAAGAATACTGAAGTGGTTTGCCATTCCCTTCTCCAGCGGACCACATTCTGTCAGATCTCTCCACCATGACCCACCCATCTTGGGTTGACCCACGGGCATGGCTTAGTTTTACTGAGTTAGACAAGGCAGTGATTTTGGAGCCCCCCCCAAATAAAGTCTGTCACTGTTTCCCCATCTATTTGCCATGACGTGATGGGACCAGATGCCATGATCTTCATTTTCTGAATGTTGAGCTTTAAGCCAACTTTTTCACTCTCCTCTTTCACTTTCATCAAGAGGCTATTTAGTTCTTCTTCGTTTTCTGCCATAAAGATGGTGTCAACTCATATCTGAGATTATTGATATTTCTCCTGGCAATCTTGATTCCAGCTTGTGTTTCTTCCAGCCCACCGTTTCTCGTGATGTACTCTGCATATAAGTTAAGTAAGCAGGGTGACAATATACAGCCTTGACGTACTCCTTTTCCTATTTGGAACACGTCTGTTGTTCCATGTCCAGTTCTAACTGTTGCTTCCTGACCTGCATACAAATTTCTCAAGAGGCAGGTCAGGTGGTCTGGTATTCCCATCTCTTGAAGAATCTTCCACAGTTTGTTGTGACCCACACAGTCAAAGGCTTTGGCATAGTTAATAAAGCAGAAGTAGATGTTTTTCTGGAACTCTCTTGCTTTTTTGATGATCCAGAGGATGTTGGCAATGTGATCTCTGGTTCCTCTGCCTTTTCTAGATCCAGCTTGAACATTGGGAAGTTCACGGTTCTTGGAGAATTTTGAGCATTACTTTACTAGCGTGTGACATGAGTGCAATTGTGCGGTAGTTTGAGCATTCTTTGGCATTGCCTGTCTTTGGGATTGGAATGAAAACTGACCTTTTCTGGTCCTGTGGCCCCTGCTGAGTTTTCCAAACTTGCTGGAATATTGAGTGAAGCACTTTCCCAGCATCATTTTTTAGGATTTTTAAGAGCTCAACTGGAATTCTATCACCTCCACTAGCTTTGTTCGTAGTGATGTTTTCTAAGGCCCACTTGACTTCACATTCCAGGATGTCTGGCTCTAGGTGAGTGATCGCACCATCGTGATTATCTGGGTCATGAAGAACTTTTTTGTACAGTTCTTCTGTGTATTCTTGCCATCTCTTCTTAATATCTTCTGCCTCTGTTAGGTCCATACCATTTCTGTTCTTTATCGAGCCCATCTTTGCATGAAATGTTCCCTCGGTATCTCCAATTTTCTTGAAGAGATCTCTAGTCTTTCCCATTCTGTTGTTTTCCTCTATTTCTTTGCAATGATCACTGAGGAAAGCCTTCTTAGCTCTAGTTGCTATTCACTGGAACTCTGCATTCAAATAAGTATATCTTTCCTTTTCTCCTTTGCTTTTCACTTCCCTTCTTTTCACAGCTATTTGTAAGGCCTCCTCAGACAGACATTTTGCCTTTTTGCATTTCTTTTTCTTGGAGATGGTCTTGATCCCTGTCTCCTGTACAATGTCACAAACCTCCGTCCATAGTTCTTCAGGCACTCTATTTATCAGATCCAATCCCTTGATTCTATTTCCCACTTCCACTGTATAATCGTTAGGGATTTGATTTAGGTCATACCTGAATGGTGTAGTGGTTTTCCCTACTTTCTTCAATTTAAATCTGAATTTGGCAATAAGGAGTTCATGAACTGAACCACAGTCAGCTCCCAGTCTTGTTTTTGCTGAGTGTACAGAGCTTCTCCATCTTTGGCTGCAAAGAACATAGTTTTTGGCAAAACTCTATTGGCCTTTGTCCTGCTTCATTCTGTACTCCAAGGCCAAATTTGCCTGTTACTCCAGGTGTTTCTTGACTTCTTACTTTTGCATTCCAGTCGCCTATAATGAAAACGACATGTGTTTGGGGTGTTAGTTCTAGAAGGTCTTGAAGGTGTTCATAGAACCATTCAACTTCAGCTTCTTCAGCATTACTGATCGGGACATAGGCTTGGATCACCGTGATATTGAATGGTTTGACTTGGAAAGGAACAGAGATCATTCTGTCGTTTTTGAGATTGCATCCAAGTACTGCATTTGGGACTCTTTTGTTGACTATGATGGGTACTCCATTTCTTCTAATGGATTCTCGCCCACAGTAGCAGATATAATGGTCATCTGAGTAAATTCACCCATTCCAGTCCATTTTAGTTCACTGATTCCTAAAATGTCAATGTTCACTCTTGCCATCTTCTGTTTGACCACTTCCAATTTGCCTTGATTCATGGACCTAACATTCCAGGTTCCTATGCAATATTGCTCTTTATAGCATCGGACCTTCCTTCCATCAGCAGTCACATCTGCCACTGGTAGCACCTGCAAAGCACATGCCCAGTAATGGGGTGTCCTATGGAAACAATATGTGGGCCCCTTCCTCTCTCTCTAAGAAGGCTCCATGGACCCCACACTACAGTCTCCTTCAGAGTGATAACTTCTAGTCCTTTTTATGGAACACAGTAGGGTGGGGAGACATGATCTTTACAAGGCAGAAAGCTCTTGGGTGGGGCTAAGCAGAGAAGATCAGTGTCTAGAAGGAAAAGAAATCCGTTTCAGGAAAGCACTTTTATTGCTGGGGGTGGGAGGGCCCAGGTGGAGGCTGCCCATATGATCCACCTCAGTAGAAAGAGTGGAACAGGGGGCTGAGCCTCAGTGAGTGACTGCAGGGTGTCCTGTGAAGACACAGCAGGAAGGGCTCTCAGCCTCTTGTTCCCCTGACTCAGCCCCAGGAGGGTCTTTCCCTCCCCACCCCACACCGAGGTGGAGATGAGTCTAGAGACCCAGGAGGCCCCTCTCCGGAGGTCTGGCTCTTCCTAGCCCCTCCCCTCTAGGCTTGCTGTTGGTCACCCCTCTCCCACCTCCCCTCAGGTGCCCAGGGTCACACATGCAGCCGCTGCCCCAGGGATGGCCGGCTGCCCGGGACGCAAATTCCAGGCACTGATGGCAAGCTAGTGAAGGGTATCCAACGACCCCTGAGGAGGCGAGAGGGAAGGAGAGGGGCTGCGGCCTGGGAAGGGAAGCAGGTGGGCAGCGCTGGCCTGTCCGTGCCTGCTGCTGCTGCTGCCTGCCCGGCATCCCCCTTAAAGGGGGGCTGGACCATGCTGGACACCGGCTGGCCAGCTCAAATGGAGACCCACATCGATGGTCACCCTCACATTCTCTGTGTCCCAGGGACATATGCATCCCTCAGGCTCTAACAAGAGGAAGGCAGGCGTGGCCACCCCATCCTACGGATGAGGAGTCAGGCTCGTCTTCCTGCCCAGGTTGGACAGTCGGAGACCGAGCGGGACTTCCACACACATATCCTGATCCTAAATGTTTGGCAGGACTTCCCTGGTCCCGTCTCCGGTCTTCAAGTTGGACTCTCAACGCACTGTACTTGCATCTCCATGTCTGAGGGCGTTTTCTCCCACAAACGGCTATTGCCTTAGTGTGCCTGGATAGTAACAAGTCCCTGGGAACAGTCCACAGCTCCCAGGAGTGAGTGTGTGAGAATTGCAGTCCTTTGCCCCCTCGAGTGGAATAATTCTGGGGCATGTATTGGGCACCACTTCCCAGGGTTTCCCAGCAGGATCAACTTGCAGTTATCCACTGAGGAAGCTGGCTTTATCACACACAGTGTATTGGCTGACTTCTCTTCCCCGTGTGAACCCTCCTCTGAGTTCCAGCACCTCCCAAATACTCTACTTGCTCAAATTCTGTTTCAGGGTCTGTATCTGGGGACTTAGCATAAGTCAAACTGCTATTAAAATATGTACAACTCTGTGTGAGATCTCAGAATATGATAAGACACAGCTTCAGGAACATAAGGATGATTGCCATACAAGCACCAAGTGAAATTTGCTCAGTTGTGTTCAACTATTTTCGAGCCTATGGACTGAAGCCTGCCAGGCTCTTCTGTCCATAGAATTCTCCAGGCACGAATACTGGAGCGGGTTGTCATTCCTTCTCCAGGGAACACAAAAGAATCTGCTACTTGTTTCTGCTTATTGTGCATCTGTAAAGCACCCCAGCCGTTGCGAGTGCAGGCACGTGTGCTAAGGCACTTCCGTCATACCCAACTCTCTGTGACCCCATGGACTGCAGCCGGTCAGGCTCCTCCATCCATGGGATTCTCTAGGCAGGAATACTGGTCTGGGTTGACGTGCGCTTCTCCAGGGGATCTTCCCAACCCAGTGATTGAACTCATGTCTCTTATGTCACCTGCCTTTTCAGGCGGCTTAGTTACCACTCGTGCTCCCTGGGAAGCCCCTAGCTGTGGCAGGCACCTTCGAGGATGGCCTTGTGTGATCAGTAACTATTGTCCCTTTGACAGAACCAGGCTTAGAGAAGTGGTGACCTGGTTTGTGCCCCAGGCTGACCATCAGAATGTGACCCATGGAGGGATGCAAGGATCTCCAGAGCGTGGCCTTTCAGTCAGCAGGATTTCATGGCTGGAAGTGTTGGCTGCTTCCTGGACATGATCACATGGGATACACATGGAGGGGAGGCAGGAGACCGTGCACTACCTTTTAAAAGAGTCATTTGCGTGTGGCTGTGCTGGTCTTCATCACTGCGCGCAGGCTCTCTCTGGTTGCAACAGTGAGGACTACCCTCTAGTTGCAGCTCAGGGGTCAGTTGCCCCGAGACACCTGACATCTTCCCAGACCAGGGACTGAACCAGTGTTCCTTGCCTTGCAAGGTGGACTCGTAACCACTGGACCATCAGGGAAGCCTGGAGTCCTCTACTCTTGTGTTCCCCTTGGGGCACAGGATTCCAACCTCGCTGGGGCCGAGGGAGTCCCAGTCCGAGGTGAGGAAGGAGGGCGTCCTGAACCCTCTGCTGGGGGTGTGGTGAGAAAGTAAGGCGTCAATGCCGTGAAGCCCTTTTCTCCAGAATTGCTGAAATTCACAGAAGTATAGAAGGTCCAACGGTCTTAGAGGCAAAGGAAAAACCTCACTTAAAAATAATTTCATTTTTTATGTATTTGATTTGGCTGTGTTGGGTCTTCCTTGGAGCTCAAAGGCTTCTCTAGCTGTGGCCCTGAACTGTAGAACTCAGGCGCTCAGGAGCTCTGTCTCACAGGCTCTGTTCGTGGCAGCAAGTGGGATCTAATTCCCTGACCAGGGATGGAACCCCGGGCCCTGATTTGGGAGCTTGGAGTCTCAGCCAATGGATCACCAGGGAAGTCCCACCTCAGGGCCTTAAGCAAATCAAGAAGCTTAATGTTTTGAGTGTGGCCCCGATAGGAGAGGCTACTTACGCAAGTTTGCAGAGTGAGGTGAAAAAGAAAGAAATCAAACCGAGGTCCGCTGTACCTGCTGTTGTCTAGATTTCCATGACGGCGGTTTTCCGACACAACTTACGGGTTCAGGCCTGTGCCGGTGCAGAGCTTTCGCTCCTGTCCTCGGGGATTTTGTGCTCTGGTGCGGGGAGGCGTTGCTTCTCTTTGTTCCAGAATTAATCATAAAGAGCAACAAAGTCCCTCGTTTATGAAGCATTAAATATGTGCTGGGCTCTGACTTTGTGCTCAGGGAGACTTCATCTCGTTCCTCACAAATCTCTTCTGTTGGCGGTGTGTTAGAGGCAGAGGTGTGACTTCTATCTTTGGGGGTTAAATCAACAAGGAGGCATTTGGGCTCCTGGAAAGAGTCTGTGTCTTGACGTGGCTCCATCACAGGGTGAGTCTCCTCTGGGACAATTCCGCGCGCAGTCTACGATACAGTGCAGGCGACAGGCCGCATCTTACACATCCTTAGATACATTTTAAATACAGTAGGAGCCCTGGACTGATATCCCCACATGTGGGCTTCCTGTCACCTTCCCCTGCAAAACGATACTAACTAAGCCCTGGGCAGTTCAGCTGGCGTCTTTACAGCAGAGTCCCTGGAGTTCCTTACATCATCCTGAACACAGAGCGGGCCCTCAGCTGCCACGAGCCAGAGTGAGGAACTCTGCCTGTGGCAAAGGTCATGAGGAAGGAGGCTCGGCACACGGAAAGGTGGTATCGAGCCTTAGGAGTCCCCTTGGAAATTCTCAAGCACCCACCCCCAAAACCAGAGTCTGCCTACTTTACTGCTTTGTGCTCTCACCTACACCTCTGACTTTACACGGGGCTGTCCCCCACCACCTCTCTCTGAAAAAGAGTTAACTTACAGCTCCAGTTGGTAATGTTCCTGGGCGTGACAAGAGTGTTTCAACCTACAGACTCCTTTGGAAGTCCTCTAGCCTGCCTGAACAGGTTCTTCTAGCCACATTTGATTGTTCACAGCCTCCCAACCATGAGAGGCATGAGATGTTCTAAACTATCTAAATACAGATCCCTTTGAGCAGTTAAAAGATTGATTAGAAATTGTATTGGTGAAGGGTTTTTCACTTGTTGGGCCAATGTTTGCTGCTAAGTTTCCATATGCCTTACCTACTGTGTCCCTGGGAGTGTATTGATTAATATAATTGGTGTATAGGAATGTAAGGAGGAGCTTTAATGTTTGTAACCTTGGACCCTTGAGTTAATTCTCTTCTTGTTATAGCCCACCACACCTTTGCCCTATAGGAATGCAACTTTATCTAATGCTTTCGGAGGGTGGCGCCTGACTTTAGAATAATCACCTTTTGAGAAAAATAAGTTTTCTGAAGAAAGGGTCATAAAATGTTAACAGGCCTCCTGGCCAGAAGATGATGTAAATCACCTAAACTTTTGCATATGATAAGTTTGAAAGCCTGGCTTCGATTAGGATCAAGGACTGCTGTCCTTGCATGACTCTACCCCTTCCCCCATTATCCTCTATGCACAACTTAAGGTATAAAAACTACTTTGGAATATAAAGTGCAGGCCTTGTTCACCGAAGCTTGGTCTCCCCATGTCGTTCTTTCTCTCACCTTCTGGCTGAATTCCCATCTGGACCGTGGAGGCTCGTCAAGCCTACTAATTGTGCCTGGGCTTCTAAGATCTGACCGGGGAGGCCTTAGTGTCTCCTCTCCTTCGGGAGAATGGGAGGGAGGACGCCTGCGGCCTATGTAGGTGATGAAATTCCTTGTCTTGGAACTTTATTAGCTTTCCATGTAAACCAAGTTATTCAGCCTCTTTTCTCCGCTGAATTTTCCTACTGAGCATTCCTTATTCTATTACTCTTTATATCTCTAATTAATATTTAATTAAAGCTATTGTATCCAGTTCGCTGACCCTGTCCCTGCTTCGAATTCCCTGGATCCACTGGGGCTGGACCCCAGCACTCAGCCAACTCTCGGTGCGTAGTAGTTGACCAGGGGGACAGTTGGGTCCTGGTTTCCTTACAAAGGCTACCCCGAGCCCACATGCCTGGCACTATCCTCAGAGCGTTACTGGAGCGGATCTCGTTAGAGGTAGGCGCTGTCATCAGCCTTGGTTTGTGGATGGGAATATTGAGACCCGAGTGGCTGACTCTGGAGTGGCGATTGCATTTTACAACACAGCACACTGCCCTCTGCGAGATGTGGGGCTGACGGACCTCACACAAGGGGCAGAGCTGAAACCCCTACGAACAGAGATGCACGCGGTAAGCTAGAGAGGTGGGGTTTCACGGATGCTGAAAAGGTAGGCGCCATTACCTAATGGGTAACAGTTGAGCGAATCAAAGACAGCAAGGTCATGGGAGTCACTCACTAGGCTCAGACATGCGTCTTCGACCTCGCCGTGTGGCCTTGGGCAAGTCACTTCCCCTCTCTGATGGATCTGTCGACTAGAATGGCGGTGCCTAAGGCCCTCAGGTGAACGTAAAGACTAAGAGGGTAGGATAAGGATACAAAAGCCTTACTGAAGCACAGCGTTGGGATGGTGTGGAGCTCCAGAAATGTTATGTCCAGACTTCCAGCCCCATGGTTAAGACTCTGAGCTTCCCCTGCAGGGCGTGTGGGACCGATCCTTGGTTGGGAAGTAAGACTCCGCCTGCCTCGTGGCAAGGCCTAGAGAGCTGTTTCCAGTTTCACACTGGGCCACA
Organism: Bos grunniens; assembly: GCF_055505025.1. Taxonomy (NCBI): domain Eukaryota; kingdom Metazoa; phylum Chordata; class Mammalia; order Artiodactyla; family Bovidae; genus Bos; species Bos grunniens. Next base: position 81,555,818 of record NC_141179.1, on the reverse strand, counting down.
TCATCATGATGTCGAGGGGGCCCCTGAAGTCACTGGGATGTCTTTGCCCACGGTCAGCCTAGGGGAGAGGCCGGAGAGAGGGATGGGATTCCAGGGACAGGAGGCCAAGGGTAGGCAGGCGGATAAGGAGCCAGAAGGCCTGTCTCTGACTTGTCGTGTGGTCTTGGGCAACTTATTTCAGCTCTCTGAGAGGCTGTTTCCTAATGTGTGAAATGGGGACGTTTACATGAAACAGCGCTTGAGAAGCGTATCATGGCGTTGGTCTGCAACACCAGCCGATGTTATTGGTCATCCCAGCTGCTGTGTGGAATGGTGTCCCTGGCCTGGGCCCAGGACTGGGAGAATAATGGAGGGGTGCCTAGGCCTCCACTCCTCCTCCAAGGGAAGTCTCCAGCTTGACATCTGAAGACCAGGTTTTCCCTCTCTGGAATTGACCAATTCCCCCCAAGCTGCAAGTCAGGTAGATAAGCTGAGGGTCGTGTCCGTTGGCCCCGGGAGATAACGGCTGAGACCGTTACTCTGTAATCAGCCCAGAAGTGGCCTCTCAGACACTTCTTCATTTGCAGGGCCCGGGGGAGAGCAGAGGCCAGGCAAGAAAGCCTAGGTGACCTGTCACTGGTGCCCTGAGCGCTGGGCTGGAATCCAAGGTACAAAAATACTGCCCAGCTAGGCTACCCCAGAGTGGAGGCAACACCCTGACAGGTCCATGGGCTCTGGGCCATGATGTCCGGCAAAATCCAGCCTCAGCCCTTGCTGGCCTCTCCTTGGATTGCAGTGAATGTGGCTGGAACTTGACTGATGAATATCTTGACGTTTGTTCATCACGGTACTTTCGCAGTGATTCTGACTTTTAAGAAAGATTGCATGAAATGTTTACTTATCTTGACTACTGAATTCTTTAGTGTCCCCTTGAACTCTGCAACTGAGCTGAGTGCCTCATTTGCTGCCTCTTGTGCAGACCGTGGGGGCTGGTGGATTGGAAGGGAAGCCTGGCCCACAGAGAATGGGAAGACTCAGTATGAAGGTCTCCACTCCAGCTGTTGCTTCCTTATGAGAAGATCTGCCTCTAGGCTGGACAACAAGGCCTGAACTAGGTCAGTGAACTTGAGAGAGGCAGTTTTGCTTTCTTGAGGACATTTGGAAATGTGTGGAGACGTATCAGAGTGACTTAACGGTGCTGAACTTTCTACAAAACATAGGAGAACCCCTCCACCGACCCCCGTCAAAGAATGATTTGACTCCCAACAATAATTGTGCAAAGGCTGAGAGCCTTGATCGAGAGCCACGGTATAAAGGAAAGAGCATGCGTTTTTCATCTTAAAGATGAGAAAGAGATGGAGAGAGAGGAGAGGGAGAAACAGGAAGAGAGTGAAGAAGGGAAAGAGGGGGAGAGACAGACACAGAGAGGGAGAGAAGGTTTTGAGCCTCAAAGGCTTAGTAATCCCAGCTCCCCCACTTCCCACACAACCTTGGCAAGTCACCTGCCCTCTCTGAATCTCACTCTTCACATCAGTGAAGTCGGGCTGATCACACGTCCTCGTGGGACTGAGGTGAGGAAGGTGAGGATCCAGGGATGTGACGCACAGGAAGCGTGCACACACGGCCTAACAAGAGCTCAGGAGGGCCGAGCCTCCCTTACCTCCCCCTCCTCCCCCTGGTCTCCCTGCCCCCGGATCCTCCATGGCATTTGCTGGAAAACTGACCCAGGGAAGGCTGCTTCTGGGACTGAGGAGGATTCTACAGACCTGCACCCTTTAGGGGCACTGATAAAAATTCAGTCTGGACAGTAGTCACGGGGGCTTCTGGAGCCTACTAGGGTGTTGGGGCATCTATGGCCAAACAGGAGGCAGGTCCCTGACGTCCCAACAGAGTGCAGGGCCCAAGGGTGGGAGGACTGAGCCAACCTCTTATCAGCCCCACTGTCCAACCCCCGAGCCTGGGGCAATCCTCCTGGCCTCTTCCCACTTCCCCAAAGCCTGGTATAAGGGCAGCTTCTGTGTGCCAACAGCCAGAGGCTGAGAGCAGAGGCTTCAGACTCTCAGGAGGTAAGACTCCCTCGGCTTCCCCGGGAGGACAGGTCCAGGGCTGGGAAGAACCCGTGCTCTGTATGGGAACCAGCAGGGACTCCGGTCCTGTGCACCATAATGACCCCTGTCCTCCCCCTTCTTCCCCAGTGTGTCTGACTCTGGCCCTGAAGGTGAGCACGCTTGTTCTTGCAGGAATGCTGGTCTGAGCTGAGCTCTGTCCCAGGGAGCAGTGATGTTCTCTCAGGAAAAGGGACTTGGGCTGACAACCCCCTGCTCTTCCCCTGATCCTCCAGCTCGGGGTCTGTTCGCTGGGAGACAAGGAAGCTCTCTACTTTGCCCTTTAATCTACCAGTTGAGCAGACCCTGCCTCTCCACTGTGTTCCAGGGGCCGTGCAGACACAAGGGAAGACCCCAGGAGGGAACGTGGAGCTGTGTGTCTGTCATAAGACGACTGTAGGAACATGAAAGGCTGCCTGCTCCTGCTCCTTCTGCTGCTGGGGACAGTTTCTGCTCTCTATCTGGGTGAGTGCTCCCCTTCCCTTCTCATCCATCTTCCGCTCATCTTTCTTGCATCATTTTTTGTTCTGGTAGGTCCAGGGCCACAGCCCACTGTTCAGTTGCCCCAGCCCCTCTCTAGTTAGATTTCTCCTGGACCCAGAGCTGTGACCTGAACATTCCCCCAGGGCTCCTTTGCAAGGAAAAACACCCCCTGTGAAGATGAGGGCTTCTCACATCTCTCACTCCCAAATTACCCGCACGTGGTGTCAGCTGGGATCAGGTTCTCATGCAACTGTGTGTGTGATGCAAGAATTCTGGCTCATCCAACCCCCAAGGGATCCTTCCCGTCTTTGGTTCCAGATGGCGTCCGTAGTAAGACTGGGTGGAGCTATCAGAGCTGTCCGTGGTCCTGGAGGAAGGTGGTACCTGGTCTGATGCTGGGGTATTTCTTTTTTCCAGAGAAGGATGTCCCCCATCTGGGTGATCTGGAGACACAGGCAGACCTGAGCCAGGACTCTGAAGGCTCAGCGGGGCAGGAAGGAGAGCTGGCCCTGAGTGGTGAGGTGCTTGAGTCGGGAAGAGAGGAGGCCGAGGACACCCACGATGATGAGGGGGCCTCAGACCCAGATGACTTAGATGAGGACGTGCAGTGCCCCAAGGAAGAGGAGACAGTGCAACTTCCGGGCAGTCCTGAGTGCAAGACCTGCCGCTACAGGCTGGTGGGGACCCCAAGGAGGTTTAAGAAAGCTCAGGTATATGGCAGCGAGGCTGCTACGGGGGACCTGGGATGGAGAGACGGGATTGGATTCAATGTTCTGTTTCTTGTTCTTTAGACTAGTGGTTCTCTTAGCCTAATATGCATCAGAAAAGAAAGTGAAAGAAAGAAAGTAAAGTTGCTCAGTTGTGTCCGACCCTTGCGACCCGATGGACTGTAGCCAACCAGGGTCTTCTGTGCATGGAATTTTCCAGGCAAGAGTACTGGAGTGGGTTGCCATTTCCTTCTGCAGGGGATCTTCCCAACCCAGGGATCAAACCCAAGTCTCCCGCATTGCAGGCGGATTCTTTACCAGCTGAGCCGCCAGGGAAGCCCAAAGAAAGGCACAAGAGATGGGATTCAGGGGGAGCAGTAGATACCTGATTTCTGATTTGCAAATGGATGTGGGGTCTGTCCTGGAGACTCAGGAACTTAACATGAAAACAGTGAATTTTCTCTCCCGCCTGTTCTCTCTGCAGAGAGTCTGCAGGAAGTGCTACCGAGGCAACCTCGCCTCCATCCACAACTTTAATGTCAACCTTATCATCCATCGCTTGAGCACAACGACCAACTACGGACAGGTCTGGATCGGAGGCTTCATCAGAGGTCGGGTAAGTGAGGGGCCCGTGTCCAGGGAGAGGAAGCTCTTTCTTTCTGTCCTTTATAAAAAGGTTGGTTTAATACTGGGAAGTCAATCCCCTATCTTTTAAAAGCCTTTTTCTTGTATTCATATTTGCCCACACACGGGCTTTCTCTAGGTGTGGTTGGGGCACCCTCTGGCTGTGGGGCATGGGTTTCTTATTGAGGTGGCTTTGCTTGTTGGGGCACACAGAATCGAGAGCCCCACTCAGCAGTGGGAGCGCAAGTGGGTGCTCTGCGGCACGTGGGGTCTTCCAGGACCAGGGATCGAACCCACGGCCCCTGCAAGGGCAGGCAGCTTCTTCACCACTGGACCACCAGGGAAGGCCCGGGGCTCGGGCGTTTCTGAGCGCCTCAAGGCACCACCTGCCCCCACTGAGCCTCATCCTGGCCCCGGAAGCCGGCTTGTGCTGACGTAGGAGACGTGATGACTGAGCGCTTCTCCTCCTCACCCGTGTTCAGTGGCTTCACGCTTGCAGCTTGAAATCTGCCCTGGTGGGTGCGTTTGCACAGAGAAATGGACAGTTATCATAAACAGGGTTCTTTCTTTCGTCTGCCTCACACTCTCCACCAGAGCTGGCTGTGAAATATCTACCAGTCCGTCACTGGAGTCAGGAGACAAGAGTTCACACCCAGCTTGGTCCCTTAGTGGCTGAATGCCTGCCTCCGTATTTCGGTGTCCTCATCTCTGAGGGGGTCCTTCTCTCAGAGTGACCCTGGGGGCTGTGCCTGAGTAAGTGCTCTCAGCTGTGGTCCCGGGACCAGAGTATCAGCATCACCCGGTAGCTTGTTGAAATACAGGATCCTGGGCCGCACCCCAGACGTCCTGGATCAGAATCCACATTTCCACCAGATCGTCAGGAGATGTGTCTGCTCAGTGAAGTTTGAGAAGCCTGCTCTGCGTGAGAGCTGGAAGCGATGTTTGCTCTTCCGTGTCACTGCCTGAAAACGCTCAGGGGTGGGTCTGTACGGTGGGGTCCTATCCAGGTGACACAGTGAGAGGAGATTATAGACGTCCAGGAGGGATGCTCAGGGGACTTTCAGGAGCCCCAGCACCTGTCTTCCTGGACCTCCGCCCTCTGACCCAGCCTCTCTCTTCTGTAGTTACGGTGCAGGAGATTTTTCTGGACTGATGGGAGTTACTGGAATTTTGCATTCTGGGCTGCAGGACAACCTAGGTTTGGGAGAGGCTGTTGTGTGGCCCTGTGCACCAGAGGTGAGGGGGCCAGGCGCCTGGGCAAGGTGGTGGTGGGGGGGTGGACCCACACACAGGCCCCTGTGAGCTGCACAGACATGCCTCCCCTCACACAGCCTCCCCCACTGGAGAACCCCGCCCTGTGTGTGAGCCGGGCTGAGGTGCAGGGATCCTCAGAGCCACAGTGAGGGGTCCTGGACGGGCTGGGGGCTCTGTGTCCTCCAGACTCAGCGAGGCTCCCTCCCTTCCTCCGACGGGATGGTGACAAGGAGAGAGTGTGGGACAAACAGGAGGGGCACTCGATAATGTGAAGTGTGGCCGAGGGACACGGGAAAGATGTGGGAACTAGGGCCAGCTGACAGATGATTCCCCAGCTCCCAACAGCACGGCTGCCCGACGTGCGGGAGTTTAGAACAGGGGCGAAGACCACACGGGCTGCTCAGATGGCCGAGGTCCACATCTGGCTCCATTCACTGCTTGTCTGCTGAGATCAGGGCAGGTTATCACTCCCCTGAGCCTCAGTTTTCCCCATCTGTGAAGTGGGAGTGCTGGCAGCCCTGACCTCCTGGCATCACTGTGAGGATGGAAGGACAGTCCATAGGAAGCCCTTAGCACACTGTCTCTGCAAGAGAAGAGATCAGTGATCGTGGCTAGCTGGGACATGGGGAGACACACGGCCCTCGGCTTGGCCGGCAAAGATCAGCTGAGAGGTGCCTGGCCGGGCACTGGGGGACACAGGCCACACTCAGGTGGTGACAGCACTGTGCTCTCTGCCTGCAGGGGGTCACTGGCGACGAGCTTCATGCAAAAGGAGGCTGCCCTTCGTCTGCTCCTACTAAGCTGGAGGTGGGAGACCCTGCCCCCCACCCCCTTGCCTGCCTGCTTCACCCTCGGCCCTCTTGCCCCGAAGCCTCCCCGGTTCATAAAGCCACATTCTCACAGCATCTCCTGACTGTTGTCTCTTTGCTGCGCACTTTGGAGGAGTCCTCTGGTTGGAGAATCCTGGAAGCCCTTGTTCTGGCTTTGTGGGCAGGGCAGGGGGACTTTGAGAAGTAACAGCTGGAGCGGGACTCCTGCCGGCGGGGCGGGAGCGGGTGGCACTGGGGGGTTTCACTGCAGTGGCCCCTGGTGGCAGCAGCGACTGGGCGGGGGTCCTGCTCCTGAAGGACCCCCCAGGGTCTGGGGGAGGATGCCCCTGTTGAGGAGCCCTATTTGTTTGGATTCAATAAGGCCTGTGGTTTAGGGGCAGAGTGGCGGCTTTCCAAAATGCAGGGGTTGTGTCAGATTTGAGAACTGGGAGGAGCCATGAGGTCGTGCCTGGGGCCCCCATATGATGGGGCAAGAAGAAAGGGTCTCTCAGGGGCCTGGCTCTTCCAGCCCTGAGCTGTTTTCACCTCGGAGACTGGCCCGTTTTCTATTCTCCCACCTGCCTGCTGCTGTTCAGGTGCTCAGTCATGTCCCATCTTTGCGACCCCATGGACAGCAGCACACCAGACTTTCTGTCCTTTACTAAGTCCCGGAGTCCACCCAAACCCATGTCCATTGAGCCGGTGATGCCATCCAACCATCTCATCCTCTGTCGTCCCCTTCTCCTCCCACCTTCCATCTTTCCCAGCATCAGGGTCTTTTCAAATGAGTCAGCTCTTTGCATCAGGTGGCCAAAGTATTGCAGTTTCAGCTTCAACATCAGTCCTTCCAATGGATATTCAGGACTGAGTTCCTTTAGGATGGACTGGTTGGATCTGCTTGCAGTCCCAGGGATTCTCCCAAGAGTCTTCTCCAACACCACAGTTCAAAAGCATCAATGCTTTGGCGCTCAGCTTTCTTTAGAGTCCAATGCTCACATTTGAACATGGCTAAAGGAAAAACCATAGCTTTGATTATACCAATCTTTGTCAGCAAAGTGACAAAGTGCTTTTTGTTATGCTGTCTAGGTTGGTCATAGCTTTTCTTCCAAGGAGTAAGCGTGTTTTAATTTCGAGGCGGCAGTCACCATCTGCAGTGATTTTGGAGCCCAGGAAAAGAAAATCTGTCACTGTTTCCACTTTTCCCCTTCTATTTTGCAGGAAGTGATGGGACTGGATGCCATGATCTTAGTTTTCTGAATGTTGAGCTTTAAGCCAACTTTTTTCTCTCTCCTTTCTCTATCCTCTTTCACTTTTATCAAGAGGCTCTTTAGTTCTTCTTCAATTTCTGCCATACGGGTAGTGTCATCTGCATATCTGAGGCTATTGATATTTTTCCCGGCAATCTTTATTCCAGCTTGTGATTCATCCAGCCTGGCATTTCTCACGATGTACTCTGCATATAAGTTAAATAAGCAGGGTGACAATATATAGCCTTGACATAATGCTTTTCCTATTTTGAACCAATCCATTGTTCCATGACCAGTTCTAACTGTTGCTTCCTGACCTGCATACAGATTTCTTAGGAGGCAGGTCAGGTGGTCTGGTATTCCCATCTCTTTAAGAATTTCACAGTTTATTGTGATCCATGCAGTCAAAGGCTTTAGCAATAAAGCAGACATTTTCCTGGAATTCCCTTTCTTTCTCTCTGATCCAAGGATGTTGGCAATGTGATCTCTGGTTCCTCTGCCTTTTCTGAGTCCAGCTTATACATCTGGAAGTTCTCGGTTCACATACTGCTGAAGCATATCTCGAAGGCTTTTGTGCATTACCTTGCCAGTATATGAAATGAGTGTAATTGTATGGTTTGAACATTCTTTGGCATTGCCTTCCTTTGGGACTGGAATGAAAACTGACCTTTTCCAGTCCTGTGGGCACTGCTGAGTTTTCCAAATTTGCTGGTGTATTGAGTGAAGCACTTTAACAGCATCATCGTTTAGAATTTTACGCAGCTCAGCTGGAATTCTATCACCTCCACTAACTCTGTAGTGATGCTTCCTAAGGCCCACTTGACTTCACACTCCAGGATGTCTGGCTCTACTGTTGTGATTATTCGGCCCATTAAGATCTTTTTGTACAGTTCTGTGTATTCTTGCCACCTCTTAATAATCCTCTTCTGCTAGGTCCTTGCTGTTTCTGTCCTTTATTGTGCCCATCTTTACATGAAATGATGCCTGGTATCTCCAATTTTCTTGAGGAGAACTCTAGTCTTTCCCATGCTGTTGTCTTCCTCTCTTTCTTTGCACTCATCCTCGAGGAAGGCCTTCTTCTCTCCCCTTGCTGTTCTCTGGAACTCTGCATTCATTGGGGAGATCTTCCCCTTTCTCCTTTCCCTCCTGCTCTCTTCTTCCCACAGCTATTTGTAAAGCCTCTTCAGGCAACCACTTTGCTGTCGTGAACGTCTGTTTCCTTGTGATGGTTTTGGTCACTGCCTCCTGTCCAACGTTACAAACTTCTGTTTGTAGTTCTTCAGGCACTCTGTGTGCCAGACAGAATCCCTTGAATCTATTTGTCACCTCCACTGTATAATCATAAGGGATTTGATTTAGGTCATACCTGAATGGCCTAGTTGCTTTCCCTACTTTCCTCAATTTAAGTCTGAATTTAGCAATAAGGAGCTCGTGATCTGAGCCACAGTCAGTTCCAAGTCTTGCTTTTTGCTGACTGTATAGAGCTTCTCCATCTTCAGCTGCAGAGAATACAATCAATCTGATTTCGGTATTGACCATCTGGTGATGTCCATGTGTAGAGTCTTCTCTTGTGTTGTTGGAAGAGGGTGTTTGCTACGACCAGTGCGTTCTCTTGGCAAACTCTGTTAGCCTTTGCCCTGCTTCATTCTGTACACCAAGGCCAAATTTACCTGTTACTCCAGGTATCTCTTGACTTCCGACTTTTGCGTTCCTATCCCTTATGCCAAAAGGATGTCTTTTTTTGTGTGTTAGTCCTAGAAATTCTTGTAGGACTTCATAGAAAACAATTGGATTAAAAATATACTGAGCATGGCCCTGCCCTCCAGAGCAAGACCGAGTGTTTGCCACGGCCGGTCTCTCCCGTCAGGATGGTTGCACAAGCCTCTTATCCTTATCTGACAGAAGGCAGACAAAAGAAGGGAGAACTACAAACCCAAGGACTCCAGAATGAAAACTCCAAAAACAGAATGCTAAGCAAAATGATCACATGGACCATAGCCTTGTCTAACTCAATGAAGCTCTGAGCCATGCCGTGTAGGGCCACCCAACATGGACAGGCTATGGCGGAGAGTTCTGACAAAACGTGGTCCACTGGAGAAGGGATGGCAAGCCACTCCGGTATTACTGCCTTGAGAACCCCATGAACAGTATGAAAAGGCAAAAGGATAGGACACCAGAAGAACAGACCCCCAGGTTGGAAGGTGCCCCATATGTTACTGGGGAATAGTTCAGAAAGAATGAAGAGGCTGGGCCCACATGGAAACACGGCTCAGTTGTGGATGAGCCTGGCAGTGGAGGTAAAGTCCGGTGCCGTAAAGGACAATATTGCACAGGAACCTGGGATGTTAGGTCCACGAAGCAAGGTAAATTGGATGTGGTCAAGAGGAGATGCTAAGAGTGAACACTGACATTTTAGGAATCCCTGAACTAAAATGGACTGGAATGGGTGGCTTTGATTCAGATTTTAATTCAGCCACCTGGAGTTGAGTCCAAGGCCCAGCTCTCTGCGAGACGGCTCCCCGACCACATCCTCATGGGAGGCTGTCCTCCTCGCTGCCCTCCATCCTGCGTCCCCTCTCTTGTCCCCAGCCTCCCTCCCCTCCCTGGAGGGGCCATGGTCTCAGCAGGGAGCTGCCTCGTTCCCCGAGGGGCTCGGGGCCCAAGTCAGGCCGTGTGCAGCCAGGTGGCTCCAGGACTGGCTCTCCAGCCCCGGGTCTCCTGGCTTCTTCCATCTTCTCGGTCCGGGGATCACTGAGACAGAACAGTGTTCCTGCTCTTAATTCATCCCTGGCTGGGCTCCAGGAAGGATCCGAGCTTGAAGAAGCGGGAAGCTAAGACTGCAAACTGGGTTCAGAGGGCAGAGAGCCCTGGGTCGTGAGAGAGAGAGAGAGACTTCCTGGGGGTGTGGCTCTCCGTGGGGGCCAGGGAGCGTGCTCAAGGATGTCTGGGGCACCTGTTTACACGGATGTGTGGGTGTCTTGGTGTGTGCATGAGTAGTCTTCATACACCTGTATATGTCTGTGTATATGTGAATCTGTGCTTGTAATATGCACAAATCTGTGTGAGTCAGCGTGTATTTGTGTGTTGCTTGTGTGCACATTTTCTACATCTCTATGGAGACGCTCGTATGTCCGTGTACATCCCTGAGTGTGTGTATCTACTCATGCTTTCTCTTTCTCCACCTCACTCTCAAGGTCACCGAATGGTGTGGCTCGTGTGTGTGTGTGTCCAGCTGCGTTCTCCATTGCAGGGCAAATCCCAGGTGAAATTCTCTCTACTTCTGGGTCTTCTACTTGGGACAACTTCAGCTTTTCATCTGAGTCAGTCTCCTTGGCCTTTAGCCTTTCTGTCTTGACTCCTTTCTACAGTTTCTGGGATCAGAGTCGCAGAGCCACCTTCCTCCCTGGCCACCCCATTTCAGGATCTCTGCTCGTAAAGGAGCAGGGACTCTAGAGCGGGACTTGCATGGACGCCTCAGGCTCCTGCGAGCCTGCAGTCGTGCCCTACTGTGACATTCTCAATGCTGTCCTTTCTGCAAGATGCAAATGATGATCGAAGGGTTGCTTCTTTTGCCGTGAGCTCACTGAGTGTTCTGGGCTAGGCATTTTCTGTGCATTATGTCCTTTAATCCTCATAACGACCCCATGAGTTATGTGTGTGGTGCATCTGTATCTCAAATGAAGAAAGTTAGTAGATGATGGAACCAGTACCAACCCCTCAACTGCCTGACCCTAAGTTCATGCTCTTAACCACCAGGACCTCATGCGGGAGCCTGGGTTCCTCTAGGCTGAGTGTGTGCAGTGGGGGTGGTGAGCTCCATTCAGTCAGATCAGTCGCTCAGTCGTGTCTGACACTTTGCAACCTCCTGGACTGCAGCACACTACGCTTCCCTGTCCATCACCAACTCCCAGAGCTTGCTCAAACTCATGCCCATTGAGTCGATGACGCCATCCAACCATCTCATCCTCTAGTCCCCTTCTCTTCCTGCCTCAATCTTTCCCAGCATCAGGATCTTTTCAAGTGAGTCATCTCTTCGCATCAGGTGGCCAAAGTATTGGAGTTTCAGCTTCATCATCAGTCCTTCCAATGAACACCCAGGGCTGATCTCCTTTCGGATGGACTGGTTGGATCTCCTTGCAGTCCAAAAGACTCTGAAGAGTCTTCTCCAACAACACAGTTCAAAGGCATCAATTCTTCGGCATTCAGCTTTCTTTATAGTCCAACTCGCGCATCCATACATGACTATTGGAAAAAACATAGTCTTGACTAGATGGACCTTTGTTGGAAAAGTAATGTCTCTGCTTTTTAATAAGCTGTCTAGGTTGGTCATAACTTTTCTTCCAAGGAGCAAGCATCTTTTAATTTCATGGCTGCAGTCACCATCTGCAGTGATTTTTCAGTTCAGTTCAGTCGCTCAGTCGTGTCTGACTCTTTGCGACCCCATGAATCACACCACGCCAGGCCTCCCTGTCCAGCACCAACTCCCAGAGTTCACCCAGACTCACATCCATCAAGTCAGTGATGCCATCCAGCCATCTCATCCTCTGTCGTCCCCTTCTCCTCCTGCCCCCAATCCCTCCCAGCATCAGAGTCTTTTCCAGTGAGTCAACTCTTCGCATGAGGTGGCCAAAGTACTGGAGTTTCAGCTTTAGCATCATTCCTTCCAAAGAAATCCCAGGGCTGATCTCCTTTAGAATGGACTGGTTGGATCTCCTTGCAGTCCAAGGGACTCTCAAGAGTCTTCTCCAACACCACACTTCAAAAGCATCAATTCTTCGGCGCTCAGCCTTCTTCACAGTCCAACTCTCACATCCATACATGACCACAGGAAAAGCCATAGCCTTGACTAGATGAACCTTTGTTGGCTAAGTAATGTCTCTGCTTTTGAATATGCTATCTAGGTTGGTCATAACTTTCCTTCCAAGGAGTAAGCGTCTTTTAATTTCATGGCTGCAGTCACCATCTGAAGTGATTTTGGAGCCCCAAAAAATAAAGTCTGACACTGTTTCCATTGTTTCCCCATCTATTTCCCATGAAGTGATGGGACCAGATGCCATGATCTTCATTTTCTGAATGTTGAGCTTTAAGCCAACTTTTTCACTCTCCACTTTCACTTTCATCAAGAGGCTTTTGAGTTCCTCTTCACTTTCTGCCATAAGGGTGGTGTCATCTGCATATCTGAGGTCATTGATATTTCCCCCAGCAATCTTGATTCCAGCTTGTGTTTCTTCCAGTCCACCGTTTCTCATGATGTACTCTGCATATAAGTTAAATAAACAGGGTGACAATATACAGCCTTGACATACTCCTTTTCCTATTTGGAACCAGTCTGTTGTTCCATGTCTAGTTCTAACTGTTGCTTCCTGACCTGCATACAGATTTCTCAAGAGGCAGATCAGGTGGCCTGGTATTCCCATCTCTTTCAGAATTTTCCACAGTTTATTGTGATCCACACAGTCAAAGGCTTTGGCATAGTCCATAAAGCAGAAATAGATGTTTTTCTGGAACCCTCTTGCTTTTTCCATGATCCAGCAGATGTTGGCAATTTGATCTCTGGTTCCTCTGCCTTTTCTAAAACCAGCTTGAACATCAGGAAGTTCACGGTTCACATATTGCTGAAGCCTGGCTTGGAGAATTTTGAGCATTACTTTACTAGTATGTGAGATGAGTGCAATTGTGTGGTAGTTTGAGCATTCTTTGGCATTGCCTGTCTTTGGGATTGGAATGAAAACTGACCTTTTCCAGTCCTGTGGCCACTGCTGAGTTTTCCAAATTTGATGGCATATTGAGTGCAGCACTTTCACAGCAACATCTTTCAGGATTTGAAATAGCTCAACTGGAATTCTATCACCTCCACTAGCTTTGTTCGTAGTGATGCTTTCTAAGGCCCACTTGACTTCACATTCCAGGATGTCTGGCTCTAGGTGAGTGATCGCACCATCGTGATTATCTGGGTCATGAAGAACTTTTTTGTACAGTTCTTCTGTGTATTCTTGCCATCTCTTCTTAATATCTTCTGCCTCTGTTAGGTCCATACCATTTCTGTCCTTTATTGTGCCCATTTTTGCATGAAATGTTCCCTTGGTATCTCTAATTTTCTTGAAGAGATCTCTAGTCTTTCCCATTCTGTTGTTTTCCTCTATTTCTTTGCATTGATCGCTTAAGAAGGCTTTCTTATCTCTTCTTGCTATTCTTTGGAACTCTGCATTCAGATGTTTATATCTTTCCTTTTCTCCTTTGCTTTTCGCTTCTCTTCTTTTCACAGCTATTTGTAAGGCCTCCCCAGACAGCCATTTTGCTTTTTTGCATTTCTTTTCCACAGGGATGGTCTTGATCCCTGTCTCCTGTACAATGTCACAAACCTCATTCCATAGTTCATCAGGCACTCTATCAGATCTAGGCCCTTAAATCTATTTCTCACTTCCACTGTATAATCATAAGGGATTTGATTTAGGTCATACCTGAATGGTCTAGTGGTTTTCCCTACTTTCTTAAATTTAAGTCTGAATTTGGCAATAAGGAGTTCATGATCTGAGCCACAGTCAGCTCCTGGTCTTGTTTTTGCTGACTGTATAGAGCTTCTCCATCTTTGGCTGCAAAGAATTTAATCAGTCTGACTTCGGTGTTGACCATCTGGTGATGTCCATGTGTAGAGTCTTCTCTTGTGTTGTTGGAAGAGGGTGTTTGTTATGATCAGTGCATTTTCTTGGCAAAACTCTATTAGTCTTTGCCCTGCTTCATTCTGTACTCCAAGGCCAAATTTGCCTGTTACTCCAGGTGTTTCTTGACTTCTTACTTTTGCATTCCAGTCCCCTATAATGAAAAGGACATCTTTTTTGGGTGTTAGTTCTAAAAGGTCTTGTAGGTCTTCATAGAACCGTTCAACTTCAGCTTCTTCAGCGTTACTGGTTGGGGCATAGACTTGGATTACTGTGATATTGAATGGTTTGCCTTGGAAATGAACAGAGATCATTCTGTCGTTTTTGAGATTGCATCCAAGTACTGCATTTCAGACTCTTTTGTTGACCATGATGGCTACTCCATTTCTTCTAAGGGATTCCTGCCTGCAGCAGTAGATATAATGGTCATCTGAGTTAAATTCACCCATTCCAGTCCATTTCAGTTCGCTGATTCCTAGAATGTCAACACTCACTCTTGCCATCTCTTGTTTGACCACTTCCAATTTGCCTTGATTCATGGACCTGACATTCCAGGTTCCTATGCAATATTGCTCTTTACAGCATCGGACCTTGCTTCTATCACCAGTCACATCCACAGCTGGGTATTCTTTTTGCTTTGGCTCCATCCCTTCATTCTTTCTGGAGTTATTTCTCCACTGATCTCCAGTAGCATATTGGGCACCTACTGACCTGGGGAGTTCCTCTTTCAGTATCCTATTATTTTGCCTTTTCATACTGTTCATGGGGTTCTCAAGGCAAGAATACTGAAGTGGTTTGCCATTCCCTTCTCCAGCGGACCACATTCTGTCAGATCTCTCCACCATGACCCACCCATCTTGGGTTGACCCACGGGCATGGCTTAGTTTTACTGAGTTAGACAAAGCAGTGATTTTGGAGCCCCCCCCAAATAAAGTCTGTCACTGTTTCCCCATCTATTTGCCATGACGTGATGGGACCAGATGCCATGATCTTCATTTTCTGAATGTTGAGCTTTAAGCCAACTTTTTCACTCTCCTCTTTCACTTTCATCAAGAGGCTATTTAGTTCTTCTTCGTTTTCTGCCATAAAGATGGTGTCAACTCATATCTGAGATTATTGATATTTCTCCTGGCAATCTTGATTCCAGCTTGTGTTTCTTCCAGCCCACCGTTTCTCATGATGTACTCTGCATATAAGTTAAGTAAGCAGGGTGACAATATACAGCCTTGACGTACTCCTTTTCCTATTTGGAACACGTCTGTTGTTCCATGTCCAGTTCTAACTGTTGCTTCCTGACCTGCATACAAATTTCTCAAGAGGCAGGTCAGGTGGTCTGGTATTCCCATCTCTTGAAGAATCTTCCACAGTTTGTTGTGACCCACACAGTCAAAGGCTTTGGCATAGTTAATAAAGCAGAAGTAGATGTTTTTCTGGAACTCTCTTGCTTTTTTGATGATCCAGAGGATGTTGGCAATGTGATCTCTGGTTCCTCTGCCTTTTCTAGATCCAGCTTGAACATTTGGAAGTTCACGGTTCTTGGAGAATTTTGAGCATTACTTTACTAGCGTGTGACATGAGTGCAATTGTGCGGTAGTTTGAGCATTCTTTGGCATTGCCTGTCTTTGGGATTGGAATGAAAACTGACCTTTTCTGGTCCTGTGGCCCCTGCTGAGTTTTCCAAACTTGCTGGAATATTGAGTGAAGCACTTTCCCAGCATCATTTTTTAGGATTTTTAAGAGCTCAACTGGAATTCTATCACCTCCACTAGCTTTGTTCGTAGTGATGTTTTCTAAGGCCCACTTGACTTCACATTCCAGGATGTCTGGCTCTAGGTGAGTGATCGCACCATCGTGATTATCTGGGTCATGAAGAACTTTTTTGTACAGTTCTTCTGTGTATTCTTGCCATCTCTTCTTAATATCTTCTGCCTCTGTTAGGTCCATACCATTTCTGTTCTTTATCGAGCCCATCTTTGCATGAAATGTTCCCTCGGTATCTCCAATTTTCTTGAAGAGATCTCTAGTCTTTCCCATTCTGTTGTTTTCCTCTATTTCTTTGCAATGATCACTGAGGAAAGCCTTCTTAGCTCTAGTTGCTATTCACTGGAACTCTGCATTCAAATAAGTATATCTTTCCTTTTCTCCTTTGCTTTTCACTTCCCTTCTTTTCACAGCTATTTGTAAGGCCTCCTCAGACAGACATTTTGCCTTTTTGCATTTCTTTTTCTTGGAGGTGGTCTTGATCCCTGTCTCCTGTACAATGTCACAAACCTCCGTCCATAGTTCTTCAGGCACTCTATTTATCAGATCCAATCCTTTGATTCTATTTCCCACTTCCACTGTATAATCGTTAGGGATTTGATTTAGGTCATACCTGAATGGTGTAGTGGTTTTCCCTACTTTCTTCAATTTAAATCTGAATTTGGCAATAAGGAGTTCATGAACTGAACCACAGTCAGCTCCCAGTCTTGTTTTTGCTGAGTGTACAGAGCTTCTCCATCTTTGGCTGCAAAGAACATAGTTTTTGGCAAAACTCTATTAGCCTTTGTCCTGCTTCATTCTGTACTCCAAGGCCAAATTTGCCTGTTACTCCAGGTGTTTCTTGACTTCTTACTTTTGCATTCCAGTCGCCTATAATGAAAACGACATGTGTTTGGGGTGTTAGTTCTAGAAGGTCTTGAAGGTGTTCATAGAACCATTCAACTTCAGCTTCTTCAGCATTACTGATCGGGACATAGGCTTGGATCACCGTGATATTGAATGGTTTGACTTGGAAAGGAACAGAGATCATTCTGTCGTTTTTGAGATTGCATCCAAGTACTGCATTTGGGACTCTTTTGTTGACTATGATGGGTACTCCATTTCTTCTAATGGATTCTCGCCCACAGTAGCAGATATAATGGTCATCTGAGTAAATTCACCCATTCCAGTCCATTTTAGTTCACTGATTCCTAAAATGTCAATGTTCACTCTTGCCATCTTCTGTTTGACCACTTCCAATTTGCCTTGATTCATGGACCTAACATTCCAG
Organism: Bos grunniens; assembly: GCF_055505025.1. Taxonomy (NCBI): domain Eukaryota; kingdom Metazoa; phylum Chordata; class Mammalia; order Artiodactyla; family Bovidae; genus Bos; species Bos grunniens. The sequence goes on along the minus strand of NC_141179.1, from coordinate 81,538,920 downwards.
GTTCCTATGCAATATTGCTCTTTATAGCATCGGACCTTCCTTCCATCAGCAGTCACATCTGCCACTGGTAGCACCTGCAAAGCACATGCCCAGTAATGGGGTGTCCTATGGAAACAATATGTGGGCCCCTTCCTCTCTCTCTAAGAAGGCTCCATGGACCCCACACTACAGTCTCCTTCAGAGTGATAACTTCTAGTCCTTTTTATGGAACACAGTAGGGTGGGGAGACATGATCTTTACAAGGCAGAAAGCTCTTGGGTGGGGCTAAGCAGAGAAGATCAGTGTCTGGAAGGAAAAGAAATCCGTTTCAGGAAAGCACTTTTATTGCTGGGGGTGGGAGGGCCCAGGTGGAGGCTGCCCATATGATCCACCTCAGTAGAAAGAGTGGAACAGGGGGCTGAGCCTCAGTGAGTGACTGCAGGGTGTCCTGTGAAGACACAGCAGGAAGGGCTCTCAGCCTCTTGTTCCCCTGACTCAGCCCCAGGAGGGTCTTTCCCTCCCCACCCCACACCGAGGTGGAGATGAGTCTAGAGACCCAGGAGGCCCCTCTCCGGAGGTCTGGCTCTTCCTAGCCTCTCCCCTCTAGGCTTGCTGTTGGTCACCCCTCTCCCACCTCCCCTCAGGTGCCCAGGGTCACACATGCAGCCGCTGCCCCAGGGATGGCCGGCTGCCCGGGACGCAAATTCCAGGCACTGATGGCAAGCTAGTGAAGGGTATCCAACGACCCCTGAGGAGGCGAGAGGGAAGGAGAGGGGCTGCGGCCTGGGAAGGGAAGCAGGTGGGCAGCGCTGGCCTGTCTGTGCCTGCTGCTGCTGCTGCCTGCCCGGCATCCCCCTTAAAGGGGGGCTGGACCATGCTGGACACCGGCTGGCCAGCTCAAATGGAGACCCACATCGATGGTCACCCTCACATTCTCTGTGTCCCAGGGACATATGCATCCCTCAGGCTCTAACAAGAGGAAGGCAGGCGTGGCCACCCCATCCTATGGATGAGGAGTCAGGCTCGTCTTCCTGCCCAGGTTGGACAGTCGGAGACCGAGCGGGACTTCCACACACATATCCTGATCCTAAATGTTTGGCAGGACTTCCCTGGTCCCGTCTCCGGTCTTCAAGTTGGACTCTCAACGCACTGTACTTGCATCTCCATGTCTGAGGGCGTTTTCTCCCACAAACGGCTATTGCCTTAGTGTGCCTGGATAGTAACAAGTCCCTGGGAACAGTCCACAGCTCCCAGGAGTGAGTGTGTGAGAATTGCAGTCCTTTGCCCCCTCGAGTGGAATAATTCTGGGGCGTGTATTGGGCACCACTTCCCAGGGTTTCCCAGCAGGATCAACTTGCAGTTATCCACTGAGGAAGCTGGCTTTATCACACACAGTGTATTGGCTGACTTCTCTTCCCCGTGTGAACCCTCCTCTGAGTTCCAGCACCTCCCAAATACTCTACTTGCTCAAATTCTGTTTCAGGGTCTGTATCTGGGGACTTAGCATAAGTCAAACTGCTATTAAAATATGTACAACTCTGTGTGAGATCTCAGAATATGATAAGACACAGCTTCAGGAACATAAGGATGATTGCCATACAAGCACCAAGTGAAATTTGCTCAGTTGTGTTCAACTATTTTCGAGCCTATGGACTGAAGCCTGCCAGGCTCTTCTGTCCATAGAATTCTCCAGGCACGAATACTGGAGCGGGTTGTCATTCCTTCTCCAGGGAACACAAAAGAATCTGCTACTTGTTTCTGCTTATTGTGCATCTGTAAAGCACCCCAGCCGTTGCGAGTGCAGGCACGTGTGCTAAGGCACTTCCGTCATACCCAACTCTCTGTGACCCCATGGACTGCAGCCGGTCAGGCTCCTCCATCCATGGGATTCTCTAGGCAGGAATACTGGTCTGGGTTGACGTGCGCTTCTCCAGGGGATCTTCCCAACCCAGTGATTGAACTCATGTCTCTTATGTCACCTGCCTTTTCAGGCGGCTTAGTTACCACTCGTGCTCCCTGGGAAGCCCCTAGCTGTGGCAGGCACCTTCGAGGATGGCCTTGTGTGATCAGTAACTATTGTCCCTTTGACAGAACCAGGCTTAGAGAAGTGGTGACCTGGTTTGTGCCCCAGGCTGACCATCAGAATGTGACCCATGGAGGGATGCAAGGATCTCCAGAGCGTGGCCTTTCAGTCAGCAGGATTTCATGGCTGGAAGTGTTGGCTGCTTCCTGGACATGATCACATGGGATACACATGGAGGGGAGGCAGGAGACCGTGCACTACCTTTTAAAAGAGTCATTTGCGTGTGGCTGTGCTGGTCTTCATCACTGCGCGCAGGCTCTCTCTGGTTGCAACAGTGAGGACTACCCTCTAGTTGCAGCTCAGGGGTCAGTTGCCCCGAGACACCTGACATCCTCCCAGACCAGGGACTGAACCAGTGTTCCTTGCCTTGCAAGGTGGACTCGTAACCACTGGACCATCAGGGAAGCCTGGAGTCCTCTACTCTTGTGTTCCCCTTGGGGCACAGGATTCCAACGTCGCTGAGGCCGAGGGAGTCCCAGCCCGAGGTGAGGAAGGAGGGCGTCCTGAACCCTCTGCTGGGGGTGTGGTGAGAAAGTAAGGCGTCAATGCCGTGAAGCCCTTTTCTCCAGAATTGCTGAAATTCACAGAAGTATAGAAGGTCCAACGGTCTTAGAGGCAAAGGAAAAACCTCACTTAAAAATAATTTCATTTTTTATGTATTTGATTTGGCTGTGTTGGGTCTTCCTTGGAGCTCAAAGGCTTCTCTAGCTGTGGCCCTGAACTGTAGAACTCAGGCGCTCAGGAGCTCTGTCTCACAGGCTCTGTTCGTGGCAGCAAGTGGGATCTAATTCCCTGACCAGGGATGGAACCCCGGGCCCTGATTTGGGAGCTTGGAGTCTCAGCCAATGGATCACCAGGGAAGTCCCACCTCAGGGCCTTAAGCAAATCAAGAAGCTTAATGTTTTGAGTGTGGCCCCGATAGGAGAGGCTACTTACGCAAGTTTGCAGAGTGAGGTGAAAAAGAAAGAAATCAAACCGAGGTCCGCTGTACCTGCTGTTGTCTAGATTTCCATGACGGCGGTTTTCCGACACAACTTACGGGTTCAGGCCTGTGCCGGTGCAGAGCTTTCGCTCCTGTCCTCGGGGATTTTGTGCTCTGGTGCGGGGAGGCGTTGCTTCTCTTTGTTCCAGAATTAATCATAAAGAGCAACAAAGTCCCTCGTTTATGAAGCATTAAATATGTGCTGGGCTCTGACTTTGTGCTCAGGGAGACTTCATCTCGTTCCTCACAAATCTCTTCTGTTGGCGGTGTGTTAGAGGCAGAGGTGTGACTTCTATCTTTGGGGGTTAAATCAACAAGGAGGCATTTGGGCTCCTGGAAAGAGTCTGTGTCTTGACGTGGCTCCATCACAGGGTGAGTCTCCTCTGGGACAATTCCGCGCGCAGTCTACGATACAGTGCAGGCGACAGGCCGCATCTTACACATCCTTAGATACATTTTAAATACAGTAGGAGCCCTGGACTGATATCCCCACATGTGGGCTTCCTGTCACCTTCCCCTGCAAAACGATACTAACTAAGCCCTGGGCAGTTCAGCTGGCGTCTTTACAGCAGAGTCCCTGGAGTTCCTTACATCATCCTGAACACAGAGCGGGCCCTCAGCTGCCACGAGCCAGAGTGAGGAACTCTGCCTGTGGCAAAGGTCATGAGGAAGGAGGCTCGGCACACGCAAAGGTGGTATCGAGCCTTAGGAGTCCCCTTGGAAATTCTCAAGCACCCACCCCCAAAACCAGAGTCTGCCTACTTTACTGCTTTGTGCTCTCACCTACACCTCTGACTTTACAGGGGGCTGTCCCCCACCACCTCTCTCTGAAAAAGAGTTAACTTACAGCTCCAGTTGGTAATGTTCCTGGGCGTGACAAGAGTGTTTCAACCTACAGACTCCTTTGGAAGTCCTCTAGCCTGCCTGAACAGGTTCTTCTAGCCACATTTGATTGTTCACAGCCTCCCAACCATGAGAGGCATGAGATGTTCTAAACTATCTAAATACAGATTCCTTTGAGCAGTTAAAAGATTGATTAGAAATTGTATTGGTGAAGGGTTTTTCACTTGTTGGGCCAATGTTTGCTGCTAAGTTTCCATATGCCTTACCTACTGTGTCCCTGGGAGTGTATTGATTAATATAATTGGTGTATAGGAATGTAAGGAGGAGCTTTAATGTTTGTAACCTTGGACCCTTGAGTTAATTCTCTTCTTGTTATAGCCCACCACACCTTTGCCCTATAGGAATGCAACTTTATCTAATGCTTTCGGAGGGTGCGCCTGACTTTAGAATAATCACCTTTTGAGAAAAATAAGTTTTCTGAAGAAAGGGTCATAAAATGTTAACAGGCCTCCTGGCCAGAAGATGATGTAAATCACCTAAACTTTTGCATATGATAAGTTTGAAAGCCTGGCTTCGATTAGGATCAAGGACTGCTGTCCTTGCATGACTCTACCCCTTCCCCCATTATCCTCTATGCACAACTTAAGGTATAAAAACTACTTTGGAATATAAAGTGCAGGCCTTGTTCACCGAAGCTTGGTCTCCCCATGTCGTTCTTTCTCTCACCTTCTGGCTGAATTCCCATCTGGACCGTGGAGGCTCGTCAAGCCTACTAATTGTGCCTGGGCTTCTAAGATCTGACCGGGGAGGCCTTAGTGTCTCCTCTCCTTCGGGAGAATGGGAGGATGCCTGCGGCCTATGTAGGTGATGAAATTCCTTGTCTTGGAACTTTATTAGCTTTCCATGTAAACCAAGTTATTCAGCCTCTTTTCTCCGCTGAATTTTCCTACTGAGCATTCCTTATTCTATTACTCTTTATATCTCTAATTAATATTTAATTAAAGCTATTGTATCCAGTTCGCTGACCCCGTCCCTGCTTCGAATTCCCTGGATCCACTGGGGCTGGACCCCAGCACTCAGCCAACTCTCGATGCGTAGTAGTTGACCAGGGGGACAGTTGGGTCCTGGTTTCCTTACAAAGGCTACCCCGAGCCCACATGCCTGGCACTATCCTCAGAGCGTTACTGGAGCGGATCTCGTTAGAGGTAGGCGCTGTCATCAGCCTTAGTTTGTGGATGGGAATATTGAGACCCGAGTGGCTGACTCTGGAGTGGCGATTGCATTTTACAACACAGCACACTGCCCTCTGCGAGATGTGGGGCTGACGGACCTCACACAAGGGGCAGAGCTGAAACCCCTACGAACAGAGATGCACGCGGTAAGCTAGAGAGGTGGGGTTTCACGGATGCTGAAAAGGTAGGCGCCATCACCTAATGGGTAACAGTTGAGCGAATCAAAGACAGCAAGGTCATGGGAGTCACTCACTAGGCTCAGACATGCGTCTTCGACCTCGCCGTGTGGCCTTGGGCAAGTCACTTCCCCTCTCTGATGGATCTGTCGACTAGAACGGCGGTGCCTAAGGCCCTCAGGTGAACGTAAAGACTAAGAGGGTAGGATAAGGATACAAAAGCCTTACTGAAGCACAGCGTTGGGATGGTGTGGAGCTCCAGAAATGTTATGTCCAGACTTCCAGCCCCATGGTTAAGACTCTGAGCTTCCCCTGCAGGGTGTGTGGGACCGATCCTTGGTTGGGAAGTAAGACTCCGCCTGCCTCGTGGCAAGGCCTAGAGAGCTGTTTCCAGTTTCACACTGGGCCACATCATCATGATGTCGAGGGGGCCCCTGAAGTCACTGGGATGTCTTTGCCCACGGTCAGCCTAGGGGAGAGGCCGGCGAGAGGGATGGGATTCCAGGGACAGGAGGCCAAGGGTAGGCAGGCGGATAAGGAGCCAGAAGGCCTGTCTCTGACTTGTCGTGTGGTCTTGGGCAACTTATTTCAGCTCTCTGAGAGGCTGTTTCCTAATGTGTGAAATGGGGACGTTTACACGAAACAGCGCTTGAGAAGCGTATCATGGCGTTGGTCTGCAACACCAGCCGATGTTATTGGTCATCCCAGCTGCTGTGTGGAATGGTGTCCCTGGCCTGGGCCCAGGACTGGGAGAATAATGGAGGGGTGCCTAGGCCTCCACTCCTCCTCCAAGGGAAGTCTCCAGCTTGACATCTGAAGACCAGGTTTTCCCTCTCTGGAATTGACCAATTCCCCCCAAGCTGCAAGTCAGGTAGATAAGCTGAGGGTCGTGTCCGTTGGCCCCGGGAGATAACGGCTGAGACCGTTACTCTGTAATCAGCCCAGAAGTGGCCTCTCAGACACTTCTTCATTTGCAGGGCCCGGGGGAGAGCAGAGGCCAGGCAAGAAAGCCTAGGTGACCTGTCACTGGTGCCCTGAGCGCTGGGCTGGAATCCAAGGTACAAAAATACTGCCCAGCTAGGCTACCCCAGAGTGGAGGCAACACCCTGACAGGTCCATGGGCTCTGGGCCATGATGTCCGGCAAAATCCAGCCTCAGCCCTTGCTGGCCTCTCCTTGGATTGCAGTGGATGTGGCTGGAACTTGACTGATGAATATCTTGACGTTTGTTCATCACGGTACTTTCGCAGTGATTCTGACTTTTAAGAAAGATTGCATGAAATGTTTACTTATCTTGACTACTGAATTCTTTAGTGTCCCCTTGAACTCTGCAACTGAGCTGAGTGCCTCATTTGCTGCCTCTTGTGCAGACCGTGGGGGCTGGTGGATTGGAAGGGAAGCCTGGCCCACAGAGAATGGGAAGACTCAGTATGAAGGTCTCCACTCCAGCTGTTGCTTCCTTATGAGAAGATCTGCCTCTAGGCTGGACAACAAGGCCTGAACTAGGTCAGTGAACTTGAGAGAGGCAGTTTTGCTTTCTTGAGGACATTTGGAAATGTGTGGAGACGTATCAGAGTGACTTAACGGTGCTGAACTTTCTACAAAACATAGGAGAACCCCTCCACCGACCCCCATCAAAGAATGATTTGACTCCCAACAATAATTGTGCAAAGGCTGAGAGCCTTGATCGAGAGCCACGGTATAAAGGAAAGAGCATGCGTTTTTCATCTTAAAGATGAGAAAGAGATGGAGAGAGAGGAGAGGGAGAAACAGGAAGAGAGTGAAGAAGGGAAAGAGGGGGAGAGACAGACACAGAGAGGGAGAGAAGGTTTTGAGCCTCAAAGGCTTAGTAATCCCAGCTCCCCCACTTCCCACACAACCTTGGCAAGTCACCTGCCCTCTCTGAATCTCACTCTTCACATCAGTGAAGTCGGGCTGATCACACGTCCTCGTGGGACTGAGGTGAGGAAGGTGAGGATCCAGGGATGTGACGCACAGGAAGCGTGCACACACGGCCTAACAAGAGCTCAGGAGGGCCGAGCCTCCCTTACCTCCCCCTCCTCCCCCTGGTCTCCCTGCCCCCGGATCCTCCATGGCATTTGCTGGAAAACTGACCCAGGGAAGGCTGCTTCTGGGACTGAGGAGGATTCTACAGACCTGCACCCTTTAGGGGCACTGATAAAAATTCAGTCTGGACAGTAGTCACGGGGGCTTCTGGAGCCTACTAGGGTGTTGGGGCATCTATGGCCAAACAGGAGGCAGGTCCCTGACGTCCCAACAGAGTGCAGGGCCCAAGGGTGGGAGGACTGAGCCAACCTCTTATCAGCCCCACTGTCCAACCCCCGAGCCTGGGGCAATCCTCCTGGCCTCTTCCCACTTCCCCAAAGCCTGGTATAAGGGCAGCTTCTGTGTGCCAACAGCCAGAGGCTGAGAGCAGAGGCTTCAGACTCTCAGGAGGTAAGACTCCCTCGGCTTCCCCGGGAGGACAGGTCCAGGGCTGGGAAGAACCCGTGCTCTGTATGGGAACCAGCGGGGACTCCGGTCCTGTGCACCATAATGACCCCTGTCCTCCCCCTTCTTCCCCAGTGTGTCTGACTCTGGCCCTGAAGGTGAGCACGCTTGTTCTTGCAGGAATGCTGGTCTGAGCTGAGCTCTGTCCCAGGGAGCAGTGATGTTCTCTCAGGAAAAGGGACTTGGGCTGACAACCCCCTGCTCTTCCCCTGATTCTCCAGCTCGGGGTCTGTTCGCTGGGAGACAAGGAAGCTCTCTACTTTGCCCTTTAATCTACCAGTTGAGCAGACCCTGCCTCTCCACTGTGTTCCAGGGGCCGTGCAGACACAAGGGAAGACCCCAGGAGGGATCGTGGAGCTGTGTGTCTGTCATAAGACGACTGTAGGAACATGAAAGGCTGCCTGCTCCTGCTCCTTCTGCTGCTGGGGACAGTTTCTGCTCTCTATCTGGGTGAGTGCTCCCCTTCCCTTCTCATCCATCTTCCGCTCATCTTTCTTGCATCATTTTTTGTTCTGGTAGGTCCAGGGCCACAGCCCACTGTTCAGTTGCCCCAGCCCCTCTCTAGTTAGATTTCTCCTGGACCCAGAGCTGTGACCTGAACATTCCCCCAGGGCTCCTTTGCAAGGAAAAACACCCCTCTGTGAAGATGAGGGCTTCCCACATCTCTCACTCCCAAATTACCCGCACGTGGTGTCAGCTGGGATCAGGTTCTCATGCAACTGTGTGTGTGATGCAAGAATTCTGGCTCATCCAACCCCCAAGGGATCCTTCCCGTCTTTGGTTCCAGATGGCGTCCGTAGTAAGACTGGGTGGAGCTATCAGAGCTGTCCGTGGTCCTGGAGGAAGGTGGTACCTGGTCTGATGCTGGGGTATTTCTTTTTTCCAGAGAAGGATGTCCCCCATCTGGGTGATCTGGAGACACAGGCAGACCTGAGCCAGGACTCTGAAGGCTCAGGGGGGCAGGAAGGAGAGCTGGCCCTGAGTGGTGAGGTGCTTGAGTTGGGAAGAGAGGAGGCCGAGGACACCCACGATGATGAGGGGGCCTCAGACCCAGATGACTTAGATGAGGACGTGCAGTGCCCCAAGGAAGAGGAGACAGTGCAACTTCCGGGCAGTCCTGAGTGCAAGACCTGCCGCTACAGGCTGGTGGGGACCCCAAGGAGGTTTAAGAAAGCTCAGGTATATGGCAGCGAGGCTGCTACGGGGGACCTGGGATGGAGAGACGGGATTGGATTCAATGTTCTGTTTCTTGTTCTTTAGACTAGTGGTTCTCTTAGCCTAATATGCATCAGAAAAGAAAGTGAAAGAAAGAAAGTAAAGTTGCTCAGTTGTGTCTGACACTTGCGACCCGATGGACTGTAGCCAACCAGGGTCTTCTGTGCATGGAATTTTCCAGGCAAGAGTACTGGAGTGGGTTGCCATTTCCTTCTGCAGGGGATCTTCCCAACCCAGGGATCAAACCCAAGTCTCCCGCATTGCAGGCGGATTCTTTACCAGCTGAGCCGCCAGGGAAGCCCAAAGAAAGGCACAAGAGATGGGATTCAGGGGGAGCAGTAGATACCTGATTTCTGATTTGCAAATGGATGTGGGGTCTGTCCTGGAGACTCAGGAACTTAACATGAAAACAGTGAATTTTCTCTCCCGCCTGTTCTCTCTGCAGAGAGTCTGCAGGAAGTGCTACCGAGGCAACCTCGCCTCCATCCACAACTTTAATGTCAACCTTATCATCCATCGCTTGAGCACAACGACCAACTACGGACAGGTCTGGATCGGAGGCTTCATCAGAGGTCGGGTAAGTGAGGGGCCCGTGTCCAGGGAGAGAAAGCTCTTTCTTTCTGTCCTTTATAAAAAGGTTGGTTTAATACTGGGAAGTCAATCCCCTATCTTTTAAAAGCCTTTTTCTTGTATTCATATTTGCCCGCACACGGGCTTTCTCTAGGTGTGGTTGGGGCACCCTCTGGCTGTGGGGCATGGGTTTCTTATTGAGGTGGCTTTGCTTGTTGGGGCGCACAGAATCGAGAGCCCCACTCAGCAGTGGGAGCGCAAGTGGGTGCTCTGCGGCACGTGGGGTCTTCCAGGACCAGGGATCGAACCCACGGCCCCTGCAAGGGCAGGCAGCTTCTTCACCACTGGACCACCAGGGAAGGCCCGGGGCTCGGGCGTTTCTGAGTGCCTCAAGGCACCACCTGCCCCACCGAGCCTCATCCTGGCCCCAGAAGCCGGCTTGTGCTGACGTAGGAGACGTGATGACTGAGCGCTTCTCCTCCTCACCCGTGTTCAGTGGCTTCACGCTTGCAGCTTGAAATCTGCCCTGGTGGGTGCGTTTGCACAGAGAAATGGACAGTTATCATAAACAGGGTTCTTTCTTTCGTCTGCCTCACACTCTCTACCAGAGCTGGCTGTGAAATGTCTACCAGTCCGTCACTGGAGTCAGGAGACAAGAGTTCACACCCAGCTTAGTCCCTTAGTGGCTGAATGCCTGCCTCCGTATTTCGGTGTCCTCATCTCTGAGGGGGTCCTTCTCTCAGAGTGACCCTGGGGGCTGTGCCTGAGTAAGTGCTCTCAGCTGTGGTCCCGGGACCAGAGTATCAGCATCACCCGGTAGCTTGTTGAAATACAGGATCCTGGGCCGCACCCCAGACGTCCTGGATCAGAATCCACATTTCCACCAGATCGCCAGGAGATGTGTCTGCTCAGTGAAGTTTGAGAAGCCTGCTCTGCGTGAGAGCTGGAAGCGATGTTTGCTCTTCCGTGTCACTGCCTGAAAATGCTCAGGGGTGGGTCTGTACGGTGGGGTCCTATCCAGGTGACACAGTGAGAGGAGATTATAGACGTCCAGGAGGGATGCTCAGGGGACTTTCAGGAGCCCCAGCACCTGTCTTCCTGGACCTCCGCCCTCTGACCCAGCCTCTCTCTTCTGTAGTTACGGTGCAGGAGATTTTTCTGGACTGATGGGAGTTACTGGAATTTTGCATTCTGGGCTGCAGGACAACCTAGGTTTGGGAGAGGCTGTTGTGTGGCCCTGTGCACCAGAGGTGAGGGGGCCAGGCGCCTGGGCAAGGTGGTGGTGGGGGGGTGGACCCACACACAGGCCCCTGTGAGCTGCACAGACACGCCTCCCCTCACACAGCCTCCCCCACTGGAGAACCCCGCCCTGTGTGTGAGCCGGGCTGAGGTGCAGGGATCCTCAGAGCCACAGTGAGGGGTCCTGGACGGGCTGGGGGCTCTGTGTCCTCCAGACTCAGCGAGGCTCCCTCCCTTCCTCTGATGGGTCGGTGACAAGGAGAGAGTGTGGGACAAACAGGAGGGGCACTCGATAATGTGAAGTGTGGCCGAGGGACACGGGAAAGATGTGGGAACTAGGGCCAGCTGACAGATGATTCCCCAGCTCCCAACAGCACGGCTGCCCGACGTGCGGGAGTTTAGAACAGGGGCGAAGACCACACGGGCTGCTCAGATGGCCGAGGTCCACATCTGGCTCCATTCACTGCTTGTCTGCTGAGATCAGGGCAGGTTATCACTCCCCTGAGCCTCAGTTTTCCCATCTGTGAAGTGGGAGTGCTGGCAGCCCTGACCTCCTGGCATCACTGTGAGGATGGAAGGACAGTCCATAGAAAGCCCTTAGCACACTGTCTCTGCAAGAGAAGAGATCAGTGATCGTGGCTAGCTGGGACATGGGGAGACACACAGCCCTCGGCTTGGCCGGCAAAGGTCAGCTGAGAGGTGCCTGGCCGGGCACTGGGGGACACAGGCCTCACTCACGTGGACTGACAGCACTGTGCTCTCTGCCTGCAGGGGGTCACTGGCGACGAGCTTCATGCAAAAGGCGGCTGCCCTTCGTCTGCTCCTACTAAGCTGGAGGTGGGAGACCCTGCCCCCCACCCCCTTGCCTGCCCGCTTCACCCTCGGCCCTCTTGCCCCAAAGCCTCCCCGGTTCATAAAGCCACATTCTCACAGCATCTCCTGACTGTTGTCTCTTTGCTGCGCACTTTGGAGGAGTCCTCTGGTTGGAGAATCCTGGAAGCCCTTGTTCTGGCTTTGCGGGCAGGGCAGGGGGACTTTGAGAAGTAACAGCTGGAGCGGGACTCCTGCCGGTGGGGCGGGAGCGGGTGGCACTGGGGGGTTTCTCTGCAGTGGCCCCTGGTGGCAGCAGCGACTGGGCGGGGGTCCTGCTCCTGAAGGCCCCCCCAGGGTCTGGGGGAGGATGCCCCTGTTGAGGAGCCCTATTTGTTTGGATTCAATAAGGCCTGTGGTTTAGGGGCAGAGTGGCGGCTTTCCAAAATGCAGGGGTTGTGTCAGATTTGAGAACTGGGAGGAGCCATGAGGTCGTGCCTGGGGCCCCCATATGATGGGGCAAGGAGAAAGGGTCTCTCAGGGCGCCTGGCTCTTCCAGCCCTGAGCTGTTTTCACCTCGGAGACTGGCCCGTTTTCTATTCTCCCACCTGCCTGCTGCTGTTCAGGTGCTCAGTCATGTCCCATCTTTGCGACCCCATGGACAGCAGCACACCAGACTTTCTGTCCTTTACTAAGTCCCGGAGTCCACCCAAACCCATGTCCATTGAGCCGGTGATGCCATCCAAACATCTCATCCTCTGTCATCCCCTTCTCCTCCTGCCCCCAACCCCTCCCAGCATCAGAGTCTTTTCCAATGAGTCAACTCTTCACATGAGGTGGCCAAAGTACTGGAGTTTCAGCTTTAGCATCATTCCTTCCAAAGAAATCCCAGGGCTATCTCCTTCAGAATGGACTGGTTGGATCTCCTTGCAGTCCAAGGGACTCTCAAGAGTCTTCTCCAACACCACAGTTCAAAAGCATCAATGCTTTGGCGCTCAGCTTTCTTTAGAGTCCAATGCTCACATTTGAACATGGCTAAAGGAAAAACCATAGCTTTGATTATACCAATCTTTGTCAGCAAAGTGACAAAGTGCTTTTTATTATGCTGTCTAGGTTGGTCATAGCTTTTCTTCCAAGGAGTAAGCGTGTTTTAATTTCGAGGCGGCAGTCACCATCTGCAGTGATTTTGGAGCCCAGGAAAAGAAAATCTGTCACTGTTTCCACTTTTCCCCTTCTATTTTGCAGGAAGTGATGGGACTGGATGCCATGATCTTAGTTTTCTGAATGTTGAGCTTTAAGCCAACTTTTTTCTCTCTCTTTTCTCTATCCTCTTTCACTTTTATCAAGGGGCTCTTTAGTTCTTCTTCAATTTCTGCCATACGGGTAGTGTCATCTGCATATCTGAGGCTATTGATATTTTTCCCGGCAATCTTTATTCCAGCTTGTGATTCATCCAGCCTGGCATTTCTCACGATGTACTCTGCATATAAGTTAAATAAGCAGGGTGACAATATATAGCCTTGACATAATGCTTTTCCTATTTTGAACCAATCCATTGTTCCATGTCCAGTTCTAACTGTTGCTTCCTGACCTGCATACAGATTTCTTAGGAGGCAGGTCAGGTGGTCTGGTATTCCCATCTCTTTAAGAATTTCACAGTTTATTGTGATCCATGCAGTCAAAGGCTTTAGCAATAAAGCAGACATTTTCCTGAAATTCCCTTTCTTTCTCTCTGATCCAAGGATGTTGGCAATGTGATCTCTGGTTCCTCTGCCTTTTCTGAGTCCAGCTTATACATCTGGAAGTTCTCGGTTCACATACTGCTGAAGCATATCTCGAAGGCTTTTGTGCATTACCTTGCCAGTATATGAAATGAGTGTAATTGTATGGTTTGAACATTCTTTGGCATTGCCTTCCTTTGGGACTGGAATGAAAACTGACCTGTTCCAGTCCTGTGGGCACTGCTGAGTTTTCCAAATTTGCTGGTGTATTGAGTGAAGCACTTTAACAGCATCATCGTTTAGAATTTTACGCAGCTCAGCTGGAATTCTATCACCTCCACTAACTCTGTAGTGATGCTTCCTAAGGCCCACCTGAGTTCACACTCCAGGATGTCTGGCTCTAGTGTTGTGATTATTCGGCCCATTAAGATCTTTTTGTACAGTTCTGTGTATTCTTGCCACCTCTTAATAATCCTCTTCTGCTAGGTCCTTGCTGTTTCTGTCCTTTATTGTGCCCATCTTTACATGAAATGATGCCTGGTATCTCCAATTTTCTTGAGGAGAACTCTAGTCTTTCCCATGCTGTTGTCTTCCTCTCTTTCTTTGCACTCATCCTTGATGAAGGCCTTCTTCTCTCCCCTTGCTGTTCTCTGGAACTCTGCATTCATTGGGGGAGATCTTCCCCTTTCTCCTTTCCCTCCTGCTCTCTTCTTCCCATAGCTATTTGTAAAGCCTCTTCAGGCAACCACTTTGCCGTCGTGAACGTCTGTTTCCTTGTGATGGTTTTGGTCACTGCCTCCTGTCCAACGTTACAAACTTCTGTTTGTAGTTCTTCAGGCACTCTGTGTGCCAGACAGAATCCCTTGAATCTATTTGTCACCTCCACTGTATAATCATAAGGGATTTGATTTAGGTCATACCTGAATGGCCTAGTTGCTTTCCCTACTTTCCTCAATTTAAGTCTGAATTTAGCAATAAGGAGCTCGTGATCTGAGCCACAGTCAGTTCCAAGTCTTGCTTTTTGCTGACTGTATAGAGCTTCTCCATCTTCAGCTGCAGAGAATACAATCAATCTGATTTTGGTATTGACCATCTGGTGATGTCCATGTGTAGAGTCTTCTCTTGTGTTGTTGGAAGAGGGTGTTTGCTACGACCAGTGCGTTCTCTTGGCAAACTCTGTTAGCCTTTGCCCTGCTTCATTCTGTACACCAAGGCCAAATTTACCTGTTACTCCAGGTATCTCTTGACTTCCTACTTTTGCGTTCCAATCCCTTATGACAAAAAGGATGTCTTTTTTTGCGTGTTAGTCCTAGAAATTCTTGTAGGACTTCATAGAAAACAATTGGATTAAAAATATACTGAGCATGGCCCTGCCCTCCAGAGCAAGACCAAGTGTTTGCCACAGCCGGTCTCTCCCGTCAGGATGGTTGCACAAGCCTTTTATCCTTATCTGACAGAAGGCAGACAGAAGAAGGGAGAACTACAAACCCAAAGATTCCAGAATGAAAACTCCAATCACAGAATGCTAAGCAAAATGATCACATGGACCACAGCCTTGTCTAACTCAATGAAGCTCTGAGCCATGCCATGTAGGGCCACCCAACACGGACGGGCCATGGCAGAGAGTTCTGACAAAACGTGGTCCACTGGAGAAGGGATGGCAAGCCACTCCGGTATTACTGCCTTGAGAACCCCATGAACAGTATGAAAAGGCAAAAGGATAGGACACCAGAAGAACAGACCCCCAGGTTGGAAGGTGCCCCATATGTTACTGGGGAATAGTTCAGAAAGAATGAAGAGGCTGGGCCCACATGGAAACACGGCTCAGTTGTGGATGAGCCTGGTAGTGGAGGTAAAGTCCGATGCCGTAAAGGACAATATTGCACAGGAACCTGGGATGTTAGGTCCACGAAGCAAGGTAAATTGGATGTGGTCAAGCAGGAGATGCTAAGAGTGAACACTGACATTTTAGGAATCCCTGAACTAAAATGGACTGGAATGGGTGGCTTTGATTCAGATTTTAATTCAGCCACCTGGAGTTGAGTCCAAGGCCCAGCTCTCTGCGAGACGGCTCCCCGACCACATCCTCATGGGAGGCTGTCCTCCTCGCTCCCCTCCATCCTGCATCCCCTCTCTTGTCCCCAGCCTCCCTCCCCTCCCTGGAGGGGCCATGGTCTCAGCAGGGAGCTGCCTCGCTCCCTGAGGGGCATGGGGCCCAAGTCAGGCCGTGTGCAGCCAGGTGGCTTCCGGGCTGGCTCTCCAGCCCCGGGTCTCCCGGCTTCTTCCATCTTCTCGGTCCGGGGATCACTGAGACAGAACAGTGTTCCTGCTCTTAGCTTCATCCCAGGCTGGGCTCCAGGAAGGATCAGAGCTTGAAGAAGCGGGAAGCTGAGACTGCAATCTGGGTTCAGAGGGCAGAGAGCCCTGGGTCGTGAGAGAGAGAGTGAGAGAGACTTCCTGGGGGTGTGGATCTCCGTGGGGCCCAGGGAGCGTGCTCAAGGATGTCTGGGGCACCTGTTTACACGGGTGTGTGGGTGTCTTGGTGTGTGCATGAGTAGTCTTTAGACACCTGTATATGTCTGTGTATATGTGAATCTGTGCTTGTAAATATGCACAAATCTGTGTGAGTCAGCGTGTATTTGTGTGTTGCTTGTGTGCACATTTTCTACATCTCTATGGAGACGCTCGTATGTCCGTGTACATCCCTGAGTGTGTGTATCTGTGTCACTTTGTACCTTAGACACCTGATCCGTGTCGCACACCTCCATGTGCACCACTGTGTCTTTGGGCAGCATGTTTGGGAGTGTGTGTACGCGTCAGTGTGTGTCTGAACAGATCTGCATACAGGTCTACTTGTGTGAGTATCTGTGTGTGTATCTATCTGTACAGGCCTCGGATGAGACGTGGAGTCTTAGGACTGCACGGTCTGGGGACTTCCCTGGTGGTCCGGAGGGCAAGACTATGCTCTCTAATTCAGGAAGCCCAGGTTCCATCCCTGGCTGGGGAACTTGACCCCACACGCCTGCCGCAACTTAGAGCTCGCGTGCCGCGATGAATACCCCACGAGCCACGACTAAGACCCAGGGCCGCCAAAAGAAACAAAGAAGACAAATGTTTAAGAGAATCCAGTTTTGCAGGCTGTGCCTGCCTGCAAAGGTGCTGGAGTTGATGGAGGAGACAGGATGGGAGACCTGCAGGGGAAGTGGTTGGTGTTGAAGCTGCAGGGTTGAGGCTTTCAGACGTGAGCAGGCCTCTGGAAGTAGGAGAATGGGCCTTGGTGTTGCCTTAACCGCACCAGGGCTGGGTCCTGGGGACTGCCTCGGGGTGAAGAGGCCTGTCCTCAGCGGAGGGGTCTGTCCATCTGCCTTGCATGGAGATTGAGTCAGGAGGCTCCTAATCCAGCATCTCAGTCTCTCCAAGGGCAGGGAAGGGGAGCTGCTTTGGGGTCAGGTCACACCCATGTCCCTGCTTTGCAAACTGCAACAGCCTCATTCTGTTTTTTAGGATTGATTTACCTCATTTTGGCTGCGCTGGGCCTCATTGCCGTGCACGGGCTTTCTCTGGTTGTAGTGAGCAGGGGCCACTCCTCACTGTGGTGCTTGGGCTGCTCACTGCGGGGGCTCCTCCTGCTGCAGAGCACAGGATCTAGGCGCATGGGCTTGAGTTGCTCCGCCGCATGTGGCATCTTCCCGGCACAGGGGTTGAACCTGTGTCCCCTGCACTGGCAGGCAGATTCTTTATCTGCTGTGCCACCAGGGAATCTTTATCAGCGAGGTCCTGATTCTTTGTCAGGGAAGTCCAACAAGCTGGTTCTTGAGACTGTCCTTCTAAAAGAAGCGGAAGCACTGGGGCGGGATGGCAGGGAGGGAAGGCTAATCTCTGCACAGGAGGCTCTGGGACTGGTATTCCTGGGTCTTGCTGAATGGCAGTGAAAGGGAAAGTGCTACTCGCCCAGTCGTGTCCGACTCTGTGCGACCCCATGGACTGTAGCCCACCAGGCCGCTCTCTCCATGGGAATTCTCAGGCAAGAATACTGGGGTGGGTTGCCATTCCCTTCTCCAGGGAATCTTCCTGACACAGAGACTGAACCCAGATCTCCCACATTGCAGGAAGATGCTTTACTGTCTGAACCACCAGGGAACCCAGATTCCCTCCTCTCAGCCTTCACTTATCTCCTTGACTGGGAATGGGCTCTAGCTAATCCCAGTGTCCCAATATATGACCAGCCAAGGTCAGAGAAGGAGGAGGGGAGGAGAAAGGGATGGTAGGAGGGCTCAGATCCTTCCAGACTGAAGCTTGCTTGAGGCAGGCCAGGGTAGTAGATAAGATGTGCTTCAAGTATCCAGTCCTGTCTCTTATTCACCCTCAAGTTCAACCATTATATATTCTTTCCTTTGGCTGTTTAAGGCCTTTCACCTTTGAAATCCTTGACTAAAAAGCAAATATTCTTAGGAGAAGAAACTCCTGAGTGTGTTGTCTGTTAATACCTCCAGGAGATTGATTGATAACTTGCCAAGAAAAAGGTTTTGTGAGAAGGAACACAGAAGGGAAAAATGTGTGTAACCGTTAGAACACATGTTGGGGGGAGGGGTTGTGGAGAAGAAGAGCTATTAAGAAGGAGCCAGCGAAGCCAAGAGTACTGTGTTCACAGTTTTCTTTTCCTGGGGACCTGGGAAGCCTATATTTCCCCGGTATTCTTTGAAGTAAAGCTGGGTTCTGCAGCACAGCACTGAGTCTGACCAGTGAGAGGCCGTTGGAAGTGATACAAAGGCCAGACCTGGCATTTATTTGTTTGCTTATTAAATATTCATTTATTTATTTGGCTGCACTGGGTCTCAGTTGTGGCACGCTGGATGTTCGGTCTTCATTGCTCACGCGAACTCTTAGTTGTAGCGTGTGGGATGTAGTTCCCTGACCGGGGATTGAACCCAGCCCCCCTGCATTGGGTGACGTGGAGTCGTAGCCACTGGACCACCAGGGACGTCCCAGGCCTGGCCTTTAAATGACCCTCTATGGTCACCCATGACCTTCCAGTTCTACTTCCCTTGCTGTAGTGATCTGGGGGTTCACATGTCTCAGACGGCATAGCTACCAAGTGGAAGGGCTGTCTGACCTACTTCATTGCACAACATTCTGAGATTTCACGATTTGTTCCTGCAGCAACAGCAACTGTTTTTGCCTAACATATAGAAAAGAAGGGGCCAACAAATTTCTTCACTTTCCCCAGATGGATGTGGCACGCAAGTCGCGACCCCAGACTCCAGGTTCACAAAGGTCTGGGTTTGAGTCCCAGATCTACCATTTTAGTCTAAATCTTAGCCTCAATTTCCTCAACAGAATGAAAGTTGAATTAGACAAAGGCTACTGCTCATTTAACCCACTGCTTGGCGATGGCCGGTTATCACGGAATGTAAACTTTGCTGCTGAGCTGTTAGGAATGAGCATGGGTTCTGGTTCAAATGCCCACATATTGCAAATTTATTTTTCTATCAGGGCTAATGACAAACCACAGCAAGCTCTTCCCTGGTAGCTCAGATGGTAAAGTGTCTGCCCACAATGCAAGAGACCTGGGTTCGACCCCCAGGTCAGGAAGATCCCCTGGAGAAGGAAATGGCGACCCACTCCGGTACTCTTGCCTGGAAAATCCCATGGATGGAGGAGCCTGGTGGGCTACAGTCCATGGCGTTGCAAAGAGCTGGACACGACTGAGCAACTTCACTGCTTCACAGCAAGCCTGGGCTTCCCAGGTGGCACTGGTGGTAAAGAATCTGCCTGCCAATGTCGGAGATGCAGGAGACGGGGGTTTGATCCCTGGGTCAGGAAGATCCCCTGGAGAAGGAAATGGCAACCCACTCCAGTGGACAGAGGAAGTGGGTGGGCTGCAGTCCATGAGGTCGCAGAGAGTTGGACACGAATGAGCACAGCGCAGGGGTGGGTGGGGCAGCAAGCTTATCCGGGTTAGGGGCGGAGTCAGTGACCCCGTGCTGAGCACACGTGATGAGGCCGAGGTGAGTCAGTACTGGGACTGCTCTTGATGCCAGCCCTGAGTCTTGCACAGGGAATCCTGACCTAATCGGCCGTGGGGAAGACAACATCAGGGTCACACGTCCACACGTGCTGGCCTGGGATGGGCAGAGGCGCTGTAGGACTGTCGCAGTCTGGAGGGAAGGGAGGGGCTGCAGGAGAGGGTGCCCCCAGGACGGAGCCACCTCCATCCCCTCATCAGAGAACAAACACCGCTGTAACCCCAGGCTTGGCCCAGCTGGGTTCACCGGGAACGCGGGTGGGGCTCCTGGCTGGGGAGGTCAGCTCTGCCTTCACTGATCCCTCTACTGTTCAGGTCTCCGGACGCTGCCTCCTCCTCTGGCTGGTACCTGGGGAAGTGTCACCCCAGCATCCTGAGGACAGGGGCTGGACTGAGGCAGAGCAGGAGAAGGGGCGACGGGCCCCCTGCGGGGAAATCTCACCCCTTCTCCCCATGCGGTGGGGATCACAGGGGTCGGGCCTTCCTAAACGACTCCCTCAGGTGCCCTGACCCCCATTTCCCTGCACCTTCTCTGGAGGGACCAGCCCTCCCCGTATAATCAAGCTCTGCTAAGACCTCATGGTCTGGCCTGGGTGCCCATCTTTCTGCAGCATCTCCTGTGAAACTGGTGGCGCTCCCACTCCAGAGCTGTTCAGTGGCACGAGCCCCTTCCCATGCCTCATGTTGTAGTCTTTTCCAAAAGATGACTCACAGAGCGTATGCCTCAGGCTTCATAAGGGCTTCCCAGGGGGCGCTAGTGGTGAAGAACCCACTCAGCAAAGGGGGAGAAGTAAGAGACCGTGGTTCGACCCCTGGGTCGGGAAGATGCCATGGAGGAGGGCATGGCAACCCACTCCAGGATTCTTGCCTGGAGAATCCTGTGGACAGAGGAGCCTGGTGGGCTACATACAGTCCACAGGGTCTCAAAGAATCGGACACGACTGAGTAACTTAGCACAGGCTTCGTAATGCTTAGCTGGACCTGCCCCTGGTGACCTTTCTAGGCCCCTAACACAGAAGGAAGGGGGCGACTGGGCACAGGGAGGCAGCCAGGCTGCCCGAGTCCGCTCCTGGTTCCCCCCTGCCCGGCCCCGAGCGGCAGGACACCTCTGGTTTGCTAACTGCAGGACCACGGACGAGCCATTCCCATGGCCTCGGTTTGCTCATCTGTAAGGAAGAGAATCAGACAAGAGGGTCCCTAAAGCCCCTTTAGTTTCTGATGTCACAAGGCCGACCACCTCGTTCGGGCCCCGCGGGGATAGGCCCGCTGACTGGCTGCTCACGGGGTGCTGGGTCTCACCCGACCTTTTCATCCATGTGGAGAAGACCCGCTGACCTCCTGGCACAGGGCGCCAGGTGGGGAAGCCCACTCTGCACCGGGCAGGGGAGTAGGTGCCTAGTTGGGCTCCTGAGTGAGGGGCCTGCATGTGTATGACCCTGTGGGGGTCCCAGAGAAAACAAGAAGGTTCCCTTCTCCGGCTTGAGGTGAGGGAAGGAAAAATTCACCGACGGTTACGTCTCCTGTTTCCTTCTGCGTCTGGGATCCACCTAAGTCAGAGAAAGGGACCCTGCACCCCCGTCTGACACGGGGCCTGCCTGAGTTGCTGGGGACTGCAAGGGCCGCCCTCGTGAGGAAGCGGAAACGGGATCGTGGTCAAGGTCCGGGAGGCTGAAGGGGAAGGGCAGACAGATGCCTCTGGTGTGCCCTGTCTCCTGGTGGGGTGGGAGTGATGAAGTGAGTCAGACCCGGGTCCAAATCCCAGCTCTCTCGATTCCTGGCTGTTTCTGGCTGTGTGTCCGGGGCAAACGACTCAGCTTCTCTGAGCCTCCACTTATCTTCAGAAAAGGGAACCTAATACCTACCTCGCAGGACTATTCTAAGGAGTAAATGAGCTAACACGTGTGAAGGTGCCTGGCACTTGGGCTCCTGTGGGCTATGGTTATTCCTATTTTTATCTCTTACTCTTTGGAAGGGGGACGGCCAGGTACCACCGCCTCGGGGGTCTGGGGAAGCAGAGCGGGGTGAGGCAGGGGGTGCAGGTGAGACGGGGGTTTTCGTGGGAACAGGACCTGTCTGCAGGGTGGCGGGGCGGTCAGACCCAGGCCTCGGCTGTGGCCCCTGTGGGTGGGCAGCAGAAATGAGAGCTGTTTCCCCTCCCATCCCCACCGCGCCCCGCTGGGTCTCCCGGCTGGAGGCTGGGCGCCCCAGGCTGAGCGTGCGGCCCGGTGGGAGAGGCCACGGAGAGGCCCTAGTGGCCGATAGAGTAAGCGCCTGAGTCTGTGGACTGCTTCTCCTCCGTGGTCTGGTCGCTGGTGTCCCCGGGATGGGCAGAGGCTGGGACCCTCAGCGTGGTCTCGCTCACCTGCAGGCAGAAAGGCTGGCGTGAGTGGGTTCCGACCGCGAGTGGGGTCCTCCCGTGGGCCCCCGTGTGGCGGACTCAGCCGTCGCGGGTCACGGCCGGGTCCGAGGGGAGCGAGGGCAGATGGATGTGACCCCAAGATTCTTCCCATGCAGCTAAAGGGCAAAGCGAATCCCAAGGCAAGCAGGGTCTGCCCACCCCCGAGGGACGACGAGTGAGTGGGGATGCTGAGAGCGATGACTACGCCCCGCGCTCGGCCAAGGTACGCCCGTCGGACACTCGACATGCACTGAGGCCCAGTGAACTCCCCTTCGTGGACCCAGGACAGTCCAGGGTCCAGCTCCCTCCCTGCCCCATTCCCTCTCCCTCTAGAGGACACCTCCCTCCCCCCCCCACCCCCCCACCACTCACCTCCTCGAACTTCCTGGCCTTGTACTGGTCGGCCCCCTTGAGGAAGTTCAGCAGAATGATGTCGCAGAGGACGGTGCCCTGGTGGAACAGCGGGCGGCCCTGAGCACTGCGGGCGGGGGCAGGGTGGGGGGAAGCTGGGGCGGGGGCAGGACTGCCCTGGGGGTGGGGCGCGACCTCCAGAGCTGCCCGGCTGACCATCCTTTAGGAAAACGCCCGAGGGCTTTGCTCTGTCTCTGGGACCCACCTCCACAGCTCCGGGGGGTGGGCCCACCCTGAAATGCGCCGGGAGAAGCCGAGAGAATGCGGGGGACGGGCGGGGCGGGGGCATTGTTCCCGACTCCGGGGAGCGGGCTCTGCGCCTGCTCGGCTCTCAGGTCTGGGAACCCTGGGGTCTCCCCCAACCACCCCAAACCCCGCCACCTTCACGGTGATGGGGAACTCGGAGTTGGTAACAGGGGGGACGCTGGCCACGTGGGGGTCAGGACAGGAGATGCTGGCCCAGCGCGGAGGGGATGGCTCCAGGCAGCAAAGGGCGTCCCCCTCCTTCTCCAGGCTGGCCTGCTTCCCACCCACCCCGCGCCCCGGGCGAGACCGAGCCTGGAGGGCCCGCACTCACCACTCCCACCGAGGTGAAGGCCGCCACGGAGCTGATGATGGTGGGGATGATGTTGAACTTGCCAGCCTGGTGCACAAATACCAAGGTGAGCGCGCAGGGCGCCCGGCAGGGCCGGGTGAGGCCTGAGGCTAAACTTGGACTCCCAGCCAGGGCGGCCGTGGAGCCAGAATGCTCTAGGGGGACCAGTGAGCGCCCGGGCGCCCCCACCCCCACCCCGCCGCAGAAATGTGACCAGCGAGGGTCGCTGGGCGGGTCAGCCGCAGCACCCGCCCCCGACGGCGGGCCCGGAAAGGGCCTTGGTCTCGCCCCGCCCCCGGCCCGGAACTCACGTCTCCGTACACCAGCACGTCGAAGCGGATGCCGAAAGCCTTGAGGAGGGTGCGGTACTCACTGCCGTTGTCCATCTTGTAGTACTTGGCGAACCTGGAGGCCAGAGGGGAAGGCGCAGGCTCGCTGCGGGCTCCCGTCTCTCCTGCTTGAACCCTCAGGGTCCCCTGGAGCCCTGCAGCCCTCGTTCACAGCCCAGCCCTGCCCGACGGTGGGGCGGGCCGCGGTCCTCCCCGTGTGGTCAGCTGGCCGCCTGCACAGCCATCACCTGGAGGGTTTGTTAAGGAGGCAGATTCCAGGCCCGGCCCTGAACCCAGAGAACCAGCAGCTCAGGACTAGGTCCCGGGAAGCTGCCTTCTGAAAGACTCCTCTAAGTGAGTGTGACGTGGAGGCCAATGAGCCCCGCTGGACTCCAGGCTTCCGCGGTTCTCTTTCTCTGGGAGTCCTCTCCCAGGCGGGTGTGCCCCTTGCCGTGGGCGTCTCGGCCCGCTTGGATTCAAAGCCTGCTTCTGCGACTTGCCAGCCGCCCAACTTGGGACAGTCACTAACCTCTCTGAGAGTCGATTCCTTCATCTGTGAGTAAGCATAATACAGAAGTCCTTCTATGAAAACAATGAAGTCACACTTGTCAGGGGCTGAGAACAGGGTCTGGAACAAAGAAAGCCTGGGGAGAGGCTCCCTGGTGCCGACACTGTGAAGGAATACACTGATTCCGAAAGTGCTCTGTAGAGCGGCTTTAAAAAAGTGCTTTTAGGAATTTTCTGGCGGTCCACTGGTTGGGACTTTGTGCTTCCAATACAGGGGATGCAGGTTTGAACCCTAGTCAGGGAACTAAGATCCCTCATGACACAGGGGTGGCTGAGATGATGATGATAATAAATGCTTTTAGACACTGAATCTCATAAGCCAGTGGGATAAGGGTGTGACTGGCTCTAGGGGTTAAATGACTGGTCCAGGGTGACTCACCTGGCCGAGACCTAATGCTGGATTTGCCCCTCCTCCACTCCTTTTCAAGAACTCGCTCTCTGAGCTTTCTCTGCTGTGTGCCCGGAACCACGCGGAAGACTGATCAGAGTGATCACATTTCATTCTCACTGAACACAGTGAGGTGGGTATCATACCATTTAGGGATACCTGTGGTGGTGAAGGGGTCTACTTGCCGTCTCACTGTCAGCAAGGACTTGAATTGCATTTATCTTTTGGTTTCTAAAGCCAGTGCGTTTCCCGGGCCTCTCCCAGAACAGAGGACAGCTGAGAAGCTCAGTCCCTGGAAGTGTCCAGCGACTGACACGACGCCCCTCCCAGGGATGTTTGCTTTCCAAACTGTCCAGCGAGGCGGGGGATGAAGTGCTGAGCCCAAGGGGACAGATAACGGAAGGATCATGGGGTGGGGCGGGGGTGGGGGTGGCGGGGGAGAAGGTCACGTGTGGCGGGGGTGGGGTGGGGAAGAGCCACTTTAAATTGTAAATGCCGGCTACTGCCACTGCTGGCTGGGTGGCTTCCCCTGTGGCCCATCAGTAAAGAATCCGCCTGCCAGTGCAGGAGACTTCAGTCCCTGGGTCGGGAAGATCCCCTGGAGGAAGAGCTAGCAACCCGCTCCAGTATTCTTGCCTGGGAAATTCCATGGACAGAGGAGCCTGGCGGGGTACAGTCTGTATGATTGCAAAGAGTCAGACACCACTGAAGGACGCAGCCAGCACGCACGTCAGCTCTGGGAACTCCGGGGTCAGACAGAAAGGAGCTTAAATCCTGGTTCCACCACCACAGGCTGCAGGTGTGGGCTCTTTCCTGGGACTCAGCCCCTGAGGTTTCACTTCTGGCGTCTATAACCCGGGTGTGCTGAGGCCTCCTCTGCAGGTCAGTCAGTGAGAGTGGTGACCCTGAGCCCACCCTCTGAGGTGGGCGCGCTCCTGACCTGACCTCCGTGTCAGATGTCCTCTCTGTCCTTCTCTGCAGAGACCACTCCCGCCCAGCCCCCTGCCCTCGGGTCAGGCTGGTCCAGCCAGTGGGAGGTGCCCTCGCGTGGCCAGAGGGTGAAGGGAAGACAGGCAGGGTGCTTTTTGTCTCCCAGCTCCTCTGCGGGGCCTCTAACCAGGCTGGCCTCCCCCCTGAGGCCCAGAGCCCGCAGGGCAGCCTGCCTACCTCTGCAAAGAGTGCCTCCATGCAGTCGCCCCTTTTGAGAGCCCTGACTGCTCCCTCCTGGGACTCCGGCCCTCCCCTTCCCCACTTTACAAGCAGGAAGCTCGGGCCTGGAGAGCTCTGTCTGGGTCAGGAGGGCACGTGGCTGGAGGGGACCCACCTTCGGTTTCTGCCTGTGCCCGAGGGAAGCACCTGTCTGCTGACGGAGGCCTTGGAAAGGCTGGAAGGGGTTCGGGGAGAAAACAGCCTCTGGGGAGGCTTAGCCAGGTGTGTGTTTCCCGCAGGGGCTCTGCAGCTGGAGGGAGAGGCTGGGGAGACAAAAGGGTCCTCCTGACACTGAGACCCAGAGGGAGAACAAACCCAGGCCTGGGAAGGAGGCTGTGAGAAGGGCAGCCACTTAACCCCAAGGGCAAAGCCTTGGTGGGGGCGTTCCCTGGCTGGCCAGTGGTTAGGACTTGGTGCTTTCACTGCTGGGACCCAGGTTCAATCCCTGGTCAGGGAACTAAGGTCCTGCAAAATGTGCAGTGTGGCCGAAAAGGAAAAAAAAAAAAAAAAGATTTGGAGGAAAAGGACAAGGACAAGGAAATATGGCAGCAGCTACCTCATCCTCAAAAGTATGGTAAGTATCAGAACCTCCCTGGTGGTCCTGAGGCTATGAGTCCGCGCTCCCAGTGCAGGGGGTCTGGGGCTCCATTCTTGGACAGGGAACTATATCCTGCCTGCTGCCACTAGACCTGGTGCAGTCAGATAAAGAAATATGTAAAAGAAAATTAGGGTCAGTGTGGTCTGGGTGGAGGTGGTAGAGAGCTTTACAGAGCAAGGCAAAAAGCACCAAACTCGAACCACACCAGCTGTAAGAAAATAGGACAAACACCAGAAAGGAAATCATCTATGTAAAAATGAAGAGGCCCCAGAACCTAATTCTGCCAGCAGACCTCGCAGGAGAGTTCAGGAAGTTTGCAGAAGAAGGGTCTGGCGTGGGCAGAAGGCTCCAGAAAGTCCTTGCTGTGGCTTTCTCAGGTTGGCCCAAGGCAACGTATGAACCAGCTCCATCTCCCCACCCACATTCACAGAGCAGCAGAAAAATACACGTCTCTCGAGCTACTAGGGAAATTTCAAGAAGAAGGCAGTGTTGGCCCATTTTGCAGATGGAGAGACAGTTGACAAGGTCGCTTGCCTGAACTGGAATTCCGATGCACGTCTACAACTCCTCAGTCTGTGCTTTCAGCCGGAGCTATCTTGCCTCTGGGCGCTAAGTGGCGGTAATTACTCTTTTGTTCTTGCCTTCTTTCTTTGGGAAGGACAGAGCACCAGATCTGAAAGCCCTTCTGTGCTCTGAGTTCTGTCTCAGGTCACTGGAGCACTCAGGGCCCTTGTCTGAGCGGCAGCTGAGGGCTGGGGATGGGGCGGGCGGGCGGGCTCAGGGCCGGAACCGGGACCGCGCTCCTGAGGTCTGCGTCCCTGGCTCACGGCCGCAGTCGTGGGGAACGCTCTGACATGGGCTCGGAGAACAAGAAGTCGGTATCCTGGGTACCGCCGCTCAGAGCGGGGCTGGCTAAATTTATCTTGGGAAGGAATGTGAAGAGAACAGAGAGAAGAACCAAAGCGGACTTGGTTCCCCTCCAGCACCTGCCTTCCAAGAGGCAATAAGCACGCTCAGATCATTATCTCGCCGCCCACACGCCCTCGGAGGAGGCTTGGCAGGGATGGGTTCTCCTCCCGGGAGGGCGGGAGGAGGAACGGCTTTCGGCCGGGGGGAGACGGGAGGCCCCAGCTGCAGACGTGGGAGCGACCCAGGCGTCCTGACTTCTGCACTCCGTGTGGCTGCAGTTGTGGGGGGAAATCACGGAATCTGGCCCCACCCTGCGGCAGAGACAGGCTCCCTGCGCACCAGGCTAGGGGTTATCTTCTGTCTTGGCATCCAGCTGGACCGGGTTTCCCAGCCCCCTCGCCTTTACCTGGGCCCCCAGGACCAGTTCTTGTCAACAGACAAGTGAAGGGAAGTGATGGCTGTTACCACTGGGCTGGGGTTTGTGAGAGCCGTGTGCCTTCCTTATCCTTCCCAGCCTCATGGCCTGGTGCTTAGGAGCCAGGGGAGAGCTCAGGCCCCAGAGGAGGCTGACCCATGGGTGGCAGGACCCCCAGAGGACTTGACA
Organism: Bos grunniens; assembly: GCF_055505025.1. Lineage (NCBI taxonomy): Eukaryota > Metazoa > Chordata > Mammalia > Artiodactyla > Bovidae > Bos > Bos grunniens. Next base: position 81,511,527 of record NC_141179.1, on the reverse strand, counting down.
CAGCTCTCCACCCACCCTGACCCACAGGGCACGGGGCCTTGAGCAAGGCATAAGCCTCTGCTGAGCCACTGAGCTGCAGGGCCTATTAAGGCAGCTAGCAGTACTTACCCTGACTACTACAAACTCCTCCCTCATAGCTCAGTCACTGGGAAAGAATCTGCCTGCAGTGCAGGAGACCCGGGTTCAGTTCCTGGCTTGGGAAGGTCCCCTGGAGAAGGAAATGGCAACCCACTCCAGTATTCTTGCCTGGAGAACCCCATGGACAGAGGAGCCTGGTGGGCGACAGTTCACGGGGTCGAAAGAGTAGGTCACGACTTAGCGACTAAACCACCACCATCACGTCACAGCTCAGAAGACTGAGGCTCAGAGGGAAGAAGTATTTGTAGAAGAACAAAGAATGAGCTAACACTGGGGAGTCATTCAAGATTACAGAGGGCGAATTCCAAGGACACCACATTGCCAGAAACAAACCCTCTTAGGAAGTCCAGGAGATGGGCGTGTGGGTCCACGGCTGTCGTTAACCAGCTTTTGGACCCCGGGCAAGTCTCTCAACCTCTCTGAGCTTTTTGCTTTGGTCGATAAGTGAGACTGAAAAGAGCCGCAGGAAGGGCGGAGACGGGATGGTGCCCAGATGGACATCGTGAGTGCTCAAGGCACGTCTGTTTCCTCATCCTGAGAACGAGGCAAAGTGAAACCACAGAATCGAGGGGACTCCCTGGTGCGCCAGTGGCTAAGATTTCGTGCCCCCACTGCGGGGGGCCCGGATTCAACCCCTGGTGAGGGAGAACTAGGTCCCACATGCCGAACGAAGAGGTCACATGCCACACCCTAGGATCCCACGTGCCACAGCTGAGACTCGGAGCGGCTGAATGAGTAAATAACGAATAAAACAAACATTTAAAAAGAGCATTGGTGAGCCATGAGGCGTCCAAAGAAGGACCCCAGCCACCTCACCGAAAAAGGAGAAGGGCATGGGATTCCCTGGCGGTCCAGAGGTTCAGACTAGGTGCTTTCATTGCCACGGGCCTGGGGTTTGACTCCTGCTTGGCAATCAGGACCCCACAAGCCATGTGATGTGGCCAACAGATAAAAAAATAAACAGAGAAGTAAACGAAAGGGCTGAGCTACCCCATACCTGCGTGCAGGCCTAGTCACTTCAGTCGTGTCCGACTCTCTGTGACCTTACGGACTGTAGCCCGCCAGGCTCCTCTGTCCATGGGATCCTCCAGACAAGGATACTGGAGTGGGTTGCCATGCCCTCCTCCCGGGGAATCTTCCCCAACCCAGGGATCAAACCTTCGTCTCATGTCTCCTGCATTGCAGGCAGATTCCTTACCACTAGTGCCACCCAGGAAACCCCACTCCATGGCTGAGCCCTGATTTTCCCCAAGTCCTCTGATTCCTGCCTCTCTGGCTCCGGCCTTCTTGGCTAGGAAATGAAGTCAGTGAGGACGGTATCTGCATTCAACTCCTCGGCCTGGAACGCCAAGCCCCAGGTCTGCCGTCCCAGCCTCACCCCCAGAGGCCCCTCATCGCCTGCACAGCACGCTGCCTGCTTTCTGGACCCCCTGAACACGCTCCGTGGACGCCGACTTCTGTGCGTCTGTCCCTGATGCCCCTTCTCCTCCCGTTCCCCACCGCGCAGACCCCTATTCATCCCGCGGGGCCCAGCTGCACGGCCGGCACTTCTACTCCCCACAGCTCTTCACAGCACCCTGCTCCGCGCCAGCCGTGGTGCTGGGCACCGCTGACGCACGACAAGCTCTGCTCTCAGGTGAGGAAGGGAAACAGGAACGAGCCGCGCAGACCCACACTCAGGGAAAGCTGGACGCACGAGCACACGGCATGGAGGCTGGCGGGTCAAGGAAGGCGCCCTGCGAAAGCGACGGGGATGCTGAGACTTGAAGCGCGGGGGGCTGAGAGGTAAGATGGCCGGAGCTGGGCAGCTTTCCTGGTTGAGGGGTCTGCAGGCCCTCTTGAGGGCAGGATGCTGCGTCCTGAAAAGCTCAGCGACTTGGCAGGTGGAGGACAGAGAGGAAGCAGCCCTGGCTGGTGCACCTCGCCCCGGGAGCCCGCCTGTGTCTCTCTTCCCACTGCCGAGGTCAGGGGCTGCGTGCCTTGGCTCGAAATTGACCACGGTGGTGTGTTTACACCACGGAAATCGGCAAGCAGTACAAATCAGTGCTCTGTTCCCCCCGCCCTGCCCAGCGTGCTGGCTTCCCTGGCTTCCACAGGTGGCTCTAGTGGTAAAGAACCCGCCTGCCGATGCAGGAGACCTAAGAGATGCAGGTTTGATCCCTGGGTCGGGACAATCCACTGGAGGAGGGCATGGCAACCCACTCCAGTATTCTTGCCTGGAAGATCCCAGGCACAGAGGAGCCTGGTGGGCTACAGTCCACGCGGTCGCAAAGAGTCCGACACGACAGAAGCAACTTAGCACGCGCACACGCTGGCTTACAAGTGCAGCACTGAAGCTGTAACACCCTTTGGGCTGCCTTTCCTGTCTCTGCTGGGATCCAGGCCTCTGCTCCAGTACCTGCCACCCCAGACTGTAGCCAATAATTAGGACTATCGGGACTTGCCTGGTGGTCCAGTGGGTAAGAAGCCGCTTTGCAATGCAGGGAACGTAGGTCTGATCTCCGGTCAGAGCCACTAAGCCCACATTGCAACTCCTGGGCCCGTACGTCACACCTAGAGAGCCCGTGGGCCGCAATGAAGATCCCGCGTGTGGTGACAAAGACCCACTGTGGCCAGATAACACAGAAATAGTTTCTAAAACACTAACCGGGGACTATTAACTACAAGCCGGATCTCCCCGTCTCTTTGCCCAAGGGGCTGCCCCGTTCAGCAAGGAGTCGGGAAAAAGCTTGCTAGAGGGGTAAATGGATTTCTGAGATTCCTGACATCTCACAGTGGAGCTTCGCAAGGTTGGCCTCTGAGTTTCCTCCTACCGACTTCTCCCCATTCGTCAGGTGGAGCTAGGACAAGGCAGGAACAAAGGCTTTCTCTCCCCAGCAGAAACATTTAGATCTGACAGCTGGCTGGGTGGGGAAGTAGATGCTATTGGTGGGAACAGTGTAGGAAGTAATATACGTGCAGCACTTTCTCCCGCTAAGCACCAGGCCTGCGGCTTCCACACCCGTCATTTCATCGAGGCCTCTCACAACAGCAGCTCCATGGAGCAGCTGGTGGCTTAGGGACCCTGGAATGAGACTGTCCTGGGCTGGGATTCTGGCTTTGCCACTTGGATGAGCTACAAAACCTGGGGCTCAGGGCTTGGGTCTCAGTTTCCCCAGATGCACCATGGAAATACAGCAAGGGGACACAGCTGGGATCCAAATGGTGCCTCTGGAATCCACAGCTCCCTGCCCACCCGCTGCCGCTTCCCTGCGAGAAGAGGCTTTGAAGGGAGGGTTGGCTGCAGCCTCGGAGCAGGCCAGCAGCTCGTTCAGCTGGTGCCTGCAAAAACACGGCGGCCGAGGAGGAAAGCACGGTGCGGCTCCGACACGATGATGCCAGGACTATCGGGGGGAGAAGAGACCCCGAACACCTGCCTGTGCTGAGCTGGGAAGCCGGGGGAAGCCTGGGAGAGGGGCACCGACTGGCAGGGCTGGGCCTCGGGGTACAGGGGGCCCCCGGAGCCCAGCTGTTTGAAGGGTCACCTGTCTTAACACCCAGCCTCTCTCTCTGCTGTTATGACTGCGCCGTGAGGCAGGAGGGATCTTAGTTCCCTAAGTGGGATTCAACCCACGCCCACTGCACTGGGAGCTTGGAGTCTTAATCACTGGAACTTCAGGGAAGCCCCCCAGCACCCAGTCTCTGCTCTCCGACCTCCACAGGCTGCCTTCCTGCCCCGACTCCTCCCTGGGTTCTAGTGGGGGGCTGGTGGGTGGGAGGCACCGGCGGGGGACCGGCGGGCGGGAAGCAGAAGGTGGGGTGTGAGTTCCACCCGCTGCTGCCGCTTCGCTGGGGTCCCGCCTGGAGCTGGGTCGCTGTGCGGCTGTGGCCCGTTCCAGGCTCCATCCTCTGCACTGACTTGGGGGCCAGGGGTGGGAGCCCTGCGTGTGCTTCACAAACCCCAGCTGAGCTGGGGGCTCAGAGGGGCCTTTCCCGCCAGGCCCCTCGCAGAGACACCTGTTCTGTGGCCAGATAGGATGCCCTCAGCACAGGACTGAATCAGACACTTCTGAGGCCTGACAGTACTGAGAAGCTTGCGTGTGTGTGGGTGTGTGTGCACGCACACATGTGCACACGCGTACTTCCTCCTGCCTCTCCAGCAGCAACAATGAGTAAGTTATGAGCGTCAGCTACCGTAATAAATCACTTGTCAGAGGTGCTGCTGCAGGGCAGTGTGGAAGCTTCATTCTCGGGGTGGGGAGGGTACACATCACAGGTCTACAAATAAAGAGCGCATGCTTCAGCGGCCTGAGTCTCCAAAGCCCTTCCCCAGACCCCCACACAGACTGAATCGGGCTTAGAGACAGTCACCTGTATCCAGCCCATTTTACAGAGGGGGACACTGAGGCCCGCAGAGGGAACGAGGGCTTGCCAAGAAATCACACTGAGTTTTTGTGGCAAGGCCTGAACCACCGCCTGGACCTTCCTTCTGCTTGCCCTCTATTTTGCCTTTACTATTCTTGGCTCGCCCCAGCACCAGATCTGTGTGTGTGTGTGTGTGTGTGTGTGTGTGTGTGTAAACATTCTCGTTATTTGAATGCAGGTTTATTGTCTCTACTAGATTAAAGATTCCTTGACTGGGTCTTCCCTGGGCGTCCCATGGTTGGGAGTTGTCCTGCCCACACAGGGAACGTGTGGGCAGACCAGACCAGACCAGATCTCTGGTCTGGGAGGATCACACAACCCACGTGGCAGTAAACCTGTGCTCCACGACCCCTGAGCCCACCTGCCCTGCATCCCGTGAGACCACTGCAGCAAGCAGCCCACTCACCGCAGCAAAGAACCAGTGCAGCCAAGAATAATAAACAGATAAAGTTATCTTAAACCGGGGCTCTGTGACAACCTAGAGGGGCTGGATGGGGAGGGAGGCGGGAGGGGGGTTCAAGAGGGAGGGAACGTATGTATACCTATGGCTGATTCATGCTGATGTTTGGCAGAAACCAACCTAATACTGTAAAGCAATTATCCTTCAATTAAAAATAAATAAAATTTTTAAAAAGTTAAAAAAAAAGTTCCTTGATCCTAGGAACTGGTCCTGCTCTCTCCAGGTCAGCCACAAAGCCCAGCACACGCTGTAACTGCAGGTTAAAAGAAAGCCTCAAAGCCCTCCCCACTTTAGCCTGGACGGGTCTCCTGCCGCTGCCTGAACACCTCCAGTGAGGGGGAGGCCCCACGGGTGGGAGCTGCCCAGCTCACCTTTGGACAGCTCCAGCCCTGAATGGGTTCCCTTGTGGCTCAGATGGGAAAGAATCCGCCTACAATGCGGGAGACCTGGGTTCGATCCCTATGTTGGGAAGATCCCCTGGAGAAGGGAAAGGCTCCCCACTCCAGTGTTCTGACTTGGAGCATTCCATGGACTGTATAGTCCACAGAGTCGCAAAGAGTCGGACATGTCTGAGCAACTTTCGTTCACTTCCCTTCACTTCAACCCTGAGTGGTGCTTTCCCACGCTGAGCTGATATTTGCAGTCACTAAACTGAATGGAGAAGGGTTTTTATCATCATGTACAAATCCCTTGGAAGCTCTCAGACATCTGTTTAGAAATGATCCATCTCCCAAGGAGTGGTGGAAACTCCTTCCCAAAGCAGGGACTCGTAACTGTTACAACAGCAGGAAAAACAGCAACGAACGTGCAGGATCCGGTTGAACCTGCGAGGGAAAACCTGGGCCTGGAATTTGGGTGTCTGAGTGAGGGAGGTGGCATTCTCAGCAAAGCTTCTGCCTGGTGGGAAGTAATTTTGCCAGCCAAAATATACTTTTACAGTTGATTTTTTATACTGACGGGAAAATATCTCCTGGCAGACTCCTTGCATGGGGCTGAGGCAACATCCTTCCAGCAGGCAGGGACTCCTCCCCTGCGAGAAGAGTCCCAGGTTACATCGATTGATTCACGTTCTAGGAACCTAATCAACAGCAAAGGCAGACATTTAAAATATGGTGTATTGGATCTCTTTTTAAAAAAATACTATTATTAATTTATCTTCAACAAGGCAGGGAAAGGTCAATGGACACAGAGCTGGAAAATACACCAGACAGCCAAGTTACTAGCTGTTTGATACTGGGAGTGATCTTTTTTTTTTTGGCCTCAGTTTCCTCATCTGTAAAATGGGGGTGACCACACCAGTCCTGCCAGCGTACTTGGGGCCGTGAACATGAGCTCTGGGGTCAGCCTGCCAGAGTTCGGATTCCAGCTCCAGCACTGTTTGCTGTGTAGTCGGGGGGCAGATAGACGCAACCTCTGAGCCTCAGATTTCCAGTTATAAAATCCTCCCTCTTCAGAGTCGACGGGGTAATCCCCAAAGGGCACTTGCCAAGTCCCAGGCTCATGAGTGAGCACCCAGGAGTGCCAGCCAGTAGCCTCTACCCATCCTGTTGGCTGTTGCGCGGGTGGATAGACACGGGAGTGAGAAAGGGCTGGATGAATTCAGGGTCCCTCTAACTGCCTTGCCTCTCACGGTAAGCTAAAGGAAGCAGAGACGAAATCGGAGGACAGAGAATTCCAACCCGTAGCCCGGAGCCGAGAGGACCTGCACGTGTTTCTGCAGAAATGATGGAAATGACTGATTTTATCACACTTTCTACGGCTTTTGGAAGGAGAAAAAATCCAGATTGCAGAAAGCGCGCTCAAAGCCAAGGGTGCCGTTCGATTCTGTCTCTGTCAATCGGCCCGAGAGCTCGCTGAGCTGAAACATGGAGGCGGAATACACGCCAGATTTCCGAGTTTTATGAAAGCTGCGGTGGGGACGTTTCCAACACCAAACGATCGCTAGAAACACCTACGGCACGAGGAACATCTCGTAGCTGAACAAGTGTTTTCTGTCCCAGACTCTGAGAGAGGAAATCCAAAACTGCGTTGCCTTTTAGTATAGCAGAGCTGTCTTGGGAGCTCTCAGGGGAGGAACGAGAAATCCGATTGTGCTAAATGCATGGTTCTGATTCTGTCGTTCCAGCAATCAGGGTGGGGGTGGGTGACTATATCCCTGACAGCTGCTGAGTGGCCGCAGATCAGGCCCCTGGGTTTGAAGACTCATGTTCTCTTCACTGGGCCGTGTAACCTTGGGCAAGTCTCAAAATCTTCCTGAGCCTTCCTTGAGGGTAAGAGGCAGAGGATGAGCTCTAAATCCTCTCAAAAAGAGGTCTGAGAGGGCTCTTCCTACTTAACTCTAGGGGCTCCCAATCTGAGGTCCAGGAATAAGCTTTTCAAGGTCTTCAAAGCCCTGGAATTCTATGCTGTACGAATATAAATGCAGAGAAAGAAAGAAAGAAAGAAAAAAGATGGCCAAACTGCCCAGGAGGTTAACTTCCCGTAAAAGGAGCAGAACTGGGGGAGGGGAGGGTGCTTCCCTGGCAGTCCTCTGGCTTGCATTTGCTATTCAGAGAGCGGACTTCACCTTATTCGTAGAAATCGAGGATCCTGTCCAGAAAGAAATCGCCTGCCAAGTTGCTCACACGTGTGAATACGTGCATTTTTCTGGGGCAATCAAGGTTTTCTTACGGGCATGGAAGGCTCAGAGGCCTCCATGAGGTAGGGCAGAGCTGGGACCTCACAGAGGAAAGCTGTCAGGCTTGTGCTGAGTGTCTCTACTGACCTGCTCCTCCCAGCCTGACCCCGCCCCTCCTCCCTGCCTGGCCCCGCCCCACCTCCCTGCCTGGCCCCGCCCCACCTCCCTGCCTGGCCCCGCCCCACCTCCCTGCCTGGCCCCGCCCCACCTCCCTGCCTGGCCCCGCCCCACCTCCCTGCCTGGCCCCGCCTCTTCTGCTGGCCTGGCCCCGCCCCTCCTCCTTGCCCGGCCCCGCCCTGGGCTGCCCCGGCCTTTGCTTCTCTTGCTGGCTGCTCTGTGGGCCAGGAACCACTTCCTGCCCTCTTATCTTCAGACCTGGACCGTCACCAGCGTTATGTTGCTGCCCCCTTTGTGGACAATGTACTGTCCATTGAGGCTCTCCTCTCCCTTTACCCAGCTCTCCTCCAGTTACCCAGTGGGCATGTGCCATCCGTTTCCTGCTGAGACCCTGACTGATACAGGATTTTCAATTCATCTTTGTACTGTCTCTGCCTAGCCACTCAAAGACTCACACGTGTTCCCTGACACACTTTCACTCAGCCTCACCGACTCACACAACTGATGCACGCACTCACTCTCACGCACTCATCCCCAAATGCACGCACACACCTGTTCCGGGCAGCAGGACAGTCAGTGCCCCCACAACACTGCCTGCCCCAGCCCTCTGGGGGATGCAGTCAGTTCTCTGGTTAAAATCCTGCCCCGCTAAGCTGTGGGGGCGCCCAACACGCAGAAGCCCTTCTGCTGGGGTGGCTGTCACCTTGTGCACCCTGGAATTGGTAACTCTCGCCAGTTCTTATTTCTTAAATTTTTTAAATCCTTTGGCCACGCTGCATGGTCTGTGGGCTCTTAGTTCCCCAGCCAGGGATCAAATCCATGTCGGCTGCATTGGCAGCGGGGAGTCTTAACCTCTAGACCTCCAGGGAAGTCGTGCCAGTTCCTATTTTCAGAAATGCTGAGCTCTGTCTGGGACTGATGTGGACGAACCCACCCACTGCACGTTCTCAAGGTACTTGGAAAGGAGCTTCACGAAAACACTAAGTTAAAATGGCCTTTGGAACCTTACACCACGCTGACGAGACCTGGGAGTAAAAATAAAATCTTTCCACTCACTTTCAGGTAGGGACAGATGGGAACCTTCAGGAGATCACACAAAGAAAGATTAATTTAGATGGACCGCACCAGGTGCTTTGGGTGGGAGTGGAAGGGAAACGCGTGTTAGCTCAATACGAGGTCACCTTTCCAATGACTGGAGCCATCAGTGACGGACACATCCCGTCTGGGGCTGCATCCAGAGACTGCCATAGGAACTGGGAGCTAATGACCTCTAAGGCTCCTCTAACATGCACCTGTGACCTTGGCCTCATCACCTCCCCCTTCGGAGGGTCTACTTCCTTATCCGTTAAATGGCCGAGTTAGTCGAGGTGCCTTGGACAGCTATAAATTCTCTAAGTCTCTGACTTCTGCAGGCAAAGATCCTCAAGATCCTTGGGGTGGGGGCTGGCATTTGGAAAGGAGCTGCAGAAGTAATTAAGGATGGAAACTCGAGTCTCTAGCTGCCTCTGAACGTCTGAGTTTGCAGATTAAGAGAAAGCTGAATCTTGCCTGAATGATTTCATTCCCTCCAGAGCAAACGGCAACAGCAGGACGTTGGGAAAAAAAAAAAATCTAGCCTCTTTTGGAGATGAGGAAGCCGATGAATTTGACTGGGAGACAAAAGACTGGGCTAGGAATGGTGCCTCCAGCAGCAGCAACTAGTCTTTCAGCCTCCCTGGACCTCAGATTCCTTGTCTTTAAAGTGGGGATGAATGCATTCATCCTGACCGTCCTAAAGGAGAACGTGTCTAACCTTCCTGGTTGGGTTGGAAAGCAGCCAAGAAAACAGGTTTGCATCCAGGCGCCCACGCTTACCGGCTCTGTGACCTCGAGAGAAGTATTTCACTCGCAGGCCTCTGCTTTCTCAGCTGTGAAGTGGGGGGAGGGAAGGTCCTCCAGGCAGGGGGTGAGGAACTTTGAGCAAACGCACATGGGACCCTTCACACACTGGCAAGGAGCCTGGTGAGACTCTATGGAGCAGACACACAGGATCCGCACCGCGGCTGGCCTAACCCTTGTTCTCTTCTCCGAGGTTTTGGATCGGTGGCCAGGAGCCTCCCCGACAGGTGACCTCAGCTTAGCATTGGGTGTTCGTGTGGCGCCTGCAGTTTTCGGCAACACGAGGGCAGTGGCTGGCTCCCCCGGGGTGGGGAGTGAAGTTGGGGGGTGCTCTGAGGGGGCAGAGCCAGGGCCACAGAGATGCTCCCTGTGCCTTTACCCTTTTGGGCTCGATGCTGCTGCTGCTGCGTCGCTTCAGTCGTGGCTGACTCTGTGCGACCCCATAGACGGCAGCCCACCAGGCTCCGCCATCCCTGGGACTCTCCAGGCAAGAACACTGGAGTGGGTTGCCATTTCCTTCTCCAGTGCATGAAAGTGAAAAGTGAAAGTGAAGTCACTCAGTCGTGTCCGACTCTTTGGGCTCTCTAGAAACTCTTAAACCATAAGGGTCAAATAGAGCACCTTTGCCTCTTCACACTCGAGCCAAAATCACCATGGACAGTGACTGCAACCGTGAAATTAAAAGGCGCTTACTCCTTGGTAGAAAAGCTATGACAAGCCTAGACAGTGTGTTAAAAGGCAGAGACATTAATTGGCTGACAAAGGTCCATATCATCAAAGCTATGGTTTTTCCAGAAGTCATGTACAGATGTGAGAATTGGACCATAAAGAAGGCTGAGCAATGAAGAATTGATGCTTTTGAACTGTGGTGTTGGAGAAGACTCTTGAGAGTCCCTTGGACTGCAAGGAGATCCAACCAGTCCACCCTAAAGGAAATCAGTCCTGAATATTCTTTGGAAGGACTGATGCTGAAGCTGAAACTCCAATACTTTGGCCACCTTATGCAAAGAACTGACTCCTTGGAAAAGACCCTGATGCTGGAAAAGATGGAAGGTGGGAGGAGAAGGGGACGACAGAGGATGAGATGGTTGGATGACATCACCGATTCAATGGACACGAGTTTGAGTAAGCTCTAGGAGTTGGTGATGGACAGGGAAGCCTGGCGTGCTGCCGTCCATGGGATCACAAAGAGTTGAACACGACTGAGCGACTGAACAAAAACAGCACTCTAGCCTGGAGGTCTTTGGTGGGGTCAGCTATCTGGGACCCCCACATCTTAGTTTCCCTTAGGCTCTCAGGGATTATGCTCGCAGGGTCCTTAAAGACCCTCTGACCTGTCTCCCCACATTTAACCCAGGCTTATTTAGGACTGGCCTTCCCTTGTGGCTCAGCTGGTAAAGAATCTGCCTGAAATCGGGAGACCTGGGTGCGACCCCTGGATTGGGAAGATTCCTTGGAGAAGGGAAAGGCTATCTACTCCAGTATAGTCCATGGGGTCACAAAGAGTCGGACACGACTGAGAGACTTTCACTTCACTCATTTAGAAACAGGTCTAACTCATGTCCTGCTGTGCCTAGGGTGACAGAGGGTAGGGGTGCAGTGTATGTGTGGGTGAGCCCACCACGACCAACTGAAGATGAGAACTCCAAACCAGTTCTTCTTTGAATGAAAGACTTTCTTCTAAAGCTGTATGAGACCGATAGTCGGGGTCTTCTTCCTAGTTCTACTCTTCATAAGCTCTCCTGCCAGATGAATTAGCTGGAGGGCTGAGGAATATCCAGTGGCCAGAGGGAATTTATGAAGATGAAGACTTGCATTTTAGATCACAAGAATTTTTATTAATATGTTACTATTTTAAGCCACCATACAAATATCCTTTGTATTGATTTCAGTGTGATGTACTGACTGAATAAATATGACAATTTCTGCCAGGGAGCCAAACAGTATTTTTAAACTACTTTAAATTATGTGTTGTTTCCTATGGTTTTTTTTTTTTTTTTTAAGTTTAGAGTTGATTATAAAAGCACTTTCAATTTAAAAAAATTCTTCTTTCCAGAGAATACACACATATTTTAAACTATTAATTGTAAAGCTTGTTGTTGTGTTTAGCCTCTAAGTCATGTCCAACTTTTTGCGACCCCATGGACTGTAGCCTGCCAGGCTCCTCTGTCCATAATGGAGTGGATAACTATTTTTTTTAAACTACAAACAAAAATTTTAAAAGGCAAAATGATTTTTTTTTTGCTTATGGATGCCATTATGTTGGATAATACCATTATAATAGAGAAAATTTGAATATATATATAATATAATAGAAATACATTCTTAATCATATTTCCCCTGATTCCTGCCTATTTACCTAATTTAGCCTGTTTACAGTATATAACACTGTGTGCTTAACCCGGGCCCTGCCAGAAACTTCAGGACCTTAAAAAATTAAGGGAAAACTCCCCCAGAGAGCTGAAGTCTTCCACACATTGTCTGATCAGCTCCTCAAGATAATAAGGTTCATAGATAAGGAAATTGGGATGGAAGGTCACGGGCTTTTCAAGGGCTTTCAGCTGGTTCCCAATAGTTCGCCCAGAGTTCTCTTTTCTCCCTTTCTTCAAAATGGGGAGAGGGATCCCTTATGTTTCAAAGCCATTGGGAATGTAAATGAGATGGTATTTAAAGACTGAGTTCTTGTTTGGAAAGTCACTGAAGAGCTAACAGGAACAGTATAATCATTACTTGTCACTCAGATGAAATCTCTTGGTTACGGACAGAGATACAAAATTTCCACCTTTTGAGAAGAGGATACCAGCTATCACCATTGCTTGGTGAAGCAAGAAACCTCAGAAAATTCTGGTGCAGTAGACAAATGGGACGACCACAGCTTCCGAGCCGGAGGAGCTCAGAATGGGTTCAGAATCACGGAACGTTTCAGGAGGCCCTGATCTTGGGGCCTAACCGCCAGCTGGCAGTGTGACCCCTCCGCAGGGTCCCTGCTCGTGGCGGTGAGCTCGGAGGACGGCACAGGGTCTCCGAGGGGCTGACGGCTGGAAAGTCCTCCCTGATTTTGAGCTGAACCCCGAGGGGGTAACGTGGTGCCTTCTCTTCCTGGGGTGCACTGCGGCCTGACGTGTCAGGGTGCCCGCCTCCTTCTCGCAACGTCCCGGGGACGGGGCGGGGTTACCTGAAGTTGTAGCCCGGGGAGACACTGCTCTTCTCGGAAACGCCGTCCAGCCGGGTAAAGGAGTATCTGGGGACGCACTCGTCCCAGGCCTTGTCCAGGTCGCACGCCCAGCCGATCTTAATGCCCAGGACGCCGCCCTGGAAGGACAGGGGGCGGACTGAGCCCTCCGGTGCAGTGGGGTGGGTCCCAGCGGGGTGGGGTGGGGCAAGGGGCGGACTGAGCCCTCCGGTGCAGTGGGGTGGGTCCCAGCGGGGTGGGGGGGGGGGGCAAGGGGCGGACTGTGCCCTCCGGTGCAGTGGGGTGGGTCCCAGCGGGGTGGGGGGGGGGGTGACAAACGGATGGGGGATTTCCTGCCATTCTCCAAGTGGAGGGCAGAGGTCGGGAGAAAGAAGAGGGCTTTGTCACGCGTTGCTTAGTAAAGAAGGGCTGTAGCTGAGGGTCACAGCCCCTGAGCCTCTCTGATTCCTGCTTTCAGTGTCTTTTTTCTCCCCGTGGCGCTGGCTCTTGTCGAGCCCTGCCCTTTAGCTGCGGCATGTGGTCCTAGCTGCCCCACAGCAGGTGGGATCTGAGTTCCCGGAGCAGGGATTGACCTGCTGTCCCGGCATTCCGAGGCGGCCTCTGAACCGCCGGACCACCAGGGACGTCCCTGGGTTTTTTCTTTTGGTTATCTTTAGTCCCTTAGTTCCCATGCAGAGAAGTGACCACTGATCCATCTTCCTGTGGTGTGGGTGCTCCTGGGAGATCGGAGGCCTCTGCCTGCACGTGGAGCATGAAGCCAGGGGCAGGGGAGGGGGGCTGGGGGTGGGCAGGAGCTAGGGAGGCAGGAGCATGGTGGGCACAGGTCTGGGGTGCCCCCACCCAGGGTGCGGCCACCCGGCAGCTCCTCCCCAGCCCCCAGGACTCCCTCCACCGGCCAAAGGGCCCCCTGGGCCCCCAAGGCAAGAGCGGCTGGCTCCTCACCGTTTGGGCCAGCTTGGCAAAATCCTGCCCCGCGAACTTGACCACGTCGCCCACCCGCAGGATAGGGCAGAAGGGGGCTCTGTCGGGGTGGAAGCGGCAGGTCTTCACGTCGGCGGCTGTCAGGTCAGGGAGGAGGTTCCCCCTGGGGAGTGGAGGGGGGTTGAAGTGTGGGTTTCCTTCCAGCGTCAGCCCTCTGGATGCTCGCCGCCCCCCTCACCTCCGCCCTGGCGCCTTCCCGATGGCCCACACCGCCGCCCTCCTACATGAGGGTGGGTGGCCTTATCCTTGGCTCCTCTGCTGTGCTCTGCACGTGGACACCCACCCAGGAGGGGCTGAACTGGGGCACCACTGGAGAGGGGCTGCCCCAAGGGAAAAGGGACACCCCACCCACACGTGGGCTTGAGGTGGGGAGGAAAGGACCCCGCCTTCTTCGGAGGCATCCTCCGTTCCAGGCCCAGAGTCCGCTGTCCCTGCCCCCAGCCCCCCTGCCCAGCAAAGCCCCCGTGTGGGTCCTCAGCCCCAGTGCAGGAGGCTGGTGGAGAAACTGGTCCCAGAGTCCACCCTGGGGAGGTCTCCCCCTGGGGAGCGGGGAAGAAGGGGTGTCCCCTTCCCGGGGGTGGGGAGGTGGCTGCAATGCTTTTTGGCTTCAGGAAGGAACTAGGACTCAATCCTTTGGCCCCCTGATGTGAAGCGCTGACTCCTGATTCTGGGAAAGATTGAGGGCAGGAGGAGAAGGGGATGACAGAGGATGAGATGGCTGGATAGCATCACCGACTCAGTGGACATGAGTTTGGGTGAACTCTGGGAGTTGGTGATGGACAGGGAGGCCTGGCGTGCAGCAGTCCAAGGGGTCGCAGAGTCCGACACGACTGAGCGACTGAACCGAACGGGACTGAGGACTCACTTCTCGAAGTTGAAGAGGGGGAAACGGATGCTGTTCTTGATGAAAATAGTGAAGTTCTCGGCTTCCATCATGACAGGCCTGCGGGCGGGGCGAGAGCAGGAGCCCTGAGCTGGGGAGGAAGGAGGCGGAACCAGGAGGAGGGACCACCTACCTCCCTGGGAGCACCTCCTGACGGCCACATAGCCGTGGTATCTCGAGGTCTGAGGGAGAGCGGGGCTGGGGGAGACTCTGTCAAGGGCCCCTTCCCTGCCCCAGGGGAAGACGGGTCCGGGGGGCCCAGAGGCGCGGGTTGTGCCCGGATCCTTACGTCTCCACTGTGTCCACCTCTGCCGGGCACCAGCCCTGGATCTCGCAGGTCCGGAGCTCAGAGCTGTAGTTGACGCAGCGGCCGGTGAGGATCCCTGTGAGAGTGGAGCCGCGATCGCTGGGTGCATGCCCAGCCCTTCACCCCTTCCCCTCTCCCCGTCGGGGACGCCCCCCAACACACACAGGGATCCCGCAGGTGGAGGGAAAGGGCAGGCTGGGCCAGGGAGGTGGACTGGGGGCCCCGTGCTCCTCAGAGCTCCTCCTGCCTCGCCTCCCCAGCCCTGGACCGGGCGGAACGGAGGGGACGACCTATCCCTCCCGAGTTCCGGCCCCTTCACGGTGGAGACCCCTTCACGGCGGAGACCCCTTCACGTGGAGACCCCTTCACCCGGAGACCCCTTCACCGCAGAGACCCCTTCACGTGGAGACCCCTTCGCTGCAGGCTCTTTCCTGCCTCCGAGCCTTGGCTGCTTCTGCTCCTCTTGCCTAGAATGCCCTTCTCGAAGCCGCCTGCCAAATCCTGCCTGTTCTTCAGGGCCCATCTCAAATGTCCCTGCCTCTAGGAAGCCACTTGGGGTACCCACCAGGAACCAGGGCCTCCCCTGGTGGCTCAGCGGTAAAGCATCTGCCTGTGATGCAGGAGCCACAGGAAACCTGGGTTCCATCCCTGGGATGGGAAGATCCCCTGGAAGAGGGCACGGCGGCCCACCCCAGTGTTCTTGCCTAGAGAATCCCAAGGACAGAGGAGCATGGTGGGCTACAGTTTGTGGGGTCGCAGAGCTGGACACGACTGAAGCAACTTAGCACGCACACGCCAGGAGCCAATCTCTCTACCCCCAGCCCCCGCGTCCCACTGTGCGTCCATGACGGCCCTGCCCACCTTGGGCGCACCTGTGTGCACCCCATCGCTGGACTGGGAGCTCTGGGGGCAGCCCCCGCTGGGCTGGCACATGGTGGGCTTCCGTCAGAGTGGGCAGCAGCCCCCGAGACCCCTGATTCCCACCCTCTCCCCTGGCGGGGACATGCTGCCCTCCGGGTCCCGCTGACTCCATGGGGTTGGGAGCGGATGGGTAGGGGGCCGCACTCACCTCCCCCCGGGAAGCGCTCTGGTCCGCACTGGCTGTCCGACACACAGCGGAACTTCTCCTCGCTCTGTGGGGAGACAGGTGTGGGGAGGATCCATTACCCCAGGGGGCAGTGCGGGGGGCGCTGGAGGGTGGAGGGGTCCCACGCAGCTCCAGGGGCTGGACCCTGGGCCTCTGCTTGCATCCTCAACCCCACGCCTCCCTCAACCACACTGCCCTGCCCTCACCTCTGGGCAGAAGCCTTGCATCTGGTTTTCCGTGACGATCATCTTGGTGATGATGACAAAGACAGAGGTGCCCTTGGGAGGAGGAGGAGGGAGAGGGAAGATGCAACAGTGCCAGTTTGAGAGGTGAGTACGGCTGTTACCCCCACTGTACAGATGGGGAGACTGAGGCTGTTATCCCCACTGTACAGATGAGAACTCTGAGGCTGTTACCCCCATTGTACAGATGAGAACTCCGAGGCTGTTATCCCCACTGTACAGATGGGGAGACTGAGGCTGTTATCCCCACTGTACAGATGAGAACTCCAAGGCTGTTACCCCCACTGTACAGATGAGAACTCCGAGGCTGTTATCCCCACTGTACAGATGGGGAAACTGAGGCTGTTACCCCCACTGTACAGATGGGGAGACTGAGGCTGTTATCCCCACTGTAGAGATGGGGAGACTGAGGCTGTTATCCCCACTGTAGAGATGGGGAGACTGAGGCTGTTATCCCCACTGTACAGATGGGGAGACTGAGGCTGTTATCCCCACTGTACAGATGGGGAGACTGAGGCTGTTATCCCCACTGTAGAGATGGGGAGACTGAGGCTGTTATCCCCACTGTACAGATGGGGAGACTGAGGCTGTTATCCCCACTGTACAGATGGGGAGACTGAGGCTTGGACCCGGAGATCTGGCCAAGGTCACGGGGCTAAAGGCAAAGGTGGGGTCCACGCCAAGCTCTTTCCAGACATCCTCCCGACCCTTCTTGCTCCCCCCAGGGTGCTGTCCTTGATTTCAGGACAGGTTGTTGCAGAGCTAGGGAGAAACCCGGCTCCCTGATGCCCAGTGCTGCCTAGCAAAGTCGGAAGGCAGGCCCAAGCCCCCAGCACCTCCCAGCTGCTGGGAAGGGGTCCCCCAGATCCCTGATGCCACCGCGTCTGGTCTGGGAATCCCACTGGCACTCCTCGCCTTGGCCCCTCCTCGCCAACCTCCCCAGCATGGGGGCGCCCACAGGGTCCTGGGCTGGGCAGAGGGACGCACCTGGGGTGGGGTCACGTAGTCAGACACGTCCATGACTCGGTTGGCATAGCGTCCGAAGCCCTTGACCTTGGTCACCACCGAGGACTCGATGGCCGTGTCCCGCACCTGGTATGCCTTCTCGTGCAGGAAAACCCACCTGGTGGGGGGCGCGGGGGCGGAGAGCAACAGAGGAGGGGCGAGGCCCTCAGACGGAGGCCGGGAAAGGCCGCTTCCTGTCCGCCTCCAGAGGGCATGGGGCGCCTGGGCTGCAGGCCTGCGCCAGCCCAGGGTTGGCTTAGAGTCACGTTCTCCCCCTTTCTGCACTTCCCCCTACTGCTACTGCTGTCACTTCAGTCGTGTCCGACTCTGTGCGACCCCAGGGACGGCAGCCCACCAGGCTCCCCCGTCCCTGGGATTCTCCAGGCAAGAGCACTGGAGTGGGTTGCCATTTCCTTCTCCAAAGCATGAAAGTGAAATGTGAAAGGGAAGCCGTGCAGTCGTGTCCGACTCTTTGCGACTAAAGAGCCCTTTTAGACTTCTTTTCTCCCCCTCAGGGAACCCCTCCTTGAAATTTTAATACTACAGATGCCATTTGTACACTGTGTGTTGTTTTCTGCCTTTTACATAAAAAGAGTGAGCTGTTTGGACTTCCCTCGTGGTCCAGTGGTTAAGCGTCGGCCTGCCAGTGCCGGGGACGCGGGTTCAATCCCCGGTCCGGGAAGATCCCACGGGCCCTGGGGCGGCTGAGCCGAGCACCACAACTACTGCAGCCTGGGTGGTCTGGGGCCTGTCGCTGCACAGGAAGACCCAGCGACGAGAAGTCCTTGCAGCTCTAGAGGGGCCCCTGCTCTCCGTAACTAGAGGAAGCCCGTGTGCAGCAGCAAAGACCAAGCGCGGACAAACAGTAATCAATTTTTTTTAAAAAGCATTTTTAAAAGAGTAATTTTTTTTTTTTTAAGTTTTCCAAGAACCAGTTTTCAGCTGTGCTGTCTTTCTCTCTCTGGCGGCTTCCGGAGAGAGGACGCAGAGGGTCATGGGCCTCTGACCCCGGTGCCTCCCAGGCTTTGCTAACGGCTATATCTTAAGAGCTGGCACACGTCAGGGATTCAGCGGACAAGCCAACGCAGGCCCTGGGCGCTGGATGAGAAGGACCGGGCAGGACGGCAGGGACCTGCCAGCTCGCGCCTGGCCCGTGACGGGGGTGGCTGGGGAGGGAGGCGGGGCCGCTTATTTCTTGGGTTGTGCTGCCACCCAGTGGACATTTACCGGTACGGTCGAGATGGAGTAAGAAACTACGGTCCTTGTCCCCCAGACCTGAGCCAAAGAGTAAGTTTAATAGAGAAGTGAGAAAACGCAGACACGAAGGGGAAATACTCAAAGGAGACCAAGTAATAATTTAGCAAAGCCCAGGAGCTTCAGTTCCTGCGCAGGGGCTAGAGAAAACCCTCTGAGCCCTAATCTTCGAGCTGTCTTGTGGATATGGAAACCCCCCACCAGGTGGAAGAATTTGATTAGGTGGTGAGCAGACTATAGCCGTGACATGAGCTGCAAAAATTCTGAGAACTGGCCTCAAAAAAAAAAAAAAAAAAAAATCAAAACAAACCAACCCTGGAACTGAAGATGAACTGAAAGCAATCGAGATGCTGCCGGTCAGACCACTGATGACCAATCTCAAGACGACGGTCAGAGCTGACAGCGCTGTTTCTGCCTGCAGCTTTGCCCGCTTCAGGCGATAAAAGCTGAAGCTCCCTGATTGTCGGGGTGGGGGTGGTGGTGTGGGGCGTCTGCCTTTGGAGAGCATCTGGCATCCCCCCAAAAGCAAACTTTCCCTTCCACTGACCTGGCCTCTTTACCAGCTTCGGAGAGGCAAGCAGCTGAGGCTGCTGTCAGTCACGCGGCTCCCCCCCGCCCCCCACCACCGCAGCGTCAGGGCAGACAGGGACCACGTGGGTCGGGGAGGATGCCCTGGGCTTCTTCCCTTCCTGCCTCCCTCACGGGCCTCCCAGCCTTCTCCAGCAGCAAGGAGGGGCTGCCCCTGGTCCCTTGCTTTCCCCTGGGTTTCGGGGAGTCAATGCCCTGCCCTCGGGCCTCAGGCCACTCTCAGCCTCAAGGCCACTCGTGAAAGTTACATCTGCTCCTGATGGCATGCGAGGAGGCGTCTTCACTGTTCCCGCTGTGCAGATGATAGAACTTCCTTCAACATGTTTGCAAAACGCTGCGTGTGCCCCGCTCTGGAGACACAGTGTGACCCCTCAGGGAATCTAGGGGCGCACGTGGGGAATATAGTGTTGGGGTCGCCTCTGATGCTCACCAGGGCGATGGCTGGCGGGGGAGCCCTGTGAGATGAAGACGGGCAGGAGGAATGGAAGCCGTGGAGCAGAGAAGACAAGGCTGGGCAGGGGAGGCTGAGGGCTGGGAGGCGGCTGCAGCCCGAGCCAAGGGGCTTAGAAGCAGGGGCTGGGACTGCAAGCTTGGGAGCTTTCTAACCTCTGGGGTCCCCTGATGTTGGGAGACACAGAGGGGAGCAGCTCATGGGTCGTGCTGGGGTTGTAGTCACTCGTGGGGCCCTGCCTATGGGACTGAACTTTACAAGCGGCTCCTCGTTCAGTTTTCAGTGAGAGGGTTTGCAGTCATCCCCTAGTGGGGCTTCCCTATGGCCCCTGAATTCTTTTTAAAAAATGCTATTAATTATTTGGCTGCATAGGGTCTCAGTTGGGTTTCCCAGGTGGCTCAGGGGGTAAAGAATCCGCCTGCAATGCAGGAGACGTAGGTTCGATCCCTGGGTTGGGAAGATCCCCTGGAAGAGGGCATGGCAACCGACTCCAGTATTCTTGTCTGGAGAATCCCGTGGGCAGAGGAGCCTGGTGGGCTACAGTCCCTAGGGTCGCAGAGAATCGGACACGACCGAAGCGACTGAGCACGCACACACGCAGGGCCCCAGTTGCAGCACACGGGGTTCTAGCTACGGTGTTCCACCGTAGCTGCCTCAAGACACCTGGGATATTAGTTCCCTGACCAGGGATCGAACCAGTGAACCACGGTCCTCTGCATTCGAAGGCAGGCTCTTAACCACTGGACCACCGGGGACGTCGCCGGCGCCCGAGTTCTGAACGCTGTCTTGAGTGGGAGGGAAAGGGTGGTGCCCACCAGCGCTGGCTGAGGGCGCCTCACCTACCTTGCTCTTCCTGCCTTGTTCCGGGCAGCGCCCTGAGTAACGAGCCATTAAGAGTTCTCTCTGTGCTTCCGAACCGCTCCCTGGAACACCATGCCTCTGTGGAAGTCTGCAGCGGGGTGAGCTTTACTTCCCTCGCCCTGCCTTCTGTGTTTTGCAATGGGAGGGGTATCATCGAGGTCTCAGGAGAGAAGGCGGCTCATGGAGACGTCCCACCTGCCATCTCGTATCCCAGCAGAAGGGAAGGGAATGATTATGGAAAACAGGGACGTCATCCAGAAGAGCGGGGACATCGTCCAGAAGAGCTTTATCAGCGGGCTGCGGCCCTTGGAGCCAAGGTAGGGAGGGAGGTCCGACAGGGCACCTCTGCGCCTGTGGTGCCCTCACCCGGGTTGGGGCCACGGGGGCCACACACCCCCTGGACCTCCGTGTGCCTGGACGTGGAACGGACACGCCTCTGTGTGTCCAGCAGTGAGATGACCGGCCTCTCCTGTCCTTAAAGTCTGGGAACCTTTGGGTGAGAAGCGGAGTTCAGATGGTCACCATCACTGCAGGATCAGCACAGCATGCTGAGGAGGCAAGAATCCTTACTCACCACCCAAGGGGACTGCTGTGGTATCATCCTCACGTTACACACAGAGGAGCCCAGGCCAGGGGTGGGGCACCGACTCGCTGAGCTGCGCGCATGCTCTGACCCTGGATCACCCCTGCGGAGTCCCCGGCAGGGTCCCGCCCCCCCGGGGCCCTGGTCCTTGTCCTGCTGGCCTCGCCCCATCAGCCGGGAGAGTGGCCCTCGGCTCAGGGACGTCTCAGGAGGAAGAGCCCAGGGCCCAAGGGACAACTGTCCGGCCTCTCTCCTTCTCCTCCTCCTGCCTCACGGCTCCTTTCTATGCCCAGGCAGGGTGCCCCCTCCGAGTTGAACAAGCGGAAGCATTCCAGTGCCCCCTCGGGGCATGCAGGCAGCTGGAGAAGGGGGGGTGTTCATTTCCGGAACAGAGGGGCCGAGTCTGTCTCCAGAGGCCAGGGCTGAGGAGACGGGATGGCACTGAGCCTCCAGTTCTTGGCACTGACTCTGCTGCTCTGACTTCTTCCCTCGCGTTCCTGGTTCATTATTTATAGAGCGGGAGGCGGGCGGCAGCTCCCTGGCAGGTGGGATGTGCAGGTTGGAAGTCCGGGCAGTGTCCTGTCCTGTCCACCTCCCGGGAGTCATGGAGGAGATCGGGAGGGTATGAGGGTGTGTGTGTGTGTGTGCGCGCGCGTGCCCGCAGGCATCAGATGAGTCTCTCAGGAAGGTGTGAGCTGGGCCTAGGGAAAGGGGGGCACGCCGGGAGCCTGAGAAATGGCAACAGTCACCAGCTTCCCGAGTCACCCAGCCCAGGCACTGCCATGTGTCACCTCCTCCCTCCAGAAACCTCAGAGGTGGCATCGTCCTGATACGGGGGCTGAGATGTGGAGACGGAAACTGACCTGTCTGAACCCCACTCCTGTTGGGGTCAGAGCCAGGCTTCTGACCAGGTCTCCCCATCTGGGGAGATGGGCGCGGGGCAGGCAGAAAGCAAGCCATGGGATCCCACGCCCCTCTCTGTAAACTGGATCAATTCCCCCCTCTGACCCCACGCGCCCTTTTAACGGCTTTACATGATGGACGTCTTTGGAAGCTTTGACCTGAGGCTGAACGTCATGAACCAAAGTGAGAGGCCGTGCAGATGGGGGTCTTGGTGTGGGAGAGCCAGTGCAGGGCTGCGATGGGCTGGGGGCGCCTGCAACCCCAGCAGGCCCTTCCCGGGGCGGAAGGGGCACCCCAGAGGCGGGAGGCCCTCACCCCTGCTTTCCAGGCTGTGGGCTTCCTGCACGAAGGCCCCGGGAACCAACCCCAGGCCGGGCACTGGCTGGTGCGTCTGGGCACTCAAGCCTCAGGGATTGTCTCCTTCCTTCTTAGGTGCCCGCGGGATCCAGAAAAGGGGTCGGCTTTTAGGAAGTCCTCCCCCCCCCCACCACCGCAGAGGAGACTGCGCATTACGAGCTGGGCCCAGAAAAGGCCCGAGAAAGGCCCAGTAGTCCTCACTGAGACACCTCCGTGCACCTGGGGCGGGTCAGGAAGCCAGGGATGGAGGGGCGGGAGCCACAGGCAAGCAGCTGAGGCTCAGGCCAATACGTGTGTGCGTGCATGTGTGTGTGTGTGCGCGGGTGTGTGTGGAGTCGATCAGGTGATCAGGCGGCGCGTTGCTGTACGTACACAAGAGGAGTAATTGACTCCTGTCACTCACGCCCTAGGTAAAGCTGTGCATCTGGTCTACCTGGCAGGGCTAATATGGAAGCGATTCAAGTCAAGCATTAACCTCAAAGCACTAAAAATCCTTTCAAATCCTCCTGAGTTGGAGCCACGGTCACCTTTCTTTGCCTGACTGCCTGGCCTCTTAACGGTTTCTCCTGTGTCCACTTCTGCCCACGCCAATCCCTGGGGTGTCAGCCAGGGCTTCCCACCTCTCCCCCTACACACACACACACACACACACACAGGTTGAAACGCACCAGGAGCTTCCATCACTGTCCATCACCCCTCTGCAGCAGTGAAGGATCGGAGGTCCAGCCTCCGCCTGTGGCTGCAGCCCCGTCCTCCACCATCCTCTCCTTGGCTCCCTCTGCTCCAGCCACCAAGACCCCTTCTCGTCCCACATTCACCAGGCTCTTCCACCTGGCAGAGCCGGCCTTCTCTGTCTTGAACCTCCTTCCTCCCCTTCTCGCATCTGGTGGCTCTGACTCATCCTTCAGCTCTTGGCTTCAAAGTCTCATCTCCAGAAAGCCTTCCCTTACTTCCCCAGCTGGGTCAAAGGCAAACCTCTCGGTACCCGCGACCCTTGGGGCACTGGGTGCCCCTTCTTCAACCCCGAGCCACAGCTGCCATTTTACATCTGCTCGTGGAGACGGTCTGATTAGCATCCATCTCTGGCCGGGTCAGCTCCATGGGGGTGAGGACCCGTCCCGCTTGGGCCCACTGTTCCCGTCTCCGTGTCAGGAGAACACGCTCGATACACTCCTGCTACCCTCCTGACCACAGACGGGCGTCCGGGCTCAGGTGCACAGAGATGCGGCTGAGACCAGGGGCTGGGCTGAAGAGAGCGCTGATGGAACTGCCAGGCGCTGCTCCGTGGGGAGCTGTCAGACTGGGAGACGGATGGGGCTGGATGTCAAGACGCCAAAGTGCCTCTCCTACCCGCCCAGCAGGCCGGCCTGCAGCACTGAGAATGGGGCGCTGGACTGGATCAGGGAGGGGGAGAGACAAGGGCGGTGGGGGGCGTGGGCGATGGAGCCCGCTGGGTCTCTCCTCCATCAGCCTCCGGCCTGGAGCCCACGGAGCCAGGCCAGGCTGGAAGGTGCTGAAGTAGCTCTGTGCTCACCTGGACCAACAGACCATTCAGCGGCAACGAACCACAGCCGTGCACACACAGGCGAACGTGGAGCCTTAAGAACCAACTTTGAGCCAGGCACTGGAGATGCCGACGGAGAGCACGTGCAAACATCCTATCTCGTGAAACCCCCGTGTGGGAACAGAACTTCATTTAAAGCCATTTAATCTCATCCCAAAGCTTGAATCCCTCCTCTCATGTCTCCGCGAGGAGACTGCATGTGCAGCCTCGTCTACACACCGCATGAATGAAACCCACTGGTTCTCAGCACGCGTGTGGAGCTGTTAAAAATTTTCTTCATCCACGGCCACCCGTCTTTCCACGCGCTACTCCAGCCTGGCGGGCCAGCAGGTCCCCTCCAGCAGCCCCAGCCCGCACGCACACGGGTCTCCTTTGACCTCCCGGCACAAACTCCTGATGGTCATCGGCGGCTTTCTGTCTCCCACACACAGACCCGTTGTCTCAAGGAACAGCACGAGGCTAGAGACCCACATGACAGGGAAAAAGAAACAGACCTCCGAGGTTTCTGTCCCGCTTTCCTAATTTGAACGACCATGAGAAGGACAGAACCTGTGTTTCCCTCCGGCCATTGTCTGTTTCATGAACCTTTGTGTGTACTTTGTGTGTACACATGTATACGTGTGTGTACGTGTGTACATTGTGCATCTGCAAGAGTGGGGGGCCAAGAGCGGGTGTTTGGACCTCCCTGGCTCTTAAGCAACTCCCAGGATGGATTCTGGGGCATGAATTCAGGCAGACGTAGGGCACTGATGCTCTCTGACAAAGGGGAGTATTTCTGGTCCTTGAGGGGGGCGGTCCCCTATGTCATGCTCAGGAAAGCCTCCTTTCTCTGCAGTATATCTTCCCTGGAGGGGTGTTTGCACTCGTTTCTGCCTGCCGCCAGTCCCCCCACAGGGGCAGGGTCCCCAACTCTAACGCCCTCCCTCCCTGTCCTGCGCTCAGAGAACGAGGGCTCCCCTTCCGCATTCTCGCAGCATCTTGCCCAGCCCGCCCCTTCTCTGTGTCCTCTCTGCCATCCACCTGGTCAACCTGTCGCGGATTCCCTTGTCTCATTGCCTTCCCCTCCCTTCCCCTGGCTCCCTCATCTTTCTGAGACCCCTGAAGAGTTGATTGAAGGCAATGGGAAGATGTGTGTGTGTGTGTGTGGGGGGTCTGTTCTCTGGCTGGGGCTGGGGCTGGGGAGAGGAGAGAGGGAAGGGGAGATGGTGGAAGGGCAAGAGCTTCCCTCCTCGGGGTGATGGCCACGGTCCAACTCGGGAGGGTTTAGTGGGAAAAGAACTCCCCGATGACGGCAGTGGAGGACAGCGCCTGGGACAGGTCCCCACAGATGAGGCTGCTGCCCCCCAAAAGGGGAGACACTTAGGCAGCTGGGCAGCAACACTGAAGGGAGGCGGGGGAGGATGGGACCCGGGAGTGGCCCTCGGGGTCACTAGGACCTCAGGTTTCTAGGTCCTGGGGGCCAGAGACTCACCCCACGAAGTAGGAGATGATGAGAAGCTGAACCGCTCGGTTGATGATCCCAATGGTCCAGCTCTTCACGACCACCGACTTGGTGGTCTCGTAGGTGAAGAAATCTGAGATGCAGTTCATGCTGAGAGAATGACCCCTCAGGAGAGACCCGATGGTGGACTCAGGAGGGAGGGGTCATCCGGATGGAGGCTGGGAGGGGGGGCGGCTTAGAGGGGGCTTGAGGAGCCTGTTCCTTTAAGTCAGGCAACCCTAGCTCAGGGCTCAGCTTCTCTCTGCTCTCAACCCTGTGGGCTGCCAAGAGTCCAAGGCCAGGGTGGGGGACCCCCTTTTTGTTGGTCTCCACCCCACTCCCCTATGATGTCACGGCAGGGGTG
This sequence comes from Bos grunniens, assembly GCF_055505025.1. Classification (NCBI taxonomy): domain Eukaryota; kingdom Metazoa; phylum Chordata; class Mammalia; order Artiodactyla; family Bovidae; genus Bos; species Bos grunniens. The sequence goes on along the minus strand of NC_141179.1, from coordinate 81,485,750 downwards.
GGGTCTCCAATCCCAGGCTCCTGATTGCCTGGGATGCAGCTGGCTGGGGCCCTCTGGGACTTATGCTTTATCTGCACTCTGTCTACCGCTTCGGTTCTGTTCTCTTGTGCTGCGTCTCCATCCCAGCTCACCAGCTGCTCCACGCTCTCCTGAAAGCCCCTTGCAATACCCCACCCCACCCACCTAGCAGCCTGCTTGGGCTGAGTTTATTCCTGTCTTCCTATAGCGCTCAGTTCTACAGACACCCCGCTCTTTTCAAGAGCTGCCATCAACAGCGTGGGTTGGGGGAGGGGTGGTCTCCTGAACCTTTCTCCTGGTCTCAGGGGAGAGGGTAACTAAAGAGTCACTTAGTTTCTATTTCCTATTCATCCTGGCAGTGGCTGAAGTTCTACTTCCAGCATTGCATTATAACACTGGGTGTTTTTTTTTGGGGGGGGGGTTGTTTTACTGTCAATGTATTTATCTGAATCATCTGTTTGATTACATGCTCCTGGAAGCTTGGAGCTGTTTCCATCTTGCTTGCTAGTTTCCTCAAATCCTACCACTGTGTCGGAGCTCAATGCGTATTTATTGAATTTAGTTGAATTTATGTTGCTAGAGAGTGTGGGAACAGCCATCACCCAGAGGGTAAAGCCATGAGTTTTGGGAACAACGGTGCGTTTACTTTGTCTCTTGTCCCAGGATCAAAGCTACTGGTGTAACCACAGGTCAGACTGTCAGAGAAATGTTCAAGTTTCAACATTCTGCCCTAATGTCTCCATGCACGACACATATCGTCAGTCATTCTGAAATAGAGTCACGGTGAGGATGACAGAGGAGAGCTCGACCGTGGTAGGTAGATCTGTCTTCAGCTCTGTCGCCAACTGAGACCCCAGGGCTCCTCCCCTAAGGGCCTCAGCTTTCCCCATCTGCAAAAAGAGGTTGGAGCATAGAAACCCAGACATCTCTCCCAAGTCCGGCCGCCTCTGATTTTGCAAGATGCACCCCAGGACTCTAGAAGGTGGGGGTGTGGGGGTGGCTGGCTTCCGCAGTCCCAGGGTGATAGGCTTTCAAAGCAGTTGTGGCTCCGTGATGAACCTGACACCAGCGCTTGAACTTGGCATGGCCGCTGGCCAGCCCCTTCCAGGCAATTCACAACTTGTAGGGGCTGCTGGAAGTTTCGGGGGTGCAGCGAGCTCATTTGCAAAAGGACCCAGTCCTCTCTGGACAGGGGAGTGTGGTGCAGTCACAGCGACATCAACGCCTGCATTCTCCTGGAAGCCAGTAGGAGGGGGCACTTCTCTGCACAACTCTTCCAATCTTTTCCTTCTGGGGTCAGACTCCTTTCGGCTTTACGGAAACCACTATTGTACAGGAGATACACGCCCTCATTGCAAGGGCCACGCGCTTCGGGGCCCAGTCTGATAAAAAAAACACTACGCAAATTCTCTTCTAAAAAGCCTAGGCATCTTTAGCGTTTAAGGGGCTCCCGATTTCCGGGCCCGAGGGTCGGGGGCAGCGCGGGCGGGCGGGCGGAGCCGGGGTCAGCGGTCGCGCGGGCGGGCGGGGCCGGGTACGCCCCGCGGGTCCTCCGGCGCTGCCGGCGCTCTAGCCGGGCGCCTCGCGGGCGGCGCCCCTCTAGCCGGCCGCCGTCTCTGTGGCCAGCGCTTCCGGTGGCGGGACGCGGGGCCGCGCACGCGGGAAGAGCCTGCTCAGCGCCCCTGCCCGGCCCCCGCCCGCGCCGTCCCCCCGCCCCGGCGCGCTTACGGCCTGGGCGCCGGCGGCCGCGAGGCTCCGGCCCGAGGAGGTGGGTGGTCGCCGGCCGCGTGCAGGGCGCGGCCCCGGCTCCCCCGCGGGGTGCGCGCGGTGGGCCGGCCCGCGTTGGAGGCGGCCGGCTGCGGGCTAGTCCATTTTGGGGGGCGGGGGGACCTGCGGGTCTGGGGGCGCTGGGAGGCCTGGGGGGACGCCCTGCGCGCTGAGTCGGCCGGGCCCGGGGGGCTGCGCTGCTCGGTGCCGCGGCACCCCAGGACTGGGCCCGGGCCCCCGGGCGGAGGAGATAGGACGCATGCCCGGTGCAGCGGGCCCATCCGGGGGCACCGTGAGCGGCTCTCCTTCCTATCCACCTCTCTCCCTCTCGAATCCAGATCCCCAGCGCGCCCTCCGTCTGCGCGCCCACCCAGGAGTTTCGGGGGTACCAACAGGGCTAGGTCAGCATGGCAGAAACCCTGGAGTTCAACGACGTGTATCAGGAGGTGAAGGGCTCCATGGTGAGAAGGGCCCCGCGGAGGGAGGGGAGCGGACCTGCAGGGCCACTGATCATGCCCGTGCTCTGCATGGGCATGCTGGTTTGGAAAAGGAGTCAGAGTACCCGTGTGTGCTTAGGGTTCCCGGCCACTGAGAAGCGGTGCCCAGGGAAAGGACCAGAATTAGGTCCGCTTGAAGGGCCTCACAGCTGCTATACCGAGTCCTGGAGCCTGGAAAGTGAGACCCTGCAAGGGTTGTGGATGCTTGAGCCAGGATTAGAGCCCAAGGGTCCTAGCGAGCTTGTCTCCCTTTACCGGCCCTCAGGGCTCCTCACGGCTGCTGCTGCTCCAGTCTGTGGATGTCAGGCGGGCCCAGACGGGGCGCCAGGTGGGACTGACCCTGGTCTGCTGCGCTGCGGCGTCCCCACACATTTGGGCCTGTTTCCCCCACAGAATGATGGTCGGCTGAGGCTGAGCCGCCAGGGCATCATCTTTAAGAACAGTAAGACGGGCAAGGTGGACAACATCCAGGCCGGGGAGCTGACCGAAGGCATCTGGCGCCGGGTGGCTCTGGGCCACGGGCTTAAACTGCTCACGAAGAACGGCCATGTCTATAAGTATGACGGCTTCCGGGAATCGGTGAGACACGCTGTTGCCATCGCCCCCTCTTGACTGCCATCACCCCCTCTTGACTATGTATCTCCTTTAGTTTTAATCCTCTAGACAGACAGTTACCCCTTCTTCTGGTAACTGTGCGATCGCTGGTTTGGGCTCCTTACAGTAGGACCAGTGAAGCTGTTAAGCAATCAAGGTTCAGTTTTGAGTCAGTCTCAGGAGTTTCTGGAGAAGGCAATGGCAACCCACTCCAGTATTCTTGCCTGGAAAATCCCATGGACGGAGGAGCCTGGTAGGCTGCAGTCCATGGGGTGCTAAGAGTCGGACACGACTGAGCGACTTCACTTTCACTTTCATGCATTGGGGGAGGAAATGGCAGCCCACTCCAGTGTTCTTACCTGGAGAATCCCAGGGATGGCAGGGCCTGGTGGGCTGCCGTCTATGGGTCACACAGAGTCGGACATGACTGAAGCGACTTAGCAGTAGCAGGAGTTTCTTTGTGCCCTGACTCCAGAAGTTTTTCTACTGTTTTGATTTTGTTTTTTTTTTTGGTGTCTTCTGCTTGTTGTCTTTATCCAGGTTCTGGGTCTTAACCTGATGCTTTAGTTTGGGTTTTGTTTTTCCATTGTGACCTGCGTGCATTCAAGACTTTACTTCATTTTCGTTTCCATTTTCGCTAAAGCCATACCTGTACAAACTCAGAAAAAAACATTGCGAGACCCCTGACTGGGAATGTCAGCCCCTTATTGATTCCTCCCCCAAGCTGAGAAATAACCCAGAAATAACTTCTTCCCACAGTCTTTTAAACAGTTTTATAGCTGTGACTCTTAAGTCAGCAAGGATTTCTGATACAAGGTATACTGGGACAGCTTCTCAGAAACAGATAATCCCAGAACATTCAAGTTTGTGTTCAGGCCATCAGGAGTTTACTGGCCTGGTTCTCTTTCCTTTCCCTACAGGAGTTTGAGAAACTCTCTGATTTCTTCAAAACTCACTATCGCCTGGAGCTAATGGAGAAGGACTTGTGTGTGAAGGGCTGGAACTGGGGAACCGTGAAGTTTGGTGGTGAGTCCTGCGGGAGATTGAGGTTTCGGGGGAGGAGGAAAGATGAAAGATTTCCCCCTTTAACTTGTCTTGCTCTCTCTCTGCTACTGCCTCTGATCTCTTGTCCGTTTGTAAACGATCGTGTGTTTATCGAGGACCAACGGTGTATTAGGGGGTCTGGGATAAACAGACAGCCCCTCGGCCCTCTCCGTAGGGAGCCTACAGTCGGGTGGGAGCGCAGTTTATGCTGAGCCAGGGGAAGGGCCTGTGGATGGATCGTCCGCCTTTTCCCCACAGGGCAGCTGCTTTCCTTCGACATTGGCGACCAGCCGGTCTTCGAGATCCCTCTCAGCAATGTGTCCCAGTGCACCACGGGCAAGAATGAGGTGACGCTGGAATTCCACCAGAACGATGATGCAGAGGTCTCCCTCATGGAGGTGCGCTTCTACGTGCCGCCCACCCAGGAGGACGGCGTGGACCCCGTCGAGGTGAGGCTTTCTTCGGTGCTGAGCGGGCCCTGGATAGCCCCGCGGCTGGGTCCCAGCGGCTCGATGACCCGCGTGTGCTTCGTCAGGCCTTTGCCCAGAACGTGCTGTCGAAGGCGGACGTGATCCAGGCCACCGGAGACGCCATCTGCATCTTCCGGGAGCTGCAGTGTCTGACGCCCCGAGGCCGCTACGACATCCGCATCTACCCCACCTTCCTGCACCTGCACGGGAAGACCTTCGACTACAAGATCCCCTACACCACGGTGCTGCGGCTCTTCCTGCTGCCCCACAAGGACCAGCGCCAGATGTTCTTTGTGGTAAGCTGCAGCCCCAGGGCTGCCAGGTCTCTGGGAGGAAGGCGTCGCCCGTGTCTGTCTAGTTCACCCACTGGTCCTCCAAGCCCTGGCTGGCGCTGAACCCCGTCGGTCCTTCCCCCACAGATCAGCCTGGACCCCCCCATCAAGCAGGGTCAGACTCGCTACCACTTCCTCATCCTGCTCTTCTCCAAGGACGAGGACATCTCCCTGACGCTCAACATGAACGAGTGAGTGAGGCTGTCCCCGGCCTGGGCAGGGGGCGGGTGCGTGGGTGGGCGGGCGGAAGGCTGCAGTGCCCCCGCCTGCTTCTTGCTGTCCTCAGGGAGGAGGTGGAGAAGCGCTTTGAGGGGCGGCTCACCAAGAACATGTCAGGATCCCTCTACGAGATGGTCAGCCGGGTCATGAAAGCGCTGGTGAACCGCAAGATCACGGTCCCGGGCAATTTCCAAGGGTGAGCACGCCGGCCTGGGCTGCTGCCTGCTGTGGGGGGCGGGGGGTGCACTCCCAGGTGACCCCCTGCTGGGAACACCGCCCCCGCGGGGCCCTGGGTGGGCGGTCGCTGGAGGGGGCAGCCCCTTGAGGCTTACACATTGGGGGGCCTGGGGCATGCTGTGCGCCTGCTGCCCAGGTGGCACTGACCGTGCCCCCCCCCCAGGCACTCGGGGGCCCAGTGCATCACCTGCTCCTACAAGGCCAGCTCAGGGCTGCTGTACCCCCTGGAGCGGGGCTTCATCTACGTCCACAAGCCGCCCGTGCACATCCGCTTCGACGAGATCTCCTTTGTCAACTTCGCCCGCGGGACCACCACCACGCGTTCCTTTGACTTTGAAATTGAGACCAAGCAGGGCACCCAGTATACCTTCAGCAGCATTGAGAGGTGAGTGCCTCTGCCCAGCCCTCCCGGGCACCCTGGCCCTGACCCAGCCTCCTCCACTGGGCGGCCCAGCCTCTCCAGGCCGGTGACTCTTCTCTGAGCAGAGTTTCTCTTCTGCTGCCTGGAATTTGGTCCTCTCCCTTGGGGTGCTTAGTCTTTGGCAGCCGCTGCATTGCTTGCTTTCTGTACTTAAAAAAATCCGAGTGCCGTACGTGTTTGGTACTAGTCCTCCTCCTCTTCCCGCACGATGGAAATGCTGTCTCCTTCTTTGCTTGAATGATCTCTGTGCCTGAGAACACAGCAGCTGTTCATTGAATGCTGGCTGGGGGCTACATGTTTCACAGACACGTTCACAGTCAGCCTTCATAACAGCCTGAGAAGGCTGGGTTGCTGCTGCTGCTAAGTCACTTCAGTCGTGTCCGATTTTGTGCGACCCCATAGACGGCAGCCCACTAGGCTCCCCCGTCCCTGGGATTCTCCAGGCAAGAACACTGGAGTGGGGTGCCATTTCCTTCCCCAGTGCATGAAAGTGAAGTCGCTCAGTCGTGTCCGACTCCTAACGACCCCATGGACTGCAGCCCACCAGGCTCCTTCGCCCATGGGATTCTCCAGGCAAGAGTACTGGAGTGGGGTGCCATTGCCTTCTCCAGAAGGCTGGGTTACAGACTAGCAAAACGCCCAGCCTGCCTCCCCGCTGCTTGTGCATGTTGGTGGACAGGCACACACTCCTTCCTGCCTTTTATTCCTCTGAAATCTTAAGATCCTGTAAGTTTTCTTCAAGACCAGCACCTGACTCTTCTCTGCCTGCTGTCCGCCAGGGGTCTCTGAGATCCCGGGCGTGATCAAGCTGTCGTGCGGCCCCTGGGGGGTGTCAGGACAGCCCGCAGCCCACCCCGCGTCGGACCTGCTCATTGGGTAACGGGCCCCTCTCCTCTCAGGGAGGAGTATGGCAAGCTGTTCGACTTCGTCAACGCTAAGAAGCTCAACATCAAAAACCGAGGGCTGAAAGAGGTACCTGGGCATGCTCGGGAGGAACCTCGCCTGCTCTCTCTGTCGGGGAAGGGGCTGGGGTTGGCGCGGCTTCTTTTTCACTCTTTCTTCTCTTCTCGCCCTTGTAGAAAAAAGAGGTGCGTGAGACCCTCCCCCTCCGGGTACAGGTTTCCTGGCATGACCTTAGAGCAGGCTCCGCAGCCCCCCAGGGGCCCCCCGGGGGCCGGGCGCGGGAGGGGCTTGGACTAACCGGGTCGCCAGGGAGTCGGGCAGACGCTCTGCGCTGAGCTGTGTGTGGACACGCGGTCCTGGGGCTCCAGGCGTGGTTGCTCCCAGCTGCTCACAGGCATGGGGACGGCTTCCGCGGGCACGGGGCGGGGGGCTGGCCCTGAGCCCCATGCCCGCCCTGCAGGGCATGAACCCCAGCTACGATGAATACGCCGACTCGGACGAAGACCAGCACGACGCCTACCTGGAACGGATGAAGGAGGAGGGCAAGATCCGCGAGGAGAACGCCAACGACAGCAGCGATGACTCGGGAGAGGAGACCGGTGGGCTGGGCAGCCTGTCGGGGAGCGGGGCGGGGTCTTCCGGGGGACGGGGTCCCCGGGGGACGGGGGTCCTGGGGACGGAGCTCACGGGCCTGTGCTCTTTTTCAGATGAGTCCTTCAACCCGGGTGAAGAGGAGGAGGATGTGGCAGAGGAGTGAGTCGTGGGTCTACCCCGCGGGGTGAGGGTGGCCCTTAAGCTTCAGGAACCGGAATACCTCTGGGTGTTCCCAAGTCCCGGAGTTACCTACTGACCGAGAGTAGAAAAGTGACCGCTACTGAAGTGATACAGGGACACGTTTTAAAGTTGTCAAGATGCTTTGTAAGTGCGAAGCACCTCCTGAAACCAGAAAAGGACAATGGAGAGAACGGGGGTAGGGGCAGAGCTTGCCCGCTTCCCAGCTGCGGTCCTCGGGTCAGGCGGTGCATCTCTGTCTTCCCCTATGAGATGGTAGTGTCTATCACGACTTTTTAAAAAAAAATTAGTTTTGGCTGGGCTGGGTGTTCGTTGCTGGGTGCAGGCTTTCTCTGGTTGCGGGGAGCAGGGGCTGCTCTCCGCTCTCAGGGTGCGGGCTTTTCACTGCAGTGGCCTGTCTTGTTTTGGAGCACAGGCTCTAGGGTGCAAGGGCCTTCAGGAATTGTGACTCATGGGGCTTAGCTGCTCTGCAGCGTGTTGGAATCTTCCCAGAGCAGGGATCAAACCTGTGTCCCACTGGGAAGTTCTCTATGGAGACTTCTTGATTGCCAGTTTCAGAAATGTGACTCAAACTGACTTTCGCATAAGAGTGAGTTTTATTAGGTCATGTAACCAGAGAGTCTGGTGATAGGATTGGGCTCAGGCACCTGAATCCAGAGGCTTCCCTGGTGGCTCAGACAGTGAAGAATGCACCTGCAATGCGGGAGATACGGGCTCCATCCCTGGGTGGGGACGATTTCCTGGAGAAGGGGATGGCAACCCACTCCAGTATCCTTGCCTGGAAAAATCCCATGGACAGAGGAGCCACAACTTAGCGACTAAACCACCACCACCACCACGACTGAATCCAGGTGCTCAAAAGTTGAGCGGAATATTAATTGTTCCTTCTGATTTCCTTATTTTTAGATAGGTGCATGCATTGCTAAATGACCCTGAGCAGCATGGGGCAGGCTCAGTCCTACAGTTTAACTCTCAGAAGCGCTGCTTTTTTCAGAGTAGTGGTGAATAGTGTGGTTGCCTCCCCTTCCCGAGTCTGAGTTCTGAGATGTGCTCTGATGGGTCAGAATTAAGCCATGGACCCCCCCGCCGCCCCACACCCTGCTTAGAGCCTGTGGTTGGGGTGTGCTCCCCCTGAATGGGGCTGGGTGGTTCTCTTGTTCCAAAAGAATTAACAAAGGTTGGGCAGCAAAAAGAAAAGGAAAATCTGCTGGAGTCCACTAGTTCTACTTGCTACATACTTGGGAAGGTCAGTGAGCAAATGCTTGTGAAAATGCCTTGGAAATGGCTCCTCACCGTGATGCAGGTGTAAGGGGGCTCCACCTTCTGAGGAGCTGAGCACATGTGATGGAGGGGACTGCTTAGGGGTACTGGGTTGGACTGAAGGTGGTCCCCCCACTTTTTACATGGTAGCTGATTATCTCTTCAACAGAGAAAACTGCAGGGTTAAAACAGTTAGCTCAGAGGAAGCGGTGAAGTGGACCTGGGGCATTTTCTGGGCAAGATGAGACCGTGGCTTCGTCTCCAGGGGCGTGGGGTCTGGGTTAGGCCGTGACCCAAGAAAGCCGCAGAGGCCCCCCTGCGTCATTTGCGTCTTGCTGATGGATTTGACGAGGAAGCCGCTTCCACGGCTGGGTGGGGACCGGGTGGTCGAAGGCACGTCAGCGAGAGGAGGACGCGCGCCGCAGCCCTGCTCTGTCTCTGCTCCCTGGGCGGGGATCTTCGGGCTCATCCTCCTGTCCTAAGCTGGTGGGGGGCTCTCCTCTCTCTCTGAGCCCTGCTGTCCTCGACAGGTTTGACAGCAATGCCTCCGCCAGCTCCTCCAGTAATGAGGGCGATAGCGACCGGGAAGAGAAGAAACGGAAGCAACTTAAAAAGGCCAAGATGGCCAAGGACCGCAAGAGCCGCAAGAAGCCCCTGGAGGTGCAGACTCTGCTGGGTGGTGGGGGTGGCCGTCCTCTTTCAGTCTCTCTGCAGCTCCCCCCACTCCGGTAAGGCCTGCCGACTGGTGCTGCTTGGTCGAGTTTTGTAACCACCGGCGCTGGCCTTGAGGAGGAGCCTGGAGAATTTTCAGTCTGGCCCTTGAGACAGTTAGCTTCTGGGAGATCCAAATTGGGAGCAGGCTTCTGTCCTGGAGCCCAAGGAGAGGGTTCCGCGTGAGCTTAGGCTGGGGTGCAGAGCGGCGGAGGTCATGGTCTCCATCCCTGGGGGGCTCTCCGTCTAGCCTGATGCTGCGCAGTCTTTTCTCCATTGTGTCCCTCTAAGAAGGAGCTCCAGGTCATCTCTTGGGGAGAATGTGGAGCTTTGTGGGCAGTAGGTGGCTGACGGCCTCTGGGTTCCTACACAGGTGAAGAAGGGCAAGGACCCCAACGCCCCCAAGAGGCCCATGTCTGCCTACATGCTGTGGCTGAATGCCAGCCGGGAGAAGATCAAGTCAGACCATCCGGGCATCAGCGTCACGGACCTCTCCAAGAAGGCGGGTGAGATCTGGAAGGGAATGTCCAAGGAGAAGAAGGAGGTGAGAAGCCGCGGACAGGCAGCGTCGGGACCCTGGGATCTGATGGAGGCGGGTGGGCCCAGGGCTATGGTTCTGTGCTGGTTTTGCCTGCATCGGGGCAGGGGTCTAATATATATATATATTTTCCTGATTTTTTCATTCCCTGTGTGTGCGTGACTCAGGAGTGGGATCGCAAGGCTGAGGATGCCAGGAGGGAATATGAAAAAGCCATGAAGGAATACGAAGGCGGCCGTGGAGAGTCTTCCAAGAGGTGAGAGTTGGGAACAAAATGACCCAGGAGCTGCTTTTCTGGCAGATATTTTTGCAGTTCCAGGTTGAGAATTGGAGTGTTAACAGACACGCTTCTGACTGCAGTAGGGCAGTGCTGCTCAGATCGGGGTAGGCAGTTGCCCAGGTACGGGGAATGGGCTAGAGGATTTCTGAAAGTAACTTGGATAAATATGGCTCATTTTCCTAAGAGCCATATTTTCCTTCAATTTTATTTCAAGGGGTGGGGGAGATTAAAAATAATTACTATTACGGAGCGTAAGTCACATGAATTTTAAAGGTAAAGTAACAGATGTTAGGAAGATCCCTTAGAGAAGGAAAGGGCAGCGCGCTCCAGTATTCTTGCCTGGAAAGTGCCATGGACAGAGGAGCCTGGCGGGCTAGTCAGCGGTCTCTCAAAAGAGTGGGACACGACTTAGTGACTCACCAACAACAGACGTTGAGCAAGTTTTGCATATGGGGCTGCTTCAGGCTGTAGCCCCTGATCCTTCCTGTGATTCAGTTATGATGAGCTCCTCTGGGGCACTCAGGGCTGACACGCCTGGCTGTGTACGTTTAGCGTGAGCTGGGCAATGTGGCTGGGATTGGGAAAGGCCCTGTGAAAGCCAGGAGAGGTTCGGCCCTGATGATGTGGGGAACCTGAGGGCCCAGCACCCCCTTCCCTCTTGCTCACCTAGGGACAAGTCCAAGAAGAAGAAGAAAGTCAAAGTGAAGATGGAGAAGAAATCCACACCCTCCCGGGGCTCATCATCGAAGTCTTCATCAAGGCAGCTGAGCGAGAGCTTCAAGAGCAAAGAGTTTGTGTCCAGTGACGAGAGCTCTTCCGGAGAAAACAAGGGCAAAAAGAAGAGAAGGCGGAGTGAGGTGTGGCGGGGCTTGGGGGGCTGCGGGGCATGGAAGGGTGGGGGCCGCTGGGCTGGTGGCGGGACAGACAGACGCTCCTGGACGGAGGGGTAATGAAGGGGAGCGGGTGGGTGGAATCTGTGCTTCGAAGGCTAACACTGGGGTGCAGGGAGCGGGTAGCCAAGTGGGGGTCCTTCTCTGAAAAGTGGCTGGGGGGGAGGGTGGCCTGGACTCTGTACCTCTCCCCTGTAAGAGACCTTTGGCTTTCAGGACTCCGAAGAAGAGGAACTAGCCAGTACTCCCCCTAGCTCAGAAGACTCAGCATCAGGATCTGATGAATAGAGAAGAAGATTTTGTCTCCTGGGGCTTGCCCCGTCCCAGCCCCAGTCTCCCCACCCGTGTTTTGGTACCTGTTTTCTCCTATGAAATGCAGTCCTTGGGTTCTGTGCCATCTGAACAAGCTTTCCCGCTAGTCTGCACTTCCCTGGGGCCGCAGGGGAGGCGTCTCACCCTGCGGCTTCAGAAGATGGCTGTTTATAATCCGGGGAGACATCTGGTGGGGGCCAGGGCAGGGCTGGATCCCACCGCGCGCCCTGCCTTCCCGCCCTTTGGGGTATAGCTGCTGCTTGTCCTGTACAAGTTGCCGCAGGCAGGGGTCCTGTGAGGGCAGGTCTGTAGCTCCTAACTGGGGCCTATTTCTACTTTTATTTTGTATTTCCGGTCTGTGAAAAATGAACATTTAATAAAGGGAACTGACTTTGGAAATCACGTCCTTAGGCCTCCTCTCTCACCCCGCTGTATGGCTCTCACTCTTCTTGGTGTTTACTGCACTCATCTGACCCTTCAGCTGGGAAACGAGTCTCCAGGTACAGCCTGTTCTGTTCCCGGCTGGACAAGCATTGGTTTTCAGTCTCTTCTGGTGGGATGGGCCACCTGAGAGTCTAGAAATGACAGCTGATCTGATTAGGCAGTCTCTCTCACAGCGGCACTCCATTAGCAAAGCTGAGAGGGCAGCTCCGGCTCCAGCCTTAATCACCTGCGAGTCCAGGGTCTTGGAAGTCTTTCGATAATGGAATCAGGATTGACCAATCTTCCCCGCAAATGGGGGGAGGAATGGAAACTTGAGCCCGCAGAATTGGGGGGGAAGAGTGCTGTGTGTTGGGGTGGGGGTGGGGGTGTAGCCTGATAGGGGTTCGGGAAAGGGGTGGAGTATGTGTGAAGCCTTTCTTGTGGAGAAAAGGGGTATGCGGCATTGTTAGGCGGGGAGGAATTTATGTTGGGCGGGGCAGGCATGCCTGCTAAGCCGCTGCAGTCGAGTCCGACCCTCTGCGACCCTGTGTGGACTGCAGCCCGCCAGGCTCCTCTGTCCATGGGACTCTCCAGGCAGGGATGCTGGAGAGGGCTGCCGTGCCCCGCTCCAGGGGCCCTCCCTGACCAGGGATGTGCCACCTGGGAAGCGCGGGGGCAGGCGCCACAGGAGACGCGCGAGGGTCAGCGGTCATCCCCGCGGGCTGCAGACTGAGCCGGCGCGCGCGGAGAGCCCAGGGGCCGGCCTGTGGCTCTGGCCGTGGGGAAACCTCTCCCGCGCGGGCCCCGCAGGGCGGCAGCCCGCCCACCGCCCGGGCCCGGGCCGCCTCCTCTCTAGGCCGCCGTCTCGGTGGCCTTCCGCCCCAGCGCCGAGTTGCGTCAGCTTCGCGGGGGTCCGAACCGGGGCGGGCCCTCGTGGGCCGGGGACGGCTTTATTTGCATGCGCCCCGGCGAACTAGGCGGCGCGCGGACACTGGCGAGGCGCCCCAAAACTCTCGAGGCGCCCGGGGGCGGGGCCCGGCGGGATGTGGGCGGGCAGGGGCGGGGCCCGGCGGCCCCCGGGGCGGGGCGGGGGCGGGGCCAAGCGCCCCTGGGGCGGGGATAGAGGCGGGCTAGGGGCGGGGATAAGGGCAGGGCCCGCCGGGCTGTGGGCGGGGCCGTGGGCGGGCCCAGGGCGGCCCCGCCCGGACTCCTCCAGGCTCGGTCCCGCGGCTGCGGCGGCGGCGGCGGCGGCGGCGGCGGCGGCGGCGGCTGAGACTCACGACGGGGTGCGGAGCGCGGGCCTGGCGGAGCCGGACCTTGGAGGAGAGCGTGAGTGCGCGGGGGCGGCTCCAGGGCGGGGGCGAGGTACGGGGGCGGTGGGCGCTCTTGCGTCGAGACCGCTGCCGAGATTGGGGGCGGGGGGCGGTCACGAGGAAAGTTTGCACGGCCCGGGGGCCGGGGGGCTGGGGCGTGCGCGCGGGGGCGCAGGGCGCAGGGCCTGAAGCGCGTGCCGGCCGAGCCCGGGAGGGGGGCCGAAGCTGCAGGCGGAGCCCGCGGCGGGCGGAGCCGGCGGAGGGACCCTAGCCCCCTTCTCCCCGACTGGGCCCCCGCCCCCGGCACGCCCCCGGCCGCCGCAGCCCGCCCCCGCCCGGCGCGCGTCCCCGGGCCCCCGTCTGTCCGTCCGCCGGCTGCGCCCCATCCCGCGCGCGGGGCCTTCGCCGCCCCCTCCTCCAGCCTGCCGTCCCCTCCCCCCGGCAGCCGCGGCCCCCTGTGCCCGGAGCTCCCCGCCGGGCCCCTCCAGACGGCCCCTCGCCCCGGGCTCTCTCGTCTCGCAGTTGGCCCTCCCTCCTGCTGCAGTGTCCTCTCCGGCCCCGGCCCCGGCTGGCGGGAGATCTCAGGGTCGGCGGAGGCGGCCCTGCCTGCGGCGAGGCTTCTTTGGGCCTCCGCCCCGGGGCAGGAGCCGCCTGATGTCTCCCCTGTGCCCTCAGGGTCCAGCCGGTCTCTGGACTCTTAACGCATGGGGGATGCTCGGAGCCGCTGAGATTTTCACAGCTCTGCTCTCCGGCCCTGGTCACCCGGGTTTCCCGCTGGGCGTCTGAGCTGCTGAGACCCCGTCCTCAGTTGGCGGGGGAGGGCGAGCTCTCCCTCTTGTGTGCTACAGCTCCCCGCCCGGCTGAGCCTCCAGGTGAAAGGGTTTTTCGGTTCTGGACCAGCTGGTCTCCATTTCTAACCACCCACACCACGTATCCCTGGTAATAACGTTCAAGGACAAGGAAACAGTCTTGCGTTTTTTTTTTTAAATTTTATGTTTTCTGCCGCGTGCCCCTCCTCCACGCACACTCGGGCCGGCTGTGAATGTTACTCACCCACCCACAGTGCGCCTGCTGCACCGGACTTGGCTGACCGGACTTGCACGGGCCTGGATGTCTCTTTCCCTCCTGCCTAGTCCCTCCTATCCTGGGAACAAGCTGGGGCAGGGTCAGAAGTGAGAGGTTTTCCCGGAAGTTGGGCACCTGAGGTCCCTTCTTTGGATCTGATGCTGTCTTGCCAGACCAGCTGGAGTAGGTGACTCTGGGCAAGGCAGGGCTCCTTGCAGGTTGGAGAGGGTTGGGTTGTCCTCAGGGACCCCATGCATGCCAGGTGATAGGAAACATCGCTTTTCCTTTGGAACAGAGGGCCGCGGGGTCTATCAAGGAGGCAGGGCAGTGGTCATTCCGGGGGGCTCTTGAGGGTGGGATGGCGCTTCAGGATCCAGGATAGGACCTGAGGAGGTGGTGAAGTGTCTGAAGAACAGGTGACAAGACTGGGTTCTTCCGGAGACAAGGCATGGTCTGCGGTAGCCTGTGGTTGGGGGAGAGGACGAGATGGTTTCCAAGGGAAGCCTCCTAATAGGAGCTATCCTTTAATGGCCACTTAGTGGGTGCTGGGCACTGAGGTCAGCAGCTGCATGGATCATCTCATGTGAGCCTCTTTTTTTTTTCAGTTTTGGCCACACCTCCCAGCGTGTGGGACCTCAGTTCCCTGACCAGGGATTGAACGGGTGCCGCCTGCAGTGTGCGGTGGAAGCGAGGAGCCTTAACCGCTGTGTTGAGTCTCATTGTGTTCTTCATACAGGGAAACAGGTTTAGACCAGTGAGGAAAGTGCCTAAGGTCACAGAGCTGGAAGGCAGGAGATCCACCCAGCATTTGAATCCTGGTGGAGCAGACCCGGAGCTCCAGTTACAGGCCGAGAGGAGGGGCACCCGTTTGCTCTCGGCCATAGGCTTCTGTCACCTGGGTTAAAATCTCTTCCGCAGCCTCCCTCGAAAGCCCTCGGGTCAGGCCCAGGCTGGTGAGTGATGCCCAGGTAGCTGCTTCTGGTGGGCTGTGGACCCTCCCATGGTGATGGGCCCAGGAGGGGAGCCCTAGGGAGTTTTCCCCCCAAGCCACCCCGCCCCCCGGATGTTCTCTAGCCTGGTCTCATTCTCCCAGCCCCGGGCCTGGGCCGGCTCCTCCTTCCTCTTGGCGAGGCTCTGGAAATCCAGTGGGAGGCCATTGCTATGGCAACAGGACTAGGCCCTGACTTTACCTCATCAAATTCCGAGCCGAAGCCAAAGCGATTGAGAAATTAAAGGAAAAAAAAATGTATTCCAGATGTTTACTTTTTATTCCTTATTTTTCCGTGTTTGGATGAGACGGCTCTGGAGGAGGCGGGAGTCGGGGCAGGGACGTGCAGGGAGGAGGAGGACTGGGTGGGGGGGGGGAGCCGGGAGGGAACCACTCCCAGCGGCAGGCCGGGGAGCGGGAAGGGGAGGCCCGCGGGGCAGGCGGGTGGCGGGGCGGGGCCCAGGTTGGGGAGGAGCGGGTTTTTCCCGTCTCCCGCGAGGTGATTCACCGGGAGACTTCAGGCTTGGCAGCCTTCTTTCCCCGGCCCTCAGTCGATCCCGCGAGCGGGGGCCCCCTGACCCAAGGAGTGTGTGTGTCGGGGGGAGTGCCTTGGGAGTGGTAAGTGGGGTGCCCTGGACAGCTGGCTGGAGGAGGGAGCAGGGGGCGGCTCCTCGGACCTGCAGGACTTTAGGGTTAGGAGACGGACTTGGAGAGCCGACGCGGGGTGGGGGGGTGGCAGAGGGGAGGACGTGGCCGCCGGGGACCTCCCGTGACCTCCCCCAGCCCCCCTCCTGAAGCGCCCGCTTCCTGTCCCCCACCGGCCGCCAGACGTCGGCCGCCAGAAGTCGGAGACTCCCTCTCCAAGCGCGCTGCCAGCGCCCAGCTCTCTGGCCATCTCTCTGCTCTCCCTCTTTTCCTGGGTCTTCCGCCGCCCCCAGCTCACCCCTCTGCCCCCCACTCCCAGGTCTGCCGCATGTGATGCAAGTGTCTGCTCCCAGGGAAGGCGCAGCCATGGCCTCCCCAGCGCCCCGCGGGCCGGACGAGGAGCTGGTATCCACTGGGTCCGAGCGAGGTACCTGTGGGTGCGAGGTGGAGCGGGCTGGCTGGAAAGGGGGCCAGAGGCCCGAACCCCCGTTCGGTGTTGGGGGCCAGTGGGTGAAGGCTGACCCTGTTGGGGAGGGAGGGAGGAGTCTGAGGACAAGCGGGATGAGCCTGAGAGGTCCTGCACTCTGGTGGAGACCCTTCGGAACTGTCTGAGATCACAGCTCTCCAGCAGAGAACATGCTAACCTTGGAGAGGATGTAGATCAACCAACTTGTTTGACAGAGGAGGAAACTGAGGCCTGGGGGTGGGGGATGGGGAAGGGTGTGCACCTATGGGCTTGAACCCAGGCCTCCTGGCTCCCTGTTTAGACGCCTTTCTTGCACTGAGTGGAATGAGTGGGTGATAAAATATCCTATTAGCAGGGCTGTGGCCATGAGTAATTCAAGGTCTTTTATTTGGCATTGAAATGCCTTATATAGAAGGTATGTTTCTGGTCTTTTTTTTCCCTTCTGTAGCAGATTTCCTTCTGTTTGGCTTAGGTCAATAGTGAGTTTGCGTTCCTGGTCACACAGCGGATGGTGGTGGGGAGGTGGCCTGGGTGTGCCCCGGAGGAGGGGGGCAGCAGGGTGGCAGGGTAGGGAAGCTGAGCTGGGAGAACGAGTTTGCTGTGGATGTAGTTTAGCAGAGTGGCATGCTCGAGGGAAGGACCAGACTGGGGGAGATGGTGGGCTGACTGCCTGGTGTGGGCAGGCAGGTGTTCATTTATTAGCTTGTTTGCTCATCTGGTCATTCACTTGGTAAGAATGTGTGTTAGGTGTAAAGTGGGTACAGTGAGAAATAGCTGCCAGCTGGGCCCTTAAATGGCTTTTCACTTGTAAGGGTGACTGGCTAGACATTTTGGGAATTTGGAGATGAGGGAAAATGTTTCTGGGATGTGTTTGGAAAATCCAGGAAGCCTTCATGGAAGTGGTGACATTTGACTTGTACCTGGAAGGGTGTAGGAACATTCTGAGTCCATAGGGTGGGAGGTGAAGTTCTGCCTCCTGTTCTTCTGACATTGGCTCAACCAGCCCTTTCCTTTTGGTAGGTGACCCTCGGGCCAAACCCCCTGTCAAGCCCAAACCCCGAGCCCTGCCTGCCAAGCCAGCCCTGCCTGCCAAGCCCAGCCTGCTGGTGCCCATTGGGCCTCGGCCTCCCCGGGGTCCTCTGGCTGAATTGCCTTCTGCCCGGAAGATGAACATGCTGGCGGGACCCCAGCCCTACGGCGGCAACAAGCGGCCCCTTCCGTTTGCGCCAAGGTCTGCGGCCGAGGCCCTGGCTGGCGGAGAAGCCACCCGGGAGCCTGGGAGAGAGGAGCCTGGGAAAGAAGAGACGCCCCCCTTGACCCCTCCGGCCCGATGCGCCGCCCCCGGGGGCGTGCGCAAGGCACCCCTTCCCTTCCGCCCAGCCTCGGAGCGCTTCGCTGCGCCCACCGTGGAGGAGATCCTGGCCAAGATGGACCAGCCCAGGAAGGAGGGCCTGGCTAGCCCCGACCGCCTCTGGGGCTCCCGCCTCACCTTCAACCACGACGGCAGCTCCAGATACGGTCCCAGGAGCTACGGCGTGGCCCCAGGCCCCAGGGACGACGCTGGGACCCTCTCCAAGGAATGGTCCCAGGAGGGGCCCGCGGGGTCTCCTGCCGACTGCCCTGAGGAGCCCAGCAAGACCCCCGAGCAGAGGTGAGGGGTGGGGGGCTGTGTGTCTGGTTGCAGCCAGCCTGGAGGACAGGGTGGGTGGTCTCCTGTGAGATGGTGGTCTTCCCTTGGAGGTTAGCTGTGTTGCGTGCGTGCGGGCCAACCCTGGACAGAGTCACGGACCATCCCCCCCCGCAGACCGAGTTAGTATGTGCTTTATTCTGTCGTCGTCCTCTGTACAGAGTCCATGTGTTTGTAGGAGAACTCAGATGTATAGCGTGGAAGTTTATTTTCAGTGCTTTTTTCATACTGAGAGCCAAACGCTGCCTCACTTAATCCACAGCCATCCTGTGTAGTGAAGGGAATATTAGGCCCATTTTAGAGATGAGGAAACTGAGGCTCAAAAGTGACTTCCCCTGGTCCCTTAGCAAGTGACAGACAGAGCTGGGGTTAGAATTAGGGTCTCTCTGATTCCAGTGTGTGCTCTTAACTGCTGGCCCGTCCTGTGGGTGCAGCGGTGTGCCAGGTGCTGGGGGGTGTGTGGGTGTGTGTGTATGTGTGTGGCACAGCCTGGCTGTGAAGAGAAGTCTGACGGGAGAGGAAAGCAGTGAACGCCCCTTGACGCCAGGCCAGTGGGTGTGAGCGCAAAGGCCGCACAGCTGGGTTGGAGACCGTTGCGTGTGGCATCCCCTTTCCCAGAGCCGGTGCCAGCGTGTCCTGGGGGCTCCTGACCTGGACGTGTCCCTGGGCCCTGGGGAGGAGGCTTGAGGGTCCCAGCTGCCTGGAATACCCTCAGGGCAGGGAGTGCCAGCTTGGGCCGGTTGCCCCCCAGGCCCCGTAGCTCTCTGGCCCCGCTGACACCGCTCCTGTTGCGGAGAAGGCCCTGCTGAGGTCTGAGCCGAGCTGGAGGCCCAGAGCCTCGCTCGCGTTGCCTGCCAGCCTCTCCTGGGAGTGTGGGCGTCTGAGGCCTCCTGTCCCCCCTGGGCTCCCAGGGGGCCCGCCCTGTCCAGGCTGGGTTCCGCTCGCCTTCTCTTTTGCTCCCAGCCTGGCTTGAAAGGAGCAACCTCGACCTTGCAAAATCCCTCTGGTTGTCTTCCTCCCCCTGCAGTTCTCCAGAAGCGTTGGCTGGGGAGGGGCCAGCTGCCCTGGCCCGGAGAACCTTAACCCCTCAAGGGCTCTGGGGCTTGGTGGTCTTACTAGGAGCCCTGAGGGCTCTGGGGCCCCGCAGGCTCTTCCCAGAGGGGTTGGGGGGAGCTTACCCCGTGACATGCAGGTGGGACACACCCGCTGCCTCTGGGGTGCTCTCTCTGGGAGCCACCAGGGTCTTTGTCCCCTGGGAGGACGTGCCCTGGCGGGGTGCATGTCGGGTTCTGTTCTGGTCATCGGGTAGACCCCTGATCACCTTCCTTCTCCACCAGCCTCAGGCTTCTCTGATCTGTGCCTCCGTCTCCCTTCTTTCTCCCTCACAGGAAATCCCCCTCGGACCTAACCTTCAACGGGGACCTGGCCCAGCCGGCCGTGTCTGAGCCCACGACCGACGTGAGTTCCCCACCCGATGACGCAGTCTCTGAGCTGGAAGGGTCTCGTTTGTGCCTCTCCCACCGCCCTCAGTTTAGCTGGGGAAACAGAGGCTGTGGAGGAGGTTTACGTGACTTGCCCCAGGACTTATATTTCTCAACTTCCAGGCCACCCTGGCTAAGTGTGGCTGAGGCCCTGAGGCTCCTACAGTGTCCAGGATGACTGCCCTGGACGGCCTATTGTCTGCTGGGCAACCTCGGGGGGGCGGGGGGATTGACTGACGTAACCCCGGTCATAACTCTGGCCCAGTAGGCCCCTCAGGTCCCACGCAAGAGGTGCGCATGCCAGGGCTTGAGGTGCCAAATAACTTGCCCAGGGGCTAAAGGCAGGATTTGAGTCCAGCACGGTCCCTGGCCAGGTCTGCTCTCTCGCAGAAGAGGGGAAGTAACGTTTCACAGGGGTCTCCTGTTACAGCCCCTCTGCTCACGGTGTGCTTGGGGCGGACAGTCTGTGTTCCTGAGTAAATGACGCGAAGGGTGGTCTGTCTTGCTCCAAGAGCCCCTGCTAGCTGGAGGCTGTCCCGTCCGGCAGGGAGAGAGACATGAGTGTGTGCATTTGTCCAAACGTATTTATCGAGCATCCACTGTGATCCCGGTGCTGCGGAGACAGCCACGAGCAAAGTATCCACAGTCCCCCTGCTCCCAGGGAAGCGTGTGTCCGTTGCTCAGTCGTGTCTGACTCTTTGCGACCCCGTGGACTGTAGCCCACCAGGCTCTTCTGTCCATGGAGTTCTCTGGGCAGGCATATCGGAGCGGGTAGCCGTTCCCGTCTCTCGGGGAGCTTCCTGACCCAGGGATCGAACCCAGGTCTTCTGCCTTGTAGGCAGATTCTTTACTGTCTGAGCCAGGAGGGAAGCCCTTGCTCCCGCTGAACGCGCCTTCTAATGCAGGAAGGCAGACTCCAACACCGGGAGCCCTGTGAACCGGCAGACAGGTAGAGCGTCAGACAGGCCCCCGGGATACCTACCTGCACGGGTCCTGGGGCGAGGGTGACGGGCATTTCTTGCCAGGAAACGGGGGATGGGGTGAGCTCTAGGATGTTTGGGGAACAGCCTTTTTGGCAGAGGGAGCTGCAGCTACAAAGGACGTGGGCTCCACCCAGCGAGGAGACTGGGGTGTCTGGGTCACAGAGACAGCAGAGCTGGGTGGCGATGGGCCACTCGGGGGAGCGCTGGCTTGCAGGAGGGAAAGAGGCTATTGAGGGGCTGGAGGAGAGGCATGACCTTGCTCCATTTGCAAGGAGTCTCCCTGCCCAAGATCTTGGCCAGGGGCCAAGGGCAGCGGCAGGGGCCAGTCGGGGCTCTTGGGGTCACCCCGGTGAGAGACGATGGTGCTTTGGATCCTGGAGGCAGTCCCTGGGGGAGACGGTGGGCGGGGGGGGGGGGGGCCTCTGGTGTGAAGGTGGAGGGAACGGGACTTGCAGGCAGGCTGATCTGCCGGGAGTGAGTGGAGAGTGAAGGGCGCCGCTGGGGGTCTGTGGCCCAAGTGGTCGGGAGGTTACCCTTTACAGAGAAGGGGACCAGAGGAGCTTGCTTCTGGATCTGTTGAGTTGGAGATGCCTCGTCCAACGGGGTCTGAGGGGGTCAGTGGGGTGTTTGAGTCCGGAGCTGCAGGGACGTGAGGTGTGGGAGGGAGACGGAGGCCTGGCAGAGGAGCCCAGGAGACGCAGGAAGGAGCGGAGGTGAGGGAGGGAACCCTGCTGGTGTGGAGCACAGGAGCTGCCCGGGCTGGGGGAGGCACTGGAGCGGGTGGTCAAGGGGCGCCCCTGAGAATTGGGGGTTGCAAGGGGGTTCTTGGCTGCACTTGGCTAGAGTGGCAGGGTGGCAAAGTGAAGAAGGGAGCCCGTTTTGGGGGGGCTCAGCGGAGGCTGGGCCCAAGGCGTTGAGGTAAGAGGTGCTGAACGCAGAGCCCGGGTTTAAGGAAGGGGTGTAGCTGGAGGGATGGGAGGGGTGGACAGCAGCATGTGTGTGTGTTTTTTAAGCCAGAAGAAATGAGAGCAGTTTGTGTGCTGATGGAAACGGTCCAGTGGAGAAGGAAGAAAATCTGTGATGCTGGACACAGAAAGGAGGCTTGGCCTGAGCTCTGAGCAGGGACGGCTCTCGTGCTGGCGGCGGGCCGTGGGGTGCCTGGGTGGGGGTCTCTGAGTCCTCGGGGAGGGATAGCAAGGCCCTCAGCCTGGAGAGCCTGGGTGAGGCGGGGAGGTTTGAGGACGGACTGGACCGGGTGGGAAAGCTGGGAGGTGGGGGTGCGTGGAAGGGGGATGTCGTCGGATTGCTAGGTGTTCGGGGCCCAGCTGAGCCCAGGGCAGCTGCGGCTGCAGGGAACCCACCATCCCAGCACCTACCGTCTCAGCGGCGGGCTTGTCTCCAGCTGCCCCGGTGCAGCCTGGAGCTGGGGCAGAGCTGTATTGTATCAGGTTAAACTGGGGTGAGGGAGGGAATACAGGGAGCTGTGTGAACACAGGGGTGGAGGAGAGAGGGGAGTCGAGTCGGGATGGGGAGAAGGGAGGAGACTGAGTGACCGCGCTTCTCAGACGGGCAGAGGGGAGGGAGAGGGGGCACTGGATGGACGGGGATGGACACGGGTCAGCAGGTCACCTAGACGTGACGCTCTGGGAGGCTCTGGCTGAGGACCAGGTCTAGGGTGGACCCTCAGAGAGGTGGCTTCCAGGGAAGTCGAGGAGAGGTGGTCAGGGAGCGGAGCCAGGACGCTGGATGGGTCAGTCGTGGGGCTTCGGGAACCCCTGTGAGCTCTTTACCAGGGGCAGCGCTCTGGAGAGTGGTGGTGGTCCTGGAGCTCTGCTCTGGGGGCAGAGGGGTCTTGAGGGGTCTGTCCTGGGCTCTTGGAGGAGGGTTCCTGGGGGGCGTGGTTTAAGGGCACAGGCTCTAAATTAACCTGGTTTGCAGAGACTGTGCAGGCTGGAAGGATCGGAGGGTGGCCTTGATGCGGAAGCAGGACGCCCCCCTGCCCAGGCCCAGGGGTCAGGTGGTGATGGGGCAGACGACCCCCCATGGGAGAAGGCGGGGGGCGTGACCTCTGGGGAGGGCAGAGGTCAGATAGAGCAAGACTCAGGTCACGGCCTGGGGCAGGCCAGTGCAGGGGTGAAGGGGGGCCAAATGCTGGGGGTCCCAGGGCCCCAGAGTGTCCGTTCTTCCCCTGTGCTGTTCACAGCAGCCGGGTGTGCAGATCTTGCTCAATCTTCTCCTGACCGCCAGGTGGACATTGTTGACCTGGCCCTGGGGTGCAGGTGGGGACGCGGGGGGTCGGGGAGACCCTGCGTGGGAAGGTGTCCAGCTGACGGGGGAGGTGCCAGTGTCTCCGACCAGCGCTTTCATGGCCCCCGGGGCTTCTGGCCTGAATCCCGGATCCCGCTGCCCCTCAGGCGGAGCTGGGACCATGGATGCTCAGAGCAGGGGGTGTGAGTTGCTCCCGGAAACTGGTCTGAAGCTGCGCTGGGCCTGGTGGAGTCCCACCCTGAGGCCGCACACCCAGACAGCCAGACTCTCTAGTTTTCCTTTTGCCTTTCCTTTACAAAGCCAGTTTTAAAAACGTGTATTTTATTTGTTTATGTATTCGGTTGCACTGGGTCACACGGGATCTTTGATCTTTACTGTAGCTCACGTGATCTCCAGTTGTGGCATGCACACTTTTAGTTTCCACACTTGGGATCTAGTTCCCTGGCCAGGGATCGAACCCGGGACCCCCCACACTGGGAGCGTGGAATCTTAGCCCCTGGGCCACCAGGGAAGCGCACAAAGCCAGTGTTCTTGACTCGTGACCCTTGGACCCTTAGGAACTCCTCACATGAGCTTTGGGCTTGGGGGATGTGGGTGGGCGTGGTCTGAGTGATCCCCTGGGAATAGAGCGCTGTGCATTTCGTGGGGGGAGGGCCACACGGGAGGGGTCTGGGACCCTAGCAGTCTCGGACGCCTGAGGTCATTCTGGAGCTTCTATCGGTTGTCCTGGGGGGCTGTCCCCCAGAGCCCCGGTTCCCCCCGTGGAGTGAGAGTGTCAGGCAGCCCGCCGCTGACCTGGGGTCTCTTGGGGGTAGGCAGGGGCCTCCCCAAGCCGGCGGAGCAGTGACAGCTACTGACTTTGTCTTGCAGGTTCTCAAGGTTCCCTGGGTGACCCCCGGTCCAGGCCCCACCTTGGAGAATGGAGGCGCCCCTGGCCCGGGTCTCCCTGCTGAAGCCTTGGGTTCGGGCCCCGAGTCTCCTCGCTCTGACTCCCTCGAGCGGGGCTCTCCCCCCCGACCCCACCGTCCAGAGGCCCAGAGCACTGCTGCTCCTGGGCCTCCCTCCCTGCCCGCTGAGACTCTGGGCTCCCCGGCTGCGGGCCCCCCCGAGGAAGGCTCCCACCACCCACCCGCGAGCTCAGCCGTGGCAGCCTCGGAGGCCCCCAGACCCGGCAGCCCCCCGGTGCGGGAGCTCGCGGTGCACCCCAGCCCCGAGCGGTCCCCAGCCACAGCACCCCAGCCCCTGATGGCAGCGGGTGAGCTGCCAGACGTGCCTCGGACGTTTGCATCCGGGGACGGGGCGGCCCCGGGGGATGAGGACTGCCCTGCCGGCGGCCTGGCCCAGCGGCGGTTTTCTGAAGGCGTGCTGCGGCCTCCCGGCCCAGACCGAGAGCAGCTGGGGGGCTCGCTGGCCACCCTGCCCCAGGCCCCGGGGGGCCTGTCCGCCCTGGACCACCCCTTGGGGAGCGGGACTGAGTCCAGCTGGAGCTTGTCTCAGTCCTTTGAATGGACCTTCCCCACGCGGCCTGCAGGCCTTGGGGTGTGGCGGCTGGACTCCCCGCCGCCCTCCCCCATCACCGAGGCCGCGGAGGCTGCAGAGGCCGCAGAGGCTGGAAACGGGGCCGTGTCCGCCCGTGAGGAGGCCGGAAACTGGGCTGCGTCCACCTGCGAGGAGGCCGGAGGTGAGGCTGCAGAGGCCAGAGATGGGGCCGCCTCCACCCGGGAGGAGCCTGGAGGCGGGGCTGCATCCCCCCGGGAGGAGGCCGGAGGCTGGGCCACATCCACCAGGGAGGAGCCCGGAGATGGGGCCGCGTATGCCCGCGAGGAGGCCGGAGGAGGGGCCGCGTTCACCTGCGAGGACCCCGGAGACTGGGCTGCGTCAGCCTGTGAGGAGGCCGGAAGTGGGGCTGTGGAGGCTGCGGAGGTCAGAGACAGGGCCGCGTCCACCAGGGAGGAGGCCGGAGGCGGGGCCACGTCCATCCACGAGGAGGCTGGGGACTGGCCCTCGTCCACCCGGGAGGAAGGCGTGTCTCAGCGAGGGTCAGGGGCCCCGTCGGCTGCAGAGGGACCAGGAAGACCTGCTTCTCGGGGGCCGGGGGACAACCCGAGCTCTTCCCCGAGCCGGATGGGCAGTGGGGCGGACTATCCTCTGGAGTCCTCACCAACAGCAGGGCACCCACCTGCACCAGCATTGCCGCAGGTGGAGACACACGGGGAACGGGAGCCCCCTCCGCCCACCCGGGAGGCCGCCCTGCGCGTCCTGGAGCCGGTCCTGGGGCAGGAGCAGCCAGCGCCCCCAGACCAGCCCTGCGTCCTGTTCGTCGACGCCCCCGAGCCTGGGCAGGTGCTGTCTGCCGAGGAGGACCCCGTGGCCCTGGCCCTGGCCGAGACCACCCGATCCAGGACAGCTGTTCAAGATCCCTGCCGGGCATCCCCCGAGCCCGCGGGGCCCGAGAGTGGCTCCCAGTGGCTGGATGACCTGCTGGCCTCGCCCCCGCCCAGCACACGGCGCAGCGCCCCGTCTGAGCTGAAGGGCGCTCCGCCCCCCAGCGCCTGCTCCGAGGTGAGGGGGGCCCTGGGCGGGGTTTGGAACGGAAGTCAAGGGCTTTTGGGGGCCTCTTGTTTCAACACGGATGCCTTGTGTTGAGAGTTTGGGATCCAGCCGTGAGCAGGCACCTCTGCCCCCGCCCCTGCCCTGGAGGTCCGTACCGTCTGCTCCGCTGGCGGAGCAGAGAGTGTGGGCTGCTACTTAGAGTCTAGTCTGAGTCCGCATCTGACCCCGGCTTCCACCAGCTGAGTGGTCTCGGTAACGTACCCAGACGTCCAAGCTTCAGAGCCCTTTCACAACGATGACATTTGCCTCATAGACTTAGGGGCTTCCCTTGTGGCACTGCTAGTTAAAAATCTGCCTGCCAGTGTGGGAGACAGAGGTTCAATCCCTGGGTCGGGAAGATCCCCTGGAGGAGGGCATGGCAACCCACTCCAGTACTCTTGTCTGGAAAATTCCATGGATGGAGGAGCCTGGTAGGCTGCAGTCCGTGCGGCCGCAGAGTCGGACAGGACTGAGCGACCGAGGACACTTAGGCTTGTGTTGTGGGCAAGACAGAAGTGGAAAGCGCTGGATGCAGGGCTTGGCACCCTTGAGCGTTCGGTCCGTGAGGACTGGTGGTTTCATGAAGGGCACCAACAGAGCCAGTTAGACGTGCGTCCTGGACCCAGACGGCCGAGTTGCTGTCTTGGCCCTGTTCCTGGCCCAAGTGTGAGCTTGAACACGTGACTTTCCTGCCCGCACCTCAGTTTCTGCGTCTGTAAAATGGGGAGAATGGTGCTGGGCTCTACCTCGCAGGGTGATGGCTGCAGTGCCTGTGAACTACTCAGACTAGCGCCCATCACAAGTGCTTGGGAGTGTTGGATCTTGCGAGTGTTCTTACTGTGAAGTTCAGATTTGCTTTCGTCGAGGCCCAGAGGAGGCGGAGCCTTGTGCAAAGGTTACCCAGTAAGCTGGCAGCCGGGCTAGGGCCAGAGCACCGATTCCAGGGCCAGTGCCCTTTCTCCTACCGGGCTGCCCAGTAGTCTCAGGGATGGGATCCAGGTGGCGATAGAAACGTACTTTTAGGGGCGGGGCTGGGAGGAGGGAGGAGCCGGGGGCCTCTGGGCGGGGCCTGGGGGACGAGCAGGAAGGAGTTAAGGCCGCTGGGCTCGCGCGGTAGGTGTGTCCGTCCGCGGTAGGTGTGTCCGTCCCGGGATGCGGTGACTCAACTGGCTCCCGGGCGGGGCCGCTGAGAACTGCAGCTGCTGTACAGGGAGGGGGGCCAGGGCTGTTGGACAGGTCCGGGCGGGCGAGGGGAGCGGCCCAGCCCCGTCCCGGCACTCGCCGCGCCCAGTGGGCTCCGGGGCGGGCGGGGACTGGAGGCCGGGACCATGGCCGGGCCTGGGGACCGGGAGCCCAGCGTGTCGGTCCTGGAGAGGCTGCTGGCCAACGCCGCGCTGCGGGACGAGGCCGGCCGGCTCCGCAGCCCCGAGCCCAGGGCTCCCCCGGCCGCACGAGTGAGTCAGGGAGTTCCGGACGGGGTGGGGAGCCCGGAGCCCTGGTTGGGTCTTCTCCCTGAACCAGAGGAGGCCGTCCCTTTGGGGCTGGCGGTGAGGACCCAGAGACCTTCGCAGGGCGGCCCCTGGCAGGAGGGAGCTTCCCTTGGGGTCAGGGCTGGGGGTTCACGCGGGCTGGAAGGGTGAAGGGTGTCCTGGGGAGCTTGCCTTGGAAAGGGGCGGCTGTGGAGGGGCGCAGGGTCTTGAGCGCTCCTCGCTGAGGGCATGCCCGCCCCCACGACCCTGGATAGACCCCTCTGCCAGGCAGCCCTGCTCCTGGCGTTTCGCCAGGTGTTGCCCAAGGGCAGTAAACAGGACTTCGGGATTTACCGCCGAGGCCCCAGGGGGTGCTGGGACCTCTGCTGAGCCTTCGGCTTCAGTGATTCCATTTAACTCTCTCGTCCTACCCCCTGCCGTAGTAACTGACCTCACTGAACGATGGGGACCCCAGGGACCCAGAGTGCTTAAGTGATTTGCCCAAGGTCACACAGCCCGCATCCAAACCCAGGCTCTCCGAAGCCAGAGTTGGGCCCTAGGCAGCGCTGACTCTCGCTCCGGACCGATTGCCACCCTGACTAATTTTAAGTCCCGTTTGTGTCTCTCTCTCTCTTATTCCCAGGGACTCCTCGGCTGGGCCCAGAAAGACCTGCAGAGTGAATTTGGAATTGCAGGAGGCCCACATCCTGGCGGTTTCCGGCCTTCCACCTGGTCCCAGGATGCTTCTCGGGACTACAGCCTGGGAGTTGCAAGCCCTCGAGGGGACCCAGGCCTCGGAGAGAGGGACTGGGCCAGCGAGTGTGGGCATGGAGTTGGGGAGGGGGGCCCTGGGGAATGGGCTGGCAGGTGTGCCCTCGACTGCGAGGAGGGCGAGGTCGGCGGCCAAGACGGCCGTGGAGCGGGGGCCCCAGGGGGCCTCGGCACCCAGGACCGGGCGATCGGGAAGCCTAGCGCTCCGCAAAGCCACGAGGTGGACCTTCAGCACTGGGAGTTCGGGAAGAGGGATTCCCAGGGCACCTACTCCAGCCGGGACGCAGAGCTCCAGGACCAGGAGTTTGGGAAGAGGGATTCCCAGGGCACCTACTCCAGCCGGGATGCAGAGCTCCAGGACCAGGAGTTCGGGAAGAGGGATTCTCTGGGAACCTACAGCGGTCGGGACGCAAGCCTTCAGGACTGGGACTTTGGGAAGAGAGATGCCTTGGGCGCCTACGCGAGCCGGGATGAAGAAGGGCAGGGTCCAGAATCAGGGCAGAAGGACCCCCTCGGTAGGTACAGCAGCAGCCAGGACGCAGGGCAGCAGGACCCGGGGTTCAGAAGGAGCGACTTCGGCAGGAGCGCCTGGGTGCCGGACTACAGCGGCGGCCTCACTCGGGACTTCGGAGCCAGAGCCCTGAGCGCCGGGTTCAGCCTCGAGGAGGCCCAGCGGCAGGACACGGAGTTTGAGAAGAAGACCCCGGGCCGAGTGAGCCCCGGGGTGGCTGGCAGGGACGCGGGCTGGCCCGAGACCACTGAGGCGGGGAGCGTGTTCTCTGCCAGCGGCTCCCAGCTGCAGGACGGGGATCCGGGGCAGAGGGACCCCAGCGGCTGGCAAGGCGGCGCTGACTCCCGGGAGGTTGGGGGCCCGCAGGCGGGGGGCGCCCGGAGCCCAGGGGAAGCTGACAGGGAGGGGGCAGAGCGGGGCTGGGCCGGAGACTTCGGCCTCGGTGTGGGCGCCCAGCCAGAGTTGGCCTTCGGCCCGGGGCAGCGGGGTTGGGGCAGTGGCTTCTGCGCGGAGGCCGCGGAGCAGAGCCCCCAGTTTGGGATAATCGGTGACGACAGGGCGGGTGGGGCCAGCCTGAGCACTTGTGGCCAGCTGGGAGGCGGCCCCTTCCTGCCCCCTGAGGGGGCCGTGGGCTGGACTGACCAGCTGGGCCTCTGGAACCTGGAGGTGTCCAGCTGTGTGCGTGCTGGCAGCTCGAGCGAAGCCAGGGAGGATGGCGTGGGACAGACCGGCTGGGCAGACCACGCGGGCGTGACCGATGCAGGGCTAGTCCGCCGTTCGCAGAGTGGAGGGGCGGAGGCCCCCGGGAGGCTCGGAGTCGGGGACCAGGACTGGCCTTCTGAGGTTGGAGGCCCCAGCCAGACCAGAGAGGGTGGCGTGGGGCAGACTGACTGGTCAGGCGCGGAGGCGGGAGAGTTCCTTAAATCGAGGGAGCGCGGAGTGGGTCAGGCAGACTGGACGCCTGAGCCGAGAGACCGAGAGCTCGGGCCTGGTGGGGTGGACTGGGGCGACAGTCTAGGCCTGAGGCATCTGGAGGTGCCCTGTGAGCTAGACTCAGAGACTTCTCAGGGGCCGCGGGGTCGCAGGCTGGACCAGGTGGACTGGGCCCAGGACTCGGAGCTCCGGAACGTGGAGCTCCCGGCTGAAGCCAGGGAGTGTGGCGTGGGGGACGTCAGCCAGCCCCTGGAACCAGGTGTGGGGAATGATGACCTCTCAGCTCTCGGCTTGGAGGCCCGAGGCTCCTCGGAGGCCAGGGAGCTCGGGGTCGGCGAGATGAGTGGGCCGGATGCCGAGGACGGAGACCCCTTCCTGCCGCTCGTTGTCATCTGCCCGGAGGAGGACGGATCCGGGCTTCAGGAGTCCCCGGCCTTCGGACCCAGGTAAGGGAGCCACACCCCAGGGTCGGAGGGCGTGACAGCCCCTGGAAGCGGCCCCCTTTCTGCCTGGGGTGGAAGCTGCTCTTCCACCAAAATGTCTAGTATTCAGAGAACTGCGATGGTTCGGAGTGTGAATTTTTCTTTATTTACTTCTTAAATTGAGCACTGACACACACACAGGTGAGTTTCTTTTTTTGAAGCGATGACTGTGGTGGTTGAGGTGTGGTTTTTGCAGCATGACTGTGTGTGTGCTGGAGGAAGCACCCTGTGCGGGATGGTTTCTGGCTTCGGATGCTGCCGGCTTGGGGGGCGAGGCCTGGCATGATCCTGGGCTGGGCAGGTCCAGCGTGGAGCGGGCGGCGGCGCTCATGTCTGCCAGAGGGGAGGACCTCCGTGCTTCTTGCCTGCCCTGTCTTAAGGCTCCCAAGGGCAAGGCTTCCCTGGTGGTCCTGTGTTTAGGACTCTGCGCTTTGACTGCTTGTGGGCCCGAGTTCAGTCCCTGGTCAGTCGGGGGACTGAGATCCTGCACGTGGACCGTGCAGCGCGGCCAATAAATAAAAAACAGCCACACCAGCAGAGAATAAACCCTGGTTCAAAAGGGAACCTGAAGGACACTGGGACCTGGTATCTGGTCCGGTGACCTTTTGGCCTCCACACCCAGGGTGGCTGAAAAAGAACTTTCCAAAAAAAACACACAGTTTTATGAGTCGACCGTAGTCTGACTCTGAAATTTTTCTGTTGTAAAACCAACTGGGGCGATGTCTCACCCCACTTAAGGCTGCTTAAAAGGCATGTTTATTTTGCCGTCACTTCTGTTGAGATCAGGTTTAATTCTCTTGACTTGAGTCGCAGGTCTGACCTTTGCCAGATCTGGGTGGAGGGGGGTGCGTCTCACGTGTTGTGAAGAGGAGACAGGAGGGGGTGCTGGGTGGAAGCTGTGTTCGCAGTGGAGGAGGGGGTGCTGGTAGCTGGGGGGCTGGAGGTACCAGGAAGGCTCTAGAGGGGACTTGGGTGTCTGAGGTGTCGGGAGAGGCATTGGGGGCTGAGGACAGGGCGGGGGAGGGGAAGGGGAGGTGGGCAGAGCCTGGGGCCAGGGTGAGGCCCTGGGGGGCATTCTGGGCTCGGCTGCTGCGGGGAGCTGGAGGGGCACTGGCTGGGGCAAAGCCTGCAGGGACGGGCGTAAGTGACCGGACCTCTGTGAGCTGTCACTTTCTGGGTGCGGGGAGAGCGTAGGCCGCCCGAGGTTGCCCCCGAGTCCTCTTCCCAGGATGCTCAGAACTCCACCATCCCGCACACCTCCCCTCTGTGATCTTCACACCTGCCCTGTGAAGCAGGAAAGGGTTTTTTTTTATCACCTCCAATTTGCAGGCCGAGTGGTATGACCCACTTAAGGTCACTGAGTCAGCAGTGCCACTTTCCGACTTCTGGGTCTTAAATGCCTTCAAGGCTTTTGGACTTGCAGGCAGTGGGACCCACCGCCCTCCACGTGTTTCTGAAGGTGGGGAGTGGGGAGAGAGTCTCCCCTGTTAAGGATGGAGAGAGAACTTTCCAAAAGTTCTGGCTGGGGGACTGGGTTGGGGAAGGGGCAGGGTTCTGGCAGAGAAGCTCAGCTGTGTGACCTCTGGCCTCCGTCGCACCTTGAAAACGCCCAGCTTTTTGGGCCGTGTTGTACATTTGGCAAACACCGTGTACTCAGTGGACATACGGCGGACTTAGAAAGTAGGGCTCTCAGCACCAAAAATACAGCAGTAATGGAGACCTGTTTACCTTTCTCCAGGGCAGTGTTTCTCGAGCTTATTTGATTAATATCCACAGGACTGGCGTTCTAAGCTTCTGACTCGGGGAAATTCTACACTCGGGAAAGTTGCTCTCTGGAGGAAGCTTTGTAGGTTCTCCCGGTAACGAAAAGTCCTCGAGGACAGCTCAGAGCCCCTGGCTTTGGGCCCGTCCGCCAGGTTTGGGGCCTGGTTCTGCCACCACCTCCATGAGCCTGGGCAGGGCCCGTCTCTGCTCTGGCTTCCCGCCTGTGACGAGTGGGCATCATTGACTCCCAGCACCCCTGGGGGCCTTTGGGCTGGGGGTCCGTGTGCAGGGAGTGTCAGAGCTGCAGACGCGTGGTCAGCCCTGGCCAGGTGCTCACCGCCAGTATTGACACCTGCTTGGCAGATGTAGACAGTTGTGGGGCCTTGGGGGACGTTTCTGGCCATCGTCCTGCGTGGGACGGAGGCCCCCCGGCTGGTGGCCATTGGCTGGACTGCTGTCCGAACAGTTGGGCGAGAGCGGCGTGGGCGTTCGGCGTGTCCCTCCCGTGTCTTGGGCTCCTTGTCCTGAGGGGAGAAGCACTCCTGGGCCCCCCGAGAGCTGCTGCACTGCCCCCTCTCCTGCCCCAGCCCCCAGGCCCCGGGATACAGCAGCCTCCCAGCCACCTGGGGGGGTCTTCGTGGGCTGGGAGAGGACCTTCATGGGTTTCTGAGGGCTGGCCCCCTCGTTCTGTGAGCAGGGGAAGCAGCCCCAGAGAGGCAGCGCGGCTTTCTCAAGGGCCCACAGCTTGTGAACGCTGCTCCTTGGCATTCCCTCGGGCCCCTGCATGTGGTTGGCATTCTCTTCCTGTCTCTCTGGGGTCAAGGTCAGCTGCTGCTCGTATATACACATCTTTCCAGCTTCAGTCCCGACCGCTCTCATTTTGGGTCTTGGAGCCTTGAGCACAAGGAAACGAGTCTGTTACACGTGGACCTCCGTGTTTGTCCCTGGAATGGTCCTGGGGATGGTGTTGGATCAAGTCCTGGCCCTCGGGATCCTCAGAGTCCTGACGGGCAAGGGGCAGAGCTGGTGTCAGTTGAGACGAGCCCTCACTCCGGGCACCTGGTACAGACAGTGGGGCGGGATGTGTGCTCCCCCCCACCCCTCTGCAGGGCCTCCCCCAAGGCCCATGGGCTGCGGGTGTGCCGGGTCCCCTCTGGCGTGGCCGTCTTCGCCCACCCATCTGCGGGTCCACAGCCCCTTGGCCCCGGCCTGCCCCCAGCCTCCCCTCTGCCCCCAGCCTCCCCTCTACCTCACCTGGAAAGGCTGGTGGGCGCAGCTGCCCGGGGAGGCTACCCCTCCCTCCCTCCCTCCAGGGGCCTCCTGTGTCAGCAGCCTGGGGAAGGACAGACTGACACGTGCTCCCCTGCTCTCCCTGCTTCTGGCCTGGCACTGACTCACCTGCTTCACGCTCTTCCCCTCCAGCCCGGGATCCTAGCTCCCAGGCCCTGCCCGCCTTCCCCACGCCCATGTGCATGGGGTGTGTGTGAGAGCTGTGTGTGTCTGTGTGTGTCTGAGGTGTGGCTCTGTGGTGCTTCTCTGTCTCTCCCACGCCGTGTGCAGTGTGTGTGTACACTGTGTGCAGGGTATGTGTGTGTGTGTGTGTCTCGGGTGTGGCTCTGCGGTGCTTGTGTGTGTGTGTGTGCGTGTCTGTGTGTTGGCTGTGGCTCTGTGGTGCTTGTGCCGGTGTGTGGAAGGAGTGACTGGTGAACGGTGCCCACCTCCCGCAGGAGACGGGCCGTGTGTGTGTGCAGGTGTGTCTGTCTCAGGGGCAGGCAGGCAGCTGGGCCACACACCCGCTCCCCGGTGCAGAGCGTGAGCTGCTGAGCATGCCTTGCGTGCCGGATGGTACGGGTCCTGTCTCGAGGGCGCAGCGGGCAGAAGACGCAGTTCAGGGACAAGGTGGCGTCCCTGCCCACCGGCAGACGTCAGCTCTGTCCCAGGCCCTGGCCCCCGTGGGGATGCAGGTGGCTGTGTCCCCGAGTTGCTTGCTGATGGGCTGTGGGGACAGAGCACCTGGATTTGCAGTGGGGCTGGCAGCTCGCGCCCAGGGTGTGCAGGGCGGGGGAGTGGGCCCGGGGGCCCGCCAGGGGGAATCCAGGCTGACTGAGAGCGCGGGGGTGCCTGCCGGGCAGAAGCAGCTTGTCCAGGCGCGCCATCGGGTACACGTCGGGTACGCGGCCGTCCGCAAGGCCCGTGTGTTCAGAGGCATGCGCAGAGAGGGCTGAGCTGGAGGGCCAGGGCTGAGAGGCCGGCTCGGCAGGCGGACCGCATCCCGGGAGGATCCACAGCATTGGCAGCGGTAGGATCGCGTTGGTGGGCACGCCCACCGCGCTGCTCTGTGCGAGATGTTCAGTCTCCGCGCCTGCAGAGACTCTGTACTTAGAAGACCCTAAGGCTCTTGGGGTCCCCCACGCGCGGCTCTGTGCAAGGTGTTCAGAGCCTCACTCTCTGCCACCGGTGACCCCGTAGTTAGCAGACCCCTTGGGGGTGAAGGGACTCCCCCATCGTCTCAGGAAACGGGGAGCCTGGCATTTGAACACGCCGGGCTGGCCCAGCTCGCTCCCTGCGTGCAGTCCATGGGGAGGCGTGGACGGGCCGCAGGAAAACAGGCCGAGAAAGGCGCTCTGTGGGTGGGGGTAGGGGGCGGGGTGGGGGGAGGGGTGTGGGCGGGCCCCGCGGCCCCGCATGACCTCAGTCTCTGCTCTGTCCCCGCAGCCCTGGTGATCACCCGGCCCGCTCCCCACCCACGGGCTCCCAAGGCCAGCCGGGTGAGAGGCTGGCTGCCCACAGCCCCGAGGCCACGGCCCCGCGGGAGTCGGCATTTCTGGGGTCCAGGGCCCCGTCGGAGGAGGAAGGGGCCGCAGCAGGTGCGGACCGAGTGGAGCCCCGGGAGCCCGGCCAGGACCCCCTGCCTTCCTGGAGGCCACAGCCGGACGGGGAGGCCAGCTGGACAGACGCGGTCCACAGCACCCGGGATGCCACAGGGGCCAGTCAGGGCGAGCAGACCCCGCAGGGGCCGCCGACCAGCACCCCCAGCCAGGATTTCTCCTTCATCGAGGTCAGTGGGTGGGCTCCTGTCGGGGTGGGGGTGGAAGGGGGTGTGTAGGTGCTGTAGCTCGGGTCTCACCCCAGGACCTCCCTCTTGGCGGGGCGGTCTCAGCCCGAGGGGGCGGGAAGCTGGGATGAGGCAGCTCTGCGAAGGTCATGGCAGTGGTCTGTACCCCCATCCCCCACAGGACACTGAGATCCTCGACAGCGCCATGTACCGGAGCCGTGCCAACCTGGGGCGCAAGCGTGGGCACCGCGCCCCGGCCATCCGGCCCGGGGGCACGCTGGGCCTGTCGGAGGCTGCAGCGTCGGACGCAAGGCTGTTCCAAGACTCCACGGGTAGGGCCGGGCTGTCCTGACGACCTCCATGTCGCTGTCCTGTGGGCAGTGGGCGGGGGGTCTGGGGTTGCCGCCCCGTGCTGAGCCCCTGCCCGGGCCCTTGCAGAGCCACGGGCTTCACAGACGCCGTCCTCGGACGAGGAGGTGGTCGAGGAGCCTCAGAACCGCCGGACACGGGTGACCAAGGGCCTGAAAGTCAGCCTGTTCCCTGGCCTGAGCCCGTCGGCCCTGAAGGTACCCTCTGGCCGTACCGCCCCCTGGCGTCCAGCCTGCCCTCCGTCCGTTTGTCTGTCCGTCTAAGCCCCGAAACCCTGTCCGTCCTCTGTGCCTGCTGTGCTCGTGGTGGGCGCGAGGCGGGATGGAGGGAAGAACACAGAGGGTCTGGGTCCCAGAACCCCACGGGCTGGCAGGGCTACAGTGGTGCAGCGGGGTGGAGGTTCAGGTGTCCCTGGGGGTACGGCAGGGGTGAGCCGCACAGAGGGAGGTGGGAGGCTGGGTGCGGGACTCGGGGAGGCCTCCGGTCACAGCTTCGAGGCACTAGCAGGCGTGTAGTGTTTGCGGTGGGGAGATGTTGCAGGCAGAGGGCGCAGGGAGTGCAGACCCTGGGGGCGTCCCTGCTGGCTCCGTCCAGCCCACTCGGGCTAGATTCAGGTCAGCAGTGTCTCCCTGAGGGCCTGTGGGGTGGCAGGCACAGCCTGCCCTCGGGGAAGGTCATCGCTAAGCAACTTCCCCTCCCCGGGGTAAGAGGGCTGTGGAGGGCATTCAGGCCTGGGCCAGGGACGCCATGCCCTGGGGAGAAGGCCTGGCCCTCCCTGCCCACGCCGGCCCCGCTGACGTCCGTCTGTGCTCCGGCTTCCTCTCAGGCCAAGCTGCGCTCGCGGAACCGCTCGGCTGACGAGGGGGAGCCCTCAGAGGGCAAGGCGGGCCAGAAGGAGTCGATGCAGCGCTCCAAGTCCTGCAAGGTCCCCGGGCTGGGCAAGCCCCACGCGCTCCCGCCCAAGCCAGACAAGTCCTCAGGGTAGGTGATCTACGTGCCAGGAACTACCCATCTCGGCCTTAAGAGGAAAACCCTGCTTTACAGGGAGACAGAGGCTTGGAGAGGGTATCATGCTGCGGGTCGGCACTCTTCAGCTGGTGCCAGGGTGCTGGTCTCTGCGGCCAAGCCTGACGCCACCCCTCTTGGCCAGGGGCGGGGGGCGTTTCTGACTCCCTTCCGACTTCTGCTCCCTGCCCTGTAGGTCAGAAGGATCATCACCCAACTGGCTGCAAGCCCTGAAATTGAAGAAGAAGAAGGTCTAAGAAGTCGTTGAGGTGCGGGCAGGAGCTAGGCTTGGCCTGTCTAGGGTTGGGGGCTGGTTCAGGGCTGCTGGGGCCCCTTCCCCAGAGGCCTCCGGAGGCCCCAGACCTGCTTTTATGGCCCTCATCTGCGAGGCTGGAGGAGGGATAGGCTAGCCACTCCAGTATTCTTAGGCTTCCCTGGTGGCTTAGCTGATAAAGAATTGCCTGCAATTGGGAGACCTGGGTTCCATCCCTGGGTTGGGAAGACCTCCTGGAAGGAAATGGCTACCCACTCCAGTATTCTTGCCTGGAGAATCCCGTGGACAGAGGAGCCTGGCGGGCTGCAGTCCATAGGATCGCAAAGAGTCGGATACAACTGAGCCACTAACACTCCGAGGCTGGGAGCAGACACTAAGGCCAAGCTCCAGAGTCCTGGGTCCCTTGGCTTGGGGACGTCCACCCCGCCTTCCTCCTAGGGCTCAAGGATGCTGGCCTGCCCTTCTGGTCTGGCACCCCTGGGGGGCACTCACTAGGCTGGAGGTCCCCAGCAGGGCCTTCCTCATGCTGGGCCTCGCAGAGGGGCGCCTGGGCAGGGAGGTGAAATGTCCCCTCTGCCCCCCTGTCCCCATCCAACCTCTTCTCTTCCCTCTGTTGCAGGTCCTTCCCATCTGGCAGTCTCAGGCAGTGCCCGTCCCTGTGGGGTCCCTGGCGGGGAGACGGCTGAGCCTCCCCGGCCACAGCCCCTGCCCGTGCGCCTCTGGGGCGTTGGGGGAGGCCCCGATATGCACTTTGTATCAGCGTCCCAGCTCCCCTGCACCGCCCCTCCCCGCCGGTCTTCCACGGCGTTGGTCCCTCGTCCCGCCTCCCTCTCTGCTTCCTCTTGCAGCCCCCCTTGGGTTTTCTTTTGATACCAGTTTATAGCCTTTTTTATAAAAGCCTTTGATTTTTGTAACGGGCGGAGCCCAGCCCCACCCCACGTCTCCCTCCGCCCTGCCAGGGGCCCCACAGAAACCAATAACGTTTTGCCACTTGAAACAATAAAGTTTTTTGGGAATTGGTGCTGCCCCGGTTGTGGTGTGTGGTTGTGGTGTGTCCCCATTGGAGGCCAAACCCGGGAGGTGCCAGCTCTCGCCCTGCCCAGCTTGGAGCCTGCACTGACACCCAGCCTGTCTCTTCCCTAGCACTCCCTGGGCTCAGGGACCTGGAGGAGGATGTCTTGGTTACCGTAGGCTGATTCCTGATTCGGACAAACCCCAAATCTACATAGCTTAACACACAAAGGTTTCTTTTCCAATCATAGTCCCATCTGGGGTGGGTTAACTGTCAAATTACATTAATAGCCCTCACACTCCCTAAAGATAAATACCAAAAGGTTTAAGAACCTCCGGTGGATGGGATGATTTCCCAGTTCAGCTTTGGTTCAGGTAATTCTGTTTGGCCTCCGTCCTCCCTGGAGGCTCAGATGGTAAAGAATCCGCCTGCAATGCAGGAGGCCTGGGTTCCTTCCATCCCTGGGTCGGGAAGATCCCCTGGAGGAGGGCTGTGAACCTCACAGTCATGCAGAACCCAGGCCCCTTCCCTGTTGTGGCTCAGCCATGGTCAGGGGCCCCAGAGTCTCTGTAGCATCCAGTGGAGACGGGTCGATCCTTTGGGAGACCCGTGGTCCGCTGGCCAAAATTCAAGTCACGCCCCCTGCTACCTACGAGGGAGACTGGGAAATGTAGTCTAGATGTTTGTAGGGAGGGAGAGAGAGAACCAGATACTGGTAAAAATTCATCCTCACGGGAGGAGGGTGTTGGTTCCTGTGATCCCGAAGGGTCTTTGAACCCATATGTTCAGGAATGTCTCCCCGGCCCTGGTCTTTCGCACTTTAACCCCTGACCATCGGCATCCAGCTGCCCCTCAGCCTATTTCTCTGCCTTCTCTGTTGTCTGAGAGGTACCAGCCTGTTTCAGGCCTGGGATCGTCTCTCCCTGAGCTTTGGGGAAAGGAGACACTTGTGTGAACTCACCTTGAAAGTGCCAGTGTTAGTCACTCGGTCGTGTCACCAGGCTCCTCTGTCCACGGGATTCTCCAGGCAAGAATACTGGAGTGGGTTGCCGTGCTCTCCTCCAGGGGTCTTCCCGACCCAGGGATCGAACCCAGGTCTCCTGTATTGCAGGCGGATTCTTTACCAGCTGAGCCACCAGGGAAGACAGAGACCAAACAGAATCACTTGAACTGTAGATAAAGCTGAACTTAGAAATCCTCCCACCCACCGGAGCTTCTTAGCCTTTTGGTTTTTATTTTTTTATTTTTAGGGAGCATGGGGGGTCTTAATGTAACTCGAGAGTCTTGACCAACACGGTGGACTCTAGAGAAATGCACAAACCAGCCCGGAATTCCCATCCCTGGCGTCCTAGCGCCGTGGTCCTTAGCTTCCTAGCGTGCTTGCTAAACACGCGCTTCCCAGGATTGCGATCTAGTAGGTGTGCCCGGGAATCGACGTTTGGGGAAGCCCCCTGAAGCAGAGGGGAGAGACAGGGGCCCTTCCGCGGGTGCCTGGCCGTGCCCGGGGTGCGTCTGTGCCGCGCGGCCCCGTGCCAGCTCTCCTGGGAGCCGGCGGAGCCGGGTTGGCACGAGCTCTGTCCTCCTCTCTCCCACCTCTCGTCCCGCCTCCTCGCAGGAGTAGAACTGGCAGGGGCCCAGGGCAAACACTTAAGACTCATTAGTGGGGAGTAGGAGCCGGGCGGCCCCAGCGCCCGGCCCTGCTTCCGGAGAAGGCGGAGCCACGGCTGGGGGACGGGGCAGCCCAGCCTCCCTCCACCCGAGGACCGCCTGTTCCGGGCCCACGTTGGGAGTCGGAGAGAGGAGAGCAGCGTACCCAAGCTCTGAGCCTAACGGCAAGTGTCTGAGGACAGTCAGAAAACTGTTCCTACGCCGTGCAAGGGTTCCTGGGAGGGGCCTCGGAGGGGCAGGTCTGTGGAACCTGGCTTTGAGTTTTGGAAACTGAGAGTCACTTGGATGCCTGGATTGGGGAATTCCTTGGGCAGTCAGGCAGGCTGATCGTTTTTGGTTAAAGGTGACCCTGAAGGCAATTTCTGAAGAGTTGAGTGAACTTTAGAAGAGTTATTAGAATAAAGATGGCATCACTTTTGAGGGCATCACTTTTTTTTTTTAATTGCTAGTCCTCTGATATCTTAAAATATTAATATTTCTATATCTGGCTGCTCCAGGCATGCGGGGTTTCCCTTGTAGCTCTGTTGGTAAAGAACCTGCCTGCCAATGCAGGAGCCATAAGAGACGCTGGTTCGATCCCTGGGTCGGGAAGGTCCCCTGGAGAAGGAAATGGCAACCCACTCCAGTACTCTTGCCTGGAGAATCCCATGGACGGAGGAGCCTGGCGGACTACAGTCCATCGTGTTGCAAGAGCCAGACACGACTGAGCGACTAAACCACCACCACCAGGCATGCAGGATCTGAGATCTTCCTTAGAGCGTGCGAGGTCTTTTAGTTGCGGCAGGCAAGATCTAGTTCCTCTACCGGGGATCAAATCCAGGGCCCCTGCACTGGGAGCCCTGAGTCTTAGCCACTTGACCTCCAGGGAAAGTCCCGAGGGCTCCCCTTTAAAGGCAACAAGTCAATGTGTTTCTAAAGGAATCAAACCCTTTCCTACACGTTCGAAAGTGGAGCTGTCCCGTCCTGGGATTTTTGTTGATAACCCCAGAGAATCGGGTCCCAGTCTCGTTATGATTAGAAATGTCTCAGCACTCTCTCCCCCGATTCCTTGCTTCCACGGCCCTCACCGAGAGCCTGGGCCACATGCGAGCTGGATCCTAGAGGATGGAGGAAGAACCCTTTGGGAACTGAACACGGTGGCGCGTAGGGGACTATCCCGCGTTCCCTGCAGCCCGAGGTTGAGATTCGTGCTGGGCTGAGTCTGAGAACAAGTTGACGGCTGCCCGTGGTGCCCTTGGTACTTGGGTGGTGGTGGTGGGTGTTGTGGGACGTCTGTCCACTAGTGATGTCTGCTGTCCTTCCACCTGCATCCTTCCGCCCCCACCCCCCACACCCCAAAGTGGTCCAGCCGTCTGCCGGGGACACAGCCCATCCCTGAGACGCTTAGAGATTGGCAGTCTCAGTGGTGGAGTGAAGCAGGTCAGACTTTATCTGTTTGACCCTCAGGCACCCTTCCTGAGCCTCAGTTTTACTATATGTGGCTCAGATGGTAAAGTGTCTGCCTGCAGTGCGGGAGACCTGGGTTCGATCCCTGGGTCAGGAAGATCCCCTGGTGAAGGAAATGGGAACCCACTCCAGTATCCTTGCCTGGAAAATTCCATGGATGGAGGAGCCTGGTGGGCTACAGTCCACGGGGTTGAAAAGAGTGACTTCACTTTCACTTTCAAATTAAATGTATTTAAAGTAACTCCGAGCCTCAGCTTTGTAAAGTAGAGGATCTGCCCTACAGAGCTGTTCAAGGTCTAAATAGCGGCAAGTGAACGTCCCCGAGACAGAGAACGTGGTCCTGGCTGCTTTTGTCTTCTTCCTTTTGCTTATTTAGGTGAGGGGAACAGAGGAGCTTTTTTGGATCCATCTCGATTCGGATGCCTGGAGCAGGCTGGTCCCGGCCTGGAAGCTGGTGGGGGACAGGGTTTCCCAAGGGCTGGTTTGCCTTGGGGGCCTCGCCGAGCCCGACGTGTGGGGTCATCTGTGACAAGCCTTTGGCCCCTGAGCAGCTGCCCTGCCTCCCCGCCCCTCCCCTGCCAGAGGGGGCCTGTCTTGGACGGGGAGAGACGCAGCACTCCACCCCGGGGACAGGGCCAGGCCCTCGAGGCTGCAGCCTCCCGCATGCAGAAAGATTAAGCGGGTTTTAACCGCTGCCCAAAGACTGACTCTAATTTTACTTTCATTTATATGGCACTCTGTCTCCAAAGGGCCAAACACCCATTCATTCATTTTTTTTTTTTTGAAGACTCAAGGTTTTTGATTTTTCTGACGAGAAAAAGCAAAACAGATTCATGGTAGACCACTTAGAAAACACAGAGAAGTATCCATACAATTAAGAAGAAATTGCCCTTCCCTTTACCACCCAGCTATACCATTTTTAAAAAAGACTCCTTTTTATTTTAGAGTAGATTAAAATTGCACAAGGAGTACAGAGTTCCTCTCAAGCCACACCCAGTTTTCCTTGATGTTAATATCTGGTATTAGCGTGGTGCTTGGATTATAACCAATGAACCTTAGTCTTTGCCCGAGACTCCTTTTCTGTTCTAGGAACGCGCTCAGGACCCCACATTACATTTTGCTGTCATTTCTTGAGGCTCTGTTTGGCTGTGACTGATTCTGAGAGCTGCCTGATTTTGGATGACCTGGCAGTGTTGAGGAGTGCTTGTAGAATGTCCTTTAAACTTGAGTTAGTGTGATGTTTTTCTCCTGATCAGACAGCAGTTACAGGTTTTTAGGAGGTAGAGGTAAAGTGCCAGGGGGCTTCCCTGGTGGTCCAATGAGCTCCCAATGCAGGGGGCCCAAGTTCGATCCCTGGTCGGAGAACTAGACCCCCACGTGCTGCAACCAAGGCCTGGTGCAGCCAGATAAATAAACATTAAAAAAGAAAAAAGAAGTAAAGCACCATGCCTATGATATCATATCAAAGATACCTGCTACCCAGCGCAGTCAAAAATAAATAATGAAAATTAAAAAAAAGAAGGTGCCTGCTATCCATATGAGTTATCACTCTATTCACCGATCATCTAGCTGAGGCAGTGTTAATCAGATTTCTACAGTATGAAACTGAAAGTCAGTTGCTCAACAGCGTCCGACTCTGTGAGCCCAGGGACTGTAGCCCACCAGGCTCCCCTGTCCATGGGATTCTCCTGGCAAGAATACTGGAGTGGGTTGCCACCCCCTTCTCCAGGGGATCTTCCTAACCCAGGGACTGAACCCACGTCTCCCGCATTGCAGGTGGATTCTTTACTGTCGGAGCCACCAGGGAAGACTTCTCCGCTGTCAAGTGTCTTCTTGGCTCATGACAGTCATGGCAGAATCCTCAAACCATTGTTCATACACAGCCTCAAAATTTCGGTACTTCCTGGACCCACCTCCAGATCTTGTTTAATGCATTAACAAATAAACACATATATTACCATGGCACAAATCTGTTTTTCAGTCTTTTGATAACTGCTATGTCCTAGTGAGAGTCCTAGGTCCTCCTGTTTCTACTGTGGTTTGACGTCTGTGTTCACTGCAGAAAGAAACGCTGCGCTTCGGTTGGCATTACTAAATGCTTAGTGAACATTTTTTCCCCTCACTCCAAGTTCACAGATGGCTGAGTTCCTAACAAGGACCCCAGCTTAAGAAGGAGCTGGTGGATGCTGGGGAGATCCAGGTCTTCCAACAAATGATTGGAGTCTGTCCCCAGGGGATCGAGGGGGTGGAGAGAGAGGAGGAGCCCTGTGTTCCGCGGGTATCGACCCCAGCCCAGGCGCACCACAGGGCCTTGGGAGCCTCAACCTGGCTTTCCCGATCTCGCTGTTCTAGAGGTTTCAGAGAAGCCGCTGGCAGCTCCCTGCGGAGACTTTGCCCTCACTGATGAATGGCTGCTGCAGCGCATCTATTGACCCAGCCCTTTGTTTTCAAGAAGCAACCTGCCTTTCTCCTGTTAACCCCTGCCGGCCTGGCTCCGAACAGGATGCCTTCTGTGCTCCGGACCCGGCACCAGGGCAAGAGAGGTCAGGAGAAGGGGAAGATCGGAGATGCACCCGCCAAAGGCCAGGCGCTCTGCGGGGCCGTCTCATCCAAGTGTCGGCTCCTTTCATCTCCTGGCAGGGTAGGAGCGAGACTTCAGACCCCGGGTCTGCCCGAACTTCAAACGCTGTGCTCTCTCCGGGGTTCCAGAAGCTTTTAGCCATGCTTCGCCACGCGGGTGAGTCTGGGGTCTTCATAACTTCAAGATACACACATAGCCACCCCTTCCTGTCGCTCTCTAACACAGTTTGGGAATGACTGTACCCAGCAGGGGAAGAGTCATTGACTCGAGCTCTGGGCTTCTAGGAAGATGAGAAGGCAGCCTCCGCCCCCAAGTCTGCTGTTTCCAGCCGCTGGCAGCCAGGATTGTCGCTAGCAATCCGTATCTTTGAGTCAAGCACTGTCCTCCCTGGGGCTCCTGGTTTAGAACATGCACTGTATGATCCTGTGTGCATGCTAGTCACTTCAGTTGTGTCTGACTCTATGCGACCCCATGGGCTGTAGCCTGCCAGGCTCCTCTGTCCACGGTTTTCTCCAGGCAAGGATACTGGAGTGGGTTGCCACGCCCTCCTCCAGGGAATCTTCCCGACCCAGGGATCGAACCCACGTCTCTTACCTCTCCTGCACTGGCGGTTGGGTTCTTTACCACTAGTGTCTCCCGGGAAGCCCCTCAGGAACTGTAATTCCTCTGACTTTAAAGTCTTCCCTGAGTGTTTGTGCAGGGGGCAGGGCAGAGGCACAGAATGGGAAGTCATGAGCTCCGAGGGCCCGGGACCCAGCCAAGGCTATGCTGAGACACTCCACAGACTTCTCCATGCAGTGCAATCCCACAGACGTTTATCGGGCCGTCTGTTACTCATGCTGGGGATGTGGAGATGAGTCAGGAATAGCCCGCATCTCAGTCAAGAGAGATGACTACAGCAGATAAACTGAAATCCGGTGTCTTAGAGATAGCTGTGGTGACTAGGTACAGTGCAAGACAGGGCAGAGTGCTGTGCTGACCTGGGGGAGCTTGAAGGGAAATATCGTTAACCACTTAACAAAGTGCGCAAGGTGGAGCTTGTCGGGGGCAGGTGGTGAGTGGGAGAAGAGCGAAGGAACAGCACCCCAGGTGGGTGGATCGAGGGTGGTCAGACTGGGCAGAGTCAGGGTGAACGCCTGTGACGCTGACCATGGGAGCTGTCTTAGTCTGCCCCCGGCTGCTATAAGAAAACACCACGGCCAGGCAGCGTGAGCAGCAGGCCTCTGTCCATGGCTCGTAGGTGCCACCATCTCCTGTGTCTTCCACACGGTCTTCCTTCTGTGCGTGTCTCTGTCCTAGAATCTTCTTCTTCTTTTTATAAATATGTATTTATTTATTTGGCGGCACCAAGCCTTGTGGCATTCGGGATCTAGTTCCCTGACCGGGGATTGAACCTGGGCCTCCTGCTGTTGGGAGTGCAGAGTCTTAGCCACAGGACCGCCAGGGAAGTTCTTCCTCTTCTTATAAGGACACTAATCATATTGGCTTGGGGCCCCACCCACACACCCTCGTTTTCATAGAAGCCCTCTCTAAGGATGGTGTCTGCAAACACGGTCCCAGTCCCAGGTGTTTCTACATGTGACTTCGGGGCGGAGGGCACAGT
The DNA here is from genome assembly GCF_055505025.1 of Bos grunniens. NCBI lineage: Eukaryota > Metazoa > Chordata > Mammalia > Artiodactyla > Bovidae > Bos > Bos grunniens. The sequence goes on along the minus strand of NC_141179.1, from coordinate 81,441,611 downwards.
TCAGGCTGTGGGAACAGGAGTTGTTTGTGGAACTCGGAGGACCGCTGGGGGTGGGCGTGGACAGACCTGGGTCCGCAGAGGCCTTGGCTGTCAGTGTTAAGCTCTACCTTACAGGACTTGGTGGTCCTAAGCTGGAAAGTGAAAGTAGCTCATCTGTTCCTGTTCCCAGCGCCCTGGAAATTCTGGGCGGGGTGCGATCTCACAGGCCTACTGCTCCCCGCAGGACTGCTCATCGGGGCCCCGCCCCAAGGAGGGGCCAGCCCCCCCATCCACCCGGGTCCTGGGCGTGTGGGAGCCCTGCCCCACCCCGCCCCACCCCGCCCCGCCCGCTGTGCGAGTCCCAGATGCCTGTCTTGTAGGAAATCTTCCTGCTGTCCAGGAAGTCCCATCTGCATGAGCAGGGTTGTACGAAGACCTCTCCAAGCAGAGCCCGGTGGACAATGAGCGCTCAGGCCTGCTCGCCAATCACAGGAAGCTGGGCGGAGCTCTGCCTGGAGGGCGTGGGCCATCCCGGGGCGTGGGCCCCGAGGAGGTGTGAGGTCCCACGTTCAGATCCCTCCACTGTTCTCTTTCCTGCTTCCTCCTCCTTAACAAGAGGGCCCGGCCCTTCCTCCACTAGCTTTAGGATTCCGAACCGAGAAGGAAATGGGGGCAGAAGGGCCAATTGAGGGCGTGGAGCAAGGCACCCGCCTCTAGTAAGAGCCTTTCCGCGCCACCACCCACCCAGGGCTGGGGAGGCACCGGAAGCTGGCTGGCTGGGGATGGAGGGTGAGGTGAATACTTCTGCTGGGTGATTAAAGGAAAAAAAAACAGTTTGTTGATTTAGTGTGTCCAATTGATGAATTTTAAGCACAGAGCCTTGATGAATGTTTGCATACGAATAAGTTTGTGTAACCACCACTCAGATCCAGATATAGAATGTACAGAGCCCAGAAGACTCCCTCCCTGGTAGCCTTTGCACCCCACCCGCGCGTTACCACTATTCTGACTGTAGATTAGTTTCCTCCTTCAAGGTCTATCAGTGGGCTTTCTGGGTGGCTCAGTGGTAAAGAATTCACCTGCCAATGCAGGAGATGCAGGTTTGAGCTCTGGGTCAGGAAAAGGGCATGACGACACACTCCAGCGTTCTTGCCTGAAAATTCCTTAGTCAGAGGGGCCTAGTGGACATGGAGTCCCAAAGAGTCAGCCACGACGGACCACGCACACACATCACATAAAGGGAATCATAGGGGACCTACACTTTTACCTCTGGCTTCTTTCGACACTTGTTGTTACATCTGAGAGATTCTCCCACTGGATTCTGCAGGAAACAGGGCAAACCCTCCTCAGTCTCTTCCTTATACGCCCCTGAACTTGGCCCCCAAATTCCTTGGCATTTCTCCTGGCAATGTGTCCCTGCCCTTGAATCTGGGTGACTTGTGACTGCTTTGACCAAGAGTGTGGAGAGCGATGCTGGATTTCCGAGGTGAGGCATAAGAGGTGAGGCAGCTTCTGCCCGATTTGCTGGAAGGCTGCTGGTTGGAGTGCTGGCTCCCCAAGGAAGAAGTCTCACCACCTCCATGTTGTGAGGAAGCAAGCCGCAGGGGAGACCACGTGGGTGCTCCGTCCGTCTCGGAGTCTGTGCAGCCCAGGCATCCAGCAGGTGGGTCAGCGGGTCCCTGAGGGTTGCAGCCCCCAGGTGTCCGTCATCCTCGGCCAAGTCGCTGCCCTGATTGACCTGTGTCCCAGATCCCTGACTCACAGAATGCACAATTAAACGGCTGTTTTAAGTCGCCAGGTTTGGGAGTCGTTGGCTACCCCGATAATAACTGGAATACCGGGTGAGAAGTGGCTGGATTTGGGAAGGCTGAGTGTAGCCTTCTCCCTGGGTGGGAAATGGCAAGGAAATCTGCTTTCTGGAGCCTGCCAGCTGCTTCAGAGCCCTCCTGTGGTCCCATCTTGTGGCCCGCTCTTCAGACCTAGTCTTCCTGGTTTTAGGCCAGTTGTCCACTGATCCTCTGCCTTCCTCACCCCAGAAGCCAAAGGCTTCTCCTAGTGAGGATGTGATTCCTCCCTATCAGAAACTCCTGAAAAGGGCTATGTGTGGAATACTGGGGGAGTACAGACAATCTCTGAGGTGTGCAGAGAACACAGAACACAGCTCCAGGCACAGAGTGCTCACGAGAGGAGGGTGTTCGTCGCTCAGTCGTGTTTGACTCTTTGACTCCATGGACAGTAGCCTGCCAGGCTCCTCGGTCCATGGGATTCTCCAGGCAAGGATACTGGAGTGGGTTGCCATTTCCGTCTCCAGGCAGTGCGTGAGAGACCTGTGTATCCAAAGCACCATCATCCGCACCCCGCCGCCTCCAGGGGTCCTCTCGGTGGCCGCTGGGTGGAGACCCTGCTCCAGGAGCAGGACTTCGGTATCCTGGCTCTTGGAACTCTTTTCTGAGAGTGCAGCTCTGGGTCACGCTCATTACCTACACTGTGAATGTCATCCTCGGTGGGGGATGGAGTGTAGGATGGCACTTAAAGAGACAGACAGAGGTGGCACAATGGCTCTCCCTCCTATTGGCTGTGTGACAACCGAGAAGCTGTCTGACCTCTCTGAGCCTCCAGTCCCCAATTTTGTAAAAACGGCATAGTAAAAAATAGCCCTGGCTTTGTCCAGGACTGCAGGAAAGACTAAATGAGGTAACAGTGCATTGACAGCATCAGCTTGGTGCAGAGTAAGCCTTCCATAAATGCCAGCCCAGCCAAACAAAAGGAAATGGAGTGGGGAGGAGGGGAATTGTATATGATAGGAATTATTATCGAATTTTTTCAGACGAAGAAAAGCCCTAAGGTCGCGGAACTAATAAAGGGAAGCGGTGTGGTGCCAAGTCGGATCTGACCGTTGGTGGATGCCCACACTCCTCTCACTCTGTAATTCTGTCGTCAGAGCAGGTCTGGAGCCCATGCGTGACCTTGCAGGGCTTCCTGACCCGCCCAGGCTCACAGCCATGTCCAAGGTCAGTAGAGCTGGCTTGCTCTCTTTGCAGTGTGGTGGGCAGCCCACTGCAGTGTGTCCTCCAGCCCCAGTGAGCCAGGCCCTGCCGGGCTGCAGCCACCGAGGAGCCCTCTGGGTCTAGAAGGTTGTATTGCAATACAACTGTCCTGCCTTCCAGAAGGCTCTTGATTTTTTTTTCCGTAACCTAGACTGAATACAGGTGCTTAGAAGTTGTGCTTGCTTCAAGCAGGTGTACCAGGAACAGTCTGACTGATATTATTATTTCTAACAGCTTTATTGAGATATAATTTACATATACAAATCCCCCACTTAAAGCGTGCAATTCAATGGCATTTAGGATATTAACAGAATGGCGCACACTCCATCAGTTTTAGAACATTTGTGTCACCTCATGAAGACACACTGCACCCCTTGGGCATAACTGTCTGCCCTCCCCTGACCCCCGACCCCAGGCAACCACGAGTCTACTTTCTGCCTCTATAGATACGTCTCTTGTAGACATTTCATATAAACGGAATCATGCGTGTGCTTTTGTGTCTGCTTCTTTTACCTTGCCTGTTTTCAAGGTTCATCCATGTGTGGCAGGCACCTTTCCTTTTTTATTGCCGAGTAATATTCCGTGTAGGACTACACTCCATTCTCTTTGATAAGCTTGGGTTGTTTTCACTCTTTGGTTGTTCTGAAGAGTGGGTTTATACATATTTGTGAAACACCCTCTGAAAGGGTGACCTAGCCCGAGGCCACGACAGAAACTGATTAGAACCAAACAGGTCCACAGTGGTGGACGAACTGACTTCCACTAGACTGCGAGCCTCAGTATCTGCTCACTGTAACACATCAGCAAGCTAAATGACACACCCACAGCTGCCATGACAGTCGCCAGTCTGACAATAAAGACCAAAAAGTGCACAGTAGCCCAATTCCTGGAAATCCCTACCCTTGCCCCCAAATAGCTGGAATACTTCTCCCACTCATTAGTTTATGAAATTACCCACTCCTATAAAACTGACAGCCTCATCCCGTGGTGCCTCTCTACCTTCTGAGATGGTCCAGGCTTTGTGGAGTGTGTTTCTCCTTAAATAAATCCACTTCTTACCTATCGGTTTGTTTCCCACTGAATTCTTTCTGCGATGAGACATCAGGAACCTGAGCTTCATTAAGTCCTGAGACCAGGTGTGTGTGTGACCTCAGTTGGAAGACTGCATGTTCAAGACTCAACCTGAGTTTCAGTTTCATTTGTGCACATATTTCTGTGTGGACATATGTTTTCATTTCTGTTGGGTACATACCCGGGAGTGGAATGCCTGGTTACACGGTAACTCGATGTTTAACCTTTAGGGAAAGTGCCAGGCTGTTTTCCAAGCAGTTGCACCCTTTTACATTCCCACCAGCCATGCAGGAAGGTTCTGATTTCTCCAGCTCCTCACCAACAGCTTTTTTTTGATTCCAGCATCCTCACGGGTGTGAAGGGGTGTATGTTTGTAGTTCTGCTTTGCATTTCCTTGGTGGGCACCGATGATGGCCACCTTCCATTTGCATTTTGACCTTTTGTATATTTTTTTGGTGCAATGTCTCTTCAGACCCTTTTCCAATTTGTCTTTCTGTTACTGGGTTGTAAGAGTTCTCTACATATTCTCCATATGAGTTCCTTATCCCGGTTGATTTGGAAGAGTCTTTAGGTAAGGCCATTTCATAACCTCTCCGATCCTGTGTTTACTGGCTGGAGAATTGCATCAGAAACAAAACATTGCTTCATTCCTGGGGCAGAGCTGATACCTCTTGGAAGCAATATACATTCCTGGTGCTGGTGAAAACAGATGAGATCGTCCTGCTTCTCATTTCTCGAGCTTCACTTAAATCAGTGAGTCTCATATGGTATAGAGGGGAGGTACATGTCAGAAGCACCTGTTGGACTCTTTCTTGTTTTTTTTTTAGAGAGAATTAAAAAACTTACTTTATTTATTTGGTTGTGCCAGCTCTCAGCTGCAGCATGTGGGATGTCGTTCCCTGACCAAGGATCCAACACAGGCCCCTGGATTGAGAGTGCAGAGTCCTAACCACTGGACCACCAGGGAGGTCTCTGTGGGACTCTTCAATCCTCAAAAGCCTCAGCTTCCTCCAAAAGTTAGATATGCTTTCATCTTTCCTCCGGTCCCCGTTATCTTTTTGAGAACCACTGTCCTAAAAGGAATGCTTTGAGATTAACACTGGCATGGCATGAAATGGCCCCTATGTTTGTTGCTGTTCACTTGCTCATTCGTGTGCAACTTTGTGACTCCATGAACGGCAGCATGCCAGGATTGCCTGTCCTTCACTATCTCCCAGAATTTGCTCAAACTCTTGTCCATTGAATCGGTGACACCATTCAACCATCTCATCCTCTGTCATCCCCTTCTTCTCCTGCCTTTAATCTTTCCCAGCATCAGGGTCTTTTCCAATGAGTCAGCTCTTTGCATCAAGTGGCTGAACTATTGGAATTTCTCCTTCAGCATCAGTCCTTTCAATGAATATTCAGGATTGATTTCCTTTAGGATTGACTGGTTGGATCTCCTTGCAGTCCAAGGGACTTTCAAAAGTCTTCTCCAACACCACAGTTCAAAAGCATCAATTCTTCGGCGCTCAGCTTTCCTTATGGTCCAACTCTCACATCCATACATGACCACTGGAAAAAACCATAACTTTGACTGTATGGACCTTTGTCAGCAAATTGATGTCTTTGCTTCTTAATACGCTGTCTAAGTTTGTCATAACTTTCCTTCCAAGAAGCAAGTGTCTTTTACTTTCATGGCTGCAGGCACTGTCCATGGTGATTTTGGAGCCCCCCCAGAATTAAATCTGTCACTGCTTCCACATTCCCCCATCTCCTTGCCATAAGTGATGGGGCTGGGTGCCACAATCCTAGTTTTTTGAGTTAAAAAAAAGTCTGTATTTCTTAGTCTGTGTCAAGTCTTAGTTGCGGCACTTGGCATCTTCACTGCATTACGTGGAGCCTTTCACTGAGATACATGGACTCTCTAGTTGCTCCAAGGCATGCGGGATCTTAGGTCCCCAACCAGGGATCAAACCAGTGTCCCCTGCATCACAAGGCGGATTCTTACCCCAGGCCCGTCGGGAGTCCTCAATGTTGAGTTTTAAGCCGGTCTTTTCACTCTCCTCCCATCGCCCTCATGAGGACGCGCTTCAGTTCCTCTTCACTTTCTGCCATAAGGGTGGTGTCCTCTGCGTGTCTGAGGTTGTTGATCTTTCTCCCAGCAATCTTGATTCCAGCTTGTGTTTCTTCCAGCCCAGCATTTTGTATGAGGTACTCTGCATAAAAGTTAAATAAGCAGGGTGACAATATACAGCCTTGACGTACTCCTTTCCCAATTTTGAACTGGTCTGTTGTCCCGTATCCGATTCTAACTTTTGCTTCTTGTCCTGCATACAGGTTTCTTAGGAGACAGCTAAGGTGGCCTGGTATTCCCATCTCTTTAAGAATTTTCCACAGTTTGTTGTAGTCCACACAGTTAAAGACTTTAGCGTAGTCAATGAAACAGAAGTAGATTTTTTTTCTGAAATTCCCTTGCTTTTTTAATGATCCAACAGATATTGGCTCTGGTTCCTCTGCTTTTTTTTTTTTTTAATTTATTTTATTTTTAAACTTTGCAATATTGTATTAGTTTTGCCAAATATCGAAATGAATCTGCCACAGGTATGCATGTGTTCCCCATCCTGAACCCTCCTCCCTCCTCCCTCCCCATACCATCCCTCTGTGTTGTCCCAGTGCACCAGCCCCAAGCATCCAGTATCCTGCATCGAACCTGGACTACCAACTCATTTCATACATGATATTATACATGTTTCAATGCCATTCTCCCAAATCTTCCCACCCTCTCCCTCTCCCACAGAGTCCATAAGACTGTCTATACATCAGTGTCTCTTTTGCTGTCTCGTACACAGGGTTATTGTTACCATCTTTCTAAATTCCATATATATGCGTTAGTATACTGTATTGGTGTTTTTCTTTCTGGCTTACTTCACTCTGTATAATAGGCTCCAATTTCATCCTCTGCCTTTTTAAAATCCAGCTTGTACACCTACAAATTCACAGTTCACCTACTGCTGAAGTCTAGCTTGAGGATTTTGAGCTTATCTTGCTAACATGTGAATGAAATGAGCACAAATGTTGGAACATTCTTTGGCATTGCCTTTCCTGGGGATTGGAATGAAAACTGACCTTTTTGGAGAAGGAAATGGCAACCCACTTCAGTATTCTTGCCTGGGAAATCCCATGGACAGAGGAACCTGGTGGGCTACAATCCATGGGGTCGAAAAGAGTCGGACACGACTGAGCGACTTCACTTTCACTTTCAAGAAATAAATAAATGTATTTATATTGCAAAAAAAAAATTAAAAAAAAAAAAAGAAAACTGACCTTTTCCAGTCCTGTGGCCACTGCTGAGTTTTCCAAATTTGCTGGCATATTGAGTGCAGCACTTTCACAGCATCATCTTTTAGGATCTGAAAGAGCTCAACTGGAATCCCATCACCTCCACTAGCTTCATTCGTAGCGATGCTTCCGAAGGCCCACTTGGCTTCACGTCCCAGGATGTCTGCCTCCGGGTGAAGGATCACACCGTCGTGGTTATCTGGGTCGTGAAGATCCTTTTTTGTATAGTCCTTCTATGTATTCCTCTCACTTTTCTTAATCTCTTCTGCTTCTGTTAGATCCTTGCTGTTTCTGTCCTTTATCGAGCCCATCTTTGCATGAAATGTTCTCTTGGTATCTGATTTTCTTGAAGAGATCTCTAGTCTTTCCCATTCTATTGTTTTCCTTTATTTCTTTGCATTGTTCACTTAAGAAGGCCTTCTTATCTCTCCTCGCTATTCTCTGGAACTCTGCATTCAGTTAGGGATATCTTTCCCTTTCGCTTTTCTTCCTTTCTCAGCTATCTGTAAGACCTCCTCAGACAGTCACTTTGTCTCCTTGCATTTCTTTTTCCTGGGGATGGTTTTGGTTACTGCCTCCTGTACAATGTCATGAACCTCTGTCCATAATTCTTCAGGCACTCTGTCTATCAGATCTAATCCCTTGAATCTATGAATCTAGTTCTCACCTCCACTGTATAATCATAAGGGGATTGATTGAGGTCATACCTGAATGATCTAGTGGTTTTCTCCACTTTCTACAATTTAAATCTGATTTTGGCAATAAGAAGTTCATGATCTGAGCTATAGTCAGCTCCCAGTCTTGTGTTTGCTGACTGTATAGAGCTTCTCCATCTTTGGCGGCAAAGAATGTAATCAATCTGATTTCGGTGTTGACCATCTGGTGATGTCCATGTGTAGAGTCTTCTCTTGTGTTGTTGGAAGAGGGTGTTTGCTATGACCAGTACGTTCTCTTGGCAGAACTCTGTTAGCCTTTGCCATGCTTCATTCTGTACTCCATGGCCAAACTTGCCTGTTCCTCCAGGTATGTCTGAGTGGCAGCAAAACTGAGATGAAGACCCCGGGATTGGCAGCTACGGCCAGTGCTGATCCTGAGACAGAGAAGAGTATGGAGTTTCCTCCAAAAATTAAAAATAGAGCTGCTCTATTTTTCAGCAATCCCACTTCTGGGTATATAGACAAAGGAGTTGAAATCAGGACGTAGAAGAGATACCCACACCCCATGTTCACTGCAGCCGTGTTCACAATAGCCAAGACATAAAACATGCATCTGCTGTTGTTCAGTTGCTCAGCCGTGTGTGACACTTTGTGACCCCATGGGACTGCAGATGCCAGACCTCCCCGGCCTTCACCAACGGAATGTTATTCAGGTGTGAAAAAGAAGGGGCTCCTGCCACTTGCAGCAACATGGACATTTGTGCTCAGTGAAATAAGCCCGTCACAGAAGAAAAATACTACATGCCAACACTTACATAAGTCGTGTAAAATAGTAAAACTCATAGCAGCAGAGAGTAGACTGGTGGTTGATAGGAGTTGGTGGGGAAGTGAGGAGATGTTAATCAAGAGGTACAATGTTTAGGTTATACAAGATTAGTAAGGACTACTGGATGGCCTTGTGTCTATAGTTAATAATACTGTGTCGTATACTTAAAAATTTGCTAGAGGGTAGATCTGTTATTAAGTGTTCTTATCACACACACAATGATGAGGATAGGAGGAAACCTTTGGAGGCAATGGATAGACATATCGATGGCACAGTATAGATGATGGTAATGGTCTCATGGGTATACAGTCCAGTTCAGTTCAGTCTCTCAGTCGTGTCTGACTCTGCGGCCCCATGAACTGCAGCACGGCAGGCCTCCCTGTCCATCACCAACTTCCAGAGTTTACCCAAACTCATGTCCATCGAGTCGGTGATGCCATCCAGCCATCTCATCCTCTGTCGTCCCCTTCTCCTCCTGCCCCCAATGTCTCCCAGCATCAGGGTCTTTTCCAATGAGTCAACTCTTCGCATGAGGTGGCCAAAGTATTGGAGTTTCAGCTTTAGCATCAGTCTTTCCAATGAACACCCAGGACTGATCTCCTTTAGGATGCACTGGTTGGATCTCCTTGCAGTCCAAGGGACTCTCAAGAGTCTTCTCCAACACCACAGTTCAAAAGCATCAATTCTTCGGCGCTCAGCTTTCTTCACAGTCCAACTCTCACATCTATACATGACCACTGGAAAAACCATAGCCTTGACTAGATGGACCTTTGTTGGCCAAGTAATGTCTCTGCTTTTTAATATGCTATCTAGGATGGTCATAACTTTCCTTCCAAGGAGTAAGCATCTTTTAATTTCATGGCCACAATCACCATCTGCAGTGATTTTGGAGCCCAGAAAAATAAAGTCTGACACTGTTTCCACTGTTTCCCCATCTATTTCCCATGAAGTGATGGGACTGGATGCCATGATCTTTGTTTTCTGAATGTTGAGCTTTAAGCCAACTTTTTCACTCTCCACTTTCACTTTCATCAAGAGGCTTTTGAGTTCCTCTTCATTTTCTGCCACAAGGGTGGTGTCATCTGCATATCTGAGGTTATTGATATTTCTCCCGGCAATCTTGATCCAGCTTGTGCTTCTTCCAGCCCAAAGTTTCTCATGATGTCCTCTGCATATAAGTTAAATAAGCAGGGTGACAATATACAGCCTTGATGTACTCCTTTTCCTATTTGGAACTAGTCTGTTTTTACATGTCCAGTTCTAACTGTTGCTTCCTGACCTGCATACAGGTTTCTCAAGAGGCAGGTCAGGTGGTCTGGTATTCCCATCTGTTTCAGAATTTTCCACAGTTTATTGTGATCCACACAGTCAAAGGCATTGGCATAGTCAATAAAGCAGAAATAGATGTTTTTCTGGAACTCTCTTGCTTTTTCCATGATCCAGTGGATGTTGGCAATTTGATCTCTGGTTCCTCTGCCTTTTCTAAAACCAGCTTGAACATCAGGAAGTTCACGGTTCACGTATTGCTGAAGCCTGGCTTGGAGAATTTTGAGCATTACTTTACTGCGCCTGAGATGAGTGCAATTGTGTGGTAGTTTGAACATTCTTTGGCATTGCCTTTCTTTGGGATTGGAATGAAAACTGACCTTTTCCAGTCCTGTGGCCACTGCCGAGTTTTCCAAATTTGCTGATATATTGAGTGCAGCACTTTCATAGCATCATCTTTCAGGATTTGAAATAGCTCCACTGGAATTCCATCACTTCCACTAGCTTTGTTCATAGTGATGCTTCCTAAGGCCCACTTGACTTCACATTCCAGGATGTCTGGCTCTAGGTGAGTGATCATACCATCGTGATTATCTTGGTCGTGAAGATCTTTTTTGTACAGTTCTTCTGTGTATTCTTGCCACTTCTTCTTAATATCATCTGCTTCTGTTAGGTCCATACCATTTCTGTCCTTTATCGAGCCCATCTTTGCATGAAATGTTCCCTTGGCATCTCTAATTTTCTTGAAGAGATCTCTAGTCTTTCCCATTCTGTTGTTTTCCTCTATTTCTTTGCATTGATTGCTAAGGAAGGCTTTCTTATCTCTCCTTGCTATTTTTTGGAACTCTGCATTCAGATACTTATGTCTTTCTTTTTCTCCTTTGCTTTTCGTTTCTCTTCTTTTCACAGCTATGTGTAAGGCCTCCCTAGGCAGCCAGTTTGCTTTTTTGCATTTCTTTTCCACGGGGATGGGCTTGATCCCTGTCTCCTGTACAATGTCACGAACCTCTGCCTATAGTTCATCAGGCAATCTGTCTATCAGATTTAGTCCCTTAAATCATGGGTATACACTTACCTCCAAACTCAGCAAGCTGAATAAACTAAATACGTACAGCATTTTATGCACCAAGTATACCTCAATAAAGTAGTGTAAACAAAAACAAGAACAACAGAAAAAGAAAGAACATTCCTTTTTTTGCAGACAGCTGCTTAGGGTTCAGATTTTTCTGTGATTGAAGCCAAGAATGTAGCATGGTAGGCACCCTCATGCCCTGGGGAAGAAGGAAGGGGATTAGGGCCATCATTATGTCTCTAAGAAGGATCTCAGCAGCAGCATCCAATATTTATTAAGCTCTGACATTGAGCCAGGCGTTGTACTCAGCTCAGTTCAGTTGCTCAGTCGTGTACGACTCTTTGCGACCCCATGGGATGCAGCACGCCAGGCTTCCCTGCCTGTCACCAACTCTCGGAGCTTGCTCAAACTCATGTCCATCCTGTCAGTGATGCCATCCAACCATCTCATCCTCTATCATCCCCTTCTCCTCCTGCCTTAAATCTTCCCCAGCATCAGGGTCTTTTCAAATGAGTCAGTTCTTCGCATCAGGTGGCCAAAGTATTGGAGCTTCAGCTTCAGCATCAGTCCTTCTAATGAATATTCAGGACTGATCTCCTTTAGGATGGACTGGTTGGATCTCCTTGCTGTCCAAGGGACTCTCAAGAGTCTTCTCAAACACCACAGTTCAAAAGCATCAATTCTTCGGTGCTCAGCTTTCTTTGTGGTCCAACTCTCACATCCATACATGACTGCTGGAAAAACCATAGCTTTGACAAGACAGACATTGTACTAAGCGTTTTATGTTTGTTATCTCCTAAGTCCCCACCATGGCCTTACGGGTTAGGCACAGTTTTGTCATTGTTTTCCAAATGAGGGAAGTGAGCCTGGATGGGTGGACTCACCAACTCTCACCCAGACCGCAGGTGGCAGAGCTGGGATTCAAACGCAGGCTGTCTGCCTTCAACTCTTGCACGCTGAAACTCTTCCTTCTCAAATTCAAGAGCGACCAGGCTCTTGAATCCAAACCTGATGTTCATTTTCACATTGTCAATTTCCATAGAGGTTTGCCTAGAAGGCAGCTGAGCTGTAGAAGGACCCCTGAGCACGGGTTCAGGAAACTGGCCCTGAGAACTACCCTCGCACACTCAGGTTTTGTGTGATTTTGGTCCATGACATCATCTCCCTACAAATTTCCTTACCCTACAATGGAGATAACACATCTACGTCATAGGGTTATTGTGAGGGTCAGATGAGATTATGGCTGTGAGAACGCTTTGTAAATGCTAAAGTCTGAAAAGTCAAGAATTGTTATCCTTATTGCATTGTTCCCTTAATTCAGGTCAAATCCTGTAATTAGCAGCCTCAAATCTAGATAGCAAGAGTTCCGAGTCTTAGCCAAGAAGTTCAGCATTGGCTCACTCATTTCAGAGCAATATTCAAGACAATAGCAACGGGGCCCCGCCTAAACACTGGAGTTTGGGGCTTGCCGTACTCGGTCAAGCCTTGACTTGGGCCCATCGCTGCCTACTTCCCATCCACCTTCTTGAATCTTGGTCCTTTTGCCTTCATCCCCTTCCTCCCATCTGCACTGGTGGGCTGAGCTGATTGTCTTGGCCTTTTATCCTTCGCCCTTGGCAGGAGCTGTGTGGTTCTTTGTGGCAGAGACAGAATGTGTTTATCAAATGTCCGCACGCTAATTGGTCAGGGCCAGTGAAATGTAAGCAGAAAGGACGTGTGTTCCTTCCAGATCGAGGCAGTAAAGTTCCTGTGTTCCCCTTCCATCTCTTTTTCCCTCTGCTGGAAGCCATCTCTAATAAATACATTTTGTTGTGATGAACCACTGAGACTGGGACTCATCTGGTAAGCAATGTAGCCTGGCATGGCCCCGACAAATGTATTTTCTGCTATCAGTGTACCTAGAAGAGGGGAGGGAAAATCCTGCTCCAGGTAGAGCAGCGTGAGTAAGATATGCCTTGTTAAAAGAAGAATGAAAACAATGGCGTGGATGGAGCTGAGGTTTCCTCACACACAGGGCCGTACAGCACAGTTCACGTCATGGGCGTGGAGTCCTGGCTGTGCGTCTCGGACAAATTACTGCTAAATCTTGGTTTCCTTAAAACCATAAATGTAAGACAATAGCAGAGACAGTAACAGCTCCCCGATCGGCCCATGGAGATGGGTGAAGATTCTGAGAGCGCCTTACTCAGTGTCTGGTAATAATTAGCCATGGTAAATATCAGTCATTGTTACAAGGGAGGAATGTGCGATCTCAGGACAAAGGAAAGGGTGCTCTAGTCTTACAGGAATCTGGAGCCTAAGACGGTAAGTAGGAAAAGACGTGGAGATAGAGTGTCCTGAAGGCACCTAGAACTGATTCATCCAGCCTGTGTTGCATCCATCTATCCACACATCTGTCCATCCATCCATCCATGCAGTGATCTCAACAAAATATTAAAACGTCACTCTCTGAATTTTGCAAGGGTGTCTCTAACCAACAGGGAGTTAAAGCCCGAAATTACTGGGGTTATTGGAGAAACTCTCTTATGGTTCTGCTGTCTCCTTAGTAGGAGCTAGAAAAACAGAACTATCTGGAAGGGAGCCAAGGTCAATGACGTCTTGGTGCAAAGGGCAGTAACAGGAAGCCAGCATCAAGGCTAAGCGCCTCTCCTGGGGGTGAGTTCTCCTGTGCGAAGAGTTGCATGGGGAGGGGTGGGAGACTGTCCACCTCGGGGCTCCACACTTGAGGGTCTCTGGCTTGCAGTCCACCAGTTTCTGGGCTGGTGGAACGAGAGCAGGATGGTGGGAAGCTGGGAGGTGCTTCACTGAAGTTACATCTCAGAGGCAAGGAGAAGGGGAAGTGCCACCATCTGCAGCTGCACTGCTCGCAGCCTCATAGGAGGGTCAGGAGCCGTGACTCCCAAGGGAAGAGTGAAAACAATTGGTGTGGATAGAGCTCAGTTGTAAACATTAGTCAGAATGAACACAGTGGGTCTTTTCTGCCCTGTCTCCTGGTTACCGAGCCGCTGTAAACCCACAGGCTCAGCGCAGCTGGCTCCAGCTCCAGAGCCGGGCAAGTGACCTGAACCTGACCGATTCCAGCATGACTCCTTTTGGGCCATTGTGGTTGGTTCAGGGGTGACTCGACTGGTCAGATGGGATTTGGTTTCTGATCTTTTGTTTGAACTGTGGGGCAATAGAATCTCTCTTTTCATTGGACTCATGGCTGGGAGAATATGAGCCTGGAACTTCTGGAAGCTTTTAAGTACAGGGAGGAACTCTCCCCAAGGCTAACCCAGCAAAATGTAGTGTTGAGAGAAGGACAGAGGTCACATCCTGATGCTATTGTGTGTAAGTTCCTGGATCAAACCGTACCTGAAGGCTGAATGAATTTTTCAGTGATTTAAGAGTCCTGATTGATACACTGGTTCTCCAAAATACATACATGGCTCTCTGAACAGTAGTGATGGGGGATATCTCTCCACCAGAATGCATTTTCACTCTCCTCACTTCCTCTCCATTCACAATGGGTTGCTTATTCTGCAGCAGCATATGGGCTGGGCTCCTGGCATAAAAAAGGAATATGACCTGGGTTTTATCTTCAGAGTCATGATCTAGAAAGAGGGACAAAGATAACTAGAGTAGCTCATTGTAAGTTGTGCTGAGATAAAAATTAACTGTCATAGGGACTAACTGGAGAAAGGAAGCCTGGATCTCAGAGGGGCAGGGGTGTTAATTAAGGCTGTGGAGAGGATGTAATACTCATTAATTTCAATGGCTTATTTATTTATTTAGCTGCACCAAGTCTTAGCTGTGTCATGTGGGGTCTAGTTCCCTGACCTGCGTTGGGAGCATGGCATCTTGGGCAGTGACCCACCAGGGAAGTCCCTGAATAGGTATCGACTGAGCATCTGCTACATGTTATATATGTGTGTGTTATATATACATGTGCTCAGTGCTGGGAATACACAAGCAGATATTTATAAACAGATACAGTCCCTGACCTCGAGGAGCTGATAGTGTAGTGGAAACAGGGTGACTCGACTTCCCAGAATAAGGTATGAGGGTAGGAGGATCATGGACCTATGAGAACAAATAACCAAAGAACTTTGGGATTTAGGGGAGGCTTCTCCACAGAGGAAACACTTGCGCGTGTAGTCGAAGGAGGAGCAGGAAGGAACTAAGATCCAGTGGAATGGACCCTTGGTAGAAGGGGAGACGTTGTCCTCGCAGCTTCCGTGGTGCGAAGGAGTGAAATAACCAAACAAGCAGACAAAGCATTTGGCTGTCTCACTGAGAGGTTAGGACCCATGATTCTTAACTCCAGGGCTTTCTCACTCACAATTTATTTTTTCTCCTGGTCACCTTGAGTATCATTTTCTTCATCTATAAAATGGGATAACAATACTCACTTTCAGGGACTTCCCTGGGGGTCCAATGGCTAAGACTCTGCATCCCCAACGCAGGGGATCTGGGTTCGATCCCTGGTCAGAGAACTAGATCTTACATGCCGCAATTGAAAAAAAAAAAAAAAAGATCCTGCATGGCACAGCTAAGGCCTAGCGCAGCCCAAACAAAACAACCCAAAAAACCCCACTCCGCAGGCTCGCTCAGGGAGGGCCTGGCACAGAGAAGGTGGGCAGCAAGTACCGTCTCCTGCCCGTGGGTCCCGTCCCCTCATCCTTGGCGAGCTGTGGCTGGAGCTGTCCCTTGGTCCCCAAAACGTTCGCTTTCCTTCTGGGCGCCCCCCCACTCCGCCCCCGTTCACCCGCTCCCCACAGCCCTGCTCCCTCGGCTCCTCCAGGTCGGGCAGTGAGCCCAGAGACGGGCAAGTTCTGGGTGGAACTGGCTCCTAAATTCCCGTGTTAGAGTCCTAACCCCTGGGCCTCAGAATGTGATGGTGTTTTGATATCGGGGTCTTTAAGGAGGTCATTAAAGTGAAAATGAGGTCGGGTGGACGTGTGTGCAAGCATGCTGAGTCACTTCAGTCATGTCTGAGTCTGTGCGACCCCATGGACTGCAGCCCGCCAGGCTCCTCTGTCCATGGGATTCTCCGGGCAAGGGTTGCCAGGCCGTCCTGCAGGGGATCTTCCTGACTCAGTGATCTAACCTTTTCTCCTATGTCTCCTGCCTTGGTGGGTAGAGTTCTTTACCACGAGCGCCCCCTGGGAAGCCCATTAGAGTGGACACTAACCTAATATGTCTCTCATGAGAAGAGGAAATTAGGATTTTGAAACCTGCAGAGGGAAGGCCCTGTGAAGACACGGATGGGCATCTGTGAGCCAAGGAGAGACGCCTGAAATAAGCTCTTCTCTCCCAGCGCTGAGGAGGCGCTAACACCGTGGACAGCTCGATTTTGGATTTTGACGTTCCCAGACTGAGAAATGTATATCTGCGTAGTTCAAGCCACCCAGTCGGTAGACCTGGCGGCCCGAGCAGACTAACAGAGGGTGATGGTGAGCAGGTGGGGAGAGCACCGGGGCTGCAGGTCACTGCCCTGCCCTCGAAGCCAGGAGAGCCGCCTGCACTCTCCTCTCCTTGGACACAGACCACAGAGAAAGACAGAGGCCCCGGGGACAGAGGGGCTTTGTCCTCCATCTGTACTGAGGGGTGGGTGAGCGGAGCCTAAGATCTCTAACCAGGCAGTCAGGCTGCTTCTGTTTTCACGTCCTGACTCCTGGCTGTGTGACTTTGCAAAAGTTGCTTACCCTCTCTGGGCTTCACCTCCCTTATTACTCCTCAGTGTGCCTACTTGCAGGGGTTGTTGTGGAGATGAGATTCGCATTTAGGACAGTGCCTGCACCAGAGGCAATGCTGCGTGCGTGCCAGTGAGCGTCAGGACGGCTTCCCTCTTACAGCCTCACTCTTAAAGTGGCAGGAATGTTCCTGGCTTCCCGGGATCAGGCTGAGGCTGAAACCTGACATTTCAGGCTGTTTCAGGCCATCAGGCAGGAAAGAATCCACAGATGTTAGCAGCTGAATTATTAACCCAGCGCAGGTCCCAGTTCCGCCAGCCGTTTGAGAGGTTGGGTAACCTCTGGGTCTCCATGTGCCTGTCTGTAAAATGGCTCAGCTGGCTCTTCATGCCCCGTGCCTGCCTCGCAGAGCTGTTGTGAAACGCAAATGAGGGAACGATTGTGAAATCGCTTTGTAAAATGAAAGACTCATGTCAGTGGGAATATACGCCCGCACAGACATAATAAGAGCTAACATTTAAATGCTCACCATTATCTGGCATTCTTCTAAGTGTTTCCCATCTATTTCTCATTTAGTCTTTATAAGAACTCTATGAGCTGGGCGCTATGATCCCCTGTTTTGTAGGCGAGAAAGATTACCAGTAAGGGGTGGTGCTGCAGTTTGCACTCACGAGTCAAACGTGGGTGCTCATACCTTTCATCAGAGGGCAGAGCTGTCCAGTAGAATATTCTGTGATGGTGGAGATGTCTCAGAGCTGCCTGTTCACTACAGCAGTCCTCCGGAACGCTTACATGTAGCTAGTGTGATGGAGAAACTGAAATTTGAATCTAATTTTTTTTTTTTAGACGTTGGGATCTTAGTTCCCCAACCAGGGATGGAACCCACACCTGGTGCAGGGGAAGCGAGGACTCTTAGCCACTGGCCCGCCAGGGAAGTCCCTAATTTAATTTTAATTAATTAAAATGAAACTAGCTCTTATAATCCGTGTGGGCACATGGGAACTGTGCCATGTGGGCACAGCAACTAGGCTGTAGTGCCTCCTAACTGAAGCGCTAAAGCTGAATTTCAGACAGCCTGCCGACGAGAGAAAGGAGATGCTGCGGCTGCTCACGGCTACTAAGCCCGGGTGCTGAGGCTGCGACTCACTGCTCCTGGCTTTCACCCCAAGCTTCACGCCAGTCCGGACTCTTCCTTCTTGGACCCACAGAGGCAGGCTGTCCGCTCCCTAGAGAGGACAAAGGTCCATTTTCCGCGGGAGCGACCAGACCTCCTATTTCTCCCTGATGGTAGGTGCTGGGGGGAGGCTGGGTGCCCCTGTCTGGTCCCCCGCACCCCTGGTCCTTACAAACCACCAGCTATGGCTGCTTCCCAACCCCCCAACCCTCCATCTCCACCCCCACCCCTCACCCCCCAAGAGAAGAGCTGGAGACAAGCTCCTGCACTCCCTCTCTGAGTTGGAAGCCGAGCTGGCTGGCGCTCAAGGCTTAATTAGCTGAAATAACTGTGAATAATCATCTTTAAAATGAGAGTGGTTAACGCTCAGGCCTCGCTGCTTCTGATTATTCAGCGGCCCCGCGGGAGCATCACGTTGTCAGCTCAGTTGTGCCAAGACCGCCAGGCTGCGCGGGATGACCGGGGTGCCCCACGGAAGCACTTCTCTGCCTGCCCTGCCCTGATGTGAGAGGCGAGGCTCAAAGTCTTGCGGGAGGCCCTGGCTCTGCACCGGCGAGAAGGAGACCACACCCAAGCAAGGTGGTACTGAGGGGTCTGCGAGACGGTGGCAGCCGGGAAGATTGTCTCGGAGAACACCCGTTAGGTGGGCTGCATGGATGTCACAGACAAGGGCACACTAGTGCTTGCTGCTGAGGGACCGTGAACTTGGCTCTTTCTGTCTCTGAGCCTGTTTTCTTTTCTGGAAACCCGGGGCTCTCACTTTCAAAGGTGGTCCTGGAGGAGTGGATGTGCGTGCATCCACACAGCGCCTGCACCCCGCAGATGGTCAGCAAAAACCGACTTGCCTTCCTTTCCGGTTTTCCCTTTCTTTCTGCTGCGAGATAAGAGGGCAGGCCTTGGTCAAGAGCTTGAAAGAAGCTGAAGTTCCAGTAGTGCGCTCTCCCCTAACACCTGCCGACACCCTCTGAGGCAGGTGGATGTCACGGCAAGCTGGGCCTTCCGGGTTTCAGACCAGAGCAGAAGAGGCAGTGAGTGGCACCCTGGTGTGGACAGGTCGTGTATGCTCTGCTCCAGAACCTGCCCTCCAGAGTCAACAGATCATGTTTCAGACTAGATCAGGTCAAACCACAGGAGACTGCCATGTTTCTAGGTCAAAAGTTGGTTGAACTTAAGTCTCGTAAGATAACTAAGGCTTGACTTTGAGTCTTTAGCAAGCAATGTGATGTTTGTGTGTGTCTATTTAAGGACAAGACAAAATACACAAATATTTTAATAATGAGACTTAGCTAGCTCTGCAAAACACAACGGAGACAGACCACCAGGCAGGATATAGCAAACTGCTAAGTTATTTGTGAGAACGTGACTGGTGCAGGAATTGAGAGGAGGGGCAGTGTGCTCTGGAGTAGGTGGGGTAAGGGGCAGCTTAGCAGAAGGAAGTAGGGTCTGAGTTGTGTCTGCAAGGATAGTTAGTCACTGAAATAAGCAGTAGGGGGTGGAAATGATGCTTTGGGCAGAGAGAAGTGGTGTGACCAAAGTCTGGGACTCTGGGAACCACCAGGGCAGGGAGACCAGGAATGGTGGACATTTCTGCACCTGCACAATCCCCAGGAAAGAGTGGGTGCCGCTGTGGAAGAATGAATGTCCAAAAAATGAAAAGCATGTGGGGATGAGTGAGCAAATTTAGCTGTTCTGGGGGTAGTGGGAGATAAAGCTGCAAAGATTGATCGTGGAGGGTTCTGAGTCCAGACAGAGGAGTCTGGGTATTATGCTGAGGAAACAGGATTCTCCAACTATGAATTCAGCAAATACATATGTGTTTAGTAAGGTTCTAGAGGTCAGAGAAAAGCTATCTAGGATCTCAAGATTTGCTGATTTTAAGTTGATGTGGTCCTGGAAAACAGAGGCTATTCTGTGTTAGTCTGGGTACATTGATTATGTTACAGTAACAAATAAGCTTAGAATTCCAGTGGCTTAGAGCAACAGAGATTTATCTCTTAGTAATTTCACAGTTTCAGCCACCACAGCAGTGTGTGTGTGTGTTTGTGTGTGTGTGTGTGCACGCACGCGCTGTCGTGTCTGATTCTTTGCAACCCCATAGACTGTAGCCCACCAGACTCTTCTGTCCATGGGATTCTCCAGGCAAGAATACTGGAGAGGGTTGCCATTCTCTCCTCCAGGGGATCGTCCTGAACCAGGGATGGGACCCAGGTCTCCTGCATTGTCAGGCAGGTTCTTTACCACTAATGCCACCTGCGAAGACCACTATAGCATCGTGTGTTAAGTCGCTTCAGTTGTGTCCAACTTTGTGTGACACAGTGGACTGTAGCCCGCCAGGCTCCTCTGTCCGTGGGATTCTCCAGGCAAGAATACTGGAGTGGGTTGCCATGCCCTGCTCCAGAGGATCTCCCTGACCCAGGGATTAAACCCATGCCTCCTACGTCTCCTGCATTGACAGGCAGGTTCTTTACCACTAATGCCACCGGGGAAGCCCACTGTAGCATTGCCTTATGGTTCTTCACTCCCAAATCAGCTGATGGGGCAGCCCTATGTTAGGGACGTTACTACTCTTATAATAGAAGAAAAGTAATACACGGTAAACCACATTCTGGGTCTAACAGCTTCTGCCTAGAAGTGACACATTTCCTTGACGAAAGCAAGCCTTGTGACCCAGTCAGATGTCAGTGGGGTGGGAGGGCACAATTCTCCCCTCCCAGAAAGCCAGCAGTAAATGTTTCTGAACAGCAACATTACCCCAGGTCTTCCTTGAAATTTTGTGTAAAGTAAGGGTAAGTAGGCTAGGGAGATAAGTAGATGCATAGATAGTAGGGAGATAGGTGGTCTGATCAGAGGATTCTTTCTTGAGTTAACCTAAGTCTAAGCTTTATAATCTTTCCCTCTAAGCTATACAGAAGTCATTTTTTAGGCTAGGGTAGCTGTTCTGGGCCCAGATCTGGATGGGTGAGTTTTCTTTAGCAGGTAGGATAATTTGGGGGCCCATTGCAAAATGACCAACCTAGACAGCATATTAAAAAGCAGAGACATTACTTTGCCAACAAAGGTCTGTCTAGTCAAGGCTATGGTTTTTCCTGTGGTCATGTATGGATGTGAGAGTTGGACTGTGAAGAAAGCTGAGCGCCAATGAATTGACGCCTTTGAACTGTGGTGTTGGAGAAGACTCTTGAGAGTCCCTTGGTCTGCATGGAGATCCAACCAGTCCATCCTAAAGGAGACCAGTCCTGAATATTCACTGGAAGGACTGATACTGAAGCTGAAACTCCAATACTTTGGCCACCTGATGTGAAGAACTGACTCATCAGAAAAGACCCTGATGCTGGGAAAGATTGAAGTCAGGAGGAGAAGGGGACGACAGAGGATGAGATGGTTGGATGGCATCACCTACTTGATGGACATGAGTTTGGGTGGACTCTGGCAGTTGGTGATGGACAGGGAGGCCTGGCGTGCTGCAGTCCATGGGGTCGCAAAGAGTCGCAAATGACTGAGCGACTGAACTGAACGGAACCGATTGCAAAACGAAGATATGAAGCCCGTGTTCAAAAGTTATTAAGAATTTCAAGACAGGGACAGTAAAGCAGCCGGCCAAGCATGGAGCTACTTTCAGTGGGGGTGCTGTGCAGCTGGACAGGGCAGCTGCCCAGGACGCTGTCCTGTGTGTGGGTGCCCGCTGGTTCAGAATATTCCAGGTGGCTAGCACTTCCCTCTCCTCTTCTACTTTTTAAAAATGCTTTGTTAATTTACTTTTTGGCTTCAGCACATGGCATGTGGGAGCCTAGTTTCCTGATCAGGGATCGAAGCCTCACCCCTTGCCCTGGAAGTGACTGTTTATTTTGTACTGGGGTGTAGCCGATTAACAATGTTGTGATGGTTTCAGGAGCCCAGTGGAGGGATTCAGCCACACGTGTACACATGTACCCGCTCTCCCCTGAGAAGTGCAGCGTCTCGGTTGCTGGACCATCGGGGGCGGGGGGTCCCTGCTCTGCTTTCCACTCTGAATTCCTCCTCCCGTCGGGAGCCTCCCCACTCGCTGCTTGCTGGATCTGAGTAAGCTCGTCCATTGCTCGCTGGCCGGATCCCCACTTCCCTCCACCCCCTAAGAAGCGCCTGTGCTCGAGAAGCCCTTGAATCGTGTGAGGACCGCAGCGAGCCGTAGGGAAGGGGAGTCAGCCTTCCCAGCAGTCCTCGTCTCAGGTCCACACGGTGCTTCTGACCCTCACCGTTCTCCTCAGGCCTCTGTCTTCCCGTTCACCCGCAGACGAGAGCAGCCATCTTCTCAAACCTCTGACCTCCCGACTGCTCACGACAGACGAGAGCGGCCACCTTCTCGAAGCTCTGGCTTCCACTCCAACCCTCTGAGGAACCAGGGTCCAGCCTCCCGCCTCAGCCTTGGACCCCCCCACGCCCACTAATTATCTTTTAGGCCTTTTTGCTTTCATCTGTTTTACTTTCTTTCAATGGGATCCTCCCTGTTGACTTTTATTTTTAAAATAACACCTTTAGAAAAAATAAAAATATTTAAAAAATATAATTCATATACTATGCTGCTGCTGCTAAGTCGCTTCAGTTGTGGCCGACTCTGTGCAACCCCATAGACGGCAGCCCAACTGGCTCTCCATCCCTGGGATTCTCCAGGCAAGAACACTGGAGTGGGTTGCCATTTCCTTCTCCAATGCATGAAAGTGAAAAGTGAAAGTGAAGTCGCTTAGTCATGTCTGACTCTAGCGACCCCGTGGACTGCAGCCCACCAGGCTCCTCCGTCCATGGGATTTTCCAGGCAAGAGTACTGGAGTGGGGTGCCATTGCCTTCTCCTTCATACACTATACAATTTACCTATTTAAGTGTACTCAATAACCCTTAGTGTATTCAGTTATGCAATCATTACAGTTTTTTTTTTAAAGAGACTTAAAAATACTTTGTTTCCTTCCAGTTTTACTGAGATATAACTGACATACAGCATTATATAAATGTAAGGTATTCCGTGGTGGCTCAGTGGGTAAAGAATCTGCCTGCAAAGCAGGAGACCCCAGTTTGATTCCTGGGTTTGCAAGATCCCCTGGAGGAGGGCATGACAACCCACTCCAGTGTTCTTGCCTGGATAATCCCATGGACAGAAGAGCCTGGCAGGCTACAGTCCACAGGGTCACAAAGAGTCAGACATGACTGATCGACTAAGCACAGCAGATATGGCATAAGAACTTAGTGAATATCCACCATCTTATATAGGTATTGATACAACATTAAAGAAATAGAAAAAATGCAAGTCTGATCTCTTTTTCTATGAGTTCTTTTGTTTATTTGGCTCATTGATTGCTTTTGAAGTATGATCAACCTACGGCAGTGTATTTCTTCCTGTTATACAACACCATGATCAATTTTACTTTATTTACTTTTTATTTTTTCTGGTTTTGTGGATGAAATTTATTTTACAGAAGAGACTATTTAGAATGAGAACAAGTCACAACACATTAAGAAATTTAAAAAGATGGCAAATGCTACAAACTCACAAAATCCAGAAAAGTAACACTGCAACCAATTTTAGAACATTTCATCACCTTGAAAAACTCTCATACCCATTAGCATTTTTTTCCCTTTTTCCCTCTCCTGCCCCACAGCCCTCAGTTCAGTTCAGTTCAATTGCTCAGTCGTGTCCGACTCTTTGCGACCCCATGAATCGCAGCACTCCAGGCCTCCCTGTCCATCACCAACTCCCAGAGTTCACTCAAACTCACGTCCATCGAGTCAGTGGTGCCATCCAGACATGTCATCCTCTGTCGTCCCCTTCTCCTCCTGCCCCCAATCCCTCCCAGCATCAGAGTCTTTTCCAATGAGTCAACTCTTCGCATGAGGTGGCCAAAGTACTGGAGTTTCAGCTTCAGCATCAGTCCTTCCAAAGAAATCCCAGGGCTCATCTCCTTCAGAATGGACTGGTTGGATCTCCTTTCAGTCCAAGGGACTCTCAAGAGTCTTCTCCAACACCACAGTTCAAAAGCATCAATTCTTCGGCACTCAGCTTTCTTCACAGTCCAACTCTCACATCCATACATGACCACAGGAAAAACCATAGCCTTGACTAGACGGACCTTTGTTGGCACAGTAAAGTCCCTGCTTTTCAATATGCTGTCTGGGTAACCACTAATATACTTTGTTTCTAGGATTCGCCTATTCTGGACCTTTTAAGTAAATGGACTCATACCTTGTGATTCTTTGTTACTGACTTCTTTCCAGTAGTAAAAAGCAGCTTTCATTCTCAATGCTTTGAACAGTCAGCATGTTGTACCATGCATCGCTGTGCTTAGTTGCTCAGTCGAGTCTGACTTTTTGCAAGTGCATGGCCTGTAGCCTGTCAGGCTCCTCTCTGTCCATGAAGATTCTCCAGGCAAGAATACTGGAGTGGGTTGCCATGCCCTCCTCTAGGGTCTTCCCAACCCAGGGATTGAATGCAGGTCTCCCACATTGCAGGTGGATTCTTTACCATCTGAGCTACAAGGGAAGCCCAAGAATACTGGAGTGGGTAGCCTATGCCTTCTCCAGGGGATCTTCCTGACCCAGAAATCAAACCGGGGTCTCCTGCATTGCAGGCAGATTCTTTACCAGTTGAGCTACCAGGGAAGCCACATGTTAATACTTTATTATGAAAAAATTGCCAAATAATATTCCCTTGTATGGCTATACCACATTTCACTTGATGGGTATGTGGGTTGTTTCCTGTTTTTGGTCGTTATGAATAATGCCTGTATGAACATTTGTGTATGTGTTTTTATGTGGAAATATAGTTTCATTTCTGCTGGGTGCATGCTGAGGAGTGGAATTGCTGGGTCATATGGTAACTCTAGGCCTTCTCCGGTCACTCAGCCATAAGGAATCCATCTGCAATGCAGGAGACACAGGTTCAGTCCTTGGGTTGGGAAGATCTCCTGGAGAAGGGAATGGTAACTCACTCTGGTATTCTTGCCCGGAGAATCCCAGAGGAGCCTGGTGGGCCACAGTCCACAGAGTCGCAAAGTCAGACACAACTGAAGTGACTTAGCACGCATGCACATGGTAACTCTATGGTTAACATTGTGAGGATCTGCCAGAGAGCTTTCCAAAGTGGCTGCATTATTTTACACTCCCACCAGCAGCGCGTGAGGTTTCAATTTCTCCACATCCTTGCCAACACTTGCTATCATCTCCCCTTTTGATTACAGCCCTCCTTGTGAGTGTGAAATGGTATCTCATTGCGGTTTTGCTTTGCATTTTCTTGATGGATAATGAGGTTGATTATCTTTTCCCGTGCTTATTGGCCATTTCTATATCTTCTTTGGAAAAATGCCTGTGAAGATCTTTTGCCAGTTTTTAATTGGGTCATTTGTCTTTCCATTATTGAGTTGTAATAGTTCTTCATTATATTCTAGAAACAAGCCCTTTATCAGAAATATGACTGTAAACATTTTATCCTGTTCTAGGGGTTGTCTTTTCGCTTTCTTGACAGTGTCTTTTTTTTTTTTTTTGGCATGGATAAAAACATGCAAGGAAGTTTTTAATTTTGCATGAAGCCTGATTTATCCATTTTTGGGCTTTGTTGATGTTGCAGTTTGTGCTCTGGTGTCATATTAAGAAGCTGTTGCTTAATCCAAGGTCATGAGATTTACTCCTATGTTTTCTAAACAACGTTACAGATTTAGCTCTTGGATTTAGACATTGGCCCATTGTGAGTGGGCTTCCCAGGTGGCTCAGTGGTAGACACTCCTGATGCCAATAGAGCAGATGCAGGACGTGGGAGTTTGATCCCTAGGTTGGGAAGATCCCCTGGAGGAGGAAATGGCAAATCCATTCCAGTATTCTTGCCTGGGAAATCCATCCTATGGACTGAGGAGCCTGGTGGGCTACATCCCTGGGGTCGCAGAGAGTTGGACACGACCGAAGGAACTGAGCATGTATGCACACACACTGCTGAGTTAATTTTTCTATGTGGTGTCAGATAAGGAGTCAACATCATTCCCTTGTACCATTCTCTAGCACTATTTGTTGAAAAGATTTTTCTTTCTCCACTGAATTGTCTTGGCATACTTGCCAAAAATCAATGGACTGTAAATGTGAGGGTTTATTTGTGGAGGCTGTATTCTACCCACTGAAATGCATGTCAGTGCTGTCTGTCTTTGTGGAGCTCTCCATTTCTTACTGCCTTTCCTCTGGGGTGAAATCTCAGAAGCGCTTCTCCAGAGCTGGGGGCAGGGACTGTGGTCCACTCTTTCAGCGGACACTCCTGATTTATGAGCAGGGCGCTGAGTGAAGAGGGTGGTCTTGCGTCTTCTCAGCTCTCCTTTCTTTTTTTCATGTAACTTTTTTGGCTGTGCTGGGTCTTTGATGCTGCTGCCGCTGCTTCTGTAGTTGTGGGGAGCGGGGACCGGTCTCCAGTTGCAGTGCACAGGCTTCTCTTGTTTCAGAGCACGGGATCTAGGGCAGTCAGGGTTCAGGCATTTTGGTTTGTGGGCTCTGTGGTTGTGGCTCGGAGGCTCTAGAGCGCAGGCTTGGTGGTTGTGGTACACAGGCTTAGTGGCTTCGTGGAACGTGGAATGTTCCCGGACCAGCGATTGAACTTACGTCCCCTGCACCGGCAGGTGGATTCTTATCCACTCCACCACCAGGGAAGTCCTCAGCTTGCCTCTCTTGACATGAACTTGGGTGAGGGCAGTCAGGGTCCCCATCTTCTTGGCTGGCAATGCCTGGAGTGGAGGCTCTCTCCGATCATGATTAAGACTTGGTGGGGGTAAGTGCGCCCTGATATTTTGGTTGCCTTTCCAAGAGTGGCTCAGTGGGAAAGATTCTGCCTGAAATGCAGGAGTCACAGGAAATGCCTGGGTCATCCCTGGGTCATGCATCTCCTGGAGAAGGAAATGGCAACCCACTCCAGTATTCTTGCCTGGAGAATCCATGGACAGAGGAGCCTGGCGGGCTACAGTCCATGGGGTTGCAGAGTCAGACACGACTGAAATGATTTAGCTCGATCACATAGGCCAGGAGTTTAGCTTCTGCAACTTGGAGTTTGGGGAAATGAGAAATGACAGTGGTTTGCCTTTCACAGTGAAACAGTTTACCCCTTCACTGGGAACTTAGAGGGTAGGAAGGCTCATTTTTTAAGCACAGCTGTTCAGATTGGAGCTGCCATTGTTTTGTTGAGACGTGGAGAGAGGGAATGTGTTATAGTTCAAGTTTCACAGATGCTTGTGTTATAGTTCAAGTAAACAGATGCTTACTGTTCTCCATGAGGTTTAGTTCTTGAATAACTGTTTCTTCATTGGCTGTCCTCCCATAGGACACCTCCTAGCGACTTGAAGTGGCTGAGTTTAGTAACTCATTAGTTAAGCTTGTTTCCTGGGGGGCAGGTGGAACCCCTCATCCTGTAATCTGGGAAGTCCCCACTGGCTTTTAAACTCAAGTTTTTGCCACTAGAGAAAAAAAAAAATTCTATCTGGCTCCAAGCGCTGCTCTGTTTCTCTTTGCTTTCACTGCCAAAGTTCTAGTAAAAGTTCTGGACCTTTCCAACTTTCTACTCAGTGACCTCAAACAGGTTTTCCACGCCCATTTGTCCTGAAAGAACAGCTTATTTCTAAGGTCAGCGGTGATTTCCATGTCTTGATGTCCTTCAAGTATTTTTCTCTCATCTTATTTCAGCTGTCAGCAGCATCCCACCATCATCGACTGTTCCCTCCTCCTTGAACTGTCCTCTGCTCCTGGATGTGGTGACTGGACACCCACCTGGACCACCTCCTTTCCCTCCTCTGCAGGTTCGTTCCTCTCTGCCAGCCACTGAAAGAGAGGGGTCCTCAAGACCCTGGCCTGGACTCTGCCTTAATTTTCAGTTGCTGAGAAACAAAGGAACCTCAAATGTACCAGCTTGGAAAGCAAGCGTTCATTATCTGTTTCTCTGGGTCAGGGGCCTGGCTCTTGCACAGCTAGGTGTCTCCCGGTAGGAGTCTCACAAAGCTGCCGTGAAGACCTTGCCTGGAGCTGAGTCATCACCCGAAAGCTCCACCAAGGCGGTTGAGGCTGCTTTCAGTCTCCTCCATGTGGTTACTGGCAGGAGTCATTTTCTCTCAGGATGTTGGACGGAGGGTGTCAGGCTCCCATCGGCTGTTGGTCAGAGGTCTCCTTGGGTCCTTGCCATGTGCTTCTATCTGTAGGGCAGCTTGCACCATGGTAGGCATCCCTCAGAGCAAGTGACTTGGGGAAAGGACAGCCAAGGTGGAAGCCAGTCTTTGTAATCTAATCTCGGCAATGACAACCCATCACTTTTACTATACTCCATTTTTTAGAAGCAAGTCAGTATGTTCCAGCCCACATTTAAGAGATACTGTTTGCGTGCTAAGTCACTTCAGTCATGTCTTTGCGACTCTATGGACTGTAGCCCACCAGGCTCCTCTGTCCATGGGATTCTCCAGGCAAGGATACTGGAGTGGGTTGCCATGCCCTCCTCCAGGGGATCTTCCTGACCCAGGGATTGAACCCGTGTCTCTTATGTCTCTGGCACTGACAGGTTCTTTACTGGGAGGTGGAGATTATACTGTGGCTATCTTAGCAGTTGCCTGCCACAGGCTCCCTTCTCTTCTCATTACACCTTGGATACCTTTAAACTTTAATTACCAGCCACATGGGAGAGTGAGATGACTTACAAATTTATATTTGCAGTCCAGACCTCCCCTCTGAGTTCCAGACTTATGTCTGACTGATCAGTTGCTATTTCACTTGGATTTCTCAAGGGCTACTCAAATAGAGACTGTCTGAAGCTGGACTCGTGGGCTTCCCCCAGACCTGGCCTTCCTCCTCTCTGCCCTACTTGTGGGTTCTGGTGCAGGGGGAGCTGTGAGAGGGAGAGGCAGGTGGGCGGCTCAGCTCTCCTCCAGGAGGGGCCCAGCTGCTCTCCACTCCCGCAGATGTTGTCTTCCTCCACCCGGTCAAAGCTGACTCACCTGGGCCATCATGTTCCAGACCAAGGGCTGGGGCAGGTGGGAAGAAAGAAAGTGAAGAGTTAGCAATTTCCTTTTTAAAAGACGCGGAAATAGAGACAGACACAGAGAACAAACGTGTGGACATCAAGGGCAGAAGAGGGGGTGGGATGAGTTAGGAGACTGGGACTGACATATACACACCGTGAAGTCGCTCAGTCGTGTCCGACTCTTTGCGACCCCATGGACTGTAGCCTACCAGGTTCCTCCGTCCATAGAATCTTCCAGGCAAGAATACTGGAGCGGGTTGCCGTTTCCTTCTCCAGGAAGGAATTGAACCTTCTTCCCGACCCAGGGGTTGAACCCGGGTCTCCCGCATTGCAGGCAGAGTCTTTACCGTCTGAGCACCAGGAAGTCCACAGGTACATTACTATACATAAACACGACTGATGAGAGCCTGCCCTATAGCAGGGGCCCCTCCACTCAGCGCTCTGCGGGGACCTAAAAGGGAGGGCAATCAAGAACCGGGGATATGTGCTTACGTCCGGCTCATTGACCTTCCTGCACCACAGAAAATAAAACTACTCTGTAAAGCACCTATACTCCAATAAAAATTGAAAAAAAAAAAAAGATGTGACCCAGAAAAAACGTATAACGTCTACTTCTGTCCTGCGACCCGTCCGGAGGCCGAAGTTAGGCAGCGGGCTGTAGTGGAGAGGCTGGGCGCTCCGCCTTGAGTCTTGCAGCCGTGTCCTCAGTTACAATTTTCGGGGTTATATTACCGCCTAGACCGGGGTCCCCTAGGAGAAAGATCTGAGGCAGGGGAATTCTGTGCTCATGTTTTATTAGGGAATAAAATCCCAGATAGAAGACAGAAGTACATAATAAGACAGAAGTACGTAGAAGTAAGGAATAAATACGCGATAGAAGACCACTTATTCTGTTACATTCTAATAAGGGGTAGGAGTAAGTAATAAGAAGCGTGAGGCAGGAAGAAGGGAATGTCAAGAAGACGATGCATATTATGAATTGGCCCACGTGTAGGAAGATGACTCTGAGTTAAATAAACTTCCTGCGCGGACCAGCCCTCTGGGAGAGAATGCCGGAAGAATTTTTCCACTGGCTTCTGTCTCCCAGCGGTCAACAGTCTGTCCCTTGGGGTGCTCACCCTTTTGTTTTTCTAGCTCTGAATTCGAGGACGCCAGGCAGCGGCCCTATCAACAGGAAGCCCCAGGGTGGGCGGGGAGAGGCGTGGTCTGCACCGGCGGTCTGGAGCCGTCCGCCCGTCCGCCCGTCAGCCCGCCCCAAATACCTCCGCAATCTACTCGCTTCTCTCTCTCCATTTGGACCCCCTTAATCAAGGCTCCTCTCATCTTCTCTGGGGACAAGCTTCTCTTAATTGAACTCCCTCGTATCCATTTCCCGCATACGACCCAAACAGCTTTTCTGTAACACCCACTGGATCTTGTCACACGCCCTGCTAACTTCAGCCCTTTGACAGCTTTCCACGGCTTGGAGGACAAAGATGAAACGCCTCCAGATGGCCCACAAAAGCGCGTGTGGCCTGGCTCCTGGCCGTCTCGTGGGATAAGCGCCCCACTGTCTTCTGTTCCAGTCTCACCCGCTGACTTCCGGCTTCAGCTGGCTGAAGCTCCAGGCTGCCACAGGACCTTTGCATGTGCTGTGCCAGTGCTGGCCAGCCTTCTCTCCTATCTGCCTTCTCATCTTGATGCTCCCAGAGATGTTACTTTTTTCTCAGGGAAGTCTTTCTTAATTCCTATTATATATATATATATCCAGTCCTGGATTCCCCCAAGAGGCAGACTGAGTATATATTTTGTATTTCAGGTGTTAGTGAAACACGGGCACTCCTAATTTTTCAAAAGATGCTAATTTCAGAGAAGTCATCATGGGAAAGACAAGACTTTGTGAAATTTCACTATCCTTATCTGGTTTTTGTTTGTTTGTTTTGACTGTGCTGCAGACTTGCAGGATCTTAGTTCCTCAACCGGGGGCTGAACACGCACCCTCAGCAGTGAAAGCATGGACTCTTAACCCCTGGACCACCAAGGAATTCCCCTAAACTTATCTTTTGCTTCTGTTTGTTTTCATCCTACATTGCTTATGGGGACTTCCCTGGCACTCCGGTGGTTAGGACCTCATCCTCCAGTGCAAGGGGTGCGGTTCAATCCCTGGTTGAGGAGCTAAGATCTCACACGCCTCTCGGCCATAAAACCAAACATAAAACAGAAGCAGTACTGTGTGTGCGTGCTCAGCCGTGTCCAACTCTTTGCAACCCCACGGACTATAGAAGCAAGTCAGTAGGTCCAGTCCATGTTTAGGAGGTGTTGTTTGCGTGCTAAGTCACTTCAGTCATGTCTGACTATTTGCGACCCCATGGCCTGTAGCCCACCAGGCTCCTCCATCCATGGAATTTTGCAGGCAAGAGTACTGGACTGGGTTGCCAGTTCCTACTCCAGGGGACATTCCTGACCCAAGGATTGAACCCACATCTCTTGCGTCTCCTGCATTGGCAGGTGGATTCTTTACTACTGTGACATCTGGGAAGCCCAAGTAACAAATTCAATAAAGACTTTAAAAATGGTCCACGTCAAAAAATCTTTAAAGAAACGATTGTGGAGGAGGTCATAATCTTTTCAGTACTGAAAGCCTCTAGGAGTCAGGATCTAAAACTCTGGCTGTGGAACTAATAGCCAGATTTGCTTCCACATTTGGAGGTTTGCTTTTTTACATCATTAGTTAGTAGCAGTCTGTCTCCCCCACAAGGCTCTTGGTCTTTTTCCCTTCCTTCCTTTCTTTCTCTTTTCATCCCTCCATTTTCCTTCCTTCATTTCTTTCTTTCCTTCTTTCTTTCTGTCTTTCCCGAAAGCTTGGCCTCTCTGTACATTGATGCCATATCAAATCCTGGGGACAGAGCTTTGGGTGAAGTGCAAAGGGATAGCTTTATAGCTTTGCCAGGTAAAGGGAGACACCAGGCTCCCACTTCCAAAGACTACGTGTCCCCAGGCTCCCAGTCTTCTGAAGGTAGAGGCCTCGACAGTGTTCTGACTCACAGGTAAACTTAGTGTAGCATCTCCTACGGAGGAGAAACCCAGGAAACCTTTGCTGAGTGAGTCACGAGAGCCCAGCACTGCAGCCTGGCTCGGTCACTAAGTAGCTTTGTCTCACACCTATCTGTGCTGGAGATCACTTCTTATCTAAGTGGCTGGGGCCTGAGAAACAGCGAAAGATATTTCTAGAGAGAGAAAGAGGCAAAGAGAAAAGGCATGCATACCTGTTGAGATGTCATTAATTAAATCTCTATGTGGCTAAGACTGGAATAGCTAAGAGGAATTATGAAAAGTGAAGTGAAAGTCGCTCAGTTGTGTCCGACTCTTTGTGAACCCACAGACTATACAGTCTGTGGAATTCTCCAGGCCAGAATACTGGAGTGGGTAGCCTTTCCCTTCTCCAGGGGATCTTTGCAACCCAGGGATCGAACCGGGGTCTCCTGCATTGCAGGCGGATTCTTTACCAGCTGAGCCACAAGAGAAGCCCAAGAATACTGGAGTGGGTAACTTTTCCCTTCTCCAGAGGATCTTCCCGACCCAGAAATTGAACTGGGGTCTCCTGCATTGCAGGCAGATTCTTTACCAGGTAAGCTAAAGGGGTTATGGGTAAAGAATATTTCCAGATTCACACTTCTTGCTTGGGCACTTGATTGTGTTTCTGCCTGTTTTTTCATGCTGCAAATTAGTGGGTGTAATAGGAGAGGTTTCAGTACAAATTTGATGAAAATAAAAGATCCTGATCAGTTCTCAGTTATATATTCTCCTAAAGGGTGGATGATGGATAAGAAAATGGCAACCCACTCCAGTGTTCTTGCCTGGAGAATCCCAGGGACAGGAGAGCCTGGTGGGCTGCCATCTCTGGGGTCGCACAGAGTTGGACACGACTGAAGCGACGCAGCAGCAGCAGCAAAGGGTGGATGATGGGTCATGTAGGCAGAGTGGAGGCTGGGCTTGCTGTTCTGCGAGAAGCCACAAGGTGGCGCTGGGTGCCCAGCCATGAGACTCTTGCCTCAGGACTAAACCTTCAACCTTTCAAGAGTTAGTTTATTTAAACCAAGATTCCTTAGTTTCTTTCTAGTCCATAATTTTCTTTAATGAAACAGAGTTATGCTTTTCCTCTTCATGTGTATCTTTAGAGAAAGACATGCTTGTTGAAGAGTCATGAATAATACCGAGGATGATTCAATGTCTCTGGGTTTTATGCAGGCATCTTCCAGAGAGAAAATGATAACATTTCCTTTCCTATATGGGGGTCATAAAATGATACTGGATAATTGCAGGGCAATATAACCACATTTCAGGAGAGAATGCATAGCTCAAAACTCTGAGCTGCGTGTCGGGGCCAAGCACTTGACTCTCCAGGAGACTGGAGGCCTGAGCTGAGCTCTAGGACACGGTCAACCCCAGAATCATCAGCTGGTTTGACTGTGAGTTCTCTTTGCTGGGCTTTCCAGGTGGCACAGGGGTAAAGGACCCGCCTGCCTGTGCAGGAGACACAGGAGACGTGGGCTCGATCCCTGGGTCAGAAAGATCCCCCTGGAGGAGGAATTGGCGAGCCGCTCCAGTGTTCTTGCCTGGAGAATCCCGTGGACAGAGGAGTCTGGCGGGCTACAGTCGGCGGGGTTGCAAAGAGTCCGACAGGACTTAGCCACTGAGCCTGCATGCACCTCTTTGCTAAGGATTCTTAGTACAGCCCCAGAGCTGGAAGATTCTGGTGTTGACAATTCCAAGATGCCTTGGGAGCCTAGAGGAAGGACAGGTCTGCCTTGCCTGAGCCCTCTTACGGGCTCAGCTGGTGGAGTCTTTGCCCAGCAGCAAGGCCACAAGGCAGTGGGGCTCAGAGAAGGTGGAGACTGAGTTCCAGCTCGTGTCCACCAGGGGGCAGCATGGCACAGCCGTCGGGGGCATTGCCGCAGCCTGTCAGGCCTGGGGTATCAATACCCCAAGAGGTTGCTCTGCACTTCTGTGCAGCTCTGTGTGGTCTCCAGTGCTCGCTTCCATCTCCCAACCACCCCCTGGGCCCCTGCAGTCACAAAGGTGGCAGGCGCTGCAGCACCTGCCTCGTGCCTCCCTGGCAAAGATCACAGCCCTTGGATACCCGTGGTGCCCCTGGAGCTGATGGGAAAGTCATCAGCGGAGCCCTGTGGCATCCAGGACCCATCTGTGCTCACACCCAGCAGCTGACTATCCCACTGGCCGCTCCCGAAGCCGTGGGCAGGCAGATCAGCTACCTATCCTGGCTCGAGAAACTAAGAAAGTTTCATTAAAAAAGAACAAGGAAAAAACAATATGACTTTATAGATTGTTCCAAAAAGCAGAACTTCACAGACTCTATCAGTGCAGTTCAGTTCAGTCGCCCAGTCGTGTCTGGCTCTTTGCTGCCCCGTGGCCTGCAGCATGCCAGGACTCCCTGTCCATCACCAACTCCTGGAGCTCACTCAAACTCATGACCATTGAGTCAGTGATGCCATCCAACCATCTCACCCTCTGTCGTCCCCTTCTCCTCCTGCCTTCAATCTTTCCCAGCATCAGGGTCTTTGCCAAGAGTCAGCTCTTCGCATCAAGTGGCCAAGGTATTGGAGTTTCAGCTTCAGCATAGTCCTTGCAGTGAATATTCAGGGTTGATTTCCTTTTGGATTGACTGGTTGGATCTTCCCACTGTCTAAGGGATTCTCAAGAGTCTTTTCCAGCACCACGTCTCAAAAGCAGCAATTCTTCAGCACACATTCTTTCTTTTTTAATGAATTTTTAAAAACTTTGTGAAATTACATGGGGAAGAGCATTTACACGTTTGTTTCAGTGCCCGACAAACTTTGCCTAATAGCTTTGGTGTGATAAGTTTTACTTACTACTAGTGGTTATATTTATGTGGAACTTAAGGAGAAGAGAAGTCGCTTCCCTCTCGAATCTACCTGTGGCCAGAAAATCCCTGAGTCCTCTCTGTAGGCTCTGTTTCCTAACAAGCATCTCTATTCCAACACTCCTCAAAGATGCCTTCATCTTTTTAAAATTATGTATTTTTATTCATTTGTGATTATTTTTGGCTGGGCTGTGTGGCTTGTGGGATCTTAGTTCCCCGAGCAGGTATCGAACCCAGGACCCCTGCATTGGGGTGAAGACTTAACCACTGGACCACCCGGAAGGTCCCCAGAGTGAACATTCTAAAGCTTGGATCTGATCCTTTTAGCTCAGCGCCACCCCATGGGAATATAATAGGAACGACATGTGTACTTTTACTTTTTCCAGTAGTCACACTGAAAAAGTGAAGGAAACAAGTTAAATTAGTTTTAATGCATACTTTATTTGCCTCAATGTATCTGAAACATCAGTTGATGTGCAATCAGGATGAAGGCCCCCTAATGTGGTATCTTGCATTGCGTTTTTATTTATTCATCAGCAGCACTAGTTGGCATTTGGGACGTTTGTTCCCTGGCCGGGGACTAACCCACGTCCCCTGCAATGGAAGGGCAGAGCCTTAGCCACTGGACCACAGGGAAGTCCCTCTTACATTGTATTTTATCCTGCAACTTATCCCCATTCACCCTGGCCGCCCTTCAAGGGCTTGACCGCGACTGCGGCGAGTGGGTATCACACCGGACGCTGCAGGTCCAGCTCTTCAGCGTCTCTTTTTTATTTTACTTTATTTGGCCATGGCCCTTGACTTTTGGGATCTTAGTTCCCCGAGCAGGGACTGAACCCAAGCCCCTGGCAGTGAGCGCACTGAGAGTCCTATCCACTGGACTCCCAGGGGATTCCTCGATGTCTCCATAATGGCAGCACATGGTGGCTGGCTTTCCCAGCCTTGTCCTTGTCCTATCTTTGACCCCAGGACACTTGCTGCTCTTTCTTTCCTATCTCTGTACTTCTGCCCACGTCTTTCCGCCTCCCTGGCATTGTCTCCAAGTACCTGATCACTACTCTCTTGCTGAACCTCATACCAACCCTGTAAGGTAGATACTACAACGACTCCCATTGTACAGACAGGAAAACTGAGGCTTGAAATGATAGGGTGGCTCACCAATGCGACACGACTGGTGAGCGGAAGCTCTGGGCTCTGAACCACTCTGCTCTATTGAAGGAACCGTGTGGGTGGAGCAGGGATGCTCCAGATGGGACTGGAATGGCCTCCCAGGGCAGGAGTGAGTATCTGGTCAGCAGAGGTATTCAAGAAGCTGCTGAATGATGGCCCGTGGACTGGGGTGCCGTGGAGAAAGTTTCTGCACATTACCTACTCACCGCAGTCGCTATCAGGCACTCCAAAGGTGGCCAGGGCGAATGAGGTTGAGCCGCAGGTATAAAGTACAACATGAGGAGGATTGCGCTCCCTTGTGTGAGGTGTGTGTGGCTTCTGTGTAACAGACGGAGGGTGTGAGCCCTCAGCTTAGACTGCAGGACTGGGGCAGGGTGGCGGGCTGACTGCACGCTGAGCAGGTCTGAGACTCTGGGATGCCTTCCCGTCCTGGGGTGGGGGGACGGACTGCAGGCAGCCTGGACGGGCAGGGCTAGCTCGGGCTGTGGCCCGGGTGGGGGAAGCCTTGACTTCCTCATTAGTGGCGTGAGGCTCCGTCTCTGCGTTGGTCTCTCCCCTGCACGGCCGGGCCACACATCCTCCCATTGTCAGCGCCCGTCCAGCACCTCTGTTACTTTAGACTCGCTGTAAATATTTTTGGCAACACCGGGCAGCTCTCCTGCAGGCTGGTGCCGCGGGGCGTGAGTGGAGGTCCGGCCCGGCTGCCCCTTCCTGCCTTCTTTCCCGGCTCTGCTGTTTCCCGCCCTGCTCTCTCCTGCTCGAGGGCCCCTCCCCTCCCAGCCTCACAGGGATGGGAGGGGGAGGCCGAGGGGCGCAGGGGACAGGGGTGCCCATGGGGACGCCTGGAGGCGTTCCCTCTCCCTCCCCCGGGCTCCGCACTTTACTCCCGGGCAAAGTCAAGTGTGCACAGCAGGTCAGCGGCTGCAAGCTCCTCGCCAGCAAAGGCCACTCTGCCCGCTTTCCTCATCTCCCCTCGCTGACTTTGGAGGAGTCTGTTTATCCAGCCCACTCCATTTGTTAAATAATGATGGATGCGTCTTCCCAGCTTTTGTTCACCAGGGCATCCTGAGCGGCATGGAGTCACCAGAGCCAGCACGTCGAGGTGTGAAATCCAAGCCCAGCGGGCAGAGAGGGTGACCTCCTTCAGGGGGCAGTGGGGTTTTATGAAACGCTGATGCTGGGCCCGGAGACTTCCTCTTCCCCTTTACTGGCCTCGCAGGGCCCCTGACCTCAGCTTGGGAATCAAAGGCTTCAGTGCCTTTTAGGAGTCTTTTCTCTTCGAAGTAATGGGAAACTTGCTCCCCATCCAGGTGGTCTTCAGGAAAGCCCTGAGTGCCTCTGAAGGTATAGAGATGGTGCTCCTTCCGGCTGCAGCCCAATCATCCCTGCGTATTTATTAGTGATCGGTTAAGTCTAGGGTGGACTGCAAGAAGATCCAACCAGTCCGTCCTAAAGGAAATCCGTCCTGAATATTCACTGGAAGGACTGAGGCTGAAGCTGAACTTCCAATACTTCAGCCACCTGATGAGAAGAGCTGACTCACTGGAAAAGACCCTGAGGCTGGGTCTTTTCAGGAAATTAGGGAAAGGCTGAGGGCAGGAAGAAAAGGGGGCGATAGAGGCTGAGATGGTTGGATGGCATCACCGGCTCAATGGACATGAATTTGAGCAAACTCAGGGAGACAGTGACGGACAGGGAAGCCTGGAGTACTGTAGTCCATGGGGTCACAAAGAGTCAGACATGACTTAGTGACTGAACAAGTGTAGGGTTCTGTGCTTAGTAATGGGGGCAAGTGGGTAGTGATGGGTAAGGAGCTGAGAGAGGCGGGTGTGGAGATAAGGAGAGGCTTCCAGATTCCTCTTACTCACAGTCTAACAAACAGCCCATTAGATGGAGTTTGGTTCCACGACAGGGAAGACGACACTGCCCATCCCCGACTTCTCCACCCAGAGAGTCAGTTTGCTTCCGTCTTTTGACTTTTTTTTTTTTTTTTTTTTTAACAGGAAATCCATTTCTCCAATCACCTCTGGGAGTCACTGCCACAATCCCCAGAGTCGAAGAAAGCTAGTTCCTACTGGCTCAGCATCCTCATGGACTGACAGGGAAACTGAGGCTCAGAGAGGGGAAGAGCCTTGTCTAGGGGCACACAGCAAGCCAGTCATTCAGGTTTCGGCTCGAACGTTGGCGACTCCTAGGAGGGCCCCAGGTTTCGGTGGTCTGCCTTGTCAAAAACCTGCCCCTTTCCTTGTGTTTCCTCTGTTATCGTCCATAACTTTCTGAGTTCGTTGCATTTACTGACGGCTTATTTATTTTGCCTGTTTCCTGCCTCTAGAAGGTATGTTCAGGGGATCGGGGATTTGGTCTGAATTGTTCACACTATAGTAGCTGCTCAATAAGTATTTGCTTATTGAGTGAATGAATCTGTGATCAAGATGAAACTGATCATCTTAGAATATGAAGGGGCTCATGTTTGTTGGCCCCCAGGCCAGTGGGTTTTCCTGCATTTGCTATCCTGAGATCCCAGGACATCCAAGAGTCCCGGCATCCGGCCTGGGGCTTTGAAGGAACACCAAATGGCCAGGGGGGCAGACAGGGCCCCTGAGGATGGGGGTCTGCTTCAGTGACCAGAGGCAGCTGGCCATTTGCTGTGGTCAGATAAGCCGAGACGGGCACCCCGCCCGCTCCCCCGCCCCACCCGCCGCTGCTCAGAGGCCATGTCCAGCTGTGAGGGGCGCAGCTGGTGCCTGAGGGAAGGGGGCAAAGGGCCCCACGGCCCCGGGTGGGTCCCGACGCTGGTGCCCAAGGGAAGGGGGCAAAGGGCCCCCGGCCCCGGGTGGGTCCCGACGCTGGAGTGCAAAGCAGAGCTGTGGTGCCAGGGGGCTGCTGCGGGCGGTGGGGAGGAGCGAGAGCCTGCGGGGCAGGGAGGCAGGCGTCCACCCTGAGGTCCTGGCCTGGGGCCGGGCCGGGCGAAGCTCCGCTTTGCCCTCGTCCCAGCTCTCAGAGAGAGGTGCCCCTTCCTGTCCTCACAGAGCCCTCAGCCCAACACACATGTGTACCCCAGGCACACCCAGCTCCTGTCTGCTCACAGCCGCCCCGTGTGAGCCTGCCCGCTGGCGAGTGTACACGGCCACACACGGCCACACACAACTACACACAATCACACACAACCACACACAGCCACACACGGCCACACACGGCCACACACAACCACACAGGGACACACACAGCCACACACAACCACACCAAACCACACATGACCACACACGGCCACACATGGCCACACACATTCACACACAGCCACACACAAACACACACGGCCACACACAAATACACAGGGACACACACGGCCACACACAACCACACACGGCCACACACGGCCACACACAATCACACACAGCCACACACAAACACACACGGCCACACACACATACACAGGGACACACACGGCCACACACAACCACACACGGCAACACACGGCCACACACAATCACACACAGCCACACACAAACACACACGGCCATACACAACCACACAGGGACACACACGGCCATATACAATCACACACAATCACACACAGCCACACACAAACACACATGGCCACACACAACCACACATGGCCACACACAATCACACACAGCCACACACAAACACACACGGCCACACACAACCACACAGGGACACACATGGCCACACACAATCACACACAGCCACACACAAACACACACGGCCACACACAACCACACACGGCCACACACGGCCACACACAATCACACACAACCACACACAACCACACACAAACACACACAACCACACACAGCCACACACAACCACACAGGGACACACATGGCCACACACAACCACACACAACCACACACAACCACACACAGCCACACACAACCACACACAGCCACACACAACCACACACAGCCACACACAACCACACACGGTCACACACAGCCACACACAACCACACACAACCACACACAACCACACACAGCCACACACAACCACACACAGCCACACACAACCACACACAGCCACACACAACCACACACGGTCACACACAGCCACACACAACCACACATGGCCACACATGGACACACACAATCACACACAGCCACACACAATCACACACAGCCACACATGGCCACACACAATCACACAGGGACACACACGGCCACACACAACTACACACGGCCACACACAACCACACACAGCCACACACAACCACACACAGCCACACACAGCCACACACAACCACACATGGCCACACATGGACACACACAATCACACACAGCCACACACAATCACACACAGCCACACATGGCCACACACAATCACACAGGGACACACACGGCCACA
Source organism: Bos grunniens (assembly GCF_055505025.1). Taxonomy (NCBI): domain Eukaryota; kingdom Metazoa; phylum Chordata; class Mammalia; order Artiodactyla; family Bovidae; genus Bos; species Bos grunniens. The sequence continues at coordinate 81,401,120 of NC_141179.1, read as the reverse complement.
CACAACCACACACAACCACACACAACCACACACAGCCACACACAACCACACACAGCCACACACAACCACACACAGCCACACACAACCACACACGGTCACACACAGCCACACACAACCACACATGGCCACACATGGACACACACAATCACACACAGCCACACACAATCACACACAGCCACACATGGCCACACACAATCACACAGGGACACACACGGCCACACACAACTACACACGGCCACACACGGCCACACACAGCAACACACAACCACACACGGCCACACACAACCACACACAACCACACACAGCCACACACAGCCAGACACAACCACACACAGTCACACACAGCCACACACGGCCACACATGGACACACACAGCCAAACATAATCACACATGGCCACACACAATCACACACAGCCACACATGGCCACACATGGCCACACACAATCACACAGGGACACACACGGCCACACACAACCACACACGGCCACACACAATCACACACAACCACACACGACCACACACAGCCACACACGCCACACACGGCCACACACAGCCACACACAGCCCGGGCCGAGCCAGTCTCTGCTTTCTGGGCCTGGGACCACAACCCAGGGTGGGGAGGGTGAGGGCAGTAGACTCCCTGACTCAGAAACCCCCCACCCCCAGCGGTCTGGGCGCTCCTCAAAGGAACCCGCAGCAGGTCCTGGGCGCCGGGCTGCCAGGCTCATCACAATACCCTGAAGAAATCACCCAGGAGAGGGAGAAGGCCCCCGGGAAACCCGCCTGGCCTCTCCAGGGCCGGCCAGCCCAGGGGGACACGGGCCAAGGCTCCGGCCTTACTGCTGATCTGCCAGATGGCTCAGGGTGGATGCTTCTGGTCAACTCAGCAAAAAGGTCCCCTTGGTAGTTCAGCAGAGCCGCCCTGAGGTGACGGCCCCATCTTTCCCTGAGCACATGTTCCCTCGGCTCTAACTCAGCAGACACAGCAGTGCCAAGCTGAAGGGGACAGAAACGAAAAGCAGGTTCTGCCCAGGCACGCTCTGCCTGGGGAGGGCTGACTTCTTTTTCTTTCTTTTTTTTCTTAAAGCACTTTTTATTATATTAAAAAAAACCTTTTATTTTGTATTAAGGTATAAGTGATTAACTCTGTTATGATAGTTTCAGGGGGATGGGGAAGGGGCTCGTCCATGCATATACGCATATCCACTCTCCCCCAAACTCTCCTCCCATCCAGGCTGCCACACGACATGGAGCAGAGTTCCCTGTGCTGTACAGCAGGTCTGGTTGATTATCCTCTAAACACAGTGGAGTGTACACGTTATCCCAAACTCCCTAACTATTCCTTCCCCCGTGGCGACCATAAGTTCGTTCTGGAGAGGGCTGACTTCTGAGCCCTCGGTGCGCATAAGGTCATTCTCCCGTGACTGGTCCCGTTGACCCAGCGTTCATCCTCTACACTTGGGTGGCCAGGCGCCTTGGGTGTCAGCCTCGGAGAGGAGTTGGGCTGGCTGCTCCGTGCAGGCTGCCATCTTTGGGGCGCTCAGACCATCTGGTTCCAGCTGGTTCTTGGCCGGGGCAGGGGTGGGGAATGGGGGGCAGATCTTATCAGCATTCCACCCCCTCTGGCCCCAGTCGATAGCCCCCTCCCGGGCCTAGCTCCCTAGTGCCTCCCATTTCAGTGAGTCTGGTTCCTCTGGTGAGATTAACTGTTTCTCTGAGTCAGAGAGCCTGGAAGCCAGAGGATTAAAGATATGGATGAGTATCCTCTCCTGCAGGGTCTCAAGCTCCCGTCTGCCTCGGGATTCAAGTGGGAGCAGCCATGAACAGCTGGCTGATTTGGGGACACTCCGAGCTCACTCGCTCCCCTCTTGTGTTCCTAACTGCAAAGAGCACATCTTTCTGAGAGAAACAGAGAAGCTCTGGATTCACTGGGAGTCTTGATTTTGGCCTTTATCCTGGAAGGTCCTGGGTGGTCATTTTTATTCACAACAGGGCCATCTCTTGTGACCTGACCTGAACTGGTCCCTACAGAGCCCTTAGGTCCCTTTTGACAGGTCAAGGTCATCATTGATGAAGTCTTTTGTTCAGTCGCTCAGTCGTGTTCCACTCTTTGTGGCCCCATGGACTGCAGCACGCCAGGCCTCCCTGTCCATCACCAACTCCTGGAGTTCACTCAAACTCATGTCCATTGAGTCGGTGATGCCATCCAACCATCTCATCCTCTGTCGTCCCCTTCTCCTCCCGCCTTCAGGCTTTCCCAGCATCAGGGTCTTTTCAAATAACATGGCTGAAAGTTAACCATTTTCATCCAAGCTTGCAGTCAGGTTATAATGACAGCCATTATGCCACTTGTACATTCTTCTTCTTCTTTTAAATGGCTTTCTTCTTATTAGTTTTTGCTCATTCAGTCCCTGTAACTTTATTTATTTATTACTCTCCATTATCTTTTTGTTATCTTTTTTTCCTGGTTGGTAAACAGCAAAGGAACTCAGCCATACATATACATGTATCCCTCCTCTCCCAGACTCCCCTCCCATCCAGACTGCCACATAACACTGAGCAGAGTTCCCTGTGCTGTAGGGTAAGACCTTGTTGATTATTTAAATATCGCAGTGAAATGAGGTGTGCCTGTCCTTTTCTTTTTTCATCTTTTGGCTGAGCCGCACAGCATGTGGGATCTTAGTTCTCTGACTGGGGATCAAACCCCTACCCCCTGTGTTGGCAGCTCGGGGTCTTAACCACTGGGCCACCAGGGAAGTCCTCCTGTACCATCTTTGTTAGACAAATGTGCCGGAGCAAGCAGACCCCAGGCAATTCCTACTCTGTGTCTTGTGAGATCAAGGAGGCTCCAGATGGATCCTCTTGGATGCCCGGACCTCCACGTTGCAGATGGCAACCCTTCCAGAGGCTGGTCTTGCTAACTTTCCACCTGGCGTCTGACCAGGGGGATCCTCTTTGGGGAAGGCAGGTGGCAGGGCAGTTTTACATGCACTGTCTGTTGCCTGGCAGGGGTCTCATACACAGTTCAATCAAGGGTTGGGACGATCTCGAAGCTATTTGTCAATCTATTTTTAATTTCACCAAAGAGAGGTTGTTTTGAAGTCAATCTCGGATACCCTGGTACCATCCCATCTTTTTATGATGCTCAACAGAGGACAGCTGCCTCAGTATAAGGAGCTGGAGGGACTTCCCTGCTGGGCCAGTGGTTAAGACTCTGTGCTCCCAGTGCAGGGAACATGGGTTCGATCCCTAATTGGGGAACTAAGATCCTGCATGCTGCCTGGCGTGGCCAGAAAGTGTTTGATTAAAAAACAAACAAACAAAAAGTTGGAGTTCTTCCTCTGGGAATGTAGTGGTTTAGTTCATGGACTTTGTTCAAAATCTGATTTGACCTTGGCCAAATCACGTCACATCCCTGTACCTCAGGGTCCTTATCTGTAAACTGAAATGAATAAAGGTATCTACTTTCGAGAGGGATTCTGCCAATTGAAAGAGATAAGGAAGACATAAAATAGGAAATGCTTCAAGGAATGCCTAGCACGTGGTAAGTAAGTGCTTCATGAGGAAGACCAACAGGCTCTCCTTGGCGCGTTGCCTTTAGGGAAAGGCCGTCCAAGATCGCCTTATTCCTGCTCTCTCCTTTCCTGCCTCTCCCCACGGCACCCTGAGGCTCTGACCATGCCTGTTTTCATTCCCCTGTCTTTGCATTTTATGTTTCTTCTTCCTGACCTGTCCTTCCTGTTTTTCTGCTTCCTTCTATTCCGGGTAAGTTCCCACTCGAAGGGCACTGCGTGGGGCCTGGGAACATGTTTTAGTTATCCTGCCGACTCATTTTTATAAGTGGAGTCCCCCAAATTTACAAACATGAGAATTTCCCATTACATTTAGAATCTGGAATTAGGTTGAAAAAAACAGACGTCAAGCTAGGTTCCCCATTGCTGGGTGGTAACCAGACACTGGGCGTTGGAGAGGCCTCCTTTCGATGGAGTGGTAGAGTGGATTTTCGTTTTTCATTGTCTCACCTTTCTTGTTTTGTTGACACATTTCATTTGGCGTTGCGGTATAGCCGATTAACGATGCTGTGACAGTTTCAGGCGCTCAGCCACCTGACTCAGTCACCCACATACATGTGTCCATTCTGCCCCAAACTCCTCTCCTACCCAGACTGCCACGTAACGTTGAGCAGAGTTCCCTGGGCTCTACGGCAGGTCTTTGCCGGTTATCCAGTTTAAAAAATTTTATTTATTTGTCTGCATCTCAGTTGCTACACACGGGTTTCTCTCTAGCTGTGGCTCGCAGGCTCCAGAGCGTGCAGATTCAGTGGTTCTAACACATGGGCTTAGGCGCCCTGTGGCCTGTGGGATCTCAGCTACCTGGCCAGGGATTGAACCTAAGTCTCCTGCTTTGGAAGGTGGATTCTTAACCACTGGACCACCAGGGCAATCCCTGGTTATCCATTTAAGATACAGCAGCATGTGCACGTCAATCTCCAACTCCCCAACTATTTCTTGCCCCTACTCTTTCCCCCTGGAAACCTTGGGCTCCTTCTCTTAAGTCTGCGAATCTGTTTCTTTTCTGTAAATAAGTTCGCTTGTGTGATGGAGTTTTGCCACAGTCTCTACCCCTCCCTATTGTCTCAAACTGATTGTTTTCCCCATACACATTTTTAGCCTGGCCCTTGTGAGTATTTGAGTTTGAGGGTCCCTCGTTGAAGACCTCTAGAGAAGATTTTCGGACCAACTCTTGCTTGAGATGACGGATTCTAACTTTGTAAGCCTTGTGCTTTGAATGTGGCCAAGACTCTTCTCCTGATTTTGCTCCCTCTCACGCTTGCCCAACGTAGATGGCAATTTTTAACCCTATCTTGTTCACGGCTCCCTCCTTCCTGCCCAGAGGTCCTAGAGAGGCAAATGGACAGGCCAAGGTCATTTTCTATGGGATGCTGCCCATGGCATGGACTGTCTCTTTTTCCATCTCCTCCTTCAGTTTTAACTTCCTGATCCCCACAAGGTCTTATAGAAACTTCCTGGTCCATGCAGAGCAGGAAGAACTCAAGGACCAAAATGTATCTGTGTTCTCACTGTGTAGTAATTCAAACAGCCACTCCTCCATATATGGACTCCCCTTTCCCTTCATCCATCCGCTTACTCATTCACTCAACCACCATTTGGTGACCACCTACTACATGCCAGGCACTGCTTCATGCTAGGAGCAGAGGAAAAGCAAAGGGACAAAACCAAGAGAAAATTTATCCTGTGTCTTTGGGCAAGACCTTTACCTTGTTCAGCCTCAGTTTTCCCATAGACCTGATGGCTGGATTAGACATCCTTCAGCCTAAGAAACAGGGTTTCTTTCTGCTGTGACCCTGCCCCCGCATCCTCTGACGCTTCCCGTGCTCTCTGAAAACTGCAGTCCGCTCACAGCTGATGGATCCTACAGATATCTCTCTGTCACTGGGTCTGTGGAGCACAAACACCCTCCTGGAGAGGCTCAAGGCTGAGGTGTTAAAGAGAATGATGGGCAGGGGAGGGTAGGGGAAGTCTGGTCTGGGTGGGGGCTGGGAGGGCAGGAGGGGAGCGGGGGAAGATGGACCTGAGGGGCTAGACTGGCCTGCCAGGTGGGCCTGCCAGATGCTCGGACCATCCTGCGAAATCTCACACCCTCCTGCCCCCTACCCTCCCAGCTCCAGCTCAGGCTGCCTTTCAACCTGCATAATTTGCCCCATTTAGAGGGGCTGGGAGGGGGTGAGAACGGGGGAGGGGGGGTTGGGAGCAGAGGCCTGATGAGAGGTTCTGCAAAAACCCGGAGGAATCCAGAGAGAGAGTGAGACAGAGAGAGACAGAGGCTGGGTCAGGCGCAGAGCAGGCTGCAAACCACAGATAACATCCTGCCCAGCACGGCAGGGGTCAATTTGGTCCACTTGCCCAGTGACAAGAAAAGAAAAAAAAAAAAAAAAGTGGGCTGTAACTTCAGGATCCTAAGCCTCACAAGTGAGGGGCTGGTCTGGAGGTGGGAGGAGGGAGGAACAGCCAAGGAGGAGACAGAGGCTCACGAGGGCGCGAGGAAGTGTCTGAGAAGAGGCTGGGGCCGCTGGAGGGACGCCTGCAGGAGCCAGGCCTCCTCCTCCCGGGTCCTGGGAGCCGCCGCTGCCTCTGGACACCTCCAGCCCTGCCTGCTTGCCTCCCCAAGGCTGCCAGCCAGAGCTCAGGGTGCTTGGCTGAGCCCCGTACCCCCGGGGGGACCCCCAGCTGACCTCTGTGCACCCCAGCATGGAAGAAGGTGGCGAGTACGACGGATACTATGGGGCGGACAACCAGTCTGAGTGTGAGTACGAGGACTGGCAGTCCTCCGGCGCCCTCATCCCCGCCATCTACATGGTGGTCTTTGTCCTGGGCACGGCGGGCAACGGGCTGGTGCTCTGGACCATCTTCCGTAGCGGCCGCGACCGGCGGCGGGCGGCCGACGTCTTCATCGCCAGCCTGGCGGTGGCTGACCTCACCTTCGTGGTGACCCTGCCGCTCTGGGCCACCTACACCTATCGGGACTACGACTGGCCCTTCGGGGCCTTCGCCTGCAAGCTCAGCAGCTATCTCATCTTCGTCAACATGTACGCCAGCGTCTTCTGCCTCACCGGCCTCAGCCTGGACCGCTACCTGGCCATCGTGAGGCCGGTGGCCAACGCCCGGCTGCGGCCGCGGGTCGGCGGCGCCGTGGCCACGGCCGGCCTGTGGGCGCTGGCCGGCCTGCTCGCCCTGCCCGTGCTGGTCTTCCGCGCCACCAGCACCGTGCTGCAGGCGGAGAATGCCACCAAGGTGCAGTGCTACATGGACTACTCGCTGGTGGCCGGCCCCGACGCCGAGTGGGCCTGGGAGGTGGGCCTGGGCGTCTCGTCCACCGCGCTGGGCTTCGCGGGGCCCTTCGCGGTCATGCTGACCTGCTACTTCTGCATCGGCCGCACGGTGGCCGGCCACTTCGGCAAGGAGCGCGCGCGGGGCCTGCGCAAGCGCCGGCGGCTGCTGGCCATCATCGCCGTGCTGGTGCTGACCTTCGCGCTCTGCTGGCTGCCCTACCACCTGGTCAAGACCCTCTACGTGCTGGGCAGCCTGCTGCGCTGGCCCTGCGCCTTCGACCTCTTCCTCATGAACGTCTTCCCCTACTGCACGTGCATCAGCTACGTCAACAGCTGCCTCAACCCCTTCCTCTACGCCTTCTTCGACCCCCGCTTCCGCCAGGCCTGCGCCTCGGTGCTCTGCTGGGGCCGCCGGGGCTGCGGAGGAGCCTGGCGCGCGGGCGGCGGCGGCGGCGGCGGCGGCCGGGGCGGCGGCGGCGGGGACAAGTCAGCCAGCTCCTCCTCCTCGGCGTCGTCGGGGCACAGCCAGGGCCCCGGGCCCGGCGGCGCGGGGAAGGGCGGGGAGCCGATGCCGGAGAAGTCCATCCCCTACAGCCAGGAGACCCTCCTGGTGGACTAGGGCCGGGGTCCCCCGCCCGCGGCCCCTTGCTCTCTGAAGGGCGGGGAGCTGGCGAGGGGGCGGGGGCCCCCTTCTCTGGTGCACTTGACTCCTCTCCCTGCTCCCCGCATCGGTCTTGTCCTCCTTCCCCCCTGGGAAGTGCTTCTTCAGAGGTTTGTGGGTCTGGAGGGTAAGAGAGGGAAGCCCGCAGCCCCGAACTCCGCGCTCAGTCTCCGTGAGACTGACCTTGCATGTCTCTGAAATGCTCCCAGCCTCAGTGTCTCTCCGTGCGGATAAGACGGAGGAACTGAACTGATGTGCGTCCAGGCTCCATCAACGTTCATTTTCCCCCAGCCCTTTTCCTGGATCTCCAGCTCCCCTTACCGGTTCCTTTTAGTTTTTACCCCCTTTTCCTCCTTCTGTTCCCCTCCTCGCCCCCACCAAGTGCAATTTCTCCTCTGAATCCTTACCTCTTGGCTCCCACATCCTCCCCCATGGCTCATCCTCCTTCTCCCTCAGTCTCTCTCTCTTTTTACTTCCTTGTTCTGAAGGGCCCCTAAGGGTTAAGGCATCTGAAGCTCGCAGACACTGCCCGGTTCAAGCTCTTTGTCCCTGAGGCCCTGGGGAGGGGAGGGAATGGACCTGGCTGAGATGGGCTGGGTGTCAGCAAAGTTGCAGCTCCTGGCTCTGCAGCTGTGAGCTCCAGAGCTTCACTCCAACTTGGATTGGTTCGCAGGTGTTTCAGGCCCTGGAGGTTGAGCGATGCGTGAAGGGTGCGTCCCTTCTTGCAGCCCACCAGCTAGACACGCTTTCTATACGTGTCCTTAGCCCCTTTCCTTCATCCTCTCTTTTCCGCAGGAACTGGAAGGCAGTGGGGTTGGTGTAGCAACAGGCTCCTTGGTTTCATGATATGAGCGGGGAGTTGGGAAAGGAAAAGGAGAAAGAGGGGGCGTCTGCGTTTGGTCTAAGGGCTGCTCGGGCCCCCTCCCCAAATCCTCATCTCTCCAACCTCCTCCAGACCTGCGAGCGGCCGACCTTTCCCTGTCTCTCCATCCGACATCCCCAGGACATTCTTCTTGGGCGCTGGCCTGAGTGGGTGCCAAGGATCCCTTTGATGGGGGGGCGGGGTGGGGAACACCTGCTTTGTGTGTGTGCATGTGTGTAGACAAGGATGGGTGAAACCTGAAGAGCTGGGCGCCCGGGTCACTTGGATGAACACCTCTGCTCTGCACATTTCTGCTCTTCACACAATATCCTTGAGGGAAGAAGGGACATAGGAGGCAATTTAGAATGAGTCCACCCCCACTGGTTTGGGGGGCTCTGACGGCTGGTCCGCACGTTAAGAGAGAAGTGTGAGTGTGCACCCAGGCTCCCTGTAGGGAATCCCTCCTCAAGGCAGCTGGCGTGCAACGCTCAAAGAAGTCCTGGACCCTGGGTCCCTCTGCCGCAGTCCCTGGTTCTAAGAGGGAGATGGGAGAGAGCTTCAGAGGTTCCCTTGACTCCTTTCCCACGCCTGCCAACCTGTTTTGAATTTATAAGCATTTTCTTCATCACCCTTTGTTTTGTCAGGGTCTGTGGCCCTCTTCCTGGTGGGGGTGGGGGGTGGTGCCTGGGGTGGAAAGCACTGGCTGGGTTTTTCCTGACCTCCGCATCAGGATGGGAGCCCCGTGGCTTCTCCTGCTGGGCTGGGGGGCTAGGAACGGGCACTGGGGCAGACATGACCGCCGCACCGCCGGAGGATGGACATGCTGGTGGGGCTTTGTGCACCCAGGGTGCGCCCTGTGTATTCCGGGTTTTGTTCTTAGAGGACACGGAACATGAAGGACAAGACAGGAGCCGCGGGGGCAGGAAGAAGCCAGCCTGATGTCAGTGGATGTGCTGACCTTGGCTGGGATGGAGCCAGCTCCTGAGGCAGAGCGCGGGCTGGACAGAAGGGTCTCGGCTCACTCCTTCCATCTCAAGCCAGGGTCTTCACAGACTCACGTTCTCAGCCCAGGGCTGTCCCCAGAGCATCCAGGCGAGGCTGGAGGAAGCTTCCAGAAGGGAGGAGGGGCTCCTCTGAGGCCCCATCAGTGGTCTTGGACAGATGGTGGAGGAGGCAGCCGCTGCTCCGCTCGCCCCTTCTTTGGAATGTCTGTGCTATTTTTTGACCCTGTTAGTCACTGTGGTTCATGAAAAATAAATCTTTCCATGTGTGTGTGTGTGTGTGTGCGTGTGTGTAGCTACTGTGTCTGAAGCTTTTTCTCACACGGCTGCCTTGGAATGAGGAAAGAACCCCCAGGTTGCAACTGTTATGCTGGGAGGTGGGCTGAGTAGGCTGAGGGGAGCCGTGGGAGGAAAGGGGGCAGAAAGGGGTCGAATGGGAAACTGGGGGCACGGGGTGAGGTCAGGGAAGACCAAGAAAACAGAGAGGTGGGCAGCAGCTGAGCTTCTGGGCCTGGGAAGCGTGGAGCATGTGGGTACATGTGCTGGAGCCCAGAGCACAGGCCTGGGGGACGTGCCAACCCTCCTTTCCACAGGGTGGACTGCAGTCCATCCATTCAGCTGTCCCCTGTATTCATTTACTGTCGCTACTGACTCACTCGTTAATCCATAGTCACATGAGCATTCATTCAGTCTGGACCAGAAGTTCAAAGGCCTGTCCTCCACGCAGAGTCAACCTGTCCAGTTCTGTAAATACCCGTTTCGGAGGGTCACCCCAGACCGACGGAGTCAGAAGCTCCTGGAATCATCCCAGGTGGTCACGGCGACGAAAAGCCCCTCAGATGGTTTCTGAGGGTGGTCAGGTTTGGGAAATTGTGTGACAGAACTGGGAAAGTGTGACAGATTCTGCCACACTAGGGGACACAAAGCTAGAGAGAGGCAGGGGGAAGCGGGCTCTGGGCGGCCACTGATCTGAGAGGAAGGAGCAGAAGTGATCCCCGGGGGACGTATCTCACCCAGAGGGGGTCACTGCCTTGCACAAACACCTCTGGTACTAATACTGTCAGCGTGACCCTTAAGCACGCACCACAGCAGCCCGAGAGGAGCGCTTCCCCTCCGTTCCCTCCTGGGGCCCTCTGCCAGCCGCCTCCCTTTGCTGATGACAGAGTGAAGACACCCAAAGTCAAATGAGGCAGGGCCAGGGGGCTGGGGTGGACGTGAGATCTCATCCTAAGGCATCTGAGAGTCCTGGGGAGCCCTCGATGAAGGGGGCTGGGGCTGGGAGGGGAATGGAGGGAAATGCATGAGAGACAGAGAGAGAGGGAGAGACAGAGAGAGAGGGAGGCAGAGACAGAGAGACAGAGAGATACACAGAGACAGAGACAGAGAGAGGGAGACAGAGGGAGACAGGGAGAGACAGAGAGAGAGACAGAGAGAGACAGAGAGAGAGGGAGAGACAGAGAGATACAGAGAGACAGAGACAGAGAGACAGAGAGAGACACACACAGAGAGAGACAGAGACACAGAGAGAGGGAGAGAGACACACAAAGAGAGAGACAGAGACAGAAAGGGAGAGAGAGAGATACAGAGAGAGAGAGAGACAGAGAGAGGGAGAGACAGAGAGAGGGAGAGAGAGAGAGACAGAGAGAGGGACAGAGAGAGAGATACAGAGAGACAGAGACAAAGAGAGGGAGACAGAGAGAGAGAGAAAGGGAGAGAGACAGAGAGAGAGACAAAGAGAGTACAGAGAGACAGAGAGAAAGGGGGAGAGAGATACAGAGAGAGATAGAGAGATACAGAGAGAGAGACAGAGACAGAGAAAAGGGAGAGAGAGAGATACAGAGAGAGAGAGAGACAGAGAGACGGAGACAGAGCGGGGGGAGATACAGAGAGACAGAGAGACAGAGTTGAAGAGAGACAGAGGGAGAGAGATGAGACAGAGGGAGACAGAGGGAGAGACAGAGGGAGAGACAGAGAGTGAGTGGGGAAAGAGCAGAGACGGAGGGAGGGGCAGCCGGGAGCAGAGCTGGGGGCCGGGAGGGAGCTGGAGGAGGGTCTGTGCTCGCCTGCCCACTTCTGAAACTCACCAGGGGAACCCAGAGGCACTGGCGGTGTTTGCTTATTGTTCTGCAGATGCTGTCACAGAACCTTACCCTCTCTCGGGGAGACTGGAGATGAGCTTTCCAGAGTGACAAGGTGGTAGAGCTCGTGGTGGTTTTTTGTGTTCACACGTTTCTTCGCCCGTTCGCTCAGGCATCTACTTACCCCACGAGCCCTTGTTTATTACCGATGCCCAGGCAGTGGGCTGGGCACGGGGTCAGACGGAGAACAGGCCGTCGGGGCTCCCGGCGGTGCAGACAGACCGCTAGATGAGCAGTTAGAGCGGAGTTCTGAGAGGGGGAGTGTGCAAAGTGTTCTGCAGGGCTGGTGGGGACAGTGAGTGACGGACTGGAGACAGTCCATGCCAGAGGACTTCAGAGAGCAGAGGCTGGGTGGTGAACGGGGAGCCTTCTCTATGCAGAGGAAAACTCAGAGATAAGAGGTAGGAGAGAGTGCAGCCCATGCCCCCAGCAACCAGAAAGGTGCCCACCCCCACCCCAGCTCTGGCAGGGGAGCCAGAGACAGAGAAAAACTTGCCCAGATCTCTGCGTGGGTCTGAGGAGCAGACTTGGGGCTGGGACTATGACCCAGGTCTCTAGACCACTTTGCACGGTCAGAGATTTCTCTGCTTTTGGTGACTGAGCTGCCTTCTTCTGAGAGGTCTGCTGGGTCTCCTACACAGGGGCTGGGAGTGCTGGGCCTTCCAACTCTGGGCTTGTTGGAGAAAGAGGCTGAGAAGGGGTTTCTGGATCCCTTGGAAAGGCCAGCCCTAGAAGCTGGGTGATGGGGCGTGACACAATTTGGATGCAATGTCCCCACCATCTCAGCTGGTACCGCTGTGTCTGAGCTCCAGGGAGTTCAAAGCCTGAGGATCCCGACCTCTTTCAGTTGCTGCTCAAATGTTTATAAAGTGACAATTAGCAATTGTAGAAAGACACAAAGGGAGTTTAAAGTCAAGTCCAAAAGGAAACACATTTGGAGATGTTGGGCTGACTTTAGAAGTTTGCATTAATAGAATATCAAGCAATGTTTACTGAGTTATTTATTCAGCAAACTTTTATTCAGTGTCTGCCGTGTGCCTGGGGCTGTCTTAGAAGCTGGGGATACCGAGGTGAACGAGATGCCATCCTTGTCATCATGGAGAAACTTGAAAGACCTTTCTAGTCTTACCCACCCATTGAATAGATGTGTAAACTAAGGCCCACGGAAGGCAAAGGGTTTACACAAAGTCATGCAGTGGGATGATGGCAAAGGAACCCAGGCTTCTCACTGCTAGGCAAAGGGCATGCTCCACGGCTCCAGGCTTAGCAAAGAGAGGTCTTTTTTGGAGATGGTCACAGCAAGTGGAGAGGGTCAGAACAGTGAAGAAGGGCTACTGGGCAGGGTGGGGGCACAAAGGTACTTGAGGATCATTATCCATATTTTTGTTAACTTTTTATTTTAGAAGAGTTTTAGATTTACAGAAAAGTTGCTCAGCTAGTACAGACAGTTCCCATAGATTCCACATCCAATTTCCTGTATTATTGGCAACTTGTATTAATGCCACACACTGGTCACAATTCATGAACCAATATTAGCACAGTAATGATTAATTAGGTCCACACCTTATTCAGACTTCCTCACCTTTTACCTACTGTCCTAGGACACCATCCAGGATACCTCATTGCGTTTTACAAATTTTTAGTTTGGAGGATAATTGCTTTGCAATGTGGTGTTGGTTTTTGCTGTGCGACAAAATGAATCAACTATATGAGTACACATGTCCCCTCCCTCTTGGACCCGCCCCACCCCCACCGCACCCGTCTGGGTGATCACAGAGCCCCGAGCTGAGCCCCGTGTTGCGCGGCAGCTCCCCACCAGCTCTGCTTTGCACATGGCGGTGTATGGACCAGCGGTGCCCTCTCGGTTTACCCCACGCTCTCCTTCCCACTGTACTCAGCTGTCCACTCTGTGTCTGTGCCTCTCTTCCAAGGAGGTTCATCGGCATTATTTTTCTAGATTGCACACGTGTGCATTAATATATGATACTTGCTTTTCTCTTCCTGACTTACTTCACTCTGTATGACAGACTCTAGGTTCAGTCACCTCACTGTGACAGACTCGAGTCCATTCCTTTTTTATGGCCGAGTAATATTCCACTGTATCGATCCACCACAATTCTTTATCCATTCATCTGTTGATGGACACCGGGGTTTCTTCCATGTCTTGGCTACCATAAATAGTGCTACGCCTCATGCATTCTGTCTTCATGTCTCTTGAAGCTCCTCTTGGCTGTGACGGCTTCTCAGGCTTTGTGTTCGAGGACCCTGACAGTTTTGAGGAGTATGGGTCTGGTGCTTTGTTCCATGTGCTTTTTAAAACAAATCTATTTTTATTTCCATATACCAGGCACATGCTGGAAGATAAGGCTAGAGCACTAAAAAGCAGACAAGTGACTCCAGCTCTTTTGGAGCTTAGCAGTGAGTAAGAAAGTGTGGTGAGTGTCACTGCAGGGCAGGTACAGGATGCCACGTGGGCAAATGCCCGTCCTCTGGGCTGCACCTCAGAGTGGTCACAGAGAGGGCTTGTTCTCTGGCTCAAAGAGCGTGTCCATCTCCAGTGCACGCGGTCTCCGTGTCTGCCACTCCATCCCACCTCCAAGCTCGTCCAGGGCTCCTTTTCTTATTCAGCTGGAAACCCGGGGACGTCAGCCAAAGGCGTATTTGTGTCCAGAGGGCATCTCATCCCATGTTGCTCTGTACTGTCTTATTTAGCTTTGTGGCACGTCTCTTGCCTCCCTGAGGCTGCTTCCTTGGTGGACAGAGGATAATCAGAAGTGGCTCCCCCAAATCTGCTCGAGCCACCTTACTCAGCCAGCCCTCTGTTCCCCCACTGAATGCCTGCTGAGCACTGGAGATCTGCTTGTCGGAGAGCCCCGACCTGGCTGTAGTGTGACAGCTCTGTGTACTTACCTGTCTCCTCTGTTGGGAGGGCACCTCCCCCGTCACAGGGGTTGTGTTTACATGTCTTTGTGTTCCCAGGACTTGCAACATGGCGAGTGCTCAAAGGGTGTTTGCTTAAATGATTAAACAGCTGGATAAAGAAAGTGCAGGAGGAAACTGAGGAAAATGGATTTTTTTTTTGTTTTTTTGTTTAAAGCAAATGCATCGCTTGCCTTTCAAAGAGCCCAGAAAGATGAAGCAAAGGCCGGTGCCAGAGGAGATGCCCAGGGACTGATGAGAACTGAGATCACTAAGTAGTGACTCAGTTAAACCAGCTGGGTCCTCTTCAAGCCGCTGCCTCGGAACCACAGAGCCGGAATACAGGGCTGAGTGCACCAGGTCCCGGGGGCCACTTCTGATAACCTTGTCAGTAGAGTTACTGAACTTAGAGCTTTGCAAGGACCCATGTCAGTGTTTGTGCTGGAAGTCGTGCCTTTGAGTCGCCTTGGCTGGTGATGCTGTGGAAGCCTGGCTGGCTTCCGGGGGAAGTTATCGGTGAGCCAGCTGAAGCCGGCACTGAGTCAAACAGTGCTGGGAATCCGCGTGAGCACATCCACTCTCCTGATGGTGGGGGGCTGCACCAACTGAACAGAAAAAAAATCTCGGACTTCCCCCTTTATAAAAAGACTCGGGGAAAACTTTTCTTCCAGACCCTGAGGAAATCTGGGCCAGGTTTAAGGTCATCCAAGATGATTTGGCAATCTTTTTCTGTGCTTGGAATATGTCCATAAATTCAAAAGGTCTTCCTGTATGATGTGGATGAAATGGCCTCTGATGACAACAGAGAGACCCAGGCCTCACTGTTAGTGGATTGGGTCTGTTCTCTTTGGCAGAGAAATGACTTTGGCAGCAGGGACCACAGTGGCCCAGGGTTTGGGGGCTGTCATCCCAAGGTGCCAGGACTGAAGAGCGTGGAGGCAACCCTTGCCTTCAGACAAAGGACGCGCCACCCAACATTTAGAGAAGTATTAACACCGATCCTTCTCAAACTATTCCAAAAATTTGCAGAGGAAAGAGTACTTCTGAATTCATTCTATGAGGCCAGCATCACTCTGATACCCAAACCAGACAAAGATATCATACAAAAAGAAAATTATAAGCCAATATCATGGAGGAACATGGATGCAAAAATCCTCAACAGAATATTAGCAAACTGAATCCGACAGTACAGTAAAAGGATCCTGCACACACATGCACACACACGCATGCACACACACACACACACAGTTATACACTATAATCAACTAGGATTTATCCCAGGGATGCAAATATTTTTCAGTATCCACAAATCAGTCAATGCGATGCATCATTAACACACTGAAGAATAAAAACCATATGATCATCTCAATAGATGCAGGACAAACTTTTGATAAAATTAAACATCTATTTATGATAAAATCTTCCCAGAAAATGGGCATAGAGGGAATATATGTCAATATAATAAAGGGCATATATGCAAACCCCACTGTTAACATCATTCTCAATGGTGGCAAGCTGAAAGAATTGCCTTTAAGGTAGGGAACAAGACAAAGATGCCCACTCTGACTACTTGTATTCAATGTAGTTTTGGAAGCCCTAGCTACAGCAATCAGAGAAGAAAAAGAAATAAAAGGAATGCAGATTGGAAAGGAAGAAGTAAATCTGTCAGTGTCTGAAGATGGCATACATAGAAAATCCTAAAGATGCCACCAGAAAGCTACTAGTTCATCAAAGAATTCAGTAAAAAGTTGCAGGATATAAAATTAATATACAGAAATCTGTTGTATTTCTATACACTAACGATGAACTATCAGAAAGAGAAACAAAGGAAGCAATCCTATTTATTACAACATCAAAAGGAATAACGTACCTAACAGTACTCAAAAAGAATAAGCCTACGGCAGGAAGCAGAAGACCTGTGCTCTGAAAACCGCAAGATGCCGATGCAAGACGCCGAAAACGGCACGAGCAGGTGGAGAGGGACACTGCGCTCTTGGGCTGGAAAAGGTGATGTTAAAACGAGCACGCTGCCCAAGGCAGCCTGCAGATTCAGTGCAATCCCTGCCAAGTTACCAGTGCCGTTTTTCACTGAACTAGAACAAATAATTTAAAGGTTTATGTGGGAACACAAAAGATGCCAAATAGCCAAAACAATCTTGAGAAAGAACATAGCTGGAGGAATCTTGCTCCCAGACTTCAGGCTATATTGCAGAGACACAATAATCAAAAGAGGGTGGGATTGGCACAAAAACAGATGTGTAGATTGATGGAACAGGATAGAACACCCGGAAATAAACCCCCACCCTTCTGGTCAATTCATCTGTGACAAAAGAGCCTAGAATACACAATGGAGAAAAGACAGTCCTTTCGATAAGTCGTGCTGGGAAAACCAACAACTACATGTAAAAAATGAAATTGGAATATTCTCTAACACCTTATATAAAAATAAACTCAAAATGGATTAAAGATCTAAATGTAAGACTGAATACTACAAAACTTCCAGAGGAAAACACAGGCAGGACGCTCTTTGACATAAATCAGAGGAATATTTTTTTGAACCTGGCTCCTAAAGCAGAGGAAACAAAAGTAAAAATAAACAAATGGAACCTAATTAAACTTAAAAGCTTTTTCACAACAGAGGAAACCACTGACAAAACGAAAAGACAATCCACTGAATGAGAGATGTTTGAGAATGACGTGACCGATAAGGAGTTAATATGCAACATTTATAAACAGCTCATACAACTCAACATCAAAAAAAGAAAAAAAGACGGCATTATTAAAAAATAGGCAGAAGAACTCAACAGATATTTCTCCAAAGAGGAAATGCAGGTGGCCTACAGGCATATGAAAAGATGTGCACTTTCATTAATCATCTAATCATCAGGGAAATTAAAATCGAAACCACAATAAGATACTACCTCACACCTGTCAGAATGGCCATTATCAAAAAGAACTCAAATGACCAACGTTGGTGAGTGTGTGGAGAAAAGGGAGCCCCCACACAGCGCTGGGCGTCCCTGTGGCTCAGCTGGTAAGGAATCCGCTTGCAAGGTGGGAGACTTGTGTTCGATGTCCGGGTTGGGAAGATCCCCTGGAGGAGGGAAGGCTACCCACTCCAGTGTTCTGGCCTGGAGAATTCCATGGACTGCATAGTCCACGGGGTCACAAAGAGTCAGACACGACTGAGCGACTTTCACTTTCATATGGTATTTGGTGGGAATGTAATTTGGTACCACGACTGTGGAAAACAGTATGGAGTTTTCTCAAAAAATTAAAAGTAGAACTACCCCATGACCCAGCAATTCCACTCCTGGGTATAGATGCGAAAAAACCCCAAAACATTAATTCAAAAAGATACATGCATCTGAATGTTGATAGCAGCATTATCTCCAATAGCCAAGATATGAAAGCGACCTAAGGACCCATCAACAGATGAGTGTCAAAGCAGACAGGCGTTCAAATGTTGAGTCGACATGTCCAACTGTGTCGCTGAGGACTTAATCTGCTTTCTTCAAACCCACGATGCTTGTGTCTCTGCGGTCCATTCTTGGTTTTTTTTTGCATTCGCAAGCCCAGACTGCAGCTCCCCACCGCCCGCCCCCTCACCAGCCCAGTCCAGCCGAGGTGGACACTGAGTCACAGTCTTACGTGAGGTAAGAAGAGGTACCAGTTGTTCTCCTTAAAACATGTGTACCAGCTGCCCATGCTGTTCTGAGCACAGGCAGGTCTTGCCTGGATCCTAATTTTTCTCTTGTTTGTGTCATCAAGACCAGTGTTTCTTAAGATGTAGTGTGCAGAAGAATCACTGGGGTATGTTGTTAGAATACAGACTTGGATTCAGTAGGTCTTGGGTGTGACTTTAGAATCTTGTTTCTAAAAGACCTCTGGCAATGGTGCCTGCTGTTAGTCCAAGCGATACACTCAGAGGAGCAAAGATCTGGGGTGCAATACTTACCAATGGACTGTTTTCCCATCTGTAAAATGGGATAATAGAGCAATTACTCCATGGGACTGCTTCAAAGGTTCTATTAGGAAATGTCTGCAAGAGCTTTGCACAGTCTGTGGCATGTAAGAGGTAATCAATAGTGTTTTAGTCCATTAGGGCTAGTGTAACAAAAATATCATAATCTGGGTGGCTTATAAACAACGAACATTGATTTCTCATAGTTCTGGAGGTTGGGAAGTCCAAAATCACAGCCCTGGAAGACTCAGGGTCTGGTAAAGACCCACTTCCTCACTCACAGCTGTCTTCTCTCTGTTACCTCCTATGGTGGAAGTTCAAGTGAGTTCTTTGTGGTCTCTTTTATAAGGGAACAAATCCCATGGTTAGTTGAATCCAAGCCAGGCTTCAACGGTACATGAACCGTGAACTTCCAGATGTTCAAGCTGGATTTAGAAAAGGCAGAGGAACCAGAGATCAAATTGCCAACATCCGTTGGATCATCCAAAAAGCAAGAGAGTTCCAGAAAAACATCTACTTCTGCTTTATTGACTATGCCAAAGCCTTTGACTGTGTGGATCACAATAAAATGTAAAAAATTCTTAAAGAGATGGGAATACCAGACCACCTGACTTGCCTCTTGAGAAATCTGTACGCAGGTCAGGAAGCAACAGTCAGAACAAAGAAAACAGACTGGTTCCAAATAGGAAAAGGAGTTCATCAAGGCTGAATATCTCACCCTGCTTATTTAACTTATACGCATAGTACATCACGAGAAACGCTGGGCTGGATGAAGCACAAGCTGGAATCAAGATTGCCGGGAGAAATATCAATAACCTCAGATATGCAGATGATATCACACTTATGGCAGAAAGTGAAGAGGAACTAAAGAACCTCTTGATGAAAGTAAAAGAGGAGAAAAAGTTGGCTTAAAGCTCAACATTCAGAAAACTAAGATCATGACTTCCAGTCCCATCACTTAATGGCAAATAGATGGGGAAACAGTGGCAGACTTTATTTTTGGGGGTTCCAAAATCACTGCAGATGGTGATTGTGGCCATGAAATTAAAAGACTCTTACTCCTTGGAAGAAAAGTTATGACCAACCTAGACAGCATATTAAAAAGCATAGCGACATTACTTTGCCAACAAAGATCCGTCTAGTCAAAGCTATGGTTTTTCCAGTGGTCATGTATGGATGTGAGAGTTGGACTATAAAGAAAGCTGAGTGCCAAAGAACTGATGCTTTTGAACTGTGATGTTGGAGAAGAGTCTTGAGAGTCCCTTGAACTGCAAGGAGATCCAACCAGTCCATCCTAAAGGAGATCAGTCCTGGGTGTTCATTGGAAGGACTGATGCTGAAGCTGAAACTCCAATACTTTGGCCACCTCATGCAAAGAACTGAGTCATTGGAAAAGAAAGACCCTGATGCTGGGAAAGATTGAAGGTGGGAGGAGAAGGGTATGACAGAGGATGAGATGGTTGGATGGCATCACCGACTCAATGGAAATTAGTCTGAGTAAACTCTGAGAGTTGGTGATGGACAGGGAGGCCTGGTGTGCTGCAGTCCATGGGGTTGCAAAGAGTTGAACACGACTGAGCGACTGAACCGAACTGAATCCCACTGTTGAGGGCTCCATCCTCATGCACTAATCACTTCACAGGCCCCACCTCCAAACACCATCATCATGGGGATTAGATTCTGACATATGAATTTGCGGGGCATGGGTTCAGTGTATGGCAAATAAGTTTTAATTTTCTCCCATTCTCCCTTCGGAGAAGGCAATGGCACCCCACTCCAGTACTCTCGCCTGGAAAATCCCAAGGACAGGGGAGCCTGGTGGGCTACAGTCCATGGGGTCGCTAAGAGTCAGCCACGACTGAATTTCACTCTTCATTTTCATGCGTTGGAGAAGGAAATGGCAACCCACTCCAGTGTTCTTGCCTGGAGAATCCCAGGGACGGGGGAGCCTGGTGCGCTGCCGTCTATGGGATTGCATATGGTCGGACATGACTGAGCGACTTCACTTTCACTCTTCATTTTCATGCATTGGAGAAGGAAATGGCAACCCATTCCACTGTTCTTGCCTGGAGAATTCCAGGGATGGCAGAGCCTGGTGGGCTGCTGTCTATGGGGTCTCACAGAGTCGGACACGACTGATCGACTTAGCAGCAGCAGCAGCAGCATTCTCCCTGTTTACTTCTTTTATTACAAAGAAAAGCAACTTGATGAACTTTCCACTACAGAGAGCTTGGAAGATCTTTCCTTTTAAAAGAGAGCATAAAGAGGAAATGAGAGTTTAGCTCCAGGACTGTGTGTGCACTAGGTCCTTCAGTCATGTTTGGCTCTTTTGCGACCTCATGGACTCCGATGCCAGGCTCCTCTGTCCATGGGATTCTCCAGGCCAGAGTACTGGAGTGGGTTGCCATTTCCTTCTGCAGGGGATCTTCCTGACCCAGGGATCGCACCCTCATCTCTTACGTCACCTGCTTTGGCAGATGGGTTCTATACCACTAGCACTACCAGGACTGTGGCTGTTGCTAATCCTTCACCTTGTTTTAAAAATATTTTTATCTTGGTTGGTGGAGACAGCAAAATAAAAGTAGAAGCTTTTGACAGAAGTTTGTACGGAAAATCTGGTCAGAGGTTCATTGGAAGAGAAAGCTTAAAAATAATATACTGCATATATATTTCTGAAGTTTAAAATTCACAACCTCAATAGTCTTTCACATCTGTGTGAGCCTCAGTTTCTCTGGGAGTAGACGAGGTAGTCTGGTATAATTCCACACTGGTGGTCCAGAGACCAAAGTTTTGTTCTCAGCACCGCCTCCAACGACGTGTGTCCCCTGGAAAGTCACCCCCCCCCAGCCTGAGCATCGATTTCCCCACCTGTAACATCAGGGAAGCCATCCAGTTCCCACTGTCAGGATGACATTTTGTCTTAATTATGGGCCTAGACCCCAGGTTGCCCCTCAACACAGTGCTCTGTAGAGCTGGAGAAGCAAATGCAACTTTGTCTGCTTATTTGTTAGTTTGTTTTTGGCTGTACTGGGTCTTTGTTGCTGCAGGGGCTTTTCTCTAGTTGTGGTGCTCGGGCTTCTGATGGTGGCGGCTTCTCTCGTTGCAGAGCACAGACTCGAGGGCCTGGGGGCTCAGTAGTTGTGGCCCGTGGGCTCAATTCCTGTTCCCAGGCTCGAGAGCACAGGCTCAGTAGTTGTGGTTCAAGGGCTCAGTTGCTTGCTGGCGTGTGGGATCTTCCCCGTCAAGGGATCAAACTCATATCTCCTATATTGGCAGGTGAATTCTTCACCGCTAAGCCACCAGGGAAGCCCAGCAAATGCAATTTTGAACCACCATGTCTAAGAACTGACCCACTAGGATTCTAAGAACTGCTAATTGTGGAATCTCAGGCATCAGAGTTGAAAGTGGACCTTGAAGGGTGACTAGGATTCTGACAAACTGAATGTGAACTGGGGGTGGCAGGAAGGTATCCAGATGGAGGGAACAGTGGGAGCAAAGGCAGGAGAAGGGGAAGGGTTGAGAAGTTTTAGAAACAGGTCTGGCCGACTTGCATGTGAAGCTGCTTAGTCGTGTCCAGTTTTTTTCGACCCCAGAGACTATAACCCACCAGGTTCCTCTGTTTATGGAATCTTCCAGACAAGAATACTGGAGTGGGTTGCCCTTTCCTTCTCCAGGGGGTCTTCCTGACCGGGGGATTGAACCCAGGTCTCCTGCATTGCAGGCAGATGCTTTGCTGTCTGAGCCACCAGGGAAGCCCCTTTCC
This sequence comes from Bos grunniens, assembly GCF_055505025.1. Lineage (NCBI taxonomy): Eukaryota > Metazoa > Chordata > Mammalia > Artiodactyla > Bovidae > Bos > Bos grunniens. The sequence goes on along the minus strand of NC_141179.1, from coordinate 81,378,962 downwards.
CTACAAGACTTGCATGTAGAGGATGCATACAAGGAGTATGAGATAAAGGGGGGAAGATTAGACTAAAGACAAATCATGATTCACTCACTCGTTCATTCATTCAACAAATACCTATTAAACATTTACTGTACACCAATCACTTTGCTAGGCACCGGGATTGTAGCGGGGGATGAAATAGACATAGTCCTTCTTGGATGGAAGTTATCCTTTTTGTGGGGGTAGGTAGACAATCAACAGTTACATAAACAAGCACATGAATGGCAGATCACAGAAAATGCTGTGAAGGAGTGAAAAAGTTGGTTTAAAGCTCAACATTCAGAAAACGAAGATCATGGCATCCGGTCCCATCACTTCATGGGAAATAGATGGGGAAACAGTGGAAATAGTGTCAGACTTTATTTTTCTGGGCTCCAAAATCACTGCAGATGGTGGCTGCAGCCATGAAATTAAAAGATGCTTACTCCTTGGAAGGAAAGTTATGACCAACCTAGATAGCATATTAAAAAGCAGAGACATTACTTTGCCAACAAAGGTTCGTCTAGTCAAGGCTATGGTTTTTCCTGTGGTCATGTATGGATGTGAGAGTTGGACTGTGAAGAAGGCTGAGTGCCGCAGAATTGATGCTTTTGAACTGTGGTGTTGGAGAAGACTCTTGAGAGTCCTTTGGACTGCAAGGAGATCCAACCAGTCCATTCTAAAGGAGATCAGCCCTGGGATTTCTTTGGAAGGAATGATGCTGAAGCTGAAACTCCAGTCCTTTGGCCACCTCATGCAAAGAGTTGACTCATTGGAAAAGACTCTGATGCTGGGAGGGATTGGAGGCAGGAGGAGAAGGGGACGACAGAGGATGAGATGGCTGGATGGCATGACTGACTCGATGGACGTGAGTCTGAGTGAACAACGGGAGTTGGTGATGGACAGGGAGGCCTGGCGTGCTGCGATTCACGGGGTCGCAAAGAGTCAGACACGACTGAGCGACTGATCTGATCTGATCTGATCTGAAGTAACATTTCAGCTAGAAAATATTAATAATGCTGAAGACAATTTCAGAAAAGGTGGTCAGGGAAGGTCTTATTGGAAGATGCCCTTTCACTTGGTACCTGACATCTGAGAATGCACTGACCGTGCCAAGGACTGGCTGAGAGGTCTGGGTGCAGGGAAGAGCAAACGCAGAGACCTCAAAGCAGGAAAGATCTCGGTGGGCTCAGAGCCACTGTCAGGGCATCTGGAAGGTTGGTGAGCAGGAAGCCAGAGAGAGTGTGGCATGAGACACAGCCAGAGAGACAACACAGTCCAGGTTCATGTAGGACCTAGAAGGCCACAGCAAGGAGTGTGACTATTCCAAGTGCAATGAGAAGACATCAAAAAACTGATATGATCCACTTTGCATTTGGAATTATCCCTCAGGCTGCTTCCCTCATAGCTTCCTTCATAGTTCAGTTGGTAAAGAATCTGCCTGCACTGCAGGAGACCCCAGTTTGATTCCTGGGTGGGGAAGATCCCCTGGAGAAGGGAAAAGTTACCCACTCCAGTATTCTTGGACTTCTCTTGTGGCTCAGCTGGCAAAGAATCCACCTGCAATGCAAGAGACCTGGGTTTAATCCCTGGATTGGGAAGATCCCCTGGAGAAGGGAAAGGCTACCCACTCCAGTAGTCTGGCCTGGAGAATTCCACTGACTGTATAGTCCATGGGGTGGCAAAGAGTCGGACATGACTGAGCGACTTTTACTTCACTCACTCACGCTGCTTTGTTGAGAATAAATTGAAGGGAAGCAGGAGAAAAAGAAAGACCAGTTACCAGGTGACTCCAAAGGCCGAGATGGGAATAGACGGCGGGTTGCTAAGGGCGGCATCCATAGAGAATGAGAAGTGAGGCAAGGTTTGGATATAGAGTAAATACGACTTCTGACGGCTTGATGGAGGAATGGGTGGGTGAAGGCATGGTGGGGGATGGGGGGGCACAGAGAGAGAGGGAGCGAGAAAGAGTTCTGTTTTCACTATTTCATGCCTGAAAGTGAAAGTGAAGTCATTCAGTCCTGTCGGACTCTGTGTGACCCCATGGGCTGTAGCCCACCAGGCTCCTCCATCCATGGGATTCTCCAGGCAAGAGTACTGGAGTGGAGTGCCATTTCCTTCTGCAAGGGATCTTCACGACTCAGGGATCGAACCCCGGTTTCCCACATTGCAGGCAGACGCTTTACCCTCTGAGCCACGAGGGAAGCCCCACTTCATACCTGAGACATCAATAAGATATGCAAGTGAAGATGTTGGTGGTGAAGGATTTTCCTGCCAGTGCAGGAGATACAGGTTCAATCCCTGGTCCGGGAAGATCCCACATGCCTTGGAGCGACTAAACCCATGTGCCACAGCTACTGAGCCTGAGCTTGAGAGCCTGAGAACTGCAACTCCTGAGCCCAGGTGCTGAAACCACCGAAGCCCCAGTGCCCTAGCGTCCGTGACCCAAAACTAAAGAAGTCATCACAATGAGAAGCCCGCCTGCTGCAACTACAGTGACCCTGCTTGCCTTCCATCGTTGCCACGCTCAGATAAAACACCGCAAAGAAGGCTCCCGAGAAATCAGGGAAGAGACCTGGGAATTCTCCCCTGGATTTGGTGACCCGGACCAGTCAGAGTGGACTGTGTTGGGAGAAAGACAGAGAGTTGAAGGGCGGATGGGAGGCCGGGCGTGGGAGAACGCTCACAGAAGCAACGCTTTTCAAAAGCTGTGTTGGGAAAGTGAGCAGAGAAATGGGCAATCACTAGAGAAGGATGTGGGATGGAGAGCACACCTTCCAACAGTCAGCGATTCAAGAGCTTGTTTGTGTCTGAGCAAACCCAAGGCTGTGAGTGAATGACGCTTCCAAAGAGAGGGGATGGTTGGAGGAGAACAGTCTTCGAGAGGTTGAGAGAGGATTCGAGCTGGAACACGTGGGGAGGGACCAGCTTGATAAGAAGAGAGAACGGGGCTCAGCACATTGGGAAGGAAGGAGGAGAGGAGGAGATTCGGAACCAGCAGCTTGCTAGACTTTAGTGGTGGGAAGATGAGGGTGTCCTGGTTCTCTGACCCTTCTTTTTCTTTAAATTTATTTATTTTTAATTGAAGGATAATTGCTTTACAATATTGTATTGATTTCTTCCAGACATCAACATGAATCAGGCATAGGAATATGTTCCTCTCTCCCTCTTGAACCTCCCTCCCCATCCCACCCCTCTAGGTTGTCACAGAACACTGGTTTGAACTCCCTGGTGACTCTAAGCTTCTAAGTGAATTATAAGATGATGGCATCAGCTGAGCAAAGGGTGCATATCAAGTTCTGAAGGCCTGAACTACTATCTTGGACAAGGAGAAAGCAAATTTCCAAGGGAAGCATATGGCGCTGATTCCCCGCTTTGAGATCTGTCTTGGTGAATTTAAAGTGAAGTCACTTTGCAGGTTGCATGATTTTTCTCTGGTAGCCTTTAGCTACTGTGGCTGTTGGGTGCCGAGAAGGTGCCCAGTAGATGCTGAAGTTTTGCCAGGTGGCTGTGACAGACGAGAGGCATGCGAGGGTGTCGGGGCTATCTGCAGGAGCATTGTTACAGAGAAGGACCGCAGTGATAATTTATGTAGGGAAGGAAGCAAAGACTGGAGGTGGCTTCAGGCTGGCGAACTTGTGGTTGGATCAATGGGTTAGTGGTCAGGATCAGAGACCAGGAATGTGGGAGTGGGGGTGGTTTACTGCAGCAAGTGCGTTGAAAGGATGGGGAGTGGAGGTCGGAGAGCAGGATTTCGAAACAGACTTCTGGGAATGGTCTGTGATGTGACTGCTGAGTGGGTGGCTGAGGAGAGAGGAGAAAAAGACTGTTGTGCTGCTGGACATCAAAGAACAGAGAGGCCATGCTGCTGGATCAGTTACGTGTGTGGATGCTGAAGCTCTGAGGATTGTTGTGCGGGAGGGCCGTGCATGGGGCTGCAACCAGGAGCTAAGTCTGCAGCAGGCAGGGTGGTGACCAAGAGGAGGGCATGATGACCCCAGTGAGTAGGGCATGGAGGTGAAATAACCCCATGTTCACGCTCAGTCGCTCAGTCGCATTTGACTCTTTGCGGCCGTGTGGACGGTAGCCCGCCAGGCTCCTCTGTCCATGGAATTTTCCAGGCAAGAATGCTGGAGCGGGTTGCCATTGCAACTCACTCCAGGGAGATCTTCCCGACCTGAAGATCGAACCCCGTCTCTTGGGTCTTGGCAGGAGGATTCTGGACCACCAGCACCATCTAGGAAGTCTGAAATAACCAGAAGTGGGGCCCGTAGGATGTGCAAATCAGGGAAAAACGTCCCTTTTCCGGAGAAAGCAGCCTCGCTCAGGAACACACAGCTTGGGGAATGGGGCTGCGTCTCACTCACCCCTCAGGTGGGTGTCCTTGGCAGGGCACGTGCTACCTGCCCAAGCTGGACAGCCATGCTCTGTCGCCCTGGTTCAATAGGTTTTACATCAAAAGAATTGGCATTTCGAAGGATCAGTGTCCCGAAAGGGACAATGGGGAGCAAAGAGCAACCGTCCAACTTCACAGACAGGGAAACTGAGGCCCAGGGAAGGCGAATAAACACAGAGGCAGTTTGTGGCCGAACTGGAAAGAAACTCGATTCTGATTCTCTGCGCTTTCTGCCACACCCCTTGATGGAGGTGAGAGTTGGCGCAAACGCTTCAAAACTGCAAATTCAGAAACGCGTTGTCCCTCAAAGTCGCTTCTGTGGGAGGTGACAGACTTCTTTCTAATGATGCTGCCATTGTTCCAACCGTTTCTGGAAATTCCGTCAGAACGGGGATATTCAGAGCCAGCCTCTGAGTCACCAGCACAGCCCACGGCGCTGGAGAATCTTCTTTAACACGCTGGGTGGGACTCGTCCCTTCCTTCTCTGGTGTTGGATCTGAGAGACGGAGGCAGGCTGGAAACATGGCTTCTCTACGTTTTGCTCCAGCGCATGTTTATTTTGCATGTTTCAAGCCTGTGCGCGCCCCGTGGAGGTAATGGCCTCAGCCGATGTTCCGTCTGAGCAGGTTTTGATTTGCACTGTGGGTGGGTGTGAGGTTTGCATCCTTCTAGCATCTTAGGTGCAGAACGCAGAATGTTCCTCACCTATTTATGCAGTCATACAGAGTGGAATAAGTCAGAAAGAGAAAAACAAGTATCGTATATTAATGTGTATATACGGAATCTAGAAAAATGGTACAGACGAACCGATTTCCAGGGCAGGAATAGAGACACAGATGTAGAAAAAAGACACATGGACCCAGAGTGGGAAGGAGAGGGTGGGACGAATTGAGGAGGTAGCACTGACATGTATACACCGCCATATGTGAAGCAGATACCTGGTGGGAAGCTGCTGCGTGACACAGCGAGCTCAGCTCGGTGCTCTGTAATGACCGAGGCCGGGGCGGGGCTTCCCTGATAGCTCAGTTGGTAAGGAATCCGCCTGCAATGCAGGAGACCCTGGTTCGATTCCCGGGTCAGGAAGATTCGCTGGAGAAGGGATAGGCTACCCACTCCAATACGCTTGGGCTTCACTTGTGGCTCAGCTGGTAAAGAATCCACCTGCAGACGGCGGAGCCTGGTGGGCTGCCGTCTATAGGGTCACATAGAGTCGGGCACAACTGAAGCGACTTAGCAGCAACAGCAGCAGCAGCAGTGCAGGAGACCTGAGTTCGATCCCTGGGTTGGGAAGATCCCCTGGAGAAGGGAAAGGCTACCCACTCCAGTATTCTGGCCTGGACTGTATAGTCCATGGGGTCACAAAAGAGTTGGATAGACTGAGCAACTTTCACTTTCACTTTTCAGAGAGATGGGATGGGAAGGGGGGAAGGGGGGAACCGAGGGAAGTCCAAGAGGGAGGGGATGTATGTATACATATAGCTGATTCACTTCATCGCACAGTAGAAACTAATACAACATTGTAAAGCAATTATACTCCAATTTAAAAAAAAGTAAAAAACATAAGGCGTTTCACAGAATCTCTGGGAATTCTGCTTTGGGAAGGAGCCATATTCGAATTATCTGATTCTATTAGGAGCCTCACTGCTTCTACCATGAAGCTCTGCTGGGGTCTAGACGCTGACTCTGAGACCTTGATGATTTTCTGCTGCTCCTCCTCCTCAGGTAGAAAACAGATTCCGTGTGGCTCTTGGAGGGCTGCAAAGAAGCTAAGGGAAAGTGGGTTCCAGCTTCTAACTCAGAAGATGGTACTCAGATGGCGGGAAGATCCCCAAACATGGGGAGTTTGTTCCAAAAAATGGTGAGTGCCATGGATGTGGTAAAGGTTGCCTCCCAGGCTGTAGGTTTCTTTGACCTTTCCGCCTGGAATTTGGGAAAGCTGCCCGCTTGGTGTATGGTGGTGACAAGGCCATTGTCCTTCCTGGTCCAGTGGCCCAGAGTGTGATCACGAGCTTGGAGATCACAGCACTGCTAGATATTTTGCACTAAAATTTGGAATTTCCATGAAAAACAATGTCATTAATGGAGAAATTGGAAGTTATTTTTTTCTAGCCCCTGCAAATGGGTGGTTGCCACGGTCAACCGCTTCTGCTGGCAGACCCATGTCCATGCAAAGAGCTGGGATGTTCTGTGTGGAAATGCCGTTCGTCAGTGAGTCTCGTCTCTCAAGTGTCTGTAATAAACAGAAGATAACCCGCAGCTCCCTGTGCTTGCTGAGAAGGGTTTCTATGAGAAGCGTTTATTGAGGGCTTACTGGGTGCCAGAAACTGGGGCTTAAGCCTGAGCTGAGGGGACTGGGAGGTCTCAGAGATGAATAACACACAGATTGTTTAGAGGAACTGCAGTCCAGTGTCAGAGACAGATCTCCGCTTTACTGTGTGGCCCTGGGCTGCAGGGAGTCAAGGAAAAGGACCTAGGGGTCTTTCAAACCTGGGACCATAAGAACTAGTTTTCTCATCTGCAAAGTGGGGATAATAAGACTTAGCTCCTATGGTGACCTGAAGGAGTGAGTAGTAAAAGTAGGTAGAGTAGCCAATGTCTGGAGCACGGACAGCACTCAGCAAGCCTAGCTTCCTCCAACCCCCCCTCGCTGCTCTTTTTCTCCTTTAGAAAAGGAGAAAAAGGCGGTGGTTAGTTCTGCCTGATGTATGCGAGTATCTTACTTGCTTTATCCATTTTTCTGTCAGTGGACATCTAGGTGGCTTCCACGTCCTGGCTATTGTAAATAGTGCTGCAATTAACACTGGGGTGCATGTGTACCACGGAATGTTACCCAGCCATAAATTCACAAAATAATCTGCAGTGACATGGATGAACCTAGAGATTGTCATACTGAGGGAAGCAAGGCAGAGAGAGAAAGGCAAATATGTGGTACCGCTTCCATGTGGAATCTAAAAACATGGTGCAAATTAACTTATTTACAAAACAGAAATAGAGTCACAGATGGAGAAAGCAAACTTATGGCTACCACGGGGGACAGGGGAGGGGAGGAATAAACTGAGAGGTTGGAAGTGACAAATGCAAACGACTGTATATAAAGCAGGTAACTAGTAAGAGCCTGCTGTGTTGCACAGGGAGCTCTACTCAGTCCTCCGTAATGACCTGTATGGGAATGGCATCTAACAAAAAGTGGATATATGTACACGTATAACCGATTCACTTAACTACACTCCAATAAAAGTTAAATGAAAAAATTCTGCTTGATGGATTCTGGCTGGGCGTCTCATGATGAGAAGGGGTTCTTTAGGAGGAGGACAAGGGAGAAGCTTCGGTGAGCAGCATGATAAGAGCCCTGGGGTACTGTGTTTGGGGAATGGTGGGCTGACGGTCGAGTTGGAGGTATGTGAGTGGGAGAAGGGGCTGGAGGTGAGGTCGCAGGGGCAGTGGAGGGCTCTGTGAGTCATGCTGGGAGTCTGAACGTTCTCCCGTAAGTGTGGGTGGTCCATGAAGGGCTTTGAGGCAGAGGGCTGTTCCTGAAAGGCCGGCACAGCAGCTCTTTAGGCTGGTGAAAACACTCGGTCTTGTATTTAGAGCTGCCCGGGACTTTGGAATCTCCATATCTCTGCTTTGAGAGATAAGGATGGAAGGAGGGGACTGTGTCTTGGCCTGCATTCAGCCTAGGGGTCCTACAGCTGGAAGTCTTGGAGAGATGCTTCACACCATCACCTTTTCAAATAGCACAATGCAGAAGAGTACTGTCCATTGGCCCTCTACCAACCTCCACGCAATGCTGGGATTTTCCACCAACAATCCCAGGTCCTTTTAATAACTCCATAGAGACAGATATTTATCTTCTCCATTTTGCAGAAGACATAGCTGAAGTGCAGAAATGTTAGGCAATGTCCTCGAGGTCACATAACCTCGAGGTCAGGATACGGCCACGCAGGATTCAGAGCTGGGCTTGCCTAACTGTGAAATCCAAGCGGGTCTCACCGGGCCCTCTCTCGGGTCCGGTCGGATTGTTTCTAACTGACGTGAAGACTTGCGATGTGAGGCTCTCTGTGCGTCTGTAGGTCTTTATCTTGCTATGCTTATGTTTACAACCATCTCTAGCCACCTGTTTATCTAACGGAATGGCAGATATTTACCAGTATCTCAAAGTCTCTCGCCTTTCATTTCCAAAATCTCTAGGAATTCAGGTGCGTTGGCCTTTCTGGAGGGGGAGTCTGAAACCTGGCTAACTTGTCATCAAGGGTGTCCTAGAGTGAGGGCGCCCTGCCTGCCACCTTGATCCTGGACAGGCCCGGGCCTGGTCTCAGGAGGAGGAAGTTTTGAGAGCAGTTACAGAGTGTGATAGCTTCCTCAAACACTGGCATCTCCCTGTGGACTCTGTCAGTCTCTCAGTAATGCCAGGAACCCTTGCTTTTCAGTCCACTGTGCTGTGGTGACGACTCACAGAGCCGGGACTTATAGGATGAGCTCTGTCCTCACCAGCAGGGCCTCTGGCAAGTTACAGATGGCTCCTGAGCCCCAGTCAGGATGCTTATCGTACCTACTCACAACTGTTGTGAGGATAAACCAAAATTCTGGGCGCACAAAGGCTCAGCAGGTCTCTTCTTCAAGCTTTTCTTTCCTGGAGTGGAAATATATTAAGCCACGTTACACAGTCATTTTGCCTGCCAATGCAGGAGGCACAAAAGCTGTGGGTTCCATCCCTGGGTTGGGAGGATCCCCTGGAGGATGGCATGGCAACCCACTCCAGTATTCTTGCCTGGAGAATCCCCATAGACAGAGGAGCCTGGTGGGCTACCATCCATGAGGTTGCAAAGAGCCGGACACGACTGAAGCAACTGAGCAGCAGCAGCAGCAGCAGATGGTCATTTTAAAAACCGTTTATTGAACTACAGTTGATTTATAATGTGTTAGTTTCAGGTCTATAGCAAAGTGATTCAGTTATATGTATATGTTTACATATATGTATATAAATTAGATGTTTATTTTGAATAATTACCCTCAGTCTTATCTTTGAAAAGACAGATGGGATTAGATCACAAGGCTGCTTGGCCATGCAAGAGAAAACTCCAGGAGAGGGGGCGGGGGAGGGATCAGGATCTAGAAAGAGGGAAGAAAGGAGACAGAGGGATTATCAGAGGCAGTGTTGAGTGACTTGGTAATTATTCAGGATCCAGGCCAGGTCTGCCCTTGAAAGCAGTAGCAGATGGGCCTGGGTGGACCTCTTTGATGCTTACTGTATCCGTAAAAGGTTGGATGAGATCTTCAGAAAGCTGTAAATATGTTCTGGGCTCCAAACACAGCCTTCCCTTAAAGGGCAAAATGCTCTCGGGTGGGGAGGTGACTTTATTTGGGTTTCCCTGGGGTGGACAGCCGCTCACAGAAGTCTCCTGGCAGGAAACGGCCCAGTGGCTCCTGGCCAGGCCGGTGGGGACCTCTGACCTTCTCTCTGGCCCTCAGGAACTTCTGCTTCCCCAGGAGGAGGAAGGTGGTGGGGCGGAGGGGAAGGCACCGGGAGAAACAAGGGGATTAAAAAAAAGAACTTTCCAGAAAAAGGAATTGGCTGCCAGGGAACTGAGATGAGTGGGTGGACCCCAATGAAACTGCTAGCCTTAAGGGGCTCCTTGGGGCTGTTTTGTTTGTTTGTGACCTTGAGTACCTCTTGAAGTCATTGAGTAAAAAGGCATCCACAGGTCTCATCTCTCCATGTGGCTTTAAGTAACAAAGACTCCAAAGGGAAGGGAAACCCCAGGGGAAGGGAATTCCCAGGGCCAACTGGACTCTTTCTACCTCCCCTCACCTATCTTCTGTGCTATTTGTGATTTAATTATTTCAGAAGTGGATGGGTTGATAGTAATAATAATAAATAGCAATAGCCTCAGCCACTGCTGCTGCTGTTTGGTTGCCAGGTCTTACTCTTTGTGACCCCGTGGACTGTAGCCCACCAGGCTCCTCTGTCCATGGGGGTTTCCCAGGCAAGAATACTGGAGTGGGGTGCTCTTTCCTCCTCCAGGGGATCTTCCCAACCCAGGGACCGAACCCACGTCTCCTGCACTGGCAGGCGGATTCTTTGCCACTGAGCCCCCTAGGAAGCCCAGTAAGCCTCAGCAGCTAAAGGTAACTGATCACTTCCTAAGCAAGACATTTCCTGAGCTAGAGCATTTCATGGGCTTTACCACGTGGACTCCTGGGAGACACAGGTGCTATTGTGATCAGCCCCATTCTCCAGATGAGAAAGCTGGGCTCAGAAGGAGGAAAGCACCTGCCAAGCACGAGATGAGAGCCAGTAAGACGTAGTTGGGATTTCAGCCTGGGCAGCTGGAGTCCAGGGCTCCACCACAGCTTGATGCAGCTGGTTGGCAGACACTGCTTTACTCACGCTCTTGTCTTCTGCAAGGCTTGGCAGATGGAGGTCAAATTGTTCAGTACATTATTTTTACCTAAGTGATGATGAATTTTTTTCCCCTCTATTTACATCTTTGCTGGGGTCTTGAGGCAGAGATCACACATTAGGCACTCAAAATGGATTAGTTCAAAAGCTTCACGAGTAAAGAGGATCTGGCATTAATGTGCCTTAAGGTCTATCGGGCTTCCGTGGTGGCTCAGTGCTAAAGAATCCATCTGCCAATGCAGGAGATGGGGGGTTGATCCCTGGGTCAAGGAGATCCCCTGGAAGAGGAAATGGCAACACACTCCGGTGAAGTTGCCTGGAGAAGCTCGTGGACAGAGGAGCCTGGTGGGCTACATCCCATGGGGTTGCAGAGTCAGATGCGACTTAGCAACTAAAACAACAACATATGATCTATCATCTCCTGGAGGTTAAAAAAGATGGCGAGAGAGACCAGGTAATGTTTTCCATACATATCCAGCACGTCGAAAAGCAGTCATGTGTATTGAAGCCTCTTGTGCCAGGCATTTCAGCATCTGTTATCTCGTCATGGTTGCAACTGTCTTGGGGGAGGATGCTGCATTATTATGCCCATTTTTCAGATAAAGTGCAGAGTTAACCCTTCCAGAACAACGGAGTGAACCAGAGAGTCAGGTTAGGAACCTGGAAGGTTTGGAACCCTCTCCTAGGACCTGTGATGCCGAAGTTACCCTCCGCGTGTTGGACAGATAATTTAGATGGAGGGAGGACCTGATTTGCCCTCCACTCCACGTACCTAGGCAGAGGAAAAGGGGGCTCTCTGGTTTTTTCCCCTCTGGAGGGTGGCGAACGAATACAAGCTAGAGGTAAGGAGTGAACTCAGAGAGACTCCGATGCTCATGCTGAGTCGCGTCCGGCTCTTTGTGACCCCAGGGACTGTAGCCCGCCAGGCTCCTCTGTCCATGGGATTCTCCAGGCAAGAATACTGGAGTGGGCTGCCATTTCCTTCTCCAGGGGATCTTCCCGACCCAGGGATTGAGTCCGCATCTCCTGAACTGAACCCGCATTGCAGACGGATTCTTTACCACTGAGCCACTGGGGAAGAGGTTTGGGCATCTATCCATCAACAACCTGCTTGTGCTGAGAAATATCTGGACTCCCAAGCAGAGTTCCCACTGTGCTGAGTGGGAACTGACCGCTAGATTACCTCATTTACCAAAAGTCAATCTGAAACGGCCAAACTGCCTACCGAATTCTGGGCTGCCTTGTAAAGACCCATGAGAGCCCTGCAGGCTGTTGTAATCCGTTCCAGAAGGCGGGGCTGCAGGCTTCCATTCTCCATCCTCCCATTCTCGAGGACTCCTCTCCAGCCCGAGCGCGCTACCAGGGTCTGAATCTAAGGCGGGGACCGAGCAAAGTGGGAAGCAGCGTGCTTGGCCTCTGTCCTCATTTATCTCTCGCCACTGTCCTTCGTCCTTGGGGCAGAATCGATGGCTTCTGTGGGGCCCTGTGGGAAAGCCCACAGCAGTGCCGGTCTCCCAGCCTGCAGTGTCTGGAGCACTGCTGTCAGAGGCCTTCAGAAAGGCCCAGAAGCAGCTTTCCAGCCTGTGAGTCCTCAGGCCGGGGCTTGAGGCTGAGGCGCTGGGGCCGGGGGCCTCCTGGGGGCCTGGCAACTCTGGGCGTCGCCAGAGGCTTTTTCCTGCTGGGAGTGGACTGTTGTTCTAAGGGCAGGATCATCGTCTCGGAGGCTTATTTTCTTAGTAGACTCAGCCCACCTGCCTTGGGAAGGTGGGCTCATGAGCGTGTGTGTGTGACTAGTTCAGTATTTGTATAGGTGTTAACGTATTAGTGTGTATGTGAGTACATGTACTGTTGTATGTGTGTGTGAGTGTAAGTGTTGTGTGTATGTGAGTATATGTATTGTGTGTGTATAAGTGTATGCATTGTGTTTGTATGTGTGCGCAAGTGTATGTATTGTGTGTGTGCATGTGTATGTGAATATAGGTATCGTATGTATGTCTATGTGAGTATATGTATTGTGTGTGAGTATACGCATTGTGTGTGCGTGTGCGTGAGTATACGTACTGTGTGTGTATATGAGTGTATGTAGTGACTATGCCAAAGCCTTTGACTGTGTGGATCACAATAAACTGTGGAAAATCCTGAAAGAGATGGGAATACCAGACCACCTGACCTGCCTCTTGAGAATTTGTATGCAGGTCAGGAAGCAACAGTTAGAACTGGACATGGAACAACAGACTGGTTCCAAATAGGAAAAGGAGTACGTCAAGGCTGTATATTGTTTAACATCTATGCAGAGTACATCATGAGAAACGCTGGGCTGGAAGAAGCACAAGCTGAAATCAAGATTCCCGGGAGAAATATCAATAACCTCAGATATGCAGATGACACTACCCTTATGGCAGAAAGTGAAGAGGAACTAAAAAGCCTCTTGATGAAGTTGAAAGAGGAGAGTGAAAAAGTTGGCTTAAAACTCAACATTCAGAAAACGAAGATCATGGCATCTGGTCCCATCACTTCATGGGAAATAGATGAGGAAACAGTGGAAACAGTGTCAGACTTTATTTTTCTGGGCTCCAAAATCACTGCAGATGATGACTGCAGCCATGAAATTAAAAGACGCTTACTCCTTGGAAGGAAAGTTATGACCAACCTAGATAGCATATTCAAAAGCAGAGACATTACTTTGCCAACAAAGGTCCATCTAGTCAAGGCTATGGTTTTTCCTGTGGTCATGTATGGATGTGAGAGTTGGACTGTGAAGAAGGCTGAGCGCCGAAGAATTGATGGTTTTGAACTGTGGTGTTGGAGAAGACTCTTGAGAGTCCCTTGGACTGTAAGGAGATACAACCAGTCCATTCTAAAGGAGATCAGCCCTGGGTATTCTTTGGAAGGAATGATGCTAAAGCTGAAACTCCAGTACTTTGGCCACCTTATGCGAAGAGTTGACTCATTGGAAAAGGCTCTGATGCTGGGACGGATTGGGGGCAGGAGAAGGGGACGACAGAGGATGAGATGGCTGAATGGCATCACTGACTCGATGGACATGAGTTTGAATGAACTCCGGGAGTTGGTGATGGACAGGGAGGCCTGGTGTGCTGCGATTCATGGGGTTGCAAAGAGTCGGACACGACTGAGCGACTGAACTGAACTTAACTGAGTGTGTGCATATGTGTACTGCGTGTGTATATGAGTGTATGTGTTCTGTATATGCATGTGAGTATGTGTACTGTGTGTCTGTATATGTGAGTGTAAGTATTGTGCATGTGTATGTGAATATATGTGTTGTGCGTGTGTATGTGAGTGTATGTACTGCGTGTGTATATGAGTGTATGTAGTGTGTGTGTATGTGCGGGTGTCGCTTCGGGGCTGCCAGGCTGGGGCTGGGCTTAACCCAGCACAGCGCCTTTGAAGTTGAAATCAGAAAGCGCAGTTCCTGCTTCCTCCCAAGCTGGAGCGCCGGCCTGGCTACAGATGGAAAGGCTGTTTGCAAGCTCGTTCTCACTTTCACACCATCTCCTCCTTCCCAAATGGTGGCACAAACCGCACTTTTGCGGGAGGGACCTCTGGCTGCTTTGGTGTCCATGGCAACGAAGGGGTTTTGAGGGGGAGGGTCAGGGGAGGGGGCCCCTGGGGGTGGGAGGCGTCCCCTCCAGACAAAGGGGAGGGAGAAAGGCGGGGGAGGGGAGGCTGTCGGAGGGACGATTTATTGTCTTTGTCTGTGGCTTCCAGAAGCCCTGAGGCCTGGGGAGAAAGCAGAAAGGGCCTGAGTGCATGCAGCTCAGAGACTGGGGGAGAGGGTGAGGGGGCACCTCCCACCCCGCCGTCCACGGGGTCAGCCCAAAATTCCCGGGCCACCATTCACGTCTGAAGTTGGCAATAAGGAGCGCATGATCAGAGCCACAGTCAGCTCCTGGTCTTGTTTTTGCTGACTGTATAGAGCTTCTGCATCCTTGGCTGCAAATATAATCAATCTGGTTCCAGTCCTGACCATCTGGTGATGTCCACGTGTAGAGGCTTCTCTTGTGTTCTTAGAATGTCTGCTATGACCAGTGTGTTCTCTTGGCAGAATTCTGTTAGCCTTTGCCCTGCTTCTGAACTGAACTGAACTGAACCATTCAAGGCTCTTTCCCCATCTGACTACGCGAGAGCCGTCTGCTTTCCTCGATTTCCCTGCACAGGCCCGCAGAGCAGGTGCTGGCCCTGTGCCTGTAATCTGCCTCCAGGGCCGCCATCTTATCTTACTGATTGCTGCACCTCCAGGGCCTGGCACCTGAGATGAGCTTCCAACTGACAAAATGTGCACGCTTATTCTGGAGCCTTTGTGCGGATGGAGCTCCCCTCCTAGAAAGCCCTGATTCTCCCCTCTCCCCATGCAAGACCAACCCTTTCTTCCTGCTCAACTCAGGTCCTGCCTTCTCTATGAAGCTTCCACAGCCCGAGTCCTTACCCAGGTCTTCAAACTCAAGTAGAATTTCTTGACTTGCAAGTGCATGTTAATATCTGGTTTCTCTGGACACCCCAGTCTGTGCTTAATCACAGCCTGTTTGTTTTTAAAACCCAGCTCTTGCCCTGGTGCTGGAAAGCCATGGCCTTCAGATAACAGTAACACTAAGCAAAGGGCTTCCCGTGTGGCTCAGTGGGAAAGAACTCGCCTGTAGTGCAGGAGGCTCAAGAGACACGGGTTCGACCTCTGGGTGCAGAAGATCCCCTGGAGTAGGAAATGGCAAGCCCCTACAGTATTCTTGCCTGGAAAATTTCATAGACAGAGGAGTCTGGCGGGCTGCAGTCCATGGGGCCCAAAGAGTCAGACTTGACTGAACACGCAATGCCAATCATTATTTCAGTTCTTGCTGTGAGTGCTTGGTATGCAAAATACCATTTGAAGTAAAAACCAATTTGAGTTTGAGGGTTGGCTCTGCAGCTACTATCTGGGAACTTGAGTAAGACATTTCAACTCTCTGCACCTCAGTTCCCTCATCTGGAAAACAGGGATTATAATAACAGTTTTCATTTTTTCCCCAGAGGGTTGTCTTGAAGCTCGTAAGAACTACTGGTCAAGACACAGCTTGGAGGAGCCTTGGAGACGTGTGTCTTGCTAATTTTGGGGCTGGCGTCCCACCCTGTTCTGTGCACAGATGCTCAGCCACCGTCGTGGGGAAACCCAGCAAGTGTTCATTAAGCTGAGCTAAATATTTGAAGAGGAACTGGTGCTGGGAGGGTTGACTGAGCCCTGGCGGGGAGTCCGACCATGTGTGACCCACTGGGACTCGAGTCTTGTCAGGGTATTTGGGGAATTTTCTTAGGATAAAAAATCTGCAGGGTTTAGAAGTCACAGCCTAGGGCACTGCAATTATTAAGAGGAAATTTAGGGAAAGGGTAGTGAAAGTTGCTCAGTCATGTCTGACTCTTTGCAACCCCACGGATTATACAGTCCCTGGAATTCTCCAGGTCAGAATAATGGAGTGGGTAGCCTTTCCCTTCTCCAGGGGATCTTCCTAACCCAGGGATCGAACCCAGGTTTCCCCCATGCAGGCAGATTCTTTACTAGCTGAGCCACAAGGGAAGCCCACGAATACCGGAGTGGGTAGCCTATCCCTTCTCCAGTGGATCATTCCAACCTAGGAATTGAACCCGGGGTCTCCCTCTCTAACAGGAAAGGGTAGGGTGAAGATAAAGAAATCCTGGGAATTCCCTGGTGGTCCACTGGTTAGGACTCAGAGCTTTCACAGCCGGGGCCCAGGTTCAATCCCTCGCAGGGAACTAAGATCCTGGAAGCCTTGTGGCGTGGCCAAAATAAAGAAAAAGTAAAAGAAATCCTAAGGAATAGGGCTTAGGGATTGTTGTTTAGTCACTGAGTCATGTCCGACTCTTTTAAGACCCCATGGACTGTAGCCTGCCAGGCTCCTCTGTACATGGCATTTTCCAGGCCAGAATGCTGGAGTAGGTTGCCATTTCCTTCTCCAGGGAATCTTCTCGGACCAGGAATTGAACCCGCATCTCCTGCATTGGCAGGTGGGTTCTTCATCGCTGAGCCACCTGGGAAGCCCTAGGGGTTAGGGAAGCTCCCACTAAAAATACTTGGGTAGCTGCTCTCTGCTGGTCACTTTTAACTACAAATCATCTCCTGGCTTTGTTTTTCCAGTCATTTCGGGAAGTGGATATTAATATCTCCATTTTAAAGGTGAACTGCCTTGTAGAGCAATTACACACCAATTAAAAATTATAATAAAAAAAAGCAGTCCAGACTTTAATGTAGATTCTGCGTCTTCTCACACCATTTTTTTGCTGGCTTACTAATAACTAGACAAATAATATGACACAGCTCTTAAAAAAAAAATACAGGTGAACTGCCCAGACCCAGCTTCTTCGTCCACTGTTCCACATCTAACCTCCCTGGTCCCAGACTGAGGTCTGGAGGTCCCATCCTCCTGATGGAGCCGGAGTCAGCTGACCCTTGGCAGGACCCGCTGACTGCTCCCAGGAGAGAGACAACCGATAGGTCTGGCGACTGTAAGAAAGCATTTGGAAATCACAGCTCGTCATCCAGGAGTGAGCTCATCACGGGCGAGAAAGAAACCCCGCGGAGCTTCCTGTGCTGTTGCTCGGGGGTCCGCCTTGTCTGTCTGGTTGTCCAGTGAGCTCGCACACATCCACCAGTGCAGGGCGCAGGGAAGGGGGTGTGGAGGGAGGGGGCTGGAAGGTCATCTGGTGATCGCTGACAGCTGGACACCCCCCGCCCCCTCCTTCCACCCCCAGGAGCTGGGGGGAGTGTGATTAAGAGCCGGCTGTCAGGACGTGCCCACCAGCTGCCAGGTGACCTCAGAGGCCATTTCACGTTCAGCAACACAATGTCAGTCGTAGCCTTTGCCCCATCCTCGCCGCTGGAGGATGGAGCTAACTCCAGAGAGGAAGAGGTTCTTTAAAATAGAAGCTAACCTCCTCGGCCCAGCCCCTGGCTCTTCCTGCAACTTCAAGGGCTCTCCTTAGAAGCCTGGAGGCGGCTCTTTTCCTCTTGCAGGGGAGCCAAGCGAGGGGCTGAGGTGGGAAAGTTACTGGCGGGACAGACCCCTAGGACTGTCTTGGATCCCACAAGAAGCATTTTGACTTCCCAAGCGGTGTCTCGGGGAGGACCCCTGCCTCCTTTTCGGAGGCGGAGAGGCCCCTTCTTATTTTCACCCTGCAGTCTTCCCTTGTCACCCAGAGGTCAGTGGGCCCGCCCAGGGCTAGAGCCGCACGCCCAGCCGGGCAGCCACTATCTGCACGCAGCGATTCCAATTTAAACGGACATCATTGAAAATGAAATAAAATTAATATTTTGGCTCTTTAGCCACATCAGCCATATTTCAAGTTCCTAACGGCCACACATGGCGAAGCCCTATTAGATTGGACAATGCAGAGACAAGACACTTCCAACATTCCAGAAAGTTCTTTGGGATGGCACTGACCCAGAGCTAGGGTTCCCCACTCTGGCTGCCCCTTAGAGTTGCCTGGGAACTTACGAATATCCTGATGCCTGACTGGGGCTCACCCCCAAGACTCAGAGTCAGTGGTCTAGAGTCGGGCTTGACATGGAGATTGTTTTCAAAAGTTCTCCAGGGGATTCTGGTGGGTAGACAGCCCTGGTCCTCTGACCTCCAAATGTACCTCGTTATAAGAATCATGTGGATTTGCTTTTCTTTCAAACAATCCCCTTACCAATTTTTATACCATGACATTGACTTTTAAAATGTATCTATTTTTACTTAAAAATATTTTTTTTTGAGGGGGGCTCTACTGCAGTGCTTGCAGGATCTTAGTTCCCTGACCAGGGATTGAACCTGGACCCTCGTTAGTGAAAGCGTTCTAACCACTAGACCGCCAGGGAATGACTTTTTTTTTTTTTTTAGAACAGATTTTTAGGAAACTTCCTTGGGATTTAGACTCACAGGTCTCAGGGGTCTGTGTGAAAAAGCACAGCATGTCAGGTGAATCTTATGGTCAAGCTGGTTTGGGAGAAACCGATGTAGACGAGAGATAGGAAGAACGTCACTCAGCCGCTGAATGGTGGCTCCTAGACTCCCCTCCGAGAGTTAAAGCAAGTGGGCTTGGCAGTCATTTGGGGGTTCGAATCATGCCATTGGCTACGTGACCTTGGACAAGTCACCGAACCTCTCAAAGTCAATTTCCGGCTTTGCAGACTGGGCATCATGGCAGTCCCTACCTCCCAGTGTGTGCGCATGACCCAGTGCAGGACAACAGCCTGGATGGTGCCACCTCCATCAGATTAGCATCCCATAGACTCAGCTCTGTTGACGAGCAGGAGGGCCGTTCAGGCCAACTTGCTCTTTCCACCACGTCTTCATTCCACGAGGATCTGCTGTGCTCCTCTCGCTCTCTCTCTGTCCGTCTCTGTGTCTGTCTGGTTCTGTCCCTTCATGTTCTGTGGCTCTGTGTGGCTGGCTGTGGGGACTCAGCAAGTCTCCTTGCTGTTGACCGGGAGGACCCAGCCACCTCCTTTTCCTCCGGCCACTGTGTTGCTAGACTGCTACTTCAGCAGAATAATAGAAGCAGTATCAGAAATCATCATCATCATTCTTCATAAGACAGCAGCTGCCATTTACCGAGAGCTTGAGCTCAGGCACCGTGCTCAGTGTTTAGATGTCCATGTGTCGAATCTTCCCTACAAATCTATGAGGCAGGTATTACTGTTCTGTCTTTTTTTCTGCCAAGAAACAGTGGCTTCGGGACTACCCTGGTGGTCCAATGGTTAAGACGTTGCCTTCCAATGCAGGGGGTGTGGGTTTGATCCCTGGCGAGGGCGCTAAGATCCCACACGTCCGTGGCCGAAAACCCAAAACAGTGTTGTAACAAACTCAATAAAGACTTTAAAAATGGTCCACATCAAAAAATAAGAGGGGGTGGACAGAGGCGTAGAGTCCTTAAAACACTTATCTCTGGTCATAAAACTCAAAACCAGCAGGACTGAGATTTGAACCCAGTTTCGGGCCCCAGAGTTGTTACTCTGGGTTGTCACCCAGATGGAAAAAAGAAGGAAAAAATATCCACTTAATAGAAACAGAGCTCTGTGTTTCAGTTTACAAGGTACTTTTATGCCCATGGAATCCCCATATTTTTATGACACCCTGGGTGGTAGGGGGCTGTTTTCGTTCAGTCCCTCAGTCCTGGCCAACTCTTTACGACCCCATGGACTGTGGCCCACCAGCCTCCTTTGTTCATGGGATTTTCCAGGCAGGAATACTGGAGTAGGTTGCCAGTGGGGAGAGTTATGCTACTTCCCAGGTCAGGAAAATGAGGCCCTGGAAGGTGCAGGACCCCGGGATCACTCAGTTCATAGCAGAATCAGCAAGACACAGACCAAGCCACGGGCTGTCCCGGCTGCCACATCGCTGCTCTTTCCAGAAAGCATCACCCAAGAGAGACCACGCTCACCGTTGAGAGTTTCTGCCTCTCTTCTGCCTCGTCCACGGAGGTGAGGGGCCCTCTCCCTCTCCTCCGGGGCAAAGCGGAAGTGCTTGAATTTGGCTAACAAGATGAGAGCTCTCTTGTTACCCCGAGTGAGCTCTAGTTCTTTCTCAGAGATGAGGGGAGATGCTGTGACCCCTGCACTCCCTCGAGAGAAATGCTGGCCCCGGGGAGGCCTCTGCCCTCCGCTTCCTGCCGCTGGTCACTCACACTGGTTGAAAACCCGATTGTGGGCTGGATGGCAGGCAGGGGGGTGTGGGAGGCTGAGAGCCAGAGTCAGGCAGCCCTGGGTTTGGGTCCCTGCCCCGTCTCCTTCTTGCCGTGCCTAGGAGCGCATCAGTTAACCTCTCGGAGCCCCAGGTCAGCCGGCTGTAAAACCGAGGGTAGTCGTGACATCTGTCTTCCGGGATTATCTTGAGGGTTGAACGAGACAGTGGTTGTGGGTGCCAAGCACTGCCTGGTGCCCAGAGCCGCTGGGATGGGGCCCGCTTCCCTTAGGGATGGTGGTCTTCCGCCTCAGTCCACAGGGAGCTGCCCCAGGGCCCCTTTCCCTCTCTGCTCCCAGGGGCCACAGGAAAAGGGGGGCTGGCCCCGAGAAAGGAGCGCGGTCCCTTAACGAACTCAGGAAAGCCCATCTCCTGACAATCACGGCGCAGGCCTCTGCAATAACATCCTGCCGGGACAGGCAGGATGTGTGTCTGGGGGCGGCAGCGTGTGGCAGCACCGCTGCCCGCGTCTGCCCGTCGCTCCCCGAGCCTGAAGTAAGCTCAGGAAGCAGCCACCGGGGGTCAGAGGGAGAGGAGCACTTCCCCTTCCGCACGCATCCTGGACGGACGCGGGTGGAGGCGGGAAGAGCAGCGCTCCCGGAGGGGCGCTCCCCTGGGGTGCCCCCCACCACTCCGGGTGAGACTCTGAGCACTTTCCCTGGGAGCCCTTCCCGCCCCGCCAGTGCCTCGACCTCAGCTGCCGCAGCCCTGCGGGTCCGCGACCACTAGCCAGGGAACCGGCTTGGCGGAGGGGAGGGGTCCCCACCTGCCAGTCGAAGCACCGATATTCAGGGCAGCCTTGTGAGTGCTGAGGACAAAGCCTGCCTATGGAGACAGCAATACGGGGAGGATGGAGACAGATACCCTCCCGGCGCCTGGGGGTCGGATGGAGTGTTGAGCCGATGAGCAAGGGTAGTGATCACAATGGAGCTCAGGGCGCCTGGGGGTGGCCTGGGGGTGTGAGAACTCCAGGGAGGCTTTGGGGTGGAGGAGGACTGGACGGGGCTGAAGGACCCGCAGGGGTTGGTTGGCCAAGGAGGTGGGAGCCGCCCTGAGCTTGTGAGAACCGCGGAGGAGGGCTCAGCCAGGACGGACCGGCGCTCAGCAAACTGTGGTCTGCGGCGGGAGAGAAAGCAGGGGCCTGGGGCTTCGAGGGCGGCCACAGCTAGAAGGAGGGACGTGTCTGCAGGGTAGCAGGAAACCACCAAAGCCTTTTAAGCAGGGCAAGTGACGTGATCGGGTTTGCGGTGTGAGTCTTGGCGGGTCCCCTCCCGTCAATGAACAAATTCTGTGGCTCAGCTGGTAAAGCATCTGCCTGCAATGCAGGATTGGATTCCTGGGTCGGGAAGACCCCCTGGAGAAGGGATAGGTTACCCACTCCAGAAGTGTTGCCTGGAGAATTCCATGGACGGAGGAGCCTGGCAGGCGGAAGTTCGTGGGGTTGCAAAGAGTCGGACGCAACTGAGCGATTTTCACTTCGTTTTCACACTTCACAGGGAGTTTGGATCCCACTTCTCAGATGTATATGTAAACACATGGAGCCTGGTGAATCCGAGAGGCCCTTGCAGATAATGTATTCTGTGATGCAAAGGTAGCATAGGTGTCCCCGCCCTCAGGAAGCTTAAGATCTGGGGGGGCCTGATGGAGTGAGACAGCAGGCTTGGTAAATTCTGGCTGGTTCTTAGAAAGCATCCGCTTGAGGACAGGGGCTGGAGGGAGGACCACAGACCCTGTGTCCTGGAGGACGGCGTTTCTGCTTGCAGAGGAGGGATGGTTTGCCGCCACGTGCCCATGGCTTTGCTGGATCTGAGGCTGGATTCTCCGCAAATCTCAGTCCTGAGTGGGGACTGTCTTCCCTGGGGACACCCCAGGGATCCTGCCTTCAGGATGCTCTCCTCCTGAGTCTTTGGAGTGTCCTTGGTTCCCAGAGTCATGAACACTGGCCATTCGCATGAAGACAGGGAGGCAGCGGGGAAAGAGGGTGACAGCTTATAGTTGGAGACCTGGGTTGTGTGACAGCTTGTGGTTAGAGAGCTGGGTTGTATGCTTGGCTCTGCTGGTGAGTGACATGTCATGTGGCCTTGGGGACACATCACTCTATCTCTCAGGGACACATTTTCCTCATTGATACAATGACCGTTTTTCTAAGTGGTCGCTGGGTTCTGGGCATGGGGTCGGGTGATGTCACTGCTTCAGGCAGCCTTCAGCCGGGTGGGGAGACACTTACTTTCCGTGTAGTGTCCCCTGGGGTGTCCCCAGGGGAGACAGTCCCCACTCAGGACTGAGATTTGTGGAGAATCCAGCCTCAGATCCAGCAAAGCCATGGGCACGTGGTGGCAAACCATCCCTCCTCTGCAAGCAGAAATGCTGTCCTCCAGGACACAGGGTCTGTGGTCCTCCCTCCAGCCCCTGTCCTTGAGCAGATGCTTTCTAAGAACCAGCCAGAATTTTCCAAGCCTGCTGTCTCACTCCAGCTCTCTAATCCATCCCTCTCATCCATGCCAGAGGGATGCCGGGGCTGGGGTGGGGGGAACAAAGGAGCAGACATGGGGTCATTGGTTCAGCCAAGGAAGGCTTCCTGGAGGAGGAGGCGACATTCACATTTGAATGATACATGCGAGTCAGTTGGTAGAAGGAGGTGGGGAGGGGGAAAAGGACTGAAGACATTTCCAGAGAGCCAGGAATCCACCGGTCATCTGGCCCTTACAACACCAGCTCCGGCTCCCTCCCAGATGCTGGCTGATGCTCAGAGGAGGCCCACCGCCTGGAAGGCTGCCAGCCACCGAGGTCTATGGCGGGGACGACTTTGCACCCTCTGCTGGCACGAACTCTTTGCCTAGCCCACAGCTGACTTGATGTCGTGAGCTAGCCTTGGGGAGAGTTTTCCAGCAGTCAGCAGGATGTCTCTCTGGGATCCCCAGAGATTTAGATCAGAGCTGATAGAGCCTGGTCTCTGCCAGGGATTGCTGGAAGGGATGGCACCTCTCTGCCTCCCACCCCAGGGGCTGCCTAAGGGTAGAACTCCCAGCTCTGTCTGCCCCAGTGAGAATCCTTATTGAGTGTAGACTGCAGGGCAGTGGGAGAAGACAGATAGTCTCATCACCGAGACTGTGCATAGAAGGTGTGGTCTCATGGGGGAGTCTGAGCAGGCCCTCTGAGCGAGCCTGGCATGTTCCTGGGTAGATTCCTAAGTAGGGGTGCATGGAGGTGAGACCTAAAGCAAGAGAAGGAATGTGCTCACTGAAGGATGGGGTGAGTTAGGACGGGCCCAGACCGGATTCTAGACAAAGGCCTGGAGGGAACAAAGCCTCCGGGGTGAGGGAGCTTTGTCCAGTAGGGAGCAGAAAGGAGGCCAGGTGGCTGGTGCCTGCAGGGGAGAATGGGAGGCTGAGTGACAGGATGCTGAGGGGCTGCCGGGGTTTTGTTCTTTATCCTGAGAGCAGCAGGGAGGCTTATCAGCGGGATGCTAATAGGAGTGGGTTTGTGTTTTGAAAAGAAACATCACCCTCTCTCTCTTTTTTTCTTGCTGCACCATGCAGCTTGTGGAGTCTTAGTTCTCCAACCAGGGATTAAACCCAGGCCCTCAGCACTGAGAGCGTGGGGTCCTAAGACCCCTGAGAGCCAGGGAGTTCCTTAGTGACATCGCCCTGGAGGAGAACGGGCGGGTAGAGGAGACGCCCGCTGTGGCTGGACCCCTCTGCTCAGAGGTTATTGCAGCACATCAGGGAGGCCTGATTGGTGGAGGTGGTGGTGAGCAGGTGGCAGGTCTGGAATTTTCTGGAATGCACGCAGGCCGTGAGGGAGAGGGCATGTCAGCTTGAGGAACCCCAGGCTCAGAGGCGGGGTGGGGGGTTGCCCAGGCCTGTGGAGTGGAGCCAGCGTTGTCTTTCCTGCTTTTTCAAGGTAGATCCTGGCATCAGAAAGCGCCAGAGCAAGAAGCAGCCTTGGAAATCAACTCATCCATTTACAAAGCAGAGAAAGAGACAGGCATAGAGAACGAGCGTGTGGATCCCGAGGGGGAAAGGCGGCAGTGAGATGAATTGGGAGACTGGGATCTACACACACACGCTACTGATGCTTGCGTAAAACAGGCCACTAGTGAGAGCCTTCTGTGCAGCACCGAGAACCCTACTCCGTGTTCTGTGTCACCCTAAATGGGAAGGAAATCCAAGACAGTGGGGAGATATGTATACCTGTGGTTGCTTCACTTTGCTGTTCAGCAGAGACTAACACAACAGTGTAAAGCAACTGTGCTCCAATAATAATTAAAAGCAAAAAAAAAAAAAATCAACTCATCCAATTCTTAGATTTTATAGATAAGGAAACCCAAGCCCCAAGGGGTGAAGGCTTTAGGGGCCAGAGACTACCTGGGGAGTTAATTAATTAACGGACTGGTCTAGGCATACATAAACACAGCTCTGGTGACCCCTAGAGAGTGGGACAAGTGTTTGTTCAGGAGGTCGACCGCTTGGCAGAAGTCCCTCCAGCCGCTTTCCCAGCCCCCTTGCCTGGTTGGCTCCTGTCTCAGCCACGGCCTGGGGTTAGATGATCCAGATGTCCAGGGCCACCGAGACCGGCTAGATTTCCCCACGTCGTGGGTTCCCAGTGTTGGGACTAGTAGGTCAGCAGGCATGCGGGAGGGGGCAAGTGGCAGGGAAGGAGAGCCACCCTGTTCTTTAGGTGAGTTTTCCAGCATCTGAGCTTAGGGAGAAGCCTGAATCCCCAGGTACCGCAGTGGGGCGGAGCCTGGCAGCTGAAACCAGAAAGTGAAAGCTGTTCCCCTTGTGCCTGAATATAAGGACCTTGGTGTTTATTTATTTTTTTGTTATTTTTAATTATTTTTGATTTTTTCCTTTTAACTTTTTTATTTTGTATTGGAGGCTAGCCTATTGATGGGCTTCCCAGGTGGTGCTAGTGGTAAAGAACCCACCTGCCAATGCAGGAAACTTAAGAGATGCAGGTTCCATCTCTGGGTTGGGAAGATTACCTGGAGGAGGACATGGCAACCCACTCCAGTATTCTTGTCTGGAGAATCCTGTGGGCAGAGGAGCCTGGCGGGCTACAGTCCGTAGGGTCACAAAGAGTTGGACACGACTGAACTGACCTACCAAGCACAGCATGTGCAGCTGATTGATAATGCTGTGGCAGTTTCAGGGGGACAGCAAAGGGACTCAGCTGGACATATGCATGTATCCATTCTCCCCCAGAATCCCCTCCCATCCAGGCTGCCACACGACACTGAGCAGAGCTGAACTGTGGTGTTTAGAATTGAATGCTGTGACAAGGTATGACATATATTATCCAATACTGTGCTGAGTCCAGATGTAAAAGACCATTATGAAGACGTGTTGGTGTGGGGGCCAAAATGTTGGAATTTTCACTTGTTTTTTTTTGAGAAAAGCAGGCTATTTGAAATTGGGCTTGCATTAGGAAATTCCCGAACACGTTTTCGGGCAGCTGCGTGAGTAGTGCGTGGTCAGAGTCATCTGACTTTGTGTCTGAGGACTCCTCAGGGTCCCAGAAGGACCCGGGGTCTCTGTTCTCTGCAGCTGCCTCCTTGAGGGGAAGCTTGGAGAGGCTCTGGAGTCATGCAACCCTGGGCTGGGGTGTGCGGGGGGCACAGCCATGTCCTTGCTTCACTGACCACCTGCGTGACATCCGTGCTCACCTCTCCGAACCCCAGGTTCCGGTTTTGCTAAGTGGGGCTGGGAATCCCCATTTCACAGTGCCATCGTGAGTATGGAATGAGATCATGGGTGGAAAGTGCCTAATAGATGGTTCAGGGTTGAAAAGGAGTGTTCAGTCAATTTACATTCTGCTGTGATTTCTCACTCTGGGACCCTGACATCAACCAAGATCGAGGCAGGCTGGATCAGGAACAGAACCTTCTTCTTCAGCTCCGGCCAGTCCTGGCTGTCTCTGGGGGTTACTGCCATGGCAACGGGTCGGTGGAGAGGCGAGGATGCCCCGGGGCAGCTGAGCGGCCTGCTGGCGCCTGGAGCGGGCGTGGAGGCATCCTGATTAACGGCTGCCTGAGCCACCGGCCTCGTCTCAGGCCACCCTCAGGGATGGGTGTAGGGTGTGGAGAATTTCTTGCCCAGGGCTGGGGAGAGCGGCCCTCGCTGGGACGTGCCAGGGCCCTGGGGCTGGGCACAGTGACAGGAGCCGCAGAGTCTCCGAACTGCCGGGGCGGAGTGTGAGGTCCTGGCAATCAGCGCCTCTCTGAGCGACCCAAGACAGAACAAACGGGTAATAAATGCCTGCAGCGTGGCCGGCAACGGGGCATTCCTTCCCCGAAGGTTCGTTTCCACAACAATCCTGGGCGATAAGTATAATCTCCCCCAGCAGGGAGGTGGACACCAAGGCCCAGAGACCTTGCTTATCGTTCATGCTTAACGCATGAATCGTTCATGCTTAATGCACAGCTAGGGTTTGCGGCCGAGATGATTCTGATTTCAGTCCTGCGTTCTTCCTACCACTGCGTGTTATCTGTCGTCTGTCCAGCTCTCAGAGATGTGTCTGGTTTATCCCTCTGTGGCATTTCTAGTCCCTGGGAAGGTGCTTCACATATATTAAGTGAAACTGAAAGTCGCTCAGTACTGTCCCACTCTTTGTGACCCCATGGACTGTAGTCCATGGGATTCTCCAGGCCAGAATACTGGAGTGGGTAGCCTATCCCTTCTCCAGGGGATCTTCCTGACCCAGGAATCGAACTGGGGTCTCCTGCATTGCAGGCAGATTCTTTACCAACTGAGCTAGGGCAGCTCCACATATATTAAGGGTTCAGTTAAAAATTATTGGACCAACGAATTGCTGGGGATCATTGTGGTGCCATTTTTCAGAAGTTTGTCTTTAATGGGAGGATAATTTACAATTCTGCTATGGCAGTAGCATTCATCACCATGATGTTCCCTCTGTCTGTGTCTCCATCACTGCCCTGTAAATAGGTTCTTCCTGACCAGCTTTCTGGATTCCATTAGTTTTTCTCTTTCTGGCTGACCTCACTCTGCCCAACAGGCTCTAGGATCACCCACCTCCTTAGAAATGACTCCAGTGCATTCCTTCTTATGGCTAAGTAATATTCCATTGTACGTATGTATGTAGTATCATGTTTTACAGGTAGAGTCCTAAAAGTTGGCCAGGTAACTGTGCATGTACGTGGGCTTCTGTCAGACCCTTTGAGGGGAAAGAGAGACTTAGGCCTTAGTGACTTGGCTTTCAGCCTCTCTTTACCAGCCAGTTTTCCCATGAGCTCTAGTCACACTGGATTCCACCCTGAACGTGCATTAAAATGCCCCTCTGTGCCCTCTCTCCTAGTTTTCCCTGACTTGGAATATTCTCATTTCCATCTTTTTCTTGAGGATTCCCATACCCACCTTCAAGTTTCAAATGCCCCCTTCGTGATGTTTCCCTTGATGCCTTTAAGGCAACACCTCTCACATTTCTTTAAATTTCAAGTGAACAGCAAAGGGACTCAGCCAGACATGTACATGTATCCATTCTCCCCCAGACTCCCCTCTCATCCAGGCTGCCACGTAACACCGAGCAGAATGGGACCTTGGTGTTTAAAATTGAATGTTGTGACAGGGCCTGACAGATGTTATCAAACACTTTGCTGAGTCCGGATGTAAGAGATCATTCCGGAAATGTTTGTGCGTGGGCCAAAATGCTGGGATTCTCTCTCTCTTTTTTTTTTTTTTGAGAAAAGGAGGCTGCATATTTGCAATTGGGATTGCGGCTCTCTAAATCTCCATACCACCTGTGGGTCTCTTTGGCATGTCCTTGGTGACATTCTGCATTGCAGTCTGTCTTCCGTGGATGCCTTCCTCCCCTTACAGACACGCGCTCCTAGCAGGCCCTGACTGTCTTGATGCTGTGTCTTCTGGGGCGTCTGGCCCACTCACACCTAGCAGTTGTAATGAGTGTGGATTTGAGTGGCGCTGACTTGGAGCAGGGCTCCCCACTCCGGGTCCCCTGTCACCCTGACACTCTGGCATGGGGCTGGGTTAGCAAGGAGTCAGGCTAGAACCCGGCAGGGCTGGGGTAGGGCCTCCAGCTGCCTTCTCTCCCCACGTGTGGGCTGAGAGCATCCTCTCCAGGGGCCTCCCTGACCTCTGCTGACCTTCACTGGGGCTGTTTTCCCATTCTCTTGGGTCAGGCTGAGAAAAACAGGAAGAATCATTAAGAGATAGAGCCTTCCGAGCCAGCAAGATGATGCCTGATGCTTTTTACAGACCCTGAAAGCTTTGTTTGTGCGCTGCAACAAAAGAGTGGGCCTTTCCTGCCGGCTTCGGGGAGAAGCTTCCACTAACCTGGATCCAGCCCAGCACCACGCCCAGCTCACTTTGCTCCTCTTCCACTTCCTTCCACACTTAGAGTCTCTAGTGTTTTCCACACTTCAAAAGGGTAGAGTGGTAGCCAGAGTCTCTCCCCGAGACATCATCTCAGTCCTTGCTACTCAAAGTGTGGTCCCTGGACCAATGGTGCAGGAGGCTTGCTAGAAAGGCAGCTCCTAGGTTCTGGGCCTTAGCAAGGTCCCCGGGGAATGGGTTTGCCCATTAAAGTTTGAGAAGTGTGGCTCTAAGTCACTGAAAAAAAAAAAGAGGTGGCATCTGAAGCCTGAAGAGGGAAAGTGATCAGCCCAAGATTAATGTGGTTCCACACACACCTGGTGGAGAGCTGCTAGACGCCAGTCCTGTGCCAGGCGTGGTGGGTGAAATCGAAAGCAGAGCTCCTGGTGCCTTCAGCCTCCGTCATTCTTTCTTGTGGGGCTTCCCAGGTGGCACTAGTACTAAAGAACCTGCCTGTCAGAGCAGGAGGTGCAAGAGACAAGGGTTCGATCCCTGAGTCAAGAAGATGTCCAGGAGTAGGAAATGGCAACCAACTCCAGTATTCTCGCCTGGAAAATTCCACGGCCAGGAGCTCAGGGGGCTACAGTCTGGGGCGCAAAGAGTCGGATGCGACTGAGCACCACGTGTATATTCTGTCTTGCACTGAACGCGGCCTTGCTGACCCCGGGGCCTCAGCAAGTGTTTATTGAGTGAATAAGACTCTTGAATTCCAGCCCTGGGGTTTCTTCCACTTCACTGCAGCTGCCTTCTATAATTACCAGGCTTCTTGAGTAACCTGTAGCACTTTCAGACAGAAATAAACACGTTTCTTAAGGAGGGATTTAGAGAGCGGGCTGTATCCTTGGTTTTACCAACTCTGGGCTGCAGAATCCCAAGACTCTAGTCGTGAGAAAAGGTTCGGGTGATCCAGAAATCCATGTATCAAAAATGATGGAGGGAGCGCGTCTGTACCAAAGCAAGGTAGATGTCTCTGAGGGCTTCCCTGGTGGCTCAGTGGTAAAGAATCTGCCTGCCAAAGCAGGAAACCTGGGTTCGATCTCTGGGTCAGGAAGATCCCCTGGAGAAGGAAATGGCAACCCACTCCAGTGTTCTTGCCTGGAGAATCCCAAGGACAGAAGAGCCTGGCAGGCTCCGGTCTGTGGGGTCGAAAAGGAGTCTCACACGACTTAGTGACTAAACAACAGAAATGTCTCTGATGAGGTGATGTAGGACGTCTAACAGGTTCAAGTATCAGTGCCCCGCTCCACCTCGCCAAAGGTCTGCTGATAGTCCTCATGTCTGTGCTGGTACTCAATTACTTTTGTTAAAAGATAAATAACACTTCTGGCTCTTTTCTTTTTGTCCCTTTCCGACATTCAAGATGTCAAAGTGAGGACTTAGTGGGTCCTCTTCTGTCCAGATGGATGTCTTCTGAGTGTTCCAAGCGGCTCTTGTCCCCTGAAGTCCGATCTCTTCTGGAATGTCTCGTTCTCTCTTTAGGGGCTTTTCCATTGATTTAACATTTGCTGTTAGGCTTCCCAGGTGGTGCTGGTGGTAAATAACTTGCCTGCCAGGGAGTGGGTTTGATTCGTGGGTCGGGAAGATCCCCTGGAGGCAGGCAAGGCCACCCACTCCAGTGTTCTTGCCTGGAGAATTCAATTGCCAGAGGAGCCCGGGGGACTACAGTCCATGGGGTCACAGAGAGTCAGACATGACTAAGCGACTTATCAAATCACTTTTCTTTCTTTTTTTTTCTTTATGTGTTTTCAGAGATGCTAGACTCAGTAATTGGATTTTAATTAAAAAAATTGTATTATTTTATTTTTTAATTGAATATAATTGCTTTACAGGGTCATGTTAGTTTCTGCTGTACAATGAAGTGAATCGGCTTTAGGTATACACATATCCCTTCCCTCGTGGACATCCCCACCCCCCAACCCCACCCATCTGGGTCCTCACAGAGCACCGAGCAGAGGGAGATGCTGCCTGTATTTCTGAGGACTTAGCTTCTCCCTTTTCTTGTTCATCAAAATGGTGACTGTGCAGTGCACCCTACTCTGCATCTGTGGTTCCTCTGGTTGCTGTGTTTTTTCTGAAAGCTAAGTATTATTCTGTGTGATGAAGGGGGATAGGTTTTAAACTTCTTTGCCTGGAAGCAGTCACATACCACCTTGTGTCCAAATTGTAAATTACTTTTCAGTTGGGGAAAAAAAACATGTTGCCATTGTAAGTTTCTCTAACAATCTTATTTTGCAGTAATAGCTTGGATGTCAACACTCTTCGAGGCCACTGAGATGGGTGCTAAGCTTCTCTTCTTTATTTATTTTTGTTGTCCTTGTCAAACTCTTAAAATATTGTGCACTGGCGTTTTCCAAAGCACAATGATACAAAGTGGTGTTATTCTTGGGAAAGTTAGAGACAAGAACTGAGGAATCCATCTGTGCCTTGCGTTGGTCAATTTACTGGCATCTAGAATAATTGTGCTCTTTTTTTAAATAATAAAAATAGCAGTTGCTCATTTTTTGTGGCTTTTTCTTAACTTTGTCAGACACTATTTAGTGTCATCAATAGGGCTTATATCACTGACTCGCTGCCACCGCACTGTGAGATCCACGTACTGTACAGAGGAGGGGACGAGCCGGGGCAGCACTGAGTAACTCATGTAGCTGGTACTGCCAGCAGCAGGGCGTGAGCTCTGGTTGCTGAGACCCTGGACCGTGGGCCCTTGCCCTTTCCATGTCTTGCCTCTGGATGTGGTGGTCACTCTGGATCTCAACATTATGTTGCTGACATGTTTTTTTCCCCCCAATAAGTCTTTTCCTCCTAGACTAGTGTGTCAGTTGTATATTATTGTATAGCTCACTCACGGGCTCACTCTCCCAGTTGTGTCCAACTCTTTGTGACTCTCTGGACTGTGCCCTCCAAGTGCCTCTGTCCATGGAACTTTTCAGGCAAGAATGCTGGAGCGGGTTGCCATTAACGCCTCTGGGGCATCTTCCTGACCCAGGGATTGAACCTGCGTCTCCTACGTTTTCTGCATCACAGGCAGGTTCTTTACCGCTGAGCCTTCGAGGAAGCCCATTATTGTATAACAAATAGTCCCAAACATCAGATCAGATCAGATCAGATCAGTCACTCAGTCGTGTCCGACTCTTTGTGACCCCATGAATCGCAGCACACCAGGCCTCCCTGTCCATCACCAACTCCCAGAGTTCACTCAGACTCATGTCCATCGAGTCAGTGATGCCATCCAGCCATCTCATCCTCTGTCGTTCCCTTCTCCTCTTGCCCCCAATCCCTCCCAGCATCAGAGTCTTTTCCAATGAGTCAACTCTTCGCATGAGGTGGCCAAAGTACTGGAGTTTCAGCTTTAGCATCATTCCTTCCAAAGCAATCCCAGGGCTGATCTCCTTCAGAATGGACTGGTTGGATCTCCTTGCACTTGTGTTAAAATATAAACTGAGGCATATCAAAAATTCTGAATGTATTTGAGCAAAAAATCCATTCTAATTGGGCAGTGCCACACTTCCTAACCAGAAGTGGTTAGGAGTACTCCACCCACTGAAACTAGGGCCAAGACTTTTGTAGAGAGGATGCAGAAAGAAAGCAGGGAAATTATTTGATTGGTTAAGGCTTAAGCAGTTGCCATATTTGAGAAAACCTAGTTGGTTGTGATTGACGGTCCTTAGGTTTTGATTTCTTAACCTTGAGGCATTTCAGGGTTAAGTTCTGGTTTGCTGAGAGCGGCTACAAGGCATTAGAGCTGACTCAGTCTAATGGGTCAGCTCCTTGTCCCCAACATGGCTTCACTGGACAGTTCTTTTGCTGTGGATCAGACAATTCACAGGAGCTCAGGGCTCCCAGGAGCGTGAAAGCAGAAGGTGCCAGACCCTCTTAAGGATTCGGTCTGGACCTGGCATCATTTCTGCTACCTTCCTTCGGTTAAATTATGTCACAGGACAGGCACAGATTCGGGGGTGGACTGCTCCAAGGTGTGGTTCATTGGGTCTCCTGATTGGAGACAAGCTGTCACAGCTGGCCAGCGTGAATTGTCTGGTATAGGACAGTGCTTGCGCACTGAGTCTGGAGGCCAGATGCGGATTAAAACCCTGGCTTTGTCCCGTTTCTACTGTGTGATGTTAGATAAGTGACTTACACATCTCTCAGCATCCAGTTCTTTCCCTGTAAGAGTGGCGAGCTAGTAGTTTATTCCTTTCATGGACTGCAAGAATATCAAACCAGTCCATCCTAAAGGAAGTCAACCCTGATTATTCATTGGAAGGACTGTGGCTGAAGCTGCCACATTTTGGCCACCTGATGTGAAGAGCTGACCCACTGGAGAAGACCCTGATGCTGGGAAAGGTTGAAGGCAAAAGAAGAAGTGGGTAGCAGAGGATGAGATGGTGAGATGGCATCACCAACCCAGTGGACGTGAATCTGAGCCAACTCCAGGAGATAGTGGAGGACACAGGAGCCTGGCGTGCTGCGGTCCATGGGGTCGCCAAGAGTCGGAGACGACTTAGTGACTGAGCAGGAACCATAAGGTAGGTCACAGTCATGGCCACTGATCGAGTATCGCTCTGTGCCAGGCACCGTGCTAAGCACTGCACATTTCTGACCTCTCAGAGACCCTGTGGAGTGGCTCCCATTGTCTTTCAGATCAACAGGGAAATTCAGACACAGGGAGAGGATGTCACTCGCCCAAGTTCACCCGGCTGGTAAGGGATGGCACTGGGATTTGAATCCAGGCTCCCAAGTCTGTGCTCTTCATCACGCTCTGCGTTTCTCGAGTGGCTCCGTGAGACAGCGATGACACAGGCGGGTAAGGCACTCGGCGCGGCGTGTGGTACAGTGTAAACGTACCGAGTCGGCAGTGGTTATGAACGTCCGCGGAGGCGCATCACCCTGAGAGGCCCAGCGTCGTCATCATCGTCTTTCACTCCTTGGCTAAAATGAGTACAAGCTGTTCGTCTCATTAAAAATCACACGGTCCCATGTAGCATTCCCATTTCAGACGTATTTGGGCTCATCTTCCATGTAGTTTCCTGAATTTGCTTTTGTCTGCAGCAGGGGGAGTCTCAGGCTTTCCTTCTAGGAAATCATCCTGGATCGATGCTCAGCCTCCAGCATGTCGCTGTGGATGAAAATCTATCTGTCCTCTGAAGATGCGGCTGATTATCTGGGCTTTAGCGCCTGAAGCTCCACGGCTCTGTTTAAGACCCACTGGGTTGCTCAGAGAGATATGGGGTATTGAAACCTGTAGGTTTGTAATATGTGTTCATATTCTTCTGCCCTTGTCTCTTGGTTTTCAGATTTGAGCCATTTCCTGACATTGTGAATCTGTTTGTATATCTGCTTCCTCTTTCTCTCTTCTAACGTACGAACTGTTAGCTGTCTGCTGGGACTTTTTTTTTCTCTCATAGAATGAAGGCAGCCTTTCTGATCCTTGGGTCTGGCTGAGCATTACTATAGGGCTTCCCAGGGGGCATTAGTGGTAAAGAACCTGCTGCCAATACAGAAGATGTAAGAGATGCAGGTTTGATCCCTGGGTGGGAAAGATCCTTGGGAGGAGGGCGTGGCAACCCACTCCAGTATCCTTGCCCGGAGAATCCCGTGGGCAGAGGAGCCTGCGGGCTATGGCTCATGGGGTTGCAAAGAGTCAGACACGACTGGAGTGACAGCTCGGACGCAGCACGGTTATGGCTGCAAAGGAAAAGGGTTATCCCCCCTTCCTCTTTGGTTCTCTTCCGTTACATCTAACGCAGCAGCAAGTCCCACTGACTGTGCCTCCAGACCATAGCCTCAATTTGTCTCCTTACTCGCCATCAACTCTGGTGCCTCTTTCAAACGTCTTCCGTCTGAACTACACAGAAGCCCCCTCCCTGGGGTCCCAGCGTACACGCTTCCCCACCTTTGGAACACTTTCCATGCAGCGTTTGACCTGATCTTGAGAAGTTTCATCCAACTATGCCATTCCTTTGCTCAAAACCCTCCAGGGGTCTCCCATGGCGTTTGCACTTAGCGCGGACCTGCCTGATCTGGGTGTGCTTCTTCAACCTCGGCCTCCGGCCCTCTTCGGGCTGGGTGTTCTTTGCAGCACTCCTCACTGTCTGGAACTATTTCCTGTTTGTTGTTTGATCTAACCTCCATCTCCCGTCCCCACCAATTCCCCCTCCTGCAGAGAAAGCAAGCGACCAGGGCAGAGACTTTCCTTCTCACTGTCCTGTACCCAGCGTGTGAAACGTGCCTGTCACATGGAATTTTGCATGAGTGAAGGCACAAGCTGCTCCTTTGTAGGGAACTCTAACTTCTTATATGAACCGTTTCCATAGCCTTGGCTTGTTTTTTTGACTGAGCAGCGAGGCACGTGGTGTCTTAGCTTCCCGACCAGGGATCAAACCCGTGCCCGCTGCGGTGGAAGTGGGCCGCCAGAAAGTCCCCATAGCTTTGGCTTTTCATCACAGGGACGGGAATCTCTTGAATCCTGGCTCAGCTACAGAAGAAGAATCTTCCATTTTATATAAAAAAAATCAGCTACCTTAGATTTCCTAGAGCTCCTGGTGATGTTCTCCCAAGTCATTCCATGAGCGATGTGTGAAGCTGGGGGGAACGCAATGATATTCTCTGTCTCATAACCCTCTCACGGGCTGTCTTTCTCTGTCATCCCTGCCCTCCATGGTGAGTGGGTTGGAGGGAATGACCCGTGACACAATACAGCCAATATTTTCTCCTCAAATAGTCTCTTTTTTTTTAAAATACTGTTTATTTTTTAACAGAAGGATAATTGCTTTGCAGTACTGTGTTGGTTTCCACCAAGCATCAACATGAATCAGCCATAGGTTGACCCGTGTCCCCTCCCGCCTCCCCCCTCCCACCCCACTAGGCTGTTCCTGAGCCAGGTTTGAGTTCCCTGAGTCATACAGCACATTCCCATTTGCTCCCAAATAGCCTCTTAATCACCATCCATTGGCAGTGACTCTTTCTCATCAATCTCTCTTACCCTTCTCCTGGCAAGCCGGTCTCTGTGTCGCTGCTTTCCAGTGGAGATCACTCTGAAACCTGAACGCTGCACGCTGGCCCTGTGGCTTGGGGCTGTGTGTTGCTGGTTTGCACTGGAGATCATTCTGAAACCTGAACACCGCGTGCTGGCCCTGTGGCTTGGGTCTGTGTCCTGTGTCTTCACCTTTCATCACAGTGATCCTTTTCCACGAGGAGTTTCATTTCCTTCACAAAGCTCGTGTTGCCCTACTGTTCATGTGCTTCACACACTTTCCATCTCAGCCCCTATTGATCCTAATCCATTTTTCTAATGATTTAATTAATTTCAGAGCAGTTTGAAAGTAGCAATGAAAAGGAACAGAGAAGAAATAAAAATAATTGGACCATTAAAACGTTCGACTGTTTCTGGATCTACATAATAAGAGATAAAACCAGAAAGGGCCTTGAGCAACAAGGCCCGTGAACAGTTTTTGGTGAAGATAACTTAGCCAAGTGGAAACAATACAGAAAATGAATGTGACTTCTCATCTATTGTTTCAGATGACTGCAAGATTGCCATTGAGAGAGGAGACACCTGGGAGAAGAAAGCAAGGAATAGGCTAGGCTTAAAAACACTTTTGAGGAAAGAACTTTGTGTGTGTGCTGAAACAGGAAGCTGTGTGGAAGTGTAATCGAAAGTGGGGTCCAGCTGCTCAAGAGCCAATAAAGAGGCCAGGTTGGTGAGAAGGAAAATTCGCTCTATTTTGGATGCCAGCAAACCGCGGGGAAGGGTGGACTCCCGTCCAAAGGCCGATTCCCCCCACTGACAATCAGGGGCAGAAGCTTCTGTGGGTTGACGGAGGGGCTGCACGCCGAAACAGCACAGTCAGCTCTGAGAGTCATCTTGAAATGGGTCATCGGCGGTCTGACCAGCGTCATCCTGATTCTTTTAAAAACTTTTTAGTTGGAGGATCATTGCTTTACAGTATTGTGTTAGTTCCTGCCATGGATTCTTTTAGGGGTCGTTAAGCTTCAGTTCCAAGGTCAGTTTGTTTCCATTTCTTGAGGCCAGTTCCTGGAACTGTGGCAGCTCATGTCAAGACTACAGCCTGGTCATCTTGCAGTTCGCTTCTCCACCTGGTGGGAGTTTCCGTATCTGTGAGGCAGCTCGTCGGACACGGCTCAGAGTGTTGTACATAGCCCTTGAGAAGGAACCAGCGGGCCTTGACTACGCTTAACGACCGTGCGGTTTTTATTTGGTCTCCTTTGCCAGTGTCCCTTTGCCTCTGTGCTTTTCTCACTTCGCTGATTAAACCTATTCTTTGGCTACAGCTTTTCCACAGACAAAAGCCAGGCAGAGTATATGGCAGGGGCTCGGTGTGTGTGTCGGGGGGAAGGACAGTTCAGTTCAGTTCAGTCGTGTCCGACTCTTTGTGACCCCATGAACCACAGCACGCCAGACCTCCCTGTCCATCACCAACTCCCGGAGTCCACCCAAACCCATGTCCATTGAGTCAGTGATGCCATCCAGCCATCCCATCCTCTGTTGTCCCCTTCTCCTCCTGCCCTCAATCTTTCCCAGCATCAGGGTCTTTTCAAATGAGTCAGCTCTTCACATCAGGTGGACAAAGTATTGGAGTTTCAGCATCAGCATCAGTCCTTCCAATGAACACCCAGGCCTGATCTCCTCTAGGATTGAATGGCTGGGACTGTAGGATCCTGCTCTTTTCAGAAGCATATAAACAAAAGTCTGTCAGCTTTTTCAGGAAGGTGGATTGCTAAGAAACCGTGAACCTGGATTTAAAAAGCTGTTGAGTATTGAGACCTAAAGCAAGTTTCAGGCTAGCATCCTTGCAGCAGCAGGAGGCAGAAGATGGCAACCCCTAAAGTGTGCAGGCTCCCCAAAATCCACTTTAGGCACGGCCAGGATGGATAATGGAAAAGGGAGCCCCTCCAAGAGGGAAGGGGCAGAGGCTGCAGAGAGCAGCCCAGAGAGGAGTTCCAATCAGAAAGCAGAATCGAGGTCGAATAAATGAACGTGACCTGAGGCCCCCATAACGCTCTCCCCTCGGGGGTTCAGACCTTCTCTGGGCCACAATTACTGTGTGTTTGTGTTTTTACCCTTTCTTGTCAAGGGCATCCCTGGTGGCTCAGAAGGTAAAGCAGCCACCTGCAGTGCAGGAGACCCGGGTTCGATTCCTGGGTCGGGAAGATGCCCCGAAGAAGAGAATGTCTATCCACTCTAGCGTCCTTGCCTGGAGAATTCCACGGACAGAGGCTACAGTCCATGGGGTCGGAAAAAGTCAGACACGACTGAGGGAATTTCTTTCCAGGCAAGGAATTTCAGTGCTGTTACTCTGTCCCTGTGCCACGACTGTGTACTGGGTGCGTGTGGTAAGTAGTGGGTGCTGAGTTTGCACAAGGAGACCTCTCAGAGAATACTGCATCATAGGCATATTTTTTTTCCTCCTTTTTTTTGGCTGTGCCCCGAAGTTTGAGGCATCTCAGTCCCTGGCCCCAACCGGGGATTGAACCGGGGCCAAGGCAGTGAAAGCCTGGAATCCCTGGGCCACCAGGGAACTCGCACGCCACTGGCCATCTTGAGCTTTGGGCTGGACAGGTAAGTGTGAAGGGAAGACTGAAACTGGTATTTGCAGATCGGTGGAGCAGGCGGTGTTAGAGACTGGTACTGTTTACCAAACCCTGCTTCTTTTGCTTTATGATTATTTACACAGTAAATAGTAGTCCCTTGAAGTTAAATGGAGCCAAGGCACTGCGTTCTGCCTGCCAGTGAAACAGGACTTGAATTTATGGACGGTGCCTCCAGTTTTTGCCCCCACAACCCTTGAGGCCTCCACACTGCAGAGAAGTCAGTGGAGGGCTCTTTGGCCTCAAGGTCCTTGAACAACCACGTGGATCAGAGCCTTTGACATGCATTGGTGTGTGACGTGAGCAGGATATAAGCCTTTACTATGTGAGAGAGCCCAGCAAACACACCTTTATCCTACCGAGGTTTTGGCATCACCTGTGATCACAATGAGCCTACCTTGACCAATGAAGTAATCAAATTTGTGCAGAATGAAACATACAGGATACGCATTGGTTGCACCGCCTTCCAGTTTTTTTTGCACTGAGTATTTTCAGAGGGTCTTTGTAACTAAAAGCTGACTTCTGAGTGAGGCTGGATTTTCTCAATGCCGCATACTGTTCTTGTCGCCTGAAGTCAGGGAGTCCCCAGGTATGAACATTATTGAGTGTCTAAACTGGGAACTGCTACTTACTTGCTGGGCCTCAGTTTCCTCATCAGGAAATGGGTAAAATGAAGACCTGTCTCGGGATGTGGTGAGAATTAAGCCCATTAATTCAAGTGTTGTGCTCAGCACAGGATCTGGTCATATACCATGCTCAATAAATGTTTCATCACTATCATGATCATCATAAATTGCAAGGCTTTGGTGGGCTGCTGTCCGTGGGGTCACACAGAGTTGGACACGACTGAAGTGCCTTAGCAGCAGCAGGGATACACAGCACTGAGTGAGACAGACACAGTCTGGCCTTCTGAGATATCTACTCATTTCACGGCCCTGAGTTTTGATCTTGAACTTGTTCAATACAGTGTCTTTTAAGTCCTTTTTTTTTTTTTTTGGCCATGCCACATGGCATGTGGTATCTTAGCTCCCCAGTCAGGGATCGAACCTGCACTCCCTGCATTGGAAGCACAGAGTCTTAACCACGGAACTGCCAGGGAAGTCCTTCAGTCCTTATTTTAAGAGAAAGACATTGCCCTTCTCCAGAAGACTCCTGAAAACATTTGCTGGGGTTGTGTCTGTTGTCTCCATCTGAGCGTTCTGAGTCAGTGCGTCCCCTTAAGTGGCTTTACGCTGCGCGTGCAGCATTTGTCTGTACTCTGGGGCAACTGGAGTGGGAGGACTAGAGGGAGATCAGGATGTGCATTGGTGGAAAGAACCACTTCTGGCTTAGAGCCACGTCCTCCCTAGAGCACTGGGATAGCCACGGCTGCCTTCGTGCCTACAGAAGTCGATTTTGCTTCTTCTTTTCCTGTCTCCGTTCCCAAGGTACACTGTCCAACCGTCTCATTTCTAATGATGTGTAGGCAAGACTTGCGAGATGCAGCAGGTTTAAAAATCTCTCCTTTTTAAATTTTCAATGATTTATTTTGGCTGTGCTGGGTCTTTGTCGTGGCATGTGAGTTTAGTTGCCCTGAGGCATCTGGGATCTTAGTTCCTGGGCCAGGGATTGAACCTGTGTCTCCTGCATTACAAGGCAGATTCTTAACCACTGGACCAAGTGGAAGTGTTAGTTGCTCAGTCATGTCTGACTCTTTGCGACCCCATGGACGGTAGCCCATCAGGCTCCTCTGTCCGTGGGATTCTCCAGGCAAGAATACTGGAGCGGGTTGCCATTCCCTTCTCCAGGGGATCTTCCTGACCCAGGGATCAAACCCAGGTCTCCTGCATTGCAGGCAGATTCTTTACCGTCTGAGCCACCAAGGAAGTCCCCAATCCCTTCCTTAAAAAGAAATACATTAACTTATGAGAACAGAGATTGACACTGCGCCAGTGAGGGCCTCATCCACCCGCTATGCTGTGCATGTCGATGCCTAGTTTACTCGTGTGTCTGAGCTGGTGCCCTTGTGACCATATGGCTGGCATGGACCATCTCTCAAGCACACCCTCCTTAGTGATGTTAACTAGACAGGCTCACCCACTTGCCTTGGCATGCTTTGCAGATGACCCAAGCTGCAAACACCAACACATATAAGACATATGCTCTCTTCTTTGTATAATTCCAGGCACCAAAATATGCCTACACGTAGTGGGTGTGTGCATACAGACACAAGTGTATTCTTTTCTGCCTGGTAGAAATATGCTTCTGTGAGGTTCCATCTACTCCCACACAGAACCTCCCTGGCTGGCACTTCTCCTAATTATTCCGTCCACTCCCTCCCCATGGACCCTTGGTGTGGATATTTTGGCACATTTGCTGGGTTCCTCCTCCTTTTTCTCTCCCTCTTTCTCTGCCTGCCTCCCGCCCCCTTCCTCCTCTCCACGACTCTTTAGAAAATTTGTTAAACTATACACTCTTTATTAATGTATATGTATGAAAAATTCTTCCTAGTTACAAAAGTGCATGGTTATAAAATCATCTGCATACAAAGGTTGGCATCGTCCCACTCCCCGCCCCGCCCTAACCCTCCCGCCCCCAGACCATAGTCCTCCACCGTCGAGAGAGCTCCCTGGGTCCAGACTCTCCAGCCAGTGTGCTGCGGCAAACTCGAAGGTGCTCGGCAAAGGACCTTGCAGCCTGCCTCCTCCCCTCCCCTGCTGCCTCCTTCTGGAGCTGGGGAGAGCAGATGAGCTTCTCCAGCTTTGGGAAGATGTTCTTTGGAGGAATGGACAAGCGTGTCTCCCGGTACCCTTTCAGAGCTGGAACCAATGTCAGAGTGATACAAACAAAGACATCTCTAGGGGAAAATGGGGCCCTAGGTCTCCCCTGATGGAGAAGTAGCTGTCCTGATCTGTTCAAATTCCATATACCAAGCTGCTCAAAAGGATCCGGTAAACTATAGCAACTTGGGTGTGTGTTCAGTCACTCAGTTGTGTCCAACTCTTTGCGACTCCGTGGACTGCAGCTCACCAGGCTCCTCTGTCTATGGGATTTCCCAGGCAAGGAGACTGGAGTGGGTTGCCATTTCATTCTTCAGGGGATCTTCCCCACCCAGGGATCAAACCCATGTCTCCTTAATCGGCAGGCGGATTCTTTACCATTGAGCCCCCTGGAATGCCCCTGGCAGGTAGGGGACCTTCATCAACAAGGGTTTCCTGGGAATCCCTGTGGGGATGGAGATACAGGTGAGGGTGTGTCATCAGGTGTGCACAGACGTGGTGTCTCTTCTAAAGAACAATTTTCTTGGCCTGGACCTTGACTGTCGTAGCCCTGTTGGGTAGCTAAGCTTTGCTTCCTTGGGCTTGGCATGCCTTTATCTTCTGTGATAAGGACAGCTCTCTGAGGGGTAGGGAGGCAGGCAGGATGTCATTAGGCTGCCTCAGTTACATACTCATCTCTCCTGTATTTTCTGAGCGGCTATTCCTACCCCTAGCCTGAAAGGATTCCATCTTACTGTTGTTAGCCGTACAGTAAATAGGCTGCTGAGTAGACCACATCAGAGAACTGAACTCAGGCTCTAGAGAGACGGGAGCCATATCAGGAGACACCAGCAACCACAGAGCCCCACGCACAGACACATGGACTCAGAGATACCCCAAGGCTCACACATTAACCAGCCTGGACAAAACCAAATGAAACCTTGCAGGAGCCACATCATGGATCCTTGGTCAGTAGGGTTGTGGGAACGATACCAGCCAGGACTGCTAGATTATTTCCAGAAGCTTCCTCTAGAGGCTTGCTTTGAGAGCCTTTTCAAGATGATGGAGATGAGGGGCAAGGGAGAAGCAGGGAATTCCACGCCAGAGGGAAGTTAACTGCATTCTACATTGTGATTTATTAACTGGGGACCTTTTAGTAGCTGGCGAAGCATCTATTCTTTAAAAGCCTGTATCCTATTCAGAAAGGTTTGCCGTCAGTGGGAACTAAAGAGTATTATTAGAGAGAACATTTGATCTCAAGGGTTGGCTTGTTTGGTCTAGTCCTATGCAAAAAAAAAAAATATCCTGTCTTAAAATATGTTAACTATATTTCAGCAAACCAGAGTCTCTAAGACATTATGATAGATGTATGTGATGCCCCTCTGTGGTAGGTTTAACTGTGTTAGGACTGTTATTTCTAACAGTTCTTCCCCACATACTCTTTTTGTTGTTGGCTGGACCCGCAGAGAGCGAACCTGGTCTGCTGGCCCCTGGACACAGTGGAAGAGGGTGGGCGCGGTCCTGCTCCCATCGTCAGGGAGCAGAGTTTTGGCCCAGACGATGTACGTGAGACGCAGAGGAGACAAGGTTCAGGCAGCCCAGTTCCAGCAAAGTGTCGGGCACTCTCGGTGGACGAGCTCAGGCAAGCAGGAGTCGGGGAAGACTTCTTGGAGGATGCCCTGTCATTCTCCTCCCTTCATGGGTGAGGCGAGTTTACTGGAGCCGAGGGCAAGGTAGAAAGTCCCCGATTTAATCTCATCTCTGCCCATCTTGCCAGCATATGCGACTGGGTCCTAGAGGGGACCCCTGTCCTGCAGAGGCGACTGCTTCCTGTTGCCTTTGTATCTCTTGCAACACAGACAGAAAGGCTTAGGCAGGATGGGGAGCACAGCTTTCTCTCCTGTTTCCCAGAGGTCTTATCTTCTGCATGACTGCCACCATGGCCACCAGCTCTGATGTGTCGTTGATAGTTTGCAAGTCAGGTGTCTTCTATGATTTGCCCTGATGAGAGTACCTCTAACCTGCAGGATGTCACTGCCCTTTATTTAGCCTGTCTACTGGGACCTTCACAGCTGGCTGTGAATTCAAGGGCCCCCCTGCCAAGCCCTCTCAGGCATTTTCTTCCTCAAGCATCCAGGAAAGCCCTGGAAAGCGGACCGAGATGGAGTTGAGTTGCCACCCTGCCACGCAGACGAGTCGTACCTGCTCCGAAGTCTACTTTTCCATCTGTAAAATAGGTGCAAGGGTGTTTGTGGTTTGCCTCCCACCCAGGTCGTGAAAAGTCAAGGAGAAGGATAACAAAGCCCTTCACAAACCGTCCCGCGCTGAACAAAGACACGAAAGCTCATGATCACGACGATGAGACCGACGACGACGAAGATGATGTTGCTAACTGTGCTTTGCACGTGAAATTCCTTGATTTTTGACTGACCGGTTAGACAGGGTACCCTGAATGGAACTGCCCAGCCACTTCCTTCTAGAGTAACCTGGGGTAGGAGACTCAACCCGCTCCAATTGAACCATCTGTAAAATGGGAGTAATTATACTCACTAGGCAGTGTTGCTGGGAGAACTGTAATCAATGAGTCGACAGACTTACAAGCGCCCCAGGAGAGTGCCGGGTCCTTTCTGGGAGCTTCATCCAATCGGAATTGAACTTAGAG
Source organism: Bos grunniens (assembly GCF_055505025.1). NCBI lineage: Eukaryota > Metazoa > Chordata > Mammalia > Artiodactyla > Bovidae > Bos > Bos grunniens. The sequence continues at coordinate 81,335,066 of NC_141179.1, read as the reverse complement.
GGGGTTAGAGGACATTGTAATGTCCCCCAACTTGAATGGGGTTTTATTTTGCTTGTTAAGTAGCATATGATTTAACCTGTCTGAGCGTTGGTTTCTTCATCTGTAAAATGGGCACGATGATGCTTACCTCAGCAGATTGTTGTGTGGGTGAATGGGAATTGTCTCTGGAGAGAGCCCTTCACCATGCCTGACTCCGGCAGGTGCTGGGCAGTGAACAGCTCTCTCACCCTCATGCTGAAACGGGCCCGTGTCTTCGAAGGAGGATTGAACCCTCCTGCGGTCACGACTGTGGTGGCCGTCTCCATCAGGCCTCGGGATCACGCTGCAGGGCTGCACTGCGGGGTGTCCTGAGGGACCCCTTGGTGTGGGCACAAGGAGTCACAGGATGGAGCGTCCCAGGGCGCCAGGACTCCTGCCCCCCTCTTCGGAAGCCCACGCTTGAGTGCCAGGCAGGAGGCGGGGGAGGGTGCGGGTGCTGCAGGGGTTCACTGCCTGGACCTACTCGTCTGCGGAGACAGCTGGCCATGTAGGATGGGGCAAGGGTGGTCAGCGGGAGGGGGTCTCACCTGGCGGCTGCCGGTAGCAGGAGGCTTAGGGGGCCGGCGCAGAGGCGCTGTCACCCTTCAGAGGCAGGGGTGGGCAAGGCCAAGAGCTGACGGATGGAGCGTCCGGGGGGAAGTTCTGGTCCCGTCCTGCTCCGGCTCTGTACTCTGAAGTCACAGTGATCGCTGTCACTCTCCACACGCCACGCGTGTCATCGGCTGGTGTCTGCCCTCCTCTGTCTACGGACAAAGCAGACGTTCCTTCTGATGAGGCACTTCACACATCGCCTCCGTTCTTGTAACGCTCTCGGATTTTCTCGACGGTAGACGACCCGTCCTCCGGGCCTCCATCACTTGACGTGCTGCCAAAACGCCTTGAAGGGAAGAGTTCCGGCTTCCCGCTCCTCTGCTGGAGCTCAGGGCCCTGGGGGCCAGGGTGGGGTCCGATCCAGCTGGCAGCCCCAGTTCCTAGCACAGCGCCTGCCCGCCCCCCGGAGACGCGCACACAAAGGTGGCTTCGTGACCCTGCCTGAGCCGCGACGGAGCTGACCGGGGCCCCGCGGAGCCGCAGCGGGCGGCCGGGGAAGGTGTCCGGCAGCCAGCCGGCCGTGGCGGTGGACGGCGTGGAGGGGCGCCGGGCGCCCGCGTCAGATCTCCTCCTCCTCGCTGGCCTTGCTCCAGCGGTGGCAGCAGTTGGCGGTGATGCCCAGGAGGAAGTTGGTGGCCACGGACGCGATGGAGACCACGAAACCCACGAAGGCGATGAAGAGGTAATCGTCCAGGGTCAGGGTCAGGTGGCAGGCCTTGAAGCTCTCCTCCGTGAGCGAGAAGAGGGGGGCGCCCTCGACTTCCGGGGGCCCGCGGCACTCAGCCTGCTGAGAGTCTGCAACACAGAGACGGGGGCGGGGCGGGGGCTTGAGGCCCTGGAAGGGAGGGCGGGAGGGGAGAGCCCCCCACCCCGTCCAGGCGGAGCTGGGATTTTACTGAGTGAGTTCTGCGTGCCTCAAGTTTCACTCACCGTCTTTAGCGCCCTCAATAACCCTCAGCTCAAGGATTTTTCGACCTACTGAATATTTCTCTAGAGGTGGCGATGACTGCTTGGAGACGTTAGTAATTTGCCTCAAGTCCAGTAGTCCTTGCTAGAGGCAGATCTGAGGCTTTGGGGGGATTTCAACATTATCTGCCTCTCACAATAACCTCCCAACCGGTCTCCAGGCTTCTGCCCTTCAACCATCTCCACTCTGAGATGGTCCTTTTAAACAACAAGCCCTACCTAGAGACTGTCAACCTGAGGGAAGTCTAAGTTAAATAGAGAAAGAGAAATATTATAGGACATCGCAGATCCTAAAAAAAAAAAAAAAAGATGATGCAAATGAACTTACAAAACAGAAACAGACTCACAGACTTAGAGAATGAATTGAAGGTTACCCTGGGGGGTGCATGGAGTGGGGAGGGACAGTTAGGGAGTTGGAGAAAGTGTCAGCCGCTCAGTCGTGTCCGACTCTTTGCAACCCCATGGACTGTAGCCCACCAGGTTTCTCTGCTCATGAGATTTTCACCCAGGCAAGAATACAGGCGTGGAGAAACCATTCCCTTCTCCAGGGGGATCTTCCTGGCCCAGGGATCGAACCCGGGTCTCCTAACTTGCATAATATTGTACGTCAACTGTACATCAATATAAAGGAAATAAAAAAACAAGTGAAGCCTGCCAAGTCACTGTCTGCTTGGAACCCTCCCTGGCTTCCTCCGCTTCCCACAAGGACCTTCCCTGTCCCTCCTACTCTCCTCCTGGTTTGCTCTGCTCCATCCACTGTCACTTCTCAGTCCTTCTGCCTTCACCCGCTCGTCCCCTTCCAGGGTGAGGAGGGGGAGGCTTTGCATTCGCCCTAATCCTCTCGTCCCCTTGGGAGGGGGTTCTTCCTGCTCCGATCTCTGCATAGCTCTGTCCCTCACTTCCTCTGGGACTTTGCTCACATATCAGCTTATCAGTGAGGGCTTCCTTTATGATTCTCTATAAAGTAGCAACCCCACTTCACCTTTCTTTGAGCATCCTCTATCTTATCTGCTCTGCTTATTATTTTTTTCCAGTGTACTGATCACCATCTCCCAGTTTGTTATCTGTTTGCTCCCTTTGAATGTAAGTTCTCCCTGTAGCACCCTTACCATTAGAGCAGGGGCCTGTCCATGTGAATGTGCAATTAACCGTTGTTCACTGAATCTGAGAATGAATGACTCTGTGCAGTCCAAAGCCGGGTATCTTTTTATGACCCATGTGACTCTTCCAGATACACAAGAATGTAGGGTTGAGTATGGGCTCCGAAATTACCAGCCTGGATTCAAATCCCCTCTTTCTCTCTCCTTGGGCTTCCTTAATGGTTCCATCCCTGGGTCAGGAAGATCCCCTGGAGAAGGAAATGGCAACCCCCTCCAGTCTTCTTGCCTGGAGAATCCCATGGACAGTGGAGCCTGGAAGGCTATAGTCCCTGGGATTGTAAAAGAATCAGACACGACTTAGTGACTGAGCAACAACATCCATCATGCATTTGTACGTGGTTGTCAGTGGTTCCATCTTACTCTGCCTCAGAAGGGAGAGTGGCAGGTGGGTAGCAGTTCTGCCTTAAAGCCAGGTATTCCTTACTCAGGGCATAGATACCAATCAAATGTTCACCCGGGACAAGTCTTTTTGCCTTTCTGGCTCTTATGAAGAGGGGCGATATGTAAGAAGTGGATCACTGAAGCTCAATGTCTAAGAGAGTCAATACGAAGGCGCTTTTAAAGCTATTCGGTACCTAAACGCTGTGTATTCATTCTGCAGTTTTTGAAGGAAAAGAATAAAATGCTGGACTGAAATCGACTCCCTTGAGAAGTGGATGAACATGATTCTGAGAAATGGATTCTTAGAAACGGAAAGTCAGGTTCAGAAGGAGGGTGAACCTCCCCCCAGCCCCAGGGCTCAGGCGCCGCTGTAGGCTGTGTGCACAGTAGCCCAGACCCCGTGGGGGATAAGACGGTGCCTGGGGTTGACTATCAAGACATCATTGTCTTGGAACCGGAAGATGCTGAAGCCCAAAGTCTCTCGCAGGCATGAGTGGGGTGGTGGCGGTCCATCGTGAGGCTGGGGGGTGTGGGAACCCTGAGGGCGATTGGCAGAGCCCTCAGGAGAGCAGCACAGGAGCCTGCGGGCTGACAAAGCCCTCTGGTTAATTCAGGGACCAGCCTTGAACCTGATTTATATCCCAAGGGGGTCCTACGGCCCTGTGTGTGGGGATTTGTCCAAAATGGAGGGACAGTAATAGGAATCCCATCAAGAGAAGGGGAGGAGGAAGCAGAAAAAGACCAAGTGAAGAGGGTCACCTCGTCCTCCCTACACCAGCAAGTTCTTTGCCCCCAAGAGGAAATTATCCTAGAGATACGGGGAAAACCGTGTTCTGCGGAGGAACAGGGAGGGGGCGTTTCTGGCTGCGGCCCACGGCCAGCCACGTGGCCTCCCTGGAGGGCGGTTCCCCTTTTGCATGGACACGAGGCTTCCCTGACGGGACCTGGGACCCCTCTCCTGCTCGCTGGGGCCCTGAGCTTCCCCAAAAGGCAGCGGGGACCTCGGGGGACCCCAGGACAGAAGGAGCCCCTCCGTGCGGAGGAACCCAGCGGGACAGAGGCTGGGTTAGCAGGGGGCGGCTCCAGGCCGCCAGCCGCCTCCCCCCACCGTCACCCCGCCCTGGGCCCCAGCTGGTCCCAGAGGACTTCCTCCAGCAGTTCTGTGGGAGCACGGGAACCCCGACCACAGCCCTCCCCCCACCCAAACTAGTTCGATCCTGGGCTCCCCACTCGGTCCTCCTCCCGTCCCCACCTCATTCAGCGTGGCTCTTTCTGAATACCCTCCACGTCCAGGCTCTGGGAGAGCCCCTAGGGGGGCCCCACCAACCCCGGGCTGGGGCTGCCATTCTGCTGGTGATAGGGATGGGGTGGTATCAGGGCTCCACCAGCCGACTGGTGTGGTTCAGGCTTCTGCAGGCCCCGGTCCACTCCCCATAGAGGCTGGCTCGGAAACTGCCGCCGAACAGCGTCTTGTCCCAGACCTGAGCCCTCCACCCCAAGCCCAGACCTAGCAGAATTCGCAGAGGCCCTTCGGCTGGCCCGGAACTCAAGTCCCGACCCCTCCTGTTAGCCTAGAACCTGACTCATCAGGATAGATGGCCAGAAGGCCAGGGTTTGAATTCTGACTCCAACCCTTAACAGTTGTGGGACCTTGGGCAAGTTTCCGAACCTCTCTGAGCCTTGGTTCCTTTGTGTGTGTGTGTGTGTGTGTGTGTGTGTGTGTCTCATCAGGGTTCTTGTGAGGATGTGATGAGCTGGGTATGAGGTGTTAGTTGCTCAGTCGTGTCTGACTCTTTGCAGCCCCATGGATGGTAGTCCACCAGGCTCCTCTGTCTATGGGATTCTCCAGGCCAGAATATTGGAGCGGGTAACTATTCCCTTCTCCAGGGGCTCTTCCTGACCCAGGGATGGAACTTGAGTCTCCAGCATTGCAGGCGGATTCTTTACCATCTGAGCCATCAGGGGATGAGTTAAAACATAATATATTTAGAATAGGGCCTGGCGGATAGTAAGTACTAAAATAAATAGGGTGAGCCATTTCTGTTTCTTCTAGTATCCGGCATACTTAAAAAGCAGTCTGGTAGAGTAGCACAGAGCTTCGCAATCACATAAACTTGGGTTTTCTCCACGGCTCTGCCACTGTCTATGAAAGCGTCTCTGGCCAAGTTGTTTCATTGTTCTAAATCTCAGTTTCTTCACCTGTAAAATGGGGCTAACAAGAGTGGGGTCCCATGAGGTAACACCCGCCCAGTTGGAGGGTCGTGGCGGTGCTCCATAAACACTGTTGGTTACTAATGAGCTGCTCTGACTTTCTCTCTGTCTGTCTGTCTCCCTAGGTCATCAGTACCACGGGGGTGGGTGAGGGTGGGGTCTGTTTTATTAAGCAGGGTCCCTGGCACCGGGCACGCACAGCAGAGACTTGGGTATCTTCGACAGTGCGGAGGAGGCCAGCCCAGGTCCTGATCCTCCCTAGGCCGGGTCTCCAGCCCCTCCCTCTTCTCCCCCCTAGCCTTTGCTCTGGCCTTACCTGCGGTGCAACGCTGGATGCGGTTCCGCAGCCACTTGAGCAGGGGCTCCATGGTGCAGCCGCACACCCAGGGGTTGCCGCCAATCTGCAGGGTCACCAGCCCGGGCAGGCCTTCGAGGGCCTCGAGGCTGAGGAAGGCCAGGCCCCCGAAGCTGAGGTCGAGGTCCCGCAGCTGCGCCAGGCCCTGGAAGGCGAGCGGGTGCACCCGGCGCAGCCCCGGGTTGTGGCTGAGGTCGATGCGCATGAGGCTGTGTGCGGCCTGGAACATGCCGGCGGGCACGTGGCTGAGGTTGTTGTAGCTCAGGTCCAGGTGTGCCAGGCGCTTGGCATGGAGGAAGAGGCCCGCGGGCAGCTCCACCAGGGAGTTGTTGCGCAGGCTGAGCACACGGAGCTCCCGGTAGCACGTGAGGTAGCCAGGCGGCACGGCGGCGATGCGGTTGTGCGCCAGGCTGAGGTTGCGCGTGTCCACGGGCAGCTCCGGGGGGACAGAGAAGAGCCGCTGGCCGCTGCAGTCCACCGCCTGATTATGGCACGTGCAGAGCACCGGGCAGCTGGCGCCGCCGTCAGAGGGAATCACCCCAGCCGCCACAAGGAGGGGCACCAGCAGCAGGGCGGGCCGCGGGGGCCCAGGCCAGGGCCGGTGGGCCCAGGCATCGCCCATCTTCAGCTGCGGGCAGCAGTGGTGCTGAACGGAGCCCATTGGGACTGGGGCTCTGGCGGTGGAATCAAGAGTCAGCCGCTCAGAAGGGCAGCTGCTCCCTCAGGGGCTGGAGCCCTGGGAGGTGGGGCTTGGGAGCACTGGGGGTCATGGCTTAAGCCTCTCCCAGGGGCCTCTGGGCACCGGAGGGCTCCCTGGGTGAGCGCCACTGGAGGTCCCCTTTGGAGACTAGGGGGGCTCGCCACCCAGCCGAGGTCCCCCAGGGTTGGAACAGATGATTAGAGCTCGAGAAAGGGAGGACACAGGGATGTGGAGGGACCAGCTGCCCGCACATCCGCGAAGGGCCTCTGGCCGCCTTTGGGGTCCTTGTCACCCATGACTGTTGGGTGCCCCCCGCCCTCCACCTCCGTGGACCCTGTCTGAGAGCTGGGAGGGGTGTGGGGGACAGCAAGGGTGCCTTCAGAGGGGCCTGGCAGATCCCAGGACGCCGAAGCCCAGTCCCAGGTCTGGGCGGACGAGGCGGCCAGGGCTGCTGCTGTGTCTCCTGCCCTCGGGGTCTCGGAGGCCGTTTCTCCCAGGGGCCCAGGGGGCTCGAGTCCGGGAGGGCCGCGGGGTGGCCTTCTCGGGGAGGGATCCCGGGGTGAAGGGGGTCTCCAGGGGCCTCTGGCCGCCTCAGTCCGCGGGCTCAGTGTCTTCCGGGGACCGCGGGAAGGGGAGGACCCAGGCTAGCCGCGCTGTGGGCTGGTGCGGCGGGAGGAGCCCCGCGTCCAGAGGCGCAGGACTAGCGGGGCTCAGGCGACGGTCCCCGATGGTCCCCGGCGGGCTCAGCGTTCAGCGAGCGGGGACAGACGCCCCTCTGCCGACAAGGAAAGCACTCAGGGGGCTGGCCGTGTCCCCGGATCCCCCGTCCTCTGTCCCGGCTTCCCGCCGCCTCCCCACCCCCGTCTTCTTGTTCTCTGCGTCCCGCCTCTGCGCGGTGGGCACCTTGCCCCACCGTCACATCGAGGTCGCCCGCTGCCTTCCCACCTGGCCTGCGGCCCTCCCGCGGCCCCCTCCCTGCCCAGGGCTCTGGGCTGGGCGCAGCGCGTTTGCTGCGTCTCCTGGCCCCGCCCCCACCAGCAGCAAACGCCCCACCTTTGAACAACTCTCTAAGAAAAATGCACACACTCTCTGTCTGTTTGCACCCCCTTTCCACACTCAGCACTCACATCTCTCTCTCTCATACACACACAGACACATACACACGCACACACAGACACACACAAACACAGACACACACACACACACACACACACACAGACACAGACACACACACAGACACTCACATGCAGACAAACACAGACACACACACTCACACACACAGACATACACAAACACAGACACACACACAGACACAGACACACACACAGACACACACTCATACACAGACACACACAGGCAGACAGACACACACGCATACACCCCCACACACACAGACACACACAGACACAAAGTCACACTCACACACACTCACACACACAGACACACTCATACACAGACACACACATACACCCACACTCAGACACACACACACACACACACACGCGTTCTTCTCCGGGCCTCCCCCATGATCTGCCGTGGCCCGCGCTCACACCGCCTCAGTTTTCTCATCCTCCTGCACGCTCTCCTGCAAGCCGCCACTATCTTGCACCCCGGTGCACCCCTAACCCAGCACGCTTTCCCACGGACTCCTCGCGCCGCCCTCAGCCCCCAGCGGGCGCCCACACCCGCACCGGGCAGGCGGGAGGCCGAGCGCGGACACGCCTGGCAGCCCTGCCCCGGACCCCAGACCCTGGCCCGGGCCGGGTCCTGCCCACCCGCCGTCCTCACGTGCCCTCCCCTCACCCTCCGACCAGCGCAGCTCTCTTCTCACGCTTGCAGCCTCCATCCCACCCACTGGAGGATCACCCCGCTCCCCGTAACCAGACCGCTTCTTTCGGAGCCCCAGCTCCCCTGCACCCCACACCCCGCGGGAGCCCACTTACTCGGGTCCGAGGACACAGCCATCCGCCTGCGGCAGACCCGGGTGCCCCTGCCTCATCCTGGCCTCCCCGCGCGAGGTTTCAGGAGGACAGACTGCCTCCCGGGCTGCTCCCCTCCCCCGGCGTCTCCTCCTCGGTGGCTCCGGGATCCTGGGGCGGCATCCTCCGGGGTTTCCAGCGCTGGGGTCCCCCTGCCGCTTCCCTTCCTTTACTCAAAGGGGAACCGAGAGAGGCGGGCGGCTTAGGAGAAAGTTCACGGAATCCGGGTGGTTCTCACCGAAACTCGGCGGTGCCCAGGCTGTTGGGGCTGGTGGCTGCCGCTAGGTCCTTCCCTCCCACCTCCCTCTCTCTCTCTCTCTTCCCTCCCTGCTCCCTTTTTCGCTCCTTTTTTTTTTTTTTCCTCGAGGGCCAGGTACTGACGTTTTACGGTCTCTTAGCAACAGCCTCCACATCTCTGAGCAACAGGAGAGCTGGCGATGGACCCCACCGAGGCGACAGAGCAGGGAAGGAGGCATCGCGGAATCCACACCCGCGGCTCCTAGTGATGCGACGAAGGGGACGAAGGGTTCCGGGGGGCAGACACACACGCGGGGAGAAGAGAGGGCGAGAGGGCCCGGGGGAGAGCCTGGGGCAGGGGCAAAGGCGTGGTCTGCAATCCGAGACCGAGGAAGGGAAGCTTAAGGGCATCAGACCTGAACGGGAAAGGAGTAAGGGCACGGAATAGAGAAAGGAGGAGAGTGAGGGGTGGGGGACAAACTGGGGGAGGCAATAAAGACAGGAATGAAGACGGGAAAAAAGAGAGAAGTGCCTGAGACCAGCTTGCTCCCTTGATGGGCTGTATCTATTCAGGCCATATACAGCATCTGTTTCCCTGGGTCTGAAGGTATTTTGGTCACTAGGTACCAGGTGACTAGACTGGATCAGAGCTTGTCAGGGATAATTGTAGGCGGTGGGAACTTTTCTGGGTCCCTTAACTGTCCCTCATTCCTGACCTCACGAGGTTTGAGACCCTCTGAAATGCAAAGGGCTGACTCTCCTTTCCAGGTGCGGTGTACCTGGGGTTGTAGAGACAGATCTGTCTCTCGGGGAGTGAAAGTTGCCAGGAAAACCTTGTGGCTCTTGCTCTTCGTCCAGGCCCAGAGGCTCTGTTGTCCCGTTTGCATCTCTCCAAGCTTCCTGCTCACTCCCACCCCAGACCGACTTCAGAAGAGGGTCAAGACTTTGCAACACCTCTTTTCTTGTTGACCCATGGAGCAAGTCGCTAGCTGCCCTGAATTAAAAAAAAAAGTTTGGCTGTTGGTTTGATCAAAGAGCTGCCTCATTTCTTCTTTTAATTATTAGTTATTGAGCACTCACTGTGTGCTGCTTCCCTGGTGGCTCAGCTGGTAAAGAATCTGCCTGCAATGCAGGAGAGCCAGGTTTGATCCCTGGGTTGGGAAGATCCCCTGGAGAAGGGAATGGCAACCCACTGCAGTATTCTTGGTTGGAAAATCCCATGGACAGAGGAGCCTGATGGGCTACAGTTCACGGGGTCGCAAAGAGTCGGACACGACTGAATGACAAACAGCAACCACTGTGTGCTGGGACTTGATCACACAGTGGGAAGGGGAGTGAAGAAGCGCGTAAGGCTCAACGTCACACAACGGAGATCATGGCGGCCGGCCCCGTCACTTCACGGGACATAGACGGGGAAGCAGTGCAAACAGGGTCAGACTTTATTTTTCTGGGCTCCAAAACCACTGCAGATGGTGGCTGCAGCCATGAAATTAAAAGACGCTTACTCCTTGGAAGAAAAGTTATGACCAACCTAGATAGCATATTCAAAAGCAGGGACATTACTTTGCCAACAGAGGTTCGTCTAATCAAGGCTATGGTTTTCCTGTGGTCATGTATGGATGTGAGAGTTGGACTGTGAAGAAGGCTGAGCGCTGAAGAATTGATGGTTTTGAACTGTGGTGTTGGAGAAGACTCTTGAGAGTCCCTTGGACTGCAAGGAGATCCAACCAGTCCATTCTGAAGGAGATCAGCCCTGGGTGTTCTTTGGAAGGAATGATGCTAAAGCTGAAACTCCAGTACTTTGGCCACCTCATGTGAAGAGTTGACTCACTGGAAAAGACTCTGATGCTGGGAGGGATTGGGGGCAGGAGGAGAAGGGGATGACAGAGGATGAGATGGCTGGATGGCATCACTGACTCAATGGACGTGAGTCTGAGTGAACTCCGGGAGTTGGTGATGGACAGGGAGGCCTGGCGTGCTGCGATTCATGGGGTCGCAGAGAGTCGGACACGACTGAGCGACTGAACTGAACTGAACTGAAGATAAATTTAAGTTCTGCCCTTATAAGGGCTAACTCAAAAGTAAATAAATACAGAGCTAGCTCTAGCCCTGTCTGTCAGCTCAGTTGATCTCAGGCTTCTTGTATTTCAGTAATTTCTTAGATCTTTAGGGGAAACTGAAGTGGAATAGTAGAAAACAGGTGTCAAGTTGTATAGATTTACAAAGTTCTCAAAATCACCATCTTTTCTAGCATGAGTCTTTTTTTCATTTGGAGGATAATTGCCGGTAAGGCGATTATTGTGTTGGTCTCTGCCGAACAACAGTGCGAGTCAGTCATGATTATATAGTCCTCCCGCCCTCGGAAGTCTCGGGCCCTCATTTCACCCTGCTCGGGCGTCACACTGTGCCAGGCTGGGCTCTCTGTGTTACGCAGCAGCTTCCTGCTGGCCATCAGTTTCACACGTGATGGATGCCAATGCCACTTTCTCAGTTAGTCCCACCCTCTCCTTAGCCCCTGTGTCCACAAGTCCATTCTCTGTGTCTGCATCTCCATTCCTTCTCTGTAAATAGGTCATCAGTTCTATTTTTCTATATTCCAAAGATGCGCATTAATATACCATATTTTGTTTTTCTCTTTCTGACTTACTTCACTCTGTATGACAGGCTCTAGGCTCACCCACCTCACTTCAACTGCCTCAAATCCATTCCTTTTTTATGGCTGAGTAATACTCCATTGCATGTATCAAACATGATTGTTTTTCCTATGTGGCCCTAGATGATCTCCTCCCCTTTTCACTGTCCTTTCTCATATTACACTCATCTGGAATCTTCCGTGTTCTGCAGTGTCCACTGCAGAGCAGCAGGGTACCCACTGCATTGATGTTTACACACTAAGTTGGCTGAGGAAAATACAATTTGTATCACCTTCCCTCCCTAAAGAAGGGAGTTTTCATTCAATTCACTTATTAACTTAGAAATTAAATCTTTACCTTATTGCACAAAACACAACAACACATGGAAACAAGTGGCCCAGTATGAACAAGTAAAGCAAAGGAGCAGAAAACCTTATTAACACTGAAAAATGGTAGAAAACATAACTGTCTCAGTGGAAGCTAAGAAAGCTAATCGGTGTCTTTCAATATTTAATGTTGACTAAAGGCATATTAAGTGACTTAGCAGCAGCAGCAGCAAAGGCATATTAAAAACAAAAAAGGTTTTCTTCCTTTACATAATGTGTTTATGTTTATAGTAGAACCAATAATATGACTGAAGGAAGATATTTGGGACAGTTTCCTTAGAAGATAAGATCTAGGCAAGAATGCTTGTCACCATTTGAAACTACAGCTTTCTGAGCTGTAAATGAGGAATAATTGGAATGGGACCTATTTCTTGAGAGTGGTTTAGGTTCCACGCATGGCTATTAGCAAAGCGCTCAGAGCAGCATACAGTAAGCATACAGATGTGTTTGTGTAATGAATAAATAAAGCAAAATAAAACAAACTGCAGAGTATAAGATTGCTGAACTAGTTATGCGGCAAGGAAAACAAATGACACAGAAAGGGGAAGTGAAGAAAGGAGAAAAATCACATTTGCTGGGGATCTGAACGTATTCTTGTGCAAGGTAAGTCTCCAAACCTTTGGGAAAATCCCAACTTAGAAACATCTTCGCCTATGTCTCCTGTAAAAGTGAAGTTTAAAGGGGATAATTATGTTTTAAATTATTTTTTTTAAACCATAGTCATTCTCTAAGTATTAAACCACTGTTTCCCAAACCAGTGTCTCATGGTACACTGTGCACCATGAGAAAAATGCTTGTTCTCAGATAAGTTTGAGAAACATTGAATTAAACAAAATGAAGCAAATTTATTTATTTGTTAAGATTTCCCAGAGCTTTTAATGTGAAAACATTCATGGTGACTCAAAAAGGGAAAGAGGGAGAGAGCGAAAGATGTATGATATCCAGCTTTGCTCTTATGCTGGGTGGCTGGATACTCCCCTTAGCAGAATGAGTTTGTCTACACAGCAGCCTTGCAGTGGGAGGGACTCAATTTTGAACCCCAGTAAAATGATAAATTATTACATATCATGGCCTTTCAGGGTCTCTTGCAATTTATTGAAACCATGACTGTTCCATCATGAATGTGGAAGATTTACTCTACTGGACAAACACGAAGAAATTAATCTGAGATATAGATATAAGTGAACTGAACAATTATTTTTATTACTATTATGATTGCTTGACATCCATGTCAAATTCATTGTAATAATGATGGAAAACCTTCAAACCTTTGTTCTTTTTGCTTGAGAACAAATTTAATCTACCAAAGAAGAGTTTTGCTCAGGGAAAGTTGTGAAACATTAGTAGAATGACAATACAGGGAGAAATAGAAAGCAAATCTCTCCAGTTGCTGAGAAGGTGTAACGGTAAGAAAGGTGAGTCTGCTTTCTGCATTATAACAATTTAATGAAATGTTTAGGAGAATCCCATGAACTGATCGTGAAAACCATGTGGGAGAAAAAGGGGTGGGAATGCACAGACGACGTTAGTGAAATCGATGATGCTGGGAAATGCTTAAGAGTAATGGTGGTGGATTTACTTAACTGAAAAAAAAAGTTAAAAAATATATTGTGAGCTGAAAATCACTCAGTGGTGTTACTCAGTACTTGTGCTTTGGGAAATGACCATGGGAATGACTATGCTTTGAGTAAGTGTTTCTCACGGTTAGAATACAGAAAATAAAAATGTGAAACAAAACCACACTGTGGAAAGGAGGCCCAGAGTAAGAAATGTGACTGAGGTTTTTCAGCATCATATTTCACTTTAAACCCTGAAAACATTCCAAATGGTCCAGACTGCAACTGACAAACAGTAAAAATATATACGCGCAGGACGAGAGCAGAGCAGCACGTTTCTCCCGGGTCTGGAGAGAAGGTATCTTTCTGTGTGTTGAGGAAATGGAGGATGTCAGTGGCAAGATGGCTTTTGTCAAATATACAATATTGAGAGATGACAAGGTTTCATTGAGAAAAAAAAATCTTAAAATAAAAATCAGAGAGAAAGGAAAGAAACTCAGTGAAAAAGCAGACTTTAGATAAGTGATATGAAGTAATCCACGTGGGGCTTCCCTGGTGGTCCAGTGGTTAAGACTCCACACTTCCAATGCAGGGGCACAGGTTCGATCCCTGATCAGGGAACTAAGATCCCACACGCTGTGCAGCGTGGCCAAAAATTAAAAAAAAAAAAAAAGGAAATAATCCATGCAATATATACATGTATATTTTTCATGCAAGCTATATTAAGAAATGCTACAAATAGAAGTCTTACAAACTGATATCACACGTAGATCTCTAATGCAAATTCAGAAAAAAAATGTTGTTTATATTAATTATATCTAAATAAAAACAAAACAACCCCTAAAGCACTGTGGTAGGCAAGACTGGAGGATGATCCTTGGGTTGAGTAGAATAACGGCTCCCACAGAGAGTCTAATCTCTGACGCCTGTGAATACGCTACCTTAAATGGCAAAAGGGACTTTAGGGGTGCAACTAAATTAATAATCTCGAGATGAGAAGATGAGCTTGGATTCCCCAGGGAGGTCCAGTGTTACTTAAGCAGGGTCAGAAAAGGAGACGTGATGATGGAAGCAGAGCTGGAAGATGGTACCTGCTGGATCTGCAGATGGAGGAAGGGGCAGTTAATCAAGGGATGCAGGTGGACTCCAGAAGCTAGAAAAAGCAGGGGAACAGCTGTTCTCCCAGAGCCTCCAGATGGTGTGCAGCCCTGCTGACCCATTTCAGGCTTGTGACCCCCAGACCAGAAAGATAAGAAACGTATGTTGTTTTAAGCCACTGCTGCTGCTGCTGCTAAGTTGCTTCAGTCGTGTCCGACTCTGTGTGACCCCATAGACGGCAGCCCACCAGGCTCCTCCATCCACTGTTTGTGGCAATTTGTTTCAGCAGCCAGAGGTAACTAATAAAGCCCTGGAGATTCCTACACCTCCCCGCCCCCTCACCACCCATGTGTACTCAGGTCACCCCCGTCCCTTGAGTTTCAGCAGAATCTGACTATGATAAGATATAGTTCCTGTGATGACCCCAATTGTCAGTTGATTTTGTGTTAATTAAAAGGGAAATTATTTAAGATGGCGTTACCTAGCCAGGAGAACCCTTAGGGCCTGGGCTCTTTCAAAATGGGTATTGGAGGAATATTTTCCCCTGCTAGCTCTAAGAATAGGGGAAAGGACCTAAGAGCTCTCTGGTTGCTGAGACTGATTCCTGGACAACTGCCAGCAAGAGAATGGGGACCTCGATTCTACAGCAGGAAGAACCTGCATTCTGCCCATGAGTTTAGAAGATGACCCGCAGGTCTCGATGCCAACGCAGCTGGCCAACATCCTGACTTCAGCTCTGTGAAATACCCAGGGTAGAGGACCCAGATGTGTTATACCAGGATTTTAATACATGCATGTGTATTTTTAAGCCACTCTGAGTGTGGAAATTTTTTATCAGCATAGAACACTAATACAAACATCGTGTGGAAGAAGGAATTGTCTGACTAGCACTTAAATGTGTGAAAAACAATCCCCCTTTTGTGCTAATATGTTACATGAGTAACAATAAATACATCTGCAACATTCCGTGAGTTTAGTACGGTGGGGGGGCAGGTACCTGGACTCTTACTGCAGGCCCTGGGCATTGGCTCAGATCTACTTAGGAAATTGCTGGTCTCTTTGATCCAGCAATTAGGAAGAAATTACTTCATGCAAAAAATTCATAGCAGGGATATTTATGATAAAGAAACGTGGAGAAAATAGGAGTGCCCGGCAACAGGAGGTGCCAAGCAAACATCATATTAATAGGAAGGAAATGCCATGGAGAACAGGATTAATTGTGGTACCCTGATGGGTAGTACTGCTGCCTGGAAAGCATGTAGAATCGTGCTAATTGAATAAAGCAGAGCAACAGTTAACGCGTAGCGACTCCACCGTTCATTAGCTGCGTCTCCTTAGGCTGTTTACTCATCCTCCTGGTGCTCCGTTTGCTTCTCTCTAAAATGGGCTTGATTTTAGTTTGTATCCAAAGCTTTGAAAGAGGCTAGCAGGAGATTTGAGAGAGGTGGTATATGTGGAACCTGGCTTAGAAAACTGCTGGTTTCTTTGGTCTGGCAATTTTATTATTTTCTGGTTCTTTCTAAGACCTCCATGTTTTAGCCATTACCACTACTATTAGTCACACTATATAAAATGGATTGAATGCCTTCTCTGCCTCACTCTTTAAAATCTCTTGATTCAACCTGGAGGCACTATTACCTTACATGTAATCAATATTACACAGGGGAGGCTGTGTAACACAGTGGTTACATCAGGGCTGTGGAGTACTAATAGTCATAAACTGGACCCAGAATTGTTATAAGAATTAAGTGACCTGCGTTAAATGCTTCATAGTGCCTGACACACAGTCAGCTTTCAACAAACCTGAATTATTACTACTAAGCTGGCTTAAAGCTCAACACTCAGAAAAATAAGATCATGGCATTTGGTCCCATCACTTCATGGCAAATAGATGGGGAAACAGTGGAAACAGTGGCTGACTTTATTTTTGGGGGCTCCAAAATCACTGTAGATGGTGACCGCAGCCGTGAAATTAAAAGACGCTTACTCCTTGGAAGGAAAGTTATGACCAACCTAGAAAGCATATTCAAAAGCAGAGACATTACTTTGCCAACAAAGGCCCGTCTAGTCAAGGCTATGGTTTTTCCAGTGGTCATGTATGGATGTGAGAGTTGGACTGTGAAGAAAGCTGAGCACTGAAGAATTGATTTTGAACTGTGGTGTTGGAGAAGAGTGTTGAGAGGCCCTTGGACTGCAAGGAGATCCAACCAGTCCATCCTAAAGGAGATCAGTCCTGGGTGTTCATTGGAGGCACTGATGTTGAAGCTGAAACTCCAATATTTGGCCACCTGATGTGAAGAGCTGACTCACTGGAAAAGACCCTGATGCCAGGAAAGATTGAGGGCAGGAGGAGAAGGGGACGACAGAGGATGAGATGGTTGGATGGCATCACTGACTCAGTGGACATGGGTTTGGGTGGATCTGGGAGTTGGTGACGGACATGGAGGCCCGGCATGCTGCAGTTCATGGGGTCACAAAGAGTCCGACACGACTGAGCGACTGAACTGAACTACTACTGCTGTTATGTTGGGAGAGGGCTGGTGGGGGTGAGCAGGGAACCCACCTCAGACCACAGGACTGGTTCTTAGGCAACAACCTGAGACCATCCTTTGAACCATGAACCACTCCCACTTCCTGTTTCTTGGCTCCTGGCTCCCTGGGCTGGTCCTTGAGTTGATCTTTGCTCCCTGCCTTGGTGATCTTCCACACCATCCTGCTGGAGTTGGAGGTTAACAGTCTGCATTGTTCCTCGCCGCTTCAGAGTTGTGCATATGCTCATGTGTGTGCATGGATATGTGTGGGCAAGGGGTGCAGGGGACCGAGAACGTGGGTGTGCATACTTCGGAGACGTAAAGAGCAAAATCTCACAATTGACTGTCTCAAGGCAAGGTGGGTTCATACAATGTGATTGGCGCCTGGCTTCTGTTCTCTGCCCTGTGCCTGCCCCCACCTTGGGGGGAGGGAAGTGCGAAGGGGCGGCAAGGACAGATGGGATGAGGGGTGGGCAGAGGGGGGGTGGTGTGTTCCTTTTATCACTCAGGATTCTGTTGGCCAGGTCTTTCCTGGAATCATTGCTGCCGTCCTGCAAGTTCCAGGCAGCTACCAGACTCCGAATTGTTCCTGCTGATAGAAAACCTAGAGCTTATCAAGTGCGTCCATCTGAAAAGTTAATTGTATTAATTTTATTATTTTACATTTTGGCTGCATGGCATGTGGGATCTTAGTTGCCCCAGTAGGGATCAAACCCTTGCCCCTTGCATTGGAAGTGCAGAGTCTTTACCGTTGGATCGCCACGAAAGTCCCTGAAAAGTTAACTTTATTAAAGTTTGCTAGCAACTGCAACTCTCTGATGTCTTAAATTCTCTCCTCTCAGGAGTTCTCCACGTAATGGTATCTTTACCTGTCTGTTTCCATTGCTAGACTGTAAGCAACCTGTGGACAGGGGAAGAGCTTGGTTTATGTTTTTCACAAGTGTTTAGTATATAATAACCATGGGAACCACATGAGTCCTTGGAGCATGCTTGTCTAGGAATACAGCTCTTTACCACTGGCGGCAATGGCAAGAGAGAGAAATGGATGTAAAGGGTGAAGTAACAGATCGGACTTGATACTCAAGGTCCAGCAGAGTAGGAGGTGGAGACAGTTGATGTTGTCACTTTGAGATCCTGTTGAGAGAGGTCACATTTGCTGTGGTGGGAGAGATGCCGGGGGCCAGAGGAGAGGGTCTGGCTGCTTCCTTGGTTGGCCAGAGCTGGCTTGCAATGGGGGCAGAAAGGACCCCATACACGTCGGATAGCTACAATATCCTGTTTCATAAGACAGGGTGACTGCAATCCATCCACTTATTTGATGCCTTTGTTGGGTACCTACTGCATTCCAAACCCCGTTCTAGGACCCGGAGTACTGCCGGGTTTGATCGGTGGGCGGCTTGCACCTGCACAGCACGTGGGGCCAGCACCCTGAGTGGTCAGTGTCTGTGATGGCTGCCGCTGCATGTGTTGACCGCCGCTGTTTAGCAGGGAACAAAGCAAAGTCCCTGACCCCTTGGTGCTGGCTTTCTGGCTGGAGACAGTGAGCACACACAAGCCAAACAGGGCATAGTGATGGTGCTGTGGAGAAAGCCAAATCAGAGTCCCGGGGCAGCAGTGAGGAATTTGCCTGAGATTTCAGAGCTAAAAGGAGGTAGAACTTGGGCTTGATGGATTGGAAGGGAAACCCCCTGGTTTCTCTATCCACATGGCCGCTGAGAAAGGGAGCGTAGAAGCAGGTGGCTACGAACATTTGTCTGCTCTGTGTGCTTAGTCGCTCAATTGTGTCTGACTCTTTACCCCGCCATGGACTGTAGCCCGCCAGGCTTCTCTGTCCAAGAGATTCTCCAGGCAAGGATACTGGAGTGGGTTGCCATTTCCTCCTCCGGGGTATCTTCCTGACCCAGGAATCGAACCCACGTCTCCTGTGTCTCCTGCACTGCAGGCAGATTCTTTACCCGCTGAGTCATCAGGGAAGCCTATTAGTCCTGCATAAACGGATTCAGAATGAGAGGTCTTATTGGCCATCAAATATTTATGGAGCCCCTACTGTGCACCAGGCAGCACGCTAAGCCCTGGAAATACAGCAGTCAAGAACACAGACAAGGTCTCTGCTTGGGGAGGTAGGGGCGCAGGGGAAAGAAAAAGACTGTAAATAACTGTAAAGACACAAAGTGCTTTGAAGAGTGGCTACAGGGAGGTCCAGGCAGGCAACAGCAGGGCTCTGAGCTAGAGTGGTGGTGGGCAGTGGGGGGAGACCTCTGTGCATTAGCTAGATGAGATGTTGGGGGCCCCCCTTCTGTGCCCTGAGAGGCGGCGTTCTTTATAAGCTCACTGACTTTGGTTATTTGTTTTTGAGTTATAGGTATCAATTTTATCAGATAATCTCTTTTTTGTGCTTCTACAAGCTATTTATTGTTAACATTCTGCAGTGTCGTTTTACTCCTCAGATGCTTTTATAGCCCTTGCCTCTCTCAGGTGAGATAACGAACTTCATATATGAAATACAGATTTTAATGAACTGAGAGGCGACAATGAGGAGGATGTTATTTCTCCTGAGTCTGAACCTGAGTCAGGAGGGCAGTGAGATGCACACAGTGGCTTATAAAAACCACTCCGCAGTAATGACAGCTCAAGGTGTCCAGCCATTTATGACTTCTTTGATAATGGTGCGTGATGGCACTGTTCTCGTCGTGACCTATAGAAAACTCTCTGCTTAGAAATTTCCTTTGACTTGATAGCTTACCCCTCTATCTTCTCTGTGCTTCCCAGGTGGCTCAGTGATAAAGAATCCGCCTGCCAATGCAGGAGACATGGGTTTGATCCCTGGTCTGGGAAGACCCCCTGGAGAAGGAAATGGCAACCCACTTTAGTATTCTTGCCTGGAGAATCCCATGGACTGAGGAGCCTGGTGGGCTGCAGTCCATGGGGTCCCAAAGAATCGGACACGACTAAACAACAGCACTATCTTCTCTAGCTGTGCAGAGACGTGGAAAAAATATAATTAATATAAAATTATTCATTTTGAAGATCATCCCCCTTTCCCAGCTGGTTCCCCACATATTCCTTCCTTTGGGAGTGTCTGCTGGCCCTGAGCCCTTCCCAGATCTCCTCCTTTTGTGATTCTGATACTGTCCAGATGTGCTTAGCAGGCTGGACTCCACAGCCAGACCACAGAGCCGCGCCTGTGAACCAGCAGCTGACTCTGAATCACTCCTCTGACCCACGCATTCAGGGCAGACGCCTTCTCCCAGGCATCGTAAGAATTCCCAGAAGAGGATGGGTGGGAGGGAGCCCAGATCCTGCCCTGGGCTTCTCTGGAAAAGAAGAGCTGCCGTGATGAAGGAAGATGAGATGAGGAGCTTGGATTGGGAGAAGTTGCCAGCTTCCTTCCCAGGCTCTGGGAAATAAGACCTAGTTATGGGGTGAGTCTTGATGAGCAAGGTGTCACCTGGAAATACCCTGGCGCTGAAGTGAGGTCATGTCCACCTTTGGGACCTATGCCCTCTTGCTCTGTCTTACCTGTCCACCCGGAAAAGGTATAACACTGATCTCTTGTTTCAGGCACAGAAAAACTGCCATATTTGGAATGATTTATTCTTGCCTGTGTCAGGGAAGCCACCATTGACGATTTCTTTTTTTCATCACCATTTTCTCCCTTGCCCAGAGTATGCTGGCTTAGCCCCAGAAGACCTTGCCCAGAGCTATAGCTCTGTTATTGTCCAGTTCTCTGTCCCTGAGGATGGCAATACACATCTGAAATTGACCACTTATGTTGCACCAGGCACTTGGTTAAGAGCTTTGCATGGATGTTCTTATCTTGTTCTTCTGGCAGCCTTGTGAAAGAGGTGTTTTCTTTCCTTTTTTTTTTTTCTTCATCAAATCACAATTTTACAGACTAAAATCCCTGATGTCCAGATTGTTGTTGTTGTTGTTTAGTCACTAAGTCGTGTCCAACTATCAGCCACCCAGTGGTCTGTAGCCCGCCAGGCTCCTCTGTCCATGGGATTCTCCAGGCAAGAATACTGGAGTGGGTTGCCATTTCCTTCTCCAAGGGATCTTCCTGACCCAGGGATCAAACCAGCGTCTCTTGCACTGGCAGGCAGATTCTCTACCACTGAGCCATCAGGGAAGTCTGAGGCCCGGATGAATTAGGTAATTTGCTGAAGGTAGCTTAGCTCGTGGGTGGAAGAGCTGGTACCCATCAGTCATTAAACACTCACTTCGTGTTCAGTGCTTTCCAAATGCCTGCTTTGAAAATCCCCAAAAATAACCTGAAACAGAAGTATGGTAGCCCCCTCTTCCAGCCAGAAGGAAACTTAAGAGCAAAGATATTGAGTAACCTGCCCAAAGTTTCACAGCTTGTAGAGCAGCAGAGAAAGAACTAGTCACTCTCTTTCCAAAGCCCAAGCCCACACTGTCTTCCCGAATCTCCTTCTCTATGGAAGGTGGATGGTGTTCCATGGGATCAGCACGGAGCATCCCTGTAGCATCAGTACAGTGGAGCAGAGGCTCATTTTTTGAGTTAATGGCTGTGATGGGGGACCACCTTCTGGGCGCACCTCCCCTCCCCTGGGTCTGCTCTAAGCCTGTTCTGGAGGAGATGTGAGCCCTGGGACTGGGAGGGATTGGGCAGCAATATATCCTGGTGCCAGTCACAGGGATGTTCTTTTCATACCATGTTGGGTTTTCTTAAATATTCCAGTGGAGTGGGCCTTAGGGAAACACACAATGAGCAAAGCCACCCCTGGCAGCTCCTGCCTGGTTAAGGGGGAGGCGTCATGGAGTCCACTGTGGCCAAGTAGAGTGATGCTAGTGTGACCTCCCTATGAGGCAGCTGATTGAGAGGGCAAAGTTCAAGATTTAGGGCCAGCAGCGCTGGGCAGAGATCTCTGGACTGCCCCTTACCAGCAGCATGAGGGAGGGTTGTTCTGCCAAGCCCTCAGATCCTTGGCATCCCTCTGGAGAGATGAAAAAAGGCGCTTCCTCGATCAGTGAATTGCTAAGGCCATTTCATAAGCTGCTGAGTGCTTTGTCCATGTGACGCTAATTCTGTCTTCTTTGGGTCATGGATGAGACATGCTGGATCTTTCGCGTGACAGATTTCTAGGTCTGGCTTAGGACCTCAGGAATGTGCTGTGCCTTACAGATCACAGGAGCAAGAGATGAGATCCATACACACAGACGGCTTTACTCCATTCCTATGAAAGTTACCAAGCTGTTTACTCATCTAATTGCTAACCTTCCCAGAACCCCTATATCCCTGCGCCTGGGCTTTGCACTGCCAGGGAGAGAAAAAAACCCACTGGTCTTGCCTGATAGGTGTTCAGGGTTTTAGATGCAGAGACAAGACTGACATCAACTCAGAATAATTAGACATGATATTTATTTAATTCATCACTAAACTGATGTTTCTGGAAAGAGAAATTGATGGGAGATGAGAGAAATCTGAAAAGGCCTCCTGGCATACACAGGGCTTGGGATGGTCTTGGAGGAGCTGGGAAGGCAGCGGTGGCCACAGTGACAGCCCCACTTCATTCTTGGTCGTGTGGACATTGATGTCATCTGACCCCTAAAAAGCACCCAGGGCTGACTCTATCCTAGGCACAGAGACAAATTCTTTACATCATGAAAACCTCCCAGCCCTTAGAGGTTGATCCTACCCCCTAGTCTCATTTTTCAGGTGAGAAAACAGACGGGTGAGGTAAATTGTCCAGATTACACACATAGTCATTGGTATACCTAATATTCCAGAGCCTGTGCCCCGAACCACAAAACTGAACACAGAGGACACGACAGAGCCATGTGACACACCCGTGGCTGCCCGCGCAGGCTGAGAAGGTGGAGCCAACGGAAAGAAGACATCTGCCAGAGGCAGAAGAGGAGGACTTGCTTTCTCACCCTTTCTTCTGTTTTTCTCTTTTCAGAAGAGACATGTGGGGCTCCGATATTTCTGCTCAGGTGGTGCCTTTGGCCCAGAATGCCGAGAGGGACCACATCACGGTGGAGATGTGGGGCCGGACGCTGTGGGCTGGCTCACGCTCTGAGTCCTAGAGAGAGAGGGGCGGGGCCAAGCCTGCGTCGTGCGTCCTCAAGATGGCGCGGCCCTCAAGATGGCCCCTGAGGACGCGGGAGCGGATGGAGCCGGAATTCAGGCTTTCAACACTGCACAAGCCCTTATTGGGGGGATGGGGGCTTTAAGGTCAGCCCAGCTGGCCCTTTTAAGTGGAAAGAGGATGACCCCAAGAAGGAGAATTGGATGCTCTCCCCATCTTGGGCAACCCAGGGTGAAGGAGTCCCAAGGAGAGATACTAGGCCATGCCCAATTCTCCTTCAAATTTGCTTCAAATTTGGGGCACGGTCATAGTCTCTTCTTGGGCCTCCATGTCTTTCTTTTTTCAACAAGTTTAATTAATTGTTTTTCGCTGGGATCTTTGTTGCTGCACCTGGGCTTTGTCTTGAGGGCGGCTCTTAAGTTGTAGTGCATGGGCTTCTCACGGCTGTGGCTCCTCTTGTGGCAGAGTTGGGCTCTAGGGTGTGAAGGCTTCAGTAGTTGTGGCCCATAGGCTTCCTTGTCCCTTGGCATGTGGAATATCCCCCTACCAGGGATCAAATGCGTGACCCCCTTCATTGGCAGGCAGATTCTTAACCACTGGACCCCTAGAGAAGTCCCCTCAGTGTTTTAACTAGTAATGTAGGACATTTGGACAATATGAGTTCCAAGTAGATTGGGTGGATTTAGAGTTCTAATAAGGACAATGACTAAGCATTTGCCATGCTGTGAAATGATACTGAATCATGTTTGTTTTGTGAGGGGCTGATTCCCTTTGGCCTGGCTTCCTGCTTCTGAAGTCTCAGGTCTCAGATACTCCATCTGTAAGGAGTTGGAGAGAGGGTGGGGGTCTCCCTGCTCCCCTGGGGCCGTGGGGACTGGCAGGACCTGGGTGAGGAAGCAGCTACAGCTCGAGGCCCAGAATAGCTGCAGCCCTCCCGGCATCTGCCGTCCTGGCTGCAGACTCCCATCCCGTTGGCCGAGCCCCATCCTTGCTGTCTGGCAGGCGCTGCTTTCCAGGTTTTTGTGGCACCCACTAAGCAGCCTTCCTTGTGTGCTGTGGCATGCTGGCTTCTTCCTCCACTCCACTGGGATCATAATAGCAACTCTTCTCGGGCTTCCTCCATCCTGTCTCACTTCCCCTCCCAATGGTTGAGGACAGGGAGGTAGTTTAGGACAGTGGAAGAAGCCTAGAATTGGTGCCAGGGGTCTCGAGTTCTTGCCACGGATTTGCCATGTGTCTAGGCACAAAGCCAAACACCTCTGTTGTTTTCAGCATGAAGGTAAAATAAAGATGTGTGCTAAGACCCTTTTTGGACCCCAAGGACTGTAGCCCGCCAGGCTCCTCTGTCCATGGGATTCTCCAGGCAAGCATACTGGAGTGGGTTGCCATTTCCTTTTCCAGAGTATCTTCCTGACCCAGGGAGTGAACCCTTGTCTCTTTCATCTTCTGCATTGGCAGGTAATTTCTTTACCAGTAGCACCACCTGGGAATCCCTCAAAGTAAAGGTAATTGGGCTGTTGTTTCACCCTTGTTCACCAGCATGGGTATCCCCACGGTTCATAGCTAGAGTCTTGTTGTGGACTGTATGTCTGTGTCCCCTCTCCCCTAATGATATGTTGAAATCTTAACCGTCTAATGTGATGTCATTTGGAGGAAAGGCTTTGGGAGGTAATTACATCATGAGGATGGAGCCCTCATGAATGATATTAGTGCTCTTATAAGAATTGATGCTTTTGAACTATGGTTTTGGGGAAGACTCTTGAGAGTCTCTTGGACTGCAAGGAGATCCAATCAGGCCATTCTAAAGGAAATCAGTCCTGAATATTCACTGGAAGGACTGATGCTAAAGCTGAAACACCAATATTTTGACCACCTGATGAGAAGAACTGACTCATTGGAAAAGACCCTGATGCTGGGAAAGATTGAAGGCAGGAGGAGAAGGGGATGACAGAGGATGAGATGGTTGAATGGCATCACTGACTCAATGGCCATGAGCTTGAGCAAGCTCCAGGAGTTGGTGATGGACAGGGAGGCCTGGCATGCTGCAGTCCCTGGGGTTGCAAAGAGTCGGACATGACTGAGGAACTGAACTGGAATTGGAAGAAGAGGCCAGAGACAAGTTAGCTCTCATGCTGCCCTGGGAGGATACACTGAGAAGTCAGCAGTCTGCAGCCTGAAAGGAGACTTTCACCAGAACCTGACCATGCTGGCACCCTGGTCTTGGACTTCCAGCCTCTGGAACTGTGAGAAATAATTCCTGTTGCTTATAAGTCACTGAGTCTATGCCATCAGTCCCCACTTCCCCAGGGTAGTGAGGAGAACCCCCCACCCTCTCTCCAAATGACTAAGGTATGTCCCTTCTTCTTGGGTGGTGCTCACATCATACTGGTTGTTCAGTATTTTGAGGCTCACCACGGGGTAATTCTTAATACTTGAGTGATTGTACAGAACTGGTGTGAGGGGCCAGTGGAGTAAATAAAGGCTGAGAGCAAGTGCTTTGAGGACGGTGAAGCCGCAGTCACGTGTCTGATACACATATCTGCCCAATGCTTGTCTGTCTCCTCCATCATGGGAGCAATCACACCTTGATTTTCCACTTACCCATCCTTAACCACATGGTTCAGATGGAGCTCACTCCTCTCCTGGCTCAAAGTCTGCTCCAAGTCTCCTGGCTCCAAGTCTCAACAGGTCTGAGGTTTTCTCCCTCTGGCCATAGTCACAGGTTGGGGAATGAACCAAACAGACCCTGTCAGTGCCAATCCTGGGGCTGGACCCGGACCAGACCAAAAACACACATCCTCTTGCAGTGGTGATGGCTTAGGGATTGGCATATGACCCGAACCAGGCCAAACATTATTTCTTTGAGATTATCCTCACCAACATGAGTGGAAAGGTCCCTTCTCTTTTCAGTTATGAGCATGAAGGATGTGACTCATGACTGCTCCTACATGTAAAGGAGGAAAAGAACGGAGCTCAGTAGAACAAGTGCAGCATAAGAGGTGAAGAGGAGAGAGGGGAGAGTCTTGAGGACTCGAGGTCCTGGCTTGATCTGGTCCCTAGTGCTGTGGTTCCTACAAGTTCTCCCTTGAAGCAGTGTAGAGGATTAGGAGTGACAAAGCATGAAGGACAGTTTACAGTTTTATTTGTTGATCAGGGAAGGTTTTTCTAATCAGGTTAAATGTGCTCTCGAATGCATGCTCAGTCCCTTCAGTCATGTCCAACTCTTTGTGACCTCAAGGACTGTAGCCTGTCAGGCTCCTCTGTCCCTGGGGATTCTCCAGGCAAGAATACTGGGATCCTCAGGGGATCTTCCTGACCCAGGGATTGAACCCACATCTCTTATGTCTCCTGTGTTGGCTTCTTTAGTGGATTCTTTACCACTAGTGCTACCTGGAAACCCCCAAACGTGCTCTTACATCTGAATAAAGTAAAGGAGTCAGTCCTGTAAAGACACAAGGGAAGAGAATTCCAGGTGGAGGGAATAGAATGTGCAAAGGTCCTGGCAGGCAGATGCTTGATGTTTTCAAGGAAAAGCTAGTAGTAGGTGACGTGTGGCTGTAACTGAATGAGAAGGGAATAACCTGTCCTGACCTTTTCTCTGAGGGGTCTCAGCTGTGAAGTTACTCTCTGCCAGGATGAGAGTTGGCATTAGGGCTTGAGCCACTACTTCAAGAACCTCAGTGCATGTAGCTGCCAGAGGCCAGAAAGTCAGACCAGCATTGGGGACTTCTCTGGCTCTGTAATTCTACGTCTGCACCCAAGGGATCTGACCTTCCTCCTTGCTTCCTCTAATGACTCACCTAAGATCTCTCACAAACTACAGTTTCTACCAGCCTCCAGAGAAGGGAACTCCTTGTGGCAGAGTAGACAGAAAAGCTTCAGTGGAAAGGATTTCTTTCATTACAATTGCTGAGGTGTGACATTCCATGGACACATGCCAATTCATTCCCGGTGTGTTTGTTCCTTTCTTCATTCATTTAAGAAGATTTATTGAGTATCTGATATCTGCCAAGGTATGCAGAGAGGCACTGAATCTACAAAGATGAATCAGACAGGGTTTCTGCTTTCAAGGATCTCAGTCTGGGTGGGCCTGGAGGAGGCAGGCTTGTAAACAGATAATCAGAGACAAACATGGCAGGTGCCAGAGCTGAGGTAGGAGCACAGCACTGCTGAGGAACCCTGAGGAGGAGAGATGGTTTTAGCTAGGAGGGTCAGCATGGGTCTGGATTTCCTTGGTGGCTCAGATGGTAAAGAATCTGCCTGCAATGCAGAGCACCCAGGTTTGATCCCTGGTATGGGAGGATTCCCTGGAGGAGGGAAAGGCAACCCGCTCCAGTATTCTTGCCTGGAGAATCCCATGCACAGAAGAGCCTGCCTGGTGGGCTACAGTCCATGGGGTTGCAAAGAGCTGGACACGACTGAGTGACTAACGCTTTCACTTTCACTTTCAGGGTGGTCTACAGAGAGGAGGGGACCTCTTGGCTGGACATTGAAGGTAGAGGGAAATTTGACCAGTGGAGAGCTCTCCCAGAAATGCTGTTGAGAGGGACAACATGTGTGAAGAGAATGTAGTGTTGGGAAAGAGTGGGATGAGGAAATGGTAAAAATTCAGAGTGGAGGATTTGGGGCTTGGATGTTGGTGGACAAAATAGAGGTCAACCTAGTCTGCTTTGGGTATTCAGATTTTGTTCTGTTGATTTGGAGAATCACTGGAGACTTTTAAGTAAGAATGTAAACGGATTAGACTGTTGAATATGATATGATATAATATGCCACGTGTGTGTGATCAGTTGTGTCTGACTCTTTGAGACTCCATGGACTGTAACCTGCCAGGCTCCTCTGTCCATGGAAATTTCCAGGCAAGAATAGTGGAATGGGTTGCCATTTCCTTCTACAATAACATGACATAATGATAATAATAATAATGGGAGATGGTCTAAAGAGTCAATGGTCAGTTGATTGGGTTGAGACAGGGTCACAAACTCAGGGCCAGGTGATGACTTACTTGGGAGAACCAGGAGGTCAGCAGGTTGTGTCTTAAGAGGGCAGGTACCACTCAACTCAGTCAATTGCTGTCCCCGTGGGGACTCAGGTCCAGGGCTGCCAGAACTCCTGAGTTTTCAAGAGCAGCTGGAAACCCAGATCCTTATGTAAAAGCTCACCATTTTTAAATGTTGGCAACTAAATTCTACAGAATGCTGCATGGGCCAAATTGAACACATCTGTCAGCCTGATCTATCTGTGGGCCACTGGTTTGCAAATTCTGGGTTGAGAAAAGAGTTTTCTTTTTTTGTAAAGAGAGATCAAAATAGCTTTAGATCTAAAGATTCATGCCTGGAATGATCTTCTCTCCTTTTGCTCTAGCAAATTCTTAATTATTACTTAAGACCCAGTTCAATTCTCCCCTATAAAGCTTTCTTCAAGACCCACCCTCCCCCGCCACACACCCTCAATCACCCCCCAAAAGCCCCCAAAGCACATTAATCATGTGTTAATTCTCCATCACATCTTTTATATTCCTGTGCATGCATGTGTGCTCAGCTGTGACCAACTCTTGGCGATGCCATGGACTGTAGCCCTCCAGGCTCCTCTGTTCATGGAATTTTCCAGGCAAGAATACTGGAGTGGTTTGCCGTTTCATTCTTCAGGGAATCTTCCTGACCCAGGGATCAAACTCATGTCTCCTGTGGCTCCTGCATTGGCAGGCAGATTCTTTACCACTGAACCACCTGGAGAATTCAAATGCCTCCAAGAAAGCTATGAGGCAGGAGAGAAGTCAGTACCAAAAGAGACATAGAATCAACATTGCTGATTAATGGATGGAATCCATGCTTGTAGGAGAAGTGGATGAAACTTAGAACACAGGTCCTTGCAGCAGTCAGCTCCTGGCTGGCAGGACTTAGCCTGGAGGAGAGGGAAGCAAACTGGCTCTGAAAGGAAATATGAGATGGTCAGGAGCAGGTTGGGCTCTTGGGATTTCAGAGAAGGCTCCACACTCCGAGTTTCTGTAGGATTTTTTTTTTTTATTTTACATGAACTGAATATTCAGTAATCGAAGCAGTTAAAGAAGACCAGCTAACAGGAAAGCAAATAAACAGAATAAAAATGCACCAAGATCATTCTCAAGATGGTAAAGAACAACTAAAAACCATACAAAACAGGTAAAGCAGAAGAAATAAAATCCTCTAAAAATCTAGTTAGTATCTTCAGGGGGACTCATAAGAATGTTCCATAGGAAAGTGACATAATGTCATTCAAAAAATGGGACAGTGAATGATAGTTACAAGAGCGTCCATGATGTCTCACAACAGAAAGAACACAAAGAAGAGATTTATGACCCATAGGATAGCACTGAGTAAATAGTGGAAAACATGAACAAGAATGTATGCACACGTGTAACCGAATCACTTGGCTGCACAGCAGAGATCGGCACAACTCGGCAGTCATCCACTTCAGCAAATTAAAAAACATTCCAGAACATCGAGCAAAAACTACAGAGGAGCAGAAAGTAAACTGAAGAGGCAGAGGAGAAACGTTGATAAGCTCATAGGGTTTCCAGAGGAGGGAATCAAGAAACTGAGAGGGGCCATCAATCAAATTACAGAATAACTGAATCATTTGCGGAAGAAATAATTGTGACTCTGGAGTGAACGTGAAAAAGGCAGCTGAATGAAAAAAACAGCCACAGCGTAGGGCTTGATTCTTAAGCAGGGTTGAGTTTCGCTCTCCACTTCTGTAATCACAACATTCTTTAGTCACGGTTGGTCCAGAGACGCTGAAGACTGACCTGGGAGTTTTCTGTGAAAGGCTCTAGGATATGGGTGAGAGTGGACATCTACTGTTTTGCTATCCAACTTCTTTCTTGATTTTTTCTATAAATCCATCTTCCCCCCGCTTTTGGTCCACTTGCTTCTCGCTTGAGGGTTGGGCATGTGGCTCAGACACGGCTCACAGAGGGTCTCATTCCCTGACTCAGTGGTCAGTGCAGGGGAGGTCCTACAGCCCCATTAGGGCCAGTGAGGCTTGTAACTTTCCTTTTAAAGAAAAGTTTATTGGCGTACAGTTGACTTACAATGTTATGTTAGTTTCTGCTGTACGACAAAGTGAATCAGTTATACATATACATATATCCTCTCTTTTTAAGATTCTTTTCCCATAAAGGTCATTACAGCATGCTGAGTAGGATTTTCTTTTTGGTTATCTGTTTTATATAGAGTAGTGTGTACTGGGCTTCCCAGGCGGCTCAGTGGTTAAGAATCTGCCTGCCCGTGCAGGTGATGTGGATTCAGTCCCTGGGTTGGGAAGATCCCCTGGAGGAGGGAATGGCAACCCACTCCGGCGTGCTTGCCTGGAGAAAATCCCGGATGGAGGAGCCTGGCGGGCTGCAGTCCACGGGGTCACAAAGAATCACCAACAGCTGAGCACGAATGCACATAGCAGCGTGCATATGTCAGTCCCAGTCTCCGGTTTATCCCCTGCCTCCCGGTAACCATAAGTTTGTCTTCTACATTGGTTCCTCTACGTCTGTCTTGTAAATAAGTTCATTTGCACAATATCTTCAGATTCCACATATAAGCAATACCATGTGATATCTGTCTTTCTCCGTTTCTCGTACTTCACTTAGTGTTATAATCTCTAGTTCCATCCATGTTTGCTGCAAATGGCGCTATTTCCCTCTATTTCATGGCTGAGTAACATTCCTTTGTATATATGCTCCACATCTTTTTCATAACTTTCCTTGAATTGTTGAGAGACGTTCTCTCTTTCCTGCTGGATTTGAACCTGGGGAGGGGGGGCGTAAGTCGAGAGCAGTTATTGACTACCACGGAGAGCCTAAGCTAGCCAGCTTGGAGAAGCGAGGAGCTGAGGTGGAGAAAGATCTGGGAAAGACGGTATCGTTTGAGCTCCTGGATCAAACCCTACTTACAGCTCGTTAATCTTAGATTTTTTTCCTTACTGTGGCCAGTAAATTTTTCTTTCTTTACACCAGTTGGAGCTGGCTTTTCTTTTGTCAGAGGTGACAGAAAGGGGTCTTTGAACCTCACTGAAGGGCGTGAAGAATGACCCTTCCCATGGATCACGCTTTACACTTTGCAAAGCATTTCTACATCCGTGGTCTTATCTGACTCTTCCAGCTCTTCCGGGAGGTAGGTAAAATGGGAATGCTTATTCCCACATCATAGAGAAGGTAGTTATGTCAGGGTTAGGATCCGTAATCACTCAGCTAGGAATGTCAGGATGGAACTCCTGTTCTTTTGAGTCTGGTTTTAAAGCTTTTCTGCACCAATGATGTCATTCTAAATTGAACTCTGATAATGCTAAACTAAATTACACTAAAGTACCCCCTGGAAATAGCCTCTCAGAGTCATAATTCATGCTGGGTAATTACCAAATAACGTTCTTCTCATTATTTTCCTACTTACTTACCTCCAAGGGAAGGGCTGGTGATAAATGTCAGGGCTGGGACAATTTACGTAATTATTTGGATGACTGGCTGATGCATATTATTTTGTTACCATGTTACTCTCTGTCTGCTTTTAACTTCTGCTCGGTAGTCAGCAAATTGGAGACCCTCCATTTCATGTTCCACACAAATCAAATTATTTTGTAAAGAAATGGTTGCGAGCCTTTCTTGTGCTATTTCATCTTTCTGGAACAGTCTCTCCCCACTCTTTGCACACCCAGCTCCTGCTCAGCCTTAGCTGCCAGCTTCAACACTACCAGATCAGAGTGGTCTTCCATTACAAAAGCTAGACTTCCCCCCTTCTTCAACCCCTAATTTTGTTCATGTTAGGCCATGCAGTATTCTTTATAATATTTCCCACAATTTTAATAGTTAAAAATTTCTCTAAAATTTCCTTTCTGTGCATCCAATAGTACGGAAGCTTTACTTCTCTCTCCGTTTCACCTAGTTCAGGGCCTGGCATGAAGCAGATCGTCACTCATTATTTGTTGATGAATTGAACCAGTGAATGAGTGGCTTATTCAGGAATATACAAGAGAAGGCGGCCTGTGAGCCACGGGAAGAAGGAAGCAGGGGGCAGGGAGGGCTCTGGCTAGAGGTTCTAGCTTGGTGGTCAGCGGCAGTGAGGTTGGGGTGGGATGGAGATGAATCCCAGGGAAGGATGAACCCTCCAGGGACTCCAGCGCTAGAGGGGAGTAGCAGGGTGCCCAGGGCCAAACCCGAGGGCATGGGAAAGGAAGGAGCAGCCAAGGAAGGGCTGGGGGATGCCGGCAGCTGGAAGAGCCCCCGGCAGGAAACACATCCTAGAAGGCAGCGCAGGAGGCACCAGGAGGCAGAGAAGGTGGGCGGCCGGCTCCATACTTCTGCTGGGAGCCGCGGCATCTGATTCACACCTGACTTATTTTTCCAATTATTTTTACCCTGATTGTAGCAGTTGGCAGGTTTCCAAGTGGCAGTGTGATTTTGTTTGCTGCTTGCAATTCCCACCTCTCCGGGTTAGCAGGCGTGAGTCTTTTGACCTTGCTAGAGGAGGTGACACCTCTCAATTTAGCTCTGTTTGCAAATGTCAGCTGAGATGCTGCGAGCGTTGTTCACCGGGTCACAGGAGCCTGGTCACACACACACGCACACACACACACACACACACATGTCTCACGATGCTTTATTCCCTACATCCTCTGCTCCATCAGGAAGCAAGGGCATCTGCCAGACCACACTCTGCAGCCCACCTATTTGGGGGTCCCTACCAGCTTTTGATGGGCTTCCCAGGTGGCGCTAGTGGTAAAGAACCTTCCTGCCAGTGCAGGAGACAAAAGAGATGTGCGATCGATCCCTGGGTCAGGAAGATCCCCTGAGGAGGGCATGGCAACCCATTCTGGTATTCTTGCCTGGAGAATCCCATGGACAGAGGGGCCTGGTGGATTACAGTCCATAGGGTTGCAAAGAGTCAGACATGACTGAAGTGACTTAGCATGCACGCACCAACCTTTGATACTGTTTTAATAAAGGAAATAAAAAGCAATCCGAGAGAGGAGTCATTTTTTAAAATAACAGTTGTTTTATTTATTTTTATTGGAGTATGATTGCTTTGCAATGTTGTGTTAGCTTCTGCCGTACAACAAAGTGAATCAGCTGTATGTTTACATATATCCCCTCCCTTTTGAGACTCTCTCCTACCCCCACCATCCCATCCCAAGGAATTAATAACACGGAGAGAGACAGAGGTGAATCCTTGTCATTTTTCCCAAGGGCTGGTCTCTAGGAGAATTCTAGGAGCTGAGCCATCAACACTCCAGAGAGTGACACACATCTGGGCCCCTCATGTCCTTTGAAAAGGACAAGCTTCCTGTGGCCAACCTCGTATTCAAGAGAGACAGAGACTTTAACAGCTGCTAGTTTGAAGTGTTTCCGATGGGCTCAGCACTGTGTTAAGCTTTTTAATATATGTTCGTCCTCTTTCATCTTCCCTGGAATCCTATTATGTCATCATGATTGGTTCCACTTTGCAGATGAAAAAACCGAGGCTCAGAGAGGTGCTGTAACTTATCGAAGGTCACACAGACTCTACATAAGGGAGTTGGGAATCGAACTCAAGTGGTGGCTTTTTCTGTGTTCCTACTCTGCTGGAGTGCGGGGTCATGCTGTCAGCTGTTGGGGACCATGGATACCTGTCACTGTTATCAGCCTGGCCTGAATGTTGGAGGGAGCTGACAGCTGGAAAGCAGGGCCAGCTTATGGTCAGTGTGGCCCCACGGTGGACTTTGTCCATCCCAGAACCCCTCTTCCTCCTAACTCATTCAGCATCCTTGCGGAGGCCAGGGAGTTTCTTCTGAGCAATTTAGTGATTTAGCTCCTTAAGGGAAAAAGAGTGTTTCCCTTCTGATCATTAACACAAAATCCCAAACAGGAAAAAAAAAAACAAAAACAAAAACCAACCAACCCCTGTTTTAAACAGAATTTAGCAGGATCCTCTGTTGGTCTCATTGGCAGAGAAGCGGGGGTGGGGGTACCGTCCGTGACTCAGATGAGGAGCTGCCTCCCGCCACCCCGCACCAGCCAGCGGGCTGCCCACCCCCGGGGCTGCAGCCAGGAAGAACCCGCCAGCGAGCAGCCCGCGCGGGGGAGGGAACGCCTTCCTCCTGGGCTCTCCTCCGAGAGAAGGTGTCCCGAGAAGCACAGAGCAGCACAGATCAGACTCCGGAGGGGCGCTGGCTGGCAGTGCGCTGACCGTCTCCTCCCTATGCCCTCCCTGAGTGGGGCAGGGCGGTTTCATCACTCCTGAACCGCCCACCCTCAAGCCCAGGCTTTCTCCCCTACTGGCATGCGGGGAGGCAGTGGTTCAGAAGCGGGAGCCCAGTTTGCAGACAGCACGCAGGGGACCTGGTTTCTATTGCTCTGCTTGTCCTGTATCCCTAACCCGCGCTGACTTCCTTGTCAGGGAGCTGGAAGGTGACGCATGGCCAGTGCTAAGGGTCGTTCCGCCTCGTCTGTTTTCTGTCCA
This sequence comes from Bos grunniens, assembly GCF_055505025.1. Classification (NCBI taxonomy): domain Eukaryota; kingdom Metazoa; phylum Chordata; class Mammalia; order Artiodactyla; family Bovidae; genus Bos; species Bos grunniens. The sequence goes on along the minus strand of NC_141179.1, from coordinate 81,300,725 downwards.
CAGGACTGGCCTTGCCCCGCCCCTTTAAGCTCTCAGAGCCTGCCACCACTGCCTCCTGCTCTTGGATCGCCCTTGGCACGGAAGCCTGAGCTTCTCCTGGCTCAGATGCTGAGGACCCCATCCTGTTGCTCACCGTACAGACAGCTGTCCCATCTTGTGTGTTTGGGGTCTCTTCAGGGAGACCGACAAGCTTTCTGTTGTGGCTTTCTCCGCTTGGGTTTTTTCCAGGCCTTTCTGAGGGTCTGTGAATAATCATTGACATTTCTCTTTAAATGGAATTCAGTTCAGTTCACTTGCTCAGCCGTGTCCGACTCTTTGCGACCCCATGGGCTGCAGCACGCCAGGGCTCCCTGTCCATCACCAAATCCAGGAGCTTGCTCAAACTCATGTCCCTGAGTCGGTGATGCCATCCAACCATCTCATCCTCTGTCGTCCCCTTCTCCTCCCACCATCAATCTTTCCCAGCATCAGGTTCTTTTCCAGTGAGTCAGGTCTTCACATCAAGTGGTCCAAGTATTGGAGTTTCAGCTTTATCATCAGTGGAATAATTCAACTCAGTTCGAATCCATTCAGTGTTTCTGTGAAACCCCATCCCTTCTCTTTTGGAGTCCTCATCAGACTTGTAAATACTGGCTCAACTTTGATTTTCCCCAATACTTTGCAACCACAGTGGTGGCAATTAAGGCGAATATTTACTGAACACTCACCATGTGCCAGGCTCTGTATATACTGCCTTGTTTTATCCTCACAGAAACTCAAAACATGAGGTGCTCTTATACTCTGACTCTTTACACGAGGCGCTGGAAGCTCAGAGAGGGTGAGTAACTTGCCTGAGGTCGTGTAAGCAGCGAGGCCAGGCGCAAGGCGGGGTGTCACTGTGTACCAAGTGAATTGGGTGGATGGTCCTCGGGCCATTGGACGGGCGGGGAGGGTTTACTGGCCAGGGCACGGGGTACTGGAGACAGATTCAGACAGGCACAGGAAGAACTTCCCAGCAGTAAGCACTCTTTGCGTGTTCAGATAAGGCTCACAGGGTCTTAGTCTTCAATAGGGAAGTTGGGGAAGGGAGTTAAGCCCCAGATGAAGGAGAGACAGGGTGACCTTTAAGATCCTTTCCAACTCTGAGCGTCCGCGGTTACTGTATAATTCTTAACAAAACCAATAAAACCTTTGGCAAATACAAATCCAGCTCCAGCTCTGTGCTGTTATGAACAGGAGCTGCGTGGATGTTTTTCTGGGGCAATACATGCCAACATCAGTAAGAGCTCAAGTCTTCTGGAGATCAATATCATATTCTGTCGTCTAAGAGCGATATGAACAATCACTGGCATTTATGGAGTGCTTACTAAACTGCTGGCGAGATTATAAATCCTCTGCATGCATAAACTCGCTTCTCACCACAAACCTATGAGGTCATGAGTAGTGTATTAGTCAGGCAAAGCTGCAATAACAAATTAATCCTGGGCCCTCAGTGGCTTAATGCAATAAAAGTTTCTTTTTTTCTTCCTTTTTTTTCGATGAAAGAAGTGCAGAATTTTATTTGAACCAAATGTGAAAATTGTAACCTGGGAGGAGTAAGTCAGAAAGCTCTGAACTGTTCTCTGCTTCTTAGATTCTTAAAGTCTGAAGGAAGTTGGGCCATGTTAAACCTTGGTTTTCTGAAACATGTGGCCTCCAAGGACTTTGGGGCGAGGAGAGGGAGAGACAGTGGGACAAGGAAACCGGCTTCGTTGCTTGCGATCTGAGAACCTAGAATGACACAGCCTGTGCCTGTCGTTGCAGCTTGATGCAAAGGCGACTGTGTGGCATATGGGACCATGCACAGAGTAAGCGGTCAGCAAACGTGAGTGATGATAGCGGCGCCGGTCTGAGAGCCCAGGGGGTGCCTGGAGCCCTACGCTGAGCACAGATGGGGAATCTCATGCTGCAAGCCCTGCTTGGCTGCAGTCACCCGTGCTCCTGTCCACAGGCTCAGCCCCATCCAAGTTCCAGAGGTAACCCCGACCCGGGCAGGTATGTCATCAGCCTGGCCCGTCCTCTGTATGGGTCTGGTGCTTGGCAGTGCTGTACCAGCCCATGCCATCCATGTGCTCAGCTCTTCCTTGGTGGCTCTGTGTCTATGGTTAAAGCTCTGATGCGGCATGCTGGTCTAATTATCTGTCATCTGTCTATTTATCTATGTATGTATCTATCATCTATCTACTTTTGTGTTTATCATCTATTTATCTGTCATCTATCAATTATATATCTATCTGTGTATCTATCATCTTCTACTTACATATCCACCACCTACCAGTTATACAAATTTCTGTATTTATCATATATCTATATATCAATTATCTGCCTGCTTATGTATCTACCACCTATCGATTACATATCTATTATCATGTCTATCATCTATCAACTTTTGTATCCCTTTATCTATCTGCTTACGTGTCTATCATCTATAATTATGTGTGTGTGTATTTATCTATGTGTCTGTCATCCATGTGTTGATGTGTCTGTGTGTGAGCATGCTACGTTGATTCAGTCGTGTCCGACTCTGTGCGGCCCCATGGCCTGTAGCCCGCCAGTCTTCTCTGTCCCTGGGATTCTCCAGGCGAGAATACTGGAGTGGGTTGCCATGCCCTCCTCCAGGGGATCTTCCCGACCCAGGGGTCAAACCCGTGTCTCTTGTGGCTCCTTCATTGCAGATGGATTCTTTACTGCTCAGCCACCAGGGAAGCCCACTTACGTACCTACCACTTACCAATTATCCCCATTTCTGTATTTTTCATGCATCTATAAATCAATTATCTACCTACTTACCTATCTATCATCCATCTATGCTGGTTTCAAACTTTGCTGTCGCCCTGACTGCTTGCCTCCTGCCTGGCCCTGGTCAGTGTTCAGACCGCGGTGTCTGAAGTCTCTGCTGCTCTGTGGGTTCTCCATGGGTGCCAGCAGCTGCCCACACTGCCCCGTCCATGTGCTGGGTCATCTGTCCTCAGGAGAGTGAGGATGTCACTTCCCCCCGCCCCTTGTCCTCTCAAACTGTGTCCTCCTTCCCATCGCCCCCAGATGAGGGGTGGTGGATTATGCTCAAGTCTGTGTGAAGCAAGGATTTGCGAGATGGCAGAGGCACCACCCCTTTTCAGTGGCAATTTTGCAGAGGAGCGGCAAGCTTGTTCTGGACTCGGGTCCACTGCAGTTTTCCTGCTGAGTGACATTGCTTCAATTACTCATGTGGCACAGTGTTCTTACCTGCACATGGGGATAAGAATGTTGCCTAACTCAGAGGATTGTGGAGAAGACGAAGTGAGATAGTCCCTCTAAAGTCCTTAGAACAGTGGTCGGTGCATGGCAACAATCCTTTTAGGTATAACAATAAAAAATTCTTATCATTCCTATTATCTCTCGATCTGCCTGACTCTGATGTCCCGGCTTCCCCACGCTAGGGCACATCACGCAAATATCCCTTGATGGAAAGCCAATCGGAGCCAGAATATCTATAGTTTTCCTCTTTATTCTGCTAAATTCACAGGGCATACTGGAGAAGGATCTTTTAGGAAGCATTACTGAGAAGCACAGCAGGTGGCCAGATGGTAATGACAGGAAGCATGGTCCCTTCTGTCTGCAAGAACAACTGATGGCATTCAGGTGTGTAACGAGATAAACTAGACTTCTAGAGAGATCCCACCAGGTCCAGGTGGAAGACAGGGCGCATGGAAACTTGCCAGGGAGCTAGAGTCTGGACAAGAGCACAGACAGGGTTCTGTATCCCGTGCTGTTCCGCGGGCGGGCCTCTCCCCGTCTCGGCTCTGACACCTGGGGATTTACCACTGACCCCTCCTTCCGAGCGATCCTCCAAAGGATGTCAGTGAGGTTATACGCTGTGACTGGTGCTCCTAACAGTGCTGACTTCTTTATTAAATCACAGGCATTGCTAGAAAATTGAGTTATGCCACCAGTGATAATATCTCTGGAGACAGGAAGTTCCCTTGGCTCCATAGCTTCTCTCGGGGGTTTCGTTCTTCTGTTCTTGTTTCATTTCCTTTTATTTTGGTTCTCAAGAGGGTGAGGTGGACCCAGCAGGTGCTTTGTCCATTTCTTGGGCTCTTGGCACCACCGCTTCCTCCAAGATTGTTTCCCAAATCTTCTTGGGATCATAACCCTCTATCCTTATATGTGTCGATCCTGATGGGAAAATGAATCCCAGTGCTTGTCTTCTTTCCCCAGGGAAGCTGAGGAAAGCCAGCTACTTCTTTCTCCACTCTGAGGAAAAGCCAAGGATGGGCACGTGTCTGATCCCAGCTAAACAGATATGTCTTCCCTGGGACTTTAAGTATTTAGGCTTTGGCTAGGAATGTGGAGATGGTTGGAGAACCTGTTGCTGGAGGCTGATCCAGACAGCTCATGGGCAAGTTGAAGCCGGGGTCCCCCATACTTTCTTCCACGGGGCTGCTTCCTGCTTTGATTTATTTACACGAGAGCTTGTACACTTAACACCATCAGAATAAGTGCCTGAAATATGTCAGGCAGTGGGTGAAAGACTCAAAGGAAAGGCTGGGTCTGAGAACAGGTCTTTCCTACAGAGAACACTGTAAATCCTTTATTTTCAAAAAGATTTTTTGATGTGAACCATTTTTAAAGCCTTCATTGAATTTGTTACACTATTGCTTCTGTTTTATGATTTGGTGTTTTGGGCACGAGGCACGTGGGATCCTAGCTCCTCTACCAGGGATCGAACCCACACTCCCTGCATCAGAAGGTGACGTCTTAACCACTGGATCACCAGGGCAGTCCCAGTCTTGGGTTTTTCAATGTAAACTGACATCTAAAACTCCTAGTGTTTGCTCGCTCCTGGCATATATCCAGAGAAAAATAGGGTCTGAAGGACACAAGCGCCCCAGTGTCCACTGCAGCACTGTTTACGACAACGAAAACACGGAAGCAACCTGAACGCCCATCGACAGACGAATGAATAAAGAAGATGTGGTGTACATATGCCACGGAACGTTACTCAGCCGTTAAAAAGAATGAAATAATGCCAATCCCGTGGATGGGCCCAGACAGTGTCATACTGAGTGAAGTAAGTCAGACAGAGAAAGAGAAATGTCGTATGACATCGCCTATATGTGATATCTAAAAAGGAATGATACAAATAAACTTATTTACAAATCAGAAAGAGACTCACAGACTAGGAAAACGGATTTGTGGTTGCTAGGGAAAGGGATAGTTAGGGACTTTGGGAAGGTCATGTACACACTACTATATTTAAAAGGGATAACCAACAAAGACCTATTGCAGAGCACAGGGAACTCTGCTCAGTGTTATGTGGCAGCCTGGATGGGAAGGGAGCTTGGGGGAGAATGGATCCGTGTATGTGTCCAGCTGAGTCCCTTTGCTGTCCACTTGAAACTATCACAACGTTATTAATCGGCTATACCCCAATACAAAACAAAAAATTTAAAGTTTGGAAAAGAAATTTCCTAGTGTTCTGGTATTTGTGTGAAATATCCCATAAATACCAGCATTTTATCATCTGGTCTGTATCACCTAGAATGTTTCTTGTTCCCCAAAGAAGCTTCCCAAGCCTTTTTCCCAAGACCGTAAGTCCTGATTTAGGGATCAGGAAATATGTCTCCCCAGCAGAGGAAGCAGAGGCCTTAGTGGGTGGGCTTCCGAGTGGAGGTCAGAGCTGTGCCCAGGTTACAAGGCCCCAGTCTTTCCTCGCCAGTCCTGGGAAAGGCCCCAAACTGTGTTTACCAGATGGCCTGGCACTGGGCACAAAGGACCTTCTAACCGAGGCCAGGAAAGGCCTGGAGTGATATGTTAACAGCCAATGATGCTGAATGGCAATAAAAGGAAGTTTATGTTTCCCCACGTAACAACGTGGGCACCAGCAGTCCAAGGCTGACCCAGTGGCCCCTGGGCCCTGGACACTGTCTCATCCCCATAACAATGTGGGCACCTGCAGTCCTAGGCTGACCCAGTGGCCCCTGGGCCCTGGACACTGTCTCATTCCCATAACAATGTGGGCACCTGCAGTCCAAGGCTGACCCAGTGGCCCCTGGGCCCTGGACACTGTCTCATTCCCATAACAATGTGGGCACCTGCAGTCCTAGGCTGACCCAGTGGCCCCTGGGCCCTGGACACTGTCTCATCCCCATAACAATGTGGGCACCTGCAGTCCTAGCCTGACCCAGTGGCCCCTGGGCCCTGGAAACCTGGCACTTTCCACCTTGTTGCTCTGCCATTTTCAAGACGCATGTTCCATCTTGTGACTAACATGGCTGGTTCAGCTTCCAGTACCAAGTTCATCATTGCGGTCGCAAGAGCCAAGGGAAGGCAGAGCAAGCTTCTTCCATTTAAGGGCCTGACCACAGCTTCTGCTCATGGTCGTATTGGCCTCAATCCAAGCAGTTGGCTGCAGCCAGCTGCAGGGAAGATTGGGAAAGACGGCTTTTAGCTGGGTGGCCTGGAGCCCAGATAAGACATCTGCTTATAGAAGAAGGGGAGGATAGATGCTGGGGAGATGCCCAGCAGGCTTTGCTCTAACACTCACGTGCACGGATGCAGTCAGCTGATACCCTGTCCTACCTCTCACTGGGGCAAAACATCTAGGGCTGCCTTTTATGCTTTCCATGCAGAAGGATTCCAAGTGACCTGTTCCAGGTGCCGCAAGAATCCTTAAGGTTAGATCTTCAGGCACCAGGCTGGCAGGCAGGCAGAGGAGATATTTTTTGGCAAGGGTTCTAGAGTGCGGTTCCTGTTCAACTTCTTCTAACTCCACTGCTTCTTTTCCCCTTCAGACAAACTGGAGCTCAGACCGTGTATTCCCGCTTTCAGCAAAGGATGCCCTGAGCAGGGTGAACCTCGGAAGACGTCCATCTCTGCTCCCCCGCCACCCTCTCTGCCCCTCCTGGTGTGCCTGTGGCATCTGATTTTCCTGTTTGGACTCCCTGTCCTTGCTACTCCAGGCTCCATCAGGTGGACCAAGGGTGTCCCTCTGAGGGACGTCCCAAGGGGAACTGGTCCACGGGCTGGGCATACAGCGTCTTGTCTATAGATAAACACGGAAGTGAAATCAACGAGTTGATGGTGGGAAACAAGAGGTCACGTGGAGTTGGGATCTGAGTTCTTGCCACGACACATCAAGCCTTCATGTAAGCAAAGGCGGGGCGGGGGGTAGAGGAGCTCTAAGAACTCCCAGACTGGTCTACCCCAGGGTAGAGGGAAAGAAGGGAGAGAGGGGGACAGCGCGGGGCATGAGAGTCTTGTTCCTGCTCCCATCTCATGTGCTCAGACTCCCCTTTATTCCCTGTTGTGTGTGTGTGTGTTTGGTTACTTTAGTGTACTATTGGGTTGGCCAAAAAATAGTTGGGCGTGTGCCCTATGAACTCAGAGGGCTCTGGGTTCAAACCCCAGTTCTGCCTCTAATTTGTGACTATGGGCAAGTAACTGAGCTAAGTCTACGCTTCATCTATTTAATACAAATGGGAACTCTTTGAGTATCCATCTCACAGGGCAGCTGAAGGATAATGCCGTGACAAGTGCATGAGCTCCCTTGTAAACCAACCCGTTCCTTTCCTGCCTCCCTCCCTCCTTGTCTCCCTTCCTGCTTTCCTTCCTTTCTTGCAGTCAGAGATTCCAGACGAGGGCGAGGCATCGGACACGCCTGGCCAATCTCTCTCCTACAACACCTTCTGATTCCTTCCTCTTCTGAGGTGTGAACTCTTCTCCTGCGTTGACTCCTGGGGATGTGCCGCACTAGCCTGAGCCCCTTCCCCAGACCGGGACCCACTTCCCTCCCTCTCGGGGCTGGGGACCCTGAGCCAGACGCCCAGGGAGACGCAGAGGGGAGGGGGCACCCCCGTTGGAGGAGGAGTTGGCTCTCCCCTTTCCCTCGCTTTTCCTGCGGTGCAGGAGAGCTGGGCGCAGAGTGCTTGAGGAGCTTTCCAGAAGGCGGCCGTCCTCCTAGCAGGCGCTGGGGCCTTCTGACCTCAGGATGCACAGCGATGCTGAATATGCAAATCAGCAGCACTTCGTTTATAAAAATAGCTCCTCGGTGCTGCTCCGCCACCGAGCGCCTGCTTCTCTTCCTGCTTCTTGCTCTAATTTTCCCCTTCCTGCCTTGGACCTGCCGCCCCGCTGCGCTCATTTGTCCTCCTTCCTCTCCCCTCTCCTCGGCCCATCTTCCCTTCCCACGTTTCACTCCCTTCATCCTGCCTTCATGACCAAGGTGTGATGGACAGACTGGGCGAGGCCCCTCACCAACCGCTGGTGACCGGAACTACAACACGCTGACCCTAGTACCTTTTCCTTCTTCCCTTTATACCTGGAGGCTCAGACGGTAAAGAATCCGCCTGCAATGCAGGAGAGCCGGGTTCCATCCCTGGGTTGGGAAGACCCCCTGCAGGAGGGCATGGCCACCCACTCCAGTATTCTTGCCTGGAGAATCCCATGGACAGAGGAGCCTCGTGGCCTACAGTCCATGGGGTTGCAAAGAGTCGGACACGACTGAACGACTAAGCACAGCACACTATTATTATTTTAAAAATTTATTTTAAATTGAAGAGTAATCGCTTTACAATGTTGTATTAGTTTCAGCTGTATAGCAATGTGAATCACCTGTCAGGATACATATCTTCTTTTAAAATTTGCTAGGAAAAACACCAATACAGTATACTAATGCATATATATGGAATTTAGAAAGATGGTAACGATAACCCTGTATACGAGACAGCGAAAGAGACACTGATGTATAGAACAGTCTTATGGACTCTGTGGGAGAGGGAGAGGGTGGGAAGATTTGGGAGAATGGCATTGAAACATGTAAAATATCATGTATGAAACGAGATGCCAGTCCAGGTTCAATGCACGATACTGGATGCGAAATGTTAAAAAAATAAAAAAAATAAAAATAAATAAAAATTAAAAAAAAAAATAAATATAAAAAAACATAAAATTTGCTTAGTACATCATTTGGGGGAGATTAGTTGTGCCTCCTATCTGTATTTGTACACTTACACGTGAAAATTTTCTGAGAGGATACATTCCAAATATTAATAGTGCAAAATTCTGGAGGGAAAGGACCTAGATTAAAGGTATTCTTAAAAAAATACCCTCCTCCCACCTATAACAATGTCAATACAAAACACACTGCTGTACACACACATCTCCTCCAGGCTGATGTGATTTTTGCAGAATTCCAAAGTTCTCTGGGTTCCTGGGTGCCTGTGTGGAGGGTGGGGAGATGAGGGAGGGAGGCCGGTGGTGTGGTGGGTCACAGGGTCCACGGGGCCAGGATTCCAGTCCCAGCTCCGCCTGCCTGTGGTGTGGCCTTGGGCAGGTAACCCGGCCTCTCCAGAACAGAATCTCCCTCCAGGGTTGCTTGGAGGAGCACTGAGCTCTGAAGAATTGATGCTTTTGAGCTGTGGTGTTGGAGAAGACTCTTGAGAGTCCCTTGGACAGCAAGGAGATCCAACCAGTCCATCCTAAAGGAGACCAGTCCTGGTTGTTCATTGGAGGGACTGATGTTGAAGCTGAAACTCCAATACTTTGGCCACCTGATGCGAAGAATTGACTCATGGGAAAAGACCCTGATGCTGGGAGGGATTGAGGGCAGGAGGAGAAGGGGATGACAGAGGATGAGATGGCTGGATGGCATCACTGACTTACTTGAAAAGACCCTGATGCTGGGAAAGATTGAGGGCAGGAGGAGAAGGGGACAATAGAGGATGAGATGGCTGGATGGCTTTACCTACTCAATGGACATGAGTTTGAGCAAACTCAGGGAGATGGTGTGCTGTAGTCCAAGGGTCGCAAAGAGTCGGACACGACTGAGCGACTGAACAACAGGAGGAGTGCGCTAGTGAATACAGGTGACTGGGTCAGAGAAGTCAGTTCTGATTATCAGCCAGTCCAGTGTTTTCAAAGCGCTGAAGACTTCACTGTGGTCCTAAGGCCTGGCTGGGTGCTGGTGAACCAGGGGCCGTGGAACCGTCGAGCTCTTTGGGGTTGGACAGACCTGCTTTGAGACTTGGCCCTGTCTTCTCTTAGCTGTGCGACCCAGACCCTCTCAGAGGACGTCTCTAGGCTCCAGAGCTTTGTCCTGTGAACTGCAGATGCTGAAGCACAGACTCTGGGGCTCAGAGTGTGGCTTCCCCGAGACGATGGCCTCACAGGGCCAAGCACAGAGCTGGTATGGCTACTGTTGGGCATTTAGCCACACACGGGTGGGTCAGTTGAATAACTTTCTATAAAGGATGAATTGCCTAGACCAGTGTTTCTCAATCTTTTTTTGTTACTGCTCTTTTATGAATACTTTTGGACATTTTTCATCCTAACTCCCTCCTTCCATGAATTTTATTAGCACAAATGTTACGCAGAGCCGTTTGTACTAATGAAGGAGGAAACAGAAAGGGCTCCATCTTGAAAGCAGGACTCCATCCTGGGCCAGACTGGACTGTGAGCCATAGCCCAGTAACTATGGAAACGACACACCAACCGGAAAACCAGGCCCCGGAAGGAAGAGCCCCAGGGCTCGTACCTAGACTGTCCACTGCCTAAAAGAATACCCTGATCATCTGTGTAACGGAATAGAACCATACATTCTATTATGCTTATTGTCCAGTGTTAACTCCCTAGGCTTAAGGCGTATGAATCATGGGTTGACTTTGAGCTTATCCTTCTCTTCCTTTGTTCAGACTAGTTTCGGGGAATTTGGGGAGGTGGGTTTGGGCACATACACTTAGGGTATATAAGGTTTTCACAAAAACTGGTCGGGGTCCTTGGTGAAGAGGAGACTGCCTTGGGCCTGCCAGTGTAATAGACTGCACTCCACGATCTGCATTGTCCTTCTGAGTGAGTGTGTTTCCCGGAATGCATGGCTACAACACTGCGTGTTTATCTGTGTTTTATACCTAAAAAGGATAAGATTTTTTTTATCCCCTGAGAACCACTTTTTGCTCCTGGGGGTGATATGTATGTTCCCACTGAGTATGTATGGCCTGGAGCAGTGATTCTCAAATGGGGGGATTTTGCTCACTGGGAAACGTTTCACAGTGTCTGGAGAAATTTTTGTTGTTATTGTTACAACAGAGGGGAGGGTGTGGTGCTAAGGGCATTGAGTGAGTAGAGGCCAAGTGAAAGTTGCTCAGTCATGTCTGACTCTTTTCGAGTCCATGGATGTACAGTCCATGGAATTCTCCAGGCCAGAATACTGGAGTGGGTAGCCTTTCCCTTCTCCAAGGGATCTTCCTAATGCAGGGATCAAACCCAGGTCTTTCCCATGCAGACGGATTCTTTACCAGCTGAGCCACAAGGGAAGCCCAAGGCCAAGGCTACTGCTAAACATCCCCCATCAGCGGTTGCCAAGCCCTGGTTCTGGTCTGTTAGGAACCAGGCCGCACAGCAGGAGGTGAGTAGCTGGCAAGCGAATCCTCAAAGCTTCATCTGTATTTACAGCCGCTCCCTGTGGGTCTCCCATCAGCCCCAGATGGGACCGTCTAGTTGCAGGAAAACAAGCCCAGGGCTCCCACTGACTCTGCGCTATGGAGAGTTGAGTAATTGCTTCATTACATGTCACCATGTAGCAGCAGTAGAAGCAAAGTGCGCAATGGATGTAACACACTGGAACCATCCCAAGCCCATCCCTCTCCTGCTCCCTGTCCTGCCACCCGTCCACGGAAAAACTGTCTTCCAGGAAACCAGTCCCTGATGCCGCAAAGGTTGGGGACCACTGTCCTACATCACGCAGGACAGCCTCCCCCCCCAATCATAGAGTTACTGAGCCCAAATTGTCAATAGTTGAGAAGAGGCTGAGGAGCTTTGCTGTAGGGTTTTCTTTCCTTATCTAAGAATGCTCTGAGAGTGCTGGTGTCCTGGTGATCAGACAAGGTGGGCATTGTACCCGGATGTGTCCTTCGTGTGTCTGTGTGTGTGTGTGTCTGTGTCTGTGTGTGTGTGTGTGTGTGTGTGAGATAGTGAATCAAGCTTCTTACAGGCGCTGAGCAAGCCTGGACTTGAGGGACATCACCTGTCATGGGCAACGACTAAGATCTAGGGTGCTTAAGTATCATTGCTGGAGCCGGTTCTTTTAAAAAATACTGTAATTTATATTTTAATGTAAAATTTGGCATTTGAAAGGAGAAACCTGACCCTATTTTCTGTGTTAAACCCCATCTGGTGCTACTGAGTTTGTTGTTCTTTATTCTTTTATCCCAGCCAAAGTGGATGACCTTGCTTCAGGGGAAAATTAAACTCAAATCTCCAGACAAGGAAATTTCAGCATTCCCTTACGGATCAGAGTAATCTTAGAGCCTAAAATGTTGCTTCTGGTGCTTCCAATATAGCTGCCCCTCAAATTCCAGTGAATATTTCTTCTCCCTTTATCCTTCTCTAGAAGTAAAGCAGGTGACAGGGTTTTCAGAATTTTTTTTTTTTTAGAAATGCTGCAATTTATGGGAATTTCTGGTGCTCCAATGGTTAGGACTTGGTGCTTTCACTGCTGGGGCCTGGGTTCAATCCCTGGTCAGGGAACTGAGATCTTGCAAGCCAGGTGGTGCAGCCAAAAAAAAAGAAAAATACTGCAATTTACAGAGTCATGTGTTAGGTAAAAGTCACAGTGGGGTGGGGCTTTAGAGTCTTTTCTTTATTTTTTAAAAAAATCTTTATGGCTTTTCCCTTTCTCTCTTTCTTTATTGAAATAGAGTTGATTTATAATATTGTGTTAATTTCAAGTATACAGCACAGTGATTCTGTTACACATATAAATGTATACATCTATATTCTTTTTAAAACTTATTTTTCATTATAGTTTATTAAAAGATAGTGAATGTAGTTCCCTGTGCTATACAGTAAATTCTTGTTATTTATAGGGTCTTTCCTTGACAGACACCCTGGTTGAGATGGGGGGAAGATTAATTATTATGTGATAATTATGATCACTAACTTTCACTGCCCATTACCCACAGACTGGGGGGTGTGTTAATGCTTCACATGGAGTCGGTAATTGTTCACAATACCCCCATTAGACAGCCACTATTTCCACTCCTCTCCCATTTTACAGATGAAGAAACTGAGGCTTAGAGTAGTTAGGTGACGTGTTCTAATCTGCACAACTAGGAAGGAGAGTAGCCAGGGTATGAACTCAGAGCTTTAGACACCAGAGCCCACAAACTTTACATCAGGTCATACTGCCTGCCAACCCTGATACAAGATGGACTCTTCTATGTGTCAAAAGAGATGTCGGTAAAGTGCTGCTGGAGTTCAGAGGGGGGAGAGATGATTCCCGGCATGAGAAACCAGGGCTGCCTTCCTGGAGGCGGAGGCACTGGGCTTTTAGAAAGGGCGTTTGTTGTACCTGGTAGCCACTAGCCCCCGGGGAGTGCTTAAACCAGTGGTGAATCAGGGTTTCTCAGCGTTGGTATGGTGGACATCTTGCAGCCGCCGAGCTCTGCCGTGGGAGGCTGTCTTACGTGTTACAGGAGGTTTGGCTGCACCCTTGCCTTCTACTCACCCCTCTTCACAAGTGGAGACAACCAAAAATGTCTCCTGACGTTGCTGAATGTCCCCTGGGAGGACAAGCCACCAGAGTTAAGAACTACTCTCCTAAATGTAGGTGAGGATGGGGAGGGGGGAATATTCCTGGGGGAAACTGGAGGCAGAAAGCCAGTTTCTCATCCCAGCGGCTGCAAGCTGAGTGATTCCGGGCAAGACCCACCCCGCTGCCGGCCTGAGTTTCCGCATCCAAAGGGTGAGGTGTCTGGAGGCAGTGGGTGGTCCCTAAGGACCCGTCTCTCCAGCAGCCCGAGACTGGCCCGGGAAGTGTGGTCAGCTGCCCCCGCCGCCTGCTGCGGCTTCACCATGCGGTGCAAAGACACACACCTTCCTGGGCTGCCGTTCCCACCGGCTGCCGCAGCTGGCTCTCCGCGGAGCTCGCCGCCCCCGCCGCCTCCCGCAGCAGGCGTGTGAAGGGCTGTGGGTGTCACTTTCCACAGCCCCGCCCGGTGACACCCTTAATCACAGCCAGGAAGAGCGGGGCTCAGGAGGTGGGGACGAGGTGTCCTTGGGTGTGAGAAAATGATTCACACCGGAGGGCTGGCCAAGTGGACCAGCTGAAGTCATTTCCTGAGGTCCCGGTGGGAGAAGGCGGGGCCCCCTCGGCTTTAGTGGAGACTCAGCTCTTGCCTTCTGCTTTTGTCCTGGGAGCCAGGCGGAGGTCCCAGGCGAGGGCACGGGGTCACAGGCTTCATTTGGCCTTGGAATTTAAAGCCACGGTGGACAATGGCGGGGCCCCAGTGGTGGGAGGTCCCTCCGCCGTCGCTGAGAGCTGCTTTGCTGCGTGGGCGGTGTGTGTGGGGGTTCCCCGCAGGTCAGCTGGGGGCAGGCTTTGTGACCGTGGGCAAGTCACTCCACCTGTCTGGGTCTCCCTTCCTGGAGCCTGTCAGCAGTCACAGAGGGCTGCTAGGACATGCACCGGTGCCCGGGGTTAGTTATAGGGGTTTATACAGGTGCCTCCAGGATCCCTGGTGGCTCAGTGGTGAAGAATCCACCTGCCAAGCAGGAGATGAGAGTTTGATCCCTAGATCAGGAAGATTCCCCTGGAGAAGGACGTGGCAACCACTCCAGTGTTCTTGCCTGGGAAATCCCCCACGGACAGAGGAGCCTGGCGGGCTACAGTCCTTGGGGTCACGAAGAGTCGGACACGACTGAGCGACTGCGGCTAAACTGCGAGAACAGGTGTCTCCACGTGGCTACAGCAGTGACGGATAACGCAGAGCTTCCAAAACAATCTAGCCGTTTGTCATGCACTATCCTTGGCCCCCGGGAATCCTAGTGGGGAGCGTTGTATTTATTTATTAAAAATTTTTTTAAATTAGAGGATAATTGCTTTATAATGTTGTGTTGGTTTCTGCCAGACATCAACGTGAATCAACCATAGGAATACGCGTGTCCCCTCCCTCTTGAACCTCCCTCCCACCTCCCTCCCCACCTCACCCCCCTAGGTCGTCACAGAGCAAGGGTTTGAGCTCCCTGCATCACACGTGCAGACATACAGGACAGGTTGTGGACACAGTGGGGGAAGGAGGGGGCGATGAATTGACACAGCAGCATGGAAACATATATATTGCCATATGTGAAAAGATAGCCGGTGGGAATTTGCTGTGTTCATTTCTATTGGTGTATAAGTGTTTTGCGCTGTTGTATTGGTTTTTGCTATACCATGAAGGGAATCAGCTATATGTACACGGATATTGGCTCCTTCTCAGATTCCCACACCCCCATCCCACCCTCTGGGTCATCACCAAGCACCGAGCTGAGCCCCCTGTGTCATACAGCAACCGGAGGGAGTGTTTTTAAGCTTTAAATTTAAATTGTTTTAAGTTTGCAGACGAGGTTTTCGGCAATTAAAGCCATGTGCCCATGTGCTGGACAAACGCATCCAGCCCCAGAGGCAGAATCTGAACCCAGGCCCTTTCAGAAGCCCAGGGCCTCATTTGTCTGTGAATTCAGGTCTCGTTCTCCCTGCGGTCCTCCTCCCACCCTCAGCCCGTCTGTCGGAGCCTGAAATGCCAGGCTCTGGGCTTTGGCTGTTTACCCCCCGTCTCCATCAAGAAGAGGAAAAAATAACAGTGCGTGTGGGCGAGGGGCCCAGCAGATAAGGAGGCGGCGATGGAGAGGGCATCTGATAGGGGCCCAGAGCTGAAAGCCAGCAGATAGGGCTGGGCTGGGAGCGGGGAAGATAAGGGGACCGGGGAGATGGCGGGGAGGCCCTCTGGGAGCCCTGACGGAGGAGGGGAGAGGAGGCCGATACCACGGAGGGTAGGTGGCCCGTGAGGAATGCGGGCATGGGCCTCAAGAGGAGGAGGAGGGGGAGATAAGAAGACGAGAAGGAGACAGGAAGGGGCAGGTCATCCTTAGCGGGGGAGCAGGCACGCTCAGAGACCTGCCCCCCGGGGCTCTGCCCTCGGGGGGCTGGGCCCATCCGCGGTGTCCGCGGTGACCTTTTCCTCCGGATTCTGAAAGCGAGCCCATGCCCTCCCTGGGCATGACTCTCGGTGTCTGAGGGGACAAGTCTGGTGATGGTGGAGGCAGGACGCAAGGGAGGCACGGTCTGCCCGTCATTAGCGAGGGCGGTGGACAAGCGCCCGCCTGCCTGCTCTCCGCAGGAGGGTTACGGTCAGGGTTAGCACTGATGTCTGCCCCTGCGTTTTCAGGGCCTTCTTCCTCTTCCCTCTTCCTCCATCCTCTTCTTGCTTCATCCGTGCAGTGCTCACCCAGCTGCGTTCTGCTCCAAGCTCTGGGCCTAGGGTCAAGACGGCTGTACCTTCTGGCAGATGCGGATGGGATATTAGCCATCAAGTAGATAAATGAGATGCTTGGAGAGAACCATAACCGCCGCGAGAAAACAGGATCGCGGACCATGACAGGGAGTGGACAGCAGGGATTCCATCCGGTCAGCTGGGCAGAGCAGGTGCTTGTGACGAGGGGATGGGCTCTCCAGCAAGAAGGAAGGGGCTATGAGGCGCTGGCAAGGGCAGCGCTGGGCAGAGAGGACAGCAAGTGCCCGGCGCTGAGGCGGGATGCGCTTGGTTGGGGAGGGAGAGTGACATGGTGAGGCTGTAGAGGCAAGGAGGCCCCAGAAAGCAGAGAGCTGGCCGGAACCTCACGGTGACCTCCGGTGAATGGTTTCTCTCTCTGTGCTTCAGTCGCCTTTATCTGTGAGCTGGGAGAATGAGGTCTCTAAGATCCACTGAGCCCTAAAGCTCCATGGGCATTGAGCAGAGTCAACGGGGCGGGGGGCGGGGGGCCCTGGACCCCCTTGGACTCCTGGACTTAGCCTGCAGGGTGGCGCTCAAGTGCATGAATTCAAGTCTTGACTTCACCATTTCGTTCATAAGTTACTTTGAGCTAGTGGCTGAACTCCCCTGAACTTTTAACTTCCTCATTTTATAAAGTGGGAATAATAATAGTAGGCAACTCCCTGGGCTGTCACGGGAGAGGAAATGAGAGAATTGGATGAAGGATTTAGCTCAGCTCCTGATACACAACAAACTAGTGTTTTTGTTGCCAAGGACTCCCCCAAACTTGACTTTGAGGTCAGAGCTATCCCTGGCGGAGAGGCGCCAATATCCACATGCTGACCAGTCTTTTCTCCCTGGACCTTGAAGTCACAGTCAACCCGAGTTAAGGCCATCATCTCCCTGGCTCCCTGTTTTTCCCTGCTGCATCCTGTTTCTCTTCCCCACCCGTTATCTCAGTTCATGGCACCGTGATTCTCCCAGACGCTCATGCTCAATCTCAGAGTTATCTTGGACTTCTTTTCCCACATCTAATCAATCTCCAGACCCGACTGTCAGTCTCTGTCATGCCTCATCCCTCCCTTCATTTTCATTCCTGATGCTTTCCTTCCGATTGGCCCGACCCCTCACCTGGACTGGAGGATAATCTTGGAACTTGCTTCCTGTCGTGTCTCTTCCTCCCTGCCCCTCTCTCTGCCATCCATCACCACCATCTTTCAAACACTGTTACCATGGTGACCTTAATGCACAGCTCCAAGTGGATCACTTTTCTGCTGACCAGTCCTCTGTATCTCTGACCTGCACTCTCAGCCACAGGATAAAACCAGTAGCTCCAGCCTGCCCTTGAAATCTCTCACAATTTGATTTTAACCTACTTTTCCAGGATCCTCCATCGCTCTTGCCTAACACACACTAAATCTTCATCAGCCTCATCTGCTCAGCCTTCCTCCAGTATTTCTAGAGAACTTCACTGAAAATTTTTCCTTCCTGCCTAGAATCTACCCACACACCAGTGATGCTTGTTCAAGTCCATCCACATTTAGACTTTGAATTCACAGCCCCGGACTCCATGGAGTTTTCCTAGACGTCTGTGCCCTGCCAACCTGTTGGATCCCCACTCTCACTTTCATATTTTCTTTTTGAAAAAGTACTTATGGTTTTTCTTGAATTTTTATTCTTCTCCCCTACTAGACTTGTGAATTCCTGGAATACAGGAACTCTGGCTCAGTCATCCTCATATCGTTCACTAGACTTAGCACATAGTTTAAGAAGTTTGATAAATTTCTAGACTCTCATAGAGCTAAGACAGGGGAGCCCTGGTTCCATGCCCCCTCCTCTTCCATGCCCTGTCTCCTTACCCTGAGCAGCTCTATCCTGCCCCCACTCTTTGGCAGACAGCACTGTCATCCACTCAAACCCGGTCTCCAAACCCAGGAGTCTCATCTTGGATTCCTCTGTCTCTTCGCCCATTCTAAACCCAATCCACCACCAGATCAGCTCTCCTTCCAAAACCTGTCCCAAAGGTGTCCACTGGTCCCACCTAACTGGCCACCAGCCTATCCGAAGCACTACCACCCTTCTTTCCTGGACTGTGGCCGTGACTCCCAGGTCATCTCCTTGGCTCTGTTCTTGCCAGCCTGTGCTCTGATCTCCTCTCTGAAATGAGAGTGTGCTTCGGAAATGTACATCACAGTCTATCACTAGCTGACTTGGAGTCCTGCAGTGTCTCCTGCCACGTGGATGTAGACGTCTTACTCCGGTTTACGGAGCGCTGCATCCTTTTTCTCTAGTCACACATCACACTGCTCTCCCCGGTGCCCACACCACATCTCCAGGCACAGGGACCTTTCTCCAATAAACCAAGCTTGTTTCTGCCCCAGGGCCTTCGCACGGTTACTTCTCCCTACGCTACGTTCTCTGTGGTCTTCTCATGCTTGTCTCTTCTCGTAATTCAGATTTTAGCTTAAACATCACTTCCTTAATCCAAATCACACACCTAATCATTCTACTACACTGCCGTACTTTACATCTCTGTATTGTTCTTATCATGATCTGATTACTGTTGTTACTATTTTTACTCTGAAAACTCAAAGTGAAAGTCGCTTGGTTGTGTCCGACTCTTTGTAACCCCATGGACTATAAAAGTCCATGGAATTCTCCAGGCCAGAGTACTGGAGTGGGTAGCCTTTCCCTTCTCCAGTGGATCTTCCCAACCCAGGGATCAAACCCAGGCCTCCCGCATTGCAGGTGGATTCTTTACCAGTTGAGCCACAAGGGAAGCCCAAGAACACTGGAGTGGGTAGCCTATGCCTTCGCCAGCAGATCTTCCTGACCCAGGAATCAAACTGGGGTCTCCTGCATTGCAGGCAGATTTGTAACAGTTGAGCCACAATCTACCTGTGTCCAATTCCACTAGAAATAACCTTTACCAGATGCGAGACTTTGTCTTGGTTTTCACTGTATTTCTAGCGTCTATGTTCCTTCTGTTTCTTCATAGTTTAGTGGTCAAGCCCCTGTCCTCTCACCAGTTTGGCTCAATTGGTTTTCTTTTTTTTAAAGAGATTATTAACTTTGGCTGCACTTTCCTATGGGGAGTGGGCTTCGCTAGGGGCCCCCAGGCTCTGGAGTGTGTGCGCAGCAGTTGCAGCACGTGGGGTCTCAGTCCTTCAGCCAGTGACTGAGCTCGGGGCCCCTGCACTGGGAGCCCAGAGTCTTATCCTCTAGACACCTGGGCAAGCCCCTCAATTGGTTTTCTAGTGTGGCTACAATCACAGTGTTGGCAAGCCTGCATTCCTTTCTGGAGATTCCGGGGAAGAAGAATCCATTTCCTGTCTTTTTCAGTTTCTGGAGGCAATGGCATCTTTTGGCTCACAGCCTGTGAGCGAGTGTAGTCGCTCAGCCGTGTCTGACTCTTTGCAGCCCCATGGACTGTAGCCTGCCAGGCTCCTCCATCCACAGGATTTTCCTGGCAAGCCTACTGCCTCCATTTCATAACTAGCATGGAGAGTCAGGTCCTAATCGCACGTCATCTCTTTGACCCAGCTGGAAAATGTCCTCTGCTTTTAAGGAGTCATGTAAGTAGATAAAACCAACCCAGATAATTCAATATACTTTCTCCATCTCAAGGTCCTTACCTTTAATCACGTTGGCAAAGTCCCTTTTGCTCTGTAAGGTACCAGTCACAGCTTTCAGGATTAGGATGTGGACATCTTTGTGGGATTGGGGGCATTACTTGGTCTAATGAGCCACTCAAGCCAGTAAGGCTCCCATACTCTTCTGCTGGGAAACTTGCCAAAGGTCAGGTGGGTTCCAAGTCTCCCCCGGCTCTTTGCTCTCAGTTAAGCCGCCCTGTGTCTTTTCTGCCTGCGTGCTCAGTCTCCTGGTCAGCCAGGGATATGTGGAGGATTTACCAGGCCTCTTTGCTGCTGCTGCTGCTGCTGCTAAGTTGCTTCAGTCGTGTCCGACTCTGTGCGACCCCACAGACAGCAGCCCACCAGGCTCCCCCGTCCCTGGGATTCTCCAGGCAAGAACACTGGAGTGGGTTGCCATTTCCTTCTCCAATGCGTGAAAGTGAAAAGTGAAGGTGAAGTCGCTCAGTTGTGTCCGACTCTTAGCCTCCCAGGCCTCTTTAGGGCTGTTTTATTTCCTGAATCCCTTTGTTAAATTTCTGGTCAGTTCTCTGTTCTGTTGCTTTGGCACCAACCAGGGCTACAGTCTCTGGGTAGTAGAGCCGCTGGGCTTTCCCGTTCATGCGCCACCAAGATGGCTGGCTTTACTGGCATTGCTGGTGGGCAGGGCCTTGGACTTCCGACCTCACACCAAGCCTGCTGGCTCTGGCAGCAAAGTTCCTGGGTCGTGGGCGAGCATGAAAATTACCCCAAGCAGGGACACCACAGACTTCCGATCTTCTAACTCCAGTTTAAAAGTTTTTGATGAATTCATTCTATGGCTTTGATTGATTTCCAGTGCCCAGTGCCCAGAAATAGTTTTTTAGACAATTTGGTTTCTTGTGTTATAGTTGCTTTTGCGGGGAGATGATTTGCTAACCTCCTTATCTGCTATACCAAAAGTCCCACCTCCTGTCTAATCAGAAGATTTAGTCCATTTACATTTAGAGTAACGAATGATACGGTTGGTTTTAAATTTACCTTCTTGGTATTTGCTTTCTATTTGTCCCATCTGTGTTTTTTCCCTCTCTTTGCTTTTGCCTGCTTTCTTTGGGTTAGTTATCTATTTTTTTTTTTTAGCCGTTCATTTTAATTTCTCTGTTGGCTTTTTAAGTATAGCTCTATGTATTTTTTGCATCACTCTAGGCAATACAAGTATCCTAAATTTATCAAGTCTACCTTAAAGTAACATTGCATTGGTTCCTATAAAATGTAAGAATCTTACTATGGTAAAATACCACTTACCCCAACCAATCTTCTGTGCTAGTGTGGACATATACATTAAATACACATATGTAATTTACCACACCATAAAATGTAACTATCCTTCCCTCGTAGACCCAGATTTCCATCTGGTGTCATTTTTCTTCAGCCTGAAGAACAAGAACCTCCTGCAGCATTTCTCATAGTGCAAGTCTGCTGTCAATGAATTCTCTCACATTATGTTCACCTAAAAATAACTTTCTTTCACTCTAATTTTTGAAGGATATTTTTACTGAATATGCCATTTAGGCAGACTTATTTTTCTTTCTGTATTTTAAAGTCATTGTTGCCTTGTCGTCTTGCCTCTCTTATTTACTATGAGCAGTCAACTGATATTTGTATTTTTCCTTTGGCTCTGTTTAAGATTTTCTTTTTATCTTTGATTTTTAGCAGTTCAACATAGTTTGTCTAGCTATGGTCCTCTTTGTATTGATCCTGTTTGGGGATTGCTGAATCATTTGGATCTATAAGCTAATTTTAGGGGCTTCCTGGTGGCTTAGATGGTAAAGAATCTGCCTGCCAGTGCAGGAGACATGAGTTCAATTCCTGGATTGAGAAGATCCCCTGGAGAAGGAAACGGCAATCCACTGCAGTATCCTTGCCTGGGAAATTCCATGGACAGAAGAGCCGGGCCAGCTGCAGTCCATGGAGTTGCAAAAGAGCTGGACACGACTTAGCAACGCAGCAGCAGCAACAACAGAAGTTAATTGAAGAAATTGAACTCGGGAAATATTGGTGATTATGTCCTCAAACATTCTTTTCCTGTCTATTTTCTCTTTCCCTTCTGGGACTTCAATTATATGTAAGTATCTGCTCAGTCACTCAGTTGTGTCCAACTCTTGCAACACCATGGACTGTAGCCCACCAGGCTCCTCTGTCCATGGAATTCTCCACGAAAGAGTACTGGAGTGGGTTGCCGGTTCCTACTTCAGGCAATCTTCCCGACCCAGGGATCAAACCCATGTCTCCTGAATGGGCAGGCAGATTTTTTACCACTAGCACCAACTGGGAAACCTATATATAAATGTCTGCTTCATATCATCTCACAGGTCACTGGGATTCTGTCCCTAACAATTTTTTTTCTTTTCTCTATTCCAGTGAGCTTTAAGTTTCCAGGTACTGAACTATACTTTTCTTTCCTACAGTTTCTACTTTTAACATTTTTTTTATTCTTTCACTGTGATTCCTAGCATTCCACTCATTATGACCGTCTTTTCCCTTAAGTCCTTGGACATATTTATAACAGCTGCTTTAAAGTGCTTGTCTGCTAATTTCAGCATCTGGGTCATTTTAAGGTCTGTTTGAATAGATTGCCCCCCCATCCTGCTTGTTTATGGTCCACATTTACGCTGTACGTTTTTATGGTATACTGACTATTTTGGATAATACATTACATTGAGTTTGTCCTGTCATCTCTTATGGATGTTGATTTTTGTTCTAAAAGTTAGTTGAGCTACTAGTAAATTTCTTTGGTCCTGCCAGTCTTGATTTTATTCTTTTATATGGTGGGTCTATGTTATCCTAAAAGAAATCAACCCTGAATATTCATTGGAAGGATTGTTGCCGAGCTGAAGCTCCAGTGTTTGGCCACCTGGTATGAAGAACCAACTCATTGGAAAAGGCCTTAATGCTGGGAAAGATTGGAGGGAAAAAGAGAGGGTGCAGCAGAGCAGGAGATGGTTGGATGGCGTCACTGACTTGATGGACATGAATCAGCAAACTGTGGAAGATTGTGGAGGACAGAGGAGTCGATGAGGTCGCAAAGAGTCAGACACGACTTAGCCACTGAACACCAGCAATGTGTCATTTGTGAACTTCACTCTAAGGCAGGATCTTTATTTCCAAGGCTGGCTTCTTTTTTTTTTTTGGCTCGTCATTGAATGCCTGAGGTTTCAGCAAGTTTCTTCCCACTGAGCTCTGAGCTTGTCATCAATCTTTGCTCAGCCTTGTAGAGTCTTGCCCTGTGCATACACAGCCCAGTCCGCCACCAAGACCCTCCATGTGTCTCCACACGATGTCTGGGCTACTCCCCCAGCATAGCTATATGACCCTACACATTCTAATTGCTTCAGCTGCCCAGAAGCAATTCTTAACACGGTGAGATTATCGCTGTTTTGGGACCCCACCCCCTGCACCAAAGCACGGAGGTGTGTGTCCTCTGAAAGTAGAGCTGGGCTCGCCTCTCAAGGATGAGAGTCCTGTGCTGTCTATAAGATATAATGCCTGAGAATGTTTCACTCATGCATTTTGCCCACATTTATCATTGCTGTCAGCATGTGGGACAAGGTGGAAAATCTCACCCCACTTTGCAATTAAGCTAGTTTAACGATTATACTAATAGAAAAGTTAAAGTTTCTTTGTTGTTATTATTATTTTTGCCACACCATGGAGCATGAAGGATTTCAGTTCCCTGACCAGGGATTGAACCTGTGACCCCTGCCATGGAAGGGCAGAGTCTTAACCACTGGGCCACCAGGGACATTCCTAAAGGTCCTTTTATAATCTCTAGGTACTCCAGTGCTCAGAACGGTATTCTAAATACCGCTTAAATACTTAAACAAGTATTTACTGAATGAATTAATCGATTGCAAAAGTAAAAATAGCTTAGGATTTAAATTGCAAAGAAAAGATATTTCTTCTTCATCACCCTAGTTCTTTTCCTCTGCTTTGTCGACTGTTACATTTCTTGTACATTCCTCCAGAGTTGTTCTATGCATGTAAGATTATGTTTGTACAAAATGTTGCTTTCTCTCCTAAATAAATGAAAGCATTCAGTTATCCTGTGGTTTGCCTTTTATTTTTGCTTTAAAAAAAAAATTATATATCTTGAACGCCTTTCCATGCTAGCACATAGAGACTTTCTCATTCATTTTAAAAGCTTTGTCCTTTCCACAGCATAGATATACCATAATTTAGTTAATCAGTTCCCAGTTGATCTAGCCCTCTATCTTACGCCTTCTGTAGATTAGAAAACCAACGCTTACCTGACAAGCAGGAATGTCCCTGGACATTCCTCTGGTCAGATTTAACCTCCTTTATCCTGTGAGGCGACTGTGAGCAGGGTTCATACTCAAGACGCTTCACAGGAACATGAGGACAGCGTTTCTGCCCACATGATCAATACAGATGATCAATACCAATGCCACATAGGGCAGAGAGTGGAGGTGGCAGAGAGGAGCAGAGAGTGTTCTGGGAGGTCCTGGAGAGAATGAGAGAGAGAAAACAACTGGTGATTTCTGGCTCGGGGTGGTGGTGGTCAGGGGAGGCTTCATGGTATTGACATTAGAATTAAATCAGAAATGGAGATGGGGTCTTTTGAAAAAGGCTGCTCCTTTTGAAGAGAACAGCGTGGACACAGGCCCAGACAAGATGCCTGCACGGGGAAAGAAAGACGGCCTGAGCATCCTACAAAGAGAGAGGAAGGGAAAGCAAACTGGGAGAGCAGCTTCGGGCCGGGGGTTAGTGGTATAAGTGCAGGCCCCGGGAAGGAGCAGGACGGGGAGCTCTCATAAGACTTCTGCCCATCTTGTGCTGTCCCCAGGTTCAGAGGACTGGACTGATAGGCCAGGGGCATCTGCTGGAGGAACGTCTCTTCTATTAACAGCAAAATGCAGCAAATTTGTTGTTGAAACTTCCTTCCACTTCCTCTCACATTTGTGTATCTGGATCCACGTCCCTCCTTTGTCTCGAGCTCCCTTGTCAGCGGTGTCCGGGCGTAGGTGGACCACGGGCCACCACTGCCCCCCGGTGTCAGGTCTGTGAATAGCACTCAGCTCAGCCTCTCCCCCAGGGCGGAAGAGGGTGGCAAGGTCAAGGTGTCAGTCCTGGGACGGCCCACACCATCACTCACTCACTGCGCTTTTCATCACTTACTTGGGAGACGAGCGCTCACGTTGCTTCCTGCGCACAGAAGTCGTGCTAGGGGAGGGGACAGGTCTACCTGGAGGACCTGCTTCAACCAGCCCTCGGGGCTCCAGGCAAGATGTGGAGACCTCTGCCCGCTCCTGTTGGCATCCTGACCCCAGGGCACGGTGCACCTTAAGCTACGCTTACCTTTTTGACCAAAGGGAGTGGTCATTTTCTCTCTGCTTTGATCTTCATATTCTTTTCTAATTGCGACAAGAATTTCTGGATTCACCCCTGGGTTCTCTAGAGGACTTACTATGAGAAGAACGAGCCAACAGGAATAGGTTCAAAACCGTCCCTGACAGAAGGGGTAGCTGTGCAGTCATAACTCCCTCACAGTCTGAGAGGTCAAGGCCAGTGTCTCCAGCTGAACTTAAAGATGCATCGAGATCTAGCTGTCCCTCCCTTTCAGGCCTCAGCTCTTGACACTTCCCTTTTGCGTATCACCTCTCAGGCCAAGTCGCCGCACATGCTTGCTTAGTCCAGAAGACTCTTTGTCCAGTCTTCATTCTGGAGCATGGCATCCTTCTGTAAGGCTCCCATATACTCTCCAGACTCAGATCAAACACACCGCCTCCTCAGGTGTTTCCTGAGCCTGAAGTCCACGCCTTCCCCGGAGTTCAGTGATTTGTATGTATCTCCTTAATGCCCAGTCATGGTGGCCAGGCACAGTGGAGGCACACAGGGAATATTTGTGGGTGAAACATAAATGGTCCCAGGTCTTGAACGGGAAGGAAGTCCCACAGGGAGGGGATATATGTGTACATGGATGGCTGATTTATTTTGCTGTACAGTAGAAACTAACATGATATTGTAAAGCGACTGTACTCCAATAAAAATTAATTAAAAAAAAAGAAGTAGAAGCCCACAGTCAGAAAATAGCTTTGTAAATGCACAACCACAGATATCATGCCCGTTCTAGGTGCTGATTCAGTAGCATGAAGGTCCATGGGTAGCTTTAATGTTTAACCACAAGCTTTTTTAATAACATACTGTGATGCTTGAAATTTAAAAGGTGCTTTTTCAAACTTTCATTTGAAACTGGGCAGTTCTTCTTTAGGAACTTAAACATAATTCATTAAATCATATTTTGTTGTTTAGTTGCTCAGTTGTGCCCAACTCTTTGTGACCCCATGGACTGAAGCCTGCCAGGCTCCTCTGTCCATGGGATTCTCCAGGCAAGAATCCTGGAATGGGCTGTCATTTCCTTCTCCAAATAATGTTTTAGAAGGTCTTTTAAAGACCATTTAGTTAGTTCTTGAGATTTTTAAAAACTGTACCAGAGAGAGGCATCTTAATGGACATATTTGTCAAAGGGAAAGTAAAATGATAATTTTTATGATATGGGTGTGTATTTATGTTTGCACGTTTATTAAAATAAAAGCAAAATGGAAATTAAAAAAAAAAATGGTCCCAGGTCTGTGATCTGGGAGGTGGCTAAGATGATGAACGGTTAGTGACTTGAAGAGACAGAAGGTTAGGGAGAAGGAAGAAGAATAAGAGGAGGCTCAGGAAGGGCATTTAAACCCTGAACGTGCCCCAGCCCGACACCAAGGAAGACGGGAGACCTCTTTTCCCTGCGGCTGTCACCGTGGGTTTCCTTCCGGCTCCAGGGTCTCCTCGTCAGTGTCCCTCTTAGTTCACATCCATGTCCTCCCTGACTGTCTCCTCCCCGTCCACTACTCGGGGTTGACTTTGGGATCTAAGTGCCTGGGATTGTATGGAGCCCCTGAAACCCAAAGATCAGATCAGATCAGTCGCTCAGTTGTGTCCGACTCTTTGCGACCCCATGAATCGCAGCACGCCAGGCCTCCCTGTCCATCACCAACTCCCGGAGTTCACTCAGACTCACGTCCATTGAGTCAGTGATGCCATCCAGCCATCTCATCCTCTGTCGTCCCCTTCTCCTCCTGCCCCCAATCCCTCCCAGCATCAGAGTCTTTTCCAATGAGTCAACTCTTCGCATGAAGTGGCCAAAGTACTGGAGTTTCAGCTTTAGCATCATTCCTTCCAAAGAAATCCCAGGGCTCATCTCCTTCAGAATGGACTGGTTGGATCTCCTTGCAGTCCAAGGGACTCTCAAGAGTCTTCTCCAACACCACAGTTCAAAAGCATCAATTCTTCGGTGCTCAGCCTTCTTCACAGTCCAACTCTCACATCCATACATGACCACAGGAAAAACCATAGCCTTGACTAGATGAACCTTTGTTGGCAAAGTAATGTCTCTGCTTTTGAATATACTATCTAGGTTGGTCATAATTTTCCTTCCAAGGAGTAAGCGCCTTTTAATTTCATGGCTGCAGTCACCATCTGTAGTGATTTTGGAGCCCAGAAAAATAAAGTCTGACACTGTTTCCACTGTTTCCCCATCTATTTCCCATGAAGTGATGGAACTGGATGCCATGATCTTCGTTTTCTGAATGTTGAGCTTGAAGCCAACTTTTTCACTCTCCACTTTCACTTTCATCAAGAGGCTTTTGAGTTCCTCTTCACTTTCTGCCATAAAGGTGGTGTCATCTGCATATCTGAGGTTATTGATATTTCTCCCGGCAATCTTGATTCCAGCTTGTGTTTCTTCCAGTCCAGCGTTTCTCATGATGTACTCTGCATATAAGTTAAATAAACAGGGTGACAATATACAGCCTTGACAAACTCCTTTTCCTATTTGAAACCCAAAGGCCAGGTTCAAATCCACAATCCACAATTTATTTGTTGGCCTGGAGTCTTAGGCAAACTCCTTCACCTCCTGGAACCTCCCTTTCCTTGCTTGTAAAATTAATGTGGTGATATTGATTTTCTCCGTGTTCCTCAGAAAGCTAGCATGAAAAATCTCACTCAGTAATGGATATGAAATTGCTTCCTGGATATACTGTAGATGATTATTGTTCTAATTGCTCTAAAGGTGGTGGTGGAGGAGGAGGTTTTGTCGCTAAGTTGTATCCATCAGTTTCGTGACCCCATGGACTGTAGGCCCGCCAGGCTCCTGTGTTGATGGGATTTTTCAGGCAAGAATACTAGAGTGGGTTGCCACACTCCTCCAGGGGATCTTCCTGACCCAGAGATCCAATCTGAGTCTCCTGCATTGCAAGTGGATTCTTTACTGCTGAGCCACCAGGGAAGCCATTCTAATGGTAATTGATAAAAATAAATTCTTGGCAAGTGCTATTCCCTGCATTTTTTTCCTGAAAGCTGAGGTCAAAAGAATGGCGGAACCTCAATTCAGTTCAGTTCAGTCACTCAGTCGTGTACAGCTCTTTGTAACCAAAATCTAGGGGTGGACAAATGTGTTGAATTAATCTGAAGAAATGAAGCAAAGCTTAAAGCTTTTAGTCCTCCCTTAACAGGAAGCTGAGTGCCCTGCATGGAATCCGCGGGTCTCCTGTGTCTCATGTGACCCGGGAAGCAGCGTCACCTAACAGGTAAGAGTCTGGGACTTGGTGTCACGTGACCTGGGTTCAAGTCCCATCTCTGCCAACTGCGCAGTTACTGTAAACAATGGCTTAACCTGTTTGTGCCTCCATCTCTGTGGTAAAGGGGAGTGGTTTTAATAAAGGTACTCCTCTTTTCAGCTTGCGGCTGCTGGACGCCATGGTCCTGGTAAAGCCCTCCGCACAGGGGCTGGCCGACAGCGAATGTCCGCTCTGACCCTTTCCTGTTGGCTTCCTGCTTGTGGGGGCTGATGGTTTTGCTTTCGCTCCCACCTTGAATTCAGTAACGAGGCTCAATAATGACCAGGCAGAGAGCAAGGAGAAAAACCTCTAATGAGCTATTGGCTCGTAACTAAGGACAGAGAGGACCTCAGCCGTTCTCTGGTCTGATTTCCTCATTAAAAAAATGGCAAGACTGAGGCCGAGGGAGGAAATATTTCTCCCAAGATTACATAAGAAATTCAGTCCAACATGTCGACTCCTCTCCTGCCTGTTACACTCCAAGCATAATCCGCACTTCTGTGGATGTGTGGATCAATAAGAAATAGCGATTGCCTCCGCACAACGTTTCCCAAAGTGTGCGGCCTGCAAAATAAAGTTATCATGGGCAGAACTGAACCCAGAAAACGCAGGGTTAAATAAAACAAAGCAGATTTTTGTTTTTTGCTTCTTGCTTTGCTCATCTCTAAGAGGGAGCTTTCCTTATGCGGCAGATGACAGAGTTTTTAAATTTTTTTTCCTTTTGAGTCCATCTTTGGGATTTGTTCTCTGTGGGACACCTAGGGAAATGTGACTTCAGACAGACGTTCACAGAGTACCGGGTGGGGATATCTGAGCATGGATTTATGAGGAGTTCATTGGTGATGAGGCAGAGATGAGATGCAGACTAATGCTTGAGGGGACCTACCTTGAGGGCACAGAGCCTTCTTCCCTCTGCCTTCTGCTTTTATGTAGATCAAACCTCCTTTCAAGGAAAAACGAGAGCAGTCTTAATCAAGGCCCGAGAGCACACACTTGCTCTGATGCCTGCGGGGGGTACCCAGCCCCCTTTTCCTTGTTATGTTACCAGCACTCACATACTCACTTCTAATATCAACCCTTTGAGGTTGGCACTATTAATACCCCATTGTACAGACAAGGAGACAGGCACAGATGGCTCAAGGACTTGGCCAAGGTCATCTAGCAAGTGAGTACAGGACCCGAAGTTTGAATGTAAGCCATCAGTTCCAGTCTGGGCTTGGAAGCTAGATAGGAATAGGGGTGGTTTTGACTGCCATATGTGATTCCTCCTTGCCTGCATCCTCTGCACAGACGTAGGGTTCGTTATTCAGGAAGTGTATCCTGGTTAGTGCTTTGATCTGCTGTGTGGTCACAGGTCTTGGGGTGGAGGAATTCTTGGGATGGGCCTCCTTCTTGCTTGGGTCTACCTCTCCCCATTCCGAGGATTTGCTCAGATACCACTTTCTCTGTGTTTACTGCCTTCTCTGTGCTCAGTACTTTGTTAACAGTTGGCTAGAGCACTTTCTGTGTGTGCCCCTTGTTTCCAAGTTATTGGCAAGATCTACAGGTGTCCACCTCATGCGAAGAGTTGACTCATTGGAAAAGACTCTGATGCTGGGAGGGATTGGGGGCAGGAGGAGAAGGGGACAACAGAGGATGAGATGGCTGGATGACATCACTGACTCGATGGACGTGAGTCTCAGTGAACTCCGGGAGTTGGTGATGGACAGGGAGGCCTGGCATGCTGCGATTCATGGGGTCGCAAAGAGTCGGACACGACTGAGCAACTGAACTGAACTGAACTGAACAGATGTCCCCTAGACAAGTTACAACTGTTTGAAGGTAGAGAGCAGTTCTTTTGTAAAAAAAAGTCTTTAAGAATTTTTTTTTATGCAGACCACATTTATCTATTTAATTGTTTTTGGCTGCGCTGGGTCTTCCTGAGGACGTTCGCTAGCTGTGGTGGGTGGGGGCTGCGCTGGGCCTTCCTGAGGACGTTCGCTAGCTGTGGTGGGTGGGGGCTGCGCTGGGCCTTCCTGAGGACGTTGGCTAGCTGTGGTGGGTGGGGGCGACGCTCGCTGCAGAGCACGGGCTCTAGGTGTGCAGGCTCAGTAGCTGTGGGGAACAGGTTTAGCTTCTCTGCGCCTGGGGGGATCTTCCCGGACCAGGGATTGAACCCAGGTCCCCTGCGTTGGCAGGTGGCTGTCCAACCACTGATCCACGGGGGAAGTCCCTGGACTGTGTTTGGAAGACAGTAATTGGTACAGTTTTGCTTCTGTTTTATGTTTTGGTGTTTTGGCCTCGATGCGTGTAGGATCTTAGCTCCCCAATCAGGGATTGAACCCACACTACTAACAGTGGAAGGTAAAGTATTGGCCACTGGGCCACCAAGGAAGTCCCTGGGAGCAGTTCTTATGCCCTATGCCCAGATTATTCGCCTCAGAGCTTTGCTCGGTCATTACTGTTAAATGAATGAATGAATGAATTCAGAACCTTTGAAGAGAACTTAAAAAACTCCCTGAAAAGTGGAAACATCACATGTGTAAGTCACTTAGCGCTGTTCCCTAAATACTTCTGTCTTCCCACCTTCTAAGCATGTGATAAAAACGTCAGGCCTTCACTTTCTTTGGAATCATACATGATCGTGTAATCTCTTTTGAGAAATGAGCTGTGAGCAGAAAGGGTATGAGTATTCCTTCTGGGGAAGAGATTTAAAAGCCGGTGCACGGTCCATCGCTTTCCCTCTGTCAGGATGATGGCTGTGTTTCAGATGATGGAACATGGCGGTGGCTGCTCTGCCAGTCTGGGTGTGGGAGTGGCTTGGAGAGGCCCCAGACGACTCACAGGGATCTGTAGCACAGATGAGCATGGAACGTTTGTGATTTTAAGCTACAGGATTTTTTTTTTGGGGGGGGAGATGAATATATTTATTAACAATTATAGTGGGTGATTCCAAAGGGGTATGTGTGCTACGCTATGCTAAGTTGCTTCAGTCGTGTGACCCCATGGACTGAACCTACCAGGTTCCTCTGTCTATGAGATCTTCCAGGCAAGAATACTGGAGGGCATTGCCATGCCCTCCTCCAGGGGATCTTCCTGACCTGGATCTCCTGCATTGCAGGCAGATTTTTTACTGTCTGAGCTACCAGGGAAGCCCACAAAGGAGTATACACAGGTATAAAAGTTATCAAGTTGCATACTTTAAATATGTGCAGTTTATGGTCTACAAATTATATTCTAATAAAGTTGCTGAAAAGAAAATGCTCAAATCCATAGTTTATTTGACGGCTTCAAAAAAGGAAAAAAATCTTATATGAATCTAGATGTTATATTTTTATTCTAAGCAAGTATTTAAATATTTTCTTCATGTAACATTGTTTTTTTTAATGTCTTGAGCAAGATTTAGTTTCTAACTTGAAAAGTCAGTAAAGAGAATTATTATAGTTCTTTTCAGGGAAAGATGACTATATTTTTAGTTCAAAATTACCTTCAGGGAACCAGGAGTAATGTACCCAGTGACATCTTATACTGATAGAGAAGCTGAACGGATAGATGTCTGGTGTTGGCTTGGATGAAGATTGCTACTAGTGTGATTTACCCAAGAGGATAAATTACCTTTATAAGCTACGGGGATTTTTAATGTTGTTTAATGTTTAATGTTGCAGCATAACCTAGCTTATCTGGATTGAGGAACCATAGAAGACTTTCTGGGGACGATTTTGAAAATGAACATCACCGTCGCCAAGCATGAGCAGAGAGAAGAGAGGAAAGGAGAACCTGCGTTAGAGGCAGGGCTCTGCTGTTATCAGTTCAGAAGCCAATCTGTGGGGTAGAATGGGGCCCTCTGTGTGGGACCCTGGAAGCTGCTAACTGGGCCTGGAAGGGCCATTTGGTCTGTGCACCATGGCTAGGGAGGTGGTGAGGAGCCAGGCTTGTGGATGATGTGTGAAGGCATGGGTGGGGTGCAGAGGTCACAACAGCACTGCACGTCCTACATGTAAAGTGCTTTTCAAATTTCGAGTTCATTGCCACTATTTAAAATCCCTGATTTTTGACTTCTCTGGAAAACTCAGACGGCCTGGGTGCTGCAGTTTGAGACTTCTTAAGACACAGTGTATCTGCTACAGGTCCCTACTATCTGCGGCCACACTTGCTTCATTCATTTCCCTACTTGCTGGACTCCTGGGACCACTGAAATTGCAGATCCCCGTATGACTTGGACTTGGGAACCTAGTCTCAACCTACGTTCTATTTATGAACTGTTTTTAGAAGCAAAGCCGTGCACCTCCCTCTCTGAATGGCAGTTGCTCTTTCCAGCACTAAAGTAGGATTGTCTTAGGATCAGTTCAGTGCCTAATAGAACAAGGATGTGCCAAAGCTTGACATATCTTGCCAGGCAGAAGATAAAGTGATTCTGGGTTGAGACTCAAGATAGGGACATTGAAACCAGGAGTTCTTTTTTTTTAAAATTAAATTTGGTTGGCGTGTCGTTGCTTTACCATGTGGTGTGAGTTTCTGCTGTACAGCAAAGTGAATTAGTCATCCACATACATGTGCCCCATCCTTTTTGGATTTCCTTAGGTGATGGAATTCCAGTTGAGCTATTCCAAATCCTGAAAGATGATGCTGTGAAAGTGCTGCACTCAATATGCCAGCAAATTTGGAAAACTCAGCAGTGGCCACAGGACTGGAAATGGTCAGTTTTCATTCCAATCCCAAAGAAAGGCAATGCCAAAGAATGCTCAAACTACCGCACAATTGCACTCATCTCACATGCTAGTAAAGTAATGCTCAAAATTCTCCAAGCCAGGCTTCAGCAATATGTGAACTGTGAACTTCCTGATGTTCAAGCTGGTTTTAGAAAAGGCAGAGGAACCAGAGATCAAATTGCCAACATCTTCTGGATCATGGAAAAAGCAAGAGAGTTCCAGAAAAACATCTATTTCTGCTTTATTGACTATGCCAAAGCCTTTGACTGTGTGCATCACAATCAACTGTGGAAAATTCTGAAAGAGATGGGAATACCAGACCACCTGATCTGCCTCTTGAGAAATTTGTATGCAGGTCAGGAAGCAACAGTTAGAACTGGACATGGAACAACAGATTGGTTCCAAATAGGAAAAGGAGTTCATCAAGGCTGTATATTGTCACCCTGTTTATTTAACTTATATGCAGAGTACATCATAAGAAACGCTGGACTGGAAGAAACACAAGCTGGAATCAAGATTGCTGGGAGAAATATCAATAACCTCAGATATGCAGATTACACCACCCTTATGGCAGAAAGTGCCAAGAACTAAAAAGCCTCTTGATGAAAGTGAAAGTGGAGAGTGAAAAAGTTGGCTTAAAGCTCAACATTCAGAAAATGAAGATCATGGCATCCAGTCCCATCACTTCATGGGAAATAGATGGGGAAACAGTGGAAACAGTGTTAGACTTTATTTTTCTGGGCTCCAAAATCACT
Source organism: Bos grunniens (assembly GCF_055505025.1). Taxonomy (NCBI): domain Eukaryota; kingdom Metazoa; phylum Chordata; class Mammalia; order Artiodactyla; family Bovidae; genus Bos; species Bos grunniens. Next base: position 81,266,707 of record NC_141179.1, on the reverse strand, counting down.
ACAGATGGTGACTGCAGCCATGAAATTAAAAGGTGCTTACTCCTTGGAAGGAAAGTTATGACCAACCTAGATAGCATATTCAAAAGCAGAGACATTATTTTGCCAACAAAGGTCCGTCTAGTCAAGGCTATGGTTTTTCCTGTGGTCATGTATGGATGTGAGAGTTGGACTGTGAAGAAGGTTGAGCGTTGAAGAATTGATGCTTTTGAACTGTGGTGTTGGAGAAGACTCTTGAGAGTCCCTTGGACTGCAAGGAGATCCAACCAGTCCATTCTGAAGGAGATCAGCTCTGGGATTTCTTTGGAAGGAATGATGCTAAAGCTGAAACTCCAGTACTTTGGCCACCTCATGCGAAGAGTTGACTCATTGGAAAAGACTCTGATGCTGGGAGGGATTGGGGGCAGGAGGAGAAGGGGACGACAGAGGATGAGATGGCTGGATGGCATCACTGACTCGATGGACCTGAGTCTGAGTGAACTCCGGGAGTTGGTGATGGACAGGGAGGCCTGGCGTGCTGTGATTCATGGGGTTGCAAAGAGTCCGACACGACTGAGCGACTGATCTGATCCGATCTGATCTGATCCCTTTAGGTCGCCACAGAGCGCTGTGCTATACAGTAGGTTCTCCTTGATTATCCGTTTTATATATAGTTTTTTTTTTTTTTGTCCTTTGGATGTCATTTTTTAAAAAATTTTACTTTATTTTTAAACTTTACAATATTGTATTAGTTTTGCCAAATATCGAAATGAATCCGCCACAGGTATACCCGCGTTCCCCATCCTGAACCCTCCTCCCTCCTCCCTCCCCTACCCTCCCTCTGGGTCGTCCCAGTGCACCAGCCCCAAGCATCCAGTACCGTGCATCGAACCTGGACTGGCGACTCGTTTCATACATGATATTATACATGTTTCAATGCTATTATATATAGTATTAATAGTGTAAATATGTCAGTCCTGGAGACACGATTGGGAGGTTGCTGGTTCTGGCCCTGTTGGCATGTTAGCCGGGGCCACTTTCTCTTTCCATAAACGGGCAGGATGGAGAGAAGCTAAGGGGGAGGTCTGTGCGAGAGAAAGTGGAAAGTGGTCAGAGCGCGGACCGCGGAGAGGTCTGCGCGCGGAGGAGGAAGTCATATTCAGACCTCAGAGAATCTCTTTGGCGAGACTGCTTCAGCTCAGCAGATGAAAGAAGATGTGGAGCAAACACAGGGGGAACAAAGGCTGTGGAGGAAACCCAGGCAGGCTTAGGAGATAAGTCAGGGGAAGAAGACAAAGGCAGCTAAATTTAAACAGGAGAGAAAAGCTGTCTCAGCAGGGCCAGCAGCGTCTATAAATACCTGGATGGCAGCAAGCTCCAGAAAGAAAGGAGGAATTATTCCCTGCCTCCTCAGATGCAGGACACCGCCGGAGGCCACAAGGAAGCCGGGAAGGCGTCAGCCTGTGGGCCGTGGGGGAATAAAGCGTTTTTTGTGCCTGGGGAGGAACTGGGCAGTGAGCAAGGACGCGGGCTCCTGAGCGTCTGCTTGCAGACAGACCTCCTGAAGGCCCCCCCGGGGCCGCCAGGCCGGGAGGGACCACGGAACCTCTCACGGCTGCTCTTTGCTGACCCGGAGGAGTCCTGTTGGAGAGAAGGAGCCCTTTGGCCTGGACCTCGAAACCGATTGCTGGCCTTCCAAGTCTTTCCCCTTCCCTAGCTACCGTTTCCCTCTTTGTAAAATGGGGATCACTGCTGGTAACTTCCCAGGGAGAGTCTGAGGATCAGATGAGTCTGGGAAAGGGTTTTGGAAGCCCTAAAGCCTGTGACAGATGGAAGGCGTGCTTTGCCCGATAACCAGCGGCCTGTGTTTCCCCAGGCCCCGTGGCTAAGTGGGTCGTGGGTGTCATTAAAGGGCAGGAAGCCTCTTCCTTTCCATTTGCTCTTCCTCTCTCCCTCCCTTGCTCTCACGATCCCTGATGTTCCTTCTTCAAACATTCCTTGATGCACAGGCATGGCCGGGGGCCCTGGTGTTACGTCTCAGAGCAGCGCAGAGTCCCTGTTTTTAAGGAGTTGATGGTTCAACCGGAAGGGGAGGGCACCAACCCAGATAACTTCCTTCTGATGCAGATGGCACCGCAGTAGAGGCACGGGCTTAGCCGCAGGTGACCAAGGAGGCGCGGTGTGGGCCAGAGAGGAGGGACAGTGTGTAGTCACGTGCCGAGACGGGAACAGCACCGTGCGAGTTAGGGACCACCCCGCAGTCCAGTGAGGACCACAGCATGGGCTGTGTCTCCTGCAGCAAGTGTTGAGATGATGCCGGAGGGGGATCCAGGGCTGTGTTGAGCAGTCTTGCAGGCTGGGCCAAAGACACATGTCCTGTTGGTAGAGGGGATTCACTGAAGGATCCAGAGCAGGGAGAACCAAGACGATCTTTCCATTTTAGAAAGCTTTTTCTGGGAACTTCCCAGGTGGTCCAGTGGTTAAGCATCCACCTTGCAATTATGAGTTTGAGTTTGAGGGATATGACTTTGATCCCTGGTAGGGGAACTAAGTTCTCACGTGCTTTGGAGCAAGTAAGCCCACAGGCCTCAACTAGGACCTGAGGCAGCCAAATAAATGTTAAAAAAGGTAAGAATCAAAAAAGAAAAAGAAAGCTCTCTCTATAGTCAGTGTGGGTGGACTGAAGTCCGTGGTCTGAGCAGAGCACTGCCCATTCTTCTGATATGTATTTGCCAGGTGTGATTGATTTGAGAAACCTGAGTCACCAGAACTCATGGGGAGAGGGAAAGGGTTAAGCTTGGGCTGAGCTGAGACCCTGAGTGAAAGTACTAATTAGCGGAGGGCAGGTGTCCAGGAAATTGCTGAGGCTGGGCTTCCTGGCTTAGGCTGGAGATAATACACCGCTCCCATCCCATACTTCTCCAAAGAGGAAACGCCACCTTGGGGCCCAGTTTCGGAAACCCCAGCGCAGGGCCAAGTGCCTCTTCTCACCCCTTCTTTCTGCCTGCTTGCACTCCTGTTTGAGAAAGGAGGGCAGTGGGCTGGGTAGAGTCATGCCATCATGAAAGCTCCCATGTGAGGTGATCATGCTGTATCTGTGTCTCATGAAAGCTCCCATGTGAGGTGATCATGCTGTATCTGTGTCTCATGAAAGCTCCCATGTGAGGTGATCATGCTGTATCTGTGTCTCATGAAAGCTCCCATGTGAGGTGATCATGCTGTATCTGTGTCTCATGAAAGCTCCCATGTGAGGTGATCATGCTGTATCTGTGTCTCATGAAAGCTCCCATGTGAGGTGATCATGCTGTATCTGTGTCTCATGAAAGCTCCCATGTGAGGTGATCATGCTGTATCTGTGTCTCATGAAAGCTCCCATGTGAGGTGATCATGCTGTATCTGTGTCTCATGAAAGCTCCCATGTGAGGTGATCATGCTGTATCTGTGTCTCATGAAAGCTCCCATGTGAGGTGATCATGCTGTATCTGTGTCTCATGAAAGCTCCCATGTGAGGTGATCATGCTGTATCTGTGTCTCATGAAAGCTCCCATGTGAGGTGATCATGCTGTATCTGTGTCTCATGAAAGCTCCCATGTGAGGTGATCATGCTGTATCTGTGTCTCATGAAAGCTCCCATGTGAGGTGATCATGCTGTATCTGTGTCTCATGAAAGCTCCCATGTGAGGTGATCATGCTGTATCTGTGTCTCATGAAAGCTCCCATGTGAGGTGATCATGCTGTATCTGTGTCTCATGAAAGCTCCCATGTGAGGTGATCATGCTGTATCTGTGTCTCATGAAAGCTCCCATGTGAGGTGATCATGCTGTATCTGTGTCTCATGAAAGCTCCCATGTGAGGTGATCATGCTGTATCTGTGTCTCATGAAAGCTCCCATGTGAGGTGATCATGCTGTATCTGTGTCTCATGAAAGCTCCCATGTGAGGTGATCATGCTGTATCTGTGTCTCATGAAAGCTCCCATGTGAGGTGATCATGCTGTATCTGTGTCTCATGAAAGCTCCCATGTGAGGTGATCATGCTGTATCTGTGTCTCATGAAAGCTCCCATGTGAGGTGATCATGCTGTATCTGTGTCTCATGAAAGCTCCCATGTGAGGTGATCATGCTGTATCTGTGTCTCATGAAAGCTCCCATGTGAGGTGATCATGCTGTATCTGTGTCTCATGAAAGCTCCCATGTGAGGTGATCATGCTGTATCTGTGTCTCAGAACCTTCTGGAACTCTTCCGTCTTTGTCTCTGCCTCGCCTAACTTCCCTGTCCTTATGGCTTCCCTCTTCTGTCCCCTCTCATTCCCAGATGACAGCAGGGTGTTATTTTGTTCACTCTGTTTCTCTCTGAATACAGAGCCTGCATATGAGCTGAGGTTGATTCTAACTGCTCTGCCCCTCAGAGAATTTCCCGATTATTGGCTTTGGTCATCTGAAATAAAATCCCTGCTGTTAATCGAAGGATGACACCAGCCCCTTGTGCAGCGTGGGGCTTGCAAAGAAGTACACAGGTGGAGCCTCACACATGCTGGGCACAGGCCACAGGGCCTGTAACAGACTCACCCAACACAAAACAAAAAACCCCCAAACAAGACAACAACTCCCCAAGCAGAGAATTTCATGGTGGAAGAGGCTCTAAGGATCATGCAGTAGACATACTGGAGGACACACTCGATTCCCACAGTCTAACTAGACAATCGTCCTTCTGCTTTGTGGTCTCCTCCCCACACATGCAGAAATGGACTCTAGTAGCAATATTTTTATTATGTAATCTTTCTACCCCAGTCCCTGCTGATTGGGCAGTCAGCTGATTGTCCCGCTGGTGGACACCTGACTCAGGAAAATCAACCCAGAGGATGAGCTGGTCCCCGCTGATTGTCCCGCTGGTGGACACCTGACTCAGGAAAAACAACCCAGAAGATGAGCTGGTCCAATCAGACCATCTCCAGAAAATCTGGAGCTGGGTTGCAAAGGGAAGTGTTTAGCTTGCTGGGGGTCTGGTGCTTCTCCAGCCACGCCTAAATGAGGGCTGAGCAAGCCATGTTGGGTCATCATGGGGCCTGTGTGAGCAAGAGAAAGTTTATTTGCAGGGAGAAAAATTAGAAACAAATTGAATGACCGAGAAAGAGAGTGACAAAGTGACAGAGAAAGAGAAGCAAGTGAAAGAAAGAAAGAAAAAGAGGGAGGGAGAGAGACAAGGATGACGAGCTTGCTTTGGTCCCTGAGTGACTGTGTGTCTTGGGTGCTCCTGCCCTTGGCTTCTGTAAAATACTCCTGTGTTCTTCTGGTAAATTCCTTTTGTTTGGGTTAGTTTGGACAGGTACCTTGTAACCATGTGGTTGGACAACCAGACTTGTTCCTCCAGGAGCAAGCAAAATTGTAACTAGAAATGTCCAGACCTCTTATTATTTTGGAAACCCGGTGAAAGAATTCCATCATGAGCTTTCTTTTTAACCCTTTTGATATCTCATCCCCTCTGGTTAGGAAGTCCTTCTTGAGGTCCAGTCTGAACGTCTCTTGTCACATTTCAAGCTAATTACTTTTGTTCTGTGAAAGGCCATTTTCGTTTTATCTTCTATTCTCTTTTCCTTACAGTAACTTGTGCATAGTAGATGCTTATGCATATATTTTCCCCCTGTTGAATAGAGAATGGTGCCCGTGGGGACCCAGGAACCATAAGTTATTGCTTCTGAGACATTACAGAGCAGTTGGCAAGGAAGCTGAGATGGGCAGTACCCCCGGCTTCTCAGTATTCAAATGAGGAGGACAGCACCTGGTGAAAAAGTTAGATGAACAGGCTCAGGAACAGGAATGTGGAATTCCCTCTCTGTGCAAGCGAATTCTCTGCTGGATGTTTGTGGTTCCCTTTGGGTCACACTCAGTGTTTCTAACCAGGATAGATCCACAGGAACAATGGAGTCCAGTTAGTTGTGGACTCAGCTTCGTGTGGAGGAAACTCTTCTCCTCATTCGATCTGTTCTATGAGGACAGGAAGATGCTCAGCAGGCTACCGCTCCCCTGAGATCACAGTGCTGCAAGGGTCCAGGCCAGATGGTAAACGCCACCCTTCTGAGTCTAATGTGGGTAAACAGCCCCTTGGTCATAATGGAGTCGCGAAGAGTAAGAAACCTGCATGCCATTTTCCCTGTGAAATAAAAACCAGTCTTATATCTTCATATAAGTTGTGTTTCGACCCTCCTGTGAAAAGAAAGTGGTTTTTTCCTCTTGGAGGCTTTGGGTTTCTATCTCGCAAGATTGTAAGAGTTGTCACAGCCTGCATGGGATCTGAACTTAACGCCACTGGGGTTGATCAATGCTAAAGCAGTCGGAGATGGGGGAGCTGAGCGTCTTTCACTGGGAAAGGGCAATTGCCTTTTACTGACTTGATTCTCAGCAAGTTTTCCTGCAGTAGGTGACTGTGGAGTTGCCTTAGTGTTGGCTGTTGAAACAGAGGAAGCTTTCTCCAAAGGCAGGGCTGAGTTGTATAGAAAGAAGCAGCTCAGTCTAGAGGAATGTAGCGACGGCGGAATGGGGCTTATAGCTGTGCCTAGCCTTGTCCATGACTGTTTTGTTTGGGATGCATGATACAGTACATTAAATTTTTTTTTTTTTTTTTTTAGCCAGTGCTAGAAAATAAGACTATTTCACATAAAGATCTGGATTTCTCATTCTTAAAAAAACAAAAATAAAATAAACCTCTGGCTATGCTGGACCCTGTTCTATGGCAACAATTGGCTATACCCCAATAGTGTGGGTGCTCAGACACTCAGTTGTGTCCAACTCTTTGTGACTCCATGGACTCCCACCAGGCTCCTCTGTCCATGGGATTCTCCAGGCAAGAATACTGGAGTGGCTTGTCATATCCTCCTCCAGGGGATCTTTCTGACCCAAGGATTGAACCCACGTCTTCTGTGTTACTGAGCCCACCCAAATAGTAGTGCTCCCTTCAAAGGAGGCACGTGTCCTTTAGTTCGTCACAGCTCTCTCCACCACATGTGGTCTGGTACCCCTTTTACTTCACTTATTATCCGAGTAGACATTTTAGTTTGCAATCCATTAAATAATGGAAATAGCACTGCACTGGCAATAGAAGGCCTGAATGCTAGTTCTGATGCCAAGATGCTACAGTGGTATTGGGCAAGTCTCTTAAGCTCACTGCACCTTTGCTAACTCACACATGAAAGGGAATATTGTTTTACCACGTGAAGGTGTCTGGAAAATTGATTCATTCATCCATCTGCTCGTTCGGTCAATGTTTATTGCATGAATACATTATGTACTCAATAACGGAGCAGTGTAGCCAAGGCGGATGTTGCGGAGGAGGAAATAGTTAATTACATACGGGGGAGAAATACAAGGTACCCTGAAGTCACACTGCAAGAGCACTTTACCCAGTCTAGGGTGCGAAGAAAGCCTTCAGGACGGCATGAGTTGAAATTGAGACTTGAAGGATGAGCCGCCGAGAGTAAGGGAAGGAGAGGGATGACCTGGGCAGAGGAGACAGCGTGACCAAGGCTGGGAGCGAGAGAAAGCAAGGCATGTTTGGGAAACTTACAGGGATGTGATGCAGCTGGAAAAGGATGGAAGGTGAAAAAAGACCTGGAGTTTGAGAGGTGAGCGAAGGCCAGATTATGAGGGGTTTGGTGCCAGAAAGGGCTCCGGCCAGATTTGGTCTAGGGCCTCTAGTTTTGAGACTTGTCTGCCTCTCTAGCAGACATTCAAGAAGGAGAAATGGCAAGTGGATGGGTGGACAGATTCCCAGTATTGGCATAAGAGACAGAAAGCTTTTCTTCAAAAGTAAGCAAAGAAAACAATTATTAGCTAGTCAGTGGTGGATCCCGGTTGAGTCTGATGCAACTAACTTGTCACCGAAATGCACTTATAGCTAGCAAATAGAACACATGATAAAAACTACTTGTAATAAGTCATATTTTAGTAGGAAATAAAAACTGCCTGGTTCAGCTGTTTTTGACTTTTATCTTGACAACAGTTACTATTTGCTGTCAATTAACTGAACTGCTGGCAAAAAAAAAAAAAAAAAAAGGCAAACAAACATCTGAAAAATTAATCAGCTTCCAAATGGGTTTCCCAGAAAACCCATTCTTATCAGACTGGCAATGGTAGCTACAGAAATGTTGCCTGGGTAACATTTAAATATAAAGATAGTAACAGAAGGAAATCATCACCTAGGGCACTTTTAAAACTTGATCCAAGTTTCTGAAAGTCTAGGCTTTGTTAGATAATAATGCAAGAATTATTTGGATGTCCAAGGTGGTGCTAGTGGTAAAGGACCCGTGTGCCAAAGCAGGAGACATCGGAGACACAGGTTTGATCCCTGGGTTTTAAAGCTCACCTGGAGGAGGGCATGGCAACCCACTGCAGTATTCTTGCCTGGAGAATTCTCATGGACAGAGGAGCCTGGTGGGCTGCAGTCCATAGAGTCTCAGAGAGTTGAACCTGTCTGGAGCTACCACACACGCATGTGCAAGAATTATTTAAATAACACCAACAGTTAGTCGATGCTTCCGGGTAATTGAAGAAAACAAATTCTCTTAATCCAAATATGTATTTTGTTCTTTGTATCCTTTGGGGGTGAGGAATGAGAACCAGCCTCATCATTGTGATTGCTAGTGGGGATGGGACTAGAAAAGTTCCTCCCAGGTGGTCACCAGTGTAAAGCATGCCCACCGCCCGCTCTGCCCAGGGCTGTGGGGAAAATGAGCGTATTCCCTCCCTCCCTGGCCCATGTCAGAGTCCTTGGCATCTCTCCAGCTCCACTACTTGTTTTAGATTGGAGCAGGGATGAGGCAGGTCTTCCCACAGAGTCTAAAAATTCCTCTTTAAAAGGATCATCTGTATTCTGGCACAGAACCGTGAATAAAAAGCGCAGCCATCTCTGCTTTTCTGACTGTTGCCCTTCGTCTGAGATCTGGGCCATCAGATTAATGATAAATGGTTGAGAGCCACAGACAGGGCTTGGCCAGGTGAACTGTCTACAGGAAGCCACTGGAGACCTCCATCAAAATCCTTAGACTGATATCTCTCTCAATAGCTCTCTCTCCAAGGTTAGATATCCCAAGATTACAGATTCTTTCTCAAAAGTGTTATTTTTAGAGTAGTATATTAGAACCAAATCAGTCCATTCTGCAAACATTTATTGAATTCTGGCAATGTGCTGTATGATATGATAGGTGTAAAGAATGAATAATAACAATTATGGTAAGAATCACTAGTTACTGAGCATTTACTAAGGGGCAGGTACTGTGCTTGGTGCTGTATATATAGTACTTTGTTTAATCCTTTTAAATGCCTTAAGAGGTAAGTAGTATTGCCTGTCTGATCAAGATGAGAATACTGAGATTTAGAAAGGTTAATCATCTTGCCCAAAGTCAAAATGGCCCACGTAGAGTGTGTAGGAGGTGGGTTTGAACCCAGCTGTCTGATTCTGAAGCCAAAGCCCTTAACCAACATGCTGCTCTGGGGGGAGTCCTCAGACCTGGGGGAGAGAAGTCATGTAAACTGGTGATGGTAGCAGGAGAGACTCGTGCCTGCAGAGAGGGACATGATCAGTAGCTAGGAGGCCCAAAGAGGCAGCTGAACTAGATGTTTCCTGTGGAAGGGACATCTGAGCAAGACTCAGTGGAAACTCAATAGAAGGCAGCAAAATTGCTCCCGGCGGAGGAAGCTAGAGCATGTGCAAAGGACCGGAGTGTGGTTTTGCTCAGGGACAGCCAGGAGTTCCATGTGGCTGGAGAACGTTGGAATGAGTTGGAAAGATACATTGGAGTAAAACTGTGAAGTGTTTCAAATGCTAGCCCAGGGAATATGGATTTTATTCTACAGAATGGTGGCCCCGGCTTTATCATACCAAATGACCTTTCTGATAACAATACATGATTAAGAACAGCTCCTTCTCATAGCTGTGGTTTTTCCAGTAGTGTTGTACGGATGTGAGAGTTGGACCATAAAGAAGGCTGGGTGCTGAAGAATTGATGCTTTCAAATTGTGGTGTTGGAGAAGACTCTTGAGAGTCCCTTGGACTGCAAGGAGATCCAACCAGTCCATTCTAAAGGAGATCAACCCTGAATATTCATTGGAAGGACTGTTTCTGAAGCGCCAGTACTTTGGCCACCTGATGCAGAGAGCTGACTCACTGGAAAAGACCCTGATGCTGGGAGAGATTGAGGGCCAAAGGAAACTGGTGGCAGCAGAGGATGAGATGGTTAGAGAGCATCACTGACTTGGTGGACATGAATCTGAGCAAACTCTGGGTGATAGAGGACAGAGGAGACTGGCATGCTGTGGTCCATGGGGTCGCAAGGAGTCGGACATGGCTTAGCAGCTGAGCAACAACAGCCTTCCAATTTTCAACCTAAAAACCTTAAGTTATCCTTGACTGCATCCTCTTTCCAACACGTCGTATGGTTGATTTATAGTGTTGTACTGGTGTCAGGTGTACAGCACAGTGAATCATTTTATATATACATATACATCTGTCTATTCTTTTTCAGATTCTTCTCCCACACAAATCACCATAGAGCCTTGAGCAGAGGTCCCTATGCTGCGCAGTAGTTCCTTGTTGATTGCTTGTTTTATATAAATAATGTGTATATGTTTCATATTGTTCACCAACAGTATGAAAAGGCAAAAAGATATGACAGCAGAAGGCGAGTCCCCCAGGTCAGAAGGCGAGTCCCCCAGGTCAGAAGGCGAGTCCCCCAGGTCAGAAGGCGAGTCCCCCAGGTCAGAAGGCGAGTCCCTCAGGTCAGAAGGCGAGTCCCCCAGGTCAGAAGGCGAGTCCCCCAGGTCAGAAGGCGTCCGATACGCTACTGTGGAAGAGTGGAGGGCAATTACCGACAGCTCCAGAAAGGATGAAGCAGCTTGGCCAAAGCAGAAATGATGCTCAGCTGTGGATGCGCCTGGGAGTGGAAGTCCAGTGCTGTAAAGAACAGTACTGCATAGGAGCCTGACATGTCAGGGGAGTGTGTGTGTGTGTGTGCACGTGCTGTTGCTCAGTTGTATCCAGCTCTTTGCGACCCCAGGGACTGTAGCCTGCCAGGCTCACTCTGTCCATGGAATTTTCCAGGCAAGAATGCTGGAGTGGGTTGCCATTTCCTACTCCAGGGGATTTTCCTGACCTCAGGATCGAACCTGAGTCTCTTGTGCCTCCTGTATTGGCAGGCAGATTCTTTACCACTGGGCCACCAGAGAAGCCCAATTCCTCCATTACCAAAGCCCATAAAGTGTCTCCTTTACTAACACTGTACCATAAACAACACAACACATACCCGGTCTTTTAAAAAATAGAACTCTGGGTTATTTTCCATTTGTTTTAAATACTACATTTTAACACATTCAGTTGGAAATTAAAAGACATATTAATGGAAAAATGCATTTTGTAAGCCATAAAGTTGCCTATGATTGCTCGTCATCATTAATCTCACTTGAGTTAATCATTTACTTACATAAATTTGTTTTAAGGAAAACTGTACTATCCCACTCATTGGGAAGTAGATTCATTTGACGTAAATTGGGGGTATATTAAGTACACATTAAAATAATAAATAGCTATCAAATTTAAAAATACTTTATGTCTCATCTGAAATATCCCATCTTAGTATCTAAAATATCTCATTCTTAGTATCCTTGCCACAACTGGGGAAATGCTAAGATGCTAGAATACACTCTATACCATGATGGAACATGTAGTGTTCTGCATGTGAAATGATTATATAATGATATAGTAGTTATATAATCATATAGGGACTATATGATTACTGCTACTGCACTTTTTGTGGTTAATAAAGAAGCCAAGCATTCAACTTTCATTCCGTCTGGCTGTTATAGGTGGTTGTTTCAAAGATGCATAGTAAATTTTGTTTCTAAGAAACACGCATTCATATAAATGGAGAAAAATATGAAGATCAAGGGTTAAGTATATCCTTTTTACATGATGATAGTCCTTGAGTATACAGATTTCTTAAATGAAGTGACTGATTATATGTGATGAAGTCAATCACCAATCAAGCCCTTCTGAAGTGGAGTGAGTCCTCAGAGATTATTTAGGCTATATTCACTAGAGGGGGAAGTTAAACAGCTGTCACAAAAATGCCCCAAATGCAAGGGCTCATTTTTCCTGTGGGGTAAATCGCTGGACTCTGCCCAGATGAGCTGGACAGCTTCGGCGTCCACTTGGGCATGCCTACTGCCTATCTGTTAGAGATTGGGTGGGAGTTATGCTCGGTTTCCAGTTGGAAGGAAACGAGAAAGAGAGTAAGTAGAAAGCACATTTGTTGTCTTAGGGGCTCCGTCACTTCCACTCACGTTCCATTGCAGGCACTTAGTCACATGGATGGTCAACTGCAGGGCAGCAAACGACCAGCTAGCCCTCCTGCCGTAGCAGAAGGGGAGAGGACTTTTTGCCCACAGTCTCAGCCCCACTGACCCCAAGCCCTCTTTTTAAAGAGGAAGAAACAAAAGCCCACAGAAGGAAAATGATTCACTTCCATCAAGAAGTCATCTGGGAAATTTTTAAAGTTATTCGGTTACTCATTCAACTAGCTAGCCCATATTTACTGAGCGTCTACTAAGTGCCAGACATGGTTCTAGGCCCTGGGGATGGTAGAGACAAAGTCCTTGCACTTAAAGATTTTTATGTTATTGTTGGAGAAGGAAGACAATAAGCAAGTGAAAAGAGGAAAGAGCACTTAAGATTATAAAGAAGGCTGGTGAGGAAATGGGAGGCAGAGACCAGGCATGGTTGGCACAGATTATGTGGGCTAGGTCGTTACTGTATGCTTGTCCCCCAGCACCCTGCCCCCCAGCTTCTGTTACAGTGGCCAATAGGCTATTGCTAGGAAGGATTACCAATCCTTAAATACTGGAGTGGGTAGCCATTGCCTTCTCTGGGGGATCTCCCCAACCCAGGGATCGAACCCAGGTCTCCCGTGCTGCAGGAGGATTCTTTACCGTCTGAGCCGCCAGGGAAGCCCCAACTGCTGGATCCCCAAGCCTTAAGCGCCGTTTCACCACTGCCAGCTCAAAGTCCCACCGACCCTTCGTCCCACCAGTGTTCTGCCCTTTTGTTGTTGTTCGGTTGCTCAGTCTTGTCTGACTCTCTGTGACCCCGTGGACTGCAGCATGTCAGGCTCCTCTGCCTTCCACTTCCCAGAGTTTGCTGAAATTCATGTCCATGGAGTCGATGATGCTACCCAGCCACTTCATCCTCTGCTGCCTGCTTCTCCTTTTTAGCTACCAAGATGCTTGTATTGACGATGACTGTTAATGGAGACTGGCAGCTTTCTTTCAGGATCAGAATTTTGAATTCCTCCCAGATGAACAGTGCTAGCAAACAATTAGTGATTATTAGGTGCCTGATGTGACAAGATTTTGATGTCTTAATTTAGTTCCCAGTGGGAGGATACATGTCACCCAAGCTGCCTAGAACCGCAAAGGGAAAAGTGAGCTGTATATAGAGGCTGTAGATTAGAGTCTGGGACTGGGGGAAGGGGAACAGCCCTGGCAGAAGGGAAAGGCCCTGCAAAATATTCTGGACATTAAAGGAAACGAGTTAAAGCAAAAGGAAATGTGTATAAAGTAAAAGAGAACTGGTCCTTTATTGCAGAGAGAGCTCAAGCTCTCTGATTTTTTTTTTAATTTTTGAGAAGTAATATTTATAAAGGATTGCCTGAAAGGTATATCATATACTCAACTTGAAGAATATAGTTTAGACATTAATTTTTAGGCTGACTTAGGCTTTATAGGTTCAAACAGTGTTTTTCTGGTCTGTGAAAATTGTTTTTACTGCATTGTGCCCTTGGGTTTTCTCCCAGGAACACTGTCAAAGAAAACCAGCCTCAAGGCTTACATTGTTGTATTTGTTTCAGGGGTTTTGTTAAGGACACTGCCTGGGGCATTAATCAGTGCCCCTACAAGAACAATTCCCTTCCGGGCTTAGTGCCTGGGGAAGTTTTGCTTGTCCTGAAGACCTGATTGTGTGTGTGTGTGCATGTGTGTGAACACTGAGGATCGTGTGACTGATTTCCTTTTTTTGTTTTGGCAACCAGGAAGGTCAATGCCAAAGTCAGGTTCATTTAGTCACTGTATAGAACCTTAAGTGACCTAATAATATAGCTCCTAACTCTTTGCTCTCAGAATCGATCTTTTCTAATGAGTCTTTTCTTTGGTCTAGATTATTATTTACATGCACGCACACACACACACACACTTACATGGTATGAGGAAGGGGGTATAAGTAAATGAAGAAGGAACTTAATGCATGTTGAACTCTCAGTCATTCACATCTTCCTGGGAGTGACCAAAATGATGGAGTAAAAGGACCCTCAGGTTGCCTTCTCTCATGAGCACACCAAAATCACAGCAATCTGTGTAACAACCATTGTTGAAAAAGACCAAAACCTACCGGAAAAGATCCTTTAAAAAGACATAAAGATGGAACCAAAAAGATACTAGTAGAAGGAACAGACTCATGATACATTCAAATGTCATATCCACCCCTCCCCTGGGTATGTGACCCACAAACTGGGGAATAATTATATTACAGAGGTTTTCCCACAAGAGTGAGTGTTCTCAGCCCCACATTGCCCCAGGCTGGGAGGGCAGCACTTGGAAGAAGAGCCCTCAGAGCATTTGGCTTTGAAGGCCAGTGGTAACTGACTGCAGGAGTTCCACGAGATTGGAGGGAAAAGAGACTTCACGCTTCAAGAGCACTCACAGAATCCCATGTGTACCAGCGTGAAAGTGTCCAACTTTCAATTAGTCATGTCAAGCTCTTTTCGATCTTATGGACTGTAGCCTCCCAAGCTCCTCTGTCCATGGGATTTCCCAGGCAAGAGTATTGTAGTGGGTTGCTCTTTCCTTTTCCAGGGATCTTCCTGAAACAGGGATCCAACCTACGTCTCCTGCATTAGCAGGCAGATTCTTTATCACTGAGCTCCCAGGGATCCTTGAAAACGCTATGCTAAATTTAAGAAGGGCTCCCCAGGTGGCTCAGTGGTAAAGAGTCTGTTTGCAGTGTAGAAGACCTAGGTTCAATCCTTGGGTCTGGAAGATTCCAGGAGAAGGGAACAGCCTTCTGCTCCAGTATTCTTGCCTGGAGAATTCCATGGACAGAGGAGCCTGGCAGGCTACAGTTCATGGGTTGCAAAGAGTCGGACACGACTGAGTGACTAACATGTACCAGGACACAGGGTAAGGGAAGCAATTTGATAGGAGCCTGGGCCAGACTTACCTGATGGCCTTGAAGGGTGTCCTGGGGAGGCAAAGGGTGGTGGCGGCTCACTGTGGGCACACACTGAGGAGCATTCATCCATGTGAGCTCTTCTGGAGGCTGGCATTTGGGCACCGAGACCTGGCCCCACGTGACAGCCTGTAGACTCCCATGCTGGGATGCCTCAGCCAGAATACAAGCTGGGCCAGGACACTGCCCCACCCACGATAGCTGTCGTTTAGTCCCTAGGTTGTGTCTGACTTTTTGTGACCTCATGGTTTCTCTTCCAGCTTTCTCTGCCTATGGGATTTCTTAGGCAAGAGCACTGGAGTGGCTTGCTATTTTCTTCTCCAGGGGATCTTCCAGAAACAGGGATCAAACCTACGTCTCCTGCATCGGTAGGCAGATTCTTTGCCACTGAGCCACCTGAGAAGCCCACCTGTGAGCAGACAGGCTGCTTAAAGACTCTCTCTGCCTACAGCCACCTCTAGACCACCAGAGCACCAGGACTCAGTTCCACCCGCCAGTGAGCAGTCACTGGCTCCTCCCACCAGGAAGCCTGCATAAACCTCCAGACTGCCTCACTCACCAGGCAAAAGAAAAGTTTTCTTGCAGAAGCAAGAAGATTGCCGTCCTGCAGCTTACAGACTGAGCCCAGAGATGCAGGCAGATCACCCCTTGGGTGGCAGGTGTGGAAGCATAGGGTGCCTTCTACAGAGGGCCACTTCTCCAAGGTCAAGAAATGTAACCAACCTACCATGGACATAAAAATACAAAGAGTTGTGGTACATATACACAATGGAGTATTACTCAGCCATTAAAAAGAATACATTTGAATCAGTTCTAATGAGGTGGATGAAACTGGAGCCTATTATACAGAGTGAAGTAAGCCAGAAGGAAAAACATAAATACAGTATACTAACGCATATATATGGAATTTAGAAAGATGGTAACAATAACCCGGTGTACGAGACAGCAAAAGAGACACTGATGTATAGAGCAGTCTTATGGACTCTGTGGGAGAGGGAGAGGGTGGGAAGATTTGGGAGAATGACATTGAAACATGTAAAATATCATGTAAGAAACGAGTTGCCAGTCCAGGTTTGATGCACGATACTGGATGCTTGGGGCTAGTGCACTGGGACGACCCAGAGGGATGGTATGGGGAGGGAGGAGGGAGGAGGGTTCAGGATGGGGAACACATGTATACCTGTGGCAGATTCATTTTGATATTTGGCAAAACTAATACAATTATGTAAAGATTAAAAATAAAATAAAATTAAAAAAAAAAAGAAAGAAAAAAAAATGAGATGACAGAGGAATGTGATTCGGATGAAGGAACAAGATTAAATTCCAGGAGAAGAACTAAATAATGTGGACATAGGCAACCTACCTGAGAAAGATTCAGAGTAATAGTCAGTCAGTCAGTGCAGTCGCTCAGTCGTGTCCGACTCTTTGCGACCCCATGGACTGCAGCACGCCAGGCCTCCCTGTCCATTACCATCTCCCAGAACTTGCCCAAACTCATGTCCATTGAGTTGGTGATGCCATCCAACCATCTCATCCTCTGTCGTCCCCTTCTCCTCCTGACTTCAATCTTTCCCAGCATCAGGGTCTTTCCCAATGAGTCAGTTCTTCTCATCAGGTGGCCAAAGTGTTGGAGCTTTAGTAATGATTGTAAAGATGATCAGAGAACTTAGGAAGAGAATGGAAGCACAGAACAAAAAATTAGAAGTTTTAAATGCAGAATTAGAAAACATAAAGAATTAAACAGAATTAAAGAATACAATAACTGAAATGAAAAAATACACCATCAGGAACCAATAATAGACTAAATGAGGCAGAAGAACAGATCAGTGAACTAGAGGACAGAGTAGTGGAGATCACTGCTTCGGAATAGAAAAAAGAATGAAAAGAAATTCGGACCGCTTAAGAGACCTTAGAAACAACATCGAGAGCACCAATATTTGCACTGTAAGAGTCCCGATAGAGAATAGAGAGAGAAAGTGCTTAGAAAACATTTGAAAAATTAATAGCTGAAAAATTCCAGAACCCGGGGAAGGAAATAGCCACTCAAGTCCATGCAGTTTAGAGAGTCGCACACAAGATTAATCCACAGGATACACTGAAACACTGTGATAAAAATGACAGAAATTAAAGATAGAGAATGTTAAAAATGATAAGGGAAAAGCAACAAATAACACAAAAGGGAACTCCCCATAAGGCTATCAGCTGACTTTTCAGCAGAAAGTCTACAGTCCAGAAGAGAGTGGCACCTAAAGTGATGAAAGGGAAAAACCTACAGCCAGGAATACTCTACTCAGCAAGACTCTCGTTCAGATTTGACGGGGAACTCCAAAGCTTTACAGACAAGCAAAAGCTGAAAGAACTCAACAGCGCCAAAACAGTTTTACAGTTAGAACTGGACATGGAACAACAGACTGGTTCCAAATAGAAAAAGGAGTATATCAAGGCTGTATATTGTCACCCTGCTTATTTAACTTATATGCAGAGTACATCATGAGAAATGCTGGGCTGGAAGAAGCACAAGCTGGAATCAAGATTGCCAGGAGAAATATCAATCACCTCAGATATGCAGATGACACCACCGTTATGGTAGAAAGTGAAGAGGAACTAAGAAGCCTCTTGATGAAAGTGAAAGAGGAGAGTGAAAAAGTTGGCTTAAAGCTCAACATTCAGAAAAATGAAGATCATGGCATCTGGTCCCATCACTTCATGGGAAATAGATCAGGAAACAGTGGAAATAGTGTTAGACTTTATTGTTTTGGGCTCCAAAATCACTGCAGATGGTGACTGCAGCCATGAAATTAAAAGACGGTTATTTCTTGGAAGGAAAGTTATGACCAACCTAGATGGCATATTCAAAAGCAGAGACATTACTTGCCAACAAAGGTCCGTCTAGTCAAGGATATGGTTTTTCCAGTAGCCACGTATGGATGTGAGAGTTGGACTGTGAAGAAAGCTGAGCACTGAAGAATTGATGCTTTTGAACTGTGGTGTTGGAGAAGACTCTTGAGAGTCCCTTGGACTGCAAGGAGATCCAACCAGTCCATTCTGAAGATCAGTCCTGGATGGTCTTTGGAAGGAATGATGCTGAAGCTGAAACTCCAGTACTTTGGCCACCTCATGCGAAGAGTTAACTCATTGGAAAAGACTCTGATGCTGGGAGGGATTGGGGGCAGGAGGAGAAGGGGACGACAGAGGATGAGATGACTGGATGGCATCACCGACTCAATGGACGTGAATTTGAGTGAACTCCGGGAGTTGGTGATGGACAGGGAGGCCTGGCGTGTTGTGATTCATGGGGTCACAAAGAGTCGGACATGACTGAGTGACTGAAATGAACTGAACTGAACTGAAAACCAGTTTTACAACAAATGCTAAAGGAACTTTTCTCTAAGTGGAAAAGAAAAGGCCACAGCTAGAAACAAGAAAATTACAAAATGGAAAAGTTCACCAGTAAAGGCAAGAATGGGCTTCCCTTGTGGCTCAGATGGTAAAGTGTCTGCCTGCAATGTGGGAGACCCAGGTTCGATCCCTGGGTCAGAAAGATCCCCTGGAGAAGGAAATGGCAACCCACTCCAGTATTCTTGCCTGGAAAATTCCATGGACAGAGGAGCCTGGTGGGCTACAGTCCATGGGGTCGCAAAGAGTTGCACATGACTGAGTGACTTCACTTCCACTTTCAAAGGCAAGAATATAATAAAGGTAGGAAATCATCTGTGCACATAGCTAGTAGGGAGGTTACAAGACAGAAGTAGTGAAATCCTTTGTATCCATGATAAGTAGTTGAGGGATACAGAAAACAATTAGGATGTAAAATGTAATATCAAAAACAGTAATTGTGACAGGAAGAGAGTACAAATGCAGAGTCTCTAAAATGCATTTGAAATTAAGATATGAGCAATTTTAAACAAACACATCTTTCCATATTTGCTTCCAGTTTTAGCCTTGCACACACTTTCTTTCCCTGACATACTTAAATTCAAAGTGTCATAGACAGGAGACTGGAATAGAAAGAACATTAGAAGGGCTCTTCTAAAGAGTATCCCAGAGACCTGTGTTTCTCCAGGTTATGCTTAAACACCTCCATTGATGGTGAACTTACTAACAAAGTGATTCATTTCTGGCAGTTTGTGATTGTGGGTCCATCTCAGTTCACCCTCTGCCGTTGGATCCCCATCTGATGGTCCATGCAGTAAATGCTCATTCTTCATCCATGGCTAGCAGATTTGATGTAGGCTCTTATATCTCCCAGAGACATGTTTTGGGACCAGATCTTTCGAAACATTCTGCAGATGATAAGGTCGAGAGTCCTCCTGTTGGTTGTCTAAATCATTGTCTTTCAAATATAAACCCTATTCTGCTTATTTCCTTCTTAAAGTACAGTGTACGGAACTAAGCTTGAAACTCTCAAGGTATCCTTGCCCCTCATTCTAAATATCACAATGCTACGCATTCACCCTGAGATCATATTAGCTTTTTGTGGGGTCAGACTACTGTACTGACTCACAGTGGACTTTCTGCTGGCCAAGTTCTCTAAATTATCCTTTTCATATATGTCAGAGCACCCTATGTTTTCTCCAATCTGTTTTTGAGCAATTAATTTTTTTAAAAATTTGATATATATCTTCTTGATTTGGGTACTAGTGGTAAAGAATCTGCCTGCCAAAGCAGGAGACACAAGAGATGCTGGTTCAATCTCTGGGTCCCCTGCAGTAGGAACTGGCACCTCATTCTACTTGCTTGGAAAATCCCATTTGTAGAGGAGCCTGGCAGTTTACAGTCTATGGGGGTGGAAAGAGGTGGACATGACTAAGCACCTGAGCACACACGGACTTTTTTTAATATATATAATTTTTATTGCAGTAAAATACACATAACACAAAGCCTGTCATTTTAACCATTTGGAAGCATACAGTTCTGTGGCATTAAATACATTCACATTTTTGTGTAACGATCACAAATACACATTTCATCTTCCCCAAATAAAACTGTGCACCCATTAAGCAACAAGATTCCATTTCTTCCTCCCTCAGTCTCAGGCAAACACCATCCTTCTTTCCTACTCTCTGAGTTTTACTACTCTAGTTACTTCATTTGGCAGTTCAGTTCAATTCAGTTGCTCAGTCGTGTCCGACTCTCTGCGACCCCATGAATCGCAGCAAGCCAGGCCTCCCTGTCCATCACCATCTCCCGGAGTTCACTCAGACTCACGTCCATTGAGTAGGTGATGCCATCCAGCCATCTCATCCTCTGTCGTCCCCTTCTTCTCCTGCCCCCAATCCCTCCCAGCATCAGGGTCTTTTCCAATGATTCAACTCTTCGCATGAGGTGGCCAAAGTACTGGAGTTTCAGCTTTAGCATCATTCCTTCCAAAGAACACCCAGGGCTGATCTCCTTCAGAATGGACTGGTTGGATCTCCTTGCAGTCCAAGGGACTCTCAAGAGTCTTCTCCAACACCACAGTTCAAAAGCATCAATTCTTCAGGGCTCAGCTTTCTTCACAGTCCAACTCTCACATCCATACATGACCACTGGAAAAACCTAGTGTTTTTTAAAAAAATATTTATTTAATTGTCTGACCTGGGCCTTAGTCACTCAGGATCTTTGGTCTTCATTGTAGCATGTGGAATCTAGTACCCCAACAGGAACTGAACCTGGGCCCATGCATTGCGAGCTCAGAGTCTTAGCCATGGGACTACCAGGGCAGTCCCTGGGCAATTAGTTTTAAAAAATATAAGTGGAATTCTTATGCTCCCTGTATTAACTTTCATCTTGATATATTTAAACCATACCTTAGAATTTAGCAAAATTATTCTATGTTTTTGTTCCATGATTCTGGACCTTCGCCCTGTTCTTGGCTTTTTCCTATTCACACATTTGATGACCTGAGCTTGTACATCACTGCTTGATACAGAGATAAATGTTCATGGTGGGCAAAGCCAGGAGCCCTGGTCCTGTTAGAAGAGGCCTTCTTCTGAGTGCATGCTGTTCTACTTTTCAGGTAGCATCCTGTCTGCACCGTTATTCATTGCTATTAATCTTCACAGTAGCATCCAGAATAAGTCTCATTTTACCTGGAGGCTTTGGGCAAGTCTCATTAACATATAATGCTTAATGTATGGTAGTTGCTTACATCAGAATTTCTCTTAGGAAGGTTCTTAATCTTCAAACTAGCATCCAGAATAAAATTTTGTACATCTGCTGAGAACAAATTACGTGTCAGGCATTGTATTAAGAGTTTTTACATGCATTTGAATTTATTCTTCACCAAATCTCTGAATCAGAACAGAACACGGCCAAGACTCTCATGTTTGACACACAATTTGCTAAATTTATGTGGAAACTGGAAAAGACTTAAGTTCTAACATTGGTGAGAATGAACTTAATATTTCATATTCAATACAAATTGACACTGTAATGAAATGTATCAGGAATATCATAAATAGTGAAGTCTGTTTGGGCTTAAGCCTGCAAACTTCAGGTTCAATTGGAAAGATAAGAATAAAATTAAAGATTATATAAATTGCCAGACGAAAATCCAAAAGGATGGTTTCAAAAAGGTGAAATGCATTAGAGATTTTACGTGGTTTTTCATCTCTAAGAATCCTCTTGAAGACACGTAAGTTAATTTCCCAACTCGGCCTTTTGAAAGCGTTTGAAGTCAGAAATGCATTATCTCCATAAATAGGAGATTGCCTTTAACCAGTATAATGCTCCTCAGCTAGTTTCTGGGGGAGCCAGAATCGGACATCAGCTTTTCTCTAACAATGGAGCACTCTTCTCCTTCCTGTCGGGAAAGCTGATGTGAGCGGCCTTCTGAAATGCCTTACTGAAGTCCCAAGGTGCTACTCTGTCTTTCACTTTTTTCTTAGTTAACATGAAGTCATCCAGGCATTTCCAGAGTCCGCGCAGTCTGCAAGTTCACCATTGTCTCTCTTTATGAAGTGTTCCATCCAGTTAATCGACCACTGTTTGTTTAGCCAGTGCCCTATTGTTGGCTATTTGGGTCCTTTCCAATTGCTAATTATTATAAATGGGCTTTGAAAACTGGTAAGTGCTAGACAGATGCAAGACTCCATCATCATTCTTTTGTTATCTCAGTCCCAGGATGCAGGCATTTTCTGTCTTCCTGACCTTCTTCTTCCTAATGGTATTCTTATAAAAGCAGCAAAGATCTGAAAACACACACCTTATTAAATCATGCAGGGCTATGCTATTCATTTCTTTTTCTCTTCCAGGGTGACAGAGTAGTCTAAAAATTCTAGGTCTGCATCTGTAACCCTTCACAGAGTAGCTAACCAAATGCCACATTTTCCCTTCCTATCTTTTCTTTGGTTTACTTTCAAGTAAATTTGTATCCGTTTTCCTAATCCAGTGATAATTTTTTACAAGAAGCCAAGAAAAATATAGATTAAGTAAGTTTAATGTTCTAAATTAAATGTGCAGAAACTAAAATATAAAAATATACATATTAAACCTGAGGTTTACTTTCAAAGATGTCTTATTATATACAACATATATTTATTGTACAAAAGTTGGAAAATACACAAAAGTAGATGAAATGGGGGTTAAAAAGGCTCAGAACTCTGTTTTCTCAGAGTCCCTAATATTAATATCTTGTTGT
The DNA here is from genome assembly GCF_055505025.1 of Bos grunniens. Classification (NCBI taxonomy): domain Eukaryota; kingdom Metazoa; phylum Chordata; class Mammalia; order Artiodactyla; family Bovidae; genus Bos; species Bos grunniens. The sequence continues at coordinate 81,243,847 of NC_141179.1, read as the reverse complement.
ATTCCCTTTTAGTTTTCTCTTTCTTTGCAGAACTCTTTTCTTTATATAGATATTTTGAAAATTTTTAAAAAAGTTTAATTCAATTTAAAATATTTTTAGGTTGTACAGAAGGTGGAAAGACCACTGGCTAGAGTCTGGATTCCTCAGGTGGAATCATTTCTTAGTGTCAATTGAAGAACTGACTCATTTGAAAAGACCCAGATGCTGGGAAAGATTGAAGTCAAGAGGAGAAGGGGATAACAGAGGATGAGATGGTTGGATGGCATCACCAACTCAATGGACATGAGTTTGAGTAAACTCAGGGAGTTGGTGATGGACAGGAAGGCCTGGTGTGCTGCAGTCCACGGGGTTGCAAAGAGTCGGACACGACTGAGCGACTGAACTGAACTGAATCTGTCTTAATCTCATTTTACCCGATGACTTTGGGCAAGTCTTATTAACATATAATGCTTAATGTGTGGTAGTTGCTTGCATAGAATTTCTCTTAGGAAGAGAAATTCTTAGGAAGGTTCTTAAAAATTTATATTCTTGCATATCACATCAAGGGCTTCCCATGTGGCGCTAGTGGTAAAGAACTCACCTGCCCATGCAGAAGTCATAAGAGATGCTGGTTTGATCCCTGGGTCAGAAAGATCCCCTGGAGGAGGGCATGGCAACCCACTCCAGTATTCTTATCTGGAGAATCCCATGGACAGAGGAGTCTGATGGGCTAGAGTTCAAGGGATTTCAAGAGTGAGGCACAACTTAGTGACTAAACAGTAATAACAATCCAGGCCAGGAGCTCTTCCCAGAGGGCTCCTTGGATGGGAAGGGGAACTTCAGGGGCCGAAGAGTCCTGGGAACTTGTTTGAACAGGTCAGGCGCAGCGGGCATGGTGCAGAACTGCCTTCCTCCTGTGACGGCCCAGGGCCCTGCGGCTTACTGTTTACTTTTAAAATTTTTATTTTATGTTGGAGTGCAGTCGATTAACAATGTTGTAATGGTTTCAGGTGCACAGCAGAGCGACTCAGCCAGAGATATATTGAGGAAATAAAGCATACAGTGATATGAGGACAGTCTGTGATTAAGGAAGAGTTTGTCATTTCACTGTGCATTTTCGTGATGAGAATGTCTATAGCTTTAAACTCATACAGATGTATCCAAGATTTATCCAGTAGGATGTCTGAGCCTTCACTGATCTAAGATACTGTTCCAGATATGAAATTTTTCCGTGTCTGAAATATGCCCCAGATATTGCTTTGTAATGGTCACTGATGGCTGGGAGAAGCATCACACCGTCCCCTATGATGGTCTGCCTTCTCCCACCCTGGCCCACTTTTTCATTAGTCGTGTGGCCTCAGGCAAGTAAGAGATTTGATCTCTGGGTCAAAAAGATCCTCTGGAGGAGGGCATGGCAACCCACTCCAGTATTATTATCTGGAGAATCCTATGGACAGAGGAGCCTGATGGGCTATAGTTCAAGGGGTCTCAAGAGTGGGACACAGCTTACTTTCCCTCTTGGAAAGTTAAAAGGAGAAAGTATTTTATTTAACATCTATTATTTGTTAGGCGCTTCTGTAAGCCCTTTTAATTGGCAATCTGACTTCAGTCCACTTGAAAACCCTATGAAAGAGGCACTATTACTGTCTCTCTTTTACGAATGAGCCAATAGGCAGAGAAGTCAAATAACTTGTCCATGACCACACAGCTAGTAGATGATACAGCTGTGATTCAAATCATGTTGGCTACCTTTAAAGCCTGTGCTTTAGAGGTACTATTAGTAATGACATTATTTCTAAAAATAATACTATCAATTAATAGTGCTGATTAATACTAATAGCACTAATACACTTGTCACTAAGTACTACCTGCAGCATAGGATAATGGAATTGAAAACATGTGTTAGCTGGGTGACCCTAACCAAGGGAATTACTTAACTTCCAGGAGCTTCTAATTTTTCATTTGTCAACTGGGGATAACAATAAACAGCATCTACTTTCTAGGGCTGCTGAGAGGCTTAAACGGACAAATGTTTGCAGAGCACCAGCCACACCACATGATGCGAAGAGTGACTTATTGGGAAAGACCCTGATGCTGGGAAAAATTGAAGGTGGGAGGAGAAGGGGAAGACAGAGGGTTAGATGATTGGATGACATCACTGACTCAATGGACATGGGTTTGAGCAAACTCCAGGAGCTGGTGATGGACAGGGAGCCTGGTGTGCTGCAGTCCATGGGGTTGCAAAGAGTTGGACGTGACTGAGCGGCTGAACAATGAACAGCAGCAAGCCACACTGTAATATCTATATTTTTTCTATTGTGGCAACTATATATATAGCACAAAATTTACCGTTTTAACCATTTTTAAATGTACACTTCAGTGGCATTAAGTACCATCACACCGTTGTACATTTGGATGGCAGGTTTGAAGTTTGCTTTTGTTTTCCTGACTCTGTCGAGTGCTCAGCACAAAATCTGGCACACTGCAAGGCTGAATACCTTTTAGCTCTTTCCCTTCCCTCACTCATGGCCCTCTACGACCTCAGCCTTCCAAAAGTCTAACAGACGCTGAGAGGTTTCAGTTAGCATTCTTTGTGCAGTGGGAGAAGCAGGGACACCGTAAGTGACCTTGGGCACACGACTTATCCTTTCTCTGCCTCAGTTTGTTCATCTGCAAAATGGGTATTGGATCAGCATCTATTAAATAGGGTTGTCAGAGAGGACAGAGCGGGCATGAAGCTCCCAGGATAGCTCTCGCCCTGTTAAGTGCTCAGTAGGTGCTCGAGACAGCTCTTGTCGCTTTCTTGTTGCTGTTTTTCCCGGGAGGAGTGCGCTTGCGCGGGCGCAGGCAGACAGGGGCCGGCCCCGGCTCCAGATGGCGGCTTGCCCTCACTTCCTCCCCCGCACCCTGGCAGTGGGCGCAGGAGAAAGAGAATAGTGGCGTGAGGAGGAGGAGGGAGGCCTCCAGGAGCCCACGGAGGTTTTTGTTCCCTAAAAAGCTTCAGCGAGGCTGCCACGGTGGCCTCGGTATTTTTGTATCTCTTCTGCTTCTATTTTGAGTGTGGAGTTGGCGTGGGAATGTTTTCCTTATTTCAAGCCTTAAGTAGTTGTTGGGTAACAGCTGTTTTTTAAAGATAATCTTTGAGGCTCTGAGATGCTGCCGAGAAAACAAATTCCTTGAATTCAGAAAAGTCTTCCCTAGTTTATTGGCCTGATCTTCTCCACGTCTTCGCTCACGCTGTTGGTGTCTAGAATTCTCCTTTTTGCCCAACTTCTGCCCTTCTTCTGTCAAAACCATTCTCCCTGGCTTGCTGCCACCTTTCTCATGACAGTTTCTCTGGTTCCTTCAGCCAGAGTGCGACTCATTCTATGGGTTTGGTGCTGCCCTCTGACTTGTGTTGGCTGGTTTTAAGACATCTCTTCCCACCTGGATCACAGGTTCTGGAAGACTCTAAAGCCTTGTCTGATTCACGGTCACTTCCTCACTGTCAGTAAGTAGAAAACGGCAGTGAATATTTGTCTTTGCCTGCTCAGCACCCAAACACTCTGCTTGTTTAGGGGTGGGCTTTCTATCTAGGTGGCTGGAAGGGTCCCACCTCCTGGTGTAGAAGCCAGATGAAGGGTGAAGAAATCCACGTTCCTGGTTCTCTGACTGAGCGAACACAGGAAAGACTTTGGTTAGTGTTAATATTGCTCATTCTCATCCAAGGCTGACTCTCCAGCTTTCTTTTAAGCTTTGAAAACTACCAGAGGCTCTCTAGAAAATTCTTTTTCTATTTCAATTGATTAATTCTGGTTTCTGTTATTTGTAACCAAGAATTCTTACTAGGATAGTACAATGAATTTAGTGAAAACTTCAGAGATGTTTGGGCTTCCCTTGTAACTCAGTTGGTAAAGAATCTGCCTGCAGTGCAGGAGACCTGGGTTCAACCCCTGGGTTGGGAAGATCCCCTGGAGAAGGAAATGGCAACACACTCCAGTATCCTTGCCTGGAAAATCTCACAGACACAGGAGCCTGGTGGGCTGCAGCCTATGGGGTCACAAAGAGTCAGGCACGACTGAGCCACTAATACTTAACAGTTAATTTCAGAGATGTTTATAAACGGCAGTTTGCTGCGATGCCATGTAATGATGATCTATTGTTCACGCCTCCGGAGCATTCCGGTCCCCCTTCTGGAAATAGCAGCCTGATTTTCCCTTTTCCAACCATCCGTCTCCATTCTTAGTCCATGTGGGCCAAGGGGAGGTGATGGCGATCATGGCTGCAGAGTGGGCTTGTTCGGCCAAGGCACTGCATTCCCCTGGCTGCAGTGATTGGTTCAGCGATGAGCGTGTAACCTCGTTATGACCAGTGGGATTCATTTCGCTGGAATTTTGCTGGAAATGCTGAGAAAGAGGTGTGTCCTTTTGCTGGGGCTGCTAAACTGGTAGTGTCTGAGGCTGGAGTTCCCAGGGGCTACTCTGAGGGTGAGTCAGCCTGAGAGCTTATGAGGGTAAAGCCAGTACAGAAGAAAGGAAAGCTGAGAGATGAAGAGAAAGAAATTCCTGATGACCTTCTGGGAGGACCTGGATTGAATTGTCCCTGAGTTGTAACAATAACATGCATGAATTTTTATATGCCAGGCACTGGTGTAAGCATTTTACACATTGTATTAGTCTCCTAAGGCTGCTGTAACAAAGTACCGTGATCTAGGAAGTAACAGAAATGTATTGTCTCATAGTTCTGGAGGCTAGAGGTTCAGAGTCAAGGTGTTGACAGAGCTGTGACCCCTGTTATGGTCTGAGTTGTGTCTCTCCCTTCCCAACCTTCTCAGATTTATACATCAAAGCCTTAACCCCCAATGTGACCATGTGGACATGGGGCTAATAAGGAAATAATTAAGGTTAAGGGCAGTGTAGTCTAGGGCTCTGATTTGATAGGATTAGCATTCTTATAAGAAGAGACACCAGAGAGCTCTCTTTCTCTCTCTCTACCACGTGATGACACAGCAAGACAGAATTATCTGTAAGCCAGGAAAAGAGCTTTCACTAGTAACAGATCCTGCCGAATCTTTTGTGTTTTTATTAAAAAAATTTTACTTTATGTTGGAGTAGAGTTGATTAGTAATGTTGTGTTAGTCTCTGGTGAACAGCAGAGTGATTCAGGTATACATATTGGGTCGATTCTGTCTCAAATTCTTCTCCCATTTAGGTTGTTATCCAGAGTCCTGGGAAAACTTGATCTGGAACTTCCTGCCTCCAGAACTGGGAGAAAACTCATGTTTAACACGTAGCTGCCCAATTTATGGTATTTTGTTACGGCAGCCCAAGCAAACTAATGCAGTCTCTCTGAAACCTGTAAGGGAGCACCCTTCCTTGACTCTTACAGCTTCTGGGAGTCCACGTGTTCCTTGTAATGCAGCCACCGTACTTCAGTCTCTACCTCCGTCATCACGTGGCATTCTCCCCTTGTATTTGTGTCTGCCTCTCTTCTCCCCTTCTGAGAAGGACAACAGTTATGTGCGATTAAAGGCTCACTCTACTCCAGTATGACCTTGTCTTGTGCTGTGGGTGCTGTGCTAAGTTGCTTCAGTCGTGTCTGACTCTTTGTGACCCCATGGACTGCAGCCCGCCAGGCTCCTCTGTCCATGGGATTCTCCAGGCAAGAATACTGGAGTGGGCTGCCATGCCCTGCTCCAGGGGATCTTCCCGAACCACGGACTGAACCGAGTCTCTTATGTTTCCTGCATTGGCAGGTAGGTTGTTTATTGCTAGTGCCACGGTAAAGGAAGCCCATGACCCTTTCTTACTTAACTAACCACATTTGCAAAGATCTAATTTCAGAAGAGGTCACATTCTAAGGTATTGAGGGTTAAGATATCAATATATGTTTTTAGAGACACCATTCAAACCATAACACATGTATCGACTTGCTTAATTCCTATAGAGCATTGATGAAGTTGATGTGATTATCATCACCACAGCCTCACACTGATGAGGGAAGTAAGGCTCGCAGGAGCTCAGTCATGTGCTCCAACACTGAGGAAGGATTTGGGTCTGAACTCAGATGATGTGACAAAACCTGCAACTTTAGCCACTGTCCAAACCTGCCTGGATTTACTTCCGGGTCAGGATCCAATCACCGGTCCAATTTGCTTAGCTGGTTTGAGTTGGGTATCTGGCACTCTTAACCGTCCCTCCCTTCTGCCGTTGGCCCTATTCTTTCCTACGACTGACAGCTTAGCCTCAGGACCTCATTCAGACCCACCCTTTGCAGTCTACCCCAGGCTCCAGGATTACCCTCCCCTCTTTCTTCCTCCTCCTCCCTCCCCATCAATACTCTTTTGTGCATCAGCCACTAGCTCTCAGTTGGGTTAGGAGGAAGCCAAGGGAGTAAATCAATATAGAGTGAGGTGTGATTTATGGATTGTGATTTTCCTACAGGCTTTTAGCTTTCAGAAGTACATTGTTAACCCGTTGACTATCTGACTGTTAGAAATACAGATATTAAAATCAGAAGACGGAGTTTCTTCGGGCCAAATGGAGGAGAACTTTAGGGGCAGGCCCTCTCTTCATCCCTGTAACAATGTCTGGGATGACATGTGTGGGAGCTGCACGTCTGATCCTCCTTTTGGGGTATATTTATTACTCTCTTCTGGAGAGTGGGGATGTTAGTGTAGATTCAGAGTCTGGTACTTACGGGGACTCCCACTTCAGTTGATTCAAGATCTTGTCCTTTTGAAGGAAGATCTCTTCTCCCTGGAATTCCCTTTGCCTGTGTCCACCATTAATCCTTACCAATAATTCAAACATGATTCAAATGCCTAATACACGGGGGGTTCTTAGCTAACACCTTTCAGAAAAAATTTTCCCCCGACTAGCATCTATTATTACAGTTGATCAGAATCTTTCTTTCTTTCTTTTTTTAAACCCAGAGTCAGATGCTTTTCCATTTTCCCCCTGAAAACTCAGCTCCTGGTGACAAGGGGTGATTCTGAATCTCATCCCTTCTTAACTTCTTAATCTTCTTAACTAAATGTGGTCTGGCACATTGATTAAGGGTCTCAGCTTTAGAGTGAGAATCACTTGGATCAAATTTTTCACTGTGATATTTATTCACCCTAGTGCCTTAGGAAGATGACCTAACCTGGCGTTTTCAGTCATAATGTGGGCATTATACCTTGTTGCAGAGCAGCTGTAAGGAATAAATGATGTAATGATTGTAAAGCTCTTAATTCAAGTTTTAACAATTGATTTTTGTTACTTGATTTCAACAAGTAGTATTACTTTTTATCTTCTCTCTCATCTCTGGACAGAGGGAGTGCCTTGCATGTAGTTTGTGGTGGTGGTTTAGTTACTCAGTCGTGTCTGACTCTTGCGACCCCATGGACTGGCCCGCCAGGCCCCTTTGTCCATGGGATTCTCCAGGCAAGAATACTGGAGTGGGTCACCATTTCCTTCTCCAGGGGATCTTTCTGATCCAAGAATTGAACCCGGGTCTCCTGCACTGCAGGCAGATTCTTTACCGACTTCGCTACAAGGGAAGCCCTGCGTGTAGTTTGCTGCTGCTGCTGCTAAGTCGCTTCAGTCATGTCCGACCCTGTGTGACCTCATAGACAGCAGCCCACCAGGCTCCCCCATCCCTGGGATTCTCCAGGCAAGAACACTGGAGTGGGTTGCCATTTCCTTCTCCAATGCATGAAAGTGAAAAGTGAAAGTGAAGTCGCTCAGTCGTGTCCGACTCTTAGCGACCCCATGGACTGCAGCCCACCAGGCTCCTCCATCCATGGGATTTTCTAGGCAAAAGTACTGGAGTGGGGTGCCATTAGTGCTCAGCTAATGTTTGACTTTTATTAGTGTGAATACAAAATTCCCAGGCCAATCAGAACACTGAATTTCTAGGTAACTATGTCCTGAAGGAGAATTAGATCACGTTCAAGTTCCATGAATGGGCCTTTATTTTCCAGTGGCCCGGTGAGTTGAGATAAGGCATAGTTTTCTTAGTAGACTTAATACTTTCAGGAGGACTGCTAATGGCCAGTTTGGTTCATCTAAAACCTCTTTACTCTCCAGAATTGCTAATTCTAACTTGAAATTTACAAAGTTCTTTACTTGCTTCTCTATTCATATGATGGCAGCTCCTTTGCCTGCTTGTTTAGACTCACTAAATTAGAGCTGAGTGGGAAGTCCTAGCAAGGGCACTGGGAAAGCTAATTTTATAGGATTATGAATATATTATAAGAAGTCAAGAAGAATGTGAATCTTGGGTAGACTTCTCCGACAGGGATGGGGCATTTTCCATCTTGGCTTAGGTAGGTCTTCATCTTGAAAGTGTGGCCTGTAAGCCACTAGGCTTCTTTGTTCATGGGATTTTCCAGGAAAGAATACTGGAGTGGGTTGCCATGCCCTTCTCCAGGGGATCTTCCTGACCCAGGGATCAGACCCGGGTCTCCTGCACTGCAGGCAGATTCTTTACTGTCTGAGCCACCAGGGAAGCCCTTAGTGTCCTGAAATGAGACTGGCTTCAATCAGTTTTGTGATTTGGGAGACTTTAGTAAACCTTCTGAAAATCAGTTTCTTTATTCATTCTCTTAAAAAAGTTATTTATTTTGGCTGTTCTGGGTCTTTGTTGTGGAGCAAGGCTGCTCTCTCCCTGTGCTGTGTGGGCTTCTCACTGTGGGGCTTCTCTTGTTGCAGAGCTCGGGCCTTCAAGTGCAAGGGCTTCAGCAGTGTGACACACCAGCTTAGTTGCTCTGTGGCATGTGGGATCTTCTTGGACCAGGGGTCAAACCCATGTCCCCTGCATTGCAGGTGGAGTCTTAACCGTTAGACCAGCAGGGAAGTCCTTCATTCATTTAAGCTCTTGTGGTATACAAGATACCATTTGAGGCTCCAGAGAGATAATAATAATAATAATATTTATAATATTAAATTATTTATATACTTTAATAATAATAAAGGAAACAGATAAGAATTCCCCTCTTCATCAAGCTCAGAGTTTAATACAACTGAAACACAGCAAGCTATGGTGAGCACAGGGGATGGGAAATGTGTGTGGGGAGGGTGAAGTTTAGATAGGGTCAGTGAGAAGTCAGCATCTGAGTAAAGACTTGGAGGAAGCAAGGGAGGGAAGATGGCCAAAATGCAGAAGAAGATAATTCCAGGCAGCGGGAATTCATCCAGGGCAAGGATCCAGAGGTAGAAGAAGCACGATTGTCATGTTAGAGAACAGCAAGGCTGAAGGAGAGTGAGGAAGGGATTCAGTAGTGGGCGCTGGGGTCAGAGAGGTGCTGGGTCAGCCTCGCACAGCCCCGGAGCGCATGGGAAGAAGTGTGGATTAGGACCCACTGAAGGGTTTTAAGCTGCTGCTGCTGCTGCTGCTAAGTTGCTGCTAGTCAAGGCTATGGTTTTTCCAGTAGTCACGTATGGATGTGAGAGTTGGACTATAAAGAAAGCTGAATGCCGAAGAATTGATGCTTTTGAACTGTGGTGTTGGAGAAGACTCTTGAGAGTCCCTTGGACTGCAAGGAGATCAAACCTGTTCATCCTAAAGGAAATCAGTCCTGAATATTCATTGGAAGAACTGATGCTGAAGCTGAAACTCCAATATTTTGGCCACCTGATGGGAAGAGCTGACTCATTTTAAAAGAGCCTGATGCTGGGAAAGATTGAAGGCAGGAGGAGGGGGTGACGACAGAAGATGAGATGGTTGGATGGCATCACTGACTCAATGGACATGAGTTTGAGTAGGCTCAGGGAGTTGATGATGGACAGGGAGGCCTGGTTGGCTGCAATCCACAGGGTTGTGAAGAGTCAGCCATGACTGAGCGAATGAACTGAACTGAACTGAACTGAATATCCCTCTAGAGTCTGTCTCTACCCGCCTCCACTCCTCTAGGTCATCATAGAGCACCGAGCCGAGCTCCCTGTGCTCTGTGGCAGGTTCCCACTAGCTGTCTACGGGCTTTTGTCAATGCTACCCTTTCTATCCTTCCCACCTTCTGATTCTTCCCTGTCCACATATCCATTCTTTGTGTTTATGTCTGCCTCTCTATTTCTGACCTGCGAATAGGTTCGTCTGTACCATTTTTCTAGATTCCACATATATGCGTTAAGTTTCTTTATCGATTCTCAGCAGCTGTTCTGAAAAGAGACTGCGGCCAGGATTACTCCAGTTTCCCAGAGGCACTTGATCCCAGTCAAGATTCCAGGTGAAATCACAGCTACCCTTGAGATAAATCCTGGCATGTGACACAGTTGCCTTATCTCCTTTGTCCTGTCTCTTGTGGCAACCGCTCTGCTACTTACTTATGCAGAGACAACACACGGTTTTCTTCTGTGGAGACGTGCAGTCATTGGGAGGAGAGGAGACAAGTTGCTGCCAAGTGCTGAGTGTCAGGTTTTTCTAGTTTTGCAAACCACATCTCCATGGTGAGGATCTCTTGTGTTTAATCCCCAAGGAAGACAGTCGAGTCCAAGAGAAACTTCACAGAATGCTCTTTGGTGTGAGATTTGGATTGAAAATCCTGCCCATTACCTCCTGGCTGCATAAGCTTAGGCAAATAATTTAAAATTTGAGCCTTAAGTTTTTATTTTTTCTCCTGATTAAAGGTGTGCGATTTTAAGCTGTTGAATAACAAATAGACCTGTGAGTTATGACACACAATTTGCATAATTCTCAGCAGCATATTAAAAAGCAGCGACATTACTCTGTCAACAAAAGTCCATCTAGCCAAGGCTACGGTTTTTCCAGTAGTCATGTATGGATGAGAATTGGACTCTAAAGAAAGCTGAGCAGAGAATTTATGCTTTTGAATTGTGGTGTTGGAGAAGACTCTTGAGAGTCCCTTGGACTGCAAGGAGATCCAACCAGTCCATTTTAAAGGAGATCAGTCCTGGGTGTTCATTGGAAAGACTGATGTTGAAGCTGAAACTCCAATACTTTGGCCACCTGATGCGAAGAGCTGACTCATTTGAAAAGACCCTGATGCTGGGAAAGATTGAAGGCAGGAGGAGAAGGGGACGATCGAGGATGAGATGGTTGGATGGCATCACCAACTCAATGGACATGAGTTTGGGTAAACTCCAGGAGTTGGTGAAGGACAGGAAAGCCTGGTGTACTGCAGTTCGTGGGATCACAAAGAGTTGGACACGACTGAGTGACTGAACTGAACAGCAGCATCGAATAATGTTGACTCCTTCAAACATTCTTCCCTTGGCTTCTCCTACTGAATATTTTCTTGATTTTCTTCCTACCTTAGAATATTCCTCTCCTATTTTCTTTTCTGACTTATCCTCCACTACCTAATCATTATGTTGAGATTCCTTAGGGCTTGGTCTAAAGCCACTTAAAACAGCTTACTCCCGAGCTTCATCCTATATGATCTCAGTCATGCCTTCTACATGCCAGTGACCATTAAGATCACATGCATAGCCTAGACCTCTCTTTGAACTCTAGAAACATGTATCTGCACAGTGCGTCTACCTGGATATCCCAAAGACATTTTATTTTAGCCTCATCGTAGCCACAGAGAAGTTCATACATCATTTTTCCCCCAGACTGGGACTTGTTCAGTGATCCTGATGTCAGCAAGTGGTTCTTCCAAAAACTTTTAAGACATTCTGGATTCTTCCTTTTTCCTTACCCTCCATATCCTTTAATCCAGCTATTCAATTTACTAAATAAATCTCAGACTCTTTCATTTTGTGCTTATTGCCATCCCAAGCCATCAACATCTCTAGCTTTGACCACTGTTAGCTTTGTGAAAACAATTCCCCAGTGTCCATTCTATCTTTTCCTTCTCATATGTTCTCCACATAAATAGCAGGAGTCATCTTGGGACCTCCTTGGTGGTCCAGTGGTTAATATTTTGTCTTTCAATGCAGGAGGTGGGGGCTTGATTGCTGGTTGGGGAGCTAAGACTTCATATGCCTCACGGCCAAAAAAACCAAAGCATAAAACAGAAGCAATGTTGTAACAAATTCAATAAAGACTTTAAAAATGGTCCACATTAAAAAAAAAAAAAACCTTTAAAAAAATTGGAAGAACAATCTTGTCAAAACCTCATGTGAATATGTTATCCTATTGTTTCTGACAAGTCAGCCTTCATAAAACGAAAATTCTTGGTGGCTTCTTATTGATTCCCACCACAGCCCACAAGGCGCGACCCCTGCCCAGGTAGCCCTCTACCCTGGCTTTCTCTTCCATGACTCTTTCTCTCTACCTCAATACCTCAGCCACACTCATCTTTCATTTCCTGGACTGCACCGCACTCCCTCCCATTTCAGGCGCTTGCCTCGGGCTGGTTCTTCGTTTATAGAGTGCTTTCTCACTTCTGTTTGTTAGCTTCTCACATCTCAGTTCAAATTCTGCTTTGTTTCCCGGTCATTTCTAGATTAGACATCCCTAGACCTGGGCTTCCCAGGTGCCTCAGTGGTGAAGAATCTACCTGCCAATGCAGGAGGCACAGGAGATGTGGGCCGGGACGATCCCCTGGAGGAGGAAATGGCAACCCGCTCCAGTATTCTTGGCTGGAGAATCCCATGGACAGAGGAGCCTGGTGGGCTACAGTCCATGGGGTCAGAGAGTTGGACACGACTGACCGTGCATGAGATCAATAAATCTCAGATTCCTCCACTTCGTGCTATTTCCAGTTTTACAATTTTGTTTTGTCACTGTGTGATTTTATAGCACTTAGAATAATTCATAACTAATATTTTTGGTGATTATTTCATTACTGCCTACTACCCTACTAGACTGTGTACTCCATGGGCACAAATACCACAACATATATATATATATATATATTTTTTTTTTTTTTTCTGAAACACTGTACCTCTGGGCTTGGACCAGTGATTGTCTCAAAATAAACACTCAGTGATACTTATGAATACGTGAATGAGTAATAGCTTCTATTTATTGGACACTTGCTATGTGATAGGCATTCAATGAAGCACTTTATAAACCTTTACCCCTCTTGGCAATCCTACAGTGTGAATACTATAATTACATGCTGTTTTGCAAATAAGGAAATAAAGTGGTGAATGGACTTATCCAAGTCCCCTCTAGCTGGCTAGAATACAGATCCATTTGTCTGCAAACTCTATTACCTCACACCCGTGTGATATTGCCCATCATGTGCTGCTGCAATTAGAAATGCTTTGTCCTTTGTTCAGGAGCTGGCACGGCCTCCTTACCTTAGACCCGAACCCTCCCACTCCTCGTCTGTGATGCTCCTTCTCGTCTTCCTCCTCCAGCACTAGGAATGATTTTAGTACCAATTGTGGAGGCTTGCTGTGAACTTTCTGTGAGCTCATGGATATAAAACCTCTAGCACTGTACACTGTACTATGGTTGTCAGATGCAAAGTTCCGTTCCAAGTTCTGAATTCTCTTTTCCAGTAAATAAGCCGCTTTGATTAGGATTTGCTCTTTAGCACTTCAGGCTGCCTGTGACTGTTAACCCCTCCACGTCCCTTCCTCCGTCACTCTCTGCTCCCCTTTTTACATGTTAGCATCCACCCATTCTTCAGAGGCTAGGTCATGGGGTAAAACTTCTTCAGGAAGGTCCCATGCCAGAGAAAGAAAGGCAGTATTTGGGTCAAACAGTCTTGGGCAGAGAGAAAATAATTTGAGGTTAAAGAGTCATTTGCTGACCTGGACAGTTCTGAGAGCAGCGCTGTAGACCTTCCCTTTGAAGATGACAGGGTGTTATGTTGCCTTGTAAGACACAGACTTTTCCAAACCCAGGGGTGCTGAGATGCCAGAGGCTGGGGTTGGAAACCTTCCTGCTCTGAGGCTTGGTGCTCTTGGATTTGCCAACAGGGGTGCTCTGACATCTGCGCACTCAGCGTCTTTGTTTCCTTAGTTTGTGAGTCGTTTAGGGTTGCTCAGTTTTTGTTTTTGTTTCCTGGAGGCTTGATGGAAGGGATAACTACTGCAGGATCCCCTCTTAGGGCTGTGTGGCTGCGTGCGGCACAGGGCGCCCTGTCGAGGGCACGAGTGGTGCTCAAATCTGGCTTGTGCTTCGCTTGCTGAGCCATATGTCTATCACTGTGTTTATCTGGGGGAAGAGGCGCCTATTTTTAAATGCTCAAGAGGGCTAGGTGGGCTAATGCAGGCTCCTTTCCACATTTAAACGTGTGTGTGTGTGTGTGTGTGTGTGTGTGTGTAGACTATCTATACTGTAACCTTTGAGAATAACCTGTGGCCTTATCTACCACCAGCGATACGACACCTTCAGAATTTTAGACTCAATACCCCGTCGGCAAATCCCCACATCCTCTGTGTCTGGTCTCTTTGCTCCCCCTGACCGCCCCTCACTTCTCTGGCTTTTAGTTCACAGTAGATTATCACCACTGGGTGTTCATGATCATGCTTTGTCTTTCCTTTAAAATTTCATTTATATTTTAAAATCCTAATTCTCTAATCCCATTTTAAAGGTTTCATAAGCATTTTAAAAACTGTGCGTGTCTTTGCAAACTGTAGGTTGTCCTTCGTGTCTGAGTCTTTACAGAAATGGTTCAGTGTCACATGTCTCATTCTTGCTTTGTTTCAGTCTGCACAATGTTTCTAAGACATAGCTGTTTTTAATTTTTCTATTGCTTTACCCACCTCTCTTATTCTCTTCGGCCTTCTTATTTACATGGCTTATCCAGGTTGGATTGCAAGGAGATCCAACCAGTCTATCCTAAAGGAGATCAGTCCTGGGTGTTCACTGGAAGGACTGATGCCGAAGCTGAAACTCCAATACTTTGGCCACCTCATGCGAAGAGCTGACTCATTGGAAAAGACCCTGATGCTGGGAGGGATTGGGGGCAGGAGGAGAAGGGGATGACAGAGGATGAGATGGCTGGATGGCATCACTGACTCAATGGACATGGGTTTGGGTGGACTCTGGGAGTTGATGATGGACAGGGAGGCCTGGCATGCTGTGGTTCATGGGGTCGCGAAGAGTTGGACACGAATGAGCTACTGAACTGAACTGAACTGATCCAGGTGAGGGGAGAAGGAAATGGCAACTCACTCCACTATTCTTCCCTGGAGAATCCCAGGGGCAGAGGAGCCTGGTGGGCTGCCGTCTATGGGGTTGCACAGAGTCAGACATGACTGAAGTGACTTAGCTGCAGCAGCATCCAGGTGAGGTGCCGTTGCAACAGTCTCTTCTCGGGTAAGTTTTCTCTCATTCTTCTGATGTTAGGCTCCCTCTTCTGGGCTCCCAAGATATTTGCAGTCTTCTATTGTACTAATGATCTCACTTTGCAATTAAAAACAAAACAAATCTATGTTGAGCTCTCCATGGAAGAGACTGACATTTATGCAATTC
Source organism: Bos grunniens (assembly GCF_055505025.1). NCBI lineage: Eukaryota > Metazoa > Chordata > Mammalia > Artiodactyla > Bovidae > Bos > Bos grunniens. The sequence continues at coordinate 81,228,565 of NC_141179.1, read as the reverse complement.
TAGCACCTAACTTAGCTCTTGGAACATATATTTTCAACAAATGTGTGTTGAATGTATGAATCAGTTCAGTTCAGTTCAGTTCAGTTGCTCAGTCGTGTCCGACTCTTTGCGACCCCATGAATCGCAGCACGCCAGGCCTCCCTGTCCATCACCAACTCCCGGAGTTCACTCAGACTCACGCCCATCGAGTCAGTGATGCCATCCAGCCATCGCATCCTCTGTCGTCCCCTTCTCCTCTTGCCCCCAATCCCTGCCAGCATCAGAGTCTTTTTCAATGAGTCAACTCTTCGCATGTATGAATAATAATAATAACTATCATATACTGAGTGTGAACTATATGTCAGACACTGTTCTGTTTCATATCTATTGAATCGTTTGATTCTCAAACACCACTGCATTGAGCATTAGGGCTTTAGCATATGAATTTGGGTACGGAGGGGGCACAGACATGAGATTCATAACATCCAGCTCAACCCAGGAGAATACTGCTTTTTCCAGGGCATAGTGTTGGGCTTTGGGGATGCACATGTAACCCAAGCCTGTTCAATCATGACCAGGTTTCCCAAGTGGCGCAGAGGAAAAGAATTTGCCTGCAACGCAGGAGATGCAAGAGACACAGGTTTGATACCTGGGTTGGAAAGATCCCCTGGAGGAGGGCATGGCAACCCACTCCAGTCTTCTTGCCTGGAGAATCCCATGGACAGAGGAGCCTGACAGGTACAGTCTATGGGGTTGTAAGGGGTTGGACACGACTTAGTGATGGAACACGCACCTGTTCAATCTGGACCCATTAAAGAGAGAAGCCTGGGCTATCTGCTTGAGTAATGAGATGAAGAATAATCTTTTCCCATTTGATGTGTCACAGAGAAAATGTAAGCCTGAAGCCTAAAGTGCCTGTAACTTGGAGATTATACACTGAACTCCTGAATCCAGGCCTGAAGTCAGCTCTATGACTGGCCTTTCATTTTAATAACTCACTAGAGTGTGAGCTCTGTGAGCACAAGGCCTTCACTTCTGAGTCAACCTCAGTGCTTAGACAGTGTTCACCACCCAGGAAGGTTCAGTAAAGCACTTCCTGTATAAATGCTGGGTCTGACAATTCTGTTTCCCTCTTTAAGCCTACTTGTGTGATGCTTCCTGTTGCTTGCAATCAGAGGAGTCCTAACTGATCAATATCCATGGCACACATTGTTAATCAATTATGACCATTTTTGTAGTTAAACTTAGGTGCAGATTTTGAATCTTTTTCAATGTGGTGCTCCAGGCAGACATTCTCAATCATTATAATCAACAAGAAAGATGGAACTCTGATATCTATATTAGTTTTCCATGGCAGTGTAACAATGACTACAAATCTGGTGGCTTGTCACAGCATACACATGTTATCTCACAGCTTCCTTGACTTGACTGGGTCTTCTGCTTGGGTCCCACAAAGCCGCAGTTGTGGGGCCTGGGCTGTGTTCCTCCTTGGCACTCAGACACCCTTTGTTTGCCAAATCAGTTTCTTGGCGGCTGTGAGACTGAGGTCTTTGTGTTTTGTGCTGACCATCTGCTGGGGCCATGCTCAGCTCTAGAGGGTGAGCACAGTCCTTGTCGCGTGGCTGCCTCATAGGCTCCCTCACTACCCCGCAGCTCCGAGCTGCCTGGTCTGCAGGAGAATCTCTCCTTTCAGCAAGGGGCAGACGCCTCCTTTAAGGGCTTTCACCTGATTAAGTCAGAGCCTCTCCCTTCTGATCAACTGAAAAGTCAACTAACTTGGGACCTTCACTATATCTTTAAAAGTCTCTTCACTTCAGGGATCTTTGTAAACATATAGTTGATTCATGCAGAGCTTCCCAAATGGCTCTGGGGTAAAGAGTCCGCCTGCCAATGCAGGAGACACAGGAGATGTGGGTTTGATCCCTGGGCTGGGAAGATTCCCAACCCACTTCAGTATTCTTGCCTGGAAACTTCCATGGACAGAGGAGCCTGGCGGGTTACAGTCCTTAGTGTTGCAAAGAGTTGGACGTGACGGAACAACTAAGCTGAGCATAGCTAAGCTGAGTTGCTGTACAACAGAAACTTTTAATAATACAACATAATAAAGCAACTATACTCCAATAAAAACCAATTTGGAAAAAAAAAAGATCTATTACAGAATTGTATATTCTAAAAAATAAATCCCTTCATTTCTTCCTTTCAACATAACTTAATCACAAGAGTGAGATCCCATCGCATGTTGGGCTGGCCAAAAAGTTCGCTGAGGTTTTTCCATAAGATGTGATAGAAAAACCTGAATGACATTTTTGGCCAGCCCAATACATAGCTCCCCCACACAGGTCATGCACAGTAAGGGATGGGAATCTTGGGAGGCCTTTCTAGAATTCTGCCTACTCCAGCATCCCTGGCCAGCCCAAATTCTTTGCTATACAGATGGAAAAAACAAGGCTGGCAGAGCCTTGGAGTTAAGACACTAGGTCTTCTGTTTCCTGCTCTGGTGCTTGTCGAGGTTCTTGATTGTAGAGCTGTTGTTAAACCTTTTTTTTAAGGTCTGTAAGACGGGGGAGCCTGGTGGGCTGCCATCTACGGGGTGGCACAGAGTTGGACACGACTGAAGTGATTTAGCAGCAGCAGCAGAGACTCTGAACTTGCGGGAAAAGTGCATGTGTGCTCTGTGCTCTGGTCATTTTTGCATCGTTCTCTTCTCTCCACCATCCACTGTATCCAGCAGACCTACATGCAATAAATGTTTTTAGAGTTGACTTGACTAAAGGGCCATGGGTTAATTTTTAGTAATTTGAAGCCCAAGTGAACTGACCTAATGTTTAATACCAAGTCAGTGTGGGATTCAGACATGGAGGGAGCCTTATAGGCCTTCAATGAAATATTAACAGAGTCCCTGTTGGTGACAATCATATCTCTTCTTCCAGCATCAGTGGTGACCTTTACAAGTTAAGATCCACCCTGGGGACTCTTCCTGTAGGGTCGGGCTCTCTGCTTTTCAGCTACTGAAGCCCTTCGCCAGTGATGGCCATGCTGGGTCTTATGGAAGAATGTGATGAATAAGTAAAAAGGATGTTAAAATGTCAGCGAACGACCCCAAAGCGATTCGCTTGGGAGTCTGTTGGGTTCTTAAGAAGCTTGCACCTCCCAGCTGTTGCAAGACATTTGAATAGACTTTGCTCTTCTCATAGTCCAGGTTTATTAATATGAAATAGGCATATATTTGAATTGAGGGACCAGAAAATAGACTCATGTAGGAGATAAGATATAAAATATTTTATCACAACTTCCCAGGACTACATTTTTAACAAGAAAGAATTTTTCTGAGTTTTGGATATCCATACCATTTCTTGGAAAAGGGCCAATTTCATGGGAATGATCAAATTCTGAGCTTAATCTTAGACCAGCATGTTGCCTGAAAAAGAGAAAAACTTCTGGGAAAATAAGAAAGGCCAAAGATTGATTCGTAGCATGAGAGACAGATAGAGGGCAAGAAGGAAAAGTTTTTTTTTTTTCCCCCCAAAAATGTAGGCTTTGGAAAGGCACATTTGATTAGATAATGTATGAGTTTTCTACTGCTGTATAGCAAATTAACCTGAAACTTAGTGGCTTAACATGAGGAACATTTATTAACTCACAGTTTCTGTGGGTCCAGAACCCAGATGTGGCTTAGCTGAGTGCTTCTGGTTCAGCGTCCCTTACAGGCTTCTCTCTGGGTGCTGGCCAGGCCTGTGATCTTATCTCAAGGCTGCACTGGGGGCAGATCCCCTTCCAAAATCACTCACATGGCTGCTGGCCAGAGACTTCAGTTCTTTGCTACATAGGTGTTTCCATAGGGAAACTCACAACATGGTAGTTGGCTGCCCTCCGAGGGAATGCGGGAGAGAGAGGGAGCAGGGAGAGAGGGAGAAAGAGAGAGAGAGAGACAGAGATCTTGCTAATCCCAGCATCTCATTATTTTCTCAATACTCTATCCACTGTAAGGGAGTCACCATGTCCCACCTATTCCCAAGGAGTCAGTGGAAGAGATGACTCAGGGCATGTGTACCAGGAGGCAGAGGTCAGCAGAGACTGTCTCAGAGGAGGCCTAGCAGAGGCACAGGAAGGGACGGGAAAGTCCCTGTTGGTACCGGACCTTATCGTAGCCTTCTGTCACTCAGGCAGGCCTGATTCTCAACAAGGTCAAGAATGACCGTCACGCAGGAGCCAAGCCTTTTTGTGACGGTGCAGGGTGTGAACCGAGATCCCCTTCAGCAGAACACCGTCTCATCAGAGTACAGACAGAAGTGGGGTGCTGAGGCAGTTCAGGGGTGCGTGTACGATTTCCAGCAGAGACAGCAGGACTGACTTCCTGTGGGAGACAGCATTTACGATGGCATCTGAGAGGAAGAGAGGCAGGTACATCCGTGTCACACCAAGGGAAGTAAGTCAGAGAAAAACAAATATTGTACATTAAGGCATATGTCTGGAATCTAGAAAAATGATACAGATGATCTTATTTGAAAAATAGAACTAGAGACACAGATGTACAGAAAAAACATACAGACACCAAGGAGCGAAAAGAGTAGGTAAGATGAATTGGGAGATTGGGATTGACAAATATACTCTATTGATACCATGAATAACATAGATAGCTAACTAGAATGTACCATATAGCACAGGGAACTCTACTCCATGCTCTGCAGTGACTTAAATGGGAAGGAAATCCCCAAAAGAGTGGATGTATGTAAACACACAGCTGATTCACCTTGGTGTACAGTAACTCAGAAGTATCTCAGAAACTAAAGAAAATCAAAAGGAACGAAACCTTTTTAAAATAATACAAATTTCCTTCAGTTCAGTTCAGTTGCTCAGTCATGTCCGACTCTTTGTGACCCCATGAACTGCAGCACGCCAGGCCTCCCTGTCCATCATCAACTCCCGGAGTCCACCCAAACTCATGTCCATCGAGTATGTGATGGCATCCAACCTCCTCATCCTCTGTTGTCCCCTTCTTCTCCCACCTTCAATCTTTTCCAGCATCAGGGTCTTTTCCAATGAGTCAGCCCTTGGCATCAGGTGGCCAAGAAATGGTACTAGAGCTGGGCACCCCACCTTTGGGAACTTCTGCCATTTGGAACACTGATACAAACCCATCATCGTGTTTCATGTATCAGGATCAAATGATGAGCTGCATGTTACAGGAATTCATAGGAACTTCAGGTTTGTTTTGCACAGAAACATGCTCACCAGTTGCACAGACGTCTTCATGTCCTCTCAGTGACACTCTCCCAGGCATATCAGAGTCCACAGGATAACCGCACCAAGCTCCTAAAGTGGGTATTCCTGAAGACCAAGTGTTCTAGACTTTTCAACCTCTGCAATATGATATCTGAGTTTAAATCTTCAAATACCATGGTTCAACCAAGAAACTGCAACCTTCTATGCAATGCTGCTTTTCACTTAGGTATGCATCAAAAGCAGCAATTTCCAAAGCAGATTTGGCGTTAGAATCTGATTTTGTTAAATAACCTTGTCCCTGCCATATTTGTATATAAGCCGAACATTGTATTATGGAAACTGACACAACATTGTAAAGCAACTATACTCCAATAAACATTAATAAAAAGAAGAAGAAAGTAAGAGAGGATAGGGTGAACAGAAGAGCCAGCATGGGGGGCATGTCCTTTCAAGAGGAGGATGGGATGGATGGAGTCCCTCCCTTCCCCCTGACACACACACCAGAGGTGGGGAAGAGCAGGCCACGTCTGCAGGAAGCCATACTGCACGTCGATGCTGAAGGTCAGTGAGATGTTAGTAAAGGGACTTGGGATGCAGTCCCTCTCCATATCTCCTTCTCTGCTCCTTCATGCGTTCTCCAAGCTGTGCCTGATACCGTATTATTTATCATGGAAGCACAACCTCGTGATTCACACAGTTTAATGTCCCCGTGTTTGTTTCAGGAAAATGATTTCAGAGCTAACTCAAATATTCTATGTCAAAGAGTAATCACCAATGTTTCTATACAGCAAATTCTTTAATATATTCACTGCCCAATCCATTATACAACTATTCAAGTCGGAAAGCTTGGTTTCTCCAAAGCTGGTTTTCCTTAATTATTCTAGGCTCAACTGTATGTGAAGGCAGTCAAGTTCATGGATAATTTCAGAAAGGCCCCACAGCCTACTTGATTAAAAACACAAAGTACCTAAATTTCCATCACTCTAATAAATTTGTTGTGTTAAAGCCTTTGTTCTAGAAGGCTTCTGTCAAAATGCAAAGAACAATCCCATAATTCGTTATTCAGCTGGGAGTTCCTGGCGGTAAAGTAATCACTCGCTGGTTAGTATCAGAGGGAGAGGACCAGCTGAGATATCACATGTCAGGGACGCATGGGTACCAGATACCTGAGGGCAGACGGAGGAGGACACCAAGAGTGGAGGGCACGGCAAGAATCCTGTGAGGTCAGAGCTGGAGGAGCCTAAGAGTTTACCAGGACCATTTTTATTTTGTGGGAACCTCTATGCAGGAGAATTGAGTTCATGTGTGTGGCAAGAGAGTCCAATGATGGAGCAGAAGAAGCTGGAACCCACGGGTCCTGAAGATGAAACTGAATGACCAGCTCCCACGACACTCAAGTCTAGGTGACCATCCCAGATCCTTCTCCTCAGATTCAGCCTCTCTCTGCCCTATGCTCTCTGCCCTCTTGCCCTTTGCCTACACCTTTACATGGCCAATCTCAATCTATCTTGTATTAAAGTGATATGCACAGGAATTTATCTTTCTCCAAGTAAACAGACATCTATAATTTGTGCTCTAGTATTCAACCTCTATGAGGAGGGCATAGCTACCCACTCCAGTATTCTTGCCTGGAGAATCCCATGGATGGAGGAGCCCCATAGGGTTGCACATGAATGAGCGACTGAGCATGCATGCATTCAACCTCTGTAGTGTATTAAAAAGCAGAGACATCACTTTGCTGATAAAGGTCCATCTAGTCAAAGCTATGGTTTTTCCAGTAGTCAAGTATGGAAGTGAGAGTTGGACTGTAAAGAAAGCTGAGCACCAAAGAATTGATGCTTTTGAACTGTAGTGTTGGAGAAGACTCTTGAGACTCCCTTGGACTGCAAGGAGATCCAACCAGTCCATCCTAAAGGAAAGCAGCTCTGAATATTCATTGGAAGGACTGATGCTGAAGCTGAAGCTCCAATCCTTTGGAGCTTCACGTTTTTATTCTCCAAACCAGATGGCAGAAACTTCCTTATTAGTCTAAAATGGTACCTCTTTGAGCTTAAGAAAATCTTAAGACAGGGCATCTAGGAGGGATTATATAATAAGAATTTTCATAGTGCATTTGACTACATTTTCTCAAAGAATTCGCATAACAATCATTTTTGATAGTTTATTATAAATGAGAATGTGACAACCTTGTGAGATTTACAGATATGGAACTGTTGACAAGGGCTCCAGACAAAAATGGTCTATGGCTTTTTCCCCAGTGTAGACAGGGTTTAGCTGCATTAGTCAGCCTGACTCCAGTTCTCATTACTGTTACGAATAAGTTGTTTTAAAATCATAGACTACAGATCTCCTATGTCTGACTCAGTCTGAGAATTTCACATGTTAAAAAAGGAAGATAAGAAAGCCCTCTTAATGAGCTAATCATTCCATACTTACTTAACTGTTACAACCAGAAAGCTAGGTATCCTCTTTAAAGACGGTTCACCGTAGCCTCTTAAATCATCTCTCCTAACGAGCACTTTCAGGAAGTAAACTACGAGTTCCTTTTCTTTTGAAAAGTCCCTTTCCTTATGAAAAGTCCTTTATCCCCTATTTCGGAGTGTAAGTGAACCATATCCTCTTGGATGCCATGACGTTGGCATCTTCAGCTAAATTCTGGACTGGCTGTCACAGGGATGCTAGACTGTAAGCTCCATGAAGGGAGAAGTCACGTCTTGCTCATTTTTATGTCCCCACTCAGCTTAGAATCAGACACAGAGCATCCGTTCCAAAAACTTCTGTTGAAGACATGAATTTTTGAAAATTGATTAGGGAATGTCAAGTAAGATTTAAAGCTACCGTAGGATAATTAAGATTTCTGTAATATAATCATAGACATGAGTTGAAAAGGAATGATGAAAAACAGAGATGCAATGAGTTTTAGAGAAAAAAAAAATAGAATAATACAAAAAACCTCTAATTGCCCATCCTTGAGATTTCCTGGCGGAGGGATTTGGAGAGCCTTTGCCTGCCCTAAGTATTGTTTTCTTCAACAACACAGGGTGGTCTCACAGGTTTGCTGTGAGGGTCAGATAGGACGGCGAATGTAAAAGAACTTTGCATAGTTTTGAGCACTTTGCATATCTCTGCTGCAGAAATTGGGGAAAGGAAATGGTAATCCTAATGTGAATTGAAGGAGAGCATTTGATGCGGAAACTAGCCAAGTAGAGGGCGCTTCCTTAATTAGCTGACTCTATAGGGAGGCCTTAGGGTCTTACCTGGGACATTCACCAGTCAACATCAAAGTAAAAAGCACGCATCTTTGAAAACTTTCTCATGTTTTGCTTGGCTGGGGCACAGAGTTTCCTATATTGATGATGCAAGTTTTAGGGAGCTATTGGTGGTAGGGGAAAAGGCCACATTTTACTCTGATCTTCCTTACTGAAGAAGCTATGCTAAGACAGCTCTCTTAAATTGAAGAAACTCCTAACAAGCTAACTTTGAAGACCCCAGGACCATGTTGACTTAGGGTACCCAGGTCTTTTGAGCAAGCACAGAGCTGGGGTCTGTAGCACCCAGGATTACTGGCTTCTGGGAAACAGGAAGTAAATGCAGTTGAAATATCTACTTGAGTTTCTCTGGGTCAGGGCATGATTTCCTTTTACTAGCCACTTAGCTCTCCGGAGGCAGGATCCTTGGGCCACCCGAGTTCAGGAAGAAGAGCCAGGACCATTCCTGGTGCTTATGAAGAGTTTCTGGAACTATCTGGGTGTGTGCAGAGGAAAGGAACCCTGGGAAAAGAAGAAGCCCACAGATCCCATTTCTGAAGTCCTAGTGTAATCTTAAAAAAGTATTTCTCAAGCTCTGGAGACTAAATAGCAGCTGCAGCTGTTAAGTTGCTCAGTCGTGTCTGACTCTTTGCGACCCCATGGACTGTAGCCCGCCAGGCTCCTCTGTCCATGGAATTTTCCAGGCAAGAAAACTGGAGTGGGAGTGGGTAGCCTTTCCCTTCTCCAGGGGATCTTCCCAACCCAGGGATTGAACCTGGGTCTCCTGCATTGCGGGGAGACTCTTTACCATCTGAGTCACCAGCGATGCCCCCTGGAGACTAAATCAGATTGGATCAGATCAGTCGCTCAGTCGTGTCCGACTCTTTGCAACCCCATGAACCGCAGCACGCCAGGCCTCCCTGTCCATCACCAACTCCCGGAGTTCACTCAGACTCACGTCCATCAAGTCAGTGATGCCATCCAGCCATCTCATCCTCTGTCGTCCCCTTTTCCTCCTGCCCCCAATCCCTCCCAGCATCAGAGTCTTTTCCAATGAATCAACTCTTCGCATGAGGTGGCCAAAGTACTGGAGCTTCAGCTTTAGCATCATTCCTTCCAAAGAAATCCCAGGGCTGATCACCTTCAGAATGGACTGGTTGGATCTCCTTGCAGCCCAAGGAACTCTCAAGAGTCTTCTCCAACACCACAGTTCAAAAGCATCAGTTCTTCAGTGCTCAGCCTTCTTCACAGTCCAAATCTCACATCCATACATGACCACAGGAAAAACCATAGCCTTGACTAGATGAACCTTTGTTGGCAAAGTAATGTCTTTGCTTTTGAATATGCTATCTAGGTTGGTCATAACTTTCTTTCCAAGTTGGAAGTTCCAAGTTGGTCATAACTTTCCTTCCAAGCGTCTTTTAATTTCATGGCTGCAGTCACCATCTGTAGTGATTTTGGAGACCCAAAAAATAAAGTCTGACACTGTTTCCACTGTTTCCCCATCTATTTCCCATGAAGTGATGGGACCGGATGCCATGATCTTCGTTTTCTGAATGTTGAGCTTTAAGCCAACTTTTTCACTCTCCACTTTCACTTTCATCAAGAGGCTTTTGAGTTCTTGGCACTTTCTGCCATAAGGGTGGTGTAATCTGCATATCTGAGGTTATTGATATTTCTCCCGGCAATCTTGATTCCAGTTTGTGTTTCTTCCAGTCCAGCATTTCTCATGATATACTCTGCATATAAGTTAAATACATAGAGGCAGCTATAAAAGGCTCCAATGACTCGGAAAGGACAGAGGACATGGTGGATGTTTCTGGAGTTTTATACAATCTTGAACTTCTGTGACCCAGGGATATATGAGGGCTACAGCTGGTTTACTAGATAAGATCTCAAATTTTGGAGTCCTCGTGTATTAGGTTCATTCCTGCATTAGATTCCTCCTTCATGAGATTCAGCATACTCCTATATTAGATTCAAATATAGGCTACATGTCTCACTATCGGTGCAATCCTAGGTGTCTCGGCAGCTCAGTGTTTTCATCTGTAAAATGGGCATGTACATAATGTTTGGTTATTAAACACATACCACGTGCCAGGGCCAGCGATAGTCTTTTTACTTACATATCAAATTTACTTAAAAATATCAGTCTTATACATGGTGGTGAGACTAAGTAAAGCCATGCACATAAAATACCTATTCCAGCCTCACAATAACCACTCATTAGATAGTTGTTATAATTATCATCATTATTGGTTATTATTGTGGAATTTTAGATTTCAGGTTTTTGCTATTGGAAGTTGTGGTTAAGCTTGAAATTGAGCTTTTTATAGTAACAGTCTCTCACCTTCTTATAATCTTCCTTATGCTTGTCATCCTCCTGAGATTATATTGGGGCTCACTTCTCTCTGAGTCTCCAGTCTGGATTTGTTAACCAGAGTGCACTTCTTTCTGAAGGATAGGAGACGCATCCTGGCCAGGAGAAGATGTAATTCCGATAATTCTGGAATGTCATGACAGGTCCCGTTGTCACACAGAGACTCATCTGCAGAGAAGGGATGAGGGAGTGAGGATTGACTAGGATCTGCCTTAGGTCTAGATGTATATTAGAGTCTCAGTGTCCTGAAGACCTGAGCTGTCTTGCCTCTAGAACAGCGGTCCCCGGATTCCTGGCACCAGGGGCTGGTTTTGTAGACAGCTCTCCCATGGACTGGGGTGGGGTGCGGATGGTTTCAGGACAACTCTCATAAGGAACCTGCCACCTGGACCCCTCGCATGTGCGGTTCATAGGGTCCACTCTCCTAGGAGGATCTAATGCCACCGCTGATCGACAGGAACTGGAGCTCAGGCAGCAATGTGAGCGAGGGAGAAACTGACGAAACTTCACCTGCCACTCACTTCCTGCTGAGCAGCCTGGTGCCTCCCGGGCCAGGACACATGGTCTGGAGGTCCATGGTCTGTGGACTGGAGGCTGGGAACCCCTGATTGAGCAGATGTTCTGGGTTGAATTGTGTTCCCTCTCAAATGTCATGTGTTGAAGTCCTAACCCCTGGTACATCAGAATGTGACCTTATTTGGAGATAAGGTCTTTACAGAGACTTTAATCAAAATGAGGGATGGGATGGGGAGGGAGGTGGGAGGGAGGGTCAGGATGGGGAACACATGTACACCCATGGCTGGTTCATGTGAATGTATGGCAAAAACCACCACAGTATTGTAAAGTAACTAGCCTCCGATTTAAAAAAAAGATGAAAAAAAATGAAAATGAGGTCGTTAGTGTGGGTCCTAATCCAGTGATTGGTGTCCTCATAAAAGGGGCAATTTGGAGACACATATACAGAAAGAATGGCATGTGAACACAAGGACAGCTATCTGTGTGCCAAGGGGAGAGGCCTGGGATGGCTCCTTTTCTCACAACTCAGAAGAACCAATTCTGCCAATGCCCTGATTTCAGACCTCTAGCTTCCAGAACTGTGAGACTTTAATTTTCTGTTGTTTAAGTTACTTAATTTGTGATGCTTTGTTACAGCAGCCCTATCCAATGAATACAATTAGGAGCAAGTTGGCTCTTTGAAGGCACTGGTAGCATCCTGATAGTGTGGAATCGTCATGGAGAGGTGAGGCATAGACGTTTCCAGCCATTCTGGAAACAGAAGTCGATCGCATCTGGAATTCCACTCTTTGGGTAAACATGAGCTGGGATTCCAGAAAGTGCTTACAAGGTTCATTTCCCTTAGATGAGGGAGAAAGGTGACTCATATTGTGGTATTAAATAATGACAGTAATATGTATTTTCAAGGACTAGGAATACACCAAAACAAGTAGGTTGTGTGAAATGGCCGGCCTGAATCATCGGATTCTTTTTAAAGAAATAAAGACATTTAGCACACACAATAACTGAGGCAGGTTAAAGGATTTGGCTCCTAGTAGAAATCGCTAAATCACTTATGTTCATGACTGAACAGAAAATTATTTTACACAAATGTGGTATTCTGTTTAGAGCTGAAGATCTTCTTCAAGTGATGTTTCCTAGCAAGGACTTCAATAGTCTAGTTATTTTTATAAAGACATTTAGCCAGCTTTTAATTTTATTTTATTTAAAACAGGTATTTTTCAAATTGCTATATAAGGAACATGGTTCCAAGCTATGAAAATGTATTGCCTTTATTGTATTAGATAAATTGAATGATTCACCATCAGTCTTATAATTTTGTTGCTGTTCAGGCACTCAGCCGTGTCTGACTCTTTCTGATCCCAAGGACTGCAGCACACCAGACTTCTCTGTCCTTCACTATCTCCTGCAATTTGCTCAAACTCATGTCCATTGGGTAGGTGATGCCATCCGGCCATCTCATCCTCTGTTGACCCCTTCTCCTCCCACCTTCAATCTTTTCCAGCATCAGGGTCTTTTCAAATGAGTCAGTTCTTAGCATCAGGTGGCCAAAGTATTGGAGTTTCAGCTTCAGCATCTATGCTTCCAATGAATATTCAGGACTGATTTCCTTAGGATGAAGTGGTTGGATCTCCTTGTGGGTATTAGAATAATCCTAATATCAGAAATATTAAAGCATGAAAGAAATGTGCACTTTACAACTGAGACAACAGAGCAAATAGTCCTTAGGTTAAAAAGGGTCTTGTCGTGTAAAAAATTCAGGAAATGGTCTAACTTTCACCACTACTTGACCTTGGAATCCTTTTCACATTGAGCTCTAAGAATACATTTTCTGGTCTCCATTTCGGGTAATGCTGCTGCTGCTGCTGCTAAGTCGCTTCAGTCGTGTCCGACTCTGTGTGACCCCATAGACGGCAGCCCACCAGGCTCCCCCGTCCCTGGGATTCTCCAGGCAAGAGCACTGGGGTGGGTGCCGTCGCCTTCTCCAATGCATGAAAGTGAAAAGTGAAAGTGAACTCGCTCATTCGTGTCCGACCCTTAGCATGGACTGCAGCCTACCAGGATCCTCTGTCCATGGGATTTTCCAGGCAAGAGTACTGGAGTGGGGTGCCATTGCCTTCTCTGTGGTTAATGCTGGACTGAGACAAATTTTGTTGACAGTTTTCTGAATTGACAGCTGTCAGATTTTGTGATGTTGGAGAGAGAAAAGTGTTGCCTTGTTTTGCCAGCTTTGTCACTGAGTAGGCAGGATGCTTCTAGACTTAATATTACTAACAGAAGGCAGAACCAGGTGGGAGTTTTCTGCATGGCAGTTCTCTGCTGGCCAAGGCTGCCGACATATTGGTCAGTCTACATTCTCCTCTGTCTCTGGGGTCCCTGATGGCTTCAGCTCTTGGCTGAGGGCATCTGGATGGTGATGGGATAATATGAATGCTTTACACTCAGAGGATCTGGGGAGACTTTCCTATGGCTGACTACCCTTGGAAATTCTGCTCAGTGATGAACTTTCATGGGATGTGCTTAATATTTTCTTCTTTTTTTTTTTTGCTCCCCAATTCACCTCAAGTGTCTTTGTGGACTTTCGTCTGCTTTCCCAGAGCACAAGAAGTTCCCCCCTTTACCAGTAACTGTTCTTGGGAGCTGACGTTGCTTCTCTCAGGTTGGTACTGCACTAGTCAGTCTTCAAATACTCTTTGAATAATGTTGCTGTAGCATATGGATGGCTGATTTTCACAGTTTTTGTAAAGGGCAGGCATTAACAAGAGAGCCTTGCTCATCAGGCAGAAGGGTGAAGTTGCCTCTCCAGATAAATCTGTCTCTGTGAAAATTTGATAATCCTTCATGTAACTTAGAGATTTAGGGAGATCGACATGTTTTTGAAGCTACTGGAAAAATTGCTCCAGGCACATAGCATCTTCTGAAAAACCTACCTGGATGTTTCCTTCAGCCTAATATTAGGAAATGTGGTCTAGTTCATGAATATTTGTTTCCTTGCATGATCAGTGTTTCTGTCACTTCCTTATATTTTGACTTGTAGATCAAGGGTTCCACATGGAAATCCCAATGCTGTAAAACACGGTGCTTTCATGACCTTGTTACAATCAGGCTGTAAGTACACACAAGCCAGGGTTTACAGGAGAGATGGTGCCCACTGTTAGCTGGCAGTCACCTAATTAGCATTAGCTGATCTTTCCTCCTTCCTGATGACACCATCAGGAAATCAGCCAGCATGTTCGAGCAGGAGAATTTGCCTGCCGAACATGACAACCAATACTGTGCTCAAGTTAAACTCCATGAAGGCAGTGATTGCCATCCTGATAACAGAGCACAGAATGTCAAGCACTGGGAGTTCATCACAGAAAAAGTGATTGGTGGCATTGGATATACTGAAGGATAACGAAAAGATCGGATGTGCTTATAATAGCTCTGTTAAAAGTCCCGTGAACTCTGAGCCCGCTACTCACAGGATGCAGACTTCTGAGTGATGTGACTAAGAATGGCTCATTTTACTGTGTAAACTATAGCTCCATAGAAAGTGTGGGGAAAAAAGCGACATGCAACTTAGGAAAAAAAATTCCCATTAAGCTACTTTTCCTTTAGTCGAGAGCACAGGCTCTGGGATTAAATGGAAATCCTGGTTCCACAACTTCGTTAATGTGGATTGGTTGGTTGTGTGCTCTGAGTTATATAATGTGAAAATATGGATTATAAATTTTTGATAATCTAAAAATGGGGATGATTTTGTCAAAGTTCAATTAGGCCATGCATTTTCCTTTTTAAAAAATATTTATTTATTCTTTATTTTTGGCTTCGCTGGGCCTTCCTGGGGCCCTGGAGTGGCGGGAAGGAGCTCCTCTTCACTGTGGGGCACAGGCCTCTCATTTCTGTGGTTTCCCCTGTTTTGGAGCAGGAGGGTGTCAGTAACTGTGGCATCTGTGCTCAGTAGCTGCCGCTGGTACGATCGAGAGCTTGGGCTAAGTAGTTGGGTCACCCAGATTTAGCTGCTCCATGGCATGTGGAATCTTCCCAGCTCAGGGACTGAACCTCCATCCCCTGCCTTGGCAGGCGAAGTCCCACCCACTGAACCACCAGGGAAGTCCCGAGAAAGCATTTTGCATATGCTGGCAGATAGAAAGCCAATACTAATGTTAGCTAACCATAATTCTTTCTCCAGTCTTATGATAAACTTTCTTGCATGAAGGAAGAGCATCCATGGCATCTGTCCAGGGAATCTTAAGATTCAAAGGCATCGTATGGACATGAGTTTGAGTAAACTCTGGGAGTTAGTGATGCACAGCGAGGCCTGGCGTGCTGCAGCCCATTGGGTCGCAAAGAGTTGGACACGACTGAGAGACTAAACTGAACTGATTCCCAATGTTTGATCCTCTGCATCTTCCTCTTTACAATTTTTAAGGCAAAGTTCCCATTTTTTCCCCCTCCAGTTTCCCTGCTTCCCTTTATGCTACCTACCAGAAAACTCCCTAGGCTCAGGATGATGCAAGGCTTACCTTTCTGTCTTTTATAAGTCAGTGGATTATGGTGCCAGTATGAACTGAAGCTACCTCAATTTTTGATCAATTATGATGAAGTTTTATAGAATAATTTGCCTCAATTAGGATGTTTTGTTCACTTATTTAATAGGTGTTTCAACATTAAAATCACTTTTATAGATTGGCATCTGATAAAAATTGCTTTGTGTTATTACGATGGGTTGAAGTTTCTCTGATAAAATTAAAAAAAATTGAGATCTAATCTTACTGCACTGTGGTCAGAAAAGATGTTTGAAATGATTTCATTTTTTTTGAATTTACCAGAAAGCAGGAATAGAAGGAACATACCTCAACATGATAAAAGCTATATATGACAAACCCACAGCAAACATTATTCTCAATGGTGAAAAACTGAAAGCATTTCCCCTAAAGTCAGGAACAAGACAAGGGTGCCCACTTTCACCGCTACTATTCAACATAGTTTTGGAAGTATTGGCCACAGCAATCAGAGAAGAAAAAGAAATAAAATGAATCTAAATTGGAAAAGAAGTAAAACTCACTGTTTTCAGATGACATGATCCTTTACATAGAAAATCCTAAAGACTCCACCAGAAAATTACTAGAACTAATCAATGAATACAGTAAAGTTGCAAGATATAAAATCAACACACAGAAATCCCTTGCATTCCTATACACTAATAATGAGAAAATAGAAAGAGAAATTAAGGAAACAATTCCATTCACCATTGCAATGAAAATAATAAAATACTTAGGAATATATCTACCTAAAGAAACTAAAGACCTATATATAGAAAACTATAAAACACTGGGGAAAGAAATCAAAGAGGACACTAATAGATGGAGAAATATACCATGTTCATGGATTGGAAGAATCAATATAGTGAAAATGAGTATACTACCCAAAGCAATTTATAGATTCAATGCAATCCGTATCAAGCTACCAATGGTATTCTTCGCAGAGCTAGAACAAATAATTTCACAATTTGTATGGAAATACAAAAAACCTCGAATAGCCAAAGCGATCCTGAGAAAGAAGAATGGAACTGGAGGAATCAACCTGCCTGATTTCAGGCTCTACTACAAAGCCACAGTCATCAAGACAGTATGGTACTGGCACAAAGACAGAAATATAGATCAATGGAACAAAATAGAAAGCCCAGAGATAAGTCCATGCACCTCTGGACACCTTATCTTTGACAAAGGAGGCAAGAATATACAATGGATTAAAGACAATCTCTTTAACAAGTGGTGCTGGGAAAACTGGTCAACCACTTGTAAAAGGATGAAACTAGAACACTTTCTAACACCATACACAAAAATAAACTCAAAATGGATTAAAGATCTCAACGTAAGACCAGAAACTATAAAACTCCTAGAGGAGAACATAGGCAGAACATTCTCCGACATACATCACAGCAGATCCTCTATGACCCACCTCCCAGAATATTGGAAATAAAAGCAAAAATAAACAAATGGGACCTAATTAAACTTAAAAGCTTCTGCACAACAAAGGAAACTATAAGCAAGGTGAAAAGACAGCCTTTAGAATGGGAGAAAATAATAGCAAATGAAGCAACTGACAAACAACTAATCTCAAAAATATACAAGCAACTCCTACAGCTCAACTCCAGAAAAATAAATGACCCAATCAAAAAATGGGCCAAAGATCTAAATAGATATTTCTCCAAAGAAGACATACAGATGGCTAACAAACACATGAAAAGATGCTCAACATCACTCATTATCAGAGAAATGCAAATCAAAACCACAATGAGGTACCATTTCACGCCAGTCAGAATGGCTGTGATCCAAAAGTCTACAAGCAATAAATGCTGGAGAGGGTGTGGAGAAAAGGGAACCCTCTTACACTGTTGGTGGGAATGCAAACTAGTACAGTCACTCTGGAGAACAGTGTGGAGATTCCTTAAAAATCTGGAAATAGAACTGCCATATGACCCAGCAATTCCACTGCTGGGCATACACACCGAGGAAACCAGAATTGAAAGAGACATGTGTACCCCACTGTTCATCGCAGCACTGTTTATAATAGCCAGGACATGGAAGCAACCTAGATGTCCATCAGCAGATGAATGGATAAGAAAGCTGTGGTACATATACACAATGGAGTATTACTCAGCCATTAAAAAGAATACATTTGAATCAGTTCTAATGAGGTGGATGAAACTGGAGCCTATTATACAGAGTGAAGTAAGCCAGAAAGAAAAACTCCAATACAGTATACTAACACATATATATGGAATTTAGAAAGATGGTAACAATAACCCTGTGTATGAGACAGCAAAAGAGACACAGATGTATAGAACAGTCTTTTGGACTCTGGGAGAGGGAGAGAGTGGGATGATTTGGGAGAATGGCATTGAAACATGTATAATATCATATATGAAACAAGTCGCCAGTCTAGGTTCGATGCAGGATACTGGATGCTTGGGGCTGTTGCTCTGGGACGACCCAGAGGGATGGTACGGGGAGGGAGGAGGGAGGAGGGTTCAGGATGGGGAACACATGTATACTTGTGGTGGATTCATTTCGATATTTGGCAAAAACCAATACAATATTGTAAAGTTAAAAAATAAAATAAAAAAAAGAAATAGAAATGGACAAAATCACAATCATTGTAGGGAATTTGGTAATACTGTGCTCAGTTTTTGACAGAAAAAGAAAAAATAATTAAGTATATGGATTTAATTAAATAATATAAAACTTAAATAAAATTGTATAACATAAAAAATTAAAAAAAAATTATGTTCAGAGAGCCCACAATACACTTTAAGGTTTTTCTAGGAACAAAGCAGGAAACAGATGAGTGAAGAAATGCACCAACAATATATTTTTAAATGATTTGGATCCTTGTGTTTTATCTACTAGAAAAGAGGGAAATTGAAAAAAATGATGATTGTGGATTCCTTCTGTTACAGGAAGAGATATTGCTTATTTTTACTGAAGAAAAACAGGTCTACATAGAAAAAGAACGTTAACCCTGTGACAGGTTACAAAAATGAAAAGGAACAATGAGAAAATTCTAAGACATAGTAGTGGCAATTACATCAGCAGCATTTTTGATAGTTCTAGGAGTTATGAGGCCCAAATCTGGGGCTGACAAGCAATGTTATTATTTTTATGTACTGTAGTCGGAACTGCTAAACCTTCAGATGGGAGCACACTTATAGCCTTTCCTGTCTGGCTCTGACAAAGAGCTTTAGGGTATCAATGGGCAGCTTAGGAAATGGCCTGTAGATGAGAAAACAATACATTGATTTGATAAATCATTAGAAGTCTTATCTTCATGAGCATCGATAACCTTATAACTGACACTCTATCATTAAAGTCAGAATAAGAATTTGATAAATGGGGCATAAGGCAAACTAAGTCATCTCTGTTTCTTTCAAATATCTTGATAAATAAAGACTCACAGCTATAAGTAACCTTTCAGCAAGAAAATAAGCGATAATTTCGCTTCAGTTCAACCTTTATGCAAGATGCTTCCTTGAGAAAAATTTATAATGTATATAAATGAATGAAGTTTGGTATCTTCTTTCAAGCAGTTTTGAAGATAGTCGGAGGCAGGGCAAGATGTTATACCAGAATATCAAGGACTAGATTTGCTTTAATCATGGTGGGATAATGACATAAACATTGTCAATCATTTTGATTTGCTTTTAATGATTTCAAAATTAAGCCACCTGGCTAGTTGTTTATTGTTTAGTTGCTAAGTTGTGTCTGACTCTTTTGTGACCCCAGTCTCTAGCCTGCCAGGCTCCTCTGTCCATGAGATTTCCCAGGCAAGAATACTAGAGTGGGTTGCCATTTTCTTCTCCAGGGCATCTTCTCGACCCAGGGATCGAACCCAGGTCTCCTGCATTGACAGGCAGATTCCTTACCACTGAGCCACCAATTACCTGGACAACAACTTAAATAAAAGGTGAAAAGTGATTTAACATTATATGGGCACTTTTCCAGCTCACTGAAAGTCAAAACAATTCATGGGTGTGCACGAGTGTTAAATAAAGGGATAGATATGAAACTATTTAGTCTATTATAAAAGCATTTTCTTCTTTAAGCACTTTAAAGATGGTGGTAGGCCCAGTTTTCACTTGCATTGATTATGAGAGGAAATCTGTTTTTATCCTTACTTCTATTCTCTAGATCATACTGTGTCTTTTTTTCCTCTAGATGCTTTTAAGATTTCCTCTTTATTTCTCATTTCGCAAAATCTGATTATGATGTGCCTTGGTGTAGTTTTTGCCTGTTTCTTTTGCTTGGGATTTTTTTGTGATTATTGAATGTGTGGTTTTATACTTTCATCAAATTTCAAAGTTTTCAACATTCAGATTAGATTAGATCAGATCAGTCGCTCAGTCGTGTCCGACTCTTTGCGACCCCATGAATCGCAGCACGCCAGGCCTCCCTGTCCATCACCAACTCCCGGAGTTCACTCAGACTCATGTCCATCGAGTCAGTGATGCCATCCAGCCATCTCATCCTCTCTCGTCCCCTTCTCCTCTTGCCTCCAATCCCTCCCAGCATCAGAGTCTTTTCCAATGAGTCAACTCTTTGCATAAGGAGGCCAAAGTCCTGGAGTTTCAGCTTTAGCATCATTCCTTCCAAAGAAATCCCAGGGCTGATCTCCTTCAGAAGGGACTGATTGGATCTCCTTGCAGTCCAAGGGACTCTCAAGAGTCTTCTCCAACACCACAGTTCAAAAGCATCAGTTCTTCAGTGCTCAGCCTTCTTCACAGTCCAACTCTCACATCCATACATGACCACAGGGAAAACCATAGCCTTGACTAGATGAACCTTTGTTGGCAAAGTAATGTCTCTGCTTTTGAATATGCTATCTAGATTGGTCATAACTTTCCTTCCAAGGAGTAAGCGTCTTTTAATTTCATGGCTGCAGTCACCATCTGCAGTGATTTTGGAGCCCAGAAAAATAGTCTGACAGTTTCCACTGTTTCCCCATCTATTTTCCATGAAGTGATGGGACTGGATGCCATGATTTTATTTTCTAAATGTTGAGCTTTAAGCCAACTTTTTCACTCTCCACTTTCACCTTTATCATGAGGCTTTTGAGTTCCTCTTCACTTTCTGCCATAAGGGTGGTGTCATCTGCATATCTGAGGTTATTGACATTTCTCCTGGGAATCTTGATTCCAGCTTGTGTTTCTTCCAGTCCAACATTTCTCATGATGTACTCTGCATATAAGTTAAATAAACAGGGTGACAATATACAGCCTTGATGTACTCCTTTTCCTATTTGGAACCAGTCTGTTGTTCCATGTCCAGTTCTAACTGTTGCTTTCTGACCTGCATACAAATTTCTCAAGAGGCAGATCAGGTGGTCTAGTATTCCCATCTCTTTCAGAATTTTCCACAGTTTATTGTGATCCACACAGTCAAAGGCTTGGGCATAGTCAATAAGGCAGAAATAGATGTTTTTCTGTAACTCTCTTGCTTTTTCGATGATCCAGTGGATGTTGGCAATTTGATCTCTGGTTCCTCTGCCTTTTCTAAAACCAGCTTGCACATCTGGAAGTTCATGGTTCACATATTGCTGAAGCCTGGCTTGGAGAATTTTGAGCATTACTTTACTAGCATGTGAGATGAGTGCAATTGTGCGGTAGTTTGAGCATTCTTTGGCATTGCCTTTCTTTGGGATTAGAATGAAAACTGACCTTTTCCAGTCCTGTGGCCACTGCTGAGTTTTCCAAATTTGCTGGCATATTGAGTGCAGCACTTTCACAGCATCATCTTTCAGGATTTGGAATAGCTCAACTGGAATTCCATCACCTCCACTAGCTTTGTTTGTCGTGATGCTTTCTAAGGCCCACTGGACTTCACATTCCAGGATGTCTGGCTCTAGGTGAGTGATCACACCATCGTGATTATCTGGGTCGTGACGATCTTTTTTGTATGGTTCTTCTGTGTATTCTTGCCATCTCTTCTTAATATCTTCTGCTTCTGTTAGGTGCATACCATTTCTGTCCTTTATCGAGCCCATCTTTGCATGAAATGTTCCTTTGGTATCTCTGATTTTCTTGAAGAGATCTCTAGTCTTTTCCATTCTGTTGTCTTCCTCTCTTTCTTTGCATTGATCGCTGAAGAAGGCTTTCTTATCTCTTCTTGCTATTCTTTGGAACTCTGCATTCAGATGTTTATATCTTTCCTTTTCTCCTTTGCTTTTCGCTTCTCTTCTTTTCACAGCTATTTGTAAGGCCTCCCCAGACAGCCATTTTGCTTTTTTGCACTTCTTTTCCATGGGGATGGTCTTGATCCGTGTCTCCTGTACAATGTCACGAACCTCAGTCCATAGCTCATCAGGCACTCTATCTATCAGATCTAGGCCCTTAAATCTATTTCTCACTTCCACTGTATAATCATAAGGGATTTGATTTAGGTCATACCTGAATGGTCTAGTGGTTTTCCCTACTGTCTTCAAAAGTCTGAATTTGGCAATAAGGAGTTCATGGTCTGAGCCACAGTCAGCTCCTGGTCTTGTTTTTGCTGACTGTATAGAGCTTCTCCATCTTTGGCTGCAGAGAATATAATGAATCTGATTTCGGTGTTGACCATCTGGTGATGTCCATGTATAGAGTCTTCTCTTTTGTTGTTGGAAGAGGGTGTTTGTTATGACCAGTGCATTTTCTTGGCAAAACTCTATTAGTCTTTGCCCTGCTTCATTCCATATTCCAAGGCCAAATTTGCCTGTTACTCCAGGTGTTTCTTGACTTCCTACTTTTGCATTCCAGTCCCCTATAATGAAAAGGACATCTTTTTTGGGTGTTAGTTCTAAAAGGTCTTGTAGGTCTTCATAGAACTGTTCAACTTCAGCTTCTTCAGTGTTACTGGTTGGGGCATAGACTTGGATTACTGTGATATTGAATGGTTTGCCTTGGAAACGAACAGAGATCATTCTGTCGTTTTTGAGATTGCATCCAAGTACTGCATTTTGGACTTCTGTTGACCATGATGGCTACTGCACATCTTCTGAGGTATTCTTGCCCACAGTAGTAGATATAATGGTCATCTGAGTTAAATTCACCCATTCCAGTCCATTTTAGTTCGCTGATTCCTAGAATGTCGACATTCACTCTTGCCATCTCTTGTTTGATCACTTCCAATTTGCCTTAATTCATGGACCTGACATTCCAGGTTCCTATGCAATATTGCTCTTTACAGCATCGGACCTTGCTTCTATCACCAGTCACATTGACAGCTGGGTATTCTTTTTGCTTTGGCTCCATCCCTTCATTCTTCCTGGAGTTATTTCTCCACTGATCTCCAGTAGCATATTGGGCACCTACTGACCTGGGGAGTTCCTCTTTCAGTATCCTATCATTTTGCATTTTCATACTGTTCATGGGGTTCTCAAGGCAAGAATACTGAAGTCGTTTGCCATTCCCTTCTCCAGTGGACCACATTCTGTCAGATCTCTCCACCATGACCCACCCATCTTGGGTTGCCCCATGGGCATGGCTTAGTTTCATTGAGTTAGACAAGGCCATGGTCCTAGTGTGATTAGATTGACTAGTTTTCTGTGAGTATGGTTTCAGTGTGTCTGCCCTCTGATGCCCTCTTGCAACACCTACTGTCTTACTTGGGTTTCTCTTACCTTGGGTGTGGAGTATGTCTTCACGGCTGCTCCAGAAAAGCTCAGCCAATGCTCCTTACCTTGGATGAGGGGAATCTCCTCACCACTGCCCTTCCTGACCTTCAACGTGGGATAGCTCCTCTAGGCCCTTCTGCGCCCACACAGTTTCAACATTAGTTAAAAAAATTTTTTTTATACCAAACCTGTTTTTCTGGTCCTTCAGGGATTCCAATTATGCATATATATGCCTTCTTGAAGGTATTCCATGATTCTCTTCTCTGTTGTTCATTTATCTTTTTGAGTCACTTTTCTCTTATTTTGAATAGTTTCAATTACTAGGTCTTCAAGATCACTAGCCATTTCTTTTGAAATGTCTAATCTCTAGTTAATCCCATTCAATGCAATTGATTTTTTTAAATCATCAGACCCTATGGCTCCAAGCTTGTCCTTCACATCTCTTCTTGTCTTTTTTGAACATATGGAACGTAGTTAGAATAATTGTTTCTGTGTCCTTGATTGCTAATTCTGACATTTTTGGCAGTTTTGGTTGGTTTTGACAATTGAATTTTCTTCTCCTTATGGCATGTTTTCCTGATTTTTGGCATGTATGGCAATTTTTTATTAGATAACAGGCATGTGAATTTTAACAAGTGTGTTACTAGGTATTTTCATAGACTTATATGGTATAAGTATAGAATGTACTATATATATGTAAAGTATATATATAAAACTTCATATACTTGTAGGTATTTTCATAGACTTATATGGTATAAGTATAGAATGTACTATATATGTAAAGTTTATATATAAAATTTCATATGCTTGTAGGTATTTTCATAGACATAGGTATAAGTATAAAATGTACTATATAATAAAGTATATATATAAAATGTCATATGCTTGTAGGTATTTTCATAGACTTATATGGTATAAGTATAAAGTGTACTATATAATAAAGTATATATATAAAATCTCATGTTCTTGTATGTATTTTCATATACTTATATGGTATAAGTCTAAATGTACTATATAATAAAGTATATATATAAAATCTCATATGCTTGTAGGTATTTTCATAGACGTATATGGTATAAGTATAAAATGTACTATATATTAAAGTATATATATAAAACTTCATATACTTATAAATATTCTTGAGCTTTGCTCTGGAGCACCCTTAAGTTACTTGGAAATTGCTTACTCCGTCTGAGTCTTGCTTTGTAGATTTGCTAGTTGTGACTGGAGCAGGGTTTATTTTAGGGCTACCGAGGCAAGTCCTTTCTGTGTGCACTACCCAATGCAATGCATCATGAATCTTGAGATTCTCTCATTTGGGTGGTGGGAACAGATGGTATTCCCAGTCTTGTGTGAGCATCAAGCACTGTTATTTATAATCTATTCAGTATTTCTTTCCCTCCCTCAAATTATTTCCTCGTGTGTGTACTGATTAGTACTCAGCTAACTAACTGATGGTCTTCCCTGGTGGCTCAAATGGTAAAGAATCCACCAGCATTGTAGGAGATATGGGTTTAATCCTGAGTCAGGAAGATTCCCTGGAGAAGGGAATGGCTACCCACCCCAGTGTTCTTGCCTGGAGAATTCCATGGACTGAGGAACCTGGGGGGCTATAGTCCCTGGGGTCGCAGAGTTGGACACGACTGAGCAAATAACACTTGCACTTTCACAAGTAACTGATGAGGGATCTTCTGCAGATCTCGGGGTTCTTTCTCTGTACAACTCACTTTCTTCAGCATTCTATTATGCAAACTTTAGTTGCCTTGCCTGTCCAAAATCTTAGCTCCATTTCCTTAGGAAATCCACTAAACACATCCTGAGTCTTCCCTGGCTGTACCGTGGTCTAAGAACTTAAAACAGAGAGCTGGGGAAATTTTAGGGCTTATTTGTTTTTAGCTTCTCAGGAACCACTGTCCTTTACTGCCTGATGTACAGTGTCTTGCAGTCTAGTATTTCATATATTTTGTCCAGCTTTTCTTGTTTCCGGCAGGAGGATAAATCTAGTTCCTGTTAGTCTATGTCAAGCAGAAGTGGGAGTTTTGGAAGGGACTTTTAGCTGGATGAATAAAACCTATGTTCTAAAATTGTCCAAATTATATTGCGTCCTATTACATTGTATTTAAAGCAACTTTGAGGCTTTATCTTATACTGCCTTCAATGAAAAATGGATAGGCTTTGAAGGTGGAAAAATCTAGATTTGAATCTTGGAATTGCCATTTAATGTTTAATAGATATGTGGTTTAATAGACCTGTAAGTTTCCTCAACCTCAGATTGATAACCTTATTTGATAAAATAAGGTGGAAAAAGTTTCCCTGAAACACAAAGCTTTTATGCATTACTGTTTTTTTTTTTAATAGCAAAAAATTGGCAATAGATAGGGTGATACTGAAACAAATCAGAGTTAATTCATAGTTTGTACCTTCATGAAATAGCTAATAAGAATGAGAGAGATCTATATTATTCTTACGGAAAATGTTAATGACATACTGTTAAGTGAGTAAAGCATTTTTCAGAAAAAGAAGTGGAGTGTGAACTGATTTTTAATTTAAAAATTTCTGTGTGTGTGTTTACATGAAGAGAACACCATCTGGAAGGATATATGAACAATTTAAGTAAGTTGATGAGTTGGAAGTAAGGCTAAGGTTTTTTAACTTTGAAAAAACTTTTAAATACAACTTTTTTTTAACCAGTTGTATTTAAAAAATAATGAAAAATAGCCAGTGGAAATCTGCTATATAACACAGGGAGCCCAGCCTGGCACTCTGTGATGACCTAGAGGGATGGGATGGGGAGTTTGAAGTGGGCTCAAGTTGGAAGGGATACATATACACATAGTTATGACTAATTTGTGTTGTTGTATGGCAGAAAGTTAAAGTTAGTCACTCAGTCATGTCTGACTGTTTGTGACCCCATGGACTGTAGCCCACCAGGCTCCTCTGTCCATGGAATTCTTCAGGCAAGAATACTGGAGTGGCGATCTATTTCACATATGATAATATACATGTTTCAATGCTATTCTCTCAAATCATCCCACCCTCGCCTTCTCCCACAGTCCAGGTCCAATGTATGAGTCAGGGTGCTCAGGGATGGTGCACCAGGATCACCCTGAGGGATGAGACTGGGAGGGAGGTGGGAGGGAAGTTCAGGATGGGGAACACATGTACACCCATGGCTGATTCATGTGAATGTATGGCAAAAACCACCACAATATTGTAAAGTAATTAGACTCCAATTAAGATAAAAAAATCTAGAGAAAGCAAACTGTGATGGAGGGAGTCAGATCAGGGGATGTCTGGGGATATGTATATAGGAAAGGATTGACTGTAATGGACCAGGAAGGAATTTTTTTGGGTGATGTCAATTTTATGTTTTGATTTGGGTGGTGGTCACATAATAATGTACGTTTCTCATGAATTACTGACTTGTACAATGACAAAGTACACATTTTACTGAATGTAAATCATACCTCTATAAAAGTGATTACATTTTTTTCGACAAAAAAAAAAAAAAAAAAACAAAACTGGAGTGGGTTGCCATGCCCTTCTCTGGGGGATCTTCCCAGCCCAGGGCTCAAACCCAGGTTTCCTACATTGCAGGCAGACTCTTTACAGACTGAGCCCCTAGGGAAGCCATGTGGCAGAAACCAACACATTATTGTAAAGCAATTATCCTCCAATAAAAAAAAATGGACACATAATTTCTTTTTGCAACAAAAACAGATAACAACAGAAGTAAAGTTGAAGAGAAATAATAGATGTGCCTGCCACAGTTCCCACTGTCTATGCCCACACTGTCTATGCCCACACTGTCTGTTTATGCCCACTAGCCAACAAGCTGCAGAAGCACATACATAGTCCCTGGAGGGACCAGAGTGATGGATAAGAGGAGCCTGGGAAGGCTTCTTGCAGGATTTAGGCCTGTGCTGGGTGAGTCTAAGAAGGATTTAGGAAGTTATTTTTAGGAATTCAGTGATTGAATATTTTGGTAATTTGTACCTAAGAGGTGAGAAAATTTCAGTGAATAAAGAAGGAGCATTTACTCGTTTCATTTGGAAAAGGGGAATGTTTAGATATTTTTCTAAAATATCTAAATAATGCTAAGAGTCCTTATCTCACTCCTATTTCAGACAAACTCACAGGGTGGCCCTTTTTTTCTGTCCTGGCCCATCTCAGTCATAGAGTGGCCTTGTCTGTTTATTGCTCAGATTCTGTACGGGTTGTTTATGTTCGGTTGGGAACATTTTTAGCTAATATTTTAGCTGTCATCTTCAGGGCCATTCTGTGATTTATCCATGCCATTAGTAATTTTCTTTCTCCATTTATAGCTTCTTTTGCTGATGATAAGATGGCTCTGTTCACTCTTAGGGTTAATTATGCTAGCATATTGGCTCTAATCCTACATATTTTAGTCTCTTCCTCATATTCCAGAATTATGCAAAGCTAAATAGGAAACACGCAACCTGTCTTTAGATTTTCTTCCCAGACTAGGGCAGGCTGGCTACCCACCAGATGAATTCCCCACGGAGAGAGTTCATAGCTAAAGTCTATGAGATTACTACTTGTTCCCTTGAGTGTCTGTGACTACAGGTGCTAAGACAGGATCAAAGGAAAAAACCTTTATTAATTAGTTTTCTACTGACGGAGAGAGGAGTTTCCTAGAGGGGAAAGTTTTCATGCTGCAAATCTTCAGAGAGTTCTTATTGACTCTGTGTGTGTGTGTGTGTGTGAGATAGGTTGTTCTTATAATATCTATCATACTCATGTTGAAAGTCCTTGTTACTACTCATTGGAATAGGAAATGGCAACCCATTCCAATATTCTTGCCTGTAAAATTCCATGGACAGAGGAACCTGGTGGGCTACAGGCTATAGGACTGCAAAGAGCCAGACACAACCGAGCAACTGAACACAACCACACGCACCACTCATTACTTTGAACATTTATCTAGAATTTATGAGTGCAGGGAACTACAATTTCTATGCATTATCTTTTCTGTTCTTAACAAAGAAGCCAACAAGCACATTGAAAAATCTCATGAGATATGTGTTACTAGGAGAAAAGAGGCTTGAAAAATCAGTTAACTTCCAAAAACACACTTCTGGGGAACAGCATAGTTGGGACATAAACCACATTCCAAAAGATTCTAAATCTTGTCCTCTTTTGCTGTCTCGTACACAGGGTTATTGTTACCATCTTTCTAAATTCCATATATATGTGTTAGTATACTGTATTGGTGTTTTTCTTTCTGGCTTACTTCACTCTGTATAATAGGTTCCAGTTTTATCCATCTCATTAGAACTGATTCAAATGTATTCTTTTCAATGGCTGAGTAATACTCCATTGTGTATATGTACCACAGCTTTCTTATCCATTCATCTGCTCATGGGCATCTAGGTTGCTTCCATGTCCTGGCTATTATAAACAGTGCTGCGATGAACATTGGGGTACACGTGTCTCTTTCCCTTCTGGTTTCCTGTGTACGAGACAGCAAAAGAGACACTGATGTATAGATCAGTCTTATGGACTCTGTGAGAGAGGGAGAAGGTGGGGAGATTTGGGAGAATAGCATTGAAACATGTATAATATCATGTATGAAATGAGTCGCCAGTCCAGGTTCGATGCACGATACTGGATGCTTGGGGCTGGTGCACTGGGACGACCCAGAGGGAGGGTAGGGGAGGGAGGAGGGAGGAGGGTTCAGGATGGGGAACGCGGGTATACCTGTGGCGGATTCATTTCGATATTTGGCAAAACTAATACAATATTGTAAAGTTTAAAAATAAAATAAAATTAAAATAAATGTTCAAAAAAATAAATCTTGTCCTCTTAAATTAAAATAAATAAATTTAAATAAAAAAAGAAAAAAAACTGCTTTCTAGTGGAGCTTGCAATTAAAGCATCTACAATTCTATATATGTAGATACTTAAAGATACTGGGCTCCATCTGATATTACTGAATCGATATCTCCAGGACTGGGGTGTAGTAATTGACACTTTAAAAGCTTTTCATGGTCATTTGAATGCTGCTAGCCACAGACTGCTATTTGGAGACCATAAGGGTAGGCTATATCCTCACATAACTTCCAGTTAGAAAGCTGTTCACAGTATTTTTTTTTAAATCATCATTCATCCATCCATCCAGTCCATTCAATATTCATAGACTACCTACTGTGTCTAAGGCTCTATACCAGATGTTAAAAGGTCATGAAAGAAAATGTATTTCAACTGCTTATAAATGACAGTGAAGATCTTATATTTAATAAATATTTTAGATAGGAAGTGATAAATAAATAATATTTATTGATACAAGAGAAGCACTATGGGTTCAATGGAAGGAGAAATTACTCCCAGGGGCAGAAATTGGCAGGAAACAGTGCTAACTAACAGTGTGTGGGAGCATCCTTTTTCCTTACATCACAGCGATTCATAGGCATTGTTATTCTTTTTCAGTTTTTGCCAGTCATATTGGTGTAAGGTGGCTATCTTACTGTTACTTTAAATTTCAGTTCCATGTTAATAAGTTGAGCAACTTTATGTTGTTTGGCTCTTTGTTTTGATTTCTTAAAAACTGGTACTGTTCGTGTGGTGTAGAGAACCAGAAATCAAGGATTAAACCTGAAGCATTTTTTTCTTATCCCTTTCAGGGCTTCTTTCACATCTTGGATCCTCAGGCTGTAGATGAGGGGGTTTAACATGGGGATCACAACCCCATAAAACACAGAAGCCATTTTTTCTTGCTCTTGAGACTCTGTGGCACGATGGTGCAGATACATGTACGAGAGCGTCCCATAGAAAATGGTGACAACTGTCAGGTGGGAAGCGCATGTGGAGAAGGCTTTCTTCCTCCCTGCAGCAGAAGAGATCTTCAGGATGGCAGCCAGGATAAACATGTAGGAAAAGATGATAACTGACACGGTGAGCGTCAAGTTAGACCCCACAGAGGCTGCTAGTACCATGACGTTGAAATAAATGTTGGAGCATGAGAGGGCCAGAATTGGGGGCACATCACAGAAAAAGTGGTTAATTTTATTGGATTTGCAAAAGTTCAGTGAGAAAGTAAAACCTACATTTACAGAGGCATTTAGGAAACCCATGAAGTATGATCCAACTAACAGGTGAATGCAGACCCTCCGGGTCATGACTGTTGGATAGTGGAGAGGGTTACAGATGGCCACGTAACGGCCCACTGCCATAGCCGCCAGGATGTAGCAATCACTGGTTATAAAAGCCCCACCGACTAGTAACTGCACCACACATCCCATGAACGAGATGGATCGCTCTGTTCCTACAAGGTTTTGCAACATCTTAGGGGTGACGGCAGACGTGTAGCAGAGATCAACAAAAGCCAAGTTTTGGAGGAAAAAGTACATGGGGGTGTGAAGGGAAGAGTCAACCTTGATGAGGAGGATCATGCCAATGTTACCCACTAAGGTGACCATATAGATCATTAGCAATATTGCGAAGAGGACACGCCAAGACTTGTGTTGACCAGCGAATCCCAGGAGAAGGAATTCAGTCACTGTAGTGCCGTTGTTTTCTTCCATGGCTGGCAGAATTAAGAATCAGCTGAAAAGGTTCGAAAAAAGACCAGAGAAAGTTAAGAGGGCTGTGATCATTTACCTAATTGTGAAACTCGAAATGGTACAGTATTTAACTTCACAGTTATGTCAGAGAATAATTTTCATGACATAATTGACTTAGATTTTACAGGCTGAACCTTGATACCTGACTTAGACCTTTTCATCTATAGTTTGGGGAAGTGGTCATGGATCACTGTCTATGTTCTCAGAATTCAAGGTGATTGGTATTTCATCAACATATCAATTCAGGAACATGTGAGATGTGCTTAAATATGCTTTTGTTTAATTATGCTTTCATATGCACTCTATATTTTAATTAGAAATCCAAGTTTGCTTAAGTAATAATGACTATATTTGAATTCTTGACATATCCACAGAGTTCTATCCGACCTTGCTCCCCTTTATCTCCATATTTTCATTTTATCCCTTACCTCACCCTTAGTAACCGTTCTCTGCCATGATGGACTCATGGACCTGTAGAGGTCCATAAACCTTTATGGAAGTGTTTATCAAGTATATATGGGTAAAGAATAATTTTCTTTGTAAAATTTCCAACCTGTTGTGGCTTAATACTTTTTGTAAATGGCAATAAAAAAATTCTTAGCATTGTCAAAATTCTGGAATAGTTTTACATGCTCCATCTCACTTGTCGTCATTGCCCCATCATAGGGTGGAAATAGAGAGTCCAAGGACGGGTGCTGGTCCCTGGGCCACACACATTGAGTAGCACTGGTCTATGATGTCCGTCCATCCTGATTTACCTACATGCTTTCCTAGTGGTGAATAGCAGACTGCCCCCAACTCGTCTCCACTACAAATAACCCAGTACGATAAATTTTCTAGGGTGCTATAGTAGGGGCAAAAATTTTGAGTCTGAGGGTATGCACATAATTATTCCAGATCATTTTCCATGATGGATGTGCTAGTATGCACTCCTAACTGTGCACGGAGGTTCCTATGTCCTCACACCCTGGTGAACATTGGTATTTTCCTAATACTATTTTTGGTCAGGAAAATAGATATAAACTGATATCTAATTTTTATTTTTTTCCCTAACCTAAAATGACTTTGCTCACTGTCTAATATTCTTAGAATTTTGGGTTTCTATTTTTCTGTAAATTGCCTGTTAATACTTTTTACAAATGTTTCTATGATTTAATTTATGAAAGCTCTTTTTAATGTAGATTTGAATACTTTGATGTTGACTTGACAAAGCTTTTTTTTCACATTTTATCTATTATCTTGGTCTTTGGTATTTTTCACAGATCAGAAGTCCTTAAATTTAAAACAGTAATCCATCATTTTTGTCCTTATAATTTTTCCTTCTGAAAAAAAAAAAATTTGACAAAGTCCATTCCTGCCTCTAGCTGATACACCCAGGAGAGTCAGGTGTAATAATAAAATTTATTTTCCTCTTTATACTGGGTGGCTGGTACATAATATTTGAGCCATAATATTTCATAGCATACATGTAATTAGAAAATAGTTATTTTGGATTTACTCAATTTTTTTCTAGAAAAAGCAGACTAAGTGGGCAGAGAATGATAGTAACTGATGTGTGTGGGTTTGTGTGTTTGCATGTGAAATATTCAAATATTATTTATCTTTTTTTTCTGAAACAAATTCTTTAATGGTTTCCAGTGTTTTTTCTTCAAACAAATTTGAAGGATTTAAAAATTATAATATTAAAAAATAATCAGTTTGTTAGCTTCTAAGTCATTAAAGATATATTTGATGGTAAACAATTATTGGATTTTTTAAAAGTTTTTTTCTTTTAAATTGAGGTATATTTGATTATTATCTAAGCTTCTGGTATGCAACATGGTGATTCACAATTTTGAAGGCTATTTTCCATTCATAGTTATTACAGAATATTGGCTAAATCCCCGGTGCTATGCAATATATCCGCAGCGTATTCTATACGTGGTGGTTTGCAGCTCTTAATACCTTACCCCTATGTTGCCCCTCCTCCCCAAATATTCAAATAGTTTGAAACAATTAAGTGGTTTTATTTGTTATTTTAAAATTTACTCTCACAGGGACTTCCCTGGTGGTCCCATGGTTAAAAATCTGCCTTGCAATGCAGGGGATGCCATTTTGATCTCTTATCGGGCAACTAAGATCCCACATGCCACGGAGCAACTAAGCCCAAGCACCACAGCCGCTGAGCCCTTGTGCCTCAACTAGTTGTGCCTCAACTGCGACGAAAGAGCCTGCACGCCAATGCTGCTGAATAAGTAAATAAATATAAAAGGATAAACCTTTTCCACACAAATATTTGGCCTAATTATGCTACAGGAAAATTCTACAAATATTTAGGACAAAACTGATTCTATATTATATAAACTTTTCTTGCAAATCACAATAAAGAACATTCTCTAACTCACGCCAATATAACATTGAAGCCAAAGTAAATAAAATATAAGAAAAACATTGGAATGAATCTCATTTGCAAATATATGTGCAAACAGCTTTAAAAAATACACATTCACTAATCAAAGTCATTTATACATTAAACAAACAATTACTAGGGTCTCAAAGAGGCTCTGCTGCTGCTGCTGCTAAGTCGCTTCAGTCGTGTCCGACTCTGTGCGACCCCATAGATGGCAGCCCACCAGGCTCCCCCGTCCCTGGGATTCTCCAGGCAAGAACACTGGAGTGGGTTGCCATTTCCTTCTCCAATGCATAAGAGTGAAAAGTGAAAGTGAAGTCTCTCAGTCGTGTCCAACTCTCAGCAACCCCATGGACTGTAGCCCACCAGGCTCCTCCATCCATGGGATTTTCCAGGCAAGAGTACTGGAGTGGGGTGCCATTTCCTTCTATGCAAATAGGCTCTAGTAAGTATTCTCTTCCTTTCCCAGTATCTGGACAAACTGAGACATAAAAGATGGTGAGTAGGTAGTGGTGGGCTGCTGACTATGGGGTCACACAGAGTTGGACACGACTGAAGCAACTTAGCAGCAGCAGCAGCAGGTAGAAGCCATATCACCTTTACATACCTGGGGAAAGACTTTTAAGTTTATTAGTGAAATATTTGTTGCTAAAAGACACTGTAAGTAGACAGGCTTGTCCACTCAGTCTCGGTGGTGGTGACTGGGGCATCTCTGGTGATGGGAAGCATCTCTGAAGCACAGGGGCACTGGGCTTCAGCAGGCTGGCTGCTCCTGAGGATAAGGGCAGGGCGGAGCATGCCAGCTTGTCTTCAGGTTTACTAGTCAGACACATCACTCTGTCTTTCTAGGAACCGTGTGAATAAAATGTGTCGGAATGGCCATGATTACACAAAGTCAGCTCCCTTTGCAGGAGAGAAACATCAGAAGCATGGAAAAATTATTTTCCATCAACAATCAAGATGAAGTTGTAGCAACATGATATTCTCCTTCAAATTATTTTCAGTGAAGTGCTTGAGAGAATTTTATGCCCACCTTCATAAACTTATCAAATTTATCTAGAAAAGAGCTAAAAAATAGCTAAGATGATTTCAGTAGACAAAAACGAAGGACTTGTTCTATCAGATGTCAGAACTGATTATGAAGCAATAATAATAAAGACAGTGTGGTCCTGGCGTGAAGGTAGGTAGACAGGCCAACGGAACTGAGGAGAGAAAACCATAAACAGACGTTCAAGTCTCTGGAAGCTCAACGTATAAAAACAGTAGCAGGTCCACCAGTGAGAAATGGCCCGGTAAATCGTGGTCTATACATGCTTATACATATGAAAAAAACTATATTGCTTTTCTACTGTGCATTTTATCCAAATGGATTAAAAACTTAAATTACAAAGCTGTGAGAATAAAACATAGCAGAATGTCTATGACTTAACTACACAGTGGAAATTTAAATAAGACATAAGGTCACAAAGTGTAAAACATGGGAAATTCAACTATATCAAACATAAAGATAGCAACATTATTAACAAAGGAAAGACCAGATACTGACTGAAAATTACTCAGGTACATTGGTTTGAAGCACATATAAATGTTAAAGAATTCATATCCAGTGTATTTAAGTAACTTCTACAAATTGCTCCAAGGGAAAAAAAATCACAAAACTTATAATCAGGATAATTATAGAAGGAAAACTTAAATGCCAATAGAAATACGGATATATGCACAGCTTAATAGTAATCAGATAATTGTATATTAATACTGCATTGAAATGTAATTCTGTACTCCTCAGTCTAAAATGCAAATTTTAGTTGAGAATGTGGTGGGAATGTAAATTAGCACAGTCATATTGGGGACAAATTTGGGTATATTAATAAAATTAAATATGTCTCTGAATGGTCCAGAATTTCCAATACAGGTACATATGCTAGATAAATATTTGACCACATAAGCAAGGATACATAAATACACATATCCATACATATGTGTGTAAGTATATGTATGAATATGTGCATATGTGAGTATATACACATATTATTCATAGCAGTATTCTTGAACGTGGAAAAATATTATTTATTAAATGGATTAGTGAGACTAGACTGTGTGTGCTTAGGTTGCTCAGTCGTGTCTGACCCTCTGTGATGCCATGGACTGTAGCCCCACCAGTCTCCTCTGTCCATGGAATTTTCTAGGCAAGAATACTAAAATGGGTTGCCATTTCCTACTCCCGGGAATCTTCCCAACCCAGGGATCAAATCCAAGTCTCTTGAGTCTCCAACATTGGCAGGCAGATTGTTTAGGACTAGCACTACCTCGGAATCACATGCAAATTCACTAAATTGGAGCAATACTGTCTGTGTGGATAAATATCTCAAAGAACATGCTAAGCAAGAAAAAAAAAAAAAAAGCAAGTTTCAGAAGTTAGATGGAGGCTACATGAGTGGTTCTTATATTATTTAAAATATATTTTTATGCACCCTAAATATTGTGCAATGACAGAAGTTCCTCAGAAGAAGCCCCACATCTCCATACATCAGTAGAGGGCTCCTTCCTCTGGAGTCAGCAATGCCAGGCAGAGCTGTGGCTCCACAGATGTGATGGTCACTTTGGGATAAGAAGGGGCCTTTCATGGTGGGGAATGTAGGAAACCAAACCTGTGGCTGATGTGGACAATCTTGCTCTTTCAAACATCTCGAGAAATGAACAGAGTGGGACAACTCTGTCGTGAAGGAGCAAGAAACAGTTCTCTCCTTTCAAATTTCAACGTGGAGGGAGGGCTAAGCATGATAAGTGTTAGCTACCTCCTCAGGAAACTTTGCTGTGAAATAGACTAAATGCAACCCTTTCAAGAAGGCTTCCATCCTGTGGGTGACTGCACTTGTCAGAGGAAGCTAGCCTAGGTCATGAGTCTTGATGAGATAATGACATTTACCACATTAACTTAATGTATTTGAATTCAAACAGAATGTATGATATAAGGGGGGGTATTTTTAAAAGAGTTATGAAACACCAGTACAAGGCATAAAACATACATGCACACACTTAAACCCAGCACCCGAGTATTTTGAACATGGCACCCCACTCTAGTACTTTTGCCTGGAAAATCCCATGGACGGAGGAGCCTGGTGGGCTGCAGTCCATGGGGTTGCTAGAGTCGGACATGACTGAGCGACTTCACTTTCACTTTTCACTTTCATGCATTGGAGAAGGAAATGGCAACCCACTCCAGTGTTCTTGCCTGGAGAATCCCAGGGACGGGGGAGCCTGGTGGGCTGCTGTCTGTGGGGTCGCACAGAGTCGGACACGACTGAAGCGACTTAGCAGCAGCAGCAGCAACCTATACTGAACCCCGATGCTTTTGAAGCTTCATTTCCATTGCTCGCTGTGCAGTGGAAAGGAGACAGACTGACCCGGAGTTGAATTCTGGTCGCACAAATAGAGACAGCACGTACAGATCCCTTCCTCCTCAGTTCCACTCCCTATAAAACAGGGTGCGGGACGACCTACAAGGCAGTCATGCCCACTGTGACACCATGTGCGTTAGCACAAGTTTGGAAATAGGGTTTAATAAATCAAAGTAGGTGCATATTATGAGCCAAAACATAATCTAAGAAGTATGAGATAAATACATACTCTCATGGAAAGGTGCTCATGTCGCATTATCAAATGAACAAAGAATGTTTCAGAATAATACGTAGAGCTGGGCCCTTACGAAAGAAAATTTTCTATCACGCTCACGCTCATTTTCCTTATTTATCCATGGAAAAGTTCAGGAATAATTCACACCAGACTTCTAATGGTTATCTTTGGGCATGGGAGTGGGGAGAGAGAATCCTTTAAATTTATAAGCTTTGTCACCTTTTCTTTTTAAAATAGCTTTAATTGCTTTCAAGAATGTGTAAAGTAATTAGCCTTTAATTAAAATAAATAAATTTAAATTAAAAAAAAAGAGTAAGAGAAAGAAGCTGAGTCTGCTTTGTAGTGGTGACTTAGAGTGAGATGATTTATATAAAGTTCCAAGCACAGGACCAGGCTTTGAATGGGCACTCAAAACCGGTCGTAATAACACATGCAAATAATACGCTAAAGCCATTGGTGACTCATTCATTCACTCGGTTAATCTTTCAATCATTTGCTCACGCATATCCTTCTTGGGCAACACTCAGCCTACTTCACTCCATTTTTCATTATGCTGCCAGGGATGAAGCCTTTATTCCTGGTCTGTGGGTGAAACTTACTAGAACACTGGCTCTGATCCTTTTGCTCCTCCATTTCCAGCACACACTGGGATGACACACGGCTGATCTTGAAAAACGGGCTGAGTTCTGTTCTACTTACATGGAAACTGCATCCAGATTCTCTTCCTGCAGCTGGTAAAGGCTGATTGGCCACCAAGGTCTCTGTGTGCCTACTTTTAACTGGGAGTTTAGGGTTGGAGCCTAAGGGATCAGTACTTGCTCCCTTGAGAACCTGGGCGTCCAGAGGCTGTAATGGAGTTGGAATAAACAATGTTAGTAGCTATTTTCAGCTGAAGAACATTTAAGCTTTCTCTAGAGAAGATACATGTAATCATGTTACCGTCATTAGGGATCCTGTGTATGTGGTTATGTATCTGTGTGTTGCCTTATTATTGAACTAAATTTTTTTCTCATTTTTATGAGTCAGGTTCTAAAAATTTGAGTTCAAATCTATGAATTGACCGTTTATTCATTCTTTTTTATTGATTTCTCCAATATGAGTGCTCTGATTAATAGTAGCTCCAGAATAAATTTAAGAATACTTTTGAGCAAGGCCATCTTTTATTGGTTTCTGAGTTTAAGTGAAACGCTCTCAGTATTTTCTGATAAATATGGTCAAATCTTTTGGTTGAAGTATTGTACCTTTTATTTAATCACTGGAATTAAAAATAAATGTTTAATTTTAGCAAATGTTTTTCTTTATCTTTTGACATGATTTCATGATTTACTCTGAAAATTAATGGATTTTTATATTAATAGATTTTATAATATCAAAGTATTCTCTTCTATAATACAACCAACCTGGTTACAGTGTGTTATTTCCTACTGTGCTACCGAGGTTTTTTCTTTGTGTACTCGCATTTTTATTGGGCTTCCCAGGTGGCACTAGTGGTACAGAACCCGCCTGCCAAAGCAGGAGACACAAGAGGTGTGGGTTCGATCCCTGGGGTGGGAAGATCCCCTGGAGGAAGGCATGGCAACCCACTCCAGTCTTCTTGCCTGGAGAATCCCATGGACAGCGCAGCCTGGCGGCTGGCGAGGCGCACTACACAGCGTTACACAGCGTCGGACACGACTGAAGCGATGTAGCGCGTCCGCACGTGTTTTTCTTAAGCACTTTTATATTGATGTTTGAGAGTGGCATTGGCCTATCATTTCTGAGCTGTTTTTGCTAGCTTAGTCATGGAATTTATTCTGAAACGTCCCTTCTTTCCCTATGTTCTCCAACAGTTCAACCATCATTGATATTATCTATTTTTAATGCTTGTGAATAATAGGTGTTTTTTTTTTGGGAAGAAGATTGTACTTTTATTATTTTATTTCTTCTGTTAATTATTCTTTAATCTCTTTTGTGGTAGCTTTTTTACAATCAGTCTTCCCTTAGAAGAACCATTCATTCTATCAGATTCTCTAATACATTTGTACACTGTTATGTATTCTCTTATCTAAAATTTTTTCTTTGTTCTCCAGCATTATTTTTCTTGATAAATTAGCAAATGATTTATCCATTTTATTTCTACCTTTAGCTTCAGAAAATGTTTCTGAATTTATTATTGCTGTCATTTAAGAGATTTTAAATATTAATTCAAAAATGTTTATTACTCTCTTCTCTTTATTTAATTATCTCATGTCTAAAACGTATGGTTAATTAATTTATTCAGTTTAGTTCAGTTCAGTCACTCAGTCATGTCTGACTCTTTGCGACCGGATGGACAGGAGCATGCCAGGCCTCCCTGTCCATCACCAACTCTTGGAGCTTGCTCAAACTAACGTCCATCCAGTCAGTGATGCCATCCAAACATCTCACCCTCAGTCATCCCCTTTTCCTCCTGCCCTCAATCTTTCCCAGCATCAGGGTCTTTTCCAATGAGTCAGTTCTTCACTTTAGGCGGCCAAAATATTGGAGTTTCAGCTTCAACATCAGTCCTTCCAATGAATATTCAGGACTGATTTCCTTTAGGATGGACTGGTTGGATCTCCTTGCAGTCCAAGGGACTCTCAAGAGTCTTCTCCAACACCACAGTTCAAAAGCATCAATTCTTCGGCGCTCAGCTTTCTTCATAGTCCAACTCTCACATCCATACATGACTACTGGAAAAACCATAGCTTTGACTAGACGGACCTTTGTTGGCAAAGGAATGTCTCTGCTTTTCAATATGCTATCTAGTTTGGTCACAGCTTTTCTTCCAAGGAGCAAGTGCCTTTTAATTTCATGGCTACAGTCATCATCTGCAGTAATTTTTGGAGCCCAAGAAGATAAAGTCTGTCACTGTTTTCATTGTTTCCCCATCCATTTGCCATGAAGTGATAGGAGTGGATGCCATGATCTTAGTTTTCTGAATGTTTAGTTTTAAACCAGCTTTTTCACTCTCTTCTTTCACTTTCATCAAAATTCTCTTTAATTCTTTGCTTTCTTCCATAAGGGTGGTGTCCTTTGCATATCTGAGTTTATTGATATTTCTTCCAGCAATCTTGATTCCAGCTTGTGCTTCCTCCAGCCCAGCGTTTCTCATAATATACTCTGCATATAAGTTAAATAAGCAGGGTGATAATATACAGCCTTGACGGACTCCTTTCCTAATTTGGAACCAGTCTGCTGTTCCACGTCTGGTTCTAACTTAATTTATTATTATTTCCTATTTATTAACACTAGTATTTATAGAGCTATGCAATTTTATTTGAAAACTCCTTGTTGTTTATAGATATTTTTGCAACAGTTTGTGAAATATTATCTTATGGATATCTGGAAACGTTTTCATATCTTCAACCTAAGATTTGTTTAAATGAGATTTTTCTGTGTTTAGTGGTATAATGTTAGGTGTTTTTACTTTAAAGTTTTATTGTTAAATTCTAGATCTAGGTCTTTGAATCAGAAGATATTTTATACAGTCTTTCCAATTTTTATAATTTATTGTATTTCTGTAATTTTTATGGGCACATAAATAAGAAAAAAGATAGGAGGAAGGAAGAAAAGAAAGAAAGAAGAATACATTTGAATCAGTTCTAATGAGGCAGATGAAACTGGAGCCTATTATACAGAGTGAAGTAAGCCAGAAAGAAAAACACCAATACAGTATACTAACGCATATATATGGAATTTAGAGAGATGGTAACGATAACTCTGTATGCGAGACAGCAAAAGAGACACAGATTATAGAACAGTCTTTTGGACTCTGTTGGTGGGGGGAATGATTTGGGAGAATGGCATTGAAACATGTGTAATATCATATAAGAAATGAATCACCAGTCCAGGTTTGATGCAGGATACGGGATGCTTGGGGCTGGTGCACTGGGACGACCCAGAGGTATGGTATGGGGAGGGAGGTGGGAGGGGGGTTTAGGATGGGGAACACATGTATACCCGTGGTGGATTCATGTTGATATATGGAAAAACCAATACAATATTGTAAAGTAATTAACCTCCAATTAAAATAAATAAATTAAAAAATAAAAATTAAAAAAAGAAAGAAGAAAAAGAAAAAAACAGAAAGAAAGATGTTTTTCTTGCTTTTGAGTTACTGCTAACTCCACTGACAAAGATCAGTTCTCATAAGAAATCAGACTGTGATGTGTCTAATGCAGTGTTAATGGTCTCAAAAAGACAGTAGGGAAAAGTGTTTCTAATTGGACATCCGAAGTCCACAAGGCAACTGTGACTGAGTCTTCTAAGTGACTGCAATCTTTTCTCACCACTGACACAATTTTCCTATTGTATTCCTTCCCCTTCTTGAGCAATGTTTACTGAGATATCCAGTTGCTGATCTATCTCTGCTTTTTGAGAGTATCTAAAGCTAGAGAGTACCTGCTCCCCTCTCATCCATACGTGGATGCATTCAGCAAAGCCCATAATCTAGGAAAAGCCCCTCCCTTCCCTTCTATAAAAAGCTTCCCTCATAGCTCAGTGGGTAAAGAATCCGCCTGCCATGCTGCAGACCTGGGTTTGATTCCTGGGATGGGAATATCTCCTGGAGAAGCAAATGGCAACCCACTCTGGTATTCTTGCCTGGGAAATCCCACAGACAGAGAAAACTGGGGGGCTCCAGTCTTAGGGGTCACAAGAGTCGGACACGACCTAGTGACTAAACCACAGTTTCCCTTCTTACTGAGTTGCCCACAGCTTCTGTGTAGGATTTCCCTCGTGGCTCAGACAGTAAAGCATCCGTCTACAATGCGGGAGACCTGGGTTCCATCCTTTGTTTGGGAAGATTCCCTGGAGAAGGAAATGGTACCCCACTCCAGTACTCTTGCCTACAAAATCCCATGGACGGAGGAGCCTGGTGTCCATGGGGTCACGAAGAGTCGGACACGACTGAGTGACTTCACTTCACTTCTGTGTAGTATGCGCTGCAGAAGCAAAATTTTGACTCCTAAACTTTTTGTGTTCTTTTGCTGGGCTTTAATAATATAGAGTTTCTGAATATGAATTTTTTCTCATTATGTCAAGTAGCTCTTCTGTAACTTTATTTAAAATT
Organism: Bos grunniens; assembly: GCF_055505025.1. Taxonomy (NCBI): domain Eukaryota; kingdom Metazoa; phylum Chordata; class Mammalia; order Artiodactyla; family Bovidae; genus Bos; species Bos grunniens. The sequence goes on along the minus strand of NC_141179.1, from coordinate 81,186,411 downwards.
TTTTCTTAACTTTGTATATCATGGACTGGAAGAAATACATTTTCTATGATTATGTGTTTTTTGTCCATGTATTTCCTCTTTTCTACTTTACAAATGTAAAGTAATATTATTTAAAACAGAGATTTTTCCATGAACTTTTCTGCATAGTCCAATTCCTCTATGCAAGGCATTTTCAGTCATTGCATTTAAGAATGTTTTTATAGGGAGACGTATCAGGATAATAAAGCCTGAAAGTTGTCTGTCTCCAGTTTAGGGTAGTAAAGGTGAAGACCTCTCCCTCCTTCTTAGGATTTGATTTGTTAATCAAATAAGGACATGATTTGATTTTCAATTCCAGATTGAATTTATGGTTTCTCTATGCAGAGGGTATTATGGGCAGGTCACCAGGAATCCTAAGAAAAAATCAGAGTTTCCTGCTTTTGGGATTTGTCTCCTATAATGCAGTCTGCTGCATGGGCTGGTGCTCTCTGAATTTTCTTGGTATTGTTTAGGTTGTGGTTTGCTCCCAGTAAGTGTTTCCTGCCTCAGTCCACAATTTGGAATATCTGGAAATGTTGAGAAAGGCAGTGAACTCCCATCCTGTCTGTCCATCCTCTAATTCACAACTTCCTATGGTTTAACTGATTAATGAGATTGAAAGACAAAATGCAACATGGGATCTCAGGCTTTTTGTTAACATGCTTGTCCACAGGATGGGCTTCTGCTTGAGGATAGAACATGTGTGTTCAAGCCCAGGTATGACTTCTTGTGTTAAACCTGGTTTCTTTCACCTCTCTCCATTCTTAGAGATAGTGGGAAATAAGGCTTCATTTCTGGATAAATGAGTTTGATCTGTGGCACCAAATTCTGCACTGCATTTGCACCCTTGCAAGAGAGTACAGCTGGGGATTCAATTACATTTAAAACAAAAATTTAGTAAGAATAAATGGATATGATGCATATTTGCTGGATTCCTATGTTACTTTCCTAGTTGGTTAGAGACCATGTGTAGAAAGGAGGGATACTGGTCCATAATGTCGGAATATGTATGAGGATTCATTCAATTGTTCTTTTCTCCCCCTCTTTCTTTTCAGCACATTTTCTCCAAAGAGATGGAAAACATCTTTAAATTATTCATTACAATACTAAACCAGCTTAGTTACAGACGATAGCAAGAGTAACAGTACCTCTTAAGAGAAACCAGAAACAATTTTTGCACTGGTGTCTTTATACTACTGTTGTTGGAGGTACTTTACAACGTTGACTAACACTTTTCTTTACTGCTCTTTTCTATATTAACAGCAAGGTATTTTAAAAAGGGGCTCCTCAGAATGTACACAAGCAATATCAAAGATCTCTTTAGACGCCTTCTCTCTGAGTTTGCTTTAGTTGCTAAGTCGCAACCCTATAGACTGTAGCCCACCAGGCTCCTCTGTCCATGGGATTTCCTAGGCAAGAATACTGGACTGGGTTGTCATTTCCTTCTCCAAGGGATTTTCCCAACTAGGGTTAGAACCCATGTCTCAGGCAGATTCTTTACCATTGATCCACCAGGGAAAGTCTCTAAGAAATATGAATTAGAAGGTTATTTCATCGTTTAAGATCGGAAAGTTGATCATCTTTCAAAAGCTACTGATACAATTAAGGAAATATATTTTATATAATTTTTTGTTTGTATCTCACAAATATCTTCTACATCTTCTGCTGCTGAGAAATAAGAGAGAACTGTCGGTTGCTTGTTGAACAATGTTGAGTTAGAAATTGATGTTCAGTCTAGAAACACTTCTTTCCAACTCCTTTCAGGGCTTCTCTCACATCTTGGTTTCACAGACTATAAATGAGGGGATTTAACATGGGGATTATAATGCCATAAAACACAGAAGCCATTTTTTCTTGCTCTTGAGATTCTATGGTGCGATGGTGCAGATACATGTAAGAGAGCGTCCCATAGAAAATGCTGACAGCTGTCAGGTGGGAGACACACGTCGAGAAGGCTTTCTTCCTCCCTGCAGCAGAAGAGATCTTTAGGATGGCGATCAGGATAAATACATAGGAAAAGATGACAACTGACACGGTGAATGTCAAGTTAAACCCCACAAAGACTGTTAGGAGCATGATGTTCAAGTAAATACTAGAGCATGAGAGGGCCAGAATTGGGGGTGCATCACAGAAAAAGTGACTAATTTTATTGGTTTTGCAGAAGTTCAATGAGAAAGCAAAACTTGTGTTTACAGAAGCATTTAGGAAACCCATGAAGTATGAACCAGTTAAGAGTTGACTGCAGACTCTCTGGGACATGACAGTTCCATAGCGAAGTGGGTTACAGATGGCCACATAACGGTCCACTGCCATAGCCGCCAGGATGTAGCAATCACTTGTTGCAAAAGCCCCATAGACTAGCAATTGCACCATACATCCTATGAATGAGATGGATTGTTTTGTTTCTACAAAGCTTTGCAGCATTTTTGGAGTGATAGCAGAGGTGTAGCGGAGATCAACAAAAGCCAAGTTTTGGAGGAAAAAGTACATGGGGGTGTGGAGGGAAGAGTCAGTCTTGATGAGGAGGATCATGCCAATGTTACCCACCAGGGTGACCACATAGATCACTAGAAATACTGTGAAGAGGACGTGCCAAGACTTGTGTTGATCCGCGAATCCCAGGAGAATGAATTCAGTCACTGTAGTGCCATTGTTTTGTTCCATGGCCAACAAATTCAGTATTAGCTGAAAAGGTGGAAAGAGAAGATCAGAGAAAGCTAAGAGGAGTGTGATACTTTAACTAACACTGTATTTAATTTCAGAGCTTCCCTGGTGACTGAGATGGTAAAGAATCCACCTGCCAATGTAGGAAACCCTGGTTCAATTTCCTGGAGAAGGGAATGGCTACCCACTCCAGGATTCTTGCCTGGAGAATCCCATGAACAGAGGAGCCTGGTGGGCTAGAGTCCATGGAGTTGCTAAGCGTTGGACATGACTGAATGACTAGCACACACATATTTAATTTCATAGTGAGAGGGATCAGAGAATATTTTCCATGATTGAATTAGATTTTAAAGGCTGAACCTTGACACCTAACTTAGACATTTCCATTGATAGTTTGGGGAAATTGCCAAGGACCAGTAGCTGTGTTCTCAATATGCAAACTGACCGTACTTCATATATAACATCAATTTGGGAACACATAAGAACATTGTTTTATTTAATTAAGCTTTCTTTTATATTCCCTATATTTTAATTAGAAATACCAATTTGCCTAAATACTAATCATTATATTTGAAATTTGACATACCCATGGGGTTCTATATTATCTTGTTCCCACCTACCTCCATATTTTTATTTATTTCTTTTTCTTCCTTGTAGATCTGCTCTGCCATGATGGCTTCATGGAATTGTAGAGCCCTTTGTAGAATGGTTTATCAAGGTATTTACAGTAAAGTGTAATTTTCTTTATAAAATTTCCAGTCTGTTGTGGCCCCGTGTTTGTAAAAGTCAGTAAATGGGTATTGTTAAAGTTCCGTAATAGTTTTAGATACTCCATCCACTCTCAGTCATTGTCTCATACAGTAGAAACCAAGGGTCCAAGGACTCGCACTGGTCCGTGGACCACACGTCGGGTAGCACCGCTCCATGGTACCCATCCATCCTCATTTACCCATGTGTTTCCCTAGTGACAGACAGCAGACTGCATACAACTTGCCTCCACCACAGTTAACTCAGTGAGGAATTTTTCTAGGGTGTATTCCTAGGGACAAAATTTTCGTGTCTGAAGACATGCATATATTTCATCTGACCAAGTTTTTCCAAATCATTTTACATAATGGATGCACCAGTGCACCGTCTTGCTAATTGTATATGTGGGTTCCCAACTTCTGAGTGAGCATTGATATTTTCCTCATTTTTTTGGTGGAAAATAGGTGTAAAGTGATGACTTATCTTTCCCTTATCCCCTTTAATTACAAGCAGGTTTGATCATTATCTAATAGTCTTAGAATTGGGGGATTTTATTATTTCATAAATTATTTGTTAATTATTTTGGCAAATGTTTCTATTGAAATGGTTTCACATGTTCTTTGTTTACCCAAGATTCAAATCTCCTCTCGGTTGACTTGGTAAATATTTTCTCACATTCTGTCATCTTTGATGTCCTTCACAGACCAGGAAACCTTACATTTAAAATAACTATCTTTTTTTTTTTTGTCTTGTGGTTTGTTCTTTTAAAAAATAATTGAGGGAAGTATTTTCTTTCCTAATTCATATCTCCAGTGGAGTAAAAAGCAATTATCATATTTTTCCACTTAAACTTGGTTGCTGGCATATGGTGATTGTTGCTTCATGACATTTTATATCAGACAAAGATTTTTTAAATGCTATTTGTGCTTTCCAATATATTAAAAAAAATAAAGCAGATTAACAGGATAGAAAGCAACTATAGTCACTGTGTGTGTGCATTTGTGTGTGTCTGTGTGGGGATGAGGTGTAGAAAATATTTAATTATTTTAATCATTATGTGATTTGACTTGACATTTAAAAATCTATGCACAAACACTAGACCCAGTTATGTTACAGGAGTTCTACTAAACTTTATACAATGAATAATTCTAATATATACAATTTTTTCCTGTGAGTCTCAAAAAAGAAAAAAAAAAATCCGCTGGTCATTTCATAAGGCTAATATAACCTTGACATGCATTTAAGTAACTTTCGAGGAAAAACATTAGAAGCAATTTCATTCATGAGTGTAGACACAAACAGGATTAAAAATATACTTTCAATAACCAAATCCACCCATACACTGAACGGACAATTGCTAAGGTCTAAAGGAGGTTCCTGATCATTGAGGAAGGCTTTCTTATCTCACCTTGCTATTCTTTGGAACTCTGCATTCAGATGCTTATATCTTTCCTTTTCTCCTTTGCTTTTCACTTTTCTTCTTTTCACAGCTATTTGTAAGTCTCTTCAGACAGCCATTTTGCTTTTTTGTGTTTCTTTTTCTCGGGGATGGTCTTGCTTCCCTGTCTCTTGTACAATGTCATGAACCTCTGTCCATAGTTCATCAGGCACTCTATCAGATCTAGTCCCTTAAATCTATTTCTCACTTCCACTGTATAACCGTTAGGTAATACCTGATTTAGGTCGCACCTGAATGGTCTAGTGGTTTTCCCTACTTTCTTCAATTTAAGTCTGAATTTGGCAATAAGGAGTTCATGATTTGAGCCACAGTCAGCTCCTGGTCTTGTTTTTGCTGACTGAATAGAGCTTCTCCATTTGTGGCTACAGAGAATATAATCAATCTGATTTCGGTGTTGACCATCTGGTGATGTCCATATGTAGAGTCTTCTCTTGTGTTGTTGGAAGAGGGTGTTTGCTATGACCAGTGCATTCTCTTGGAAAAACTCTTATCAGCCTTTGCCCTGCCTCATTCTGTACTCCAAGGCCAAATTTGCCTGTTACTCCAGGTGTTTCTTGACTTCCTACTTTTGCATTCCAGTCCCCAATAATGAAAAGGATATGTTTTTTGGGTGTTAATTCTAGAAGGTCTTGTAGGTCTTCATAGAACCGTTCAACTTCAGCTTCCTCAGTGTTACTGATTGGGGCATAGTCTTGGATTACTGTGATATTGAATGGTTTGCATTGGGAATGAACAGAAATCATTCTGTTGTTTGTGAGATTGCACCCAGAACTACATTTTGGACTCTTTTGTTGACCATGATGGCTACTCCATTTCTTCTAAGGGATTCTTGACCACAGTAGTAGATATAATGGTCATCTGAGTTAAATTCACCCATTCCAGTCCATTTTAGTTCGCTGATTCCTAGAATGTTGACGTTCACTCTTGTCATCTCCTGTTTGACCACTTCCAATTTGCCTTGATTCATGGACCTAACATTCCAGGTTCCTTTGCAATCTTGCTCTTTACAGCATCGGACCTGGCTTCCATCACCAGTCCCATCCACACCTGGGTGTTGTTTTTTCTTTGGGTCTGTCTCTTCATTCTGTCTGTAGTTATTTCTTCACTGATCTCCAGTAGCATACTGGGCACCTACCGACCTGGGGAGTTCCTCTTTCAGTGTCCTATATTTTTGGCTTTTCATACTGTTCATGGGATTCTCAAGGAAGGAATACTGAAATGGTTTGCCATTCCCTTCTCCAGTGGACCACATTTTGTCAGAACTCTCCACCATGAGCTGTCCATCTTGGGTGGCCCTACAGGACATGACTCATAGTTTCACTGAGTTAGACAAGGCTGTGGTCCATGTGATTAGATTGGTTAGTTTTCTGTGATTGTGGCTTTCAGTCTGTCTTCCCTCTTATGGAGAACGATAAGAGGCTTATGAAGACTTCCTGATGGGATAGACTGACTGAAGGGGATACTGGGTTTTTTTCTGATGTGCCGGGCCATGCTCAGTAAATCTTTAATCCATTTCATGCAAAGATGGGCTCAATAAAGGACAGAAATGGTGTGGACCTAACAGAAGCAGAAGATATTAAGAAGAGGTGGCAAGGATACACAGAAGAACTGTACAAAAAAGATCTTGACAACCCAGATAATCACAATGGTGTGCTTACTCACCTAGAGCCAGATATTCTGGAATGTGAAGTCAAGTGGGCCTTGGGAAGCATCCCTCTGAACAAAGCTAGTGGAGGTGATGGAATTCCAGATGAGCTATTTCAAATTCTAAAAGATGATGCTGTGAAAATGATGCACTCAATATGCCAGCAAATTTGGAAAACTCAGCAGTGGCCACAGGACTCAAAAAGGTCAGTTTTCATTCCAATCCCTAAGAAAGGCAATGCCAAAGAATGGTCCAAATACTGCACAATTGCACTCATTTCACACTAGTAAAGTAATGCTCAAAATTCTCCAAGCCAGGCTTCAGCAATATGTGAGCTGTGAACTTCCAGATGTTCAAGATGGATTTAGAAAAGGCAAAGGAACCAGAGATCAAATTGCCAACATCGCTGGATCATCAAAAAAGCAAGAGAGTTCCAGAAAAACACCTATTTCTGCTTTATTGACTATGCCAAAGCCTTTGCTTGTGTGGATCACAATAAACTGTGGAAAATTCTGAAAGAGATGGGAATACCAGACCACCTGACCCGCCTCTTGAGAATCTGTATGCAGGTCAGGAAGCAACAGTTAGAATTGGACATGGAACAACAGACTGGTTCCAAATAGGGAAAGGAGTATGTTAAGGCTGTATATTGTCACCCTGCTTATTTAACTTATATTCAGAGTGCATCATGAGAAACTCTGGGCTGGAGGAAGCACAAGCTGGAATCAAGATTGCTGGGAGAAATATCAGTAAGCTCAGATATGCAGATGACACCACCCTTATGGCAGAAAGTGAAGAGGAACTAAAAAGCCTCTTGATGAAAGTGGAAGAGGAGAGTGCAAAAGTTGGCTTAAAGCTCAGCATTCAGAAAACAAAGATCATGGCATCTGGTCCCATCACTTCATGGGAAATAGATGAAGAAACAGTGGAAACAGTGGCAGACTTTATTTTCTGGGTTCCCAAATCACTGCAGATGGTGATTGCAGCCATGAAATTAAAAGATGCTTGCTCCTTGGAAGAAAAGCTATGACCAAACTAGATAGCATATTGAAAAGCAGAGACATTCCTTTGCCAACAAAGGTCCATCTAGTCAAGGCTATGGTTTTTCCAGTGGTCATGTATGGATGTGAGAGTTGGACTATAAAGAAAGCTGAGCACTGAAGAATTGATGCTTTTGAACTGTGGTGTTAGAGAAGACTCTTGAGAGTCCGTTGGACTGCAAGAAGATCCAACCAGTCCATCCTAAATGAAGTCAGTCCTGGGTGTTCATTGGAAGGACTGACTCTGAAGCTCAAACTCCAATATTTTGGCCACCTTATGTGAAGAACTGACTCATTTGAAAAGACCCTGATGCTGGGAAAGATTGAGGGCAGGAGAAGAAGGGGATGACAGAGGATGAGATGGCTGAATGGCATCACCAACTCAATGGACATGAGTCTGAGTAATCTCTGGGTGTTGGTGATGGACAAGGAGGCCTGGCGTGCTGCAGTCCATGGGATTGCAAAGAGTTGGACACGACTGGGTGATTGAAATGAACTGAACTGAAAGGAGGTTCCAGAGAACAGCTATTTTCTTCCTTTCCCACAATTTGAACAAGTTGAGAAATAAAAATTAGTATACATATGAAGACTGTTATATCACCTGCTGACACGTGGGGGGTAACTTTCAAGTTTCTTAGTCAAGTTACTTGCTCCTAGTGAACACCACAAGTTACCAGGCTTGTCCGCCCGTCTTGGTGGTGGTGACTGGGCTTGCCCCTTGCACGTTCTGGAGGAGCAACTCTGAAATGCTGGGGGGCACTGGCCTCAGCAGGCTGGCTGCTTCTGAGGTTGAGGGAAGAGCCCAGCATGCCAGGTTGTTCTCAGATTTACCAATCAGATACATCACTCCATCTTTCTGGGAAGTGAGTGAATAAAATGATGTCAGGATGGCTGTGATTACACCATTTGAACTCCCATTGCAGGAGAGAAACATCAGAAGCAGGGAAAAACATTTTCTATCAGCAATTAAATCCAAGTTGTATCAACATGAAATTTCCTTCATATTAATTTCAGTGAAGTGCTTGAGAGAATGTTATGCTCATTTTCACAAACTAATAAAATTTATACGAAAGAGAAAAGAACTTAAAAACAGCTAAGAGACTTTTAAAGGGAAAAAAGTGGAGAGTTGTCCTTGCAAATATCAGAAATTTCTATAAAATAATAACAATAAAGACAGGTGGTACAAGTGGTACAAAGAGAACAATGGAATTGTGAAAAAGGAATCATAAACAGGCCTACGAGTCTCTGAAACGTCAATGTATGAAAACAGTAGCATGTCCATCAATGAAAAATGGTCCAATAAACTGTGGCGTATTGGTGCTTATACTTTGGAGGAGGAAATGGCAACCTACTCCAGTAGTCTTGCCTGGGAAATTCCATGGACAGAGGATCCTGGTGGGGTACAATCCCTGGGGTTCAAAAGGATCGGACGACTTACCAGCTGAGCATGTAAATGCATATACATGTGAAAAAATTATATTGTGTTTCTACTTTTAATTTTACCAATTCCAAATGGCATTGAATTATAAAGGTGTAAGGGTATATCTTTTTATGCTTATATTATAATGATAAAGGTATAAGGGTAAATCATATTAGAATACCTATGACTTAGCTATGCAGTAAAAGTTTTAAATAAGACATAAGTGCACAAAACACAAAACATTAAAAAGCTTCCCTGGTGGCTCAGATGGTAAAGAAATTAAACATATCAACATTATGAAAAAGAAAAGACCAGATACTGACTGGAAATTTGCTCAGTTAAATTTGTTTGCAACACATATAAATAGAAAAACAATTAGTACCCAATGGCACCCCACTCCAGTACTCTTGCCTGGAAAATCCCATGGACGGAGGAGCCTGGTGGGCTGCAGTCCATGGGGTCGCTAGGAGTCGGACATGACTGAGCGACTTCACTTTCACTTTTCACTTTCATGCATTGGAGAAGGAAATGGCAACCCACTCCAGTGTTCTTGCCTGGAGAATCCCAGGGACGGGGGAGCCTGGTGGGCTGCCTTCTCTGGGGTTGCACAGAGTCAGACACGACTGAAGCAACTTAGCAGCAGCAGCACACTTAAATCATTTCCATAAATTGTGCTGAGGAAAAAATTCACCAAAGATATAATCAGGATATGTACAGAAGGAAAAACTTAGGCAATTGATATATGGACATAAAGGGATATAACTCCCTAGTAGTACAGTATATTAATACTCATTGAAATATAATTTTAGACTAAAATGCAAATTAGAGGTGAGAATGTGGACTCACATTCCAGGTGGGGGTATAAATTAGAATAATCATATTGGAGGCAAGTTTGGAAATATTAATAAAATGAAATGTATGCCTCCCTTAGGTTCAGAATTTGTCTTATGGATACATACCTGGATAAATTATTGGCCACGTAAACAAAAATATATATACATACACATATGAGTATATGCATGAATATGTGTACATATAAATGTAATTAATATACATGTGAAGGTCCACAGCAGTGTCTTTGAGCATAGGAAAAAATAAACTATTAAATAAATCATCAAGAATTCAGTCTGTTGGTGCTATAACATCTAGGTAGATAAATTTCTGAAATGGAAAGTTGAGTAATACAAAGCAAGCTACAGAAGTTTAGGTGGTGGCTGCACGCATGGCTGTTTCATTTTGTTAAATGTATTTTTATGTTCCTTAAATTTTGTATAATGACAGAATTTCCTCACAAAAAACCCCCAGATCCCCATATATCAGTAGAGGGCTCCTTCCTCTGGAGTTAGTAATACCAGACAGAGCTGTGGATCCACAGATGCGATGCTCAGTTTGGGATAAGAAGGGGCCTTTAGTGGTGGGCTTCCCCGGTGGCTCAGATGGTAAAGAATCTGCCTGCAATGCGGGAGACCTGGGTTCAATCCCTGGGTAGGGAAGACCCCCTGGAGGAGGGAATGGCAAGCCACTCCAGTATTCTTGCCTGGAAAATCACCCTGGACAGAGGAGCCTGGTGTGCTACGGTCCTTGGGTCACAGAGAGTTGGACACGACTGAACGACTAACACTTTAGTCGTGGGGAGTGTAGCAAACCACACCTGTGGTTGATGTGGACAATCTGGTTTTTTCAAACATCTTGAGAAATGAGCAGAATGGGATAGTGAAGGAACAAGAAACAATTGTCTTCTTTCAGTATTTAGAAAGGGCTAAAGGTTAATAAGTGTAAGTTATGTCCTCAGGTAAATTTACGGTCAGTTCGGTTCAGTTCAGTTGCTCAGTCATGTCTGACTCTTTGCGACCCCATGAATTGCAGCACGCCAGGCCTCCCTGTCCATCACCAACTCCCAGAGTTCACTGAGACTCATGTCCATCGAGTCAGTGATGCCATCCAGCCATCTCATCCTCTGTCGTCCCCTTCTCCTCCTGCCCCCAATCCCTCCCAGCATCAGAGTCTTTGCCAATGAGTCAACTCTTGGCATGAGGTGGCCAAAGTACTGGAGTTTCAGCTTTAGCATCATTCCTTCCAAAGAAATCCCAGGGCTGATCTCCTTCAGAATGGACTGGTTGGATCTCCTTGCAGTCCAAGGGACTCTCAAGAGTCTTCTCCAACACCACAGTTCAAAAGCATCAATTCTTCAGTGCTCAGCCTTCTTCACAGTCCAACTCTCACATCCATACATGACCACTGGAAAAACCATAGCCTTGACTAGACGAACCTTTGCTGGCAAAGTAATGTCTCTTCTTTTGAAAATGCTATCTAGGTTGGTCATAACCTTCCTTCCAAGGAGTAAGTGTCTTTTAATTTCATGGCTGCAGTCACCATCTGTAGTGATTTTGGAGCCCAGAAAAATAAAGTCTGACACTGTTTCCCCATCTATTTCCCATGAAGTGATGGGACCACATGCCATGATCTTCGTTTTCTGAATGTTGAGCTTTAAGCCAACTTTTTCACTCTCCACTTTCACTTTTATCAAGAGGCTTTTGAGTTCCTCTTCACTTTCTGCCATAAGGGTGGTGTCATCTGCATATCTGAGGTTATTGAGATTTCTCCCGGCAACCTTGAGTCCAGCTTGTGTTTCTTCCAGCCCAGCATTTCTCATGATGTACTCTGCATATAAGTTAAATAAGCAGGGTGACAATAAACAGCCTTGACATACTCGTTTTCCTATTTGAAACCAGTCTGTCGTTCCATGTCCAGTTCTAACTGTTGCTTCATGACCTGCCTATAGGTTTCTCAAGAGGCAGGTCAGGTGGTCTGGTATTCCCAAGATGGGCGGGTCATGGTGGAGAGATCTGACAGAATGTGGTCCACTGGAGAAGGGAATGGCAAACCACTTCAGTATTCTTGCCTTGAGAACCTCATGAACAGTATGAAAAGGCAAAATTATAGGACACTGAAAGAGGAACTCCCCAGGTCAGTAGATGCCCAATATGCTACTGGAGATCAGTGGAGAAATAACTCCAGAAAGAATGAAGGGATGGAGCCAAAGCAAAAACAATACCCACTTGTGGATGTGACTGGTGATACAAGCAAGGTACGGTGCTGTAAAGAGCAATATTACATAGGAACCTGGAATGTCAGGTCCATGAATCAAGGCAAATCGGAAGTGATCAAACAGGAGATGGCAGGAGTGAACATCGACATTCTAGCAATTAGCGAACTAAAATGGATTGGAATGGGTGAATTTAACTCAGATGATCATTGTACCTACTACTGTGGGCAGGAATCCCTCAGAAGAAATGGAGTAGCCATCATGGTCAACAAAAGAGTCCGAAATGCAGTACTTGGATGCAATCTCAAAAATGACAGAATGATCTCTGTTCTTTTCCAAGGCAAACCATTCAATATCACAGTAATCCAAGTCTATGCCCCAACAAGTAACGCTGAAGAAGCTGAAATTGAACGGTTCTATGAAGACCTACAAGACCTTTTAGAACTAACACCCAAAAAAGACGTCCTTTTCATTATAGGGGACTGGAATGCAAAATCAGGAGGTCAAGAAATACCTGGAGTAACAGGCAAATTTGGCCTTGGAATATGGAATGAAGCAGAGCAAAGACTAATAGAGTTTTGCCAAGAAAATGCACTGGTCATAACAAACACCCTCTTCCAACAACACAAGAGAAGACTCTATACATGGACATCACCAGATGGTCAACAATGAAATCAGATTGATTATATTCTTTGCAGCCAAAGATGGTGAAGCTCTATACAGTCAACAAAAACAAATTTACTGTAAAATAGATTAAATGTCAAACTTTCAGGGAGGCTTTCATCCAGTGGATGACAGCACTTATCAGAGGAAGCTAACACTCATCACAGGTAGACTTAACTAGACTCGTGATGAGATAATGACATTTGCTTTGTTAACGTAATCCTTTTGAATTCAAATAAAATTCATGACATGGGGAATTTTAAGAGCTGTGGAATGTTAGTATAAGGGTTACAACACACAGGCATACATACAACATACACAGACACACAGACACACGTGAGCACTCATACCAAGTACCCGAGTATTTTGAACACGCTTAACCTATATTGAAACTTGGTGCTTCTGAAGCTTCATTTACATTCAGTGCTGTGCTCTGGAAATGAAATAGGCCAATCTGGGTTTGAGTTCTGCGTGCACTGTCTCATACAGACAAAGCAGACAGCTCCCCTTGGCCTCAGTTCTGCGCTCTAGAAAATGGGGGACACAGGATGACCTACAAGGTGATAATGTTCACTGCCACACAGTGCACAATAGCAACAGTTTGGAAACAGAATAAAATGAATGAGTAATTCGTATTATGCACCAGTACATCGTCCAAAAAGTATGAGACTTGGGAAGGTGCTTATGTCACACTACCCAGTGAACAGAACAAGTTGAAGAATAGTATATAGAGCTGGACCTTCGTAAAAATAAAATTTTCTTTCACTCCTTTCTTTTTCTTATTTTCTTTATTTATCCATGAGCAAGCACAAGAAGAATTCATACCACACTTCTAATGATCATCCTTAAATGTGAGAGTAGAGAGAGAATGTCTTTAAACTTATGAACTTCATCACCTTTTCATTTTATTTATTTATATATTTATTTTTAAAATTAAATTTATTTATTTTAATTGGAGGCTAATTACTTTACAATATTGTATTGGTTTTGCCATACATCAACATGAATCCGCCACAGGTGTACACGTGTTCCCCATCCTGAACCCCTGTCCCACCTTTCTCCCCATACCATGCCACCTTTTCATTTTAAAATGTGCTGTGCTTAGTCGCTCAGTCGTGTCTGATTCTGTGACCCCATGGTCTGTAGCCCACCTGGCTCCTCTGTCCATGAGGATTCTCCAGGCAGGAATACTGGAGTGGGTTGCCATGCCCTTCTCCAGAGGATCTTCCCAACCCAGGGATCGAACCCAGGTCTCCCGCTTGCAGGCAGATTCTTTACCATCTGAGCCACTAGGGAAATCATTTTAGAACAGATTTATTTATTTTGAAAAAGAAGAGTACGAGAAAGAAGTCTGCTTTGTAATGATGTGACTTAAAGTATAAACTGACTTATGTAAAGTTCCCAGAACCGGGCCAGGCTTTGAATGGGCACCAAAAACTGGTCATAATAACACAAGCAAATAATACACTAAATGAATACTATACTGTGCATTCATTCATTTGCTTAACCTTTCAGTCATTGGTTTATTCACATCCTCAGGCAACACTCAATCAAATTCAGCCCCCTTACTCCATTTCCACCATGTCACCAGGAGTGAAGCCTTTATTCCTGGTTTCAAGGTCAAACTCACTAGGACTTTGGCTCTGACCCTTTGCTCCACCATTTCCAGCACACACTGGGATGACACACGGCTGATTTTGAAAAGTGGGCTGAGCTCTGTTTTACTTACAGTTGCATCCAGATTCTCTTTCCACAACTGGTACAGGCTGATCGCCCACGAAGGTCTCTGTGTGCCTCCTTCTAACTGGGGAGTTTAAAGCTGGCACCTAAGAGATCAGTACTTGCTCTCTTGAGAATCTGAGCCTTCAGGGGCTGTAATGGATTCAGAATAAACAGTGTTCAGCTGAAGAACATTTATGCTTTCTCTGGAGAAGATACATTTAATCATGTTACTGTCGCTGTGGGCTTTTTTGTGTGTGTTGTCTTGTTATAGAACAACTCCTTTAAAAATTTTCGCCTTATGAATCAGGTTGACCAATTTTTACTATGCCTAAAAATTGTGTTCAGGTCTAGAAAACTGACTGTAATCAGTTTTGTCACCATAATAAGCAAAAACCATGGCTACATGAAAAAAGAAATCCAACGCTAACATAAGTTTAAGGGCATGTGCATCTAATGTGACAAATAATATTTATCTCAGTGGTTAAGAAACTGCACGCCAATGCAGGAGACACGGGTTCAGTCCTTGGTTCGGGAAAATCTCCTGGAGAAGAGAATGGCAACTGAGTCCAGTATTCCTGCCTGGAGAACCCCCATGAGTAGAGGAGCCTCATGGGCTAGTCAGTGGGGTTGTAAAGAGTCCCACATGATGGAGTGACTAACACTTTCAATTCACTTTCACTATTTAAATGTCTTATGCCGGAGCCAGCCGGCAAAGTCGATCAGGTCCCGAGAACGTGCACGGCGGGGTAAGAAAGAAACTAAAGCAAGAGACTACAAAGATGGGGTCGAGAGGTTCAGACACATCACCACGAAGGGACGCAGTCTGACACCAACTTTATTCAACATCTCATATTTATACAGAAAAGCGTGAGAGAGACAAAACAGTTGACATTTTTTCTTGGTTAGCCTATACATCTTACAAACAGTCACAAGAAATCTTGAGAGCATGGGAATGGCTCCCTGTTATTATTTCTTACACCAGATAACATTTCTCTGTGCATGAGAAGTTTGCACAGAACTCCAGGTGCCTGCAGTAAATAAGCGCCTAATCTCTGGGGTGGCGGGACAGAGAGCTATGTTTGCAAGCAAACCCTCAAGGACTGAGGCAGCTCCCAGAGCTGTGTCCTTCGGACAAAGGACCCCGTTCTCACGGGCAGCTCCCCGCATCTCCCCCTTTCTTTTTATATAGGCACACGCTTATGTTCCTTTAACCGCAGACCATTTCCATAGATGGAAGCCTTTATGATCCATAGATCATCAATCAGTTTTTTAATTAAACAAGGTGCAAGAAATAAAACAGTTTTATTAGTGTATATGGGAATGGACTGACCCTCCCAGCCCACAGGTTGGAGAAGGGGAGGGTCAGGAAAATAAGCCCAGTAAGCACTTGAATATTCTTCAGAGTGTGCAGTGTTAATCTGATTTAAGATAATTAATAAGGTTATCAAGAAGCTTAAAGGCGATATCGGATCGCCCTGCACCGCAACACGATTCTGTGCCTCTCGCATCAATGCCTGAAGTTGTTGCCGAGATGGTAATTCATCATGCTCTTGAATTGTCAATCTCCTCATCTGATTTGCTAGAGACTGTCTCCGCCGTGCGTACCAACCTTTCTGGCAGCCAGCGCGGCGCTTCGGCATCCTGTGGGAAAACACAAACATGCCCTTGTCCCCAGATTAGTACTGGATCTGGTCCATACCATTTTCCCACAAGTGGGTCTTTCCAAAAGACTTTAGGTCTTATTGTTTGTGCATCAAAGTTCCAAAATCGCTGTGCTGCTGAACAGCCACTTATATCCAATTGTAAAAAATTTAGAACAAATAAAGCATGGTTTAGAGAGTTGGAGGGGGTATTGGGATACAATTCCCCCTTCTTTAGTTTTTGTAATTGATGTTTGAGAGTTTGATGTGTCCGTTCAATACTTCCTTGACCTTGAGGATTATAAGGGATACCTGTTTTATGTGAGATAGACAATTGTGTACAAAATAATTGAAAATTTTTTCCAGTGTATCCTGGACCATTGTCTGTTTTTATGGTTTTAGGGGTTCCCATAACAGCAAAACATTTAATGCAATGAGCTATACAATGTTTGCTAGCTTCTCCGGATTGTAGAGAGGCATGTAAAAAGCCGGAGAAGGTGTCAATAGTAACATGAACAAATTTTTGTTTACCAAATTCAGGAATATGGGTAACATCCATTTGCCATATATCGTTTGGCAACAATCTTCGAGGATTAACTCCATAGTGGGGGATGCTAAAAAACTGAGGACATGTTTGACATTGCTTAACAATCTGTCTGGCAGCTTCTCGAGTAATGCCAAATTGAAGTCTTAAGCTATTGCTGTTTTGATGGTGTAAGCTGTGGGAAGTTTTTGCCATTTGTTCCAGTGAAGGAAATATCATACGTGTAGCTTCATCAGCCAAAACATTGCCTCGTGCTAAAGGTCTAGGAAGTCCAGAGTGAGCACGAATATGACCAAAATAGCATTTATTAACTCTGGAGCAAATTAAATGTTGTATATCATGAAAAAGAGTTTGGATAGTAGAATTCAGGGTACCAATAAATGGAACAGTCTCAATAGTGTTTAAGGCTCTTATGATATATTGACTGTCAGAATATAAATTAAATGGAGCAGAAATTTGTAATAAAGCCTGAAAAACAGCAAATAGTTCTACTTTTTGAGCAGACTTATAATTAGTATGCCAGGTGGTAGTATTGTCTTGTATAATCAAACTAGCTAATCTATTAGAAGAGCCATCAGTAAATACAGTTAGGGCGTCGGCAAGGGGCTGAGAAACAATGATTTTTGGGAAGAGAAATTGGTGATAATGAGCAAATTGCAAAATTTTATCTGAGGGATAATGATTATCAAGCCGTCCACTAAAACCAGCTAAGGCAATAACCCAATTGTCGCTAAACTGAAACAGCCAGTCTTGCTGAATTTTAGAAAATGGAACACATATAAAATGTGGGTCTCTTCTTAGATATACAGTGGATTCTGACCGCCCAAGAGCTATTAGGGTAGTAACCAAATCATAATAGGGGGTTAATACCCGAGAGGGAGAGGCAGGCAAGTGAAGCCATCTTAAAGGCAATCTTTGGAATAAGACTGCTGTAGGAGCATGTTTAGTAGGAAGAATATATAAACCCCATTCTTGAGTATAGTCACAATAAGTAACTTGTTGTTTAGACAGGGCCTGTTCAACTTTATCTAAGGCTTGCCTTCTCTCCAGAGTCAGAGTTCGGGGAGAAGTTGGATCAGGATCACCCTTCAGAATATCAAAAAGAGGCTTCATTTCCCCTGTAGTTAGCTTCAAGTAAGTTCTTATCCAATTAATATCTCCTAACAGTTTTTGGAAATCATTCAAGGTAACCAAATTATCTTTACGAATTTTTATCTTTTGAGCTCGAAACCATTTTTTTTTTTTCAGAAAAAACTCTAAATAAGAATAGGGGGGGAAGCGTTGCACCTTTTCTGTTGCAATAATCAAACCATAATCTTGTAATGCAGTTTGCATATAAGCGAATGTTCTTAATAGCAACTCCTCATCTTCATATGCCAAAAGAATATCATCCATATAATGAATAATATATACTTGGGAGTACAAGGACCTAGTGGTTTTTAAAGCTTGAGCAACAAATTTTTGACAGAGAGTAGGACTATTAGCCATTCCCTGAGGTAAAACTTGCCACTGATATCTTTTCATAGGTTCTTTATAATTTGTAGAAGGGACACTAAAAGCAAATCTTTGACAGTCATTAGTGGCAAGGGGAATAGTATAACAGCAGTCTTTTAAGTCAATAATAATTTTGTAAGTATCTTTTGGAATGGCCATGGGGGTAGGCAACCCCGGCTGAAGGGGGCCCATCAATTCCATTGTTTCATTAACCTTTCGTAAATCTTGTAATAGCCTCCATTTACCTGTTTTCTTTTTAATGACAAAAATAGGTGAATTCCAAGGTGAATTTGAGGGGGTAATATGGCTGAGAGCAAGCTGTTCCTGCACAAGCTGATTGGCGGCCATGATTTTTTCTATTGATAGGGGCCACTGATCAACCCATACTGGATCATCAGACTTCCATTTTATCGGATCAGCATGGATTGCAGGACGATCAATGACCCCTCCTAAAAACATCTTATACCTTTTTTATCATTTTTAACTGCAGGGATCAGGGGTTGTAAAGGCCCTTGTGAATTTATCCCCAACCCCTGATGGGGCAAAAGGCCTTGGTCTAACAATTGATTACTAATCTTTTTATCTGGACTATAAAGATATACCCCCATATTCATCATAACATCTCTCCCCCATAGATTAACCGGCAGTCCTGGCAAAACATAAGGTTTAAAATGTCCTTCATGTCTTTTTTCGTCCCTCCATTTTAAAAAGGTTGAACTCTGTTCTGGGTCATGTGATTGCCCAATGCCTTGCAAAGTAGAAATTACAACCTGCTTAGGCCATTCATCAGGCCAATGTTTTTCAGATATAACAGAAACATCTGCACCAGTATCCAAAATACCTTTAAAAGGCTTTTTTTGAATATACAGTAGAAGCTCAGGGCGTTGCTTATTAATGGCCTGAATCTAATAAGCGTCTGAAGACCCGAAACCTCGGGATCTTCGTTTTTGCCTAATGGCTTTTCCAACTGGAATTATAGGAAGTAGAATTAATTGAGCAACACGTTGACCAGATTGTATTACTGTTATGCCCTGTGGTGAATGGGCCATAATTTTTATTTCACCCGTATAATCAGAGTCTATGACTCCAGGGGCTACTAATAAACCTTTCATCGTAGTACTGCTTCTCTCCAATAGGAGGCCCACAGTGTTCTTCGGAAGAGGGCCAAAAATTCCAGTTGGCAAAGCCTGCATGCCCATTTCTGGAGTTAATACTGTGTAGGTGGAGGAACTGAGGTCCAATCCTGCACTCTCTGCAGTTGCTCTGAACAACTCGGTAACAGTTTTGCGTTTTGGCCTTGAAGCGTCTCCAATTTGGTCAGATTTTGCATCGCCCCATAACATTGTTTCGGGGCCTGGGGCTGGCCCCTCACCCAGTTTCCCGAGACCGGAGGAAGTGGCTTTCCCTGTAAGTCAGTTTTAGAACGGCAATCCCTTGCCCAGTGTCTGCCTTTTTTACACCTAGAACAAAGGTTAGGGGTTTGAGCAGGTCTCCGGGCCTGCTTTTGCGGGCAGTGGGCGGCCTGATGACCCATCTGGCCACAAGAAAAGCAGCCAGAGCCAGGGATTCGAAGCCGACTACTAGTTTTATCCCGCTTTTGTTGTTGATACAGTACTTTTTTAACTGTCTTTTCTTGTAATGCCACGGCCAAAGTTATGTCTTGAACGTATGAAGGGCCGATATCAGCACAAATCCGTATATAGTCAGATAAGCCTCCCTTTTTCCTGTTAGGTCTCAGGGCAGCTTGACAAGCTGAATTGGCATTTTCATAAGCAAGCTGTTTAGTCAACACCATCTCCGCCTGCTCATCCCCTATCATTTTACCAATTGTCTCAAGCAGGCGGGCAACAAAATCCTGATATGGCTCATCTGGCCCCTGGCGAATTTTAGATAAATCTTCAGTCTTTTTATCAGAATTTGGAAGCTTTTTCCATGCTTGTAGAGCCGCAGCACTAATCTGAGGGTAGGCTCCAGGTAAATAATTAAGTTGACTATTAGTGTCTCGATATTTTTTCTCTCCCACCATCATTTCATAAGTGGTGTTCAGTCCCTGTCACCGATTGATATCGGCTGTGATCCCACATTGCTCAGCAAACTCAGATTTCCATAGTAAATAATCTCCTCCAGATAAACAAGCTCGAGCAACCTGTTTCCAATCATTAGGTGGCAGATTTTGATTTTCTAAAGCCTCTATAATAGCCTGAGTAAACGGCGCAGTCGGGCCATATTGTGCACAAGCCATTTTTAACTCTTTCAGTTGCTTAAAGGGCAGCGGCTCATAATACCTCTGTTGTTGAGCATTTTCAAACACTGGATAGATTCCTGAAAACCCGGGAATATGTTTTCCTTCTTCATTAGCTCGCTTAATTGCTTGTTGAAGAGGAGATAATAATATCTCACTTTTAATTTTTATGTTTGCACCGGGCAAAGAAGCAGGGATAGATATAAGCTCTCGCGGTTCTACGAAAGGCGGAGGTGGATCGAGTACAGCAAGAACCGAGGGAGGATATGCTGGAGGCGCAGGCTGGCTGGAGTGGGAGTCTCCCTGTGCATCCTTTTTTACTGCTATAACAATCTTCTGAATTAAATTTTCCAGCTGTTCTTCAGAAAGCCCTGAATGCTTTAATTCCCCTTGTCCCGGGGGGGATTCCATGTTAACCATCATCTCCCAAGGCATATCTTCTCTATGGTACTGAGCCGCTTGTTCATTTAACTCTTTCTGTTCATCAGAGCTTAACACATCATCACTCCCTCCAGCCTTATAAGCTGTTCCCTCAGGCACAGCATAAAGCGGCTCAGGTGGAGGGGCAGAAGGCTCTGTAACTTCGGGTCCTGTGGAATCCCTGAGAGCCGTTTGAATTTTATGTCCCTCATGTTCAGGATCCAGGCAGTCTCTTATGAGAGTCCACAAAGAAAAAGCATCCACAGGAACATGATTGGGACCATGTAAGGAATAATATGTCTGCAATTGTTTTCCTACTTTTCTCCAAGTTTCTAGACTAACTGTTCCTTCCTCTGGAAACCAGGGACAAACCTCCTCTATAAAAAGTAAAAACTTCTCTAGCTGTAACTTATTTACATGAATTCCCCTACCTTTTAACATAGGTTTCAACATATGTACAAATAACTGGCGGCTATTGCCTTGTCCCATGATTTATTACTCTCGACAATCACCCTCCCTGCCCTTTACTTTTAATTACTTAGGAATTCCTCTTTACTTACCTCAATCTTGGCGGGCAGCGGCCGTCGTCGCACTCCGATTCTCGAGTCCCTGTTTGGGCGCCACCTGCCGGAGCCAGCCAGCAAAGTCGATCAGGTCCCGAGAACGTGCACGGCGGGGCTAAGAAAGAAACTAAAGCAAGAGACTACAAAGATGGGGTCGAGAGGTTCAGACACGTCACCACGAAGGGACGCAGTCTGACACCAACTTTATTCAACATCTCATATTTATACAAAAAAGCGTGAGAAAAACAAAACAGTTGACATTTTTTCTTGGTTAGCCTATACATCTTACAAACAGTCACAAAAAATCTTGAGAGCATGGGAATGGCTCCCTGTTATTATTTCTTACACCAGATAACATTTCTCTGTGCATGAAAAGTTTGCACAAAACTCCAGGTGCCTGCAGTAAATAAGCGCCTAATCTCTGGGGTGGCGGGACAGAGAGCTATGTTTGCAAGCAAACCCTCAAAGACTGAGGCAGCTCCCAGAGCTGTGTCCTTCGGACAAAAGACCCCGTTCTCACGGACAGCTCCCCGCAGTCTTATATTACCACTTTGAGCATTTTTTTTTTAACTTGGAGAAAACAATGACTCTTGACCCCTTCTTCCATTCTTTCCCCTAAAAACCGGATATATTAAAAAAAAACTCAGCCCTGGATAATAACATCGTTTCTTCCAATTACACTTTGCACCATTAAAATATTTCAGTTAACAGTCGTGGAATAAGAGATTTTGAGTAGTGTTTGGCTATGAGGTTGCTAAGGTTAAACCTTTAATCAGTGAAAGAAGAAAGCTAGATTTAGTCAGTCTGTAGCTTCTTGATTAAGAGGTGGCTTCTAAAAGTTGAAGAAATTAAGGAAATGAATTGTTCCCTAGTTTATCTAGAAAAGAGTATAGCGCCACTGACACTTGATCTGGAGATTTCTTTGGAATTGCTGACTTCTAGGATTCTAATACATTTGTGTTGTTTTCAGTTCAGTCGCTCAGTTGTGTTCAACTCTTTGCGACCCCATGGACTGCAGCATGCCAGGCCTCCTTGTCCATCACCAACTCCTGGAGCTTGCTCAAACTCATGTCCATGGAGTCTGTGATGCCATCCAACCATCTCTCCCTTTGTTGTCCCCTTCTCCTCCCACCTTCAATCCTTCCCAGCATCAGGGTCTTTTCCAATGAGTCAGCTCTTCGCATCAGGTGGCCAAAGTATTGGAGTTTCAGCTTCAGCATCAGTCCTTCCAATGAATGTTCAGGACTGATCTCCTTTAGAATGGACTGGTTGGATCTCCTTGCTGTCCAAGGGACTCTCAAGAGTCTTCTCCAACACCACAGTTCAGAAGCATCAATTCTTCGGCACTCAGCTTTCTTTATGGTCCAACTCTCACATCTGTACATGACTATTGGAAAAACCATAGCTTAGACTTTGTGTTGTTTTAAACCACTAAAATTATGGTAATTTGTTGTAGCAGTGACAGAAAAATAATATACCCCTAATGGTAATCTTTTGCAAAACTGTAATAAAATATCACAACCAGATTATTGACATTGATGCATTCCACTGATTTTATCCAGATATCCCCAATCTGCCCTATACTCATTTGTGTGTATGTGCTTGTAATAATTTCTAAAGAATTTTATGGTCCACAGTGATCCTGTACTCACCATCACAGTCCAGACACTGAACAGCACAGACAAGAATCCCATGTGTTCTTTTACAGCATGACCTAACCTCACCACACCCCTTCTTCACTCGCTCCTAATCCTGGTAACCATTAATCTGTCCTCAATTACTACATTTTTGTCACTTCAAATATGTTCTGTAACTGGAACTCACAGCGTACAACTCTGTGGTTTGGCTTTTTCACTCAGCATAATTCCCTGAAAATTAATCAAAGTTGTTGTGTGTACCAAACTTTCATTCACTTTTATTTTTGAGTGATTTCACTTTTTAGGAGGGTATCCCCTTGATGACAGAGCTTTAGGCTTCTGCTTCATGAACATGTGCTTAGTCTTCATCCAATTTTGACCTCTAGCTACCCTTCCAGGTGGTTCTCTCAGGCTCCCAGGCTGCTATGCTAGGCTGGGAATAAGTCCTGGTTCTATTCCTCCAACTGCTTTGGAAAGAAGGTGAACAGGTTAATTATAGTATTATTTTCTTTCTTTCTTTTGAGCAATCTTGGTGCTCCTAAATCTCTTGCTAGAGATTATCTGGTTCAATTATGGGTGTCCCATGATTCTATACTAGTAAATGTTTACATGTAAATGTTTAAAATTTATGAAAATATATAAATGAATGCACAAAATATTGATTTATTTAAGATTAGGGTTTATATTTTCTACTTCCCTCAGTCTAGTCTTGAACCACCCAGCCTAAAGTATAAAGCTCATGTTTATGAAAAATACATGGTTATGCAACATCAGACCATTACTGGCCCACGTAATGTCAGAAAGGAGGGCTCTCTCTTGGACAAGGGCTAATGACTGCTAACTGTTCGTATGTCAGAACTGATGTCAACGTCAGAGATTTTGCTGCTTTTGTTTATTTGTCATGGAGTTTATTTCCTTTTGGGATTTCTTTCACCTCTGTTGAAAGTGCAGCACTGTGTGACTGCATTTTGAGTGTTAATTCCTATTTGGCCACATAGACTTACACACGTGCACTAAATTCTTCTTTGCTTTATCATCTCCCTCCTACCAGCTTCATTGAGATATAACTGACAAAATTTGCATGTATGTAATTTGCATTTTAATATAGGTTGTGGCATGATCACAATAATTAAGTTCATTAATAAATCTATCACTCACATATTTTTCTTTTTTTTTCTTTCATTCCTTCCTGTTTCTCCCTTCTCCCCTCACTCCCTCTATTCCTTCTTTCCCTCCTTCCTTTCTGTGGTGACAATGCTCAAAACATTTTATCTAAGCAAATTTCAAGTATATGGTACTGTATTTTAACTATAGTCAAAACTCTGTACATTAATCTCCAATTTTCCCTCCAAGATCTCAGGACCCCCTCTGTCTGCGTTCCATGATTCTCAGTTACTGCCCCTGGTCTTTGAAGATACATGGGCCTGCCTTGGAGAGAAGGTTTCTTCCTTGATAGACAAACTCTTTGCTGGGCAGACTCTGGTTCTGCTCCACTGACTTCATGTTAGTGTTACTCTCTTCTTAGAATTTAGGAAGGAGAGTGTATTTGAAAAGATATATTTTCTTTTTCTTTTTTGCCCAATAATTCTTGTATTATTTAATAGTAAGTACATTTTTCTGGCCAGTTCATTAGATTGGCTGGTATTATTTTATGTGAAACCTGCTCTTTCATCTGGCTAACATGGCATCTTTAGAGTCATCTGAGGGTTTTGATCACTTAACCTGAATCTATTTACTAAAGCTCTTTTTTTTTTTCCCCCTCAACAGTCTGTCTTCCTGACTCAGAGCACTCTTGGCCTTTTCATTTTCTCATTTAAATAAATGAATGATTACTGTCATTTTAGATCCATCTACATTCCAGGTTTTCTATTGCTGTGGAGTAAGATATACAAAAAGACACTTGCTCTTTGGAAAGAAAGCTATGAGAAACCTAGATAGCATATTAAAAAGCAGAGATGTCACTTTGCTGACAAAGTTCCATATGTTCAAAGCTATGGTTTTTCCAGTAGTCACGTATGGATGTGAGAGCTGGACTATAAAGAAGGCTGAGTGCTGAAGAGTTGAAGCTTTCAAACTGTCATGCTGGAGAAGAGTCTTGAGAGTCCCTCGGACTGCAAGAAGATCAAATTAGTCAATCCTTTAGAAAATCAACCCTGAATATTGGAAGGACTGATGTTGAAACTGAAACTGAAGCTCCAATTCTTTGGCCACCTGATGGGAGGAGCCAACTCATTGGAAGAGGTCCTGATGCTGGGAACGGTTGAGGGCAGGAGGAGATGGTAAAGGACAAGGAAGCACGGCGTGCTGCAGCCCACGTGGTGGCCAAGAGTCAGACCCAACCAAGCAACTGAAGAAAAACAACAATAATAGTCTGAGTTATAAGGCACTTTTCAAAGGAGTACATTTATTTTACATTTCAGATTATGCAATAATTGGAACAGAACCAATGAGAAGCCTCTATGTAGACAATTTAGGGAATGTGTTTAAATGAATAGGAAATTATGAACCTCAATTTTAATATGGATTGAGCTTCCCAGGTGGCACAGTGGTAAAGAATCTGCCAGCTAATGCAGGAGACACAAGAGATACAGGTTTGATCCCTGGGTTGTGAAGATCCCCTAGAATAGGAAATGGCAACCCCATCCAGTATTCCTGTCTGGAAAGTTTCATGGACAGAGGAGTCTGGCAGGATGCAGTCCATGGGCTCTCAAAGAATTGGGCACAACTAAGCACTTAGCAGCACAAACACAAAACTGGGGTTTTCTACTCTTTAAGAATATATCTGAAATATGTTTGAAACACTATATACATTGTCAAGTCTATACACACTTTATATCTTATAATCTTAAAATAAGAGATTATATTATAAAAATCCCCTTTTCATGGGTAGTATGGGATATGGTCCTCAAACTAAAACCAAGGGAAAATAGGTCCGATGATATGTTGCTGAATTTCCTGCAGTCAAAGAAATTATCTACTGGACGTAGCATTGGGGCTTCCCTGGTCGCTCAGTCAGTAAAGAATCTGCTTGCAGTGCAGGACACCCGGGTTCAGTCTCTGGGTCGAGAAGATCCCCTGGTAAAGGAAATGGCAACCCACTCCAGTATTCTTGACTAGAAAATCCTATGGACAGAAGGAACCTGGTGGGATACAGTCCATGGGGTCGCAAGAGTTGGACATGACTTAGCAACTAAACCACAACCACAACCAAGATGTGAAGAAGTTGTCTACTTCAGAAATATTAAATAGTGGTCAAACAGCTATACTGGATGCTTTGATGTGCTGAATTTTAACACTTTGGATCCAATCTGAAAAAGAATTTTTTCCATATGACTTTTAGAGCTTCTTTTACCTCCTTATTTCTCAAACTATAGATCAGGGGATTCAACATGGGGATCACAATGCCATAAAACACAGAGGCCACTTTCCTATTTTCATGGGAATTATGCGAATAAGACTGTAAGTACATGTAAGAGAGGGTTCCATAGAAAATGGTGACTGCTGTCAGGTGGGAGGCACAGGTGGAGAAGGCTTTTTTCTTTCCTGCATTGGAAGAGATCTTCAGGATGGCAGCCAGGATAAACATGTAGGAAACGATGATGGCCAACACAGTGGATGTCAGATTAAATCCCACAAAGGCAAAAATTAGCATGATGTTGATGTCAGTGTTGGAGCAGAAGAGGGCAAGAACTGGAGGAATGTCACATAAAAAGTGATTGATGGTATTGCCCTTGCAGAAGACCAGTGAAAATGTAAAACCTGTGTGCACAGATGCATTTGTGGAGCCCATGATGTATGAACCAGCTACCAACTGGATGCAGACTCTTCGGGACATGATGGTGGGATAGTGAAGCGGGTTACAGACGGCGACATAATGGTCCACCGCCGTAGCAGCAAGGAGGTAACAGTCACCGGTTACAAATGTTGTATAAACCAATAATTGTACAACACAGCCCTTGAATGAGATTGATTTATTTTCTATTATGAAGTTTTGCATCATCTTGGGAGTGACAACAGAGGTAAAACAGATATCAACAAAAGCCAAATGCTGTAGGAAAAAGTACATGGGTGTTTGAAGTCTGGAATCTATCTTGATGAGTAGGATCATTCCAATATTACCCACCATAGAGGTCCCATAGATGACCAGAAATACAGTGAGGAGGAAATACTGAAACTCATACTGGACACCAAATCCCAGAAGGAAGAATTCAGTCACTTCAGTGCTATTTCTTGATGTAATGAGCACAAAAAGTCTAGAAAAGACCAAGAGGGAGACCAGGAAAAGAAAAGAAATGGCTTGTTGAATAGAAAAGTCCCTTAACACTTTATGTCACTTTGCAAAAAATTATATTTTCATGGTAATCACTCACAACAGGGTTTATTTATTTCCTAAATTTCTTTCAACGTTTTAAAATAAGAAATAACCACATAAAAACAATATATTAGCTATAGATTCATTTTGAAGACAAAGAAGTTTTCACAGAAGAAGATTCACTTTTAATATTTGGATGCTAAGAAACATAGATTGACATACATTTCACCAAACCTGCCAGTTTCCTTTCCGTGGCCCAATGCTGAACATAAATGAAGCCTCAGAAGCACTGAGAGCCAGCAGAGGTTAAGCACATTCAAATTGCTTAGGCAGTTTCTTCATAGTAGAAAGGCTCATGGCCTTCATAGTAATCATTTAATCAGCAAAGACCTTCATCATAAATGAAACAAAGAATTTCATACTGAGACAACCCAAGCTTAAAACATACACATGTGTCAGATGTGGATGGTAGGACTTGTCTTAGTTTCATTAGCTCTTGAAAAGTCTTCCTAATGTCATATCTATACTTGAATTCAGAGTGATGTAAATCAAGTTGATATAGTAAATGCAATAATAATTATCCTATCAAGATTCTGATTAAGTGGACCACTGATTGCTTCTAGCTTCCTCGAATAAGTACTTGTATCCATGGGTGGCTGCTTCCTTAAAAGTGTTGCATTTCCATTCTTTTACACCAAATTATCCTGAGGAAGGAATTTGCACTAACTTATTTCTTCTTGAAGAAATAAGTTAGTGCAACTGAATTAAAGATAATGATTTCTTATCCTTACAATGAAGTTATCCAACTGTGCTTATTTCTCAAATGGTTTCAGAGAATGAGAGGAGCCCATATCAACAGGAGGCTTAGTCTGCAACATTTTTAGCACTGAAAGCACCTTCTTACTCACCATCTTATTATGGAGGTACATTGCTTGACTTAAAGTTATTTATAAGATGAGGTTATTTCACCCTAATATATATATATATATATATATATATATATATATATATATATGAAATAAGAGGACTATCTGGCTTTTAAAGAATATCAGTTAAAGGGAAGTACATTGTAAGGATAATGGTACAAAGATAATGGACCAAACATATGGTCATGAATGTCGCAAAAATTTCTCTCTCTAATTAAAAAGTTACTAATTTCAGGAAATTTAACTGGGATTAAAATGATTAATGGCTGAGAAAAACTATAGGTTGCTGAAAATGTACATAAGTTGTGTTTGACTATTGCTTTACGAAACTATGGATACATGTTTAATATGTGTGTGTGTGTGTGTGTGTGTGTGTGTGTGTTAATTGCTCAGAAGTGTCTGACTCTTTGTGACTCCATGGACTGTAGCCTGCCAGGCTCCTCTGTCCATGGAATTCTCCAGGCAAGAATATTGGAGTGGGCAGCTGATTCCCTTCTCCACGGGATCATCCCAAACCAGGGACTGAACTCAGGTCTCTTGCATCACAGGTGGATTCTTTACAGTTTGAGCCACCAGGGAAGCCCTTATCCTCACCGTGAACCTACATTCTTCACAAGCCAGATGGTCCTCTTATTTCATATATGTATCGGGGAAAGTACCCTCATCGTATCAGCAGCTCTAAGCCAAGCTATGCACCTCTCTATGTGAGATGATTAGTAAAAATGTACTTTCAGTGTTAGGAACGTTGCAAACTGACTTATGAATAGGTGGGAAACTGAGTGAGAGAAAAAATCACTTTATAAACTTATATATCTCTGCACTGTTTCTTTAGTTTAAAAAATGCTTTTTTAAAAATATTTTTTTTTGTTTTAAAACAAAGATGACCATTTATATTTTATGGATTAACTGATTTGCTCAGGCTTAAGTCTACCATTTTATACTTTTTTATGTGTCTTATTTCTGGTTTTATTTGTTTCCATTTCTGTGAGTCACTTGAATTTTTTAAAGAATGTCACTTTTTAAATTTATTTATAGTGTTTTTTATCACAGATATTTATATAACTTTTTTGTGGCTATTCGAGAGATTCTATCGTGTGTATGAATAGCTGGTCTTACATTTCACCAGCTTGAGTGAAATGCTCTATATATTGAGAATCACATTAGTTAGAATTAATCTTTCTAGTTCTACTGTCAAACATAGTTTAGAAATCTCAAGAGAAAGTCAATTTTATTTATTCATACTTTTCTCTTTCCTTGGCTTTCTTCTTTCTTACTGTTATAAGATATACTATCTAAACCCCAACTAAAAGAAAGAACTTGATTAGGTGCATAGATAAGAATGACACAAATGCTGTGTGTCAGAAACCTACTTCACACAGAACAATATACATGTGTTTCAAAGAAAAGGGAAAACATATGCTTGTTCGAACATCAGTCAAAAAATGAAAGACTGGCTATATTAATAGCAGATGAATAGACTTCACAGCGTATAAAATTACCAAAGATAGTGCGATAGTGTGTAATGATAAAAGGGTTAAGCTACCAAGAAGAAATAGAAATCCTAAGGGTATGAGTACCAAAGAAGACAGATGCAACATATGCGATGCAAAAACTGATAGAACTGAAGGGAAACATAGACAAGCATAGTTATAGTTGGATACATTAGCACTCTTCTCCACACTTGGTAGAACAAACTAGACAGAAAACGATAAGACTATGAAAAAACTCAACAGCACCATCAAACAACTGGATTTAGTAGACATTTACCAAACATGCCATCTAAAAGAGAGTATGAATTTTTTTTATAGCACCAGCAGAATATATGTCAAGGTAGACCATATCCTAAGCCATTAAAAAAAAGTCCTTTAAAAATTTAAAAGAATTGAAATCATGGTGTATCTTCCCTGAACATGATGGTATCAAACATGGTAGCTTTATCTACTATCTTTGCAACTTCCAGTGAATGCATTTTTATTCAGAATGACGGTATAAAAAGGAAGAAGAAAAAATGTAAAGCCTGCTTTGCAATGATGTGAGGTTCAAGGGAGCAAATTTCTGTAAATTTATCCACACGAGGACAAGTATTAAATCAGTGTACATCAAATGGCCATCATAACCCATGCAAATAATACACTATGGGCATAGAATATTGACGCAGTGATTGATCAGTGAATTAAGTCATCCAATTATTTGTTCATTTATGTGCCTTCTCAGGCAACACTCAGCCCTACTGACTTCCCTCACTCCATTTCCATTACATCACCAGTGATGATGGGGTTCCTCCTGCCCTTAGGGCAAAACATGATGAACTTTGACTCTGACCATGCCACCTGCCACTCCCTGCATGCAGTGCAGTGAGACATGGCTGATGTTGAAAAGTGAAATTTATTTTGTTTTACTTACACCAATGCTGCTCCCAGATTCTCTTTCTGCAACTGGTGGAGGCTGACTGCCAAGGCTCCCCGTGGGGTTCCTTCCTGACTGGGAGTTTATAGCTGGGGTTTGAGGGATCACTACTTGATCTCTTGAGAGTCTGAGCTTCTAGAGGCTGTGGAAGAACCGGAAAAAACAGCATTCATTAATTATTCTTTGCTGAATAAAAGTTCATATTTCCAGAGGGGACAAAATGTAATTTTGTCCTTTAGGGAGTTATTGGTTTCACTGTTGAAAGAGTTGCCCTGTTAGTAACAAATTACCTTCCTGAACTCTCTTGCTTTCTCCCTCTGTTTTGTCTTTCTTCCCTGTCTTCTTTCTTTCCTCTTCCCTCCGCTTTTCTCTCCCGGCGTTGTTCAGCCTCCATATGATTGTATTTTTAATAGTCTTTTTTTAGTTGACATCTAATCTTTCCACATTGTGATCAGAAAAGATGCTTGAAGTGATTTCAACTTTTTTGAATTTACTAAGGCTAGATTTTGGGGCTTCCCTGGTGGCTCAGAGGATAAAGCGTCTGCCTGCAATGCAGGAGACCTGGGTTCAATCTCTGGGTTGGGAAGATCCCCTGGAGAAGGAAATGGCAACCCACTCCAGTATTCTTGCCTGGAGAATCCCATGGATAGAGGAGACTGGTGGGCTACAGTCCGCGGGGTTGCAAAGAGTCGGACACAACTGAGAGACTTCACTTTCACTTTTCACGGCTAGATTTATGGCCCAGGATGTGATCTATCCTGGAGAAGGTTTCGTGTGCACTTGAGAAAAAGGTGAAATTCATTGTTTTGGGGTGAAATTTCCTATAGTTATCAATTAGGTCTAACTGGTCTGTTGTATGGAGAAGGCAATGGCACCCCACTCCAGTACTCTTGCCTGGAAAATCCCATGGATGGAGGAGCCTGGTAGGCTGCAGTCCATGTGGTTGCTGAGGGTCAGACAGGACTGAGCGACTTCACTTTCATTTTTCACTTTCATGCATTGGAGAAGGAAATGGCAACCCACTCCAGTGTTCTTGCCTGGAGAATCCCAGGGACGGGGGAGCCTGGTGGGCTGCCATCTCTGGGGTTGCACAGAGTCGGACACGACTGAAGTGACTCAGCAGCAGCAGCAGCAGCAGGTCTATTATATCATTTAAAGTTTGTGTTTCCTTGCTAATTTTCTGTTTAGTTGATCTATCCATAGGTGTGAGTGAGGTATTAAAATCTCCCACTATTATGGTGTTACTGTTAATTTCCCCTTTCATACTTGTTAGCGTTTGTCTTACATATTGCGGTGCTCCTATGTTGGGTGCATATATATTTATAATTGTTATATCATCTTCTTGGATTGACCCCTTGATCATTATGTAGTGTCCTTCTTTGTCTCTTTTCACAGCCTTTACTTCAAAGTTTATTTTATCTGATACGAATTTTGCTACTCCTGCTTTCTTTTGGTCTTTATTTGTGTGAAATATCTTTTTCCAGCCCTTCACTTTCAGTCTGTATGTGTCGCTTGTTTTGAGGTGGGTCTCTTGTAGATACCATAGATAGGGGTCTTGTTTTTGTATCCATTCAGCCAGTCTTTGTCTTTTGGTTGGGGCATTCAACCCATTTATGTTTAAGGTAATTGTTGGTAAGTATGATCCCGTTGCCATTTACTTTGTTGTTTTGGGTTCGAGTTAATAAATCTTTTCTGTGTTTCCTGTTCAGAGAAGATCCTTTAGCATTTGTTGGAGAGCTGGTTTGGTGGTGCTGAATTCTCTCAGCTTTTGCTTGTCTGTAAAGCTTTCGATTTCTCCTTCATATTTGAATGATATCCTTGCTGGGTATACTAATTGGGGTTGTAGGTCTTTCTCTTTCGACACTTTAAGTATGTCCTGCCATTCCCTTCTGGCCTGAAGAATTTCTATTGAAAGATCAACTGTTATCCTTATGGGAATCCCCTTGTGTGTTATTTACTGCTTTTCCCTTGCTGCTTTTAATATTTGCTCTTTGTTTTTCATCTTCATTAATTTGATTAATATGTGTCTTGGGGGTGTTTCGCCTTGGGTTTTTTTTTTTTTTTAAATTTTATTTTATTTTTAAACTTTACAATATTGTATTGGTTTTGCCAAATATCGAAATGAATCCACCACAGGTGGATTCCCATCCTGAACCCTCGACCCTCCTACCTCCCCATACCATCCCTCTGGGTCGTCCCAGTGCACCAGCCCTAAGCATCCAGTATCATGCATTGAATCTGGACTGGCGACTCGTTTCATACATGATATTATACATGTTTCAATGTCATTCCCCAAATCTTCCCACCCTCTTCCTCTCCCACAGAGTCCATAAGACTGTTCTATACATCAGTGTCTCTTTTGCTGTCTCGTAAACAGGGTTATTGTTACCATCTTTATAAATTCCATATATATGCATTAGTATACTGTATTGGTGTTTTTCTTTCTGGCTTACTTCACTCTGTATAATAGGCTCCAGTTTCATCCACCTCATTAGAACTGATTCAAATGTATTCTTTTTAATGGCTGAGTAATACTCCATTGTGTATATGTACCACAGCTTTCTTATCCATTCATCTGCTGATGGACATCTAGGTTGATTCCATGTCCTGGCTATTATAAACAGTGCTGTGATGAACATTGGGGTACACGTGTCTCTTTCCCTTCTGGTTTCCTCAGTGTGTATGCCCAGCAGTGGGAATGCTGGATCATAAGGCAGTTCTATTTCCAGTTTTTTTTTTTTTTAATTTTATTTTATTTTTAAGCTTTACAATATTGTATTAGTTTTTCCAAATATCGAAACGAATCCGTCACAGGTATACCTGTGTTCCCCATCATGAACGCTCCTCCCTCCTCCCTCCCCATACCCTCCCTCTGGGTCATCTCAGTGCACCAGCCCCAAGCATCCAGTATCATGCATCGAACCTGGACTGGCGACTCGTTTCATACATGATATTATACATGTTTCAATGCCATTCTCCCAAATCTCCCCACCCTCTCCCTCTCCCACAGAGTCCATAAGACTGATCTATACATCAGTGTCTCTTTTACTGTCTCGTACACAGGGTTATTGTTTCCATCTTTCTAAATTCCATATATATGCGTTAGTATACTGTATTGGTGTTTTTCTTTCTGGCTTACTTCACTCTGTATAATAGGTTCCAGTTTCATCCATCTCATTAGAACTGATTCAAATGTATTCTTTTTAATGGCTGAGTAATACTCCATTGTGTATATGTACCACAGCTTTCTTATCCATTCGTCTGCTGATGGGCATCTAGGTTGCTTCCATGTCCTGGCTATTATAAACAGTGCTGCGATGAACAGTGGGGTACACGTGTCTCTTTCCCTTCTGGTTTCCTCAGTGTGTATGCCCAGCATTGGGATTGCTGGATCATAAGGCAGTTCTATTTCCAGTTTTTTAAGGAATCTCCACGCTGTTCTCCATAGTGGCTGTATTAGTTTGCATTCCCACCAACAGTGTAAGAGGGTTCCCTTTTCTCCACACCCTCTCCAGCATTTATTGCTTGTAGACTTTTGTATCACAGCCATTCTGACTGGTGTGAAATGGTACCTCATAGTGGTTTTGATTTGCATTTCTCTGATAATGAGTGATGTTGAGCATCTTTTCATGTGTTTGTTAGCCATCTGTATGTCTTCTTTGGAGAAATGTCTATTTAGTTCTTTGGCCCATTTTTTGATTGGGTCATTTATTTTTCTGGAGTTGAGCTGTAGGAGTTGCTTGTATATTTTTGAGATTAGTTGTTTGTCAGTTGCTTCATTTGCTATTATTTTCTCCCATTCTGAAGGCTGTCTTTTCACCTTGCTAATAGTTTCCTTTGATGTGCAGAAGCTTTTAAGGTTAATTAGGTCCCATTTGTTTATTTTTGCTTTTATTTCCAATATTCTGGGAGGTGGGTCATAGAGGATCCTGCTGTGATGTATGTCAGAGAGTGTTTTGCCTATGTTCTCCTCTAGGAGTTTTATAGTTTCTGGTCTTAACGTTGAGATCTTTAATCCATTTTGAGTTTATTTTTGTGTATGGTGTTAGAAAGTGTTCTAGTTTCATTCTTTTACAAGTGGTTGACCAGATTTCCCAGCACCACTTGTTAAAGAGATTGTCTTTAATCCATTGTATATTCTTGCCTCCTTTGTCAAAGATAAGGTGTCCGTATGTGTGTGGATTTATCTCTGGGCTTTCTATTTTGTTCCATTGATCTATATTTCTGTCTTTGTGCCAGTACCATACTGTCTTGATGACTGTGGCTTTGTAGTAGAGCCTGAAGTCAGGTAGGTTGATTTCTCCAGTTCCATTCTTCTTTCTCAAGATTGCTTTGGCTATTCGAGGTTTTTTGTATTTCCATACCAATTGTGAAATTATTTGTTCTAGGTCTGTGAAGAATACCGTAGGTAGCTTGATAGGGATTACATTGAATCTATAAATTGCTTTGGGTAGTATACTCATTTTCACTATATTGATTCTTCCAATCCATGAACATGGTATATTTCTCCATCTATTAGTGTCCTCTTTGATTTCTTTCACCAGTGTTTTATAGTTTTCTATAAATAGGTCTTTAGTTTCTTTAGGTAGATATATTCCTAAGTATTTTATTCTTTCCGTTGCAATGGTGAATGGAATTGTTTCCTTAATTTCTCTTTCTATTTTCTCATTATTAGTGTATAGGAATGCAAGGGATTTCTGTGTGTTGATTTTATATCCTGCAACTTTACTGTATTCATTGACTAGTTCTAGTAATTTTCTGGTGGAGTCTTTAGGGTTTTCTATGTAGAGGATCATGTCATCTGCAAACAATGAGAGTTTTACTTTTCTTTTCCAATGTGGATTCCTTTTATTCCTTTTTCTGCTCTGATTGCTGTGGCCAAAACTTCCAAAACTATGTTGAATGGTAATGGTGAAAGTGGGCACCCTTGTCTTGTTCCTGACTTTAGAGGAAATGCTTTCAATTTTTCACCATTGAGGATAATGTTTGCTGTGGGTTTGTCATATATAGCTTTTATTATGTTGAGGTATGTTCCTTCTATTCCTGCTTTCTGGAGAGTTTTTATCATAAATGGATGTTGAGTTTTGTCAAAGGCTTTCTCTGCATCTATTGAGATAATCATATGGTTTTTATTTTTCAATTTGTTAATGCGGTGTATTTCACTGATTGATTTGCGGATATTGAAGAATCCTTGCATCCTTGGGATAAAGCCCACTTGGCCATGGTGTATGATCTTTTTAATGTGTTTTTGGATTCTGATTGCTAGAATTTTGTTAAGGATTTTTGCATCTATGTTCATCAGTGATATTGGCCTGTAGTTTTCTTTTTTTGTGGCATTTTTGTCAGGTTTTAGTATTAGGGTGATGGTGGCCTCATAGAATGAGTTTGGAAGTTTACCTTCCTCTGCAATTTTCTGGAAGAGTTTGAGTAGGATAGGTGTTAGCTCTTCTCTAAATTTTTGGTAGAATTCAACTGTGAAGCTGTCTGGACCTGGGCTTTTGTTTGCTGGAAGAGTTTTGATTACAGTTTCAATTTCTGTGCTTGTGATTGGTCTGTTAAGATTTTTTATTTCTTCCTGGTCCAGTTTTGGAAAGTTGTACTTTTCTAAGAATTTGTTCATTTCTTCCACGTTGTCCATTTTATTGGCATAAATTGTTGGTAGTAGTCTCTGATGATCCTTTGTATTTCTGTGCTGTCTGTTGTGATCTCTCCATTTTCATTGCTAATTTTATTGATTTGATTTTTCTCCCTTTGTTTCTTGATGAGTCTGGCTAATGGTTTGTCAGTTTTATTTATCCTTTCAAAGAACAAGCTTTTGGCTTTGTTGATTTTTGCTATGGTCTCTTTTGTTTCTTTTGCATTTATTTCTGCCCTAATTTTTAAGGCTTCTTTCCTTCTACTAACCCTGGGGTTCTTCATTTCTTCCTTTTCTAGTTGCTTTAGGTGTAGAGTTAGGTTATTTATTTGACTTTTTTCTTGTTTCTTGAGGTGTGCCTGTATTGCTATGAACTTTCCCCTTAGGACTGCTTTTACAGTGTCCCACAGGTTTTGGGTTGTTGCGTTTTCATTTTCATTCGTTTCTATGCAAATTTTGATTTCTTTTTTGATTTCTTCTATGATTTGTTGGTTATTCAGCAGTGTGTTGTTCAGCTTCCATATGTTGGAATTTTTAATAGTTTTTCTTCTGTAATTGAGATCTAATCTTACTGCATTGTGGTCAGAGAAGATGCTTGGAATGATTTCTATTTTTTTGAATTTCCCAAGGCTACATTTATGGCCCAGGATGTGATCTATCCTGGAGAAGGTTCCATGTGCGCTTGAGAAAAAGGTGAAATTCATTGTTTTGGGATGAAATGTCCTATAGATATCAATTAGGTCTAACTGGTCTATTGTATCATTTAACGTTTGTGTTTCCTTGTTAATTTTCTGTTTAGTTGATCTATCCATAGATGTGAGTGGGTATTAAAGTCTCCCACTATTATTGTGTTATGGTTAATTTCTCCTTTCATACTTGTTAGCATTTGTCTTACATATATTTATAATTGTTATAT
Organism: Bos grunniens; assembly: GCF_055505025.1. Lineage (NCBI taxonomy): Eukaryota > Metazoa > Chordata > Mammalia > Artiodactyla > Bovidae > Bos > Bos grunniens. The sequence continues at coordinate 81,149,252 of NC_141179.1, read as the reverse complement.
CTTCTTCTTGGATTGATCCTTTGATCATTATGTAGTGACCGTCTTTGTCTCTTTTCACAGCCTTTGTTTTAAAGTCTATTTTATCTGATATGAGTATTGCTACTCCTGCTTTCTTTTGGTCCCTATTTGCATGGAAAATCTTTTTCCAGCCCTTCATTTTCAGTCTGTATGTGTCCCCTGTCTTGAGGTGGGTCTCTTGTAGACAACATATGTAGGGGTCTTGTTTTTGTATCCATTCAGCCAGTCTTTGTCTTTTGGTTGGGGCATTCAACCCATTTATGTTTAAGGTAATTACTGATAAGTATGATCCCGTTGCCATTTACTTTATTGTTTTGGTTTTGAATTTATACACCGTTTTTGTGTTTCCTGTCTAGAGAATATCCTTTAGTATTTGTTGGAGAGCTGGTTTGGTGGTGCAGAATTCTCTCAGCTTTTGCTTGTCTGAGAAGCTTTTGATTTCTCCTTCATATTTGAATGAGATCCTTGCTGGGTACAATAATCTGGGCTGTAGGTTATTTCCTTTCATCACTTTAAGTATGTCTTGCCATTCCCTCCTGCCTTGGAGAGTTTCTATTGAAAGATCAGCTGTTATCCTTATGGGAATTCCCTTGTGTGTTATTTGTTGTTTTTCCCTTGCTGCTTTTAATATTTGTTCTTTGTGTTTGATCTTTGTTAATTTGATTAATATGTGTCTTGGGGTGTTTGGCCTTGGGTTTATTCTGTTTGGGACTCTCTGGGTTTCTTGGACTTGAGTGATTATTTCCTTCCCCATTTTAGGGAAGTTTTCAACTATTATCTCCTCAAGTATTTTCTCATGGTCTTTCTTTTTGTCTTCTTCTTCTGGGACCCCTATGATTTGAATGTTGTAGTGTTTAATATTGTCCTGGAGGTCTCTGAGATTGTCCTCATTTCTTTTAATTGGTTTTTCTTTTTTCCTCTCTGATTCATTTATTTCTACCATTCTATCTTCTAATTCACTAATCCTATCTTCTGCCTCTGTTATTCTACTATTTGTTGCCTCCAGAGCGTTTTTTATTTCATTTATTGCATTATTCATTATATATAGACTCTTTTTTATTTCTTCTAGGTCCTTGTTAAACCTTTCTTGCATCTTCTCAATCCTTGTCTCCAGGCTATTTACCTGTGATTCCATTTTGATTTCAAGATTTTGGATCAATTTCACTATCATTATTCAGAATTCTTTATCAGATAGATTCCCTATCTCTTCCTCTTTTGTTTGGTTTGGTTGGCATTTATCCTGTTCCTTTACCTGCTGGGTATTCCTCTGTCTCTTCATCTCGTTTAAATTGCTGAGTTTGGGGTGTCCTTTCTGTATTCTGGCAGTTTGTGGAGTTCTTTTTATTTTGGCATTTCCTCACTGTGTGTGGGTTTGTACAGGTGGCTTGTCAAGGTTTCTTGGTTAGGGAAGCTTGTGTTGGTGTTCTGGTGGGTGGAGCTGTATTTCTTCTCTCTGGAGTGCAATGAAGTGTCCAGTAATGAGGTATGAGATGTCTATGGTTTTGGGGTGACTTTGGGCAGCCTGTATCTTGGAGCTCACGGCTGTGTTCTTGTGTTGCTGGAGAATTTGCTTGGTATGTCTTGCCCTGGAACTTGTTGGCCCTTGTGTGGTGCTTGGTTTCAGTGTAGGTATGGAGGTGTTTGATGAGCTCCTGTCAATTAATGTTTCCGGGAGTCAGGGTTTGGACTTAAGCCTCCTGCTTCCAGTTATCGGTCCTATTTTTACAGTCGTTTCAAAACTTCTCCTTCTATACAGCACCATTGATAAAACATCTACGCTAAAGATGAAAAGTTTCTCCACCGTGAGGGTCACCCAGGGAGGTTCACAGCATTACATGGAGAAGAGAAGAGGGAGGAGGGAGTTAGAGGTGACCCGAATGAGATAAGGTGGAATCAATAGAGGAGAGAATGGGCTAGCCAGTACTCACTTCCTTATGTGCACTCCACAACTGGACCACTCAGAGATGTTCACAGAGTTATACAGAGAAGAGAAGAAGGAGGAAGGAGACAGAGGTGGCCAGGAGGATAAAAGGGGGGAATGAAAAGGAGGGAGACAGATCTAGCCAGTAATCAGTTCCCTAAGTGTTCTCCACCATCTGGAACACACAGAAATTCACAGAGTTGGGTAGAGTAGAGAGGGTTTAGGGAGGAGACACAGGCGACCTGGTGGAGAAAAAGGAGAGTCCAAGGGAGAGAGAGCAGTCAAGCCAGTAATCTCACTCCCTAGTGAAAAATGAGTACTGAAGACTGGATTCTTAAAGGTACAGAATTGGTAACAAATACATAAAAGCAGAAATTAAAAATCTAGAGTAGAGTTTGGAATTTCAAAAATACAATGTTAAAGAAAAGAAGAAGGAAAAGAAAGAGAGAAAAAACAAACAAACAAAAACAAACAAAGTCGCAAAAATTATAAAGAAAATATAGGTACAAAATTGATAACAAATACCAAAAAGCAAAAGTTAAAAATCTAGAGTAGAGTTTGGAATTTCAAAAATACAATGTTAAAAAAAAGAAGAGAAAGAAAGAGAAAAAAAAAAAAACCTCACAAAAATTATATAAAAAAAAAATATAGGTACAAAATTGATAACAAATACCAAAAAGTTAAAATTAAATATCTAGAGTAGAGTTTGGAATTTCAAAAATGCAATGTTAAAGAAAAGAAGAAAAAAAGTCAAAAAAATTATAAAAAATATATATATGAAGTTTGCTTTAAAAAAAATAGGGTCTTTTTTTTTTTGCTAAGTAATAGTAGGTTATAAAATTGAAAATTAAAGGAATAATAGAGGACTTAAAATTCTTTAAAAAATTTAAAAGAAAGACAGAAAGAAAGAATGATCATAAAAATAGTAAAAATATATCTAGGACTTTCTCTAGTTTTGTTGTGGGTATTGTGGGTTCAGTTCATTTTTGGCTAGTTCCTTCGTCTGACTTATATTTCTCAAGATCTATAGGCCCCTTCCTATGTAGTCGGTATTAACCACAGGGTTTTAATCTATTGCCTGTAGCTTCCAAGGCGGTTCCCTCTGTTATAGATTCTTCTGTTTGCTGGTCTCTTCAGTGTCTGGTTTCCACCCTGACACAAAGGGGACGGTGGAGGACACTTTTTGTTTTTTTAGGCTCACTTGTTCAGTCATGCTGTGGAGAGGGAGGGACGATGCAAGCAAATAACACTGGCATGTGCTCACAGTGCCTCAGCCACACTGGGCCTGCCCCTGCTCACGGCGCATGTAGCCTCCCTGCCCACACTGCTCAGGCTCTAGGCTGCTCCGCCAGGAACCATCTGTGTCCGGCCCTGGGCTGCTTGTACCTCCCAGGTCCAAGCCTCTCAGGTTCAGGCACTTGGGTAGTCCTCAGGGGCACAGACTTGGTTGGGCCTGCGTTTTGTGCCCTTCCCAGGTCCAAGCATCTCAGGTGATGAGGTGTTTGGTGAGCGTGACTGCTGCGACTTATCACCTCCCTGCCGCTCAGTTATCTAGGTGTACGACTGGCGCACCTTCTCAGGCAGGTGTTGACCGTCCAGTCACCCAAGAAGTTTTAGTTAGCAAAGAAGCCTGCTTACAGTTTTATAGATAATGTCTCTCTGGGGCTGCAATTGCCCCCTTCCAGCTCTGGCTGCCTGTCACCGGAGGGGGATGGTCTCTAGCCGGCTATCTCTGTTCAGTCCTCTGTTCCGTGCGCGGGCCTGGCGGTGTCTTAGGTTAGGGCTGGCTTTCGCATGGTAGACATCCCACAGTCTGGTTTGCTAGCCCAAATTATTTCGCTCAGATAGCACTCTGGGTATTCAGGCCAGATCCTTACTCTAAGCGATGCAGCCCACGCTGCGCCTCCCTGCCCAGCCCCTGCTTGCTAGTGGCGTGTGCAGGCGTCTACACTGCTTCTCTGCTGGGGGAGTTACCACAGGGCTCGTAATCTGCGGTTTTTAATTGTTTATTTATTTTTCCTCCCTGTTATGTTGCCCTCTGTGCTTCCAAGGCTCGGCACAGATTCAGCAGTGAGAAGGTTTCCTGGTGTTTGGAAACTTCTTTCTTTTTAAGACTCCCTTCCTGGGATGGAACTCTGTCCCTCCCTCTTTTGTCTCTTTTTTTGTCTTTTATATTTTTTCCTACCTCCTTTCGAAGACTTGGGTTGCTTTTCTGGGTGCCTGATGGCCTCTGCCGGCATTTAGAAGTTGTTTTGTGGAATTCACCTGTCGTTTAAATGTTCTTTTGATGAATTTGTGGGGGAGAAAGTGTTCTCCCCGTCCTACTCCTCCGCCATCTTGGCTCCTCCCTTGCCTTGGGTTTATTCTATTTGGGACTCTCTAGTTTTCTTGGACTTGGGTGTCTATTTCCTTCCCCATTTTAGGGAAGTTTTCAACTATTATCTCCTCAAGGATTTTCTCATGGCCTTTCTTTTTGTCTTCTTCTTCTGGGACTCCTGTGATTTGAATGTTGGGGCGTTTAACATTGTCCCAGAGGTCTCTGAGGTTGTCCTCATTTATTTTAATTCTTTTTCCTTTTTCCCTCTCTGCTTCATTTATTTCTACCATTCTATCTTCCACCTCACTTATCCTGTCTTCTGCCTCTGTTATTCTACTGTTGGTTCCCTCCAGAGTGCTTTTGATCTTAGTTATTGCATTATTCATTATATATCAACTCTTTTTTATTTATTCTGGGTCCTTGTTAAACCTTTCTTGCATCTTCTCAATCCTTGTCTCCAGTTTATTTATCTGTAATCCATTTTGTTTTCAAGATTTTCCAATCATTTTTACTATTCTTATTCTGAATTCTTTTTCAGGTGTACTCCCTCTCTCTTCCTCTTTTGTTTGGTTTGGTGGGCATTTATCATGTTCCTTTATAAAGCAGTACATTTATTTTACATTTCAGGTTTATGCAATAATTGAAACCAAACATATGAGGATCCTCTTTGTAGACAATTTAGGGAACTTGTTTAAATGAATTGAAAACCATGAACCTCAATTTTAATATTGATTATATACAAAATTGGGGTTTTCTAATCTTTAAGAATATATTTGCAATATATTTGAAATAACTATATACTTTGTGATGTCTATACATACTTATATGTTAAATAATCTCAATACAGTCCCTTTTCATGGGTAGTGTGGAACATGTTTCTCAAACTAAGTCCAAGGGAAAAGTAGAGATGAGATGAGATGTTACTATGTTGTGCGCTCAGTCGCTCAGTCATGGTCAACTCTTTGTGACCCCATGGACTGTATGTAGCCTGCCAAGCTCCTCTGTCCATGGAATTCTCCAAGCAAGAATAATGGAATGGGTGGCCATTTCCTTCTCCAGTTACTATATTACTTTCACTCAAAGAAATTATCTGTTGAAGAAAGAAGCATTAGTTTAAGATGTGAGCATTTTCTCTATTTCAAAATACCAAATAGTGTTTAAACATCTCTACTGGATGACTTGATGTGCTGAATTTTACAATTTGGTCCAACCTAGAAGAATTTTTTTTTCCATATGACTTTTAGAGATTCTTTAACGTCCTTATTTCTCAAACTGTAGATGAGGGGGTTTAACATGGGAATCACAATGCCATAAAACATGGAGGCCACTTTCATATTCTCCTGGGAATTATTAGAATGAGGTTGTAAGTACATGTAAGAGAGGGTTCCATAGAAAATGGTGACTGCAGCCAGGTGGGAGGCACAGGTGGAGAAGGCTTTTTTCCTCCCTGTAGTAGAGGACATCTTTAGGATGGTAGTGATGATATTTCCATAGGAAAAGATGATAACCAACTCGGTAAATATTAAGTTAAATCCCACAAAGACAGCAAGTAGCATGATGTTGATGTCAATGTTGGAGCATGAAAGGGCAAGAATTGGAGGGACATCGCAGAAAAAGTGATTGATAGTATTACCCTTGCAAAAGACCAGTGAAAATGTAAAACCTGTGTGCACAGATGCATTTATGAAGCCCATGATGTATGAACCAGCTACCAATGGGATGCAGACTCTTTGGGACATGACTGTGGGATAGTGAAGCGGGTTACAGATGGCCACATAACGGTCCACCGCCATAGTAGCAAGGAGGTAACAGTCACTGGTCGCAAATGTTGCATAAATCAATAACTGCATGACACAGCCCTTGAATGATATTAATTTGCTTCCTACTGTGAAGTTTTGCAGCATCTTGGGAGTGATAGCAGAAGTATAACAGATATCTACAAAAGCTAAATGTTGTAGGAAAAAGTACATTGGTGTTTGGAGTCTGGAATCTGTCTTGATGAGTAGGATCATTCCAATATTACCCACCATGGAGGTCACATAGATGACCAGAAATCCAGTGAAGAGGAAATACTGATACTTATATTGTGCACCAAATCCCAGTAGAAAGAATTCAGTCACTTCAGTGCTATTTCCTTCTGTCATGAGTAAAAAAGTCTAGAAAGGACCAAGATGAGGACCAAGAACAGACAAGAAATCTTTGTGATTTGTTGAGTAGTAAAAGGTCTTAACTCTTCATGTCACTTTGTAAAAAATAGATTTTTATGGCAATCACTCATAACAAGGTTTATTTCTTTCCAAATATTTCTTTCTATTTTCTTGATAAGAAACCACCACATAAAAGTAACATGTAAGCCTTGGATTCAGTTTTGAAACAAAGAAGTTTTCACAGACGAAGTTTCACTTCTAAAATCTGTGATTCTAGGAAACATAGATTAACATACATTTCAGATATCTAAAGTTTCGTAAAGCAATAGTCAAACATAATTACATACATTTAAGCAACCTATAGTTTTCCTCAGCCATTTATCATTTAAACCTAGTTTTAGATCTCAAAATTAGTAGAATCTTAATTAGACAAAGAAATTTTTGAGATTTATTCATGAGCATGTATGTTTGAGGCTCAGAAAATCTGTACCACTATTCTTACCATGCACTTCCCTATATATGATATTCTTCACAAGCCAGACAGTCCTCTCATTTCATATATATATCAGGGTAAAGGAGTCTCATGTAAATAACTCTAAGTCATCTATATACCTCCATACTTGAGGTGGCTAGTAAGGATGTGTTTAGTGTTAGGGGCTTCCATGGTGGCTCAGATGGTAAAGCATCTGCCTACAATGAGGGAGACCTGGGTTCAATCCTGGGGTCGGGAAGATCTCCTGGAGAAGGAAATGGCAATCCACTCCATGGATGGAGGAGCCTGGCAGGCTACAGTCCATGGGGTCGCAAAGAGTCAGACACGACTGAGCAACTTCACTTTCTTTAGTGTTAGGAATGTTACAGACTAAGCCTCTTACTGACATGAGCTCCTCTGAAGCTCCCATGTATGTTTGCTGAAATCTTTTGAGAAGTCAGCTCAGTGGGATAACTTTGTTGTAAGGACAAGAAACTATTCTCTTCAATTCACTGTTTAGAGTAGGCGGAGAATAGATAAGTTAGTGCAAGCTCCTCCCTCAGGTTAATCTGGTGTGAAATAGATGAAATGCAGCCCTTTTAAAGAAGCATCCAACCATAGATACAAGTATCTATTAGAGGAAGCTAGAATAGAGCAAGGGTCCACTTAATCTAGAATCTTGATAGGATAATTACTATTTCATTTACTATACCAACTTGACTTTCATCACTCTGAATTCAAGTGAAGTATAGATATGACATTAGTAAGACACTTTTTCAAGAGCTAATGAAACTAGTCGAAGTCCCACCATTCTCATCTGACACAGAAAGTGAAAGTGAAGTCGCTCAGTCGTGTCCGACTCTTTGCGACCCGTGGACTGTAGACCACCAAGCTCCTCTGTCCATGGGGTTCTCCAGGCAAGAATACTGGAGTGAGTTGCCATTTCCTTCTCCAGGGGATCTTCCTGACCCAGGGATTGAACCCAGGTCTCCCACATTGCAGGCAGATGCTTTAACCTCTGCGCCAACAGGGAAGCCCTTAAAAACAAGAATATAGTCTCTCCTACAGACACAGAACTTCAGATCCAAGTACTAACATCAAAGATTTCAAAGGGAGGAAAGGAAGCCAGGTTGAAAGAAGAAGGGGGAGGAGGCGGGAGAGGGGGGCGAAAGGGGTGGCCTTACATATGTCTCCGGCCACCTACAGATATCCAGGCGTTATGGGACTTTCCCCTGTGCCTCCAGAGAACGGAGGACTGGAACTCGGCCCTACCAGAAATCAGACCAGACCAGAACCAGAATTTGAGTTCTCTGCCAAGAGGTGATCAGTCTCTAATCCTCAGCTCAGCCTGAGGGCCCGTCGACCAGATTCCTGCGTCCAGGACTGTGGGACTAGAAAAATGGGGAAGGATAGGAAGGGTTAAGGAGAGGAAAGAGAGAGGGAAGGAGAGATAAGTCAATAAAGTCTCTTGTTCCTTACCCGTCGGGGCACTCTGGCCAGTTGTCTGTGTCAGGAGGAGACCAGGGACAAAAGGGTCCCAGTTGCGGCCACTGGGTCTGGTCCATTGGCAGGCAAGCTGGCCCCTGAGTACCCCGAGTGGTCAGGATGTCAGTCTCAGCGAAAAAGAGTCCCCGCCAGAGTCGCCATTTGTTGCAGGAAGGCAGACCTCTTCCAGGGCCTGAAACTGGGCTCTTGTCTAACACTCGGAAATGAATTGTCCGAGGGCACACATGTGCTGACAAAGCAAGAGATTTTATAGAATGTGTATGCTAAGTTTGAGTTGTCTCAGCATGAAATTTTTTGCTTCATTTATGATGAAGGTCTTTGCTAATCAAATGATTGCTATGAAGAAAGGCCAACTGTTTGAGCAATTGGATGTGCTTAACCTCTGCTGGATCTCAGTGCTTCTGAGGATTCGTTTATGTTCAGCTTTGGGCTGTGGGAAGGAAACTGACAGATTTGAACTTGAATTTTTATCCTACCAATTAATAGAGAAAAAGGATATATCCCCCTTCAGCCTCAGTTCCTCTGCAACAAGGGTAATCCCAGAACTACTTAGAAGTTAATGATCTCCACTGAACCATCATTTACAAGAGCGAAAATTTGGAAATCAGGTTAACTAGCTCACATCAGATTCATATGATGGATCAGTACTCAGTCCTAAGGGTGAGATAAATATACACTCATAAAAAAGTGTCCCTTTATATTATCAAGTGAGAAAAGTAAAATGTAGAGTAATAGGTAGAGTTTATAACCTTTTAAAAATCAAACTTTCTCTCATGCTTTCATTCTCTTTATTTCTTCAGGGAAAAAAAGGTCAGGAAGAATACACAGCAAGCACTGAAAATATAAGTTTCAGTTAGGAAACAAAACTCTTTAATTTATCCATGGTTGTTGCATCGAATGAGAGAAAATCTCACTTAAACTTGTAAACTCAGCACTTTGCTTTCATTTTAAAAGGGGAAATTCATAACGTTGTTTTATAAATAAAGTGACTGTTTACATGTTATGGGTTTACTGATTAGCTAATGCTGAAGTCTGGCATTTTATATTTCATTTTCTGTTTTTTTCATTTCTGGTTTTGTTAATTTCCATATCTCTGGGCCACTTGAGCTTTTTTGAGAATTCTATTTTGACTTATCTATAGTTTTTTTTTTTTTTAATCACATATCACTGCATAACTTTTTTAGTGGCCACTCTAGAGGTTCTATTGTATGTACACACAGCTGCAGTTACATTTTACCAGTTTGAGCGAAATGTGGAGTACACTGAGAACAATATTAGTCAGTGTTAAACTTTTTGCTTCTATTGTCAAACATAATTTAGAAACCTCAATGTAAAGTAAATTGTATTTAACCATATTTGTGCTCTTTGCTTTCTTTTTTGTTGTTACAAGGTTTACTATTTAAACATGAAGTTAAAGAAATAATTTGTCAGGGTGGATGGAAATGCATAACACAATTAAATGCTGTGTCCCCAAACCTACTTCAAATGAAATGACATATGTATGTTTTAAGGAAAAGAAAAATTGTATACTTGTGCAAACATCAGACAAATGACAGACTGGCTAATCTTCATGTGTTAATAGCAGATAAAGGAGACTTTGTGGCTTAGAAAGCTACCAAGGACAGTGAGAGACATCATGTAATGATAAATGGTAACCTACCAAGACGAAATAGCAATCCTAAGGGTTTTGTTGTTCTTTAGTTGCTAAGACATGTCCAACTCTTTTGCAACCCCATGGACTATAGACTACCAGACTCCTCTGTTCATGAGATTTCTGAGGCAAGAATACTGGACTGAATATTGCCACTTTATTTTCCAGGAGATATTCCAGACCCTGGGGTTGAACCTTTGCCTCCTGCATTGTGGGTGGATTCTGTACACCACAAGCCACCAAGGAAGCCATCCTAAGGGTATGGGCTCCAAACAAGAGAGCTACCATATATATGATGTGAAAACTGGTAGAAACGGAGGGAGAAATAGACAGGCACATAATTATAGTTGGGTACTTCAACATTTTTCTCCCAATGCTTGATAAAACTAGTCAGAAAGCAACAAGGATACAGAAAAACTCAATAATGACCCCAATTAACCAACTGAATGTAATAGATATTTACCAAACACTCCACCTAAAAGAGAATATACATTTTTCCCAGCTCCGGAAGAATATATATGTATCATTCAATTATTTGTTCACTTGTATGCTTTCCCTGGCGATGCTCAGTCCAACTGAGTTCCTCCAGTCCACTTCCATTACATCGGTGGAAGTGAGGGAAGTCCTCCCGGTCCTGGGGTAGAGCACAGTGAAGTTCTGGCCCCTTTAATTCTGCCACTTTCTGCACACACTAGGGTGATACATGGCTGATGTTGAAAATGGGATTACTTTGTTTTACTTACACCGATGCTGCTTCCACATTCTCTTTCTGCAACTGGTGGAGACTGACTGCTCACCACGTCTCTCCATGTGGTTTCCTTCAATCTGGGAGCTTATAGCTGGGGCCTGAGGGATCTCTACTGGGTCCCTTGAGAACTTGAGCTTCCAGAGCTGTGACAGAATTGAAAAAACAACAACAACATTCATTAGTTATTCTCTGATGGATAAAAGTTCATATTTCCCGAGGGGAGAAAATATGATTTTGTGTTACTGCCTTTTGGGATTTGGTTTCTTTGTTAAGAGCCCTGAGTGTTAGTTGCTCAGTCGTGCCTGGCTCTTTGCGACCCCATGGACTGCAGTCCACCAGGCTCTTCTCTCCATGGGATTTTCCAGGCAAGGATAATGGAGTGGGTTGTCATTTCCTTCTCCAGGGGATCTTCCCAACCCAGGGATCGAACCTGGGTCTCCTGCACTGTAGGCAGATTCTTTACCCACTGACTTACGAGGGAAGCCCCATTGTTGACAAATTATCATATCTCCCTTCCTTTTTCCCTCACTGGTTTTCCCTTCCTCCTTGTCTTCCTTCTCCCCCCTCCCTTGTTTCCTTTCCTTTCTTCCTTTCTCCCACCTGTCTCCTTGCCTTCCTTTTTTTGGGGTGGTGGTGGTGGTGGTGGTGGTGAGGTGTATAATAAGCCATCCACATGGTTAAAAATGCAGATGTACCAAAGTGCATAGCATAAGACACCACTCCCCTCTATCCCTTGATTCCCAATCTCTAGTTTCCCTCCCTGGAGAACATCACTGTCCCTACTTCTTTATTGTTCCAGATTAGCCTTGCATTGCGTTTGCAAACATATCAATATTATATTCTTTATTCCTCAGCTGTACAAATGACAGTGTATCACTCACATTTTTCAGTGGCCTGCAGTTCACATAATATTTCTGGGTGATCTATATGGAAAGGGAAATCTCACTCTTACCCTGTTGTATAGTATTTCATGGGACAGCTGCATTGCTTAATATGTTTAACCAAACTCTCTTCCCTATTAGTAGATATTTAGATGGTTTCCAATCTTCTCTAAAAAACATACAATACATATATTAGTGTGCATAAGTGTGAACTATATCTCTAGGATTGAAAGATATTTAGGAGAAGAACCTCCAAGTCAAAGGGCACGAACACTATAAATGTTGATAGGTATTGCCCAAGTGTCCTTCAGAACAAGGTTCTGTCCATTTAAATCACATCTAGCAAATCTAAAGTGACTATTTCTGTATATCTTCTCTAACAAAATACTAAGAAATGTTATTAAACTTTGTCACTGCGATACGTAGAGAACAGTAGAATTTAGTTTTGTTTGCAGTTTTCCACTACAAACCAGACTGAGCAACTTTTTCAATGTCCAAGAGAGATTAGTATCTCCTTTTCTGTGAGTTATCTGTTTATATATGTTGCCCTGTTAAAAATTTTTGATTTTACAATGATGTTTGGAGTCAAGAACTCTTCCTTGTAAAATCTTCAAATATTTATTTCTCAATATTAACTATTTAATACTGTTGTTCACTTGCGGAGTCATGTCTGACTCTTTGTGACCCCATAGAGTGCCACATGCCAGGCCTCCCTGTCCCTCACCATCTCCCAGAACTCACTGAAGTCCATGTCCTCTGAATCGGTGATGCCATCCAACCATCTCATCCTCTGTTGCCCTCTTCTCCTTTTGCCTTCAATCTTTCCCAGCATCAGGGTCTTTTCCAATGGGTCTTTGTCTGATTCTGCCACTAGCTCTGTGATCTTGGGTGTGTTATTTATGTCCTGAGTCTTAACTTCCTCACTTGTAAAATGAGGACAATGAAAGTGCCTACTTCAGAAGGGTTGTGAAGGTTTAAATAAAATCAAGCTTGCAAAGCTCTTAACGCTCATTAGCTAGTCTTTAAACCCTTGCCTTCAGACAATTTACAGTTTGAGGCCATGGAAATGAAACTAACTTTCAAGACCAACATTGAGTGGCAAATACTGTGAACAGGAAGTCAGTTCAATTCAGTCTCTCAGTCGTGTCCAGCTCTTTGTGAGCCCATGAACCACAGCACACCAGGCCTCCCTGTCCATCACCAACTGGAAGAGCAGGGGGCAATCCAGGAGGATTTCCTGTAAGAGTGAGGTGTGTGCGGAGCACGTGGGAAGGGTGGGAAAGCAAATGGGACAACTTAAGGGGACTTGGAGGTGGGAATCAGATGGGTGTGCTTTTTGGACAGAGAGGAGTTTAGACTGCCCAGTGGGTAGGAAGAACTGCCAAGTGGTCCAGGAGATGGGGGATTATTGCGCCAACTCTGGGAGGTCCAGTGAGAATCTCGCAGGGCAGACACAGCCTGTGTGGGCAAGAGCCTCACAGTCCTAGAAACTGCTCATGGGCTCTGATTAAAACTTGGGTGCCCAGGGAAGCTGAAATGTTCTGCCTTTTTATCAAACCCCAATTGTATTTCTTGGGGCTGCTTAGTGGTGGGTCTCATCCCTGTGTCTCAGTTCTGTTTTACCAAGTGAGGAATCCTGTCCCCTCCCTCTCTTCCCTGGTCAGAAAAGCAACTGCAATAATTTTTCAGAGATTACTTTGTCAACCAAGGTCTGTCTAGTCAAGGCTATGGTTTTCCAGTAGTCACGTATGGATGTGAGAGTTGGGCTATAAAGAAAGCTGAGTGCCGAAGAATTGATGCTTTAGAACTGTGGTGTTGGAGAAGACTCTTGAGGGTCCCTTGGACTGCAAGGAGATCCAATCAGTCCATCCTAAAGGAAATTAGTCCTGAATATTTATTGGAAGGACTGATGCTAAAGCTGAAACTCCAGTACTTTGGCCACGTGATGTGAAGAGCTGACTCATTGGAAAAGACCCTGATGCTGGGAAAGATTGAGGGCAGGAGGAGTAGGGATGACAGGGGATGAGATGGTTGGATAGCATCACTGACTCAGTGGACATGAGTTTCATCATGGACATGAGTCCATCACTGACTCAACGGACATCACCAACTCCCAGGTGGACTCCGGGAGTTGGTGATGGACAGGGAGGCCTTGAGTGCTGCGGTTCATGGGATCGCAAAGAGTTGGACACGACTGAGCGACTGAACTGAACTGAACTGAACTGAATTGTGGGAAGACTGGCATAACGTAACCCCTGCCCAGTGTGCAGACACTGAGCAGCGTCTTCTTGGCCAGATGGCACCCATTCCCAAGTGGGGCGCTTCTTGCCATAACATCAGCAAAATGCTTTCCATTATTCCTGGAATTGGAGGAGGGTTAACCTTCCACAAGCAGTGCTTCTCTCCTCATTCTGAGGAGATTATTATTACTACAAATAATTACAGGATAATTATTTTGTAATGATGACATATAACAATCCTGGAAATCAGATTATTCTTTCTCTCTAGCATTTGTTACTGGTGCTGTTTGTTGTTGTTAATGTTTGTGTTTCATGACTTTTCTGAATGAATCCTGTAAAAATTATATTCCTTTTCATGTATGCTCATTGCAGTGTCTCTGCTCCGTTACTTTAGTGGTCGGCTTGTAATTGGATAAAGATTTACTGAAATTCCTGGAAAAATCTCCCAGTCCTTACAACCAGCTCTGAGTGTATGTTGGGTTATGCAACCAACCCTCAGTAAAAGTAGTTTATAATGTCATCTTAGCCTTGACTTCCTGCTTGAGTATGGCTTTAGGATTAGCTAGAGTTCATGTCTAAGATTTTCCTAAGTCTTTCTTTTTTTTAAAATATAAATTTATTTATTTTAGGTGGAGGTTAATTACTCTACAGTATTGTATTTGCTTTGTCACACATCAACATGACCACCACAGGTATACACGTGTTCCCCATCCTGAACCCCCCTCCCTCCTCCCTCCCTGTACCATCCCTCTGGGTCTTCTCGGTGCACCAGCCCGAAGCATCCAGTATCATGCATCGAACTTGGTCTGGCGATTCACCTCATACATGATATTATGCATATTTCAATGCCATTCTCCCAAATCATCCCACCCTCTCCTTCTCCCACAGAGTCCAAAAGACTGTTCTATACATTTGTGTCTCTTTTGTTGTCTCACATACAGGGTTATCGTTACCATCTTTCTAAATTTCATATATATGCATTAGTGTACTGTATTGGTGTTTTTCTTCCTAAGTCTTTCTTGAAAATGAATGTAGCCCTGGGACAGCTCACAGTCCTACAAGACAAGATGGTCACAGTCTTGTAATTCTCAGGAATATATTGGAAGTTTTTCATACCCTTGTGAAAATTTCATTCTCTAGCTTTTGTTTTTAGGCTTTTTGGTTTTCCTATTGTTTGGCTCAACACTTAGCTACATCTGTAAGCAGCTGCAGCGTTAAAGTATGACTTCATATTTCTTTAAACAAATGCACTTGGGGGAAAAGTCTCTTTACATTGAATGAACTTTCAGTTAGGTCAAATAATGATAGTTTTGCTAGGGAGGTCTTCCAGGGAGCAACCCTATGGGTAAAATATCACTATTATTAATCCATAGTTGGTTGAACCCACTAATTTAGAAACTGCAGACATGGAGGGGAGACCACAGAGTAGTTTTCAACACAATTTTTTTGAAAAGAATAATTTCATTATGAGATTGGTTAAGTATTATTGTTGAAAATCTGCTGATCATATATTTGTTGATTTATTTTTTCCCCTCTATATCTTTTCAACTTGAGAGAGTCAATTCCTAGGCAGGTTGATAAGAAGTCGGGGGGTCTCCAAGGAATGAGGGGTCTGGAATTCTCAATGAGGTGGAAAGGACAAACGTTTTTTCCCCCTACCTTCCTTAGTCTTAGTCACATAAAACGTTTTTATCTTTAAGCCTCCAACTGATAATTACACAACAAACAATTCAGTTTAAACTCTGTATTAAGGATTATATAACAACAATGTATCCTGTTTGAGGACAGTTTCTCCTTCCTGAAAACCTTCTGGCTAATCCTGTTATCTGAAAATGTAAATTACAGGAATGGGTCTAGTAAGATCCAGACATTCTTTTAATTTTTTGTAATAACTAATTAAAAAGTATACAACTCCCTTGCTAACACTAGCAATGCCATGTTAGCCATGCTGTGTGGGGCCACTCAAGACAGACGGGTCACAGTGGAGAGTTCTGACAAAACGTGGTCCTCTGGAGAAGGGAATGGCAAACCAATTCAGTATTCCTGCCTTGAGAACCCCATAAACAGTATGAAAAGCCAAAAATATAGGACACTGAAAGAGGAACTCCCCAGGGCAGTAGGTGCCCAATATACTACTGGAGATCAGTGGAGACAAAACTCCAGAAAGAACGAAGACATGGAGCCAAAGCAAAAACAACACCCAGCTGTGGATGTGACTGGTGATGGAAGCAAGGTCCAGTGCTTCCAGCGTAAAGAGCAATATTGTATAGGAACCTGGAATGTTAGGTCCATGAATCAAGGCAAATTGGAAGTGGTAAAACAGGAGATGGCAAGAGTGAACGTCGACATTTTAGGAATCAGCGAACTAAAATGTACTGGAATGGGTGAATTTAACTCAGATGACCATTATATCTACTACTGTGGGCAGGAATCCCTCAGAAGAAATGGAGTAGCCATCATGGTCAACAAAAGAGTCCGAAATGCAGTACTTGGATGCAGTCCCCAAAACGACAGAATGATCTCTGTTCGTTTCCAAGGCAAACCATTCAATATCACGGTAATCCAAGTCTATGCCCCGACCAGTAATGCTGAAGAAGCTGAAGTTGAATATGTTTTAGTACCAACTTGTCTTTTAATCTTGAAAATGGTAATGCCTTCTAATGTCTAGCAAAGGAGATGTGGGAGGGACAGCTGATGAGGATGAAGCATGGTAAGTATTGCTGGTCACCACTCTCAGGTTCAATGTAGATTATTTATTAAGTACAGTGAGGATTTGGCCAATTAAATCACAACTACTACAGTGTCTGCTGACTTGGTAGTTATTCAGGTAACAGATTCAAATATCTTGAGTGCTTCAGTAAACATGGATTATATAATTTAATGTATGATAGAATCCTTAAGCCCACAAACCCCAAAGTCCAAAGTCTCTAAGAGGTTCAGTAACTTGTCCACATTTGCTAGGTTAGTGGGTAACAGAGCCAGGCTTTGGGCACAGACAGAATGTCTCTGAGAGTTCATGCTTTAAAAATTCGTGTGACGTACAGCCTATCACCTTGCCCATCTACCTAGGTAAGAGATGAATACAGTCATTTAATACTGGAGATTACCAAATATAAGAAGAGGAGGCAATAAAATATGAATTTATAACAACCTTTCATTGTTCAGCCAGAGTCCCTGCCAGGGAATCTAATGCCTGGAGGAGAAAGGACTTGAATTCTGTAGAATCACTCAGCAGTTGAGCTCAAGAACATGAAAAGAGCTCTCTAAAATGAGTTTGAATTTTATCCCGAAAGAATGAGGAGTCACGGAAGGAATTCAGTAAGAGAGCGTGAAGCTGTTGCCTGAATATCTACCAAGTAGGCAGACATTGTAGTAGTTGTAATTTGATTGGCCAAATCCTCTCTGTACTTAACAAATAATCTACACTGAACCTGTGAGTGGTGACCAGCATTACTTACCATGCTTCACCCTCTTCAGTGAGTCTAGAATCATAGGGTAATGCTTGTGAGCTTTCTTCTAAAGACCACAGCAGGATTAATGTTGCAGCAAAAACAGAAATGAATAAAAGGCCTTAAGCACAAACCAGCCAAACAGGTCTGCAAGAGTTAAACAATCTGTGTTATTCTTTGGCTGTTGCTACTAACAAACACTTAGGTAGATACGCCTTTCACAAAGCTAATTACTCTCTGACTCCATATAAATTATACTCTGTACCTGGCAGTCTTCTCCCCCTACACTCCCTTGTAGCCATCTTGTGTTTCAAAACCAAAAAGTCACAGGCAGATAACCTCAGAGGCACTAGACTGTTACTGAGCCACCTGATGCTGGCTTTGACCATAGATTTTGCAGAAAAAAGGAAAAATGCAAGTCTTTCATCCCTCTGATCCTTTTCACCTACCCCAGACCATGAGCCCTGACTGTAAAACCTCTCCCTACTTCCCTGAGAGGAAGGCACAGTTCTTGAGGTGCTAGCCTTCTATGTTCCTTCTTTGCCTGGCAAAGAAAGAAAGTTACTCTATGTCTTTTCTCCAAAACCCTGTCTCCATATTTCTATTCAGCAGCAGTGCCAAGATTTTGGCAGCATTAATAAAGTGAGGCAGGGAGTTAATCATGTTAATAAACTGAGGCATGTGAATCTCTCTCCTGATGGGAACAGAGTTCAAGTTGAGGATCCTGGCTGTGTAAGGCCCCAAGAGTCCTTCAGGTAGGTGACAGTGAGAACAGACTCAGGGAAAGAACAAAGAGGGGCACCCAGATGTGGAGATGTCTTCTAACAGGAATAATTCTGATAACCTTTCATGGCAATACCCTCCACAGTTCAAAAGGCGTATACATGTATGTGCATTCCACACTCGCCCTTTCAGCAACAGCGAGGCAGTGATGTCTGGTGTCATTAGCTCCATTGCATAAGGGGAGAAACTGAGATTTAGAGTAAGTGGAAAATCCAGGATACAGAGCCCAGTTTTCAAAATCCAAGATCAGCTACATGTTGGAACAGATGGCCCCCAAATTCTTGGAGTAAAGAAGTGTGAAGTGCCTAAGGGACAGACCTGAGCAAAAAAAATTTAAGTGGTGTCAACTGGGAAGCTCAATACCTGTACATTCAATTTAGTCCCCAGTGTTTAAGATTCTCATGAGAATGGTCCTTAATCCAACAGCCTTTAAAATTAAATCCCCCATTTGTAGCAAAAGCACAATATCACTTTGCCACACACATAGAAAAGGATATTCTAACATAAATGGGACTTTCTAAAAAAATAACTCTTGTCTGTAGTGTCTTGGAAGGCAAATCCAAGCCTATACATCAGAAAAATAGACCAGGAATTATATCTCTGATTATTTGCAGACTCCAGAAGAATCTTCTTCCAGAAAATCAGGAGTGGAAATGAGTAGCAGGATCTGCTGACCAGGAGAGTTGGGAACACTTTTAACATCAATATTTAAAACAATGCCTTGGATATTGTCAATGCTCCATGAAAGTTTTGCCACTGAAATAATTCATCTTAGTTACCAGTTAACACTTTGGGGAAAGGGGAAGTCAGGTCTAGAACCATAACTTACCTTACTTAAGAATATCTTTGAGTAGAACGGTGGTTGCCAGGGGCCAGAGGGTAGAGGAAATGTTAGTCACAGGGCACAAACTTCCAGTTGTAAGAGGAATGAGTTCTGAGGATCAAATGTACAGCATAGTGACTGCAGTTACCACTTCTGTGTCCTGTGCTTGAAAGTTGCTGTACAAGTTGGTTTTGCACATTCTGTCCATAACAAAGACAGAGTGGCAGTTATGTGAGGTGAAGGATGTGTCAACCAGTCTTACTGTAAATATTTGACAATGTATTTGGATATCAAATCATCACATTATGCACCTTAGACTTACATGTTATGTGTCAGTTATCTATCAGTAAACCTGGGAGAAAAAAGAATATCACTGAAAGAGATACAAGAAAAATCTGTTATATACTAATATAGAAATTACTGCCAAATAGAGCAACACCCCATAAATGTGTATGTGAGTGCCTGTGCCTCTTGCCCTTACTTTGTGGGACAGCAGTCCTGTGCGTCCTGTCTGGAGTTACCATCACTGGTTGTTCACATCTCTAGTTTATATAATCCCAAATATGTTTTAGTACCAACTTGTCTTTTAATCTTGAAAATGGTAATGCCTTCTAATGTCTAGCAAAGGAGATGTGGGTTTGATTTAGTAAACCTGGCAGCATTTTGACTTGCTGAGAGAGGTGGTATATCTATAATCTGTGCTTTAAATGCAATTTGAGGGTGTAAATAATATTTAATATTACAAAAGACGTGCAGAATATACAACCAACACATATAACCACCAAATATAAAGCATCACCAGCAACAGTAAAGCCTCAGTATTTTACTGTGCTGTAATTAATCTATAAGCTCTTTCCCTCAATATTATATTTTTTATAATTTGGGTTGAGAAGTGTAGCTCTTGTGAATTAATTCATTTTCATTAATGCATGATATTCTCTATGCCCTTATTTATTTATTACTTGTTTCATTCCTTTTTCATCTTTGTCTGTTATATCAAATGGCTTCATTTATATTTATAAAATCCACATTCACAATCTTTGAATTTTAATGATGAGTTCAGTCCATTTTTATTTTCCTTACTAATTAATTTAGACTTATTTATGCCTTCTCAGGGGATTTCTATTTGTCTTGATTTTTCCTATTATTCTTTTTACCTTCTTTATTTTTATTTAGATTGATTGATTTTAAAAGTCCATTTATTTCCCTAAACTTTATAAAAACTTCATTGTTATCTTTTGTAATTTTTGAAAATACATACATATAAGTAATAAAGTATAAGAATTTTGAGCACTCTAAATGTAGTGAATACTCCAATGTAATATGTTAGTGTTAGCTGATATTTTTAATTTCTCACTTCCCCATAGACATAAGGCTTCCCAGGTGGTGCTAGCAGTAAAGAACCTACCTGCCATGCAGGAGACATTACAGACGTGGGTTCCATCCCTCGGTCAGAAAGATCCCCTGGAGGAGGACATGACAAGCCACCCAGTAATCTTGCCTGGAGAATCCCATGGACAGAGGAGCCTGGTGGGCTTCAGTCCATGGGGTCACAAAGAGTCAGACACCACTGAGCGACTAACACACGCACAACATAGACAATGTTATTGATATTTAAAACTGCCTCTGTTTATGCCAATATGTTATTTCCCACATTTGCCAGTCTCTAGGCTCACTGTTTCTTCTTTCTTCTAAGACTTGCTCAGAAATCCTATTCCTCTCTTCTGAACAAGTCTTTAGAAGCATCTTTAGCGTACAACTATTGATGGTAAACTCTCTCATTTGTTCTTGCATGAAAGTGTTTTATTTTATCCATTTTTATTAATTTCTTATTTTTTAAAATAAAACCTTCATAACAGTTAAAATGATAGTACAAGAAACACTGGTATGAACTTCATCTACATTAACCCATTATTTTCCATTCCATTTAGCTTTATCTGTACACTGACAAATAGATAAGAGCTATCTGCCTCTTGAGAAATTTGTATGCAGGTCAGGAAGCAACAGTTAGAACTGGACATGGAACAACAGTCTGGTTCCAAATAGGAAAAGGAGTTCATCAAGGCTGTATATTGTCTCCCTGTTTATTTAACTTATATGCAGAGTACATCATGAGAAACGCTGGACTGGAAGAAACACAAGCTGGAATCAAGATTGCCGGGAGAAATATCAATAACCTCAGATATGCAGATGACACCACCCTTATGGCAGAAAGTGAAGAGGAACTCAAAAGCCTCTTGATGAAAGTGAAAGTGGAAAGTGAAAAAGTTGGCTTAAAGCTCAACATTCAGAAAATGAAGATTGTGGCATCCGATCCCATCACTTCATGGGAAATAGATGGGGAAACAGTGTCAGACTTTATTTTTCTGGGCTCCAAAATCCCTGCAGATGGTGACTGCAGCCATGAAATTAAAAGACGCTTACTCCTTGGAAGGAAAGTTATGACCAACTTAGATAGCATATTCAAAAGCAGAGACATTACTTTGACAACAAAGTTTCATCTAGTCAAGCCTATGGTTTTTCCTGTGGTCATGTATGGGTGTGAGAGTTGGACTATGAAGAAGGCTGAGCGCCAAAGAATTGATGCTTTTGAACTGTGGTGTTGGAGAAGACTCTTGAGAGTCCCTTGGACTGCAAGGAGATCCAACCAGTCCATTCTGAAGGAGATCAGCCCTGGGATTTCTTTGGAAGGAATGATGCTAAAGCTGAAACTCCAGTACTTTGGCCACTTCATGCGAAGAGTTGACTCATTGGAAAAGACCCTGATGCTGGGAGGGATTGGGGGCAGGAGGAGAAGGGGATGACAGAGGATGAGATGGCTGGATGGCATCACTGACTCGATGGACGTTGAGTCTGAGTGAACTCCGGGAGTTGGTGATGGACAGGGAGGCCTGGCGTGCTGGGATTCATGGGGTCGCAAAGAGTGGGACACGACTGAGCAACTGATCTGATTTCTGATCTGATCTGATTCAGCGTTTATCTCCTACAAAGAAAATGTCTATTATAACCAAGCTTTATTGTCAAAGGAATTTAATATTGTTTCCCAGGTGGTTCAGTGGTAAAGAATCTGCCTGCCAATACAAGAGACACAGAAAATATGGGTTCATTTCCTGAGTCAGGAAGATCCCCTGAAGAAGGAAATGGCAACCCACTCCAGTATTCTAGCCTGGAGAATCCCATGGACGGTGGGCTAAAGTCTGTGGGGTCGCAAAGAGTTAGACATGACTGAGAGACTGAGCACGCACAAAATAACATGGTCTCTTGTGTACTCATTATTTAAATTTCCCTACTTGTCCCAAAAATATCTTTTGTAGGTATTTTGTTCTCAGATTAAGGATTCAATCGTTTGTGATAATTATAATATCTTTCAGATGATGCTTTTGCCCCACTTTGTTAATTGATCCATGGATGTGCAATTCTAGACTGTGATTATTTTCTCTCAGCACTTTGAGTATTTTGTTCTGCTCACTTCTGTGTTATATTATTACTGGCGGGTTGCAGTCCATAGCATCTCCCAGTCAGCACTGAAGAAACAGCACAGCACTAAGTGCTTTTGGTAATGTGAGACAGTTTTATTTTAATTTTTTAAATTTATTTAAATAATTTAAAAATGTATTATTTTATATTCTGTACTTGGTAATTCCAATATTCAAAGCCCTGTGTTATTGTATTATCTGTTGTTTCTGCTTAGCTTTGTTCAGGATAACTTTTTTAAAATATATGTATATATTAATTACTATGTTTTAACTGATTTTACCTGCAGGAATCTTAAGAAAATCTGGAATATTTTTATTTTACTCATTATAGTTTGACTTTGTTTCTGCCAGATAGCTAAGGTATTCACAACCCAGCACAAGGTTCTGTTAATTTATTTCCTAATAATGCAAATTTCAATTCCAAACTCTTGTGAATTCAGGGTGGTAGTTAGAAATGCTCATGGGGACTCTTTTTTTTAACCAAACAGAAGGTCTTTTCCCATCAAGGTGATTTACAAGAAGCCTTGTGGTAGAGCCTAGTTGAAAGTGTGCAGTATCTTGATTGTAGTGGTGAACAAGGGAAGCTAGAGAGGTGATAAAATGGTAATAGGATTTACCACAAACACTCAGATTGAAGAAATCTGAGTAAATCAGTGGACTGCATCAAGGTCAATATCCTGCTTGTAATATTAATAATGTAGTTTTGTAAAATGCTACCGTTAGGGGTGTATTAGTTTTCTGTTGCTGCTGTAACAAATTACCACAAATTTAATGACTTAAAACAACACAAATATATTCTCTTAGAGTTCTGGAAGTTAGAAAGTAAAAATGGGTCTCTAGATAAAGGTGTCAGCAGGGCTGTGTTCATTTGAGGGACTCTAGAAAAATCTACTTTCTTGATCATTTCAATTTCTAGAAACCACCTGTATTCCTTGAGTATAACCATTTACTTCATCTTCAACACAAACATCACACAGCATCTTCAAATCTCTGTCTGACTGTCAATGTTCTGCCTCCCTCTTCCAATTTTAAAGACTCTTGGAAAATTCAAAATAATATCTCCAGCTCTAGGTCAGCCTGTCTGCTACCTTACTTCCTGTTTGCCATGTAGCCTAACAGATTTATGGATTCCAAGTATTAGGATATGAAGATCTTTGGGAACTGTTACTCTGCCTGTCCCAAGAGGAATCTGGGAAAACTAAACAAAGGATCTCACTGTATTACTCCTTACAGCTGCAAGTAAATCTATAATCATTTCAATGACTCATTAAAAATACACTTAGTGAAATGTTAATCTATTCTATATATTAACTTCATTTTGAGCTGTGTTGGTACTTGTTTTCTCATATACACATATCTTTCACCATCCTGAGCTTGCCCTTTGCTATGGGGAAAGAAAAAGTCCTCTGCCACAGGCATCTTGCTCCTGACCGCTCTCATCATTCTTTGCAGCTCCCTCTCTCATGTACTTACAGCCTAAATCTATCAACTCTGAAGAATACTGAAAAGTATCTTTATCTTGTGGCATTATGACCCCATGTTAAACCTCCTTATCTACTGCCTATGAAATGAGGAAGCAAAAGAAGCTCTACAATCAATAAGGAATAAGTCCTTCTTGCTTGGGCATAAACTAATTACACTGAGTGCCAAGCATATCCAAGTCGTGAGTATTCTGCTGCAGTTTCTGATATGACATTGGCCATAGCAAGTCACATGGCCAACTCAGATTTAAGGAGTCAGAGGAATTGACTCCACCATTTAGTGAAAGGATCTGACACATCACCTTGAAATGATGAGACTGCATTGAAGGAAAGAATTTGTGGTCATTTTTACAACCTACTCAACTTGTTACTGCCTGGAGTAATTACTTTTTATACCATATGATATCACTTGCATGTGGAATCTAAATACAACAGGAATGAACATATCTATGAAATAGAAACAGACTCACAGATATGGAGAACAGATATGATTGCCAAGGGGAAGGAATTGTAGAGAGGTGTGGGTTGGGAGTTTGGGAGATGCAAATTATTAATATATATAGAATGGATGGACAACATGGTCCTACTGGATAGCACACAGAACTCTGTTCACTATCCAGTGATTAAATCATAATGGAAAAGAATATAAATATATATAATTTAATCACTTCTGCTGTATACTAGAAACTAATAGAACATTCAGTTCAGTTCAGTTGCTCAGTCATGTCTGACTCTTTGCAACCCCATGGACTGCAGCATGCCAGGCTTCCCTGGCCTTCACCAACCCCTGGAGCTTGCTCAAACTCATGTCCATTGAGTCAATGATGCCATCCAGCCATCTCATCCTTGTCGTCCCCTTCTCCTCCTGCCTTCAATCTTTCCCAGCATCAGGGTCTTTTCCAATGAGTCAGTTCTTCACATCAGGTGACCAAAGTATTGAAGTTTCAGCTTCAGCATCATTCCTTCCAATGAAGGATGCCTAACTTTATAGAAAATTTTAGTCTAGACCAAGATGGAATAATATACAGTGTCACACATAAAAGTTTTGATCAAGAATGACCTGGAGAAGATACCTACAGAACTTAAAGAATCTATGCACCATTCCTTACATGTATTCAGTAGCTGGGGCAAAATATACTTGTTCTCCTATCCACTGTCCATTTTCCTCTTATTCCTACCTAAAAAGAACCCATATAGAAGGTAATGCATCCAGTAAATAGATATTCTACTGTCCATTTTCTACTGTAGCTAGAATGGTATGTGTTTTAGTTAGCGTTCCTGAGATATGGCCTTGGGTAAAGGTAATATATGTGGGGGTGTGTGATGAAGAATTAACCTTACCTGCAGAAAGGTCTGACATTAGGATTCACCTTACAGGAGGTCAACTCAAAGTCCCTGAAATGCCTTCCCTAGAAGCATCTTTGTTTGCCTGGAGGTTTTGAACACTGGACAGTCGTAACAACGTGATATGTGATGGGAGCTTGGGATGTGCCCTAATGGCTCCAACATCCAGAAGAACTGGAGACTAAAGTTATTACCCTGAAACTCCAAGAGTGATGGGGAAATAGGGGTCAGCCACATGAGCAATGACACAAAGCCCAGAAAGGAGCTGTGCACACCAGAGGCTCAGGTGAGCTGCCGGGCTGGCCACACTCCATGTGTATTGCCACACGTTGACACCCAGAGGGGTGATGCATCCCTAAGGATAATGGGAGCTACATGTTTGCAACTCTGACAGACTTTGCCCTCTATGTATCTTCTTTTGGCTGGTTATTATTTGTATCCTTTTGCTGTAGTAATACTATAATTATATGTACAGTGAATTCCAGATGTGTTAGTTCAGGCTGTACTGAAATTTACATAGACCGAGTAGCTCCTAAACAACAGAAACTTACTTGTAGCAGTTCTGGAGACTAGAAGTCTGAGATAGAGTGCCAGCAAGGTTGGAGTCTGGTGAGAGCCCTCTCCTGGGTTGCAGAGAGCCGACCTTGTGTCTTCATAGAGTGGGAAAAGAACTGGAGAACTCTCCGGGGTCTCCTTTAAGGGTGATAGACCTCTTCATTTGGTCCGCATCTTCATGACTTACCTACATTCAAAAGGCCCAATCTCCTAAACCTATCACCCTGGGGTTAAGGCTTCAAAATAGAATTTGGTAGCTGAGAATGAAAATTCAGTCCATGACATTGAGTCGTTCTAGTGAATTAGCAAAACAGAGGATGACTGTGGAGACCCCTAATATGTAGCCAGCTACAAATAGATTTTAGTTTCCTGGGCTCCAAAATCACTGTGGAAGGTGACTGCAGCCATGAAATTAAAAGATACTTGCCCCTTGGAAGAAAAGCTATGACAAACCTAAACAGCATATTAAAAAGCAGAGACATCACTTTGCCAACAAAGGTCTGTCTCGTCAAAGTTAACATTTTTCCAGTAGACGTGTACAGATGTGAGAGTTGGGCTATAAAGAAGTTTGAGGGTTTAAGAATTGATGCTTTTGAACTGTGGTGTTGGATAAGACCCTTGAGAATCCCTTGGAGTGCAAGGAGATCAGACCAGTCAGTCCTAAAGGAAATCAACCCTGAATATTCATTGGAAGGACTGATGCTGAAGCTGAAGCTCCATACTTTGCCACCCTGATGGGAAGAGCAAACTCACTGGAAAAGACCCTGATGTTGGGAAAGATTGAGGGCAGGAGGAGAAGGGGGTGACAGAGGATGAGATGGTTGGATAGCATCACCGACTCAATGGACATGAGTTTGAGCAAAATCTGAAAGACAGTGAAGGACAGAGCGGTCTGGTGTGCTGGTGTCCAGGGGGTCACAAAGGATCAGACATGACTTAGTGACTAAACAGCAGTGAGTGAGAGTGGCTCTGAGGACCCTTGACCTGTCGGCCATTGTCTGAACTGACAGCCGTCCTACAGGGACAGTTCCCTCCTACTATGCAGTGTACTGAACTTTTGGGAGAGAACTGTCCAAGCAGCACAGGGAGAGAGCAAGAAGAATGACATATAGAAGGACCAAAGCACGGAAAGGATGAATATATCAGCTGTCTGACACCCAGGAGACTGCAACTCAGTGACACGAGGGATTTTACTAAACTATGTAACACGTCCCAGACACCTGTCCCTCTGGAAAACAAGAGCGTGAGCCAGTTATTCCCTTCTCCTCCCCCACAGCTTGATGGCCACTCAATGTCTTCCATGGCGTATGAGATATTCCTGAGGCAGGGAAGCAGGGATATACCTTAGGAAACCTGCCACTAGTAACACCGGCAGAGCTGTTGACCACAGGTGCACTGAAATCGAGTAATGGAGGACGTGTGGTGCAGGACCCAGAGTCAGAGCTCTGTGAGATGTACGCAGAAGTCTGCTGGACCTGGGGAAAGCTTTTGTCTTCCTGACCAAGAGCGTGTATGCAGTTGTCACCCTGCCCTCCGGGATCCTTTTTCCTGATTTGAGAAGTGTAGTGCCTAGCATTAGAGCAGACAGGTTAGACTGTGAGGCAACCAGCATGTGGAAGGGACTGAGAAAATCACAAAATGAACCTTGACTCCCAAACTATTACTATGAAGGAAAAATGAGTCTTTTTTGCAAAAGTAACAGCCAAAAATACGTTGGATTTTGGTCTACTCAAAATGAGGAATATTGAATGTCAGTTCACCAGCCTTTGCCAATCATTTCCCTTCAACAAGAAGTTACAGACTCATTGAATCTAGCTTTCTCCTTTCACTGGTTAAAGATGTAACCCTAGCAGCCTGATAGCCAAGGACTACTCAAAATCTCTTATTCCACAGATTGTTAACTGAAGCATTCTCATGGTACAAAGTGTAACCGAAAGAAAGAGAAGAGTGTCTTTATCCAGGGCTCGTTTTAAAATGTAAACATTATTAGAAAAAAAGAGATCAGAGTCAGTTTTTCCTTCAAATTAAAAAAAATGTTCAAAGTGGTAATACAAAAAATGTATTCAAATAGTAGTAACTCTGTCTGATTATAAATTTATGTCAGTTTGGGCTTTCTTCTGATTTTGGTGATGAGACCAGTTTTCTAGAAGTGAACGCATATTCTTAGGCATAATAAAAATTGTTCAACCTGACTCATAATAAAAAAATTTTAAAGGAATTGTTCTGTAACAGGACAACACACAGACAAAGAAAAGTCCCCAGTGACAGTAACATGATTAAATGTATCTTCTCTAGAGAAAGCTTGAATGTTCTTCAGCAGAAATGACTACTGAACATTGTTTATTCTAATTCCATTACAGCCCCTGGAAGCTCAGGTTCTCAAGGGAGCAAGTATTGATCCCTTAGGCTTAAGCTTTAAACTCCCCAGTTAGAAGGAGGCACACAGAGACATTGGTGGGCAAACAGCCTGTACCAGTTGCAGAACGAGAATCTGGATGAAACTCTCATGTAAGTAGATCAGAGCACAGCCCATCTTTCAAACAGTCATGTATCATCCCAGTATGTGCTGGAAATGGTGGAGCAAAAGGGTCAAAGTTCTAGTAAGTTTCACCCTGAGACCTAGAATAAAGGTTTCATCCCTGATGACACAGTGGAATTGGAGTAAGGGATCTTTGAACTGGGCTGAGCATTGCCCGAGGATATGAATGAACAATTGAGTGAAAGATTTAATGAATGAATGTATGATTAGTAGTCAGCAGTACATGACTTTAGTGTGTTATTTGCATGTGTTATGACCAGTTTTGAGTGCCCATTCAATGGCTGGCCCTGTGCTGGAGAGTTTATATAAACCACATCACTTTAAGTCACATTCACCATATAAAACAAAGTTATTTTAAAATGAAAAAGTGCTGAAGTTTAAAGGCCTCCTCTATCTACTCCCACA
Source organism: Bos grunniens (assembly GCF_055505025.1). NCBI lineage: Eukaryota > Metazoa > Chordata > Mammalia > Artiodactyla > Bovidae > Bos > Bos grunniens. Next base: position 81,120,496 of record NC_141179.1, on the reverse strand, counting down.
CCCAAGGATAACAATTAAAAGTTTGGCATGAATCCTTCCAGAGCCTCTTCATGGATAAATACAGAAAATTAGCTAAAGGAGGGTAAGTTCAAAACAAAAAAGTATTATTTTAAGAGAGTCCAGATTTACATACTATTCTGCAACTTGGTTTGTTCATTTGGCATTCTGATATGAACACTTTTCCATAAGGGTATGTATTTATCTCATGCTTGTTGGACTTATATATTGATTCATGAAAGAAAAATTGAAAGTGTTAGTCGTTCTGTCGTGTCTGATTCTTTGTGACTTTATGGACTGTAGCCTGCCTGGCTCCTTGTTCATGCAATTCTGCAGGCAAGAATACTGGAGTGGGTTGCCATGCCCTTCTCCAGGAGATCTTCCCAATCCAAGGACTGAACCTGGGTGTCCTGCATTGCAGACAGATTCTTTACTGTCTGAGCCACAGGGGAAACCCAGGATTCATGGTATGAATCCATTCTGATTTATTTAACTCTGTTTCCAAACTTTTGCTGCTGTACATGGTGTTGCAATGAGTCTCATACCTTATAAGTAATTCTGTGATCCCAATTTTATATAAAGTAAAACTGAGGCTGAGGGGTAGACTTACATCATTTTTCTCTGTGAGGTTGTAGGACTAGAGTTCAAACTCAGGTCCTTTCTACTGCATAGTCCTGAATACAAATGAAGCTGCAAAGCAGCAGGTCTCAGAATAGGTTAAGCATGTTCAGAAACTTAGGTTCTTGTGTGTATGTGTGTGTGTGTGTGTGTGTGTGTGCGCCTTTGTACTGATTTTTACATAACTTGGAAAATGTCATGGCATACATTTCATTTGAATTCTAAATAATTAACACAGCAAGTGTCATTATCTCATCAAGATTCTAGTTAAGTGGACTTATGATCAATGTTTGCTTCCTCTGACAAGCGCTTTCACCTACCAGATGGAAGCCTCCGTGACAGTGCTGCATTTAATTTATTTCACGGTAAATTTACCTGAGGAGGCAACTCACATACTTACTGGCCTTTAGCTCTCACTCAGTTGAAAGGAGAGAATTGTTTCTTGTTCCTTCACTGCAGAGTTATCCCACTGTGTTCATTTCTCAAGATGTTTGAAAGAGCCAGATTGTCAACATCAGTCATGGGGTTTGGTTTGATACACTCCATCCCCACCACTAAAGGCCCCTTCTTATCCCAAACTGACCATCGCATCTGTGGAGGCACAGCTCTGTCTGGAGTTACTGACTCCAGAGGAAGGAGCCCTCTACTGATGTATGGGGATGTGGGGGTTTTGTGAGGAACTTCTGTCATTGCACAATATTTAAGGTGCATAAAAGTATATTTAAAATAATATAACAAGCATTCATGTCAGTTCAGTTCAGTTCAGTCGCTCAGTCGTGTCCAACTCTTTGCGACCCCATGGTCTGCAGCACGCCAGGCCTCCCTGTTCATCGCCAACTCCCAGAGTTTACTCAAACTCAAGTCCATTGAGTCGGTGATGCCATCCAACCACCTCATCCTCTGTCGTCCCCTTCTCCTCCTGCCTTCAATCTTTCCCAGCATCAGGGTTTTTTCAAATGAGTTATTCATGTAGCCACCATCTAAGTTTGGCAACTTGCTTTTTATTACTCAGTTTTCCATTTCAGAAATACATCTACATAAATGTCACAGCACCAGTTTACTGAATTCTCACTGGTTTATTAATATTATTTTTTAAAATAATATTAATAAAAGTTTTATTTTTCCTGAGTTCAAGAATGCTGCTATGAACATTCTTCTGTGTATGCATTCATATGTACACGTATTTACAAGTCTAGTGTGCCTATATATCTTTGTTTATGTGGTCATTAATTTGTCTAGAATATGTACTTTGTGTGTGTGTGTGAGTTAAGTTTTATTTGAGGCAAAATAAGGGCTTCAGTCCTGGAGACAGCACCTTAGATAGTTCTGAGAAGCTGCTCCAAAGAGGTAGTGGGGGAAGCTCAATATATATGTTTTTGGTGAAGGAGGAGTTCACCACAATCGAGAACTTACTTTATAAGAGGTTTTCTGCTTGTCATGAGGAGCTGATGTCATCACGAAGGGATTTAGTGCTTTCCTAGATATATGGAGATGCAAGGATTCAGACATGAAATCGGTTCCTGAAAATATCTATCTGCCTAAAGACCTGTCCTACCAGTTTTCCTGGAGCACAGAATGCCTGAGTCTCCACCCTGAACTCCCTTCTGGGCACATCCAAGGTCAACAGCTGCAGGAGCACAGGATTCAATCTGCGGAAATTGTGGAGGCAGATGGCAAATGCCCTTGGCAGTGCCAGTCTGTAGTTGATAGGTGTTGGGAGGCACAGTGCTAAATAGCCTTGAAGGAGAAAGTCCATCAGAAAATGGCGAAGGGACAGAAGTACCCAGGCATTGTACTGATTGCTGAAGAACATTTCCTGCCTTTGGCTATGCTCGGCGCCTAGATTTAACAATTAAACATTAAAGACGTTGCTTCAGAAAATGGGTCGTGGATAAATACATGGGTCGTTAAGAATGCGCTGTTCCTTGAAGTATCTTTTACTGATTATATCCTAGCCTTGTCCATGTTCTGCTGGCTGTATGCTCTAAGCTGTTTATTCCTGGCTCCTATAAAAAGGCTTGACTGCAGAAATAAACTTGTCAGTCCTTGCAGAGACTGTCCAAGTGTTGTTCTTTCAGGTTTGCCGTTTCCAAGTCCTGGAGACATATCTCCAACAATAGGTTCTCCAAATGGTCATAAATTCAACTGTACTTTGGGAGGCATTTCATGACCATTCCATGCACACTGCTAAGGCTCTTTCCTAGTTCCAGAGAAGATTTTGCTGATAGACCATTCAGTGTGCTATTACTGGACTCAGTCTTATAATTAAAGATCTCTGGACACCTGTCTTCTATGGTCCAGGAAAACATTCCCTCTTATTGCATCTTCCCATAACTAGAGTGACACCATTACAATCATTGATCATATACAGAACTATGTATTGATCAACTGCAGCAAGCTGCCTAGTCATCATTATTTTCATTGGAGGCTCAGTTACATATTTGGTGTAAAGTATGTACTAATAATGGAGAAGGCGATGGCACCCCACTCCAGTACTCTTGCCTGGAAAATCCCATGGACAGAGGAGCCTGGAAGGCTGTAGTCCATGGGGTCTCGAAGAGTCAGACACGACTGAGCGACTTCACTTTCACTTTCATGCATTGGAGAAGGAAATGGCAGCCCACTCCAGTGTTCTTGCCTGGAGAATCCCAGAGACAACAGAGCCTGGTGGGCTGCCGTCTATGGGGTTGCATAGAGTCGGACACAACTGAAGCGACTTAAATGGAAATTATGGACCAAAGGGAGGTATGTGTTTAATTTCATTAATATTTCCAAACTTGTCTCCAATGTGGCTATCCTAATTTACCTTCACATCAGAAATATGTGAGTCTACATTCTCACCTAAACTTTGCATTTTAGACTGAGAAGTGTAGAATTCTATTTCAAGGCAGTACTAATATACACATATCTGATTACTGGTGAGTTGTTATATGTGACATTTTCCTATTTGCCATATAAGTTTCCCTTCTACAATTGTCCCGATTATTTCATTTGTGAATTTTTCCCATGGGGCAATTTATAGAAATTACTTACACTGGATACTAATTCTTTGATATTTGTATGTGTTTCAAACAAATTTACATAAATAAATATTAGAATTAATCGTTTCAAAAATGTTTGGTAGAAGTTACCTGTAATATACTGGGTCTATTATCTGTAAATGTTTAATAAAAGTCAAATCACATAATGCTTTTAAAATATTTAAATATTTTGCACATACACACAGAGTGAGACACACAGTGACTACTATTACTCTATCCTGTTTTCCTGCTGCCTCTTTAAAAAAATAAATACTGAGAAAACACGAATAAGATTTATCAAATTATATATATGATATAAAATGTGATGTGCCATAAACACCATATGCCAGCAACCTAAAATGAAAAAGGTTTTATTATCGCATTTTACTATCCTGGGGAAATGAACTGGGAAATTAAGTTTACTCTTCACACGAACAAGCATAAGGCAAATAAATGAAGACTTGTTATTTTAAATTTAAGAATTTCTGTTTTCTAAAGGATAAGAAAAATTAATAGATGATAGAATGTGAGAAAAATTTTCAGGCAAAAACTGATAAGATATTCAAATCTTAGATAAACAAAGAACATATAAAATCAATCAATAGAAGGATTTATAAATAATATAAATAGGCAATTTACAAAACAATAGAAACCCCCTAGTCTAAGAAGAATAATAGACAATAATCACATTTTTGTAATTAAAGGGGATAAATGAATAAAAATGAGGCAACACTTTATACCTATTTTCCTGGCAGAAAAATATTAGGAAAATAACAAATTTTCACTAGGAAGTGAGGACATGGGAATCCCCATGCATGAATAGTATGACTGTACATCGGGATATCCATTATGGAAAGTGATCTGAAAAACTTTGATTAAGTTAAATATGAGTATGCCTGCAGATCAAAAATTTTTTCTCTAGGAATACATCCTACAAAAATTTCACTCTGGGTTATTTGGAGTGGAGACAAGTGGTAGGCAGTCTGCTATCCATCACTAGGAAAGCACACCGGTAAATTAGGATGCATGGACACCACGGAGCAGTGCTACTCAGTGTGTGATCCACGGACCAGCACCCATCCTTGGACTCTCTGTCTCTAGTCTGTGATGGGGCAACTACTGAAAGTGAGATCGGGTGCTTAAACGATCACAAAATGTTCACAATGCTGAGAACTTTTCGTTGTTTTTTACAAAAGTAAAGGATCACAACAGATTGGAAATTTTATAAAGAAATAAATCCTTTACCAACCATAAATGCTGTGATAGACACTTCCATAAGGAACTCTACAATTTCATTGAGACCATCATAGTAGAGAAGAGCTGCTAAGGAAAGGAAAAGGATAAAAGGAAAAATACAAAGATGAGTGTAAACAAGATCATATAGAATTCTATGGATTTCAAATACAATGATTAGTAATTAAACCAATTAGAATTTCTAATTAAAGTATATGAGCATGCTTGCATGCCCAGTTGCTTCAGTCACATCTATTTGTGACCCATGGACTGTAGCCCACCAGGCTCCTCTGTCCATGGGATTCTCCAGACAATACTGGAGTTGGTTGCTACGCTCTCCTTCAGGGGAGTTGAACCCATGTCTCCTGTGTCTCCTGCATTGCAGGCAGATTCTTTACGCACTGAGCAAGATGGGATGCCCAATTAAAGTATAGGGAGCATAAAAGAAAGAATAATTAGAGTATTTCTTTATGTATATCTCATTTGTTCCTGGATTGATGTACTTATGAAATACCCATCACTCTGCACTTTGAGAACACAGATGCTCTTTGATCCACAACAACATCCCCAAACTAAAAATATCTCAGTCAAATATCAAGGTTCAACCTTTAAATATCTAAGTCAATTATGTCATGGAAATTATTCTCTGACCCTACTGTGAAGTTATATATTGTACTATTTCCAGTTCTAGAATTTAAGAATCACAATAGTCAGCTTTCTCTGCTCTTTCTTTGCAACTTTTCAGCTGATAATCATTACAAGCCATGGGACAAAACAATGGCACTGAAGTAACTGAATTCATTCTCCTGGGATTCACTGGTCAACACAAGTCTTGGCATGTCCTCTTCATAGTATTTCTAGTGATCTATGTGGTCGCCTTGGTGGGTAACATTGGCATGATACTACTCATCAAGACTGACTCTTCCCTTCACACCCCCATGTACTTTTTCCTCCAAAACTTGGCTTTTGTTGATCTCTGTTATGCCACTGCTATCACTCCCAAGATGTTGCATAATTTGATGAGCACTGAAAATTCCATCTCATTCTTCGGATGTATGGTGCAGTTGCTAGTCTATGGCACCTTTGTAACAAGTGATTGCTACATCCTGGGGGCTATGGCAGTGGACCATTATGTGGCCATCTGTAACCCACTTCGCTATGGAACTGTCATGTCCCAGAGAGTCTGCAGTCAACTCTTAACTGCTTCATACTTCATGGGTTTCCTGAATGCTTCTGTCAATGTAGGCTTTACTTTCTCACTGAAGTTTTGCAAATCCAATAAAATTAACCACTTTTTCTGTGATGAACCCCCAATTCTGGCCCTCTCATGCTCCGATATTTACTTCAGCATCATGGTACTAGCAGCCTTTGTGGGGTTTAACTTGACATTCACTATATTGGTCATCATCTTTTCCTACATGTTTATCTTGTCTGCCATCCTGAAGATCTCTTCTGCTGCAGGGAAGAAAAAAGCCTTCTCCACCTGTGCCTCCCACCTGACAGCTGTCACCATTTTCTATGGAACACTCTCTTATATGTATGTGCATCATGGTACCATAGAGTCTCAAGAGCAAGAAAAAATGGCTTCCATTTTTTATGGGATTGTGATTCCCATGTTAAACCCTATCATCTACAGTCTGAGAAACCAAGATGTAAGAGAAGCCCTAAAAGGGATTGGAAAAAAGTGTTCCTAGACTGAACATCAATTACTAACTCAGTATGATTCAACAAGCAAGGAACAATTCTCTCATTTTTCAACAGCAGAAGGTGTTTCAAATATTTGTGAGTTCCAAGTGAAGTGAAAGTCACTTAGTCGTGCTGACTCTTTGCAATCCCATAGACTATACAGTCCATAGAATTCTCCAGGTCAGAATACTGGAGTAGGTAGCCATTTCTTTCTCCAGGGATCTTCCCAACCCAGGGATCTAACCGAGGTCTCCCACATTGCAGGTGGTTTCTTTACCATCTGAGCCCACCAGGGAAGCCCCAAAATACTGGGGTAGGTAGCTTGTCCCTTCTCCAGTGGATCTCCCCAACCCAGGAATAGAACCGGGGTCTTCTGCATTGCAGGAGGACTCTTTACCAGCTGAGTTACTGGGGAAGCCCATGAGTTCCAAAGGCGTTCTTTAATTATATCAATGGATCTGAAATTTAATGAAAACATCTTGTGATTAAATAATTTTCTAATTCATGTGTTTCTTGAAAGTGTCTGAAAAGATCTTTGATACTCCTTTTGAACCTTTTGATGAGCCCTTTTTTCAAACACCTGCCCTTAAAAAAGAACAAGAAAATAAAGTGTATAAAATTTTTAAATACCCTCTATATGTATAATATAAAAAAATCTCAGGACAAAAATCTTTTTTAGTGTCTGGTACTATTACTCTAGCTGTGAGTCTATAGCTAAGCTATTTTACTTTTATAAAGAATAATTGAAAGTGCCATTTTTTGAGAAAACATGCAGAAAGGTAAGGGGGAAAACCCCTTCAGTGAATCTGCATACATATGCAGACATTATGAAGTAGTATCTGTCCTTTCTGTGTATGTTCTCTAACCAGCTAGGAAGCTGACACAGGAGTCAGGCAAATGCAGATCATATCAGTTCATTTTGGTAAAATTGTATTTTAAATATAACATGAATCTCCAGCAATACCATCTTGCACATATATAACATGCAATGAATAATTTGGTGCTACAGAATGGACTCATTTACCCACAAGTGAGGCCTTGAGGTTGGAGGAGTTGAGGTTGAACGGAAGAAGTTATACCTGAGCTTGAACATGAGGGGGGAAAAAAAGAATTGATTACACACCCATCCTGTTGACAAGCATGTTTAAAAAAAAAAAAAGACTTGAGATCACTTATTATACTTCTTTCAATCTCACTCGTCAGTTAAATCATAGGATGTTGTAACAATAGGATGAGAGTTCATTGTCTTCTTCAATGTTTCCAGAAGTTCCAAATTGTGGACTGAATTACGAGCATAGAAGCATAGCGATATGGATCCAGTTCTAACACAAACAGTATCAAAAGAAACCAGATAATACCAGCCCATGCAACAGGGTGCATTTTTCTGCACTCTGGGAAAGAAAGCCCAAAATTATGAAACTCTGATATTACTTAAGGTTGCCGGTGACCTGCTCATATTTGCTTTGCAGAGAGAAACCTTATCTTCACCCGAAGTGTAAGCAAATCCTCTTCTGAGAGGAAAGGAGAGATGTTTATATTTACCACCCTGAATCATCTCTGAAGACAGAGGTGCTTCTAAGTTTTAATATTTTGATAAGTCTCCTTATACAAACATTCTTTAATGTAATATCTTTAAATACCTTGCATAGAGAACTTTGTGTAGCTATATTCATGAGAAAAACCTGTATATTAAATAATATCACCTTATTATTTACAAGGTGAAAGATCACAAAATGCATGGATGAAAAAAGCATAATGGTACTGTAATAGTAAATGTTAAACTTACCTCTCCCAGTTCATGAAAGATCAAGTTGAGAAAAAAAAATTTTAATAAAGTTACAGAAAAACTATTTGATATAATTAATGAGAGTAAATACATACAGAAACTCTATATTGTGGAAGCCTACCAATCAAACACACCTAAAATCAAAATTTAGGTTTATTTTGCTTCTTTAGCTCACTCCACAGAAGCTATAGACATCTCAGTAAGTGGGAACGGGCTTTTTATAGAATACATGCTTTGCTTAACAAATCCAAGTATGAAATAAGGAAGCAGGTACTCTCTAGATTTAGTTACTAGCAAAAAGAAGACCAGCAACTGGGCATCTCAGTAATTAGTGCTCAAGAGGTGCAAAGAATAAAGTAGGAAAAGCTATAGTGAGAAAGTAGCAGATACTTAGAGATTTCTTAGTCTTTTTACAGTTTCCTTGTAGACTGAGGGAATCCAGTTAGAAACGCTGTTTCTAATTGGTTTTTTGTGGCTATTGATACTGTGATAGACACATCACAGTCTGGTTTATTGGAAGAACTGATTTTCCCCTTTCAAAATAACTTGAAATCAGACAAATATCTTTCTTTGTTCCTTCTTTTTCTTTCTCTCTTTCTTTCTTTCCTTCCTCTTTCCCTCCCTTTCTTCTTTCTTTCCTTTTTTTTTTTAATTCTTTCCTATGTCCTTTTTATATGTCCCAGAAAGAATTACAGAAATACAATGGACTCCAAAAATCAGAAATAGTGTAGAAAATATTCTCTGATCTAAAGAAGTAGATCTAGAATTTAAAAGTAAAGCTTGAAGTTAAAAACACCTAAAATTCTACCACTTAAAACTGAAATTCTCATTTAAACAACACTTTGGTTGGTTAAAAACAAAATTGAAAAATATGTATAAAATAATATTTTACAAACCATGACATTACAAACTATAAGAGGTGTTCAAATAAATTTTTATAACTTTATAAATATTTGAGTTAATAAATAGGAAATAATGATAAATTAAGTAAGTATACATTTCAAGGCATCAGAAAATAATATTAAAGAAAGGAGAAGAGAGTAGCGATTATTTTTAATTGATGTTGAAAACCCCATAAATGACAGAAATAATAAATGAAAGAATTCATTCTCTGAGGAGAAGGAAATGGCAGCCTGCTCCAGTGTTCTTGCCTGGAGAATTCCAGGGATGGGGGAGCCTGATGGGCTGCCATCTATGGGGTCTCTAAGAGTCGGACACGACTGATCGACTTCACTTTCACTTTTCACTGTCATGCATTGGAGAAGGAAATGGCAACCCACTCCAGTGTTCTTGCCTGGAGAATCTCAGGGACAGGGGAGCCTGATGGGCTGCCATTTATGGGGTCAAACAGGGTCAGACACGACTGAAGCGACTTAACAGCAGCAACAGCAGCATTCTCCAAAGCTAAAAATAACAATAAAGTGGATAACTAATTTGGGGAACAAAGAAAATTTAAAATAAGAGAAGAACACTGAAATCAACAATATCCAACTGTATTTGAGAACCTAATGAAATTAGATTTTTTTTTTTTTTTTTACTAAAAGAATGTTGATTGCCAAAAGGTAACAGAGAGGAGATTAAAGAGCATTTAACATACAAGAAAGTCATGATAGTGCAGCCTTCCTCTAAAAAAAAAAAGCACCACATCCATTTGGAAAGAGAAAAAAAAAGTCTAGAATGACCCAAAAAAAATCTCTAATGAAGACCAAAGTTGCAGGGCTTTAGATGCCTGTTACAGAGAAGGCAATGGCACCCCACTCCAGTACTCTTGCCTGGGAAATCCCATGGACGGAGAGGCCTGGTAGGCTGCACTCCATGGGGTCGCTAGGAGTCGGACATGACTGAGCGACTTCACTTTCCCTTTTCGCTTTCATGCATTGGAGAAGGAAATGGCAACCCACTCCAGTGTTCTTGCCTGGAGAATCCCAGAGACAGGGGAGCCTGGTGGGCTGCCATCTCTGGGGTCGCACAGAGTCGGACACAACTGAAGCAACTTAGCAGCAGTAGCAGCAGATGCCTGTTATCACACCTAATTTAAAGACATGGTAAACATATCTTGCAATAATATAATGAATACATATTGATCAATGTGAAAGGCTGTTGCTGAACCACAAGAGATGCCAGGATTCTTGGCCTACAGAGGAGAAGAATTCAATCCAGGGCCAGAGACAAGGCTTGATACTCAGAGCTTTTCTGTAGTAAAGATTCATTTAAGTATAAGAGAGATAGAGAAAGCTTCTGACACAGACATCAGAAGAGGGATGGAGAGTGACCCCTCACTAGTGTGTAGTTCAGTTCAGTCAGTGAGTCACATTCGACTCTTTGCGACCCCATGGACTGCAGCATGCCAGGCCTCCCTGTCCATCACCAACCCCTGGAGTTTACTTAAACTCATGGCTATTGACTCCGTGATGTCATCCAAACATCTCATCCTCTGTTGTCCCATTTTCCTCCTGCCTTTATCTTTCCCAGTATCAGGGTCTTTTCAAATGAGTCAGCTCTTTGCATCGGGTGGCCAAAGTATTGCAGTTTCAGCTTCAGCATCATTCCTTCCAATGAACACCCAGGACTGATCTCCTTTAGAATGGACTGGTTGGATCTCCTTGCAGTCCAAGGGACTCTCAAGAGTCTTCTCCAACACCACAGTTCAAAAGCATCAATTCTTCGGCGCTCAGCTTTCTTTAGAGTCCAACTCTCACATCCATACATGACCACTGGAAAAACTGTAGCCTTGCCTTTTTCTTTGCCTAGGCAAAGTAATGTCTCTGCTTTTTAACATGCAGTCTAGGTTGGTCATAAATTTTCTTCCAAGGAGTAAGTGTCTTTTAATTTCATGGCTGCAATCACCATCTGCAGTGATTTTGAGCCCCAAAAAACAAAGTTTGCCACTGTTTCCACTGTTTCCCCATCCATTTGCCATGAAGTGATGGGACCAGATGCCATAATCTTCATTTTCTGAATGTTGAGCTTTAAGCCAACTTTTTCACTCTCCTCTTTCACTTTCATTAAGAGGCTCTTTAGGTCCTCTTCACTTTCTGCCATAAGGGTGGTGTCATCTGCATATCTGAGGTTATTGATATTTCTCCCAGCAATCTTGATTCCAGCTTGTGCTTCAACCAGCCTGGCATTTCTCGTGATGTACTCTGCATATTGGAGAAGGCGATGGCACCCCACTCCAGTACTCTTGCCTGGAGAATCCCATGGATGGAGGAGCCTGGCGGGCTGCAGTCCATGGGATCACGAAGAGTCGGACACGACTGAGCAACTTCACTTTCACTTTTCACTTTCTTGCATTGGAGAAGGAAATGGCAACCCACTCCAGTGTTCTTGCCTGGAGAATCCCAGGGACGGGGGAGCCTGGTGGGCTGCCGTCTATGGGGTTGCACAGAGTCGGACACAACTGAAGCGACTTAGCAGCAGCAGCAGCAGCACTCTGCATATAAGTTAAATAAGCAGGCTGATAATATACAGCCTTTCCATACTCCCTTTCCTATTTGGAACCAGTCTGTGGTTCCATGTTCAGTTCTAACTGTTGCTTCCTGACCTGCATACAGATTTCTCAAGACTCAGGTCAGGTGGTCTGGTATTCCTAATTGTTTCAGAATTTTCCACAGTTTATTGTGATCCACACAGTCAAAGGCTTTGGCATAGTCAATAAAGCAGAAATAGACATTTTTCTGGAACTCTCTTGCTTTTTTGGATGATCTAATGGATGTTGGCAATTTGATCTCTGGTTCCTCTGCCTTTCCTAAAACCAGCTTAAGCATCTGGAAGTTCATGGTTCACATATTGTTGAAGCCTGACTTGGAGAATTTTGAGCATTACTTTGCTAGCATGTGAGATGAGTGCAATTGTTCGGTAGTTTGAGCATTCTTTGGTATTGCCTTTCTTAGGGACTGGAATGAAAACTGACCTTTTCCAGTCCTGTGGCCACTGCTGAGTTTTCCAAATTTGCTGGCATATTGAGTGCAACACTTTCACAGCATCATCTTTTAGGATTTGAAACAGCTCAACTGGAATTCCATCATCTCCACTAGCTTTGTTTGTAGTGATGCTTCCTAAGGCCCACCTGACTTCACATTCCAGGATGTCTGGCTCTAGGTGAGTGATCATACCATCATGATTATCTGGGTCGTCAAAATCTTTTTTGTACAGTTCTGTGTATTCTTGTCACCTCTTCTTAATATCTTCTCCTTCTGTTAGGTCCATACCATTTCTGTCCTTTATTGAGCCCATCTTTGCATGAAATGTTCCCTTGGTATCTCTGATTTTCTTGAAGAGATCTTCAGTCTTTCCCATTCTATTATTTTCCTCTATTTCTTTGCACTGATCACTAAAGAAGGCTTTCTTATCTCTCCTTGCTATTCTTTGGAACTCTGCATTCAGATGGGTATATATTTCCTTTTCTCCTTTGCTTTTGGCTTCTCTTCTTTTCATAGCTATTTGTAAGGCCTCCTCAGACAGCCATTTTGCTTTTTTGCATTTCTTTTTCTTGGGGATGATCTTGCTCCTTGTCTCCTGTACAATGTCACGAACCTCCATCCATAGTTCATCAAGCACTCTGTCTATTAGATCTAGTCCCTTAAATCTATTTATCATTTCCACTATATAATCATAAGGGATTTGATTTAAGTCATACCTGAATGGTCTAGCAGTTTTCCCTACTTTCTTCAATTTAAGTCTGACTTTGGCCATAAGGAGTTGATGATCTGAGCCACAGTCAGCTCCCAGTCTTGTTTTTGCTGACTCTATAGAGCTTCTCCATCTTTGGCTGCAAAGAATATAATCAGTCTGATTTCAGTGTTGGCTATCTGGTGATGTCCATGTGTAGAGTCTTCTCTTTTGTTGTTGGAAGAGGGTGTTTGCTATGACCAGTGCGTTCTCTTGGAAAAACTCTTATTAGCCTTTGCCCTGGTTCATTCTGTACTCCAAGGCCAAATTTGCCTGTTACTGCAGGTGTTTCTTGACTTCCTACTTTTGCATTCCAGTCCCCTATAATGAAAAGGACATCTTTTTTTGGGTGTTAGTTCTAAAAGGTCTTGTAGATCTTCATAGAACCATTCAACTTCTAAACTACTAAAACATATTTTGGATTATATAAACTAGAGATGTGAACAACCAGTGATGGTAACTCCAGACAGGACGCACAGGACTGCTGTCCCACAAAGTAAGGGCAAGAGGCACAGGCACTCACATACACATTTATGGGGTGTTGCTCTATTTGGCAGTAATTTCTATATTAGTATATAACAGATTTTTCTTGTATCTCTTTCAGTGATATTCTTTTTTCTCCCAGGTTTACTGATAGATAACTGACACATAACATGTAAGTCTAAGGTGCATAATGTGATGATTTGATATCCAAATACATTGTCAAATATTTACAGTAAGACTGGTTGACACATCCTTCACCTCACATAACTGCCACTCTGTCTTTGTTATGGACAGAATGTGCAAAACCAACTTGTACAGCAACTTTCAAGCACAGGACACAGAAGTGGTAACTGCAGTCACTATGCTGTACATTTGATCCTCAGAACTCATTCCTCTTACAACTGGAAGTTTGTGCCCTGTGACTAACATTTCCTCTACCCTCTGGCCCCTGGCAACCACCGTTCTACTCAAAGATATTCTTAAGTAAGGTAAGTTATGGTTCTAGACCTGACTTCCCCTTTCCCCAAAGTGTTAACTGGTAACTAAGATGAATTATTTCAGTGGCAAAACTTTCATGGAGCATTGACAATATCCAAGGCATTGTTTTAAATATTGATGTTAAAAGTGTTCCCAACTCTCCTGGTCAGCAGATCCTGCTACTCATTTCCACTCCTGATTTTCTGGAAGAAGATTCTTCTGGAGTCTGCAAATAATCAGAGATATAATTCCTGGTCTATTTTTCTGATGTATAGGCTTGGATTTGCCTTCCAAGACACTACAGACAAGAGTTATTTTTTTAGAAAGTCCCATTTATGTTAGAATATCCTTTTCTATGTGTGTGGCAAAGTGATATTGTGCTTTTGCTACAAATGGGGGATTTAATTTTAAAGGCTGTTGGATTAAGGACCATTCTCATGAGAATCTTAAACACTGGGGACTAAATTGAATGTACAGGTATTGAGCTTCCCAGTTGACACCACTTAAATTTTTTTTGCTCAGGTCTGTCCCTTAGGCACTTCACACTTCTTTACTCCAAGAATTTGGGGGCCATCTGTTCCAACATGTAGCTGATCTTGGATTTTGAAAACTGGGCTCTGTATCCTGGATTTTCCACTTACTCTAAATCTCAGTTTCTCCCCTTATGCAATGGAGCTAATGCCACCAGACATCACTGCCTCGCTGTTGCTGAAAGGGCGAGTGTGGAATGCACATACATGTATACGCCTTTTGAACTGTGGAGGGTATTGCCATGAAAGGTTATCAGAATTATTCCTGTTAGAAGACATCTCCACATCTGGGTGCCCCTCTTTGTTCTTTCCCTGAGTCTGTTCTCACTGTCACCTACCTGAAGGACTCTTGGGGCCTTACACAGCCAGGATCCTCAACTTGAACTCTGTTCCCATCAGGAGAGAGATTCACATGCCTCAGTTTATTAACATGATTAACTCCCTGCCTCACTTTATTAATGCTGCCAAAATCTTGGCACTGCTGCTGAATAGAAATATGGAGACAGGGTTTTGGAGAAAAGACATAGAGTAACTTTCTTTCTTTGCCAGGCAAAGAAGGAACATAGAAGGCTAGCACCTCAAGAACTGTGCCTTCCTCTCAGGGAAGTAGGGAGAGGTTTTACAGTCAGGGCTCATGGTCTGGGGTAGGTGAAAAGGATCAGAGGGATGAAAGACTTGCATTTTTCCTTTTTTCTGCAAAATCTATGGTCAAAGCCAGCATCAGGTGGCTCAGTAACAGTCTAGT
This sequence comes from Bos grunniens, assembly GCF_055505025.1. Classification (NCBI taxonomy): domain Eukaryota; kingdom Metazoa; phylum Chordata; class Mammalia; order Artiodactyla; family Bovidae; genus Bos; species Bos grunniens. The sequence goes on along the minus strand of NC_141179.1, from coordinate 81,105,250 downwards.
GCCTCTGAGGTTATCTGCCTGTGACTTTTTGGTTTTGAAACACAAGATGGCTACAAGGGAGTGTAGGGGGAGAAGACTGCCAGGTACAGAGTATAATTTATATGGAGTCAGAGAGTAATTAGCTTTGTGAAAGGCGTATCTACCTAAGTGTTTGTTAGTAGCAACAGCCAAAGAATAACACAGATTGTTTAACTCTTGCAGACCTGTTTGGCTGGTTTGTGCTTAAGGCCTTTTATTCATTTCTGTTTTTGCTGCAACATTAATCCTGCTGTGGTCTTTAGAAGAAAGCTCACAAGCATTACCCTATGATTCTAGACTCACTGAAGAGGGTGAAGCATGGTAAGTAATGCTGGTCACCACTCACAGGTTCAGTGTAGATTATTTGTTAAGTACAGAGAGGATTTGGCCAATCAAATTACAACTACTACAATGTCTGCCTACTTGGTAGATATTCAGGCAACAGCTTCACGCTCTCTTACTGAATTCCTTCCGTGACTCCTCATTCTTTCGGGATAAAATTCAAACTCATTTTAGAGAGCTCTTTTCATGTTCTTGAGCTCAACTGCTGAGTGATTCTACAGAATTCAAGTCCTTTCTCCTCCAGGCATTAGATTCCCTGGCAGGGACTCTGGCTGAACAATGAAAGGTTGTTATAAATTCATATTTTATTGCCTCCTCTTCTTATATTTGGTAATCTCCAGTATTAAATGACTGTATTCATCTCTTACCTAGGTAGATGGGCAAGGTGATAGGCTGTACGTCACACGAATTTTTAAAGCATGAACTCTCAGAGACATTCTGTCTGTGCCCAAAGCCTGGCTCTGTTACCCACTAACCTAGCAAATGTGGACAAGTTACTGAACCTCTTAGAGACTTTGGACTTTGGGGTTTGTGGGCTTAAGGATTCTATCATACATTAAATTATATAATCCATGTTTACTGAAGCACTCAAGATATTTGAATCTGTTACCTGAATAACTACCAAGTCAGCAGACACTGTAGTAGTTGTGATTTAATTGGCCAAATCCTCACTGTACTTAATAAATAATCTACATTGAACCTGAGAGTGGTGACCAGCAATACTTACCATGCTTCATCCTCATCAGCTGTCCCTCCGCATCTTGATCACTGGCTGAGGTTGCACCAAGAGTCAGAACTTGCCAAGAGGAAATTATTGCTCTCAATCTGAATAGGAATGAGGTCCACAGTTCCCTTCCATCAGCTTAAGGATGCTGTTGTTGTTATTTAATTGCTCAGTCGTTTCTGACTCTTTGTGACTCCATGGACTGTAGCCGGCCAGGATCCTCTGTACATGGGATTTCCCAGGTAAGGATACTGGAGTGGGTTGCCATTTCCTTCTCCAGGAGATCTTCCCAACCTAGGGACTGAATCTGCCTCTGCTGTTTGGCAGGTAGATTCTTTACCACTGAGCCACCTGGGAAGACCATTTATTTCCTTAGTTCATATCTTTGCTACCTAGGCTCAGGATCATAAAAGTAACTTCCTAACTGACCTCCCGTTTGCTACTCTCACCTTCCACAAATCCTATCTTTCTTAAAGACACTTCTGGTGATCCATGTTCTCTCACTGAATTCCGTCCACGACTCCTCATTCTTTCAGGATAAAATTCAAACTCCTTGGCTCAGCACACAAGATCCTTTATAATTTTTCTACTAGGAACTGAGGATCTGACAGTGAATAAGAGATAAGTTCTTGATGGTCAGTAAGTGTACATTCTGGTAGAGGAGATAGATGAAATGCTATCAAAGACATTAATAAAAATGTTGAGGGTACATTAAATGGTACTCAGACTCATAGGTACAAGATAACCCACCTCACTATGAAAACTTTTACAACATCAGAGATAGGTGAAAACTTATCTTTCTAATGCTTTTAGTTTACCACATGAGAAGTTCAAGGCACAGTGGCCAAAGTCCAGCAGGCATTGTTGCCAGTGCTTTCTTATTCTGAAAGACCATACTGACTCTCTAGAATCAGTCTTAATTATTGCTGTCTCTATTTTTTTTTATGCTTCTTTTTAACATTTGAATGTTGATGTGAATTTCAGATATGTGAAATGATATTTTTGTTATGTTTTCAAGAATAATCCATGTATTTTATATTCATATTGAAATATTTCTGGATGAAATTATATAATACTTAAGAACTGATTGAAAATAATCAGATGTGGGGAATGGAAGGTGTTACAGAAAACAAGATTGGTTATCAGTTAAGAATTATGGAAGCTGAGTAATAGTTACGTGGAGGTTCATTGTAGAAGACATTTTGCATTTGTAAAATTTTCTAGAATAAGATTAAAAAAAAAGCAGAGCCTGACAATCCTTTGGTGCAGGTTCCTGAAGGATTCCTGCATTCCGTACCAGCTCCTGGGGTCCTTCCAAAAAGCATCAGCCTGTATGTTTCTACCTAACCTGTAGAAAGTTTTGCAGATCCCTCTGAAAAGTGGGCCATGCTTCTGGTAGTGGGTTCATGTCTAAGAGGTATGAAAACAAATAAATGAACACCCCAATAAAGGAACACCTCATCCATTCTAAGGTAAAACAGAAAAAGGACTAGAGTGTGATGGAAGAAATCTAAACATGATACTTGTCCTGGCTGGGCCACAGAAAGTTTTTCTTCATGCCAGTGGCAAATGTCACCTACAAATTAGCACTTGCCATCTACTCTACAAGTATCAAATTATGAGCCACTGGAGTTGCTGACCTTCAGCAAACCTGGAAGGAGTTTAGCATTGATATCAGGAATGAGGTACTCCATGCTTTGGGAAAAACTGACAAAACAGGACTCTGATATTTTCAGGAGAGTATTTTATGACCCCAATTCTTACATTTCCTCTTACTTAGCCTTCTAGAAGAAAACAAAAATCTTTTATGGTGATATCTGCTTCTGGTAACTGGCAGCAAACTTCTGCAAAAAGTAGTATGTTCTTGATTTCATGTCTTCTGCCTTCATCAAAATCACATATATACTGACCTCCCCTACCCTCACCTGCTTGGAGCAGTCTCTCAGAGCTATATGAAATGCTGTCTTCTGGGCTATAGTCCTCATCGTGCCCTAATACGTAACTCACAACTCTCATCTTGTGGAATTTTTTAGTAGACAGTAAGTAGTACTTGGCTATGGAGATAGACATCATGGCTTTAGTACTGCCTCCATTGCCTACCAGCTGTGTAACCTTGGACAAGTTACTTAACTTCTCTGTGCTTCTGTTTCTTCACCTATAAAACAGGGATAAGAGTATCGAATTTTGTGAGGATTATGTGTCTATGCCTGGCACAGAATTAATGTCAACTGGCATTATTATTGTTGTTGTTGCCTGAGCTTCCCAGTAATTACAGTCAAAGTACACTTGGAGGTAAAGAAGCCCTGAGGAAATCACAGTTCGCTGTACTGTCCTGACCACCTGCACCACAGTAACCAACACAAAGTCTCCGATGCTGCTTCCCTGACATATGCTGGGGTCCCTAGGTTGGAGGGGAATGCTGTGCTGAAGGGTTTGGGCCAGGTTTCTCTCCACTGCAGGCCCACTAGGACCTCCCCTGGGAGATGGGGCTCACTGGGTGTGTGGTCACTAGCAGCCCGCCTTGAGCAATGGACTTTCTCATAAGGGAGGTGGTTCCGCCCAAAGACCAGGCACTAACTTCAAATGGACGGGTTTCCTGGTTCTGCTGAGCCATTGGTTGGTGCCATAGTGGGTCCTGCCCACAAGCAACCAAGGGCCAAGAAATGACAGTGAGGGGATTCAGACAACAGTGAAATCATGGTAATGAGGTATCAAGTGAGGGAAGAGGCTGATCCTGGCCTTCTCCACAAGGCCTTACAGCTCACCTGGCCTTGGGCCAGCAGGTGAGTTGAGGAGTCCAGAGAACAGGCTGGGGGCTCTGTCTTGTAGTGTTACCAAAAACACAAGTTCATGTGCTCAAGGCACAGTGAGGCCAGACAATACTAAACCATTGGAATTTGGAACAAAGAAAGGTTGATTATAGGACCATGCAGAAAGATGGGTGGCTCATGCCCTAAGAACTCCAGGATTACTGAAAGCTTTCAGCAAAGACCTTTAAGAGCAAGAGGTGAAGGAGAGGTGTGGTTAGTTGTTGCAAACTTTTTGATGTCAGATCCTTTGTTCTTGAAGTCAGGTCATGGTCAGATAATGATATTTCAGTAAATCTGTACCAAACGAATGCTGTTCTCTGTCCTGACAAGAAAGGACAAGGTCCCAAGGCACAGCTCTCACCCTCCAAGGTACCCATCCTTGGCTAAGAGGAGGCAGATCTCAGTTGGCAACTCCCTCACATCTGGGTCCTCAGACTCTCCCAGCTGTCATTGCTGAATGAGCCAGGGGTACCCAACACAACTGGCCCTCAGGCTCCTCAGGCATCCCAAAGGGAGGTCAGATCCCACAGACTGCAATGCAGGGGGGCTGTCACTGCTGTCAGGCCCTAGAGACAAGGATGGGGGGAGGCTCACCACCTTCTCAAGGCCTGGGCCAAGGCTAGTGGGTGGCCTTGGTGAGAGCACTGAGGCCCTACAGAACACCCCCCAAGCCTGTTCTTTGGGCACGCTGGCTCAGCTGCTGGCCCAAGGCTGGATGAGCTGGAGGGACTCGGGGAAAAGGCCAGGATCCACCTCTTACCTCACTCTCCGCCTCATGGCCACCACTCCACTCTTGTCCTAGTCCCCTCACTGTCATTTCTTAATGGTTGGTTGTCAGTGGCAGGGCCCACTGCTGCAGTATCCCAAGCTAATCAGGACTCACTGCCTGGAACAGGGTACAGAGTAATGATGCTTGCAATGGCCTCTGTTCTAAGGGCTGAGCTCACTCCACTCTGTTACAGTTTCCTCTTTTTCTTTGATGCTCCTCAGTCTTGAGGATAATACTTGGGTATGTTTATACTTGACAGGGTGACTGGGTTTCAACCTCCAATTCCATTTCATCCTTCCCCAGGTCTTTAAGGGAATCAGGTGAGGACTGCTCTAGCTGCTTCCTGCTGAAATAGGGCATAGTTCTACCTTTATATGGGGAATGGATACCAAGTTGTAAATAGTCCTGAGTTCCAAGTCCTTGATTCGAGTCATATAAGAAAGAGCTTGAATAAAGAAGTCAGGAGAATAAGCCTGAAAACCAGTCTGGACCTGGCATTCTTGGAGAGACTTGTTGACAGATAGCCAGACTGGCAGAAGTATAATTTACCAAACTAATGTGGGTCATAAGTAACTTGAGAGGAAGGGCTCCCCCATGTCTGGTGAACACAGGTCAAAATTAGTAATATTGCAGACAGAATCCATAAACATTATAACGGTATACAACAGTTCACTCAGTAACCAATCCTTCTGGCATCCTTATCAAAGTGATAAGGTGCCAGTGCTGGGGTAAGAACAACACACGTCACAAAGGCCTGTGTATTTGGTGATGGATGGCTGTCCTCCTTACTCTAAAGGAGCCACAGCTCATCCCTTGAACTTCATTACCAAGAAATTGTTCTCAATAGAGCTGTGTTATTTCAGGGGCCAAAGTAAGCAATACTGAGTTTTAGATTTTCATTATGCTTTATGAAAACCAGGTTTTTCCAAAGCCAGTACTCCATAACTCTGTGAATCAAGCAGCTAACAGTTCCTCTCTCACTGTTCCTAAATGAATACTAGCACATCAGTTCAGTTCAGTTGTTCAGTCGTGTCCTGACTCTTTGTGACCTCATGAACCGCAGCATGCCAGGCCTCCCTGTCCATCACCAACTCCCTGAGTCCACCCAAACCCACGTACATCGAGTCAGTGATGCCATCCAACCACCTCACCCTCTGTCGTCCCCTTCTCCTCCTACCCTCAATCTTTCCCAGTATCAGGGTCTTTTCAAATGAGTCAGCTCTTTGCATCATGTGGCCAAAGTACTGGAGTTTCAGCTTCAACATCAGTCCCTCCAATGAACACCCAGGACTGATCTCCTTTAGGATGGACTGGTTGGATCTTCTTGCAGTCCAAGGGACTCTCAAGAGTCTTCTCCAACACCACAGTTCAAAAGCATCAATTCTTTGGCGCTCAGCTTTCTTTATAGTCCAACTCACATCCATACATGACCACTGGAAAAACCATAGCCTTGACTAGACGGACCTTTGTTGACAAAGTAATGTCTCTGATTTTTAATATGCTGTCTAGGTTGGTCATAACTTTCCTTCCAAGGAGTGAGCGTCTTTTAATTTCATGGCTGCACTCACAATCTGCAGTGATTTTGGAGCCCAGAAAAATAAAGTCAGGCACTGTTTCCGGTGTTTCCCCATATATTTGCCATGAAGTGACCGGACTGGATGCCATGATCTTCGTTTTCTGAATGTTGAGCTTTAAGCCAACTTTTTCACTCTCCTCTTTCACTTTCATCAAGAGACACTTTAGTTCTTCTTCACTTTCTGCCATAAGGGTGGTGTCACCTGCATATCTGAGGTTATTGATATTTCTCCCAGCAAACTTGATTCCAGCTTGTGTTTCTTCCAGTCCAGCGTTTCTCATGATGTACTCTGTATAGAAGTTAAATAAGTAGGGTGACAATATACAGCCTTGACGTACTCCTTTTCCTATTTGGAACCAGTCTGTTGTTCCATGTCCAGTTCTAACTGTTGCTTCCTGACCTGCATACAGATTTCTCAAGAGGCAGATCAGGTGGTCTGGTATTCCCATCTCTTTCAGAATTTTCCACAGTTTATTGTGATCCACACAGTCAAAGGCATTGGCATAGTCAATACAGCAGAAATAGATGTTTTTCTGGAACTCTCTTGCTTTTTCAATGATCCAGTGGATGTTGGCAATTTGATCTCTTGTTCCTCTGCCTTTTCTAAAACCAGCTTCATCTGGAAGTTCATGGTTCACATATAGCTGAAGCCTGGCTTGGAGAATTTGAGCATTACTTTACTAGCGTGGGAAATGAGTGCAATTGTGCAGTAGTTTGAGCATTCTTTGGCATTGTCTTTCTTTGGGATTGGAATGAAAATTTACCTTTTCCAGTCCTGTGGCCACTGCTGAGTTTTCCAAATTTGCTGGCATATTGAGTGCAGCACTTTCACAGCAACATCTTTCAGGATTCGAAATAGCTCCAGTGGAATTCCATCACCTCCACTAGCTTTGTTCATAGTGATACTTTCTAAGGCCCGCTTGACTTCACATTCCAGGATGTCTGGCTCTAGGTGAGTGTGAGTGATGACACCATCGTGATTATCTTGGTTGTGAGGATCTTTTTTGTACAGTTCTTCTGTGCATTCTTGCCACCTCTTCTTAATACTAGCACATAGCACAGGTCAAAATGCCCTTTCCCTTCAAGGGTAAGTGTCACTACAAGATTGTCTTGTCACTCTGCTAGCTCTATTGCAGACAGCCTTAGGGACCATCATGGCTGCCAGAGAGAAGGAAGCTTTGTTTCCTCTACCAGTTTGAAATACATTTCTTAACAAATTCAGTGATATATCTGACCTATGTTTGTTTTATATTTGGCAAAACTAATACAATATTGTAAAGTTAAAAAAAAAAAAAAGGCAGAGATATTCCCTTACTGACAAAAAAAAAAAAAGTCCTTCCTATGAATCTTCCTGAAGATTAAGCATTTTTGCAAAACATCAGCTTAACTGATTATTAAAGCCTTAAAAGGTAAGTTTAAAGATATGACCACAATATGTTGACAAAGAAGTTTAATAAGGTTTGCTGTGATAAAACTAGAATTATGGCTGATAGATTATACCAGAACATATCTACAATTCAGAAACTTTATATAATTTCTAGAACTTCTACAGTAATAACATTTACCCATACAGTATAATCTTAGAAAGTTTACCACTCCTTGGACAATATATTAAATGTAATTCAACATACCAAATAAAATTGATTAAATATTGCTCCTTGAGATGCCTTAAAAAAAAGTGAAAGTCACTCAAGGGCACTCTAACAAACCTCGAAGTTAGCTGGAGGTCAAAGGAAGTTTAATTAGCATTTGATATTTGGGAAGTTTGTCAAAAAGTTTTAAAACACTTGGTCAAATAAGATCATTGATCACTGTAAGACCTTAAAAATACAGTCTAAAGGCTAAGTAAATTATGGCACAAAATCTGGTACTCAGTAAGTACTTAATCAATGGATGACTAAAGGATAAATGCAGTGAGATTAGTTAATACTGCCATCACCTATGTCTTCACTAGAAATCTTGTGAAATACTTGAGCCCAAATTCCTCCAAGTTGCTCCTCCCAATGTGAATCTTTGTGATTGAAGGTTTTGTAGGAAACATGAAATACTCATAACTTTAGGCTCAGAGGAGCTTCCTCCGAAAATACATACTGGTATTATCTCATCTTGGGAGATTAAATCTCTTTTGAGATACAGCATTTTTATCTAGTGCTGGCTGCATGGAAACTTCCCAGAAGTATAAGCTTCTGGAGCACTGCTTATTCTGGCAACAAAAGAGAAAGTCTTAATTAGTAGAATATAGGCAACTATTTTCTAACAAGGAGGCACATCTCAGAACTGTATGTCAGTACAGCAGTACTGAACTGTGTTGCTGAAGCTGATGGTGATCTCCTTAGGAAAGCAGTCTCAACCTTAGGGACAACTGCTCTTTTAAAGCAAAAAGACCAGCATCTGACACCATTTGTAAGTCTAAACATCCCATGCTGTTAGTCACTGCAAGATTGATTCCTGGTCGAATGTTTGTCTTTTTTCTATTATAAATTTTATAAATGAAGAAAATTTTAAAGAAGAAAATAAAATCATTAGCCACTCAAAGAGAGTCAGCATTAAAATCTGGAGAATTCCCCTCTTGTCATTTTTCTATGTATATTTTAGAATAACTATATTTCTGTATTATATGTAAAGATTTTACATTTTGATATTTTTCCAACTTAATATGATAATACACCATTTCTCCATGTTTTTTTTTGCAAGTTATCCATATATATTAGCAAAATCCTATTACCTAAGTTTAATTTCATCCTGACCATGCATAAAACTCATTTTTTACTCAAAACATATATACTACTTCCCTACTATATACTGATAACTTTTTCCTTTATTCTTAGTAGGTTTAATTACATATTTAGATTAGAATCCTCAACTCTTAAACACCTTAATTTTTATTGAAAGCCAGGAGGAAAGTAATTGTGAACTGTTTTTCACACCAGCATTTTCTGATTGGAAACTTAGGCTTTAATTTTCCTCTCCTAAGAAGGCAAATGTTGCTGTGAATAAAACTTAGATTTGTGGTAAATCCAAGTGGTAAACTTAGTTTTGCCTAGCAACCAATGTTCCAATATTTTATCCTACTTGAAATGACCCAGACAGTCAATTAATTATTGCCATTTAACTCAGTTCAGTTTCAAGTTACCAAAATCTGGAGAGGTTATTTTAGATAGACTTAATGTAAAGCTGAAACTCAAGTACTTTGGCCACCTCATGCGAAGAGTTGACTCATTGGAAAGACTCTGATGCTGGGAGGGATTGGGGACAGGAGGAAAAGGGATGACAGAGGGTGAGATGGTTGGCTGGCATCACCGACTCGATGGACGTGAGTTTGAGTGAACTCTGGGAGTTGGTGATGGACAGGGAAGCCTGGCGTGCTGCGATTCATGGGGTCACAAAGAGTCGGACACGACTGAGCGACTGAACTGAACTGAATGTTTCATCATATAAAGGTTTTGACATTTTCTTGCTGATAAATTTTTAACAGATATAAGGTCCTATTTGACATGTAACAAACCTACATACAATAGTGTTACAATTAGCAAAACAGCAAACTTAAGCTAGCAATACCAAATATCAGTTTGGTACTAAATATTTCCCAAATCACGAGGACTTGAAATTTTTTTTGGCCTTATTTCTAAATACTGCAAAGTATTTAATTTGTAAGCACTTACTTTTGAATTAGTTAAATAGAGCTCATTTGCAAGTTAACTCAGAAGTTTTATAGCCAAAAATGGTCCAGTTCTGGAGACTGAAACTCAAGTAGCTGCATTCAGGAAACAAATTTGAGTTTCCCAAAGCTGGCACACTTATATACAAGACTAACATACACAAAGAACAGAATCTAATTCCTGCAGTATAAAAACAGAAGGGTGAATTTCAACAATTTCTTCAATTTTTTAAAACAAAGATCTGTCTTTTTAACAACAAACAACATTCAAATGGAAAGACAGGGAATCATGAACATGTGTGGTGGCAATTCACCTGGCAAACACAAAGCCAAACTAACAGTTAGAATATGTTAAATTTACTTAGCTTCATGCTTTCTTCTAGAATTATTTTTATTTTCTTAGAGTCAGAATTCTGAAAAATAGTATTTCCACGAGCCAGCTTTCTCCAACTGCATACACACAAAAAAACAAGTTTTGGATTTTCCAAAGTTTCATCTTAACCAATTTTTTCCCTCTGGAGTCTAAAGAATATAGTGACCAAGCAATGTTTAAAAGCTTATTTCTTACACAGAAAGTGAAGAGGAACTAAAAAGCCTCTTGATGAAAGTGAAAGAGGAGAGTGAAAAAGTTGGCTTAAAGCTCAACATTCAGAAAATGAAGATCATGGCATCTGGTCCCATCACTTCATGGGAAATAGATGGGTAAACAGTGGAAACAGTGGCTGACTTTATTTTTCTGGGCTCAAAAATCACTGCAGATGGTGATTGCAGCCATGAAATTAAAAGACGCTTACTTCTTGGAAGGAGAGTTATGACCAACCTAGATAGCATATTCAAAAGCAGAGACATTACTTTGCCAACAAAGGTCCGTCTAGTCAAGGCTATGGGTTTTCCAGTGGTCATGTATGGATGTGAGAATTGGACTGTGAAGAAAGCTGAGCGCCGAAGAATTGATGCTTTTGAACTGTGGTTTTGGAGCAGACTCTTGAGAGTGCCTTGGACTTTAAGGAGATCCAACCAGTCCATTCTGAAGGAGATCAGCCCTGGGATTTCTTTGGAAGGACTGATGCTAAAGCTGAAACTCCAGTACTTTGGCCACCTCATGCAAAGAGTTGACTCATTGGAAAAGACTCTGATGCTGGGAGGGATAGGGGGCAGGAGGAGAAGGGGATGACAGAGGGTGAGATGGTTGGATGGCATCACTGACTCGATGGACTTGAGTTTGAGTGAATTTTGGGAGTTGGTGATGTATAGGGAGGCCTGGCGTGCTGTGATTCATGGGGTTTAAAGAGTCAGACACGACTGAGCGACTGAACTGAACTGAGTGATTGTATAACAACAGTGTATCCTGCTTGAGGACAGTTTCTCCTTCCTGAAAACCTTGTGATTAATCCTGATATTTTAAAATGTAAATTATGGGAGTGGGTCTGGTAGGATCTTTCTATTGTTAAGTTCTAATCCTGTTATCCTAAAATGTAAATTGTGGGAGTGGATCTGGTAAAATTTTCACAAACTTGAGACATTCTTTTGATTTATTGTAATAACTAATTAAAAAGTATATAATTCCCTTGCTAAAGACTAGCGAGGGGTGGGGCACTCTCCATTCCCCCTTCTGAGGTCTATATCAGAGGCTTTCTCTGTCCCTTTTTCACTTTAATAAAACTTCTGCCACACAAAACTCTGAGTGATCAAGCCTGGTCTCTGGTCCTGAAGCTAAACTTTCTGCGGATATCACAAATCCTACATCGTTCACCATAAGCTATCAATACCTGGTGTTGTCACACGCAAGCTCTATTATTCAAAGATGTCTCAACTAGCCAATGCTAGTACTGATTCACACACATGCAGCATACACATAACAAGCATGGTCCCACAGACAAAAGGACAAACTGAGTGGCTCAACGCAAACACATATACACACAAACACAAACAACAAATAAGCTGTAGTTGCACATACAGAAAATCAGAAAGCTGTAGTCTAAAATTCCACTTCCACTCCCAGATGGAGGTCTCCAAACAGTGGCTCAGCTCTCAAAGGAGAACAGACGCAAAGTAGCTCACTTCCTGCAATGGAAGCAGCCCAGATGGAGTGGAGAGAATTCCCAGCCTGCACTAGCTGGAGTCATTTACCCCAGGTGACACCAGATGTGGACTATAGTTCTGGACATTTCTCTGCCCGAACAGCCTCATGCTTTGGGAGAGCCGGCACCTGTCCTGGAGAGTCCTTCCCAGTTCCCGAGAGCAAAAGGAACTCCCGCAGCTGCTGGGCATTTGGGAAAGGGTGGCCTCCAGCCACGGTCAACCCGCCCTAGGCACAAGTGTCCTACTGCAGTCGCCATAAATAGTTACTGAAAATACAAGTTCATGTGCCCGATGCACAGTGAGGCCAAACACTAAACCACTGGAATTTGGAACAGAGAAAGGTTGATTACAGGACCATGCAAAGAGTTGGGTGGCTCATGCCCTAAGACCCCCAAAGTTACTAAAGCTTTCAGCAAAGCCCTTTTATTTTTTTATTTTTATTTTTTTTAATTTTATTTTATTTTTAAACTTTACAATATTGTATTGGTTTTGCCATATATCAACATGAATCCACCCCAGGTATACACGTGTTCCCCATCCTGAACCCTCCTCCCTTTTAAAAACAAGAGGGGAGGGAGGGTTGCCGTTAGTTGTTGCAAACTTGTTGGTGTCAGATCCTTTGTTCTCGAAGTCAGCTCATGGTCAAGAAACGATGTTTCTGTAACTCTCTACCAAATGAATGTTATGCTTTGTCCTGCCCAGAAAGGGTAAGATTCCAAGGCATAATTTCACCCTCCAATGTGCCTGTCCAGGTGAAGAGGAGGCAGATATCTGTCGGCAGTTCCCTCAGGGCCAGGTCCCTGGACTCTGCCCAGCTGTCACTGCTGAGGGAGCCAGGGGCCCAACCCAACTGGTCCTCACGTTCATCAGGCCACCACAGGGGAGAGACACAGACGGGACCTAGGCAGACTGCCACTGCTAATCAGGTAGCCGCGGCCATGACAGGGGAGAGGTTCACCGCTTCCTCGAGGCCTGGGTCAAGGCTGGCCAGTGGCCTTGGTGAGGCCTCTGACACCCTACAGAACACAGCCTGTCCTCTGGCCCAGCGGGCCCAGGACTGCTTTAGCTGGAGGGCCTTTGGGAGAACGCCGGGCTCCGCCCCACACCTGACTCCCGCCTCCTTTGGGGAGAATGCTAGGCTCCGCCTCTCCCCACACTGCCCGCCTCCCTGGGGAGAATGCCAGGCTCCGCCTCTCCCCACCCTGCCCGCCTCCCTGGGGAGAACGCCAGGCTCCGCCTCTCCGCACCCTGCCCGCCTCCCTGGGGAGAACGCCAGGCTCCGCCTCTCCGCACCCTGCCCGCCTCCCTGGGGAGAACGCCAGGCTCCGCCTCTCCCCACCCTGCCCGCCTCCCTGGGGAGAACGCCAGGCTCCGCCTCTCCCCTCCCTGCCCGCCTCCCTGGGGAGAACGCCAGGCTCCGCCCCTCCCCTCACTGCCCGCCTCCCTGGGGAGAATGCCAGGCTCTGCCCCTCCCCTCACTGCCCTCTTGGCGACACCCACTCCACCGACGTGTCGTCCCTTCACTGTCCTTTCCAAACCGTAGGCTGCTTGTGGGAGGGGCCCTCCACTGCGCTGTCAGTGGCCGAGCAAGACCCGCTGCTTGGGAACAGGCTGAGGATAATGACCACTGCGATGGCTGCCTTGCTGAGGGCTGCACTCCCTGCCGTCTGTTACAGTGTGGCTCCAGAGCCTTCACCCAGGCCACTCACTAGCCAGTCCCAGGCCTGAGGAAGCGGTGAACCCTCTCTTCCAGCCCTGTCTCTGTGACCTAATAGCAAGGCATCCTGCCTGTGTCACGGTCTGTGGGAGCCCACCTACCCCGCGTTGGCAGCCTGAGGAGCCAGAGGGCCAGTCGGGTTGGGCCCCCGGCTCCCTCAGCGATGACAGCTGGGTGGGATCTGGGAACCTGGCCCTGAAGGAACTGTCAGCTGAGATCTGCCTCCTGTTCACCAGGACCAGTGAATTGGAGGGTGAAAGTTGGGCCCTTCCTTGTCAGAAGTGAGAATAGCATTCATGTCATAGAGAGTTACAGTGACATCATTGCCTGACCATAAACTGACTTCAGGAACAAGGATTTGACACCAAGAAGTTTGCAACAACTGGCCACGCCCCTCCCTCAACTTTCCTATCAAAGGGCAGTGCTGAAAGCTTTCAGTGACTATGGGGTTCTTGGGCATAAACCACTCACCTCCTTACATGAACCTGTAATCAGTCTTGCTCTGTTCCAAACTCCAACGTTTTAGTATTGTTTGACCTCACTGTGCATTGGGCACATGGACTTGCAATTTGGTAACAGGAGGTGGTCGTGACCAAGGACCCAGCACCAACCTCCGCTGGACAGGTTTCTGAGGGCTGAAGAGGGCGATGGAGGACCAGCGGGGACGCCCTGGAAGAGACTCCTTCCCTTCCAGCTCGGCCGCGGGCAGCGGCAGGTTCTCAGCCAGGTGGCTGGGGCCTGGGGCAGGCCCTTCTCCAGCAGGAACCTGTCCGGGGCCACATACTGCAGGTGGAATATCTCGCGGTCACCTGGCAAGGTCTGGTCACAGGCACGCCACATGAGGGAGACTGAGAGGCCATGGTGCTGGCTGTCTCAGCCCATTCTTCCTCCAGTTTACTAAACAAGTTTACTAAAAATGTAACTTCAAAATTTTGATTATGGTTAGAAAGATGTTCATTGTAAAATCCTTTCAACACTGCACATTTTCATAAATGAAGTTTAGAAAGAAAGGGTATCTGAGTGTTCCTCCTCTCAACAGAATTTATGTTTAATCTTTATTGATGTTAATAAAGCACATTAAATTTTTTATATTTAATTTAGTACTTTCTGTATCTTTAGGGTAGATGATTAGCAGGGAAATAGTCAAGAAAATCCTTTACAATATACTGATTAAGCAACAAGTGATATAATTCTATTTGGCATGATTTCCAGGAGAGAACTGTGTACTTACATGATTGACTGGAAGCTTGGAAAACTAGAGCCCATGGCTCTCTACTATTCTTCCAGCCTGAGATCTGGCTGCTGGTTCCAGGGGACTGAGTAAAGTCAGAAGTGGAAGGTGATGCTCAGGTGTTATCTGTTGTAACAGGAGAAATAATTTTCTCACTTGTGACTCACAGTACTCTCATCTAAGGAAATGTGCCCTTGTCGTCATTAAAATGGTTCAGTGTCTTTCTGTCCCTTGAGTCTATTTGACTTTGTGGCTGCTCTTGCTGTTGATGGGGCCAGGATGGAAGGAACCCTAGTTGCATTAATAACAACAACCATCATCTGAATGGGTGTTCCTGGCTTATGAAAGTATTTCTATTTGCTTACTTTATTCAGCTGTCCCAACAAAGCTATGATGCAAATAGGCCAGGTAATATCATGCACCCCACCTATTTTACAGATTGAGGCAATGTGTGAGAGACATGGCCAATTTCACGGTAGGGCATTGAGGAGCTGAAATTAGGACTGAGGTTCCCGCCTTCTAATCCAGTTGGTCATCCTTACTTCATGCCCAACTGAAAATACAACTTCTCGCTGCCAGAATGTTTCACATTTGGAAAAGAGTGAAGCTTTGGAGGAAATAGGATATCAGGGAAAATCCATGTGAAGGTAGCCACAGGTAAGCTGAACTTTCCCCGGGTTGAATTCATGCCATGTCACCACCAAAGCTCTGATCCATTTCTCCATTCCATTCTTCCATGTTTAACGCAGTGTCTCTCCCTTGAAAAGTTAAATCTCTGCTTGATTCTCCCCCAGTGAATTTCTCTGAGCTGGATAATACTCTTAGGATGGGAAGTAGTCAGTCAATGGGGACTGTTTCCATGCTTGTCGCATGTTCCTCCAGTCTTCCCCTCCCCACGTGCCTGTTCTTGCTGAGGTGGAAAGATAACTACCTTTGTGCTTATTCCACCAGCTCCCAGGAAGCTTATGCTTACCAATACTTATGAGCATCTACCAAGCAGTAAGTACTGAGTTGCACTCTTCATGTGTGGAATGGGTGTTATTCCATTTAACCCTCACAACAGCTCCACAGGACAAGTCCTATAATTAATCTTATTTTATAGATAAAAACATGCTACTTTGGGAGGCCAAGCAACTTGCCTGATGGCACAGGTAGGAAAGGGTGTGCCCTTTCCAAGTGTGTCCACTGCTCACGGCTTGTAATACCACTTAATTCCCTTTATTTTTGGTTTCTTGGTATGAATGTTAATGAGTATCGACTATGGAATCAGAGATCCCTGGGTCTGAAACTCTACTCACCCTTTCCTACCTATGCCATCAGGCAAGTTGCTTGGCCTCCCAAAGTAGCATGTTTTTATTTATAAAATGAGATTAATTATAGGACTTGCCCTGTGGAGCTGTTGTGAGGGTTAAATGGAATAACACCCGTTCCACACATGAAGGGTGCAAACTCAGTACTTACTGCTTGGTAGATGCTCATAAGTATTGGTAAGAATTTTAATAATCCAGAGTTAAAATATAAAAGTACTCTTCATATACTTGCTAAAATTCATCTTACTATCTGGGCTTCCCCAGTGGCTTATTGGTAAAGAACACGCCTGCTAATGCAGGAGATACCGGTTCAATCTCTGGTGGGGAAAATCCCCTGGAGAAAGAAATCTTACTGTCTAATTAGAAGAAATAACATTTACACACAGCTTTTTCTTCCTCCTTCCTTCCCTCCCTTCCTCCCCCGCTTCTCTCCCTCTTCTGTCCTTCATTTCTTCCCTCCCTCCCTCCTTCTCTCTTCCTCCCAGGCTTCCCTTTTTCCTTCTGTCCTGTAGACTGAAAAAAAGGTACAACGTGAGAGCTGTGAGTTAAGTTTTACTGGTGGCAAAATGAGGACTATTGCCCTGGAGACAGGATTTCAGGTAGCTCTGAGAAACTGTGCCAAAGAGGAAGCAGGGGGGCGGTCAGTATATACGTGGTTTGAGTGAAGAAGGTACATGCCGTCAAGCACACATTTTGGCGGAAGCTTGCTGCTAGTCACAGGGATCAGATGTCACCATTAATGATCTTAGTGTTTTTCTCAGATGTGTGGAGATGCAAGATTTGGGCTCATAAAATCTTCTCTTGGAAATATCTAACTATCTGAGTAACCCTTCTGCCAAATTTTCCCAGAACACAGTGCCTGATTCCTTATCTCCTCCCTGAATTCATTTCAGGTCGTGTTGAAGGTCAGCAGCTGCAATGGCTCATGATTTATTCCTTGTAGAGGTAGCAGGCAAGTGCCAGAAGTTGACACTTCATTTTTCCTATCCTCCTTCCTATCCTCACCTACCCCCTTTCTTCCTTCCTTCCTTATTCACGTCTTTACTGAGTATCTCTATCATGTGAGGCAGTCGCTAATCTCATGGATGGTGCAGGCTACCATAGAAGACAAATTATTAAAGTAATTACACAAATGGATATAAGATTATATCTCTAGTAATTACTACAGAGCTACACAGTATATCACAGGAGGCCTTGACTTAATAGGGAAGCTTCCCTGAAACTGTTACCAAGCAAAGGACTCACTGCTTGATGTGCATAAAAGCCAATACTATATATACTCAGTTGTTCAGTCATGTCCAACTCTTTGTGATTCCATGGACTGTAGCCCACCAGCCTTCTCTGTCCATGGGATTTTCCAAGCAAGAGTACTGGAGTGGGTTGCCATTTTGGTATCAGCTTTTGAGAAGTTTTATTTTGAGGCTCACTGGCAAGGAGATGGGATCAGGCCTCAAATCTGTGTCTTTGATCTGGGGTCTGGTTAAACTTTTATGAATTAATGGTGGCTGGGTTGGTCTGCACAAATGCTGGTGGGGCAGGTTGCCATTAGTGAGCTTCGGAACATGGTCATCTATAGTAAAATGTGGTTCAGGCTTCAACTTGGGATCCTCAAGGACCATGGGCCCTTCACTTCTAAAAGGATTCTGGCATTCAAGTTTCAGCCATGCCCTGATCCTTTGATTTCCTGGGGGTGTGGTGGGTCCTTTGGTTCTGGATGTTGTTTGAGGTCAATAGTTCTCTCCTCTGCACTCACCTTGGCTGCCTGGCTTGCATTTGGTTCTCTTGTCTTTGTTTGTTTGTTTTTGTGTGTGTGTGTGTTTTATTTTTTTTAATTTTATTTTATTTAACTTTACAATATTGTATTGGTTTTGCCATATATCAAAATGAATCTTGCACAGGTATACATGTGTGCCCCATCCTGAAACCTCCTCCCTCCCCATACCATCCCTCTGGCTCGTCCCAGTGCACCAGCCCCAAGCATCCAGTATCGTGCATTGAACCTGGACTGGCGACTCATTACATATATGATATTATACGTATTTCAATGCCATTCTCCCAAATCAGCCCACCCTCTCCCTCTCCCACAGAGTCCATAAGACTGTTTTATACATCAGTGTCTCTTTTGCTGTCTTGTACACAGGGTTATTGTTACCATCTTTCTAAATTCCATATATATGCATTAGTATACTGTATTGGTGTTTTTCTTTCTGGCTTACTTCACTCTGTATAATAGGCTCCAGTTTCATCCACCTCATTAGAACTGATTCAAATATATTCTTTTTAATGGCTGAGTAATATTCCATTGTGTATATGTACCACTGCTTTCTTATCCAGTCACCTGCTGATGGACATCTAGGTTGCTTCCATGTCCTGGCTATTATAAACAGTGCTGCGATGAACATTGCGGTACACGTGTCTCTTTCCCTTCTGGTTTCCTCAGTGTGTATGCCCAGCAGTGGGATTGCTGGATCATAAGGCAGTTTTATTTCCAGTTTTTTAAGGAATCTCCACACTGTTCTCCATAGTGGCTGTACTAGTTTGCATTCCCACCAACAGTGTAAGAGGGTTCCCTTTTCTCCACACCCTCTCCAGCATTTATTGCTTGTAGACTTTTGGATTGCAGCCATTCTGACTGGTGTGAAATGGTACCTCATAGTGGTCTTGATTTGCATTTCTCTGATAATGAGTGATGTTGAGCATCTTTTCATGTGTTTGTTAGCCATCTGTATGTCTTCTTTGGAGAAATGTCTATTTAGTTCTTTGGCCCATTTTTTGATTGGGTCATTTATTTTTCTGGAGTTGAGCTGTAGGAGTTGCTTGTATATTTTTGAGATGAGTTGTTTGTCAGTTGCTTCATTTGCTATTATTTTCTCCCATTCTGAAGGCTGTCTTTTCACCCTGCTTATAGTTTCCTTTGTTGTGCAGAAGCTTTTAAGTTTAATTAGGTCCCATTTGTTTATTTTTGCTTTTATTTCCAATATTCTGGGAGGTGGGTCATAGAGGATCCTGCTGTGATATATGTCGGAGAGTGTTTTGCCTATGTTCTCCTCTAGGAGTTTTATAGTTTCTGGTCTTACGTTGAGATCTTTAATCCATTTTGAGTTTATTTTTGTGTATGGTGTTAGAAAGTGTTCTAGTTTCATTCTATTACAAGTGGTTGACCAGTTTTCCCAGCACCACTTGTTAAAGAGATTGTCTTTAACCCATTGTATATTCTTGCCTCCTTTGTCAAAGATAAGGTGTCCATAGGTGCATGGATTTATCTCTGGGCTTTCTATTTTGTTCCATTGATCTATATTTCTGTCTTTGTGCCAGTACCATACTGTCTTGATGACTGTGGCTTTGTAGTAGAGCCTGAAGTCGGGCAGGTTGATTCCTCCAGTTCCATTCTTCTTTCTCAAGATCGCTTTGGCTATTCGAGGTTTTTTTGTATTTCCATACAAATTGTGAGATTATTTGTTCTAGCTCTGTGAAGAATACCGTTGGTAGCTTGATAGGGATTGCATTGAATCTATAAATTGCTTTGGGTAGTATACTCATTTTCACTATATTGATTCTTCCAATCCATGAACATGGTATATTTCTCCATCTATTAGTGTTCTCTTTGATTTCTTTCACCAGTGTTTTATAGTTTTCTATATATAGGTCTTTAGTTTCTTTAGGTAGATATATTCCTAAGTATTTTATTCTTTCCGTTGCAATGGTGAATGGAATTGTTTCCTTAATTTCTCTTTCTGTTTTCTCATTATTAGTGTATAGGAGTGCAAGGGATTTCTGTGTGTTGATTTTATATCCTGCAACTTTAGTATATTCATTGATTAGTTCTAGTAATTTTCTGGTGGAGTCTTTAGGGTTTTCTATGTAGAGGATCATGTCATCTGAAAACAGTGAGAGTTTTACTTCTTTTCCCATTTGGATTCCTTTTATTTCTTTTTCTGCTCTGATTGCTGTGGCCAAAACGTCCAAAACTATGTTGAATAGTAATGGTGAAAGTGGGCACCCTTGTCTTGTTCCTGACTTTAGAGGAAATGCTTTCAATTTTTCACCATTGAGGATAATGTTTGCTGTGGGTTTGTCATATATAGCTTTTATTATGTTGAGGTATGTTCCTTCTATTCCTGCTTTCTGGAGAGTTTTCATCATAAATGAATGTTGAAATTTGTCAAAGGCTTTCTCTGCATCTATTGAAATAATCATATGGTTTTTATTTTTCAACTTGTTAATATGGTGTATTACATTGATTGATTTGTGGATATTGAAGAATCCTTGCATCCCTGGAATAAAGCCCACTTGGTCATGGTGTATGATCCGTTTAATCTGCTGTTGGATTCTGATTGCTAGAATTTTGTTAAGGATTTTTGCATCTATGTTCATCAGTGATATTGGCCTGTAGTTTTCTTTTTTTGTGGGATCTTTGTCAGGTTTTGGTATTAGGGGGATGGTGGCCTCATAGAATGAGTTTGGAAGATTACCTTCCTCTGAAATTTTCTGGAAGAGTTTGAGTAGCATAGGTGTTAGCTCTTCTCTAAATTTTTGGTAGAATTCAGCTATGAAGCCCTCTGGACCAGGGCTTTTGTTTGCTGGAAGATTTTTGATTACAGTTTCAATTTCCATGCTTGTGATGGGTCTGTTAAGATTTTCTATTTCTTCCTGGTCCAGTTTTGGAAAGTTGTACATTTCTAAGAATTTGTCCATTTCTTCCACGTTGTCCATTTTATTGGCATATATTTGCTGATAGTAGTCTCCTATGATCCTTTGTATTTCTGTGTTGTCTGTTGTTATCTCTCCATTTTCATTTCTAATTTTTTGATTTGATTTTTCTCCCTTTGTTTCTTGATGAGTCTGGCTAATGGTTTGTCAGTTTTATTTATCCTTTCAAAGAACAAGCTTTTGGCTTTGTTGATTTTTGCTATGGTCTCTTTTGTTTCTTTTGTATTTATTTCTGCCCTAATTTTTAACGTTTCTTTCCTTCTACTACCCCTGGGGTTCTTCATTTCTTCCTTTTCAATTGCTTTAGGTGTAGAGTTAGATTATTTATTTGACTTTTTTCTTGTTTCTTGAGGTATGTCTGTATTGCTATGAACTTTCCCCTTAGGACTGCTTTTACAGTGTCCCACAGGTTTTGGGTTGTTGTGTTTTCATTTTCATTCGTTTCTATGCAAGTTTTGATTTCTTTTTTTATTTCTTCTGTGATTTGTTGGTCATTCAGCAGTGTGTTGTTCAGCCTCCATATGTTGGAATTTTTAATAATTTTTCTCCTGTAATTGAGATCTAATCTTACTGCATTGTGGTCAGAAAAGATGCTTGGAATGATTTCAATTTTTCTGAATTTACCGAGGCTAGATTTATGGCCCAGGATGTAATCTATCCCGGAGAAGGTTCTGTGTGTGCTTGAGAAAAAGGTGAAATCATTGTTTTGGGATGAAATGTCCTATAGATATCAATTAGGTCTAACTGGTCTATTGTATCATTTAAAGTTTGTGTTTCCTTGTTAATTTTCTGTTTAGTTGATCTATCCATAGGTGTGAGTGGGGTATTAACGTCTCCCACTATTATTGTGTTATTGTTAATTTCTCCTTTCATACTTGTTAGTATTTGTCTTACATATTGCAGTGCTCCTATGTTGGGTCCATATATATTTTTAATTGTTATATCTTCTTCTTGGATTGATCCTTTGATCATTATGTAGTGACCTTCTTTGTCTCTTTTCACAGCCTTTGTTTTAAAGTCTATTTTATCTGATATGAGTATTGCTACTCCTGCTTTTTTTGGTCCCTATTTGCATGGAAAATCTTTTTCCAGCCCTTCACTTTCAGTCGTATGTGACCCCTGTTTTGAGGTGCGTCACTTGTTGACAACATATGTAGGGGTGTTACTTTTGTATCCATTCAGCCAGTCTTTGTCTTTTGGTTGGGGCATTCAACCCATTTACGTTTAAGGTAATTATTGATAAGTATGATCCCATTGCCATTTACTTTATTGTTTTGGGTTCGAGTTTATACACCGTTTTTGTGTTTCCTGTCTAGAGAATATCCTTTAGTATTTGTTGGAGAGCTGGTTTGGTGCTGCTGAATTCTCTCAGCTTTTGCTTGTCTGAGAAGCTTTTGATTTCTCCTTCATATTTGAATGAGATCCTTGCTGGGTACAGTAATCTGGGCTGTAGGTTATTTTTTTTCATCATTTTAAGTATGTCTTGCCATTCCCTCCTGGCTTGGAGAGTTTCTATTGAAAGATCAGCTGTTATCCTTATGGGAATTCCCTTGTGTTTTATTTGTTTTTTTGCCTTGCTGCTTTTAATATTTGTTCTTTGTGTTTGATCTTTGTTAATTTGATTAATATGTGTCTTGGGGTGTTTCACCTTGGGTTTATCCTGTTTGGGACTCTCTGGGTTTCTTGGACTTGGGTGATTATTTCCTTCCCCATTTTAGGGAAGTTTTCCACTATTATCTCCTCAAGTATTTTCTCATGGTCTTTCTTTTTGTCTTCTTCTTCTGGAACCCCTATGATTCAAATGTTGTAGCGTTTAATATTGTCCTAGAGGTCTCTGAGATTGTCCTCATTTCTTTTAATTCGTTTTTCTTTTATCCTCTCTGATTCATTTATTTCTACCATTCTATCTTCTAATTCACTAATCCTATCTTCTGCCTCTGTTATTCTACTATTTGTCACCTCCAGAGTGTTTTTGATCTCATTTATTGCATTATTCATTATATATTGACTCTTTTTTATTTCTTCTAGGTTCTTGTTAAACCCTCCTTGCATCTTCTAAATCCTTGTCTCCAGGCTATTTATCAGATAAATTTTGATTTCAAGATTTTGGATCAATTTCACTATCATTATTTGGAATTCTTTATCAGGGAGATTCCCTATCTCTTTCCTCTTTTGTTTGGTTTGGTGGGCATTTATCCTGTTCTTTTACCTGTAGGGTATTCCTCTGTCTCTTCATCTTGTTTAAATTGCTGAGTTTGGGGTGTCCTTTCTGTATTCTGGCAGTTTGTGGAGTTCTTTTTATTGTGGCATTTCCTTGCTATGTGTGGGTTTGTACAGGTGGTTTGTCAAGGTTTCTTGGTTAGGGAAGCTTGTGTCGGTGTTCTGGTGGGTGGAGTTGTATTTCTTCTCTCTGGAGTGCAATGAAGTGTCCAGTAATGAGTTATGAGATGTCTATGGTTTTGGGTTGACTTTGGGCAGCCTGTATACTGGAGCTCAGGGCTGTGTTCCTGTGTTGCTGGAGAATTTGCTTGGTATGTCTTGCCCTGGAACTTGTTGGCCCTTGTGTGGTGCTTGGTTTCAGTGTAGGTATGGAGGCATTTGATGAGCTCCTGTCAATTAATGTTCCCTGGAGTCAGGGTTTGGATTTAAGCCTCCTGCTTCCAGTTATCAGTCTTATTTTTACAGTAGTCTCAAAACTTCTCCTTCTATACAGCACCATTGATAAAACATCTAGGTTAAAGATGAAAAGATTCTCCACCGTGAGGTTCACCCAGAGAGGTTCACAGCATTACATGGAGAAGAGAAGAGGGAGGAGGGAGTTAGAAGTGACCCGAATGACATGAGGTGGAATCAATAGAGGAGAGAGCGGGCTAACCAGTAATCACTTCCTTTTGTGCACTCCATAACTGGAGCGCTGAGAGATGTTCATGGAGTTATACAGAGAAGAGAACAGGAAGGAAGGAGACAGAGGTGGCCAGGAGGATAAAAGGAGGGAATGAAAAGAGGGAGACAGATCCAGACAGTAATCAGTTCCCTAAGTGTTCTCCACCGTCTGGAACACACAGAAATTCACAGAGTAGGGTAGAGTAGAGAAGGGTTAGGGAGGAGACACAGGCGACCTGGTGGGAAAAAAGGAGAGTCCAAAGGGGGAGACAGCAGTCAAGCCAGTAATCTCGCTCCCTAGTTAAAAATGGGTACTGAAGACTGGGTTCTTAAAGGTACAAAATTGTTAACAAATACCTAAAAGCAAAAATTAAAAATCTAGAGTAGAGTTTGAAATTTAAAAAATACAACATTAAAGAAAAGAAGAAGGAAAAGAAAGAGAGAAAAAGTAAAACAAAAAGAAAAAAAAGTCGCAAAAATTATAAAGAAAATATAGTTACAAAATTGATAACAAATACCAAAAATCAAAAGTTAAAAAATCTAGAGTAGAGTTTGGAATTTCAAAAATACAATGTTAAAGAAAAGAAGAAGAAAAAGAAAGAGAAAAAACAAAAGCAAAAACAAAGTCACAAAAATTATAAAGAAGATATAGGTACAAAATTGATAACAAATACCAAAAAGCATAAATTAAAAATCTACAGTAGAGTTTGGAATTTCAGGAATACAATGTTAAAGAAAAGATGAAGAGAAAGAGAGAAAAAAAATGTCACAAAAGTTATAAAAAAAAATATAGGTACAAAATTGATCAGATCAGATCAGATCAGTCGCTCAGTCATGTCCGACTCTTTGCGACCCCATGAATCCCAGCACGCCAGGCCTCCCTGTCCCTCACCAACTCCTGAAGTTCACTCAGACTCATGTCCATCGAGTCAGTGATGCCATCCAGCCATCTCATCCTCTGTCATCCCCTTCTCCTCCTGCCCCCAATCCCTCCCAGCATCAGAGTCTTTTCCAATGAGTCAACTCTTTGCATGAGGTGGCCAAAGTACTGGAGTTTCAGCTTTAGCATCATTCCTTCCAAAGAAATCCCAGGGCTGATCTCCTTCAGAATGGACTGGTTGGATCTCCTTGCAGTCCAAGGGACTCTCAAGAGTCTTCTCCAACACCACAGTTCAAAAGCATCAATTCTTCGGCACTCAGCCTTCTTCATAGTCCAACTCTCACATCCATATATGACCACAGGAAAAACCATAGCCTTGACTAGATGAACCTTTGTTGGCAAAGTAATGTCTCTGCTTTTGAATATGCTATCTTGGTTGGTCATAACTTTCCTTCCAAGGAGTAAGCGTCTTTTAATTTCATAAATACAAAAAAGCTAAAATTAACAATCTAGAGCAGAGTTTGGAATTTCAAAAATACAATGTTAAAGAAAAGAAGAAGAAAAAAACGAGGTCACAAAAGTTATAAAAAATATATATATGAAGTTTGCTTTTTTAAAAAATGGGTCTTTTTTTTTTTTTTGCAAAGTAATAGTAGGTTATAAAAGTGAAAATTAAAGGAGTAATAGAGGACTTAAAATTTAAAAAAAATTAAAAAAGAAAGAATGATCATAAAAATAGTAAAAAAAAAATATATAGGGCTTTCTCTGATGTTGTTTTGGGTATTGTGGGTTCAGTTCATTTTCAGCTAGTTCCTTGTTCTGGCTTATATTTCTCAAGATCTACAGGCCCCTTCCTAGGTAGTCAGTACTAACCATGAGGTTTTAATCTATTGCCTGTCGCTTCCAAGGCAGTTCCCTTTGTTATAGCTTCTTCTGTTTACTGGTCTCTTCAGTGTCTGATTTCCGCCCTGATACAAAGGGGGCGGTGGTGGACACCTTTTTTTTTTTAAGGCTCACTTGTTTAGTCGTGCTGTGGGGAGGAGGGACGCTGCAAATAAATAAGACTGGCATGTGCTCGCAGTGCCTCAGCCACACTGGGCCTGCCCCCGCTCACGGTGCGCGTGTACCCTCCCTGCCCACACTGCTCAGGCTCTAGATTGCTCTGCCAGGAACCATCCGTGGCTGGCCCTGGTCTGCTTGCACCTCCCAGGTCTAAGCCGCTCAGGTTCAGGCACTTGGGTAGTCCTCAGAGGCACAGACTCGGTTGGGCCTGCGTTTTGTGCCCTTCCCAGGTCCGAGCAGCTCAGACAAGAAAGACAAGACATATACTTGTTTTTCAATGATGAGGTGTTTGGCGAGTGCAGTTGCTGTGACTTATCGCCTCCCCGCTGCTCGGTTATCTGGGTGTACAACCGTCGCACCTTCTCAGGCGGATGTTGACTGTCCAGAACCCCGAGAAGTTTTAGTTAGCAAAGAAGCCTGCTTACAGTTTTGTAGATAATGTCTCTCTGGGGCTGTGATTGCCCCCTTCCGGCTCTGGCTGCCTGTCACCGGAGGGGGACGGTCTGCAGCCGGTTATCTCTGTACAGTCCTTTGTTCCGTGCGCGGGACTGGCGGTGTCTTAGGTTAGGGCTGGCTTTTCACGTGGTAGATATCCCACAGTCTGGTTGGCTATATCCCAAATTATTTCACTCAGGTAGCGCTCGGGGTATTCAGGCCAGATCCTTACTCTAAGCGATGCAGCCCATGCCGCGCCTCCCTGCCCAGCCCCCGCTTGCTAATGGCAGATGCAGGCGTCTGCGCTGCTTCTCTGCTAGGGGAGTTACCGTAGGGCTCGTAATCTATGGGTTTTAATTGTTTATTTATTTTTCCTCCCTGTTATGTTGCCCTCTGTGCTTCCAAGGTTCGGCACAGACTCGGCAGTGAGAATGTTTCCTGGTGTTTGGAAACTTCTCTTTTTTTGACTCCCTTCCTGGGATGGAGCTCCATCCCTCCCTCTTTTGTCTCCTTTTTGTCTTTTATATTTTTTCCACCTCCTTTTGAAGACAATGGGTTGCTTTTCTGGGTGCCTGATGTCCTCTGCCGGCATTCAGAAGTTGTTTTGTGGAATTTACTGGGCATTTAAATATTCTTTTGATGAATTTGTGGGGGAGAAAGTGTTCTCCCCGTCCTATTCCTCCACCATCTTAGCTCCTCCCCAGTTCTCTTGTCTTTGAAAAAGTCTCAGTGACTTGTTAGAAACAGAACCAGTTAGGGGTGGTTCTGTGGTTCCAGGATTGCAGGTAAGTGGCAACTAACCAGGTGAGGAGTAAGGGCAGGGATGGTAAAAGTGTAGTTCAGACACTGGATTCAGAAGCCAAGACCCTTTAGCAGAAGAGTATGTGAGCCTGGAAGGAAACCACCTGGGCTGAAGAAGACGCAAGTAGTCTAAGGTGGGGCAGGCTCCGTGGGGGAGGACCAACATGTATAGTCTGTTGGCAGTCACCAAGTTTCATCTTCATCCAAGAGCAGCCATGGGAGTCCATTGAAGAGCTGCAAGTAGGGCTGTAACATAACTTTCATGAGCCGCTTAGTGTGCAGGGATGTCAACACAAGTTCCTGTACCTGATGCCTAGTGAGGCCAAAGAAACTCAAATGGAGTTTGGAGCAGAGAAAGGTTTATTTCAGGGCTATGCAAGGGGAGGAGGTGGCTCATGCCCTGAAAAGTCTAGACTCCCAGAAGGGTTTTGGCAAAGCAGCTTGTAACAGCGCATGAGGGGGAGTTCCCGGGGTTTGGGATCAGCTTGTGTACAGCTCTCTGACTGGCTGATGGTGAGGCACAGGGGTTCCCATCTTCAGTTCTTAGGCTCTAGGTGGCCTTGGGCTATGTGTTCATGGTCAAAAAGTAGTTCCTCCTTTTGGTGGTGGGGATGGGGGGATGCATTCCTATATGCAAAACAGTTCAGGAAATTTGTATCAAGTACCATTTTCTGGTGCCTCAGAGAGGAAATAAAGCAGGGGATGTGCCAAAATCGCCTTTTGGGGGGAGCTGTTGCCAGGAGGCCCCATCGGGTCCTGCTTGGTTACAGAGACAGAGGTCTGGCCAATCAAGCCATCTTTATTCCTGTGGCCAAAGAGCAGAGGGCAGAAATGATCTGCAGGATGGATCATCTGAATTCTAACCAGTGCTCAGTGATCTGGGAAGTCGTGAAAGTAGCAGGCCTTGGGTCTTCTCCTCTAGGAAGATTATTGAACAAGCTGTTAGAAAACAAAAATTCAACTGAGTATATTTGATGATTGAATTGGCTTTATTCAGTGATTTATGAACAAAGTTAATCAAATGGGGCTCTGAGGGGTTGGGAAAATGGAAGGCTTTTATCAGAAGAAGAGAGGGGGAAGGAAGCTCTCAGCAAAGTATATTTAGGGCAGACAATTTTTTGATGATGGGGAGGGGATGACAAGGGTTTTATC
Source organism: Bos grunniens (assembly GCF_055505025.1). Lineage (NCBI taxonomy): Eukaryota > Metazoa > Chordata > Mammalia > Artiodactyla > Bovidae > Bos > Bos grunniens. The sequence continues at coordinate 81,077,090 of NC_141179.1, read as the reverse complement.
CTCTTCTTCCTCTGGGCTGGGGGCAGGGATGAAGAACAACAGATTACCTCCTAGATAGCTGATTCAAAAAAAATACAGATAGTTGATCAGAAGAATTACAGACGATTAAAATTTCACTTTGGGGAAGGTTGAAACTGCAAGTAAGTCAGGCATTAGAGAGGTTTGGTATCATGAGCTTTAGCACAAGTGACACTTTGGGGCCTGTGGCTTTCTCTTTAACACAGACTCACGCACATCCACATTATGTTTCTGGATGGCTGTAGTAAGCATCCATCCAGAGGGCTGCAGACTTCTTCAGGGCCCTGTGAGAGGAGCAGACAAAATTGTGAGTAGGTGAGACCCAGGTCAAAGGACCTACTTCATGGAACATTTGCTGTTTTACTTAATTCAGGGCAACATTGTCATTTTCAGCTATATCTGAAAAATGTCTTTCTATCTTGCCAGTGTGGAGAATCAAATACATTGACTTATGTATTAGAAGATGAGTCCACCTTTTCTGGCTTCCCAGGTGGCTCATAGGTAAGAATCCTCCGGCTAATTCAGGAGATGCAAGACACACAGTTTCTATCCCTGGGTTGGGAAGATCCCCTGGAGAAGGAAATGTCAACCCATTCCAATATTCTTGCCTAGGAAATCCCAGGGACAGAGAAGCCTGGCAGTCCACAGTCCATCAGCATTTCTATATGGAAGAGACTGAGTTTTTCTTTCAATTATTTTTCTTCTGTACTCCAAAGCATCACTTATTCTTTTCTCCATATTAAAAGAAAAATCTCTACTGAATCTCTACAAGGTAAATCATATAGCTATACCAACCTAACCTGTATCCACCTACCTCTCCTACTTTATAAAGTTAAAGACTTTTCTAGGCTCTGGTGATACACCTGTGAGTAGGAGTGGTGAGAGTCTTTCCACCTGGAGCTGTGGTCTATATTGGGAGACACATATCACATAATTTATTACCCAATATGCTATTAAATCATGATTGTAATAAGGATCAGAAATGAAGAGAAACAGGTGCTGTGAGAGCACATGACGGGTTTAGTCTTGGGGGCAAAGGAGGACCGAGATGAAGAAAAGACCTTTCAGGTGAGCTTTGGAGAGTGAACGGAACTTGAGAAGGTGACAGGAGGGGGGTGGCAAGTTGGGAGATTTTTCTAGGTAGGAGAAAAAGTGACCAAGGATGTGTCATGGCAAGGGGCAGGGAGTTATGTAGTGGCTGAAGGGAGGCCAGATATCGGGAGGGCAGGAAAGGAGGAGGGCAGTGGTGGAGAGTGAAGATGGGTCACTGTTCAGGGGTCAGATCTGACCAGCTCTAGGCTTGCTGGTTTATTTATTCATATTAAAAAGATACCCTTGCTTTTCTTTTTCCTAATTTTAAGATAAATTATACAACCAAGGTTTTGGCTGTTAATTTGATGAGCAAAGGATCCTCCAGGGAACTGTGAATGCTTCAGGATGAGTATGAATTCTCAGTTCCTGTAGGAAGAGTCACCCCTGCCTGTCCCACCAGACCCTGAAAGCACCTTAGTTTGCAGCCCCGGACCAGATGATTTGAGAGTCCCTCCCACCGGTTAAGTTCTAAAGCATGTCAAGGCTCTGGGTGATACAGAGACAAATAATACAGAACCCTGGTTTATAAGAAGCTTGAAATTTAGTAGGGAATCAAGGTATTTTCACTAAGTACCCAGAAGGCAGCAGCTAAATGGTAGGAATGACTGTTATCATTTCTGTGTTAGTGTTGTTCTGTATAGTGCCTCATCTCCATGCTGGGCACATGAATTCTCCTTAATAAACAGTTATTGGCTGAATGATTCATAAAGCAGTGAAGAGTCTGGGAACCAACAGTGAAGGGAAATGAGAGCTGTGGGTTGAGGGACTGTTATTACCTGATAATATCTCCAAATGCCTTCAATATGGGCTTATTCACATATGGTAGTCCATGCTTGGCACACAGTGACTTCACCAGAGGTGCCACCTTGTGATAATTATGGCGTGGCATTGTGGGAAATAGACTAGGAAACAGAGAAAGGAGATGTAAAACTTCTCAGACCTAAGGAGAAACCCAAAGTTCCCTTTCCCCTTTTACAAAATAAAATGGTATCAGCCACACAGACCCAACCTTGACCTTCCACAATACTTTTGTTTTGGGAAGTTAAAAAACTTGCTGGCAGACTCATCTTATTCCTTAAACCTCTACAATCCTTCTGGGTGGCAGATGTTTAGGAAGAACTAAGGGAATATGTTTTAGCTCCATCAACTGTTTATTTTTGGCCTGATCCAATGAAAGTATATCATTTAGAACTTTCTACCATTTAGAACTACCCACTCTTTAGAACTACCCATAGAACTAGAGATACTGAACCGCCCACCCTGCTCCTGCTAATCTCTGTCTTAGTCTCTCTTTCTAACTTCCTTAGCAAGAATAGATGGACGTATATTAAGTCATGGTAAATAGCTAAAAGTCCTAGGAAAGGAATAAGAAGTGAGGAGAGATGGATTTTTAATCCCAAGTTTTCATTAGTCAGCCAGATGACCGTCTTGGATGTAAACCTCTCCTTTAATAAAACTATGAGTAATAGTCCTTTTTTTGTTTTGCTGAAAATTTCAAGCCCTAATATGAGAAATAGAATGAAAAAAAATTCCTTGAACAAATACAGGTCTTGTTCCTTCTTTGACTATCATAGACTCACATGGCTTAGACAAAGGGAATGTGGAAAGCCTTTCCCCTGATACTCTGGAGAAATTGACTCTCAATGTTTTAACTTGCATCAAGGTGTGAACTACCTGTTTCCTCTTTGTAACTGACCCATTGGTTAAGTATTTCCAGATACCATTTAGAAATTGCAGCAGGGACTCCACTTCATTAGTTATTTTGTAAACTTGGCTCTAAAGACACAGATAAGTAAATATTTGAATTATAACATAGTTAAATTTGAACACAAGTTGGTTACCCAAGTGTCCTGATTTTTCTTAGGTTTTGCCAACAAAGAAAATGCAAGGAAATCACCAATTCCTAAGCCCATAGAAATCTGGAAACTGAGTCACTGATACTTTTCCAAGATTTCACTCCATTTACTTGAGATTTTATTTTTTTTGGGCTCAAAAATCACTGCAGATGGTGATTGCAGCCATGAAATTAAAAGATGCTTACTCCTTGGAAGGGAAGTTATGACCAACCTAGACAGCATATTCAAAAGCAGAGATATTACTTTGCCAGTAAAGGTCCGTCTAGTCAAGGCTATGGGAGAAGGCAATGGCACCCACTCCAGTACTTTTGCCTGGAAAACCCCATGGATGGAGGGGCCTGGTAAGCTGCAGTACATGTGGTCCTTAGGAGTCAGACACGACTGAGCGACTTCACTTTCACTTTTCACTTTCATGCATTGGAGAAGGAAATGGCAACCCACTCCAGTATTCTTGCCTGGAGAATCCCAGGGACGGAGGAGCCTGGTGGGCTGCCATCTATGGGGTCGTACAGAGTTGGACACGACTGAAGCGACTTAGCAGCAGCAGCAGCAGTCAAAGGTATGGTTTTTCCAGTGGTCATGTATGGATGTGAGAGTTGGACTATAAAGAAAGCTGAGCGCCAAAGAATTGATGCTTTTGAACTGTGGTGTTGGAGAAGACTCTTGAGAGTCCCATGGACTGCAAGGAGATCCAACCAGTCCATTCTAAAGGAGATAGAAAGCCTTTGACAAAATTCAACATCCATTTATGATAAAAACTCTCCAGAAAGCAGGAATAGAAGGAACATACCTCAACATAATAAAAGCTATATATGACAAACCCACAGCAAACATTATCCTCAATGGTGAAAAATTGAAAGCATTTCCTCTAAAGTCAGGAACAAGACAAGGGTGCCCACTTTCACCATTACTATTCAACATAATTTTGGAAGTTTTGGCCACAGCAATCAGAGCAGAAAAAGAAATAAAAGGAATCCAAATGGGAAAGAAGAAGTAAAAGTCTCACTGTTTTCAGATGACATGATCCTCTACATAGTAAACCCTAAAGACTCCACCAGAAAATTACTAGAACTAATCAATGAATATACTAAAGTTGCAGGATATAAAATCAACACACAGAAATCCCTTGCATTCCTATACACTAATAATGAGAAAACAGAAAGAGAAATTAAGGAAACAATTCCATTCACCATTGCAACGGAAAGAATAAAATACTTAGGAATATATCTACCTAAAGAAACTAAAGACCTATATATAGAAAACTATAAAACACTGGTGAAAGAAATCAAAGAGGACACTAATAGATGGAGAAATATACCATGTTCATGGATTGGAAGAATCAATATAGTGAAAATGAGTATACTACCCAAAGCAATTTATAGATTCAATGCAATCCCTATCAAGCTACCAACGGTATTCTTCACAGAGCTAGAACAAATAATCTCACAATTTGTATGGAAATACAAAAAACCTCAAATAGCCAAAGCTATCTTGAGAAAGAAGAATGGAACTGGAGAAATCAACCTGCCCGACTTCAGGCTCTACTACAAAGCCACAGTCATCAAGACAGTATGGTACTGGCACAAAGACAGAAATATAGATCAATGGAACAAAATAGAAAGCCCAGAGATAAACCCACGCACATATGGACACCTTATCTTTGACAAAGGAGGCAAGAATATACAATGGGTTAAAGACAATCTCTTTAACAAGTGGTGCTGGGAAAACTGGTCAACCACTTGTAATAGAATGAAAATAGAGCACTTTCTAACACCATACACAAAAATAAACTCAAAATGGATTAAAGATCTCAACGTAAGACCAGAAACTATAAAACTCCTAGAGGAGAACATAGGCAAAACACTCTCCGACATATATCACAGCAGGATCCTCTATGACCCACCTCCCAGAATATTGGAAATAAAAGCAAAAATAAACAAATGGGACCTAATTAAACTTAAAAGCTTCTGCACAACAAAGGAAACTATAAGCAAGGTGAAAAGACACCCTTCAGAATGGGAGAAAATAATAGCAAATGAAGCAACTGACAAACAACTAATCTCAAAAATATACAAGCAACTCCTACAGCTCAACTCTAGAAAAATAAATGACCCAATCAAAAAATGGGCCAAAGAACTAAATAGACATTTCTCCAAAGAAGACATACAGATGGCTAACAAACACATGAAAAGATGCTCAACATCACTCATTATCAGAGAAATGTAAATCAAAACCACTATGAGGTATCATTTCACGCCAGTCAGAATGGCTGCGATCCAAAAGCCTACAAGCAATAAATGCTGGAGAGGGTGTGGAGAAAAGGGAACCCTCTTACACTGTTGGTGGGAATGCAAACTAGTACAGCCACTATGGAGAACAGTGTGGAGATTCCTTAAAAAACTGGAAATAAAACTGCCTTACGACCCAGCAATCCCACTGCTGGGCATACACACTGAGGAAACCAGAATTGAAAGAGACACGTGTACTGCAATGTTCATCGCAGCACTGTTTGTAATAGCCAGGACATGGAAGCAACCTAGATGTCCATCAGCAGGTGAATGGATAAGAAAGCAGTGGTACATATACACAATGGAGTATTACTCAGCCATTAAAAAGAATACATTTGAATCAGTTCAAATGAGGTGGATGAAACTGAAGCCTATTATACAGAGTGAAGTAATCCAGGAAAAAAAAAAAAAACACACACACCAATACAGTATACTAATGCATATATATGGAATTTAGAAAGATGGTAACAATAACCCTGTATATGAGACAGCAAAAGAGACACTGATGTATAGAACAGTCTTTTGGACTCTGTGGGAGACGGAGAGGTAGGGATGATTTGGGAGAATGGCATTGAAGTACGTATAATATCATATATGAAACGAGTTGCCAGTCCAGGTTCGATGGACAATACTGGATGCTTGGGGCTGGTGCACTGGGACGAGCCAGAGGGATGGTATGGGGAGCGAGGAGGGAGGAGGGTTCAGGATGGGGAACACATGTATACCTGGGGCGGATTCATTTCGATATTTGGCAAAACCAATACAATATTTTAAAGTTTAAAAATAAAATAAAATTAAAAAAAAATAAAGGAGATTGGTCTTGGATGTTCTTAGGAAGGAATGATGCTAAAGCTGAAACTCCAGTACTTAGGCCTCCCCATGAGAAGAGTTGACTCATTGGAAAAGACTTGGATGCTGGGAGGGATTGGGGGCTGGAGGAGAAGGGGACGACAGAGGATGAGATGGCTGGATGGCATCACCGACTCGATGGATGTGAGTTTGAGTGAACTCCGGGAGTTGGTGATGCACAGGGAGGCCGGGTGTGCTGCGATTCATGGGGTCGCAAAGAGTAAGACAAGACTGAGTGACTGAACTGAACTGAACTCGCAACTGTGACACTTCCTTCATTTCTTTCTTCTTTCTTTATCGTTGTTGTTAATTGAAAAATAGCATCCTTTAGAGAATCCTGGTTCATTTTTTTCCCTTAAGATTGCAAGTCTAGTGCTCTGGACTATATGGAGGACAGTTATTAGTGACAGCCCCTTCCCTTTATCATAAACTATTTCTCTTACTGGTGCTCAATTTGGAAGTTCAAGTGCCCAGTGAACCAGTCATTGAAAAAGGACTGTTCAACATTACAGGTGGCCAAGACCTGCAAAGAAAAAGCTTACATTAGATGTAAATCAACTCATGTCAACAAGAGATTGTTACTCTTTTATTTATCTATCATTCAACAAGTACTGACTGAGTACATATTTTGTGTAACAAACCATGAGGGATAAAAATAAATCCCAGGTCTCAGGGACCTTACAATTATGAAGTAAATAAGACATTTTGCTAAAAAGTATAGATAAGGCAATAGATATGAAGAAGTAAATAGGATTTGAGAGGACTAAGTCACTATCAGCCCTCAACATCAAAAGACTAAGGTGTCATGAGTAAGGACTTTGGCAGATGGAAGCGGGATTGTAGGACTCTGGTATAAATTATAGGAGTTTGAATATTATTACCACAGAATAGATGTAAAGAACTTCTAAATGGGGAATAAAGCATGCAAGGGCTTTAATCAAGGGTTTTGTGCATAGAAATACATTTATTAATATATACAAGTAGCTTCCTTTTTAATCTAATGTATTTTATTTTGTACAAAGGCAGACTGAGAAGAAGTTCATAGGATTCTCCAGACTACTTAGAATGCTTATGAATGTGATTTTATTCAGTGCCTTTCTGAGATTTAATTCTTGTTAGGGTTGTTGGCATTTTGAATGTTATTTTTGCAGTTGCTCTATGTCAGGGTTCCTCGAAGTGTGCTTTAGAGCATCTTGGGGTTCCCTAGGACACTTTCAGAGGATCTTCAAGGTCAAAATGATTCCCATAATACTTCTGAGGCAGTATTTGGCTTTTTCATTCTCATTCATGCATGCTTATAGCATGGGTTTTTCCAGGGGCTACTAAGCATGGGATGATTTCATCACTCTGATGTTAACCTTTATTGGATTTATCTTATTATTTTAAAATTAATTCATAGATATTTTAAAACTGTCAGTTTCAATTTCAAATACAGTAAGTATCAGTAGATATAACCTCCACAAACGAAAGCTCTTTGATGTTCTCGATAAGTTTTGAGTGGTTTCTTGACCAAAAAGAAAGAATGGTTTCTTGACCAAAAAGATTGAGAACCACTACTGTGTGTAATGTCCACTGAATTTGGAAATGAGCATGGAAAAGGAAGCAGTATGATGACTGGATTCTCCAGTTAATCACGGCATAGCCAGTGTCAGGCTTAAGAGGCAGTGGTATTCTGCATGGGTCATGAATCTTTTAATCATTAACAGCACACTTGCCGAGAATGCTGAGTCTCCTCTCTGGGCCCCACTATCTATACAATGAAATGAGGGGGATTCCAGGGTTCTCCCTTCTGTTATTCTAGGAGTGTGAGATTCGTTGAAAGACTGTGTCATGTTGAAGCAGGTTTAGTAAACCTTGCCTGTAAAGTGCCGCACAGTAAATGTTTCAATTCTGCATCACAACTATGCAGTTCTGCTGTTTTAGAATGAAAGCTATCATAGAGAATATGTAATGTATGAGTGTGGCTGTGTTCCAGTAAAACTACAAAAACACAGACTGGGCTAGACTGGCCCCTGGACTGTAGTTTATTAAGCCTTAGCTAAGAGCAAAGCTTCTGAAATCAAACTGCCGAGGTTTAAAACCTGCTTCTAGAGAACTCCCACTGGTCCACTGGTTAAGAGTGTGTGCTGACACAGGTTTGATCCCTGGTAGGAGAACTGGGACCCTGCATGCCACACAGTGTGGCCAAATAAATAAATAAAACCTATTTCTGCCACTTATTAGCTGTGTGATCTTGCACAAATTGTGCAACTTCTTCATACCTCAATGTTATCATTTGTAAAGTGGGAATATTCTGAGCACATAGCTACATGAGATGTAGCAAAACAGTTGACAGTGCCTGACCCCTGGCAAGCCTCCAATAAACATCATTTGAGGTCAGCAGACGGTAATCAGGATGCTTTGGTGGATGCTTTCCCAGAACAGCATTATTACCTGAGAGCTGAACCAGTCCTGGTTCTCCTCTGTGCTCATTTTCATTGGTATGTGGCTCATCTGGGTAACATATGCAATCCAGAGACTTTCAAGAAGCCTTTAAGAGAATAAGAAGAAGATATGATCACTCCTTGGGGAGTTTCAGTTCCACTCACTGGGCTTGCATAACCACTGGCAGATCTGGCTGAGCAGTAGAGGAAATGGCAGTGACTCAAAGGTTCCAATCATGTGGTGGTTGTTTGTTTTTCATCTTTGCAGACCTTTTATATCTAAAGATGATACACTAAGTATTCAGTCACACTACCTGTCTTGCAGCCTACTGTACCAGAGCAGTGTCCCCAGTATTTTCTGTAGGCATTGGTACAAGGCTCAGAAGATACCTAGATAGCTGAAGGTCAGGCTTCCCTGGCGGCTCAGTGGTCAAGATTCCATCTGCCAATGCAGGAGATCTGGGTTTGATTCCTGGGTTGGGAAGATCCCCTGGACAAAGAAATGGCAACCAACTCCAGTATTCTTGCCTGTGAAATCCCCAGAGCAGAGCAGCCTGGCAGGCTACAATCCATGGGGTCACAAAAGAGTCAGACATGATTTAGTGACTAAAGCAACAACAATTTAAGGATATGTGCAATGTGATTAACAGCTTGGCTGTTGTCATCAGACAGAACTGGGTACAAGTTTTGATTTGGCACTGCCACTGGCCCTTGCTCTTGAGTAAGTGATTTAATTTCTCTGAACTTTAGTTCTCTTATCAGAACAATGAAATTGATACTATCTACATTGCCTGGTTGTGCATTTTTGATTACATCAAATAGGATAATGCATGTAAAGCCTTTAGCAAATTGCCTGATGTGTAGTAGCTACCGTTATTGTTATGAATAGTAATGCAAATGAATGAGGAAGGAATAAATTGGGAAGTTGAAGAGGGTTATTCAGTTTAAAGTCATTTTGATTTGGGGAAAATCTCTAGTCATAAAATAACTTTTTAAAAAACTGGCCTCCTATTATCTTTGGTAAGAATTATGATGCCCAGCTGGATTACAGTTTGAAGGACTTGGTGATCAGGCAGAATACAGTTGACCTTTGAGAAACATGTAGGTCCACTTAAATGTGGATATTTTTAAGTAAACCCAGAGTACTACAAGATTAGTGGTTGCATGAATCCACAGTAGTGGAACCACATATATGGATAGATGCCTATGGAGCTTGAATATCTTTGGGTTTTGGTAACTGAGGTGGGTCCAGGGACTAATCCTCCTCAGATGGTAAGGGACTGTTGCTACTGCTAAGTTGCTTCAGTCGTGTCTGACTCTGTGCGACCCCATAGATGGCAGCCCAACAGGCTCCTTTGTCCCTGGGATTCTCCAGGCAAGAACACTGGAGTGGGCTGCCATTTCCTTCTCCAATGCATGAAAGTGAAAAGTGAAAGTGAAGTCGCTTAGTCCTGTCCGACTCTTCACGATCCCAAGGACTGCAGCCCACCAGGCTCCTCCGTCCATGGGATTCTCCATGCAAGAGCAATGGAGTGGGGTGCCATTGCCTTCTGTAATTGGGAATTAATCACGTGAGAAAAAAGGCAAGATTGGGCAAATGCAGTTTCCAAGAAACTCATTCAACTATTTCAGCTGTTTTATCCCACATTTTCTTGGAACTGTCTCAGCTACAAGAATGCAGTCTGGTGTCATAATCTGCTAATCATTGCTAATCATAAATAGATCAAGTAAGAAAGGTAAGAGGAACATCCAGGTAATAAGAGTAGGAGATATTATTGTTTTCTTACTTGACTAAGTATATGAGCACCAGGGTTCCGAAGATTCCATAGAAAGGGCCAAATGTGATGAAATAGCGGATATAAAAGGTGCTGACCCAGGCAATGTCCTGTGGAAAGAAGTGCTTGAAAGTTAAGCTAGTGGAAATAAAACTGGCTAAATCTTATATCCTGATACTCAAGGAAGCTATGTCTGGAAAGGACTAAGCATTTACCTTTCCCCTTTCCTACCAGCCTGATCTAGCTCTAGAGAAACAATTGAGTTGCTCACCTCCCAGTACCCTCTGCGGTACATTGCTCTAATGGAATCCAGGTTCAAATATACTGGCATGAGAAGGGCGGCCCCAACTGAAACAAACAAACAAACAAAAAAACAAGAAGATGGTGAACAAATGAGCAGATATGATTCCTGTGGAGGCTAGTAGGAGTTGATCTCCTTAACATGCTACCCCTGGAATATTGCCCCTGAGAAGGATGCAAGGTGGAGATCCACAACCACATCCTGGATGCTCCTGGGCTTTTAGAGTCTCTGAGGGTGAACCGGGACTTTGGTTCAAACTCCCTTAAAGAGACTAGGGAGGGTTTGAAGATCTGAGTCATTCCTGATGAAGGCATCCTGGCAGGGCTTCTGCTGTGAGCTTTCAAGTTTTCTCAAGGTCCCTGGAATCCTTCAATCCTTCACGATACTTTGCGTTAGGCCCTGTCACAATATGTCGAGGTGGCAGATACAGAGCAGGCATACTGAGTCTGGCCAGATAAGTTATTTACCTGCATCTCCCCCAGGACCAGTGAAGTTGCCCGGAGCAGGTAGGAGTCTCATGGAGACCCTTCACATTTCGACAACTCTCTTCTTGATCAAACTTGAGTCAGATGCTCTGGAGCCCCCTTCCTGACGAGGCTTCAAACTTGACCTGTAAACTTTGAAAGCCTGCGAACTGTCAGCATAAATGATTTTGTCCACCCTACACACTAAGAGACTCGCAAAAATGCTAGAAATAGTTTCTAAGAACAGTTCAAGGCTGTGCTCCTGGGATGACTCTAGCACCCTTAAAATTCTTGAGAAAGTTCAAGACTGTCCAGAGAACTTACTGCTTGTTCAGTAGACTTCTGACCTCCTTTCCTTCAATCATTGTTAGAAAACTTACAATTATAAAATTCTTACTCTGTCCCTCTGGGCTGGATTGTCCCTGATCCAGAGTGTCTTTCTCAAGGACTTGGTAGTCATCCTTTGAAGTACAATCTTTGAGGATCAGGCTCTGTCCTGCAGCCTCTGGGAGGGTAGGAGTTTGACTTTGATAAGCACCAGTGAGAAGACACATGTGGCTTAACCACATGACCAGCTTCCCCTCCCTTTATCCTCTTTCACTAATTTCCTTTAGCATGTTCCCATGTTTTAAAAGTCTCCCACCTTTCATTTCTGGCGAGTTGAGCTCAGCCTATACTGAATTACCTTTCCCTACTACAGCAATCTGCATGAAAGCTGTCTCGCCACCTTTATGAAATGTCAAGCCTCATCTCTCTCTGACAGGTTGAATATGACACATTTGTACCTGTCATACTACACTGAAGACATTTGAAAGAAAATGACAAAATGAAACAGCTCCTGAGGACGATGTGGTTTGTAAGCTGGGCATTCTGCAGTGAAGCTACAATATTCATCCATTCCTCATAAGCTAAGGCTGTATTGTTTCACTACACACAGGAGGAGAGTTCAGACAAGAGACTCCAACAGTTTTTTTCTTATGTGAATACACATCTGTCTGGGCTGGAAGAGTTCCCTTTCAAACTGGGGCACCAATGTCCTCCACACCCTTTTTGGTCATGAAAGAGAATAACTGCATTAGGATAAGTCCTCAGAATTCTAGCTCTGGAAGAGGCTGCAGTGGTGGTTGAGCCTCATGTCTCAGAATAAGGACTCACAGGCCATCCCGGTCAGGCACGAGACAGATGAACACTGGTGGCCAATGTTTGGGCAAGCCAGATCATCTGCAACACTTTGTCTATCTTAACACTGTTGGCATTTTGGGTCAGATAATTCTTATTGTTCAGGGCTGTTCTGTGTACTGTAAGACATTTCATAACATCCCTGGCTTCTGCCCCATGGGTGTCAATACCATTCCTCCCTCTTTGTTGGGATAATCAAAAAAGTATCTGTACGCTGTCAAATGTCCCACTGGGGGCAGCAATGCTATTAGTTGAGAACCACTGATCTACAGGAAATGTTTGCAATCTTCTCTAATTTGGGTTTCTTTTCCAAATGAGTAAGCATGTTTCAGATGAGCATATTTTGGGGTCTTAAACTTTTCTTTGTGGGCTATCATGAGTTTGACTAGGTTAAGAGCAAAACATTTTTGCTTCTAATATTTTTATTGATATTAGCCTTATTAAGCTACCTTATTTTCTCTCAAGCCTAGAACATATCCAGACCTGTCTTATTATGTGTGTGTGTGTGTGTGTGTGTGTGCGTATCTGTCCACTAAAATACCTTCTACAGCTGTATGTAAGCTGTGGGAACAGTCAACTTTCTTCCACACAGAAGCTCTACAGGCGACTTTTATCATGAGACTCTGCTTTTTCCGGCACCTACTGTCAGTGCTTGAGCATTCTTTTCCTAATTTTCCCCCTATCCATACACCACTATCTTTTTCTTCTTGATAAGTATTGTATTTAGTTTATCCAGGACGAGAGTCACAGATACCAGACCCCTTGATTGGCATCCTGCCTCCCATCCTTCTTGGAGCATCTCCTTCCCTGTACAGTAGCCAGAGTGATGAGATGCCCATTAAGGATGCCTAATCGCTCTTCTGTTTTCCTCTTCAGATTTCACCCAAGTAAGTCTGAAATAAAACATGCTGCTTTTTTGAGGCACAAGACCTGAGATCGTCTCTCTGTGGGAGGATTTCAGTCATGCCTTCTGGCTTGACAACTGTTTGCTTCAAGGAAATAGGATGACAAGGATTGTGGCTCCCTGGTGACTCACCCGTGCAGAAGTACAGGTGCTGCTTCTCGTAGTCGATGTATTTGATTTTGTTCTTGCCATACTGAAGGAAGAGAGAATAAAACTGAAGTAAGAACAATATAGACTTCTGTTATTATACTCAAGGTTGTGTGTGTGTGTATGTGTGCACACGCATGCACATGTGTGTCTGTCTGTGTGTGTGTCTATGTGTGTGTGTGCGTGTGTGTGTGCATATGTGTGTGTCTGTGTGGGTGGTGTACGTGTGCGTGTGTCTGTGTGGATGTGCGTATGTCAGTGTCTGTGTGTGCACATGTGTTTGTGTGTGTGTCTGTGTGTGTGTACCTGTGTGTGTGCGTGTGTGTGCATGTGCGTGTGTGTGTCTGTGTGTGTGCGTGTATCTCTCTGTGTGTGTGTGTCTGTGTGCGTGCATGCATGTGTGTGTGTGTGTGTGTGTGTGTGTGTAGAGTCTTTATAGAAAGAGCTATCTGGTCAGAGTTCATTTACTGTCAAACTGAAGGCACTGAGGAACCAGAACTGAAGGGGGAGGAAATATTTTGGTGACTTTTTCTTTATTTAAATGTGGGCAATTCTTGCAGGGATGGTTTATTCCATTTGAATTCAGGGGTTGTGATAGTTTATTATTATTTCCATGGGAGCCATTTTAAAATTTTTGCCCTGGGGTGGAATGGAAAGGTGATGGAGGAGAAATATTTCTGATAAGTTTTCAAGGTCTTCTTCAACCTATGTGCTTAGAATTCTGCTTAAAGCTCAGTCTGCTTGTATCCATTCATCCATTTAACAGATATCTGTTGAATGGTTACATTATAAAACACATAGTCATAACCTTTATGTCATCTTTCCTCCTTTATTTCCATCAGTGGATCTCATGCTGTGCTTTACTCATTTTAAGGCATGATAACATATAATTGCACTCATCTCACATGCTAGTAAAGAAATGCTAAAATTCTCCAAGCCAGGCTTCAGCAATACATGAACTGTGAAATTCCAGATGTTCAAGCTGGTTTTAGGAAAGGCAGAGGAACCAGAGATCAAATTGCCAGCATCCGCTGGATTATTGAAAAAGCAAGAGAGTTCCAGAAAAACATCTATTTCTGCTTTATTGACTATGCCAAAGCCTTTGACTCTATGGATCACAATAAACTGTGGAAAATTCTGAAAGAGATGGGAACACCAGACCACCTGACCTACCTCTTGAGAAACCTGTATGTAGGTCAGGAAACAATAGTTAGAATTGGACATGGAACAACAGATTGGTTCCAAATAGGAAAAGGAGTACGTCAAGGCTGTATATTATCACCCTGCTTATTTAACTTATATGCAGAGTACATCATGAGAAACTCTGGGCTGGAGGAAGAACCGGCTGGAATCAAGATTGCCGGGAGAAATATCAATAACCTCAGATACCCAGATGACACCACCCTTATGGCAGAAAGTGAAGAGGAACTAAGGAGCCTCTTGATGAAAGTGAAAGAGGAGAGTGAAAAAGTTGGCTTAAAGCTCAACATTCAGAAAATGAAGATCATGGCATCTGGTCCCATCTCTTCATGGCAGATAGATGGGGAAACAGTGGAAACAGTGGCTGACTTTATTTTTGGGGGCTCCAAAATCACTGCAGATGGTGAGTGCAGCCATGAAATTAAAAGACACTTACTCCTTGGAAAGAAAGTTATGATCAACCTAGACAGCATATTAAAAAGCAGAGACATTACTTTGCCAACAAAGGTCCGTCTAGTGAAGGCTATGTTTTTTCCAGTGGTCATGTATGGATGTGAGAGTTGGACTATAAAGAAAGCTGAGCACCAAAGAATTGATGCTTTTGAACTGTGGTGTTGGAGAAGACTCTTGAGAGTCCCTTGGACTGCAAGGAGATCCAATCAGTCCATCCTAAAGGAGATCAGTCCTGGGTGTTCATTGGAAGGACTGATGTTGAGGCTGAAACTCCAATACTTTGGCCACCTGATGTAAAGAGGTGACTCATTGGAGAAGACCCTGATGCTGGGAAAGATTAAATGATTGTAAGTAATATGGTGTGCATTGGCTTTGAAATTATAGTAAACAGAAACCTAAGCCTCGCGGGATACGTCTCTTGAATGATGGAGAAGTGATGGTGTCTCCATCCTCTGTGAAGAGGCAGCATGTGAACTGGATACAGTTCTACAGAAGGAGCTTCTGGAGGGGGCCAGACTGCCTCATGAACTCCCGTGAGACAAGTCTCCATTGCTGCGAGGGACTGAGGAGAGAAGTCAAAGTGTCATAAGTTTAGTGATCAGACGAGGAGTTCACAGGGATTCCCTGGTGGCTCAGACTGTAAAGTCTGCCTGCGATGTGGGAGACCCAGGTTGGATCCCTGGAGAAGGAAATGACAACCCACTCCAGTATTGTTGCCTGGAAAATCCCATGGGTGGAGGAGCCTGGGGGGCTACAGTCCATAGGGTGGCAAAGAGTCAGACATGACTGAATGACTTCACTTTAGGAGTTTGCAAACTTCAGAGAGTTCTGACTTGTTTGTGGAGTCTTTGGAAGGACAACTGACTGAAGACTACAGTCAAGGTTTCTTTCTTTCTTTTATTTTCTTTATATCTTGGCAGGAGACTTTTCCCTAATTGGAAGACTTTTCCCTAATTTCCAAGACTGGGAAAACCTATTTTGAGAGAGTTACACAATCCTGGTTACCACAAAGTCCAGGCAGAAAGTGACCAAGCTACATTCCTTTGTTTTTAGAAAGCTCCTAAATTCTTCCAGAAGGAGATAGAACCTCTTCCTAAGCACTTAATTCCCAGGATCCATCATTTCTTCTCAAGGAAAGATACCTTTCTGTGATTATCCTTATACCTTCTGTGTTGAAAGCAGACTATAAACATCTTGGTAATAATCCTTACATGCTGGTTTTTAAGCTGAGGTTTTAAGCTGAGACATCCTGGAGTTTGCCTTCCTTTTTCTTTTCCTTAAGAAGTCTGAACTAGAGTCGAGGTCCTGTGTATTATGAAGCATTTGAGCTGAGTTTCATGTATGCTGCTGCTGCTGCTGCTAAGTCGCTTCAGTAGTGTCTGACTCTGTGCGACCCCATAGACGGCAGCCCACCAGGCTTCCCCGTCCCTGGGATTCTCCAGGCAAGAACACTGGAGTGGGTTGCCATTTCCTTCTCCAATGCATGAAAGTGAAAAAGTGAAAGTGAAGTCGCTTAGTCTTGTCCGACCCTCAGCGACCCCATGGACTGCAGCCTTCCAGGCTCCTCTGTCCATGGGATTTTATAGGCAAGAGTACTGGAGTGGGGGTGCCATTGCCTTCTCTGGAGTTTCATGTATAAATGAGCCAAAATGGACCTAAATTAAAATAACAGCTTAGTTTCTTCCAACAGCTAGAATTAGTTGACATAACTAGATATGTAGATGGTTCATGATTTAGCACTTGTTGAATGTACTGCCATGCCTTCTATGAGTGATTTAGCCTGAATGACTTTTAAGATCATAGAGTTATTCATTCCACATTTTCTTCTTTTCTTACAACACCAGATTCACTTATTTAAAATTTATATCCTGGAGTTAAAAGAAGAGATGCTCTGAAAACATGCTTGAAGCCAGAATCTCCAGCCTGATCTCCTCAAGACAAAGGTGTAGACCTTTCCAAGAACCACTTCCTGGAACATTTCTCTAGTGCTTAGGATTTGTAAACATACCTTGACAGGTTGTATATCTCCAACAACAAAAAATGGGCCCAAAACAACATCTGGGTCTTTGGGGTAGATGTTTGTTTTTACATGGTGTTGGAAGTGTCGGTTATTCCACCATTTTGCAGAGAAACCCTGAGAAGAAGAGAACATTCATTAGCTGCAAGAGTTCTCTCCTGAAATATCTTTCCTTATCAGAGTTTTTCAAAACCAAACAAAATCAACCCTGAATATTCATTGGAAGGACTGATGCTGAAGCTGAAGTGCCAATCCTGGCCACCTGATGCAAAGAGCCAACTCACTGGAAAAGACCCTGATGCTGGGAAAGATGGAGGGCAGGAGGGAAAGGGGATGACAGAGGATGAGATGGTTGGATGGTATCACTGATTCAATGGACATGAGTCTGAGTAAACTTTATGAACTGGTGAAGGACAGGGAAGCCTGGTGTGCTGTGTTCATGGGGTTGCAATGAGTTGGACATGACTAGCACTTGAATTGGAGAGGGCAATGGCAACCCACTCCAGTACTCTTGCCTGGAAAACCCAATGGATGGAGGAGGCTAGTGGGCTACAGTCCATGGGGTCGCTAGGAGTTGGACACGACTGCGCGACTTCACTTTCACTTTTCACTTTCATGCATTGGAGAAGGAAATGGCAACCCACTCCAGTTTTCTTGCCTGGAGAATCCCAAGGATGGGGGAGCCTAGTTGGCTGCCATCTATGGGGTCGCACAGAGTCGGACACGACTGAAGCGACTTAGCAGCAGCAGCAGCAGCAGCAGCAGCAGCAGCAGCAGCAGCACTTGAATAGTAACAATCAGAGTTTTATGCCTACATCTCCAAAGTTTAATTAGGATATGGATTCCTGGAACATGCCGCCCCCCATTCCTGGGTCACAGAATGATTCATTGGCTAGAGGCTCTAAAAGCCTACCAGCAAATAATTATCTTATCCAGGAACATAAATTCCAGGCTAAAACAACTCCTGATAATGAAGAAGAATAAAAACCATTGAAATGAAATGTTTTTCCATCTATCTTTTTATTGTCCTCATTTTAAAAAGAAATATGAAATAGGTAGAGCAGATAGTACACTTCTTATTTTATAAATAAAGAAACTTCAGCTCTAAAACTAATTAGTTCGGGGCGGGGGGCGGAAATGGCACCAGGGTTCCTTCTTCAATGAATATTTTAAAGAGTCATGGATCTGAAGTCATCTCCTATGGGGGCTTGCCTCTGATCATCACATGTTCAAGCTTCAGTGATCTCATTAAATATAAATGAGAATAAAAGTATTTTAGTTGATGCCGAGCTCATGTCATCTCTGATTAATTTGTTTGGAATTTTCTCTCTTTCAGTGAAAATCTAAAGGTTTTAACAGAGAAAAGGATTTGGAAGCACATCAACTTAGTTGCATCCACCAGATGTATAAATGCTTCTGTGTGGTTTGGGAAAATTATCTACCCTTTGATGTTCAATTTCACCTTCAGTAAATATAGTATAATACAATGACATTTACCTGCATGGGTTGTTTGAGGAGACATGAGATGCTGTGTGTAGAATTCTGGCATACTGAGACATTCAATTTCTCTTCTCTTCCCCTATTATGTTAATCATTTATAGAAGAATAAGCAATAGTCATAGTTTTTATTGCATATTTGACATTTCTCAAAAATCAATTAATGTGTATTTTAGATCTGCAGTGCTCAGTAGAGTAGCCCTTATCTGTGTGTGGCCACTGAGCACTTAATATGTGACCAGTCAAATTGAGGCGGGCTGTGTAAGGATATAATACATACTAGATTCAAAGCCTCAGAATGAAAAAAGAAATGTAACATATGTTAATAATTTTTATATTTCTTTCACGTTAAAATGAAAATATTTGGAATATATACAGGAGTAATAAAGTTGGAAGAGGGTGTTTGCTGTGACCAGTGTGTTCTCTTGGCAAAATTCTGTTGGCCTTTGTCCTGCTTCATTCTGTACACCAAGGCCAAACTTGCCTATTACTCTGAGTATCTCTTGACTTCCTACTTTTGCATTCCAGTCCCCTATAATGAAAAGGACATCTTTTTTTTTGGTGTTGGTTCTAGAAGGTCTTGTAGGTCTTCATAGAACCATTCAACTTCAGCTTCTTCGGCATTAGTGTTTGGGGCATAGACTTCGATTACTGTGATATTGAATGGTTTGCCTTGGAAATGAACAGAGATCATTCTTTAATTTTTGAGACTGCATCCAAGTACTGCATTTTGGACTCTTTTGCTGACTATGATGGCTACTCCATTTCTTCTAAGGGATTCCTGCCCACAGTCATAGATACAATGGTCATCTGAATTACAGTTGCCCATTCTGGTCCATTTTAGTTCACTGATTCCTAAAATGTCTATGTTCACTCTTGTCATCTCTGGTTTGATCACTTCCAAATCACCTTGATTCATGGGCCTAACATTCCAGGTTCCTATGCAATATCGCTCTTTACAGTGCTGGACTTCACTTCCACCACCAGCCACATCCATAGCTTAGCATCTTTTTCACTTTGGCTCTGTCTCTTCATTCTTGCTGGAGTTATTTCCCCACTTTTCTCAAGTAGCATATTGGGTACCTACCGACCTGGGACTTCATCTTTCAATGCCATATCTTTTTGCCATATCATACTGTTCGTGGGGTTATCAAGGCAAGAATACTGAAATGGAGTACAAAATGAAGCAGGGCAAAGGCTAGCAAAGTTAGCTAGACTTGGATTAATGTGATACTGAATGGTTTGCCTTGGAAATGAACAGAGATCATTCTGTCATTTGGTTTCTCATCAAATCCTAGAACATCATAGAAAGGCTGATATCCAGTTGAAGTCCTAGTTTTAGAGATGAGAACACTGAGAGCCAGAGATAGAATCTGACTTGTTCAGGGTTGCACAGTGAGCGTTATCAGAGCCAGGGCTAAAACCCGCTTTCATCAACCCTTGTACTATTATCTAGCATCTGTCCACCTATCCATCCATCATTCCACCCATCCATCCATTCCTTCATGCATTCAACAAATGCTTATTGAAGGCCTACTGTGTGTTAGGCACTCTGTTAGGCACTGTATTTCAGGGGTGCATAGGATAGTGTGCCTGTCCTCCTGGAGCATATCTGAGGGGGATAAGACCAATTGTCCCTGCTTTTTCCAGCAATCTGGGTTTTGCAACCCTCAACTCTTAAACAGAGCAATCTAACTTCACTTGGTTCTCTCTTTTGTTAAACTTTTATCTGTTCTGCATCTTTTCTTTTATTTGTACATAGTCCTCCCAGGATTAAATAGTTTGCTGGATTCCCATAACCTCCCAGAAGTGCATGTCCAGACCCCTTCTAAGAATATCCCTACTCATGACTTTATAGGGTATATCTCCTGAGAGGTGGTTCTTTAATGGTGTACCAGCTGCTGCTAAGTCGCTTCAGTCATGTCCGACTCTGTGCAACCTCATAGACAGCAGGCTCCCCCATCCCTGGGATTCTCCAGGCAAGAACACTGGAGTGGGTTGCCATGTCCTTCTCCAATGCATGAAAGTGAAAAGTGAAAGTGAAGTCACTCAGTCGTGTCCGACTCTTAGTGACCTCATGGACTGCAGCCTACTAGGCTCCTCTGTCCATGGGATTTTCCAGGCAAGAGTACTGGAGTGGAGTGCCATTGCCTCCTCCAATGGTGTACCAGGGATTGGGCCAAATAGTTTATTGGCTAAGAAAAAAACAGAACTTTTTAATAAAAATAAACTTTTTCTCTTAAACATTTAAAATTCTAGTTTTAGCATATATGTTATAATGTTATGTGTGTGTGTGTGTATAAATATCTATTTCTGCTTTATTGACTATGCCAAAGCCTTTGACTGTGTGGATCACAATAAACTGTGGAAAATTCTGAAAGAGATGGGAATACCAGACCACCTGATCTGCCTCTTGAGAAATCTGTATGCAGGTCAGGAAGCAATAGTTAGAACTGGACATGGAACAACAGACTGGTTCCAAATAGGAAAAGGAGTGCGTCAAGGCTGTATATTGTCACCCTATTTATTTAACTTATATACAGAGTACATCATGAGAAATACTGGGCTGGAAGAAGCACAAGCTGGAATCAAGATTGCCAGGAGAAATATCAATAACCTCAGATATGCAGATGACACCACCCTTATGGCAGAAAGTGAAGAGGAACTCAAAAGCCTCTTGATGAAAGTGAAAGTGGAGAGTGAAAAAGTTGGCTTAAAGCTCAACATTCAGAAAACGAAGATCATGGCATCCGGTCCCATCACTTCATGGGAAATAGATGGGGAAACAGTGGAAACGGTGTCAGACTTTATTTTTCTTGGCTGCAAAATCACTGCAGATGGTGAGTGCGCCATGAAATTAAAAGACGCTCACTCCTTGGAAGGAAAGTTATGACCAACCTAGATAGCATGTTCAAAAGCAGAGACATTACTTTGCCAACAAAGGTTCGTCTAGTCAAGGCTATGGTTTTTCCTGTGGTCATGTATGGATGTGAGAGTTGGACTGTGAAGAAGGCTGAGCGCTGAAGAATTGATGCTTTTGAACTGTGGTGTTGGAGAAGACTCTTGAAATTCCCTTGGACTGCAAGGAGATCCAACCAGTCCATTCTGAAGGAGATCAGCCCTGGGATTTCTTTGGAAGGAATGATGCTAAAGCTGAAACTCCAGTACTTTGGCCACCTCATGTGAAGAGCTGACTCATTGGAAAAGACTCTGATGCTGGGAGGGATTGGGGGCAGGAGGAGAAGGGGACGACAGAGGATGAGATGGCTGGATGGCATCATCGACTCGATGGACATGGGTTTGAGTGAACTCCGGGAGTTTGTGATGGACAAGGAGGCCTGGCGTGCTACGATTCATGGGGTCACAAAGAGTCAGATACGACTGAGTGACTGAACTAAACTGAACTGAATTATATATATATATATATATATATATATATATATAATATGTATAGTCAGTACATTGTTAGTATATTTACATCTACTTGTGGGGTGTGTAGTAATATTTTTTGCTGATAAGTATGTAGAAACCACTGCTTAGTGAAATGACTTTCAGAATCCCATCATACTCCTGGAACATTCTGTACCTTGAGATGACCAGTCACAAAATTTTGCATCAGGTGGTTCCACTTGGACTTCTTAAATACGGAAAGGTGTCCCATGTCATGTTGCAGAAATGAATCCTGAGCCTAGAAGAGACAGGGTTACTGTCAGAGAAGTTGACAAGGTAAGAAGAAAGTAGTAAGTGAGGCCACTGGTAGGTTTGGGAACCCATGAGAACAGTGGGAGATCTTGTCTGACCTCAAGCCAAGTGTGTATCTGTCACACTTGCTGAGTTCTTTCCCATCTCTGTGCCTTTGCACAGGTGGTTCTCTCAGCCTAGAATGCTCTTCTCTCCACTGTCAGAATCTTCCAGTGTGGAATGGAAAGAGGATGCCTTTCAAGTCAGGCTAACTTGGGCTCTAAACTGTCCTTCACCACTTTACAAGTTATACAACTCTTGGCAAGCTAGTTGGTAGCTCTGAACTCAGTTCTTTGTCTGAGAAGCAGAGATTATAATAAACCTTGCTCATTCAGCTGTCGTGCAGCCAAAATACATGTAAAATTCCTGATAATGCTAAGCAGTCAAACAAATATTTGTTTCCTTTCTTGATTCTAAAAGTTGCTTTTCAAAGAATAAAGCAAGTTGACTTTTCGAGAAAAAAATTAGCATATAAAATTTTGTAATTAACACTGATGTTAATTCTCCATGAAATCATCCCCAATTGCCTCAATTAGAATTAGATGCCTCTTTCTGCTCCCAGAGCACATGCTTGTTTCTTTTCCTTCTGCCTTGTATCCTGTCTAGATATTTCAATGACCAGCTCCTCCCCTGGATGACTGTTTCCCAAGGGCAGGGTCAGGTGCGTTTCCCTTTGTGTCCACAATACAGTGCTGTGGTCATAGAAGGCCATCTTCAGAGATCTGTGCTTCATTCAAAGGATTTATCAATTGCCCTGCTACACGCCAGTTGCTGATTGCCATTTCTGGCAGAATACATGATCCTATTATCATGTAATAATAAATAGACTCTCTTCATAGACTGATGTATTGATAAGTATTGGTGAAATGAGGCTTTTGGCTAGGGTCTCAGGGAATTAAAAAAAATACAGATAGATAACATCTTTAGTAGAATCTCTTATTATGAAACATCATGTATAAATAGTGATATATATATATATATATATACACATATATATATATATATACACATATATATATATACACATATATATACACACACACACACATATAGGTATAAATTAATGTGGAGCTTCCTTTCTTCATGGTGGCTAAGATGGTAAAGAATCTGCCTGCAATATGGGAGACTTGGATTTGATCTCTGGGTCAGGAAGATTCCCTGGTAAAGGGAATGGCAACATACTCCAGTATTCTTGCCTGAGGAAATCCATGGACAGGGGAGCCAGTTACAGTCCATGGGGTCAAAAAAGGTTGGAAACAACTGAGCGATTAAAAAGAAAACAAAATAAGTTCATGTATGTGCCTATAGTCTTAATAAAATCACTGAACAACCATGAAAAATGTTGGTTGGTTAATGAATGAAAGACAAAGGTGAAGGTTGCATGGCCTAGAATGGAACTTCAGTTACTGACATTGTGTGGATAATGTTGGGCAAAGAGCAGCAACTCTCAAGGATATTTACCACGTGCCAGTTTCTGTGCTAGGTACTCTACAGAGTAACTTCTTTAGTTCTCCTCAGAATATTTCCATAAAAAATTGTTACCCCATGTTACAGATAAGAGAACTGGGGCCCTGTAGGTTTTGAAAACTTATTGGTGTCAGACACTGATGACTAGCTTGCCAGGAAGTGCCAGGGAGCCACTGGCACCAGTGTAAAGAGAGAATAAAAAATTCTGAGGCTTCCCATAGAGCCTGCCTGGGCTTGGGATACCTACTCACCTGAGCAACTGTGAGAAGAAAATAAATGAATATTGTGATAAGCCAGCCACTGCCAAAATGCCACACTATTACCCAAGCCAGGGCCTCCAAAATCAAGACCTGGGCGAGGTGAAGGAAGAAGAACCCCAGGTTGGCATTGAACATATTCATGGTCTCTAATGTCCTCCGCAGTTCTTGGAAATCTTCTACCAACTGGGACTGTGAGATAAATATGCAAGAAAAGAATTAGTTCCTTCAGTGGAGAGGGAGTACAGATCAACATAATTATTAATCTATTTTAATAATTTAATCTATGATACCTTAATTTTATGAATAGATATTTATTTATTTAATAAGTATAATTAGGCATAATTTAAACAAAAAACCCAAACCTTAAAAAACGAACATAAAAGCAAAATGCTTAAAACAAGTTATGAAAATTTTTTTCTTTTCTGGAGAAGAGACAGATGAGTAGTGATTTGTAAACTGTCCTCAAATTGTTATGGGACTTATAATTTATTTCTTTTTTGGGGAGTGGGGGGTTCAATGAAGAGATACATATCTCTAACAATTCTCTTTTTAAAAATGATTAAAAAATTTTTTTGATGCAGATCATTTCTTTTGAAATCTTTATTGAATTTGTGACAATATTGCTTTTATTTTATTTTATTTTTTGGCTGTGAGGCATGTGAGATCCTGGCTCCCTGATGAGGGATCAAACCTGCACCCCCTATATTGAAAAGAGAAGTCTTAATGACTGGGCTGCCAGGGGAAAACCCGCAAAATTAATTTTCTACTTATCAGAACAAAAAATTTTATTGAAGTTTAGTTGATTAACAATGTTGTGTTAGTTTCAGGTGTACAGCAAATATATATATATATATATAAACATATATATATATGTTTATGTATACATATTGTTTCTTCAGATTCTATTCCATTGTAGATCATTATGAGATACTGAATATAGATCCCTGACAAACAGTAGGTCCTTGTTGTTTGTCTGTTTTATATGTAGAAGTGTGTATCTATTAATAATAGTTGCCTTTTTAAATTAACGTGTTGTTTGATCTCTGATTATACTTTGGGGAACTTTGCTATCTACATGGATCTGTGTTACTTTCTATGTTATCAGCTGATAACATAGATAAGTCGCTGGCTTATCACAATATCCATTTCTTTTCTTCTCATGGCTGCTCAGGTAAGTTAGGTATCCTAATCCCAGGCAGTGGCTTTATGACTGGCATATCAATATGCCAGTCTTTAGCGTGTGCAAAAGACTCCTTTATGAAAGATAGAGTTCACTTAGGTTAGCTGAAAGGATGCATTTCCTGTGAGATGCTCAGGAGCTCTACAGGAATGAGACAGGGTCTCCTGTGGTATTAGTGAGTGTGTCTTCCCTGGTGGCTCAGAGGGTAAAGCGTCTCCCTGCAACGTGGGAGACCGAGGTTCCACCCCTGGGTCGGGAAGATCCCCTGGAGGAGGAAATGGCAACCCACCCCAGTATTCTTGCCTGGAGAATCCCATGGAAAGAGAAGCCTAGTGGGCTGCAGTCCATGGGGTCACAAAGAGTCGGACATGACCGAGCACCTTCACTTTCACTTTTCATTGGCTGGAGGAGTCCTGATTCTGTGTACATGTACTGTGCTTATGTATGTAGGTCAAGTGCTAGCACTGATTTACAAACTTGCACATCATACTCAAGAGTCAGTGAAAGGCCTGGGAAGAAATATCTCCTTAGCTTAATGACTATAATGGGTTTGAAACTCAGACTGTTGAGAAAGTGACCAGGGTATAAGAATGAAAACTGGATTGTTCAGATGTAAAAGAGAAGAAAAATTTGAAATAATAATAAAAAAGAGCTATGAACATAATCCTAGAAGGAAGAAAATTCATTTCAAAATTCACTGATACTTTTAAATGATCCAATGCCTGGGAAAAGTCTGGATGGGCTAATCTTGAAAGGCCCCATGAACATCATAATTCTGGTGGCCATAGATAACTTTAATAGATCACACAAGTGTGCTAGTCAACAAAAGAGTCCGAAATACAGTACTTGGGTGCAAAATCAAAAAAGAAAGATGATCTCTGTTCATTTCCAAGGGAAACCATTCAATATCAGAGTAATCCAAGTCTGTGCCCTGACCACTAATGCTGAAGAAGCTGAAGTTGGATGGCTCTCTGAAGACCTACAAGACCTTCTAGAACTATTACCAAAAACGATGTCCTTTTCATCATCAGTTCAGTTCAGTCACTCAGTCGTGTTCGACTCTTTGAGACCCAGTGTACTGCTGCACGCTGCTTCCCTATCCATGACCAACTCCTGGAGCTTACTCAAACTCATGTCCATTTAGTCGATGATACCATCCAACCATCTCATTGTCTATCATCCCCTTCTCCTCCCACCTTCAATCTATCCCAGCATCAGGGACTTTTCAAATCCCTGTTCTTTGCATCAGGTGGCCAAAGTATTGTACTTTCAGCTTCAGCATCAGTCCTTCCAATGAACACCCAGGACTGATCTCCTTTAGGATGGACTGGCTGGATCTCCTTGCAGTCCAAGACACTCTCAAGAGTCTTCTCCAACACCACAGTTCAAAAGCATCAATTCTTCAGCGCTTAGCTTTCTTTCATCATAGGTGATTGGAATGCAAAAGTAGGAAGTCAAGACATACCTGGAGTAACAGGCAAGCTTTGCCTTGGAGTACAAAAGGAAGCTGGGCAGAGGCTAACAGAGTTTTGCCAAGAGAACACACTAGTCATAACAAACACCCTCTTCCAACAACATAATAGATGACTCTACACATGGACATCACCAGATGGTCAATACCGAAATTAGACTGATTATATTCTTTGCAGCCAAAGATGGAGAAGCTCTATACAGGCAGCAAAAGCAAGACCAGGAGCTGAATGTGGTTCAGATCACGAATTCCTAATTGCAAAATCCAGACTAAAATTGAACAAAGTAGATAAAACCACTAGGCCATTCAGGTATGACCTGAAGTAAATCCCTTGAAGTTATACAGTGGAAGTGAGAAATAGATTCAAGGGATAAAATCTGATAGACAGAGTGCCTGAAGAACTATGGACAGAGGTTCATAACATTGTACTGGAGGTGGTGATCAAAATCATCCCCAAGGAAAAGAAATGCAAAATGGCAAAGTGGTGTCTGAGGAGCCCTTACAAATAGCTGAGAAAAGAAGTGAAAGGCAAAGCAGAAAAAGAAAGATATACCTCTCTGAATGCAGAGTTCCAAAGAATAGCAAGGAGAGATAAGAAAGCCTTCCACAGTGATCAATGCAAAGAAATAGAGGAAAACAATAGAATGGGAAAGACTAGAGATCTCTTCATGAAAATTAGAGATACCAAGGGAGAATTTCATACAAAGATGGGCACAATAAAGGACAGAAACCATATGGACCTAACAGAAGCAGAAGATATCAAGAAGAGGTGGCAAGAATACACAGAAGAACTGTACAAAAAAGATCTTAATGACCCAGATAACCACGATGGTGTTGTGATCACTCACCTAGAGCCAGACATGCTGGAATATGAAGTCAAGTGGGCCTTAGGAAGCATCACTACCAACAAAGCTAGCAGAGGTGATGGAATTTCAGCTGAGATATTTCAAGTCCTAGAAGATGATGCTGTGAAAGTGCTGCACTCAATATGCCAGCAAATTTGGGAAACTCAGCAGTGGCCACAGGACTTGAAAAATCAATTTTCGTTCCAATCCCAAAGAAAGGCAATGCCAAATGATGTTCAGACTTCTGCACAATTGCACGCTAACAAAGTAATGCTTAAAGTTATCCAAGCTAGGCTTCAACAGTACATGAACTGAGAACTTCCAGATATTCAAGCTCGATTTAGAAAATATGGAGGAACCAGCAATCAAATTGCTAACATCTGTTGGATCATAGAGAAAGCAAGGGAATTCCAAAAGACATCTACTTCTGCTTCACTGACTATGCTAAAGCCTTTGACCATGTGGATCACAACAAGCTGTGGAAAATTCTTAATGAGATGGGAGTACTAGACTTGCCTCCTGAGAAACCTGTATGCAGCTCAAGAGGCAACAGTTTGAACCAGACTTGGAACAATGGACTGGTTCAAAATTGGGGAAGGAGTACATCAAGGCTGTATATTGTCACCCTGATTATTTAATTTACATGCAGAGTACATCATGTGAAATGCTGTGCTGGATGAAGCAGAAGCTGGAATCAAGATTGCTGGGAGAAATATCAACAACTTCAGATAAGAAGATCATACCACTCTAATGGCAGAAAGTGAAGGGGAACTAAAGAGTCTGTTGATGAAAGTGAAAGAGGAGGGTAAAAAAGCTGGCTTCAAACTCAACATTTAAAAAATGAAGATCATGGCATTCAGTCCAATCACTTCATGGCAACTAGATGGTGAAATAATAGAAACAGTGACAGAGTTTATTTTCTTGGGCTCCAAAAATCACTGCAGCTGGTGACTGCAGCCATGAAATTAAAAGATGCTTGCTCCTTGGAATAAAAGCGTTGACAAACGTAGATAGCATATTAAAAAGCAGAGACCTTACTTTGCCAACAAAGGTCCATATAGTCAAAGTTATGGGTTTTCCAGTAGTCATTTATAGATGTGAGAGTTGGACCAGAAAGAAGGTTGTGCACCAAAGAATTGTTGCTTTTGAACTGTGGTGTTGGAGAAGACTCTTTTTTTTTTTTTAATTTTATTTTATTTTTAAACTTTACATAATTTTATTAGTTTTGCCAAATATCAAAATGAATCCATCACAGGTATACATGTGCTCCCCATCCTGAACCCTCCTCCCTCCTCCCTCCCCATAGCTCTTGAGAGTCCCTTGGACAGCATGGAGATCAAACCTGTCAGTCCTATAGGAAATCAACCCTGAATATTCATTGAAATGACTGATGGTTAAGCTGAAGCTCATACACTGGCCACCTGATGGGAAGAACCAACTCAGTGGAAAAGACCCTGGTGCCTGGAAAGGTTGAGTGTGGGAAGAGAAGAGGGAGACAGAGGATGAGATGGTTGGATGGCATCATGGACTCAATGGACATGAGTTTGAGCAAACTCTGGGAGCTAGTGTAGGAACATGAAGGCCTGGCATGCTGCAGTTCACAGGGTCACAAAGAGTCAGACATGACTCACTGACAGAACAACGGCATCTCGGCTCCTACACCTTGTCATAGGAACAGGGCTATGTGTCCAGGCTGTGTGCCTGGTGGCCCACTCATCTCAGTACAGTGCATTGCTTCCTGACACACAGCCTTGAGGGATGCACATGGGCCCCAGGAGTCAGCCTAAGTATTCGTCTTGGGCCTGCATGTAACCAGTCCTCTCTCCTCAGATTCCTCCTATCCCCTTGTGAGTTTGTTTCTTCATTTCTTTAAGT
Source organism: Bos grunniens (assembly GCF_055505025.1). Lineage (NCBI taxonomy): Eukaryota > Metazoa > Chordata > Mammalia > Artiodactyla > Bovidae > Bos > Bos grunniens. The sequence continues at coordinate 81,047,788 of NC_141179.1, read as the reverse complement.
GGAAATGTAATTCTTATTCTTTCTGCCGCACAGTGATATCTGGTTCACCACTTTGTACAAAATATTTCAAAAGAATGGTACAACTGTAAGCTGTTTTAAAACATGAAGTGCAAAAAACAAACAAACAAACAAACAAACAAAAAAACCCACAAAAAACCCCCCACAGTGCTTAATATTAGCTAAAATCCCTTTAAGCGCAACCATTCTAGTGAAGTCTAATCTTATGGAGGCCCTGCCTTCTGAAGACAGTTTTTCAGTCAACCAAAGTCTTGGCAAAAGAAAAGTGGTGCTTTTCGTGGGGAATACCCAAAGGTTTGGAGCCAGAGAGAGGTGAACTGGAGTTCCTGTTCTTTGCTTTTCAGAGGGTAGTTTATTCTCCTGGAACTGTAATTTCTCCAATTGTAAAAAGAACTATAGCTAGGATATAGTCACATCATTGACTCAACAGCTATTTATGTAATTATTTATGGTAAAATATTATGGAATATTTATGGTATTGAGGACTCAGGGATGAGCAGAATTGACATAGTTTCTGCTCTTATGGAAACTGGTTTAACAGGGAACATCAAAGAATTATAAGCAGTCATGGAAAAAGAGAAGTTATGTGTAAGTTTCATGCCAAGAAGTAGGTGGTTAGAAACATGGAATTACTGTTTGGCACAGGGCACGCATCCCATTCCTTTGTTTCTCAGAGGTTTAAGAATTCTGAGGATCTCAGGAGGATGACACTGCTTTGAAATACTTGGAATCCTCTCATTTATGCCATTGCAGGTCCTCCCAGGCAGGATGGCTGGTTTCCCACAGAAAATGATAAATTGGCCCTGTAATATACCTCATCCCCATCCCTCCACATACTCTTGAGTCCCGAGACCTCACTCACGTTTTTGTTTCTCTCCTGATTGGGCTCTTCTGGAGCAAGCTCTCCAATGAGCAGTGGTTTAAGGTACAACCGCACAATGTCAGGGTCTGGATGCATGGCTCTGAAGACGTCCTGTGAATCAGAGAGAACTGTTAGAGGCTTAAAAATGACATGCTTACACACAGATTATCTCCCCTTTCTTACCTCATTCTGTACCGATCTTACGAATCAGCAAAGATTATGTTATAGAGCATTTACTTCTAACTCTAGGTTGACACTTCCAGTTCGTTGATCAGAATTACCCTTGAAATTCCTCTATGAAAGCCTCACACTGGAGATCCACCCACTGAGTACATGGCTTACTAGGCAAGTCCTGGGTAGAAAGTTGATCTCCAAGCATTGGAAGAGATCGTTGTTTATTTTATTGAGCCCAGAAGCAGTAGTTGGCTTTGAGATTATGGGCCATGGTGAATCTTTAGAGTCAAACCTCAGGCTTGGTGTGGGAGTTGCCCACATTGTTTGGAGCATGCAGCAACCAAGACTGCCTATGCAAATCACATCTCTCAGAGTTTCCCTTTTGGTTCTTGGTCAAGGACCAGGGGACAGAGGTCCTTGAATTAAGTTATTTCCAAGGAAAGACAAGTTAAAGTTGATGATAACAAACATCTAAGAGAGCATGGGAGCAAAGCCCTCGAATCCTTAGTTGTCTAAAGTGGCACTTTCTTGGTTAAGTTTATCACTGAAGGAGCCTTAGCACTCTTTCTAAAAAAAAAACAGAAACAAAACAAACAAACAAACAAAAAACACCATGGCATTCTCTGTAGGGGCTGGAGACAGGCACAAAATAGAGCTGACCAACTATATTTTTTCCAACTCCATTCCCATGTTAAGTAGTAACTCCAAGTGGCTATGAGAAGCAGTGTTGGTTCTCATGTCCTGCTTAAGTTTGGAAATAAGAGATAGACTTTTTTTTTTCTCCAGGGATTTAAACTGCTTTAGGGGGAAGGAGGCTTCCCCAAGAGTAAGATACTGGACTTCTTGCTATTATGGCTTTGAGAATAGGAATGACTAATATGAAGAAAAATAACCAAGGTTTTAATTTGAATATGTGGAATCCGTACACAATACCCTGGAGTGGTGGTGTTGCATGGTGCTGATTAGGAAACTGGATCCCCGAGCAGCCTTCCTACACTTAAGTTCTACACTTGCTGTGCAACTGTGGACAAGTCTCTTGACCAGCCCATGCTCCTGTTTTCTCTTCCCTAACACGGGAGTGAAGGTAATAGCTACTCAATTTATAAAGTTATTATAAAAATTAAGTGAATTGATTAGAATCTGAGAGGTTTATAGTAAATTCTCAAACATATTAGTTCTCTTTCCTATATATATACCTCTAGGCTTCCCTGGTGGCTCAGATGATAAAGAATCTGACTGCAATGCAGGAGACCCCAGTTAGATCCCTGGGTTGGGAAGATCCCCTGGAGAAGAAAAAGGCAACCCATTCCAGTATTCTTGCCTGCAGAATTCCATGGACAGAGGAGCCTAGTGGGCTACAGTCCACGGTGTTGCACAGAGTTGTACATGACTGAGTGACTAAGACACACCTCGATAAGAGCTACCTGCCTTCCTTCTCTTCAGTAAAATATAACTGTTCAGAGAGTTTCTTTCCATACTCCACTCAGAGTGAGCTCTGAATTGTTTTAGTGAATACAATGAACCCTCCATCTTCAAAATCTAAAGCAACTTTAGATATATCTAGAACTACATACAAGCCGACACATAAAGCATGTCCATATGTGTAGGCTTGTATGTGTATATATATAATGAATGAGGCTATTCAGAAGGGTGCAGTATCAACTCTTTAGAATCACTTTTCTAGATTCAGTGATGTAAGAAGGGATTTGTATCTGCTAGAACCAGTCCAGGCTCTACTGTTCATTCTGCCTTTGTACACTTTCTCTGACCGCCTTGGGAAATGCTGCTCTCAAAGATGTGTTTTCATTGTCACATTCAATGACCCTAAAGTTAGTTTACCTAACCAGGATGAGAGTCATTCGGTGATTAACTATGTGACTAAAACATTTCAGGGTGGCCCATACTGAAAAATCATGTTCTGCCTGCTGTTAAGGAAGAGATGAGGGTGAGAAACATTCTGAGGGATCAAGATCAGAGTGTAGAGGAGGTGTGAGGCCCTGCATTTGCATCTTACTCTGAGCAGTCATCCAGAGCCCTGGAACAGTGTGCTGACGCTAATATTCCTCTGGGTTCACTGTTTCTTCTGTTCTTCAGCAAGATTCACAGGTCAATACTGCGACAACAGAGCCTGAAGACCTACAGAGTTTTCCAGAAGAATAAGAATTTCCCTGCTGTGTGGAACTCTTTTCATTGTATTAATGGGCAGTACAAAAGTGGCTTAGGTAGTCTTAGAATATTGTTTGAAGGAATTCCCTATTAGAGTCTAGATACTTGAGTACGTTGTGAAATCTCCTTCTCAAAAGACCTTCAAAAATGAGTTATTGTTTTTTTTTTTTTTTTCAATTAACATTATTTGGCAAGTGTGTTCCTCCTGAGGAAAGTCCAGGGGTAAATGAAAGGGAGAGGGAGTAATACCATTTTTTTAGTGTATCCTGTGTACAAGGTGCTCTATGAGCCAATTCATAAATATCAACTTACTTCTGTGAGGTTCCATCATGTTTGTTATACATATAAAGATTCCAAATCTCAGAACATTGCCACAGTAAGTGGGAGAGCCAGGATTTGAACTCAAGGCTATGTGGCTTTAAAGCCAGGAAGCCATAAAGGTCCATTCCAGCCTTAATATGTACAGTTCTTTTCCTGAAAGAAGGATGACACAAGATTGTTTTGGGAGGATGTTAAGATCAGTATATGCATGCTAGGCAGTTAGTAAAGTATTTCCCCGTCTTAGGTTTTAATGACGTGCATCACTTTGTCTGTGGCCCCAACCTACTTCTCCAGGTTTACCTCTCACCATACCCTTCATGCCTCATCCTGTCCAATGGAACTCTCCCTATTCAGTAAACATTCCATGACCCTGTATAGTTCTGAAGCTTTGTGATACATACTGCTCCCTTTGCCTTGACTGCTTTCCTCCATTTTTTTTTTTTTTTCTGCTTAAAAGTTCCTTCTCATTCTTGAACATCCAGATGAAATATGCCTTCCTAACACAGTCAGGAAAGTTATTTATGATCTCTTCTGGGCTCCCATTACACTTTGTTCCTAAAGTTTTTCAGATGATGTTGCAGTGAATCTTTGTATTCACAAAGGCCTTCTCCAGTGCCTTTTGACTTTTTGGAAGACTGGGACCATGCACTATTGATTAAATTATACCTGATGTTTTTCGCTGTGCCTGGAATATGACATGTAATCAAGAGATGTCTGATGAACAAGGAAAGGGTGAATGAATAGAGCAGTATATGACTTCTCTAAAAAGGAGAAAGTTGAGAAGTATTGAGTTCAAAGGATATGGGTCTTAAGCATTGCTGTCTCTTCCCCACTCTCAGCATCTCTATTTTCTGACCTTTTAACTACTTTATCATTTCTCATTTTCATCTGTTATCTTTTGATTCACTTCTCAACCATCATCTCTATTTCCTAACCTATTCATAAATTTATACTGTAGCTCTTCTTAACACTGATTATTTCCCAAACAGTATCAACACAGAGGAAAGATGTGATTATCTTTGCTTTCACAGTGACTTTGGAAATCCTGCTGATTTTTTTGCTGTTATTTAATGGGGGCTGGAAAGATGTCCTTTATTGGAAGAGCAGTATGATCCCTAGTGGGAGAGACAAGTATGTAAAGTGAGAAGGCCTGAGAAGGATCATGTCCTTACATCTTAACTACTGTATATAGGCTGTGCCCCGCATCAAGGCACTTGGCCTAGAGGGCATGTGTGGGTTGAAATTCAGGAGACACTCCATTTGCCAAATATTGTTCTGCAATCAATCAAAGTGTGTGCCCATTAAATTTACACCAAAATACAGTATAGGGAGCAGTGCAGTATGTTGTTTATATTGGGAAAATTGCTTAATCTCGGAAGCTTCGATTTGTTTTCTAACTGTGGACACTACTTAGTCTGCTCCATAGGCTCATTTATTCAGTCGTTACAAAACCTTGCTCAAGACTTAGCCTAGCATCAAAGAGCTTAAACTTTGGAATCAGATGCCATTAAATGATGATACTTTTATATTATTATTATTTGGTTCATCTGAAGTGGGTTGAAACTTCCCCAAATTCAGAAAAATAAAACACCCACCCATGGTGAATATATGTATATAGTCACAAAACAATATAACTAGAACATAGATTTTGATTTACTTATCTCAAAAAGCTCACAGGGGACTTCCCTGTCAGTCTGGTAGTTAAGACTCCATGCTTCCAATGGAGGGTGTGGGTTCCATCCCTGTTGGGCAACTAAGGTCCCACCCGCCTTGCAGCACAGCCAAAAAAATAAAAATAAAAAACTCACCAGAATATTCAATACCCAGCCACAGACACCCATTCCTACACCTTTGGGTAGTTCCTTTTCTGGTTCCTTTTCAGATCTCACCTGTTTCAAGGCAAATGCTAAATCAAGGTCCCTCGTATTTCTGGGAGATCACAAGTTTTGAGTAGGCTAATTTATGGGGAGAATATAGTCTTTGCCTTTGTTGTGGAAAAGAGCCACTTTGGAGTGGAGAATGTTTACATGAAGTCACCAAGATTCCCCTCCACCCACATGGATAAACAGAGGGTTATTATTATTATTTGTAATAACTCACTCTATCATTTGAGAACTTTCCTTAGTTGAGATTTTTTTCCTGTGATATACTTAACTAAGCTCCAGGCCAGACTCTCTCTATCTCCACTGTCCCCACCAAACCTGCTCATCTTCCTGGCTTCATTATCTCGTAATGGCAACTGCCACCCACCTACCTACATAAGGCATCCATCAGACAGTTTAGACTCCTTACTCCTGCTTACTTACCCAGCCACTTATCCCCTATTATAAATTATGTCTCCTGGTTATCCATCCTCTCTTCCTCATTTCTGTTGTCAGTGCCTTATTCAGGACTTCAGCATGTTCCCTGGACTCCTTCCTTCATTTTGACTCTTTAAAAAAAAAAATATTTTAAATGGGACTATAGCCTATTAACAATGCTGTGATAGCTTCAGGCGGACAGCAAAGGGACTCAGCCATACGGATACCTGTATCCATTCTGCCTTGACTAACTCTTCTTGATCTTCAACCTTTACTTAACCACCAGGCTGATGTTTGAAAAAGAGTCCCTCTTCATGGCCATTGTCACCCATTAGCACTTTAAGTGCACTTGTCTCTTTGCTCTTGTAACTATTTTTCAACTTCAACCATCATTCAAATGAGAATCAAATTAAAATTTAATTTTAAAGTAAAAAAATGTTGACAGCCCACAAAAGATGCAGTTATTACTGATGACAACTTTCCTTTTACAAACAGCTAGGTTTCCTTGTAGGATTGGGTGTAGGGAGGGATGCTGGGCTAGAGAAGTGTCATTACCTGCAGTGCGAGGAGAGGAAGACCTACAGTGATGGTAAAATCCAGAGTCCTTCGCTCAGAACTCAAGACCCTTTCTCCCCCTCCTCCTTCTCTTGTCTCTTTCTTTACCTCCCACACCCTTCATCCTCTCTTCCTCCTTCCCCTCTTCTCATCCTCAAGCCATCATATTGACCAGGATTGTGCTAAGCAAAGGATGTGGCCAAGTTGGGACACAAATTCTGCTCGTGCTTATTCACGATGTGAACCTGATTTATATGCCACCTCTGTACACATCCTCTCTTGCCCTGCCCCAGCCTTGCCTCTGCTGATTCCATATGAGTCTTTTGGACTTGCACGCAGCTCTAACGTCTTCCACCTTGCAGTCTTCCAAGCAGTTGAAACACATTTTGCTGTATTTCCTCTAAGTTTTTGTCATCTTTTTCCTGTCATATTGGATTTTTACTCTGATGAAGAGTTCGAGTTTCTCAGTGTCCCTCTCAGAGCACGATGTTCAGACACAAGGAGGTGGCTGACTGTGCACGTTGGATAATAACCCTGACTTCTTTGTTCTGAACATGTTGCTCTTGTCCACACCTCATAAGATTGTGCTTGCTTCTTTTGTGGAGCCCAGAAATATTGTTGACTTACTTATAAAACTTGGGACTTCCCAGGTGGTGTTAGTGGTAAAGAACCCACCTGCCAATGAAGGAGACATATGAGATGCAGGTTCGATCCCTGGGTAGGGAAGATTCCCCTGGAGGAGGACAGGACAACCCACTCCAGTATTCTTGCCTGGAGAATCGCCAAGGACAGACGAGCCTAGTGGGCTATAGTCCATAGGGTTGCCCAGAGTCAGACATGACTGAAGAAACTTAGTGCAACTTAGCATGCAGCATGCTTCATATGGGCATATTGTAATCTATATAATTAACTCTTCTTGTTGGGCTTATAGGTTGTTTCTGGCTTTTCCTAGGTAAGCTTTTCTAGGTGAGAAGATCTGAGCCTCAACTTTAGTTATTAGCACTGTGCATTAGGTTTAAACCATATAATTTGAAAATATCAGATAAATAATGTGTGCAATAACAGGAATTGATGTGCCTGTGTTTTGTATAATATTTATTTTTCCTAGTAAAATTCCTTGGACAAAATGACAACTTATCTCAGTAATTACTTATCTAAGTAATACTAAACACCGTTTTTTGAATATTTAATCTGTGCCAGGTATAAGAAGAAAACCTTTATTTTATCTCTGCTGACTTTGACAACCATACTAAGATAGAAGTATCATTATCCCACTTTCTAGATAAAGGAGCTGAGGCTCCAAGAGCTTCAGCAAGCTCCTCAGCACATTCCTAGTAAGTGGTGGAGCCCAGATGCAAACCACACCAGTTTTATTTTCAAATTTGTACTCTTAGTCATTAGACTGGACACCTAAAAAAGTTTTAGAATGATTGACCACATGAATGAATGAATGAATAGTGACCCTATGGAACAAGCTATCTTGGTATCATTATGTACTTTTCTTGAGAAGGATGGAGGCTTGGAGAAGAGTTTCTGTGTAAATAAGGAAAGATGTAGCTATGGGCCAGGGCTTGTGCACAGAGATCATATGTTGGTGCACATTTGCCTTTCAGGGCACAGCCTGCAAACACTTTGGGCTGTAGAGAGAGAGCGTCTGACCTCAGGTTCTCTGACTTCATGCTCTTCCCTCCTTCCTTAGAATCATGCCGTTTCTCCACCACATACTCCTCTGTTCCCAGTTGGCAACAAACAATCAGGATTTCTAAGCAGGTGGTAAACAGGAAATGTGACTCACACATCTGAGTCTATGGAGGTGTGATATGAATAACAATAGCTATGATTTAATGAAAAGTGCATCTGGTATTATGCTAAACACTTTACAAGCTTTAGTCTCATTTCCTAATTAGATGGGTAAGGCCATTCCCATTACGCAGATGATGAAGCTGAGTTCCAGAGCATTTCAGGGACTTTCCCAGGCTTGTATAACCAGTATACTGCACCTCAGACTCCATGTACTCTGAGTGGCCATGGAATACCATGGTTGTAAGAATTCTCCTGGCACCCTTCCATTCTTCTCTAGCCATCCTCTGGAGACTTTTCTCTGAACATTCTGGATCTGCCTTCTTAAAGTCCAGGGTACATGACTGACCACACTTAGGGTGTTCATCCTTAAGACACAAATCCTGAGGTGTTGTGGGTATTTTCCCATAAGGTTCTGATTGTTTCTATTTTATTAATTAATTATTTCTTGTTGACTAGAATTAGATGCAGAATCATGGTCTTTCTCTAACTTCTGGAAGATAAAAACTCACCAGCAAATTGCAAATTCATCAGCTGAGCTGCTTTCTGCAAGCTATATCTACCAGTTTTATGCAAGGTGGTTGAAGGTACATATTTTTCTAACACAGCTTCTGAGCTGATTCTGTGACTTGTGTTAGAAAAGCATCGTCCACATTTCCTTTGTGTTGTGGAGATGAGATCTGTGGTATTTTTTCCTCTTTTTTGCCACTTTATTATTTTTTTTTAATTGAAGTAGAATTGCTTTACAGAATTTTGTGGTTTTCTGTCATTCATCAACAAGTATGTTTCCCCTTTATTTTTGTTAATTTTTCTCCCGATTCTTACAAAAATGCTTGTAACTTGGCTTCTTCTATCCTCAGCTCTCTGGCTTCTTAGGGTCTTCCTGACACATGTGAGACTCCCACCATGGACTACAAGCTCATGCACACTTTCCCAGGAAAAGGTTGAGCTTTGGTTTAAAAATATCAGATCAGATTGGAGTGGTGGGGATGTGGAAGGGTCTGTTCATAAAGGCATTCCTCTGACTGCATAATCAAGACAAGAAGATGGTAGAAGACCCTGATTAGACAGAGAAGTTGAGAAATTTGGGGAAAATGAGAATTGGGGAAAGAAGATGTTGTTAGTGTCAAAAAACAAAATCTTCCTTACTTTGCAAACTTGCCATATGTTTGTGTATTCTGTTTTTATCAGTCAGGTAACACTCACAGAGCAGAGCTTCATGAATCAGTATTTTTAATCCTATGCTCCGAAACCAGTTGGAAAAATTATATACTAACATGAAAACAATAAGTGAAAGTGAGAGTGAAGTCGTGTCCGACTCTTTGCAACCCCGTGGACGGTAGCCCACCAGACTCCTCTGTCCATGGGATTCTCCAGGCAAGAATACTGGAGTGTGTTACCATTTCCTTCTCCAGGGGATTTTCCCAACCCAGGGATTGAACCCAGGTCTCCTGCATTGCAGGCAGACGCTTTAACCTCGGAGCCAGGGTAACATAAAAATAATCTGTTTAAATTTCTATAATATGCTAATTTTCTAATCTTGAATTAGTTTATTTAACACCTTTTATTCTCCATTTCTTCATGTGTATAATATGGAGAAAAAGTTCCTAATTGGGCTAAAACCAACTTTCTTATAGAATATTTTAGAAGGGATTCCTAAATGTATTTAAGGATTGAGAAACATCCCTCTTCAATATTAAATGGGAATTTTATTTTTAAGATCAGCTATAAAGGGCTTTATGGTAAAAAAAAAACTATCTGATTTAAGAATTTGTCGCTGTTATTTGTGGACTGTGAGATACATTATTTTCATGTTTTAGCATCAGTTTTTTTCATCTTTAATATGGGAATACCATTCACTTTCCTTATGGTGAGGTTTAAGTGAGGTCATGCCTTTGAATGTGTCTATGGTACCTTAAGGCTTCCCAAGTGGTGCTAATGGTAAAGGGCACTCCTGCCATTGCTAGAGAGGTAAGAGATACTGGTTCGATCCCTGGGTCAGGAAGATCCCCTGGAAAAGAGCATGGCAACCCAATCCAGTATTCATGCCTGGAGAATCCCAAGGACAGAGGTGCCTGGCGGGATGTGGTCCATAGGGTCGCAAAGAGTTGAATGTGGCTGTATGGATGTGAGAGTTGGACTGTGAAGAAGGCTGAGCACCAAAGAATTGATGCTTTTGAACTGTGGTGTTGGAGAAGACTCTTGAGAGTCCCTTGGACTGCAAGGAGATCCAACCAGTCCATTCTAAAGGAGATCAGTCCTGGGTGTTCTTTGAAAGGACTGATGCTAAAGCTGAAACTCCAATACTTTGGCCACCTGATGCGAAGAGGTGACTCATTTGAAAAGACCCTGATGCTGGGAGGGATTGAGGGCAGGAGGAGAAGGGGATGACAGAGGATGAGATAGCTGGATCACATCACCGACTCAATGGACAGGAGTTTGAGTGAACTCCGGGAGTTGGTGATGGACAAGGAGGCGTGGTGTGCTGCGATTCACGGGGTTGCAAAGAGTCGGACACGATTGAGCAACTGAACTGAACTGAACTGAAAGCTACTTAACATATGTGATGCGTGGTATTTTAGGCATCCACTGAAAGTCTATTTTTTCAGCTATTTTGGAGGAGGAAAGTTATGAGGAAAAACAGTGAAGGAAAGTGGTTAAGACTGAAAGTTAAGAAAGATAAGTATTTTGAACCTGAAATGTGCTGGCTGGGTGAACTTGGGTCAGCCACTTAACCATTCTGATTTCAGTTACTTCTTCCATAAAAGTGGGCTGTATTACCTGTATCACACTGAATGAACTACAGGACAAAAAAGAACTCTACAAAGTCTAAAAGCCTGTGTCACTGTATGCTTTAAACATTGTCCAACATTTTGATGCTTGCCAGATGAACTGCTGTCTGTTTCATGCACTCCAGTTGTAGGAGTCTGAGAAATTTCTTCTTGGGTGAAGACGTCTTTTCCAGATTTTACTCACCTATTTGTAATTTTCTTCTTATAAGACAATAACTACATTTCAAAACAAAACAAAACAAAAAAACATAATGCCAAGAACAAAAACTAAAACCTGAAATACACATAGTATCTACTGTCAGCATCTGAGCCCACCCCCAACCTAGTGCAAATAATAGCTAGATCTTGAGGCTTAATTAGCTTTCAAGGTTTTTCTGGATAGGAATCCTGAAAAATTGGTTTGGGAGGAGATGAGTGATCATGGAACTTGAACGCGTACTTGAAATGCTTTTGGAAAGACAGTCAAGGTCCCAGCCACCCAGCAGCTGGGACAGAGAGAGAGAGAGGGCAGACTTTGAGCTCCTTACCGTGGCGTCTTCCCCAGCGTAGTGGTTGAGGACCCGCCGCCCACCGGGATGCCTGTCCGCCCAGCCAGTAACATCGTAGGCCTTGCGATTGATCACCAGCCACTTGTCAGTCTTCTGATTGTGTCTCTGGATCTCCTGCCAGGTGTACGTGCTGAGGCTTTTGCTGGGCAAGCCGCACTTTGCGTTTGCCTCCTGCCTTGCAGGGAGCTTGGCTCTCCCACTTGCTGCTGGTTTCCCGTTTGCCTGATGCTTCGCACTCAGGTCCAGCTGGTTCTCATCCACAAGGCTCCCATTGCCCTCAGGCTTTTCTTCAAACGTCATTGTCTTTGTACTTTTAGAATTTCTGACTTGACACCTGGAATTTCTAATTCTCACCTGATTGAACTACAGAATGACCTTTTCCCTCTCCTTTTATTCCATGAAGTAAGAAGCCTACACAGAAAACTTTTTAGCCTACTTGACTCTTGGCAAACCTGATAGTAAACTCCTTCCCAGCTTCTCACTTCTCTGTCCTGAGTCTTTTTTTGTCCTGATGAAGACTGTACTACCTTTCCCCGCACCCCAGAATGTTAGTCTACCTTTCTCTCTTCTCTCTCTCTGCTGGCTGATCTTTTAGCAGAGTTCTTATTCATCAAGTGTCTCTTAGTCAAGAGCTGGAGCCAATCACAGCCCAGAGGATGGTGTGGCCTGACCCCTGGGAGGAGGGGCTGGGCTCCTTCTTTGCTGACTGCCTGCACTGGCATCATTCTGGGTCAGGCTCATTAGCTCTCCCCCATTGAAAGGAAGAGTTGTTTTAATTCAACACATAAGCAGAAGCTTGCAAAACCTCTAGGAGGATATGAATGCCTCCTGGAATTGGGAAATGTTCTTTCTTTATTGTTGTTAAGATTGGAAATTTTCCTTTTATTCTGCTTTTCTCAGATTACTTAAAAAAATTTTTTTTTTAAAAAATTTGAACTGAAGGATAATTGCTTTACAGAATTTTGTGGCTTTCTGTCATACATCAACAAGAATCAGCCACAGGTATGACCATATCCTTTGCGTCTCCCTCCCCATCCCACCCTTTTATTTTATTTTTTTTTTACATTTCTTTTTTTTTTAATTTTATTTTATTTTTAAACTTTATATAATTGTATTAGTTTTGCCAAATATCAAAATGAATCCATCACAGGTATACATGTGCACATCCCACCCTTTTAGACTACCATAGAACCCCTGTTTGAATTCCCTCATACAGCAAATTGTTCTTTTGACAGCTGTTATTTCTCCCTAAGGGCTTTACATTTCTGAAAAAAGCATTTTTGACTTTAAAATGTTTGTAGCACCCTATTGAGGTTACGTTGGTTTATAACATTATATAAATTTCAGGTGTGGAAAATTATAATTCCACTTCTGAAACAGTACAGCATGCTCACCACCAAAAGTTTTATTTTCCATTAGTCAGCATACAGATGACCTTCTTGACCTGTTTTACCGTCCTCCCAACACGTCCACTCAAGTAGCCTCTGCACTGTATGTTTATTGTTAACATTTCACGTTTGCATCCAGAAAGGACTGAAATCATATGGTAGCTGTCTTTCTCTGCTAGATTTTTTTCACTTAGTATAATATTCTCAAGAACGTGAAGTTGCTCAGTTGTGTCCAAGTCTTTGCAACCCCATGGACTGTAGCCTACCAGGGTCCTCTGTCCATGGGATTTTCCAGGCAAGAATACTGGAGTGGGTTTCCGTCTTCTCCAGGGGATCTTCCCAATCCAGGGATTGAACCTGGGTCTCCCCTACATTGTGGGCAGATGCTTTGCCATCTGAGCCACCAGGGAAGCCCAAATTCTCAAGGGCCATCCCTATTTCCAAAAGTGTGAAGATTTCATCTTTCAATCATTTAAATTATTTTTTAATGATTTCTGATAATTTTTGTCTCTTTTGTTTTCTTTGTTTTGTTCTTCAGTTGGCACTCTGCTTTGGTTTTGTTTTATTTACTTTTTTTTAGCTTTTTAACAATTGTTTGATTTCTTTTTTGGTTTCTTTAGTTGTTCTCTTGTGTTTTGCTTTGTTTTTGGTTCTGTTTTCATTTCTTTTGTGTATATATTACTTTGTTCTTGTTTCTATTTACAATTTGGGGTTTTGTCTTTTCTTTCTTTTTTCCTTTTCTTTAATTCTCATTGTGGTTTTCATTTGCATTTCCCTGATGACTAACGATGTTGAGCATCTTTTCATATATCTGTTGGCCACCAGCATATCTTCTTTGGAAAAATGTCTATTCATTTCTTCTGCGCATATTTTAACTGGGTTGCTTGTTTTTTGGAGGTTGAGTTATATGAGCTGTTTATGTTGTTTGGATCCCTTTTTGCTCATATCATTTGTAAATATTTTCTTCCACTCAGTGAGTTGTCTTTTTTGTTTTGTTTGTGGTTTCCTTTGTTGTGGAAAGCTTTTAAGTAGGTCCCATGGGTTTATTTTTGTTTATTTATTTTATTTTTCTCTGTGCTTGGTCTTCATTGCTGAGCATGGGCTTTCTCTAGTTGCAGTGAACAAGGGGTAGTCTTTGTTGAAGTGGCTTCTCTTGCTGTGCAGTATGGACTCTAGGCACACAGGCTTAATCAGTTGTCTTGTAGGCCCTAGAGTGTGGGCTCAGTAGTTGTGGTGTAGTTGTGGCTTAGTTATTCCATGGCATGTGGGATCCTCCTGGACAAAGGATTGAATTTGTGTCCCCGGCATCGGCAGGTGAACCCTTAACTGCTAGACCACCAGGGAAGTCTCCTATGTGTTTAGTTTTGCTTTTATTTCTTTTATGCTGTTCAGTTGCTCAGTCATGTCCAACTCTTTGTGACCCCGTGGACTGCAGAACACCAGGCTTCCCTGTCCTTTGATGTCTCCCAGAGCTTGCTCAAACTCATGCCCATTGTACGTGTGTACATGTGTACATGTATGCTCACCCAAGTTTATGCCCAAGTTCAAGAAGAATGAAAGCGGAGAAGGCAATTAAGAAGCTCTTGCAGTACTCCAAAGGAGAGGTGATGATGGATTGCCCATGAGGAGTGGCAGTAAAAGTGGAGAGATTGTGCAAATGAACTTATTCTTTAAGATTCTTCTCTGATATATTGCTTTTCTAACAAGGAAAAAAGTTGAATTTTTAAAAGCCAGGTCTTTAGTCCATGTAGCTATTTCCCCATACTCCAACAATACCCAATGATTAATCCCATCAGAACCCTCATTAGGTTGAATCACATATAATTGCTGTTTTTTAAACATCAAGCCAGTCAAATATAATTAGTGTCTTATGGCTCAATGTAAGAGACAAAATTCATCTGAACATGCTCACAATGAGCATCTATTTTGTGCCGGCCTTGTGCTGTTTCCTACAACATTGTATGTGTTCATTTTAATCATCTGAGTTTCACCCAGGGACACTTACTAAGGATCATGACCTTTATATCTAACCACCTATACAGTGACTGGCAAAATTTAATAGAAAGAGCCCTATTTGTACAGAAGAAGCAAGGTTGGGGTCCTTGGCAAAGCTAGCAATAAAAGAATCCATAAAGATAGTGGTTTGGGGATGGCTTTTTCTGGTTCAAAATGATAATGTCCTCATGGTTGGTAATTGACGGAAGAGATAAAGGATTGGCAGGAATAGAAAAAATTCTCTAACTCCTACTAAAACAAGGGAGCATTGGTCTCATCTCTTGAGCCAAAGTCTTAAGAATACACAGGAAATAATTCTAAAGCTGGAATTTAGCTGTCTCTGTGATGTGGTGCTGTTTTTGAGATTGATTCATGCTTTGGAACATTATTCTGAAAAAATGAAGTTGGATTCTGGTTTATACACTCCAAGTAGAACCAAGTAGAGTTGGTAATTCATGGTGGGAGTGTATGATTCTGTAAAAACAGCATGTGTTTTTTTTTTCCTCAGCTAAGTCTATGGCATCTACCATTACCTTATCAGTAACCGAATGTACGTGATCTTTGAACTTATTCCTTTGCACCGTGGGCCACGTCCAAACCACAATATCTGTGGTATGATGATAAACAAAACGGGCTCTCCTCTCACAAGTAAAAGAAAACCCCCAGAAACAGCACATTTGTTCGAAATGATGGTGATAATGATTTGACAATGGTAACAATAATAAAACATTTATTAAGCACCAAAGATGTGCCAGCAGTATTCTAAACCCTTCACATGCATTAGAAAAGTTAATTCTCACAACACTCCTATGGGACAAGCACTAAAAGCTTTAGTAACTTCCCCTTATTTTCACAGCTTATGGTGGCAGGACTGGAAAATCACTTACACAATGACTAGTCTTCTAGCCATAGTTACACTTCTCAACTGTGAAACTTCCTTCTGCTGCACAAAAACTTTGTTTCTATTGTATGACTTGTTTGGGAACCTTCTTACTTTACCTGGCCAGGACAAAGTCTATATATCTATTAAGACTCATTTAAGGAAAATGTGGAGATTTCTTTAAGTCTCTTGTGTTTTCTTGGCACTTAGAATATTTCGCCACACACTAATGTTCATTATGTGCCTGTTTGTGTTCACTGCTAACCTCTACACAATTCTTGCTTCTTTAATCCTTGGGACAGGTCTATGCATAATAAATGTTTTATGAGTGAATAATGAAAGAATGACTATAAGAGCTTAATTATTTGGGCAGAGCCAAAATTCAGACAGTAAGCAGCCCAAATGAATTGTCCTCAGAGAAGTGCTGTTGAAATGTATTTAATTGTCTATCCGTCATCTCTTTCTAATAGAATTGCCCCAGCCTCTGATGATATAGTTCAATTGGAGCAACTCTGTCTCTGTAATGTGACTCTTCTCTTCTAAACCACAGAGGATGATTAAGGAGAGCTACTCAACTCCAGCTGAGCCAGAGAACTTCTTTTGGAATTAGCTATTATCTTGAATGGAGGATATGTAAATTTAAGAGCTATTGACCACAGTTGCTCTCCACCACTTGGACCAGGAAGCCCAAAGGCTTATCTGTAGCAAGTGCAAAAAGTGAGATTAAAAAAAGTCAAGATATAAATTCAGGAAAATTTCCTGGATGGATCTCTTGTATTCCAGCAACAGGCTCCATGAGAAAATAATCATTTCTATTGTGTCCACTATCATATTCTCAAGTCTAGCAGAATAGGCATTTAATAATTATTGTTTAATGAATAAGTAGGCAGGGTCCTATAAAGATGAAATACCTGGAGGAAGGAAAAGCACAGCAGGTCTAGTTCTTATATCTCATGCAGGATTGTGATTGATTGCCATAGTTGATGCCATCATTGAACTTAGAATCTTATGTTCTGAAAAATGTTGCAAACATTTACTTGGGTGGTTAGATAATTATGAGTTACCTGGAAAGCTTTTGTAAATGTTGAATTCTGGGTATCAGCCTGTGGAAATTCTGATTCAGTTGGTTCAAGATGGGGTTTCCAGATTCTGCATTTTCTACGTCTCCCAGATGATTTTACTGAACAAATAGGTTTTTAGAGTTTCTTGAATTGCCACACCCTATGGTTCATTCATCTCCCAGTTCTAGTACTAGACTCTTTGTTCCATTAAGTGTGTTTTAGATAATATCAATTTGCCATTTATCAGGGACTACTGATGAAAGGATCAAATATATGTAAAGAACATGATTGCTCTGCTTTTAAAATTTCCTGGTGAAAAATCAGTTACCACCATCCTTCAATGAAGAAAACAATTCTTACTTTTGGCTCAGAAGTTTCAAGGTACCATCTAATCAGAATGTAAGACAAACCCCACTTTTATGTGTGAAGGCATGAATCAGTAATATGACAAGGCCAGAGAATGTGGGTTTTTCAAAAACCATCTTTTCATCATTGTAAGCTGGCCTCATTTATCCTGACACTTTCTGTTTGCTTTCCACAGACTTAGTTTTATTCAAGATAAACTGGAAGCTGAAACTCTTCCCATAAACATAAATTGTACCGTTGTGAATTGTGAATGGGTCTGTAATTAGAGATCCTGAGAGTCATGGTGCTGGTGGTTGCCTATTCAAACAGGTGGTGCCTAAACTGTGATAAAGCAAATATTAATCAAGGCATCTGGGTTCTAACCCTCATTATTGATTGTTGTTGTTCACTCAGTCATGTCCAACTTTTTGTGACCCCACTGACTGCAGCACCCCCGGCTTCCTGTCCTTCACTATCTCCTGGAATTTGCTCCCACTCATGCCCATTGGGTCAGTGATGCCATCCTCTGTCTCACCTCATCCTCTATCATCCCCTTCTCCTCCCACCTTCCATCTCTCCCAGCATCAGGGTCTTTTCCAATGAGTCAGCTCTTCACATCAGGTGGCCAGAGTATCGGAGCTTCAGCTTCAGCATCAGTCTTTCCAATGAATATTCAGGGCTGATTTCCTTTAGGATTGACTGGTTTGATCTCTTTGCTGTACAAGGGACTCTCAAGAGGCTTCTCTAAAACCACAGTTCAAAAGCATCAATTCTTTGGTGCTCAACCTTCTTTATGGTCCAACTCTCATATCCATACATGATTACTGGAAAAATCATAGTTTGACTATATGGACCTTTGTTGGCAAAGTGATGTCTCTGCTTTTTAAAACACTGTCTAGGTTTGTCATAGCTATTTTTTCAAGGAACAAGTATCTTTTACTTTTGTGGCTGCAGTCATCATTTGCAGATTTTGGAGCCCAAGGAAATAAAATCTGTCAATGTTTCTGCTGTTTCTTCCTCTATTTACCATGAAGTGATGAAACTGTATGCCATGATCTTCATTTTTTGAATGTTGAATTTTAAGCCAGCTTTTTCACTCTCTTCTTTCACTTTCATCAATCAGCTCTTTAGTTCCTCTTCTCTTTCTGCCATTAGAGTGATATCATCTGCATGCATGAGGTTGTTATTTCTCCTGGCAATCTTGATTCTGGCTTGTTATTCATCCAGCCTGGCATTTCATATGATATTCTCTGCATAGAAGTTAAACAAGCAGGGTGAAAATATACAGCCTTAATGTACTCCTTTCCCTATTTTGAACCAATCCATCTCCCCATCCTGTTCTGTTATTTCTCGTTGTACATACAGGAGGCGGGTAAAATGGTCTAGTATCCCCATCTCTTTAAGAATTACCCAGTTGTTGTGATCCACACAGTCAAAGGCTCAGTGTAGTCAATGAAGCAGAAGTAGATGTTTTCTGGAATTCCCTTGCTTTATCTATGATCTAACAGCTTTTGATAATTTGATCTCTAGTTCCTCTGCCTTTTCTAAATCCAGCTTGTACATTTGGAATTTCTTGGTTCACATACTGCTGAAGACTTGCTTGAAGGATTTTGAGCATTACCTTGCTAGCTTGTGAAATGAGTGCAATTGCACAGTAGTTTGAACATTGCTGATTAGCTGGATGCATTGCACAACCATTTTTTCTTTTTGGTGTCTCCATGTCTTCATATCACATTGTATGATGCATTAATGTTGTTCTCAAAAACTCAGTGATCCCAAAGAATACTGAATTAGAAGTCAAAAGCTATTTTTTGGCTGATCATTGAACATTGCATTGGATAATATCTGAGATTTTTTTCCAGCTCTTAGATGAAAAGAAGCCCTGTCTGTTTTCCTTGCTCTGGTAAAGTTAGGTCTTCACTGTTCTCCCTTAACCATAGACAAAGTGTACTTCCGATTCTGCTCTATTGCGTATGGGATTAAATCTTCAGATAATATGAGATTTCATAATAAATATTTATCTCCTGTGAACATGTGTGCCAATCATCCTGCTAGGCATTTTTAGATGATGTGCAAGAAAGACAGAGTGTGTGATCTCTGCTCACAGTGGTTTCCTATCCGTCACCCTCTTATACTTTCTGCACTCCTGTTATGGTCTATGTGTGAAGTCACAAAGTCACCATGCCTATGTTAGTCCCCACCATCCTGCCTTTCTAGGGTACTCCCGCCCATTCTTCAGAATTCAGTTTAAGCACATGCTTCTGTTGTTTCATGCTCAGTCTTGATGGACCTGAAGCTCCTCATCTGTGTTCTCACTCTTCCTGCGGCTCGGTGAGGTCACTGCTTTGGTCACGTCTCGTTTGTGTTGCTGTCACCACTGTTGCGTCTTTCCTCCTCTAGATCATCAGTTGTTTGAAGGCAGGGAGCATGTCTTTTCCACTTCTGCATTTTTCAAACCAGGCACTAACTAGTGTTCAGTATTTGCTTACAGAGTGAATGACTGGTTCAGTAGATAGCTAAGACCCCGAGTTGTGTGTGCTCTACTCTGTCATATATACTTTCTGTGATGGAGGTGAAGGGAGTGAGTGCAAGCCCCACTTAAACTAACCCCCCAGCTCCTATCTCACCTTAGCAGTGCCAAGCCTTGTGCCTGATTTCAGTGTTATCCCCGATTGTTCTTTCTCACCTGATAAGTGTCTTTAGGTCTTTAATTCTAGGTGCACTCATTTATCTTTTGATGTGCTGTTTACATTCTTATATCATTTACATAATATTTAAGTCTGGTGATAATTGCAAAGTCTGCTAAGTAAATTCTCATGAAGGGCAAAAGGTGATTTCTGAATGTCTAACAAACTCTTCAAGTGAAAAACTAAAGACCCTAACTATGGTTTTCTAAGAAGTATTTGCTGTTGCAAGTGGCAGATTCGTGACTTTGCATTCAGTACTGCAGTTGATCTTCTGATTCTCATAGATGTTTTTACCTTTTATTGCACAACTGCTGTGTTCCAAAATGTTAATTGCAATTTCTCAGTCAGTCTTAACAGTTGATCCTTAGCCACATTGCAGATGAGTTTCAGAATAGATATGAACAGCTCAAAGTCACATAGCTGGAAAGTGACTCAATTAGTATTTGAACTTGGTTGTGGTTGGCTTCATAGCTGAAGCCCTTTCTGTTTTGACACAGTGTTATTCCACTATGACTAATTTTGTTACATACCAGTTTATTGTCAACCTGCATCCTAATGGCCCTCCAACTTTCTCCCTGAGTTTGAGCAGAGCCATTGGATATTTCGGAAAGGAATCTTTCTTCAATTTCTGACATCTATGGGAAAACAAAACAAAACAAAACAAAAAACCAAGTAAAAGTAGAACTACCACATTAACCATTAGTTTTACTCCGGGTATATATCCAAGGAAAACAAAACCACTAATTCCAAAATGATATATGCACCAGAATGCTCACTGCAACCTTGTTTATAATTGCCAAGCTATGGAAGCAACCTATATGCCCATCCATAGATAGATGAATAGATTAAAATGTGGCATATAGGGGGAATTTTATAATCACAGTTTCAATTTCAATACTGGTGATTAGTCTGTTTATATTTTCTGTTTCTTTATGCTTCAGTCTTGGGAGATTGTTTCTATGAATTTGTCCGGTTATTACAGGTTGTCCATTTTGTTGGCATGTTGTTTGTAGTTGCTTGCAATAGTCTCTTATGATTCTTTTCATTTCTAAGTTATCTGTTGTAACTTCTTTTTCATTTATCTCTTCATCAATTTGAGCCCACTTCCTTTTCTTCTTGATGAGTCTGGCTAGAGTTTTATCAATTTTGTTTTTCTTCTAAAAGAACCACTTTTAGTTTCACTGAGTTTTTTCCTATCATTTTCTTCATTTCTATTTCATTTATTTTTGTCCTGATCTTTTTGATTTCTTCCCTTCTGCTAACTGAGTTTTGCTCGTTCTTTCTGTGCATTTAAGTATAATGTCAGGTTTTCTTAGGTTTGTGATTTTTCTTCCTTCCTGAGGTAAGATTATATCACTATGGACTTTTCTCTTAGAACTGCTTTTGCTGCATCCTATAGGTTTTGGATGATTGTGCTTTCATTTTCATTTGTCTCCAAGTGTTTTTTGATTTTCTGTTTTATTTCTTCTGTGACCCGCTGGTTATTTAGTAGCATATTACTTAGCCTCCACCTGCTTTACACTTTTTTTTTTCCTCTTGTAGTTGATATCTAATCTCATAGTATTGTGGTTGGGGCAGATGCTTGACGTGATTTTGATTTTCTTAAAGTTACTGAGGTTTGCTTTGTGGCCCAGCATGTGGTGAATCTTGGAGAATGTTCCCTTGTGCACATGAGAAGAATGTGTATTCTGCTACTTTTGAGTGGAATGCTCTATAAGTATCAATTAAGTCTATCTGGCTTAACATGTTATTTAAGGTCTGTGGTTCCTTATTTGTTTTCTGGATGATCTGTCCATTAATGTGTTACTGTCATTTTCTCTTCTCCTATTTTGGTGGTATTTGACTTATGTATTGGGATTCTCTTACAGTGGGTGTGTCAGTTCAGTTCAGTTCAGTTGCTCAGTCGTGTCCGACTCTTTGCGACCCCATGAATTGCAGCATGCCAGGCCTCCCTGTCCATCACCAACTACCGGAGTTCACTCAGACTCACGTCCATCGAGTCAGTGATGCCATCCAGCCATCTCATCCTCTGTCATCCCCTTCTCCTCCTGCCCCCAGTCCCTCCCCACATCAGAGTCTTTTCCAATGAGTCAACTCTTCGCATGAGGTGGCCAAAGTACTGGAGTTTCAGCTTTAGCATCATTCCTTCCAAAGAACACCCAGGACTGATCTCCTTCAGAATGGACTGGTTGGATCTCCTTGCAGTCCAAGGGACTCTCAAGAGTCTTCTCCAACACCACAGTTCAAAGGCATCAATTCTTCGGCGCTCAGCCTTCTTCACAGTCCAACTCTCACATCCATATATGACCATAGGAAAAACCATAGCCTTGACTAGACGGACCTTTGTTGGCAAAGTAATGTCTCTGCTTTTGAATATGCTATCTAGGTTGGTCATAACTTTCCTTCCAAGGAGTAAGCGTCTTTTAATTTCGTGGGTGTGTATACGTTTACAATTACTGTATCTTCTTCTTGGGTTGATCACTTGATCATTATGTAGTGTCCTTCTTTGTCTTTTTAATGGTCTTTATTCTAAAGTCTCGGAAAAGGCGATGGCACCCCACTCCAGTACTCTTGTCTGGAAAGTCCCGTGGATGGAGGAGCCCAGTAGGCTGCAGTCCATGGGGTTGCTCAGAGTCGGACAGGACTGCACTACTTCACTTTCACTTTTCACCTTCATGCATTGGAGAAGGAAATGGCAACCCACTCCAGTATTCTTGCTTGGAGAATCCCAGGGACAGGGGAGCCTGGTGGGCTGCCGTCTATGGGGTCGCACAGAGTCGGACACGACTGAAGCGACTTAGCAGTAGCAGTAGCAGTAGCAGCAGCATTCTAAAGTCTATTTTGTCTCACATGAGTATTGCTACTGCACTGCCGGGGTCCAGCCCCGGTGGATCCAGGGAATTCGAAGCAGGGACGGCGTCGGCGAGGATCAGGAAACAACTGCTTAATTAAATGTTAATTAAGGATATAAAGAGTAATAGAATAAGGATAGCTCAGTGAGGAAATTCAGTGGAGAAAAGAGGCTGAATAATTCAGCCAGAAGGTAAGAGAAAGAACGACATGGTGAGACCAAGTTTGGGTGAATAAGGCCTGCACTTTATTTTCCAAAGTAGTTTTTATACCTTAAGTTATGCATAGAGGATAATGGGGGAAGGGGTAGAGTCATGCAGTAAGCCAGGCTTTCTTCCTGCAAACTTATCATATGCAAATTTTAGGTGATTTGCATCATCTTCTGGCCCGGAGGCCTTTTCCTCTAAAGGTGATTATTCTAAAGTCAGGCGCCAGCCTCCAAAAAGCATTAGATAAAGTTGCATGCCTACAGAGCAAAGGTGTGGTGGGCTATAACAAGAAAAATAATTAACTCAAGGGTCCCAGGTTACAAACATTAAAGCTACTATTTACACCAATTATATTAATCAATACACTGCCAGGGACACAGCAGGTAAGGGATATGGAGACTTAGCAGCAAATATTGGCCCAACAAGTGAAAATCCCTTCACCAATACAATTTCTAATCAATCTTTTGACTGCTCAAAGGAATCTGTATTTAGACAGTTTAGAACATCTCATGCCTCTCACAGTTTGGAGGCTCTGAGCAATCACATGTGGCCGGAAAAACCTATTCAGGCAGGCTAGAGGACTTCCAAGGGAGTTTGTATGTTGAAACACTGTCACACCCAGGAATTATTAACTGGAGCTGTAAGCTAACTCTTTTTTTCAGAGAGAGGTAGTGGGGGACAGGTGAAAGCACAAAGCAGAAAGTAGGCAGACTCTGGTTTTGGGGGTAGATTGCTCGAGAATTTCCCGGGAGACTCCTGAGGCTTGATCCCGCCTTTGCGTATGCCAAGCCTCCTTCCTCATGACCTTTGCCAGGGGCGGAGCTCGCTCCCCGCACTGCACCTTTCCTTTGATTCACATTTGCATGGGATACACTTTTCCATTTCTTCACTTTCAGTCTGTATTTGTCCCTAGGACTGAAGTGGATCTCTTAAAGACAACATATATACAGGTCTTGTGTTTTTATCCATTCAGCCAGTCTATGTCTTTTGGTTGGAGCAGTTAATCCACTTATGTTTAAAGTAAGTATTGATATCCATGTTCTTATTGCCATTTTTGGTAACTGTTTCAGGTTTGTTTCTGTAGGCCTATTTTCTTCCTCTTTTGTCCTCTTCTCTTGTGATTTGGTGGCTACATTTAGTGTCATGTTTGAGTTCATTTTTCTTTATCTGTGTGTGTATCTGTTGTATTGGGTTGGCCAAAGTGTTCATTTGGGTTTGTCTGAAGACCTGAATGAACTCTTTGGCCAACCCAATAGATTTTTGGTTTCAAGTTGCCATGAGGTTTTGATATAGCAGTCTGCATATAAACAAAGTTGTTTGTCTTTTAATTCTAAATGCATTTCCAATATACTGCATTTCTGCTCTCCTCTATCACAGTTGCTGCTTTTCATATTATATTTGTGTGCAAATGATTTCACACCTTTCCAGTAGTCATGTAGCAATGTGGAGTTTGACCATAATCTAGGTTGAGCGCCGAAGAACTGATGTTTTCAAACTGTGGTGTTGGAGAAGACTCTTGCGAGTTCCTTGGACATCAAGAAGATCAAACCTGTCAATCCTAAAGGAAATCAACTCATTGCAGGGGAATGGAGAGGAAATTTTTAAGGAAATCCCTCATTGGAGGGACTGATACTGAAGCCTAAACTCCAATACTTTGGCCACCTGATGGAAAGAGCCAAGTTGTTGGAAAAGACCCTGGTGCTGGGAAAGATTGAGGGCAGGAGAAGAAGGGGGAACAGAGGATAAGATGGTTGGATGGCATCATTGACTCAATGGACAGGAGTTTGAACAAACTCTGACTGATAGTGAAGGACAGGGTAGCCTGGCATTCTGCAGTCCATGAGGTCACAAAGAATCAGGCAAAACTTGGCAACTAAACAATGGCAACAACTCTGTTTGCCTTTACTGGTGAGCTTTTCCATTTGTAATTTTCTTGTTTCTGGTTGTGATCATTTTTGTGTGTGTGCTTAGAGAAGTTCCTTTAACATTTGTTTGCAAAGCTGTTCTGGTGGTGCTGAATTGCCTTAGCTGTTGCTTGTCTGTAAATCTTTTGATTTTTCCATCAAACTTGAGTGTGAACCTTGCTGGTTAGAGTATTCTTTCTTCTAGGGCCTTTCATTTCATTATTTTAATATGTCATGCTGATCCCTTTTAGCCTATAGTGTTTCTGCTGATAAATGAGCTGATAATCTTATGGTGTTTCCCTTGTATATTATCTGTTGCTTTTCCCTTGTTGCTTTTAATAAATTTTCTTTAATTTTGGTCAGTTTGATTACTATGTGTCTCAGTGTGTTCCTATTTGGGTTTATTCTGCCTGGGACTCTGCTGCCTGGACTTAGGTGAATGTTTCCTTTCTTATGTTAGGGAAGTTTTCAGCTATTATATCTCTTCAAATACTTTTTCAGGTCCTTTCTCAGGTTATTTGTTTAACCTTAACAGCATGACTTGCCTCATATAGAAAGCATTTGGAGTTGTTGTTCAGTCACATTTGGAGTAAGAATTAAATAAAATTTAAAGACTTTCTCAAAGAAAGGCCACTTTCCTGCTCCCTAGATCAACCTTCTACATCTAATAAGACTTTCAGTGTTTCCCCTGCCTCTTTGCAATCTCACTCTGGTTTTGTTCCACAACAGACAGAAACCAAAGAACCATGTCCTTTGAGAAGATGCAAACTCAGGGGGAAAGCAGCTTTGCAGCTGGTTGCACCGTGGTGTCAGATAATCACTTATAATTCATCTGCATATCTTATCAGAAACGAGTCTAATTATCTTCTCCCTCTACAAATTCTCCAGAGGGAAAACGTTTTCCCCCCTCCCTAATAAAAGTAATATATTTGAGCTTAATTTCACCTTGGGGAAGCAGAAGAGAGAGATAGAGGAAAAAAACTGTATTTTTTCCTTTTTAATGTAATTAATTTTTTTAAAAACCCTGGTTTTCTGATTTTATAGAGAAATATTTAAAGTACTTAGACCCTAAACACAATATGCTATCAGGGAACCCCAGTATGTGTGCAGTGGTGTAAACTAAGTTCTAATTCACATATTTCTTCCTTTGAATTCCATTTCTCCCCATCCAAGCTCACTGGGGCCAGAGGGAGGCTTAACTTAAACTGTATATTATGATGTCATATTACATAACATTTTATGTGTCTGTCTGTGTGTGTCTGTGTGTGTGTAGCTTTAGCATAATGAGGTGGAGAGAAGCGATTTTTCCCAATCATTTTGCCTAATGTCACCAGCTTAGATGAGTAATTCAGGCCTCTCAATGGCAAATTTTTAGGTGTTAATTATCTGGTTGATTACTTCAGTTTCCCACTACACAGATGTAGACTGAATTAATGAGGTGAACAAGATTACAGACATTATCAAGTGAGTCTTTAAAGATTCTGCTTTGCACTTAAGAGATTAGCAGAGATGTCTAAGATGTGAGTTTGGAGAGACATTTGTTTCTGTGAGATCCATTTCCATTGCCCTGCGTGTGTTATATTTCTCACCTACCTGGTGTGTGGTGAAATAGAGTTTTGTGCGGGTGCTGCTTTCATGGGTCAGGGAGCTGGAGATGATCAAATGATTCATTTCAAGGTAAGGGACTGAAATCAAACCCTCTGATTGTCCTCAATTGGAATCTTTTTTTCCCTAGCATGAAGAAAACTGATTTCTGCTAAGCCAGAGCAGTAAGCAGAGAGTAAATCAGGTGAACTGTAACAGCATTGCTGCATTAGATTGTTAAAAGTACAAGGCAGGCAATGTGCCTTGTTCAAATTTGTACCTTCAGTACCATATAGTGGGCAATCAACTGATGGTATTTTTCAGTATCCACAATAGCAATGGCTTCAGCTTAAAAAGCATTTTGAAATGCACCCGTGTCTTTAATATTTATTACTTAATACAAGTGCCAGTAGAACAAAGTATGAGTATATGATCCTTATTTTGCAAATAAGGAAACGGACACTGATAATTTAAGAAATTGCTCCAAGTCACAGCTCAGTTCAGTTCAGTTGCTCAGTTGTGTCCGACTCTTTGGAACCCAATGGGCTGCAGCACCTCAGGCTTCCCTGTCCATCACCAACTCCTAGAGCTTGCTCAAATTCACATCCATCGAGTCAGTGATGCAATCCAACCATCTTATCCACTGTCATCTCCTTCTCTTCCTGCCTCCAACCTTTCCCAGCATCAGGGTCTTTTCCAATGACTCAGTTCTTTGCATCAGGTGGTCAAAGTATTGGAGTTTCAGCTTTAGCATCAGTCCTTCTAATGAATATTCAGAACTGATCTCTTTTAGGATGGACTGGTTGGTTCTCCTTGCAGTCCAAGGGACTCTCAAGAGTCTTCTCCAACACCACAGTTCAAAAGCATCAATCTTCAGCGCTCAGCTTTCTTTATACTCCAACTCTAACATCCATATGTGACCACTGGAAAAACCATAGTTTGACTATATGGACCTTTGTTGGCAAAGTAATGTCTCTGCTTTTTAATATGCTGTCTAAGTTGGTCATTGGTCTTCTTCCAAAGAGCAAGCATCTTTTAATTTCATGGCTGCAGTCACCATCTGCAGTGATTTTGGAGCTCCCAAAAGTAAAATCTCTCACTGTTTCCATTATTTCCCCATGTATTTCCCATGAAGTGATGGGACCAGATGCCATGATTTTAGTTTTATGAATATTGAGTTTTAAGACAACTTTTCCACTCTCCTCTTTCACCTTCATCAAGAGGCTCCTTAGCTCTTCTTTGCTTTCTACCATAAGGGTGGTGTTAACTGCATATCTGAGGTTATTGATATTTCTTTTGCCAATCTTGATTCCAGCTTGTGCTTCATCCAGCCTATCATTTCACATGATGTATTCTGCATATAAGTTAAATAAACATGGTGACATATGTAAATAAGCCACCTTACTGTACTCCTATGCCAATTTGGAACCAGTCTATTGTTCCATGTCCAGTTCGAACTTGCTTCTTGGCCTTCAAACATTTCCCAGGAGGCAAGTGAAGTGGTCTGGTGTTCCCATCTCTTCAAGAATTTTACACAGTTTAATGTGATCCACACAGTCAAAGACTTTGGCACAGTCAATAAAGCAGAAGTAGATGTTGCTCTGGAACTCTCTTGCTTTTTGATGATCCAACAGATGTTGGCAGTTGGATCTCTGGTTCTTCTCCCATTTTCTTCCAGCTTGCACATCTGCAAGTTCACAGTTCACATACTGTTGAAGCCTCACTTGGAGAATTTTGAACATTACTTTACTAGCATGTGAGATGAGTGCAATTGTGCGGTAGTTAGAGCATTCTTTGGCATTGCCTTTCTTTGGGATTGTAATGAAAACAAACCTTTTCCAGTCCTGTGGCCACTGCTGAGTTTTGGAGACATACAGCGAGTATTTATTAGTACCTTTGAGGGCTGGCAAAAGCTCTTCCATATTTCAGTTGATTCTTCTTGTTTTGCCTCTGCTGCCCTCATTTTTCTGTAAAGTTTGAAAGAATCATGAATGAATGAATGAATGATGGCTGGGGTAATATACCATGGCTCCAGATTGGAGAGATTACCTTGGCAATCTTATTTAACTTCTGCTTAATTAATAGCACCCTGCTTATCTAACTTCTTTGCAGAGTACATCAAGCAATATGCCAGCATGGATGACTCACAAGCTGGAATCAAGATTGCTAGGAAAATATTAACAGCTTCAGATATGCAAATGATACCACTTTAATGGCAGAAAGTGAACAGGAACCAAAGAGCCTCTTGATGAAGGTGAAAGAGGAGCGTGAAAAAGCTGTCTTAAAGCTCAACATTGAAAAAATGAAGATCATACCATCTGATCCTATCATTTCATGGCAAATAGGTGGGGAAAATGTGGAAATCACGTCAGATTCCATTTTCTTGGGTTCTGAAATCAATGTAGACAGTGACTGCAGCCACGAAATTAAAAGATGCTTGCTCCTTGGAAGAATAGCTATGACAAACCTAGACAGTGTATTAAAAAGCAGAGACATCACTTTGCAGACAAAGGTTCATCTAGTCAAATCTATGGTTTTTCCAGTAGTCATATATGGATGTGAGAGTTGGACCATGGAGAAGGCTGAGCACCAAAGAACTGACTATTTCAAACTGTAGTGCTGGAGAAGACTCTTGAGAGTCCCTTGGATTACAAGCAGATCAAACCTGTGAATCCTAAAGGAAATCAGCCCTGAATATTCATTGGAAGGACTGATGCTAAAGCTGAAACTCCAATATTTTGGCCACCTGATGTGAAGAGCTGACTCAATGGAAAAGAACCTGATATTGGGAAAGACTGAAGGCAGGAGGAGAAGTGGATGACAGAGGATGAGATTATTGGATTGCATCACTGACTCAATGGACTTAAGTTTGAGCAAGCTCAAGGAGGTAATGAAGGACAGAGAAGGCTGGAGTGCTGAAGTTCATGGGGTCACAAGGAGTTGGACACAACTTAGTGCTGAACAACAACAGTCACTAAGTGAAAGTGAAGTCGCTCAGTCGTGTCCGACTCTTTGCGACCCCGTGGACTGCAGCCCACCAGGCTTCTCTGTCCATGGGATTCTCCAGGCAAGAATACTGGAGTGGGTTACCATTTCCTTCTCCAGGGGATCTAATTCTTTTACAACCACAAGGACTGCAGCCCCCCGCCTCCCCAGGCTCCTTTTCCCATGGGACTTTCCAGGCAAGAATACTGGAATGGGTTGCCATTTCCTTCTCTGGGGAATCTTCCCAACCAAGGGATTGAACCTACATCTCCTGCTTGGCAGGCAGATTCTTTACCACCGAGCTACCTGGGAAGACCTGGTGATGATGACATTGGTTAAAATAAGTGCAGAGATCTGGGAAGGGGCTGTGTGCCTATCAGTTCAGTCCAAAGATAGAGTCTGTATTCCTAAGTGTTGAAAGCAAAATAGACCTTGAGCTGTTTCTATTAATACTGTCAGGCCTAGGGAGCACCCTTTACCCAGCATCCCAACTTATCACATCTCTTCAAACTAGCTTCCATTGAGCTTACAGAGTTGAAAGGGAGAGGAAATGATGAAAATTCTCCTGGCTAGTCAAGGGGTTTAGGGGGAGTAGTCAGTTCCTCTTGAAGAAGGATTTGATTAGCATCCTAAACAGTCAGTTTTAGAGGGGCCACAGGGTCAGTGAATTCCAACTTACACAAAGAGGATTATAAAACCTCTCTGTGTAATACTTATCTTCTCAGAATGTGCCCTATATAGGTGAAGTGACCTTTCTGAGTTAGGCAAGCAGTGAGGGCCTTTGGTTCTTCAGGGTAGTGGCTGGATACTGGTTGCAGAGAAATACCTAGCTTTGACACAGAGTTGTGAACCTCAGAGTCTCTTGACCTATCCCAGGGAAATGTTTTGTAAATTCAGGGGTAGACTGAGTGTGCTACGAGAAATTAGAGTAATTAAAATAAAAACCAATATTTATTAAATGTCTATGATGTGAAAGAACTAAAGTGAGAATAAAAGTTACTCAGTCATGTCCGACACTTTGTGACCCCATGGACTGTTGCCTGCCAAGTTCCTCCATCCATGGAAATCTCCAGGCAAGGATACTGGAGTTGGTAGCCATTCCCTTATCCAGGGGATCTTTCTGACCCAGTGATTGAACCCAGGGATGGGGGAGCCTGGTGGGCTGCCATCTATGGGATTGCACAGAGTCGGACATGACTGAAGAGACTTAGGAGGAGCAGCTCTTGTATTGCAGGCAGATTCTTCACCATGTGAGCCAACAGGTACTGACACTATTCTAGACACTGGGGAAAAATCAGTGGAGTGAGAGTTGTGGAGTTAGGAGAAGAAAAATATGGGCACAGGGGAGGAGCCAAGATGGCAGAGGAGTAGGACGGGGAGAACACTTTCTCCCCCACAAATTCATCAAAAGAGCATTTAAACGTCGAGTAAATTCCACAAAACCACTTCTGAATGCCGGCAGAGGACGTCAGGCACCCAGAAAAGCAATCCAACTCTTCGAAAGGAGGTAGGAAAAAATATAAAAGACAAAAAAGGGAGGGACAGAGTTCCATCCCGGGAAGGGAGTCTTAAAAAGAGAGAAGTTTCCAAACACCAGGAAACCTTCTCACTGCCGAATCTGTGCCGAGCTTTGGAAGCACAGAGGGCAACATAACAGGGAGAAAAAATAAATAAACAATTAAAACTCCAAGATTGCGAGTCCTACGGTAACTCCCCCAGCGGAGAAGCAGCGCAGACACCTGCACGCGCCATTAGCAAGCGGGGGCTGGGCAGGGAGGCGCAGCGCAGGCTGCATCGCTTAGAGTAAGGATCTGGCCTGAATACCCTGAGCACTATCTGAGCGAAATAATTTGGGCTAACAAACCAGACTGTGGGATATCTACCACGCGAAAAGCCAGCCCCAACCTAAGACACCGCCAGGCCCGTGCACGGAACAAAGAATTGAACAGAGATAGCCGGCTGCAGACCTTCCCCCTCCGGTGACAGGCAGCCAGAGCCGGAAGGGGGCAATCGCAGCCCCAGAGAGACATTATCTATAAAACTGTAAGCAGGCTTCTTTGCTAACTAAAACTTCTTGGGGGTCTGGACGGTCAACATCTGCCTGAGAAGGTGCGCCGGTTTTACACCCAGATGACCGAGTGGCGGGGAGGCGATAAGTCGCAGCACTGGCGCTCGCCAAACACCTCATCACTTGAGCTGCTCGGACCTGGGAAGAGCACAAAACTCAGGCCCAACTGAGTCTGCACCTCTGAGGACTACCCGAGTGCCTGAACCTGAGCGGCCTGGACCTGGGAGGCACATGCAACCCAGGGCCAGCCTCGGATTGTTCCCGGCGGAACAACCTAGAGCCCGAGCAGTGTGGGCAGGGAGGCTACACGCGCCGTGAGCGGGGGCAGACCCAGTGTGGCTGAGGCACTGCGAGCGCACGCCAGTGTTATTTGTTTGCAGCATCCCTCCCTCCCTCCCCACAGCGTGACTGAACAAAGAGAAGAAATACAGCTCCACCCATCAGAACACCGACACAAGCTTCCCTAAGCAGGAAACCTTGACAAGCCACCCGTACAAACCCACACACAGCGAGGAAAAGCCACAATAAAGAGAACTCCACAAACTGCCAGAATACAGAAAGGACACCCCATACTCAGCAATTTAAACAAGATGAAGAGACAGAGGAATAGCCAGCAGATAAAGGAACAGGATAAATGCCCACCAAACCAAACAAAAGAGGAAGAGATAGGGAATCTACCTGATAAAGAATTCCAAATAATGATAGTGAAATTGATCCAAAATCTTGAAATTAAAATGGAATCACAGATAAATAGCTTGGAGACAAGGATTGAGAAGATGCAAGAAAGGTTTAACAAGGACCTAGAAGAAATAAAAAAGAGTCAATATATAATGAATAATGCAATAAATGAAATTAAAAACACTCTGGAGGCAACAAATAATAGGATAAGAGAGGCAGAAGATAGGATTAGTGAATTAGAAGATAGAATGGTAGAAATAAATGAATCAGAGAGGATAAAAGAAAAACGAATTAAAAGAAATGAGGACAATCTCAGAGACCTCCAGGACAATATTAAACACTACAACATTCGAATCATAGGGGTTCCAGAAGAAGAAGACAAAAAGAAAGACCATGAGAAAATACTTGAGGAGATAATAGTTGAAAACTTCCCTAAAATGGGGAAGGAAATAATCACCCAAGTCCAAGAAACCCAGAGAATCCCAAACAGGATAAACCCAAGGCGAAACACCCCAAGACACATATTGATCAAATTAACAAAGATCAAACACAAAGAACAAATATTAAAAGCAGCAAGGGAAAAACAACAAATAACACACAAGGGAATTCCCATAAGGATAACAGCTGATCTTTCAATAGAAACTCTTCAAGCCAGGAGGGAATGGCAAGACATACTTAAAATGATGAAAGAAAATAACCTACAGCCCAGATTATTGTGCCCAGCAAGATCTCATTCAAGTATGAAGGAGAAATCAAAAGCTTTTCAGACAAGCAAAAGCTGAGAGAATTCTGCACCACCAAACCAGCTCTCCAACAAATACTAAAGGATATTCTCTAGAAATTGAAACTGTAATCAAAAATCTTCCAGCAAACAAAAGCCCAGGTCCAGACGGCTTCACAGCTGAATTCTACCAAAAATTTAGAGAAGAGCTAACACCTATCCTGCTCAAACTCTTCCAGAAAATTGCAGAGGAAGGTAAACTTCCAAACTCATTCTATGAGGCCACCATCACCCTAATACTAAAACCTGACAAAGATCCCACAAAAAAAGAACACTACAGGCCAATATCACTGATGAACATAGATGCAAAAATCCTTAACAAAATTCTAGCAATCAGAATCCAACAACACATTAAAAAGATCATACACCATGACCAAGTGGGCTTTATCCCAGGGATGCAAGGATTCTTCAATATCCACAAATCAATCAATGTAATACACCACATTAACAAATTGAAAAATAAAAACCATATGATTATCTCAATAGATGCAGAGAAAGCCTTTGACAAAACTCAACATCCATTTATGATAAAAACTCTCCAGAAAGCAGGAATAGAAGGAACATACCTCAAAATAATAAAAGCTATATATGACAAACCCACAGCAAACATTATCCTCAATGGTGAAAAATTGAAAGCATTTCCTCTAAAGTCAGGAACAAGACAAGGGTGCCCACTTTCACCATTACTATTCAACATAGTTTTGGAAGTTTTGGCCACAGCAGTCAGAGCAGAAAAAGAAATAAAAGGAATCCAAATGGGAAAAGAAGAAGTAAAACTCTCACTATTTGCAGATGACATGATCCTCTACATAGAAAACCCTAAAGACTCCACCAGAAAATTACTAGAACTAATCAATGATTATAGTAAAGTTGCAGGATATAAAATCAACCCACAGAAATCCCTTGCATTCCTATACACTAATAATGAGAAAACAGAAAGAGAAATTAAGGAAACAATTCCATTCACCATTGCAACGAAAAGAATAAAATACTTAGGAATATATCTACCTAAAGAAACTAAAGACCTATATATAGAAAACTATAAAACACTGGTGAAAGAAATCAAAGAGGACACTAATAGATGGAGAAATATACCATGTTCATGGATTGGAAGAATCAATACAGTGAAAATGAGTATACTACCCAAAGCAATTTATAGATTCAATGCAATCCCTATCAAGCTACCAACAGTATTCTTCACAGAGCTAGAACAAATAATTTCACAATTTGTATGGAAATACAAAAAACCTCGAATAGCCAAAGCGATCTTGAGAAAGAAGAATGGAACTGGAGGAATCAACCTGCCCGACTTCAGGCTCTACTACAAAGCCACAGTCATCAAGACAGTATGGTACTGGCACAAAGACAGAAATATAGATCAATGGAACAAAATAGAAAGCCCAGAGATAAATCCACGCACATATGGACACATTATCTTTGACAAAGGAGGCAAGAATATACAATGGATTAAAGACAATCTCTTTAACAAGTGGTGCTGGGAAATCTGGTCAACCACTTGTAAAAGAATGAAACTAGAACACTTTCTAACACCATATACAAAAATAAACTCAAAATGGATTAAAGATCTCAACGTAAGACCAGAAACTATAAAACTCCTAGAGGAGAACATAGGCAAAACACTCTCTGACATACATCACAGCAGGATCCTCTATGACCCACCTCCCAGAATATTGGAAATAAAAGCAAAAATAAACAAATGGGACCTAATTAAACTTAAAAGCTTCTGCACATCAAAGGAAACTATTAGCAAGGTGAAAAGACAGCCTTCAGAATGGGAGAAAATAATAGCAAGTGAAGCAACCAACAAACAACTAATCTCAAAAATATACAAGCAACTCCTACAGCTCATCTCCAGAAAAATAAATGACCCAATCAAAAAATGGGCCAAAGATCTAAATAGACATTTCTCCAAAGAAGACATACAGATGGCTAACAAACACATGAAAAGATGCTCAACATCACTCATTATCAGAGAAATGCAAATCAAAACCACTATGAGGTACCATTTCACACCAGTCAGAATGGCTGCGATCCAAAAGTCTACAAATATTAAATGCTGGAGAGGGTGTGGAGAAAAGGGAACCCTCTTACACTGTTGGTGGGAATGCAAACTAGTACAGCCACTATGGAGAACAGTGTGGAGATTCCTTAAAAAACTGGAAATAGAACTGCCTTATGATCCAGCAATCACACTGCTGGGCATACACACTGAGGAAACCAGAAGGGAAAGAGACACGTGTACCGCAATGTTCATCGCAGCACTGTTTATAATAGCCAGGACGTGGAAGCAACCTAGATGTCCATCAGCAGATGAATGGATAAGAAAGCAGTGGTACATATACACAATGGAGTATTACTCAGCCATTAAAAAGAATACATTTGAATCAGTTCTAATGAGGTGGATGAAACTGGAGCCTATTATACAGAGTGAAGTAAGCCAGAAGGAAAAACACCAATACAGTATACTAACGCATATATATGGAATTTAGAAAGATGGTAACGATAACCCTGTATAGGAGACAGCAAAAGAGACACTGATGTATAGAACAGTCTTATGGACTCTGTGGGAGAGGGAGAGGGTGGGAAGATTTGGGAGAATGGCATTGAAACATATAAAATATCGTGTATGAAACGAGATGCCAGTCCAGGTTCAATGCACGATACTGGATGCTTGGGGCTGGTGCACTGGGACGACCCAGAGGGATGGTATGGGGAGGGAGGAGGGAGGAGGGTTCAGGTTGGGGAACACATGTATACCTGTGGTGGATTCATTTTGATATTTGGCAAAACTAATACAATTATGTAAAGTTTAAAAATAAAATAAAATTAATTAAAAAAAAAGTAAAATCAGTGGAAAATAAGACATTGAGATATTCAAATAAAACAGTAGCCTGACCCATTTAAAAAAAAAAAAGAAAAATATGGGCACAAATATCTAACTTCATGAGGCATATATTCAAGAATGGATGTCAGATAATACATAAAATAACTAAATGAAATTTATTGTATGTTAACTGGTGACAAATATTGCAGAAAAAAAGTAATTCTGTTAAGGAGGATGGGGAAGGCATTGCAATTTAATTGGTTTGATCAGAAAACATCTCACTGAGATGACATTTGAGCAAAAACTTAAGGAGATGAAGAAGTGAACCACATGGATATCTGGAAGATAATTTCAGAGAGAAGGTCGGGCTGTTTCAGGTAGATGGTGAATGAGCTGGAAGGTCAGTGGGGCTCAAAAGTAATGAATCAAGAGAATAAAAATCGAAAATGAGATTAGAGAGATAAAAGGAAAGTAAGGCCATGATCATGCAAATAGATTTTGGTTATCTTTCAGTTCAGTTCAGTTCAGTCACTCAGTCATGTCCGACTCTTTGTGACCCAATGGACTGCAGCAAGCCAGGCCTCCCTGTCCATCACCAACTCCCGGAGTCAACCAAACCCATGTCCATTGAGTCGGTGATGCCATCCAACCATCTCATCCTCTGTCATCCCCTCTCCTCCCACCTTCAGTCTTTCCCAGCATTATGGTCTTTGCAAATGAGTCAGCTCTTCACATCAGGTGGCCAAAGTATTGAATTTTCAGCTTCAACATCAGTCCTTCCAGTGAATATTCAGGACTGATCTACTTTAGGATGGACCGATTGGATCTCCTTGCAGTCCAAGGGACTCTCAAGAGTCTTCTCCAACACTACAGTTCAAAAGCATCAATTCTTTGGTGCTCAGCTTTCTTTATAGTCCAACTCTCACATCCATGCATGACCACTGGTAAAACCATAGACTTGACTGTATGGACCTTTGTTGGCAAAGTAATGTCTCTGCTTTTTAATATGCTGTCTAGGTTGGTCATAACTTTTCTTCCAAGGAGTAAGCGTCTTTTAATTTCATGGCTGCACTCACCATCTGCAGTGATTTAGAAGTCCCCCAAAATAAAGTCAGCCACTGTTTCCACTGTTTCCCCATCTATTTCCCATGAAGTGATGGGACCAGATGCCATGATCTTAGTTTCTGAATGTTGAGCTTTAAGCCAACTTTTTCACTCTCCTCTTTCACTTTCAGGGAGCGATTCTTTAGTCCTTCTTCACTTTCTGCTATAAAGGTGGTGTCATCTGCATATCTGAGGTTATTGATATTTCTCTCAGAAATCTTGATTCCAGCTTGTGCTTCCTCCAGCCCAGTGTTTCTCATGATGTACTATGCATATACGTTAAATAAGCAGGGTGACAATATACAGCCTTGATGTAGTTGCCATTAGTTCTTCAGTTTGCTTTTATTCCTATATCCTGGGCATATTTCAAACTTAATATAGT
Organism: Bos grunniens; assembly: GCF_055505025.1. Classification (NCBI taxonomy): domain Eukaryota; kingdom Metazoa; phylum Chordata; class Mammalia; order Artiodactyla; family Bovidae; genus Bos; species Bos grunniens. The sequence continues at coordinate 81,010,506 of NC_141179.1, read as the reverse complement.
AAGTGTCTTCATTAATTTTTTTTATTGCAATATAGTCCATTAGTCCCACACTGATGGACACTTGGGTAATTTCTAATATTTTCTCCTACAAACAGTACTTCAGCAAATAACCAGTAATATGAGTTGATACACTTGCAGCAATATCTATCAGATAAAGTCCCAGAAGTAGAGTATCAGAGTCAAAGAGTAAGTTTATTTACAATTTTAATATATATTATAAAAGTGCACCCCTTAGATACTGAAACATTTTGCATCTTCACCAGCAGTGTAATCTAAGTGATGGCTATTTCTCCACAGCTTCTGCAGAAGCCGATATAGTGTTAAACTTTTGAATTTTTGCCAGTGAAGTAGGTGAGAAATGTCATTTAAACATAGTCTTAATTTGCATTTTTCATTTTATGAGAGGGATGAGAACTTTTCATATGTTTTGGAATGCATTTATATTTTATTTTCTGAAAACTTTCTGTTCTCTACTTTTCAATTGGGATTTGATTCCTTTGCATATTAATAAATTGTACAAATATATGACTGAAGTGGTATATAAAGTTACTAAGATAAATATTATTAAAATTTATTCAATATGGCTCTAGCCAAGCTTCTTTTTCTTTTCCTTTCTTTCCCTTTTCTTTTCCATTCTTTCATTTTTTACAGCCAACACGCCTGCAGTAAGTTCTTATTATTATTGCTCAGTGCTGGAGAGTTTTCTTTCTTGATGGTGGGACAAATCCAGCTTAATAATAAAGACTGTAGCATCAACTTCCAAAACTGAGTTAGTTGGCTCTAACTTGCTAACCTCAGGAGCTCATTTTTCCTTGGATATCTTTGTGTGCCAAAGCATTTTCATCTAATACAAGTATAATTTGTCTTGAATTAGATGATATTAGATTAGATGATATATTAGATATATGTTGAGCATATATCCTTATCTATACTTTTTCCACAATGAACTTTTTCAGCTTTTCAATTTAGAAAAACAAAACAAAACAAAACAAAAATAATGTTCCTTCTTAGATTTTCATTAAGCAAGCTAAAATGAATCTTACAAATTTTCCACCAACCTTTACTCAGTGGTAAACTTCATTTCAGCAGATGCATTAGTACCTTTATCATTCCTGACTTTGTCCTGAAGTACATTCCTACTGAGAGGCATTTGTTTCCTGTATTTATCTTCTCATGACAAGCTGACCACATTTTCAGCTTTCACTACAATCATTTTTCTCACTTGATGAGTAGTTTTTTTCTTTGGTGACAACACTTAACCGAAATAGCTCTGTTAAATTCCTGTATTTCTGTCTAGAGAGTACTTGGACTCGAATATTCACCTTGGAGATGTGAATTATTACTAAACTTGATATTCTGCTTTTACATTAAAGCAAACCTTTTGCTTTCAGGCTGAGAACTCTTATTTTCTCAGATTCTTTATGTCCATCTCCTATACTAGAAGCTGACTTTCTCTCTCTCTCTATTATTATTATTTTTTTGTTAGTCTCTCAGTCGTGTCCTATTCTTTGTGACCCCATGAACTGTAGCCCGCCAGGCTCCTCTGTCCATGGGATTCTCCAGGCAAGAATAGTGGAGTGGGTTGCCGTTCCCTTCTCCAGAGGATCTTCCCAACCCAGGGATCAAACCCAGGTCTTCTGCATTGCAGTGGATTCTTTACCATTTGGGCTATCACATCTACTTCTTCCTAAAAGGAGGTTTATCATGGCTAGATTGTCTCATGAGAACTCTCTTACAGTGTGATAAAAATTTGTAACATAAGACAATAAAAGTGGCTGCATAGAGTAGGGCTGGCCATAAACCTCTAAATATGATGCTTTCATTCTCACAAACCTCCAAATGGCAACAGGTCTTTTATTTCTATAATTAAACTTCCATCATTCTTGTACTGATATAAAGATCAGCGTCATATTAATCATTTAGGGGCTACACTTGTATCAAGAGCATCCCTGCCAGAACATTTCTAACCAGGAGTGTAGAAGCTGCAAATGAACCACAAATTTACACGGCAGAAAATTTTAGTTGGAGTAATGAACCTCTTAAGGCTGAGATCCACAGGGATGGCTAGTTCATTAGATTCCTGCTGCAGTCTGCCATTTCCATAGGTCAATGAAGTCTTTTTAGTTTAATGCAGTTTTGTTTTAACACATTTTTCATGTATTAATAGGCATTCATACCTCCTCTGTGAACAGCTTGCTTTTTCTTTTTTTAAAAGAAATCTTTAGCTCTTCAAAGGAAGGAACTATGGCTTTCACATTTACCAAAGGCCTACCAAATTTAAATTCAAGATCAATATTCTCCTCCGTCATCTCTCTCATTTTCTAACACTTACAACTTCCAGGAGTCACTGTTTCCCACTTGAGAAGAATTATCATTTTCTTTTTTAAAAATATTTTTTTGATATGGATTATTTTTAACGTCTTTGTTGAATTTGTTATATTATTATTTTTGTTTTATGTTTTGGCTTTTTTGGCCGTGAGGCATGTAGGATAACTACCTGGTCAGGGATAGAATCTGCACTCCCCGCATTGGAAGTCCCAACCACTGGACCACCAGGGAAGTCCCTGAATTTTCCTTTTCATTCATGCCATCCCATCTCTGTTCTCCTTTCTCCTTCTGTTCTCCCATTGGATCCCTACATTCTTCATTATGACCCACTCACAGGGTCACAGCTCTCTGGAAAGGGTAATTCATCCCCCACTACCCTCCCCGACACCCCTGCCTCCCCCCCACCCCGCCCCAGATCTACTTACACCACTACTGATCTTTCTTTTATATTTGCAAATAGGCTATGACTAAATGCTCTATCTGGGCTGGGGAGCTGAGGAGAGAAGGTTGCAAACCTACATACAAAAAAAAAAAAAAAGAGTTTTTTTTCCTCTATGACTCTGTTTTTGACTATCTGACTGTTTTTATCTGTCCAACTGTCACCCTGATCCATCTTTGTATATTCCTGTGGAGCAATGTCTAATAAGTAGCTCACTTCTCTAGACTTTTATCAAAGTATCATCTTCCATGATCTGAAATTGCTGCTCAGGGGAGCTTGGCTGAAGACAGTCCCTCCTGGAAAAGCCTAGAGGCTGGGAATAATTTTGTCCAAGAGCAAATTCATCGGAATTAGAATTCAGGCTCTCTTTCCAAGACTAGGCTTTCTGTTGTGAGTAGGAAAGGGGTCTAGGAGGAAAGCAGACACTAGACAGCCATCTCCATCTCTAGTGTATTGGGATCGAGTTCATGTCCTCTGGGTTCACAATTAATCAGAGACTGAGTGTCAATCAGTGTGATTCTGACTGTTCCCCTTCTGACCCCTTGTGTTCCACAGGCAGGGAGCCAGGGACATGCAGACTCCACCCTTCACTTATGCTGGCTGTGGGGTGGGGATGGTGTTTACTCATGTCACTTGCTTGGGCCCTTCTTAAATTTCATCCCTCTGTTCTCCACCCTATTGTGCATGAGATTTGCTCCCCTGCATTCCCACATCCTGATCCAATTAATAGTTGGCTCTTGACAATACGATAGTTCACACTGCTCTATGACATATAGGAAAAATGTAAAGAGAGTACATCCTAAAAGTTCTCATCATAGGAAGAAATTTTTTCTTTTTCACTGTCTTCTTTCTTTTAATTCTCTTGTATCTTTATGAGATGATGGCTATTAGTTGAAACAATTGCGATCTTTATTTCACAATATGTGGACATTGAATCATCAAGTTGTACATCTTGAACTTATACAATGCCAATTGTTTCTCAATTGACCTGGAAAAAGAAATTTGTTCTTGGTATAGGAATAATTCTCAACATTGCTTAGTTAATCCTGACAATATATTGCTCAATCAAAAAGCCAGGTTGCTTGCTTATAAGCTTCTAAGTGTTTTTCTACTGTGGTTGGAGAAGGGCTTACTACAGTGGCTTTTCAAGTAAGGACCTGAATTGCTAACTTGTCCTTTGAATCCTAGTGATTGTTCACCCTGATAAACATTGTCTCAAAAAGAGAAGGAAATCTTTCAGAGAAGCAGCAGTTTTAGTGGATTTGAGTTCATCAGCAGCAACATAGGAGAAGACCTTGCAAGCACACCTTCACAGAGACATTATAGGCACTGCTTGCTTTATGTTCTAACTTGACTCAAAATCCTTTTCATTTCAGCTGTTGGCAAGTTCATCAAGTGAAGTCCTTTAATCTGAGTAGAGAACCACTTACAACAGTGGTGCTGAGCTTATATGTGGCCAGTCCCACATTAGCAGCCAAGGTCCAGAGTATCCATCTTTAACTTAACTGGCAGGAATAAAACAGTGACTCTCCCTTTTGTGTCTGAGAACATCATCATTGATGTTGTTCATCAATGTGGCTCATCGTTGAGCCATCATCATTGAGGCTGGAAAGAGAATCTTCTATCTCCAGCAACAGAGACGAGAGTAGTCAACCATCAATTGGATATATTAATACTGTTTGGATGTACTTAGTGGCAACCAAGTCTGGTCCCAGGAAGAAAAGCAGGTCCCAGGCTCAGTTGCAATCAGTGGCCAAGAAGATTTCAAGGATCTTCAGAATGCTAGCCAGAGCTGAAAGGGAAATATTTGAATAGGGACAGGTAGGGATGAGTTATAGGAATGGAGCCAAAAGACATTTCCTATCATTGTTTTAGCACTTCATTTTTAATTGTCTCCCCATGGCCTGAAAGTGCAGGTTACATATGTGAGTATAGAATTGATCTCAGCTGACCTGTTAGAATTCTGTGCTTATTTCAGGGACACCTGGAGCCAAGGTGCTGCTCCTGGTTAACCCAGGATAAAGTCAACTAGCTAGTGATAGATATTCCTGTGCCAGGGTCTGAGAGAGACATGGTGGGCAGTCTGTGCTAGTTTATTAATGTTGTTCATAAGAACAAACAAGAAAAAAAAGCACTGGCTTCCCTGGTGGCTCAGAGGTTAAGAATCCACCTGCCAATGCAGGACACATGGGTTCAATCCCTGATTCGGGAAGGTATCACATCCCATGGAGCAACTAAGCCCATGAACCTCAACTTTTGAGCCTCTGCTTTAGAGCCTGGGAACCACAAAAAGAGAAGCCACCACAATGAGAAGCCCATTTACCACAACTAGAGATTAGGTCCCACTTGATGCAACTAGAGAAAAGCCCACATAGCAATGAAGACCCACAGTCAAAAATAAATGAAATTAAAAAAAACAAACAAACTATGATACTGATAGACGATTTGCACCCAGTTTCTGTAATTGTACCCAAACAGGACCCTATGTGCCCTTCCAGGGACTGGCCTTCCCCCATATTATGTGCTTTAGCATCTCTCCAGAAGTGTCTATTGTATAGATAACAGTATCAGATGGGCTTTTCATGACTTGTTTTACAGATGGGAAAACCCCTTACCAAAGAACTAAAAAGCTTCTTGATGAAAGTGAAAGAGGAGAGTGAAAAAGTTGGCTTAAAGCTCAACATTCAGAAAACTAAAATCATGGCATCATGATCTTTCCATCGTGGCTTTCCAGGTGGTCAAGTGGTAAAAAAATCCATCTGCCACTGCAAGAGATTCAAGAGATGGGAGTTCTATCCATGGGTAGGGGAGTACCCTGGAGTAGGAAATGGCAATCCATTCAGTATTCTTGCCTGGAAAATTCTGTTACCTAAAAAATATGGTCACAACCTGAAAGTAGAGTTATTTTATTTGGTGGGAATGTTTAGGACTCTGAGCCCAGGAGACAACACCTCAGCAACTCTGAGAAAGCTGCTCCAAGGAGGCAGGAGGAGAAGTCAGGCTATATAGAATTTTGCAACAAAGGGAGCAGGCAGTCTGAAAATCAAAGATCAGGTATCAAGTTAAAAAATTTAGCATTCTATGTATGGGAAGATGCAAGCTTTTTGGACTCATTGAATTCATTCCTTTCATATGCACCTCAAAATTCTCCAAGTCAGGCTTCAACAGTACGTGAACTGTGAACTTCCAGATGTTCAAGCTGGATTTAGAAAACGCAGAGGAGCCAGAGATCAATTTGCCAACATCTGTTGGATAATAGAAAAAGAAAGAGAGTTACAGAAAAACATCTACTTTTGCTTTATTGACTATGCCAAAGCCTTTAACTGTGTGGATCACAACAAACTATGTAAAATTCTTCAAGAAATGGGAATACCAGACCATCTTACCTGCCTCCTGAGAAATCTGTATGCAGGTCAAGAAGCAAAAGTTAGAACTGGACATGGAACAGCAGACTGGTTCCAAATGGGAAAAGGAATATGTCAAGGCTGTGGGATCACTGCTCTTTTCTCCTGGATCCTGGTGCACACAAGGTTTTGTTTGTGCCCTCCAAGAGTCTGCTTCCCTAGTCCTGTGTAAGTTCTGTAATCAAATCCCACTGGCTTCCAAAGACAAATTTTGAACAGTATGAAAAGGCAAAAAGATATGATGCTGAAAGATAAAATTCCCAGGTCAGTAGGTGGCCAATATGCTACTGTAGAAAAGTGGAGAAGTAACCCCAGAAAGAATGAAGAGACAGAGACAAAAAACACCTGGTTGCAGATGTGACTGGTGATGGAAGTAAAGGTCAGTGCTGTAAGAACAATATTGCATAGGAGCCTGGAATATTAGGTCCATAAATTAAGGTAAATTGGAAGTGGTCAAACAGGAGATGGCAAGAGTGAACATTGACATTTTAGGAATTAGTAAACTAAAATGGACTGGAATGGGTGAATTTAACTCAGATGACCGTTATATCTACTATTATATCTACTATTCTCCCTTAAAAGAAATGGAGTAGCCATCATAGTCAAGAAAAGAGTCCGAAATGCAGTACTTGGATGCAATCTCCAAAACAACAGAACGATCTCTGTTCATTTCCAAGGCAAACCATTCAATATCATGGTAATCCAAGTCTATGCTCCAACCAGTAATGGTGAAGAAGTTGAAGTTGAATGGTTCTATGAAGACCTACAAGATCGTTTAGAACTAACACCCCCCCGCCCCCCCCCCCAAAAAAAAAACATGTCCTTTTCATTATAGGGGACTGGAATGCAAAAGTAAGAAGTCAAGAAACACCTGGAGTAACAGGCAAATCTTGTGTTGGAGTACAGAATGAACTAGGGCAAAGGCTAATAGAATTTTGCCAAGAGAACACACTGGTCATAGCAAACACCCTCTTCCAACAACACAAGAGAAGACTCTACACATGGACATCAAGAGCTGGCCAACACTGAAATCGGATTGATTATATTCTTTGCAGCCAAAGATGGAGAAGCTCTATACAGTCAGCAAAAACAAGACCAGGAGCTGACTGTGGCTCAGAACATGAACTCCTTATTGCCAAATTCAGACTTAAATTGAATAAATTGGGGAAAACCACTAGACAATTAAGGTATGACCTAAATCAAATCCTTTATGATTCTACAGTGGAAGTGAGAAATAGATTTAAGGGACTAGATCTGATAGACAGAGTGCCTGATGAACAAAGGACGGAGGTTCATGACATGGTAAAGGAAGCAGGGATCAAGACCATCCCCATGGAAAAGAAAGGCAAAAAAGCAAAATGGCTATCTGAGGAGCCCTTACAAATAGCTGTGAAAAGAAGAGAAGTGAAAAGCAAAGAAGAAAAGGAGAGATATACCCATTTGAATGCAGAGTTCCAAAGAATAGCAAGGAGAGATAAGAAAGCCTTCCTCAGTGATCAGTGCAAAGAAATAGAGAAAACCAATAGAATGGGAAAGACTAGAGAACTCTTCAAGAAAGTTAGAGACCAAGGGAACATTTCATGCAAAGATGGGCTCCATAAAGGACAGAAATGGTATGGACCTAACAGAAGCAGAGGATATTAAGAAGAGATGGCAAGAATACACAGAAGAACTGTACAAAAAAGATCTTCACAGCCCAGATAATCATGATGGTGTGATCACTCACACTCACCTAGAGCCAGACATCCTGTAATGTGAAGTCAAGTGGGCCTTAGGAAGCATCACTATGAACAAACTAGCAGAGGTGATAGAATTCCAGTTAAGGTATTTCAAATTCTAAAAGACGATGCTGTGAAAGTGCTGCACTCAATATGTGAGAAGTTTGAAAAACTAAACAATGGCCACAGGATTGGAAAAGGTCAGTTTTCATTCCAATCACAAAGAAAGGCAATGCCAAAAAATATTAAACTACCGCACGATTGTACTCATCTCACACGCTATAAAAGTAACACTCAAAATTCCCCAAGCCAGACTTCAGCAATATGTGAACTGTGAACTTCCAGATGTTCAAGCTGGTTTTAGAAAAGGCAGAGGAAGCAGAGATCAAATTTCCAACTCCTGCTGGATCATCAAAAAAGCAAGAGAGTTCCAGGAAAACTTCTATTTCTGCTTTATTGACTATGCCAAAGCCTTTGACTGTGTGGATCACAATAAACTGTGGGAAATTCTGAAAGAGATGGGAATACCAGACCACTGACCTGCCTCTTGAGAAACCTATATGGAGGTCAGGAGGCAACAGTTAGAACTGGACTTGGAACAACAGACTGATTCCAAATAGGAAAAGGAGTACATCAAGGCTGTATATTGTCACCCTGCTTATTTAACTTATATGCAGAGTACATCATGAGAAACGCTGGGCTGAAAGAAGCACAAGCTGGATCAAGATTGCTGGGAGAAATATCAATAACCTCAGATATGCAGATGACACCACCCTTATGGCAGAAAGTGAAGAAGAACTAAAGAGCCTCTTGATGAAAGTGAAAGAGGAGAGTGAAAAAGTTGGCTTAAAGCTCAACATTCAGGAAACTAAGATCATGGCATTTTGTTCGGTCACTTCATGGCAAATAGATGGGGAAACAGTGGAAACCGTGTCAGACTTTATTTTTCTGGGCTCCACAATCCCTGCAGATGGTGACTGCAGCCATGAAATTAAAAGACACTCCTTGTAAGGAAAGTTATGACCAAACTAGACAGCAAATTAAAAATCAATGACATTACTTTGTCATTAAAGGTCTGTCTAGTCAAGGCTATGATTTTTCCAGTAGTCATGTATGGGTGTGAGAGTTGGAATATAAAGAAAGCTGAGTGCCGAAGGATTGATGCTTTTAAACTGTGGTGTTGGAGAAGACTCTTGAGAGTCCCTTGGAATGCAAGGAGATCCAACCAGTCCATCCTAAAGGAGATCAGTCCTGGGTGTTCATTGGAAGGACTAATGTTGAAGCTGAAACTCCAATACTTTGGCCACCTGATGCGAAGGGCTGACTCATTTGAAAATACCCTGATGCTGGGAAAGATTGAGGGAAGGAGGGGAAGGGGATGACAGAAGATGAGACGGTGGGGTGCCATTACTGACTCAATGGACATGAGTTTGGGTAAATTCTGGGAGTTGGTGATGGACAAGGAGGTCTGGCGTGCTGCGGTCCATGGGGTCTCCAAGAGTTGGACACGGCTCAGCGACTGAAGTGAACTGAACTGTACTGGGCCCTCATAGTCAACAAAAGATTCTGGAATGCAGTACTTGTGTGTAATTTCAAAAAAATTTCAGAACGATCTCTGTTCATTTCCAATGTAAAGTGTTCAATATAACAGCAATTCAAGTCTATACCTCAAGCACTAGTGCCAAAGGAGCTGAGTGGTTTTATGAAGACCTACAATACCTTCTAGACCTAACACCAAAAAAGACGTCCTTTTCATCATAGGGGACTGGAATGCAAAAGATACCTGGTCAGATCAGATCAGTCACTCAGTCATGTCTGACTCTTTGCAACCCCATGAATCACAGCACGCCAGGCCTCCTTGTCCATCACCAACTCCTGGAGTTCACTCAGACTCATGTCCATCGAGTCAGTGATGCCATCCAGCCATCTCATCCTCTGTCGTCCCCTTCTCCTCTTGCCCCGAGTCCCTCCCAGCATCAGAGTCTTTTACAAGGAGTCAACTCTTCACATGAGGTGGCCAAAGTACTGGAGTTTCAGCTTTAGCATCAGTCCTTCCAAAGAAATCCCAGGGCTGATCTCCTTTAGAATGGACTGGTTGGATCTCCTTGCAGTCCAAGGGACTCTCAAGAGTCTTCTCCAACACCACAGTTCAAAGGCATCAATTCTTCGGCTCTCAGCCTTCTTCACAGTCCAACTCTCACATCCATACATGACCACAGGAAAAACCATAGCCTTGACTAGATGAAACTTTGTTGGCAGAGTAATGTCTCTGCTTTTGAATATGCTATCTAGGTTGGTCATAACTTTCCTTCCAAGGAGGAAGCGTCTTTTAATTTCATGGCTGCAGTCACCATCTGCAGTGATTTTGGAGCCCAGAAAAATAAAGTATGACACTGTTTCCACTGTTTCCCCATCTATTTCCCATGAAGTGATGGGACCGGATGCCATTGGCCTTGGAGTACAAAATGAACCAGGGCAAAGGCCAATAGAGTTTTCCCAAGAGAACACACTGTTCATATCAAGCACCTTCTCCAACAACACAAGAGAAGACTCTACACATGGCCATCACCAGATGGTCAATACCGAAATCAAACTGATTACATCCTTTCAGACAAAAATGGGGAAGCTCTATACAGTCAGCCAAAACAAGGCTGGGAGCTGACTGTGGCTCAGATGATGAACATCTTATTGCCAAATTCAGACTTAAATTGAAGAAAGTCGGGAAAACCACTAGACCATTCATGTATGAGCTAAATCAAATCCCTACGATTATACAGTGGAAGTGACAAATAGATTCAAGGGACTAGATATGATAGAGTGCCTGAAAAACTATGGACAGAGGTTCATGACATTGTACAGCAGACAGGGTCAAGACCATCCCCAGGAAAAAGAAAGGCAAAAAGGCACAATGGTTGTCTGAGGATGCCTTACAAATAGCTGAGAAAAGGAGAGAAGTGAAAGGCAAAGGAGAAAACGAAAGATATACCCATTTGAATGCAGAGTTCCAAAGAACAACAAAGAGAGATAAGAAAGTCTTCCTCAGTGATCAGTGCAAAGAAATAGAGGAAACAGAATGGGAAAGATTAGTGATTTCTTCAAGAAAATTAGACACACCAAAGGAATATCTCATGCAAAGATGGGCACAATGGACAGAAATGCTTCTAACAGAAGGAAAAGATATCAACAAGAGGTGGCAAGAATACACAGAAGAACTTAAAAAAAAAAAACAAAAAACTTCATAAACCAGATAATCATGATGGTGTGATCATTCACCTAGAGCCAGATATCCTGGAATGTAAAGTCAAGTGGGAGTTAGGAAGCATCACTACAAACAAAGCTGGTGGAGATGATGGAATTCCAGTTGAGCTATTTCAAATCCTAAAAGACGATGCTGTGAAAGTGCTGCATTCAATATACCACAAATTTGGAAAACTCAGCAATGGCCACAGTTCTGGAATTCCAAGGACATTCCAATTCCAAGGAAAGGCAATGCCAAAGAATGTTCAAACTATCACACAATTGTCACACTCTAGCAAAGTAATGCTCAAAATTCCCCAAGTCAGGCTTCAGTATTACATGAACCATGAACTTCCGACTGTTCAAGCTGGATTTAGAAAAGGCAGAGGAACCAGAGATCAAATTGCCAACATCCGTTGGATCATCAAAAAAGCAAGGGAGTTCCACAAAAGCATCTACTTTTGCTTTATTCACTATGCCAAAGCCTTTGACTTTGTGGATCACAACAAACTGTAAAACTATCCAAGATATGGGCATAGCAGGCCACCTGATCTTTTTCCTGAGAAATCTGTATGCATGTGAAGAAGCAACATTTAGAACTGGACATGGAACAACAGACTGTTGAATCTACCTAAAGAAACTAAAGACTTATATATAGAAAACTATAAAACACTGGTGAAAGAAATCAAAGAGGACACTAACAGATGGAGAAATATACCATGTTCATGGATTGGAAGAATCAATACAGTGAAAATGAGTATACTACCCAAAGCAATTTATAGATTCAATGCAATCCCTATCAAGCTGCCAACAGTATTCTTCATAGAGCTAGAACAAATAATTTCACAATTTGTATGGAAATACAAAAAACCTCGAATAGCCAAAGCTATCTTAAGAAAGAAGAATGCAACTGGAGGAATCAACCTGCCTGACTTCAGGCTCTACTACAAAGCCACAGTCATCAAGACAGTATGGTACTGGCACAAAGACAGAAATATAGATCAGTGGAACAAAATAGAAAGCCCAGAGATAAATCCATGCACCTATGGACACCTTATCTTTGACAAAGGAGGCAAGAATATACAATGGATTAAAGACAATCTCTTTAACAAGTGGTGCTGGGAAATCTGGTCAACCACTTGTAAAAGAATGAAACTAGAGCACTTTCTAACACCATACACAAAAATAAACTCAAAATGGATTAAAGATCTCAACGTAAGACCAGAAACTATAAAACTCCTAGAGGAGAACATAGGCAAAACACTCTCCGACATACATCACAGCAGGATCCTCTATGACCCAACTCCCAGAATATTGGAAATAAAAGCAAAAATAAACAAATGGGACCTAATTAAACTTAAAAGCTTCTGCACATCAAAGGAAACTATAAGCAAGGTGAAAAGACAGCCTTCAGAATGGGAGAAAATAATAGCAAACAAAGCAACTGACAAAGAACTAATCTCAAAAATATACAAGCAACTCCTGCAGCTCAATTCCAGAAAAATAAATGACCCAATAAAAAAATGGGCCAAAGAAGTAAACAGACATTTCTCTAAAGAAGACATACGGATGGCTAACAAACACATGAAAAGATGCTCAACATCACTCATTATCAGAGAAATGCAAATCAAAACCACAATGAGGTACCATTTCATGCCAGTCAGAATGGCTGCTATCCAAAAGTCTACAAGCAATAAATGCTGGAGAGGGTATTGAGAAAAGGGAACCCTCTTACACTGTTGGTGGGCACGCAAATTAGTACAACCACTACGGAGAACAGTGTGGAGATTCCTTAAAAAACTGGAAATAGAACTGCCTTGTGACCTAGCAATCCCACTGCTGGGCATACACAAAGAGGAAACCAGAATTGAAAGAGACACGTGTACCGCAATGTTCATCGCAGCACTGTTTATAATAGCCAGGACATGGAAGCAACCTAGATGTCCATCAGCAGATGAATGGATAAGAAAGATGTGGTACATATACACAATGGAGTATTACTCAGCTATTAAAAAGAATACATTTGAATCAGTTCTAATGAGGTGGGATGAAACTGGAGCCTGTTATACAGAGTGAAGTAAGCCAGAAAGAAAAACACCAATACAATATACTAACACATATATATGGAATTTAGAAAGATGGTAATGATAACCCTGTATGCGAGACAGCAAAAGAGACACAGATGTATAGAATAATCTTTTGGACTCTGTTGGAGAGAGAGAGGGTGGGATGATTTGGGAGAATGGCATTGAAACATGTATAATATCATATAAGAAACGAATCACCAGTCCACATTTGATGCAGGATACAGGATGCTAGGAGCTGGTGCACTGGGATGACCCAGAGGGATGGTACGGGGAGGGAGGTGGGAGGGGGGTTCAGGATGGGCAACATGTGTTATACCCATGGCGGATTCATGTTGATGTATGGCAAAACCAATACAATATTTTAAAGTAATTAGCCTCCAATTAAAATAAATAAATTTATATAAAAAATAAAGACAATCCCAAATGGGTGCTAAATGCAAAAAAAAAAAAAAAAAAAGAAGGAAAGAAATAGGTGGCTTAAATTTCAACGTTCAGAATACTAAGATTATGGCCTCTGGTCCATCAATTCAAGGCATATAGTTGGGGAAACAATGGAAACAGTGACAGACTTTATTTTTCTGGGCTCCAAAATCACTGCAGATGCTGCCTGAAGCCATAAAATTAAAAGACACTTGCTCCTTGGAAGAAAAGTTATGACCAACCTAGACAGCATGTTAAAAAGCAGAGACATTACTTTGCCAACAAAGGTCCGTTTAGTCAAAGCTATGGTTTTTCCAGTAGTCATGTATGGATGTGAGAGTTGGAATAAAGAAAGCTGAGCACCAAAGAATTGATGCTTTTGATCTGTGGTGCTGGAGAAGACTCTTGAGAGTTCTTGGACTGTAAGGAGATCAAATTATTCAATCCTAAAAGAAATCAATCCTGAATATTCACTGGAAGGACTGATGCTGAAGCTCTAGTACTTTGGCCACCTGATGCGAAGAACCGACTCTTGGAAAAGACCCAGATGCAGGGAAAGATTGAAGGCGGGAGGAGAAGGGGCGACAGATACTGAGATGGTTGGATGGCATCACTGACTCGAGTAAGCTCCGGGTGTTGGTGATGGACAGGGAATCCTGATGTGCTGCAGTCCACGGGGTCGTGAAGAGTCGGATACAACTGAGCAACTAGACTGAACTTAACTGAAGCTTACTCAGGCAACGGAGAAACTGTGGTGTGGTCAGGATATCAATGGCTGAGTTTGGATGTTCTGTTGTGTTTTTGAGAAGGGAGAGAAAAAACATTTGAAGAAAGGAAACACAGCTGACCTCTTTGTATGTGGATATACTGCCATCTCTTGGTCCTTTCTTGTCATTGATCAGGTTTTGAAGGCTCCTGTTTCAGTGGCTTTTTTGTGTGTATTGAAATATAATTGTCCCAGAGTATTATATTATTGCAGGTATACAACATAATGATTTTATTACTAAACGACCATCACACTCAGTCTAATCACGATCTATTGCCAAACAACGTTATTACAATATTGACTATAGTCACCATATAGCGCCATGATTTATTTATAACTAGAAGTTTACCCTGGTGGCTCAGTTGGTAAAGAATCTGCCTGCAATGCAGGAGATCCGGGTTCGATCCCTGGGTCAGGAAGATGTCCTGGAGAAGCGATTGGCAGCCCACTCCTATATTCTTGCCTGGAGAATTCCGTGGGCAGAGGAGCCTGCTGGTCCATGCGATCACAGAGTCGGATGTGATTGAGCAACTAACATTTGCACCTCTTACTACCATTTACTTATTTTGCTCAATTGACCACACTCCTCTTGTCTGTAAGTTTGTTCTCTCTCTATATATGAGACTACTTTGGTTTTTATTATGTTTGTTTTTCTTTTTAGATTCCACATATAAGTGAAATCTTACGGTATTTGTCTTTCTCTGACTAATTTTGTTCAGGAAAAAACCTACTAGATTCATCCATGATGTTGCAAATGGCAAGATTTCATTGTTTTTGTGGCTAAGTAACATTCTATTGTGTATATATACACCATGTCTTCTTTATCCATTTTTCTGCTGATGCACATTTAGGTTGCTTCTATATCTTGGCTGTAGTAAATAATGCTGCGATGAACACAGAAGATTGAAGGCAGGAGAAGGGGATGACAAGAGGATGAGAGAGTTGGATGGCATCACCGACATGATGGACATGAGTTTGAACAAGCTCCGGAAGGTGGTGATGGATAAGGAATCCTGGCACGCTGCAGTCCATGGGATCACAAGGTCTGACGTGAGTGAGGAACTGAGCTTAACTGAACTTTGGTTTATTTATTATGTAAGTGGAAGCTTACACCTCTTAATCTCCCTCACCTGTTTCACCGATATCAACTTTACCCTCCTCCATTCTGGAAGTCATTTTGTTCTCTATGAGATTACTTTAATTTTGGTTTGTTTTGGTTAAATTTCATATATAAGTGAATTCATGCTGTATTTGTTTTGGTCTTATTTCATTTAGCATAATATCCTCTAGATCCGTTTGGGTTGTCACAAATGTCAAGATTTCATGCCTTCCTGTGGCTGAATAATATTCCATTGTGTGTGTATGTATTGGTATATATACACATATTTCTACATATATATGTCTGTATATACACCAAGCTGTAAACACTTACGTTGTCTCCCTATCTTGGCTAATGTAAATAATGCTTCAATGATATTGTGTGTATAAGTATTTTTTATACTTAATTTTTATTTGGAAGCTAATTGATTTACATTATTGAGTTGTTTTCTGCCATATATCAACATGAATAAGCCATAGGCATACATATATCCCCTCCCCCTTGAACCTCCATCCCACCTCCCTGTATATGTATTATGAATTAGTTTTTGTTTTCCTTTGGGTAAATATCCAGAAGGTTCAGATCAAATGGCAGCTTTATTTTTTAATTTTTTGAGCAATGCCTATATTCTTTTCCATAATGGCTACATCGATCAATAATCCCACCAACAGTGCACAAAGTGTTCGTTTTCTCTGTATCTTCACCAATACTTGTTATTTTTTATCTTTTTCTTGATAGTTATTCTGAAAAGTGTGAGGTGGTATCTCATTTGGTTTTCCTTGTTGATTAGTAATGTCGAGCATCTTTTCATGTGTGTGTTGGCCATCTGTATGTCTTCTTTGGAAAATATCTATTTTTTAATCTTCCCTTTTTAAATCAGATTTTGTTTTTGTTGTTGAGTTATATGAGTTCTTTAAATATCAAACTCTCATTTGCATTTCTTCTCCAACTCAGTACGCTGCCATTTTTTTTTTTTTTTGAGAGTTCCCCTCGTTGTGAAAATCATTTTAATTTGATACAGTCCTACCTGTTTAATTTTGCTTCTTTTTTTCTGGTCTGAGATATGTCCAAAAGAATATTGTGAACACCAGTGTCAAACATGGTACTACCTATGCTTTCTACTAGCAAATTTTTGGTTTCTGGTCTTAAATATAAGTCTTTTCTCCACTTTGTGTTTATTTTTGAATGTGGTGTAAGGAAGTAGCCCATGATTCTTTGGCATATAGCTGTCCAGTTTTCCCAACACGATTCACTGAAGGGAATGTCTTTTCCTCACTGTACATTCTTGCCTCCTTTGTTGTAGATTAATTGCCTATATAAGTGTGCCTGTCTCTGAGCTTTCTCTTTTGTCCCATTGATTTACATGTCTGTTTTTGTGCCAGCACCACATTGTACTGACTACAGTAGCTCTGTAGAATAAGTTGAAATCAAGAAGTGTGATATTTGTAGCTTTGTTCTTCTTTCTCAAGATGGATTTGACTATTTTGGGTCTTTTGTATTTCCATACAAATTTTAGAATCATTTATTCTAGTTCTGTGAAGAATGTCATTGGGATTTTGATAGGGATAGCCCTAAATCTGTAGAATGGTTTGGGTAGTATGATCATTTTAACAATATTAATTATTCTAATCCAGTTGCTTTCCATTGGTTTGTGTCATCTTCAGTTTCTTTCATCAGTGCCTTATAGTGTTCCAAGTATAAGTCTTTTATCTCCTTGGTAATATTTATTTCTAGTTATTTTCTTCTTTTGGTGCATTGTAAATGGGATTGCTTCCTTAATTTATGTTTCTAATAGATTTTATCAAAAAACACAATGGATTTCTGTATATCAATTTTGTAGTCTGCAACTTTACTGAATCCATTTAATAGGTTTAATTTTTTTTTTTTTTTTTGGTGGCATCTTTAGGATTTTCTATATATGCTTTTGAACCGTGGTGTTGGAGAAGACACTTAAGAGTCCCATGGACTGCAAGGGGATCCAACCAGTCCATTCTAAAGGAGATCAGTCCTGGGTGTTCTTTGGAAGGAATGATGCTAAAGCTGAAACTCCAGTACTTTGGCCACCTGATGTGAAGAGTTGACTCATTGGAAAAGACTCTGATGCTGGGAGGGATTGGAGGCAGGAGGAGAAGGGGATGACAGAGGATGAGATGGCTGGATAGCATCACTGACTCGATGGATGTGAGTCTGAGTGAACTCCAGGAGTTGGAGATGGACAGGGAGGCCTGGCGTGCTGCGATTCATGGGTTCCCAAAGAGTCGGATACGACTGAGTGACTGAATTGACTGACTGACTGATATCCCCTATATGCCTGCTTTCTGGAAAGTTTTTATTGTAAATGGATGTTGAATTTTATTGAAAGCTTTTTCTGCATCAACTGAAATGACCATATAGGTTTTATTCTTCAATTTGTTAATATGGTGTATCACATTGATTGATTTATGGATATTGAACAATTCTTGCATTCCTGGGGTAAATCCCACTTGAGCATGATGTATGATCTCTTTACTGTATTGTTGGATTCCATTTGCCAGTATCTTATTAAGAAATTTTGCATCTATGTTCATCAGTGATATTGGCCTCTAATTTTCGTTTTTTTGTGTGACATATTTGTCTGGTTTTGGTGTCAAGGTGATGGTGGCCTCATAGAATAAGTTTGGAAGTCTACTTTATTTTGCAATTTTTTTGGAATAGTTTCAGAAGGATAAGTGTTAACTTGTCTCTAAATGTTTGGTATAGTATAATCTTTTAATGACCTATTGGTGTCTTCATATTTGAAATAGGTTTTTCTTAGGAGTTTTTGTATTGATGATCTTGCTTTATTCACAGTGATAAAAATTTTGACTTTTAGTTGGGGCTATTTAGAGTGAAAAGACCCTGATGCTAGGAAAGATTGAAGGCAGAGGGGAAGGGGATGACAGAGGATGAGATCGTTGGATGGCATCACTGACTCAATGGACATGAGTTTGAGTAAACTCTGGGAATTGGTGATGGACAGGGAAGCCTGGCATGCTGCAGTCCATGGGGTCGCAAAGAGTCGGACACGACTGAGCAACTGAACTGAACTGATTTAGAGTGATTATTGATATGCTTAGACTTAAATCTGTCTTCTTTCTTCTTGTTTGCTTTTTGCCTCATCTGTACTTGATTCATTTTTGCTTCATTTTCTCATTTCTTTGAATCAGTATTTGGCTGAAGTTTACTCCTGAGAACTTTATTCTTTTAGTACATCTGGCTTGTTGGGTGGTAGAGAAGTACATGTGTTTGCGCTCACTCAGTTGTGTTCAACTCTTTGAGACCCCATGGACTGTAGCCTGCCAGGCTCCTTTGTCCATGGAATTCTCCAAACAAGAATACTGAAGCAGGTTGCCATTTCCTCCTCCAGGGGATCTTCCTGACCCAGGGATCAAACCTGTGTCTTCTGGTTCTCTTGCACCGGCAGGCTGATTCTTTATCACTGAGTCACCTGGGAACCCTGGAGGAAAAGTAGTTGGAAGACAAATTCTCAAGTAAAGAAATGCAGGTGGTGTGCACTGAAATGATGAGTGAGACAGCGAGTCTGCCTTGCTAACCAATGTAACCATGGGGAGCAGTGTATGCACTACACTTTCTTTAGTGCCTGAAGTTAACTCAGTTGTGATTTTAAAATCTCACTGGCTAATAATTGAAAAGGAAATCTCATGATGTAGTAGACAGCCCAATGAGTAAGTAACTGAGGCTTCTTTTAAATTATTGTTTCAGTTCGGAAGAAACTACAAATATGATTCCAATAAACTGCTGAGAATATTAGGATGTGGCATTATAGTTTAATTTATCATGTCAGCTGCACTAGCTTTATGACTACTACTTGGCTGCATACCAGATTAGATAGTGAATATGAAGGGATTATAGAGCAAAGAATTAAAGATGGTGATGTAATGTGAGAAATTGACAATCAGAAGCACTCTAAACTAAGACCACCTCTACTAACACATATACATTTTCTAGAAAAGTAAATTTATTGCTTTAGGGATGGTAGCTTACATGTTACATTTATTTTTGGTAAAGCTGTAGGAAGAAAGTAAATTATAAGGTTTAGAGGTGAAGACATAGGTAAAATAGTAAATTTGAATGAAATTCCTTTGATCATGCCTATTATACATGCTGTTTCTTCTTCTGTTTTTCATAAATATATGAATACATCTGATTAAATATTAAATATTACTTCCAACAAGACTTTTAGTGTCTGTTCTTTTTCGGTTATGCAGTATGATTGCACTTAGTACAAAATTAAATTGCATGACAGCAAAGGTAAATAAATGCTGTTTCTCATCCACTTTACATAGATTCCTATGGAGATATTTTCTATCAAGAGGTTTTTCTCTGCATATGAAAGCGTCAGTTCAGTTCAGTCGCTCAGTCATGTCTGACTCTTTGTGACCACAGCACACCAAGCCTCCCTGTCCATCACCAACTCCTGGAGTCCACCCAAACCCATGTCTATTGAGGAAAAGCATACACAGATGTAAATTTGTGTGCTTTTATAATAACATAAATGAAAGCTTACCTTGTACACACTTCTACTCCTTCCTTTTTTGAGTCAAATACTTTAGAATATTACATTGAATCAATACACATAGCTCTAACTCATTTTGAGAACTATTTAATATATCCCTTATTGATACAAAATTACTCCCAATCTTTTGTTATTATAAATGATTGTGCTGCAACAATGAATAAGTTCTGTTTTAAATGTGCTATTTCATTTAAAAGCTGTTTTGCTTTTAGTATATCTTTTAAAAATATTTTACTTCATGGTATAAATTTTTCATGTTTTTGGCATGTATAAAATATGTGAATTTCTTCTGGTAATTTGAAAATTTTACAATTCATTTTTATCCATTCTGATATTAATCTTTAGAAGCAATATTATACATTTTTGTTTCTAGAATTATTACCTTAAGATCATATTGGTATGAAAGATATTAATATTAGTACATTTACATTCCTTATGTTCTTTCCATAGCCTGATTTTGATAGTTTACATTATTATCCCTAATGCCCCTAGGGACTTCCGTGGCAGTTCAGTGGTCAAGATTCTCTGCTCTTAGTGGTGGGGCTCCACGTTTGGGCTTCCCTGGTGGCTCAGATGGTAAATAATCCACCTGCAATGCGGGAGAACTAGGGGTGATTCCTGGGTTGCGAAGATCCCTTGGAGAAGAGAATGGCCACCCACTCCACTATTGGGACAGAGGAGCCTGGCAAGCTACAGTTCATGGGATGACAAAGAGTCGGACATGACTGAACCACTCTCACTTTCACTTTTCAATGCCCCAGTGGCAAATTTTCCATCTTAGAATATACTTACATATAAAATGATGTGTGTTACACTTAAGCAATATTTAACAATTTCCTACACCAAGAGGTGGAGAAGGAAATGGCAACCCACTCCAGTATTCTTGTCTGGAAAATCCCATGGACAGAGGAACCTGGCTGGCTAGAGTTCATGGGGTAACAGAGTTGGGCACACACAAGAGGAGGAAGCTGGTGGGCTGTACAGAGTGCCTGCAAAATTCCTTCTTTTTTATTTCAAGTTTGTTGTTTGATTATATTACTATATTATTAGTATTAGTCTTTACTGGTTAAATTATTATTGTCATACCACCATTTCCTGTAAACGGAGTTTTTCAGTCTTGGTTCCATCAATAAGAGTATTCATTGCAAAGAATGTAGTGTGGAATGATATCGTGGAGAAGTCTGAGAACAATTTGAGTTTTATCATACAGTCAAGAAGAAAATGAAGTCCACACACTTTACTAGAATAAACCATGAGCTATTTAATTTATATTTTTTTCTTTCAAGACAATTTGTACACTTTTATTCCACAGAGATCTTATGTGTCATTCATGATTGCTTTGAGAAGCATCTATGCTCCTTTTTTTGTTTTGTTTCATGTGACTAAAAAATTCTCATATAATTTTCTTTCTTGGGCTCAGCCGGCTCACCTTGCATTACCTGATATCATTTTGCTATTTCTTTTTTTAACCTTGCTATTCCATAGAGTAGATATTACTTTTATTTTAATGTGACAAACAAGGATTTTCCAAAAACTGTTTAATTAATTGAATACGTTCTATTATTTTTCCTATAACTTTTTTGGTTGGTTTAATGTACTATCATTCTCTATTAAAAATCTGTTTTCATTGCTTTCTCATTGATTTTAGATCATTTTAAGAAAAATAGCAGAAGTATTTTTCCATCAGTATCTTTAATTATAGCAAAAGTATGTGTACTTATAGCTGATTCACATTGTTGTAAAGCATAAATCAACACAGCATTATAAAGCAACTATCCTCCAATTTAAAAATAATATAGCATAATTTAAATTGCAAAACATGAACCATTATGAATATATAGATTTTATAGGTTTGTTTCCATAAATTCAACAAATATGTACAGAACACAATTATTGACAGCCTTCTGAGTTAGATACTTAACAGGAGTCATAAATGAGCTAATAGTGAAGTGTTATGGCAGTGATATCTGCCCTTGTTGAGGGGGATGAGTAATTAGGATTCTCAGAGAAGTGGTGATTTAGAGAATTCACCCAATGTCATCAGACTCTGCATGTTCTTCTCTCTCTTCTGCAACCATTCTATGCAAAACAAAACTTTTGCCTTTTTTCTTGCCTCCCTGCTTCTTACCAACTCATTAGCACTGCCTGGAATGCCTTTGCTCTTAACTTCAGTATATCTAAATTGTACTTTTCAGACCAACTTCTTTTTTGAAAATTTCCTTCTTTATTCCTACAGTGACCTGTCCTCCTTTCAAATCCAGAGACTGTTTTTTTTTTTTTTTTTTCATCTTTTGTCTAGAGATAAGAACATGCTACTTTGAACTGGTGTCTTATTTTTATATCTAGATCAGTTCAGATCAGTCGCTCAGTCATGTCCAACTCTTTGCAACCCCATGAACAGCAGCATTCCAGGCCTCCCTCTTCATCACCAATTCCCGTAGTTTACCCAAACTTATGTCCATTTAGTCGGTGATGCCATCCAACCATCTCATCTTCTGTTGTCCCCTTCTCCTCCTGCCCTCGATCTTTCCCAGCATCAGGGTCTTTTCAAATGAGTCAGCTTTTCACATCAGGTGGCCAAAGTAATGGAGTTTCAGCTTCAACATGAGCCCTTTCAATGAACACCCAGGACTGATCTTTAGGATGGACAGGCTGGATCTCCTTGCAGTCCAAGGGACTCTCAAGACTCTTCTCCAACACCACAGTTCAAAAGCATCAATTCTCGGTGCTCACCTTTCTTTATAGTCCAACTCTAACATCCATACATGACTACTGGAAAAAACATAGTTTTGACAAGACAGACCTTTGTTGACAAAGTAATGTCTCTGCTTTTTAATATGCTGTTTAGGTTGGTCATAACTTTCCTTCCAAGGAGTAAGCATCTTTGAATTTCATGGCTGCACTCACCATCTGCAGTGATTTTGAAGCCCAGAAAAGTAAAGTCAGCCACTGTTTCCACCGTTTCTCCATCTATTTCCCATGAAGTGATTGGACTGGATGCCATGATCTTAGTTTCTGAAGGTAGAGCTTTAGGCCAGCTTTTTCACTCTCCTCTTTCACTTTCATCAAGAGGCTCTTTAGTTCCTCTTCACTTTCTGCTATAAGGGTGGTGTCATCTGCATATCTGAGGTTATTGATATTTCTCTCGGCAATCTTGATTCCAGCTTGTGCTTCTTCCAGCCCAGCATTTCTCATAATGTACTCTGTATAGAAGTTAAATAAGCAGGGTGACAATATACAGCCTTGACGTACTCCTTTTCCTATTTGGATCCAGTCTGTTGTTCCATGTCCAGTTCTAACTGTTGCTTTCTGACCTGCATATAGGTTTCTCAAGAGGCAGGTCAGGTGGTCTGGTATTCCCATCTCTTTCAGAATTTTCCACAGTTTATTGTGATCCCCACAGTCAAAGGCTTTGGCATAGTCAATAAAACAGAAACATATATATTTTCTGGAACTCTCTTGCTTTTTCGATGACCCAGAAGATGTTGGCAATTAGATCTCTGGTTCCTCTGCCTTTTCTAATACCAGCTTGAACAACTGGAATTTCATGGTTCATGTTTTGCTGAAGCCTGGCTTGGAGAATTTTGAGCATTACTTTACTAGCGTGTGAGATGATTGCAATTGTGTGGTAGTTTGAGCTATCTTTGGCATTGCCTTTCTTTGGGATTGGAATGAAAACTGACATTTTCCAGTCCTGTGGCCACTGCTGAGTTTTCCAAATTTGCTGGCATATTGAGTGCAGCACTTTCACAGCAACATCTTTTAGGATTTGAAATAGCTCAAATGGAATTCCATCACCTCCACTAGCTTTGTTCGTAGTGATGCTTCCTAAGGCCCACGTGACTTTGCATTACAGGATATCTGGCTCTAGGTGAGTGATCACACCATTGTGATTATCTGGGTCATGAAGATCTTTTTGTACAGTTCTTCTGTGTATTCTTGTCACCTCTTCCTAATATCTTCTGCTTCTATTAGGTCTATACCATTTCTGTCCTTTATCGAACCCATCTTTGCATGAAATGTTTGTTCCCTTGGTATCTCTAATTTTATTGAAGAGATCTCTAGTCTTTTCCATTTTATTTTTTTTTTTATCCCATTCTATTGTTTTCCTCTATTTCTTTGCATTGATCTCTGAGGAAGGCTTTCTTATCTCTCCTTGCTATTCTTTGGAACTCTGCATTCAAATGGGCATATCTTTCCTTTTCTCCTTTGCTTTTCACTTCTCTTCTTTTCACAGCTATTTGTAAGGCCTCCTCAGACTGCCATTTTGCTTTTTTGCCTTTCTTTTCCATGGGGATGGTCTTGATCCCTGCTTCCTTTACCATGTCATGAACCTCCGTCCTTTGTTCATCAGGCACTCTGTCTATCAGATCTAGTCCCTTAAATCTATTTCTCACTTCCACTGTAGAATCATAAAGGATTTGATTTAGGTCATACCTTAATTGTCTAGTGGTTTTCCCCAATTTATTCAATTTAAGTCTGAATTTGGCAATAAGGAGTTCATGTTCTGAGCCACAGTCAGCTCCTGGTCTTGTTTTTTTCTGACTGTATAGAGCTTCTCCATCTTTGGCTGCAAAGAATATAATCAATCTGATTTTGGTGTTGGCCATCTGGTGATGTCCATTGTAGAGTCTTCTCTTCTGTTGTTGGAAGAGAGTGTTTGCTATGACCAGTGTGTTCTCTTGGCAAAACTCTATTAGCCTTTGTCCTGCTTCATTCCGTACTCCAAAACCAAATTTGCCTGTCTCTCCAGGTGTTTCCCGACTTCCTACTTTTGCATTCCAGTCCCCTATAATGAAAAGGACATCTTTTTTGGATGTTAGTTCTAGAAGGTCTTGTAGGTCTTCATAGAACCGTTCAACATCAGCTTCTTCAGCATTACTGGTCTGGGCATAGAGTTGGTACCATGATATTGAATGGTTTGCCTTGGAAATGAACAAAGATCATTCTGTTATTTTATATCTAGATATTGTCTCCTAAATACTCTTATAGTTCCCTTATGATAGTAAATGACTAGTGAACAGTGATTCTATGCTGGACCTTGTTTTTAATTCTTTTAATGTTTTGCTTTGTTAAGTCCTTCCAACACCTTTGTGAGCTAGAAACCATTTATATTTATTTATTTATTGTATTAAGAGAATGAGGCATGGAAAGATTTAAAAACTTGCTCAGAGTGACACAGCCAGTAAATAATGAAATTAAGATTTACACCCAGGCAGTGTGGCTCTAGAATCAGATAGCAGACTGTTATCTGGTAGCACCAGCTCCCAGCTGGTGCTGGGTGCTCAATGGATCACTCCTCACTGATAGAAAAGAGAGCTCTCTTTTGGGAGGATCCAAAAGGGGGAAAACATACACTGTTTTCCTAGGAGTAATCTTCTTTCCAGGGAAGACAGGATAAAACACTTGGTCCAGATGCCTCTGTGATCATGTTAATTTTGTGACTCCAGGTGTAAACTCTTGTTGCTTTAGTTCTTTGGGGACCTGGCTCTAAATTATTGTAAACTCCCAAGGGAAAGTATCTTCTTCTAGGCAGTATATGAATCAATATGCAGGTCAAAGAGTATCTCTCTACTCCTACAATGTTCAAGATGATGGATTTGTCTTCTTCCAATACTCGAAAGTCATGCCTCTTAGAAAAAATTGTCACCATGAAGGAAATTGAATATTTCACACTTATATAAAGAAATGGTTATTTACTTGAAGCAATCAATGGACCTACATAAAGAATATCTTTAAGGAAGTGAGTACATTGCATTCTAGATAATATGACAGTTTTGAAGTATGATGGAGAAGCTTCAGGCTGCGCTTGAACGTTGGGAATATAACCCTTCCAGACCAAGTTCTCTTTTAAAGAGAGCAGACTGGCACTTTGTTTACTTCCTTAAACAGACAAAGTAACTGTTTTCTGTGACTTTTTCAGAACTTATTTTCTTGTTTATTTCTGTATAATATAGAGGTACTACAAAGTCCATAAAGAATTCTAAGGTCACAGAATGTTAGCTGTGAAAGTGGCATAAAGACTATCTTCCTTGCTTTATAAAGGACCTAAATTGACTCACATTCAAATAAATAAAAAGTTTTTGAACTAAAACTTGAACTAAACAAAAGCATTTATGCAATGGATAATGCTCTTAATCTATGCTGAGAAATATCTTTATGACTGTTGAAAATATACTCCACCTTAGCATTAGCAGAAAATCATAATGATAGATAATCACAAATCGAGTCACTTTTGTTTTTCATTTATCAAGCTCTACATATAACTATTATATAATTCGAGTAGTTTGTTGTATTTATTTATCACTGTAGTGATAATAAATGTTATTTAAAACAAGTTATTTTTCATATAAATTATCCTACATAGTAATCTTCTTGTAGGAATTTTAAACAGTTTGAGTCCTAATTCCTTAATTAATGAGTCCAAAAGTAACATATTCTTGAATGTATTTCATGCATAAAGTCTCATGCACTTGATATTTTACATATAACATTACCATAATTGATATTGCCTGGTAGATTTCAGGATAAATGCCCTAAAATAAGTTTATATGAAATATAATATATCATATAGAATAATTCTCCATTATTTTGGTGCAGAGATGCTAAATTTTACATATAGTTTCCATGACAACTTGCTGTCCAACGTTGCCAGATCATTTGATGTTACAGGCAAGGCATCCTCATTCCTTCCATGGGTCATATTCTTTTAAATTAGTAACCTCTGTCATTTGTGTATATTACCCTTTCAACATCTTTGTATAAGTGGTAGTAGGGAATGGACTGATAAACACATATGTGAATTGTGTGTTTAAAATACTAGGATGCATGTGATCATTAAAATAAAGAAATACCCTATTTTTCACTTCTCAGATGTCATATGTTGTTAGGATCTGAATATCTCATTGGTTTTACAGTATTCCTAGCAGTGTTTCTCTAGCTGGGGTTTTATATCCAATTATGCAATAAGATGAAACATGAAAGGTAGTTCATATACAAATTTGTAACTTGAAAGAGTTTTAGATTACAGGATTAGACTCTTTGTGGTGGCAAACAATAGAGATTAAAGGTAAATTACCCAAGTTTACACAGGATCTTTGCACAAACTGCCAGGATCTAGTATGTGTGTGTGTGCTCAGTCGTTCAGTCATGTCTGACTTTTGCGACCCCATACTGTAGCCCATCAGGCTCCTCTGCCCTTGGGATTTTCCAGGCAAGTGTACTGGAGCATGTTGCCATTCCATACATCAGGGGATCTTCATGACCCAGGAGTTGAACCCATGTCTCTAGTGTCTCTTGCACTGGCAGGTGGATTCCTTACCACTGCACCAACTGAGAAGCTCAACCTAGAATCTGGGAATATTATTTTTTAGTTCCAGAGTGTTTCAGTAATTGTCTATTGTAGACCTATCTAACAGAACCTTTTATTGGCTTAATATGTTATTTGTAACTCAATGATTGTTTTTCATCAAAAAAAAATCTTTCTTATAACAGATTGCAGATGACCAATGGAAGATAAGAATCAGACAGCAGTGACTGAATTTCTTTTCTTGGGCCTCACAGATCATCTCTATCAGCAGATTGTTCTCTTTTTCATTCTTCTTTTTCTATCTTGCCACTCTGGGTGGTAACTTGGGGATGATCACTCTCATATGGATTGATCCCAGACTCCACACTCCTATGTACTTTTTTCTTAGCCACTTGTCCTTTGTAGACTTGTGTTCCTCTCCTTCCATTGCCCCCAAGATGCTGTGTGATATCTTTGTAAAGAAAAGAAGCATCCCTTTCACGGGTTGTGCTGCACAGATGTTTTTCTTTGTTCTTTTGTGGCCACTGAATGTTTCCTGCTGGCTTCCATGGCCTATGATCTATATACAGCCATCTGTAAGCCCTTGTTGTACACACTCATTATGTCCCAGAGGGTCTGTGTGCAGCTGGTTATAGGCCCTTATGCTGTGGCTCTTATAAGCACCATGACTCATACAAGTCTCACTTTTTGCTTACCCTTCTGTGGTCCAAATGTTATCAATCACTTTTTCTGTGATATTTCACCACTGCTTTCCCTTGCGTGTGCAGACACCTGGATCAATAAGTTGGTGCTTTTCACCTTGGCTGGAGCAATAGGAGTGCTCAGTGGCCTGATCATCATGATCTCCTATGTTTGCATCTTGGTGGCCATCCTGAGGATCCAGACTGCCAATGGGAGGAGGAAAGCTTTCTCTACTTGTTCTTCTCACCTGGCAGTTGTATCCATCTTATATGGAACCCTTTTCTTCAATTATGTTCGACCTAGCTCATGTTCCTCCCTAGATATCAATAAAGTGATTTCCCTCTTTTACACCATGATGATCCCCATGTTGAACCCCCTCATCTACAGCTTGAGGAACAAAGATGTGAAAACTGCATTCAGTATGAAATTTGAAAGGAAGAATTGCTTAGTAGCTAGGTAAAGTAGGGCTCTACTTGTATTGTACCATAGATATTGGTACAGAATGCTTAGTAAAAAGAATACTAGCCTGGAAATCTGAAGCTTCATGTGAGTCCTGGCTCTGTCTCTTCAAGATAATCTGAAAAATGGGCAGTTCTTTAATAATTTTCTGCTTCAATCTTGTTCCCTGTGACATGAGAGTGGCTTTAAAATAATACAGAGATGGAGTGAGAATATAAATGTATAAATATACTAGAAGAGAACTCAGGTGAATATTGTACAGTCATACATCTGTGAATCATATTTAATCTAGACATGAAAAATAGAAGTTATAACGGAAAGCTTAAAGTATGACAAACAATATTAAAAGGCAAATAAAAAAGAGAGAAAATATTTGTGCTCCTGAAACAAAGAGTGGGATAATATCCCTAATATTCAAATAACAGTCTAAAATTCACAATGAGAAAAACAATAGGTAAGTGTCAACTAAATGAACAGGCATTTTACAAAGATGGAAATGCAAACTGCCAAAGGTGCATGGAGAAAATGTTCAGCATCGTGATTGGTCAAGTAAATGAAATAAAATTAAAATGCCAAGGCAGTTCCTTTCAATGCAGGTGAAATGTTAACAGTTTAATTCCATGCCACTGATGGAAGAAGAGATCTTTTTTGATATGTAGTGATGCATTCATTATTTTCTACTGGTAGCAAGAATCTACTCCACTGTTTCCTAGGCCATTCGGTAGTTTTCATTTAAAATGATACATTTATATGGCTTTTGACTGAGAGATTCCTTTATTAGAAATCTAGACTGCTGCTGCTGCTGCTAAGTCACTTCAGTCGTGTCCAACTCTATGCAACCCCATAGATGGCAGCCCACCAGGCTCCCCTGTCCCTGGGATTCTCCAGGAAAGAGGACTGGAGTGGGTTGCCATTTCCTTCTCCAAAAAATCTAGACTACAGATGTATAAATGCCAAAACATAAGATTTCACATATTTAAGTGCTATGTGTTGTGGCGAATAAAATAAAAGAAATAACTTGAATACTAATCATGGAAGAAAGGTACATATTTTTCAGTGTAATGTTGTGCAGCAAATAAAGACTGAATTAGGTATTGATGGATTGAATTGGCAAGACCTATTGCATGCAGGCTACTGCTAGTTTAGAAAAAATCAGGTTGAAGATCAGTGCTTATGCTGGTCATTAAGGAAAAGAGCAAAACCTATATAATGAAAAAAATGTATATGTGTGTGTAGGTGTAAGTGAGCACAGGGAAAATTATAAACAATATATAATGAGCTACTGACAATGATTATTTCAATGTGAATGGCGTTGGAGGTAGGAAAAGAGAGCTCTTCCTCATAAACAGTTGTTGTTGGTGTTCAGTCGCTAAATTGCATCTAACGATTTGCGACCCCAAGAACTGCAGCATGCTAGGCTCCCCTGCCCTTCATTATCTCCCTAAGTTTGCTCAAACTCAAGTCCATCAAGTCAGTGATGCCATCCAACCATCTCCTCCTCTGTCATCCCCTTCTCCTCCCACCATCAATCTTTCCCAGCATCAGGGTCTTTTCCAATGAGTCAGCTCTTCACATCAGGTGGCCAAAGTATTGGAGTTTCAGCTTCAGTATCAGTCCTTCCAATTAATATTCAGAACTGATTTCTTTTAGGATGGACTGGTTGGATCTCCTTGCAGTCCAAGGGATTCTCAAGAGTCTTATCCAACACCACAGTTCAAAAGCATCAATTCTTCAGTGCTCAGCCTTCTTTATGATCTAACTCTCAGAACACCCATACCTGACTATTGGAAAAACCATAGCTTTGACTCTACATACCTTTGTCAGCAAAGCGATGTCTCTGCTTTTTAATACATTGCGAAGGTTTGTCATAACTATTCTTACAAGGAGCAAGCCTCTTTTAATTTCATGGCTGCAGTCACCATCTGGATTGATTTTGGAGCCCAAGAAAATGAAATCTGATACTGTTTTTCACATTTTCCCCATCTATTCACCATGAAGTGATAGGACCAAATGCCATGATCTTTTTTTTTTTTTTGAATGTTGAATTTTAAGCCAGCTTTTTCACTCTCTTCTTTCACCTTTATCCAAGAGGCTCTTTAGTTCCTCTTCATTTTCTGCCATTAACGTGATATCATCTGTGTATCTGAGGTTGGTGATATTTCTCCCAGCAATCTTGATTCCAGCTTGTGATACATCCACTCTGACATTTCCCATTATGTACTCTTCATATAAGTTAAATAAATTGAGTGACAACATACAGCCTTGATGTATTCCTTTCCTAATTTTGAACCAGTTTGTGGTTTCATGTCCAGTTCTAACTATTGCTTCTTGACCTACATACAGGTTTCTCAGGAGGCAGGTAATGAGGTCTGGTATTACCATTGCATTAAGAATGTTTCACAGTTTGTGGTGATCCACACAGTCAAAGGCTTTAGCATAGTCAATGAAGCAGAAGTATATATATTTTTTTGAATTCCCTTCTTTTTCTATGATCCAACAGATGTTGGCAATTTGATCTCTGGTTCCTCTGACTTTTTTATATCCAGCTTGAACATCTGGAAGTTCTTGGTTCATATACTGCTGAAGCCTAACTTGAAGGATTTAGAGCATAATCTTGCTGGCATGTGAAATGAGTGCAATTGTATGGTAATTTGAACATTCTTTGGCATTGCTTTTCTTTGAGACAGGAATGAAAACTGAACTTATCCAGTCCAGTGGCCACTGTTAAGTTTTCCAAATTTGGAAATTTGGAAATTTGCTGCACTCATTGGTATAATGAGTGCAACACTTTAACAACAGTATCTTTTAAGATTTTAAATAGCTCAGCTGGAATTCCATCACATCCACCAGCTTTATTCATAGTAAAGCTGTCTAAGGCCCACGTGACTTTACACTCCAGGATGTCTGGCTCTAGGTAAGTGACCACATCATTGTGGTTAACTGGGCTTTTTGGTATAGTTCCTCTTTGTATTCTTGCCACCTCTTCTGTTCCTGTTAGGTTCTTGCCTTTTTTGTCTTTTATTGTGCCTATCTTTGTATGAAATGTTCCCTTGGTATCTCCAATTTTCTTAAAGAGGTCTCTAGTCTTTCCCATTATGTTGTTTTCCAAAATTTCTTTACATTTGTTACTTAAGGCTTTTTTATGTCTCCTTGCATTTCTCTGGAACTGTGCATCCAGTTGGAGATATCTTTTCCTTTCTCCTTTGCCTTTTTTTTTTAAATTTTATTTTATTTTTAAACTTTACAATATTGTATTAGTTTTGCCAAATATCGAAATGAATCTGCCACAGGTATACCCGCGTTCCCCATCCTGAACCCTCCTCCCTCCTCCCTTCCCTACCCTACCCTCCCTCTGGGTCATCCCAGTGCACCAGCCCCAAGCATCCAGTACCGTGCATCAAACCTGGACTGGCGAAAGATGGTAAAAATAACCCTGTGTATGAGACAGCAAAAGAGACACCAATGTATAGATCAGTCTTATGGACTCCGTGGGAGAGGGAGAGGGTGGGGAGATTTGAGAGAATAGCATTGAAACATGTATAATATCATGTATGAAACGAGTCTCCTTTGCCTTTTGCATCTCTTCTTTTCTTAGCTATTTGTAAGGTCTCCTCCTAGATTCAAGGGACTAGATCTGGTAGACAGAGTGCCTGAAGAACTATGGACCAAGGTTCATAACATTGTACAGGAGGTGATAACCAAAACCATCTCCAAGAAAAAGAAATGCAACCAAGGCAAAGTAGTTGTCTGAGGAGGCCTTACACATATGCAGTTGAATTGTGTCTTATTCATGCTCTCTTGAGAGTCCCTTGGACTGCAAGGAGATCCAGCCAGTCCATCCTAAAGGAGATCAGTCCTGGGTGTTCATTGGAAGGACTGATGCTGAAGCTGAAACTCCAATACTTTGGCCACCTGATGTGAAGACCTGACTCATTTGAAAAGACCCTGACGCTGGGAAAGATTGAGGGCAGGAGGAGAAGGGGACAACAGAGGATGAGATGGTTGGATGGCATCACCGACTTAATGGACATGGATTTGGGTGGACTCCGGGAGTTGGTGATGGACAGGGAGGCCTGGCATGCTGCAGTTCATGGGGTCACAAAGAGTCAGACACGACTGAGCTACGGAACTGAACTGCACGTGCTCTCTGGTCTTTCTTGGATGTGATCTTGATGCACCATGATAGATTGCTGCTGTGCCTATCTGATAATGGGAGGACCTGACAGGTTCCAGGTTATTATGGCAGACTGTATGCTTATTCCCATGATGTCATTTATTCAAGTATTGAAGTTCTTTTTCAGAAGCCATAGCATTCTTTGCTGTAATGGCATAGAATTGCTCCTGAAGCCCTAGGACCTGAGTTATTGCCTTACTGAAGCTTGTAATAAGCTCCACACTGCTTCTTTCTTCCCAGTATACCTTTGATCACAGAGTCTAACATGTAGCCCAAGTGGCCATACTGCTTGTACTGTGACTGGGACATGCAACAGAGCCCTTTCCTCCTCTGATTCGCTTAATACTGGCAGCCTTCTCTGCCATGCAACATATGGACTAGAGACACAGTCCTAACTGTGGAATACACTGCCACTGAAATGCAAAGAGAGCTTCCAGGACCCTCTGGTTCTTTTCTCATGGATTTTAGAATCTTAGATCTTCCTTTCTATATATTAATCATTTTCTCTACAAATGTGTAGTTTATACTCAAATTTTGTGTTTTAATTTCTCAAATATTCCATCATTGTTTTAAGCGGTGTGTATATTCCTTTTGTTTGGTTTTGTTACATGTGACTGACAATTCTGATAGTCTTTCCTTTTCTGGGCTTAGCCAGTTAACTTCCTATCACATGATATAAGTTTGCTGTTTCTTTTTTCAATATTGCAGTTTCACAGAACGCATTTTTTGATTTTTATAAAAATGAAGTAAAGAATTATTTTCCTATCTTTTTTTGCTAATGGGAAACTTCTTCTTGTTCTTTTTCTATATTCCATTTTTTGGTAGGTATAATGAAGTATCATTTTCTTTTTTTTTTAATCTGTTTTTTCTCTTTTCTCATTGTTTTTAAATGGTTTTAAGAAGGATAAGAGGTAGAAATACTTTTCCCTTGACATTTTTAATCCAAATGTTATGTACCATAATTGCTAAACATGACCCATCAAGAATTATATAGATTTTATGGGTTTGTTTTCCACTAATTCAACAAATATGTATGCAACACCAATTATTGACAACCTTCTGAGATAGATAATGAATAAGAGTTATAAGTGAACCATCAGTGAAATGTTTTTGGGGTTGATAAATTGAATTATCCACTCTTCTTGAAGTTATAAAGAACTAGGTTCTCAGAGAAGATGGTGATTGAGATAGTTCACCCCGTGTCATCAGACTCTACACATTCTTCTCTCTCTGGTGACCCTTCTACCCCATATAACCTTCTTTCCTTTGTTCCTCCTTCCCTGCTTCAGATCATCTCATATAGCACTGCCTGGAATGCCTTTCCTCTTAACTTCAGTTTATCTAAATTTTTTTTTTTTTTTTTTTACATTTTAAATTTTATTTTATCTCTTATTATGAATAATATTTCTAATAACAACTGTCTAATTACCATGTAGTGAGAATCACATTTATCTGGGTCCATAATATTCCCACAAAAACTAATGTTCACACACAAAAAAGGACATATTCTATTAACATTATTAATAAAGCAGAAAACTTATTTTTTCTATCTTCGCATGTGTTTTCTTGAAAAGCATGTTACAGATGTAATTTTATACTGACATCAATTTTACAATGGCAATTTTATCTAAATTATGGTTATCTTTTCAGACCAATTCCTTCTTTAAAATTTTTCTGGTCTATTCCAGCTTGCAGTGATCTGTCCTTCCTTTGGAGTCCCGAGACTAGTGTTTAGTTTTTGTTGTTGTTGTTGCTTATTTTGTTTATTTATTTTTTAAAATTTGTGTTTAGTTGGAGGATAATTGTTG
The DNA here is from genome assembly GCF_055505025.1 of Bos grunniens. NCBI lineage: Eukaryota > Metazoa > Chordata > Mammalia > Artiodactyla > Bovidae > Bos > Bos grunniens. Next base: position 80,976,022 of record NC_141179.1, on the reverse strand, counting down.
TACAATATTGTGTTGATTTCTACCTTACAACAACATGAATCAGCTATAAGTATACGTATATCTCCTCCTTCTTGGGACTCCACCCCACCCCCATATCCCGGCTCCCTAAATCAGAGACTGTTTTCTACTTTTGCCTAGATATAGACAAATGTTACTTGAACATATGTTTTGTTTTTATATCTAGTTATTATCTCCTAACTATCCTGTAGACCCCTTTTGATACTAAACTTTGATTCTGTGCTGGATACTCCTTTAAATACTTTAAAATTATTGTCTCATTAAATAATTCCAGCATCTTTGTGAACTAGAAACCACTTTTATATATTTAAGAGAGCAAGCTATAGAGAGATTTAAAAACTTGCTCCAACTGACACAGGCAGTAAGTGATGAAATTAAGACTATGTCCAGGCAGCAAATCCCAACTGGTGCTGGGGGCTCAATGCATCACTTCTCACTGATAAAAGAGACAGCTCTTTTTTCGCAAGGGAGGCTCCCAACGGAGAGCATCTACACTGTTTTCCTAGGACTCTTCCCTATGAGAAAAGATACAGTTAGGAAATAATGTTGGTCCAAATGCCACTGAGATCATGTTAGTTTTGTGCCTCCAGGTATAAGCTCTTGAGGCTTTAGTTCTTTAGGGACATGGCTCTAAATTATTGTAAACTCCCAAGAAACTGTCCCTTATTCTATGCAGTATGTGAATCAATATGCAGGTCAACGAGTATCTGTTTACTCCCAGGATGTTCAAGATGAGGGATTTGTCTTCTTCACCAAGTACCTAGAAAGTCATGCCTCTTTAGAAAAAGTTGCCACCATGAGCGAAGTTGAAAGTTCCATCCTTATTTCTAGAAAATGATTAATTCCTTGAAGCAATTAAAGGACCTATGTAAAGGATATCCTTAAAGAAGTGAGTACATTGTGCTTTGGATAACATGAAGTTTTTGAAATGTGATGGAGAAACTTCAGGCTGTGTTTGAACTTTGGGGATATAACCATTCTGGATCAGGATCTCTAAAGAGAGCAGACTGGCAATTTGTTCACATCTTTATGAGACTAGGCAACTTTTTTTTGTGTGTGACTTTTTCTGAACTGATTTTCTTGTTTATTTTTCTATAATACAGAGATACAATGAAAGGAATTCTAAGGTCACAGAATGTTAGCTGTAAAGTGGCATAAAGACCATCCTCCTTGTTTTATAGAAGCCTGAACATGACATACATTAAAATACATAAATAGTATTTGAATCAAATATAGAATTAGTATGGTCAACCCCTTACCTCCATACACCTGTATTGGTATATTTGAATGGATATAAACAAAAACATTCATGCAATGGCTAATGCTCCTAATCCAAGCCTAGAATTGTATTTGTGACCACTGAAATTGTACCCCACATAGCATTAAGCAAGTAGTCATGAAAATGATGAATAATCAAATAGATATAGTCATGATTTTTTTTATCAAACTTCACATATGATTACTATATAAAGAATAATAGTACACTGTTTTTGTTTTACTTAAAGAAGAAATTAATTACAGTAATAATAAATGGTATTTAAAACAAGATTTTTAAAATATGAATTACCTATGTAGTAATCTCTTAGAAAATTTAAACAACTTGATATTTTCTTCCTTGTTTAGTGAGTCAGAACATATGTATTATTAAATGTGTTCCCTGCATTAAAAATTATATATTTGATATTTTGCATATATCATTTCTGTAATTGATATTGCCTAACAGATTTCAAGATAAGTGCCCTAAAAAGTAGTTCATATGAAAAAGTAAGTCACATAATACAATTCTATGATATTTTGGTGCAAAAGATGCTTAATTTTCTATACAATTTCCACAACAAGTTGCTTTCTAACATTGTCATAACAATTTGATTTTACAGACAAGGCATCCCCATTCCTTCCATGGATCATATCATTTTGTATATGATATAAAATATATGAGTAAACTCTTTGTCATTTGTGTATATCACCCTTTCCACATCTTTGTATAAGGGGGAATAGGGAATAGAATTATCAACACATACGTGAGTTGTATGTTAATAATATTAGGATGGTTGTTATCATTCAATAAGATCAAGAAATTCCCTGTTTTGCATTTCTCAGATGTCATATAATAGGATCTGAATATCTCATTGATCTTACAGTATTCCTAGCAAGGTTTTTCTAGCTAGGGTTTTATATCCAATTATGCAATAAGATTAAACATGAAAGGTAGTTCATATACAAATTTGTAACTTGAAAGAGTTTTAGATAACAGGCTTGGACTCTTTGTGGCAAACAATAGAAATTAATGGTGAATCACCCAAGTTTATACAGGATCTTGCGCAAACGTCCCTGATCTAGTATGTGTGTGTGTGCTCAGTCATTCAGTCATGTCTGACTTTTGCGACCCCATACTGTAGCCCATCAGGCTCCTCTGCCCTTGGGATTTTCCAGGCAAGTATCCTGGAGCAGGTTACCATTTCTTACTCCAGGGGTCATCATGATTCAGGGATTGAACCCATGTCTCTAGTGTCTCCTGCATTGGCAGGTGGATTCCTTACCACTGCACCACCTGGGAAGCCTAACTTAGAATCTGGGAATATTATTTTTTAGTTCCAAAGTGTTTCAGTAATTGTCTATTGTAGACCTATCTAACAGAACCTTTTATTGGCTTAATATGTTATTTGTAACTCAATGATTGTTTTTCATCAAAAAAAAATCTTTCTTATAACAGATTGCAGATGACCAATGGAAGATAAGAATCAGACAGCAGTGACTGAATTTCTTTTCTTGGGCCTCACAGATCATCTCTATCAGCAGATTGTTCTCTTTTTCATTCTTCTTTTTTTCTATCTTGCCACTCTGGGTGGTAACTTGGGGATGATCACTCTCATATGGATTGATCCCAGACTCCACACTCCTATGTACTTTTTTCTTAGCCACTTGTCCTTTGTAGACTTGTGTTCCTCTCCTTCCATTGCCCCCAAGATGCTGTGTGATATCTTTGTAAAGAAAAGAAGCATCCCTTTCACGGGTTGTGCTGCACAGATGTTTTTCTTTGGTCTTTTTGTGGCCACTGAATGTTTCCTGCTGGCTTCCATGGCCTATGATCTATATACAGCCATCTGTAAGCCCTTGTTGTACACACTCATTATGTCCCAGAGGGTCAGTGTGCAGCTGGTTATAGGCCCTTATGCTGTGGCTCTTATAAGCACCATGACTCATACAAGTCTCACTTTTTGCTTACCCTTCTGTGGTCCAAATGTTATCAATCACTTTTTCTGTGATATTTCACCACTGCTTTCCCTTGCGTGTGCAGACACCTGGATCAATAAGTTGGTGCTTTTCACCTTGGCTGGAGCAATAGGAGTGCTCAGTGGCCTGATCATCATGATCTCCTATGTTTGCATCTTGGTGGCCATCCTGAGGATCCAGACTGCCAATGGGAGGAGGAAAGCTTTCTCTACTTGTTCTTCCCACCTGGCAGTTGTCTCCATCCTAGGTGGAACTCTTTTCTTCAATTATGTTCGACCTAGCTCATGTTCATCCCTAGATATCAATAAAGTGATTTCCCTCTTTTACACTCTGATTACCCCCATGTTGAACCCCCTGATCTATAGCTTGAGGAACAAAGAGGTGAAGAATTCATTCAGTACAAAGTTTGAAAGGAAAAACTGTCCAATTGGTAGGTGAAATAGAAGTCTATTAATGTTTTAGTGTAGATGTTGGTGCAGAACATTTAGTGATAAGAACACTAGCCTGGAAATCTGAAATTTCATGTGAGTCCTGGTTCTGCCTATTCAAGACGATTTGAGAGATGGTGTAGTTCTTAAGGTTTTTTTTCTGTTCCAATCTTGTTCTTTGTCACATGAGAATGGTTTAAAAACAATATAGAAATGAATTGAGAATATAAATATAAAAATATACTAGAAGAAACTGAGTATTTGTACAATTGTGGATATGTGAATTCTATTTAAATTGGGCAAACTCAATGTTACAAGGAAACTTTAATGTACCACAGTCAGTGTTAAAGAAAAAATAATGAAACAAAAGAGAATATTTATGCATGTGACCCAAGTGACGGATCGTATCTCTCTTCAGTTCAGTTCAGTTCAGTCGCTCAGTCATGTCTGACTCTTTGCGACTCCATAAATCGCAGCACGCCAGGCCTCCCTGTCCATCACCAACTCCTGGAGTTCACTCAGACTCAGGTCCATCGAGTCAGTGATGCCATCCAGCCATCTCATCCTCTGTCGTCCCCTTCTCCTCCTGCCCCCAATCCCTCCCAGCATCAGAGTCTTTTCCAATGAGTCAACTCTTCGCATCAGGTGGCCAAACTACTGGAGTTTCAGCTTTAGCATCATTCCTTCCAAAGAACACCCAGGGCTGATCTCCTTCACAATGAACTGGTTGGATCTCCTTGCAGTCCAAGGGACTCTCAAGAGTCTTCTCCAACACCACAGTTCAAAAGCATCAATTCTTCAGTGCTCAGCCTTCTTCACAGTCCAACTCTCACATCCATACATGACCACAGGAAAAACCATAGCCTTGAGTAGACGGACCTTTGTTGGCAAAGTAATATCTCTGCTTTTCAATATGCTATCTAGGTACAGTCCCAACTGTGGAATATGCTGTCTCCAAACTGAAAGAAGCCTCCCTGGACACTCAAGTTCTTTCTTCATGAATTTTTCTTTGTAGGAGGTGTTTTAGCATGAGCACTAGACTTCACCACTAGATCTGTAAATATTTACCTAATGTGTCAAATTTCTGAATCTTAATGAGTTTTCTCTCATCCTTTGGAGAATGTATGTTGCCAATTGTGAAGAGCCTATTGTGACTCCACATTAGATCTGTTTCTTTTACTTTTACGTTGCTTCCCATTCCTTTTGTTCATTAAAAGGATACTGTTTATACCCAATGGCCTGGGAACCCTACCCCTCTGCCAGAAAATTCAACCAAAATGCCTCTGTTTGGGACCCTGTCCACCGGTGAATGGCTGCAAGAAGGAAGAAATTAACACATCCCCTCCCTGAGTCTTGCCATTCCAGAGATATTTACAAGATTAATGGTCTTTTTACTTTGTTTCCTCACCTCCCCCTACCTCATCTCTTTTCTATAAAAGAAACTAGCATCCAGGCCACAATAAAATGGTTATTTTGAGTCGTTAGTCATGTTCTCGGTCAGCTGACTTTGTGAATAAAGTAGTAATCTTTGCTTCAACTCCTAGTCTCTCAGATTTATTGGCCTGTCATGTAGTGAGCAGAGCGAGCTTGAACTGGGTACCACATGCATTTTACCAAGACCTCCAATATTGGAGCACCTGTTTGTGTGACCTGCTATATTAATGTGATGTTATCAGTGTAAAGGACATTAAGTGTTGTATCCACTAAGTGTAGTGGATGCAGAGGGGGGTCAGATATCTGCAGACTATATCAAGGAATGAAATAGGGTTAACATAGCCTTAAAGCAATATTGTAAATGAATATTTTTGTTCATCTTACATGAAAGTAAACTGTTTCTGATTATTTATTTTTTCTAATCAGAATGGAAAAGACTACATTCCTCAAATCATGACTGCATGCCGTGTACTGGAGCTCCATTAAAGTATCCTGTATTTGTGGAGCACTGTCAGAGGTACTAATGCTTATTGGAACTTGAAGCAGTCTACAGGCATCCTTTTTCTTTTTTAATTCATTAAAAAAAAAACCTGAAGTATAGTTGATTTACAATGTTATGTTTGTTTCACACCCTTACTTTCCTTACATTATGGTAACCATAATGTCTCTAATCTGTGAATCTATTTCTGGTTTTTAAATACATTCATTTTTGTCATTTTCATACATTCTTTTAAGATTCCACATATCAGTGATATCATATGCTATTTGCCTTTCTTTGTCTTATTTACTTCACTTCATAGGATAATCTGTAGGCCCATCTATGTTGCTGCAAATGGCAATATTTCATTCTTTTTATGGCCAAGTAGTATTCCATTGTATATATAAATATCACATCTTGTTTATCCATCCATTGATGGACAAGTAATGTGCTTCCACGTCTTGGCTAGTGTAAATAGTGCTGCAGTGAATATTGAGGTACATGTATTTTTTGAATTATGTTTTTTTTTTCTTCTGGATATACACCCAGAAGTGTTATTGCAGAATCTTATGTTAACTTTAATTTTAGCTTTTAAGGAACCGTCATACTGTTTTATATAGTGGCTAAACAAATTTATATTCTCATCAACAGTAGAGTTCCTTTTTCTCCACATCACTCCCCGGATTTATTATTTGTAGGCTTTTTAATGACAGCTATTCTGACTGGCATGAGGTTATACCTCATTGTAGTTTTGATTTGCATTTTCTTTATAATTGCAATGCTGAGCATTTTCCCACATGCCTGTTGGCTCTATGTATGTCCTTTTTGGAGAAATGTCTATTCAGGTCTTCTGCCCATTTTTTTCCCTAGTGGCTCAGGAGGTAAAGTATCCACTTGCAATGCAGGAGATCTGGGTTCGATCCCTGGGTTGGGAATATCCCCTGGAGAAGGGAATGGCAACCCACTCCAGTTTTCTTGCATGGATAATTCCACGGACAGAGGAGCCTGGATGGCTATAATCTATGGAGTCTCAAAGAGTCAGACATGACTGAAGCAACTTAGCATGCATGCACACCCATTTTTTGATTGAGTTATTTGATTTTTTTTTACATTAAACTGTATGAGATGTTTGTGTATTTTAGAAATTAGTCAACCCCTGTCAGTCACATCATTTGCAAATATTTTCTTCCATTCCATAAGCTGTCTTTTCATTTTATCATTTCCTTTGCAAAATCTTTTAAGTTCAATTGGGTCCCATTTATTTATTTTTGCTTTTATTTCTGTTACTCTAGGAGGCAGATTGAAAAAAATATTCCTGCAATTTATGTATTTATGTCATAGAGTGTTCTGCTTATGTTTTTCTCTAAGAGTTTTAGAATATCTAGTCTTTACATGTTTCAATGCCGTTCTCCCAAATCTTCCCACCCTCTCCCTCTCCCACAGAGTCCATAAGACTGTCCCATACATCAGTGTCTCTTTTGCTGTCTCATGTAAAATATCATGTATGAAACGAGATGCCAGTCCAGGTTCAATGCACAATACTGGATGCTTGGGGCTAGTGCACTGGGATGACCCAGAGGGATGGTATGGGGAGGGAGGAGGGAGGAGGGTTCAGGATGGGGAGCACATGTATACCTGTGATGGATTCATTTTGATATTTGGCAAAACTAATACAATTATGTAAAGTTTAAAAATAAAATAAAAAAAAAAGAATATCTAGTCTTACGTTTAGGTCTTTAGTTAATTTTGTGTTTATTTTTGTATTTGGTGCTTCAAATCTTCTAATTTCATCTTTTACATGTAGTCGTTCAGTTACAGGCATTCTTTTAGAGTCATCTGGTTTCTGGATGGTCTAGACTGCTGAATTAAATAGAGAAATAATGTGACTACTTCTGAAGCACCCTTTATATATTTGGTGAAGGCATTAATTTCTCGTTTCAAGTATTCTGGAATCCTATCATCTCCATTGACTCTAGGAAGTTTAGATCCACAACAGAACCTTCTACCACTGAGTTTCTTATGAAACTCGAGTCCCTTCCATTAGTGTCTTTAAAAAATTCCTTTAGTGGAAGACATGCCTTCTCAGGAAACAGTCACCCAATACCTTCTCTGCTCTTACATCCTTGAGTTGGAAATTACCCGGCCTAAATGTTATTTTCTCATCATTTATCATATTAGTGGAATTTCACAAGTGTCAGTTTCATTGTGCAGTGGTTACCACTGCTCTCAATAGTTCTCACATGTTAGAAAAAATTGCCAAAGCCAATGCACAGTTTTCAACTGTACTCTATCCCAATTCGGTGCTGGTGAGTTGTAGTAATGCTGTGCTAGGGCATGCTGATGGTTATGACCACCTCATTCCACCAACAATGGACTCTCATTTCCATTTGTCTGTGAGTGGTCTGATTCCAGGATCCCATTCCAAGAATCTGCTGAATGCACTAGTCAAACAATTTACTAAGATAAGTTGTTAGAATTACAAAACCTAAACAAAATTTTCTACATATATTATAAACAAACAAAAACATTAGTGTTTAATGTGGTGAAAGCTTGGATTTTTATAATAGTTAATCTGCCACTGCTTCATCTGAATAATTTCAATAATCTGAATTAACTCAATCTATTTACATATATGGTTCGGCGAATTTCTAACACAAAGAGACAGAAAACACTTTCCAATAAAATTTGGAAACTGAATTTCAGAAAACTATCCTTTTGGAATGGTTTGCTCTAAGAAATTTTAGTCCTCATTTACCCCTTGAATTCAAGAAAGAACTCCAAGAAGAACAGATCACTTAAGACTTGAGCTCATATATGGTCCTGTAAAGACTGGCTACAGATTTAAAGATCAATTCAGTTAAGAACTCTAGACCTCACTATTCATCAGGGAAATGCAAATCAAAACCACAGTGAGACATCACCTCACATTTATCCAAATGGTTAATATGAAAAATATGACAAATAACGAGTACTAGCAAGGATGTGGATAAAAGGGAACCCTCGTGCACTGTTGGTGGCATTGTAGATTGGAAAACTACTATAGATTGTACTTTGGAAAACACTATGGAATTTTTTCAAATAATTAAAAGTAGAACTGTCATACGATCCAGGATTTTCACTTCTGGGTATTTACCTGAAGAAAACAAAAACTCTAATTTGAAAAGGTATTTATTGTAGCATTATTTACAGTAGCCAACATATGAAAGTAACCTACATGCCTTTCAACAGATGAATGAATAAAGAAGATGGGATATGTAAATATGTATATATATACATACACGTTATGAAATACTACTCAGTCATAAAAAATGAAGTGCCCATTTGTGACAACATGAATGGATTTAGAGGGTGTCATGTTAGGTCAAATACTGCATGATCTCACTTATACATGGGATCTAAAAAATAAAATGAACAAACAAACCAAAGCGATATAAAAACAGACTCAGAGATACAGAGAACAAATGGGTAAATGCCAGAAGGAGAGATGCTGAAAGGAGTGGGCGAAATAGGTGAAGGGGATTGAGGTACACACCTCCAGTTATATAAAAGTCATGGTGATATGATACAGAGCATAAGGAATATAGTCGATAACAAAGTAATAACTTTGTATAGGAACAGATGGTTACTAGACATATCTTCATAGTGATAATTTCATAATGTAGGCAGATAGCAACATAATATAACACACATCTGAAATTGAAAGTCACTCAGTCTTGCCTGAATCTTTGCAACCCCATGGACTATAGAGTCTATGGCATTCTCCAGGCCAGAATACTGGAGTGGGTAGCCTATCCCTTCTCCGGGGGATCTTCCCAGCTCAGGGATCGAGCTCAGATCTCTAGCATTGCAGGTGAATTCTTTACCAGCTGAGCCACCAGGGAAGCCCTATACATCTGAAACAAGCGTAATATTGTAGGTCAGTCTATATTTCAATTTAAAAAAATCTTTAATTTCCTAATTAAAAAAAGAATAAATTTCAGAGGCGAGTTATTTTATTACAAAGGCAAGCAGTTAATGACCACCAATTTCTTATGTGCCAAGCCTGGTCTTCTCCTGGGAAGGTGACAGAATCCTGAAGAAGCACTGGTTGGTTTATGCCATCAAAACAAAGTTGGCCCTTCAGTAGCTTGAAGTTTCACACCATAAGTTTCTCTAAGCATTTTATTAGCACTATTTTCAATTTTTATTTTATATTGGAGTACAGTATAGTATATTGATTAACAGGCTTTCTAGCTGGCTCAGTGGTAAAGAATCTACCTGCCAAAGCAGGAAACACAGGACACATGGATTTGATCCCTGGGTCAGGAAGAGCCCCTGGAGGAGGAAACGTCAACCCACTCCAGTATTCTTGCCTGTAAAACCCATGGACAGAGGAGCCTGGCAGGCTATAGGCCATGGTGTCACAGAGTCTGATAGAACTGAGTGACTGAACATGCACAATAGTTGATTAACAGTGTTGTCTTAATTTCAGATGTACAACAAAGTGATTCATTTATACATGTACTTTCAAACTCCATGCATTGGAGAAGGAAATGGTAACCCACTCCAGTGTTCTTGCCTGGAGAATCCCAGGGATGGGGCAGCCTGGTGGACTGCTGTCTATGGGGTGGCACAGAGTTAGACATGACTGAAGTGACTTAGCAGTTCAAAGTCTTAATTAGATTACTACAGAATACTGAGCAGAGTTTTCTGTGCTATATAGTAAGTCCTCTTTGATTATCTATTTTAAATATAGCAGTGTATACATGTCAATCCAAAACTCCCAGTCCATCTGTCTCTCTACCCTTTAACCCTGGTATCCTTAAATTCATTTTCTAAGCCTGTGGGTCTGTTTCTGTTTTATAAATCAGTTCATTTGCATCATGCTTTTTAGATTCCACATATAAGCAATATCATATAAGTCTTTGTCTGACTTACTTCACTTAGTATGAGATTCTCCAAGTCGATGTTGTTGCAATTGGCATTATTTCATCCTTTTTAATAGCTTAGTAATATTCCATTGTATATATGTACCACATCTTCTTTATTCTTTCATTTGCTGATGGACATGTAGATTGTTTCTATGTCTTGGCTATCTTCATTATTGTAAACAACATTGCAATAAAAAAAAAAAAAAGAATCCCCTCTCTGATTTTAAGCTTTCTATCAAAAATGTGAAACCTCGTTACTTAACACTGCAAAATTTGGTGTCAAGGGACAAGATTACAAAATTTTAGACTTATTACAGTGAGAAAAATTGTTCTGTTATTATTTCTATCTTAATACTATAGCTTGTATGGTAGGAAAAGACCTTGTTTATTTCTAATGATTTGGCATGGAAGTTTCTAACAAAAAAAATCTATTAAATTCACTTTGAAAGTGTTAGTTGCCCAGTTGTGTCTGACTCTTTGTGAACCTGTTTACTGTAGCTCACCAGGCTCCATGAAACTCTCCAGGCAAGAATACTGGAGTGGGTTCAGTTCATTTCAGTTCAGCCGCTCAGTCATGTACGACTCTTTGCGACCCCATGAACCACAGCTCGCTCGGCCCCACATCCATCACCAGCTCCCGGAGTCCACCCAAACCCATGTCCATTGAGTCAGTGATGCCATCCAACCATCTCATCCTCTGTTGTCCCCTTCTCCTCTCTCCCTCAATCTTTCCCAGCATCAGGGTCTTTTCCAATGAGTCAGCTCTTCCCATCAGGTAGCCAAAGTATTGGAGCTTCAGGTTCAACATCAATCCTTCCAATGAACACCCAGGACTGATCTCCTTTAAGATGGACTGGTTGGATCTCCTTGCAGACTCTCAAGAGTCTTCTCCAACACCACAGTTCAAAAACATCAGTTCTTCAGTGCTAAGCTTCCTTTATAGTCCAACTCTCACATCCATACATGACCACAGGAAAAACCATAGCCTTGACTAGATGGACCTTTGTCGGCAAAGTAATGTCTCTGCTTTTGAATATGCTATCTAGGTTGGTCATAACTTTCCTTCCAAGGAGCAAGCGTCTTTTAATTTCATGGCTGCAAGCACCATCTGCAGTGATTTTGGAGCCCAGAAAAAGTCAGCCACTGTTTCTACTGTTTCCCCATCTATTTGCCATGAAGTAATGGGACCAGATGCCATGACCTTAGTTTTCTGAATGTTGAGGTTTAAGCCAACTTCTTCACTCTCCTCTTTCACTTTCATCAAGAGGCTCTTTAGTTCTTCTTCACTTTCTGCTGTAAGGGTGGTGTCATCTGCATATCTGAGGTTATTGATATTTCTCCCATTGGGTATCCATTCCCTTCCCTTCTCTTTACAGCCCAGGGGTGAAATCCAAGCTTCCTGCATTGCAGGCAGATGCTTTAGTGTCTCAGCCAACAGAGAATCTTACTTTCATGTAGTAAAACTAAAAGACTGCATTTCTCTCATAGTCTTTTTTTTTTTGTAAGTCTAGCCAAGATGGAATTCTTAAGTAATCAAAGACCTAATCAAAACAGTGTGATGTTCAGGAAATTATTTTTATAAAACATAGAATCTTTTTTTCTAGGCATTAATGAGTGCTTATGTGGCATGTGATCTTGTAAGTGCTTTGTATGTAATAATTCATCTAATTCTTCAGTGTGAGCAAGCTATCCATCATCCCCATTTTATAGATAAGGATACTGAGGAACAGATAGTTAAAAACAAATAGAAAATATACAAAAAAAAAAAAAAAAAAAGCAAAAACCCCACTAGCTCAAAGGGACAAGCCAAGGAGCTGTGATTTGAACCTAGGCTTCAGGATCCAGGCAGAGCACTACTCATCTCTGTCGGTGCTCAGTTTTTTAGCTCATCACTCTCTATGGATGTAAATGCTGCTGCTACTGCTACTAAGTCGAGTCAGTTGTGTTCGACTCTGTGCGACCCCATAGACGGCAGCCTACCAGGCTCCACCGTCCCTGGGATTTTCCAGGCAAGAGTACTGGAGTGGGGTGCCATTGCCTTCTCTGTGGATGCAAATGAGGTCCTGTTTTTTTCAAAGAGTATCTAAAGGGGGAAAAACATTTTTCCCCCTCCTCAGAAATCTTCTATTTGAGAAAAGACATTATTTTGGAAACAACCTTGGCACAAAGTCCAATGATAGTGCTTTAATTTTGTCCCTCAGGTGTACACTCTTGAGGTTTAGTTCTTCTGAGACCTGGCTTTAGAGCAGTTAAAACTATAGGGACATGCATCCTTTAATTGTGCTGCATGTGAGTCGGTATTCAGGACAAGGTGCATCTCTTGATCCGCAGACTCATCAACATCCAGACTTATCTTCCTTACCAAGTGTTGAGGGCATCGTGCTTGTTGCAGAAGCTGACTACCAAGCTGGGAATTAAATCTTCCACACTGACTTTCTGATGGAAACCAGAAATCCCTGGGTTTTGCTATTCCTCTTAAAGCAGTGAATGGAAAAACAATTCTTTTAATGAAGTGAGTATTCCATAGTTTGGGAATGAAAAGAAAATTTGAAATATAGTGGAAAGACTTTGGATGAACTTGGAGATTTAGGGAATATAAAACTCACCATCCCAAGTACTCCAAAGAGAGTGCTCTTTGGTGTTTAGTCCAGCTTTTCAGAGCACTAAGCAACTAATCTTCTGACTTTTTAAACTGAACTTTTTTTTTTTTTTTAAACATGATAGAGATAGCATAATGTCCAAGAAGAATTCTAAGGTAATAGATGCCAGAAATGGAAAGTGCATAGAGATCATTCTCCTTGTTTGCAGAAGCGGATATATGTCCTGTTCAGGTTCATATGCTGGTTAGTGGCAGGTGTGGCATCCTACCCTCACGACACACACTTGCCTGCAATGCCCATAATATCCACAACCACTGCCTGAAAGCTATGCTTTGAGAAACATTTCAGATGAGAAATTTCACCAACCACTTCAGCTCACAGTGACCCTTCCTTCTTCTGAAACCCTAGGGCATGTTTCATCTTGGACCTCTCTGAAATTTAAGTTTTCCTTTTCTTTCTAAGTCCTGTCTCCGCAACCAAGTTTAAATTCCTAAAAATAACAACTGACATTATTAGTTGACATTTAATAGGCAATTGCCTTGTGAAAATGAATCCTATAGATAATTTCTTAAATTATAAAAATAAGATAGAGATGTAGACTTTTTTAAACTATTGTTTTATACCATAGCATTTCATGTTCCACATCCTAATTATTGTATCTTCAAAATGTGGTATGTTTTGTTTTACTTATAGAGGTAAGTGAGTTGATTATACACATGATTTGAAACTAGAATCTTTGCTATGGATACTGATACACTTTGGGCTTCTTACTGTAATTATAACAGCTTGGTATCATCTTCCTCAATTGATGAGTCAGAAAAATAATATTTACCTTAAAATGGTGTCAGGGTTTCCCAGGTGGTGCTAGTGGTAAAAAATCTCCTGCCAAAGCAGAATAATAGGCAATGAGGGTTCGATCCCTGGTTTGGGAAGATCCCTTGGAGGAGGAAGTGGCAATCCACTCCAGTATTCTTGCCTGGAGAATCTGATGGACAGAGGAGCTTGCTGAGCTACAGCCCATGGAGTTGCAAAGAGTTAGATGTGACTGAAATGACTTAGCATGCATGCATGCAAAAATTGAGTCTAAATAAAAAATTTAAACATATGACATTATACACATTTTCTTAATAACAGAGATATTACCTGTTATAATCTATGTCTTAAATAATTTTTAAATATTATAAAATTTTGGAAATAATCTTATTATTCTGGTTAACAGAATATATTTATACATTTATAAAAATTATAAGTAGAAATCATCTAGAGATTAAGTCAGATGAGCTTAATGCAGGTGTTTTTTAATATAGTTTCCATAAAAAGCTGTTATGTGTTGTTTGACAGATTAATTAATCTCGGAAGCAGGGCATCTAAGTCTCTCGAAAGGCATTATATTTCATTATTCAAATTATATGGTTGGTGAAATTTTCTTCATGCTAACCCCAATTTTAAATCCTTTTTCTTTTTGTGCCACTCCTATCTTCAGAATTGTCAAAGAGTAAATGAATCCAGTCTCTATTTTCAAGAAACCCTACATAAACATAAATATAATTGTCATGTGTTACAACATAATATTCTTCATGCTAAATAACACTCTGGCAGTTGTATACATTTACCTTTTGAATACTTTCTTTTCATAAGGGGATAGATTAATATACACAGATATGAATGTTGTCTTCATAATATCCAAATGACACTATTCATTCCATCAGTAGAGGAACTGAAAGTGTTTTATTTCTGTTCTACTTAGCTTATCCCAGTGTCTGTTATCAAGATCTAAATTTTCTTTTGTGTCTTACAATATCACTGGTAACTGTATTCTTAGGGGGTGTTCTTATCCTATCATGCAATAAAGATGAAATACAAAGATTGAATCTCATATCGAATACAATTTTAGAACCCATGGGAGTTTTTGATATTGCAGTTAGACTCTTGAAGGCAGAGAATGCTGAATCCAAAAAGATCAACTATGAACTTGTCCAATTTTACAGGATCTGTGCTCAAGTGATAGGGTCTAGTCCCTAGAAATATTGTCAACCAGTCTAATGCTATTTCTGTAACTGCCACCTATCTAGATTAGAATAAAAAAACTACAATTAGTTTAAAAGACTATTTTATATGTGCTTATGTAAAGGAGACAGGGATCAAGACCATTCCCATGGAAAAGAAATGAAAAAAAGCAAAATGGCTGTCTGGGGAGGCCTTACAAATAGCTGTCAAAAGAAGAGAGGTGAAAAGCAAAGGATAAAAGAAAAGATATAAACATCTGAATGCAGAGTTCCAAAGAATAGCAAGAAGAGATCAGAAAGCCTTCTTCAGCAATCAAGGCAAAGAAATAGACAAAAACAACAGAATGGGAAAGACTAAGGATCTCTTCAAGAAAATCAGAGATACCAAAGGAATATTTCATGCAAAGACGGGCTCAATAAAGGACAGAAATGGTATGGACGTAACAGAAGCAGAAGATATTAGGAAGAGATGGCAAGAATACACAGAAGAACTGTACAAAAAAGATCTTCACGACCCAGATAATCACGATTGTGTGATCATTGACCTAGAGCCAGACATCCTGGAATGTGAAGTCAAGTGGGCCTTAGAAAGCATCACTATGAACAAAGCTAGTGGAGGTGATGGAATTCCAGTTGAGCTATTCCAAATCCTGAAAGATGATGCTGTGAAAGTGCTGCACTCAATATGCCAGCAAATTTGGAAAACTCAGCAGTGGCCACAGGACTGGAAAAGGTCAGTTTTCATTCCAATCCCAAAAAAGGCAATGCCAAAGAATGCTTAAACTACCGCACAATTGCACTCATCTCACACGCTAGTAAAGTAATGCTCAAAATTCTCCAAGCCAGGCTTCAGCAATATGTGAACTGTGAACTTCCTGATGTCCAGCTGGTTTTAGAAAAGGCAGAGCCCACTTGGTCATGGTGTATGATCTTTTTAATGTGTTGTTGGATTCTGATTGCTAGAATTTTCTTAAGGATTTTTGCATCTATGTTCATCAGTGATATTGGCCTGTACTTTTCTTTTTTTGTGGGATCTTTGTCAGGTTTTGGTATTAGGGGGATGGTGGCCTCATAGAATGAGTTTGGAAGTTTACCTTCCTCTGCAATTTTCTGGACGAGTTTGAGCAGGATAGGTGTTAGCTCTTCTCTAAATTTTTGGTAGAATTCAGCTGTGAAGCCGTCTGGATCTGGGCTTTTGTTTGCTGGAAGATTTTTGATTATAGTTTCAATTTCCGTGCTTGTGATGGGTCTGTTAAGATTTTCTATTTCTTCCTGGTCCAGTTTTGGGAAGTTGTACTTTTCTAAGAATTTGTTCATTTCTTCCACGTTGTCCATTTTATTGGCATGTAATTGTCGATAGTAGTCTCTTATGATTCTTTGTATTTCTGTGTTGTCTGTTGTGATCTCTCCACTTTCGTTTCTAATTTTATTGATTTGATTTTTCTCCCTTTGTTTCTTGATGAGTCTGGCTAATGGTTTGTCAATTTTATTTATCCTTTCAAAGAACCAGCTTTTGGTTTTGTTGATTTTTGCTATGGTCTCTTTTGTTTCTTTTGCATTTATTTCTGCTCTAAGTTTTAAGATTTCTTTCCTTCTACTAACCCTGGGGTTCTTCATTTCTTCCTTTTCTAGTTGCTTTAGGTGTAGAGTTAGGTTATTTATTTGACTTTTTTCTTGTTTCTTGAGGTGTGCCTGTATTGCTATGAACTCTCCCCTTAGGACTGCTTTTACCGTGTCCCACAGGTTTTGGGTTGTTGTGTTTTCATTTTCCTTCGTTTCTATGCAAATTTTGATTTCTTTTTTGATTTCTTCTGTGATTTGTTGGTTATTCAGCAGCGTGTTGTTCAGCCTCCATATGTTGGAATTTTTAACAGTTTTTCTCCTGTAATTGGGATCTAATCTTAGTGCATTGTGGTCAGAAACGATGCTTGGAATGATTTCTATTTTTTTGAATTTACCAAGGCTAGCTTTATGGCCCAGGATGTGATCTATCCTGGAGAAGGTTCCATGTGCGCTTGAGAAAAAGGTGAAATTCATTGTTTTGGGATGAAATGTCCTATAGATATCAATTAGGTCTAACTGGTCTATTGTATCATTTAAAGTTTGTGTTTCCTTGTTAATTTTCTGTTTAGTTGATCTATCCATAGGTGTGAGTGGGGTATTAAAGTCTCCCACTATTATTGTGTTATTGTTAATTTCTCCTTTCATACTTATTAGCATTTGTCTTACATACTGCGGTGCTCCCATGTTGGGTGCATATATATTTATAATTGTTATATCTTCTTCTTGGATTGATCCTTTGATCATTATGTAGTGACCTTCTTTGTCTCTTTTAACAGCCTTTGTTTTAAAGTCTATTTTATCTGATATGAGTATTGCTACTCCTGCTTTCTTTTGGTCCCTATTTGCATGGAAAATCTTTTTCCAGCCCTTCACTTTCAGTCTGTATGTGTCCCCTGTTTTGAGGTGGGTCTCTTGTAGACAACATATGTAGGAGTCTTGTTTTTGTATCCATTCAGCCAGTCTTTGTCTTTTGGTTGGGGCATTCAACCCATTTAAGGTTTAAGGTAATTACTGATAAGTATGATCCCTTTGCCATTTACTTTATTGTTTTGGGTTCGAACTTATACACCGTTTTTGTGTTTCCTGTCTAGAGAATATCCTTTAGTATTTGTTGGAGAGCTGGTTTGGTGGTGCAGAATTCTCTCAGCTTTTGCTTGTCTGAAAAGCTTTTGATTTCTCCTTCATACTTGAATGAAATCCTTGCTGGGCACAATAATCTGGGCTGTAGGTTATTTTCTTTCATCATTTTAAGTATGTCTTGCCATTCCCTCCTGCCTTGGAGAGTTTCTATTGAAAGATCAGCTGTTATCCTTATGGGAATTTCCTTGTGTGTTATTTGTTTTTTTCCCCTTGCTGCTTTTAATATTTGTTCTTTGTGTTTGATCTTTGTTAATTTGATTAATATGTGTCTTGGGGTGTTTCGCCTTGGGTTTATCCTGTTTGGGACTTTCTGGGTTTCTTGGCCTTGGGTGATTATTTCCTTCCCCATTTTAGGGAAGTTTTCAACTATTATCTCCTCAAGTATTTTCTCATGGTCTTTCTTTTTGTCTTCTTCTTCTGGAACCCCTATGATTCGAATGTTGTAGCGTTTAATATTGTCCTGGAGGTCTCTGAGATTGTCCTCATTTCTTTTAATTCATTTTTCTTTTATCCTCTCTGATTCATTTATTTCTATCATTATATCTTCTAATTCACTAATCCTATCTTCTGCCTCTGTTATACTACTATTTGTTGCCTCCAGAGTGTTTTTAATTTCATTTATTGCATTATTCATAGTGGGAGACTTTAATACCCCACTCACACCTATGGATAGATCAACTAAACAGAAAATTAACAAGGAAACACAAACTTTAAATGATACAATAGACCTGTTAGACCTAATTAATATCTATAGGACATTTCATCCCAAAACAATGAATTTCACCTTTTACTCAAGCGCACATGGAACCTTCTCCAGGATAGATCACATCCTGGGCCATAAAGCTAGCCTTGGTAAATTCAAAAAAATAGAAATCATTCCAAGCATCGTTTCTGACCACAATGCACTAAGATTAGATCCCAATTACAGGAGAAAAACTGTTAAAAATTCCAACATATGGAGGCTGAACAACACGCTGCTGAATAACCAACAAATCACAGAAGAAATCAAAAAAGAAATCAAAATTTGCATAGAAACGAAGGAAAATGAAAACACAACAACCCAAAACCTGTGGGACACGGTAAAAGCAGTCCTAAGGGGAGAGTTCAAAACTATACAGGCACACCTCAAGAAACAAGAAAAAAGTCAAATAAATAACCTAACTCTACACCTAAAGCAACTAGAAAAGGAAGAAATGAAGAACCCCAGGGTTAGTAGAAGGAAAGAAATCTTAAAACTTAGAGCAGAAATAAATGCAAAAGAAACAAAAGAGACCATAGCAAAAATCAACAAAACCAAAAGCTGGTTCCGTGAAAGGATAAATAAAATTGACAAACCATTAGCCAGACTCATCAAGAAACAAAGGGAGAAAAATCAAATCAATAAAATTAGAAACGAAAGTGGAGAGATCACAACAGACAACACAGAAATACAAAGAATCATAAGAGACTACTATCGACAATTACATGCCAATAAAATGGACAACGTGGAAGAAATGGACAAATTCTTAGAAAAGTACAACTTCCCAAAACTCGACCAAGAAGAAATAGAAAATCTTAACAGACCCATCACAAGCACGGAAATTGAAACTATAATCAAAAATCTTCCAGCAAACAAAAGCCCAGATCCAGACGGCTTCACAGCTGAATTCTACCAAAAATTTAGAGAAGAGCTAACACCTATCCTGCTCAAACTCGTCCAGAAAATTGCAGAGGAAGGTAAACTTCCAAACTCATTCTATGAGGCCACCATCCCCCTAATACCAAAACCTGACAAAGATCCCACAAAAAAAGAACACGACAGGCCAATATCACTGATGAACATAGATGCAAAAATCCTTAACAAAATTCTAGCAATCAGAATCCAACAACACATTAAAAAGATCATACACCATGACCAAGTGGGCTTTATCCCAGGGATGCAAGGATTCTTCAATATCCACAAATCAATCAATGTAATACACCACATTAACAAATTGAAAAATAAAAACCATATGATTATCTGAATAGATGCAGAGAAAGCCTTTGACAAAATTCAACATCCATTTATGATAAAAACTCTCCAGAAAGCAGGACTAGAACGAACATACCTCAACATAATAAAAGCTATATATGACAAACCCACAGCAAACATTATCCTCAATGTTGAAAAATTGAAAGCATTTCCTCTAAAGTCAGGAACAAGACAAGGGTGCCCACTTTCACCTTTACTATTCAACATAGTTTTGGCCACAGCAATCAGAGCAGAAAAAGAAATAAAAGGAATCCAAATTGGAAAAGAAGAAGTAAAAGTCTCACTGTTTGCAGATGACATGATCCTCTACATAGAAAACCCTAAAGACTCCACCAGAAAATTACTAGAACTAATCAATGACTATAGTAAAGATGCAGGATATAAAATCAACACACAGAAATCCCTTGCATTCTTATACACTAATTATGAGAAAACAGAAAGAGAAATTAAGGAAACAATTCCATTCACCATTGCAACGGAAAGAATAAAATACTTAGGACTATATCTACCTAAAGAAACTAAAGACCTATATATAGAAAACTATAAAACACTGGTGAAAGAAATCAAAGAGGACACTAATAGATGGAGAAATATACCATGTTCATGGATTGGAAGAATCAATATAGTGAAAATGAGTATACTACCCAAAGCAATCTATAGATTCAATGCAATCCCTATCAAGCTACCAACAGTATTCTTCACAGAGCTAGAACAAATAATTTCACAATTTGTATGGAAATACAAAAAACCTCGAGTAGCCAAAGCGATCTTGAGAAAGAAGAATGGAACTGGAGGAATCAACCTACCTGACTTCAGGCTCTACTACAAAGCCACAGTCATCAAGACAGTATGGTACTGGCACAAAGACAGAAATATAGATCAATGGAACAAAATAGAAAGCCCAGAGATAAATCCACGCACATATGGACACCTTATATTTGACAAAGGAGGCAAGAATATACAATGGATTAAAGACAATCTCTTTAACAAGTGGTGCTGGGAAAACTGGTCAACCACTTGTAAAAGAATGAAACTAGAACACTTTCTAACACCATACACAAAAATAAACTCAAAATGGATTATAGATCTCAATGTAAGACCAGAAACTATAAAACTCCTAGAGGACAACATAGGCAAAACACTCTCCGACATACATCACAGCAGGATCCTCTATGACCCATCTCCCAGAATATCGGAAGTAAAAGCAAAAATAAACAAATGGGACCTAATTAAACTTAAAAGCTTCTGCACATCAAAGGAAACTATTAGCAAGGTGAAAAGACAGCCTTCAGAATGGGAGAAAATAATAGCAAATGAAGCAACTGACAAACAACTAATCTCAAAAATATACAAGCAACTCCTACAGCTCAACTCCAGAAAAATAAATGACCCAATCAAAAAATGGGCCAAAGATCTAAATAGACATTTCTCCGAAGAAGACATACAGATGGCTAACAAACATGAAAAGATGCTCAACATCACTTATTATCATAGAAATGCAAATCAAGACCACTATCAGGTACCATTTCACACCAGTCAGAATAGCTGGGATCCAAAAGTCTGCAAATAATAAATGCTGGAGAGGGTGTGGAGAAAAGGGAACCCTCTTACACTGTTGGTGAGAATGCAAACTAGTACAGCCACTATGGAGAACAGTATGGAGATTTCTTAAAAAACTGGAAATAGAACTGCCTTATGATCCAGCAATCCTACTCCTGGGCATACACAGTGAGGAAACCAGAAGGGAAAAGGACACGTGTACCCCAATGTTCATCGCAGCACTGTTTATAATAGCCAGGACATGGAAGCAACCTAGATGTCCATCAGCAGATGAATGGATAAGAAAGCAGTGGTACATATACACAATGGAGTATTACTCAGCCATTAAAGGAATACATTTGAATCAGTTCTAATGAGGTGGATGAAACTGGAGCCTATTATACAGAGTGAAGTAAGCCAGAAGGAAAAACACCAATACAGTATACTAACGCATATATATGGAATTTAGAAAGATGGTAACAATAACCCTGTGTATGAGACAGCAAAAGAGACACTGATGTATAGAACAGTCTTATGGACTCTGTGGGAGAGGGTGAGGGTGGGAAGATTTGGGAGAATGGCATTGAAACATGTAAAATATCATGTATGAAACGAGATGCCAGTCCAGGTTTGATGCACGATACTGGATGCTTGGGGCTAGAGCACTGGGACGACCCAGAGGGATGGTATGAGGAGGGAGGAGGGAGGAGGGTTCAGGATGGGGAACACATGTATAACTGTGGTGGATTCATTTTGATATTTGGCAAAACTAATACAATTATGTAAAGTTTAAAAATAAAATAAAATTAAAAAAAATAAAGCTAAAAAAAAAAAAAAAAGAAAAGGCAGAAGAACCAGAGATCAAATTGCCAACATCTGCTGGTTCATTGAAAAAGCAAGAGAGTTCCAGAAAAACATCTACTTCTGCTTTATTGACTATGCCAAAGCCTTTGACTGTGTGGATCACAATAAACTGTGGGAAATTCTGAAAGAGATGGGAATACCAGACCACCTGATCTGCCTCTTGAGAAATCTGTATGCAGGTCGGGAAGCAACAGTTAGAACTGGACGTGGAACAACAGACTGGTTCCAAATAGGAAAGGGAGTTTGTCAAGGCTTTATATTGTCACCCTGTTTTTTTAACTTATATGCAGAGTACATCATGAGAAACGCTGGACTGGAAGAAACACAAGCTGGAATCAAGATTGCTGGGAGAAATGTCAATAACCTCAGATATGCAGATGACACCACCCTTATGGCAGAAAGTGAAGAGGAACTAAAAAGCCTCTTGATGAAAGTGAAAGAGGAGAGTGAAAAAGTTGGCCTAAAGCTCAACATTCAGAAAACGAAGATCATGGCATCCGGTCCCAGCACTTCACGGGAAATAGATGGGGAAACAGTGGAAACAGTGTCAGTCTTTATTTTTCTGGGCTCCAAAATCACTGCAGATGGTGACTGCAGCCATGAAATTAAAAGACGCTTACTCTTTGGAAGGAAAGTTATGACCAACTTAGATAGCATATTCAAAAGCAGAGACATTACTTTGCCAACAAAGGTTCATCTAGTCAAGGCTATGGTTTTTCCTGTGGTCATGTATGGATGTGAGAGTTGGACTGTGAAGAAGGCTGAGCGGTGAAGAATGGATGCTTTTGAACTGTGGTGTTGGAGAAGACTCTTGAGAGTCCCCTGGACTGCAAAGAGATCCAACCAGTCCATTCTGAAGGAAATCAGCCCTGGGATTTCTTTGGAAGGAATGATGCTAAACCTGAAACTCCAGTAGTTTGACCACCTGATGCGAAGAGTTGACTCATTGGAAAACACTCTGATGCTGGGAGGGATTGGGGGCAAGAGGAGAAGGAGATGACAGAGGATGAGATGGCTGGATGGCATCACTGACTTGATGGACGTGAGTCTGAGTGAACTCCGAGAGTTGGTGATGGACAGGGAGGCCTGGCATGCTGCGATTCATGGGGTCGCAAAGAGTCGGACACGACTGAGCGACTGATCTGATCTGATCTGGATTAAAAAAAAAAAACGTGTGTTTTTTATTTCTTACGTAGGTTACAAATGACCAGTGGAAGATCAGAATCACACAGCAGTGACTGAATTTCTTTTCTCGGGCCTCACAGATCATATTAGCAGATTGCCCTATTTGTCATTCTTTTTGTCTATCTTGTCACGCTAGGGAGTAACTTGGGGATGATCACTCTCATATGGATTGATCCCAGACTCCACACTCCTATGTACTTTTTTCTTAGCCACTTGTCCTTTGTAGACTTGTGTTCCTCTCCTTCCGTTGCCCCCAAGATGCTGTGTGATATCTTTGTGGAGAGAAAGAGCATCTCTTTCATGGGTTGTGCTGCACAGATGTTTTTCTTTGGTCTTTTTGTGGCCACTGAATGTTTCCTGCTGGCTTCCATGGCCTATGATCTATATACAGCCATCTGTAAGCCCTTGTTGTACACACTCATTATGTCCCAGATGGTCTGGTTGTAGCTGGTGTATAGGCCCTTATCCTGTGGCTCTTATAAGCTCTATGACCCATACCACACTGACGTTTTGCTTACCCTTCTGTGGTCCAAATGTTATCAATCACTTTTTCTATGACATTTCACTACTGCTTTCCCTAGTGTGCACAGACACCTCAGTGATTAAATGTTCACTTTTCACCTTGGCTGGAGCAATAGGCATACTCAGTGGCCTGATCATCACAGTCTCCTGTGTTTGCATCCTGGTGGCCATCCTGAGCATCCAGACTGCCGATGGAAGGAGAAAAGCTTTCTCTACTTGTTCGTCTCACCTGACACTTGTCTCCATCCTATATGGACTCTTTTCTTCATTTATGTTCGACCTAGCTCAAGTTCCTCCTTAGATATCAGTAAAATGATTTCCCTTTTTCACATGATATTAACTCCAATGGCAACCCACTCCAGTACTCTTGCCTGGAGAATCCCATGGACGGAGGAGCCTGGTAGGCTGCAGTCCATAGGGTCACAAAGAGTCAGACACGACTGAGCGATTTCACTTTCACTTTTCACTTTCATGCATTGGAGAAGGAAATGGCAACCCACTCCAGTGTTCTTGCCTGGAGAATCCCAAGGATGGGGGAGCCTGGTGGGTTGCTGTCTATGGGGTCGCACAGAGTTGGACACGACTGAAGCGACTTAGCAGAAGCAGCAGCAGCAACTCCCATGTTGAACCCTCTTATCTACAGCTTGAGGAACAAAGAGGTGAAGAATTCATTCAGTAGGAAGTGTGAAAAGAAAACTATTTTTAAAGGTGGATAAAATGTAATTCTAATTGTGCTGCATCAAAAATGTTGATTTGATTATGTGTGGTACAAAGAATACTGGACTGAGAAATAGACTCTTTTTAATCTCTAGGTCTGACAGTTGTATATACTGAAACTACTGTTTATATTGTTTTTTCTTCAGTCTTCTCCTTTGGAAAATAATAGGGAATACAAAATATTATATATATATATATATAGTATAAATGTAACATAATCCAGAAGAACATTTATGCATTCTTCTATGTGTGAAAACATTCTAATCTTCTCCAGAAAATCAAATGATATAAGGGAAAGTTCACCAGAGTTAATTAATAAAGGTTTCTTGGACCTTGGTAAAAGCTGAGCAATGGAAAGTGAGTCAACAATTGTTGAACATGTGAAAATGCAAATATGAAATTTGAATGGTATACAAAATATTAAGTTTATCCAGATATGAAACTACCATCACTAATTGTCAGTCTTGTAAAAATTTCCAACATCATTTTACTAACCCTGGAAATTATCATAGTAAGTGTAGACAGTCAAAGAGGGAAAGACAAATACCATAGGATATCACTTATATGCACAATGTAAAAAAAAATGGTACAAATAAACTTAATTACAGAACAAAAACATGCTCACAGTTTTAGAAAATAAACTTATGGTTGCCAAAGGGGAAAGGTGGGTGGGGGAAGGAATAACTTGGGAGTTTGGAATTGACCTATACACACTACTATATTTAAAATATATTTAAAAAGGATTACCAATAAAGACCTATGTATAGCAGAGGGAACTCTGCTCAATATTCTGTAATAGCCTGAATGGGAAAAGAATTTGAAAAGGAATAGATATACGTATGTGTATAACTGAATCACTTTGTAGCACATTTGAAATTAACACATTGTTAATCAAACATACTCCAATATAAAACAAATATTACAAGAATTGTTAAAACGTAGACTAAGTTATGACAAGGGGAAACATACATTCTTCCTATTTTTATCTAGAAAGATCAACAGCTTCTTTTCCATCAAATTTTACCTTAAAATTCATCTGTTCTGTGTCTTTGCTATATAGCATGTTCACAAATCACATTACCTTTTGAGATTTCCATTTCTTAATATGACACCTGAGGTAGTTCAGGTCTGTTTAATTTTTACTTAAATATTTATGATGCAATATCTTTTGAAAGGGGATTGAGAGAAGAATGATAGGAAACAAATGATAATTATAAATTTTCTCAATGTCTCTGTGTTCCTTCCCCAAGTATATGCAAATATATTCAAAACCAACTGTCCTCTCTAGCTCTAGCTGTTGCTGTTTTAAAAATCCTAATGTATTTTCTGTCTAGAATACTTTTTGTATCATATTTACATGGATAATTACTTTTTAAAAATACTGGCTAAAGTGGCTTTCATTCTGAGAATAACCCTAACTCTCCAATCTCATTTGAGCCAGTCTGTATTTTTCCCTTACAGCATCGTATTCTTTTCCTTCAGACTTTATAAGTGTAACGTGTTGCTTGTTAAGATCATTTTTATTTTGCTTTGCTTTTATTAGTGAGAAATGTTTGTAGCTGATTCTTCATGTTAGGAAGTGACAGAAATTCAGTTGGAGCTGCATTTTTGTTCACGCTATAAGTCTGTAAGTGGTTCCCCTTATTTCATTAAAAAAAAAAAAAAAGGCTGAGTCTCAATATCAGTAGCAGGGACATTACATGTCATTTATGGCATCCACACACTGAAATCACCTGATTGGTAGTGCTAGTACCTGGGAGGAGGTGATTAATTTTCATAAGGTATAGTTTCTCAGAAGAATTCTGAGGTAATCCCTACTTTTAAAAATTTTATTATTATTTTTTACATTTAAATTTATTTATTTTAATTAGAGGCTAATTGCTTTACAATATTGTATTGGTTTTGCCATACATCAACATGAATCCACCACAGGTGTACACATAAGCCAGAAAGAAAAACACCAGTACAGTATACTAATGCATATATATGGAATTTAGAAAGATGGTTAACGATAATCCCTACTTTTGTTTCTCTGTAGGTGATATTTTTTTTTGCCCCTGGCTTCTTTCCAGATTTTTTTCTTTACTATTTATTTTCAAAGTTTGAAAATTTTATAAGTGTAGTTATTGTTCATTTTTGGCATTTATCCCACTTCTGTTCTCTGAGTTCCCTGGATCTGTGGTTTGGTGTCTGACATTAGTGGGGAAATTCTTAGTAATTTTGTTTGAAATACTTCTCCAGATATTACCATTGTGCATGTGTTATACCTTTTGAGTTATCCCACAGTCCTTAGACTTTCTGTGTTTTTTTTTTTTCACTACTCATTCACTCTTTTTTTCAGTTTCTGAAGTTTCTCTTGCTATGTTCTCAAGTACACAGATTCTTCCTCAGCCATTTCCAGTCCAGCAATCATCTCATCAAAGATTTTTTTTTTTGTCACAGTGTTTTTGATCTCTAGCATTTTAATCAGAGCTGATTTAAATTCCTGGTCTAATCATTCCTATATCCCTGCCAGTTCTGGTTCTGATCTTTGCTCTGTCTGCTGCTTCTGCTGCTAAGTCAGTCGTGTCTGACTCTGTACGACCCCACAGACAGCAGCCCACCAGGCTCTCCTGTCCCTGGGATTCTCTGTCTGGTCCAGTTGATTTTTTGCCTTTCTGTTCGCCTTGTGATTTTTTTCTTTATAGCCAGACATGATGTGCTGAGTAAGAGGAACTGCTGAAAATAGGTCTCTACTACTGTGGTGTGAGGTGTGAGGGGAGAGAAGTGTTCTATGTCCTATGATTAGGTCTCAGTCTTTTGGTGAATTGATGTATCTGAATTGTAAACTTCACAATTGTTTCACAGGGTCTCCTCACCCCCATTAGTTGGCATCAGAAGGTTAGAGTGAGCTGGAGTTGGGTATTTCCCTTTTCTCACGTGGAAGTTCAGAGGAAGAAGTGGGCCCTCTCCCTTCCCATAGGTCAGTTAAACTCTAATAATACCCTGTCAGGTTAGGCTTTGATTGACTATTTTCTCCTAGAAGTACCAAGTACTGTGGTGTATTTGAAAATAAGTTTTTGACCCCTAACAGCTTCCCAGGTGGTGCTAGTAATAAAGAACCTGCCTGTCAGTGCAGGAGACACAAGAGATGCATGTTTCATCCTGGATCGGGAACATCCCCTGGAGAGGGCGTGGCTACTCACTCCAGTATTCTTGCCTGGAGAATCTCATGGACAGAGGAATCTGGTGGACTACAAGTCCATAGGGTTGCAGAGAGTCAGACATGACTGAAGCAACTTAGCATGAGTATATTATATACTTAAAAGTATATTGGTAAGTGGTCTCTGGGAGCCCATTCCTCAACTGGGGATTTCCCCTGTTGTTCAGTTGCTCAGTCATGTCCGACACTTTGTGAACCCATGGACTGAAGCACTCAGGCTTCCTTATCCTTCACCATCTCCTGGAGCTTGCTTAAACTCATGTCCATCCATTCCATGATACCATTCAGCCATCTCATCCTTCGTCATCCCCTTCTCCTCCTGCTTTCAATCTTTCCCAGGATCAGTGTCTTTTCCATTGAGTCAGCTCTTCACATCAGGCGGCCAAAGTATTGGAGTTTCAGCTTCAGTCCTTCCAATGACTATTCAGGACTGATTTCCTTTAGGATTGACTGGTTTGATCTCCTTGCAGTCCAAGGGACTCTCAAGAGTCTTCTCTGACACCACAGTTCAAAAGTATCAATTCTTTGGTGCTCAGCCTTTATGATCCAACTCTCACATCTGTACATGACTGCTGGATGGACTTTCCCTAGTCGGTCTAAATAAACCTAAAGCAAGATATTCCAAAGTGTTGTATATGGTTAGTGTTATATATTTGATTTTCCCTCATTTATGTCCCATCTCCCAAAGCAATCTGTATCAACTTTCAGAAATAGTTTTTTAACTGTGAGTTTTTTATCTCAGCATGCCGTGTTTCGTTTTCAGTAGAAATCTGCTTCACTTTTCAAAGATGGTCCCAAAATGAGAGTATTTTTTTCTTTAGAGATCTTCTTTTGAGAAAAAGTCCCATTTGAGGTAATATTGGGTCAAACTCTATATCTGTTTTACTTTAATTTATCTTCTATGGATATAGACCCTTGAGATTCAGGTTTCTTCGGGGATCAAGTGCAATTGACTTAAAACTTTCAAGGAAAATATGTGCATCATACTGTGCAGTATGGGAGCCAGAAAAGGGCAAGGAATTATTTCACATGTGTTAGGAGACCCCAGGTGAATCAGGACAGAGGCCACCCATCTTGAAGGGAACACAATAAGAATTGATGATGCTTAAAGAACAGTATATTAGAGATAATTATGCTTGCCTAAGGCCGGAAGTCCACACATTTTGGTATCATTCTGAAGTAATTAAAATAGATGAATAAAAGACTTTACCAAAGAGGTGAGCTTGCTGATAAGCCAGATTCATAAAATGATATGATGAGTACTTGGCCAAAATTAGTTTTCAAAGCCTTCCAAACAGAAGAGCTTAACTTAGATATTCTCTTGTGTGCCTCACACTAAACATGTGATTCTTAAACATGGATAGCAGGTTAATTTGGCCTATTTGAGTTGTTAAAATATTCATAAATCTCTCCATTTTAATGAGGATCTAGGGATGTAACTTGACTGATATTCCACTACTGGTGTGTTTTGACAAACGCTTTGTCAAAACTGATTATTTAAAAACTGTATTTCAAAAAAAAAAAAAAAAAACTGTATTTCATTATTTTCCCTATATTATATTCACTAATTTGTAAGCAAATAAAAATACAATCTGAAATGGCTCATGCTTCTGTTGGAAGCTTAGACTTCTGTAAGAACTATCATGAAGTGACAGTCACCATTTGACTAAAGCAAACACAATCCCCACGGATCTTCCACAGATAATTTATGGCAGAGATAAAATATGCAACTGCAAATACTTCGGCCTACCATAATTACTCTATAAAGGGAATTCGATTT
Organism: Bos grunniens; assembly: GCF_055505025.1. Lineage (NCBI taxonomy): Eukaryota > Metazoa > Chordata > Mammalia > Artiodactyla > Bovidae > Bos > Bos grunniens. Next base: position 80,946,391 of record NC_141179.1, on the reverse strand, counting down.
TATATTTAATATTGTTCAATGTCATAAGACAATGACATTTCAGTGCCCTTGTTTACACAGGTGATTCACTGGGAAGTTCACATGTAGGGAAATGTGAGTGATTATACTTGTGCTTAAATATTTAATGTGTGTATGTATCATCTGGGGATCTTATTAAAATGTAGGTTCGGTTAAGCTGGAGGGCGGCTTCAGATTCTGCATTTCTGATACGCTTCCAAGCGATGTGGGTGCAGCTGACTCCCACATTGAGTACTGAGGCTTCCAGGGCTCAGATGACCTTCCCAGTGTCCTCTGCCTTGACTTTCTGTTGGTAATTTGAAATAATCCGCTCCTCTTTTCCCTTTCCTCTTGGATGAGTCGAAAACACTGATTAGGGATTTATCCATGTTAATAGGCTCTGTATCCATTACATCTTGAATTATGTTCAGATGGAATTGAGAAAATAAAATAATTCTGTTACTCTGAATTAGAATAACATACTTAATAAGATGACAGAAACTCAAGTTCTGCTGATAAATTTCTCAACTTCTTTTCCTCATTTGTTCTGAAATATTGCTGTTAAACTGCCATCCAATCACTGCCTGTCTGGGTCCCCTAAAATGTTGTGGATCTTCGTACCTCCAAAAGCAACTACTCTTGGAATTTTCTAATTGTTGAAAATATCCTTATCTTCTTAGCTTAAGTAAATGAACTTATGGCTGAAATACTCAAGGACATCATCTGTCTTTTGGGGCAGCTCAATGAAAAAAGTGAAACCACTGTTGTTCACAACAGCCCTTTGTCATAACAGCTCTTTCAGTATTTGAAGACAAGATGGCATGTTTTCAAATCTTGCCTCCAGCCTAAAGCTCCTATTTCCAATAAGATCACAGCAACACCTAAGATTGCGTCACTGACTTTACTGTTGTTTGTACTTCTGTTGGTACTCTTGCTCTCTCCATATTTCTTTGTTGAGAATCAGACATATGTATTGTCTTCATAATTGCACAATGATACTTTCCAGGGATGATGTGTGATTGGTGAAAGCATGGTGGAAATTATAATGGTAATTTTCTCTACTTCTAATTTATTTATTCAAGTATCTAGCACATCTTCCACGCCCTCCAGGTACTCTGATAAGCACTGGGGAGGCTCACATTGTTTTATGTTGGGAAATAATATTATGATCTGAAATTCTTTAATAAAGGTATGTTATGATGCCATGGAATCACAGTGAATTAGAAACAAATGGTGACCTCAGATTTGTGAAAAACCTGCTAGAGGAAAGAATAAAAGGAGCAGTGAGTTTTAGTGAGCACTTAATATATAGGAGGCATTTTGCATGTTTTATTTAATCTACTCTTTTAAAAATAGCTCTCTGAGCTAAGTATTCTTTATTACTTTTTAACATACATTAATAATACAAAGCTATATCTGTATATACAAACAAGCAGCAAGTGAAAAGTGAAAGTGAAGTTGCTCCATCGTGTCCGACTGTAGTCCACCAGGCTCCTTTATCCATGGGATTTTACAGGCAAGGGTACTGGAGTGAGTTGCCATTTCCTTCTCCAGGGGATCTTCCTGTCCCAGGGATCGAACCCAGATCTCCTTCATTGCAGGAAGATGGTTTACTAACTGAGCCACCAGGGAAACCAGAGAAAGTAGAGCAGGGTCAGTATTTAATTCTAAATCCCTTTGGTTCCAGCCTTGTGCTGATCCCCTCCACTATACTATCTGCCACAGACAGTGACATTTGAACTGAGATTCCCTCTTTTTTTTCATAACACTTCTTGCTCCCTGTGGTGGTATATGTTTAAATGTTGCAGTGACTGAATGCGTTTGTGCGTGCTAAGTCACTCAGTCATATCTGATTATTTGAGACCAATGGACTGTAGCCTGCCAGGCTTCTCTGTCCATGGGATTCTCCAGGCAAGAATACGGGAGTGGATTGCTAATTCCTTCTCCAGAGGATCTTCCCAACCCAGGGATCGAACCCTGGTCTCCTGTGTCACAGGCAGATTCTTTACCATTTGAGCTATACAGGGAATGGCTAAACTGTTTATTAAAAAGAAAAGCTAGATTTGGCCTAAGAAGGTCACCAAATATTAAGAAGACTAAAAGCAGATAAATCCTGTATCATTTCTGGTTCTCAATGTCTTAATTCATAAAATGAGGGTAATAGACTCAATGCCATCTCAATGACTGCCTTCTCTAAAGTTCTATGATTCTATATAATATATCCAAGTTTCTATGAGTGCCATCTTTTTAAAATTTAGCTTTATTGGAATATAGTTGATTTACAATGTTGCATTAATTTCTATTGTACAGCAAAGTGAATCAGCTATATACATATATATGTATGTATATATAATTTTTCAGTTTTTTCCCCATAGAGGCCATAGCAGACTATTGAGTAGAGTTCCCTATGATATACAGTTGGTCCTTATTAGTTAACTGTTTTATATATGGTAGTGTGTATTTGTCAACACCAGTCTCAAAATTTATCCCTCCCCCCTTTCCCCATTGATAACCTGAATGCTATCTTTTCATATACTGACTGAAAGAAAGAGCTTCCCAGCAATCTTACACTCCAAGTTTCTAGTTTTTCCTTCTAGGAATGTGGTCTCCCTGTATAATCCTTCACGATATTACCTGGAAGGTTTTTCAACTCAGTAATTTATCATGATAATACAACTCTGTTAAAAAAGACTGATGATAAAAAAATGGAAGGATATTTTAACACTTTATAAACAGTACACTGAAGACCTTGATGAAAATTGTGAGGGAAAAAGCATCACATGTGGTTTTTACAAATGAAGAGCACCTGGCACATTGTAAATTCTCAGGAGAAAATGTTAAATGGGTGAGTGAATAAAACATGCAGTTACTTTGCTGCTGCTGCTGCTGCTGCTAAGTCGCTTCAGTCATGTCCGACTCTGTGTGACCCCTTAGACGGCAGCCCACCAGGCTCCCCCGTCCCTGGGATTCTCCAGGCAAGAACACTGGAGTGGGTTGCCATTTCCTTCTCCAATGCATGAAAATGAAAAGTGAAAAGTAAAAGTGAAGTCGCTCAGTCGTGTTTGACTCTTAGCGACCCCATGGACTGCAGCCTACCAGGCTCCTCCGTCCATGGGATTCTCCAGGCAAGAGTTCTGGAGTGGGGTGCCATTGCCTTCTCCAACAGTTACTTTAAGTCATAATTATAATCTCTTCTTAACAAACTAGAAAGAGAGATGGTTTAGAGAAATACTTCTATTCCAGTTCTCCCTGGATCAGTTTCTTTCATCATTCTGCTCATTGATGTCTTTTCACCATAAGCTGATTTAAGATTCACATCACTCATCATTGGAATGTTCACTCACCTTCTAGGATTATTGATTTTTAGTCTCTCTGTTCGCTTTTAGCTTCCAGTCTAGCTTCCCTCGTGGCTCAGACAGTAAAGAGTCTGCCTGCAATGTGAGAGACCCAGGTTCAATCCCTGGGTCAAGAAGACCCGTTGCAGGGGAGGAGCCAAGATGGCAGAGGAGTAGGACGGGGAGAACACTTTCTCCCCCACAAATTCATCAAAAGAACATTTAAACACTGAGTAAATTCCACAAAACAACTTCTGAATGCCGGCAGAGGACATCAGGCACCCAGAAAAGCAACCCAAGTCTTCAAAAGGAGGTAGAAAAAAATATAAAAGACAAAAAAAGAGACAAAAGAGGGAGAGATGGAGTTCCATTCCGGGAAGGGAGTCTTAAAAAGAGAGAAGTTTCCAAACACCAGGAAACCTTCTCACTGCCGAATCTGTGCCGAGCTTTGGAAGCACAGAGGGCAACAAAGCAGGGAGAAAAAATAAATAAACAATTAAAACTTGCACATTGCGAACCCTATGGTAACTCCCCCAGCGGAGAAGCAGCGTAGTTGCCTGCACACGCCACTAGCAAGCGGGGGCTGGGCAGGGAGGCGCGGCGTGGGCTGCATTGCTTAGAGTAAGGACCTGGCCCGAATACCCTGGGCGCTATCTGAACGAAATAATTTGGGCTAGCAAACCAGACTGTGGGATATCTACCACGCGAAAAGCCAGCCCTAACCTAAGATACTGCCAGGCCTGCGCAAAGAACAAAGGACTGAACAGAGATAGCCGGCTGCAGACCTTCCCCCTCCGGTGACAGGCAGCCAGAACCAGGAGGGGGCAATGGCAGCCCCAGAGAGACATTATCTATAAAACTGTAAGAAGGCTTCTTTGCTAACTAAAACTTCTTGGGGGTCTGGACGGTCAACATCTGCCTGAGAAGATGCGCTGGTTGTACACTTAGATAACCGAGCGGCGGGGGGGCGATAAGTTGCAGCAATCGCGCTTGTCAAACACCTCATCACCTGAGCTGCTCAGACCTGGGAAGGGCACAAAACGCAGGCCCAACTGAGTCTGCGCCTCTGAGGACTACCCGAGTGCCTGAACCTGAGCAGCTTGGACCTGGGAGGTGCAGGCAGCCCAGGGCCGGCCACGAATGGTTCCCGGTGGAGCAACCTGGAGCCTGAGCAGTGTGGTCAGGGAGGCTACACGCCGTGAGCGGGGGCAGACCCAGTGTGGCTGAGGCACTGCGAGCACACGCCAGTGTTATTTGTTTGCAGCATCCCTCCCTCCCTCCCCACAGCGCGACTGAACAAGTGAGCCTAAAAAAAAAAAAAAGTGTCCTCCACTGTCCCCTTTGTGTCAGGGCAGAAACCAGACACTGAAGAGACCAGCAAACAGAAGAAGCTATAACAGAGGGAACCGCCTCGGAAGCTACAGGCAATAGATTAAAACCCTGTGGTTACTACCGACTACATAGGAAGGGGCCTATAGATCTTGAGAAATATAAGTCCAACCAAGGAACTAGCCAAAAATGAACTGAACCCACAATACTCACAACAAAACCAGAGAAAGTCCTAGATATATTTTTACTATTTTTATGATCATTCTTTCTTTCTTTTTAATTTTAAGTCCTCTATTATTCCTTTAATTTTCACGTTTATAACCTATAACTTTGCAAAAAAAAAAAAAAAAAAAAAGACCCTATTTTTTTTCTTCAGCAAACTTCATATATATATATTTTATAATTTTTTGACCTTGTTTTTTATTTTTTTCCTCTTCTTTTCTTTAACATTGTATTTTTGAAATTCCAAACTCTACTCTAGATTTTTAATTTTAACTTTTTGGTATTTGTTATCAATTTTGTACCTATAGCTTTTTAAAATAATTTCTGTGACTTTTTTTTTTTCTTTCTCTCTTTCTTTCTCTTCTTCTTTTATATAACATTGTATATCTGAAATTCCAAACTCTACTCTAGATTTTTAATTTATGCTTTTTGGTATATCAATTTTGTACCTGTATTTTCTTGATAATTTTTGTGACTTTGTTTGTTTTTGTTTGTTTGGTTTTTCTCTCTTTCTTTTTCTTCTTCTTTTTTTAAACATTGTATTTTTGAAATTCCAAACTCTACTCTAGATTTTTAACTTTTGCTTTTTGGTATTAGTTATCAATTTTGTACCTATATTTTCTTTATAATTTCACGACCTTGTTTGTTTTTGTTTGTTCGTTTTTTCTCTCTTCCTTTTCCTTCTTCTTTTCTTTAACATCGTATTTTTGAAATTCCAAACTCTACTCTAGATTTTTAATTTTTGCTTTTATGTATTTGTTACCAATTTGGTACCTTTAAGAAACCAATCTTCAGGACCCATTTTTCACTAGGGAGCAAGATTACTGGCTTGACTGCTCTCTCTCTCTTTGGACTCTCCTTTTCCTCCATCAGGTCGCCTGTGACTCCTCCCTAACCCCTCTCTACTCTACCCAACTCTGAATTTCTGTGTGTTCCAGATGGTGGAGAACACTTAGGGAACTGATTACTGGCTGGATCTGTCTCCCTCCTTTTCATTCCCCCCTTTTATCCTTCTGGCCACCTCTGTCTCCTTCCTCCTTCTTCTCTTCTCTGTATAACTCTGTGAACATCTCTGAGCGGTCCAGTTGGGGAGTGCACATAGGGAAGTGATTACTGGCTAGCCCACTCTCTCCACTGTTGATTCCACCTCATCTCATTCGGGTCACATCTAACTCCCTCCTCCCTCTTCTCTTCTCCATGTAACGCTGTGAACCTCTCTGGGTGACCCTCATGGTAGAGAAACTTTTCATCTTTAATGTAGATGTTTTATCAATGGTGCTGTATAGAAGAAGAAGTTTTGAAACTACTGTAAAAATAAGACCAATAACTGGAAGCAGGAGGCTTAAGTCCAAACCCTGACTCCAGGGAACTCCTGACTCCAAGGAACATTAATTGACAGGAGCTCATCAAATGCCTCCATACCGACACTGAAACCAAGCACCACACAAGGGCCAACAAGTTCCTGGGCAAGACACACCAAGCAAATTCTCCAGCAACACAGGAACACAGCCCTGAACTTCAAGATACAGGCTGCCCAAAGTCACCTCAAAACCATAGACATCTCATAACTCATTACTGGACACTTAATTGCACTCCAGAGAGAAGAAATACAGCTCCACCCACCAGAACACCGACACAAGCTTCCCTAACCAGGAAACCTTGACAAGCCACGTGTACAAACCCACACACAGTGAGGAAACGCCACAATAAAGAGAACTCCACAAACTGCCAGAATACAGAAAGGACACCCCAAACTCAGCAATTTAAACAAGATGAAGAGACAGAAGAATACCCAGCAGATAAAGGAACAGGATAAATGCCCGCCAAACCAAACAAAAGAGGAAGCGATAGGGAATCTACCTGATAAAGAATTCCGAATAATGATAGTGACATTGATCCAAAATCTTGAAATCAAAATGGAATCCAGATAAATAGCCTGGAGACAAAGATTGATAAGATGCAAGAAAGGTTTAACAAGGACCTAGAAGAAATAAAAAAGAGTCAATATATAATGAATAATGCAATAAATGAAATTAAAAACACTCTGGAGGCAACGAACAGTAGAATAACAGAGGCAGAAGATAGGATTAGTGAATTAGAAGATAGAATGGTAGAAATAAATGAATCAGAGAGGATAAAAGAAAAACGAATTAAAAGAAATGAGGACAATCTCAGAGACCTCCAGGACAATATTAAATGCTACAACATTCGAATCATAGGGGTCCCAGAAGAAGAAGACAAAAAGAAAGACCATGAGAAAATGTTTGAGGAGATAATAGTTGAAAACTTCCCTAAAATGGGGAAGGAAATAATCACTCAAGTCCAAGAAACCCAGAGAGTCCCAAACAGGATAAACCCAAGGCGAAACACCCCAAAACACATATTAATCAAATTAACAAAGATCAAACACAAAGAACAAATATTAAAAGCAGCAAGGGAAAAAAACCAAATAACACACAAGGGAATTCCCATAAGCATAACAGCTGATCTTTCAATAGAAACTCTTCAAGCCAGGAGGGAATGGCAAGACATACTTAAAATGATGAAAGAAAATAACCTACAGCCCAGATTATTGTACCCAGCAAGGATCTCATTCAAGTATAAAGGAGAAATCAAAAGCTTTTCAGACAAGCAAAAGCTGAGAGAATTCTGCACCACCAAACCAGCTCTCCAACAAATACTAAAGGATATTCTCTAGACAGGAAACACAAAAACGGTGTATAAGTTCGAACCCAAAACAATAAAGTAAATGGCAATGGGATCATACTTATCAGTAATTACCTTAAACCTTAAATGGGTTGAATGCTCTAACCCAAAGACAAAGACTGGCTGAATGGATACAAAAACAAGACTCCTACATTTGTTGTCTACAAGAGACCCACCTCAAAACAGGGGACACATATAGACTGAAAGTGAAGGGCTGGAAAAAGATTTTCCATGCAAATAGGGACCAAAAGAAAGCAGGAGTAGCAATACTCATATCAGATAAAATAGACTTTAAAACAAAGGCTGTGAAAAGAGACAAAGAAGGTCACTACATAATGATCAAAGGATCAATCCAGAAGAAGATATAACAATTATAAATATATATGCACCCAACATGGGAGCACCGCAGTATGTAAGACAAATGCTAACAAGTATGAAAGGAGAAATTAACAATAACACAATAACAGTGGGAGACTTTAATACCCCACTCATACCTATGGATAGATCAACTAAACAGAAAATTAACAAGGAAACACAAACTTTAAATGATACAATAGACCAGTTAGACCTAATTGATATCTATAGGACATTTCATCCCAAAACAATGAATTTCACCTTTTTCTCAAGCGCACATGGAACCTTCTCCAAGATAGATCACATCCTGGGCCATAAAGCTAGCCTTGGTAAATTCAAAAAAATTGAAATCGATCCAAGCATCTTTTCTGACCACAATGCAGTAAGATTAGATCCCAATTACAGGAGAAAAACTATTAAAAATTCCAACATATGGAGGCTGAACAACACGCTGCTGAATAACCAACAAATCTCAGAAGAAAAAAAAAAAAAATCAAAATTTGCATAGAAATGAATGAAAATGAAAACACAACAACCCAATACCTATGGGACACGGTAAAAGCAGTCCTAAGGGGAAAGTTCATAGCAATACAGGCACACCTCAAGAAACAAGAAAAAATCAAATAAATAACCTAACTCTACACCTAAAGCAACTAGAAAAGGAAGAAATGAAGAACCCCAGGGTTAGTAGAAGGAAAGAAGTCTTAAAACTTAGAGCAGAAATAAATGCAAAAGAAACAAAAGAGACCATAGCAAAAATCAACAAAGCCAAAAGCTGGTTCTTTGAAAGGATAAATAAAATTGACAAACCATTAGCCAGACTCATCAAGAAACAAAGGGATAAAAATCAAATCAATAAAATTAGAAATGAAAATGGAGAGATCACAACAGACAACACAAAAATACAAAGGATCATAAGAGACTTCTATGAACAATTATATGCCAAAAAATGCACAACGTGGAAGAAATGAACAAATTCTTAGAAAAGTACAACTTTCCAAAGCTGAACCAGGAAGAAATAGAAAATCTTAACAGACCCATCACAAGCACGGAAATTGAGATTGTAATAAAAAATCTTCTAGCAAACAAAAGCCCAGGTCCAGAGGGCTTCACAGCTGAATACTACCAAAAATTTAGAGAAGACCTAACACCTATCCTGCTCAAACTCTTCCAGAAAACTGCAGAGGAAGGTAAACTTCTAAACTCATTCTATGAGGCCACCATCACCCTAATACCAAAACCTGACAAAGATGCCACACATAAAAGAAAACTACAGGCCAATATCACTGATGAACATAGATGCAAAAATCCTTAACAAAATTCTAGCAATCAGAATCCAACAACACATTAAAAAGATCATACACCATGACCAAGTGGGCTTTATCCCAGGGATGCAAGGATTCTTCAATATCCACAAATCAATCAATGTAATACACCACATTAACAAATTGAAAAATAAAAACCATATGATTATCTCAATAGATGTAGAAAAAGCCTTTGACAAAATTCAGCATCCATGTATGATAAAAGCTCTCCAGAAAGCAGGAATAGAAGGAACATAACTCAACATAATAAAAGCTATATATGACAAACCCACAGCAAACATTATCTTCAATGGTGAAAAATTGAAAACATTTCCCTAAAGTCAGGAACAAGACAAGGGTGCCCACTTTCACTATTACTATTCAACATAGTTTTGGAAGTTTTGGCTACAGCAATCAGAGTAGAAAAAGAAATAAAAGGAATCCAAATTGGAAAAGAAGAAGTAAAACTCTCACTATTTGCAGATGACATGATCCTCTACATAGAAAACCCTAAAGACTCCATCAGAAAATTACTAGAACTAATCAATGACTATAATAAAGTTGCAGGGTATAAAATCAACACACAGAAATCCCTTGCATTCCTATACACTAATAATGAAAAAACAGAAAGAGAAATTAAGGAAACAATTCCATTCACCATTGCTACGGAAAGAATAAAATACTTAGGACTATATCTACCTAAAGAAACTAAAGACCTATATATAGAAAACTATAAAACACTGGTGAAAGAAATCAAAGAGGACACTAATAGATGGAGAAATATACCATGTTCATGGATTGGAAGAATCAATAGAGTGAAAATGAGTATACTACCCAAAGCAATTTATAGATTCAATGCAATCCCTATCAAGCTACCAACGGTATTCTTCACAGAGCTAGAACAATTAATTCCACAATTTGTATGGAAATACAAAAACCCTCAAATAGCCAAAGCTATCCTGAGAAAGAAGAATGGAACTGGAGGAATCAACCTACCTGACTTCAGGTTCTACCCCAAAGCCACAGTCATCAAGACAGTATGGTACTGGCACAAAGACAGAAATATAGATCAATGGAACAAAATAGAAAGCCCAGAGATAAATCCATGCACCTATGGACACCTTATCTTTGACAAAGGAGGCAAGAATATACAATGGATTAAAGACAATCTCTTTAACAAGTGGTGCTGGGAAAAGTGGCCAACCACTTGTAAAAGAATGAAACTAGAACACTTTCTAACACCATACACAAAAATAAACTCAAAATGAATTAAAGATCTAAACTTAAGACCAGAAACTATAAAACTCCTAGAGGAGAACATAGGCAAAACACTCTCCGACATACATCACAGCAGGATTCTCTATGACCCACCTATCAGAATATTGGAAATAAAAGCAAAAATAAACAAATGGGACGTAATTAAACTTAAAAGCTTCTGCACATCAAAGGAAACTATTATCAAAGTGAAAAGGCAGCCATCAGAATGGGAGAAAATAATAGCAAATGAAGCAACTGACAAACAACTAATTTCAAAAATATACACGCAACTCCTACAGCTCAATTCCAGAAAAATCAATGACCCAATCAAAAAATGGGCCAAAGAACTAAATATACATTTCTCCAAAGAAGACATACAGATAGGTAACCAACACATGAAGAGATGCTCAGCATCACTTATTATCAGAGAAATTGCAAATCAAGACCACTATGAGGTACCATTTCACACCAGTCAGAATGGCTGTGATCCAAAAGTCTACGAGCAGTAAATGCTGGAAAGGGTGTGGAGAAAAGGGAACCCTTTTACACTGTTGGTGGGAGTGCAAACTAGTACAGCCACTATGGAGAACAGTGTGGAGATTTCTTAAAAAACTGGAAATAGAACTTTCTTATGATCCAGCAATCCCACTGCTGGGCATACACACTGAGGAAACCAGAAGGGAAAGAGACACGTGTACCCCAGTGTTCATTGCAGCACTGTTTATAATAGCCGGGACATGGAAGCAACCTAGATGTTCATCAGCAGATGAACGGATAAGAAACCAATGGTACATATACACAATGGAGTATTACTCAGCCATTAAAAAGAATTCATTTGAATCAGTTCTAATGAGGTGGATGAAACTGGAGCCTATTATACAGAGTGAAGTAAGCCAGAAGGAAAAACACCAATACAGTATACCAACGCATATATATGGAATTTAGAAAGATGATAACAGTAACCCTGTGTACGAGACAGCAAAAGAAACACTGATGTATAGAACAGTCTCATGGACTCTGTGGGAGAGGGAGAGGGTGGGAAGATTTGGGAGAATGGCATTGAAACATGTAAAATATCATGTATGAAACGAGTTGCGAGTCCAGGTTCGATGCACAAAACTGGATGCTTGGGGCTGGTGTACTGGGATGACCCAGAGGGATGGTATGGGGAGGGAGGAGGGAGGAGGGTTCAGGATGGGGAACACATGTATACCTGTGGCGGATTCATTTCGATATTTGGCAAAACTAATACAATTTTGTAAAATTTAAAAATAAAATAAAAAAAATAAAAACAAACAGAAACAACAACAACAAAAAGAAGGCCCGTTGCAGAAGGAACAGCAACTGACTCCTGTATCCTTGCCTGAAAAATCCCACAGGTGGAGGAGCCTGGCAGGGTACAGTCCATGGGGTTGCAAAGAGTCCAACAGGACTGAGTGACTTCACTTTCACTACATATACTCCTGACAATTCTTTATTGTACTCCTTTAGCTATGAAAGTGAAGGTCACTCAGTCATGTCCCCATGGACTATACAGTCCATGGAGTTCTCCAGGCCTGAACACTGACGTGGGGAGCCTTTCCCTTCTCCAGGGGGTGTTCCCAACCCAGGGATCGAACCCAGGTCTCCCACATTGCAGGCAGATTCTTTACCAGCTGAGCCACAAGGGACTAAGGTTGTTATAAATGGCTTACTCTTGTTACATGAGCTTTTTGAGACTAAGAATGTTTTCTTTTTCTTTCACTTTTCAAAATATCAGCATGGCCATAGTCCTCCCCAAACAACATTTTATTCTTTTCTCCATTTCCTTTGCTCCTTCCTGCTCCTCTCCCTTCCCTTTCCATACTTTCCTTTCTCATGAGATCTTGTATGAGAGATTTTGGAGACTGCCTTGATTTTAGAGGAAATGTATTACATCTAAGTTGAATCCTTCTAAAATAGATGAAAACATTAACACTATTTCCTTCTTTAATGTTTAACTATCTAGCATTTTCTTATAGTGGATTTTTTTTTAGTCATTTTATTTCCACTGAGTGGGGTCCATGATGAGGGGATACTATAACAGACACCTGAATAAAGTGAAGGAGAAAACTGTGCAGATATAAGTTAGAGATACACTGTAAACAGAAGGAAAAGAGAATAAGTTTGTGAGGGAGAATTTTGTTTTACTTGTTGCAAGAGTAGAAAGTATATGAGGGTACTGGTGACAGTTAGGAGAATCTAGGGCTTTGTAGTAATCTACTTCTTTGGGCTCTTATGAGATTATAGATGAGTTAATTACCTTAATCTCTTTGAAGGATGCCTAGTTCAGTTCAGTCACTCAGTTATGTGCAGCTCTTTGCAACCTCATGGACTACAGCATGCCAGGCCTCCCTGTCCATCACCAACTCCCGTGGTTTACTCAAACTCATGTCCATTGCATCGGTGATGCCATCCAACCATCTCATCCTCTGTCGTCCCCTTCTCCACCTGCCCTCAATCTTTCCTAACATCAGGGTCTTTTCCAATGAGTCAGCTCTTCACATCAGGTGGCCAAAGTATTGGAGTTTCAGCTTCAACATCAGTTCTTCCAATGAACACGCAGGACTAATTGGATCTCCTTGCAGTTCAAGGGACTCTCAAGAGTCTTCTCCAACACCACAGTTCAAAAGCATCAATTATTCGGTGCTGACTTTCTTTCTTTTTTTTTTAAATTTTATTTTATTTTTAAACTTTACATAATTGTATTAGTTTTGCCAAATATCAAAATGAATCCATCACAGGTATACATGTGCTCCCCATCCTGAACCCTCCTCCCTCCTCCCTCCCCATACCATCCCTCTGGGTCATCCCAGTGCACTAGCCCCAAGCATCCAGTATTGTGCATTGAACCTGGACTGGCATCTCATTTCATACATGATATTTTACATGTTTCAATGCCATTCTTCAAAATCTTCCCACTCTCTCCCTCTCCAACAGAGTCCATAAGAATGTTCCATACATCAGTGTCTCTTTTGCTGTCTCGTACACAGGGTTATTGTTACCATCTTTCTAAATTCCATATATATGCGTTGGTATACTGTATTGGTGTTTTTCCTTCTGGCTTACTTCACTCTGTATAATAGGTTCCAGTTTCATCCACCTCATTAGAACTGATTCAAATGAATTCTTTTTAATGGCTGAGTAATACTCCATTGTGTATATGTACCACTGCTTTCTTATCCATTCATCTGCTGATGGACATCTAGGTTGCTTCCATGTCCTGGCTATTATAAACAGTGCTGCGATGAACATTGGGGTACACGTGTCTCTTTCTCTTCTGGTTTCCTCAGTGTGTATGCCCAGCAGTGGGATTGCTGGGTCATAAGAAAGTTCTATTTCCATTTTTTTAAGGAATCTCCACACTGTTATCCATAGTGGCTGTACTAGTTTGCATTCCCACCAACAGTGTAAGAGGGTTCCCTTTTCTCCACACCCTCTCCAACATTTATTATTTGTAGACTTTTGGATCACAGCCATTCTGACTGGTGTGAAATGGTACCTCATAGTGGTCTTGATTTGCATTTCTCTGATAATGAGTGATGTTGAGCATCTTTTCATGTGTTTGTTAGCCATCTGTATGTCTTCTTTGGAGAAATGTCTATTTAGTTCTTTGGCCCATTTTTTGATTGGGTCGTTTATTTTTCTGGAGTTGAGCTGTAGGAGTTGCTTGTATATTTTTGAGATTAGTTGTTTGTCAGTTGCTTCATTTGCTATTATTTTCTCCCATTCTGAAGGCTGTCTTTTCACCTTGCTGATAGTTTCCTTTGATGTGCAGAAGCTTTTAAGGTTAATTAGGTCCCATTTGTTTATTTTTGCTTTTATTTCCGATGTTCTGGGAGGTGGGTCATAGAGGATCCTTCTGTGATGTATGTCGGAGAGTGTTTTGCCTATGTTCTCCTCTAGGAGTTTTATAGTTTCTGTTCTTAAGTTTAGATCTTTAATCCATTTTGAGTTTATTCTTGTGTATGGTGTTGGAAAGTGTTCTAGTTTCATTCTTTTACAAGTGGTTGACCAGTTTTCCCAGCACCACTTGTTAAAGAGATTGTCTTTAATCCATTGTATATTCTTGCCTCCTTTGTCAAAGATAAGGTGTCCATAGGTGCATGGATTTATCTCTGGGCTTTCTATTTTGTTCCATTGATCTATATTTCTGTCTTTGTGCCAGTACCATACTCTCTTGATAAGTGTGGCTTTGTAGTAGAGCCTGAAATCAGGCAGGTTGATTCCTCCAGTTCCATTCTTCTTTCTCAAGATAGCTTTGGCTATTCGAGGTTTTTTGTATTTCCATACAAATTGTGAAATTATTTGTTCTAGCTCTGTGAAGAATACTGTTGGTAGCTTGATAGGGATTGCATTGAATCTATAGATTGCTTTGGGTAGTATACTCATTTTCACTCTATTGATTCTTCCAATCCATGAACATGGTATATTTCTCCATCTATTAGTGTCCTCTTTGATTTCTTTCACCAGTGTTTTATAGTTTTCTATATATAGGTCTTTAGTTTCTTTAGGTGGATATATTCCTAAGTATTTTATTCTTTCTGTTGCAATGGTGAGTGGAATTGTTTCCTTAATTTCTCTTTCTGTTTTTTCATTATTAGTGTATAGGAATGCAAGGGATTTCTGTGTGTTGATTTTATATCCTGCAACTTTACTATAGTCATTGATTAGTTCTAGTAATTTTCTGGTGGAGTCTTTAGGGTTTTCTATGTAGAGGATCATGTCATCTGCAAATAGTGAGAGTTTTACTTCTTGTTTTCCAATTTGGATTCCTTTTATTTCTTTTTCTGCTCCGATTGCTGTAGCCAAAACTTCCAAAACTATGTTGAATAGTAATGGTGAAAGTGGGCACCCTTGTCTTGTTCCTGACTTTAGGGAAATGCTTTCAATTTTTCACCATTGAAGATAATGTTTGCTGTGGGTTTGTCATATATAGCTTTTGTTATTTTGAGGTATGTTCCTTCTATTCCTGCTTTCTGGAGAGTTTTTATCATAAATGGGTGTTGAATTTTGTCAAAGGCTTTCTCTGCATCTATTGAGATAATCATATGGTTTTTATTTTTCAATTTGTTAATGTGGTGTATTATATTGATTGATTTGTGGATATTGAAGAATCCTTGCATCCCTGGGATAAAGCCCACTTGGTCATGGTGTATGATCTTTTTAATGTGTTGTTGGATTCTGATTGCTAGAATTTTCTTAAGGATTTTTGCATCTATGTTCATCAGTGATATTGGCCTGTTGTGTTCTTTTTTTGTGGGATCTTTGTCAGGTTTTGGTATTAGGGTGATGGTGGCCTCATAGAATGAGTTCGGAAGTTTACATTCCTCTGCAATTTCTGGAAGAGTTTGAGCAGGATAGGTGTTAGGTCTTCTCTAAATTTTTGGTAGAATTCAGCTGTGAAGCCATCTGGACCTGGGCTTTTGTTTGCTAGAAGATTTTTGATTACAATTTCAATTTCCGTGCTTGTGATGGGTCTGTTAAGATTTTCTATTTCTTCCTGGTCAAGTTTTGGAAAGTTGTACTTTTCTAAGAATTTGTCCATTTCTTCCACGTTGTCCATTTTATTGGCATATAATTGTTAATAGTAGTCTCTTATGATCCTTTGTATTTCTGTGTTGTCTGTTGTGATCTCTCCATTTTCATTTCTAATTTTATTGATTTGATTTTTCTCCCTTTGTTTCTTGATGAGTCTGGCTAATGGTTTGTCAATTTTATTTATCCTTTCAAAGAACCAGCTTTTGGTTTTGTTGATTTTTGCTATGGTCTCTTTTGTTTCTTTTGCATTTATTTCTGCTCTAAGTTTTAAGATTTCTTTCCTTCTACTAATCCTGGGGTCTTCATTTCTTCCTTTTCTAGTTGCTTTAGGTGTAGAGTTAGGTTATTTATTTGACTTTTTTCTTGTTTCTTGAGGTGTGCCTGTATCGCTATGAACTTTCCCCTTAGGACTGCTTTTACCGTGTCCCACAGGTTTTGGGTTGTTGTGTTTTCATTTTCATTTGTTTCTATGCAAATTTTGGTTTCTTTTTTGATTTCTTCTGTGATTTGTTGGTTATTCAGCAGCGTGTTGTTTAGCCTCCATATGTTGGAATTTTTAACAGTTTTTCTCCTGTAATTGAGATCTAATCTTACTGCATTGTGGTCAGAAAAGATGCTTGGAATGATTTCAATTTTTTTGAGTTTACCAAGGCTAGCTTTATGGCCCAGGATGTGATCTATCCTGGAGAAGGTTTCATGTGCGCTTGAGAAAAAGGTGAAATTCATTGTTTTGGGATGAAATGTCCTATAGATATCAATTAGGTCTAACAGGTCTATTGTAAAGTTTGTGTATCATTTGAAGTTTGTGTTTCCTTGTTAATTTTCTGTTTAGTTGATCTATCCATAGGTGTGAGTGGGGTATTAAAGTCTCCCACTATGAATAATGCAATAAATGAAATTAAAAACACTCTGGAGGCAACAAATAGTAGTATAACAGAGGCAGAAGATAGGATTAGTGAATTAGAAGATATAATGATAGAAATAAATGAGTCAGAGAGCATAAAAGAAAAACGAATTAAAAGAAATGAGGACAATCTCAGAGACCTCCAGGACAATATTAAACGCTACAACATTCGAATCATAGGGGTTCCAGAAGAAGAAGACAAAAAGAAAGACCATGAGAAAATACTTGAGGAGATAATAGTTGAAAACTTCCCTAAAATGGGGAAGGAAATAATCATCCAAGTCCAAGAAACCCAGAGAGTACCAAACAGGATAAACCCAAGGCGAAACACCCCAAGACACATATTAATCAAATTAACAAAGATCAAACACAAAGAACAAATATTAAAAGCAGCAAGGCAAAAACAACAAATAACACACAAGGGAATTCCCATAAGGATAACAGCTGATCTTTCAATAGAAACTCTCCAAGGCAGGAGGGAATGGCAAGACATACTTAAAATGATGAAAGAAAATAACCTACAGCCCAGATTATTGTACCCAGCAAGGATTTCATTCAAGTATGAAGGAGAAATCAAAAGCTTTTCAGACAAGCAAAAGCTGAGAGAATTCTGCACCACCAAACCAGCTCTCCAACAAATACTAAAGGATATTCTCTAGACAGGAAACACTAAAACGGTGTATAAGTTTGAACCCAAAACAATAAAGTAAATGGCAAAGGGATCATACTTATCAGTAATTACCTTAAACGTAAATGGGTTGAATGCCCCAACCAAAAGACAAAGACTGGCTGAATGGATACAAAAACAAGACCCCTACATATGTTGTCTACAAGGGACCCACCTCAAAACAGGGGACACATACGACTGAAAGTGAAGGGCTGGAAAAAGATTTTCCATGCAAATAGGGACCAAAAGAAAGCAGGAGTAGCAATACTCATATCACATAAAATAGACTTTAAAACAAAGGCTGTGAAAAGAGACAAAGAAGGTCACTACATAATGATCAAAGGATCAATCCAAGAAGAAGATATAACAATTATAAATATATATGCACCCAACATGGGAGCACCGCAGTATGTAAGACAAATGCTAACAAGTATGAAAGGAGAAATTAACAATAACACAATAATAGTGGGAGACTTTAACACCCCACTCACACCTATGGATAGATCAACTAAGCTGAACTTTCTTTATAGTTAAACTCTCACATCCATACATGACTACTGGAAAAACCATAGCTTTGACTAGATGGACCTTTGTTGGCAAAGTAATGTCTCTGCTTTTTAATATGCCATCTGCTGCTGCTGCTAAGTCGCTTCAGTCGTGTCCGACTCTGTGCAACCCCACAGTTGGCAGCCCACCAGGCTCCCCCATCCCTGGGATTCTCCAGGCAAGAACACTGGAGTGGGTTGCCATTTCCGTCTCCAGTGCATGAAAGTGAAAAGTAAAAGTGAAGTTGCTCAGTCGTGTCCGACTCCTAGCGACCCCATGGACTACAGCCTACCAGGCTCCTGTGTCCATAGGATTTTCCAGGCAAGAGTACTGGAGTGGGGTGCCATTGCCTTCTCTGAATATGCTATCTAGGTTGCTGAAAACTTTTCTCCCAAGGAGCAATCATCTTTTAATTTCATGGCTGCAGTCACTATCAGCAGTGATTTTGGAGACCTCAAAAAGAACATCTATGATTGTTTCTATTGTTTCCCCATCTGTTTGCCCTGAAGTGATGGGACTAAATGCCAAGATCTTAGTTTTTTGAATGTTGAATTTCAAGCCAACTTTTTCACTCTCCTCTTTCACTTTCACTGAGAGGCTCTTTAGTTCTTCACTTTCTGCCATAAGGGTGGTGTCATTTGCATTTCTGAGGTTATTGATATTTCTCCCCGCAGTCTTGATTCCAGCTTGTGCTTCATCCAGCCCAGCATTTCTCTTGATTTACTCTCCATATAAATTAAATAAACAGTGTGAGAATTTATGGCCTTGACAGATCCTTTCATGATTTGGAACCAGTCTGTTGTTACATGTCCAGTTCTAACTGTTGCTTCCTGACATGCATACCAGTTTCTCAGGAGGCAGGTCAGGTGGTCTGGTATTCCCATCTCTTTAAGAATTTCCCACAGTTTATTGTGATCCACAAAGTCAACAGCTTTGGCATAGTCAACAAAGCTAAAGTAGATGTTTTTCTGGAATTCTACGCTTTTCTGATGATCCAAGAGATGTTGGCAATTTGATCTCTGGTTCCCCTACCTTTTCTAAATCCAGCTTGAACATATGGAAGTTCACAGTTCAAGTATTGTTGAAGCCTGGCTTGGAGAATTTTGAGCATTACTTTATTAGCATATGAGATGACTGCAATTGTGCTGTAGTTTGAGCATTCTTTGACATTGCCTTTCTTTGAGGTTGGAATGAAAACTGACATTTTCAAGTCCTGTGGCCACTGCTGAGTCTTCCAAATTTGCTTGCATATTGAGTGTAGCACTTTCACAGCATCATCTTTTAGGATTTGAAATAGCTCAACTAGAATTCCATCACCTCCACTAGCTTTGTTTGTAGTGATGCTTCCTAAGGCTCACTTAACTTCACATTCCAGGATGTCTGGCTCTAGGTAAGTGATCACACCATCATGATTATCTGAGTCATGAAGATCTTTTTTTTTTTGTACAGTTCTTCTGTGTATTCTTGCCACCCCTTCTTAATATCTTCTGTTTCTGTTAGGTCCATACTTTTTCAGTCCTCTATTGTGCCCATCTTTGCATGAAATGTTCCCTTGGTATCTTGAATTTTCTTGAAGAGATCTCTGCTGCTGCTGCTGCTGCTGCTAAGTTGCTTCAGTCATGTCCGACTCTGTGCAACCCCACAGTTGGCAGCCCACCAGGCTCCCCCATCCCTGGGATTCTCCAGGCAAGAACACTGGAGTGAGTTGCCATTTCCTTCTCCAATGCAGGAAAGTGAAAAGTGAAAGTGAAGTTTCTCAGTCCTGTCTGACTCCTAGCGACCCCATGGACTCCAGCCTACCAGGCTTCTCCGTCCATGAAATTTTCCAGGCAAGAATACTGGAGCAGGTTGCCATTGCCTTCTCCATGAACAGATCTCTAGTCTTCCTCATTCTATTGTTTTCCTCTATTTCTTTGCATCGATCACTGAAGAAAGCTTTCTTATCTCTCCTTACTATTCTTTGGAACTCTGCATTCAAATGGGTGTATCTTTCTTTTTCTCCTTTGCGTTTCACTTCTCTTTTCACAGGGACTTCCCTGGTGGCTCAGATGGTAAAAGTATCTGCCTGCAATGTGGGAGACCTGGGTTTGATCCCTGGGTTGGGAAGATGCCCTGGAGAAGGAAATGGCAGCCTACTCCAGTATTGTTGCTTGGAAAATCCCATGGACAGAGGAGCCTGGCGAGCTGCAGTCCATGGGGTCACAAAGGATCGGACACGACTGAGCAACTTCATTTTCACTTTCTCTTTTCACAGCTATTTGTAAGGCCTCCTCAGACAACCATCTCGCCTTTTTGCATTTCTTTTTCTTGAGGATGTTCTTGATCCCTGCCTCCTATACAATGTCATGAACTTCTATCCACAGTTCTTCAGGCACTCTGTCTATCAGACATAATCCCTTAAACCTATTTCTCACTTTCACTGTATAATCATAAGGGATTTGATTTAGGTCATACCTGAATGGTCTAGTGGTTTTCTCTACTTTCTTCAACTTAAGTCTGGATTTGGCAATAATGAATTCATGATCTGAGCCAGAGTCAGCTTCTGGTCTTGTTTTTGCTGACTGTATAGAACTTCTCCATCTTTGGCTGCAAAGAATATAATGAGTCTGATTTTGGTATAGAGTATCTGGTGATGTCCATGTGTATAGTCTCCTCTTTTGTTGTTTGAAGAGGGTGTTTGTTATGACCAGTGCATCCTCTTGAGGGATGCCTAGTATGCATCTCTAATGACAAGATGGATGTCCTGGGGCAACGCTTATGTGAATAGATATTATCTGTTTTCTGTAATACCTTGAAAGATTCTTCATTTCTTAGAGTAAGAATTTTTTACTCTAAGTGTTCAAATGCTTTGAAGTTTGAGTCCAATCCTATTTTTCTTGTTTTTGAAATTTTCATATATACAGCATGTACTGATTTTGTCTTTCAAAGATGTTGTCCAAATTTTAGCACTCCACTGCTGCATAGATACCATCAGTCCACCTTATTTTTACTTACCTATACCTTAATCATACTGTTCATGGGGTTCTCAAGGCAAGAATACTGAAGTGGTTTGCCATTCCTTCTCCAGTGGACCACATTCTGTCAGATCTCTCCACCATGACCAGTCTGTCTTGGTGGCCCCACGGGCATGGCTTAGTTTCATTGAGTTAGACAAGGCTGTGGTCTGTGTGATCAGATTGGCTAGTTTTCTGTGATTATGGTCTCAGTGTGTCTGCCCTCTGATGCCCTCTTGCAACACCTACCGTCTTACTTGGATTTCTCTTACCTTGGATGTGAGGCATCCCTTCATGGCTGCTCCAGCAAAGCACAGCCACTGCTCCTTACCTTGGATGAGTCACCCATCGTGACTTTGAATGTGGAGTAGCTCCTCTTGGTCCTCCTGCGCCCGTACAGCCGCCACTCCTTGGACGTGAGGTTGCTCTTCTCGTCCACCATCCCTATCCTCGGATGTGGAGTAGCTCCTCTTGGCCACTGCCCCAGATAATCACGATGGTGAGAAACCTATATGCAGGTCAGGAAGCAACAGCTAGAACTGGACATGGAACAACAAACTGGTTCCAAATAGGAAAAGGAGTACGTCAAGGCTCTATATTGTCACCCTGCTTATTTAACTTATATGCAGAGTACATCATGAGAAACGCTGGACTGGAAGAAACACAAGCTGGAATCAAGTTTGCTGGGAGAAATATCAATAACCTCAGATATGCAGATGATACCACCCTTATGGCAGAAAGTGAAGAGGAACTAAAAAGCATCTTGATGAAAGTGAAAGAGGAGAGTGAAAAAGTTGGCTTAAAGTTCAACATTCAGAAAACTACGATCATGGCATCTGGTCCCATCACTTCATGGGAAATAGATGGGGAAACAGTGGAAACAGTGTCAGACTTTATTTTTTTGGGGGCTCCAAAATCACTGCTGATGGTGATTGCAGCCACGAAATTCAAAGATGCTTACTCCTTGGAAAGAAAGTGAACAACCTAGACGGCATATTAAAAAGCAGAGACATTACTTTGTCAGCAAAGGTCCATCTAGTCAAGGCTATGGTTTTTCCAGTGGTCATGTATGAATGTGAGAGTTGGACTGTGAAGAAAGCTGAGCACCAAAGAATTGATGCTTTTGAATTGTGGTGTTGGAGAAGACTCTTGAGAGTCCCTTGGACTGCAAGGAGGTCCAACTGGTCCATCCTACAGGACACCAGTCCTGGGTGTTCATTGAAAGGACTGATGCTAAAGCTGAAACTCCAGTACTTTGGCCACCTCATGTGAAGAGTTGACTCATTGGAAAAGACCCTGATGCTGGGAGAGATTGTGAGTAGGAGCAGAAGGGGACGACAGAGGATGAGATGGCTGGATGGCATCAGCGAGTCGATGGACATGAGTCTGAGTGAACTCTGGGAGTTGGTGATGGACAGGGAGGCCTGGCGTGCTGCGATTCACGGGGTCGCAAAGAGTCAGAGACGACTGAGTGCCTGAAATGAACTGAACTGAATACCTTAATCACCTTTTGAGATTGCTTATGTCCAAGAGACTATTTCCAAAACTTTTGTTGCAATGATCCCACCCTTTTAGTTTGCTCACAAACCAATTTTGGGGTCCTTAGTGCTGCTGTGGACTCAGACTCCCCTTCTGATTATAATCTCTCTGAAGCAAGACTTTATCTTACACCCTCAAACTGCACAATGTCAAGGGCTGGTGATAATTATGTGGTAGTTGAAGGTTCAGAGTTGGAATTTCAAAGAGGCAGGTGGTCCCAAATGCAGGTGTAGTTTTACTTTGTGCAAGTACATTTGATTCAAAGTCCCCAAACTATTTTCTCATAAAATAACTTTAATTTCTTCCCTGTAGGCCTGATCTCCTGAGCTTCCATTTCCTTGTGGGAGTTATTGCTAATTTACACGACAGCTCTTTAGAAAATCCTCTGGTGAGGGTTTTGCAGAATTGAGTCAATGAATTCACTAAAGTACCGTTAAGAAGGTCCAAGTTTCAAGATGGTATCAGAATATTATCTATCCTCCTAGTCAACATGAAGAAGCTGAGAGAAAAATGGCATGTCTACATTTGTAGAGTAATTCATTTTCATATGAGGGAATGTTAATTTCATAATTAATTTTGCCATAACTAGTTTTGGTCATGTCTGTTTTTAATTTATTTTTAATTGAAAGATAATTGCTTTACAATGTTCTGTTGGTTTCGGTCATACATCAACACGAATCAGCCACAGGTATACATATGTCCCTTCCCTTTTGAACCTTCCTCCTACCACCCACCCCATCCCACCCCTCTAGGGTGTCACAGTAGGGCATTTTTTTCGTTTCCTTTTTAGGAAATTTCCCAAAGTGCCATCAGGAAGCCAGACGTGGAAGATGAGTTTAGAAGCTTAGGAAAGCATTATCTTTAAGCTTATTATGAGGGATAATTTGGTAGAAATAGAACGTTTCGTCTTTGTCTTTTGGTTTAAATGACCTAACTTGAATGTACATTTTGTTTGAATTTTGTATTTGGCATACAGATGGTGAATGCACTTTAAGACATATGGGCTCATAGAATGTTAGAATGATGAGACCTTGGTTGGTTTCTCTGGGTCTTAATTTCTTCACATTACATATACTGGAATATTATATGTAGAAAACAAACCTCTGGATCAGCTAACTTACATCTTATGCTACTCATATCCAAAGATCATGAGTTTTCTGAACTGGAAAATTTTATCTGGGCAAGGATGGGAAAAATAAAGTCATACGCATTTTGACTGTCAAAAACTGTTGTTTTCACATAGTAATTTGAGTTGGTTGAGATCACAGAGGAGAATATTCTAGTTACATCTTCATAGATTTTTTTTATCACCTTAATTTATTTTGACACTTAAAATGCTTTGTTTCCGTCTTTGAGTGAGAGCAAACATAAGTATAAATGACCTGAAATGAGTTCTGTGTTTACAAAGAAACATGTCACTACTTAGGTATGATTTTTTGACTAATCTAAAATTCCACCCCTCCAGGCCTTTTCTTTTCTTTTTTTAAATTTTATTTTATTTTTAAACTTTACAAATTGTATTAGTTTTGCCAAATATCAAAATGAATCCGCCACAGGTAAACATGTGTTCCCCATCCTGAACCCTTCTCCCTCCTCCCTCTGAGCTCCATTGCCTCTGAGACCACAGGAGGTCTGTTGCTTTTATTTCATTAATTTCCTGTTAAGTAAAATCCTTTTCAAGGTGTCTTACCAGGGAACACTGGCATTCGTTTTCTGTCAACACATCTGCTGCACACACTGCACTTAATATTTCTGTGTGATTGTGTTGCTGGCATCACCATGATTATTTCCATGTCCAAAATGCGTACCTCCCTTCTCCAGTTTTTCTTTTTCTTTTTGGTGTTATACTCACTTCCCCTTCCTCTAACTTTCTATTCATTTTTTTTTTCTAAAACCTTTTTATTTTGAAATAAATATTCACAGGAAGCTTCAAAGATAGTACAGAGAGGTCTCATGTACCTTTCCCTCAGTTTTACCCCAGTTTACTACTATGCTAAGTCACTTCAGTCATGTCCGACTCTGTGCGAACCCACAGACGGCAGCCCACCAGGCTCCCCCATCTCTGGGATTCTCCAACCTGGAGTGGGTTGCCATTTCCTTCTCCAATGCATGAAAGTGAAAAGTGAAAGTGAAGCTGCTCAGTCATGTCAGACTCTTAGCGACCCCATGGACGGCAGCCTACGAAGCTCCTCCCATGGGATTTTCCAGGCAAGAGTACTGGAGTGGGTTGCCATTGCCTTCTCCCGTTTACTACTATAGTACAATAAAAAAACCAGGAAATTGACATTGGTATGTTATGTGTATAATTCTGTATTGTTTTAGCACTCAATGTAGATTTATTTAACCACCAGCACAATCAGGATACAAAACTATTCCATCTCCACAAAGATCTCCTGTGTGTTATCCTTTTATAGTAACATCACCACCCTCCTTCCCAACATTCTTTTTTTTTTTAATTTAATTTTTAATTTTTTAAATTGAAATTTATTTATTTTAATTGGAGGCTAATTACTTTACAATATTGTATTGATTTTGCCATATATCAACATGAATCCACCCCGGGTGTACACGCATTCCCCATCCTGAACCCCCTCCCACCTCTCTCCCCGTACCATCCCTCTGGGTCATCCCAGTGCACCAGCCCCAAGCATCCTGTACATCCATCGAACCTGGACTGGCGATTCATTTCTTACATGATATTATACATGTTTCAATGCCATTGTCCCAAATCATCCCACCCTCTCCCTCTCCCACAGAGTCCAAAAGACTGTTCTATACATCTGTGTGTCTTTTGCTGTCTTGCATACAAAGCTGTGGTACATATACACAATGGAGTAATACTCAGCCATTAAAAAGAATACATTTGAATCAGTTCTAATGAGGTGGATGAAACTGGAGCCTAATATACAGAGTGAAGTAAGCCAGAAAGAAAAACACCAATACAGCATACTGCTACTGCTAAGTCACTTCAGTCGTGTCCGACTCTGTGTGACCCCATAGACGGCAGCCCACCAGGCTCCCCCATCCCTGGGATTCTCCAGGCAAGAACACTGGAGTGGGTTGCCATTTCCTTCTCCAGTGCATGAAAGTGAAAAGTGAAAGTGAATTTGCTCAGTCGTATCCGACTCTTAGCGACCCCATGGATTGCAGCCTACCAGGTTCTTCCATCCATGGGATTTTCCAGGCAAGAGTACTGGAGTGGGGTGCCATTGCCTTCTCCGCCAATACAGTATACTAACACATATATATATGGAATTTAGAAAGATGGTAACCTTCCCAACATTCTTAATCCCAGGCAATCTCTTCTCCATCTCTAAGATTCTGCCATCTGAGTATGTTTTATAAAAGGAATCATAGAGTACATGGCCTTTTCAAATTGTTTTTTATTTTATCAACTCCACTATTGATACTCAGCCAGATTGTTGCATGTATCATATTTTGCTCCTTTTTATTACTGAATAGTATTCCGTGGTATGGATATACCACAGTTTGCTCAATTATTTTTGTTATTTCAAGTGTTTGGACATTATGAATAATGTTTCTATGAATACAGTTGTCCGGGTTTTTCTGTCAGCATAGGTTTTTAGGGGGATAAATGCCTAGGTGTGTCATTTTCATGCTTAAGATATTATTTTTCTCTCCAAGATTCTGATAAGTCACAATTGATTTCAGCACCTATTGAATGTTTACGAACTAGTCTCTCTAATGGGCTGAAAAGAGAATGGAGTTTGATAAAGTAATCAGCATGTGCATTAATAATATGAGGAATACAGGTGTTTCGGAGAAGGCATCACAGAGTAGACACTGCTGAGGACTTTGAACTCTGTTTGAAAGCCAACTTCATTTGTCTGAGCTTGCATTCCTTCTTAGACTTCAGAAGTTATCTTTTAGAGAACACGCTGACATTTTTTTCCAGAATCTGAAGAAATTAGCAAGGAAATTATATTTCTTACAGCCTTTATCTAGGGTGAGAGTGAGAACTATCAGCCTGAATTAATCAAATGCACATGATACCTTATCTGTGAAACATGTCTTAAAATATCCTTGGTTCAAAGGCAGGGATTTTTAGAAATGTCATCTGGCACAGTTAGAGGATTGCTTTAGATAATCTCCAAAAGCTACTTCTACACCTAAAATCTATGATTCTCTTCAAAAATTTCTGTTTTAATCAAGAAGAAATTGAGGTTTAGTGACTTAATATCATGCAAACAATAAGTGGATGGATGACCACTCAGAGGTAGAAGTCAGGAGTGTTGTCGTTCGATCTACCCTGTAAATGTAAAAAAGATAAAAGATTCATTCATTTTTAAAATGAGGAAACCCAATTATGAATTGACTCCAAAGAAAGATCTCTCTCTTTCAGAGAAATGGATTATGGAAAATGAAACTCTGGTGACTGAATTTGTTTCCACGGGCTTGACAAATCGCCTCCAGCTCCAGGTTGTTCTTTTTGTGATATTTCTCTTGGTCTATGTTGCACTTTTCTGGGAAACTTGGGGATGATCACTCTCATTTGGATGGATTCTCGCCTGCACAGCCCCCTGAACCTTTTTCTCAGCCACTTGTCCTTTGTGGACATCTATTCCTCTTCTGTCACTGGCCCCAAGATGGTAACTGACATCTTTGTGGAGAAAAAAGTCATCTCTTTCTTTGATTGTGCTGCCCAGATCTGGTTTTTATTTTTTTATTTTTTTTGGTCAGTGTGTAGTGACTGAGTGTTTCCTCTTGGCTTCCATGGCATATGACTGGCATATGGCCATCTGTAAGCCCCTGTTGTATACACTAATTATGTCTCAGCAAGTCTGTGGGCAGCTGGTGGTAGCTCCTTATATCGAGGGCCTTATAAGCACCATGATCCACACAACCTTCACCTTTTGCCTGCCTTACTGTGGTCCAAAAATCACCAATCACTTCTTCTGTGACCTTCTTCATGTTCTCTCCGTGGCATGTGCAGACACACGGGTCAATGAAGTTTTACTTTTCTCTTGGCTGGAGCTCCAGGAGTACTCAGTGGCCGTATCATTTTGGTCTCCTACATTTAGTTGTCATCACTGTCCTGAGGATCCGTCTGCTGACAGGAGGTGGAAAGCCTTCTCCACCTGCTCTTCACACCTGACTGCTGTCTCCATCCTTTATGGGACACTCTTCTTCATCTATGTATGTTCAAGTTCCAGTTTCTCCTTGGATATTAATAAAGTGATTCCCATGTTGAACCCACTTATCTATAGCCTGAGAAACAAGGAAGTAAAAGAATCATTCAGAAAGGAAGAAGTTTCTTATGGGTAAATAAACTGAAACACCATTTATACTATAGATTGAGAGTAATCTGAATGCAAGATGTAACCACATGGGCTGGGTATAGAGAATCTTTATTTTATGTTGAGATTTTGGGTCATTGACAAGTCATACAATGTCTTGGGTTATAATTTTCTCACTTTGTTTTTCTCATTTCTGATTCAGTAGGGATGGATTTTAGAACTTTTAAACTTAAAAGAGTAGATTATTGAATCCCAAGACTTAAAAATATTCTTATTCATATAAAAAAATTTATGACT
The DNA here is from genome assembly GCF_055505025.1 of Bos grunniens. Lineage (NCBI taxonomy): Eukaryota > Metazoa > Chordata > Mammalia > Artiodactyla > Bovidae > Bos > Bos grunniens. The sequence goes on along the minus strand of NC_141179.1, from coordinate 80,918,124 downwards.
AGGATATCAGAAGTTCCTTGTTAAGTCCTGAGTAAATGTTGTAATCATAGCAGTGACTTAGCAGTACTTTCATTTTCCTTACAGTGTGTCGCGGTCTCTCGTCTGTAATCTTGATCTTGACTCTTTAAACATAGACTGTTAAAAAATGTATTAAGGTCAAAAGTTTAAAGCTTTCAATTATAAGATAAATATGTTCTGGGGCTGTAAAATATAGCACAGTTTCTATAGCTAACAACACTGTATTTTATATTTGTAAGTTGCTGAGAGAGAAGATTTTTTAAAATTTTATTTTATTATTTAACTTTACAATATTGTATTGGTTTTGCCATATATCAACATGAATCCACCACAGGTATACATGTGTTTCCCATCCTGAATCCTCATCCCTCCTCCCTCCTCCCTCCCCGTACCATCCCTCTGGGTCGTCCCAGTGCACCAGCCCCAAGCATCCAGTATCGTGCATCAAACCTGGACTGGCGACTCATTTCATATATGATATTATACATGTTTCAATGCCATTCTCCCAAATCATCCCACCCTCTCCCTCTCCCACAGAGTCCAAAAGACTGTTCCTTTAATCATTCTCATCATGAGAAATGAAATTCAGAACTCTGTTAGGTGATTGATAAGCTAATTGGGGTAATCATTTTGCAATATACACAAATATTGAATAATTATGGTGTATACCTTGGACTAATAAAATATTATGTTAATTATATATCAATAAACCTGAAAAAAGTGAGATATTCAGAAACTATGTAACCATAGCACTCTCTAATATTACCTTCATGTTTGGTGTACATTTATTCCCAAGGCCTTTTATATCCTCTATACTCTTTAGTCATAGTAATAATTTATTGGGATTTTGCTGCTGTAATCATATGCTTTGTGCATATGAAGTACAGAATATCTCCATGTTCTTTAATAAAGTATTAGCTATTATTGTTATTATTTATTGATCTTTGTGACATAGGCAGGATATTAGTTCTATATTTACAGATAATGCACCAACAGCCATGAAGAGTCAATGCATTACCTGTGACTTCATAATTTGGTCTCATACTTTTATTTTCTCCAGTTACAATATTCCTTCAGCCATATTTTTGTGTTCTGTTTTCTGGAACATGGCAACAAATCAAAAAAATGGGGGAATAAATGATGTTTTTGTACTAGTATAAGACTTATTGAGATCTACACTTTGTCATCCTTAAAGACTTTCTTTAAAATGTATTTAAACTTTAATTAAAAAAATTAAAGAACAACAAAAAATGCGTTTAATTTTAGTTCAGTAACTTTGAAGGATAAAAGTAGTTAGTAATACCCTAGAATTTTTGTTTTATGTATTTTTTGTCATGCTTTCTGCCAGTTTTGGTGACTATGTTGGTTAATTACACTGCGGTATATGTTAGAACTGGACATGGAACAACAGACTGGTTCCAAATAGGAAAAGGAGTACATCAAGGCTCTATATTGTCACCTTGCTTATTTAACTTATATGCAGAGTACATCATGAGAAACGCTGGGCTGGAAGAAGCACAAGCTGGATCAAGATTGCCAGGAGAAATATCAATAACCTCAGATACGCAGATGACACCACCCTTATGGCAGATAGTGAAGAAGAACTAAAAAACCTCTTGATGAAGGTGAAAGACGAGAGTGAAAAAGTTGGCTTAAAGCTCAACATTCAGAAAACAAAGATCATGGCATCTGGTCCCATCACTTCATGGGAAATAGATGGGGAAACAGTGGAAAAGGTGTCAGACTTTATTTTTTGGGGCTCCCAAATCACTGCATATGGTGACTGCAGCCATGAAATTGAAAGACGCTTACTCCTTGGAAGGAAAGTTATGACCAACCTAGACAGCATATTGAAAAGCACAGACATTACTTTGCCAACAAAGGTTCGTCTAGTCAAGGCTATGGTTTTTCCTGTGGTCATGTATGGATGTGAGAGTTGGACTGTGAAGAAAGCTGAGTGCCAAAGAATTGATGCTTTTGAACTGTGGTGTTGGAGAAGACTCTTGAGAGTCCCTTGGCCTGCAAGGAGATCCAATCAGTCCATTCTAAAGGACATCAGTCCTGGGTGTTCTTTGGAAGGAATGATGCTAAAGCTGAAACTCCAGTACTTTGGCCACCTCAGGCGAAGTGTTGACTCATTGGAAAAGACTCTGATGCTGGGAGGGATTGGGGGCAGGAGGAGAAGGGGACGACGATGGACATGAGTCTGAGTGAACTCCGGGAGTTGGTGATGGACAGGGAGGCCTGGCATGCTGCGATTCATGGGGTCGCAAAGAATCAGACACAACTGAGCTACTGAACTGAACTGACTGATACTGAGGAGAGAAAAGATTTGAAAAAATGGTATTGGATCCATGGGATCTGCATGGGAAAAAAGTGATCATTTACCCTTACTTCACAGCACATACTAAGGTCATCTCAAGATGATTTGGAGATCAAGATGTGAAAGGGAAGGGATTAAAACATTTAGAAAATAATACGGGAGAGGATCTCTGTGATATGTGGTTGCAAATTAAAAAAATAAGCTACAAAAATACTAAACATGAAAGAAAATATTGATTCCCTAAACCACATTAAAATTGAGACCATAGGCTTGCCTTTAAGAGCATAAACACGTAAGACACACCAAGGAAAGATGTATTTACAGTGAATATAGCTGGTATACCTGAAATACATGAATAATTACCATATATTTTTTAAACAAGTCAGGCAATCTAGTGAAAAAATGTGGGCAAACACTTGAATAACTATTGGTTATATAAATGTCCTGAAAATATTGCAAAGTTGCTCAGTCTCACTAGAAATTGGCAAAATGGCCGGTAAAGTTCCAATGCAGCATTAGATTTGCCTTTTTCAGTGAAACATCTCTCAATTTCTCATGGAAAAATCTGTATATACAGTAGAAATTCTTCACACATTTTGATTTTCAGTGATTTTTTTTGTCCGTATTGGAAAAAGACACTAATTAAAATGATCACAATGTCAAATAAGGTATCCTGTGGAAAATTCTCTATTATAATGAACTTTAGATAAACAGTTCCAGAAATTTTGTCATCATTACTCTGAAGTTTACTCTGTAAATAGCTAAAGAAGGAGGTAAGAAAAGGATTCAAACACAGAAAACAAATATTTTGATCCCAGAGGATTTTTAAAAGCATTTAGAGGCAGCAATAACATTTTAACTTACTTTCCTCTTAATAAAATTCCCAAGGTATGGCATACTTTAGGGAAACAAATTCTCTCAGAACAAAAAATGATGTAACTACTTCTGAAAACCTTAATTCATGTGGAGATTTTTTTTTTTTTTTTCAGAGTGGAATCTTCCTATTTCCTTGGGGGAAAATCTAAGAATACGACCAAGTGACTGCTAGACAGTCGGACTTCCTCTCTGTGCAAAGGCACAGGTCTGGGTGGGAAGATGAAAGGCATGCTGAAAAAAGAGCACAGTTTGTACTTCAATGTTAATTTTCTAAAGAAGAAAGGAACTCATTGCCATGTAAGTTTAACTCACTTTTTAAACCTATTTCTGATTCTCTATATCTTCAAAAGTTCAAGATGAGTTAAATGGATTTATGGGGAAATAAGATTGACTAACATTCAAAATATTTTATAGGTTTTCTAATGTCGAACAAACTCCTAGTTAAACCCTAATTTTCTCTCTAAAACGTTTAAGCCATATTACTCTTTAGAACTGTATTTGATTTGCTGGCGTTTCATTCTAGCTTTTGTATGCCAACGTTCCCAAACTGAAAACCTGCAATTTCTTTTCTTATGGATAATGTTATGCTTCTAAGTAATTTAAAGTTTTGTGCACAATAAATTTCTTGTTTTTTTCCCTCACTCTAGTGACTGAGCTAACCAATGGCTGGTGAAAACTATACAAGGATCACAGAGTTTATTTTCACAGGCTAAAAGTACCATCCGCATGTGCAAGGCTTCCTCTTCTTGCTCTTCCTTCTTTTTTACCTTGTCACCATGACAGGAAACCTGGGCATGATTATCCTCATCCGGATAGATTCCCGCCTGCACACACCGATGTACTTTTTTCTCAGTCACCTGTCCTTTGCGGATGTCTGCTTTTCATCCGTGGTTGGCCCCAAGATGCTCAGAGACTTCTTCACTGAAAGGAAAGCCATTTCTTTCCTGGGCTGCGCCTTGCAGCAGTGGTTCTTTGGGTTCTTTGTGGCCATCGAGTGCCTTCTCCTGGCGTCCATGGCTTATGACCGCTACATGGCCATCTGTAACCCATTGCTGTATTCCGTCGTCATGTCCCACAGACTCTGCATACAGCTGGTGGTCGGACCCTACGCTGTTGGATTTCTGAACACCATGACCCACACAACAGCTGCTTTCCGACTTCCCTTTTGTGGTTCCAACATTATCAATCACTTCTTCTGTGACATGTCCCCGCTTCTATCTCTGGTATGTGCTGACACGTGGATCAATAAATTGCTAGTTTTCATCGTGGCTGGAACTGTACTGGTCGTCAGCAGCCTGACTATATTAATCTCCTATTGTTACATCCTCATCTCTATCCTGAGCATCCGCTCTGCTCATGGGAGGCACAGAGCCTTTTCCACATGCTCTTCCCATCTCACAGCTGTCTCCATCTTGTATGGGACTCTCTTCTTTACCTACGTGAGGCCAGGCGCAGTTTTTTCTCTGGATCTCAATAAAGTGGTGGCAGTGTTCTACACAGCAGTGATTCCCATGTTGAATCCTCTCATCTACAGCTTGAGAAATAAAGAAGTGAAAGCTGCTATGTGCAGGACCATCGCCAGGAGAAAGTTTTGCCTCAAAAGTTAAATTTCCATCTAAAACAGAAAATAGATTAAAAAGTAAAGCTTCCAGACATGGCTAGACTATCTGACCATCATCCAAAGATGCTAAAAAATTTGAAGAATTTGGGGGGTGCTATCCTTCCATTCTTCTACATGATTTTTATTTTAAAACCTTTTTTAAAAAAGCTCCATTTCATCATGTCCCTATTAGTGATAAAAATCTCCAGTCACCCAGACTCAGAGCAATTCCTTCTCCTCAAACATCTTCATTACTGAGAATATGATTGAATCTAATAAATGTTGAAGAAACCTAGTTACTAATACTTTCACACTAGTTGGACCAACAGAAATGTCCAGATGAGGTGAGTTTCTTTGGAACAACAAACATTACCCCTATCCTTACATGTAGAGTTGAAAATATCAAACAGAACATTTACTTCTCTTACATATGACTTTAAAAAGTAAATAATGCTCCATACATTATTTTTAATATCTGTTATGCTTATTTTCTTAATTCTTACCTTCCAAAAATACAATATCATGATCACTGAAGATGAAAATGCAGCTAAGCAAGTGAAGAAAAATGTTAACCAAAAAAAAAAAAAAAAAAAGAAAACCTCTTTAGTTTTCCAACTATTATGTTAGTATTAATATTCAGTTTTCCCTAGTTCTTTCAAATAAAGATAGAGATAGCTTACTACAGAAAGTAGAAATAAATTACAAAGAAGTGAATGAAAAAAATGAGAAAACTTCTGAAAAATCAGAAACAATGAGCTGAGAAGTTATTGGTAATTAAAATGCAGAAAATTTATTTCTTATTGTCTTGTTAGTATTTTTCTCTTATTCTTTTAAAATTAAAAAAATACAATAGAATGAAGATAAAAAATATTTCAACACCTTTGTGCTCCCCTCAACCTCAGAAGAATCCAAAGAGGAATTATATGAACTGCAATCATTTTCATAAAAGTTAAGTGATTTTTGAAAAGCATCCATTTGGTATAAACTAAATTCTAACAACATCTACCTTTAGCCCTGATAGCTATTGGTGATCTAAAATGTAAAATTTATCTCTAGGCTATACAGAGATCCACATATAAGTAGAGGAAAAAAACAGAACAAAAAACAGATATGCTTGAGTAGTGATGTAGGAAATAACTAGGGTGTAGAATCTAGCTCAAACCCCTGCCCGGATAAATATCTTGATGCAGTTGTTGGATAAGCAAATGATTTCTCAGGCAGTATTGATGAAAGGATAGTGTCACAATCCTTCTTCCTCACTCCAGAAGTCGTTGTACCTGCTTTGAATATTGCAACTATACTAAGAATAGCACATTACAGGGACTGGACTGGGCATGGAATGACTTGGGTTCAAGGGAAGTAAGCAGACTATGGAATCAACTGGATATGAAGACGTGGAGCCAGTGTACAGGCTAGGAATAATAGTCTGCATTCAATGAAGCTGTTGTCTCTGCAGGAATGAGGCATGTGCTAAATAGTCAGAGAGATAGAAATAGTGCTAGTAGGAGGCTATTAAAAGGATCAGGATGTTAGCTCAGAAATTTCCTCCATTTAATTTCTATTATTTATTTATTGTAGAAACAATTAATTAGATGGAGGCTGGGATGAACCATTTCAGATGTGTATGTGTTTGCTGCTAATAGTGAAGTGAGGTGACTTTTCTTTCTCTTGATGGAAAGAAAATTACCACTGTTCTGATCTGTGCTTAGAGCAGAGGTTCTTGGGGTTCTTGCAGATGGTAAGTGGTTCCTCTAAACATCTATGGCATCTAAGTATCTTCTGGAAACCAGAGCTCTTTTTATTTGCTGAGCCACACAGATGATGTGTTAAGGTGGTGGAGAGGGTTTCTGCCCTTGGGTTTGTGGACACCATTATAGCTCATGACAACTGTTGATTTCCAATTATTCTCCAGGTCATTTCTAAGACATGCCCTACTGTTTGCCATCAAATGCTCTGACACTCCATCCAATGTATTTTTACTCAAAAATATTTTTTATGGAATGTTTATATTTATAGAATAACATAACATAATGAGATCCTCTGTTCCCAACATCCAGGTTGTTACTGTTTGTGTCTGGAGTTATAGGTATGGTCTAGCCACCTGCATGGGGAAGAAAGTCAAAAGGGGGCTTTCCTGGTGGCTCAGATGGTAAAGAATCTGCCTGCAATGCAGGAGCCCCTGGTTCCAACCCTGGGTCCTGAAGATACCCTGGGGAAGGAAATATCAACCCACTCCAGTATTCTTGTCTGGAAAATCCCATGGACAGAGGAGCCTGGTGGGCTACAGTCCATGTACCCTCTGTTTACCTCCTTATGGCCATTGTGAGAATTCACTCAGCTGCTGGAGGACACAGACTTTCACCCTTGCTTTTACCCTGCGTGATCTCTACACTGAATGAGAATCGCTTCTTTATCTATGACTTAGTCTTCCAAGTTCTCCTGACTTTCTCTAAAGGAGTGAAGCCTTTAACACTAAGGTCTCATCAACAAAAAGAGTATTTAGAAAAAAGAAGATTTTTCCCCCTTAAGATCTAAATTCATATCCAATACAGGATATGGGGGGAAAAAGAGCTTCTATGAAAATCAAATGAACTGGGAATGTTCCTATGATTCTATGCCACTTAGCAAGACTTCTGAATGAATGGGAAAAGGAGAGGCCGCTTGATCAGAATTTACATTCCTGTCATTTGGATGCCATGATTGCTTCTCAGTTTCCCAGGAAAAGAATAAAGTTCAAACCCCATACTCAGCGCATCAAATCCTGCTGCCAAGAGATTGCTCTTCATCTTGACTTTGAACCACAAGCAAGAGTGCTACATTGCTTCAATCTTGTCTGACTATTTGTGACTCTATGGACTGTAGCTCACCAGGCTCCTCTGTCAATGGGATTCTCTAGGCATGAATACTGGAGTGGGTTGCCATGTCCCACTCCAGGGGATCTTCCCCACCCGGTGAAAGAACCCATATCTTTTATGTCTCCTGCACTGGCAGGTGGGTTCTTTACCAATAGCACCATCTGGGAAGCCCTCTGAACCACATACACAATTACTTAAAATACCGTTATTAGATCTCTGCAACAAAGAAAATTTCTAGAGCATTCCCTTGTTTTTTCCTGTCCCAACCTCTAATAAGTTTTTTGACAGTTGAATTTCTAATACTAATTTTGATGTTATACTGTCACAAATGTGATCTAATTAACCTATGATTTTGGATTAGAAGATATATATGGCAACATTAAAAAAGTCACCCAGAGACCAAAAACCGCGTCCAAGGAAAGAGAAACCCCAGTAAAACGGTAGGCACTGAGAGAGGGCCTCAGAGGGCAGACACACTGAAACCATAATCACAGACAACAGGCCAATCTGATCACACGGACCACAGCTTGTCTAACTCAATGAAACTAAGCCATGCCTGTTGGGCCACCCACGGTGGATGGGTCATGTTGGAGAGGTCTGACAGAATGTGGTCCACTGGAGAAGGGAATGGCAAACCACTTCAGTATTCTTGCCTTGAGAACCCCATGAACAGCATGAAAAGGCAAAATGATAGGATACTGAAAAAGGAACTCCCAGGGTCAGTAGGTGCCCAATATGCTACTGGAGATCAGTGGAGAAATAACTCCAGAAAGAATTAAGACATGGAGCCAAAGCAAAAACAATACCCAGTTGTGGATGTGACTGGTGATAGAAGCAAGGTCCAATGCTGTAAAGAGCCATATTGCATAGGAACCTGGAATGTTAGGTCCATGAATCAAGGCAAATTGGAAGTGGTCAAACAGGAGATGGAAAGAGAGAACATTGACATTCTAGGAATCAGCGAACTAAAATGGACTGGAATGGGTGAATTTAACTCAGATGACCATTATACCTACTACTGTGGGCAGGAATCCCTTAGAAGAAATGGAGTAGCCATCATAGTCAACAAAACAGTCCACAATGCAGTACTTGGATGCAATCTGAAAAACGACAGAATGATCTCTGTTCATTTCCAAGGCAAACTATTCAATATCACAGTAATCCAAGTCTATGCCCCAACCAGTAATGCTGAAGAAGCTGAAGTTGAATGGTTCTATGAAGACCTACAAGACCTTTTAGAACTAACACCCAACAAAGATGTCCTTTTCATTATAGGGCACTGGAATGCAAAAGTAAGAAGTCAAGAAACACCTGGAGTAACAGGCAAATTTGGCCTTGGAGTACAGAATGAAGCAGGACAAAGACTAATAGAGTTCTGCCAAGAGAACGCACTGGTCATAGCAAACACCCTCTTCCAACAACACAAGAGAAGACTCTACACATGGACATCACCAGATGGTCAACACTGAAATCAGATTGATTATATTCTTTGTAGCCAAAGATGGAGAAGCTCTATACAGTCAGCAAAAACAAGACCAGGAGCTGACTATGGCTCAGATCATGAACTCCTTATTGCCAAATTCAGACTTAAATTGAAGAAAGTAGGGAAAACCACTAGAACATTCAGGTATGACCTAAATCAAATCCCTTGTGACTATACAGTGGAAATGAGAAATAGATTTAAGGGACTAGATCTGATAGACAGAGTGCTTGATGAACTGTGGACAGAGGTTCATGACATTGTACAGGAGACAGGAATCAAGATCATCCCCAAGAAAAAGAAATACAAAAGAGTAAAATGGCTGTCTGGGGAGGTCTTACAAATAGGTGTGAAAAGAAGAGAAGCCAAAAGCAAAGGAGAAAAGGAAAGATATACCCATTTGAATGCTGAATTCCAAAGAATAGCAAGGAGAGATAAAGCCTTCTTCAGTGATCAGTTGAAAGAAATAGAGGAAAAGAATAGGATGGGAAAGATTATAAATCTCTTCAAGAAAATTAGAGATATCAAGGGAACATTTCATGCAAAAATGGGCTCAGTAAAGGACAGAAATGGTATGGACCTAACAGAAGCAGAAGATAGTAAGAAGAGGTGGCAAGAATACAAAAACCTACTACACCTGAGTTATTTGGGTCCAGGTAGTTCTGGGTGAGCCTAAGGCTACAGGGAGCTTCATTACTCACATGTTTCCCCTAGGCCAAGTGAGATGACTCTGGGCCCCTTTGAAACAATCTGGGAGGATAGCTACATAAGAAAAAAGCCAGAGAATTCATTCACGGTCATCCAGTGACCACTCTGAATCTCAGCAGTAATTGATGCAAACCACAGTTCATCCTCCTCCTCTAGAAAGACTGACTCTTGCATCTCTGGGGAGATAAAGTGATGCTAGGAACAGTGTAGTCCTATAGGCTTAGAATTTGTTCATCTCATTTCTGAAGACTCCATCAGGGCAAACTATACCTTATTTTATGTTTCAATCAAAGAAGGAAAGATTTATAAACAATTTAAGAAAGAGTAATTGATCAGGAAAGAGGATACAGTGTTTACTATAAGTCCCTGAGCATCTGAATATCTCTTGATGCAGAATCCAAACTTTAGAAAGGATTAGGGGCTCTCGGGTCTTCTTTTTTTTAATATAAATTTATTTATTTTAATTGGAGGTTAATTACTTTACAATATTGTATTGGTTTTGCCATACATCAACATGAATCGGGTCTTCTTCAGGTGTTTGAAAATTCCGTGAAACACACGGATTATCCGAGTAGACGTTCTACTTTGTCAAGTCTGTGGAGGCTTTAAGTGGAGCTCATTCAAAGAGTGGACCTTCCATCTAGCTGAAAGTGGCTCCCATCTAAACTCAGGGTTATGGGTCCATGACCACACCGTCCCCAAATCTCACTTGAACCATTTCAAAGCCAAACATGATGGGGTTGAAGTCAGATATCCTGATGCTGATGGAGAGTAGATTTGTCTGTATCCTTCACAAAAGGTCCCTTTGAGTGTGACAAGAGGTTTTGACCATCCTGGAGATTCCATAAATTACTTTCTTGGACCATGGTTTTTACCACTCTTTAAAAATGGGCAATTTTTTTTTAATTGAGAGGATATTTCAACTTTCTTGGGTTATTATACAATTTAGTGTAAAAATCCAACAAAAAACTAATAAGAATATAAAATATATGTGACTAAAGTTTAAAAATATTTTTGTTGTTGCCTAGGAAGTATAATAAAAGACACTTCTGGAGCTGATACTTAAATCACTCTAGAATATTTGGAAAACAGAACACGAAAGAGACACAAATCACATGTAGTTGTACTAGTCACATATACAAACTGCAGCTATTTTCATATGTTTATTTAAGTTATTTCTTGTACGTGTGTATTTGTATAGTATATGTAGAACTCAGCAATACATCAATGCATACAATTTATTTTGTGAGCTAATGGGATATTAAAAAACAAAAGTCCTTATATAATATGGTTGGTCTGTACAGAACATTTGTGTTAAATCATTTGTTTATATTCTTCTAGGATTTTTCTGTGTATGTACATGTAATATTTGAAAAGATTTCTTATGGAATATTATTTTGCCTATTTAAATTATATATCCTAAATATTTTTAATTGGACTATACTTATTAAATATTCTTCTCAACAGGAGTTTTAATTGCCAAAATAATTTATACAATTAACAAATACACTTGTGATGACTTATAATAACATGATGCTTAGTAGGCAGTATCCCAGGTTCTGAGGATTTATCTGTGAGCCACACAAGCAAAGACCCTTCCTACATGGAGCTTACATTCCATTGAGAGGAGAAAGAAAGAAAGAAAGTGAAGTCGCTCAGTTGTATCTGACTCTTTGCGACCCCATGGACTGTAGCCCACCAGGCTCCTCCTTCCATGGGATTCTCCAGGCAAGAATACTGGAGTGGGTTGCCATTTCCTTCTCCAGGGGATCTTCCCTACCCAGGGATCTAACCCAGGTCTCCCGCATTGCAGGCAGACGCTTTAACCTCTGAGCCACCAGGGGAGTAACGCATTGAGAGGAGAGAGGCTTGCAAATAAAGACAAATCAAACTGTGACCAGTATTATTATGAAAGAAAAGCATAAAGAGGTGGAGTATATCTTGCAGTGGAGGCAGAATCATGCAGCTGGTTTGTAGTGGGGTTGGGGGTTCCAACTCAGATCCTCAGACAGTAAAGCTTATACTTCTAGCTATTGTATTAATGCCATCATCATAGTCAGATCACTGAGGAAAAATAACAGATGAGGAGAAGTCAAACGGACCCCATATACTTCTGTGGCAGAAACTACTGAAGAAACATCAGTATTTCATTCTGCCCATCTTTAACAGATGACCTGTGTTTGGTTGGTACATTGAAACCTGTATGCATGAGTGCTAAGTTGCTTTCATTGTGTCTGACTCTTCTCTGTCCGTGGGATTCTCCAGGCAAGAACACTGGAGTGGGTTACTATTTCCTTCTCCAGGGGATCTCCTGGACCCAGGGATTGAACCCGCATATCTTATGTCTCCTGCACTGACAAGTGGGTTTTTTACCACCAGTGCTACCTGGGAAGCCAGTATAAAAGACTGCATTTCTCATCGTCCTTTGTAATTGGGTGTTGACATGTTACTAAGTCCTGATGGGTAAGTGGAAGATTTGTGAGGCACCTATAGGAAGTCTTCTTATACTTTCAGAGAGTGCCTTTCTTCTCAGCTAGCTCCCTTGTGCGACCTGGAATGCAGCTTTGATGGCTGGAACTTGAGCAATCATTTTGGACCATGAGGAAGCATTCGTATCCCTGATACTTTGTACAACTGTATTAGTCCTGTATTGTGGCAAAAACAAATTCTTTTAAATACTTTAAAAAAATCACTTATTTTGAGTTTTATATCATAGGAATGTTGCTGCTGCTGCTAAGTCTCTTCAGTCGTGTCTGACTCTGTGCGACCCCATAGATGGCAGCCCATCAGGCTCCCCCATTCCTGGGATTCTCAAGGCTAGAACACTGGAGTGGGTTGCCATTTCCTTCTCCAGTGCATGGAAGTGAAAAGTGAAAGTGAAGTTGCTCAGTCGTGTCCGACTCTCAGTGACCCCATGGACTGCAGCCTACCAGGCTCCTGTGCCCAAGGGATTTTCCAGGCAATAGTACTGGAGTGGGGTGCCATTGCCTTCTCCATCATAGGAATAGGCAATCCTAATTCAAATTAACCCAGATGCCTATTTTGGAGGCAGAAGGTGGAAACAGCATATCTGTACCATACTTTGGTTGACTGTTGACTTGGTTTTTAGGTTTAGTGCATTAAAATATTGGAGAAGGCATTGGCACCCCACTCCAGTACTCTTGCCTGGAAAATCCCATGGACGGAGGAGCCTGGTAGGCTGCAGTCCATGGGGTCGCTAAGAGTCGGACACGACTGAGTGACTTCCCTTTGACTTCTCACTTTCATGCATTGGAGGAGTAAATGGCAACCCACTCCAGTGTTCTTGCCTGGAGAATCCCATGGACAGAGGAGCTTGGTGGGCTGCCGTCTATGGGGTTGCACAGAGTCGGACACGACTGAAGCAACTTAGCAGCAGCAGCAGCATTAAAATATAGTAATATTCAGAGAAGACAGTAAAGAAATAGTTTCTATTTACTGTCTCTCTCTCCAGTTGACACCATTCAAGAGAAACAAATGCTGATTTTGACCCAACTCGTGCTTAGTAATCTGGTGGCTCTGTCCAGAATGTTGGGGTTTCCTCACTGGTTTTCTCTGCTGGAACAAGTGCTTATGTCAGTGATTCGGGAGAGGCAGGGTCTCATGATTGACAGCCCTACCAGGTCTAGGATGGACAAATTATTTATAATAAAAGAGTAATTCTGTTGCCAAAGAAGGAAAAAGAGAGATCTGGTCAGACAGATAAACACATTTGAAATGAAACTTTGAGGAAAGATAGAGAAAGGTTTAAAGAAGATATTTTGGTGAGAGAAAGACACCATTTTCACAATTTCCTATGCCAGAGCAATGTGAGAAACACTCTGAAAAAAAAAAAAAAACCCCTCATTTTTAATGTGCTTAGATTTTTGTGTGTGTGAGAGAGGCAGAGAGGCAGAGACAGAGGCAGAAAGAGAGAAGTTAAATGGGAATGTCCCAATTAATTTTAGGTTATGCAAGTGAGACTACATAATGAAAAATTTAAAATAAGAAGCAGTATTTGGTATTACAGATAATTTAAACAAACAATTTATTTTGCTCATCTATTAAATGGGGATAACATTATGTGAGGCACTGTATGAATATAAAAATAAGTAAGAGATCATAAAAAAGTGCTCAGAAGATTGTAAGTGAGATTTTACTATTTTTATTATCAATATTCTTTTTTATATAAAAACATATTTATAGCAGTATTGACTGTAGGTTTTGTTGATTTTTAAATTTGATTTGCAAAGTAAATGCAATAGCTTTCTTTTTTTATACTTAAGTAAGATAATTTTTAAATTTTTTTATTTTTGCAAATTAATTTATTGTAATTGGAGGCTAATTACTTTACAGTATTGTAGTGGCTTTTGCCATACATTCACATGAATCAGCCATGGGTGTACAATACTCTTCAAGTTAATAAAAATTCCATATTATCATCTTTATAGGCATAAGACAATATCTGTTCCTAATTAACTTTATAAAGTTTTAGTAGCCCAGGAAAAGAGGAATTCTTATTTATCGAATGTCCTGGAGAAACACTACTTCTTTATCGTCAGGGTCTAGGAAAATATATGACTCTCAAGTAGTTTATTCACTAGAAATTTGTTAACTCTATCTTAGGCTTCCCCAGTGGCTCAGCAGTAAAGAATCCACCTGTCAATGCAGGAGACATAGATTCGATTCAGGAATCAGAAAGATGCCTTGAAGAAGGAAATGACAACCCACTCCAGAATTCTTGCGTGGGAAATTCCACGGACAGAGGAGCCCAGCGGGCTACAGTCCATGGAGTTGCAAAGAATCTGACACAACTTAGTGACTAAACAACAACAACAAATCTATCTCAAGGTATTTTGAAAGGAATGCGACAAAACATTAACTTCTAAGACTCCTACTAGTCCTGCTCCAACATCATATTAATTAAGATTCCCTCAAAATGACCTTATTTTCTAAACTGTTATAAACCCAATTTTAATTTTTTTACATTTTTTAAAATTAAATTTATTTATAGAGGCTGATTACTTTACAAAATTACTTGAAAACAAGAGGGTCAAAGTTTGTTAAAATTTGTTGTACCTTCAGTACCATGAGATGCACTATTTCACATTCTTAATGAAAGATTCCCCTCTACCTTTTTATTCATCTCCTATTTAACAGGGTCTCAGTGAATACAGTGAGGTGAAAGTGATAATCACTCAGTCGTGTCTGACTCTGTGACCCTATGGACTATAGCCCACCAGGCTCCTCTGCCATGGAATTCTCCAGGCAAAAATACTGGAGTGGGCTGCCATTTCCTTCTCCAGGGGATCTTTCCAACCCCAGGATGGGACCTGTGTCTCCTGCATTGCCCGCAGACTTTTTATTTTTGAGCCACCAGGGAAGCTTCAGTGCATATAGAAAGCTTTAGTCGCTCAATTGTGTCTGACTCTTTGCGACTCATGGACTGTAGCCCCCAGGCTCCTCTGTCCATGGAATTCTCCAGGCAAGAGTACTGAGGTGGGTGGTCATTCCCTTCTCCAGAGGAACTTCCTGGCCCAGGGATTGAATCTGCATCTCTGGCATTGCAGGCAGATTCCTTACAGTCTGAGCCACCAGGGAAGTCCACTTTCTGCTATATTGCCCCTATATTGAATATAGGGTGTGTTCAAATAAAGTGTAGGCAAGGTTCTTAGTGAAGTAACATTGTTATAGTTCCTTTTCAAGGTGGTGTTAAACGTTGCCACGAGGTGGCAGCATCAGCTTATCAATCACAATAAAAGCTTGTTCACATTTCCTTCATTATTTTTTAAGATTTTTTTTTTTTTTTTTGGGTATGGATCATTTTTAAAGTCTTTATTGAGTTTGTTACAATACTGCTTCTATTTTACGTTATTTTTTTATTTTTTGGCCACAAAGCACAAGGGATCTTAGCTCCCCGACCAGGGATACCTCCTGCATCAGAAGACAAGGTCTGGATACCGGATACCACTGGATACCAGAGAAGTCCCCTCTACTACTTTAATTTACAAAGGATTCCATAGAATTTCCTGTGTATCTTGAAACTAGAGAAAATGGAGAGCCTATATCCAGTTAGAAACAAATATAAAATTATCAGAAAATAGATCTCATTGGACTGACTGAGGTTATGGAGCAGAATTTTAATTGCACTTTCCCTTAACTGTTCTTTCCCAAGATACAGTACACTTTGGGACAGGACATCTTCCATAAGAACAAGCAGAAAATGACGCAACTAATTCAGGGGACTTTCAGCTAGTTGTCTAAGACTCTGTATGTGTCACAGTGGAGTCTTCCACACTTTCTTTCTGGAAGAAAGTAAAAAGTAAAATCAAATGACTGTGGAAAATTTGGACCCATTCTATGTGTGAAGGTAAGGGAAGAGATGAAAGCTAACCAACTTGGTTTGTTTTTACTTTAGTTCTTCTTGTCATCTTTAAACAAGAGGGACCCCATTGAAACGTTAAGAACTTCTAAATCATTATCTGTTCCTTTTCCTACCTGATTTTTAGCAAGTTCAGGAGAACATAAATAAAGTAAATTGAAAATAAATTTTATATTTGATTCATGGCCACAATGGCATTATCCTTGTCTTTGATGGATGGTTAAGGAAGATCTAAGAAGAGATAACCTAGGTAGAGAAAAGTTTAGATTCTGCAACTGGATCAAAATATTATAACATGAGTATAAAATGGGTCAGAGAGGAGGAAAAGGGGAAAAGAAAAGCCCTGAATTCAATTCAAATTCCAGTCTGAGCCATCTGGGTGATTTCCTTTCTCCTTGCTGAAAGAATTATTGTGGGCTGTGTTGTTGTTATCCTAAGTGCTCTGAACCCCAGGGAGACCTGTATTCCTCATCCTGCGTGGTCTCACCTGTTGGAGCACAGTAATCTATTTTAGGCATCAAGCCACATTGAAAAACTGAGAAATTAAAATGTCATGCAGAAGGCCTGGGCAAGGGCTTGTTTTGTTGCTCAATGGTAAAGAATCAGTCTGCCAATGCAGGAGTCATGGGTTTGATCTCTGACCTGGGAAGATCTAACTTGCTGTGGATCAGCTTAGTGGGTGCTCCACAACTATTGAGCTCATGGTGGAGTCCACACGCTGCAACTGTCGAGGCCCGAGCACCCTAGAGCTGGTGCTTAACAACAGGAGAAGGACCACAATGAGAAGCCTGAGCACCGCAACTAGAGAGGAGCCTCCACTTGCCGCACCCAGGGAAAAAGCCGCTCAGCCATGAAATCCCAGCATGGCCAACAATGAATGATTGAACAACTCAGGTTCAAGGAGATCAGTTGACTTAACCAAGGCCATTCTTATAGTGCATGAAAAAAGAATACATAGAGGATATAGAGGTGGGCTACTTCAGGCTTTTCTCATGGTTTCTTCCATGTATTGTTTCCATAAAGTGATGCTTCAACTCAGCATTCTATTATCCTATGGGCTTCCCACTAATGACCATTGGCTATAACCTCAAAAAAATAGGAAGCCAAAATGCATTATTGTGTACTCCTATTGCAATGTACAATGTTTAATCTCTTTAAGATGAAAGGATTTATGAAGACACAGGAAACACTGTTACAGTGTGAAAAAAGAAATCTTACAGTCTGTTTTGACAGGTAAATACTCAGTGCCCACTTCTGCCAGTCACTAGAATAGGGAACACGGGTTAAACTTTTATTTTGCTCCTATGTAAAAGGAAATAATGATGTTTAGCTTGCAGGCTTGTTAAAGACAATATGTAAGGCACAAATGCCAATAATTAGTGTGCACTTACTAGGAACTCAGTAAGACTCTGTTAAATGTTTGCACGCATTAACTCATTTAATCCTCACAGCAATTTACAAGGTAGGTGTTACTATTATTACTCCTATTTCACAGGTGAAGAAAAGTAACTTTCCTAGGGTCAGAGCACTTGCAGAGTGTGCACTAAGGCTTAAGTTGTAATCCCAAAGTGCACAGCACGTGGCCTGAAACTGAGCAGCGGCTCATTCTTCTCTGCTTGTTTCATTTCACTCTCCTACATCACTTCACCAGGCCTGTACCCACCTGGTGAACTCAGGTAAACTTCACTGAAGTTAAAATTACTGGAAAGTTATTCTGGAATTTTCTCTGCTATTGGTTATGGGAATTTGAGTTTCTAAGCTGTGGTTTTCTCACCCATATATTGATGGATTCCTATGGAGCCTTGTAATATTATAGCTTCAAATCTGATCCTTTGCTCTGGTCTCTATTTCACTATTGTTTCCTTAGCCACGGCATGCACCTAAAAGTCGTATACTCTCCTAGGGACTAGTTTATTTTTTCCTGTGTCCCCTTTTTGAAGACATGTTTACCAAATTTCTCTTCTCTTCTCCAGCGGAATCCAGAGTCTGTCCCCGGCTAATGAAAGCGACATGAGGGTCATAGAGTTCATCTTCAGAGATTTGAATTTCAGCCCTCAATTGCAGGTCTGCCTTTTCCTGCTCTTTCTGAGTTTCTACCTCATCAACCTAACAGGATACTTGGGTGTGATTATTCTGATACACATGGATTCCCGCCTTTGCACCCCATGTACTTTTTCCTCAGTCACTTGTCTTTTGTGGACATGTGCTTCTCTTTGGTCGTGAGCCCCAAGATTCTCTCTGACTTCCCGGGGCTGTGCTTTGCGACAGGGGTGCTTTGGGTTCTTCGTCCCAGCAGAGTGTTTTCTCTGGCGTCCGTGGCCTATGGCCGCTGTGGCGCCATTTGAAACCCACTGTGGTATTACGTCACCATGTCCCAGAGACTCTGAGTCCAGCTGGTGGTGGGTCCCTATGTCACTGGGTTCGTGAACCCCATGACGCACACATGATGCTTTTGGCCTTCCTTTCTGCAGCTCCATGTCATCCCTCGCTTCTTCTGTGACTTGCCCCTTCTGCTTTCCCTTGTGTGCCGACACCAGTCTCAGCAAGTGGGTGGTTTTTGTTGTGGCTGGAGCTATGGTCGTCTTCAGTGGCCTGACTGTCCTGGGCTCCTCCACAGACATCCTCATCCCCACCCTGAAGATCCGCTCTGCTGATGGGAGACGTGAAACCTCGTCTACCTGCTCTGCGCACCAGACAGCCGTATCTATCTTGTATGGCCCTCTTCTTTTTATTTATGTCCAGCCTAGTGCCTGTGTCTCCCTGGGTCTTGACAAAGTGGTGTCTGTGGTTTATACTGCAGGCATCCCCATGTTGAACCCATTTACCTATAGCTTGAGGAATAAGGAGGTCAAAGATACCATCCATAGGGCCGTGTTGAAAAGGATGTTTTCTAGGGCATAAATTCTTATCTAGAATGGAAATTGGAGGAAAAAGCTAAAAATGACAGACTGTGTGGATTCCTAAGGTTCCAGGCCTCTTGCAAGTATTTGGGGATGCAGTGGTACCCCTTTATCCATTCATCCATCCAATTATTCATTCATCTTGTCAATCAACGTGGATTCCTTAAGCCTTGATCTTTTCTGTATAATAAGCCAAAGTTATAGTTCAAATCCACAGCCCATTTAATCTGGTTCCTTTCAGCCACCTCATAGTCCAATCATTTTCAGAAAAAGCTTATTATTTAATAATAGCTACTATTTTAAATAAAAATTCTGTATATCTATTTTCTTTTTCTGCTGATTCCTTGGAATTTGACTTTTAAAATGCCAGTGTTTGCACAAGGTTTTGCACTCACATTTAGCTCCCATCGATAGGAATTGGTACAATAAATGATGTGGGATTTTACGTTCAACCTCATAAAATGGAATGAAATCCCTGGCTGTACACACCACTTTTTGGAATGGCCTTGATAAAAGGAGCTCTGTGTATCTTAGGAACTAAAGATCTATTTGTGTTCAACCCTGACAAACGGAGTGGTCCACAGAGCCTGTTTATAGTAACACAGGCCCTTGGGATTATCGCTAATGAATTTCATGCTTGAAAGACCTTCTGATGGAATGGAGGAAAATTATATGTGTGTGTGTGAGAGAGAGAAAATGTACAGCATCTGTCTTTTTCTGTCTAACTTATCTCACTAAGCATTAAACCTTCCAGGTCCATCCATGTTGTTACAAATGGCAAATTTTCATTTTTTTTTTATGGTTGAGTAAAACCACAGTGAGTTATCACCTCACACCTGTTAGAATGGAAAATTAAAAAAGAGAAGTAATAACAAGTGTTGGTGAAATGTGAGGAAAAGGGAACCATTTGTGCACATGGGTGGGGATGTAAATTAAAGCAACCACTATGAAAAACGATATGGAGGTTCCTCAAAAGATTAAAAATGGGACTACCATACAATATGACAACTCCACTCCTGGGTATCTATCCTAAGAAAACAAAAACACTTATTTGAAAATACATATGTACCCTAATGTTCATAGAAGTGTTATTTACATAGCCTAGATATGGAAGCAACCTAATTGTTCATAAATAGTTAAATGAGTAAAGAAGATGTGGTACATATATTTAACGGATATTTTGTGGGGGTTTGGTTTGAAAATCATGATGGGTAAACATAAGCATAACATAATACCAGTAAAGATACATGGGGGTAGTGGTGCATTTTTTAAGCTTAAAATAACTGTGGGAAAAAACCTGATAGATTTGACCATATATTGACATGAGTTTGAGCCAATTCCAGGAGATAGTTCCAAAGAGTTGGACACGATTTAGTGACTGAACAACAACAATGGAAATATTAATAAAATCAGTTTGGTAGGATGGAATAGAATAGAATTGTTTAAAGGGATAGAATAGAATAAAGAAGGAATAAAGTTTAACAGTTCAATTCAGTTCAGTCACTCAGTCATGTCCAGCTCTTTGCGACCCCATGGACTGCAGTATGCCAGGCTTCCTTGTCTATCACCAACTCCTGGAGTTTACTCAAACTCATGTCCATTGAGTTGGTGATGCCATCCAACCATCTCATCCTCTGTTGCCTCCTTATCCCCCTGCCGTCAATTTTTCCCAGCATCAGGGTCTTTTCTAGTAAGTCAGTGCCGGGAGCCGGTGAGAGGCACTCCACTCATGACAAAGGTCATGAGGAAGGAGGCTCGGCATATGCAAAGGTGGGATCGAGCCTCAGGAGTCCCCCTGGATATTCTTGAGCATCTACCCCCAAAAACCAGAGTCTGCCTACTTTATTGCTTTGTGCTCTCACCTCTGACATTACTGGGGGCTGTCCCCCACCACCATCTTGCTCTCTCTGACAAAAAGTTAACTTACAGCTCCAATTAATAAAGTTCCTGGGCATTAGGAGTGTTTAAATCCAAACCCCACAGATAGCTCTCTAACTTGCCTGACAAGTCTACCTGGACTCCTACAGCTATGCATATGATTATTTACAGTCTCCCAGCCTTGAGGGGCACGGGAAGCTTAAGATATTCAAATAGCTTAGAGCCTCTCAAAGAGTTAGAAACTGTCAGAATAAAACTAGTAAAAGATTTCATTGATGAGCCAATGCTTGCTGCCAAGTTTCCACATCCCCTGTGTTGTATCCTTGAATGTGTATTAATTAATATAGTTGGTATGTAGAAAAAATAAGTAGTGGCCTTGGTGTTAGCAACTTTAGACCCCTAAGGTAATAAATTATTTCCTTTGTTGTAAACCCACTGCACATCTGCCCTATAGGAATGTAACTTTATCTAACACCTTCGGAGGATGGCATCAAACCTTAAAATAATTACTCTTAGAGAAAATAAGTCTTACGGTTGATAAACCTTTGTCAAGAGTCATAAAATGTTAATAGGCCTTCTGGCCAGAAGATGATGTAAATCACCTAAACCATTTGTATACAATAAATTTGCAGGAAAGAAACCCTGGTTTTTGATAAGGATCAAAGACTGCTGACTTTGCATGATTTCACATCCCCTATTATCCTCTATGTGTAACTTAGGGTATAAAAGCCCCTGTTGAAAATAAAGCTATGGGCCTTGCTCACCAAAGCTTAGTCTCCCCACGTCATTCTTTCTTTTCACATTCCGGCTGAAGTTTCCATCTGGAGCGTGGAGGTCCTCTGCGACCATTTATTTGCCTGGGCTTCTAAGATCCACTCGAGAAGGTGTCTAAGGTGGGGCACCTTCTGCTATTCGAGAGGGCGCCTGCAGCCTCCGTGGTCAGAGCTAATCTGGTGTCACAGGTTATATTGATTTTCCGCGTAAACCAAGCTACTCAGCCTCTTTTCTCCACTGAATTTTCCTACTGAGCTATCCTCATTCCTCTTTATATCTCTAATTAATATTTAAATAAGTCGCCGATGCCGTCTCTCCTTCGAATACCCTGGGTCAGCCAGGGCTGGACCCCGGCAAGTCAGTTCTTCACATCAGGTGGCCAAAGTATTGGAGCTTCAGTATCAATTTTTCCAATGAATATTTGGGGTTGATTTCCTTTAGGACTGACTTGTTTGATCTCCTTGCAGTCTAAGGGACTCTCAAGAGTCTTCTCCAGCATCACAGTTCAAAAGCATAAATTCTGCAGTGCTCAGCCTTCTTTATGGTCCAACTTTCACATCTGTACATGACTACTGAAAAAACCATAGCCTTGACTATATGGACATTTGTAGACAAAGTGATGTTTCTGCTTTTTAATATGCTGTCTAGGTTTATCATAGGTTTTCTTCCAAGGAGCAAGCCTCTTTTATTTATTTATTTATTTATTTTTTAAAATTTTATTTTATTTTTAAACTTTACATAATTGTATTAGTTTTGCCAAATATCAAAATGAATCCATCACAGGTATACATGTGCTCCCCATCCTGAACCCTCCTCCCTCCTCCCTCCCCATACCATCCCTCTGGGTCGTCCCAGTGCACCAACCCCAAGCATCCAGTATCGTGCATCGAACCTGGACTGGCATCTCGTTTCATACATGATATTTTACTTGTTTCAATGCCATTCTCCCAAATCTTCCCACCCTCTCCCTCTCCCACAGAGTCCATAAGACTTCCATACATCAGTGTCTCTTTTGCTGTCTCGAACATAGGGTTATTGTTATCATCTTTCTAAATTCCATATATATGCGTTAGTATACTGTATTGGTGTTTTTCCTTCTGGCTTACTTCACTCTGTATAATAGACTCCAGTTTCATCCACCTCATTAGAACTGATTCAAATGAATTCTTTTTAATGGCTGAGTAATACTCCATTGTGTATATGTACCACTGCTTTCTTATCCATTCATCTGCTGATGGACATCTAGGTTGCTTCCATGTCCTGGCTATTATAAACAGTGCTGCGATGAACATTGGGGTACACGTGTCTCTTTCCCTTCTGGTTTCCTCAGTGTGTATGCCCAGCAGTGGGATTGCTGGATCATCAGGCAGTTCTATTTCCAGTTTTTTAAGGAATTTCCACACTGTTCTCCATAGTGGCTGTACTAGTTTGCATTCCCACCAACAGTGTAAGAGGGTTCCCTTTTCTCCACACCCTCTCCAACATTTATTATTTGTAGACTTTTGGATCGCAGCCATTCTGACTGGCGTGAAATGGTACTTCTTTGTGGTCTTGATTTGCATTTCTCTGATAATGAGTGATGTTGAGCATCTTTTCATGTGTTTGTTAGCCATCTGTATGTCTTCTTTGGAGAAATGTCTATTTAGTTCTTTGGCCCATTTTTTGATTGGGTCATTTATTTTTCTGGAGTTGAGCTGTAGGAGTTGCTTGTATATTTTTGAGATGAGTTGTTTGTCAGTTGCTTCATTTGCTATTATTTTCTCCCAATGTGAAGGCTGTCTTTTCACCTTGCTAATAGTTTCCTTTGATGTGCAGAAGCTTTTAAGGTTAATTAGATCCCATTTGTTTATTTTTGCTTTTATTTCCGATATTCTGGGAGGTGGGTCATAGAGGATCCTGCTGTGATGTATGTCGGAGAGTGTTTTGCCTATGTTCTCCTCTAGGAGTTTTACAGTTTCTGGTCTTATGTTTATATCTTTAACCCATTTTGAGTTTATTTTTGTGTATGGTGTTAGAAAGTGTTCTAGTTTCATTCTTTTACAAGTGGTTGACCAGTTTTCCCAGCACCACTTGTTAAAGAGATTGTCTTTAATCCATTGTATATTCTTGCCTCCTTTGTCAAAGATAAGGTGTCCATATGTGCGTGGATTTATCTCTGGGCTTTCTGTTTTGTTCCATTGATCTATATTTCTGTCTTTGTGCCAGTACCATACTGTCTTGATAACTGTGGCTTTGTAGTAGAGCCTGAAGTCAGGTAGGTTGATTCCTCCAGTTCCATTCTTCTTTCTCAAGATCGCTTTGGCTACTCGAGGTTTTTTGTATTTCCATACAAATTGTGAAATTATTTGTTCTAGCTCTGTGAAGAATACTGTTGGTAGCTTGATAGGGATTGCATTGAATCTATAGATTGCTTTGGGTAGTATACTCATTTTCACTATATTGATTCTTCCAATCCATGAACATGGTATATTTCTCCATCTATTAGTGTCCTCTTTGATTTCTTTCACCAGTGTTTTATAGTTTTCTATATATAGGTCTTTAGTTTCTTTAGGTAGATATATTCCTAAGTATTTTATTCTTTTCGTTGCAATGGTGAATGGAATTGTTTCCTTAATTTCTCTTTCTGTTTTCTCATTATTAGTGTATAGGAATGCAAGGGATTTCTACGTGTTCATTTTATATCCTGCAACTTTACTATAGTCATTGATTAGTTCTAGTAATTTTCTGGTGGAGTCTTTAGGGTTTTCTATGTAGAGGATCATGTCATCTGCAAATAGTGAGAGTTTTACTTCTTCTTTACCAATTTGGATTCCTTTTATTTCTTTTTCTGCTCTGACTGCTGTGGCCAAAACTTCCAAAACTATGTTGACTAGTAATGGTGAAAGTGGGCACCCTTGTCTTGTTCCTGACTTTAGAGGAAATGCTTTCAATTTTTCACCATTGAGGATAATGTTTGCTGTGGGTTTGTCATATATAGCTTTTATTATGTTGAGGTATGTTCCTTCTATTCCTGCTTTTTGGAGAGTTTTTATCATAAATGAGTGTTGAATTTTGTCAAAGGCTTTCTCTGCATCTATTGAGATAATCATATGGTTTTTATTTTTCAATTTGTTAATGTGGTGTATTACATTGATTGATTTGCAGATATTGAAGAATCCTTGCATCCCTGGGATAAAGCCCACTTGGTCATGGTGTATGATCTTTTTAATGTGTTGTTGGATTCTGATTGCTAGAATTTTCTTAAGGATTTTTGCATCTATGTTCATCAGTGATATTGACCTGTAGTGTTCTTTTTTTGTGGGATCTTTGTCAGGTTTTGGTATTAGGGTGATGGTGGCCTCATAGAATGAGGTTGGGAGTTTACCTTCCTCTGCAATTTTCTGGAAGAGTTTGAGCAGGATAGGTGTTAGGTCTTCTCTAAATTTTTGGTAGAATTCAGCTGTGAAGCCCTCTGGACCAGGGCTTTTGTTTGCTGGAAGATTTTTGATTACAGTTTCAATTTCCATGCTTGTGATGGGTCTGTTAAGATTTTCTATTTCTTCCTGGTCGAGTTTTGGAAAGTTGTACTTTTCTAAGAATTTGTCCATTTCTTCCATGTTGTCCATTTTATTGGCATATAATTGTTGATAGTAGTCTCTTATGATCCTTTGTATTTCTGTGTTGTCTGTTGTGATCTCTCCACTTTCATTTCTAATTTTATTGATTTGATTTTTCTCCCTTTGTTTCTTGATGAGTCTGGCTAATGGTTTGTCAATTTTATTTATCCTTTCAAAGAACCAGCTTTTGGTTTTGTTGATTTTTGCTATGGTCTCTTTTGTTTCTTTTGCATTTATTTCTGCTCTAAGTTTTAAGATTTCTTTCCTTCTACTAACCCTGGGGTTCTTCATTTCTTCCTTTTCTAGTTGCTTTAGGTGTAGAGTTAGGTTATTTATTTGACTTTTTTCTTGTTTCTTGAGGTGTGCCTGTATTGCTATGAACTTTCCCCTTAGGACTGCTTTTACCGTGTCCCACATGTTTTGGGTTGTTGTGTTTTCATTTTCCTTCGTTTCTATGCAAATTTTGATTTCTTTTTTGATTTCTTCTGTGATTTGTTGGTTATTCAGCAGCGTGTTGTTCAGCCTCCATATGTTGGAATTTTTAATAGTTTTTCTCCTGTAATTGAGATCTAATCTTACTGCATTGTGGTCAGAAACGATGCTTGGAATGATTTCTATTTTTTTGAATTTCCCAAGGCTAGCTTTATGGCCCAGGATGTGATCTATCCTGGAGAAGGTTCCATGTGCACTTGAGACAAAGGTGAAATTCATTGTTTTGGGATGAAATGTCCTATAGATATCAATTAGGTCTAACTGGTCTATTGTATCATTTAAAGTTTGTGTTTCCTTGTTAATTTTCTGTTCAGTTGATCTATCCATAGGTGTGAGTGGGGTATTAAAGTCTCTCATTATTATTGTGTTATTGTTAATTTCTCCTTTCATACTTGTTAGCATTTGTCTTACATACTGCGGTGCTCCCATGTTGGGTGCATATATTTTATAATTGTTATATCTTCTTCTTGGATTGATCCTTTGATCATTATGTAGTGACCTTCTTTGTCTCTTTTCACAGCCTTTGTTTTAAAGTCTATTTTATGTGATATGAGTATTGCTACTCCTGCTTTCTTTTGGTCCCTATTTGCATGGAAAATCTTTTTCCAGCCCTTCACTTTCAGTCTGCATGTGTCCCCTGTTTTGAGGTGGGTCTCTTGTAGACAACAAATGTAGGGGTCTTGTTTTTGTATCCATTCAGCCAGTCTTTGTCTTTTGGTTGGGGCATTCAACCCATTTACGTTTAAGGTAATTACTGATAAGTATGATCCCTTTGCCATTTACTTTATTGTTTTGGGTTCGAACTTATACACTGTTTTTGTGTTTCCTGTCTAGAGAATATCCTTTAGTATTTGTTGGAGAGCTGGTTTGGTGGTGCAGAATTCTCTCAGCTTTCGCTTGTCTGAAAAGCTTTTGATTTCTCCTTCATACTTGAATGAGATCTTGCTGGGTACAATAATATGGGCTGTAGGTTATTTTCTTTCATCATTTTAAGTATGTCTTGCCATTCCCTCCTGGCTTGAAGAGTTTCTATTGAAAGGTCAGCTGTTATCCTTATGGGAATTCCCTTGTGTGTTATTTGTTGTTTTTCCCTTGCTGCTTTTAATATTTGTTCTTTGTGTTTGATCTTTGTTATTTGATTAATATGTGTCTTGGGGTGTTTCGCCTTGGGTTTATCCTGTTTGGGACTCTGGGTTTCTTGGACTTGGATGATTATTTCCTTCCCCAGTTTAGGGAAGTTTTCAACTATTATCTCCTCAAGTATTTTCTCATGGTCTTTCTTTTTGTCTTCTTCTTCTGGAACCCCTATGATTCAAATGTTGTAGCGTTTAATATTGTCCTGAAAGTCTCTGAGATTGTCCTCATTTCTTTTAATTCGTTTTTCTTTTATCCTCTCTGATTCATTTATTTCTACCATTCTATCTTCTAATTCACTAATCCTATCTTCTGCCTCTGTTATTCTACTATTTGTTGCCTCCAGGGTGTTTTTAATTTCATTTATTGCATTATTCATTATATATTGACTCTTTTTTATTTCTTCTAGGTCCTTGTTAAACCTTTCTTGCATCTTCTCAATCCTTGTCTCCAGGCTATTTATCTGTGATTCCATTTTAATTTCAAGATTTTGGATCAATTTCACTATCATTATTTGGAATTCTTTATCAGGTAGATTCCCTATCTCTTCCTCTTTTGTTTGGTTTGGTGGGCATTTATCCTGTTCCTTTATCTGCTGGGTATTCCTCTGTCTCTTCATCTTGTTTAAATTGCTAATTTTGGTGTGGCCTTTCTGTATTCTGGCAGTTTGTGGAGTTCTCTTTATTGTGGCTTTCCCTCGCTATGTGTGGGTTTGTACGGGTGGCTTGTCAAGGTTTCCTGGTTAGGGAAGCTTGTGTCGGTGTTCTGGTGGGTGGAGCTGCATTTCTTCTCTCTGGAGTGCAATGAAATATCCAGTAATGAGTTATGAGATGTCTATGGTTTTGGGGTGACTTTGGACAGCTTGTATCTTGAAGCTCAGGGCTGTGTTCCTTTGTTGCTGGAGAATTTGCTTGGTATGTCTTGCTCTGGAACTTGTTGGCCCTTGTGTGGTGCTTTGTTTCAGTGTCAGTATGGAGGCGTTTGATGAGCTCCTGTCAATTAATGTTCCTTGGAGTCAGGAGTTCCCTGGAGTCAGGGTTTGGACTTAAGCCTCCTGCTTCCAGTTATCGGTCTTATTTTTACAGTAGTTTCAAAACTTCTCCTTCTATACAGCACCATTGATAAAACATCTACGTTAAAGATGAAAAGTTTCTCTACCATGAGGGTCACCCAGAGAGGTTCACAGCGTTACATGGAGAAGAGAAGAGGGAGGAGGGAATTAGAGGTGACCCAAATGAGATGAGGTGAATCAATAGTGGAGAGAGTGGGGTAGCCAGTAGTCACTTCCTTATGTGCACTCCACAACTGGACCACTCAGAGATGTTCATGGAGTTATACAGAGAAGAGAAGAAGGAGGAAGGAGACAGAGGTGGCCAGAAGGATAAAAGGGGGGAATGAAAAGGAGGGAGACAGATCCAGCCAGTAATCAGTTCCCTAAGTGTTCTCCACCATCTGGAACACACATAAACTCACAGAGTTGGGTAGAGTAGAGAGGGGTTAGGGAGGAGACACAGGCGACCTGGTGGAGAAAAAGGAGAGTCCAAAGGGAGAGAGAGCAGTCAAGCCAGTAATCTCGTTCCCTAGTGAAAAATGGGTCCTGAAGATTGGGTTCTTAAAGGTACAAAATTGGTAACAAATACATAAAAGCAAAAATTAAAAATCTAGAGTAGCGTTTGGAATTTCAAAAATAAGATGTTAAAGATAAGAAGAAGGAAAAGAAAGAGAGAAAAAACGAACAAAGAAAAACAAACAAGGTTGCAAAAATTATAAAGAAAATACAGGTACAAAATTGATAACTAATACCAAAAAGCAAAAATTAAAAATCTAGAGTAGAATTTGGAATTTCAAAAATACAATGTTAAAAAAAAGGAAGAAGAAACATAAAGAGAGAAAACAAACAAACAGAAACAATGTTGCAAAAATTATAAAGAAAATACAGGTACAAATTTGATATCAAATACAAAAAAGCATAAATTAAAAATCTAGAGTAGAGTTTGGAATTTCAGATATACAATGTTATATAAAAGAAGAGAATGAAACAGAAAAAAAAAAAGTCACAGAAATTATAAAAGAAAAAACTGTAGGTACAAAGTTGATAACATATGCCAAAAAGCTAAAATTAAAAAAAGTAGAGTAGAGTTTGGAATTTCAGAAATACAATGTTAAAGAAAAGAAGAAGGAAAAAAAAAAAAAAAGAAACAAGGTCAAAAAATTATAAAATATATATATGAAATTTGCTGAAGAAGAAAAAAATAGGATCTTTTTTTTTTTTTGCAAAGTAATAGGTTATAAAAGTGAAAATTAAAGGAACAATAGAGGACTTAAAAATTTTTTTTAAATTAAAAAATAGAAAGAAAGAATGATCGTAAAAATAGTAAAAATATATCTAGGACTTTCTCTGGTTTTGTTGTATTGTGGGTTCAGTTCATTTTTGGCTAGTTCCTTGGTCCGACTTATATTTCTCAAGATCTATAGGCCCCTTCCTATGTAGTCCGTAGTAACCACGGGGTTTTAATCTATTGCCGGTAGCTTCCAAGGCGTTTCCCTCTGTTATAACTTCTTCTGTTTGCTGGTCTCTTCAGTGTCTGGCTTCCACCCTGACACAAAGGGGATGGTGGGGGAAACTTTTTTTTTTTTTTTAGGCTCACTTGTTCAGTCGCGGAGGGAGGGATGCTGCAAACAAATAACACTGGCGTGCGCTCGCAGTGCCTCAGCCACACTGGGTCTGCCCCCACTCACGGCGCGTGTAGCCTCCCTGCCCACACTGCTCTGGCTCTAGGTTGTTCCGCCGGGATCAATCTGAGGCCGGCCCTGCGCTGCATGTACCTCCCAGATCCAAGCCGCTCAGGTTCAGGCACTTGGGTAGTCCTCAGAGGCGCAGACTCAGTTGGGCCTGCGTTTTGTGCTCTTCCCAGGTCCGAGCAGCTCAGGTGATGAGGTGTTTGGCGAGCACCAATGCTGCGACTTATCGCCTCCCCACCACTCGATTATCTGGGTGTAAAACCGGCGCACCTTCTCAGGCAGATGTTGACTGTCCAGACCCCCAAGAAGTTTTAGTTAGCAAAGAAGCCTGCTTACAGTTTTATAGATAATGTCTCTCTGGGGCTGCGATTGTCCCCTTCCGGTTCTGGCTGCCTGTCACCGGAGGGGGAAGGTCTGCAGCCGGCTATCTCTGTTCAGTCCTTTGTTCCGTGCGCGGGCCTGGCGGTGTCTTAGGTTGGGGCTGGCTTTTCACGTGGTAGATATCCCACAGTCTGGTTTGCTAGCCCAAATTATTTTGCTCAGATAGCGCTCAGGGTGTTCAGGCCAGATCCTTACTCTAAGCGATGCAGCCCGCGCCGCGCCTCCCTGCCCAGCCCCCGCTTGCTAATAGCATGTGCAGGCGTCTGCGCTGCTTCTCCGCTGGGGGAGTTACCGTAGGGCTCGCAATCTGTGAGTTTTAATTGTTTATTTTTTCTCCCTGTTATGTTGCCCTCTATGCTTCCAAAGCTCGGCACAGATTCGGCAGTGAGAAGGTTTCCTGGTGTTTGGAAACTTCTCTCTTTTTAAGACTCCCTTCCCGGGACAGAACTCCGTCCCTCCCTCTTTTGTTTCTTTTTTTGTCTTTTATATTTTTTCCTACCTCTTTTCGAAGAGTTGGGTTGCTTTTCTGGGTACCTGATGTCCTCTGCCGGCATTCAGAAGTTGTTTTGTGGAATTTACTCGACGTTTAAATGCTCTTTTGATGAATTTGTGGGGGAGAAAGTGTTCTCCCCGTCCTACTCCTCCACCATCTTGGCTCCTCCTCCTATTTATTTATTTTTTTAAGTTGACCAATATCTTTTTTTTTTTTTTAATTTAGAAAGATGGTAATGATAACCATGTAAGTGAGACAACAAAAGAGGCACAGATGTATAGAACAGTCTTTTGGACTCTGTGGAAGAGGGAGAGGGTGGGATGATTAGGGAGAATGGCATTGAAACATGTATAATATCATATGCGAAAAGAATAGCAAGCCTCTTTTAATTTGATGGCTACAGTCTCCATGCACAGTGATTTTACTCCAATTAATAGAACTTAAATTGCAGTTTGAAAAACACTATTCTTATTCAGACCTAGAGAAGAAGGATATTATTAATACATATTAATTAAGATCATATACATTAAAACAGAACTTGGGTTTATATTCTTACTTTTATACTTAATAGCTGTGTGAACCTAGGCAAATTACTTAATACCTCTGAGCTTCTGTAACCACATATATAGAGTGAAATGATAATAATAGTAGTTACATAGTTAATTTTTGTAAAGTGCCTGAAATAGTGTCTTGTTACACAGGAACTCTAGTTGTTTGCTGTTATCATTTGTGTTTGTATTAGTCAGGGTCCTCCAGAGAAACAGAACCAATAGCATGTGTGTGTATAAGTAGAATGGCATTTATTTTAAGTAATGAACTCATGATATTACCGAGGCTGGCAAGTACAAACTCTGCAGGGTGGAGATTCAGGAAAGAGTTGATGTTATAGTTCAAGTCCAACCATCAGGTTGAAGACACAGGAAAACCCAATGCTGGAATTTCAAGTCTGAAAGGAGTCTGCCACAGGATTCTCTCTTGTTCAGGAAAGATGAGTGTTTTAGTATATTCAGGCCTTCAACTGATTAGATGAGGCCCACCCACATCCTGGAGGGCAATCTAATTCAAAATTCACTGATTTGAATGTTATTCTTATCCCAAAACACCTCACAGAATCATGTAGAATAATGTTTGGTCACAGATGGGCATTGTGACCCAGCCAAATTGACACATAAAATTAGTCATCATAGAACCGAATAGATTTCATGTCATGGTAAAATAAAGAAACATGTTAATTGTTCAGCACACTGAAGACACTGGGAAACGACTGGAGTATCCAAGTGGAATATTGTATTATTTTCAAATATCATATTTTAATGAAACAAATACAATTCAAAATGATAAGAAAGGTGATTTGAATTTGTATAAAAATTACAAATAATTTTTTCCCCAAATGTTTGAATGGAAAACTTGAGTGTGCTTCCAACAGTTTACCTCAGCTTTTTCAGTTGAAATGACTATGAAAAATTTCTGAAGAATAATCTTTTAAATTAAAAAAAAATTTTTTTTATTGGAGTATAGTTGCTTTACACTGTTGTGCTAGTTTCTGCTATACAGCAGAGTGAATCAGCTCTACATATGCATATTATCTCCTCCTCTTTGTTTGATTTTCTTCCCATTTATTTCCCCACAGAGCAGTAGAGTTTGCTATGTAGTCAGTTCTCATCAGTTTTCTACTTTATTTGTTGGAGTTGTTTAGTCGCTAAGTCATGTCAGACTCTTTGGGACCCCATGGATTGTAGCCCACTAGGTTCCTCTGCTCATGGGATTTCCCAGCCAAGAATACTGGAGTGAGTTGCCATTTCCTTCTCCAGGGTATCTTCCTGACCCAAGCATCGAAACCAGGTCTCTTGCATTGCAGGCCAATTCTTTACCACCTGAGCCACCAGAGAAGCCCTATCAATTTTGTCCATAATAATTTGAAATTTAATTTTTGTCTCATTCAAATACTTAAAGGGCCTGACATTAAATTTAAAGAAATGATGCTAAAGCTTTTCATTTTCTCCTTTTGAGAAACACAGTGTTGAGATTTCTTGTTACAATGCAAATGAATTTCAAATCCAGCCTCATGTTCACATATAGCATATTCCAAAAGCTGATGAATCTCCAAACTGCAAAATGTTCACGAGATGTCAGATAGTCATGTTGCAGCCTAGATGTCAGTAACATGACAAGTCAGCCAAAGGTGCGCATGTGTCTGATGAACGTGAAGACAGACTTGGGAGCCCAGGTGGAGCTGTATTTGCCAGGAAACTTCACCAGACACACTTATTTGTTAAATATTTGTTAAATGAGTGTTCATAAACTAGCTAATATTTTATATTATCATATTCATCCTAATTTCAGTAGAAAATCTTTGCTTTGTCCTTGCATGGCTAGAAAGCTTACTGACAATAGCTGGACTATTCATCACGGTCAAAAATGTGGGGAAAAAACCCCCAAATATCCATTGACAAATAAATGGATAATCAAATTGATATATCCATACAGTGAAAATGAAAATGAAATTCGCTCAGTCGTGTCTGACTCTTTGTGACCCCATGGACTATACAGTCTATGGAATTCTCCAGGTCATAATACTGGAGTGGGTAGCCTTTCCCTTCTCCAGGGGATCTTCCCAACCCAGGGATTGAACCCAGGTCTCCCACATTGCAGGCGGATTCTTTACCAGCTGAGAAACAAGGGAAGCCCAAGAATACTGGAGTGGGTAGCCTATCCCTTCTCCAGTGGATCTTTCCGACCCAGGAATCAAACCAGGATCTCCTGCATTGCAGGCAGATATACATATTGTGGAATATTATTCAGCCTTTTAAAGGAATGGGATTCTGATACATGCTGCAACATGAATGAAATTTAAAATATTCAGCTAGGTGAAATAAGCCAGACACAAAAGGACAAATCTTGTACTATTCCACTTACTTGAGGTACTTGTGCCAAGTTGCTTCAGTTGTTTTTGACTCTGTGTAACCCGATGGACTGTTGCCCGTTAGGTTCCCTCTGTCCATATGGGACCCTCCAGGCAAGAATACTGGAGCGGGTTGCCATTTCCTTCTCCAGGGGATCTTCCCAACCCAGGAATCAAACCGGTATCTCTTACATCTCCTGCATTGGCAGGTGAGTTCTTTACCACTAGCGCCACCTGGGAAGCTAAGAGTAGTCAAATTCACAGAGATGGAAAATAGAATGTGAACACCAGCAGATAGGGGAGGGGACAGCATGGAGTTATTGATAGGTACAGGTTTTAGTTTCGAATGGTGAAAAAATAATTCTGGAGTTGGATGGCAGTAATGGTTGTATGACAGTGTTATTTTCCTAATGTTACTTATACATTGTCAATTACGTATAATGTCAATTATACATTGAATGGTTAAAATGACAATTTTATATGTGTTTATGTTATTTTACTACGAATTTTAAAAAAAAATTGATAAACAGGATTTATACAGAATAAGGGTATATGTTCTGCCTTAAAGAAGTATCCAGGTCTTTACCTTTTCTCTACAAAAAAAGAAAAAAAAAAAAAAAACAAAAATTAAAAAATGAGAACCTCAATATGATTTTAAAATGGCTTTTATGAATTTTATCCTTAAAAGTACAAGCTTTGGGCTCAGATGCACCTGGCTACAGATGGAATGATCAACTACTAAAATAATAATTTTTCTCTGTTGAATATTTAAGCCCAATAAACTGTAGCATTTTGTCCTCTTTATAAAACTACTTTTCAGCTATTACCAGTCTTAAACAAGTGTTTATAAACCACGAAGATATTATTCTCTGGCTAAATATGTAGTAAAAATAAAATGTTATACAGATGTTTTCAAAACACTAAACAGAGGGGAAAGGTTTAAAACAAGGAAGATCAGAAATGAACCACCTAACTTAGTAGCAGTTATATTTGTGTGATGAGATCATTGAAAAATTTTTTCTATGTTTCTGTGTTGTTTAAGCTTTCGATAATGAGTACATTTCTATAATATCTACTTAAAAAGGATCCTAGAATACCCTTAAGAATGTCCACTTAATTCTTCATTGTCCTTTTCAGGGTAGTAAGTCTCCTTTTATTTATTTTTAATTGAGATTGGGATTTCAAAATAAACCTGCTCAACATATTTATTATTCAGTACCAGTCAAGAACAATGCTTTAAGCATTCCCTTGCCAATTTATAGCCTTCCAATTTTTAATTTACTATTCTTGGTATAAAAGACATATTCACCATTCTCATTTCATACTTTGATTTACCTGGTTTTAAACTTGAGGCCTCTGTGGCATGGATTTTGCCCTTGATGAGGTACTTCTAAGGGCTTTTAGGAGATTTTGGGCTTGTGGACCCTTTGGTGTGAAAACAACAACAACAACAACAACAACAACAAAAAACAAAACAACAAAACAACGGGAATAGTACATGCGACTGGGGAAGTTAAATGACTATAATCTTTGCATAATTTTGTTTTGTAAAACTGAGATGAAACTAATACTCTGGCAAATGTGTAAGAGTTTATGTGGGAAGCCTGAGAGCATATGGACTGTTGACAACGTTGACAATACAGGACTGGTGATCTTGTCCAGGTAAGATTAAGAAGATATTGGTCTGGGAAGCTTACTGGATAGGAAGTCAAAGGGGAGAGTATCAGACTGAACTTTGTCATTAATTTTTTCTTTAACCTCCGGATACCTTGCTCCTAGGAGGGCTTCATTTTCACATTTATAAGATAGACTTACAACCGTTTCTGAGCAACACAATAGGGCTTATTTACTAAAGTTAAAATACTATAGTTTCTTGGCCTTTATTGTTGCTATTAATAACGATAACTAGAAAAATATAGTCTCTATCCTTATGAAAGTCCCAATCGAATAATGCATGGCTAATGTATAATGACTAAAATTTATGACAGAATTGTTAATAGTCATAAGATGGAAACACAGGGTTTGATGAAGACTCAAAGGAAGGAAGGAAAGAAGGAAGGAATATTTATTGTGTATTAGATTAGGCAGTAAATAATCATTGTGGAGGAGGTGACCTTTGAGACGGGCACTGAAGGTAGGATTTGGATGTCCAACTGGGATGAGAGGAATAGCAGGTGAAGGGAATGACCCAAGGAGGGCCAGGAGATGTGACAAATAGGGGGTCACATTTAGTTGAGACTGTGGGAACAGTAAAGTCGAGTGGTATGGGATATGAACAGAAAAATAGGTGGAGTCATATTATGATCTAATTGGTGTAGTGAGTTGGAACATTACTCTCTAGAAAGAGGCTAATTTTGATCACATTAGGGCTACCCTGTTGGAAAGGTGGCTTTGTGTAGGATGGTCAGAGTGTCTAGAGGTGATGCGACCAGGTAGGAGCTAGTGCAATAGCCTGGGTGAGAATAATAGTGATAGTTAAGCAAGAATGATAAGATAGACAAGAAGACAAGATAAGAATGATAAGATAGAAAAGAAGAAGAGGTGGCAAGGATACACAGAAGAACTATACACAAAAGATCTTCACTACCCAGATAATCACAATGGTGTGATCACTGACCTAGAGCCTGACATCCTGGAATGTGAAGTCAAGTGGGCCTTAGAAAGCATCACTACGAACAAAGCTAGTGGAGGTGATGGAATTCCAGTTGAGCTATTCCAAATCCTGAAAGATGATGCTGTGAAAGTGCTGCACTCAATATGCCAGCAAATTTGGAAAACTCAGCAGTGGCCACAGGACTGGAAAAGGTCAGTTTTCATTCCAATCCCAAAGAAAGGAAATGCCAAAGAAGGCTCAAGTTACCACACAATTGCACTCATCTCACACGCTAGTAAAGTAATGCTCAAAATTCTCCAAGCCAGGCTTCAGCAATATGTGGACCATGAACTTCCAGTTGTTCAAGCTGGTTTTAGAAAAGACAGAGGAACCAGAGACCAAATTTCCAACATCTGCTGGATCATGGAAAAAGCAAGAGAGTTCCAGAAAAACATCTATTTCTGCTTTATTGACTATGCCAAAGCCTTTGACTGTGTGGATCACAATAAACTGTGGAAAATTCTGAAAGAGATGGGAATACCAGACCACCTTACCTGCTTCTTGAGAAATTTGTATGCAGGTCAGGAAGCAACAGTTAGAACTGGACATGGAACAACAGACTGGTTCCAAATAGGAAAAGGAATACGTCAAGGCTGTATATTTTCACCCTGCTTATTTAACTTATATGCAGAGTACATCATGAGAAATGCTGGGCTGGAAGAAGCACAAGCTGGAATCAAAATTGCCGGGAGAAATATCAATAACCTCAGATATGCAGATGACACCACCCTTATGGCAGAAAGTGAAGAGGAACTAAAAAGCCTCTTGATGAAGGTGAAAGAGGAGAGTGGAAAAGTTGGCTTAAAGCTCAACATTCAGAAAACGAAGATCTTGGCATCCGGTCCCATCACTTCATGTGAAATAGATGGGAAAACAGTGTCAGACTTTATTTTTTTGGGCTCCAAAATCCCTGCAGATGGTGAGTGCAGCCATGAAATTCAAAGACACTTACTACTTGTAAGAAAAGTTATGACCAACCTAGATAGCATATTCAAAAGCAGAGACATTATTTTGCCAACAAAGGTTCGTCTAGTCAAGGCTATGGTTTTTCCTGTGGTCATGTATGGATGTGAGAGTTGGACTGTGAAGAAGGCTGAGTGCCAAAGAATTGATGGTTTTGAACTGTGGTGTTGGAGAAGACTCTTGAGAGTCCCTTAGACTGCAAGGAGATCCAACCAGTCCATTCTGAAGGAGATCAGCCCTGGGATTTCTTTGGAAGGAATGATGCTAAAGCTGAAACTCCAGTACTTTAGCCACCTCATGCAAAGAGTTGACTCATTGGAAAAGACTCTGATGCTGGCAGGGATTGGGGACGGGAGGAGAAGGGGACGACAGAGGATGAGATGGCTGGATGGCATCACCGACTTGATGGACATGAGTCTGTGTGAACTCCGGGAGTTGGTGATGGACAGGGAGGCCTGGCGTGCTGCGATTCATGGGGTCACAAAGAGTCAGACAGGACTGAGTGACTGAACTGAACTGAACTGAAGCAAGAATGAGAATTAATATTTATTGAGCAGTTACGATCTACTAGGCATATTATATACACTGTCTTATTTAATTCCTGACTGTGAGTACCACTAACTTGCTGCTACACTGTAAGAAACAGAAAGTCAGGGGTTTTAGATAACTTGCTCAAGATCAAGGCCTGGTGTTCTGACCTGAAAGTGTCCTCCTGAGGTACACACACTCTTCTGTTTTTGTTTTTAATTAAGTTTTTATTTGAGATAATTGTAGACACACATGCAGCAGCAGGAAATAATACAGAGAAATCCCATACACTTTTTACTTAATTTTTCTAATGTAACATCTCCTCTGCTTCACCTACTTTACGTATCTACCCACCTCCAAACCCTTGACAATCACTGATCTTTTTCTGTCTGTATATTTATGCCTTTTCTATAATGTCATGTAATGGGAATAACAAAATATGCAGCCTTTGAAGACTAGGATCCATGTTCTTCAACTAGCAAAGAGTTTGAATTAGAGCCTTTCCTATAGCTTCTGATTTTTATAAAGTAATTTATTCTTCTAGCTTTGCCAGTTTTTGCTAAATGGGAATAAATTTTTTCTTTTGTTTGTTTTGTAGGGCAAACAATCTAACTTCAAGAAACCAGGATAACAATCAATAAACTCATAGTGCTATACAGAGCTACCCCACTCCTTACATTAATTTACAAAGTCATTGTGATTCCCTGGGGTCAGTTCTTCTCTGCTGCCTCACTGTATCAGGCCTCAAGAGCTACATTTCAGAGTTGAACAGCAATTATCACCCAGGGAGTTTTCTTATTTAAAACTGCCTTCATTAATTAGTTCCTCTGAAACTTGTTTAGGAGTGAGGCAAATAATTTCTTTCAAGGTTAGTAATCGCCCATCTCTGAACACTCAGTCAGTCTTAATAATGCCCAAAGCATCTTGTTAGACAGAAGATTAGTAAAAATGTTCAGATGAAAAACTTAAGTTAGTTTTCTGCTGTAGTAGCTTCTCTGAAGATTTAACTACTGATTGCTTAGGTTTGAAACTCATTCAAAGTTTTTGTGAATCCCAGAAGTGTTAGAAGTGAAAACTACCTTAGCAACAATCTGGGCTGATACTTCTGTTTGTGAGATGAGGGAACAAATAAATAAAGAATCGATTGGCTTAAGGTCATGGAGATAGAAGTGCAATATTAAGAACCTGGACCTCCTGATGATTAGGGTGGTTACTCCTTGTAGGGTCCCATGCTACTTAAAAAAACAGAGGAAAGAAGCAAGGAGGGAAGAAAAGAAAGCTCAAATAACTAATCACACTGAAAGAGAATATTTAACATTTTATGATTAACTCATGACTAGTCCCAAAGGACATTCTATTAAAAAAGACAATCTTATTCTTGTGGAATTTTAGAAATATGTGATAGAGAAATAAAGGAGAATTTTTTAAAAAGAAAGTCAGAGCTTCCTGGTACTTTTTGACAGAGGCAGTAAGGGGAAGGAAATAGTCTTGAGCACTCAGGGAAATAATGACCCTTGCTGTCAATTAAATCAACCTTGCTTTTTTCTGGCCAGCTTTTTTAAAAAAAATAAATTGAATATTTTCTCAGAGATAGTTGATGGTATAATCTGCTGAATGGATATAGGAAATATATACAAATATACTTTATATATTTTCAATGCATGTAAACTTTGTATGTGTATATGCTGTATGCTGCTGCTGCTGCTAAGTCACTTCAGTCGTGTCCGACTCTATGCGACCGCATAGATGGCAGCCCACCAGGCTCCCCAGTCCCTGGGATTCTTCAGGCAAGAACATTGGAGTGGGTTGCCGTTTCCTTCTCCAATGCATGAAAGTGAAAAGTGAAAGTGAAGTCGCTCAGTCGTGTCCGACACACACACATAAACACACTCAGAGCAAATATACAACACAGCAAGCATTCTACTAGCTTAGGGGGAGGTCCTGAATTGATAAAACAATTTTGAATAGGTATTACAAGGCATAACAATGCTAAGTTTTAAGATAAAAGTGAGAGGGTTGCAATAAAAGCCATGAGTAATCAAGCAAAAGAGAAATATGGGTAGGATCCTGCTGTTACAGCACATGCAATAGTCAACCCAAAATGGATTAGACACTTAAATGTAATACTTTATACTGTAAAAACTAGAAGAAAACATACAGGGAATTATCCTTGACATTGGCAATGATTTTTTGAATGTGGCACCAAAAGCCCAGAAATCAAAATATACAAAAATGTACAAGTGGACTATATCAAAATGCTTCTGCACAGCAAAGAAAACTGTTATCAGAGTGAAAAGACAACTTGTGTTTGGGAAAATATTTGCAAATCATACATCTGATAAGGAGTTCATGTCCAAAACATGCAAGGATCTCAAACATCCTAGTAGTAAAAAGTATCAAAGAAGTTGATTTAAAAAATGGGAAAAGGACTTGAATAGGCATGTTTTTTCCCAAGGAAGACATACAAATGACCAACAGATATATAAAAATATACTCCACATCACTAGTCATCAGGAAAGTGCAAATTAAAGCCATAATGAGGTATGGACTCTTACTTGTTGGAATGACTATTGTCAAAAAGACAAAAGATAACAAGTGCAGTCAAAGATGTAGAGAAAAAGGATGCTCATGCATTTTGGGGAAGGAAAATTGTCATAGGCTTTATGGAACAGAGTTTGCAGGTTTCTCTAAAAACTGAACTACCATATGATTCAGTAATTTTATTTCTGAATATGTATCCAAAGAAAATGAAATCAGTACATTGGACATTCTAAATGTCCATTGATGAATGAATGGATAAAGAAATTGTGATATATGTTTATCTATACCTATAATTTTAGAATGAAGGGAATCCTGTGTTTTGCAACAACATGGGTGAATATGGAGGATAGTGTGCTCAGTCACCGAGCACAATTGTGTTCAACTCATTGTGACCCCATGAGCCGTAGCCTGCCAGGCTCCTCTGTCCATGGGATTTCCCAGGCAAGAATACTGGAGTGGGTTACATTTCCTCCTTCAGGGGATCTTCCCGTCCCAGAGCTTGAACCCATATCTCTTGTGTCTCTGGTATTGGAAGTGGATTCTTTATCACTAGTGCCACCTGGTAAGCCCCCGGAGGACATTATCCGAAGCAAATGAGCCAGGCGTTAAAAAGACAAACACTGCAGGACCCCACTTACATGTGAAATCTCAAAAAGTCAAAGTCATAGAAATGGTGAGTAGACCGGGGTCAGGGAGGTGTGGGAAACAGGGAGATGTTGGTCAAAGTGTGTGAAGTTTCAGTTATGCAGGATGAATAAGTCTGAGAAACCCAAAGTGCTGCATGGTGATCATAGTTAATGATTATATTATATTGGAAACTTGCTAAGAGAGTAGATCTCAGGTGATCTCAACACAGGCACACACACACACACACACACACACACACACGATGATGATGTGAGAAGGTGGATGTGTTAATTAGCTTGGATATAGTACTCATTGCACTATATATCGGAGAAGGCAGTGGCACCCCACTCCAGTACTCTTGCCTGGAAAATCCCATGGGCAGAGGAGCCTGGTGGGCTTCAGTCCATGGGGTCGCGAAGAGTTGGACATGACTGAATGTCTTCAGTTTTACTTTTCACTTTCATGCATTGGAGAAGGAAATGGCAACCCACTCCAGTACTCTTGCCTGGAGAATTCCAGGGATAGGGGACCCTGGTGGGCTGCCGTCAATGGGGTCACACAGAGTCGGACACAACTGAAGCGACTTAGCATCAGCAGCAGCACTATATATATATGTGTGTATCAAAACACTGTGTTTTACTTCTTGCATTCGTGCTCAGTCATATCTGACTCAGGGCAAAAATCACCCAGCGTTCTTGGGGGTTTGTGATTTACAGAGGATACAGGGAAATATACAACTGCAAATAAATGTAAATTATTCAGTATTATAAATACTACAAAGTTAGGATTCTAGATTAAGGATACTTGGAAGGGTATGGATTCTATAAGTAACTAGGGTAGGAGAGCCTGGCTAAAGGACAGTGCTTCTTGTTGAACACATGTGTGAATACTTTAAGCACAGTATTATTTTTAGACACAAGGTGGCAAGATTTATCCAAGAAAAGCATCTTTCCTTGTTATACTGAAGTTGGACTGGGTTTTTTATGACTGTACACATATGGACAAAAATAATTGTATAGAAAAAAAAATATCATTCATAAATGGCATTAATTGTATTTAATATGTTTATAAATAGAAATAAATGATTCTTTTAAGTTTTTATTAGAATGTTATATTAATTCATGTCTGTTATTAAAAAGAGTCAAAATCCCTAAAGTATGTAGAAAGAAAATGAAAACTCCACTCAACCTACCCCTTTACATTTAACCTGCCTCAGGTTCAACTTTCTTTTCAGATAACAATCACCTTCTTTAATCTTTTTAAATAGACTATTTATTTTTAAGTTTAATTTCAGGATGAAATTTATTGAAAAGCACTAAAGATAAATCCTTTTAACAGATTTTTTTCCTTTTATATTTTCCTGCAAAAGACAGAGTATTATAATGTTGTTGTTTAGTCACTCAGCTGTGTCTGATTCTTTAGTGACCCCATAGTGAGCCCGCCAGGCTCCTCTGTCTATAGGATTGTCCAGGCAAGAATTCTGGGGTGAGTTGCCATTTCCCCCTCCAGGGGATCTTCTGACCAAGGGATTGAACCCGTGTCTTCTACATTGGCAGGCAGATTCTTTACCACTGAGCCACTTGGGAACCCTGGTGTTATAATATTTGCTTTCAATTACATTTCCATGATTGATTATGTTATCTTTCTTGAAGGCAGGGACTACATGTTTGTTTGCTTTTGATTTTTAAAATCAGCAATGCCTATTTGTCTTACCATTCATATATCTCTAATATTCTTGTCAGAGCACTACTTGATAAAATTTATGGAATTAGATAGGAATTTCACATTACCAGAAAAACTGCCATTTCTCAGATTTTATGCCATCTTCCCTAAAGGATATGGAAAGCACCTCAGTGTTCAAAATAAATAAATCAAACAATATTAATATTGATTCTAAAATTATATATTATCTATATCTATCTATCTATCTATATATATAACAAGGTTCTAAACACTTTGTGTATTTTAACTTATTTTGCAAATTATTCATAGAATGCTTAAATATAGTTGCTATTTGCTGTTTTTAAAAACAATTTTACTTCTTAGAGAAATGTATATCTTATACACTTTTTATTTTAGTTATCTGAGGTTTAAGAAATTTCCCACTACCCTAGGCAGGATTTTATCTCTTTCAGGTGTTTGAGGTTTGAGTGAGATGATATCCATAAAATTATCAACCCTGTGCCTGGAATTCAGCAAGAACTTGCCATAGTAACCATTCTTTTTATTAAGTTTTGAGAGTGGAGGACAGATGTGGAGGGAATCCTGAGTTCTTGGTGCTGATGGTGCTTTGCACATGTGTCTTTTTGAATCATGGTTTTCTCAGTTATATGTTCAATAGTGGTGATTCTATTTTTAGAATTTTTTAAAGGAATCTCCGTACTGTTCTCCAAGTGGCTGTATCAATTTACATTCCCATCAACAATGCAAGGGAACTCCCTTCCCTCCACACCCTCTCCAGCATTTATTGTTTGTAGGTTTTTTGATGATGGCTGTTCTGATCAGTGTAGATCAGAACTTACCTTATTGTAGCTTTGATTTGCCTTTCTCCTGTATGGATGTGAGAGTTGGACTATAAAGAAAGCTGAGAGCAGAAGAATTGATGCTTTTGAACTGGACAAGACTCTTGAGAGTCCCTTGGACTGCAAGGAGATCCACCCAGTCTATCCTGAAGGAGATCAGTCCTGGGTGTTCATTAGAAGCACTGATGTTGAAGCTGAAACTCCAGTACTTTGGCCACCTGATGTGAAGGACTGACTCATTTGAAAAGACCCTGATACTGGGAAAGATTGAAGGTGAGAGGAGAAGGGGATGACAGAAGATGAGATGGTTGGATGGCCTCACTGACTCAATGGACATGAGTTTAAGGAAACTCCGGGAGTTGGTGATAGACAGGGAGGCCTGGTGTGCTGTAGTCCATGGGTTCACAAAGAGTCAGACATGACTAAGCAACTGAACTGAACTGAACTGAACTGCAGTGATGCTGAGCATCTTTTCCTATGTCTCTTGGACATCTGTGTCTCTTAGACCTTTGGCCAATTTTTTGATGGGTTGTTTGTTTTTAGATAGTGAGTTGCATGAGTTCTTTGTATATATTGGAGATGAATCCTTGTCATTACCTTGTACGGAAGTGCACCTCGTTGGGAATCACCATTACAAAGAACAGTGAGTGATTCATACTATTTTTGCAAGATGGTGGGGGAATGCCAAATGGTTTAGGCTAATTTTTGACTTGAATTATGTGGCGTGACTAGAACCATGCAAGGTGGAGTAGCTTGCAAA
Source organism: Bos grunniens (assembly GCF_055505025.1). Classification (NCBI taxonomy): domain Eukaryota; kingdom Metazoa; phylum Chordata; class Mammalia; order Artiodactyla; family Bovidae; genus Bos; species Bos grunniens. The sequence continues at coordinate 80,873,999 of NC_141179.1, read as the reverse complement.
AATATTGCAAGCTCAAGGAACAACATGCTCAAATCCAAGGAGAGGTGCTCATGGTGGAGGCTTTTCCAGGTAATAAGACAGATTTCTAAGGGTCTGCGCCATTGAAAGCATGGTGGTGATGACTAGCAGAAGACATGATTGGGCAGGAAGGCCATAATTTATGAGCCTTTTTGTGTCATGTAGGGAAGCATGAACTATTATCTTGTCAAGTTCCAAGACTGGCCTGAGGTTACTTAGAGGGACTGTGATTTACAGTAGGGTCATAAACAGAACTGAAGCAACTTAGCAGCAGCAGCAGCAGCATAAACAGAAGTATTTTTCTGTGATTGAGGTTCTGTTTATAGAAGTGCAAATGACTCAGCCTTAATTTGTCCAGCCTTGTACAGGGATCTCCTCTATTATGCAGCTCAGTTGGTAAAGAATCCACGTGCAATGCAGGAGGCCCTGGTTCAATTTCTGGGTTGGGAAGACCCATTGGAGAAGGGACAGGCTACCCACTCCAGTATTCTCAGGCTTCTGTCGTGGCTCAGCTGGTAAAGAATCTGCCTGCAATGTGGGAGACCTGGGTTCAATCCCTGGATTGGGAGGGTCCCCTGGAGAAGGGAAAGGCTACCCACTCCAGTGTTCTGGCCTAGAGAGTTCCATGGACTAGTCTATGGGGTCTCAAAGAGTCTGACACGGCTGAGCCACTTTCACTTTCCTCTATTTTGCAAGAGTATTTCATAAATTTAAAAACACAGTCAGTTATTATGACCTGTTCCTTTTTCCTCTCCTTCCAAAAAATGGCCCCTGTACCTGACATAATTACACTTAAGCAGCTTTGACCTCTTGCATTCTCTGAGTATATTGGTGTGACTTGCTTAGTTGTGTCTGACTCTGTGATCCCATAGATTGTAGCCCACCAGGCTCCTCTATCCATGGAATTCTCCAGGAAAGAATACTGGAGCTGGTTGCCATTTCCTTCTCCAGGGGATCTTCCTAATCCATGGATAGAACATGGATCTCCTGCATTGGCAGGGATTCCTTATCATCTGAGCTACCAGGGAAGCCTCATTCTCAGAGTGGTCCTTAGGGATCCTAGACACACAGTGACATTTTCTGCCCCTTTGCCTTAGTTCCCCTCCATCTTTTGTTTCAAGGTCGGGCATGTGTGGATGGCACTGAGCAGGTGTTTAGATAGAGGAGGGCTCTCCTATCTCACCTGCAGGTGGTGAAAGCCTCCAAGTCACAGGATAGGAGTGCCGGGGTCCATCCCCGACAGATCCAGGGAATTCAAAGGGGAGACAGCGTCAGTGAAACAATAGCTTAATTAAGTATTAATTAGAAATATAAAGTGTGGTTAAATAGGGATAGCTCAGTAAGAAAATTCATTTGAGAAAAGAGGCTGAATAGCTTGGTTTACGTGGAAAACCAAAAAAACTTCAAGCCAAGAAGCTTGCGCCACCTACACAGGCCACAGGCATCTTCCCATTCTCCTGAGGGACAGGAGACACTAAGGCCTCCCCAGTCAGATCTTAGAAGCCCAGGCAAAATTAGTAGGCTTGGCGGGCCTCTGCGCTCCAGATGGAAATTCAGCCAGAAGGTGAAAGAAAGAATGACATGGAGAGACCAAGCTTTGGTGAGCAAGGCCCGTAGCTTTATTTTCAACAGGGGCTTTTATACCCTAAGTTGCACATAGAGGATAACAGGGGGTGTGAAATCATGCAGTCAGTAGTCTTTGATCCTTATCTAAACCAGGGTTTCTTTTCCACAAATTTATCATATACAAATGGTTTAGCTGATTTACATCATCTTCTGGCCAGAAGGCCTGTTAACATTTTATGACTCTGATAAAGGTTTGTCAACCATAAGACTTATTTTTTCTAAGAGTAATTATTTTAAAGTTTGGTGCCATCCTCCGAAGGTGTTAGATAAAGTTGCATTCCTATAGGGCAGATGTGCAGCGGGTTTACAACAAAGGAAAGAATTTATTACCGTAAGGGTCTAAAGTTGCTAACACCAAGGCCACTACTTATTTTTTCTACATACCAAGTCTATTAATTAATACACATTCAAGGATACAATACAGGGGATGTGGAAACTTGGCAGCAAGCATTGGCTCATCAATGAAATCTTCTACTAGTTTTATTCTGACAGCTTCTAACTCTCCGAGAGGCTCTAAGCTATTTGAATATCTTAAGCTTCCCGTGCCTCTCAAAGCTGGGAGACTGTAAACAATCGTATGCATAGCTGTAGGAGTCCAGGTAAACTTGTCAGGCAAGTTAGAGAGCTATCTGAGAGGTTTGGATTTAAACACTCCTATTATGCCCAGGAACTTTATTAACTGGAGCTGTAAGTTAACTCCTTTTCAGAGAGAGCAAGATGGTGGTGGGGGACAGCCCCCCGTAAAGTCAGAGGTGAGAGCACAAAGCAGTAAAGTAGGCAGACTCTGGTTTTGGGGGTAGATGCTCGAGAATATCCAGGGGGACTCCTGAGGCTTGATCCCACCTTTGCGTATGCCGAGCCTCCTTCCTCATGACCTTTGCCACGGGCGGAGTTCCTCACGCTGGGTCCTGGCATAGGAGTGACTCATAGGTTTTGTAGAGACTCTAAGACCACTTTGCCTGACCAAGTACTATTTCTTCCTTTTTCCTTCCAGGTCTCAGATGAGAATACTTGAGTACATCATCAAAAAGCATTTTTAAAAAATTGACAAAAAGTTTTATATATTTAAGATGTACGACATGATGCTTTGATATACGTATACATTGGGAAATGATTATCACAATTAAGCTAATTAACACATTCATTACTTCATATAGTTACCATTTTTTGTGAGTGATAAGAGCACTAAAGATTTATTCTCTTAGCAAATTTCAAGTATATTATATACTTGTTTTCTACAGTACTTTTTAAAAACTAGTTTTAATTGGAGGATGATTGCTTTACAGTGTTGTTTGTTTCTGCCATAAATGGGCATGAAGCAGCCACAGATATGCCTCCATCCCCCTACTCTCGCACCTCCCTCTCCCTTCCCCACACCATTCCACCTCCCCACCCCATCACGTCTCCTCACCCCACTCCACCCTGTCCCTGTAGGTTGTCACAGAGCCCCACACCCCTTTAGCTTGTCACAGAGCACTGGGTTGAGCTGCCAATGTCATACAGCAGATTCCCACTGGCTGTCTAGTTTGCCTATAGTAATGCATATGGTAATACATATGGTAATGTATATGCTTCGGTGCTCCCCTCTCAGTTCGCCCCACCCCCTCCTGCCCCCACTGTGTCCACAGGTCTGTTCTCTATGCGTGTGTCTCTGCTGCTGCCTGCAGAGATGCAGAGGAGCCTGGCGGGCTCCAGTCCACAGAGTCACAAAAAGCTGGACATGGCTGAGCGTCTGAGCACAGAGGTTCATCAGTACCAGTTTTCTGGAGCCCATACATATGCATTAATATACAATGCTTGTTTTTCCCTTTCTGACTTACTTCACTCTGTTTAGAAGGTTTAGGTTCATTCAGCTCCTTAGAACTGACTCAAATGTGTTCCTTTTAGTGACTGAATAATATTCCATTGTGTATATGTACCACAGCCTCTTTATCCATTCATCTGTTGATGGGCATCTAGGTTGCTTCCATGTCCTGGCTATCGCAAATAGTGCTGCAATGAACACTGGGCTACGTGTGTACTTGCATTATTATTTATTACAGTCATCATGTTGTATATTGGATCCTCAAAGCTTCTGGATCTTTAAACTGAAAAGCTGTACTCTTGGACCAAAGTCCTCCCATTTGCAGCAATGCCCAGTCCATGACAACCACTCTTGAATTCTACTGTTTTGATTTAACATATAAGTGATATTCTGCAGTATTTTTTTCTGCATCTGGATCTTTCATTTTGCAATATGCCCTCCAGGTTCATCCAGATAGCAAGGTTTCCCTCTTTCTTATGGCTGAATAATAATAGACTTTATCTACAATGTTCTACAAATCACCTCTGTCTGCTCCCATTCTCTGGGATCAGATTTTCATGATTAATCTCTTTTCCCTCCAAGACTGAGTGTTGTCCAAGGACACTCTCTAGTTCTTTGTGTAAATTTGCATTTATGTGCCTACGTTTGTGTTATCCTTATACTTCGTGAAATAGCAAGAATTAAAATAGGCACACAGCCTAAGCTTACCCATAGCCATACCTGTTTCAATTCTGGAGGAAATGAGGAAACAATGTGATATGTTTTAAAGCACTGGAGTAAAAATATGACACAAGATTCTAGAGAATTATTAGAGCAGCTGTGAAGAGGAAGGATTCAAAGCAGAAGCAACCAGGAGCCAGAAGTTTAGTGCCAGCACAGTAGTCTAAGCCTGAAGCAGGAGGCAGCCAGATGGGGAAGGTATTTTTGAGATAATGTGTTGCAGTAGGTTTAACAAGAGGTGTAGAAACTGAAAACTGAAAGAAAAAATAGATATAAGAGAAAATTCTGGGGAAAAATCAGACAAAACCTGCTGTTTTTGTGTAAATAGTCTACTTGGATTTCAATATAGGATATTGTATAAGCTGGCAAACGACAGCCCCTCCCCTCCAGTTGGGGAAGTAGAAGTAAAAACAGTTCCATTTATAAATTTTTAATATATTATTATAAGCTGTTATGAAATTATGAAAGCAATCTCCAGCAAGATTTTTTTTTTTAATTTGGAATGTCTACAGACACTGTGCATGTGTATGCTCTGTCATGTCTAACTCTTTGTTAGACAAAGACTAACAGTCTCCATGTTCTGTAGCCTGCCAGGCTCCCCTGTCCAGGGATTCTCCATGCAAGAATACTGGAATGGGTTGTCATTCCCTTCTCCAGGGATATTCCCAACTCAGGGATCGAACTTGTGTCCCTTACATTGGCATGCACATTTTGAGACCCATGTGGTCTTTTTTTTTTAAATTTAATTATATTTTATTTTTTAACTTTACAATATTGTATTGGTTTTGCCATGTGGTCTTTTATTTAAAATTTATTTATTTTAATTGGAGGCTAATTACTTTACAAATTGTAGTGGATTGACATGAATCCACATATTTGAGGCTTTGTGTCTCTGAGGTGCTGAATTACGGCTGTTTCAACCAAGGTACTCTTGCCTGGCACATCCCATGGACGGAGGAGCCTGGTGGGCTGCAGTCCATGGGGTCGCTAAGAGTCGGACACGACTGAGCGACTTCCCTTTCACTTTCATGCATTGGAGAAGGAAATGGCAACCCACTCCAGTGTTCTTGCCTGGAGAATCCCAGGGACGGGGGAGCCTGGTGGGCTGCCGTCTATGGGGTTGCACAGAGTCGGACACGACTGAAGCAACTTAGCAGCAGCAGCAGCAGCAGCAGCAACCAAGGTAGGAAAAGTTGCAAGCTGTAACCAAATGCAAAACTACTGGAATACAATTGCTAATTAAATGAAGAAGCGTTTCTAAGGTGACACTGACAGGGACAGGGAGTGAAAACAGAAAGGAACAAGGCTTTTACCCTCTTCTAGCTTGCTAGCCTCCTTCACCATGTGTTCAGCTCCCTTAGTATAACTTTCAGGCAAACTTCCCAGGTCTTGCATGAAAATTTGCATAATCCCACCGCTCTTCAGGTGTGTCCCAGAGTAGTCCTTGTACTCTCCCTCTGAGTTCTGCTTGGATATTATCTCTTGTACTTGCAAGCAAGGAAAGAAGTTGTATGATTTCTATTTCATTATTGTAATTGTTCTTCAGTAGCTAATTTGTGTGTAACTCTTTGCAACCCCATGGACTGCAGCAGCCAGGCTTCCCTTTCTTTCTCTATCTCCTGGAGTTTGCTCAGACTTGTGTGCATTGAGTTGGTGATGCCATGCAACCATCACACCCTCTGTCATTGTGGTTGTGGTTGAGTCTCTAAGTCATGTCCGACTCTTGTGACCCCATGGACTGTAGCCCGCCAGGCTCCTCTGTCCATGGGATTCTCCAAGCAAGAATACTGGAGGCGATTGCCATGCCCTTCTCCAGCGGATCTTCCCAACCCAGGAACCGAACCCGGGTCTCCTGCGTTGCAGGCAGTTTGTTAACCGGCTGAGCCATGGGCTACAAATAATTCTCAAGCATTGGTTGTGTGCTTTGGGCTACTCCTTTCTTCCAAACTCTTTTATCACAAATGGATGCACAAAAGTCACAAAGCTGAAGAGTTTTACAGATTAACAGGGCCAATTATATTGATTATGAGAGTTCTCTTCCTACTTCATCCCAGAGAGATAACTGGCATTAAAATTGGTCACTTGGCACCAGGACAGCATGTGGCATGTTCTTTGCTTGTAGCAGCAAATCCCAAAGGGATTCTTGGGCTTATATTTTCTCCCAGTATTGTTATCTTTGGAAATAGGATTCCTGTGGAGTGAATAGAAGGCACTTTTTATTCTAAGGTAATCTGAAAAAAATTGGGCTTTAGTTGAAATTAAAGTGAGAAAACTATTTATAATTCACAAAGCAACTACCTTGTTGAATTGACCAGGCAAAAAAGGTCAGTAAATCACCATATGGGCAAAACCAAAACACTTTACAATAGAATCAAATCATAATATAATTCCATTTCAAGAAATACAGTAAGGCTTTCTTTCCTATAGTTACAATTGATGAAGAAAGCTGAAAGAAAGAAGTGAAGTCACTCAGTTGTGTCCGACTCTTTGCAATCTCATGGACTGTAGCCTGCCAGCCTCCTTCATCCATGGGATTTTCCAGGCAAGAATACTGGAGTGGGTTGCCATTTCCTTCCCCAGGGCATCTTCCCGACCCAGGGATCAAACCCTGGCCTCCCACACTGCAGGCAGACTGAAATGCCTTCAAATGTCTTATCTTTCATTCTTGTTCTCCTTTTCAGTGAAACAGATAATTAGATGTATACTTTGTGGATGTTTTCATTCTCATAAACCCTGAGTAGTTGCATGTAGCTCTGTGTGGCCCAATGTCTCCCTTTATCTTGTAGTAAGCTGATCCATCCTTAATGTTGGTAAGAGTATAGAAATACTAATATTGGTCAATATTTTCATGACTTTGAAATGTTTCATTTGTGTGTTGTGAAGTTCATTGGATAGAAGCTCTTTAAGAGAAAGAGAAAAATTTTATACGTCTATCAATCTAGCTCTATGTATACCTATATCTTTGTCTATATTTATATCTATTTCCATATATAATATATCCATCTATACTTATAGTTCTATATATATTTCACTTTTTTAACATCTAAGATTAACATATAAAATACAGATATAGATTAATATATTTAGGCATTTCTTTGGGATCTTATTGTGCTATTATGACTACAACTCAAGAAGTACCTGATTAAATTATCAAACTGAATGACACAGATTGCAAACACATTAACCCTGGCGAGGGCTGGGAGATCACAAAGACCTCAGATTCTTTTGGATAGCCACTCCCAGAACCATCTACCTCTTAAATGGGTCTCCTGATAATGAGAGATGTTTTAGAGATGAGGAGAGATATTCTGTGGGAAGAAAGTTTCTGAGTGTCCCTTCTAACAAGGCATGCAGCCAGCTTTAAGCCTAAGAATTAATGGCAAGTAAGGGTACCTCAAAAATCTCTCTCTTGTGTTTTTATATATAAGACTATTGTGTAATATATTATAAGGACTTCCCTGGTAGCACAGTGGTAAAGAATTGGCCTGCAGTGCAGGAGATGCAGGTTTGATTCCTGGGTTGGGAAGATCCCCTGGAGGGGGGCATGACAACTTGCACCAGTATTCTTGCCTGGAGAATTCCATGGACAGAGGAGCCTGGCAGGCTATAGTCTGTGGGGTCGCAAAGAGTTGGACACGATTGAGTGACTAACACTTTCACTAAAGTCTCACTGAATTGAGAAGGTAGGTGAGAAAATAAAGCTTTAGAGGTTATCATTTTACTTCAAATGGCAACAACCAACTCAGATCAGAATCCAGATTTATTGATTCTTGATCTTAAGCAACTTCCAGGAAGATGCTTTGTTAAAAAGGATCGTGGCTCCTGGCACTCCTGAAATTCTAAAAGAACTGAAATATTACTTACTCCAATCCTCTTTTGCTTATTCTGAATAAATTCTACTTTGATAATAAAAGTAGCATTAACATTTTTAATTAAAATTATGATTCCATTCATCAAAAAGATACAGTTCCAAGAGAGTAATTATTTATATTTTTTAGCTTAAGTCCATCACCTAAAGTTTCCCAGGTGGTTCAGTGGTAACGAATCTGCCTGCCAATGCAGGAGATGTAAGATATGCAGGTTCCATCCCTGGGTCAGGAAGATCTCCTGGAGAAGGAAATGGCAACCCATTCCAATATTCTTGCCTGGGAGATTCCATGGAAGAGGAGCCTGGCAGACTACACAGTACATGGGGTCACAAAGAGTCAAATGCAACTGAGTATGCACACTCATGCACACACACACATGCACTCATCACCTAAAAAATATATATTTTATTTTTTCTTGAGTATAAGAGGTTTTGAAAGCCTTGGCTCTAATAGCAGAAATATATCCATGCCTGTTCAGAACCCTGAAAATCCTGATTTAGCCCTTTTTTGATTGTGCTATGTGGTGTTATGTTTTTTGCAAGTTGTACCATAGACAAGCCGAGATGGTTCTTCCCCCATTGCTGGCGGCAGAAATGCTTCTACTTTCGAAGGAAAGAAGACTATTAGAGGTTGAATTCCATAACTTCATGTATTAAATGATCATAAACTTGGTGGCCTAAAGCAGCAAAAATTTATTCTCTCATAGTTCTGGAGCTCAGAACTCAATGGCGATGGGTTTAAAGTCAGGGTGATGATCCACCCAGAGGCTCTAGTGGAGCTTCTCTTTCTTGTCTCTTAGGCTTTTTGAGGTTGCTGGCATTCCCTGTGGTCATATCACTCTGAACTCTGCTTCTCTGGTCACACTCTTCCTTCGCTGAGTCTGTAGTCAAACCTCCCTCTACCTCCTTTCTATAAGGATATTTGTCATTGGATTTAGGGCCCACCCTGATAACCTTCTTATTTCAAAATTCTTGATTTTTAACTTAATGATCCTTCCCCCATAAAGTACATCCCCATGTACTGGCAATTAGTAAAACACTAACTTGAAAAGATACGTGCATCCCAATGTTTCCAGCAGCACTATCTACAAAAGACAAGATATGGAAGCAATGCAAGTGCCCATCAACAGATGAATGGGTAGAGATGTAATATATGTATGTACATAGCAGAATATTTCTAGCTACAAAAATTAACGAAAGTCTGCCATTTACAACAATGTAGATTAATCTAGAAAATAGTGAAGTAAGATGAAGATAAATACTGTATGGCATCACATATGTAGAATTTAATAAGTAATACAAATGAATATATATGCAAAACAGAAATAGACTTACAGCTACAAGAAACAAACTAGTGGCTACCAATGGGGAAACGAAGGTAAAGGGACAAATTAGGGATATGGAATTAAGAGATACAAATTACTATGTATAAATAGATAAGCAACAAAGATACAATGTATAGCACAGAGAATCATAGCAAGTATCTTGTAATAACTTTAATAGCGTATAATCTGTAAAAATGCTGAATCATTATGCTGTACACTTGAAATTAATGTAATAATGCAAATCAACTAAACTTCAACTTTAAGAAAAAGAACTTGAACATCTTAATGGGCCCTATTCTGCTCACCACATTCCCCCAAATCATTCAGTTTGATAAGTTTAGTTTTCTGTTTTTAATTCTTATTTCTGTAGGAAATTAAACCACATTTTGAACACAATTATCCATTGATTAATATTTTAACATCCTTTCAGCATGCATTTGATGTCATACATACATAGATATGGTTTCAAATTCCTATTATCTAAGTAAACCTATTGTATTATTCAAGTTATACATTTTATTATTCATTTTTTAAACTTTATTTTTAGCTGTTTTATTGGTTTTGTGGATAAAAAGTTAAATAAAATATAAGTATTGCCTTCAAAGAAACTAGCATAAATGCACTTTCAAGGTTATTCCAAAGTGTGGCCAGACTAATAAAAGTATGCTTCTTCTGGTAATTCATTAGAAAAAACAAAGATTTAAGAGCTTAAATGCAAACTCCCTTTTTTATGTCTTCCACGTGCTCCCCAATCACTCTAGCTGCAAACGGAAAAGAAGATGAACAAATTACCATCTCTCAAAAGGAGAATGATTAGAAAAAAGCATATGGTGACAAACTATATTATGTTCATAATCTGGTCTTTCAAGGCAGCATAGAAAGATTTCACAGTTTTCTAACAGGAATAATTTCCAGTTCAGCATAAACAATTTTTTTAAAATGAACATGGTATATGCATCAGTTGAGTATTTAAACAATCTAAAATTACATATAACGGGGAAGCTGATAACATCAATACCTTAAATCATGACATATTGATTATTTTTTTACAGAAAGGAATGAAAAAAAAAAAAAACCAACTCAGATTCAATGGATGAAAAAAATTATACCACAGTGAAGGAGTTCATACTTTTAGGATTTACGACAGACCCGTGTTTACAGAGAGTTCTCTTTTATATCTTCCTCATCATATATATCAGCAGTCTTTTAGGGAACATCACCCTGATTTCTCTGATCTGTGCTGATTCTTGGCTCCACACACCCATGTATTTCTTCATTGGGAATCTTTCGTACCTGGATCTCTGGTATGCTTCCGTCTATGCCCCCCAAATCCTGATGACCTGCATCTCTGACGACAAGCGCATCTCTTTTGCTGGCTGCCTAGCTCAGTTCTTCTTCTCCGCTGGACTGGCCTACAGCGAGTGTTACCTGTTGGCTGCCATGGCTTATGACCGTTATGTGGCCATCTCTAACCCACTGCTTTACTCCCAGGCCATGTCCCCAAATTTATGTATCAGTCTTGCTGCAGCTTCCTACTTTAGTGGCTTTGTGAACTCAACCATCATCACCAGTGAGACATTTACCTTGAGCTTCTGCGGGAACAATGTCATTGATGATTTCTTCTGTGATCTGCCCCCCCTTGTCAAGTTGGCCTGTGATATGAAGGAAAGCTACCAGGCTGTGCTGTATTTCATACTTGCATCCAACATCATCACTCCTGCTGTGCTTATCCTTGCCTCCTATTTCTTCATCATTGCTGCCCTCTTGAAGATCCGCTCCACCCAAGGCCGCTTGAAGGCCTTCTCCACCTGTGGCTCTCACCTGACAGCTGTCACCTTGTACTATGGGTCAATTCTCTTCATTTACTCCCGGCCAAGTACGAGCTATGCCCTGGAGAGGGATAAAGTGGTGTCTGTGTTCTACACAGTGGTGATTCCCTTGTTGAATCCCTTGATCTATAGCTTAAGAAATAAAGATGTTAAAGATGCCTTGAGGAAAATGTTAGATAGAGCAAAGTTTCTTTAGCAAAGGCTTTGGTAAACAGGAGGTATAATGGTCATCTGAGGTAAATTCACCCATTCCAGTCCATTTTAGTTCGCTGATTCCTAGAATGTCGACGTTCACTCTTGCCATCTCCTGATTTACCACTTCCAATTTGCCTTGATTCATGGACCTAACATTCCAGGTTCCTATGCAATATTGCTCTTTACAGCATCAGACCTTGCTTCTATCACCAGTCACATCCACAACTGGGTATTGTTTTTGCTTTGGCTCCATCCCTTCATCCTTTCTGGAGTTATTTCTCCACTGATCTCCAGTAGCATATTGGAAACCTACCAACCTGGGGAGTTCCTGTTTCAATATCCTATCATTTTGCCTTTTCATACTGTTCATGGGGTTCTCAAGGCAAGAATACCGAAGTGGTTTGCCATGGGAGAAGATACTTGAGAGTCCCTTGGACTGCAAGGAGATCCAACCAGTCCATCCTAAAGATCAGTCCTGGGTGTTCATTGGAAGGACTGATGCTGAAGCTGAAACTCCAATACTTTGGCCACCTGATGGGAAGAGTTGACTCACTGGAAAAGACTCTGATGCTGGGAGGGATTGGGGGCAGGAGGAGAAGGGGATGACAGAGGGTAACATGGCTGGATGGCATCACCGACTCGATGGACATGAGTTTGAGTGAACTCTGGGAGTTGGTGATGGACAGGGAGGCCTGGTGTGCTGCAGTTCATGGGGTTGCAAAGAGTCAGATACAACTGAGCGACTGAACTGAACTGAACTTGGTAAACAAAGTGTGTTTTTTTTTGCTTGTTTTGTGTTTTGCAGATTAGTTTCTATTTTATCGATAACAGTCTGTAAATCTCAGAAATAAATAAATTAAGCAAAAGATAAAATCACTGAATAATGTAGAAATACCAGCCTGTTTTTGTCTTTTTAAATCAGCACTGATGTTCTTGAATATTTTTAAAAATAAATCAGTCTGTGGCAATTGGAAATACTACCAGGCATGCTAGCTCCTAACAGAGTGTATAGTATTACTGGAATTCTGCGAGGTTTTTTTTTTTTTTTTTATTACAATTGACAGCTTATTAATTAATTGTAAGTATAATATTATAATCTAATATAGAATAATAGTATTGGTTATGCAATCACTGTCATGACTAGACAGATGAAATCTCTTGGTTCCAGTCAGATAAATCATAGGTAAGATAAAAGAATGCACACACAGATTTTTTGATTCCAGAGGTACTTATTCATGTTATGAGTTAGTGCTAGTTGAAAGTTCATAAGTACAATATCTACTGTAAAATGCCATTCAAAATAAATTTATTTTTCTTTTCTGATTTTCGTATTTTTGCTTACTGTGAAACAAAGATTTCCTTGACAGCATATATAGGAAAGAACGACTATATTTAGAGTCACAGCAAGCTTCCAATAAAATAATATTTCCCAAAGAAATAAAAGAATGAAGGGCAAAAGAAGAGCTGCTCTATGAAACAGAAATGGAGAAGAAGATAAAGATAGATAATTAGAGAGGTAAAAAGATTTCAAAAGCTTTACATCCAAGAGAGGATTTAGAGTTTGTCAGGGCTGCCATATCAAAATACCAGAGACTGACTGTCATAAACAACTGAAATATATTTCTCACAACTCTGGAGGCTGAAAGGCCAAGATCAGTGAGCCAGCATGGTTGGTTTGTTCTGACGTCTTTTTCCTTTGCTGGCACTTGGTCACTTTCTTTACTTTCTCCCGGCTTGGATCTGTGTGTGTGTGTGTGTGTGCGCATGCGCGCGCAAGCGCATGCGCAAAAGCATCCCTGGTATCTCTTTTCCTGTATCCATTTTTGTTTGTTTTTATAAAGATACAAGTCAGATTGCATTAAGGTTCATTCTAACCATCTCATTTTAACTGAATTTCCTTTATAAAGGCTCTATCTCCAAATTCAGTCACATTTGAATTTACTGGAGATTAGATCTTCAATATATGAATTTTAGAGGGTTGCGATTCAAGTCATGGCCCCAAGAATGGGTAGTGTTTCCTGATGAATTAGACAAGGAAGTGTAGCCTGGACAGATAATGAAACATAGGAGAGGGAAAAACACTATGAATCACATGATAATATCTAGAAGAGTCCAATTAGTACAATTTGGAGAATTTTGTTTGTTTGTTTTTTATCACGCAAATGCTGTGTGTGCCTAGTCAATTCAGTCGTGTCCAACTCTGCAACCCTATGGACCATAGCCTGCCAGGCTCCTCTGTCCATGTGATGCTCCAGGCAAGAATACTGTGGGTTGCCATGCCCCTCTCCAGGTAATATTCCCAACCCAGGGGCTGAAACTGTGCCTCCAAGTCTCCCGCATTGGCAGGCAGGTTCTTTACCCTAGCGCCACCTGGGAAGCCCACACACACAATCACACACAGGTATGATTACATTTGACATACTTATTTTGAGAGTGGGCTTTTAATGAAATGCTCCTCATTTTACCATATCCTAATTAATATATTCTCCCCATGCTCCAAATGAGCTCCAATTGGGTTTTGGAGAGGGAGGCACATATTTCTGGGATGCTCTGCGGAAGAGGTCCCAATGGGCCATTGAGGAAACAGTTATATTAGATCTAACACAGCTCCCCAAAGCATCAGAGGACAGGGAAGAGGGTGTCGCTTCCAGGAGTGTCCTTCCTGATCAAGGGTAAGCAACCAGGGTCAGGGGCAGCTAAGTGCTCTGGCTTTCTGTGACCTCAGAGTCTGGCCTGGCTCTCAAAGGGTCATTCTTATGCAAACACACACACACACGCACAGAGTCTTCTAACTTGAATTTCGTTCGTGTTATATGTGCCCCTCGTTTAGAGTTCTAATTCAGTCTGGTAGCTATGCTGGGTCATCATATATTCATGTACACAGTAGAGAAAATAAGAGGCAAAAAAAGACATGCTTTTTTGACTCTAGTGGTTCTGAGAATGCTGTGCTGTTCAAACAGCTAGTGTGTGATATTTTCCTTCTTGGTCCTCATTTTCTGGTGCTAGAAGGATGCATTCTTCCCTCGAATTTTAAGTGCTCCAGTGAAAGGGGAAAGGGACAGAGGTGCTTCAGGGATCACACAACATATGAAGTCCTTTTATATGGGAGGCTCAACAGGACTGGCTCTGACGTTTTCTTTGTTGCTTATTTTATTCATTTTTTAATTGCAAATTATCTCAAATTCAGAAATTATTTTAGTCCCTCTTGGTGGTTATGAATCTTCTCTTTATTTACTCTTCCTTTTCATGTGACGTAATACACTGACCACTTGAGGGAAGATGTGTCCTGGGGAGTTTGAGCAAGGTTAGAAAGGAGACACATTTAAATTATAAAGGTACTTACTCATTAATTAATTTCAGAAATATTAATCAAGTGCCAATTACATGCTAAGAACTGTTCTATACTTTGGAATACAGCAGTAAACAAAACAGAAAAGTCCTTCTGACCTGTGTTGTTACATTCTGGTGAAGAAAGAGGGACAATAAACTTAAGCAAAAGGAGAGGATTGCAGTTGTCCAGTCACTGACTGACTCTGTAAGTGACCCCATGGACTGCAGCACTCCAGACTCTCAGGTCCTCCCCTGTTTCCCAGAGTTTGCTCAAATCCATGTCCATTGAGCCAATGATGCTATCTAGCCATTTCAACCTCTGCCGTCCCCTTCTCCTTTTGCTTTCAGTCTTTCCCAGCATCAGAATCTTATGTCTGGGGAAAAAGGGCAGGATCTGAGCAGAATAAGAAGGATGGGGATTGTTGATGGGAAAGGAATATAAAATTTAAAATAGATTAATGAGCATGGGCAGAAATGCCAGAAAGTGTCATTTGATAGAAACTTAAAGAAGATGAGAGTGTGAGTCTTGCAAACATCTGGGGAATAGTGTTTACACTGGGGAGCAGATAGATCCAATATATCTGATGCTGTGCCAGGGCTGCTATTCTTAAGAAACATTGAGAAAGTCTATGAGGTTGAAACAGAAATAAAGGAGGAATGAGTCGTAGAAGGTAAGGATCTGTAGGTAATGGAAGGCCTGCTTGTGAAGGACATTAGGGCCACTGTACAGACTTTGACTTTAACTTTAAATAAATTGGTAAATTCATAGTTTTTTTTTTTTTTTAAGAACAAGAGTTACATGAATTCCCTTATTTTTGTAAACAATACTGACTGATACATTGAAAATAAACTATAGAGGAACAAATGTATAGACCAGTTTGAAGGATTTTGCAATATTTTTGGCAAAAATGGTAGTAGTTTGACCAAGATGCTGCCAGTGGAGGTGGTGAAAAGGGCTCAATTCAGGGAATGTTTTGAAGACAGGGACATGAGGATTCCTTGGAATTTTGAAGAGGAGGCAGGAGAGAAGGAGAGTAGGTTGATTCTAAATGTGTGGCTTCAGTAGAATTTACTAATAATAAGAGAAATGAGCAGTTCAATATGCTTGGGGGAGTGAGGGCTAGGAATTCAGCTGTAAACATGTGAAGTTCAAAATATTTATCACTCATCTCATAATTATAGAATATTAGCATTGCAAAGAACTTAAGAATCTTTTAGGAATTGAGTTTTTAACCTAATAATCATAACTACTGAATCAACTAATAGATATCTAGGCATTTGCATCTCTCAAAACTTTTGATTGTTTCAGTTCAATTCAGTGTCTGACTCTTTGAGACCTCATGGGCTGCAGCACACTAGGCTTCCCCGTCCATCACCAACTCCTGAAGCTTGCTCAAAGCTGTGTCCATAAAATCAGTGATACCATCCAACCGTCTCATCCTCTGTCTTCCCCTTCTCCTCCTGCCTTCAATCTTTCCCAGCATCAGGGTCTTTTCCAATAAGTCAGTTTTCCACATAAAGTAGCCAAAGTATTAGAGTTTCAGCTTTAACATCAGTCCTTCCAAAGAATATTCAAGACTGATTTCCTTTAAGAGGGACTGATTGGGTCTCCTTGCAGTCCAAGGGACTCTCAAGGGTCTTCTCCAACACCACAGTACAAAGGCATCAATTCTTCAGTGCTCAGCTTTCTTTATAGTCCAACTCTCACATCCATACATGACTACTGGAAAAACCATAGCTTTGACTCTATGGACCTTTGTTGGCAAAGTAATATCCCTGCTTTTTAGCTTGCTATCCAGGTTGGTCATAGCTTTTCTTTAAAGAAGCAAGTGTCTTTTAATTTCATGGCTTCAGTCACTATTTGCAGTGAATTTGGAGCCCCCCCCCCCCCCCCCCCCGCAAAAAACAGTTTCTCATTGATTCCATTGTTTCCCCATCTATTTGCCATGAAGGGATGGGATCAGATGCCATTATTTCAGTTTTCTGAAGGTTGAGTTCTAAGCCAACTTTTTACTCTCCTCTTTCATTTTCACCAAGAGGCTCTTTAGTTCTTCTCTTTCTGCCATAAGGGTGGTGTCATCTGCGTTTCTGAGGTTACTGATATTTCTCCTAGAAATCTTGATTTCAGTGTGCACTTCATCCATCCCAGCATTTCACATGATATAAACTGCATATTAGTTGAATAAGCAGAGTAACAATATACATCCTTGGATATTTCTTTCCCAGTTTGGAACCAGTCTGTTTTCTTCATTTTTAGTTCTAACTGTTACTTTCTTGACCTGCATACAGATTTCTTAGGAGGAAGGTGAGTTGGTCTGGTATTCCCATCTCTTTAAGAATTTTTCACAGTTTTTTGTGATCCACACAGTCAAAGGCTTTGGCATAGTCAATGAAGCAGAAGTAGATGTTTTTTTCTGGAACTCTCTTGCTTTTTTGATGATCCAGTGGGTGTTGGCATTTTGATCTCTGGTTCCTCTGCCTTTTCTAAATCCAGCTTGAACATCTGAAAGTTAACAGTCCATGTACTGTTGAAGCCTGGTTTGGAGAATTGTGAGCATTACTTTGATAGCATTGTGAGATGAGTGCAGTTGTGCGATAGTATGAACTTTCTTTGACATCGCCTTTCTTAGGGATTGGAATGAAAACTGACCTTTTCCAGTCCTGTGACCACTGCTGAGTTTTCCAAATTTGCTGGCATATTGAGTGCAGCACTTTCACAGCATTATCTTTCAGGATTTGAAATAGCTCAACTGGAATTCCATTAACTCCACTAGCTTTGTTCATAGTGATGCTTTCTAAGGCCCACTTGACTTCACATTCCAGGATGTCTGGTTCTAGGTGAGTGATCACACCATCATGATTATCTGGGACATGAAGATCTTTTTTGTACAGTTCTGTGTACTCTTGCCACCTCTTCTTAATATCTTCTGATTCTGTTAGGTTCATGCCATTTCTGTCCTTTATGTGGCCATCTTTGCATGAAATATCCCCTTGGTATCTCTAATTTTCTTGAAGAGATCTCTAGTCTTTCCCATTCTATTGTTTTCCTCTATTTCTTTGCATGGATTACTGAGGAAGGCTTTCTTATCTGTCTTTGCTATTCTCTGGAACTCTGCATTCAGATGGGTATATCTTTCCTTTTCCCTATTGCCTTTTGCTTGTCTTCTTTTCACAGCTATTTGTAAGGCCTTCTCAGACAACCATTTTATCTTTTTGTGTTTCCTTTTCTTGGGGATGATCTTGATCACTGCCTCCTGTACAATGTCACAAACCTTTGTCTATAGTTCTTCAGGTACTCTGTCTATCAGATCTAATCCCTTGATTCTATTTGTCCCTTCCACTGTATAATCATAAGGGATTTGATTTAGGTCATACCTTAATGGTCTAGTGGTTTTCCCTACTTTCTTCAGTTTAAGTCTGAATTTGGCAATAAGGGTTCATGGTCTGAGCCACAGTCAGCTCCCAGTTGTTTGTTTAAACACAGGAAATTTTGGATGCTGGGAAGAAGATAATAGTCCTTTTAATGTGTTCTCAAAGGGATCCACGAGTCTACAAATTTAATCCAAGTCAGGTAAAGAACCAGGAAGTGGCAATTAGAATAAACAAGCTCACATGATTGATATTTAGGGAAACAAGAATGTGAGAATCTTAAAGTGAAAAGAGGAGTGCTCTTCTTCTGTGGTGCATCACATCTGTCTCTTCAATCAAGATGATGAGAATGGCCCATGTATCCAAAGTGAAGTTCAACTCTTTGCGACCCCATGGACTGTAGCCTACCACGATCCTCCGTCCATGGGATTTTCCAGGCAAGAGTACTGGAGTGGGTTGCCATTTCCTTCTCCAAAACTACATGTTTATTTAAGGATTGTTAATCTGTTCTTCTGGAGAAGGGAATGGCAACCCATTCCAGTATTCTTTCCTAGAGAATTCCATTAACAGAGGAACCTGGTGGGCTACTGTCCATGGGGTCACAAAGGAGTCGGACAAGACTGAGGACTAACTCTGATCTGTTCTTATACATGATATTGTAGACAACCTTTCTACTCTTATCTTTATGATAGATTCTATAAGGGATGTTAATAAATGTAATCTTAGGAACTGAATGCTGGAAAAGGATCAGCTAATTTTTCCTGGGGTGAAATTGTGCTCCAGGAAGGACACTGGCATTCTTAAAAATACACATGTTTTTATCTGTTGATCCCATAGTCCTATTAGGTAAGCAAAAGTATTCACTGTACAGAACAGGAAATTATATATTGTAATAACCTTGGAATATAGGCAGAAAGAGAACTGAATCACTGTGCTATACTCCTGAAACTAACACACTACTGCAAACCAGCTCTACCTCCATAAAAAAGAAAAAAGCAAAACACATGCACAGACACACACATGGGTGATTAGCATCAGGCTCTGCATGTTCAAAAGCAGAGATATTACTTTGCCAACAAAGGTCCGTCTAGTCAAGGCTATGGTTTTTCCTGTGGTCATGTATGGATGTGAGAGTTGGACTGTGAAGAAGGCTGAGCGCCGAAGAATTGATGCTTTTGAACTGTGGTGTTGGAGAAGACTCTTGAGAGTCCCTTGGACTGCAAGGAGATCCAACCAGTCCATTCTGAAGGAGATCAGCCCTGGGATTTCTTTGGAAGGAATGATGCTAAAGCTGAAACTCCAGTACTTTGGCCACCTGATGCAAAGAGTTGACTCATTGGAAAAGACTGTGATGCTGGAAGGGATTGGAGGCAGGAGGAGAAGGGGACGACAGAGGATGAGATGGCTGGATGGCATCACCGACTCAATGGACGTGAGTCTGGGTGAACTCCGGGAATTGGTGATGGACAGGGAGGCCTGGCGTGCTGCGGTTCATGGGGTCGCAAAGAGTCGGACACGACTGAGCGACTGATCTGATCTGCCCCTATCAAGTCAAGGCGCTAAAATGTGTGTTTCAAAGCCTGCCAGTCCTTTGCTGAGTGCATGTGAATAGGCAAATATATATATATATATATATATATATATATATATATATATATTACTATTCCAGGTTTTAGAAAGATTTGGGGGGACACCACTATTCTGGCTTAAATTGTTTCCTTGTGGGAACTTAGCCACATTGTTTTTCTTCAGGTCAGATTTAAAAGATAAGTCAAGCATTACTCATTTTTCTCAGAATGAAAATAGCTGTTACTTTATGATATTTTCTGGTGACATTTTAATGTACATATCATTCATATTTTCCTCATTTCCTAAACATGAAAAAGTGTGGGTTGGAGGTTATTAAAAGACTTGCTCACGACTACAGACCCATCAAGGGACCCAATCAGGATATGAACTCAGGTGCCATTCCAACTGTGCAGCTATGCAAAGCTGACTATACCAGCCCTGTCTCTTCCTAGCTAGGCTTGCTGATGGTCTCTGCTCAGCTGTTATGTTGGCGAGGGCTAGGTGAGGAAGAATGGACTTGCTCATATGACTGGGGTCCAGCTTGCTGTGAGAAAGGAGGTCCAAAAGAGAATGTAACCAGATGTCTCATCTTTCAGCAATCTAACTGAGGCTGATTTATATGGTGGTGTCAGAATTTTAAAAGTGAGAATAGAAGCAGGTAATGTTTCTTGTATGTATGTTGCTCAGTCATGTCTGACTCTTTGTGACCCCATGGACTGTAGCTTGCCAGGCTCCTCTGTCCATGGAACTCTTCAGGCAAGAATGATGGAGTGGGCAGCCTTCCCTTCCCCAGGGGATCTTCCTGACCCAGGGATCGAACCTGGGTCTCCTGCATAGCAGGTGGATGCTTTACTGTCTGAGCCACTAGGGAAGCCCAGTGTTTCTTGAGATCGGTGCTTAATATCTACATGGTGCTGCAAATGTGGCAAACTATTTATCAGTGCAAACCACAAGATCACCCCAGATCAAAGGGTAGATTAGGAGAATCTACTCTTGATTTCATGAAATCAAATTTTAAAAGTCATTAAAATATTAGTCACATAGATCATTGGTTTGTGGTTAATTTACCTCTCTAATTTAGAGACTGACCCTGGGTCTCCTGCATTGACGGTGAGTTCTTTACCATCTGAACCACCAGGGAAGCCCATTAGAGAGTTCATTTCGTGGGCTACAGTCCATAGCATCACAAAGAGTCAGACTGAAGTGACTTAGCACACTGCACACACGCACAACGTATAACATGATTAATCTGTGATCTCAGAATGATGACTACATGATTTGGTCTTTTAATAGAATGTCCTAAAAGTTCCACCAAATTTATTTATTCACTCTTTCCAAGATTTTGGAGCTTCTTGTGTAAAAATACAGAAAAGATGCTTCCACTGTTAACTAATAACTTGAAAAGATCTTGTCTTTAAGACTTTCCTAGTCTTTGGAGGTTAAATTGCTATATTAATACACATTCCTGGTTAAAAGAGGAATTGAAACTGAGAGTCATTTGTTACCATAAGTTCCCAGTTTATGCAAGCCGTAGTAATTTTCCTAAGACTTCTGAGTGCCTCTTTCCTACCTTTATCAGAGGGTAGCCTTAGCAGGTAATAAAGAACGAAGGATTTCAGAGAAATTTCTGTTAGAGGGAACTTTTCCTCTCTTTCAGTCCATTCTCTGATTTGCAGTCAAAATGAACCTTGAAAATATACTTCTGACCATGTTACTTCCTCATGATGGCAGTGTTCCCATTTGTGTTGGTTTCAAGACCTCAATTCCCAATATGGCTTCCAGTAAGCTTAGTGAATAGATAACTCTTACGACTCATTGCTGATTCCTCTCTCCACCCCTTTCTTAAGTTAACCATTCTTAGTTTCTTAGCTCACCAGACTCTCATGTTAAGGATCTGATATATCCTTAACATCAAGTCTTAGTTTCATTGTGAGACATCTTTGATGTTCATTGTAGCATGCAGGATCTATTAGTTGCAGCATGCCAACTCTTAGTGGCAGCACATGGGATCTAGTTTCCTGAACAGGGATTGAACCTGGGCCTCTTGCATTGGGAGAGTGGAGTCTTAGCCACTGGACCTAAAAGGAAGAACCTATAATGCACCCTTTTATACATTATCAATGTAAAGAAAGCTGAGCACCGAAGAATTGATGCTTTTGAACTGTGTTGGAGAAGACTCTTGACAGTCCCTTGGACTGCAAGGAAATCCAAGTAGTCTATCCTAGAGGAAATCAGTCCTGAATATTCATTGGAAGGACTGGTGCTGAAGCTGAAACTCCAGTACTTTGACTACCTGGTGTTGAAGGACTGACTCATTTGAAAAGACTGTGATGCTGGAAAAGATTGAAGGCTGGAGAAGGGGATGACAGAGGATGAGATGGTTGGATGGCATCACCGACTCTATAGACATGAGTGAGTAAACTCCAGGAGTTGGTGATGGACAAGGAGGCCTGGCATGCTGCAGTCCATGGGGTCACTAAGAGTTCGACACGACTGAGCAACTGAACTGAATATAATAACAAAAAACTCCACCCAAGATAATTCTATTAAGTTTGAGTATGTTTAGAAAGTTGTATTGTACAACTGAACAACAATGGCACTATAACTGTGAAGCTCCCAGGATGTACGGGAATCAGTCACATAACTAATACACTTTGGTTGAAGTTCTAATAGATGAAGAGAAGTGGTAAGAGGGAGGATTATAAAAATTTAAGTTAAAACAAGTTTACAGAACCTAGGATATATGACTAAAGCATCTGTGCTTTGGGTATTAATGAGAAGAAATCCATTATATGCTGAAAAGAAATGGAACGGCCTTTGGGACTCCAAAGTTGCTTTTACCATCATGTCATTAGTCAAGTCACATCCTCTCTGAACCCTCAGCTACATTGGAAAGGTTAGGATAACAAGTCATTGAAAGATTAAGTTACTTCACTAAGTAACAAGTGGAACCAATATATCTTGAGGTAGAATATTTGGATTTGCATTCTAGGTATAGAACTGCCTCTGGTTAAGTAAATTAAATTAAATTTAAAGTAATTAATTTAAATTAAAGTAAATCACGGTTCTCTTAGTTTTAGCTTTCTCTCACTGCCTCTATGGGGGCTTCGCAGGTGGAGCTAGTGGTTAAGAATCTGCCTGTCAATGCAGGAGATGTAAGAGATGCAAGTTCAATCTCCGAGAGCTCTGGAAGTTCAAGATATAAACCTGGAATGATTCATAATTTTTCAATGGAGCTTTGACACCAAAAAATTGGTTCTTTGTAATATTCAACATTACTGAATCCAAATGTGCTTCAACTATGTATATAAATCTCACATGAACTAGAGAAAAGTGCAGAATACTTTTCTCACTTTGAAGGCAAAGAAATTCAAGTTGTCAGAGAATTATAGGATTGTCTTAGCTGGAAGAAGAAGAGAAAAATATATTTACTTATAAGAGAGGTCAATGGCTTAACAGTTGAGAACATGAGGTCTTGGTACAGAAAATTCTAGGTTCAAATACTATCTCTGCTGTTAATCAGTTCTAGGCCCTTGGAAACATTTCTTAAACTACATGAAGATTATAATAATATCTTTAAAAACTGTGGAAAGTATTAAGTGGGTTAAGTATAGGATTTAGGACACTGTCCAAACAAAGTGAAATGTGTGTGTGTGTGCGTGTGTATATGTGTGTATGTGTATTTCTATGTGTGCTAATAGTGACAGGAGCAATGCAGTGTATTGATATTTGTTGAACTATCAGCATCATGCTAGACACATAGATTCTCAATAATACATGCAGAATACTCAAAACTTTTGACCACTCATCATGTACCAGATATTTGGCTGACATATCTCTATGTATCTGCTTAACTCAATCAGACAACCTGTCAGTGTCCTCATTTTGTTCATTCATTTGACGAGACTCAGATACCCACCCTGCATTAAGCAAATAGCAAGTGAAAGCCTTAATTCTAAAATCAGTTATTTCCCCCAATTCTAGTGGTCTTCCCAAGTGACAGACTGAAGATGCGGTATTTTACTGACAGTGTAAGGGATTAATACACCTCCTAGCAGTTGTTAATTGATACCTCTATTTCTTTATTCCAAAAGAAAAATCAGCAATTTTTTCTCGTTATCTTATCAAGCTTTCTCCTAGTGGACATGGATGTTGGAAATCACACCATCCTGACTGAATTCATCTTACTGGGTCTCTCAACAGACCCCCAGTGGCAACTAATACTATTTGGAGTATTTCTGACTGTCTATTTGGTAACCTTGTCAGGGAACATGACCTTGGTTATCTTAATTCGTATTGATTCCCACCTGCACACACCTATGTATTTTTTCATTGGCAATCTGTCTTTCTTGGATTTCTGGTACACCTCGGTGTACACTCCCAGAATCCTGGCTACTTGTATTTCAGAAGACAAGCGCTTTTCCTTGGCTGAATGTGGAGCCCAGCTATTCTTTTCTTGTGTTGTGGCCTACACTGAGTGTTTTCTCCTAGCAGCCATGGCATATGACCGCCATATGGCGATCTGTAACCCGCTACTTTATTCGAGTTCTATGTCTCATTCTCTCTGTACCAGACTTGTTGCTGGCTCCTATATAGGAGGGTTCTTGAATGCCATAGCACATACTGCCAACACTTTTCGCCTAAGTTTCTGTGGCAAAAATATCATCGACCACTTCTTCTGTGATGCTCCACCACTGGTGAAGATGTCATGTACAGACACCAAGGTCTATGAGGAGGTCGTCTTGGGTCTCGTGGGTTTCACGGTCCTCTCGAGCATTCTTGTCATAATCATTTCCTATTTCCGCATCCTTCTTGCTATTCTGAGGATCCGCACGGCTTCAGGAAGGCGCAAAGCCTTCTCCACCTGTGCCTCACACCTGGTCTCGGTCACGCTCTTCTATGGATCCTTGCTCTTCATGTACTCAAGGCCGAGCTCCACCTACTCCCTGAAGAGAGACAAAGTGGCTGCCCTGTTCTACACTGTGGTCAACCCACTGCTCAACCCTCTCATCTATAGCCTGAGAAACAAAGACGTCAAAGAGGCCTTCTGGAAAGCGGCAAAGACCATAAGACCTCAGAGATGATGGTGATCTTTTTTGCAGAATGTTCTCATTACATTTCCTAGGTTATTGGCTTATTAACACATTTGTAAACATTACCATATTTCAAGTAAATGCAGCATGTTATACTTAAAAGAAGAAACACAGATTAAACCATGTTGTTGTTGTTACTCCCTTTTTGTGATTAAACTATTTTAAACATACAATATTAGTGTGTTTGATGTTTTAAGATACTATAGTATGCTTGATTCTGTAGTTGTGATTTAGATGCTTAGTCATGCTGGACTGTTGCAACTCCATGAACTGTAGCCTATCAGGCTCCTCTGTCTTTGAGTTTCTCCAGACAAGAAGGTTAAAGTGGTTTACCATTTCTTTCTGCAGGGGATCTTCCTGACCCAGGCATCAGACCCGTGTCTCCTAAACTGCAAGTGGATTCTTTACCACTGAGCCACGATGGGAAACTTACTATGCTTCTTAGCAATACTATATTTTCCATAGCATTTGTCTGCCTGATTATCTTTGGAAAGTCTTAGAGATAGAAAGGAACGTGATAGATTTTTGTATAAAGTTTGATTTTGAATCATAGTGCACAAACTTCATTCTGTGGGGAAAATATTTGGAGTGGCTAAATTTTTGGAAATTGACTCAAGATTTTATACACGTTTATTTTAGGAAGTAATTCCACCATATTTATTCAAGAGTTCTAAATGAGTACATAGAAAATATCGTAAATTTATGTCTTTGTAAAATTGATGTATTCTACATTAATTTAATATAGGGTCAAATATTTGGCAAAATATTAAATTGATGTAGACAAAATGCTAGGTCCATGAATCAAGGCAAATTGGAAGTGGTCAAACAGGAGATGACAAAAGTGATCATCGACATTTTAGGAATCAGTGAGCTAAAATGGACTGGAATGGGTGAATTTAACTCAGATGACCATTATCTACTACTGTGGCCACGAATCCCTTAAAAGAAATGGAGTAGACATCATAGTCAACAAAAGAGCCTGAAATGCAGTATTTGTATTCAATTTCAAAAATGACAGAATGATCTCTGTTTGTTTCCAAGGCAAACCATTCAATATCACAGTAATCCAAGTCTATGCCCTGACCAGTAATGCTAAAGAAGCTAAAGTTGAATGGTTCTACGAAGACCTAGAAGATGTTCTAGAAATAACACCCCAAAAAGATGTCCTTTTCATTTTAGGGAAGTGGAACACAAAAGTAGGAAGTCAAGAAATACCTAGAGTAGCAAGCAAATTTGGCCTTGGAGTACAGAATGAAGCAGGCAAAGGCTAATAGAGTTTTTCCAAGAGAACGCACTGGTCATAGCAAACACCCTCTTCCAAAAACACAAGAGAAAACTCTACACATGGACATCACCGTATGATCAATACCAAAATCAGACTGATTATATTATTTGCAGTCAAAGAGGGAGAAGCTTTATACAGTCCACAAAACAAGACTGGGAGCTGACTGTGGCTCAGATCATGAACTCCTTATTGCCAAATTCAGACTTAAATTGAAGAAAGTTAAGGAAAACAACTAGACCATTCAGGTCTGACCTAAATCAAACCCCTTATGATTATGCAGTGACAGTGCAAAATAGATTGAAGGGATTAGATCTGATGGACAGAGTGCCTGAAGAACTATGGATGGAGATTCGTGACATTGTACAGGAGGCAGTGATCAATACCACCCCCAAGAAAAAGAAATGCACAAAAGCAAAATGGTCGTCTGACGAGGCCTTACAAATAACTGAGAAAAGAAGAGAAGCTAAAGGCAAAGGAGAAAAGGAAAGATTTGCCCATTTGAATGCAGAGTTCCAAAGAATAGCAAGGAGAGATAAGAAAGCCTTCCTCAGTGATAGATGCAGAGAAATAGAGGAAAATAATAAAATGGGAAAGACTAGAATGCCTTTCTCAGAATCATTTCAATCAGTTTCTGCACCCCCAGGATTGTAGATTCCTACAATCCCTTAGGATTTGATGGCAATTAAATAAAACTGTGTTTTGAGAAATTGGGAATTAGTAAGATGGAAAAGCGGAGAAGGCAATGGCACCCCACTCTAGTATTCTTGCCTGAAAAATCCCATGGACGGAGGAGCCTGGTAGGCTGCAGTCCATGGGGTCGCGAAGAGTTGGACACGACTGAACGACTTCTCTTTGGAGAAGGAAATGGCAACCCACTCCAGTGTTCTTGCCTGGAGAATCCCAGGGACGGGGGAGCCTGGTGGGCTGCCTTCTCTGAGGTTGCACAGAATCGGACACGACTGAAACGACTTAGCAGCAGCAGCAGCAAGATGGAAAAGGGGACGACAGAGGATGAGATGGTTGGATGGCATCACCGACTGGATGAGTTTTACATAGAGTTTGAGCAAGCTCCAGGAGTTGGTGATAGATACAGAAGCCTGGTGTGCTGCAGTCCACGGAGTCACAAACAGTTGGACATGACTGAGTGACTGAACTGAAGATGGAGAAATTTATTTTTAAGACTAAGTTTTCCTAGTGAGAATTTTCATTCTCATTTTTCTTTAGTTATGTAGAAGCCAAATTAAACTTATGTGTATACATATGCATACCATATATATATATATATGTTCAGAACATGCATATATATGCATATGTTATTCAAATCATGTGCACATTAAAGTCACATGTTGATTAACATTATTTTTTAAACATTTTAATTTATCTATTTTTAGTTGAGGGAGAGTTTCTTTCCAGTATTGTGCTGGTTTCTGCCATACAGCAATATGAATCAGCCATAGGTATATATATATATGTGTCTCTCTCTCCTGAACCTCCCTTCCACTTCCCACCTGAACCCACATCTCTAGGTTTGTCACAGAGCCCCAGTTTGGGCTCCCTGAGTCTTACAGTACATTCTGTTTTACATATGATAATGTACGTGTTCCTGTGCTACTCTTTCCATTCGTCCCATGGTCTCCTTCCACGCCTTCTATCCCAAGTCTGTTCTCCATGTCTTTGTCTCTATTGCTGCCTTTGTTACATGTTGAATACATTTCCTCTGTTCTTCCAAATCCATACTCCATCCTTTTAATCTCATTTCTTCTACAGGATGCTCAGCTGTACTAACTGCATCAGTCAGCTCATTTGTTCTCTGCATACTTAGTGTGTTTAGAACATAGCAGTGGTTGTGACTAGAAGGGAAAAGAGTAGGGTCAGAGTATTTTTTCCCAGCCTTCTTTCTTGCAAAATATCATAGCTGGCTTCATCCCTGGACCTAAACCATAGATCCTGATGGATGGCCCATTTCAAAGCTTCCCGTTCAGTGCTCATAACCTCTTTCTTTTCTTATACTGATTCCTCTAGGAACAGAGGAGGTAACAGCTCTCAGAAGTTATTAGTTCTAGATTTATCACACTAGTCTGGAAATTCTGCAAGCCTTAGATATCCCTTTGTATTTAGTTCAGTTCAGTTGCTCAGTCGTGTCTGACTCTTTGCAACCCCAGGAATTGCAGCACACCAGGCCTCCCTGTCCATTACCAACTCATGAAGTTCACTCAAACTCATGTCCATTGAGTCGGTGATGCCATCCAGCCATCTCATCCTCTGTTGTCCCCTTCTCCTTCTGCCCCCAATCCCTCCTAGCATCAGGGTCTTTTCCAATGAGTCAGCCTTCGCATGAAGTGGCCAAAGTACTGGAGTTTCAGCTTTAGAATCATTCCTTCCAAAGAACACCCAGGGCTGATCTCCTTTAGAATGGACTGGTTGGATCTCCCTGCAGTCCAAGGGACTCTCAAGAGTCTTCTCCAACACCACAGTTCAAAAGAATCAATTCTTTCGTGCTCAGCTTTCTTCACAGTCCAACTCTCACATCCATACATGACTACTGGAAAAACCATAGCATTGACTAGACGGACCTTTGTTGGCAAAGTAATGTCCCTGCTTTTGAATACTTTGTATTAATACCTTTATTAAACCCTCACTGAATTAACCAGTTTGTGTGGCCTTCCGCTACCTGCCAGGTTCATAACTGATATTGGTGTTAGAGCAGTCTCAGGAGACAAACATTCAAATATAATTGAATTGTTCACTTATTTGAAGATTAGACATTTAAACTCATCCTGGTGGGAAATGGCACAGTGATAATATATAGCATCTTGGAGTGGCTTACCGTGCCCTTCTCCAGTGGATCTTCCTGACCCAGGGATCAAACCCATGTCTCTTACGTCTCCTGCACTGGCAGGTGGGTTCTTTTCCACTAGCCCACCTGAGATGCCCCTGTAGTAGTATCAGACTTACTTAAATGATCACCAGTGGCATCGTGGAGTGAAAGCTAGGTGGAAACAAAGCACCAAGGGATCGCTTCCTGTAGCAGAGAAGCATGCAGATGGAGATTATGAACATCATGGTGGGAGTTGGCTTCTGCTGCAGTTTAAACCAGAGACTAACCAATTGATAAAACAAACAGGTGGCATCAAGCTTAAACTATGTATTTGAAGAAGTCTCTCACTTCCTCTGGTCCTTGGGAAACTATATTTGAGGACAGATGCTATGACCCTATTGTAGCAGTGCAGAGTTACCTCCCTAAATAAACTTGTTTGGTATTTAAGGAAAGATAAGAATATGATTAAAGTAAAGAAAGTAGGGAAAATCACTAGACCTACTAGACATACTACTAGACATACCATTCAGGTATGACCTAAATCAAATCCCTTATGATTATACAGTGGAAGTGAGAAAAAGATTTAAGGGCCTAGATCTGATAGATAGAGTGCCTGATGAACTATGGAATGAGATTCATGACGTTGTACAGGAGACAGGGATCAAGACCATCCCCATGGGAAAGAAATGCAAAAAAGCAAAATGGGTGTCTGTGGAGGCCTTAAAATAGCTGTGAAAAGAAGAGAAGCAAAAAGCAAAGGAGACAGTCCTAAGGCGAAAGTTCATAGCAATACAGGCATACCTCAAGAAACAAGAAAAAAGTCAAATAAATAACTTAACTCTACACCTAAAGCAACTAGAAAAGGAAGAAATGAAGAACCCCAGGGTTAGTAGAAGGAAAGAAATCTTAAAAATTAGGGCAGAAATAAATGCAAAAGAAACCATAGCAAAAATCAACAAAGCCAAAAGCTGGTTCTTTGAAAGGATAAATAAAATTGACAAACCATTAGCCAGACTCATCAAGAAACAAAGGGAGAAAAATCAAATCAATAAAATTAGAAATGAAAATGGAGAGATCACAACAGACAACACAGAAATACAAAGGATCATAAGAGACTACTACCAGCAATTATATGGCAATAAAATGGACAACGTGGAAGAAATGGACAAATTCTTAGAAAAGTACAACTTTCCAAAACGGGACCAGGAAGAAATAGAAAATCCTAACAGACCCATCACAAGCACAGAAATTGAAACTGTAATCAGAAATCTTCTAGCAAACAAAAGCCCAGGTCCAGAGGGCTTCACAGCTGAATTCTACAAAAATTTAGAGAAGAGCTAATACTTATCCTACTCAAAACCTTCCAGAAAATTTCAGAGGGTGGTAAACTTCCAAACTCATTCTATGAGGCCACCATCACCCTAATACCAAATCCTGACAAAGATGCCACAAAAAAAGAAAACTACAGGCCAATATCACTGAAGAACATAGATGCAAAAATCCTTAACAGAATTCTAGCAATCAGAATCCAACAACACATTAAAAAGATCATACACCATGACCAATGGGCTTTATCCCAGAGATGCAAGGATTCTTCAATATCCGCTAATCAATCAATGTAATACACCACATTAACAAATTGAAAAATAAAAACCATATGATTATCTCAATAGATGCAGAGAACGCCTTTGACAAAATTCAACATCCATGTATGATAAAAACTCTCCAGAAAGCAGGAATAGAAGGAACATACCTCAACATAATAAAAGCTATATATGACAAATCCACAGCAAACATTATCCTCAATGGTGAAAAATTGAAAGCATTTCCTCTAAAGTCAGGAACAAGACAAGGGTGCCCACTTTCACCACTACTAGTCAACATAGTTTTGGAAGTTTTGGCCACAGCAATCAGAGCAGAAAAAGAAATAAAAGGAATCAAATTGGAAAAGAACAAGTAAAAGTCTCACTGTTTGCAGATGACATGATCCTCTACATAGAAAACCCTAAAGACTCCACCAGAAAATTACTAGAACTAATCAATGAATATAGTAAAGTTTCAGGACATAAAATCAACACACAGAAATCCCTTGCATTCCTATACACTAATAATGAGAAAATAGAAAGAGAAATTAAGGAAACAATTCCATTCACCATTGCAGTGAAAAGAATAAAGTACTTAGGAATATATATACCTAAAGAAACTAACGACCTATATATAGAAAACTATAAAACACTGGTGAAAGAAATCAAAGAGGACACTAATAGATGGAGAAATATACCATGTTCATGGATTGAAAGAATCAATATAGTGAAAATGAGTATACTACCCAAAGCAATTTATAGATTCAATGCAATCCCTATCAAGATACCAATGGTATTCTTCACAGAGCTAGAACAAATAATTTCACAGTTTATGTGAAAATACAGAAAACCTCGAATAGCCAAAGCAATCTTGAGAAAGAAGAATGGAACTGGAGGAATCAACCTGCCTGACTTCAGGCTCTACTACAAAGCCACAGTCATCAAGCCAGTATGGTACTGGCACAAAGACAGAAATATAGATCAATGGAACAAAATAGAAAGCCCAGAGATAAATCCATGCACATATGGACACCTTATCTTTGACAAAGGAGGCAAGAATATACAATGGATTAAAGACAATCTCTTTAACAAGTGGTGCTGGGAAAACTGGTCAACCACATGTAAAAGAATGAAACTAGAACACTTTCTAACACCATACACAAAAATAAACTCAAAATGGATTAAAGACCTAAACGTAAGATCAGAAACTATAAAACTCCTAGAGGAGAACATAGGCAAAACACTCTCTGACATACATCACAGCAGGATCCTCTATGACCCACCTCCCAGAATATTGGAAATAAAAGCAAAAATAAACAAATGGGACCTAATGAAACTTAAAAGCTTCTGCACAACTAAGGAAACTATAAGCAAGGTGAAAAGACAGACTTCAGAATTCGAGAAAATAATAGCAAAGGAAGCAACTGACAAACAACTAATCTCAAAAATATACAAGCAACTCCTACAGCTCAATTCCAGAAAAATAAATGACCCAATCAAAAAATGGGCCAAAGAACTAAATAGACATTTCTCCAAAGAAGACATACAGATGGCTAACAAACACATGAAAAGATGCTCAACGTCACTCATTATCAGAGAAATGCAAATCAAAACCACAATGAAGTACCATTTCATGCCAGTCAGAATGGCTGCGATCCAAAAGTCTATAAGCAATAAATGCTAGAAAGGGTGTGGAGAAAAGGGAACCCTCTTACACTGTTGGTGGGAATGCAAACTAGTACAGCCACTATGGAGAACAGTGTGGAGATTCCTTAAAAAACTGGAAATAGAACTGTCTTATGATCCAGCAATCCCACTGCTGGGCATACACACTGAGGAAACCAGAAGGGAAAGAGACACGTGTACCCCAATGTTCATCGCAGCACTGTTTATAATAGCCAGGACATGGAAGCAACCTAGATGTCCATCAGCAGATGAATGGATAAGAAAGCAGTGGTACATATCCACAATGGAGTATTACTCAGCCATTAAAAAGAATGCATTTGAATCAGTTCTAATGAGGTGGATGAAACTGCAGTCTATTATACAGAGTGAAGTAAGCCAGAAAGAAAAACACCAATACAGTATACTAACGCATATATATGGAATTTAGAAAGATGGTAACAAAACCCCTGTATACGAGACAGCAAAAGAGACACTGATGTATAGAACAGTCTTTTGGACTCTGTGGGAGTGGGAGAGGATGGGTGATTTGGGAGAATGGCATTGAAACATGTATAATATCATATAGGAAATGAGTCACCAGTCCAGGTTTGATGCATGATAGTGGATGCTTGGGGCTGGTGCAGTGGGAAGACCCAGAGGGATGTTATGGGGAGGGAGGAGGGAGAAGGGTTCAGGATGGGGAACACATGTATACCTGTGGCAGATTCATTTTGATATATGGCAAAACCAATACAATATTGTAAATTTAAAAAATAAAATAAAATTAAAAATAAAAAAAGCAACGGAAACATATAAGCATCTGAATGTATAGTTCCAAAAAATAGCAAGAAGAGATAAGAAAGCCTTCCTCAGTGATCAATGCAAAGAAATAGAGGAAAACAACAGAATGGGAAAGACTAGAGATCTCTTCAAGAAGATTAGAGATACCAAGGGAACATTTCATGCAAAGATGGGCTCGATAAAGGACAGAAATGGCATGGACCTAACAGATGCAGAAGATATTAAGAAGAGGTGGCAAGAATACATAGAATAACTGTACAAAAAAGATCTTCACGACCCAGATAATCATGATGGGGTGATCACTGACCTAGAGCCAGACATCCTGGAATGTGAAGTCAAGTGGACCTTAGAAAGTATCACTACGAACAAAGCTAGTGGAGATGATGGAATTCCAGTTGAGTTATTTCAAATCCTGAAAGATGATGCTGTGAAAGTGCTACACTCAGTATGCCAGCAAATTTGGAAAACTCAGCAGAGGCCACAGGACTGGAAAAGGTCAGTTTTCATTCCAATCCCAAAGAAAGGCCATGCCAAAGAATGCTCAAACTACCGCACAATTGCACTCATCTCACAGGCTAGTAAAGTAATGCTCAAAATTCTCCAAGCCAGGCTTGAGCAATACGTGGAGCGTGAACTTCCTGATGTTTAAGCTGGTTTTAGAAAATGCAGAGGAACCAGAGATCAAATTTCCAATATCTGCTGGATCAATGAAAAAGCAAGAGATTTCCAGAAAAACATCTTATTTCTGCTGTATTGACTATGCCAAAGCCTTTGCCTGTGTGGATCACAATAAACTGTGGAAAATTCTGAAAGAGATGTGAATACCAGACCACCTGACCTGCCTCTTGAGAAATCTGTATGCAGGTCAGGAAGCAACAGTTAGAATTGGACATGGAACAACAGACTGGTTCCAAATAGGAAAAGGAGTATGTTAAGGCTGTATATCGTCACCCTGCTTATTTAACTTATATGCGGAGTACATCATGAGAAACGCTGGGCTGGAAGAAGCACAAGCTGGAATCAAGATTGCTGGGAGAAATATCAATAACCTCAGATATGCAGATGACACTGCCCTTATGGCAGAAAGTGAAGAGGAACTAAAAAGCCTCTTGTTGAAAGTGAAAGGGGAGAGTGAAAAAGTTGGCTTAAAGCTCAACATTCAGAAAACGAAGATCATGGCATCCGGTCCCAGCACTTCACGGGAAATAGATGGGGAAACAGTGGAAACAGTGTCAGACTTTATTTTTCTGTGCTCCAAAATCCCTGCAGATGGTGACTGCAGCCAAGAAATTAAAAGACGCTTACTCCTTGGAAGGAAAGTTATGAACAACCTAGATAGCATATTGAAAAGCAAAGACATTACTTTGCCAACAAAGGTTCATCTAGTCAAGGCTATAGTTTTTCCAGTGGTCATGTATAGATGTGAGAGTTGGACTGTGAAGAAAGCTGAGTGCCGAAGAATTGATGCTTTTGAACTGTGGTGTTGGAGAAGACTCTTGAGAGTCCCTTGGACTGCAAGGAGATTCAACCAGTCCATTTTGAAGGAGATCAGCCCTGGGATTTCTTTGGAAGGAATGATGCTAAAGCTGAAACTCCAGTAATTTGGCCACCACATGCGAAGTGTTGACTCATTGGAAAAGACTCTGATGCTGGGAGGGATTGGGGGCAAGAGGAGAGGGGGACGACAGAGGATGAGATGGCTGGCTGGCATCACTGACACAATGGATGTGAGTCTTAGTGAACCCCGGGAGTTGGTGGTGGACAAGGAGGCCTGGCATGCTGTGATTCTTGGGGTTGCAAAGAGTTGGACTCGATTGAGCGACTGAACTGAACTGAACTGAAAAATATGAGCAGAAAGGAGTGAGGTTCTGAGCCAGAGAATAGGGGCATTTGGGCAGAAAGGTAAAAATCTGAGAATTCTCATCTCAAGTCCTTAAGTTTCATTCAAAAAACCAATAGTTTCCCCTTTTATCTAGGGAATAAGAACTTTCATAGCACTGTCTCATTATTGTCTGTACCTGGAGGGTTGAACACATGCAGAAACAAGTCTCCCTTACACTCAGCCCCATCATCCTTCCTTTCCTCTGTGTTTGGTGTGATACTTCAAAACCCAAATAGCCCAGATGGTGAAACGCCAAATCCAATCGCTAATAATTTCAGGACATCACCAATCAAGGTTGGCAAGAATCTGGAGAATATATATAGGAATGGATTCCGAGAGAATGAGGCCAAGGACAATGGAACTCTAAGTTTAGTGTGGCTAACTGTATTGACACAGGAACACTAAGCAAGGGTTTGGGATTTGAAATCAGAATGTCAGACCAACCTGGCATGGTATTGAAGATGGATGACAAAATTATTTTAAATAACCTATTAGGTGTAATCTACTCCACTGCTGCCTAAAGGTCACCCTCCCCACCTCTCACCTGGCTTCTCCAAGGGCTCCAAAACATTCACTTTTCCAAGGTATTCATTGGAAGGTCTGATGCTGAAGCTGAAACTCCAATACTTTGGTCACCTGATGAGAAGAACTGACTCATTTGAAAAGATCCTGATGCTGGGAATGCTTGAAGGCAGGAGGAGAAGGGGATGACAGAGCATTAGATGGTTGGATGGCACCACCGACTCAATGGACACGCACTTGAGTAAACTCCGGGAGTTGTTGATGACAGGGATGCCTGGCGTGCTGCAGTCCATGGGGTTGCAAAGAGTCAGACACGTCTGAACGACTGAACTGAACTGAACTGAAGAAACACATTGTTTAGGGAGTCATTAGCACCCTTGTAAAGCTCGGCAGGAGCTACCATCAGTATGCTATGGGTGATGGCAAGAGAAGCTGCTGTGGGTTTGGACTCCAGAACATTAGAAGCTAGGTTGCAGTGCATAGCTGTCAGTCTCACACTAGAAAGAAATGTTTAAGTGAATATTTTTCTGTCATAGTTTCTCTGAAGAGTTAGCTACTGATTGCTGAGGGTCAAGGCACATGTATACACATATTTGTTTACTTACAGAGATGTTATATATATAAAAACCACCTTAGAGGTGAATGGGCTCCGTTCCTTGTCAGATGAAGGAACTAGCAACTATAATGGAAACCTGATGTGCTCAAAGTCACATAGGTAAAAGCACAATTTTGTCAAGAACCTGGTCCCCCTGATAGATTCTAGGGTACCGTGATATCTGTTCATAGAAAAAGGACAAAAAGAAAGACAAGAGGGAGAAATGAAGGAGAAAAACTCCAATAGCTATCACACTGAAAGGGAATATTAAGCATTGTGATAATCCATTAACTCATGACCCTTCCCCAAAGACCTTCCATTAAAGAAAAAAGAAGATAATTGCATTTTTGTGGGATTTTAGAAATCACAATAAAGTAGCATAGGAATTTTACCCTTTAGTTACTTATTTTTACAGAGAGTCACTGTTTTCTGGTACTTCCTGATGAAGCTTTAAAGGGAAGGAAATAGTGTTGAGCACTCAGGAAATAATGACACTTGATCTCCTTTACCTTTACTTTGTCCTCTTTTCTTTCTTTTTTAAGGAGCTTGTTTTCTTTGGATGTGGACTCTTTTTAACGTCTTTATTGAACTTGTTGCAATATTGCTTCTATTTTATGTTTTGTTTTTTTTTTGCCATGAGGTGTGTGGGGTTTTAGCTTTCTCATCAGAGATTGAACCCACACCCCTTGCATTGGAAGATGAAGTCTTAACCACTGGGAAATCAGGGAAGTCCCTGGAAGGTGCTTCTTGTTGAGCACATACCTTTATAAACAGATGGTGTTGCTTTCACACACATTTGGTAAAAATTCTTCAAGAAAGGTAACTTTCCCTACTAAGCTCACTTTGGAATATATTGCTTGGCTGTCCACATATGGATAAATGGTAATATAAAAATGCAAAAGTTTTAAGTATATTATAAAAATGTCAATATTTATATACAATATATTTATAAACACTGGCAAAACCACATTAAATCTTTTTAAAGTTCTATTACATAGAAGTGAAATAAAATTCATATTTTATGATGACACCAGAAAAATTTAGAGATAATAAAAGAGTTTTGATGTCCTTTGTTCTCCTTGCTCCTCTGTGCTGTGCATTGTGCATTGTGCATCAGCAATACGCATCAACCCATCAACAGAAATGCACTCTCAACCATAAAGACCAACCCTCTCCCAGTGTCAATAGCTCCTTAAAAGAAAACTTTGCTTCTTGATCCTGTAAGGAGCCATGGCATATTTAGATTTGGATTGTGTAACCTGTCGATGGGCTTCCCTGATTGCTCAGTTGGTAAAGAATCTGCCTGCAACGCAGGAGACCTGGCCTCAGTCCCTGTGTTGGGAAGATCCCCTGGAGAAGGGACAGGCTACCCACTCCAGTATTCTGGCCCGGAGAATCCCATAGACTGTATAGTCCATGGGGTCGCAAAGAGTCAGACATGACTGAGTGACTTTCACTTTTTTCAGCCTGTCAATAATCCATCATTTAATGTACATCCCTCTGTCTCAAAAAACCTTTATAACTGTCCCTTGACTTCTTGCTGCAGTTAATGGGGTTGCAAAGAGTCAAACATAACTTAGCAACTGAACAACACATAACAATAACGACTTCTAAAGTGCAGAAGGCTTCTCAGAGTTTTCTGAGATGTTATAATTCTCAATTTGGCTTGAATAAAATTTTTCTTTTCTTTCTCAGATTGACTAATTTTTCATTGGCATAGGTAATATATTAATTCATGCCTGCTTGCTACTAAAAGGAGTTATAAAGAAAGTGAAGTAGCTCAGTCGTGTCTGACTTTTTGAGACCCCTTGGACTGTAGCCCATCAGGCTCCTCCATCCATGGGATTTTCCAGGGAAGAGTACTGGAGTGGGTTGACATTTCCTTCTCCAAGGAATCTTCCCTACCCAGGGATCGAACCTGGATCTTCCACATTGTAGGCAGACACTTTACCATCTGAGCCACCAGGGAAGTTAAAAGGAGTTAAGTCATGCTGAAATATAAAGATGAAAAATGATGAAAGTCCCCTTTAACCTTTTACTTCATAATCTTCAAATCCAACTTTCTTCTCATGAAATAACAATCTTGCCTCTTAACTTTTTAAATGGATTTCTTTTTTTTTTTTTTTTTAAGAATTTTTGCTTCCCAGAAAAATTGAATGGAAAGACTTGAAATAAATTATTAGTCCCAAGATGGAATCTCTTTTGCCTTGGGTGCCTGTCAGTAAAACCGAACTTTTATGTTCAGGTAAATGTTCCACTTGACCAGAAGCTTTGTATATCTGATCTACCAGTCCCCAAAGGTCAATTCAACTGTGAGCTGTAATGTAAGAGAGAGCCTGATGAGCACAGAAGCTGAGAGTGATTAACTTAAGATGGTTTGGAGAGAGCATCCAGAAATGAACCATGAATGTTATCAGCTCATCAAGCTTACTGGAAGCCATATAAGGTGTTTGGACTTGAAAACAACAGAAATGGAAACAATACCATCATGAGGATGTAACATGATCAGATTTACATTTTCAAGGTTTACTCTGGAAGTTGATCAGAGAATGGATTGAAATGAAGGAAAAGTTTCCTCTTAACTTGAATTTCTCTGAAATCCTTAGTCCTCCATTCCCTGCTGTGGCCAGTCCTCTGATAAAGGCAGGAAAAAGGTAATTAAAAGACTTGGAGAAATTACTAGGAATTGTATAAACTGTGAACTTATCCAATAAACAAGACACAAAGACTCTCAGTTTCATTTTCTCTTCTAACCAGGAACGTGTATTTATATAGTAATTTTACCTCGAAAGACTAGGAAAGACTTAAAGACAATATACTTTAAAGTACTAGTTGGTAATGAAAGTATCTCTTCTGTAGTTTTACACAAGAAACTACAAAATCTTTTAAAGAGTGAATAAATAAATTTGGTGGAAACTTTAAAACATTTTATAAAAACACCAAATCATATATTCACCAGTCTGACTCTTTAAGTCTTGATAGGTTACAGCTCAAAATAATCTTCATGCCAGAGGGCCACGTCTTGGAGAAGCCTGCCCTTAGACCCATCAAGGTCAAATATGAAAACCCCACCAATCATGCCCTCTTTCTGCATTGCTGCTTCTCAGTCAGTTCAGTTGCTCAACTGTGTCTGACTCTTTGAGACCCCATGGACAGCTGCACAACAGGCTTCCCTGCCCATCACTAACTGCTGGAGCTTGCTGCTTCTAATACTCTATAAAATTTGCTGTTATCCAAAATCCGTAAGAAAGAGTTTGCACTGCCTGTGAGGCACTGTAGTCCACCATTCATGCATTGTTTTCCTTTGAATAAAGATATCAAACTTGGTGCTAATTTTTCCTTTTTTTTTTTTTTTTTGTTTTTCATTTGACAAAAGTACACATGATAAAATTCTCTAACAGTCTTTTCTTGCTTGTTTGTTATTATACTTCTGTGGAAGAGATATTGTATTCTAATAACTTGCTTGGAATTACATTTTCCATGATTAAATGATCTTTCTTAAAAGCAGGAACTGTGTGTTTGTTCATTTTTAATTGTAAGCAATTGCAATGCCTATTTAGTTGTTGGGGTTTCCATATGTATTTGTTTGATTTTTAAATAAATGACCAAAACCTTTGGAGTTGGGGATAGGCTAGACTACATTGCAGTTCAAGTTCTTGGGAAGCATCATCTTCCTAATAATCAGTGACTCTCAGGTCTGGTTCTTTTCTGCTTTTGAGGTCACCATCACCAACAGATGGTTTGGCAAAAGGTAAATATAGACTATGCTATTCATGGGGTTCTCAAGGCAAGAATACTTGAGTGTCTTTCCCTTCTCCAGTGGACCACATTTTGTCAGAACTCTCCACCATGACCCACCCATCTTGGGTGACCCTACACGGCATGGCTCAAAGTTTCATTGAGTTAGACAAGGCTGTAGTCCATGTGATCAGATTGGTTAGTTTTCTGTGATTGCGGTGTTCAGTCTGTCTGCCCTCTGATGGAGAAAGATAAGAGGCTTATGGAAACTTCCTGATGGGAGAGAGAACACTGGGTCTTGTTCCCATCAGGGTCATGTTCAGTAAATCTTTAATCTGATTTTCTATTGAAGGGAGGGGCTGTGTTCCCTTCTTGTTATTTGACCTGAGGCCAAATTATGGTGGGCATAATGAAGATAATTGTGACCTCCTTCAAAAGGTCCCATGGACGAACTGTTACACTCATTGCCCCCAACCCTGCAGTACCACCACCAACCCACAGCTCCACCAGAGACAACTGGACACTCACCGGCAAGTCTGGGTCAGTCTTTGGGTTCACTTCTCCTTTTCCCTGGATCCTGGTTCACAAGGTTCTGTTTGTGTCCTCCCAGAGTCTGTTTCCAAATCCTGTGTAAGTTCTTGCGGCTCTATGGTGGCATTAATGGCGACCTCCTCCAGGAGGGCTTATGCCATACCCAGAACCCCTGCCACTGTGGCAGTACACTGCTGACCTGTACCTCCACAGGAGACACTCAAACACAGTTCTGTCTCAGTATCTGTGGGATCTCTGGGTACTGGTGTGCACAAGATATGTTTGAGCCCATTGAGTGTCTCTGGCAGGTATGGGGTTTGATTCTAAACACAATTTTGCCCCTGCTACCATCTTGCTGGGGCTTGATCTTTGCCCTTGGAGAGTAAGGAAAATCACTAGACCATTCAGGTATAACCTAAATCAAATCCCTTATGATTATATGGTGGAAGTGACAAATAGACTCAATGAATTAGATTTGATAGACAGAGTGCCTGAAGAACTATGGAGAGAGGTTCATGACATTACACAGGAGGCAGGGATCAAGACCATCTCCAAGAAAAAGAAATGCAAAAAGGCAAGATGGTTGTCAGAGGAGGCCTTACAAATAGCTCCGAAAAGAAGAGACACTAAAGGCAAAGGAGGAAAGGAAAGATAATCCTATTTGAATGCAGAGATCCAAAAAATAGCAAGGAGAGATAAGAAAGCCTTCCTCAGTAACCAGTGCAAAGAAATAGAGGAAAACAATAGAATGGGAAAGATTAGAGATCTCTTCATGAAAAGTAGAGATACCGAGGGAACATTTCATGCAAAGATGGCCACATAAAGGACAGAAATGGTATGGACCTAACAGAAACAGAAGATATTAAGAAGAGGTGGCAAGAATACATAGAAGAAATGTACAAAAAAGATCTTCACGACCCCGATAATCACAATGGTGTGATCTCTGACCTAGAGCCAGATATCCTGGAATGTGAAGTCAAGTGGGCCTTAGAAAGTATCACTACGAACAAAGCTAGTGGAGATGATGGAATTTCAGTTGAGCTATTTCAAATCCTGAAAGATGATGCTGTGAAAATGCTGCACTCAATATGCCAGGAAATTTGGAAAACTCAGCAGTGGCCACAGGACTGGAAAAGGTCAGTTTTCATTCCAATCCCAAAGAAAGGAAATGCCAAAGAATGCTCAAACTACCACACAATTGCACTCATCTCACACGCTAGTAAAGTAATGCTCAAAATTCTCCAAGCCAGGCTTCAGCAATACATGAAGCATGAACCTCCTGATGTTCAACCTGGTTTTAGAAAAGGCAGAGGAACCAGAGACCAAATTGCCAACATTCACTGGATCATCAAAAAAGCAAGAGAGTTCCAGAAAAACATCTATTTCTGCTTTATTGACTATGCCAAAGCCTTTGCCTGTGTGGATCACAATAAACTATGGACAATTCTGAAAGAGATGGGAATACCAGACCACCTGACCTGCCTCTTGAGAAATCTGTATACAGGTCAGGAAGCAACAGTAAGAACTGGACATGGAACAACATACTGATTCCAAATAGGAAAAGGAGTACATCAATGCTGTATATTGTTACCCTGCTTATTTAACTCATATGCAGAGTACATCACAAGAAACACCGGGCTGGAAAAAGCACAAGCTAGAATCAAGATTGCTGGGAGAAATATCAATAACCTCAGATATGCAGATGACACCACCCTTATGGCAGAAAGTGAAGAGGAACTAAAAAGTCTCTTGATGAAGGTGAAAGAGGAGAGTGAAAAAGTTGGCTTAAAACTCAACATTCAGAAAACCAAGATCATGGCATCTGGTCCCATCACTTCATGGGAAATAGATGGGGAAACAGTGGAAACAGTGTCAGACTTTATTTTTTGGGGCTCCAAAATCACTACAGATGGTGACTGCAGCCATGAAATTAAAAGACGCTTACTCCTTGGAAGGAAAGTTATGACCAACCTAGATAGCATATTGAAAATCAGAGACATTGCTTTGCCAACAAAGGTCTGTATAGTCAAAGCTATGGTTTTTCCTGTGGTCATGTATAGATGTGAGAGTTGGACCGTGAAGAAAGCTGAGTGCAGAAGAATTAATGCTTTTGAACTGTGGTGTTGGAGAAGACTCTTGAG
This sequence comes from Bos grunniens, assembly GCF_055505025.1. Classification (NCBI taxonomy): domain Eukaryota; kingdom Metazoa; phylum Chordata; class Mammalia; order Artiodactyla; family Bovidae; genus Bos; species Bos grunniens. Next base: position 80,831,692 of record NC_141179.1, on the reverse strand, counting down.
AGTCCCTTGGACTGCAAGGAGATCCAACCAATCCATTCTGAAGGAGATCAGCCCTTGGATTTCTTTGGAAGGAATGATGCTAAAGCTGAAACTCCAGTACTTTGGCCACCTCATGTGAAGAGTTGACTCATTGGAAAAGACTCTGATGCTGGGAGGGATTTGGGGCAGGAGGAGAAGGGGACGACAGAGCATGAGATGGCTGGATGGCATCACTGACACAGTGGATGTGAGTCTGAGTGAACTCCGGGAGTTGGTGACGGACAGGGAGGCCTGGTGTGCTAGGATTCACGGGGTCGCAAAGAGTCAGACACGACTGAGCTACTGAACTGAACTGAACACACACTAGCATGAACTTTCCAGGTGGCTCCGAGGTAAAGCATCTGCCTGCAATGCAGGAAACCCGGGCTCGATCCCTGGGTCAGGAAGATTCCCTGGAGCAGGAAATGGCAACCCACTCCAGTATTCTCGGCTGGAAAATTCCATGGATGGAGGAGGCTGGTGGCTACAGTCTATGGGGTTGCAAAGGGTGGGACACAACTGAGCGACTTCACTTTCACTTTCACATGCTAGCAAGGTAGTGCTCAAGATTCTCCAAGCCAGTACATGAACCGTGAACTTGCAGATGTTCAAGCTGGTTGCAGAAAAGGCAGAGGAACCAGAGATCAAATTGCCAACATCTGTTGGCTCATCAAAAAAACAAGAGAGTTCCAGAAAAACATCTATTTTTTTGCTTTATTGACTATGCCAAAGCCTTTAACTGTGTGGATCACAGCAAACTATGGAAAATTCTTCAAGAGATAGGAATAGAAGATCAGCTTACCTGCCTCCTGAGAAATCTGTATGCAGATCAAGAAGCAACAGTTAGAACTGGACATGAAACAACAGACTGGTTCCAAATGGGGAAAAGAGTATGTCACGGCTGTATATTGTCACCGTTTATTTAACTTATTTGCAAAGTACATCGTGAGAAATGCTGGACCAGATGAAACACAATCTGGAATTAAGATTGCCTGGAGAAATATCAGTAACCTCAGATGTGCAGATGACACCACACTTATGGCAGAAAGTGAAGAACTAAAGAGCCTCTTGATGAAAGTGAAAGAGGAGACTGAAAAAGTTGGCCTAAAGCTCAACATTCAGAAAGCTAAGATCATGGCATCTGGTCCCATCACTTCATGGCAAATAGATGGGGAAACAATGGAAACAGTGAGAGACTTCATTTTGGGGGGCTCCAAAGTCACTGTAGATGGTGACTGCAGCCATGAAATTAAAAGATGCTTGCTCGTTTAAGGAAAATTATGGCCAACCTAGACCATAGTAAAGCAGAGATATTACTTTTCCAACAAAGGTCCATCTAGTCAAAGTTACGATTTTTCCTGTTGTCATGTGTGGATGTGAGAGTTGGACTATAATGAAAGCTGAGTGTTGAAGAATTGATGTTTTTGAACCATGGTATTGGAGAAGACTCTTGAGAGTCCCTTGGATAGCTATGACACCCAACCAGTCCATCCTAAAGAGATCAGTCCTGAATATTCATTGGAAGGACTGATACTGAAGCTGAAACTCCAATATTTTGTCCACCTGATGCGAAGACCCTGATGCTGGACAAAACCCTGATGCTGGGAAAGATTGAAGGCAGGAGGAGAAGGGGAAGATAGAGGATGACATGGTTAGATGGCATCACCAACTCAATGGGCAGGAGCTTGAGTAAACCCCGGCAGTTGACAATGGATAGGGAGGCCTGGTGTGCTGCAGTCCACGGGGTCGCCAAGATTCGGATATGACTGAGTGACTGAACTGAACTGAACTGAAGACTTCAAACATAAATGGAGATGTAGATAGAAATAGATAAGTACATCATTGTCTCTTTTGCTGTCTTGTACACCGGACGACCAAGAGGGATGGTATGGGGAGGGAGGAGGGAGGAGGGTTCAGGATGGGGAACACATGTATACCTGTGGCGGATTCATTTTGATATTTGGCAAAACTAATACAATTATGTAAAGTTTAAAAATAAAATAAAATTAAAATAAATAAATAAATAACAACAACAACAAAAAAGAAATAGATAAGTAGAGGGACAAAAAAGAAAGATTTTAAACAGCTCTGTATCTAAGAGAGATTCAGAATGAAAGTCTCAATGAAAGTGAAAGTGAAAACTGCTCAGTCATGTCCAAATCTTTGCAACCTCAGGGACTATACTGTCCATGGAATTCTCTAGGCCAGAATACTGGAGTGGATAGCCTTTCCCTTCTCCAGGGAATCTTCCCAACCCAGGGATTGAACCCAGGGCTCCCGAATTGCAGTCAGATTCTTTACTAGCTGAGCCACAAGGGAAGCCCAAGAATACTGGAGTAGGTAGCCTATCCCTTCTCCAGTGGATCTTCCCAACCCAGGAATCAAACTGGGGTCTCCTGCATTGCAGGCAGATTCTTTACCAATTGAGCTATCAGGGAAGGCCTGAAAAATCTCTATATGATGAATGAATGACTGATATCAGTTAAGATCCCACCAATTTTCATATTTATTTACATGTTCAGCTTTATGTATACATTAATTAAAACTTAGAGAATGTTTTATTATGGTCATCTCATTCCCTAACTTAAGTAGTCTTTGCACATGTAAAATGTGATGTTTACCAGCATAAAGAAGCCCTACTGTTGATAAGAAAGTATATTACTTTCATAGGTTATAACAAAATATCATGGACTGGGTGACATAAATAACAGCAATTTATTTTATCACATTTCTGTATGATAAAAGGCCAAGGTTAAAATGCCATCAGGGTTGCTGTCTTCTGTTTGTAGATGGCCACTCTCACAACAGAGGAGCAAATGGTTGGATGGTATCACAGTGGACATGAGTTTGAGCAAAATCTGGGAGATGGTGAAGGACAGGGAAACCTGGTGTGCTGCAGTCAATGGGGTCACAAACAGTCGGACATGACTGAGCGACTGAAAAACAACAACCCTCTTGCGTTTTCCACACATCAGTTTTTCCTCTGTGTACAAGCATTCCTGGTATCTCTTTTTATGTGTCCAAATCTCAGTTTTCTCTTTAATAAAGATATTTAGAAAAAGCAAGAGAGTTCCAGAAAAACATCTACTTCTTCTTTATTGACTATGCCAAAGCTTTTGACTGTGTGGATCACAACAAACTGTGGAAAAATCTTAAAGACATTGGAACATCAGACCACCTGACCTGCCTCCTAAGAAATCTGTATGCAGGTAAAGGAGCAACAGTTAGAATTGTACATGGCAAAACAGACTGGTTCCAAGTCAGGAAAGGAGTACATCAAAGCCATATATTGTCACCCTGCTTATTTAACATCTATGCAGCGTACATCATGAGAAATGCCTAACTGGATGAAGCACAAGCTGAAATCAAGATTCCTGGGATAAATATCAATAACCTTAGATATGCAGATGATACCACCTTTATGGAAGAAAGTGAAAATGAACTCAAAAGCCTCTTGATGAAAGTGAAAGAGGAGAGTAAAAAGTTGGCTTAAAACTCAACATTCAGAAAACTAAGATCATGGCATCTGGTTGCATCACTTCATGGCAAATAGATGAGGAAACAGTGACAGACTATCTTTTTGACCTCCAAAATCACTGCAGATGGTGATTCTAGCCATGAAATTAAAGGATGCTTACTCCTTGGAAGGAAAGTTGTGCCCAACCTAGACAGCATATTCAGAGAAGGCAATGGTACCCAACTCCAGTACTCTAGCCTGGAAAATCCCATGGATGGAGGAGCCTGGTAGGCTGCAGTCCATGGGGTCGTGAAGAGTCAGACACTACTGATCGACTTCACCTTCACTTTTCACTTTCGTGCATTGGAGAAGGAAATGGCAATCCACTCCAGTGTTCTTGCCTGGAGAATCCCAGGGATGGGGGAGCCTGGTGGGCTGCTGTCTATGGGGTCGCACAGAGTTGGACACAACTGAAGTGACTTAGCAGCAGAAACAGCAGCAGACAGCATATTAAAAAGCAGAGATATTACTTTGCCAACAAAGGTCCATAGAGTCAAAGCTATGTCCAGTAGTCATGTATAGGTGTGAGAGTTGGACTATAAAGAAAGCTGAGCGTGGAAGAATTGATGCTTTTGAACTGTGGTGTTGGAAAAGACTCTTAAGAGTCCCTTGGACACCTAGGAGATCCAACCAGTCCATCCTAAAGGAGATCAGTCCTGAATATTCAATGGAAGGACTAGTGCTGATGCTGAAACTCCAATACTTTGGCCACTGATGTGAAGAGCTGACTCATTTGAAAAGACCCTACTGCTGGGAAAGATTAAAGGCAGGAGGAGAAGGGAAGGAAAGAGGATGAGATGACTGGATGGCTTCACCGACTCAATGGACATTTGTCTGAGAAGACTCCAGGAGTTGGTGATGCACAGGAAAGCCTGGGTGTTTCAGTCCTTGGGGTAGCAAAGATTTGGACATGACTGAGCCACTGAACTGACTGACTGACAAGTAATATTGGATTAAGGGTTATCCTAGTCACCTCATTTTAACTTAATCATGTCTCTTAAGGCCCTACCTGCTTCTCTGGTGGCTCTGTAGTAAAGAATCCATCTGAAATGCAGGAGATGTGGGTTCAATCCTTAGGTTGGGAAGATCCCTGGGGAAGGAAATGGCAACCCACTCCAGTATTCTTGCTCTGAAAATCCCAAGGACAGAGAAGCCTGGAAGGCTTCAGTCCACAGGGTCGCAAGGAACCAGACGTGACTATCACCACCATCTACAAATGCAGTCATATTCTGAGTTAGTAAGCCAGGTGAGGTTAGGGCTCCAACAAAAGAGTTTTGAAGGGATACAATTCAAACCATAACAACAATGGTGGGTAGGAATTGTCTAATGAATCAGAAAAGGAAGTGTGGCCTTGACAGAGAGAAGAGCATATGGCAAAGAAGAAAATTATGGATTGCATGATTCATTTTGGAGAAGTCTAATTAATACAATTTGGAGAGTTTCAATTATAAGACATATTTAATAGTAAGATTGTGACTTATAAAGAACCAATTTTTAATAAAGTACTCATCATATTCTTATATTCTAATTAACACATTATCCCCATACTTCAAATGAACTCTAATTATGTCTTTGGAGACTATGGTACATATTTCTGGGCTTCTGTGTGGAAGGAATCCCAAAGGGCTCCTGAAGAAATAAATATATCAGGTCTTACAAAGCAGGCTGAAACTTTGGAGGAGACAGAAAAGAGTATCACTCCCAGGAGTCTCCTTCTGGTCAAAGGTAAGCATCTCAGATCAGAGGCAGTTAAGTGATTTGGCTTCTCTTTGACCTCAGTTGGGCTTCCCTGGTAACACAGACAATAAGGAACCTCCCTGCAGTTCAGGAGACCTGAGTTTTATCCCTGGGTTGGGAAGATCCCCTGGAAAAGAGAGTGGCTACCCATTCCAGTGGTCTTGCCTGGATAATTCCATGGTCAGAAGAGCTACAGTCCATGGGTCACAAAGAGTCAGACACAACTGAGAGACTTACACGTTCACTCGACTTCAGTTGAAATCAGAAGAGAAGTACAAAGTGTGCCTTATGCCAAATGCACACATGTGCATGCACACACACACACACACTTCTAAGCAGAGGTCCATTAATGCTATACATTAACTCCCATCTAGAATTCAAATTCAGTGTGACAGTTATGCTGACTCATCACATATTATTTTACACAGTGGAGAAAACAAGAGGACATACAAGGTGACATGCTTTTTGACTCTAGTGATTCTGATACTCCGTGTTGACTCAACTATAGGTGTAATATTTTAACTTCTTGGTGCTCATTTTTTAGGTGCAAACTTCAGAGGGAAGTTTGAAGAGGAAATAGGAGGAAAAAGAAAGTAGACTGATTCCAAATTTGTAGTGTGAGAAGCTAGAATAATAGAATTTGTTACCTGATATAACAAATGAACAGAGAGATCACTTTGGAGGACTGAAGGTTAGGAATTCAATTGCAAAATTCTGAAGTTTGAATTATTTGTTACTCATCTCTTAGGATGGAGAAGGCAATGGCACCCCACTCCAGTACTCTTGCCTGGAAAATCCCATGGACGGAGGAGCCTGGTAGGCTGCAGTCCATGGGGTCGCTAAGAGTTGGACACGACTGAGCAACTTCACTTTCACTTTTCACTTTCCTGCATTGGAGAAGGAAATGGCAACCCACTCCAGTGTTCTTTGCCTTGAGAATCCCAGGGACGGGCGAGCCTGGTGGGCTGCCATCTATGGGGTCGCACAGGGTCCGACACAACTGGAGTGACTTAGCAGCAGCAGCAGCAGCATTTCTTAGGAGTATAGAATATTAGCATTAGATATCTTTTACTGGGTGTGTGAGTCACTCAGTCTTGTCTGACTCTTTCTGACCTCATGGACTGTGGCCTGCCAGACTCCTCTGTCCATGGAATTCCTCTGGCAAGAATATTGGCATGGGTTGACTTCCCTTCTCCAGAGGATCTTCCTGCCCCGGGGATTGAATCCGGGTCTCTTGCATGGCAGGCAGATTCTTTAACGCCTGAGCTACCAGGTAAGCCCCTTTTACAGGTAGACTTTTTAATTTAGAATCATGACCACAAAATCTATGGGTAGATTTATAGGGATTCTTGAACCCTCTAAAATTTTGTTTGTTTAAACATACATGTAGTTTTGGAATTTGGGGAGAACATACATTGCTTTTGTTAGGTTTTCAAAGAGGTTTAACATTTCAAAAATTTAAGAGCAGTTAATTATTTTCCTGATAAAGAAATTAAGGAATGTACACAAGTTCACATTATTGATTATTATAGAAACAAGTATGACAATGCAAATCTTCATGTCAAAATAAGGATATATTTCATCTCTCACTTAAGCCAAGATGATGATATGCTTAATGTCTACAAAGATATATGCATAGCATAAGGGTTGTTAATGTCTTCTCCACACTGTATCATTGCAGGTGAGGTTACATGTTCTTATATTTATGATAGATTTTATAGAGGTTATAAGAGGTTTTAACAAACTGGAATCACAGAAAGTTGGTTCTAGAAAAGGATCAACATATTTCTTCATGTGATAAACTTGTGTTCCAGGGAGGACAGGTGACTCTCTTAAAATTATACAGGCATTATGTCATTGTGTCTGTTAAGCCTGAATTAAAAAAAAAAAATCACACAAATGGTAAGCGTCAGGCCCTGTCCCTATCACAGGACTCCTTCATCCAAGGCCATTGAACTTTGCACACTGAACGTGGTGCTCCTTTGTCAAATTACGTGCAAATAGGTAACAAAGATATTTACTCAAAGTTTTAAAAAAAGTTCTGAAGGACATCACCAGTCTAAATCTTACTCTTACCAGCTTCTACTGGGTTTACTTTTTGTCCACAGCCTGGGCTGCTCATTTAATCTATAAAACTGACATTTTCCTACCTTTTAAAAGTTATAGAGATGTGAGATGGTGGATATTAAGTACTTTCCCAAGATTGCAGAAATATCAAGGGATGAAATCAGGATTTGAACTCAGGTGCCAGTTCAACCTGGTGGTTTTGCAAGGCTGACCACACCAGCCCTGTCTTCTCAGAGCTAGGCTGGCTGACATGCCTGTGCCCAGCTGCTAATTCAGTGAGAGCTAGATGAGGACGAATGGACCCACTCACAAGTCTGGGGTCCAGCTTGCTGTCAGCTAGAGTCAAAAAGAGAATGAAGTCAGATGTCTTATTATCCAGAAAGCTAACCTAGGTTTATTTACATGGTTCAGTTTAGTTCAGTCACTCAGTCATGTTTGACTCTTTGTGACCCCATGGACTCTAGCACACCAGGTCTCCCAAGTCCTGGAGTTTACTCAAACGTATGTCCATTGAGTCAGTGATGCCATCCAACCATCTCTTCCTCTGTCATCTCCATCTCCTCCCACCTTCAATCTCTCCCAGCATCAGGGTCTTTTCAAATGAGTCAGCTCTTCCCATCAGCTCTTCCAATACTGGCCACAGTATTGGAGTTTAGGCTTCAGCATCAGTCTTTCCAATGAATAATCAGGACGCATTTCCTCTAGGATGGACTGGTTGGATATCGTTGAAGGGACTCTCAAGAGTCTTCAACACCATATTTCAAAAGCATAAATTCTTTGGCACTCAGCTTTCCTTATATTCCAACTCTCACATCCATGCATGTCTACTAGAAAAGCCATAGCTTTGACTCTATGGACCTTTGTTGGCAAAATAATGTCCCTGCTTTTTAATATGCTGTCTAGGTTGGTCATAACGTTCCTGACAAGGAATAAGTGTCTTTTAATTTCATGGCTGCAGTCACCATCTACAGTGATTTTGGAGCTCCCAAAATAAAGTCTGCCACCATTTCCACTGTTTCCCCATCTATTTGCCATGAAGTGATGCAACTGAATGTCATGATCTTTGTTTTCTGAATGTTGAGTTTTAAGCCAACTTTTTCACTCTCCTCTTTCACTTTCATCAAAAGGCTCTTTAGTTCCTCCTCACTTTTTGCCATAAAGGTTGTGTCATCTGCATATCTGCGGTTCTTGATATTTATCCTGGCAATCTTGATTCTAGCTTGTTCTTCATCTAGCCCAGTGTTTCTCATGATGTACACTGCATATAAGTTAAATAAGCAGGGTGACAATATACAGCCTGGACATACTCCTTTTCCTATTTGGAACCAGTCTGTTGTTCCATGTCCAGTTCTAATTGTTGTTTCCTGACCTGCATCGGAGAAGGTGATGGCACCCCACTCCAATACTCTTGCCTGGAAAATCCCATGGATGGAGGAGCCTGGTGGGCTGCAGTCCATGGGGTCGCTAAGAGTCAGACATGACTGAGCAACTTCACTTTCACTTTTCACTTTCATGTATTGGAGAAGGAAACGGCAACCCGCTCCAATGTTCTTGCCTGGAGAATCCCATGGACGGGGGAGCCTGATGGGCTGCCGTCTATGGGGTCGCAGAGAGTTGGACATGACTGAAGCGACTTAGCAGCAGCAGCACCAGTAGCAGTAGCAGACCTGCATACAGATTTCTCAAGAGGCAGGTCTGGTGGTCTGGTATTCCCATCTCTTGAAGAATTTCCCACAGTTTGTTGTGATTCACACAGTCAAAGGCTTTGGCATAGTCAATAAAGCAAAAATAGATGTTTTTCTGGAACTCTCATGCTTTTTCAATGATCTAGCAGATGTTGGCAATATAAGATCATAAAACCAGCTTTAATAGCTGGTAGTTCACAGTTCACGTATTGTTGAAGAGTGGCTTGGAGAATTCTAAGCATTACTTTACTAGTGTGTGAGATCAGTGCAATTGTGTGGTAGTTTCAGCATTCTTTGGCATTGCCTTTCTTTGGGACTAAATGAAACTGACCTTTTCCAGTCCTGTGGCCACTGCTGAGTTTTCCAAAATTGCTGGCACATTGAGTGCAGCACTTTCACAGCATTATCTTTTAGGATTTGAAATCATCAACTGGAATTCCATCACCTTCACTAGCTTTGTTCATTGTGATATTTCCTAAGGCCCACTTGACTTCACATTCCAGGATGTCTGGCTCTAGGTGATTGATCATACCATAGTGATTATCTGGGTCATGAAGAACTTTTTTGTATAACTCTTCTGTGTATTCTTGCCACCTCTTCTTAGTATCTTCTGCTTCTGTTAGGTCCATACCACTTCTGTCCTTTATTGAGCCCATCTTTGCATGAAATGTTTCCTTGGTATCTCTAATTTTCTTGAAGAGATCTCTAGTCTTTCCCATTTTATTGTTTTCCTCTATTTCTTTTTACTGATCACTGGTTTACATAGTAGTCGCATTTCGAAAGTAAGAAAAGAAACATGCAAAGCCTCTTGAGACCCAGGCTTAGCATATAGTATATGGTATAAATTGTTGACCTAAACAAATGACAAGGCCATCCCAGACACCAAGGATAGAATCTTGACACCAAGAGAATCCATTTTTGAAATCAGAAAATCAGTAAAAAATTCTATCTCTTTTGCAGTATATAACATAGATCATTGGTTTGTGGTTTATTTTTACCGTCTTTCTCTTTTCAAAGTTAGAGCATTAATTGAAGTATAACTACCAACAATGCTTATTTCCAACATTGCCATTCAATATTTCTATACATTACAAAATGATCACCATGATGATTCTAGGTATCATCTGCCACCATTCAAAGTTATTACATCTTGACAGTATTCAGTTGTCACTCAGTTGTTTCTGACTCTTTGCAACCCCATGGACTAAGCATGCCAGTCTCCCATTCCATCACCAACTCCCGGAGCTAGCTCAAACACATGTCCATCAATTTGATGATGCCATCCAACCATCTCATCCTCTGTCATCCCTTTCTCATCCTGCCCTCAATCTTTCCCAGCATCAGGGTCTTTTCCAATGAGTCAGTTCTTCACATCAGGTGGCCAAATTATTGGAGCTTCAGATTCAGCATCAGCCCTTCCAATGTATATTCAGAATTGACTGCCTTTAGGATTGATTGTTTTGATCTCGTTGCAGTCCAAGGAACTCTCAAGAGTCTTCTCCAACACCACAGTTAGAAAGCATCAGTTCTTCGGCACTCAGCTTTCTTCATATTCCAACTCTCACATCTATACATGACTACTAGAAAAACCATAGCTTTGACTAGGCAGACATTTGTCGGCAAAGTAGTCTCTGCTTTTCAATATCCTGTCTAGGTTGGTCATACCTTTTCTTCCAAACTATTGTCATACCTCTTCTTCTTAACAATACTGTTGGCTGTATTTACCATGGTGTACATTTCATTTCATGACTTATTTATTTTGAAACCAGAAGTTTGTTCCTCACCTATTTTATTCACCACCACCCCCAATCCTTCTTTCCTTTGGCCATCACATCTTTGTTCTTTGTACCCCTGAGCCTGATTCTGTTTTGTTATGTTTTTCCACTTGGTCTGGTTATTAGACAACACATATAAATGAGATCACACAGTATTTGTCTTTCCCTGTTGTCTCAGTGGTAAAGAATCTGCCTGCAATGCAGGAGACCCAGGTTTGATCCTTGGGTTGGGAAGATCCCCTGGAGGAGGGCATGGCAACCCACTCAAGTACTCTTGCCTGGAGAAATCCATGGACAGAGAAGCCTGGAGGCTGCAGTCCACAGGGTTGCAAAGAGTTGGACACAACTGAAGCAACTAAGCAGCAGCAGTTGATTTACTCCCTTGGTATAATATCCTTTAGATCCTTCCATGTGGTTGCAAATCATACAATTTCATCTGGTCCCAGGTTTGTTTATTGGAAGATTTTTTGATTGGGTTTTTTTCCAATCTCATTACCAATAACAGGTTGGCCCATATTTTCTATTTCTTCCTTATTTGGTCTTTAAATATTGCATATTTCTAAGAATTTATCCATTTCCTCCAGGTTTTCTAATTTGTTGGCACTTATCTGTTTTTAGTATTCTCTTATGATTGCCTGCATTTCTGTTAAATAGGTTGTAACTACGTGAGTCTGAGTGAACTCCGGGAGTTGGTGATGGACAGGGAGGTCTGGTGTGCTGCAATTCATGGGGTCACAAAGAGTTGGACACGACTGAGCGACTGAACTGAACTGAACTTCTATTTTATTTCTAATTTTATTTATTTGGCCATTCTCTCTTTTGTTAATGAATATTGCTGAAGATTTATCTTTTTTTTAACTTTTCAAAGAACTAATTTTTAGTTACAATAATATCTTCTATTGTTTTTCTAATGTACCTATCACTTATTTCTACTCTGATATTTATTATTTCTACTAATTTTGATTTGTTCTTCTTTTTCTGGTTTCTTTAAGTGTACTGGGAAGTTGTTTATTTGAGATTATTCTTGTTTCTTGAGTTTAACATTATAGACTTAACTCTTGCAAATGACTGCTTTTGCAATGTTCTGTGGAAATTAGAGTTTTGTTTCTTTTTGAATTATTTTTCCAATTTTTAAACTTTTTTCTTTGAAGTTTTTAGTAACCATTGGTTGGTTGTTGTTCAGTTGCTAAGTCATGTCCTACTCTTTGTGATCCCATGAACTATAGCCACCAGGCTTCTTTGTCCTTCACTATAACCTAGAGTTTCCTCAAACTCATATACATTGAGTCAATGATGCTATCCAACCATCTTATCCTCTGTCACACCCTTCTCCTCTTGCCCACAGTCTTTCCCAAAATCACGGTCTTTTCCAGGGTGTCAGCTCTTCACATCAGGTGGTCAAGGTTTTGGAGCTTCAGTCTCAGCATCTGTCCTTCCAATGAATGAATAGTCAGGGCTGATTTCTTTTAAGATTGACTGGTTTGATGACCTTGCTGTCCAAGGGACTCTCAAGAGTCTTCTCCAGTGCTACAATTCAAAGGCATCAATTACTTGGCACTGAGCCTTTTTCATGGGCCGACTCCTCACATCCTACATGACTACTGGAAAAATCATAGCTTTGACTCTACCCTCAAAATGATGTCTCTGCTCTTTAACACACTTTCTAGTTTTGTCATAGCTTTTCTTCTGAAGAGTGAGTGTCTTTTAATTTCATGGCTACAGTCACCATCCACAGTGATTCTGGAGCCCAAGAAAATAAAATCTGTCACTGTTTCCACTTTTTACCCATCTATTTGCCATGAAGTGGTGGAACCAGATGCAATGGACTTCATTTTTTGAATGTTGAATTTTAAGCCAGCCTTTTCATTCTCTTCTTTCACCCTCATCAGGATTTTTTAAGTTAATCTTCACTTTCTGCCATTCAAGTGGTAGTATATGTATATTTGAGGTTGTTGATATTTTTTTTGGCAGTCTTGACTCCAGTTGTGAGTCTAGGGCTTCTCAGGTTTCTCAGTAGTAAAGAATCTGCCTGCCAATGGAAAAGCTTCGGGAGACACAGGTTAGATCCCCGGGTTGGGAAGGTCCCCTGGAGGAGGAAGTGGCAACTCATGCCAGTATTCTTTCTGGGATAGGCTCATGGACACAGGAGTGTCTTGAGGGTTACAGTACATGGGGTTGCAAAGAGCTGGACAGAACCAAGCATGCACACATTATATATGTGTGTATATATATTCACTTTGTTAGATTGATGTCTTTATTATTTTGTAATGTCTTTGTCTATCATTGTCTTTGTTTTAAAGTTGATTTTGTCTGATAAAAGTATTGTTACCCCACATTCTTTCCAGTTACATTTAATACCTTTTTTCTATCCCTTAACTTTCAGTATGTGTGCATCTTTAGATCTGGAATATCTTCTAGGCGGTACATGTGTGTGTATGTACTAAGTCACTTCAGTTGTGTCTGACGCTTTGCAAACCTATCAACTGTAGCCCTCGAGGCTCCTCTGCCCAAGGGATTTTCCAGGCAAGAATACTGGAGTGAATTTCCATGCCCTCCTATTGAGGATCTTCCTGACCCAAGGATTGAACCTGCCCCTCTTATGTCTTCTGCATTGGCAGTGGTTCTTTACCACCAGTGCCACCTGGGAAGCCCAGTTAGTACATACATGGGTCTTATTTTCTTATTCATTTAGTCACTCTATATTTTTTGATTTGCTAATATATTCCATTTATATTTAAAATAAGTATTCATACGTATTTCTTAATGCCATTTTGTTATTTTTTTGATAATTCTTTTAAAAATTCCTTTTTTGTTGTCTTCTCTTGTGATTTTTTGACTATCTTTAGTGTTGTGTTTGGATTCTTCTCTCTTCTCTTTTTGTGACTACCGTGAAATGTAAATATAGCTATCTTTCTCTCTATCTATATATGCAAGGTGTCAACTTATCTGTATCATCATATCTCCTATTTATCTCACAGTTTCTTCTTTATGTATTCAGTTTCTTCAGTTGTGGAAAGTCTTCAGATTATGCTAATCAATAGTTGCTCTGTAAATAGTTATATTTTAGGTGTGCTCAAGGGAGGAGGTGAGCTTAGTGTTCTACTCTGTCATCTGGGCCACTTCCTGCCCACATTTACAAGCAAATATCACCAATTAAAGAGCTTTTATTTATTTATTTTTTGTTGGTGTTCAGTGCTGGAAATTTCCCTGTAAGTGCTGCTTTACTATTTCCCACTTATTAATATGTTGTGTTTTATTTTCACTTTCTTAAAAATAATTTCTATATGTACTTTTAAGTTTTGCTTATAAAGTATTTAGAAGTGTTTTAAATATTCTTTCAAATATTTGGGAATTTTTCATAGATCTATTTTCTACTTCTGGTTTCTAATGTAATTATCAACACATGGGGGTCAGAAAATATACTTCCAATAGCTTGAATTATTTTAAAATTATTGAGTGTTTTTATGGCCCCAAATATGGTCTATTGGAATCAGGTTTTTCTCATTGATAGTTGCTCTGTGAAGTAATTTTGGGGTGCCTATGGGAGGAAGTGTTCTACATTAAACAATTAGGAAGTGAAAGACCAAATTTCAAAATGAGATTCTAACTTGAATTCCAGTGGCCCCTAAGTCACAGACTGATGTTCTGTCATTCTAAGCAATAAGAGATAAAAGTCCATAAGCTTCCTAGGAATTGCTGGTTTAATACACAGTTTATTTCTTTCAATAGAAAATCATTAAATCATTTAGCAACTTTTTCTTATCTTATCAGACTTTCTCCTAGTGGACATGGAAGTTGGAAATCGTACCCTCCTGAATGAATTCATCTTACTAGGCCTCTCAACAGACCCCTGGTGGAAACTGACCCTATTTGGAATATTTCTGATATTTTATTTGATCACCTTGTCAGGTAACATGTCCTTAGTTATCTTAATCCATATTGATTCTTGCCTGCACACACCTATGTATTTTTTCATTGGCAATCTGTCTTTCTTGGATTTCTGGTACACCTCTGTGTACACCCCCAAAATCCTGGCGATTTGTGTCTCAGAGGATAAGCACATGTCATTGGCTGGATGTGGAGCCCAGTTTTTCTTTTCCTGTGCTGTAACCTACACTGAGTGCTATCTCCTAGCAGCCATGGCCTATGACCGCCACATGGCGATCTGTAACCCACTACTTTATTCAAGTTCTATGTCCCCTTCTCTCTGTACTAGGCTTGTTGCTGGCTCCTACATAGGAGGGTTCTTGAATGCCATAGCACATACTGCCAACACTTTTCGCCTGAGTTTCTGTGGCAAAAATATTATTGACCACTATTTCTGTGATGTACCACCACTGGTGAAGATGTCATGTACAGACACCAAGGTCTATGAGCAGGTCCTCCTGGGTCTCGTGGGTTTCACGGTCCTCTCAAATATTCTTGTCATCATCATTTCCTATTTCCACATCCTTCTCGCTATTCTGAGGATCCGCACGGCTTCAGGAAGGCGCAAAGCCTTCTCCACCTGTGCCTCACACCTGGTCTCGGTCATGCTCTTCTATGGATCGTTGCTCTTCACATATTCAAGGCCAAGTTCCACCTACTCCCTTGGGAAGGACAAAGTGGCATCTCTGTTTTACACTGTGGTCAATCCATTGCTCAACCCTCTCATCTATAGCCTGAGAAACAAAGATGTTAAAGCGGCCTTCTGGAAAGCAACACAGACTATAAGACCTCAAAGATGAAGGTGATCTTTTTGCAGGATGCTGGCATTGCATTTTCCAAATTATTGTCTTATAAACATGCTTGTGCACATTGCCATATTTCAAGTAAATACAACACATTTTGCTTAAAAGATGAATCATTGATTGAACCATTTTCTGTCGATTATTCTTTTGTTGTGATTAAACTTTTAAAACTAACATTGAGTTGTTTGATGCTGTACAATATTGCATTCTGCTACTTTGCAGTACTCAATTTTCATAAAAACTCATCCTCTTTGATTTTGTGGGACCTCTTTGAAAAAGAAAGTAGATTTGGATGGCTTTCAAATACATAGTTTGAGTTGGAATCTTGGTGAGCAAACTTTATTGATTGGGAAGTAGATTTAAAATAGTGAAAAGCTGGAAACAAAATTTGACAAATATTTGTTCTTCCAAACTCCTTCATAAAACTCTAATTGTGTATATTGATTATTTCTTTGTCATCCTTGTGCCTTCAACTTCGATGAAATATTAAGCAATGTGTTTGAATTGTTTAGATTATGAAGAAAACACTTTTCTAAATATAGAGAAACATATGTTATTAGGATTACTACCTTAAGTGTGATCTCTTCCAGATAGAATGAGTAGTCTGCCATGCCATCCATCTGATGATGAACTGCATATTCCCCATGAAGGAAAATAACAACATCACATGGGGCAAATAGAAACAAACAAACAAACAAACAAACAAAAAAAACACCAAATCCCCAACAAATTAAAGCTCTGCTGTATTCTAGATTCAGTGTTTGTTCCCACCCTCACAGACAATGATGGGACTTTTTAATTACCTAGAACTTACAGGTCAATATTTAGTACAAGGCAGGTTTAGTTGTTTTTCTTCCTGTGATTTGCTTGCAATATATAGCTATTTTTGAAAACTGATTCTGCATTTTATGTTTAACATTTTAAAAAGTTCATTGTAAGCAATAATAATCTCTATTGCTTTTGGAAGAGTACTGATCCTTTCACTGTCATCAATATTCATAACAAAGGTAATTAACAGTAACTCTCCAGATACTCTTTTTGTTCATAATCTGATGTTATATATTTGACTCTCAAAAATACTTTCATGCCTATAAAAACAGATTATAGAAACTGTGAACTACATTTGAATCAGTTCTAATGAGGTGGATGAAACTGGAGCCTATTATACAGAGTGAAGTAAGCCAGAAGGAAAAACATAAATACAGTATACTAACGCATATATATGGAATTTAGAAAGATGGTAACAATAACCCGGTGTACGAGACAGCAAAAGAGACACTGATGTATAGAACAGTCTTATGGACTCTGTGGGAGAGGGAGAGGGTGGGAAGATTTGGGAGAATGGCAATGAAACATGTAAAATATCATGTAGGAAACGAGTTGCCAGTCCAGGTTCGATGCATGATGCTGGATGCTTGGGGCTGGTGCACTGGGACGGCCCAGAGGGATGGTATGGGGAGGGAGGAGGGAGGAGGGTTCGGGATGGGGAACACATGTATACCTGTGGCGGATTCATTTTGATATTTGGCAAAACTAATACAATTATGTAAAGTTTAAAAATAAAATAAAATTGGAAGAATAAAAAAAAAAAAAAAGTGAAGATAATGTTTCCAAACATTTGTTGTAGGTGATCCTTCAAGATATGTTTTAATTTCCACACATATGCATAAATGATAGCTAGGCAAGTGCAAAACAATGGATCTATGATTTTAATCTGGAATTATAAGCTTCTGACACAGGTGATTAAGTTAAAAACTTATCTTGTTATTCCCCCCTCCCCCATTTTTGTAATATGTATTAGGCAGTTTACTTTTTACCTTTAAAAAGAGGCTAAATTCAAATCAGGCTACAATCCCCAAATGTGAATTTGCATGGCAAGGGAAAGCTAAATGCTTAGTAGTACCCACGTCTGGTTATTACCCTAAAAGTGAGTACATCCTGGTATTGGTTCTGTCTCTGTTTGACTTGTCTACCACCTGCCAAGTCTCTTCAGCAAGTAGCTTTTGAAATACTTTGAACATAATATGTATAGATTATATATTTATGGACTATATATGATATCATTGGCTAGTGGGAAATGTCTGAATCAGCTAGAGATTAGATGGAGAAAGATGGAAGAAAACCAGAAGAAAGCAGAGGAACTCATTTCTTATGAAAAAAAGTTAAAATCATTCACTGATAAACATTGAAAGGAAGGTATTTTAGAACAACATTTAAAATTTTCAGGTCAACTTTACTTAATTTTTAATAATTTTAATAATTATTTTCTTTTTACTTCTTGACCACCTGATATGACTAATTAAAAAAATGTTCTTTACAACAACACTGCAAATTACAGAATGTTGGTTACATTTGACAAATGAGGAGTTTGCACATCAGAAGTTACAATTTTTTGTTGAAAGAGTATAGCTATTGTTGTAATGGGTACATTTATAAAATACAGTTAAATAAAAGCTTTAGAACCAATAGTTGAGGTCAATTCATTATTTGTACTAGTTCTGATATTTCTGATTTTTCTTTTTATCTGTGTTTATTATCTAACACCTCATTGCCTCCTCTTTCCATCAAAAAATTCTTCACAGTGCTTACTCTTTCATTACCACAGAAGCACTGTATCAGACAAGAAGAATTTGGGATATATTCCACAAATGTCAAGAATCCATTTAATGGTTTCTTCACGATCCCTTAATACTCATCAAGTAGGTGGAAAATGGGTCTATCCCAAGGAAATAGTAAAATTTAATCATTTGGAATTTCAGAAGTGATATATACTCTTGTATTGCATTAAATTTTGATATCATTTTAAAAAGTTATATTAAGTTGAATTTATTAAGTTGTAGAATAGATTATAGCAGAATTATTAAACAAAACAAACTAAAGCAAAGAAAAAGACTTTTTCACTGAATTTTTTTGAGTAAAGAAACAGATGTGTGTGTGTGTGTTTTTTTTAATATTCCTTCCCAAACTTCCCCTGAAGCAGTCTGTTTTCACTTAGCAATGTTTCAAGAAATTTATGTCAGTTTAGACTTCAGATTATGTGAACCTGGAGAGTTTTTTCAGAGCATCTTTAACATCTTTATTCCTCAGACTGTAGATCATGGGGTTCAACATGGGGAACACCACGGTGTAAAATGTAGACACCATCTTGTCCCTCTCAAGGGAATAGCTGGAACTTGGACGGGAGTAGATGTAGAGAATGGAGCCATAGTATAAGGTGACAGAGATCAGGTGGGAGGAACAGGTGGAGAAGGCTTTGAGGCGGCCCTGGGTGGAGCGAATTCGTAAGATGGCAGCAATGATGAAGGCGTAGGAAGCCAGGATGAGCACAGTGGGCGTGATGACGTTGGAGGCCAGGAGGAAGTACAGCACATCCTGGTATGTCTCTTTTACATCACAAGCCAAGTTCACGAGAGGGGGGACATCACAGAAAAAGTCATCAATAATGTTACCACCACAAAAATTCAATGTGAATGTGTTGCTGGTGAGTATTATTGCATTGACAAAACCCCCAGTATAGGAATATATAACCAAACAGATACAGAGTCTCCTCGACATGACCTGAGCATAGAGCAGGGGACTGGAAATGGCCACATAGCGGTCATAAGCCATGGCAGCCAGCAGGTAGCACTCGCTGTAGGCCAGCCCCGCCGAGAAGAAGAACTGGACTGCACAGCCAGTGAAGGAGATGCTTTTGTCTTCAGAAATGCAGGTCACTAGGATCTTTGGGGTGTACACAGAGGAGTACCAGACATCCAGAAAAGACAGATTCCCAATGAGAAAATACATGGGTGTGTGCAGTCGAGAGTCATTACAGATCAACGCTATGAGGGTGGTATTTCCTACCAGGGTCATGGAGTACACACCAAGGAACACCACAAACAGGACCAGCTGCATCTTGGGGTCTGTTGTGAATCCCACAAGGATGAACTCAGTCACCGTATGATTGTTCTTCTCCATGGTTTAAAGAGACCTCACCTGCAAATGAAGGAATTAAGAGTTTAATTACCTCAACCCATACCAAAGGAAAACATTCTTTTATACAAATCTATGAAATATAGTCAAGACTATGGTTATTAAGGTAAGGAAGAGCTGAACAGGAATCTTGGTGTATTTGGGAAGATGAGGGAAGATTTCTGAGCCTCAACATATTTATTTCAACAATGTGACTTGACTACTAGAAAGTCTTAATGCTATTTGGGTCTTACTCATTTATTAGGAAAATATTTCTTGAGTGCTTGGGGCTGTCTGGGCATTAGGATACAGCAGTGAAGCTAACGGCACTGACCATTATTCTGTGGAGGCTTTATTCAGAAAAGAGAGATACATAGGTGATGCAGGGATAAAGAATCCACCTGCCAATGACGGAGCTGCCGGAGATGCAGGTTTGATCGAGTCAAGAAGATACCCTGGAGGAGGAAATGCTAACCCACTCCAGTACTCTTGCTTGGAAAATCCCATGGACAGAGGGGCATGGTGGACTACAGTCCACGGGGTCACAAAGAGTCAGACACTACTTAGTGACTGAGCATGTACATGCTATCAGATCAGATCAGATCAGATCAGTCGCTCAGTCCTGTCCGACTCTTTGCAACCCCATGAACTGCAGCATGCCAGGCCTCCCTGTCCATCACCAACTCCCGGAGTTCACTCAGACTCACATCCATCGAGTCAGCGATGCCATCCAGCCATCTCATCCTCTGTTGTCCCCTTCTCCTCCTGCCCCAAATCCCTCCCAGCATCAGAATCTTTTTCAATGAGTCAACTCTTCACATGAGGTGGCCAAAGTACTGGAGTTTCAGCTTTAGCATCATTCCTTCCAAAGAAATCCCAGGGCTGGTCTCCTTCAGAATGGACTGGTTGGATCTCCTTGCAGTCCAAGGGACTCTCAAGAGTCTTCTCCAACACCACAGTTCAAAAGCATCAATTCTTCAGCGCTTAGCATTCTTCACAATCCAACTTTCACATCCATACATGACCACAGGAAAAACCATAGCCTTGACTAGATGAACCTTTGTTGGCAAAGTAATGTCTCTGCTTTTGAATATGCTATCTAGGTTGGTCATAACTTTCCTTCCAAGAAGTAAGCGTCTTTTAATTTCATGGCTGCAATCACCATCTGTAGTGATTTTGGAGCCCAGAAAAATAAAGTCTGACACTGTTTCCACTGTTTCCCCATCTATTTCCCAAGAAGTGGTGGGACCGGATGCCATGATCTTCGTTTTCTGAATGTTGAATTTTAAGCCAACTCTTTCACTCTCCACTTTCACTTTCATCAAAGGCTTTTGAGTTCCTCTTCACTTTCTGACATAAGGGTGGTGTCATCTGCATATCTGAGGTTATTGATATTTCTCCCGGCAATCTTGATTCCAGTTTGTGTTTCTTCCAGTTCAGCGTTTCTCATGATGTACTCTGCATAGAAGTTAAATAAACAGGGTGACAATATACAGCCTTGATGTACTCCTTTTCCTATTTGGAACCAGTCTGTTGTTCCATTTCCAGTTCTAACTGTTGCTTCCTGACCTGCATACAGATTTCTCAAGAGGCAGATCAGGTGGTCTGGTATTCCCATCTCTTTGAGAATTTTCCAAATTTTATTGTGATCCACATAGTCAATAAAGCAGAAATAGATGTTTTTCTGGAACTCTTTTGCTTTTTCTATGATCCAGCGGATGCTGGCAATTTGATCTCTGGTTCCTCTGCCTTTTCTAAAACCAGCTTGAACATAAGGAAGTTCACAGTTCACATATTGCTGAAGCCTGGCTTGGAGAATTTTGAGCATTACTTTACTAGCGTGTGAGATGAGTGCAATTGTGTGGTAGTTTGAGCATTCTTTGGCATTGCCTTTCTTTGGAATTGGAATGAAAACTGACCTTTTCCAGTCCTGTGGCCACTGCTGAGTTTTCCAAATTTGCTGGCATATTGAGTGCAGCACTTTCATAGGATTATCTTTCAGGATTTGGAAAAGCTCAACTGGAATTCCATCACCTCCACTAGCTTTGTTCATAGTGATGCTTTCTAAGGCCCACTTGACTTCACATTCCAGGATGTCTGGCTCTAGATCAGTTATCACACCATTGTGATTATCTGGGTCGTGAAGATCTTTTTTGTACAGTTCTTCTGTGTATTCTTGCCATCTCTTCTTAATATCTTCTGCTTCTGTTAGGTCCATACCATTTCTGTCCTTTATCGAGCCCATCTTTGCATGAAATGTTCCTTTGGTATCTCTGATTTTCTTGAAAAGATCCCTAGTCTTTCCCATTCTGTTGTTTTCCTCTATTTCTTTGCATTGATCGCTGAAGAAGGCTTTCTTATCTCTTCTTGCTATTCTTTGGAACTCTGCATTCAAATGTTTATACCTTACCTTTTCTCCTTTGCTTTTCACTTCTCTTCTTTCACAGCTATTTGTAAGGCCTCCCCAGACAGCCATTTTACAAGGAAACAAATAAGAAATTTTTTCATTTAATGATAGATGATATTAAAAAGAACAAACTGAATGATTTTGTGAAGAGGAACTGGGAAAGGAGCTAATTTAATTTTTGCCCTGAGAGAGAGAGAGAGAAAAAAAATCTGTTTTATGTTTCCCAGCTACAAACGAACAAGTTGTTCAAAGCTCATAAGACATGGTAAAGTCCCCATGGCTTAGGAGATAGTGACATATGAAGGGTGGTAGGTATTGCCACCCCCAGATATGCCACTTTGACAGAAGAATTATTTCATTAGCATTTAAAAAACAGCAGAAACCTAAGGGAGACTCTGATATCCCCTTCTCTTACTGAAAGCAGGAGATAAAACTCACGTGAGAACTGCATTCTCAATACCTGTGTTGTGTGCTGAGTTATGTCTGACTCTTTACGACCCCATGGGCTGTAGCCCACCAGTCTCCCTTGTCTATGGGTTTCTCCAGGCAATAATACTGGAGCAGGTTGCCATTTCCTACTCCAGAAGATCTTCCTGACCCAGGGATAGAACTCATGTCTCTTGCATCTCCTGCATTGGCAGGCAGATTCTTCACCACAAACGCCACCTGGGAAGTCCAATACCCCAACAAAAAAGAAATATTCCTATGATCATTATTATACACAGGAGTTTGAGATCAAAAGAATTATATAGAAAGAGACCTTATTGAAATAATTTTTCCTTTATTATCCATGTTGTAGTATATATCATTATTTTATTTTACATTGTTTTTTTTCACATTCCTTGTCAGTTTTTGGTAATATTGATTGCTCTTTTTTGTCTCTAATAATGAGAAATGCTACTTTCTCTTGTGAACTCTGAGTAGGTTCAGAAACTTCAATAGGAAGATGGAGAGATATTTGAAAAGAGGCCCTCTTACTAGCACATATATGTCTTAGGATGTAAATGACCTTAGGATTGGTTGGAGGAATAAGTAAAAATTTCCATCTAATTCTAATATCTCAGTTAGATAACTTACCTAAAATTCTCAGCCACACCACCACCTCAACAGAATTCAAATCTGAGTGTTCCAGAATCCTCTATACTAGTTTCTGAATCCCCAGGATGATAGATTCTGCAGTCCCTTAGGTTTTCATGGTCATGGGAAATGACTAACAAGACAATTAAATAAAATTGTGTGTTGATGAATTGGGCATTATTCAGTGATGAAAAAAAGTTTTTAAGACTACAATTCTCAGCTGAAATGTAATCAATCAGAATTTTCATTCTCATTCTCTCCCGTTGTATAGAAGCCAAAATAAGCATGTGTGACACTTATTAAGTAAGTGTACTATATATTCATATTTGTATATTTGGATATTAAAACACATATGTTCAATGATACTGATATCTTTATTATCTGTTGAATACCTTTCCTTTGTTCTTCCCAATCCATTCTCCATACTTTTAAGCTCATCTTCTTTCCAAAATGCTCAGCTCCATAAACTGTATCCATGAGTTCCTTTGCTCTCTGTTTACTTAATGGGTTTAGCCAGTGGCTATAAATAGCAGGACAGGAAGTGAGGTCAGAGTGGTTTTCTCTTCCCTATTTCTTGCAAAGATGCCACAGCTGGCTTCATCCCTGAACCTAGACCATGGAACCTGCCAGGTGACCCATTTCCCAGCATTCCTTTCAACTCATAAGTTGTTCTTTGTCTTGCTCCTTCAGGAATAGAGGAGATAATTGCTCTCAGAAGTTACAAGTTCTAAAGTTATTAAAATTGTTTGGTATGCAATAGAAATTATAAGTGTAGTGTGGTAAATTGACATTTGTTGAAAATTTAACCTGGAGTGTTCAACCAAACAGAAAAAAAAAAAAAAAAAGAACCCAAGAAGCCAGAAAGCCATATCTTAATGGGTAACTCTGAGAGACAAGATGGAAGCAATTTTCCAATATGTCACAAACTCTAGATCTTAACCAAGTATTCTGTTGTTCACACATTCATGGCAGTGTCTCATGGATCAGGGATTCTAATGGAATGAAGTAGATGGGAAAATAGCCACAGTAATATTTCATTTTTACTTGGATAAAAATCAGCACAAAATGTTCCAGTAGGCAAATACCATCTCATGTAATTCTCTGACCTAAGCTAGTTTACAGCCACTGAAACCTGAGACTTGTGGAGAAGCATGGAGCCTTTGATAAAGGATCTTGACATTTAGCCAACATATATTCTATACATATTCCTCCAAGCCTTCTTGTAGATGGCCAGAAACCACTTATGAGAATAATCATACTCTGGGCAAAGGTAAGTACCCAGCTCTTCTGTGGGTTATTGGATTTTGACTCTGAGTTAATACTAACCTTAAGTGACAGAAAAACACCCAAGGTACACTCTTGCCACTGGGTCTAATGAAATAATTTAAATATAGCTTTGATCTGCTTTCTTCTTTCATTGGGTCTGAGACTAGATATACAGGTGATCATTATTTACCCATACTCAGAAATCATACTGGGTATCAGTTCAGTTCAGTTCAGTTCAATTCAGTCGCTCAGTCGTGTCCGACTCTTTGCGACCCCATGAATCGCAGCACACCAGGCCTCCCTGTCCATCACCAACTCCCGGACATACAGAATAAAACAGAATCCTAATTTTAGTTTCCTGTCCCTGGTCTCTGGACACAGTGTTATAATTATTGGAATTTTCAAATGGATGTCTGTGAAGTTACTCCCCCAATACATTTTCTGCTCAGACAGTAAACAGAAAACCATATTGCATCACTGGAGAGAAGTGCAAAGTTTAGTGTTTTTATAAAGACTTGAAAGATGCAATGGTGAAGATCCCAATTTATCACCGTTAACTCCTCTGTCTGAGGGGAAAAGAATTGAAGATCTTCTAAGTGGAGATCATGAATGAACAACTTTTACAGGTAGAGAAGTTGAAGAAAGGATGCAGAACTAATAAAATTTGTTTTGAGAAGTAAAATTGAGGAAGTCAGTTTGGAATAAAAATAGATTTATATACCTCTTGAAACAGTACAGTTGAACAGCATCACACTAGCATTCAGTGGTTGTAGACTTTGAGGAATACCCAATGCATTGTGAGGTCATTAAATTTGCTAGAGAGGCTGAGAGATTGTCACATTTCATTGAATCTTCAAAGTCATAGACTAATCAGAAACTGAAACTCCACTACTTTGGCCACCTGATGCTAAGAACTGACTCAATTGAAAAGACCCTGATGCTGGGAAAGATTGAAGGTGGGAGGAGAAGGGAACGACAGAGGATGAGATGGTTGGATGGCATCACTGACTCAATGGACATGAGTTTGAGTAAACTCTGGGAGTTGGTGATGGACAGGGAGGCCTGGCATGCTGCAGTCCATGGGGTGGCAGAGTCGGACATGACTGAGTGACTGAACTGAATCAGAAGATATCCTAAACCCCTTATGCTCACACATATGCACAGAACTCTAGCCACACATACATAAACTGGAGGCTTCACGAATGAGGTGGATGAAGTGACCTTCCTCTTGAGTATTAGTCAGCCTCCTTCCCCCCACACCAGACTTCATGTTCACAGGGCCCTTGTACAAAATGGCCATAGCAGTTGAAATGAGCTCAACATGACCATCTTCTCACTAAGGCTAATTTGGTTAATATCGTTGTGAGTTGTCAAAACGCACAGAGGGGCCTGGCAGATGGTTATGGCCATAGAGCCACAAAGAGTTGGACATGACTGAAGTGAGTTAGCATGCATGCATGAGGTGTCAACAAGGCAAAAAGAAAAATAAAAATTTCTGGTAAACCACTGGGTAACAGGATGGTTAGATCAGACAGCTTCCTAAGAGCTGAAAAGGTAATGACTTTCCTCTCATGAGTTATCACATACTAGGGGAATTATTTGCCTTATATTTCTTACTGGCTTTTTCTTGTCATGACCTATCAGTTCAGTTCAGTTCAGTCACTCAGTCGTGTCTGACTCTTTGCGACCCCATGAATCACAGCACTCCAGGCCTCCCTGTCCATCACCAACTCCTGGAGTTCACTCAGACTCACGTCCATTGTGTCAGTGATGCCATCCAGCCATCTCATCCTCTGTCGTCCCCTTCTCCTCCTGCCCCCAATCCCTCCCAGCATCAGAGTCTTTTCCAATGAGTCAACTCTTCACATGAGGTGGCCAAAATACTGGAGTTTCAGCTTTAGCATCATTCTTTCCAAAGAAATCCCAGGGCTGATCTCCTTCAGAATACACTGGTTGGATCTCCTTGTAGTCCAAGGGACTCTCAGGAGTCTTCTCCAACACCACAGTTCAAAATAATCAATTCTTCTGCACTCAGCTTTCTTCACAGTCCAACTCTCACATCCATACATGACCACAGGAAAAACCATAGCCTTGACTAGACGGACCGTTGTTGGCAAAGTAATGTCTCTGCTTTTCAATATGCTATCTAGGTTGGTCATAACTTTCCTTCCAAGGAGTAAGCGTCTTTTAATTTCATGGCTCCTGTGGTTAGAATGCCCTTATTCAGGTATCTTTGTAAGAAACACCCTCCCTTATTACAGTGTCAATTGCTGGTACTGTCACCCCTTTTCAGGTGTTCCCTGATCAAAGTACTGTAATCCACTTCCTTGACATTTTTTGATATCATTTTTATACTTTATTATTCTCCTTAGAGCTGTTCGTTATCTAATATTATATACGTATAATTGGGGCTTCTCTGATGGCTAAGATGGTGAAGAATCTGCCTGCAATGTTGGAGACCTAGGTTTGATCCCTTGGTCGGGAAGATCCCCTGGAGAAGGGAATAACAACCTGCTCCACTATTCTTGCCTGGGAAGTCTCTTGGACAGATGACCTGGTGGGCTATAGTCCATGGGGTCACAGCATGAGACACAACTGAGCAACACACACACACTTATACATTTTATTAGGTTAACTTTTTCTCTTTTCCTCCATTAGAATATATTCCTTCCTGTATGCTTTAAATGGAAAACACATAGAGTTCCATGTTTATCTCATCTTAATTCATAAGCTTATTAGGAGGTTTTATGGGTTGCTTATTTTACATGTAACACAATACAAATTTAGAACTATATTGTGGCTGGGGAAAATGTTTGAAAGCTTGGATCCATGACTACTAAAAGTGGTTTCTATTTCTTTGGGGAAAAAAATTGAAAATCCCTGGACTCAATATTCTCTATTTTGTTCTCTGGTTCTCAAGATGATATTAAAATTTTATTATCTATAAAGTGATAGTTAATTTTGAATGCTTTACTCTGAGTCAAGTACTGTGCTTATTGTTCCACAGCATTTTAAAATTTATTTCTGCCACATCAATCACACATATGTTTAAAAATTATTCCAGAGACCTGGTACTTAACCACTGAGTCACCTCCTTTCATACCTGATACTAGGCAAAGAGTTCCTTGCAGGATTCATGGGTCCCTGTCCTTTTGGTTATAACACCTGAACTCAACACCAGTAAGATGATGCTGAGAGAATCAGATGCTGTCAGCAGGAGTACCTCATGCATGCGGTTTCAGATAAATACTTCTAAGTGGTGTGTCCAAGTCATTTTTGGCAAAGTCCTATGTCTCTTATAGTTTCAGCCACATTGACTGTGAGTACAGAAACATTATACTCACCTCACCCAGGTCCAGGTCACTTACCTATAACTCACAGTCACAGCCAACAAAAGACCACATGATGGATCCAGATAAGTTATACTTGCTCAGGGTCCCCTGTGCATATGATTCTTGAAGTACCTCAGGACTTAATTGCCTTTGAAAGGCAATTAACCAAAAAGTCTGTCAATTTCTGTAGAGGTAAAAAAAATGGAATATTTTCTGCCATTTCAGTAAACAAAGGATGTCACAGTAACTGGCAATTGCAGCCACCAGGATGGTTAACTGTTGAGCCCTGAGGGAACTCAGGAAAGAAAAGAATACCTGCCATCCAGCAGCCATGAGACTGCAGTCACTCCCTATGGTGAACTCTGAAGAAACTTAGGATGTGAAAATACATAATACTGGCTCCAGATAGCTGAGGCACATATCAAAGGCAAGATTTCCAAGAGCCCAGACTCTTGCATCTTCCCATACATAGAAAAGTGCTTAATTCTTTAACTTGAGATATCTGGTTTTCTTTCATTTACAATGATTTTTATTTTTTTTTATTTTAATTTTATTTTAAACTTTACATAGAACACTTTCTAACACCATACACAAAAATAAACTCAAAATGGATTAAAGATCTAAACATAAGACCAGAAACTATAAAACTCCTAGAGGAGAACATAGGCAAAACACTCTCTGACATACAATGATTTTTAGATGCTCAGACTACCTGCCCTTTGTTGCAAAATCACTACATATCCTATCTCCTCCCCTTTCCTTTTGGAGGAATTTCTCAGAGCCCTCTGAAAGGTTATCTCTTGGACCGTGCTGTGCTTAGTTGCTCAGTCATGTCTAACTCTCTGCAGCCCCATGAACTTTAGACTGCCAGGTTTCTCTGTATATGGGAATTCTCCAGGCAAGAATACTGGAGTGGGTTGCCATCCCTCCAAGACCTCCCTTTAGGGGCTCTCCCTAACCCAGGAATGAAACCCAGGGCTCCCACA
Organism: Bos grunniens; assembly: GCF_055505025.1. Taxonomy (NCBI): domain Eukaryota; kingdom Metazoa; phylum Chordata; class Mammalia; order Artiodactyla; family Bovidae; genus Bos; species Bos grunniens. Next base: position 80,803,144 of record NC_141179.1, on the reverse strand, counting down.
CTGCAGGTGGATTCTTTACTCTCTGAGCCACCAGGGAAGTCCAAGAATACTGCAGTGGGTAGCCTATCCCTTCTCCAGCAGATTTTCTGGACCCAGGAATTGAATTGGGGTCTCCTGCATTACAGGTGGATTCTTTACCAGCTGAGCTACCAAGGAAACCCCTAATCTATAAGTAGCATTGGAAATAGTTTCTCAGTCTTTCCTGCTTGAAACAGTCTCTTCATCAGATTTCTAGGTCATCAAACTTGCATGGATTTTATTCTCCTTCTGAAGCTACATGATCTTAGTGTTATTGCCCCCAGGTTGGAATTTTGGAGAACCCCAGAATCAACCCTCAAATCTCTTCTCTTTTCCTCAAATCTTTTTGCTTTCTCTCTTCTCTTTTCACAATCACTCTCTGGTAGACCATACAATCTAATGACTGTAAATACTCTCCATAGTCTTATTTATCTACCTACCTACCTACCTTTTATCTCCTGACCATTTTTCTTCCCTGAAGTTCAGACTCATGGATCCAAGTGCCTACTTAACATCTCTTATAGGATGTCTATTGGGAAGCTTAGGGAAAAGTGTCTTCCTAACAATCCTTCCTAAGCCTACTTTCTCTCAATCTTCTTCACTGCAGTAAAGGCATTATCTTAATTTAGGGGAAATTATCAGACATTTTTTACTTTTTGTTTTTTACACTGTAGCTAATTGGCAACATCTTCATTCCACCTTCAAAATATATCCAGAACTTAACCAACTGCTCCCAGTTTCAGTGATTCCACCGTACACGAGCCCACTCTCATTTCACGTTTGTATTATTGCAGTTGCCTAATGGCCTCCCTGCCTCCTCCCTACTTCTGTCCTTACCTCACTTGAGTGTCTCAACAAGGAAGCCAGAGTGATCCTCTTAAAATACCAGATAGATTATGTTACTTTTCATCTTCACACACTCCAATGACTTCAGAACTTCTCCAGAGTAAAGGTCCAAATCTTTGTGAAGATGTGCAAAACTTATGACGTTTCTGCTCTGGCTCTGCTGTCCTCCCTTTCACTGCTCACTCCAGCTCTGCCACCCTCTTTTCAGTTCCCACATAAACTGATTCACTCAGAGCCTTGGTACTTATTCATTCCTGTGGTTAGAATGCCCTTCCCCAAGTATCTTTACAGAGAAGATATTTCCCTGTCTTTTTTCAGGTGTCCATTGCCACCAATATCACCTGTTTTCACCTGATCACTGAACTCATTCTGCTTCCTGATATTCTTATAGCCCTTTTCTTTTGTATGATTATCACTAGGACTGCTTATTTTCTAATATTACATATATCCCATTAGTTTAACTTATTCTCTTTTCCTTTTATTATTAATAAAGCATAATCTTTCACATTTGCTTTTGATGGAAAATGTATGTCAGTTCAATTGTTATTTTATTTTAATTTGTAACTTTAACATGAAAGTTCTGTGGGATGTTTTTTTCTAACTGAATACAAAAATATATATACCGAAAACATTTGGTGGCTGGGCAAAATCTTTGAAATCATGGATTCATGAAAACTAGATGTGGTTTCCTATGAGAAAGTGTTGAACAATCCTGGACCACACTTTAACATTCCTATATTCCATTCCTTTATATTCTATGATTCTCATTATTCCAGAAGTTTGTCATATATAAAAATATTAGATAAGTATTTTGAATACTTTCAGTTCAGTTCAGTTCAGTCGCTCAGTTGTGTCTCTTTGTGACCCCAGGAACTGCAGCACACCAGGCCTCCCTGTCCACTACCAACTTCCAGAGTCCACACAAACCATCTCCATCGAGTCAGTGATGCCATCCAGCCATCTCATCCTCTATTGTCCCCTTCTCCTCCTGCCCTCAATCTTTCCCAGCATCAGGTCTTTTCAAATGAGTCAGCTCTTCGCATCAGGTGGCCAAAGTATTGGAGTTTCAGCTTCAGCATCAGTCCTTCTGATGAACACCCAAGACTGATCTCCTTTAGGATGGACTGGTTGGATCTCCTTGCAGTCCAAGGGACTCTCAAGAGTCTTCTCCAACACCACAGTTCAAAAACATCTCTGACTCAAATGCTTTGCTAGGTGTTTCACATGAATTGTTCTATTTATTCCCACAACATCTATCATAGGTATGTTTAAAGATTAATAGCTGTGATTTTATAGATGACCAAATCAAGGTTTTATAAGCATGTAGTAATTTCAGAGTTAATAAATAATTGTGCTGTCTTCCTCCAGAGAGCTGGTACTTAACCTCTAAGCCACTTCCTTTAATACCTGATACTAGGTTAAGAGCTGCTTATGCATTCCATGGGTCCCTCTCTTTTTAGTTATAAGACCTTAACTCAAACACAATAGAATAATGCTGAGAGATTCAGAGGCTATCCAGGTGAGTACTTCATACCATTGGCATCAGATGAACGCTTCCAAGTAGCTTCCAAATCACCTTCTGGCAGAGTCCTGTGTCTCTTCACTGGCAGCCAATACTGATTATGAGTATAGAGATATTCCGCTCACCTCACCCAGGACCATGACACTTGCCTGTAGCTCTCACAGTCACAGCCAACAGGACCATAACATGGGTCCAGATAAATTATACTTGCTCAAGGTTCCCAGTGTATTTAACCTGTTAAGTACTTCATGGGTTCATAGCTTTGAAAGTCTCTAAACAGCAATTTATCAAAAAGTGTGTTGACTTTATTTAGGAGAATCTGAGGTGGTATACTGACCTGTAATGTAATGATTTCTCATCTGTAATTCTCCATTTCTTACAATTGTGGGGAGAGTTAATAGAGATAATGCATTTGAAGTGATAAGAATGGTTGGGATCCAATATGAAGTATTGATTAGTTGATGTTACGTTAGTTATTAATGTCATATAATTGTTAAGTGGTAGAATTACTATTAAGCAAAAGAACAAAGGTGCTAAAATTGGTGGTGAAATATTCATTTTCCTTTGCTCTTTTCCAACCTTTGCTCTTTTCCTCTGCTAGTCAAGCACATTCTCCTTTACCCCAGAGCTCTTTTGATGAGTTAAAATTGCCTATCATGGTGCCTCAACCCATCTTCTGGTGATTGCAGTTCTCTGTCTTATGCTCCAACTATGGATTTTTGGGGGTCACTGATACCTCTGTGGATCTTCTCAATTGAAAACACCAATACAGCATATTAACGCATATATATGGAATTTAGAAAGATGGTAACGACAACCCTGTATGTGAGACAGCAAAAGAGACATATATGTATAGAACAGTCTTTTGGACTATGTGGGGTGGGGGGGGGATGATTTGGGAGAATGGCATTAAAACATGTATAATATCATATAAGAAATGAATCGTCAGTCCAGGTTTGATGCAGGATACAGGAAGCTTGGGGCTGATGCACTGGGATGACCCAGAGGGATGGTATAGGGAGGGAGGTGGGAGGGGGGTTCAGAATGGGGAACACGTGTACACCCGTGGCGGATGCATGTTGATGTATCACAAAACCAACACAATATTGTGAAGTATAAAATAAATAAATTAATTTAAAAAAAAGAAAATGCTCAAATCCACAGTATAAACACACACACAAACAAGATAGTGCACACATTTTCACTGTGTTTCCCTTTAAGCTTAAACACAGTTACCTTCCCATGGGTAAATATTTTACTTTAAAAAAATAAATCTTTTCCAGCAATCTCACCCAGAGCTTATGACAACCTGAGAGGAATGATCAGCTATTGTCTAACATTCTTTTTAAATGTGCATTTTGTCCTTGTGTCCCCTGGGACAAAAACAAATTAAAGAAATTAAACTTTTTGTGATTTATTTCAAGCCTGAGCATAGATGGCTTTTTTTAGTCTTCTGTCCCCTAGGGCTCTTGGAATAGCTACAAACGTATTCCAGTGTAAATGATTCTCAACTGCTTTTTTGTTGTTGCATTTTTGTGTCAATTATATCATTTTATTTACCTTTCCTTCCTTTAATATAAATTGTCCTTTGTCACCACAAATAGTAGGGAAGTCATGTCTCCCACTTTTACTCTTGGCAGTTTCAGAGACTGCCATAGGACAATGATGAGGTATAAGAAATACTGGTTTATAGTTCCCATTGTAACAGAATATAAATGGCTACTGAGTTATACAAATTAAACAGTATTTCTATGCCAGGAGTAAATCTGCATCACACAACATACAAACATCTGTAGTGTGACCTTATCCAGAATTCAGAATCATTGATAACAGCGGATCCCAAGGGAATTCTTCTTGGTTTTGTAGTTTGGGGGAAAGGCAAGCTAGGAGGTTAATCATAACTATGCATTGACTAAGTCAGGTCAGTCTTATTAAATAAGACTCAGAAAGGTTTTGTTTAAAGACTGTGATTCCCCAGGGATAGACATATTCAACCATAATTTTCTGTTACCTCTGTATTGAGTTTTGCAGTATCGAAATGTATATATATAGAGAGATTATATCTACTATGTACCTTTGAATATTAATATACAGATAGGTATCTATATGTATGTGGGGTGCTCAGATAGCTTCCACTTCTCCTTCTGGATGGTCTACCATCGTTTGCCATCCTGCTTTCTGCTCCAGGAGATGAACCTACATGAACTAAGTCAGTTAACTTTTCAATGAGGGGAAGAAATACAAATAAAAGACTGGGTTCAGAATACCTATTTCTGTTACCAACTCAGGTTCAAATGCTCATCATTCAAAGGCAATGATCAAGGGGCAAATGCTGGTAAAAAGGAAAGGTGCTTTTTTAATATAAATTTATTTATTTTAATTGGAGGTTAATTACTTTACAATATTGTATTGGTTTTGCCATACATCAACATGAATCCTCCACAGGTATACACATGTTCCCCATCCTGAATCCCACTCCCTCCTCCCTCCCCGTACCATCCCTCTGGGTCGTCCCAGTGCACCAGCCCCAAGCAACCAGTCCAGGTTCGATGCATGATACTGGAAAGGTGCTTTTTTCAGAAAAGCCAGCTACCTGGGGAGAAGATGAACTCTTGCCTGAAGACCAATTCCCAAGATCCTGCTCAGCCATGACAATTTGTAAAGGGAAAGTGGAGAAATAATCTCGGTTAATCATTAAAGTAAGAGGTTAGATTCTTCATCATTTTTCCATTGTGTATAGACTGCTGACTTCTCCTGACCTTCCTCTGGATGCTGTTTTGCCTATGTGGTCCACCTGTAGTTGGATGCCAACCTGCCCATGTGGCAAATTTGCTGACAAGAAGAGGGGTGGGAGTGGGTAGAAAGTCAATCATTCTTCAACTACATAACTCTTCATTCTTATTCTTTCTAATCCAGGAAAGAAATCAACAGGTCAGGCAAGCCATCATGTGCATTCAGTAAAGCAAAAATCAGGAGTTAGGTTACATGTTGCCTAGTAATCTCATCTTTTAACATTGGGTGTAGCCCTAGAGTCAGACCATTTAACTGGATCTCTGGGATTAGTTTGCTGACATAGTTAAAAAATGTGCAAATATGCCACTTGCCAGAGAAAGGGGACACTGGTGAGCCCTAGCATGTAGTAGTGTCATAGTAGTTTAAATTATCACCAGTGATGGCATAGCTTGAAATGCAGTCAGAGAACAAAGCACTGAAAATTCAATTGGTTGTAGCATTCATCATGACCATGATAATATTGGTTGTAAAATTCATGGGGCCTTTTAAATTGAAAACTATGATTATTCTACTGGGAACATGAAAGAGCATTTGGAATGCCCCAGCGGTAGTTTTGAAGGCGTTTCCCAACTGCTTTAGTCCTTTAGGAAAGTTCAGGTTGAGGCTTAAGCCAGGGCCTGATTGTAAGAACTGCAAAAAAGAACTATTAATTAAATGCTAGGGGTTTTATCGTAAGCTTCCCTAGTAGCTCAGACAGTAAAGTGTCTGATTACAATGAGGGAGACTCAGGTTTGATCCCTGGTTCAGGAAGATCCCCTGGAGAAGGAAATGGCAACCCACTCCAGTACTCTTGCCTGGAAAATCCCATGGACTGAGGAGCCTGGTAGGCTACAGTCCATGGGGTCGCAAAGAGTCGGACACAACTGAGCGACTTCACTTCACTTCACTTCATATGAAATGATGGAGAGAATAATTGAGATCATAAAGTAATGGGATAGGGACATTGGGCAGAGAAGAACAGAAGTAAAAACAAAATCCCTTGCTTTAAGAGGCAATCCCTAACTTCCCCTATCTGAAAGAATCAGCTTTCCCCTGGACTAAAATCTTTCAGTGACTGCACTTAGGGACTTATGAGCTCGTGTAATTCTCCTCAACACTTAACCTGACCACTCCACATCACCTTTACAGCAAAAGTTAAATATCACTTGCCCAGATGATGAAATAAAGAACTTGCTCTTAGGGGAAATGCACACTACAAAAGTTATGGGTTCTCACTAATCTGTATTGGCAAGAGTCTGGAAAGCATGTAAGGAACTGGCTTATAAAAGTGGTAAACCAAGGAGAATGATCTATAAGGATTAATCAAGCCCAAGTTATCAGCACGTGTGCACCCTTATAGGATACAAGAATTCAGTTTCCTCAAGAAACTTAAGAATTTATATTATAATGAAACATGTGTCATGACTGATTCTTTTGAATTGTTTAAATTCAAAATACTTAACAAAGACAAAACATTCCCAGTGCAGTGCTTGCAAAATGTGGTTAACATCAATACCATAGGCTTAATTTCTTCGTTATGTCTATATTCAGTGTTTAGCTAAGACTTTTTCATATACTTGTATGTAATCTTTTTATGTTTTAATAATATTATTTAGACCTTCCTTGGAGTTGAACTAATATAAAAATAAATAAAAATATTCTCGGGCCAGCAGAAGTTTCTTATTGAAAAATAGAACAGTTTTCTTAAATAAAATAGGAGCAATGTGTCAAATGGTTCCTTTACTTTTTTAATAGTTAAATTTTAATGTCAATATGATTTTTTATGTCCACCATTTTAAACAATAGTTTCTTGTGCAAAATGACATCTCATTCTAAAATTCTTTTTAAAAATGTCAGCCAGCATTAAATAATGTTATATATTATTTTAATATATAACATTATTCAAAAATAACTTAGTCTTCTGATAGCTTTATTCTAATTAATAAATACACTCAGTTCTCCACTACAATGTCAGTGATTAAGTCTGCATAATTAGCTTTCATTTAAGAACTGTTATCTATTTACTTTGTCTCAACTTATTTATTTGATGTGACAATTATTAATTGTTATTAATAGTAATATTCATCAATGTTGATTTTCTTTATTGTTCTTTGTAGAGCTTCTAATTTTATTGGAACTTCTTAAAAATAGTTATTTATACTTATCATTTGCTGCTGTACCAATAAAACATGTACATATCTATATTTATTTGAATTTCTATGTCATATACTTAATTAAATCATAACCTTTAAAGTCCATTAAAAATGAAATAATCTATCATATTTACTCTTCTTATACTGTCTGTACATTTTTCATTTCTTGAGAAGCCTCAAAGTCCTTGGTTTTCATTGATTCACTAAGTTGAGACTGAAATTTCTTTTTCAGTTATTGTTAAAATTATTTTAATATTTAGGATATGGCAGCTCTTTAAGTTGGTTTCTTTAGTCTCTGCTCCAATCATTTGTAGAAGCATTTACATTTTCTAAACATAACAGAATATTTCAGGCACAAGTTATTTATTTTCTCACTGTAAAGCAGTCTTGCTCTATCCTCTAAGAAATTTTTACTCCTTTAGGTAGGCAGCAGTATTAGGGATACAAATTAAGGACCAGAGTATGTACATGCAGCATAGCATGGGGTACAAAGTATATCTTGCTTTTCTTTTAGCATGGGAAGAAGGGGAGTCTGAGATGTGTCCCTACACTTTTTTTTTTCTTTCTTTTTTTTTTTTTTTTAAAACTCCGTCGGGCGGCCGGGGGCTGGGGGCTCCAGGACCCCGGCCCCCTCCCCTAGGCTGCCTCCTTAGGGTGCCGCGATCCCGGGGCTGGGCGATCAGGGGAGGCTCGGTCGAAGGAGCACGGTGGCGGAGAGCGAGCCGCCAGCTCGGACTCTGTCCCTACACTTTTACAGATAGTACTTTGGTCACCTGATGTGAAGAGCTGACTAATTGGGAAAGACCCTAATGCTGGGAAAGATTCAGGGCAGGAGGAGAAGGGGACGATAAAGGATGAGAGGTTGGATGGCATCACTGACCCTGTGGACATGAGTTTGAGCGAACTCTGGGAGACAGTTAAAGATTGGGAAACCTGGCGTGCTGCAGTCCATGAGTTGGACACAACGGCATTCTGCAAAGAGTCAGACACAACTTAGCAACTAAAGAACAACCACCAGTTGATCGACTGACGGAACAGGGTCTCAGAATAACACTGGAAAGTAAGTGACAGGGAAGTCTGGGAGTGGCATATGGATGGATCTCCTGGAAAGGACTGTGAAGGCAGTATTCATGTTCCGTTGTTAAGTGTCCACTGGAGGGTCTTTTTTGCAAAAAGGAACCACAACGAGAATGTTGGTGAGCCTTATTCCCTGGAAAGCCCTGTACTTAAATAGTGAGAACATTACAAATGAACCATAGCAGCAAGCATGGAGGCCATGCATGAACTCATAAAACTGTTTTTTCTTCATTTTTCTTCCATTTTTAGCCATTTTCATCAATACAATTCTAAACTGAGGAGCCACAGATTTTCTCACCTAATTGGTACCACTGCCCTGTGTTTTTAATCTAAATTCTCTCTCCATAATAGTAAAAGCAATTTTAAATATAAATCAGATCATAGTGTATTACTGCTTAAAATTTGCAAATATTGTAAATTGGAATAAAACTTAAACTTCTCACAATTTAGCTAAAACTGTTCTCCTCAAAAGCATGGTTCAAAACCAGCATCATGAGCATGTTGTTTGAAAAGAAGACTCTTGGGCCCTGACTCAGAACTACTGAATTAAAATCTGCATTTTAACAAGAAAACTATGTTATTCCTATGTATATTAAAGCTTGATGAGAACTCATCCAGAAGATTCAGCATAATTTGTTCCCTACATCCTCTTCTTTTTAAAATGACATATATAATCATATTTAAATGTATTAGCTTTTATGTGTGTGTTTGTATGTGCTCAGTCACGTCTGACTCTTTGTGACACCATGGACTGTAGCCCTCCTGGCTCCTCTATCCATGGGATTTTCCAGCCAGGAATACAGGAGCAAGTTGCCACCTCCTACTCCGGGTGACCTTCCCAATCAGGAACTGAAGCCCTGTGTCTTGCACCTTCTACATTGGCAGGTGGATTCTTTACCACTGTGCCACCTGGAAACTTTTTACATGTGTTTACACATATTTAAAGATATATACATGCACATATAAACACACACATAGTGTCATGATAAACCATGGATCACACTAGCTTGTAATCTCATGTTGCTCAAGAAGCCTCCAGGGTTTGTAATATGTTCTTGGGATGACCATGGCCCTAGACAGCACATCTATTAATATGAGAAATGTTTAATCGCTTTTCATATCACTTATGGACTATGCAAATCAAATCACATGATCTGCTCTGATATCAGTCTAATGGAGTCCCCTCTGTTTCCCAGAGTCCTGAGACTCAAATGAGAAAATCTATGTTCAAGAAGGCTGTGTCTACCATGTACTATTACTCCTTTGCATACTGCATAACTTCCACCATAATGCCAGGGTCAGTGCACTCTGAGGAGGATGACAACTAATGGGGATCTAAGCTGGGAGATTCCAGCATCATTTAAAGCAAAATGTAATTGGATATTTTGAAAAGTCTTAGATGAACGTTGTACATTTTAGATGGTTTTCACACAACAGTTCTTAAAAGCTGGAACACAGTAGGCAAAAAAAGTGGAAGTAACAAATGGAACTCCCAGCATATTTCAGGCTTAGCTTTATCTAATCCACAATTGTATCTTTTTTCCCAGTAAAATGTTGAAAGAATAAGATTTCAAGGGTTCACCCCTGGAGCTTTTAAAAATACCTATATCTGAGTCCTATCTGCAGAGATTTTGATTCAGGATATGGCCTGGGAATTGATATTAAAATCGAACAAGCGACAACAACCAAATATAGTGCATTCAGGAGTTGAGAATCATGAGATTAAGTTATATTATTATGTGGAGACATTATTTGACTCAGCTGGCTCTTTGCACATTGAAAACACTTAATTAATATTAACTTTCTAGTTTGCTCTTTCTTCCCCTCTCCTTCCCTCCTTCTCCCTTCCTTCTGTCCTTCTTTTCTTCCCTTTAGATTCATAACAAGGGAGCGATGTAGTGGTCTGAATATTTTAATGTCCATTTTTAAAATGAATCAACTTAGGAAAGTGAGATGATACACTTGAGCTTACAAAACTAGTAAGTTTCCATGCTGCCCTTACTGTTTCCTTATAAACAGTATGTGTTTATCATCTATGCAATTGTGGATGATTCCGGAGTTTAGCATGATCGGGGAGAAGAGAATCTAGGGTTCAAATACTCTATATGGACAACTGAGAGTATACTAGGGTATAATCATCTCTAAATTCCAGTTGATTTTAGGACATGACTCTGTGCATGGTCTTTGATGCCTGCACTTTAGAGTTTGCTGTTTTTGTGTTGAATGCATCTACTTTTATGATTTCCAGAATTAGGCAACACAGAAGGTTGAGAATGCCCTGGTCACTTGGAAGGCATTGTTTAACTTGGTAATGGTTCAAATGTAGGAGATGGAAAAGAAGAGAGCAACCGATACACACAGCAACCAGGACTCCCTCAGAACAAATCATTAATTAAATTTTAATCACTGGTCTTGGGACATCATCCCTCAAGAATCTAAAGTTCAGCCTAAGGTACTGAGATGAGGAAACTCAAATATCTTAGGGATTTCACTGTGCATGAATTCATTATCTTTATTTTTAATCTATAAAAAGGTTGGGTTGGATTATAGCAGCATCTCATTTGTGGTTATCATAGAAGAAGCTTTATTTTATTTTCATGGAATTGTAGTTTTTACACATGGATATCATGTCTTTTTTTTTGCATGAATATGTGGTGAGGACAGATATGAAGACTATTTCTACACAGCACTTAACAGCTTTAGGTATTTTATCTGTGGTGTTTCTGATTTAAATGTTTATTGAGATATTAAAATAATAACAGTAAAATAAAGCAATAAATTATTTAACTAAAGGGCATTTTGGACTTAGGTAAACTCAAGTATAAATTTATGGCTTTGCTAAATACTCTAACTTTGAGACAGTTGTATACTCTCTGACCATCAATTTTCTCATATTTAAAATGGACATAAATTCTACTGGAGTTGTTACGAAGATACGATTTACTATCAGCAAAGTACTTAAACAGTTTGCCATGTAATAGAGAATTACAATAGGTATCAGGCAAGAATACTGGAGTGGGTAGCCATTCCCTTCTTTATATTCTTAAAATACTTAGTTTATCTATCATGTGGTGTAGAGATTAAAGTGAAAGTGAAGTCGCTCAGTTGTGTCCGACTCTTTGCGACCCCATGGACTGTGTAGCCTGCCAGGCTCCTCTATCCATTGGATTTTGTAGGCAATAGTACTGGAGTGGATTAGGAGTGCCCATAATTCCTGTCTTGGGCGCTTAACAAAGATCCCCTAATGAGGATCACATATATATGTATATAAAATAATGATAGAGTTAATATACCTCGAGTCCTTACAAGATATAGCTAACTCTGTTCTAGGTGCTTCACATGTATCATCTCATTCACCTGGTCCATCAGCTCTATGAAAATGCCCACTCTTGCCCCTGTCCTGCAGGTAAGTAAAGTTAAGCACAGACTGGTGGTCTGAATTGTGCAAGCAAGGCCTCCCAGCTGGTGAAAAGGGAGCCAGGCCTGGGATCTCAACTCTCCAGTGGTGGACCCTGCTCACCATGTGCCAGCTCGCTGTCAACTGAGAAACTCACTCTGCATATCCTTTGCTATTCTGCTAATCACTTCTTAACATTACTTGAATGGCTCATTTTCAGGACTTTCTGACTGTTGTTTGGAGAGTCTGAAAGGCCTCTGTCCAGACTCATCCTTCCTTTATCTCGGGACTTCATATTTTAGATCATTTGGTTTATCAGCTCACTGAGCTGTTTGATTTGAAAAGCCTTGATTTAAATCAAAATATAAGAAGACTGTCTAAAACATGTCACATGCAAATTAATATTATTTGAAAATGATGTTTTGCATAAAGTAGTCTTTTTCATGATCTGCAACTACTTGGTTCATAAATGTCTTCTTGGGACATTTATGAAGATTCCTCACTTTCTTGGGAATCAATTGGTTTCCTTTATCTCAACTTTATATGGACAGTAGGGTTTATGAGAGTATCAAAATGTCTGCTGTGTTTATCAGGGCAAGCCCAGCATCTGGTACATACTAGATTATTGAAAAGACAGATTTCAAAGGAAGAAAGAAAGAAAAATAAATAATGAAGAATGAGTAGATGAATAACTGGCAGCTTCTTGATATTGTAACTGTGCCTACCTCTAAGACTCTTCATTACTCCATACCTTTCTAACTCTCTGCTTTTGATCTGCTGCAAATCAGTTACCCACACACACTACTGATAACTGTGCATAAGCTAAGAGTAGGTAAACACGAGGCATAGAAGCTAAGGAGCTCTCAGTGAATTGGCCAAGTAAGTTTAACTTGTCTGGATCCTTTTTAATGCTATTATTTCTCTGAAATGTTTTTTTATTAGAGAAATAAATTCTGGATAAATGCAGGAACACTGTATGTTTTAGGGCTATTAATAATAAGTATTATTTGTGAATAAACTTTTATGTGTAAACATTGTCTTAAATTGTCTTTAATTCTTTATACACATTTAATCCTCAAAAAATTGGTTCTATCATTATTCTTATTGTGTGTGTGTATATAGTATATGTGTGTGTGTGTATATATATATATATATATATATATATATATATATAAAATAAAACCATCCAAGACCCCTCTGCATGAAAGTTGTGAAGCTGGGAGAACTGGCGATTAGTGTGATCCATCACTGGTTTGTGATTGTGTGTACACTCTGTTCTTAGTGTATCAGAGTGTCTAATCACTAGAAAGCTGCATCAAGGTGATACAGAAGATACACAGGCTGCAGTTATGGCTTTTACTTTAAGGTTAGCAGGTAGCACATAAAGCAAAGCCCTTTACTGCTTTTTACTTGAGTGCTACAACATGCTATTGCTAGATGCAGAACACAGAAATAATTAGATCTATTTGAAGAGAGAAGTATAAGTAAAGTTTTGAAGAATGGTTATAATTTGGAAAGATTGCATGTGTGCATGCTCAGTCACTTTAGTCCTGTCTGACTCTTTGTTACCCTCTAGACTGTAGCCCACCAGGCTTCTCTGTCCATAGGGTTCTCCAGGCAAGCATATTGGCATGGGTTGCTGTTCAAGGGGATCTTCCCGACCCAGAGATCAAGCATGTGTCTCCTGTGTCTTCTGCATTGCTGGCAGATTCTTTAGCACTGAGCCCCTGAGGAAGCCTTGAAAAGATTATGAACAGCCAAAAGCATGCACCCTTAGAGAAAAGACAAGAATATCTATTTCATGTCATCAGTATTTGAGTTTGACTGTTCTCTTAGAATATTTCCTTTGAAAGCAGAAGAAATGCTTTCCACTTGTAATACAACTCAGATACTCAAGATATATCATCAGACCAATACTTCTCCTTGCTGTCTTACTTACATCCTAAATTTCCAACATTGTGACCTAGAAGGCATTTGATTTCTTCTTTAGGTGAGTGGATGGTTCTGTGAAAGAGACGTGGCCTCAAAAATGAATATGATAACAACAAACTTCACTGTGACCGAATTTGTGTTCCTGGGGCTCTCATCACAGCCAAAGATGCAGCTCATTCTTTTTATTATGTTCTTGTTCTTCTATTTATTAACCGTGGTGGGGAATATTATTATTATCACTGTCATCCAGATAGAAACACGTCTCCAAACTCCAATGTACTTCTTCCTCACTAATTTATCCTTTCTGGATATCTGCTACACATCCACTGACGTCCCACAAATGCTGTCCAATATGATGGGCAGAAAGAAGACCATCCCATTTCCTAGATGTGCTACTCAGATGTACTTCTCCCTCTCCTTGGGAATGACTGAATGCGTTCTCCTTGGAGTCATGGCTTATGACAGATATGTGGCCATCTGCCATCCTCTTCACTACACAGTCATTATGAACCAAAGGACCTGTGTCCAGTTGGCAGGCATTTCTTGGGCCAGTAGTTTCCTGAGTTCCACGGTCATCAACATCTTCACCTTGAGCTTACCCTACTGTGGACCCAATGTCCTGGATCACTTTTTCTGTGAGGTTCCTTCCATCCTGAGGTTGGCTTGCACTGACACATCATTTACCGAGATGGTTGTTTTCATCTTCACTATCATCATTGTCTTCATTCCTTTTCTCCTCATTGTTGTTTCCTATGCCCGAATCCTTCTGACAGTTCTCAGGATGCGGTCAGCCTCTGGAAGGCACAAGGCTCTGTCCACCTGTGGTTCCCACCTGACAGTGGTGGCCTTATTCTATGGAACTGGTATCTTCATGTACATGAGACCCCAGTCAAAGACCTCCAGGGCTGGGGGCAAGATCATTGCGGTGTTCTACACTGTGATCACACCCATGCTCAACCCCTTGATCTATAGCCTAAGGAACCAAGATGTAAAAGGGGCTCTAAGAAGAGCTCTGGCAAAACAGAGGACCTGAAGAGCTCCCAATGGGACACGATGTCAGCTGTTATTATAAGATGATTGACTTCTGAATATGAAGTGATGGAGTGAAAAGTAGCTCTGAAGGTCAGTTTCTGCCCTGCCAACTCATAAAAGACACATCATTGCAGCTGCAAACTCAACAAGCATCATGGCCCCCCCAAGGACAAACCACATCTTTCATGTGTCAAAGCAACACCCTTTATCAAGTGACTACTCTTTTCTTACTCCCAGAAAAAACTTGCTTCTCTAAAATCATACACTCTCTGTAAGTGATCTCTTTAAATCATATCAATAAGGTGAATTATCTTAACTTTGGCTATCTTAATTATACATGAAGTATGTAAAGGGGCCTGATAGAAGAATTCTCAATTTTTAACTCAGATGCAGAACTTCAGATAAGGGTTTTTGGATGCCACATTTCACATCTATCTTAATTTTGTAGTTTTTTTTTTAAATTTAATTTTATTTTTAAACTTTACAATATTGTGTTAGTTTTGCCAAATATCAAAATGAATCCAAAATGAATGAATTTTGTAGTTTCTAAGGAACCAAGACCCTGCAGCTACTTTGTGGTTTAGACCTGATTTTGACCCCATTACACACAGCCCTGCTTTGAAATGAATCTATCAAATATTTCTTCATTTAACTTTTACTTTAACCCTACTCTTTCCCCTAAATCCTGGTGTGTGATATTCTTCTTTACAGTGGGTCAATAAATCTGATTTTAACTGACTATAGGCTTATTCCTGGTGGTCCTAGGCTGATTGTATGGACAGGAGGATAGCAATGGTCAGAAGCAGAAGATTTGGTCAAATGTGAATGAATAAATAAGCTCATTCATTCACTATGTATTATTGAGTGATTATAGAACACAATGCTAATTAAAATAGAAATACTTCATTTCCTTATGTATACATAAATATTTATAATATACATATAATATGGATACTTATATTGGCAAATTATGATAAATGGAATAAGGAAAGTACTGTTCAAGGGGCAGTGGCAGACAAGCTGCATACAAAGATTGGAAGGAGAAATAGTCACATTGAGAAGAGTTTTCTATGTAAAGGGGGTTTGTGGGCAAAGACTGGAGACAGCTTTCTCTATCTGAGGGGATAAAGAAAACTAGTGAGAAGCAGGAGGTATGTGGTGAGCAGACAATAGCCAGACCATGCAGGACTAAACTGATTGTGATAAGGAGTAGGAATTTATTCTCAGAAATATGTAAGTATTATCAAGAAGGGTTATATGACACAACTAGTTTTGAAAGGTTTTTCTGAATGCTGTATAGCAGACAGATATACACATGTGTATCATAAATGCATGGAAACGATTCCTTCATTTTGAAGCTTTTCAATCATTGATATCTTTAGAAAAGAATCATTCTTTAAATTAAGAGAATAGCAAAACCAATCAAACA
Organism: Bos grunniens; assembly: GCF_055505025.1. Taxonomy (NCBI): domain Eukaryota; kingdom Metazoa; phylum Chordata; class Mammalia; order Artiodactyla; family Bovidae; genus Bos; species Bos grunniens. Next base: position 80,786,966 of record NC_141179.1, on the reverse strand, counting down.
AAAAAGCTTAAAGATGGCCTTTGAGCACAGAAGTAGTGGTTTCTAAAATTTTATCACTTGCTTATTTCACAATTTAGAATAAAATAAAAAGAAGATAATTTGTTTTATAGATGTCCAATAATTAAATGCAACCATTTAACTAAATACAAAGGTTGTACACAATCAAAAAAAGGACTATCTCTAGTTAAACAGGTGAAGGAAACATCACTGGTTTAAAGAATATTTTAAAAAATTAAAAGCAGGGGCTTTTTATTTAAGATTGCAATTCCAATGCAGGTGCCATGGATTCAATCCCTGGTTGAGAAACTAAGATCCCACATGCTGTGCAACCAAAAATAAATAAATTCATTAAAAAAGTAAAAAGCCATCAACCTTCTCTTTATCTCTATCTGGATATCTCTAATCTCTCTAGAACAGATTTATTATAAAATAATTTTAAAATGTATATATTATAAATCTGTCAAAATTTCTACTGAAATGGTTTTCACTTTTTGGACATGCTATATTTATTTTAAGAACAATATTGGAATCACTGTAGGTACAGAAACACTACTATCATACATCATACATCAGGTACCAGCTTTCTCAATAGGTATCTTTGTCCTTTAAGAGACCAAATTAATTTAACACTACTGTTAGAGAATATGAGGGTTGTAAAAGATTGAAAAGGAGAAAAGTCACAGGGAAACAAATTATTTGTTATCAGTATCTCTATTCCAAAATCATCTGAAAGCTAAACTGCTTCTTTGATATCATCTACTTTGCTGTTTTCCTTCACTTAAACATCAATAGTGCCTTTTTGGCCCATTTGAATTTTCAATGGTTCAGCTCACCATAAACCATAGGCAATGGGGGGTGCTTTCAACAAATGCTTCACAACACAATACTGTCTAAATCTTGACTCATCAATTTAATCAAAAACATCAGATTGAATACAGCCATGTACCAGACCTTCATAGAATTTCCCCAAAGCTCTTCTCAATTCTAATCATACTTATCATTTTCTATAATGCTGTACATTTCTCTGTTTTCAGAATACTGAACTAGGAACCAGTAGAAGTCAGCTCTCTTCCCAGCTCTACTATTTAAGAGCACATTAACATGCCGTTTGGGCTTCCCAGGTGGCTCTAGTGGTAAAGAACCTGCTTGCCAGTGCAAAAAACACATAGAAGACACCAGCTCAATCTTGTTATATCATATGGTTTGAGGGTGAAAAGAGACTACCTTAAAGTTTCACAGTCTACCAAGTAAATGCCCTGTGCTCAGTCTTGTTTGACTCTGTGGTCCCATGGACTGAAGCCCACCAGACTCCTCAGCCCATGAAATTTACCAGGCAAGAGTACTGGAGTGGGTTGCCATTTTCTACTCTAGGGGATTTTTCCCCACCCAGGGGTTGAACTTGAATCTCTTGTTGGCAGAGTCCAGCCCCGGCTGATCCAGGGAGTACGAAGTGGGGACGGCGTCGGCGAGGATCAGGATACAATAGCTTCAATTAGATATTAATTAAAGATGTAAAGAGTAATAGAATTAGGATAGCTCAGTAGGAAAATTCAGTGGAGAAAAGAGGCTGAGTAGCTTGGTTTACACGGGAGACCAATAAAACTTCAAGACAAGAAGCTTGCACCACTTACGTAGGCCACAGGCGTCCTTCCATCCTCCCGAAGGAGAGGAGACACTGAGGCCTCCCTGGTCGGATCTTAGAAGCCCAGGCATAATTAGTAAGCATGGCGGGTTCCGCGCTCCAGATGGAGACTCAGCCAGAGTGAGAGAGAGAGCGACATGGGGGGACCAGTATTTCAAGAAACTGATCCCAATTCTTTATTTTCCATGGTCTACTTTTATACACTGAGATGTTATGCAAAAGTCACGCAGGGTCAGCAGTCCTGACTTTTATCAAAGTCAGGTGCTTCATACAAATGCATACAGAGGTATTAGGGGTGTTACATCATCTTCTGGCCAGGGGGCCTGCTGACAATTTTTGACCCCTTCCTTGTGATAGCAGTCAGTCAACCAGGACACTTATTTCTCCAGGGGTGATTATTCTTAAAACAGATGCCACCCAAATAAAGTTACATTCCTATAGGGTGAGGGTGTAGTGGGTTTTAGTTAAGGAAAGAATTTACTTAGCCTAAGGTCTAACATGATTAATATCAAAGGTTAATATTTATTTCTTCTATATATTCATTAACGTGTGTAAGGGCAGGGGATGTGGAGACTTAGCAACAAACATTGGCTCAACAAATGAAAAACGCTTCACCAATACAATTTCTAATCAGCCCATTACACTTATACTAATAGTTTTCTAACTTTTCTAAGGAACCTGTTTTTAGAAGGTTTAAAGCATCTCGTGCCTCTCACAGTTGGGAGACTGTGAGCAATCACATGTGGCTGGACAAGCCTGTCAGGCAGGCTAGAGAACCTTCAGAGGAGTTTGTAGGTTAAAACACTCTTGTCACGCCCAGGAGTTTTTAATAACTGGAGCTCTAGGTTAACTCTTTGTCCGAAAGAGGTGGTGGGGGACAGCCCCCCGTAAAGTCAGAGGTGTAGGTGGGAGCACAAAGTAGTAAAGTAGGCAGGCTCTGGTTATGGGGGTAGATGCTCGAGGATTTCCAGGGGGACTCCTGAGGCTCGATCTCGCCTTTGCGTATGTCGAGCCTCCTTCCTCATGACCTTTGCCATGGGCGGAGTGCCTCACTCTGGCCCCCAACATCTTGTGTTTCCTGCATTGGCAGCAGGTTCTTTACCACTGGCACCACTGGCTTTATATAAAAACAGTATGTGGTTTAATGTTATAGAAAAATTACATGTGCAGTGTTTTTCTAGCACAAAGGACTGCTGCCATTAATTAAGACCCAAAATGCTTAAATACACTACTTGGGATTTTCTTATATTTTAATATCTGAATTAGGGCATTTTTGAGAGTAAAAGTTTGCACAATTGATACTTACTCCAAGATAGTAGGCAAAGAAATAAAACTCTCAAGGAAAGGGACAACTGGCCATGGTAATATTATCTTGCTTTCTTCTTACAGAAACTCCATGTTGTAGGTATTATTGGTACCACTGTACAGATGAGAAAAATCTGGAAAGTGATTTCAGGAGTGAGTCCTCCCCTTAAAACTGACTGCACCCTCAATACACTTGGAAAGCCTCTGCATATGCCTGGGGGGCACTTGTTTTCAGGTGTGAAGACCACTGCTGACCTTGCTCCAGAACATGGACACCATGGTGTTCCCAGTCAAATCCATATGGACTGTAAGGCTAATAGGCACAGTATTTTTGGATCACTTCCTTCTTGCCTTTTCCTTTCTTGAGGGGCTGCTGAGTATGGCCTCTGAAGCCAGATTCCTGGCCTTACGTCTTGCTTTTCCTACTTGTCAGTTTTCTAAACTTGCACAGGTTACTTAATTTTGTGTTTCAGCTTAGTAACATGTAAAATATGTATTAGAATAACAATTAGCCCATAGAATGGATGAGAGAGTGAAATTAATTCAGGCAATAAAGCTCTCAAGAATTGTTAAAAAAAAAAAAAAGTAATGACTGACTTGTGACATAAAACAGAAGCATGTGTTTTCTAGGTGGGTTAGTTTTATTCAATGCATAGGACTAGAAGCAAGAAATTTTAAGGTATATTCAAGTTCAATGTAACTTGTACTTCTAAGGGGTTTCCCCGGTAGCTCAGCTGGTAAAAATCCACCTGCAATGCAGAAGACTACAGTTTGATTCCTGGGCCAGGTAGATCCCTGGGAGAAGGACTAGGCTACTCACTCACTTTTTCTTGGGCTTCCCTGCTGGTTCAGATAATAAAGAAACCACCTGCAATGCAGGAGACCTGGATTCCATCCCTGGGTTGGGAAGATTCCCTGGAGGAGGGCATGACAACCCCCTTCTGTATTCTTGCCTGGAGAATCCCATAGACAGAGGGGCCTGGTGGGCTACAGTCCTTAGAGTCACATAGAGTCAGGCACGACTGAGTGACTAACACTTTCTTGTACTTCTAAGAGGCGGGTTGTCAAAGCAAATGCCTAAGATGAAGCTGAAAATGCTGAATTTCAGGTGTCGTCTGTGGATGGCATTCATAGCACTGATTTTATTATGGGCTCCTATTCCTGTCTCCAGAAGCCAGGTCTGGTGAAGAGGCTTATTTCACTAACATTTGATCTAGTAGAGTTAAAAACAATCCATCAGCAGATGAATGGATAAGAAAGCTGTGGTACATATACACAATGGAGTATTATTACTCAGCCATTAAAAAGAACACATTTGAATCAGTTCTAATGAGGTGGATGAAACTGGAGCCTATTATACAGAGTGAAGTAAGCCAGAAAGAAAAACACCAATACAGTATACTAACGCATATATATGGAATTTAGAAAGATGGTAACGACAACCCTGTATGCGAGACAGCAAAAGAGACACAGATGTATAGAACAGTCTTTTGGACTCTGTGGGAGAGGGAGGAGGGGGATGATTTGGGAGAATGGCATTAAAACATGTAAAATATCATATAAGAAACGAATCACCAGTCCAGGTTCGATGCAGGATACAGGAAGCTTGGGGCTGGTGCACTGGGATGACCCAGAGAGATGGTACGGGGAGGGAGGTGGGAGGGGAGTTCAGGATGGGGAACACGTGTACACCCATGGTGGATGCATGTTGATGTATGGCAAAACCAATACAATATTGTAAAGTTAAATAATAATAATAATAATAATAAAATTAAAAAAAAAAAAAAAACAAAGATACCAAAACAGCTGTTTTCAGAGCACCTCAAATGGCTGCTTAGTTTTGGTACTTGGTTGTTTGAAGTGGTCTAGGCATCAAATCAGAGAAGGCACTGGCACCCCAGTCCAGTACTCTTGCATGGAAAATCCCATGGACGGAGGAGCCTGGTAGGCTGCAGTCCATGGGGTCATGAAGAATTGGACACGACTGAGCGACTTCACTTTCACTTTTCACTTTCGTGCATTGGAGAAGGAAATGCAAACCCACTCCAGTATTCTTGGCTGGAGAATCCCAGGGACCAGGAAGCCTGGTGGGCAGCCGTCTATAGGGTTGCACAGAGTGGAACACAACTGAAGGGACTCAGCAGCAGCAGCAGCAGGCATCAAATATGTCAACTCATTCTTTTCTTTTCATAAACGTTTCTAAGTGTCTATGATGAGGTTTCTATTGCCATGGCAACACCCAGGCACATCTTATTTAGTGTCTGTGTTTCAAGGCATTTATACACATATGTGCATAAATACCGCATCCACAAGTGCAACTTATCAATGAAAGGATTTGCTATTCAGAACAGTAGGTTTTTTTTAGTGGTTCAGTAGATCAGAGAATGAAGGTTTTTGAGAGAGTGGTATGTAAGCTGATCCTTGAAGGAAGAGACAAGTTTGAATATTCCAAGACATGGAGTTCAGACTATTAGAGAAGCAGGAAGTAGAGACGGAAAGAGTATGAAGCTGGGAAGAATACAGAGGTAGAAAAATGTGAATGCCATTCAAGAAATAACTTTATAGGAGAATTTTTGCACAAAACAAGTAGGGAGAAACAATATCAAAGAAGTGGTTTAAGGAAGAGGGCTTAGACTACTAAGCAAAGAACTTTGGCAATTTTACAGTTTCCATGTTAGGGAATAGGGGCAACCATGGGATAGGATGAGGAATCTTAGACCCTAATTATGGCTAGTATCCTCTCTAAGGGGCTTCCCAAGTGGCACTAGTGGTAAAGATGCAGGAGTGTAAGAGGCACAGGTTCGATCCCTGGCTTGGAAAGATCCCTTGGAGGAGGGCATGGAAACCCACTTCAGTATTCTTGCCTGGAGAATCCCATGGACAGAGGAGCCTGGCATGCTACAGTCTATGGCATCTCCAAGAGTCAGACACGACTAAGCCACTGAACTGAACTGAATGTCAAATAGGTGAAGTCAGAAATGATAGATAGACAGATAGATAGATTTAAGCACCAACTGTTAAAAAAACAATCTCACCTGAGCTTTTATAGCTTGAGAGTGGAGAAGCTGAATTTAGCCTCAGCTTTATCTCACTCTGACATCTTCTGTATTAACTGCTTCTGCATCAGTTTTTGCCTTTAGTTGCTCTTAGTATGGAGTTTACCAGTTCTTTGTTGATTAAAGGGAATAGCCATTCAAAGGTCTATGTAGTCTATTGTAGAGAATATGATCAAAATCAAAACACTTACCTCTATTATGATTGTATTGCTGGATGAAGTTTTTAATGTATGAAAGATAATTCAAGACTTTTTAAACACCAGACATTTATGTATATTTATTTGAGCAAACTAACAGGATATATGAAGTGTAAATAATGCCTTCATTTTACTGTTGAAAAGACTGAAGTACAGAGACATTGCAGGATTTATTTGACATGATTATTGGTGGGACTGACTAAGACTAAGGTGATTCAACATCTATCCACTTTTCTTTTTTCATTATAAGTTGATATAATGCTTCAACCACCACTTACATGGAAAAAACTTAGTTTCCTCATTTAATCACATCACAGTTACAGTGAAATTTTTGCAGTTAAGATATAAATGAAGCAAAAATAGGAGGAGTTTATGTTTATTCAATAATTTATGGAACTGATTTTTAATAGAGATCACTGCATATTATTGAACAAATGCTAAAATGTAAGCATTATTATTACCATTTAGTAAGTAAAGAAATGAAGGCTTATAGAGACTTATTAAGTTGTCCAAAGTCTTAAAACAGAAAGAAATAGCAGAATCTATATGAGGACTATACTCAAATACTATTTTCAAAAAGCCTGAATATTTGCCACTGGTCAGAGTGGAAAGTAGAGCCCTTGGATCAACTTTTGACTCTATTACTTACATTCGACAAGTTTATTGACCTTTCTGAATTTTGGTTTTATCCTCTTTAAAATTGGAATAATGCTTACCACTATTCATTGTTGTAGGAACCTAAAGAAATTTAAAGTGATTCATTTACTCACTGGATACAACTATCAATGAAGAAAGAGAGAGAGAGAAAAAAGATAGTCCTTTAATATTAAAGTCACTGAATATTGATTTGAGACATAGAAATGATATTCAGAGATCTTTCTGGTGGTGAAGCTACTCAGTTAAGTTCAGTTCAGTCACTCAGTTGTGTCCAACTCTTTGTGACCCCATGAATTGCAGCACACCAGGCCTCCCTGTCCATCACCAACACGCGAAGTTCACCCGAACTCATGTCCATCGAGTCGGTGATACCATCCAGAGATCTCATCTTCTGTTGTTCCCTTCTCCTCCTGCCCCCAATCCCTCCCAGCATCAGAGTCTTTTCCAATGAGTCAACTCTTCGCATGAGGTGGCCAAAGAACTGGAGTTTCAGCTTTAGCATCAGTCCTTCCAAAGAAATCCCAGGGCTGATCTCCTTCAGAATGGACTGGTTGGATCTCCTTGCAGTCCAAGGGACTCTCAAGAGTCTTCTCCAACACCACAGTTCAAAAGCATCAATTTTTCGGCACTCAGCCTTCTTCACAGTCCAACTCTCACATCCATACATGACCACTGAAAAAACCATAGCCTTGACTAGACAGACCTTTGTTGGCAAAGTAATGTCTCTGCTTTTCAATATGCTATCTAGGTTGGTCACAACTTTCCTTCCAAGGAGTAAGCGTCTTTTAACTTCATGGCTGCAATCACCATCCGCAGTGATTTTGGAGCCCAAAAAAATAAAGTCTGACACTGTTTCCACTGTTTCCCTATCTATTTCCCATGAACAGATGGGACCAGATGCCATGATCTTCATTTTCTGAATGTTGAGCTTTAAGCCAACTTTTTCACTCTCTTTCACTTTCATCAAGAGGCTTCTTAGTTCCTCTTCATTTTCTGCCATAAGGGTGGTGTCATCTGCATATCTGAGGTTTTTGACATTTCTCCCAGCAATCTTGATTCCAGCTTGTGCTTCTTACAGCCCAGCATTTCTTATGATGTATTCTGCGTATAAGTTAAATAAGCAGGGTGACAATATACAGCCTTGATGTACTCCTTTTCCTATTTGAAACCAGTCTGTTGTTCCATGTCCAGTTCTAACTGTTGCTTCCTGACCTGCATATAGGTCTCTCAAGAGGCAGGTCAAGTGGTCTGGTATTTCCATTTCTTTCAGAATTTTCCACAGTTTATTGTGATCCACACAGTCAAAGGCTTTGGCATAGTCAATAAAGCAGAAATAGATGTTTTTCTGGAACTCTCTTGCTTTTTCCATGATCCAGCATATGTTGGCAATTTGATCTCTGGTTCCTCTGCCTTTTCTAAAACCAGCTTGAACATCTGGAAGTTCACAGTTCACGTATTGCTGAAGCCTGGCTTGGAGAATTTTGAGCATTACTTTACTAGCGTGTGAGATGAGTGCAATTGTGTGGTAGTTTGAGCATTCTTTGGCATTCCCCATCTTTGGGACTGGAATGAAAACTGACCTTTTCCAGTCCTGTGGCCACTGTTGAGTTTTCCAAATTTCCTGGCATATTGAGTGCAGCACTTTCACAGCATCATCTTTCAGGATTTGGAAAAGCTCAACTGGAATTCTATCACCTCCACTAGCTTTGTTCATAGTGATGCTTTCTAAGGCCCACTTGACTTCACATTCCAGGATGTCTGGTTCTAGGTCAGTGATCACACCATTGTGATTATCGGGGTCGTGAAGATCTTTTTTGTACAGTTCTGTGTATTCTTGCCACCTCTTCTTAATATCTTCAGCTTCTGTTAGGTCCATACCGTTTCTGTCCTTTATCGAGCCCATCTTTGCATGAAATGTTCCCTTGGTATCTCTAATTTTTTTCAAGAGATCTCTAGTCTTTCCCATTCTGTTGTTTTACTCTATTTCTTTGCATTGATCACTGAGGAAGGCTTTCTTATCTCTTCTTGCTATTCTTTGGAACTCTGAATTCAGATGCTTATATATTTCTTTTTCTCCTTTGCTTTTCCCTTCTCTTCTTTTCACAGGTATTTGTAAGGCCTCCCCAGACAGCCATTTTGCTTTTTTAAATTTCTTTCCCATGGGGATGGTCTTGATCCCTGTCTCCTGTACAATGTGACAAATCTCCGTCCATAGTTCATCAGGCACTCTATCAAATGTAGTCCCTTAAATCTATTTTTCACTTCAACTCTGTAGTCATAAAGAATTTGATTTAGGTCACACCTGAGTGGTCTAGTGATTTTCCCTACTTTCTTCATTTTCAGTCTGAATTTGGCAATAAGGAGTTCATGATCTGAGCCACAGTCAGCTCCTGGTCTTGTTTTCTTTCTTGTTTACTATTCTTTTCTTTTTTAAAAATTATGACATATACTACTTGGTTTGTAGTTAGTGTGAAGGGAAATCTAATTTTCTTATTTTTCACATAGCATATAGGATTATTCACTGGATTATTTAAAATAAAAACCAAAACACTCAAAACAGAAGGCTAAATCTCTGGACTGTTTCAGGACTGCCAACACTGCTGCTGCTAAGTCACATCAGTCGTGTCCAATTCTGTGTGACCCCATAGATAGCAGCATGCCAGGCTCCTCTGTCCCTATGATTCTCCAGGCGAGAATACTGGAGTTGGTTTCCATTTCCTTCTCCTCCCAACTCTACATCTGTCTATTAACCCCTATGATTTCCTCCATAATGTGACACCAGTGATATTTTAAGAACTCATGTGATTGAGTGATTTTGAACCAGATCAATTTCAACTCATATACAATGACACTCATTAGAATGACTGGTAAATTCTGAGGCTTCTATCCCTAAAGCTCTCTGATGCTTTTCATGATGAGTGTGGATGCTCTATACTTTAAGGCAACCATTGTGTTTCCCTGACCTTTCACTGTATTGGATTGGAGGAAGGGCTGAGATAGAAACAGTGCAAGTATTTGAAATGGATGATGTGATGGAATTTCAACATATCTGAGAAAAACTTAGGTGTCCTTAGATCCCAGTCTCTGTCTTTACCCTATCCTGATACTAGCATTCTTGCTTTCTAATTCAAGATTTGTAGGCTTCCCAGGTGCTCAGTCACTCAGTTGTGACCCCCATGGACTATAGCCACCAGGCTCCTCTGTCCACGGAATTCTCCAAGCAAGAATACTGGAGTGGGTTGCCATTTCCTTCTCCACTTCCCAAGTGGCACAGTGGTAAAAAAGAATCTGCCTGCCAATGTAGGAGATGCAAGAGATGGGGGTTTGATCCCTGTGTCGGGAAGATCCCATGGAGTAGGAAATGGCAACCCACCTCAGTATTGTTGCTGAGATAACTCCATGGACAGAGGAACCTGGAGGGCTACAGCCATGGAATCACACAGAATTGGACAGACGTGTGCACCCACACCATAACATTGAGAACACACAAAGAGAAATTATATCCTTCTCTATCATCAGTCATTGATATGTCAGAGTTAATGGAACTATTCTTTGATAAGGGCCTTGGGATGATGGTGGAAAACATGAAGACTCTTGGTGCCCCAAGAGGCTAGAGTTTACTTGCAATTAGAAGAGAGGGAAAGGATGGCAGAGGGGAAATTAAGGATGAGAGCTGGACAGCCAGTCCTGTAGACATTACAGTCTTGCTAAAATTAGCCTTAGGGATTGATCCAAACAGTATCCTTTGAGGACTGAAAGGATGTAAATATGTGAAGTTGACCAAACTCAGATGTCTGCCCCTTTCAATTTTAAGAAGAAGAGACCATAGGGTACCAGTGATTATTAGGTGAAACCAACCACTAGGCATCAGGGAAAACTGAGGACAGGAACAAAAAAGAAAAGAAAAGAGTCTTGTCAATATTCACAAACCTAGTTAGCAGAGCCTGAGTCTCCAGCTCTTATTCTTGGGCTTTGCATTGTTGTTCAATTGCTCAGTCATGTCCAACCCTTTGCAACCCCGTGGACTGCAGTGTGTCAGGCCTCCCTGTCCACTGTCTCCCAGAGTTTACTCAAACTTATGTCCGTTGGGTTGATGATGTCATGCAACCATCTTACCCTGTTACCCCCTTCTCCTCCTGCCCTCAATCTTTCCCTTTGCATAGCTCCTGATTTTGTTGGTGGCAGGAGCCTCAGAGAGAAAACACGGTATACTCTCTCTGGAAGCACAGAAAACCCCTGTCCTTGGCACATGTGTGTCTCGTGTTTGTATCCTCCAGAGGCACATATCTGGCATTTATAAGGTTTTGCTGAATATATGAGTGAAAGGATCCTGGGATGAGTTAAGTTATCGTTCACATCAGTCCCATTCCTCATGTATTTAGCTAAGTTTTCTCTGACTTCCTTTCACAGTAGGGAAATTTTCAACATTTGAATCTATCATTCTTCTTGACTCTGAAAAAAATATTCTTTAGAGTGATTGGTTGTTTATTTCATCTTTCATGTCCTGTCTCCATTTCAAATCAACCTGTGAGCCAATTTCAAAAACAGGAACAAACAAACAAAAAAAAAACATGTATGTCAGTGGGTAATGTGAGGAGGGATAAATTGGAAGATTGGGATTGCCATACACACTGCTGCTGCTAAGTCGCTTCATTCGTGTCCGACTTTGCATGACCCCATAGGTGGCAGCCCACCAGGCTCCCCCATCCCTGGGATTCTCCAGGCAAGAACACTGGAGTGGGTTGCCATTTCCTTCTCCAACACATGAAAGTGAAAAGTGAAAGTGAAGTCTCTCAGTCGTGTCCGACTCTTTGAGACCCCATGGACTGCAGCCTACCAGGCTCCTACGTCCATGGGATTTTCCAGGCAAGAGTACTGGAGTGGGTTGCCATTGCCTTCTCCGGACATACACACTACAGTATATAAAATAGATAATTAGCAAGGACCTACTGGATAGCATAGGGAGGTCTATTCAATACTCTCTAATGACCTATATGGGAAAATAATCTAAAAAAGAGTGGATATATGTATATCAGATTCATTTTAATGTACACCTGAAACTAATACAACATTGAAAATGATCTATCTTCCAATAAGAATTTTTTAAAAAATAAAAACCTAATGCATCTTTCTCAGCTTGACTTTCAAAAATATTAGTTTATCTTTTCTTCAGCTCATAGAGTTAAAGATTACTGAAAATCCTTAGGAATTTAGGATTGACTTGGTGGATATAATGCTTAGTGAATTAAGTCAGACAGAGAAAGACAAATACTGCATGATATCTCTTATATGTGGAATCTAACAAAACAAAACAAACTAGTCAATATAGCAAACATAAAAAATAAATAAGCTACAAGAATATCTTGTACAGTACAAGGAACATAGGCAGTATTTTATAATAACTATAAGTATAACCTTTAACAATTTTGAATCAGTATGCTGTACATGGAAACTTATACAAAATGGCATATCAACTATACCTCAACTTAAAAAAAAAAAAAATAGAAGATTGACTCAGCAAATAGTTGGTAAGTTGTAGGGCTTATGAGAAAGTTACTAGAATTTTTTTTTATTTCCTGCCACATCCTTCTACCACTATTATTTACCTGTGTTAATACTTTTTTTCATTTTTGTGATTAATATTATTGAGGTTTCTTTCCAATTATTTTCTTGAGAGCAGCCTTCACATCCTTGTTCCGTAAACTGTAGATCAAGGGATTCAACATGGGGATGATAACAGTGTAGAACACGGAGGCCCATTTGTCTTGATCCAGGGAGTAGCTGGATGTTGGCCTCAGGTACATAAACATGACTGTACCATAAAAAAGTGTGACACCAGTGAGGTGAGACCCGCAGGTGGAGAAAGCCTTAAGGCGGCCTTCAGCTGAGCGCATTCTGATGATTGCGATGAGGATGAAGGCATAGGAGATAAAGATGATGAGGATGGTGCTGAATTCAATGAAGCCACAGAGACTGAAGAGCAAGATCTCGCTGATGTAGGTGTCTGAGCAAGAGAGGGCTAAGAGTGGTGGGATTTCACAGAAGAAGTGGTTGAGGATGTTGGAACCACAGTAACTCAGACTGAAAGTGAGGGCAGTGTGGGCGACTAAACTCACCAAGCCAGCCAGGTAGGAGCCCAGCATGAGAGCCAAGCAGACTCGCTTGGACATGAGAGCGCTGTAGTGGAGGGGTCGACAGATGGCCACAAAGCGGTCGTAGGCCATGGCAGCGAGGACATAGCACTCAGTATCCACAAAGCCTACGAAGAACGCAAACTGGGTGGCACAGCTGGAGAAAGAGATGACTTTGTGCTTTGTTAGGAAGTCAGCCAGCATCCTGGGGGCAATGGCTGAGGAGTAGCCCAGGTCGACAAAAGAGAGGTTGCAGAGGAAAAAATACATGGGTGTGTGAAGCTGAGTGTCTGTTATGATCAGGATAATCATCCCAGCATTCCCCACTACATTGACCAGGTAGACCAAGAGGAAGATCACAAAAAAGATGATCTGCAGCTGAGGGTCTTGAGTGATGCCCATAAAGATAAACTCAGTCACCATTGAGTGGTTTTCTTTATCCATCTTTTCAATTTTATGTGTGTCTGGATTTGGCTTATTGTTTGAGGTGATTCTTAAAAATCCTCCCAGTAATTAGACTCAGTGATCCACAGGGCAAATCAAATGACTTTGGTGAAGGTGATGGCCATGGGTTTCCTGCAGGAACTCAGTCAACATAGGAGAAGATGTTAGCCTCTTAGGGATGGCAAATCTTCTTCTCCAAAAACCTTGGTGTTCTGAGGTCATTTACCACATAGTACCAAATGTTTGACCTGAGTGGTGTGAATATATACCTAATTAATTAGTAAAGAATAATTTTGAGTGCCTCTTCTTTCTAAAACAAAGCAGACAGCAAACATTAACTCTCATTGCATATAGGCACACAAACACACACAAAAAGATCCCAGAGTCTCAGGACATAACACATCATACCACCCCACTCTCCACACACACACACACACACACACACACACACACACACACACAGAAAGTGAAATACTTGGAGCAGAGGGTGAGCAATACAAGATTAAAGCAGTGAATAATGATAATTTTTAAAAGGCCAGAATGCTAACTGTATGCCAGAATTTTCATTTCTTCTACACATTATGTAATTTCATCCTCATCACAGCTCTATGAAGTAGGTGCCAACATTATCTCCATCTTACATCTGAAAAGAGCAAGGCTAGATACTAAGTAGCTTCCGTACAATCAAGAGCCAGTAAGTAGCAGAGCTGGATCTGACTCTAGAATCTACTTCACTTTGTCATCTTCTGTGTATATGTGATTTGATGGAGGTTATAGATCTTTACTTTTGTGCCCACCTTTCTTTATTTCCTGTCTTGCCTATTATTCATGGGCATGGAATCAGTTCTTTGGTTTCTCTGATCTTTAGAAGCACCCAGGATTTTGGCATGGAGCATAACAAGGATGAAGACACTGCTGTGTCTTTGGACGATTTTATTGCCTAGCCAACAGCTTCAACTCAGAGTTAAGATTCAAGGATTCCTCTCTTGGGAGAATAGGGAAAGTGTTATCCATCTCTATGGACACAAAGGAGCATGTGTTGGTAAACTTTTTCTCTGTTTTTATGGATAACTGGTCCATTGAAAAATTCTAAGAAGGGAATGGGCAAGAGTAAACCAAACTAAACCAAAATATGAACTTAGAAATAAATAGGGTGCATATAGATGTAAACCTGAAAGAAGTCAGACTGAATCTACTCTATTTGGTTTATTGCTCAAGAAAGTAGAGAAGTATAGTGCATCTTTCACTGGGGTGTGGTTATTCATAATGGGCTTCCCAGGTGGTGCTAGTGGTAAAGAACCTGCCTGTCAATGCAGGTAGATGTAAGAGACCCGGGTTCAATTCCTGGGTCTGGAAGATCCCCTAGAGGAGGGCATGGCAATCCACTCCAGTATTCTTTCTTAGAGAATCCCTTGGACAGAGGAGCCTGGCAGGATGCAGTCCTGCATCCTGAGAGTCAAACATGACTGAAGTGACTTAGCACACAGTATGCACACATTCATAATAAGCTAAATCTTGGTGTGATTGATAGTAATACCACCATCAACTAAATTAATTGTTTGAACTTGATGAATTGCTGTGAGATGCAGCTTCCTTATCTGCGAAATTTCCAATTCTAGCAGTTTAAATTCTGACTTAGAGTGAGACATTTAAAAGTCAAACCCATGGTCTATATCTCTTTTGTAAACTTTAAGATGGCATGGACCTGATGCCAAGGAAATCCATGCCCAAAGGAGCACTTAGTAGCATAATACTCCATTCTGAACAGGTCATATTTCTTTTTAGCCCCAAACATGCTGACATGGGACTAACTTGTGTGGTTTTGTGTTTGTTTGTTTGTTTTTTACCTTTGGGGAGAGGTCCAATGTCTCCTCTTCTCTTACTGAGTTATGCTGAACAAATATTCTGAGAAGAATCCCAAGATGAGCAATCTCCCTCCTGCTGTCCCTGAGCCATCCGCTCATCCCACTTTTGCTCTATTTGCAGAAAATATTTAAGTTTCAGTCATCACTTCTCCCAGAGGAAATATGATGAAATGGTTTTTGCACTCACAGGAGACTCAATGATTTGATGAACTACCATTCCCTATGGAATTTCACTCTCTCTCCCTTCAACTTTAGTGATAAAAGAAGGAAACACAAGGGAATTTTTTTCAGCCTCTCTAGTTGTGGTAACTGAGTCAATGATGAATGTTACCTGCACTGTTTTTACAATCCCCAAACTGCCTTCATGATATTATTTTGGCTGTAATTTAGAAAGTTCTGCTTACTGATGGCTGAAGTCACTTCAAAGAGGATGAGACTTTCCACGCTATACAGAGTGGCCATAGTTTGTTGCTGTTTAGTCACTCAGCCATGTCCGATTCTGCAATCTCATTGACTATAGCATGCCAGGCTTCCCTGTCCTTCAACATCTCCCTGAGTTTGCTCAGACTCATATCCTTTGAGTCAGTGAAGCCATCCAACCATCTCATATTTAAACTATACTTCTCTATTTAATGTGAAAGAATCTGGAATAAAAGACTGAAATTTAACAACAACAACAACAACAAAATCCAAATTTTTGAGATTGATCTTTTTTGAGAGACTAGTGGATAGGAAAAGGAAAAAAAAAATGGGCTGCAGAAAATTAACACTTTTTGAGCATTTATTCATCAGAGATTCTGCAGGGTAATTTCCTTATTTGGTCAATTGAATCTTCTGATGGTACCATGATTGAGATCAGAAAAGTCATATGAGGAAAAGTCATATCTTCGTTAGTCAGCATTACTTCTATTTTTTGATGAGTAAATGGTAGTTGCTTGTTTTTTGGACTTGAAAGTCCCATGGCTCTCCATGAAAACTGTGTTGCAACTTGTCAGTGGTTTCTCTTTTATGGTGCCAATCTCACATTCTTATTTCCAAGGTGAATTCTCAGAAAACTCCATGGAGCTCTCATTGCATCCTAACTTCTGATGGTTCTCATCTTGGTTAGGGAGATAAAATGCTGTCTGTTTTCTAAGATAGTTATTTATTTGGCTGTGCCAGGTCTTAGTTGCAGCATGTAGAGTCTTTGTTGCTTCATGTGGGATCTTTCGTTGCAGCGATGGACTCTCGTTGTGGCACATGGGCTCAGTAGTTGAGGCCAGCTGATTCCAGTAGCTGTGGAGGGTAGGCTTAGTTGCTCTGGGCATGTATGATCCTAGTTCCCTGACCAGGAATTGAACCCATGTCCCCTGGATAGGTGGATTCTTATCCACTGGACTGCCAGGGAAGTCCCTGTCTGGTGCCTCTTTGAATGACACTTAAACTGGGTTTAGAAATTAATTATTTTCTTATTCTGAAGCTCCTTGAGACTTTCTGCTTCACAGCTTGGGCTGACTAGGACATGTCCCCTATCCTGTCCATGATTAATTACTCCTGTGCTGTTCAGTGGTCTCATTCCACCACTGTGATGTCACCTAGGGTTCTTTTAGTCCTATATCCCTTACCATTGATCTCTTAGTGCCGTGTGATCTTTCTTCCAGCTTCCACTCACAGTCCTGTATAATAATGAACTCACTATTAATTGAAGAAAGGTTATTTATTTACTTATTAAGTAAACTTCATTGTTTGCCAATTATGTTTCAGACTCTGTGTTGATAGGAGCCTACTGTATTTTCCCTCTAAAAAAAGGCTAAGGTTTAACCAAAATAATGCAAATATTGTCTGAATTGCTAGAGATAAAGCAATGTACCTTTTAAGTCTTTGTGTCCCCCAGAATTTAGTGCAAATTACATTGATTACATTGTAATGAGAGAAATTAATTGGGATATCTTCTCAAAGTGACATAGATTATATAAATAATTGTAATATGTTGATCAATTTATTTGAGACTCTGTATCTCTTATATGCAAGATACATTTAGGTGATGGGAAACTTGTAAGCATCAATCTAGACTACATACACTGATAACTATTTCTTATTCTAGACAGTAGGAAGGAGAGTCAGGGTGGGGAAAACTCTTGCTTATCAGTCAGCTGTCTATATGTATTTGATGCAACAATTCACATGCATTCATCCATTTATCTACAGATTCAATATATGAGGTGGGTATCAGTATTCTTACATAGAAATGAAAAAGCTGATATATAAAGAGGTTTGATGCATTATCCAAAATCACACAATCAGTGATAGATACCCACGACTGAAAGTCAGGTCAATCCTTTTTCTTGCTGGCTCCCTTTCAGTTCAGTTCAGTTCAGTCGCTCAGTCATGTCCGACTTTTTGAGACCCCATGAATCGCAGGATGCCAGGCCTCCCTTGTTCATCACCATCTCCCGGAGTTCACTCAGACTCACATCCATCGAGTCAGGTCGATGGGGGCAGGTCCTCCTGCTCCCAATTCCTCCCAGCATCAGAGTCTTTTCCAATGAGTCAACTCTTCGCATGAAGTGGCCGAAGTACTGGAGTTTCAGCTTCAGCATCATTCCTTCCAAAGAAATCCCAGGGCTGATCTCCTTTAGAATGGACTGGTTGGATCTCCTTGCAGTCCAAAGGACTCTCAAGAGTCTTCTCCAACACCACAGTTCAAAAGCATCAATTCTTCAGCACTCAGCCTTCTTCACAGTCCAACTCTCACATCCATACATGATCACTGGAAAAACCATAGCCTTGACTAGACCGACCTTTGTTGGCAAAGTAATGTCTCTGCTTTTGAATATGCTATCTAGGTTGGTCATAACTTTTCTTCAAGGAGTAAGTGTCTTTTAATTTCATGGCTGCAGTCACCATCTGCAGTGATTTTGGAGCTCAAAAAAATAAAGTCTGACACTGTTTCCACTGTTTCCCCATCTATTTCCCATGAAGTGATGGGACTGGATGCCATGATCTTTGTTTTCTGAATGTTGAGCTTTAAGCCAACTTTTTCACTCTCCACTTTCAATTTCATCAAGAGGCTTTTTAGTTCCTCTTCACTTTCTGTCATAAGGGTGGTGTCATCTGCATATCTGAGGTTATTGATATTTCTCCCGGCAATCTTGATTCCAGCTTGTGTTTCTTCCAGTCCAGCGTTTCTCATGATGTACTCTGCATATACTCTGCATATGGATCCTTTACCTCCCTCAATTAGTCCATTACAGTGAGTCAGGTAGCATAATTTCCCCTATGTACCCAAAGTCCTTATAAAAGGCAAGATCAGAGATTGAACTAACCTGCTCTTTTGTGGATACTTGTAATGCTCCCAAGGGGACTAGACCACTAACTGTTGGGATGACAATAAAAGGGTGTTTAATGGTGATTAGCGGGGCTTCCCTGGTGTTTCAGTGATTAGGAATCTGCCTGCCAGTGTAGGGGACATGGGTTCAGATCCCTGGTCTGGGAAGATCCCACATGCCAGAAAGACCTGGTGCTGGAGCTACTAAGCCTATGCCTCAGCACTCAGCACCCTGGAGACTGTGAGCTACAACTACTGAAGCCCAAACACCAGAGCCCATGTGCTGCAACAAAAGACCACAATAACGAGAAGCCTGCATAATGAGAAGTACTGCAGTGAGAGAGCAGTCCCTGCTCATGACAATTAGTGAAAGTCTGACATAGCAATGAAGCAATGAATCAAAAAAAAAAAAAAATCAAAACAGTGGTTAGGACTACTCATCTGAAAATTCATTCTATTTAGCCCCAGGTATCCCAAGGGTAAAGGAGAGGAACATGAAACAGACATGTGAGTCCCTTAGTTGCAGAGGGGAAAAAAAAAAACAAGTATATTAAAATGAGATGACATGGGGAACACAGTCCCCAGAGCCATAAGAACAAGAAATATATCCTATTTAAAATGTCAGGATGCTTACTCCAGACTCTGGTCTAGGGACTCTCCAACTGGAAATAGCTGCAAACAGTATTACAAATATACTGCAGCAATGTATTCTATATTTTGAAATGTATTTTACATTTTAACACATTGGTATTCTTACCTTAAAGGAAAAGTAAAAATAAGGAGGACTCAGTCTCTGCTGAATGTGAGAGATTCTCTAATGACAGGAAAGGTATAAGTGTTTCAGTTTTCTCATCTCTGTAATGGTTGGTGTCTAAAGTCCTTTACAACTGTGTCTACTGTTTAACCTGGGACAATTAGAGGAAACTTTTCTAAAAAGTTTTTATGTTTTCTTGCCTCCTGATTTTCTTTTTCTGGTGAATTTGGGCATTGGATAAGAACAAGCAAAGGGATCAAGTAGAAGTCAACCAATTAAGAAAGGTAAGAAAAAAATATTAAAGTTGTGTACCATGTAGCTTACTGATCTCAAGAAAAATTCACCATCTTGTTAATTTCTCCAATTACCCACAGACCCAAGGTTCCAAGAATACTAAATGACTAAGAAAGTATGTTAAATAACTGCTCTGTCCATTTTTATCAACACAAAATTTCTTAGTCTTTAGGAGAAAGCTAAGAAGAATAAATAATATATGACTTGAATGCTTTTTTAAACACCTGAGATTTTAAGGAAATCTTACTATTATTTTCACAAACTCTTAGAAATTGAAAACCCAGATGAAGAATCTCTGGACTAAATGGTTGACTGCAAACTCTCAGTTGGGGGAAAGAGTATATTTCATAAGAACAAGAAATGTATTTGCTAAGGAAGATGAGAGAATGAGGCATGTAATTTACAATGCTAGATGTAAAATAAATGGTATTTTGCTAAAAGACAAATTAATGAGAGTGAGTTCTGAAAAAGGCAGTTTTCAGCCACTCTATTTTCTTTTTAGGAGATATACACTTTTTTTTTCCTAATGTAGGTAAATGGATTCTAATGTATTAATACAGTTCTGAGAATTACAATATCAACATCTATGTATATTAGTGCTCACACCTATTATTGACAAGGTCCTTATAAATGACCTTGAATGTTAAGAGAAGGAGAACTTCACTGACTGGATGTAAATTAGACATCCATAGGCGATCTATGGGACTCTGAGCAGCAGTCACCAATCTTTTGTACCTCTCATTTCTCATGTGCAAAAAGAGGACTATAATACCACCTACCTCATAGAATTTAAATAAAATAATGCAGGAAACATACTTAACACAGAGCTTGTAGCTCATAGGGAATGAGTCACCTAATTTAGTACTTGCTATTTTTACACATTGTTGCCTTTCTTTATGTGCCTAACACACACACACACGTTTCTAGAGCATTTTATTCTCTCTGCTATTTCTGATGGAAAAGTACTCTCATGGAAGCTTTCATGTTGAAGATGAGAGGAAAAGACCCTTTCCTTCTTTTTAATACCTGCTGAAGATGCTCTTCTGTGAAATTCAAACTAGCTTTAGTCCAAGGACAAGGACCTAGGCTGAATATCTGCCAAGTGAAATCAGAAGAGGGGCAGTGTAGTTTTGAGGAAAAAAATAATGTGGCATCAGGAGACCTATGCTCTATCCAGCATTCACCACTGATTAGCTGAGACATTCCTATACTTCACTGACCTCACCTAACGAAAGATTATCTTCTGGGTCATCCCAGTGCACTAGCCCCAAGCATCCAGTATCTTGCATCTAACCTGGACTGGCAACTCGTTTCTTACATGATATTTTACATGTTTCAATGCCATTCAGAGGGATGGTATGGGGAGAGGGAGGGAGGAGGGTTCAGAATGGGGAACACATGTATACTTGTGGCGGATTCATTTTGATATTTGGCAAAACTAATACAATTATGTAAAGTTTAAAAATAAAATAAAAAAAAAGATTATCTTCTTAATACTCATGGGCTTATTCTTGATTATCTCCCTCACTGAATTGTGGTGAGGTTTAGATAAGATAATGGGTGCAGTGATACATTGAAAGTATTACAGTACTGTATAAAAATGCCAGGCTTTTTACTTATTGGAGTATTGAGTCCCTGTCCCAGTGGAAACTGAGCAGATTTGAGCATGACTAGGCACTTCTTGTACAGTGGTGTCTGTAAGAATGGAACCAGATCCTGCCACCCTTCCCTCAAGCTGTGCTCAGTAGATCCTTTAACATCAATATTAGCACAGGTGCTGAGTTACTTTGATCTTCTGTTTTAAGTTTTTTTTTTTTTAAAAAAGATTGATATTAATTCAGTTCAGTCGCTTCCGTTCAGTTCAGTTCAGTCGCTCAGTCATGTCTGACTCTTTGCAACCCCATGAATTGCAGCACACCAGGCCTCCTTGTCCATCACCAACTTCCAGAGTTCACCCAAACTCATGTGCATCGAGTCGGTGATGCCATTCAGCCATCTCATCCTCTGTCGTCCCCTTTTCCTCCTGCCCCCAGTCCCTCCCAGCATCAGGGTCTTTTCCAATGAGTCAACTCTTTGCATGAGGTGGCCAAAGTATTGGAGTTTCAGCTTCAGCATCAGTCCTTCCAAAGAACACCCAGGGCTGATCTCCTTTAGAATGGACTGGTTGGATCTCCTTGAAGTCCAAGGGACTCTCAAGAGTCTTCTCCAGCACCATAGTTCAAAAGCATCAATTCTTCGGCACTCAGCTTTCTTCACAGTCCAACTCTCACATCCATACAGTCGCTTAGTCATGTCTGTTTGCGACATGGACTGCAGCACACCGGGCTTCCTTGTCCATCACCAACTCCTGGAGCTTGCTCAAACACATGCCCATTGAGTCGGTGATGCCTTCCAACCATCTCCTCCTCTTTCATCCACTTCTCCTCCTGCCTTCAATCTTTTCCAGACTCAGGGTCTTTTCCAATGAGTCAGTTCTTCGCATCAGGTGGCCAAAGTATTGGCATTTCAGCTTCACCATGAGTCTCCTCTGTTCATGGAATGTTCTAGGCAAAAATACTGGGGTGGGTTGCCATTTCCTTCTCCAGGGGATCTTCCCCACCCAAGGATGTAACTTGAAGCTCCTGTATTGGCGAGCTCATTTACCATAGAGCCAGCAGGGAACCCCAAAAGTCATGTATTCATCTGACCAAATAGCATGTTCCATCTTTTCTCTTATTGCAGCCCGTGTCAGATATATGAAAGAGATGCAAACCAGGAATCAAACAGAAGTGACAGCATTTATCCTCTTAGGACTCTCAGACAATTCAGAGCTACAGGTCGTCCTCTTTGGATTATTTCTGTTGATCTATATGGCAACCGTGGTGGGTAATTTGGGGGTGATTGTGTTAATTAAGATGGATCCTTGTCTCCACACCCCCATGTACTTTTTTCTCAGCAGTCTCTCCTTTGTTGATGCCTCTTACTCTTCTTCTGTCACTCCTAAGATGCTGGTGAACCTTGTGGCTGAGAGCAAGGCCAATTCTTTTACTGGGTGTGCTGCCCAGTTCTATTTCTTTGGCTCCTTCCTGGGGACTGAGTGCTTCTTGTTAGCTACGATGGCATATGACCTCTACGTAGCCATTTGGAACCCTTTGCTGTATCCAGTTCTCATGTCTGGGAGAATTTGCTTCTTGCTAGCAGCTACCTCATTCCTAGCAGGTTTTGTAAATGTAGCCATACACACAGGAATGACTTTCAAGTTGTCCTTTTGTGGCTCAAATAAGACCAATCATTTCTACTGTGATACACCAACCCTGCTCAAACTCTCTTGCTCTGATACCCGCATCAATGGCATCGTGATCATGGCTTTCTCCAGTGTTACTGTCATTGGCTGTGTTATGATCGTCCTCACTTCCTACCTATGCATCCTCATTGCCATCTTGAGGATGACCTCCTTGAAGGGCAGGCACAGAGCCTTCTCCACCTGTGCCTCTCACCATATTCTTTGGGACTATTTTCTTCATGTACTCGCGTCCTAAGACTAGCTACTCAATGGAGCAGGACAAGATTGTCTCTGTCTTTTATACGGTAGTGATCCCTATGCGAAATCCCCTCATCTACAGTTTGAAAAATAAGGATGTGAAAGGGGCCTTAAAGAAGATCTTACAGCAACAGATACTGTGAAGCCATGTTACATATCACCCTATTATGTGGAATAAGAATGTTTTCATGTTAATTGTATTGTCTAATTGCTTGAACTGTTTTTCTGTGTTAAAGTATATTGTGTAAAATGAGATGCATTCTTAAATTCCTGGTGTCCTAAATGTGTATTTATTAGCCTATAGTATGAATCAATACAGTGAAGGAAGGCAGTGTCTGGCAAAATATCAAAATACTTGGAATTGGCTGGCCTAGATTTAAATCTCAATGTCAAATTTGAGCTTTTTCACTCTTAATTATATATATATATATATATATATATATATATATATATATATATATGACTTTGATTGGATATTGGAAAATAGACTCTGAGACAGATATTTGTATTTAGGAAATTTACTGGATAGTGTTCCCAGAAACAATACTGATAAAGAAGTAAGGGAAAACGGATTGGGTAGAAGAAACTAATTTGTGATGAAATTGCAACAGAGTATTCAGCCAGTTCCATGTGGAGATCTGGAGCTGAGGTTATCCTTCTCAGAGATGTTTCAAATTTGAACAGGTATTTATACCTCCATAATAACCTGCTTTAGATATGGGTCACCCACTGGAAGCAGTCTAACTTTCAGAATGACAATGCCTTTCAGCAGGGATATTCCAAGAGTAGAGCTCAGCTATGAGGTGTGAGCTGTCGATGCCCTAGGAAGCTGGGGAAGTAAATACTTCAATACTGAAAGTCCAATCTGGGTAGTATATCACAGCATCTATTGTAAATAGTAACACTCTTCCATTCACATGGATGTCAATAGTAACAAATACTATAGAAGAAAGTCTTAGCTGTTTAATAACAAGGATGCCATAGCAATAATAGGGGTATAGTTTACTGACTTTGTGAATTAACTGAAATATTTAAGTGTAGTAATCTCAAAGTCAAAGTGTTCTAACTTTTTATCTGTAGCCCAGCCAAAGTTTCACATAATTTTCAATAAACAGTTATCAAACACAATTATTTATTTATTGCTCATTGTAGTGGGGTCAGGGCTGTCAATGTTGGAACAACAGGGAAAAAACTGTCTTTCATGAGATGATATGTTGAAGAAATAATTTCAAATCGGCTAAATGTCTGTTTCCTATGTCTTTCCATCCCAGTCTCCACTACAGACCTGAAGGTGGAATACCAATGTTCCAAATGAGACCACTTCATCCCCAAAAGGTTTGTTAGAGACCACAAAGGAGGAGGTAACTCATCTTATCCCCCAGGAACAACCCTCCAATCTCCTGTTAATTCCACTTTTAATTATTAACCAACGTTTCTCTCAAGGACATTAGTGGAAAAATGTATTCAGCAGATAACACATGCTGAAGATACACCACGTGAGAAAACAAAATTATTGATTTCATTAAACTTGTTTTTGAGTGAGGAAGACTTTATTGTCAACAGCAAAGTGTGTATGCATGTGTGCACAGGCATTTGCTCCTGTTTGTGTGGGATGCATGTGTGTGACATGGATAAGAGTTGTGCTTTAAATAAATTAAAGTGAGAGAAAAGGGTTGTATGGGAGTAGAGCAACCTGTGGAAATAACATTTGAGCAAGTCCTGCATAGGAATAACATTGCATGAATATCTGTGGTGAATCAAAGGCCCTGAGGTGAGATCCTCCTTGGTTTGTTAAAAGAATAGTAAGGGAACAAATTATACATGGAACAGAGTAAGCAAATAAAAAGAGAGAAAAAACTGAAATTTCAGGAAGGTGTTTCGGGAGTGATGGATCAATTGGAGTAGATTATGGTAACTCATTCCAGTATTCTTGCCTATTAAAATAGATATGAGTATGGATTATATTTTCAGTGGAATTGTGAATTTTTGAGGCAAGACCTAATAAATTTTATATCATTTAATTTAATTCAGTGTTATTCACAATGGAGTCTTAAGACCATAAAATACATTTTGTACTTCAAATGCCTAACTTATTCACAAAGGTATAAGTGACTCCCTGGGGAGAAAATAGTTCAATTATCTCAGTGAAAAAAAAGTGGATGTCTTAATTTTGGGTTAGTATATTTCAGGCTTTCATTTTTTTAGTGTTTTGCAAAGATGATTAAATCTCAAGAGCATCATCACAACCTTAATAATCTGACCCTCAGCCTCAAATTCAGAAGTAGCATCTTATATTCTTTGTTGAATTAATTAACCATATCTTAAGTCTGTCACAGCTGAGTTCCTTAGGCCACTTCCATTTTCATCAAAGCTATAAATTTCACACTGTAGGGGAAAAAAATTGTATTCCTCCAAAAAGCAATAAATAAAACTAAACTTATAAACACCACTACTTTCAGTGAGTATGTCTTAAGGACAGCAGGTAAGATGATTTGATTTATCTCTAACTGGTTAGATATAGAAAGCTTCAAAGAGGATTCAAAAAGCATTCAAGGAATTAAGACAAAAGCCTCTCAGTGCTCTGTGACAACCTGGAGGGATAGGGTTGACAGGGAGGGAGCCTCAGCATGGAGGGGACACACATGTGCCTATGGCAAATTCATATTGATGTAGGCAAAAACCATCACAATATTGTAAAGTACTTATCCTCCAATTAAGATCAATAAATAAAAATGTTAAAAACACTATGTCTCTAAATTGCAATGTCTGAAACACTGAATTGAAGGTTAGCAACTAAACTAACACAATTTTTTTTTTAGAAGAAAGAAGTTTAGGACAACTAATAAGAGATGAGGACTTTATAGAATATTCAACCTATTCATACACATACAAACACACATGTACACATGCATCTCTCTGTGTATATATGTGTGTTTTTGTGTGTGTATGAAGCTGCTGCTGCTAAGTCGCTTCAGTCTTGTCTGACTCTGTGCGACCCCATGGACTGCAGCCCACTAGGCTCCTCTGTCCATGGGATTTTCCAGGCAAGAGCACTGGAATGGGTTGCCATTGCCTTCTCATGTATGAAGCAGGGAAATTTAATTAATTTTGTGCAGAAAGAGTGCCAAGGCACTTGGCATATTTAATACACTGTGTAGTACATTAAATAAAATTATTTTATGCTCTTATATGCACACTTTGAGAAACTACTGCAATTGTCAGCCTTTATCTATATATCTATATATCTATATACATAAACATATGTAAACACATACACACATATATGATCATATATGTCATATAGGATATAATTTATATCATATAGATAGATGTATATATATTTATATGTATAAAGTAGAGATCTACAAAATGGCTGTGAATTTTTTTAAGTGGTATTTTATAGGGTGGAATTTAACTGATTTTAGAGAAAGAACGGTCAGTTAAAGGACTATTGTAGTAATCTAGGTGAAAGATGATGTTGACTTGAGCCTTAATGGTAGAAATAAATAAAGTTGGCTTGTTGACGTAGACATTTCAAAAATAGAGACAACATGATTATCTGATAGACTAGTTACATAGTATGTGAGAAAGAAAAGAACAATTTCTTTAATATTTATTTGCCTGTATTTATTCTTTATTTGAACACATGGAAGTAGAGAGTTGTCACTGACTTGAGACAGAGAATGTTATGTTTGGGAAAATTAAAGGAAGACATGAGCAAATCAGCTTTGAGTTAGGTTGAGTCATTATTTGATATTAGTATGAAAATGTGAGTAAGTGATTGCATTATAAGTCTAGGATTTGGGAAAGAGGTCGGGGCTGAAATAAATTCAGGAGTTGTAAATATATAGATAGTATTTATAGTCATGAGACTGAATAAGATCATGAAGGTAGAGTGTAAATAGGAAAAAAAAATAGAAGAAGAACACAAAATGAGTTCTGAGCTACTCCAATCTTAACAGTCAGAGAAAAGAGGAATAAACAAAGAAGGCTGAGAAGGAGCAGCCCATATGGTAGGAGGAAAACTCAGAATGGTGTGTCCTGGGAGACAAGAGATGATAGTTTTTCAGGGAGTAGTTAGCAATTAACTCTGCCAAATATTATCAATAGATCAAAAAGATGAAGATTGAGAATTGACCACTGAATTTAGCAGCATAAAGAACCCTAATAACCTCGACAAGAACAATTTCTGTGGAGTGATGGAGTGAAAATTTGATTAGAGTGGGCTTAAGAGAAAACAGGAAAAAACCAAACTGAATTCAGAAAGTATTTATTATATATCCAAGTATGTCTTACATTTCATTGCCAAAGAGAATGTAAAGGAACTGGATGATAGACAGTGAAGGCAAAAATGTCAACGGAAGAGGTGAAAAACTTGGGGAGGTAAGGTAAGATATAGACAAGCAGGGGCTGATTATCAACAATTTCACACATGCATGGATAAATGCTCATTTTAAAATAAAAGTTGCTGAGTTCACTTAAGAAATCTTTTTGTTGTTCTGCAGTTAAAAAAATAAAAAGCATTAATACACATGTTCTTTGGACATTTTAGAAGTAATTCTATAGTAGAGAATAAACTGTTTGATTTTCTTTTTTTTTCATAATTTATATCACCAATTTCTTTCTTATCTCAGCAAGCAAATCATCCATTCTGAGACAAAGGGATGAGCAACCATTCGACAGTGACTGAATTTATTCTCCTGGGGTTCAGCGATCATCCAGAGCTACAGTCTTCTTTTTATGGTATTTCTAGTCATCTGTATGATCACTGTGTTTGGAAATCTTGGCATGATCCTCTTAATCAAGATTGACTCACATCTCCACATGCTAATGTATTTTTTCCTCAGTAACCTGTCCCTTGTTGACTTCTGTTACTCTTCTGTCATTGCCCCTAAAATGCTCATAAATTTCTGGGCAGAGAACTCAGTCATTTCATTCAATGAATGTGCCACTCAGTTCTTCTGTTTTGGTTCTTTTGCTGGCATTGAGGGATTCCTGTTGACCGTGATGTCCTATGACCATTATGTGGCCATCTGCAAACCTCGCCTTTACACGGCCACTGTGTCCCCCCCCAACTTAACGTCCTACTGGTGTTGACCACATACCTCACTGGCTTCATAAATGCTGCCATTCACATTGCCTCACCTTCCAGCTGCCTTTCTGCCACTCCAGTGTCATCAACCACTTTTTCTGTGACATTCCACCCCTCCTGAAACTCACTTGTTCAGACACTCGTGTCAATGAAGCTGTCATTCTTGCTTTTGCCAGTTTTAATGAGCTGAGCTGCCTCCTGACCATTCTCACTTCCTATCTCTGCATCCTCACTGCTGTCGTGAGGATCCGCTCTGCTGATGGAGGCACAAAACCTTCTCCACCTGTGCGTCCCACCTGATGGTGGTCACCATCTTCTCTGGCACAATCCTGTTCATGTATCTGCACCCCAGCTCCAGAAACTCAATGGACCTCCAGATACTCAAGTATCTGGACCTCCAGATACTCAAGACCAAGTGCTGTCTGTGTTTTATATGGTGGTCATTCTCATGTTAAATCCTCTCATCTGAGAGGATAAGTCTGAGAAATAAGGAGGTCAAAACTTCCTTTGGCAAAAAATTTTTTAATTTAAATTTATATATTTTAATTGGAGGCTAATTACTTTACAATATTGTATTAGTTTTGCCATACATCAACATGAATCTGCCATGAGTGTATACGTGTTCCCAATCCTGAACCCCCCTCCCCGTACCATCCCTCTGAGTCATCCCAGTGTACCAGCCCTTTTTAAAACATTCTCTTTTTGCTTCTGTACTTAGAATTGCCAAAGCGTGGGCTGTTAGGGCTCAGAGGGAACTTAGAAATGGTCAAATCCACATGTGTTTACTCTGGCTCCATGTCATTCTGTCACGAGGTTTCCTGTTTTGTTTTTGCTTTTTTTTTCTACTAGTGGAATTGGACCAAATATTCCAAGCATCCTCAGGAATATGATTGCTCTATATAAATCTCATTTATTCCAGAGAACGTATATGCTTGAAAAAACAAATTATCATAGTTCAACTCCCTATTTAGAAGCATAAAACCCAAAATAGACATACCTAAAATATAGTGTAGGCTTTGTTCTAGACCACTGCAATACATAAATGGCATAATAAAGCAAATTACACAATTTTTTGGTTTCCCAGCTCATGTAACAGTTATATTTATATTATATTATAGTCTATTAAGTATGCAACAGCATTATGTGTAAAGCGTATATATTTTAGTTAAAATACTTTATTAAAATCTAGTCTTCAGTGAGTTACAATCATTTTACTGGTGAAGGATATTGCTTTACTGCTGATGACTGCTGACTGCTCAGGGTGGCAGTTGCTCAAAATGTGGACTAATGCAGCAATGAAGTTTGCTACATCAATTGACATTGTCACAGAAGATTTGCCTGTAGCATGTAATGCTGTTCCACAGCATTTTACCCACAGCAGAACTTTGAAAGCTCAAATTGATACTCTCAAAGGCTGTCACTGCTTTATCAACTAAGTTTATGTAATATTCTAATTTTTTTGTTGTCATGTCAACAATCTGTACAACATTTTTCATCAGCAGTGATTCCATCTCAAGAAACGATATGCTTTGCACATCCACAAGAAGCAAGTCCTCATCCACTAAAGTTTTATCCTGAGATTGCAGCAATTCAGTCACATCTTCACTCTCTACTTCTAATAAGGTTCTCTTACTATTTCCACAACATCTGCAGCTACTCTCTCCACTGAAATTTTGAACTCCTCAAAGTCATTCATGAAGGTGGGATACAACTTACCCCAAATCCTGTTAATGTTAGTATTTTTACGTCTTCCAAATGGATCATGAATGTTCTTAATGGCATTCACAATAATGAATCCATTCTGGAAGCTTTCAATTTCCTTTGCCCAGATATCAAAGAAATCACTAACTACAACAGCCATAACCTTACAAAACATATTTTTAAAATAATAACATCTGAAAGTTGAAATGATATCTTGATCTGTAGGCTGCAGAATGGATGGGGAATGTGATTGCTCTGTTGTGTTAGCAGGCATAAAAACAGCACATATCTTGTTGTACATCTCCATTAGAACTCTTGGGTGAACAGGTGCATTGTCAATAAGTAATAGTACTTTAAAAAGAAATCTTATTTTCTTCCTTTTATTTTATTTTTTTCTGAGCAGTAGATCTCAACAGTGAGCTTAAAATATTTAGTGAACCATGCTTCTCAGGCGGCACTAGTGGTAAAGAACTCGCCTGTCAATGCAGGAGATACAAGAGACGTGGGTTCAAACTTTAAGTCGGGAAGATTCCCCTGGAGTAGGCATGGCAACCAACTCCAGTATTCCTGCCTGGAGAATCCCATGGACAGAGGAAGCCTGGCAGGCGACAGTCCATAGTGTAGCACAGAGCTGGACACGACTGAAGCAACGTAGCAGCAGCAGCATGTTGTAAGCAGATGTGCTATCATCTTACACTGTTGTTTTATTTATAGAGCAGAGGCAGAGTAGATTTAGCATACTTCATAAGGGCCCTAGAATTTTCAAAGTGGTAAATGAGCATTGGCTTCAATTGAAGCCTTGAGCTACATTAGCCCCTAACAAGAGAGTCAGTCAATCCTTTGAAGGTTTGAAGTGAGGCAAACCTTGTCCTTTGAAACTTTGACTTCTCTTTAGCTTTGGAAGTCCTAGATAACATCTCCTTCCAATATAAAGCCGTTTCACCCATATTGAAAATATCTTGTTCAGAGTAGCTAAATTTATTGTTTTGAGTGCTGTAGTTCCTTACTAACTCTTAAAATTAGATAGTGTAAATCATTTAAAGATTTTTCTTCTGTCTCAAAATTGTTTTGGATAATTTAAGAATGTTTTTTTTTAAATAATCACTATATACCTTAGAATCAGTTTGTCTATTAAAAATAAGCAAGCTGAACTGGCATTAAAACCATTGATCAATTTTAGACAAATTGGTAACTTAAAAATATTGGACTTAAAACTACTGAATATTACAATCCACAAGGAAGATATATCTCTCCATTATTTAAGTCTCCTTTAATTTCTCTATGCATGCAATGTTTTGTGGTTATCAGTATGTAACTCTTGAAGTTTTATAAAAAAATCATTTTTAAGTGGCTTACTCTTTTGATGTTATTATAAGTGATATATGCTGCTGCTAAGTCACTTCAGTCGTGTCCGACTCTGTGTGACCCCATAGACGGCAGCCCACCAGGCTCCCCCATCCCTGGGATTCTCCAGGCAAGAACACTGGAGTGGGTTGCCATTTCTTTCTCCAATGCATGAAAGTGAAAAGTGAAAGTGAAGTCGCTCAGTAGTGTCCGACTCTTAGCGACCCCATGGACTGCAGCGTACCAGGCTCTTCCATCCATGGGATTTTCCAGGCAAGAGTACTGGAGTGGGGTGCCATTGCCTTCTCCAAGTGATATATAGAAGCATTTGTTTTCTAGTTATGGTTGGCTTTTACATAACAATATAAATAATCTATGCATATTGATCTTTACCTTGTGACCTTCCACTATGTAGGCTTAGCTTTTCTTCTGCATATTAAAAAATGGGATGTACAACTTAATGATCACCACAATAAATCTAGTTAACATTTTATTTGTGTATCTTAAAAGGAGATTCTATATAAACTATTCGGAGAAGGCAATGGCACCCCACTCCAGTACTCTTGCCTGGAGAATCCCATGGACAGAGGAGCCTGGTGGGCTGCAGTCCATGGGGTCGCTAAGAGTCGGACACGACTGAGCGACTTCACTTTCACTTTTCACTTTCATGCACTGGAGAAGGAAATGGCAACCCACTCCAGTGTTCTTGCCTGGAGAATCCCAGGGACGGGGGAACCTGGTGGGCTGCTGTCTCTGGGGTCGCACAGAGTCAGACACGACTGAAGCGACTTAGCAGCAGCAGCAGCATATAAACTATTAAGCGATCTATGAATAGGATGCTTTTATTTTTTTCCCCTTTCAATCAATACACTTTTATTACATAGATTAGAACTTCCAGTATATTATTGAATCTGCCATAACCAAAAATATAGTGAATTAAATAATCATAAGAACACAAATAGCAGAGTCAGTGGGATAGTTTCAATTATCTGACTGTTTGACATTTGTGTAGCTAAAACAATTATGTGTTCTTTTAGCAGACACGTGTCAACTGGTCATTGCAATTGAAGCAGAGTGATATTAACTAAGGCATTTGTGTCTTCAAATATAAATTAAATAGAATCTCCTGAAGGCTTTCTAGGAAAATAAAATAAGAATGCTGAAAATCCTTCTTTTAACCAGTATCAATGGTAGATAGGTAAATTCTGTGCCCTCCAGTATTATTTGTTGTTATACATGTAAAATAAATAAGCATTTACTTCTTATGCATGAACTTTTGATCAAATGATCCCATACTGAAAAGTATTGTTATTTTGCCTTTCCAGAGTTAATTCACTACTTTTTTCTTACTTGTTCAATTGCTACTGAGTTAGTCCTACCTCTTCTTGGAAAAATCTGTTTGTAAATATTATGATTATTACAACATTATTCTATATTAAAGTATATCAGGATGTAGTGGTGGTGATGGTTTAATCACTGAGTCCTGTCCAACTCTTGTGTGCCCATGGACTGTAGCCCACCAGGCTCCTCTGTCCATGGGATTCTCCAGGCAAGAACACTGGAGTGGGTTGCCATTTCCTTCTCCAGGGGATCTTCCTAACTCAGGGCTTGAGCCAGTGTTTCCTGCTTGGCAGGCAGATTCTTTATTATCTGAGCCACCAGGGAAGCCCATATCAGAATGTACTTACATACATATATAAGTACTTTAGGAAACCAGTGCTGATATTCAGCTTAAAGAAGGGTCAAACCTTCAAGTATCTTTATGCAAGATAAGGAATCTTTACATTAAGGGGTCAGGAAATAAGAGCTCTACTATTCTACAATTAGCCTTACAATCATATAAGAAAATTTTATTTCATGGGAATATTTAGGATTTTACACTTTAAAATTTTATTTAATTTGTTCAAGGAATCAAGGTAAAACAGAAAATGTTGGGATAAATAAATATTTTTGACCCCAATCTGAAAAATACACCATTATGCTCAAATCTCTCCTAATGTGCTAAGTTGATGACAATATACATTTTTATAATGATATACAGCTTTATTTCACTGACTGATTTCTCAGACTATAACCCAGTATTTGGAAATCTAAAACAATCAGAGATGCCTCTCTTGTCTTAATGAGACTCTACTTTAATTCCTTTGATTGAATTGGCTGGAGTTATCAATGCCCTGAAAGATAGAGGCTACTGAGACCATCTATGGATTCCTTTATTCTCTAACAAATGCAGTATCAAACAACATTCAGATATTCTTTACTCATATTTGACCTTTCCTCTTAAATCACCAATTTTGTGATACATCAATTTTATGAATGATCCTGGTTCTCAGTCACTTTTAGACACAAAAAATGCAAAATTCATCCAACCATATTTTTGTCCATTCATACTATTAAAAGTGATGGTGAACTTCTTTATTTTTGCCTAAGATTTCAGCCACATAGTATAAAGCAGCATACAAAGATGTTGCATACAGATTTTGGTCTTGAAGGAAAATTAAAGATCTCAAAACATGAAATTAAGGTTATGCCCTTGAGGGAACAAAATCTATCTTAATTGGATTATAAGAATTAAAAAAAAATACTCTAGGGAATATTCCTAAGAAACACTATAAATCTTCCCACCTGTTTTAGAAAATATAGTAATTCAGTTTTACACGTAAGTCATTTTCTACATTTGTTCACTAAAAATATGTTTTTTATTTTGTGTGAAAATTAATATTCTCACCAGTACTGAAAAAATTATTTTCATCATATATACTTTCTATTCAAATGTTAATATTTCATGGCATCTCTGAAAAATCAAGTATTATATACAGGCTTTTCTGATGTGTATGTGAAAACTAAATTTAAAAAGCCTTAAGGTGAGATTCTTGAGGCATAATGCTTCCAGTCATATCTTACTTTCCCAAAAAAACAAAAACAAAAACCAGAAATGATAATTCCAGCTGGGAGCTAAGTCTACATTTAAATATTATCCTGATGTGTTTTCCTAAACAAATATATTCAGAGGTGTGTCAGTTTTAAAAAATAATGGAAACAAATTCCTCTTCAGGTATTTGAATTCTTTATTTACTGTTCAAATTCTGCCCCCTCAGATTTTCTTTGAATGGCCATCTAAAAGCACTCCACCTTTAATTTTCCTCATAGTGTTTTCTTCTAAGTGACACACTGCGGTAAACGTTTGTCTATGTGCTAAATATCTGTTACCTCTCTTACAATATATGGTTCACCGGGATAGGTAATTTGCTCACTCATGTAACCCCAGAAGCTAGAATAGAAAAAAAAAAATGCCTCCATAAATAATGAGTGGGTGAATTTAAAAAGCAGAAAGAACAATTCTTCATTCTGTACCTTCTTAGCCATATGTCAAGAGATGCATCTACTAATTAAATGTCTTCTGAATGAATTTAAGCTAGATAATATGGGTTTCAGGAGAAAATGCTGGATTGAACATGTCTTCTAATGTGTGTCAAAAACAATAGTGTATCAGAGGTGCAGGGACCATAGAAACTCGGCATCCTTCATTTGTCCATTTGAATGATGCCACTGACCTGCTGCTTTCCAGACCTGGTTTTCATTCTTTTGGCTTTCTTTTTCACAGAATTTGAAAAAAAAAAATACTGAATATGGAGTTTTCCAAGAAAACAGGTTTAATTGTATATGTGTATACAAGATTTACAAATAAGAAGGAGAAAGAGAATGTGTGAGTTTGTGAGTGTGTGCTTCCAGTATATATATAGAAAAATATATCTCAAAGAGATAAGGTGCAAATATTTACATAGATGCTCTGATGCATTGGTTGAGAAGAGTAATTTCCTTATAGAGAGATAGGTCAAAAGTAAATGACAAAAGAATGGAATAAATGCATAATCAGGATCAGATAGAATTCTTCACTTTACCACTTTCAGTTTTTAAGGGATGAGAATATGTCTTCCCCTAACCACACTGCAGTGACTGAATTCATTCTCCTGGGACTCACAGATGACCCAGTGCTACAGAAGGCCCTGTTTGGGGTGTTCCTGGTGATCTACCTAGTCACACTGGCAGGGAATCTGGGCATGATCATGCTGATCAGGACCAATCCCCACCTCCAGACCCCCATGTACTTCTTCCTCAGCCACCTCTCCTTTGTAGACCTTTGCTATTCCTCCAATGTTACTCCAAATATGCTGCACAATTTCCTCTCAGACCAGAAGACCATCTCCTATGCTGGATGCTTCACACAGTGCCTTCTCTTCATTGCCCTGGTGATCACTGAGTTTTATCTCCTTGCTTCAATGGCCTTGGACCGCTATGTAGCCATCTGCAGCCCTCTATATTACAGCACCAGGATGTCCAAGGACGTTTGCATCTTTCTAGTCACAGTCCCTTATACTTGTGGATTCTTCAATGGTCTCTCTCAGGCACTGCTGACCTTTCACTTGTCCTTCTGTAACTCCCTTGAGATCAACCATTTCTACTGTGCTGATCCTCCTCTGATAATGTTGGCCTGCTCTGACACCTATGTCAAAAAGATGGCAATGTTTGTGGTTGCTGGTTTCACTCTCTCGAGCTCTTTGTTCATCATTCTCCTGTCTTATGTTTTCATCATTGCATCTATCTTGGAGATCCATTCTGTGGAAGGCAGGCACAAAGCCTTTTCTACCTGTGGTTCCCACCTGGCAATAGTCACTCTATTTTATGGAACCCTCTTCTGCATGTACTTGAGGCCTCCAACTGAGAAGTCTGTAAAGGAGTCTAAAATATTTGCAGTCTTTTATAGTTTTTTGAGCCCAATGTTGAACCCATTGATCTACAGTATGAGGAACAAGGATGTGATCCAAGCCATGCAGCAAATGATTAAGAGAAATCTTTCATAAAATTGCAGTTTAAACATCTGTTCACTTGATATGACTAAGTGTCCATAACAACTTTGTGTTATAGAGATTAGAAATGAGTAACACAGAACTCTGTGATAGAACTCCAGGTTCCTTTTTTTTTTTTTTTTTTTTGAGGATCAAATCATTTAGACATTGGGACATGACATATAGCAATCTCTTCTTTTGTTTAAGCAAAGAGCTGTGTTTCACCCTTAGCCAACAGAATATTCTGATGTCAAGATTTATATCCAGTTTGAAAATGTGTTTTAAAATCATTGTAAAGTACTTAACATTTTGCCTAAATTTTGTAGTCTTGAAAACCACTGTGGCTTTTAGGACCCAAATTTAAACTCAGTCTTTGCAATTCTTAATCCAATGGTTGACCTATTTGGAGTCTCTCATTTTTTAATATTCTAATTATTGACCTCTATTTGTGATTTATGTTTTCGTACTCTGTAAGTCTTTGTGTGAAACTTACCTCAGAAATTCTTGAGAGTATACATCAACATGTATGAAAATAATCATAAGTA
This sequence comes from Bos grunniens, assembly GCF_055505025.1. NCBI lineage: Eukaryota > Metazoa > Chordata > Mammalia > Artiodactyla > Bovidae > Bos > Bos grunniens. The sequence continues at coordinate 80,750,265 of NC_141179.1, read as the reverse complement.
ACACCATTATATTTGAGTTCTCACTTTTATGTCATTATGCATTAAATCCTAACAAATGAACTAGTGAGAAAATGATCATCTCCATTTATAAGCTTTACTTTGTTAGGCACAGGGAGATCCTTAGGGTCTACCCAAAGTCATTCAGCCATTTAGTAGCACAAAGGCAATTTGATTTTATATTCTCTCTCTTTCAAATTCATATTGAAGTGGCTACACCTCTTTTGTGTGCATGATAAGTTACTTCAGTTGTGTCTGACTCTTTGTGACCTTGTGGACTGTAGCCCACCAGGCTCCTCTGACCATGGGATTCTCCAGGCAAGAATACTGGAGTAGGGTGCCATGCCTCCTCCAGAGGACCTTCCTAACCCAGGGATCAAAGCCGCATCTCTTGCCTCTCCTGCTTTGGCAGGGGGGTTCCTTTAGCACTAGAACCGCCTGAAGAACTCAGCTAAACCGCTTATTTTTTTTTAAACTATTGCCAATTTCATTTAGTAATTGATACACTTGTTTTAAAAACAGAAAATAATTTCACAAAAAGAATATTTTCTACTCACTATAAATATGTAGTTTATGTCTTCATTGATGTTTCTTTGTCTTCTCTGTGTGTGTATTAATAAACCACTTATTATACAACAAATACTGGATGGGATGTTGGGGGTGATGAATTGACCAGTCTATTGCTATAAATGATCATGGTGATTGTAATGAGAGCAAGATAACTAATAACAGCTAATGTGAATTTCTTCTACATGTCCTCAGGATAATTTGTGGGTAATATAATAGAACTGTCTTGTTGTTCCATGTAAAGCAGGCAATTTTGATATGTGGAAGATTTATTTTGACCATATTTTATGAATATATTTTTCAGATTATAAAACATACATATTCATTATAAATGACTAGAAAATAAAAACAGATGTGAAGAAATAACTTTTATGAGTTATGTGTTCTAAACCAATGAATGAATTCTCTTTGTATTTTTAAATATTGCTTCTCAATAATATTATGTACATATATTATTATAATTGATAAAGCAAAATTGGAATCATGTGCTATATATAAATCTTGAGTTTCATTTGATAGTATAAGGTTTACATTTCAAAGATACTATTTTCGGTGAACACCACTTTTAATGCAGTTAATATTAACAATTAAATCACACTAACTTAGTTACAAAAATAATTGAACATATTAATTGTAGAAAAACAAAGAAATACCAAAATATATAAAATGTAATATTTTCCCTGTATTTTTTAATTAATTTATTTTAATTGGAGGCTAATTACTTTATAATATTGTAGTGGGTTTTGCCATACATTGACATAATCAGCCATGAGTGTACATGTGTTGCCCATCCTGAACTCACCTCCCACCTCTCTCCCCATCCCATCCCTCTGGGTCATCCCAGTGCACCAGCCCTGAGCACCCTGTCTCATGCATTGAACCTGGACTGGTGATCTCTTTCACATATGATAACGAGAGGGTAACAATTAGGAAGGCTAGGGATTTCCAAACGGAGGAAATAGGCTGCAAGTGTCAGACATTTTTATCTCTCTTGAGCGGCAGGAGGAAACACACAAGCAATATTTTTTTTCCTTCTCTATACAAATGTAAAAGGTTTCTCTTAAAATACTGTGTTGCCATAATGACATTTGGTTTCACCTGAAGTTAACCATTCTCAAACCTTGAGTTAATCCAATGCATTTTTCTTATGGAAATGTTTGTCTTAAGCTATGCTAATGTACTATGCATTTACCCCAGACTTTGTCTTCAAGTTGGTTCCGCCTAATAGCTCAGAATCTACTTGACAAACCAGTATGTTATATTCAGATATTGTTCCTCTGACTGTGAAGAAAGCTGAGTGCCAAAGAATTGATGCTTTTGAGCTGTGGTGCTGGAGAAGACTCTTGAGAGTCCCTTGGACTGCAAGGAGATCCAACCAGTCCGTTCTGAAGGAGATCAGCCCTGGGTGTTCTTTGGAAGGAATGATGCTGAAGCTGAAACTCCAATACTTTGGCCACCTCATGCAAAGAGTTGACTCATTGGAAAAGACCCTGATGCTGGTAGGGATTGGAGGCAGGAGGAGAAGGGGACGACAGAGGATGAGATGGCTGGATGGCATCACCAACTCAATGGACATGAGTTTGAGTGAACTCCGGGAGTTGGTGATGGACAGGGAGGCCTGGCGTGCTGCTATTCATGGGATTGCAAAGAGTCAGACACGACTGAGTGACTGAACCGAAATGAAGTGAATCTATGTAAACGAAACTATTTGTATGGTAATCTGCCCTTCTACAAGATTCAAGTCAATGGTTTTATGTCCCAGGATGAATCTTCTGGTGCCAAGATTATCCCAAAATGCATCTTATGGATGAGGGGCCTGGTGCCATTCTGACTTTTAAGACATTCTTTTCTTTCATTAACAGACTGCTCAGTTCAGTTCAGTTCAGTTGCTCAGTTGTGTCTGACTTAGCAGGGGGGTACTCTTTTGGCTCCCTTCTGATGCCTGTGTCAGAAGCTTTCTCTATCTCCTTTATACTTTAATAAAACTTTGTTACACAAAAACTCTGAGTGATCAAGCCTCATCTCTGGCCCTGGGTTGAATTCTCCTCCAGAGGCCAAGAATCCTGGCATCTTTTCGTGGGTCAATAACAACCTTTCAATAATATACGTGATTCAAAAAAATAATAATAATATACGTGTTTCAAAGCTATTATCTCAGATCATCCCACCCTTGCCTTCTCCCACAGAGTTCAAAAGTCTGTTCTTTACATCTGTGTCTCTGTCTTGCACAGAGGGTCATGGTTACCATCTTTCTAAATTCCATATATATGTGCATTAATATACTGTATTGGTGTTTTTCTTTGGACTTACTTCACTCTGTATAATAGGCTCCAGTTTCATCCACCTCATTAGAACTGATTCAAATGCATTATTTATAATAGCTGAGTAATGTTCCATTGTGTATATGTACCACAGCTTTCTTATCCACTCATCTGCCGATGAACATGTAGGTTGCTTCCATGTCCTGGCTGTTGCAAACAGTGCTGCAGTGAACATCAGGGTACACGTGTCTCTTTCAATTCTGGTTTTCTTGGTGTGTATGCCCAGTAATGGCATTACTGGTTCATTTGGTAGTTCTATTCCCATTTTTTAAAGGAATCTCCACAGTGTTCTCTATAGTGGCTGTACTAGTCTGCATTCCCACCAACAGTGTAAGAGCTTTCCTTTTTCTCTACACCCTCTCCAGCATTTATTGTTCGTAGACTTTTTGATAGCAGCCATTCTAACCAGAGTGAGATGGTACCTCATTGACTTCAGTTTCTTGGTGGCTCCTGATTGTGTCCACACACAGTTCATTGTCACGGGTATCTTCCTAAGGAAACTCACAATATATCTGCTTATCTCAAATCCAGAGAGAAAGAGATACTACTGGCAAGACAAAAGTCACAATTTTATATTGCCTAATTATGGAATTGGCATCCATCATCTTTGCCACTTTCTGTGCACCCTCTTCAGCACCCTCTTCAGCATTTGTTGTTTGTAGACTTTTTGACAGCAGCCATTCTGACTGACGTGAGATGGTACGTCATTGTGGTTTTGATTTGCATTTCTCTGATAATGAGTGATGTTGAATATCTTTTCATGTGTGTATTAGCCATCTGTATGTTTTCTTTGGAGAAATGTCTGTTTAGTTCTTCGGTCCATTTCTTAACTGGGTCGTTTATTTTTCTAGAATTGAACTGCAGAAGCTGCTTGTATATTTTTGAGATGAATTCTTTGTCAGTTGCTTCCTTTGCTATTATTTTCTCCCATTCTGAAGGCTATCTTTTCACCTTCCTTTGTTGTGCACAAGCTTTTAATTAGGTCCCACTTGTTTATTTTTGCTTTTATTTCCATAAATCTGGGAGGTAGGTCATAGAGGATCCTGCTGTGATTTATGTCACAGAGTGTTCTGCCTATGTTTTCCTCTAGGAGTCTTATAGTTTCTGGTCTTACATTTAGATCTTTAGTCCATTTTGAGTTTATTTTTGTGTATGGTGTTAGAAAGTGTTCTAGTTTCATTCTTTTTTTTTTTTTTTTTAACAAGTAGTTGACCAGTTTCCCCAGCACCACTTGTTAAACAGATTGTTTTTTATTCATTGTATATTCTTGCCACCTTTGTCAAAGATAAAATCTGTAGATTTATCTCTGGGCTTTCTATTTTGTTCCATTGATCTATATTTCTGTCTTTGTGCCAGTACTATACTGTCTTGATGACTGTAGCTTTGTAGTATAGTCTGAAGTTAGGCAGGTTGATTCCTCCAGTTCCATTCTTCTTTCTCAAGATTGCTTTCACTATTCAAGGTTTTTGTATTTCCATACAAATTGCAAAATTATTTATTCCAGTTCTCTGAAAAATACCATTGGTAGCTTGATACGGATTGCATTGAATCTACAGATTGTTTTGGGTAGTATACTGATTTTCACTATATCGATTCTTCCAATCCATGAACATGGTATATTTCTCCATCTATTTGTGTCATCTTTGATTTTGTTCATCAATGTTTTATAGTTTTCTATATATGGGTCTTTTTTTTTTCCCCATAGGTAGATTTACTCCTAAGTATTTTATTCTTTTTGTTGCAATGGTGAATGGAATTGTTTCCTTAATTTCTCTTTCTGTTTACTCATTGTTAGTGTATAGGAATGCAAAGGATTTCTGTGTGTTAATTTTATATCCTGCAATTTTACTATATTCATTGATTAACTCTAGTAATTTTTTGGTGGAGTCTTTAGGATTTTCTATGTAGAGGATCATGTCATCTACAAACAGGGAGAGTTTTACCTCTTTTCCAATCTGGATTTCATTTCTTTTCTTCTGCTGTGGCTAAAACTTCCAAAACTATGTTGAATAGTAGTGGTGAGAGTGGGCACCCTTGTCTTGTTCCTGACTTTAGGGGAAATGTTTTCTATCTTTCACCATTGAGGATAATGTTAGTTGTGGGTTTATCATATATTGCTTTTATTATGTTGCTGAGGTATGTTACTTCTATGAATGCTTTCTGGAGAATTGTTATCGTAAATGGATGTTGAATTTTGTCAAAGGATTTCTCAGCATCTATTGAAATAATCATATGGTTTTTATCTTTCAATTTGTTAATGTATATCACATTGATTGATCTTTAAATATTGAAGAATCCTTGCGTTCCTGGGATAAAGCCCGCTTGGTCATGGTGTATGATCTTTTTAATGTGTTGTTGGATTCTGTTTGCTAGACTTTTGTTAAGGATTTTTGCATCTATGTTCATCAGTGATATTGGCTTGTAGTTTTCTTTTTTTGTGGCATCTTTATTTGGTTTCGGTATTAGGGTGATGGTGGCCTCATAGAATGAGTTTGGAAGTTTACCTTCCTCTGCAATTTTCTGGAAGATAGGTGTTAGCTCTTCTCTAAATGGTAGAATGGTAGAATTTTTCAGTAAAATGCAGCTGTGAAGCTGTCTGGTCCTGGGCTTTTGTTTGTTGGAAGATTTCTGATTATAGTTTCAATTTCTGTGCTTGTGATAGGTATGTTAAGATTTTCTATTTCTTCCTTGGTCAGTTTTGTAAAGTTATACTTTTCTAAGAATTTGCCCATTTCTTGCGGTTTGTCCACTTTATTGGCATATAGTTGCTGATAGTAGTTTCTTATGATCCTTCGTATTTCTGTGTTGTCTGTTGTGATATCTCCATTTTAATTTCTAATTTTGTTGATTTGATTCTTCTCCGTTTTTTTCTGGATGAGTCTGGCTAATGGTTTGGCTATTTTATTTATCTTCTCAAGAACCAGCTTTTAGCTTTGTTGATTTTAGATATAGTTTTCTTTCTTTCTTTTTTTTCCCCTGTTTATTTCTGCCCTAATTTTTATGAGTTGTTCCTTTCTACTAACCCTGGGGTTCTTCATTTCTTCTTTTTCTAGTTGATCTATGTGTAGAGTTAGGTTTTTATTTGATTTTTATCTTGTTTCTTGCAGTAAGCTTGTATTGCTATGAACCTTCCCGTTAGCACTGCTTTCACTGAATCCCATAGGTTTTGGGTTGTGTTTTCATTTTAATTAGTTTCTATGCATATTTTTATTTCTTTTTTTTAAAATTTCTTCTGTGATTTGTTGGTTATTCAGAAGTGTGTTGTTTAGCCTCCATGTGTTTGCATTTTTAATAGTTCCCCCCCCCCCCCCGTAGTTGACATCTAATCTTACCACATTGTGATCAGAAAAGAGGCTTGAAATGATTTCCATTTTTTGGAATTTACCAAGGGTAGATTTATGGCCAGGATGTGATCTGTCCTGGAGAAGGTTCCATGTGCACTTGAGAAAAAGGTGAACTTCATTTTTGGGGGGGATGAAACGTTCTATAGATATCAATTAGGTCTAACTGGTCCCTTGTATCATTTAAAGTTTGTGTTTCCTTGCTAGTTTTATGTTAAGTTGATTTATCCATAGGTATAAGTGGGGTATTACACTCTTCCACTATTATTGTGTTACTGTTAATTTCTGCTTTCATACTTGTTAGCATTTGCCTTACATATTGTGGTGTGCCTATGTTGGGTGCATGCTGCTGCTGCTGCTGCTAAGTCGCTTCAGTCGTGTCCAAACCTGTGCGACCCCATAGATAGCAGCCCGCCAGGCTCAGCCATCCCTGGGATTCTCCAGGCAAGAACACCGGAGTGGGTTGCCATTTCCTTCTCCAATGCATGAAAGTGAAAGGTGAAAGTGAAGTCGCTCAGTTGCGTCTGACTCTTAGCGACCCCATGGACTGCAGCCTACCAGGCTCCTCCGTCCATGGGATTTTCCAAGCAAGAGTACTGGAGTGGGATGCCATTGCCTTCTCCATGTTGGGTGCATATATATTTATAATTGTTATATTTTCTTCTTGGATTGATCTTTTGATCATTATGTAGTGTCCTTCTTTGTCTTTTTTCACAGCCTTTATTTCAAAGTCGATTTTATCTGATATGAGTATTGCTACTCCTGCTTTCTTTTGGTCTCTACTTGCATGAAATCTTTTTCCAGCCCTTGACTTTCAGTCTGTATGTGTCCCTTGGTTTGAGGTGGGTCTCTTGTAGACAGCATATATAGGGGTCTTGTTTTTGTATCCATTCAGCCAGTCTTTGTCTTTTGGTTAGGGCATTCAAACCATTTACATTTAAGGTAATTATTAATAAGTATGATTCCATTTCAATTTACTTTGTTGTTTTGGTTTCGAGTTTATACACCCTTTCTGTGTTTCCTGTCTAGAGAAGATCCTTTAGCGTTTGTTGGAGAGCTTGTTTGGTGCTGCTGAATTATCTCAACTTTTGCTTGTCTGTAAAGCTTTTGATTTCTCCTTCATATTTGGATGAGATCCTTGCTGAGTACAGTATTCTGGGTTGTAGCCTTTTCTCTTTCATCACTTTAAGTATGTCCTGCCATTCCCTTCTGGCCTGAAGAGTTTCTATTGAAAGATAATATTCATTCTTTGTGTTTGATCTTAATTTGATTAATATGTGCCTTGGTGTGTTTCTCCTTGGGTTTATCCTGTTTGGACTTGCTTGGTTTCTTGGACTCGGATAGCTATTTCCTTCACCATTTTAGGGAACTTTTCAACTATTGTCTCCTCAAGTATTTCTCATGACCTTTCTTATTGTGTTCTTCTGGGACTCCTATGATTTGAATGTTGGGGCATTTGATACTGTCCCAGAGGTCTTTGAAGTTGTCCTCATTTCTTTTATTTATTTATTTTTTCTTTTCTCCTCTCTGCTTCATTTATTTCCATCATCCTGTCTTCCACCTCACTAATCCTATCTTCTGCCTCAGTTATTCTACTGTTGGTTCTCTCTAGAGTGTTTTTGATCTGTTATTGCATTATTCATCATTGATTGACTCTTTTACTTCTTCCAGGTGCTTGTGAAACATTTCTTGCATATTCTCAATCCTTGTCTCCAGACTATTTATCTGTAACTCCATTTTGTTTTCAAGATTTGGGGTCATTTTTACTATCATTATTCTGAATTCTTTTTCAGATAGACTCCCTATCTCCCTCTCTTTTGTTTGGTTTGGTGGGCATTGATCATGTTCTTTTACCTGCTGAATATTTCTCTGCCTTTTCATCTTGTTCAGGTTGTTGTGTTTGGGGTGGCCTTTCTGTATGCTGGAAGTTTGTAGTTCCTCTTTATTGTGGAGGTTCCTCCCTGTGGGTGGGGTTAGATGAGTGGCTTGTCAAGGGTTCCTGGTTAGGGAAGTTTGCGTCGGTGTTCTGGTGGGTGAAGCTGGATCTCTTCTCTCTGGAGTGCAATGAAGTGTAAAGTAGTGAGTTTTGAGGTGTCTATGGTTTGCTGTGACTTTTGGCCACCTGTATATTAATGCTCAGGGTTATATTCCTGTGTTGCTAGAGAATTAGCTTGGTATGTCTTGCTCTGAAATTTGTTGGCTCTTGGGTGGGGCTTGGTTTCAGTGTAGGTATGGAGGCTTTTGGATTAGCTCTTGTCAATTAATGTTCCCTGGAGTCAGGAGTTTTCTGGTGTTCTCAAATTTTGGATGTAAGCCTCCTGCCTCTGGTTTTCAGTCTTATTCTTACAGTAGCCTCAAGACTTCTTCATCCATATCACACTGATGATAAAACATCTCCTTTCGAAGAGAATGGGTTGCCTTTCTGGGCGCCTGGTGTCCTCTGCCAGCATTCAGAAGTTGTTTTGTGGAATTTGCTCAGCGTTCAAATGATCCTTCTATGAATTTGTGGGGGAGAAAGTGGTCTCCCCATCCTATTCCTCTGCCATCTTAGGACCTCCATCATTGTTTAGTGAAAGATTTTTAAAAATCTTCAATGTTTTAAAATTTTCAAGAGTTTCATACACATGATTTTACATATTCTAATAACTTGATTTTCCCCTAACCCTATATTGCCTTTCCCCACTTCCCTCTCCCCACTGGTAGCCATAGTTTGGTTTCTATGTATGTGAGTTTGCTTCTTTTTTTGTTTACTTATTAAGTTTATTATGTTTTTGCTATTCCACATACATGCCATATCATACAACATTTGTGTATTTTCTCTTTCTGCATTATTTCAGCAGTTTAATGCCCTCCAAGTGAATCCATGTTCTCACAAACAGCAAAACTGTATTCATATACAATAAGTCCTTTACATATGAAGATATGTAAGATAACTGCAGGTGTCTCATCATCAATAGAAATGTCCTTTTCTGCTCTGTGTAGTTGATACCCAGTCCATCTCAGTCAGAGATGCTGCTTGGTCATGTCAAAGGGGAGGAGGAGGGAGCAAGAATTATCTCACTATTCTGCTTGCCCAGGTGACTCTAATTCTCAAGAAAGGGTTGGAGAAGCATGTATAAGCCACATTCTCATATCCAGTTTTATCTCCAATAATGCTGATATTTTGGCTGGTAAAGAATCCACCTGCAATGCAGGAGATCCTGGTTCAATTCCTGGGTCAGGAAGTTCCCCTGCAGAAGGAGTAGACTACCCACTCCAGTGTTCTTGGGCTTCCTTGATGACTCAGACGGTAAAGAATCTGCCTGCAATGCAAAGACCTGGGTACAACCCCTGGATTGGAAAGATCCACTGGAGGAGGCCATGGCAACCCACTCTAACATTCTTGCCTGGAGAATCCCCATGGACAGAGGTGCCTGGTAGGTGACAGTCCATGAAGTCACAAAGAGTCAGACTAGTTGAGTGAATAAGTACAGCACAATTCTAGTAATTTTAATCTCTGACTCCTGTGTGTAGTCTGCAAGTGATCCATGACCCAGAAGGATGATGATTCAATGGTCCTTTTAGTATCTAGCAATGGTGAAGCCAGAAATATCACTTCAATCACATTTATTGAGTAATTATTATGAAACCCTCTGGTCTGAGTCAGGGATGTGAGACAAAACAAAATCCTATTCAGATGTTTTAACTGAAGAGAATTTAATGGAAAGAATTTAATTTAATAAGGAGAATACTGGCAGTGTTAATTAAATCAGTCCACGAGCTTGAAGTACCTGGAGGCTAAGTTCATAAGGCAATTTTCATACCAGTTCCAAAGCAGTCAACACAAGGGCCTCTGTCAGGATTCTAGTGTCACAAGATCCAGGAAGAGCATGCCAGGCCACCTTTTCAACACACACCTTAGCAGGAATTTTCTTTGAAAAGATGCAGCCACCTTGGCACTTCATTGTGAAACTGGGAGAAAATGAAATTTGGATACTTTTCTCTTCCTCTCATTTCTGTTATGCTCCTGGTTTCTTCCACTGGCCTAACTCAGATGGAAACTAGACACTCAAGGAGCCCTATTGATGGAATTTAAAGATTAAGCTCCAGGTAGACCAAAAAAAAAAAAAAAAAAAAAAAAAAAAAAAAAAAAAAAAAGAAGAAAAGAAAAGAAAAAGAAAAAAGGTAAACTGTACAGATGGTCTAGACTGACAAAAGAAGCATCATTAGCACATTTATATTATCTGTATATCCATGGTGTTCCCTTTGCTATGTGTTTATTATTATAACAATTAAAATATAAAGAGCAAGGTTCAGAATCAGTAAATAAGTAGTTCAAATGCAGCCAAAGTTATCTGACTGTCTGATGGTTTTCCTATATCATTCAGTCTTCTATCTGCATGATAACTTAATAACTTACTCAAGTCAAGTCTCAAAATATCAAGACATTTAGGCATAAGTTAAAAAAAAATGATTCCCATTAGTATACCATTTCAGAAGATTTGATTCCCTGAAGATACTGGGGAGAGGCAAGAATCATGTCCTCAGTGGGCTTAAGATTTTAAAAAGAGTAAATTACTCATGGTGGTTTATAGTCTAAATGATTTTCTGTGAAAAATAATTGAACCCTAAGGTGTTGATCCCTCTGTGACAATTCTGGTATAAATTTCTCAGCTACTTCATATTTGTGCTGTCACTGGGAAATCACCCTTCTTTCTCAGGTAGGACTAGGTATTGAACAGTTTGCTGTGGTGTGTTCTTAGTCACTCAATCTTGTTTGACTCTTTGTGACCCCATGGACTGTAGCCCACCAGACTTCTCTGTCCATGAGGATTCTCCAGGCAGGAATACTGGAGTGGGTTGCCACGACCTCCTCCAGGGGATTTTCCCAATCCAGGGATCAAACCCAGGTCTTCTGCATTGAGGGCTGATGCTTTACCATCTGAGCCACCAGGGAAGCCCAAGAATACTGGAGTGGGAAGCCTATCCCTTCTCCAGGGGATCTTCTGGACCCTGCAATCAAAACGGGGTCTCCTGCATTGCAGGCATATTCTTTACCAGCTAAGCAAAATTCTATTTTTCTCATAGTACAAATATCTATAAATATACCATGGAGTGGTATCACAATGGAAAAAGAAAGAGATCAAAGGGCACAAGACAGAGCCTCAGGTCGAGAGCGTCTGTCAAGAATAGGAAGGTTTATAGTGTCGCAAGCCATTTCTGTCCACTACTCTCTAAGACTACCTTGCCAAGTCAGTTCTTTGCATTAGGTGGCCAAAGTATTGGAGCTTCAGCTTCAGTATCAGTCCTTCCAATGAATGTTCAGGACTGATTTCTTTTAGGATGAACTGGTTGGATCTCCTTGCAGTCCAAGGGACTCTCAAGAGTCTTCTCCAACACCATAGCTCAAAAACATCAATTCTTAGGTGTTCAGCTTTCTTTATGGTCCAACTCTTACATCCATACCTGACTACTGAAAAATCCATACCTTAGACTAGACAGACCTTTGTCAACAAAGTAATGTCTCTGCTTTTTAATATGCTGTCTAGGATCATCATAGATTTTCTTCCAAGGAGATGGTCTCCTTTATCATGTACAAAAGTTGAAAAATGCACTTTATGATTTATTACATACTGTCTCAGTTTTATAAAAAGTACTATTATTATTCTCAGTGTGACCTTTACAGAACTCAAATTGAATCCCTATCATACAACTTATTCTTACATTATGAAAGAGTTAAAATGAGGTAAAGTTACAACAAAATTATTACAGTTTGGGGATGGGTGTGTCAATCACTTTTTAAAAAATTGTCTTCTCCTCAAGGGGACATTTTTAATACATTATTTTATCCCAATTATTCCCTCCTTTAATATTTAACATCACTGATAAATCTGGATATATAAAAATAATCACATATTGTTTATGTACTGTATTTTTACCTGTATTTATACAAAAACACCAATTTAATTTTGTGTCCCATGAGCCAATTGCTGCTGCTGCTAAGTCAATTATTGCCCTAAATAATTGTCTGAAATATACAAAGCTAAGGATAGCTTGGGATATCTTACTGAAGTAAGATTTGGTAATGTAAGGGCAACCTGAGATAGGCAAGTGTGGATAAAATGAACATGCATCACAGGGTGAGGGACTAGCTTGAAAATAACCTTGAGGTTAGAGTGGCAGGTAGGCAGACACTGGTTCTATAAAGATCTATCTGTTCTGTTTCCCTAAATCATTCACCTGTGGGGGGAACAAAATGAATTTCAATTACTGACTCTTTAGACACCACATCAAAATCATTCTGAAAACAAAGAATCATAGTTTTAAAGAAAAGCAATATTTAAAGGGATTGGAAGTGACCTATTCATGGTAATGATTTGTAGGAAAGATCTAAGCTTCTCAACTATGAAAAGACTTGCAGAAAAGCATTTGAAACTATGTCATTGTGTTCTATATTAAGTTAAATATTGAAGCATCTAGTGTATGATTACTAGGTTATTTCTGGATATTTAAAGAAAAATTTGATACGGAACATTTTAAAAGACTACCGAATTTCTTATAATATTGCTTCTGTTTTATGTTTTGTTTTTTTTGGCCATGAGGCATGTGGGATCATGGTTTCCTAAAAGGGGTTCAAATCCTTGTTCCCTGCATTGCAAAACGAAGTTTTAACTGCTGGATCACCTAGAAAGTCCTCTATGTAACTTCTTTATGCCATATGTGTTTAGAAGTTTGAAAGAAGAAAAAAAAAAAAAAAAAAAAGAAGTAGGCATTGATGATGTGAGTAATGGAAAATGATAAAAAAAATGCATTTTTATTTCATTTACTTTAGACATCATTGGAAGCTGAGCAAACACAATGTTAAAAGAAAATTACACAGAAGTGACTGAGTTTATCCTCCTGGGACTGACAGATCGAGTTGAGTTGCAGCCTGTCCTTTTTGTGGTCTTCCTAGTCATCTACCTGATCACAGTCTTTGGCAATGTGAGCATGATTTTGTTAATCAGAGCTGACTCAAAGCTTCAGACTCCAATGTACTTCTTCCTCAGCCACCTCTCCTTTGTAGATCTCTGTTATGCCACCAATGTCACTCCTCAGATGCTGGTCCATCTTTTATCCAAGAGAAAAACTATTTCCTTCCTTGGTTGCTTTATACAGTTTGACTTTTTCATTTCTTTGGGGCTCACAGATAGCTATATGCTCACAGCAATGGCTTATGACCACTACACGGCCATCTGCAAACCCTTGTTATATGGCAGCAAAATGTCCCGAGGTGTCTGCCTCTCTCTCGTTGCTACGTCTTATACTTACGGCTTTGCAAACGGTCTTGCACAGACCATCCTGATGCTCCACCTCTCCTTCTGTGGACCCAATGAAATCAACCACTTTTATTGTGCGGACCCACCTCTCCTAGTCCTGGCCTGCTCAGACACTCATGTCAATGAAACTGCCATGTTCGTGGTGGCTGGTTCCAATCTCGTGTTTTCTCTCACCATTATCCTCATTTCCTACATTTTCATCTTTACAGCCATTCTGCAAATGTGTTCTCCAGAAGGGAGGCACAAGGCCTTCTCCACCTGTGGGTCTCATCTGACAGTTGTCACTATGTTTTATGGCACACTGTTCTGGATGTATCTGAGGCCGCCTTCTGAGGCATCTGTAGAACAGACCAAAATTGCAGCTGTTTTTTATATCTTTCTGAGTCCTATGCTTAACCCTTTGATCTACAGCCTTCGGAACAAAGATGTTAAAAGAGCAATAAGGAGAGTAATGCAAGAGAAAATTTTTGTTTAATTAGGTACACATTTGGCCAGACGTATGTAATAGATTTGTATTTTCTGACGGATTAGAGAGAATTTTAAATTGATAAGTCACTTTTTGTCATTGACTTAGTTTTTCCTTTTGCAATTCACTTATGAAATGTGAAAGAATCTGTCAGATCATTAGCTTGTTTCATTTCAGTGTATTTAAAAGGAATACCACGTGGAAATTCAATGACAAGACCAGACAGCATTGCTATTTTTGTAATATTAGTAAAGGACAGATAATTCTGTGCACAGTACTCATAAAGGTAGAAAGTTATAAAAGGCAGAATTACCAATGATCCTAAGACAATGCCAATTTGTTTGATTTGAGGGGTTTAATATTTTCCAAATTATTTTCCAAAACTTGTCAATCGTATAAGGAGGAAAGTTTTTTCTTTGGTTGGTTGGTTTTTTCCTTTGTTCACATTATATATCCAAGATCTTTGAGTATCTTAAATTATTACTTAAGAACTATACTAACGGAATCCTCATTGATTAAATGTTTGACAGAAATGCCAAATTTCCTTTAGATTTTTAAAAATTATTTCTTAAAAATTTTTTTTAACCAATATGCCTCCAGCACTAACTTATATTAGGCTTTCACTTTTTTTTTTTAAATTATGCTCTGTTAACAGCTCACAGACAAAAATAGTGAATGATATGAAGAACACTTTTCGAAGCATAACTAATCATCATTAAGTTTTCACACAATGACGCTTATTTCAAATTTGCACAAATCTCCATTTCATGGACCTGACTGCTCACCTTTGGCGTCTCCCCCGGGACATACAAGTTGGGGAAGCTCATGATGCTGGAAAACTCAGAAGAGATGAGAGTTGAGTAGAACTTGGTTCTGTTAAGTAAATCGAGTTGATTTTTTAAAAAACTGATTTTTCTAAATTCCATGTATATGCGTTAGTATACTGTATTGGTGTTTTTCTTTCTGGCTTACTTCACTCCGTATAATAGGCTCCAGTTTCATCCACCTCATTAGAACTGATTCAAATGTATTCATTTTAATGGCTGAGTAATACCCTAACCCTAACCCTGTATATGAGACAGCAAAAGAGACACTGATGTATAGAACAGTCTTTTGGACTCTGTGGGAGAAGGAGAGAGTGGGATGATTTGGAAGAATGGCATTGAAACGTGTAATATCATATATGAAACTAGTCGCCAGTCCAGGTTCGATGTACGATACTGGATGCTTGGGGCTTGTGCACTGGGACGACCCAGAGGGAGGATATGGAGAGGGAAGAGGAGGAGGGTTCAGGATGGGGAACACATGTATACCTGTGGCGGATTCATTTTGATATATAGCAAAACCAATACAATATTGTAAAGTTAAAAAATAAAATTAAATTAAAAAATTAAAATGAATTATGGTTAAAAAAAAAAGAGTGAGTGCAGTTGAAAAAAAATTAAAAAAAATAAAATAAAGTAAAAGACAAAAAAAAAAAAAAAACTGATTTATAACTGATTTGTAATTTTAAGTTTCAGGTATACAACATTTGAAAGTCCCCCAGTCATGTCCGACTCTTTGTGATCCCATGGACTGTAGCCTGCCAGGCTCCTCTGTCCATGGGGATTCTCCAGGCAAGAATACTCAAGTAGGTTGACATGCCCCTCTCTAGGGTATCTTCCCAACTCAGAGATCGAACCCAGGTCTCCCACATTGCGGGCAGATTCTTTAGAGTCCGAGCCACCAGGAAAGCCTGGTGTTCAGCATAGTGATTTACAATTTTTAGAACGGTTATAGAGGCTTTTCCAGTGGCTCAGTGGTAAAGGATCTGCTTGCAGTTCAGGGGACTCAGAAAATGCAGGTTTCAGAACTGGGTTGGGAAGATCCACTGGTGGAGATAATGTTTAAAAAGCAGTAAGAAGAGCGATTCAAGAGAAGCTATTTGCCAAATAGTGTAGACATTTTGGTCACTGGAATGTAACATACCTGTATTCTCTGATCAATCAGTGAGCACTTTAATTTAACAAATCATTTTGCCTATTGACTATTCTTTTCCTTTTATAATTCACCTATGAGACTTGGAAGAATGTTATCAAATTGTTAGTTTTGACTCAGTATATTAAAATAATACCACACATATGTTAAGACACAAGACCAAACAGCATTGTCATTGCTCTATAAAATTAGCAAAAAAACAGATTATTCTATCTACATTACCCATAGTCACCAAATATGTGAACTTGCTTGTTGGATTTTTTTTTTTTGTATTTTTTATTAAAATTATATGAAGTGAAAACCTTTAGGAATCTCAGGTTATTACTCCAAGATATATCTTTAGCTATTAGTACTGGTCCAATAGAATCTTCATTCTTAAGATTGTTGAAGTAAATCCTAAATATCCTACAGAATATTTTTATTATATATTTTAAGTGTTTTAATCTATCTATATCCCCATCACAAAACTAGTTTTGAGGTTCCATTTTTTTTTGTTTTGTTTTGTTATGAACAATTTCCAGCATACATCCAAAATATAAAGCAGTATAGACTACCAGTGTCAGGATAACTAGCAGTGTTAGGATATCACGCAATGCCACATTTTCATTTTTTTCATTTTTTTCTATTTTTTTTAATTTTTAACTTTACAATATTGTATTGGTTTTGCCATATATCAACATGAATCCACCACAGGTACACATGTGTTCCCCATCCTGAACCCTCCTCCCTCCCCATACCATCCCTCTGGGTCATCCCAATGCACCAGCCCCAAGCATCCAGTATCGTGCATTGAACCTGGACTGGTGACTCGTTTCATATATGATATTATACATGTTTCAATGCTATTCTCCCAAATAATCCCACCCTCTCCCTCTCCCACAGAGTTCAAAAGACTGTTCTATACATCAGTGTCTCTTTTGCTGTCTCGTAATAACCTCAGATATGCAGATGACACCATCTTTATGGCAGAAAGTGAAGAGGAACTAGAAAGCCTCTTGATGAAGATGAAAGTGGAGAGTGAAAAAGTTGGCTTAAAGCTCAACATTCAGAAAATGAAGATTATGGCATCCGGTCCCATCACTTCATGAGAAATAGATGGGGAAAAGTGGAAACAGTGTCAGACTTTATTTTTTTGGCTCCAAAATCACAGCAGATGGTGACTGCAGCCATGAAATTAAAAGACACTTACTCCTTGGAAGGAAAGTTATGACCAACCTAGATGGCATATTGAAAAGCAGAGACATTACTTTGCCAACAAAGGTCTGTCTAGTCAAGGCTATGGTGTTTCCTGTGGTCATGTATGGATGTGAGAGTTGGACTGTGAAGAAGGCTGAGTGCCGAAGAACTGATGCTTTTGAACTGTGGTGTTGGAGAAGACTCTTGAGAGTCCCGTGGACTGCAAGGAGATCCAACCAGTCCATTCTAAAGGAGATCAGCCCTGGGATTTCTTTGGAAGGAATGATACTGAAGCTGAAACTCCAGTACTTTGGCCACCTCATGCGACGAATTGACTCATTGGAAAAGACTCTGATGCTGGGAGGGATTGGGGCAGGAGGAGAAGGGGACGACAGAGGATGAGATGGCTGGATGGCATCACGGACTCGATGGACGTGAGTCTGGGTGAACTCCGGGAGTTGGTGATGGACAGGGAGGCCTGGCGTGCTGCGATTCATGGGGTCGAAAAGAGTCAGACACGACTGAGCGACTGAACTAAACTGATACAGGATTATTGTTACCATCTTTCTAAATTCCATACATATGCATTAGTATACTGTACTGGTGTTTTTCTTTCTGGCTTACTTCACTCTGTATAATAGGCTCCAGTTTCATCCACCTCATTAGAACTGATTCAAATGTATTCTTTTTAATGGCTGAATAATACTCCATTGTGTATATGTACCACAGCTTTCTTATCATCTTGGAGCATAGTTGATTAACAATGTTGTGTGAGTTTCAGGTGTACAGCAAAGCTACTCAGTTATAACTATACATGAATCTATATTTTTCAAATTGTTTACCCATTTAGATTATTGTAGAATATTGAGCAGTCTTCCCTGTGCTATAACAGCAGGTCCTTTTATTTCATTGTTTCAGAAACTCAGATCCATCACCTCTCCATGTCATGGACACTAGGGCTCATCTTTGGCATATCCTCCTGAAGCATATCTGGGGGAAAGACTATGACACTGAAACATGCTTAGAAGAGATGGGAACTGAGCAGAGCAGCGTCCTATTAAGTCTATCCAGTAAATTTTTTTATCAGATCTTCAGTGTTTGAATTTTCAGATATGAAAATGGAGAACGATGATGTGGACTTGCCTATTTTCTTTTGTAGTTTTTGAAACTATTTAGACTATATTATTAGGTCTTATCAACTGCTAAACTGGTATTATTCCTTTTATCACTTATACTTTCTTTCCTTTCTATGATGTATAAAGTCTAAAAGCCTGATTTGTCTGATATTCACATATATTTGACTGTTATTTTTTGTTTTTGGTTGGTTATGTCCAGTATGCTTATTTTTACCTTTTTATTTTCAGGCCCAGAGTCCTTTTGATCACTATTTCTTATTTTATTGTGGATATTGCCACTTTTGAATAATTCTGACAACTTAGTTTGTGCTTTCCACAAATTATTTTGTGCTTTTTCTCCTCTTTACCTACTGTGAATTAAATCATATTTTGCAACTTTCTTTCCTTTTTAATCCTTGTTTGACTATGACACAGTCTATTTTCTATTATTAGTAAGTTTCCTTAAATTGTGTATGCATACTTGTCTTAACTTAGTCTTCGTTACTCAGTATATCTACATTGCTATTAAATAATGAAAGGAATATGCTGCTGCTGCTAAGTTGCTTCAGTCGTGTCCGACTCTGTGAGACCCCATGGACTGCAGCCTACCAGGCTTCTCCGTCCTTGGGATTCTCCAGGCAAGAACACTGGAGTGGGTTGCCATTTCCTTCTGCAATGCATGAAAGTGGAAAGTGAAAGTGAAGTCGCTCAGTCGTGTCTGACTCTTAGCGACCCCGTGGACTGCAGCCTACCAGGCTCCTCCGTCCATGGGATTTTCCAGGCAACAGTACTGGAGTGGGGTGCCATTGCCTTCTCCCAAAAGGAATATACAATATTTTAATTATGAATTCATCCTGCTTCTAACTTATAAACTGTCATTTGCAGGTATAGAATAAATCATCAATAGTAAATCATTTATTAATGAACTTTAAATATTATCTTTATTGTATATGATTACAGTTATATTAAATGGTGATTCAATGTTCATGTTCCTTTAACTTTCATGACATTTATCAATTTTTCTCTCACTATTATAGTAACCCACTCCAGTATTCTTGCCCGGAGAATCCCATGGACGGAGAAGCCTGGTGGGCTACAGTCCACGGGGTTGCAAAGAGTTGGACACGACTGAGCGACTTCACTTTCACATTATATGGCACCCATTGTTCATTTATGGTTTAGTTTTCTTCTGTGTGATATATATCCTTAATCAGTTCTTTCAGTGAGAGTCCCTCTCTATCCACTTATCTGAGAATATCACTTGTCCATTCTCAGAGGAGAATTTATTTGGGTATGAATGTAGAAAGACAGATACTTGCTTTCAGTATTTAAAATGTCTTATATTCTGGCTTATTTTTGTTCAGCTATGCAGGCGGCTGCGACGACCGGCGCACTAAGCATGGCCGAGAGGAGCTACCCCACGTCTGAGGTCAGGGGCAGAAGCCAGGAGGACACAACGCCCGAAGGGCGGTGGCCAAGAGGAGTTACCCCACATCCGAGGTCAGGGGCAGTGGCCAAGAGTGCCAGGCTGCGATGGCGCAGGAACGGCCGAGAGGAGCTACCTTGTGTCCAAGGTTGGGGGGGCGGCCAAGAGGAGCTACCAGACGTCCGAGGTCAGGGGCAGTGGCCAGGAGGAGCTACCCCACGTCTGAGGTCAGGGGAAGCGGCTGGGAGGAGCTACCCCACACCAACAGGCCCAAGGCCAGAGGTGGCAGCTGGGAGGACCAACCCCATGTCCAAGGAGCCGTGGCTGCACAGGCGCAGGAGGGCCTAGAAGAGCTATTCCACGTTGAAGGTCAGGAAGGGTGGTGGTGAGGAGATACCCCTCGTCCAAGGTTAGGAGCAGCCACTGCGCTTTGCTGGAGTAGCCATGAAGAGATACTTAGCCCAAGGTAAGAGAAACCCAAGTAAGACGGTAGGTGTTGCAAAAGGGCATCAGAGGGCAGACACACTGAAACCATACTCACAGAAAACTAGTCGATCTAATCACACTAGGACCACAGCCTTGTCTACTCAATGAAACTAAGCCATGCCCGTGGGGCAACCCAAGATGGGCGGGTCATGGTGGAGAGATCTGACAGAATGTGGTCCGCTGGAGAAGGGAATGGCAAACCATTTTTCTTGCCTTGAGAACCCCATGAACAGTATGAAAAAGCAAAATGATAGGATACTGAAAGAGGAACTCCCTAGGTCAGTAGGTGCCCAATATGCTACTGGAGATCAGTGGAGAAATAACTCCAGAAAGAATGAAGGGATGGAGCCAAAGCAAAAAGAATACCCAGCTCTGGATGTGACTGGTGATAGAAGCAAGGTCCGATGCTGTAAAGAGCAATATTGGTTTGGAACCTGGAATGTCAGGTCCATGAATCAAGGCAAATTGGAAGTGGACAAACAAGAGATGGCAAGAGTGAATGTCAGCATTCTAGGAATTAGCAAACTGAAATGGACTGGAATGGGTGAATTTAACTCAGATGACCATTATATCTACTACTGCAGGCAGGAATCTCTTAGAAGAAATGGAGTAGCCATCATGATCAACAAAAGAGTCAGAAATGCAGTACTTGGATGCAATCTCAAAAACGATAGAATGATCTCTGTTCATTTCCAAGGCAAACCATTCAATATCACAGTAATCCAAGTCTATGTCCCAACCAGTAATGCTGAAGAAGCTGAAGTTGAAAGGTTCTATGAAGACCTACAAGACCTTTTAGAACTAACACCCAAAAAAGATGTCCTTTTCATTATAGGGGACTGGAATGCAAAAGTAGGAAGTCAAGAAACACCTGGAGTAACAGGCAAATTTGGCCTTGGAATACGGAATGAAGCAGGGCAAAGATGTACAGAGTTTTGCCAAGAAAATGCACTGATCATAACAAACACCCTCTTCCAAAAACACAAGAGAAGACTCTACACATGGACATCACCAGATGGTCAACACCGAAATCAGATTGATTATATTCTTTGCAGCCAAAGATGGAGAAGCTCTATACAGTCAGCAAAAACAAGACAAGGAGCCAATTGTGGCTCAGATCATGAACTCCTTATTGCCAAATTCAGACATAAATTGAAGAAAGTAGGGAAAACCACTAGACCATCGAGGTATGACCTAAATCAAATCCCTTATGACCATACAGTGGAAGTGAGAAATAGATTTAAGGGCCTAGATCTGATAGATTAGAGTGCCTGATGAACTATGGAATGAGGTTTGTGACATTGTACAGGAGACAGGGATCAAGACCATCCCCATGGAAAATAAATGCAAAAACCCAAAATGGCTGTATGAGGAGGCCTTACAAATAGCTATGAAAAGAAGAGAAGTGAAAAGCAAAGGAGAAAAGGTAAGGTATAAACATCTGAATGCAGAGTTCCAAAGAATAGCAAGAAGAGATCAGAAAGCCTTCCTCAGTGATCAATGCAAAGAAATAGAAGAAAACAAAAGAATGGGAAAGACTGGAGATCTCTTCAAGAAAATTAGAGATACCAAGGGAACATTTCATGCAAAGATGGGCACAATAAAGGACAGAAATGGCATGGACCTAACAGAAGCAGAAGATATTAAGAAGAGATGGCAAGAATACACAGAAGAACTGTACAAAACAGATCTTCACAACCCAGATAATCACGATGGTGTGATCACTGACCTAGAGCCAGACATCCTGGAATGTGAAGTCAAGTGGGCCTTAGAAAGCATCACTATGAACAAAGCTAGTGGAGGTGATGGAATTTCAGTTGAGCTCTTTCAAATCCTGAAAGATGATGCTGTGAAAGTGCTGCACTCAATATACCAGCAAATTTTGGAAACTCAGCAGTGGCCACAGGACTGGAAAAGGTCAGTTTTCATTCCAGTCCCAAAGAAAGGCAATGCCAAGGAATGCTCAAACTACCACACAATTGCACTCATCTCACACTAGTAGAGTAATGCTCAAAATTCTCCAAGCCAGGCTTCAGCAATACGTGAACTGTGAACTTCCAGATGTTCAAGCTGGTTTTAGAAAAGGCAGAGGAACCAGAGATCAAATTGCCAACATATGCTGGATCATGGAAAAAGCAAGAGAGTTCCAGAAAAACATCTATTTCTGTTTTATTGACTATGCCAAAGCCTTTGGCTGTATGGATCATAATAAACTGTGGAAAATTCTTCAAGAGATGGGAATACCAGACTACCTGATCTGCCTCTTGAGAAACCTATATGCAGGTCAGGAAGCAACAGTTAGAACTGGACATGGAACAACAGACTGGTTCCAAATAGGAAAAGGACTTCGTCAAGGCTATATATTGTCACCCTGTTTATTTAACTTATATGCAGAGTACATCATGAGAAACGCTGGACTGGAAGAAACACAAGCTGGAATCAAGATTGCCGGGAGAAATATCAATAACCTCAGATATGCAGATGACACCACCCTCATGGCAGAAAGTGAAGAGGAACTCAAAAGCCTCTTGATAAAAGTGAAAGTGGAGAGTGAAAAAGTTGACTTACAGCTCAACATTCAGAAAACGAAGATCGTGGTATCCAGTCCCATGACTTCATGGGAAATAGATGGGAAACAGTGTCAGACTTTATTTTTTTTTGGCTCCAAAATCACTGCAGATGGTGACTGCAGCCATGAAATTAAAACACGCCTACTCCTTGGAAGGAAAGTTATGACCAACCTAGATAGCTATTAAAAAGCAGAGACATTACTTTGCCATCAAAGGTCCGTCTATTCAAGGCTATGGTTTTTCCAGTGGTCATGTATGGATGTGAGAGTTGGACTGTGAAGAAGGCTGAGTGCTGAAGAATTGATGCTTTTGAACTGTGTTGTTGGAGAAGACTCTTGAGAGTCCCTTGGACTGCAAGGAGTTTCAACTAGTCCATTCTGAAGGAGAGCAGCCCTGGGATTTCTTTGGAAGGAATGATGCTAAAGCTGAAACTCCAGTACTTTGGCCACCTCATGCGACGATTTGACTCATTGAAAAAGACTCTGATGCTGGGAGGGACTGGAGGGCAAGAGGAGAATGGGACAACAGAGGATGAGATGGCTGGATGGCATCACTGACTCGATGGACATGAGTCTCAGTGAACTCCGGGAGTTGTTGATGGACAGGGAGGCCTGGCGTGCTGTGATTCATGGTGTCACAAAGAGTCAGACATGACTGAGTGACTAATCTGATCTGATCTGATTGAGGTTAATAGATTCAAGGGAATAAATCGGTAGGTAGAGTGCCTGGGGAACAACGGACGAGGATTCATAACATTGTACTGGAACAGTGATCAAAACCATCCCCAAGAAGAAACACAAAAAGGCAAAATGATTGTCTGAGGAGACCTTACAAATAGCTGAGAAAAGAAGAGATGTGAAAGGCAAAGGAGAAAAGGAAAGATATATCCATCTGAATACAGATTTCGGAAGAATAGCAAGGAAAGATAAGAAAGCAAACCCAAGTGATCAGTGAAAATAAATGGAAAACAATAGACTAGGAAAGACTAGAGAATTCCTCAAGCAAATTGGATATACCAAGGAAGCAGTTCATGCAAAGATGGGCTATATAAAGGATAGAAATGGCATGGACCTAACAAAGCAGAAGATATTAAGAAGAGGTGGCAAGAATACACAGAAGAACTATACAAAAAAGACCTTAATGTCCCAGATAACCACTATGGTATCATCACTCACCTGGATTCAAGCAACCTGTAGTGTGAAGTCAAGCGGGCCTCAGGAGGTATCACTATCATCACTATGAACAAAGCTAGTCGAGGTGATAGATTCCCAGCTGAGCTATTTCAAATCCTAAAGGATGATGCTATGAAAAAGATGCACTCAATATGTCAGCAAGTATGGAAAACACAGCAGTGGCTATAGGCCTGAAAAAGGTCAATTTTCATTCCGGTCCCAAAGACGCAATATCAAAGAGTGTTCAAACTGTCACACAATTGCACACATTTCACACACTAGCAAAGTAATGCTCAAAATTCTCCAAGCCAGGCTTCAGCAATACATGAACCGTGAACTTTCAGATTTTCAAACTGGTTTTAGAAAAGGCAGAGGAACCAGAGATCAAATTGCCACCATCCGCTGGATCATTGTAAAAGCAAGAGAGTTTCAAAAACAACAACAACAACAAAAAAACCCAAACATCTATTTCTGCTTTATTGACTATGCCAGAGCCTGTGACTGTGTGGATCACAATAAACTGTGGAAAATTCTTCAAGAGATGGGAATACCAGACCACCTGACCTGCCTCTTGACAAACCTGAATGCAGGTCTGGAAGCAACAGTTAGGACTGGACATGGAACAATGGAGTGGTTCCAAATAGGAAAAGGAGTAAGCCAAGCCTGTATATTGTCACCCTGCTTATTTAACTTATGTGCAGACTATATCATGAGAAACCTTGGGCTGGATGAAGCATAAGCTGGAACCAGGATTGTGGGGAGAAATATCAATAACCTCAGATATGCAGATGACACCACCCTTATGGCAGAAAGTGAAGAGAAACTAAAGAGCTTCTTGATGAAAGTGATAGAGGAGAGTGAAAAAGTTGGCTTAAAGCTCAACATTCAGAAAAGTAAGATTATGGCATCCAGTCCCATCTTTTCATGGCAAATCAATGGGGAATCTGTGGAAATAGTGACTGACTATTTTTTGGGGTCCAAAATCACTGCAGATGGTGACTGCAGCCATGAAATTAAAATATGCTTTCTCCTTGGAAGGAAAGTTATGACCAATCTAGATAGCATATTCAAAAGCAGAGACATTACTTTGTCAATAAAGGTCCATCTAGTCAAGGCTATGGTTTTTCCAGTAGTCACATATGGATGTGAGTGTTGGACTATAAAGAAGGCTGAGTGCCGAAGAATTGATACTTTTGAACTGTGGTGTTGGATAAGCCTTTTGAGAGTCCTTTGGACTGCAAGGAGATCCAACCAGTCCATCCTAAAGGAGATCAGTCCTGAGTGTTCATTGGAAGGAGTGATGCCGAAGCTGAAACTCCAGTAATTTGGCCACCTCATGCAGAGTTGACTCATTGGAAAAGACCCTGATGCTGGGAGGGATTGAGGGCAGGAGGAGAAGAGGACGGTAGAGGATGAGATGGTTGGATGTCTTCTCCAACTCAATGGACACGAGTTTGGGTAAACTCCGGGAGTTGATGATGGACAGGGAAGCCTGGCCTGTTGCAGTTCATGGGGTTGCAACAATTCAGACACGATTGAGTGACTGAACTGAACTGAACTGAACTGGAGAACTAACACATGAGTAGAAAGTGGATCTCCTTTGGTGATGTAATGTGCTGAAGAATAAATTAGAGTTTATAGGGTATTTGGGAAGTATAAGACAGAAGGAGATTAATTCAATCTCAGGTATAATGACAGAAGAGTGAGAAATGCATCACAAGGGACTAGCCTTGAACTTGGCCTTATAAGATAAGTAGAGTTGCAGAAGAAAAAATAGTGCAGGGAGATAACGATTATGCACCTCACTTGTGACCATGAATGTAGCTATAGTTAGAAGCATAGTTATCTATAGATACAGCCATAGATACAAGAATAGGTAAAAGATGGAAATAAAATAATAATTCAGTATTAAAAAAAAGAAAGAAACTGAAACAATGGCTTAATAGAAGTAAAGAAGCCGTGTATGACAATATTCATTTTGAGTAACATCTAGAGTATTAGAAAAATCATTTCAATTGTAATAAAATGTGTACCTTCTTATCTCCTTTGGTTGCATTTGTTTCAAGTGTAGAAAATGCCCCTCACCAATGACACTGCACTAAGAGAATTCATTTTCCTGGGGCTCATGGATCACCCAAAGCTCCAGTCTCTCTTCTTTTTAGAAGAGAGTTTAGAAGAGAGTGTTTCTGGTCATTTACCTGGTCACCCTCCTAGGCAACCTGAGCATGATGGTTTTAATCAGACTGGACTCTCACCTTCACACGCCCATGTACTTCTTCCTCACTCATTTATCCCTTGTAGACTTGTGCTATACCTCTACTGCAGCCCCACAGATGCTGACTAACCTGGTATCTCAGAAGAAGACCATCAGCTTTGCTGGTTGTTTTGCACAGTTATTTTTTCATAGCACTTCTCCTCACTGAGTTTTACATGCTGACAGCAATGGCCTATGACCACTATGTGGTCATATACAACCCTCTGCACTACAGTGTGAAGATGTCCAGGTGCATCTGCACAAACTTGACTCTTCCAGGCCATCCTGACTTTTTGTTTGAACTTTTGTAGATCAAATGTCGTCAACCATTTCTACTCTGCTGACCCACCACTCATTAAGTTTGCTTGGTCTTAAACTCATGTCAAAGAGCTTTATTTGCTCATATCAACAGGCTTCAACCTCTGCAACTGCCTCATCACCATCCTGTGTCTTATGCTTTCATTCTTGCTGTCATCCTCAGGATCAAATCAGCAGAAGGAAGGCACAAGGCATTCTCCACCTGTGGTTCCCACGTGACGATTGTAACCCTATATTATGGGGCAATCTTCTGCACATATTTAAGATCACCAACAGATAAGAATGCTGAAGGATCCAAGATAATAGCTGTTTTCTACACCTTGGTACGTCCAGTACTTAATCCATTGATTGACAGCCTGTGGAACAACAATGTAAAACAAGCATTGAAGAGGATCCCGAAGAAATATGGTCACTCAGACAGCAACACCTCCAATTTCCAATAAACGGTAACTCTTAACCTTTGACTCAAAGGCCTTTGCATTATCGTGATGGGTTTTCAGGTTCTTTATGACTATATCTGCCGAAGTCCAGCTCCAGCAGCCAGGGAATCAGCCTGAAGGGGTGAGTGGTGTTGGCGGGCAATGATGTAGCCTCTGACTCAAAGTACAGGACTACATGTTTATTTCAAGCTTCAGGTTTTCTTTTATACTTTGACAAAAGCATTAGGTCATAGGTTTGACATTTTTAGTTTCCCCCACCCAAATTTATTGTCTCCAGAAATCATTGTTGTCCTACAAACAGAGTTCCTGCTTCAGCGATTCTCTCAGAATCAGCTTTACTATCTACTTCCTCTTATGTGTCCTATACTTAACTTGTGATTACATTGTGACTCATGCTACATTCCTCAGTTTATTTCTTATCTTTCTAGATCCTGTTTGCCCCTAGTATCTAAAGATTACTGTCTCCTAAAAAGGCTTCTTAAGATCACTGTCTCCTAAAAAGGCTTCTATCTATTCTTAATTAACCCTAAGCTCAGCAAACTTCTTTTGCCATAAACATTCCCCTCACAAGCAGGTCTCAGACAACAATCCTTCCCCTGGCCTCAAGCTGTGGCCTATGTGCTGATCCTGGAACATTCTTTGTAAAGATTCTTGAATAAATGTCAGTGGTTAACTTTATGGATTATTTTCTGGGCACAACTGCAGAAGGCTTTGTGCTTTCTCATGCTCCTGTCAAGAACAATAAGCACCTTAACATTCTTTCCAGCCAACTCAACCAAAGAAAGGAAGAAACAAGTCAGAATCACAAGAGCTAACTCCTTCATGCCGGGACCGTGCCTGCGGAATGAGGAGAGGGGGTTGGGGCCGTACCTCCATTTTATCAGTAATGCCTAACGCGGCTCCCAACATATGTCTTTATGGAAGAATATTTCACCAAAAAATACTCAGGTCTGGAACAATGAACTACACTTATTAGTCTAGGCTGTTGCCCTTCAATGTTGTCCATGAACCAGGAGAAACAGCATAACTTTGGAGGTCTCAGCTCCATGGAGGCAAGGTGCATGTGTAGTTTTGCCCACTGTTTGAAATGAAGTGAACATTTTTCACAAAACCTGTGAATAAGATGATTCTCAATAAATATTTCTTGAACTATTATTATAGCCCTTTCTCATTATGGAGAATTAAGTGCAATCTCTACATACTACCACTTTCCAGAATGGTCTTCATGAAGAATTCTTAACAATCTAAAATCCTATTGTGTGACTTTAAATATGCATGTCTCACCTTTCCCACTGTGAAAAGGAAATGGTTTAAGGACACAAATCATCATTTACGTTTCTATTATACTCTCTATATTCATAGCAAAGTGCAAGCAAAAGTTTTTCCTTGAAAATTTATTAACTATATAGATTACTGAAGAAATGAATGAATGAATGATTGCCTCTACCCAGAATGTAGCACTGTGTGAGCTTGCCACATTTCTTTCCTAAACAACATGATATTAAAGACCATCTATTAATCTGTTTAAACCCTTTCTCAAAATTTATTAATAGCAATATGACAGAGAAAGTTAATTATCCTCCACTGTCCTCAGTTTCCCTTTTGTAAAGTGAATATAATAATACTGATGACCCAAAGAGTTTGTGAGGATTGACTGAACTAATCCATGTAAACTGGTGAGGTCAATGCCTCACACATATTAAGGATTTGATGTCTATTACCCATAATCAATTATTTCCATTCATTTTTTCCCCCTGCAGTTGTTAAACAAGAGAGTCACTCACCCCATATGATCTCCCTACAGAATTTCAAGTATGAGGGATGAGGTTGTGTATTCAATAAATGCAAATGTACCTGGGAAGCAATATACAAGAAGACAAGGAGTGCAGTATATTTGCTGAATTATACACTGCACACACTCCTTAAATTATTCATCAATATTTGTTAACTTTTTTTTTTTTTTTTTGGCCACATCATGAGACACATGGCATGTGGGATCTTGATTCTCCCCATCAGTGCTTGTTGATCAAGTATTAATCTCCAGGGCACAAGCTAAACTGTGGAGATTACAGTTCTTACAGATAAGAGATTGCAGTGTAGTGGTGGCAACAGAAATATTAGTAGGAGATGAAAACTGAGTATGTCAGCCCAGGATGGGGCAAAGTGGTAAGACAGAGTGGAGGACGGAGGTGAAACCCAGTTCTGTGGAGGCAAGAAAGCATCCTCTGAGAATCCTTCCATGTAAGCATTTCCTAGTTTCAAGATTAACATGAACCAGAGGAGAACAAGGAAAGCACTGACTGAAAAGAAACTGAAACAAGAATTTTAAAGAAAGGTGAGAGAAAAAGGACAAACTGACTTCACGTTAAGGAAAGGCAGCTTCCCTTCCCATAGTTGAAAAAGTGGTTTTGAAAGTATGTTTGCTATTAATTTCTCATTTAAATGCGTTCTTCTCTGCAATCACCCATTTTCTTTTTCTTTTTTTCAGTTTTCTAACTTTATTGAAGCTTTCAGTGGCTAAGTCAAAGACCTCTCTTGGCAAATGTCACATTGCACTTGAAAATATATGGGTTATTTTCAAATATATTTTGATATCAATTTCTAACATAATTCTCCAGTGATAATAAGAGAACAGACTCTGTATGGTTTCAATACGTTCAGACCCTGAACATTTTGCACCCTCTTTTATGTCCCTGGATATGTTCCAGTGTCTCTTAGTTTATACTCTGTGGGAACTTGAATAGAATTTTTATCTTACTGTTGTGTGAAAATTGTATAAATCTTAATTATGTTGAATTGATTTGTGGTGTTTTCAGGACTACTATACCCTTCTATGTTCCTATGTATTTTTTAATCAATTTTTGAGAGTTTGATATTAAAAATTCAACTAAAAATTTATTTTCATACTTAAAAATAATTGTAAAATATAGTGGAACTATATGTCACTTCATTCTGTATTTCCCAAGTCTCCTGCATATGTGTTATCACACTTTCATAACTTAAAAAATAAAAAAAGAAAGAAAAAGAAAAACTAGTCAGTTGGGTACAGGAAGGCAGAAATTCAAAACCTAAACCAGTCCAGGTTTGATGCATGATACAGGGTGCTCAGGGCTGGTGCACTGGGATGACCCAGAGGGATGGGATGGGGAGGGAGGTGGGAGGAGGGTTCAGGATGGGGAACACATCTATACTCGTGTCTGATTCAAGTCAATGTATGGCAAAACCAACACAATATTGTAAAGTAAAATAAATAAATTAATTAAAAAACAACCTACCCTGCCACTGTCTAGACATGTGGCATAGGCTTTACTGTTCCTTTAGTGGAGGTCTGATTCTTTAGCTGAAATGACAGGAAGGAGTCCCTACCTCCAAGTGTCATTTTGAGGAATCAATTAAATTGCCAAGGGAAAGTGCTCCACACAAGAAGTGCTCAATAAGGTGACTGCCAATTTCATAGTCTATTTCATAGTCCTGTTCATGCCTAATCTTGCCCAAGACATGGATGTCCATTAGAAAGGACATTGCTAAGAGCTCTGGATTTTAGGAGAAGAGGAAGTTTCAGTATGAAAGAAAAATAAAACATAAAATAAGACCATCTTCAAAATGTGAAAATGAAATCATTGCTTGCCTTCCATGTCACTCTCAGGGCAAGTAATAATTTAGAAAATATGAAAAAATATGTCTGAAACACATGATTAGCTCTTTGATCCCACAGTGTTACAGTGAATCCCTGAAGGGCTGATTCCTAATGACACACTTGTTTCTGCTGCTGCTAAGTACCTCTGAGATTTGCTTTAAGAACAGGTTCCTACCTCCCAAATCCTGCTAGAAATACATCAATGGTATTCAGCTTAGAGAGGCATCAATGAACTTTCCTAAACAGACGTTGAGAAAATGGGTTCATACCCAAACCAGAAGTAAGTCTTTGTTTGTCTTATTTTTAAGTCAACAGGAGATTGTTGTAAAATCTCAAGCAGGTCCACCAACTTTTACACTGTTTGACCAAAATATACAAATGCAAATCTCTATGTTTCACTTGTCTGGAAAATCCCATGGACAGGGGAGCTTGGTAGGCTGCAGTCCACGGGATCGCAAAGAGTCAGACACGACTGAGTGACTCACCTTCACTTTCATGCATTGGAGAAGGCAATGGCAACCCACTCCAGTGTTCTTGCCTGGAGAATCCCAGGGACAGCGGAGCCTGGTGGGCTGCCGTCTATGGGGTCGCACAGAGTCGGACACGACTGAAGTGACTTAGCAGCAGCTGTTGTTCAGGCACCTAATCATGTCCGACTTTTTGCCACTCCATGGATTGCAGTGCACTAGGCTTCACTGTCATTCACTATCTCCTGGGGTTTGCTCACACTCATGTTCATTGAGTCTGTGATGCTATCCAACCATCTCTTCTGTTGCCCCCTTCTCCTCCAGTTCTCAATCTCGAGCTCTAGCCCACTGAGCTGGGTTCCTCTCTAGGGTGATCTCATCAGAGCTGAACTCTTCTTCCTGGACTCTGGTACCTTGCTTTCTTTCTTCCTTCCATTTCTTTTTTGCAGAACAGGATACTCTCCTGCTCCATATACCCTATTGTCAGTTCTGCTGGCCTGAGTGCTGTAGGAATGGCTGATTTCATGTGCATGTAACTAATGCCGTTGACAGGGCTCTGTTTTCAGAAACTTTACAGATTAAATATGATGTTCTTCCTCACTGTCTTGAAATCCTTAATTATTTTTGAACAAGGATGTTGTATATTTTCTCTGTTACTGGATTGTGTCTATTGTGTAGATTGTCCTAGTTACCCAGGTTTAACAATTTGTAGCTTTCTCCTGTCCTTGACAGAGAAGGCAATGACACCCCACTCCAGTACTCTTGCCTGGAAAATCCCACGGACGGAGGAGCCTGGTAGGCTGCAGTCCATGGGGTTGCTAAGAGTCAGACATGACTGAACGACTTCACGTTCACTTTCATGCACTGGAGAAGGAAATGGAAACCCACTTCAGTGTTCTTGCCTGGAGAATCCCAGGGATGGGGGAGCCTGGTAGGCTGCCATCTATGGGGTCTCACAGAGTCGGACATGACTGAAGCTACTTAGCAGCAGCAACTGTCCTTGAATTGCTCCTCTGCTGTCTCTTCCTCCATCAGAGAGAGGCTCTCCTTGGCTGTGAGGGAGTAAACCCACAAATGCCCTATTAAGAAGATGCTCACCTGTCATTCTAGGCTAACAAAGGTAGCCAGGTCAGCTGTGATTTTCTTTCTTATTCTCCATAGATGTTTTGGTATCTCGCCACCTATCAGTACTCCTGCTGCCCTCCAGTCGGGGTATGGCTGGATTCACACAGGTCACTGAGACAGTGAATCAAGACCTTTTCAGATCCCAGAAGCAATCATTATGTGACATGTAATAAACAAGTCCTTCTGCAATAGTGGAGTGGTCCTTCAGTCTAATTTCCTGCCATGTCTTAATAAACCTGAAATTTCTACATCCTGATCTTTTTCTTTCTAGCATTTTCTCTTCCAATAACTACTACCTCTTCTCTCTCTGGTATTCTTGGGTGTCGAAGAACATGAAAAATCTCCTAAGCCACCTTGTTGCTGCCATACAAGCAGATAACCTGATTTCAGCTTATTCATTTTTAGACACTTCTTATAGGAAAGCTGAAATAAACCACCAATTAACTTCTTTTTCTCCAGTGAATGTTGTGGTATCTTGATAAAATCTCATAGGCAGAGATAAATCAGTCTCTCAGTGAAGTGAAACATTTGTGCTTTAGTGGAGGTATCAGCTCTGACTTTCTGCATTCCTCTGTATGAATTCTGTACATGCACATATAGGCCTCAGTTCAGTTCAGTTCAGTTGTTCAGTTGTGTCTGACTCTTTGTGATGCCATGAACCACAGCAGACAGGCTTCCCTGTCCATCATGAACTCCCAGGGTTTACTCAAACTCATGTCCATTGAGTCAGTGATGCCATACAACCATCTCAGCCTTTGTAGTCCTCTTCTCCCACTTCCAGTGTTTCCCAGAATCAGGGTCTTTTCCAATAGGCCAGTTCTTCACATCAGGCGGCCAAAGTATTGGAGTTTCAGCTTCAGCATCAGTCCTTCCAATGAATATTCAGGACTGATTTTCTTTAGGATGGACTGGTTGGATATCCTTGTTTACCAAAGGACTCTCAAGAGTCTTCTCCAACACCACAATTCAAAAGCATCAATTCTTCATGACTCAGCTTTCTTTCTTTTTTTTTTTTTTCAGCTTTCTTTAGAATCCAACTCTCACGTCCATACATGACCAATGGAAAAACCACAGCCTTGACTAGACGGACCTTTGTTGGCAAAGTAATGTCTCTGCTTTTTAATATGCTGTCTAGGTTGGTCATAACTTTTCTTCCAAGGAGCAAGCATCTTTTAATTTCATGGCTGCAGTCACCATCTGCAGTGATTTTATAGCCCCTCAAAATAAAGTCTGTTGCTGTTTCCATTCTTTCCCCATCTATTAGCCATGAAGTGATGAGACCAGATGCCATGATCTTAGTTTTCTGAATATTGAGTTTAAAGGCAACTTTTTCACTCTTCTCTTTCACTTTCATCAAGACGCTCTTTTGTTTTACTTCACTTTCTGCCATAAGGATGGTGTCATCTGAATATCTGACATTATTTATATATCTCCCAGCAATCTTGATTCCACCTTGTGCTTCATCCAGCCCGGCATTTCTCATGATGTACTCTGCATATAAGTTAAATAAGCAGGGTGACAATATACAGCCTTGGTATACTCCTTTCCCGATTTGGATCCAGGGTGTTGTTCCATGTCCAGTTCACATAGACCTACAGGTTTCCAAATGTATCACACATGGTATCTTTGCCTCTGGTCCTTATCCTTCCTAGAATATTCTCCTTTGAATTCCTGATTGATTTTTCTTTCTCTTTCAGCTTGTTATTTAAAAAGTCCCTTTTACATGAGTTCCTTGTTAATGTTGCTGTTTAAAATCTAAACAACCTTTCCTTCATTTTCTTTCTTTTCCTCCATGCCAGAGTCATCTGAAACACTAATGATTTATTGTGGCATTATCCTTCTGTGTCCACTAGAATGTGAATGCCAGAAAGGCAGGGATTTTGAAGCTTTGGTTCATTTTTCCATCTACAGTGCATAAATACATAATGTATTAATTATCAATAAATACTTTTGGACTACTCTGTGATCTCTGTAAAGATTTTAGAGTAAAACAAAACAGATATTACTATTTCCATTTAAAATAAGGAAATGAAGTGCCTTCCGGGTAAGAATCATTATCTACTATTGGTAACTACTATTAGCATATTCCATAGATGTATATTAAGTACTTAATATAAAATGGAAGGGAGGTATAGGTATAAAAGCACTTTTTTTAAACTGTATTTCTGAATTATAACTACAGTAAATTTTACTGACTTATTTGGAAATGAGACAAGAATTGGGCAAGTTTAAAAAAAATGAAGTGTGAGAGAAATAAAAACATAAAAGCATGCGTGGAGTACAAAAGAGGGGACTCAGTACTTATTTAGAAGTGACGATGAACTAGTAAGCCACAAATTGTCATATGTCTAGATAGATGGAGGTCATATTTAATAACTTAAATACCTTTTATGCCAAGCTTGTTTCTTTTCTTTATGAAAACACTCTGTCATTGCTTTAGACCATCCTCAAAATACTATGTGAGAATTTATTTCATCTAAAAATTCTTTGTTCATTGATTTGTCATGTGTTTATAGGACTCTGGTGACTGTGCCTTTGTGTTTTGGTTTGTAATTATATTTTTAAAGTGTGATTCTGGGAACATCTGTGTTAGGATCATCGGGATAAATGTTAAGTGTGAGACTCCACTGTCCCATGTGACTTTCTGACACAGATGTTCTGTAGATTATCTTGATTAACAAGCTTCTTGGAGCAATTGTTTTGTCAAACAGTTTATAAGCCCCTGTTTTTCCTGTGAAAGATATAACACTGTGAATCATTCTGTGGGAATTCAGAATAAAAGATTGCAAGTAGTTTGGTATTTCATGCTCATGCTATTTTTTTTTTTCTTTTCTATTTTACCTGCTACTGCTAAGTCACTTTGCTCATGTCCAACTCTGTGCGACACCATAGACGGCAGCCCACCAGGCTCCCCTGTCCCTGGGATTCTCCAGGCAAGAACACTGGGGTGGGTTGCCATTGCCTTCTCCAATGAATGAAAATGAAAAGTGAAAGTGAAATCACTCAGTCATGCCCGACCCTCAGTGACCCCATGGACTGCAGCCTACCAGGCTCCTCTATCCATGGGATTTTCCAGGCAAGAGTAGTGGAGTGGGGTGCCATTAAAGTAGCATATAAATATGCCCTTAGAAATCGCAGAACAGTAATGAAGAATAATTTACTCTGTCCTTGAAGAACTAACATATAAGGAGCAAGTGGATCCATTTTAGTGATGTAATGTGCTAAACAATAAATGAGAGGATATAGGGTGTGTGGTGGAAGTAAAAAGCAGAAAGGGAGTAATTCAGTTTTATGTATGATGGGAGAGGAGTGAAAATACTTCATAAAGGACAGCCTTGAAGCTGGGGCTATAAAGGTATGTAAAATGCAGAAGCTTAAAAAGTGCAGGGAGATACGGAATATGCAGTTCACTTATACATATGGACATAGCTATAAGCATAGTTATCTTTAGGTACAGATGTAGGTACAAGGTAGGAAGGAAATAAAGGAAGGAAATAAAATAATAGTTCTGTATTAAAGAAGCTGAAACAATGGCTCAGTAGAAGCAAAACTTCATCTTACAATAGTATTCATTTTGAATGATCTGGAGGTATAGATAAAAATCATTTCAATAGTAATAAAAAGTGCATCTTCATGTCTCTGATTCCATCTGTTTCAAGTGCAGAAAATGCCCTTCACCAATGACACCATACTAAGAGAATTCATCCTCCTGGGGCTCACAGATCGTCCAGAGCTCCAGCCTCTCCTCTTTGTGCTGTTTCTGGTCATTTACCTGGTCGCCCTCCTAGGCAACCTGGGCATGATGGTGTTAATCAGACTGGACTCTCACCTTCACACACCCATGTACTTCTTCCTCACTCATTTATCCTTTGTAGACTTGTGCTATACCTCTACTGCAGCCCCACAGATGCTGACTAATCTGGTATCACAGAAGAAGACCATCAGCTTCGCTGGCTGCTTTGTACAATGTTACCTTTTCATAGCACTTCTCCTCACTGAGTTTTACATGCTGGCAGCAATGGCCTATGACCGCTACGTGGCCATATGCAACCCTCTGCACTACAGTGTGAAGATGTCCAGGTGCATCTGCATAAGCTTGGCCACATTTCCTTATGTCTATGGCTTCTCAGATGGACTCTTCCAGGCCATCCTGACCTTCCACTTGACCTTCTGTAGATCCAACATCATCAACCATTTCTACTGTGCTGACCCGCCACTCATCAAGCTTTCTTGCTCTGATACTTATGTCAAAGAGCATGCCATGTTGATATCAGCAGGCTTCAACCTCTCCAACTCCCTCATCATCATCCTGACTTCTTACGCCTTAATTCTCACTGCAATCCTCAGGATCAAATCAGCAGAAGGAAGGCGCAAGGCATTCTCCACCTGTGGTTCCCACATGATGGCTGTAACGCTATTTTATGGGACACTCTTCTGCATGTATGTAAGACCACCAACAGACAAGACGGTGGAAGAATCCAAGATAATAGCTGTTTTCTACACCTTTGTAAGTCCAGTACTTAATCCATTGATCTACACTCTGAGGAACAAATATGTAAAACAAGCACTGAAGAGAGTCCTCAGGAGAAACATAGTCACTAAGATGGCCATGCCTCAATTTCCAATAAATGGTTACTCTTAATCTTTGGCTCAAATGTCTCTACATTTATAAGATCAGTTTTCATATTCTTTGTGTCTGTGTTTCAATTGTTCTTCGGACTGAGAATAAATAAGCTGTACTTAGTCTAGACTGCTGTCCTTTAATATGTTTTCCTGGGTTGACAGTAGTAGCATCTCCTTGGATATTGTTAGAAATGAAGCATAGAGTTCTGCACCTCATATCAACTATTTCAGAACTGCTTTTAGAATGAAATTTTAGGTTCTTTGAAGTCATTTCATTTTGAAGAGCCCCTCTCTAAGTGAAAATTCCTACTATGTATTCCCTGGAGCACAGGTATGCTCTTACTGCTGATAATAGTAAACAGGATACACATGCTGTGAGCTCAGTTCTTTGAATTTATTTTCTTTTTATTGTCATCTATTTTGAGGGGCTACGAATCTTTAAGAAGACCAACCTTCTGTACTCTTCCCCTAACTTACTAAGTAAAACTGAACTATGGGTCATGATAGCTTTCTGGTTCTTATGAATGCACTTGTTTGATGGTCAGTCTGGAATGAGAAGAGAGAAGAATATAATCATTCTTTTCCTAGACAGCTGTTTGTGGATCTGGTTTGTGGCCTCTGATCTGTAGGGACCTACTTTCTCCCTCAGATCTGCGAGTGTGAATACACATACTCAGATCTAGGGAAAGAAAAAATGTTTTTTGTGTCATTGATCTGAAAAAGGTAGATTACTTGGGATTACCTTTTACTTTCTTTTCTAGATTTTTTAACAAAAATTGGAAATATAGTTTTGAGTCTTGTTTCTTTTCTTATGCAAAATCTTTATATATTTCACATATGTATTGCTTGAGCTAAAAGTCATTCACTTTGCTATATTTTATCCCTGAATTTGTAATATATATTTTTTTCTGTGCCTTTGTTAACTTGTGTGCTATTTAGATGATAGTGCTTAATTAACCAGAGAAGGCAATGGCACCCCACTCCAGTACTCTTGCCTGGAAAATCCCATGGACGGAGGAGCCTGGTAGGCTGCAGTCCATGCTAAGGGTCAGACACAACTGAACGACTTCACTTTCACTTTTCACTTTCATGCATTGGAGAAGGAAATGGCAACCCACTCCAGTGTTCTTGCCTGGAGAATCCCAGG
The DNA here is from genome assembly GCF_055505025.1 of Bos grunniens. NCBI lineage: Eukaryota > Metazoa > Chordata > Mammalia > Artiodactyla > Bovidae > Bos > Bos grunniens. The sequence goes on along the minus strand of NC_141179.1, from coordinate 80,712,342 downwards.
GATGGGGGAGTCTGGTGGGCTGCCGTCTATGGGGTTGCACAGAGTCAGACATGACTGAAGTGACTTAGCAGCAGCAGCAGGGGGGCAGTAGTGTTAGATAAATTGAATTTTAACACTCTGGCAGCATATTGTCTTTCCCTAAGCAGTCTATTTAACTGAGAGGAAGAGATGGACTTCCTTAGGAAGGTAGAATGTTACAGAGGAAAGAAGTATGTGATGTCTATAGCAAACTGGGGACTATAATATCTGATTCCTCTTCTAGTTCTTCTATAACTGAGCTGTGAGCCAGGGTCCAAGAGTTAAATGTTCTGGACTTGGTTATCCACCTAACTTAACCTTTTGCAGTTGTCTTGTCCATCATCTTACTTCTAGCCTCCAGCATCACATCTGAGTTTTGAAAGATGCACAATAATAACTTGTGATAAGCGTGTATAGATAAATGAGTGAATAACTTACTTAGTAACTTAAAATGTTGTGAACTATAAACCTGAATGCTAACAAGATGAGTGCAATTGTTCAAAGACCTCATAATATTTAATAATTAAGACAATGAGATTTGAAATCAGAAGGCCAAAGAATTTCTTTATTGTATTGTATTTCTTTATTGTAAAATGGGTTAGTATAGTGTATATTTCAAAGGATTGCTGTAATTAAGCAAACATATGAAGGAAGCTATTTTAATATGCTGCATGGATTTTAAGAACCCAACAAATTGGGTTTTTATTATTGCTATATGGAAGAATTCTCCAGGCACAAATACTGAAGTGCCTTGCCACTCTTTTCCCCAAGTACTCTTCCCAATCTGTGGGATCAAATCCTGGTCTCCTGCACTGCAGGCAAATTCTTTACCCTCTGAATCACTATCAAAGCCCTATATATTTTTTTAATATAAATGTATTTATTTTAATTGGAGGCTAATTACTTTTCAATATTGTATTGGTTTTGCCATACATCAACATGAATCTGCCATGGGTGTACAAGTGTTCCCCATCCTGAACCCCCCTCCCACGTCCCTCCCTGTACCATGCCTCTGGGTCATCCCAGTGCACCAGCCCCAAGCATCCTATACTGTTATGCTGCTGCTGCTGCTGCTGCTGAGTTGCTTCAATAGTGTCCAACTCTGTGCGACCCCGTAGACGGCAGCCCACCAGGCTCCACCATCCCTGGGATTCTCCAGGCAAGAACACTGGAGTGGGTTGCCATTTCCTTCTCCAGTGCATGAAAGCGAAAAGTGAAAGTGAAGTCGCTCAGTCGTGTCCGACTCTTCGTGACCCCATGGACTGCAGCCTACCAGGCTCCTCCGTCTGTGGGATTTTTCCATGGAAGAATACTGGAGTGGGTCACCATTGCCTTCTGTGCTATATTGTTATACATTTATTCAAATTATATAAGTCTATTAGTTTCATTTATATGGTTTGGGCAGCTGAAAAATGAAGTGCTATTCATATTGACCACATTGTGATGTTCAGTTCAGTGGTTAAGTTGTGTCCGACTCTTTGCGACCCCATGGACTGCAGCAAGCCAGGTTTCCCTGTCCTTCACCAACTCCTGGAGCTTATTCAAACTCATGTCCATTGAGCCGGTGATGCTATCTAACCATCTCATCCTCTGTCATCCACTCCTCCTCCCTCCTTCAATCTTTCCCAGCACCAGGGTCTTTTCTAAGGAGTCAGTTTTTCACATAAAGTAGCCAAAATATTAGAGCTTCAGCTTCAACATCAGTCCTTCCAAAGAATATTCAGGGTTTATTTGCTTTCAGATTGACTGGATTGATCTCTTTGCAGTCCAAGAGATTCTCAGGATCTTCTCCAACACCACAGTTCAAAAGCATCAATTCTTCACCACTCAGCTTTCTTTCCAATCCAACTCTCACATCCATACATGACTACTGGAAAGACCATAGCTTTGGCTAGATGGATTTTGTTGGCAAAGTAATGCCTCTGTTTTTTAATATGCTGTCCAGGCTAGTCATAACTTTTCTTCCAAAGAACAAGCGTCTTTTAATTTCATGGGTGTAGTCACCATCTGCAGTGATTTTGGAGCCCTCTCCCCCCAAAATAAAGTATCTCTCTGTTTCCATTGCTTCCCCATCTATTTCTGTGAAGTTATGGGACCAGATGCCATGATCTCAGTTTTCTGAATGCTGAGTTTTAAGCCAACTTTTTCAGTCTCCTCTTTAATTTTCATCAAGAAGCTCTTTAGTTCTTCTCTTTCTGCCATAAGGGTGATGTCATCATCTTGAGGATATTGTTATTTCTCCCAGAAATCTTGATTCCAGATTGTCCTTCATCCAGCCTGGCACTTCACAAGATGTACTCTGCATTGAAATTAAATAAGCAGGGTGACAATATACAGCTTTGATGGACTTCTTTCCCAATTTGGAACCATTCTGTTGTTCCAAGTCCATTTCTAACAGTGGCAGACTTTATTGTTTTGGGCTCCAAAATCACTGCAGATGGTGAGTGTAGCCACGAAATTAGAAGATGCTTTACTCCTTGGAAGAAAGGTTATCACCAATCTAGACCCCATATTAAAAAGCAGAGACATTACTTTGCCAACAAAGGTCCATCTAGTCAAGTATATGGTTTTTCCAGTTGTCATGTATGAATGTGAGAGTTGGACTATAAAGAAAGCTGACTAAAGTTGGACTATAAAGAAAGCATCACTATGAACAAAGCTAGTGGAGGTGATGGAATTCTAGTTAAGCTGTTTCAAAACCTGAAAGATGATGCTGTGAAAGTGCTGCACTCAATATGCCAGCAAATTTGGAAAACTCAGCAGTGGCCACAGGACTGGAAAAGATCAGTTTTCATTCCAATCCCAGAAGAAAGGCAATGCCAAGAAATGCTCAAACTACCACACAATTGCACTCATCTCACATGCTAGTAGAGTAATGCTAAAAATTCTCCAAGCCAGGCTTCAGCAATTCGTGAACTGTGAACTTCCAGATGTTCAAGCTGGTTTTAGAAAAGACAGAGGAACCAGAGATCAAATTGCCAACATCCTCTGGATCATCGAAAAAAGCAAGAGAGTTCCAGAAAAACATCTATTTCTGCTTTATTGACTATGCCAAAGCCTTTGACTGTGTGGATCACATTAAACTCGAAAATTCTGAAAGAGATGGGAATACCAGACCACCTGACCTGCCTCTTGAGACACCCATATGCAGGTCAGGCAGCAACAGTTAGAACTGGACATGGAACAACAGACTGGTTCCAAATAGGAAAAGGAGTACATCAAGGCTGTATATTGTCACCCTACTTATTTAACTTATATGCAGAGTACATCATAAGAAACACTGGGCTGGAAAAAGCACAAGCTGGAACCAAGATTGCCAGAAGAAATATCAATAACCTCAGATATTGCAGATAACACCACCCTTATGGCAGAAAGTGAAGAGGAACTAAAAAGCCTCTTGATGAAGGTGAAAGAGGAGAGTGGAAAAGTTGGCTTAAAGCTCAACATTCAGAAAACTAAGGTCATGGCATCTGGTCCCATCACTTCATGGGAAATAGATGGGGAAACAGTGTCAGACTTTATTTTTTGGGGCTCCAAAATCACTGCAGATGGTGACTGCAGCCATGAAATTGAAAGATGCTTACTCCTTGGAAGGAAAGTTATGACCAACCTAGATGGCATATTCAAAAGCAGAGACATTACTTTGCTAACAAAGGTTAATCTAGTCAAGGCTATGGTTTTTCCAGTAGTCATGTATGGATTTGAGAGTTGGACTGTGAAGAAAGCTGAGTGCCAAAGAATTGATGGTTTTGAACTGTGTTGTTGGAGAAGACTCTTTAGAGTCCCTTGGACTGCAAGGAGATCCAACCAGTCCATTCTAAAGGAGATCAGTCCTGGGTGTTCTTTGGAAGGAATGATGCTGAAGCTGAAACTCCAGTACTTTGGCCACCTCATGCGAAGAGTTGAATCATTGGAAAAGACTCTGATGCTGGGAGGGATTGGAAGCAGGAGGAGAAGGGGACAGCAGAGGATGAGATGCCATCACCGACTTGAGGGATGTGAGTTTGAGTGAACTCCGGGAGTTGGTGATGGACAGGGAGGCCTGGCGTGCTGTGATTCATGGAGTTGCAAAGAGTTGGACATGACTGAGTGACTGAACTGAACTGCACTGAACACATTTATCCTTATTGCTGTCCTGAGAATGCACTCAGCAGAAGGAAGAAAACCTTCTCTACATGTGGACCCCACTTGACAGCGGTCCCCATATTTTATGGAAATCTTTTCTTCGTGTGTCTCAGAAGTCCAACTGAAGAGTCTGTAGAACAGGGGGAAATGGTGGCTACGTTTTACATCACACTAATTCCTAAATGTTGTACTCTATGATTTTTAGTCTCAGCAACAAAGATGAAGGAGCAGAACAGCTTTAACTAAATAAAATGGAAAGTTAAAGTATATGATGAGACCCATGGTTCAATAGAAGGGGTAGACAGTTATCATTTCTGTTGGGTAATTTTGAGGAAATTTGTCATTTATGTTTTCCATGAATAGATGAAGATTATGTATAATTGAAAATGTAATAATAGTGTAAACATAAAATAAGCACATTTGAAACAAGAGTCTCTGGGTCTATGAAATCTAAATTTAGTAGGTGTGACTGGAAAAAATTTTATGTAAAATATTTGCAATTTTTATAAATTCACTGTTTTTTTTTAATTTTATTTTTTAACTTTACAATATTTTATTGGTTTTGCCATATATCAACATGAATCCTCCACAGGTATACACATGTTCCCTGTTTAGATTCTGATTTTAGAGAAAGTGTAATAGTCTTTTCTTGCACCTAAAATAGATATTGGTTTGGGATATCTGTTATTTTTAGGTGCTTAAATTGACTGTTTTTCCACTGTATCTCATTGTTACAATTGTAGATAACATCCCTGATTGTGGAATATTTTATTCAAAATATGCTACAAGCCTCATTCAATAGTATTAATCAATGCAGCTGTATCCTAGATGAGTCTGGATTTTTCAAATGTTTACTAATAATTAAATAAACCTCATTTATATGTAAGCATATTTTACTTATATGGTTTCTATTTAAGGCCCATTTGTGTCTTACCTTTAATGACCATCAGAAGGTAATATAATCTCACTGTTGATTTGGAGTTTGGAATGTGTTTCTGTAAATATATTTCAACAACTTATCTTTAGACAATTTTTGGAAAATAGAAAAATATATTTACTCTTATTTTGTTTTATTTTTAAAAAATATTTTTGGGGTTGGTGATAGCAGAAACTAGCAGAAAACTTGCTAGTCCTAGTACATACATATGTAATGTGATTCTTTTAGATCTGATTTTAAAATGAACACATTATCAATATAGCAGATATCCTGAATTTTGTTTTTAGCAATACTGTTGCCTGGTTTTCAAAATGTTTTTTTTGAAAGATGAGAAAAATTTGAGGCACAGATAGCTGCTTGATTGTGAATGAATCTTAAACTTTCTTGTCAATATTCAAATTCTGTTCATTTTCTTTTATTTATCAATATTTTATAAGAAAATTTTAAAAATAAAGTTTTCCTCACAATGATTTCCACAAATGAAACAAAATTATCCGTCAACATTATATATGTAAGTATAAATGTTATATATGTTACACATATATAGATAGGTTATATGTGTGTTTGCACATGTGTGTGCATGTGTATGTTCCAGAGTATTCAACTTGATCAATACTTTCCAGGAATTTTGTTTAAGAATTTACCTCAGGGTTAAATTAGTTGTCACATAAAATAATCAACATTAATAACATAATCTTGTATGCTATTTTTCTCCTTCTATTTATGTGTGTAACTCTAAACTGCCTAATTTACCAACAGCAGAACTAATTTCTCTACCTAGCTGTATTCTTGCCCTAGATTATAAAACTTAATCAATTTGAAAGCCATATGATTTCAGAGGTAATTATGCAACTAGTGCAATTTTAAGTACTATGAGAAACTATATAATCATTCACATAAAAGTTATTGCATTACACACATATTTAAATATTTAATTTATATAGTTTGCAATTTAGTTTTTGCATGCAGTCTGAAGCAAGATACCAACACTAATTCTCATAGGACATTGCCATTAGTAAATTAATAGTCTCTCTAACCCTAATCATATTAAAATGCCAATAATAAGTACATAAACTTATTTATAATTATTTTGGCCTACTTCTAAGCATTTTAACCTTCAGTTGAATTAATTAATTCACTTATTTGTCCAACGAATATTAGCTGAGTGCCTGTTATGTTTGAGGCTCTGTTTTAGTTATTTGTTATCAGTGAACAAAACAGAAAAAGAAATCCTTGATCTCATGAGACTTATATTCCATTTGTGTGAAACAAGCATAAACCATCAGGAAAATACATAAATAAATCTTAGAGTATATTAGTGATGTTATAGAAAAATCTGGAAAAAATCATCTTGTAAGATAAAGGAGCAAAGGGGGATCTCTGGCTCAGATATGAGAATGAAGGTTGATTTCATTGAGAAGAGGATAATTGAACAAAAATCTCATGAAGGTGGTTTAGAGATGAGCCATGGAGGTCCTTACGGAGCAGTGTTTTAGAAGATGGAGTAACTAAGGAAAAGGCAGATGCAAGCGTTCAAGGAAAGTTTTAAGAACAAATGGAAGCCAGTGTGGCTGCAGCCCAGGGCAGTGAGAAAATTAATGGGATATGAGACCATAGGCATGATAAGGGACTAGAGGCCAAGGTCCTGTGAGCCATGAAGCACAGAACACAAGCTGGGCTTATGAATGTTGAGGAACGTCATCACCAAGTTTAGTGTGATGCAAACCCAAAGCAAAGAACGTTATTTGATCCCAGAATACTTTCAAAATAACTTGAATGGGAGAGGTGGATTTTTTGCTAATCTGTTACAAAACAAAAACTCAGTGATCAGCTTTTCCTCTAGAGATATACTTTCCCCAGGGTTATTTCTAGAAGATTCTTAATTTTTTTTTTTTAATAAAGCAATAATTTAAGGCAAACTTCTCTTGTGGATTTCCAGTTTCTTTTCTACCTGGCATCATCTCATCTCTTACACAACATTCACTTTCCCATTCTGCATCCTTCCTGGGAATACTTTGCTCTATTTAGAGGTTGGTATACAAACACATCTATCTGGAGCTGGAAGGTGAAGCTTTCATTATATATTTTATTTTATTATATTCTTCATTAATTATTCCATTTATATTATCCATGTATGGAGGTGTCTATTTGTCAGAGACAGAAATTTTATATTTAGATTTGAATATTTGATTATTAAAAGCTATTAATGAAGCTACAGTTTCCACAAGTGCATTCAGTAATAATTGCACCTTCTTATTTATTATTGGAGGAGGAAATGGCAACTCACTCCAGTATTCTTGCCTGGAGAATCCCATGGACAGAGGAATCTGGTGGGCTACCATCCATGGGGTTGCAAGAGATCTGAATATGTCTTTTCATACTCTCAAACAATGAAGTTAATACTGTTAATTAATACTTGTTACATCATCTTAAGACACAGAAAAATGAAACACAAAACAAACTAAGAGCAAAGCCTGCCTAAGTTCACAAAATAAGTCATGGGGCCAGAATTCAAAACCACTTTACAACAGAAACAGAATTCTCTAACTGGAATACTTAATGTTTCCTCTTTTCTGGTCCTGGGGGAAAATAATCTACAATTACTGGTAACTTAATTTGAAAGCCAGGGTGATACAATATGGGTAGTTTTTGTATATATTTTTGCCTGAAGAAGGTGGTGAGCAAAACCGTCTGTCTCCAAATCCTTCTCTTTTTTCCAGTCTCCATAATTCCTAAGATCAGACCTGACTGCTGCATTTTCCCTGTGAGTTCCTCAGAGCTCTCAGTTACCTGTCTAACCACCACACAGGTTTTCATCTATTTTGCCTTTGTGAGGTACTAACAACACTGATCTTTTATATCATCTTTCTGGATCATCCTTGGTACAGTTAGATGCAGTGAGATCTGACATTCCAAATAAAAATTCCTCTTCTGCTGTTTTAAAAGTAAGTGGAAAATCCTGGCACATTTTGTTAACACAATATCAACATGCTCTATTAACATATTTGTAATCTCTTTCCACATTCAGAATCTCTCCTTCATCTTTGTATTTTCTCTATCATTTATGATGGTGTCTAAAACATATCTTTCATTAATATCTCAATCTTTAAAAATCCTTTTTTTTTTTTTTTGGTTGAGGGCATTGATCTTATTCAAAAGCTAACATACTATTTTTAAAACTTTTTATTAAGTTGCATTGTTTGGGTGGTTTACAAACAGTTCTGTGTTCCATTTTTCTTGTTCTGGTTCCCTTGGACTGAGCAGGTTCACAAGCAGCTCAAAATGATACTGTGGCACATTTAGGACAAATATGGCTCTCCTTCGTATCTCAGAAGGATTGCTTCTAGAGCATCACCCTCCACCCTATCCCCCCAGGATCCCCAAATCTGCAGAAACTCAAGTCCCTTGTATACAATGGTGTCATGATTGCATAAAACCTATGCACATCCTTTCATATACTTAAAGTCACCTCTATCTCTTTCTCCTTTCTCTCATTTAAAGCTAAGTAAATGCTAGCTAGACTAAGTGTATTAGAATTCTTTCCCAAACAGTTTTGCATATTTTACGAGGTAAGTTGCATAATTATAAGAATTAGGATAAGACACAAAGATTTCTCATTATTTGATGAATAAACGCTTGTGGATTTTCCTCCATAATACTTATTAACAGAATGCAAGGCACTAGTATTTTCTCACGAAAATATTTTGTGAAGTACTGTCCTGGAGAGGTTCATATGATACAATCTGTATTTGAAAATAAATTTGTAACTATCCAAGAAGCTTTCTTAGACCACTGGATCTCCACGGAAGAGTCAATCATTCCCTGCTTTATCCCCATATTATAACACTGTAGGAATACATCATGATTTTACAAGGTTTAATTACATTACTACCACTTCTCACTAGTGACACTGATCTGGTCTTATCTTTGAATCTGCAGAACATAACAGTGGAGGGTATCTAGTAGATTATAATTACATGCTAGGTTTGTCAGAGTCCTTATCCAGGGAATACACACAATATATGAAAGTGTGTAAGTGATTTAACCCTTTATTTCAAAGATTACTGGGAACAGTTTGTCCCTTTTTAAATGAGTCCAAGTATGAGGTTAGATTAAAAACAAATTTTATCTGATATTTAGGGCTGACAGTTTATTGGATTAAATGGTTTTTCTCTATAATACTGGAAGTGAAAGTGAAGTCGCTCAGTCTTGTCTGACTCTTTGCGACCCCATGGACTGTAGCCCACCAGGCTCCTCCATCCATGGAATTTTCCAGGAAAGAGTACTGGATGCATGCATGCATGCTAAGTCATTTCAGTTGTGTCCAACTCTATGCGACCCTATGGACAGCAGCCCACCAGGCTCCTCTGTCCATGGGTTTCTCTAGGCAAGAATACTGGAGTGTGTTGCCATTTCCTTCTCCAGGGGATCTTCCTGACCCAGGGATTGAACCCAGGTCTCCCACATTGCAGGAAGACACTATACTGTCTGAGCCACCAGGGAAGCCCATAATCCTGGAGAACATGCTTATATTAAAATGGAGAAAAAGTATTATTTTTGAGTGACATTAAAAACAGAAATCTTACCCTCCATAAATATCTTAAAATGAATAATTACCAAAATGCCAGTTGAAAGCAAGGGATATTTAAGAAATAGTCTTGAGCTTCCCTGGTGGCTAAGTGGTAAAGAATCCACCTGCCAATGCAGGAGACTCCGGTTCAGCCCTGGGTTGGGAAGATCCCCTGGAGGAGGAAATGGCAATCTACTCCAGTATTTTTGCCTGCAAAGACTCTGGTGGGCTATAGTCCCTGGAGTCCTAAAGAGTCGGACACAACTGAATACACACACACATACACACTTGGACATTTGGACAATTACAATTTTTAGGAATAGCATGTTTCAATCACATTTTGTACAACTCTTATGTAAGTGGGTCAGTGTATTATATTTGTCAATGTAGACACCTTCAGGGAGCTTGTTAAACAGCAGGTGCTCAGAAAAAAATTGCTGAAAAAGACTGTCAAAATGAAGTCATAGTTATTTAATTAAAATAAAAGAGAGCATGAATAAAATGTAAATTGATAATAATCAACATCTGATTTTAAATTTATTTACTAAAACTTATCATAGAAGTTTGTATCAAATATTGACTTAGAGAAGAGAAAATGCTCAACTTCACGGATGTGACAGAGTTTATTCTTTTGGGACTAACCAGTCGGGAATGGCAAGTTCTCTCGTTCGTCATTTTCCTGCTGGTCTATGTGATCACCGTGGTGGGTAATATCGGCATGATCCTGTTAATTAAGGTCAGTCCACAACTCAGCAGCCCCATGTACTTTTTTTTGAGTCATTTGTCATTTGTTGATATGTGGTTTTCCTCCAATGTCACTCCTAAAATGCTGGAAAACCTGTTATCAGAGACAAAAACGATTTCATACGCTGGCTGTTTGGTACAGTATTTCTTTTTATTGCTCTCGTCCATGTAGAAGTTTTTATTCTTGCTGTGATGGCCTTTGATAGATACATGGCCATTGGGGACCCTTTGCTCTATGGCAGCAAAATGTCAAGGGTTGTCTGTATCTGACTGATTTCTTTCCTTTATGTGTATGGTTTTCTGATTAGTCTGGTATCAACATTATCGACCTATGGCTTGTACTTCTGTGGGAAAATTGAGATCAACCACTTCTACTGTGCAGACCCACCTCTCATCAAAATGGCCTGTGCTGGAACCTTTTTTTTTTTTTTTTTATGCCTATTCACTTTATTCATTTTATTATTTTTTTTTCTAATTTTATTTTATTTTTAAACTTTACATAATTGTATTAGTTTTGCCAAATATCAAAATGAATCCGCCACAGGTATACATGTGTTCCCCATCCTAAACCCTCCTCCCTCCTCCCTCCCCATACCATCCCTCTGGGTCGTCCCAGTGCACTAGCTCCAAGCATCCAGTATCGTGCATCGAACCTGGACTGGCAACTTGTTTCTTACATGATATTTTACATGTTTCAATGCCATTCTCCCAAATCTTCCCACCCTCTCCCTCTCCCACAGAGTCCATAAGACTGTTCTATACGTCAGTGTCTCTTTTGCTGTCTCGTACACCGGGTTATTGTTACCATCTTTCTAAATTCCATATATATGCATTAGTATACTGTATTTATGTTTTTCCTTCTGGCTTACTTCACTCTGTATAATAGGCTCCAGTTTCAAAGAATACACGATGATCACACTAGCTGGCATTGATTTCACATATTCTCTAATTGTAGTTATCCTATCTTACCTGTTCATCCTCATTGCCATTCTACGGATGAACTCAGCGGAAGGTAGGCGCAAGGCCTTTTCCACCTGTGGGTCCCATTTGACAGCTGTTGTCATATTCTACGGAACCCTTATTTTCATGTATCTCAGACGTCCCAAAGAGGAGTCTGTGGAGCAGGGGAAGATGGTGGCTGTGTTTTACACCACGGTGATCCCCATGTTGAACCCCATGATCTACAGTCTGAGGAACAGAGATGTGAAAGAGGCCATGAACAAAGTGATTGGAAGAATTTTAACAAGTCAAAATAAAGTTGTATTACATCTGTCCTCTACTATTCATTCATATGTGTCAACAGATCATTGCTCAGTACATAGCTGAAGACATTGTGCATAGAAAGAAAATCAAGAGGAAGACTAAAATTCAGAGAAAGAAGTAGATTGACCGATTCATGCTTACATAAGTAATCAAATGACTTAAATTTAGTAAATAAATTAATAGAATATGTTATTTGAGCCTAAGTTCACAGGTCTAGTCATTGAAGTGATTCACACTCAGCTAGAATGAGATGATTTTGCTTTATTTTTTTTTATTCAAAAATGCAGTGGGTGAGTTTAGGAAAGGCTTATCAATGCACCTATTAAGAGGCTAATTTGGTGTAGAAAAATAACATTTTGTTTAGTTTTCTAGGCTGAGTGTATAAAAATTGTGGCCTTGCTAATGGTTTTGAGCTTGCGTGATATTTAATGCTACTTTCAGTGTGAGACATGGATCTATTCAGAGACTTCTGCTTTGAAAACAGGAACCCTATTGTATTTCATCTTTTTTCAGTTTTTTGGTGTTCACAACACAGAGTAGAGTAAGTGTTTCTCTTTACTGATTCCTAGAACCTCTATATTCTAACTCTAAGGCCAACAGGGACCAGGCTGCACACATCTCATGGACACCAGCTAGCGTCTTCATTCTCACTGAAAAGTGGGCGGAATTAGTGAATTTCTCATACTGAAAGCACAGTTCTCCAGATTCCACTTAAAAAATTAAATCAATATTCCTGTGGATTATTTTGCCTATTTTTGACCAAATAATTATTTGAAAATTTAAAATATTTTAAAATAATATTTGCATTGAAAGAAATAAAAAATTTGTTGTCTATTTGCTATTAACAATGACATGAGATATATATATATGTGTGTGTGTGTGTGTCCATACATATAATATTAACATAATTTAGTTTGTCTCATAATTCAAGAGAAATTTTGTCATACAAGTATGAGGCAACAACTTTAAAATTTGGTTTTCTCTAAAGTTTCTATGTCCTCTAATATAAATAAATACATAATTCAAACATACTGAAATGTCATTTGTGCATTTAATTTATATACTTAATCACAAAATTAGCTGCAAAGATATCAGTATAAAATTATACTGGTGCACTATGAAAATAAACCTTCTTTGTACAAGTGGATATTTTTATTTACCTCTGGAAAAGCAGAAATGCATATGAATTCATTTCCACATAGATATAGGTACATCATGAGTGCGGAACATTTCATGCAAAGATGAGCTCAGTAAAGGACAGAAATAGTATGGACCTAACAGAAGCAGAAGGTATTAAGAAGAGATGGCAAGAATACACAGAAAAACTGTACAAAAAAGATCTTCACAACCCAGATAATCACGATGGTGTGATCACTGACCTAGAGCCAGACATCCTGGAATGTGAACTCAAGTGGGCCTTAGAAAGCATCACTATGAACAAAGTTAGTGGAGGTGATAGAATTCCAGTTGAGCTATTCCAAATCCTGAAAGATGATGCTGTAAAAATGCTGCACTCAATATGCCAGGAAATTTGGAAAAGATCAGTTTTCATTCCAATCCCTAAGAAAGGAAATGCCAAAGAATGCTCAAACTACCGCACAATTGCACTCATCTCACACGCTAGTAAAGTAATGCTCAAAATTCTCCAAGCCAGGCTTCAACAATTCATGAACTGTGAACTTCCTGATGTTCAAGCTGGTTTTAGAAAAGACAGAGGAACCAGAGATCAAATTGCCAACATCTGCTGGATCATGGAAAAAGCAAGAGAGTTCCAGAAAAACGTCTATTTCTGCTTTATTGACTCTACCAAAGCTTTGACTGTGTGGATCCCAATAAACTGTGGAAAATTCTTCAAGAGATGGGAATACCAGACCACCTGATCTGCCTCTTGAGAAATTTGTATGCAGGTCAGGAAGCAACAGTTAGAACTGGACATGGAACAACAGACTGGTTCCAAATAGGAAAAGGAGTATGTCAAGGCTGTATATTGTCACCCTGTTTATTTAACTTCTATGCAGAGTACATCATGAGAAACGCTGGACTGGAAGAAGCACAAGCTGGAATCAAGATTGCCGGGAGAAATATCAATAACCTCAGATATGCAGATGACACCACCCTTATGGCAGAAAGTGAAGAGGAACTCAAAAGCCTCTTGATGAAAGTGAAAGTGGAGAGTGAAAGAGTTGGCTTAAAGCTCAACATTCAGAAAATGAAGATTATGGCATCTGGTCCCATCACTTCATGGGAAATAGATGGGGAAACAGTGGAAACAGTGTCAGAGTTTATTTTTCTAGGCTCCAAAATCACTGCAGATGGTGACTGCAGCCATGAAATTAAAAGACACTTACTCCTTGGAAGGAAAGTTATGACCAACCTAGATAGCATATTGAAAAGCAGAGACATTACTTTGCCAACAAAGGTTCATCTAGTCAAGGCTATGGTTTTTCCTGTGGTCATGTATGGATGTGAGAGTTGGACTGTGAAGAAGGCTGAGTGCCAAAGAATTGATGCTTTTGAACTGTGTTGTTGGAGAAGACTCTTGAGAGTCCCTTGGACTGCAAGGAGATCCAACCAGTCCATTCTGAAGGAGATCAGCCCTGGGATTTCTTTGGAAAGAATGATGCTAAAGCTGAAACTCCAGTACTTTGGCCACCTCATGGGAAGAGTTGACTCATTGGAAAAGACTCTGATGCTGGGAGGGATTGGGGGCAGGAGGAGAAGGGGACGACAGAGGATGAGATGGCTGGATGGCATCACTGACTCGATGGACATGAGTCTCAGTGAACTCCGGGAGTTGGTGATGGACAGGGAGGCCTGGTGTGCTGCAATTCATGGGGTCGCAAAGAGTTGGACATGACTGAGCGACTGATCTGATCTGATTTTAAAGTTCTTTGCATACTATCGTTGCTAATTTTGATTAAATTATATTACTATTACTGTGTCTAGAGTTGGAAAACTTAAACCCCTTAAACATTTTAAGATCTTACACAGTTAATATTACTTTCTTTTTTTTAAATTTTATTTTATTTTTAAACTTTACATAATTGTATTAGTTTTGCCAAATATCAAAATGAATCCATCACAGGTCTAAGTGAGTTAAAAGTAATTTCTTTTGGCAGTAAGACCATGTGTTTATCATTTGTTGCAAACTCTCAATATATCAAATTAGTTGCTGATTATGAATACATTTTAAAATATATATTAAAGCCTTTTAATTCTATATTAGCAAATGGATTTGGATAACCTTTGTTACCTCTTTTTTTTTTTTTTTTCTTTTCAAAAATGTACCACTCTCTCTACTTTCTTTTGAGAGTTGGTTTAGTGTTACATGAAAAATGATGATGTAAAGTCAATGTTAAATAATGTTACTGATTTTGCAAATTTCAAGTTAAGTTTTGGGTAACATTGAGCCACGTCCCTGATAGCTCAGTTGGTAAAGAATCTGCCTGCAAGGCAGGAGACCCTGGTTCAATTCATGGGTCAGGATGATCCATTGGAGAAGGGATAGGCTACCAACTCCAGTATTCTTGGACTTCCGTTGAGGCTCAGCTGGTAAAGAATCAGCCCGCAATGCGGGAGACGTGGGTTCAATCCCTGGATTGGAAGATCCCCTGGTGAAGGGAAAGGCTACCCACTCCAGTATTATTGCCTGGTGAATTCCATGGACTGTATAGTCCATGGGGTTGCAAAGAGTTGGACATGACTGAGCAACTTACACTTTGAGTCACTTATTTTTGTGTGTTCATCCAGTGTATTTGTAGACTGTAGCATCTGCTCTCAAGATCTTTCTGGATCATAACTTCCATGAGTCTGGATACTTTAGCAGAACTTACAGCAATTTTGCCACTTGCTGAATATTTGAGATAGCTTTGTAAAGTAGATCTTATGGTTACATTCATTTCTACATGTATCAAACTCATTATACTTAAGCTCTCCAATATAAGTTGTATTTATCTCTCTCTGGCTCTCTCTTCCTTGTTCTCTCCTTCTCTAATACAGACAAACACACAGAAACACATACACACACATCACATTTTATTCTTTTCAAATTTACATTTTTCTTGAGAGAATGCATATTGCATTGTACAACACATGGTACAAATGTGTTGACATGAGTCACTTTCTCCATAATAACTGCAAAGAAACTCAGGAGTCCTGGGTACTTGGGCACTGAAGTTATAATCTCCAGCTCTTCTCTCACAGGTTCCTGAAACTCTATTAGCCATTTTATTTGAAAATACAAAGATAAGACTTTATTTAAAGTATTCTTAGGCTAAATAGGCTCCAAGTTTCCTGGTAGAAACCCATGTAATACTCTAATGGAAGTCCATTCCATCATCCAAAATATATAAGAATTCTTACAGATGTAACCCCCTGAAAAAATGCATCACAACCAAAATCTGAGTTCCACTGCCACCTAGGATGAACGTGTGCATTTTGGAGTGTGTGCTAGTTGAGTGGGGAAATGTGGGGTGGGATTTGTGGAGATGGATATGTGGGATATCTATTATATACTCTGGGTGTCTCTAGGTATGTGTCCCCATGTGAATGAACAGGATAGGAATATATACCTTATATATTCTCCACATGATACTCCCCACATGACCTAGGAAAACACTTTGTATTAAATGAGTATAAAGGATGCAATAAGGAGTAAGACACTGTGTCATGTCTCAGATTGTCCATAGTTTCGAAACAGACACTTACATGTGATATAATGTAATAAGAACTCTATAAGCAACAAGAACTAAATGCTAAGAAAATTCAGGGGAGGAGATTATTAATTTTATGTAGGGAACCCCAAAGAAACAGAGAAGGCTGTTTTTGCAGGAATCACATAGCTACACCTTAAGTCACCATCTTTGTGACCTGGATGTAGAATCATAAGACTCAGTGACTTGCTCTGTGGCAGTTGCCCTGCCTAGATTTCTCTATGTTAAAGGAGTGATTGTCATTCACAATGAGAACCACGTTTGTACCTTAAGACACAGAGGAATCCCATGAGGCTATTTCATGTCTTATGGAGGCTGGCCTTAAAAAAATCAAACTAAATAAAATATTTGAGGGGAAAAACAGTTAATTTGCAACTGAAAAAAAAATTCTGCGCTCTGAGGTAGGTTACTGTTTAAGATGCTAGTCCCCAGACTTCTATGGGGAGTAGACTCCTAACCCTGCGGAGCAAAAGGATTCTCTCAAGACAGCACTTTTTCTCTGAAGATCCACATACAGCACTGATTCACAAATGCTTAGTGAGCACTCTTCAATTCCAAAATATGGCTTCACTGTGAGCGTGGAGCTTTTCAATCTTATTCTGAGATGTATCTAGGTATTACTCAGATATGTGCCTTTCTTCCCTGTATAGTTCACCTATTGAAAACATGATAATTTCCCATTTACTTTACTGGAAAAGTATTTCTTGTGCATGTACCATGTGGCCAGTGCTGTTATGGGTCCTGGGGCAGGGCCATGAGCAAGGCCGTCTCATCAAAGTTTATTGCAATGGAAGAAGAACGGGTTTGGAGGACAAGCAGCAACGTCCTCCACAGATCACAAGCTGCAATAGGCTACTGTTGAAGCTACTGAAGGGGAGGCGGTATGAGTGCAATATCCTGATCTGGCCAAGAAAGGAAACAAGTTTGAGAGGGGGGCATGAATCCCTAGGCAACTCAAATGCATGCATCATTAAAACTATCCATAATTTTTAGGCTGTACAAAGAACACATTTTTATTTCCCAAGTTCATAACATTGTTGCAGAACACTGAAAATACATCAGTAATACAGAGGCAATGACACTCTTCAAGGGCAGGACTTGAGTTTTGCTTTGCTCTATTAATACTTACTAATATTTATTGGACAATAGAATGGGATGATTAACAGTACAACTCTGGAATCAGGATTGTCCCTGATTCATTGAAAGTGTGACCTTGACCAAGTCACTGAACTTCTCTAAGACTAATTTTTTGGTCTGAAAATGGATAATAATAATGATTACCTCAGGAGGTAGTTATGAGAATTAAAATACCATAATGTCTGGCATGTGCTAACTGTAATAAATGCTTTGTTGTGGCTGTGATTCAGTTTCTAGGTCTACTTGTTTATAAAATGAGGGAGTTGGAAAGGATTCATTCTTCATGCTTTGAAAAATGCATTTTGAAGATAATTTTTTCATACATTATATTATATGCCATAATTTTGGTTATAAGGAGTAATACGCACTTCATCTTTCACTGGAAAATTCAAGTGGCACAGACCAAGCAGCCCAGAGCATGGACTTGGCTTATGCAGGATGACCGACATCATTGCAGAGCTGAGTGTGATGCAAATCCAAACAAAGTATGTTATTTGATCCCAGGACACTTTCAAAATAACTTGAATTTGGGGGAAAGTAAAATTATTCAAATCTGTTATGAAAAGTAGGGAAACCAAGAGCTGACTCTTCCTCAGAGATTTCTAGGGAAATTTCTAGGGAAAACTTAATTGCTTCATTTTTTTTTTTCCCTAAGGCAAGCATTTAAAGGAAATTTCTCTTGTGGATTTCCAGTTTCTCTTTTGCATATTGCCATCTCTTATACAGCAGTTTGTTTTGAATTCTGCATCTTAACTGGGAATGCTTCCCTTTATTCTGAGGTTGGTATACAAATGTATCTATCTAGAGCTGCAAGAGGAGGATTGTGCCTTAGTTTTTATTTTCTTTTACTATTTATCAATTAACATTAATTATTCCATATATATTATCCTTGCCTGGAGGTGTATATTTGTATGTTTGTCAAAGAGAGAGACATAGGAAATTTTTTGGAGAAGTTTGATTACTTGACTGTTATAAACTATTGATGGAAGCTACTATTGACAGGAGTGCATTTAATAATAATTCTGCCTTGTGTATTTATTACATATTGATGTGCAATGTCTCTTTTCATATCACAACAAATTTAACAGTATATTAATATTATGTCATGTTAAACATAGATAAAGACAAAACACAATATTAATAAAAATTGCCGAAGTTCATAAATTAAGTCATGGAACCAAAATTCAAAATCTCACAATAAGGGAAGGGGATTCAGGATGGGGAACACGTGTATATCTGTGGCAGATTCATGTTGATGTATGGCAAAATGAATACAATATTGTAAAGTAATTAACCTCCAATTAAAATAAATAAATTTATATTAAAAAATCTTAGAGACAGAATTCTTTAAATGTAATACTTAATGTTTCCTCTTTCCTGGCCTTGGGGAAAAAACAATCCACATTTATAGGTAACTGAATTTGAAACACAGAGAAATACAATATGGGAGGTTTTGTGTCCGTAGGTTTGCCTGGAGATGGCGAGGAAAAACATCTAAGCGCTTCTAAGTTCCCCAGACTCTTCACTTTTTTCCCAAACCTCATCCCTCCTAAGACCAGATCTGACCACTCCAGTTTCCCTGTGAGTTCACTAAAGGTAACAATTATCAGACTAACCAGCACTCAGAATTTCATGTATTTAGCTTTTGCAAAGTACTAACACCACTACCTTTTCATGTTGCTGCTTGTTTTTCCTGTTGCTAAGTTGTGTCCAACTCTTTGTGACCCCATGGCTGTAGCATGCCAGGCTCCTCAATCCTCCACTATCTCTTGGAGAGTTTGCTCAAATTCACATCCATTGAATCACTGATGTTATCTAACCTTCTCATCCTCTGTTGTCCCCTTCTCCTCCTGTGCTCAACCTTTCCCAGCATCAGGATCTTTTCCAATGAGTCGGCTCTTTGCATTGTGTCCAAAGTTAAGTGTCCAGCTTCAGCTTCAGCATCAGTCCACCCAATGAATGTTTGAGATTAATTTCCTTTAGGATGGAATGGTTTGAACTGTTTTTTCATATCTTTTTTTTTTTTTCCTAGATCATCCTTGATACCACACAATTAGATCTGACTTGCCAAATAAACTGTTCTCTATTGCTTATCCTTTAAAAATGCATTAGTGCGGGGACATCCCTAGCAGTCCTGTGGTTAATACACCACACTCCCCATTCAGGGGACACAGGTTACATCCCTGCTCAGGGAATGAAGATCGAACACTGCAGGGTGAGTCGCACATGAGGGTGAACACCACTAGCAGCCGCAAGCACATTCTGTTGATTTAATACCAGGATGCCCTGCAGATACGTTTGCAATCCTTTTCAGGGATGAAACCTCTCCTTCACCTTTGTGTTTCCTCTATTATTTTTGATGGTTTCTACAACTTATTTTCATCAATTTATCTTTGATTATGAAATTGCCAAACACTAAATATCCAGTGTTCTTGTTCAGGGTATTCAATTTTTTTTCCAAAAATTAATACATTATCTTAAAATTTTTTAATAAACTAGCATTATTTGGTCAGTTTATAGGTAAATCTGTAATCTGATTTTCTTCTTCCTGTTCCTGTTTGGCAAGTAAGTTCACAGGAAGCTCAAAATGACCCTTGAACACATTTGAGACAAATACAATCCTCCTTCAGTATACAACAGGGTTTGCTTCTCTCCCCAAGACACCAAACTCTGTAGAGACTCAAGTCTCTCCTACACAATGGCCTAGTGTTTGCATATAACCCATGTATATCCTCCTGTATAATTCATCATCTCTAGGATAGGTACAGAGAAGACAATGGCACCCCACTCCAGTACTTTTGCCTGGAAAATCCTATGGACAGAGGAGCCTGGAAGGCTGCAGTCCATGGGGTAGCTGAGGGTCGGACACGACTGAACGACTTCATTTTCACTTTTCACTTTCATGCATTGGAGAAGGAAATGGCAACCCACTCCAGTCTTCTTGCCTGGAGAATCCCAGGGACGGGGGAGCCTCATTGGCTGCCGTCTATGGGGTCGCACAGAGTCAGACACGACTGAAGCGACTTAGCAGCAGCAGCAGCAGCAGCAGAATAGGTATGATATTGTAGTATTTTATTACATTAATACAACTCTAAAGATTAGCATTAATCTCTTTTACTTATTTCTTAATCTGCAGCACATAACTGTGGAGGATATCTAGTTGATTATAATTGCATGTTAGATATGAAAGAGTCCTTAGCTAGGGAATATGCATAATGCTTGAATGTGAGGTTTGCCTCTTTATTTTGATAACTATTGTGACCAGGTTGTCTCTCTTTAAATGAGCACAACTAGCAGGCTTAGATTAAGGATAACTTTTTATCTAGTAATTAAGGCTGATAGTTGAGTTTGAGCAAGCTCCAGGAGTTAGTGATAGACAGGGAAGCCTGGCATGCAGCAGCCCATGGGGTCCCAAAGAGTCGGACACAGCTGAGTGACTGAACTGAACTGAGGGCTGATAATACATCTGATTAAGTAGCTTCCATTTATAATATGGTTAAAATTAGAAGGAGATAAAGTAATATTTGTGATGTGTTTAAAAGAGAAACTAACCCTCCATAAATATTTTAAAAACGTGTGACTACCAAATACACCAGTGTTAGAAACAAGGGATATTTAAAAAGTAGTTAATGGACAATTGGCCAGTTACAAATTTTAGTACTAGCCTAGTTCAATCACATTTTATACAACTGTTATGTAATTAGAGTTGTGTAACTGTTATGTAATTATAGTTGTGTATTTATCCATCTAGTATTCATAATTATCAGAGAGACTGTTACATAGCAAGTGTTCAGACATGATTTGTTGAAAAGAATGGAATAACACATTCATAGATATTTAATAAAGTAAAAATTGAAAGGGGACATAAAAAATATAAATTAGTAATAAATACTTGATTTTAAATTTGTTTCATTTTAATTATCACAGAGGCTTATAAATAATATTGACCAAGAACAGAGAAAATGCTCAACTTCACAGATGTGACAAAGTTTATTCTTTTGGGACTAACCAGTCATCGTGAATGGCAAGTTCTCTTGTTCGTCATTTTCCTGCTGGTCTACGTGATCACCGTGGTGGGTAATATTGGCATGATCCTGTTAATTAAGGTCAGTCCACAACTCAGCAGCCCCATGTACTTTTTTTTGAGTCATTTGTCATTTGTTGATGTGTGGTTTTCCTCCAATGTCACTCCTAAAATGCTGGAAAACTTGTTATCAGAGACAAAAACGATTTCATATGCTGGCTGTTTGGTACAGTGTTTCTTTTTTATTGCTCTCGTCCATGTAGAAGTTTTTATTCTTGCTGTGATGGCCTTTGATAGATACATGGCCATTGGGGACCCTTTGCTCTACGGCAGCAAAATGTCAAGGACTGTCTGTATCCGACTGATTTCTTTCCCATATGTGTATGGTTTTCTGGTTAGTCTGGCAGCAACATTATGGACCTATGGCTTGTACTTCTGTGGGAAGATTGAGATCAACCACTTCTACTGTGCAGACCCACCTCTCATCAAAATGGCCTGTGCTGGAACCTTTGTAAAAGAATATACGATGCTTATACTCGCCGGCATTAACTTCGTATATTCTCTAACTGTAGTTATCTTATCTTACCTGTTCATCCTCATTGCCATTGTACGGATGAACTCAGCGGAAGGGAGGCGCAAGGCCTTCTCCACCTGTGGATCCCATTTGACAGCTGTCGTCATGTTCTATGGAACCCTTATTTTCATGTATCTCAGACGTCCCACAGAGGAGTCTGTGGAGCAGGGGAAGATGGTGGCTGTGTTTTACACCACAGTGATCCCCATGTTGAACCCCATGATCTACAGTCTGAGGAACAGAGATGTGAAAGAGGCCATGAACAAAGTGATCAGCAGGACAATTTTAACAAAGTAAAGTTGTGTTACTTTTGTTCTCTGCATTTCATCAATACTCATTTGTCAAAAGATTACTGCTTAGTACACAGCTTTAGAAAATTCACAAAAAGAACTTTACCCTTTACAAAAAACAAGAAAAAATTAAAATTCAGAGGGAAAAAGTGGATTTTCTCTCATTGATACAAGTAGTCAAGCTTAGCTAAAATTAATAAATTAATAGAGAAGACTATTTCAGCCCAAGTTCACAGGTATATGTATTGACATTGTTTATATCCTTTGTTAGAATAAAAAGATTTTGATTTTATTATTCAAAAATGTAGTAATGAATTTAGGAAATATTTATCTATTTATCTACTAGAGTACAATCTGAGGTAGAAGAAATAGCAACATATTTCATTCAGTTCTCTAATGTAAGTGCATAAAGATGGTGGTCTTGCTAATGGTTTTTATTTTCCTGTGGGGAAACGAGAAGCACATGTGAATTCATCTCCACTGACTCACACATGCATTATGGGCAACATTTCAAAGCTCTTTGCACATAAACAAATTGGGAATTTTGTTCAAATTATAATAACATCACTGGGTAGCTGAAAAACTTAAACCTGATATTTAATGCCTTTTTCAATGTGAAAGGTAGATTTGTTCATAGATCTTTGTTTTGAAAATAGAGATACTATGATATGTAATCCTTTTCCAACATTTTTGTATTTAAGAGACATAACAGCATAAGTGTCTCTTTTTTACTGATTCTAATAGTTGTTGTGTAGCCAGACTGTGCACATGTCATGTACCCCAGCCAAAGTGCCATCATTCTAACTGAGAAGTAGGCAGAATTAGTGTCATTTTGCAAGTACAAAGGTACATATTTCTTCTCACAAATTAAATAAATATTCATGTAGATTATTTTGCACATTTTTGACCTAAGTGTTATATCAAATACTAAATTCTTTTTCCTTGAAAGAAGGAATATTTGGGTGCTCTCTTTTTTCTTAACAATAACATATCCTGACTTAATAGTGTAAACATAATTTGGCTTCTCTCTTGTAGCTCAGTTCGTCTAGTACAGCGATGAGGCAACAAGTTTACAACTTGGACATCCATAATGTTTCTATGTCTTCTGATATAGGTAAACAAATAAATATCCTAATATCTTGACACAGAAACACATAGCCACTGAAATGTCATTCACACATTAAGATCATGCATTTAAATCATCACAAAATTCATAATTTATCTACAGAGATGTAGATATAAAATAAGAATGATGTATAGGAGAACAAACATTTCTCTTTGTCCAGTGTCTTTTTTTAATTATTATATTAATATATTTATTGTTGGATACGTAGGATCTTCATTTCTGTGAGGGCTTTTCTCTAGCTGTGGCCAGTGGAGGGAATCTCTAGTTGCATAGGCTGATCTCTAGTTGCAGTTCATGGGCTTTTCATTGCAGTGGCATCTCCTGTTGCCCAGCGCAGGTTCTAGAGCATGTGGACTTCAATGGTTTTGACACATGGGCTCAAGAGTTGTGGCTCCCAGGCTCTAGAGCACAGGCTCAGCTGTTGTAGCATTTGGGCTTATCTGCTCCATGGCTGGTGGGATCTTCCTGGATCAGGGATCAACCCATGTTTCCTGCACTGGCAGGTGGATTCTTTACAATGAGCCACCAGGGAAGTCCTCTTTGTCCAATGTGAGTTTTTATTTTCCTCACGGGAAAGCAGAAGCACATATAAACTCATTTCCATTCATTCACACATACATCATGGGCAACATTTCAAAGCTGTTTGTATGTAAGCAGATTGGGGATTTTGATTAAATTATAATAATATCATTGTGTCTGTAATGCAAAACTTAACCTCCCTAAAGAATTTAAGCTCTTACTTAATGTTACTATTTGGGTGAGCTAGACATAATTCCTTTTGTCTGTAAGACTATTTATTCACCATTTATTGGAAAACTATTGGCATTCCAAATTAGTTGATAATTACTATTAAATTTTAAAATGTAATTTTAAAGCTTTTAAATTAAGGATAGTTTTCATTTAGAATAGTTTTGTAAAACGGCTTTTAAAACTGAATGCTATTACTACATTCAGAGAAGGCAATGGCACCCCACTCCAGTACTCTTGCCTGGAAAATCCCATGGACAAAGGAGCCTGGTAGGCTGCAGTCCATAGGGTTGCTAAGAGTCGGACATGACTGAGTGACTTCACTTTCACTTTCACTTTCATGCATTGGAGAAGGAAATGGCAACCCACTCCAGTGTTCTTGCCTGGAGAATCCTAGGGACGGGGCAGCCTGGTGGGGTTGCACAGAGTTGGACATGACTGAAGCGACTTAGCAGCAGCAGCAGCATTGCTACATTTGTTTCTATGTTTACCGACATCATTATAGTTAAGCATCTTCAGGATAAAGTGTACTTATCTTTCTCAGTCACCCTCTCTCTTTCTTGATCTCTCCCTCACTAACACACACACACACACAAATGCCACAGTTTCTTCTGAAATCTACATTTCCTTGAGGGAGTGTAGATTACATTGTAATGACCTATTGCCAGTGAGTTTACCTGATGCATTTTCTCCATAGTTAGTGAGAAGGAATTGAGGACTCCTGCACACTTGGGCACTGAAATTGCAATCATGAACTCAGCTCTCAGGGGTTCATGAAATTCTATTAGCTATTTTGTCTTAAAAATATTAAGCCAAGAATTTATTTCAAATACTCTTAGGTTGAAAAAGCTCCAAAGTTTCTGGGAGAAAGGGAAAGTGAGAGTGAAATTCAGTCGTGTCTGACTGAGACTCATGGACTATACAGTCCATGGAATACTCCAGGCCAGAATGCTGGGGTGGGTAGCCTTTCCCTTCTGCAGGGGACCTTCCCAACCCAGGGACTGAACCCTGGTCTCCCAAATTGCAGGTGGATTCTTTGCCAGCTGAGCCACGAGGGAAACCAGGTAAAGATAGGTAGGGATGAATTTGGTGTGTCTATTATGTGTTCAGTGTGTCTCTATGTGTTTCAATAGGTGTGAAGTGTGTATGTGTGTGTGTGTGTGTGTGCGTGCTCAGTCATGTCCAGCTCTTTGCAACCCCATGGACTGTAACCCACCAGGCTCCTCTGTCCATGGAATTTCCCAGACAAAATTACCAGAGTGGGTATGCTATTTCCTTGTCCAGGGGATCTTTCTGAAGCAAGGACTGAACACTTGTCTCTCGTGTCTCCTGCAGGACTCTTTACCACTACCCCCACTTAAACAGGATATGATGTTACACACCTTCCTGCATCCTTCATAAGACCTAACAAATGCTTTGTATTAAATAATTACGAAGAGTGCAGTAATAGAACACTGTGCATTTTTTCAGATTGTTCTAATTTCACATTATGAATCAGGCAATTGAAATTATATGTGATACAATGTAATAAGGACTGTATAAGCAATATGAGCTAAATATCCCATGTGGCTTAGACACTAAAAAATTTACCTGTGGTACAAGACATCCAGAAGGTCAGGAAGAACCCCTGGAGAAGGGCATGGCAGCCCACTCCAATATTCTTGCCTGGAGAATTCCATGGAACATGAGAAACTCTGGGCTGGAAGAAGCACAAGCTGGAATCAAGATTGCTGGGAGAAATATCAATAACCTCAGATATGCAGATGACACCACCCTCATGGCAGAAAGTGAAGAGGAACTAAGAAGCCTCTTGATGAAAGTGAAAGAGGAGAGTGAAAAGGTTGGCTTAACAATGTTCAGAAAATGAAGATCGTGGCATCTGGTCCCATCACTTCATGGGAAATAGATGGGGAAACAGTGGAAACAGTGTCAGACTTTATTTTGGGGGCTCCAAAATCACTGCAGATGGTGACTGCAGCCATGAAATTAAAAGACACTTACTCCTTGGAAGGAAAGTTATGACCATCCTAGATAGCATATTCAAAGGCGGAGACATTACTTTGCCAACAAAGGTCCATCTAGTCAAGGCTATGGCTTTTCCAGTGGTCATGTATGGATGTGAGAGTTGGACTGTGAAGAAAGCTGAATGCTGAAGAATTGATGCTTTTGGAGACTCCAGGAGTTGGTGATGGACAGGGAGGTCTGGTGTGCTGCATGCAGTTCATGGGGTTGCAAAAAGTTGGACACAACTGAGTGACTGAACTGAACTGAGGAGCCTGGTGGATTACAGTCCATGAGGTTGCAAAGAGTTGGACATTACTGAGTAACTAACACTTTCACTTTCAGCATGGAAATTCAGGTGAGGAAGTTATAGGCTTTACGTGGGTAGCCCCAAGGAAATGGTGGTGAAAGAGGTGGTCATTTTTACATGAATTACAAAAGTAGATTCTGCTTTATCTATATCTTTGGGGCCTGAAGAATAGAATCATGAAACTCAGTCTCTTGCTAAGGGAGTTGTCCTACCTAGATTTCTCTGTGATAAATGAGTGATCCTCCTGGTTACTTATATTGAGAACCATATTTGTACCATAAAACCCAAGGGCATCACATGAGGCTGTTTAGTGTCCTGTGGAGGATGGCCTTAAAAATTAAACTTAGAAAAACATTAAGGTGATAAAATTAATTGGCAGTTGAAAAGTATCCTGGGTCAGAGGTAGGTTTCTCTGAAAGATAATAGATCCAAAACTTCTGTGAGGAGTCGATTCCTATTCCTGGGGAGCACGTGGATTTTCTCAAGTTAGAAGTTTTCTCTCAAGATCCACTCAGAGTGCTAACTTATATGCACCAAATATTTTATACCAATTACCAAAGTATGGTTTAATTGTAACACTAGGGCTTCTCAGCCTTAACCTGAGGTGTATCTAAGTGTTAGATATATGCCTCTCTTACCTGTGTCAGTCACCTATTTGAAAGTCTGATAATCACTCGTTTTCTTTATTGAATGAACATTTCTTGCACTTCTACCATGTGCCCCATGTGTCATGGGTCCTGGGGCAGGGTCATGGCCAGGGCTCTCTAATAAAAGGTTTATTGCAACAGAAAATCAAGAATAGCTTTGGAAGAAAATCAGCAATTTCCTTCATAATTCTTCATAAGCAGAAATAGGCTCTTGTTATAAGAGCTGAAGGGGAAGCAGTATGAGTATACTGATCTGGAGAGGAAAGGAAACAAGTTTGATGGATGGGCATAAATTGCCAGGCCAATGAGTTAAAATGATCGAATGTATACACCACTAATATTACTAAGGATTTTGTA
Source organism: Bos grunniens (assembly GCF_055505025.1). Lineage (NCBI taxonomy): Eukaryota > Metazoa > Chordata > Mammalia > Artiodactyla > Bovidae > Bos > Bos grunniens. Next base: position 80,684,760 of record NC_141179.1, on the reverse strand, counting down.
GTTGTGCAAAAGACATTTTTTGTGTGTGGGGAGCATGCTGCTAAGCTGTATGATTTTAGTTCTCCACCCAGGAACCTGGGCCCACGACAGTGAAAGCACCTAGTCTTAACCACTGGACTACCAGGTAATTCCCACAAAGGACGTATTTTTGTTTCCCAAGTACATATAACCATACGCGTCCATGCTAAGTCACTTCAGTTGTGTCTGAATCTTTGAGACCCTATGGACCTGGACTGTAGCCTGCCTGACTTCTCTGTCCATGGAATTCTCTAGGCAAGAATACTGGACTGGGTAGCCATTCCCTTCTCCTCCGAGGAGTCTTCCTGACCCAAAGATTTAACTTCCCAGCATCTCTTAAGTGTCCTGCATTGACAGGTAGTTTTTTTGTTTGGTTTGGTTTTAACCACTAGCACCACCTGGGAAGCTCACATAAAACCATAATAGAGCATTAAGCATACACCATTCATGCAGTGGAGGGAGAAGGCAATGGCAACCCCCTTCAGTACTCTTGCCTAGAAAATCCCATGGACAGAGGAGCCTGGTAAACTTCAGTCCATGGGGTCACTAAGAGTCAGACACGACTGAGCAACTTCACTTCCACTTTTCACTTTCATGCATTGGAGAAGGAAATGGAAACCCATTCCAGTGTTCTTACCTGGAGAATCCCAGGAACAGGGGAGCCCGGTGGGCTGCCGTCTATGGGGTCGCACAGACTCGAACACAACAGAAGTGACATAGCAGCAGTCATACAATAGAAGAGGCGTCTCTGGTGGCTCAAATGGTAAAGAATCTGTCTGCAATGCAGGAGATCTGGGTTAAATCCTTAGGTCAGGAAGACCCCCTGGAGAAGGGAATGGCAACCAACTTGAGTTTTCTTGCCTGGAGATCCCATGGGCAGAGGTGCCTGGTGGGCTAAAGTTCACAGGGTCACAAAGAGCTGGATACAACTGAATGACTAAGTTCAGTTCAGTCGCTCAGTCCTGTCTGACTCTTTGTAACCCCATAAATTGCAGCAAGCCAGGCATCTCTGTCCATCACCAGCTCTTGGAGTTCACCCAAACTCATGTCCATCAATTCGGTGATGACATCCAGCCATCTCATCCTCTGTCATCCCCTTCTCCAACTGCACCCAATCCCTCCCAGCATCATGGTCTTTTCCAATGACTCAACTCTTCACATTAGGTGGCCCAAGTATTGGAATTTCAGCCTCAGCATTAGTCCTTCCAATGAACACCCAGGACAGGTCTCCTTTAGAATGGACTGGGTGGATCTCCTTGCACTCCAAGGGACTCCCAAGAGTCTTCTCCAACACCACAGTTCAAAAGCATCAATTCTTCAGCATTCAGCTTTCTTCACAGTCCAACTCTCACATCCATACATGACCACTGGAAAAACCATAGCCTTTACTATACGGAGCTTTATTGGCAAAGTAATGTCTCTGCTTTTGAATATGCTATCTAGGTTGGTCATAACTTTCCTTCCAAGGAGTAAGCATCTTTTAATTTCATGGCTGCAATCACCATCTGCAATGATTTTGGAGCCCAGAAAAATAAAGTCAGCCTTGTTTCCACTGTTCCCCCATCTATTTCCCATGAAGTGATGGGACAAGATGCCATGATCTTCCTTTTCTGAACGTTGAGCTTTAAGCCAACTTTTTCACTCTCCTCTTTCACTTTCATCAAGAAGCTTTTTGGTTCCTCTTCACTGCATCTGCATATCTGAGGTTATTGATATTTGTCCCGGCAATCTGATTCCAGCTTGTGCTTCTTCCAGCCCAGCGTTTCTCATGATGTACTCTGCATAGAAGTTAAATAAGTAGGGTGACAATATACAGCCTTGATGTACTCCTTTTCCTATTTGGAACCAGTCTGTTGTTCCATGTCCAGTTCTAACGGTTGCTTCCTGACCTGCATATAGGTTTCTCAAGAGGCAGGTCAGGTGATCTGGTATTCCCATCTCTTTCAGAATTGTCCACAGTTTATTGTGATCCACACAGTCAAAGGCTTTAGCATAGTTAATAAAGCAGAAATAAATGTTTTTATGGAACTCTCTTGCTTTTTCCATGATGCAGTGGATGATGGCAATTTGATCTCTCGTTCCTCTGCTTTTCCTAAATCCAGATTGAACTTCTCAAAATTCATGGTTCACGTATTGTTAAAGCCTGGCTTGGAGAATTTTGAGCATTACTTTACTAGTGTATGAGATGAGTGTAACTGTGTGGTTCAGTTCAGTTCAGTCACTCAGTCATGTCCAACTCCTTGAGATCCCATGAATCACAGCACCCCAAGCCTCCCTGTCCATCACCAACTCCTGGGGTTCACTCAAACTCATGTCCATCGAGTCAGTGATGCCATCCAGCCATCTCATCCTCTGTTGTCCCCGTCTCCTCCTGCCTCCAATCCCTCCCAGCATCAGAGTCTTTTCCAATGAGTAAACTCTTCACATGAGGTGGCCAAGATATTGGAGTTTCAGCTTTAGCATCATTCTTTCCAAAGAACAATTAGGACTGATCTTTTTAGAATGGACTGGTTGGATCTCCTTGCAGTCCAAGAGACTCTGGACTGTGTGGATCACAATAAACTGTGGGAAATTCTGAAAGAGATGGGAATACCAGACCACCCGATCTGCCTCTTGAGAAATTTGTATGCAGGTCAGGAAGAAACAGTTAGAACTGGACATGGAACAACAGACTGGTTCCAAATAAGAAAAGGAGTACGTCAAGGCTGTATATTGTCACCCTGCTTACTTAACTTATATGCAGAGTACATCATGAGAAACACTGGGCTGAAAGAAGCACAAGCTGGAGTCAAGATTGCTGGGAAAAATATCAGTAACCTCAGGTATGCAGATGACACCACCCTTATGGCAGAAAGTGAAGAGGAACTAAAAAGCTTCTTGATGAAAGTGAAAGAGGAGAGTGAAAAAGTTGGCTTAGAGCTCAACATTCAGAAAACGAAGATCATGGCATCTGGTCCCATCACTTCATAGGAAATAGGTGGGGAACTGCGGAAACAGTGTCAGATTTTATTTTTGAGGGCTCCAAAATCACTGCAGATAGTGATTGCAGCCATGAAATTAAAAGACGCTTACTCCTTGGAAGGAAAGTTATGACCAACCTAGATAGCATGTTCAAAAGCAGAGACATTACTTTGCCAACAAAGGTCTGTATAGTCAAGGCTATGGTTTTTCCAGTGGTCATGTATGGATGTGAAAGTTGGACTGTGAAGAAAGCTGAATGCTGAAGAAATGATGCTTTTGAACTGTGGTGTTGGAGAAGACTCTTGAGAGTCCCTTGGAGTGCAAGAAGATCCAACCAGTCCATCCTAAAGGCGATCAATCCTGGTGTTCATTGGAAGGACTGATGTTGAAGCTGAAACTCCAATACTCCAGGAACTTGATGAGAAGAGCTGACTCATTGGAAAAGACCCTGATGCTGGAAAAGACTGAGGGCATGAGGAGAAGGAGACTACAGAGGATGAGATGGTTGCATGGCATCACTGACTCAATGGACATGAGCTTGGGTGGACCCCGGGATTTGGTGGTGGACAGGGAGGCCTGGCGTGCTGCGGTTCATGGGGTCACAAAAAGTTTGACATGACTGAGCGACTGAACTGAACTGACTGAAAAGGAGTGAATGAAAAATATACAAATGAGACAATTTAAGGAATGGAGTGAGACAAAAACACAGCATGCTGATAAACACAGAAATAAGAAGAGGCAGGATGCACATAGAATGGTCAAAGATCTCTTTGAGGAGGTGACTTTTCAGTTATGTGCCAGTAGCCAGCTATGTTGGAGAAGGAAATGGCAACCCACTCCAGTGTTCTTGCCTGGAGAATCCCAGGGATGGTGGAGCCTGGTGAGCTGCCGTCTATGGGGTCGCACAGAGTTGGACACAATTGAAGCGACTTAGAAGCAGCAACAGCAGCAGCAGCCAGCCATGTAAAATATTGAGGAAAAAGAGAATGAAAATATGAAAAATTAAAAGAGGAAATATTTTAAAAAGTGTATAAACTCTGTGATTGTTTCATGTCTCCCTCCAACTAGTAGCAACTCACAATTTGGAATTTGATTAATCACTGTGAAGTATTTTCCTACCCCTGAAATTATTCATATGGTAATTATATACACCATAGAGAAAACGATTTGGGCACGTAACATAGGCACTGATTTTTCAGTTCTGGTCTGAGTTCACCGGTACCCTATATTTTCACGATCGTAGATATTCCAGCTGCTAAGTGTGGGTATACTAAGCCAGATGAGAGTTGCTGATTTTCACTGGGAGATAAAGCTAAAACCAAGAATTTTCATGTATAAAAACTCTTGACTCTACTTGGTGAATCCATAATTACCTAATTAACAAAATTTTACTTGGATTATTGGTACAACTAATTATAAGAGGATGAGATGGTTAGATGGCATCACCAACTTAAACGACATGAGTCTGAGCAAACTCTGGGAGATAATGAAGGACAGAGGAACCTTGCATGCTGCAGTCCATGGGGTCTCAAATAGCCGAATATGACTTAGTGGACTGAACAATTATGATACAAACCAGAATCTCGTGTAGCTTGTTCAATTTCATATTGCAAAACTTAGACTACTTCTAGATTTAAAGTAATAAATAATAAATATAATATAGCAAATATATTTGACATAAAGTTGGTTTTGATGTGTGTAAATTATAAGCAATTATAACTAAAGCCCATTTTATGTCATAATATTCTCTTAAAGCAATATTATTATGGGGATCTTAAATTCCAAAGATGATGTAAATCCTACAGATGCATCCCTAAATACTCAGAGCAGTTTACTTTTCAGAAGACTTACCTGGGGAAATGTATTAAATGGAGAAAATATTCCTTGAGGACATTTTCCTTGTAATGACATTAAATTTGAAAATAAATAATTAGACAAATAATGGATTGTTGCTGAAAAGCAGTAGAAACTGAAATAAGACAGTAATTTTAAAAACATGGCACCTGAATTTTATTTTATATGTATATAGAATTTATCTATTGATATAATTTTGATATGGTGATTGAACCATTTGCAGTTTACTTTTCTAACTGTTAAACTGATACAGTCCATGTTGTTAAATACCTCTTACCTCATCCTGCAAGCAGCAGTAATCAAGCAAGTGAAATATATAGCTAAATAAAATAACACATGACTAGGATTTTCATAAGTTGAAAGCTTTTGATATCATAAGCTGACATAGTGTAGAAAAGTATGTCAATGACTAGATTGTAAGACCAAGGATCATCCTGTAAAATTGTGTAGATAAGAAGATACCTTCTGGACTTCCCTGGTGGCACAGTGGATAAGAATCTGACTACCAATATAGGGGACATAAGTTCGATCCCTGCTTGGAGATTCCACATGCCATGGAGCAACTAAGCCCGAGTGATGCAACTACTGAGCCTGCGCTCTAGAACCTGTGAGCCACAACCATTTAAGCCTGCTCACCTAGAGTCAGTGCTCCACAACAGGAGAAGCCATTGCAGTGAGAAGCCCACACACCCCAACCAAGAGGAGGCCAAGCACAGCCAAAAATAAATACATTTTTTTAAAAAAAGGATATCTTCCAAGTCAAAGGAAAATGAGTAAGTTGATATTGCATGTGTATTTGTATTAATACTGACAATGAGAGGCAACCATCATACACAAAATTAGTATTCAATGGAATTTCAATGATTCACTCTTCTTACTTCCCTGTTCAGCACAAAGTGGTTGTCTGACCTTGTTTGAATATTTACATTTATGAGTCTCAAGTCTTTTTCTATAAGACAATACGTTGAAATGGATTTAGTCATTCTCTAATGACTCTCAGTCTAGCTTTACTTTTACTGGAACTCTATGAGGTTAACATCATTGTAATAATTTAGCAAAAATAAGTGTCTAATACTAGTAGTATATGAATGTAATTGTCTCTTTTAGAATTAAGAAACTAATAAATATTGCAATAATTACCTATAAGGCCTATTAAAGGAAATAAATGTGATTATATAGTCTTATATTAGACTTTGTGCAAAGTCTACATTGATTTTTATATCATTTGAACTAGAATACTAATTAAACATGACTCAAAATTTTCAAGAATAAAATAAATCCATTCATTTCTTTTAATTTGTCCATAGGCACTACAGACTGGGTCTAAGTGAAGGCAATGCCAAAGTTCACAGATGTGACAGAATTTGTTCTTCTGGGGTTGACCAGTCATCAGGAGCTTCAAGTTCTCTTTTTTGTGGTGTTTCTAGTAGTTTACATGATCACTCTGATAGGGAACATTGGTATGATTATTTTGATCAACATCAGCCTCCAGCTTCAGAGCCCCATGTACTTTTTCTTGAGTCATTTGTTTTTTGTGGGTGTGTGGTTCTCTTCCAATGTCACTCTGAAGATGTTGGAAAACTTACTATCAAACAAAAACCATTTCCTATGTGGGGTGTTTGGTGCAGTGTTACTTCTTCATAGCCCTTGTCCATGTGGAAGTATATATCTTGGCTGTGATGGCCTTTGATCGCTACATGGCTATCTGCAACCCTCTGCTTTATGGCAGTAAAATGTCCAGGACTGTCTGTGATCGTCTCATCTTTCTGACATACATTTAGGGGTTCTCTGTCAGCCTAAACTGCACACTGTGGACATATGGCCTGTGCTTCTGTGGAAACTTTGAAATCAACTACTTCTACTGTGCTGACCCTCCTCTATCAAGACTGCCTGTGGAGGGGTCCACATCAAAGAATGCACCATGATTGTTATTGCTGGGATTAATTTCACACATTCCCTCTCAGTGGTTCTCATTTCCTATACCCTCAGCGGAGCAGCCATGCTGCACATGCGCTCTGCTGATGGCAGGAGGAAGGCATTCTCCACTGTTACAATGTTTTATGGGACTCTCCTCTTCATGTATCTCAGGAGGCCCACTGAAGAGTCTGTGGAGCAGGGGAAGATGGTGGCTATGTTTTACACCACAGTGATTCCCATGCTGAATCCCATGATCTACAGTTTGAGGAACAAAGATGTGAAAGAGGTGGTCAACAAAGCAATCGTCAAGGCAAACTTGAGGCAGTGAACCTGCAATACATAATTCCGTGTATGCCACTTCCTGTTATAAATGTCCAGGCATATAAATTCCCTGTTTAAAATAGACTGTATACAGGCAACACTTAAATATACTAAGAGGTCCAGTCTAACACAGCGATGGTTTACCCCATGAATGGATTCTCAGGACTAAGCCTCCTTTATCTACGTGTGCAAACATACTAACCCTGACCTATTACTGGTAGTCACAGTGTATGTAAAATTGTGCTAAGTGTAGTCATCGGATAACTGATAAGTACATTTGGATAAGCACATGCTAATTTTGAGGGTATCTTTGTAAGAGTTGAATATGATTTCTTAGGATATTTTCTATATAAAATTGCTCTTCATTTGTTTTATAAGTAATATATAAGTTCATGAGAAAAATTAAGACTTTATCACTTTCGCATGAATACAAAAGTTGGTGAATTCTCATTTACCAAGAAAGCTTTCAATAACATTCATACATGCATGGACTTTTGAAAACAAAAATGTATTCAGAATCTTCAACTAGTGCCGGGAGTCAGCATGAGGAACTCTGCCCCTGGCAAAGGTCATGAGGAAGGAGGCTCGGCATATGCAAAGGCAGGATCAAGCCTCAGGAGTCCCCCTGGAAATTCTCAAGCACCTACCCCCAAAACCAGAGTCTGCCTACTTTACTGCTTTGTGCTCTCACCTACACCTCTGACTTTACAGGGGGCTGTCCCCCACCACCTCTCTCTGAAAAAGAATTAACTTACAGCTCCAGTTAATAAAGTTTCTGGGCATGACAAGAGTGTTTCAACCTACCAACTCCTTTGGAAGTCCTCTAGCCTGCCTGAACAGGTTCTTCTGGCCACATGTAACTGTTTACAGCCTCCCAACCATGAAAGGCATGAGTGTTCTAAACTGTCTAAATACAGATTCCTTTGAACAGTTAAATGATTGATTAGAAATTGTATTGGTGAAGGGTTTTTCACTTGTTGGGCCAATGTTTGCTGCTAAGTTTCCATGTCCCTTACCTACTGTGTCCCTGGGAGTGTATTGATTAATATAATTGGTATATAGCAATGTAAGTAGTAGCTTTAATGTTTGTAACCTTGGACCCTTGAGTTAATTCTTTTCTTGTTATAGCCCACCACACCTTTGCCCTATAGGAATGCAACTTTATCTAATGCTTTCAGAGGGTGGCGCCTGACTTTATAATAATTAACAGGCCTCCTGGCCAGAAGATGATGTAAATCACCTAAACTTTTGCATATGATAAGTTTGAAAGCCTGGCTTCAATAAGGATCAAGGACTGCTGTCCTTGCATGACTCTACCCCTTCCCCTATTGTCCTCTATGAACAACTTAAGGTATAAACGCTACTTTGGAAAATAAAGTGCGGGTCTTGTTCACCAAAGCTTGGTCTCGCCATGTCGCTCTTTCTCTCACCTTCTGGCTGAATTCCCATCTGGAGAATGGAGGCTCGTCAAGCCTACTAATTATGCCTGGGCTCTAAGATCTGACTGGGGAGGCCTTAGTGTCTCCTCTCCTTTGGGAGAACGGGAGGATGCCTGCGGCCTATGTAGGTGACGCAAATTCCTTGTCTTGGAATTTTATTAGCTTTCCACATAAACCAAGTTATTCAGCCTCTTTTCTCCACTGAATTTTCTCACTGAGCTATCCTTATTTAACCACTCTTTATATCTTAAATTCTATCGTATCCTGATCGCCGAAGCTGTCTCCCCTTTGAATTCCCTGGATCCACTGGGACTGGACCCTGGAAAACTAGTGTCATGAATTCAGAAGATTAATTCTCGGTATATATTGCTCTAGAATTAACACTATTTGTGTTTCAAATAATCTGTTGACTCACCGTGATTCTACTCTTTGATTTGGATTTTGGCTAGTTGTTTTTCTCTTTATTAATTTAAATAGGTGAAATATTTATGACTAAAGCCTATCATGTCCTTCTCATAGTTTAAAAAGATGAAGCAATATGGATTTTTGTCATTTAAAATCTATCTTTTAATCAGAAGAATGTTCTGTTAAACATTTGATTGCTATAATGAAGCTATTGTTTGATTCCAAATTCTTGTCACTAACATTACATTCTTAGGTCTGTGTTTAGCTGCTTGTTGCTGCTACTGCTAAGTTGCTTCAGTCATGTCTGACTCTGTGTGATGCCATAGATGGCAGCCCACCAGGCTCCCCTGCCCCTGGGATTCTCCAGGCAAGAACACTGGAGTGGCTTGCCATTTCCTTCTCCAATGCATGAAAGTGAAAAGTGAAAGTGAAGTCGCTCAGTCGTGTCAGACTCCTAGTGACCCCATGGACTGCAGCTTACCAGGCTCCTCTGTCCATGGGATTTTCCAGGCAGGGTACTGGAGTGTGGTGCCATTGCCTTCTCCGGTTTAGCTGCCTAAGTCAAGCTTTTAATAACTAGAGTGGATCAACCAGATAAGAATCACTGTAAAACCGAATGCCATTGCACTAGACATGTGTTAAAATGTGATCAGCACAGCTCAAACTGGTATCCATTGGGATCTGATTACAAGTTTACTATTCAATTTATGTTCACTGGTGTCCACTTATTCTACCTTCATTCTTAATATAAGTGGAATACATTTTTTGTCCTTGTTGACTCTTGCTAATAATACCAGCATAAAAGCAAATCAGAAGCAGAAGTAATTTCTCATGAATGAGTTTATTCTTGTTTAAGGGCTAATCCAATTAAAAGGGGTGGACAATTGAACATGTGTAGAAAGACTCTGAGAAGTAACATTTACTTGTGGTAATATCACTGGAAAGATGTATTCATTTAAGCACAGAAAATATTGTTACTCAGGCTAATTTACTAATTGCCCACAAGTCACATTCCCTCAGATTGGTTCTGAGAAAAGGCAAATGGTGGGAGGAGAGTTCCTTTTCATAACTTTAGGTTCTGAGCAGGAAGAAAGAGTACCATTTGATTAGTATTGGAAACTACATTATCAAAGTTTTGTTTTGTTTTTTAATGTTTTCAAATCACCCAAGTTTGCTTCTAACAAGTTGGTGTCAAGTATGAAAAGATAGGCTGCTCAAGAAACAATCGTATTGACAGAGATCATTATAATTTTACCCTTTAAGATCACATTTTCTGTGATGCTTATGGCAGACATATTCCTCAGTGTCCACTATTTGATGTTTTATTTTATAAGTAAAACCTTTGTCATCCAGCTGTTCACCACCATTCCCATTGCCCCTTGTCAGTGGGATACATAATGTTGACAAGTCTTGGCAATGAGCCATCAGTAGAAAGTGATGCCTGGAACCTAAAGATCACCTTATGTATGTTAAAGCCATTAGATACAGACTTTTTTCTCTTCCTTCCCACTTGAAAATGTTGCCGCTGAAATGATCACTTTTTAGATAAAGATGGAAAACATATATTTAGGGTCTAATTGCCCTTCCCAAACTCCTTAACTCATACTGTTGCCTGAGAAAGGAATAAATTACTTTATTAAGTCACTGCATCTTGGGAGTTCACTTAGCTATAGTGCTATATTTGCTTTTATAATACTTTCCATAAACATATCCTTGGCACTTCACCTCTGCCTCTTACCACTCACTAGGACGATTTTTTACCTGAGAATGATCAAGTCTGTTCAGAAACGATTCTGGTATTGAGAGAAGGTCATCTTGTACTCTGTCTTAACCAGAAGGAGAAAACTCAAACTTCTGATCTATCTCAGATATTAGGCTATATATCCCTCTGTCCTAACTACTTGATGAATCCTTGGGCTTTTTAAGCCAACAGGGAAGTCTTAAGACCTCCAGTTTTCACATTAAATGGTTTTGGATCCCTTTTGACCTGTCATCTAGGTCATTTTGCTAGCTTTTTTAGGTACTTACGTATCTCTTTCTTAAGCTTAGGAAATCTCAGCTATTTTTTTTTTTCCTTTCTGCACTGTGCTTGCAGGTGTAGATAAGGTGTGTTTTCACCATACATTTGAGCCAGCACATCTTTAACTGTCCTTACTTATTAGTGGGCTTCTCCAATGCCTCAGCAGTAAAGAATTATCTGCTAGGCAAGAGACATGGTTTCAATCCCTGGGGGAACATCCCCTGGAGAAGGAAATGGCAACCCACTCCAGTATTCTTGCCTGGAAAATCCCATGGACAGAGGAGCCTGGCGGGTTACAGTCCATAGGGTCACACAGAGTCGAACACAACTGAGCATGCACACACTTACATGCACTTATTATGAGTGCAATTGTTCCCCCAAAAGATGTGTTAAGTTCCTAACCTGAAGAACTTCAGAGTTTGTTTATAGGATCATTGGGTTATAGGGTCAGTATTTGGATATAGGGCCGTTGAAGATGCAATTGTTAATATGAAGTCATACTGAAGTAAGGTGGACTGTTAATCCAGTGTGAGTGATGTCCTTACAGGAATGAAGGAATCTGGACACAGATGTAGAGGGAAGATGATCATGAGAAGACAGCAGAGACTAGAAAGATGCTTACAAGCCAAGGAATGCCTGGGACCACTAGCAGCTGGAACAAACAAGGAAGGAAACTCCCCTAGAGCTTCATAGAGAGCATGGTTCTGCCAATACCTTGACTTCAGACTTGTAGGCTCCAGAAATGTGAGAAAATAAATTTTTGTTGTTCTAAGTCAATGAGTGTGTGGTACTTTGTTAATGCAGATGGATGAAACTAATATATTTCTTTACAGTTTTGTTTCAATGTTAGAACTTTGGTTTTACTTTAGTCTTTTTTAGCCTCCCAGGCTATCATCCTTTCTTCTCTGGGACCTCTTTAACTGTATCTGAAGTTTCTTTGGTAAACGTGTGGTTTTGCAGCAACCTCCCCTGAATCCAGTGTGCTACCCAGAAGGGGCACCGGGTTCCTTTTGAAAGATTCACTGACCTTTAAACCCTTCTCACATCGCCAATCTCAGGTTTAGCCCTTACTCTGCAGTTTACTATAGAAGCTTTCTGCTGTTTAATTATATATATATATAGAACTATTTAAATTATACTTTTGGAATTATTAAAAAAAATAGCAACAACAAAGATGTTCTCTTTTCTTGAGTTTTATCTTTGGCAATTGACAGTCATGATTTCCAAGATTGATTTCTCTGCAACTATGCTCCCTGACTCTCAAAGAAGTTGATTTAAGAACTTGAAAATCAGGATTATAATTCATTGCTTCTCTTAAGAATTTGTACAATTTACCTCCACTTAGAACACCTTGTTGCTGCTTTAACAATGGCATATATTAAAGGCATATATTAAAATAGAGGCATATATTAAAATAAAGTTTAATATAAATAATTTAACATGGCAATATTGATGTCTTCACATAAATCTGAAATCTAACAATGAAATGTGTACTAAGATAACTTGGATAAAATAAGCTAAAATGTTTCTGAATAACTTATACGATCATGTTTTTTTTTGCCAGTATTTCCAAAAATAGCTAGCTGTTCAGCATATTCAGGAATGTTTTAGATTTTGCCCTACAAGAATAGCTCACAATATCACCCACATGGTAGACACCAAATATTTGAATCTAAATTAAAAAAACAAAACAAAAAGCATTCCAGTTGACGGTTTAAGTTGGTCTTAGATTACATCACTGTACAACCACCCCAACATAAAACTATATTCCTGACATCTGACAGCAACCACATTTATAACTTGGTTTTACACTACTGCTTCCTGTCCCTTCAACCCACTGTAATTTCTTCAAATCCCTAAAATATAAAAGGATCTTAAGCTTTGCTGAGGGAATATAGGGTTATGTCTTCATTTTTGTTTTGATACAGAAAAAGAGAGTATGACTTTCCAAAAGCTGACCCTGATTCCCAGGTCTGCATGGCAAATAATGACATCTTTTTGAACAACATGAGAACCAAGAAATTACAGAGAGTGACCAACAGTGAATCTAGTGGGGGTCAGAAGCAGAGAGGAATGATTTTTAGCAGACAGGATACAGTTGAGGAACAGCTGCTGCATGGAATGACGTGGGGATGGACAAGAAACTTCCTTTACCACCTCCCTTTTTCTGTCTCCACAATGTATAAAATAGGAACATTTTTGAAAGCAGTGGCTAAATCTTATTATCAGTTAAATAGAAACTATCCAGGTCAAAACTATCAAGTGTCACTTATGCAAATAGCAATTTGTTAAAAATGTGCATTATAATCTTTTAAACCTTTTATCTTACTTATAAATTATATGAAAAATAGAACACATGTGCAACGTCATTTTGCTCATACAAAAATGGTAAAATTAACCTATCAAAGATAATAAAAACAACATATTGGCATGTGGTACAGTTCCAAGACAGTCAGTGTTACAAGTTACATTCTAATGTATATTAGAGACAGAAAATAACATTTTTCAAAAGCTTTCCTCAAGGCGTTTTTTACCTCTTGGTTCCTCAGGCTGTAGATCATGGGATTCAACATAAGAATGACTATTGTGTAGAAGACAGAGGCCATTTTGTCGGTGTCAAGGGAATGGTTTGATTTGGGCTGCAGATACATGAAGATCAGAGTCCCGTAGAATACAGTGACAGCAGTCAGATGAGAACCACAGGTTGAGGATGCTTTGCGCCTCCCTTCTGCAGATTGGATTCTCAGGATGGCAGCCACAAAGTATAGGTAAGAAATAAGGACCGTGGTCAAAGAGCTGATCATGTTGAATCCAGCAAAGATAAAAATCAAGATCTCTTTGAGGCTGGTGTCTGAGCATGCAAGGGCCATCAAAGGGACATCATCACAATAGAAGTGATTAATAGCATTGGGGCCACAGTAAATCAATCGAAAAGTAACAACTGTGTGGAGGAAAGCAACAGAAAAGCTGTATCAGTAAGGGCCTGCAACCAGTTGCATGCACACCTTTTGGGACATGATCACCATGTAGAGAAGAGGATTGCAGATGACCACATAGCAGTCATAAGCCATTACTGCAAGAAGGAACATCTCTAAAACCAAGAACTTTAGGAAAAAGCCCAGCTGTGTCGCACATGCATAGAGAGATATGGACCTGTTCTTGGTCAGGAGGATCTCCAGGAACTTTGGGGCTATTGATGAGGAGTAACAAAAGTCCACAAAGGCCAGATTACTGAGAAAAAAAAATACATGGGTGTGTGAAGGTGAGGATCCAACCAGATTATGGAAATCAGGCCAATGTTTCCCACCAGAGTCAGAGAATATACCACTAAAATGAGAAGAAAGAGAAGGATTTCAATCTCTCTCTGGACTGAAAAACCCAAAAGAATGAATTCCATCACCCTGGTAATATTCTCTTCAATCATTTGTTCTAGTCTCTGAACTGCAGAAGAGACAAGGTAAAGACAGATAAGTTATCAGGAGCAAGGAATTGTCATCAGATGCCAAAACGTGCGTGTTTTAACTTGAGAAATTATTGCTCATTGAAGCAGAATATCAGAACAAATAAATATATCCCCTATCAAACTCTCCTGTTTGACTATTTATAATTTTCTGAAGCCAAAAATTGAGGTTTAATAAAAATAATGTTTATAAAAATATGGGATATTTTAGGTTTAGATTATTTTTAGTTATATTAAATAACAGAGAATAAAGATGTTGTTAAATATCCTGCTCCCAATATTTACTTCTCAGTGGAGTAAAATTTTAATATGTAATACTTTATCTGTTTTAACAGACATATATTTTATTTTTAAAAATGTACATTATGCTAAATATAATAATACAAAGCCTAACAGGATAGTCAATGGATAGAAAAATGGAGGCAATTAAATACTCCTATTTGTGAATTAGGCAAGTTTTGGATTCCTTTTCAAATGCTACTTTCTAAAAGTGATAACGTACACTTGTAGTTAGAGTTAGAATACACATATGTTAAAAAGTAGAGTTCTTGATAATCATTTACTCAATGGACATGAGTTTGAGCAATCTCCAGGGGATAGTGAAGGACAGGGAAGGCTGGCATGCTGCAGCCCATGGGGTCACAAAGAGCCAGACATGACTGAGTGAGTGAACAATAACAAATAGTTTTACATTAATTATTTTCAACACTTATAATCAGGAATGCTTTCTAAATTATCTGGTAAATTTTTAGTGTAACAATAGCATGCACTCCTGCTTTTGAAAGGTAGCCATCTCTTTGACAAGAGAAATAGCAATTATATGGAAATGGTATTCCTATCATAATGTTCAACTTGCATGATGTGGTTTTTGAGAGTTCTATGCCTCTTTTCACTTCTGAGGCAAAGGAAGATAACTAGCTAATTTTAATTTCAGAAGTAAAGTTAAAAAGAAAAAAATTTTCATCATAGCAAATTAAAATGAAGTGTGCAAAATAGAAAGAATAACCCCTTACTTTTCCCCTAAACATTTCACCCAAAGGGAAGTTTTGTTTCTTGTTGTTGTTTTTTAACAAGTTACTGTGAGTAGTCAGAAAATGTGTCCTTTTAGTTTTTTCTCCTCTTTCTATTGACTCAGCTTAATATGATGACTTGTACCTAATGTGTTTTCCAGAAAAAAAATAATACACATGCACCTATGTGTATATACTTGTGTGTGTTAAGTCACTTCAGTTGTGTCTGACTCTTTGTGACACTATGAATTGTAGTCTGCAAAGGTCCTCTATCCACAGAATTCTCCAGGCAAGAATACTTTGGTGGGTTGTTGTACCCTCTTCCAGGGAATCTTCCCAACCCAGGAATCGAACCTGCATCTCCTTTGGCTCCTGAACTGCAAGCAGATGCTTTACTGCTGAGCCACTAGAGAAGCCTATATATATATATATATATATGCACACACATACATACATATATGGTAAATCATCTGCCTGCAATGTAGGAGACCCAGGTTCGATTTCTGTGTTGGGAAGAGCCCCTAAGAGAAGGAAATGTCAACCCACTTCAGTATTCTTGCCTGGAGAATCCAATGGACAGAGGAGCCTGGTGGGCTATAGTCCATAGGGTCGCAAGAGTCAGACACGACTTACCGACTAAACCAGCACCACATACATATATACATACATATGCATATATACAAACACACACATACTTACACATAAGTACATATATATCACATGAAAACTGTTTTCCCCCATTCATTTATTTTCCTCTTGCTGGAGGCAAAGCCTAGCTTGTGAAAGGCATTGTTTTAACTAACTTATCTTCCTGAACAGACATCTTAACAGAGCTACTGGCACTACAGATCACCATTCTGGCAAAAGAATGGAAAAAATGGTAAAATATTGATCTGAACATCATTTGCCCATTTCCATTGTGGTAATATAATAACTCTGGTCTCACTTTGGTCTTCCATGATAAATATCAATTTGGATATTTTAGAGGTAGTTAACAGATATTTTGATACTGAGTTACTTTTCATTGAGCATACATTGAAATCAGGCTTATTTTTTTATATTTCTTCTTTGTAATAAAAGGAAAAAGATGCCAAACTCACACAGCCACATCAATTAAAAAAAAAAAAAAACGTCCCTATTTTGTGAATTACTTTCAGCCACAAATGTCTCTTTTTTACATTTTTTTAAACCATCAAAAGTTTCCCCTGAGAGAAAGACAACACTCACACATACAAATGCTCTTCTTCCTTAGGAATTGGCTTCTACAGTTTCATCAATAAAGTGTTTTATTCTAAAGGAAACCCAAGTCTTGGGCAGAAGTCAAAGAGGATATTTTATTTGAGGTGGGCCAAGACAGGTAGTTCATTATTGTGTATACATGTCAGCTTCATCCAGCTGGGGAAGAGTTAGGCAGGGTCATCTACTTTCCTTTAAATTGTGAAAAGTGTCTACTAGAGGCTTGGGAAAGGAGGGTTATGGAAATGACCGACAGTACTTCTTAACCTACTTGGTTGTAGAAGAAATCTTCCCCTGAAACTTGAAATACCCAGGGTACCTGAATGTGTGAAGTAGACCTTTATAAAGTGCAGTCCCTATTCCTTGGGGACTTAATTCCTAATATTCCCCAGACGTGACTGCACCAGGTTCACTGACCCTCCAGGGTGCAACTGTGATTAGAAAGCTTCAATTAGGAAAAAAAAAAAAAAGCCTATAAAGACAAAGGTAAAATAGGTCTTATTTTAAACTAGAATGCTGTGAAGTAATTAGCCTCCAATTAAAATAAATTAATTAAATAAAAAATAAAAAATAAACTGTAGTGATGTAATCATGAAATCACTAATCCTTGATTCAGTTCACTTCAGTCACTCAGTCATGTCCAACTCTTTGCAGCCCCATGGACTGTAGGATGCCAGGCTTCCCTATCCATCACCAACTCCTGAAGATTACTCAGACTCATGTCTATCACTTTGGTCAGTAATGCCAGCCAAACATCTGATACTCTGTCGGTCCCTTCTCCTCTCGCCTTCAATTTCTCCCAGCATGAGGGTCTTTTCTAGTGAGTCAGGTCTTAGCATCAAGTGGCCAAAGTACTGGAGTTTCAGCTTCACCATCGGTCCTTCCAATGAATATTCAGGACTGATTTACTTTTTGGATAGATTGGTTGGATCTCCTTGCTGTCCAAGTTCAAAAACATCAATTCTTCTGCACTCAGCTTTCTTTATATTCCAATTCTCACATCCATATATGACTACTGGAAAAACCATAGCTTTGACTAGAAGGACCTTTGTTGGCAAAGTAATGTTTCTGCTTTTTAATAGGGTGTCTAGGTTGATAATAGCTTTTCTTCCAAGGAGCAAGGGTCTTTTAATGTCATGGCTGCAGTCATTATCTGCACTGATTTTGGAGCCCCCCAAATAAAGTTTCTCATTGTTTCCATTGTTTCCCCATCTATTAGCATGAAGTGATTGGACCAGATGCCATAATATAAATCTTAAGTTGTTTTCTTTATTCTTTGCTACGTGTAGACCTAAGAACAATAAATACCCTCTATTTACATCATATGTCATTAAAATTCAGCTTTTAAAATTACATAGCATTAATTTGTGTGTGACCTGTGGCAAGAATCTAAGCTATTGTTTTTCCACACTGTGAACTAATTTTCTTAATATTATTAATTAAATAATCTATCTCCTTCTTATTATATTTATAGTTAACAAGACTTTAAAAGTATCAACTCATTTACTAAAATATCTCAATAAAATCCATGAGTTTAGAGTTTTAGAAAACTTTTAAGTCATTTTTACATATGCTTTACTTTATGAAAAGAAAATGTTTTTTAAGAACATAAATAAAGTATAGTTGACACCTGAACAACAGGTGTTTGAACTGCATGGATCCATTCATATGCCATTTTCTCTTCAATAAATACTACTACAGTCCTACTCTATTCAAAGTTGGTTGACTCTTCAGATGAAGAACTTCATATCTAATGCAAAATTAAAGCAAATTCTACAGCCAGTTGGGTAGGATTAGGGACACAAACCCCACTGGTTGTAGAATTTGTTTTAATTTTGCATTAGATAAAGATGGGCTCAATAAAAGACAGAAATTGTATGAACCTAAGAGAAGCAAAAGATATTAAGAAGAGGTGGCAAGAATACACAGAAGCATTATACAAAAAAGCTCTTCATGACTCAGATAATCACGATGGCATGATCACTTTTCACCTCCATGGAAGCAGCTTGCCAGTCTTCCCTGTCCTTCACTATCTCCGAGAGTTTGCTCAGACTCATGTACATTCAGTCAGTGATGCCACCCAACTATCTCATCCTCCATCACCTCCTACTCCTCCTGTCCTCAAACTTTCTCAGCATCAAGGTCTTTTCTAATGAGTTGGCTCTCACATCAGCTGGCCAAAGTATTGGAACTTCAGATTCAGCATCAGTCCTTCCAATGAATATTCAGGTTTAATTTCCTTTAGGATTAATTGGTTTGATCTCCCTGCAGTCCAAGGACTCTCAAGAATCTTCTCCAGCATTACAATTTGAAAGAATAAATTCTTTGACCCTCAGTCTTCTTTACAGTCCAACCGTCTCATCCATACATGACTACTGGAAACAAAGTGAAAGTGAAGTCGTTCAGTCGTGTCCGACTCTTAGCGACCCCATGGACTGCAGCCTACCAGGCTCCTCCGTCCATGGGATTTTCCAGGCAAGAGTACTGGAGTGCGGTGCCATTGCCTTCTCCAACTAGAAACAAACAAACAAACATAGCCTTGTACTTATTTTAATGCAAAAATTATCTTTTTAGCAGCGCTGTTCTTTGCAAAGTTGTTTGTGTTCGTATGCTGCCTCTAGTGTATGTCCTCCCACTCCTCATGAAATCATTCCAGTCACTCTTTTATTCCCATTATTCACTATAAAGTCCACTTAAGAAGATCATGCTATTTAAACTATCACCCATATTTGCCATAGTTTTCCCTTCCTTCATGAATTTTCTCACATTTGAATTTTCATGCCCCTCTGAATTTTTTCCCTGAATGTTCATCCTCAGCTTCATTACTGGTTTCTCTTCATTGCCTTGATCTCTAAATGTTGGACAGACATAAGTTCAAGTCTTTGTAAATTTAATCTGTTTATATCTACACATTTTCCTTTACTTGTTAATTACATTCAGTCTTATTCCATATGACCTAAATCAAATCCCTTATGATTATACAGTGGAAGTGAGAAGAGAAATAGATTTAAAGGCCTAGATTTGATAGATAGAGTGCCTGATGACCTATGGAATGAGGTTCGTGACATTGTACAGGAGACAAGGATCAAGACCATCCCCATGGAAAAGAAATGCAAAAAAGCAAAATGGCTGTCTGGGGAGGCCTTACAAATAGCTGTGAAAAGAAGAGAAGCGAAAAGCAAAGGAAAAAAGGAAAGATATAAACACCTGAATGCAGAGTTCCAAAGAATGGCAAGAAGAGATAAGAAAGCCTTCCTCAGCGATCAATGTAAAGAAATAGAGGAAAACAACAGAATGGGAAAGACTGGAGATCACTTCAAGAAAATCAGAGATACCAAAGGAATATTTCATGCAAAGATGGGCTTGATAAAGGACAGAAATGGTATGGACCTAACGGAAGCAGAAGATATTAAGAAGAGATGGCAAGAATACACAGAAGAACTGTACAAAAAAGATCTTCACGACCCAGATAATCACGATGGTGTGATCACTGACCTAGAGCCAGACATCCTGGAATGTGAAGTCAAGTGGGCTTTAGAAAGCATCACTACGAACAAAGCTAGTGGAGGTGATGGAATTCCAGTTGAGCTATTCCAAATCCTGAAAGATGATGCTGTGAAAGTGCTGCACTCAATATGCCAGCAAATTTGGAAAACTCAGCAGTGGCCACAGGACTCGAAAAGGTCAGTTTTCATTCCAATCACAAAGAAAGGCAATGCCAAAGAGTACTCAAACTACTGCACAATTGCACTCATCTCACAAGCTAGTAAAGTAATGCTCAAAATTCTCCAAGCCAGGCTTCAGCAATATGTGAACCGTGAAATTCCTAATGTTCAAGCTGGTTTTAGAAAAGGCAAAGGAACCAGAGATCAAATTGCCAACATTCGCTGGATCATGGAAAAAGCAAGAGAGTTCCAGAAAAACATCTATTTCTGCTTTATTGACTATGCCAAAGCCTTTGCCTGTGTGGATCACAATAAACTGTGGGAAATTCTGAAAGAGATGGGAATACCAGACCACCTGATCTGCCTCTTGAGAAATGTGTATGCAGGTCAGGAAGCAATAGTTAGAACTGGACATGGAACAACAGACTGATTCCAAATAGGAAAGGAGTACATCAAGGCTGTATATTGTCACCCTGCGTATTTAACTTACATGCAGAGTACATCATGAGAAACGCTGGACTGGAAGAAACACAAGCTGGAATCAAGATTGCTGGGAGAAATATCAATAACCTCAGATATGCAGATGACACCACCCTTATGGCGGAAAGTGAAGAGGAACTAAAAAGCCTCTTGATGAAGGTGAAAGTGGACAGTGAAAAAGTTGGCTTAAAGGTCAGCATTCAGGAAACGAAGATCATGGCATCCGGTCCCATCACTTCATGGGAAATAGATGGGGAAACAGGGGAAACAGTGTCAGACTTTATTTTTCTGGGCTCTAAAATCACTGCAGATGGTGACTGCAGCCATGAAATTAAAAGACGCTTACTCCTTGGAAGGAAAGTTATGACCAACCTAGATAGCATATTCAAAAACAGAGACGTTACTTTGCCAACAAAGGTTCGTCTAGTCAAGGCTATGGTTTTTCCTGTGGTCATGTATGGATGTGAGAGTTGGACTGTGAAGAAGGCTGAGTGCTGAAGAATTGATGCTTTTGAACTGTGGTGTTGGAGAAGACTCTTGAGAGTCCCTTGGACTGCAAGGAGATCCAACCAGTCCATTCTGAGGGAGATCAGCCCTGGGATTTCTTTGGAAGGAATGATGCTAAAGCTGAAACTCCAGTACTTTGGCCACCTCATGTGAAGAGTTGACTCATTGGAAAAGACCATGTTTTGGGAGGGATTGGGGGCAAGAGGAGAAGGGGACAACAGAGGATGAGATGCCTGGATGGCATCACTGACTCGATGGACATCAGTCTGAGTGGACTCTGGGAGTTGGTGATGGACAGGGAGGTCTGGCGTGCTGTGATTCATGGGGTTGCAAAGAGTCGGACACGACTGAACGACTGATCTCATCTGATATGCAAATTGTTCCCAATGTAACTCTTCACCTTAGTACATTCTGAATTCTGAACTCTCACATTCAACATAAGATTGATGTCTTTACTTGGTAGTGCACTAAGTATCTTAGATTTAGTGTCCATAATTGAGTTTCTAATACCATGTCCTTTCCTTTCTCAAGCCTGTTCCTCTCTAAGTCCTCTGAATCCTATGGTTGCTCCAGGCAAATACCTTGAGTGACTGTTGATTTGGAGAAATTCAGAGTGGTGTTACCTTCCAATTCATCTGGCATCCAACTTATTTTACCAGCTAAAATGCTACTCCATGTTTTTATCCATCATCCTTTCAGCTAGGTTCCCTGTTTCCATCCTTTCTCTCTTCAGTCGATAGTAAAGCAGAGTAATTTATTTAAAAAGTAAGTTAGGTTATTTCATTCCCTGGCCCAGAATCCTCCAATAGTTGTCCATTTCACCCAGTATAGAAATCAGATTCTTTCTTATGTTTTTTTCAAATTTAAAATTTTTTCAAATTTTGAATTGGAAGATAATTGCTTGACAATGTCGTGTCGATTTCTGCTGTACAACAATGTGAGTCATCTTTAAGTAGACATATATCTCCTCTTGAGTTTCCCTCCTAGTTCCCCGCTCTATCCCATCCTCTAGGTCATCACAGAGCACCAAATGAGCTCCCTGTCCTCTACAGAAATTTCCCACTAGGTCTCTATTATACACATGGTGGTGTTTACATGTCAATGCTCCATTTTCAATTTGCCCCACTCTCTCGGATATGCAGAGGACACTGTTCTAATGGCAGAAAGAAAAGAGAAACTAAGGAACCTTCTGATGAAGGTGAAAGAGGAGAGTGAAAAAGCTGGCTTAATACTCAGCATTCAAAAAACTCAGGTCATGGCATTCAACCCCATCACTTCATGGCAAATAGATGGGGAAAAAGTGGAAACAGTGCTAGATTTTATTTTCTTGGGCTCCAAAATTTCTGCAGACTGTGACTGTAGCCACAAAATTAAAAGATGTTTGCTCCTTGGAAGAAAAGATAATAAATCTAGACAACTTCTTAAAAATCAGAGACATTACTCTGCTGACAAAAGTCCGTATAATCAAAGCTATAATTTTTTCAGTAGTCATGTAAAGATGTGACAGTTGAACCATAAAGAAGGCTGACCACTAAATTATTGATGCCTTCCAATTGTGGAGCTGCAGAAGACTATTGAGAGTCCTTGGACTGCAAGAACATCAAACCAGTCAATCCTAAAGGAAATCAACACTGAGTATTCATTGGAAGGACTAATGAAGAAGCTCCAATGATTTGGCCCCCTGATATGAAGTACTGACTCATTGGAAAAGACCCCAATGCTGGGAAAGATTGAGGGCTGGAAGAGAAAGGAGTGACAGAGAATGAGATGGTTGGATGGCATAACTGACTCAATGGACATGAGTTTGAGCAAACTCCAAGAGATGGTGAAACACAGGGAAGCCTGGCATGCTGCAGTCCATGGGTTTGAAAAGAACCAGACATGTTTAGGGGCTGATTGACAACTCCTTCTCCTGTGTCCACAAGTCCCTTCTCTATGTCTGTGTCTCTATTCCTGTCCTGCAGTCAGGTTCATCAGCACCATTTTTCTAGATTCCATATATATGCATTAATATATGATAGAATGTGGCCCACTGGAGAAGGGAATGGCAAACCACTGATTGGACTTCATTTGATGGCTTCATTATCTTGTTTTCATCATGATGAGACTTTTGTGCTCTGTCTAATTTCTGGAAAATGATCAAACCCTAAATATGAGCATTTTAATCATATTTTGATTCATAATTTCCATTCTAGAGTTATGAAGAAACCAAAACTTTGTCTAATTATTGCAGCTCACACACTATCACCTCTTCCAGACTATGCACACATGGTGTATGGCGTCTCACATTGGTAGTACATATATTTCACATTTGCTACTTCAATCCTATCTTCATCTGAGTTAGCTTTTACCTAGCTGACTATTTAGGATTTTATTTTTTAATTCAGGGAAATATTAAACCCATTGGTATCCTTTAATGCATTCTAGCAGGACCTTCCCTGATAAGCTAAAAATCCAAAATATGAAAAAAAAAATAGTAGCAGCATTGAATTTGAAAAAAGAATTAATCAGTGATCCTATTACCAAATTATTTGGTGTTAGTGAATATTAAGTATCTCTCCACAAAATTTACAAGTTCCCAAGTGCCTGTTGCTTGCCCATAATATATAATATGAAATAAATTAGGTTAATATTTCCATTTCTAGTCCGTTTGCAAAAATTCAGAATATCTGGGAAAACTAAGAAAAATATATATATTTTTGTAGCTACCATTCTTTACTTGTCTATTTTGATTGAATAATTGCTGATCATTAAGTAAAGAGAAACTGAAGTCAGAGTGTGCTTGAGTGCCAGTGATGAAACTAGTCTCTCTGGGTCTTATTACAAAACTCTTCCCTGCAAACAGAATCCCCTGCTGTAATTGCTGAAAGTAGATTTACCTTTTAATCAGTTTCAAGGAGACATTAAAATAATTTCTCAGCTTTTTTCTTGGGGATGTATTAACAGAAACCAATTTCAACAAACAAAGTTTAAACTCAGGATTAATGAATATGGGGTGCAGTTTGAGTGTGTTGAAGGAATCATCTGATTCCTCAGGGATGACTCTGTCCTCCGCCTTGAAGCATCTTCCTTTGGGAGATCAAACTGCAGACTGCAGTAGGAAGATTAGAGGTTTTGGAGCAGGATGTAGGTTTGACTCAGATTCATCAATTACCTCCCCACACACACTTGGGAAAGTCATAAACTCTGAGCCCCAATTAAGAAAGAAAAATACTACTTATAACACCAGGCACTTTTGATGAATAAACCTTTAATGGACAGTAAATGAATTTGCAAACTGAAAATTGATGCTGCTGTAATAATTGCAAGTAGAATGATAGTAACGATGGTAACTGTGACTAAGATTTATTGGGTCCTAATTATGTGCCAAGCAAGGTAGTAAAAAGATCTACATTCTTTATATTATTATTCCTTACAAAACACAATGATGCAGGAAAATACTCCCATATTTTAGATAAGAGAAATTCAGACAATTTAAATAATTTGTCTCAAGTCACAGCTGATTAAATCTTTAGCTAGTATCAAGAATCAAGGTCTAACTGCAGAATGGCTATTATTTCAAAATTAATGCAATCTAAAATTCTCAAGAATGTACTATTACTGTGTCCCTTTCAGAATGTCTAACAAACTTCCTGGATACTTGTGTCATTTTTGTAGTAGTATAATAGAGAGATGATAGATAGACAAATGCATACATACATAGATACTTATGCATATCATTAACTTGTTTTAAATATCTCAACCAAAGAAATTTTCTTTCCTCAAATAATAATCCCAGTATAGAACCCCTTATCACACCAATATAAACCAGAGAGCAGTAAACTATAAAATTACATCTCTAAATTCTCTTGTTTTTGAAGTACACACACATCATCTATAATATGTATTTTTTTCACTTTGAATTCCACTTTTTCTATCACATCCAGAGGTAACAACTGTAAAGGACAGTTTGAAGTTTTATATATATATATATATATTTTTTTTTTTCTTGTGTGAAGATTTGCTGACCTGTATGACATTAGTTTTAAAAAGGATGTATTAGTATTTCAAAGCACAAGCTGAAACAGCTACTTACAGACTTTCAGTGATTTTTATCTTTTTACTAAGAAAACTAATTATCATATAATCAGGTTTTTTACTATGGGAATTTTCAAACCTATACAAAATTATAAGATTTAACACGATAATTTCCTCCATAAAACCTGCCAGCTTTAACATGTCTGTTCATTGTCAGATAGGTTCCATCCATACCTCCTGTTGTTCAGTGGCTCTGTTCATCTGTAGGTCCATTCATGTTGCTACAAATGGCATTATTTCGTTTTTTCTTTATGGCTCAGTAGTAGTATTTTCGGAGAAGGCAATGGCAACCCACTCCAGTACTCTTGCCTGGAAAATCCCATGGATGGAGGAGCCTGGTGGGCTGCAGTCCATGGGGTGGCTAAGAGTCGGACACGACTGAGCGACTTCACTTTCACTTTTCACTTTCATGCATTGGAGAAGGAAATGGCAACCCACTCCAGTCTTCTTGCCTGGAGAATCCCAGGGATGGGGGAGCCTCATGGGCTGCCGTCTATGGGGTCGCACAGAGTCGGACACGACTGAAGCGACTTAGCAGCAGCAGCAGCAGTAGTATTCTACTGTATATATTTTAATTGTAAGGACATATAGGATGGATAAACAACAAGGTCCCACTGTATAACACAGGGAACTATATTAAATATTCTGTGATAAACCATAATAGAAATTAACATGAAGAAAATATATATATATATATATATATATATATATATATATATAAAATGCATGCTCAGTCACTCAGTCATGTCTACCTCATTGAGACCCCATGAACTGTAAGCCTTCCAGGCATAATATATACATATATGTATACACAGAGATATGAATCACTTTGCTCTGCAGAAGAAATTAATGTCAACTATCCTTTAATAAAAAATAAAAAATAAATAAAATGTGCCTTATACATACATGGGAATATCAGTGTTAAAAAGAAATTCTGCCATATGTGACAACATAAATGAGCCTGGAGGATACTGTAAGTAAAATAAGCCAGTTAGAGTAGGATACACTGCTTATTATTCCACTTATATAATGTACCTAAAATAGTCCTTGAAAGAAATGGTAGAATGGTGGTTGCGGGGGAGGAGCCAAGATGGCGGAGGAGTAGGATGGGGAGAACACTCTCTCCCCCACAAATACATCAAAAGAGCATTTAAACGTAGAGTAAATTCCATAAAACAACTTCTGAATGCCGGCAGAGGACATCAGGCACCCAGAAAAGCAATCCAACTCTTCGAAAAGGAGGTAGGAAAAAATATGAAAGACAAAAAAAGAGACAAAAGAGGGAGGGATGGAATTCCGTCCCGGGAAGGGAGTCTTAAAAAGAGAGAAGTTTCCAAATATCAGGAAACCTTCTCACTGCCGAATCTGTGCCGAGCTTTGGAAGCACAGAGGGCAACATAACAGGGAGAAAAAATAAATAAACAATTAAAACTCGCAGATTGCGAGCCCTACGGTAACTCCCCCAGCGGAGAAGTAGCGCAGACGCCTGCACATGCCATTAGCAAGCGGGGGCTGGGCAGGGAGGCGCGGCGCGTGCTGCATCGCTTAGAGTAACAATCTGGCCTGAATACCCTGAGCGCTATCTGAGCGAAATAATTTGGGCTAGCAAACCAGACTGTGGGATATCTACCACGCGAAAAGCCAGCCCCAACCTAAGACACCGCCAGGTCCGTGCACGGAGCAAAGGACTGAACAGAGATAGCCGGCTGCAGACCTTCCCCCTCCGGTGACAGGCAGCCAGAGCCGGAAGGGGGTAATCGCAGCCCCAGAGAGACATTATCTATAAAAGTGTAAGCAGGCTTCTTTGCTAATTAAACTTCTTGGGGGTCTGGACGGTTAACATCTGCCTGAGAAGGTGCGCCGGTTTTACACCCACATAACCTAGTGGCGGGGAGGCGATAAGTCGCAGCATTGGCGCTCCCCAAACACCTCATCACCTGAGCTGCTCGGACCTGGGAAGAGCACAAAACGCAGGCCCAACTGAGTCTGCAACTCTGAGGACCACCCGAGTGCCTGAACCTGAGTGGCTTGGACCTGGGAGGTACATGCAGCCCAGGGCCGGCCTCAGATTGATCCCAGCGGAACAACCTAGAGCCTGAGCAGTGTGGGCAGGGAAGCTACACGCACCGTGAGCCGGGGCAGACCCAGTGTGGCTGAGGCACTGCGAGCGCACGCCAGTGTTACTTGTTTGCAGCATCCCTCCCTCCCTCCCCACAGTGCAACTGAACAAGTGAGCCTAAAAAAAAAAAGTTTCCTCCACTGTCCCCTTTGTGTCAGGGCAGAAACCAGACACTGAAGAGACCAGCAAACAGAAGAAGCTATAACAGAGGGAAACGCCCTGGAAGCTACAGGCAATAGATGAAAACCCTGTGGTTACTACGGACTACATAGGAAGGGGCCTATAGATCTTAAGAAATATAAGTCGGACCAAGGAACTAGCCAAAAATGAACTGAACCCACAATACTCACAACAAAACCAGAAAAAGTCCTAGATATATTTTTCCTATTTTTACGATCATTCTTTCTTTTTTTTTTAATTAAAAAAAATTTTTAAGTCCTCTATTGTTCCTTTAATTTTCACTTTTATAACCTATTACTTTGCAAAAAAAAAAAAAAAAAGACCCCATTTTTTTTTCTTCTTCAGCAAACTTCATATATATATATTTCATAATTTTTTGACCTTGTTTTATCTTTTTTTTTTCTTATTTTCTTTAACATTGTATTTTTGAAATTTCAAACTCTACTCTAGTTTTTCAATTTTAGCTTTTTGATATATGTTGTCAATTTTGTACCTATAGTTCTTTTTATAATTTCTGTGACTTTTTTTTTTCTGTTTCTTTCTCTTCTTTTATATAACATTTTATATCTGAAATTCCAAACTCTACTCCAGATTTTTAATTTATGCTTTTTGGTATTTGATATCAATTTTGTACCTGTATTTTCTTTATGATTTTTGTGACATTATTTATTTTTATTTGTTTGTTTTCTCTGTTTATGCTTCTTCTTCTTTTTTTTAACATTGTATTTTTGAATATCCAAACTCTACTCTAGATTTTTAATTTTTGCTTTTTGGTATTAGTTATCAATTTTGTACCTATATTTTCTTTATAATTTTCGCGACCTTGTTTGTTTTTCTTTGTTCGTTTTTTCTCTCTTTCTTTTCCTTCTTCTTTTCTTTAACATCGTATTTTTGAAATTCCAAACTCTACTCTAGATTTTTAATTTTTGCTTTTATGTATTTGTTACCAATTTGGTACCTTTAAGAACCCAATCTTCAGGACCCATTTTTCACTAGGGAGCAAGATTACTGGCTTGACTGCTTTCTCTCCCTTTGGACTCTCCTTTTTCTCCACCAGGTCACCTGTGTCTCCTCCCTAACCCCTCTCTACTCTACCCAACTCTGTGAATTTCTGTGTGTTCCAGACGGTGGAGAACACTTAGGGAACTGATTACCGGCTGGATCTGTCTCCCTCCTTTTCATTCCCCCCTTTTATCCTTCTGGCCACCTCTGTCTCCTTCCTCCTTCTTCTCTTCTCTGTATAATTCCATGAACATCTCTGTCCGGTCCAGTTGTGGAGTGCACATAAGGAAGTGACAACTGGCTAGCTCACTCTCTCCACTATTGATTCCGCCTCATTTCATTTGGGTCACCTCTAACGCCCTCCTCCCTCTTCTCTTCTCCATGTAATGCTGTGAACCTCTCTGAGTGACCCTCACAATAGAGAAACTTTTCATCTTTAACATTGATGTTTTATCAATGGTGCTGTATAGAAGGAGAAGTTTTGAAACTTCTGTAAAAATAAGACCAATAACTGGAAGCAGGAGGCTTAAGTCCAAACCCTAACTCCAGGGAACTCCTGACTCCAAGGAACATTAATTGACAGGAGCTCATCAAACGCCTCCATACCGACACTGAAACCAAGCACCACACAAGGGCCAATGAGTTCCAGGGCAAGACATACCAAGCAAATTCTCCAGCAACAAAGGAACACAGCCCTGAGCTTCAAAATACAAGCTGCCCAAAGTCACCCCAAAACCATAGACATCTCATAACTCATTACTGGACATTTCATTGCACTCCAGAGAGAAGAAATACAGCTCCACCCACCAGAACACCGACACAAGCTTCCCTAACCAGGAAACCTTGACAAGTCACCTGTACAAACCCACACACAGCGAGGAAAAGCCACAATAAAGAGAACTCCACAAACTTCCAGAATACAGAAAGGACACCCCAAACTCAGCAATTTAAACAAGATGAAGAGACAGAGGAATACCCAGCAGATAAAGGAACAGGATAAATGCCCACCAAACCAAACAAAAAAGGAAGAGATAGGGAATCTACCTGATAAAGAATTCTGAATAAGGATAGTGAAATTGATCCAAAATCTTGAAGTTAAAATGGAATCACAGATAAATAGCCTGGAGACAAGGATTGAGAAGATGCAAGAAAGGTTTAACAAGGGCCTGGAAGAAATAAAAAAGGGTCAATATATAATGAATAATGCAATAAGTGAAATTAAAAACACTCTGGAGGCAACAAATGGTAGAATGACAGAGGCAGAAGATAGGATTAGTGAATTAGAAGATGGAATGGTAGAAATAAATGAATCAGAGAGAATAAAAGAAAAACGAATTAAAGGAAATGAGGACAATCTCAGAGACCTCCAGGACAATATTAAATGCTACAACATTCGAATCATAGGGGTTCCAGAAGAAGAAGACAAAAAGAAAGACCATGAGAAAATACTTGAGGAGATAATAGTTGAAAACTTCCCTAAAATGGGGAAGGAAATAATCACCCAAGTCCAAGAAACCCAGAGAGTCCCAAACAGGATAAACCCAAGGCGAAACACCCCAAGACACATATTAATCAAATTAACAAAGATCAAACACAAAGAACAAATATTAAAAGCAGCAAGGGAAAAACAACAAATAACACACAAGAGAATTCCCATAAGGATAACAGCTGATCTTTCAATAGAAACTCTCTAAGCCAGGAGGGAATGGCAAGACATACTTAAAATGATGAAAGAAAATAACCTACAGCCCAGATTATTGTACCCAGCAAGGATTTCATTCAAATATGAAGGAGAAATCAAAAGCTTTTAAGGCAAGCAAAAGCTGAGAGAATTCTGCACCACCAAACCAGCTCTCCAACAAATACTAAAGGATATTCTCTCGACAGGAAACACAAAAACGGTGTATAAATTCAAACCCAAAACAATAAAGTAAATGGCAATGTGATCATACTTATCAGTAATTACCTTAAACCTTAAATGGGTTGAATGCCCCAACCAAAAGACAAAGACTGGCTGAATGGACACAAAAACAAGACCCCTACATATGTTGTCTACAAGAGACCCACCTCAAAACAGGCGACACATACAGACTGAAAGTGAAGGGCTGGAAAAAGAATTTCCATGCAAATAGGGACCAAAAGAAAACAGGAGTAGCAATACTCATATCAGATAAAATAGACTTTAAAACAAAGGCTGTGAAAAGAGACAAAGAAGGTCACTACATAATGATCAAAGGATCAATCCAAGAAGAAGATATAACAATTATAAATATATATGCACCCAACACGGGAGCACCGCAGTATGTAAGACAAACACTAACAAGTATGAAAGGAGAAATTAACAATAACACAATAATAGTGGGAGACTTTAATACCCCACTCACATCTATGGATAGATCAACTAAACAGAAAATTAACAAGGAAACACAAACTTTAAATGATACAATAGACCAGTTAGACCTAATTGATATCTATAGGACATTTCATCCCAAAACAATGAATTTCACCTTTTTCTCAAGCGCACATGGAACCTTCTCGAGGATAGATCACATCCTGGGCCATAAAGCTAGCCTTGGTAAATTCAAAAAAATAGAAATCATTCCAAGCATCTTTTCTGACCACAATGCACTAAGATTAGATCTCAATTACAACAGAAAAACTATTAAAAATTCCAACATATGGAGACTGAACAACATGCTGCTGAATAACCAACAAATCACAGAAGAAATCAAGAAAGAAATCAAAATTTGCATAGAAATGAATGAAAATGAAAACGCAACAACCCAAAACCTGTGGGACATGGTAAAAGCAGTCCTAAGGGGAAAGTTCATAGCAATACAGGCATACCTCAAGAAACAAGAAAAAAGTCAAATAAATTACCTAACTCTACACCTAAAGCAACTAGAAAAGGAAGAAATGAAGAACCCCAGGGTTAGCAGAAGGAAAGAAATTTTAAAAATTAGAGCAGAAATGAATGCAAAAGAAACAAAAGAGACCATAGCAAAAATCAACAAAGCCAAAAGCTGGTTCTTTGAAAGGATAAATAAAATTGACAAACCATTAGCCAGACTCATCAAGAAACAAAGGGAGAAAAATCATTCAATAAAATTAGAAATGAAAATGGAGAGATCACAACAGACAACACAGAAACACAAAGGATCATAAGAGACTACTATCAACAATTATATGCCAATAAAATGGACAATGAGGAAGAAATGGACAAATTCTTAGAAAAGTACAAGTTTCCCAAACTGGACCATGAAGAAATAGAAAATCTTAACAGACCCATCACAAGCATGGAAATTGAAACTGTAATCAAAAATCTTCCAGCAAACAAAAGCCCAGGTCCAGATGGCTTTACAGCTGAATTCTACCAAAAATTTAGAGAAGAGCTAACACCTATCCTACTCAAACTCTTCCAGAAAATTGCAGAGGAAGGTAAACTTCCAAACTCATTCTATGAGGCCACCATCCCCCTAATACCAAAACCTGAAAAAGATCCCTCAAAAAAAGAAAACTACAGCTCAATATCACTGATGAACATAGATGCAAAAATCCTTAACAAAATTCTAGCAATCAGAATCCAACAACACATTAAAAAGATCATACACCATGGCCAAGTGGGCTTTATCCCAGGGATGCAAGGATTCTTCAATATCCACAAATCAATCAATGTTATATACCACATTAACAAACTGAAAAATAAAAACCATATGATTATCTCAATAGATGCAGAGAAAGCCTTTGACAAAATTTAACACCCATTTATGATAAAAACTCTCCAGAAAGCAGGAATAGAAGGAACATACCTCAACATAATAAAAGCTATATATGACAAACCCACAGCAAACATTATCCTCAATGGTGAAAAATTGAAAGCATTTCCTCTAAAGTCAGGGACAAGACAAGGGTGCCCACTTTCACCATTACTATTCAACATAGTTTTGGAAGTTTTGGCCGCAGCAATCAGAGCAGAAAAAGAAATAAAAGGAATCCAAATTGGAAAAGAAGAAGTAAAACTCTCACTGTTTGCAGATGACATGATCCTCTACATAGGAAACCCTAAAGACTCCACCAGAAAATTACTAGAACTAATCAATGACTATAGTAAAGTTTCAGGATATAAAATCAACACACAGAAACCCCTTGCATTCCTATACACTAATAATGAGAAAACAGAAAGAGAAATTAAGGAAACAATTCCATTCACCATTGCAACGGAAAGAATAAAATACTTAGGAATATATCTACCTAAAGAAACTAAAGACCTATATATAGAAAACTATAACACTGTTGAAAGAAATCAAAGAGCACACTAATAGATGGAGAAATATACCATGTTCATGGATTGGAAGAATCAATATAGTGAAAATGAGTATACTACCCAAAGCAATTTATAGATTCAATGCAATCCCTATCAAGCTACCAACAGTATTCTTCACAGAGCTAGAACAAATAATTTCACAATTCATATGGAAATACAAAAAACCTCGAATAGCCAAAGCAATCTTGAGAAAGAAAATGGAACTGGAGGAATCAACCTACCTGACTTCAGGCTGTACTACAAAGCCACAGTTATCAAGACAGTATGGTACTGGCACAAAGACAGAAATATAGATCAATGGAACAAAATAGAAAGCCCAGAGATAAATCCACGCACATATGGACACCTTATCTTTGACAAAGGAGGTAAGAATATACAATGGATTAAAGACAATCTCTTTAACAAGTGGTGCTGGGAAATCTGGTCAACCAGTTGTAAAAGAATGAAACTAGAACACTTTCTAACACCATACACAAAAATAAACTCAAAATGGATTAAAGATCTAAACATAAGACCAGAAACTATAAAACTCCTAGAGGAGAACATAGGCAAAACACTCTCTGACACACATCACAGCAGTATCCTCTATGACCCACCTCCCAGAATATTGGAAATAAAAGCAAAAATAAACAAATGGGACCTAATTAACCTTAAAAGCTTCTGCACATCAAAGGAAACTATCAGCAAGGTGAAAAGACAGCCTTCAGAATGGGAGAAAATAATAGCAAATGAAGCAACTGACAAACAACTAATTTCAAAAATATACAAGCAACTCCTACAGCTCAACTCCAGAAAAATAAATGACCCAATCAAAAAATGGGCCAAAGAACTAAATAGACATTTCTCCAAAGAAGACATACAGATGGCTAACAAACACATGAAAAGGTGCTCAACATCACTCATTATCAGAGAAATGCAAATCAAAACCACTATGAGGTACCATTTCACACCAGTCAGAATGGCTGTGAAAATTAAAAAAAAAAAAAAAGAAAGAATGGTGGTTCCCAGGATCTGGGAGGACGGGTCAATAAGAGTTGTTTAGGAAAGAAATGTATCAGTTATACAAGATGAATAGCTTTATTTTTTTTTTTTAATTTTATTTTATTTTTAAACTTTACATAATTGTATTAGTTTTGCCAAATATCAAAATGAATCCATCACAGGTATACATGTGCTCTCCATCCTGAACCCTCCTCCTTCCTCCCTCCCCATACCATCCCTCTGGGTCGTCCCAGTGCACTAGCCCCAAGCATCCAGTATCGTGCATTGAACGACTGGCATCTCGTTTCATACATGATATTTTACATGTTTCAATGCCATTCTCCCAAATCTTCCCACCCTCTCCCTCTCCCACAGAGTCCATAAGACTGTTCCATACATCAGTGTCTCTTTTGCTGTCTCGTACACAGGGTTATTGTTATCATCTTTCTAAATTCCATACATATGCGTTAGTATACTGTATTGGTGTTTTTCCTTCTGGCTTACTTCACTCTGTATAATAGGCTCCAGTTTCATCCACCTCATTAGAACTGATTCAAATGAATTATTTTTAATGGCTGAGTAATACTCCATTGTGTATATGTACCACTGCTTTCTTATCCATTCATCTGCTGATGGACATCTAGGTTGCTTCCATGTCCTGGCTATTATAAACAGTGCTGTGATGAACATTGGGGTACATGTGTCTCTTTCCCTTCTGGTTTCCTCAGTGTGCATGCCCAGCAGTGGGATTGCTGGATCATAAGGCAGTTCTATTTTCAGTTTTTAAAGGAATCTCCACACTGTTCTCCATAGTGGCTGTACTAGTTTGCATTCCCACCAACAGTGTAAGAGGGTTCCCTTTTCTCCACATCCTCTCCAGCATTTATTATTTGTAGACTTTTGGATCGCAGCCATTCTGACTAGTGTGAAATGGTACCTCATAGTGGTCTTGATTTGCATTTCTCTGACAATGAGTGATGTTGAGCACCTTTTCATGTGTTTGTTAGCCATCTGTATGTCTTCTTTGGAGAAATGTCTATTTAGTTCTTTGGCCCATTTTTTGATTGGGTCATTTATTTTTCTGGAGTTGAGCTGTAGGAGTTGCTTGTATATTTTTGAGATTAGTTGTTTGTCAGTTGCTTCATTTGTTATTATTTTCTCCCATTCTGAAGGCTGTCTTTTCACCTTGCTGATAGTTTCCTTTGATGTGCAGAAGCTTTTAAGGTTAATTAGGTCCCATTTGTTTATTTTTGCTTTTATTTCCGATATTCTGGGTGGTCGGTCATAGAGGATACTGCTGTGATGTGTGTCAGAGAGTGTTTTGCCTATGTTCTCCTCTAGGAGTTTTATAGTTTCTGGTCTTATGTTTAGATCTTTAATCCATTTTGAGTTTATTTTTGTGTATGGTGTTAGAAAGTGTTCTAGTTTCATTCTTTTACAACTGGTTGACCAGATTTCCCAGCACCACTTGTTAAAGAGATTGTCTTTAATCCATTGTATATTCTTGCCTCCTTTGTCAAAGATAAAGTGTCCATATGTGCGTGGATTTATCTCTGGGCTTTCTATTTTGTTCCATTGATCAATATTTCTGTCTTTGTGCCAGTACCATACTGTCTTGATAACTGTGGCTTTGTAGTACAGCCTGAAGTCAGGTAGGTTGATTCCTCCAGTTTCATTCTTCTTTCTCAAGATTGCTTTGGCTATTCGAGGTTTTTTGTATTTCCATACGAATTGTGAAATTATTTGTTCTAGCTCTGTGAAGAATACTGTTGGTAGCTTGATAGGGATTGCATTGAATCTATAAATTGCTTTGGGTAGTATACTCATTTTCACTATATTGATTCTTCCAATCCATGAACATGGTATATTTCTCCATCTATTAGTGTCCTCTTTGATTTCCTTCACCAGTGTTTTATAGTTTTCTATATAAAGGTCTTTAGTTTCTTTAGGTAGATATATTCCTAAGTATTTTATTCTTTCCGTTGCAATGGTGAATGGAATTGTTTCCTTAATTTCTCTTTCTGTTTTCTCATTATTAGTGTATAGGAATGCAAGGGGTTTCTGTGTGTTGATTTTATATCCTGAAACTTTACTATAGTCATTGATTAGTTCTAGTAATTTTCTGGTGGAGTCTTTAGGGTTTCCTATGTAGAGGATCATGTCATCTGCAAACAGTGAGAGTTTTACTTCTTCTTTTCCAATTTGGATTCCTTTTATTTCTTTTTCTGCTCTGATTGCTGCGGCCAAAACTTCCAAAACTATGTTGAATAGTAATGGTGAAAGTAGGCACCCTTGTCTTGTTCCTGACTTTAGAGGAAATGCTTTCAATTTTTCACCATTGAGGATAATGTTTGCTGTGGGTTTGTCATATATAGCTTTTATTATGTTGAGGTATGTTCCTTCTATTCCTGCTTTCTGGAGAGTTTTTATCATAAATGGGTGTTGAATTTTTTCAAAGGCTTTCTCTGCAGCTTTAGAGATCTCCTGTACAACACTTTGTCTATCGTTAACAATATCTTATTGTGTACTTAAAAATAAAACTGGGTAGATCTTATGTTAAGTGTCCTTCAGATCAGATCAGTCACTCAGTCGTGTCTGACTCTTTGCAACCCCATGAATAGCAGCACTCCAGGCCTCCCTGTCCATCACCAACTCCCGGAGTTCACTGAGAATCACATCCATCGAGTCAGTGATGCCATCCAGCCATCTCATCCTCTGTCATTCCCTTCTTCTCTTGCCCCCAATCCCTCCCAGCATCAGAGTCTTTTCCCGTGAGTCAACTCTTAGCATGAGGTATCCAAAGTACTGGAGTTTCAGCTTTAGCATCATTCCTTCCAAAGAAATCCCAGGGCTGATCTCCTTTAGAATGGACTGGTTGGATCTCCTTGCAGTCCAAGGGACTCTCAAGAGTCTTCTCCAACACCACAGTTCAAAAGCATCAATTCTTCAGTGCTCAGCCTTCTTCACAGTCCAACTCTCACATCCATACATGACCACTGGAAAAACCATAGCCTTGACTAGACGAACGTTTGTTGGCAAAGTAATGTCTCTGCTTTTCAATATGCTATCTAGTTTGGTCATAACTTTCCTTCCAAGGAGTAAGCGTCTTTTAATTTCATGGCTGCAGTCACCATCTGCAGTGATTTTGGAGCCCAGAAAAATAAAGTCTGACACTGTTTCCCCGTCTATTTCCCATGAAGTGATGTGACCAGATGCCATGATCTTCGTTTTCTGAATGTTGAGCTTTAAGCCAACTTTTTCACTCTTCACTTTCACCTTTATCAAGAGGCTTTTTAGTTCCTCTTCACTTTCTGCCATAAGAGTAGTATCATCTGCATATCTGAGGTTATTGATATTTCTCCCGGCAATGTTTGTAACTGTTGCTTCCTGACCTGCATACACATTTCTCAAGAGGCAGGTCAGGTGGTCTGGTTTTCCCATCTCTTTCAGAATTTTCCACAGTTTATTGTGATCCACACAGGCAAAGGTTTTGGCATAGTCAATAAAGCAGAAATAGATGTTTTTTCTGGAACTGTCTTGCTTTTTCTATGATCCAGTAGATGTTGGCAATTTGATCTCTGGTTCCTCTGCCTTTTCTAAAACCAGCTTGAACATAAGGAAGTTCGTGGTTTGAGTATTGCTGAAGCCTGGCTTGGAGAATTTTGAGCATTACTTTAGTAGCGTGTGAGATGAATGCAATTGTGCAGTAGTTTGAGCATTCTTTGGCATTGCCTTTCTTTGGGATTGGAAGGAAAACTGATCTTTTCCAGTCCTGTGGCCACTGCTGAGTTTCCCAAATTTGTTGGCATATTGAGTGCAGCACTTTCACAGCATCATCTTTCAGGATTTGAAAGAGCTCAACTGGAATTCCATCACCTCCACTAGCTTTGTTCATAGTGATGCTTTCTAAGGCCAACTTGAGTTCACATTCCAGGATGTCTGGCTGTAGGTCAGTGATCACACCATCGTGATTATCTGGGTCATGAAGATCTTTTTTGTATAGTTCTTCTGTGTATTCTTGCCATCTTTTCTTAATATCTTCTGCTTCTGTTAGGTCCATACCATTTCTGTCCTTTATCAAGCCCATCTTTGCATGAAATTTTCCTTTAGTATCTCTGATTTTCTTGAAGAGATCTCTAGTCTTTCCCATTATGTTGTTTTCCTCTATTTCTTTGCATTGATCTCTGAGGAAGGATGTCTTATCTCTTCTTGCTATTCTTTGGAACTCTGCATTCAGATGTTTATATCTTTCCTTTTCTCCTTTGCTTTTCACTTCTCTTATTTTCACAGCTATTTGTAAGGCCTCCCTATATAGCCATTTTTGTTTTTTACATTTCTTTTCCATGGGGATGGTCTTGATACCTGTCTCCTGTACAATGTCCTGAACCTCATTCCATAGTTCATCAGGCACTCTATCAGATCTAGGCCCTTAAATCTATTTCTCACTTCCATTGTATAATCATAAGGTATTTGATTTAGGTCATACCTGAATGGTCCAGTGGTTTTCCCTACTTTCTTCAATTTAAGTCTGAATTTGGCAATAAGGGGTTCATGGTCTCAGCCACAGTCAGTTCCTGTTTTTTTTTTTTTTGCTGACTGTATCGAGCTTCTCCATCTTTGACTTACTACAGGTAAAAAAAAAAAAAAAAAAGGCAAAAGAAAGAAAGAAACAGGAACTTCCTTGGTGGCCCAGTGGTTAAGTATCTGCCTGCCAATGCAGGGGACACAGGCTCTATCCCTGGTCTGGAAAGATCCCACATTTTGTGGAGAAACTGAGCCTGTGCACCACAGACTCACAGATTTCCGAAGCCTGTGGTCCTAGACCCCATGCTCCATAACGAGCACAGCCACTGAGATGAGAAACCCATGCACTGCAATGAAGATCAAA
Source organism: Bos grunniens (assembly GCF_055505025.1). Taxonomy (NCBI): domain Eukaryota; kingdom Metazoa; phylum Chordata; class Mammalia; order Artiodactyla; family Bovidae; genus Bos; species Bos grunniens. The sequence goes on along the minus strand of NC_141179.1, from coordinate 80,645,896 downwards.
ATGAATAAATTAAAAATAACATTAAAAAAATAAATCAAGGGAATCATGGTATCATAAATGACAAGAAGTGAGATAATGTACAACATTTTCAGATTTCAGAGGAATTTAACTAAGACTTGGCAAAAGTTTGTTGTGTTTACTGATCAAATAATAATCACACAACCTAGAAAGGACTGGTGTCAGTGCTGTGGGAAAAAACTCGTTGGAAAGGACAAAGGTTAGGAGAAACCGGAAGCAGTGGATAACTTTTCAGGAATTGGTCTACTGCTGTGATTACCGTTTTCATGCACAAACATTTTGAAATTGGTTTAAAGTTGATTTTCTTGTTTGTAATTTGTGAAAAAAAAATATGGATTTCATCATTAATGATAATGTTTCCTTTACTGTGCAGATTCACCAAGATAGAGTCTGACACTGTGATGAAGTTGTTCCATTTTTCAGGTAGTTTCTTGGAGTAAGTATGTTTATTTTTTTTATGTTCTGATTTACTTTCCTTTTTAAAGCAAATCTCTTTTGAGTATTCACTATCATAGAGTTACTGAGTCTTTACATACATTAACACATTCAATATTCATTAAAACATAAAACATGTTTCACTTGACTTTACAATTGAGAAAGCTGAGATCCAAAAAATAAAAAACGGACATTACCCACATTTCCATAATTTACTCAGAATTTAAATGCTGGTCTTAACCTTTCACAAAACTTGAGTTCTTATTTAAATGAATGAAAGTGTATGGTCTTTTTACATTGTTGTCTTTAATACAGCCTTCTTTTGCTTCTGTGGAAATTGTCTGATAGGTATACTTGAAGTATAGTTCCTTCAGGAATACAGATAATTATATATTTTTTTCAAATCCCCAGTATAATTTGTTCAGCTCATCATACTTTGAGAGAAACAGAGATGGAGATATTACATCTTTCAGATATCTCTAGAGGTTCAAATTTAGACTCAGAAGGATCTAGGAACTATTAAATGACCCAGACAACTTCGGAATGAGTACATTTGGAGCCAGAATCATGGCTGAGCAGGTGAGTCATGTGAAGTTTGTAGAGTGAATAGTCAACCGTCCACCTGGAACTTAGCTTTCCACTAGAAACCTTTCTGCTTTATGAGCTGTGTATTAAATGGAATCATAATACTTCTAACGTCTTAACTTCATTTCTTACTTTCATACTCTGCATTTCAGTCCTTTCTACAGGATATCTATTTGTACTTCAAATACTTTTAGAAAAGTTTTTAGAAGTTTGATCTCCTGAAATTTGGCTCAACTACAGTTTTCATGTTTGACTTCTCTAAATATCAGGTTCATACCAGAGCAAAATGGATGTATCTGCCAGTATTGTTACACAGTGGGCAGCATGGCTTGATGGATTAGGAATATGGGCTCTGCCGTCAAACAAACCCAGTTACACCCACACTGTACCATCTACTCTCTGTGTTGCTGTTGCTGTTTAGTTGCTAAGTCATTTCCAACCCTTTGCAACCCCGTGGACTGTACCCCACCAAGCTCCTCTATGCATGGAATTTCCCAGGCAAGAATACAGGAGTGGGTTTCCATTTCCTTTTCTAGGGGATCTTCCTAACATAGGAATTGAACCTACATTGCCTGCACTGGCAGGCATATTCTTTACTGCTGAGCCACCAGGGAAGTCCCTACTCTGTGACCATAGCTCTAAGCCTGGGTTTTTTCCATTGCTACTCAGATATGATGGGATAGAAATTTCATCAGAGTGTGTTAGTAACAAACTATGAAAAGTGAAAGTCTCTCAGTTGTGTCCAACTCTTTGGGACCCAATGGACTTCACAGTCCATGGAATTCTCCAGGCCAGAATCCTGGAGTGGGTAACCTTTCCCCTCTCCAGGGGATCTTTCCAAGCCGGGGATTGAACCCAAGTCTCCTGCATTGCTGGCAGATTTTTTACCAGCTGAGCCACAAAAGAAGCCCAAGAATACTGGAGTGGGTAGCCTATCCCTTCTCTAGTGGATTATCCCGACCCAGGAATTGAACTGGGTTCTCCTGCATTGCAGGTAGACCAATTGAGCTGTAAGGGAAGCCCATACCAAAGGTGAATTCATGTTTTGCACTATGTAGAGTATCTGTAAGGACAGTTCTCAAATTCAACAGATAAATAATAATAGTATTAATAGACAAAATTTGAAATATGAAGGAGTTATACACAGTAATGTCTTGAGGCTCCTTTTTTGTTAATATTTCATGGTTCCACTATGTGGGAAATAAAGACAGGATCAAAAATAAAATTCAAACAGGCTAACATTGGATTTAGAGAAACTAGTCTTATTTTTCCAGAGCTGTTAAAAATACAAGTAATTATTCTGAAGCATTCATCAAGAACTACTATACATGCTTCCACAAAACTTCACTTACAACTGAAGGTAAGTACTTTGGATATTTTAAGCCCCTGAAATATACTGACACATGTTTATGGGAAAAGGTGTTCATCTACATATAGTATACAAAAAATTATCTAACAGACTACTTAATGTTATCTCTCAGAAACAAACTACAAAATGTAGTCAATTTTCAAATTGGAAAATAATGTTAAGGCTCTTTAATTCCTATGCAAATAAAATGATAGTTTCCCATAGATCTGATTAATTACTTTTTAACTTACATAGCACCAAGTACTTATTTTATAAAAGTAAGTAAGTCATGCTAGATCATTTTTACATTTTAAAGCTTTGGGGACTTACACAAAATTGAAAAACAGGGAAATAAAAATGTACTTTCATGTATCTGTTATGTATTTTTAACTGCTACATATGTTACCTAATTTAAGCTCACTCTGCTTACTGCAAGGCAAGCCAATTAACTGTGAGTTTAGGTGTTGAGGCAAGGGATATTGACTTTATGCAGAAAGCCAGCAGAAAAAGAAGATAGCAGACTGATGTCTCAAAATAGTCATATAATCGGGGTCCAGATGAAGTGAAGAAGTAAATTAAAAAGTCCATTAGTTTTGTAGTTATCTCCCAGAATGGCAAGCCTTGGGCAGAGGATTTGATCATTTCTTCCCTCCTGTAGCCGTCCACAAGTGGACAGGGTCCTGAACAAACGCACTTTGATTTAACATTCAGGCAGAGGAGCAGGGTTTTCCAAAGTAGACCAATATGTATGAACAGTGTTCTTTCAGTGAACAAATGCCACAGAAAACAAAGGTTAAAGGAAAGAAATATATCCAACACGGAGTAAGTTATTCCCTGTAACATATACATGGGCACCAAAACCTTGGTGGCACCAGAAACACTGGAATATTACTATTAATTGTCTCAAGTGCTTTCTTTCAGATACTATTTAATTTTTCATCAGCATCTTCCTATATTTTCTACATCATAAAGCAAAGAAGCACCACTTCTTTGTAAAGCAAAGTAAGGCTTAAGAAGACTACTCTGAGAGTAGTAGATTCCTTTCCCTGGAGCAAGAACGGCATGTCATTGGAGAGCTGCAGCTACCTTTTGCCCACAAGGTGGAGTGACTCACGGGTAGAAGATGCCAATGATCACCTCCCCAACACTGGCAGAGGCTGTAGAAGGTGTCGTTTTTATTCTTCAACTCACAACAAACTCTTCAAAATCCATCAGATTAAATGGCTAAAGTGAATCTTACTTTTGTCACTGAATTCATTCTCAAGGGAATTACAGAACGGCCAGAGCTTCAGGTCCCCTGCTTTGTGGTGTTCTTGGTCATTTATCTGGTCACGGTGCTGGGCAACCTGGGCTTGATTACCTTGATCAGAACTGATGCTCGACTGCACACGCCTATGTACTATTTCCTCAGTCACTTGGCCTTTGTTGATCTTTGCTACTCCTCTGCTATCACACCAAAGATGATGGTGAACTTTGTTGTGGAGCACAATACTGTTGCTTTCTATGCTTGTGCAATGCAACTGGGCTGTTTTCTCACCTTCATGATCACGGAGTGTTTCCTCTTAGCTTCCATGGCCTATGATCGCTATGTAGCCATCTGTAGTCCCCTGCATTATTCCACACTGATGTCAAAGAGAGTCTGCATTCAACTAGTGGCAGTTCCATATGTATACAGCTTTCTGGTTGCCCTGTTCCATACCATCATCACCTTCCGTCTAACCTACTGTGGCCCCAATGTCATTAACCATTTCTACTGTGATGACCTTCCTCTCTTGGCTCTGTCATGCTCAGACACACGCATGAAGGAAATTCTGATCTTTGCCTTTGCTGGTTTTGATATGATCTGTTCATCTTCCATTGTCCTCACGTCCTACCTCTTCATCATCACCACCATCCTAAGGATCCGCTCTACCCAGGGGCGACTCAAGGCCATTTCTACCTGTGGCTCCCACATGGTGGCTGTTACTATTTTTTATGGCACTCTGATATTTATGTACCTGCAACCCAAGTCAAACCACTCCCTGGACACAGACAAATGGCATCTGTGTTTTACACTGTGGTGATCCCCATGTTGAACCCACTCATCTATAGTCTAAGAAACAAAGAGGTGAAAAGTGCCTCCAAGAAAGTCTTGGGAAAAGGTTGTGAAACTTTAAAGATATTAAAATTAAGAAAATAATAATAATAACATTGTATTAAATACAAGAAGAAAAATAAGTCAGTCTTTCCCTTTTTGACATTGCTTGTAATTTCTTTACCAGTAAACTGAAAATGTGATTATTACTTCAACAGACCCTGATAATTACTACAAGGACCCAGGTCAATTCTGGAAAGTCAGTTTGATTCTGAGTCCTGCTCAGGACATAGTAGCATTTAAAGACCATGAAATCATCTTCAAAAGCAAACACAAATACACTCCCAAACACATATACATGTATCCCAAACAAAGGTAGCAGCATCTTTTTCTTAGAACTCAGGACTCTAGAACCAAGACTGCATGTGTTTGAATTCTATCTTCTTTATTAGCTGTGAAACTCTGGACAATTGACCTGAACTCTGCATGACTCTCTTTACAACTTTACAAAATAATGGGAACCAGATGGTTGATTGGTTTTGAAGGTTAAACAGGTTAATGTTTATGAAAGGCTTAGAACTGTATCATGTTATAGTAAGTGCTATGCCTGCTAAGTCACTTCAGTCATGTTCATCTCTCTGTGACTCCATGGACTACAGCCTGTCAGGTGTCTCTGTTCATGGGATTTACTGGGCAAGAATACTGGAGTGAATTGCCATGCCCTCCAGGGGATCTTCCTGACCCAGAAATCAAACCTGCATCTCATAAGTCTCCTGGAGGCAGATTCTTTTCCACTAGGTCCACCTGGGAAGCCCATAAGTTCTATGTGTTGTTATATAAATACTTTTATGTGTAACCAAAAATCAATCAGTTAAGTTCTTAAAAGTCTATCAGTCTTAAATAAGAAAGACAAAGCTTTTAGATTTCTACTACCTTCCAGGACTTTAATCACCTAGTTGCACTGAATCCTATATATCAAATCTACTGGAGTGTAAGGTTTCACTTCTAGGTCTCAATAATTTATAAATTGTCTAAGGTCACATAACTAATAATAGGAATATTCTAAGTTCAAATTCAAGTCTATTTGAAGTTTGTTTTCTTAACACTTTGGATGTTAAGAGTAAAGGGTATTATAGATTGCACTCTTAGTCTCCCAGTCTTGTCCAGTTATTTGCAACACTTCGGACTGTACCCTACCGGGCTTCTCAGTCCACTGGATTCTCCAGGGAAGAATTCTGGAGTGGGCTGCCATTTCCTACTCCAGGGGATCTTTCCAACTTGGGGCTTGAATTTGCCTCTCCTGTGTCTCCTGCACTGCAGGCAGAATCTTTACCACTAGAGTCACTAGGGAAGCTCTAATTATAGATCACTGTGTTATTGTTATTTAGTTTGCTAAGTTTTGTTAGATTCTTTGTGACCCCATGGACTGTACCCTACCAGTTTCCTCTGTCCATGGGATTTCCAAGGCAAGAATACTGGAGTGGGTTACCACTCCTTTCTCCCGGGGTTCTTCCTGACCCAGGGATCGAACTCAGGTCCCCTGCATTGGCAGGCAGATTCACTGAGCCAGCTGGGAAACCTAATTATAGGTTATCTGTACTTAGAGGTGTCATTATCAGATTTTTAAATATAATTGGAAAACATGGTTTATAAGAAATTATATTTTAAAAATGAATAAATTCTCATATGTTCAAATAGAAATAATCTTAGGTTACAATGTCATTTATTCAATTACCCTTATAGGATCATGACATGAAATTTAAAAATTAGTGATTCTAAGTTCTTTTATTATTTTGAGTTTATAAAAATTAATTAAATTACTGATTTAACATTATCATTTTACCATTTTGGAAGGTGACTTTGCTAGTTACAGTCATTATATAAAAGTCAGTTTGAGGTTTGTAATGTTGTTGTTGTTTAGTTGCTAAGTCATGTCTGACTGTTTTGTGACCCTATGCATTCTAGCCCACCAGGCTCCTCTGTCCATAACATTTTCCAGGTTAGAATACTGGAGTGGGTTGCCCTTTCCTTCCCCAGCGGATCTTCCCAATCAGAGATCAAACCTGAGTCTCCTTCATGGCATCTGAATTCTTCACCCTGAGCCAATAGGGAAGCCTTGAGGTATATTGTACAAGGGAATTATTTCCTCTTCTGCACTTAATTTGTAAGAAACCCATGTATGTTGCCATGAAGCGTGTTTAGAATCTTGTGAGTTGAATGAATCCTCAGATTTTTAAGTCAGGTTTGACAGAGAACATGGTGCTTCTAGTCACTGCAACTATGCCTTGTGAGTGCATATTTATCTGATGGATATTCACACATATTCTCACATATCACATACAAAACACAAAGAAGGAACACAGGAAGTTTCTCTTTCACAGGTAAAGAGGTTCAAACCTAAAGAATCTTAATGCTTCACTTGAAGAACTCTGCTCTTCTTATGTTTAACTTTACCTTTTTGCTTCCAATGATTATTTACAATAGCAATGTTGAAACACTAATTGGAGTTTCCATGTCCACACAATTTTAATCCCTTACTATTAGCAGTCATTTCTTAATGTAATCCTGACTTTTCTCAGGGAAATTCAAGAAGAAATTCACATGTAATCAATAGTTATGTTATTCAGCTTCTTCCTAAACAGACACATACAATTCTGTGTGGCCTTTAAAACTGTACTGTGAAACATCATTCCCTCAGCTAAAATATCAAAATCCACATTCTTATGCAGTCTTAGGAGCAGCACTTCCCCAGGTCTATCCCAGGTCTGCACTCACTCTAGCTGGAGTCAACCTGCCAAAGTCACCAGTTGCAAGCAGTGGACACAAGACATGCACCCACACAAAGATACTCCTTCAAGACAAGGAGAGCTAGATGTTTTGCCTAATTCATAGGAACAGAAATCAAAAGTCAGACATAATGAGGAGACAAAGGAATGAGTTCCAAACAAAAGAGCAAAATAAGACCCCAGAACAAACCCTAATGAAATGGTCTTTAGATAAGTGTTTACCTGATAGAGTTCAAAGAAAAGATCAAAGGAGGTTCACCAAACTCAGAAAATGAATGGAGAGATTCAGTGAGAAACATCAACAGAGACAGAAAATATAAGAAAGAACCAACACAACTGAATACAATAACTGAAATTTTAAAAGATGTATGTGTATATATATATATATACATATACATATATATGTATATATATAACATATGAGAGAGAATCAATGTTAGAGAAAAATGATTTGGAAGATAGAATAGTGAAAATCACCCAATAAGAACAGCAACAAGAAGACAAAATTTATAAAAATGAAGAGAGTTTAAGGGACCTCTGTGTCAATATCAAGTATAATAATATTCACATTAAAGGGATCCCTGAAAGAGAAGAGAGAGAGATAGGGGCAGAAAATGTATTTGAAGAAATAATGGTATACAGGTATTTTTTTCCCCATAGCTCCAGATATATTTCTAATGAGCAATCATGTTTAAAAACAACTGGACTATATGATGATCTCTTATTTTACCTCGTTTGTTTCACTTTTTCTATTTTGTAATCAGTGCTCCCATTTCATTTATTTTGTTTTCCAATTTCTCCACCTCTTCTTTTTTTTTGGAGGGGGGATGTTCTTAAACCTTTATCAAAAGTAATAGAAAAACTTTTTATATACTTATATAAATAATATATATAATATATGTATTTTAGAAAAAATATAAATTTTTGCCTAACTAAAAATATATGACATTTGACTCCTCTTGTTTGACTTACTCTGAATAGAATGTTAAATTTCTAATTAAAATAGACATACAATAAAGGTTTACTATGTAGCAGGGAACTATACTCAATATCTTGTAGTAACCTATAATGGAAATAATTTCAAAAATAATACATGTGTATATAAATTTTTAAAAAGGCAGAAAATTACTCTAACCTGAGGAAGAAAACAGACCCTTTGGTACAGAAAGCAAGATCCTCTCAATTCTTTTCAGTTTCTTTCTTTTTTATTTTTTTTAAATTTTAATATAAATTTATTTAATTGGAGACTAATTACTTTCCAATATTGTATTGGTTTTGCTATACATCAAATTTTCAGTTTCTTGAGTGACAATTGAATTATTTTAAAGAGGACAGCACACTTTCTTTACAACTTATTTTTACATGATATATTTAAACAAAGACCATCACTCACTTATACAATTTATTTACTAGCAACAAAGAAAAAGAAGAAAAATACCTGACATTTATTGAGTGCTTGCTATTTCTTAGCCTAATTTTGAATTTTATCAACTGATTTAATCCTCTTACCAATGCTAAGAAATAAGTCATATGTATTTAAGTTTAGCAATGTGAAAATCAGGATTTACAAAATAAACAAAGTGAGCTTTAACCCGTTTTGCCTTTTTGAAAATGATAAGTTGAAAACATATGAAGTTAAATTTTCTTGAAGTATAATTTATTAATTTAACAAAAAAATTGTTGTAGAAGTACTAGATTATCAAGAATATGCTTAGAATGTAAATATTCTGATGAGTTTAATTATTTGTTGTTTATGTATAAGTACCTCATATTTCCTCAATTATATTTTTTATTTGCATATTAGTTCAGAGAAGCCCATGTTTTAATATAGTTTGACTGCTTCATAGTAACATTACAGTGTTACCTATGAAGAAAAACCATTAGTAATTATATATTTATAGACCGATTTTTTTTCCCCTCAGACCTCCTTGTCACTTAATTTGGTTTTTAGATAATTAAATTAAGCATAGGATGTTGATATTTTATTATATAAGTAATAATCCAGGCTGAGGACCGTTAGAGTTCATTTCTCCTGAATATCTCAACTTACATGAAAAACTTGTGCCTCAGAGCTGTTAAAATCCTTTCCTTATATTCTAAGCCAAAGCAGTTATGTAATAGCAAAGGGATCAAGTGACACCAAAGGGTAGAAGTGAAATATGGTTACATCTTTTAGAAACTATTAAAAATCTAGCTTTTGGGAGATGATGATATATTCTCAGAAACTTCTGAAATTAACATCACTGGAAGGCAAAGAAATGATAAAGGTAAAGAGCTTTTGCCCCAAGTGTGGTGACTTTTCCCTTCATTTTCTTTTCCAGAGTATGTGAGCCCCATGAAATATTCATTCATTGTGCCAGATTCAGGCTCATCTATCTTTCAAATTATTTTTCTAATTAAACAAATAATTTAAATTTACTTTGTAAATGAATTTGGATCAATGTTCAAAACCAGTTCAGTTCAGTTGCTCAGTCCTGTCCAACTCTTTGTGACCCCATGGACTGCAGCACAGCAGGCTTCCCTGTCCATCACCAACTCCTGGAGCTTACTCAAACTCATGGCCATCAAGTTGGTGGTGTCATCCAACCATCTCATCCTCTCTCATCAGCTTCTCCTCCTGCCCTCAAACTTTCCCTGCTTTAGGGTCTTTTCCAATTAGTCATCTCTTTGCATCATGTGGGCAAAGTATTGGAGCTTCAGCCTCAGTATCAGTCCTTCCAATGAATATTCAGGACTGATATTTCCTTTCAGATTGACTGGTTTGGTTGCCCTGTAGTCCGAGGGACTCTTGAGAGTCTTCTCTGACGCCATAGTTAAAAATGTTTAAAATAATCACTAAAAATCTGTTTTACAAAAAAAAAACCAAAAACTTATTTTTTCTAGTTATAAACTACATGCTTATTAAAGAACTACATAAACTGTTTTGGACTTTTTTATTTTTTAAATACCCGTCTCAGTAAAGGGTTATAAAAATTAGCTGATACCATCCATTTAAAGACTTTCATCCAGCACCAGACACACAGAAGAAGATTCAACTAAGTTTATCTCTGTTTTTACTTTGAAAAGTGAAACTAAATAAATTAACATTTTATTAATACAATCCTTACTAAATGCAGAAAATAGCTCAAATTTTGTTTCAAGAAAATATATGCTTATTTCAATAGCAGAAATGGAAGAACCAAAAAAAAAATACGTTTCAAATATGCTCACAAACACAAGAAAAACTAAATTTAAAATGGCCATTCAAAAATAAATTTAAAATGGCCAACTAGGTAAGTGGGTGAGTGAGTGATATTCGCTCAGTCCTGTCCAACTCTTTGAGACCCCATGGACTGTATGTAGCCTGCCAGACTCCTCTGTCCATGGAATTCTCCAGGCAAGCGTATTTGAGTGGGTTGTCATTGCTACCCAACTGTAGTTTTGATCTGCATTTCACTAACAATTAGTGATATTGAGCATCTTTTCATGTATTTTTTTACTATCTATATGTCTTCCTTGGAGAAATGTCTATCCATCTTCAAAATATCTACAGACGATGCATGCTAGAGAGGGTATGGAGAAAAAAGAACCCTCCTATACTGTTGGTGGGGATGTAAATTGGTATCTATGGAACAGTATGGAAGTTTCTTAAAAAAAAAAAAAAAAAAAAAAAAACTACAGGTGCTGTCTGTGAGCTTAGTTGCTCATTCATGTCCGATTCTTTGGAACCCTATGGAATGTCACCCACCAGGCTCCTCTGTCAATGGGGATTCTCCAGGAAAGCATACTGGAGTGGGTTGCTGTGCCCTCCTTTGAATGATCTTCAGCACCCAGGGATTGAAACCAGGTCTCTTGGACAACTTTACCAGCTGAGTTACTGGGGAAACCCACCTGGACATATATCTGAAGAAAAGCATAATTTCTAAGAATACATGCACCCAAATGTGCACTGCAGCACAATTTGCAATAGCCTGGACATGGAAGCAACTTAAATGTACATCAACAGAGGAAGGGATAAAGAAGATATACATATGTACAATGGAATCTCCAGTTCAGTTCAGTTCAGTTGGTCAGTCGTGTCTGACTCTTCACGACCCCATGAATCACAGCATGCCAGGCCTCCCTGTCCACCAACTCCTGGAGTTCACCCAAACCCATGTCCATCTAGTTTGTGATGCCATCCAGCCATCTCATCCTCTGTTGTCCCATTCTCCTCCTGTCCCTAATCCGTCCTAGCATCTGGGTCTTTTCCAATGAGTCAGCTCTTTGCATAAGGTGGCCAAAGTATTGGAGTTTCAGCTTCAGCATCAGTCCTTCCAATGAACACCCAGGACTGATCTCCTCTAGGATGGACTGGTTGGATCTCCTTGCAGTCCCTGGGACTCTCAAGAGTCCTCTCCAACATCACAGTTCAAAAGCATCAATTCTTCAGCACTCAGCTTTCTTCACAGTCCAACTCTCACATCTATACTTGACCACTGGAAAAACCATAGCCTTGACTAGACAGACCTTTGTTGGCAAAGTAATGTCTCTACTTTTGAATATACTATCTAGGTTGGTCTTAACTTTCCTTCCAAGGAGTAAGCGTCCTTTAATTTCATGGCTGCATTCACCATCTGCAGTGATTTTGGAGCCCCCAAAATAAAGTCTGACTCTGATTCCACTGTTTCCCCATCTATTTCCCATGAAGTGATGGGACCAGATGAATGGAATCTTCAGTTCAGTTCAGTTCAGTCATTCAGTCATGTCCGATTCTTTGCGACCCCATGAATTGCAGCATGCCAGGCCACCCTGTCCATCACCAACTCCCAGAGTTCATTCAAATTCACGTCCATCGAGTCAGTGATGCCATCCAGCCATCTCATCCTCTGTCGTCCCCTTTTCCTCCTGCCCCCAATCCCAGCATCAGAGTCTTTTCCAATGAGTCATAAAAACAATGAAACAATCCTATTAACAGGAACAGGGATGGACCTAGAGACTGTCAAAGTGAGTGAAGTAAGTCAGAAAGAGAAAGACAAATATATAATCTTCCTTATATGTGGATTCTATAAAAATGGTACAGATGAACTTGTTTGCAAAACAGAAACAGAATTACAGATATAGAAAAGAAACTTATGATTGCCAAGGGAGGAAAGACAGATGAGTGAATTGGGAGATTGGGATTGACATATACACACTGTTCTGTATGAAATAGATAACTGAAGAGAACCCACTGTATAGCACAGGGATCTCTACTCAGTGCTCTGTGGTGACCTAAATGGGAAGTGAATCTAAAAAAGAGTGGATACATGTATATGTGTAACTTTGGCTGTGTGGATCACAGTAAACTGTGGGAAATTCTGAAAGAGATGGGAATACCAGACCACCTGATCTGCCTCTTGAGAAATCTGTATGCAGGTCAGGAAGCAACAGTTAGAACTGGACATGGAACAACAAACTGGTTCCAAGTAGGAAAAGGAGTACGTCAAGGCTGTATATTGTCACCCTGCGTATTTAACTTATATGCAGAGTACATCATGAGAAATGCTGGGCTGGAAGAAGCACAAGCTGGAATCAAGATTTCCAGGAGAAATATCAATAACCTCAGATATGCAGATGACACCACCCTTATGGCAGAAAGTGAAGAGGAACTAAAAAGCCTCTTGATGAAGGTGAAAGAGGAGAGTGAAAAAGTTGGCTTAAAACTCAACATTCAGGAAACGAAGATCATGGCATCTGGTCCCATCACTTCATGGGAAATAGATGGGGAAACTGCCGAGGTCCAGCCCCGGCTGATCCAGGGTATTCAAAGGAGAGATGGCTTCGGCGACTTATTTATTTAAATATTCATCAAAGATATAAAGAGTAATAGAATGAGGATAGCTCAGTAGGAAAATTCAGTGGAGAAAAGAGGCTGAGTAGCTTGGTTTACGTGGAAAATCAATATAACCTGTGACACCAGGTTAGCTCTGACCACGGAGGCCGCAAGTGCCCTCTCGAATAGTGGAAGGTGCCCCACCTTAGGCACCTTCTCGAGTGGGTCTTAGAAGCCCAGGCAAATAAATGGTCGCAGAGGACCTCCATGCTCCAGATGGAGACTCAGCTGGAAGTTAAGGAGAAGAATGACATGCGGAGACCAAGCTTTGGTGAGCAAGGCCCGTAGCTTTATTTTCAACGGGGGCTTATATACCCTAAGTTACACATAGAGGATAATAGGGGATGCAAAGTCAGCAGTCTTTGATCCTTTTCAAAAACCAGGGTTTCTATCCTGCAAATTTATCGTATACAAATGGTTTAGGTAATTTACATCATCTTCTGGCCAAGAAGGCCTATTAACATTTTATGACTCTTGACAAAGACTTATTTTCTCTAACAGTAATTATTTTAAGGTTTGGTGCCATCTTCTGAAGGTGTTAGATAAAACTGCATTCCTATAGGGCGGATGTGTAATGGGTTTACAACAAAGGAAAGAATTTATTAGGGTCTAAAGTTGCTAACACCAAGGCCACTACTTATTTTTTCTACATACCAAATATATTAATTAATACACATTCAAGGATACAATACAGGGGATGTGAAAACTTGGCAACAAGCATTGGCTCATCAATGAAATCTTTTACTAGTTTTTTCTGACAGTTTCTAATTCTCTGAGAGGCTCTAAGCTATTTGAATATCTTAAGCTTCCCATGCCTCTGGAGGCTGGGAGACTGTAAACAATCGTATGCATAGCTGTAGGAGTCTGGGTAAACTTGTCAGGCAAGTTAGAGAGCTATCTGAGGGGTTTGGATTTAAACACTCCTAGTTGCCCAGGAACTTTATTAATTGGAGCTGTAAGTTAACTCTTTGACAGAGAGAGTGAGATGGTGGTGGGGTACAGCCCCCAGTAAAGTCAGAGGTGAAAGCACAAAGCAATAAAGTAGGCAGACTCTGGTTTTTTGGAGGGTAGATACTCGAGAATATCCAGGGGGACTCCTGAGGCTTGATCCTGCCTTTGCGTATGCCAAGCCTCCTTCCTCATGACCTTTGTCACGAGTGGAATGCCTCACCGGCTCCTGGCAGGAAACGGTGGAAACAGTGTCAGACTTTATATCTTTGGGCTCCAAAATCACTGCAGATGGTGACTGCAGCCATGAAATTAAAAGATGCTTACTCCTTGGAAGGAAAGTTATGACCAACCTAGATAGCATATTCAAAAGCAGAGACATTACTTTGCCAACAAATGTCCATCTAGTCAAGACTATGGTTTTTCCAGTGGTCATGTATGGATGTGAGAGTTGGACTGTGAAGAAAGCTGAGCGCCGAAGAATTGATGCTTTTGAACTGTGGTGTTGGAGAAGACTCTTGAAAGTCCCTTGGACTGCAAGGAGATCCAACCAGTCCATCCTAGAGGAGATCAGTCCTGGGTATTCATTAGAAGGAATGATGCTAAAGCTGAAACTCCAGTACTTTGGCCACCTCATGCAAAGAGTTGACTCATTGGAAAAGACTCTGTTGCTAGGAGGTATGGGGGGCAGAGGAGAAGGGGATGACAGAGGATGAGATGGCTGGATGGCATCACTGACTCGATGGAGATGAGTTTGAGTGAACTCTGGGAGTTGGTGATGGACAGGGAGGCCTGGCGTGCTGCGATTCATGGGGTCGCGAAGAGTCAGACACGACTGAGCTACTGAACTGAACTGAGCTAATTCACTTTGCTGTATGGCAGGAAACTCATGCAATATTGTAAAGCAACTATACCCAACAAAATTAATAAAAGCAATTGTGATGAAATTTAGGGGCAGTGGGAGGTAGGATGGGCTTCCCAGTGTGTGCTGGTGGTTAACAACCTGCCTCCCAATGCAGGAGAAGCCAGGGCCTCTCTTCCATCCCTGGATCGGGAAGATCCCCTGGAGGAGGGCATGGCACCCCATTCCAGTATTCTTGCCTGGATAATCCCATGGGCAGTGGAATCTGGTGGGCTACAGTCCATGGGGTCACAAGGACATGATTGAAGGGACAGGATGCACACATGCGTGGGAGATAGAATGGCCTTGGAATAGCTCAGTGGTGTGGATGCTGCACGGCATCTCAGTGGTGTGGGCAATGCACTTTCAGAGAATAATTATGCCAAATGTTCAACATGAAGCTGTTTGCACTTCTGAAATATAAAATTTCTCTGTCTTAAAGAGTTCATATTGCTGATTCCATTTATATAAAACTGTAGGAAATAAGCAGTCAGACATGACTGAAGCAACTTAGCATATGCAGCATGCATTTAAGAATCGCAAAGCAATCATAGTGACAGGAACCAGTTGGTGGTTGCCCAGGGTCAGTGGAGGAGGAACCTTGGGGGATGGGACAAACGTGTTCAGCATTTTCACGTGGTGATGTTTCAAAACTTATCAAATTGAGCACTTTAAATATGTACAGTTTAAAAAGTCACATATCAATTTGAAACAAAAATGAAAAGGAATGAAATTGTTTTAATGATGACAATACAATAACTTGTTAGCTTTTATATTTTCATTTTGTTGATTTTAAAATAAATCATATCATATTGCCAACTCTTTCTAAAAAAGGCTATACAGGCAATAACAATGCTGAAAATAATGTTACTAATTAGGTGTAATAGTCAATACTCATGAAGTGCTTGGCATGTACTACAAACTATGTAAGACTTTTATAGTCATAATCTTATTTAATCTTCACAATCAGTCCAGGACAAAGAAACTATTACTATTGTAGATTAAGAAACCAAGAAAGAGATGTGAAATATAATAATTTACCCAGGATAACAGCTATTAGTTGGAAAACTAAAATTGTTGGCCAAACTATGTGAAGGAAGAGTCCATGTTCCTAATCACAATTGATACAGAACAAGCAAGGAGTTATATGGCAGGAAAGAGCTCTAGTGAACTTAACTGACACAGTGTCAGGATCGGTGTCACCAAGGGCTCAATGTCAAGGTGGCTCTGTTGGTGCTACTCTTTGAGCTGAATGCAAGTAGAGGAGTGTTAGGAAGATTATTCAGCTTGTTGGAAAAAAGAAAAAAAAATCTTGTATTAATCTTTGCCTTATTTTCCAGATTATGTATGCAGCAAACTTGAAATATAAGATACCAAATGTTGGTCTATCTTAGTATGACCCATATGACACAGAATTCAGATAAAGGGACTATGCTAGATGTTTCATTTCCTTAATTATGAAGATGTCTTTTCAAACAGGTTAAGATATCTCTATCTCTGTTTCACTCTCTGTCTTTCCTTGTTTGTCTGTCTCTTTCTCCTTTTAAATTTAACACCTCAAAATTTACAAAAGTCCTTTCACGTGTAAATCATCGAGAATGACAGAGTAGGCTTTAGGACATGTTGAGTAAATATGAACACTGGAAGTGAGGAATTTGACCCTATCATTTATCAGCATTTTGACTCTAGATAAGCCACAACTCCATGTCCTCTGATTCCTCCCTGTCCTTGATTTTTTCAGTTATTTGATAGCCAAATGCAACTTTTCTATAAATCTCTTCAGTGCATTCTTCACTTCCTGATTCCTCAAGCTGTAGATCAATGGGTTTAACATGGGAATCACTACCACGTAGAACACCGAAGCAAATTAATCTGTGTTCAGAGAATGGCTTGAATTGGGCAGGAGGTACATAAAAATGATTGTTGCATAAAATATGGTGATTGAGGTCAGATGGGGAACACAGGTAGAAAAGGCTTTTTGCCTTCCTTCAGCAGAATGGATCCTCAGAATGGCAAAGAGGATGAAGATATAAGAAATGATCACGATCAGTAGAGAGCAAAGGGTGTTGAACCCAGCAATGATTAACAGCATCAGCTCTTTGACATGAGTGTCAGAGCAAGCCAGTGCGACCAAGGGAACGTCATCACAGTAGAAGTGGTTGACCCTATTGGAGCCACAGAAAGACAAGAGGAATGTTGCGACTGTCTGCGCAAGACCCACAATGAATCCATAAATATATGTGCTAGCAATGGTCCGATTACAGAGCTTTTTAGGCATGAGGATGGCATAGAGTAAAGGGTTGCAAATGACCTGTCATAGGCCATGACTGAGAGCAAATACTGTTCACAAGCTACAGATGTGATGAAGCAGCACACCTGGATGACACATGCATAAAATGTTATACTTTTAACTTCACACAGGAAATTCACCAAGGTGTTTGGGGTGACAGACGAAGTAAAAGAAAAATCAATAAAAGCCAGGTGGCTGAGAAAAAAATACATGGGTGTGTGAAGCTGCGGGCTGACTTGTATTAACACAATCAAACCAAGATTACCCAGGACGCTAGCAAAATAGATTACTAGGAACACACCAAAGAGAGTGGCTTGAAGTTCTGGATTATCTGTGAGTCCCAAGAGGATAAACTCAGACACTGCAGAATAATTGCCTTTTGCCATGGTAGAGATTTAACTTTTGTTTTTAACAATAAAACCCCTAGAGCACACAGTCTGAGTATTCTTATCTCCCTTAGAGATAATCAAGCAGATGTTGGGAACTGATTCTGATCCACCCCGATCTTATGTTGGACACATTCAAAAGACACTCTCCATGCAAATTCTGGTTTCATAATGAAGTGATTTGTTCTCTGCAGAAGCTCCAAAGTATGAAATTCTGTGGGGTTTGGAAAGATAGAAACATGGCATTTTATTTAAAATCTAACATAATTGAATACTTTCTTATCTATTTTTAATAAAAGAAAATAAAGACAGTTATTTGAGCACAATTATTTTTAATTATTGAAATACTTTAAACAAAAATGTTAATTCTTTGAAAATTGTTAATTAACAGAAAACAATAAATTAAAAAATAATTTCAGAAGGGGTAGTATGAAAGGTAGTTTTAAATTCTGACCATCTTTATATCAACTATTCAGGATGATTTTTATTTTATTTTGTTCTCTTACTATGATTTCTAGTTTTCTTTCAATTACTATGTAATATTTGGGAATTAAAGGGAGAAAAGCCCTTAGAAACATAGATAGTCTTGCTTCTTCTGAAATATGTATAGGATGATTAAAAATACATTAAAATAATTTAGAAAACATATTTATCGGGTGGCTCCTAACATCTAAATGCAAAACAGGAGAAGAAAAAATCAAGATAATTTTGTAGAACTAAAAACCGATTTCTGGTTTATTAAAAGAAACAGTTTTTAATGATCTTCATTTGAGCAGATACGTTTGATTTAAAAAATTTTTCTACTATTTCATCTCAGATCATCTTTCCATCAACCCTATCAACTGGTGATAAGCTATCGTCTTCATTTTCAGATATGGAAGCTCAGAGTGAGAGCTTAAACCCTCTTGCTGTTTCATGATTAGTGTGGGGTAAAGCAAAATAACTCATGAACTAGTTCTGGACTCCCTGACCTCAATTCATAGTTTATAGAAATGAACTCTTTTCATAGAGGCAAGAATTTCCCCATTAATCAGAAAATTTTGGAAAGGTGATCTCTAAGTTTGTATACCTTAAGTGATTAAAATAGTGCCTTTCATGCAGTATGTGTTAAGTGAGTAAATTTTAGCTCTTAAAATGGGCTTCCCACGTGGCGGCACAGTAGCAAAGAATTCTCCTGCCAATGCAGGAGATGTGGGAGACAAGGGTTGGATCCCTGTGTTGGAAGATCCCCTGGAGGAGGAAACGGCAACTCACTCCAGTATTCTTATCTGGAAAAGCCCATGGACAGAGGAGCATGGCTGGCTCCTCTGTGTGTCCATGAGTCAGACATAACTGAGCGTGCACACATGGTTTTTCATTCCATCAGTATTAATAGTATTCAGATTTAGGCTTATTCTCAAAAGAAAAGACTATGCAATCCCATCACACCCATGACTGTAGCTTATTCTTTTTGCAATATTTTGAGGTCTTTTTCCATTGCCTCATTGACTTGTGATCTCAGATCATTACCTTTCCTGACTCTTAATTTTTCTAGTACTTATATTTCTCTGATGTGTTGGAGTCTGTGTAGCTCTTGCTCTGACGTTACCAAACTCACCAATATCTTCAGTCGTTTTAGTTTTCTTTCTTTAAACTGAAACTTGGATCATCCTTGAAAATGTATTTCTCTCCAGGTTTCCAAAGGCTGTTCCATTTGAAACTATCCACGTATGTTAAATCTGGCAGGTGAAATAAGGCATTGTTCATGCTGGAACATTCTTTCCTGTTTTTTGCTATGCCTTGCATTCAGGTACACTTCCCTGACGCTTAGAGGCTTGTCCCCATATTCACTGTCATCACATATGCATCCAGGTCTCTCCCTCTTATTCACTGAAGGCTCAGGTGTTGATGCCATCATTGTTTATCTTCCATACATGTGCCATCAGCATCATGAACACCACTTATTTCATACCTTGGTTTCTTAGATCCTTGATCTTGGAATCAGGGACCCCACTGCTATTCCTCTTGAGCATACTACTCCCATGATTCCATTTTGAAGCTTTTTCTATGTGACAATTGATAAAATAGTAGTTATCCAAAATCAAAAACTTGTCCTATGACCACAACTTTCTGAACTTTCCCTTCACATCAGTTATGACACTACAGCCTTTTATGTATCCACTCAATCACTTTAACCTTAAGTATCCTTTACCTACTGTTGCCTCCTTTATTCAATGCTCACCCTAAACAGCTTAGACTCTGTGATCAATTGCCACAATGACTATTCACAACATACAAATTCTCTTTCTAATGTATAAACTTATATTTTGGTTCCCAAGCTATTTTGTTCATCCCATATGTTCATCCTCTACTAATTTATTTGATCTTCCCCATCAGTTTAAAAACAAGATACATGCTGAAATCACTGCTAATGACCTGTGACTTCTTTTCCTTTTCCTCTATCCATCAACCCCTCTCCTCTTCATTCTTTCAGTACTAAACATCCTGGAAAGTCATTTGCTTCATCTTTAGCATTTATATATCAACTTGTATTCTGAAATTGTTCTCACCATAATTGTTATACAATTACTTATTCCAAGTTCACCAACAATCTCCTTCTTCCCATTGGCAATGGAGACTTCTTTTATGTTGTCTATGTAGTCTCAGATATCGTTGACATTAGTTTTCATGCAAACCATTGTTTTGGTTTGGTTTAGTTTGCAAGTCATCAGAATCCCATCTTTCTGTCCATGTTTACTCTTCTTATGGCTCCACTCCCTGTGTTTATGTTTTAATTAAAGCATTACTTTACATTTCGTTCCTAAGCCATCCTGTGTCATTTTTTGCACACTCTTGTGAAGCTCTCATCAAATGTTCTGGGGATGGTTGTCACTTTTGTGTCACAAAAGTCTAAATTTCAAGGCCAGATTTCACCTCTGATTTCTAAGTACGTATTCAAGAGATCCCCAGATAACTTCATCTAGGTATTCTCAAAGTACCTAAATATAGCATGCTCAAAAGAGAATTCAGCAGTTCAAAAACCATCCAATATTTTCATCTGCTTTGAAGCATGCATTTTCTAACTCAGTAAGTGGTGTCATCTTCCAGCCAGTTATTCAGGCACAAAGCCAAGATAATATACTTCATATATCTTTCTAAACTCCACTGATAAAAATTAGATATTGAACATACTAATTATTTAACCTATTTTTTCCCAAACCTGTCTACTTGAAATTTAAGCCTCTATCACAACTTACTGTATTATTGTCCAAACATCTATCTTATTCATCCTTTCTCTGTTCACTGTAACTAGAGTGTACTTTCTAACATGCAAATCATAGCTTACTATTTCCTGTTGACATAGGATAGAGTCCCAAAGGTTGGCTAACTTAACCTTTGATAAGCAACCCCTTCTTTTCAGAGTAGTCTCACTACTTGTGGCGTTTTCATGTAATTCCCAGGCTTCAGCCATCATGAGTACTGTCGGTTTCTCAAATGTGATCATGAATTTTGTACATAGTTGAAGCAGAAGCCCTTCCTTCTGTCTTTACAATCTAGTTGGCTTTATTTTTCTATGTATGCATCAGATCTCGGGTGAAATTTCACTTCTTCCTAGAGGTGTCTCA
Source organism: Bos grunniens (assembly GCF_055505025.1). Taxonomy (NCBI): domain Eukaryota; kingdom Metazoa; phylum Chordata; class Mammalia; order Artiodactyla; family Bovidae; genus Bos; species Bos grunniens. The sequence goes on along the minus strand of NC_141179.1, from coordinate 80,624,687 downwards.
TCACTTCTCAAGTGTTGCATCTAACAATTCATTCACCTATTAATTACTTTGTAAAATAATCTAAATTTCAAATTTTTGAAAAAACAGATAGTTATTTCTCATCTCCCCCAAACCTTGTAGGAGCTAGCACTGTTTAGAAACTTCAAATATACTAGTAGAATAATGGAACAAATAAATACAAGTTTTGTGTTACCCTAAACCTTTTCTACTACTTCAGTTACCTTGATTTTTCCTCACTGCCTGCTGCCTTTGAGCAACCCAAAATGAAACCAAAAAGGCATCCAATATACCTTGTGGCAAACTTTGTGAATGTCAACAAAATTTAACATTACTTAACTGTAGTGAGTATATTTTGTATTATTCATTGGTCACTCCAGAATGTGTTCCCTGTGCTGCATAATTTTAAGCAATTTCTGAACAAAACAATGTAATGATGTCTCACAGCATAAACAATCATTATGGCTAATCTTTTGGGACTCAGTTTGCTTAACACACAGGGATTGATCACTTGATGTTTCAGATCATTCTGCTGAATCTAAGTAAAATAAAACATTAATAATTACTAGCAAAGATTATTTTAACACGTGGGAAAAAAACTCAGAAAAGTTTAACTGTTTTTATTTACTTTTTATGCTTTAGTATGAGATTTATTGGGGTTTGCAGGGGCACTAGTGGTAAAGAACTCTCCTGCCAATGCAGGATACATAAAAAACAGGAGTTCAAACCCTAGGTTGGGAAGATACCCTATAGGAGGACATGGTAAACCACTTCAGTATTCTTGCCTGGAAAATCCCTTGGACAGAGGAGCCTGGTGGGCTATGGTCCACAGGGTCGCAAAATCAGACACGATTGAAGTGACTTAGCATGCATACATGCACATGAGCCTTATACAAGTTTTAATTTTATAAGAAGTCAGTGCACATTAAAGCAGTGAGTTAACTTTGCTGTTGGACTTTGCAAGGCTAACAAGTAATAGTTTATAGTGCACCGAAGATCCAGCCCTACATCTGCAACCCACTCAAATATCTGTTGGGTTGTAGGAATAATAATTAAGCCATGAGTTTAGAAGCTTGGAGGTACATTTAGTTCAGTCTCAGAAAATTATTGTTTTAACATTCTGTTCAAAGAAGAAAATAATTTAAAATTAACTTTATTTTTTCCTGAAGTCTAATAGAAAGCACTTAAAGGCATGCAAATCAGATAGAAATGAGCATTTCTTTTCTTCAAACTCTCTAACAAATTCTCCTAATTCCATACATGTATAGAGTGATGAATAGAAACACATACAGATAAAAAATTCATAGACAATGTTTATTACAAAGAAAGAACAGTTATTATTAAATGTGGACATTTTATCCTAGGAAGACTGTTATGATTTTTATAACACCATTTTCTCTAGTAGAATAAAAGCATAAATGACAAAGAACCTTAAACATAAATTGTACAGAAGTCATCATATTTGTTTGCAGTTTATTTCTAACCAATCTGTAATGATTTAACCCTGTAGTTTTTCTTAGAGGCTTGGTAGAAATTCAAGAAAGTTTAAAAGAGCTCTATCAGCATGAACAAGGCTATGGGTGTCTAAAATACATTCCTGAATTATTTTAGGAAAATATTTTAAACATTTTCCTTCTGTCAAAATCATAAAATCTATCTTCAGGATTTCTTGTTAGAGTTCATTTCACTTCAAAGTTTTTTGCAATTCATTCTATGATCACTATTGCTTCAACTATCTAATAGCTTTTTAAAGAAAACCCCCAAGTTTTAGAGACCTGAAGCAACAATGATTTATTATCTCTCATAATCCTGTGGGCTATGGACAATCTCTCTCCACATTGTGGTGTCAGCTGGGCAGTAGGCTGTCTGTATGGTCCGTGAAGACCTCAGTCACATGGCTGATATTATACTTGATGAGGCTGACAGCTGGATGTGGTCCATGTGATGAGTGTCTGGCTTGGGCTTCCAATGAAAATATGGTGGTTGAGTTCAAACATTTAAAATTTCCCTGGAAAAAAGTTCTAGCCTTGGAAGTTGTACACTTTTAAGCATTCTATTGAATAAGGCAGGTCACAGGGACGATAGCTCTCAGCTACATGTTGGATATTTTGAAAGACTACCGGATTTTATTTAATCTCAAAAAGAGTAGCTTCTGCAAGTAATCCAAAGATGTTGGAAATATCTGTGTTGACAAACAATGATGTTTGAGTCTCTGGAAAACTGAAATCAGCATTACTGCACAGGCCTTGGAGAAAAGCCAGACCTTCTGATGAAGAAATAAAATGGTGTTCTGTGTTCTAGTGCACCCCATTAGAAACTAAGTGCCAGATGATAAGACAGCAAGTAAACATTTAGCATCTGCTGCTTATTCTGTGCTGGATATTACAGGATCCACCAACTCAAATTTCAGTCCAGCCCAATAGGAATCCATCAAATGGAAATCATTTGCTTACAACCTGGTTAAATTAGGTTGAAATGTTAGCAACAAATTATTTGAACAATGGATGCAGATTTTATATTGCCTATCTCTGCCACACAGACCCCCACACAGTCCGTGCTACAGTTTAATAAGCTAGGGGTTCCAAATTAGGAGGTCCCAAATAATATTTGGAGCTTCATTTCAGTTCAGTTCATTTGCTCAGTCATGTCCGACTCTTTGCAACCCTGTGAATCGCAGCACGCCAGGCTTCCCTGTCCATCACCAACTCCCAGAGTTCACTCAAACTCACGTCCATCGAGTCGGTGATGCCATCCAGCTATCTCATCCTCTGTCATCACCTTCTCTTCCTGCCCCAAATCCCTCCCAGCATCAGAATCTTTTCCAATGAGTCAACTCTTTGCATGAGGTGGCCAAAGTACTGGAGTTTCAGCTTTAGCATCATTCCTTCCAAAGAACACCCAGGGTTGATCTCCTTTAGAATGGACTGGTTGGATCTCCTTGCAGTCCAAGGGAATCTCAAGAGTCTTCTCCAACAATACAGTTCAAAAGCACCAATTCTTCAGCAGTCAGATTTCTTCACAGTCCAACTCTCACATTCATACATGACTATGGGAAAAACCATAGCCTTGACTAGATGGACCTTTGTTGGCAAAGTAATGTCTCTGCTTTTTAATTTGGAGCTTAAGAGGGTCCAAAGAAATAGGTTCCAAATAAAATTGGAGTGGCAAGAGTGGTAGCGAACAGGAGATGCAAGAGATGGGGGTTCAGTTCCTAGGTCGGAAAGATTTCTTGGAGTAAAAAATGACAACCAACTGGAAAATTCCATGAACAGAAGAGCCTGGCTGGCTACAGTCCAAGGAGTCACAGGGTCTGACCTGACTGAGCACACACGCACAAATAAGATTTGAGCCAAGTGCAAAGAAGGGCTTTTACAGCATGTAGGAAACAGAGGTGGTCCTGAATGATAGTGATGAAAGCAGTTTATCTCAGTGGGTCGAATATGGTCTTCTATTTCAAATGGGGAGATTGTGGCCTGAAGATCATGGCCAGTCTCTGACCCATTTTTTTTTTTTTTTTTTAAGTCGCTCAGTCGTGTCCAACTCTTTGCGACCTCACGGACTGTAGCATACCAGGCTCCTCTGTCCATGGGATTTTTCAGGCAAAGGTACTGGAGTGGGTTTGCCATTTCCCTCTCCAGAGGATCTTCCCCACCCAGGGATCAAACCCGGGTCTCCCACATTGCAGGCAGACACTTTACTGTCTGAGCCACCAGGGAAGCCCCATTTCAAATGGGGAGATTGTGGCCTGAAGATCATGGCCACTCTCTGATCCATAGATGGTGATAAATATCTCTGGACACTTGTTTATGGACTGAGGATATCAAGTGTCCGAGAACCTGGCATTTGAAGAAGAGGACTTTAGATGAACTTGTGACAAGCACAAAGCATGCTGATTTAATTTTTTTTTTAAACTTCCAAGGAGTCACTGGGCTTCCCAGGTGGCTTAGTGGGAAAGAATCTGCTTGCTAAGCAGGAGACAAGAGTTTGATCCTTGGATCAGAAAGACTGCCTGGAGAAGAAAATGGCAACCCACTGCAGTATTCTTGCCTGGGAAATCCCATGGACAAGCAGCCTGGTGGGCTCCAGTCTGTGGGGCCACAAAGAATAGAACATGGCTTAGTGACTAAACAGCAAGGAGTAACTACTGCAGAAGAGGTCTGCACTGATGAGAAGGATTGGAAAAGCCATCACAGGCATACTCACCACCTTCCCTTCTGCCTCACAGCTCCAGGGACATCATGGACAGCATAGTCACAGTGTCAGGAATGAAGACCATGTATGTTCCCGAAAACACGGCTCCTTTCTACTGCTGCCAATACTGAGTGCCCAATCTGTTAGAAGCAGAGACCTATGCCAAGCCCTGAGTGTGGCACCCCTCTTTTGAGATAAAAATCAGAAACACATGATGCAACAGTTATATCAGACCCCTTCAATGTTGGGCGGCACAGCAGTTCATCCTCACTGAAACCAATAGATTGAAAAGGAATTTTTCTTCCCAAGACTCATTATCCTAGGATGTGTCATCTTTCAATAGTTTAAAGGGCATTTTGTTCTTTAAATAATAAGCCATACAATACTCCCTCAGAAGGAATACACTCACTCCACAGCAATGAAAGTTTGACATGGCCATGGCAAATAATGAATGGTCTTAACCGATTATCTCCTGTCAGGACTCAGTTGGCTTGATTGGACTTATGGATGGCAACCTGACCACACAGCCAAGTCACCAGCTCAGAAAATGATTTGGCTGCATTGGTGCACCGTCCTCCATGATACGCTGTAGGTAATGAACCGATGAGAACATAAGTTACAGCGTCCCTAACAGCATGGGATCGTGGGTCTGGAAACAAAGATGTTATAGCAGAATTGATCGTTATCATTACATCCTGTGACCAATTTTCTGATTTTATGTCTCCTATTCCTATCATATTAGGCTCTCTGGATTGTAGGATGAGCATCCTAGAGGGCAACTATTTGCACTAGCAGCTGAATTAGTGTTTTGAGAAACTGGGATCTTTGACTACTTCACACCAACAGACTGGCAGACAGGAAGGACTTCGTGTGCCAGTTAAGGTGATCAACTCTGATTTGCTTAAGAAATTAGGGGTACCCATGCACAACGGAACCAGGAAAAATATATATGAAACACAGGGGTTCATATGGCATCTTTAGAACTTCTGTGCCCAGTGTAATGCTACCACCAGTGGGAAACTGCACAAACTATTAATATACATTAACAAAGACGGGGCAATTAATTTCTCAGTAATCATGCAGACTAAAATTTATGTCACTACACCCATAAGTAATCAGTGGAGCTAAAGTGCATGCTGAACATAAAAGGACTGTGCTTAAATGATCATGTTAAAATGTTCAACCAGGAGTGTTTGGATGTTTCATACAAAAATAAACACATTTTTTATCATACAAATCAACAATTTATCCAAAGGATTTGAAAACATGCATCTACATAAAAATATGCATAAAGATATTTATGGCTGATTTATTCATAATTGTTAAAATTGTGAAGCAACCAAGATGTCCTTCAGTAGGTGAATGGATAAATAAACTGTGGTACATCCAGACAAAGGAATGTTATTCAAAGCTAAAAAGAAATGGGCTATTAGCTCTGAAAAGACACAGAGGAACCTTAGACGCATGTTACTAAGTGAAAAAAGACAACCAGAAAAAGCTACATACTATATAATTACAACTCTATGACATTCTGGAAAAGGCAAAACATCAGAGACGATCAGAAAATCCATGTTTGCCATGGGTGAGGGCAGTAGGGATGAGATGAATAGACAGAGCAGAAAGAATCCTTAGGGCAGTGAAAATACTCTGTGCAGAAGTGCAATGAGGGATTAAGTCATTACAAATTTGACCAGAATCACAGAATGCACAGTACCTAGAGTGAAACCTAAGGTAAATTATGGACATTGCGTGATTAAGATACATCGATGAAGATTCATCTATTGGAACAAGTGCACCATTTTGGTGAGTGGTGTTGATAACTGGGAGGTTATGAATCTGTGATAGTAAGGGGTATAAGACCAAAGCTCTGCATCTCCCTCTCAATTTTGTTGTAAATCTAAAACTTCTCTAAAAAATAAAGCCTTTCAAAACATGCCCAACCATATAAATGTAACACTGTAAAGATAATAATAAGTTCATTTTACGGACAGTTTAAAACCAAAACACTTTAACCAAGCAACATATTATATTTAACTTTGGTTCAAAGTGGAGGAAAAAATTTACACAGTGTTTATACTATTTGTATAGTTTGTGTCTCTCAAGATAGCCCCAAATCCTCAATATTAGGGAGAAATGAGATGAAATTATGATTTTAAAGTGCTTTATTTTTCATCTCTATTGACAAAGCATTTTATGTTCAAAGACAATGGGTAATTTCTATCTCCCTTTTAGAATTAGACCATTAAAATATTTATGAGATATCTACTACATGCAAGTCAAAACAGGAAAATATCTGTTTTCAAGGAGGAAATAAAACATCAGCAAACTGAGTGACAAAGGACAAAGGTTCCTCTGCCTATTGATACTGAATCATTGTACGAGCCTTGATTTTAAATGTCCTACATCTGTACCCTTATGGCAGAAATTGAAGAAGAACTAAAGAGCCTCTTGATGAAAGTGAAAGAGGAGAGTGAAAAAGCTGGCTTAAACCTCAACATTCAGAAAACTAAGATCACGGCATCTGGTCCCATCATTTCATGGCAGATAGATGGGGAAACACTGGAAACAGTGGCTGACTTTATTCTTTGGGGCTTCAAAATCACTGCAGATAGTGATTGCAGCCATGAAATTAAAAGGTGCTTACTCCTTGTAAGGAAAGTTATGACCAACTTAGATAGCATATTGAAAAGCAGAGACATTACTTTGCCAACAAAGGTCCATCTAGTCAAGGCTATGGTTTTTCCAGTAGTCATGTATGGATGTGAGAGTTGGACTATAAAGAAAGCTGAGAGCCAAAGAATTGATGCTTTTGCCAGTCCAGGTTCGATGCATGATGCTGGATGCTTGGGGCTGGTGCACTGGGACGGCCCAGAGGGATGGTATGGGGAGGGAGGAGGGAGGAGGGAGGAGGGTTCGGGATGGGGAACACATGTATACCTGTGGCGGATTCATTTTGATATTTGGCAAAACTAATACAATTATGTAAAGTTTAAAAATAAAATAAAATTAGAGAAAAAAAAATTGATGCTTTTGAACTGTGTTGTTGGAGAAGACTCTTGAGAGTCCCTTGGACTGCAGGAGATCCAACCAGTCCATCCTAAAGGAGATCAACCCTGGGTGTTCTTTGGAAGGACTGATGTTGAATCTGAAACTCCAATAATCTGGCCACCTGATGCAAAAAGCTGACTCATTTGAAAAGACCAATACAATATTGTAAAGTAATTAGCCTCCATTTAAAATAAATAAATTTAAATTAAAAAAAAAAAAAGGAAAAGACCCTGATGCTGGGAAAGATTGAGGGCAGGAGGAGAAAGGACGACAGAGGATGAGATGGCTGGATGGCATCACCGCCTCGATGGACATGAGTTTGGGTAGACTCTGGGAGTTGGTGATGGACAGGGAGGCCTGACTGCTGCGGTCCATGGGGTTGCAAAGAGGTGGACACGACTGAGTGACTGAAATGAACTGAAATCTATACCCAGCATATCTTTAGTAACAACATCATTCTTATTTTTTATTCAAATACATCTTTTCAGTTATTTTTCTCAAAGCATTTTTTACCTCCCAATTCCTCAAGCTGTAGATCAGTGGGTTTAGCATAGGGATCACCACAGTATAGAAAACTGAGGCAACTTTGTCTTTATCTAGTGAGTGGCTTGACTTGGGCTGCAGATACATAAAACTGAGGGTCCCATAATACATAGTAATAGAAAACAGGTGAGAGGCGCAGGTAGAAAAGGCTTTCTGTCTCCCTACAGTAGAATGGATCCTTATGATGGCAAAGACGATGAACGCATAGGATATGAGAACTATGAGAAGGGAACAGAAGACATTGAATCCTGCAATGGCTAATAACATCAGCTCTTTGACTCGCGTATCAGAGCAGGCCAGAGCAATCAAAGGAACATCATCACAGTAGAACTGGTTGATGACATTAGGGCCACAGAAAGCCATGTGGAATGTAGCCACTGCTTGTATGAATCCCACCAGGAATCCATAAGTATAAGAGCTGGTGACCATTTGGATGCAGAGTTTTCTAGGCATAAGAACTACATAGAGTAAAGGGTGGCATATTGCCACATACCGATCATAAGCCATGACAGATAGCATTAGTAATTCCCAAACTGAAAATGTGATAAAGCTGCACACTTGAGTGGCACATGCATAAAATGACATGCTTTTAATTTCACGAAAAGTGTTTACAAGGGTGTTTGGTGTGATGGTGGAGGAACCATAAAAATCCACAAAAGCCAGATGACAGAGGAAAAAATACATGGGTGTGTGAAGTTGAGGACTCACTTGTATTAGCACAATCAAACCAAGATTACCCAGGACAGTAATCAAGTAGATCAACAATAAAACACAAAAGAAAATGAGCTGAAGCTCTGGGTTATCCGTGAGGCCTAAGAGGATGAACTCAGTAACTGCTGAATGATTGCTTTCTGCCATGAAACAAACAGTTCTACAGTAAATTCCACCAGAGCACACAATCTGAATAATCTTGACTCCGTAAGGAATGATTAACTGTAAGAAGGTATCTCTGGCTCTCCAGGATGTTATGCTTAATTCAGTTAAAGTTGAATCTTGATAAGCGTTCTGAATTATGTGTAGATTTACTTGTGAATTTACTGTAAAAAATATGGCAGAAATTCCACTAAGAAGCTGTAAAAGAAGAAAGGGAAAATTTCAATTAAAATTTTATAATCAATAAAATAGCAAAGCCTGTGTTGTACTTTTATTTAAAGGAAAAAAAAACATTCAGAATATAAAATTTCTTTGATAGTAAATACATTAACATAATTTCTTAAGTTGTAAATTTCTTTCACAGAACTCATTTGATCATTTCACAAGAATATTAAAAATTAGAAAAATCAAGCATGGAAAGTGTAAGTCCAAAATCAAAATACTAAGAGTATGTATCTTTAGGGAACCAGTTTGGTATAATATTAAAATTTTCTTCATTTTGTTTATCTTTATATTCTATTTTTTCAGTACATACATAATATTGATATTTAGGAAAACTGCATTGTGAAAGTTTCTAGGTATCTTTTGGGAAAATACACATCAGTGAACAATTTTCCAGATTGTAAAATGTTTTCAAATAATTAAGATATATGTTTTTAAGCTCTATCTTGAAGTATTAAATGGTCCCAAGTGAATACCATTTGGACAGCATTTAGAAGAACTTCATTTCACAGAAGATTGATACAGACCCAAGGTGGATTCTCAATGCTCAAGAACTGGTACAACTGAATTTGTTCCCATCCTTTCTTAACAGGGCAGAGGATAAGTTAATACGATTTTTATTTATCACTGTATTGTCTCAGGTTACTTCACATGCACCTTAAAACATGACAAAATAAACATAAGAGCTCCTCCCATGTTAAATTTGGGTTGACATCCCCTTGAAAACTTATCTTGATTATTCCTTTCTCTTTCTGTTCCCATCACCAATTTTCAACCAAACTTTTTGGAACAGGTATCTGTCCCCAATTTCTCAAATATATTTATAACTATTTTCAGTTGCTAAGTTGTATCTGAATCTTTGTGATCCCATGGACTGCAACATGCCAGGCATCCCTGTCCTTCACTCTCTCCAAGAATTTGCTCAAATTCATGTCCTTTGAGTCATTGATGTCATCCAAACATCTCATCCTATCTCATCCTCTTCTCCTCCTGTCCTCAATCTTTCCCAGCACCAGGGTCTTTATCAATGAGGCTGCTCTTCACATCAGGTGGCCAAAGTATTGCAGCTTCAACTTCAGCATCAGTCCTTCCAGTGAATATTCAGGGTTGATTTCCTTTAGGATTGACTGGTTTGATCTCCTTGCAGTCTAAGGGACTCTCAAGAGTCTTCTCCAGCAAAACACTTTGAAGCATAAATTCTTTGGTGCTCAACCTTCTTTATGGTCAAACTCTCACATTTATACACCACTACTGGAAAAAATGATAGCTTTGACTATACGGACCTTTGTCAACAAAGTGATGTCTTGGCTTTTTAATATGCCGCCTAGACCTGTCATAGCTTTTCTTCCAAGAAGCAAGCATCTTTTAATTTCAAGGCTTCAGGCACCATCCGCAGTGATTTTGGAGCCCAGGAAAGTAAAACTTGCCAGTTTCCACTTTTTCCTCTTCTATTTGCCATGAAGAGTTGGGACTGGATGCCATGATCTTAGTTTGTTTAATGTTGAGTTTTAAGCCAACTTCTTCACTGTCCTCTTTCACCTTCATCAAGAAGCACTTTCTGCCATTAGAGTGGCTCTTTGTGATCCAATGAATTGTAGCCCACAAGGCTTCTCTGTCCATGGAATTTTCCAGGCAAAGATATTGGAGTGGGTTACCATTTCATACTCCAAGGGATCTTCACAACTCAGATATGTAACCTGCATCTCTTATGTCTCCTGCATTGACAGGCAGACTGTTTTACCACTAGTGCCACCTTGGAAGCTCCATTTATAACTTAACAAGGTGTAATCCACCTCTCTTTCCCATTAAAACAACAAAAAAATTCCCTCAGCATGTTTATTATCAACTTCCCTATTTTCAAATCCAATAAAACCTGTATTTTTTGGCAGCACTGTAGCACTGAACTCTATTGAATACAAGTTTGCATTCTAAAGCAGTCTTTTGAATTTATTTGTTCATTTTGATTCTCAACCTTGGAGTCTGTTCCTATTACTATGCTTTAGATGGCATGTTCTTCATGTTCTCGCCAAAGCTCCTTCTTCTCTTTTTGGCACCTTCTTGATCAGTTAGCCAATCCTATGTGCTGAATAGGCATCTATATGCAGATTATGAGCAAATATATTAATAAATTAATTTTCCAATTATCTTTTTTCTGCTATAGCTTTATACATCTAAATATCTCTCAGAAATTACCATTTATCAAAAGTAAAAATACTTTCATCAGAAGTATTGCACACAGAAAAGAACTTGGTATTTCTGCACATGGGACCCAAAACACAAGACTTGGAATACATATTTCCTAGTGCAATGAATGGGCTTCCCAGATGGCGTTAGTGGTAAAGAATCTGCCTGCCAATGCAGGAGACATAAGAGAAGTGAGTTCGATACCTGGGTAGGGAATATCCCGTGGAGGAGGAAATGGCAACCCACTACAGTATTCCTGCCTGGAGAATTCCACGGACAGAGGAGCCTGGCAGGCTCTAGTCCATGGGGTCACAAAGAGTCAAAATGAACAGTGCCATTATCCATTTGCTCTCCAAATCAGAGAGCAGTTTCTTTTACTATGATTTCCTGATCCTCATGCCCATGTTCAATTTGCCCCCCTACTACTGATAAAGAATCTGCCTGTCAAAGCAGGAGACCCAGTAGATGCGGGTTCAATGCCTGTGTTGGGAAGATCCCCTGGAGGAGGAAATAGCAACCCACTCTAGTATTCTTGCCTGGGAAATCCCATGGACAGAGGAGCCCGGTGGGCTACAGGTGGGTTACTCCAACGAGTCGGACATGACTGAGTGACTAAACAATGACAATGCTAACAATTTATCCCTTACACAATTTTCGAATCTGCTCTTATTTATTGCTTTATTGGTCCAAGCACAATGATGCTTTGTTTATTTATTTTTTGCAAATGAAACCTAACTTTTAGTCTTGTCTCCAGTCATTGTTCTCTGTTCCTCAGTTATCAGCTTATATGAAATTTTACAGAAACTTTATTCTTATTTTGTCCTGATGAAATCCTTCAGTGTCTTCCCATTGCCATTTGGATAAACTTCAAGTTCTTTCTAGCATAGCCCTTGAAAACCTCATTTCTGCATCTCAGATCAGGTTCCTCCTGAAACATTTTTTATCTAGTTTCTATGTCACAGGTGTTCCAAATTGCTGTATATATTTAAATATGAGACAAAATTTTATACATCCTTTATGCTTTTCCTAGAACACTTTTCCTCTGCCATCATTCTATTTGCCTGATTATCCTTCTACTTAATTTTCTCTCTTCTATTGAATCACTTCCTCTTAGAGGATTTCAAAGCAGTTTAAGTCCTCCTCTTATATACATTTTTGCAGCCACTAATTCCTTCATAATACTTAAACCACACTATATTGAAGACAGCTATCAATATATCTATAACACATCCTAAGCGTCAACTCCTTTTGGAAAGCAATAATATTTCTGTCTCATATTCAATTTAATCATTACCTCCAACTGTACCTAGTATACAGAAGATGGTCAATAATTATCCTTAAATGATTAAGTGGATAAAAGTTGTATTTTTGTACGTCCAAATTGTTTCCCCCAAAAAAGGGATTGAACGTATTTTTCTACAACCTGATGCCTTTCAATATTCAATATGTCATCATTCAGTTCAACAACAAACCCCTAAATAGTTCAGTGTACCTGAAAGGAATCTTTGTGAGGCCAGTAACATTTTAAATTACCTGGGTATTTATGAGACAACTTTGTATTTTGTGTATGTGGTCCCTCAGGGAGATTCCTTTCTGTACTACATTCTTTTTAACAAACATTGAAAGACAATATAATTATACACACAAGAACATAATTATTTAACGTTTAGTAACTGGGGGAAAAACTGTTTGCCTTGAAATGGTAGATCACTTTTTCAGCTATGTTTAGTTAAAGAATCCAGAGTAAAAAAATTTAATGATCTATTTTGGGAAAACAATTTGATTAGTTGCTATGTCTGCTTTGATTATTTGTTTTGAAGTCTGCTGCATTGGCTTTATATCAAAATTATAAATTTATTTAAAATAAATGTTACATCTATGGGCCTTGTATTTAGTCTTTGGAAACCATTGAATAAAAATGACTTTCCCAATAAATAACTTTTATTCCTTCCTTCTGAGATTAATGTTCAAATCAATATTATAATTGACATTTCAGTTCAGCTGCAAAGATTAAAATAGTATTCATTTCTTTCTCTTCAGTATCTAGAAGATAAAACATACAAATCATAGGTCAATTGACATTCACAGAAATATATGGACCACTCCATTCACAACTTGCTTTAGATGTCCAGCCAGATGATACCGCACATCTAAGAAGAAAAGATAATAAGAGTTTTGTTCACATAATGGGGTTTTCTAGGGAGAGGAAGGTGAATTCCCAGTCTGACCTGAAAATATGGCTAGGAGGAGCCAGTAATGGTTACGGGGCTGGAAGTTTTTTAATGTGATGAGTGAGTGGGACTGAGTGATTCCCATGTGCAGGAAAGACTTGCAGGGCTTGAATCTTCTGCAAAGGAAGGAGCAGTGGGTTCCTTACTCCAGTGATGGACTAAAAGGACACAAGTGGTGAAGCTGGAAAGCTGTAACCGGTCAAACAGCCAAAGACAGAGGCAGACACTGCTCTCCACACCTCTTTGTTTCATCAGGCTCCCCTCCTGTGATATCAGAGATGAATTTTACAATCATGCATTTGAATACATCCTCTTCTGTCCCAAATAAGGAAGACTCTTTCTGTGATATAGGGTGAGATTATTTGTGTAATGAAACAAAGGGAAAGAGCCAAGGAAGAGTGAGAAACAAAATTCGATGAGCTGGGAGCTGACTGAGGTTTGGACAAAGGCACCCAAGAGGACGTGCCCTCGGGGCTGCCCCAGGCCTCTCTGGTGAGCACGCACGGCCAGTGGACACAGCGTCCTGACCACGAGTCCCTCAGGAGCCTGTACCAGGAGTGTTCGAGGTGAGCCTGGACAACAGTCTGACCATGTCCCAGCACAGAGTCTGTCAGCTTGTCAGCTGGAACCTCCCAGGCCATGCCCAGCACACGCTGGTCCACTAGTGGTCTGCCGTGGGAGGAAGGGATGACACACAGATTGAGGAATGGCAATACTCAGAGTCCACATCCAACAACCAGCCCTGAGCATGACCAGCCTCCTGAAGCCACCCTGTCTGCAGGGTTAGGGAGGGCCCAGGAGGGCCCACTCATCCTCAAGGAGATGCTGGTGTCCAGGGAGCCTTAGTCAGGAGCTTGTTTTAAATGAGACATTCTGAATTCCTTAAAAAAAAAAACTTACTATGTATTAATTATTGTATTTTGGTTCCTGGGCTGTTGCCAATGGCCTCGCTGTTCAGCCTGCCACATGGAAAGTTGCACACAGAGAGATCTGTGGCCACACACAGTGGAAGCAAGTAGTGGTTGCTGATAAATTTGTCTTAGACTTTCTCCAAGCGGGCTAAGGTGAAGTCCCTGAAATCTAACATATCCTGATGTACTGGATTAATGTCGTGAGGCAACAGGGAAGGTCACCGAAAAAATTTCAGGTGAAAAGACATCTGCCTTTCTCAAATATGCTACAAATTAGGGAAAATTTTTGGGGGCTTGGGTTGGATCCTGAAGAGCATGTTTGAGGTTTATATAAAGATTGATCTCACCCTGTTTTTTGGATCTTGTGATTTTTTATATGCTTGCTCTGTTGTAGCCGGTTCTTTACAACCCCATGGAATGTAATCCACCAGGCTCCTCTGTCCATGGAATTTTCCAGGGAAGAATACTGGAGGGGTGTGCCTATTCCAGGGGTAAAGAATATACCTCCAATTCAGGAGATACAGAAGTTATGGATTGGATCCCTGCGTTGGGAAGATCCCCTGGAGGAGGAAATGGCAACCCACTCCAGTATTCTTGCCTGGAGAATCCCAAGGACAGAGGAGCCTGGTGGGCTATAGTTCATAGGGTCAGAAAGAGACAGGACTAAAACAACTGAGCACACACGCAGGCATATATATGTAATCCCCCTTTTCTTGTGCTGTGTGTATGAAGATGTTGAAATATAATGTTGTACACTTGAAACTTATACAATATTGTAAACCAATGTTACTTCAATAAATAAAGAATGTAAACATGTCTGTTCTTTTTATGCTAATGGGAATTATGCCTTCAAGCAAGAGACTGTATCATAAACCATTTTTAAAACTTATTTCAGCTTTGAATTACCTTTTATAGATCATCACTATGAGTCTATAATATCTTGAAACATACTTGAGAAGACCCGTCTTAAGAGTACATAGCACATAGTACATAGTGATGCAGGCACAGTGGAATCTGCGGAAGTGACCTGGAATCTGATAGGTGGTGGCTATGATTTAAGCCTTCTCTGCTTGGCCAGGAGGCACAATAAAAATGATACAGAGGTTGGTTTTCCTCTGTCATGCCTGCAAAGTACTTGACCTCCCAACATGAAGTAATGAAACTGAGTCTAAAAGAGCTGCATTTATCCTCCTAACTTAAAAGAGTTGAATACTTGAGAAGATACCTTGATATATTCATTACTTTGGCTGTAATTTTAAGGCTGATCATAAAGTTACTAACAAATATACAGCCATTTAAAAATATTATACAAAATTGCAATTTAAAGTTTTCTTTAAAAGTATAGTATATTGCTTTGTGACAGACTGTGACAAATGAAAACTACAATCTTAGTAATAAGCCCTTATAAAGCAAAAGGCAATTGTGTTAAAATAAACTTTAGGGAAGATCCATGAATTGTTTTATTTATTTTCTTAAGGAAAGATATATTACTTTTAAGTATTACTGCCAAGAAATTCAGAGAAGGCAATGGCACCCTACTCCAGTACTCCTGCCTGGAAAATCCCATGGATGGAGGAGCCTGAAAGGCTGCAGTCCATAGGGTCGCTGAGGGTCAGACACGACTGAGCGACTTCACTTTTGCTTTTCACTTTCATGCATTGGAGAAGGAAATGGCAACCCACTCCAGTGTTCTTGCCTGGAGAATCCCAGGGATGGGGGAGCCTGGTGGGCTGCCGTCTATGGGGTCGCACAGAGTCAGACACGACTGAAGCGACTTAGCAGCAGTAGCAGCAGCAGGCAAGAAGTTATAGCCTTTTAAAATTACAAAGGATTATGAATCAGAGCATCAAAATAAGATATGTGTTAAAAATATTATTCAATTAAAACATTAAATTAAAATTAAATAGCAAGTGCTAGATGACTTAACTTTTTATTTTGACATAAATTCAGAATTTCAAGAAAATTTGCTAATATATTACAAAGAATTCCAGTATAATCTTTGCCCATATTCCTTAAATATTAACCATTTTAACACATTTTTTTCTTTTAACTCTTTGATTGTCAAATACATGATATCTCTTTATTTTTATATACTACTTTTTATAACATTTATTGTCTTCTCTCTAA
Organism: Bos grunniens; assembly: GCF_055505025.1. Lineage (NCBI taxonomy): Eukaryota > Metazoa > Chordata > Mammalia > Artiodactyla > Bovidae > Bos > Bos grunniens. The sequence goes on along the minus strand of NC_141179.1, from coordinate 80,608,360 downwards.
TTATATAAACAATACTTTTCATTGCCCACAAATAGGAACACAGAAAAACCTAAAGTAAAAATTAACCATCACCTATAATCTCCATTCTCAGAGATAACCTTCATTTGCTTTTACCCCAGTGCCTACTTTTTCTTTTTTTCTTTTTTTTTTTTTGTTAAAGTTGAATTATAGAATACTCATTGAAAGGAGTGATGCTGAAGCTGAAGCTCCAGTGTTTTGGTCAACTGATGTGAGAGTTGGACCATAAAAAAAGCTGAGAGCTGAAAGATTGATGCTTTGAAACTGTGGTGTCGGAGAAGACTCTTGAGAGTCCATTGGACTGCAAGGAGATCAAACCAATCCATCCTAAAGGAAATCAGTCCTGGATACCCATTGGAGGGACTGATACTGAAGCTGAAGTTCCAATAATTTGGCCACCTGATGCAAAGAACTGACTTATTTGAAAAGACCCTGATGCTGGGAAGGATTGAAGGCAGGAGGAGAAGTGGACGACAGAGGATGAGATGGTTGTGTGACATCATCGACTTGATGGACATGAGTTTGAGCAAGGTCTGGGAGTTGGTGATGGACAGGGAAGCCTGGCGTGCTGCAGTCCATGGGGTTGCAAAGAGTCAGACATGACTGAGCGACTGAAGTGAACTGAACTGATGCAAATAGTTGACTCATCGGAAAAGTCACTGATTTGAGTAAAGATTGAGGGAAGAAGGAGAAGAGGGCATCATAGGATGAGATGGCTGGATGGCATCACTGATGCAATGGACTTGAACTTGGGCCAACTCCAGGAGACGGTGAGGGACAGGGAAGCCTGGGGTGTTGCAGTCAAAGGGATTGCAAAGAGTCAGACACAACTGGCCAACTCAACGACAATAACAAACTAACTGACTTACAACACTGTGTTGGTTCCATCTGCACAACATAGTGACTGAGGACTCTTACACGTTACAAAACAGTCACCGTGGCTTGTCTAGTCACTGTCTGTTACCATACGCATGTGTTGCAGTGCAATTGATTATATTCCCCACGCTGGCTGCATTTCACACAGAGACTCATTCATTTTGTGACTGGAAGTTTGTTCTTCTTAAGGTCTCTCACCTCGTTCACACATCTCCCCACTCCACTTTCTTCAAGAAACTACTTATTCTCTGTTTTATTAAGTCTTTCTTTAGATTTCACATACCGGTTGAATTGTACAGTATTTGTCTTTTTCCATCTGACATTTCACTTAGCATAATACCCTGTAGATTAACCCACGTTATCACAAATGACAGGATTTCATTCTTTTTTTTTTTTTAATGGCTGAGTAAAATTCCCTTTTCTTTGATGGATATTTATGATACTTTAATAAATCGGTTACTGTAAATAATTCTGCAGTGAACATAAAGGTGTATATATCTTTTCAAATTACTGTTTTGTTTCCTTTAGAACAATACCCAGAAATGGAGTTCTGATCACATGATATCTACTATTAGTTTTCTGAGGAGTCTCCTACTCTTTTCAGTAGTTGCTGTATCAACAGTGCACAAGAGTGTCCTCTCTATTGTATTGGCAGCATTTGTTATTTGTTACATTTTTGGTAATAGTCATTCTGACAGATGTGAGGTAATATCTCATTGTGGTTTTAATTTGCATTTCCCTGCAACCTCATTTTACAAGGCAGGTATGGCCTTGATACCAAAACCAGATAAAGACACTACCAAAAGAGATAATTACAGGTTAATATTCATGGTGGACATAGATACAAAAACCTTCAATGAAATATCTTCTTTATAGAACAGTCTTATGGACTCTGTGGGAGAGGGAGAGGGTGGGAAGATTTGGGAGAATGGCGTTGAAACATGTAAAATATCATGTATGAAACAAGATGCCAGTCCAGGTTCGATGCATGATACTGGATGCTTGGGGCTAGTGCACTGGGACGACCCAGAGGGATGGTATGGGGAGGGAGGAGGGAGGAGGGTTCAGGATGGGGAACACATGTATACCTGTGGTGGATTCATTTTGATATTTGGCAAAACTAATACAATTATGTAAAGTTTAAAAATAAAATAAAATTAAAAAAAAAAGAAAGGAACAGTGGCAGATGATATGATTTTCTGTATAAAACATTCCAAGAGGTCACCAAAAAACTGATAGAACTCACCAATGAATAAAATTGATGGACACAAATTTAATAAATAAAAATCTGTTATATTTCTATATAGTGATAATGAATCATCATAAGAATTAAGAAAACAATCTCATTAACAATTGAATAAAAAGAATAAAATATCTGGGAACAAATCTAGCCAAAGAATTTTCTCAGAAATCAATGACATTTATGAATAAAATTAAAGACAAAATAAATGAAAATATATATTCTGCTCGTTAGTTTTGTTAAAATAATTATATTTTCCAAGGCAGTTTATATATTCAGTGTAATTGTTTTCATATGGTCATAGTTGTATGTTACTCAGAGCAAGGACATGCTTCAAAGACCAAATAACTTCAGTAAAAATCAGCAAATTAACTGCATTATTGGATCTATAGACCTTACTCTTTGCAGAAGGACATGCTTCCCTTGTTAAAATTCAAGTTACTATTTCAGTCTTTTTAAGTCAGAGTTTCTGTCAGTGTTGATATCAGTGTCCATGTTAGAGTTTTAGAATCAACAGTTCTTTTCAGATTCTTCTTACCCTGTGTGTGTGTGTATACGTGTGTGTGCATGAGTGTATTTTATACCATACTAATAATTGAAAGCTGCTTTAGTAAAGATGATATGATTTTTATCATGTAAAATTTATGAATTGAAGCATTCAAGTCAAAATTCCACTATGAAAAAAAGAGAGAGATTTTAAGTGATCTACAAAAGAAAATTTAACCCACTATTTGCAACTGAACTTATTTCAGACTCATATCTTTCAATATTGCTGTTGTAGTTCAATCACTAACCATGTACAACCTTTGCAAACCCATAGACTATAGCAGTCCAGGCTTCCCTCTCCTTCATTATCTCCTGGAGTTTGCTCAGACTCACGTCCATTGAGTTGAGAATGCCATCCAACTATCTCATCCTCTGTCGTTCTCTTCTCTTACTGCCTTCAATCTTCACAAGCATCAGGGTCTTTTCCAATGAATCAGCTCTTCACATCAGTTGACCAAAATATTGGAGCTTCAGCTTCAGCATCAGTCTTTCCAATGCATATTCAGCATTATCAGAAGTTATAATTTACAAAATAATAAAAATAAAATTAGAAACTAAATGTATCTTCTGTATTAATATTAACTTTCACTTGGTGGCTCAAGATGGTAAAGAATCTGCCAGCAATGCGGGAAATTGGCTCCATCCCTGTCAGGAAGATCCACAGGAGAACGGAATGGAACTCACCCCAGTCTTCTTGCCTGGAGGAGTCCTTGGGCAGAGGAGCCTGGTGGGTTACAGTCCATAGGGTCGCAAAGAGTCGGACAGGATGAGACAACACTACCACTTTCACTTTTTAAACATTGCAGTGTTAGAAAGCATGTCACTAAAGGCATGATCATGCAGAAAAACTATTTGTTTTTTGCTTATTTGCTTTTTTTTGGGGGGGGGGCTCCTAAATGTGAAGGCTTTCAGTTAAAGCATGGATCACTTATATTATAGTAGAATACACTTTTTCCATAGTTCTCTTCAAAGCGTTTTTTACTTCCTTGTTCCTCAGGCTGTATATGAGAGGATTTAGCATGGGAATTACCACTATATAGAATACAGAAGATATTTTATCAGTATGCAAGGAATGGCTTGTTTCTGGTTGCATATACATGAAGATGATTGTTCCATAAAATATAGTGATGGAAGTCAAGTGGGAAACGCAAGTAGAAAATGCCTTTTTTCTGCCTTCAGCTGATTTAATCCTTAGAATGGCAAATAGAATGAATACATAGGAGACAAGGACAATAAAAAGAGAGAAAAAGATATTGAACCCAGCAAGTGTGAACAATAACAACTTTTTGATATATTTGTGATGGGTTTCACGACAGGCCAGGGCAACCAAGGGGACATCATCACAGTAGAAGTGATTTATTATGTTTGAATGACAGAAAGATAAGTGGAATGTAAGAGTTGCTTGTAGGAGTCCCACAGAAAAGCTATACAGATATGTGCTAAGCACCATCTGAATACAGACCCTTTTATTCATGACAATGGTATAGAGTAAAGGATTACAAATGGCCACATACCTGTCATAAGCCATGACTGAGAGCATATACAATTCACAAACCACAAACATGATAAAGCAAAACAACTGAATGGCACAAGCAGGTAAGGATATTCTTTTAATTTCTTGGAGGAAGTTCACCAGAGTGTTAGGAGTGACTGAGGAGGTATAGCAAAAATCAACAAAAGCTAGGTGGCTAAGCAAATAATACATAGCTGTGTGAAGCTGAGGACTGACACGAATTAGCATGATTAATCCAATATTACCCATGACACTAATCAAATAGATCACTAAAAAGATCCCAAAAAGAAGGGCTTGAAGCTCAGGACTGTCTGTGAGTCCCAAGAGGATGAATTCAGTTACTTCTGAATTATTGTGTTTGGCCATGAATTGTATATAGAAGCATATCATACTGTTATGTGCAGAACATCTGTTGCAGGTACTCTTTCACGCTGTGGATTAAGGACTTCTCTCATGCTTATTTTATGGTGACCATATTGGAAAGAAAAATCTTCACTGGTCAATAGACCATTCTCAGATTTCAGTGCTGCCTGCTTTGGATTTGAAGGGACTTGCTGCAGGCAGGAATTCCAACACAATCAGTAGTCAGGATATTTGTTAAGGAAGACAGAATATCTTGAATTAAAATATAGGATATCATATATACAAAATTCCAGCATCATAGGTAGTATAGCAGGATAAATATTTCAAGAGTTAAAGAGATGGCCATGAATATATTAAGAGTAATATATTAAGATGAAACACAAGGCATTTCAACTAGAATTAACACAATCATGACTCTTTCTAAATATTATTCTTAATGTGCTAGCCTTAGCAATGAAGGAATGCAATGAAGGAAAAGGTGAAATATAGTTATGTATAAAGTATGAAAGTGTATCTAAACCAATATGTTTAGTGAAAAGATGATATTTGATTTTTTTTTATGATTGTGACAATGTCTTCTATTACAATAGAAGAATGCTATGTAATGAAAATTATAATTTTCACCAAAATGTGAAACTTCAAAGAAAAGTGAAAGCATAGTTTTCAGAATTCCACTTCATATGATAAACAAAACATATAAACATAAAGCTTAATTTAATATTGAGCTTAGCAATATTAAATTGCTATATTCATCTTATATATTCATGTTATTTATGTTTAAGTCAAATAAATTCATAATTTCACATTATTTTCGGTAGAATGACATTTAGAAAAGAAATTCATCTATGGTCTTGGTCTCATGACAATAGATTTAGGGTTTGGTATTTGTTTCACCTTCACACTGTTGAAGAGATGGAGGAGTACATAAGTGTCTGAGATGTTTTGATTCCTCGAAGGTCACACCTAGCATTCAGATTCGGGCTTTCAGACACCAAGGAATCTATGCTCTTTAATTGAAGAGCTGTATCATGGTAAAAGCTTCATCTTGACAAGACAGTACAGTGTGAATTCAAATATGTTAATGACAGGCTTTGAGTATACAGAATAGAGACTCAAAATTTGCTGCAGAAACCACTGAAATGTTCAAATAGTGGATAAATGTGTGTAAAGAAAGACAAAAAAAAAAAGAAACTTTTGAGAACTGTAGATTAAGTCAACCCTGTATCTCTATGATTCACCAAAATATATACCCTATTTCCTTTCTCTGATTATGTTTCATTAAACATTCAAATGGCATACACACACACACACACACACTCTCACACATATGGTCTTCACAGGTGGTTCTAGTGATAAAGAATCTGCCTGCCAACTCAGGAGATGCAGCAGATACAGATTCAATTTTTTGGTCAGGAAGATCCACTGGAGTAGGAAATGACAACACACTCCTGTACTCTTGCCGGGACAATTCCATGGACAGAGCAGCCTGGTGGGCTACTGTCCATTGGGTTGCAAAGAGTCAGACATAACTGAGCAACTGAACACACACACACACACATACTATATACATTCATTAATATATATTAAAATGATATGCAAATTACAAACTCAAAACCATTTTCTGTGTAATTGCAAACTGTTCAATTATCATTACACTTATCTGAAATTATATATGCATACCTATATATCTATATCTATCTATATCACAGTTATCTGTTGTGTACATTAATCCTCATTTATAAATTGGCCTCTCACGTATAGTACAGTTGGGGCTAGAATTCAGGTTCTTTAGCAAAAGAGATGATGTGCAAATGTTTATGATTTATTATTACTCTTTTGTATATTCAATATTTTAGAAGACTCCAAATTTTGTAATGTTGTCCTTATTTAATTGACAAATAAGCTACAGGAAGCCCACACACAGTTCAAGTCCATCCTTTGACTACAAGGCATGTGTTCTTTTCCAAGCTAGGCTGCATGGCCTAGTGTGCTCATCATATTATAAACTATATCTTATCCAGTGATGACCAACTTACCTGAGATCTGCCCAGTATAATTGCATAGGATCCTTGCTACTGAAAAATGATCTATGAAGTTTCAATTATTTTGTGTATATTAATTATAATATATGATACCCCTGGGATTCCATTCTTGAGTTACACCTTTTTTAGATACCTTGAAAAAATATAACAAGATCTCATAGGTTTTAAAAAAAGAAGTTCACTTAAAAATTAATCTTCAGAGTGAAGTAAGCCAGAAAGAAAAACACCAATACAGTATACTAACACATATATATGGAATTTAGAAAGATGGTAACAATAACAATAACCCTGTGTACGAGACAGCAAAAGAGACACTGATGTATAGATCAGTCTTGTGGACTCTGTGGGAGAGGGAGAGGGTGGGGTGAAACATGTGTAATATCATGTATGAGACGAGTCACCAGTCCAGGTTCGATGCACGATGCTGGATGCTTGGGGCTGGTGCACTGGGACGGCCCAGAGGGAGGGTGTGGAGGGAGGGAGGAGGGTTCAGGATGGGGAGCCCGGGTATACCCGTGGCAGATTCATTTTGATGTTGGGCAAAACTAATACAATACTGTAAAGTTTAAAAATAAAATAAAATTTAAAAAAAAAATTAATCTTCAGAGATCAGACCAGATGCCAGGCCATGTTAAATCAGTGACTAAGGTAAACTTCAGATGTATTATTCCTCTGAACAAAGACAATTAAAAAAAATAAAGACAATTTGTTAAATGTATAAATATGGAGCAGTTTTATTAATTCATTCATTAATTTACAATTATTTTTCTTGAAGTATACTTAATTTATGGAACAGTTTTATAATGTTATATTTTTCTAGCAATTATTCATTTGAGAAATAAAAAACATTGGTATAAATTCTTATGGAACAAAGAATTATTTTTTTAATATAATTTCATCTGAAAATGAGAGAATTGGCAAAAAATTCTAATGGGCACTTTTATATCTGAAATCTCATTCTAAGTGAAAATCTTTAGAAAATTTTACTGCACCATGAACATACATGTAGAAATCCAGTATTAAGAATAGGCATTTTGGTAGCTTAAGAGAAAAAAATCAGACTGTGAAGAAAATTCTGTTTTTATTCATTCCAGTCACTTTCTTAATTCCATGAACATAAAAGCCTGGTTTCTATTCATGATGACTTTTATCAGGGCATCTTTCACTTCCTTATTCCTAAGGCTGTAGATTAAAGGGTTCAACATGGGAATGATCACTGTATAGAAGACAGAGGCCATCTTATCTGTGTCAAGGGAATGATGAGAACTTGGCTGTAAGTACATAAAGATGAGGGTCCCATAGAATATGGTGATTGCCAGCATGTGGGAGCCACAGGTGGAAAAAGCCTTGCGTCTGCCTTCAGCGGAGTGCATCTTCAGGATGGCAGAAATAATGTACATGTAGGAGATAAAGACAACAAGAAGGGAAGAAATGAGCATGAGGCCAGCACAGGCAAAAATCCATAGCTGCTTGGAGTGAGTGTCTGATCTAGTGAGCCTAAGAGGCATGTCATCGCAATAGAAATGATTGATGAGGTTGGAATGGCAGTAGGAGAGGCGGAAGGTGAGGATAGTATGATATAGGGCAACCAGGAAGCTGTAGTCATAGAGGGCAGCCACAAGCTGAATGCAGATGCCTGGGGACATTACAACCATATAGAGGAGAGGGTTACAGATGGCCACATACCGGTCATAGGCTATGGAAGCCAGCAGCAAACACTCGGCAGTCATGAAGGCCAGGAAACAGCCCAGCTGGGCAGCACATCCATTGAAAGGGATAACATTTTTTTGTACAAGAAATTCCCCAGCATTTTGGGTGTAACGACAGAAGAATAACAGAAATCAACAAAAGCCAAGTTACTAAGGAAGAAGTACATTGGCGTGTGGAGTCTTGAATCTGTTCTGATGACTAGGATCAGACCCAGGTTGCCTGCTACTGTGAAGAGGTAGATGGATAAGAACAGGACAAAGAGGGGCATCTTCAACTCCTGACGATCTGTGAGGCCCATGAGAACAAATTCTGTCACCTGGCTGCAATTTATCTGGATCATGTGTCTTCAGTATGTCTGGATGAAGAGAGGATAATGAAATCCAACTTAATTAAATTCAAGTCTTAATATCCTTTAAAGCAATTGGTATTATCAGCATGAAAATGCTAACAGTGAGAGTGCTAGCATCCTTGAGTCTGGCGATGAGACAAAGAGTAGATGGAGATGTTTTTATAGGAGAGACATATTTATCTCCCCCAAATCAACTGCATTTTATGAAAGTAACAGCTGTAGATAGGATTCAGTCCACACTGACTTTGCTCAAAGCTCTTACGCTGTTTAAAATTTACCATTATGTTTTCAGAACATTAAAGCTATTGCTTTTATAAAAAAATCCTAACATTAATAATATAAAGGAAAATGAGCCCCCTGCAGTGACATCACTCTGACAGACTTGCATATGTGATACAGACCCCACGTTGTTGCAGTCCTGACAGAGCAATGAACAGCATGCTCTATCCATCTATTCTATTCTCAGTACTTATTGCAGGGAGGCCACCATTGATTGCTACATAATCTTCACAAGTGCAAATGTTGAAAATGGGCAACTTTATGAAGGACTATAGCTACCTCATGGGTTGTTTGCTATTTTATGAGTGCACTGAGGAAGACAAGGACAGTCAAATAAAAAAATATATATATATTATTAAAAATAAATTATAATATAAAAAATTATATTATAGAAATATAATATAATTTTTTATTTGACTGCCTTGGTCTTCCTCAGTGCACTCAGGCATTCTCGGCTTGCAGCGACCAGGGCTACTCCTCTGTGTGGTGCCCAGGCTTCTCATTTTGCTGCCTTTCCTTGTTGCAGAACACAGGCTCAGTAGTTGTGTCACATGGGCTTAGTTGCCCCATGGCATGTGGGATCTTCCTGGATCAGGTATCAAACTCATGTCCCCTGCATTGGCAGGTGGATTCTTAACCACTGGACCATGAGGGAAGTCCTACTTTGCTTCTTATATTCCCATCTTATAGACAGGGAAGAAACATTGAGAGGTAAACCACCTGAAGTAAGCTCAGACAGACTGTCTGTAGCACAGGGCTTTCAAACGAGTGTTCTTCTGATGCAGGAGCCCACTCACTATTAGATAACTAACAAGCATCTACCTTACAATGCAGGGTAGTCTACCCAATACTCCGAAATGGAAAAGTATCTACAAAAGATTGGATAGATGTATATGTATAAGTGAGTCACTTTGTTGTTCAGCAGAAATTGAAATATTATAAATCAATAAAAAATATGCTCCAATAAAAATTTTAAAGTCAATGTAAAATTTCTATTTTATTTCACTTATTCTATCTATGAGAAAAAAATACAATGGAGTCTCAGTCATGAACCATTGATTTTCTAACAGATAAATGTTGAAAAATGCCATTTCACTGAGGTTTATGCCAAGCAAGGCACAGCAGAAAAAACCCTGAATGAAATTGGGAGATCTTTATTTGAATGCTCTGTCACCCTCAAAATACATTAATTTTAGTATGTCAAAAATTCAGTTTGTTCCTCATTTTCCTAATTTAAAGTGGTGCCTATTTCATCAAAATCAAAAATAATTTTTAAGTGGGCATGTGTGAATGTTTCTACAACTTTCTATGGGAAGAAGATAATTTTTGATGGTATTGACCAATACATGAAGCAAGTCATCAGAGTGTTTAAAAGCCTAGTTTGTGGTCCCACGAAAAAATGAATTCCACTTTGAAATAATTAAGCAAGTATTTTATTGGAAGTTTGGTTTACTAGTTTCAAGACAGCAGCTAAGAGTTCATTGTTTAGCAACTAGACATGCTTCAGTATGCCATTTTATCTTATCTTAAAGGTAGCACATGCATATATTTGACAATATATTTGAAAGTATATTATATATGATCTTTTATGATCTAACTCATGATATTTTATATTCAGATTTTATATACTCATGTCTCTTATGCTGTAATCAACACACAGAATTATTTTGCAATCCTCAATTACAGTATGACTTTCCATTTTCCCTACTTCCTGTGTGTTTTATCCTATACTTATATCTACCAGGTGAATGGTAATTAAAGAGTTGGAAGAAAAAAGCTTATTTATTCTTCAAAGCCTATCAAAACTCAACCTTTCCTGAGAAGAGACTTCTGTAAATTCCAGTTCCTCTGTTACTTACCAGTTTTCATTTTTATGTTCTGGAAACATTTTATACATAATTTATTTACATATAATTTATGATTTCCGTCTGTTTCTATATTTATTCTTTTGATAGATTATCTACTCCATGGGTGGGAGTCATGAATTCTTTATTCATTTCTTAATATAGCCCTTTCTAGATGCTTGGTGATAATGAATTAAATATTAATTTTGTCACGCTATTTCATTTATGCCCCTGTTCATAATTCATACTTTTATTTGTATCAAATATGTTAAGGGTCATAATGATGATTTAATTTAATGTGCTTATCCCTCATTCTGGGTAAAATGACTAGATTTGCTAAAATGGAAAGGAGAGTCTTGACATAGTTTACAATCTAATCAGTTAAGTGCCTAACTTGTCTAAATGTTTGAATAGATTCTATCTCAGAGATTTCAAATATTTTTTTCATCCCAAACTACTAAAAATGCATTTTATACAATACCACATGTCTGCATAACTGAAATAAGATTAGAGGAGATATTCTTTCCCTTGTTTCCAAAATGCCATCCAAAATATTTTATTCTAAAATTTATTCTATTCTAACTCATTTGAAAACTGTCATTTGTATCCCAGTTTTTAAATATACTCTGCTAAACTATACCTGGGCAGACTGTTCCTGTTTCTTCTCCAAACAGGTCTGGGCAGCAGCACACTGCAAGGTTTTGTCCCTGACGTGTCCCAGGGCTCTTTCTCACTTAGAGGAAGAGGCAAGGAAAATAGTCAGAAAGCTTAGCGCCCACACCCCAAAGGGATCCCAAGGCAGGCTGGAGATCAATTAGCATTATTATTCTGTTTTGAAGAACTTCAGGTGTACAGTTCTGCGTTTGATATCATTGCCCTAAGATTTTCTAGTTTTTGAGTTACTCTTATTTATTTGTTGCTTTAATTGTTATGTGGTTGTTGTTGTTCAACAAAAGGATTTAAATCTATCCTTGGAAGAAAAATAAAAATTACCTTGTGAATTTTCTAACTACATCTCTTTCAAAGAACTACATATATAACTCCTCCAAGAATCTGTTTCTGAACATCATTGTCTTATTCTTTGAAATGCTCATGAAGTGTTCATTTTCTCTTTAGGTTGTCTCTCTCCATCATTACTTGATTTCCTTGGTGACCTAGTCTAAAGAATACTCTCGCAGAGAGCTTTCTTAGCTCTTCTGTGTCTACAACAAGGGTGTACAGAGAGAAAATGGTTTTAACATTTACTTGGAAACAATGTGTCTGCTGTAAACTGAATTGTATCCTTCCCAAATTCATAGATCAAGGGCCCAAACCCAATGTGATGGTATCTGCAGATGGTCCTTAGGGAGAGAGGTAGGGTGAGAAGCGATAATGAGAATGGGATCCTCATGATAAATTAGTGGCCTTACAAGGAGAGACACTAGTTCTCTCTCTCTTTACACATGCTGCTGCTGCTGCTGCTTCTGCGTCGCTTCAGTTGTGTCTGACTCTGTGCGACCCCATAGATGGCAGCCCACCAGGCTTCCTGTCCCTGGGATTCTCCAGGCAAGAACACTGGAGTGGGTTGCCATTTCCTTCTCCAATGCATGAAAGTGCAAAGAGAAAGTGAAGTTGCTCAGTCGTGTCCAACTCTAGCGACCCCATGGACTGCAGCCTACCAGGCTCCTCCATCCATGGGATTTTCCAGGCAAAAGTACTGGAGTGGGGTGCCATTGCCTTCTCCTCTTCTCTCTCTTTACATATTAAACACACACAAACATCACACTCTCTGGTACACACACACACACACACACAGAAGAGGTCATGTGAGGAGAGCACAGAGAGCAGCCACACACAATCCAGCAAGAGAGTTCCTACAAAGAACCAAATGATCAGGACCTTGATCTTGGACTTACCGGCCCCCCAAATTATGAGAAAATAACTTCCTATTGTTAAAAATCACTCATTTTTATAGTATTTTGTTATGATAGCTTGAATGGACAAAGACAGCATGTTTATGGAAACAATAATCCTCTACATTGAAACAGTTTTGTTGGGTTTGTGGGAGGGGGTGATGAGGGAGAAAGGAACTATGGAATTATCTTTATTTTTCCAATATAAAGCAATTTCTATTGCCTTCTCCGTAATTTTTTTAGTATAAATTTATTTATTTTAATTGCAGGCTAATTACTTTACAATACTGTATTGGTTTTGCCATACATTGACATGAATCCACCACGGATGAACATGTGTTCCCCATCTTGAACCCCTCTCCCACCTCCCTTCCAATACCATCCCTCTGGCTCATCCCAGTGCACCAGCCCTGAGTATCCTGTCTCATGCATCGAACCTGGACTGGCATTTTGTTTCACATATAATAATATACATGTTTCAAGGTCATTCTTCCAAATCATCCCACCCTCTCCCTCTCCCACAGAGTCCAAAGGCCTGTTCTATACACCTGTGTCTCTTTTGCTGTCTCTCATACAGGGTTATCGTTATCATCTTTCTAAATTCCATATATATGCGTTAGTATGCTGTATTGGTGCTTTTCTTTCTGGCCTTCTCCATAATTTAGGGCATCCAGCAATTAACTGAGAATTCACCAGATACTTTAATTATATCTTCCAGAGGTTTCGGATAGGAGGTGAAAAACAAAACTTCAGTTACACATAGTGAACCTAAAAGACATAAATGAGAGGATCAGTAAAACATTCGATGTACACTGTGAGGCCCAAAGCAAGGAGAAGTTTGCATCCCTAAGGATTCTGGATTAATGATGGATAACCAGATTATCCTGCATATGGTTTGTGAGAATACAGTGAGGGATTAGTCTGCTTTGTACAGTGATTTTGAATATAAATTTTACCATGTAGTTTTCTATGAAATAAATTTCCAGTGATAACTATGGGCTTTAATATAATGGCTGCAGGGGAGTGTCAGTGTTAGTATCTAACACTGTTTGTACACGATGAATTAACATAAGTGGTTCAGTGAACAGGAAAAGCAGCAAATCCTTGCATTTCACAGCTTGACATGATCACAATTTGTCAGCATCAATCAAGATTATATGAATTAACATGAATTATGCTTAGTAAATTACATAATTATTCTGTATTTTATTTTAAATGTCAAACATGGTTAATGCAGTTGGAAAAATGTTCTGATCTCATTTATGTTTAACTGTAAAATGGCTTGACTTCTACTTGGTATAGGAATGTTGTAAAATTAACTAAGTAGAAATCTTCTGTATAAATCCCTGCATGCAAATACATTAGTTGAATTCAAGTGACAATCAGATCAGATCAGTCGCTCAGTCGTGTCTGACTCTTTGCGACCCCATGAATCACAGCACACCAGGCCTCCCTGTCCATCACCAACTCCCGGAGTTCACTGAGACTCACGTTCATCCAGTCAGTGATGCCATCCAGCCATCTCATCCTCTGTCATCCCCTTCTCCTCTTGCCCCCAATCCCTCCCAGCATCAGAGTCTTTTGCAATGAGTCAACTCTTTGCATGAGGTGGTAAAGTACTGGAGTTTCAGCTTTAGCATCATTCCTTCCAAAGAAATCCCAGAGCTGATCTCCTTCAGAATGGACTGGCTGGATCTCCTTGCAGTCCAAGGGACTCTCAAGAGTCTTCTCCAATACCACAGTCAAAAGCATCAATTCTTCGGTGCTCAGCCTTCTTCACAGTCTAACTCTCACATCCATACATGACCACAGGAAAAACCGTAGCCTTGACTAGACGGACCTTTGTTGGCAAAGTAATGTCTCTGCTTTTGAATATGCTATCTAGGTTGGTCATAACTTTCCTTCCAAGGAGTAAGTGTCTTTTAATTTCATGGCTGCAGTCACCATCTGCAGTGATTTTGGAGCCCAGAAAAATAAAGTCTGACACTATTTCCACTGTTTCCCCATCTATTTCCCATGAAGTGATGGGACCGGATGCCAATTCGGGTATGACCTAAATCAAATCCCTTATGATTATACAGTGGAAGTGAGAAATAGATTTAAGGGCCTAGATCTGATAGATAGAGTGCCTGATGAACTATGGAATGAGGTTCGTGACATTGTACAGGAGACAGGGATCAAGACCATCCCCATGGAAAAGAAATGCAATAAAGCAAAATGGTTGTCTGGGGAAGCCTTACAAATAGCTGTGAAAAGAAGAGAAGCGAAAAGCAAAGGAGAAGAGGAAAGATATAAACATCTGAATGCAGAGTTCCAAAGAATAGCAAGAAGAGATAAGAAAGCCTTCTTCAGCAATCAATGCAAAGAAATAGAGGAAAATAACAGAATGGGAAAGACTAGAGATCTCTTCAAGAAAATCAGAGATATGAAAGGAACATTTCATGCAAAGATGGGCTCGATAAAGGACAGAAATGGTATGGACCTAACAGAAGCAGAAGATATTAAGAAGAGATGGCAAGAATACACAGGACAACTGTACAAAAAAGATCTTCATGACCCAGATAATCATGATGGTGTGATCACTGACCTAGAGCCAGACATTCTGGAATGTGAAGTCAAATGGGCCTTAGAAAGCATCACTACGAACAAAGCTAGTGGAGGTGATGGAATTCCAGTTGAGCTATTCCAAATCCTGGAAGATGATGCTGTGAAAGTGCTGCACTCAATATGCCAGGAAATTTGGAAAACTCAGCAGTGGCCACAGGACGGGAAAAGGTCAGTTTTCATTCCAATCCCAAAGAAAGGCAATGCCAAAGAATGCTCAAACTACCGCACAATTGCACTCATCTCAAGTGACAATAAAGAGGAATTATTAACCACAACTTCTTAGGATTGAGTTTTTATAAAGCTATTTCAGCATTAGTTATATATATATATATATATATATATATATATATATATATATCATCAAGAGCTCTTCCCAGGGAAAGGTTCATCTTTCCATTTCTTAAACTTTAGGAGAAGGAGTTCAGTTCAGTTGATCAAAGTTTTGGGGAAGGTTGAGTATTTGACTAGGAAATACATTAAGGGAATTTTTAAGGTGAAGGAACTGTTCTGCATGTTACCTAGGGGCTTGTTATTTAACTCTCTGCAATTACCATAAATTCATAGAACTTCATATTGCAAAGACTAAATTTTATATATATATATATATATATATATATATATATAAACAGAAAAGTTAGTGAGATTGTCAGACAATGCCAGGAAAAATTGCATACAAATGTATTTAACTGTATTATGAATGTATGACATAATCACACTTAAGATGGGAGATTTATTGTCATGAGTAACTTTAGAAAATGGCTCTTTGATTAGTCATTGTAAAATTACAGAGAAAAGGAACTGAATATAAACTTTGCATTCTGGTTTATAAATATGTTTCTCATGGTGGTCCAAGTTAATTCTGAAAGGCTGTACATGTATATTGGTGTTGAACAAGTGATTAAATGGCTTTTAAGTAGTGGGACAAGGTTTTTCACTGCTGGAGAGAAACTTGATACATAAACTTGCAAATGAGATAAGCATGCTGTTGTGGCAGGAGTTTTACAAATAAACATGCAATTTAGACAGTGCTTCTGGCTGCTGTTCCCTGGAAAATAGTCTTCAACAATGGGATTTTCACTTGTAGAGAGAGAGTTTGGGATGTTTGTGAGTTTGCTTTTTTTTTTTTTTCCTCTCCCAAGATCTTCATTTGAAAGCCTGGGAGAACCTGAAAAATGATTTCATGCCATCTCCATGAAAAAGTACCTTTGGGACTCATTTATCTCACATTCCTTTCTGAGTTGTCACAAGAAACTGATCTGTGAGAACTTGGGAATTGAACCTCTGTAAATAAAGCAAATGTATTACTACAGTTATTTAGAAACTTTGTAGAATAGATTATGACAAAAATTATGACAAATAATGATCATTGAAACCTCGAATCCCCAAACACATCAATAAAATTAACCTCATTTCAATAACACATTTTAAATCAGACCCACACAGCAATTTTCACCATTTCATGTTTTCCTTAACAGAATTATTAAAGAAAAGTTATACTTAACAGTTTGAAAATCACAACTGTTTTCCAAGCAATGCTAGTTACCTAGATCTCAAAGTTTTCAAGAGATAAGCTTTCTTGGATGTTCCCTGGTGATCCAGTGGTTAGGGCTCCGGCTTCTCACTGCTGAGCACCTGGGTTTAATCCTTGTTCAGGGAACTAAAAGCTCACAAGCCATGTGGCCAAAAACCAACAAACCAGAAAAAATAAATAAAGTTTCCTTTTTCAAATTTAGGTTTTGCCATTTTCAGGCTGGTAGAAGTCCTGGTAGAATTTACACCCTCATGAATGATACTACATTTAAGAAAGTTTGTAATTGGAAGAACAACTGGACATTAATATTGTGAGGATTGGGGGAGATTTAGGAACAGGTCAGAAACAGCACTGGTGAGAGAGATTTCCCTTGTCAAAATAGAATTCCTATGATGCTTATGAAAAGATTGGAACTCAAAGAACTACCAGGCAGCATGGGACCATAGATCATGTTTAGTCTCATACCTTTCAGATAGTGCTGTGAAAGCAACTTGGTCTTGTGGCAATGACTCAAGTTGTTTCTGAGTGACCAGAAGGAAGATCACTGGAAAACGTGTTAAGAGGAAAAACTGGTCAGAGCTTTGGTTATGCCACCCCACTCCACCAGACTAATTTTAGTTATTATCGTTTATTGGAGCTTCCCAGGTGGTGCTACTGGTAAAGAACCCACCTGCCAATGCAGGAGATGTAGAGATGCAGGTTTGGTCTCTGGATGGGGAAGATCCCCTGGAGGAGGAGATCACAACCCACTATAGTATTCTTGCCTGAGAATCCCAAGGACGTAGGAACCTGGTGGGCTACAGTCCATAGGGTCACAAAGGGTCAGACATGACTTAGCACCCATGCACACATTGATACTATTATTAATAACATAAAAAACTCTAACCAAAATAATTCTACAAAAAATAAAATCATATATCTAACACAACCCAATCATTTACCAATGACAAAGCTCACATCTTAAATAGGAAATACAGTTAGTGGTTCTAACAGGAGTCAAATTCATGCCTCCTGATATCCACATCCATTCAGTTAGTTTTCTTTTTCCAGAAGAAAAGAAAGAAAATGAAGGTGCTCAGTCATGTCTGACTCTTTGAGACCCCATTGACTATAGCCTGCCAAGCTCCTCTATCCATGGGATTCTCCAGACAAGAATACTAAAGTGGGTTGCCATTCCCTTCTCCAGGGGACCTTCCTGACCCAGGGATCAAACCTGTGTCTCCTGTATTGCAGAAAAATTCTTTACCATCTGCGCTACCAGGGAAGGCCCCAGAAGAAAAAGGACCCAGAATTTCATGGCTAAGAGCAAACTAGATTTGACAACATAGCCTAAATAATTCTTCAGACTTTTACTTTTTTAAACTTCTGAGCCCTTTTTGTGATCAGAAGAGGTGCTAGAAGCACTTCCTATTAAGTAGGCTGATAAAAGTTGATGAATGTTAAACAATTTTAATGTTTCAATATATATGACTATCAAGAGGACTTTTCTTTCTGGAAAATTACACAAATAATATATTTCAAAAAATTATAATCCCATCTTAATTTGGGTTCCCCCAAAATGAGATACTGAATCAATAATTGGTGTAAATGTGATTTGTTAAGAATTTTTCCCACGAATAGCTATTGGATTGAGTGGGAAGTGGCACCTGGTAAGAAAGTAAGCCAAGCAAGGATATAGTATCAAAGTCCCCATGATAGGAATTTTGGTTAGATTCCATGGAAGAGTTCTGGAGAGAGGTAGCTCAAGTTGATATGAGTGGGCAAAAGAGCTTGGATATAAACAGCTGACCCTGAACAACCCATAACCCATAAATGTATGTATTAATCTGTGTATAACTTAGCATTGGCCTACTGTATCAGTGATTCCTCCCTCCATTATTGGATTCAAACAATCAGTGACCTTGTAGTACTATAATATTTACTAATGGAAAATTATACATGTGTAGGTAGACCAGTCGGAGAAGGCAGTGGCACCCCACTCCAGTACTCTTGCCTGGAAAATCCCATGGGCAGAGGAGCCTGGTGGGCTGCAGTCCATGGGGTTGCTAGGAGTCGGACACAACTGAGCGACTTCACTTTCACTTTTCACTTCCATGCATTGGAGAAGGCAATGGCACCCCACTCCAGTACTCTTGCCTGGAAAATCCGATGGATGGAGGAGCCTGGTAGGCTGCAGTCCATGGGGTTGCTAGGAGTCGGACACGACTGAGCGACTTCACTTTCACTTTTTGCTTTCATGCATTGGAGAAGGAAATGGCAACCCACTCCAGTGTTCTTGCCTGGAGAATCCCAGGGACGGGAGAGCCTGGTGGGCTGCTAAGGGCAACCCACTCCAGTGTTCTTGCCTGGAGAATCCCAGGGACGGGGGAGCCTGGTGGGCTGTCGCCTATGGGGTCACACAGAGTCGGACATGACTGAAGTGACTTAGCATAGCATAGCATAGGTAGACCTCGCAGTGTCCAAGGGCCACCTGTACACTCCTGTGCTCGCATCAATCATTGCTAAGGGCTAGTCCCTGT
The DNA here is from genome assembly GCF_055505025.1 of Bos grunniens. NCBI lineage: Eukaryota > Metazoa > Chordata > Mammalia > Artiodactyla > Bovidae > Bos > Bos grunniens. Next base: position 80,589,031 of record NC_141179.1, on the reverse strand, counting down.
GGATGTAAACCTGTACACTCCTGTGCTCGCATCAATCATTGCTAAGGGCTAGTCCCTGTGGATGTAAACCTGTACACTCCTGTGCTCGCATCAATCATTGCTAAGGGCTAGTCCCTGTGGATGTAAACCTGTACACTCCTGTGCTCGCATCAATCATTGCTAAGGGCTAGTCCCTGTGGATGTAAACCTGTACACTCCTGTGCTCCCATCAATCATTGCTAAGGGCTAGTCCTGTGGATGTAAACCTGTACACTCCTGTGCTCGCATCAATCATTGCTAAGGGCTAGTCCCTGTGGATGTAAACCTGTACACTCCTGTGCTCGTATCAATCATTGCTAAGGGCTAGTCCCTGTGGATGTAAACCAGTACACTCCTGTGCTCGCATCAATCATTGCTAAGGGCTAGTCCCTGTGGATGTAAACCTGTACACTCCTGTGCTCGCATCAATCATTGCTAAGGGCTAGTCCCTGTGGATGTAAACCTGTACACTCCTGTGCTCGCATCAATCATTGCTAAGGGCTAGTCCCTGTGGATGTAAACCTGTACACTCCTGTGCTCCCATCAATCATTGCTAAGGGCTAGTCCCTGTGGATGTAAACCAGTACACTCCTGTGCTCGCATCAATCATTGCTAAGGGCTAGTCCCTGTGGATGTAAACCTGTACACTCCTGTGCTCGCATCAATCATTGCTAAGGGCTAGTCCCTGTGGATGTAAACCTGTACACTCCTGTGCTCGCATCAATCATCGCTAAGGGCTAGTCCCTGTGGATGTAAACCTGTACACTCCTGTGCTCGCATCAATCATTGCTAAGGGCTAGTCCCTGTGGATGTAAACCTGTACACTCCTGTGCTCGCATCAATCATTGCTAAGGGCTAGTCCCTGTGGATGTAAACCTGTACACTCCTGTGCTCCCATCAATCATTGCTAAGGGCTAGTCCCTGTGGATGTAAACCAGTACACTCCTGTGCTCGTATCAATCATTGCTAAGGGCTAGTCCCTGTGGATGTAAACCTGCACACTCCTGTGCTCCCATCAATCATTGCTAAGGGCTAGTCCCTGTGGATGTAAACCTGTACACTCCTGTGCTCCCATCAATCACTGCTAAGGGCTAGTCCCTGTGGATGTAAACCAGTACACTCCTGTGCTCGCATCAATCATTGCTAAGGGCTAGTCCCTGTGGATGTAAACCTGTACACTCCTGTGCTCGCATCAATCATTGCTAAGGGCTAGTCCCTGTGGATGTAAACCTGTACACTCCTGTGCTCCCATCAATCATTGCTAAGGGCTAGTCCCTGTGGATGTAAACCTGTACACTCCTGTGCTCGCATCAATCATTGCTAAGGGCTAGTCCCTGTGGATGTAAACCTGTACACTCCTGTGCTCGCAACAATCATTGCTAAGGGCTAGTCCCTGTGGATGTAAACCTGTACACTCCTGTGCTCGCATCAATCATTGCTAAGGGCTAGTCCCTGTGGATGTAAACCTGTACACTCCTGTGCTCGCATCAATCATTGCTAAGGGCTAGTCCCTGTGGATGTAAACCTGTACACTCCTGTGCTCGCATCAATCATCGCTAAGGGCTAGTCCCTGTGGATGTAAACCTGTACACTCCTGTGCTCGCATCAATCATTGCTAAGGGCTAGTCCCTGTGGATGTAAACCTGTACACTCCTGTGCTCGCATCAATCATTGCTAAGGGCTAGTCCCTGTGGATGTAAACCTGTACACTCCTGTGCTCCCATCAATCACTGCTAAGGGCTAGTCCCTGTGGATGTAAACCAGTACACTCCTGTGCTCGCATCAATCATTGCTAAGGGCTAGTCCCTGTGGATGTAAACCTGTACACTCCTGTGCTCGCATCAATCATTGCTAAGGGCTAGTCCCTGTGGATGTAAACCTGTACACTCCTGTGCTCGCATCAATCATTGCTAAGGGCTAGTCCCTGTGGATGTAAACCTGTACACTCCTGTGCTCCCATCAATCATTGCTAAGGGCTAGTCCTGTGGATGTAAACCAGTACACTCCTGTGCTCGCATCAATCATTGCTAAGGGCTAGTCCCTGTGGATGTAAACCTGTACACTCATGTGCTCGCATCAATCATTGCTAAGGGCTAGTCCCTGTGGATGTAAACCTGTACACTCCTGTGCTCGTATCAATCATCGCTAAGGGCTAGTCCCTGTGGATGTAAACCTGTACACTCCTGTGCTCGCATCAATCATTGCTAAGGGCTAGTCCCTGTGGATGTAAACCAGTACACTCCTGTGCTCCCATCAATCATTGCTAAGGGCTAGTCCCTGTGGATGTAAACCTGTACACTCCTGTGCTCGCATCAATCATTGCTAAGGGCTAGTCCCTGTGGATGTAAACCTGTACACTCCTGTGCTCGCATCAATCATTGCTAAGGGCTAGTCCCTGTGGATGTAAACCTGTACACTCCTGTGCTCGCATCAATCATTGCTAAGGGCTAGTCCCTGTGGATGTAAACCTGTACACTCCTGTGCTCCCATCAATCATTGCTAAGGGCTAGTCCCTGTGGATGTAAACCTGTACACTCCTGTGCTCGCATCAATCACTGCTAAGGGCTAGTCCCTGTGGATGTAAACCTGTACACTCCTGTGCTTCCATCAATCATTGCTAAGGGCTAGTCCCTGTGGATGTAAACCTGTACACTCCTGTGCTCGCATCAATCATTGCTAAGGGCTAGTCCCTGTGGATGTAAACCTGTACACTCCTGTGCTCCCATCAATCATTGCTAAGGGCTAGTCCCTGTGGATGTAAACCAGTACACTCCTGTGCTCGTATCAATCATTGCTAAGGGCTAGTCCCTGTGGATGTAAACCTGTACACTCCTGTGCTCGCATCAATCATTGCTAAGGGCTAGTCCCTGTGGATGTAAACCTGTACACTCCTGTGCTCGCATCAATCATTGCTAAGGGCTAGTCCCTGTGGATGTAAACCTGTACACTCCTGTGCTCGCATCAATCATTGCTAAGGGCTAGTCCCTGTGGATGTAAACCTGTACACTCCTGTGCTCCCATCAATCATTGCTAAGGGCTAGTCCCTGTGGATGTAAACCTGTACACTCCTGTGCTCGCATCAATCATTGCTAAGGGCTAGTCCCTGTGGATGTAAACCTGTACACTCCTGTGCTCCCATCAATCATTGCTAAGGGCTAGTCCCTGTGGATGTAAACCAGTACACTCCTGTGCTCGCATCAATCATTGCTAAGGGCTAGTCCCTGTGGATGTAAACCTGTACACTCCTGTGCTCCCATCAATCATTGCTAAGGGCTAGTCCCTGTGGATGTAAACCTGTACACTCCTGTGCTCGCATCAATCATTGCTAAGGGCTAGTCCCTGTGGATGTAAACCTGTACACTCCTGTGCTCCCATCAATCATTGCTAAGGGCTAGTCCCTGTGGATGTAAACCTGTACACTCCTGTGCTCGCATCAATCATTGCTAAGGGCTAGTCCCTGTGGATGTAAACCTGTACACTCCTGTGCTCGCATCAATCATTGCTAAGGGCTAGTCCCTGTGGATGTAAACCTGTACACTCCTGTGCTCCCATCAATCATTGCTAAGGGCTAGTCCCTGTGGATGTAAACCAGTACACTCCTGTGCTCGCATCAATCATTGCTAAGGGCTAGTCCCTGTGGATGTAAACCTGTACACTCCTGTGCTCGCATCAATCATTGCTAAGGGCTAGTCCCTGTGGATGTAAACCTGTACACTCCTGTGCTCGCATCAATCATTGCTAAGGGCTAGTCCCTGTGGATGTAAACCTGTACACTCCTGTGCTCCCATCAATCATTGCTAAGGGCTAGTCCCTGTGGATGTAAACCAGTACACTCCTGTGCTCGTATCAATCATTGCTAAGGGCTAGTCCCTGTGGATGTAAACCTGTACACTCCTGTGGTCGCATCAATCATTGCTAAGGGCTAGTCCCTGTGGATGTAAACCTGTACACTCCTGTGCTCCCATCAATCATTGCTAAGGGCTAGTCCCTGTGGATGTAAACCTGTACACTCCTGTGCTCCCATCAATCATTGCTAAGGGCTAGTCCCTGTGGATGTAAACCAGTACACTCCTGTGCTCGCATCAATCATTGCTAAGGGCTAGTCCCTGTGGATGTAAACCTGTACACTCCTGTGCTCGTATCAATCATTGCTAAGGGCTAGTCCCTGTGGATGTAAACCTGTACACTCCTGTGCTCGTATCAATCATTGCTAAGGGCTAGTCCCTGTGGATGTAAACCTGTACACTCCTGTGCTCGCATCAATCATTGCTAAGGGCTAGTCCCTGTGGATGTAAACCTGTACACTCCTGTGCTCCCATCAATCATTGCTAAGGGCTAGTCCCTGTGGATATAAACCTGTACACTCCTGTGCTCGTATCAATCATTGCTAAGGGCTAGTCCCTGTGGATGTAAACCTGTACACTCCTGTGCTTGCATCAATCATTGCTAAGGGCTAGTCCCTGTGGATGTAAACCTGTACACTCCTGTGCTCGCATCAATCTTGCTAAGGGCTAGTCCCTGTGGATGTAAACCTGTACACTCCTGTGCTCCCATCAATCATTGCTAAGGGCTAGTCCCTGTGGATGTAAACCTGTACACTCCTGTGCTCCCATCAATCATTGCTAAGGGCTAGTCCCTGTGGATGTAAACCTGTACACTCCTGTGCTCGCATCAATCATTGCTAAGGGCTAGTCCCTGTGGATGTAAACCTGTACACTCCTGTGCTCCCATCAATCATTGCTAAGGGCTAGTCCCTGTGGATGTAAACCTGTACACTCCTGTGCTCGCATCAATCATTGCTAAGGGCTAGTCCCTGTGGATGTAAACCTGTACACTCCTGTGCTCCCATCAATCATTGCTAAGGGCTAGTCCCTGTGGATGTAAACCAGTACACTCCTGTGCTCGTATCAATCATTGCTAAGGGCTAGTCCCTGTGGATGTAAACCTGTACACTCCTGTGCTCGCATCAGTCATTGCTAAGGGCTAGTCCCTGTGGATGTAAACCTGTACACTCCTGTGCTCCCATCAATCATTGCTAAGGGCTAGTCCCTGTGGATGTAAACCAGTACACTCCTGTGCTCGCATCAATCATTGCTAAGGGCTAGTCCCTGTGGATGTAAACCTGTACACTCCTGTGCTCGCATCAATCATTGCTAAGGGCTAGTCCCTGTGGATGTAAACCTGTACACTTCTGTGCTCGCATCAATCATTGCTAAGGGCTAGTCCCTGTGGATGTAAACCTGTACACTCCTGTGCTCGTATCAATCATTGCTAAGGGCTAGTCCCTGTGGATGTAAACCAGTACACTCCTGTGCTCGCATCAATCATTGCTAAGGGCTAGTCCCTGTGGATGTAAACCTGTACACTCCTGTGCTCGCATCAATCATTGCTAAGGGCTAGTCCCTGTGGATGTAAACCTGTACACTCCTGTGCTCGCATCAATCATTGCTAAGGGCTAGTCCCTGTGGATGTAAACCTGTACACTCCTGTGCTCGCATCAATCACTGCTAAGGGCTAGTCCCTGTGGATGTAAACCTGTACACTCCTGTGCTCGCATCAATCATTGCTAAGGGCTAGTCCCTGTGGATGTAAACCTGTACACTCCTGTGCTCGCATCAATCATTGCTAAGGGCTAGTCCCTGTGGATGTAAACCTGTACACTCCTGTGCTCGCATCAATCATTGCTAAGGGCTAGTCCCTGTGGATGTAAACCTGTACACTCCTGTGCTCGCATCAATCATTGCTAAGGGCTAGTCCCTGTGGATGTAAACCTGTACACTCCTGTGCTCGCATCAATCATTGCTAAGGGCTAGTCTCTGTGGATGTAAACCTGTACACTCCTGTGCTCGCATCAATCATTGCTAAGGGCTAGTCTCTGTGGATGTAAACCTGTACACTCCTGTGCTCGCATCAATCATTGCTAAGGGCTAGTCCCTGTGGATGTAAACCTGTACACTCCTGTGCTCGCATCAATCATTGCTAAGGGCTAGTCCCTGTGGGATGTAAACCTGTACACTCCTGTGCTCGCATCAATCATTGCTAAGGGCTAGTCCCTGTGGATGTAAATTTCCAGTTGCTTCTGTCTTACCTGGCCCACAGACATAACAGCTTCAGGGAACTTGATGCAGTTCTCCAATAAAGAAATGTAGGCACTGACTCTTAATTGAGAACAGCCACCAGAAGCTGAATATAGATATGATAAAGAGATCATTTGAGGCAATGGCTATAAAAGTGGAGCCCTGGACAAGCAACATCAGGATAACTTGATATTGGTTTGCAAACAGAGTTTCCCAGGTGAAATCTGAAACTAGACAAGCATACATGAAGGGCAGGGAGAAAAAAGACAAAGAAGTGGATCAACCCATATTGGTCAGTGGCAATTTTAAACAACAAGGCAATATACCTATGAGTCTTGGCTTGGGTGGCTATAAAATGAATAAATCTCTGCAAAGGCCCCCTGGACTCCTAAAAGACTTATGGGTTCACTCACGCCTACCATGGAGAAGACTATGGCACCCCACTCCAGTACTCTTGCCTGGGAAATCCCATGGGCCGAGGAGCCTGGTAGGCTGCAGTCCATGGGGTCGCTAAGAGTTGGACAACCACTGAGTGACTTCACTTTCACTTTTCACTTTCATGCATTGGAGAAGGAAATGGCAACCCACTCCAGTGTTCTTGCCTTGAGTATCCCAGGGATGGGGGAGCCTGGTGGGCTGCCGTCTATGGAGTCGCACAGAGTCGGACACGACTGAAGTGACTTAGCAGCAGCAGCATGCCTACCATCCAGATGGTTTCAACACCTTAGGCTCTCCAGGCTGCATCCTTGACAATGGCTCCTGCCATGGAAGCAAGAGGCAGAAAAGTGCACTCCAAAAGCATGGAGGCAGGGATTGATAGTGAGGACCCTCTGATTGTCCAGGTCCAGCTCAAGAGCCAACCAAAGGTCACATCCTCTCAGTAACCTCATTCAACACTTGGAAACTATAAGTAGCTGTTGCAAATGCAATTTTTTTTTTCTTGCTCTGAATCAGACCTCCATGAAACCTCCATGAAGTTGCTAAGTCACGTCCGACTCTTTGCGACCCCATGGATTGTAGCCCACCAGGCTTCCCCATCCATGGGATTTTCTAGGCAAGAATACTGGAGTCAGTTGCCATTTCCTTCTCCAGGGGATCTTCCCGACCCGGAGATCGAACCTGGGTCTCCCGCATTGTGGGCAGACACTTTACCGTCTGAGCCACCAGGGAATCCCTCAAAGAATCAGACCTACTGGTCTTAAACTCTGGAAGTTTGATCCACCAATAAGTGTTCTAACAAGCCCTCCATATGTCATTAAGTAGAAAGGTACTAATTACACCAATGAAAAGGCATATATATTTAGTTACTTTAAAAAGGCAAAATCCAACAGCTGCCTGTCTAAAAAAGACACAATTTTCACTCAGTTTTTGCCACTGCCAATGCAGGGGACATGGGTTCAGTCACTGGTCCAGGAAGATTCCATATGCCTCAAGGCAACTAAGTCTGTGCACTGCAGCTACTGAGACTGTGCTCAAGAGCCAGAACTCTGTATCAAGAGAACTCACCATAGTGAGAAGCCTAGATACTATAGCTAGAGAGTAGTACCACTCACCAAAGCTAGAGAAAACCAGTTGACAGCAAAGAAGACCCAGTGCAGCCAAAAATAAAATAATAAATATATATTTTAAAGTAAAATGATAGAAAGTGATTCCATGAAAATAGTAACTATAAAAGAGCTGAAATTTTATATTAAAGTCATAGAAAAATAGGACTACAGTAAACAAAGACAGGTTTTTAATAATAATAACAGGAAAACACAGTAAATTTGCAATTATAAATTCATGAACAAGTGACACAGTCACCTCAAGATTTATGAAATAGAAAGTGACATATGTGAACAGAAAAGCATAATTCAACTGGGGATTTAATGGCACTTGATGGAAAAAAGATTGACTAGTTTTCTGTGGAAACAGTGTAGGGCTTTATTTTGGGGGGCTTCAAAATCACTGCAGATGGTGATCGCAGCCATGAAATTAAAAGATGCTTACTCCTTGGAAGGAAGGTTATGACCAACCTAGATGGCATATTCAAAAGCAGAGACATTACTTTGCCAACAAAGTTCCGTCCAGTCAAGGCTGTGGTTTTTCCAGTACTCATGTATGGATGTGAGAGTTGAACTGTGAAGAAAGCTGAGTCTCGAAGAACTGATGCTTTTGAACTGTGGTGTTGGAGAAGATTCTTGAGAGTCCCCTGGACTGCAAGGATATCCAGCCAGTCCATTCTGAAGATCAGCCCTGGGATTTCTTTGGAAGGAATGATGCTAAAGCTGAAACTCCAGTACTTTAGCCACCTCATGCGAAGAGTTGACTTATTGGAAAAGACTCTGATGCTAGGAGGGATTGGGGGCAGAAGGAGAAGGGGACGACAGAGGATAAGATGGCTGGATGGCATCACCGACTCGATGGACGTGAGTTTGAGTGAACTCCGGGAGTTGGTGATGGACAGGGAGGCCTGGCGTGCGGCAATTCATGGGGTCACAAAGAGTCGGACACAACTGAGCGACTGAACTGAACTGATGGAAAAAAAAATAAAGGGAAAATCGGCAAGTCTATAGGAGACTTTTCAGGTGGCTAGTGGTAAAGAATCTACCTGCTAAGGCAGGAGACACAAAAGGAGGAAATGGTAACCCACTCCAGTATGCTTGCCTGGAAAATTCCATGGACAGAGGAACATGATGGGCTACAGTCCATGGGGCCACAGGGAGTCAGACACGACTGAGTGGCCAAGAACATAGGAAGCCTTAGTAACACCATTCACCAGTATGACCAGGATGAAGTCTACAATTCTTAGAAAACAGCTGTTGAGGGAAGACTTTCCCAGCATTGAAACTTAGCATTTAGAACTGTATAATTGTTTTATGCGTGATGAATTTTTCATGTCCACTACAGTTTATGTAGCAGCATCTACAGCCTTGGAGAAGGAGATGGCAATCCACTCCAATATTCTTGCCTGGAGAATCCCATGGACGGAGAAGCCTGGCAGGTTATGGGCCATGGGGTCACAAAGAGTCGGACATGACTGAGCAACTAACACACCCACACCCTTGATTGTCTACATAACAAGGCTACTCGTTTACACCACCTTATCATGGTGAAAATCAATAATATTTCCAGACATTGCCAAATAGCCCCTGGGAGAAAAATCAGTTCAGATTGAAATCACTGATTTACAGTTGTCTCTTAGCATTTAATTGGGAATATATTACAAAAGCACTCTAAGATACATTACTAAAGCATTCTTATAATTTTAAACTGGGTATTAAAGGGAACTCAGTTTTGCCTACCTTTGGCTTATGTCTAGTTATGTTGATATCAGATGAAATGGATTTTTATAAATATATAAATATACTTATATGTACTTTTATGTGTAAATATATATATGCATATATAAAATTTGAGAAATGGAATGTAAGTTCCTATGATACTTTCTACATATAAATTATTATTCTAAGTCAAGTTTGATTACAAAGAATTCAGGGAATGAATTTATTTTAGTTTGAAGAAATCTTTATTGAACACCAAATAAGGTCAAGTCATTTGACTAGTTTTTCATAGTCAACTAAAAAAAAAAAATGCACCATGAGAGAATGTCCACATTTATTTATTCGAATCATATTTTAAATGTGAACACAGAAGTCTGGTTTTTATTGGTGATGATTTTTTTCAGGGCATTTTTAACATCCTTATTTCTGAGGCTGTAGATTAAAGGGTTCAACATGGGAATGATCACTGTATAGAAGACAGAGGCCATCTTATCTGTGTCAAGAGAATGCTGAGAACTTGGCTGTAAGTACATAAAGATGAGGGTCCCGTAGAATATGGTGACTGCAAGTATATGGGAGCTACATGTGGAGAATGCTTTGTGTCTTCCCTCAGCTGAGTGCATTCTCAGGATGGTAGAAATAATAAACATGTAGGAGATAAAGACAATCAGAACAGAGGAGATGAGAGTAACACCAGCACAGGCCAAAATCCGTAGCTGTTTGGAACGTGTATCTGAACAGGTGAGCCTGAGAAGAGGCATATCATCGCAGTAGAAATGATTGATGGTATTTGAGTGGCAATAGGAGAGACGAAAAGTGAAGATGGTGTGAAACAGCGCCATCAAAAAGACATAGCTGTAGGGGACAGCTATGAGCTGAATACAGATTCTTTGGGACATTGAGGGCATATAGAGAGGGTTACAAATGGCCACGTATCGATCGTAGGCCATGGAAGTCAGTAGCAAGCACTCGGATACCATGAAAGTGAGGAAACAGCCTAACTGGGCAGCACATGAGTTGAAAGAGATAACATTTTGCTTATACAAGAAATTTCCAAGCATTTTGGGTGTAACGACAGAAGCATAACAGAAATCAACAAAGGCCAGGCTGCTAAGAAAGAAGTACATTGGCGTGTGGAGTCTTGAATCTGTTCTGATGACTAGGATCAGACCCAGGTTGCCTGCTACTGTGAAGAGGTAGATGGATAAGAACAGGACAAAGAGGGGCGTCTTCAACTCCTCTTGATCCGTGAGGCCAACGAGAATAAACTCCTTTACCTGAGTGCAGTTGATCTGTGCCATATCTCTTCCAGATATCTGCATGAGGAAGTATAAAAAAAGACAAATTCAAGTTGCCGTTATATAAGTGGTATTTTTATGCTTTGATATTTTGTAAGGAGATTTAATGCTAACATATAGTTAGCATACAGGGATTCTGGGAATGGGATGGAGAGTAGAAACAGATAAACATGGGAAAGGCATAGCTCTCCTTTCCCGGATTCATTGTTTATACAAAGAAGGGAGCTGTGGAACATTCTGGTTTCTGTTGAAAGTTCCTGAACATTAAGCTGTCTGCAACTTTAATCTGACTTATTAAAATGTTCAGCCATTCTTGAAAGTCTTTGGTCAATTCATGACAGTATTGCTTCTGCTTTATGTTTTATTTTATTTTATTTTTTGGCCTTGAGTCAAGTGGTATCTTACCTAATTAATCTGTTTTATTTTATTTTATCCAGTTATTGCTCAGACTCTCAGTCATGTCCGAATCTTTGTGATCCAGTGGACTGTATGTAGCCTGCCAGTCTCCTCTATCCATGTGATTCTCCCAGCGAGAATACTGGAGGAGGTTGCTATTTCCTCCTCCAGGGGATCTTCCCAACCCAGGGACAGAACCCACTTCTCTTGAGTCTCCTGAATTGGCAGGCAGCTTCCTTACCACTAGTGCCATCTGGGAACCCATACCCCTGCACTGAAAGGCAAAGTCTTAACCACTGGAAGTCCATAGCTATTTTTCTTTTATTGAGAAACTGTTAGCATTAATAGCATAAAGGAAATATTCTGCAGTGGTACGTGTCTTTGATGTATCTGTCATTGTACCTGTGCAGACAGAACTCCATATTATTCCAAGGCAGGCGGAAACAGTTCTGCATTTTCTGTTTTCCTTTAATAATTTATCACTAAAAGGTCACTATCAATTATAGACTATCTTCTTAGTTATGTTAATAATGCAAGTACTGAAAATAGGTAAGTATGGAAGGAAACAATGAGGAGTTTATTTACTTCATTTGTTTTACCAAAACTTTAAACCTAAAATCATATCATTACACTCATTCTGCATATGAGGAAAAGGAGATCAAAACAAGCATCTCAAACAAAATCAGCAGGCTGGTCTGCATATGATTAGTTGTGTTACAAATCTGTGAATTTTCTGACTTAAGTCCACACCTTATTACTATCCTATCACTATATCTTATTAGTTCTATGGTAAGAAGCAAATTATTTCCAGATTTTTTTTGCTTTAATATATTGCACATTTTTATCTCTAAAGCAGGAATTTACATGATCAAAAGAAATGAAAATAATTTGCATTTTAAAAAACAAATGGCTGAGTAGGCTGATTCATGTTGATACATGGCAAAACCAATACAATATTGTAAAGTTAAAAAATAAAATTAAATTAAAAAAAAACAAATGTAATTTTTGAATAAATAAAAAAAAGAAAAAAAAGAGACAATGTTTTTGTTCATAGAACTGCCCAGACCAAGCCACTTCTCTAGACAACTAGCTTTCAGACTCAAACTTTTTGACTACAAATCACAGAAATAAATACCTTTTACTTGATGGTGTTGACAAATAAATGCATCTAGAATACTACTCTGATTACCTGGCATCGCTTACCTTGCATGGTCCATTGTGTTGTACTATAATCTGTTCTATTGTAATTTGTCCAAATTATACAGGCCAAGACTCTAAAAATTGAGTTCATTATATAGAGGCCACTACAAGCACAATATCAAAAACTGTAATCTAGCCCATCCCCCACCATCACCATTTTCACACACACAGATAAACAACTTATGGATAAACAGGTCTAGGCTACACCTCCCTCTCTGATCTATAGCCAAGACTGTGCATCTCCTATCCGTAACATTTGTCTTGATTATGTCTAAAGGACTTCCTTGGTGGCTCAGACGGTTAAGCATCTGCCTACAATGTGGGAGACCTGGGTTCAATCCCTGGGTCGGGAAGGTCTCCTGGAGAAGGGAATGGCAACCCACTCCAGTATTCTTGCGTGGAAAAGCCCCTGGACCAAGGGGCCTGGTGCGCTACCGTCCATGGAGTCGCAAAGAGTAGGACACGACTGAGCAACTTCACCTTCAGGGCTTTTCATGTCTAAATGCTGCTTCTTTAGGAGCCTATTTCAGTTCACTCATTCTCTCATTCAAGAATATATGTTGAGAATTATTAATTTCTAAATACTACTTACAGTCTCAAAGAAAAGACAGTAGACTAGATCAGAAAGAAAAAAGAAAAAAAAAAAAAGCTCTATTCACACGTTCTTTATTTTTCTGGGCTCTTCCTCTCAGTCATCTTTCTCTACTTCCAAAACACAAAACTTTGACATTTATACATTTCAAATCATTTTGCTGTATATCAAAAATAAGGTGTGAACTATATTTTACAATATATGTGACCTTTCATAATTGTGTCCCTGAATAGTCTTATTGTTCTGATTCCATTCAACTCTCTCAACCAAGAAGGAATGCCCACTGGTCTCTTTGTCAATAAAAACATGACTTGCTTTGCTTCTCTTCCACTTGTCTTTGCCATTCCTAGTACACTTCCCTACAAGAAAAATACACAAAGGGAAAACTATTTACTTTTAAGGCCCATTTAATTATCACCTCTTCTTTGAAGTTGCTTCCCAAGTTTAGTTAACACATTTCATATTTGTGTTGTAAAATCAGTTCAGACATACTCTATTTTTATCTTCTCTCACATTTATAAAACCAAATGTTTCCATAACTCTGTCCTTGATAGAGTTTTGATACTTTGTGTTTGACAGCCTTGTTCTCAGTGCTTTTGTTTTTGTTATTTTTTAAAATTATTTTTTAGTGATGTCTCTTCTAAATGTTAGGTTAAGTGTTAGTCTCTGAGCTGTGTCCGACTCTTTGCAATCCCAAGGACTGTAGCCTACCAGACTCCTCTGTTCATTGATTTCCCAGTCAAGGATACTGGAGTGGATTGCCATTTCCCCCTCCAGAGGAGCTGCCTGATCAAGGGATAAATCAAACTCAGGTCTCCTGCATTGGCAGGCAGATTCTTTTAACACTGAGCCACCAGGGTAATGGGAAATTAAATCTTATCTGGGTTAATTAAAGATTCATATCATGCTAATTGTATTTAACCATTTCATTTCCTTATTCTTAAGTTATATTCTTCATTTTGGTGGCTATCTCTAAGCATATAATGATGACATTTATCTAATATAATCCTCCCAAAGTAGAAAGCATAGTTTTAACATAGATTGCAATGTCGTTAATCATATGCCTGCTTTTTTCAAATCTCCTCATAGAGTCAAAACTGTACTCTTTATTTTTTAATAACAAACATATACACATATATAAGAGCAACATAAGTCATTAATTTGCAATTTGAATGCATTAAAACATCTTTACTGACTCCATATTATTAAATACCTTTCTGTGTTTTGAGGGGACATCAAATAAAAGTCAGACTTCAGATATCAGCGAGTAAAAATAGGAAGAGAGCAATCAAGCCTATTCGGAATAGTGAGTTACTGTATAATAATCTCATGGAGCTCAGTGCTGTACACCAGAAACACGTATGAGAGGAGGCCTGAAAACTAGAAGACTTTGAGGAGGGGACGGTTAAGGGAAGATTTCCCTGGATATACATGTAAAACTTAACATGGAAAGATTTAAGACAAGGGAAGTTTCAAGCAGAGAATATGTGAAAAAGCAACTAGATGGTTTGGTTCAGTTCAGTCACTCAGTCGTGTCCAACTCTCTGAGACCCCATGGACTGCAGCACGACAGGCCTCCCTGTCCATCACCAATGTCCAGAGTTTACTCAGACTCATGTCCATCCAGTCGGTGATGCCATCCAACCAACTCATCCTCTGTCGTCCCCTTCTCCTCCTGCCTTCAATCTTTCCCAGCATCAGGGTCTTTTCTTTTCTTTTTTACTTTACAATAGTGTATCTTTTCAAATGAGTCAGTTCTTTGCATCATGTGGCCAAAATATTGGAGTTTCAGCTTCAACATCAATCCTTCCAATAAATATTCTGGACTGATTTCCTTTAGGATGGACTGGTTGGATCTCTGTGCAGTCTAAGGGACAACAAGAGTCTTCTCCAACACCACAGTTCAAAAGCATCAATCCTTCAGCACTCAGCTTAGGAGCTTAGGCGCTGAGCAACTAGTTAAGTACATGCATAATTTCTGTAAATTCTAGACATATGCATACATCATGCGTATTCAACTTTACCTTCTAGACTTGGTTCTGTCTTTAATTAGTTACATGAGCTTGGGAAACCCACTTGAACATTTTGGAGTTCAAGTTATTCATGTATATATGTTGAACCAGTCAATCTTAAAGGAAATCAACCCTGAATATTCATTGGAAGGACTGATGCTGAAGCTAAAGCTCTGATATTTTGGCCACCTGATGCGAAGAGCTGACTTGTTGGAAAAAGCCCTGATGCCAGGAAAGGTTGAAGGCAGGATAGAAGAGGATGACAGACGATGAGATGTTTAGATATTATCACCAACTCAGTGGACATGAATTTGAGCAAACTCCAGGAGATAGTGAAGGATAGGGGGGACCTTGCATGTCGCAAGGTCCATTGGGTCATGAAGAGTCACTCACCACTTAGTGAGTGAACAACTAACAACAATATGTATTTTATTTCTCCAAAGAAGACATACAGATGGCTAACAAACACATGAAAAGATGCTCAACATCACTCATTATCAGAGAAATGCAAATTAAAACCACTATGAGATACCATTTCACGCCAGTCAGAATGGCTGCGATCCAAAAGTCTACAAGCAATAAATGCTGGAGAGGGTGTGGAGAAAAGGGAACTCTCTTACACTGTTGGTGGGAATGCAAACTAGTACAGCCACTATGGAGAATAGTGTGGAGATTCCTTAAAAAACTGGAAATAGAACTGCCTTATGATCCAACAATCCCACTGCTGGGCATACACACTGAGGAAACCAGAAGGGAAAGAGACACGTGTACCCCAATGTTCATCACAGCACTGTTTATAATAGCCAGGACATGGAAGCAACCTAGATGCCCATCAGCAGATGAATGGATAAGAAAGCTGTGGTACATATCCACAATGGAGTATTACTCAGCCATTAAAAAGAATACATTTGAATCAGTTCTAATGAGATGGATAAAACTGGAACCTATTATACAGAGTGAAGTAAGCCAGAAAGAAAAACACCAATACAGTATACTAACACATGTATATGGAATTTAGAAAGATGGTAACAATAACCCTGTGTACGAGACAGCAAAAGAGACACCGATGTATAGATCAGTCTTATGGACTCTGTGAGAGAGGGAGAGGGTGGGGAGATTTGGGAGAATAGCATTGAAACATGTATAATATCATGTATGGAATGAGTCACCAGTCCAGATTCGATGCACGGTACTGGATGCTTGGGGCTGGTGCACTGGGACGACCCAGAGCGAGGGTAGGGGAGGAGGAGGGAGGAGGGTTCAGGATGGGGAACGTGGGTATACCTGTGGCGGATTCATTTCGATATTTGGCAAAACTAATACAATATTGTAAAGTTAAAAAAAAAAAAAAAAGGCACTAGACTAGGTTATCAGAGAAGGCAATGGCAACCCACTCCAGTGTTCTTGCCTGGAGAATCCCAGGGATGGGGGAGCCTGGGGGCCGCCATCTATGGGGTCGCACAGAGTCAGACACAACTGAAGAGACTTAACAGCAGCAGCAGCAGGATAGGTTATCTCTCCACTTCCTTCTAATTCTTTAACTGTTTACTTGAAAAACTAGATGCTTTTGATACTTTTGCCAAAACTAATATAAATACAGATAAAGCACTATCTTTAGGTTACAAAATTTATTTCAAATTGTCTTACTTTAGCCCAGTTATGTGGTGCCTCAGACAGTAAACCGTCTTGCTTACAATGCGGGAGACCTGGATTCAATCCCTGAGTCAGAAAGATACTCTGGAGAGGGAAATGGCAACCCACTCCAGTACTCTTGCCTCGAAAATCCCATGGACGGAGAAGCCTGGTAGGCTACATTCCATGTGGTAGCAAAGAGTTGGACACGACTGAGTGACTTCACTTCATTTTCACTTTATTGTATTAATATTATACTCTTTATTTCTAAAAATTCTTATCTTGAGCAACTATAGCAATGTTATTCCACATCTGTGACTCATAGCTTGCCATTTTGAAATGCATTCTTCTAACCTACCTGAGCAGAGGCCGCACAAATTTCTCTTCCTAATAGTTTGAGTAACAGATGACTGCATGCTTTTGCCAGTATCTCTGTCCGAAAGGACTTTATCTCTGAGCGTAATGTAAGTGAGATCATCAGAAAAATTATAGTCTGTGCTCAGTTGGGAGGCGAAGGCTGACTGAAGATATATTAACACAAGTCCATTTTTGAAGAACTGCATATCTACAGCTAAAAATTTCATGAAATATCTAAAGGGTTATTGTTCACTCAGTCATATCCAACTTTTTGTGACCCCATGGACTGCAGCACACCAGGCTTCCCTGTCCTTCACCATCCCCAGGTGTTTGCTCAAACTTATGTCCACTGAGTCATTGATGCCATCCAACCATCTCATTCTCTGCTGTCCACTTCTGCTCCTGCCTTCAATCTTTCCCAGAATCCAGGACTTTTCCAATGAGTCGGCTCTTCACATCAGGTGGCCAAAGTATTGGAGCTTCAGCCTCAGCATCAGTCCTTTCAATGAGGCGTTAAATATTTTAAAAATAGCAGCTTGATTATATTCTATAAGTGATGATCAGGATAGGAATTATATAGGCAGAAACAGTATATTGGAAATATTAAATATTCTATGAATATGCAATGCCTGTTTTATTTCATTAATTAAATTTATAAATGAATCTACATTTGAACAAATGTCCCATCTCTGCTTGTACCTTGATATCTCAATCCCTTTTATTTCTGGATAGTATTCCATTGTATGGATGTATTACAATTTGTTTATCCATTCACCTACTAAAGGATAAATGGTTGTTTTCAGTATTAATTATAAATATGGCTGCAATAAATAAAATTGCAGTTTGAATAAAGAAAATCTATTGGCTAACTATCTAGAAATGTCATTTTGGAGGTGTCATGAGATCTACAGCTTTGCTGCTAGATATGGGCTAATTTAATATGATGCAGAGCTTGAAGAAATCCATTTCTAGAGATGAATTTCAAAGCAAATGTGATCTCAGTGGCTTTTCTTGGAAACACTAAAGTTGTAGATAATGTGAAGTCACAGTACTGGTTGACAAAAACAATAGACTAGCAGATCAGCTGCCTATTTAATAGCAATATCAAACTCAAAATTATCAGCCACTAAGGAAAAACAAATTAAGACCACAGCACTGCTTCACTACGAATACACTAGAATGACTTTAACGAAAATTACTGTCAATACCAAGTGTAAAGATGTTAAAATACTCATTTGTCTGTTAGAATAAAAACTTTGGAAAACTTCTATTGGTATTTTCATAAAAGATTTAACATAAGACTTTCCAATCACCCTAGCAATTCTGCTCCAAAATATCAATCCAAGAAAGATAAAAATATGAACATGAGACAGTCACACAAATATACATACCAATAGTATTCATAATAAGCAAAAAAGTAGAATAATCCAAATGTCTACAAATCAATAAATGAAGAAACAAAAATGGTATATGCATATAAGCAAATGCTATTCAGTAATAAAAAAATATTTTTAACACATGCTACAACATGACTGAAACACAAAATCTTTTATTAGTGTAAGAAGTCAGACATAGAAGTTTGCACATTTTATGACTCTATTTTAATGAAAATTCCTAAAATGGCAAATATATGAGACAGAATGTAGATCACAAGCTGCCTGGAGATATGGATGGAAGTGAAAATTAACAGGAAATCAGCAGAAAGAAACTTTATGTGGTGACAACATAAATGTTTACAACTGGAACATGATTGCATATGTACAACTCTATTTATAAATATATACTTTATAAACTTGCAACTTTGGAACTAAATCTGGATAATGATATGGTTGCATAATTACTATAAATTTACTCTAATAAAAGAATACTAATTCACTTAAAATTTATTTCCTCACAATAGGTGCATTTTATGTTGCATATGTATACTGTATTAAAGGTGTTAAAACATTATCAAATTCAATGTAGAGGATATTTTTTCATCTCTTGGCTAAGGCCCAATTTATCCAGTCATTATAACATTTGTATAATCAATTATATATATGCTATAAATATTTAAATTTAGTTGAATTTTGTGTAGTGAAAATATGAACTGAACATGATTTGATGCTATGCAATTGTGTTTAGTTCTTTGGAGTGTGAGCTTTTGAGTCAAATTTCCATTTTGAATCCCAACTTTGTCATTTATTAGTTGGAATATTTTGGCAATTACTCTTCTCAAAGTCATCGTTATTTTATCTGAAAATCTGTTTCAAATTCAAATGCTGTTTGATTTGAGTTAAAAAAAAAACAAATGGATTTAATGTAACTACTGAGTAGTCAATATGTCTATAAACTGCTTAACACACTGTCAGAAATAGTACACTTCAAAAATGTATAGCAATCAAAAATTATTTTTCCCATTTTTGTTATTTATTTAATTAACTATTTCCACATAAATTAATTCACAAGCTGAAATGAACTTTTTATTTCAAAGTGTGGTCATAATAGATGACATAACATTTTAAATTATCTTTTCTTATGTCTTCTTATTTTAGGGATTGTGATGACTTTTGTTCCTTGTCTAAGAGTTGGTTCAACTTTGCTTTTTCATGGATTGTAATCTTATTCTTGTTGTACATTAAAGGTCTTTGTGGTTTCTCTCTATTGTCACAAATAAGTCATGATGAGCAATATCAGTCCCCACTGAATATCAGAAGCTACTAGGCTGTATGAAAGTTTTCTAAGTCAGGAAATGTTAGTTTCTAACTTTTTGCTTCCATCTATTTGGTCAGGAAGCAACAGTTAGAACTGGACGTGGAAAAACAGACTGAGTCCAAATAGGAAAAGGAGTACATCAAAGCTGTATATTGTCACCCTGCTTATTTAACTTATATGCAGAGTACATCATGAGAAACACTGGGCTGGAAGAAGCACAAGCTGGAATCAAGATTGCTGGGAGAAATATCAATAACCTCAAATATGCAGATGACACTACCCTTATGGCAGAAAGTGAAGAGGAACTAAAAAGCCTCTTGATGAAAGTGAAAGAAGAGACTGAAAAAGTTGGCTTAAAGCTCAAAATTCAGAAAACTAAGGTCATGGCATCTGGTCCCATCACTTCATGGGAAATAGATGGGGAAACAGTAGAAACAGTGTAAGACTTTATTTTTTGGGGTTCCAAAATCACTGCAGATGGTGATTGCAGCCACGAAATTTAAAGATGCTTACTCCTTGGAAGGAAAGTTATGACCAACCTAAATAGCATATTGAAAAGCAGAGACATTACTTTGCCAACAAAGGTCCATCTATTCAAGGCTATGGTTTTTCCTGTGGTCATGTATGGATGTGAGAGTTGGACTGTGAGGAAAGCTGAGCACTGAAGAATTGATGCTTTTGAACAGTGGTGTTGTGGAAGACTCTTGAGAGTGCCTTGGACTGCAAGGATATCCAACCAGTCCATTCTTAAGGACATCAGTCCTGGGTGTTCATTGGAAGGAGTGATGCTAAAGCCGAAACTCCAATACTTTGGTCGCCTAATATGAAGAGTTGACTCATTGGAAAAGACCCTGAAGCTGGGAGGGATTGGGGGCAGGAGGATGATAGAGGATGAGATGGCTGGATGGCATCATTGACTCAATGGACATGAGTTTGAGTGAACTCCAGGAGTTGGTGATGGACAGCGAGGCCTGGCGTGCTTGGATTCATGGGGTTGCAAAGAGTCAGACACGACTGCGCTACTGAATGACAAGTGGTTAATATGCTCAAGTCACCACCACACAGTCTTCTCGTGTCACACTACATGTCCTTGTAGTACGTTTCTCTTGCCTTACATCTTTCTAATTATATACAGTCCTTAAAACCATTTGTGTGTGTTAGTCTCACAGTCTTGTCCAACTTTTGCAACTCCATGGGCTATCGCCCACCAGGTTCCTCTGTCCATGGGATTCTCCAGACAAGAATACTGGAGTGGATTGACATTTCCTTCTTCTAAGAATGTTTAGGCTTTGAACCTGTAGAGTGTTTCCCCTGTAGGTTGTGAATGCATATAACATCAGTTCAGCTCAGCTCAGTCATGTCTGACTCTTTGAAACCCCATGGACTGCAGCATGCCAGGCCTCCCCGTCCATCAGCAATTTCTAGAGTTTACTCAAACCCATGTCCATTGAGTCAGTGACACCATCCAACCATTCAGTGACTTCTCATCCTCTGTTGTCCCCTTCTCCTCCTGCCTTCAATATTTCAAAGCATCAGGGTCTTTTCAAATGAATCAGCTCTTCACATCAGGAGGCCAAAGTACTGGAGTTTCAGCTTCAGCATCAGTCCTTCCAATGAACACCCAGGACTGATCTCCTTTAGGATGAACTGGTTGGATCTCGTTGCAGTCCAAGGGACTCTCAAGAGTCTTTCCAACACCACGGTTCTAAAGCCTCAATTATTCAGTGCTCAGCTTTCTTTATAGTCCAACTCTCACATCCATACATAACTACTGGAAAAACCATAGCCTTGACTAGACGGACCTGTGTTGGAAAGTAATGTCTCTTGCTTTTTAATATCCTGTCTAGGTTGGTCATAACTTTTCTTCCAAGAAGTGTCTTTTAATTTCATGTCTGCAGTCACCATCAGCAGTGATTTTGGAGCTCCCCCTCAAAATAAAGCCTGTTACAGTTTCTCCATCTATTTGCCATGAAGTGATGGGACCAGATGCCATGATCTTTGTTTTCTGAATGTTGAGTTTTAACCCAACTTTTTCACCCTCCTCTTTCACTTTCATCAATATAACATAGTGCACCTTATACTATAATGTCTTCATGCATTCTGTGTTCTCCTCATTCTCTTTTGATCTCTTGTCTTACTGTATTCATGTTGGTACCTGACTTATTTATCTGTGTTGCTATTTTTGCCTGTCATATCACACTGTTTGACCTGAAACGATGTCAGTTCTTTTTCTTTTTCTTTTTTTGTCTGTGTTGTGTGACATAAGGGATCTTAATTCTCAGACCAGGGATTGCACTTGCACCCCCTGCATTGTAAGTGTGGAGTCTCAACCACTGAACTGCCAAGGAAATACCACAGTATCAATTTTGAGTGCCTGGTTACAAGCTACTCTCTTTCATTTTCTTTAATAAATAGCATTTTCTAATAAGATCACACATTTCTATTTGCAATGATAGTATTAATAGTTCAGTTTGATCACTCAGTTGTGTCCGACTCACTGCAACCCCATGAACCACAACACGCCAGGCCTCCCTGCCCATCACCAAGTCCCAGAGTTTACCCAAACTCAT
This sequence comes from Bos grunniens, assembly GCF_055505025.1. Lineage (NCBI taxonomy): Eukaryota > Metazoa > Chordata > Mammalia > Artiodactyla > Bovidae > Bos > Bos grunniens. Next base: position 80,566,922 of record NC_141179.1, on the reverse strand, counting down.
GTCCATTGAGTCAGTGATGCCATCCAACCATGTCATCCTCTGTCATCCCCTTATCCTCCTGCCCTCAATCTTTCCCAACATCAGGGTCTTTTCAAATGAGTCAGCTCTTCACATCTGGTGGCCAAAGTATTGGAGTTTCAGCTTTAACATCAGTCCTTCCAATGAACACGCAGGACTGATTTCCTTTAGAATGGACTGGTTGGATCTCCTTGCAGTCCAAGGGACTCTCAACAGTCTTCTCCAACACCACAGTTCAAAAGCATCAATTCTTCTACGCTCATCTTTCTTTATAGTCCAACTCTCACATCCATACATGACTACTGGAAAAACCATAGCCTTGACTAGATGGACCTTTGTTGACAGTGTAATGTCTGTGCTTTTTAATATGCCATCTAGGTTGGTCATAACTTTCCTTTCAAGGAGTAAGTGCCTTTTAATTTCAAGGCTGCAATCACTATCTGCAGTGATTTTGGAACCCCCAAAAGTAAAGTCAGCCACTGTTTCCACTGTTTCCCCATCTATTTGCCTAGAAGTGATGGGACTAGATGTCATGATCTTAGTTTTCTGAATGTTGAGCTTTAACCCAACTTTTTCACTCTCCTCTCTCACTTTCATCAAGAGGCTCTTTAGTTCTTCACTTTCTGCCATAAGGGTATTAATAGTGGTATTACACATGTACAGATATAGCAAATTCACTGTGCAATTTCTTTGTATTTTAAATATGACATCATTTTAAAGGCAAATGATAAATAGAAGTAAGTGACAAGACAAATTTATTCTGGTCCACAGAAGAGAGGTGTAAAAGAGACACAGTTGGGAAATATTTACCCAGTGTTGTTGAGAAGAAAATTTCTGAAATTAAAAAAGGATATTCAGAGATTTCCTTCCAAATGCAGTTACACCCATAGCACTGTTAGTTTGTACAACCTGATTTTTTTTTAATTAACCTGATACATTTTATCATGAACCACTGAGGGTTTTAATATTCTCTATTTGAGGATCCAAATGAAACTAACCTTTTTCAGGGATACTATTTGTGTACCAGGTACATGGCTAGTCTAGAAATCCAGACATTTTTAGTAAATTAGTACCAAACAAGACTTACTGTTCTTCTTCACTGGAAATGCCCAGCTTGGTTACATGTACTATATAAATAATACTCCATTAATTTATCCTCATATTGGTTAACTCCGTTCTGGTCACCTGCATATATGCAAATTGTATGATAAATTTTGATATGCACTCAAAAACTATCAGAAATCAAAAAATTGCAAAAACAATTAAATTTTTTTCTTAATAATGCAAGGAACTTTCAAAAACATGATTCATTGAATGCTTACTTATATCAAAACTCAGTACATTTATTAAACATACTACAGAAAACTGACACTTGGAGTAAGGAGAAGGAAAATTCTTATAAACTCCACTACAATTATCATACAGTAGTGCTCAGAGTGAAAGCCATCAGTGATGATGCCTTGTGTTCTTCATTAATAAGTTGTATAAATTGTATTCATTGCCATAAAAATACTTTCAACTGCATTTTGGTTATCATTCAAAATACAAATGTATGAGGAGTGTGTAGCTTTTCCTTCAAACCATACTAAGAAAGAGTTAAGGATTGTTTGAAATAAATTTGTCAGTTTAATTTTGCTATTTGGTGATGAAAAGGATTTAGGCCTTCTGCAATTCCAGATGCAGTGATCTGCTACATGCACAGAAAGTAAAAGAAAGCCAAAGAATGAGAAAAACCCACTTACTTCCCTCAGCTATTATTTTCCTTCTTCTGTTTTGACTTATTTAAAATTTTCAAATTCATATCTCCTGACTCCTGGAAATATTTATTTCAATGTAGATGTTTGTATAATCCTTGAGAAAATAAGTGAATAATGCTTTGTTTCTGTATTAAATTCATACATCCAGGAGCTTCAGATTATTTTTTAAATCTGCATCCTAAATTCTAGCACCTTTTAATTCCCAGAGTAGGCTGCATACCTATTAATCAGTCATCTAACCATTGCTTTTTCTGACAAAATGGCAGTTTGTCTTAACTCTATTTATTTACAGATTTCTAAAATTGCATCAGCTTAAAAGAACAGCATGAATTTGTCAGAAATCTCTTTAAGGCGGCCTTCACGTCCTTGTTCCTCAGGCTGTAGATCATGGGGTTCAGCATGGGGATCACCAGAGTATAAAACACGGAGGCCACTTTATCAGTATCCATAGAATGGTTAGTTTGAGGCTGCGCATACATGAATATTGTTGTGCCGTAGAAGACAGATACCGCCATCATATGTGATGCACAGGTGGAAAAGGCTTTTTTCCTTCCTTCTGATGAACGTATTTTGAGAATGGACAAAACAATGTTGAAATAAGATATGAGAACTATAATTATGGAAAACGCCAGATTCGTAGCTGCAGATATAAACACAAATGTTTCTGGAAAGGAAGTATCAGAGCAGGACAATGCTAGCAGAGGGGCGATATCACAATAAAAATGATTGATGATATTGCAAGAGCAATAAGTCACAGAGAATACAGAAGATGAGGCCACAATAGCTGTGGAAAAGCTATAGAGGTATGTGAGGGAAACTAGCAGAAGACAGATCCGCCGAGATACAACCGCCATGTAGAGCAGGGGGTTACAAATGGCCACATAGCGGTCATAGGCCATCACAGCTAACAGGAGCACCTCAGCTACAATGAAAACCAAGAACCCTCCCAGTTGGGTGGCGCATTCATAGTAGGAGGTAGTGTGTTTCTTTACTAAAAAGTTGATTAGCATTTTAGGGGCAATGACAGTTGAATTGCCAAGATTGATGATAGCCAAGTGCCTGAGGAAGAAATACATGGGGGTCTGAAGCCGAGAGTCCACACTGGTGAGGGTGATGATACTTAGGTTCCCTGTCACGGTCAGTCCATAGATGACCAGGAAGACAAAGAAGAGTGGGATCTGGAGGTCTGGATGTTCTGAGACTCCTGTGAGAATAAATTCAATGACTCGGGTGAAATTTCCATTAGCCATGTAAGAGTGTAGAAAGTCATCTGGGAAAGAAATGAGAGTGATTACAGTTTTTAAAAATTTCCAGGACTGTTGTTATATGGCAAGGGCAATTTCTGGGGTAAGATTTCCTGGAATTATACTTTGAAAATATATCCATTCCCTTGAGTAAGTGAAAGTCACTCAGTTGTGTCTGACTATTTGTGACCCCATGGACCTTACAGTCCATGGAATTTACCAGGTCAGAATACTGGAGTGGGTAGCTGTTGCTTTCTCCAGGGGATCTTCCCAACCCACAGATAGGACTCAGGTCTCCCTCATTGCTGACAGATTCTTTACCGTTTGAGTCACCAGTGAAGCCCATCAGTTCCCTTACTTCTGCTAAAATCAAGTGTCCTGATGGTTTATAACTTCCCAGAGGGTGCAGTAGTACAGTCTATCTGCCAATGCAGGACACATGGGTTCAATCCCTGGATCAGGAAAATCACCTGGAGGAGGGAATGGCTACCTACTCCAGTATTCTCGCCTGGAGAATCCCATGGACAGAGGAGCCTGGTGGTCTACAGTCCATGGCGTTGCAAAAAGTTGGACATGAGTGAGTGACTGAGCACACGCAGGCTGGTTATATACTCTTTTTTTTTTTTTAATTTTTAAACTTTACAATATTGTATTCGTTTTGCCAAATATCGAAATGAATCCGCCACAGGTATACATGTGTTCCCCATCCTGAACCCTCCTCCCTCCTCCCTCCCATTACCATCCCTCTGGGTCATCCCAGTGCACCAGCCCCAAGCATCAAGTATCATTCATAGAACCTGGACTGGTGACTCGTTTCATACATGATATATACATGTTTCAATGCCATTCTCCCAAATCTTCCCACCCTCTCCCTCTCCCATAGAGTCCATAAGACTGTTCTATACATCAGTGTCTCTTTTGCTGTCTTGTACACAGGGTTATTGTTACCATCTTTCTAAATTCCCAGACAAGCAAAAGCTGAGAGAATTCTGCACCACCAAACCAGCTCTCCAACAAATACTAAAGGATATTCTCTAGACAGGAAACACAAAAACGGTGTATAAATTCAAACCCAAAACAATAAAGTAAATGGCAACGAGATCATACTTATCAGTAATTACCTTAAACCTAAATGGGTTGAATGCCCGAGGCAAAAGACAAAGACTGGCTGAATGGATATAAAAACAAGACCCCTATATATGTTGTCTACAAGAGACCCACCTCAAAACAGGGGACACATAAAGACTGAAAGTGAAGGGCTGGAAAAAGGTTTTCCATGCAAATAGGGACCAAAAGAAAGCAGGAGTAGCAATACTCATATCAGATAAAATAGACTTTAAAACAAAGGCCGTGAAAAGAGACAAAGAAGGTCACTACATAATGATCAAAGGATCAATCCAAGAAGAAGATATAACAATTATAAATATATATGCACCCAACACAGGAGCACCGCAGTATGTAAGACAAATGCTAACAAGTATGAAAGGAGAAATTAACAATAACACAATAAGAGTGGGAGACTTTAATACCCCACTCACACCTATGGATAGATCAACTAAACAGAAAATTAACAAGGAAACACAAACTTTAAATGATACAATAGACCAGTTAGACCTAATTGATATCTATAGGACATTTCATCCCAAAACAATGAATTTCACCTTTTTCTCAAGCGCACATGGAACCTTCTCCAGGACAGATCACATCCTGGGCCATAAATCTAGCCTTGGTAAATTCAAAAAAATAGAAATCATTCCAAGCATCTTTTCTGACCACAATGCAGTAAGATTAGATCTCAATTACAGGAGAAAAACTATTAGAAATTCCAACATATGGAGGCTGAACAACACTCTGCTGAATAAATTCCATATATATGCGTTAGTATACTGTATTGGTGTTTTTCTTTCTGACTTACTTCACTCTGTATAATAGGTTCCAGTTTGATCCACCTCATTAGAACCAATTCAAATGTATTCTTTTTAATGGCTGAGTAATACTCCATTGTGTATATGTACCACTGCTTTCTTATCCATTAATTTGCTGATGGACATCTAGGTTGCTTCCATGTCCTGGCTATTATAAACAGTGCTGCGATGAACATTGGGGTACACGTGTCTCTTTCCCTTCTGGTTTCCTCAGTGTGTATGCCCAGCAGTGTGATTGCTGGATCATAAGGCAGTTCTATTTCCAGATTCTTAAGGAATCTCCACACTGTTCTCCATAGTGGCTGTACTACTTTGCATTCCCACCAACAGTGTAATAGGGTTCCCTTTTCTCCACACCCTCTCCAGCATTTATTGCTTGTAGACTTTTGGATCACAGCCATTCTGACTGGCATGAAATGGTACCTCATAGTGGTTTTGATTTGTATTTCTCTGATAAAGAGTGATGTTGAGCATCTTTTCATGTGTTTGTTAGCCATCTGTATGTCTTCTTTCGAGAAATGTCTATTTAGTTCTTTGGCCCATTTTTTGATTGGGTTATTTATTTTTCTGGAGTTGAGCTGTAGGAGTTGCTTGTATATTTTTGAGATTAGTTGTTTGTCAGTTGCTTCATTTGTTATTATTTTCTCCCATTCTGAAGGCTGCATTTTCACCTTGCTAATAGTTTCCTTTGTTGTGCAGAAGCTTTTAAGTTTAATTAGGTACCATTTGTTTATTTTTGCTTTTATTTCCCATATTCTGGGAGGTGGGTCATAGAGGATCTTGCTGTGATGTATGTCGGAGAGTGTTTTGCCTATGTTCTCCTCTAGGAGTTTTATAGTTTCTGGTCTTACGTTTAGATCTTTAATCCATTTTGAGTTTATTTTTGTGTATGGTGTTAGAAAGTGTTCTAGTTTCATTCTTTTACAAGTGGTTGACCAGTTTTCCCAGCACTGCTTGTTAAAGAGATTGTCTTTAATCCATTGTATATTCTTGCCTCCTTTGTCAAAGATAAAGTGTCCATATGTGTGTGGATTTATCTCTGGGCTTTCTATTTTGTTCCATTGATCTATATTTCTGTCTTTGTGCCAGTACCATACTGTCTTGATGACTGTGGCTTTGTAGTGGAGCCTGAAGTCAGGCAGGTTGATCCCTCCAGTTCCATTCCTCTTTCTCAAGATAGCTTTGGCTATTCGAGGTTTTTTGTATTTCCATACAAATTGTGAAATTATGTGTTCTAGCTCTGTGAAGAATACCGTTGGTAGCTTGATAGGGATTGCATTGAATCTATAAATTGCTTTGGGTAGTATACTCATTTTCACTATATTGATTCTTCCAATCCATGAACATGGTATATTTCTCCATCTATTAGTGTCCTCTTTGATTTCTTTCACTAGTGTTTTATAGTTTTCTATATATAGGTCTTTGGTTTCTTTAGGTAGATATATTCCTAAGTATTTTATTCTTGTCATTGCAATGGTGAATGGAATTGTTTCCTTAATTTCTCTGTTTTCTCATTATTAGTGTATAGGAATGTAAGGGATTTCTGTGTGTTGATTTTGTATCCTGCACCTTTACTATAATCATTGATTAGTTCTAGTAATTTTCTGGTGGAGTCTTTAGGGTTTTCTATGTAGAGGATCATGTCATCTGCAAATAGTGAGAGTTTTACTTCTTCTTTTCCAATTTGGATTCCTTTTATTTCTTTTTCTGCTCTGATTGCTGTGGCCAAAACTTCCAAAACTATGTTGAATAGTAATGGTGAAAGTGGGCACCCTTGTCTTGTTCCTGACTTTAGAGGAAATGCTTTCAATTTTTCACCATTGAGGATAATGTTTGCTGTGAGTTTGTCATATATAGCTTTTATTATGTTGAGGTATGTTCCTTCTATTCCTGCTTTCTGGAGAGTTTTTATCCGAAATGGATGTTGAATTTTGTCAAAGCCTTTCTCTGCATCTATTGAGATAATCATTTTTTTTTTCAATTTGTTAATGTGGTGTATTACCTTGATTGATTTGTGGATATTGAAGAATCCTTGCATCCCTGGGATAAAGCCCACTTGGTCATGGTGTATGATCTTTTTAATGTGTTGTTGGATTCTGATTGCTAGAATTTTGTTAAGGATTTTTGCATCTATGTTCATCAGTGATATTGGCCTGTAGTTTTCTTTTTTTGTGGGATCTTTGTCAGGTTTGGTATTAGGGTGATGGCTTCATAGAATGAGTTTGGAAGTTTACCTTCCTCTGCAATTTTCCAAAAGAGTTTGAGTAGGATAGGTGTTAGCTCTTCTCTAAATTTTTGGTAGAATTCAGCTGTGAAGCTGTCTGGACATGGGCTTTTGTTTGCTGGAAGATTTTTGATTACAGTTTCAATTTCCGTGTTTGTGATGGGTCTGTTAAGATTTTCTATTTCTTCCTGGTCCAGTTTTGGAAAGTTGGACATTTCTAAGAATTTGTCCATTTCTTCTATGTTGTCCATTTTATTGGCATATAATTGTTGATAGTAGTCTCTTATGATTCTTTGTATTTCTGTGTTATCTGTTGTGATCTCTCCATTTTCATTTATAATTTTATTGATTTGATTTTTCTCCCTTTGTTTCTTGATGAGTCTGGCTAATGGTTTGTCAATTTTGTTTATCCTTTCAAAGAACCAGCTTTTGGCTTTGTTGATTTTTGCTATGGTCTCTTTTGTTTCTTTTGCATTTATTTCTGCTCTAATTTTTAAGATTTCTTTCCTTCTACTAACCCTGGGGTTCTTCATTTCTTCCTTTTCTAGTTGCTTTAGGTGTAGAGTTAGGTTATTTATTTGACTTTTTTCTTGTTTCTTGAGGTATGCCTGTATTGCTATGAACTTTCCCCTTAGGACTGCTTTTACAGTGTCCCACAGGTTTTGGGTTGTTGTGTTTTCATTTTCATTCGTTTCTATGGGAATTTAGATATCTTCTCTGATTTGTTGGTTATTGAGCAGCGTTTTGTTCAGCCTCCATATGTTGGAATTTTTAATAGTTTTTCTCCTGTAATTGAGAGCTAATCTTACTGCATTGTGGTCAAAAATGATGCTTGGAATGATTTCTATTTTTTTGAATTTACCAAGGCTAGATTTATGGCCCAGGATGTGATCTATCCTGGAGAAGGTTCCATGTGCGCTTGAGAAATTGCAAAAGTAAATGTTGAAAAGCTATCACTTAAATCACAGATATTATATTTTTCCTCTAAGTTTCTTTTAAAGCTCCACGTTGTATTTTTTGCCAATTTCCATATTTCTTTGCCATCTTAAGCACCCCCTCTCCTCCTTCTTTAGGTCAAGCTGTCATTAACACTTTCATGGACTACTGTATCCTTCTCTTCTTTAGGCTACCATTCTCTCAGATTTGTTGATAAGTAAGTAGGAGTCATTAAAACTTTCTGATTAATCAAACATGTAATCTGAGATATCTTTAAGAATAATTGAAAAAGCCTTGGTCTCATATTCAATGCATTCCACACTCAGGTCTGTATCACTTTTCTAGTCATATCGTTCCACCAGACATACACTCAACACTAGTCCCTCTGTTTCCCTACTGATATTAAAAGATACCAGTTGAGTAAAGACAAGCAATCTAGAAAATAAACATTTTTTCCCCTCAGATTTTCTTTTCTCTTTAAGAGACTACAGAGGTTCTGACTTCACAAACCAGAAATCTGGTCTGATCCAAGGAGTGGAGTTGAGAAGGAAAGACAGTGCTGGAGATTGCTGAGCCAATTCTATTCCTTCTTTCTAGATGGTGTTGTCTGCTGTTTCTCTGGAGAAGGTAATGTCACCCCACTCCAGTACTCTTGCCTGGAAAATCCCATGGACAGAGGAGCCTGGTGGGCTGCAGTCCATGGGGTCGCTAAGAGTCGGACACGACTGAGCGACTTCACTTTCACTTCTCACTTTCATGCATTGGAGAAGGAAATGGCAACCCACTCCACTGTTCTTGCCTGGAGAATCCCAGAATGGGGGAGCCTGGTGGGCTACCGTCTATGGGGTCGCACAGAGTCGGACACGACTGAAGCGACTTAGCAGCAGCAGCAGCAGCTGTTTCTCTACTGAGTCGCACTCTGATTTACAGGGGTAACATGGCTTGCTATCTTTTTTTTTTTTTTTTAAATAGAAAGAGAAACACATTGGATTAAGCAATGGAATTCAGATTTATAGTATCAGTTTTACCACTTTGAAGTCTTCATTTCTACTAAGAATCATCCTTATGTTTATTAGACATGTCTTCATTTTCAGTGTCAGCTATTACATTCTTCTACATTTCCAGATCCTTGCACCTTGCCCATTTAAAAAAATTTTTATTTTAAACAATGTGGTAAGAATACATAACTTGAAATATGCCCTGTTAAGAGATTTATGGCTGAACAGAACAGTATTGTTAAATACAGACACAATGCCGTGCAGCAGATCTCTAGATCTTATTCACCTCATGTAACTGAAACTTTATACTTGTTGATTAGCAACTGTCTATATGGTCCAGCTTACAACTTCCAGGTATTTATCAAAAGGAATTGCTATCAGGATGTTTAAGAGAAAGTGAAACCCTACCCATTCTGCTAATTTGGGAAATGATATTTCTGGTCATTTTCTAATATCCTGATTAAACATTTTATATACTTTCATTTAGGGCTAACCATTAGAGGACAATCCCACAGGTAGAGGAGCCTGGTGGGCTGCAGTCCATGGGTTCGTAAGAGTCAGACACGACTTAGACATTAAATCACAGAGTACAAAATTATGCAATGGGATGACTGACTTTTCAATCTTCAGACTTGGTGATAGCAGTTAGGAATTATTTGAGGTTCATAGCTTTCTCCATAACTCTTAAAAAAAACTCCGTAACTCCATAACATTTTTTTAATTCTATTCATTTGCCAGTCTATTCACTCAGTTTGTAAATATTTGTCTGAAAAGAAACAAACATATGAACAAACATAAGCATAAGCAATCAGTAGGGAAAACAACTAAAACATCTCTCAATTTAAGCATGGGAGTTTATTCACATATATATGGAATAATATAGTAAAATTATTCAGTTCATAAAATGATTCATGAGTAACACATATCTTAAAATATTATTTTTCTAAGATTGCACTGGCTGTTTGTTTTTGTTGTTGTTCAGTCGCTAAGTCATGTTCAACCCCTGGCAACCCCATGGATTGTAGACCACCAAGCTCCTCCATCCATGGGATTTTCCAGGAAATAATACTGGAGAGGGTTGCCATTTCCTTCTCCAGGGGATCTTCCCAGACCAGGGATCAAATCTAAGTCTCCTGCATTGGTAGGGGAATTCTTTACCACTGATCCACCAAAGAAGACCTGTGTTGGGTATATTTATAGGAAAAAAGTCAAATATTACAGGCTGCTACTGCTAAGTCACTTCAGTCGTGTCTGACTCTGTGTGGCCACATAGATGGCATCCCACCAGGCTCCCCTGTCCCTGCGATTCTTCAGGCAAGAATACTGGAGTGGGTTGCCATTTCCTTCTCCAAATGAGCCAGATATTAAAACATAGTTATTATTTACCTGAAATTTAAATTCAACTGAACATCCTGTATTTTATCTGGAAATCTTAACTTTACTAATTTTAACAGATTAATTTGCTGATGATTTTCAGATATTCCTAATTACTTCTTCACTTGCAATATCCAACTACCAATTTTCATTTTCACAAACCAAATGAATATATGACCTCTAGTCAATTCATAGGATTTAATATCCTAAAACTGCCATGCTTTTCCAGGGAAACCAGTTAACAAAAGAGATAATGAAATTTTTGTGATGTAAAGAATAAGCTGTCAGTGACTGAAAGAGTATCCATAGTTAAGAATTAAGTGAAATTACCAAAATCGTGGTGTTAAGCAACATCTACAATTCTTATTTACTCACCTTTAATGAAGAATTCGAATTTCTGCTCTCAGATTACTCTGACTTGTCTTTGGGTAGGGGCAATTTATATGTTCCCTCTCTCCTTGTGATGTTCCCTGAGGAAGTAGTATGAAATTTATTCAGATGATTCTCCCCAAATTATATGAGTTTTTTTTTTTTTTAATTGCCTGTGATGTCTTTGAATTACCTAGGATAACCTGCATATTCCCTAGCGAAAAATTGTAAGGAACAGTTTAAGGAAAGGAAGAACACAGTATAATTTATCTGTACAGTTGCAGGGAGACACTTACTTAAAGACAGCTATTACAGTAACAATGAAAAAGATGGATGTGCTTTCTCACAGTAAAATTACAACTGTTTCAGAAGTTATGATAAAATTGCAAGCAAATCATCATTGGATAGGATTTTTTTTACTTTATTTTATTTTAACTTTACAATATTGTATTGGTTTTGCCATATATCAAAATGAATCCACTTATAAATGGAAATAGAGATGAAATTATCTCATTGTGAGTTTAATTTTCATTTACTTAATCACTAATGACATTGGACATTTGTCAATGTATTTGCTGGTCATTCATATATATATACATTTTAAAGTGTCTAAATTTTGTCCATTTTAATCAATCTTTTATTGATTTTTTTGGACTTTTTATAAGTGTGTTAGATGAAACTGCTTTTGGAGATTTTCTAGAAGTTTTCTTATTTTATTTCATATTGAGGGAAATTTGCTTTACAGTGTTTTGTTATTTTCTGCCATATAGCAATGCAAATCAGCCATAATTATACATGTACCACATCCCGCTGAGGTTTCCCTCCCCTCCACCTATTCCACCCCTCTAAGTCATGACAAAGTGCCAGTCTGGGCCCCTGTGTTATATAGCAACTTCTCACCAGCTATCTGTTTTACATGTGGAGGTGTATATACGTCAGTGCTACTTTCTCCATTCATCGTGTTCTCCTTTTCCTCCACTGTATCCACAAGTCCATTCTCTATATCTGAGTTTCCATTCCTTTTCTGCAAATAGATTCATCAATACCATTTTTTTCTAGATTCACTCTCTCTCTCTATATATATGTGTGTGTGTGTGTTTGTGTGTGTGTATGTTAATAGGCAACATTTGTTTTTCTCTTTATTACTTACTTCATTCTATATAACAGGTTGTAATTTCATCCACATCCCTAGAATGGAGTTAAATCCATTCTTTTTGAGGCTGAGTAATACCATTTCTGTCCTTTATCGAGCCCATCTTTGCATGAAATGTTCCCTTGGTATCTCTAATTTTCTTGAAGAGATCTCTAGTCTTTCCCATTCTGTTGTTTTCCTCTATTTCTTTGCATTGATCACTGAAGAAGGCTTTCTTATCTCTTCTTGCTGTTCTTCAGAACTCTGCATTCAGATGCTTATATCTTTCCTTTTCTCCTTTGCTTTTTGCTTCTCTTCTTTTCACAGGTATTTTTAAGGCCTCCCCAGACAGCCATTTTTCTTTTCTGCATTTCTTTTCCATGGGGATGGTCTTGATCCCTGTCTCCTTTACAATGTCATGAACCTCATTCCATAGTTCATCAGGCACTCTATCTATCAGATCTAGGCCCTTAAATCTATTTCTCACTTCCACTGTATAATCATAAGGGATTTGATTTAGGACATACCTGAATGGTCTAGTGGTTTTCCCTACTTTCTTCAATTTCAGTCTGAATTTGGCAATAAGGAGTTCATGATCTGAGCCACAGTCAGCTCCTGGTCTTGTTTTTGTTGACTGTATAGAGCTTCTCCATCTTTGGCTGCAAAGAATATAATCAATCTGATTTCGGTGTTGACCATCTGGTGACTAGAGATCTCTTCAAGAAAATTAGAGATACCAAGGGAACATTTCAGGCAAAGATGGGCTCAATAAAGGACAGAAATGGTATGGACCTAACAGAAGCAGAAGATATTAAGAAGAGATGGCAAGAATACACAGAAGAACTGTACAAAAAAGTTCTTCATGACCCAGATAATCACGATGGTGTGATCACTGACATAGAGCCAGACATCCTGGAACGTGAAGTCAAGTGGGCCTTAGAAAGCATCACTATGAACAAAGCTAGTGGAGGTGATGGAATTCCAGTTGAGCTCTTTCAAATCCTGAAAGATGAGGCTGTGAAAGTGCTACATTCAATATGCCAGCAAATTTGGAAAACTCAGCAGTGGCCATAGGACTGGAAAAGGTCAGTTTTCATTCCAATCCCAAAGAAAGGCAATGCCAAAGAATGCTCAAACTACCGCACAATTGCACTCATCTCACATGCTAGTAAAGTAATGCTCAAAATTCTTCAAGCCAGGCTTCAGCAATATGTGAACCGTGAACTTCCTGATGTTCAAGCTGGTTTTCGAAAAGGCAGAGAAACCAAAGATCAAATTGCCAACATCTGCTGGATCATGGAAAAAGTAAGAGAGTTCCAGAAAAACATCTATTTCTGCTGTATTGACTATACCAAAGCCTTTGAGTGTGTGGATCACAATAAACTATGGAAAATTATGAAAGAGATGGGAATATCAGACCATCTGATCTGCCTCTTGAGAAATTTGTATTCAGGTCAGGAAGCAACAGTTAGAACTGGACATGGAACAACAGACTGGTTCCAAATAGGAAAAGGAATACGTCAAGGCTGTATATTGTCACCCTGCTTATTTAACTTATATGCAGAGTACATCATGAGAAACGCTGGACTGGAAGAAGCACAAGCTGGAATCAAGATTGCCGGGAGAAATATCAATAACGCAGATATGCAGATGACACCACCCTTATGGCAGAAAGTGAAGAGGAACTCAACAGCCTCTTGATGAAAGTGAAAGAGGAGAGTGAAAAAGTTGGCTTAAAGCTCAACATTCAGAAAACAAAGATCATGGCATCTGGTCCCATCACTTCATGGGAAATAGATGGGGAAACAGTGGAAACAGTGTCAGACTTTATTATTCTGGGCTCCAAAATCACTGCAGATGGTGATTGCAGCCACGAAATTAAAAGACACTTACTCCTTGGAAGGAAAGTTATGACCAACCTAGATAGCATATTCAAAAGCAGAGACATTACTTTGCCAACAAAGGTCCGTCTAGTCAAAGCTATGGTTTTTCCAGTGGTCATGTATGGATGTGAGAGTTGGACTGTGAAGAAGGCTGAGTGCTGAAGAATTGATGCTTTTGAACTGTGGTTGGAGAAGACTCTTGAGAGTCCCTTGGACTGCAAGGAGATCCAACCAGTCCATTCTGAAGGAGATCAGCCCTGGGATTTCTTTGGAAGGAATGATGCTAAAGCTGAAACTCCAGTACTTTGGCCACCTCATGCGAAGAGTTGACTCATTGGAAAAGACTCTGATGCTGTGAGGGGTTGGGGGCAGGAGGAGAAGGGGACGACAGAGGATGAGATGGCTGGATAGCATCACTGACTCAATGGACGTGAGTCTGGTGAACTCCGGGAGTTGGTGATGGACAGGGAGGCCTTGTGTACTGCGATTCCTGGGGTCAAAAAGAATCAGACACGACTGAGTGACTGAACTGAACTGAATATTCCATTGTATATTTGTATGACATTTTTTTATCCATTCTTCTGTCAATGGACATCTAAGTTGCTTCAACATTGTAGCTATTGTACATAATGCCACTATGAACATTGGGGCACGTGTGTCTTTTCCAATTGTTTTTCTCAGGGTATATACCCAGTAGTGGGATCACTGGGTCATATGGTAGTTTTATGCCTAGTGTTTTTAAGGAGTCTCCATACTGTTCTCCATGGTGGCTGTATAAATTTACATTCCCACCAACAGTGCAATTGGATTCCCATTTCTCCCACATTCTCTCCAGGATTTATTATTTGTAGATTTTTTAATGATGACCATTGTGAGCTGTGTGAGGTGATACCTCATTGTGGTTTTGATTTACATTTCTCTAGCAATAAGCAATGCTAAGCATTCTTTTTATCCATGTGTTTATTTGTAATCTGTATGTCTTCTTTGAAGAACTGTCTACTTAGGTCTTCTGCCCATTTTTGGGGGGTTGGCACAAAAACAGAAATATAGACCAATGGGATAAGATAGAAAGTCCAGAGATAAACCTGCACACCTATGGACATCTCATTTTTGACAAAGAAAGCAATGATATACAATGGAGAAAAGATAGTTTCTTCAATATGTGGTGCTGGGAAAATTGGACAAATATGTGTAAAAGAATGAAATTAGAACAGTTCCTACCACCATACACAAAGATAAACTCAAAGTGAATTAAAAAACAAAACTAAACTAAATATAAGACCAGAAGCTATAACATTCTGAAAGAAAATATAGACAGAACACTCTTTGATATAAGTTACAGCAAGGTCCTCTTTGACACACCTACTAGAGTATTGGAAATAAAAACAAAAATATACAAATGGAACCTATTTAAACTTAAAAGTTTTGCACAGCAAAGAAAACAATAAACAAGATAAAAAGACAGTCCTCAGAATGGGAGAAAATAATTCCAAATGAAACAACTGACAAAGTATTAATCTCCAAAATATATAAGCAGCTGGTATAGCTCAATATTAGGAAAACAAACAAACTAATCAAGAAAATAAGCAGAAGATCTAAATAGAGATTTGTCCAAAGAAGACATCCAGATGGCCAATAAACACACAGAGGTTTTATTATTTTGATGTCTCTGTTTAATTCTTTGGCTCAAAATCCTGCATTGATACAAAGCAAAAAAATGCACCAGTAGGGATGGAGAAGGCAATGACAACCCACTCCAGTACTCTCGCCTGGAAAATCCCATGGACGGAGGAACCTGGCAGGCTGCAGTCCATGCGGTTATGAAGAGTTGGACACGACTGAGTGGCTTCACTTTCACTTTTCACTTTCATGCATTGGAAAAGGAAATGGCAACCCACTCCAGTGTTCTTGCCTGGAGAATCCAAGGGACAGGGGAGCCTGGTGGGCTGCCGTCTATGGGGTCACACAGAGTCGGACACGACTGAAGCGACTTAGCAGCAGCAGCCGCAGCAGCAGGGAGGGCAAAAAATCTTCTCCTCTCAGACAGCTTCTCATGTACAGAACGGATTGGGATGCAGGAGATGGAGTGGGTAGAAGAGGCCATAAAGCTGATAAAGTCCCATCTCAAGGTACACAGACTAACACTCTGAAGACTGAGAAGCGAGAAGGAAAACTAGAAACCACTCTCTGTTATCAATTCAAGGATTCTGCTGTGTTAGAGAACTTTGTAGTCGAATTGGAAATTGTGATAGGATGCTGTGATGATATCTAAATACTGCTATATTTTTCTTAAGAGGGCTGAATTTATTTGTTCTTGTAGTTACTTATTTTTGCAGGAAATTAACAAAGTTTGTGTCAAACTGCAAACTCTGCCTCGTGGATGGTAATATAAATGTTCGTGTACATTTTTAGCTTTGTCTGGAGTCTTCAACCTTTCCCCCACCCGCATGGCTCAGGTTTGAGTTGGACAGAGCCCTAGGCATTCAGTGAGTTTTCTCACTAGAGTTTGACAGAATTGTGATGTGTTTCAATCCTGTGTGAAGTGGTAGTCTTCACCATCCAGACCTCCAGCCATTTCTCACTCCCTGGTAGCTGTTCTTGACCTGGCCTTATGGAATCTCACCTTAATAGGTATGATTCAGAAGTCGCTGGACCTCTCAAGCAGAATTCAGGCTGCTGGGTAGTCACTGTGTCTGCTTAGGTGTCTCCACTCCAGTTCCCAACTCACATATCCCAGGTGCTTCGGCCCTTCTGGTCTGACTGTGTCTTCAACTTTACCTGAGTACTGTGTTCTCTTCATGCTCACCATCACCCCATGTGAAGGACAGTTAACTGTACCCTTTACTGACATCACAGTCCTGTGCTGCCAATTGTCAGATATCTGAAAACACTCATTACATATGTGTCCTCTCTGTTCGCCAATTTTCCAGTAATTTTGCACACAGTGGATTGTACCTCTTCCTTTGCCACTATCTTATCTCTCTCCTCTTCCCTTTCCCCACTAGTCTGCTCTTTGTTCCTATGAATCTATTTCTATTTTGTTACAGTCATTAGTGTGTTTTATTTATTTTTTTATTTCACATGTGTAATGTTCAACTATACCTAAAACTAATATAATATTGTACATCAACAACACTTCGTGATAAAGTGTATCTAAATTTCCCTTATTTTCCTGATTTCATTTCCTCTCAATTGCTTTTCAGTCCTTTCAAAACATAAACTTCTGATATTTGGACATAAAACCCATTTTATATTGCATTAAAAATAAAGTGTGGATTGTATTTGAAAACTTATATGTGAATATGAGTCTCTACAATCTTATCTCTGAATATTTTTGTAACCTCAACTTCTTTCAACTTTTCTTAAAATATGGTTTTAGTAATCTTTATTTGGTGATCTGATTTAATAAGTCTGTGATATGGTCTGGTCACCCCCATCCATTCACAGTTGGAGAACAGATTTTAGTGTAAGCTCACTGATAAAAAAACTATCAGAAAACATAACAGAATATTTTTTGAAAACAAATTGTTTTGGTAATGGTATAAAGAACTCTGATTGTTCATTGAATGTCCATTGTCTCACAATAAAGTCCATGTATTAAACGCAGTAAAGAGGAATATACTTAGTAAGGAGAAAGGAAAATCTTAACGGTATCCACTAAGCTCATGAATAAAATGAGAGCATATTAAAAAATTGACTATGTTTTTATGTTGATGTATAAATTATATACATTTATAACAAATTCAAAATATATAAAATATATTAATAGAATAAAATAGTCATATTTTGGTTGACATTCAGAATATAAATTCACTCCTACTATATATTTTATCAAACAAACAATATTAAGAAAGAGTAGGGAGTTTTACTTTAAAGATAACTGGCATAATTTTGCTAGAAAGAGTAAAAAGGATTTTAGCCATCTCTAATTACAATTCTTCAAGATGTAGTTATCTACTATACCCATACATATCCAGGATAAAAAGAAAAAGAAACAAAATAATAAGAAAGATCAGCTTGCTTGTTTCATTTATAGATATTGCTCTGTTCTATTTTACTTATTTCTTAACATATCTCTCCTGACTCCTGGAAACATTTCTTTCAATCTAGATAACTGAACACTTAGCAAAGTTAGTGAATATGCTTCATTTCTGTATTTATCTGAGAATTCCAGGAGAGTCAGGTTATTTTTAAAATCACCATTTCCTAGAAACATAATTCTATTTAATTTCCAGGGTTACTTGAGAACCTATAAACCAGACATCTAATCTCAGCTTTCTCCAACCAATGGCAGCCTATCTTCATTTATCTACAGAGTTTTAAAACTAGAATGACTCTAAAAACAGCATGGATTTCTAATAAATCTCTTCAATGCAGCTTTCATGTCCTTGTTCCTCAGGCTGTAGATCATGGGGTTCAGCATGGGAATCACCAGTGTATGGAACACTGAAGCCATTTTATCAGCACCCATAGAATGGTTAGTTTGAGGCTGCATATACATAAAAATTAGAGTTCCATAGAAGACTGACACTGCTGTAATATGTGAGGCACATGTGGAAAAGGCTCTTTTCTTTCCTTCTGATGAACGTATCTTTAGAATGGACAGAACAATGTTGAAATAACACGCTATGACAGTAATGATGGAAAACATCAAATTTGTAGATGCAGATATATATATTACTGCTTCTGGAACTGAAGTATCGGAGCAAGACAACGCTAACAGAGGGACGGTATCACAGTAAAAGTGATTGATTACATTGGAAGAGCAGTAAGTCATAGAGAATACAGACGATGAAGTCACAATTGATGTACAAAAGCTATAGAGGTATGTGAGGGAAACTAGTGGAAGACAGATCATCTGAGACACCACCACCATGTAGAGCAGGGGGTTACAAATGGCCACATAGCGGTCATAGGCCATCACAACTAACAGGAGCACCTCAGCTACAATGAAAACCAAGAACCCTCCCAGTTGGGTGGCACGTTCATAGTAGGAGGTGGTGTGTTTCTTTACTAAGAAATTGATCAGCATTTTAGGGGCAATGACAGTTGAATTGCCAAGATTGATGATAGCCAAGTGCTGGAGGAAGAAATACATGGGGGTCTGAAGGTGAGAGTCCACATTGGTGAGGGTGATGATGCTTAGGTTCCCTGTCACGGTCAGTCCATAGATGACCAGGAAGACAAAGAAGAGTGGGATCTGGAGGACTGGACATTCTGAGACTCCTGTGAGAATAAACTCAGTGACCTGAGTGAAATTTCCATTAGCCATGTAACAGTTTGGAAAGTCATCTGTTTGAAGAAAAAAGAAGTAGTCACAGACTTTATGAAATTATTTTCCAGGACTGTTATTAGATGTCAAAAGCAATCCTTTGATGAGATTTCCTATTGGTCTCAGTTATTAAACTCAGTTCTAGGTCTAGTAAACCAACTTTACAATCATTTACTGAAGAGATGAAACAGGTATAGCAATTTAAACAGACAATCCAGTGTAATGTATATTTTGAAAATTTATTTTCTCATAATCTTATTAAATTATGACTGTTTTAGTCTGTGGCGGATTCATGTTGATGTATGGCAGAACCAATACAGTATTGTAAAGTAATTAACCTCCAATTAAAATAAATAAATTTATATTAAAAAATAGAATGGAGACTCCAATCTGATGCCTCTTGCACAAACTGTGAGGAAGACATGAGGAACTGCAAGTTCCCTAAGAATTCAAGATTTCCCAAGTGGCTTAATGGTAAAAAATCTGCCTGCCAATGCAGGATATGCAAGAGACAGAGGTTCTATCCATGGGTTGGGAAGATCTCTGGGAATAGGAAATGCAACCTGTTCCAATAGTCTTGCCTGGAAAATTCCATGGACAGAAGACCCTGGTGGGTGAAAGTCCTGATGGGGGTCACAGAGTCGGACATGACTGAGTGACTAAGCACACAAAGACTTTGGCGTCTGTTCTTAATTTCTTAATGTGAGATTTCTTGCTTTTTCTTAAGAATAGATAATTTAGCCAATGCTCTACCCCTTTTCATTTATACTGTATTTCTATAGCTTCTATTCAGTATATGTTGAACTTGCAAATTTGACCATCTATTTCTGATAACCTCTTTGATCATTTTCCACTTTATTACCAGAAAAAAATATATGGAGACAAGTTCTCAGATATACTTTTTACATCAACTATTCTCTTTTCAGCTTTAAAAAAAATTTTTCTCTTTGAAAGTGTTTTCCTCACTTTCATAGCTCTTTTCCTTCTTGCCCACAAGTTGATGCAATTCCTCATATTATTTCAATGTGCTTTTATTTTAACCATTATTTTTTTTTATTTTTACAATTTTATAATGTTATTTTTTGAATTATGAAATACTTCTGACCTCAATTTTAGTTCATCACTTTACTGATATTTTATCAGATTTTTGATAGTTTTCATCAATGCAATAATATTAAACATCCTTTTATAGAACTTCTATCGTAATTTCATTACATATATTTTCTAAAGGGTCTACATTAGATTATAATACAACTGAATATTTTGCTAGAGATATTTGAAAGGTGATATTTGACTTCACTAAGTTGAGTTTTTTCTCAATAACAGTTGATGTCTAGCTGGGGGCACCTGACACAGAGAAGCCTGTTCATAGCCTCTAATCCAAGGACTTAGAGAGAAGTTGTAGAGAGTCAAAGCTACATGATCAGTTAACATAAGATTTACCCTGTAGCAACAATTAACATATATATATGCATATGCAATATATTAACAATAATTAATAAAGTGAGCAGGAAGAAACTTTTGTAGATGGTGACTCTGCTTATGGCATAGATTGTGGTGATGATTTCACTGATACACATACATCTCCAATCTCATCAAGTTGCATACATTAAACATGTAGAGTTTTTGCATGTCAATCATAATTCAATAAAGTGTCTTTTAAATCTATATATCATAAATATGTGACTTTTCAAAGACCAGAACTGACGTTTCTCTTCTAAACAAAATTAAAACAAAAATTCTACAGTAAGAAAGAAAAAAAAAAGAGTTATTACAATAAAAAAGAATCAGAGATATAAGACCAAAATTACTTCTAATATTGTTGAATATTTTATACTAGTTTGTTTCTGACACCAAACATTCTCTTTGGTCCCTTGAATCATTTTCTTACTTAATTACCAGGTATTTGTTGATTTTCTACTTTTGTCAGGAAATAGCCAAGCTTCAGTTGAATGACTTGTCCCTTACCTCAGGGACATTCTATTCCAGTAATAGGGAAGAGAGAAAGGGCTGGTAAAAAAATATAAGCACAAGGTAATTGTAGAGTATATTAATTTTAATAAGAACAAGTAACAAAATACACATTAGGATAACCTGGGAGAATTCTTTCACACAAGATGTTAAGAGAAGACCTTTTTGAGACATGACATTTGAACTAAAACTGAAGAGTGAGGCAGAACCAACTTTTGAATGAACCACTGGAAGAACATTCCAGGATTCCAATTTCTTGAAGATGCTGTTTTGGGGTAGAAAATAACTATTCTTTTTCCTGTCAGTTTTTATAGGAAAACTTAATGGAGCCAGTGTGACTAAATAATAATGAGGAAATGGGGACAGCAGAATCATATGATATAGGTCACAGTAAATAGTTGGATTTTATTTTAAGTGAATTCTAAAGTATTGATGAGTTTGAAGGTAGATAAGGAACATGGCCAGTTTTAAACTTTAAAAAGATAATTCCTACTGTTATGAAGATAATAATTACATAATTGAAAGGAGGTAGAAATCATGAGTAAAAATTTAAAAGTGAGTTAAACAGTTGCTATAGGATTCCTGATGGAAGATAATAAGCCAAAGTAGAGAAATGGAAATAGAGAGAAGATGGTACAATAACAGTTGAGAGCAGAAACAAGAAAGCATCAGCAACATAATTCATGGTGTGGGCTCTATGAGAAAGAGATGAAGGAATGACACTGAGATTAGGAACAAAAAATACTTTTGTGATTTTTTTTTTTTGTGTGACTAAATCAGATATGGTTTTTCAAATATTTGGGGTTATGATTTAAGATGGAGTGATGAAAGTGATATTATGAACTTATTAAATTTTAAGTGTTTATGAGACATTTAAATATTAATTTAGGCAAGCTACTATGTAAGTTAGACTTGCGGATATTTAGGAAATGAGCCCTAATGATCATATGATATTTTTTCATCTAGTTCAAGATTTTTTCATCTGCTTCGTTTTTTTTTTTTTTTTTAATTGTAGCATAACTTCCCAATAGGTTTTTCAATCTACCTGCCTCCTTTTGCACTGAGGACAACCCTCTCTTTTGAGACTTTAGTTTTTCTTTTGTCCTGTAACACTGCACTACAGGATGTTGATTCTGTGTCTCTGATGCCTGTTTTTTTTCCCCAAGAAAAAAGAAAAATTTATTGAAGTATAGTTGATTTGGGCTTCCCAGGTGGCACAGTGGTAAAGAATCTGCCTACCAATGTGGGTGACTTGAGTTGTTTGATCTCTGGATTGGGGAGATCCCCTGGAGTAGGAAATGGCAACCCACTCTAGTATTTTTGCTTGGGAAATTCCATGGACCTTGTCTACTTTTTAAATTTTGGTTTAATGTGATAAAATACATAATATGAGATCTGCCCCATTAAATAATTTATGAGTGAACAGTACAGTATGGTAAATTACAGTTAAATGCTATAGAGTAGATCTCTAGATTTTATTCACCTTCCTTAACTGAAACTTTATATACCTGTTGATTAGCAACTCCCTGTATAGTCCAACTTATGACTTCTGGGCATTTATTGAAAATAATTTCCACCCAAGATGGAAGGGTCATGGTGGAGAGGTCTGACAGAATGTGGTCCACTGGAGAAGGGAATGGCAAACCACTTCAGTATTCATGCCTTGAGAACCCCATGAACAGTATGAAAAGGCAAAAAGATAGGACACTGAAAGATGAACTCCCCAGGTCAGTAGGTGTCCAATATGCCACAGTTGACTCATTGAAAAAGACTCTGATGCTGGGAGGGATTAGGGGTAGGAGGAGAAGGGGACGGCAGAGGATGAGATGGCTGGATGGCATCACTGACTCGATGGACATGAGTCTCAGTGAACTCTGGGAGTTGGTGATGGACAGGGAGGCCTGGCGTGCTGCGATTCATGGGGTCGCAAAGAGTCGGACACGACTGAGCGACTGATCTGATCTGATGCTACTGGAGATCAGTGGAGAAATAACTCCAGAAAGAATGAAGGGGTTGAGCCAAAGCAAAAACACCACCCAGTTGTGGATGGGACAGGTGATAGAAGCAAGGTCCGATGCTGTAAAGAGCAATATTGCATAGGAACCTGGAATGTCAGGTCCATGAATCAAGGCACATTAGAAGTGGTCAAACAGGAGATGGCAAGAGTGAATGTCGACATTCTAGGAATCAGTGAACTAAGATGGACTGCAATGGGTGAATTTAACTCAGATGACCAATATATCTACTACTGTGGGTAGGAATCCTTTTGAAGAAATGGAGTAGCCATCATAGTCAACAAAAGAGTCTGAAATGCAGTACTTGGTTGCAATTTCAAAAACGACAGAATGATCTCTGTTCGTTTTCAAGGCAAACCATTCAACATCATGGTGATCCAAGTCTATGCCCTGAACAGTAACACTGAAGAAGCTGAAGTTGAACAGTTCTGTGAAGACCTACAAGATCTTCTAGAACTAACACCCCAAAAAGATGTCCTTTTCATTAAAGGGGACTGGGATAAAAAGTAGGAAGTCAAGAAACACCTGGTGTAACAGACAAATTTGGCCTTGGAATACAGAATGAAGCAAGGCAAAGGCTAATAGAGTTTTGCCAAGAGAACACACTTGTCATAGCAAACACCATCTTCTAACAACACAGAAGAAGACTCTACACATGGACATCACCAGATGGCTAACACTGATATCAGATTGATTATATTCTTTGCAGTCAAAGATGGAGAAGTTCTATACAGTCAGCAAAAACAAGACAGGAAGCTGACTGTGGTTCAGATCATGAAAACTCCTTAATGCCAAATTCAGATTGAAATAGAAGAAAGTGGAGAAAACCATTAGACCATTCAGATATGACCTATATCAAATCCCTTATGACTATACAGTGGAAGTGAGAAATAGCTTTAAGGGACTAGATCTGATAGATAGTGCCTGATGAACTATGGACAGAGGTTCGTATAGGAGACAGGAATCAAGACCATTCCTAAGAAAAACAAATTCAAAAAAGCAAAATGGCTGTCTGAGGAGACCTTAAATAGCTGTTAAAAGAAGGGAAGTGAAAAGCAAAGGAGAAAAGGAGAGATATACCGATTTGAATGCAGAATTTCAAAGAATAGCAAGGAGAGATAAGAAAGCCTTCCTCAGTAATCAGTGCAAAGAAATAGAGGAAAACAATAGAATGGGAAAGACTAGAGATCTCTTCAAGAACACTAGACATTCCAAGGGAGCATTTCATGCAAATATGGACTCAATAAAGGACAGAAATGGTAGGGACCTAACAGAAGCTGAAGATATTAAGAAGAGATGGCAAGAATACACAGAAGAACTGTACAAAAAGATCTTCACAATTCAGATAATCACAATGGTGTGATAATTCACCTAGAGCCAGATATCCTGGAATGTGAAGTCAAGTGAGCCTTAGAAAGCATCACTACTAACAAAGCTAGTGGAGGTGATGGAATTCCAGTTGATCTATTTCAAATCCTAAATGATGATGTTATGAAAATGCTGCCCTCAATATGCTAGCAAATTTGGAAAACTCAGCAGTGATCACAGGACTGGAAAAGTTCAGTTTTCATTCCAATCCCAAAGAAAGGCAATGTCAAAGAATGCTCAAACTACCATACAATTGCACTCATCTCACACGCTAGTAAAGCAATGTTCAAAATTCTTCAAGCCAGGCTTCAGCAATATGTGAACCATGAACTTCAGATGTTCAAGCTGGTTTTAGAAAAGGCAGAGAAACCAGAGATCAAATTGCCAACTTCCGCTGGGTCATGGAAAAAGCAAGAGAGTTCCAGAAAAACATCTATTTCTGCTTTATTGACTATCCAAAGCCTTTGACTGTGTGGATCACAATAAACTGCGGAAAATCCTGAAAGAGATGGGAATACCAGACCACCTAACCTGCCTCTTGAGAAACCTGTATGCAGGTCAGGAAGCAACAGTTAGAACTGGCCATGGAACAACAGACTGGTTCCAAATAGGAAAAAGAGTACGTCAAGGCTGTATATTGTCACCCTGCTTATTTAACTTATACGCAGTGTATATTATGAGAAACACTGGGCTGGAAGAAGCACAAGCTGGAATCAAGATTGCCAGGAGAAATATCAGTAACCTCAGATATGCAGATGACACCACCCTTCTTGCAGAAAGTGAAGAACTAAAAAGCCTCTTGATGAAAGTGAAAGTGGGGAGTGAAAAAGTTGGCTTAAAGCTTAACATTCAAAAAACTAAGATCATGTCATCCGGTCCCATGTCTTCATGGCAAATGGATGGGGAACAGTGGAAACAGTGTCAGACTTTATTTTTTTGGGCTCCCAAATCACTGCAGATGGTGATTGCAGCCATGAAATTAAAAGACACTTACTCCTTGGAAGGAAAGTTATGACCAACCTAGACAATATATTAAAAAGCAGAGACATTACTTTGTCAACAAAGGTCCATCCAGTCAAGCCTATGGTTTTTCCAGTAGTCATGTATGGATGTGAGAGTTGGAAAGAAAGCTGAGAGCTGAAGAATTGATTCTTTCGAACTGTGGTGTTGGAGAGGACTCTTGACAGTCCCTTGGACTGCAAGGAGATCCAATCCGCCCATCCTAAAGGAAATCAGTCCTGCATGTTCATTGGAAGGACTGATGTTGAAGTTGAAACTCCGATACTTTGGCCACCTGCTGTAAAGAGCTGACTCATTTGAAAAGACCCTGATGCTGGGAGGGATTGAGGGCAGGAGGAGAAAGGGATGACAGAGGATGAGATGGTTGGATGGCATCACTGACTCAATGGACATGGGTTTGGGTGGACTCCAGGAGTTGGTGATGGACAGGGAGGCCTGGCTTGCTGGAGTTCATGGGGTCGCAAAGAGTCAGACACGACTGAGTGACTAGACTGAACTGATACCCTGCCAAGTTGGTGTCTTTTTTTTTTTTAAGGAAGGGATATGTCTGGTTATAGATGCAGTTTCTATTCCTATAGGGTCAGAAAGATGCCCTGGATGAGGAAATAACAACCCACTCCAGTATTCTGGCCTGGACAATCCCACAGGGGCTACAGTTCATGGGGTCCCAAAGAGTTGGACACAACTGAGCATGCTTGTGTGCATTAAAGCGGACAAGATACAAAATGTATACAAAGGGATGACTGCACTTTGAATCTTCAGATTTGCTGATGGCAGTTAGGAATTATTTGGGCTTAAAGTCTTTCTTCAAAACTCTTAAAAAATCACCCTCTATTTACCAGTCTACTTGCTCAATTTGTAAAGTCTTTTCTTTATAAAAAAAAGAAAAAAAAATGGACTACATAGTTAGCAAGTTATCAACTTGTACAGAAAACAAGAGTTGGACACGACTGAGCAACTGAACTGAACTGAACTGAGAGAAAACAAAGGAATAAAAAATCTCCAAGTTTATGCATGGGAGTTGATCTTATATATAAGAATATGAATATCTTTAAGTTAAATTATTTTCAATTTATAAAATATTTAATGGGTGACACAGTATTTTAAAATATTGAATTGGTTACATTAACAAAAAAGCCAAATGTTGCATGAGGCAGATACTAAAAATATTTGTTATTGATCTGAAATTTAAATGCGGCTGAATATTCTGTATTTTATCTGCAAATTCTAACCTTACTGGATTGTAATAGTTAGATTGGTGATGATCTGTGCACTCTTTTTGCACTTGTAATATCCAAATGCAGCTTTCAACTTTCACAAGTCAAATAGATATAGAACATGTTATCAGTTTATGGGATTTTAACACCTTAAAAACCATACTATTCCAGGGAAACCAGTTAAAAAAGGAAATAATGAAATTCCTGTGACATAAAGAATGATCTGTCAGTGACCATAAAAGTGTCTTGAGTCAGAATCTAAAAATCAAAGTGAATTACCAACATTAGGTGATCATCAAAATCAACAGCAATGTTTATCTACTCACATTTAAAGAATAATTGCAGTTTTCTGCTCTCAAGTTTCTCTGACTTTTCTGAGTAATGAGAATTGATGCTTTTCTTCTCTCTTCCTGATGTTCCTTGAGGAAGTAGTATGGTATTTGTTCAGACATTTTTGTTTAAATCATCTGAGAGATTAAAAAAATTGCCTGTAGTTTCTGCTAATTATCCAAGATATTCTTCATATTCCCTAGTGAAAAAGTGTAAGGGGCAATTTAAGGAAAGGAAGAAAACAGCATAAATGATCTGCACAGTTCCATTGAGACCTACAGCCTGTTTTATGTGCTCATTCATTTACACAGAGTCAATGATTATAGTAACAATGAAAATGCTACTGTATGGGCTTTAACTCAGCAAAACTGAAACAGTTCCAAAAGTTGTGATATAATTGTAAATGAATCATCATCATCATTGCATAGAATTTTTTGAATTTATAATTCCAGTAAAAAATATGTAGTTGGCACTGGGGTGAAAATATATTATTTAACCTATATGATATAAATATGGACTATAACAATAAACAGAGGAAAACCAAGCTCAGATAAATTATGTAATCTGACCAAAGCCATGAGGAAATTAAAGCCTCATCTTTAAGTGAGTGGTGGTATACATACCCTGACCTTTAATATGACAAATCCATAACAATTATTGAAATGCAGTGTGTGTTTAAACTATAGTGCTTCCTGAGCTGAGACACCAACACACTTGGATAATGTTCAGTACAACCTCACGGAAGGTAAAATTTCATATAAGACAGTACATGCTCTCTCATAACATTTTACCTATACACTCATCCTTATGTATTAGAATTGAGTAAAAATCATAAACAGCTAAAGATGGATCTAAATTGCATAGATGGGTAAGTTTTGGAAAATGTGTCATTTGTTCTTAATAACTAAATCAAGATATAGAATGTTTTCAGCACCACAGAAACCTCTCCAGTGCTTTATAACCCCTCCACCCTTCACCTCTCCAAGAATAATGGAAATTTCCCTCATTTAACTCCACCAACATTCTCACAACTCTAGCAACTACTTGTCTGTTTTCTATCCCTAAACTTATTATCCTGCTTTTGAATTTCATGTACATGGAATAACACAATATTCTCAGTCTGGTATCTTTCACTCAGCATAGTGATTTTGAAATTTATCCATGTGTGATTTTATAACTATATGACATCCCACTGCATGTGAGTGTCACAACTCTTAAAATATTGATGGATATTGTGTTTGTGCTGTGCTATTAAAAATTCTAGCATAAAGAATCCTATATAAGTGTATGTGTGAGTATATATCCATTACTTTCTCCTAGTTAGGGATCTTAGAATAACTAGGACATAGGTCACTGTATAGTTAACTTTACATGAAACTGCAAGATTACCAAACTTACTGTAGCATTTTACATTAGCAAAAGCCGTGCATGAGAATTTCATTTTCACCATATTCTTACCAATATTTGATGTAAAAATTAATACACGCACATAAATATAAATGGATTTGGGAGAATGTCATTGAAACATGTGAAATGTCATGTATGAAACGAGATGCCAGTCCAGGTTCAGTGCACGATGCTGGATGCTTGGGGCTGGTGCGCTGGGAAGGCCCAGGGGGATGGTATGGGGAGGTTGGGAGGGAGGAGGGTTCAGGATGGGGAGCATGTGATTTTTTTTTAAAAAAAAATTAAAAAAAAAAAAAAAGGGATAAAATAATTCTATTCCTTGGTGCCTGCAATGTGGGAGACCTGGGTTCAATCCAAGGAGCAAGCATATTTTAATTTCATAGCTGCAGTCACCATCTGCAGTGATTTTGAAGGCCCCCCAAAATAAAGTCTGTCTCTGTTTCCATTCTTTCCCATCTATTTGCTGTGAAGTGATGGGACTGGATGCCATGATCTTCGTTTTCTGAATGTTGAGTTTTAAGTAAACCCTTTCACTCTCCTCTTTCGCTTTCATCAAGAGGCTCTTTAATTCTTCATCACTTTCTGCCATAAGGGTGTTGTCATCTGCATATCTGAGGTTATTGATATTTCTCCCAGCAGTCTTGATTCCAACTTGTGCTTCATCCAGCCCAGCGATTCTCATGATATACTCTGCATATAAGTTAAATAAGCAGGGTGACAGTATTCAGCCTTGATGTACTCCTTTCCCTATTTGGAACCAGTCTGTGTTCAAATCTACATCTTATGTTGTCTAAATTTTGCCCATTGAAATTTAAATTTTACTTGATTTTTTGAATTTTTACATGTGCTAGATAAAAAAATTTTTGCATATTTTCTCCCGGATGTTTTATATTTTGATATTTCTGTTTTGTTCTATGTCCCAATATCTTATTGTATTACCAAAGAGATTTTTGCTATCATTAGGGAGAGCAAAAAGTTATCTCCCACAAGAAAAATTCCACAAGTACAAAACAGATTGGAATGCAGGAGAAGAAGTGGGTAGAAGAGGCCATGAAGTTGACAAAGTCTCAAACAAAGGTACAGACTAATCCTCTGAAGATCTGAAGGCTGAGAAGGGAGCAGGAGAACTGAGAGCCACTCTCTGATGTCACTTGAAGGATTACTCTAATTTTCTTCTATTGACTATATTGGTTTGTCAGGAACTTAGAATCTGTCTTGAACATGGTTATATTGTGCTGTGAAGACATGTGAATATTGTTATCTTCTTCTTAAGAAGGTTGATTTATTTGATCTTTTTTAATTAGAGCAGGAAATTAACAAGGTTTGTGGCAAACTACAAAGTCTGCCTCACGGGTGATTTCATAAATATTAGTTCATTTTTTTTTTTTGCTTTTTGTTTGTTTGGTCTGGGACAACTGAAATCTTACAGTAACCTACATGGCTCAGTAGGATAAATAAACTTGGCTCAGGATAAGTGAACTGGGCAGCTTTTACAAAGAATGGGGATCTCATTTTCATACACTGTTTCCTTTCTGCAATTCATTGCCAAAATTCTGAGACTATTGTCTAAATTCTGACTTTTTGTTCTTTAGATCAGAAAAAAAACTAGGTTATTTTTAAGATTTCTATTTGTATGATGCAGACTAGAGCCTTGCCTCAAAATAAATAAAATTGGGAAAACACCCATTCTGTTAGCTTCTAATGCTGTTGGGAATCTCCTCCACACAATACACCTTTCTTAACCATCTCCTCATTTACCTTAGAGTTAAAAATTACATCAGCTTAAAAGAACAGCATGAATTTGTCAGAAATCTCTTCAAGGCAGCCTTCACGTCCTTGTTCCTCAGGCTGTAGATCATAGGATTCAGCATGGGGATCACCAGTGTATAAAACACTGAAGCCATTTTATCAGCACCCATAGAATGGTTAGTTTGAGGCTGCAAATACATGAAAAACGGAGTTCCATAGAAGACTGACACAGCTGTCACATGGGAAGTGCATGTGGAGAAGGCTCTTTTTCTTCCTTCTGATGAACGTATCCTTAGAATGGATGGAACAATGTTGAAATAAGATGCTACCATGGTAATTATGGAAAACACCAAATTTGTAGATGCAAATACAAATACTACTGTTTCTGGAAAGGAAATATCAGAGTAGGACAATGCTATCAGAGGGACGATATCACAGTAAAAATGATGGATTACATTGGAAGAGCAATAAGACATAGAAAATACAGAAGATGAAGCCACAATAGCTGCGGAAAAGCTATAGAGGTATGTGAGGGAAACTAACAGAAGACAGATCCGCCGAGACACCACTGCCATGTAGAGCAGGGGGTTACAAATGGCCACATAGTGGTCATAGGCCATCACAGCTAAAACGAAAATTTCAGCTACAATGAAAACCAAGAACCCTCCTAGTTGGGTGGCACATTCATAGAAGAAGGTGGTGTGTTTCTTTACTAAGAAGTTGATCAGCATTTTAGGGGCAATGACAGTTGAATTGCCAAGACTGATGATGGCCAAGTGCCTGAGGAAGAAATACATGGGAGTCTGAAGCCGAGAGTCCACACTGGTGAGGGTGGTGATGCTTAGGTCAGTCCATAGATGACCAGGAAGACAAAGAAGAGTGGGATCTGGAGGTCTGGGCGTTCTGAGACTCCTGTGAGAATAAAGTCAATGACTCGGGTGAAATTTTCATGAGCCATGGTAGAGTTTGGAGAGTCATCAGTTTGAGCAAGAAAGGAGAAATGGTTACAGTTTAAAAAAAACTGTATTAGATGGCACAGGCAATGCCTAGGGTGAGATTTCCTGGAATCACGCTTCCAAATTATACCCTCCTCTATTTCTGCTGAAATTTAGTGTGTTGCTGGCTACAAACACTTTTTAAATGACAAAAATAAAAAATTTAAAGGAACCACTTTAAATCACAAATATTGTACCCATCCTCTAAATTTCTCTTTTAAAGTCCCACATGTCCCACATTTTATTATTTGCCAGTGTCAATAATACTTTGCCATTCTACACACTCCTACTTCCTTAGGTCAAGCTTTAATTAATGCTATCATTGATGACTGTATCATTTTGATCTCCATGTCATGATTCTCTCAGTTTGGCTGATAGACAAATAACAGTCTTTAATACTTTTTGAGTAGTCAAATTTGTAATCTGAGATTGTTTTTAGAATAATTGAAGAATAAGCTTTAGCCTCATATTCAATGCATTTGACATTCAGGTCTGTATCGTCTTTCTACTCACATCACCTCACTCAGCATACACTCAGCCCTACATTTTTTTCTCTTGCCCTCTGTGTCTTTATTGATATTCAAAAATACCAGTTGACCTAAGAGCAACCTAGAAAATAAACATTTCTTCCTAGGTTTTATTTCCTTATTAAGATACTACAGAGTTTCTGTCTTGTTAAATCAAGAAACTGCTGCTGCTGCTGCTAAGTCGCTTCAGTCGTGTCCGACTCTGTGCGACCCCATAGACGGCAGCCCACCAGGCTCCCCCATCCCTGGGATTCTCCAGGCAAGAACACTGGAGTGGGTTGCCATTTCCTTCTCCAATGTATGAAAGTGAAAAGTGAAAGTGAAGTCACTCAGTCGTGTCCGACTCTTCGCGACCCCACAGAACGCAGCCAACCAGGCTCCTCCACCCATGGGATTTTCCAGGCAAGAGTACTGGAGTGGGTTGCCATTGCCTTCTCCGAAATCAAGAAACTAGCTTGATGCAAAAGTGGGTTTAAGGATGGAAGGCGACCCTGGGCTTTGTGGAGCCAATTCTACTGCTTTTTCCTAGATGACACTGTCTGCTGTTTCTCTATTGTGTCCCATTCGGCTTTCAGGCTCTTTCCTCTTTCACAGAGAAGAACCATGTATTGCCTGGTCTGCTATCGTGGGTTTTCTTGTCAGACACACTGAATTAGGCAAAGGAGTTCAGACATCTGCTACCAATCTTACCAGTTTGAAATCTTCAGTTCTGCTAAGGATTAGTCTAGTGTTTATTGAGGGTATCTTCATTTTCAGTTTCTTTTATTGTTTTCTTCTAAATTTCCAGATTGTTTTACCCTACACATTCATTTTTAATTTTAATTTTCTCCTTAAGAATATATAACATGAGATCTGTTCCATTAAAAGATTTAAGGTTGAATAGACTAGCATTCTTAATTATAGGTACAATGCTGTTCCTCTCTAGAACTTATTCATCTTCCAGTACTGAAATTTGATATCTGTTGATTAGCAATTCCTCATATGGTCCAACTTACAACTTCTGGTTACTTATCAAAAAGAATTGCTATAAGAATCTTAAAGAGGTAATGATACTCTGCCCATTCTTCTTATTTTGTGAACGATATCTTTGATCATTTTTGACCATTCTGATGCAACATTTATATGCTTCTATTTAGGGCTAATATTAGAGCACACAGGATATAAAAAATATGCAAAGATATAACTGATATTTCAATCTTCAGACCTGGTGGTAAGAGTTAGGAACTACTTGAGGTTCATGGCTTTCTCCTTAACTCTTAAAAATGTTTTCTATTCATCTACTAGTTTACTCAATCAGTTAGCAAAGTCATTCCTGAAGAAAAAAAAAAGTAAGCAACTGTTAGGGAAAACAAACAACTAAAAATTCTCCAAGTTCATGTGTGGGAATTGATTCTCGTATAGAAGAATATACATATCCTTATATTAAGATTATTTTCAGTTTATAAAATGTTTCATGGGTAATACATATCTTAAAGTATTTTTCAAATATTACATTGGATATATTTATAGAAAATTCAAATATTATATGAGACAGGTACTAAAAAGTATTTGTCATTGATCTGAAATTTAAATGCAACTGAACATCTTATATTTTATCTGGAAATTCTAATCTTACTGGACTTTAATAGATTAGATTGCTCATGATTTTTTCAGATATATCTAACTCCCTCTGCACTTACAATATGCACATCTGACTTTCAGCTTTCATAAATAAAATAGATATATGGCTTCTAGTCAATTAATAGGTAATTCCCTGACACTACCACAGTATTCCAGGGAAACAAGTTAATAACAACAAAAAAAATTAATAATAATGGAGTTTTTGTGGTTAAGAATATCTGTCAGTGTCTATAAAAGTGTTCATAGTCAGAATCTAAGAAACAAGGGAAATTACCAATGTCAACGTGATAATCAAAATCAACAATTTCTGTCTACTCACGTTAATGAAGAATTGGATTTTCTCCTCTCAAATTTCTCTGACTTTTCTTTGAGTAGGGAGAATTTATGCTTTTTGTATCTCTTTGTGATGTTTCCTGAGAAAGTATTAATAGCATTTGAGTTATTCAAATGATTTCTCTTAAATCTTCTTAGAGATTTAAAAACAATTCCCTGTGTGCCTACCTATCCTCAGGGATATCTGGCCTAGTCTCTAGTGAACAGCTGTAAGGAATAATTTAAAGAAAGGCAGAAAAGAGCATAATGGTCCTTACAGTTCTACAGAGACCCACGTGACAAAAGTTCTCAATCGCTGACACAGAGTCAATGATCAGAACAACAATGAAAAAGACTAACGTGCTTTATTGCAGCAAAATTGGAACAGTTTCAATAGTCATGATAAAATTGCAAATTAATCACCACCATTGCATATAATTTTTTATTTAAATGTATTATTCCAGTAAAAATATGTCATAGATGCTGCATTAAAAATATACCATTTAACCTAAATGAGGTGGATATCACTATTCCCAGATTCAGAGGACACTAATCTCAGATAAACTATGTGATTTGACCAAAGGTGTGTAATTGGTGACTAGAAGATTTGAAATTAAAGCCTTTTCATATACCTGCAGAAAAAGGCTTTAATTTCAAATCTTCTAGTCACCAATTACACACCTTTGGTCAAATCACATAGTTTATATGAGATTAGTGTCCTCTGAATCTGGGAATAGTAATATCCACCTCATGTAGGTTAAATGGTATATTTTTAATGCAGCATCTATGACATATTTTTACTGGAATAATACATTTAAATAAAAAATTATATGCAATGGTGGTGATTAATTTGCAATTTTATCATGACTATTGAAACTGTTCCAATTTTGCTGCAATAAAGCACGTTAGTCTTTTTCATTGTTGTGCATTTCCTTTTCATATGACAAACACATAACAATTATGGTAATGCCATGTGTTGCAATAATAGTTGTCTAAATCATAGTGTTTCCTGAGCTGAGATCTACCACTTTTGCATGATGTTCACATAGTCTCATAGAACATTTGAATAAGTTCTAATGAGGTGGATGAAACTGGAGCCTATTATACAGAGTGAAGTAAGCCAGAAAGAAAAACACCAATACAGTATACTAATGCATATATATGGAATTTAGAAAGATGGTAACAATAACCCTGTATACGAGACAGCAAAAGAGACACTGATGTATAGAACAGTCTTTTGGACTCTGTGGGAGAGGGAGTGGGTGGGATGATTTGGGAGAATGGCATTGAAACATGTATAATATCATGTATGAAACGAGTCGCCAGTCAAGGTTTGATGCACGATACTGGATGCTTGGGGCTAGTGCACTGGGATGACCCAGAGGGATGGTACGGGGAGGGAGGAGGGAAGAGGGTTCAGGATGGGGAACACGTGTATACCTGTGGCGGATTCATTTTGATATATGGAAAAACCAATACAATATTGTAAAGTTAAAAAATAAAGTAATTTAAAAAAATCTAATATAAGGAAATACATTCCCTCTCATAACATTTAACCTATATTCTCTTCTTCTATGAATTCCTTTTGCTTTAGAATTGAGGAAAATTTGCATACAGTAAAAGATGGCGTTAAATTGTACAAATGGTTAAGTTTTGGAAAATGTGCCATTTGTTCCTAATACCTGAATCAAGATAACATTTCAACACCACAGACATTTCCCTGATACTTTATAACACCTGCTTCTTGGCTACTCCCATCATAAAGGCAATTTCCCTCAGACCTTAACTTCCCAAACAGCACGCTCTCACCTAGAGCAAATGCTGCTCTGGTTTCTGTCCCTAATCTCATTTTCCCTGTTTCTGAATTTCACGTAAGTGAAACCACACAATAAATATTCTTAATCTGTATCTTGCACTCAGCTTAATTGTTTTGAAATTCAGCTGTGCTGAGTTTATGTGGATGCACATAGTCCTCTGCATACATATATCCCATCTTACTCGTTCTTTTACCAATAGATATTTGAGTTTTGGTTTATTATAAAATATCTTGTATAAACACCCTTATAAAAGCATATGTGTGTATATATATGTATTATTTTTACTAGTTATAGATCTAAGAGGTAATTACTGTAACATAAACATCTGCATTTTTAACTTTATAAGAACCTGCTAACTTTCTGAACTTATGGTAACATTTTACATTACCAAAGCCATGTATGAGAATTCTATTTGCCCCATCACCTTGGCAATATTTGATGTAGACATTTTAAAAATAACTTATAAATGGAATTGGGATAAAATAATCTCATTGTGAGTTGAATTTTCATTTACTTGGTGGCTAGTGAAAGTGGACATTTTTCTATGTACTTGGTTATTCATATACCCACTTCTTACAGTTCTAAAATTTGCCCATTTTAATTGTTTTCTTCTTTTTATTGATTTTTTGAATACTAAAAGTTTGCTAGATAAAACTACATTTTCAGTTTTTTTTTTATTTCCTAGGCTTTCTTGCTTCTGATGTTTCTGTTTAGTTCTGTCTCAAGTTGCTACAGTGATACAACTCAGAGTTGTGCGGCCAGTAGGAAGGGCAGAAAACCCTCTCGCACCAAAAAGTTTCAAACAAAGCAGTTTCGGATACAGGAGATAAAGTGGGTAGGAGAGGCCATAAAACTGATAAAACTGCAAGCCAAGGCACATAGAGAAACATTCTGAAGACAGGAAAGGAAGCAGGAAAACTGGGAATCTCTCTCTGTCATCACTTAAAAAGAAAAAAAGTGTAGTTGCTCAGTCATGTTCAAGTCTTTGCGATCCTGTGGACTGTAGCCTACCAGGCTCCTCCGTCCATGGGATTCTCCAGGCAAGAGGACTGGAGTGGGTTGCCATTTCCTTCTCCAGGGGATCTTCCTGACCCAGAGATTGAACCCGGGTCTCCCGCATTGCAGGCAGATACTTTACCCTCTGAGACACCAGGGAAGCCCCAAGAATACTGGAGTGGATTGCCCTGCCCTCCTCCAGGGGATCTTCCCAACCCATGGATCAAACTCAGATCTCTCACATTGCAGGCAGATTCTTTACCATCTGAGCCACCAGAGAAGCCCTATCACTTCAAACATTACTCTAATTGTGTTGCATTGAATATACTGCTGTGTTAGGAAATCTGGAGTCTATTTTGGACATGGTGACACTCTGCTCTGAAGATATCTGAATATTGTCATCTTCTTAAGTGAGTTGATTTTATTTTTTCTTTTTCTTGTTTAAAATTAACAAGGTTTGTGTTAAACTACAGACTCTGCCTCATGGGTGATTTCATAAATACTAGTTCATATTTTAGCATTGTCTGGGGTACTGGAATTGTCCCCTACAGCCACATGCATCAGGATAAGTGAACTGGAAAATTCATACAAAGAATAAGGATCTGACTTTCATTGGCTCTTTTTTTCCCTTCAATTCAGCCCCCAAATTCTGTGACTATTGACTCAAACATTTTTATTATTTAGATCAGAAAACCTGGGTTGTATTCAAGATTTCTATTTGAATGGTGCAAACTAGGACCTTTCCTCAAAACAGAAATTGCAAAATGGGAAAATAATCCATTCCTTTGACTTCTAATGCTGTAAGAATCTTCTCCACACAATGGCACCCTACCTTAACCATCTCTTCATTGATCTATAGAGTTCAAAAAGACATCAACAGCACGAATTTGTCAGAAATCTCTTCAAGGCAGCCTTCACGTCCTTGTTCCTCAGGCTGTAGATCATGGGGTTCAGCATGGGAATCACCAGTGTATAAAACACTGAAGCCATTTTATCGGTTTCTAATGAATGGTTATTTCGAGGCTGTAAATACATGAAAAGCAGAGTTCCATAGAAGACTGACACTGCTGTCATATGTGAAGCGCATGTGGAGAAGGCTCTTTTCCTTCCTTCTGATGAGCGTATCCTTAGAATGGACACAATGATGTTGAAATAAGATGCTACAACTACAGTTATGGAAAACATCAAGTTTGTAGATGCAGATATGAAGACTACTGTTTCTGGAAAGGAAGTATTGGAGCAGGACAATGCTAAGAGAGGGACAATATCACAGTAAAAATGATTGATTACATTGAAAGAGCAATAAGCCATTGAAAATACAGAAAAGGAAGTCACAATCGATGTGGAAAAGCTATAGAGGTATGTGAGGGAAACTAGCAGAAGACAGATCCGCCGAGATACAACTGCCATGTAGAGCAGGGGGTTACAAATGGCCACATAGCGGTCATAGGCCATCACAGCTAAAACGAAAATTTCGGCTACAATGAAAACCAAGAACCCGCCTAGCTGAATGGCACATTCATAGAAGGAGGTGGTGTGTTTCTTTACTAAGAAGTTGATCAGCATTTTAGGGGCAATGACAGTTGAATTGCCAAGATTGATGATGGCCAAGTGCCTGAGGAAGAAATACATGGGGGTCTGAAGCCGAGAGTCCACACTGGTGAGGGTGATGATGCTTAGGTTCCCTGTCACGGTCAGTCCATAGATGACCAGGAAGACAAAGAAGAGTGGGATCTGGAGGTCTAGACGTTCTGAAACTCCTATGAGAATAAACTCAGTGACTCGGGTGAAATTTCCATTAGCCATGTAACGGTTTTGAAATTAATCTATTTGGGGAAGAAAAGAAAATGTGGTTACAAACTTCCAAGTAATTATTTTCATGGATTGTCATTAGATGACAAGGGCAGTTCTTGGGGCGGGGTTTCCTGAAATCATGTTTCCAAATTACATCAGCTCCTCTACTTCTGCTGAACTCTAGTGTACTCCAGCTTATATAGCTTTCCTAAATGGAAAAAAATAAATGTGAAAAAGCAGCCACTGTAAAGCACAAACATTGTATCCATCCTCTAATTTTCTCTGTCAGAGTTCCACATTGTATTTTTTTTTTTTTTTGCCAATTTTCATGATATTTGCCATTCTAAGCATCCCCTCACCTACCTCCTGAGATCAAGCTTGTATTAACACTGTCATGGACTATTGTATCCTTCTGGTCTCCACATCATGATTCATATTAGCTGATAGGCAGATAGCAGTCATTAAAATTTTGGGGTGGCATGTAATCTGAGATATTTTTAGAATAATTGAAAAAAAGCTTTAGCCTTGTTTTCAATGCATTCCATAATCAGATGCATATCATTTTTTCTATTCATATCACATCAGACCAGGCTTTTTGAACTCTAAATTTTCATCTCAGTCTTTCTGTTTCCCTGCTGACATTCAAAAGGACCAGTTGCACTAAGAGCACACAACCTAGAATATAAACCTTTTATTCTTACTGTTATTTTCTCTTATGAGCTGCAGAGGTTCTGGTTTATCAAACCAGGAATCTAGTCCAATCCAAGGAGTGGGATTGAGAAAGAAAGGCAATCCTGAAGGTTGCTGAGCCAGTTCTATTCCTCTTTCCTACATAGTATTTTCTGCTGTTTCTCTAGGCTTCCGTGGTGGCCCAGGTGGTAAAGAGTCTGCATGCAATGCAGGAGACCCAGGTTTGATCCCTGGAAGATCCCCTGGAGAAGGAGATGGCTGTTTCTCTACCGAGTCCGACTCTGCTTTCAGGCTCCTCCCTCACACACAGATAAGGACCAGGTGTTGCCTGGTCTGCTCTCATGGGTTTCACTGGACAAAGAGAGACACATTGGATTAAGCAAAGGAATTCAGATTTCTAGTATCAGTGCTACAACTCTGAAGTCTTCAGCTGTGCTGCTGCTGCTGCTGCTAAGTAGCTTCAGTCATGTCCGACTCTGTGCGACCCCATAGACGGCAGCGCACCAGGCTCCCCCGTCCCTGGGATTCTCCAGGCAAGAACACTGGAGTGGGTTGCCATTTCCGTCTCCAATGCATGAAAGTGAAAAGTGAAAGTGAAGTCGGTCAGTCGTGTCCGACTCTTAGCGACCCCATGGACTGCAGCGCACCAGGCTCCTCCGTCCATGGGATTTTCCAGGCAAGAGTGCTGGAGTGGGGTGCCACTGCCTTCTCAGTCAGCTGTGCTAGGATTATTCAAATGCTTACTGAGGGTATCTCCATGTTCAGTGTCAGTAATTATCTCTTTCTGAAATTTCAGATTCTTTTACCTTGTCCATTCTTTTTTTAATTTTGATTTTAATTTTCTGCTTTAAGAATATATAGCATGTAATCTGCCCCATTAAATGACTTATGGGTCAATTGTACAGTATTGTTAATTAAAGTTACTATATTGTACAGTGGATCTCTATATCTTATTCAATCTTAGGTAAATGAAACTATGTTTGTTGATTAGCAATTCCCCATGTAATTCAACTTACAACTTCTGGTTATTTATCCAAAAAAACTGCTTCAGTATCTTAAATAGATAGGGATACCCTGCCGATTCTTCTTATTTGGGAAACGGTATTTCTGGTCATTTTTAAAATATTCTACTGCAACATTTTATATCCTTCCATTGAGGACTAATATTTAGAATAGACAGAATACAAAAATATGCAGTGGGAAGACTGACTTTTCAATCTTCAGTCCTGGTGATAGCAGTTAGGAGTTATGTAGGGTTCATGACTTTCTTATAGCTCTTAATAAATCATTATACTTTTTTACCAGTCTACTCACTAAGTTTGTAAAATCCTTTCTGAAAAACAAACAAACAAATGCTAAGAAAACAGCAAGGAAAACAAACAAGTAAAAATTATCCAAGTTTATGCATGGGAGTTATTTTCATACTGAAGAATATGCATATCTATATATTAAAATTATTTGGGGGCTTCCTTGGTGGTTCAGCTGGTAGAGAATTCCCCTGAAATGTGGGAGACCTGGGTTCAATCCCTGGGTTGGGAAGATCCCCTGGAGATGGGAACAGCTACTCACTCTGTCATACCCACAATATTCTGGCCTGGAGAATTCAGTCCATGGGGTCACAAAGAGTTGAACACGACTGAGCAACTTTCACTTCACTTCACTTCAGGGTCAATGTGGCAGATTCATTTTGATATATGGCAAAACCAATACAATATTGTAAAGTTAAAAAATAAAATAAAATAAAAGTTAAAAAAATATTTTAGGTATATATGTTTCATGAATAATATGTAAATTATTATTTTTCAAATATTGCATTGGGTATATATACAAAAAACAAATATTATATTAAATAAATACTAAAAAGTATTTGTTATTGATCTGAAGTTTAAATGCCACTGAGGAGCCTGTATTTTATCTGGAAATCCTAACATAAATGGATTCTCTTAGATTGCATTGGTGATGATTATTTTCAGGTACCTGTAACTTCTTCACTTGCAATATCCAAATACCACTTTTGACTTTTACAAATCGAAGGATAAATGACATGTAGTCAAGTCATATGATTAATGCCTTTAACACTACCATCCTATTCCAGGGAAACCAGTTAGCAAAGGAAATAATGAAATGTTTGTGGTGTAAAGAATAAGCAGTCAGTGACCATGATAGTGTCCTTAGTCAGAATCTAAGAATCAAGGGAAATTACCAACACCAGAGTTGTTATCAAAATCAATATTTTCTATGTGCTCACCTTTATGAAGAACTGGATTTTCTGCTCTTCTGTCCTCCTGATATTTCTTTGGGTAGAGAGAATATATGCTTTTCCTCTTTCTTTGTAATGTCCCTGAGGAAGTAGTATGGAATTTAAATCATCTGAGAGATTTAGCAAAGAAATTGCCTGTGGTGCCTGCTAATTCTCCAGGATATTTTGCATATTCTCTAGTGGAAAAATTGTAAGGAATAATTTAAGGAAAGGAAGAAAGCAGCGTAAATGATCTGTAGAGTTCCACGGAGACCTACATGTCATAAAGTACTTACTCACAGAGTCAGTGATTTAAATAACAATAAAAGCATTACTGTATGAGTTCTATTTCAGCAAAACTGGAACAGTTTGAAAAGTCATGATAAAACTGTAAATGAATCATCATCACTGCATAGAGGTTTGTTTTTTTTTTTTTTCCTAGTAAAATAAGTAGTAGGCCCTGGGTTAAAAATATAGCATTTGACCTATATGATATAGATATTACTATCCCCACATCCCAAGAGGACTCCGAGCTAAGACAAACTATTTCATTTGATCAAAAACGTGTAATTTGTGACTAGAAGATTTGCAATTAAAACTTCATCTTTGAGTGATATACATACATTGGCCTTTAACACGACAAACACATAATTCTTGCTGTGAAATGTGTTATAATAGTCTAAATGGTAGTGTTTTCTGAGCTATCTCATCATTCTTGCATAATGTTCAGCACAACTTCATAGATATTAAAATATAACAGAAGGTAATATATTCCCTATCATAACATTTAGCCATGCTCTCTTCCTCTATTAACTCCTCATGTAGAATTGAGGGGAATTCAATATAGTTAAAGATGGATCTAAAATGTAAAAATGGGTATGTTTTAATAAATGTGCCATTTGATCCTAATACCTATTCAAGATATAGAACATTATCAACACCAAAAATGGTCCCTGATATTTTAAATGCCCCCAGAATATCCCTACACCCCAGGCTACTCCCATTATAATGATGAACAACATCCCCCAACTTCTACTTATTGCTGCTATAAGCTTATTTTCCCTGTTTCTGAATTTCATATAAGTGGAATCACACAATAAATAGTCTCAAATAAGCAGTCTTTCACTCAGCATAGTGATTTTGAAATTTATTTGTGCTGCATTTATACAGATACATAATAATTGACTATATGCATATATCCCATCTTTAACTGTTCTCCTCTTATTGATGGGTATTTGAATTTTGGCTTGTTGTAATAAGTCTAGTGTTAACACTCCTATATAACTGTATATGTGCAGATATGTGGGGCTTCCCAGAGGGTAAAGAACCTGCCTGCCAATGAAGGAGACATGAGATGAGATGCAGTTTCCATCCCTGGGTTGGAAAGATCCTCTGGAAGAGGGCGTGCAACCCGCTCCAGTATTCTTGCCTAGTGAATTCCATGGACAGAGGAGTCCATAGTGTCACAAAGAGTCGGGTGCAACTAAAGTGACTTAGCATGCATGTGTATCAGATCAGATCAGATCAGATCAGTCGCTCAGTCATGCATGTGTAAAGAGGTATTAATTTCCATAGCAATAGATCTATGAGGGAAGTTACTGGAACATAGATAACTATATATTTAACTTTATAACAAACTGCAGATTTCTAAGCTAACTGTTGCATTTGCATTACCTAAAACCATGTATGAAAATTCATACTTTCCCCACATACTTGCCAATACTTGAAGTCAAAATTAAAAAAAAAAGACTTATAAATTGAAACTGGGATAAAAAATAATATTGTGAATTTGATTTTCACTTACTTGATTAATTATACTGAACAATTTTCTATATACTTATTGTTCATTCATATATCTCCATCTTAAATGTCTAAATTTTGTTCATTTTAATTGATTTTTCTTTTCATTGATTTTTAGAATTTTTATAATTGTGATAGATAAAATTACTTTTTCAAATTTTATTTGAGAAGTTTTACTTTTTGATTTTTCTCTTTAGCACTTTGACCCATGATCTTGAAGTTTTACAAAGAAGAGTTTTGCTACCACTGAAAAAGACAGAACAGTCTCTCCCACCAAACAGTTCTATGTGTACAAAATAGATTGGGATGAAGATGATGAAGTGGGCAGGAGAGGACATAAAGCTGAAAAATTCCCAACCTAAGATACACAGACTGACACTGAAGCCTGAGAAGGGAGCAGGAGCACACAGAATCACTCTCTGTTGTCACTTCAAGGATTACGCTAATTTTCTTGAAAACATTGATGTTCAGGGGACTTGGAGTCTGTGTTGGACATGGGGACATCATATTACGAACATTTTTAAATATTGTTATAATCTTAAGAGAGTTTATTTTATTTGTTCCTTTCCTTTTTTATTTTGGAAAAAATTAACAAGGTTGTGTCAGACTACAAACTCTGTCTCATGAGTGGTTACATAAATATGTCTTTATATTTTTAGCCTTGTCTGGGATTCCTGGGTAGTTCAGTGGTAAAGAATGCAGGAGAATGCAGGTAAAAACCTGCAGGAGACTCAGGAGACGTGGGTTTTATCCCTGGATCAGGAAGATCTCCTGGAGGAAGAAATGGCAACCCATTTGAATATTCTTGCTTGGAAAATTCAATGGACAGAGGAACCTAGTGGGCTAGTCCATGGGGTCTCAAAGTGTCAGACATGACTGGGCACATGCATGCACACACACACGCACACACAACCTTTCCTGGGATACTAAAGTCTCCACACCTACATGCCTCGAGACCAGTGAATTGCACAGATTTTGTACAAATAATATGGATCTGACTTTCACTAGCTGTTTATCCCCAAAATTTCTGTGGCTGTTGTCTCAAACTTTTCACTTTTTAGATTAGAAAAAAGGGCTTGTATTTAAGATTTCTGTTTGAAAGATGTGGACTAGGACCTTACTTTTCTTAAATTCTTTGAATGCATTAGGTTATATGAAGCACTATTTAAAACTATAATGTTGGTTTTATAACATATGTAGATATAGTAATAGCACAAATGGAGAGTACAGTAAAGGTTCTGCATTTTACCAGAGTTAAGTTTTTATTAGTGTGAAGTACACTGTGATAAGGTACATATTATAATCCCTAGATAAATCAGTAAGAAAAGAACTAAAATATATATAGTAAAAAATCAACTTCTGCTTCTGCAAAAATGTAGAGAAACAGAGACCAGATTTATGCTGTCACCTGAAATAACCAAGGTAAAAGCCCCACTCAGTCAAAATGTATGAAACAATGGTTTTAAGACACTGAACATCAGGAAGGGAGAATTACAAAAGAATATAAGGAAACTTTGAAGGTGATGGATATGATATGTTCATTATCCTAGTTATAGTAATGGTTTCATTTATGTGTATATATTTATTTCAAACCTTACCAAGCTGTCCAATTTAAATACATGTGGTATATGTCAATAATATCAAAATAAAACTTTAAAAGCAAAAAACAAAAAACAAAACAGAAA
This sequence comes from Bos grunniens, assembly GCF_055505025.1. Taxonomy (NCBI): domain Eukaryota; kingdom Metazoa; phylum Chordata; class Mammalia; order Artiodactyla; family Bovidae; genus Bos; species Bos grunniens. Next base: position 80,522,238 of record NC_141179.1, on the reverse strand, counting down.
TTGTAAAATCAGAAAATCATCCATTCCTTTAGCTTCTAATGTTGTTCAGACTATATTCCACACAGTGGTAGCCTATCTTAACTCTCTCTTCAGTGACCTATAGACTTCTAACACTACATTAATAATTGGTCAGAAATTTCCTCAAGGCAGCCTTCACTTCCTTGTTCCTCAGGCTGTAAATCATGGGATTCAGCATGGGAATCACCAGTATATAAAACACGGAGGCCATTTTATCAGTATCCAGTGAATGATTATTTCGAGGCTGCAAATACATGAAAAGCAGAGTTCCATAGAAGACTGACACTGCTGTCATATGTGAAGCGCATGTAGAGAAGGCTCTTTTCCTTCCTTCTGATGAGCGTATCCTTATAATGGACACAATGATGTTGAAATAAGATGCTACAACCACAGTTATGAAAAACATCAAGTTTGTAGATGCAGATATGAATACTACTGTTTCTGGAAAGGAAGCATCAGAGCAAGACAATGCTAACAGAGGGACGGTATCACAGTAAAAATGATTGATTACATTGGAAGAGCAATAAGACATAGAGAATACACAACATGAAACTACAACAGTTGTGGAAAAGCTATAGAGGTATGTGAGGGAAACTAGCAGAAAGCAGGCCTGTCGAGACACCACCACCATGTAGAGCAGGGGGTTACAAATGGCCACATAGTGGTCATAGGCCATCACAGCTAACATGAAAATTTCAGCTACAATGAAATCCAAGAACCCTCCTAGTTGGGTGGCACATTCATAAAAGGAGGTGGTATGCTTTTTTACTAAGAAGTTTATCAGCATTTTAGGGGCAATGACAGTTGAATTGCCAATATTGATGATAGCCAAGTGCCTGAGGAAGAAATACATGGGAGTCTGAAGTCGAGAGTCCACACTGGTGAGGGTGATGATGCTTAGGTTCCCTGTCACGGTCAGTCCATAGATGACCAGGAAGACAAAGAAGAGTGGGATCTGGAGGTCTGAACTTTCTGAGACTCCTATGAGAATAAACTCAGTGACTCGGGTGAAATTTCCGTTAGCCATCTATGAGTTTGGAAAGTCATCTATATGGAAGAAAAAGAGACTTGGTTAGAAATTAAGGAATTATCTTCTAGGACTGTCAATAGATGGCAAAAGCATCCCTTGGATGAGATTTCCTCAAAGAATTTATTGAACTCATGTTTCTAGGTATTAAATCATATTTGAAATCATCTATTAAAAATAACATTCAAGTGTAGCAAATTAAATAGATGATCCAACATTATGAATATTTCAAAGATCCAATCCATTGAATTTTATTAAGTTATGGATATCTTATTAGCTTCAAAATATTTAAAGCCATGATTCATGCCATGACATCATATTGATATCTTCTGCACTGAGTGTGAGAAACTCTTGAGTAATTGTGTGCATCCAAATAATTCAATATTCCTTGTAATCTCTAATTTGAAAATATTTGCTTCTTCTGAATAATGCATGATCTAGTCATTTTAAAATATTATTTAGTTGCTAAATCATGTCCAACTCTTTTTTTGTGACCCCATGGACTGTAGATTGTCAGGCTCCTCTGTCCCTGTGATTTTCCAGGCAAGAATACTAATGTGGGTTGCTATTTCTTCCTCCAGAGGATCTTCCTGATCCACGGATCAAACCAACATCTCTTGCTTTGGCAGTTGGATTCTTCACCACTGTACCACTGATCCAATCACCATTCTGCCCTCTTTTCTTTATTCCATCCTTGTACTAACATTTAGTCAATGTAGACTGAAATTGCAAATTCTGTCATTTTTACACTTTTGATAATTTTTATTGCTGTAATAATGCTAAACATTTTATTTTCATAAGGCTTCTCTGAAAATTACATCATATATAGTTGCCAAAGAATCAGCATGGAATTATGATATAATATTTTCCTAGAAATATCTGTTTGAAAGATAGCTTCCTGTTACTAAATAAGCCAATTATAGTCCCTTCTCACTTTTAATTGATCTCAGTAATAGTCTGTGGTCTTAAATATTCTATCACAGTCTCTTATACAAAAAGGTAAAATTTAGATCCAAAGAATCAACACTATTTCATCATTTAACATAAGATCTACCCTTTAACAAAAATTTAATTATATATATGTATAAAATAATCATAATAAAATGGGCAAGATGATACTTTTGGGAATGGTGGATATGTTTACAGCATAGATTTTTGGTAACTCTATCACTAATATATACTTATCTTCAAATTCATCAAATTGTATGCATTAACCACATACAGCTCTTTTATGTCAAACATAACTCAGTAAAGTGATTTTTAAGATATGTATCATAATTGCCTGACCAATAAAAGTTATTGATATCTCTTCTTCTAAAGAAGAGATTTGATATCTCTTCTCCTAAAGACGATTAAAAAAAAATTCTGCAATGAAATAAAAAGTGAAGCAGTGATATAAAACAAATGAAGAAATAAGGTGGTAATAACGCCAAACAGTTTTGAGTATTTGATATTAGTCGTTTCTGACTCCAAATCATTCTTTCTCTTAGCACTTTGAGTCATACTAGAAGGCTGAGTGTCCAAGAATTGACGCTTTTGAACTGTGGTGCTGCAGAAGACTTGTAAGAGTCCCTTGGACAGCAAGGAGATCAAACCAGTCGATCTTAAAAGAAATCAACTCTGAATATTCGTTGAAAGGGCTGTTGCTGAAGCTCCAATACTTTGGCCATCTGGTGCAAAGAGTTGACTCATTGATAAAGAACCTGATGCTGGGAAAGATTGAGGGAAGGGGAAAGAGGGGGTGACAGAGGATGAGATGGTTGGATGGCATCACTGACTCAATGGACATGAGTTTAAGCAAATTCTGGGAGATAGTGAAGGAGAGGGAAGCCTGGCATGCTGCAGTTCATGGGGTCACAAAGAGCTGGACAACAACAATATAATCTTATTTGTTTCCTACTTGTGCCAAGAGATATTAAAGTTTCAGTTACTTTATTTGCCCCTTACCTCTGGACCTGGTTGGTTGGTTGGTTGGTTTAGTCACTGTGTCGTGTCCAATTCTTGTGACCCCATGGACTTTAGCCTGCCAGGCTGCTTTGCCCATGGGATTCTCCAGGCAAGAATACTGGACTGGGTTGCCATTTCCATCTCCAGGGGATCTTCCTGACCCAGGAATCAAACCTGGGTCTCCTGCATTGCAGGCAGATTCTTTACCAACTGAACTATGAGGGGAGCCTATATATATGTAAAGGAGGTTTATCTTGAGGAGTTTAGTTCCCTATTTATGGAGGCTGAGAAATTCCACAATCTCCTGCCTACAAGGTATAAAGCCAGGAAAGCCAGTGGTATAATTCAGTCCCAGTCTGAAGTCCTGTGAGCCTCTGGACCTACTATTCCAATAATGAGAAAGAAACACAGGGCTAGAATAAAAAACATAAACAAGATAACTGTAGATTGTTCTACATACCATAAGTAAATTAAACAAAAGTGATTTATCAAGATAACCTGGGAGAATTACTTATTAGATGTTGTTAAGAGAATTCCTTTCTGTGGGTGAAATTTCAACTAAAACCTAAAGAATGAGAAGTAATCAAGTACTGAATAAATCACAGGAAGAATATCCCAGGATTCCAGGCATCTTTAAGAGATACATTCACAATTATAAGAATAGTGTATTTCCTAAAGATGCTGTCCTTCGTCCAAAAACAAAAAAAGTGTTTTTTGATTTTGTTTGTTTGTGTCATGGGAACTTAATAGAGGCTAGTGTTTCCTTTAAGGCCAGAGTCACTGAATAATAGTGAGTATTAGTAAAATCAGATAATGTAGGTCACAATAAATATTTGGATTTTTTTCTAAGTAAATTGTAAAACACTGATAGGTTTTTGGGTAGGTGGGTAACAAGGTCATCTTTACATTTATATTAAAAAAAAGATTAATCTTGCAGTTACAAAGATAATGAATTATATGATTGGAAAGGGGTAGAAATTATAGGTTGGAAGGGGGTAGAAAATATATGTGGGAAGGGAGTAGAAAATTGAAGAGGAGAATAAAATTTTAGCAATGAGCTAAGCAGTATTACAGGATTTCTGGCAGAAGATAATGAGCCAAAGTAGAAAACTTGGCAATAGAGAGAAGAGGTAAATTTAACAATTGGAAGAAGAAAAAAGATAATATCTGTGATATAATTTGTGTTACATTAGGAACAGGAAAGGGATTTGATTTAGGTCATACCTGAATGGCCTAGTGGTATTCTCTACTTTCTTCAACTTAAGTCCGAATTTGGCAATAAGGAGCTCATGATCTGAGCCACAGTCAGCTCCAGGTCTTCTTTGTGCTGACTGTATAGAGCTTCTCCATCTTTGGCTGCAAAGAATATAATCAATCTGATTTCAGTGTTAGCCATCTGGTGATGTCCACGTGTAGAGTCTTCTTGTGTGTTGTTGGAAAAGGGTGTTTGCAATAAGCAGTGCATTCTCTTAGCCTTTGCTCTTCTTCATTCTGTACTCGAAGGCCAAATTTGCCTGTTACTCCAGATGTTTCTTGACTTCCTACTTTTTCATTCCAGTCCCCTATAATAAAAAGCACGTCTTTTTTGGGGTGTTAGTTATAAAAGGTTTTGTAGGTCTTCATAGAACCATTCAAATTCAGCTTCTTCAGCATTACTGGTTGGGGCATAGACTTGGATTACCTTGATATTGAGTGGTTTGCCTTAGAAATGAACAGAGATCATTCTGTAATTTTTGAGATTGCATCCAGGTACTGCATTTTGAACTCTTTTGTTGACTATGATGGCTACTCCACTTCTTCTAAGGGATTCTTGCCCACAGTAGTAGATATAATGGTCATCTGAGTTAAATTCACCCATTCTAGTCCATTTCACTTCACTCATTGCTAAAATGTCAACATTCACTCTTGCCATCTCCTGCTTGACCACTTCCAATTTGCCTTGATTCATGGACCTAACATTCCAGATTCCTATGCAATATTGCTCTTTACAGCATCAGGCTTTGCTTCTATCACCTGTCACATCCACAACTGGATATTGTTTTTGCTTTGGCTCCATCCATTCATTCTTTCTGGAGTTATTTCTCCACTGATCTCCAGTAGCATATTGGGCATCTACTGACTTGGGGCATTCATCTTTCAGTGTCCTATCTTTTTGCCTTTTCATACTGTTCATGTGGTTCTCAAGGCAAGAATACTGAAGCGGTTTGCCATTCCCTTCTCCAGTGGACCACGTTTTGTCAGAACTCTCCACCATGACCCGTTTGTCTTGAGTGGCCCTATAGGGCATAGCTCATAGTTTCATTGAGTTAGACAAGGCTGTGGTCCATGTGATTAGATTGGTTAGTTTTCTGTGATTGTGGTTTTCAGCCTGTCTGCCCTCTGATGGAGAAGGATAAGAGGTTTATGGAGGCTTCCTGATGGGAAAGAATGACTGAGGGGAAAACTGAGTCTTGTTCTGATGGGTGGGGCCAGGCTCAGTAAATCTTTAATCCAATTTTCTATTTATGGGTAGAGCTGTGTTCCCTGCATGCTATTTACCTGGGGCCAAACTGTGATGCAGGTAATGAAGATAATGGTGACCTCCTTCAAAAGATCCCATGCAGACACTGCTACACTCAGTGCCCCCCATCCTGCAGCTGGCCACCACCAACCCACGCCTCTGCTGGAGACTCCTGGACACTCACAGGTAAGTCTGGGTCAGTCTCTTGTGGGATCACTACTCCTTTCTCCTGGGTCCTGGTGGACAGAACTGTTTGTGCCCACCATGAGTCTTTTTCCCAGTCCTGTGTAAGTTCTGGCAGCTCTCTGATAGGGTTACTGGCGACCTCCTCCAAGAGGGCTTATGCCGTACCTTAATCTGCTGCACCCAGAGTCCCTGTCCCTGCAGCAGTCCACTGCTGACCCTTACCTCCACAGGAGACACTTAAACACAGTTCTGTCTCAGTCTCTGTGGGGTCTTTGGGTCCTGGTGCACACAAGGTTTGTTTGAGCCCTCTGAGCATCTCTGGAGGTAATGGAGTTTGATTCTAAACCTGAATTTGCACCTCTCCCCATCTTTCTGGAGTTTCTCTGACCTTGGATGTGGAGTATGTCCTCACAGCTGCTCCATGCCATGCAGCTGCCATTCCAGTGCTGCAGCTAGAAAGTTCAACAGTACCTGAACCGTATACTTCCAGATGTTCAAGTTGGTTTTAGTAAAGACAGAAACCAGAGATCAAATTGCCAACATCCCCTGGATCATCAAAAAAGTAAGAGAGTTCCAGAAAAAATATTTACTTCTGCTTTATTGCCTATGCCAAAGCCTTTTACTGTGTGGAACACAACAAACTGTGGAAAATTCAAATACCAGACCATCTTACCTGCCTCTTGAGAAATCTGTATGCAGGTCAGAAAGGAACAGTTAAACTGGACATGGAACAATAGACTGGTTCCACATAGGAAAAGGAGTACATCAAGGTTGTATATTGTCACTCTGCTTATTTAACTTAGATGAGGGGTACATCATGATAAAGGCTGGGCTGGATGAAATTGGAACTAAGATTTCCAGGAGAAATATCAACAACCTCAGACATACAGATGACACCACCATAATGGCAGAAAGTGAAGAAGAACTAAAGAGTCTCTTGATAAAGTGAAAGAGGAGAATGAAAAAGTTGGCTTAAAGCTCAACATTCAGAAAAATAAGATCATGGCATATGGTCCCATCAGTTTGGTTCAGTTCAGTTCATTCTCTCAGTTGTGCCTGACTCTGTGACCCCATGAATCACAGCAAGCCAGGCCTCCCTGTCCATCACCAACTCCCGGAGTTCACTTAAACTCATGTCCATCGAATCAGTGATGCCATCCAACCATCTCATCCTCTGTCATCCCCTTCTCCTCCTGCCCCCATCACTCACAGCATCAGAGTCGTTCCCAAAGAGTCAACTCTTCACATGAGGTGGCCAAAGTATTGGAGTTTCAGCTTTAGCATCAGTCCTTCCAATGAACACCTAGGACTGATCTCCTTTAGAATGGACTAGTTGGATCTCTTTGCAGTCCAAGGGACTCTCAAGAGTTTCTCCAACACCACAGTTCAAAAGCATCAATTCTTCAGTGCTCAGCTTTCTTCACACTCCAACTTTCACATCCATACATGACCACAGTAAAAACCATAGCCTTGACTAGAGCCTTGATTGGCAACATAATGTCTCTGCTTTTGAATATGCTATCTGGGTTGGTCATAACTTTCCTTCCAAGGAGTAAGTGTCTTTTAATTTTATGGTTGCAATCACCATCTGCAGTGATTTTGGAGCCCCTAAAAATAAAGTCTGATACTGTTTCCACTGTTTATCCATCTATTTCCCATGAAGTGATGGGACCAGATGCCATGATCGTAGTTTTCTGAATGTTGAGCTTTAAGCCAACTTTTTCACTCTCCTCTTTCACTTTCATCAAGAGGCTTTTTAGTTCCTCTTCACTTTCTGACATGAGGGTGGTGTCATCTGCATATCCAAGGTTATTGATATTTCTCCCAGCAAGCTTGATTCCAGCTTGTGCTTCCTCCAGACCAGCATTCCTCATGATGTACTCTGCATATAAGTTAAATAAGCAGGGTGACAATATGCAGCCTTGACGTACTCCTTTTCCTATTTGGAACCAGTCTGTTGTTCCATGTCCAGTTCTAACTGTTGTTTCCTCACCTGCATATAGGTTTCTCAAGAGGCAGGTCAGGTGGTCTGGTAGTCCCATCCTTTTCAGAATTTTCCACAGTTTATTGTGATCTACACAGTCAAAGGCTTTAGCATAGTCAAGAAAGCAGAAACAGATGTTTTTCTGGAACTCTCTTGCTTTTTCCATGATCCAGCAGAAGTTGGCAATTTGATCTCTGGTTCCTCTGCCTTTCCTAAAACCAGCTTGAACATCAGGAAGTTCACGGTTCACATATTGCTGAAGCTTGGCTTGGAGAATTTTGAGCATTACTTTACTAGTGTGTGAGATAAGTGAAGTTGTGCGGTAGTTTGAGCATTCTTTGGTATTGCCTTTCTTTGGGATTGGAATGAAAACTGACCTTTTCCAGTCCTGTGGCCACTGCTGAGTTTTCCAAATTGCTGGCATATTGAATGTAACACTTTCACAGCATCATCTTTCAGGATTTGAAATAGCTCAACTGGAATTCCATCACTTCCACTAGCTTTGTTCGTAGTGATGCTTTCTAAGGCCCACTTGACTTCATATTCCAGAATGTCTGGCTCTAGGTGAGTGTGGTCACACCATCGTGATTATCTGGGTTGTGAAGATCTTTTTTGTACAATTCTTCTGTGTATTCTTGCTACTTTTTCTTAATATCTTCTGCTTTTTTTAGGTCCATACCATTTCTGTCCTTTACCGAGCCCATCTTTGCATGAAATGTTCCCTTGGAATCTCTGATTTTCTTGAAGAGATCTCTAGTCTTTCCCATTCTGTTGTTTTCCTCTATTTCTTTGCATTGATCTCCGAGGAAGACTTTCTTTTCTCTCCTTGTTATTCTTTGGAACTCTGCATTCAGATGCTTATATCTTTCCTTTTCTCCTTTGTTTTTCGCTTCTCTTCTTTCACAGCTATTTGTAAGGCCTCCCCAGACAGCCATTTTGCTTTTTTTGCATTTCTTTTCCGTGGCTATGGTCTTGTTCTCTGTCTCCTGTAAAATGTCACAAACCTCTGTCCATAGTTCATCAGTCACTCTATCAATCAGATCTAGCCCCTTAAATCTATTTCTCACTTTCCACTGTAAAATCATAGGGAATTTGATTTAAGCCATACCTGAATGGTCTAGTGTTTTCCCTACTTTCTTCAATTTAAGTCTGAGTTTGGTAATGAGGAGTTCATGATCTGAGCCCCAGTCAGCTCCCAGTCTTGTTTTTGCTGACTGTATAGAGCTTCTCCATTTTTGGCTGCAAAGAATATAATCAATCTGATTTTGGTGTTGACCATCTGGTGATGTCCATGTGTAAAGTCATCTCTTGCATTGTTGGAAGAGGGTGTTTGCTATGACCAGTGCGTTCTCTTGGCAAAACTCAATTAGCATTTTCCTTGCTTCATTCCGTATTCCAAGGCCAAATTTTCCTGTTATCCCAGGTGTTTCTTGACTTTCTACTTTTGCATTCCAGTGGCAAATAGATGGGGAAACAGTAGAATTAGTGACTGACTTTTTTTTTTTTTTTGAGCTTCAAAGTCACTGCAGATGGTGATAGCAGCCATGAAATTAAAAGACTCTTACTCCTTGGAAAGAAAGTTATGACCAACCTAGACAGCATATTAAAAAGCAGAGACATTATTTTGCCAACAAAAGTCCATCTAGTCAAGGTTACAGTTTTTCCAGTAGTCATGCATGGATATGAGAGTTGGAGTATAAAAAAAGCTGAGTGCCGATGAATTGATGCTTTTGAACTGTGTTGTTGAAGATGCTTGAGGGTTCCTTGTACTGCAAGGATATCCAACCAGTCCATCCTAAAGGAAATCAGTCCTGAATATTCATTGGAAGGACTGGTGTTGAAACTGAAGCTCCAATACTTCAGCCACCCGATGGGAAGAATTGACTCATTGGAAAAGACCCTGATGCTGGGAAAGATTCAAGGCAGGAGGAGTAGGGGACGACAGAGGATGAGATCGTTGGATGGCATCACTCAATGCACATGAGTTTTGGTAAACTCCAGGAGTTGGTGATGGACAGGGAGGCCTGGCATGCTGCAGTCCATGGATCAGAAAGAGTCAGACACGACTGAATGACTGAACTGAAGGAATAGGAAAGACTTTTGTGATCTTTTCACAGTTAGGCCATTGGCCATGACATTTTTCAAATATTAAAAGATATGATTTACAATGAAGTGATCAAAGTGATACTTTGAACATATTAAGTTTAGGTTCTTATGAGACATTTATAAAACATTCAGGCAAGTTAATATTTAAGTCTGGGACACATTTCTTGTGTTTATTCTTACAGGTACTTAAGAAAATGTCTACCTTGATAGGTATACTATATTTTTTTCATTTATTTCAAAATTATTTGTTAAAGGTTGTAAGAAAAATTCCTAATATGTTCCTCAATCAACCTCCATCCTTATACACTGTGGACAATCCTCTATTTTGAGATTCTAGCTTTTTTTCCCCTCAGACACTGAGCTACAGAATATTGCTTCTGTGTTTCCCCTGTCTCCACCATGCCTCTTTTTTTTTTGGTCTTCTCCATGTTTACAATGTTTAATGTTTTGTCTACAATTGTCAGTGTCTCCATTGTCTCTCTTGGCAAACATATCAACTATCAGCCCAAACAAATTTTCCAAGTTATACCAGCTCCTGTATTTCTGCTGAAGTCTAATGCCTCACTGGTTATATGCTTGATCTTAAATTGTAAAATTACATTTCAAAAAAACAACTATTTTAGATCACAAGCATTCTATTCATCCTCTAGTTTTCTTATTCAAGGTTCCACATTGAAGTATTTGGCAATTTATGTAATACTTTGCCATCCTAAACACCCCCTCTTTTCCTTTCTTAGGTCTAGGCTTCCCTGGGTCATTACCACAGTGATTGACTGTTATCCTTAGTGGTCGCTGTGTCATGATTCCAAATTTTTGATTTATTAATTCATGCAATCTAAGCTTTGGTTTTTAGAATAACTGAAGTATCTTTAGCTTCATTTTCAATACATTTCACAATCAGGTTCACATTATTTGTCTTGTCTTACTAGCTTATACCAGGATACATTGAAAATCTGAAAATAAAATCAGTAAAATCAGATAATTTAGGTCACAATAAATGTTTGAATTTTTTTCTAGTAAATTGTAAAACTGATAGGTTTTAATGTAGGTGAATAATAAGGTCAGGTTTAAATTAAAAAAATATTATTCTTGCTGTTATAAAGATAATTAATTATATTATTGGAAAGTATAGAAATTGTATGATTGGAAGGGGTAGAAATTGGAAGGGAGGAGTAAAATTTTAAGAATAAGTTAAGCAGGGTTACAGCATTTCTGGCAGAAGATAATGTGTCAAAGTAGGGAATTTGGATTGTATTAGGATCTCTGGCATTTTGTGTCCATATTCATATTGATTTTTCAAATACATAGATTGGTGAGAGGTACCTTATTATCTGAAAAAAGATTGCACATCATTTGCAGCAGTTGCCCCATGCTACCAGAAACTGCAAATGAATGTAACCTCAAATGAGGTTACAAAACTTGAACTTGTGGTATTGAAAAATATCATTCCTGATCATACTCTCGGCATTTTCAATCTTCTTATGAGCACTAATGAGTAACAGGAATGAGTAGAAGAGAGGGGAATTATCTTTAAATTAGCAACAATGCTTATGACTAAAGAGGAGTAATAATAATAATTTTATATATATATATATAATAATTTTCTCCACGTACTTAGAAATTTATTTTATTATAAAATTATAAGGCCAGTATTTTTTTAAGTAAATTTATTTCAGATTTTTTTTTTGGGTTACTTGAACTAAAAGCATCCCAGTAAATGAGCATTCTCTTTCTTCCTGGGTTTCATTTTCTCCTTGAGAATGTTACAGAAAGCCTTGTCTTATCAAACCAGAAATTTAGGGGTCTGCAGTTCTTAATGTCTTGATCCTGTTTATGCACTGTCTCTTCAAACTGAAGTCTTCTTTCTGAAAACTTCTTGAGTAAAATGTTGTCAGATTCATTTTATTGTACATAGATGTTTTATCTAAATATACATTATTATAGCATTGGTTATATATTATGTATATATATATATATATATATATATACACATATATATATTCACCTCTATTGTATTGACTATATTACCAGAGCTAATGGAAATTTTCTTGAGAAAATTGATGGTATATCATTGTATTCTCAAAAAGAATCATCATTTAAAGTTTGGGTCATTCTGTACTCAGTTTTCCTTCACAAGGTTTTTTGCGTATGTGTGTGAAAGATGAATTTTTCATTCTAGTTAGTATTGCAGAAACAAGAGTATGATAAAAATAATCTCAGTGAGCAAAAATCCATTGTTTAAATAGTGGTATAAGTATATAATATCTTTTTTTTTTTAGTATATAATATCTAATGATACCAGTTGTAAGTTTGAAATATAAACAGGTAGATAGTTTTTAATAGCTTGTTTTCTCCAACCTTTACTTAAGTATTGTACTATTTGATCATACATAATGTCTGATGCCTTCCAAAATGAAAGTGACATGGTGCACTTTGAGGTGTAGATTTCATCTTTTGAAGTCCATTTTATTTATTTATTTTTAAAATTTTTAAAATTATTATTATTATTTACTTTACAATATTGTATTGGTTTTGCCATACATCAACATGCATCTGCCATGGGAAGGCCATTATACCAAAATAAGATAAATATTTTCTACCCACCTCTAAGGCACATCTGTTTCAGCCTCTTAGAATTTCTACTTGGCTGTGTCAGTGAGAGTTGGTGGGGCTCTATAAACCTTTGAGAACCTAACTAAAACCCAGGTGATTTTAATATCCACAAATTGTCTTTTGCATCCTTTGGGAAGATGCCATCTGGGATTTGCTGTTTGATAAGATCTCCCCCTAGGAGTTCAACCAGACGTCTCTTCAGTCTTCTTCTTCTTTTTTTGGTGACAGTATGACATATATTATTGAAATGAGTTCAACTCCATGACATCTGATTAAAGTGTATCTATCAAAGTAACTTTGTTGCATTCAGTGACTCATTATGGCAAAAATGCAAACCAAAGAGCTAGAAACAAATGGACTAACAATGAAATAAAAACAAATTCCATTTACACACTGTTTTTATATGACACTATTTCTCTTTGTTTCCTACTTTTACTTCAAAGAATACAATTTAGCACAGTCATTATTTCAAGAATAGGATAAACTGGATATTAAAGGTGAAGCTATGTCCTCCAAAAAATATTCTATATTAAAAATATTATTTTAATCCTCTCTTTATAAATGTATTTCAGGTGAAAAAATTTAGAAGATAAATTCTAGGCAAGGATCAAATATAATATTTGAAATTACAACTTTTATTTAATGTCTATAAATTTCCTTTCACACAGTTTTTTTTAAACACTAAATATTTTAGACATATATTTTCATGCATTTAAAGACTAAGAGAATCATGTGGAAAGAAAAATGCCCTGGAGAAATTATCAGCTTTGGGGCTTAAGTTCTCTTTGCAACAACATTTTGTGTGTATGTGTGTGTCATATTATTTTCCCCTTTAGGCCTTGAATTTAAAGCTGGAAGTTGGAGTAGTTTCACATTAAATACTTTGGGATGGTTATCTAGTAAGGTTTTGTTGTTGTTTAGTTACTAAGTCATGTCCAACTCTTGCGACCTCATGGAACCTGCCAGGCTCCTCTGTCCATGGGGTTTCCCAAGAAAGAATACTGGAGTGGGTTGGGTTGCCATTTCCTTCTCCAGGGGATCTTCCCAACCTAGGGATCAAACTTGTGTCTCCTGTATTACAGGTGGATTCTTTACAATTGAGCCACTGGGAAGCCCACCTCATGGGGTAAATGAATAAAGATGAAAAACGTATTCATTTTCTTGAGCAGCTATAACAAATACCAAAAACAGGTTTGTTTAAATAAAAGAAATATGTGTTCTCAGTTCTGGAGTCTAAAAGCCCATGATCAAGGGACTTCCCTAATGGTCCACTGGTTAAGGCTTCACACAGAGGGTGTGGTTTGATCCACGGTCAGGGAGCTGAGATCCCACATGCCTATGGTCCAAAAAAAGGAAAACATGAAACAGAAGCAATGCTGTGACGAGTTCAGTGAAGACTTTACAAGCAGTTTATATCAAAAAGGGCTTCCGCGATGGTTCAGCAGGCAAGGAATCTCTTGCCAGTACGAGTTCAATCTCTGGGTCAGAAGATTCTTGGAGGAGGAAAATGGCAACCCACTGCAGAATTCTTGCCTAAAATATCCCACAGACAGAGGAGCCTGGAGGGCTACCGTCCGAAGGGTCACAAAGAGGCAGACACAACTAAGCAAATAAGCACGCATATCAAAAAAATCTTAAACAAATAAATAAAGTCTATGAGTAAGAGATTAACAGATTTGATTTCTTCTGGGGCCTCTCTCCTTGGCTTCTTTCCTTGCATAGATGGCTCCCTTCTTGCTGTATCTTCATGTGATTGTCACTCGGTTTGGGTACATCGAAGTGTCTGGTGTCTCTCTATGTGTTTTAGCCTCTTCTTATGAGGACACTTATGATATTGGATTATAGCTTACTTTAATAACTTGTTTTAACTAATTACTTCTTTAAAAAGCCTTATCTCTGAATACACTAGGTTCTGAGATACTGTGGATTGAGCCTTCAACATAAATTTTGGTGGGACACATTTCTGCCCACAACAACTTGGAAGAAAAAATAAATAAACAAGAGAAGAGGTTCTGCCTGGCCTAATAATGACAAAGCATCACAATCTGAAAAACATAATTATTTTGAGGGTCTTGCTATAGAAACCTTGCTTCTTGAAGACTGTTCTGATGAAGTCAGTTCAAGGTATTAAGTTAATATTGTCATGACAGTATTATCAGTATAGAGAAATATTGCAAGCTATGTATATAGTTCAGAAGTTTGTGCAATGAGTTATAGATATATATTTAATATACTTTTATATATCCTTTAAATCTTTGTCTATATGGATTATATAAAAATTCTAGAAAAGTGTCTAAAAAAAGCAAAAATAGTATTGAAAAAGTCATATTCCATTTTAAAGACATTAATAAACAGAGAGAGAGAGACCTTTGCCATAAACAGAGACCTTGCCATAAACAGAGACCTCTCTGTTTATGGCAAGCCTAGAAGTGTTACAAAAACAACCCCCCCCAAAAAAAAATAGGAAAAAATGTAAAATCTATTTATTCCAAAGGAGTATGATGGGCAGATATTTTAGTATCTCAGTGACAGCCTAATGTGGTGGTGTGTATTTTTTTTCTTAGTAAAGTTATAACCCTTTCACTTGCTTAATGGATGATATTTCAAATTTTTAGAGAGACTATAGCTAAGAACATAGCTTGAGAGAGATTTTTATCTGGTGCAATCTCCCTGCAGTGTGTGTGACAACTTAACCTGGCTATTGAAAAAGAGTGCCATGCCCAACACCACTGCCAGGACCTTTCCTTCACCTAATAGCAGAAGTTTCTCTCATCAATTGGAATCTCCAAGCCCCACAAAATGATATTGTTTTTGGAACAATAGGACTGTAGAATCTTTCATCATTTAACTTGGTGGAGGCAGGGCTGGAGGGGGAATATAAATCAGTAAGCCTTTGAGTTAGGGGCCAGGAAATACAGCTTTAGATCCATTTTTAATGATTCATTTCCTTTTTGGTCATATAACTGCACAAAGGGAGATGAAAGGGGAAAATAGAAAATTTGACTTTTAGGTGCCAATAGTACATTGCACTACACTGATCGAAGAAGTTATCCAAAGTACTGTATAACATCTTGTTTATTATTTAATGTTTTCTAAAAGTGAAAAATGTTAGTGGTTTTCCAAACAGCCAAATAAAAATAATTCTTTGTAAATAAAAACACTGTTAATAATAAAAAAAAATAAAGACATTAATAATGTATATTTTAGGCACAATAGAATATTAAAAAATGTGAAGTATGTATGCTGACCTTGAAAAATGATGACATGCTACTACTGCTCCCAATAAGAGAGAATTTCCACTATCCTGAAATGTTCCTCAATGTCTCTTTACAGTGAATTGCTTCACACTCTACCACAAAGCACAGTACTTTTTATTAGCATTTTATTTTTTATTTTAAATTATTATGCAAATAGGTAAATAATTTACCAACAACACAGTTAGAATGTGGAAGAATCCTTATGCATCTATTTTATAAACAAAAAGCAATAGTGTATCATGTTATAAGTACAAAGCTATTTGTTACAGCACTTTTTATAGTGGCAAAGAAATTAAAATCTGCTAACAACTAGGTCTATCAGTCAAAGAATATCCAAATAAAAAGAGATCAATGTGTACTCCACAGTTGTATGCTGTGATAAAGTGTCATAATCTGACAAACATAATTATTCTGAGGGTATTGCTGTAGAAATCTTTCTTCTTGAAGTCTGCCCTGCTGAAGTCAATTCAAGGCATTAATTTAATATCATTATAATAGCATTGCATCATGTATCACTTTATTCATTGCCATGAATCACTTTATTAATTTTCAATAAAAAATTTAAAAAGGAACTCTTATTAACTAAGAATAATGTGATGCTTTCTCAAATTAGGAAAGTAAATTGTAGGGAATATGATGTACCATGGTTTCTTTAATGCTTTCCTATGTGGATGAAACTAAAGTTGCTTTCAATATTATTTAACTTCACTTATGGATTGTGAAAAGTAAAGGAAATGATATAACTGGGGGAAAATATGTGACCAAAAATCTCTACAGTACAATATAAAGTGTTGCTCTAAAAAATAAAATTTATTCATGACAATAAATATACTTACAGACAGGATCCATAGGTACTGTAGCAAGTAAAATTGATGTTCTTGGAGAATGCAATTGTGTGCTTTTTAATTTAATTTGTTATATTTTATTTCATTGATTCATTTTAAAAAGTTAAAATTTTATCTTTATAATGATAAAATTAATAAATAAAATTTGTATATATTTCCAGTGTGCAAATATGATATTCTGATATACATGTATAAAGGTGAAATATTATCATAATCACCTAATTAACATATCCACCATCTCACAGGGATAGTTTTCTTTTTTTTTTTTTCCTTTTGTGGTAACAATAAAGTAAATGGCAGTACATTAAAGAAGGGGAAAATAAATAAAATACATGCATCTAAGATAAAGAGCAAAGATATTACTTTGCCAACAAAGGTCCATCTAGTCAAGGCTATGGTTTTTCCAGTGGTCAGGTATGGATGTAAGAGTTGGACTGTGAAGAAAGCTGACCACCGAAGAATTAGTGCTTTTAAACTGTGGTGTTGGAGAAGACTCTTGAGAGTCCCTTGGACTGCAAGGAGGTCCAACCAGTCCATGCTAAAGGAGACCAGTCCTGGGTGTTCACTGGAAGGACTGATGCTGAAACTGAAACTTCAATATTTTGGTCACCTCATGTGAAGAGTTGACTCACTGGAAAAGACCCTGATGGTGGGAGGGATTGGGGGCAGGAGGAGAAGGGGATGACAGAGGATGAGATGGCTGGATGGCATCACCGACTCAATGGACATGAGTTTGAGTGAACTCCAGGAGTTGGTGATGGACCGGGAGGCCTGGTGTGCAGTGATTCATGGGGTCGCAGAGTTGGACATGACTGAGTGATTGAACTGAACTGAAGATAAAGAGACTCTGGTTCATATTTTGATTTAATTACCCAAAATTTTCACTTTGAATGTTAGACTGAATCAAAATGACTGGGGTAGTGTTTATAACCTTTAAAAATCTAAAAATTGTCTATTCAAACAACTAATGTATAAGGAATCAGTTCATTTGCTGTGTGTTAGTCGCTCAGTCATGTCTGACTTTTTTGCATGCTATGGACTGTAGCCTGCCAGGCTCCTCTGTCCATGGAACTCTCCAGGCAGGAATACTAGGATGGATAGCCATTCCCTTCTCCAGGGGATTTTCCTCACCCAGAGATTGAACCCAGTTCTCCCGCATTGCAGGCAGATTCTCTACCATGAGCTACCAGGGAAGCCCTGAGTAAGTACAAAGGATGAAGCATTTTGTTAGCACAGAGTTCATGCAAAATACTGGAACTGTGTATACAAGCTGAGGAAGAAAGCAAAATACACAATGAAAGGTCAGTTAACCCTAGAATGTACCAATTGTCTCTAACCTAGGTTATCATTGCTATGGATTTGCAAAATATTTATGTCACTTTAGTAAATGACTGTATACACACAATCCTTCAAGCTAGGCTTCAGCAGTACTTGAATCAAGAACGTTCAGATTACAAGCTGGGTTTAGAAAAGGCAGAGAAACAAAAGATCAAATTGCCAAGGGAAATTCCAGGAAAAAACATCTCTTTCTGCTTCATTGATTAACTGAAAGCCTTTGACTGTGTGGATCGCAACAAACTGTGGACAATTTTTAAAGAGATGATAATGCCAGACCACCTGACTAGTCTCCTTAGAAACCTGTATAAGATTTAACAAGCAACAGTTAGAACCTTACGTGGAACAACTGACTGGATCAATTTTGGGGAAGAAGTATGACAAGGCTGCATATTATCATCCTCTTTTTTTAACTTCTATGCAGAGCACATCATGTGAAATGTCAAGCTGGATGTTACAAGCTGGAATCAAGATTGTTGAGAGAAATATCAACAACCCCAGATAAGATAAGCAGAAGATACCACTCTAATGGCAGAAAGAAGAATTAAAGAGCCTCTTGATGAGGGTGAAAGAGGAGAGTAAAAAAGCTGGTTTAAAACTCAATATTCAAAAAACAAATATCATGGCATCCAGTACCATCACTTCATGGCAACTAGAAGAAAAAGTAGAAACAGTGACAGATTGTCTCTTGTTGGGCTCCAGAATCACTGCAGACAGTGACTTCAGCCATGAAATTAAAAGATGTTTGCTCCTTGCAAGAAAAACTATGACAAACCTAGATAGTGTATTAAAAATCAAAGATGTCACTTTACTGACAAAAGGCTGTATAGTCAAAGCTGTGGTTTTTCCAGTAGTCATGTATGGATGTTAGAGTTGGACCATAAAGAAGGCTGAGCACCAAAAAATTGATTCTTTCAGATTGTGGTGCTGGAGAAGACTTTTGAGTGTCCCTTGGTCTGCAAGGAGATCAAACCAGTCAATCCTAAAGGAAACCAACCCTGAATATTCAGTGGAAGGACTGATGCTGAGGCTGAAGCTCCAATACTTTGCCCTCCTAATGTGAAGAACAGACTCAATGGAAAAGACCCTGATGCTGGGAAAGATTGAGGGCAAAAAGAGAAGAGGGTGGCAGAGGATGAGATGGTAGGATAGCATTCCTGACTCAATGGACATGAACTTGGGCAAACTCTGGGAGACAGTGAAGGATAGGGAGGTATGGTGTGTTGCAGCCCATGGCGTGTCAAAGAGTCAGACACAACTTAGTCACTGAAAACCAACAACAACCACAAGAAAATGACCGGATAACTCATTTTTTTTGAATCTGCTATCCTAAATAAACATGTTTATCAGGAAGCTAGCATAAACCAAAGCTAACTATAGCATGTGACTCTGTCAAGGGAGACTCAGAGTTAGCCAGTAGGCTTCTCATGTTTCTTAATTTAAATATCTTCCAAAATCTCCACTGTATCCCAGAGATAGAAAATATTAACTCAATCTGACTGAAAATTTAATTCTGAGAGGTATACTTTATTTTCTGTATTGCATATGTTCTTGAAATAACTTGTTCAGTTATAATCATAAGCTTATTCACTTCCTTGCCTCTTGTCTAGTCTACACATTATTCATGGTTTAATATTCTTTACCTTTAGTACAGTCCCTGCTTTAACATATATATCACTAATTTTTGGTCCATTGTACTCTATTTTGACTGATAAATACTTTTTTAACCTCTGCAAGTCTGAATTTGACCAAAAATTTGGCATGACTTGCCTTCTTTCTAAATAACATAGGTTCCAATATGATCTTGAAAATCACTTGAGACTTAATCATCTGACACCATGTTTATTCAGGTGAGGTGGAGAAGAGTCCTGGGAGATATGAAAGGAAGCATTTTATCCTGAAAAAGATGAAACAATGTGGTAAAACATTTTTATTTTTGATGCTTTCATTGGACTGATAGAGCTTTCTACAAGGATTTTGGACCCACATTTGCAACTTGTATTAAGATATTAGTTGGGAATTTTGCATCAGTTGGTTAAAGTTCTCCTCAGAGCATCTTTTACTTCTTTGTTCCTTAGGCCATAGATCAATGGATTGAGCATAGGGATCACCAGAGTGTAAAAGACAGAGGCCATTTTATCAACAGCAAAAGTATGGCTGGACTTGGGTTGCAGGTACACAAACAGTAATGTCCCATAGAACACGACCACCGCTGTCAGATGTGAACTACAGGTGGAGAAGGCTTTGTACCTCCCCTTGCTTGAGTTCATTCTGAGAATGGCCACCAGAATGAACATATAGGATACAAGAACAATCAAGAGGGAACAGAGCAAATTGCAGCCTGAAAAGATCAAGATGATCAATTCTAACTCATGTGTGTCAGAACAGAGCAGAGATATCAGAGGGACAGAGTCACAGTAAAAATAACTGATGACATTAGAGCCACAGAAGGACAATTTAAATAACTTAAGGGTGAGAAATAGTGACACAAAGGTGCTGTAGAGGTAGGGAGTAAGTACCAGCGCCCAACACACTTTCTGTGCCATGATGACCACGTAGAGAAGAGGTTTGCAGATGGCTACATAGCGGTCATAGGCCATTGCTGATAGAATGAAGAGTTCAGTGATAATGAAAGTCTCAAAGAATGCCAGTTGGGTGGCACACCAATTGTAGGAAATTGTATTTTTGTGCACCACAAAGTTGACCATCATTTTTGGGCCAATGACAGTGGAGTAACCAAGATCAGTAATTGACAAATGTCTAAGGAAAAAGTACATGGGAGTATGTAGCTTGGAGTCCAAATGGGTCAGGATAACCATACCCAGATTTCCTGTCACTGTGACCAAGTAGATGACCAGGAAGATCCCAAAGAGAGGCGCCTGCAGCTCAGGACTGTCTGTGATCCCCGTAAGAACAAACTCAGTCACCTTGTGCATGGCAGTATGATTGTGTTTCTCCATGGGGTCCATCCTGGTTACCTGGGTATAAAATCAATACTTTGTACTTGCAGTGCTATCATCTAGGAGAATTTAATACATTATATGTGAGTCCTTTTCTTTGTCTAAAATTATAAATACAGATTCATCTTCTCATCAGGTCAAGACTACACCTACCTATATTCACATTGCAATGTAAGTGCATAACGATCAGCTTTTTAAATTGTTATGTAAGTTCTGATATTAACCTTTTCATTGCTGAGACAATAGATTTCAAAGATATAATCTCAAATAAACATATTTCTAGCTAAACACTTAGATAAATAGCTGGGCTGTCCTATCCATGAAATTTCCCTTTTAGAAAGCCCTGAATGATATAAGTAACTGCCAGCTTGATTGACCCTACATTTCCCTTTCTGAATTTTATAACTCCTGCTCTTATGTTTTAAATTAACCAACAAAAATTTAATGTAGGCACCCCATCCTTGATCACAACAAAGGCAGAACCATGCTGTCTTCTCTTACTCTCATTCTTTCTCTCTTTCTCTCCTTAACCTCTCTCTGTGGCCTTGGGTGTGCCACGTACCCTCCAGAATGTAACAAGGCTTGTTTTTCAAAGTTACCTGATACTTGTTGCTGAGATGCATCTTGCAATAATAAAAGAATCACAAGTGATCTTCCAGCCACAGCACTGGCTTTAATCAGGGAAATGTCTGTGCAGCTCACCACAAATAATAGGGACCACTTGAGTGCCCACAGGAAGTCCTCGCTGATAGGATCTCTATCAACAGGCTGAGACCAACACAAAGCACATTCATTGAAACTTTGGGAAATTTTGCTTTAAAGGGACAAGACATTTTGAAATGATTGCTTTGATACAGCTTCTATGGCCTACTTGTTTTCACATGGTCTTTTAAAATATATCAAAAGATCTGTCTATTATATTTGAACTTTATAAAATGTTCAGATAATTTTTAAAACAAACATCTACACTCAGACAATAAAGCTTATATTATTGACAATCGTCTTATCTGTTCAAAGTTGCAAGGAATAATAAAAAGATTCTCTGTTGGTAGACTGATGAATGATGTGGTGAGTAGAAAATCTGATAATTAAACATAAATTTCAATGTTTCTCATTTATTATAAGCTCAGCTTGTTTATCCAATACAAAATCCAGTGTTATAATGTCTTAATTTTCAAATTTTGCTATTAATATCTTAATCTTCATTTGCCATATTGATTGTTTCTGACAACTGAATCACTTCTAATGGTCTTCCAATCACACATCCCTCTTCTGAAAAATAAAGGGTTGATCATTCTGATTATTTATGAATCTGGTTATTTATGGAGATCCATGTAAATAGATCCACTGGAAAGAAGAATGCAAATGAATACCAAGCACTGATATGGAACTTATAATTTGCCAGGGACTTTGCATGTATTAATTCACATGACCCACACAATAACTCTAGAAAATAAATAGCACAGTTGTCCCTGGTACTTGTGGGGAATTGGTTCCAGCATCCACTGAAGATAACAAAATCTACAGATGCTAAAGTCTCATAGTCCACCTTCCTTATCCACTGGGGATACTCTATCTGTATATTTGGCCAACCATCACTGGTAAACATAGTGGTGTAGTTGCTGAGGGAAAAAAAAAATTGCATATAAGTGGACCCATATAGTCCAAAACGTGTTGTTCAAGGGTCAATTATATGACCATAGTCCATTTACATGTCAAGAATAAAATAGCTTAATCAAGATTGCCCAGACAATAACTGGAAGAGTTAGGATTCAAATAAAATTAACTTTCTTCATAATATATTCTCACAAACATGGCATTCTTCTGTTCTATCATGGTCATTCTTAG
This sequence comes from Bos grunniens, assembly GCF_055505025.1. NCBI lineage: Eukaryota > Metazoa > Chordata > Mammalia > Artiodactyla > Bovidae > Bos > Bos grunniens. Next base: position 80,499,612 of record NC_141179.1, on the reverse strand, counting down.
TACACAGGCAATGAAAATGGAGAAAGGGAGGCATCCTTGTTAAAATAGATGGGAGAGCTTTAAGTTCATTTGGAAAGCTAAGATAGTCTAAATGCATTGCATCAGAGTCCATACAAAAGGTCTGTCCCAAACGTTAATCTTGTTGATTAGAAAAGTATACTGAAAGGGAAGAAACAGTTTTGCAGAGCACAATGCCTTCACAATCTTTGGTAATGATTGGGTTTGAGCTGTATGACCTGAGAAACTTGCAGACCAGTGTTTTCTACTTACCTTACTGGAGAATTTGCATCGACTTCCTACTGTTTCAATCCTCCTTGTCTATTGCAGAATGGTTTTAAGTGTTTTTCTATCCCTTTGAGACTCATTTTGTTAAAATTTTGATCTGATTCAAAGATTAAAAAAATAAAAAACATTGAACATGATTACCTTAGGGAGAGTGCCTTGGATATCTGTTAGTTATCCTCCAAATGTCTCATTAGGAAAAGTCAAAAGTATTTCATCCCCTGGTCTAATTGAACAAACTATGCAATATCACTAAACATTGGAAAACATAAATATACTTTTGTCAGCATCTCAGTTACACAATTTAATGCACATATTAGATATGTTACACATGCACACGGTGTATGAGTAAGTGAAAAATGACTTTGTAGAAAAAGATTATGCAATATTTGATAACATAGCATTCGTTAACCAAGAATGTTTTTGAAGAATATAAAATTGTAGGTTGACACAAAACAATGTTTTATGACATATTGTTTCTGCAAAAAGATCAGTGATAACTCTTTTATTTATCTGTTCATCTTCATCTGTATCTTTCATTTCTATGTTATTAATGCTTTTATCTTCAGTTTTCAGAAACTTAACATGACATACTTTGGTGTAATTTCCTTTCTGTTTATCCTGCTTAGAATTATTTGAGCTCTTTATATTTTAGGATTATCTTTTTTAATGTTTGGAAAAAAATTTGGCCAACATTTCTCTCTTTGATTTTTCAATCATATGTAATCTCTTCTTTCCACTTTCCTACACTTAAATATACAGTACTTAGGTTGCTGTTGTTCTATAGATCACTGAAACTATTTTCGTGGTGTTTATTCAGTGTTTTAGCTTTTCTCTTTGAGTACCATTATTGTGATGTGTTTAAGTGTAGCCATCATTTCTTTTTCAGTACACAATATGCTGTTATGCTCATTCAGTAAATATTTTGTTCCTAAGTTTAGTGTTTTTAGTAAATGATTTGGTATATGGAACATATTTATAATACGTTTTAAAGTCCTTGCCTGTTAATTATATCTTCTGTGACATTTCAGGATCTGTTTTAATTATGTCCTAGGTGGGGGTCACATGTTCCTGCTTTCACATTCGTCTAGTATTTGTGACTAGATGCTAAATACTGTGAAGAAATACAGAATAATAAGTGCTGCAATTTCCTGTTGTCTTCCTAAAAGAATGTTTTAAACAAGGATCAACTAGCTCCTTTCGAGACTTGTTTTCAAACTACGTGAGTCTAAAGTAGCTTTTATTATACCTCTGAGATCTCTACTGGATGCTCAGGTGTGGAATGAGGATTCCACTCTCTGGCTTTTTGGAACACTGATATCTTCCTGTTCTGTGTGATCTCGGATTGTTTAGCTCACAATCCAGGAAATCTTGTAATGTAATTATCTCAAATGAAAATGGATTAAATTTCCCAAAGGTTGAGATGAGTAGAGTGATTTTTTTAATCACGATGCGAATGTCTGCTGTATGTAAGAGACTCACTCGATCTGCACACAGTCATTTACGTTCAGGAAATACAATGCAAAATGGCTGAAAGGACACCTTGCTAGAAAACAAGCAAAAAGCTTCACAGAAACAGCCACAGAGTTTACTAGGTAGAGTTTAATAAGAGCTTCCTTTGGGATAGATTCAGGGTTCTGTGAAATCATTAAAGGAAACATTGAATCAACAGCAAGGAATGTGGGGAAGTGAGATTTCATTGAGATTTAAAGTATGAAAATTAACTGGACTGAATACAAAGGAAACAATCTATTTCTCTGTGTATTTTAATGAGCTTTTGCTTTGGAGCCAAGAAGAATGATATATATATATATATATATTTTAATTTTATTTTTAAACTTTACAATGTTGTATTAGTTTTGCCAAATATCGAAATGAATCCACCACAGGTATACATGTGTTCCCCATCCTGAACCCTTCTCCCTCCCCATACCACCCCTCTGGGTCGTCCCAGTGCACTAGGCCCAAGCATCCAGTATCGTGCATTGAACCTGGACTGACAACTCGTTTCATACATGATATTATACATGTTTCAATGCCATTCTCCCCAATCTTCCCACCCTCTCCCTCTCCCACAGAGTCCATAAGACTGTTCTATACATCAGTGTCTCTTTTGCTGTCTCGTACACCGGGTTATTACCATCTTTCTAAATTCCATATATATGCGTTAGTATACTGTATTGGTGTTTTTCTTTCTGGCTTACTTCACTCTGTATAATAGGCTCCAGTTTAATCCACCTCATTAGAACTGCTTCAAATGTAGTCTTTTTAATGGCTGAGTAATACTCCATTGTGTATATGTACCAAAGCTTTCTTATCCATTAATCTGCTGATGGACATCTAGGTTGCTTTCATGTCCTGGCTATTATAAACAGTGCTGCGATGAACATTGGGGTACACATGTCTCTTTCCCTTCTGATTTCCTCAGTGTGTATGCCCAGCAGTGGGATTGTTGGATCATAAGGCAGTTCTATTTCCAGTTTTTTAAGGAATCTGCACACTGTTCTCCATAGTAGCTGTACTAGTTTGCATTCCCACCAACTTTTCTCCACACCCTCTCCAGCATTTATTGTTTGTAGACTTTTGGATCGCAGCCATTTTGACTGGCGTGAAATGGTACCTCATTTTGATTTTGATTTGCATTTCTCTGATAATGAGTGATGTTGAGCATCTTTTCATATGTTTGTTAGCCATCTGTATGTCTTCTCTGGAGAAATGCCTATTTAGTTCTTTGGCCCATTTTTTGATTGGGTCATTTATTTTTCTGGAGTTGAGCTGTAGGAGTTGCTTGTATATTTTTGAGATTAGTCGTTTGTCAGTTGCTTCATTTGCTATTGTTTTCTCCCATTCTGAAGACTGCCTTTTCACCTTGCTAATAGTTTCCTTTGTTGTGCAGAAGCTTTTAAGGTTAATTAGGTCCCATTTGTTTATTTTTGCTTTTATTTCCAATATTCTGGGAGGTGGGTCATAGAGGATCCTGCTGTGATGTATGTCAGAGAGTGTTTTCCCTAGTTCTCCTCTAGGAGTTTTATAGTTTCTGGTCTTACATTTAGATCTTTAATCCATTTTGAGTTTATTTTTGTGTATGGTGTTAGAAAGTGTTCTAGTTTCATTCTTTTACAAGTGGTTGACCAGATTTCCCAGCACCACTTGTTAAAGAGTTTGTCTTTAATCCATTGTATATTCTTGCCTCCTTTGTCAAAGATAAGGTGTCCATATGTGCGTCGATTTATCTCTGGGCTTTCTATTTTGTTCCATTGATCTATCTTTCTGTCTTTGTGTCAGTACCATACTGTCTTGATGACTGTGGCTTTGTAGTCGAGCCTGAAGTCAGGTAGGTTGATTCCTCCAGTTCCATTCTTCTTTCTCAAGATAGCTTTGGCTATTCGAGGTTTTTTGTATTTCCATACAAATTGTGAAATTATTTGTTCTAGCTCTGTGAAGAATACCGTTGGTAGCTCGATAGGGATTGCATTGAATCTATAGATTGCTTTGGGTAGTATACTCATTTTCACTATATTGATTCTTCCAATCCATGAACATGGTATATTTCTCCATCTATTAGTGTCCTCTTTGATTTTCTTTCACCAGTGTTTAATAGTTTTCTATATATAGGTCTTTAGTTTCTTTAGATAGATATATTCCTAAGTATTTTATTCTTGTCGTTGCAATGGTGAATGAAATTGTTTCCTTAATTTCTCTTTCTGTTTTCTCATTATTAGTGTATAGGAATGCAAGGGATTTCTGTGTGTTGATTTTATAACCTGCAAGTTTACTGTAATCATTGATTAGTTCTGGTAATTTTCTGGTGGAGTCTTTAGGGCTTTCTATGTAGAGGATCATGTCATCTGCAAACAGTGAGAGTTTTACTTCTTCTTTTCCAATTTGGATTCCTTTTATTTCTTTTTCTGCTCTGATTGCTGTGGCCAAAACTTCCAAAACTATGTTGAGTAGTAATGGTGAGAGTGGGCACCGTTGTTTTGTTCCTGACTTTAGAGGAAATGCTTTCAATTTTTCACCATTGAGGATAATGTTTGCTGTGGGTTTGTCATATATAGCTTTTATTATGTTGAGGTATGTTCCTTCTATTCCTGCTTTCTGGAGAGTTTTTATCATAAATGGATGATGCATTTTGTCAAAGGCTTTCTCTGCATCTATTGAGATAATCATACGGTTTTTATTTTTCAATTTGTTAATGTGGTATATTACATTGATTGATTTGCAGATATTGAAGAATCCTTGCATCCCTGGGATAAAGCCCACTTGGCCATGGTGTATGATCTTTTTAATGTGTTGTTGGATTCTGATTGCTAGAATTTTGTTAAGGATTTTTGCATCTATGTTCATCAGTGATGTTGGCCTGTAGTTTTCTTTTTTTGTGGGATCTTTGTCAGGTTTTGGTATTAGGGTGATGATGACCTCATAGAATGAGTTTGGAAGTTTACCTTCCTCTGCAATTTTCTGGAAGAGTTTCAGCAGGATAGGTGTTAGCTCTTCTCTAAATTTTTGGTAGAATTCAGCTGTGAAGTGGTCTGGACCTGGGCTTTTGTTTGCTGGAAGATTTTTGTTTACAATTTCAATTTCCATGCTTGTGATGGGTCTGTTAAGATTTTCTATCTCTTCCTGGTCGAGTTTTGGAAAGTTGTACTTTTCTAAGAATTTGTCCATTTCTTCCACGTTGTCCATTGTATTGCCATATAATTGTTGATAGTAGTCTCTTATGATCCTTTGTATTTCTGTGTTGTCTGTTGTGATCTCTCCATTTTCATTTCAAATTTTATTGATTTGATTTTTCTCCTTGGTTTCTTGATGAGTCTGGCTAATGGTTTGTCAATTTTATTCATCCTTTCAAAGAACCAGCTTTTGGCTTTGTTGATTTTTGCTATGGTCTCTTTTGTTTCTTTTGCATTTATTTCTGCTCTAATTTTTAAGATTTCTTTCCTTCTACTAACCCTGGGGTTCTTCATTTCTTCCTTTTCTAGTTGCTTTAGGTGCAGAGTTAGGTTATTTATTTGTCTTTTTTCTTGCTTCTTGAGGTATGCCTGTATTGCTATGAACCTTCCCCTTAGGACTGCTTTTACAGTGTCCCACAGGTTTTGGGTTGTTGTGTTTTCATTTTCATTCGTTTCTAAGCAAATTTTGATTTCTTTTTTGATTTCTTCTGTGATTTGTTGGTTATTCAGCAGCGTGTTGTTCAGCCTCCATATGTTGGAATTTTTAATAGTTTTTCTCCTGTAATTGAGATCCAGTCTTACTGCATTGTGGTCAGAAAAGATGCTTGGAATGATTTCTATTTTTGTGAATTTACCAAGCCTAGATTTATGGCCCTGGATGTGATCTATCCTGGAGAAGGTTCCAAGTGAGCTTGAGAAAAAGGTGAAATTCATTGTTTTGGGATAAAATGTCCTATAGATATCAATTAAGTCTAACTGCTCTATTGTATCATTTAAAGTTTGTGTTTCCTTGTTAATTTTATGTTTAGTTGATCTATCCATAGATGTGAGTGGGGTATTAAAGTCTCCCACTATGTTATTGTTAATTTCTCCTTTCATACTTGTTAGCATTTGTCTTACATACTGCGGTGCTCCCGTGTTGGGTGCATATATATTTATAATTGTTATATCTTCTTCTTGGATTGATCCTTTGATCTTTATCTAGTGACCTTCTTTGTCTCTTTTCACAGCCTTTGTTTTAAAATCTATTTTGTCTATTATGAGTATTGCTACTCCTGCTTTCTTTTGGTCCCTATTTGCATGGAAAATCTTTTTCCAGCCCTTCACTTTCAGTCTGTATGTGTCCCCTGTTTTGAGGTGGGTCTCTTGTAGACAACATATGTAGGGGTCTTGTTTTTGTATCCATTCAGCCAGTCTTTGTCTTTTGGTTGGGGCATTCAACCCATTTACGTTTAAGGTAATTACTGATAAGTATGATCACGTTGCCATTTACTTTATTGTCTTGGGTTCGAATTTATATCCTGTTTTTGTGTTTCCTGTCTAGAGAATATCCTTTAGTATTTGTTGGAGAGCTGGTTTGGTGGTGCAGAATTCTCTCAGCTTTTGCTTGTTTGAAAAGCTTTTGATTTCTCCTTCATACTTGAATCAGGTCCTTGCTGGGTACAATAATCTGGGCTGTAGGTTATTTTCTTTCATCATTTTAAGTATGTCTTGCCATTGCCTCCTGGCTTGAAGCATTTCTATTGAAAGATCGGCTGTTATCCTTATGGGAATCCTCTTGTGTGTTATTTGTTGTGTTTCCCTTGCTGCTTTTAATATTTGTTCTTTGTGTTTGATCTTTGTTAATATGATTAATATGTGTCTTGGGGTGTTTTGCCTTGGGTTTATCCTGTTTGGGACTCTCTGGGTTTCTTGGACTTGGGTGATTATTTCCTTCCCCATTTTAGGGGAGTTTTCAACTATTATCTCCTCAAGTATTTTCTCATGTTCTTTTTGTCTTCTTCTTCTGGGACCCCTATGATTCGAATGTTGTAGCGTTTAATATTGTCCTGGAGGTCTCTGAGATTGTCCTCATTTCTTTTAATTCGTTTTTCTTTTATCCTCTCTGATTCATTTATTTCTACCATTCTATCTTCTAATTCACTAATCCTATCTTCTGCCTCTGTTATTCTACTATTTGTTGCCTCCAGAGTGTCTTTAATTTCATTTATTGCATTATTCATTATATATTGACTCTCTTTTGTTTCTTCTAGGTCCTTGTTAAACCTTTCTTGCATCTTCTCAATCTTTGTCTCCAGGCTATTTATCTGTGATTCCATTTTGATTTCAAGATTTTGGATCAATGTCACTATCATTATTCGGAATTCTTTATTAGGTAGATTCCCTACTCTTCCTCTTTTGTTTGGTTTGGTGCGCATTTATCCTGTTCCTTTATCTGCTGGGTATTCCTCTGTCTCTTCATCTTGTTTAAATTGCTGATTTTGGGGTGTCCTTTCTGTATTCTGGCAGTTTGTGGAGTTCTCTTTATTGTGGCATTTCCTCACTGTGTGTGGGTTTGTACAGCTGGCTTGTCAAGGTGTCCTGGTTAGGGAAGCTTGTGTCGGTGTTCTGGTGGGTGGAGCTGTATTTCCTCTCTCTGGAGTGCAATGAAGTGTCCAGTAATGAGTTATGAGATGTCTATGGTTTTGGGGTGAGTTTTGGCAGCCTGTATCTTGGACCTCAGGGTTGTGTTTCTTTGTTGCTGGAGAATTTGCTTGGTATGTCTTGCCCTGGAACTTGTTGGCCCTTGTGTGGTGTTTGGTTTCAGTGTAGGTATGGAGGCATTTGATGAGCTCCTGTCAATTAATGTTCCTTGGAGTCAGGAGTTCCCTGGAGTCAGGGTTTGGACTTAAACCTCCTGCTTCCAGTTATTGGTCTTATTTTTACAGTAGTTTCAAAACTTCTTCTATACAGCACCATTGATAAAACATCTACATTAAAGATGAAAAGTTTCTCTACCGTGAGTTCTCCCAGAGAGGTTCACAGCGTAACATGGAGAAGAGAAGAAGGAGGAGGGAGTTAGAGGTGACCTGAATGAGATGAGGTCCAATCAATAGAGGAGAGAGTGGGCTAGCCAGTAATCACTTCCTTATGTGCACTCCACAACTGGACCGGTCAGAGATGTTCACGGAGTTATATAGAGAAGAGATGAAGGAGGAAGGAGACAGAGGTGGCCAGAAGGATAAAAGGGGGGAATGAAAAGGGGGGAGACAGATCCAACCAGTAATCAGTTCCCTAAGTGTTCTCCACCATCTGGAACACACAGAAATTCACAGAGTTGGGTAGAGTAGAGAGGGGTTAAGGAGGAGACACAGGCGACCTGGTGGAGAAAAAGGAGAGTCCAAAGGGAGAGAGAGCAGTCAAGCCAGTAATCTCACTCCCTAGTGAAAAATGGGTACTGAAGATTGGGTTCTTAAAGGTACCAAATTGGTAACAAATACATAAAAGCAAAAATTAAAAATCTAGAGTAGAGTTTGAAATTTCAAAAATACGATGTTAACAAAAAGAAGAAGGAAAGAAAGAGAGAAAAAAAAACGAACAAACAAAAACAAACAAGGTCACGAAAATTATAAAGAAAATACAGGTACAAAATTGATAACTAATACCAAAAAGCAAAAGTTAAAAATCTAGAGTAGAGTTTGGAATTTCAAAAATACAATGTTAAAAAAAAGAAGAAGAAAAAGAAAGAATGAAAAACAAACAAAAACAAAGTCACAAAAATTATAAAGAAAATACAGGTACAAAATTGATATCAAATACCAAAAAGCATAAATTAAAAATCTAGAGCAGAGTTTTGAATTTCAGATATACAATGTTATATAAAAGAAGAAGAGAAAGAAACAGAAAAAAAAAAGTGACAGAAATTATAAAAAAAAAACAAACTATAGGTACAAAATTGATAACATATACCGAAAAGGTAAAATTAAAAATCTAAAGTAGAGTTTGGAATTTCAAAAATACGATGTTAAAGAAAAGAAGAAGAAGAAGAAAAACAAGATCAAAATATTATAAAAAATATATATATATGAAGTTTGCTGTAAAAAAAAAGGGTCTTTTTTTTTTGCAAAGTAATAAGTTATAAAAGTGAAAAAGGAATAATAGAGGACTTAAAATTTTTTTAAAAAATTTAAAAAAAAAGAAAGAATGATCGTAAAAAAAGTAAAAATATATCTAGGACTTTGTCTGGTTTTGTTGTGAGTATTGTGGGTTCAGTTCATTTCTGACTATTTCCTTGGTCCAAATTATATTTCTCAAGATCTATAGGCCCCTTCCTATGTAGTCAGTAGTAACCACAGGGTTTTAATCTATTACCTGTAGCTTCCAAGGTGGTTCCCTCTGTTATAGCTTCTTCTGTTTGCTGGTCTCTTCAGTGTCTGGTTTCCGCCCTGACACAAAGGGGACGGTGGAGGACACTTATTTTTTTTTTTAGGCCCACTTGTTCAGTCCCTCTGTGGGGAGGGAGGGAGGGATGCTGCAAACAACACTGGTGTGTGCTCACAGTGCCTCAGCCACGCTGGGTCTGCCCCGACTCACAGTGCGTGTAGCCTCCCTGCCCACACTGCTCAGGCTCTAGGTTGCTCCACCGGGAACCATCCGTGGCCGGCCCTGGGCTGCCTGCAACTCCCAGGTCCAAGCCACTCAGGTTCAGGCACTCGGGTAGTCCTCAGAGGCACAGACTTGGTTGGGCCTACGTTTTGTGCCCTTCCCAGGTCCGAGCAGCTCAGGTGATGAGGTGTTTGGTGAGCACGATTGTTGCGACTTATCGCCTTTCTGCTGCTCGGTTATCTAGGTGTACAACCGGCACACCTTCTCAGGCAGATGTTGACCATCCAGACCCCCAAGAACTTTTAATTAGCAAAGAAGCCTGCTTACAGTTTTATAGATAATGTCTCTCTGTGGCTGCGATTGGCCCCTTCTGGTTCTGGCTGCCTGTCACCAGAGGGGGAAGGTCTGCAGCCGGCTATCTCTGTTCAGTCCTTTGTTCCATGCGCGGGGCTGGCGGTGTCTTAGGTTAGGGCTGGCTTTTCGCATGGTAGATATCCCACAGTCTGGTTTGCTAGCCCAAATTATTTTGCTCAGATAGCGTTCAGGGTATTCAGGCCAGGTCCTTACTCTAAGCGATGCAGCCTGCGCCACACCTCCCTGCCCAGTCCCCGCTTGCTAATGGGGTGTGCAGGCGTCTGCGCTGCTTCTCTGCTGGGGGAGTTACAGTAGGGCTCGCAATCTGCGGGTTTTAATTGTTTATTTATTTTTCCTCCCTGTTATATTGCCCTCTGTGCTTCCAAAGCTCGGCACAGATTCGGCAGTGAGAAGGTTTCCTGGTGTTTGGAAACTTCTCTCTTTTTAAGACTCCCTTCCCGGGACGGGACTCCCTTCCCGGGATGGGACTCCCTTCCCGGGATGGAACTCCATCCCTCCCTCTTTTGTCTCTTTTTTTGTCTTTTATATTTTTTCCTGCCTCCTTTTGAAGACTTGGGTTGCTTTTCTGGGTGCCTGATGTCCTCTGCTGGCATTCAGAAGTTGTTCTGTGGAATTTACTCGGCGTTTGAATGTTCTTTTGATGAATTTGTGGGGGAGAAAGTGTTCTCCCCATTCTACTCCTCCGCCATCTTGGCTCCTCCCCTCAATATATATTTTTTAGAAACATCAACTGACATATGCCTTAATCATAGTTTATTAAAATACTATTTCTTTTATTTATTTATTATTATTATTATTTTTTATTTTACAATATTGTATTGGTTATGACATACGTCAACATGCATCCACCACGGGTGTACACATGTTCCCCATCCTGAACACCCCTCCCACCTCCCTCCCCATACCATCCCTCTGGGTCATCCCAGTGCACCAGCCCCAAGCTTCCTGTATCCTGCCTCAAACCTGGACTGGCGATTCGTTTCTTATATGATATTGTACATGTTTTAATGTCATTCTCCCATATCATTCCACCCTCCCTCTCCCACAGAGTCCAAAAGATTGTTCTATACATCTGTGTCTCTTTTGCTGTCTTGCATACAGGGTTGTCATTGCCATCTTTCTAAATTCCATATATATGCGTTAATATACTGTATTGGTGTTTTTCTTTCTGGCTTACTTCACTCTGTATAATAGGCTCCAGTTTATCTACCTCATTAGAACTGATTCAAATGTATTCTTTTTAATTGCTGAGTAATACTCCATTGTGTATATGTACCACAGCTTTCTTATCCATTCATCTGCTGGTGGAAATACTATTTCTTATTTCATTATTGGATGTTAGATACAAAGTTTGCACTTATTCTTTAAGACCATTTGGAAGGCACTGTTTACTTCTTTGTTCCTTAAGCTGTAGATGAAGGGGTTAAGCATGGGAATCACTAAAGTATAAAACACAGAGGCCATTTTATCTGTATCAAAGGAGTGAGTGGTGTTGGGCTGCATATACATAAATAGTAGAGACCCATAGAACACTACCACCACCATCAGGTGAGAACCACATGTGGAGAAAGCTTTTTTCCTGCTCTCTGCAGAACGTATTTGAAATATTACTGTCAGGATCAGTATGTAGGACATTAGGATGACCAGGAGGGAAGAGATCAAATTAAATGCTGAAAACAGTATGATCAACAATTCTATTTCTTGTGCGTTTGAGCAGAGCATAAGTAACAAGGGAACATCATCACAGTAGAAATGACTGATGACATTAGAGCCACAAAAAGTCAATGTAAAAATCTTAATAGTAAACATGAGTGCCTGAAAGCTACTGTAGAGGTATGGAATGCCTACCAGCATATGACAAAGTCTCTGGGACATGATAACATGGTATAGCAGAGGGTTGCAGATAGCCAAGTAGCGGTCATAGGCCATGGCTGACAAGATAAAAAATTCACTGATAATGAACATAAGGAAGAAAGCCAACTGTGTGGCACATGCATAATAGGAAATGGTATTTTGATCCACAACAAAATTCACCAGCATCTTGGGGCAAATGACAGTAGAATTACCAAGATCAATGAAAGCCAGGTATTTGATAAAGAAGTACATAGGTGTGTGCAGCCAGGAATCCACTTGAGTTAAGATGATCATGCCCAGATTTCCCACCACTGTGATTGTGTAGATGATGAGGAAGGCTCCGAAAAGGGGAGTCTGAAGCTCAGGCTGCTTTGTGACCCCCATCAGAATGAATTCAGTCAGTGATGATCGATTCTGTTGGTCCATTTAGTCCAGTTAGCTTTTCTGGAAAGAAATAGGTTAGTTTTCCCATGATGTCATTTAATTAAGTATAATATTTTTAGAGAGAATAGATATTTTACTTCATGACAAGGGATAGAAAAGTAATTTCCATATCTTATTTTGAAACTAAAATAAAGGACAGAATCTTCTACATTCCAAAAAGTGGAAATCCTAGGAAATCACATGAACTGTTACTACAGATTAAATAGAGTCAGTGATGTTTGGAAAATATCCGTTGATTTAAATTACCATATAGGTATTAACACAGAAATATAGACTTTATTTCATCTATACAAGGATATCACATTTTTCTTTAATACACTTCCACTTTCATCTGAGAATTCTTTTGGACTTCTCAAATTGCACAATATAGTATATATTGTACAATTGTACAATACAAAGCATAGTACCATAATTTTTAAAATGTTTCACGGTTAAGTGCTGCCTTCTGCATTTCATAAAATTTACATACGCTTCCCTGGTGGCTCAATTGGCAAAGAATCTGCCTGCAATGCAGAAGACCCAGGTTCTATCCCTGGGTGGAGAAGATGCTCTGGAGGAGAAAATGGCAACCCACTCCAGCATTCTAGCCTGGAAAATCCCATGGACAGAGGAGCCTGGTAGGCTGCAGTCCATGGGGTCACAAAAAGTCAAATACTTAGCGACTAAATCACCAGTCAGTAAAAACAATTAGAACTTCTCTTAGCTTAATCCATCTGGATTCCCTTTTTTTTCAGTTTCTCTTCCAACAAAATCTGGAACTCTGTAAGCATGACTTTCAATTGGAGGAGTAATTCGAGTTCAAAAATCTCAATCAGAGAAAATATAGGATAGAATTATTAAAAGTAATAAAATGCTCAACTTTTGCCTGAGAAATCCAAATGGGCCAAGGCAGAAACTCGTATCTGGTGAAACTTGTGGAATCTGTCGATGAAAAAATTTATCAGTTGATCTAAGAATTAAGTAGAAGATCTTATTTGAACCAGACTAAGGATTATAACCCAGAAACAGCCTCTCAGAAAGTTCTGGAATTGTTCTATCTTTTAAAGGTCAAAGCACAGTCAAGTAATTTTCTGAGACGAAGAGCTGTTCATTGAATGATGTATTTTTGACAGTGTAAACAAACCAGATCTACATGTACAATTAGTGATGGGTCAGGGGTCATCATGGTGAGCCCCTTACAAGAAGGAAGGTTATTTCCTAAGGATTTATCTTGCTGATGCTAGGAGAACGTGTCTCTTTGTTTTTCAGTAGACATTTCTGCTGATGGGAAGACACAGTGCACAGTAGAGGGGAGAGAGGATGTCAAAGGAAGAGAAACAAAAATTATGTACACATTTCTCTGACTTGCCTTAGAACGTGCATTTTTATTTCATCAGAGCTGTCAGAGAGGAAAGAATTCTCCTCTACCATCTTCCTAAGTTCTCTTAGCTGGTTGGTGGGTCTGAGAATTAAATTGCCATCAGATAGATTTGCAGGAAGAAATCAAATAAAAGTTGTAGGACATGTATACATGGAAGCAACTCAGGAAAACTGAGTAGCTCATCAAAATGGCCAAAGTCTTTACCTTAAATACTGTCTTCAGCTAGAGACAAAAGAGGATGTTGAGGGTAGTGGTTTGGGACTTCAAAGGAGCAGGAGGGAATTCGCATGGAGATGGAAAAACAAATGCTTCATAAACTGATATCTGCTGGGTCTGGTAGAGAGAGTGGTACAGAGTGGACTTGGATCTCTAGGCTTTGCCTGCATTTGCCTGACTACACCTAGCCGACTTTCTCTGCAGATGTCAACAGCGCTTTATCTAGTATTTTTTAGACAATCAGGGGGAAGATCAAAAATTCTTCTGGAGTCTTTTGGATCTTGATTGTTTTCAGCTGGAAATAACCCACATGCCAAAGAGACATTTTGGGGGGCTTGGGGGTCAAATATTGCTCCCTTACAAAGCCAACCGGAAGGTTAGCTGGAGTCTGAGGCCACTCAGTGGCACTTTGTAGATTTTAGTACTGATTTAGCCAGTTTGATTCAAAGACTAGGGATGTAATACTGGAGATTGCTGAGCTATTTCTACCCCTTTCTCCTAGATGATGTCGTCTGCAGAGTCCCCATTGAATCCCATTCTGCTTTCAGGCCCCTTCTCATTTTACAGATAAGAACCCAGTGTTTCAGACTCTACTCTCAAGGTTTTCCTGCAGAATGGGAGACACACTGAGTTCAGTTCAGTTCAGTCACTCAGTCCTGTCCGACTCTGTGATCCCATGGACTGCAGCTCACCAGGCCTCCCTGTCCATTCCAACTCCCGGAGTTTACTCAAACTCATGTCCATTGAGTCGGTGATGCCATCCAACCATCTCATCCTCTGTCAACCCCTTCTCCTCCTGCCCTCAATCTTTCCCAGCATCAGGGTCTTTTCAAATGAGTCAGCTCTTCACATCAGGTGGCCAAAGTCTTGGAGTTTCAGCTTCAACATCAGTCCTTCCAATGAACACTTAGGACTGATCTCCTTTAGGATGGACTGGTTGGATCTCCTTGCAGTCCAAGGGACTCTCAAGAGTCTTCTCCAACACCACACTTCAAAAGCATCAATTCTTTGGTGTTCAGCTTTCTTTATAGTCCAACTCTCACATCCATATATGACTACTGGAAAAACGATAGCCTTGACTAGATGGACCTTTGTTGGCAAAGTAATATTTCTGATTTTTAATATGCTGTCTAGGTTGGTCATAACTGAGTTAAGACAATCCAAAATTCCAGTACCCTTTCAAGTCTTCAGTGTTTGCCAAGAATTATTTTAGTGTTTACTGAGTTGATCTCCATTTTCAGCGTTAGTGATTACCTCCCTCTGAAGATGTCTTGATTCTTTTACCCTGCTCATTCTAGTATGAGAATTTACCCCATTAAAATACTTTGAAATGCACAATACAGTATTATTAACTGTGTACACAATGGCGTATAGCATATTTTTATCCTATTCGTCTTGCAAAATTGTAATTTTATACCTGTTGATTAAAAGTTCCCCATATGATCCAACAACCTCACTTCTACTATTTATAGAAATAGCAGCTGCTAGAATCTTAAAGAGGTATTGATATCCTGTCCATTCTTCTATTTCAGGAAAGAATATCTCCAGTCATTTTGATGCAGCATTTTATGCACTTCCATTTAGGGAATTAAGGCATTAAAAAATGCAAAAATTATGCAAAAGAATGACTGACTTTTCAGTCTTCAGACATAATGATAGCAGTTAGGAGTTATCTGAGGGTCAGGGCTTTCTCAGTAACTCTTAAATCATTCTATTTATTTGCCAGTCTATTTTTTTTCAGTTTACAAAGCCTTTCCTGAAAACAAACAAGCAAACAAAAAACACAAATCAAGTAGTAAGCAACCAGTAGGGGAAAAAAGCAGACAACTAAAAAATGTAAAAGTTCATATATAAGGACTTTATTAGTCACTTAGTTGTGTCCAACTTTTTGTGAGCCCAAGGACTATAGGCTGCCAGGCTCCTTTGTCTGTGGAATTCTCCAGGAAAGAATACTGGAGTGGGTAGACATTCCCTTCTCCAGAGGATCTTCCCAGCTCTGAGATCAAACCCTCCTGCATTGTAGGCAGATTCTTTAGCATATGAGCCACCAGGAAAGTGCCGTAAAGACTTATATCATTATATTAAAATTGTTTTCACTTAAAATATTGCAAATTTTTAAAATATATATTATAATATATAATACATAATTTAATGTATTCTTTTTAAATATTGCATTGTATATGTTTATATGAATAATAATAATCAAATAGTACAAAATACATCTACTAAAAATTCTTTTATCTAAAATTCAGAGGTAACTGGGCATCCTATATCTTATCTAGATGAATGTTAATCTTAATAGATTCTAATAGATGAGATCAGTGATGATTTTTTCAGATAGTCCTAACTTTTTCATCCCATGAAATATCCAAATGCACTCTCACATTTCAGAAATCAAGTGGATATATTACTTCTAGTCAATTCATAGGATCTAATACTCTAAAAATTTCATACTACTCCAGATAAAAAGGGAGATAATAATGTTTTTGTCATGTAAAGAATTAGTGCTCAGTGACCATTAAGAGTCATAGAGTCCATGGTCAGAGGCCAGAAAACTTAGGAAATGACAAACACCCAGGTGATAATCAAAATCGACAACTTCTATCCACTCACCTTTAATGAAGAATTGGATTTTCTTCTCCAAAATTACTTTTTGTTTGGGTAAGGAGAATATATACCTTTTGTCTTCCTCTGTGATGATCCCAGAGGAAGTAGTATAATTTATTCAGATGATTGCACCTAAATCATCTGAACATTTTTAAAAAACTGCCTGTGGTGACTGCTAATTATTCAGAATGTTCTGCATATTCCCAATTGAAAGAAAAAAAAAAAGTGTAAGGGATAATTCAAGGAAAGAAACCAAACAGCGCAAATGATCTGTGCAGTTCACGGAGAGCTGTGTAAAAATACGTATCCTCTCACACAGAGTCAATGATTGAAGTAGCAATGAAAAATTCTTCAATCAGCTTTATTCCAGTAAAACTGGAACAATTACAAAACCCATGATAAATTTTAAATGGCATTATCATTATCACATACTTTATTTTTAAATGGCATTATCATTATCACATACTTTTTTTTTATTTAAATGTGTTACTCAAGTAAAAATATGTAGTGAACACTGGGTTAAAAATATGTCATTTAATGTATGTGAGATAGGTTTTATTTCCATATTCAGAGGACATCAAGTTTCGGAGAACCAGATAATTTGACCAAAGCCATATAATTGATAACTAGACGATTTGAAATTAAACCCTCATCTTTAAATGGATAATATATTCTTGTCTTGTCCTTCCATATGACCAACCATAACAATCACTGGGATGCAGTATTTTACTGTGATGATCGCCTCAACCACAGTGTTGCCTGAACTGAGATTCAACCATGCTTGGATAATGTTCAGTACAACCTCATCAAGAATAAAATCTAATATAAAATATTATATTCCCTCTCATAATATTTTACCTGTGCCCTCTTCCTCTATGACTTCTGTACATACAATAATTGAGGGGAATTCATATACAGTTAAAGATGGATCTAAATTGTACAAATGGATAAGTTCTGAAAACTGTTTTATTTGTTCCTAATACCTAAATCAATACATAGAACACTTTCAGTCCCACAGAAATTTTTCTGATGCTTTATATCCTTTATCTAGACCATTTCCATTGTAGAAATGTTCCTCTCCCCTTTACACCTCAAACAAAATCCTCCCACCTCAAACAAAATCCTCCCACCTCCAGCAACTGCTGCTCTGGTTTGTTTCCATAAACTTGTTTTCCCCGTCCCTGAGTTTCATGTAAGTAGAGTAATGCAATACATACTGTTAATATGGCATCTTTCACTTCATATAGTGATTTTGAAATTTATCTATGCTGTGATTTTTATAGCTACATTCCAATACATGCATGTGACACCATTCTTTAGTCATTGATGAATATTAGTGTTTTGGGTTATTATAAAAAGCTTAGTATAAACATTTCCATTTAAATATGTTTGCGGAAGGATGAGTTAATTTCTCGCAGTTAGATGTAAGGGTGAAATTACTGGATCACAGGATAAATGAATGTTTAAGCTTATAAGAAATTTGAAGCCTTCCAAGCTTATTGTAGCTTTTTACATTACCAACAAATATCCATGAGAGTCCCATTTTCTGAGTATCTGTGCCAATATTTCATGTAGAAGTTTTAAAATTTTGAAATAGAAATTAGTGAAAATTATTTCATTGTGATTTTTTTTTTGCTTGAAGACTAATAATAATAAACACTTTTCTGTATAAAATATGATTCTTCCATACACTTCCTTCTGAAGCATCTACCCTTTGGTTCATTTTAATTTTATTGTTTCTCTTTCTGATCAATATATTTTTTTGAACTTTTATATCTGTGCTAGATAAAACTACTTATTCAGAATTCCTCTATACGTTTTACTGTTTTATTAGTTATTTGGCCCAGGGTCCTGCAGTGATACAAAGAAGAATTGTGCTACCACTAGGGAGGGCAGGAAACCCTATCCCACCTTTGCTCCTGTGTGCTCAGTGGCTTCAGCCCTATCAGACTCTCTGCGATCCCATGGATTGTAGTGGCCAGGCTCCTCTGTCCATGGGATTCTCCAGGCAAGAATACTGGAGGGGATTGCCATTCCCTCCTCCAGGGGATCTTCCCAAACCCCTGAATTTCCTGTGTCTTCTGCCTTGCAGGTGAGATTCTTTACCACTGAGCTACCAGGGAAGCCACTCAAATATAAAAGAGATTTGGGAATGAAGTGGGAAGGGGAGACTGAAAAGTTAAAGCCACCACTCAAACTATACAGAACTATCTAAAGACTGAGAAGGGAGAAAAAGAACAAAGAACCAATTTCTGCTGCCCTTTCAAGGCTTGTCCTAATTTTCTTGCACATTTGTGTGTTAAGAAATTTTTTATTGTATCTTGGATACTGTAATATCCTGCTATGTCTGAATATTGGTGTCCTTATCTTAAGGGAGTTGATTTTATTTGTCCTTTTTTCTTTTAGCAGAAAACTGACATGCTTTGACTCAAACTCTGTCTCATGGGTTGTAATACTAATATTACTTCATATTTTTAGCTCTGTCTAGCATGTGGAGTCTGCACCACACTTTCATGGTTCAGGATCAGTGAACTGGACAATGTTTTTACACAGGATATTAATCTCCCCTTCCCTGGCTTTCTCCTTCCTAGAATTCATCCCTCTTTCATTTTTTCCCTTTGACTATGTTTGTCCCAATTCTGTCTCTTTTGTTGTTCAGCTCAGAAAGGCTGTGGGCTATTTACAGGGTATTCATTTGTTGCAAGATTAAGCCCTTCTGAAAATAGAATTTGTAAAATGAGAACATCATTGTTCCATTAATGAATGTCTAATGCCTTTCATAATTTGCTTAATTTTCTGTCTGCAGTACTTTCAAGGTTGGCTATTTCTTTTTTTCTCAAAGTTTTTAACTGTGATGTGATATCTTATCAAAATTTACCTGGTGATTGCCAGAAGCAGATAAGGAAAATGTGTATTTCTTTAAATTTCTAGGTTGTGTTTTTGTCTCATATAAAATTATTGTTTGCTATTTTCCCAGTGTTGTTAAACATTTGTTCATTTTCTTTTAGTGAGCATTATTTTTCACAAAGTCAGTGTTTCTTCTTCTTTTTTTTCAATATATGATGTGTTTTTCTTAGGCCTGTCAAGTATCAAACTTTTTAGTGATTTCTATTTATCTCTTGGTACTTAAATGTAGAGAGTTCTATTCTTTTGCATCTTTTTCACTAAGTTATTTCTTCAATATCTAATCAGCTTTTAACAAATACAGAGTAAAATGTTCATTCTTGATACTCTACTGAATCCTAGTGGCTCAATTTGGTTTTCTATTATAACTCTTAGTTCTAATTTTCATGTTTATATTTACCTTTGAATTCTTAAAATATTTGCTACTGTTTTTAAAGTCCTTGTTTATTCTGGGGCTTCCCTGGTGGCTCGGATGGTAATGAATGTCCCTTCAATGCAGGAGACACATGATCCCTGGTTTGGGAAGGTCTCCTGAAGAAGGAAATGGCTGCCCACTCCAGTATTCCTGCCTGGAAAATTCCATGGAGAGAGGAGCCTGGCGGGCTACAGCCTATGGGGTTGCAAAGAGTTGGGCACAACTGAGGGACTAACCCTTTCACCACTTATTCTCTCATCTCTGTTTTTCCTGGATCTAGAAATGATGACATATTTCTCATGGTTATGGATAACATTTTCTCTTCAACTTGCAGATATTTCTTTGGATGCTGGACATTGAGAACATTTTTCAATTGAGTCCATAGTTTTTTGTTTTTCTCTATCTTCAAAGTGTTGGGATTTGTATTGCCAGTCAGTTTATTTGCTGGCTCACCTGCTTAATCCTTTTGAGAGTTGATGTTGAGTTCTGTTAGATGGAGTATAGTGGATTATTTCCTTTGGGGCAAGTTCTCTCTTCAGCTGTCTTTATTGAAAGCCCTACATGTTCAATGACATTCTTCAATAAGATTTGACAAATTTGAATGTGTCCCAAGCCTATGAGAACTTGTAGTTTTCAAGGTACAAATTCCTTGCAGTTCCTTTTTTTCCTAGTAGCTATTCTTGACTTTCTCTTTAGCTGTTAAATCATGTCTGACTCTTGTGACCCCCATGGACTGTAGTCCACCAGGATCCTGTGCCCATGGGATTCTCCAGGCAAGAATACTGGAGCGGGTTGCTGTTTCCTTCTTCAGGGGATCTTCCAGACCCAGGAATCAAACCTGGGTCTCCTGCATTGTAGGCCAATTCTTTACCAACTGCGCTATGAGGGAAGCCCATTCTTGGCTTGGCTTTATACAATCTCAATAGCTGCAATTTAGAAACCATCGGAAATGACTCAAGCCAACTTAATGCTAATATGAAATCATTTTGCTCAGGTGTTTCCACTCCAGTTCTCAGCCCTGCATATTCTAGGCACTGTAGCCCTTCCTGACCTGACTCAGTGTCTTCCTCTCTACATGACTATCATGTTCTTCATGTGCCCCACCATCATTCCATGTCAGGGGCCAGTAATCATGATCCTTCTGTCATGGACCACCAGTTGTCAAATATCTGAAAACTTGTGTTACATGTCTGTCTCTAATTTTCAAGTTATTTTTAGCAACAGAGTTATTAAAATCCAATATTCTTGTTACAGAGATTGATAAAAGCCCTTGGGAAATGCATGCTACCAATTTTCCTACTTGTCTAATTTGAGCATTCTCTCATTTCTCCCCATGGTGATTACCCATTTTTTTAATTTAAATTATCGATTTTAAACTCAACATTCTATTTTAATTATAGATTTCTATATAATCTAACAGAGAAGGCAATGGCATCCCACTCCAGTACTCTTGCCTGGAAAATCCCATGGATGGAGGAGCCTGGTGGGCTGCAGTCCATGGGGTCGCTAAGAGTCAGATACGACTGAGCGACTTCACTTTCACTTTTCACTTTCATGCATTGGAGAAGGAAATGGCAACCCACTCCAGTGTTCTTGCCTGGAGAATCCCAGGGATGGAGGAGCCTGGTGGGCTGCCATCTATGGGGTCGCACAGAGTCGGACACGACTGAAGCGACTTCAGATCAGATCAGATCAGTCACTCAGTCGTGTCCGACTCTTTGCGACCCCATGAATCGCAGTACGCCAGGCCTCCCTGTCCATCACCAACTCCCGGAGTTCACTCAGACTCACGTCCATCCAGTCAGTGATGCCATCCAGCCATCTCATCCTCTGTCATCCCCTTCTCCTCTTGCCCCCAATCCCTCCCAGCATCAGAGTCTTTTCCAATAAGTCAACTCTTCGCATGAGGTGGCCAAAGTACTGGGGTTTCAGCTTTAGCATCATTCCTTCCAAAGACGTCCCAGGGCTAATCTCCTTCAGAATGGACTGGTTGGATCTCCTGAAGCGACTTAGTAGCACATAATCTAAGTGTCTTTGGGAGTATATTTATTCTCCAATCTTTTTAAAAATGAAGATTGAAGCATTTTTGATAACCCGTTTATCTCTGTTTGTAAATGATGCCTAGAATATCTTGTTCTTCAGTAAATTTTAGTTTGATGAATGTAAGCCTTGAATTTTCACCAGAGTTCTAGAAGGATTCTTTTGAACTCAGTTTCCAAGTTAAACTGAAAATAGAGATCTGCAATCTAACCACCAGAAATTCACTTTTTTATTCTCTGTGTATGATGCTTTTAAAGAATCTTTAAAATTAACTGTTTTCAGTTTCCTTATCTTGCATATCTGCATAACCATCCTAGTGACACCTGACCATTTATTATTAGGTAAACCTCTGTTCTGTGGAGCAAATTCATTATTTTTCTTTTTAAATTTTACTGAATTCAAGAATCCTCAAAACTTGATGGTTTAAAAAATTCTTTATAGTGTTTTAGTTAATTACACACTTTAGGGACTTTTATGAATCAGGGGAAAATGTAAAGTCCCTTAAGAACTGTGTTTCCCAAGGTTTCCTTTGTTAACTTTGTAACATTTAAGCTGTAGTAGAACTCATTAGAAGCTGATGTAAAAAGTGCCTGTATGTGTATATATATATATATATATATATATTTATATTTCGTTGTACCTTCTATTCAAATTTGTTCTTTTAGAGCAAAAATAAAAAATGTTAAAAATTTGTTACTTTGTTACTCTATTTATTGTGTATTAATGATGATTTGCCTTCAGTTGTTTTACTTGGAGATATCATCTTCATCATAAACTTTTAATTATTGTTTTTAATAAAGTTTAAAAAAAAAGAAAACATGGAAAACAACATGAAGTTTCTAAAGCTGAAATTTTAAAATATTTTCTTTTGGTAAGTTGAATTTATTTTACAATAATTGACTTCTTTTGTTTTTAAATTTTTTCCCATATTTTAATACATCACTTAGAAAGATTGTTTTACATGTGATAGAATCATGAGTGTTAAGAATATTAGAGGTCATTTAAACCACATTCACTCTATCCACTCCACCTGTATCATCTAGTTTTATTCGCAATATTGTCTTATGTTTTACAGGGATAGGTGTGCCTGATAAGTAATATAATTTAATTTCTAAATTCCATTTGGAAATCCTTTTTAATTATGCTTACAATGAAAACTATCTGTAAAGATACTGTAAAGTATCTTTCCTTGAGACAATGCTATTTAATTGATACTATACAAAGATGAGTTAGAGAGTTAGATGAGAGCTCTAATCAATACAAGTCTTTCTGCAGTGATTGAAGTGTCCTGCAATTAGCACTGTTCAATATAGTGGCTATATAGTCATGTATGACTATTGAGCACTTGAGAGTAAATCAGACTGTAGAATTTCACCTATTTTTATTATGTTTAATTTCTATTTAAACATTCACATAAAGTTACTAATTACTGAATTAGATAGCTCAGATGTGATGAACTAATGTTATATTTTGTTTTGAAATGTCTAGATTCAACATTACAGTTTAAAGAACTCATGCATTTGGCAAATGTTTTGATAAACTGCTAGGCTACAAATTTATGAAAGAAAATATTAAAACATCCGATTCTATTTCATTGTATTTTAAAACAGAATGAACTAAAGGTTTCAAATTTGGAAAATGTTAATAGATTTACTGTTGTACCTTTTTTCATGATTTATACTCATCTGCATGCCTAATAAATTTGTTCACATTGCAATTCTCTGTCAATATATTGCTTATCCACTTACTTATCTCCCCACCTTCCTATTTATCTATCTTATAATTTGTGCACTTTTTTTTTTTTTTGTGCAAAACTACTGTATTTACAAAAATGGCACAAAAGTGAATTCAACAGTCGATGCACATGCACACTTCATTCACATCTTCAATGACAAAAGGTATTCTGAACACTATAGAACTGAATAAGAATACTAGCTTCAACAGCAGCTGTTAAGCAATAGAGTCACATAAGTTACACCAGAATGGGCAAATATTGCCCAAGTAAAATTCTATTGTTAAAGCCGAAACAGATTTAAGGCCATTCACGTTCAAGCACAGGATACAAATCTTTTGGAGCCCCATTTATTTGTGTTTGAAATATATGACCTCTCTTCTAACTTGTGGTCTTAAACTTCTGTTTACAAAACCCAAAAGGAAAATCCAGAAGAAACCAACAGTAGAGGTTATATTAAATAAGAGTAACATACAAAGCTATAATTAAGATGAATTAAAGAAAGCCAACATTTAAACTGCAAAACTTGTTAGTTACTTGTTGGATCCAGCCCTACACTAGGAGTTAGGTAATATATACAATTATTTTCAAGTAGATTACTTTATGTTGCTCTAACATGTTCTTTTCATCAGTGCACTGTTAAACTAATCAAAAACTCTACACATGTATATTCCCTTAAAATAGCAGCACACACTACCGCTACCTGCAAAGCCATCACTCTCAAATGACACATGGAGTAAAAGGAAATAAAAAGCAGAGGAGTAACATATTAAGGAGAAATAATGGGCATTAGAAGATTCATGCAGTTCAGCTCTTTTTAATCAGCCAGCCAGTTTGCTAGCAACAAGAGATGGTTTCCGTTGAGGAAGGTCCTGTGGAGTGGGAATGTGGTCACCAGTGACCTCTGTCTTATCCGGGGTTGCAGTAGGAAGTTGCTTGTTCTTCATTTTTGCTTTAGCCATGTTGTAATCCCCAGAATCAAAATATTTTTGCCCTTTCTGCAATCGTTTCCTTAAAAAATCGGAACCTCCAGGCTTTTGTCCCAGATGAGGATACCTTGCTTTTAATTTTGCTTCTTCAGCTTTCTCTGGACTAGTCACTTTATCTTCCATTTCCTTCTGCTCCTCCGCGGACGCTGCCTCGGGGACTTCCGCAGACATACTGCTCCCTCTTACTCCGCTTCTCCAGTTCTGCGACCACTTATTTTTAACTCAAAGCAAAACCTAGCATTTTTCCATAGTATCTATTTTCAGTAATCATGTGATGTAGGTGTGATTGTACTAGTATGAAAGAAGATAAACGACCTTCCCAAAGTCAATAAATCAATAAATGACAGCAATATATTTTAATTGTAGATTGAGCTGATGCCAACTACTTCACTTTTGTGGCAGTTGAATTATTTATTAAAATAAATTAATAGAATTGACATAGATAAACCAAATTTTATCATTGTGTTTATTTCTTTATATCTAAAAATATATGGAGAGCCCTATCCTCTTATGGATGTATTGATTCTTATATAAGCATAGTGGGGCTTCCTAGGCAGTATGGTGGTAAAGAATCTGCCTGTCAATGTAGAAGGCAAAAGAAACACAAGTTCCATCCCTGAATCCATAAGAGTCCTTGGAGGAGGAAATGACAACTCCCTTCAGTATTTTTGTCTGGAAAATCCCATGGACAGAGGAGCCTGGTGGGGTTGAAAAGTGTCAGAAATGACAGAGCACTCACATAGCATAGAAGCCTGGTACAATGGACTAAAAAAGCCTAAGTAACCAAGCTACCTAAGGAATAGAAACTGGATTTAGAAAACCATAGTGTTCCGTGGTGGCTCAAACTGTGAAGAATCTGCCTGCAATGCAAGAGACCTGGATTCAGTCCCTGGTCAAGAAGAAAATGGGATACCCCCTCCAGTATTCTTGCCTGGAGAATTCCAAGGACAGAGGAGACTGACAGGATACACTCCCTGGGCTCACAAAGAGTCAGGCTTGACTGAGTGACTTTCATTTCATAGTGCTGTTTTACTAACACACACACACACACACACACACACACACACACACACACACACATATATATATATATATATTAGAGAGAGAGAGAGAGAGACCCGAATTCAATCCCTGGGTTGAGAAGAGAATGGCTACCAACTCCAGTATTCTTGCTTGGAGAATGCCAACGACAGAGGAGACTGGTGGGCAATGGTTCCTGAGCTCACAAAGAGTTGGGTAAAACTGAAAGACTAAGCACAGCACAGCATACACATATATAAATATAAATATATACATCTGCCTAAATGTGGGAGACCTGGGTTCGATCCCTGAGTCAGGAAGATCCTCTGAAGAAGAAAATGCCAACCCACTCCAGTACTCTTGCCTAGAAAAATCCCATGGACAGAAGAACATGGTAGACTACAGTCCATGGGGTCGCAAAGAGTCAGACACAACTGAGCCACATTTAAATTTTATACATAGAATTATATAAAGGCTACAAAAAACATTCCAGAACAATAAATGATTGTGTTATTCCACATTTTACATTTTATCTTTTCTATGTATATGTGTATATATATATATATATATGTTTATATGTGAATGTTTATAATAAATAGTTAAATATTATGTATAAAAATTTATATAACAACAGATGTAGCTAAAAAGCCCCATGTAATATATAACAGCTTTTAACTGCTCTGTTTAGACAAGATCTTGTTTTCTATGTTCTGAGTCTCACCCTTGTGTGATTTCACTGAGGGTCTCTCTCTGTGATGCTTATAAGGAAGTGTCATAAGAGGCCAGAGATTTATGCACCTTAAAGAGCATCATGGCATCTTTGGAGGTCAGGACTCCATCTCACAGCTTTGCTTTAATCTGGCTATATCATAGTGCTTTTATAGATTAACAATGAAGATAATAGTACAGCTGACTAAAGATCTTCTTGTAATTTACTCCTTTAAAAATGAAGGCTTTTAAAGAAGGATAAAGTTTAATTTTGTGAATTCCTTATATTTTCCATCAGTGTCCTTCAAGCCAGTATCACTTTCTCATAGAGGCAGACACTTGGAGACAGAATTAGATTTTTGAGAGCCAAAATGAATTTTCATATATTTGCTTATGGAGTAGAATTATAACTAGCACTAAATGAAAAAAATAAAAATAAATACATAAATATTTTGGTTCGGCAAAATAATTTATTTTTCCAAGGACAGAAGCCTATACATATCTCTCGAAGTCTTTAATATTAAACACCAGATTCTCCTGTATACATTCTAATCCCCACATCTGTTTTACTTACAGATTTCAAGATTAAGGAATTAAATGGCTGCAAAGAATTTTACGGTTGTTACTGAATTTATTCTTTTGGGACTGACAGACAATACTGAACTGAAAGTTGTTTTATTTGTGTTGTTCCTGGTTATTTATGCTATTACTTTGGTGGGGAATCTGGGCATGATGATCTTCTTAATCCAAGTCACCCCCAAGCTCCGCACACTCATGTACTTTTTCCTCAGCTGCCTTTCATCTGTGGATGCCTGTTATTCATCTGTTATTGCACCAAAATTGCTGATCAGCTTCCTAGTTGTGAGGCAAACCATCTCCTTCTCTGCCTGCATAGTGCAGCATTTGTTTTTTGGGGTGTTCATCACCATAGAAGGCTTCTTGCTGTCCATGATGGCTTATGACTATTATGTAGCCATTGTCAACACTTTGCTTTATGCTGCAGCCATGTCTAAGAGGAAGTCTGTAGGACTGGTCACTGGATCACTCATTGGTGGAATGATTAACTCACTGACCCACACCATCAGCTTTGGGAGATTGTCTTTCTGCAGGTCCAATGTCATCAGCCACTTCTGTGATGTCCCCCCACTGCTGAAGTTGTCATGTTCTGATACCTCCATGAACGAGCTGTTGCTCCTAACCTCCTCTGGAGTCATTGCCATGGCCACCTTCTTGATTGTGATCATTTCCTACACCTTCATTGCTGTTGCTATCCTGAGGATCCGCTCAGCAGCAGGCAGACAGAAAGCCTTCTCCACCTGTGCCTCTCACCTGACCACTGTGACCATATTCTACAGCACCTTGAGTTTTAATTACATTCAGCCAAGTTCCCAGTATTCTGTAGAACAAGAGAAGGTGATTTCAGTGTTCTATACACTAGTGATTCCCATGTTATACCCACTGATTTACAGTCTGAGAAACAAAGAGGTAAAGGCTGCTGTGAGAAGGGCCATAGAAATAAAACATTGGTCATGCTAATTTCACATTATTTAGCCCTATAGCAGTCAATCAGTCAATTCTTCCCTTACCAACATCCACATGAATTCAATGAATTCTAGAGCTTCTAAGTATAGGACAAATTATTTCATTCTGTGTAGTCCTTTTCACATGAGAAACTGAGACTAGAAATCAGAAGTGATTTTATGCATAAGTCAATTTTTAAAAAGCCAAACTAAAAACTCAGGTTAATAATATCTGTACTAATCACTTTTAATAAAATGATTTTAATAAATTTATTTTATCAATTCATAGAATTACATGCATCTTCTCTGAAATTTGGAAAACAAAGTTTGTGAATGTGTGTATAGTATTGGAGATATAAAGAATGAAATATTTTTATAAAATACTTAAATGTATTGACTCAGAAATGAAAATAACTTTATACATGGCATTTTCTTTACCTCTTAAAGCTTGTATTAAAATTTTAAATATAGGGGGAGGAGCCAAGATGGCAGAGGAGTAGGACGGGGAGAACACTTTCTCCCCCACAAATTCATCAAAAGAGCATTTAAACATCGAGTAAATCCCACAAAATCCGGCAGAGGACATCAGGCACCCAGAAAAGCAACCCAACCCTTCGAAAGGAGGTAGGAAAAAATATAAAAGACAAAAAAAGAGACAAAAGAGGGAGGGACGGAGTTCCATCCCAGGAAGGGAGTCTTAAAAAGAGAGAAGTTTCCAAACACCAGGAAACCTTCTCACTGCCGAATCTGTGCCGAGCTTTGGAAGCACAGAGGGCAACATAACAGGGAGAAAAAATAAATAAACAATTAAAACTTGCAGATTGTGAGCCCTACGGTAACTCCCCCAGCAGAGAAGCAGCGCAGAGGCCTGCACACGCCATTAGCAAGCGGGGGCTGGGCAGGGAGGCGTGGCGCGGGCTGCATTGCTTAGAGTAAGAATCTGGCCTGAATACCCTGAGCGCTATCTGAGCGAAATAATTTGGGCTAGCAAACCAGACTGCGGGATATCTACCACGTGAAAAGCCAGCCCTAACCTAAGACACCGCCAGGCCCACGCACGGAACAAAGGACTGAACAGAGATAGCCGGCTGCAGACCTTCCCCCTCTGGTGACAGGCAGCCAGAGCTGGAAGGGGGCAATCGCAGCCCCAGAGAGACATTATCTATAAAACTGTAAGCAGGCTTCTTTGCTAATTAAAAGTTCTTGGGGGTCTGGATGGTCAACATCTGCCTGAGAAGGTGCGCCGGTTGTACACCCAGATAACCGAGTGGTGGGGAGGCGATAAGTCGCAGCCTTGGTGCTCACCAAACACCTCATCACCTGAGCTGCTTGGACCTAGGAAGAGCACAAAACGCAGGCCCAACTGAGTCTACGCCTCTGAGGACTACCCGAGTGGCTGAACCTGAGCGGCTTGGACCTGGGAGGCGCATGCAGCTCAGGGCCGGCCTAGGATTGTTCCCGGCGGAATAACCTAGAGCCCGAGCAGTGTGGACATGGAGGCTACACGCGCCGTGAGCGGGGGCAGACCCAGTGTGGCTGAGGCACTGCGAGCGCATGCCAGTGTTATTGTTTGCAGCATCCCTCCCTCCCTCCCCACAGCGGGACTGAACAAGTGAGCCTGAAAAAAAAAAAAAAAAGTGTCCTCCACCGTCCCCTTTGTGTCAGGGCGGAAACCAGACACTGAAGAGACCAGCAAACAGAAGAAGCTATAACAGAGGGAAACGCCTTGGAAGCTACAGGCAGTAGATTAAAACCCTGTGGTTACTACGGACTACATAGGAAGGGGCCTATAGATCTTGAGAAATATAAGTCGGACCAAGGAAATAGCCAAAAATGAACTGAACCCACAATACTCACAACAAAACCAGAGAAAGTCCTAGATATATTTTTACTATTTTTACGATCATTATTATTTTTTATTTTTTTTAATGTTAAGTCCTCTATTGTTCCTTCAATTTTCACTTTTATAACCTATTACTTTGCAAAAAAAAAAAAACAAAACTATTTTTTTCTTCTTCAGCAAACTTCATATATATATATTTCATAATTTTTTGACCTTGTTTTGTTTTTTCTTTGTTTGTTTGTTTGTTTGTTTTCTTCTTTTCTTTAACATTGTATTTTTGAAATTCCAAACTCTACTCCAGATTTTTAATTTTAGCTTTTTGGTATAAGTTATCAATTTTGTACCTATAGTTTTTTTTATAATTTCTGTGACTTTTTTTTTTCTTTCCTCTGTTTCTTTCTCTTCTTATTTTATATAACATTGTATACCTGAAATTCCAAATTCTACTCTAGATTTTTAATTTATGCTTTTTGGTATTTGATATCAATATTGTACCTGTATTTTCTTTATAATTTTTGCGACATTATTTGTTTTTGTTTGTTTGTTTGTTTTATCTCTTCATTTTTCTTCTTCCTTTTTTTTAACATTGCATTTTTGAAATTCCAAACTC
This sequence comes from Bos grunniens, assembly GCF_055505025.1. Lineage (NCBI taxonomy): Eukaryota > Metazoa > Chordata > Mammalia > Artiodactyla > Bovidae > Bos > Bos grunniens. Next base: position 80,469,655 of record NC_141179.1, on the reverse strand, counting down.
TACTGTAGATTTTTAATTTTTGCTTTTTGGTATTAGTTATCAATTTTGTACCTGTATTTTCTTTATAATTTTCGCGACCTTGTTTGTTTTCCTTTGTTCGTTTTTTCTCTCTTTCTTTTCCTTCTTCTTTTCTTTAACATCATATTTTTGAAATTCCAAACTCTACTCTAGATTTTTAATTTTTGCTTTTATGTATTTGTTACCAATTTGGTACCTTTAAGAACCCAATCTTCAGTACCCATTTTTCACTAGGAAGCGAGATTACTGGCTTGACTGCTCTCTCTCCTTTTGGACTCTCCTTTTTCTCCACCAGGTCACCTGTGTCTCCTCCCTAACCCCTCTCTACTCTACCCAACTCTGTGAATTTCTGTGTGTTCCAGACGGTGGAGAACACTTAGGGAACTGATTACTGGTTGGATCTGCCTCCCCCCTTTTCATTCCCCCCTTTTATCCTTCTGGCCACCTCTGTCTCCTTCCTCCTTCTTCTCTTCTCTGTATAACTCCATGAACATCTCTGAGTGGTCCAGTTGTGGAGTGCACATAAGGAAGTGATTACTGGCTAGCCCACTCTCTCCTCTATTGATTCCACCTCATCTCATTCAGGTAACATCTAATTCCCTCCTCCTTCTCTTCTCCATGTAATGCTGTGAACCTCTCTGGGTGACCCTCATGGTAGAGAAACTTTTCACCTTTAATGTAGATGTTTTATAAATGGTGCTGTATAGGAGGAGAAGTTTTGAAACTACTGTAAAAATAAGACCGATAAATGGAGCAGGAGGCTTAAGTCCAAACTCTGACTCCAGGGAACTCCTGACTCCAAGGAACATTAATTGACAGGAGCTCATCAAACGCCTCCATACCGACACTGAAACCAAACACCACACAAGGGCCAATAAGTTCCAGGGCAAGACACACCAAGCAAATTCTCCAGCAACAAAGGAACACAGCCCTGAGCTTCAAGATACAGGCTGCCCAAAGTCACCCCAAAACCATAGACATCTCATAACTCATTACTGGACATTTCATTGCACTCCAGAGAGAAGAAATACAGCTCCACCCACCAGAACACCGACACAAACTTCCCTAACCAGGACACCTTGATAAGCCACCTGTACAAACCCAAACACAGCGAGGAAACGCCACAATAAAGAGAACTCCACAAACTGCCAGAATACTGAAAGGACACCCCAAACTCAGCAATTTAAACAAGATGAAGAGACAGAGGAATACCCAGCAGATAAAGGAATAGGATAAATGCCCACCAAACCTAACAAAAGAGGAAGAAATAGGGAATCTACCTGATAAAGAATTCCGAATAATGATAGTGAAACTGATCCAAAATCTTGAAAACAAAATGGAATCACAGATAAATAGCCTGGAGACAAGGATTGAGAGGATGCAAGAAAGGTTTAACAAGGACCTAGAAGAAATAAAAGAGAGTCAATATATAATGAATAATGCAATAAATGAAATTAAAAACACTCTGGAGGCAACAAATAGTAGAATAACAGAAGCAGAGGATAGGATTAGTGAATTAGAAGATAGAATGGTAGAAATAAATGAATCAGAGAGGATAAAAGAAAAACGAATTAAAAGAAATGAGGACAATCTCAGAGACCTCCAGGACAATATTAAATGCTACAACATTTGAATCATAGGGGTCCCAGAAGAAGAAAACAAAAAGAAAGACCATGAGAAAATACTTGAGGAGATAATAGTTGAAAACTTCCCTAAAATGAGGAAGGAAATAATCACCCAAGTCCAAGAAAGCCAGAGAGTCCCAAACAGGATAAACCCAAGGCAAAACACCCCAAGACACATATTAATCATATTAACAAAGATCAAACACAAAGAACAAATATTAAAAGCAGCAAGGGAAAAACAACAAATAACACACAAGGGAATTCCCATAAGGATAACAGCTGATCTTTCAATAGAAACTCTTCAAGCCAGGAGGGAATGGCAAGATATACTTAAAATGATGAAAGAAAATAACCTACAGCCCAGATTATTGTACCCAGCAAGGATCTTATTCAAATATGAAGGAAAATCAAAAGCTTTTCAGACAAGCAAAAGCTGAGAGAATTCTGCACCACCAAACCAGCTCTCCAACAAATACTAAAGGATATTCTCTAGACAGGAAACACAAAAATGGGGTATAAATTCGAACCCAAAACAATAAAGTAAATGGCAACCAGATCATACTTATCAGTAATTACCTTAAACGTAAATGGGTTGAATGCCCCAACCAAAAGACAAAGACTGGCTGAATGGATACAAAAACAAGACCCCTACATATGTTGTCTACAAGAGACCCACCTCAAAACAGGGGACACATACAGACTGAAAGTGAAGGGCTGGAAAAAGATTTTCCATGCAAATGGGGACCAAAAGAAAGCAGGAGTAGCAATACTCATATCAGATAAAATAGACTTTAAAACAAAGGCTGTGAAAAGAGACAAAGAAGGTCACTACATAATGATCAAAGGATCAATCCAAGAAGAAGATATAACAATTATAAATATATATGCACCCAACATGGGAGCACCGCAGTATGTAAGACAAATGCTAACAAGTATGGAAGGAGAAATTAACAACAACAAAATAATAGTGGGAGACTTTAATACCCCACTCACATCTATGGATAGATCAACTAAACAGAAAATTAACAAGAAAACACAAACTTTAAACAATACAATAGACCAGTTAGACCTAATTGATATCTATAGGACATTTCATCCCAAAACAATGAATTTCACCTTTTTCTCAAGCGCACATGGAACCTTCTCCAGGATAGATCACATCCCGGGCCATAAAGCTAGCCTTGGTAAATTCAAAAAAATAGAAATCATTCCAAGCATCTTTTCTGACCACAATGCAATAAGATTAGACCTCAATTACAGGAGAAAAACTATTAAAAATTTCAACATATGGAGGCTGAACAACATGCTGCTGAATAACCAACAAATCACAGAAGAAATCTAAAAAGAAGTTAAAATTTGCATAGAAACGAATGAAAATGAAAACACAACAACCCAAAACCTGTGGGACACGGTAAAAGCAGTCCTAAGGGGAAAGTTCATAGCAATACAGGCACACCTCAAGAAACAAGAAAAAGTCAAATAAATAAGCTAACTCTACAGCTAAAGTAACTAGAAAAGGAAGAAATGAAGAACCCCAGGGTTAGTAGAAGGAAAGAAATCTTAAAAATTAGAGCAGAAATAAATGCAAAAGAAACAAAAGAGACCATAGCAAAAATCAACAAAACCAAAAGCTGGTTCTTTGAAAGGATAAATAAAATTGACAAACCATTAGCCAGACTCATCAAGAAACCAAGGAGAAAAATCAAATCAATAAAATTAGAAACGAAAATGGTGAGATCACAACAGACAACACGGAAATGCAAAGGATCATAAGAGACTACTATCAACAATTATATGACAATACAATGGACAACGTGGAAGAAATGGACAAATTCTTAGAAAAGTACAACTTTCCAAAACTCGACCAGGAAGAGATAGAAAATCTTAACAGACCCATCACAAGCACGGAAATTGAAACTGTAACCAAAAATCTTCCAGCAAACAAAAGCCCAGGTCCAGACGGCTTCACAGCTGAATTCTACCAAAAATTTAGAGAAGAGCTAACACCTATCCTACTCAAACTCTTCCAGAAAATTGCAGAGGAAGGTAAACTTCCAAACTCATTCTATGAGGCCACCATCACCCTAATACCAAAACCTGACAAAGATCCCACAAAAAAAGAAAACTACAGGCCAATATCACTGATGAACATAGATGCAAAAATCCTTAACAAAATTCTAGCAATCAGAATCCAACAACACATTAAAAAGATCATACACCATGACCAAGTGGGCTTTATCCCAGGGATGCAAGGATTCTTCAATATCCACAAATCAATGAATGTAATACACCACATTAAAAAATTGAAAAATAAAAACCGTATGATTATCTCAATAGATGCAGAGAAAGCCTTTGACAAAATGCATCATCCATTTATGATAAAAACTCTCCAGAAAGCAGGAATAGAAGGAACATACCTCAACATAATAAAAGCTATATATGACAAACCCACAGCAAACATTATCCTCAATGGTGAAAAATTGAAAGCATTTCCTCTAAAGACAGGAACAAGACAAGGGTGCCCACTTTCACCACTACTAGTCAACATATTTTTGGAAGTTTTGGCCACAGCAATCAGAGCAGAAAAATAAATAAAAGGAATCCAAATTGGAAAAGAAGAAGTAAAACATACACTGTTTGCAGATGACATGATCCTCTACATAGAAAGCCCTAAAACTCCACCAGAAAATTACTAGAACTAATCAGTGACTATAGAAAAGTTGCAGGATATAAAATCAACACACAGAAATCCCTTGCATTCCTATACACTAATAATGAGAAAACAGAAAGAGAAATTAAGGAAACAATTCCATTCACCATTGCAACGGAAAGAATAAAATACTTAGGTATATATCTACATAAAGAAACTAAAGACCTATATATAGAAAACTATTAAACACTGGTGAAAGAAATCAAAGAGGACACTAATAGATGGAGAAATATACCATGTTCATGGATTGTAAGATTCAATATAGTGAAAATGAGTATACTACCCAAAGCAATTTATAGATTCAATGCAATCCCTATCAAGCTACCAAAGGTATTCTTCACAGAGCTAGAATAAATAATTTCACAATTTGTATGGAAATACAAAAAACCTCGAATAGCCAAAGCAATCTTGAGAAAGAAGAATGGAACTGGAGGAATCAACCTACCTGACTTCAGGCTCTACTACAAAGCCACAGTTATCAAGACAGTATGGTACTGGCACAAAGACAGAAATATAGATCAATGGAACAAAATAGAAAGCCCAGAGATAAATCCACGCACATATGGACACCTTATCTTTGACAAAGGAGGCAAGAATATACGATGGATTAAAGATAGTCTCTTTAACAAGTGGTGCTGGGAAATCTGGTCAACCACTTGTAAAAGAATGAAACTAGAACACTTTCTAACACCATACACAAAAATAAACTCAAAATGGATTAAAGATCTCAATGTAAGACCAGAAACTATAACACTCCTAGAGGAGAACATAGGCAAAACACGCTCTGACATACATCACAGCAGGATCCTTTATGACCCACCTCCCAGAATATTGGAAATAAAAGCAAAAATAAACAAATGGGACCTAATGAAACTTAAAAGCTTCTGCACAACAAAGGAAACTATCAGCAAGGTGAAAAGACAGCCTTCAGAATGGGAGAAAATAATAGCACATGAAGCAACTGACAAACAACTAATCTCAAAAAATATACAAGCAACTCCTACAGCTCAACTCCAGAAAAATAAATGACCCAATCAAAAAATGGGCCAAAGAACTAAATAGACATTTCTCCAAAGAAGACATACAGATGGCTAACAAACACATGAAAAGATGCTCAACATCACTCATTATCAGAGAAATGCAAATCAAAACCACAATGAGGTACCATCTCACACCAGTCAGCATGGCTGCAACCCAAAAAAGTCTACAAATAAATGCTGGAGAGGATGTGGAGAAAAGGGAATCCTCTTACACTGTTGGTGGGAATGCAAACTAGTACAGCCACTATGGAGAACAGTGTGGAGATTCCTTAAAAAACTGAAAACAGAACTGCCTTATGATCCCGTAATCCCACTGCTGGGCATACACACTGAGGAAACCAGAAGGGAAAGAGACACGTGTACCCCAATGTTCATCACAGCACTGCTTATAATAGCCGGGACATGGAAGCAACCTAGAAGTCCATCAGCAGATGAATGGATAAGAAAGCTCTGGTACATATACACAATGGAGTATTACTCAGCCATTAAAAAGAATACATTTGAATCAGTTCTAATGAGGTGGATTAAACTGGAGCCTATTATACAGAGTGAAGTAAGCCAGAAAGAAAAATACCAATACAGTATACTAATGCATATATATGGAATTTAGAAAGATGGTAACAATAACCCTGTGTACGAGACAGCAAAAGAGACACTGATGTATAGAACAGTCTTATGGACTCTGTGGGAGAGGGAGAGGGTGGGAAGATTTGGGAGAAAGGCATTGAAACATGTAAAATATCATGTATGAAACGAGTTGTCAGTCCAGGTTCGATGCATGATACTGGATGCTTGGGGCTAGTGCACTGGGTCGGCCCAGAGGGATGGTATGGGGAGGGAGGAGGGAGGAGGGTTCAGGATGGGGAACACATGTATACCTGTGGTGGATTCTTTTTGATATTTGGCAAAACTAATACAATTATGTAAAGTTTAAAAATAAAATAAAATTAAAAAAATTAAATATTGGTAAATCCCTATATTAGCAAAAAGGACACTATGATTCCAAATGAGATTTTCTAACTAGTAGTGATTTTCTTACTTTTCTTCTTGTTCTTGGACATCCATGACATCAACAAAAATGTTGGGTTGTTGGAAAATGACACTATTGTAATTTTCAATTTGGATGTTCTCTTCCTAAAAAAGGCCTAGTATTAAGATAGACACATATTTGGAATTTGAGAATAGATATAATTCAGCACCCTTTCAGCACCCTTCCCATTCAACTCTGATTTTTAGAACCTACTTTATATTCTTTCAAGATTAAAAAAAGAAGAAGAAGAAGAAAAGAAAAAAACTCTAGCAATCTTTAAATTACAGGATGGGTGTTACTGCTGGATGACAGTTTCTATTCTGCAATGATGGTTTACTTGATTATGTAACTTCAAAACTCCCCATCATTTTAGAAATGATTATCTGTTACCAAAGTTCCTGTGAATATTATTTCAACAAATTTTGAAAATAAAAATTAGTTATACTATGGACAGTTTTCAGTAATTTTAGAGTCTTTATTAACTACTGATATCAGAAAGATACAGATTGGGATTTTTAAAACAAATGAGAAAGTGTTTAAAATAGTTAAACAAGCTTACATTCACTAGTTCATACTTGACAATGAAGACATAATCAATATGCCAGCAAGGATGACAGGATTTGAAGCAGAAAAAGCAATTTTTACCTTTCCTATGAAAAATAATTACAAAATATTGTAAAAGTGGTTGTCTTTGCCCATACATTTTGCAGGGGGCATGCCATCCTTCCAATATCAGTCTTTTAAAATGAGTCAGCTCTTCATATCTGGATTGATTTCCTTTAGAATTCACTGATTTGATCTCCTTGCTATCCAAGTAACTCTCAAGAGTCTTCTCCAGCACCACAATTCAAAAGGGTCAGTTATTCAGCACCCAGCCTTCTTTATGGCCCAACTCTCACATCTCTACATGATTACTGGAAAAGCTATAACATTGACTATATGAACCTTTGTTGGCAAAGTAATGTCTCTGCTTTTTCATATGCTGTCTAGGTTTGTCATAGATTTTCTTTCAAGGGTCAAGTGTCTTTAAATTTGGTGGCTGCAGTCCCATACCTCAGTGATTTTGGAGTCCAAGAAAAACAAATCTGCCACTGTTTCTACTTTTTTCCAAATCTATTTGCCATGGAGTGATGTGATCGGACCCCAACTTCTTGTTAGTTGCATCTATCAGAAATATACTCTCCCATCAAGGTTTGTCTTGTCTTTATTTCCTCTTCTGACAACAAGTGAAAGTTGCACAATCACTCAGTCATGTCTGACTCTTTGCAATCCCATGGACTATACAGTCCATGGAGTTCTCCAGGCCAGAATACTGGAGTGGGTAGCCTTTCCCTTCTCCAGGGTATCTTCCTGACCCAGGAATGGAACCAGGGTCTCTTGCACTGCAGGAGGATTTTTTTTTTTTACCAACTGAGCTATGAGGGAAGCCCATTTTGACAACAAAACATGTAAAATTTCAGTGTAGGATAAATTTATATATATATTTTTCTTTACTGTTAGTATTTTCTACCCTGAGTCTAATGAGATATATTATCTTCTAAAAAGGTTATGTTTTCCCTTGCTTTTATATACAAATACACAAATATTCAGCACCATTTATCAAGAAGAGCAGCTATTTTCTGTTTTGTATCAGTTCTTCCTAATTTAGGGATTCATATATATGTGGAAAACAATTCTCATTCAGTGTTACTCTGGAATTCTATTGATCTATCCCTGTGCCAATATTACAGTTTATCAAACACTCTAGCCACTGTGTCTTAGTATCTGTGTGAACTGGAACATGTCCCTTGGTCTTCTTTTTCAGAAGGATTTAGTTACTCTTGACTGACTCTTTATACTTTTCATATAAGTTTTATAATCAATACATATTGATGGAATTCTATTTCTAATGCACAGATATAACTGAAATATAATTAACTTTGTCTTTCATAGGTTTAGTCTATGTCTCTAAACCATTTACAGTATCAAAAATGCTTCATGGAAATAACCTGACACAGTTTTGAATTTCTTTTAATTTCATATTTTTCATATTAGTGTTGGTCAACACATTCTTTACAGTTTTTCACTTTCCCATCAGAGATTCCCAATCTGGATAAATTGACCCAGTAATACATTTAGGATTAGGCAAATACTCCCCGGGGTGTGTGTGTGGGGGAGGAATGACTGGAGTTTCTCACTTGTTTTGAAAAACATCTCCAGTAGAAATTAGAGTTTATATAAAAATAAGTATTTTTACAGTCACAAAGCCTTAAATTAGGATTCTAAAAGTTATGTAACATTAAAGTTTGTTAGTTGGACCATTGCCCCATAGCAATTTAGCATTTTCTACCTCTCTACCGTAGAGATACTAACTTACCTTTACCTATACAGAAGCAGAAATTTCATTTAAACAGATGTTTATAGTTTCCAGCTTGTTTGAGGAGTTATTCCAGAGGATATGATTGTGCGTTGATGGTGAGCTGGACCCAGATAGTGGATGTCCCTCACCACCCCTCATCCTGGGAATATATGTTTTGCCCAGCATTCCTATAACAGGCATTGTTTAGGGACACTGCCCTGAGAGAGGAAGGTGCTGTTGAGATAATCTGGACTGAATATATGACTGAATCCAGTTAAGGTCTCTCCATAAATTTTAAGATTCTGGCAGGTTGGGTGGCGATTTACAAAAAATTTAGTCTCCCAAGACAAGCTCATTTGTTAATTTCCCTTGTTTATTAAACCTTCCACCTTCCATCTGGAGTGGTCAGACTCTTTCTGCTGCCTCTATTTGCCCTCCATGTATGGGGGCTAGTTTGCAATCCAAGACAATTATCTGTCGACATTTCCTGTCTTGTCTTTACATTCCCTTAACATATAGCTCATATTTATGTTAATATTCATATATAAAATTTCAATGTATTTTTCTAGTTACTCTAGTATTTTTATTGGCAAATAGATGGGGAAACAGTGGCTGACTTTATTTGGGGGGGCTCAAAAATCACTGCAGATGGTGATTGCAGCTATGAAATTAAAAGATGCTTGTTCTTTGGAGGGAAAGTTATGACCAACCTAGACAGCATATTAAAAAGCAGAGACATTATTTTGCCAACAAAGGTCCTTCTAGTCAAAGCTATGGTTTTTCCAGTAGTCATATATGGACATGAGAGTTGGACTATAAAGAACGCTGAGCACTGAAGAATTGATGCTTTTGAACTATGGTATTGGAGAAGACCCTTGAGAGTCCCTTGGACTGTGAGGAGATCCATCCAGTCCATCCTGAAGGAAATCAGTCCTGAATATTCACTGGAAGGACTGATGCTGAAGCTGAAACTCCACTACTGTGGCCACCTGATGCGAAGAGCTGGTTCATTTGAAAAGACTCTGATGCTGGGAAAGATTGAAAGCAGGAGGAGAAGCGGACGACAGAGGATGAGATGGTTGAATGGCATCATCGACTCAGTGGACATGAGTTTGGGTAAACTCCAGGAGTTGGTAATAGACAGGGAGGCCTGGCATGCTGCGGCCCATGGGGTCACAAAGATTTGGACATGACTGAGTGACTGAACGGAACTGGAACTGAACTGATTGATATATTTTCAAATACTTGGTTATTATTTTGTTCTGGTCATGCCTATGGAATTTATAGCTGATATAGTTTGGTATAGATTATATTAAATTCTTTAGAAAGCATTGCTTTTGCAAGCAATGGGAGTTCTTTGCATATTTTGGATATTGTCCTTTATTGGTTTCATGTTTCAATAAAATTCTCCCTGTTATCTATTTTCTTTCTGTATTTTGATGAACAGAGTTCAAATTTATTACCTTCAATCAAGTCAACTTAATCAATGGTTTTCATCAATCAATTTTTATTGTTCTGATAAAGATGCTACATAACAAAGTACCCAAAAGTTTAGTGGGTTGAAATAACAGCCCCTTTATTTTTCTCTCAGTTTGTGTCTCAGAAATTTGAAGATGTTCTTTCTCATTTTTATTTGCAATTGGATGATAAAAATACATTAAACAGGACATCTCTGTGATATTCCTGGAAGACTGACTCTGTTAGGGATCTCTCAGTGCTACCAACTCAGTCTGCTGTATTTTAATTTCTAGCTTGAAGGAGCCTCACTTGTGCAGACAGCAAAATCCAGACTTAACCCATGTGAGGAAAGGCTGTGACAGTTGATTCTACATGGGGATTTTTTCCTAACCAGATATCCAAACATGATAGATAAAGTTACTTATGATTTTTGTGGATAGGCAATTTTATTTAATTAACACTGATAATGAAAATGTCAGTTTTAAAGGTAATGAATTTATATATAGATTTTAATGGGATCTTATGTTGCTCTTATTCTCAAAGGCTTTGCATTTTTTAAACTTAGTCTCAATTATGAAGTTAAAAAGTTTTGTAAAGCCTATAGGAGAGCCATGATGTCAGCACCTATGTTTACTTCTGATTTACTTCTTTTTCTTCCTTTTGAGCCTGATCATTTCGTTCATTTTTTGTAACCTGCAAATGTTATAGAATATTTTACATTTATGTTTAGCATTTCAATATGTTATCTTTTAAAATAATTTTGAGGAGCATGGAGTTACAACTTGTCTTCCATTTGTTAGTAATGGATAGCCAACCATGTTTGCTTACCTGTTTGATTTTGATAATCCCTGGCTATTTGTGCCTAACACAATGTCCAGCTTGACTTTTTCATTCAAGAACTATTTGTGAAATAAATGAGACTATTGAAGCTAAACATCACTCCAGATAGGAGTAACACATGTTCATTCTACCTGTGATATCAAATGCAGAATTGGGCTCTAAACAGAATTGTATAGATATAGGTGGTAAGATGTCACTTCCTAAGACGCTTCTAGACACAATAGCCTTGTGAAGCCAATTTTACTTATGCAATTGTTCCTTGCAAAGGGTAGGTTCAGTCCATATTATATCTTAATGAAATTCTTTCCATGTTATGCAAGTTACTTATAATCAATAATTCTACTATTTTTTGTTAATGTGGTGTATTACATTGATTGATTTGCAGATATTGAAGAATCCTTGCATCCCTGGGATAAAGCCCACTTGGTCATGGTGTATGATCTTTTTAATGTGTTGTTGGATTCTGATTGCTAGAATTTTGTTAAGGATTTTTGCATCTATGTTCATCAGTGATATTGGCCTGTAGTTTTCTTTTTTTGTGGGATCTTTGTCAGGTTTTGGTATTAGGGTGATGGTGGCCTCATAGAATGAGTTTGGAAGTTTACCTTCCTCTGCAATTTTCTGGAAGAGTTTGAGAAGGATAGGTGTTAGCTCTTCTCTAAATTTTTGGTAGAATTCAGCTGTGAAGCCGTCTGGACCTGGGCTTTTGTTTGCTGGAAGATTTTTGATTACAGTTTCAATTTCCGTGCTTGTGATGGGTCTGTTAAGATTTTCTATTTCTTCCTGGTCGAGTTTTGGAAAGTTGTACTTTTCTAAGAATTTGTCCATTTCTTTAAGCTTTGGTTTTGTCCATTTCCACCCTTTGTAACATTTTTTTATATTGCACATATTAAAACAAACAAACAACAAAAACACACACACACACATACATACAAAAACAGTTCCACTGAGGTACCCTGAGAAGATCCCTTGAGAAACTGGGATGCAATTCAAAGTGTAATTGTGTTGTTCTTGTTGCTTTAGGGTAATCAGCATTTCAACTATAGGAATCTGACCTCATTAAAACAAAAACCTGCATATGTATATACGTGTACCTGCCCTTTCTTTCCAATTTGTTCTCTTTGAGAAGAGAATTAAATACATAAAACCGTTGTTTCTTTTTTCCATATTTTACAAAGCAAAATATGTTTGCTTTGTATTAAGTTTTATTTGGGCATTTTTTAATCTGGAAAGATCTTCAGTTATCTATCATTAAAGTATTGATCAATCTGACTCTCAGGAAAAAAAAAAAACGTTAACTGATTTCATGTCCAATAAGACAGTAAGAAACCATGAAAATATACATATGAGTATCCTACATAAACTGATACCCTAAACGTTTCTATCTTTGGTAAGTTAAATTAGTGTCTTTCTTTTTATTCTTTTCAGATTTAGCCTACATTCTGCAGATAATTAAAATACTGAAACATGGAAGAGTTCTATTGTTATAGCCAAATACTCCAGTAAACAAACCCACTCAGAAGGACAGCATGGACAGTGGAGTGCAGTTTATTACACCGGTGGGTCCGAGACAGGGTTTCCTCTTTAGCCAGGGACCCCAACAAATTTTTGTGAAAATCTTATATACCTTAACTGTACCACTCAAGCCCACATCTCCAAATTCCTTAAACCTAGCCTGGGAAGTATTAAAGGGAGATGTGATTAGGTTACAGCCATGATTCAGGGACTCCCTGGACCTGCTCGAGCATCTACCCTGAAACCAAACTCTGTCTGTCTGCTGCTGCTGCTAAGTCACTCCAGTCGTGTCCGACTCTGTGCGACCCCATAGACGGCAGTCCACAAGGCTCCCCCATCCCTGGGATTCTCCAGGCAAGAACACCGGAGTGGGTTGCCATTTCCTTCTCCAACGCACGAAAGTGAAAAGTGAAAGTGAAGTCGCTCAGTCCTGGCCGACTCTTCACGACCCCTACTGTTTACTATATTATGCTTTTCACCAACTCTTCTGACATTAACAGGGGGCTATCCCCCGACCACCTTTCTCTGAAAAAAGATCAACTTAGGGCTCTAATTAATAACTCTCCTGAGCATGAAAAGAGTATTTCAATTCAAACCCATCTGTTGGCATTTTAGCTTGCTTGACAGGTTTATCCATACTCTTGCAACTAACACACATAATTGTTCACAACTCCCCAACCATGAAAGGCACAGGAAGCCTAAGCATTCTAAAAGTCCTAATGAGCATAAAGTCCTTTGAGGGATGAAAAATTATTAGGTAGTACTGATGAAGGGTTTCATTGTTGATCCAATGCTTGCTGCCAAGTCTCCACATCCCTTATCCATAGTGTGCTTGGGAATGCATTAATTAATATAGTTGGAATGTAAGAAAAATAAGTAATAGCCTTGACATTAGCAACATAAGACCTTGAGTTAATAAGTTCTTTCTTTGTTGTAACCCACTATACTTTTGCTCTATGAAATGTAACTTTTTTTTAGTACTTTATGAGGATGATGCAGATTGGAAAAATAAAGAAAAACACTTTAAAGGAGAAAACAAGTTTTCTGGTTGACCAACCTTTGTCAGGTGGAAAAGGAAATGGCAACCTACTCCAGTGTTCTTGTGTGGAGAATCCCAGGGATGGAGGAGCCTGGTGGGCTGCCGTCTCTGGGGTCGCACAGAGTCGGACATGACTGAGGTGACTTAGCAGCAGCAGCAGCAGCAACCTTTGTCAGGAAAGAGTCATAAAATGTTATCAGGCCACAGGGCTAGAAGATAATGAACACAACAGAAGACCCTTGTAAGTGGAAAGGTATGCGAAAGGGAGCCTGGTTTCGATAAGGGTCAAACTGGTGGAATGTTGAGCTGACTCTGAATGACCCTGCATATTTCATTTCTGGAAATGTGTAACTCAGGGTATAAAAGCTCCTTTTGAAAAAAAAAAATTGCAGACCCGTTCCACCTAAGCTGGGTCTCCCTGTGTCATTCTTTCTTTCTCTCTCTCTCTCTTTTTCAGGCTGATCCCCTGGAGCACAGAGGCTCTCTGAGTTCACTTTCCTGCCCGGACTTCTAAGCGAGAAAGTGCTCTGCGTTTTCACTCCATCGAACGGGCACCTGAGGCCTCCATGAACAGAGCAAGTCCCGTGTCAGGGGCTTTATTGGCTTTCTGTGTAAACCAAGGAATATCAGCCTCTTTCTCTCTCCTTTACTTTCTCTCTTGCTAATGCCATTCATCCTGAGGGTATCCCTACTGGGGATCCTGCTGGGATCCTGCTGGGGCTGGACCCCAGCAGTGGATATTTTGAGGATAACCATTCTGGCTGATGTGAGGTAATATCTCAGTGAATTTTTGACTGACTTGCATTTTTCTAATAATCTGAAACACTGATTTTCATCTGTCTCTTGACCATCTGTATGCCTTATTTTGAGAAACGACTATGTCTTCTGATCATTTTTTGATTGGATTATCTAGATTATGTTTTGATGTCATACAAACTTTCCACTAGCCCTTGGTCTTGGATATAGATTTTCCCTTACTGCTTTATCTGAATATTTTATTGTTTAACATTTTATACTTAATTTTCTTTTTCATTTTGAGTGCATTTTTATAAGCTTTGGGTCAGCATTATTTGTTAATTTGTTTATTTTTGCCTCTGTACTCACAATAACATCAGCACATGTTTTTAAAAAGCTATCATCCATTTTCTGGATATACCATATTTTTTTAATCCACATATGTTAAAGGACATCTTGGCTGTTTTGTGTCATGTTGTTTAAAAATTGTATTCCAGTGAAATTTTTTTATTAAAGCTTCATGGGATAAACAAATAATTTTACTGCAAGATACTTAACAAAGCATATAGTGTAGACTAATAACCTCAGTAAAGTTGGAGAATTATTAAGTACAGTAAAAGGTAGCACATGGGAAAATGTAGAAGTCAATTTAAAAAGCAAGATGACTGCATCCCTGCCATGTATCAGGCCTTTGAAATATGGTATAGTACCAACAATGAGATTGTTTCCCTTTGCTTCCCACAAGTAGAATAATGAATTGTGCAGTTAAATACTGAAAGTCAATTAAAACTTACTGCATAAAAAATGTTGATAAAAATTGGAAGCATCAACCCAAGGAAAGAGAACCAATACAATTAATTAATCAGTGCTTCTCTTACTCAAGAATGCAAAAAGTAAAACATTACTTTTAAACATGGATAAATATTTTTATTCAAAAGGACAAAATTATTTTAGTATCCCTTCAATCAAACTACCAGTTATGAAGAAAGAATTGCCACATGAGAGAACAAGAAGTACCAATCTGGGAGCTACTGAGGGATCCCAAAGTTTATCTTGATTTAAATGTCCTCTGATTTCAACAAAATGCATGAATTGAGACAAAATAAGGCTTCAGTTGGACTTACGAATGGCTGAATTGCAACATCAGTTCAGTTCAGTTTAGTCGCTCAGTCGTGTCCAACTCTTTGTGACCCCATGAACCACAGCACGCCAGGCCTCCCTGTCCATCACCAACTCCCAGAATTCACCCAAACCCATGTCCATCGAGTCGGTGATGCCATCCAACCATCTTATCCTCTGTTGTCCCCTTCTCCTCCTGCCCTCAATATATCCCAGCATCAGGGTCTTTTCCAATGAGTCAGCTCTTCGCATCAGGTGACCAAAATAGTGAAGTTTCAGCTTCAACATCAGTCATTTCAATGAACACCCAGGACTGAACTCCTTTAGAATGGACTCGTTGGATCTCCTTGCAGTCCAAGGAACTCTCCAGACTCTTCTCCAACACCACAGTCAAAAGCATCAATTCTTCGGCACTCAGCTTTCTTTATAATCCAACTCTCATATCCATACATGACCACTGGAAAAACCATAGCCTTGACTAGACGGACCTTTGTTGGCAAAGTAATGTCTCTGCTTTTTAATATGCTGTCTAGGTTGGTCATAACTTTCCTTCCAAGGAGTAAGCATCTTTTAATTTCACGGCTGCAATCACCATTGTGATTGGAGCCCAGTGATTTTGGAGCCTAGAAAAAAAAAGTCTGCCACTGTTTCCACTGTTTCCCCATCTATTTCCCATGAAGTGATGGGACTGGATGCCATGATGTTAGTTTTCTGAATGGTAAGCTTTAAGCCAACTTTTCCCTCTCCTCTTTCACTTTCATCAAGTGGCTCTTTAGTTCTTCTTCACTTTGTGCCATATTTTCAGTTAATAGGTGAATAGGTTCTTATAAGGAATTAGAAGAATTGATGATAGAAAATGTGGGGTCTCAGTGTAAAGAATAAGAATATTTGCGAAAACAAATGTGATTGATGACTTCAAATACACAGATGAAACATACTGGGGAAAGTGTGATGGCAAAAACAAAAGAAAATAAAAAACTCACAGACACACACAACATGCTGTAACTTTTTTCTAAAAGATGAGAAAACATTCAGAAACCTGGACAGTCATTTCTTTGTCTATATCCACCTAACACATTCTCCTGACATTTACTTAATTTATGTACAAAATTGGTCTTTTATGCTTAAGGCAATTTTTTTTTTTTTTTACTATTTTGTTCATTAATCTATTTGCAACAGTTGGAATTTCCTAGTATATATAATATAATCTATAAATAATTGTTGAAAATATTTATACTCACTACTTAATTTGGAGGCACATAGAACAAAATTTAGAGTCCATAACCAGTTTATAGAAATTGCATTGCATATTAATAAAAAAGGTTGCCTGATTTTTTCCACACCCTATGTAGTGCACATTTTACATCTTTATTCCTCAAGCTGTAGATTAAGGGATTCAACATAGGGATAATGAGAGTATACAATATGGAAGCCACTTTATCAGTGTCAAAGGAATGGCTGGACTCTGGTTGCACATACATAAATAGTAAAGTCCCATAGAACACTATGACCACAGTCAAGTGGGATCCACAGGTAGAGAAAGCCTTGTGCCTGCCTTCAGCAGAGCTCATCCTGAGAATGGATACAAGAATGAGAAGGTAAGACACAAGAACTATCAGAAGAGAGAAAATCAAATCAAACCCAGCTAAAATCAGAATAATCACTTCTACTTCATGTGTATTTGAGCAGAGCAAAGGTAACAAAGGAAGACTATCACAGTAGAAATGACTGATGACTCTGTAGCCACAGAAAGATAAATTAAATAATTTTACGGTGACGAGAAGAGACACAAACGTGCTGTAGACATAGGGGATCGCTACCAGCACCCAGCATACTCTTTGTGACATGATGACTGGGTAGAGAAGAGGGTTACAGATGGCCACATAGCGGTCATAAGACATTGCTGACAGAATAAAAATTTCACTAATGATAAACACAAGAAAGAAAGCTAGCTGCATAGCACAAGAGTAATAGGAGATTATATTTTGATCCTCAACAAAATTTACTAACATTTTGGGTCCCACAGTTGTAGAATAACCAAGATCTGTAAAAGCAAGGTGTCTAAGAAAGAAGTACATGGGTGTCTGTAGCTTGGAGTCCATCTTGGTGAGGATGATCATGCCCAAGTTGCCCACCACTGAGATCACATAGATGATGAGGAAGAGCCCAAACAATGGAGCCTGCAGCTCAGGGCGGTCAGTAATTCCCATGAGGATGAATTCACTCGACCCTGTTCCATTGAGTCTTTCCATTCAGGTTTATTAAAGAACCTGTTCTGGGTAGAAATATCAACATAGTCAATAGGTTCTATGTATCATCATCTGGAAGAGTTTCACTATGCAAAGCTAGTATAAACAGATTAAACTTTCCAGTTTAGGATATTTGAAAATAAACTCATCTCGTGGCTCAGATAATAAAGAATCTGCCTGCAGTTCAGGAGATCTGGGTTCAATCCCTGAATCAAGAAAATCCCCTGGAGAAGGGAATAGCAACTCACTCCAGTATTCTGGCCCAGAGAATCCCAAGGATAGAGGAGCCTGGCAGGCTACAGTCTATGGGGTTGCAAAGAGTCAAACATGACTGAGCAACTAACACTTTCATTTTCCTACATATAATAAAATATATAAATAGTGATAGAGACAGAGATAGTTGCTGTTTCTGAACTGGAAATTATTTTACTTACCAAAGGACATTTGTCAAAATTGAGAAGACATGTTAATTGTTACAACTGGAATGTGGAAGCTATTGGCATATGATGATTGGAGGTCAGAGATGCCTCTAAACATCCTATAAATCACCATATCTGTCTAAAATCTCAATATTACTAAGGTTGAAAAACCAGTTATAGATAGAGAGATGATAGATAAATAGATACATATATACATACATAGATGTATAGATACAAACAAGAAATATAATAGATACAGACATAGATATGACAAGAAAAAAGTTAAGACATAAATTTGAGGGCTACATATATAAACTATTATTGTGCTGTTCTTGCAAACTTTCTATAATTTCTATCTAGTCATTTATATAATTGCAATTACATAGTGAAATGTATAAATTAAATTTAATAATATGACAATACATATGCCAATTATATAATAAATTATGATGCTATTAAATACTATCCATAATAAAATTTTAAAACCAGAATTCAGAAAATGTGTAGAACTTGCTACTCCAACACAGAGTTCTATATAGTTCTATGTACAGTTGATATAGGCTGAAACAGTTAACACACTTGACACGTATTAGACAGCTGTATAAATAAGAAAACTGTAACAGATTGCAGTGAGACATTTATATTTCTGTGAAGAAACATATAAGACGTATAATAGGTAGATAGAAAGATAGGTACATGATAGAATCTCTGCTCTAAATTTCCTTATGGTATATAAAAAGGGCTAGTTTGGGAAAACAATTCAACTTATCTGAAAGTTTATTTTCATACACAAGGCCAATACGGTTACAGGTTATATATATATATACATATATATATATATATATATATATATATATATAAAATGAAGTCAATAGTTTAGCTCAAACAGATCTTCTTTGTGTATGTAAATTCATCTGCACTGTGACATACCTTCTTTGTCAAGGCAATATGATTAACAGGTGAAGATTATATAATGTACAATGGAATACATGCAATTTATTCCAAGCCTTGCCCCTTCTGCAGAAATAATACTGGGCCATCAGAGTGCTTGGATTTTTTTAATCTTCTAAGTTTCTTAGTTATTTTAGCAAAATGTGAATAAAAATTTATTTTGATCTATATTTTCTTAAAATATTAATCTGACCCAAGGGGCATTTTCACTATAATGGACTTCTACTAACTTGTAAGAATTCAAATGTATTTTATTATGCAAGAACCCAAGGCAATATGAGGAAAGTTGAGCAAATTGGAAGAAAGAGAAGTAATTAGCATTGTTTTCATATCTTGAATATCATAATAACTTGCTTTGAATAAAGGGATGCTAAACTTTAAAAGGAAACTTCCCTGGTGACTCAGGATTAAAGAATTTGCCTGCCAATGCAGGAGACATGAGTTCAATCCCTGGGTCAGAAAGAGCCCATGGAAAGGAAATGGCAACACATTCCAGTTTCTTGCCATGGAAAATCCCATGGACAGAGAAGCCTGGCAGGCTACAGTCTATGGGGTCTCAGTCACCTGGAACTTAGCAACTGAGCACAATGGGCCACAGTATGATAAAAAAAATGTTCAAAGTTCCTATGTTAAGTAATAATGCACTAGAGTGATGGGATGAAATACACTATAGAATGGCTACACATGGATTCTTGTATATCATTTTAAATTTTACATCTTAAGTCAAAGAAATTCCTTCAAACTATAATACAAAAGATAGTTATTTTTATATAATCAAATAAAAATATATCTGAAGGCCCCTAATAATTCACATATCAAGAATATACCAGTGTAAGAAGTGGATGGCAGATTAAGGTAGATAATTATTAAATTTAAAATATTGTGAGCCTGAATGTTTCTTTAAAGAAATAGAAATGATACAGATTACAATAAAAATTACAGTGACAGTAATCACTAAAGGATCTTTATAAGAAAAGGAATAAAAGCACAATTTTATAACATTATATGTGAAAATGATTACATGAAATCTGCATTTAATTCACTAAAAATATTGCTTATAATTTTAAGACCTCCTAATCGCCAGTCTTGCCTTGATGTATATACTTTTCTTATATCAGAAATATTGAAATGTGCATCACTAGAGAATAAATTTAGAGAAATATCTTCAATATATTTAGTAAGAAGTAGTATGAAACTTGCTTTTGTTTCTTTGCTTCGTTTTGCAACTATGAAAGTGAGAACATACAAACTTAGCAAATTTCAATTTTCCTGTAAATATAAGAAAAGATAGAGTGCTTTTGTTTTTCTCTCATGCTTTAACATTCTACAAAAACCAAATAGTTTTCTCAGAGTTTAACATCTTTGTTGAATATCAGTTGTTATTTTTTTAAAGCTGTACCTCATGAGATAATTTATATTTTCAGTCAGATCTCACTTGACATCAAAGAATATGTTGATCATTGTACCAATACCATAAAACTGGCTACTTAGAAGTCTCTTAATATGCAAATAATGTTTTCTACATCTCAGTGTGAGGTGGGAATTCCATTTTGCTCATCAAGGGATCTGGAAAGAATTGTCTTTTACATTTATTTAAATAATCATTAAATATTAAATGATGTGGAAAGGAGGTCACAAAAAAGCACGTGGAGTGCTAAATAACTAAGAATTTGGAAGGATTTAAAAAAGAAAGACAATACCCCCAGCTTTTGAATTTTCCCAATTTCTAAAAATTCACATCGCTTTTGTTATGTGTCATTTGCTCTCTACTTTGCCCTCCATCAGAGATACCATTGTTTGTGTAAAACAAATTTCATGGTGATGTTTCAAAGGTGTTTTTCAGCATTTTGTCTGTCATCCTATGGAGTAACATTCAACAAATTAATATGAAGAGACAAGAAGAAAGGTCCTATTCCTGCTCAGGAATTATGGAGTAGTGGAAAACAAACAAAACGGTATCAAAAGCGGTCTCATTTTGCTTGGGCTTTGCCACTGAGCTAAACTGAAACTTTGAATATGTCACTGAAATATTGTTGATATTGAAAATGAGGCATCACACGCAATATCCTGTCATTTTACCTGTAATGAAGCATCTCTCATGACTTTCACCTGTATTTCTGACATGGTTAAGTGAGAAGAATTTATGGATTTCTTTCATTTTTTGAGATTTTCCATGAGGAGATGCCAAGCAATTTGTTGATTATCTCTAGAGTATTGAGAGCAAAACAACATGTCTAGAGATTGTCTTTTAATTGCCTGGGACATTTTTCTTTTCTTTCTTACTTCCTGACTTCCTTCCTCCCACCCCCTTCTTTCTTTGCATATATATACATATATTTATATATTTGTTAATGCTTTTGAACTGTGGTGTTGGAGAAGACTCTTGAGAGTCCCTAGGACTGACTGCAAGGAGATCCAACCAGTCCATTCTAAAGGAGATCAGCTGGGTGTTCTTTGGAAGGAACGATGCTGAAACTGAAACTCCAGTACTTTGGCCACCTCATAAGAAGAGTTGACTCATTGGAAAAGACTGATGCTGGGAGAGATTGGGGCCAGGAGGAGAAGCGGACAACAGAGGATGAGATGGCTGGATGGTATCACCGACTCGATGGACATGAGTCTGAGTGAACTCTGGGAGTTGGTGATGGACAGGGAGGCCTGGCATGCTGTGATTCATGGGGTCGCAAAGAGTTGGACACGGCTGAGCAACTGAACTGAACTCTTGGTTAACTTTCCTTTTGTAGCACACAAGACTCTTGATTAAATCTTGCATTCATAGGGCGTGTCCACTAAGAGTCAGTATTTCTACAAGTTCTCCTCAAATGTGTGACTGTGGAAAATTTTTCAACATTGTTTTATTACAGTATTTAATATATTTAGGAAATTAAAATAA
This sequence comes from Bos grunniens, assembly GCF_055505025.1. Taxonomy (NCBI): domain Eukaryota; kingdom Metazoa; phylum Chordata; class Mammalia; order Artiodactyla; family Bovidae; genus Bos; species Bos grunniens. The sequence continues at coordinate 80,447,676 of NC_141179.1, read as the reverse complement.
TGTGTTATGCTGGTATGAGGTGTCGCTGCCTTGCTTTGTTGCCCATGTGATTGTTTTTACTTATCTCTCAGAGACAGAAATTAGTTACTTACTGTTACTTCTTATTTCTGGAGAAGGAAATGGCAACCCACTCCAGTATTCTTGCCTGGAGAATCCCATGGGCAGAGGAACCTGCTTATCTACAGTCCTTGGGGTTGCAAAGATTTAGACATGACTGAGCGACTAAGCATACCACAGCACTTCTTATTTCATTGCGAGTTTCTATCACATGGCTGTTTTTTCTTTTTCTTCACTGCATAAATTACCATTTTAGTTATTCCAGTCTGTTACCCCATTCCAATAAACACATGTGTCATCACATACTCCCTGTGCCTGCCTTTTATAACCACACCTCTTTCCTCCTCTGCTACCATTCCCAACCCTTGGTCATCACTAAACTTTTCTACTGCTACATTTTTTCATATAGAAAATAGGGATTGGAATTTTCTCTCAACATAAATCTCTTGAGATTCTTTGGCACTTTTGTGTGTATAGATCATCTGTTCCCTACGTTGTTAGTAACATTCCATGATATTGATGATAATTTGTTTAAATATTCACTTATTGAAAGACTTGTGAGTTCTTTCCACTTTTCTACTATGATAAATACAGCTACCATGAACTTTCACTTAAAAGTGATTGCATTTTTGGTGATGAAAGTTTTCCTGTACTCTTCTATGTTCTTTTGACCTCAAATGGATGGACATTTCTGCTGTTTCTGGGCTTTGATAACTGCACAAAAATAAATATATAAATCAATAGCTTAAGTGGAAGAAAAACAGTCTTCTTTACACAGTGGCTCTTACCTGGATTAATAATTAGATTTACATAAGATTAACAGGACCAAAACATATGTATTCTATTTAGTAATTGTACATGTAGATGGGAGTCATCACCAGACCAATTAAGATCCAAGAAATGGGTAGGCTTAATTGCTTATACGGGCTCTGCAGCTGGCTTAGTGGTAAAGAATCTACCTGCCAATGCAGCAGACATAAGAGAAGGGGTTCGATTCCTGGGTTGGAAAGATCCCATGGAGTAGGAAATGGCAACTCACTGCAGTATTGTTTCCTGGAGAATCCATGGATAGAGGATCCTGGTAGGCTAGTCTATGGGGTCACAAAGAGTCAGATACAACTGAGCAACTGATCACACAAATGTATATATGCTCAGTTCAGTTCAGACACTCAGCCGTGTTCGACTCTTTGCGATCCCATGAACCTCAGCACGCCAAGCCTCCCTGTCCATCACCAACTCCTGGAGTTCACTCAGACTCACATCCATTGAGTCAGTGATGCGATCCAGCCATCTCATCCTCTGTCATCCCTTTCTCCTCCTACCCCCAATCCCTCCCAGCATCACAGTCTTTTCCAATGAGTCAACTCTTCTCATGAGGTGGCCAAAGTACTGGAGTTTCAGCTTTAGCATCATTCCTTCCAAAGAAATCCCAGGGCTGATCTCCTTCAGAATGGACTGGTTGGATCTCCTTGCAGTCCAAGGGACTCTCAAGAGTCTTCTCCAACACCACAGTTCAAAAGCATCAATTCTTCAGTGCTCAGCTTTCTTTATAGTCCAACTCTCACATCCATGTGTGACTACTGGAAACACCATAGCCTTGACTAGATGGACATTTGTTGGCAAAGTAATGTTTCTGCTTTTTATATGCTATCTAGGTTGGTCATAACTTTTCTTCCAAGGAGTAAGCATCTTTTAATTTCATGGCTGCAGTCACCATTAGCAGTGATTTTGGAGCCCCCCCAAATAATAGAATTTCTGATGCTGTTTATATGCCAGGCTGAACCAAAAGCAGCACTTGTAGGCAAGTCACTAAATATATATGGGAAGACTAAGGACAAAGGAACTTAGTTCTGAATATTCATTAAAAGGACTGATGTTGAGGTTGAAGCTCCGATATTTTGGCCACCTGATACAAAGAGCTGACTCACTGGAAAAGATCTTAATGCTGGTAAAGATTAAGGACAGGAGGAGAAGAGGGTGACAGAGGATGAGATGGTTGGATGGCAGCACTGACTCAATGGACATGAACTTGAACAAATTCCAAGAGATAGTGAAGGACAGGGAAGCTTGATGAGCTTCAGTTCATGGGTCACAAAGAGTCAGACATGACTTAGTGACTGAAGAACAACATTTAAAATGGAAAAAATATATCTTAGCAAACTTTGTAAATCTCTACATACTTTGATCTCTTTCTGGTTCATCTTTGAGGGACTATACAATGTACAGCAAGACTTATTTTAGAAATAGGATATTGGGATATATGTCAGTTCAGTCCCTAAGTCGTGTCCGACTCTTTGCAACCCCATGAATCGCAGCACTCCAGGCCTCCCTGTCCATCACCAACTCCCAGAGTTCACTGAGACTCACGTCCATCGAGTCAGTGATGCCATCCAGCCATCTCATCCTCTGTCATCCCCCTCTCCTCCTGCCCCCAATCCCTCCCAGTATCAGAGTCTTTTCCAATGAGTCAACTCTTCGTATGAGGTGGCCAAAGTACTGGAGTTTCAGCTTTAGCATCATTTCTTCCAAAGAAATCCCAGGGCTGATCTCCCTCAGAATGGACTGGTTGGATCTCCTTGCAGTCCAAAGGACTCTCAAGAGTCTTCTCCAACACCACAGTTCAAAAGCATCAATTCTTCGGCGCTCAGCCTTCTTCACAGTCCAACTCTCATCCATACGTGACCACAGGAAACACCATAGCCTTGACTAGATGAACCTTTGTTGGCAAAGTAATGTCTCTGCTTTTGAATATGCTATCTAGGTTGGTCATAACTTTCCTTCCAAGGAGTAAGCGTCTTTTAATTTCATGGCTGCAATCACCATCTGCAGTGATTTTGGAGCCCCAAAAAATAAAGTCTGCCACTGTTTCCACTGTTTCCCTATCTATTTCCAATGACGTGATGGGACTGGATGCCATGATCTTCGTTTTCTGAATGTTGAGCTTTAAGCCAACTTTTTCACTCTCCTCTTTCACTTTCATCAAGAGACTTTTTAGTTCCTTTTCACTTTCTGCCGTAAGGTTGGTGTCATCTGCATATCTGAGGTTATTGATATTCCTCCTGGCAATCTTGATTCCAGCTTGTGTTTCTTCCAGTCCAGCATTTCTCATGATGTACTCGGCATAGAAGTTAAATAAGCAGGGTGACAATATACAGCCTTGATGTACTCCTTTTCCTATTTGGAACCAGTCTGTTGTTCCATGTCCAATTCTAAGTATTGCTTCCTGACCTGCATACAGATTTCTCAAGAGGCAGATCAGGTGATCTGGTATTCCCATCTCTTTCAGAATTTTCCACAGTTTATTGTGATCCACACAGTCAAAGGCTTTGGCATAGTCAATAAAGCAGAAATAGATGTCTTTCTGGAACTCTTGCTTTTTCCATGATCCAGCGGATGTTGGCAATTTGATCTCTGGTTCCTCTGCCTTTTCTGAAACCAGCTTGAACATCAGGAAGTTCACGGTTCATGTATTGCTGAAGCCTGGCTTGGAGAATTTTGAGCATTACTTTACTACCGTGCGAGATGAGTGCAATTATGCGGTAGTTTAAGCATTTGTTGACATTGCCTTTCTTTGGGATTGGAATGAAAACTGACATTTTCCAGTCCTGTGGCCACTGCTGAGTTTTCCAAATTTGCTGGCATATTGAGTGCAGCACTTTCACAGCATCATCTTTCAGGATTTGGAATTGCTCAACTGGAATTCCATCACCTCCACTAGCTTTGTTTGTAGTAATGCTTTCTAAGGCTCACTGGACTTCACATTCCAGGATGTCTGGCTCTAGGTCAGTGATCACACCGTCGTGGTTATCTGGGTCGTGAAGATCATTTTTGTACAGTTCTTCTGTGTATTCTTGCCACCTCTTCTTAATATCTTTGCTTCTGTTAGGTCCATACTATTTCTGTTCTTTATCGAGCCCAAATTTGCATGAAATGTTCCCTTGGTATCTCTAATTTTCTTGAAGAGATCTCTTTCCCATTCTGTTGTTTTCCTCTATTTCTTTGCATTGATCGCTGAGGAAGGCTTTCTTATCTCATCTTGCTAGTCTTTGGAACTCTCCATTCAGATGCTTATATTTTTTCTTTTCTCCTCTGCTTTTCACTTCTCTTATTTTCACAGCTATTTGTAATGCCCCCCCCACCCCCGCCCAGACAGCATTTTGCTTTTCTGCATTTCTTTTCCATGGGGATGGTCTTGATCCCTGTCTCCTGTACAATGTCACGAACCTCATTCCATAGTTCATCAGGCACTCTATCTATCAGATCTAGGCCCTTAAATCTGTTTCTCACTTCCACTGTATAATCATAAGGGATTTGATTTAGGTCATACCTGAATGGTATAGTGGTTTTCCCTGCTTTCCTCAATTTAAGTCTGAATTTGGCATAAGGATTTCATGATCTGAGCCACAGTCAGCTCCCAGTCTTGTTTTTGCTGACTCTATAGAGCTTCTCCATCTTTGGTTGCAAAGAACATAATCTATCTGATTTCGGTGTTGACCATCTGGTGATGTCCATATGTAGAGTCTTCTCTTGTGTTGTTTAAAGAGAGTGTTTGCTATGACCAGTGCATTTTCTTGGCCAAACTCTATTAGTCTTTGCCCTGCTTCATTCTGTATTCCAAGGCCAAATTTGCCTGTTACTCCAGGTGTTTCTTGACTTCCTACTTTTGCATTCCAGTCCCCTATAATAAAAAGGGCATCTTTTTTGGATGTTAGTTCTAAAAGGTCTTGCAGGTCTTCATAGAACCGTTCAACTTCAGCTTCTTCAGGATTACTGTTTGGGGCATAGACTTGGATTCCTGTGATATTGAATGGTTTTCCTTGGAAACGAACAGAGATCATTCTGTCGTTTTAGACATTGCATTCAATACTGCATTTCAGACTCTTTTGTTGACCATGATGGCTACTTCATTTCTCCTGAGGGATTCCTGCCTGCAGTAGTAGATATAATGGTCATCTGAGTTAAATTCACCCATTCCAGTCCATTTCAGTTCGCTGATTCCTAGAATGTTGACATTCACTCTTGCCATCTCTTGTTTGACCACTTCCAATTTGCCTTGATTCATGGACCTGACATTCCAGGTTCCTATGCAATATTGCTCTTTACAGCATCGGACCTTGCTTCTATCACCAGTCACATCCACAGCTGGGTATTGCTTTTGCTTTGGCTCCATCCCTTCATTCTTTCTGGAGTTATTTCTCCACTGATCTCCAGTAGCATATTGGACACCTACTGACCTGGGGAGTTCCTTTTTCAGTATCCTATCATTTTGCCTTTTAATACTGTTCATGGGGTTCTCAAGGCAAGAATACTGAAGTGGTTTGCCATTTCCTTCTCCAGTGGACCACATTCTGTCAGATCTCTCCACCGTGACCCGCCCATTGGGTGATCCCACGGGCATGGCTTAGTTTCCTTGAGTAGGACAAGGCTGTGGTCCTAGTGTGATTAGATTGACTATTTTCTGTGAGTATGGTTTCAGTGTTTCTCCCCTCTGATGCCCTCTTGCAACACCTACCATCTTACTTGGGTTTCTCTTACCTTGGATGTGCGGTATCTCTTCACAGCTGCTCCAGCAAAGTGCAGCCACTGCTCCTTACCTTGGATGAGGGATATCTCCTCACTGCAGCCCTTATTGACCTTCAAAGTGGGATAGCGCCTCTAGGCCCTCCTGCGCCCAGGCAGCCACCACTCCTTGGACCTGGTGTTGGTCCTCCTGGCCGCTGCCCCTGGCTTCGGGCGTGGGATAGCTTCTCCCGGCCGCCACCCCTGGCCTCAGGTGTGGGGTCTTGGGATAGCTCCTCCCGGCTGCCGCCCCTGACCTCGGACTGGGTAGCTTTTCTCTGCCATTCCTGTACCATTGCAGCCTGGCACTCTCGGCCGCTGACCCTAACCTCGGACGTGGGGTTACTCCTCTTGGCCACAGCCCTTCAGGCATGGGGTTCTCCCAGGTTCTGCCCCTGACCTCGGACGTGGGGTAGCTCCTCTCGCCCGCGCTTAATGCGCCAGTCGCAGCCACCATCGCACTTAGTGCGCCGGTCGCAGCCGCCAATGCACTTATATATAGTCACAGTTTATTGTTTTCAAATCCAGATATTAGATTCTTCTACTTTTTTCTGTTATAAAAGTCACACATATTCACTGAAGATATCCAAAAATATTAATTTAAACATTTTCATGTTTTTAGAAGCTATCAATATGTAATCATCATTTTACTGTATCTTTGTCCAACATACATTTTCCAAAAACCAAAATTTTTCTGCATATATTTAGAATGTTTATATTCAGTACATATTTTTCTTAGTAATTTTAAAAAATCAACTATATAAATTCCTTACATTTTACCTCACTTGAAAGAGTACTTATGATTATTTTTTATTCCAATAAATTATTTTAATTTGAATTTGATTGACTATATAAAGAATTTAATCCATGATGGTAAAAAATGTGTTTAAACTATTATGCAAATGAACTTTCATGAGTGTTAAAAATACTAAATATAACCAAAGAAAGTGGAAATTCAGAAGGGTTAGGAGAGTTCACAAGACATAATATTTATATAGTGGTACTTATCTTACTACACTTCCACTAGAAACATACTATAGAACAAATCATGGAATTACCTTCTGTTGCTTCTTATAAGAAGAATTATCAAATTGACCTTAATAAAAATATATCATAAGCTCTTATGAACCAATATTGAGGAAAGTCACCCCATGAAAGAGACAGCAAGCCTAATTCAGTATAGAATAGACCACTTATGTAAAGATGCACAAATATTAAACAAGAAATATTCTTGATCTTCACAGAGGTCAGGAAATGTAACAACCTCATGAAACAAAGGTCCATATAGTCAAAGATATAGATTTTCCAGTGGTCATATGGATGTAGGAGTTGTACCATAGGAAGGATGAGCGATGAAGAATTGATGCTTTCATATTGTAGTGCTGGAGAAGACTCTTGAGAGTCCTTTGGACTGCAAGGAGATCAAACCAGTCAATCCTAAAGGGAGTCAACCCTGAATATTCATTGGAAGGACTGATGCTGAAGCTGAAGCTCCATTACTTTGGCCCCCTAATGGGAAGAGTAATCTCATTGGAAAACATCCTGATGCTGGGAAAGATTGAAGGCAAGAGGAGAAAGGGGTGGTGGAGAATGAGGTGGTTAGTTAACATCAATGACTCAAAAAATATGAGTCTGCTCAAACTCAGGGGGATGACAAAGGACAGGGAAGCTTGGCATGCAGCAGTCCATTGGGTCTCAAAGAGTCAGACGTGACTTATCAACTGAACAGCAATATTAAACAAAAAGAAGCAGTTAGGAATCAAAATCTCCAAAAATTATAAATACACAATTGAAAGTATCCATGGGAGACCTCAAGAGATTTATTTTTTCTGCATCACTGAGATATAATTGACTTACAGCATTGTGTAAGTTTGTGGTGTACAATGTGTTATTTGATACTCTTATGCACTTCAACATGATTACAACTTAGCATGAGGTAATACCTCCATCAGTAGAAGGAGGAGGGAGTGGCAGAGCATAAGATGATTAGATAGCATCACTGACTCAATGGACATGAATTTGAGCAAACTCTGGGATTCTCTTGTGGCTCAGTGGTAAACAATCTTCCTGCCAATGCAGGAGATGCAGGTTCGATCCCTGGGTCAGGAATATCTCCTGGAGAAGGAAGCGGCAACCCACTTTGGTATTCTTGCCTGGGAAATCCCATGGAGTGGAGCCTGGCTGGCTATAGTCCACGGGGTTGCAAATAGTCGGACATGACTCACCAACTAAACAATAAAGATGGGATAGAGTGGCAGATAGAGAAGCCTAGAGTGCTGTGATTTATGGGGTTGCAAAGACTTAAACATGACTTAGCGACTGAACACCACCAACAATACCTCCATCGTATTACCTTTCCTTTTGTGATGAAAGCATTTAAATATTGCTCTCTTAACCTTCAGATATACAGTAAAGATTGCTAACTATAATCAAGGAAATTGATCTTAATTGGAATGTCCACTGGTACAGAAAATGAACTGATTGAAATAAAATATTGTGCTGATTTTGTAGGTTACTGAATTGCAGAGTGTGCTGAGTTAATAGGCTTTCTAAGGCTCATGTATGAAAGTAACTTCACTGATGAGAACAGAGCAGGACACTAACCTCCTCCATGCGGTACGGAAACATGTGTGAAAGTTCAGATAATTGCTGAGGTCAAATCATTATGCTACACTGAGCATCCTTGAAACCACAACATGTTTAACTTTTGTGTTGTGTTCTCAGTCATGTCCAATTCTTTATGACCCCATGGAGTGTAGCCCACCAGGCTCCCCTGTCCATAGAATTTTCTGGCAAGAATACTGGAGTGGGTTGTCATGTCCTTTTCCAGGAAAGTTTAATTTTTCATATGCCTTAGAAGTGTATGGAGGCTCAAACAGATAGATGTTCTTACACAAAAACATATGCACATGCCCAAACACACACAGAGTCATGGGGAAGTTTATTCTAGTAGTTGAGAAAAGCAATAAACATTTAAACTCACTTTTTATCTACTATTCTTCCTTTCTTATTGGAAAAGACCCTGATGCTGGGAAAGATTGAGGGCAGGAGGAGAAGGAGATGAAAGAGGATGAGATGGTTGGATGACATCATGGACTCAATGGATATGGACTTGGGTAGACTCCAGGAGTTGGTGATGGACAGAGAGGCCTGGCATGCTGTGGTTCATGGGGTTGCAAAGAGTTGGACACGACTGAGTGACTGAACTGATTCTTCCTTTCTCACACACAGCATATCCACTCTCCTTACCTGCTTGAATACTCTGTAGTTTCCTAATCAATTCTCCTGTATAATGACATTTACTTAATTATATTTATGATTAATCTCTCTCACTCAAAGAAGGCAGATTTTTTCCTTACTTTGTGTGCAGGTACAGCACATAAATGTGTTACTGGCACAGAAAAGGCAATCTCTAAAAAGTATATTGAACTTATTTGTGTTCACTATTACATTTAAAGACACACAGAGAAATGTTTGAAGCCCAGAATAAAAATGATAGGAATCATATTGTACATAGGCTTTAAGAGGAAATGTTATAAAGCTTATTCCACATGTTTTGTAGTGCATATTTTACATCTTTGTTCCTCAAACTTTAGATCAAGGGATTTAACATGGGGATAACAAGGGTGTAAAATATAGATGCCATTTTATCAGTGTCAAAGGAATGTCTGGACTCTGGTTGCACATACATAAATATCAAAGCCCCAAAGAACACTGTGACCACTGTTAGGTGGGATCCACAGGTAGAAAAAGCCGTGTGCCTACCTTCAACAGAGTTCATCCTGAGAATGGCTACAAGGATGAGCAAATAAGACATAAGAATTATTGGAAGGGAGAGGATCACATTAACACCTGCGAAGATCAGAATGATCAGCTCAATTTCTTGTGTATTTGAACAGACCAAAGATATCAAGGGGAGACAGTCACAGTAGAAATGACTGATAACATTATAGCCACAGAAGAATGAATTAAAAAGCTTTATGGTGATCAACAGAGATACGAATGTGCTATAGACATAGGGGATTGCCACCAGCACTTTACACACCCTTTGTGACATGATGACTGTGTAGAGTAGAGGGTTACAAATGGCCAAATAACGATCATAAGACATTGTTGCCAGAATAAAAAGTTCATTAGTAATGAACATGATGAAAAAACCCATCTGTGTAGCACACAAATAATAAGAGATTTTATTCTGACCCACAACAAAATTTACCAACATTTTGGGGCCCACAGCTGTTGAGTAACCCAGATCAGTAAGAGCCAGGTGCCTGAGAAAGAAGTACATGGGTGTCTGTAGCCTGGAGTCCACCTTAGTGAGGATGACCATGCCCAAGTTGCCCACCACTGAGATCACGTAGATGATGAGGAAGAGCCCAAACAATGGAGCCTGCAGTTCAGGGCGGTCTGTGATTCCCATGAGGATGAATTGACTCAGCACTGTTCTGTTGTGTTCTTCCATTTTATCAGAAAACATAGGCTGGATAGAGACCTCAGAGTAGTAAATAGTGTTATGATTTAAATCCTGGTGATTTTTTAGCATTCAAAGTTAATATAAATATAATAAATTTAATTTTAAAGTTTAGATTCTATTAAAATGACTGCCTCCTGGAAGTAAAGCATACATTTAAAGACATAGAAATGGTTACAGAGATAGCAATACAGTTGGAGAGAGGGCTAGGTTTGTCATTTTCCAGTGAGAAAAATTAGTTCCCCAAAGAGCATTCAATAATATCTTGAGGCTGTTTGATTGTCACCAGTGGAGGAAGTGTGCTGCTGGCTCCAAATGGTTATAGCCCAGTGACACTTCTAAATATGATACTGTATTATGGTATCCCCCAACCAGAAAGAATTATTATGCTTCCCTTGTGGCTCAGATGGTAAAGAATCTGCCAGCAATGCAGCAGACCTGGGTTCAATCCGAGTCGGAAAGATCTCCTGGAGAAGGGAATGGCTACCCACTCCAGTATTCTTGCCTGGAGAATTCCATAAATGGAGGCGCCTGGTGGTTAGAGTCCATGGGGACACAAATACTTTCACTTTTACAGGCTTTCCTGGTAGCTCAGATGATAAACAATCTGCCTGCAATGTAGGAGACCCTTGTTCAATTCCTGGATTGGAAAGATCCCTGGAGAAGGTATAGGTGAATCACCCCACTTTTCTTGGGCTTCCCTGGTGCCTCAAATGGTAAAGAATCTGCTTGCAATTCAGGAGACCTGGGTTTGATCCCTGGGTTGGGAAGATTCCTTGGAGAAGGGAACAGCTACCCATTCCAGTATTTTGGCCTAGAGAATTCCATGAACAGAGGAACCTGGCAAGCTACAGTCCATGGGGTTGCAAAGAGTTGGGCACAACTGAGCAACTTTGCCTTCACTCAAATGCCAAATGGCTAATTTTTGGCAAACACTGACACATGTGTAGATATATAGATTGATATAAAAGTAGATAAAGGAAGCAGAAAGGGAAAGTATTGACATAACCTTTATTATGTAACAACTTTTTTAATTGTATATTATATGCTATCAATTCTGTAACTATAAATCTTTAATTTGTAAGCTCTCTAAGATGCAAGCGTGTTTTCATGTGTACAATTATGTAAGTTAGTTCAGGTGTCTGGCATACATTATAATGCACCTGCATCCATGTAGCTGTGATTTTTTTGTACTTACTGTACAATAGTTTGTACTATAATACAGCATCTTTATTTCTATCCCATGATATCTGGAAGCAAGTGTACAAACAATGGTGATGGGTGCTATAAACCTATTAAAGCTCAATACTGTATAGTCAATTGCATTAGTTGGGGACCTAGGGTAACTTTGCTGATGAAAAAAGAAAGTGTTAGCTCCTCAGTCTTGTCTGACTCTTTGTGACCCCATAGACTGTGGCCCACAGTCTCCTCTGTTCATGGGATTTTCCAGGAAATAATACTGGAATGAATTGCCATTTCCTTCTCCAGGGGATCTTCCAGACCCAGGGATTGAACCCCCGTCTCCTGCATTACAGGCAGGTTCTTTACCATCTGAGACACAAGGAATCCTACAGACAAATCAAACTTGCAAACATTCTCTCTGAAGGAAACCCGTTATTATGTAGAGGACTTACTGTAATTATAATTGTACTTACATAATTACAACATAGTATAACATAATCATGTTCTAATTGCATGAATTTTTAAAATCCTATTTGCAATTGTGTGTAGACACATTTAGTAGTCCCTGTATTCAAACATATTTATGTGAAAGACCTTATGTCTACTGATATAGTACAAGATGAAATGATTAATATTCTTGACTAATACTGGACAGAGGTGTAAAAGTAAGGAAATTCTATCAGAACATATTAGACATTGGTCTTCATATAAGAAAATTTTAAGAAATATACATAGGTTGATATAATCTGTTATTCCTATATTTTGGTATATATAAAGGAATAATTTGACAAGTGTAAATTTTGTGAATATATTTATATACATCAGCAAAATCAACTGTTTATTGAAGGGTTGCTGTGAAAATAATCAAAAATAAAATATAAAATAAGATATTCATGGTACCTGAAACACCCTCAAAATCAAATACATAGGAATTTTTTGTTGTTTGTTTTCAACTTCTTAGTAGAGACAGCAGGTTACCTAAAATAGATTATGCTTACCCAGGTACATATAAATTCATTTTTTGTGACTTAATTTTTTGTCAGGATTATCATGATGATTAATAGGTTGATACCTTGTTCAGGTAACAGGTCCCAACTCTGTGACTACAAGGGGACTGTCACTTCTTTTGAATAATTTATGGACTATCTTACCTCATGTATGTAATGTATATTAACCTAAAAATTTGCACATTTCTTCCCCCAAGAGTATTTTCAGTATACCTGACATATTCCAAGTTGTTTGTAATGTGTAATATATATTTTGTCAAGGAGGAACCAAAGATATTGTAAGGAAACTGAGCAAATCGAGAGAAAGTGATGTCACTGGAATTTGTTTTATATAATGAAATTTTATAAACATTACTTTTTGATAAAGACATTGTCCACCTTATATAAAAAATGTTTTAAATCACTATATTATACAATAGGATACTAGCAAAATAAAATACATGTATGTGTTAGTTGCTCAGCCATGTCTGACTCTGTGACCCCATGGACTGTAGCCCACCAGGCTCTTCTGTCCATGGGATTCTCAAGGCAAGAAGACTGGAGTGGTTTACCATGCCCTTCTCCAGGGGATCTTCCAGACCCAGGGATCAAACCCAGGCCTCCCACATTGTTGGTAGATTCTTTACCATCTAAGCAACCAGGGTCTACCCTTATATATATACTCTTTGCTGCCCCATGAACTGTAGCCCACCAGGATCCTTTGTCATGTAATTTCCTAATTACAAACAAAATAGTAGTGTCAGGAGTTTCTGAATAATTCAAAAAATATTTTATTAAAAAATAAAAATATTTTTAAATGTTTGCAAAACCAATACAATATTGTAAAGTTAAAAAATAAAATAAAAAAAGAAGTAGATATAAGAAACCATGTATTTCTGAAGACACCTAATAAAGAGATCTGCAAAACGGCAAAAAATAAAAAATTATAAATATGTTTAGGAAATAAACACACCTCAAATAAATCTTGTGTACAAGGCTGTGAGCTTCTGATATTATGTCCTTGCATTAATTTCTTATGTCAGAAATACTAAGCTACAAGTAATTTTTTTAAATTAATGAAAGAAAGCATATAAGTCTTGTTTAGGTGCAATTTTTGAAAGGCTAAGGAATAAATAATTACAATGGCAAGTGCTGATTTTCCTGTAAGATAATTAAGGACTGAAAAGCTTATTCTTAACAACATCAGAATTGTATGGAAAGCATCAAATTACTTTTTCCTATTTGCTATCTGTGCTGATTATCTGATGATTCATTTTAAAATCATAGTCTTTGAGAAAATTACATGTGTTTTCTGTCTGATTCCACTGGAGACATGCTGTACATTATATTATCACCATAACATTAGGCAAAGTCCCCTATGCTCCAAAAATTACTTTTCACATCTCAATGCAAGGGGGAAATCCCCATTTTTCTCATCAAAAGATCAGGAAAATAAATTGTGCATTAATTTAAATGTTCATTAAATGTACAATTTTTGAGAGAAAACTAAGAAAAGCTCAGAATCAATAACTAAAGATTTGGGAAGACAATAACCTGGAAGTTGATTACTTGCCACTTCATAATTCATCCATAATTTATATATATATATAAAATTTCTTACTCTTTCAGTTCAGTCACTCAGTCATGTCTGACTCTTTGCAACCCCATGAACCACAGCACACCAGGCCTCCGTGTCCATCACCAACTCCCGGAGTTCACTCAAACCCATGTCCTTTGAGTCAGTGATGCCATCCAGTCATCTCATCCTCTGTCATCCCCTTCTCCTCCTGCCCTCAATCCCTCCCAGCATCAGAGTCTTTTCCAATGAGTCAACTCTTTGCATGAGGTGGCCAAAGTATTGGAGTTTCAGCTTCAGCATCAGTCTTTCCAATGAACACCCAGGACTGATCTCCTTTAGGTTGGACTGGTTGGATCTCCTTGCAGTCCAAGGGACTCTCAAGAGTCTTCTCCAACACCACAGTTCAAAAGCATCAATTCTTCAGCGCTCAGCTTTCTTCACAGTCCAACTCTCACTTCCATACATGACCACTGGAAAAACCATAGCCTTGACTAGACAGACCTTTGTTGGCAAAGTAATGTCTCTGCTTTTGAATATGCTATCTAGATTGGTCATAACTTTCCTTCCAAGGAGTAAGTGTCTTTTAATTTCATGGCTGTAATCACCATCTGCAGTGATGATGCACCTTACTCTTTAGGCTGTCTTATCTCTCAGTTTTGTCCTTTCTTATATGAATTGCCATGCTGAAAAAACTCTTAAGAGTCCCTTGGACTGCATGGAAATCAAACCAATCAATCCTAAAGGAATCAATCCTAAAGGAAACCAACCCTGAATAGTCAATGGAAAGACTGATGCTGAATCTGAAACTTCAACACCTTGGACACATGATGCAAAGAGCTGACTCATTGGAAAAGATGCTGATGCTGGGAAAGATTGAAGGCAAAAAAAGAAGAGGGTGGCAGAGTATGAGATAGTTGAATAGCTTCACCATCTCAATGGACATGAATTTGAGCAAACTCCAGGAGATAGTTAAGGACAGGGAATCCTGGCAGGCTATAGTCCATGGGATAGCAAAGAGTTGGATAGAACTTAGCAACTAAACAACAAATTCACATATTGAAGTCTTGATATAGAACATAAATATTACATAAGCATTGTGGCACTGATGTTTCAAAGGTGGTCATCAGCAGTGGTGAAAATATTTGTATATTAATCTAAAGAAAAAGGGGAGCCATCCTATTCCGATTGTGCATTAGATAACAACCTGTTATCAATAACAGGATGCATACAGAAGTCAATCAGAAATCTTGATATTTTGATATGCTTGGTTGTAGAATAAGTGCTGTATTGCAAATTGCAAACTACTTGTATATTGGTAAAATATGGTACCACATGAAATATACTACCTGCTTACCTGTCACAAAAGGTGTGTCTTGGCCTGTCCATGTGTTTCAGAATATGCATAGCAAGAGCAATTTATGGGAACTTTTTCACTCTCTATGTCTCTCCCTGAGGAAATGATAAGCAATTTTGTGATTGTCCCTGAGGCATTGGAAACCTTAATAGAACCTAGGGAGCAGGTGTGTTTATTACTAATCCACAATGATTTGTATTCCCCCAAAGTGAGTAATGGAGAAGGAAATGGCACCCCACTCCAGTACTCTTGCCTGGAAACTCCCATGGAGGAGCCTGGTGGGCTGCAGTCCATGGGGTTGATAACGGTCGGACACTTCTGAGCAACTTCACTTTCAATTTTCACTGTCATGCATTGGAGAAGGAAATGGCAACCCCCTCCAGTGTTCTTGCCTGGAGAATCCCAGGGACAGGGGAGCCTGGTGGGCTGCTGTCTGTGGGGTCGTACAGAATCAGACACGACTGAAGCGACTTAGCAGCAGAAGCAGCAAAGTGAATAAGATTTATTTGTGTGTTTTTCCTCTTAGTTAGCTTCCTGTTGATTCTGTTTCTCTGGTGTACTCTGATCCCACCAGATAGGGATCTGGAATAATGTAATTTACCTGTACAACAAGCCTGTCAGTATTCCTATCATTCTTTAATGGTCTCCTCAAGTGGATGATGCAAAGGGGATCTGTTGAATCACTGTCTTATTGTGTTGCATAAACCATGTAAACGAACTAAAAATAATAGTACATTGTGCATATGCAAAATGTTTTCTTTCATATTTCTTGCTTCTTATTTTTTTTTAATATAGGGGATTACTCTTTTCATTGCTGTGCTGTGCTCAGTCACTTCAGTTGTGTACGACTCTATCTGAATTTTCATAAAGTTGATTGCCCAAGAATAAGTTTTCATTTCCTCAGCTGAATGCTCAAGAGCAATTGGTATTAAATATACCCTTTGAACTCTGATGCAGTTCAATTTATATAGTTTACTATGATAGCTACTAATTTTGATATCATGATCTATAAACTCTTCTCTAGTTCTATAACAGAGAACAAACCTGCCTCCATATCACATATTCCTTTAGCTTTGAATTATATTCTCTGTTGCCTGTACTTAGTCATGTTGGACCTACCCCTTTTTGAAAATGAATTTGTATACAGTCTGAAATATATCTAATAGCTCCTTTTTAAAACTCTGATGTTTAAAGGTACAAAGAGTGTAACAATTGTCTTACTGGAGGTTGGCATGAACATTATGACCAGATCTGTGTGGACTTCTGCAAGAACACAGCATTCATGCACTGAAAAGTTTGCAACAACCAACCACAACCCATTCCCATTTATTATTAAAGAAGCCTGAAGTCTACCTCTGTTAAGATGATTCTTTGGAACATTAGTCTACCATCTTCTCCATTTGCTGGCTTTCCTAATAAACTCACTATTCCTTGTACCAGCAACTCCTCTCTCGATGTATTGTCCTATTCTGCAGTACAAGCTTAGGCTAAGTAACAATTCTGGGTCCCAGACAGAGATTTTGCCCTATATTGTTCTCTAAAGATTTTCTGTCTTACATTTTGCATTTTTCTACTTTTAATTAATTTGATTTGCAAAAGGTTTAGATAAACATTATTTGTTGTTTGTTTCCCTTTAGTTCAGTTCAGTCACTCAGTCATGTCTGACTCTTTGTGACCCCATAGACTGCAGCACTCCAGGCCTCCCTGTCCATCACAAACTCCCGGAGACCACCCAAACCCATGTCCATCGAGTTGGTGATGTCATCCAACCATCTTGTCCTCTGTTGTCCTCTTCTCCTCCTGCCCTCTGTCTTTCCCAGCATCAGGGTCTTTTCAACTGAGTCAGCTCTTCACATCAGGTTGTTTCCCTTTTGAATGTCTAATTCATCTAGCCCCATTTTAAAATAGACTGTCTTTCTTTTATTGAATTACCTTTGCACATTCATAAAGAATTAATCAGATTTCAAGGGCTATTTGTGAGTTTTTATTCTGTTCTGTTGATTTATATGGCCATCTCTCCACCAGTACCAGCAGTTTTTATTACTGTAGCTACGTAGTAAGATAGTAAGTCTTAGCACAATGAGGAGTGGTCATTCTTTATTATTCTACATTTTAACATGTGTTGGGCTTCCCTGGAAGTTCAGATGGTAAAGAATCTGCCTGCAATGCAGGAGACCAGGGTTCAATCCCTAGGTCAGGAAGATCCCCTTGAGAAGGGAATGACAACCCAGTCCCGTATTCTTGTCTGGAAAATTCCATGGACAAAGGAGCCTGGTGGGCTACAGCCCATGAGGTCGCAAGGTCACTCTTCAAATTTAGTTATTTACGGTCCTTGGTCTGTCATACATATTGTAGTATAAACTCATCTGTGTCTATAGAATATCTGCTGAAACTTCACGGACTTTGAATTAAATCTATAGATCACTTTAGAGAGAACTAGGATCTTTACCACATTTAGTCTTTCAACTGTAAACTGAGTATGTTTAACATCTCATTCCAAACATCTTTGATTTTGTTAATCAGTATTTTGTACTTTTCAGTATACAGATCTTCTTAATTTTTTTCTTCGTTCCACAAAAGTATTTCACTACACTTGGGTGATTTCCAGGTTTGCTTAGTTTTTGCCTAAGTGTTTCATTTTACTTGAGGTGAATTAAATGGTATGTATGTAAATTTATTTTTTTTAATATTAAACTTATGATAATTTTCAGGGATTAGCTAATCATTAATGCATTATTATTTATACATATTGCTAGATTAAATCTGTTCAATTTTTGTTTAGAATTTTTGAATATCTATTAAGACTTGTATTTTTTTAATATCTTTTCTTGTTTTTTATACTATTGGAAATCATCAATTTAAAAGTTGGAAAATGCAATAGATTTTTTTGTTGTTTGGCTCCAAAATCACTGCAAATGGTGATTGCAGCCATGAAATTAAAAGACGCTTACTCCTTGAAAGGAAAGTTATGACCAACCTAGAAAGCATATTAAAAAGCAGAGACATTACTTTATCAACAAAGGTCCATCTAGTCAAAGCTATGGTTTTTCCTGTGGTCATGTATGGATGTGAGAGCTGGACTGTGAAGAAGGCTGAGCACCGAAGAATTGATGCTTTTGAACTGTGGTGTTGGAGAAGACTCTTGAGAGTCCCTTGGACTGCAGGGAGATCCAACCAGTCCATCCTAAAGGAGATCAGTCTTGGGTGTTCATTGGAAGGACTGATGCTGAAGCTGAAACTCCAATACTTTGGCCACTTCATGCATAGAGTTGACTCATTGGAAAAGACCCAGATGCTGGGAGGGACTGGGGACAGGAGGAGAAGGGGATGACAGAGGATGAGATGGCTGGATGGCATTACCGACTCAATAGACATGGGTTTGGGTGAACTCCAGGAGTTGGTGATGGCCAGGGAGGCCTGGGGTGCTGTGGTTCACGGGGTCGCAAACTGAACTGAAGTGAAAGAAAAGAAGAAAATCAGTTATTTCTTTTTCCTCAATATCAAGTAGTCAGTGCACAAGAACCTGATTTGAGGGAGTTATTTTTAATATACATTTCTATCTGAGATAATCCTTATTCTACAATTTGTTGTAAAGTGTTTCTTAGTGTACACACATGAATTCATACATATATTTATATATATATATATGTTTAAATTACACCTCATATTTCTGACTTAAAACTCAGATTACTGTTTCAAATACAATAGTAGGGTTGTTCAAGTTTCTTTTGTATTTGTCTTTTTCTAGTATTCTAGTAATCTTTTAAAATCATTTCTGTATTATGTAATTAATAAATATAATTGACATTCAAAATACTCTATCAAATTATTCATTTATGTTGGTAAACCATTCATTTACCAACTCCTATTTTTTCAAGTATTCATATTCTATTAAAAATTGGAAAACTTCCTTAAATAAAGTTTGTGTGTGTTTGCTAAGTTTCTTTAATCATGTCAGACTCTGTGTGACCTATGGCCTGCAGCCTGCCAGGCTCCTCTGTCCATGGGGTTTTCCAGGCAAGAATACTAGAGTGGGTTGTTGTGCCTGCCTCCATGGGATCTTCTTGATTCAGGCATTGAACCTGTCTCTTACATCTACCTGCTTTAACCCGTGGATTCTTTACCACTAACGCTATTTGGGAAGCCCAAATAAAGTATGGATTCACATAATATTGAAATAGAGAGTAACTTGTAGAATGAATGAAATGTGTTGGAAACATATGTGAATCTGAATTTTTCCCTTTTTGTACATCATTTTAAGGGGACTTTCATATAAAGCACACGGACTGATTTTAGAAAAGGTATATTGCATTACGCTTACTCAAGATTTTTTTCAATTCCAGATATTAGACACTTTTCTTTATCATAAAAGCTGCAATTATTTATTAAAGATATTTTGGGAAGAACATATAAGCAAATTTATTAAATTAAGCATACTGATAATCTCAGCAGCCATCAATAACTAAAATTAACACTTCACAGTATCACTGTCCAATATACTGTTCTAGGAAGATAGTTTATGTTTATAAGTAAATATTTCTTAGTTATATTAGTTTTCATAATTAAAAATCAACTATAAAAAACTTATTAGTAATATTTATTTTTACAAGATAATATAACATAATTTTAATCCCAATGAATTTTGTTTATTCAAATTTATTTGACTGCATTAAAAATGTTAATAATTAAAAAAAATTTTTATTAAAAATATTTATTTATTTTTAGCTGTTTTTGGTATTCATTGCTGCATGCAGACTTTCTGTAGTTGCAGCAGGTGGGAGCTTCTGTTTTTGTGAAGCACAGGCTCTAGGTATTCTGGCTTCAATGATTGTGGCACAAGGGCTTATCTTATCCAGAGTATGAGGGATCTTCCACAACCAGGGATCAAACCTGTGTCCCTGGCAATGGCAGGCAAATTCTTAAGCACTGGACCATCAGAGAAGTACTGATCACATGCAAAATTTTAGTCCCTGACAGTGGCTGAAGGAAAGAATCTAGTCCCTCTATGAAATAAATAAAAACCATGAATGTTAAAAAATACGAAAATTAAACAGAAATGTGGAGAGATTTAAGAGTCTCTTGATGAAAGAGAGAGAGAACAGTAAAAAAGTTGGGTAAACTCAACATTCAGAAAACTAAGGTCATGGTATCCAGTCCCATCATTTCATGGCAAATAGATGAGGAAACAGTATTTGGGCAGGAGGGGCACCAACATCACTGCAGATGGTGATTGCAGCCATGAAATTAAAAGATGCTTGCTCCTTGGAGGAAAAGCTATGACCTCTCTAGACAGCATATTAAAAAGCAGAGGCATTACTTTTCCAACAAAGGTCCATCTAGTCAAAGCTATGTTTTTAGCAGTAGTCATGTATGGATGTGAGAGTTGGACTATGAAGAAAGCTGAGTACCAAAGAATTGATGCTTTTGAACTGTGTTGTTGGAGAAGACTCTTGAAAGTCCCCTGGACTGCAAGGAGATCCAACCAGTCCATCCTAAAGGAAATCAGTCCTGAATATTCAATGGAAGAACTGATGCTGAAGCTAAAACTCCAATACTTTGGCCACCTGATGTAAAGTGCTGACTCATTTGAAAAGACCCTGATACTGGGAAAGATTGAAGGTGGGAGAAGAAGGGAATGACAGAGGATGAGATGGTTGGATGGCATCACTGTCTCCATGGACACGAGTTTGAGTAAACTCCTGGAGTTGGTGATGGACAAGGAAGCCTGGAGTGCTACAGTTCATGGGGTCACAAAGAGCTGGACATGACTGAGCAACTGAACTGAACCTGAATGGCAGTTTGGAGGAAGTTAGTACAGGCATCATAACATGTACATCAATTGTTACATGTCACGCTATACTTTCACCATAAACCAAGTCATGGAACTGACACATTATATTTCTTAGAAGAGGAACTATCAAATCAATGCAGTGAGATAATGTATCCTTATCAACATATAATGCACACTCAATCAATCAAATTTGAGGGAAAAAAGAAACATGAAAGAAAAGTAACAAATATAATTTATCATATAGTGGACCTTTTATGCAAATATAGTTTGCATATGACCCTCATATGGTCAATTTGCAAAATGACACTTAGACAAGAATTATTTAAAATAATTTTTGTCTCTAAGAAATTTGTCTTAATTGATATATTCACAAGTGTAGACAAAAAGACTGAATAAGACAAAAATAGATGCTGTGCTGATCTGAGTTGCTGAAATGCCATGATGTTGAGTGAATAGGTTCTGTAGAACTCATATGTGATAATAATAAAACTGAGGAGAAAAAAACAGGACCCTAAGTTCCCCATGTAGAAGGAGGGTGTTTGAGCAAATTCGTATGACTGTTGAGTTTAAGTCATCCCACTCCAAGGAGCTTGCTTGAAACCACAAATAAGTTTGCTTTTAACATGGACCATGAAAGAGTATGAATGATAAATCAAAATAAATGTTAATAAACAAACACCCGCACCTGTACACAAGCACATAAAGATAACTTCAGTGTTTATTCTAAAAGTTTGAGAATACAATGAACCATTTAAATTTCCCTTTTGTACCTACTATTCTCTCTCTCTCTCTCCCCCATAGCATGCCAATCTCCTTGACTATTCCATGATATACAGCTCCTAATTCATTCTACTACACTCTAAAAATTGATTTAACTACTTTGCTTATGTTTCATTTCTTTTTCTCAGAAATGGCAAAGATTTTTTTCTTATGTTTTGCTTACATGAATGGATTTATAGCCCTTAGAAGTGTGAGTGACACGCAAAAGCCATTCTCTAAACTATTTGAACAACTCATTTACATTTGCTTTTTCTTCTGAAAGCACAGGCAGCAAAGTATAAAGTTCTGAAACTAATTTACAGGAATCACATTGATAGTGATCTTTAAGAAAAAAAAAAAATTCATAATTTCATCCAAATCCTTTATAGGGCATATTTTACATCTTTGTTCCTCAAACTGTAGATCAGGGATTTAACATGGGGATAACAAGGGCATAAAATATAGATGCCACTTTATCAGTGGTATCTGGACTCTGGTTGTAGTAAAGTAGTAAAGTTCCATAGAACACGGTGACCACTGTCAAGTGGGACCCACAGGTAACTCTCAAGAGTCTTCTCCGAAACCACAGTTCAAAACCATCAATTCTTAAGAACTCAGCTTTCTTTATAGTCCAATTTTCACACCTGTACATGACTACTGGAAAAATCATAACCTTGATGGGAGGGACCTTTTTTTGCAGAGTAATGTCTCTGCTTTATAAATGCTGTCTAGCTTGGTCATAACTTTCCTTCCAAAGAGTAAGCGTCTTTTATTTATTTTATTTATTTTATTTTTATTTTTTTGAGTAAGCGTCTTTTAATTTATTGGCTGCAATAACCATCTGCAGTGATTTTGGAGCATCCCCCCCAAAAAAAAAAAAATTCAGTCACTCTTTCCCATTCTATTGTTTTCCTCTCTTTCTTTGCACTGATTGCTGAGAAAGGCTTTCTTATTTCTCCTTGCTATTCTTTGGAACTCTGCATTCAGATGCTTATATCTTTCTATTCCTCCTTTGCTTTTTTATTCCCTTCTTTTCTCAGCTATTTGTAAGGCCTCTTCTGACAGCTGTTTGCCTTTTTACAATATATTTATATATGTATGTGTGTGTGTATATATATATATATATGTGCATGTGTATGTGTGAGGAAATATACAATATTTGTCTTTTTATATCTAATTTATCTCACTAAGCATTGTACTTTACAGGTCCACCATCCATGTTGATACAAATGGCAAATTTTTATCTTTTTTTTTTTTTTTTTGTGGTTGTGTAAAACCTCTGTGAAGTATCACCTCACACCTGTTAGAATGGCAAATTAAAAAAAACAAGAAATAATAAGTGTTGGTGAAATGTGAAGAAAAGGGAACCCTTTCTGCACGTGCATGGGAGGCAAATTAAAGCAACCACTATGATAAATAATTGGAGGTTTCTCAAAAGATTAAAAATGGGACTACCATACAGTCTGGCAATTCCACTCCTGGGTATCTATCCTAAGAAAACAAAAACACTTATTTGAAAAGACATATGTACCCTAAAGTTCAAAGAAGTGTTATTTGCATAGCCTAGTTATGGAATCACCCTAATTGTCTATAAATAGATGAATGAATAAAGAAGATGTGGTACATATATTTAATGGATATTTTGTGGGCATTTTGTTTAAAAATCATGATGGGTAAATATAAGCATAACATAATACCAGTAAAGATACATGGGGATAGTGGCGCATTTTTTTTAAGCTTAAAATAACGTAGGAAAAAACCTGATAGATTTGACTGCATATTGTGAAACTTTATTACTGCTTTATTCTATTCTATTCTTTTAAACAATTCTATTATATTCTGTCCTACCAAACAGATTTTATTAATATTCCCATTGTTGTTTTTCAGTCACTAAGTCGTGTCCAACTCTTTGCAACTCCATGTACTGCAACATGCCAGGCTTCCCTGTCCTTCACTATCTCCTGGAGTTGGCTCAAACTCATGTCCATTGAGTCAGGATGACATCCAATCATTTCATCTTCTGTCACCTCCTTATCCCTCTGCCCTCAATCTTTCCCAGCATTAGGGTATTTTCTAATAAGTTAGTTCTTGACATCAAAGGGCCAAAGTAGTGGAGCTTTAGCTTCAGTATCAATCCTTCCAATGAATATTTGGAGTTGATTTCCTTTAGGATTGACTGGTTTAATCTCCTTGCAGTGCAAGGGACTCTTAAGACTGTTCTCCAGCATCACAATTCAAAAGCATCAATTCTTCAGTGCTCAGCCTTCTTTATGGTCCAACTCTCACATCTGTACATGACTACTGGAAAAACCATAGCTTTGACTCTATGAACATTTGTAGGCAAAGTGATGTTTCTGTTTTTTTTTTTAATATACTACCTAGGTTGGTCATAGCTTTTCTTCCAATGAGCAAGCCTCTTTTAATTTGATGGCTGCAGTCTCCATCCACAGTGATTTTACTCTGAGTAACAGAACTAAAATTGCAATTTTAAAAGTGCTATTCTTTTTTTTTTTGGCAAAGCAATGTCTCTGCTTTTTATTTTATTTTTTTAAATTTTATTTATTTTTTTAAATTTTATTTTATTTTTAAACTTTACATAATTGTATTAGTTTTGCCAAATATCAAAATGAAGTATATTATTAGTACATACTAATTAAGATCATGTAAAATAAAACAGAACTTGGGTTTATATTCTTACTTTTGTACTTAATAGATGTGTGAACCTGGGCAAGTTACTTAATACCTCTGAGCTTCTGTAACCACATATATAGAGTAAAATTGATAATAATAATAGTTACAAAGCTAGTTTTTGTGAAGTGATTGGAATAGTGTCTTGTTACATAAGGAGCACAAGTTGTTTTCTATTATCATTTGTGTTTGTATTAGGGTCTTCCAGAGAAACAGAACCAATAGGATGTGTGTGTATAAGTAGAAGGACATTTATTTTAAGTATTCGACTCATGATATTATGGAGGCTCAATTCAGTTCAGTCGCTCAATCGTGTCTGACTCTTTGTGACCCCTTGAATCACAACACGCCAGGCCTCCCTGTCCATCACCAACTCCCAGAGTCCACCCAAACCCATGTCCATCAAGTCACTGATTCCATCCAACCATCTCATCCTCTGTCATCCCCTTCTCCTCCTGCCCTTAGTCTTTCCCAGCAGCAGGGTCTTTTCCAATGAGTCAGCACTTCACATCAGGTAGCCAAAGTAGTGGAGTTTCAGCTTCAACATCAGACCTACCAATCAACACCCAGGACTGATCTCCTTTAGGATGGACTGGTTGGATCTCCTTGCAGTCCAAGGGACTCTCAAGAGGTTTATCCAGCACTACAATTCAAAAGCATCAATTCTTCAGTGCTTAGCTTTCTTTATAGTCAATCTCTCATATCCATACCTGACTACTGGAAAAACCGTAGCCTTGACTAGATGGACTTTTGTTGACAATGTAATGTCTCTGCTTTTCAATATGCTGTCTAGGTTGGTCATAACATTCCTTCCAAGGAGTAAGTGTCTTTTAATTTCATGGCTGCAATCACCATCTGCAGTAATTTTGGAGCCCAGAAAAACAAAGTCAGCCACTGTTTCCACTGTTTCCCCATCTATTTGCCATGAAGTGATGGAACCGGATGCCACGATCTTCGTTTTCTGAATGTTGAGCTTTAAGCCAACTTTTTCACTCTCCTCTTTCACTTATTATGGAGGCTAGCAAGTACAAATTCTGCAGGGTGGAGATTCAGGAAAGAATTGATGTTATACTTCAAGTCCAACCATCAGGCTGAAGACACAGGAAAAGCCAATTTTTGACTTTCAAATCTGAAAGGAGTCTGCCACAGGATTCTCTCTTGTTCAGGAAAGATAAGTGTTTTAGTATATTCAGGCCTTCAGCTGATGCGATGAGGCCCAGGTGCTTGCTGGAGGGCAATCTGATTCAAAATTCACTGATTTGAATGTTATTCTTATCCCCAAACACCTGCACAGAATCATCTAGAATAATGTTTGACCACAGATGGGCATTGTGACCCAGCCAAATTGACACATATAATTAATCATCATAGAGCTGAATAGATTTCATGTCATGGTAAAATAAACAAACATGCTAATTGTTCAGCACACTGAAGACACTGGGAAACGACTGGGGTATCCAAGTGGAATATTATATTATTTTCAAATATCATATTTTAATGAAACAAATACAATTCAAAATAATAATAAAGGTTATTTGAATTTGTATAAAAATTACAAATATTTTTCCCAAATTTTTGAATAGAAAACTTGAGTTTGCTTTCAACAGTTTATCTCAGCCTTTTCAGTTGAAGTAACTATGAAAAATTTCTGAAGAATAATCTTTTAAATTAAAAAAATATTTAATTTTCTTTCTGGAGTATAGTTGCTTTACACTGTTGTGCTAGTTTCTGCTATATAGCAAAATTAATCAGCTCTACATATGCATATACTTAAAGGGCCTGATATTAAATTTAAATAAACGATGTTAAAGCTATTCTTCATTTTCTCCCTTTGAGAAACAGTGTTGAGATTTCTTGTTACAATGCAAATGAATTTCAAATCCAGTCTCATGTTCACATATAGCATATTCCAAAAGCTGATGAATCTCTAAACTGTGGAAGTTCACGTGGAGTTAGATAGTCATGTTGCAGCCTAGATGTCAGTAAAACGACAAGTCAGCTAAAGGTGCATATGTTTCTGATGAATGTGAAGATAGATTTGGGAGCCCAGGTGGACCTGTATTTGCCAGGAAATTTCACCAGACACAATATTCACCCCTTCCTGCCCGACTGCCTCTCCACAGACCTATCCTGCTGTACCATGGCCCTTATCCACAATGGGGCCATGGAGACAGTTGTTCAGGTTGCTGGATTAACCAGATTAGCATATGATGGCAAAGCAGAGAACAAAGCAGAGGATGTCGGGGTTAGTCTCCTTGTTGTCCTGTGGGGCAGGCCATCAGAGCACTCTATGCAAACTGCCTTCCATATTGTACCTGAGGAGGCTGCCAGGTCTGTGTGGGCAGCTCCCCATTTTTGTCCCAATATTTCTAGGCACCCTTCTACGTTGTACATTAATCAAAAATCTCTTTTCATTCAGCACTGTTCCCCTAGCAGAATGTCTGCTACAGAGTAGGTGCTAAGTAATATTTATTAAATAATATTTGTTCATAAACTAGCTAGTATTTTATATTATCATATTCATACTAACTTCAGTATAAAATCTTTTCTTTGTCCTTGCATGGCTAAGAAGGTTACTGACAATAGTTGGACTATTCATCATAGTGAAAAATGTGGGGAAAAAAACACCAAATATCCATTGACAAATGGATAATCAAAGTGATGTATTCATATAGTGAAAGTGCAAGTGAAATTCACTCAGTCCTGTCCGACTCTTTGCAACCCCATGGAATATACAGTCCATGGAATTCTCCAGGCCAGAATGCTGGATGGGGAGCTTTTCCCTTCTCCAGGGGATCTTCCCAACTCAGGGATTGAACCCAGGTCTCCCACATTGCAGGTGGATTCTTTACTAGCTGAGAAACAACGGAAGCTCAAAATACTGGAGTGAGTAGCCTATTCCTTCTCCAGAGGATCTTCCCAACCCAGGAATCGAACCGGGGTCTCCTGCATTGCAGGTGGATATTCATATTGTGGAATATTATTCAACCTTATAAAGGAATGGGATTCTGATACATGCTACATGAATGAAATTTAAAATATTCAGCTAAGTGAAATAAGCCAGACACAAAAGGACAAATATTGTATATTCCACTTAGGTAAGGTACTTGTGCTAAGTCGCTTCAGTTGTTTCTGACTCTGTGTAACCCTATGGACTATTGCCCGTCAGGTTCCCTCTGTCCATATGGGACCCTCCAGGCAAGAATACTGGAGCGGGTTGCCATTTCCTTCTCCAGGGGATCTTCCCAATCCAGGAAGCAAACCCGCATCTCTTACATCTCCTGCATTGGCAGGCGAGTTCTTTACCATTAGCGCCACCTGGGAAGCTGCTGCTGCTAAGTCGCTTCAGTCCTGTCCGACTTTGTGCGACCCCATAGATGGCAGCCCATCAGGCTCCCCCGTCCCTGGGATTCTCCAGGCAAGAACACTGGAGTGGGTTGCCATTTCCTTCTCCAATGCGTGAAAAGTGAAAGTGAAGTCGATCAGTCTTGTCTGACTCTCCGCAACCCCATGGACTGCAGCCCACCAGGCTCCTCCGTCCATGGGATTTAAGAGCAGTCAAATTCACAGAGATGGAGAATAGACTGTGTCACCAGCAGGTAGGGGAGGGGACAGCATGGAGTTATTGTTTGTTAGGTTCAGGTTTTAGTTTCGAATGATGAAAAAATAATTCTGGAATTGGATGGGAGTAATGGTTGTATGATGGTATTATTTACTTAATGTCACTTATACATTGTCAATTATGTATAATGTCAATTATACATTGAATCGTTAAAAAGACAATTTTATATATGTTTATGTTATTTTACTATGATTTTTAAAAAAGTTGATTGACAGGATTTGTACAGAATAAGGGTGTATGTTCTGCCTTAAAGAAGTATCCAGGTCTCTACCTTTTCTCTTAAAAAAAAAAATCAAAAATTAAAAATGAGACCCTCAAAATGATTTTAAAATGGCTTTTATGAATTTAATCCTTAAAAGTACAAGCTTTGGGCTCAGATGCACCTGGCTAGAGATGGAATGATCAACTACTAAAATAATCATAATTCTCTGTTGAATATTTAAGCCCAATGAACTGTAACATTATGTCCTATGTATAAAACTATTTTTCAGCTATTACCAGTCTTAAACAAGTGTTTAAAAACCATGAAGATATTATTCTCTGGCTAAATATGTAGTAAAAAATAAAATGTTATACAGATGTTTTCAAAACACTAAACAAGGGGGAAAATTTTCAAACAAGGAAGATCATAAATGAACCACCTAACTTAGTAGCAGTTATATTTGTGTGATGAGATCATTGAAAAAAAATTATATTTCTGTGTTGTTTAAGCTTTTTATAATGAGTATGTCTCTATAATGTCTACTTAAAAAGGATCCTAGAATACCCTTAAGAATGTCCACTTAATTCTTTACTGTCCTTTTCAAGGATAGTAACTCTCCTTTTATTTATTTTTAACTGAAATTTGGATTTGAAAATAAGCCTGTTTAATATATTTATTATTCAGTATCAGTCAACAACAATGCTTTAAGCATTTCCTTGCTAGTTTATAGCCTTCCAATTTTTTTTAATTTAATTTTATTTTTAAACTTTACAATATTGTATTAGTTTTGCCAAATATTGAAATGTATCTGCCACAGGTATACCTGTGTTCCCCATCCTGAACCCTCCTCCCTCCTCCCTCCCCATACCCTCCCTCTGGGTCGTCCCAGTGCACCAGCCCCAAGCATCCAGTATCATGCATCGAACCTGGACTGGCGACTCGTTTCATACATGATATTATACATGTTTCAATGCCATTCTCCCCAATCTCCCCACCCTCTCCCTCTCCCACAGAGTCCATAAGACTGTTCTATGCATCAGTGTCTCTTTTGCTGTCTCGTACACAGGGTTATTGTTACCATCTTTCTAAATTCCATATATATGAGTTAGTATACTGTATTGGTGTTTTTCTTTCTGGCTTACTTCACTCTGTATAATAGGTTCCAGTTTCATCCATCTCATTAGAACTGATTCAAATGTATTCTTTTTAATTAGCCTTCCAATTTTTAATTTACTATTTCTTGGTATAAAACACACATTCACCATTCTCATTTCATACTTTGATTTACCTGGTTTTAAACTTGAGGACTCTGTGGCATGGATTTTGCCCTTGATGAAGTACTTCTAAGGACGTTTAGGAGATTCTGGGCTTGTGGACCCTTTGGTGGGAAAAGAAACAAACAACAGGAATAGAAGACAGGACTGGGGAAGTTAAATGACTATAATCTTTGCATAATTTTACTTGTAAAATTGAGATGAAACTAATACTCTGGCAAATGTGTAAGAGTTTATGTGGAAAGCCTGAGAGCATATGGACTGTTGAAAATCTTGACAATACAGAACTGGTGATCTTGTCCAGGTAAGATTAAGAAGATATTGGTCTGGGAAGCTTACTGGATAGGAAGTCAAAGGGGAGAGTATCAGACTGAACTTTGTCATTAATTTTTCTTTAACCTCCAGAAGTTACCTTGCTCTGAGGAGTGCTTCATTTTCACATTTATAAAATAGACTTACAACTATTTCTGAGCAACAAAATAGGGCTTATTTACTAAAGTTAAAATACTATAGTTTTTTGGCCTTTATTGTTGCTATTAATAAAAATAACCAGAAAAATATAGTCTCTATCCTTAGGAAAGTCTCAATCGAATAATGCACGGCTAAAGTATAATGACTAAAATGTATGACAGAATTGTTAATAGTCATAAGAAGGAAACACAGGGTTTGATGAAGACTCAAAGGAAGGAAGGAAAGAAGGAAGGAATATTCACTGTGCATTAGATTAGGCAGTAAATAATCATTGTGGAGGAGGTGACCTTTGAGACGGGCACTGAAGGTAGGATTTGGATGTCCAGCTGTGATGAGAGGAATAGCAGGTGAAGGGAATGACCCAAGGAGGGGCCTGGAGGTATGACAAACAGGGGGTCACATTTAGCTGAGATTATGGGAGAAGGCGATGTCACCCCACTCCAGTACTCTTGCCTGGAAAATCCCATGGATGGAGGAGCCTGGTAGGCTGCAGTCCATGGTGTTGCGAAGAGTCGGACACGACTGAGCGACTTCCCTTTCACTTTTCACTTTCATGCATTGGAGAAGGAAATGGCAAACCATTCCAGTGTTCTTGCCTGGTGAATCCCAGGGACGGTGGAGCCTGGTGGGCTACCGTCTATGGGGTCGCACAGAGTCGGACACGACTGAAGCGACTTAGCAGCAGCAGCAGCAGCATGGAAACAGTAAAGTTGAGTGGTATGGGATATGAATAGAAGAATAGATGGAGTCATATTATGATCTAATTGGTTTAATGAGTTGTAACATTATTCTCTAGAAAGAGGCTAATTTATATCACATTAGGGCTACCCTGTTGGAAAGGTGGCTTTGTGTAGGATGGTCAGAGTGTCTAGAGGTGATAAGACCAGGTAGGAGCTAGTGCAATAGTCTGGATGAGAATAATAGTGATAATTAAGCAAGAATGAGAAGTAATATTTATTGAGCACTTACTATCTTCTAGGCACATTATATGCACTATCCCATGTAATTCCTTACTGTGAGTACCACTAACTTGCAGCTACACTTGAAGAAACAGAAACTCAAGGGTTTTAAATAACTTGCTCAAGATCAAGAGCTGGTGTTCCAACCTGAAAGTGTCCTCCTGAGGTACACACACCATTTTGTTTTTGTTTTTAATTAAGTTTTTATTTTGAGATAATTGTAGATGAAATAATGAGAAATATGAGAAGTAAGTATGAGAAATAATACAGAGAGATCCTATGCACTTTTTTCTTAATTTTTCTAATGTAACATCTCCTGTGCTTCACCTACTTTACGTATCTACCCTCCTCCAAACGCCTGACAATCAGTGAACTTTTTCTGTCTGTATATTTCTGCCTTTTCTATAATGTCATGTAATGGGAATAACAAAATACGTAGCTTTTGAAGACTAGGACCCACGTTCCTCAACTAGCAAAGACTTGGAATTACAGCCTTTCCTATATCTTCTGATTTTTATAAAGGAATTTAATCTTCCACCTTTGCCAGTTTTTGCTAAATGGGAATAAATTTTCCTTTTGTTTGTTTTGTAGGGCAAACAATCTATTTTAAAGAAACCAGGATAACAATCAATAGACTTATAGTGCTAGAAAGAACCACCCCGCACCTTACGTTAATTTACAAAGTCATTGTGATTCCCCGGGGTCAGTTCTTCTTTGCTGCCTCACTGTATCAGGCCTCAAGAGCTACATTTCAGAGCTGAACACCAATTATCAACCAGGAAGTTTTCTTATTTAAAACTGCCTTTATTAATTAGTTCCTCTGAAACTTGTTTAGGAGTGAGGCAAATAATTTCTTTCAAGGTTAGTAATCGCCCATCTCTGAACTCTCAATGAGTCTTAATAATGCCCAAAGCATCTTGTTAGAGAGATTAGTAAAAATGTTTGGTCTTGGAGTCTGTCTCACACTGGGATGAAAAACTTAAGTTAGTTTTTTGCTGTAATAGCTTCTCTGAAGATGTAACTACTGATTGCTCAGGTTTGAAACTCATTCAAAGTTTTTTTGAATCCCAGAAATGTTAGAAGTGAGAACTACCTTAGCAATAATCAGGGATGATCCTTCTGTTTGTGAGATGAGGGAACTAATAAAGAATTGATTGGCTTAAGGTCATGGAGATAGAAGTTAAATATTAAGAACTTGGTCCTCATGATGATTAGGGAGGTTACACCTTGTAGGGTCCCATGATATTATAAAAAACAGAGGAAAGAAGCAAGGAGGGAGGAAAATAAAGCTCAAATAACTAATCACACTGAAAGAGAATATTAAACATTTTATGATTAACTCATGACTATTCCCAAAGGGCATTCTATTAAAAAAGACAATCATATTCTTGTGGAATTTTAGAAATATGTGATAGAGAAGTAAAGGAGAATTTTTTAAAAAAGAAAGTCAGTACTTCCTAGTACTTTTTGACAGAGGCAGTAAGGGGAAGGAAATAGTCTTGAGAACTCAGGGAAATAATGACCCTTGCTCTCAATTAAATCAACTTTGCTTTCTTTTATGGCCAGCTTTTTAAAAAAAAGATTTTAAAAAAAGATTTCATTTAAAAAAATGAATCTTTTCTCTGAGAGATAGTTGACTGGTATAATCTGCTGAATGGGTATTGCAAATAAATGCAAATATACTTTATATAGTTTCAATGCATGTAAACTTCGTATTTTGGAGCCCAAAAAGATAAAGTCTGACACTGCTTCCACTGTTTCCCCATCTATTTGCCATGAAGTGATGGGACCAGATGCCATGATCTTCATTTTCTGAATGTTGAGCTTTAAGCCAACTTTTTCACTCTTCTCTTTCATAATCATCAAGAGGCTTTTCAGTTCCTCTTCACTTTCTGCCATAAGGGTGGTGTCATCTGCATATCTGAGGTTATTGATATTTCTCCTGGCAATCTTGATTCCAGCTTGTGCTTTTTCCAGCCCAACGTTTCTCATGATGTGTTCTGCATATAAGTCAAATAAGCAGGGTGACAATATACAGCCTTGACGTACTCCCTTCCCTGTTTGGAACCAGTCTATTGTTCCATGTCCAGTTCTAACTGTTGCATCCAGATTTCTCACGAGGCAGGTCAGGTTGTCTGGTATTCCCATCTCTTTCAGAATTTTCCACAGTTTATTGTGATCCACACAGTCAAAGGCTTTGGCGTATACTGTATACACACACATAAACACACTCAGAGGAAATGTATGACAGAACAAACATTATACTAGTTTAGGGGGAGGTCTTGAATTGATGAAGTAATTTTGAATAGGTATTACAAGGCATAACAATGCTGTTTTAAGACAAAAGTGAGAGGATTGCAGTAAAAAGCCATGAGTAATGATGCAAAAAAGAAATATGGGTGGGCCCCTAATAGTCAACCCAAAATGGATTAGAGACTTAAATATAATACTTTATACTGTAAAAACTAGAAGAAAACATAGAGGGAAATATCCTTGATATTGGCAATGATTTTTTGAATGTGGCACCAAAAGCCCAGAATCAAAAGCAAAAATATACAAGTGGACTATATCAAAATGCTTCTGCACAACAAAGAAAACTATTATAATGAAAAGACAACTTGTGTTTGGAAAAATACTTGCAAATATAGATCTAATAAGCAATTAATGTCCAAAACATTTAAAGATCTCAAACATCCTAGAAGTAAAAAATATCAAAGACGTTGATTTAAAAAATGGCCAAAGGACTTGAATAGACATTTTTTTCTGAGGAAGACATACAAATGACAAATATAAAAATATACTCCACATCACTTGTCATTAGGAAAGTGCAAATTAAAACCATAATGAGGTATGGACTCATACTTGTTGGAATGACTATTGTCAAAAAGACAAAAGATAACAAGTGCAGTCAAAGATGTAGAGAAAAAGGACCCTCATACATTTTGGCGAAGGAAAATTGTCATAGGCTTAATGGAATACAGTTTGGAGGTTTCTCTAAAAACAGAACTACCATATGATTCAGTAATTTCATTTCTGAATATGTATCCAAAGAAAATGAAATCAGTACATTGGACATTCTAAATGTCCATTGATGTATGAATGGATAAAGAAATTGTGATATATCTTTATCTATACCTATAATTTTAGAATGAAGGGAATCCTGTGTTTTGCAACAACATGGGTGAATCTGGAGGATAGTGTGCTCAGTCACCGAGCACAATTGTGTCCAACTCATTGGGACCCCATCAGCCGTAGCCCACCAGGCTCCTCTGTCCATGGGATTTCCCAGGCAAGAATACTGGAGTGGGTTACATTTCCTCCTTCAGGGGATCTTCCCGTCCCAGAGCTTGAACCCGTATCTCTTGTGTCTCTGGTACTGGAAGTGGATTCTTTATCACTAGTGCCACCTGGTAAGCCCCCAGAGGACATTATCCGAAGCAAATGAGCCAAGCATAAAAAGAGAAACACTGCAGGACCCCACTTACATGTGAAATCTCAAAAAGTCAAATTCATAGAAATGGTGAGTAGAGCGGGGACAGGGAGGTGTGGGAAACAGGGAGATGTTGGTCAAAGTGTGTGAAGTTTCAGTTATGTAGGTTTGAATAAGTTTGAGAAACCCAAAGTGCTGCATGGTGATCATAGTTAATGGTTATATTATATTAGAAACTTGCTAAGAGAGTAGATCTCAGATGATCTCAACACAGGCACGCACACACACACACACACACACACGATGATGATGTGCGAAGGTGGATGTGTTAATTGGCTTGGATATAGTACTCATTGCACTATATATATATGTATGTATGAAAACACTGTGCTTTACTTCTTGCATGTGTGCTCAGTCATATCTGACTCAGGGCAAAAATCACCCAGTGTTCTTGGGGTTTGTGGTTTACAGAAGAGGCAGGAAAATAAACAACTGCAAATATACGTAAATTATTCAGCATAATAAATACTACAAAGTTAGGATTCTAGATTACATATACTCGGAAGGGTATGGATTCTATAAGTAACTAGGGCAGGAGAGCCTGGCTAAAGGACAGTGCTTCTTGTTGAACACATGTGTGAATACTTTAAGCACAGTATTATTTTTATACACCACAAGGCGGCAAGATTTACCCAACAAAAGCGTCTTTCCTTGTAATGCTGAAGTTGGACTGGGTTTTTTGACTATACACATATGGACACAAATAATAATATAGAAAAAAATTAAATCATTCATAAACACTGTCATTAATTATATTTAATATGTTTATAGATAGAGGGAAATAATTCTTTTAAATTTCTATTAGAAGGCTATATTAATTCATGTCTGTTACTAAAAAGAGTCAAAATCCTTAAAGTATATAGAAGGACAATGAAAACTCCATTCAAGCTACCCCTTTATGTTTAACCTGCTTCAGGTTCAACTGATGACCCAGAGGGATGGGATGGGGAGGGAGATGCGAGGGGGGTTCAGGATGGGGAACACATGTACACACATGGCTGATTCATGTCAATGTATGGCAAAAACCACTACAATACTATAAAGTAATTAGCCTCCAATTAAAATAAATAAATTAAAAAACATAACAAACAAACAAAGAAAAATCACTTTCTTTCACCTTTTTATAGACTAATTTTAGTCTATAAATTAGTTATAAACTAAGTTTAAACTAAGGTTAAATTTAGTTTCAGGACAAAATTTATTGGAAAGTATAGAAGATAAATCCTTTTAACAATTTTTTTTTCTTTTTATATTTGTCTGCAAAAGAGTATTATAATGTTGTTGTATAGTCACTCAGCTGTGTCTGATTCTTTAGTGACCCCATATAGAGAGCACACCAGGCTCCTCTGTCTATGGGATCGTCCAGGCAAGAATTCTGGGGTGAGTTGCCATTTCCCCCTCCAGGGGATCTTCTGACCAAGGGATTGAACCTGTGTCTTCTGCATTGGCAGGCATATTCTTTACCACTGAGCCATTTAGGAACGCTGGTGTTATAATATTTTCTTTCAATTACATTTCCATGATTCATTAAATTATCTTTCTTGAAGGCAGGGACTACACGTTTGTTTGCTTTTGATTTTTAAAATCAGCAATGCCTATTTGTCTTACCAGTCATACATCTCTAATATTCTTGTCAGAGCACTACTTGATAAAATTTATGGAATTAGATAGGAGTTTCACATTACCAGAAAAACTGCAATTTATGAGATTTTATGCCATCTTCCCTAAAGGATACGAAAAGCACCTCAGTGTTCAAAATAAAGAAATCAAACAATATTAATATTAATTCTAAAATTATGTATTATCTATTTTAAATAAGGTTCTAAACACTTTATGTGTTTTAACTTATTTTGCAAATTATTCATAGAATGCTTAAATACCGTTGCTATTTGCTGTTTTTTAAAACAATTTTACTTCTTAGAGAAATGCATATCTTATACACTTTTTATTTTAGTTATCTGAGGTTTAAGAAAGTTTCCCACTGCCCTAGGCAAGTTTTTATCTCTTTCAATTGTTTGAGGTTTGAGTGAGATAATATGCATAAAATTATCAACCGTGTGCCTGGAATTCAGCAAGAACTTGCCATAGTAACCATTCTTTTTATTAAGTGTTGAGAGTGGAGGACAGACGTGGAGGGAATCCTGAGTTCTTGGTGTTGATGGTGCTTTGCACATGAGTCTTTCTGAATCATGGTTTTCTCAGTTATATGTTCAGTACCGGTGATTCTATTTTTAGAAAAATTTTAAGGAATCTCCATACTGTTCTCCAAGTGGCTGTATCAATTTACATTCCCATCAACAATGCAAGGGAACTCCCTTCCCTCCACACCCTCTCCAGCATTTATTGTTTGCAGGTTTTTTGATGATGGCCATTCTGATCAGTGTAGATTGGCACCTCATTGTAGCTTTGATTTGCTTTTCTCCTGTATGGATGTGAGAGTTGGACTATAAAGAAAGTTGAGCTCAGAAGATTTGATGCTTTTGAACTGGAGAAGACTCTTGAGAGTCCCTTGGACTGCAAGGAGATTCACCCAGTCCATCCTAAAGAAGATCAGTCCTGGGTGTTCATTGGAAGTGCTGATGTTGAAGCTGAAACTCCAATACTTTGGAAATGTCATGCAAAAGACCAACTCATTTGAAAAGACCCTGATGCTGGGAAAGGTTGAAGGCAGGAGGAGAAGGGGACTCCCAACAGAGAATGAAATGGTTGGATGGCATCACCGACTCAATGGACATGAGTTTAAGTAAACTCTGGGAGTTGGTGATAGACAGGGAAGCCTGGCGTACTGCAGTCTATGGGTTCACAAAGAGTCAGATATGACTGAGCGACTGAACTGAACTGAACAATTAGTGATGCTGAGCATCTTTTCCTGTGTCTCTTGGCCATCTGTGTTTTATTTAGACCTTTGGCCAATTTTTTGATTGGTTGTTTTTAGATAGTGAGTTGCATGAGTTCTTTGTATATATTGGAGATAAATCCTTGTCATTACCTTGTACGGAAGTGCACCTCATTGGGACTCACCATTACAAAGATCAGTGAGTGATTTATACTATTTTTGCAAGATGGTGGGGGAATGCCAAATGTTTTAGGCTAATTTTTGACTTGAATTGTGTGGCGTTACTAGAAACATGCAAGATGGAGTAGCTTGCAAAAATATTGCAAGCTCAAGGAACAGCGTGCTCAAATCCAAGGAGAGGTGCTCATGGTGGAGGCTTTTCCAGGTAATAAGACAGAGCTCTAAGGGTCTGCACCATTGAAAGCACGATTGTGATGACTAGCAGAAGATGTGACTGGGCAGGAAAGCCATAATTTATGAGCCTTTTTGTGTCATGTAGGGAAGCATGAACTCTTATCTTGTCAAGTTCCAAGACTGGTCCGAGGTTACTTAGAGGGACTGTGATTTACAGTAGGATCATAAACAGAACTGAAGTGACTTAGCAGCAGCAGCAGCATAAACAGAAACATTTTTTTTTGATTGAGGTTCTGTTTATAGAAGTGCAAATGAATCAGCCTTAATTTGTCCAGCCTTGTGCGGGGATCTCCTCTATTATGCAGCTCAGTTGGTAAAGAATCCACCTGCAATTCAGGACACCCCGGTTCGATTTCTGGGTCAGGAAGATCTGCTGGAGAAGGGACAGGCTACCCACTCCAGTATTCTCAGGCTTCCCTTGTGGCTCAGCTGGTAAAGAATCTGCCTGCAATGTGGGAGACCTGGGTTCAATCCCTGCATTGGGAGGATCCCCTGGAGAAGGGACAGGCTATCCACTCCAGTGTTCTGGCCTAGAGAATTCCATGGACTTGTCTATGGGGTCATAAAAAGTCTGACATGGCTGAGTCACTTTCACATTCCTCTATTATGCAAGAGTATTTCATAAATTTAAGAACACAGTCAGTTATTATGACCTTGTTCCTTTTTCCTCTCCTTCCAAAAAATGGCCCCTGTGCCTGACATAGTTACACTTAAGCAGCTTTGCCCTCTTGCATTCTCTGAGTATATTAGCATGACTTGCTTAGTTGTGTCTGACTCTGTGATCACACGGACTGTAGCCCACCAGGCTCCTCGTCCATGGAATTCTCCAGGCAAGAATACTGGAGCTGGTTGCCATTTCCTTCTCCAGGGGATCTTCCTAATCCATGGATAGAACCTGGATCTCCTGCATTGGCAGGCAGATTCTTTATCATCTGAACCACCAAGGAAGCCTCATTCTCTGAGTGGTCCTTAGGGATCCTAGGCGCACAGTGACGTTTTCTGCCCCTTTGCCTTAGTTCCCCTTCATCCTTTGCTTCAAGATCAGGCATGTGTGGATGGCACTGAGGGGGTGTTTATATAGAGGAGGGCTCTCCTATCCCACCTGTAGTGGTGAAAGCCTCCAAGTCACAGCATAGGAGTGACACATAGGTTTTGCAGAGATTCTAACAGCACTTTTCTGACCAAGTACTATTTCCTCCTTTTTCTTTCCAGGACTCAGATATGAATACTTGAGTACATCATCAAAAGGCAATTTTTAAAAATTGACAAAAAGTTTTATATATTTAAGATGTATGACATGATGCTTTGATACACATATACACTGGAAAAATGATTATCACAAGCTAATTAATGCATTCATTACTTCATATAGTTACCATTTTTTTATGAGTGATAAGAGCACTGAAGGTTTATTCTCTTAGCAAATTTCAAGTATATGATATACTTGTTTTCTACAGCATTTTTTTAAAAATTAGTTTTAACTGGAGGATGATTGCTTTACAGTGTTGTTTGTTTCTGCCATAAATGGACATGAAGCCGCCATAGATATGCCTCCATCGCCCTACTCTTGCACCTCCCTCTCCCTTCCCCACACCATTCCGCCTGGCCACCCCATCATGAATCCTCATCCCATCCCAACCCGTCCCTGTAGGTTGTCACAAAGCCCCACACCCCTTTATCTTGTCACAGAGCACTGGGTTGAGCTGCCAATGTCATACAACAGATTCCCACTGGCTGTCTATTTTGCATATGGTAATGCATATAGGAATGTATATACTGCCATGCTCCCCTCTCAATTCGCCCCACCCCCTCCTGCCAACACTGTGTCCACCGGTCTGTTCTTGATGCCTGTGTCTCTGCTGCTGCCTGCAGAGATACAGAGGAGCCTGGGGGGATCCAGTCCATGGAGTCACAAAAAGCTGGACATGGCTGAGCGTCTGAGCACATAAGTTCATCAGTACCATTTTCCTAGAGCCCATCAGTTCAGTCGTTCAGTCGTGTCTGACTCTTTGCAACTGCATGAATCACAGCACACCAGGCCTCCCTGTCCATCACCAACTCCCAGAGTCCACCCAAACTCATGTCCATCGAGTCAGTGATGCCATCCAGCCATCTCATCCTCCGTCGTCCCTTTCTCCTCCTGCCCGTAATCTCTCCCAGCATCAGGGTCTTTTCCAATGAGTCAGCTCTTTGCATGAGGTGGCCAAAGTATTGGAGTTTCAGCTTCAGCATCAGTCCTTCCAAAGAACACCCAGGGCTGATCTCTTTTAGAATGGACTGGTTGGATCTCCTTGAAGTCCAAGGGACTCTCAAGAGTCTTATCCAACACCACAGTTCAAAAGCATCAACTCTTTGGCGCTCTTCTTTATTCGCAGTCCAACTCTCACATCCATACACGACCACTGGAAAAACCATAGCCTTGACTAGACGGACCTTTGTTGGCAAAGTAATGTCTCTGCTTTTGAATATGCTGTCTAGGTTGGTCATAACTTTCCTTCCAAGGAGTAAGCATCTTTTAATTTCATAGCTGAAGTCACCATCTGCAGTGATTTTGGAGCTCCCAAATATAAAGTCTGTCACTGTTTCCAAAGTTTCCCCATCTATTTCACATGAAGTGATGGGACCAGATGCCATGATCTTCGTTTTCTGAATGTTGAGCTTTAAGCCAACTTTTTCACTCTCCTCTTTCACCTTCATCAAGAGGCTTTCTAGTTTCTCTTCCCTTTCTGCCATAAGAGTGGTGTCATCTGCATATCTGAGGTTATTGATATTTCTCCCGGCAATCTTGATTCCAGCTTGTGTTTCTTCCAGTCCAGCATTTCTCATGATGTACTCAGCATAGAAGTTAAATAAGCAGGGTGACAATATACAGCCTTGACATACACCTTTTTCTATTTGGAACCAGTCTGTTGTTCCATGTCCAGTTCTAACTGTTAATTCCTAATGTGCACATAGATTTCTCACAGGCAGGTCAGGTGTTCTGGTATTCCCATGCTTTTCAGAATTTTCCACAGTTTATTGTGATCCACACAGTCAAAGGCTTTGGCATAGTCCATAAAGCAGAAATATATATTTTTCTGGAACTCTGTTGCTTTTTGATGATCCAGGGGAGGTTGGCAATTTGATCTCTGGTTCCTCTGCCTTTTCTAAAACCAGCTTGAACATCAGGAAGTTCATGGTTCATGTATTGCTGAAGCCTGGCTTGGAGAATTTTGAGCATTACTTTACTAGCATGTGAGATGAGTGCAATTGTGTGGTAGTTTGAGCATCCTTTGATATTGCCTTTCTTTGGGATTGGAATGAAAACTGACCTTTTCCAGTCCTGTGGCCACTGCTGAGTTTTCCAAATTTCCTGGCATATTGAGTGCAGCACTTTCACAGCATCATCTTTCAGGATTTGAAAGAGCTCAACTGGAATTCCATCACCTCCACTAGCTTTGTTTGTAGTGATGCTTTCTAAGGCCCACTTGACTTTACATTCCAGGATGTCTGGCTCTAGGTCAGTGATCACACCATCATGATTATCTGGGTCATCAAGATCATTTTTGTACAGTTCTTCTGTGTATTCTTGCCACCTCTTCTTAATATCTTCTGCTTCTCTTAAGTCCATACCATTTCTGTCCTTTATCAAGCCCATCTTTGCATGAAATATTCCATTGGTATCTCTAACTTTCTTGAAGAGATCTCTAGTCTTTCCCATTCTGTTGTTTTCCTCTATTTCTTTGCACTGATAGCTGAGGAAGACTTTCTTATCTATCCTTGCTATTCTTTGGAACTGTGCATTCAGATGCTTATATCTTTCCTTTTCTCCTTTGCTTTTCACTTCTCTTTTTTTCACAGCTATTTGTAAGGCCTCCCCAGACAGCCATTTTGCTTTTTTGCATTTATTTTCCATGGGGATGGTCTTGATCCCTGTCTCCTGTACAATGTCATGAACCTCCATCCATAGTTCATCAGGCATTGTCTATCAGATCAAGTCCCTTAAATCTATTTCTCACTTCCACTGTATAATCATAAGGGATTTGATTTAGGTCATACCTGAATGGTCTAGTGGTTTTCCAAACTTTCTTCAATTTAAGTCTTAATTTGGCAATAAGG
Source organism: Bos grunniens (assembly GCF_055505025.1). Lineage (NCBI taxonomy): Eukaryota > Metazoa > Chordata > Mammalia > Artiodactyla > Bovidae > Bos > Bos grunniens. Next base: position 80,405,884 of record NC_141179.1, on the reverse strand, counting down.
AGTTCATGATCTGAGCCACATTCAGCTCCTGGTCTTGTTTTTGCTGACTGTATAGACCTTCTCCATCTTTGGCTGCAAAGAATATAATCAATATGTATGCATTAATATGCAATGCTTGTTTTCCCTTTCTGACTTACTTCACTCTGTATAGCAGGCTTTAGGTTTATTTACCTCCATAGAACTAACTCAAATGTATTGCTTTTAGTGACCGAATAATATTCCATTGTGTATAGGTACCACAGCTTTTTTATCCATTCATCTGTTGATGGACATCTAGGTTGCTTCCATGTCCTGGCTATTGTAAATTGTGCTGCAATGAACATGGGCTACGTGTGTACTTGCACTATTATTTATTACAGCCATCATACTGTACATTGGATCCTCAAAGCTTCTGGATCTTTAAACTGAAAATCTGTCCTCTTGGACCAAAGTCTTCCCACTTGCAGCACTGCCCAGTCCATGGCAACCACCGTTGGATTCTACTGTTTTGATTTAACATATAGGTGATATTCTGCAGTATTTTTTTCTGCCTCTGGATCTTTCATTTTGCAATATGCTCTCCAGGTTTATCCCGATAGCAAGGTTTCCCTCTCGCTTATGGCTGAATAATAATAAACTTGATCCACAATGTTCTACAAACCAGCCCTGTCTGCTCCCATGTTCTGGGATCAGATTTGGACAATTAATCTCTTTTTCCCTCCAAGGTTGTGTGTTGTCCAAGGATGCTCTCTAGCTCTCTGTGTAAATTTGCATTTATGTGCCCACATTTATGTTATCCTTATACTTCGTGAAATAGCAAGAATTAAAATAGGCACACAGCCTAAGCTTACCCATAGTCATACCTGTTTCAATTCTGGAGGAAATGAGGAAACAATGTGATATGTTTTAAAGCACTGGAGTAAAAATATGACACAAGATTCTAGAGAATTATTAGAGCAGCTGTGAGGAGGAAGGATTCAAGGCAGGAGCAATCAGGACCCAGAAGTTTAGTGCCAGCACAGTAGTCTAAGCATGAAGCATGTGGCAGACAGATGGGGAGGGTATTTTTGAGATAATGCGTTGCAGTAGGTTTAACAAGAGATGTAGGAACTGAAAACTGAAAGAAAGAATAGATATAAGAGAAAATTCTGGGGAAAAATCAGACAAAACCTGCTGTTTTCGTATAGATAGTCTACTTGGATTTCCATATAGGATATTGTATAAGCTGGCAAAAAACAGCCCCTCCCCTCCAGTTGGGGAAATAGAAGTAAAAGCAGTTCCATTTATAAATTTTTAATATATTATTATAAGCTGTTATGAAATTATGAAAGCAATCTCCAGCAAGATTTTTTTTTTGTTTAATTTGGAATGTCTACAGACAGTGTGCTTGTGTATGCTCAGTCATGTCTAACTCTTTGTTAGACAAAGACTAACAAACAGTCTCCATGTTCTGTAGCCTGCCAGGCTCCCCTGTCCATGGGATTCTCCATACAAGAATAGTGGAACGGGTTGCCATCCCCTTCTCCAGGGATCTTCCCAACTCAGGGATCGAACTTGTGTCCCTTACATTAGCATGCAGATCTTGAGACCCATATGGTCTTTAATTTTTTTAATTTATTTATTTTAATTGGAGGCTAATTACTTTACAATATTATAGTGGTTTTTCCCATACATTGACATGAATCCACATATTTGAGGCTTTGTATCTCTGAGGTGCTGAATTAAGGCTGTTTCAACCAAGGTAGGAAAAGCTGCAAGCTGTAACCAAATGTAAAACTACTGGAATACAATTGCTAATTAAATGAAAAAGCATTTCTAAGGTGACACTGACAGGGACAGGGAGTGAAAACAGAAAGGAGTAAGACTTTTACCCTCTCCTAGCTAGCTAGCCTCCTTCACCATGTGTTCAGCTCCCTTAGTATAACTTCCAGGCAAACTTCCGAGGTCTTGCTATGAAAATTTGCATAATCCACCGCTCTTCAGGTGTATTCCAGAGTAGTCCTTGTACTCTCCCTCTGAGTCCTGCTTGGATATTATCTCTTGTAATTGGAAGCAAGGAAAGATGTTGTATGGTCTCTTTCATTATTGTAATTGTTCTTCAGTAGCTAATTTGTGTGTGACTCTTTGCAACCCCATGGACTGCAGCAGCCAGGCTTCCCTTTCCTTCTCTGTCTCCTGGAGTTTGCTCAGACTCAGACCCATGGAGTTGGTGTTGCCATGCAACCATCACATCCTCTGTCATTGTGGTGGTGGTTGAGTTGCTAAGTTGTGTCCGACTCTTTTGACCCCATGGACTGTAGCCTGCAAGTCTCCTCTGTCCATGGGATTCTCCAGGCAAGAATACCAGCGTGGGTTGCCATGCCCTTCTCCAGGGGATCTTCCCAACCCGGTAATGGAACCCAGGTCTCCTGCCTTGCAGGCAGTTTCTTAACTGGCTGAGCCATGGGCTACAAACAATTCTCAAGCATTGATTGTGTGCTGATGATTCTTTGGCTATTCCTTTCTGCCAAACTTTCTTTTATCACAAATGCAGGAATGGAAGTCACAAAGCTGAAGGGTTTTACAGATCAACTGTAAATTGTATTCATGATGAGAGTTCTCTTCCTACTTCATCCCAGAGAGATAACTGGCATTAAAATTGGTCACTTGACACCAGGACAGCACATGGCATGTTCTTTGCTTTTAGCAGCAAATCCCAAAGGGATTCTCAGGCTTATATTTTCTCCCAGTATTGTTACCTTTGGAAACAGGATTCCTGTGAAGTGAATAGAAAGCACTTTTTGTTCTAAGGTAATCTAAAAAAAAATTTGGGCTTTAGTTGAAATTCAAGTGAGGAAAGTATTTATAATCCACAAAGAAACTACCTTGTTGAGCTGACCAGGCAAAAAAGGTCAGTAAATCACCATATGGGTAAAAACAAAACACTTTACAATATAATCAAATCATAATATAATTCCATTTCATGAAATACAGTAAGGTTTTATTTCCTATAGTTATAATGGATGAAGAAAACTGAAAGAAAGAAGTGAAGTTGCTCGGTTGTGTCTGACTCTTTGCGATCTCATGGACTGTAGCCTGCCAGGCTCCTCCATTCATGGGATTTTCCAGGCAAGAATACTGGAGTAGGTTGCCATTTCCTTCCCCAGGGCATCTTCTCGACCCAGGGATCAAAACGTGGTCTCCCACACTGCAGACAGGTTGAAATGCCTTCAAATGTCTTTTGTTTCATTCTTTTTCTCTTTTTCAGTGAAACAGATAATTAGTCGTATACTTTATGGATGTTTTTTTTTCTCATAAACCCTGAGTAGCTGCATGCAGCTCTCTCTGGCCCAGTGTCTCCTTTTATCTTGTAGTAAGCTGATCCATCCTTAATGTTGGTAAGAGTATAGAAATACTAATATTGGCCAATATTTTCATGACTTTGAAATGTTTCTTTTTATATGTTCCGAAGTTCATGGGATAGAAGCTCTTTAAGAGAAAGAGCAAAATTTTATATGTCTATCAATCTAGTTCTATGTATATTTATATCTTTGTCTATATTTATATCTATTTCCGTATATAATATATCCATCTATACTTGTAGTTCTATATATATTTCACTTTTCTTTTTTGACATCTAAGATTTATGTATAAAATATAGATATAGATGAATATGTTTAGGCATTTCTTTGGGATCATATTATGCTATTATAACTATAACTCAAGAAGTACCTGATTAAATTATCAAACTGAATGACACAGATTGCAAACACATTAAAACAGAAGAGGACTGGGAGATCACAAAGACCTCAGCTTCTTTTGGATAGCCAGCCCCAAAACTGTCTACCTCTTAAATCGGTCTCCTGATAATGAGTGATGTGGAGAGATATTTTGTGGGAAGAAAGTTTCTGAGTGTCCCTTCTAACAAGGCATGCAGCCAGCTTTAAGTCTAAGAATTAATGGCAAGTAAGGGTATCTCAAAAATCTCTCTTTTGTATCTTTATATATATAAGACTATTGTGTAATATATTATGAGGGCTTCCCTGGTAGCTCAGTGGTAAAGAATTGGCCTGCAGTGCAGGAGATGCAGGTTTGATTCCTGGGTTGGGAAGATCCCTTGGAGGGGGACATAACAACCCACACCAGTATTCTTGCCTGGAGAATTCCATGGACAGAGGAGCCTGGCAGGCTATAGTCTGTGGGGTCGCAAAGAGTTGGACACGATTGAGTGACTAACATTTTCACTAAAGTCTCACTGAATTGAGAAGGTAGGTGAGAAAATAAAGCTTTAGAGGTTATCATTTTATTTCAAATGGCAACAACCAACTCAGATCAGAATCCAGATTTCTTGATTCTTGATCTTAAGCAGCTTCCAGGAAGATGCTTTGTTAAAAAGGATCATGGCTCCTGGCACTCCTGAAATTCTAAAAGAACTGAAACATTACTTACTCCAATCCTCATTTGCTTTTTCTGAATAAATTCTACTTTGATAATAAATGTAGCATTAACATTTTTAATTAAAATTATGGATTTCATTCATCAAAAAGATACAGTTCCAGAAGAGCAATTATTTATATTTTTAAGCTTAAGTCCATTACCTAAATCTTCCCAGGTGGTGCAGTGGTAACGAATCTGCCTGCCAATGCAGGAGATGTAAGATATGCAGGTTCCATCCCTGGGTCAGGAAGATCCCCTAGAGAAGGAAATGGCAACCCATTCCAATATTCTTGCCTGGGAGATTCCATGGAAGAGGAGCCTGGCAGACTACACAGTACATGGGATAACAAAGAGTCAAATGCAACTGAGTATGCACACGCATGCACACACACACACGCACTCATCACCTAAAAATATATATTTTATTTTTTCTTGAGTATAAGAGGTTTTGAAAGCCTTGGCTCTAATAGCAGAAATATATCCATGCCTGTTCAGAACCCTGAAAATCCTAATTTAGCCCTTTTTTGATTGTGCTAAGTGGTGTTATGTTTCTTTCAAGTTGTACCATAGACAAGCCGAGATGGTCCTTCCCCCATTGCTGGAGGCAGAAATGCTTCTACTTTCAAAGGAAGAAGACTATTAGAGGTTGACTTCTATAATTTCATGTATTAAATGATCATAAACTGGGTGGCGTAAAGCGGCAAAAATTTATTCTCTCATAGTTCTGGAGCTCAGAACTCAAAGGCAATGGATTAAAGTCAGGGTCATGATCCACCCAGAGGCTCTAGTGGAGCTTCTCTTTCTTGTCTCTTAGGCTTTGTGAGGTTGCTGGCATTCCCTGTGGTTGTATCACTCTGAACTCTGCTTCTCTGGTCACACTGCTCCTTCGCTGGGTCTGTAGTCAAACCTCCCTCTACCTCCTTTCTACAAGGATATTTGTGGTTGGATTTATGGCCCACCCTGATTACTTTCTTATTTCAAAATTCTTAATTTTTAACTTAATTATCCTTTCCCCATAAAGTACATCCCCATGTACCAGCAATTAGTAAAACACTAATTTGAAAAGATAAGTGCATCCCAATGTCCCCAGCAGCACTATCTACAAAAGACAAGATATGGAAGCAATGCAAGTGCCCATCAACAGATGAATGGGTAAAGATGTAATATACGTATGTACATAGCAGAATATTGCGACCTACAAAAATTAATGAAAGTCTGCCATTTACAACAATGTAGATTAATCTAGAAAATAGTAAAGTAAGATGAAGATAAATACTGTATGACATCACATATGTAGAATTTGAGAAGTAATGAAAATGAATATATATGCAAAATAGAAATAGACTTACAGCTACAAGAAACAAATTAGTTACCAATGGGGAAACGAAGGTAAAGGGACAAATTAGGGATATGGGATTAAGAGATACAAATTACTATGTATAAAATAGATAAGCAACAAAGATACAACGTATAGCACAGAGAATCATAGCAAGTATCTTGTAATAACTTTAATAGAGTATAATCTGTAAAAATGCTGAATCATTATGCTGTACACTTGAAATTAATGTAATAATGTAAATCAACTAAACTTCAACTTTAAGAAAAAGAACTTGAACATCTTAATGGGCCATATTCTGCTGACCACGTTCCCCCAAATCATTCAGTTTGATAAGTTTAGTTTTTGTTTTTAATTCTCATTTCTATAGGAAATTAAACCACATTTTGAACACAATTATCCATTGATTAATATTTTCACTTCCTTTCAGCATGCATTTGAATGTCATACATACATAGATATGGTTTCAAATTCCTATTCTCTAAGTAAACCTATTGTATTATTCAAGTTATACATTTTATTATTCATTTTTAAACTTTATTTTTAGCTATTTTATTGGTTTTGTGGATAAAGAGTTAAAATATAAGTATGGCCTTCAAAGAGATTAGCATAAATGCACTTTCAAGGTTATTCCAAAGTGTGACCAGACTAATAAAAGTATGCTTCTTCTGGTAATTCATTAGCAAAAACAAAGATTAAGAGCTCAAATGCAAACTCCCTTTTTTATGTCTTCCACGGGCTCCCCAATCACTCTAGCTGCAAACAGAAAAGAAGATAAACAAATCACCATCTCTCAAAAGGAGAATGATTAGAAAAAAATGTATGGTGACAAACTGTATTATGTTCATAATCTGGTCTTTCAAGGCAGCATAGAAAAATTTAACAGTTTTCTAACAGGAATAATTTCCAGTTCAGCATAAACAATTTTTTTTAATGAACATGGTATATGCATTATTTGAGTATTTAAACAATCTAAAATGACATATAATGGGGAAGCTGATAACATCAATACCTTAAATCATGACATATTGATCATTTTTTTACAGAAAGGAATGAAAAAAACTCAGACTCAATGGATGAAAAAAAAAATATACCGCGGTGAAGGAGTTCATACTTTTAGGATTTATGACAGACTCATGGTTACAGACAGTTCTCTTTTATATCTTCCTCATCATATATATCAGCAGTCTTTTAGGGAACATCACCCTGATTTCTCTGATCTGTGCTGATTCTCGGCTCCACACACCCATGTATTTCTTCAATGGGAATCTTTCATTCCTGGGTCTCTGGTATGCTTCCGTCTATGCCCCCCAAATCCTGATGACCTGCATCTCTGACGACAAGCGCATCTCTTTTGCTGGCTGCCTAGCTCAGTTCTTTTTATCTGCTGGACTGGCCAACAGCGAGTGTTACCTGTTGGCTGCCATGGCTTATGACCGCTGTGTGGCCATCTCTAACCCGTTACTTTACTCCCAGGCCATGTCCCCAAATTTATGTACCAGTCTTGTTGCGGCTGCCTACTTTAGTGGCTTTGTGAACTCAACCGTCATCACCAGTGAAACATTTACCTTGAGCTTCTGCAGGAACAACGTCATTGATGATTTCTTCTGTGACCTGCCCCCCCTTGTCAAGTTGGCCTGTGATGTGAAGGAAAGCTACCAAGCTGTGCTGTATTTCATACTTGCTTCCAACGTCATCACTCCTGCCGTGCTTATCCTTGCCTCCTATTTCTTCATCATTGCTGCCCTCTTGAAGATCCGCTCCACCCAAGGCCGCTTGAAGGCCTTCTCCGCCTGTGGCTTTCACTTGACAGCTCACCTTGTACTATGTATCAATTCTCTTCATTTACTCCTGGCCAAGTACCAGCTATGCCCTGGAGAGGGAAAAAGTGGTGTCTGTGTTCTACACAGTGGTGATTCCCTTGTTGAATCCCTTGATCTATAGCTTAAGAAATAAAGATGTTAAAGATGCCTTGAGGAAAATGTTAGATAGAGCAAAGTTTCTTTAGCAAAGGCTTTGGTAAACAGTAGGTATAATGGTCATCTGGGTTAAATTCACCAATTCCAGTCCATTTTAGCTCACTGATTCCCAGAATGTTGACGTTCACTCCTGCCATCTCCTGTTTGACCACTTCCAATTTGCCCTGATTCATGGACCTAACATTCCAGGTTCCTATGCAATATTGCTCTTTATAGCATCAGACCTTGCTTCTATCACCAGTCACATCCACAACTGGGTATTGTTTTTGCTTTGGCTCCATCCCTTCATTCTTTCTGGAGTTATTTCTCCACTGATCTCCAGTAGCATATTGGAAACCTACCAACCTGGGGAGTTCCTCTTTCAATATCCTATCATTTTGCCTTTTCATACTGTTCATGGGGTTCTCAAGGCAAGAATACTGAAGTGGTTTGCCATGGGAGAAGATACTTGAGAGTCCCTTGGACTGCAAGGAGATCCAACCAGTCCATCCTAAAGAAGATCAGTCCTGGGTGTTCATTGGAAGGACTGATGCTGAAGCTGAAACCTCAATACTTTGGCCACCTGATGGGAAGAGTTGACTCATTGGAAAAGACTCTGAGGCTGGGAGGGATTGGGGGCAGGAGGAGAAGGGGACAACAGAGGATGAGATGGCTGGATGGCATCACCAACTCAATGGACATGAGTTTGAGTGAACTCTGGGAGTTGGTGATGGACAGGGAGGCCTGGAGTGCTGCAGTTCGTGGGGTCACAAAGAGTCGGACACAACTGAGCAACTGAACTGAACTGAACTTGGTAAACAGAGTGGTTTTTTTTTTTTTGCTTGTTTTGTGTTTTGCAGATTAGTTTCTATTTTATTGATAACAGTCTGTAAATCTCAGAAATAAATAAATTAAGCAAAAATAAAATCACTGAATAATGTAGAAATACTAGCCTGTATTTGTCTTTTTAAGTCAGCACTGATGTTCTTGAATATTTTTTAAAATAAATCAGTCTGTGGCAATTGGAAAAACTACTAGGCATGCTAGCTCAGAACAGAGTCTATAGTACTGGAATTCTGAGAGTTTTTTTTTTTTTTTTTTTTACAATTGACAGCTTATTAATTAATTGTAAGTATAATAGTATTGGTTATGCAATCACTGTCATGACTAGACAGATGAAATCTCTTGGTTCCAATCAGATAAATCATAGGTAAGATAAAATAACACAAACACAGATTTTTTGATTCCAGAGGTACTTATTCATTTGTTATGAGTTAGTGCTAGTTGAAAGTTCATAAGTACAATATCTACTGTAAAATGCCATTCAAAATAAATTTATTTTTCTTTTCTGATTTTCATATTTTTGCTTACTGTGAAATAAAGGTGTTCACATCTTTGTTTCCTTGACAGCATATATAGGAAAGAAACACTATATTTAGAGTCATGGCAAGCTTCCAATAAAATACTATTTTCCCAAAGAAATAAAAGAATGAATGACAAAAGAAGAGCTGCTCCATGAAACAGAAATGGAGAAGAAGATAAAGATAGATAATTAGAGAGGTAAAAAGATTTCAAAAGCTTTACATCCAAGAGAGGATTTAGAGTTTGTCAGGGTTGCCATATCAAAATACCAGAGACTGACTGTCATAAACAATTGAAATATATTTCTCACAACTCTGGAGGCTGAAAGGCCAAGATCAATGAGCCAGCATGGTTGGTTTGTTCTGACATCTTTTTCATTTGCTGGCACTTGGTCACTTTCTTACTTTGTCCTGGCTTGGATCTGTGTGCGTGTGTGTGTGTGTGTGTGTGTGTGCATGAGTGCAAAAGCATCCCTGGTATCTCTTTTCCTGTTTCCATTTTTGTTTGTTTTTATAAAGGTACCAGTCAGATTGCATTAAGGTTCATTCTAACCATCTCATTTTAACTGAATTTCCTTTATAAAGGCTCTATCTCCAAATTCAGTCACATTTGAATTTGCTGGAGGTTACATCTTCAATATATGAATTCTAGAGGGTTGCGATTCAAACCATGGCCCCAAGAATAGGTAGTGTTTCCTGATGAATGAGACAAGGAAGTGTAGCCTGGACAGATAGTGAAACATAGGAGAGGGGAAAACACTATGAATCACATGATAATATCTAGAAAATACAATTAGTACAATTTGGAGAGTTTTTTTTTTAAATCACGCAAATGCTGTGTGTGCCTGGTCAATTCAGTCCTGTCCAACGCAGCAACCCTATGGACCATAGCTTGCCAGGCTCCTCTGTCCATGTGATGCTCCAGGCAAGAATACTGTGGATTGCCATGCCCCTCTCCAGGTAATCTTCCCAACCCAGGGACTGAAACTGTACCTCCTAGGTCTCCTGCATTTGCAGGCAGGTTCTTTACCCTAGCGCCACCTGGGAAGCCCACACACACAGTCACACACAGGTATGATTGCATTTGACATATTCATTTTGAGAGGGGACTTTTAATGAAATGCTCCTTACCAGGGTCCAGCCCCGGCTGATCCAGGGTATTCGAAGGAGAGACGGCATTGGTGACCTATTTATTTAAATATTCATCAAAGATATAAAGATTAATAGAATGAGAATAGCTCAGTGAGGAAATTCAGTGGAGAAAAGAGGCGGAATAATTCAGCCAGAAGGTGAGAGAAAGAACGACATGGGGAGACCAAGTTTCAGTGAACAAGGCTCGCGCTTTATTTCCCAAAGTAGTTTTTATACCTTAAGTTATGCATAGAGGATAATGAGGGAAGGGGTAGAGTCATGCAGTAAGCCAGGCTTTCTCCCTGCAAACTTATCATATGCAAAAGTTTAGGTGATTTGCATCATCTTCTGGCCCGGAGGCCTGTTAACATTTTAAGACCCTTTCTTCAGAAAACTTATTTTTTTCTAAAGGTGATTAGTCAGGCACCACCCTCCAAAAGCATTAAAGTTGCATTCCTATAGGGCAAAGGTGTGGTGGGCTACAACAAAAAAGAATTAACTCAAGGGTCCAAGGTTACAAACATTAAAGCTACTACTTAGACCAATTATGTTAATCAATACACTGCCAGGGACACAGCAGGTAAGGGATATGGAGACTTAGCAGCAAACATTGGCACAACAAATGAAAAACCCTTCACCAATACAATTTCTAATCAATCTTTTAACTGCTCAGAGGAATCTGTATTTAGACAGTTTAGAACATCTCATGCCTCTCACAGTTGGGAGGCTCTGAGCAATCACATGTGGCCGGAAAAACCTATTCAGGCAGGCTAGAGGACTTCCAAAGGAGTTTGTAGGTTGAAACACTATCACATCCAGGAACTTTATTAACTGGACCTGTAAGTTAACTCTTTTTTCAGAGAGAGGTAGTGGGGAACAGCCCCCCATAAACTCAGAGGTGTAGGTGAGAGCACAAAGCAGAAAGTAGGTAGACTCTGGTTTTGGGGGTAGATGCTCGAGAATTTCCAGGGGGACTCCTGAGGCTCGATCCCGCCTTTGCGTATGCCGAGCCTCCTTCCTCATGACCTTTGTCATGGGTGGAGCTCCTGCTCCCGGCAGCTCCTCATTTTACCATATCCTAATTAATACACTATCCCCATGCTCCAAATGAGCTCCGATTGTGTCTTTGGAGAGGGAGGCACATATTTCTGGGATGCTCTGCGGAAGAGGTCCCAATGGACCATTTAGGAAACACTTATATTAGATCTAACACAGCTCCCCAAAGCATCAGAGGAGAGGGAAGAGGGTCTCACTTCCAGGAGTGTCCTTCCTGATCAAGGGTAAGCAACCAGGGTCAGGGGCAGCTAAGTGCTCTGGCTTTCTGTGACCTCAGACAGAGTCTGGCCTGGCTCTCAAAGGGTCATTCTTATGCAAACACACACACACACACAGTCTTCTAACTTGAATTTCGTTCGTGTTATATGTAACCCTCATTTAGAGTTCTAATTCAGTCTGGTAGCTATGCTGGGTCATCATATATTCATGTACACAGTAGAGAAAATAAGAGGCAAAAAAAGACATGCTTTTTGACTCTAGTGGTTCTGAGAATGCTGTGCTGCTCAAACAGCTAGTGTGTGATATTTTCCTTCTTGGTCCTCATTTTCTGGTGCTAGAAGGATGCATTCTTCCCTCAAATTTTAAGTGCTCCAGTGAAGGGAGAAAGGGACAGAGATGCTTCAAGGATCACACTACATATGAAGTCCTTTTATATGGGAGGCTGTACAGGACTGGCTATGACATTTTCTTTGTCGCTTATTTTATTCATTTTTTTAATTGCAAATTATCTCAAATTCAGAAATTATTTTAGTCCATCTTGGTGGTTATGAATCTTCTCTTTATTTACTCTTCCTTTTCATGTGATGTAATACACTGACCACTTGAGGGAAGATGTGTCCTGGGGAGTTTGAGCAAGGTTAGAAAGGAGACACATTTAAATTATAAAGGTACTTACTCATTAATTAATTTCAGAAATATTAATCAAGTGCCAAGTACATGCTAAGAACTGTTCTATACTTTGGAATACAGCAGTAAACAAAACAGAAAAGTCTTTCTGACCTGTGTTGTTACATTCTGGTGAAGAAAGAGGGACAATAAACTTAAGCAAAAGGAGAGGATTGCAGTTGTCCAGTCACTGACTGACTCTGTAAGTGACCCCATGGACTGCAGCACTCCAGACTCCCAGGTCCTCTCCTGTCTCCCAGAGTTTGCTCAAATCCATGTCCATTGAGCCAATGATGCTATCTAGCCATTTCAACCTCTGCCATCCCCTTCTCCTTTTGCTTTCAGTCTTTCCCGCAGACTCTTATGTCTGGGGAAAAAGGGCAGGATCTGAGCAGAATAAGAAGGATGGGGATTGTTGATGGGAAGGGAATGTAAAATTTAAAATAGATTGATGAGGATGGGCAGAAATGCCAGAAAGTGCCATTTGATAGAAACTTATAGAAGATAAGAGAGTGTGAATCTTGTAAACATCTGGGGAATAGTGTTCACACTGGGGAGCAGATAGATCCAATGTATCTGATGCTGGGCCGGGGCTGCTATTCTTAAGAAACATTGAGAAAGTCTATGAGGTTGAAACAGAAATAAAGGAGGAGGGTGTCGTAGAAGGTAAGGATCTGTAGGTAATGAAGGGCCTGCTTGTGAAGGATATTGAGACCACTGCACAGACTTTGACTTTAACTTTAAATAAATTAGTAAATTCATAGTTTTTTTTTTTTTTTTTTTAAGAACAAGAGTTACATGAATTCCCTTATTTTTGTAAACAACAATACTGACTGATACATTGAAAATAAACTATAGAGGAACAAATGTGTAGACCAGTTTGAAGGATATTGAAATATTTTTGGCAAAAATGGGAGTAGTTGGACCAAGATGTTGCCAGTGGAGGTGGTGAGAAGGGCTCAGATTCAGGGAATGTTTTGAAGGCAGGGACATGAGGATTCCTTGGAATTGTGAAGAGGAGGCAGGAGAGAAGGAGAGTAGGTTGATTCCAAATGTGTGGCTTCAGTAGAATTTACTAATAATAAGAGAAATGAGCAGTTCAATCTGTTTGGGGGAGTAAGGGCTAGGAATTCAGCTGAAAACATGTGAAGTTCAAAGTAGTTATCACTCATCTCATAATTACAGAATATTAGCACTGCAAAGAACTTAGGAATCTTTTAGGAATTGAGTTTTTAACCTAAGAATCATAACTACTGAATTGACAAATAGATATCTAGGGATTTGTCATCTCTCAAAACATTTGATTGTTTCAGTTCAATTCAGTCTCTCAGTTGTGTCTGACTCTTTGAGACCTCATGGACTGCAGCACACTAGGCTTCCCCGTCCATCACCAACTCCTAAAGCTTGCTCAAAGTTGTGTCCATAAAATCAGTGATGCCATCCAACCATTTCATCCTCTGTCTTCCCCTTCTCCTCCTGCATTCAATCTTTCCCAGCACCAGGGTCTTTTCCAATGAGTCAGTTTTTCACATTAAGTAGCGAAAGTATTAGAGTTTTAGCTTTAACATCAGTCCTTCCAATGAATATTCAAGACTGATTTCCTTGAAGAGGGACTGGTTGGGTCTCCTTGCTGTCCATGGGACTCTCAAGGGTCTTCTCCAACACCACAGTACAAAGGCATCAATTCTTCAGTGCTCAGCTTTCTTTATAGTCCAACTCTCACATCCATACATGACTACTGGAAAAACCATAGCTTTGACTCTATGGACCTTTGTTGGCAAAGTAATATCCCTGCTTTTTAGTTTGCTATCCAAGTTGGTCATAGCTTTTCTTCAAAGAAGAAAGTGTCTTTTAATTTCATGGCTGCAGTCACTATCTGCAGTGAATTTGGAGCCCCATGCCCCACCGCAAAAAAAAAAAAAAAAAAAAAAAATCTCTTATTGATTCCATTGTTTCCCCATCTATTTGCCATGAAGGGATGGGATTAGATGCTATTATTTCAGTTTTCTGAAGGTTGAATTCTAAGCCAACTTTTTACTCTCCTCTTTCACTTTTCATCAAGAGGCTCTTTAGTTCTTCTCTTTCTGCCATAAGGGTGATGTCATCCGCATATCTGAGGCTACTGATATTTTTCCTAGAGATCTTGATTCCAGCGTACACTTCATCCATCCCAGCATTTCACATGATTTAATCTGCATATTAGTTGAATAAGCAGAGTAACAATATACATCCTTGACATACTCCTTTCCTAGTTTGGAACCAGTCTGTTTTCTTCATTTTTAGTTCTAACTGTTACTTTCTTGACCAGCATACAGATTTCTTAGGAGGCAAGTGAGTTGGTCTGGTATTCCCATCTCTTTAAGAATTTTTCACAGTTTTTTGTGATCCACACAGTCAAAGGCTTTGGCATAGTCAATAAAGCAGAAGTAGATGTTTTTCTGGAACTCTCTTGCTTTTTTGATGATCCAGTGGGTGTTGGCATTTTGATCTCTGGTTCCTCTGCCTTTTCTAAATCCAGCTTGAACATCTGGAAGTTAACAGTCCATGTACTGTTGAAGTCTGGTTTGGGGAATTGTGAGCATTACTTTGATAGCATTGTGAGATGAGTGCAGTTGTGCGATAGTATGAACTTTCTTTGACATTGCCTTTCTTAGGGATTGGAATGAAAACTGACCTTTTCCAATCCTGTGACCACTGCTGAGTTTTCCAAATTTGCTGGCATATTGAGTGCAGCACTTTCACACATTATCTTTTAGGATTTGAAATAGCTCAACTGGAATTCCATCACCTCCAATAGCTTTGTTCGTACTGATGTTTCCTAAGGCCCACTTGACTTCACATTCTAGGATGTCTGGCTCTAGGTGAGTGACCACACCATCATGATTATCTGGGTCATGAAGATCTTTTTTGTACAGTTCTGTGTATTCTTGCCAGCTCTTCTTAATATCTTCTGATTCTGTTAGGTCCAGGCCATTTCTGTCCTTTATGTGGCCATCTTTGCATGAAATATTCCCTTTGTATCTCTAATTTTCTTGATGAGATCTCTAGTCTTTCCCATTCTATTGTTTTCCTCTATTTCTTTGAATTGATTACTGAGGAAGGCTTTCTTATCTCTCTTTGCTATTCTTTGGAACTTTGCACTCAAATGGGAATTTTTTTTTTTTTCTCTTTTCCCCATTGCCTTTTGCTTCTCTTCTTTTCACATATATTTGTAAGACCTCCTCAGACAACCATTTTATCTTTTTGTGTTTCCTTTTCTTCGGGATGGTCTTCATCACTGCCTCCTGTACAATGTCACAAACCTTTGTCCATAGTTCTTCAGGTACTCTGTCAATCAGATCTAATCCCCTGAATCTATTTCTCACTTCCACTGTATAAGTGTAAGAGACTTGATTTAGGTCATACCTGAATGGTCTAGTGGTTTTCCCTACTTTCTTCAGTTTAAGTCTGAATTTGGCAATAAGAGCTTCATGGTCTGAGCCACAGTCAGCTCCCAGTTGTTGTTTATTTAAACACAGGAAATTTTGGATGCTGGGAAGAAGATAATACTCCTTTTAATGTGTTCTCAAAGAGATCCACAAGTCTACAAATTTAATCCAAGTCAGGTAAAGAACCAGGAAGTGTCAATTAGAATAAACAACCTCAACGATTGATTTTTAGGGAAATAAGAATGTGAAAATTTTAAAGCGAAAAGAGGAGTGCTGTTTTTCTGTGGTGCATCGCGTCTCTCTCTTCAATCAAGATGATGAGAATGGCCCATGTATCCAAACTACATGCATATTTAAGGATTGCTAATCTGTTCTTCTGGAGAAGGGAATGGCAACCCATTCCAGTGTTCTTGCCTAGAGAATTCCATGAACAGAGGAACCTGGTGGGCTACTGTCCATGGGGTCACAAAAGAGTCGGACATGACTGAGGACTAACTGTAATCTGTTCTTATACATGATGTTGTAGACAACCTTTCTACTCTGATCTTTATGATAGATTCTTTTTTTTTTTTTAATTTATTTTAATTAATTTATTTTATTTTATAACTTTAGATTCTATAAGGGATATTAATAAATGGAATCTTAGGAACTAAATGCTGGAAAAGGATCAACTAATTTTTACTGGGGTGAAATTGTGCTCCAGGGAGGACACTGGCATTCTTAAAATCACACATGTTTGTATCTGTTGATCCCACAGTTCTAATAGGTAAGCAAAAGGATTCACTGTACAGAACAGGAAATTATATCTTGTAATAACCTTGAAATATAGGTAGAAAGAGAACTGAATCAATGTGCTATACACCTGAAACTAACACATTACTGCAAACCAGATCTACCTCCATAAAAAAGAAACAAAAATGCAAAACATATACACAGACACACACACATAGGTGATTAGCATCAGGCTCTGCCCCTATCTAGTCAAGGCACTAAAATGTGCATTTCAAAGCCTGCCAATCATTTACTGAGTGCATGTAAGTAGGCAAATATATGTATATATATTACTTTTCTGGGTTTTAGAAAGATTATGGGGGACACCATTATTCTGGCTTAAATGGTTTCCTTGTGGGAACTTATCCACATTGTTTTTTCTTGAGGTCAGATTTAAAAGATAGGTCAAGCATTACTCATTTTTCTCGGAATGAAAATAGCTATTACTTTATGATATTTTCTGGTGACACTTTTATGTACATATCATTGATATTTTTCTCATTTCTTAAACATGAAAAAGTGTGGGTTGGAGGTTATTAAAAGACTTGCTCACGATTACAGACCCATCAAGTGACCCAATCAGGATTTGAACTCAGGTGCCATTCCAACTGTGCAGCTATGCAAGGCTGACTATGCCAGCCCTGTCCGTTCCCAGCTAGGCTTGCTGATGGTCTCTGCTCAGCTGTTATGTTAGCTAGGGCTAGGTGAGGAAGAATGGACTCGCTCATATGACTGGGGTTTAGCTTGCTGTGAGAAAGGAGGTCCAAAAGAGAATGTAATCAGATGTCTCATCTTTCAGCAATCTAGCTGAGGCTTATTTTTATGGTGGTGTCAGAATTTTAAAAGTGAGAACAGAAGCAGGTAATGTTTCTTGTATGTGTGTCACTCAGTCATGCCTGACTCTTTGTGACCCCATGGACTGTGGCTTGCCAGGCTCCTCTGTCCATGGAACTCTTCAGGCAAGAATGATGGAGTGGGTAGCCTTCCCTTCTCCAGGGGATCTTCCTGACCCAGGGATCGAACCTGGGTCTCCTGCGTAGCAGATGGATGCTTTACTGTCTGAGCCACTAGGGAAGCCCAGTGTTTCTTGAGATCGGTGCTTAACATCTACATGGTGCTGCCAATGTGGCAAACTATTTGTCAGTGCAAACCACAAGGTCATCCCAGATCAAAGGGTAGAATAAGAGAATCTACTCTTGATTTCATGAAATCAATTTTAAAAAGTCATTAAAATATTAATCACATAGATCATTGGTTTGTGGTTAATTTACCTCTCTATTTTAGAGACTGATCCCGAGTCTCCTGCATTGACGGTGAGTTCTTTACCATCTGAACCACCAGGGAAGCCCATTAGAGAGTTCATTTCGTGGGCTACAGTCCATAGCATTGCAAAGAGTCAGACTGAAGTGACTTAGCACACTGCACACATGCACAACGGATAATATGATTAATCTGTGATCTCATAATGATGACTACATGATTTGGTCTTTTAATAGAATGTTCTAAAAGTTCCACCAAATTTATTTATTCACTCTTTTCAAGATTTTGGAGCTTCTTGTGTAAAAATACAGAAAAGATGCTTCCACTGTTAACTAATAACTTGAAAAGATCTTGTCTTTAAGACTTTCCTAGTCTTTGAAGGTTAAATTGCTATATTAATACACATTCCTGGTTAGAAGAGGAATTGAAACTGAGAGTTGCTGAGTTTGTTTGTTACCGCAAGTTCCCAGTTTATGCAAGCCATAGGAATTTTCCTAAGACTTCTGAGTGCCTCTTTCCTACCTTTATCAGAGGTAGCCTTGTTGCTGCTCCTGCTAAGTCACTTCAGTCGTGTCCAACTATGTGTGACTCCATAGACTGCAGCCCACCAGGCTCCCCTGTCCCTGGGATTCTCCAGGCAAGAACACTGGAGTGGGTTGCCATTGCCTTCTCCAATATATGAAAGTGAAAAGTGAAAGTGAAGTTGCTCAGTCGTGCCCGACTCTTCGCGACCCATGGACTGCAGCCTACAGGTTCCTCCATCCATTGGATTCTCCAGGCAAGAGTACTGGAGTGGGGTGCCATTGCCTTCTCCAGAGGGTAGCCTTAGCAGGTAATAAAGAACAAAGGATTTCAGAGAAATTTCTGTTAGAGGGAACTTTTCCTCTCTTTCAGTCCATTCTCTGATTTGCAGTCAAAATGAACCTTGAAAATATACTTCTGACCATGTTACTTCCTCATGATGGCAGTGTTCCCATTTGTGTTGGTTTCAAGACTCCAATTCCCAATATGGCTTCCAGTAAGCTTAGTGAATGGATAACTCTTATGACTCATTCCTGATTCCTCTCTCCACCCCTTTCTTAAGTTAACCATTCTTAGTTTCTTAGTTCACCAGACTCTGATGTTAAGGATCACACACACACACACATATATATATATATATATATATATATATATATATATATATATATATATATATTTCTTTTGGTTGTGAAAATCCTCTCCTCTCTCACATTACCCTTGACAAGGGGCCAGAACTGGATTCATTTTACAGGGTCATATAAATATTTCTTCTTCTGGGAACACTTTTGGCATAGCAGAACATTTTTTGTTTTGTTTTGTTTTTTTTTTTTCCCAGTTATATTCCTCTTTAGAGGGCAGTCATAGAAGGGTAGTAATTGGTCTGTGCAGAAATTTTAGTTTTGTTCCTCAGATTATATTCTATTAAAAATGAATATTATGTTTATGGTGGTACATGTAGAATATTATTCAATCATAAAAATATAAAATAATAGCATTTGCAACCACATGGATGGATCTAGGCACTTCCCAGGTGGTGCTAGGGGTAAAGAATCCTCCTGCCAATGCAGAAGATGTAACAGACTTGGGTTTGATCCCTGGGTAGGGAAGATCCCCTGAAGGAGGAAATGGCAAACCACTCCAATATTCTTGCTGGAAAATCCCATGGACAGAGGAGTCTGGTGGGCTATAGATCATAGGATCACAAAGAACTGGACAGGACTGAGCAAGCATGCATGAACATTATAAAATCTATAAATAATGAGAACATGTTGTATAGCACAGGAAACCCTATTCAATACTCTACAATGGCCTATGGGAAAGGAATCTAAGAAAAAGTGGAGATATATGTAATGAATTTTCTTTACTGTATATCTGAAACTAACACAACATTGTAAATGAACTGTACTCTGATATAAACTTTTTTAAAATGAGGCTTAATAAGTCTCAGATATTTTTTATTCTTTAAGTGATAATGTAGTAGAGAAATTTATATTAACTATTGAGATGGTGTCTATAGGCTTCTTATTCATTTATTTTTTGCATTGTGTTTCTTTTTCTTCTTTTAACATTTATGCTTATTAATTTTTTTGGCTGCATCAAGTCTTAGTTTCATTGTGAGACATCTTTGATGTTCATTGTATCATGCAGGATCTATTAGTTGCAGCATGCCAACTCTTAGTGGCAGCACATGGGATCTAGTTTCCTGAACAGGGATTGAACCTGGGCCTCTTGCATTGGGAGAGTGGAGTCTTAGCCACTGGACCTAAAAGGAAGAACCTATAATGCACCCTTTTATACGTTATCAATGTAAAGAAAGCTGAGCACTGAAGAATTGATGCTTTTGAACTGTGTTGGAGAAGACTCTTGACAGTCCCTTGGACTGCAAGGAAATCCAAGTAGTCTATCCTAGAGGAAATCAGTCCTGAATATCCATTGGAAGGACTGATGCTGAAGCTGAAACTCCAGTACTTTGACCACCTGACGTGGAAGGACTGACTCATTTGAAAAGACTGTGATGCTGGAAAAGATTGAAGGCAGGAGGAGAAGGGGATGACAGAAGATGAGATGGTTGGATGGCATCACCGACTCTATGGACATGAGTTTCAGTAAACTCTGGGAGTTGGTGATGGACAGGGAGGCCTGACATGCTGCAGTCCATGGGGTCACAAAGAGTTGGACACGACTGAGCAACTGAACTGAATATAATAACCAAAAACTCCACCCAAGATAATTCTATTAAGTTTGAGTATATTTAGAAAGTTGTATTGTACAACTGAATAACAATGGCACTATAACTGTGAAGCTCCCAGGATGCATGAGAATCAGTCATGTAACTAATACACTTTGGTTGAAGTTCTAATAGATGAAGAGAAGTGGTAAGAGGGAGGATTATAAAAATTTAAGTTAAAACAAGTTTACAGAACCTAGGATATATGACTAAAGCATCTGTGCTTTAAGTATTGAGAAGAAATCCATTATATGCTGAAAAGAAATGGAATGGCCTTCGGGACTCCAAAGTTGCTTTTACCATCATGTCATCAGTCAAGTCACATCCTCTCTGAACCCTCAGCTACATTGGAAAGGTTAGGAAAACAAGTCATTAAAAGGTTAAGCTACTTCACTAAGTAACAAGTGGAACCAATATACCTTGAGGTAGAACATTTGGATTTGCATTCTAGGTATAGAATTATCTCTGGTTTGCCTCAAAGATGAGTATTTTAACATTAAAGTAAATCATAGTTCTCTCTGTTTTAGCTTTCTCTCACTGCCTAATGGGGGCTTTGCAGGTGGAGCTAGTGGTTAAGAATCTGCCTGTCAATGCAGGAGATATAAGAGATGCAAGTTCAATCTCCGAGAGCTCTGGAAGTTCAAGATATAAACCTGGAATGATTCATAATTTTTCAATAGAGCTTTGACACCAAAAAGTTGGTTCTTCGTAATATTCAACATTACTGAATCCAAATATGCTTCAACTATGTATATAAATCTCCCATGAACTAGAGAAAAGTGCAGAATACTTTTCTCACTTTGAAGGCAAAGAAATTCAAGTTGTCAGAGAATTATAGGATTGCCTTAGCTGGAAGAGGAAGAGAAAAATATATTTACTTATAAGAGAGGTCAATGGCTTAACAGTTGAGAACATGAGGTTTTGGTACAGAAAATTCTAGGTTCAACTACTATCTCTGCTGTTGATCAGTTCTAGGTCCTTGGAAACATCTCTTAAACTACATCAAGATTATAATAATATCTTTAAAAACTGTGGAAAGTATTAAGTGGGTTAAGTATAGGATTTAGGGCTCTGTCCAAACAAAGTGAAATGTGTGTGTGTATGTGTGTGTGTGTGTGTGTGTGTGTGTATTTATATGTGTGCTAATAGTGACAGGAGCAGTACAGTGTATTGATATTTGTTGAACTATCAGCATCATGCTAGACACATAGATTCTTAATAATACATGCAGAATACTCAAAATTTTGACCACTCATCATGTACCAGATGTTTGGCTGATATTTTCCTTTGTATCTGCTTAACTCAATCAGCCAACCTGTCAGTGTCCTCATTTTGTTCATTCATTTGATGAGACTCAGATACTCACCCTGCATCAAGCAAATAGCAAGTGAAAGCCTTAATTCTAAAATCAGCTATTTTCCCCAATTCTAGTGGTCTTCCCAAGTGACAGACTGAAGATGCGGTATTTTACCGACATTGTAAGGGATTAATATGCCTCCTAGCAGTTGTTGACTTTATTGATACCTTTACTTCTTTATTCCAAAAGAAAAATCAGCAATTTTTTTCTCATTATCTTATCAATCTTTCTCCTAGTGGACATGGATGTTGGAAATCGCACCATCCTGAATGAATTCATCTTACTGGGTCTCTCAACAGACCCCCAATGGCAACTAATACTATTTGGAGTATTTCTGACTGTCTATTTGGTAACCTTGTCAGGGAACATGACCCTGGTTATCTTAATTCATATTGATTCTTGCCTGCACACACCTATGTATTTTTTCATTGGCAATCTGTCTTTCTTGGATTTCTGGTACACCTCGGTGTACACTCCCAGAATCCTGGCTACTTGTATCTCAGAAGACAAGCGCTTTTCCTTGGCTGAATGTGGAGCCCAGCTATTCTTTTCTTGTGTTGTAGCCTACACTGAGTGCTATCTCCTAGCAGCCATGGCATATGACCGCCACATGGCAATCTGTAACCCACTACTTTATTCAAGTTCTATGTCTCATTCTGTCTGTTCCAGACTTGTTGCTGGCTCCTATATAGGAGGCTTCTCGAATGCCATAGCCCATACTGCCAACACTTTTCGCCTGAGTTTCTGTGGCAAAAATATCATTGACCACTTTTTCTGTGATGCACCACCACTGGTGAAGATGTCATGTACAGACACCAAGGTCTATGAGCAGGTCCTCCTGGGTCTTGTGGGTTTCACGGTCCTCTCGAGCATTCTTGTCATCATCATTTCCTATTTCCACATCCTTCTCGCTATTCTGCGGATCCGCACGGCTTCAGGAAGGCACAAAGCTTTCTCCACCTGTGCCTCACACCTGGTCTCGGTCATGCTCTTCTATGGATCCTTGCTTTTCATGTACTCAAGGCCGAGCTCCACCTACTCCCTGAAGAGAGACAAAGTGGCTGCCCTGTTCTACACTGTGGTCAATCCACTGCTCAACCCTCTCATCTATAGCCTGAGAAACAAAGATGTCAAAGAGGCCTTCTGGAAAGCAGCAAAGACCATAAGACCTCAGAGATGATGGTGACCTGTTTTTGCAGAATGTTCTCATTGCATTTTCTAGGCTATTGGCTTATTAACATGTTTGTAAACATTACCATATTTCAAGTAAATGCAGCATGTTGTACTTAAAAGAAGAAACACTGATTAAACCATGTTGTTTTTTATTACTTCTTTTATTGTTAACTATTTTAAACATACGATATTAGTTTGTTTGATGTTTTAAGATACTGTAGTATGCTTGATTCTGTAGTTGTGGTTTAGTTGCTTAGTCATGCTGGAGTGTTGCAACTCCATGAACTGTAGCCTGCCAGGCCCCTTTGTCCTTGGGTTTCTCCAGACAAGAATGTTAGAGTGGTTTGCCATTTCTTTCTGCAGGGGATCTTCCTGACCCAGGCATCAGACTCGCATCTCCTAAACTGCAAGTGGATTCTTTACCACTGAGCCACGATGGGAACTTACTATGCTTCTTAGCAATACTATATTTTCCATAACATTTATCTGCCTGACTATCTTTGGAAGGTCTTAGAGACATAAAGGAATTTGATGGATTTTTGTATAAAGTTTGATTTTGAATTTTAGTGCACAAGCTTCATTCTGTGGGGAAAATATTTGGAGTGGCTGAATTTTTGGAAATTGACTCAAGATTTTATACATGTTTATTTTTAGGAAGTAACTCCACCATATTTATTCAAGAGCTCTAAATGGGTACATAGAAAATATCATTGTAAATTTTTGTCTTTGTAAAATTGATGTATTCTACATTAATTTAATATAGGGTCAAATATTTGGCAAAGTATTAAATTGATGTGGACGAAATGCTAGGTCCATGAATCAAGGCAAATTGGAAGTGGTTAAACAGGAGATGACAAAAGTGAACATTGACATTTTAAGAATCAGCGAACTAAAATGGACTGGAATGGGTGAACTTAACTCAGATGACCATTATCTACTACTGTGGGCAAGAATCCCTTAGAAGAAATGGAGTAACCATCATAGTCAACAAAAGAGCCTGAAATGCAGTACTTGGATTCAATTTCAAAAGTGACAGAATGATCTCTGTTTGTTTCCAGGGCAAACCATTCAGTATCACAGTAATCCAAGTCTATGCCCTGACCAGTAATGCTCAAGAAGCTGAAGTTGAATGGTTCTATGAAGACCTAGAATATGTTCTAGAACTAACACCCCAAAAAGGTGTCCTTTTCATTGTCGGGGAATGGAATGCAAAAGTAGGAAGTCAAGAAATACCTAGAGTAACAAGCAAATTTCGCCTTGGAGTACAGAATGAAGCAGAGCAAAAGCTAATAGAGTTTTGCCAAGAGAACGCACTGATCATAGCAAACACCCTCTTTCAACAACACAAGAGAAGACTCTACACATGGACATCACCATATGATCAATACCAAAATCAGATTGATTATACTCTTTGCAGCCAAAGAGGGAGAAGCTCTATCAGTTCAGTCCAGTTCAGTCGCTCAATCCTGTCCAACTCTTTGCAACCCCATGAATCACAGCAAGACAGGCCTCCCTGTCCATCACCAACTCCCAGAGTTCACTCAGACTCATGTCCATCGAGTCACTGATAACATCCAGTCATCTCATCCTCTGTCGTCAACCTTTCCTCCTGCCCCCAATCCCTCCCAGCATCAGAGTCTTTTCCAATGAGTTAACTCTTCACATGAGGTGGCCAAAGTACTGGAGTTTCAGCTTTAGCATCATTCCTTCTAATGAATACCCAGGACTGATCTCCTCCAGGATGGACTGGTTGGATCTCCTTGCAGTCCAAGGGACTTTCAAGAGTCTTCTCCAACACCACAGTTCAAAAGCATCAATTCTTCGGCGCTCAGCCTTCTTCACAGTCCAACTCTCACATCCATACATGACCACAGGAAAAAACATAGCCTTGACTAGCCAGACCTTTGTTGGCAAAGTAATCTCTCTGCTTTTGAAAATGCTATCTAGGTTCGTCATAACTTTCCTTCCAAGGAGTAAGTGTCTTTTAATTTCATGGCTGCAGTCACCATCTGCAGTGATTTTGGAGCCCCCAAAAATAAAGTCTGCCACTGTTTCCACTGTTTCCCCATCTATTTCACATGAAGTGATGGTACCAGATGCTATGATCTTCGTTTTCTGAATGTTGAGCTTTAAGCCAACTTTTTCACTCTCCACTTTCACTTTCATCAAGAGGCTTTTTAGTTCTTCTTCACTTTCTGCCATAAAGGTGGTGTCATCTGCATATCTGAGGTTACTGATATTTCTCCCAGCAATCTTGATTCCAGCTTGTGTTTCTTACAGCTCAGCATTTCTCATGATGTACTCTGCATATAAGTTAAATAAGCAGAGTGAAAATATGCAGACTTGACATACTCCTTTTCCTATTTGAAACCAGTCTGTTGTTCCATGTCCAGTTCTAACTGTTAATTCCTGACCTGCATACAGATTTCTAAAGAGGCAGGTCAGGTGGTCTGGTATTCCCATCTGTTTCAGAATTTTCCACAGTTTATTGTGATCCACACAGTCAAAGGCTTTGGCATAGTCAATAAAGCAGAAATAGATGTTTTTCTGGAACTCTCTTGCTTTTTTGATGATCCAGCAGATGTTGGCAATTTGATCTCTGGTTCCTCTGCCTTTTCTAAAACCAGCTTGAACATCAGGAAGTTCATGGTTCATGTATTGCTGAAGCCTGGCTTGGAGAATTTTGAGCAT
This sequence comes from Bos grunniens, assembly GCF_055505025.1. Classification (NCBI taxonomy): domain Eukaryota; kingdom Metazoa; phylum Chordata; class Mammalia; order Artiodactyla; family Bovidae; genus Bos; species Bos grunniens. Next base: position 80,380,333 of record NC_141179.1, on the reverse strand, counting down.
TACTTTACTAGCATGTGAGATGAGTGCAATTGTTTGCTAGTTTAATTATTCTTTTGCATTGCCTTTCTTTGGGATTGAAATGAAAACTAAACTTTTCCAGTCCTGTGGCCACTGCTGAGTTTTCCAAATTTGCTGGCATATTGAGTGCAGCACTTTCATAGCATCATCTTTCAGGATTTGAAATAGCTCAACTGGAATTCCATCACCTCCACTAGCTTTGTTCATAGTGATGCTTTCTAAGGCCCACTTGACTTCACATTCCAGGATGTCTGGCTCTAGGTCAGTGATCACACCATCATGATTATCTGGGACATGAATATCTTTTTGTACAATTCTTCTGTGTATTCTTGCCACCTCTTCTTAATATCTTCTGCTTCTCTTAGGTCCATACCATTTCTGTCCTTTATCAAGCCCATCTTTGCATGAAATACTCCATTGGTATCTCTGATTTTCTTGAAGAGATCTCTAGTCTTTCCCATTCTGTTGTTTTCCTCTATTTCTTTGCATTGATCGCTGAGGAAGGCTTTCTTATCTCTCCTTGCTATTCTTTGGAACTCTGCATTCAGATGCTTATATCTTTTCATTTCTCCTTTGCTTTTCACTTCTCTTCTTTTCACAGCTGTTTGTAAGCCCTCCCCAGACAGCCATTTTGCTTTTTTGCATTTCTTTTCCATGGGGATGGTCTTGATCCCTGTCTCCTATACAATGTTACGAACCTCATTCCATAGTTCATCAGGCACTCTATGGATCAGATCTAGGCCCTTAAATCTATTTCTCACTTCCACTGTATAATCATAAGGGATTTTATTTAGGTCATACCTGAATGGTCTAGTGGTTTTCGGTACTTTTTTCAATTTAAGTCTGAATTTGGTAATATGTAGAAGCTCTATACAGTCAAAAAACAAGACCAGCAGTTGACTGTGGCTCAGACCATGAACTCCTTATTGCCATATTCAGACTTAAATTGAAGAAAGTAGGAAAAACAAATAGACCATTCAGGTCTGACCTAAATCAAACCTCTTATGATTATACAGTGAATGTGCAAAATAGTTTTAAGGGATTAGATCTGATGGACATAGTGCCTGAAGGACTATGGATGGAGATTTGTGAAATTGTACAGGAGGCAGGGATCAAGACCATCCCCATTGTAAAGAATTGCAAAAAAGCAAAATGGTTGTCTGACGAGGCCTCACAAATAGCTGAGAAAAGAATAGAAGCTAAAGGCAAAGGAGAAAAGGAAAGATATACCTATTTGAATGCAGCGTTCCAAAGAATAGCAAGGAGAGATAAGAAAGCCTTCATCAGTGATAAATGCAGAGAAATAGAGGAAAATAATAGAATGAGAAAGACTGGAATGCCTGTCTCAGAATCATTTAAATCAGTTTCTTCACCCCCAGGATTGTAGATTCATGCAAACCCTTAGGATTTAATGGCAATTAAATAAAACTGTGTTTTGAGAAATTGGGAATTAGTAAGATGGGGAAGGGGATGACAGAGGATTAGATGGTTGGATGGCATCACTGACTTGATGAGTTTTACATAGAGTTTGAGCAAGGTCTAGGAGTTGGTGATGGCTATAGAAGCCTGGTGTGCTGCAGTCCATGGGGTCATAAGAGTTGGACATGACTGAATGACCGAACTGAAGATGGAGAAAATTTTTTCTGAGACTAAATTTTCCTAGTGAGAATTTTCATTCTCATTTTTCTTTAGTTATGTAGAAGCCAAATTAAACTTATGTGTATACATATGCATATTATATATATATATATGTTCAGAACATACATATATATGTGCATATGTTATTAAAATCATGTGCATATTAAAATTATATGTTCATTAATATTTTTTTAAACATTTCAATTTATCTATTTTTAGTTGAGGGAGAGTTTCTTTCCAGCATTGTGTTGGTTTCTGCCATACAGCAACATGAATCAGCCACAGGTATATATATGTGTCTCTCTCTCCTGAACCTCCCTTCCACTTCCCACCCAGTCCCACATCTCTAGGTTTGTCACAGAGCCCCAGTTTGGGCTCCCCAAGTCTTACAGCACATTCCCGCTGGCTATCTGTTTTACATATGATAATGTACATGTTCCCGTGCTACTGTTTCCATTTGTCCCATGGTCTCCTTCCACGCCTTCTATCCAAAAGTCTGATCTCCATGTCTTTGTCTCCATTGCTGCCTTTGTTACATGTTGAATACTTTTCCTCTGTTCTCCCAAATCCATGCTCCATCCTTTTAATCTCATCTCTGCTCCAGGATGCTCAGCTGTACTAACTGCATCAGTGGGCTCATTTGTTCTCTGCATACTTAGTTGTGTTTAACCAGTGGTTGTGACTAGAAGGGAAGAGAGTAGGGTCAGAGTATTTTTTCCCAGCCTCCTTTCTAGCAAAATTATCATAGCTGGCTTCATCCCTGGACCTAAACCATAGATCCTGATGGATGGCCCATTTCAAAGCTTCCCCTTCAGTGCTCATAGCCTCTTTCTTTTCTTATATTGATTCCTCCAGGAACAGAGGAGGTTAACAGCTCTCAGAAGTTATTAGTTCTAGATTTATCACAGTAGTCTGGAAATTCTGCAAGCCTTAGATATCCCTTTGTATTAATACCTTTATTTAACCCTCACCAAATTAACCAGTTTGTGTGGCCTTCTGCTACCTGCCAGGTTCATAACTGATATTGGTGTTAGAGCAGTCTCAGGAGACAAACATTCAAATATAATTGAATTGTTCACATATTAGAAGATTAGACATTTAAACTTATCCTGGTGGGAAATGGCACAATGGTAACATATAGCATCTTGGAGTAGTTTACCATGCCGTTCTCCAGTGGGTCTTCCTGACCCGGGGATCAAACCCATGTCTCTTATGTCTCCTGCACTCCCAGGTGGGTTCTTTACCACTAGCGCCACCTGAGAAGCCCCTGCAGTAGTATCAGAGTTACTTAAGTGATCACCAGTGGCATCATGGAGTGAAAGATAAGTGGAAACAAAGTACCGAGGGATCGATTCCTGTAGCAGAGAAGCATGCAGATGGAGATTATGAACATCATGAGGGGAGTTGGCTTCTGCCGCAGTTTAAACCCTAGACTAACCAATTGATAAAAACAAACAGGTGGCAGCAAGCTTAAACTATATATTTGAAGAAGTCTCTCACTTCCTCTGCTTCTTGGGAAACTACATTTGAGGACTGATGCTATGACCATATTGTAGTAGTGCAGAGTTACCTCCCTAAATAAACTTGTTTGGTATTTAAGGAAAGATAAGAATATGACCAGAAAGGAGTGATGTTCTGAGGCATAGGATAGGGGCATTTGGGCAGAAAAGTAAAAATCTGAGAATTTTTCACCTCAAGTCCTTGAGTCTCATTTCAAAAACCAATAATTTCCCCCTTTATCTAGGGAATAAGAACTTTCACAGTACTGTCTCATTATTGACTGTACCTGGAGGGTTGAACACATGCAGAAACAAGTCTCCCTTACATTCAGCCCCATCATCCTCCCTTTTCTCTGTGTTTGGTGTGAAACTTCAAAACCCGCATAGCCCAGATGGTGAAATGCCAAATCTGATCTGCTAATAATTTCAGGACATCACCAATCAAGGTTGACAAGAATCTAGAGAATATATATAGGAATGGATTCTGAGAACATGAGGCCAAGGACAATGGAACTCCAACTTTAGTATGGCTAACTGTATTGACACAGGAACACTAAGCAAGGGTTTGGATTTGAAATCAGAATGTCAGACCAACCTGGCATAGTATTGAAGATGGATGACAGAAATATTGTAAATAACCTATTAGATGTGATCTACTCCACTGCTGCCTAAAGGCCACCCTCCTCACCTCTCACCTGGCTTCTCCAAGGGCTTCGAGAACATTTACTTTTCCAAGGTATTCATTGGAAGGTCTGATGCTGAAGCTGAAACTCCAATACTTTGGCCACCTCATGCAAAGAGTTGACTCATTTGAAAAGACCCCGATGCTGGGAAAGATTGAAGGCAGGAGGAGAAGGGGATGACAGAGGATGAGATGGTTGGATGGCATCACCGACTCAGTGGACATGCATTTGAGTAAACTCCGGGAGTTGGGGATGACAGGGAGGCCTGGCGTGCTGCAGTCCATGGGGTCTCAGAGTCAGACACGTCTGAACGACTGAACTGAACTGAACTGAAGAAACACATTGTTTAGGGAGTCATTAGCACCCTTGTAAAGCTCGGCAGGAGCTACCATCAGTATGCTATGGGTGATGGCAAGAGAAGCTGCTGTGGGATTGGACTCCAAAACACTAGAGTATGCCAGGTTGCAGTGCATAGCTGTCACTCTCACCCTAGAAAGAATGGCTTAAGTGGATGTTTTTCTGTCATGGTTTGTCTGAACAGTTAGCTACCAATTGCTGAGGGTCAAGACACACATATGCACATATTTTTTTACTTACAGAGATGTTATATATAAAAACCACCTTAGAGGTGAATGGGCTCTGTTCCTTGTCAGATGAAGGAACTAGCAACTATAGTGGAAACCTGATGTGCTCAAAGTCACATAGGTAAAGCACAACTCTGTCAAGAACCTGGTCCTCCTGACAGATTCTAGAGTACCATGATATCTGTTCACAGAAAAAGGACAAAAAGAAAGACAGAAGGGAGAAATGAAGGAAAAAAAGCTTCAATAGCTATCACACTGAAAGGGAATATTAAGCATTGTAATAATCCATTAACTCATGATGCTTCCCCAAAGACCTTCCATTAAAGAAAAAAGAAGATAATTGCATTTTTGTGGGATTTTAGAAATCATAATGAAGTAGCCTGGGAATTTTACCCTTTATTCATTTATTTTTACAGAGAGTCAGTGTTTTCTGATACTTTCTGATGAAGCTTTAAAGGGAAGGAAATAGTGTTGAGCACTCAGGGAAATAATGACATTTGGTCTCCTTTACATTTACTTTGTCCTCTTTTCTTTCTGTTTTAAAGAGCTTGTTTTCTTTTGATGTGGACTCTTTTTAAAATCTTTACTGAACTTGTTGCAATATTGCTTCTGTTTTATGTTTTGTTTTTTTGGCCATGTGGTGTGTGGGATCTTAGCTATCTCACCAGGGATTGAACCCACACCCTCTGCATTGGAAGACAAAGTCTTAACAACTGGGAAATCAGGGAAATCCCCGCAAAGTGCTTCTTGTTGAGCACATACCTCTATAAACAGATGCTGTTGCTTTCATACACATTTGGTAAAAATTCTTCAAGAAAGATATCTATGTATACTAATTAAATAATTTTCTATTAAAGAAAAAAAAAATAAAAAAAAAAGAAAGATAACTTTCCCTACTAAGCTCAGTTCAGAATATATTGTTTGACAGTTCACATATGGATAAATGGTAATATAAAAATGCAGAAGTTTTAAGTATATTATAAATGTCAATATTTATATACAATATATTTATAAACACTTGCAAAACCACATTAAATCTTTTTAAAGTTCTGTTTCATATATGTGAAATAAAATTCATATTTTATGATGACACAAGAAAAATTTAGAGATAAAAAAAGAGTTTTGATGTCCTCTGGTCTCCTCGCTCCTCTGTGCTGTGCATCGTGTATCAGCATTACGAATCGACCCGTCAACAGAAACACGTGCTCAATTGTAAAGACCAACCCTCTCCCAGCGTCAACAGCTCCTTAAAAGAAAACCTTGCTTCTTGATCTTGTAAGGGGCCATGGGCATATTTAGATTTGGATTGTGTAACCTGTCAATGAGCTTCCCTGATTGCTCAGTTGGTAAAGAATCTACCTGCAACGCGGGAGACCTGGGCTCAGTCCCTGGGTTCCGACGATCCCCTGGAGAAGGGAAAGAGTACCCACTCCAATATTCTGGCCTGGAGAATCCCATGGACTATACAGTCCATGGGGTCACAAAGAGTTGGACACGACTGAGTGACTTTCACTTTTTTCAACCTGTCAATAATCCATTATTTAATGTACATCCCTCTGTATCAAAAAACTTCTATAACTGTGCCTTAACTTCTTGCTGTAGCTAATGGGGTTGCAAAGAGTTGAACACAATTTAGCAACTGAACAACAAATAACAACAACCTGACTTCTAAAGTGCAGAAGGCTTCTCAGAGTTTTCTGAGATGTTATAGTTCTCAATTTGGCTTGAATAAAATTTTCCATTTCTTTCTCAGACTCACTAATTTTTTATTGACATAGGTAATATGGTAATTCATGCCTGCTTGCTACTAAAAGGAATTAAGTCATGCTGAAATATAAAGACAAAAAATGATGAAAACCCCCTTTAACCTTTTATTTCGTAATACTCAAATACACCTTTCTTCTCATGAGTAACAATCTTGCCTCTTAAATTTTTAAATAGACTCTTTTGTTTTTTAAAGAATTTTTGTATCCCAGAAAAATTGAGTGGAAAGACTTGAAATAAATTATTAGCCCCAACATGGAATCTCTTTTGCCTTGGGTGCCTGTCAGTAAAACTGAACAGGGAAATGTTTCACTTGAACAGAAGCTTGTCTTCTTTTTTCAAATTTATTTTAATTGGAGGCTAATTACTTTAAAATATTGTAGTGGTTTTTACCATACATTAACATGAATCAGCCATAGGTGGACATGTGTTCCCCATCTTGAACGCCCCTCCCACCTCCCTCATGGTTATCCCAAAGCACGAGCCCTGAACACCCTGTTTCATGCATCGAACCTGGACTGGTGATCTATTTCACATATGATAATATACATGATTCAATGCTATTCTCCCAAATCATCCCACCCTCGCTTTCTCTTATAGAGTCCAAAAGTCTGTTCTTTACATCTGTGTCTCTTTTGCTATCTCGTATACAGGGTCATTGTTACCATCTTTCTAAATTCCATATATATGTGTTAATAGACTGTATTGGTGTTTTTCTTTCTGACTTACTTCACTCTGTATAATAGGCTCCAGTTTCATCCACCTCATTAGAACTGATTAAAATTCATTCTTTTTAATAGCTGAACAATATTCCATTGTGTATATGTACCACTGCTTTCTTATCCATTCATCTGCCGATGGACATCTAGATTGCTTCCATGTCCTAGCTATAGTAAACAGTGCTGTGATGAACATTGGGGTACATGTGTCTCTTTCAATTCTGGTTTCCTCGGTGTGTATGCCCAGCAGTGGGATTGCTGGGTCCTATGGCAGTTCTATTTCCATTTTTTTTTAAAGGAATCTCCACACTGTTCTCTCCATAGTGGCTGTACTAGTTTGCATTCCCACCAACAGTGTAAGAGGGTTCCCTTTTCTCCGTGCCCTCTCCAACATTTATTGTTTGTAGACTTGGATACCATCCATTGTGACTGGCATGAGATGGTACCTCATTGTGGTTTTGATTTGCATTTCTCTGGCAATGAGTGATGGTGAGCATCTTTTCATGTGTTTGTTAGCCATCTGTATGTCTTCTTTGGAGAAATGTCTGTTTAGTTCTTTGGTCCATTTTTTGATTGGGTCATTCATTTTTCTGGAATTGAGCTGCAGGAGTTACTTGTATATTTTTAAGATTAATTCTTTGTCAGTTGCTTCGTTTGCTATTATTTTCTCCCATTCTGAAGGCTGTCTTTTCACCTTGCTTATAGTTTCCTTCAGTGTGCAAAAGCTTTTAATTTTAATTAGGCCCCATTTGTTTATTTTTGCATTTATTTCCATTACTCTGGGAGGTGGGTCATAGAGGATCCTGCTGTGACTTATGTCAAAGACTGTTTGCCTATGTATCCCTCTAGGAGTTTTATAGTTTCTGGTCTTATGTTCAGATCTGTAATCCATTTTGAGTTTATTTTTGTGTATGGCATTAGAAAGTGTTCTAGTTTCATTCTTTTACGAGGGGTTGTTGACAAGTTTTCCCAGCACCATTTCTTAAAGAGCTTATCTTTTCTCCATTGTATAGTCTTGCTCCCTTTGTCAAAGATAAGGTTTCCATAGATGTATGGATTAATCTCTGGGCTTCCAATTTTGTTCCATTGATCTATTTTTCTGTTTTTGTGCCAGTACCATACTGTCTTGATGACTGTAGCTTGTAATATAGTTGAAGTCAGGCAGGTTGATTCCTCCAGTTCCATTCTTCTTTCTCAAGATTGCTTTGGCTTTTTGAGTTTTTTTGTATTTCCATACAAATTGTGAAATTATTTGTTCTAGTTCTGTGAAAAATACCATTGGTAGCTTGATAGGGATTGCATTGAATCTATAGATTGCTTTGGGTGATATACTCATTTTCACTATATTGATTCTTCCAATCTATGAACATGGTATATTTCTCCATCTATTTGTTTCGTCTTTGATTTCTTTCGTCAGTGTTTTATACTTTTCTATATATAAGTCTTTTGTTTCTTTAGGTAGATTTCAGTTCAGTCACTCAGTCATGTCCGACTCTTTGAGATCACAGGAACTGCAGCATGCCAGGCCTCCCTGTCCATCACCAACTCCTGTATTCCACTGAAACCCTTGTCCATTGAGTCGGTGATGGCATCCAACCATCTCACCCTCTGTCGTCCCCTTCTTCTCCTGCCCTAAACCTTTTCCAGCATCAGGGATTTCCCAATGAATCAGCTCTTCACATCAGGTGGTCAAAGTGTTGGAGTTTCAGCTTCAACATCAGTCTTTTCAATGAACACTCAGGACTTATCTCCTTTAGGATGGACTGGTTGGATCTCCTTGCAGTCCAAGGGTCTCTCAAGAGTCTTCTCCAACACAGTAGTTCAAAAGCATCAATCCTTCCATGCTCAACTTTCTTTATAGTCCAACTTTCACATCCATACATGACCACTGGAAAAATGGGCCTTGGTTGGCAAAGTAATGTCTCTGCTTTTGAATATGCTGTCTATGTTGGTCATAACTTTCCTTCCAAGGAGTAAACATCTTTAAATTTCATGGCTGCAGTCACCATCTGCAGTGATTTTGGAGCTCCAAAAAAATAAAGTCAACCACTGTTTCCCATCTATTTGCCATGAAGTAATGGGACCAGATGCCATGATCTTAGTTTTCTGAATGTTGAGCTTTAAGCCAACTTTTTCACTCTCCTGTTTCACTTTCACCAAGAGGCTGTTTAGTCCTTCTTCACTTTCTGCCATAAGGGTGGTGTCATCTGCATATCTGAGGTTATTGATATTTCTCCTGGCAATCTTAATTACAGCTTGTGCTTCTTCCAGCCCAGCGTTTCTCATGATGTACTTTGCATATAAGTTAAATAAGCAGGGTGGCAATATACAGACTTGACGTCCTCCTTTTCCTATTTGGAACCAGTCTGTTGTTCCATGTCCAGTTCTAACTGTTGCTTCCTGACCTGCATATAGGTTTCTCAAGAGGCAGATCAAGTGGTCCAATATTCCCATCTCTTTCAGAATTTTCCACAGTTTATTGTGATCCACACAGTCAAAGGCTTTGGCATAGTCAATAAAGCAGAAATAAATGTTTTTCTGGAACTACCTTGTTTTTTCCATGACCCATCAGATGTTGGCAATTTGATCTCTGGTTCCTCTGCCTTTTCTAAAACCAGCTTGAACATCTGGAAGTTCACAGTTCACGTGTTGCTGAAGCCTGGCTTGGAGAATTTTGAGCATTACTTTACTAGCATGTGAGATGAGTGCAATTGTGTTGTAGTTTGAGCATTCTTTGGCATTGCCTTTCTTTGGGATTGGAATGAAAACTGACCTTTTCCAGTCCTGTGGCCACTGCTGAGGTAGATTTATTCTTTTACTTTATTTTATTTAACTTTACAATATTGTATCAGTTTTGCCATATATCAAAATGGATCTGCCACAGGTATACATGTGTTCCCCATCCTGAACCCTTCTCTCTCCTCCCTCCCTATACCATTCCTCTGGGTCGTCTCAGTGCACCAGCCCCAAGCATCCAGTATCGAGCATTGAACCTGGACTGGCAACTCGTTTCATATATGATATTATACATATTTCAATGCCATTCTCCCAAATAAATGAGGTAGATTTATTCTTAAGTATTTTGTTGTTTTCATTGCAATGGTGAATAGAGTTGTTTCCTTAATTTCTGTTTCTGTTCTCTCATTATTACTGTATAGGAATGCAAGGGGTTTCTGTGTGTTTATTTTATATCCTGCAAATTTACTGTATTCATTGATTAGCTCTAGTAATTTTCTGGTGGAGTCTTTAGGATTTTCTATGTAGAGGATCATGTCATCTGCAAACAGTAAATGTTTTACTTCTTCTTTTCCAATTTGGATTCCTTTTATTTCTTTTTCTGCTCTGATTGCTGTGGCTAAAACTTCCAAAACTATGTTGAATAGTAGTTGTGAGAGTGGGCACCCTTGTCTTGTTCCTGACTTTAGGGGAAATGGTTTCAATTTTTCATTATTGAGGATAATGTTTGCTGTGGGTTTATCATATATGGCTTTTATTAGGTTGAGGTATGTTACTTCTATGCCTGTTTTCTGGAGGGTTTTCTCATAAATGGATGTTGAATTTTGTCAAAGGCTTTCTCTGCATCTATTTGGTTTTTATCTTTCAATTTGTTACTGTGGTGTATCACATTGATTGATTTGCAAATGTTGAAGAATCCTTGCACTCCTGGGATAAAGCCCACTTGCTCAAGATGTATGATCTTTTAAATATGTTGTTGGATTCTGTTTGCTAGAATTTTGTTAAGGATTTTTGCATCTATGTTCATCAGTGATATTGACCTGTAGTTTTCTTTTTTTGTGGCATCTTTGTCTGGATTTGGTATTAGGGTGATGATGCCCTCATAGAATGAGTTTGGAAGTTTATCTTCCTCTGCAATTTTCTGGAAGAGTTTAAGTAGGATAGGTGTTAGCTCTTCTCTAAAATTTTGATAGGATTCAGCTGTGAATCCGTCTGGTCCTGGGCTTTTGTTGGAAATTTTCTGATAACAGTTTCTTTTTTGTGCTTGTGACTAGTCTGTTAAGATCTTCAATCTTCCTGGTTCAGTTTTGGAAAGTTATACTTTTCTAAGAATTTGTCCATTTCTTCCAAGTTGTCTATTTTATTGGCATATAGTTGCTGACAGTAGTCTCTTATGATCCTTTGTATTTCTGTGTTGTCTGTTGTAATTTCTCCATTTTAATTTCTAATTTTGTTCATTTGATTCTTCTCCCATTTTTTCTTAATGAGTCTGGCTAATGGTTTGTCTATTTTATTTATCTTCTCAAAGAACCAGCTTTTAGTTTTGTTGATTTTTTCTATGGTCTCCTTTCTTTTTCATTTATTTCTACCCTAATTTTTATGATTTTTTTTTCCCTTCTATTAACCCTGGGATTCTTCAATTCTTCTTTTTCTAGTTGTGTTAGGTGTAGAGTTAGGTTATTTATTTGATTTTTGTCTTGTTTCTTGAGGTAAGCTTGTATTGCTATGAACCTTCCCCTTAGCACTGCTTTTACTGAATTGCATAGGTTTTGTGTTGTTGTGTTTTCATTTTCATTCGTTTCTATGCATATTTTGATTTATTTTTTGATTTCTTCTGAGATTTTTTGGTTATTAAGAAGTGTGTTGTTTAGCTTCCATATGTTTGTATTTTTATTTTTTATTTTTTTTCCCTGTAGTGGACATCTAATCTTACCACATTGTTATCAGAAAAAATGCTTGGAATGATTTCTTTCTTTCTTTTTTTTTATTTACCAAGGCTAGATTTATGACCCAGGATGTGATCTATCCTGAAGAATGTTCCGTGTGCACTTGAGAAAAAGGTGAAATTCATTGTTTTGTGGTAAATGTCCTATAGATATCAATTAGGTCTAACTGGTCCATTGTATCATTTAAAGTTTGTGATTCCTTGCTAATTTTTTGTTTGACTGATCTATCCATAGGTGTGAGTGGGGTATTAAAATCTCCCAATATGATTGTGTTACTGTTAATTTCCCTTTTCATTCTTGTTAGCATTTGCCTTACATATTGCGGTGTTTCTATGTTGGGTGCATATATATTTATAATTGTTATGTCTTCTTCTTGGATTGATCCTTTGATCATTATGTAGTGTCCTTCTTTGTCTCTTTTCAAGGCCTTTATTTCAAGGTCTATTTTATCTGATATGAGTATTGCTATTCCTGCTTTCTTTTGGTCTCCATTTACATTAAATATGTTTTTCCAGCCCTTCACTTTCATTTTGTATATTTCCCTAGGTTTGAAGTGGGTCTTTTTTAGACAGCATATATAAGGGTCTTGTTTTTGTGTCCATTCAGCCAATCTTTGTCTTTTGGTTTGGGCATTCAACCTATTTACATTTAAGGTAATTATTGATGAGGATGATCCCGTTGCCATTTACTTGGTTGTTTTTGATTCAAGTTTACAAACCTTTCGTGTGTTTCCTGTCTAGAGAAGATTCTTTTGCATTTGTTGAAGAGCTGGTTTGGTGGTACTGTATTCTCTCAGCTTTTGCTTGTCTATAAAGCTTTTGATTTCTCCATATTTGAATGAGATCCTTGCTGGGTGCAGTAATCTGGGTTGTAGGTTTTTCTCTTTCATCTCTTTAAGTATGTCCTGCCATTCCCTTCTAGCCTTAAGAGCTTCCATTGAAAAATCACTTGTTATCCTTATGGAAATCCCCTTGTGTGTTATTTGCTGCTTTTCCCTTGCTGCTTTTAATATTTGTTCTTTGTGTTTGATCTTTTTCAATTTGATTAATACATGTCTTGGGGTGTTTCGCTTTAGGTTTATCCTGTTTGGGACTCTCTGGGTTTCTTGGACTTGGGTTGCTATTTCCTTCCCCATTTTAGAAAGTTTTCAACTATTATCTCAAATATTTTCTCATGGCCTTTATTTTTGTCTTCTTCTTCTGGAATGCCTATGATTAGAATGTTGGGGCATTTGACATTGTCCCAGAAGTCTCTGAGGTTGTCCTCATTTCTTTTAATTCTTTTCTTCTTTTTTCTCTCTGCTTCATTTATTTCCATCACTCTATCTTCCACTTCACTTATCCTATCTTCTGACTCAGTTATTCTACTGTTGGTTCCCTCCAGAGTGTTTTGATCTCATTTATTCCATTATTCATTATTGATTGACTCTTTTTTATTTCTTCTAGGTCGTTGTTAAACATTTCTTGCATCTTCTCAATCCTTGTCTCTAGATTATTTATCTGCAACTCCATTTTGTTTTCAAGATTTTGGATCATTTTTACTATCATTATTCTGAATTCTTTTTCAGGTAGACTCCCTATCTCCTCCTCTTTTGTTTGGTTTGGTGAGCATTTATCATGTTCCTTTTCCTGCTGAATAATATTTTTATTATGTTTAGATTGCTGTTTTTGGGGTGGCCTTTATGTATGTTGGAAGTTTGTGGTTCCTTTTTATTGTGGAGGTTCCTCCCTGTGGGTGGGGTTGGATGAGTGGCTTGTCAAGGTTTTCTGGTTAGGGACATTTGTGTCAGTGTTCTTGGGGGTGGAGAGGGATCTATTCTCTCTGGAGTGCAATGAAGTGTCCAGTAGTGAGTTTTGAGGTGTGTGTGACTTTTGGCTGCTTGTATCTTAATGCTCAGGGTTATGTTCCTGCGTTGTTGGAGAGTTAGTTTGGTATGTCTTGCTCTGAAACTTGTTGGCTCTTGGGTGGAGCTTGGTTTCAGTGTTTGGAGGCTTTTGGATGAGCTCTTGTTTATTAATGTTCCTTGGAGTCAGGGGTTTTCTGGAGTTCTCAAGTTTTGGATTTAAGCCTCCTGCCTCTGGCTTTCAGTCTTATTCTTACAGTTGTCTCAAGACTTCTCCATCCATACAGCACCAATGATAAAACATCTAGGTTAATGGTGAAAAGATTCTCCACAGTGAGGGACACTGAGAGAGGTTCACAGAGTAACATGGAGAAGAGAAGAGGGAGGAAGGAGATAGAGGTGACCAAGAGGAGAAGAGGGGGAGTCAAAAGGAGAGAGACAGATCTTGCCAGTAATCCATTTCCTAAATGTTATCCACAGCACTGAATACCCAAACAGATTTATAGAGTTGGGTAGAGAAGAGAAGGGGGAGGGAGGAGATAGAGGTGACCTGGGGGAGAAAAGGCGCATCAAAAGAGGGAGAGAGCAATCAAGCCATCAATCACATTCCTAAGTAAAAATGGACACTTAAGATTGGATTCTTAAGGTACAAAATTGATAACAAATACCAAAAAGCAAAGATTAAAAATCTAGAGTAGAGGTTAGACTCTCAAAAATACAATATTAACAAAACAAAATCAGAAAAATTATTAAAAATATATATGAAGTTTGCTTTAAAAGTGAGGTCTTTTCTTGCAAGGTAATAGTAGGTTATAAAAATGAAAATTAAAGAAATAATAAAGAACTTAAAATTTTTTAAAAAATTAAAAATGATAATAGTAAAATATATCTAGGAATTTCTTTGGAGCTGTTGAGGGCAGTGGGGTCAGTTCAGTTTCATATCTTTCCTTGTTTTAGCTTATATTTCTTCTCATGGTCTATAGGCACCTTCAAGTGTGGTCAGTGCTAACTACGGGATTTTAATCTGTTGCACCTGTCACTTCCAGAGCAGTTCCGTCTTCTTTGTTTATTTTGGCTTCCTCTGTTTGCAAGTCTCTTCAGTGTCTAATTTCCTGACACAAGGGGGCAAACATGGTCACTTATTTAGGCTAACTTGTTCAGTTGTGCTGTGGGAAGGGAGAAACACTGCAAAGAAATATCACTGGCATGTGTGGGGAGTACTCACAGCATCTGGGCCACACTGGGTTTGCCCCCGCTCATGGTATGTGTACTTTCCCGGTCTACACTGCTCAGGCTCCAGGTTGCTCTGCAGGGGAACTGTCTAAAGCAGGTCCTGGGGTGCGTGCACTTCCCAGGTCTAAGCCACTCAGGTTCAGGTTCTTGCATACTCCACAAAGGCACAAACTTGTTTGGGCCTGCATTTTGTGCCCTTCCCAGGTCCGAGCAGCTCAGGAGACCAGGTGCTTGGAGAGTGCACTCTCCCAGCTGGGCAGTGACTCTTATCACCTCCCTGGTCCGAGAACTTTGGTTTCCTGGGTGTGCAGCAAGAGCACTGTCTCAGGTGTGTCTCCTCTGGGGAGCTGATCTCTGACTGCAACCCTCCTGGTGGATGTCAACCGTCCAGGATCCCAGGAAGATTGGTTAGTAACTGGGAGACTGCTCACAGTTTGGTGGAGGATGCCATCTCTGTGGTCAAGATTGCCCCTCGCCTTCAGGCTCTGGCTGTCGCCCACCTGGCTCTCAGCCTCTGGTGGGGGGCTTGGGGGAGGGGCCAGTCCACAGCCGGCTAGCTCTCCTCTGGTGTCCCCTCAATCCTTTGTTCTGTGAGTGGGCCAGGCTCTCTCTCTTTTTTTCTCTCTGATTATCCCACAGTTTGGGTTACTATCTCACATTTGCTCCCTCAGATTGTCCTCACGGCATCCAGGGCCTGTCCCCACCCTAAGCAAAGCAAAATGCCTCCCTGTTCAACCCTGCTCGCTGCTGGTGGACTCAAGCATCTGGGCTACTTCTCTGCTGGGAGTCGTGACTAGGCACATAATCTGTGGGTTCTTCCCCCCCACCCCTCCCAGTTATGTTGCCCTCTGAGATTCCAAAACTCCCCACAGACCCACCAGTGAGAGGATTTCCTGGTGTTTGGAAACTTCTCCTCTTTCATGACTCCCTCCCCGGGGCAGGTCTCTGTCCCTAACTCTTTTGTCTCTCTTTTTATCTTTTATATTTTGTCCTACATCCTTTTGAAGAGAATGGGCTGCATTTCTGGGTGCTGGTGTCCTCCACCAGCATTCAGAAGTTGTTTTGTGAAATTTGCTTAGCGTTTAAATGATCTTTTGATGAATTTGGGGGAGAAAGTGGTCTCCCCATCCTATTTCTCCCCCATTTTAGGGCCGCTCCCAATAAATATTTTTAAAAAAAGACAGTCTTAATAAGTCCTTAAAATAATGCATACTGTGCTTCATCAGTTGTCACAATGACTTATAGTGTAAAATACTTAATTGTAAAATGAAGTTTGTAGAAGGCAGACACCAATAATATAGATCAGAGAAGAAAACTAAAAATTTAGACCAAACATGTACATATACACACACAGACCCCTTCTCAGACTGTGAGAAGACTGAAGACTGATAGGTCTATAGGAGATTTGTTTGTGATGTATGGTGTATGAGAAGTCCTAACCAGTTGACTCCAATGATTTTAAATCATATGAACAAAATATAATTATGTGTACACTCATTTCCATATCCTAACTACAATGGATCATCTCCAAGAAAAAGAAATGCAAAAAAGCAAAATGGCTGTCTCAGGAGGCCTTACAAATTAGCTGTGAAAAGAAGAGATGCAAAAAGCAAAGGAGAAAAGGAAAGATATACCAATTTGAAGGCAGAGTTCAAAGAAATAGCAAGGAGAGATAAGAAAGCCTTCCTCAATGATCAGTGCAAAGAAATAGAGGAAAACAATAGAATGGGAAAGACTAGATATTTCTTCAAGAAAATTAGAGATGCTGTCTCAATGGACATGAGTTTGGGTAAGCCCTGGGAGTTGGCAATGGACAGGGAGGCCTGGTGTGCTGCAGTCCATGGGCTCACAAAGAGTTGGGCACTACTGAGTGACTGAACTGAACTGAGCTGAACTACAAAGGAAAAAGTAATTGGAAATGAAATCTATTGGTTAATCACTCACTAGGCCATATTTTGCACAAGTGTTAAGAGTTTTTTTGATAGTCAGAATTTTGAATTAAAATAATATTTTTTGAGTGCTAATATTCACCATTGTGCTTGCTATGTATCTTCAGGAATGTCTGACTCTGTGTGACCCCATGGACTGTAGCCTGCCAGGCTCCTCTGTCCACATGATTGTCGAGGCAAGAGGACTGGAGTAGGTTGCTATGCTGTCCTCCAGGGATCTTCCCAACCCAGGGATCAAGCCACATCTCTTATGTCTCTTGCAGTGGCAGGCAGGTACTTTACCAAAATGCCACCTGGGAAGCCACAGGAAGAAGTGCAAATACCAAAACATAATATAAACTTGAATGAAGTAAAATCTTTCATTTTAATGAATTCATCACTGTGCCTTCACCAGCAAGCAAAAATGAAAGAAAATATTTACTTGCATATTGAATAAGTTACTATGACTAACCAAATTCTTTTCTCAAAGAGCTTACAATATATTTGGTGAAAGAGAAATATTATACAAATACATTTTCTTTTAAAAATACTTCTTCAAATTAATCTTCACTTCCCTTCAATAAACATTTACATGTGATTTCCCAAATTCTTTCATTACCACTCAGTGTTTCATGTAAAGTGAAAGCGTGGAGAGAGGCTCAGAGTTTGGGGGTATGTGTGTAATAAGTGATTCACTCTGTTGTACAGCAGAAACTAACACACTTATGTAAAGCTATTACACTCCAAAATAAATAAATAATAAATAAAAAATTTAAAAAATAAAATCAATATTTTCAGGGAGTCATCAAAATTATAACATTTCATGCAGAATGTTAACTTGATGAATTTAATATTTCATGTCCATAGAATGGCAAAATGAGCATCTTTCCCACATACAAACTTAGTTATCTTAGATTTCAATGATAAAAAGAATATTCAAGTTTATACATGTAAGTGTATGAAGAAAGTCTCAAAAATGTAGGAAATGTCAGAAATATCACACATGTTCATAATATATACACACAAAACCTACACAATTATCAATCTAGAAGAACACATACTAAACACATAATAACTTCCAGTGCATTTTTATTTCCTTAAATTTTCAATATTTTTCAAATTTTTACAATGTTAACATATTCCACTCAAAAGCCAAAATTGTGAGGTGGTGAGTGTTTCCTTAGCTGTTTGTGTGTTTGCCTTTTAAACCAACCTAAAATAACTAATAAAACACAACTATATATCCATTACAAAGAAGTCACTGTGTGTTAAAAATACTGGAGGGATATCAATATTCTTATGATAATGGCCAACATTTATTAGTACTGCCTTAAATGATTTGCATACATGAATTGATTTAATCTTTATAGTAACTTTGTGCGTGCATGTATGCTCAGTCACTCAGTCCTGTCAGACTCTTTGCAAACCCATGGACTATAGCCCACCAGGCTTCTCTGTCCATGGAATTTTCTAGTCAAGAGCACTGGAGTGGGTTGTCATTTCCTTCTCCAGCGATTTTCCAGACCCAGGGATCAAACACATGTCTCTTGCATAGACAGATGGATTGTTTACCACTGAGCCACCTGGGAAGCCCCTTATAGTAACTCTATGGACGTGGAATTATTATTTATCTAGTGCAGTTGAGGAAACTTGAGGCTTGAATTTTCAGTGATTTATGGTTTATATAAGTAATAGAGCAGCAGTCCTAGAATCTAAATTTTGGAACGTTTGGTTCCCAAGCAAGTGTTCATAATCACTCTGCTATAACGCTTCTCTCTAAAGTAAAGGAAATGACTTCTGAAATTGGCATCATTGTTCCCAAAATTGACCTCTTTTCCATCATAACATTCTCTGAAGTTGGATTACATTTTAGAATATATATGACATATTTGAAAAGCTGACAACTATACTTTTTCATTTAGGAAATCAGTTTCACTTAAAAATGTGTATAGTTAGACTAGGTTTAACATGGTTCTGGTTTCCAATTATAATATCGATTTCCAAAGGCATATTCTTAAAAATAAAATTATATTTTTTATATTTAGATAGATTACATTTAGTTAGGCAAATGATGGCTCAGTAAAATAAATAAACAAACAATTCTATTTGTCTCTGAAGAGACAGCAAGGAAATACACTACAGGAATGAAAAGAAAAATGACTTTGAAGTTTAACATCATTGTTACTTTAATTATTTGGAGTCCTTTCTCTTCTTCATGACCCTATTGAGTGCATTTTTTACTTCTTTGTTTCTAAGACTGTATATAAGGGGGTTCAGCATGGGGATGACAATAGTATAAAAAACAGAAGCCACTTGATCCTTTCCCAAGGAGTAGGACTTACTTGGTTTTAAGTAAGTGAAAATCATAGTGCCATAGAAGATGGTGACCGCCAGGAGATGGGAGGCACAGGTAGAGAAGGCTTTCTGCTTCCCTGCAGTGGAAGTGATTTTAAGGATAGTGGACAGGATGGACACATAGGACACAGATATTGTGATAAGAGACACCAGTAGGGTGGAGCCAGCAGAAATGAATATGATGATTTCGATGTCATGTGTGTCAGTGCAGGACAGCGCTAAAATTGCTGGTCCATCACAGAAAAAGTGATAAATTATCTTTGAGTTGCAGAAATGCAATCTACTCAAGCACAGAACATTGACAGAGGTGTCCATAAAGCCAATCAAATAGGATCCAAAGACAAGAGAGCAGCATCGCCTGGTGGACATAACCACCTGGTAATACAGAGGGTTGCAGATGGCTCCATAACGATCATAGGCCATGGAGGAGAGAAGGAAACATTCAGTGGCACCCAAGAAAACAAAGAAATACATCTGAGTGAAGCAGTTCAGGTATGAAGTATTCTTCTTGGAAGTTAGTAAGTTGTCTAAGGTTTTAGGGGTGATGACGCTTGAGTAACTGAGATCAAGAAATGACAAGTGACTGAGGAAAAAGTACATGGGGGTGTGAAGCTGGGGGTCCAGGTGGATTATCAGTATCATCCCCACATTCCCCAGCACAGTGATCAGGTATATCAGGAGAAAGAGGGTGAAGAGGACCAGCCGGATCTCTTTAGAATCTGTCAGTCCCATGAGGATGAAGTCAGACACCTGTGTGATATTCCTTCTGCCCATAGTGTTCAAGTGCTCCAAATGGTTGAGATCAAAGTTGATACTTGACATGAATTACTTCAAAAAGCTTGCGGTTTTATAAACAACATGGTATATTTATATTTGATGTTATAGTTTGATGTTTCTAGAGAGTGAGAAGAGGGTTGTAGAGAGTATGAAAAGAAAACTCTTAATTTGACTATCAAATATAGAAATAAGGGTAACTATATTTGGATATAGTGTAGCAAAACCTAATACAATTGAATAGTTAGAATGACTGATACTGTTTTAAGGTTTGTCATTATTAATGCATTTAATTACCATCAGATTATTATACCATAGTTAGTACCATTTGACACATTCTTCATATGAGAAAAAAACCACTGTGAATTTAGTTAACCCAACCAGAGTCAGAGCTATTAAATATTGGATCTGATATTCTACCAAGGTAGATCTACTGCAAAAGGAATACCCATAATACTATATTCTTATTTATGATTGATTTTAACAAACCTGAAAAATTTTTAGATATATAATAACAAAAATTGTTTGAGGTATATATAATTGATAATTTGATATATATATATATAAATTGATACATATATAATTGTTTGATATATATAGTTTAATGCATCATGCACTGTTCTTTCTTTCCCAATATATTTACTATTATAGTAACAGTAATATTAGTATACATTATTATCTAATGAAATATTCATTTCATCTTTAGTGAATTTCAGTAGCATATGCTGAATTATAGACCATATATTAGTATAAATGTTCAAACAGCAGGATGCTTGTACAACTTGATAATTCAAAATTAAATTTCTTCCAAAATTATATTTCTAAGTATGCACATTGATTGCAGACCATGATTACATCAACTCTGTATTTCTGGTTCTACAAAACTTGTCATTACTTAGGGAAAGGTTTAAATAATATCAGTGTACATATTCTGAAAATATCTCCATTTTATTTGATTCTACCTAAAACCTTCTACCTTTGAGAATAATACTTACTGGAGGCCAAGGTTGGTAAAATACACTTCTTTCAATATTATCTGTCTATGAAGTATGTCGGCCACAAATTTTGCTCACAAATAAAACACAAAGATCATGTAAGTTGAAAATTTCTCTAATAAACATGGTTCTTTTTTGGGACAAATTATTTTTAAATTTTAATGCGGTCATTTTGTTTTCTTCAGTAGGGAAAAGTAAATCAAACTAGAAACTTCATTCAGCTCCTGATCAAATGTAAAATTTGCCAGGAAGTTACGCCTGAAAAGAATTTCATGGCTCCACTCTATAGGTACATCAGCAGAGAAGAGCGTGCTTTTTATCTCATCCTAATATTTCCAGGGTAGATCATATACTGGGAATTGTTGATAATGAAACGTTTGCTCATCCCCGTGGAACAATTATCAAGAAAGATTGCTCTGCCTGTCTCCAGGGACAAAAGTGCAAGGACCAAAAGCAGCTACGATAGGATTTGAGAATTTAGTAGTCTTTTCCCTTGCTGCTAAGTCACATCAGTCGTGTCCGACTCTGTGTGATCCCATAGACGGCAGCCCACCAGGCTCCCCCGTCCCTGGGATTCTCCAGGCAAGAACACTGGAGTGGGTTGCCATTTCCTTCTCTAATGCATGAAAGTGAAAAGGGAAAGTGAAGTCGCTCAGTCGCGTCCGACTCTTCACAACCCCATGGACTGCAGCCCACCAGGCTCCTCCGTCCATGGGAGTTTCCAGGCAAGAGTACTGGAGTGGGTTGCCAGTGCCTTCTCCCTTAGGAGACACAAAATGAAGAGCCTAATGTTTTGGTCTACCTTTGTGATGCTCTAAATTTATTCCCAGAGTGGTAGAGAAACTATTTCTAGTGAAATATCTACTCCATGATTAAAATCATCAGGGGCAGAATGATACATTTTTGACAATAAAAGTTTTATATTTAAATATGTAATACTATTTAAGGAGTAAATATGTTTGTTAAAAAGAAAACTGGAATATAACAAAATTCAAAGAATGATATGAAAAAAAAAAAAAAACTGTTGTAACAATTTAATGAATTCCTCCCAATTATTTTTGTCATGGAGTACTTATCTGTATGCCTCTAGATTTGCATAATCACTATCATACTGTATAGTCAGTATCCACTTTCATTTTATAACTAAGTGAAAGTGAAGTCGCTCAGTCGTATCCGACTCTTTGCGACCCCGTGGACTGTAGCCCACCAGACTCCTCCGTCCATTGGATTCTCCAGGCAAGAATACTGGAGTGGGTTGCCATTTCCTTCTCTAGGGGATCTTCCCAACCCAGGGATCAAACCCAGGTGTCCTGCATTGCAGGCAGGTGCTTTAACCTCTGAGCCACCAGGGAAGCACTAAAGCCACCTCAAAAACCATGATAAATGCAAAACTATGAGGAGAAAGTTTTTCTTACTTAATATTTTCTAACACTGAAACTCATTTTGTTCATTTTAGTGCTTTTCCTGATTTCAAACTATTCTTATACCATTCATTGTGTCATGTCAGAAACCAAAGCATGATCTGAGATTTTTTAAATCTCTCTTAATTTAATGATGGTATAGCTTCATTCCCTAATTTCATTATAGTTTTAACTATGCTATATATATACACACACACACATGGGCTTCCCTGGTGGCTCAGATGGTAAAGAATCTGTCTGAAAAGCTGGAGAATAGGGTTTGATCCCTGGGGTGGGAAGATCCCCTGCAGAAGGGAATGGCTGTCCATGCCAGCCTTCTTGCTTGGAGAATTCAATGGACAGGGAGGCTGGAGGGCTACATTCCATGGTGTTGCAAAAAGTCAGACATGACTGAGTGCCTAACACTGTCACTTCCATATATATACAGATAGAAAGATAGATTATACACACATACACAGACACACACACACATATATATTCCTTTTTTCCTTAATCTAGAAAGATAGAAAGTACACCAGGGATAAATACAAGGACATTTTGGGGGGGGGGAAATATATATATATATATATATATATATATATATATATATATGGACATTTAATCATAACTCTGAACAAATAAAATATATTTCTGCTTCTTATGCTTAACAAGAAAAGCGTGGCATGTTTTTCTCTTAGAAAGGGAATAGCAAGGCAATATTAAAGCACAGAAATAAAAATTAGATACCTGATTTTATTAGCATTAAATGAATATAAAATCTTGAAATTATCTACAGAACAATATATATTCAATACAAGTGAAAATTAAAATATATATACAATTAGAACCACAGTAAATGTAAGGAAGTTTCAACAGTGAGGATGTTTCATACAATTATCAAAATCTGAGCATTGTAGTTATGATGCATGGATGAAAATCCCTGGTCAAGAAAGAAAGGGAAATATAATCAGTTTACTAATTTTCAATAATGATAATGAAATATCTTGAAGGCAACTAATCTGACTCAGACTCTGTGCTTAGAAGAAAAAAATTGATGTTAAATTAATAAAGGGAATGAGTGATGAGTTAAGACAGTATCCTCAATAAGTCCCTAAAGTAATACATAGTATGTTTCATCAGTTGTCACTTACAATACATTATAAAGTAAAATATTTTATTGTAAAATGAAGTTTTCTGGCATCAGGCACCAGTAATACATATCTGAGAAGAAAATTAAAAATTTAAACGAAACATGTATATGTGTACTCACAGATCCCTTCACATGAATTGTCTTCAATTATCCCAAAACTGAGGACCAATTATCACTACAGGAAGTTTCTTTTTGATATATGATACAAAAGAAGTCCTAAAAACTTGACTCCAATTATTTAAAACCATACGGACAAATACAGATCTACATACATTCATTTCCATATCCTAACCACTAAAGGAAAAAAATCATTTTAAAAAGCCTATTAATCTCTATGCCATGTTTAATATACCAGCAAGCAATATTTTTGAAAGAATTCTAGATAGAATTTTTAACTGAACTAATGTTTTGGAGTGCTAATATACACAGGATGGTCCAAATTCCAAGGCAAGTTATAAACATGATTAAGGAAGAATCACTGATCTTAATAAATCTATTACTTTGTTTCCACAAGTCAAAAAGTAAAAAGAAAACATTTACTTAGGAGGTGGTCCTAAGATGGTGGAGGAATAGGACGGGGAGACCATTTTTTCCCCACAAATTCATCAAAAGAACATTTAAACGCCGAGTAAAATCCACAAAACAACTTCTGAATGCTGGCAGAGGACATCAGGTACCCAGAAAAGCATCCCATTGTCTTCGAAAGGAGGTAGGAAAAAATATAAAAGATGAAAAAAAGAGACCAAAGAAGGAGGGACGGAGCTCCATCTGGGAAGGGAGTCTTAAAAAGAGAGAAGTTTCCAAACACCAGGGAACACTCTCACTGCCGAGTCTGTGCCGAGCCTTGGAAGCACAGAAGGAAACATAATAGGGAGGAAAAATAAGTAAATAATTAAAACCCATAGATAAGGAGCCCAACTGTAACTCCCCCAGCGGAGAAGCAGCGCAGACGCCTGCACCTGCCACTAGCAAGCAGGGGCTGGACAAGGAGGCGCGGGCTCCATTGTTTAGAGTAAGGATCGGGCCTGAATGCCCCCGAGGGTAATCAGAGTGAACTAATTTGGGCTAGCAAACCAGACTGTGGGATAGCCACCACGTGAAAGGCCCTAAGACACTGCCAGGCCCTCGCACAGAATAAAGGGCAGAACAGAACTAGCTGGCTGCAGACCATCCCCCTCAGGTGACAGGCAGCCAGAGCCAAAAGAGGGCAATTGCAGTCCCAGAGAGACATTATCTACCAAAATGCAAGCAGGCTTCTTTGCTTACTAAGACTTCTTGGGGTTCTGGACAGTCATCCGCCTGAGAAGGTGCACTGGTTGTACACCCAGAAAACTGAGCGGCAGAGAAGGGAGAGGCATAAGTCGCAGTGACCGCACTCGCCAAACACCTCATCACCCGAGCTGCTCAGAGCTGGGAAGGGCACAAAACACAGGCCCGATGGAGTCTGTGCCTCTGAGGACTACCCAAGTGCCTGAACCTGAGTGGCTTAGACCTGGGAGGTGCATACAGCCAAGGGCCGGCCTTGGACGGTTCCCGGCGGAGCAACCTAGAGCCTGAGCTGTGTGGGCAGGGAGGGTGCACGCGCCGTGAGTGGGGGCAGGCCCAGTGTGGCTGAGACACTATGAGCTCACGCCAGTTTTATTTGTTTGCAGCGTCCCTCCCTCCCCACAGAGTGACTGAACAAGTGAGCCTTTAAAAAAAGTGTCCACCACCACCCCCTTGTGTCAGGGCAGAAATCAGACACTGAAGAGACCAGCAAACAGAAGCTAAAACAGAGGGAACCACCTTGGAAGTGACAGGTGTAATAGATTAAAACCCTATTGTTAGTACTGACTACATAGGAAGGGGCCTATAGATCTTCAGAAATATAAGCTGGACTAAGAAACTATCCGAAAATGAACTGACCCCACACTGCCCACAATAACACCAGAGAAAGTCCTAGATATATTTTTACTATTTTTATGATCATTCTTTCCTTTTTTTCCCCTTTATTCTTCTTCTTTTTTTTTTCTTTTTTTAACTTTTTAAAAATTTTAAGTCCTCTATTACTCCTTTAATTTTCATTTTTATAACCTACTTTTACTTTTCAAAAAAAAGACTATTTTTTAAAGCAAACTTCATATATATATATATATATATATTTAAATAACTTTGTGACTTTGTTTTTTTTTTTTTCTTCTTCTTCTTCTTTTCTTTAATATTGTATTTTTGAAAATCCAACGTCTACTCTAGAATTTTAATCTTTGCTTTTTGGTATTTGTTATCAATTTTGTACCTTTTTTTAAATTTTATTTTTAAACTTTACATAATTGTATTAGTTTTGCCAAATATCAAAATGAATCCATCACAGGTATACATGTGCTCCCCATCCTGAACCCTCCTCCCTCCTCCCTCCCCATACCATCCCTCTGGGTCGTCCCAGTGCACTAGCCCCAAGCATCCAGTATCGTGCATTGAACCTGGACTGGCATCTCGTTTCATACATGATATTTTACATGTTTCAATGCCATTCTCCCAAATCTTCCCACCCTCTCCCTCTCCCACAGAGTCCATAAGACTGTTCCATACATCAGTGTCTCTTTTGCTGTCTCAAACACAGGGTTATTGTTAAGAACCCAATCTTCAGTACCTATTTTTACTTGGGAGCAAGATTACTGGCTTAACTGCTCTCTCCCCCTTTGGACTCTCACTTCTCTCTACTAGGTCACCTCTGTCTCCTCCCTCCCCCTTCTCTTCTCTACCCAACTCTCTGAATCTCTGTGTATTCCAGACAGTGGAGGACACTTAGGGAACTGACTACTGGATGGATCTGTCTCTCTCCTTTTCATTCCTCCCATTTATCCTCCTGACCACCTCTGTCTCCTTCCTCCCTCTTCTCTTCTCTGCGTAAATCCATGAACATCTCTGAGTGGTCCAGACTGTGGAGTGCACATAAGGAAGTGATTACTGGCTAGCTTGCTCTCTCCACTTTTGATTCCACCTCATCTCATTCGGGTCACCTCTAACTCCCTCTTCCCTCTTCTTTTCTCCAAGTAACTCTGTGGACCTCTCTGGGTGACCCTCACTGTGGAGAAACTTTTCATCTTTAACCTAAATGTTTTATCAATGTTGTTGTATAGAAGGAGAAGTCTTGAGACTACTGTAAAAATAAGACTGAAAACCAGAAGCAGAAGGCTTAAGTCCAAATCCTGAGAATATCATAGAACACCTGACTCCAGGGCACATTAAGTGATAGGAGCTCATCAAATGCCTCCATACCTACACCGAAACCAAGCACCACTCAAGGGCCAACAAGTTCCAGAGCAAGACATACAATGCAAATTCTCCAGCAACACAGGAACACAGCCCTGAGCTTCAATATACAGGCTGCCCAAAGTTAGTCCAAATCCATTGACATCTCATAACTCACTACTATACACTTCATTGCACTCCAGAGAGAAGAAATCCAGCTCCACCCACCAGAACACCGACACAAGCTTCCCTAACCAAGAAACCTTAACAAGCCACCTGTACAAACCCACACACAGCGAGGAAACTCCACAATAAAGAGAACTCCACAAACTGCCAGAATACAGAAAGGCCACCCCAAACTCAGCAATATAAACAAGATGAAGACACAGAGGAATATCCAGCAGGTAAAGGAACAGGATAAATGCCCACCAAACCAAACAAAAGAGGAAGAGATAGGGAATCTACCTGATAAAGAATTACAAATAATGATAGTGAAAATGATTCAAAATATTGAAATAAAATGGAATCACATATAAATAGCCTGGAGGCAAGGATTGAGAAGATGCAAGAAAGGTTTAACAAGGACCTAGAAGAAATAACACCTGTGGCGGATTCATTTTGATATTTGGCAAAACTAATACAATATTGTAAAGTTTAAAAATAAAATAAAATTTTAAAAAAAGAAAAAAAAAAAGAAAAATTAACCTAAAAAAAAAAAAAAGAGAGAGAAATCTGTACCTATAAATACAAAACGTTTACAATGAAAAAAAAAAAAAAAAGAGTCAATATATAATGAATAATGCAATAAATGAGATCAAAAACACTCTGGAGGCAACAAATACTAGAATAATGGAGGCAGAAGATAGGAGTAGTAAAATAGAAGATAGAATGATAGAAATAAGTGAATCAGAGAGGAAAAAAAGAAAAACGAATTAAAAAAAAGAGGACAATCTCAGAGACCTCCAGGACAATATTAAACACCACAACATTCGAATCATAGGAGTCCCAGAAGAAGAAGACAAAAATAAAGACCATGAGAAAAGACTTGAGGAGATAATCATTGAAAAATTCCCTAAAATGGGGAAGAAAATAATCACCCAAGTTCAAGAAACCCAGAGAGTCCCAAATAGGATAAACCCAAGGCAAAATACCCCAAGACAGATACTAATCAAATTAACAAAGATCAAACACAAAGAACAAATATTAAAAGCAGCAAGGGAAAAAACAACAAACAACACACAAGGGGATTCCCATAAGGATAACAGATGATCTTTCAGTGGAAACTCTTCAGGCCAGGAGGGAATGGCAAGACATACTTAAAGTGATAAAAGAAAATAACCTACAGCCCAGATTACTGTACCCAGCAAGGATATCATTCAAATATGAAGGAGAAATCAAAAGCTTTACAGACAAGCAAAAGCTGAGAGAATTCAGCACCACCAAACCAGCTCTCCAACAAATGCTAAAGGATATTCTCTAGACAGGAGACACAAAAATGGTGTATAAACTCGAACCCAAAACAATAAAGTAAATGGCAACGGGATCATACTTATCAATAATTACCTTAAACGTAAATGGATTGAATGCCCCAACCAAAAGACAAAGACTGGCTGAATGGATACAAAAACAAGACCCCTACATATGTTGTCTACAAGAGACCCACCTAAAAACAGGGGACACATAAAGACTGAAAGTGAAGGGCTGGAAAAAGATTTTCCATGCAAATAGGGACCAAAAGAAAGCAGGAGTAGCAATACTCATATCAGATAAAATAGACTTTAAAACAAAGGCTGTAAAAAGAGACAAAGAAGGACACTACATAATGATCAAAGGATCAATCCAAGAAGAAGATATAACAATTATAAATATATGTGCATCCAACATAGGAACACCACAATATGTAAGACAAATGCTAACAAGTATGAAAGGAGAAATTAACAATAACACAATAATAGTGGGATACTTTAATACCCCACACA
Source organism: Bos grunniens (assembly GCF_055505025.1). Classification (NCBI taxonomy): domain Eukaryota; kingdom Metazoa; phylum Chordata; class Mammalia; order Artiodactyla; family Bovidae; genus Bos; species Bos grunniens. The sequence goes on along the minus strand of NC_141179.1, from coordinate 80,351,858 downwards.
CACCTATGGATAGATCAAGTAAACATAAAATTAACAAAGAAACACAAACTTTAAATGATACAATAGACTAGTTAGACCTAATTGATATCTATAGGACATTTCACTCCAAAACAATGAATTTCACCTTTTTCTCAAGTGCACATGGAACCTTCTCCAGGATAGATCACATCCTGGGCCATAAATCTAGGCTTAGTAAATTCAAAAAAAAATGAAGTCATTCCAAGCACCTTTTCTGACCACAATGCAGTAAGATTAGATCTCAATTACAGCAGAAAAAATGTTAAAAATTCCAACATATGTAGGCTGAACAACACGCTGCTGAATAACAAACAAATCACAGAAGAAATAAAAAAAGAAATCAAAATTTGCATAGAAATGAGGGAAAATGAAAACACAACAACCCAAAACCTATGGGACACTGTAAAAGCAGTGCTAAGGGGAAAGTTCATAGCAATATAGGCATACCTCAAGAAACAGGAAAAAAGTCAAATAAATAACCTAACTCTACACCTAAAGCAACTAGAAAAGGAAGAAATGAAGAACCCCAGGGTTAGTAGAAGGAAAGAAATCTTAAAAATTAGGGCAGAAATAAATGCAACAGAAACAAAGGAGACCATAGCAAAAATCAACAAACCCAAAAGCTGGTTCTTTGAAAGGATAAATGAAATGGACAAACCATTAGCCAGACTCATCAATAACAAAGGGAGAAAAATCAAATTAATAAAATTAGAAACTAAAATGGAGAGATCACAACAGACAACACACAAATTCAAAGGATCATAAGAGACTACTATCAGCAATTATATGCCAATAAAATGGACAACGTGGAAGAACTGGACAAATTCTTAGAAAAGCACAACTTTCCAAAACTGAACCAGGAAGAAATAGAAAATCTTAGCAGACCCATCACAAGCACGGAAATTGAAACTGTAATCAGAAATCTCCCAGCAAATAAAAGCTCAGGTCCAAAGGGCTTCACAGCTGAATTCTACCAAAAGTTTAGAGAACAGCTGATGCCTATCCTACTCAAAATCTTCCAGAAAATTGCAGAGGAAGGTAAACTTCCAAACTCATTCTATGAGGCCACCACCACCCAAATACCAAAACCTGACAAAGCTGCCACAAAAAAAGAAAACTACAGGCCAATAAAACTGATGAACATAGATGCAAAAATCCTAAACAAAATTCGAGCAATCAGAATCCAACAACACATTAAAAAGATCATATACCATGACCAAGTGGGCTTTATCCCAGGGATGCAAGGATTCTCCAATATCCACAAATCAATCAATGTAATACACCACATTAACAAATTGAAAAATAAAAGACATATGATTATCTCAATAGATGCAGAGAAAGCCTTTGATAAAATTCAACATCCATTTATGATAAAAACTCTCCAGAAAGCAGGAATAGAAGGAACATACCTCAACATAATAAAAGCTATATATGACAGACCCACAGCAAACATTATACTCAATGGTGAAAAACTGGAAGCATTTCCCTTAAAGTCAAGAACAAGACAAGGGTGCCCACTCTCACAACTACTATTCAACATAGTTTTGGAAGTTTTGGCCACAGCAATCAGAGCAGAAAAAGAAAATAAAAGTAACCCAAATTGGAAAAGAAGAAGTAAAACTCTCACTGTTTGCAGATGACATGATCCTCTACATAGAAAACCCTAAAGACTCCACTAGAAAATTACTAGAACTAATCAATGAATATAGTAAAGTTGCAGGATATAAAATCTACACACAGAAATCCCTTGCATTCCTATACACTAATAATGAAAAAATAGAGAAATTAAGGAAACAATTCCATTCACCATTGCAACGACAAGAATAAAATACTTAGGAATATATCTATCTAAAGAAACTAAAGATCTATATATAGAAAACTATAAAACACTGGTGAAAGAAGTCAAAGAGGACACTAATAGATGGAGAAATATATCATGTTCATGGATTGGAAGAATCAATATAGTGAAAATGAGTATATGACCCAAAGCAATCTATAGATTCATTGCAATCCCTATCAAGCTACCAATGGTATTCTTCACAGAGCTAGAACAAATAATTTCACAATTTGCATGGAAATACAAAAAACCTCGAACAGCCAAAGCAATCTTGAGAAAGATGAATGGAACTGGAGGAATCAATCTGCCTGATTTCAGGCTCTACTACAAAGCCACAGTCATCAAGACAGTATGGTACTGGCACAAAGACAGAAATATAGATCAATGGAACAAAATAGAAAGCCCAGAGATAAACCCACACACCTATGGACACCTTATCTTTGACAAAGGAGGCAAGAATATACAATGGAGAAAAGACCATCTCTTTTACAAGTGGTGCTGGGGAAACTGGTCAACCACTTGTAAAAGAATGCAACTAGAACACTTTCTAACACCATACACAAAAATAAACTCAAAGTAGATTAAAGATCTAAACATAAGACCAGAAACTATAAAACTCTTAGAGGAGAACATAGGCAAAACACTCTCCGACATACATCACAGCAGGATCCTCTATGACCCCCCTCACAGAATATTGGAAATAAAAGCAAAAATAAACAAATGGGATCTAATTAAAATTAAAAGCTTCTGCACAACAAAAGAAACAATAAGCAAGGTGAAAAGACAGCCTTCAGAATGGGAGAAAATAATAGCAAATGAAGCAACTGACAAACAACTAATCTCAAAAATATACAAGCAACTTCTGCAGCTAAATTCCAGAAAAGTAAATTACCCAATCAAAAAATGGGCCAAAGATCTAAACAGACATTTCTCCAAAGAAGACATACAGATGGCTAACAAACACATGAAAAAATGCTCAACATCACTCATTATCAGAGAAATGCAAATCAAAACCACAATGAGGTAGCATTTCACGCCAGTCAGAATGGTTGCAACCCAAAAGTCTACAAGCAATAAATGCTGGAGAGGGTGTGGAGAAAAGGGAACCCTCTTACACTATGGTGGGAATGCAAACTACTACAGCCACTATGGAGAACAGTGTGGAGATTCCTTAAAAAACTGGAAATAGAACTGCCTTATGATCCAGCAATCCCACTGCTGGGCATACACACTGAGGAAACCAGAAGGGAAAGAGACACGTGTACCCCAATGTTCATCGCAGCACTGTTTATAATAGCCAGGACATGGAAGCAACCTAGATGTCCATCTGCAGATGAATGGATAAGAAAGCTGTGGTACATATACACAATGGATTATTACTCAGCCATTAAAAAGAATACATTTGAATCAGTTCTAATGAGGTGGATGAAACTGGAGCCTATTATACAGAGTGAAGTAAGCCAGAAGGAAAAACACCAATACAGTATACTAACACATATATATGGAATTTAGAAAGATGGTAACGATAACCCTGTATACGAGACAGCAAAAGAGACACTGATGCATAGAACAGTCTTATGGACTCTGTGGGAGAGGGAGAGGGTGGGAAGATTTGGGAGAATGGCATTGAAACATGTGAAACATCATGTATGAAACGAGATGCCAGTCCAGGTTCGATGCACGATGCTGAATGCTTGGGGCTGGTGCACTGGGACGACCCAGAGGGATGGTGTGGGGAGGGAGGAGGGAGGAGGGTTCAGGATGGGGAACACATGTATACTAATTAAATAATTTTCTATTAAAGAAAAAAAAAGAAGAAGAAAAAAAAAAGAAAACAAGAAATCCTTGCCCCCACCATGCAGACATCAGGTATAAAGAATGGAAAAGGAAAAGTGGCTCATCCTGCTACTGGGAAAACCAGGAGTAAGATCCCCAGATAGTACAGGAAAGAGAATCAGAGCCAGCCTTTGCCTCTCAGCTAGAGAAATGGCTGTATGAAGGAAGGGGTTTCCAGCAGTGGAGGTGGAAGGCAGTGAGTCAACTACAAGAATGGCAAGAAGACAGACTCTGAAGCTAGTCAGCCTCTATCCAATCCTGATTCTAATATTTCCCAGCCTTCTTACCCTGGATAAGTTATTTTGCTCTCTGAGCCTCAGTTTCTACATCTGTAAAATGGGAATGATGATATTTTTACCTTGTAGAGTTGTTGTAAGGATTACATGAGCTGACACATAAGAAAGTGACTAGCACAGTGTACAGTAAACAACAGCTATGATAAATAAATAAATAAATAAATAAAAAGCCTTTCTGCCCCTGCATTATGCCTTTCCCAAAATTAGAATGGTAAATCATCTTTTCTGAAAATTAACCCAATCATGAACATCCTTTCAAAAAAAAAAAAATCAAAATTAAAAGTGTCTTTAAAATTAGAATTTATAAGTTTTATTCTGTGATTCAGTACACCAAAACCAAAAAACTTTGGTGAACTTTTTAAGCTTAACAAAGGAAATTTTAAAGAATTAGCATCAATTTCTTAAATAAAAATATAGAATGGTAAATAAAAATGTGTGGAAACATCAATAAAATAAAATACTAGTGTATTTGTTTAAGTTCTCCTGATACTTTGGTAGGTATAAATTTCTAGTAAACTTTTATGTCTCTGTTCTTGCCTGTAGAGCAAGAAGAGTTCATGAATGAAAGTGTATTTTATTCCAATTTATGTCCCATTAGAAAATTTATCTATTTCACTATAGGGCACTGGGTTCATGATAGAGAAAAGTATGAGGTTTAGCTACTGTGCAGCCCCATTGACTGTAGCCAACAAGGCTTCTCTGTCCATGGAACTCTCCAGGCAAAAATACCAGAGTGAGTAACCATTCCCTTCTCCAGGGGATCTTCCTGACCCAAGGATACTAACCTGCATATCCTACACTGCAGGCAGATTCATTACCACTGAGCCACCAGGGAAGCCTACCATTGAGGTATAACATATGTAAACTTATATGCATATTTAATGCACTCCTCTTGAAGAATTGGGGGAAGAGTACATCCATGAAAACATGACTACTATCAGGGCCATAAAGATATCCTTATTTCTCAAAGTTTCCTCTGCCTCTTTTATTTTTATTATAATTTTATAATAAAAGCACTTAACATAACATCTACCTTATTAGCAGCTTTGAGTATACAAAACAGAATTATTAACTATAGGGACTACACTGTATAGAAGATCTCCTGAACTTAATTTAACTTGAATAACTGAAACTTTGTATGTTCTGATGATCGCTTTTCCATTTCTCCCTTCCCCAGTCCCTAGAAACCACCATTCTTCTCTCTTTGCTTCCATGAGTTTGACTGTTACAGATAACTCATATAAGTAAGATCATCCAGTATTTACCTTTCTGTGTCTGAATTATTTCACTTAAAAAAAGGCCTCCAAATCCTTCTATATTATTGCAATGTCAGGATTTCCTCCTTTATTAAACTTGAGTAATGTTTCAGTGTTTGTATATGTCAGTTTTTAATCCATATTTCCATATAGACATTTAAGTGGTTTTTATATCTTATTTATTGTGAATAATGCTGCAGTGAACATGGGAATGCAGTATCTCTCCAAGATTCTAATTTCATTTTTTTGGTGTAAATATCCAGAAATGACTGGCAAATGACATAGTAGATTTAATTTTTTGACAAACCTCTATAACGTTTTCCACAGTGGCTGTACCAATTTCCTTTATATCATCAATGCTCAAGGGGTTCTTTCTCCATATCTTTGCCAACACTTGCTGATTTTTAATTCTTCAATAATAGCTATCCTAACAGTTCCAAGGTTATATGCAATTGTACTGTTGATTAGAATTTGATAAAATATCCATACTACCCAGGTCAATGAAAGATTCAATGCAGTGCTTATCAAAACAACATTGGAGTCATCATGCATCCTGGTTTCAAAATATGTTACAAAGCTACATTATTTGAACAATATAGTATTGGTATAAAGACAGACACATAGACCAACAGAACAGAATAAAAAGCTTGCATATTAATTTACATATATTTAGTCAATTGATCAGAGAAGGCAATGGCACCCCACTCCAGTACTCTTGCCTGGAAAATCCCATGGATGGAGGAGCCTGGCAGGCTGTAGTCCATGGGGTCGCTAAGAGTTGGACACGACTGAGTGACTTCACTTTCACTTTTCACTTTTATGCATTGGAGGAGGAAATGGCAACCCACTCCAGTGTTCTTGCCTGGAGAATCCCAGGAATGGGGGAGCCTGGTGGGCTGCTGTCTATGGGGTTGCACAGAGTTGGACATGACTGAAGCGACTTAGCAGCAGCAGCAGTCAATTGATATTTGACAAGAGTGTCAACAATACACCAAGGGAAAAGAATAGTCCCTTTGGCAAATTGCATTGGGAAAGCTGGGTATTCACATGGAAAAGAATGAAGGTCAACCCTCAGCTTTCACCATGAATGACAATCAAAAGACTTAAACCTAAGACCTGAACTTAAAAAACTAGCAGAATATATAAGGGTAAAACTTCATGACACTCTACTTATTAATGATATCATGGATATGACACGATAAGCACAGGCAACAAAAACAAAATTAGATAACTGAGAATACATCAAACTAAAAATATATACAGCAAAGGAAAGATCAAACAGAGTAAGAAGGCAACTTTCAGAATGGGAGAAAATACTTGCAAGCCCCTTGAACAGATGTTTTCTTCAAAGTAGATACACAGACAACAGGTTAGTATGAAAAAATAATTAATATCAATAATTATGGTGGAAATGTAAATCTAAAATTTTGTTATAAATCAGGGACCAAAGGACTCTATTTATTCAACAAATATTAGCATGCATTCAATCATTTCAGGACTGTTTTCTTTTTTATTGAGTAAATTGTCATGTTGCTATTTTGATCCAGGAGGTAATTAGGACATATTCCCCTTGGAGAATCTCCTGTGGTTTCATCAATAGTTGAGCAAGTGGATATAAGCATTTTGAGCTACTTTTATTCACACTGTACCTAAACCTGCCTTTGCTGATCCACAGGTAAGAGGAAACTTCAGGTCATTTGCAGAATAACTTAATATTTGCAGAATAATAAGACATAGTATCAGATATGACATGCAATCCTGTTAGCTGTTGCCTATCCCATAGGTGAATAAATACAACAGAGAAGATAGAAGACATTATATGATTTTAGTTAAATGAGGATGTGTGTATTTGTGCTCAGTTGTGTCCAACTCTTTTCAACCCCATGGACTGTAATCCACCAGGCTCCTCTGTCCACAGAATTTCCTAGGCAAGAGTACTGGAGTGGGTTGCCATTTCCTCCTCCAAGGGATCTTCCCAAAGAGGGATCGAACATGCACCTCTGGCAACTCCTGCACTGGCAGTCAGGTTTTTTACTGCTGCACCACCTGAGTGTATTCTTTTATTTACTTGACAGATGACAGATCGGTTTAAGCCAGAAACAACCATGAAAATGTCTTATTCAAAAAGCATTTGTCCTATCAGACTATCTGAGGGATTATCTTTTGCTATAATAAGGAAAACAATTATCCTTTTATTTTTGCCTTTGTGATGTACAAGCTACATCGATTACTACTGCTTCAGAATGTTTCTCTAGATTTAATATTTAGAAAAATCTTTGAAAAATGAACCTCCCTGGTGGCTCAGATGGTAAAGCATCTGCCTACAATGTGGGAGACCCAGGTTCAATTCCTGGATTGGGAAGATCCCCTGGAGAAGGAAATGGCAACCCACTCCAGTACTCTTGCCTGGAAAATCCCATGGACAGAGGAGCGTTGTAGGCTACAGTCCATGGGGTCACAAAAAGTTGGACACGACTGAGTGACTTCATTTTTTGAAAAATGCACATCAAAAAGCATGTTTTATTTGCTGGAGAGGTGAAGAATGAAGGGAAAGGACAGATAGGGAGTTTAGAATGGACCTGTATACACAGCAATATTTAAAATGGATAACCAAAAAGGACCTACTGTGGAGCACATGGAATTCAGCTCAATGTTATGTGGCTGCCTGGATGGGAGGGGAGTTTGTAGGAGAACAGATACATGTATGCATATGGCTGAGTCCCTTTGCTGTCCACCTGAAACTATCACAGCAACGTTAATCGGCTATAAACTTATAAAAAATAAAAAGGTAAATAATAAAATAAATAAAATTCTCAGAAATGGAAAGTTTTATGTCACTGAGAGAAGCAAGTGGCAGGTCAGTTTCAGAAAGAACTCATGGTATTACAGGAGGTGGTGAAAAATGATGAAAAGCAGATGCATCGTGGGGGATACCTGGGATTGGATCTTGGCTCTGACAGTTATGAGAGCTTCTATAAAGGGGAAATAAAGTAACATGTACAAAAGCCCATCACTGTTGCATATGCTCGGTGCATGGCTGTTATCATTTTTCCTCTTCTTTGCAAGCTTTGTGTTTCAAGATTGGATCAATATATTTGGAATATTTACCTTCTATTAGCATTGTATTTTTAGAAGAAGCTTTACATTATTTTAGAAGTTGACTCTGTATTATTAAAACCTTTGAGAATCATAGTCATTTCCTCTTTAAAATTCTGAGTCCTTTCAATATATTCTAATATTGACTAGGTTATACCTAGTATGATTTTCATTTTGGCATCCAGTAGAAAAGCCTGTTTGCAGAGAAATGGAAATGGAAACCCACTCCAGTATTCTTGCCTGGAAAATTCCATGAAGAGAGAAGTCTGGGAGGCTACAGTCCGTAGGGTCCCAAAAAGTTGGACATGACTGAGCGCACACACACACACACACACACACACTTAACATCATAAGTCTTTCACTATCTAAACTTAAACTCACTGTAACATAGAAAATAGAATTATCTGATATGTGTGTGTGTGTTGGTATTACCAGAATACAAAATTTACAAAGCTTCCTTACTCTCTAAAGATACCAGAGGCATGAGTGAATAGGGGAATCAAAATCAAAATCAAATTATGATACATTGCATTTCTTCCTAGCAGAATATTGTTTTGGTATGTATTAAAAATCACAAAACAAATACATGACAAGTAGATAAGGGACAAAATATCTGGATCAAGGATCTGATCACATATACTGTAAAATTATTAGTTATAGTATTAATTTTGTAATCCAGCATTTGCTAATGTTTTAAAAATATATACATTTGGTGATCAAAGTTCAATTATATGGTCATCCCAAATGTGTAACCAAACAAGACATATTTAAAGGAAATTGTTTTACATAGTTATATTTGTTGCTTTGCATATTTAATTAGCCTGTGTGACTCTGTATTATTTTATCTGCTTGAGCATGTACATGTCTTAGTACTTTGAAGAAGGAAAACTTTAGAGAGCAATATTAACATTGCCCATGGCTCTTAATCATGAGCCTGGCCTGTGAACAAATATTTTCAGTTTCTTAATCCTGTGTTATTTGTCTTGAATGAACTATATCATTGAAATGATATTAAGAATCATAATGGGGCTAATCATCTTGTGAATCAAACTCCCATTTAAAAATAATCATTCTAATAGTATCAGAAATACTAATGTTCTGATTCTACAGTTGACTAGATAGTAATTGCAAGCCATTTTACACAATAACTGAAAGTTGTGGAATGCTGCTATTCTGTTCCAGGGATCTGTACACTGATATGCTACCTTATGTGTTTGGATATCAGAGGAAAATTATATTTTATTCAGTCATTTGGTGCATTTTAATGTGATTTAGTATGAGGACAGATAATAGAATGCAGTGACACATTAACCAGTTAACCTGATGGTTTTATAAATTACATGGATACAAGAAGTAAGTGAACACACAAATATTGGTATTTGATTCTCCAGTGAGCAACATGGACACTTTACTCACTGCTTTGTCACGTCTCCTGATCAACAACTCGGAAATGAAACATCCCCCAAAATAAATATGAGAGCATATGTCAAAATCCTTTAAGCCACATTACTGAGTCACAATGTTTTTATTATTTTGTAGTAAATGAATTGTAATTTTATGTTAAAATTTGTTCCATGAGGAGTCACCATGAAGAATACCACTGAAGTTACTATATTTGTACTGAAAGGTCTCACAGATAATCCTGAAATACAATTTATTTTATTCTTCCTGTTTCTAGCAATTTATCTCTTTACTTTGATTGGAAATTTAGGACTAGTTATATTGGTCATTGGGGATTGCCGGCTCCACAATCCTATGTACTGTTTTCTGAGTGTGCTGTCATCTGTTGATGCCTGCTATTCTTCAGTAATTACACCAAAAATGTTAGTAGATTTTATGTCAAAAAACAAAACCATTTTGTTGCCTGAGTGTACAGCACAGATGTTTCTCTCCACTACTTTTGGGACCACAGAATGCTTTCTTCTGGCTGCAATGGCATATGATCGCTACGTGGCCATCTACGACCCCCTCCTGTATTCAGCCAGCATGGCACCCAGAGTCTACGTGCCACTCATCATTGCTTCCTATGTTGGTGGCATCGTGCATGCTACTGTACACACAGTGGCTACTTTTAGCCTCTCCTTCTGTGCCTCCAATGAAATCAGACATGTGTTCTGTGACATCCCTCCCCTCCTCGCTATTTCTTGCTCTGATACTCACACAAACCAGCTTCTGCTCTTCTACCTTGTGTGCTCCATTGAGATAGTCACTGTCCTGATTGTCCTGATCTCCTATGGCTTCATTCTGTTGGCCATTCTGAGGATGCATTCCGCTGAAGGGAGAAGGAAAGTCTTTTCTACTTGTGGCTCTCACCTGACTGGAGTGTCCATTTTTCATGGGACCATCCTCTTCATGTATGTGAGGCCAAGTTCCAGCTATGCCTTGGACCATGACATGATTGTGTCCCTCTTTTACAGCGTTGTGATTCCCATGCTGAATCCCATCATCTATAGTTTAAGGAATAAAGATGTGAAAGAGGCAATGAATAGAATGTTCTGGAAATTTTGATTTAGCTGTAAAGCATATTTTCACAGTAAAAATCAAAGTTAAAAAACTGGGGGTAAGGTTCTTCTATGCCTCAATATCAAGAAGATATGCTGAAAATATTTTTACATTATGAATGCATTTCTTTTCTCCCTGGACATTTTAAAACAACAATCAACCCTCTACCTATACTATATTTATATGCAGAAAAACCCATTTGCTATCATCCATGTGCTTCTCAGTATGTTCCTACCAATATGTGTATATATGTATGCTGACTGACACACTGGCACAGTCAAGGACATATGTATACATAATGTTTATTTTATAATGTTGTTTATTATTTTATCCTCATATAACTTGAATATATAGACTTCAATTTGCAATTTTATATAGTATTATAATTATAAATGACTAGCTTTATTAAATACTATTTGATCAATAGCAAAACCGTAGCTGAAATGACCTCATAACCTGGAGTCACTGGTATCTGACTTGACCTCCATTCTTAGATTTATACGTTGTCAGTCATCTAATCCCAGCCTGTGGTTTGGGGACCATAGATAACATGTTCAAATTCCTGGTGTTACTACCATGCTGATTTGAGGAAGAAGTTCCTCTTTATTTTAAATTCTTTCCAAGCACAAGCATTATATCCACCTTAGATTTCTCACAGATAATAAAGTCTATGCATTAACACTTACAGAGATCATGCTGTTGCTGCTGCTGCTAAGTCACTTCAGTTGTGTTCGACTCTGCCATAGACGGCAGCCCACCAGACTCCTATGTCCCTGGGATTCTCCAGGCAAGAATATTGGAGTGGGTTGCCAGAGATCATACTTATATTCAAAAATGACAAAAGAAAACATATGAGTGAGAATGTAACAGGTTGATTCAAAGGAAATTTAGCTTATACGTTGTTAAATTTTACCTTAAATTAGTGCATCCTATAAGATAAATCAATTATTCAGTGCTCAGCCTTCTTCACAGCCCAACTCTCACATCCATACATGACCACTGGAAAACCATAGCCTTGACTAGACGGACCTTTGTTGGCAAAGTAATGTCTCTGCTTTTGAATATGCTGTCTAGGTTGGTCATAACTTTCCTTCCAAGGAGTAAGCGTCTTTTAATTTCATGGCTGCAGTCACCATCTGCAGTGATTTTGGAGCCCAGAAAAATAAAGTCTGACATGGTTTCCACTGTTTCCCCATCTATTTCCCATGAATTGATAGGACCAGATGCCATGATCTTCATTTTCTGAATATTGAGATTTAAGCCAACTTTTTCACTCTCCTCTTTCACTTTCATCAAGAGGCTTTTTAGTTCCTCTTCACTTTCTGCCATAAAGGTGGTGTCATCTGCATATCTGAGGTTATTGATATTTCTCCCGGCAATCTTGATTCCAGCTTGTGTTTCTTCCAGCCCAGCATTTCTCATGATGTACTCTGCATAGAAGTTAAATAAGCAGGGTGACAATATGTAGCCTTGACGTACTCCTTTTCCTATTTGGAACCAGTCTGTTGTTCCATGTCCAGTTCTAACTGTTGCTTCCTGACCTGCATAAAAATTTCTCAATAGGCAGATCAGGTGGTCTGGTATTGCCATCTCTTTAAGAATTTTCTACAGTTCATTGTGATCCACACAGTCAAAGGCTTTGGCATAGTCAACAAAGTAGAAATAGATGTTTTTCTGGAACTCTCTTGCTTTTTCCATGTATGGATGTGAGAGTTGGACGGTGAAGAAGGCTGAGTGTCGAAGAATTGATGCTTTTGAACTGTGGTGTTGGAGAAGACTCTTGAGAGTCCCTTGGACTGCAAGGAGATCCAACGAGTCCATTCTGAAGGAGATCAGCCCTGGGATTTCTTTGGAAGGATTGATGCTAAAGCTGAAACTCCAGTACTTTGGCCACCTCATGCGAAGAGTTGACTCATTGGAAAAGACTCTGATGCTGGGAGGGATTGGGGGCAGAAGGAGAAGGGGACGACAGAGGATGAGATGTCTGGATGGCATCACTGACTCGATGGATGTGAGTCTGGGTGAACTCCGGGAGTTGGTGATGTACAGGGAGGCCTGGCATGCTGCGATTCATGGGGTCGCAAAGAGTCGGACACGACTGAGCGACTGAACTGAACTGACAAGACAAATCCACTGTTTAACATGGATAATGGATATGTAGTGTCTTTCATGCCATTTTTCTGTACATTTGTATCTGTGTGCCTGTTTCTTACAAATATTTTTGAAAGGTGAGATTTTGTGATCCAGTGATGGCACTGTCTTACAGTTTTGTCTAACCAAGATATGTTTGTTATATAACATACAGAAGATTTAGGAAATTAAAAAAAAAACCCTCTTGTACAATAAATAATAAGCTTCAAATGAGAGATCAAGTTGCAAAATAACACATCAATAAGAATGGAAATTGTGAAAAAAGAATCTTAACAATGTTATGTGTGTGTGTGGTCAGTTGTTTCTGACTCTGTGTGACAACAAGGACTCTAGCCAATAGGCTCCTCTGTCCATGGGATTTCCCAGCAAGAATTCTGGAGTGGATTGCCATTGCCTACTCTTGGGCTTCTTCCAGACCCAGGGATTAGACCCACATTTCCTGTATTCCCTGCACTGGCAGACATATTCTTTACCACTGAACCACCTGAAAGCCCAACATTGTTATAGGAATACGGAATCAGTGGAGAGGTTGGCAGAGCTATGAACAAATGAAGATATTGTTAACTCTTCATGGTGCAAACAGTGCCATTGGTTACATGACAGACAAGATACAAAGGACACCAGAGGAAGCAACAATGCAACATTCAAGAATTCATATAATTGTAAAAAGTGACTTCATGGTAAAAAATCTTTGGAACTTCCTTTCTATGGTCCACAATTTATCTGTTATTTTGTTAATTTTAGAGCCAAGAATATACCATAACTTTATTAATTTTAGGACTAAGTCGATGAAGAAAGAACAGCTGTGCCCTGCACTAAAGTAGTGAGTATTCTAGAAAATGATATGTAGGTTGTCTCTGTTTCTTTATCAAAGTCAAAATGATTTTAATAATCATATTACCATAAAACTATGGGCCTTGGAACAAAAATCTCATACTTTATTTCAGAATTTCAGGATTTATACTGTATACATTCATTCCTTCACTTATTCACCATTCGTCTCTTTCAGTCAGTCAGTTAGCAAGTAACTTTTGAACATCTACTGTTCAAAAGTAGATTTTGGGCTTATTTTAGAAGCTATTAATACAAAGGTAATTTATTTAGACATACTCTATATCCCACAATACTTATAGACCAGGAACTTGCAAAAGGAGAAAGGGAAAACAATGAAGGGAAAAATATACCCAACTGACTGTAGATTTCCAGAGAATAACAAGGTAAGAAAGCCTTCTTAAGAGAGCAATATACAGAAATAGAGGAAAATAATAGAATGGGAAAGACTTCAGATCTCTTCAAGAAAATTGGAGATACTAATGGAATATTTCATGCAAGATGGACTCAGTAAAGAACAGAAACGTCAAGGACCTAACAGCAGCAGAAGAGATCAAGAAGAGGTGGCAAGAATACACAGAACATTATACAAAAAAGTTCTTAATGAGCCAGATAACCACAACAGTGTGCTCATTCACCTAGAGCTAAACATCCTGGAGGATGAGGTCAAGTGGGGCTTAGGTAGCATTATTACAAACAAAGCTAGTGGAGGTGATGGAATTCCAGTTGAGCTAACTTAAACCCTAAAAACTGATGCTGTTAAAGTGCTGCACTCAATATGCCTGCAAATTTGGAAAACTTGGCAGTGGCCACAAGGCCAGAAAAGGTCAGTTTTCATTCCAATACCAAAGAAAGGCAATGCCAAAAATGTTCAAGCTACCAAACAATTGCTTTCATTTCACATGCTGCCAAGGTAATGCTCAAAGTCCTTCAAGTTAGGCTTCAGCAGTTCATGAACCGAAAACTTCCAGATGTACAAGCTGGATATAGAAAAGGCAGAGGAACCAGAGGTCAACTTATCAAACATCTGTTGGATTATAGAAAACGAAGAGATTAAAAAAAAAATCTACTTTTGCTTCATTTACTTTCCTTAAGTCTTTGACTGTTAGGATTGCAACAAACTGTGGAAAGTTCTCAAAAAAAAGTGAAGTTGCTCAGTTGTGTCTGACTCTTTATATCCTATGGACTGTACCCTGCAAGACTCCTCTGTCCATGGAATTTTCTAGGTCAGAATACTGGAAAGGGTTGCTATTTCCTTCTCCAAGGGATCTTCCTGACCAAGGGATCAAACCCAGGTCTCCTACACTGCAAGCAGACTCTTTACCATCTGAGCCATCAGGAAACTTCTTAAAGAGATGGGAATACCATATCGTCTTACCTGCCGCATGAGAAATCTGCAGCCAAGAAATGTTTAGAAATGGACATGGAACACTGGACTGGTTCAAATATGAGAAAGGAATATTAAGGTTGTATATTGTCACCCTGCATATTTAACTTATATGTAGAGTACATCATGCTAAATACAGGGCTGGATAATTCACAAGCTGGAGTCAAGATGGCAGGGAGTAATATCAACAACCTCAGATATGCAGATGATACCATTCTGATGAAACAAACCAGCAGGAACTAAGAGTTGAAAGAAGAGAGTGAGAAAGCAGGCTTAAAATGCAACATTCAAAAAACTAAGTTGATGGCATCTGGTCCCGTCAGTTCAGTGGCTCAGTCATGTCTGACTCTGTGACACCATGGACTGCAGAACACTAGGCCTCCCTGTCCATCATAAACTCTGGGAGTTTACACAAACTCATATCCACTGAATCAGTGATGCCATTCAACCATCTTGTCCTCTGTTGACCCCTTCTCCTCCAACCTTCAATCTTTCCCAGAATCAGGGTCTTTTCAAATGAGTCAGTTCTTAGCATCAGGTGGCCAAAGTATTGGGGTTTCAGCTTCAGCATCAGTCCTTCCAATGAATATTCTGGACTGACTTCCTCTAGGATGGACTGGCTGGATCTCCTTGCAGTCCGAGGGACTCTCAAGAGTCTTCAACACCACAGTTCAAAATCATCAATTCTTTGGCTCTCAGCTTTCTTTATAATCCAACTTTCACATCCATACATGACCACTGGAAAAACCATAGCCTTGACTAGACGGACCTTTGTTGACAAAGTAATGTCTCTTCTTTTTAATATGCTGTCTAGGTTGGTCATAACTTTCCTTCCAAGGAGTAAGTGTCTTTTAATTTCATGGCTGCAGTCACCATCTGCAGTGATTTTGGAGCCCATAAAAAAAAAAGTCAGCCACTGTTTCCACTGTTTCCCCATCTATTTGCCATGAAGTGATGGGACCAGATGCCATGATCTTAGTTTTCTGAATACTGAGTTTTAAGCCAACTTTTTCACTCCTCTTTCACTTTCATCAAGAGGCTTTTTAGTTCTTCTTCACTTTCTGCCATAAGGGTGGTGTCATCTGCATATCTGCGGTTATTGATATTTCTCTTGGCAATCTTGATTCCAGCTTGTGCTTCATCCAGTCCAGCCTTTCTCATGATGTACTCTGCATATAAGTTAAATAAGCAGGGTGACAATATACAGACTTGGAGTATTCCTTTCTTGATTTGGAGCCAGTTTGTTTTTCCATGTCCTATTCTAACTGTTGCTTCATGACCTGCATACAGATTTCTCAGGAGGCAGGTCAGGTGATCTGGTATTCCCATCTCATTATGATATTTCCACAGTTTGATGTTATCCACACAGTCGAAGACTTTGGCATGTTCAATAAAGCAGAAGTAGATATTTTTTCTGGAGATCTCTTGCTTTTTTTCCTCACTAAGAAGAAATCAGCAATATAGATAGCTCCAGGAAACTGAACTCAAGTGATTAAATTCGTTCTAATGAGGATCTCAGACCATCCAGAACTCCAGATTCCTCTATTCTGGGTGTTTCTGGTCATCTATGGAATGAACATGACAGGGAATCTGGGAATCATCATCCTCACCAGCTTGGACTCTCAGCTTCAAATTCCTGTGTACTTTTTCCTCTGGCACTTGGCTATCATCAATTTGGGCAATTCTTCTGTCATTGCCCCTAAAATGTCGGTTAACTTCTTGGTTACAAAGAAAACCATATCTTACTATGCATGTGCAGCCCAGCTGTGTGGATTCATAGCTTTTGTTGTGGCTGAGATTTTCGTGCTGGCTGCCATGGCCTATGACCACTGTGTGGCTATTTGCAGCCCCCTGCTCTACCAGGTGGTGGTTTCTCCACGGATCTGCCTTCTCCTGGTAGCCCTTATACATGTCTGCAGTCTGACAACAGCACTGACGATTTTTCCTGTGTGTTTACCGTGTCATATTGTTCATCCAACGTGATCAACCGTTTTTATTGTGATTATGTCCCTTTGTTGCTACTGCTGCTGCTGTCACTTCAGTCATGTCCAACTCTGTACCACCCCATAGGTGGCAGCCCACCAGGTTCCCCTGTCCCTGGGATTCTCCAGGCAAGAATGCTGGAGTGGGTTGACATTTCCTTCTCCAATGCGTGAAAGTGAAACAGGAAAGTGCAGTTGCTCAGTCGTGTCCGACTCTTCGCGACCCCACGGACTGCAGCCTACCAGGCTCCTTCGTTCATGGGAGTTTCCAGGCAAGAGTACTGGAGTGGGTTGCCATTGCCTTCTCTAGGGAATCTTCCTGACCCAGAGATCGAACCCACATTTCTAGTGTCTCCTGCATTGGCAGGCTAATTCTTTACCATGGCACCATGTGGGAAACCATAATTCTATGTACTTCTAATCTATTATTTATAAATTTAACAGATGCATAACTGTATCTATTTTCTCTGTTTATGGATAGTTTTTTTCCTATATTAGTGTTTATTTTTCTTTAAAACTAAAATTTTAAAGCATAAAATTTATTTTTGTGATATTGAATTATGTTTAAGAATCTCTTCAATGCCGAGTGATACACACACACGCATACACACACACTATTCAACAACACGTTTGCATAGTTTGGATATGCAACTATAACTAATATCAGCGAACATGGTTTAGTTTTGATATTTAGTAGAAGAAACTGTATGAATAGCAGCAAAGAGAGTATCCCAAACAGGAGAAATAAGAGCAGATATATTGCATAGGAATAAATATAATAACAGCTTCTCTGATGGCTCAAGCAGTGAATAAGAACCTGCCTGCAATGCAGGAGACCCAGGTTCAATTCCTGGGTCAGGAAGACCCCCTGAAGTAGGAAATGGCAACTCATTTCAGTATTCTTGCCTAGAGAGTTCCATGGACAGAGGAGCCTGGCAGGCTATAGTCCATGGGGTTGCAAAGAGATGGAGATGACTGAGCTACTAGCACTTTCAAATACAGGTAATATAGGTAAGGGAATTCTGCACAAGAACTGTTGAATTATAATTTAAACTTAATCCCAATTCAGAAAAGTATCATTAGGTTGGACTCTAAATCTCAGAAGATTGTCTTTGATTTAAAAATAAGGATGCTCCTTTAAGAAGAGAAAGAGTTTTTGCAAAATTGTGATTAAAATTAATAAATACAAATGAGTGAAAGCAAGAAAGGAAAACACTACATCTTAAAGTTATCTCTGAAGGACACATGTCCTCGCAATGAAAATGAGGTCTATTGGAAACAAGGCTTAAACATGCATGTAGGAGGGACCCTTCTGTAATGAGGTTCTTGGGCCTGAGCATGAGGAGTTGGGGTTTCTGCAGGGGCATATCAGAGTTGAAAGGGTCCAAGGAACAGAGAGTTAAAATCTAAGTCAGCACCAGACCTGTACTCAAATCCATAAAGGTGGATTGGGGCTCAGCTGTGGAAAGAACTGAATACACAGGCCAGTTATACAGTACTCTCTGAATTGTGTTTGTCTTTTTTTAATGTGTGATTGTGATAAATGTCAGTGCCTGGACTTTATTTTCTGTGAGAAATTAAAAGATTTGTTTAGCACTCAAGCTCTGAATGAAATAACAAAGATGGAAGAAATACATCCTTACAAATCAGCACGGTAGTTAACACCAGGAATTTGAACATGTTATCCGTGGTCCCCAAACCACAGACTGGGATTAGATAGCTGCCAGTGAATAAATCTAAGGATAGATCAGAATGCTTTGAAATGAATTCAGATACCAATGACTCCATGATATGGGATCATATGAACTGCGGGTTTGCTATTGATTAGTTGGCATTTCATCAAGCTAGTCAGATATAATGTTAATTACAGTTGTGAATATTGGGGACTATACTTTCAAGTTATATCAAGATGAAAGAAGAAAAGAATATATAATATGCTAAAGAAAAGTTACATACACATATGTCTGTGTGTGTTTGTGTTATATCAATTAGCATGCTTTTACATACAAACGTGTATAGGTGTGTGTGCACGTGTGTTTGAGTGTGTGTGTGGACACCTCTATCAATGGGATAATATTAAGGCACAAATGGATGTTACAATTTTTCTGCATATAAAAATAACATAGGTAGAAGGTTAGCTATGATGTTTATATTAAAATACCCAGGAAGAAGAGAAATATATTAATAAGATAAAACAAAACAATTTCATCATATCTTCTTGGTATTATGGTACATAACATCACTCTTGATATTTTTAGATTAATTTTTACTGTGATAATAGACTTTATTGGTAAAGTATTTTTTTGCAAACACTCTTCATTGCCTCTTTTACATCTTTGTTCCTTAAACTATAGATGATGGGATTCAGCATTGGAATCACAATGCTATAAATTATAGACACAATCATATCATGATCTGTGGCATAGCTGGAACTTGGTCTCACATACATGAAGAGAACAGTACCGTGACAAATGGATACTCCAGTTAAGTGAGAACCACATGTAGAAAACACTTTCCTTCTCCCTACAGCAGATGGCATCCTCAGAACAGTCAGCAGAATGAAACCACAGGAGATAAGGACAATCAAGACAGTGACTATTTCAATAGAGCCTGCAAAGTAGAAGAGCAGAAGCTGGTTTGTGTGAGTGTCAGAGCAAGAAATATCGAGGAGGGGAGGGATGTCACAGAAGACATGCCTGATTTCATTGGATCCATAGAAGGATAACCTGAAAGTAGCCACTGTGTGTACAGAAGCATGCAAGACGCCACCAACACAGGAAACAATGATGAGTGGCACATAGACTCTGGGAGCCATGCTGACTAAATACAAGAGGGGGTCATAGATGGCCACGTAGCGATCATATGCCATTGCAGCGAGAAGAAAGAGCATTCTGTGGTCCCAAAAGTAACAGCAAGGAACATCTGTGTTGGACATTCAAGGAAGGAAATGGCTTTGTTCTTTAACATAAAGTCTGCTAACATTTTGGGGGTAATTACTGAGGAATAGCAGGCATCCACAGATGAAAGCACACTCAGAAAATAGTACATGGGGCTGTGGAGCCGGCAATCCCCAGTGACCAACACAACCAGTCCTAAATTTCCAATCAGCATGAAGAGGTAAACTGTTAGAAGCAAGAAGAATAAGATGATTTGCAGTTCAAGATTGTCTGTGAAGCCTTTCAGTAAAAAGGATGTTACATTGGTGACATTCTTCATCTTCATACCTCATGGAACAAACTTGAAGAAGATTTTCAAAAAATTGCAATTCATTTCCTACCAAAAGAATGAATAACATTGTGATTCAATGGAATGTGATTTGTGTCCTCATATTTGTTTTTTGCCAGAGTATAATTTCCCAGTTGTTCAGAACATGGTGACAAGACTGTGGGTCAAGCGTACATGCCACTCACTGAAGACTCAAATGGGAAAATATGTGTATTCATTCACTCATGGGCTGAATTCATGCCATCTAAATCCATTAGATAAACCAGTTAATTTACCACTGAATTCTATTAGTTGTTTCCATATTAAATTAGCTTAAAACACCAAATCATTGGTTAAAATCAATTTCCTTCTCTCATGCAATAACATGACCTAGTGTATCAGTGTGTAGATACCTAGCATAGGATATCAGCATTCTAATTACTTTCAATAACTGTGTAAAATTGTTATAATTTGTTTATCTATAGAATGAAATCATTAATATTGATTTAACAAAGTGGAGTAAATCAAACTTGATTTACAAATATTGTAACATAAAATACACTAATAAAACCGAATATTCAAAATGATGTTAATTAGATAATGCTAAATTAGTCTGGGCCTACAGAGTAGCAGCCTCTCAGGCTGTAATATTTTATAAGCTATTCCTTAGCTCATAAATTCTTTCTAACAATTTTAGCCCTTCTTATGCAATGCTAAGTCACTTCAGTTGTGTCCGACTCTGTGCGACCCCATAGACGGCAGCCCACCAGGCTCCGCTGTCCCTGGGATTCTCCAGGCAAGAACACTGGAGTGGGTTGCCATTTCCTTCTCCAATGCATGAAAATGAAAAGTGAAAGTGAAGTCGCTCAGTCGTAGCCGACTCTTAGCGACCCCATGGACTGCAGCCCACCAGGCTCCTCCATCCATGGGATTTTCCAGGCAAGCCCTTCTTAAGTGTATCCAAAAGAATAATGAAGATTTTTTTTAAGATGTTGGGCCATAATTAAATTATTATATGATAACATATTTCATTCAAATGTATTTCTCCATTATTTTGCATTGTATTGTTTTTTTTTATTTTACTAAATAGTCACTCATATTTATTACTTTTAGATATCTAAAGTCTTTGCTTTTCAACTGTCTCAAGACCTGTGGTGAAAATGTAAAGAATTTTTCTGAAAAAAACAAAACAAAACTTTTTTTCCAAATTATTATACTTGTTTAGATATTGTTTACTGTGGATCTAGTGAATTATCAACTAGACAAGCTGAGTCACAGTTAAATTCACTTGTAAAAAATTGTAACTAATCTATGACAACAGTAATTAATTAACACAAATTTAAACTTTATTTTCTTTGATGTATTTATTCATCTATATGAGAGACAACAACTATTAATGAAAGGATTACACAACATATCTTGATATTGTTAGGTCCAAACTCCTAAAGTACTCAGCAAATGCCTGAAACTTTCTCTTAACCTGTGGATTGGCAAAAGCAGGTTTTGATATACTCTGAATGTAATTAACTCAAACTGCTTATATCTACTTACTCAACTGCTGATCAAAGCACAGGAGAGTCCTCAAGGGGAATACACTCCAATTATGATCTGGTTCAAAATAGCAACATGATGATTCACTCAATTAAAAAAAAAAAAAGTAGTCTTGGAGTAATTCATGACCTAGTAATATTTGTTGAATAAATAGTCATTCAGCCTCTGATTTATAATAATTATAATATTTGTATTTCCCTGATAACTAGTGGTTTTATGTACTTTTTCATACTAACCTGTTGTCCATTTGTGTGTCTTCCTTGGAGAAGATTCTGTTCAAGTGGTTTGAACGTTTTCTCCCACTCTGCAGGAGGCCTCCTTACTCTGTGGATTGTGTTCTTTGCTGTATATACTTTTAGTGTGATGTATTCACACTTATCTAATTTTTCTTTTGTGCCTGTGCTTGTGATGTATTATCTATTAAATTATCACTAATCTAATGTCATGAGGCTTTTCCTTTATATTTCTTCTGAGAATTTTATAGTGTCATGTATTATGTTTAAGTCTTTAAGTTTACTTTTGTTCATGGTTTAAGAGGAGGGTTGAGTTTTGTTATTTTGCATGTGGATATCCAGTTTTGCCAACACAGCTTGTTGAAGTGATTATCCTTTTCCCACTGTCTTTTGTCGACACCCTTGTTGAAGATCAATTGACTAAATATATGTGAATTGATTTGTGGGCTCTTTATTCTGCTCCATTGGTCTATATGTCTGTTTTTATACCAATACTGTATGGTTCAAGTACTGTAGCTTTGTAATACATTCTTGAAACCAAGATGCGTGATGACACCAGCTTTGTACTTTTGCACAAGATATCTTTGGATATTTGAAATCTTCTTTGGCATCACATAAATTTATAATTTTTTTCCTATTTAAAAAAACAATGTTATTTGATAAGCATTGCATTATATTTTTTATTGCCTTGGGTAGTACAGAAATTTTATCAAATGCAAATCAAAAGTGAAATTGCTTATCACCTCATACCTGTTAGGTTATTATTAAAGAAGAAAAAATCTACAAACATGACAATCACAGAACACAAGGAATAAAATGATCAGTGGTTGCCAGAGGTTTAGGAGCAGGAGGATAAAGAGACAGAGCACAGAGGACTTTTAGGGCATTGAAAACAATTCTATATAAGAATATGATGATGGATTCATGTCATTGTATGTATTTTTGAAACTCATAGGACAAAGAGCCCCAGTAGTGAAGTCTAATGTAAATAATGTACTTTGATTATGATATGTCAATGTGGGCTTATCAAATGTAAAAAATATACCACTTTGATGAAGAATATTAATAAGGGGCATGCATGTAAAATATCTGTACCTCCCTATTAATTTTGCTGTGAACCTATTACTTCTCTTTATAAAGTAATTAAAAAATTGAATGGAAATTATACATCAGGCAGAAGAAAATTCTCATTAATAAGCCAGAATATCCTCCAAAATATTTTCTGAAATAAAGCATAGAAACAGCAATAAACAAGCTAAAATAAAGAAAGCAGTGAAAGACAAATAGATGATAATTTGACAAAATAATATTACAAAATTCCTGTATTAACCCCACAATAAGTATCTCTGAAATGTTAGGACACTTTAAAGCATTGGCCTATTATTGGAATCAACACTTTTTCTCCAAGCACAAGAGTGACATGAAAAGGAAGGTATTAACATGAGCTGTGACACTGAAACCTAGCAGTTTACTTTGTGAGAATTAAATGTTTATACGTATTTTAATAAGTTGTAGAAGACTCTTGAGAGTCCCTTAAACAGTAAGGAGATTAAACCAGTCAATTCTAAGGGAAAGCATCCCTGAATATTCATTGGAAGGACTGATTCTGAAGCTGAAGCTCCAATACTTTGGCCACCTGATTTAGTTTTAATAGGGCTACCTCCTTAAATACAGAGTGTAAGCTAAAAATTTTTCCCTAAAATGGGATTACATTACAAGTTATTGTGGTTTATTTTAGTTTATTTTTTGTTACATTCTTTATCATGTTTTCATATTTTAAAATCCACAGATATGAAAAAATGTAGTTCTTTCAATATTGAAATGTTATTGTGGAAAGTATACAACTACATACTAGCTTTTCTACAAGGTGCTTGAAGTGCCTTTTTACATTCATAATTGTAAAAATGGAAGTAAGTAAGCACACATAGCAAGATTTTTGCTTTTATGTTGTACATCGTCTGGTTCTTGTGGTAAATACACCAGGGTTTATCTTGACACAAGAATGGAGGCTTTACATTTGGTTCTATTTCCAATATATACATTAAAATTCAACATGGGAGCCAGAATCCTGTGCTTTTCTCCATTCAAGAGCCAGAGGCAACACCTCCGAACAATGTAGGGGTAAAATTCAAATAAAAAAAGGGTGGAATCAATGGGTGCAATAGTTAATCAATGGTTTTCAAGAATACTCCCTGGCTATCTACAGATTTGCACCTTGTGTGATATTTTTGCATACAAGCTTGACTAATAAACATTCAGTTTTTCTTTACTTCCCTGGGGTACCTGACCTGTACTGAGAATTTTGATTCTCCTGTTTAGGGACTAGGGCCATGACACAGATTTCAGTGTGAAGGTCTTCCGAGATTTCAAGCACTCGTATAAACCAGTTAGCACACTTCACGCAAAGGCCTCCAGAGCAGGTCTGGGCAGATCACTCTGCTTAGGTAAGTAAAATCAAATACCTTATTTATTTCAAATTTCAGAAGAGGAGAGCAAGGATACTGGAAACTTCATCAGTTCAAATTAAACTCAGAACTGACGATATCTGGTCCATTCTCTTGCCATGTCACTCATGTCTCTGCCCACTGATTGCTAAGTAGAAGTGCTGATGATACATACAAATACAATGATTTTTAAAACCCTATTGATAGATTATGGAGAAGGAAATGGCAGCCTCCTCCAATATTCTTGTCTGGAGAACCCCATGGACAGAGAAGCCTTGCAATCTACAGTCCCTGGGATCAGAGAGTTGGACATGACTGAACAGCTAACTCCTATTGATATATTAAACTCTGAGCTTTTGTATAGAATAATGAATAGTCCTTGAAGTATATTTTAGTTTGAACTATAAGGGAATGTTTTCTGCCATGGAACTGGTGAAATTGGTGGATATTTTAGAGGACACATTACACTAGATAAGAAACTTAAGTGTCTTTGAAATATAAGATTCTCTCCTTATACAGTTCTCTCCTACATAAAAATGCTCTCCTTTTAAAAAGCTGATTACACACATTCAGATTGTGTGTAACCTGAATTACAAACAATTATTAACAACAATAATTGTTGTTAATGCTTTTTTTCTTGTTAAATTAAGAATCAGATCAGATCAGATCAGATCAGTCGCTCAGTCATGTCCGACTCTTTGCAACCCCATGAATCGCAGCACACCAGGCCTCCCTGTCCATCACCAACTCCCGGAGTTCACTCAGACTCGACTTATCATATATGTTCCCTCTGAGTGTGTAGCAAACAAATACTTTTTTTAAAAAAATAGAAATTTATTTAATTGGAGGTTAATTACTTTACAATATTGTATTGGTTTTGCCACACTTTAATTAGAGTGAAGGTTGCCACTATGTTTTCCATCAAAAGCTTACTTATGCATCTATTTTAGATACAGTGTTAGAAGGCAAGAAATAAGCACAGTTGTTGCAATGCCATTGGATCAGCTCATCGAACATAGAGTATATGTATGGGATAGATATCCTTAGGCACTTCCCAAGTGGTGCAGTGGTAATGAATCTGCCTGCCAACACAGCAGATGCAGGACAGATATTAATAAGAGAAACAATCAACAACAATAAAAACACCACAGATTTAAGAGAGAATCAGGTTGAGGGAGAGTACACTGGGTTTTTGTTGTTGCTAAATATATAGTTAGATACCATGTGTCCCAGTGTTTTGTATATGCAAAATTATAATTCACTTGCTATTTCTATCTCAAATATGAAAACTCTCAGTAAGATAGAATGAGTTACTGGAACTGAAATAAGAAACCACATTTAAAAAATCATTCAAAACATGTTAATATCAGTAACTTCTGGTACAAATTATTTTGCTTTCATTGTCACAAGGCTCTGTGCTAAATAACATACATATGTACACTATCTCATTTAATCCATACCACACAAGACTATAAGTATTTGGAAAAATCATATGGCTATTAGTAAAGTGCTTCCCTGGTAGCTCAGATGGTAAAGAATCCACCTGCAATGTGGGAGACCTGGGTTCAGGTTGATGTATGGAATAGATATCCTTAGGCACTTCCCAAGTGGCACAGTGGTAATGAATCTGCCTGCCAACACAGTGGAGAAGGGAAAGGCTACTCACTCCAGTATTCATGCCTGGAGAATTACTTGGAGAGATGATCCTGGCAGGCTACAGTCTATGGGGTCTCAAAGAGTTGGTTATGACTGAGTGACTTTTACTTTTTCATTAGTAAGTGTACTAACTACTAACCACCAACTAAACAAACAAAAAAGCACACCCAAAGCATCATAGAAACATAGTACTGATAAATATCCTATAAAGGCTCTTGGTCTTCCCTGGTGGCTCACTGGTAAAGAGTCTGCCTGCAGTGCAGGAGACTCAGGATATACAGGTTCTGTTCCCTGGGTTGGGAAGATCCCCTGGAGGAGGAATTGGCAACCTACTCCAGTATTCACACCAGGGAAGTCCTATTGACAGAGAAGCGTGGTGGGTTGCAGTCCATAGAGTCACAAAGATCTGGACACGTCTGAGCAACTGAACACACATGCACGCATGCACACACACACATACACACACAAGAGGCTGTTTGAGTAACTGAATCTCACTGAGCCTAAATTATCTCATCAGACATATAAATAATTAATTATACGCACATTCTGGGACACTCCTGCAGAACAAAGAAATCATTATTCAAAGTGCCTCTGTATCTGCTGGGCGTGGACTACAGTACTATTAAATAATGTTAGACTCTATGATTTCCGTATAGAAGCAAACAAACTGATCAACCTCTAACAAATCAAAACTATATATTATGTATTTAAAAAAATTAAATTTGGCTTTAATTTATTTAAAGGAAAAACATACAGCTTTTCTTTAAACAGGAAAAGAAAGAAAGGGTTGCCAGAACAAAATAAAATGTTTGAGCTGCTAAAAGACAGAGATTAGATGAGAGTAATTTATTTTACAAAAGAAAGGAAAGGTGATTT
Source organism: Bos grunniens (assembly GCF_055505025.1). Lineage (NCBI taxonomy): Eukaryota > Metazoa > Chordata > Mammalia > Artiodactyla > Bovidae > Bos > Bos grunniens. The sequence continues at coordinate 80,324,702 of NC_141179.1, read as the reverse complement.
TCAAAAAGCAGATTCAGAATGTCTGAATGATACTAAGAATGAACAGTAGCAAAGTGTAAATTTGCTTGTGGGCAGCTGAATCCGAGGAGTATTGTAATGATTGTTAAGGAAAAAACAGGCTAATGAATAAGTTTTCCACAGAAATACTAAAATAACCAGTATGATGACAATGTACGAGAGGGCAAGAAGACCTGTAGCAGCGAAGAGAAAAACAAGTAGATGTCACTCGAGCTCATCAACTTCTTATAGGTACCTCTCTTTTATCTCAAGAAACACAAGCACATAGAGAGGCATGTATGTGTGTATAAATAAACACCTACACATATATAGATGCCATATATTTTTACATGTGCTAAGTCACTTCAGTCATGTCCAACTTTTTGTGACACTATGGACTGTAAACTGCCAGGCTCCTCTGTCCATGGATTCTCCAGGCGAGGTTACTGGAGTGCCATTTCTTTCTCCAACATACATATACATGCAGCATAATTTCATGAGACATTAATATAATTTACATATGCATGCAAATATAAATACATCTCATCATGCAATTTATGTATGTTTATCCAATAAACACCATATCCTATAGTACATAAGTACATAAGTTGCTTGGTCAAACAGTTCTAAGATCCTGAAATAGAACTCTGGAGAGTTTGTATTGCTGAATTTGATGAAAAGATGAAGAGAAAAGACCATTAAGAAAGTTCTGAAACTTTTAAGTGTTTGTCAACAGAAGTGAACTGATTTTAAGTGAAATACTTAACAATATGGCATGTAACAAAAATAGAGACCACTTTACAGTCTATTAATCACTTCCATTTTCCCCACTAAGGTGAAATCAGCAAAATATATGGCTCCAGGGAATCACACTCAAGTGACTAAATTCATTCTAATGGGAATCTCAGATCTTGCAGAACTCCAGATTCCTCTTTTCTGTGTGTTCCTGGTCATCTATGGACAGGTCATAACAGGGAACCTGGGAATCGTCATCCTCACCAGCGTGGACTCTCAGCTTCAAACCCCCATGTACTTTTTCCTCAAGCACTTGGCTATCATCAGTTTGGGCAATTCTTCTGTCATTGCTCCCAAAATGTTGGTTAACTTCCTGGTTACAAAGAAAACCATATCTTACTATGCATGTGCAGCCCAACTAGGTGGATTCATAGCTTTTGTTGTGGCTGAGATTTTCGTGCTGGCTGCCATGGCCTATGACCACTATGTGGCTATTTGCAGCCCTCTGCTCTACCGGGTGGTGGTTTCTCCACAGATCTGCCTTCTCCTGGCGGCCCTTATTTACATCTACAGTCTGACCACAGCACTGACGGTCTCTTCCTGTGTGTTTTCCATGTCATACTGTTCATCCAATGCGATCAACCATTTTTACTGTGATAATGTCCCTTTGTTAGCATTGTCCTGTTCTGATACCTACATTCCAGAAACAGCAGTGTTTACCTTTTCAGGGACCAATTTGTTTTTCTCTATGATTATTGTTCTAACATCATACTTCAACATCATCCTTGCCATTTTGAGGATACGTTCTTCAGAAGGGCGACAAAAAGCATTTTCCACCTGTGCTTCTTGCATGATGGCTGTCACTGTGTTTAGGGACTCTTCTCTTCATGTATTTGCAGCCAAGGACCAACCACTCATTAGATACTGATAAGATGGCCTCGGTCTTCTATACCCTGGTGATCCCAATGCTGAACCCCCCTCATTTACAGCCTGAGGAACAAGGACGTGAAGGATGCATTGAAGAGATTCCTGGATAGCCCATGTCAGTCATTCAGATTAATGCAAATTTAAAACTACAGCTATCTTCATTTTAGAATTAAATCCTGCTAAGTGAATAGGTAGTAAATTGTTAAAATTCCATTAATATCAATAGAGAAAGCTTAATCCTTTTCATTCCAACTTCAAGTACCCAATTTTCCCTATTTTAAAAGCCATTAATTGTTCAAAGAAAACATACTAATATAAGGAACACACAATAATTTTAAAATAAATACAATCTAAAATAAAATATATGTTAGAAAAATATTTTTATAATTTTTTAACAAGAAAGAAAAATCCTGATAGTTAAGGTGGATTTATGTTGGAATCGATTCTTGGATAGTTGTTAAGAGTCAGATCATCTTCCTTGCCACAGACATGTTGACATTTTGTTTGATTACTGAAAGTTTTATTATTTTTTGCAGCATTTTACCTATTAAGTTATCAACCTTTCTGAGCTCATTGATATCTTGCATCTAACCAAATTTATATCACAAGAAATAAAGCTTTCAGGAATAATGAAACCTAATAAAAAGTATACTTAAAAAAAAATGTGTTGAAACACATAGGCAAGCACATCAACAAAGCACTAGTTTTCAAGGAAGTAAGATAGAAAAAGGAATTTGTCTGCCAGCTCTCATTTTTATTAGTCAAAGCTTACTCAGTGGGACATTGTCACCTGTAATTTCAAATTATGCTTACTTGAGTGCTCAAGTGGTTCCAAAACATTCATGTCCAAACTATTAGAGCAAAACCTTGTTGGTGGTTAGGGGAGACAGGAAACACAGGACATAGTCACGAAGCAAGGTCTGAGAATGCCTGTGAAAGTTCAGTTCAGTCAGTTCAGTCACTCAGTTGTGTCCGACTCTTTGTGACCCCATGAATCGCAGTGTGCCAGGCCTCCCTGTCCATCACTAACTTCTGGAGTTTACTCAAACTCATGTCCGTCGAGTCAGTGATGCCATCCAGCCATCTCATCCTCTGTCGTCCCCTTCTCCTCCTGCCCCCAGTCCCTCCCAGCATCAGGGTTTTTCCAATGAGTCAACTCTTCGCATGAGGTGGCCAAAGTACTGGAGTTTCAGCTTTAGCATCAGTCCTTCCAAAGAAATCCCAGGGCTGATCTCCTTTAGAATGGACTTGTTGGATCTCCTTGCAGTCCAAGGGACTCTCAAGAGTCTTCTCCAGCACCACAGTTCAAAAGCATCAATTCTTTGGCTCTCAGCTTTCTTCACAGTACAAATCTCACATCCATACATGACCACTGGAAAACCATAGCCTTGACTAGACGGACCTTTGTTGGCAAAGTAATGTCTCTGCTTTTGAATATGCTATCTAGGTTGGTCATAAATTTCCTTCCAAGGAGTAAGCGTCTTTTAATTTCATGGCCGCAGTCATCATCTGCAGTGATTTTGGAGCCCAAAAAAGTAAAGTCTGACGCTGTTTCCACTGTTTCCCCATCTATTTCCCATGAAGTGATGGGACCAGATGCCATAATCTTAGTTTTCTGAATGTGAAAAGTTAGGAATGAGGAAAGAGCAACTACAGGGTCTCTCATTGTGTAGCTGCAACAAAACTAATTGTTAAGAGCTTCATAAATTTGCATGCAGATATCCAGTATCTCGGTACTGTAAATTCATTTTTACTGTTCATAATAAAACTACAATCATATATCATTGCCTCCTTTCAGCTAGCAAAGTTTAACTGACATGACATCATGAAAAGCTGTTAGAGGTGTTGTTGTTTAGTAGTAAAGTCATATCTGACTTTATTGTGATCCCACAGACTGTAGTCTCCCAGTCTCTTTTGCCCATGGGATTTTTCCAGGCAAAAATACTGGAGTGCATTGCCATTTTCCTTCTCCAGGGGATATTTCCAATCCAGGGACTGAACCCAAGTCTCCTGCATTGGTTGGTGGATTCTTTACCTCTGAGCCACAGGGACACAGTTCAGTTCAGTTCAGTTCAGTTCAGTCACTCAGTCTTGTCCAGCTCTTTGTGACCCCATGGACTGCAGCACACCAGGCCTCCCTGTCCATCACCAACTCTCAGAGTTTACCATTACCAGGGCTACAGGTGTTAGCAAATAAGTAATCCCCAAATTTTATCAATATGTAAACTGATAGAATCACTATGAAACATCTATGATGTATCTATTAGATGTAAAAGGCTTTATACACTATGACCTAATAATTTTCAAGTATTATCCAAGTACATAGACTAGAAACATTATTGCGTATGGGTAACATGAGGAATAAAAATATGACCTGCATCATTATCCATAATAAAGAATACTCAAAAGTAACTACAATGTCTATGTAGATCAAATATGTGAATCAAATCCATAACAATCAAGATAGTTAATCTCAAACTTTTAAGGTTGAGCAAGAAAAAAGCTTACATATACATACATATATGTAACACCGATCACAAATTACATATCTATAGACATATACAATTACACATGTATATAACCAATCACAAAAATATATAAATATCTTAAATTCACTCATATCAATTTTAAAACCACATAACTAACAATTATACATATGTACATATGTAATATGTGTATGGGGCTTCCCTGTTGACTCAGACAGTAAAGCCTCTTCCTGCAATGCGGGAGACCTGGGTTCAATCCCTGGGTCAGAAAAATCCCCTGCAGAAGGGAATGGCAGCCCACTCCAGTATATTTGCCTGGAAAATCCCATGGATGGAGGAGCCTGGTAGGTTACAGTCCATGGTGTTGCAAAGAGTCAGACCCGACTGAGCAACTTCACTTTTCACGTATGTATACAGTGCTTCCCTGGTGGCTTAGTGGTAAAGAATCCTCCTCAATACAATGGGTTTGATCCCTGAATTAGGAGGATCTACTGGAGATGGAAATGGCAACCCACGCCAGTATTACTGACTGGGAAATCCCATGGACAGAGGAGCCTGGTAGGCTATAGTCCATGGGGTTGCAAAAGAGTTGGACATGTTGTATTAGTCAATTCTAATTTTCTCTAGATGAGGTGGCTGAATGGGATTGAGAGAGGTTGGACCGATGGAAATTAGGCTTACATGTAAGTATGTGTTACTTTAAAATAATGAACCCAGTAAGACAAAACTATGGTTTAATGTGAGTGATCAAATTATAGTGTCCATAAAGTCATTATTCTGCTTATTTATATGTGTGTGCTTCTTATAAATAGTTTGAAAGTGAAATTTTGTGATTCTGTGATAGAAAATACCTCATATCAATAAATAGTAGGCTAAAATGAGAGATCAAGTTGTCAAATAAAGCATCAATGAAAGTGAAAAGTTCTAAAACAAGGAGTTCACTAAACAAGAGCAATAACATGTATGAGATCTACTCTAAGAACTTCAATTAAAAAATTGATATTCATTGTCTTCAAAACCATTCCCATTTTGACTTTATGTTGAAATTCTCTGATTTTTTTATTATTTTTTTAATTGACCCAGAGTGATATTATTATTTTTAATGTAAGTTTATATAATTGGAGGCTAATTACTTTACAATATTGTATTGGTTTTGCCATACATCAACATGAATCTGCCATGGGTGTACACGTGTTCCCCATCCTGACCCCGTCCTACCTCCCTCCCCATATGATCCCTCTGGGTCATCCCAGTGCACCAGCCCCAAGCTTCCTGTATCATGCATCGAACCTGGACTGGTGATTCGTTTCACATATGATATTATACATGTTTCAATGCCATTCTCCCAAATCATCCCACCCTCGCCCTCTCCCACAGAGTCCAAAAGACTGTTCTATGCATCTGTGTCTCTTTTGCTCTCTTGCATACAGGGTTATCATTACTATCTTTCCAAATTCCATGTATATGTGTTAGTATACTGTATTGGTGTTTTTCTTTCTGGCTTACTTCACTTTGTATAATAGGCTCCAGTTTCATCCACCTCATAAGAACTGATTCAAATGTATTCTTTTTAATAGCTGAGTAATACTTCATTGTGCATATGTACCACAGCTTTCTTATCCATTCATCTGCTGATGGACATCTAGGTTGCTTCCATGTTCTGGCTATTATAAACAGTGCTGTGATGAACATTGGGGTACACGTGTCTCTTTCAATTCTGGTTTCTTCAGTGTGTGCCCAGCAGTGGAATTGCTGGGTCATAAGGTAGTTCTATTTGCAATTGTTAAAGGAATCTCCACACTGTTCTCCATAGTGGCTGTACTAGTTTGCATTCCCACCAACAATGTAAGAGGGTTCCCTTTTCTCCACATCCTCTTCAGCATTTATTGCTTGTAGACTTTTGGGTAGCAGCCATTCTGACTGGCATGAAATGGTACCTTATAGTGGTTTTGATTTGCATTTCTCTGATAATGAGTGATGTTGAGCATCTTTTCATGTCTTTGCTAGCCATCTGTATGTCTTCTGTGGAGAAATGTCTCCATTGGCCCAGTTCTTTGGCCCAGTTTTTGAATGGGTCGTTTACTTTTATGGAATTGAGCTGCAGGAGTTGCTTGTATATTTTTGAGATCAATTCTTTGTCAGTTGCTTCATTTGCTATTAGTTTCTCCCATTCTGAAGGCTGTCTTTTCACCTTGCTTATAGGTTCCTTTGTTGTGCAGAAGCTTTTAATTTTAATTAGGTCCCATTTGTTTATTTTAAATTTATTTCCAATATTGTGGGAGGTGGGTCATAGAGGATCCTGCTGTGATTTATGTCAGAGAGTGTTTTGCCTACGTTCTCCTCTAGGAGTTTTATAGTTTCTGATCCTACATTTAGATCTTTAATCCATTTTGAGTTTATTTTTGTGTACAGTGTTAGAAAGTGTTCTAGTTTCATTCTTTTACAAGTGGATGACCACTTTTCCCAGCACCACTTGTTAAAGAGATGGTCTTTTCTCCATTGTATATTCTTGCCTCCTTTGTCAAAGATAAGGTGTCCATAGGTGCGTGGGTTTATCTCTGGGCTTTCTATTTTGTTCCATTGATCTATATTTCTGTCTTTGTGCCAGTGCCATACTGTCTTGATAACTGTGGCTTTGTAGTAGAGCCTGAAGTCAGGCAGGTTGATTCCTCCAGTTCCATTCTTCTTTCTCAAGATTGCTTTGGCTATTCGAGGTTTTTTGTATTTCCATACAAATTGTGAAATTATTCGTTCTAGTTCTGTGAAAAATACCATTATTAGCTTGATAAGGATTGCATTGAATCTATAAATTGCTTTGGGTAGTATACTCATTTTCACTATATTGATTCTTCCAATCCATGAATACGGTATATTTCTCCATTTATTAATGTCCTGTTTGATTTCTTTCACCAGTGTTTTATAGTTTTCTATATATAGGTCTTTTGTTTTTTAGGTAGATATATTCCTAAGTATTTTATTCTTGTTGTTGCAATGGTGAATGGAATTGTTTCCTTAATTTCTCTTTATATTTTCTCATTATTAATGTATGGGAATGCAAGGGGTTTCTGTGTATTGATTTTATATCCTGCAACTTTACTATATTCATTGATTAGCTATAGTAATTTTCTGGTGGTGTCTTTAGGGTTTTCTATGTAGAGGATCATGTCATCTGCAAACAGTGAGAGTTTTACTTCTTCTTTTCCAATCTGGATTACTTTTATTTATTTTTCTGCTCTGATTGCCGTGGCCAAAACTTTCAAAACTATGTTGAATACTAGTGGTGAAAGTGGGCACCCTTGTCTTGTTCCTGACTTTAGGGGAAATGCTTTCAATTTTTCACCATTGAGGATAATGTTTGCTGAGGGTTTGTCATATATAGTTTTTATTATTGGAGAATGTAATGGCACCCCACTCCAGTACTCTTGCCTGGAAAATCCCATGGATGGAGGAGCCTGGTAGGCTGCAGTCCATGGGGTCACTGAGTCGGACACGACTGAGCGACTTCACTTTGACTTTTCACTTTCATGCATTGGAGAAGGAACTGGCAACTCCCTCTAGTATTCTTGCCTAGAAAATCCCAGGGATGGGGGAGCCTGGTGTGCTGCCGTCTATGGGGTTACACAGAGTGGGACACGACTGAAGCAACTTAGCAGCAGTGGCAGTTTTTATTATGTTGAGGTATGTTACTTCTATTCCTGCTTTCTGGAGAGTTTTTTTTTTTTTTTTTTTTATCATAAATGGATGTTGAATTTTGTCAAAGGTTTTCTATGCATCTACTGAGATAATCATATGGCTTTTACTTTTCAATTTGTTAATGTGGTGTAGTATATTGATTGATTTGTAGGTATTGAAGAGTCCTTGCATCCCTGGGATAAAGCCCACTTGGTCATGGTGTATGATCTTTTCAATGTGTTGTTAGATTCTGATTGCTAGAATTTTGTTAAGGATTTTTATATCTATGTTCATCAGTGATATTGGCCTGTAGTTTTCTTTTTTTGTGGGATCTTTGTCAGGTTTTGGTATTAGGGTGATGGTAGCCTCATAGAATGAGTTTGGAAGTTTACCTTCCTCTGCAATTTTCTGGAAGAGTTTGAGTAGGATAGGTGTTAGCTCTTCTCTAAATTTTTGGTAGAATTCAGCTGTGAAGCCATCTGGATCTGGGCTTTTGTTTGCTGGAAGATTTCTGATTATAGTTTCAATTTCCGTGCTTGTGATGCGTCTGTTAAGATTTTCTATTTCTTCCTGGTTCAGTTTTGGAAAGTTGTACTTTTCTAAGAATTTGTCCATTTCTTCCATGTTGTCCATTTTATTGGCATATAATTGTTGATAGTAGTCTCTTATGATCCTTTGTATTTCCGTGTTGTCTGTTGTGATCTCTCCATTTTCATTTCTAATTTTATTGATTTGATTTTTCTTCCTTTGTTTCTTGATTAGTCTGGCTAATGGTTTGTCAATTTTATTTATCCTGTCAAAGAATCAGCTTTTGGCTTTGTTGATTTTTGCTATGGTCTCTTGTGTTTCTTTTGCACTTATTTCTGCCCTAAATTTTAAGATTTCTTTCTTTCTACTAACCCTGGGGTTCTTCATTTCTTCCTTTTCTAGTTGCTTTAGGTGTAGAGTTAGGTTATTTATTTGTCTTTTTTCTTGCTTCTTGAGGTATTCCTGTATTGCTATGAACCTTCCCCTTAGCACTGCTTTTACAGTGTCCCACAGGTTTTGGATTGTTGTGTTTTCATTTTCATTCATTTCTATGCATATTTAATTTCTTTTTTGATTTCTTGTGTGATTTGTTGGTTATTCAGCAGCGTGTTGTTCAGCCTCCACATGTTGGAATTTTTAATAGTTTTTCTCCCGTAATTGAGATCTAATCTTACTACATTGTGGTCAGAAAAGATGCTTGGAATGATTCAATTTTTCTGAATTTACCAAAGCTAGATTCATGGCCCAGGATGTGATCTATCCTGGGTAAGGTTCCGTGTGAACTTGAGAAAAAGTTGAAATTCATTGTTTTGGGATGAAATGTACTATAGATATCAATTAGGTCCAAATGGTCTATTGTATCATTTAAAGTTTGTGTTTCCTTGTTAATTTTCTGTTTAGTTGATCTATCCATAGGTGTGAGTGGGGTATTAAAGTCTCCCACTATTGTGTTATTGTTAATTTCCCCTTTCATACTTGTTAGCATTTGTCTTACATATTGTGGTGCTCCTATGTTGGGTACATATATATTTATAATTGTTATCTCTTCTTCTTGGATTGATTCTTTGATCATTATATAGTGTCCTTCTTTGTCTCCTTTCTAAGCTTTGTTTTACTCTCTATTTTATCTGATATTAGTATTGCTACTCCTGCTTTCTTTTGGTATCTACTTGTGTGGAATATCTTTTTCCAGCCCACACTTTCAGTCTATATGTGTCCCATGTTTTGAGATGGGTCTCTTGTAGACTACATATATTCGGGTCTTGTTTTTGTATCCATTCAGCCAGTCTTTGTCTTTTGGTTGGGGCATTCAACCCATTTACATTTAAGGTAATTATTGATAAGTATGATAATGTTTCCATTTACTTGATTGTTTTGGGTTCGAATTTATACTCCCTTTTTGTGTCTCCTGTCTAGAGAATATCCTTTAGCATTTGTTGAAGAGCTGGTTTGGTGGTGCTGAATTCTCTCGGCTTTTGCTTGTTTGTAAAGTTGTTGATTTCTCCTTCACATTTGAATAATATCCTTGCTGTGTACAGTAATCTGGGCTGTAGATTATTTTCTTTCATCACTTTAAGTATGTCCTGCCATTCCTTCCTGGCCTGAAGAGTTTCTATTGAAAAATCAGCTGTTATCCTTATGGGAATCTCCTTGCGTTTTATTTGTTGTTTTCCCCTTGCTAATTTTAATATTTGCTCTTTGTGTTTGATCTTTGTTAATTTGATTAATATGTGTCTTGGGGTGTTTCGCCTTGGGTTTATCTTGTTTGGGACTCTCTGGGTTTCTTGGACTTGGGTGATTATTTCCTTCCCCATTTTAGGGAAGTTTTCAACTATTATCTCTTCAAGTATTTTCTCATGGTCTTTCTTTTTGTCTTCTTCTTCTGGGACTCCTATGATTCGAATTTGGGGCATTTAACATTGTCCCAGAGGTCTCTGAGATGGTCCTCATTTCTTTTAATTCGTTTTTCATTTTTCATCTCTGTTTCATTTATTTCTACCATTCTATCTTCTACCTCACTTATCCTATCTTCTGCCTCCATTATTCTACTATTTGTTCCTTCCAGAGTGTTTTTGATCTCATTTATTGCATTATTAATTATATATTGACTCTTTTTTATTTCTTATAGGTCTTTATTAAATCTTTCTTGCATCTTCTCAATCCTTGTCTCCAGGCTATTTATCTATGATTCCATTTTGTTTTCAAGATTTTGGATCATTTTCACTATTATTATTTGGAATTCTTTATCAGATAGTTTCCCTATCTCTTCCTCTTTTGTTTGGTTTGGTGGGCATTTATCCTGTTCATTTACCTGCTTGGTAATCCTCTGTCTCTTCATCTTGTTTATATTGCTGTGTTTGGGGTGGTCTTTCTGTATTCTGGCAGTTTGTGGAGTTCTCTTTATTGTAAAGTTTCCTCGCTGTGGGTTGTATGGGTGGCTTGTCAAGGTTTCCTCGTAAGGGAAGCTTGTGTCGGTGTTCTGATGGGTGGGGCTGGATTTCTTCTCTCTTGAGTGCAATGAAGTGTCCAGTAATGGGTTATGAGATGTCAGTGGGCTTGGAGTGACTTTGGGAAGCCTGTATATTGAAGCTCAGGGCTATGTTCCTGTGTTGCTGGAGAATTTGTGTGATATGTCTTGCTCTGGAACTTGTTGGCCTTTGGGTGGTGCTTGGTTTCAGTGTATATATGGAGGCATTTGATGAGCTCCTATCAATTAATGTTCCCTGGAGTCCAGAGTTCTCTGGTGTTCTCAGGATTTGGACTTAAGCCTCCTGCTTCTGGTTTTCAGTCTTATTATTATAGTAGCCTCAAGACTTCTCCATCTATAGAGCACCATTGATAAAACATCTGGGTTAAAGATGAAAAGTTTCTCCACAGTTAAGGACACTCAGAGAGGTTCACAGAGTTACATGGAGATGAGAAGAGGGAGGAGGGAGATAGGGGTGACCAGGATGAGATGAGGTGGAATCAAAAGAGAAGAGAGCAAGCTACCCAGTAATCACTTCCTTATGTGTGCTCCAAAGTCTGGACCCTTCAGAGATGTTCATGGAATTATACAGAGAAGAGAAAAGGCAGGAAGGAGACAGAGGTGGCCAGGAGGATAAATGGGGGAATCAAAAGGAGAGAGCTCCAGTCAGTAATCAGTTCCCTAAGTGTTCTCCACTGTCTGGAACACACAAAGAGATTCACAGAGTTGGGTAGAGTAGAAAAGGGGGAGGGAGGAGATAGAGGAGACTTGGTGGAGAAAAAGTAGAGTCCAAAGAGGGAGAGAGCAATCAAGCCAGTAATCTCACTCCCAAGTAAAAATGGGTACTGAAGATTGGGTTCTTAAAGGTACAAAATTGATACCAAATAGCAAAAAGCAAAGATTAAAAATCTAGAGTAGAGGTTGGATTTTCAAAAATGCAATATTAAAGAAAAAAAGTCACAAAAATTATAAAATATATTATGTATGAAGTTTGCTTTAAAAATAGGGTCTCTCTCTCTTTTTTTTTTTTTTTTTTTACAAAGTAATAGTAGGCTATAAAAATGAAAATTAAAGGAGTAATAGAGGACTTAAAAATTAAAAAAAAAAAAAAGAAAAGAATGATCATAAAAATAGTAAAAATATATCTAGGACTTTCTCTGGTGTTCTTGTGGGCAGTGTGGGGTCAGTTGATTTTTTGATAGTTCCTTGGTCCGGCTTATATTTCTCAAGATCTATAGGCCCCTTCCTATGTAGTCGGTACTAACCACAGGGTTTTAATCTATTGCACCTGTCACTTCCAAGGCGGTTGCCTTGGTTTTAGCTTCTTCTGTTTGCTGGTCTTTTCAGTGTCTGATTTCCGCCCTGACACAAGGAGTGCTGGTGGACACATTTTTAGGCTCACTTGTTCAATCGTGCTGTGGGGAGGGAGGGACACTGAAAACAAATAACACTGGCATGTGCTCGCAGTGTCTCAGCCACACTGCGCCTGCCCCCACTCAAGATGCGTGTGCCCTCCCTGCCCACACAGCTCAGGTTCTAGGTTCCTCCGTGGGGAACCGTCCGAGCTGGCCCTGGGCTGCATGCACCTCCGAGGTCTAAGCTGTTCAGGTTCAGGTACTCGGGTAGTCCTCAGAGGCGCAGACTTGGTTAGGCCTGCGTTTTGTGCCCTTCCCAGGTCTGAAAAGCTCACGTGACCAGGTGTTGGCGAGTTCTGTCGCTGTGACTTATTGCCTCCCCCATCCCTGCTGCTTGGTTTTCTGGGTGTACAACCGGCGCACCTTCTCAGGCAAAGGTTGGCCATCCAGAATGCCAAGAAGTCTTGGTTAGCTATGAAGCCTTCTTGCAGTTTGGTAGATAATGCCTCTCTGGAGCCGCAATTGCCCACTTCTGGCTCTGGCTGCCTGTCACCGGACGGGGATGGTCTGCCGCCTGCTAGTTCTGTTCAGTCCTTTGTTGTGTGAACGGGCCTGAGGGTGTTTTAGGTTAGGGCTTTTTGCATAGCTCTAATCAGACCTTTGTTCTGTGCGTGGGCCTGGCGGTGTCTTAGGTTAGGGCTTTTCACGTGGTAGCTGTCCCACAGTCTGGTTTGCTAGCCCAAGTTAGTTCCCTCAGGTTGCCCTTGGGGCATTCAGGCCCGGTCCTTACTCTAAGCAATGCAGCCCGCGCCTCCCTGCCCAGCCCCCACTTGCTAGCGGTGGATGCAGGCGTCTGCGCTGCTTCTCCGCTGGGGGAGTTACCGTTGGGCACTCTGTGCCCAATCTGTGGGTAATCTGTGGGTTTTAATTATTTATTTATTTTTCCTCCCTGTTATGTTGCCACAGACTCGCCACAGACTTGGCAGTGAGAGTGTTTCCTGGTGTTTGGAAACTTCTCTCTTTTTTAAGACTCCCTTCCCTGGATGGATCTCCATCCCTACCTCTTTTGCCTCTCTTTTTATCTTTTATATTTTTTCCTACCTCTTTTCAAAGACAATGGGCTGCTTTTCTGGGTGCCTGATGTTCTCTGCTGGCATTCAGAAGTTGTTTTGTGGAATTTACTCAGCATTCAAATGTTCTTTTGATGAATTTGTGGGGGAGAAAGTGGTCTCCCTGTCCTAGTCCTCTACCATCTTAGGACCGCCCCTGTGATTTTATTTTAATATGCAGCAAATACAGCAAGGTTTATTCTTCACACAAAATTGGAGGCTTTGCAGTTGGTTCTACTTCCAACATTCACATTAAGTTGAACATTGGGATCAGAATTCTGTGCTTTCTAGCCACTGGATTTTCTCCAACCCAGGGCCAGAGGCAACACTCTCAGAAAATGTCAGAAGACGTAGAGGTACAAGATGAAATCACCATATGCAATAGTTATTGAATGTGATTATCCAAGCATGCCCCCAAGCTGTCTCCACATTTTCACTCTGGGGGGAAGTTTTGCATAGAGACTTGACTAATGAATATTCAGTTTGTCATTCTTTCCCTGTGGAATCTGGCCTGAGCCAGGGGATTCTGGTTCTCCTGTTCAGGAACTGGGCCGTGAACAGAGATTTCATTGTGAAGGTCTTCAGGGACTTCAGAATCTTGTATAATTCAGTCACCTGTGGCTCAACAGTAAAAAAATTCTCCTGCCAGGGAGGAGACACAGAAGATGCAGGTTCCCTGGGTTGGGAAGATCCCCCGGAGGAAGGCATTGCAACCCACTCGATTTTTCTTGCCTGGAAAATGCCACTGACAGAGCAGCCTGGCAGATACAGTCTCCAAAGAGTCACAAAGAATGAGACATGACTGAAGCTACTGAGCACAGCACATAAACCAGTTAGTACACTTCATACCAAGGCCTCAGGAGCAGGTCTCAGCAGATCTCTCTTTTCAGGTAGGTAAATTTAAAAATCTTGTTTATTACAAATTCTGAAAGAGACAAGCAAGGATATTGAAAACTTAATCAATTCAAATTAGAACTGGCACTTGTCCAGTGGTTAAGATTCTGCACCCTAATGCTGAAGACATGGGTTCAATTACTGACTGGGGGAGTAATATCTATCCTGCATGCCTTTCAGAGCATGGCCAAGGGGGAAAAAAAAAGACAAAAAGTAGTGAACTGCAATCATAATTGAAGTTATATCCACTTTGTTCTCTTTTCAAGTCATTCACTTTTCTACCTGCTGATTGATTGCAAAGTGGAAGTGCTGGTGATACAGCATAAACAGTATTTTCTAGCATTTCCACCAATAGACTGACCTTTTGCACAGAATAACAAAGTGTGACTAAGGAATTCTATTTTACCTTAATTTATAAAGAAATGTTTTCTGCAGAACTGATGGATGTTTTAGAGGACACACTACACTACATAGGAAACTCTGTGTCTATTCAAGATTCTACATCTCCAAGTAAGATCTATTCTTACTTAATGCCAATAAAAACAAGTTTTTCTTCCCTTCCTGTTTTTTGTGTTGCCCAGTGCGATAAACCTTCAGATGGAAAGACTTTTGGTGTCAGCAGTCATTCTCTATTGCTGGTGGACACTGAGAGCGCATGTTAAGATGCAGTGTTTGTCTCTAACACAACCCATTTAGGATAAATTCCATAGTCAGAGACCAATGGAACATACTCTTGAAATCACATCAGTATCTATTTAAAAAATAACTTGCAATATTATTTTTCATTCACATTTTGAGATAAATGATTAACATTTGTATATTTTTAAATTTTGTTCACTGAGAATCTGTGTTTTTAGAAAATCTACAAAATAGTTTATTTTGAAAATAAATTTGAGAAAACTATTTTCCAAGAATTAAAATAGTTACCATCAGTAGCAAATTCTAAGTCAAACAAGATTATAAATACATAGGTGAAAACTGGGGCTCTTTTATAGAAACTTTATTTCAGTGACGACTACTTACCTAATGAAAAAGCTTTGCATTCTTTATATCTTATGATAAGTGGTAACCAGTAATAGACCATGATGCATATCATGGCCTCCATTTTAAAAGCTAACTGCACAAATTGAGACTAGACAATATTTCCTGTTATTGACACTCTTTTTATCCTTCTTAAATTAAGAATGAGTTTATTGAATATATTATCTCATAGTGAAGCTTGCACTGACTTGCTTTATGTATAGCAAACGAATATTTTGCTTTGAGTGTTGCCACTATGTTTCTCATCAAAAGCTTACTTATGCATTTATTTTAAATGCAGTGGTAGAAGGCAAGAAATAAGGCATAGATGGTGCAACAACATCAGATCAACTCATTAGACCCATATTTGATGTATGGAACAGAGTATCTTTACTTAATAGAAACGAAAAAGGCAGATGTAAGAGAGTCAGGTTGTAGGAGAGCATATCTGGATTTGTTGAACTGTACAGCTAGATACCATCTGTCCCTGTGTTTTGAATATACAAAATTATAATTCACTTAATATTTTCATCTCAACTATAAAATTTCCAGTAAGGGAAAATGAGTTACTGGGACTGAAATAATTAATCACATTTTAAAAAGTTATTCAAGGGACTTTCCTGGTGGTTTCAGTGGTTAAAAATCTGCTTGTCAATGCTGGGAACATGGGTTCAGTTCCTGGTCTGGGAAGATCCCAGATGCCGTGCTGCAACTAAGCCCTTGAACCACAACTACTTAGCCTGTGTGCTTAGAGCCTGCAAGCTCCAACCATTGAGCCCTTATGCTGCAAGTACTGAGGCCACATGACTAGTTATATTAGGTTCATTATTTCCACTTTGTGAGAACTAAGTTTACATGTACAATACCTCATTTAATTTATAAAACACGAAGACACAATTACCTGGTAAAAATCACGCAACTAATAATTGGTGGACTAACAAATAACCAAAAGATTAATAGACCAAATAAGCAAACAAAAATACATAAAAAATTATAAAACCATGTTATTAACTGATATCCTATACAGACACTGAGTAACTTAATTTCACTGAGCCTAAATTGTCTCATCAGATCAAAAAAAAAATTTTTTTTTACCCATCTTCCAGGATGCTCATGCAGAATAATTAAATGATTATTTCAAAATACTTCACATACTTCTGGGCACAGCATATAGGAAGAAAGAAAGAAAACAGAGTGAAGTCACTCAGTCATATCCAACTCTTTGCAATCCCATGGGCCATATTCTGCCAGGCTTCTCTATCCATGGGATTTTCCAGGCAAGGATACTGGAGTAGATTGCCATTTCCTTCTCCAGAGGGAATTGAACATGGGTCTCCTGCAGTGCAGGCAGACTCTTTACTGTTTGAGAGACCAGGGAAGTGTATACTACATACTAAGTAATGTTAAGCTTTCTACTCATTAATCTGTATAAATAAACGAATCGAATTTTTTTTAAAAATAAAAATGGACTTTAAACCATTTAAGGAAAAGGGGTATATGTTGGAAAGGAAAAAAAAAAAAGGCTGTCAGAATAAAACAATAAGGAAGAGTGAGCAATTAGAAGTCAGAATCATAAGAAAGGACTGGTTTGTTTTATTTGGCAGAAGAAAGGAAATGACATAAAGGAAAGAAGATTCAGAGGAATTTCTCTCTGATGCTAAGGAACAATATTGAAATATAAGACTGCCTGTGGGCAGCTGAAGCAGAAATGGTAATGATTATTAAAGATAAAACTGCATTACTGAAAGTGTTCCCCATAGAAAAATGGAAATTCCCAGAAATGATGGCAAAGCCTGGTCTGAGGTGATGACCTGTAGCCGCTAAGGTAAAATAACTTGATATTTCTCTAGCTCATCAACATCTTATAGGTACCTTTTGTTAATCACTGGAAATACCTACACAGAGGCAAGTGTATGTGTATTAAGTATGTATTAATTAAGTATTCATTAAATATGTGTAATATGATTAATATATTAATATTAATATGAATACATGTAATGACATAATACAATAACGTGCATTTATTCAATATAAACCATATCCTGCAGTGAATAATACGTTCATATTTTGGTCAAATAGTTATAAGATCCTGAAATGGGTCTCTGCAGAGTTAGTATACCTGAATTTTGTGAAAAGATAGAGAGGAAAACAAGGAAGATCTGAGACTTTTGACTGTTTTTGAACAGAAGTAAACTGATTTTAAATGAAACCTTTAACAATCTGACATCTAACAGGAAAAAACATGATTTTATCCTCTGTTATTCTCTTTCCATTTTCCCCATTAAAAGAGGAAATCAGCAAAATATATGGCTCCAGGGAATCACACTCATGTGACTGAATTCATTCTAATGGGAGTCTCAGATCATCCAGAACTCCAGATTCCCTTTTTTTGTGTATTCCTGATCATCTATGGACTGACCCTGGCAGGGAACCTGGGAATTGTCATCCTCACCAGCGTGGACTCTCAGCTTCAAACCCCCATGTACTTTTTCCTCAAGCACTTGGCTATCATCAATTTGGGCAATTCTTCTGTCATTGCCCCCAAAATGTTGGTTAACTTCTTGGTTACAAAGAAAACCATATCTTATTATGGATGTGCAATTCAACTAGGTGGATTCTTAGTTTTTATTGTGGCTGAGATTTTCGTGCTGGCTGCCATGGCCTATGACCGCTATGTGGCTATTTGCAGCCCCCTGCTCTACCGGGTGGTGGTTTCTCCACAGATCTGCCTTCTCCTGGCGGCCCTTATTTACATCTACAGTCTGACCACAGCACTGACGGTCTCTTCCTGTGTGTTTTCCATGTCATACTGTTCGTCCAATGCGATCAACCATTTTTACTGTGATAATGTCCCTTTGTTAGCATTGTCCTGTTCTGATACCTACATTCCAGAAACAGCAGTGTTTACCTTTTCAGGGACCAATTTGTTTTTCTCTATGATTATTGTTCTAACATCATACTTCAACATCATCCTTGCCATTTTGAGGATACGTTCTTCAGAAGGGCGACAAAAAGCGTTTTCCACCTGTGCTTCTCACATGATGGCTGTCACTGTGTTCTATGGGACTCTTCTCTTCATGTATTTGCAGCCAAGGACCAACCACTCATTAGATACTGATAAGATGGCCTCGGTCTTCTATACCCTGGTGATTCCAATGCTGAACCCCTTCATTTACAGCCTAAGGAACAAGGACGTGAAGGATGCACTGAAGAGATTCCTGGATAACCCATGTCAGTCATTCAAATCAGTGTAAATTTAAAACTGCAACTATCTCCAGTTAAAGGTTTTATTTGTTTCTGAAAATTTTGCTAAGTGATTAAGCAATAAATAAAATTCCACTAATTTTAAGGAAAAATCTTAATCCTTTTAATCTCATCTTTAAGTACTAAATTTTCCATACAAAATGTATTAAGTGACTGAAAAAATATATTAATATAAATAATACAAAATTATTTAAAAATAAATACTTTAAAAATACAATATAAGTATATACAAGGTTTTCAGAATTTCTAAATATGGAAGATAAAAATGAATGACTGTAGGAATTTTTTTTGAATGTTTACTATGACTTAGATTATCTTCTTTATCACAAATATCTTTTCTTCAACTACTAAAAGTTTCATTATTTTTTGTAGTATTTATCCATCAGCTTTTCAACCAATTATTAATTTGCATTTAAAATAAATTTGAAAAAAATGTTTGTACAGGAAAATTAATGTTGAATACAGAATGCTTAGATATACATGAAAATAGGACATTTGGCAAAACTGACTAAAAATACATAGGAAACTTTATTCTATTTTTTCATCCTTTATGTTTCATACATAAAGCAAAATATCAATGTTCATTCAAATATGAAGTATATAATTTTTTTCCTAACATAGACTCATATTAAAAAGTTTTTGTTATAAAATCATAACAGCAAATACTTCTTTTAGTGAGAGTCAAGTTCATGAGTTAATTTTCAACTTTACTCACAAATAAGTAGATTATTTGAAGACAGAAAAGTTGTATATAATGTATATATCTGGTCATCAGGGACAAAGCCAGTAATAACTTGGTACCATTATCCTTTAGAATTTTATATTTTATTATTTATAATTATATAAAAGTCCATAGGGAATGTTTGTTTTCTTTTATTACAGTTTTATTTAACTTCATCAACCTAGGTACTTGCAATCAGAGAAGTTTACTTTATAGCAGAAAACAATTCTCTCTGAGTCTGGTTAGGTCAACAGAAATAGAGCAACAGGACTAAACTCACACTTGTATTTCTACCAATTATCTGCAACCCATTTAATTAACTTAAGTTAGGAATTTAAGTTAAGGAAATCAGTCCTGAGTATTCATTGGAAGAACTGATGCTGAAGCTGAAGCTCCAATACTTTGGCCACCTAATGCAGAGCTGACTCATTGAAAAGGGATGTTGGGAAAGATTGAAGGCAGGAAGAGAAGGGGACAGCAGAGGATGAGATGGTTGGATGACATCACTGATTCAATGGACATGAGTTTGAGCAAGGTCCAGGAGCTGGTGACAGACAGGCCTGGCGTGCTACAGTGCATGGGGTAACAGGGTGTTGGACATGACTGAGCAACTGAACTGAAATGAAGTTAAGAATTAAAACTGCAGTGTTTCCTACTTCTTAATTTGGTTGACATATATGTATTTTCTAAAATAATTATGTTGTCACTTGTATTAGCTTCCGAACAGTGCTATAACAAATCATCACCAATTTGGAAGCTTGAAACAATGTGAACTTCTTGTCCCACAATTTTGGAGATCAGAAGTTCACAATGAGTCATCCAGACTTAAAATCAAGGTATCAGAAGATTGTATTCCTTTCAGGACCCAAATAGGGTTCAATCTGTCTCCTTGCCTCTCCCAGCTCCTGCAGGTTCCATATACCTTGCCTGGCGTTCACCTTCCATCCAACAAAGCCATCATTCTAACCTCTGCTTTCACTGACACATCTCCTCTGTTTCCTACTTTTGCATCTTTCTCTCCCTGTGACTACTTTTGACTCACTCACATGAGGCCCTTTACTTAATCACATTGGCAAATCTCTTTTTTGCTTTAACATTTCCATTGGAGGATAATTGCTTTACAATACTGTGTTGGTTCCTGCCATATGTTACAGAATCGACCACAGGTAAACATATGGCCCCTCACTCCTGAACCTTCCTTCCATCTCCCAAGGTTTGAGAATACCTTTGGAAGTTAGGAAAGACTTGAAACAGCAACCAGAAGGACCTCTCATCCTGTAGCTGCAATAGAGACAGTAAGTATAAAAACTTGAGCCCAGCTCTGTAATATAAGGATGCCCTAGGCCAAAAGCACTGCAAGTGTGTTAATCTTGGAGGTGGAGGTCATAAATAAATCCTTTCAAGATCATGAAAATAAGAAAAGCCATTCAAATGTCCCAAATTCAGAATAGCAAATGCCATTTTACAAATTTAAATCCAAAAACCTACTAAAAGGCCCTGCCATTTTCTCAGTAATGTCTTTTGTTTTGAAGGACTGTGATCAGGTATCTCCATTATTTTATATATGTCTCAAAACACTCAGGTTTAAAAGATGTTTCTAGTTCAATAACCAAAAAGATAATAGAAACTGGTCCCACTTATGTTTTTTCTTTTCTTTTCTTTTTAATTTAAAAGCAAACTTGAGTTTTAAGGTTTTCAGTGAAGATTTGCTTGTCTCTTGGTCAGAAGAGGTTATTAATAATTGAAAAAAGAATACTTTATGAGCTATTATGGGTAAGTTTAGTCTGAGCAGCTATTGTTCCCACCCTGGAAGTCCACAAACATTGACTCCATTTGTCTACATTGTCATACCTGCATCTCTACTTTCCAAAGGGCTGTTTCCACAAGCCACTTCTATGGAAATGAAAAAGTCCATTCAAAGATATCATTCAAAATATAAGTACGCTGAACTGAAGATTGGATATATAGGTAGAAGTGGTCAAAATGAAAACAAAAACGATTTGATGATCAGTCAATTTCTGCTACAGGATGTATGTGGCAGATTTTGTGTCACTTCAATGATTATTTCTTCAGCATTATTCAAAATTGTCAGTCTTATCACTATCACGGACATTTGAATATTAAAACTATTTTAAAATATGTGTTATCTGTATCAGTTGGAATGGATAATGCTTAGTATATCATTCTATTCCAAATCATTTGGATGATTATTTAAAAAAAATAATGTATTAAGAAAGCAATTTTGGCTCTAAGAATTTGAATCTGGTTTAATTATTTTTTACAGTCCCTTATCATGTGAACAAATTGTACATATTCATATGTTGGATGCTCAAAGTACAAAATTTTGTGTAGTGATGATATAATGTATATTGATAAATCTTGGCATAGATTCATATTAATTTAAATAAATTAATTTTGCTTGTATTTCTCTTATCAGGGACTCACTCCAGGAAATATTGAGTTGGTCAAAAAGTTTCCTCAGTTTTTAAGTGCAAATGCAATAAATATTTTTAATTTTGTCCAAGAACATCATTGAACAATGTATTCACCATTTCATTCTACTACCTTCTGCCACTTTTTAGGTAGCTTCATATTTCCATCTTCCCAACAACTTTTGTCTTTTTTTTTGAGCAAAGACCTGTTCCAGGTGCCTTTTATAGTCTTTCAGGGAATTGAAAATGTTTTCCATTATGAGAATCTTATAAAGGGCAGAATAAATGGAAACCTGAAGGTACAATATCTGGTGAATACAGTGGTTGAATCAGAATTTCCCAGCCAAGCTGTAACAGTTTTTGCCTGGTCATCAAAGAAATATGGGGCTTTACGTTATCCTGATGGAAGATTAAATGTTTTCTGTAACTAATTCTGGATGGTTCTTATCGGGTGTTGCTTTTAGATAATATAATTGAGAGCAGTACTTGTTGGAATTAATCATCTAGTTTTCCAGAAAGAACTCATAATAGAGGACTCCCTGCTAATCCCACCATATACACAACATCTTTGAATGAAGAACAGCCTTTGGTATGGTTGATGGTGGTTCATTTCACTTGCACTGTGATTTCTTCCATTCCTCAATAGTGTACAGTATACATTTTTCATCACCCACCACAAATTTTTTTTAAAAAACAAAATGTTTTTATTATGTTTAAGTAGAGAATAGCTTGTGGAAATATGATCATGAAGGTTTTTTTCACTTAACTTATGTGGAACCCAAACATCAAAGTGATTAATATAACCGGGCTGGTGCAAAAGATGTTCAGTGCTTGATCTGGATATTTTGAGTATGTCAGCTATCTCCCACGTGGTATAATGTTGATTGTTCTCAATGTCTCGAGTTGATCACTATCAACTTCAACTGGTCCACCCAATGGTGGAGCATTGTCCAGCAAGAAATCTCTAGCACAAAACTTGGCAAATCATTTTTGACACATTTGATCAGTCATAGCACCTTCTCCATACACTGCACAAATCTTTTTTGGGGGTTTCAGTTGTGCTTTTATCTTTCTTGAAATAATAAAGCATAATATGCTAAAACATTGCTTTTTGCTTTCATCTTCAATATTAAAATGGCTACACAAACATTCACCAGTTTTGATAATTTTTAAATGCATGTTGATATGACAGCTGTTTTGATACAATCTATCAAATGAAATTAAAGATAAATAAATGCTATTAGAGTCATTTTATGGGAAAAAAGCAAACAAACTTTTTGACTAACACAATATATCACAGAAAAGTTCATTCATGGATCTGTGGGGACCACACACATAAAGTCATTAACTGTGGTGACACAGATAAAATTCCAGAGTTGGTAACTAGCTGAATCCCAGTACTATGGAAGCAAACATTTCAAATTAAAGGAGACCCAGATTATAGTAATTTTACAAAACAGAATAGAGAGAAATAATGGTGTTTGTACTAAAACGGTCCCTGGAGAAGGAAATGGCAACCCACTCCAGTACTATTGCCTGGAAAATCCCATGGATGGAGGAGTCTGGTAGACTACAGTCCATGCGGTCGCAAAGAATTGGACATGACTGAGTGACTTTACTCACTCACTCACTCATTCACTAAAACGAGGCTTCTCTGGTGGCTCAGATGGTAAAGAATCTGCCTGCAATGCAGGAGACCCGGGTTCGGTCCCTGGGTTATGAAAATCTCCTGGAGAAGGGAATGGATGCCCACTCTAGTAATCTTGCCTAGAAAATTCCACAGACAGAGGAGCCTGGTGGGCTACAGTCTGTGAAGTTGCAAAGAGTTGGACACGACTGAGCAACTAACACACACTCACACCACCCCCTCCACACACACACAAACAGTAAAATGAATGTGCTTCAAAAATGTAGAGTTGAATGAGACTCTTTAAGCATCAAAGCAAGTTAAACGTTAACACGCTGCTGCTGCTGCTGCTAAGTCGCTTCAGTTATGTCCGACTCTGTGCGACCCCATAGATGGCAGCCCACCAGGCTCCCCCATCCCTGGGACTCTCCAGGAAAGAACACTGGAGTGGAGTGCCATTTCCTTCTCCAGTTTATGAAAGTGAAAAGTCAAAGTGAAGTCAATCAGTCAGGTCCGACTCTTCGCGACCCCATGGACTGCAGCCCACAAGTCCATGCAATTTTCCAGGCAGGAGTACTGTAGTGGGGTGCCATTGCCTTCTCTGAATGATAACATGAGTGCACATTAAAATGTATACTATATTTACATTATATGGCTGTATTTCTTTTTAAGAGCATACAGCAGCTCTCATAGAGAAGGTGCCTGTATGAGGAAGAACTGGGGTGGGGATGGAAATGAGGATTGAAGAGGATTATAAGATATAGAATTAGGCTGTGAGTAACTCAATTTAGTCCCCTGAGAATGAAAAATGAGTTACATACATATTCATAATTTGTATTTCTTCTGAGTCTTTAGAACCAAAGAAGAGGTGGCAAGAATACACAGAAGAACTGTACAAAAAAGATCTTCATAGCCAAGATAATCATGGTGGTATGATCACTCACCTAGAGCCAGACATCCTGGAATGTGAAGTCAAGTGGGCCTTAGAAAGCATCACTACGAACAAAGCTAGTGGAAGTGATGGAATTCCGGTTGAGCTATTCCAAATCCTGAAAGATGATGCTGTGAAAGTGCTGCACTCAATATGCCAGCAAATTTGGAAAACTCAGCAGTGGCCACAGGACTGGAAAAGGTCAGTTTTCATTCTAATCCAAAAGAAAGGCAATGCCAAAGATGCTCAAACTACTGCACAATTGCACTCATCTCACATGCTAGTAAAGTAATGCTTAAAGTTCTCCAAGCCAGGCTTCAGTAATACATGAACCATGAACTTCCAGATGTTCAAGCTGGTTTTAGAAAAGGCAGAGGAACCAGAGATCAAATTGCCAACATACACTGGATCATGGAAAAAACAAGAGAGTTCCAGAAAAACATCTATTTCTGCTTTATTGACTATGCCAAAACCTTTGACTGTGTGGATCACAATAAATTGTGGAAAATTCTGAAAGAGATGGGGATACCAGACCACTTGACCTGCCTCTTGAGAAACCTATATGCAGGTCAGGAAGCAACAGTTAGAACTGGACATGGAACAACAGACTGGTTCCAAATAAGAAAAGGAGTACGTCAAGGCTGTATATTGTCACCCAGCTTATTTAACTTATATGCAGAGTACATCATGAGAAATGCTGGGCTGGAAGAAGCACAAGCTGGAATCAAGATTGCCGGGAGAAATATCAATAACCGCAGATATGCAGATGACACCACCCTTATGGCAGAAAGTGAAGAGGAGCTAAATAGCCTCTTGATGAAAGTGAAAGAGGAGAGTGAAAAAGTTGGCTTAAAGCTCAACATTCAGAAAACTAAGATCATGGCATCTGGTCCCAACACTTCATGGGAAATAGATGGGGAAATAGTGTCAGGCTTTATTTTTTGGGGCTCCAAAATCACTGCAGATGGTGACTGCAGCCATGAAATTAAAAGACACTCCTTGGAAGAAAAGTTATGACCAACCTAGATAGCATATTGAAAAGCAGAGACATTACTTTGCCAACAAAGATCCATCTAGTCAAGGCTATGGTTTTTCCAGTGGTCACGTATGGATGTGAGAGTTGGACTATGAAGAAAGCTGAGCGCCGAAGAATTGATGCTTTTGAAGTGTGATGTTGGAGAAGACTCTTGAGAGTCCCGTGGACTGCAAGGAGATCCAACCAGTCCATTCTAAAGCAGATCAGCCCTCGGTGTTCTTTGGAAGGAATGATCCTAAAGCTGAAACTCCAGTATTTTGGCCACTTCACGTGAAGAGTTGACTCATGGGAAAAGACTCTGATGCTGGGAGGGATTGGAGGCAGGAGGAAAAGGGGACGACAAAGGTTGGATGGCATCACCGACTCTATTGATGTGAGTTTGAGTGAACTCTGGGAGATGGTGATGGACAGGGAGGCCTGGCGTGCTATGATTCATGGGGTCACAGAGTCGAACATGACTGAGCGAGTGAACTGAACTGAACTGAGGACATGTTTAAAGAGTTTTGTCTTTATCCTCAGACATAAAACTTGAGCAGAAGCCGTGGTGGAAAATACTGAATATTGAAGTAATTTATGGGTGATCAAAGGATTTATCCAACAAATGATACACTGAAATCCAGATATTTGAGTGAGTGCAATAAAATTAATAATAAAAAGGATTTGAATTGCATCTAAAAGAGTGTTTTCTCAATAGGGAAATCAAAAATAATTAACCAAGACTATAGTGGCTTCATTTCATGTTCTTAGATGCTTTGGGAATAATCAAGAAATTGCACTCAGATTTCTAGGGGACTGTCTCAAAGGGGAGGAACATTCATAAATTCTTCTGACTTCAGTCAGACTACTAACCACACGGCAGAACAAGAAGGCATTCCTTGTTTTTGGTGAGTGTATGGCTGATTACCAGATTAGCTCCAGTGACAATTCTTGATTTCTGTCTTCAGTTTAAAATTATGGATTAATTTAGTCACTGATGCCAGTTGCAATACATTAGTCCATGAATATTAATACTCTCTTGCCATAACCGATTTATGGAGAAATGATATATTTTACTACTCTGTTATTGTATTCTTTGCAAAGAGTAAACAACCTTTTCTTCTATTTGTTATTAACTCTATACTGGGATTCTAAAACCATAAACATTCTGAAGGGAGTGTAGGTATTTGTTGAAACCTCCACGTAAAATGCTGTTAATGCAAAGATACTGATTGCAGGCCAGAGTTTTTGATACTAAAGGACCGTCTATGCCTCAGGTGGTAACAGTTTCTGACAGAACTTTCAGTTATACAATAACACGATATTATTATCATTATCATGGCTCCATAGAGTTTTATTTGTGCTATACATATATTTGTTGTCTCTTTCTGTTAGTATCATATAAGAGATGGTGTTGGTCCGAGTGTAAATTTCAAAAGAAGGCTCTGAGGTAAGGAGCTGGACTTTTAATGTTTACTTGGTAGAGGATTTTAGGAAGCAAAAATGAGGGATAAGTGTTATGGTCTTCTTGACAGAAGGGGACAGGAGTCGATGAAAAGAAGGCGAAGAAAAGAAGGACGCAGGGGACCCAAGTCTCTAGTGGAACAAGGGTGCTTTAATCACGGCGGCGTGAGTTTATATACTGCTATACAAGGAAGCTTTAGGCAGAAAAATAAAGTTGAGCAAAAACACCGAAACCAAATGCATAACCACAGTAACTAGGGGAATAACAATCGTCTCAGGGCCAGACAACAACCCATGTATTGGAAATAGGAACATGACTAAGTAGTTTTACAGAAAAGTAAAAGGTTACTGAAAGGAATCCACGTATGTGTTCCGTCTCGTGGCCTCAGTCCTGAGAGATGCGTGCAGCTCTGCTCATTCCTGTTTTCCAGGAAATGATAAGGAACAGAAGGCCCTTGAGAAACAGAAAACAACATATAGGATTCCTTAAAATTAAACTTTCCTTGACAGATAAGGAACGTGAGACTCCCCTGATTAGGGAGACAGCTAACAAAGTATGCAATAAAGAAAAATTACTGCTGCATGCAACTAAATTTCAATTACTTAAGATAGTTTAGCTTCCTGCATAAAAGAGGGCTAGAAAAGCTTGAGTTTTTATCCATTGAGTCCTGTCACTTATTAGTTTAATATTTCTCTTAACACATTAGATCTCAGGCCCTTACAAACTGCTGTGGGTGGGGTCCAAGCAAGATCCTTTTGCCCTCAGGAAATGAAGTCAAACACTAGAGATGGAAAGCAACCAGCAAGTCAGAAAACAATCTATCTTGGCTTGTAGGTCAAGTCAGAAAGAAAAAGACAGTGTCAGTCAAGCAATCATGTCTGACCTTTGCGACCCCATGGATTATAACTCACCGGGCTCCTCTCTCCATGGAATTCTCCAGGTATGAATACTGGAGTGCACTGCCATTCCCTTCTCCAGGGCATCTCCCCATCCAGGATCGACCCAGGGTCTCCCGCATTGCAGGCAGATTCTTTACGGTCTGAGCCAACAGAGAAGCCCAGGTCAATTCAGAGGTGACCTCAAACACAAAGCATGGAAGACAGCTGTGTCTGCTACAGTGATATTTGCAGTAGTAAGTTGATGGAAAAGGCAAAATAATACGGAATAAACTTTTAAAAACATTTTCTGAGAAGCTGCCATTGGTTCTTCTTTTACTCCTTCTCTGGGTCATTCTTCATTAATATTATGCTGAGGAATCACATCGACATCTTTAGAATTTGCCTTCAAAGTCACAGTTCCTTCACTGGCCCCCAACACACCCATAGGCAGAAGGACCTTGGGATCCCAAAAAGGCCAACCTCTTCTGCCCTTTGTCTCTAGAGGCATTCAGGAAAAACCAGCTCCTATACAGAGATGAAGCTGTTAATTTATTCTTTCCTGTTTGCAGGTATTCTCTCCTCACACAGATGTCAGTAAATTCTGTTAACATGAGTGTGTGGGCTACACTGACTAGGCCCTTTCAAACCCATGCAACAGGAAGGAGACTTTTGCTCTTCTCTGGTTTCCAAAATAGACTTTTTGACTCTGGGTACTATGTCCTCCACACCAAAATGATTGGATGTCTTTGACCCTATCACCTTTGTATCAAATTTAATTTTGTATAGATAATGAGGCTGAAGGCTTGGAAGCATTACACATATAGTGGAGCAAAACTGAGTCTAAAATCAATACCAATAAGAGTCAAGAAATATCAATCCTTGGAAGCTTTCTTAATCTAGTGCATGCATTATAGTTTCAGTGTTTGTGAATTTGCCACACCTTAAACACTTCATAATCTAGCCTAGGGTATTGCCTTTTCACTCTCATTAATCTAAATGCCTTAAGAGCAGCTTTCTTCTTGATCTCTTGTGTTTTGTGTTACAAACTGCACACATCAGAATTGAATGCTGCTGCTGCTGCTAAGTCACTTCAGTCGTGTCTGACTCTGTGCGACCCCATAGACGGCAGCCCACCAGGCTCCCCCGTCCCTGGGATTCTCCAGGCAAGAACACTGGAGTGGGTTGCCATTTCTTTCTCCAATGTATGAAAGTGAAAAGTGAAAGTGAAGTCTCTCTGTCATGCCCGACTGTTAGCGACCCCATGGACTGCAGCCTACCCGGCTCCTCCGTCCATGGCATTTTCCAGGCAAGAGTACTGGAGTGGGTTGTCATTGCCTTCTCCTCAGAATTGAATAGGAGGAAATATTTTTTGAAGGATGGGAAGGAGAGGGCAGAAGGCCTCCCTACATCTCTCCACAGCTCCCAGATATATAGCACAAGTAAAACAAAAACTGTGTTAGTCAGCTCATAGAATTTCTGCATGTTTGAGAATCTAGCATCATGGGATATCATTATAACGAAGTGGTGCAGTTTTAAATAATCTTCATGGATTATAAAAAGCCACATAATAGCAGTCTAGCAATCTGCACAGAATCCCACATTTGGTGAGGATAATACTGGGCATCTTAAGTTAGAAAATTTTGGTGTTTGCTAAGGAGGATTTGCCAAGAGCACTATTTATCAAATTCCAAAATGTAATTGGGAAAGATTTAGACTGATTTTATGCCCTTCACTAATGCTACATAATTGCAGAGTTAGTGCTCCCTGATTGAGAAAATATAGTGTATTTTACAAAATAAGGAAAGGGAAGATAAGGACTTTTGGCCTTATTAGCTGTATTGAATGAGAAAGTATTGTTGTCCTTTTATACTTTTAAATTAATGTGTGTAAATATTTCTGCCAACGTTAACTCACTTAAAGACTGCTGACCCTGACCTACTTTAAGACCCATTCAAGATTCTTCTTTTTTTATCCTTCTTAGTTTTTTGTCTGCGCTTTGAAAGAGAATATTCTCAATCTGACCAACCCATGTATCTCAGTTGAGACTGTTTGCAAAGTTTTAGAATACATAGCTAAGACTGGGTGGTTGAGTTTGCATAAGATAATAATTAATGGGTTTTATGTACATTCATTCCCCAAGTCCTGGTGAAACTCTGAAGTTTGTGCTTCTATCAGAGAAAAGTCAGTCTTATTGCTCAATTTTCCTGCCTTTTTTTTTTTTTTTTTTTTTTTTACAGTTGGTGCTTTGATGCTTGGGTAGGGCTGATGTGGGGAGAATCAGATGAAAGTATATAATGATAATAATAAGATGAGAGCTTGTTGTTACATAGAGAAGTGAATATTCCTCTGATTATACCCGAGGAGCCCTCTAACCACAAATAAACCATCCTGCTCTTTAATCCATCCCATGAAGACCCAGATACATAAGGTTGAGTGTCAGTTTCACAGTCAGGAAGCCAAACTCTTCCAAGCCATACATATGCCCATGAATTGAAAGCCTGTCTTGTTCTCAATACCATAGGACTTTATCTCAAACTGCTTTAATAAGGTAATTAAAAAAAAAAAATCAACTCAGTTGAGTTTCAGAACTCCAAGGATTTGTAAAGTACAAGATAATTTGGATGAAAAGGTTTGCCACAATACACAAGCTTCTGTGAAAAATTCTTTTCCTTGAGTATAACTCTTGTAGCTAAAGGCCCTAGATTTTGCCCTCTTTCTTGTTTGGTTCCTGCTAATGAATGTTTGTTTTTTACCTTTTTTGTAAATAATTTGTTAATATTGTGAATAGATTTTTAGAAAGAATGAATTGTATGAAGCAGATTTAATCTTCCAAATCAAGCAAATTTATATTCTGATTTTCTTGAAATTTATATTTGCTTAGTGACATCCAGAAGTTCTAGCTTTTAACTTGCTGTTGCTCAATCCCTAAGTCACGTTCTAGTCTTTGCAACCCCAAGGACTGTAGCAGGGCTCCTCTGTCCTTCACTGTCTCCCATAGTTTGCTCAGATTCACCTACATTGAGTAGGTGATGCCATCTAACCATCTTATCTTTTGCTCCCCCTTCTCTTTTGGCCTTCAATCCTTCCCAGCATCAGGGTCTTTCCTGATGAGTTGGCTCTTTGCATCAGGTGGCCAAAATATTGGAGCTTCAGTTTCAGCACCATGAGTTTAAAATTTTTCTTTTAATATCAAGTTCTTGACCAGTCTGTGACTGATTTTTATATGGATGAGCTAAAGATTCAGTTTCACCATTTTCTATGGAGATAATTCAATTTAGTACAATTTTTTGCAAAATGGATATTGGGATGAAAATAATGTTTGACTATATAGAGTTACACCGCTGCTGCTGCTATGTCACATCAGTCGTGTCTGACTCTGTGCGACCCCACAGACGGCAGCCCACCAGATTCCGCCATCCCTGGGATTCTCCAGGCAAGAACACTGGAGTGGGTTGCCATTTCCTTATCCAGTGCATGAAAGTGAAAAGTGAAAGTGAAGTCGCTCAGTTGTATCTGACTCTTTGCGACCCCATGGACTGCAGCCTACCAGGCTCTTCTGTCCATGGGATTCTCCAGGTGAAAGTACTGGAGTAGGGTGCCATAAAGAGAAGTAAATCAAAGTCTATTAAATAAGTTAGTAATAGTTTTCTTCAGAGACTGGGACTGAAGTTCCAAGGGAAAGAAAGTAAGTACTGTTACTTTGTATTATGATTGTTTCTAAAATTTGATACTTTTTTTAAAACCAATTATATGTATTTCAACTGAAAAATGATGACCCAGAGGGATGGTATGGGGAGGGAGGAGGGAGGGGGGTTCAGAATAGGGAACACATGTACACCCGTGGCAGATTCAAGTTGATGTATGGCAAAATCAATACAATATTGTAAAGCAATTAATCTCCAATTAAAATAAATAAATTTACATTTAAAAAAAATCAGGTTTCCCACTGTGGCCAAATGTTTAAAATGATAGTTTGTTAACAGAGCCATAAAGGAACTGTGTGTATTTTGTAATGAGAATCATTGACACAAAAAGTAAAATGGCTATTTTATATGTTACGTTATGATGGTGGTGGTGGTGGTTTAGTTGTGTTTGACTCTTTGCAACTACATAGACTATAGTCTGCCAGGCTCCTCTGTCCATGGGATTTCCTAGGCAAGGAGAGTGGAGTGGGTTGCTATTTCCTTCTCCAGGGGATCTTCTAGGATCAAACCACCTCTCTTGCATTGCAGGCAGATTCTGTATCACTGATCCACCAGCAAAGTCCATCTTACCTTATAATGGTTTCTAAATTTGGTTCCAGGTTCAGTGATGGAGGTGAGTCTTGTTTTAAATCACTCCATCAAAAATAATTAGATTCGTCTTACACATAACGGCTTTGCATACTAAACTTTTATCAGATGGTATCTTCTGAACCCCAACATCTATTCTTATGGCTCTTCCCACAGTTATTTCCCTTGATGGCCTGGATGGACAAACAAAATCAAACAGTGCCTGGTGAATTCATCCTCATGAGAATCACAGACCGGCCTGAGCTGCAGGCTCCCTTCTTTGTGCTGTTCCTCACCATCTATGCAGTGTCGGCAGTGGGAAACTTGGGCATGGTTGTTCTCACCAAGGTGGACTCCAAGCTACAGACACCCATGTACTTCTTTCTCAGAAACCTGGCTTTCATTGATCTTGGCTATTCCACATCTGTGGGACCCAAAATGCTGGTAGCTTTTGTAACTGACCAAAACACAATCTCCTATCATTGGTGTGCTATGCAGCTGACTTTCTTCATCTTGTTCATCATCAGCGAACTTTTCATCCTGTCGGCAATGGCCTATGACCGTTACGTGGCCATCTGCAACCCTCTGCTCTACACAGTAGTTATGTCACCGAGAGTATGCTGGCTGCTGGTCGCAGTCCCCTATGTTTACAGTGCCTCCGTTTCTCTAGTAACTACCATCCAGATATTTATTTCATCCTTCTGTGGCTATAACATCATCAGTCATTTCTACTGTGACAGTCTCCCCTTGCTAACTTTGCTGTGCTCAAGCACGTGGGAAATCGAGCTGTTCATACTGATCTGTTCCGTGTTTAATTTGGTTCCATCTTTTCTGATAGTGCTTGTATCTTACATACTGATCCTTAAGGCCATCCTAAAAATGAACACTGCACAGGGCAGGCAGAAGGCTTTCTCCACCTGTGGGTCTCATCTGACAGTGGTGGCTGTACTATATGCCACTCTAGCCTTTATGTATATGCAGCCCAAGTCCAGCCACTCTTTTGATACTGACAAAATGGCCTCTGTATTTTTCACTTTGGTCATACCCATGCTGAACCCTATGATCTACAGCTTGAGGAACAAAGAAGTAAAAGGTGCTCTGCATAGAATGTGGAAAAACCTCTGCAAAATTCCTATATAAAAGTAAATATAGGACTCTCTCTCCCACATGCGATCTCTCTCTCTCTCTCTCCCCCCCCCCTCCCTCCCGTGCGTGCGCACTCTCTCTCTCTCTCTTTCTCTCTCTTTCTCCCTCCCCAAGCACTCCTCCACTCTCTTCTCTTCGAGTCTTGGATTCTCCTGCTATCTTATAAATAAAATAGAGCTGTAATACTGATTTGCCTAAGAGCTGTAGCACAGTTTGTCCAAGACCCAAGAGCTGTGACAGGCTGAGGGCTTTAATGTCCGTCGCTCCAAATCTTTGTTGTGACGAGACAAAGAACCGAGGAACATACACTCGCGTGACATCTATGGTGCCATGACTTGGGTTTAACCTGGCTGAAACAATCTCTAAGTGGAAGAGGCCAAGCACAACAGGAGCCCAACTCAGCGAAGCTCCCGTGCTAGAAGCAGAAAGCGAAGAAACCCAGTGCAGGGGAAGGCCCATCGTGCTGGAAACTGGGACAGCGAAAAACGAACTCAGCAGAAAGCTCATGCGGCCCAGTCTCAGATTCCAGAAGACCTCCGGTTAAGGTAAGAGATCCTCGCTCCTATGGCTGGAGGACCTTTACAATCTCTCGTTTCTTGTTTCCTCAAACCTCCCACTAAGAGGCGGGTGGCAGGGGCACAATTGAGGGACTCTGGAGAGGCTACTCCTCAGCATGTCCCAAAGGCGCTATCTGCTGAGCCCCAATAGCTGTTACACAAGTCGGTGGGGGCTCTTCTGTCCTTTCTCTTCTCTGTGCCAAAGATTAGACCAATTAAACTGTGAGCACCGGTCAGATATTTAGCGAATTTTTCGGCGAGCTATGAAGGGGATTCTTTGGCATGTTTTTCCCACTGCTTTTTTCTCCTGTCCTTCAGCTCTCTCCCGGGACTCAAGCCCGACCAAAACTAATGAAACTCAGGCTCTGATGTCTCATTGCAAAAATTCATTGAGAGACAAGGCGATAAGAGGTAGATTTGTTAGGATCCAGAGAGAAGCCACCCTTCAGGGTGTGAACCATTGCCGAGGGCAAGGGCTGCAGCCATGGAATTAGGCCTGGCTAGGTTTTGTGAGGGATGGAATTCATATGCTAATGAGTGAGAGGAACATCCCAACCATTGGGGAACCACCCACTTCTCCCTCTTCTGACCTTGTGCCTTGGAGCTGTCCTGCCACCTCTGGGTGTGTCTGTTGGCTTATAGACTGGGGATTAAGGTTTACTTGAATTTGACTTGTCATCTTGGACCCAATTGATTTTAATTGGTTTACATTATACCCTTGTGCTCTGCCCCCTTCCCTCCTGTTTCATGCTCTTTTCCTGAGCCCCATCCAGACCCACTTCTACAATCTTCTGGAGAGACAACCAGAAAATAGCTGGCCTTGGGAGGGAAATACTCTATAATATCCAACCCCTAATCCTACCCAATACTGGTCACACTGGAGATCTTGGGGACGCCCAAACTCCAGTCTGAGGGGTCCCAGGAGGTCATCACGCCTTGACCTGTCTAGGGATCGGTCTTCAAAAGGTTGTCACGCCTCAACCTGTTCGGGGATCCTCTAGTCCCAGGGGTCCCAGAAGGTCGTCACGCCTCGACCTGCCCAGGGACCCAATCCTCAGGAGGCCATCACTCCTCGACCTGCCCAGGGATTCGATCTCTAGGAGGCTGTCATGCCTCAGCCTGCCTGGGGATCTGCACCCTGACCCAGGGACGCCTGGTTCTCAGGTTGCAACAGTTCTGGGTAGGATGAACTTACATCATATCTATTCCCGCCCACAGTGGGCAAAACAAACCTCTTAATTCTACCCAGCATTGGTAACACTGGAGATCTTGGGGACACCCAAACTCCAGTCCGGGGGGGTCCCAGGAGGTCATCACACCTTGACCTGCCTAGGGATCGGTCTTCGAAAGGTTGTCACGCCTCAACCTGTTTGGGGATCCTCTAGTCCCAGGGGTCCCAGGAGGTTGTCACGCCTCAACCTGCCCAGGGCCCCAATCCTCGGGAGGCCATCACGCCTCGACCTGCCCGGGGATTCGATCTCTAGGAGGCTGTCACGCCTCAGCCTGCCTGGGGATCTGCACCCTGACCCGGGGACGCCTGGCTCTCATGTTGCAACAGTTCTGGGTAAGATGAACTTATCTATTCCCGTCCATGGTGGGCAAACTAGCAATGAGTTACAAATCTCTTAATTCTACCCAGCACTGGTCACACTGGAGATCTTGGGGACGCCCAAACTCCAGTCTGGGGGGTCCCAGGAGGTCATCATGCCTTGACCTGCCTAGGGATCGGTCTTCAAAAGATTGTCACGCCTCAACCTGTTCGGGGATCCTCTAGTCCCAGGGGTCCCAGGAGGTCGTCACGCCTCGACCTGCCCAGGGACCCAATCCTCGGGAGGCCTTCACACCTCGACCTGCTTGGGGATTTGATCTCTAGGAGGCTGTCACGCCTCATCCTGCCTGGGGATGTGCACCCTGACCTGGGGACACCTGGCTCTCAGGTTGCAACTGTTCTGGGTGGGATAAGCTTCAGAAAGACTCACCCCTAAGGAAGTCTACCTATGGAAACAGAAAGAAGCCTATTACTTGTGGGACTGTGCCCGGGTCTCAGCAATAACTTGGGAGCCCAATGAGAACCCCATTGCCTTTCTGGAGAGGCTAAAAAAGGCACTCCAAAAGTTTACCAACCTGGACTTAAGACTCTTATGAGGGACGGGTGATTTTAAAGGACAAATTCCTGTCCCAATGTGCATCAGATATCAGAATTAAGTTATAGCAGCTACAACAGCAGGATCCTGCTGCCTCTTTAGATGAGATGGTCCAGACAGCCACCAATACCTTTTATAACAGAGAACAGGAGAAGGAGGCCAAGGCCCAGGAGAAGGAGAGAAAGAAAGAGACAAGGCGTGCCTAGATGCTGGCTGCCCTCCAGAGAAACCCTATGGCAAACCCCGAGTCCTTGAAGGACAAGGCACAAGACATATGCCTGATCTGTAGACAGGCGGGGCATTAGGCCAAAGAGTGTCCAAACCATGACAAGTCTCCTAGAATGGCTTGCCACAAATGCCATCAACTGGGACATTGGGCGGCACTCTGCCCTCGGGACCCAAGAGCCTCAAGGTCAAGTGCCAAGCCTACCCTCACGATGGTTCAAGAGGATTGAAGCAGCCTGCTCCAGCCAGCCCACCTGTCACAGATAACCATCACGGGGCTGGAGCCAAGGGTGCAACTGGATGTGGCAAGTAGGTCCGAGAATTTCTTGGTTGACACAGGGGCTACCTACTCTGTCTTGATCTACTCCGGAGCCTTCTCCTCCCAAACCTGTACCATTTTGGGTGCTACAGGAAAAGCAACTACTAAAAGATTCACCCGAGCACTTCTTTGTTGCTGGGATGGACAAACATTTTCCCACCAGTTTCTGGTGGTCCCTGAGTGTCCTACTCCCTTATTGGGAAGAGATATACTCACTAAACTGGGGACCACCCTTGTGATGGGAAGTTTTTCAGCCCCTAGAGCTCTACAGCTCCTGGTTACTACTGAAGAACCCATTACACCTTCAATAGAGAGGGACAAAAACTATGGGAAGACAAAATTAACCCCCAGGTGTGGGACCATTGGATTCTTGGGCAAGCCCACCAAGCTGAACCGGTCATCATTGTCCTCTGAGATCCCACTCGGTTTCCTAACTGGAAACAATATCCTCTCAAAAGAGGCTCAGGAGGGACTACAGCCTTTAATAAATAAATTCCTTGCTTGTGGGCTACTGGTCCCTACCACTTCGCCATGTAACACCCCAATCCTCTCAGTAAAGAAAAAAGACAGAACCTAGTGAATGGTTCAAGATCTCCAGAATATAAATGAAGCTGTAGTCCCCCTCCATCCCACAGTACCCAATCCCTATGTAATCTTGGGAGAAATCCCACCCAGTGCCAAATGGTTTACAGTCTTGGATCTCAAAGATGCATTTTTTTGCATACCACTGGCTAAAGAATCCCAATACCTTTTTGCCTTTGAGTGGGAGGCCCCAGGAGAAAAACACCAACAGATGACTTGGACAGTATTACCTCAGGGGTTCAGAGATAGCCCCCACCTGTTTGGACAGGCCCTTAGCTGGGATCTCCTAGATCTGGACCTGGGACCTAATGGGAAAATATTACAATACATAGATGACCTACTAATCTGCTCTCCAGATGATAAAAGTGCCCAACAACATGCAATTCAGGTTCTAAACTTCTTGGCAGAAAGGGGATATAATGTCTCCTGTGCTAAGGCACAGATGGTCGAGACAAAGGTCACTTACCTGGGAGTTCAGATTACACACGGGTCCAGGAGGCTGTCCTCTGATCGGGTACAAGAAATTCTCCAGTTGCCCTCCCCCACAACTCGAAAACAATTGCAAGCTTTCCTGGGGCTAACTGGTTATTGTAGAATCTGGATACTCAGTTATGGTCTAATTGCCCAGACCTTATATGAAAGCTTAAAGGGATGAGATGATTCAATCCCACTGATGTGGGGAACTCCTCAAAAGGAGGCAGAAGCTACACTAAAATAGGCCTTAATTCAGGCAGCTGCCTTGAGGTTGCCAAACCCAGAAAAAGCATTCCAACTTTATGTCCATGAAAGAGAGGGAATAGCCTTGGGAGTGTTAACTCAAAGGTTGGGATCTGAGCCCCAGCCTGTAGCTTACTTATCCAAGAGGCTCGATCCAACTTCCCTAGGTTGGCCCCCTCGCCTTCGAAATCTTGCAGCTATTGCAATCATGATAGAAGATGCTTTAAAACTCTCCTTTGGGGGCAAACTAACTATTTTTACCAGCCACCAAGTAAAACAACTCCTAAATGGGAGAGGCCATTTATGGATGTCTAATCAAAGAATCCTCAGATATCAAGTAATGCTGATGGAAAATCCAGGCCTCACTATATCCCCTTGTGAGGTTCTTAACCCAGCCACCCTCCTCCCTACCCCCGAGGGCTCTCTCCCCTTTCACTCTTGTCTAGAAACCTTGGACCACTGGACAAAACCCCGAGAGGGATTGTCAGAAGATCCTCTGACCAATCCGGAGGAAATCTGGTACACTGATGGAAGCAGCTTTGTCTTGGATGGAAAAAGAAGAGCCGGGTATGCAGTAGTCTCCAATTTTGAGACCATAGAGGCTAAGCCTCTGCCAATAGGTACTTCAGCCCAATTAGCTGAGCTCATAGCCCTGACTCAAGCTTTAGAGCTGGGAAAAGGAAAAAGAATAGCCATTTACACTGAATCCAAATATGCCTTTCTGGTGCTACATGCACATGCGGCTGTTTGGAAAGAAAGGGGCCACTTGACCACCCGAGGGTCCCCAATCAAATATGGTGATCAGATTCTTTGACTCTTGGAGGCAGTCCATCTGCCCACTGAGGTTTCAGTCTCCCACTGTAAAGGACACCAAAAAGGGAACACGGAAGTGGCACGAGGGAACCAAGAGCTGATCAGGCAGCTAGGAGAGCAGCATTACAGAACCATGACCTAATAGGGATTGCCACCTTAGTTCCACAGACTAATTTGCCAGAAACTCCTTCATATACTGAAGGTGAGACTCTTAAAGCTAAGAGCGAGGGCTTTCAAGAAGATCATATGGGGTGGTTCCAAAAGGAGGGACTCTTTTTTCTGCCTGGAAACCTCCAGTGGAAGTTGATTAACTCCCTACATGCCACTACTCATTTAGGAGAAAAGGCCCTCCAAAGATTACTAGAAAGGTCCTTCAGAGGAACAGGCCTCCAAACAACTATAAGACAGGTGGTCTCCTCTTGTCCCATTTGCCAATTAAACAACCCTCAAGGAGCTCAAAGACCCCAGCTGGCCCAGCCCATCCAACGATGTGGGGCCTACCCAGGAGAGGACTGGCAGATGGACTTCACCCAGATGCCAGTTTCTCAAGGTATAATACCTATTAGTCATGATAGATACATTCACAGGATGGATTGAAGTCTTTCCCACCCAGACTGAGAAGGCTGAGGAGGTGGTAAAAAAACTGCTCCATGAAATCATTCCAAGATTTGGTCTGCCCAGGTCATTACAAAATGACAATGGGACATCATTTACTTCTAACGTCACCCAAGGAGTCTTGAAAGCATTGGGCATTACTTACTATCTCCATTGTGCCTGGAGGCCTCAATCTTCAGGAAAAGTAGAAAGAGCCAATCAATTATTAAAATCAGCAATAAAAAAGATAACCCAGGAGACCTCCCTGGGATGGAAGGAGGCTTTACCAATAGCTCTCCTCCACACCCACATTGCCCCTAAGGAACAGGTTGGTCTTAGTCCTTATGAGATGCTATATGGGAGACCTTTTGTTTATGTCAATGACCTCTTCCTAGATCCAGAGGTTCAGACCCTCCAGTCTTATACCATGGCCATTGGACAATTCCAACAGGATATATGCTTGTGGGGTATGAACCAGGACCCAAAATATTATCTAAAGAGTCACCACTATATGCTCCAGGAACTCAAGTCCTAATTAAAGTCTGGAAAGATGGGTCCCCAAAGGCTCAACTCCAGCCCACATGGAAGGGCCCCTACTCTGTAATACTTTCTACCCCCACAGCAGTCAAGGTACCAGGACATGACTCCTGGATTCACTACTCACGAGTCAAGCCATGGAAGAAAACAAAAGAGGACACTCAATACACCTGTGAGCCCCTGGGAGATCTCAGATACCTATTCAGAACTACCAATGAGTGTCATTCTAATGAACACCCCCAAAATCTGGTTTCTGGGGATAAGATTTCTCAGGATAACTCTAAGGAGACAACACAGCTTGACAGAGACTGTACTCCAAAACAGACAGGAGATAGATCTTCTGATCCCTGAACAAGGCGGGACTTGAGCTATCCTGGCGATGTGCATTTAAAATTGACCAATGTCCCTACTAGTCCTTGTTATGCTATATTGATGATGCTTGTGATTATTCCAAGTACTGTCAATTGTCTAACCTGTTTTGTCTCTGCCTAGGTCAACCAGCTACAACATGCAGTGCCAGTTCAACAAAGATATAAAACTACAGCTGACCACGGAAAATATCACACACCCTTGGACACCTCTATAAGGACTCTGAGGCTTGAGACTAGCAAGAGGGGGAGGCCCAATACCCCTCGCCACCCCAGTTCAGCAGGAAGTAGCCAGAAAGACCTCGATGCCCCTATTCCCGAAGAATTGGGCCTCCCATCTCTTGAGGGGGGAATGTTAGGTAGGTAGAATAGGGAAAAGTAGTCCAAAATGGCAGTGGCTAAAAGACAAGGAAGGTCTGAGGGCCAGAGTGAAGACTTCAGGCACGACAAACAGAACAAACAGCACTCCTGGCTAAGCCCAATTTGCATAGGGCAGGCCCTGGTGGAGGAAAAAAACATATAAAAGGAGGAGCCAAAGCGCTTTCTCTTGGACTCTCTCTCCCGCGTGCGCACGTGTGCGTGCGCGCGCTCTCTCTCTCTCTCTCTCCCTCCCTCCCTCCCTCCCGTGTGTGCTCTCTCTCTCTTTCTCGCTCTCTCTCTTTCTCCCTCCCCACACACTCCTCCACTCTCTTCTCTTCCAGTCTTGGATTCTCCTGCTGTCTTATAAATAAAATAGAGCTGTAACACTGAAAAAAAAAAAGTAAATATAAAAGGCATGCATGATAAATTAGATTATGGACAACTGTTTATTTTCTGTTACAAATTACTCAAAAGCAGTAATGTGTGAAAATCATGCAAACTAGAAATGGTTTTTCTTGCGTCAACTATAGATGTTCAAGTTGTGATCATTCTTCTGGTGTCAACTTTGGTTTAACCTCAAGTTTCAGTGCAAGAGACTCAAGTCCAGATCATTGTTCTCACTTTGCCAAGTGTTTATGTTTCAACTGAAGGGAAGCCTTTTTTTGTTTTTGTTTTTTTTTACATCCATCATTAAATATTTTTTAAAGACATTCTTGTGTATTTTAATAAAATGTTTGTGTGTGTGTGTGTGTGTATTACATAACATTTAAATACTAGTGCCTATCATACTGGCTAAGTAGAAGATGGCAGTTAGTGTTCTTTTGCTGGCGAGTACAGCAATGAGCAATACATCAAAAATATTTGTCTTAATGAAACATTAGCCATAACCCCCTTTATAGCTGCCATCTCAAATTTCTGTCAAATTATGAAACAAACATTTTTAAGCTTGGGGAAACAAAAATAAAATGGCAGTTATTCTCAAATGGATATGTGTTAATTAAAAGTCCAAAAAAATAAATTTCAAGCTAAAATATTAGAAATAAGAAGTGAATTTTACCAGGTTGATGGCTATAATGTCAGCATACAAAAATAGTTATCATTTTGTAGACTATTTTTGTAGAGTAGCCTGCTTCATTTTATTCTTCGAAGCCAAATTTGCCTGTTACTCCAGGTTCTTTTGACTTACTGTTTTTGCATTTAATCCCCAATGATGAGTAAAACCTCTTTTTTTTTTTTTTCTTTTGGTGTTAGAATCGATTACATTCTTTGGAGCCAAAGATGGAGAAGCTGTTTACAGTTAGCAAAAACAAGACCTGGAACCGACTCTGACTCAGATCATCAGCTCTCATAGCAAAATTCAGGCTTAAACTAAAGAAAGTGGGGAAAACCACTAGGCCAGCAAGGTGTCAGTTCAGTTCAGTCCCTAAGTCATGTCTGACTCTCTGCAACCCCATGGATTGCAGCACGCCAGGGCTCCTTGTCCATCACCAA
The DNA here is from genome assembly GCF_055505025.1 of Bos grunniens. NCBI lineage: Eukaryota > Metazoa > Chordata > Mammalia > Artiodactyla > Bovidae > Bos > Bos grunniens. The sequence goes on along the minus strand of NC_141179.1, from coordinate 80,283,058 downwards.
CTTCCGGAGCTTGCTCAAGCTTATGTTCATCAAGTCGGTGATGCCATCCAACCATCTCATCCTCTGTCATCCCCTTCTCCTCCTGCCTTCAATCTTTCCCAGAATCAGGGTCTTCTTCAATCAGTCAGTTCTTTGCATCAGGTGGCCAAAGTATTGGAGTTTCAGCTTCAGCATCAGTCCTTTCAACGAATATTCAGGACTGATTTCCTTTAGGATGGACTGGTTGGATCTCCTTGCCGTCCAAGAGACTCTCAAGTGTCTTCTCCAACACCACAGTTCAAAAGCATCAATTCTTTGGTGCTCAGCTTTCGTTATAGTCCAACTCTCATATCCATACATGACTACTGGAAAAACCATAGCTTTGACTAGATGGACCTTTGTTGACAAAGTGATGTCTCTGCTTTTTAACATGCTGTCTAGGTTGGTCATAACTTTTCTTCCAAGGAGCAAGTGTCTTTTAATTTCATGGCCACTGTCACCATCTGCAGTGATTTTGGAGCCCCCCCCCCAAAAAAAAAAAAATAATAAGTCTCTCACTGTTTCCATTGTTTCCCTATCTATTTGCCATGAAGTGATGGGACCAGATGCCATGATCTTAGTTTTCTGAATGTTCGTTTTTAAGGTATGACTTAAATCAAATCCTCTGTAAATATGCAGGGGAGATAACTAATAGATTCAAGGCATTAGATCTAGTAAACAATATGCCTGAAGAACTATGGGCGGAGGTCCATAATATTGTACATGGCAAACAGAAGGGGAAAAGGTGGATGTAGTGAAAGATTTCCTCTTCTTGGGCTCTAAGATCACTGTGGATGGTGACTGCAACCATGAAATCAGAAGATGATTGCTTCTTGGCAAGAAAGCTATGAGAAACTGAGATAGTGTGTTGAAAAGCAGACATAACTCTGCCAACAAAGGTCCGTATAGTCAAGGCTATGGTCTTCCCAGTGTTCATGTATGGTTGTAAGAGTTGAATCATAAAAGAAGAAAAAACGCCAAAGAATTGAGGCCTTAGAACTGTGGTGCTGGAGAAGACTCCTGAGAGTCCCTTGGACAGCAAGGAGATCAAGCCACTCAATCTTAAGGGAAATCAACTGAATACTCATTGTAAGGACTGATGCTGAAGCTGAAGCTCCAGTATTTCAGTCATCTGATGCATACAGATGACTCAATGGAAAAGTCCCTGATGCTGGAAAAGACTGAGGGCAGAAGAAGAGGGCATTGGAAGATGAGAGATAGCTGGATGGCATCACTGAGGCAATGTACATAATCTTGAGTAAACTTTGGGAGATGGTGAAGGACAGGGAGGCCTGGCATGCTACAGTCCATGGGATTGCAAAGAGTCTGTCACAATGGGTGACTGAACAACAGCAAACATTTTTATTATGTTTTTTGATGAAAGCTACACATTTAGTTTGATGCTACAGGCTTGTCCTCTTTGAATAGTGGGAAAAAAAAATGTAACCCTTGGAAAGGGAGTTAATATTATTAAGAAACTCCACCTTTTAAGATTTTCATGATTATACTTGGACCCTTAATGAAGATACGAAATATGATATTTGATATCATATGATATAAAATGGTATATAAATATGATATATATTTGATATAAATGGAATTTATTTCAAAATTTTAACACCAAATAATGACAGATTCTCACAGTGTTTTCCAACTATATCTCAATTAAAGGCATTATATCAATGTGTTTATAGTCCTTGTAATTTATCTGCTTCTAATATATGAGTTTCCCAGATTTATCCATATATTGCAAGGATCAATGCCATTTGAAAGTCATCATTTTTTATTTTTTGCTAGAGGTGAGGTCAAAATAAAATATTAAAGCATCCATTTCACTACATTGTGACTTCATCACCCCATTGTGACTCTCACTCCCTCCCACCTACAAATCTTTGAGGCTGTCAAATCATCCCTTAAATGACTAACTGCACATCTAATGGAGATTGGAATGAAAAAGAAAATCTGTACAGATACAGATTTATGCACAAGACAGTCCTTTCAAAATTATGAAGCGGGAATGTATATTTTGCTTAAAATTAAGGTTATTTTCCACTCTTAATTTATTTAGTAGCTCTTTCCAAAACTCACTTTATTCTCTCTCAAAAAATTACTTTGATGTTTAACTATATGCATTTAAACGTATATTTTTGATCTCTCTTTGTAGATTACATTTACTGTCATGCATTTATTGTTGAAAGGTATAGTTGGTGGCACCAGCGGAGGGGGTGGGGGGGAAGGATTAGAAATGATTCAGCTTCTCTAACCTCCGTTCTTAGTGTGCACAGTGAAGGTCCGATGTTCACCCTTGTCCATGATGTTTTGTACATATTTTCAGGTGATTATTGGCCATTTGTATATCTCCTGCGAGACATTTCTGTTCACATCCTTTGTCTGCTTTTAATTTGGGTGTTTTTTCTATTGTTGAATTATAAAAGTGTTTTGTATATTCAATGTATTAGACACATCAGACATATGATTCCCAACTTTTTCCATTGTGAGGGTCACGTTATTTTTTTTTTTTTTTTTTTATTTTTAAACTTTACATAATTGTATTAGTTTTGCCAAATATCAAAATGAATCCGCCACAGGCATACATGTGTTCCCCATCCTGAACCCTCCTCCCTCCTCCCTCCCCACACCATCCCCCTGGGTCATCCCAGTGCACCAGCCCCAAGCATCCAGTATCGCGCATCGAACCTGGACTGGCAACTCGTTTCTTACATGATATTCTACATGTTTCAATGTCACTCTCCCAAATCTTCCCACCCTCTCCCTCTCCCACAGAGTCCATAAGACTGTTCTATACATCAGTGTCTCTTTTGCTGTCTCGTACACCAGGTTATTGTTACCATCTTTCTAAATTCCATATATATGCGTTAGTATACTGTATTTCTGTTTTTCCTTCTGGCTTACTTCACTCTGTATAATAGGCTCCAGTTTCATCCACCTCATTAGAACTGATTCAAATGTATTCTTTTTAATGGCTGAGTAATACTCCATTGTGTATATGTACCACTGCTTTCTTATCCATTCATCTGCTGATGGACATCTAGGTTGCTTCCATGTCCTGGCTATTATAAACAGTGCTGCGATGAACATTGGGGTACACATGTCTCTTTCCCTTCTGGTTTCCTCAGTGTGTATGCCCAGCAGTGGGATTGCTGGATCATAAGGCAGTTCTATTTCCAGTTTTGTAAGGAATCTCCACACTGTTCTCCATAGTGGCTGTACTAGTTTGCATTCCCACATACAATGGATTAAAGACAATCTCTTTAACAAGTGGTGCTGGGAAATCTGGTCAACCACGTGTAAAAGAATGAAACTAGAACACTTTCTAACACCATACACAAAAATAAACTCAAAATGGATTAAAGATCTAAACGTAAGACCAGAAACTATAAAGCTCCTAGAGGAGAACATAGGCAAAACACTCTCTGACATACATCACAGCAGGATCCTCTATGACCCACCTCCCATAATATTGGAAATAAAAGCAAAAATAAACAAATGGGACCTAATTAACCTTAAAAGCTTCTGCACATCAAAGGAAACTATTAGCAAGGTGAAAAGACAGCCTTCAGAATGGGAGAAAATAATAGCAAATGAAGCAACTGACAAACAACTAATCTCAAAAATATACAAGCAACTCCTACAGCTCAACTCCAGAAAAATAAATGACCCAATCAAAAAATGGGCCAAAGAACTAAATAGACATTTCTCCAAAGAAGACATACAGATGGCTAACAAACACATGAAAAGATGCTCAACATCACTCATTATCAGAGAAATGCAAATCAAAACCACTATGAGGTACCATTTCACACCAGTCAGAATGGCTGCGATCCAAAAGTCTACAAATAATAAGTGCTGGAGAGGGTGTGGAGAAAAGGGTCACGTTATTTAATACTTTGAGAATGTCCTTTGACAGACAAAACTTTGTTTTAATTTTCATTTATATAAAGTCAAATTATTTATTTTTGTTTTTTGTACTGTTTATGTGTCATGTCTAAGACACCTGTCAGGAGCTAAAGTGACTTGGGAGAGAGAAAACTGAGCTGCCAATTAAATTAACAAACCATAAACATAAGATTTAAGATTGTAACCACTTATTACAATGATAATCTCATCATAGCTCATGAAGGTTAATCATTATTTTTATATTTATTCTCAGTTTATATTTCCCGAATGGCCTGGCTGGACAAACACAATCTGATGATGCTGAATGAATTCATCCTCGTTGGAATCACCGATCTCCCTGAGCTACAGGCGCCTTTGTTTGGACTCTTCCTCATTGTTTACATGGTCTCAGTGGGGTATAACCTGGGCTTGATCATTCTCACCATGATAGACTCCAGGCTACACACACCCCTGTACTTTTTCCTCATACACCTGGCTTTTACTGATCTTGGTTACTCAACAGCGTAGGACCCAAAATGCTAGTAAATTTTGTCATAGATCAGCGTACAATCTCTTATGATTGATGTGATACTCAGCTCTCTTTCTTCAGTAGGTTTATCACCAGTGAAATTTTCATTCTTTCTGCTATGGCCTATGACTGCTACATGGCCATCTGTAACCCTCTGCTCTATACAAGCATCATGTCACAAAGGTTATGTCACACACTAGTGGCCATTCGTATCTAGACAGCCTCTTTTTGTCTCTGCTAACCATCATAAAAATTTTTATTTCATCGTTTTGTGGTCATGATGTCATTAAGCATTTCTATTGTGATAGTCTGCCCTTGATATCTTTGCTTTGTTCAGACAAACGTGAAATTAAATGGATAATTCTGATTTTTTCAATTTTTAATTTGGTTTCATCTCTTCTGATAGTTCTCATGTCCTATATCTTGATCCTTGTCGCCATCTTTAGGATGAACTCAGCGGAAAGCAGACACAAGGCTTTCTCCACCTGTGGATCTCATATGACAGTGACAGTCATATTATATGGTATTCTCTTCTTTATGTACATGCAGCCCAAATCCAGTGATTCCTTTGATACTGATAAAATGACATCTTTATTTTATACTTTATTAATACCCATGCTGAGAGAAGGCAAATGCACCCCCACTCCAGTACTCCTACCTGGAAAATCCTATGGACGGAGGAGCCTGGTAGGCTGCAATCCAAGGGGTCGCTGAGGGTCGGACGCGATGGAGCGACTTCACTTTCACTTTTCACTTTCCACTTTCATGAATTGGAGAAGGAAATGGCAACCCACTCCAGTGTTCTTCCCTGGAAAATCCCAGGGATAGGGGAGCCTGGTGGGCTGCCGTCTATGGGGTCACAGAGAGTTGGACACGACTGAAGTGAATTAGCAGCAATCAGATCAGATCAGATTACATTAGTGGCTCAGTCGTGTCCGACTTCTTGTGACCCCATGAATTGCAGCACGCCAGGCCTCCCTGTCCATCACCAACTCCCAGAGTTCACTGAGACTCATGTCCATCGAGTCAGTAATGCCAAACAGCCATCTCTTCCTCTGTCGTCCCCTTCTCCTCTTGCCCCCAGTCTCTCCCAGCATCAGAGTCTTTTCCAATGAGTCAACTCTTCGCATGAGGTGGCCAAAGTACTGGAGTTTCAGCTTTAGCATCATTCCTTCCAAAGAAATCCCAGGGCTCCTTCAGGATGGGCTGGTTGGATCTCCTTGCAGTCCAAGGGACTCTCAAGAGTCTTCTCCAACACCACAGTTCAAAAGCATCAATTCTTCAGCGCTCAGCCTTCTTCACAGTCCAACTCTCACATTCATACATGACCACAGGAAAAACCATAGCCTTGACTAGACAAACCTTTGTTGGCAAAGTAATGTCTTTGCTTTTCAATATGAATCTAGGTTGGTCATAACTTTCCTTCCAAGGAGTAAGCGTCTTTTAATTTCATGGCTGCAGTCACCATCTGTAGTGATTCTGGAGCCCAGAAAAATAAAGTCTGACACTGTTTCCACTGTTTCCCCATCTATTTCCCATGAAGTGATGGGACCAGATGCCATGGTCTTCATTTTCTGAATGTTGAGCTTTAAGCCAACTTTTTCACTCTCCACTTTCACTTTCATCAAGAAGCTTTTGAGTTCCTCTTCACTTTCTGCCAGAAGGGTGGTGTCATTTGCATATCTGAGGTTATTGATATTTCTCCCAGCAATCTTGATTCCAGCTTGTGTTTCTTACAGTCCAGTGTTTCTCATGATGTACTCTGCATATAAGTTAAATAAGCTGGGTGACAATATACAGCTTTGACGAACTCCTTTTCCTATTTGGAAACAGTCTGTTGTTCCATGTCCAGTTCTAACTGTTGCTTCCTGACCTGCATACAAATTTCTCAAAGGGCAGATCAGGTGGTCTGGTGTTCTCATCTCTTTCAGAATTTTCCACAGTGTATTGTGATCCACACAGTCAAAGGCTTTGGCATAGTCAATAAAGCAGAAATAAATGTTTTTCTGGAACTCTCTTGCTTTTTCCATGATCCAGTGGATGTTGGCAATTTGATCTCTGGTTCCTCTGCTTTTTCTAAAACGAGCTTAAACATCAGGAAGTTCACGGTTCATGTATTGCTGAAGCCTGGCTTGGACAATTTTGAGCATTACTTTATTAGTGTGTGAGATGAGTGCAATTGTGCGGTAGTTTGAGCATTCTTTGGCATTGCCTGTCTTTGGGATTGGAATGAAAACTGACCTTTTCCAGTCCTGTGGCCACTGCTGAGTTTTCCAAATTTGCTGGCATATTGAGTGCAGCACTTTCACAGCATCATCTTTCAGGATTTGGAATAACTTAACTGGAATTCTATCACCTCCACTAGCTTTGTTCGTAGTGATGCTTTCTAAGGCCCACTTGACTTCACATTCCAGGATGTCTGGCTCTAGGTGAGTGATCACACCATCGTGATTATCTGGGTCATGAAGATCTTTTTTGTACAGTTCTTCTGTGTATTCTTGCCATCTATTCTTAATGTCTTCTGTTTCTGTGAGGTCCATACCATTTCTGTCCTTTACTGAGTCCATCTTTGCATGAAATGTTCCTTTGATATCTCTGATTTTCTTGAAGAAATTTCTTGAAGAAATCTCTAGTCTTTCCCATTCTGTTGTTTTCCTCCATTTCTTTGCATTGATTACTGAAGAAGGCTTTCTTATCTTTTCTTGCTATTCTTTGGAACTCTGCATTCAGATGCTTATATCTTTCCTTTTCTACTTTGCTTTTCACTTCTCTTCTTTTCACAGTTATTTGTAAGGCCTCCCCAGACAGCCATTTTACTTTTTTGCATTTCTTTTCCATGGGGATGGTCTTGATCCCTGTCTCCTGTACAATGTCACAAACCTCATTCCCTAGTTCATCAGGCACTCTATCTATCAGATCTAGGCCCTTAAATCTATTTCTCACTTCCTTTGTATAATCATAAGTGATTTGATTTAGGTCATATCTGAATGGTCTAGTGGTTTTTCCCTACTTTCTTCAATTTAAGTCTGAATTTGGCAATAAGGAGCTCATGGTCTGAGCCACAGTCAGCTCCTGGTCTGGTTTTTGCTGACTGTATAGAGCTTCTCCATCTTTGGCTGCAGAGAATATAATCAATCTGATTTCGGTGTTGACCATCAGATGATGTCCATGTATAGAGTCTTCTCTTCTGTTGTTGGAAAAGAGTGTTTGCTATGACCAGTGCATTTTCTTGGCAAAACTCTATTAGTCTTTGCCCTTCTTCATTCCGTATTCCAAGGCCAAATTTGCCTGTTACTCCAAGTGTTTCTTGACTTCCTACTTTTGCATTTCAGTTCCCTATAATGAAAAGGACATCTTTTTTGGGTGTTAGTTCTAAAAGGTCTTGTAGGTCTTCATAGAACCGTTCGACTTCAGCTTCTTCAGCATTACTGGGTGGGGCATAGACTTGGATTACTGTGATATTGAATGGTTTGCCTTGGAAATGAACAGAGATCATTCTGTCATTTTTGAGATTGCATCCAAGTACTGCATTTCAGACTCTTTGGTTGACCATGATGGCTACTCCATTTCTTCTGAGGGATTCCTGCCCACAGTAGTAGACATAATGGTCATTTGAGTTAAATTCACCCATTCCAGTCCATTTCAGTTCTCTGATTCCTAGAATGTCAACATTTACTCTTGCCATCTCTTGTTTGACCACTTCCAATTTGCCTTGATTCATGGACCTGGCATTCCAGGTTCCTATGCAATATTGCTCTTTACAGCATCAGACCTTGCTTCTATCACCAGTCACATCCAAAGCTGGGTATTCTTTTTGCTTTGGCTCCATCCCTTCATTCTTTCTGGAGTTATTTCTCCACTGATCTCCAGTAGCATATTGGGCACCTATTGACCTGGGGAGTTTCTCTTTCAGTATCCTATCTTTTTGCCTTTTCATACTGTTCATGGGGTTCTCAAGGCAAGAATATTGAAGTGGTTAGCAGCAATACCCATGCTGAATCCAATGATCTACAGTTTGAGGAACAAAGAGGTGAAAATGCCCTGTCTATAAATTGGAAAATATGTGCAAATATACTATTTAAAATTTACTCTAGGATATGTTAACAATGGGCAATCTATTAGTGAATGCATACCATTATTGGTGTTGTTTAAGCCTTGTAAATTTACCTCTATTGGATGAACAAGAATTGATGTATGAGAAGCATAGAAATAAAGAAAACTATTCATTACTCTGAAACAAAATATATCATTAACAGATGACTAATCCCTGCTCAGATATTCACCCATGCCTTGTTTCAGGCCCTCATCTGCTGTTCCCGCGTGTTCTTATGTGTGGCCTATTATGTGTCTCTTCCTTAAAACACTTATTTTTATAAACCAGATAATGTATAGTACATTCACAGTTTTTCTGTAGTGCTAGCAGAGTAAAAGTTACAAAAAAGAATGGCTGATAAATATTACATAAGTGATTCATTGAAGAAATTAAACATGCATTGGCTTTTTAACAACCAAGACTCATTCTTCATGAGGCTTAGAGAAAATACAGAAAATTTGCAGAATGAAAAGTGAGCTGTATAGTATTATTGATGTTGTTGAGCAATATTAAAATGAAAAAGAGGACATAGCCAGGATGGAGCCTAAATTTTGATTAAAGTTGTCAGGTGGCCTTGTGTAAGAATGATGCTTAAATAAACACTTGAGAAGTTGAGTGAATGGAATATGTGTATATTTAGGGGAAGTCTGCTCCCAGTCAAAAAATGAGCAGAAGATCTAAATAGACATTTCTTCAAAAAGACATACAAATGGCCAATAAGCATATAAAAAGATGCACAACTTTGATAATTATTAGAGAAATGCAAATCAAAACTACAGTAAGATATCACTTCCCACTGTTCAGAATGACTATCATTTTAAAAGTCTACAAATAGTATATGCCAGAGAGGGTATGAAGAAGAGGAAATCCCCCTCCACTGTTGGTGGAAATATAATTTGGTGCTGCCACTATGGGGTCGCAAGAGTCGGGCACGACTTAGCGACTGAATCGCCATCACCGCTATGGAAAACAGTATGGAGGTTCCTGTACAAGCTAAAGTTTCCATATGATCCAGCAATCCCACTTCTGAGCACACATATGGAGAACAGCAATTCAAAAAAATACATGAACCTAAAGGTTCATAGAAGTGCTATTAACAATAGAAGCACTGTTAACAATAGAAGCACTATTAACAATAGAAGCACTATTAACAGTAGCCAAGACATGGAAGACACCTGCCCGCTGAGGGATGGACAGATAAAGATGTGGTGTGTGTACATGATGAAATACTGTTGTCATAAAAATAGAGTGAAATAATGCCACTTATATCAATATTGATAAATTTAGAGTGTATCATACTAAGTGATGTCAGGAAGAGGAAGACAAATACCGCATGATATCACTTACATGTGGAATCTAAAAGCAATGCTACAAACTAGCTTAGCAACAGAACAGAAATAAACTCCTAGACGCATGGAAAAAAAGCTTATGGTTACCAAAGCGGAAAGTGGGGGGAGGGATCAATGTGGAACTTGGAAATAGATAAAGACTAGAAGGCAATGGCACCCCACTCCAGCACTCTTGCCTGGAGAATCCCATGGATGGAGGAGCCTGGTGGGCTGCAGTCCATGGGGTCGCTGGGAGTCAGACACGACTGAGCAACTTCACTTTCACGAATTGGAGAAGGAAATGGCAACCTACTCCAGTGTTCTTGCCTGGAGAATCCCAGGGACGGGGGAGCCTGGTGGGCTGCTGTCTATGGAGTTGCACAGAGTCAGACACAACTGAAGCGACTTAGCAGTATATATATATATATATATATCTCCATTATGGTTTATTACAGGATATTAAATATAGTTCCCTGTCCTATATATATATCAGAGAAGGCAATACCACCCCACTCCAGTACTCTTTCCTGGAAAATCCCATGGACGGAGGAGCCTGGTAGGCTGCAGTCCATGGGGTCGCTAAGAGTCAGACACGACTGAGGACTTCAGTTTCACTTTTCACTTTCATGCGTTGGAGAAGGAAATGGCAACCCACTCCAGTGTTCTTGCCTGGAGAATCCGAGGGATGGGGGAGCCTGGTGAGCTGCCATCTATGGCGTCGCACAGAGTTGGACACGACTGAAGTGACTTAGCAGCAGCAACAGCAGCATATACATACATATATATATATATATATATATATATATATATATAAAATCTACCTGATGTATTGTTACTTTCAGTTTATTTAATTACTTACATAATGTCTAGAGAGACACTTTTTCCTTTAAAGGACTTCAGTGTTTGCTTTTGAAGACCTTCAAATGATTAGATGAAGCCCACTTATATTTTGAGGAGCATTTGGCTGTACTGAAATCTATTCATTTAAAAGTTAATAAAAATTTAAAAAATAATAATTTTCACAGTGACACTGGACTGATATTTAACTAAACAAATGGGCACCACAGCTATCCAAATGGGTACAGAAATTAACCATGAAAGCAGGAAAAAAGGGAATATTAATAAAGAGTAAAAAATAGGAAACCAATGTATGTAACTTATTTACAGGTACATACAAACTGCTCTGGATTATTAATAAATACACTTCATTACTTGCATTCTGTGATATTTTAATGCTTCAGGGACAGTCAAGAAATTGCTTGGCAACTCCTCAGGGAGAGTCAGAGAGGGAGAGAAAAATGCATAAATTGTTCTCACTGTTTGTGTTGCAAAGCACATGAGAAAGTCAAACAGAGGTTTCATTACAGGTAAATAGCATATTTCATGTGGTGCCTTATTTTAACAGTAGATGGATAGCTTTGGTGGCATTTGCAAGATAGCAGTTTTACTCTATGACAAATCACAGCAAAACATGAGGATATTTGGCTCTTTTCCATGTACAACTTTCTACTGATAATGTATGAGCAGAATAGAACTGCAACCCTTTTCCTGCCTATAACTGTTCAAATATTTTCACAAATACTAAGGAGCATCTTTGAAATGTCAGTGTCATATTATTTAATATTTGGAGGCCTGGTGTGCTGCAGTCCATTGGATCACAGAGACTGACATGACTTAGGGACTGAACAATAGCAACAAATGTTTTCTATAAATTCATTGTATGAATAAGAAAGGACACAACTGTGGGACAAGAAAACCTGAAGATTCAGTAATTAAAAAAAAAAAAATTAGAATTACAAAGCTGCTGGTGGTCAATTTCTCGTTTGGTGTTCTTCCAAGTCCTTAGTCAGTTAGTGACTCTGGGGTATTATTGCCTTCTCAAAATATTGTGTTTTTAATGAATAATTAAATCAATATATTCATGGGAGTGTTTCTGATGTTTTAATGAGCAAAAGCAGGGTTTTCCATCTTGCATTGTGATGTGAAAAGAAATTTTTGGAGGCTAGGGATTTCGAGTACCCAGTTTTACGGTGAATCTACAATCCAGCAAGTTCAGTTCCAGTGGAATTGGACAAAAAACACATAATTTTTTAGAGTATAGTTCTAAAAATAATAATCAGGAGGTCAGCACAGGTAGTAAACTATTAAGTGACTTAGCAGCAGTAGCAGTAAACTACGGAAAAGTAGTTTCATACATTTCATACAATTCTAAAGCTGGTGAAACAAACAAAAAAATTATCTTCAATGCCCCCTCTCCCCCCGCCTTATCTTACAGGAAAATCAGCATTTACCAGTGTAGTTTTTTTTTTTTTTTTTTGGCTGTAGCCTTTCATAAGCAAATAAACAAAGATTTATGTAACTTCATGTTTTCCTATTTGTAGTGCCATATTTCTGATATAAGAAATCATGTATATGGGGATAGGTTAGGACATCAGAGGTTCAAAACCTTATAAGCAATGTATTTGATGAGATAAATGTGGATTTCCAATCAACACATACATAATCTAATTTTATGAATATTATATTTTTATTTACTTTTCTAGAGTTCACAGAGAATCCTGATACTTGTTTTTCTTGTAATAGTATCAATTCTATTTCTTATTCTTTTTTTTTTTTTTTTTTAGTAAAGCATTAGTACATTTTAAAAAATGACTTTTTTTTCCCTTGCTATTGCTTTTCTTTTTTCCTTTTTTTTTGGGGGGGAGGGGGGCTCCAAAATCACTGCAGATGGTGACTGCAGCCATGAAATTAAAAGACGCTTACTCCTTGGAAGGAAAGTTATGACCAACCTAGACAGCATATTCAAAAGCAAAGACATTACTTTGCCAACAAAGGTCCGTCTAGTCAAGGCTATGGTTTTTCCCGTGGTCATATATGGATGTGAGAGTTGGACTGTGAAGAAGCCTGAGCACTGAAGAATTGATGTTTTTGAACTGTGGTGTTTGAGAAGACTCTCGAGAGTCCCTTAGACTGCAAGGAGATCCAACCAGTCCTTTCTGAAGGAGATCATTCCTGGGATTTCTTTGGAAGGAATGATGCTAAAGCTGAAACTCCAGTACTTTGGCCACCTCATGCGAAGAGTTGACTCATTGGAAAAGACTCTGATGCTGGGAGGGATTGGGTGCAGGAGGAGAAGGGGACGATGGAGGATGAGATGGCTGGATGGCATCACTGACTCGATGGATGTGAATCTGAGTGAACTCCGGGAGTTGGTGATGGACAGGGAGGCCTGGCATGCTGTGATTCATGGGGTCACAAAGAGTCGGACACGACTGAGTGACTAAACTGAACTGATTGCTTTTCTTTTAGTTGTTGACACTCCATCGTGTCTGACTCATTGTAACCCCATGGACTGCAGCATGCCAGGTCTCCCTGTTCTTCACCATCTACTGGATCCTGCTCAAACTTAAGTCCATTGAGTTGATGATGCCATCCAACCATCTCATCCTCTGTCGTCCTCTTCTCCTCCAGCCTTCAATCTTTCCGAGCATCAGGGTCTTTTCTAATGAGTCAGCTCTTCACATACGATGGCCAAAGTATTGGACCTTCAGCTTCAGCATTAGTCCTTCCAATGAATATTCAGGATTTATTTCCTTTAAAACTGACTGGCTGGATCTTCTTGCAGTCCAAGGGACGCTCAAGAGTCTTCTCCAACACCACAGTTTAAAAGCGTCAATTCTTCAGTGCTCAGCCTTTTTTATGGTTCAACTCTCACATATATGCATCACTACTGGAAAACCATAGCTTTGACTATACAGTCCTTTGTTGGCAAAGGACACCTTGTTCCATGTCTGGTTCCATCTGTTGCTTCTTGCATATGGGTTTCTCAGGAGGCAGATTAGGTGGTCTATTATTACCATCTCTTTAAGAATTTTCCCATTTGTTGTGATCCACAGTCAAAGGCTTTGGCACAGTCAATGAAGCAGAAGTAGATATTCTTCTGTAATTCTCTTGCTTTTTCTATTATCCAACAGATACTGGCAATTTGATCTCTGGTTCCTCTGCCTTTTCTAAATTTAGTTTGAACATCTGGAAGTTCTCGATTCATGTAATGTTGAATCCTAGCTTGGAGAATTTTGAGCATTTCTTTGCTTGCATGTGAGATGAGTGCAATTGTGTGGTAGTTTGAACATTCTTAGGCACTGCCTTTCTTTGGTATTAGAATCAAAACTGACCTTTTCCAGTCCTGCGGCCACTGCTGAGTTTTGCAAATTTGCTGCCATATTGAGTGATCACACCATTTTGGTTATCTGGGTCATTAAGTTGTTTTTTTTTAATTTTTAATTTTTTTTGGTTCTTCTGTGAATTTTACTAGTTCTTCTTAATATTTTCTGCTTCTGTTTGGTCCAAACATTTCTGTCCTTTATTGTGCCCATATATGCATGAAATATTCCCTTGATATCTGTAATTTTCTTGAAGAGATCTCTAGTATTTCCCATTCTATTGTTTTCCTCTATTTTTTTTTTCCCTCTATTTCTTTGCATTGATCACTTAGGAAGGCTCTTATCTGTCCTTACTATTCTCTGGAACTCTGCATTCAGATGCTATATCTTTCCTTTTCTCCTCTGTCTTTAGCTTCTCGTCTATTGTCAGCTATTTGTAAGGCCTCTTCAGACAACCATTTTGCCTTTTTGCATTTCTTTTTCTTGGGGATGGTTTTGATCACCACATACTGTGCAGTGTTGCAAACCTTGGTCAATTCTTTTACGTTAAAAAATCTACATTCTAGTCTGGTATCATTCTGTTTTCTGAGTAATATTCATGATAAGAATGATGTCTTCTGAGGACTATTCATATGTATCTTTAATTCACTGTACTTATACCTCTGCGTTTAATGTTGTATGGATGCTATTTGCAGCCTTAATGTGAAAGCAGACAAAAAACATTCTGGAAATGTATGATACATATAAACATAGATAGATAGATACAGATGTATGCTTGTATATCCTTTTTTAACTTTTTTCAGTATGTGACATGGACATGAGTCTGAGTGAACTCTGGGAGTTGGTGATGGACAGGGAGGCCTGGCATGCTGTGGTTCATGGGGTCGCAAAGAGTCGGATACGACTGAACAACTGAACTGACTGACTGACTGATTGTGTAATATATAACAATTTAAAACTTTTCTTTTTCTATAGATAACCCTTTTATCCAAAGGAAGTATTTATGAAACTTCATTATCTAAAACCAATTTTAGTTACATCACAGTCTCTCGAGTTACTCAGTTTCCTCATTGTGACCTCGGTTTCTCCTTGGCTAAATATACTGTCCGTGTTACAAATAATTCAGTATATGTCAGTTTTAATGAAAATGCAGTTGGGGAGGAAGAAAAATGTTACATTTTAAGTAAATATATATTACATATTTTAAGTTATATAGAAGATTAAAATACCTAGAGCAAGAGCTCACTGATGGTCCCAGTTGCAGTCATGCGGAGGGGTCATGGGGGGAGTGGGGACACTGAGGGCTGTTTCCTGGGTAACACAGCCCTCAGTCTATTCACCATCATACACCCAAGAAGGAAGTCACACAAAAATAATTTATATATGCATATGTAAGGAGAATCCAAATCAGGTAGCGTGCTTTCTCCACTAAGAAATTAAAAGCAAATGCACACAAAAATTCTATGTATTAGACATTGAAGGGTATTTTCAGATAACATAAATGGAATTAAATGTTTAAATCTCATATATCTTCCCAACAACCTGGCAGGAAAGAGATTGAAATAACCTACCATATTTGCCAGGGTACTCGTTTGCATATACAAAAAGTATAGCTGTAACAGAGATTATATCAACCCATGTATGTTATATGGAATGTTTCCCTGTTAAGTAAAAATAAAAATAAAAACACAGTGTGGTATGATGTTAGAACTCCCTTATTTTTAAACCTCTGTTCAATTCTGTATAATTCCTTGTTGCTACATCAAACACTTTGTTATCCCACAGATTGTATCCACTGAATTTTCTTGACAAGGATACTGGAGTGGGTTGCCATTTCCTCCTCCAGGGTATCTTCCAACCCAGGTATTGAACGCATGTCTTCTGAGTCTCCTGCATTGCAAGCAGATTCTTTACTCACTAAGCCATTGGAGAAGCTCCTTTGTTGTTTTGGGGGCAGCCCTAATATACTAGGATAAATACCAGTCTCACTGGTTTCTAACTACCTCCAGTGCTGACAACCAAAATGCCGCAAAATACTGTTACATGTTCTTTGGGGGGTTAATCTTCATCACTGAAAAACTATAGGTCTCTCTCTTTCTCCAGATGTATATTTACCTCTCTTTTTTATTTCTATTTATATTTGTATGTTTTATTTATAGGATGCAGAATTTTTTCTTTGTGTTTAAAATATAATTTAAATTTATTTTATTTATATGTATGTAAACTAAAAGAAATCACTAAAGTTCATTAATGACATCATTGACTATATGATGTCTCTATTAAAATAGGTTCTCTGGTTAAATGGAAACACACAATGGAACAGTGCTGAGCGAATTCATCCTCATGGGAATCACAGACCGCCCTGAGCTGCAGGCTCCATTGTTTGGGCTCTTCCTCATCATCTACATGATCTCAGTGGTGGGCAACTTGGGCATGGTCATCCTCACTAAGGTGGATGCCAGGCTACAGACACCCATGTACTTCTTCCTCAGGCACCTGGCTCTTACTGATCTGGGTTATTCAACATCTGTAGGACCCCAAATGTTGGTAAATTTTGTTGTGGATCAGAATAAAATTTCCTATCATTTGTGTGCCACACAGCTGGCTTTCTTCATCATGTTCATTATTAGTGAGATTTTTATTCTGGCCACAATGTCCTGTGACCGCTACGTGGCCATCTGTCACCCCCTGCTTTACACAGTCATCATGTCACAAAGGGTGTTCCGGGCACTGGTGGCAATCCCCTACCTCTATAGCACATTAGTTTCTCTTCTAGTCACTGTAAACATTTTTAATTCATCCTTCTGCGGCTATAACATCATCAGTCATTTCTACTGTGACAGTCTCCCCATATTATCACTGCTCTGTTCAAACACACATGAAATTGAATTAATTATCCTGGCCTTAACATGATTTAATTTGATTTTCTCTCTTCTAATAGTCCTTGTGTCTTACCTGCTCATCCTCACAGTTATTGTCAGGATGAACTTCAGTAGACTGAAGGTAGGTGGAAGGCTTTTTCTACCTGTGGATCCCACCTGACAGTGGTCACTGTATTCTATGGGACTTTGATATTTATGTATGTGCAACCAGAGTCCAGTCATTCCTTTGACACTGATAAAATGGCATCTATATTTTACACCCTTGTTATTCCCATGTTGAACCCCTTGATCTATAGCTTAAGAAACAAAGATGTAAAATACGCACTACAAAGGACATGGAAAAAACTTTGCAATATCTTTCCTTAAAAGCCACTGTCAATGTCATTCCTACAAACTAGGTTGGCTACTTTCCACCTTGTGGTGGGTGCTTCCAGAGGGAAAAGCAAATACATATAAGATGATCATGAATTTGGAGTATTCTACTTGATAGTCACACTCCTAAGTGATATAAACACATTGGCAAAAAGAAAAAGGCAAAACCTTTGCCATCTCTGAGAAGTGATGAAATATAGGCATAACAATTAAGTATATTTTAGAGGACAGTAGAATAGACCATCAGAGCAATCAAGGACTGTGTGTATGCTATGTGAGGGTAAGGAAGAATAGTAGGTACAGAAGGGAAATTTAAATGACTTAATTGCCACAACTTGATCATAATATGTTTCTGTGTGAGTTATGGAAGTTTTCCCCCCACTTATATGTGTTAGTTTCTTACATTTGTACTTTGTTATCTGTCTTTCTTCAAATGTGGGGAATTCTTGCCTATTAATTCCTTAAATAAACTATTTTAGTGGTGTTGTCTAAGTCCCTTAGTATCTCTTCACTTATTATTATTACTATTAGTATTATTATTATTCACTCCTCATACTCAATACTTTAAAATGACTTGAGTTTAATTCCTTGATTATTAACTGGATTGTTCTAATCTGTTGGTAAAACCAGGTAGTAAAATTTTAATTCAATTGTTATGTTTTTGGCTTTTGAGTTTTTGATTTGGTTCTCTTTAAATTACTTTCTACCTCTGTTTGTGTCCTCAGTTTGTTTATATATGGGAGAGTTATGTTTATTTGAATTGATCTATTTTCCTTGTTTCCTTGTGATATTTCTGTGTGTTTCTTTGTGATGCCCTGTGATATTTTGTTAAAAATTTGGCATTTGAAAAAAGCAAGCACTTCTCCCATGATCTGTGGTATGGACTCTCAAATCAGACTGGCATAAAAACTCAAAAGTCCTGTCTCTATCTCTGTCTACACAGGAACACTCACAGAGGCAGATATGTGATGTGTGTATCATGTAGAATTTGTTCACAACATATTAACATGTCAAACTTAAGGCTTTTTATTGGCCTATATGTTGTAGTAGTGTTCATGATAGCTGAGGATGAAAAAACAACAACATATACATTTATAAAGAAAAGATCCACAACTTTCTTTATGTATTTTTTACTGTAATGAATAAAGAAGAAAAAAACCACATCATGGTATATGACAAATAATCAGCAAATTACATTAAACAATGCAATTTGCTGTTCAATAATAATAGGTAGACAGTATAAAACATATGTGCACAAAATATGACAATACTGCAAAATATATTGATCATGCAAGGCTTACATGAAGCACAGTAGAATCTGTGAATTGAGACAGAAAAATGAGAATGGGTATTGCATGTGGTAGTGAAAATGTTGAATTCAACATTTCAGTACATTGAAATGTAATGAAAACAAAGCAAGTGAAAGAGAATTCTGTAATAAAAATGACACTGATGCTGTATGGAATGAGAATGTAAAATAGAAGTAGCTAATTCCTCTCCTTAGAGTTTTAAAAAGAAAAAAAAGAAAAGGGAAACATGATCTTATCTAGACACATCATATTATTATATTTAATGCATTTAAACATTTTAAATAAGACAATGACTTAATACATCTCCATTATGCTATCCACTTAAGGAGATCACTGAGGAGCTACAGGAATGCTGAAGGGCTTGTACTATGGATAAAATATATCTTAATCCAAATCTTTATGAGGTTGTATTAGGGTGAACCATAGGAACAGAATTAATATGAACTAAAGTATGGGCTGCTGCCTATGGGGTCGTACAGAGCTGGACTTGACTGAAGCGACTTAGCAGCAGCAGCAGCAAGTATGAGGAAAAGGAAAATGAAATGCACAGAAATAATCCTGACTAGGCTATTGGGAAACACAAATTGCTCAAGACTACTAATAGCCACATCTCCTCCCTTGTTGCTGTTAAGATTTCAAATGCTTCAGGGATAATCAAGAAATTGCTTGGCATCTCCTTAGGGAGAGTCTCAAAGGGCAGAAACGAATTCATAAATTGTTCACAATATGTATTTTATGAAGCACACGAGAAAGCCATGACAGAGTTTTCATTACAGGTAAACAGATAGTATATTTTGTGTGGTGCCATATTTTACCAATATCTAGATTGTCTGATGATTTGCAATATAGCACTGATTCTACGCCCCTTGTAGGCATCAAGTTGGTCATGGTGGGGGCACTGAGGACTCTTACATGGAAACACAATATCTATTCATCATCATACCTCTGAAAAAAAGTTCAGTCACACAAACAGAATTTGTATGTACATGTATAAAAAAAACCTGTTTTAGGTAACTTGCTGTCTCCATTAAGAAATGAAAAATAAATATCAGGAAAATCCTATTTAGCTGACATACGAAGATATTTCCAGGTTCCATGAACATACAGAAAGAGTTCATTCTTAGTTATCTTCCCAACAACCTTGCAAGAAATAGTTGATTTTGCTGATGGATATAAAGATATTAGGGGCTTCCACTATGGCTCAGTGGAAAAAAATCCACCCGCACTGCAGGAGACAAGGGTTCAGTCCCCTGGAGGAAGGCACAGAAAGCCACTCCAGGATTCTTACTTGGATAACCCTGTGGATAGAGAAGGCAGGTGGGCTAAGGTGCATGGGGTTGGGAAGAGTCAGACACAACTCAAGTGACTGAGCAGGCATGCATGCATAAAGAGATTAAGATAGCTTGTATTTGCCAAAGTACTACTTTGTATGTACCAAAAATGTACATATAATGGATTATATCGTCTATGCACACTTCTCAAAATGTTTCCTGATACGAAAGCTGATTATGTTTAACATGATCTGATAGAATTTCTTTAACTTCAGATCTCTTTCCAATATTAGGCAAGTGTGTTCATCATTTCATCCTGTGCATTCAGTAGACATAAAGTCTTTCACATAAATATGTTTTAAAGTGAGGGCTTCTAAACATTCCCACCCATAAAGAAGCTAAAGTGTATATCACTTCTTTTCCTTTCTGTTTTTTATTTACCTTTGTATGGATCTATGTGTGTGTGTGCTAAGTCACTTCAGTTGTGTCTGACTCTTGGCTACCCTATGGACTGTAGCTATATGCACACACATGATCAGGGTTCGCCAATCTTAGTTCTCTGACATTTTGGGCTGTATAATCCTTATTTGGAGAAGGCAATGGCACCCCACTCCAGTACTCTTGCCTGGAAAATCCCGTGGATGGAAGAACCTGGTAGGCTGCAGTCCATGGGGTCGCTAAGAGTTGGACACGACTGAGAGACTTCACTTTCACTTTTCTCTGTCATGCATCAGAGAAAAAAATGGCAACCCACTCCAGTGTTCTTGCCTGGAGAATCCCAGAGACAGCGGAGCCTGGTGGGCCCATCTATGGGGTTGCACAGAGTTGGACACGACTGAAGCGACTTAGCAGCAGCAGCAATCCTTATTTATTGGGTCTACCCTAATCTAGTAGGATGTTCAGAAGCCTCACTAAATCTTAACTATTAGAAGCCAGTAGTATCTGTCCTGCAGTGATGAAAACCAAGATTGTTCAAAGCATTATCAAATATTCTTTGGAGGACAAATTTTCCCCTTTGGGAAGCTACACATCTCTCCCTATCTCCACATGTATTTCTATCTTCATTTCTGTTAATATTTCTATACATCTAGGCTTTATTTCCAGGCAGAGAGCATAGAGTATTAATAAAGCTTAAAATGTAAATATAGATATATAAAATACCAAAAATTTACCTAAATGTACTACATGACTGTGCTATCTCTGTCAAGAATAGATTTTCCAATAAGCCCAGATGGGAAAACACAACAAAACACTGCTGAGTGAATTCATCCTCATGGGAATCACAGACCGCCCTGAGCTGTAGGCTCCACTGTTTGTGCTCTTCCTCATCATCTACGTGATCTCAGTGGTGGGCAACTTGGGCATGGTCATCCTCACCAAGAGGGACTCCAGGCTACAGACACCCATGTACTTCTTTCTCAGATACCCGGCTTTTACTGATCTTGGTTATTCAACAACCAAGGTACCCAAAATGTTAGCAAATTTTGTGGTGGATCAAAATAAAATCTTGTATTATTTTTGCACAGTACAACTAGCTTTCTTTCTTCTGTTGATTATTCATGAACTTGTTATTCTGAAAGCAATGCCCTATGACTGTCACCCTCTGCTCCACCCAGTCACCATGTCACAAAGGTTGTGCTGGGTGTTGGTAGCAACTCCTTATTTCTATTGCACATTTGTGTCTCTTCTAGTCACTGTAAAGATTTTTAATTTATCCTCTGTAGCTACCACATCATCAAACATTTCTACTGTTACTGTCTCCCCTTGATATCTTTGCTCTGTTCAACTACACATGAAATTCAATATATTATTCTTAGCAAGTTTTAATTTGATAGTCTTCCTTTTGATAGTTCTTGTGTCTTACCTTCTTATTCTTGAATCCATTCTCAGGATAAACTCTGCTGAAGGCAGGCACAAGGCTTTTGCTACCTGTGGGTCCCACCTGACAGCAGTCACCGTGTTTTATGGAACATTACTACTTATGTATGTGCAACCAGAGTCCAGACACTCCTTTGACACTGATAAAGTGGCATCTATATTTTACACCCTTGTTATCCCCAAGTTAAATCCCTGATCTACAGTTTGAGGAACAAAGATGTAAAATATGCCCTATAAAGGATTTGGATGAAATTATGAAATATTTTTTTTTCCTTAAAGATCACTATCAATGTGATTCCTGTAAATTAGTTTCAGGACTTTATACTTTTCTATCTGTGCTTTCAGAAGAAAAAGCAAATATAAATAAGTTCTTCACATATTTTAGAGAATGGCTTTTGCATGTCACTCACACTTCCAAGGGATATAAATCCATTCATGTAAGAAAAACAGAAGAAAAAAACTTTGCCATTTCTGAGAAAAAGAAATGAAACATGAGCAAAGTAGTTAAATTAATTTTTAGAGTGTATTAGAATGAATTAGGAGCTGTAGACCAGGGAATAGTCAAGAAGATTGGGCATGCTATGGAGAAAAGAGAGAGAAAGAATGGTAGGTACAAAAGGGGAATTTAAATGATTCATTTTATTCTCAAATTTTTAGAATAAACATTGAAGTTTTCTTTGTGTGCTTGTGTACAGGTGTGGGTTTTTGTTTATTAACATTTATTTTGATTTATCATTCATACTCTTTCATGGTCTATGTTAACAGCAAACTTATTTGTGATTTCAATCAAGCTCCTTGGAGTGGGATGACTTAAACTCAACAGTCATATGAGTTTGTTCAAACACCCTCCTTCCACATGGGGAACTTGGGTTCCTGTTTTTTCTCCTCAGTTTTATTATTATGACATATGAGTTCTACAGAACCTATTCACTCAACATCATGGCGTTTCAGCAACTCAGGTCAGCACAGCATCTGTTTTTGTTTTATTCAGTCTTTTTGTCTACACTTGTGAATATATCAACTACGACAAATTTCTTAGAGACAAAAATTACTTTAAATAATTCTTGTCTAAGTGTCATTTTGCAAATTGACCATATAAGGGTCATATGCAAACTATATTTACATAAGAGGTTCACTATATTATAAATTATATTTGTTACTTCTCTTTCATGTTGCTGTTTTCCCTCAAATTTGACTGATTGAGTGTGCATTATATGTTGATAAGGATACATTATCTCACTGCATTGATTTCATAGTTCCTCTTCTAAGAAATATAATGTGTCAGTTCCATGACTTGGTCTATGCTGTATTTTGAGTGAAAGTATAGTGTGACATGAAACAATTGATGTACATGTTTTGATGTTCATACTACCTTACTCCAAAGTGCCATTCAGGTTCAGTTCAGTTGCTCAGTCGTGTCCAACTCTTTGTGATCCCATGAACTGTACCATGCCAGGCTTCCCTGTCCATCACCAACTCTAGGAGTTTACTCAAACTCATGTCCATGGAGATAGTGATGCCATCCAACCATCTCATCCTCTGTCATCCCCTTCTCCTGCCTTCAATCTTTCGCAGCATCAGGGTCTTTTCAAATGAGTTGGCAGTTCGCATCAGGTGGCCAAGGTATTGGAGTTTTAGCCTCAGCATCAGTCCTTCCATTGAATATTCAGGACTGATTTCCTTTAGGATGGACTGGTTGGATCTCCTTGCAGTCCAGGAGATTCTGAAGAGTCTTCTCCAACAACACAGTTCAAAAGCATCAATTCTTTGGTGCTCAGCTTTCTTCACAGTCCAAATCTCACATCCATACATGACTACTGGGAAAAACATAGCTTTGACTAAATGGACCTTTGTTGGAAAAGTAATGTCTCTGCTTTTTAATATGCTGTCTAGATAGGTCATAGCTTTTCCTCCAAGGAACAAGCATCTTTTAATTTCATGGCTGCAATCACCATCTGCAGTGATTTTGGTGCCACCTCCAAAATACTGTTTCCCCATCTATTTGCCATGAAGTGATGGGACCAGATACCATGATCTTAGTTTTCTGAATGTTGAGTTTTAAGCCAACTTTTTTACTGTTCTCTCTCTCTTTCATCAGTTCAGTTCAGTTCAGTCGATCAGTCGTGTCTAACTCTTTGCGACCCCATGAATTGTAGCACGCCAGGCCTCCCTGTCCATCACCAACTCCCGGAGTTCACTCAGACTCACGTCCATCGAGTGAGTGATGCCATCCAGCCATCTCATCCTCTGTCATCCTTTCTCCTCCTGCCCCCAATCCCTCCCAGCATCAGAGTCTTTTCCAAAAGCAAAAGAGTTCCAGAAAAAAAATCTATTTCTGCTTTATTGACTATGACAAAGCCTTTGACTGTGTGAATCACAATAAACTGTGGAAAATTCTGAAAGAGATGCGAATACCAGACCACCTGACCTGCCTCTTGAGAAACCTATATGCAGGTCAGGAAGCAACAGTTAGAACTGGACATGGAACAACAGACTGGTTCCAAATAGGAAAAGGAGTACGTCAAGGCTGTATATTGTATCCCTGCTTATTTAACTTATATGCAGAGTACATCATGAGAAATGCTGGGCTGGAAGAAGCACAATCTGGAATCAAGATTGCTGGGAGAAATATCAATAACCTCAGATATGCAGATGATACCAACCTTATGGCAGAAAGTGAAGAAGAACTAAAAAGCCTCTTGATGAAAGTGAAAGTGGAAAGTGAAAACGTTGGCTTAAAGCTCAACATTCAGAAAATGAAGATCATGGCATCTGGTCCCATCACTTCATGGAAAATGGATGGGGAAACAGTGGAAACAGTGTCAGACTTTATTTTGGGGGGCTCCAAAATCACTGCAGATGGTGACTGCGGCCATGAAATTAAAAGACGCTTACTCCTTGGAAGGAAAGTTATGACCAACCTAGATAGCATATTGAAAAACAGAGACATTACTTTGCCAACAAAGGTCCACTAGTCAAGGCTCTGGTTTTGCCAGTGGTCATGTATGGATGTGAGAGTTGGACTGTGAAGAAAGCTGAGCATGAAAGAATTAATACTTTTGAACTGTGGTGTTGGAGAAGACTCTTGAGTGTCCCTTGGACTGCAAGGAAATCCAACCAGTCCATTCTGAAGGAGATCAGCCCTGGGATTTCTTTGGAAGGAATGATGCTAAAGCTGAAACTCCAGTTTTAGCCATCTCTCTTTCATCAAGAGACTCTTAAATCTCTCCACATTTCTGTTTACTTTTCATATTTTTTAACATTCATGGTTTTTATTTATTTCATAGAGGGCTGGATTCTTTCTTTCAGCCACTGTCAGGGACTAAAATTTTGCACGTGATCAGTACTTCTCTGATGGTCCAGTGCTTAAGAATTTGCCTGCCATTGCCAGGGATACAGGTTTCATCCCTGGTCATGGAAGATCCCTCATACTCTGGATAAGATAAGCCCTTGGGCCACAATCTTTGAAGCCAGAATACCTAGAGCCTGTGCTTCACAAAAACAGAAGCTCCCACCTGCTGCAACTACAGAAAGCCTGCATACAGCAATGAATACCAAGAACAGCTAAAAATAAATAAACATTTTTAATAAAAAATATTAACATTTTTCATGCAGTCAAATAAATTTGAATAAACAAAATTCATTTGTAAAAATAAATATTACTAATAAGTTTTTTATAGTTGATTTTAAATTATGAAAATTAATATAGCTAAGAAATATTTACTTATAAACGTAAACTATCTTCTTAGAACATTATATTGGACAGTGATACTGTGAAATGTTAATTTTAGTTATTGATGGCTGCTGAGATTATTAGTATGCTTAATTTAATAAATTTGCTTATATGTTCTTCCCAAAACATCTTTAGTAAATAATTGCAACTTTTATGATAAAGAAAGTGTCTAATATTTGGAATTGAAAAAAATCTTGAGTAAGCATAATGCAATATACTTTTTCTAAAATCAGTCAGTGTGCTTCATATGAAAGTCCCCTTAAAATGATGTACAAAAGCGGAAAAATTCAGATTCACATAAGTTTCCAATACATTTCATTCATTCTATGTTACTCTCTATTTCAATATTATCTGAATCCATACTTTATTTGGGCTTCCCAAATAGCGTTAGTGGTAAAGAACCCACCTGTTAAAGCAGGTAGACATAAGAGACACAGGTTCAATGCCTGAATCAGGAAGATCCCCTGGTGGAGGGCACAGCAACCCACTCTAGTATTCTTGCCTGGAAAACCCCATGGACAGAGGAGCCTGGCACGCTGCAGTCCATAGGTCACACAGAGTCTGAAATGACTAAAGAAACTTAGCACACACACAAACTTTATTTAAGGAAGTTTTCCAATTTTTAATAGAATATGAATACTTGAAAAAATAGGAGTTGGTAAATGAATGATTTACCAGCATAAATGAGTAATTTGATAGAGTATTTTGAATATCGATTATATTTAATACATAATACAGAAACGATGTTAAAAGATCACTAGAATACTAGAAAAAGACAAATACAAAGAAACTTTAACAACCCTATTGTGTTTGAAACAGTAATCTGAGTTTTAAGTCAGAAACATGAGGTGTAATTTAAACATATATATAAATGTGTGTATGAATTCATGTATGTACACTAAGAAACACTTTACAACAAATTGTAGAATAAGGATTATCTCAATAGAAATGTATATTAAAAATAACTCCCTCAAATCAGGTTCTTGTGCACTGACTACTTGATATTGAGGAATAAGAAGTAACTGATTTTCTTCTTTTCTTTCAATTCAGTTCAGTTTGTGACCCCATGAACAGCAGCACCCCAGGCCTACCTGGCCATCACCAGCTCCCAGAGTCCACACAAACCCATGTCCATTGACTCGGTGATGCCATCCAGCCATCTCATCCTCTGTCATCCCCTTCTCCTCCTGCCCCCAATCCCTCCCAGCATCAGGGTCTTTTCCAATGAGTCAAGTCTTCCCATGAGGTGGCCAAAGTATTGGAATTTCAGCTTCAACATCAGTCCTTTCAATGAACACCCAGGACTGATCTCCTTTAGGATGGACTGGTTGGATCTCCTTGCAGTCCAAGACACTCAAGAGTCTTCTCCAACACCACAGTTCAAAAGCATCAATTCTTTGGTGCTCAGCTTTCTTCACAGTCCAACTCTCACATCCATACATGACTACTGGAAAAATCATAGCCTTAACTAGATGGACTTTTGTTGACAAAGTAATGTCTCTGCTTTTTAATATGCTGTCTAGGTTGATCATAACTTTCCTTTCAAGGAGTAAGCGTCCTTTAATTTCATGGCTGCAATCACCATTTGCAGAGATTTTGGAGCCAAACAACAAAAAAATCTATTGCATTTTCCAACTTTTAAATCAATGCTTTCCAGTAGTATAAAAAACAAGAAAAGATATTAAGAAAAAAATACAAGTCTTAATAGATATTCAAAAATTCTAAACAAAAATTGAACAGATTTAATCTAACAATATGTATAAATAATAATGCATAAATATTAGCTAATTTTGAAAGGTATCATAAGTTTAATACTAAAAAATAAATTTACATACGTACCATTTAATTCACCTCAAGTAAAATGAAATACTTAGGCGAAAACTAAGCAAACTTGGACATCATCAAGTGTAGTGAAACACTTTTGTGGAACAAAGAAAAAAATTAAGAAGATCTGTACACTGAAAAGTAAAAAATACTAATTAACAAAATCAAAGATGTTCGGAATGAGATGTTAAACATACTCAGTTTACAGTTGAAAGACTAAATGTGGTAAAGATCCTAGTTCTCTCTAAAGTGATCTATAGATTTAATTCAAAGTCCGTGAAGTTTCAGCAGATATTCTATAGACACAGATGAGTTTATACTACAATATGTATGACAAGCCAAAGACCTAGAATAACTAAATCTGAAGAGTGACCTTGTGACTTCATGGACTGTAGCCCACCAGGCTCCTCTGTCCATGGAATTTTCCAGGCAAGAATACGGGAGTGGGTTGTCATTCCCTTCTCCAGGGGATCTTCCTGACCTAGGGATTGAACCCTGGTGTCCTGCATTGCAGGCAGATTCTTTACCATCTGAGCTGCCAGGGAAGCCCACCCAACATATGTTAAAATGTAGAATAATAAAGAATGATCACTCCTCATTGTGCTAAGATTTACTATCTTACTATGTAGCTACAGTAATAAAAACTGCTAGTACTGGTGGAGAGATGGCCATATAAATCAACAGAACAGAATAAAAACTCACAAGTTGCCCTTGAAATCTGATTAATTCTTTATGAATGTGCAAAGGTAATTCAATAAAAGTCTATTTTAAAATGGGGCTAGATGAATTAGACATTCAAAAGGGAAACAACCTGATGTGAAGAGCTGACTCAGTTGAAAAGACCCTGATGCTGGGAAAGACTGAGGGCAGGAAGAGAAGGGGACAACAGAGGAGGAGATGGTTGGATGGCATCATCGACTCGATGGACATGGGTTTGGGTGGACTCCAGGAGTTTGTGATGGACAGGGAGGCCTGGCGTGCTGCAGTCCATGGGGTTGCAAAGAGTCAGACACGACTGAGCAACTGAACTGAACTGAAGGGAAACAAACTACAAATAATGTTTATCTAAACCATTTAAAAATCAAATTAAAAGTAGAAAAATGCAAAATGTAAGACAGAAAATCTTTAGAGAACAATATAGGGCAAAGTCTCTGTCTGGGACCCAGAATTGTTACCCAGCCTAAGCTTGTGCTGCAGAATAGGACAATACATCAAGAGAGGAGTTCCTGGTACAATGAATAGTGAGTTTATTAGGAAAGCCAGCAAGCAGAGAAGATGGTAGACTAATGTTCCAAAGAATCATCTTAACAGAGGTAGACTTCAGGCTTCTTTAATAATAAAAGGGAAAGGGTTGTGGCTGATTGTTGCAAACTTTTCAGTGCAGGAATGCTGTGTTCTTGCAGAAGTCCACACAGATCTGGTCATAATGTTCATGCCAACCTCCAGCAAGACAATTGTTACACTCTTTGTACCTTTAAACATCAGAGTTTTAAAAAGGTGCTATTAGGTATATTTCAGACTATATGCAAATTCATTTTCAAAAAGGGACAGGTCCAACATGACTAAGCACAGGCAACGGAGCATATAATTCAGAGCTAAAGGAATATGTGATATGGAGGCAGGTTTGTTCTCTGTTATAGAACTAGTGAAGAGTTTATAGATCATGATATCAAAATTAGTAGCTATCATAGTAAACTTTATAAACTGAGCTGCATCAGAGTTCAATGGGTATATTTAAGACGAATCACTCTTGAGCACTCAGCTGAGGAAATGAAAACTTATTCTTTGGCAATCAACTTTATGAAAATTCAGATAGAGTCAGAAACAACTTAAGTGACCGAGCACAGCACAGCAATTAAAACAGTAATCCCCTATATTAAAAAAAAAATAAGAAGAAAGAAATATGAAAGAAAACAGTTTGTATATGCACAATGTACTATTATTTTTAGTTCATTTACATGTTTTATGTAACACAATAAGACTGATTCAACAGATCCCCTTTGCATCACCCACTTGAGGAGACCATTACAGAATGATAGGAATACTGACAGGCTTGTTGTATAGGTAAATTACATTATTCCAGATCCCTATCTGGTGGGATCAGAGTACACCAGAGCAACAGAATCAACAGGAAGCTAACTAAGAGGAAAAACACACAAATAAATCTTATTCACTTTGCTGCTGCTGCTGCTAAGTCACTTCAGTCGTGTCCGACTCTGTGTGACCCCATAGATGGCAGCCCACCAGGCTCTCCTGTCCTTGGGATTCTCCAGGCAAGAACACTGGAGTGGGTTGCCATTTCCTTCTCCAATGCATGAAAGTGAAAAGTGAAAGTAAAGTTGCTCAGTCGTGTCCGACTCTTCGCGACCCCATGGACTGCAGCCCACCAGGCTCCTCCATGGGATTTTCCAGGCAAGACTACTGGAATGGGGTGCCATTGCCTTCTCCGTTACTCACTTTGGGGGAATACAAATCACTGGACTAGTAATAAACACATCTGCTCCCTAGGTTCCATTAAGGTTTCCAATGCCTCAGGGACAATCACAAAATTGCTTATCATGTCCTCAGGGAGAGACACAGAGACTGAAAAAGTTTCCATAAATTGCTCTCACTAGGCATATTCTGAAACACATGGACAGATCAAGACACACCTTTTGTGACAGGTAAGCAGGTAGTATATTTCATGTGGTATCATATTTTACCAATATACAAGTAGTTTGGTAATTTGCAATAGAGCACTTATTCTATAACCAAGCATATCAAAATATCAAGATTTCTGATTGACCTCTGTATGCATCCTGTTATTGATAACAGGTTGTTATCTAATGCACAATCAGAATAGGACGGCTCCCCTTTTTCTTTAGATTAATATACAAATATTTTCACCACTGCTGATGACCACCTTTGAAACATCAGTGCCACAATGCTTATGTAATATTTATGTTCTATATCAAGACTTCAATATGTGAATTTGTTGTTCAGTTGCTAAGTTGTATCCAACTCTTTGCTATCCCATGGACTACAGCCTGCCAGACTTCCCTGTCCTTAACTCTCTCCTGGAGTTTGCTCAAATTCATGTTCATTGAGATAGTGAAGCTATTCAACTTTCTCATACTCTGCCACCCTCTTCTTTTTTTTGCCTTCAAGCTTTCCCAGCATTAACATCTTTTACAATGAGTCAGCTCTTCGCGTCATGTGTCCAAGGGGTTGAAGTTTCAGATTTAGCATTAGTCCTTCCATTGAATATTCAGAGTTGGTTTCCTTTAGGATTGATTAGTTTGATTTCCATGCAGTCCAAGGGACTCTTAAGAGTCTTTCCCGCATGACAATTCATATAAGAAAGGACAAAACTGAGAGATAAGACAGCCTAAAGAGTAAGATGCATCATCACTGCAGATGGTGATTACAGCCATGAAATTAAAAGATGCTTACTCCTTGGAAGGAAAGTTATGACCAACCTAGATAGCATATTCAAAAGCAGAGACATTACTTTGCCAACAAAGGTCCGTCTAGTCAAGGCTATGGTTTTTCCAGTAGTCATGTATGGAAGTGAGAGTTGGACTGTGAAGAAAGCTGAGCACCAAAGAATTGATGCTTTTGAACTGTGGTGTTGGAGAAGACTCTTGAGAGTCTCTTGTGCAAGGAGATCCAACCAGTCCATTCTAAAGGAGATCAGCCCTGGGTTGTTTTGTTTTTTATTTTTTTTTTGGAAGGAATGATGCTAAAGCTGAAACTCCAGTACTTTGGCCACCTCATGCAAAGAGTTGACTTACTGGAAAAGACTCTGATGCTGGGAGGGATTGGGGACAGGAGGAGAAGGGGATGACAGAGGATGAGATGGCTGGATGCCATCACTGACTCAATGGACATGGGTTTGAGTGAACTCCGGGAGTGTTGGTGATGGACAGGGAGGCCTGGTGTGCTGCAGTTCATGGGGTTGCAAAGAGTCGGACATGACTGAGTGACTGAACTGAAAGAGTAAGAAATTATATATATAACTTATGGAAAAATTATGAAGTGGCAAGTAGTCAACTTCCAGGTTATTGTCTTTCCAAATCTTTAGTTATTGATTCTGAGCTTTTCTTAGTCTCCTCTCAAAAATTGTATATTTAATGAACATTTAAATTAATGCTTAATTTTTTTCCTGATCTTTTGATGAGAAAAATGGGGATTTCCC
Organism: Bos grunniens; assembly: GCF_055505025.1. Lineage (NCBI taxonomy): Eukaryota > Metazoa > Chordata > Mammalia > Artiodactyla > Bovidae > Bos > Bos grunniens. Next base: position 80,251,583 of record NC_141179.1, on the reverse strand, counting down.
CTTTGCATTGAGATGTGAAAAGTAATTTTTGGGGCCTAGGGGACTTTGCTGAGTGTTATGGTGATGATATAATGTACAGCATGTTTCCAATGGAATCAGACAGAAAACACATGTAATTTTCTCAAAGACTATGATTTTAAAATGAAATATCAGATAATCAACACAGATAGCAAATAGGAAAAAGTAATTTGATGCTTTCCATACAATTCTGATGTTGTTAGAAATAATCTTTTCAGTCCTTAATTATCTTACAGGAAAATCAGCTCTTGCCAGTGTAATTATTTATTCTTAGCCTTTCAAAAATTGCACCTAAACAAGACTTCTATGCCTCCTTTCATTAATTTAAGAAAATTAATTGTAGCTCAGTATTTCTGACATAAGAAATTAATGTATGCAAGGACATGATATCAGAAGCTCACAGCCTTGTACACAAGATTTATTTGAGGTGTGTTTATTTCCTACAAACATATTTATAATTTAACATTTAAAATATTTTTATTTTTTAATAAAATATTTTTTGAATTATTAAACTTAAGAAGCTCCTGACACTATTATTTTGTTTGTAATTAGGAAATTACATGACAAAGGAACCTGGTGGGCTACAGTTCATGGGGCAGCAAAGAGTATATATGTGTATATATATATATATATATATATATATAAGGGTAGACCCTGGTTGCTTAGATGGTAAAGAATCTACCAACAATGTGGGAGGCCTGGGTTTGATCCCTGGGTCTGGAAGATCCTCTGCAGAAGGGCATGGTAAACCACTCCAGTCTTCTTGCCTTGAGAATCCCATGGACAGAAGAGCCTGGTGGGCTACAGTCCATGGGGTCACAGAGTCAGACATGGCTGAGCAACTAACACATACATATATTTTATTTTGCCAGTATCCTATTGTGTAATATAGTGATTTAAAACTTATTTTTTATATAAGGTGGACAATGTCTTTATCCAAAAGTAATGTTTATAAAATTTCATTATATAAAACAAATTCCAGTGACATCACTTTCTCTCGATTTGCTCAGTTTCCTTACAATATCTTTGGTTCCTCCTTGACAAAATATACATTACACATTACCAACAACTCGGAATATGTCAGTTATACTGAAAATAATCTTGGGGGAAGAAATGTGCAAAATTTTAGGTTAATATACATTACATATATGAGGTAAGATAGTCCATAAATTATTCAAAAGAAGTGACAGTCCCCTTGTAGTCACGAAATTGGGATCTGTTACCTGAACACAGGTATCAACCTATTAATCATCATGATAATCCTGACAAAAAATTAAGTCACAAAAAATGAATTTATATGTACCTGTGTAAGCATAATCTATTTTAGGTAACCTGCTGTCTCTACTAAGAAGTGGAAAACAAACAACAAAAAATTCCTATGTAATTGATTTTGAGGGTTTTTAAGGTACCATGAATAATTTGAAATATTTTATTTTTGATTATTTTCACAGCAACCCTGCAATAAACAGTTGATTTTGCCAATGTATGTAAAGATATTCACAAAATTTACACTTGCCAAATTTTTCCTTTGTATATGCCAAAATATAGGAATAAAGATTATATCAACCTATGTATATTTCTTAAAATTTCCTTGTATGAAGACAAATGTCTAATATGTTCTGATAGAATTTCCTTACTTTTACACCTCTGTCCAGTATTAGTCAAGAGTATTAATTAGTTCATCTTTTACTATCAGTAGACAGAAGGTCTTTCACATAAATATATTTGAATACAGGGACTACTAAATGTGTCTACACACAATTGCAAATAGGATTTTAAAAATTTATGCAATTAGAACATGACTATGTTATACTATATAATTGTAATTATGTAAGTATAATTATAAATTATAATTACAGTAAGTCCTCTACATAATAACGGGTTTCCTTCCGAGAGCATGTTTGCAAGTTTGATTTGTCTGTAGGATTCCTTGTGTCTCAGATGGTAAAGAACCTGCCAGTAATTCAGGAGATGGCAGTTCGATCCCTGGGTCTGGAAGATCCCCTGGAGAAGGGAATGGCCATTCATTCCAGTATTATTGCCTGGAGAATCCCATGAACAGAGGAGACTGTGGGCCACAGTCCATGGGGTCACAAAGAGACAAGACTGAGGAGCTAACACTTTCTTTTTTCATCAGCAAAGTTACCCTAGGTCCCCAACTAATGCAATTGACTATTTAGTATTGAACTTTAATAGGTTTATAGCACCCATCACCATTGTTTGTACACTTGCTTCCAGATATCCTGGGATAGAAATAAAGATGGTATATTACAGTACAAACTACTGTACAGTAAGTACAAAAAATCACAGCTACATGGATGCAGGTGCATTATAATGTATGGCAGACACCTGAACTAACTTACATAATTGTACACATGAAAACACACTTGCATCTTAGACAGCTTACAAATTAAAGATTTGTAGTTACAGAATTGATAGCATATAATATATAACTAAAAAGTTGTCAAGTAATAAAGGTTATGTCAATACTTTACCTTTCTGTTTCCTTTATCTATTTTTATATCAATCTATATATCTACACATGTGTCAGTGTTTGCCAAAAATAGCCATTTGGCATTTGAGTAAAGGGAAAGTTGCTAAGTTGTGTCCAGCTCTTTGCAACCCCATGGACTGTAGCTTGCCAGCTTCCTCTGTTCATGGAATTCTCTAGGCCAAAATACTGGAATGGGTAGCTGTTCCCTTCTCCAAGGAATCTTCCCAACCCAGGGATCAAACCCAGGTCTCCTGAATTGCAAGCAGATTCGTTACCATTTGAGGCACCAGGGAAGCCCAAGAAAAGTGGAGTGGTTCACTTACACCTTCTCCAGGGATCTTTCCCATCCAGGAATTGAACAAGCGTCTCCTGCATTGCAGGCAGATTGTTTATCATCTGAGCTACCAGGAAAGCCTGTAAAAGTGGACTCTAACCACCAGGCACCTCCATTTATGGAATTCTCCAGGCAAGAATACTGGAGTGGATAGCCATTCCCTTCTCCAGGAGATCTTCCTGACCTAGGGATCTAACCCAGGTCTGCTGCATTGCTGGCAGATTCTTTACCATCTGAGCCACAAGGGAAGCATAATAATTCTTTCTGGTTGGGGGGATACCATAATACAGTATCATATTTAGAAGTGTCACTGGGCTATAACCATTTGAAGCCAGCAGCACACTTCCTCCACTGGTGACAATCAAACCACCTCAAGATATTATTGAATGCTCTTTGGGGAACTAATTTTTCTCGCTGGAAAATGACAAACCTAGCCCTCTCTCCAACTGTATTGCTATCTCTGTAACCATTTCTATGTCTTTAAATGTATGCTTTACTTCCAGGAGGCAGTCATTTTAATAGAATCTAAACTTTAAAATTAAATTTATTATATTTACATTAACTTTGAATGCTAAAAAATCACCAGGATTTAAATCATAACACTATTTACTACTCTGAGGTCTCTATCCAGCCTATGTTTTCTGATAAAATGGAAGAACACAACAGAACAGTGCTGAGTCAATTCATCCTCATGGGAATCACGGACCGCCCTGAACTGCAGGCTCCATTGTTTGTGCTCTTCCTCATCATCTACGTGATCTCAGTGGTGGGCAACTTGGGCATGGTCATCCTCACTAAGGTGGACTCCAGGCTACAGACACCCATGTACTTCTTTCTCAGGCACCTGGCTCTTACTGATCTGGGTTACTCAACAGCTGTGGGCCCCAAAATGTTGGTAAATTTTGTTGTGGATCAGAATAAAATCTCTTATTATTTGTGTGCTACACAGATGGGTTTTTTCATCATGTTCATTATTAATGAACTTTTTATTCTGGCGACAATGTCTTATGATCGTTATGTGGCCATTTGTAACCCTCTACTCTACACAGTCATCATGTCACAAAGGGTGTGTAAAGTGCTGGTGGCAATCCCCTATGTCTATAGCACATTCGTGTCTCTGTTGATCACCATAAAGCTTTTTAATTCATTCTTCTGTGGCTATAATGTTATCAGTCATTTCTACTGTGACAATTTCCCTTTGTTATCTTTGCTTTGCTCAAACACACATGAAATTGAACTTATGATAATGATTTTCTCAGCTTTTAATTTGACTTTCACCCTTGCGATAGTTCTTGTGTCTTACCTGCTCATCCTTGCAGCTATTCTCAGGATGAAATCTGCTGAAGGTAGGCAGAAGGCTTTTTCTACCTGTGGATCCCACCTGACAGTGGTCACAGTGTTCTACGGCACTTTGACATTTATGTATGTGAAACCCAAGTCCAGTCATTCCTTTGACACTGATAAAGTGGCATCTATATTTTACACTCTTGTTATTCCCATGTTGAATCCTTTGATTTATAGCTTAAGAAACAAAGATGTAAAATATGCACTACAGAAGATGTGGAGAAAACTATGTAGTATCTTTTCCTAATGATCAGTGTCAATGTGATTTCTACAAATTAGGTTAAGGACTTCATATCTCACTTTTTGTGTTTTCAGAGGGGAAAATGGACACAACAGTTTAGATATTTAGAGAATAACTTCTACATCCCATTCACACTTCTATGTGATATAAATTTATTAGTGTAAGAAAAAACAGGAAAATATTTGCCATCTTTGACAAGAGTCAAAATATAAGCAAAATATGAAATCAATTTTGGAGTACAGTGGGATGAATTAGGACACAATAGACCATAAAAGCAGTCAAGGAGAGTAAGCTATGTAGGAATGATGAAAAACAGTAAGTACAGAAGGAGAATGAAATGACTTTTAGGACAGTCAGTCTTTGGAATAAACTTTAAAGTATCTATTTGTGTTTGTGTACATGTGTGTGTTTTGTGTTAGCACATTCACTCCATTTTAGTCTTCATGTTCTTCCATAAAGTGTGTTAAAAGCAAACTCAATTTCTCTTTTAAGAAGTAAAAAGGAGGCAGTCTCATGATTTTGTCTATGCTGTATTTATAGCGAATGTGTAATGTGAAATGTAACAATTGATATATATCATATGATATCTGGACCAACTTCCTCCAAACCGTCACTAAAGTCCCCCATTTTTTTGCTTACTTTTAGTATTTTTAACATTCAAGACATTTTCTTTACATCATTGAAGAACTAGACTCACTTCTTTGTCTGCCAACAAAGAAGTAGAATTTTCTATGTAGTCAATTAAATTTCAATGAATAACATTCATTGAAATAAAATAATTATGTGTATGTTGTTTTTGCTGTTCAGTTGCTAAGTCATGTCCAACTCTTTGCAACCCCATGCACTGCAGCATACCAGGCTCCTATGTCCTCTGCTATCTCCCAGATTTTGCTTGAATTCATGTCCATTGAGTCAGAGATGCTACCTAATCCTCTCATCTACTACTTTTTCATCCTCTTTTCCTTTTTCCTTCAATCGTACCCAGCATCAAGGAAATATGTATCAGTTCAGTTCAGTCACCCCGTCGTACCCGACTCTTTGCGACCCCATGAATTGCAGCACACCAGGCCTCCCTGTCCATCACCAACTCCTGGAGTTCACCCAGACTCATGTCCATTGAGTCAGTGATGCCATCCAGCCATCTCATCCTCTGTCGTCCCCTTCTCCTCCTGCCCCCAATCCCTCCTAGCATCAGAGTCTTCCAAGGAGTCAACTCTTCACATGAGGTGGCCAAAGTACTGGAGTTTCAGCTTTAGCATCATTCCTTCCAAGGAAATCCCAGGGCTGATCTCCTTCAGAATGGACTGGTTGGATCTCCTTGCAGTCCAAGGGACTCTCAAGAGTCTTCTCCAACACCACAGCTCAAAGGCATCAATTCTTTGGCACTCAGACTTCTTCACAGTCCAAATCTCACATCCATACATGACCACAGGAAAAACCATAGCCTTGGCTAGACGGACCTTTGTTGGAAAAGTAATGTCTCTGCTTTGGAATATGCTATCTAGGTTGATCATAACTTTCCTTCCAAGGAGTAAGCGTCTTTTAATTTCATGGCTGCAGTCACCATCTGCAGTGATTTTGGAGCCTCCCCAAAAAAAGTCTGACACTGTTTCCACTGTTTCCCATCTATTTGCCATGAAGTGATGGGACCAGATACCAGATATGTATAATGTCATATAAAAATATGGAGAAGGAAGTGGCAACCTGCTCCAGTACTCTTGCCTGGAAAATTTTACAGATGGAGGAGCCTGGTAGGCTACAGTTCATGGGAGTCACAAAGAGTCAGACATGACTGAGTGACTTCATTTTCTTTCTTTCTATAGTTCCTTTTGGAGAAGGAAATGGCAACCCACTCCAGTGTTCTTGCCTGGAGAATCCCATGGATGGAGGGGTCTGGTGGCCTATAGTCTATGAGGTTGCAAAGAGTCGGACATGACTAAGCAACTAACACACACACACATATAAAATAAATATTACTAAAAGTTTTTACAGTTGATTTTTAATTAGGAAAAAAGTATGAACAATACACATATGAGTAAAATAAAAACATTTGTTTCTAGGAAATTATGTTGACAGAAATACAGTAAAATAACATTAGATAGTAGTGGCTATTGAGATTATTAAAATGCTTAATTTTATATTTTTCTTTATATATTCTTCCCCAAACATCTTAAATGAATGGTTATAACTCTCATGATCTGTCCCCTAGCTCAGATGGTAAAGAATCTGCCTGCAGTACAGGAGACCTGGGTTAAATCCCTGGGTCAGGAATATCCTCTGGAGAAGGGAATGGCAATCCACTCCAGTATTCTTGCCTGGAGAATCCCATGGATAGAGGAGCCTGATGGGTTCGGTTCATGGGGTCATAAAGAATCAGACAGAACCGAGCACTTAACACTATAACTTTCATAATGAGGAAAGATATAGTCTCTAATATCTGAATTTTAAAAATTAACTGTGACTAAGTATATATAATATTCCATATATCTGTTATTTAAGGAAGTTGGCTAATTTTTCATAGAATGCAAACATTGAAAAATACCAGTTTATACACAAATGAATAATTTGAATGGACATTTTTGATGTAAATATAATTTAATGCATAATATAATAATATTTTTTAAATAAATAAAATTAGATGAAAAGGAAAATTTACCAACCCCAATATTTCTTTGAAATAGCAATTTATGCTTAAGGCCAGAACCATATGAAAGGATATAATTTAAATATATATATATTGATGTGTTTGGACACTAAGACACACTATTAAAAAATTAAGAATTAAGATAATCTCAAGCATAAATTTGTGTTAAAATAACTCCACTCAAAATTCTGATTCAGGTGCTTTGATTGCAAAACTCTACATAATGTTTAGGGCTAAAGAGGTAAACAAATAACTTCTAATTCCTTCAGAAAACTAAAGAGAAGGTACATTTCCTAACACTACTTGGAAAACTTTCCTGTTATAAAAGTGCAAGAGAAGTTATTTTAAGAAAAAAATAACAGTATCAGTCTTAATATATATATTCAAAAATTCTAAACAAAATTGTATCAAATTGAATTAGCAAAATATGGAAACAATAATGCATAATGAGAAAATAATATATTTCACATTAAAAGTAATTTACACACATACCATTTAAATCTCGCCAATATTAATATAATAAAATAATTGAGTAGAAACTAAGAAGGCATGTAAATTACCAGAGCAAAATGAAATGTTTTGGTGAAACAAACAAATAAATAAATACATAAACAAGATCAGTATACTGAAAAGTACAAAGTGCTGAGTAACAAAACCAAAGATAAATTGAATGAGTTGGTAAACTTACTCACTTCACATAGTTTAATACTGAAAACAATCCACACGTCTTTCAATGAGTGAATAAGGTGTATCACCATGTAATAATATTCAGCCCTGGTAAAGAACAGGCATTGATATACAAAAAGTCTAAATGCACTTCAAGAAAATTATGCTGAATGAACACAACCTATTGGGAAAGATTACACGTGGTATTTTCTTTATAAAATATTCAATTGTTAAAATTATAGTGATGAAAGCTGCTTAGTATTTTAAGGTAAAATTTTTATTTTAGTATTTTAAGGTAAGTATTTTATTTTATCTTTAGGTTAAAGATAAGAATTAGAGGAGAGAATGGACGTGACGATGAAGGAACGACATGAGCGATATCCATGGTGATGAAGTAAGTCTGTGTGCTGACAATAGTGTGGTTATACAACTGTGCACATATGATAACATTGAGGAGGGTATGTGATTATATAAATGAAGATACACAAATCAGTGCGTGCAAGTCTGGTGAAGTCTGAACAAATTTAGTCAATTTTACCAAAGATAATTTCATGGTTATGATATTGTACTGTTTTATGCAAGTTGTTACCACTAAGAGAACTAAAATGGACAGAAGTCTCCATGTTTTCTTTTTGAAACCTTCTTGTGATCCTATAATTACTTCAACATAATTTTTTTTTTTTAATCAAGTTTAAGGCTGCTTGGAACAATATGGGATAAGAAAGAGTAGTCTATATTTCCATAACTCTGGGAGATGGTTTATATCAAAGAGTGCTCTGCCTATATTTTCTTCTAAAGGTTTTATAGTATCCGGTCTTACATTTTGACCTTTAATCTACTATGTATAGTGATAGAGAATGTTTTAATTTCATTCTTTTACACATAGTTGTCCATTTTCCCCACCACCATTTGTTGAAGAAACCATCTTTTCTTCATTGCAGTGTTATTTTCTACTTGGTCGTAGATTAATTGGCCATAAAAAAGAATCAATAAAGAAAAAATCCATGAATTTTTAGTTTAATGAATAGTGAAAAGCTACAGCATAGATAAACCACAAATAGCTACTGAATTATATTCAACAATGCACATTTACAGCTCAATAACAAGTTATATTGTTGTAGAATATGTGGATTACATGAGACACATGAAAACATATGTCAAGGTAGACAAGCAGAACTGGAGAGGATTTTGGACATGATGGAAAAGCAAGAAATATTGAAATGTGTTAAAGGTAAATCCACTCCAGTATCCTTGCCTGGAGAATCCCATGGACAGAGGAGAGCTGGCTAAGGTCCATAGGGTCACAAAGAGTCAGACATGACTGCTCCATAGAGTTAAAAAAAGCAAAGAATATATATACAAAATTCTGCATATATATATATATACACACACAAAATTTATTTGTATTTCATTTAAACATTTTAAATATGCCATAGAACAGTAATTTAGCACAGCATTTTGAAATCCACTAGAGAGACTTTTGGAGAGCTGAAGGAATGCTGACAGGCTTGTCTTACAGATGAGATATATTAATTCAGATTCCTATATGGTCGTATTAGGGTATTACAGGGAATATAATATAGATATATGATAGACAGATAGATAAATAGATTTATTTAAGAAAGTGTACAATGTTATAATGGGGGATGGTAAGGCAGAAATCTGTGGGCCAGGGTGGGTGGCAGACAGCACTAGATGATGCTGAGCACAAATGCAGGAAACCTAGGCAGACTTTTTTTGTGGCAATCTGGAAAAATGATTCCTTTTTCTTTGGGGTTTCTCACTCTTAATTGAAAGAGTCTCACCATATTCTGGAGGGAAATATGCTGTACTCAAAATCTACTGCTTTGAAAGTTTATCACATCTAAAAAAGTATCTCTGCAGAGACACCTTGACTGTTTTTTTATTAAACATCTGGGTAGCATAGTCTAGCCACACAAACACAGAGAATAAACTTTAGGGTCATGTGAAGAAGAAAATTATTCAAGAGTAAAAGGTGAAATGACACAAAAAAATACCTGTAAATATTCTAACTCATTGGTGTGTATAAATAATCCTGGACCACTAACAAAAATACCCCCTCCCTTGTTTCTGTTAAGCTTTCAAATGCTTCAGGGTCAAGCAAGAAATTGCTTGTCATCTCTTCAGGGAGAGTCCCAGAGGATGGAAAAGAATCCATAAGTTGTTCTTACTATGCATGTCATGAAGCACACGAGGAAGCCAAGACAGAGGTTTCATGACAGGTAAGCAGTATAGCTCATGTAGTGTCATATTTTATCAATATCCAGATAGTTCTGAAGATACTAACAAGGTAATATTTTTATTCTATGATAAACCACAGCAAAATAAGGGGATTTCTGTTTTAATTCTATGTACACTTTGCTATTGTTAATATATAAGCAGAATAGGACGTCAGTACTTTTTCTTCAGACTAATTATACAAGTATTTTCACAAACACTAATGAGCATCTTTGAAACATCAGTGCCATGTTATGTAATATTTTTATAAATGCCTAATTATACAAATAAGAAAGGAAAAGTATAACACAAGAAGCCTAACTAAAGGGTTAAGAATAAAAATGAAAATCATGGCAGAATCATGAAGCTGCAAGTGGTTAGTTTCTAGCTAGATTTTATTCAGTCATTGTCTCTGTGCTCTTCTTATTTTCTTCTCAGAAATATTAATAGTGAAAGTCACTCAGTCATGTCTGACTCTTTGGGACATCATGGACTATACAGTCCATGAAATTTCCCAGACCAGAGTACTGGAGTGGGTAGCCTTTCCCTTCTCCAGGGGATTTTTCCCAACCCAGGGATTGAACCCAAGTCTCCTGCATTGCAGGTGGATTCTTTACCAGCTGAGCCACAAAGGAAGCCCAAGAATACAGGAGTGGGTAGCCTACTCCTTCTCCAGCAGATCTTCCTGACCCAGGATTCAAACCAGGGACTCCTACATTGCAGGCAGATTATTTACCAGCTGAGCTACCAGGGAATTAATACAAATTTTTAAAAATCTGTAAAATTTTTTTTCTGGTATTTTAATAAGCAAAGATGGGCATTTCTACTTTACATTGACATGAAAAAACATTTTTGGTAGTTAGGAATCTCTTAAGTAATCAGGTTTATGGTGGTATTATGATATATAACATGTTAAGTTTCCAGGAGAATATGAAACAAATACATATATTTTTCTCAAAATGGATAGTTTTAAAAATAATAATCAGATAATCAACCCTCAAACACACTAAGAACACATTAAATACATGATATTTGAGGCATATTTCCAAATACTACTGACACACTGAAACATTTAATTCTCATCTGTCTTCCCAGAAACTGCAAAAAAGGAAGAGTTGATTTTTCCAACATGGAAAAATAGAGTAAGATTAGTTATATCATTTTTTTCAAAGTATTCCTTTACATATACCACAGTTGTATGTATAGCTGACTCTATCTACCCATGTCTATTTCCTGGAGTATTTACCAGGATATATACAAGTAGTTTCTACTACAATCTGTTAGAGTTTCCTTTTGAAAGCTTATGTCCTGTATCAACAGTGTTAATTGCTTCATCCTGCACCATCTGCATTCACAAAGGGTCTCACATGACTTTTACTATAAACTGATTTAATGTTTCCATAGAGTATTAAAATTTGGGCTCAGTTTTTATTATGTAACTAACATATATTAGTTAGTGTTAGTCGTTCAGTTGTGTCTGACTCTGTGGCCACATAGACTGTAGGGTCTGTCCATGGAATTCTCCAGGCAAGAACACTAGAGTGAGTAACCATTCCCTTCTCCATGGAATCTTCCTGACCCAGGGATTGAACCCAGGTCTTCCACATTGCAGGCAGATTCTTTACCATCTGCACCATCAGGGACTGTTATGTGATAATGTAATTATGTTATTATTGATTTTTAGTCACTGTCATGTCTGAATCTTTTGTAATCCCATGGACTGTAGCCCAACAAGGCTCCTCTGTCCTCAGAATTTACCAGGCAAAAATACTAGAGGGGGTTGCCATTTTCTTCTCCAGGGGTTCTTCTAAACCCAAGGATCGAACTATGTCTCTTGCATTAGCAGAAAGATTCTTTACAACTGAGCCACCTGGAATGCCCCAATTATGTTATCATTATATAAATGACATACTAAAAGTTTAATAATCATCTGTAAAATTAATATATAAAGTATTAACAATTTTTTTTTTCATTTTTACCTCCTATATCTTTGTATCTATTTATATCTGTCTTTAAAAGTCTTTGTGAATCTTGGCCTTATTGATATTTTGGGTTTGGTAAATTTTTGTTTTTTATGCTGATGGGGGGGTGGTTCATTCCAGCAGCATCACTAGACTCTAACCATTACATGCCAGCAGTAGCCTCCCTCCAATATCTGCAATTCCTGCATCCAAATCTCTCAAAAGATTATCAAGGTTATTTGGAGGACAGCTTTTCACCAGTTGAAAAACCACTGATTTATTTCTATTGCCATCCCTATCTCTATCATCACTGATTATCTATAATCTATCTATCATTGTTATGTGTATTTAGTGTGACAGTTAGGATTATTTTAAAATACCATGAATTAGAAATTCAAATTTGTCATATTTGTACTAGCTTTGGGTACTAAACCCTACCAGATGATACTATATGATAACTACTGACTATGCTGATATCTTTATAGGGAATAGGTTTTCTGATAAACCTTGATGGAAAAGCTCAATAGAACAGTACTGAGTGAATTCATCCTCATGGGAATCACAGACCACCCTGAGCTGCAGGATCCACTTTTTGGGCTCTTCTTCATCATCTATGTGACCTCAGTGGTGGGCAACTTGGGCATGGTCATCCTCACTAAGGTGGACTCCAGGCTACAGACATCTATGTACTTCTTTCTCAGGCACTTGGCTCTTATGATCTCGGTTATTCAACAACTGTGGGACCCAAAATGTTGGTAAATTTTCTTGTGGATCAAAATAAAATCTTCTACAATTTTTGTGCCATTCAGGGAGCTTTCTACATTATGTTCATTATTAGTGAGCTTTTTATTCTGGCAGCAATGTCCTATGAGCACTATGTGGCCATCTGTAACCCTCTTCTCTACACAGTCATCATGTCAAAAAGGGCATACTCGATGTTGGTGGCAATCTCCTATGTCTATAGCACATTTGTGTCTCTTCTAATCACTATAAAAAATGTTTAATTTATTCTTCTGTGGCTACAATGTCATCAGACATTTCTACTGTGACTTTCTCCCTTTGATAACTTTGGTTTGTTCAAATATACATGAAATTGAACTGATTTTTCTGATCTTTGCAGTTTTTAATTTAATTTCATCTCTGCTAATAGTTCTTGTGTCTTACCTGCTTATTCTTACAGCTATTCTCAGGATGAACTCTGATGAAGGAAGGCACAGGGCTTTCTCTACATGTGGATCCCACTTGACCGTGGTTACAGTGTTCTATGGGACTTTGATATTTATGTATGTTCAACCAGAGTCCAGCCATTGCTTTGATGGTAATAAAGTGACATCCATATTTTACATACTAATTACCCCCAGGTTAAATCCCTTGATCTACAGCTTGAGGAAAATAGATGTAAAATATTCTGGTAATAGACTATGGAAAAAACTATATAACATCTTCTCTTAAGTTCATTTTGCTATGTGGTTCCTTGAATGAGGCTATGAACACTGAAATTTGTTATGAGTTTTCTCAGAGGGAAATGCAAGGATAAATGATTTCAACATATATTTAGAGATTGACTTCTGTGCACCAGTTAAACTGAGTGCTCTGAACACATTAATAAATGAACATATTCTAGTTGTTTTTTTCTGTTTACATATGAAATCTCAGTTCAGTTCAGTTCAGTTGCTCAGTCATGTCTGACTCTTTGCGATCCCATGAATCGTAACAGGCCAGGCCTCCCTGTCCATCACCAACTCCCAGAGTTCAATCAGACTCACATCCAATGAGTAGTGATGCCATCCAGCCATGTCATCCTCTGTCGTCCCCTTCTCCTCCTGTCCCAAATCCCTGCCAGCATAAGAGTCTTTTCCAACGAGTCAACTCTTCGCATGAGGGGGCCAAAGTACTGGAGTTTCAGCTTCAGCATCATTCCTTCCAAAGAAATCCCAGGGCTGATCTTCTTCATAATGGACTGGTTGAATCTCCTTGCAGTCCAAGGGACGCAAAAGAGTCTTCTCCAACACCACAACTCAAAAGCATCAATTCTTTGGCACTCAGCCTTCTTCAGTATTCTTGCCTTAAGAACCCCATGAACAGTATGAAAAGGCAAAATGATAGGATACTGAAAGAGGAACTCCCCAGGTCAGTAGGTGCCCAATATGCTACTGGAGATCAGTGGAGAAATAACTCCAGAAAGAATGAAGGGATGGAGGCAAAGCAAAAACAATACCCAGCTGTGGATGTGACTGGAGATAGAAGCAAGGTCTGATGCTGTAAATATTGCATAGGAAACTGGAATGTCAGGTCCATGAATCAAGGCAAATTAGAAGTGGTCAAACAAAAGATGCAAAGAGTGAATGTCAACATTCTAGGAATCAGTGAACTGAAATGGACTGGAATAGGTGAATTTAACTCAGATGACCATTATATCTACTACTGCGGGCAGGAATCCCTCAGGAGAAATGGAGTAGCCATCATGGTCAACAAAAGAGTCCGAAATACAGTACTTGGATGCAATCTCAAAAATGACAGATTGATCTCTGTTTGTTTCCAACGCAAACTATTCAATATCAGAGTAATCCAAGTCTATGCCCCAACCAGTAACACTGAAGAAGCTGAAGTTAAACAGTTCTATGAAGATGTACAAGACCTTTTAGAACTAACACCCAAAAAAGATGTCCTTTTCATTATAGGGGACTGGAATGCAAAAGTAGGAAGTCAAGAAACACTTGGAGTAACAGGCAAATTTGGCCTTGGAATACAGAATGAAGCAGGGCAAAGACTAATAGAGTTTTGCCAAGAAAATGCACTGGTCATAACAAACACCCTCTTCCAACAACATAAGAGAAGACGCTATACATGGACATCACTAGATGGTCAACACCGAAATCAGATTGATTATATTCTTTGTAGCCAAAGATGGAGAAGCTCTATACAGTCAGCAAAAACAAGACCGGGAGCTGACTGTGGCTCAGACCATGAATTCCTTATTGCCAAATTCAGATTTAAATTGAAGACAGTAGGGAAAACCACTAGACCATTCAGGTATGACCTAAATCAAATCCATTATGATTATACAGTGGAAGTGAGAAGTAGATTTAAGGGCTTAGATCTGATAGATAGAGTGCCTGATGAACTATGGAATAAGATTCGTGACATTATACAGGAGACAGGGATCAAGACCATCCCCATGGAAAATAAATGCAAAAAAGCAAAATGGCTGTCTGAGGAGGCCTTACAAATAGCTGAGGAAAGAAGAGAAGCAAAAAGCAAACAAGAAAAAGAAAGATATAAACATCTGAATGCAGAGTTCCAAAGAATAGCAAGAAGAGATAAGAAAGTCTTCTTCAGCGATCAATGCAAAGAAATAGAGGAAAACAACAGAATGGGAAAGACTAGAGATCTCTTCAAGAAAATCAGAGATACCAAAGTAACATTTCATGCAAAGATGAGCTCGATAAAGGACAGAAATAATATGAACCTAACAGAAGCAGAAGATACTAAGAAGAGATGGCAAGAATACACAGAAAAACTGTACAAAAAAGATTTTCATGACCCAATAATCATGATGGTGTGATCACTGACCTAGAGCCAGACATCCTGGAATGTAAAGTCAAGTGGGCCTTAGAAAGCATCACTATGAACAAAGCTAGTGGAGGTGATGTAATTCCAGTTGAGCTCTTTCAAATCCTGAAAGATGATGCTGTGAAAGTGCTGCACTCAATATGCCAGCAAATTTGGAAAACTCAGCAGTGGCCACAGGACTGGAAAATATCAGTTTTCATTCCAATCCCAAAGAAAGGCAATGCCAAAGAATGCTCAAACTACCGCACAATTGCACTCATCTCACACTAGTAAAGTAATGCTCAAAATTCTCCAAGCCAGGCTTCAGCAATATGTGAACTGTGAACTTCCTGATATTCAAGCTGGTTTTAGAAAAGGCAGAGGAACCAGAGATCAAATTGCCAACATCCGTTGGATCGTCAAAAAATTAAGAGAGTTCCAGAAAAACATCTATTTCTGCTTTATTGACGATGCCAAAGCCTTTGAGTGTGTGGATCACAATAAACTGTGTAAAATTCTGAAAGAGATTGCAGTACAAGACCACCTGATCTGCCTCTTGAGAAATTTGTATGCAGGTCAGGATGCAACAGTTAGAACTGGACATGGAACAACAGACTGGTTCCAAATAGGAAAAGGAGTAGGTCAAGGCTGTATATTGTCACCCTGTTTATTTAACTTATATGCAGAGTAAATCATGAGAAACACTGGACTGGAAGAAACACAAGCTGGAATCAAAATTGCCGGGAGAAATATCAATAACCTCAGATATGCAGATGACACAACCCTTATGGCAGAAAGTGAAGAGGAACTCAAAAGCCTCTTAATGAAAGTAAAAGCGGAGAGTGAAAAAGTTGGCTTAAAGCTCAACATTCAGAAAACGAAGATCATGGCATCTGGTTCCATCACTTCATGGGAAATAGAGGCGGAAACAGTGGAAACAGTGTCAGACTTTATTTTTCTGGGCTCCAAAGTCATTGCAGATGGTGACTGCAGCCATGAAATTAAAAGACGCTTACTCCTTGGAACAAAAGTTATGACCAACCTAGATAGCATATTGAAAAGCAGAGACATTATTTTGCCAACAAAGGTCCGTCTAATCAAGGGTATGGTTTATCCTGTGGTCATGTATGGATGTGAGAGTTGGACTGTGAAAAAGGCTGTGCACCAAAGAATTGATGCTTTTGAACTGTGGTGTTGGAGAAGACTCTTGATAGTCCCTTGGACTGCAAGGAAATCCAACCAGTCCATTCTGAAGGAGCCCTGGGATTTCTTTGAAAGTAATGATGCTAAAACTGAAACTCCAGTACTTTGGCCACCTCATGCAAAGAGTTGACTCATTGGAAAAGACTCTGATGCTGGGAGGGATTGGGGGCAAGAGTAGAAGGGGACGACTAAGGATCACATGGCTGGATGGCATTACTGACTCGATGGACGTGAGTCTGAGTGAACTCCGGGAGTTGGTGTTTGACAGGGAGGCCTGGTGTGCTGCGTTTCATGGGATCGCAAAGAGTCGGACACGACTGAGCGACTGATCTGATCTGATCATCCTTTTTCACAGTCCAACTCTTATACCCATATGTTACCACAGGGAAAACCACAGCCTTGACTAGACGAAACTTTGTTGGCAAATTAATGTCTCTGCTTTTGAATATGCTACCTAGGTTGGTCATAACTTTCCTTCCAAGGCGTAAGCATCTTTTAATTTCATGGCTGCAGTCACCGTCTGCAATGACTTTGGAGCCCAGAAAAATAAAGTCTGCCACTGTTTCCACTGTTTCTGCCTCTATTTCCAATGAAGTGGTGGGACCAGATGCCATGATCTTCGTTTTCTGAATGTTGAGCTTTAAGCCAACTTTTTCACTCTCCACTTTCACTTTCATCAAGAGGCTTTTGAGTTCCTCTTCACTTTCTGCCATAAGGGTGGTGAGATTATTGATATTTCTCCTGGCAATCTTGATTCCAGCTTGTGTTTCTTCCAGTCCAGCGTTTCTCATGATGTACTCTGCATATAAGTTAAATAATCAGGGTGACCATATACAGCCTTGATGTACTCCTTTTGCAATTTGGAACCAGTCTGTTGTTCCATGTCCAATTCTAACTGTTGCTTCCTGACCTGCATATAGATTTCTCAAAAGGCAGATCAAGTGGCCTGGTATCCCCATCTTGATGGAAACCTTGATGGAAAAGCTCAATTGAACATTGCTGAGTGAATTCATCCTCATGGGAATCACAGGCTGCCCTGAGCTGCAGGCTCCATTGTTTGGACTCTTCCTCATCATCTACGTGACCTAAGTAGTGGACAACTTGGGCATGGTCATCCTTACTAAGGTGGACTCCAGGCTACAGACATCTATGTACTTCTTTCTCAGGCACCTGGCTTTTACTGATCTTGGTTATTCAACAACTGTGGGACCCAAAATGTTGGTAAATTTTCTTGTGGATCAAAATAAAATCTTCTACAATTTTTATGCCATTCAGGGAGCTTTCTACATTATATTCATTATTAGTGAGCTTTTTATTCTGGCAGCAATGTCCTATGACTGCTGTGTGGACATCTGTAACCATCTTCTCTACACAGTCATCATGTCAAAAAGGGCGTGCTGGATGCTGGTGGCAATCTCCTATGTCTATAGCACATTTGTGTCTCTTCTAATCACTATAAAAATGTTTAATTTATCCTTCTGTGGCTACAATGTCATCAGACATTTCTACTGTGACTGTCTCCCTTTGATATCTTTGGTTTGTTCAAATACACATGAAATTGAACTGATTATTCTGATCTTTGCAGTTTTTAATTTAATTTCATATCTGCTACTAGTTCTCGTGTCTTACCTGCTTATTCTTACAGCTATTCTCAGGATGAACTCTGATGAAGGAAGGCACAGGGCTTTCTCTACATGTGGATCCCACTTGACCATGGCTACAGTGTTCTATGGGACTTTGATATTTATGTATGTTCAACCAGAGTCCAGCCATTCCTTTGATGCTGATAAAGTGGCATCTATATTTTACAAACTAATTACCCCCATGTTAAATCCCTTGATCTACAGCTTGAGGAACAAAGATGTAAAATATGCTGTTCATAGACTATGGAAAAAACTATATAATATCTTAAGTTCATTTTGCTATGTGGTTCCTTGAATGAGGCTATGAACATTGAAATTTGTTATGAGTTTTCTCAGAGGGAAATGCAAGGATAAATGATTTCATCATATATTTAGAGATTGACTTCTGGGCACCAGTAAAACTGAGTGCTCTGAACACATTAATAAATAAACATATTCTAGTTGTTTTTGTCTCCTTACATATGAAGTCTACTCTATGACAAATAAGGGTCTTGCCTCTCTTTCATTTGGCTCACTTTCCACAAATTGGTTAAAATGTGTATCATGTTTTGATTAAGAGATATTGTATGACTATATGCATTTGATGATCTTACTTTGAAAAAGCAGCATGAGATGATTCTATGATTTGAATGGTGAAAGTGTAGTGCAATATTCTGTAATCTATAAGTCTGTCATGTCCTTTGAATATACTTCTTACATAACTCTCTTTAACTTTCCTAATTTCTTTTTTGCTTGCTTCAATTACTTTTTAACATTCAATAGATTTATTTGCATCATAGAGATACTGGATTGTCTTCTATGTACATCATCAGGAAATAAAATAATCAATGAACAAATCTAATTTGCATAAAAATAATTTATAAGAATAGTCAAGTGAGGATAATTATTACTTATACTTCATATGTCATTTTAAATTATTAATAAATGTGTATTTATATGTCTCATCTACTCATATATAAACATAAAAATGTGTGCATCTGAGATTATGTGTAATGAGCAGAAATACACAGGAATGCTAACAGCACATGGATTTGAGAAGGTAAACTGAATAAACATAACCTAATATCCCACTCCTAGAATACATGTTAGAATACATTTGATTATCCCTCAGATTATAAAACAAAACAAAACAAAAATACTGAGTTACAGATTTGGATATTTTACATTCATTTAAAACTTAATCACATTATTAAGTTGATACATAATGTATCAGAAAATATCCTATTTTCCATAGAACATAAAAATGTAAAAATCCGGAAATGCTACATACCATAAAAAGTAGCTCAGTGTCATTACATATTGAATACTTTCAATTTAGATTTTAAGTAGATAACACTATATATCAGCTAGAATATCTAGTAGTTTGTGAGTATTTGGAGGAACCTAAACTTATACATTGTTAGTAGAAACTAAAATGGTATAAATATTTTAAATACATTTAAGATTCATTTTTTTTTTCTGCAGCAGCATATAGTAGCTCTATTTTCAGTTTTTTGAGGAACCGCCATACTGTTATTTGTATTGACCATACCAAATTCATTTCTATCAACAATGTGGAAGGGTTCTCTTTTCTCCACACCCTCTTCAGCATTTATTGTTTGTAGGTATTTAATGATGACTGTGTGTGAGATGGTATCTCATTCTAGTTTTGATTTGCTTTTTTCTAATAATTAGCAAAGTTGAGCATGATTTTATGTGCCCACTGGCCATGTGTATATCTTTTTTGAGAAATGTCTATTTAGATCTTCTTCCCATTTATATTGGTATATATATACAGAGAGAGTCCATGGAATTCTCTAGGGCAGAATACTGGACTTCCCAATACAGGGATCAAGCATAGGTCTCTTGAAATGCAGGCAGATTCTTTATCAGGTGAGCCACAGGGAAGCCCAAGCTGGTTTCCTTGGGAAGCCCTAGAAAATCAGTCCTGAATATTCATTGGAAGGACTGATGCTGAAACTGAAGCTCCAATACTTTGGCCATCTGATGCAAAGAATTGACTCTTTGGAAAAGACCCTGATGCTGGGAAAGATTGAACGTGGGAGGAGAAGGGGATGACAGAGGATGAGATGGTTGGATGGCATCACCTACTCAATGAACATGAGTTTGAGCAAGCTCTGGGAGTTGGTGATGGACAGGGAAGCCTGGCATGCTGTAGTCCATGGGTCACAAACAGTCGGACATGACTGAGTGAATGAACTGACTCCAGGATTCTTACCTGGAGATCTTATGGACAGAGGAACCTGGTGGACTATAGTCCATAGAGTTGCAGAGAGTTGGACACAGCTAAAGCAACTTCACACACACACACACACACACACACAACTTATAAGCTGTTTGTGTGGTTTGGAGATTAATCCTTTGTTGGTTGTGTTGTTTGCAAATATTTTCTCCACATTCTGTATGTTGTCTTTCTGTTTGGCTATGGTTTCATTTTTTGGGCAAAAGTTTTTGAAAGTTTTAGGTCCCATTTGTTAATGTTCATTTTATTTTCATTATTTTTATTTCTGTTATCTAGATGAATCCAAAAAGATATCGCTGTACTTATTTGTCAATGAGTGTTCTGCCTATGTTTTCCATTAATGGTCGTATAGTATCCAGCCTTACATTTAGGTGTTTAAGACTATTTGAGTTTATTTTTGTGTATTGTGTTAAAGAATGCTCTAATTTTATTTTAATTTTTTTACATGCACCTGTCGAATTTTCACAGCAGCATTTAATGAAGAAACTGTTTTCTCCCTATTCTATGTAGGTTTACTTCTGTGTTTTCTATCCTTTTCCTTTGATCTATATTTCTGGTTTTGTGTCTGTACCATACTGTTTTATTACTGTAGTTTTTGTAGTATGTTCTGAAGACTGATACTATGATTCCTTCAGTTTCCTTTTTTCTTTCTCAGGGTTACTATGTTTATCCAGAGTCTTTTTTTCCCCCTTAATTTCTTTTCTTAAATTAATTAATTTATTTATTTGACTTTACAATATTGTATTGGCTTTGCCATACATTGACTTGAATCTGCCATGAGTGTACATGTGCTCCCCATCCTGAACACCCCTCCCACCTCCATCCCCATCCCATCCCTCTGGGTCATCCCAGTGCACCAGCCCCAAGAACCCTGTATCATGCAATAAACCAGGACTGGTGATTCGTTTCACACATGATATTTTACATGTTTCAATGCCATTCCCCCAAATCATCCCACCTTCGCCCTCTCCCGCAGAGTCCAAAAGACTGTTCAATACATTTGTGTCTCTTTTGCTGTCTCACATACAGGGTTATCATTACCTTCTTTCTAAATTCCATATATATGCATTAGTATACTGCATTGGTGTTTTTATTTCTGGCCCTGTATAATAGGCTCCAGTTTCATCCACCTCATTAGAACTGATTCAAATGTATTCTTTTTAATGGCTAAGTAATATTCCATTGTGTATATGTACCACAAGTTTCTTATCCATTCCTGTGCTGATGGACATCTAGGTTGCTTCCATGTCCTGGCTATTATAAACAGTGCTGAGATGAACATTGGGGTACACATGTCTCTTTCGATTCTGGTTTCCTCAGTGTGTATGCCCAGCAATGGGATTTCTGGGTCATATGGCAGTTCTATTTCCAATTGTTAAAGGAATCTCCACAGTGTTCTCCATAGTGGCTGTACTAGTTTGCATTCCCACCAACAGTGTAAAAGGGTTCCCTTTTCTGCACACCCTCTCCAGCATTTATTGCTTGCAGACTTTTGGATAGCAGCCATTCTGACTGGTGTGAAATGGTACCTCACTGTGGTTTTGATTTGCATTTCTCTGATAATGAGTGATGTTGAGCATCTTTTCATGTGTTTGTTATCCATCTGTATGTCTTCTTTGGAGAAATGTCTCATTAGTTCTTTGGCCCACTTTTTTTTAAATTTTTTTTAAATTTTATTTTATTTTTAAACTTTATAATATTGTATTAGTTTTGCCAAATATCGAAATGAATCCGCCACATGTATACCTCTGTTCCCCATCCTGAACCCTCCTCCCTCCTCCCTCCCCATACCCTCCCTCTGGGTCATCCAAGTGCACCAGCCCCAAGCATCCAGTATCGTGCATTGAACCTGGACTGGCGACTCGTTTCATACATGATATTATACATGTTTCACTGCTATTCTCCCAAATCTCCCCACCCTCTCCCTCTCCCACAGAGTCCATAAGACTGATCTATACATCAGTGTCTCTTTTGCTGTCTTGTATACAGGGTTATTGTTACCATCTTTCTAAATTCCATATATATGTGTTAGTATACTGTATTGGTGTTTTTCTTTCTGGCTTACTTCACTCTGTATAATAGGTTCCAGTTTCATCCATCTCATTAGAACTGATTCAAATGCATTCTTTTTCATGGCTGAGTAATACTCCATTGTTTATATGTACCACAGCTTTCTTATCCATTCATCTGCTGATGGGCATCTAGGTTGCTTCCATGTCCTGGCTATTATAAACAGTGCTGAGATGAACATTGGGGTACACGTGTCTCTTTCCCTTCCGGTTTCCTCAGTGTGTATGCCCAGCAGTGGGATTGCTGGAGCAGAAGGCACTTTTTGATTGGTCTTTTATTTTTCTGAAATTGTTTCTTGAGGTATGCCTGTATTGCTATGAACTTTCCCCTTAGTACTGCTTTTACAGTGTCCCATAGGTTTTGGGTTGTTGTGTTTTCATTTTCATTCATTTCTATGCATATTTTAATTTTTTTTTTTATTTCTTCTGTGATTTGTTGGTTATTCAGCAGCATGTTGTTCAGCCTCCATATGTTGGGATTTTTAATAGTTTTTCTCCTGTAATTGAGATCTAATCTTACTGCATTGTAGTCAGAAAAGATGCTTGGAATGATTTCAAAATTTTTTTTTTTAATTTACCAATGCTAGATTTATGGCCCAGGAGGTGGTCTATCCTGGAGAAGGTTCCATGTGTGCTTGAGAAAAAGGTGAAATTCATTGTTTTGGGGTGAAATGTCCTATAGATATCAATTAGGTCTAACTGGTCTATTGTATCATTTAAAGTTTGTGTTTCCTTGTTAATTTTCTGTTTAGTTGATCTATCTGTAGATGTGAGTGGGATATTAAAGTCTCCCACTGTTATTGTGTTACTGTTAATTTCCCCTTTCATACTCCCTAGCATTTGTCTTAGGTGTTAGCTTCCTGCAGTGCTTCCCTGGTGGCTCAGAGGTTAAAGAGTCTGCCTGTAATGTGGGAGACCTGGCTTTTATCCCTGAGTCGGGAAGATCCCCTGGAGAAGGAAATGGCAACCCACTCCAGTATTCTTTTCTGGGGAATCCCATGGGCGGAGGAGCCTGGTGGGCTACAGTCCATGGGGTCACAAATGTTGGACACGACTGAGCGACTTCACTCACTCACTATGTTCGGTGCATAAATATTTATAATTGTTGTATCTTCTTCTTGGATTGATCCTTTGATCATTATATAGTGTCCATCTTTGTCTCTTTTCACAGCCTTTGTTTTAAAGTCTATTTTATCTGATATAAGAATTGCTGCTCCTGCTTTCTTTTGGTCTCTGTTTGCATGGAATATCTTTTTCCAGTCCTTCACTTTCAGTCTGTATGTGTTCCTCATTTCAAGATGGGTCTCTTGTAGACAACATATATAGGGGTTTTGTTTTTGTATCCATTCAGCCAGTCTTTGTCTTTTGGTTGGGGCATTCAAGCATCTGTCTACAATGCAGGAGACCCAGGTTCAGTCCCTGAGTTGGGAAGATCCCCTGGAGAAGGAAATGGCAATCCACTCCAGTACTATTGCCTGGAAAATCCCATGGAAGGCCACAGTCCATGGGGTAGCAAAGAGTTGGACACGACTGAGCGACTTCACTTTCACTTTGGGGCATTCAACCCATTTACGTTTATGGTAATTATTGATAAGTATGATCTCGTTGCCATTTACTTTATTGTTTTGGGTTTGATTTTATATATTCTTTCTGAGTTTCCTGTCTAGAGACAATCCCTTAGCATTTGTTGGAGAGCTGGTTTGGTGGTGCTGAATTTTCTGATCTTTTGCTTGTCTGTAAAGCTTTTGATTTCTCCTTCATATTTGAATGAGATCCTTGCTGGGTACAGTAATCTGGGCGGTAGGTTATTTCTTTCATCACTTTAAGTATGTTCTGCCATTCCCTTCTGGCCTGAAGAGTTTCTTTTGAAAGACCAGCTGTTAACCTTTTGGAATCCCCTTGTGTGCTATTTGTTGTCTATCCCTTGCTGCTTTTAATATTTGTTCTTTGTGTTTGATCTTTGTTTATTTGATTAATACATGTCTTGGGGTGTTTTGTCTTGGGTTTATCCTGTTTGGGACTCTCTGGATTTCTTGGACTTGGGTGGTTATTTCCTTCCCCATTTTATGGAAGTTTTCAACTATTATCTCCTCAAGTATTTTCTCATGGTCTTTCTTTTTGTCTTCTTCTTTTGGGACTCCTATGATTCAAATGTTGGGGCATTTAACATTGTCCCAGAGGTCTCTGGGTTGTCCTTGTTTCTTCTAATTCTTTTTTCCTCTCTGATTCATTTATTTCTACCATTCTATCTTCTACCTCACTTATCCTATCTTCTGCCTCTGTTATTCTACTGTTGTTTCCCTCCAGAGTGTTTTTGATCTAATTTGTTGCATTATTCATTATATATTGACTCTTTTGTTTCTTCTAGGTCCTTGTTAAACCTTTATTGCATCTTCTTGATCCTTTTCTCCAGGCTATTTATCTGTGATTCCATTTTGTTTTCAAGATTTTGGATCATTTTCACTATCATTATTTGGAATTCTTTATCAGGTAGATTTCCTATCTCTACCTCTTTTGTTTGGTTTGTTGGGCATTTATCCTGTTCCTTTACCTGCTGGGTATTTCTCTGCCTTTTCATCTTGTTTATATTGCTGTGTTTGGGGTGGCCTTTCTGTATTCTGGCAGCTAGTGGTTCCCTTTATTATGGAGGTTTCTGGCTGTGGGTGGGGTTGGATGGGTGGCGTGTCAAGGTTTTCTGGTTAGGGAAGCTTGTGTCGGTGTTCTGGTGGGTGGTGCTGGATTTCTTCTTTCTGGAGAGCAAGGAAGTGTTCAGTAATAAGTTTTGAGATGTCAGTGGGTTTGGTGTGACTTTGGGCAGCCTGCATATTGAGGCTCAGGGTTATGTTCCTAGGTTTCTGGAGAATTTGCTTGGTATGTCTTGCTCTGGAGCTTTTTGGCCCTTGGGTAGTACTTGGTTTCAGTGTAGGTATGGAGGCATTTTATGAGCTCCTATTGATTAACGTTCCCTAGATTCAGGAGTTCTCTGATATTCTCAGGATTTGGACTTAAGACTCCTGCCTCTGGTTACAGTCTTATTCTTACAGTATCCTCAAGACTTCTCCATCTATACAGCACCGATGATCAAACATCTAGGTTAATGATGAAAAGTTTCTCCACAGTGAGGGACACCCGGAGAGGTACACAGAGTTACATGGAGAAGAGAAGAGGGTGGATGAAAATAGAGGTGACCAGGAGGAGAAGAGGGGGAATCAAAATGGGAGAGAGCAAGCTAGCCAGTAATCACTTCCTTATGTGCTCTCACAGTCTGGATCCCTCAGAGTTGTCCACGGAGTTACACAGAGAAGAAAAGAGGGAGGAAGGAGACAGAGGTGGCCAGGAGGATAAAGGGGGGAATCAAAAGGAGAGAGACAGATCCAGCCAGTCATCAGTTCCCTAAGTGTTCTCCACAGCCCAGAACACACAAAGAGATTCACAGAGTTGGGTAGAGAAGAAAAGGGGGAGGGGGGAGATAGAGGCTACCTGGTGGAGAAAAAGGAGAGTCAAAAGGGGGAGAGAGCAATCAGGCCAGTGATCTCGCTCCCAAGTAAAAATCAGTACTGAAGATTTGTACCCTTAAAGGTACAAAGTTGATAACAAATACCAAAAAGCAAAGATTAAAAATCTTGAGTAGAGGTTAGATTCTCAAAAATACAATATTAAAAACAGAAACAAAAACAAAACAACCCCCCAAAAACAAACAAAAAACCCCAAAAAGTGACAGAAATTATAAATATATATATGTATATATATGGAGTTTGTTTTAAAAATAGGGTCTTTCTTTTCTTTTTTTATTTTTGCAAAGTAATAGAAGGTTATAAAAATGAAAATTAAAGGAGTAATGGGGACTTAAAAATAACAAATAAAATAAAATAAATTTTAATTAAGAAAATGATAATAGTAAAACTATATCTAAGACTTTCTTTGGAGCTGTTGCGGACAGTGTGGGGTCAGTTCATTTGCAGATAGTTCCTTGGTCTGGCTTGTACTTCTCATGGTCTTTGGCCCCTTCCTATGTAGTCGGTGCTAACTACAGGGTTTTAATCTATTTCACCTGTCACTTCCAAAGCGGTTCCCTCTATTTATGTTAGTTTCTTCAGTCTGCTGGTCTCTTCAATGCCTAATTTCTGCCCTGACACAAGGGGCACGGTGGTGGTCACTCTTTTTTAGGCTCGCTTGTTCAGTCATGCTTTGTGGAGGGAGGAACACTGCAACTAAATATCACTGGTGTGTGTTCACAGTGATTCAGCCACACTGGGTTTGCCCCCACTCATGGCGTGTGTGCTTTCCCAGTCTACACTGCTGAGACTCTAGGTTGCTCTGCCGGGAACTGTCTGATGCAGGTCCTGGTTTGCATGCACTTCCCAGGTGTAAGCTACTCAGGTTCAGGTTCTCGGTTACTCCACAAAGGTGCAGACTTGGCTGGGCCTGCGTTTTGTGCCCATCCCAGGTCCTAGCAGCTCAGGTGACCAGGTCCTTGGCACACATAGTCTCCCCCCGTTGAAGGTTGTGACTTATCCCCTCCCTGGTTCCAGCTGCTCGGTTTTCTGGGTGTACAGTGGGCACAACTTCTCTCTTCTGGGAAGTTGATCTCTGGCTACAACCCTCCTGTCAGATGTTGACCATCCAACATCCCAAGAAGCCTTGGTTAGCAACAAGGTCTTCTTGCAGTTTGGTATAGGATGACTTTCTGGAGCCACGATTGTCCCCTTCTGGCTCTGGCTGCCCTTGCCTGCCTGTCTCTAGTGGGGGATAGGCCAGTCTGCAGCTGGCTAGCTCTGCTCAGTCCTTTGTTCTGTGAGCCTGACTGGTGGTGGTTAGGGCTTTTTGCTGGAGCACGGGATAGTTATCCCACAGTCTGGTTTGCTATCTCAAACTGGTTCCCTCAGATTGTCCTCAGGACATTCAGGCTTGGTCCTTATCCTAAGCACTGCCTCTGGCTCCTCGCTATCCCTCCCCCGCTTGCTAGTGGGGGATGCAAGCATCAGGGATGTTGCGCCGCTGGGAATTGCTGTTGGGCACGTAATCTGTGGGTTTTAATTATTTATTTTTCCTCCCAGTTATTTTGCCCTCTGAGATCCTAATGTTCACCACAGACCTGGTGGAGAGAGTGTTTCCTGGTGTTTGGAAACTTCTCTCTCTCTCTCTCTTTTTTTTTTAAATATACATTTATTTATTTTAATTGGAGGCTAATTATTTTACAATATTGTATTGCTTTTGCCATACATCAACATGAATCCGCCATGGGTGTACACGTGTTCCCCCTCCTGAACCCCCCTTCCACCTCCCTCTCCATACCAATGAAACATGTATAATATCATATGTGAAAAGAATCATCAGTTTAGGTTCGATGCATGATACAGGATGCTCGGGGCTGGTGCACTGGGATGACTTCTCTCTTTTTTAAGACTCCTTTCCTGGGATGGATCTCCATCCCTACCTCTTTTGTCTCTCTTTTTATCTTTTATATTTTGTCCTACCTCCTTTTGAAGACAATGGGTTGCTTTTCTGGGTGCCTGATGTCCTCTGCCAGCATTCAGAAGTTGTTTTGTGGAATTTGCCAGCGCTCAAATGTTCTTTTGATGAATTTGTGGGGGAGAAAATAGACTCCCCGTCCTATTCCTCCACCATCTTAAGACCACCTCAGAGTCTTTTTTATTATACAAAGTTAAAATTTTCTTGTTCTAGTTCTGTGAAAATTTTCACATGATCCTGTTATCCCATTCCTGGTCATATAACCACAGAAAACAATAATTTAAAAAGATACACCCCAGTGTTCATTTCAGCTCTATCTACAATAGTGAAAACATGAAGGCAACCTATTTGTCCTCTAACAGATAAAAAATGTGGTATATTTATAGAATGTAATAATGCTCAGCCATAAAAATGAGTAACAGTGGATGAAATAATGGCATTTGCAGCAACATAGATGGATCTAGAGACAATCATATTCAGTGAAATAAGCCAGGCTGAGAAAGACAAATGTTGTTTGATATCACTTATATGTGGAACATGAAAGAAAGTGTTGCAATTGAAACTCTATATATAATGCAGATAGACCCTCAGACATAGAAGTGAAACTAATGGCTACCTGAGTGAGGGAAAAGGGAGCAGTTTAGGAGTCTGGGATTGACATAAACACACACTATATATAAAATAGATAGCCATAAGTACCTATTTTATAGTACAGAAAACTATATTCAATGTTTTGTAATAGCCTTTAAGGGAAAAAAAGATGAAAAAAAAAATGTTTACATATGATTGAATCACTTTGCTATACACCCAAAACTAACATAGCATTGTAAGTAAATTATGCTTCAATAAAAATAAAAAAAAAAAAAATTGTCTTAAAATTTTAAATACATCTAAACTCTAACATAATATTTATCTATTTCACTGCCTTGTACTTACCCAAGAGAAAGAGCAGCAGATTTTTTTCTATGCAAATGTTAATAGAAGCTTTATTTATATTAGTCTGACCTTGGAAACAATCTAAATGTTCCTCCACTGAGGATGAATAAGTAAATCGTGACAAGTGAATTCCATGCTGCTGTAAAGAGTAATAAATTGTTGGTACCCACAAAAATATGACAACTCTCAAAGTTATTAGGCAGAGTAAAGGACGCCAGACTTAAAAGATAAGATAATCTAAATTTTAGTTGCAAAAACATTCTAAAATGAAGATTCATTTATGGTTGCACAAAGCAGATCAAACAAGAAATGTCAGAATTTAATAAAAAATGTCATACAAGGCATACAATGTGGAAAAAGAAAGAAATTAGATTCTCTCATAACTGCAAAGGACCTGTTTTCTAACAGAAAACCTCAAGGAACTCTGTCATAAATGTGAGCTCAGGAATCCCCTCACAATTGTGAATTCAGCAAGATAAAAGGATACAAACTCAACAAGCAAATATCTTGTCAATGCATATATATATATATATATATATATATGAATATATTGATGTAATACATGACATGCAGGAACCAAAATATGCATATTTTTGACTTTCCAGGTGGCACAGTGGTAAAGAATCTGCCTGCAATACAGGAGACACAGGAAACATAGGTTTGATCACTGGGTTGGGAAGATCCCCTGGAGGAGGAAATGGCAACCCACTCCAGTATTCTCGCCAGGACAGAGGTGGGCTACAATCCATATGGTCAAAAGTTGTCAGATACAACTGATTATGTAAACACACATGTATATATATATATATATATATACATGTGCCATTTACAATACAAAGGGTAATGAAATAATAAACTCAGAAAATGTGCAGGATATATATGTTGAAAAGTATGCTGGTTAAAGAAATCAAAGATCTGAACACATTATAAGACATACTGAGCTCATAGTATAAAATATTCATAGATGGGAAAGAAAATTGGAGTAGGAATTTGAGTTGGATGGAATGAAATAAATGAAGATGGCAACTAACTATGAAATGAGAAAAATGAGCAACTAATGTCTGCCTCAGAAGTGAAGAAAAACAGCAAAACCAACTAAATCAAGGAAATAACATGTCACATTTACCTAATGTGTAATTTTAAATCCTTTTAATTAAAAAATGATATATTAAAAATGAATTTTGACATTTCTCTACCCTTGAATTTGACAATTAACCCCTTTGAGCAGACCATTGTAGAAATGGGCCTTTCCTAAATGTATTAATACATCATTTGAATCAAAAGCCCCACATGCTAAAAGTGGGAAGTTAACTAAGAGTGAAAAATAAGAGTTAAATAAGTATTAAATTTACTCACTGGTGAATACAAATTGTCCTTGACAATTATTGAAAGACCTCCAGACATTTTGTTGCATTCTCCTAGGCATTAGGGCTAATCAACAAAGTGCTTGTCATCTCCTCAGGGAGAGTCTCAAAGCTAAGGGAATCCATATATTGTTCTCAAAGCCATGTAAGAAATACAAGAAGTCAACACAGAAACTTCATTACAGGTAAAAATAATATTGCATGTTGTACAATATGCTACCAATATCCACAATATTTCAGTGACATTTGCCAAGTTCCACTTTAATTCTATGACATAGATTCTACATTTAGTTATAGGATAGGGGGTGGGGTGGGGACTGAAATAAATTTTATGTATTACATCCTACTTGACCAATTCCTCACTTACCCATCACTATAGCCGTGACAGAGACATAAAACAACAGTCCAGAGAATATGTTTATATGGTGAAGAAAATCTCTTTCAGGTAAGTTGCTATCACTATTAGAAACAAATAAACATTAAAAAAAAAAAAAAAAAAAAAAAGCTATGTATTTGACATTTGAGAACTATTTCCAGGTAAGATAGACTCACTGAATTATTGACTCTTCATGTATCTTTCCTCAAAACTGTGCACACTGTTTCCCATTATATATGGTAACAAAGAGTTTTAGATAATTTACACTATTGACCCAGATTAACCCTTTGTTGTTGTTCAGTCACTAAATCCTGTCTGACTCTTTGTGACCCCATGGACTGAAGCATGCTATGCTTCCCTTTCCTTCACTATCTCTTGGAGTTTGCTCAAATTCATGTTCACTGAGTTGGTGATGCTATCTAGCCACACCATCCTCTGCTGCCCTCTTCTCACCATAAATGAAGGCACTGCAGAAACTGTATTTATAGACATATATGTTCCATACATGGACATACATGTCCTATACATAGTCAGGCATGTTCTGGTATGACTCACCATGTGAACAAATTTAATTCCCACTGTGGTCCATTATGCATTTCTTATTCATACACTTATTCATACCTGTCAGGTGTGCTAAATTTGAGTCAGTACCACCTGAAGGAAAAATATCATTCACAGACTATGTTTGAGTAGTGGGTTATATGAATTTTGGGAACTTTTGGTTTGGGAATTTATTGTATAATTAGCATAGGCATTATATCTTAGACAGCATATTAAAAAGACGAGACATTACTTTGCCAACAAAGGCCCATCTAGTCAAGGCTATGGTTTTTCTAGTAGTCATGTATGGATATGAGAGTTGGACCATAAAGAAAGCTGCGTGCCAAAGAATTGGTGCTTTTGAGCTGTGGTGTTGGGGAAGACCCTTGAGGGTCCCTTGCACTGCAAGGAGATCCAACCAGTCCATCCTAAAGGAAATCACTCCCAAATATTCATTGAAAGGATTGATCTTGAAGTTGAAACTCCAATACTTTGGCCAGCCGATGCAAAGAACTGCCTCATTTGAAAAGACCTTGATGCTGGGAAAGACTGAAGGTGGAAGGAGAAGGGGACAACAGAGGATGAGATGGCTGGATGGCATCACCAACTCAATGGGCATGAATTTGAGTAAACTCCAGGAGTTGGTGATGGACAGGAAAGCCTGGTATGCTGCAGTCCATGAGGTCTCAAAGAGTCGGACACAACTGAGCAACTGAACTGAACTGAACTATATCCTAGGATAGATGCATTTTTAAAATGTCATTCTGTGATTATATCTTATAAAGAATAAAGATAGAACTTTAAGGAATAGTATGATAATTATTATAATACCTAATTTTATGATTGTTTAGCTTCTCGGTTTTGCTTTGTTATATATATTTATGTATCTCTAATTGTCTTTGTTTCTATACCTATACTATAGTGCTTGTCAACTCGGATATTATTGTGACTACTGGCTCAATATTGTTACAGGTTGCGTATATGATATGTTAAGATATTGAACGCTTTAATTGGCCTATAAATATTACAAGCCAATAGCATTTCAACTGTCAGTTATGACAGCCAAAATGTCTCCAGACAGTGGAAAAATATTCTTTGGGGGAGTAAAATCACTCTAACTGAGAATAGCTGATCTACCTTCATATCTCCTTCTGTCTCTATTTATGTATACTTTAATGTGTGACAGATGGACTTACATTTAAATATGCTAAACTGGACATTTAAATTTATATTACTTACCAGTTCTGCATACTAACACATCTAAGAAGATATTTTACACAAAATCTATTGACTCTGCTGCTGTGTCTACCCAGAATAGGTTTCCTCATAAACCTGGATGGAACCACACAATGGAACAGTGCTGAGTGAATTCATCCTTATGGGAATCATAGACTGCCCTGAGCTGCAGGCTCCACTGTTTGGGCTCTTCCTCATCATCTACGTGATCTCTGTGGTGGGCAACTTTGGCATGGTCATCCTCACTAAGGTGGACTCCAGGCTGCAGACACCCATGTACTTCTTTCTCAGGCACCTGGCTTTCACTGATCTTGGTTATTCAACAACCGTGGGCCCCAAAATGTTAGTAAATTTTGTGGCAGATCAAAATAAAATCTCCTATTACTTTTGTGCCACACAGCTCACTTTCTTTCTCGTGTTCATTATTAGTGAGCTTTTTATTCTGGCAGCAATGTCCTATGACCGCTATGTGGCCATCTGTAACCCTCTGCTCTACCCAGTGGTCATGTCGCAAAGGGTATGTCAAGTGCTGGTGGCAATGCCATATTTCTATAGCATATTTGAGTCTCTTCTTATCACTGTAAAGATATTTGACTCATCATTCTGTGGCTATAATGTCATCAGACATTTCTACTGTGACAGTCTTCCCTTGTTATCTTTGCTCTGCTCAAATGCAAGAGAAATTGGACTGATTATTCTTATCTCAGCAGGTTTTAATTTGATTTTCTCTCTTCTGATAGTTCTCGTGTCTTACCTTCTTATTCTTGCATCCATTCTCAGGATGAGCTCTGCTGAAGGCAGGCAAAAGGCTTTTTCTACCTGTGGGTCTCACCTGACAGTGGTCACAGTGTTCTATGGGGCTTTAATATTCATGTATGTGCAACCAGAGTCCCACCATTCATTTGACACAGATAAAATGGCATCTATATTTTACACTCTCATTATCCCTATGCTAAAATCCCTTGATCTACAGTTTGAGGAACAAAGATGTAAAACATGCCCTACAAAGTACATGGAAAAGAATATGCAATTCTTTCTCTTAAGTCTTGTGTACAATATGAATCATATAATTTAGGTGATGGGCTTCAAACTGTTCTCTGTGTGTCTCTAAAAAGAATAAAAAGTATGGAAATGTTTAGCACATATTTAGAAATTGCCTTCCAAGGGCTGGTCATACTTCTATGTGTTATATATACTTTAGCACCCAAAGGGGGAAAATATCTGCCTTTCTTGAGGGGAAGAGATGAATTACAAATATAATTAAGTAAATAGCACCATACCTTAGAATGAGTTAGGACACCCTAAGGACAAGTAAAGAGAGTCAAGTGAGAAAGAATAGCATATATAAAATGATTCAAATGATTATCATTATTCCCAACTATTAGAATAAATTTCCTAGTGTCTACATGTGTTTGTGCATATACATGTGGTTTTATGTAAGCATGTACTTATGCTTTTATTCACTATACTTGTCTAAGGCATGTATTAAAATTAAACTTATGGTGGTTTCCAGGAGGCTCAGTGTAATAAAATGATTTGAATTCATCATTCATCTGAATTAATTCAGAGGCTCCCTTATCACGTGGAAGAGTTTAGGATCCTGCTCTGTTCTCATCAGTTAAGTTGCTTTTTTTTTATTTTAAATTTTATTTTATTTTTAAACTTTACAAATTGTATTAGTTTTGCCAAATATCAAAATGAATCCGCCACAGGTATACATGTGTTCCCGATCCTGAACCCTCCTCCCTCCTCCCTCCCCATACCATCCCTCTGGGTCGTCCCAGTGCACTAGCCCCAAGCATCCAGTATCGTGCATCGAACCTGGACTGGCAAGTTGCTTTTATATATGAGCCCTAGAAGTCTTTAGACTCAGCACACTTAGCAATTCAGTAACTCACAGCATCTTATTTATCTAAATCAGACTATTTGTCTGTAAATTCAAGTTCAGTCGCTCAGTCATGTCCAACTCTTTGCTACCCCATAGGCTGCAGCACACCAGGCTTCCCTGTCCCTCATCAACTCCAGGAGATTGCTCAAACTCATGTCCATCACGTCAGTGATACCATACACCAACCTCATGCTCTGACATTTCCTTCTCCTCCTGCGTTCAATCTTTCTAAGCAGGAGGGTCTTTTCCAATGAGTCAGTTCTTCACATCAGGGGGCCAAAGTATTCTCTGAACCAGATACGTTTTCTTAATAGTCTTTAATAATATTCTGTACTTGAAAGTTGCTAAGAGAGTGGGCCTTAAATATTCTCACCTCAGAAAAGGGAATGATAATTATGTAACATGAAAATGTTCAGTTCAGTTCAGTCGCTCAGTCATGTCCGACTCTTTGCAACCCCATGAATTGTAGCACACCAGGCCTCCCTGTTAGCTAGTGCTAAATTGTAGCCATATTGAACTATATAAATGCATCAAATAAACATGTTGTTGACTTTAAATTTACACCATATTAACTGTAAATTATGTCACAATAAAGCCAGAGGGAAAAAATTTAAATTTCTTGAGATTCTCCCATGGAAGCTTTGAGTTATATTTTTATATTTTATTGGGATCTTGATTCCTAACTTCTTTTTGATCAAACAAAATAGTTACATTTGCTTATCTGTCTGAAAAACAAAAATATTTCTTATTTAAAATTTGTGTTTTAATTATTTTTGTACTTTTGCATAAGAGGTCTAGTCTATACTGAACTAGCTTTGTGCCTTTGTTATGGGATAATCTTCTTCAGTATTGGTTCATAAGAGTGTGTAAAAAATCTTTTACTACGTATGCATGAATATATGTGTACCATATTGCATATTTTATTGTAAAATATTTTATTATATTCTATAATTTTTATTCTATTTTTTGATTGCTATGGTTTGATCATTTCTTTGTAGCAAACAAAAGACAAAATTCCATGATTTGGTCAATATTTCTAGGAAAAATGTAATAAGATATGTAACAGTTTGTTTATATATGATATGCATACAAATATCTTCCCTGGTGACTCAGACAGTAAAGCGTCTGCCTGCAACATGGGATACCCGGGTTCAATCCCTGGGTCGGGAAGATCTCCTGGAGAAGGAAATAGCAACCCACTCCAGTACCCTTGCCTGGAAAATTCCATGGACTGAAGAGTCTGGTGGGTTACAGTCCATGGGGTCGCAAAGAGTTGGACACAACTGAGCTACTTCACTTTCACTTTCATCCTCTTCAAAATTATCACTTTTTTGTTTAATTTTGTATTTTTAACATTTATGAAATTTTATTTACATCATAGAGAGACTGCACTGTTCTTTGTTCACCATCCTTAAAAACTCAAAAACACTTTTACTAATTCAAGAAAAAGGCAAGTAGGACTCTTCCTTCCCATGATATTGACATTTTAATGGAGGTGGCATTCAATATGGCAAAGAAAAAAACCCAAACAGTCCAGATTGGAAAGAAGGAATTTAAATTGTATTTATTAGTATATGATGAGATTGTTCAGGTAGAAATATAAGCTATATAAAAAAAGCATTGCATTAAAAGGTGAATTTAGGATGGTCAAGGAGAGATCAGTACAGACAATAATTTTTATTTCTATATACTACAAATGAAATATTAGAAATGAAATTGTTAAATGTTGTAGTTATTGTTCAGTTGACAAATCACGTCTGACTCTTTGTTACTCTATGGACTGCAGGACGCCAGGCCGTTCTATCCCTCATCAACTCCTAGAGTTTGCCAAGTTCATGTCCATTGTATTGATGATTCCATCCAATTATCTTATTCTCTGTCACCCTATTCTCCTGCTTTCAATTTTTCCCAGCATCAGGGTCTTTTCCAATGAATCGACTCTTCACATCAGCTGGCCAGAGTTTTGGAGCTTCATATTCAGCATCAGTCCTCTCAATGAATATTCAGGGTTGATTTTCTTTAGGATTGCTTGATTTGATCTTCTTGCAGTCCAAGGGATTCTCTAACACCACAATGCAAAAGGATCGATTCTTAGGCTTTCTGCCTTCTTTATGGTCCAACTCTCACATCCATACATGACTACTGAAAAGATCATAGCCTTGTTAAATTGTTAAACACCTGTTATAAATTCATCATAACTATGAAATCCTTAAAGATATATAAAAAATATGAAAGCCTGTATGGTAAAAATTAGAAAATATTCCTGAAAGATATTAATGGCGGCATAAAAAAAATGAGATCTTACCATATTTATTGATTGATTTATTCAATATTAGGTCAGTCAGTTCAGTTCAGTCTCTCAGTCGTGTCCGACTCTTTGCAACCCCATGAATTGCAGCACACCAGGCCTCCCTGTCCATCACCAACCCCCGGAGTTCACTCAGACTCATGTCCATAGAGTCAGTGATGCCATCCAGCCATCTCATCCTCTGTCGTCCCCTTCTCCTCCTGCCCCAATCCCTCCCAGCATCAGAGTCTTTTCCAAAGAGACAACTCTTCACATGAGGTGCCAAAGTACTGGAGTTTCAGTTTCAGCATCATTCCTTCCAAAGAAATCCCAGGGCTGATCTCCTTCAGAATGGACTGGTTGGATCTCCTTGCAGTCCAAAGGACTCTCAAGAGTCTTCTCCAACACCACAGTTCAAAAGCATCAATTCTTTGGCTCTCAGCCTTCTTCACATTCCAACTCTCACATCCATACATGACCACTGGAAAACCATAGCCTTGACTAGACGGACCTTTGTTTGGCAAAGTAACGTTTCTGATTTTGAATATGCTATCTAGGTTGGTCATAACTTTTCATCCAAAGAGTAAACATCTTTTAATTTCACGGCTGCAGTCATGATCTGCAATAATTTTGGAGCCACCCCCCAAAAGTCTGACACTGTTTCCACTGTTTCCCCATCTATTTCCCATGGAGTGATGGGACCAGATGCCGTGATCTTCCTTTGCTGAATGTTGAGCTTTGAGCCAACTTTTTCACTCTCCACTTTCACTTTCATCCAGGGGCTTTTTAGTTCCTCTTCACTTTCTGCCGTAAGAGTGCTGTCATCTGCATATCTGAGGTTATTGGTATTTCTCTTGTCAATCTTGATTCCAGCTTGTGCTTCTTCCAGCCCAGCGTTTCTCATGATGTGTTCTGCATAGAAGTTAAATAAGCAGGGTGAGAATATGCAGCCTTGACGGACTCCTTTTCCTATTTGGAACCAGTCTGTTGTTCCATGTCCAGTTCTAACTGTGGCTTCCTAACGTGCATACAAATTTCTCAAGAGGCAGGTCAGGTGGTCTGGTATTGCAATCTCTTTCAGAATTTTCCACAGTTTATTGTGATCCACACAGTCAAAGGCTTTGGCATCGTCAATAAAGCAGAAATAGATATTTTTCTGGAACTCTCTTAATTTTTTGACGACCCAACGGATGTTGGCAATTTGATCTCTGGTTGCTCTGTCTTTTCTAAAACCAGCTTGAACATCAGGAAGTTCACGGTTCACATATTGCTGAAGCATGGCTTGGAGAATTTTGAGCATTACTTTACTAGCGTGTGAGATGAGTGCAATTGTGCGGTAGTTTGAGCATTCTTTGGCATTGCCTTTCTTTGGGATTGGAATGAAAACTGATATTTTCCAGTCCTGTGGCCACTGCTGAGTTTTCCAAATTTGCTGGCATATTGAGTGCAGCACTTTCACAGCATCATCTTTCAGGATTTGAAAGAGCTCAACTGGAATTCCATCACCTCCACTAGCTTTGTTCATAGTGATGGTTTCTAAGGTCCACTTGACTTCACATTCCAGGATATCTGGCTCTAGGTCAGTGATCAAACCATCGTGATTATCTGGGTCATGAAGATCTTTTTTGTACAGTTCTTCTGTGTATTCTTGCCATCTCTTCTTAATATCTTCTGCTTCTGTTAGGTCCATACCATTTCTGTCCTTTATCGAGCCCATTTGTGAATCAAATGTTCCCTTGGTATTTCTAATTTTCTTGAAGATATCTCTAGTCTTCCCCATTCTGCTGTTTTACTCTATTTCTTTGCACTGATTGCTGAGGAAGGCTTTCTTATCTCTTCTTGCTATTCTTTGGAACTCTGCATTCAGATGTTTATATCTTTCCTTTTCTCATTTGCTTTTTGCTTCTCTTCTTTTCACAGCTATTTGTAAGGCCTCCCCAGACAGCCATTTTGCTTCTTTGCATTTTTTTTTCCATGGGGATGGTCTTGATCCCTGTCTCCTGTACAATGTCACGAACCTCATTCCATAGTTCATCAGGCACTCTATCTATCAGATCTAGGCCCTTAAATCTATTTCTCACTTCCACTGTATAATCATAAGGGATTTGATTTAGGTCATACCTGAATGATATAGTGGTTTTCCCTACTTTCTTCAATTTCAGTCTGAATTTGGCTATAAGGAGTTCATGGTCTGAGCCACAGTCAGCTCCTGGTCTTGTTTTTGCTGACTGTATAGAGCTTCTTGATCTTTGGCTGCAAAGAATATAATCAATCTGATTTCAGTGTTGACCATCTGATGTCCATGTATAGAGTCTTCTCTTGTGTTGTTGGAAGAAGGTGTTTGTTATGACCAGTGCATTTTCTTGGCAAAGTTCTCTTAGTCTTTGCCCTGCTTCATTCCGTATTCCAAGGCCAAATTTGCCTGTTACTCCAGGTGTTTCTTGACTTCCTACTTTTGCATTCCAGTCGTCTATAATGAAGAGGACATCTTTTTTGGGTGTTAGTTCTCAAAGGTCTTGTACATCTTCATAGAACCTTTCAAGTTCAGCTTCTTCAGCATTACTGGTTGGGGCATAGACTTGGATTACTGTGATATTGAATGGTTTGCCTTGGAAACGAACAGAGATCATTCTGTCGTTTTTGAGATTGCATCCAAGTACTGCATTTCGGACTCTTTGGTTGACCATGATGGCTACTCCATTTATCTGAAGGATTCCTGCCTGCAATAGTAGATATAATGGTCATCTGAGTTAAATTCACCCATTCCAGTCCATTTCAGTTCACTGATTCCTAGAATGTTGATATTCACTCTTTGCATCTTTTGTTTGACCACTTCTAATTTGCCTTGATTCATGGACCTGACATTCCAGGTTCCTATGCAATATTGCTCTTTACAGCATCGGACCTTGCTTCTATCACCAGTCACATCCACAGCTGCATATTATTTTTGCTTTGGTTCCATCCTTTCATTCTTTCTGGAGTTATTTCTCCACAGATCTCCAGTAGCATATTGGGCACCTACTGACCTGGGGAGTTTCTCTTTCAGTATCCTGTAATTTTGCCTTTTCATACTGTTAATGGGGTTCTCAAGGTAAGAATACTGAAGTGGTTTGCCATTCCCTTCTCCAGTGGACCACATTCTGTCAAATCTCTCCACCATGACCCGCCCGTCTTGGGTTGCCCCACGGGCATGGCTTAGTGTGTTGCAAGAGGGCATCAGAGGGCAAACACACTGAAACCATATTTTGCTTCACCCCACACTAATAATTAAACAGCAAGAGGGTTTAAGCTCTCACTCTCAGCTTCCATATCTGAAAATGAAGATGATAGCTTATCACCAGTTGATAGGGTTGATGGAAAGATGATCTGAGATGAAGTAGTAGAAAAATTTTAAAAATCAAACATATCTGCTCAAATGAATATCATTAAAAGCTGTTTCTTTTAATAAACCAGAAATCAGTTTTTAGTTCTACAAAATTATCTTGATTTTTTCTTCTCCTATTTTGCATTTAAATGTTAGGAGCCACTTGATAAATAGGTTTTCTGAATTATTTTAATGTATTTTTATTCATCCCATGCATATTTCAGAAAAAGCAAACTATCTATGTTTCTAAGGGCTTTTCTCCCTTTAATTCCCAAAAATTACATAGTAATTGAAAGAAAACTAGAAATCATAGTAAGAGAACAAAATAAAATAAAAATAATCATACACAGTAAAATTGCCTTTCATACTACCCCTTCTGAAATTATTTTTTTAATTTACTGTTTTCTGTTAATTAACAATTTCCAAAGAATTAGTATGTTTGTTTAAAGTATTTAAAAAATTAAAAAAATTATTTGTGCTCAAATAACTCTGTCTTTATTTTCTTTTATTAAAAATAGAGTATTCAATTATGTTAGATTTTAAATAAAATGCCATGTTTCTATCTTTCCAAACCCCACAGAATTTCATACTTTGGAGCTTCTACAGAGAACAAATCACTTCATTCTGAAACCAGAATTTGCATGGAGAGTCTCCTTTGAATGAGTCCAACATAAGATCAGGGTGGATCAGAATCAGTTCCCAACATCTGCTTGATTATCTCTAAGGGAGACAAGAATACTCAGACTGTGTGCTCTAGGGGGTTTTATTGTTAAAAGCAAAAGTTAAATCTCTACCATGGCAAAAGGCAATTATTCTGCAGTGTCTGAGTTTATCCTCTTGGGACTCACAGATAATCCGGAACTTCAAGCCACTCCCTTTGGTGTGTTCCTAGTAATCTATTTTGCTAGTGTCCTGGGTAATCTTGGTTTGATTGTGCTAATACAAATCAGCCCGCAGCTTCACACATCCATGTATTTTTTTTCTCAGCCACCTGGCTTTCATTGATTTTTCTTTTACTTCGTCTGTCACCCCAAACACCTTGGTGAATTTCCTGTGTGAAGTTAAAAGTATAACATTTTATGCATGTGTCATCCAGGTGTGCTGCTTCATCACATTTGTAGTTTGTGAACAGTATTTGCTCTCAGTCATGGCCTATGACAGGTATGTTGCCATTTGCAACCCTTTACTCTATGCCATCCTCATGCCTAAAAAACTCTGTAATCGGATCATTGCTAGCACATATATTTATGGATTCGTTGTGGGTCTTGTGCAGACAGTCGCAACATTCCTCTTGTCTTTCTGTGGTTCCAATAGGGTCAACCACTTCTACTGTGAGGACGTTCCCTTGGTCGCTCTGGCTTGCTCTGACACTCATGTCAAAGAGCTGATGCTGTTAATCATTGCTGGGTTTAACACCCTTTGCTCTCTACTGATCGTGATGATTTCTTATATCTTCATCCTCTTTGCCATTCTGAGGATCCGTTCTGCTGAAGGAAGGCAAAAAGCCTTTTCTACCTGTGTTTCCCATCTCACCTCCATCACCATATTTTATGCAACAATCATTTTTATGTACCTCCTGCC
This sequence comes from Bos grunniens, assembly GCF_055505025.1. Classification (NCBI taxonomy): domain Eukaryota; kingdom Metazoa; phylum Chordata; class Mammalia; order Artiodactyla; family Bovidae; genus Bos; species Bos grunniens. The sequence continues at coordinate 80,209,890 of NC_141179.1, read as the reverse complement.
CAATTCAAGCCATTCTCTGAACACAGATTAATTTGCTTTGGCATTCTATATGGTAGTGATTCCCATGTTAAACCCATTGATCTACAGCTTGAGGAATCAGGAACTGAAGAATGCACTGAAGAGCATTATAGAAAAGTTGCATTTGGCTATCAAATAACTGAAAAAATCAAGGACAGGGAGGAATCAGAGGACTCTGAGTTGTGGTTTCAGTTCAGTTCAGCTCAGTTCAGTTGCTCAGTCGTGTCTGACTCTTTGCGACCCCAAGAATCGCAGCACGCCAGGCCTCCCTGTCCATCACCAACTCCCAGAGTTTACTCAAACTCATGCCCATCGAGTTGGTGATGCCATCCAGCCGTCTTATCCTCTGTTGTCCCCTTCTCCTCCTGCCCCCAACCCCTCCCAGCATCAGGTCTTTTCCAATGAGTCAACTCTTCGCATGAGGTGGCCAAAGTACTGGAGTTTCAGCTTCAGCGTCATTCCTTCCAAAGAAATCCCAGGGCTGATCTCCTTGTGGCTTAAGTAGAGTCAAAATGCTGATAAATGATAGGGTCAAATTCCTCACTTCCAGTGTTCACATTTACTCAATATGTCTTACCCACTCTGTCATTCTTGGTGATTTACACGTGAAAGGCATTTTGTAAATTTTGAGGTGTTAAATTTAAAAGGAGAAAGAGACAAACAAGGAAAGACAGAGAGTGAAACAGAGATAGAGATATCTCAACCTGTTTGAAAAGACATCTTCATAATTAAAGAAATGGAACATCGGGCAAAGTGCCTTTATCTGAATTCTATGTCATATGGGTCATACTAAGATAGACCAACATTTGATAACTTATATTTCAAGTTTGCTGCATAGATAATCTGGAAAATAAGGCAAAGATTAATAGCAAGATTTTTTTTTTTTCCAACATGCTGAATAACCTTCCTAACACTTCTCTTGCATTCAGCTCAAAGAGTAGCACCAACAGAGCCACCTTGACATTGAGCCCTTGGTGACTCTGATCCTGACACTGTGTCAGTTTAGTTCACTAGAGCTCTTTCCTGCCATATACCTCCTTGCTTGTTCTGTATCAATTGTGATTAGGAACATGGACTCTTCCTTCACACAGTTTGGCCAACAATTTTAGTTTTCCAAGTAATAGCTGTTATCTTGGGTAAATTATTATATTTCACATCTCTTTTTCTTGGTTTCTTCATCTACAATAGTAATAGTTCCTTTGTCCTGGACTGATTGTGAAGATTAAATAAGATTATGACTATAAAAGGCTTACATAGTTCATAGTACATGCCAAGCACTTCATAAGCATTAACTATTACATCTAATTAGTAACATTATTTTCAGCAGTGTTATTGAATATATAGCCTTTTTAAAAAGAGCTGACAAAGTGATATGCTTCATTTTAAAATCAACAAAATGAAAATATAAAACCTAACAAGTTATTGTATTGTCATTATTAAAACAATTTCATTCCTTTTCATTTTTGTTTCAAATTGATATAAATGACTTTTTAAAGTGTACATATTTAAAGTGTTCAATTTGATAATTTTTGAAACATCATCACAGTGAAAATGCTGAACACGTTTGTCCCATACCCCAAGGTGCCTCCTCCACTGACCCTGGGCAACCACCAACTGGTTCCTGTCACTGATTGCTTTGCTATTCTCACATGCATGCTGCATGTTAAGTTGCTTCGGTCACGTCTGACTGCTTATTTCCTACAGTTTTATATAAATGGAATCAGCAATATGAACTCTTTAAGACAGAGAAATTTTATATTTCAGAAGTGCAAAGAGTTTCATGTTGAACATTTGGCTTAATTATTCTCTGAAAGTGCACTGCCCACACCACTGAGATGCCGTGCAGCGCCCACACCACTGAGCTATTCTAAGGCCATTCTACCTCCCACGCATGTGTGCATGCTGTCCCTTCAGTCATGTCCTTGTGACCCCATGGACTGTAGCCCACCAGATTCCTCTGCCCATGGGATTCTCCAGGCAAGAACACTGGAATGGGGTGCCATGCTCTCCTCCAGGGGATCTTCCCGATCCAGGGATGGAAGAGGGGCCCTGGCTTCTCCTGCCTTGGCAAGCAGGTTGTTTACCACCAGCACAAACTGGGAAGCCCATCCAGCTCCCACTGCCCCTAAATTTCATCACAATTGCTTTTATTAATTTTGTTGGGGTATAATTGCTTTACAATACTGCATTAGTTTCCTGCCATACAGCAAAGTGAATTAGTTACGAATATACATGTATCCACTCTTTTTTAGATTCACTTCCCATTTAGGTCACCACAGAGCGCTGAGTAGAGATCCCTGTGCTATACAGGGGGTTCTCTTCAGTTATCTATTTCATACAGAACAGTGTGTATATGTCAATCCCAATCTCCTAATTCACTCATCTGTCTTTCCTACCTTGGTAATCATAAGTTTCTTTTCTATATCTGTAATTCTATTTCTGTTTTGCAAAGAAGTTCATCTATACCATTTTTGTAGATTCCACATATAAAGGGATATTATATATTTGTCTTTCTCTTTCTGACTTACTTCACTCACTTTGGAGTGAATGAAGGGATGGTCTCTAGGTCCATCCCTGTTCCTGTTAATAGTATAGTTTCATTCTTTTTATGACTCATTGGAAAAGACTGATGCTGGGAGGGATTTGGGGCAGGAGGAAAAGGGGATGACAGAGGATGAGATGGCTGGATGGCATCATCGACTAGATGGACATGAGTTTGAGTGAACTCCGGGAGATGGTGATGGACAGGGAGGCCTGGCATGCTGCGATTCATGGGGTCACAAAGAGTTGGACATGACTGAGAGACTGAACTGAACTGAGGATTCCGTTCATCTGGTCCCATCACTTCATGGGAAATAGATGGGGAAACAGTGGAAACAGAGTCAGACTTTATTTTTGGTGGCTCCAAAATCACTGCAGATGGTGATTGAAGCTATGAAATTAGAAAACGCTTACTCCTTGGAAGGAAAGTTATGACCAACCTAGATAATATATTAAAAAGCAGAGATATTGCTTTGCCAACAAAGGTCATCTAGTCAAGACTATGGTTTTTCCAGTGGTCATGTATGGATGTGAGAGTTGAACTGTGAAGAAAGCTGAACACTGAAGAATTGATGCTTTTGAACTGTGGTGTTGGAGAGGACTCTTGAGAGTCCCTTGGATTGCAAAGAGATCCAACCAGTCTATCCTAAAGGAGATCAGTCCTGGGTATTCATTGGAAGGACTGATGCTGAAGCTGAAACTCCAACACTTTGGCCACCTTATGCAAAGAGCTGACTCATTGGAAAACACCCTGATGCTGGGAGGGATTATGGAGTTTTTTTTGGTTCTTCCATTCCTGCTATTAAAATAAGCATATATTTTCTTGAAGCAAAATTTGAGCTATTTTTTGCGTTTAGTAAGGATTGTATTTAATTTATTTAGTTCCACTTTTCAAAGTAAAAACAGAGATAAACTCAGTTAAATCTTCTGTGTGTCTGGTGCTGGATGAAACTCTTTAAATGGATAGTATCAGCTAATTTTTATAACATTTTACTGAGACAGGTATTTAAAAAATAAAAAAAAGTCCAAAACAGTTTATGTAGTTCTTTAATAAGCATGTAGCTAACAACTAGAAAAAAATGAGTTTAAGTTTGGTAAAACAGATTTTTAGTGACTATTTTAAACATTTTTAACTATGGCGTCAGAGAAGACTCTCAAGAGTCCCTCGGACTACATGGAGTTTTTCATGTAAGTTGAGATATTCAGGAGAAATGAACTCTAATGGTCCTCAGCCTGGATTATTACTTATATAATAAAATATCAACATCCTATGCTTAAAGACTCTGATGCTGGGAGGGATTGGGGGCAGGAGGAGAAGGGGATGACAGAGGATGAGATAACTGAATGGCATCACTGACTTGATGGACGTGAGTCTGAGTGAACTCTGGGAGTTGGTGATTGACAGGGAGGCCTGGTGTGCTGCGATTCATGGGGTTGCAAAGAGTCGGACATGACTGGGTGACTGAACTAAATTGAACTGAACTGATGCTTAATTTATCTAAAAACCAAATTAAGTGACAAGAAGAAAGTCTGAGGGAAAAATATCAGTCTATAAATATATAATTACTAATAGTTTTTCTTCATAGATAACACTGTAATGTTAGTATGAAGCAAACTATATTAAAGCATGGGCTTCTCTGAACTAGTATGTAAATAAAAAATATAATTGAGGGAATATGAAGTACTTATACATAAGCAACAAAAATTAAACTCATCAGAATATTTACATTCTAAACATATTCTTGATAATCTAGTACTTCTACAACAATTTTTTGTTAAATTAATAAATCATAATTCAAGAAAATTTAACTTCATATATTTTCTATTTATCATTTTCAAAAATGTAAAATGGGTTAAAGCTCACTTTCTTTATTTTGTAAATCCTGATTTTCACATTAAACTTAAATGCCTATGACTTATTTCTTAGCATTGGTAAGAGGATTAAATGAGCTGATAAAATTCAAAATTAGGCTAAACAATAGCAAGCACTCAATAAATGTCAGATATTTTTCTTCTTTTTCTTTGTTGCTAGTAAATAGATTGTATAAGTGAGTGATGGTCTTTGTTTAAATATATCACGTAAAAATAAGTTGTAAATAAAGTGTGCTGTCCTTCTTATTTTTAATATAAATTTATTTATTTTAATTGGAGGTTAATTACTTTACAACATTGTATTGGTTTTGCCATACATCAACATGAATCTGCCACAGGTATACATGTGTTCCCCATCCTGAACCCCCCTCCCACCTCCCTCCCCATACCATCCTCTGTGCTGTCCTTTTTAAAATAATTCAATTGTCACTCAAGAAACTGAAAAGTTGATGTATGGCAAAACCAATACAATGTTGTAAAGTAATTAACCTCCAATTAAAATAAATTTATATTAAAATAAAAAAAATTAAAAGAAACTGAAAAGAATTGAGAGGAGCTGACTTTCTGCACCAAAGGGTCTGTTTTCTTCCTCATGTTAGAGTAATTTTCTGCCTTTTAAAAAATTTATATACTAATGTATTATTTTTGAAATTATTTCCATTATAGGTTACTACAAGATATTGAGTATAGTTCCCTGCTACATAGTAAACCTTTATTACATGTTTATTTTTTAATTAGAAATTTAAGATTCTATTCAGAGTAAATCAAATAAGTAGAATCAAATGTCATAAATTTTTAGTTAGGCAAAAATTCATAATTTTTCTAAAATACATATATTATTTATATAAGTATATACAAAAGATTTTCTATTAGTTTTGATAAAGGTTTAAGAAAGAACATCCTCCCCCCAAAAAAAAAGAAGAGATGAAGAAATTGGAAAACATAAACTAAATGAAATGGGAGCACTGGTTACGAAATAGAAAAAGTGAAACGAACCAAGTAAAAGTAAGAGATCATCATATAGTCCAGTTGTTTTTAAACATGATTGCTCATTAGAAATATATCTGGAGCTATGGAAAACAAATACCTTTATACCATTATTTCTTCAAATACATTTCCTGCCCCTATCTCTCTATCTTCTCTCTCAGGGATCCCTTTAATGTGAATATTATTATACTTGATATAGACACAGAGGTCCCTTAAACTCTCTTCATTTTTATAAATTTTGTCTTCTTGTTGCTGTTCTTATTGGGTGATTTTCACTATTCTATCTTCCAAATCATTTTTCTCTAACATTGATTCCCTCTCGTGTGTGTGTGTGTGTGTGTGTGTGTATCTTTAAAAATTTCAGTTATTGTATTCAGTTGTGTTGGTTCTTTCTTATATTTTCTGTCTCTGTTGATGTTTCTCACTGAATCTCTCCATTTATTTTCTGAGTTTGGTGAACCTCCTTTGATCTTTTCTTTGAACTCTGTATCAGGTAAACACTTATCTAAAGACTATTTCATTAGGGTTTGTTCTGGGGTTTTATTTTGCTCTTTTGTCTGGAACTCATTCCTTTGTGTCCTCATTATGTTTGACTTTTGATTTCTGTTCCTATGAATTAGGCAAAACATCTACCTCTCCTTGTCTTGAAGGAGTATCTTTGTGTGGGTGAATCTCTTGTGTCCACTGCTTGCAGCTGGTGATTTTGGCAGGTTGACTCCAGCTAGAGTGAGTGCAGGCCTGGAATAACCTGGGGAAGTGCTGCTCCTAAGACTGCATAAAATGTGGATTTTGATATTTTAGCTGAGGGAATGATGTTTCACAGTACAGTTTTAAAGGCCACACAGAATTGTATGTGTCTGTTTAGGAAGAAGCTGAATAACATAACTATTGATTACATGTGAATTTCTTCTTGAATTTCCCTGAGAAAAGTCAGGATTACATTAAGAAATGACTGCTAATAGTAAGGGATTAAAATTGTGTGGACATGGAAACTCCAATTAGTGTTTCAACATTGCTATTGTAAATAATCATTGGGAGCAAAAAGGTAAAGTTAAACATAAGAAGAGCAGAGTTCTTCAAGTGAAGCATTAAGATTCTTTAGGTTTGAACCTCTTTACCTGTGAAAGAGAAACTTCCTGTGTTCCTTCTTTGTGTTTTGTATGTGATATGTGAGAATATGTGTGAATATCCATCAGATAAATATGCACTCACAAGGTGTAGTACAGTGACTAGAAACACCATGTTCTCTGTCAAACCTGATTTAAAAATCTGGGGATTCATTCAACTCACAAGATTCTAAACACATTTCATGGGAACATACATGGGTTTCTTACAAATTACGTGCAGAAGAGGAAATAATTCCCTTGTACAATATACCTCAAGGCTTCCCTATCACTTCGGGGTGAAGAATTCAGTTGCCAGTGCAGGAGACTCAGGTTTGATCTCTGATTGGGAAGATCCCCTGGAGAAGGAGAGGGCAACCCACTCCAGTATTCTAACCTGGAAAATGCTAAGGACAGAGGAGCCTGGTGGGCTAGAATCCATAGGGTCACAAAAAGTCAGACATGACTTAGCAACTAAACAACAACAACATTACAAACTTCAAACTGTGTTTTATATAATGACTGTAACTAGCAAAGTCACCTTCCAAAATGGTAAAATGATAATATTAAATCAGTAATTTAATTAATTTTTATGAACTGTCAAAATAATAAAAGAACTTAGAATAACTAATTTTTAAATTTCATGTCATGATCCTATAAGGGTGATTGAATAAATGACATTGTAGGCTAAGATTATTTCTATTTGAACATATGAGAATTTATTCATTTTTAAAATATAATTTCTTATAAACCATGTTTTCCAATTATATGTAAAAATATGATAATGACACCTCTAAGTACAGATAACCTATAATTAGGTTTCCCAGCTGGGAATCTGCCTGCCAATGCTGGGGACCTGAGTTCGATCCCTGGGTCAGGAAGAACCCCGGGAGAAAGGAGTGGTAACCCACTCCAGTACTCTTGCCTGGGAAATCCCATGGACAGAGGAAACTGGTAGGCTACAGTCCATGGGGTCACAAAGAATCTAACAAAACTTAGCAAACTAAATAACAATAACACAGTGATCTATAATTAGGGCTTCCCAGGTGACTCTAGTGGTAAAGATTCTGCCTGCAGTGCAGGAGACACAGGAGAGGCAAATTCAAGCCCTGAGTTGGAAAGATCCCCTGGAGTAGGAAATGGCAGCCCACTCCAGAATTCTTCCCTGGAGAATCCAGTGGACTGAGAAGCCTGGTAGGGTACAGTCCGAAGTGTTGCAAAGAACTGGACATGACTGGGAGACTAAGAGTGCAATCTATAATACCCTTTACTCTTAACATACAAAGTGTTAAGAAAACAAACTTCAAATAGACTTGAGTTTGAACTTAGAATATTCCTATTATTAGTTATGTGACCTTAGACAATTTATAAATTATTGAGACCTAGAAGTGAAACCTTACACTCCAGTAGATTTGATATATAGGATTCAGTGCAACTAGGTGATTAAAGTCCTGGAAGGTAGTAGAAATCTAAAAGCTTTGTCTTTCTTATTTAAGACTGATACACTTTTGAGAACTTAACTGATTGATATTTAGTTACACATAAAAGCATTTATATAACAACACATAGAACTTAGGGGTTCCCAGGTGGACCTAGTGGAAAAGAATCTGCCTCCAGGAGACATATGAGATGCAGGTTTGATTTCTGGGTCAGGAAGATCCCCTGAAGGGCATGGCAATTCACTCCAGTATTCTTGCCCAATAAATCCCATGAACAGAGGAGCCTGACAGGCTGTAGTCCATGGAGTCACAGAGAGTTGAACGTGACTGAAGTGACTTAGCAGGCATAGCACTTACTATAACAGGATACAGTTCTAAGCCTTTCATAAACATTAACCTGTTTAATCTTCAAAACCAACCATCTGGCTCCCATTATTTTGTAAAGTTGGAAGAGAGTCATGCAGACTTCAGGTCAATTGTCCAGAGTTTCACAGCTAATAAAAGAAGAAGATAGAATTCAAACTCATGCAGTCTCGGTTCTAGAGTCCTGAGTTCTAAGAAAAAGATGCTGCTACCTTTGTTTGGGATACATATATATGTGTTTGGGAGTGTATTTGTGTTTGTTTTTGAAGATGATTTCATGGTCTTTAAATGCTACTAGGGTCTGAGCATGACTCAGAATCAAATTGACTTTCCAGAATTGACCTGGGTCCTTGTAGTAATTATCAGGGTCTGTTGAAGTAATAACCACATTTTCAGTTTACTGGTAAATAAATTACAAGCAATGTCAAACGGGAAAGACTGACTTATTTTTCTTCTTGTATTTAATGTAATGTTATTATTATTATTTTCTTAATTTTAATATCTTTAAAGTTTCACAACCTTTTCCCAAGACTTTCGTGGAGGCATTCTTCACCTCTTTATTTCTTAGACTATAGATGAGTGGGTTCAACATGGGGATCACCACAGTGTAAAACACAGATGCCATTTTGTCTGTGTCCAGGGAGTGGTTTGACTTGGGTTGCAGGTACATAAAGATCAGCGTGCCATAAAAAATAGTAACAGCCACCATGTGGGATCCACAGGCAGAAATGGCCTTGAGTTGCCCCTGGGTAGAGCGGATCCTTAGGATGGTGGTGATGATGAAGAGGTAGGACGTGAGGACAGTGGAAGACGAACAGATCATATCAAAACCAGCAAAGGCAAAGATCAGAATTTCCTTCATGCGTGTGTCTGAGCATGACAGAGCCAAGAGAGGGAGGTCATCACAGTAGAAATGGTTAATGACATTGGGGCCACAGTAGGTTAGACGGAAGGTGATGATGGTATGGAACAGGGCAACCAGAAAGCTGTATACATATGGAACTGCCACTAGTCGAATGCAGACTCTCTTTGACATCAGTGTGGAATAATGCAGGGGACTACAGATGGCTACATAGCGATCATAGGCCATGGAAGCTAAGAGGAAACACTCCGTGATCATGAAGGTGAGAAAACAGCCCAGTTGCATCACACAAGCATAGAAAGCAATAGTATTGTGCTCCACGACAAAGTTCACCATCATGTTTGGTGTGATAGCAGAGGAGTAGCAAAGATCAACAAAGGCCAAGTGACTGAGGAAATAGTACATAGGCGTGTGCAGTCGAGCATCAGTTCTGATCAAGGTAATCAAGCCCAGGTTGCCCAGCACCGTGACCAGATAAATGACCAAGAACACCACAAAGCAGGGGACCTGAAGCTCTGGCCGTTCTGTAATTCCCTTGAGAATGAATTCAGTGACAAAAGTAAGATTCACTTTAGCCATTTAATCTGATGGATTTTGAAGAGTTTGTTGTGAGTTGAAGAATAAAAACGACACCTTCTACAGCCTCTGCCAGTGTTGGGGAGGTGATCATTGGCATCTTCTATCCGTGAGTCACTCCACCTTGTGGGCAAAAGGTAGCTGCAGCTCTCCAATGACATGCTGTTCTTGCTCCAGGGAAAGGAATCTACTACTCTCAGAGTAGTCTTCTTAAGCCTTACTTTGCTTTACAAAGAAGTGGTGCTTCTTTGCTTTATGATGTAGAAAATATGGGAAGATGCTGATGAAAAATTAAACAGTATCTGAAAGAAAGCACTTGAGACAATTAATAGTAATATTCCAGTGTTTCTGGTGCCACCAAGGTTTTGGTGCCCATGTATATGTTACAGGGAATAACTTACTCTGTGTTGGATATATTTCTTTCCTTTAACCTTTGTTTCCTGTTGCATTTGTTCACTGAAAGAATACTGTTCATACATATTGGTCTACTTCGGAAAACCCTGCTCCTCTGCCTGAATGTTAAATCAAAGTGCATCTGTTCAGGACCCTGTCCACTTGTGGACGGCTACAGGAGGGAAGAAATGATCACATCCTCTGCCCAAGGCTTGCCATTCCAGGAGATAACTGCAAAACTAATGGCCTTTTTAATTTACTTCTTCACCCTCCCCTCATCTCTGTTCTATAAAAGAACCTGTCATCTGGACCCCGATTAGATGATTATTTTGACACATCAATCTGCTATCTTCTTTGTCTGCTGGCTTTCTGCATAAAGTCAATATTCCTTGCCTCAACAGCTAAACTCACAGTTAATTGGCTTGCCTTGCCTTGCAGTAAGCAGAGTGAGCTTGGATTAGGTAATACATGTGGAGTTAAAAATACATAATAGATACATGAAAGCACACTTTTATTTCCCTGTTTTTCGATTTTGTGTAAGTCCCCAAAGCTTTAAAATATAAAAATGATCTAGCATGACTTCAGAGAAGGCAATGGCAACCCACTCCAGTACTCTTGCCTGGAAAATCCTGTGGACAGGGGAGCCTGGTAGGCTGCAGTCCATGGGGTCGCTAAGAATCGGACATGACTGAGCGACTTCACTTTCACTTTCATGCATTGGAGGAGGAAATGGCAACCCATTCCAGTGTTCTTGCCTGGAGAATCCCAGGGACGGCAGGCCCTGGTGGGCTGCCATCTATGGGGTCGCACAGAGTCTTATTACTTTTATAAAATAATTACTTGAAGCTATGTAAGTTAAAAGGTAATTAATCAGATCTATGGGAAAATATCATTTTATTTGCATTGGAATTAAAGAGACTTACCATTATTTTCCAATTCAAAAATTTACTACATTTTGTACTTTGTTTCTGAGAGATAATATTAAGTAGTCTGTTAGATAGTTTATTCTATCTATCAGGAGCCACGTTAGGCATTACTGACAAAATGGAGGCACAGCCCCAGACCCCTCTCCTCATTCCACAGGCATGGCCCCAGGAGGAAGGAATTAGGCCTTGTAATTCTGACTTGTCTTTTCCTCTCCTCAGCTGAGTTGACTGAAAAGGAATATTAAGGTGTTTATTGTTCTTGAGAGGCGCATGAGAAGGCACAAAGCCTTCTGCAGCTGTGCTCAGAAAATAATTCATAAAGTTAATCATTGACATTTGTTCAAGGACTTTTACAAAAGAGTGTTCCAGGATGAGCACATAGGCTGTAGCTTGAGGCCATGGGAGGGATTGCTATTTGAAGCCTATTTGTGAGGAGAATGTTTATGGCAAAGGAATTTACTGAATTTAGGGCTTACTACTACTACTACTACTACTAAGTCGCTTCAGTCGTATCCAACTCTGCGACCCCATGGACTGCAACCCACCAGGCTTCTCCGTCCATGGGATTCTCCAGGCAAGAACATTGGAGTGGGTTGCCATTTCCTTCTCCAATGCGTGAAAGTGGAAAGTGAAAGTGAAGTTGCTCAGTCGTGTCCGACTCTTAGCGACCCCATGGACTGCAGCCTGCCAAGCTCCTTCATCCATGGGATTTTCTGGGCAACAGTACTAGAGTGGGGTGCCATTGCCTTAAGATTTAAGGAATGTTGTAAAATTAGCATATTTTACTACAGCTTATGCTGCTGCTAAGTCACTTCAGTCATGTCCGACTCTGCACGACCCCATAGGTGGCAGCCCACTAGGCTCTGCCGTCTCTGGGATTTTCCAGACAAGAACATTGGAGTGGGTTGCCATTTCCTTGTCCAATGCATGAAAGTGAAAAGTGAAAGTGAAGTTGCTCAGTCGTGTCCAACTCCTAGCGACCCCATGGACTGCAGCCTACCAGGTTCCTCTGTCCATGGGATTTTCCAGGCAAGAGTACTGGAGTGGGGTGCCATTGCCTTCTCCAACTACAGCTTATAGAAGTTAGGAATTTTTAGAGACACTATAGCTAGAAGCCTTTTTAAGAGATAGTGAGCTCAGGATGTTAGGGGCAAACAGGACTTAGGAAGATAAGTAGTAAACTGAGGAATGTAGCATGAGTTACAATGTAGTCACAAGTTAACTATAGGACACGTTAGAGGAGGTAGATAATAGATGATAACGCTGATTCCGAGAGAATCACTGAAGCAGGAACTCTGAAGAGCAACAATGATTTATGGAGATAATAAATCTGGGAGAGGGGGAACTGAAAATGTCAAACCTCTGGCCTAATGTTTTTGTAAAAGTATAAAAGAGAATCTTAAACTTGGAATAAACAGGCAGTCCAAGAAAACTGAGTGGCTGTCTCATTTGCCAACACCATCCATCTTTTCAGGTTGAATCCCTGGCTGCTGGAGTTGGACTCCGGCAATACTATATGTAGATAAACACCTTTTCCCATAAACATGTGTCAGTATATTTCAGGGGCTTAAAATATCCAAAGTACTTACCTTCAGTTGTAAACGAAGTTTTGTGGAAGCATGTATAGTAGTTCTTGATGAATGCTTCAAAATAATTACTTGTATTTGTAACAGCTCTGGAAAAATAAGACTAGTTTCTCTAAATTCAATGTTAGCCTTGTTTGAATTTTATTTTTGATCCTGTCTTTATTTCCCACATAGTGCAACCATGAAATATTAACAAAAAAGGAGCCTCAAGACATTACTCTGTATAACTTCTTCATATTTCAAATTTTATTTATTAATACTATTATTATTTATCTGTTGAAGTTGATGACTGTCCTTACAGATACTCTGCATAGTGCAAAACATGAATTCACCTGTGGTATGGGCTTCCCTCACAGCTCAGTTGGTCTACCTGCAATGCAGGAGAACCCAGTTCAATTCCCTGGCTTGAGATAATCCACTAGAGAAGGGATAGGCTACCCACTCCAGTATTCTTGGGCTTTTTTGTGGCTCAACTGGTAAAGAATCTGCCAGCAATGTGGGAGACCTGGGTTCAGTCCCTGGTTTGGAACGATCCTGTTAAGAGGGGAAGGGCTACCCACTCCAGGATTCTGGCCTGGAGAATTCCATGGACTGTGAAGTCCATGGAGTCCCAAAGAGTTGGATATGACTGAGCGACTTTCACTTTTCATAGTTTCTTGCTAACACACTCTGATGAAATTTCTATCCCATCATATCTGAGTAGCAGTGGAAAAAACCCAGGCTTAGAGCTATGGTTACAGAGTAGGGACTTCCCTGGTGGCTCAGAAGTAAAGACTATGCCTGCCAGTGCAGGAGATGCAGGTTCAATTCCTATGTTGGGAAGATCCCCTAGAAAAGGAAATGGAAACCCACTCCTGTATTCTTGCCTGGGAAATCCCATGCATAGAGGAGCTTGGTAGGGTACAGTCCATGGGGTTGCAAAGGGTTGGAAATCACTTAGCAACTAAACAGCAATAGCAACACAGAGAGTAGATGGTACAGTATGGGTGTAACTGGGTTTGTTTGACTGCAGAGCCCATATTTCTAATCCATCAAGCCATGCTGTTCACTGTGTAACAATACTGGCAGATATGTTCATTTTGCTCTGGTATGAACCTAATATTTAGAGAAGTCAAACATGAAAACTGTAGTTGAGCCAAATTTCAGGAGATCAAACTTCTAAAAACTTTTCTAAAAGTATTTGAAGTACAAATAGATATCCTGTAGAAAGGACTGAAATGCAGAATATGAAAGTAAGAAATGCAGTTAAGATGGTAGAAGTATTATAATTCCATTTAATACAGCAGCTCATAAAGCAGAAAGGTTTCTAGTGGAAAGCTAAGTTCCAGGTGGACGGTTGACTATTCACTCTACAAACTTCACGTGACTCACCTGCTTAGCCATGATTCTGGCTCTGAATGTACTCATTCCGAAGTTTTCCCGGTCATTTAATAGTTTCTAGATCCCTCTGAGTCTAAATTTGAACCTCTAGAGATATCTGAAAGATGTAATATCTCCTTCTCTGTTTCTCTCAAAGTATGATGAGCTGAACAAATTATACTGGGGATTTGAAAGAAATATAATTATCTGTATTCCTGAAGGAACTATATACTTCAAGTATACCTATCAGACAATTTCCACAGAAGCAAAAGAAGGCTGTATTAAAGACAACAATGTAAAAAGACCATACACTTTCATTCATTTAAATAAGAACTCAAGTTTTGTGAAAGGTTAAGACCAGCATTTAAATTCTAAGGAAATTATGGGAATGTGGATAATGTCCATATTTTTTTTAGTTCTCAGCTTTCTCAATTGTAAAGTCAAGTAAAACATGTTTTATGTTTCAATGAATATTGAATATATTAATGTATGTAAAGACTCAGTAAACTCTATGATAGATAGTGAATACTCAAAAGATATTTGCTTTAAAAAGGGAAGTAAATCAGAACATAAAAAAAATAAACATACTTACTCCAAAAAACTACCTGAAAAATGGGACAACTTCATCACAGTGTCAGACTCTATCTTGGTGAATCTTCACAGTAAAGGAAACATCACTAATGATGAAATCCAAATTTTTTTTTTTCACAAATTTCAAACTAGAAAATCAACTTTAAACCAATTTCAAAATATGTTTGTGCATGAAAATGGTACTCACAGCAGTAGACCAACTTCCTGAAAAGTTATCCACTGCTTCCGGTTTCTCCTAACCTTTGTCCTTTCCAACCAGTTTTTTCCCACAGCACTGACACCAGTCCTTTCTAGCTTGTGTGATTATTATATGATTGATAAACACAATAAATTTTTGCCAAGTGTTAGTTAGATTCCTCTGAAATCTGAAAATTTTGTACATTATCTCACTTCTTGTCATTTGTGATACCATGATTTCCTTGATTTATTTTTTTAATGTTATTTTTAATTTATTCATTTTGGTCTTCATTGCAGTGCATGGGTTTCTCATCCCAGTGGCTGTGCTCGTTATGGAGCATGGGGTCTAGGGCCATAGGCTTCAGAAGTCTGTGCTTGTGGTACACAGGCTCAGTTTCTCCACAACATGTGGGATCTTTCCAGACCAGGGATAGAGCCTGTGTCCCTTGACTGGCAGGCAGATACTTAACCACTGGGCCACCAAGGAAGTTCCTGTTTCTATCTTTCTTTTTTTTTATTTATTTTTTTTAACCTGTAGTAAGGACACTTAACATAAGATCTACCCACTTTAATTTTTAAGTACACAATAAGATGTTGTTAACTATAGCCAAAGTGTTGTATAGGAGATCTCTAGTGCTATTCATCTTGTATAACTGATACTTCTCTTTCCTAAACAACTCTTATTGACCCCTCCTCCCAGATCCTGGCAATAACCATTCTACTATTTCTTTGAAGGACTATTTTAGATACATTATATAAGTGGAATAATGAGCAATTTATCCTATTCTAACTGGCTTATTTTACTTATAATATCCTCCAGGCTCATTTATGTTGTCACATATAGCAGAATTTCTTTTTAAGGCTGATATTCCTATGTATGTATATGGCACATTTTATTTTTTTTTAATTTTTTTATTAAAGGATAGTTGACATTAATTTCTTCTGCAGAACAAAGTGACTCATATCTCTGTGTATACATATATGTATATATTATGCCTGGAAGGCTTACAGTTCATGTGGTCATAATGAGGTGGACATGACTGAGTGACTGAGCATGCATTATATTTATATACATATATATTCTTCATGTTCATTTCTATTACGGTTTGTCACAGAATATTGAATATAGTTCCCTGTGCTATACAGTGGGACCTTATTGTTTATCCATCCTATATGTCCTTACAATTAAAATATATACAGTAGAATATTACTACTGAGCCATAAAGAAAAAATGAAATAATGCCATTTGCAGGAACATGAATGGATCTACAGATGAACCGAGCCACT
This sequence comes from Bos grunniens, assembly GCF_055505025.1. NCBI lineage: Eukaryota > Metazoa > Chordata > Mammalia > Artiodactyla > Bovidae > Bos > Bos grunniens. The sequence goes on along the minus strand of NC_141179.1, from coordinate 80,193,810 downwards.
GAACAACGAGAGGTGTGGATGGAACATAACTGATAATGAACAGACATGTTAAAGCTGGCGGTTTTTATGGAGGAAATTATTGTATCAAATCTTATAATTTTGTATAGGTTTGAAAATTTCCATAGTAAAAAACCTGATTATATTATAATTAGTTTTTTTAGTAAAAATATAAAAATCATTGAAAGTCTGTAAGTAGCTGTCTTAGCTTGTAGTTTGAAATACTAATACATCCTTTTTAAAACTAATATCATACAGGTCAGCAAATCTTCACACAAGAAAAAACAAAAAAATATATATATATATACCTTCAAACTGTCCTTTACAGTTGTTACCTCTGAATGGGATAGAAAAAATGGAATTCAAAGTGAAAAAAATACATATTATAGATGATGTGTGTGTACTTCAAAAACAAGAGAATTTAGAGATGTAATTTTATAGTTTATTGCTCTCTGGTTTATGTTGGTGTGATAAGGGGTTCTATAGTGGGATTTTTATTTGAGAAAATAAAATTTCTTTGGTTGAGATATTTAAAACAATTTAATGATATGCATAAGTATATATGTATGTATGTGTTTGTCTATCTATCATCTGTCTATTATACCACTACAGAAATGACACAAGTATCCAGGAATTTTGTTAGACATTCTGAAAGGGACACAGTAATAGTACATTCTTGAGAATTTTAGATTGCATGAATTTTGAAATATATAGCCATTCTGCAGTTAGACCTTGATTCTTGATACTAGCTAATGATTTAATCAGCTGTGACTTGAGACAAATTATTTAAATTGTCTGAATTTCTCTTATCTAAAATATGGGAGTATTTTTCCCACATCATTTTGTTTTGTAAGGAATAACAGTATGAAGTGCCGGGAACCGGCATATTGCATATTGAGTGCAGTACTTTCCACAGCATCATCTTTCAGGATCTGGAATAGCTCAACTGGAATTCTATCACTGCCAGGAGCCAGCATGAGGAGCTCCACCCATGACAAAGGTCATGAGGAAGGAGGCTCGGCATACGCAAAGGCGGGATCGAGCCTTAGGAGTCCCCCTGGAGATTCTTGAGCATCTACCCCCAAAACCAGAGTCTGCCTACTTTCTGCTTTGTGCTTTCACCTACACCTCTGACCTTATGGGGGGCTGTCCCCCACTACCTCTCTCTGAAAAAAGAGTTAGCTTACAGCTCCAGTTAATAATTCCTGGGTGTGACAGTGTTTCAACCTACAAACTCCTTTGGAAATCCTCTAGCCTGCCTGAATAGGTTTTTCCGGCCACATGTGATTGTTCAGAGTCTCCCAACTGTGAGAGGCAGGAGATGTTCTAAACTGTCTAAACACAGATTCCTTTGAGTAGTTAAAAGATTGATTAGAAATTGTATTGGTGAAAGGTTTTTTCACTTATTGGGCCAATGTTTGCTGCTAAGTCTCCATACTCCTTACCTACTGTGTCCTTGGCAGTGTATTGATTGATATAATGGGTGTATAGAAATGTAAGTAGTAGCCTCAATGTTTGTAACCTTGGACCCTTGAGTTAATTCTTTTCTTGAATGAGCCCACCTCACCTTTGCCCTATAGGAATGCAGCTTTGTCCAATGCTTTTTTGGAGGCTGCTGCCTGACTTTGGAATAAATCACCTTTAGAGAAAGATAAGTTTCTTAAAATATTAACAGGCCTCCTGGCCAGAAGACGATGTAATTCACCTGAACTTTTGCATATGATAAGTTTGAAAGCCTGGCTTCGATAAGGATCAAGGACTGCTGTCCTTGCATGACTCTACCCCTTCCCCTATTGTCCTCTATACACAACTTAAGGTATAAAAACTACTTTGGAAAATAAAGTGCGGGCCTTGTTCACCGAAACATGGTCTCCCCATGTCGCTCTTTCTCCCAAATTCTGGCTGAGTCTCCATCTGGAGCACGGAACCCGCCATGCTTGCTAATTATGCCTGGGCTTCTAAGATCCGACCGGGGAGGCCTCAGTGTCTCCTCTCCTTTGGGAGAACGGAAGGACGCCTGTGGCCTACGTAAGTGGTGCAAACTTCTTGTCTTGAAGTTTTATTGGTCTCCCACGTAAACCAAGCTACTCAGCCTCTTTTCTCCACTGAATTTTCCTACTGAGCTATCCTCATTCTATTACTCTTTATATCTTTGATAAATATTTAAATAAATAGGTCGCCTATGCCGTCTCTCCTTCAAATACCCTGGATCAGCCGGGGCTGGACCTTGGCAATGAAGTATGTAGGTCTTTTTAATACCTTGCTTGGCACATAATTAAGACCCAATAAAATCTTAGTCACAGTTAGTTATCATTACTATCATTCTACTTGCAATTATTACAGCAGCATCAATTTTCAGTTTGCAAATTCATTTATTGTCCATTAAAGGTTTATTCATCAAAAGTGCCTGGTATTATAAGTAGTATTTTTCTTTCTTAATTGGGACTCAGAGTTTATGACTTTCCCAAGTGTGTGTGGGGAGGTAATTGATGAGCTTGAGTCAAACCTACATCAGATCAGATCAGTTGCTCAATCGTGTCCAACTCTTTGCAACCCCATAAATCGCAGCATGCCAGGCCTCCCTGTCCAACACCAACTCCCGGAGTTCACTGAGACTCATGTCCATTTAGTCAGTGATGCCATCCAGCCATCTCATCCTCTGTCATCCCCTTCTCCTCCTGCCCCCAATCCCTCCCAGCATCAGAGTCTTTTCCAATGAGTCAACTCTTCACATGAGGTGGCCAAAGTATTGGAGTTTCAGCTTTAGCATCATTCCTTCCAAAGAAATCCCAGGGCTGATCTCCTTCAGAATGGACTGGTTGGATCTCCTTGCAGTCCAGGGGACTCTCAAGAGTCTTCTCCAACACCACAGTTCAAAAGCATCAATTCTTCAGCACTCAGCCTTCTTCACAGTCCAACTCTCACATTCATACATGACCACAGGAAAAACTATTGTCTTGACAAGATGGACCTTTGTTGGCAAAGTAATGTCTCTGCTTTTGAATATGCTATCTAGGTTGGTCATAACTTTCCTTCCAAGGAGTAAGCGTCTTTTAATTTCATGGCTGCAGTCACCATCTGCAGTGATTTTGGAGCCAAGAAAAATATAGTCTGACACTGTTTCTCCATCTATTTCCCATGAAGTGATGGGACCGGATGCCATGATCTTCATTTTCTGAATATTGAGCTTTAAGCCAACTTTTTCACTCTCCACTTTCACTTTCATCAAGAGGCTTTTTAGTTCCTCTTCACTTTCTGCCATAAGGGTGGTGTCATCTGCATTTCAGAGGTTATTGATATTTCTCCTGGCAATCTTGATTCTAGTTTGTGTTTTTTCCAGTCCAGCATTTCTCATGATGTACTCTGCATACAAGATAAATAAGCAGGTGGCAATATATAGCCTTGACGTACTCCTTTTCCTATTTGGAACCAGTCTGTTGTTCCATGTCCAGTTCTAACTGTTGCTTCCTGACCTGCATACAGATTTCTCAAGAGGCAGGTCAGGTGGTCTGGTATTCCCATCTCTTTCAGAATTTCCCACAGTTATTGTGATCCACACAGTCAAAGGCTTTGGCATAGTCAATACAGCAGAAATAGATGTTTTTCTGGAACTCTCTTGCTTTTGCCATGATCCAGCGGATGGTGGCAATTTGATCTCTGGCTCCTCTGCCTTTTCCAAAATCAGCTTGAACATCAGGAAGTTCATGGTTCACATATTGCTGAAGCCTGGCTTGGAGAATTTTGAGTATTAGTTTATTAGCGTGTGAGATGAGTGCAATTGTGCAGTAGTTTGAGCACTCTTTGGCATTGCCTTTCTTTGGGATTGGAATGAAAACTGACCTTTTCCAGTCCTGTGGCCATTGCTGAGTTTTCCAAATTTGCTGGCATATTGAGTGCAGCACTTTCACAGCATCACCTTTCAGGATTTGGAATAGCTCAACTGGAATTCCATCACCTCCACTAACTTTGTTCATAATGATGCTTTCTAAGGCCCAATTGACTTCACATTCCAGGATGTCTGGCTCTAGGTCAGTCCTGCTCCAAAACCTCTAATCTTCCTACTGCAGTCTGCAGTTTGATCTCCCAAAGGAAGATGCTTCAAGGCTGAGGACAAAGTCATCCCTGAGGAATCAGATGATTACTTCAACACACTCAAACTGCACCACATATTCATTAATCCTGAGTTGAAACTTTGTTGAAATTGGTTTCTGTTAATACATCCCCAAGAAAAAGCTGAGGAATTATTTTAATAAGTCTCCTTGAAACTGATTAAAAGGTAAATCTACTTTCAGCAACTGCAGTAGGGGATTCTGTTTGCACGGAAGAGTTTTGTAATAAGACCCAGAGAGACAGTTTCATCACTGGCACTTAAGCACACTCTGACTTCTGTTTCTCTTTACTTAATGATCAGCAATTATTCAATCAAAATAGACAAGTAAAGAATAGTAGCTACAAAAAATATATTTTTTTTCTTAGTTTTCCCAGATATTCTGAATTTTTGTAAATGGACTAGAAATGGAAATATTAACCTTATTTATTTCATATTATATACTATGGGCAAGCAACAGGCACTTGGAAACTTGTAAATTTTGGGGACAGATACTTCATATTCACTAACACCAAATAATTTGGTAATAGAATCACTGATTAATTCTTTTTTCTAATTGAATGCTGCTACTCTTTTTTTTTCATAATTCAGATTTTTAACATATCAGGGAAGGTCCTGCTAGAATGCATTAAAGGATAGCAATGGGTTTAATACTTCCCTGAATTAAAAAATAAAATCCTAAATAGTCAGCTAGGTAAAAGCTATCTCAGATGGGAGACAGGATTGAAGTAGCTAATGTGAAATATATGTACTACCAATGTGAGACACCATACACCATGTGTGCGTAGTCTGGAAGAGGTGATAGTGTGTGAGCTGCAATAATTAGACAAAGTTTTGGTTTCTTCATAACTCTAGACTATAAATTATGAATCAAAATATGATTAAAATGCTCATATTTATGGTTTGATCATTTTCTGGAAATTAGACAGGGCACAAAAGTCTCATCACGATGAAAACAAGATAATGAAGGCATCAAATGAAGTCCAACCAGCGCCAGGGCTCAGTGTGCAGCTGTGTCCAACTCTTTGTTACTGCATGAATTGTAACCTGCCAAGCCCTCTGTCCATGGACTTTTCCAAGCAAGAATACTGGAGTAGGTTACCATTTCCTAATCCAGGGAATCTTCCCAGCTCAGGGATTGAACCTGCATCTGTTGCTCTCCTGCACTGGCAGGCAGATTCTTTATCATTATCTAGGAAGCCCTCAAATCAACTTACTCTGTGAAAACAAATACAAAACTTGCTTCAAGGAATAAGTCAAATTTTCAGCTTAAAAGTATCAGAGAAATAATTGTGCTTGTGTGTGTGTTTAATACCAGGGTCTCCTACACTGCTGGCATATTCTTTACCATCTGAGCTACCAGGGAAGCCCAAATAAAAGCAAAACAAAACAAAAACAAATGAAGTTATATGTACAGAATTATTTCTCAAAAAGTTTTGGCAGTTTGACTTGCAACAATAGCAATCTCATTATTTTCAAAGGATGTTTCCTCTTTTATGTTTATTTATTTAATTATTAGTAAAATTTAAATTTTACTAATGATTAACATAAAATTTACTAAAGATTTAATGCTTCCCTGTGGCTCAGTGATAAAGAATCTGCCTGCCAATGAAGGAGACACGAGTTCAATCCCTGGGTCAGGAAGACCTTCTGCAGAAGGAAATGGCAACCCACTCCATATTCTTATCTGGAAAATCCCATGAACACAGGAGCCTAGGGGGTTACAGTCCTCAGGGTTGAAAAAGAGTTGGAAATGACATAGCAACTAAACAACAACAATGATTTAATAGGCATAAAAGAGAAAATATTACTTTTAAAGAATGAGCTTGGCAAGTGATAGCTATATATATATATAAATATAATTATTAATGTTAGTGAAGAAAAAACGTAAACTCTTACAACTCTGTTGAGAATCTTTATTGAGTCTCCAGTTTGTGTCAACAAATACATATAAAGAGACTGATAAGAGACCAAAACTTCTTCCCACATGATACATAACAGAGAAGACAAAGAAACAAACCAACTAAAAATTTGGTATAATGGTAAATGATATTGGGGGAGGAAAGTAAGTTAGGGAAGACAAGTAATGTACTAACAGTTAATGCTGATGTGGCATTTATGATAACACAGACATGATTCTAAATCTTTTACACAATTTACATCCTTCATATTTGCATAGTTTACACATACACATTTAATCCTCAGAGCCACACCAGAAGCAGTTACTATGTCCATTTTTGTTTCAAAGATGTTGAAAACAAAACACAGGGTGTTATATGAGTAAGTATTGTCGTGGTCCATATCAACAAAGCCAGAATTTGGGCCTAGATAACCTAACTCTAGTGTTCTCACATTTCACACTGTGAAAGTGTCCAGGGGGTGAAAGACTGAGATGTCAAAGAAAGGTATTCTAGGCAGAGGGAGCAAATGCAAACATGGGGTCTCCCAGGTGGCTCCAGTGGTAAAGAACAAGTTTGCCAATGCAGGAGATATGAGACATGGGTTTGATCCCTGGGTTGGGAAGATCTCCCTGAGGGAGGGCATGACAATGAATACCCACTCCAGTATTCTTGCCTGGATTATCCAATGGACAGAGGAGCCTAGAACACACACATGCAAGCTGGCATGCCCTGAAATATTAAAATATATATATATATGGATAGAAAGAAGGGAATGGGGGAGGGGGAAGAATTAAGATAAATGTAGTCAGAAAGCCATAAACAGCCTAATCATTCCCAGTTCTGTGGACCCCTGTAAAATTTTTGAAGTGATGTTGATTAACCTAGAGCCTGTTATACAGAATGAAGTAAATCAGAAAAAGAAAAATAAGTATCATATATTAATGCATATGTATGGAATCTAGAAAAATGGTGCTGATGAACCTGTCTGCAGGACAGGAATAGAGACACAGACGTAGAGAAGGGACTTGTGGACACAGGAGAAGGAGTTGTCAATCAGCCCCTATGCATGTCTGGCTCTTTTCAAACCCATGGACTGCAGCATGCCAGGCTTCCCTGTCTTTCACCATCACTTGGAGTTTGCTCAAACTCATGTCCATTGAGTCAGTAATGCCATCCAACCATCTCATTCTCTGTCACCCTTTTCTCTTCCAGCCCTCAATCTTTCCCAGCATCAGGGTCTTTTCCAATGAGTCAGTACTTCATATCAGGAGGCCAAATCATTGGAGCTTCTTCATTAGTCCTTCCAATGAATACTCAGTGTTGATTTCCTTTGGGATTGACTGGTTTGATGTTCTTGCAGTCCAAGGACTCTCAATAGTCTTCTGCAGCTCCACAATTTGAAGTCATCAGTTCTTTAGTGGTCAGCCTTCTTTATGGTTCAACTATCACATCTTTACATGACTACTGAAAAAATCATAGCTTTGAATATATGGACCTTTTTCAGCAGAGTAATGTCCCTGATTTTTAAGAAGTTGTCTAGATTTATTATCTTTTCTTCCAAGGAACAAACATCTTTTAATTCTGTGGCTACAGTCACAGTCTGCAGAAATTTTGCAGCCCAAGAAAATAAAATCTAGTACAGTTTCCACTTTTTCCCCATCTATTTGCCATGAAGTGATGGGACTGAATGCCATGACCTTAGTTTTTTGATTACTGAGTATTAAGCCAGCTTTTTCACTCTCCTCATTCACCTTCATCAGAAGGTTCTTTAGTTTCTCTGTGATTTCTGTCATTAGAACAGTGTCCTCTGCATATCTGAGAGACTGGGGCACATTGAGAGTGGAGCACTGACATGTAAACACAACCATGTGTATAATAGAGCTAGCGGAAAAATGCTGTAGAGGACAGGGGGCTCACTTGGTGCCCTGTGAAGACCTAGAGGATGGGATGGAGGGGAACTGGGAGGGAAATTCAGGAGAAGGAGATGTATGTCTACTTAAAGCTGACTCACATTGTTGTACAGCAGAAATCGACACAACATTGTAAAGCAATTATCTTCCAATTCAAAATAAATTTGGAAAAAAACATAAAAAAGAATCTTATTTCTACACTGGGTGAAATGGGCAACTATTGGAGGATTCTGTGCCAGGGAATGGGATAACCTAACTTACTTTTTAAACAAATTACTATGTTTTACGATCAACTGAAGACAGAAAGGATGGAAACGGGGAAACTAGCTGAAAGGATGATGGATAAAAACACGGAGTAGCATTTTAGCTGGTAAAATAAGTTGGATTCCAGATGAACTGGAAGGTAACACCACTCTGAATTTCTCCAAATCAAGAGTGACTCAAGGTATTTTCCTGGAGCAATCATAGGATTCAGAGGAGTTTGACAGGAACAGACTTGAGAAAGGAAAGTAATGGTATTAGAAATGCAATTTTGGACACTAAATCTAAGATGCTTAGTGCACTACCAAGTAAAGACATCAATCTGATGTTGAATATGAGAGTTTAGAATTCAGAATGTACTAAGGTGAAGAGTTACGTTGGGAACAATTTGCATATGGACACTGTTAAATGGAATACGACTGAATGAAATTAACAAGTAAAGGAAAATGTGTAGATATAAACAGATGAAATTGACCAAGACTTGAACTTATGTCTGTCCAACATTTAGAGGTCAAGGCAATAAAGAGAAAGCAGCAATAAAATTGAGGATAAACATTCAGGGAAAAATTCAGGGGGGCATGAAAATTCAAATGTGAGAAAATTCATCAAGGAAGGAAAAACTATGGCAAATATGGTGATAGATTAAATAGCATGATCTTTTTAAGTGGACTTTATATTGAATAATGGGAATAAAAGAATGACTGGAATGATTTCATGAGGAGTGGGAGGACATACACTGGAGGCAGCATATGAACATAAACAACTTTGCAAAGAACAGTGCTGCAAAAAAAAAAAAGATAATTTTGCAGTAAAGTAAGTACAAGGCTATGTTTTTTTTTTTTTTTTTCCAGTAGTCATGTACAGATGAGATGGTTGGACTGTAAAGAAGACTGAGGGTCAAAGAATTTATTCTTTCAAATTGTAATGCTGGAGAAGATTCTTGAGAGTCCTTGGACTACAAGGAGATCAAACCAATTAATCCTAAAGTAAATTAAACCTGAATATTCATTGGAAGGAGTGATGCTGAATCTGAAGCTCCAATACTTTGGCCACCTGATCTGAGAGCCAACTCATTGGTAAAGACCTTGATGCTGAGAAAGTTTGAGGGCAGGAGGAGAAGGAGGCAAGAGAGGATGAGATGGTTGGATGGCATCACTGACTGAATGTACATGAGTTTGAGCAAACTCTTGGAGATAGTGAAAGACAGGGAAGACTGGCATGCTGCTGTCCATGGGGTTGAAACGTGATCATGCCATCGTGATTATCTGAGTCATGAAGAGCTTTTTTGTATAGTGCTTCTGTGTATTCTTGCCACCTCCTCTTTATATCTTCTGCTTCTCTTAGGTTCATACCATTGCTGTCTTTTATTGAGCCCATCTTTGCATACCTAATGCAAAATTAAAGCAAATTCTATAACCAGTGGGGTTTATGTCCCTAATCCTACCCCACTGGTTGTAGAATTTGCTTTAATTTTGCATTAGATATGCAGTTCTTCATCTGAAGAGTCTACCAACTTTGAATAGAGTAGGACTGTAGTAGTATTTGTGAAAAGAAAATGGAATATGAGTGGATCCATGCAGTTCAAACCCGTGTTGTTCAGGTGTCAACTATAATTTATTTATTTTCTTAAAAAACATTTTCTTTTCATAAAGTAAAGCATATATAAAAATGCCCTAAAAGTTTTCTAAAACTCTAAACTCATGGATTTTATTGAGATATTTTAGTAAATGAGTTGATACTTTTAAAGTCTTGTTATTATAAATTAATAAGAAGGAGATGGATTATTTAATTAATACTATTAGGGGAATTAGTTCGCTGTATGGAAAAACAATAGCTTAGATTCCATAACTCTCTTTTTCCAAGCCTCTACACTTTTCACAATTTAAAGGAAAGTAGATGATCCTGCCTAACTCTTCCCCAGCTGGATGAAGCTGACATGTATACACAATAATGAAATACCTTTCTTAGCCCACCCCAAATAAAATATCCTCTTTGACTTCTGCCCAAGACTTGGGTTTCCTTTAGAAGAAAACACTTTACTTATGAAACTGTAGAACCCAATTCCTAAGGCAGAAGAGCATTTGTATGTGTGAGTATTGTCTCTCTCAGGGGAAACTTCTGATGGTTTAAAAAAATGTAAAAATTAGACATTTGTGGATGAAAGTAATTCACAAAATAGGGAAGTTTTTTTTTTTTTTTTTAATTGATGAGGCTGTGTGAGTTTGGCATCTTTTTCCTTTTATTACAAAGAAGAAATATAAGAAAATAAGCCTGATTTCAATGTATGCTCAATGAAAAGTAACTCAGTAGCAAAATATCTGTTAATTACCTCTAAAATATCCAAACTGATATTTATCATGGAAGACCAAAGTGAGACTAAAGTTATTATATTAACATAATGGAAATGGGAATGATGTTCAGATCAATATTTTATCATTTTTTCCATTCTTTTGCCAGAATGGTGAGCTGTTGTGCCAGTAGCTCTGTTAAGATGTCTGCTCAGGAAGATAAGTTAGTTAAAACAACACCTTTCACAAGCTAGGTTTTGCCTCCAGCTAGAGGAAAATAAATGGATAGGGGAAAACAGTTTTCACGTGACATTTTATATATGTACTTATGTGTAAGTATGCGTGTGTTTGTATATATGCATATGTATGTATATATGTATGTGGTGCTGGTTTAGTTGCTAAGTCGTGTCTGACTCTTGTGATCCCATGGACTGTAGCCCAGCAAGCTCCTCTGTCCATTGGATTCTCCAGGCAAGAATACTGGAGTAGGTTGACATTTCTTTCTCCAGGGGATCTTCCCAACACAGGAATCGAACCTGGGTCTCCTGCATTGCAGGCAGATGATTTACCATATATGTATGTATGTGTGTGTATATATATAGGCTTCTCCAGTGGCTCAGCAGTAAAGAGTCTGCCTGCAGTTCAGGAGCCAAAGGAGATGCAGGTTCGATTCCTGGGTTGGGAAGGTTCCCACCAAAGTATTCTTGCCTGGAGAATCCTGTGGGTAGAGGACCTTTGCAGACTACGATTCATAGTGTCACAAAGAGTCAGACACAACTGAAGTGACTTAACACACACAAGTATATACACATAGGTGCATGTGTATTTTTTTTTTTTTTTTTTTTTATGGAAAACACATTGGGTACAAGTCATCGCATTAAGCTGAGTCAATAGAAAGAGGAGAAAAAACTGAAAGGACACATTTTCTGACTACTCACAGTAACTTGTTAAAGAACAACAACTAGAAACAAAGCTTCCCTTTGATAAAATGTTTAGGGGAAAAGTAAGGGATTATTCTTTCTATTTTGCACACTTCATTTTAATTTGCTATGCTGAAATTTTTCTTTTTAACTTTACTCCTGAAATTAAAATTAGCTAGTTATCTTCCTTAGCCTCGGAAGTGAAAAGAGGCATAGAACTCTCAAAAACAACATTATGCAAGTTGAACATTATGATAGGAATAGCATTTCCATATAATTGCTATTTCTCTTGTCAAAGAGATGGCTACCTTTCAAAAGCAGGAGTGCATGCTACTGTTACACTAAAAATTTACCAGATAATTTAGAAAGCATTCCTGATTATAAGTGTTGAAAATAATTAATGTAAACTATTTGTTATTGTTCACTCACTCAGTCATGTCTGGCTCTTTGTGACCCCATGGGCTGCAGCATGCCAGCCTTCCCTGTCCTTCACTATCTCCTGGAGATTGCTCAAACACATGTCCATTGAGTAAATGATTATCAAAAACTCTACTTTTTAACATATGTGCATTCTAACTCTAACTACAAGTGTACTTTATCACTTTTAGAAAGTAGCATTTGAAAAGGAATCCAAAATTAATTGCCTCCATTTTTCTATCCATTGACTATCCTGTTTAGCTTTGTATTGTTATATTTAGCATAATGTACATTTGTTAAAATAAAATATATGTCTATTAAAACAGATAAAATATTACATATTAAAATTTTGCTCCACTGAGAAGTAAATTCTGGGAGCAGGATATTTAACAACATCTTTATTCTCTCTATTATTTAATATAACTAAAAATAATCTAAACCTAAAATATCCCATATTTTTATAAACATTATTTTTATTAAACCTCAATTTTTGGCTTCAGAAAATTATAAATAGTCAAACAGGAGAGTTTGAGAGGGGATATATTTATTTGTTCTGATATTCTGCTTCAATGAGCAATAATTTCTCAAGTTAAAACATGCACGTTTTGGCATCTGATGACAATTCCTTACTCCTGACAACTTATCTATCTTTACCTTGTCTCTTTTCCGCAGTTCAGAGACTAGAACACATGATTGAAGAGAATATTACCAGGGTGATGGAATTCATTCTTTTGGGTTTTTCAGTCCAGAGAGAGATTGAAATGCTTCTCTTTCTTCTCATTTTAGTGGTATATTATCTGACTCTGGTGGGAAACATTGGCCTGACTTCCTTAATCCAGTTGGATCCTCACCTTCACACACCCATGTATTTTTTTCTCAGTGATCTGGCCTTTGTAGACTTTTGTTACTCCTCATCAATAGCCCCAAAGTTCCTGGAGACCCTCCTGACCAAGCACAGGTCCATATCTCTCTATGCATGTGTGACACAGCTGGGCTTTTTCCTAAACTTCTTGGTTTTGGAGATGTTTCTTCTTGCAGTAATGGCTTATGACTGCTATGTGGCCATCTGTGATCCTCTTCTCTACATGGTGATCATGTCCCAAAAGGTGTGCATGCAACTGGTTGCAGGCCCTTACTGATACAGCTTTTCTGTTGCTTTCCTCCACACAGTTGTTACTTTTCAATTGATTTACTGTGGCCCCAATGCTATTAATCACTTGTATTATGATGATGTCCCTTTGATGGCCCTTGCATGCTCAGAAACCAGCCTCAAAAAGATCTTGATTTTTATCTTTGCTGGATTCAACATGATCAGCTCTTTGACCACGGTGCTTATTTCTTACCTATACACTGTGGCTGCCATCCTGAGAATCCAATCTGCAGAAGGGAGGCTCAAAGCATCCTCAACCTGTGGTTCTCATCTGACTGCTGTCACTATATTCTACGGGACTCTGATCTTCATGTATCTGCAGCCCAAATCAAACCATTCCCTTGACACAGACAAAATGGCCTCTGTCTTCTACACAATAGTCATTCCTATGTTGAATCCCATGATCTACAGCCTGAGAAACCAAGAGGTAAAAAATGCCTTGAGGAAAGCCTTTGAAAAATGTTATTTTCTGTCTCTAATAAACATTAGAATGTAACTTGTAACACTGTCTTGGAATTATACCACATGCCGATATGTTGTTTTTATTATCTTTGATAGGTTAATTTTACCATTTTTGTATGAGCAAAATGACGTTGCACATGTGTTCTATTTTTCATAGAATTTATAAGATGAAAGGTTTAAAAGATTATAATGCATATTTTTAACAAATTGCTACTATTTGCATATGAGTCGGACACGACTGAGCGACTTCACTTTCACTTTTCACTTTCATGCATTGGAGAAGGAAATGGCAACCCACTCCAGTGTTCTTGTCTGGAGAATCCCAGGGATGGGGGAGCCTGGTGGGTTGCCCTCTATGGGGTTGCACAGAGTCGGACACGACTGAAGCGACCTAGCAGCAGCAGCAGCAGCAGCATATGTGACACTTGATAGTTTTGACCTGGATAGTTTCTATTTTACTGATAATAAGAGTTAGCCACTGCTTTCAAAAATGCTTCTATTTTATACATTGTGGAGACAGAAAAAGGGAGGTGGTAAAGGAAGTTTCTTGTCCATCCCCATGTCATTCCACGCAGTAGCTCTTCCTCAACTGTATCCTGTCTGCTAAAAATCATTCCTCTTTGCTTCTGACTCCCACTAGATTCACTGTTAGTTACTCTCTGTAATTCCTTGGTTCTCATGTTCAAAAAGATGTCATTATTTGACATGCAGATCTGGGAATCAGGGTCAGCTTTTGGAAAGTCATACTCTTTTTCTGTATCAAAACAAAAATGAAGACATAACCCTATATTCCCTCAGCAAAGCTTAAGATCTTTTTATATTTTAGGAATTTGAAGAAATTATAATTGGTTGAAGGTATAGGAAGTGGTAGTTTAAAACCAAGTTATAAATGTGGTTGCTGTCAGATGTCAGGAATATAGTTTTATGTTGGGGTGGTTGTAAAGTGATGCAATCTAAGACCCACTTAAACCATCAACTGGAATTTTTTTTTTTTTTAATTTAGATTCAAATATTTGGTGTCTACCACATGGGTGATATTGTGAGATATTCTTGTAGGGCAAAATCAAATACATTCCTGAATATGCTGAACAGTTTGCTATTTTTGGAAATACTGCCCCCCCCAAAAAAAAAACAAAAACAAAAACATAATCATATAAGTTATTCAGAAAATTTTAGCTTATTTTATCCAAGTTATCTTAGTACACATTTCATTGTTAGATTTCAGATTTATGTGAAGACATCAATATTGCCATGTTAAATTATTTATATTAAACTTTATTTTAGTATATGCCTCTATTTTAATATATGCATTTAATATAAGCCATTGTTAAAGCAGTGACAAGGTGTTCTAAGTGGAGGTAAATTGTACAAATTCTGAAGAGAAGCAGTGAATTACAATCCTGATTTTCAAGTTCTTAAATCAACTTCTTTCGGAGTCAGGGAGCATAGTTTATGAGAAATCAATCTTGGAAATCATGACTGTCAATTGCCAAAGATAAAACTCAAGAAAAGAGAACATCTGTGTTGCTGCTATTTTTTTAATAATTCCAAAAGTATAATTTAAATAGTTAAAAGCACAGCAGCGAGCTTCTATAGTAAACTGCAGAGTAAGGGCTGAACCTGAGATTGGCAATGTGAGAAGGGTTTAAAGGTCAGTGAATCTTTCAAAAGGAACCCAGTGCCCCTTCTGGGTAGCACACTGGATTCAGGGGAGGTTGCTGCAAAACCACATGTTTACCAAAGAAACTTCAGATACAGTTAAAAAGCTCCAAGAGCAGAAAGGATGATAGCCTGGGAGACTAAAAAAGACTAAAGTAAAACCAAAGTTCTAACATTGAAACAAAACTGTAAAGAAATATATTAGTTTCATCAGTCTGCATTAACAAAGTACCACACACTCATTGATTTAGAACAACACAAATGTATTTTCTCACATTTCCTAAGCCTACAAGTCCGAAGTCAAGGTATTGGCAGAACCATCCTCTCTATGAAGCTCTAGGGGAGGTTCCTTCCTTGTTTTTTCAAGCTGCTAGTGGTCCCAGGCATTCCTTGCCTTGTAAGCATCTTTCCAGTCTCTGCTGTCTTCTCATGATCATCTTCCCTCTACATCTGTGTCCAGATTCCTTCATTCCTGTAAGGACATAACTCACACGGGATTAACAGTCCACCTTACTTCAGTATGACTTCATATTAACAATTGCATCTTCAACGACCCTATATCCAAATGCTGACCCTATAACCCAATGATCCTATAACCAAACTCTGAAGTTCTTCAGGTTAGGAACTTAACACATCTTTTGGGGGAACAATTTCACTCATTATAAGTGCATGTGTGTGCATGCTCAGTTGTGTTTGACTCTGTGTGACCCTATGGACTGTAACCCACCAGGCTCCTCTGTCCATGGGATTTTCCAGGCAAGAATACTGGAGTGGGTTGCCATTTCCTTCTCCAGGGGATGTTCCCCCAGGGATTGAAACCATGTTTCTTGCCTACCAGATGATTCTTTACTGCTGAGCCAGTGGAGAAGCCCCACTAATAAGTAAGGACAGTTAAAGATGTGCTGGCTGAAATGTATCGTGAAAACGCACTTTATCTACACCTGCAAGCACAGTGCAGAAAGAAAAAAAAAAAATAGCTGAGATTTTCTAAGCTTAAGAAAGAGACCTGTAAGTACCTAAAAATGCTAGCAAAATGGCCTAGATGACAGGTCAAAAGGGATCCAAAACCATTTAATGTGAAAACTGGAGGTCTTAAGACTTCCCTGGTGTCTTAAAAAGCCCAAGGATTCATCAAGTTGTTAGGACAAAGGGGTATACAGCCTAATATCTGAGATAGATCAGAAGTGTGAGTTTTCTCCTTCTAGTTAAGACAGAATACAAGATGACCTTCTCTCAGTACCAGAATCGTTTCTGAAGAGACTTGATCATTCTCAGGTAAAAATCGTCCTAGTGAGTGGTAAGATGCAGAGGTGAAGTGCCAAGGATATGTTTATGGAAAGTATTAGAAAAGCAAATATAACACTATAGCTAAGTGAACTCCCAAGATGCAGTGACTTAATAAAGTAATTTATTCCTTTCTCAGACAGAAGTATGAGTTAAGGGGTTTGGGAAGGGAAATTAGACCCTCAATATATGTTTTCCATCTTTATCTAAAAAGTGATCATTTCAGTGGCAACATTTTCAAGTGGAAAGGAAGAGAAAAAAAGTCCGTATCTAATGGCTTTAACATACAGAAGGTGATCTCTAGGTTTTAGGCACCACTTTCTACTGATGGCTCATTGCCAAGACTTGTCAACATTATGTATCCCACTGACAAGGGGCAATGGGAATGGTGGTGAACAGCTGGATGACAAAGGTTTTACTTATAAAAAAAAATCAAATAGTGGACACTGAGGAATATGTTTGCCATAAGCATCACAGAAAATGTGATCTTAAAGGGTAAAATTATAATGATCTCTGTCAATATAATTGTTTCTTGAGCAGCCTATCATTTCATATGTGACACCAACTTGTTAGAAGCAAACTTGGGTGATTTGAAAACATTAAAAAAAAAAAAAAAACTTTGTTAATGTAGTTTCCAATACTAATCAAATGGTACTCTTTCTTCCTGCTCAGAACCTAAAGTTATGAAAAGGAACTCTCCTCCCACCATTTGCCTTTTCTCAGAACCAATCTGAGGGAATGTGGCTTGTGGGCAATTAGTAAATTAGCCTGAGTAACAATACTTTCTGTGCTTAAATGAATACACCTTTCCAGTGATATTACCACAAGTAAATGTTACTTCTCAGAGTCTTTCTACACATGTTCAATTGTCCACCCCTTTTAATTGGATTAGCCCTTAAACAAGAATAAACTCATTCATGCAGAATTACTTCTGATTTGCTTTTATGCTGGTATTATTAGCAAGAGTCAACAAGGACAAAAAATGTATTCCACTTATATTAAGAATGAAGGTAGAATAAGTGGACACCAATCAACATAAATTGAATAGTAAACTTGTAATCAGATCCCAATGGATACCAGTTTGAGCTGTGCTGATCACATTTTAACACATGTCTAGTGCAATGGCATTCAGTTTTACAGAGATTCTTATCTGATTGATCCACTCTAGTTATTAAAAGCTTGACTTATTTTTGAGATTAGTTGTTTGTCAGTTGCTTCATTTGCTATTATTTTCTCCCATTCTGAGGGCTGTCTTTTCACCTTGCTGATAGTTTCCTTTGATGTGCAGAAGCTTTTAAGGTTAATTAGGTCCCATTTGTTTATTTTTGCTTTTATTTCCGATATTCTGGGAGGTGGGTCATAGAGGATCCTGCTGTGATGTATGTCAGAGAGTGTTTTGCCTATGTTCTCTCTAGGAGTTTTATAGTTTCTGGTCTTATGTTTAGATCTTTAATCCATTTTGAGTTTATTTTTGTGTATGGTGTTAGAATACAAGCAACTCCTACAGCTCAACTCCAGAAAAATAAATGACTCAATCAAAAAATGGGCCAAAGAACTAAATAGACATTTCTCCAAAGAAGACATACAGATGGCTAACGAACACATGAAAAGATGCTCAACATCACTCATTATCAGAGAAATGCAAATCAAGACCACTATGAGGTACCATTTCACACCAGTCAGAATGGCTGCGATCCAAAAGTCTACAAGCAATAAATGCTGGAGAGGGTGTGGAGAAAAGGGAACCCTCTTACACTGTTGGTGGGAATGCAAATTAGTACAGCCACTATGGAGAACAGTGTGGAGATTCCTTAAAAAACTGGAAATAGAACTGCCTTATGATCCAGCAATCCCACTGCTGGGCATACACACTGAGGAAACCAGAAGGGAAAGAGACACGTGTACCCCAATATTCATCGAAGCACTGTTTATAATAGCCAGGACATGGAAGCAACCTAGATGCCCATCAGCAGATGAATGGATAAGAAAGCTGTGGTACATATACACAATGGAGTATTACTCAGCCATGAAAAAGAATGCATTTGAATCAGTTCTAATGAGGTGGATGAAACTGGAGCCTATTATACAGAGTGAAGTAAGCCAGAAGGAAAAACACCAATACAGTATACTAACGCATATATATGGAATTTAGAAAGATGCTAACAATAACCCTGTGTACGAGACAGCAAAAGAGACACTTATGTATGGAACAGTCTTATGGACTCTGTGGGAGAGGGAGAGGGTGGGAAGATTTGGGAGAATGGCATTGAAACATGTAAAATATCATGTATGAAATGAGATGCCAGTCCAGGTTCAATGCACGATACTGGATGCTTGGGGCTAGTGCACTGGGACAACCCAGAGGGATGGTATGGGGAGGGAGGAGGGAGGAGGGTTCAGGATGGGGAGCACATATATACCTGTGATGGATTCATTTTGATATTTGGCAAAACTAATACAATTATGTAAAGTTTAAAAATAAAATAAAATTAAAAAAAAAAAAGCTTGACTTAAGCAGCTAAACCAGAGAAGGCAATGGCACCCCACTCCAGTACTCTTCCTGGAAAATCCCATGGACGGAGGAGCCTGGTAGGCTGTAGTCCATAGGGTCGCTAGGAGTCCGACTCGACTGAGGGACTTCACTTTCACTTTTCACTTTCATGCATTGGAGAAGGAAATGGCAACACACTCCAGTGTTCTTGCCTGGAGAATCCCAGGGATGGGGGAACTGGTGGGCTGCCATCTATGGGGTCACACAGAGTCGGACACGACTGAAGTGACTTAGCAGTAGCAGCAACAAGCAGCTAAACACAGACCTAAGTATGTAATGCTAGTGACAAGAATTTGGAATCAAACAATAGCTTCATCATAGCAATCAAATGTTTAACAGGACATTCTTCTGATTAAAAGTTAGATTTTAAATGACAAAAATCCATATTGCTTCATCTTTTTAAACTATGAGAAGGACATGATAGGCTTTAGTCATGAATATTTCACCTATTTAAGTTAATAAAGAGAAAAACAACTAGTCAAAATCCAAATCAAAGAGTGGAATCATGGTGAGTCACCAGATTGTTTGAAACACAAATAGTGTTAATTCTAGAGCAAAACATACTGAGAATTAATCTTCTGAATTCATGACACTAGTTTGCCAGGGTCCGGCCCCTGTGGATCCAGGGAATTCAAAGGGGAGACAGCTTCGTTGATAAGTATACAATAGAATTAAAGATATAAAGAGTGGTTAAATAAGGATAGCTCAGTGAGAAAATTCAGTGGAGAAAAGAGGCTGAATAACTTCGTTTATGTGGAAAGCTAATAAAATTCCAAGACAAGGAATTTGCATCACCTACATAGGCCGCAGGCGTCGTCCCATTCTGCCGAAGGAGAAGAGATACTAATTAAGGCCTCCCCGGTCAGATCTTAGAAGCCCAGGCATAATTAGTAGGCTTGATGAGCCTCCACTCTATAGATGGGAATTCAGCCAGAAGGTGAGAGAAAGAATGACATGGGGAGACCAAGCTTAGGTGAAAAAGGCCCATACTTTATTTTCCAAAGTAGTATTTATACCTTAAGTTGTGCATAGAGGACAATAGGGGAAGGGGTAGAGTCATGCAAGGACAGCAGTCCTTGATCCTTATCGAAGCCAGGCTTTCAAACTTATCATATGCAAAAGTTTAGGTGATTTACGTCATCTTCTGGCCAGGAGGCCTGTTAACATTTTATGACCTTTTCTTCAGAAAACTTATTTTTCTTTAAAGGTGATTATTCTAAAGTTAGGCGCCACCCTCTGAAAGCATTAGATAAAGTTGCATTCCTATAGGGCAAAGGTGTGGTGGGCTATAACAAGAAGAGAATTAACTCAAGGGTCCAAGGTTACAAACATTAAAGCTACTACTTACATTGCTATATACCAATTATATCAATCAATACACTCCCAGGGACACAGTAGGTAAGGGATATGGAAACTTAGCAGCAAACACTGGCCCAACAAGTGAAAAACCCTTCACCAATACAAGTTCTAATCAATCTTTTAACTGCTCAAAGGAATCTGTATTTAGACAGTTTAGAACATCTCATGCCTCTCATGGTTGGGAGGCTGTGAACAATCACATGTGGCTGGAAGAACCTGTTCAGGCAGGCTAGAGGACTTCCAAAGGAGTTGGTAGGTTGAAACACGCTTGTCACGCCCAGGAACTTTATTAACTGGAGCTGTAAGTTAACTCTTTTTCAGAGAGAGGTGGTGGGGGACAGTCTCCTGTAAAGTCAGAGGTGTAGGTGAGAGCACAAAGCAGTAAAGTAGGCAGACTCTGGTTTTGGGGGTAGGTGCTCTAGAATTTCCACGGGGACTCCTGAGGCTCGATCCTGCCTTTACGTATGCCGAGCCTCCTTCCTCATGACCTTTGCCACGGGCAGAGTTCCTCACGGCTCCCGGCACTAGTTGAAGATTCTGAATACATTTTTGTTTTTAAAAGTCCATGCATGTATGAATGTTATTGAAGGCTTTCTTGGTAAATGAGAATTCACCAACTTCTATATTCATGGAAAAGTGGTGAAGTCTTAATTTTTCTCATGAACTTATATATTACTTATAAAACAAGTGATGAGCAATTTTATATAGAAAATATCCTAAGAAATCATATTCAACTCTTAGAAAGATACCCTCCAAATTAGCATGTGCTTATCCAAATGTATTTATCAGTTATCCGATGACTACACTTAGCACAATTTTACATATGCTGTGACTACCAGTAAT
This sequence comes from Bos grunniens, assembly GCF_055505025.1. Classification (NCBI taxonomy): domain Eukaryota; kingdom Metazoa; phylum Chordata; class Mammalia; order Artiodactyla; family Bovidae; genus Bos; species Bos grunniens. The sequence continues at coordinate 80,172,700 of NC_141179.1, read as the reverse complement.
AGGTCAGGGTTAGTATGTTTGCACACGTACATAAGGGAGGCTTAGTCCTGAGAATCCATTCATGGGGTAAACCACCGCTGTGTTAGACTGGACCTCTTAGGATATTTAAGTGTTGCCGGTTTACAGTCTATTTTAAACAGGGTTATTTATATGCCTGGACATTTATAGCAGGAAGCAGCATACCTGGAATTATGTGCTGCAGGTTCACTGCCTCAAGTTTGCTTTGACGATTGCTTTGTTGACTGCCTCTTTCACATCTTTGTTCCTCAAACTGTAGATCATGGGATTCAGCATGGGAATCACTGTGATGTAAAACATGGCCACCATCTTCCCCTGCTCCACAGACTCTTCAGTGGGCCTCCTGAGAGGAGAGTCCCATAAAACATGGTAACAGCTGTCAGGTGGGACCCACACGTGGAGAATGCCTTCCTCCTGCCATCGGCAGAGCGCATGTGCAGCACGGACGCTATGATGAGGGTATAGGAACTGAGAACCACTGAGAGGGAATATGTGAAATTAATCCCAGAAATAACAATCATAGTGCATTCTTTAATGTGGACCCCTCCACAGGCAATCTTGATAAGAGGAGGGTCAGCACAATAGAAGTGGTTGATTTCAAAGTTTCCACAGAAGCACAGGCCATATGTCCACAGTGTGCAGATTAGGCTAAAAGAGAACCCATCATCTTGTCACAGAGATGAGACAAGCACAGACAGTCCTGGACATTTTACTGCCATAAGGGAGAGGGTTGCAGATGGCCATGTAGCGATCAAAGGCCATCACAGCCAAGATATATACTTCCACGTGGACAAGGGCTATGAAGAAGTAATGCTGCACCAAACACCCCACATAGGAAATGGGTTTTGTCTGATAGTAAGTTTTCCAGCATCTTCAAAGTAACATTGGAAGAGAACCACACATCCACAAAAGACAAATGACTCAAGAAAAAGTACATGGGGCTCTGAAGCTGGAGGCTGATGATGATCAAAATAATCATACCAATGTTCCCTATCAGAGTGATCATGTAAACTACTAGAAACACCACAAAAAAGAGAACTTGAAGCTCCTGATGACTGGTCAAGCCCGGAAGAACAAATTCTGTCACATCTGTGAAATTTGGCATTGCCATCACTTAGATCCAGTCTGCAGTGCCTATGGACAAATTAAAAGAAATGAATGGATTTATTTTATTCTTGAAAATTTTGAGTCATGTTTATTAGTAGTATTCTAGTTCAAATGATATAAAAATCAATGTAGACTTTGCACAAAGTCTAATATAAGATTATATCATCACATTTATTTCCTTTAATAGGCCTTATAGGTAATTATTGCAATATTTATTAGTTTCTTAACTCTAAAATAGACAATTACATTCATATACTACTAGTATTAGACACTTATTTTTGCTAAATTATTACAATGATATTAACTTCATAGAGTTCCAGTAAAAGTAAAGCTAGACTGAGAGTCATTAGAGAATGACTAAATCCATTTCAACGTATTGTCTTATAGAAAAAGACTTGAGACTCATAAATGTAAATATTCAACCAAGGTCAGACAACCACTTTGTGCCGAACAGGGAAGTAAGAAGAGTGAATCACTGAAGTTCCACTGAATACTAATTTTGTGTATGATGGTTGCCTCTCATTGTCAGTATTAATACAAATACACATGCAATATTAACTTACTCATTTTCCTTTGACTTGGAAGATATCCTTTTTTTAAAAAAAATGTATTTATTTATTTTTGGCTGTGCTTGGCCTCCTCTTGGTTGGGGTGTGTGGGCTTCTCACTGCAGTGGCTTCTCTTGTGGAGCGCTGACTCTAGGTGAGCAGGCTTAAATGGTTGTGGCTCACAGGTTCTAGAGCGCAGGCTCAGTAGTTGTGGCACTCGGGCTTAGTTGCTCCATGGCATGTGGAATCTTCCTCCAAGCAGGGATCAAACTTATGTCCCCTATATTGGTAGTCAGATTCTTATCCACTGTGCCACCAGGGAAGTCCAGAAGGCATCTTCTTATCTACACAATTTTACGGGATGATTGTCTTAAACCTTGGTCTTACAATCTAGTCATTGACATACTTTTTTCTACACTATGTCAGCATATGATATCAAAAGCTTTCAACTTATGAAAATCCTAGTCATGTGTTATTTTATTTAGCTATATATTTCACTTGCTTGATTACTGCTGCTTGCAGGATGAGGTAAGAGGTATTTAACAACATGGATTGTATCAGTTTAACAGTTAGAAAAGTAAACTGCAAGTGGTTCAATCACCATATCAAAATTATATCAATAGATAAATTCTATATACATATAAAATAAAATTCAGGCTTTAAAATGTTTTAAAATGTTTTTAAAATTACTGTCTTATTTCAGTTTCTACTGCTTTTCAGCAACAATCCATTATTTGTCTAATTATTTATTTTCAAATTTAATGTCATTACAAGGAAAGTGTCCTCAAGGAATATTTTCTCCATTTAATACATTTCCCCAGATAAGTCTTCTGAGAAGTAAACAGCTCTGAGTATTTAGGGATGCATCTGTAGGATTAACATCATCTTGGGAATTTAAGATCCCCATAATAATATTGCTTTAAGAGAATATTATGACATAAAATGGGCTTTAGTTATAATTGCTTATAATAAATAATTTACACACATCAAAACCAATTTTATGTCAAATATATTTGCTATATTATATTTATTATTTATTACTTTATATCTAGAAGTAGTCTAAGTTTTGTAATATGAAATTGAACAAACTACATGAGATTCTGGTTTGTATCATAATTGTTCAGTCCACTGAGTTGTATTCAGCTATTTGAGACCCCATGGACTGCAGCACGTGAGGTTCCTCCATCCTTCACTGTCTCCAAGAGTTTGCTCAGACTCATGTCATTTGAGTTGGTGATGCTATCTAACCATCTCATCCTCTTATAATTAGTTGTACCAATAATCCAAGTAAAACTTTGTTAATTAGGTAATTATGGATTCACCAATCAGAGTCAAGAGTTTTTATACATGAAAATTCTTGGTTTTAGCTTTATCTCCCAGTGAAAAATCAGCAAGTCTCATCTGGCTTAGTATATCCACACTTAGCAGCCAGAAGATCTACGATCGTGAAAATATAGGGTACAGGTGAACACAGACCAGAACTGAAATATCAGTGCCTATGTTATGTGCCCAAATTGTTTTCTCTATGGTGTATATAATTCCCATATGAATCATTTCAGGGGTAGGAAAATACTTCACAGTGATTAATCAAATTCCAAATTGTGAGTTGCTACTAGTTGGAGGGACACATGATACAATCACAGAGTTTATACACTTTTAAAAATATTTCCTCTTTTAATTTTTCATATTTTCATTCTCTTTTTCCTCAATATTTTACATGCTGGCTGCTGCTGCTGCTGCTGCTAAGTCACTGCAATCATGTCCAACTCCGTGCGACTCCATAGACGGCAGCTCACCAGGCTCCACCGTCCCTGGGATTCTCCAGGCAAGAACACTGGAGTGGGTTGCCATTTCCTTCTCCAACATAGCTGGCTACTTGCCCATAACTGAAAAGTCACCTCCTCAAAGAGATCTTTGACCATTCTGTGTGCATCCTGCCTCTTCTTATTTCTGTGTTTATCAGCATGCTCTGTCTTTGTTTCATTCCATTCCCTAAATTGTCTCATTTGTATATTTTTCATTCACTCCTTTTCAGTCAGTTCAGTTCAGTCGCGCAGTATTGTCAAACTCTTTGTGACCCCATGAACTGTAGCACGCCAGGCCTCCCTGTCCATCACCAACTCCCGCTGTCCACCCAAGCCCATGTCCATTGAGTCGGTGATGCCATGCAACCATCTTATCCTCTGCAGTCTCCTTCTCCTCATGCCCTCAATATTTCCCACCATCAGGGTCTTTTCCAATGAGTCAGCTCTTCCCAACAGGTGGCTGGAGTATTGGAGTTCTAGCTTCAACATCAGTCCTTCCAATGAACACCAGGATTGATCTCCTTTAGGATGGACTGGTTGGATCTTCATGCACTCCAAGGGACTCTCAAGAGTCTTCTCCAACACCACAGTTCAAAAGCATCAATTCTTCAGCATTCAGCTTTCTTCACAGTCCAACTGTCACATCCATACATGTCCACTGGAAAAATCATAACCTTGACTAGATGAACCTTTGTTGGTAAAGTAATGTTTCTGCATTTTAATGTGCTATCTAGATTGGTCATAACTTTCCTTCCAAGGAGTAAACATCCTTTAATTTCATGGCTGCAATCACCATCTGCAGTGATTTTGGAGCCCTCAAAAATAAAGTCTGACACTATTTCCACAGTTCCCCATCTATTTCCCATGAAGTGATGCGACCAGATGCCATGATCTTCGTTTTCTGAATGTTGAGATTTAAGCCAACATTTTCACTCTCTTCTTTCACTTTCATCAAGAGGCTTTTTCATTCCTCTTCACTTTCTGCCATAAGGGTGGTGTCATCTGCATATCTGAGGTATTAGTATTTCTTCTGGCAATCTTGATCCAGCTCATGCTTCCTCCAGCCCAGTGTTTCTCATGATGTACTGTACATATGAGTTAAATAAGCAGGGTGACAATATACAGCCTTGACATACTCCTTTTCCTATTTGAAATCAGTCTTTTGTTCCATGTCCAGTTCTAACTGTTGCTTCCTGACCTGCATATAGGTTTCTCAAGAGGTAGGTCAGGTGGTCTGGTATTCCCATCTCTTTCAGAATTTTCCAGTTTATTGTGATCCACACAGTCCAGAGTCTCTTGGACTGCAAGGAGATCCAACCAGTCCATTCTAAAGAGATCAGTCCTGGGTGTTCTTTGGAAAGAATGATGCTAAAGCTGAAACTCCAGTACTTTGGGCACCTCATGCAAAGAGTTGACTCATTGGAAAAGACTCTGATGCTGGGAGAGATTGGAGGCAGGAGGAAAAGGGGACAACAGAGGATGAGATGGCTGGATGGCATCACCGACTCTATGGACATGAGTTTGAGTGAACTCCGGGAGTTGGTGATGGACAGGGAGCGCTGGGGTGCTGCGATTCATGGGATCTCAAGGAGTCGGACATGACTGAGTCACTGAACTGAACTGAACCACACAGTTACACTCATCTCACACATTAGTAAAGTAATGCTCAAAATTCTCCAAGCCAGGCTTCAACAATACATGAACCGTGAATTTCCAGATGCTCAAGCTGGATTTAGGAAAGGCATAGGAACCAGAGATTGAATTGACACCATCCGCTGCATCATGGAAAAAGCAAGAGAGTTCCAGAAAAGCATCTATTTCTGCTTTATTGACTATGCCAAAGCCTTTGACTGTGTGGATCACAATAAACTGTGGAAAATTCTGAAAGAGGTGGGAATACCAGACCACCTGACCTGCCTCTTGAGAAATTTTTATGCAGGTCAGGAAGCAACAGTTAGAACTGGACATGGGACAACAGACTGGTTCCAAATAGGAAAAGGAGTACATCAAGGCTGTATGTTGTCACCCTGCTTATTTAACTTATATGCAGAGTACATCATGAGAAACACTGGGCTGGAGGAAGCATGAGCTGGATCAAGATTGCCAGAAGAAATACTAATACCTCAGATATGCAGATGACACCACCCTTATGGCAGAAAGTGAAGAGGAATGAAAAAGCCTCTTGATGAAAGTGAAAGAGGAGGGTGAAAAAGTTGGTTTAAAGCTCAACATTCAGAAAACGAAGAACATGGCATCTGGTCCCATCACTTCATGGGAAATAGATGGGGGAACAGTGGAAACAAGGCTGAATTTATTTTTGAGGGCTCCAAAATCACTGCAGATGGTGATTGCAGCCATGAAGTTAAAAGATGCTTACTCCTTGGAAGAAAAGTTATGACCAACCTAGATAACATATTCAAAAGCAGAGATATTACTTTGCCAATAAAGCTCCGTATAGTCAAGGCTATGGTTTTTCCTGTGGTCATGTATGGATGTGAGAGTTGGACTGTGAAGAAAGCTGAGTGCCGAAGAACTGATGCTTTTGAACTGTGGTGTTGGAGAAGACTCTTGGGAGTCCCTTGGAGTGCAAGGAGAATTACCCAGTCCATTCTAAAGGAGACCAGTCCTGGGTATTCATTGGAAGGACTAATGCTGAGGCTGAAACTCCAACACTTGGGCCACCTAATGTGAAGAGTTGAGTCATTTGAAAAGACCCTGATGCTGGGAGGGATTGGGTGCAGTTGGAGAAGGGGACGACAGAGGATGAGATGGCTGGATGTCATCACTGACTTGATGAACATGAGTTTGGGTGTACTCCAAGAGCTGGTGATGGACAGGGATGCTTGGCATGCTGCAATTTATGGGGTTGCAAAGAGTCAGACAGGACTGAGCGACTGAACTGAACTGAATCATTCAGTTGCATCCAACTCTTTGTTACCCTGTGAACTTTAGCCCACCAGGCACCTCTGTCAATGGGATCTCCAGGCAAGAATACTCAAGTTCGTTGCCATTTCCTTTTCCAGGGGGTCTTCCTGACCTAAGGATTGAACCCAGATCTCCTGCATTGCAGACAGATTCTTTACCATTTGAGCCACCAAGGACGCCTCTTCCACTATATGACTGCTGCTACTGCTGCTATGTCCTTTCCTTTGTGTTTGAGTCTGTGCGAGCCCATAGATGGCAGTCCACCAGGCTCCCCTGTTCCTGGGATTGTCCAGGCAAGAACACTGGAGTGGGTTTCCATTTCCCTCTCCAATGCATGAAAGTGAAAGTGAAGTTGCTCAGTCGTGTCTGACTCTTAGTGACCCCATGGACTGCAGCTTACCAGGTCCTCTGTCCATGGGATTTTCCAGGCAAGAGTACTGGAGGCAATTGCCATTGCCTTCTCCCACCACTGCATGACTGGTGTATGCTTAATGCTCTATTATGGTTTTATGTGAGCTTCCCAGGTGGCGCTAGTGGTTAAAAACAAAACAAAGCAAAACAAGAAAACTACCTGCCAATGCAGGACACTTAAGAGATGCTGCGGAGTTAAATTCTTGGGTCAGAAAGACTCCTTGGAGGAGAAGGGAAGGGCTGGCTACCCAGTCCAGTATTCTTGCCTAGAGAATCCCATGGACAGAGAAGTCAGGCAGGCTACAGTCCAGGTCCATAGGGTCTCAAAGATTCAGACACAACTGAAGTGACTTAGCATGCACGCATATGGCTTTATGTACTTGGGAAACAAAAATACGTCCTTTGTGGGAATTACCTGGTAGTCCAGTGGTTAAGACTAGGTGCTTTCACTGTCGTGGGCCCAGGTTCCTGGGTGGAGAACTAAAATCATACAGCTTAGCAGCATGCTCCCCATACACAAAAAATGTCCTTTGCACAACTACAAAATCCTTAATAATATTAGTGGTGTATACATTCAATCATTTTAACTCATTGCCCTAGCAATTTATGCCCATGCATCAAACTTGTTTCCTTTCCTCCCCAGATCAGTATACTCACACTGCTTCCCCTTCAGTTCTTATAACAAGAGCCTATTCCTGCTTATGAAGAATTATGAAGGAAATTGCTGATTTTCTTCCAAAGCTATTCTTGGTTTTCTGTTGCAATAAACCTTTTATTAGAGAGCCTTGGGCATGACCCTGCCCCAGGACCCATGACACATGGGGCACATGGTAGAAGTGCAAGAAATGTTCATTCAATAAAGAAAATGAGTGATTATCAGACTTTCAAATAGGTGACTGACACAGGTAAGAGAGGCATATATCTAACACTTAGATACATCTCAGGTTAAGGCTGAGAAGCCCTAGTGTTATAATTAAACCATACTTTGGTAATTGATATAAACATATTTGGTGCATATAAGTTAGCGCTCTGAGTGGATCTTGAGAGAAAAACTTCTAACTTGAGAAAATCCACGCACTCCCCAGGAATAGGAATCGACTCCTCACAGAAGTTTTGGATCTAGTATCTTTCAGAGAAACCTACCTCTGACCCAGGACACTTTTCAACTGCCAATTAATTTTATCACCTTAATGTTTTTCTAAGTTTAATTTTTAAGGCCATCCTCTACAGGACACTAAATAGCCTCATGTGATGCCCTTGGGTTTTATGGTACAAATATGGTTCTCAATATAAGTAGCCAAGAGGATCACTCATTTATCACAGAGAAATCTAGGCAGGACAACTCACTTAGCAAGAGACTGAGTTTCATGATTCTATTCTTCAGGCCCCAAAGATGTAGAAAAAGCAGAATCTACTTTTGTAATTCATGTAAAAATGACCATCTCTTTCACCACCATTTCCTTGGGGCTACCCATGTAAAACTTATAACTTCCTCACCTGCATTTCCATGCTGAAAGTGAGAGTGTTAGTTACTCAGTAATGTCCAACTCTTTGTGACTTCATGGACTGTAACCTACCAGGCTCCTCAGTTCATTTCAGTTGCTCAGTTGTGTCCGACTTTTTACGACCCCATGAACCACAGCACACCAGGCCTCCCTGTCCATCACCAACTCCTGGAGTCTCAAACTCATGTCCGTTGAGTCGGTAATGCCATCCAGCCATCTCATCCTCTGCCATCCCCTTGTCCTCCTGCCCCAATCCCTCCCAGCATCAGAGTCTTTTCCAATGAGTCAGCTCTTCGCATCAGGTGGCCAAAGTATTGGAATTTCAGCTTAAGCATCAGTCCTTCCAATGAACACCCAGGACTGATCTCCTTTAGGATGGACGGGTTGGATCTTCTTGCACTCCAAGGGACTCTCAAGAGTCTTCTCCAACACCACAGTTCAAAAGCATCAATTCTTCAGCATTCAGCTTTCTTCACAGTCCAACTCTCACATCCATACATGACCACAGGAAAAACCATAGCCTTGACTAGACAGACCTTGGTTGGCAAAGTAATGTCTCTGCTTTTGAATATGCTATCTAGATGGGTCATAACTTTCCTCCCAAGGAGTAAGCATCTTTTAATTTCATGCCTGCAATCACCATCTGCAGTGATTTTGGAGCCCCCCAAAATAAAGTCTGACACTGTTTCCCCTGTTTCCACATCTATTTCCCATGAAGTGATGGGACCAGATGCCATGATCTTAGTTTTCTGAACATTGTCCAGCTTTTTCACTCTCTTCTTTCACTTTCATCAAGAGGCTTCTTAGTTCCTCTTCACTTTCTGCCATAAGGGTGGTATCATCTGCATATCTGAGGTTATTGATATTTCTCCCAGCAATCTTGATTCCAGTGTGTGCTTCTTCCAGCCCAAAGTTTCTCATGTTCCATGGAATTCTCCAGGCAAGAATATTGGAGTGGTTTGTCATGTCCTTCTTCAGGGGTTCTTCCTGACCTTCTGGGTCTCCTGTATCATAGGTAAATTTTTTACTGTCTGAGCCACATAGGATATTTAGCTCATATTGCTTATACAGTCTTTATTACATTGTATCACATATAGTTTCAATTGCCTGATTTATAATGTGAAATTAGAACAATCTGAAAAAATGCACAGTGTTCTATTATTGCACTCTTCATAATTATTTAATACAAAGCATTTGTTAGGTCTTATGAAGGATGCAGGAAGGTGTGTAACATCATATCCTGTTCAAGTAGGGGTAGTGGTAAAGAATCCTGCAAGAGACACGAGAGACAAGTGTTCAGTCCCTGCTTCAGGAAGATCCCCTGGAGAAAGAAATAGCATACCCACTCTGGTAATTTTGTCTGGGAAATTCCATGGACAGAGGAGCCTGGTGGGTTACAGTCTATGGGGTTGCAAAGAGCTGGACATGACTGAGCACGCACACATGCACACACACACACACACTTCACACCTATTGGAACACATAGAGACACACTGAACACATAATAGACACACCAAATTCATCACTACCTATCTTTACCTGGTTTCCCTCATGGCTCAGCTGGCAAAGAATCCACCTGCAATTTGGGAGACCTGGGTTAGATCCGTGGGTTGGGAAGGTCTTCTGCAGAAGGGAAAGGCTACCCACCCCAGCATTCTGGCCTGGAGAATTCCATGGACTGTATAGTCCATGAGTGGCAGTCAGACACAACTGAATTTCACTCTCACTTTCACTTTCTCCCAGAAACTTTGGAGCTTTTTCAACCTAAGAGTATCTGAAATAAATTCTTGGCTTAGTATTTTTAAGACAAAATAGCTAATAGAGTTTCATGAACCCCTGAGAGCTGAGTTCATGATTGCAATTTCAGGGCCCAAGTATGTAGGAGTCCTCAATTCCTTCTCACTAACTATGGAGAAAATGCATCAGGTAAACTCTCTGGCAGTAGGTCATTACAATGTAATCTGCACTCCCTCAAGGAAATGTAGATTTCAGAAGAAGAAACTGTGGTATTTGTGTGTGTATGTGTTATTGAGGGAGAGATCAAGAAAGAGAGAGGGTGACTGGGAAAGATAAGTACACTTTATGCTGAAGATGCTTAACTATAATGATGTCAGTAAACATAGAAACAAACGTAACAATAGCATCCAGTTTTATTGTTTTTCATTCAAACACTTTTATTTTTTTATATCAGTTAATTGTTTTTTCTGTGATTTTTATTTATTTATTTATTTAAAAATTTTTTTATTTTATGTTTTAACTTTACAATATTGTATTGGTTTTGCCATATATCAACATGAATCCGCCACAGGTATACGTTTTAAAAACCGTTTTACAAAACAATATTGTAAAGTAAAATAATAATAATAATAATAAAATTAAAAAAAACTATTTCAAATGAAAACTATCCTTAATTTAAAAGCTTTAAAATTACATTTTAAAATTTATTAGTAATCATCAACTAGTTTGGAATGCCAAGAGTTTTCCAATAAATGGTGAATAAATAGTCTTACAGACAAAAGGAATTACATTTAGTTCACCCAAACAGTAACATTAAGTAAGAGCTTAAATTCTTTAGGGAGGTTAAGTTTTGCATTACAGACACAATGATATTATTATAATTTAATCAAAATCCCCAGTTTGTTTGCATGCAAACAGCTTTGAAATGTTGCCCATGATGTATGTGTGAATGAATGGAAACGAGTTTATGTGTGCTTCTGCTTTCCCCTGAGGAAAATAAAAACTCACATTGGACAAAGAGGACTTCCCTGGTGGCTCATTGTAAAGAATCCATCTGCCAGTGCAGGAAACACAGGTTGATCACTGATCCAGGAAGATCCCACCAGCCATGGAGCAGATAAGCCCAAATGTTACAGCTATTGAGCCTGTGCTCTAGAGCCTGGGAGCCACAACTCTTGAGCCCATGTGCCAAAACCATTGAAATCCACATGCTCTAGAACCTGAGCTGGGCAACAGGAGATGCTACTGCAATGAAAAGCCCATGAACTGCAACTAGAGATCAGCCTATGCAACTAGAGATTCCCTCCACTGGCCACAGCTAGAGAAAAGCCCTCACAGAAATGAAGATCCTGCATATCCAACAAGAAATATATGAATATAATAATTAAAAAAGAACACTGGACAAAGACAAATGTTTGTTCTCCTATACATCATTCTTATTTTATATCTACATCTCTGTAGATAAATTATGCATTTTGTGATTATTTAAATGCATGATCTTAATGTGTGAATGACATTTCAGTGGCTATGTGTTTCTGTGTCAAGATATCAGGATATTTATTTGTTTACTTATATCAGAAGACATAGAAACATTATGGATGTCCAAGTTGTAAACTTGTTGCCTCATCACTGTACTAGACGAACCGAGCTACAAGAGAGAAGCCAAACTATGTTTACACTATTAAGTCAGGATGTGTTATTAAGAAAAAAGAGAGCACCCAAATATTCCTTCTTTCAAGTAAAAATAAATTAATATTTGAAATCATACTTCGGTCAAATATGTGCAAAATAATCCACATGAATATTAATTTAATTTGTGAGGAGAAATCTGTAGCTTTGTACTTGCAAATGACATATTCACTAATTCTAGCTACGTCTCAGTTAGAATGACGGCACTTTGGCTTGGGTACATGACATGTGCACAGTCTGGCCACACAGCAGCTATTAGAATCAGTAAAAGAGAGACACTTATGCTGTTGTGTCTCTTAAATACAAAAATGTTGGAAAAGGATTACATATCATAGTATTTCTATTTTCAAAACAAAGGTCTCTGAACAGATCCGCCTTTCACATTGAAAAAGGCATTAAATATCAGGCTTAAGTTTTTCAACTATCCAGTGATGTTATTATAATTTGAACAAAATTCCCAATTTGTTTATGTGCAAAGAGCTTTGAAATGTTGCCCATAATGCACGTGTGAGTCAGTGGAGATGAATTCACATGTGCTTCTCCTTTCCCCACAGGAAAATAAAAACCATTAGCAAGACCACCATCTTTATGCACTTACATTAGAGAACTGAATGAAATATGTTGTTATTTCTTCTACCTCAGATTGTAGTCTAGTAGATAAATAGATAAATATTTCCTAAATTCATTACTACATTTTTGAATAATAAAATCAAAATCTTTTTATTCTAACAAAGGATATAAACAATGTCAATACATATACCTGTGAACTTGGGCTGAAATAGTCTTCTCTATTAATTTATTAATTTTAGCTAAGCTTGACTACTTGTATCAATGAGAGAAAATTCACTTTTTCCCTCTGAATTTTATTTTTTTCTTGTTTTTTGTAAAGGATAAAGTTCTTACTTTTTGTGAATTCTCTAAAGCTGTGTACTAAGCAGGAATCTTTTGACAAATGAGTATTAATGAAATGCAGAGAACAAAAGTAACACAACTTTACTTTGTTAAAATTGTCCTGCTGATCACTTTATTCATGGCCACTTTCACATCTTTGTTCCTCAGACTGTAGATCATGGGGTTCAACATGGGGATCACCGTGGTGTAAAACACAGCCACCATCTTCCCCTGCTCCACAGACTCCTCTGTGGGACGTCTGAGATACATGAAAATTAGGGTTCCGTAGAATATGACGACAGCTATCAAATGGGACCCACAGGTGGAAAAGGCCTTGCGCCTCCCTTCCACCGAGTTCATCCATAGAATGGCAATGAGGATGAACAAGTAAGATATGATAACTATAGTCAGAGAATATGTGAAATTAATGCCGGCGAGTATGATCATCGTATATTCTTTTACAAAGGTTCCAGCACAGGCCATTTTGATGAGAGGTGGGTCCGCACAGTAGAAGTGGTTGATCTCAATCTTCCCACAGAAGTACAAGCCATAGGTCCATAATGTTGCTGCCAGACTAATCAGAAAACCATACACATACAGGAAAGAAATAAGTCGGATACAGACAGTCCTTGACATTTTGCTGCCATAGAGCAAAGGGTTCCCAATGGCCATGTATCTGTCAAAGGCCATCACAGCAAGAATGAAAACTTCTACATGGACGACAGCAATAAAAAAGAAACACTGTACCAAACAGCCAGTGTAAGAAATCGTTTTTGTCTCTGATAACAGGTTTTCCAGCATTTTAGGAGTGACATTGGAGGAAAACCACACATCAACAAATGACAAATGACTCAAAAAAAAGTACATGGGGCTGCTGAGTTGTGGACTGACCTTAATTAACAGGATCATGCCGATATTACCCACCACGGTGATCACGTAGACCAGCAGGAAAATGACAAACAAAAGAACTTGCCATTCCAGATGACTGGTTAGTCCCAAAAGAATAAACTCTGTCACATCTGTGAAGTTGAGCATTTTCTCTTCTCTAAGTCAATATTCAATACAAACTTCTGTGATAACTTTTAGTAAATAAATTTAAAATCAAATGTTGATTATTATCAATTTATATATTATTCATGATCCCTTTTATTTTTTTAATTAAATAACTATGACTTCATTTTGACAGTCTTTTTCAGCAATTTTTTTCTGAGCACCTGCTGTTTAACAAGCTCCCTGAAGGTGTCTACATTGACAAATATAATACACTGACCCACTTACATAAGAGTTGTACAAAATGTGATTGAAACATGCTATTCCTAAAAATTGTAATTGTCCAATGTCCAAGTGTATATGTGTGTGTGTATTCAGTTGTGTCCGACTCTTTAGGACTCCAGGGACTATAGCCCACCAGAGGCTTTCCAGGCAAAAATACTGGAGTAGATTGCCATTTCCTCCTCCAGGGGATCTTCCCAACCCAGGGCTGAACCGGAGTCTCCTGCATTGGCAGGTGGATTCTTTACCACTTAGCCACCAGGGAAGCTCAAGACTATTTCTTAAATATCCCTTGCTTCCAACTGGCACTTTGGTAATTATTCATTTTAAGATATTTATGGAGGGTAAGATTTCTCTTTTTAATGTCACTCAAAAATAATACTTTCCCTCCTTTTTAGTATAAGCATGTTCTTCAGGATTATGGACTTTCCTGGTGGCTCAGACAGTAAAGCATCTTCCTGCAATGCAGGAGACCCGGGTTCAATCCCTAGGTCAGGAAGAACCCCTAGAGAAGGAAATGGCAACCCATTCCAGTATTCTTGCATAGAGAATCCCGTGGACAGAGGAGCCTGGTGGGCTGCTGTCCATAGGGTCGCATAGAGTCGGACACAACTGAAGTGACTTGGCATGCATGCATGCATCCTGTACTCTTGCCTGGAAAATTCCATGGATGGAGGAGCCTGATGGGTTACAGTCCATGGGGTCGCAAAGAGTCGGACAAGACTGAGCGACTTCACTTTCACTTCCAGGATTATACGGCAAAACCATTTAATCCAATAAACTGTCAGCCCTAAATATCAGATAAAATTTATTTTTGATCTAACCTCATACTTGGACTCATTTAAAGAGGGACAAACTGTTCCCAGTAATCTTTGAAATAAAGGATTAAATCACTTACACACTTTCATATATTGTGTGTATTCCCTGGATAAGGACTCTGACAAACCTAGCATGTAATTATAATCTACTAGACACCCTCCACTGTTATGTTCTGCAGATTCAAAGATAAGACCAGGAGATCACTGTCACTAGTGAGAAGTGGTAGTAATGTAATTAAACCTTGTAAAATCATGATGTATTCCTACAGTGTTATAATACGGGGATAAAGCAGGGAATGATTGACTCTTCCGTGGAGATCCAGTGGTCTAGGAAAGCTTCTTGGATAGTTACAAATTTATTTTCAAATACAGATTGTATCATATGAACCTCTCCAGTACAGTACTTCACAAAATATTTTCCTGAGAAAATACTAGTGCCTTGCATTCTGTTAATAAGTATTATGGAGGAAAATCCACAAACGTTTATTCATCAAATAATCAGAAAACTTGTGTCTTATCCAAATTCTTATAATTATGCAACTTACCTCATAAAATATGCAAAACTGTTTGGGAAAGAATTCTAATACACAGTCTAGCTAGCATTTACTTAGCTTTAAATGAGAGAAAGGAGAGAGAGATAGAGATGACTTTAAGTATATGAAAGGATGGCATAGGTTTTATGCAATCATTACACCATTGTATACAAGGGACTTGAGCTTCTGCAGATTTGGGGATCTTGGGGGGATAGGGTGGAGGGTGATGTTCTAGAAGCAATCCTCCTGAGATACAAAGGAGAGCCATATTTGTCCTAAATGTGCCACAGTATCATTTTGAGCTGCTTGTGAATCTGCTCAGTCCAAGGGAACCAGAACAAGTAAAATGGAACACAGAACTGTTTGTAAATCACCCAAACAATGCAACTTAATAAAAAGTTTTAAAAATAGTATGTTGGCTTTTGAATAAGATGAATTTCCTAAACAAAAAAAAAAAATGGGTTTTTAAAGACTGGGAAATTAATGAAAGATATGTTTTAGACACCATCATAAATGACATAGAAAATATAAAGATGAAGGAGAGATTCTGAATGTGGAAAAAAAGATTACAAATATGTTAATAGAGCATGTTGATATTGTGTTAACAGAATGTGCCAGGATTTTCCACTTATTTTTAAAACATTAGCTGAAGAGGAATTTTTATTTGGAATTTCAGATCTCACTGCATCTAACTGTACCAAGGATGATCCAGAAAAATGATATAAAATATCAGTGTTGTTAGTACTTCACAAAGGGAAAACACATGAAAACCTGTGTGGTGGTTAGACAGGTAATTGAGAGCTCTGATGAATGCACAGGGAAAATGGAACAGCCAGGTCTGATCTTAGGAATTATGGACACTGGAAAAAAGAGAAGGGTTTGGAGACAGACAGTTTTGCTCACCACCTTCTTCAGGCAAAATTATACACACAAACTACCCATATTGTATCACCCTGACTTTCAAATTAAGTTACCAGTAATTGTAGATTATTTTCCCCCAGGACCAGAAAAGAGGAAACATTAAGTATTCCAGTTAGATATTTCTGTTTCTGTTGTAAAAGTGGTTTTGAATTCTGGCCCCATGACTTATTTTGTGAAGGTAGGCAGGCTTTGCTCTTAGTTTGTTTTGTGTTTCATTTCTCTGTGTCTTAAGATGATTAACAAGTATTAATTAACAGTATCAACTTCATTCTTTGAGAGTATGAAAAGGCATATTCGACTCTCTTGCAACCCTGTGGATGGCAGCCCACCAGATTCCTCTGTCCATGGAATTCTCCAGGCAAGAATACTGGAGTGAGTTGCCATTTCCTCCTCCAATAATAAATAAGAAGGTGCAATTATTACTGAATGTACTTGTGGAAACTGTAGCTTCACTAATAGCTTTTAATAATCAAATATTCATATATCAATATAAAATTTCTGTCTCTGACAAATACACACCTCCATACATGGATAATATAAATGGAATAATTAATGAAGAATATAATAAAATAAAATATATGATGAAAGCTTCATCTTCAAGCTCCAGATAGATGTGTTTGTATACCAACCTCTAAACAGAGCAAAGTATTCCCAGGAAGGATGCAGAATGGGAAAGCGAATGTTGTGTACGAGATGAGATGATGCCAGGTAGAAAAGAAACTGGAAATCCACAAGAGAAGTTTCCCTTAAATTATTGCCTTATTAAAAAAAAAAAAAACAATTAAGAATATTCTTCTAGAAAAAACCCTGGGGAAAGCATATCTCTAGAGGAAAAGTTGATCACTGAGTTTTTGTTTCGCAACAGATTAGCAAAAATCCGCCCCCCCTTCCCAATTCAAGTTATTTTGAAAGTATTCTGGGATCAAATAACGTTTTTTTGCTTTGGGTTTGCATCACATTAAACTTGGTGATGACATTTGTCAACATTCACAAGCCCAGCTTGTGTTCTGTTCTTCATGGTCTGTGCCACTTGCCTTTTCCAGTGAAAGATGAAGCAAGTATTATTCCCTATTTTAACCAAAATTATGGCATATCAAGCCAGGAAAAGTATTTCCAGAATCTGAGGGCCTTTCACCATCTTTATCCCTATATTCTAGCAACCATCTCTCTTGCCTAAATCACAGACTCAGTATTATACTCCATTCTAAACTGAAAACCAAAGTGGGTGTTTAAAAGCAAGTCATTTCAAATAGTTTCTTAGCTTGGAAATTTTCCAGAGCTTCTCATTTTTCTCAGGGTAAAAGTCTTCCAGTGGCTCACAGGACCTTGGCCTCTAGTCCCTTATCATGCCTATGGTCTCATATCCCATTAATTTTCTCACTGCCCTGGGCTGCAGCCACACTGGCTTCCATTTGTTCTTAAAACTTTCCTTGAACGCTTGCATCTGCCTTTTCCTTAGTTACTCCATCTTCTAAAACACTGCTCCGTAAGGACCTCCATGGCTCATCTCTAAACCACCTTCATGAGGTTTTTGTTCAATTATCCTCTTCTCAATGAAATCAACCTTCATTCTCATATCTGAGCCAGAGATCCCCCTTTGCTCCTTTATCTTACAAGATGATTTTTTCCAGATTTTTCCATAACATCATTAATATACTCTAAGATTTATTTATGTATTTTCCTGATGGTTTATGCTGGTTTCACACAAATGGAATATAAGTCTCATGAGATCAAGGATTTCTTTTTCTGTTTTGTTTACTGATAACAAATGACTAAAACAGAGCCTCAAACATAACAGGCACTCAGCTAATATTCGTTGGACAAATAAGTGAATTAATTAATTCAACTGAAGGTTAAAATGCTAAGAAGTAGGCCAAAATAATTATAAACAAGTTTATGTATTTATTATTGGCATTTTAATATGATTAGGGATAGAGAAATTATTAATTTACTAATGGTAATGTCTTCTGAGAATTAGTGTTGGTATCTTGCTTCAGACTGCATGCAAAAACTAAATTGCAAACTATATAAATTAAATATTTTAAGTATGTGTGTAATGCAATAACTTTTATGTGAATGATTATATAGTTTCTCATAGTGGTTAAAATTGCACTAGTTGCATAATTACCTCTGAAACCGTATAGCTTTCAAATTGATTAAGTTTTATAATCTAGGGCAAGAATACAGCTAGGTAGAGAAATTAGTTCTGCTGTTGGTAAATTAGGCAGTTTAGAGTTACACACATAAATAGAAGGAGAAAAATAGCATGCAAGATTATGTTATTAATGTTGATTATTTTATGTGACAACTAATTTAACCCTGAGGTAAATTCTTAAACAAAATTCCTAGAAAGTATTGATCAAGTTGAATACTCTGGAACATACATATGCACACACATATGCAAACACACATATAACCTATCTATATATGTGTAACATATATAACATTTATACTTACATATATGATGTCCATGGATAATTTTGTTTCATTTGCAGAAATCATTGTGAGAAAAACTTTATTTTTAAAATTTTCTTATAAAATATTGATAAAAGAAAATGAACAGAATTTGAATATTGACAAGAAAGTTTAAGATTCATTCACAATCAAGCAGCTATCTGTGCCTCAAATTTTTCTCATCTTTCAAATAAAAACATTTTGAAAACCAGGCAACAGTATTGCTAAAAACAAAATTCAGGATATCTGTTGTATTGATAATGTGTTCATTTTAAAATCAGATATAAAAGAATCACATTACATACGTATGTACTAGGACTAGCAAGGTTTCAGCTAGTTTCTGCTATCACCAACCCCAAAAATACTTTTTAAAAATAAAACAAAATAAGAGTAAATATATTTTTCTATTTTCCAAAAATTGTCTAAAGGTAAGTTGTTGAAATATATTTATGGAAACACATTCCAAACTCCAAATCAACAGTGAGATTATATTACCTTCTGATAGTCATTATAAGGTAAGACACAAATAGGGCCTTAAATAGAAACCATATAATTAAAATATGCTTACATATAAATGAGGTTTATTTAATTAATTAGTAAACATTTGAAAATCCAGACTCATCTAGGATACAGTTGCATTGATTAATATTATTGCATGAGGCTTGTAGCATATTTTGAATAAAATATTCCACAATCAGGGATATTATCAACAATTATAACAATGGGACACAATGAAATAAGTCAATTTAAGCACCTAAAAATAACAGATATCCCAAACCAATATTTATTTTAGGTGCAAGAAAAGACTATTACACTTCTTCTAAAATCAGAATCTAAACAGGGAACACGTGTATACCTGTGGAGGATTCATGTTGATATATGGCAAAACCAATAAAATATTGTAAAGTTAAAAAATAAAATTAAAGAAATAAACAGTGAATTAATAAAAATTGCAACTATTTTACATAAAATTTTTTCCAGTCACACCTACTAAATTTATATTTCATAGACCCAGAGACTCTTGTTTCAAATGTGCTTATTTTACGTTTACACTATTATTCCATTTTCAATTATATATAATCTTCATCTATTCATGGAAAACATAAATGACAAATTTCCTCAAAATTACCCAAAAGAAATGATAACTGTCTACCCCTACTATTGAACCATGGGTCTCATCATATACTTTAACTTTCCATTTTATTTAGTTAAAGCTGTTCTGCCAATTGCTTTGCTCATGACCTCCTTCACATCTTTGTTGCTGAGACTATAAATCATAGACTTCAACATTTAGGAATTACTGTGGTATAAAACATAACCACAATTTTCCCCTGTTTTACAGACTCTTCAGTTGGACTTCTGAGACACATGAAGAAAAGATTTCCATAAAATATGGGGACCACTGTCAAGTGGGGTCAACATGTAGAGAAGGCTTTCTTCCTTCTGCTGGGCGCATTCTGAGGACAGCAATAAGGATAAATGTGTTCAGTTCAGTTCAGTCACTCAGTCGTGTCCGACTGTCTGTGACCCCATGAATCGCAGCACGCCAGGCCTCCCTGTCTATCACCAACTCCCAGAGTTCACTCAGACTTACGTCCCTCGAGTTGGTGATGCCACTCAGCCATCTCATCCTCTGTCGTCCCCTTCTCCTCCTGCCCCCAATCCCTCCCAGCATCAGAGTCTTTTCCAATGAGTCAACTCTTCGCGTGAGGTGGCCAAAGTACTGGAGTTTCAGCTTCAGCATCATTCCTTCCAAAGAAAACCCAGAACTGATCTCCTTTAGAATGGACTGGTTTTATCTCCTTGAAGTCCAAGGGACTCTCAAGAGTCTTCTCCAACACCACAGTTCAAAAGCATCAATCCTTCGGCGCTCAGCGTTCTTCACAGTCCAACTCTCACATCCATACATGACTACTGGAAAAACCATAGCCTTGACTAGATGGACCTTTGTTGGCAAAGTAATGCCTCTGCCTCTGAATATGCCATCTAGGTTGGTCATAACTTTCCTTCCAAGGAGTAAGCGTCTTTTAATTTCATGCCTGCAATCACCATCTGCAGTGATTTTGAAGCCCAAAAATATAAAGTTTGACACTGTTTCCCATCTATTTCCCATGAAGTGATGGGATCAGATGCCATCATCTTAGTTTTCTGAATGTTGAGCTTTAAGCCAACTTTTCCACTCTCCTCTTTCACTTTCATCAAGAGGCTTTTTAGTTCCTCTTCACTTTCTGCCATAAGGGTGGTGTCATCTGCATATCTGAGGTTATTAATATTTCTCCCGGCAATCTCGATTCCAGCTTGTGCTTCTTCCAGCCCAGCGTTTCTCATGATGTACTCTGCATATAAGTTAAATAAGCAGGGTGATGTTATATACAGCCTTGACGTACTCCTTTTCCTATTTGGAGCCAGTCTGTTGTTCCATGTCCAGTTCTAATTATTGCTGCCTAACCTGCATATAGGTGTCTCAAGAGACAGGTCAGGTGGTCTGGTATGCCCATCTGTTTCAGAATTTTCCACAGTTTATTGTGATCCACACAGTCAAAGGCTTTGGCATAATCAATAAAGCAGAAATAGATGTTTTTCTGGAACTCTTCTTTTTCCGCGATCCAGTGGATGTTGGCAATTTGATCTCTGGTTCCTCTGCCTTTTCTAAAACCAGCTTGAACATCTGGAAGTTTTCGGTTCACGGATTGCTTAAGCCTGGCTTGGAGAATTTTCAGCATTACTTTACTAGCATGTGAGATGAGTGCAATTGTGTGGTAGTTTGAGCATTCCCTGGCATTGCCTTTCTTTGGAATTGAAATGAAAACTGACCTTTTCCAGTCCTGTGGCCACTGCTGAGTTTTCCAAATTTGCTGGCATATTGAGTGCTGCTCTTTCACAGCATCATCTTTCAGGATTTGAAAGAGCTCAACTGGAATTCCATCACTTCCACTAGCTTTGTCCGTAGTGATGCTTTCTAAGGCCCATTTGACTTCACATTCCAGGATGTCTGGCTCTAGGTGAGTGATCACACCATCATGATTTTCTGGGTCGTGAAGATTTTTTTTTTACAGTTCTTCTATATAGGAGATGATTAGGGGCAGGAGGAGAAGGGGATGACAGAGGATGAGATGGCTGGATGGCATCACCGACTTGATGGACATGAGTTTGAGTGAACTCCGGGAGTTGGTGATGGACAGGGAGGCTTGGCGTGCTGTGATTCATGGGGTCACAAAGAGTCAGACACAACTGGGCTACTGAACTGAACTTAACACATCTGCAAAAGACAGGTGACTGAGGAAAAAATACATGGGGCTGCTGAGCTTGGAACTGATCCTTATCACTAATATGGTCATACCAATATTCCCAATCGGGGTGACAATGTACATCAGTAAGAAAACCACAAAGAAAAGGAGTTGCAATTCAAGATGGTTAGTTAATCCCAAAAGAATAAATTCGGTCACATCAGTAAAATTGAACATTTTCTTAAACCTGATATAGATCGAGATCAGTTCAGTTCACTTCAGTTGCTCAGTCATGTCCGAGTCTTTGCGACCCCATAAATGACAGCATGCCAGGCCTCCCTGTCCATCACCAACTCCCAGAGTTTACCAAAACCCATGTCCACTGAGTCGGTGATGCCATTCAACCATCTTATCCTCTGTCGTCCCCTTCTCCTCCTGCCCTAAGTCTTTCCCAGCATCAGGGTCTTTTCCAATGAGTCAGCTCCTCACATCAGGTGGCCAAAGTATTGGCGTTTCAGATTCAGCATCAGTCCCACCAATAAACACCCAGGATTAATATCCTTTAGGATGGACTGGTTGGATCTCCTTGCAGTCCAAAGGACTCCCAAGAGTCGTCTCCAACACCACAGTTCAAAAGCATCAATTCTTCAGCTCTCAGCTTTCTTTATAGTCCAACTCTCACATTCAAACATTACAACTGGAAAAACCATAGAGTTGACTAGACAGACCTTTGTTGGCAAAGTAATGTCTCTGCTTTTTAATATGGTGTCTAGATTGGTGATAACCTTTCTTCCAAGGAGTAAAGCATCTTCTAATTTCATGGCTACAATCATCATCTGCGGTGATTTTGGAGCCCAAAGCAATAAGGTCTGCCACTGTTAGAAATGGACTTGGAAAAACAGAATGGTTCCAAATTGGGAAAGGAGTACATCAAATCTGTATATTGTCACCCTGCTTATTTAATTTCAATGCAGAGTAAATCTTGTGAAGTGCCAGGCTTGATGAAGGACAACCTGGAATCAAGATTTCTGGGAGAAATGACAATATCCTCAAGATGATGACATCACCCTTATGGCAGAAATTGAAGAACTAAAGAGCCTCTTGATGAAAATTAAAGAGGAGAGTGAAAAAGTTGGCTTAAAACTCAGCATTCAGAAAATTAAGATCATGGCATCTGGTCCCATAATTTCATGGAAATAGATGGGGAAGCAATGGAAACAGAGAGATACTTTATTTTTGGGGGAGAGGGCTCCAAAATCACTGCAGATGGTGACTCCACCCATGAAATTAAAAGATGCTTGCTCTTTGGAAGAAAAGTTATGACTAGCCTAGACAGCATATTAAAAAACAGAGGCATTACTTTGCCAACAAAATCCGTCTAGTCAAAGCTATGGTCTTTCCAGTAGTCATGTATGGATGTGACAGTTGGATTGGAAAGAAAGCTGAGTGGTGAAGAATTGATGCTTTTGAACTGTGGTGTTGGAGAAGATCCTGAGAATCCCTTGGACTGCAAGGAGACCAATCCAGTCAATCTGAAAGCAAATAAACCCTGAATATTCTTTGGAAGGACTGATGTTGAAGCTGAAGCTCTAATATTTTGGCTACTTTATGTGAAAAACTGACTCCTTGGAAAAGATCCTGGTGCTGGGAAAGATTGAAGGAGGGAGGAGAAGTGGATGACAGAGGATGAGATGGTTAGATAGCATCACCAGCTCAATGGACGTGAGTTTGAATAAGCTCCAGGAGTTGGTGAAGGACAGGGAAACCTGGCTTGCTGCAGTCCATGGGGTTGCAAAGAGTCGGACACAACTTGACAACTGAACTGAACATCACAATGTGGTCAATATGAATAGCGCTTCATTTTTCAGCTGCCCAAACCATATAAATGAAACTAATAGACTTATATAATTTGAATAAATGTATAACAATATAGCAGAGAAGGCAATGACGACCCACTCCAGTACTCTTGCCTGGAAAATCCCATGGACCGAGGAGCCTGGTAGGCTGCAGTACATGGGGTCTTGGAGTCGGACATGACTGAGCAACTTCACTTTCACTTTTCACTTTCATGCATTGGAGAAGGAGATGGCAACCCACTCCAGTGTTCTTGCTTGGAGAATTCCAAGGATGGGGGAGCCTGGTGGGCTGCCATCTATGGGGTCACACAGAGTCGGACACGATTGAATTGACTCAGCAGCAGCAGCAGCAGCAGCAGCAGCAGCAGCAGCAGCAGCATAACAATATAGAATGCTTGGGGCTGGTGCACTGGGATGACCCAGAGGGATGGTACGGGGAGGGAGGTGGGAGGGGGGTTCAGGATGGGGAACACGTGTGCACCCATGGCAGATTAATGTTGATGTATGGCAAAACAAATACAATATTGTAAAGTAATTAGCCTCCAATTAAAATAAATAAATTTATATTAAAAAAAGCAATATAGGGTTTTGATAGTGATTCAGAGGGTAAAGAATTTGCCTGCAGTGCAGGAGACCAGGATTTGATCCCACAGATTGGGAAGAGTACTTGGGGAAAAGGATGGCAAGGCAGTCCAGTATTCGTGCCTGGAGAATTCTTCCATATAGCAATAATAAGAGCCCAATTTGTTGGGTTCTTAAAATCCATTAAGCATATTAAAATAGCTTCCTTCATATGTTTGCTTAATTACAGCAATCCTTCAAAATATATGCTATACTAACTCATTTTACAATAAAGAAATACACATGGTTTCTTTGGCCTTCTGATTTCAAATCTCATTGTCTTAATTATTAAATATTATGAGGTCTTTGAACAATTGCACCCATCTTGTTAGCATTCAGGTTTATAGTTCACAACATTTTAAGCTACTAAATAAGCTATTCACTCATTTATCTATATATGCTTATCACAAGTTATTATTGTGCATCTTTCAAAACTCAGATGTGATGCTGGAGGCTAGAAGTAAGATGATGGGCAAGACAACTGCAATAGGTTAAGTTAGGTGGATAACCAAGTCCAGAAAATTTAACTCCTGGACCCTGGCTCACAGCTCAGTTATGGAAGGACTAGAAGAGGAATCGGATATTATAGTCCCCAGTTTGCTATAGACATCACATACTTCTTTCCTCTGCAACATTCTACCTTCCTGAGGAAGTCCATCTCTTCCTCTCAGTTAAATAGACTGCTTAGGGAAAGACAATATGCTGCCAGAGTGTTAAAATTCAATTTATCTAACACTATTGCCCCCCTGCTGCTGCTGCTAAGTCACTTCAGTCATGTCTGACTCTGTGCAACCCCATAGACAGCAGCCCGCCAGGCTCCCCTGTCCCTGGGATTCTCCAGGCAAGAACACTGGAGTGGGTTGCCATTTCCTTCTCCAATGCATTAAAGTGAAAAGTGAAAGTGAAGTCGCTCAGTTGTGTCTGACCCTTAGCATGGACTGCAGCCTACTAGGCTCCTCCGTCCATGGGATTTTCCAGGCAAGAGTATTGGAGTGGGGTGCCATTGCCTTCTCTGATTGCCCCCCTAGCCTTTATCAATGATTGCACTATAGGCTACTAGTGGAAAGAAATGTGAATAAAATAGAATGCTCAGCTAAAGTGTTTTTGAAGTACAGAAGATAATGACAGACATTCTAACAAAGGCAGGAGATGGAGAAAAGAAAAGAAAAGAAAAGACAGACAACCTAGCCATCAGTGAACTGACTGTCAAAAAAAAAATGAAGAAATTTGGGGAAAGAACTGAGAGCAGTGGCTAGTTACTTTAATTCAATCTTTTAACTGTCTACCCAGGAGCAACAATGCTGGATCAAGATCTAGATTATAGTACTGACTTAGTCTTTAAGGGCTTTCCTTGTGGCTCAGCTGGTAAAGAATCTGCAATGTGGGAGACCTGGGTTCAGTCCCTGTGTTGGGAAGATCTCCTGGAGAAGGGAAAGTCCACCTACTCCAGTATTCTGGCCTGGAGAACTTCATGGACTATGTAAGTCCATAAGGTTGCAAAGAGTCAGACACAACTGAGCGACTGAACTGAAGTGAACTGAGTTCTCTCAGCACTCCATGGCTCACCTTTGGAGGAATTAAATCATGAGTCAATGTGACATTCTTTGTTTATTGATATGGCAGGGAAATTTATTTCTCAACATCAGGTTATAATTGGGTCTATCTCCATTTAATCTTGGCACTCCATGTTTTTAATCCATATCTAATGAAGAACAGAATGGCATGGGGTAGGTATCAGGTTAAATGGGTTAATGTTTATAAAGCACCGAGGTCAAGATATCTTTTATGTAAAGCTCTGATCTAAGATCTTTAAAATATTAGTTCATTTAACTCCCAAACCAATCATGTAGTATTCTGTCCCTCACAGAATGGGCAACATAGCTCTCAAACCTAGTACAAAAGGAAAGAAATATGGGCAGAATAGTTTACCGTTAAAAACATAGGCTATGCAATCAGCTTGTTGAGTACACATTCTGGATTTAGCAATTTTGATTCAAGCACACTGGACAATGTTTCTTGATATTTCTGAGCTTCATTTTCTTCTACTGCAAAATGTATTTTATCAATGGGTAGGATTATTTTGAGGATTACACAAGGTAAAGTATGCAATATTCAAAGTATTGTGCCTACTACAAGATTAGCCTTTAGGGAATTTTAGCTATCAGTCAAGAAGTGAAGGTTGCTAGAGAATATAATTCAATATATTTTGATTCTTTATCATCCATCTTCATGACTCAAAGAATTTTATAAGTAACAGTACCTAAAATACTAGATCCCCACCCTTTTAGGTAATTGGCATCTTCTGTTTTGATCTATAAATTCCATTTATAAATCAAAAGTGTAATTCTAGTAATACACATGATTGCATAAATAAGTAAGTAGGGTTTTTTATGGTTATAAATAAATAGAGAATAAATAAAGGTACCTACCTGTTGGGGAAAAGCTGTCTTTACAAAGAATATCAATGGTTCTTCTACTTAGATACAGGCAAAATTCATATTATTTGTAGGTTGATACCATTTCCCTAAGAGCTTGCACAAATCGGTGGACGTGAAGTAATTTCTTTGTTATATAACCTTTTTACTAAATGAGTTCTCTGGAGAAATAGCAACTGCTGCATGCAGGCTTAACATGGGACATGATAGGGACACAGTAAAGGTACAAGTTAAGTGACTAAATTCTTAATCCCACTAGCAACTGCAGGTAAAAAGTATGTGGAAGACTTCTGTAAGTTAAAGATCACTTAAGAAAACAGGTTTTCTTTTCTTAAAAAAATTAATTTATTTTAATTGGAGGTTAATTACTTTACAATATTGTAGTGGGTTTTGCCATATGTTGACATGAATCAGCCATGGGTATATGTGTCCCCCCATCCTGAAGCCCCCTCCCACCTCTCTCCCCATCCCATCCCTCAGGGTTATCCAAGTGAAGCAGCCCTGAGCACCCTGTCTTATGCATTGAACCTGTACTGGCGATCTGTTTCACATATGATAATATATATGTTTCAATGCTATACTCTCAAATCATCCCACCCTCGCCTTCTCCTACAGAATCCAAAAGTCTGTTCTTTACATCTTTGTCTCTTTTGCTGTCTTGCATATAGGGTCATTGTTACCAACTTTCTAAATTCCATATATATACCTTAATATACTATATTGGTGTTTTTCCTTCTGACTTACTTCACTCCGTATAATGGGCTCCAGTTTCATCCACCTCATTAGAACTGATTCAAATGTATTCTTTTTCATGGCTGAGTAATACTCCATTGTGTATATGTACCACAGCTTTCTTACCCATTCATCTGCTGATGGACATCTAGGTTGCTTCCATGTCTTGGCTATTGTAAACAGTGCTGCAATGAACCCTGGGGTACACGTGTCTCTTTCAGTTCTGGTTCCCTCGATGTGTATGCCCAGCAGTGGGATTGCTGGGTAACAAGGCAGTTCTATTTCCAGTTTTTTAAGGAATCTCCACAGAGTTCTCCATAGTGGCTGTACTAGTTTGCATTCCCAGCAACGGTATAAGAGGGTTTCCTTTTCTCCACACCCGTTCCAGCATTTATTGTTTGTAGACTTTTTGATAGCAGCCAATCTGACCAGTGTAAGATGGTAACTCATTGTGGTTTTAATTTGCTTTTCTCTGATAATGAGTGATGTTGAGCATCTTTTTATGTGTTTGTTAGCCATCTGTATGTCTCCTTTGGAGAAATGTCTGTTCAGTTCTTTGGCCCTTTTTTTTTTTTTTTTAATTGGGTCATTTATTTTTCTGGAATTGAATTGCAGGAACTGCTTATATATTTTTTAGATTAATTCTTTGCCAGTTGCTTCATTTGCTATTATTTTCTACCATTCTGATAGCCAAAGCAAACTTGAGAAAGAATAATGGACCTGGAGGAATCAACCTACCTGACCTCGGACTATACTACAAAGCTACAGTCATCAAGTATGGTGCTGGCACAAAGACAGACATATAGATCAATGGAACAAAATAGAAAGTCCAAAGATAAATCCGCACACCTATGGACACCTTATCTTTGACAAAAGAGGCAAGAATATATAGTGGAAGATTATCCCTTTAACAAGTGGTGCTGGGAAAACTGGTCAACCACTTGCAAAAGAATGAAAGTAGAACACTTTATAACAGCATACACAAAAATGAACTCAAAATGGGTTAAAGATCTCAATGTAACACCAGAAACTATAAAACTCCTAGAGGAAAACATAGGCAAAACATTTTCTGACATAAATCACAGCAGGATCCTTTATGACCCACCTTCCAGAGTAATAGAAATAAAAACAAAAATAAACAAATGGGACCTACCTAATTAAACTTGAAAACAGGTTTTCTTAACCATAAAACCAAGCAAATTTGCTTAGCAACAAATTGTTCATCATAGACATGAGATATGCCCCCAATAATCAAACAATGATGCCATGAGACCACATCCTACCCTGGGAGCTCAGTAAGTTAATGACATCTAGGACATGCTTTCTGCACACACACTAAAAAATAACAATTCATGGAAAAGTTGAATTTCAAAGTGAAGTGCCCTCATTGTACTGATACATAAAATAATTTTTCCTTAGTGCCATGACTGTCCCAGCTTGACAAAATAGGGACAAGAAAATATCCCTGCCCAAATTGGAAGAGGAACTGATGATGGAAACATAATATCTACTTAAGAATGAGCAAGAAAGTGGCCTTTTCCCCATTTCCACTTTTCTTTGCATTATAAACTGTTGCCCACTAAGTTCTCAGGACAGAGAACCATACCATATGCCTGATTTTAAGTCTCACATGTGTCTTATTCTAATAAATCACTTCTTATCTATCATTCTGCCTCTAATTTAATTCATTCCATGCTGAGGCATATAGGACTGGAGCTCCTCAGAGCCCCTTGAAATACCATCAAAAAGTCTCACACCACTGCCTAGTGTTTTTCTTCCTTATGTTCAGTCTCAATGTTTTTCTTCAGTCATTGGAAAGTCAATATCATGACATTGATGGCCATACATGAATGGTCATACCATCTGTTCTCTGTATATTAGCTGAATTTCCTTCACACCATTCACATAACTTTGTGTCACAGTCTATTGCCACCTCACTTTGTGTTATGGGATAAATCATGTCTCTTTAAAACACATATATCAAAGTCTTGATCCCCAGTACCTAAGCATATGAGTGAATTTGGAGATAGAGTCTTCAAAGAGGAAACTAAAGTGGTGTGAGTTCATACAAGTGTGTCCCAACTCAAGATGAGAGGAGATCAGGTCATGGAAATGTTCAGAGGAAAAACTGAATACAGACCCATGGAAATGACAGCCATCTACAGACCAGACAGAAGCTTCAGAGAAAAATATCCCTACTGATACTTTGATCTTGAATTTTCAGCCTCCAGACTGAAAGAACATCAATCTCTCTTGTCTCAGCATCTAGTCTGTCATACTTTGTTATGGAAGCACTAGCAAATTAATATACTCTGTGTTCTACAGACAAACAGAATGTTTTGATGTTGGGATGAAGCTTTCCTTCTCGGAATAGCTTTATTTTTATCATTTTTAAGTAACTTTTATAACAAAGTTTAATACATAGAATATGTACACAAGACATAGCTGGACAGGTTAGTGGATTTTTTTCCAAAATAAATATACCTGTAAGATCAAACATCTGAATCAAAGAGAAGATTAACACTACATGAGACATGCTCCTCACCTCTTTTCTCACTCACTATCCTTCAAGTTAACTGTATTCTCACTTTTAATGCTATAGTTAATGTGTCTATTTCTGAATTTCACATAACTGGAATCAAAAAGTAAATTGGCTTCCATGCAGAATATTTTGTGGAACACTATATTGATGTTTAAAAAAAAATAAAATAAAATAAAAGAATTACTATAAAAACAACATTAAAAATTTTAAGCAGACAAACATAAAAAATATTGACAGCAAGTTAAGAAATATTGATCAAAGAATTAAAAGACTATATTGAGAGCATCAGTGAGACACTGAGAGACATCAGTGAACACTATGTGAGATAAATGATAAATAGTCAAATAGGAAAGAAAACAACAGTGAGGGTAGTACAAATTATAATACAACGTCATTGCTTTACCAAGTTGCTGCATTGAACACAAAGCCAATAATTTTACATTCAAACTGCAATCATTGGAAAACTTGAAGACAGAGCTTTATTTTCTTCAATGCCCATTTATGCTTTCCAAAATGTGAAAATTCTTGTGGTGACTCATGACCTCTGCCTTTTCGATGATCTTTAGTTTGAACATAATGATAGAAGTACTACGGCCTCTAAAAATATTAATTCTCCTGTTTTTTAAAATAAATTTGAGTGCTATGTTTTCATTTGTTGTTCTGTTACTCCCACTAAACAGCACAGACCTTCAGAATGATGGAACTGTGAAAAACATGTTTTTCTACAACACTATAGAAAATATTTCTAACTCTAAGCTAAATTCAATTTCTGTCACTCATGATCAACGTCAAACCTACTCATCACTAGCAGGCTGTGTTAATTCAAACAACTGTCTTAACTCATATATGCTTCCATTTCCCTTTGTAAAATATGAGACTGCTTGTTTTGAAATTCAAAGTCTTTTTTTTTTTTTTCCAAAGTCTTATTTAGTGGTCAAAACTAAGGTACCAGTATTTTAACACAATGTCTGCTGCACAATAAATAAGATATCCATGCACTATCATCATTATCATTGTTATCATTTTATGATCACTGTCTCAGATTTTCTCCAATAACGATTATGTGGTTTGCTGAAGGAAATCAGAGTGCCAGAGCCATATTCACCCTCTTGGGCTTCTCAGAATATCCTGACTTCCAGGTTTCCTTGTTCCTGGTTTTCTTCACCATCTATGCAGTCACTGTACTGGGGAATCTGGGCATGATCACCATTATCAGGATCAGTCCCAAACTCCACACCCCCGTGTACTTTCTTCTCAGTCACTTGTCCTTTGTTGATTTCTGCTATTCCACCACAGTTACACCCAAACTCTTGGAGAATTTGGTTGTGGAAGACAGAACCGTCTCGTTCATGGGATGCATCATGCAATTCTCCTCGGCTTGTATGTTTGCAGTGGCAGAGGTATTCATTTAGGCAGTGATGGCCTATGACCGATTTGTGGCCATTTTTAAGCCTCTACTCTACACAGCGGTCATGTCCCCAAAGCTCTGTGCATCATTAGTGGCCTGTCCCTACACGTGGGATGTAGTCTCCTCCCTTGACACTCACCTGTTTTCTCCTGGAATTATCCTTCTGTGGGTCTAACATCTAAATAATTTTCTCTGTGAGCACTCTGCCATTGTCTCCATCTCCTGCTCTGACCCCTTCATCAGCCAAGTGCTCTCTTTTGCCACTGCCATATTCAGTGAGGTGAGCAGCCTGGCAATTAACCTCACTACTTATATTTCCATTTTTGGCACTAAGGACATTATTTTCTTGGCTGTTATACACAGAGTTAGGAGAAAATCAAGTTATTTTACTTTATGTAGGATTTTTTTCTATTTTCTGTTTCTACAGTAGACATAATATTAGCTAGAGGTATTTTTGTAGATGATCTTTATCAGGTTGAAGGAATTCTCTTATATATATTGTTACTGCTATATAGGTAATCATTTTTTTTTCTTTCCATCTGAGTCATTGTTTGTTTTCCTATCATATACTGTGATATTTTATTTTCTAATATTTCATTCAGTATTTCTGTGAAGAAGTACATTAGTTATCTTGATCTATGTTTTCTGTTTGTTTGTTTGTTTATAACATATTTGTCTGATGTTGGTGTTGATGGTTGTTGATTAGTTACTAAGTCGTATCTGACTCTTTTGCAACCCCATGGACAGTAGCCTGCCAAGCTCCTCTATACATGGGATTCTCCAGGCAAGAATACTGGAGTGGATTGCTATTTCCTTCTCCAGAGGATCTTCCTAATACATGGATAGAACATGTGCCCTCTGCTTGCAGATAGATTCTTTACCTATGAACCACCAGGGAAACCCATGAAACACTAGAGATGTCCAAAAACCCAGAAAATGATCCGAAATATTGGAGGTGGCCCCTCCTCACTGTCGGAGATACCCACACGCTTTCTTTCCTGGTGTGCCTCTCTGCCTTGCTTCCATCTTAACTAAACAGTTTCTCTGCATGCTCTCCCACTTGTTTTGCTATGTCTCTAAAAATAAACTTCGTACTTTTGTTTATAATTTTTGACTCCTTGAGAAATGCATTTTTTACTGGGGGATATATATATATATGTATATATATATGTATACTTATGGCTGCCAGTAACCCGCATCTCAGCTATCAGTTTTTAAACTATGGAGTTCACACATTCTAAACTAATTAATCATTTTCAGGTTTTGCACATTGCTGATTGAGTTGTCTTTGCCTCTTCAACCAAATCCTGAGCTCCTGAAGGTCAGGAAGCAGGCCAAAGTATTCTATCATTGTGCTTGCACAACGCCGGCTTCTAGATATTTGTAGCTGAAAGTCAAATCCAGAAATCTTTGGTTTCTATCATAGAGGTTTATTAGAACCTCTGTCAGAAGCACCTGGGAAATCAGTTGAACTCACGGATATTTGGCAGAGAAACCCAGGAATGTTCATTTTAAACAAGCCTCTTGGAATATTCTTATGTACATGGATGTTTGGGAATTAGAGAGCTGTCACATACAAATAAACACAATCCTAAGTACATGTTTCACACAAGGTATAGGCAAGATAGTAACAACATCAAGTTTAAATAACATTTCCAGTTTTATTTCTTCCTCTAGCCCCTCCTCCCCTTCCTGTCTGAATTATCCTTCTGGAGCAAAATTCTAATCAAGTCCTTCCTTCAACCATCACCTTCCCAGTTGTGAGACTATAAAACCCATGATCATAAACTTATTCTTTAAGAATCTTTATGGCCCAGTTGAAATCAAATGACATAACTTTTTAACTAAGGGCACAAACTCTGGGGCCAGACTAACTGATTTCAAATCCCAATGCCTCCAGTTTGAGAATGAGCTCAATGGGATGGGATGAAGAAAAAGTACTGCATATATCTCTTATTTATCTGTTTATTCAAATATCCATGCACATGTTTTTGTGCTATTTATTACTTAAATGCTTGACAGAATTTACCATTTAATAATATGGGCCTGCAGAGAAGGCAATGGCACTCCACTCCAGTACTCTTGCCTGGAATATCCCATGGATGGAGGAACCTGGAAGGCTGCAGTCCATGGGGTCGCTGAGGGTTGGACACGACTGAGCGACTTCACTTTCACTTTCCACTTTCATGCATTGGAGAAGGAAATGGCAACCCACTCCAGTGTTCTTACCTGGAGAATCCCAGGGACGGGGGAGCCTGGTGGGCTGCCATCTATGGGGTCACACAGAATCGGACACGACTGAAGCGATTCAGCAGCAGCAGCAGCAGCAGTACAGGACTGAGGTTCTCCTTACAGGAAGATTTTGAACTGAAAATGCAATTTCATAGGAAGATAGAGGCTATTCATATTTTGTATTTCATCTTTGGTAAGTTTATTTGTATGGTTCCAATGATTTTTCTACATCAACTAAGTAGTTAAAATTTTTGGAAGAAAATTATGCATAATACTTCCTAATTATTTTTTCAACATTGACAGCATCTGTAATGAAGTCCCATTTTTTTCTTGGGAAGCAATTGTGTTATGATCTGTTATTTGTAATCAATTTATCTAGCAGATTATTGATTTTATGTATCATTTTAAACATCAGAATTTTAGTTTTGCTCAATCCCTTATTTCTATTTCACTGTCCATTTTCTATTTTGTTGATCACCATTCTCATCTTTTCCTCCTATTTATTGTGAGATTAAAAACTATGTTTGCTTTTTTATCTTCTTAAGATGGAATCACAGATCATCAGATTTCTTCTCTTAAGTAAAACATTCAAGCAAGTAGGTGCTATTTTAAATAGAATGAAGTATTAATAGAGAAAGTACAAAAATGTTGACCTCATGAGTGACAAGAAAGCTAAATTAGTCCTTAAAATTCCCCACCATTTGGTGTACACATATCTTCAACTAGGCATTCAATTACACATTAATCTGGGATCTGTTGGCAAATAATTTAAAATTATAACTAGTTTTAAATCAGTTGATCATAAGAAAAGAATACAATCCTGATTGGTGGGTCTCATATAATCTGATGATTTGTTAAAAATGCTTGCTGCTGCTGCTGCTAAGTCGCTTCAGCCGTGTCCGACTCTGCGCGACCCCATAGATGGCTGCCCACCAGGATCCCCTGTCCCTGGGATTGTCCAGGCAAGAACACTGGAGTGGATTGCCATTTCCTTCTCCAATGCATGAAAGTGAAAAGGGAAAGTGAAGTTGCTCAGTCGTGCTTGAATCCCTCTTTAAAGCTATGCATAAATTATTAGAGGGTGTTTAAAGAGAGATTTGAAGTGTGAGAGTGACTTGAATGGAGAAAACAAAGTGGATACCTAGGAGTGGATTCTAGAAACTGTGAATAACCCCAAAACAGATGTCAAGGAAGCAATATCTTATTCCTACAACTTCAAGGAACTGAACTATTCCAACAACATGAATGAGCTTGGAAGAGAACCAATTTCTAGATGAGAAACTTGATAACACTTTGATTTCAGCCTTGTGATAACTTGAATAGAGGGACCAGGTGTATTGTGCCTAACTTAGGGCATACAAAATTGTGAATTAATAAGTGAAAGTTTTTCAAGCCACTGAATCTGCAGCAGTTTATTATGATGAAATAGACCATTCATATATGACATAATTGATAGGTTTTATCAATTGCATTGTTGAAAAATGTATATTCAACAAGTTTTAATAAAACAGGGAAACACTGGGATACAATAATAACTGCAAATGCCATAATATCATATTTCTATTCAGTGTGATATTGAATCCATTTTTTACAAAAATGTACATGTCCAAATAAGAAAACTTAGAGGAAAGACTGAAATAAACATAACACAGAAACAACACTATGCTTGGTCTGTTGAACAGTAATTGTGATTTTCTCTTTCTGAATTTTGGAATTCATGTCTTCCATGATAAATATAAATATAAACAGGCTGATTGCTAGTGTTATTTTTCTAAGATGAGAAGATAAACATGCTCAAGCTTCCTATATGATT
The DNA here is from genome assembly GCF_055505025.1 of Bos grunniens. Classification (NCBI taxonomy): domain Eukaryota; kingdom Metazoa; phylum Chordata; class Mammalia; order Artiodactyla; family Bovidae; genus Bos; species Bos grunniens. The sequence continues at coordinate 80,137,200 of NC_141179.1, read as the reverse complement.
TAATGATTTAAAATAAATTATACTCTAAATGAGGATTACGGGATTTTCTTTAAATTGTCTTGTTTGTAGCTCATGGAACACATCCCAATCACAATTGTCTGGGGTGTGAATCCCCAAAGTCACTCAGGTAGACATAAACATACAGCATGGTCCCTGAGTTTAGTCCAAGTACAGCTCACCCTTGGGAGTGTCTCTATTTTTTAGTGAGAACAAAACAAAATTTTCTTTATGACTTTACTGAAATATACTTTGGTAGAGGTTACAATACTCTTATTACAAGCTTAAGCAATTTTAATTAAATGTAAGTATTTTTGTTAAACACTTTTCAAGATTCTTATTAAAAGAAGTCTTCAGTAAATCAATCTATAAAGACTACATGGCTTCTGGTGAGTTGTTTAAATTAAGTGATTTACTTTAATTTTGATGTGGGAAACTCTGAAATTAACAATATTTTTGGCAGAGAAACACCTATGCAACCCTAGTAGCAATGAAATGGTATTCATTTAATTCATTTAAGGGGAAGAATACAAGATATTGAACTTATTTCTTATATCTTTAAGATTCATGGGATGCATTTAGTTTTGAACTTTGCTTATATAGCTGAATGATGTCCTTGGTGGACATTCAAATAGTAGTATTAGTTTTCAATTAAAAATAAAAAATAATTAGGGAAATATTAAAAACAAATCTATAAAACTGTAGAGAAATATGCCAGATTTTGCATTAAATTTTTTGAGTTTAAAATCATGCAAGTAAAAGCAAGTTGGAGCAGTACAGCAAACTTGAGTTCTGAATTAAACCCCAAAGTAGTCTGAAATATGTTGCCTGGCATTTGGTATTAAAAGATAATAATGCTTTTATATACCAAAAAGAGTGTATTTTGTGCACAAAAATCAAAACTGCTGCAGTGAGTAAAACAAAAGAAGTAGCTATCAAGCAGTCTAGATAATGCAGTAATACTGTGCATGCTAAGTCTCTTCAGTCCTTTCTGACTCTTTATAAACAACCCTATGGACTGTAGCCCACCAGACTCCTCCGTCCATGGAATTCTCCAAGCAAGAATACCAGAGTGGATTACCATACACTCCTCCAGGGGATTTTGCCAACCCAGGGATAGAACCCATGTCTCTTATGTCTGCTGCCTTGGTAGTTTAGTTCTTTTAGAGATCACAGAAATCCTGACAGAAGAGTTCAGATTATAGGTAATTTATATGGAGATGATTTTGAATATGGGTAAGCATTTGAGCATGATTTTAAACTAAGATTTAATGAAAATTAGTCCTGAAGGATGGCTGTAGGCAGACTAAAAAAGACAGCTGATGGATAGAGGTGTGGTAGGTAGCAATAAAGATGGGAGTGCATTTTGAAGAATATGTTCATTTTACCCTAATTACATTTTTCACAACCTTAACCTTGGATGGAAAGGAAATCATAGAGATACAGACAAGGACAGGGAAAAATGGACAAAACAAAGCTTATGCCTTGATGGCTTGAGACATTAATGGAAATGTGCAGCTAAGAAGGAAACATTAGAAAGAATTAAGAAAAAGATTTCCTCTGTGTATGCATTTTTTCTACTTCTTAGTCACTATTTGCACCATTTCAGATTTCATAAAATTATAGATGGTGTTATATTGTAGAATATTTTGAGGTTATATATTTCAAATTCAAAGTAAACATGAAAAACAGCATTAGAAATACAAGAGATGAAACTAAATTTGGTGGGGGCCATTTATTACATGTGAAATTAAAGTCTTAAATGTTTTAGAAAATAATTAAAGTTGGACTTCCCTGATAGCTCAGCCAGTAAAGAATCTGCCTGCAATGCATGGGACCTCAGTTCAATTCCTGGGTTGGGAAGATCTGCTGGAGAAGGGATAGACTATGAACTCCAGTATTTCTGGTCTTCCCTTGTAACTCAGCTGGTAAAGAATCTACCTGTAATTTGGGAGACATAGGTCAATCCCTTGGTTGGGAAGATCCCCTGGAGAAGGGAATGGCTACCCACTCCACTACTCTAAACTAACTTCGGTGGGGGGCAATTATTACATGTGAAATTAAAGTCTTAAACATTTTAGAAAATAATTCACTAATTTAAGTTATATTTTATACATAATTGTGTAGTAAAAACAAATTCTTATACTAGAATTATTTTCTGAAGGTAAGGTTTCAGAGAGCTTAAGTTGTCAGAGACATATTAATAAGTGACTGAGGTTAAATTTGAAGGCAAGTTGACCTGATTAAAGAGTCTAGATTGTTAACAAGACATCAATCATATTCTCCAGGAGATACAATATGGGACCTTTTACCAAGAGTTGGCCAGTTGGTGAAATCATTAGGAAAGGTAAACCTGAGGCTTCTCTGATGAGATGGGTGCTGAATCTCTCAGTTGTATGACTTGTGACTCCATGGACTGTAGCCCACCAGCCTCCTCCATCCATCAGATTTCACCAGCAAGGATACTGGAGTGGGTTGCCCGTTCTTTCCCCTGGGGATATTCCTGACCCAGGGATTGAACTCTTAGCCCTTGCATCTCCTGCACTATCAGGAGGATTCTTTACCACCACACTACCTGGGAAGCCTCTCTCTGATCGGAGAGCACTAAGGAAAAGTGAGAAAAACAGAGGACATCCTGAGCAGTTAGAATGGCCTGAGCAAACATAAGAATTTGCAAGTGCAATCAACAAGTTCAATTAAATGAAGCTGAAGAAAGGAATTATCCATGTGAAAAAAAGGGAGACAGAACTGAGAACATTGAGAAAAGTCAAACAAAGACATATTCTGAGTCATCATGACACTCAGTTCTTCCCAGCCCATCCTCTCCTTGCCCCTCCATCAGAAGCTGACTTGCACTCTCCACACCTGTAGACACACGGTATACTGTTTGGGGTCCAACCGTGTCTTATTTGCATTCCTGGGAAATCCCAGACTTCACCACTGCAGACCAGTCCCCTGTCCAGGCTGGGAAAAAAATACCCTCTATTTCTGTCATGTCTGGTTGCTTAGGGTGAACTCTCTGGTTTTCCCTGGAAGGAACCATAATGATGGATATGAGAAATCAGAGTGCTGGAATCACCTTCATCCTCTCGGGCTTCTCAGAATACCCGCAGCTCCAGGTGCCCCTCTTCTTGGTCTTCTTGGCCGTCTATACTGTCTCTGTGGTGGGGAACCTGGGTATGATTGTGATCATCAGAATCAATCCCAAACTTCACACCCCCATGTACTTCTTTCTCAGACATCTCTCCTTTCTTGATTTTTGTTACTCTTCTGTAACCACACCCAAACTCTTAGAGATCTTGGTTGCGGACACAAGGACTATCTCCTGCGTGGGTTGCATGATGCAGTTCTTCCTTGGTTGCACACTTGTGATTACGGAGACGTTCATGTTAGCAGTGATGGCCTGTGACCGGTTTGTGGCTGTGTGTAACCCCCTGCTCTACACAGTTGCTATGTCTCCTAAGCTCTGCAGCCTCCTGGTCGCTGGAACCTACACATGGGGTGGACTGTGTTCCTTGACAATCACATGTTCTCTTTTGGAGCTGTCCTTCTGTGGTTCTAATGTCATACATCACTTTGGCTGTGAGTATTCTGCCATTGTCTCTGCCGCTTGCTCTGACTCTTACTTCAGTAAGATGACATGTTTTATCATTACTACTCTCAATGAGGTGTGTAGCCTCCTGATTATCCTCACCTCTTATATTTTCATAATTGTCACAATGATCAAGTTGCCTTCAGCTGGTGGACTCTGAAAAGCCTTCTCCACCTGTGCCTCCCACCTGACCACCATCACCATTTTCCATGGGGTCATGCTTCTTCTCTATTGTGTACCCAACTCTGGAAGCTCATAGCTCTTCATCAAAGTAGCCACTGTGCTTTACACAGTAGTGATCCCCATGCTAAATCCCCTTATCTACAGCCTTAGAAATAATGATGTGAAGGAGACCATCAGAAAATTAGTCAACACCAAAATGTTTTCTTACCCAATGTAATTTTGAGTGAGAAGAGAGATAGAGGAAAGCACTTTCTTAAATGTGCTTTATACAGTGTGTTGATGGTTATTACATTTTTTGTCAAATGTGTGCTTATCTGTTGATTAGTGTCCTATTCTTTGAAACCCCTTCTCTGTCCAAGGGGAATCTTCAGGCAAGAATACTGGAGTGGGTTGCTGTGCCCTCCTCCAGGGGATCTTCCCAAGCCAGGGATGGAACTCCTGTCTCCTGAAGTGCATGTTGATATTTTAGTGACTGAGACACAATGGGATACAATCTCTTGAGAAAATTAAATATCATATGAATATAATATGATTTTAAAACTGCACTGTGATTGTAAAATATCACCTTCAGTTTAAAAGAAAAAAAGAAAAAAATATGTTTATGTTTCACTTTCAGAGTGTTATAGGCAAAATAATGATCATCTAACACTGTCCATGGGCTTCCCTAGTGGCTCAGATGATAAAGAATCTGACTGCAATACGGGAGACATGGGTTCTTTCCCTGGGTAGGGAAGAGTCCCTAGAGAAGGGCATGACAACCCACTCCAGTATTCTTGCCTGGAAAATCCCCATGGACAGAGGAGCCTGATGGGCTACAGTCGATGGGGTCTCAAAGAGTCAGATAAGACTGAGCAGCTAAGCACAGCACAGCAAAAGGCTGTCCACATCCTAAAATCCTCAGAATTTGCAAATGACTTCTGTTCCATGTCTTCTTTCTTTCATTTTTTTCTCTCTTCCTTTCCTTTCCTTTCTCTTTTTCTCAAATTATGAAATTTAATAAATAGGTACACAAGTAATTTTGTATAATCATCCTGTATGTTACTTCCTCCAAGAAATTAAAGATATTTTCAGTTCCTTACAGCATTTCTGTAAATATTTTTCTAGTCACTGTGCCTCTCTGATGCCTCTAGGAGCCAACTCCATTGCAGTGTTCAAAGCTTTTTCTTTTAAACAGAGAATAGGTTATGAGAGTTAAAACTTAACTTTATCGCTTTTGAAATTTACATTATTAAAATTTTAGAGTATATTCCCTTATGTCTGGCTTATTTTGCTTAGCATTTTGTTTCAAAAGAATTTTTATGTGATTGGCTGTAACAGTAGTTCCATTTTTGGTGCTGAAGAATGTTCCACTAAGTGAATATATTGATATGATAATATGTTTATTCATACAACTACTACAAATGGAATTTGGCTACTTCCTCTTCTTTATTGAAGTATTATTTATTTAAAGTGTTATAATAATTTTAGATGCAAAACATAGTGATTCATTATGTTTCTAGATTATACACTATTAAAACTTAGTGGCTCAGTGGGTAAAGAACCTGCCTGCAATGTAGGCGATGCCAGAGATATGGATTTGATTCCTGGGTAGGGAAGATCCCCTAGAGAAGGGCACGACAACCCAGTCCCATGGGCAGAGGAGCCTGGTGGGCTAGAGTCCATGGCATCGCAAAGAATTGGATACAGCTGAAGTGACTGAGCACAGAACAGCACACAAAGGATAATAGATATAACTTACGGTGCTGGGCAGCGGTATCCTTATAGCTTAGCTGTTTTACACAGAGTATTTTGTAGACTTTATATTCCTAAATTGACCCTTCTCCTTTCCACTATAAAGTCTGCAAATAACAACTGCTGGAGAGAATTAGAGGAAAGGGAAATGTTGTGCATTGTGGGTGAGAATGTAAATTGGCCTTACAAATAGCTGGGAAAAGAAGAGAAGTGAAAAGCAAAGGATAAAAGGAAATATATAAGCATCTGAATGCAGAGTTCCAAAGAATAGCAAGAAGAGATAAGAAAGTCTTCCTCAGCAATCAATGCAAAGAAACAGAGGAAAATAACAGAATGGGAAAGACTAGAGATCTTTCCAAGAAAATTAGAGATACCAAGGGAACATTTCATGCAAAGATGGGCTTGATAAAGGACAGAAATGGTATGAACCTAACAGAAGCATAAGATATTAAGAAGAGGTGGCAAGAATACACAGAAGAACTGTACAAAAAAGATCTTCACGACCCAGATAATCACGATGGTGTGATTACTGACCTAGAGCCAGACATCCTGGAATGTGAAGTCAAGTGGGCCTTAGAAAGCATCACTATGAACAAAGCTAGTGGAGGTGATGAAATTCCAGTTGAGCTATTTCAAATCCTGAAAGAGGATGCTGTGAAAGTGCTGCACTCAATATGCCAGCAAATTTGGAAAACTCAGCAGTGGCCACAGGACTGGAAAAGGTCAGTTTTCATTCCAATCCCAAAGAAAGGCAATGCCAAAGAATGCTCAAACTACTGCACAATTGCACTCATCTCACACGCTAGTAAAGTAATGTTCATAATTCTCCAAGCCAGGCTTCAGCAATACGTGAACCGTGAAATTCCAGATGTTCAAGCTGGTTTTAGAAAAGGCAGAGGAACCAGAGATCAAATTGCCAACATCCGCTGCATCATGGAAAAAGCAAGAGAGTTCCAGAAAAATATCTATTTCTGCTTTATTGACTATGCCAAAGCCTTTGGCTGTGTGGATCACAATAAACTGTGGAAAATGCTGAAAGAGATGGGAATACCAGACCACCTGTCCTGCCTCTTGAGAAACCTGTATGCAGGTCAGGAAGCAACAGTTAGAACTGGACATGGAACAACAGACCGGTTCCAAATAGGAAAAGGAGTATGTCAAGGCTGCATATTGTCACCCTGCTTATTTAACTTATATGCAGAGTATATCATGAGAAACACTGGGCTGGAAGAAGCACAAGCTGGAATAAAGATGGCCAGAAGAAATATCAATAACCTCAGATATGCAGGGAGAAGACAATGGCAACCCACTCCAGTACTCTTGCCTGGAAATTCCCATGGAAGGAGGAGCCTGGTAGGCTGAAGTCCATGGGGTCACACAGAGTCGGACACGACTGAAGCAACTTAGCAGCAGGAGCAGCAGCAGATATGCAGATGACACCACCCTTATGGCAAAAAGTGAAGAGGAACTAAAAAGCCTCTTGATGAAGGTGAAAGAGGAGAGTGAAAAAGTTGGCTTAAAACTCAACATTTCCAAAACAAAGATCATGGCATCTGGTCCCAACACTTCTTGGGAGATAGATGGGGAAACAGTGGAAACAGTGTCAGACTTTATATTTTTGGACTCCAAAATCACTGCAGTTGGTGACTGCAGCCATGAAATTAAAAGACACTTACTCCTTGGAAGAAAAGTTATGACTAACCTAGATAGCATATTCAAAAGCAGAGAAATTACTTTGCCAATAAAGGTCCATCTAGTCAAGGCTATGGTTTTTCCAGTGGTCATGTATGGATGTGAGAGTTGGACTGTGAAGAAAGCTGAGCACCAAAGAATTGATGCTTTTGAACTGTGGTGTTGGAGAAGACTCTTGAGAGTCCCTTGGACTGAAAGGAGATCCAACTAGTCCATTCTGAAGGAGATCAGCCCTGGGATTTCTTTGGAAGGAATGATGCTAAAGCTGAAGCTCCAGTACTTTGGCCACCTCATGTGAAGTGTTGACTCACTGGAAAAGACTCTGATGCTGGGAGGGATTGGGGGAAGGAGGAGAAGGGGATGACAGAGGATGAGATGGCTGGATGGCATCACTGACTCAATGGCCACAAGTCTGAGTGAACTCCAGGAGTTGGTGATGGACAGGGAGGGCTCTCATGCTGCAATTCATGGGGTTACAAAGAGTCAGACATGACTGAGTGACGAACTGAACTGAAATGAATTGCATACTGTATGGAAAACAGTATGGAGTTTTGCACACACACACACACACACACAAACACAAAATGTAAAAATAAAACTGCCATATGAGCAGCAATTTAACTCCTTGTTATTTCACCATTTTTGTCTTTAATGGAAATGCTGAATGAACATTCTTACACAAGTATGTGCTGTATTGCACATGAGCCCCCACTGTGTGAGGTATGTCCTGTCTCTGAATGTTCTGGATCAAAGGGTGCTTGTTTCTGATCATTTTCTTGGTGCCATCAAACAATTTTCCAAAATAGATGGATTAGTTTAACCTCCAACTATATTGCTTGTGTTTCTAATTATTGTCCATTCTTGCCAACATTTAATATTGTCATAGCAGACATTTTAATATTTTCAGGTTGGTGGGTGAGTAAGTGTACTGCATTTTGGTGATGAATTCAATTCCACTTTACTAATGTGGTTGAATTCCTATAATTTAGTTATTAGTCATTTGACTTGTCTTATTTCTTTATGAAGGGCCTATTCAGGTTTTTTGTTTTTTTTTTTACCTATTTTTCTATTAGGTTGTTAATATTTTATTATGAAATATATATTTCATTATGCATTCTAAATAAAAGTCCTTTGATGTGTGTATCATGAATATTTTCTCCTAGATTGTGGCTTGTCTATTCACTCAGTTGGTGATGTATTTAGGGGCATACGTTTCCTTATGTTTAATGAATTAATGAATCAATGTTTATCAAACCATTTCTTTACACAGTGAAGTGCTTCTAATGTCTTATTTAAGATCCACTTCCTACCTCGAAAATAATAAAAATATTCTCATACTTTATGTGCTAAATTATCACAAATTCATACAGTATTATATTTTATATTCTACTTCCTCTATTTTCAATTCAGAGTTTTATTCTCTCTTTTTACTCTGATTTTTAAGTTTATTTCAAACTGAGAGTAAATTTTGATGGGGCATGACTATAAGATAATTTTATATTTTGACTTATTGGCCTATATGTACCCCAGAAATACTTATTGAAAAATTCACTCATTTTAACATACTCTGTGGTGCCAGAATATTTATAAAGTAAACATCAGTGTATCTATAGTTCTGTATGCTTTTAGGTGTTTTATAATCAGAGCTACCCTTAACTAATAGGCTTTGACATCAAATTGAGCAACTCTTAAAAAGTTACTCTTAATCTTGAAGAGTGTTTAAGATATTCTTTATCTTTACCTTTTAAAACAACCTTTACAATTATTCTTGTTTAGATTTAGTGTAGAAATACAGTCGAATTGCAGATCGATTTACAGAGAATGATGATTGCATCCTCAAGTCTTCCAAATCATAAGCATGCTACATTATTATGTTTATTTATATCTACTTCATGTTTTACAATATAAGATATATCATATTTTTCTAAAGTTCTTACATATTTTTAAAATTAATCTAGATGTGTGATTATTTTTCATACTATTTTAATGTCATTTGTAAAATGTGTATTGTTTTTCAATTAGGATTCAATGCATTTTGGCAACTCTAAAAATATCTCTTAAAATTTTATAATTTATTTGTAGATTATTTTGGATTTTCAACATGCGTATCATACAAACTCTAATCAAATATATTCTGAATATGTTGTTTCCAATGTCATTCCCTTTATTTTTTTCTTGTGTTTTGTTGACTAGATGAAAACATTAGTACAGTTTTGAATAAACAGTAAAAGTGGGTATCCTTGACTTCCTCATCTAACAAGGAAAGTATAAATACTTAACATTTCATGCTTAAAATGCTAAGCAAAGTTATCTCATGTATTTTTTTTGTATGTGTCTGTTTGTTATATTTTATTTTGTAGTGAGTGAATGTTGAATTTATCAAGCTAATTTTCCTCATTTTAGCTCCTTTAATATTTTGATGTGCTAAGTTGTATTTATACAAAAATTCTAATCAAAATATATGTTTTTCCTGAGAATATTACTATGAGCATTATATATTTACCTTTTTATTAGTTTATTGGTTTAATGCATCAATATTTAATGTATAATTTAAAATTCTATGATAATAATTGATTGTTCTGTAATTTTCTTTTATTGTCCTTTGTTTGTTAGTTTTTGCCATCAAGATGATATTTGTCTCTTAAAACAAAAATGGTAAGAGAGTCTTCTTATTCAATTCAGTGAATATTATGTAGAAATGAAAACCAGAGTGTGATAGGGAGATACACAAGTACAGTATTCATATCAAAAACACCTATAAGTTAATTGCTATTCAGTTCAGTTCAGTCGCTCAGTTATGTTCGACTCTGTGATCTGATGGACTGCAGCACACCAGGCCTCCCTATCCATCACCTGGAGCCTACTCAAACTCATGTCCATCGCATCAGTGATGCCATCCAACCATCTCATCCTCTGTTATCCCCTTCTCCTCCTGCCCTCAATCTTTACCAGCATCAGGGTCTTTACCAATGAGTCAGCTCTTTGCATCAGGTGGCCAAATTATTGGAGTTTCAGCTTCAACATGAGTCCTTCCAATCAATATTCAGAACTGATTTCCTTTAGGATGGGCTGGTTGAATCTCCTTGCACTCCAAGGGACTCACAAGAGTCTTCTCCAACACCACAGTTCAAAAGCATCAATTCTTTGTGCTCAGCTTTCATTATAGTCCAGTGCTCACATCCATACATGACTACTGGAAAAACCATAGCTTTGAATAGACCAGCCTTTGTTGGCAAAGTAATGTCTCTGCTTTTTAATATGCTCTCTAGGTTGGTCATAACTTTTCTTCCAAGTACCAAGGGTCTTTTAAATTCCTGGCTGCAGTCACCATCTGCAGTGACTTTGGAGCAAGCCCTCCCCCCCCCCCCCCCGCCCAAAAAAAAAAAAAAAAAAAATCTGCCACTGTTTCCACTGTTTTCCCATCTATTTGCCATGAAGTGATGAGACCAGATGCCATGACTGTGATCAAAGGCTTTGGCATAGTCAATAAAGCAGAAATGGATGTTTTTCTGGAACTCTCTTGCTTTTCCAATGATCCAGCAGATGTTGGCAATTTGATCTCTGGTTCCTCTGCCTTTTCTAAAACCAGCTTGAACAACAGGAAGTTCATGGTTCACGTATTGCTGAAGCCCGGCTTGGAGAATTTTGAGTATTACTTTGCTAGCATGTGAGATGGGTGCAATTGTGCAGTAGTTTGAGCATTCTTTGGCATTGCCTTTCTTTGGGATTAGAATGAAAACGGACCTTTTCCAGTCCTGTGGCCACTGCTGAGTTTTCCAAATTTGCTGGCATATTGAGTGCTGCACTTTCACAGCATCATCTTTCAGGATTTGAAATAGCTCAACTGGAATTTCATCACCTCCACTAGCTTTATTCATAGTGATACTTTCTAAGGCCCACTTGACTTCACATTCCAGGATGTCTGCCTCTAAGTGAGTGATCACATCATCTTGATTATCTGGGTCGTGAAGATCTTTTTTGTACAGTTCTTCTGTGTATTCTTGCCTGTATTCTGTGTATTATTATATAATAATAATTAATTATATAGAATTATATATAATTTATAAGCATAAATTATATCCTTTTGTTACTCATAACATTATATATACACTTTATATTATATATTTATTTATATATTGGTGGCTGAGACAGTAAAGAATCTGTCTGCAGTAAACCTGGGTTTCTCTGACTTGGGAAGATACTCTGGAGAAGGGAATGTCAATCCACTCCAGTATTCTTACCTGGAGAATCACATGGACAGAGAAAGCCAGTGGGCTACAGTGGTGGTTTTTCAAAGAGTCAGACACAAGACAGCAACTAACACTCACTTATAATTTTAGATATATGTCAAAGAGGTTTTGCTGCTAAGTCATACTGGAGTTAGTTGCCATCTCCTTCTATAGGGGATCTTCCCGATCTAAGGATTGAACTCAGGTCTCTGCATTGCAGGTGGTCTCCTGCATTGTGGGTGGATTATTTACTGACTCAGGCATCAGGGAGGCCCACAGCAATACTGGGGTGGGTTGCCATTTCCTTATCCAGGGAATCTTCCCCACCCAGGAATCAAACCTGTGTCTCCTACATTGACAGTGGATTCTTTACCATTAAGCCACTGTGGAAGCCTTATACATTAAAATAGATGATTTAAAATCACATTTACAAATAATTAATATAAGTTAATTAGATTCAATTAATGAACTAATCAATGTTAAGCAAAAAGTCAATATAAAAATCCAAAAATTATCCCAGGAGGCAGTATAACCTAAATTGAGGTTTTGATGGAAGGTTCATGATTATTTCTAATTAAGATTGTATAATTAATCAGAATGGCTGCGATCCAAAAGTCTACAAGCAATAAATGCTGGAGAGGGTGTGGAGAAAAGGGCACCCTCTTACACTGTTGGTGGGAATGCAAACTAGTACAGCCACTATGGAGAACAGTGTGGAGATTCCTTAAAAAACTGGAAATAGAACTGCCTTATGATCCAGCAATCCCACTGCTGGGCATACACACTGAGGAAACCAGAAGGGAAAGAGACACGTGTACCCCAATGTTCATCGCAGCACTGTTTATAACAGCCAGGACATGGAAGCAACCTAGATGCCCATCAGCAGATGAATGGATAAGAAAGCTGTGGTACATATACACAATGCAGTATTACTCAGCCATTAAAAAGAATACATTTGAATCAGTTCTAATGAGGTGGATGAAACTGGAACCTATTATACAGAGTGAAGTAAGCCAGAAAGAAAAACACCAATACAGTATACTAATGCATATATATGGAATTCAGAAAGATGGTAACAATAACCCTGTGTATGAGGCAGCAAAAGAGACACTGATGTATAGATCAGTCTTATGGACTCTGTGGGAGAGGGAGAGGGTGGGGAGATTTGGGAGAATGGCATTGAAACATGTGTAATATCATGTATGAGATGAGTTGCCAGTCCAGGTTCGATGCATGATACTGGATGCTTGGGGCTGGTGCACTGGGACGGCCCAGAGGGAGGGTATGGGGAGGGAGGAGGGTGGAGGGTTCAGGATGGGGAGCACGGGTATACCTGTGGCTGATTCATTTCGATGTTGGACAAAACTAATACAATATTGTAAAGTTTAAAAATAAAATAAAAATTAAAAAAAAAAGATTGTATAATTAATTTAAGCACAAGATGGAAGGCATAAACTAGTTACAACTTAAGATTTATGCCAATTCACAAACTGTATGGGTGCTTAGTTCTTTAATATGACTAGAATATAAAAAAGATTTATACTAGAATGTACTAAGATTTATATGGTACCTTTTAAATATCCTCGATCCTTAGTGTAACTGTTAGAACCATAACGCAATACTCTGCTTCTTTTTGGCATTTCAAAATTTTGTGATTTACAATTTCTCTTGTGTTCCAAATTTTTATTTTAGTTGTATATTAAAAATACTAACTAAGGGCTAAATTTTAAATGATAGGATGGATAGTCTGTATTTTAGTGGTTCTCATAATTTATCATGCATCAGAAATCACCTGGCGGGCTGGATCAATCACAAATTGTGGGCTCCATTCCAGAGTTTTTGATTCAGGACATTGGAGACAGGGCTTAAGAATTTGCATCCCTAACATATTGTTAGGTGTCCCTGCTGCTGGTGGTTTGAGGACCATAACTGGAGAACATATACCAACTCCACAGAGAAATATGAAGCTCCTGCTTTCTCTGTTTCTCTTTTCTATTCATTTGTATTTTTCAGGATTAATGTTTGGTCCTATGTTCAACAGGAATCATGCTGCTATCAGAAGGAAACCAGAGTATCATACCCACATTTATTCTCCTGGGTTTTTCAGAATATCCAGAACTCCAGGTCCCACTTTTCCTTGTTTTCTTGTCTATCTACACAATCACTGTGGTGGGGAATTTAGGCATGATCATAATCATCAAGGTCAACTCAAAACTCCACACAATCATGTACTTTTTCCTTAGTCACTTGTCCTTTGTTGATTTCTGTTTTTCTACTGTAGTTACACCCAAACTGTTGGAGAATTTGATTGTGGAGGACAGAACCATCTCTTTGTCTGGTTGCATTGCACAGTTTTGTTTTGCTTCCCTGTTTGGTGTAGCAGAAATGACCACTTTGTGGCAGTCTGCAACCCCTTGCTCTATACCACTGCGATGTCTCCGAAGCATTGTGTTCTCTTGGTGGCTGGCTCTTACTCATGGGGTGTAGGGTGCTCTGTGACACTCACATATTTTCTTCTTGCATTATCCTATTACAAGTCTAGCACCATAAATAATTTTATTTGTGATCACTCTGTAATTGTTTCTGTCTCCTGCTCAGATCCCTATATCACTCAGACCTTATGTTCTATTATTGTCATATTCAATGAGGTAAGTGGCCTTGTGATTATTCTGATGTCCTATATATTCATTTTTATCACTGTTATGGGGATGCCTTCTGCAAGTGGGCACTGGAAAACCTTCTCTAGTTGTGCTTCCCACCTGACAGCCATCAGCATTTTCCATGGAACCATCCTTTTCCTTTTCTGCATTCCTAACTTGAAAACTTCTTGGCTCACAGTCAAAGTGACTTCTGTGTTTTACACAGTAATGATTCCTATGCTGAAGCCCTTGATCTACAGCTTGAGGAACAAAGAAGTAAAAAATACATTCACAAGATTAGTTTTCACAAAATTGCTTTGACACTACGCATAATATTTTTAAATTCATTATTTTATTTCTGAAAAAAAATTATATCCTGTGCTACAGATTGTTCAGTTCTTGTGGTGGAATTGATGATTCAAATCTTTTGATAAATATGCTTTACATTAATATATCTATGGCAGGATAGCAGGTTATTGATGATTATTGATTTTTGCATACATAAATATTTAGTAAAATAGCTGTAAACCGTATGTAAACCAAAATTTAAAAAAATGACTGCTATTTGTAGTATTTATAAATTATTTTTGAGTGAATTCAAATATATTAAAAGTTTATGGTTATATGATGAAATAAACTATTTTTTTTCTGCCTTGGGCTGTTGGCATGTACATCATAAGAAAAATGATTAAGGAGAAAGTTCAAGCTTCACATAAAGAAGGAATAAAGCTGTTTATGACTTCCTCTTCCAAACACTAATCTGGGAAAATTAAAGACAGGAGGGTAACATGGACTCTAAGAACTAATCAATCAAACACACAGTAACAATAAAATATGAGTAACCAACCAACAACACAATTATTCTAATCATACAGTAATCAAGTATTGTCTTAGACTAAAGTGTTTAGGCATGCATGACAGCAATCTGTCCTTCACTATACCCCAGAGTTTGCTCATACTCATGTCCATTAAGTCAGTGAAGCTATCCAACTATCTCATCCTCTGTTGCCCATTTCCCTGCCTGCCCTCAACTTTTCCTAGCATCAGGGTCTTTTCCAATGAGTCAACTCTTCTCATCTGGTGGCCAAAGTATTGGAGCTTCAGCTTCAGCCTTAGTCCTTCCAATGAGAATTCAGGGTTGATGTCCTGTAGGATTGACATGGTTTGATCTCCTTGCTGTTTAAGGGACTCTCAAGAGTTTTCTCCAGCACCACAATTTGAAAGCAATAATTCAGCCCTCAGCCTGCTTTATGGTCTAAGACTCACACCTGTACATGACTACTGGAAAAACCATAACTTGGACTTTATGGACCTTTGTCAACAAAGTGATGCCTCTGCTTTTTCCTACACTGTCTAGGATTTTCATAGCTTTCTTTCCAAGGAATCATAGATGAATGAATCACAGATGTAAACATAAAAATGAAAACTAAAAAATATTAGCATAAAACAGAAAAGATCTTTCAAAAGTTAGGATGATAATTTTTTGAATGAACATAAAAAGGATGGATCTTTAAAAAACAGTAAAAGGAGCTTCATTGCCATTAAAAATGTTTGGTAAACATTTCTTAAGCATAAATGACACCATTAATAAGGTGAAAATACAAGCCATAGATTGTGAGTAAGTATTTGCAGAACTTATATTTGATGAATGATTTCAATGTAAAACATACAGAGGAAGTCTTTATACTCAATACAAGAAAAAAGCCTACTTAAAAGTTATGATGAATTATCTGAGCACACATTTGACAAAACAGAAAACACAAATAAACACGTGAAAAAATACTAAGTATAGCTGATCATCAATAACATTCTTATTAAAATAAAAACTTAAACCACAAGGAGAAACTACTGTACTCCGTTTAGAATAGCTAAAGTGAATAAGAGTTTCAAATACTGGTGAAAATGTGGAGCAAGTTAAGTGCTTATGCATTTCAGATAAGAGTACAGGGTTAAATAACTTTGAAAATAGTTTAGCAGTATCTTATGAAGTTACACAACCACTTCCCAGACTATTATGCTACAGAAACTGTGATAGTAGTTTAAGCCTTGAAGTTGGTGGCAATTTGTTGTACAGCATGGAAAATTAATATCCAACAAGGTAGCTAGCTCTGGGTGACTAGGATGTAGAAACTGGCTCCAAAGCTAATCCAGGGTACAGAGGTGTCGGCAATGGGGGGAAGACTCATTGTGGAACTCAAGCCTATCTCAGTGAGAGAATAATCATGCAGGCTTGTGGGATTTTGGATCAAGACCATACTATGTACAATAATTCTATGCCTGGTGGGAAACAGCCTCTGGTTTGTTATGCCTTCCTGGTAGAGTCTGGCAAGTGTTAATCAGGTTGTCAGAAGTCTAGGGAAAGCATTTGTTGCTGCTGTTTAGTCACTAAATTGCATCCAAATCTTTTGTGTATCCATGGACTGGAGCCCACCAGGTTTCTCTGTCCAAAAGATTTCCCAGGCAAGAATACTGGAGTGTGTTGGGAGGCACAGTGCAAAATAGCCTTGAAGGAGAAGGTCCTTGGGGAAATGGCGAAGGGCCAGAAGTACCCAGGCATTGTGTACAGATAGCTGAAAAACATTTCCTGCCTTTGGGTATGCACGGCGCCAAAATTTAGTGATTAAACATTAAAGACGTTGCTTGAGAAAATGGGTCATGGATAAACACATGGGTCGTTAAGAACGCACTGTTTCTTGAAGTATCTTTTACTGATTATATCTTAGCCCTGTACGTGCTCTGCTGGCCATATGCTCTAAAGCTCTTTCTTCCTTGCTGCTATAAAAAGGTTCGACTGCAGAAATAAACTTGTCAGTCCTTGCAGAGACAGTCCAAGCGTTGTTCTTTCAGGTTCGCCGTTTCCAAGTCCTGGAGAGGTACCTCCCACAGAGTGGGTGGCCATTTTCTTTACCAAGGGTTATTCCCAACTCCAAGCAGGGATAGAAACTACATCTCCTGCACTGCAGGTGATTTTTTTTTTTTTTTTAACACTGAGCCACCGGGCAAGACAGTGGATCTAACTGTGTGATATTTCAATATAGTAGAACCAATGGATTGATTGACACTCAGAGGTTTTAGAGATTTAAACGTGTTTCCAAAATGCATTTTCCATTTTTAAGAGATTATATTATTTAACTGTATTAATACAAGCTTGAAAATGTGGATTGCTTACCTGTAGGGGAAAACACAATTTAGTTTCAGTAAAGAACATCACTGTTTCCGAAGACAATAATATTTATTTAGGTTAAGCAATAAAACCAGAGACAAAATTATATTGCTTATACATCTCAAAACACATGGACTTCATACACAGAAAGGGAAAGAAAAATCACACAGTAAATATATATAATAGCAGTTAATATCTCTGAACATTTTCATTTTAGCTTATTTATCTTTTGTTTTGGGTTTTATAGTAGTCACCAAGTTTTCTTATTCAGTTCATGTATTTTTTTATAATTATTTTTGAAGAAATTCATGAAATGGGCTATTTGAGGTGCCATCTCCAGTGATTCCGGAGAAGGCAATGGCACCCCACCCCAGTACTCTTGCCTGGAAAATCCATGGATGAGGAGCCTGGTAGGCTGCAGTCCATGGGGTCGCTAGGAGTCGGACACGACTGAGTGACTTCACTTTCAGTTTTCACTTTCATGCATTGGAGAAGGAAATGGCAAGCCACTCCAGTGTTCTTGCCTGGAGAATCCCAGGGATGGGGGAGCCTGGTGGGCTGCCGTGTCTGGGGTCGCACAGAGTTGAACATGACTAAAGTGACTTAGTAGCAGCAGCTCCAGTGATTCAGAAGAAACTACCTTCTTGCAAATTGCCACATGAAAAAAGCATTCAAGCTAACTTATTGATGTGTGATATAAAAATAAATAGCTCAAGAAAAACTCTCTAGGGTCTAAATCACACTGCAATCATTGGAAAACTTGAAGACACAGCTTTATTTTCTTCAATGTCCATTTAGACTTTCCAAAACGTGAAAATTCCTGTCGTGACTCATGACCTCTGCCTTTTCGATGATCTTCAGTTTGAACATAATGATAGAAGTACCACAGCTTCTAAAAATATTATTCCTCCTGCTTTTTAAAATAAATTTGAGTGCTAAGTTTTCATTTATTGTTTTGTTACTCCCACTAAACAGCACAGACTTCAGAATGATGGAACTGTGAAAAATATGTTTTTCTACAACAGTATAGAAAATATTACTCTGTAACTCTAAACTGAATTCAATTTCTGTCACTCATGATCAACTTCAAACCTAACTCATCACTAGCAGGCTGTGTTAATTCAAACAAGGGTCTTAACTCATATGTTTCTATTTCCTTTTGTAAAATATGAGACTGCTTGTTTTGAAATTCAAAGTCTTTTTTCTTCAAAGTCTTATCTAGTGGTCAAAACTAAGGTATCAATATTTTAATACAATGTCTGCTGCGTGATAAATGAGATATCCATGCACTGTCATCATTATCATTGTTATCATTTTATGATCACTGTCTCAGATTTTCTCCAATAACAATTATGTGGTTTGCTGAAGGAAATCAGAGTGCCAGAGCCATATTCACCCTCTTGGGCTTCTCAGAATATCCTGACTTCCAGGTTTCCTTGTTCCTGGTTTTCCTCACCATCTATGCAGTCACCATGGTGGGGAACCTGGGCATGATCACCATTATCAGGATCAGTCCCAAACTCCACATCCCCATGTACTTTTTTCTCAGTCACTTGTCCTTTGTTGATTTCTGCTATTTCACTACAGTTACACCCAAACTCTTGGAGAATTTGGTTGTGGAAGACAGAACCGTCTCATTCACGGGATGCATCATGCAATTCTTCTTGGCTTGTATGTTTGCAGTGGCAGAGGTGTTCATGTTGGTAGTGATGGGCTATGATGGATTTGTGGCCGTTTGTAAGCCTCTACTCTACACAGTGGTCATGTCCCCAAAGCTCTGTGCATCGTTAGTGGCCTGTCCCTACCCGTGGGGTGCAGTCTCCTCCCTGACACTCACCTGTTCTCTCCAGACAGTTTCCTTCTGTGGGTCAAACATCATAAATAATTTTCTCTGAGCACTCTACCATTGCCTCCATCTCCTGCTCTGACCCCTTCATCAGCCGAGTGCTCTCTTTGCCATCACCATATTCAACGAGGTGATCAGCCTGGCAATTAACCTCACTACTAATATTTCCATTTTTGTCACTATCATAAAAATATCCTCTGTTGGGGGGCTCCAAAAAGCCTTCTCTACTTGTCCCTCCCATCTAACCACATCACCACATTCCATGAGACAATCCTGTTCCTTTATTTTGTACCCAGCTCCAAAAACTCATGGCTTATGGTTAAACTAGGTTCTGTATTCTATACAGTGGTGAGTCCCATCTGAATCCTACGATCTATAGCCTCAGGAACAAAGATGTGAAAGAGTGTCAGGAAATTAATGAATCACTTAATACAATTTGCTCAAAGGTCTATATTTCCAAAAGAAATTTGATCCATTACATCAGATCAGATCAGTCGCTCAGTCGTGTCTGACTATTTGCGACCCCATGAATCACAGCATGCCAGGCCTCCCTGTCCCTCACCAACTCCCGGAGTTCACTGAGACTCACGTCCATCAAGTCAGTGATGCCATCCAGCCATCTCATCCTCTGTGGTCCCCTTCTCCTCCTGCCCTCAATCCCTCCCAGCATCAGAGTCTTTTCCAATGAGTCAACTCTTCACATGAGGTGGCCAAAGTATTGGAGTTTTAGCTTTAGCATCATTCCTTCCAAAGAAATCCCAGGGCTGATCTCCTTCAGAATGGACTGGTTGGATCTCCTTGCAGTCCAAGGGACTCTCAAGAGTCTTCTCCAACACCACAGTTCAAAAGCATCAATTCTTCGGTGCTCAGTCTTCTTCACAGTCCAACTCTCATATCCATACATGACCACAGGAAAAGCCATAGCCTTGACTAGATGAACCTTTGTTGGCAAAGTAATGTCTCTGCTTTTCAATATGCTATCTAGGTTGGTCATAACTTTCCTTCCAAGGAGTAAGCGTCCTTTAATTTCATGGCTGCAGTCACCATCTGTAGTGATTTTGGAGCCCAGAAAAATAAAGTCTGACACTGTTTCCACTCTTTCCCCATCTATTTCCCATGAAGTGATGAGACCGGATGCCACGATCTTCTTTTTCTGAATGTTGAGCTTTAAACCAACTTTTTCACTCTCAACTTTCACTTTCATCAAGAGGCTTTTTAGTTCCTCCTCACTTTCTGCCATAAGGGTGGTGTCATCTGCATATCTGAGGTTCTTGATATTTCTCCCAGCAATCTTGATTCCAGCTTGTGTTTCTTCCAGTCCAGCGTTTCTCATGATGTACTCTGCATATAAGTTAAATAAGCAGGGTGACAATATACAGCCTTGATCAACTCCTTTTCCTATTTGGAACCAGTCTGTTGTTCCATGTCCAGTTCTAACTGTTGCTTCCTGACCTGCATACAAATTTATCAAGAGGCAGATCAGGTGGTCTGGTATTCCCATCTCTTAAAGAATTTTCCACAGTTTATTGTGATCCACACAGCCAAAGGCTTTGGCACAGTCAATAAAGCAGAAATAGATATTTTTCTGGAACTCTCTTGCTTTTTCCATGATCCAGCGGATGTTGGCAATTTGATCTCTGGTTCCTCTGCCTTTTCTAAAACCAGCTTGAACATCAGGAAGTTCATGGTTCACATATTGCTGAAGCCTGGCTTGGAGAATTTTGAGCATTACTTTACTAGTGTGTGAGATGAGTGCAATTGTGCGGTAGTTTGAGCATTATTTGGCATTGCCTTTCTTTGGGATTGGGATGAAACTGACCTTTTCCAGTCCTTCTTCTTGTAGAGATGAAGACTCAAATTATGTAGTTAGCTCACTTGATCATACATTTAGAATCATAAATTGGCTATTTGATCTCTTAGGTTCTGTTCAGTTCAGTGTCAAATAAAATAGCTGTATATCATGTGTAAAATGATGTGTGTTGTGGGTGTATGAAAAGTGAAACTGTGAGTTGTTCAGTCATGTCTGACTCTTTGCCACCCCACGGACTATAGTCTGCCAGGTTCTTCAGTCCACGGAATTCTCCAGTCCACGGAATTCTCCAGCAAAGGATAGTGGAGTGGGTAGCCATTGCCTTCTCTAGGGGATCTTCCTGACCCAGGACTGAACCTGGGTTTCCTGCATTTCATGGAGATTCTTCAACTTCTGAGCCAACATGAAAGTGCTGTGGGTGAATAATGTCTCCCAAATATCCATGTCACCCGGAACTCAGAATGTTACCTTATTTGGAAGTAAGAGCTTTGCAGATGTAATTAAAGTAAGAATCAAGATGAGCTTAAAGTGAACCCCAAATCCAATGAGAGTGTCCTTATAAGAGACAGAAAAAGATACACAGAGACACAGGGAAGGAGGGTGTGTGACTTCCACTTCTCTCTCTTTCCTCCTAAACCACACACAATTCTTAAAAAGCAACAACAACAAATTTTTAGTATTGTTGGTATATAACTGCTTCCTGGCTGTTGTAAGCCTGTGCTTTACACAGTTGTGCCCCAGAAGCTGTGTTGCATCCTTCTGGCTGGTGCTACAGCTGAGCATAGACTGTTGCTTAAACTCATCCTTTGAGTTGTATTACCTACTGTGAGTCCATCATATTAAACATATTTTCTATGAGTATTCTGCTGCCTTTTTGGATCTTATTTTACTTTCAGTTCAGTTCAGTTCAGTCTCTCAGTCGTGTCCAACTCTTTGTGACCTCATGAATTGCATGGCCTCCCATGCAATTTTCCAAATTTGCTGACATATTGAGTGCAGCACTTTCACAGCATCATCTTTCCAGATTTGAAATAGCTCAACTGAATTCCATCACCTCCACTTGCTTTGTTCATAGTGATGCTTTCTAAAGCCCACTTGACTTCACATTCCAGGATGTCTGGCTGTAGGTGAGTGACCACACCATCGTGATTATCTGGGTCGTGAAGATTTTTTTGTACAGTTCTTCTGTGTATTCTTGCCATCTCTTCTTAATATCTTATGCTTCTGTTAGTTCCATAACATTTCTGTCCTTTATAGAGCCCATCTTTTCATGAAATGTTCCCTTGGTATCTCTAATTTTCTTGAAGAGATCTCTAGTCTTTCCCATGCTGTTGTTTTCCTCTATTTCTTTGCATTGATTGCTAAAGAAGGCTTTCTTATCTCTTCTTGCTATTTTTCGGAACTCTGCATTCAGATGCGTATATCTTTCCTTTTCTCCTTTGCTTTCAATTCTCTTCTTTTCACAGCTATTTGTAAGGCCTCCCCAGACAGCCATTTTGCTTTTTTGCATTTCTTTTCCATGGGGATGGTCTTGATCCCTGTCTCCTGTACAATGTCATGAACCTCAGTCCATAATTCATCAGGCACTCTATCTATCAGATCTAGGCCCTTAAATCTATTTCTCACTTCCACTGTATAATCATAAGGGATTTGATCCAGGTCATACCTGAATGGTCTAGTGGTTTTCCCTACTTTATTCAATTTAAGTCTGAATTTGGCAATAAGGAGTTCATGATTTGAGCCATAGTCAGCTCCTGGTCTTGTTTTTGCTGACTGTATAGAGCTTCTCCATCTTTGGCTACAAAGAATATAATCAATCTGATTTCAGTGTTGACCATCTGGTGATGTCCATGTATAGAATCTTCTCTTGTGTTGTTGGAAGAGGGTGTTTGTTATGACCAGTGCATTTTCTTGGCAAAACTCTATTAGTCTTTGCCGTGCTTCATTCCGTATTCCAAGGCCAAATTTGCCTGTTACTCCAGGTGTTTCTTGACTTCCTACTTTTGCATTCCAGTCCCATATAATGAAAAGGACATCTATTTTGGGTGTTAGTTCTAAAAGGTCTTGTAGGTCTTCATAGAACCGATCAACTTCAGCTTCTTCAGTGTTATTGGTCAGGGCATAGACTTGGATTACTGTGATATTGAGTGGTTTACCTTAGAAACAAACAGAGATCATTCTGTTGTTTTTGAGATTGCATCCAAGTACTGCATTTTGGACTCTTTTGTTGACCATGATGGCCACTCCATTTCTTCTGAGGGATTCCTGCTCACAGTAGTAGATATAATAGTCATCTGAGTTAAATTCACCCATTCCAGTCCATCTGAGTTCACTGATTTCTAGAATGTCGACATTCATTCTTGCCATCTCTTGTTTGACCACTTCCAATTTGCCTTGATTCATGGACCTGACATTCCAGGTTCCTATGCAATATTGCTCTTTACAGCATTGAACCTTGCTTCTACCACCAGTCACATCCACAGCTGGGTATTGTTTTTGCTTTGGCTCCATCCCTTCATTCTTTCTGAAGTTATTTCTTCACTGATCTCCAGTAGCATATTGGGCACCTACTGACCTGGGGAATTCCTCTTTCAGTATCCTATCATTTTGCCTTTTCATACTGTTCATGGGGTTCTCAAGGCAAGAATACTGACGTGTTTTGCCATTCCCTTCTCCAGTGGACCACATTCTGTCAGATCTCTCCACCATGACCCGCCCATTTGGGTTGCCCCAAGGGCATGGCTTAGTTTCATTGAGTTAGACAAGACTGTGGTCCTAGTGTGATTAGATTGACTAGTTTTCTGTGAGTATGGTTTCAGTGTGTCTGTCCTCTGATGCCCTCTTGCAACACCTACCATCTTACTTGGGTTTCTCTTACCTTGGGTGTGGGGTATCTCTTCAAGGCTGCTCCAGCAAAGTGCAGCCGCTGCTCCTTACCTTGGGCGAGGGGTATCTCCTCACTGCCGCCCTTCCTGACCTTCAAAGTGGGATAGCTTCTCTAGGCCCAATTCAATGAACTAAGAAAGTTCACAGTCATCATTTCCTAGCTTTCCATTCTGTCACTATTTTAAAGATAGTTTCTACCTGTGGGCATCACAGAGTCCTGTCTACCTGTGCCTTCCACACATCATCATCCTTTCTCTCTATAGCACATGCGTGCTGTGTGCTAAGTCATTTCACTCATGCCTGACTCTTTGAGACCCTGGACTGTAGCCCTCCAGGCTCCTCTGCCCATGGGATTCTCCAGACAAGAATACTGGAGTTGGTTGCCATGCCTTCCTCCAGGGGATCTCCCAGACGCAGGGACTGAGCCAGAATCACTTGTCTCCTGCAGGTATCTTATCACTAGCACCACCTGGGAAGCCCTCTATTGTATGCTTATTTCCAAATGCTCATAAGTGATTGTTCAAGTAGAGTCTGTTTTATACCTTGCCAATCCTCACACTGAACTCAGTAACATACAATATCCACACTGACATACTCAGTGACATAATAGCTTGAAATATAAAAACATGAAACACCTTGTAAGGAAGTTAATAGGCTCCAAATATTGTAGTGCTCAATCCACTGTTAATAAATATATTTCTATTAAATCATGTATGTGCCTATTCAGATACCACCTTCCAATAAAATTCTTTTTTGGAAATCTAATGTAAAGAGATAATCACTCTTTATCCCCTTAATGTTAATTTTTTTTTCTTAGAAACAGATGATATGTTAAATACATGCAATAATTTATTTGTCTCATCCCCTTCTCCCTCTATACACTCCAAGAGAGTAGAAATTTCTGGTATTATTATTGTATATCTCTAAAGCCTAGAAATTTAGCTAGAAAACACATTTGGCCTTCAGTGAATACTTGCTGGATGAATAAAAATGAAAATTTCTGACTAAATTAATAATATTTAGTACTGTGCTCACCTAGGTAAGGGAGCTTCCTTCATGGCTCAGATGGTAAAGAATCCCCCTGCAATGCAAGAGACCCAGGTTCAATCCCTGGGTCAGGAAGATGCCCTGGAGAAAGAATGGCAACCCACTCCAGTATTCTTGTCTGGAGAATCTCATGGACAGAACAGCCTGGCCACAGTCCATGGGGTCACAAATAGATGGACATGACTAGGTGATTAACTCTTCACCTGGGGAAGACTTTAGATGATGTCTCCTTAATGAACATAGTTGTCACATGAGATTTAAAAGCTAAAATAACATAAATAATACACTAATCGACTTATATGAGTGCTTCTATTGCTGAGTACTGTAACTTGGAATATATTTCTTTGTCTAAGTTTAAGTCTTTAGGTGCAGCTGCATACTCTATAAACATTTGACTCTCTTGAAGTTTTCAGAACCACAAAGTGATAGTCCCATTATCAAAAGGGTCTCTCACAAATAGTCCTTGAATGTAGTTTATTAACACTGGTCATGTTCAATTTAGAGATCTTGCCCTTTCTAAGCTAATACAGATTTCAGAAATTCTGAAGAGTTTATTCAAAATTCTCCAAGCCAGGCTTCAACAATACATGAACCGTGAACTTCCAGATGTTCAAGCTGGTTTTAGAAAAGGCAGAGGAACCAGAGATCACATTGCCAACATTCACTGGATCATCGAAAAAGCAAGAGAGTTCCAGATAAACATCTATTTCTGCTTTATTGACTATGCCAAAGCCTTTGACTGTGTGGATCACAACAAACGTGGAAAATTCTGAAGGAGATGGGAATGCAGACCACCAGACCTGCCTTTTGAGAAACCTGTATGCAGGTCAGGAAGCAACATTTAGAACTGGACATGGAACAACAGACTGGTTCCAAATAGGCAAAGAAGTATGTCAAGGCTGTACATTGTCACCCTGCTTATTTAACTTATATGCAGAGTACATAATGAGAAATGCTGGGCTGGAGGAAACACAAGATGAAATCAAGATTGCTGGGAGAAATATCAGTAACCTCAGATATGTAGATGACATCACCTTTATGGCATAAAGTGAAGAAGAACTAAAGAGCTTCTTGATGAAAGTGAAAGTGGAGAGTCGAAAAGTTGGCTTAAAGCTCACCATTCAGAAAACTAAGATCATGGCATCTGGTCCCATCACTTCATGGAATTAGATAGGGAAACAGTGGAAACAGTGGCTGACTTAAATTTTTGGGGCTCAAAAATCACTGCAGAAGGTGATTGCAGCCGTGAAATTAAAAGACGCTTACTCCTTGGAAGGAAAGTTATGACCAACCTAGACAGCGTATTAAAAATCAGAGACATTACTTTGACAACAAAGGTCTGTCTAGTCAAGACTATGGTTTTTCCAGTAGTCATGTATCGATGTGAGAGTTGGACTATAAAGAAAGCTGAGCACCGAAGAATGGATGCTTTTGAACTGTGGTGTTGGAGAAGACTCTTGAGAGTCCCTTGGACTGCAAGGAGATCCAACCAGTCCATCCTAAAGGAGATCAGTCCTGGGCATTCATTAGAAGGACTGATGTTGAAGCTGAAACTCCAATCCTTTGGCCATCTGATGTGAAGAGCTGACTCATTTGAAAAGACTCTGATGCTGGGAAAGATTGAGGGCAGGAGGAGAAGGGAATACCAGAGGATGAGATGGTTGGATGGCATCACCAACTCAATGGACATTGGTTTGGGTAAACTCTGGGAGTTGGTGATGTACAGGGAGCCCTGATGTGCTGCAGTTCATGGGGTCGCGATGAATAGGACACAACTGAGCGACTGAACTGAAGTGAAACTCAGGGTGTTTGTGTCATTCAAGAGTTTTACTACTGTTATCTACTGCTGTAGTCACGTATTTGAACGTTGGAGTTTGTCCTTGCTTACTTCATTTTGAATCTTTTCCAAAATCACTTTTTCCATCAGGCACTTCTCTGTTTCCAGGGATATCAGATCTCTTAGGGTTTCACTCTTTTGAGAAGCACTTAAATTCGTGTCTTGTTCCTTATCTTTGAGGGAAAGATTTTACCTTTTCATTATTTAATGTGATGTAAGCAGAGTTTATCACATATGTCCTTTATTTATGTTGGGATAGGTTCCCTCTCTAGCTGGTTTGCTGAGAATTTAATCATGAAAAAAATTTGAATTTTTTTCATTTGTTTTCTGCATTTATTGATATGATTATAATATTTATACTTGTGTTTGTTAATGTGGTATATCACATTATTCAATTCGTACATGTTGAACTGTCCTTGCATGCTTGGAATAAATAACACTTGATCATAGTGTATGATCTTTTCAATGCAGTTTTGAATTTGGTTTTCTGATATTTATGTTTGTCAAGAATATTGACCCTTTATTTTCATTCCTTGTTGTGTTTTGTCTGGTATTGAGATCAAGGTAATGCTGGACTCATAGAGTGAGTTTGGAAGTACTGCCTATGCTTCTATTTTTTTTTTTGAAAAGTTTAAAAATTATTAATTCTTCAAATGTTAGAATTCACCAGTGAAGCCATGTGGTCCTGGACTTATCTTTTGGGGGAGCTTTGGATAACTGATTCAATCTCCTTATTAGTAATTTGTCTATTCAGATTTTCTATTTTTTCATCGTTCAGTCTTTGTAGGGTGTTATGCTCTAGGAATTGAACAATTTCTTCTAAGTCATTTGATTTTTTTTTGGGGGGGGGGGAGGAAGGGATGTATATTGTTCATAGTAGTTTCTTATGATCCTTGGTTTTTGTGTAGTATCAAGGGTCATATCCCTTCTGCCATTTATAGTACTATTTATTTGAGACTTCTCCCTTATTCTTGATAAATTTAGCTATTTTTTCCTCCATTTTGCTTACTTTTTCAAAAGTACAGCCTTTATGTTGATTGACTTTTTCTATTTCATTTGTTTTAACTCTGATCTTTGTTATTTCTTTTCTTTTACTAACTTTTTTTTTTTTAATTCTGTATGAATAGTCCAGCTACACAATGCATTTTCACTGGATATGGGGCACTTAGATAAATGTATCCCTCCATTCATTCATCGAATAAATAAATCATGGGGTTAGAGCTTAAACAATAAATAATAGAAAAGGGAAAAGGAAAAGACTATGAGGAGTTGATGAGGTAAAAATAAAATTTTTTTTTTTTTTTTTTTTTTACTAACTTTACTAACTTTTGGCTTAGCATGTTCTGCTTTTCTAGTTCCTTGGGGTATAAAAGGTCTAGCTTTTTTTTTTTTCTTAATGTAAGCATTTTTTTCACTGCAAACTTTTCTCTTAAAGATGTGTTTTTTGTAATTTGTTATTGTACTCTAATTTTTGGCATGACATTTTCTATTTCCATTTGTCTCAGTATATTTTTTAATTATTTTTTGATTTCTTCTCTGAATTACTGGTTGTTCAGGGATATGTTTAATCTCCATACATTTGCAAAATTTTTAAATTTGTTTCTCTAACTGATTTCTAGTTTTATACTGTTGTGGTTGGTAAAGTGTTTGATATGGTTTAAATTTTCTGTGACATTCTTGAATGAAGATCTTACTGTCTGCCAGTCAGATGATCTGGAGACATGTCAACCCT
Source organism: Bos grunniens (assembly GCF_055505025.1). NCBI lineage: Eukaryota > Metazoa > Chordata > Mammalia > Artiodactyla > Bovidae > Bos > Bos grunniens. Next base: position 80,108,816 of record NC_141179.1, on the reverse strand, counting down.
TAAAGTGTTAGTCACTCAGTCATGTCAGACTCTTTGTGACCTCTTGGACTGTAACCCACCAGGCATCTATGTCCACGGAATTCTCCAGGCAAGAATACTGAAGTGGGTAGCCATTCCCTTCTCCAAGGGATCTTTATGACACAGGGATCAAACCAAGGTCTCCTATATTCCAGGCAGATTCTTTACCATATCCCTAGGATAGTCACAAAAGCTGAGGTATATCTATGTGTACAAGTTCCTTCCAGGGAGATACTGGTAAATTGAGGTGGGAGGTCCTCAGACAATTGAATAAGTCAATTTTAATTTTATAATTCCATTTATAGGACTTAAAATATTCTTGCTTTTAGTTCACATACACTAGATCTCATAACAGCCAGTTTGTATATCAAATGAATCTTTAAATGCCCTGACTTTATTTTTTTGGGCTCCAAAATCACTGCAGATGGGGACTGCAGCCATGAAATTAAAAGACACTTACTCCTTGGAAAGAAAGTTATGACTAACCTAGATAGCATATTCAAAAGCAGAGACATTACTTTGCCAACAAAGGTCCGTCTAGTCAAGGCTATGGTTTTTCCAGTGGTCATGTATGGATGTGAGAGTTGGACTGTGAAGAAGGCTAAGCACTGAAGAATTGATGCTTTTGAACTGTGGTGTTGGAGAAGACTCTTGAGAGTCCCTTGGACTGAAAGGAGATCCAAGCAGTCCATTCTGAAGGAGATCAGCCCTGGGATTTCTTTGGAAGGAATGATGCTGAAGCTGAAACTCCAGTACTTTGGCCACCTCATGCGAAGAGTTGACTCATTGGAAAAGACCACGAAGCTGGGAAAGATTGAGGGCAGGAGGAGAAGGGGATGACAGAGGATGAGATGGCTGGATGGCATCACTGACTCGGTGGACATGAGTCTGAGTGAACTCTGGGAGTTGGTGTTGGACAGGGAGGCCTGGAGTGCTGCGATTCATGGGGTCGCAAAGAGTCGGACACGACTGAGCAACTGAACTGAACTGAACTTATACAGGGTAGTCAAATAGAGAGAGATTACCTAACCAGATTACACATTTATATTCTCTAAATTAGCAACAATCCATGAACACTCCATTTTTCTTGGACAATATATCTCAAAAAATGATTTCTACCATGTTTCTGCTGGTAAATAATAGTTTTAAAATATTGTGTGTAAATTGAGAAAACATAGCACAGGTGAAAACCCCTGAAGTCTTTTATTAAAAAAAAATAAACTCTTCATAAGTTCTTTCCATTATGATTCTGTGTAAGAGGTCAATTTCTCACAAATGCCCCCTGTGGAAGCCAGAGAATCTTCTTGGGCTTTAATTTCATTCTGACATGTTTTTGCACAAAGACACTCTACAATGATAGCTAGAAAATCTAAGAAACAGTGGTTTTTTAACTTTTGCAACTGTAATAAATAAGTACATGAATTTTACATGCTTCTTCAAATATATCTGTATTGTTTAGACATGTTGATTCAGTGCTTTAGCATCAGATTCTAGAGCAGAAACCCACAAAATAGATACATATTAAGAATGTATCCAGATGAATGCTCTTTACGTCTAGTGTGATATGTATCTTTTTTATAAATCAGTACCCTGGTATTCACAACCATTTTATATTCTTTCTTAAAATTTACTATATATATATATATATATATATATGTATGTATTCAAGCCATATACCATATCTTCAGTTAATTTTTATTTTGTTAATTATTGATGTTTAATAAACGCTCACAAATGTTATCTACTCTTTTTATTCCTTCCTTTTTCTTTACTTAATTATCTCTCTCTCTCTCTTTCTCCATTTGTGTCCCAAACATTAGGTAAGTCCTTTGGATAATACAGACAGAATGAAGAATCCTTGAGCAAAGATTGTTCACAATCTCATACTGTAGGCCATGATTTCACAAACAGGACAATATTAAAGAAAATGGTTGTTTGTGAACTATAAAAAGGAACATTTAATCAGAGCTAAGAAGGGGAGGAGTTGATACCTAATTATTAAAGAAATCTATGCAATTTACCAAGGCACTGTAAACTGCTTTCAGTTTTGGATTTCTTAATTCTAAAAAGGTGTGTGTATGTATGTGTCTGTGTATTCAGTTGCATCCAACTCTTTGTGACCCCAGGGACCACAGCCTGCCAGGCTCCTCAGTACATGGAACTTTCCAAGCAAGAATATTGGATCAAGTTGCCATTTCCTATTCCAGAGGATCTACCTGACCCAAGGATTAAGTCCGAGGCCCCTGCATCTCTTGCATTGGCAGGCAGATTGTTTAGCACTGAGCCACTGGGAATCCCCTGAAAGGGTATTGTTGTTGCTGTTGTTCAGTCACTCAGTCGTGTCCGACTCTTTGTGACCCTATGGACTGCAGCACACCAGGCTTCCCTGTTCTTCACCATCTCTTGGAGTTTGCTCAAACTCATGCCCATTGAGTTGGTGATGTCATCCAACCATCTCATCCTCTGTCATCCCCTTCTCCTCCTGTCCTCAATCTTTCCCAGCATTAGGGTCTTTTCTAATGAGTCATCTCTGTGCATCAGGTGGCCAAAGTACTAGAACTTCAGCTTCAGTTTCAGCATCAGTCCTTCCAGTGAATTTTCAGGACTGATTTCCTTTAGGATTGACTGGTTTGATCTCCTTGTTGTCCAAGGGACTCTCAAGCATCTTCTCCAACACCACAGTTCAAAGCATTAGTTCTTCGGCGCTCAGCCTTCTTTATGGTCCAACTCTCACATCCATACAGTTCAGTTCAGTTGCTCAGTCGTGTCCGACTCTTTGCGACTCCATGAATCGCAGCATGCCAAGCCTCCCTGTCCATCACCAACTCTTGGAGTTTACTCAAACTCATGTCCATCGAGTCGGTGATGCCATCCAGCCATCTCACCCAACTCAAGACCTCTATAAGTGTCAAATTATCTTCCTAGAATCATTTCCTTCCCAAATTTTTGAATCTGACAATTAATATCTCCATTCAAGAAAACCTTTCTTCTGCACACTATGTTTTGACATTTGTTCCTAGATTTTTAACTTTACTTCTTTTTTTTTTTTAATTAATGAAAGTCTTAAACTTTACTATGAATTGTATGTGTGGTTAGTTAGTAAATGTTTCTTTATTCATCTAGATTATAAGGTCCATTTTTATACAAACTAATGGGTTTTTAAAGAAATGTAAAGCACTTAGAGGCAGACAAAGAAGAATTAAATAGTTGCTAAATATTAATACACTTGAAATAATAATGTTTGAATGAATGGATACACACAAAAAGCATGATAGAATTTGAAGAGCCAGGAAGTTTTACACAGAGTTTCATAGATAAGGTCAAGACATATGATGAAGCATGACAAGTTTTGAAAACTGCAACAATTTCCTATGGCTGAACTTTAGTATAGATACTCATTTATTAAATAATTTGATAAAATTATATTTCTCATGTATCATACCATATAATTTTGCAAAAATAATAACTACCATATGTGTGTGCATATGTGTTATGTAAATCTTTGAAATCATCTTTTATTTTTTAGTTTTCCTAGGGCATTTTTCACATCCTTGTTCTGTAGGCTATAAATCAGAGGATTTAACATGGGAATCATAAGGGTGTAAAACAACGAGGTCATTTTGTCTTGATCTAAAGAGTAGATTGAACTTGGCCTAAAGTATATAAAAAGCATAGTTCCCTGGAAAATTGCCATAGCAGTTAGGTGGGAGGCTCAGGTGGAGAAAACTTTGAACCTCCCCTCTGCAGAATGGATCTTTGAGACTGCAAGGATGATATAACAATAAGAGATTTAAAAAAACTCCTGAAATTGAGCTAAATTCAATAACACAAAAAACAATAAATACTGTCAATTCATTGACCTGTGTATCAGAGCAGGAAAGAAGGTAGAGTGGAGGTAAGTCACAGAAGAAGCGGTTAATCTCATTTGACCCACAAAAGCTAATGTTGTGTGGATCAAAGCATCTGTAATTCCCACAAGGTAAACCCCAGCCACGAGCAGGGAGCACACCCCACTGGACATACTGACCGCATAAAGCAAGGGGCTGCTGATGGCCCTGTATCGATTATAGGCCATCACTGCCAGCAGGAGACACTCAGAATCTGCAAAGGTACAGGCAACCAAGAACTGTAGGGCACAGCCATAGAAGGGGATTCGTTTGTTCTTGGCCAAAAGGTCAACCAGCATCTTGGGCCCAATTGCTGTGGAATAGCAGAGATCACAGAAGCAGAGGTGGCTGAGGAAAAAGTACATTGGCATTTGCACCTGGGGATCCATTCTAATCAAAATTATCATTCCAAGATTTCCCAGAAGATTAATGAGATAAACAACTAGTAACATGGCAAATAAGATCACTTTCACTTCCAGATCACTGGTAATCCCCAAGAAAATGAATTCAGTCACAGAGGAGCAATTTTCTTTCTCCATTCTTTAATTTTTCTTATCTAAATTTTTGACAAAATGGTCAGGAAAAGTATAGATAAATGTATGGACATCTGCAAAATACCTGTAAAGGAGAGCACAGTCTCTTTGTGTAAATGTTATTTTATACTCAGAAAATTACCCAATCATGTACCTACTTTTTGAAGGAACATTGTTACCTACCTGGAAAAATAAAAACAAACAAAAAACTATATTACACATTGAAAAAGTTTTATCTAAGTCTGCATGTCATTATGATGTATATAAAACTCTATGAGTTTTTCATTTTCCTAGGTTTTTGCCTTCTTATCTCTGGAGGTATAATTAGAAGAATTAATGTCTTATTTTATGTTCAAAATACCATAGACGAGACACCAGTGTTTGAGACCTGGCTGTCAGTTATAGGATTAAACATTTTCCATCTCTGGAAATAGTCATTTGGGTACAAAAATTTGTTACCATTGTTATGTTTCTCAAAATACAGCTCAGATAATGTAGGTTTGAAATGATTTTCTATACATTCTAGAGCATATCAGCAACTATTCATAATGAAAATTACTATGTTACAGTCCTGGTCTAAGTTACCTTTAGCATTTGGTAGACATAAAATAAACATTATTGACCTTTACTATAGAAACATGTTGCTGCTTTTGCCACAGTTCTCATTACTGATCTCTGCTTCATCCTGGTGCCAAAGGATAGATCCCTTCATCAGCCAAAGAAAAACTATACAAAGAACTGAAAACAACAGAATTTAACACACACATTTGTGTCTCTTTGATTTTAATTGATTTTTATATTAAAAAGAAAATGAGATGAGGTATAATAAACACTTCTGATATATAGAGTGTCCTTCTTGTGTGTATGTATTTGCATGTGTCATGTCTGCATGTATGCACGTCTCTGTTGATATAAGAATTAGCATATTGGTGACAGATTTTCTTTAGGTATATATTTGCATATAATTTACATGGAGTTGTTTGCAAATATTGCTATTTATAGTGTTCTACCTATATTATTTTTGAAATAAAATAAAAAAAACTACATATATGCTTCCTCAGTGACAAAGAGTAAAGGCTTTCCTGTGAATCTAAATTAAAAGAAAATAATTAAACAATCGTTTTATAGATGCTAGAGACAGATTCTTCCAGTTGTGAGAAGATAATATTTTCTGACTTTTAAACTCATGAGTTTATTATATTGAATTGGTAGGCATAAGTAATTAATTGATAAATCTCTCATTTTTTAATGCTGTTTTTCTCCTATATTCTTAAATCTGGAGACTCAAGAACATACCTGGGATGAGCAGGTCTTTCTGTCCTTGCTACTGATGTCTAAAAAATAAACAGCTAACCTTTTATTTTGACAGGTAGCATTTAGGACTTAAGTCTCTGAAGCGTCCATCCTCTGGCTCAGTGTTTGCTAACATTTGGTTAATTATATTTTCTGCTCTGTATATTCCCCTGTGAAAACAGTAACAACCTTTGCAAAAATTAAGCTTTATTTCTTCACTATTGTCAACATATTGATCTGACAGTATAAAAAATACAGATTATGTTCATTTTAAGCTGAACAGTTACACTGAATCTAAACTCTCCTTACCTAGTCAAAACAGAGATCTGATGAATTACAAGATTTACCAACTTAGTAATTTACATCTTCCTATGATTCATTTTGTTTCCTCCTTTTTTAAATATTCACCTTCCTCATGTCATTTAAGAATATTTCCAGTAATAAAAGTATATGAAGAAATATCAAAGCAATGCATGAAATGCCAACAGATTCAAATAATCAGTACCTAAAATCATTTTTTTTTTTTTGATGAATGCAATGATTTGATGTAGTTTGTGGGAATATTTGGATTCCACTAACAAACATTAGAAATGAAAAGTGGGGAAAATGCACTTATTTTATACCTGCACTATATCTCTTTAGAACAAAGACTGACTCAGGTGTTAAAACCTTTTTATGACTCATAATTTCCTCTCTTATTAGAGAGGCAAAAACAAGATATCTGTACAAAAGAGAATTGATGATGCATTTAAGTCCTCTTAGGCTTCAAAATCACTGCAGATGGTGACTACAGCCATGAAATTAAAAGATTGTGCCTTGGAACAAAAGGTATGACTAACCTTGGAAGTAAAGTTATGATCAACCTAGATAGCATATTCAAAAGCAGAGACATTACTTTGCCAAAAAAGGTCCGTCTCTCAAGGCTATGGTTTTTCCAGTGGTCATGTATGGATATGAGAGTTGGACTGTGAAGAAAGCTGAGCACTGAATAACTGATGCTTTTGAACTGTGGTGTTGGAGAAGATTGTCATGTGAGTGTATATTCCTCAGTTCTTTGTCTCATCACAACAAAGATTTGGAGCGACGGACATTAAAGCCCTCAGCACATCACAGCTCTCGGGTCTTGGACAAACCGTGTTATAGCTCTTAAGTAAATCAGTGTTACAGCTCTATTTTATTTAGAAGATAGAAGGAGAATCCATCCTCGAAGTGTGAGGGCATACCACCCCAAAGACTCAAAGAGAAGAGAGTGGAGGATTGTGCAGGGAGGGAGAGAGAGAGAGTGGGAGAGAGATAGAGTGCACGCACAGGGAAGAGAGAGAGTCTATGAGAAAGCTCTTTGGCTCCTCCTTTATTATGTTTTTTTTTTTTTTTTTTCCTCCACCTGGGCCTGCCCTATGCAAATTGGGCTTAGCCAGGAGTGCTGTTTGTTCTGCCTGAAGTCTTCACTCTGGTCCTCGGACCTTCCTTTGACCTTCCTTGTCTTTTAGTCACCGCCATTTTGGACTCCTTTTCCCTATCATATCTACCTAAAAAGACTCTTGAGAGTCCCTTGGACTTCACGGAGATCCAACAAGTCCATCCTAAAGGAGATCAGTCCTGAATGTTCATTGGAAGGACTGATGCTAAAGCTGAAACTCCAATACTTTGGCCACCTCATGCGAAGAGTTGACTCATTGGAAAAGACCCTGATTCTGGGAGGGTTTGGGGGCAGGAGGAGAAGGAGATGACAGAGGATGAGATGTCTGGATGGCATCACCGACTCCATGGACATGAGTTTGAGTGAACTTCGGGAGTTGGTGATGGACAGGGAGGCATGGAGTGCTACAATTGATGGGATCACAAAGAATCGGACGCGACTGAGTGACTTAGCAGCAGCAGCAGCAGGCATAAAATATTTTACTTACAAATTTATTTTCCCCAAACAATAGCTATTTGTTCTAGAGTCTTAAAATCATTACCTGGAAACCTTACCTGAAATGAGCAGGTCTTGGGTAGCTGAATAAGCAGATAGGCTTTTATTTTACCAGGCACACTGGGACTTAAATCCCTCTGCCAGTGTGTCTAGGTTTTGACAATATGCAAACACATCATTAAATTTATTTCTGCTTCTGCGTATCCCCCTGTAAATTCAGAAAAAAACTTAGCAAAGTCTGAACTTTTATGCTTCAATATTGTCACCAAATTAATCTATGGTACAAAGAAGACTGCAAAAGGTATTTAAGGTGTTCCCCACAGTTACGCTCTATCTGGTCAAAAAGGTGCAAAACTTGAGAGTTGTGAGTTAAATTTTATTGGGGGCAAAATGAGGACTGCAGCCTGGGAGACAGCATCCCAGGTAGCTCTGAGAGATTTCTCCAAAGAGGCACTGGCAGAAGGTCAATATATGAAATTTTAATGAAAGGGAGAGTTCTATGCAACCAAATGCTTATTTTACAAAAGGTTTTCTGCTGGTTACAAGAAGCTAATGTCTCCATGAAGGGATTTAGTGATTTTCTAGATATGAAAGGAAGCAAGGATTCAGATCATAAAATCAGTTTCTGAAAATATCTAAAATCTAAAGACCAAGTTCCACCAGTTTCCCTGGGGCACAGAGTGCCTCCCTCTCCACACTGAATTCCCCTCGGGGGTGTCGCAGGTCAGCAGCAGCTGCAGCACAGGGTTCAGTCTCCACAGAGGCAGACGGCAAACACCCTTCTTGTTGTTCAGTTCTTGGCAAAGATTTTTGGCAAGTGCTAATTTGTAGTTGACACCTCCATCAATATTCTCCTTCTTTAGTTAGAGGAAATCTAACAAAAATAAAATAGATCCCTCTTTTCCAAATTCTTTGGATTGTTCATAGTGTTTTTGAAGCATTCTCTGAAACTACCTCATGTGGAGATATTACTACACTTTGATCATATTTATTTTTATTTAAATGTTACATATATATATATATATATATTCATATAAATAGTTCTTTGGGTTTAAATGTATTCTCAAGGTTGCTCACCCATCACCATTATCTCCTTCTGGAACATTTGCATCAATGAGACACTCATGCCAGTGTCTGTCACTACCTCTTCTTCTGTTTCCCAGCTCTGGCAACTACTGGTCTGCTTTCTGAGTCTAAGTAATTGCAAATCTGGCCATCTAACATAAAAGGAATCATGAAATAATGTGTGTCTATGTGTGTGTGTGTATTGTCAGGTTTCTTTTCTTCAGTTCAGTGTCTTTAAGGTTAAGTCATGTTGCTGAACGCATTGGAATTTTGTTTCATTAAATGGCACTACAACATTGCATTTTATAGATACAATACATTTTATTGATCCATTCTTCAGACAGATGGATGTTGGCTTGTCTCTACTCTTAATCTATTATGAATAATTATGTTTTAACATTTATGTCAATGTTGCCTTTCAAAGCAGCCTTCAAAACCAAACATCATCTTATTCCCATCCTTCAATCTCCTACTGATAGCTTACAGTGAACAATTTCGGAGTTGTGATCTCCAAAGAAGATTTAGCTTCAGGACGAGGGACCAGGCTTAATCACTCACAGCTTTCCTGTGGCAGAAGTTTTATTACAGTGCAAAAAGAGAGAAAGCTTCTGACATAGGCATCAGAAGGGGGCGGAGAGTGTCCCACTCACTAGTTTTATCAATCCCTTATATACTTTTACCAAACCCATTCCCCAACATACATCTTAAGTTAACAAGATTAAAACTAGCAATAGAAAGGTATCACCAGACCTACTCCCACAACATAGGTTTTAAAACAGCAAGATTAATCAGAAGGTTCTTCTTAAGAAGGAGAAACATGTCCTTAAGCAAGATACATTGTTGTTACATAATCATTCAGTTCAGTTCAGTCACTCAGTAGATTCCAACTCTTTGTGATCCCATCAATTGCAGCATGCCAGGCCTCCCTGTTCATCACCAACACCCGGAGTTCACTAAAACTCTCGTCCATCAAGTCGGTGATGCCATCCAGCCATCTCATCCTCTGCCATCCCCTTCTCCTCCTGACTCCAATCCTTCCCAGCATCAGAGTCTTTTCCAATGAGTCAACTCTTCACATGAGGTGGCCAAAGTACTGGAGTTTCAGCTTTAGCATCATTCCTTCCAATGAACACGCAGGACCAATCTCCTTTAGGATAGACTGTTTGGATCTCCCTGCAGCCCAAGGGACTCTCAAGAGTATTCTCCAACACCACAGTTCAAAAGCATCAATTCTTCGACGCTCAGATTTCTTCACAGTCCAACTCTCATATCAATACATGACTACTGGAAAAACCATAGCCTTGACTAGATGGACCTTTGTTGGCAAAGTAATATCTCTGCTTTTGAATATGCTATCTAGGTTGGTCATAATTTGGCTTCCAAGAAATAAGCATCTTTTAATTTCATGGCTGCAGTCACCATCTGTCTGACACTGTTTCCACTGTTTCCCCATCTATTTCCCATGAAGTGATGGGACTAAATGCCATGATCTTTTTTTTCTGTATGTTGAGCTTTAAGCCAACTTTTTCACTCTCCTCTTTCACTTTCATCAAGAGGCTTTTTAGTTCCTCTTCACTTTCTGCCATAAGGGTGGTGTCATCTACATATTTGAGGTTATTTATATTTCTCCTGGCAATCTTGATTCCAACTTGTGCTTCATCCAGCCCAGCATTCTCATGATATACTCTGCATATAAGTCAAATAAGGAGGGTGACAATATACAGCCTTGACATACTGCTTTTCCTATTTGGAACCAGTCTGTTGTTCCATGTCCAGTTCTAATTGTTGCTTCCTGACCTGCATATAGGTTTCTCAAGAGGCAGGTCAGGTGGTCTGGTATTTCCATTTCTTTCAGAATTTTCCACAGTTATTGTGATCCACACAGTCAAAGGCTTTGACATAGTCAATAAAGCAGAAATAGATGTTTTTCTGGAACTCTCTTGCTTTGTCAATGATCCAGTGGATGTTGGCAATTTGGTCTCTGGTTCCTCTGCCTTTTCTAAAACCAGCTTGAACATCAGGAAGTTCACGGTTCACGTACTATCAAAGCCTGGCTTGGAGAATTTTGAGCATTACTTTACTAGCATGTGAGATGAGTGCAATTGTGCAGTAATTTGAGCATTCCTTGGCATTGCCTTTCTTTGGGATTAGAATGAAAATGGACCTTTTCCAGTCCTGTGGCCACTGCTGAGTTTTCCAAATTTGCTGGCATATTGAGTGCAGCACTTTCACAGCATCATCTTTCAGGATTTGGAATAGCTCAACTGGAATTCTATCACTTCCACTAGCTTTGTTCGTAGTGATGCTTTCTAAGGCCCACTTGACTTCACATTCCAGGATGTCTGGCTCTAGGTCAGTGATCACATCATCATGATAATCTGGGTCGTGAAGGTCTTTTTTGTACAGTTCTTCTGTGTATTCTTGCCACCTCTTCTTAATATATTCTGCTTCTGTTAGGTCCATACCATTTCTCTCCTTTATGGAGCCCATCTTTTCATGAAATGTTCCCTTGGTATCTCTAATTTTCTTGAAGAGATCTCTAGTCTTTCCCATTCTGTTGTTTTCTTCTATTTCTTTGCATTTATCACTGAGGAAGGCTTTCTTATCTCTTCTTGCTATTCTTTGAAACTCTGCATTCAGATGCTTATATCTTTCCTTTTCTCTTTTGCTTTTCGCTTCTCCTTAGATCCCAATACTAAAATATGAGCTGTACTCCTGTGGAGATATTGTTTAGGCGAAGCTTCAGTTCAGTTCAGTCCCTCAGTGTGTCTGACTCTTTATGACCCCATGAATTGCAGCACGCCAAGCCTTCCTGTCCATCACCAACTCCCGGAGTTCACTGAGACTCACATCCATGGAGTCATTGATTCCATCCGGCCATCTCATCCTCTGTTGTCCCCTTCTCCTCCTGCGCCCAATCCCTTCCAGCATCAGGGTCTTTACCAATGAGTCAACTCTTCTCATGAGGTAGCCAAAGTATTGGAGTTTCAGCCTCACCATCAGTCCTTCCAATGAACACCCAGGACTGATCTCCTTTAGGATGGACTGGTTGAATCTCCTTGCAGTCCAAGGGACTCTCAAGAGTCTCTCCAACATCACAGTTCAAAAGCATCAATTCTTCGGCGCTCAGCTTTCTTCACAGTCCAATTCTTACATCCATACATTACCACTGGAAAAACCATAACCTTGACTAGACGAACCTTTATTGGCAAAGGAATGTTTCTGCTTTTCAATATGCTATCTAGGTTGGTTATAACTTTCCTTCCAAGGAGTAAGCTTCTTTTAACTTCATGGCTGCAATCACCATCTGCAGTCATTTTGGAGCCCCCCAAAATAAACTCTGACACTGTTTCCACTGGTTTCCCCATCTATTTCCTATGAAGTGATGGGACCAGATGCCATGATTTTAATTTTTTGAATGTTGTGCTTTAAGCCAACTTTTTCACCCCACACAGCTTAAACCCCAACTAATTTTAATAGTTCCCCACTAAAACCCAGAAGGTGTTAAGCTTGTTTCAAAAGAATTTTACTATCATTATTTGCTTTTCTATTATACATACAGTGTATGTAGAATTGTCCTTGATTACCTAATTCTATTCCTATCTTTTCTAATTTCTCCCTCAGTTACTTTCATTTATTACAAGGTATAAAAATCCCTTGAGTTACATTTTGTTCAGTCAGAACCTTGCTATAGCTTTTTAACAGGGCTGCTCCTCAAAACCATGAAGACTAACATCATTTTGATCTACTCCCACTCAACAACTGAAATCTGAATTTGGGTAGCTGCATTATTATTGCAAGCTGGATAACCTGATATATCTCACAATGGGATTTGTGTTTCATTGAAAATGAAGATCTTAAATAGTTTAAAAGCTTGTCTTAGGAGAAAACATATTCCTAAGATATAAGCAAGTAAGAAAAAAAAACTATACTTAGAGTTTCCCTGGTGCCTTGGTGACACTAAAGCAATTCTGTGTAGGCAAATACTACCCAGATCAAGATCTTCTTCAGAATGTAGTTTTCTGGTCCCCAAATCTATAATGATATAAAATGCATTGCATGCTTCTGAACTGAAGTACATTGTAGCTCTCTCTTGCTCTGAGAAAGACTAAGAGAGCCAGTGGTTGTATAAAGACAGTTTTGTTCTACAAGCAAGGCAGCAGTTTTAGTAACATCAAGATTAATAACACATTGAGAGACTCTAGGAAGTATGCACTACAGCAATTTCATAAATATATAATGAACACTTGTACAATGAACTTTTCATTTTAAAAATAAAAATTAACAGTCTTCTACAATCTCATAGTGAATGTACTGTGTTTATGGAAAGCCATTTTTAGAGTATAATATACACATCGAAAAGGCATTTTCTGGATTTAGAAAAGGCAGAGGAACAAGAAATCAAATTGCCAACATCCATTGGATCATCAAAAAAGCAAGAGAGTTCCAGAAAAACATATATTTCTGTTTTATTGACTATGCCAAAACTTGTGACTGTGTGGATCACAATAAACTGTGGAAAATTCTGAAAGAGATGGGAATACCAGACCACCTGATCTGCCTCTTGAGAAGCTCATATGCAGATCAGGAAGCAACAGTTAGAACTGGACATGGAACAACAGACTGGTTCCAAATAGGAAAAGGAGTTCGTCAAGGCTGTATATTGTCACCCTGCTTATTTAACTTATATACAGAGTACATCATGAGAAATTCTGGGCTGGAAGAAGCACAAGCTGGAATCAAGATTGCCAGGAGAAATATCAATAACCTCAGATATGCAGATGACACCACCCTTATGGCAGAAAGTGAAGAAGAACTAAAGAGCCTCTTGATGAAAGTGAAAGAGGAGAGAGTGAAAAAGTTGGCTTAAAGCTCAACATTCAGAAAATGAAGATCACGGCATCTGGTCCCATCACTTCATGGGAAATAGACGGGGAAACAGTGGAAACAGTGTCACACTTTATTTTTTCGGGCTCCAAAATCACTTCAGATGGTGATTGCAGCCATGAAATTAAAAGATGTTTACTCCTTGGAAGAAAAGTTATGACTAACTTAGATAGCGTATTCAAAAGCAGAGACATTCCTTTACCAACAAAGGTCTGTCTAGTCAAGGCTATGGTTTTTCTAGTGGTGTTGTATTGATGTGAAAGTTGAACTATAAAGAAAGCTGAGTGCCAAAGAATTGATGCTTTTGTACTGTGGTGTTTAAGAAGACTCTTGAGAGTCCCCTGGACTGCAAGGGGATCCAACCAGTCCATCCTAAAGGAGATTAGTCCTGAGTGTTCATTGGAGGGACTGATGTTGAAGCTGAAACTCCAATACTTTGGCCACCTCATGTGAAGAGTTGACTCATTGGAAAAGACCCTGATGCTGGGAAAGATTTTGGGTAGTAGGAGAAGGGGATGACAGAGGATGAGATGGTTGGATAACATCAGCGCTCAATGGACATGAGTTTGGGTAAACTCCGGGAGTTGGTGATGGATAAGGAGGCCTGGTGTGCTGCAGTCCATGGGGCCGCAAAGAGTTGGACACGACTGAGCGAGTGAACTGATACACATAGAAGGGTTTCCCAGGTGGCTCTAGTGGTAAAGAATCCTCCTACCAATGCAGGAGTCATAAGAGACTACGGTTCGATCCATGGGTTGCCTAGATCCCCTTGAGAAGGACGTGGCCACCTACTCCAGTATTCTTGCCTGGAGAATCTCTTGGACAGAGAAATTGGGCAGGCTACAGTCCATAGGGTCACATAGAGTCAAACATGTCTGAAGCAACTTAGCACAAATGCATTCATAAATATATAAAATTTTAATCTAAAAATGTATACTGCAAGGAAACTTTCAAAAATGGAAAGATTCCTATACACAAAACCAGAAAAAAAGGCATATTGCTAGATTCCCAAAAATTCTCCATGCAGCCATCAGAAATGATGTGCAATGTGATATGGTAGTTTGTATATTTTTCAAGTATACAGTAGTGAAATCATAGAGCTTTTACTCTTTTATGTCTGGGTATTTTTCATCAATATTTTATTTGTGAAATTTTTCTACATTATCATATTCAGAAGTCATTCATTCATTCTCATTGTTGTATAGTTTTATTATACACAGACTGTGATAACATTGCTTATCAAGGGTCAGTGAACCTGACTCATAATGTTTTATTAGAGCTGGGGCATACCATTTATTCATATATTATGGACTGTTTAGTTGTGACTAATATTTATGGCCTAAAATCCTAAAATATACACTATTAAATATTTCAAGGGCTTCCCAGGTGGTGCTAGTGGTAAATAACCCACCTACCAATGCAGAAGACATAAGAGACACAAGTTTGATCCCTGGGCTGGGAATATTCCCTGGAGGAGGTCATAGCAACCCACTCTAGTATTCTTGCCTGGAGGATCCCATGGACAGAGGAGCCTGGTGGGTTACAGTCCATGGCGTCACAAAGAGTCAGACACAACCGAAGCCACTTAGTATGCACACAAATACTTCAAAGAAAAGTTTGTCAAGTCATGATCTAATGTGCTGAAACAAATTTGAACTGGTCCCATTTTTACATGATTTCAAATAACCCAATGATGAATATTTCTGTACATGTATTTCAGTGGACGTATTCATTCTTCACTCTTGGGCATAATTCTAGGAAAGGTATTTGGGGTTCTTGAACATTTATATCCAGCTATGGTAATAAGAGACTGTCATGGTGTTTACTAAGTGCAGTGGCGATTCTCAATCTATTGTCAATGTGTAAAAGCCACGGCTGATTCACATCCTCAGATACTGCACTTGGTTACACTTTGCCGTTTGGTCAATCAGTCAGTTCAGTCGCTCAGTCATGTCCTACCCTTTGCGACACCATGGACTGCAGCATGCCAGGCTTCCCTGTCCATCACCAACTCTAGGAGCTTGCTCAAACTCACATTCATCAAATTGGTGATGCCATCAAAACATCTCATCCTCTGTTGTCCCCTTTTCCTCCTGTTTTCAACCTTTCCCAGCATCAGGGTCTTTTTCAATGAGTCAATTCTTCACATCAGGTGGTATTGGAGTTTCAGCTTCAGCATCAGTCCTTCCAATGAACATTCAGGACTGATTTCCTTGAGGATTGACTGGTTGGATCTCCTTGCAAGATACAATTTCTAACATTTTATTTAAGTTTTATTTACTTCAGTGCTAAATAGTTGGATATCCACTTTGGGGATGAGTATGAGTTTCTGAATCTGAATAACAGAACACACAAAAGGGTCACATTTGAAAATGTTTGCCCTTCTGAAACTTATACTACTTAGATGGCTTTATGTCACCACTAGTTTGGGTTAAACAGACTACACATATCAAACAATTTCTTGTTTGAATATGAAGTGATTCTTTTTCTCTTTTTTTTTTAAAAATAATTTTCAAGTCCTTTCCAGTACTGGGGGTGAATTTATGCAGAAGTAGAATTGTATTTTATAGAGACAGATTGTACCAGCTGGAAAGGATCTTAGAGGTAATCTAGCTGAAGCCTCTATTTAACTTCAGGGAACCTGAGGGATAGAAAGGAAGAGTGATGTTTTAAATTTAGAGTGGACTTGGATGTTTGGCCCATAGCATGTTTCTAACTAAAGAGAGAGATGTCCAGGGAGGTTAAACGTTGCTGCCTCTGGCTATAACACAGAACCTCCTACTTACTGGTGTACTGAACATTATTACTGCATGATTTATAATGAATATACTTGTGCAACCCACAATTAGTATGCCTCTATCTGTCCTCTATGTTAGACATTTACCCAAATCTAACATTGATTTTGCCATATTTACACTTGTTTATTTTAGTGGCAAGGATGAAGGAAGAGGTCAAGATATATGACTGTAATATTAATACATGACACACTCATTGATCAATTGCATTTGGACAATGATATTTACCATCACACATTGCACTGGTTGTTTGAGAAGAATGTGGTGTAGAAAGATTAAATGGGAAAAGAATGACTATTGAGATAGACAGGCTGTTAACATATTATATTAGTAAACCAATAATTAATGGCAGAACATTGAAATCATGGGCTTCCCTCATGGCTCAGCTGGTAAAGAATTCGCTTGCAGTGAGGGAGCCCTGGGTTTGATCCCTGGGTTGGGAAGATCCCATGGAGAAGGGAACGGTTACCCACTCCAGTATTCTGGCCTGGAGAATTCCATGGACTGTTTAGTTCATGAGGTGGCAAAGAGTCAGATACGATTGAATGCCTTTCACTCACTCATTGACACCATATTTTATGTGACTTTAATATATTCCAGCCAATGTTTTCTGCCATGTTACTCCTCATAAGCAACAGTTCAAAAGAAGTTTTAATAAATTAATAAAATATACCAGAAATAGAAATCTATAAACCTTTTATATTGTAGAATAGCTATCTTACAGTGTTTTTACCATGAGAACTCTTCTTAACATGCCATAGTGTTTTACAAATACCACCATGAATGCTAAGCTGCTGCTGCTAAGTCACTACAGTCATGCCCGACTCTGTGTGACCCCATAGAGGGCAGCCCACCAGGCTGCCCCGTCCCTGGGATTCTCTAGGCAAGAACACTGGAGTAGGTTGCCATTTCCTTCTTCAGTGCATGAAAGTGAAAAGTGAAAGTGAAGTCGCTCAGTCATGTCTGACTCTTAGCCACCCCATGGACTGCAGCCTACCAGGCTTCTCTGTCCTTGGGATTTTCCAGGCAAGAGTACTGGAGTGGGGCGCCATTGCCTTCTCCGCCACCATGAATAACAAAGGAATGTTTTCATTTATTTTTTCATTCTGAAATATTTTTACATAAGGACATTTTACAATGGCAGCTGGAAAATTTAAGACCATCTGAGGCTTTTAACTTTGCAATTTTAATGTGTAAATAAGAGTGTTCTTCAGTAGTTTATGATATTTCAAATATATGATTGGATTGTAGCCTAGCTTTCTCAGCAAACTGATTCAGTATTTTAGCCTTCAGGAAGCCATATCAAAGTCAGATGTAATAGTCAAATATTAAGGTGTTATAGCTTCTTACTTGTAGTGCAATTAACAAATACATGTATCTTTATAAGAATATTATCTTAGTGTCCATTACAATTTTATACACCTTCCAAAAAACTGTTGTGTATATACATACAATATGTATACACTGTTGTGAGATATGTGTCTCTGTGTGTGTGTGTGTTAAGATACTTAACAAATCTTCAGTTAATTTTGTGTTATCCAGACATAGCGAAGTGAAGTCGCTCAGTCGTGTCTGACTCTTTGTGACCCCATGGACTGTAGCCCACAAGGCTCCTCTGTCCATGGGATTCTCCAGGCAAGAATACTGGAGTGGGTTGCCATTTCCTTCTCCAGGGTATCTTCCTGACTGAGGGATTGAACCCAGGCCTCCCGCATTGTGAGCAGACGCTTTAACCTCTGAGTCACAGGGCTAGTCAATAGTCAAAAAATGTTGCCTACTGTTTTTAGGTAAGTTCATGTTTATTTATTTTATATACCAGGCAAAATTCAGTGCTTGGTTAACAAGGATGGAATGCTAGTTCTTTAGCAAAGAATGCTCACAAACAGGTGATGTAAAGCAATGCCTTAAAGGTGATTGTTTGTAAACCATAGAGAGGTGGGCATTTAACCAGAGTAGAAGATGAGGAAGAAGGAAAGAAAATTATCTTGGAAGAACTGCAGAAGAATTGGTAGTTGATAACAACAGCACAATATTATACTTTAAAAAGTAGACAGCTGTTCTGTATGTCTTTAAAAATCTAATCTTTATACATCTTATTTTTATCTAACTTTAACTTATATGCAGAGTACATCATGAGAAATACTGAGCTGGAAGAAGCACAGGCTGGAATCAAGATTGCTGGGAGAAATATCAATAACCTCAGATATGCAGATGACACCACCCTTAAGGCAGAAAGTGAAGAAGAACTAAAGAGCATCCTGATAAAAGTGAAAGAGGAGAGTGAAAAAGTTGGCGAAAAGCTCACCATTCAGAAAACGAAGATCATGGCATCCGGTCCCATCACTTCATGGCAAATAGATGGGGAAACAGTGGAAACAGTGTCAGACTTTATTTTGGGGGGCTCCAAAATTACTGCAGATGGTTATTTCAGCCATGAAATTAAAAGACACTTACTCCTTGGAAGAAAAGTTAAGACCAACCTAGATAGCATATTCAAAAGCAGAGACATTACTTTGCCAACAAAGGTCCGTCTAGTCAAGGCTATGGTTTTTCCGATGGTCATGTATGGATGTGAGAATTGGACTGTGAAGAAAGCTTAGGACCGAAGAATTGATGCTTTTGAACTGTGGTGTTGGAGAAGACTCTTGAGAGTCCCTTGGACCGCAAGGGGATCCAACCAGTCCATCCTAAAGGAGATCAGTCCTACGTGTTCATTAGAAGGACTGATGTTGAAGCTGAAACTCCAATACTTTGGCCACCTGATGCTAAGAGTTGACTCATTGGAAAAGACTGTGATGCTGGGAGGGATTAGGGGCAGGAGGAGAAGGGGACGACAGAGGATGAGATGGCTGGATGGCATCACTCACTCAGTGGACATGAGTTTGGGTGGACTCTGGGAGTTGGTGATGGACAGGGAGGCATGGTGTGCTGCGATTCATGGAGTCGCAAAGAGTCGGACATGACTGAGAAACTGAAATGAGCTGAACTGAACTGATTCAAATGTAATTGGCTAATACCATGTGTAATTATAAGTACACAGTGTGATATATGTGTACATTGTGGAATTATTACCACAATAAGGTTGATTAACACAAGCTTCACCTCCGTGTTACCATTTTGAGTGTGTGTATAGCGCGGACAGTTAAGATCTACTTTTTTGTGTGTGCAAATTTCTCATTTCCATTACTGTTAACTAGATATACCATATACATTTAAATCCCCCTAAATTATTCATCAAATAACAAAGTTTGTACACTTTTACCAATATCACCAATTTCCCCTACCTTTTGGGTCCTAGCAACATTCAACTCACTCTGTTTGTGTTAATTTCATTTTTTTTTTTTTTGACTATAGCACTCAGCTTGCTGGGATCTTAGTTCCCTGATCAGGGATCAAACTGGACCCAGTTAGTGAACATTGAGTTCTAATCACTGGGTTGTCAGGGAGTTTCTGAATTTGACCTTTTAGATTCTATGTATATGTGAGATCATATAGTACTTGTCTTCCTGTCTATTAATATTTCACTTAACACATGACCTCACAGTTCTTCCATGTTGTAGAAAACATGACTTCTAAAAGACATAGACGTGTACACTCAGTTCAGTTCAGTCACTCAGTTGTGTCCACCTCTTTGCGACTCCATGGACTGCAGCACGCCAGCCTCCCTGTCCATCACCAATGCCTGGAGTTTACTTAAACTCATGTCCATTGACTCAGTAATGCCACTTTAAGATCTGAATAACTGTCAGATCCTCTGACTACAACCTTTTCATTTCACAGATTGAATCTTTTTAAGATTTGACTGAATATCTCTATCCAAAGTATCTTTTTGAATAGTTTTAGATATTTCTGTTTTGAAATTATAGCCCTTTATGTTTTATGTCATGATGAATTTGAAGCCAATTATGAATTACTTGACTGTGTTTTAAATTTGTTTTTAGTACTAACTTCCATAGTGCATAAACTATAAGATCTACAATAATATATAAAAAGGCTACAGGCTCAAAGATCACTGAGTAAATGCACAATAAATCTTAGTGTAATTGAAAACAATGTTTTAATTAAACACTGAACAAAAATTACTACAATGGAAAAGACAAAAGTTTTTCACATAGACAAAGTGCTATATATACACACACACAGGCATATATATAAATCCTTAAAGCATAATGAAACAGGAGATGTGGGGGGGAAACAAAGTTAGGATTTAATACAAATATCACCTTAAGAATTTGAGAAATTATTATTCTCATGTATCCTATCATTTAATTTTAGTAAACCAGTAAACAATATATGTATATGAATGCATATGTGTACACAAATGCCTAATACAAATAACTAAAATCATTTATTTTTCAATTTTTCCAGGGCCTGTTTTACATTTTTGTACCTTAGGCTGTAAATCAGAGGGTTTAACATGGGAATCACGAGGGTGTAAAACAGTGAGGTCATTTTGTCTTCATCTAGAGAGTAGGATGAACTCGGCCTGAAATACATGAAGAGCAGAGTTCCCTGGAAAATTGCCACAGCAGTTAGGTGGGAGGTACAGGTGGAGAAAGCTTTGAACCTCCCTTCAGTAGAGTGGATCTTCAAGACTGATAGGATGATATAACAATAAGAGACAAGGACTCCTGAAATGGAGCTTAATTCAATAAAGCCAAAAATCATGAATATCACTAACTCATTGAGCTGTGTGTCTGAGCAAGATATCAACAGGAGAGGAGGAACATCACAAAAAAAGTGGTTAATCTCATTTGACCCACAGAAGCATAAACGGAATGCTAATGTCGTGTTTATCAAACCATCTATCATTCCCACCAGGTAAACCCCAGCCATGAGCAGGGAGCACACCCTGCTGGACATGCTGACTGCATAGAGCAAGGGGCTGCTGATGGCCTTGTACCGGTCATAGGCCATCACTGCCAGCAGGAGACACTCAGAATCTACAAAGGTACAGAGAACCAAGAATTGCAGAGCGCAGCCATAGGAGGGGATTGATTTGTTCTTGGAAAATAGGTCTACCAGCATCTTAGGGCCAATGGCTGTGGAATAGCAGAGGTCACAGAAGGAGAGGTGGCTGAGGAAAAAGTACATGGGTGTGTGCAGCTGGGGATCCATCCTAATCAGGCTGATCATTCCGAGATTTGCCAGAAGATTAATGAGATAAACAGGTAGAAACATTGTAAATAGGATCACTTTGTTCTCAGTGTTATCAGTAATTCCCAAGAAAATGAATTCAGTCAAGGAGGAGCAATTC
Source organism: Bos grunniens (assembly GCF_055505025.1). Taxonomy (NCBI): domain Eukaryota; kingdom Metazoa; phylum Chordata; class Mammalia; order Artiodactyla; family Bovidae; genus Bos; species Bos grunniens. The sequence goes on along the minus strand of NC_141179.1, from coordinate 80,087,166 downwards.
TCTCTTTCCATTCTTCTTAGATCTTGTGCAAACTTTTGAGAAAGTTATCAAGAAAATCACATATGCATGTTTAATGCTTCTGCACATCAAAGAAAAAAATCATAAGGCAGATCATGTTTTTTTTTCCCCTTAATTGCCTTTTTATACTTAGAAAATAATCCAGTCTTGTACCTACTCTTTAAAGAGGCATAACTGTCTATTCTGCAATAATAAAAGGCATATGAGGACAACCTTTGAGAACGTTTCAAGTCAATCTAGATGCCATTCATGAGGTTGCTACTTTCTACAAATTCTTCTGAGCCTTATTTTTCTTATATCAGATAGAAGAGCTGGATGATTTTACCTTTCTTCAATTCTTTAAAACCACATGGAAGAGAAGCCAGTGTTAGTAAGACCAGATTCAAGACTTTGGACTGAGCTTTCCCTGGGTTTAAAAATATTCACTTGAATCCAAAAAAAAAAAAAAAAAAAATGATTACTATTTTTTGTCTCTCAGAAAGACATGACTGGTTTAAGAATGTTCTTCTTAGTTCCAGAAACAGTGAGTACATCACTGACTAGTAATAATAAAAATCATTATGTTACTGGTCTTAGCTTATCTTCTGCTTAGCATCTGGTGAGACATGAAATAAGTTATTACTGACCTGTTCCTAGAAATTTGCTATTGCTTTCCCATAACGCTCGTTACCTCTTTGTGGAGAGGTGACCGTCTAGGGTGACTCTCTTGACCAGTGGAAGAAAAGAGCTAAAAGGAAGTGAAAACAACAGAATGTGCCACATATATTTGCATCACTTTAGATTTTAAATGACTTTCAGTTTAATTGAATGTAAATTAGATGAGGGACAATAAATGCTTCTAAAATGCAAAGACCTTGCTCTCTCTGCTGTGTTTATGTGTATGCCTGTGTACATATCTTAATGTAAGTGAAAACAATGGACTTTTTCTTTAGACCTAAGTAAATATAGTACGTGGTCTACATGGAGGTGAATCTGTACATGTTTTTGTTTTTATTGTGGTATGTATGCTATAAAACAAAACACACCTTAATTGTTTTGTTTCTGTAAAACAAAACACACTTTAAATTCATGTACAGTTGCTCATTGAAAAAAGGAGCAAAGACTTTTATGTGATCCAGCAGGAAAATAAAATTACATTATGAATGTTAACAAGTTCAGATAGAATCTTCCAATTTTGTGAAAAAAATGTTATTTCTGCCATTAAATACAGATTTATATTTGAGTATATAGGCATAAAGTCCTTGACTTACAAACTTTTATTTTCCTCCCAATTTAAATATTTTCTCTTATTTTTCTTCAGTTAGGATCTGGAAACATACCTGGAAAGAGCAGGTCTTGGGTAGCTGAACACTAATGAGCATTTGGTCTTTTATTTCACCAGGTATATTGGGACTTAATCCCTGTGCTATGGCCCTCAGGCTTTAGTGTTATTCAAAGACTTCATTAATTATATTTCTGCTTCCGTATATTCCCCTGGCAGAGGAAGACATGGCTAGATAGCATCACTGACTCAATGGACGTTAATTTGAGCAAACTCTGGGAGATAGTGGAGGACAGAGGAGCCTGGTGCACTGCCATCCCTGAGGCTGCCAAGAGTCAGACAGACTTTGAAACAGAACAACCACCACAACATTCCCCTGTGAATTCAGAAACAACTTAGCAGAAGAGGAGTTTTTCTGCTTCATTATTGTGTCCAAATTGCTCTATGGAAGAAAGAGTACTGCAAGTGATTTGTATGGTGTGTGTCAGCTACCCGGAAACTGTCTCCTCCTTCTCTAGTCAAAGAGGAAACTTAGTGAAATTCTAAAAGATCCCCCTTCATCCAACCCTTTTTGATTGTTCATTGTGTTTCTGAAATATTCCCCTTCACTACCTCATGTTGGAATATTACACTTTGGTCATATATTTTCTTTTATCTTGAAATGTAATCCTGTGTCATAAAATCATCCTTCTAATGTATACAGTTCTTTGATTTTTAGTGCACTTTCAAGTTTGTTCACTCAGTACTACTTCTATATACTTCCAGAACGTCTTCATCAGCCCACGAAGAAATCTACACCTTCTAGCTCTCACTCTCCTTTCCTTCCTCTCAAGCCTGGCAACTGCTAATCTACTTTCTGATTTTATGTGGTTTCCTATTATTGGCCTTGTGTATAAAGAGAATCATGCTGTGTGTGTGTGTGTGTGTGTGTGTGTGTGTGCTGCCTGTCAGGTTTATTTTCTTCAGTAAAATATTTTCAAGTTTTATCCATGTTGTTACATCTGTTAGAATTTTGTTTCATTATGTGGCTGAATAGCATTTCATGTTATGGATATAATACACTTTGGCGATCCATTTTTCAGAAGGATGAACACTAGCTTGTTTCTACTTTTCAGCTGATATGACTAATGACACTATAAACATTCCTGTCAATCCCTTTCAAGACAGCCCTCATTTCCAAATATCAGCTTTTTCCCATTCTCCAACCACATATCATCCAAGGACATTTCACTGATTTTGTGACTTCACATTGTCTTAATAGTGCACTCTTTTCTGAATTATGTTTATTTTATTTGTTTAAGAATTTTTTTTGACTACATTAAAGGCCACAGTAATAAAATCAATGGCTGCTTTGTATTCCCTATACTACATGGTACTAGTATTTGTAAAGGTAGTGGTTTCTAAATATTTATTGTTATGCATTTTTCACTATCAAATGAAGAACAGAGAATAATTGCAAGGATAAAAACATACTTGCTTTGGGAATTTTTCTATGTATATAGATCATATGAGTGAAGATGTCTCATTTTAAAAATTGTGCATGGTGACAATTTTTTCTAAATCAACAGAGTTCTATTATTTTTCTTAAAATAATTTGTTTACTATTATTTATATTCAGTTCAGTTCTGTTCAGTCACTCAGTCATGTCCAACTCTTTGCGACCCCATGAATCGCAGCACGCCAGGCCTCCCTGTCCATCACCAGCTTCCAGAGTTCACTCAGACTCACGTTCATCAAGTCAGTGATGCCATCCAGCCATCTCATCCTCTGTCGTCCCCTTCTCCACCTGCCCCAAATCCCTCCCAGCATCAGAGTCTTTTCCAATGAGTCAACTCTTTGCATGAGGTGGCCAAAGTACTGGAGTTTCAGCTTTAGCATCATTCCTTCCAAAGAAATCCCAGGGCTGATCTCCTTCAGAATGGACTGGTTTGATCTCCTTGCAGTCCAAGGGACTCTCAAGAATCTTCTCCAATGCCACAGTTCAAAAGCATCAATTCTTCGGTGCTCAGCCTTTAGTTATATACAAAATTGGAAAAAAATATCTTGGATGTTACACTTGGATGTTATGTCCTCCTTAAGTCCTCCCAAACAGATAGCAATGGAATTCTCCATACTCCTAAAACATGGTCTACCATTTTGGTATCTGGTGTGATTGGGCTGCTTCCTAAGGTCACAGAAAGTACAATAATGCCTTAAGTAGATAGTTGTTTGTGGAACTCAAAGAGGCAAAGAAAAATGTTTAACCAGGGATGAAAATGAGGAAAAAGGAAAGGATATTATCTTAGATGATATGACACAGTGTTGATAGCTGATAGTGACAGCACAATAATGTACTTTACCAAGGCTTTTCCCATTGCTCTTTGTAACCTAATTTTCGACTTCCTTTCCTCTTTTTTTCCCTGATTTATTCAGAACTAACTGTCAAATGGCATTTACATCCATTAGATATACAAAGTGATGATTTGAATTATGTATACATTGTGAAATGATTACTGCACTAAAATTGGTTAACACATTCATCACCTCACATAGTTACCATTGTAGTGTGTGTATAGTGAGAACATTTAAGGTCTACTTTTGTAGTTAATTTCAAGCTTATAATATGGTATGGTTAACTAGAGTCACCATGTATATTAGATATCCAGAACTTATTCATCAAATGTAATAACAAAAAGTTTGCACACTTTGAACAGCATCACCCATTTCTCCCACCTTCCAACTCCTAGCAACCAATAATCTTCTTCCTGTTTCTATGAGTTCATTCTACCTTTGTAGATTCCACATATACATGAGATCATACAGTACTAGATTTTCCCTGACTGACATAGTTTACTTAGATTAAGATCCTTGTGATGATACCATGTTGCAGAACACATAACTTCTTTACTGCTAAAGACAGGGGATTCTCTGTTTCAAGACCTGTCCAATTGTCACATCCTCTGACCACTATCCTTTCATCATCCAAAATGGATCTTTCTTAGATACGAGACAGAATATCTTTATCCAAAGATGCTTTTACTTTACACTAGTTTTAGATACTTTGCTTTTGGATTTACAGCACTCAATTTTTTACTCAATGATGATTTTATGTCTAATTATGACTTACTTGACTATTTAGTTCATTATTGTCTAATACTAGCACCAACTTAAGTTCATTAATACAGAATCTAAAAAAAAAAAATGTACTATAAAATATAAAGAACCTAAGTGGTGGAAGATTGCTCAATACATGTATAATGTCTTAGTGAAATTTAAATAATGTTTGAATGGAAAATTACTCCAGAATTAGCACAACTAGAAATGTCAAAAGCTTTTTCAAGCATAGCAAGTGCCTTATAGAAACTCTGGCCACATACTAAGCATAACATTTGAGGGCAACTGCAATATCTCTTAGGAGTGGGGTTTAATACAAATAATTGTTCATTTTGGAATCTGAAAAAAATTATGTTTCTCATGTATCATGCCATATAACTTTAATTAAGCTATTACTATATGTGTGTAGTCATATGTACAGATATACAATAAAAATATTTAAAAATAGAGTTTATTTTTCAATTTTTCTAGGGCCTCTTTTACATCTTTGTTTCGCAAACTATAAATCAGAGGATTTAACATGGGAATCACAAGGGTGTAAAACAATGAGGTCATTTTGTCTTCATCTAGAGAGTAGGAAGAACTTGGTCGGAAATTCATGAAGAGCAGAGTTCCCTGGAAAATGGCCACTGCAATTAGGTGGAAAGTGCAGGTGGAAAAAGCTTTGAATCTCCCCTCAGCAGAGTGGATTTTCAAGACTGAAAGTATGATATAACAATAAGAGACAAGAACTCCTGAAATTGTACTCAGTTCAATGAAACCGAAAACAATGAACAACACCAACTCATTGACCTGTATATCAGAGCAGGAAAGGAGGAAAAGTGGAGGTAAGTCGCAGAAGAAATGGTTAATCACATTTGACCCACAGAAACATAAGCGGAATGCTAATGTCGTGTGTATCAGAGCATCTGCCATTCCCACCAGGTAAACCCCAGCCATGAGCAGGGAGCACACCCTGCTGGACATGCTGACTGCATAGAGCAAGGGGCTGCTGATGGCCTTGTACCGGTCATAGGCCATCACTGCCAGCAGGAGACACTCAGAATCTGCAAAGATACAGAAGACCAAGAATTGCAGAGCGCAGCCACAGAAAGAGATTGACTTGTTCTTGGCAAATAGGTCCACCAGCATCTTAGGGCCGATGGCTGTGGAATAGCAGAGGTCACAGAAGGAGAGGTGGCTGAGGAAAAAGTACATGGGTGTGTGCAGCTGGGGATCCATCCTAATCAGGGTGATCATTCCGAGATTTGCCAAAAGATTGATGAGATAAAAAAGGAAAAATATTGTAAATAGGATCACTTTGTTCTCAGTGTTCTCAGTAATTCCTAAGAAAATGAACTCAGTAAAGGAGGAGCAATTCTCTCTACTCATTCTTCTTTGTTCTTGTCTAAAGTTTTAGCAAGTGATCAAGAAAATGACACCTGGATGTGTAACACTTCTGCACATCTGCAAAATATCATAAGACAGAGTATGATTTTTTTCTATATTTTTATATTTAGAAAATAATTCATGTCAGGTGTATGTATACTTGAAGAGGGATAGCTGTATATGAAGCAGTAATAAAAATTATCTGGAATTGAGCTTTGAGAAATAGTGATGTAAATTTAGATGTCATTCATGAGGTATGCTACTTTCTACAAGCTCTTCTCTGAGCATTATTTTCCTTATCTCAGTGGGTAGATATTGATAAATTTCACTCTCCTTATCTCTTCAAAATAATTTGTAAGAGACATCAGTGATAGAGAAGTCAGGTTTAAGAAATGAGACTAAGCATTTTCTATGCTTGAAAATATTCACTTGAATACAAAAAATGATTAGGAAAGATAATTACAAAATGTATGTTTCTCAAAATCACATGATCAATTTAAGAGTCTTTAACTTAGTTCCAGAAACAATGAGTATAACACTGACTAGCATTAATAATGGAGAAGGCAATGGCACCCCACTCCAGTACTCTTGCTTGGAAAATCCCATGGATGGAGGAGCCTGGTGGGCTGCAGTCCATGGGGTCGAGAAGAGTAGGATAGGGCTGAGCGACTTCACTTTCACTTTTCACTTTCATGCATTGGAGAAGGAAATGGCAACCCACTCCAGTGTTCTTGCCTGGAGAATCCCAGGGATGGTGGAGCCTGGTGGGCTGCCTTCTCTGGGGTCACGCAGAGTCGGACACGACTGAGGCGACTTAGCAGCAGCATTAATAAAAAAATAATTATGGTACAGATTTTAGTTTATGTTGCATTTAGTATTTGGAGATACATGAAATAAGTATTATTTACCTTTTTGCTAGAAATTTGTGATTGCTTTCCCACAATGCTCATTATCTCTTTTTGTAGTAGTTGTAGTCAAGGGATGAATCTATTGACCAGTGGAAGAAAAAAAGTTAAAAGGAAGTAAAAGCAACAGAATGTACCACATACATTGCATCACTTTAGATTTTAAATCTCCTTTCTGGATTCAATTTATGATAGGAACATATTTCTGTCTCAGTTTGTAAACACTGGACCTTTCAGAGATGGCTTAGTTATTTCAGCACCAAAGTATCAAATCAGTAGTTTAAAAAAAGATTCAGCATAGCAGTTGGCAGAGGTAATTTGGAGGTAAATGGAATCCATGAGTGAGAAAACAATAAAAAAGTGTAGGAAAAATAGCATGCCATAAAAAAGAAATCTGAAGAAAAAGCCAAATGCTTTTTCTGGGTCATCAACAAGGATTTGTAGGGACTTCCTAGAGGAAGGTGAGCTTCTTGGGGCTGTGGGAGGCCTGGGAGAGAATTAACTAGGCCTGACCTTGGGACTAAGTTGCTAAGTTGCCTTTCCCCTGTAAAATAACATCCTTCCTGTGGTTGGGAGAAGGCCGGGCCTGCAGGCCTGCCAAGGTTAAGGCAGTGGTGAAGGAAAGAGGGGAAAGGTTTAGCACGGGGATGGTTCTGTCAGAACAGAGGTTGATGTGGGCGACCAGCTGTCCCAGTTTGTCTGGGATTAAGAAGTCTCCTAAGTGCAGAGCTGTCACTGAGCCTGGACCAGGAAGCATTAGCAGCCATATGTCTATTCATTGCCAGGTAGCTCATGCTCTTTCCCCTGAAATCTCAGATCCTGTTACCCCATATGAGCTTTCATAAGTATATCAGCAAATGTTACGCAACTCCCCAAAGTACAGGCATAGCTTGTGTAGTTGTGCTTCACTTTATTGGGATTCTCGCATGCTGTATTTTTCACAGACTGAAGGATTGTGGCACTCCTTCATTGAGCAAGTCTACTGGCATCATTTTTCCAACAGCATTTGCTCACTTTGTGTCTTTGGGTCACATGTTGGTAATGCTCACAATATTTCAAACTTTTTCATTATTACTATGTTTGTTATGGTGATCAGTGATCTTTGACGTTACTGTTGTGATTGTTCTGGTATTTTTTAGCAATAAAGTGATTTTAAATAATAAAAAAAATCTCCTTTAATTTAATAAAATATAAATGAAAAGAGTGACAATAAATACTTCTAAAATACATAGACTTCTCACTATGTTGTATGTATGTATTTATGTGTGTGAATGTGTATATACATATTTAATGTATCTGAGAATAGAATATCAGTAATAGACGTTTTCCTTTAGTTCACTTCAGTTCAGTCGCTCAGTCATATCCAACTCTTTGAGACCCCCAGGGCATATGGTGCATGTGGAGATGAACTTGTACGTGTTTTTATTTTTACTGTGGTACCTACACTATTTTTTAAATAAAACAATATATACCTTAAATTGTTTTTTAATACTTACCAAATGATAAAAAGAGTGAAGGCTTTCCCATGAACCAAGAACAAAATGAAATAAAAGTAATTACGCATGGATACTAACAAGTTCATACTCATTCAGTTCTGAGAAGAAAATATTATTACTAGCCATTAAATGCAGATTTTAGAGAATAGGAAGGCATAAAATATTTCATTTACAAAACTTTTTCTCATAAAGTTAAGTGTTTTCTCCTATATTCTTTAAGTTAGGATCTAGAAACCTACCTGAGATGATCAGGGCTTGAGTAGCTGAGCAACAACCAGTGTGTGTTAGTCACTCAGTCGTGTTCAGCTCTTTGTGACCCCATGTGACCCTCTCTGGCTCCTCTGTCCATGGAATTCTCCAGGCAAGAATATTGGAGTGGGTTGCTGTTCCCTTCTCCCAGGGATCTGCCCCATCCAGGGATCAAACCTAGGTCTCTTGTACTGCAAGCAGGCGCTTTACCATCTGAGCCACCAGGGAAGAACAACAGGCAGATGGCCTTTTATTTTACCAGGTACGATGGGACTTAAATCCCAGTGCTACTGCCCTTAGGCTTTGATGTTATATAAACACTTCATTAATTATATTTCTGTTTCTCTATATTCCCTTGAGAATTCAAAACAACTTAGCACCAGCTGAGTTTTTGTGCTTCACTATTGTTACCAAATTGCTCTGTGTTAGGAAGAAAACTGCAAATTTTAGGACTGCTTAACAGTTACCCTGAAACCATTTCCTCCTTCTCTAGTGAAACAGGAAACCTAAGGAAACTCAAAAAAGGTCCCTCCCTCCATCACTTCTAACTTCTTCACATTATTCATTGTGTTCTTTAAAAAAAATCTTTTTTATACTTCATTTAGGAGTATTACTACATTCCTATTGTATTTTCTTTTATATTAAAATATAATACTCATATCACATATACCATAAAATTCACCCTTTTAATGTATATAGGTTACTTTATTTTATTTTATTTTTAGTTTTATTGTGTTTTCAAGGCTTTTCAGTCACCACTACTATCTTCCTCCAGAACATTTTCATCAGTTCAGTAAGAAGCCCACACCTATTAGCTCTCATTCCCTGTCCCTGCTGACGCCAGCCCTGGCAACCACTTATCCATATTCTGACTCTGAGCAGTTTCTTATTCTTAGTCTTGCATATAAACAGAATTATGCAATATGTGTTGTATTTTTTCTTCTCTCAAGCTTCTTTTCTTCAGTGAAAAATTATCAAGGCTCATCCATGTGTCAGAATCAGGATTCTGTTTCATTGAAGGGCACAATAATATTTCCTTTTATGGATATTACACACTTACTGACCCATTGTTCAGTTGGATAAATGTTGGGTTGTTTCTCCTCTTTATCTGTCATGGATAATGATGCTGTTATTCTTGTCAATGCTACCTTTAAAGGCAGCCGTCATCACCAAACCTTATCTTACTCCTATCTTCCAACCACATACCAAACGATATTTCATTGATTTTATGTCTCCCTCACATTCTCTAAACTATGCACTTTTTTCTGAGTTATGTTAATTTGTTCTTGTAACAATCTCTGCTAAATTTAAGACCTCATAAATTACAGCAATGATTATTTTGTATTTTCTAAACTTAATGGCACAAGGATTTGAAAAAGTAGTATTTTCTAAATATTTGCCATTAAGTATTTATGACTATAAGGGTAGAAAATAGTGTGCTGTGCTTAGAGTTGCTCAATCATCTCCAACTCTGCAACCTCCTGGACCATAATCAGCCAGGATCCTCTGTCCATGGGATTTTCCCAGCAAGTATACTGATACTCCTCCAGTCTATCTTCCCAAAACCAAGGATTGAACCTGTGTCTCCTGCATCTCCTGCATTGGCTGGAAGATTGTTTACCACTGAGCCACATGGGAAAACAATGTAAAAAAATAGCAGTATACCTACTTTGAAAATTTTTCTACAGATATAGCTCAATTGTACAAAAAAGGTCTTAATGACCTGGATAACCACGATGGTGTGGACACAAACTTAGAGCCAGATATCCTAGAGTGTGAAGCCAAGTGGGCCTTGGAAAACAGTACTATGAACAAAGCTAGTGGAGGTGATGGAATTCTTGCTGAGTTATTTCAAATCTTAAAAAGATGTTGTGAAAGTGCTGCATTCAATATGTCAGCAAAATTGGGAAACTCACAAGACTGGAAAAGGTCAGATTTTATTCCAATCTGAAAGAAGGGCAATGGCAAAGAATTCTCAGATCAGATCAGATCAGTCACTCAGTCATGTCCAACTCTGAATCGCAGCACACCAAGCCTCCCTGTCCACCATGCGATTGTGCTCATTACACATGCTTGCAAGGAAATGTTCAAAATCCTACAGGCTAGGCTTCAACAGACATGAACTAAGAACTTCCAGGTGTACAAGCTGGCTTTAGAAAGGGCAGTGGAACCAGAGATCAAATTGCCAACATCAGTTATTCCAGAAAAAAATATTTACTTCTGCTTCATTGACTGTGCAAAAGCCTTCGACTGTGTGGATTACAATGAACTGTGATGCAAATACCATACCACATTACCTGCCTCCTGATAAACCTGTATGCAGTCAAGAAACAACAGTCAGGATCAGACTTACATCAAGGTTGTATATTGTCACCATGTTTATTTAGTTTGTATATGCAGAGTACAAATTTCCAGATAGGATGAAGCCCAAGCTGAATCAAGATTGCCTTAAGATATATCAGCAACCTCAGATATGCAGATAATACCACTCTAATGGCAGAAATGAAGAACTAAAGGGTCTCTTGATGAAGGTAAAAGAAGAGAGTGAAAACATGTCTTAAAACTCAACATTCAAAAAACAAAGATTACGGCATCTGGTCCCATCACTTCATGGCAAATAGATGGGGAAATGCCAGGGCCCAGCCCTGGCTGATCCAGGGTATTTGAAGCGGGGACGGCGTCAGTGAGGATCAGGATACAATAGCTTCAATTAAATATTAATTAGAGATGTAAAGAGTAATAGAATGAGGATAGCTCAGTAGGAAAATTCAGTGGAGAAAAGAGGCTGAGTAGCTTGGTTTACGCGGGAGACCAATAAAACTTCAAGACAAGAAGTTTGCACCACTTACGGAGGCCGCAGGCATCCTTCCATTCTCCTGAAGGAGAGGAGACACTGAGGTCTCCCCGGTCGGATCTTAGAAGCCCAGGCATAATTAGTAAGCATGGTGGGTTCCGCACTCCAGATGGAGACTCAGCCAGAGTGAGAGAGAGAGTGACATGGGGAGACCAGTCTTTGGAGGAACTGATCCCAATTCTTTATTTTCCATGGTCTACTTTTATACACTGAGATGTTATGCAAACGTCATGTGGGGTCAGCAGTCCTAAGTTTTTATCAAAGTCAGGTGCTTCATACAAATGTATACAGAGGTCTTAGGGATGTTACATCATCTTCTGGCCAGGGGGCCTGCTGACAATTTATGACCCTCTCCTTGTGACAGCAGTCAGTCAACCAGGACACTTATTTCTCCAGGGGTGATTATTCTTAAAACAGACGCCACCCAAGTAAAGTTACATTCCTATAGGGTGAGGGTGTAGTGGGTTTTAGTTAAGGAAAGAATTTACTTAGCCTAAGGTCTAACATGATTAATATCAAAGGTTAATACTTATTTCTTCTATATATTCATTAATGTGTGTAAGGGCAGGGGATATGGAGACTTAGCAACAAACATTGGCTCAACAAATGAAAAACCCTTCACCAATACAATTTCTAATCAGCCCATTATACTTATACTAATAGTTTTCTAACTTTTCTAGGAACCTGTTTTTAGAAGGTTTAAAGCATCTCGCGCCTCTCATGGTTGGGAGGCTGTGAGCAATCACATGTGGCCAGACAAGCCTGTCAGGCAGGCCAGAGAACCTTCAGAGGAGTTTGTAGGTTAAAACACTCTTGTCACGCCCAGGAGTTTTTATTAACTGGCGCTCTAAGTTAACTCCTTCTCCGAAAGAGGTGGTGGGGGACAGCCCCCCGTAAAGTCAGAGGTGTAGGTGAGAGCACAAAGTAGTAAAGTGGGCAGGCTCTGGTTATGGGGGTAGATGCTTGAGGATTTCCAGGGGGACTCCTGAGGCTAGATCCTGCTTTGCATATGTCGAGCCTCCTTCCTCATGACCTTTGCCATGGGTGGAGTACCTCACTCTGGCCCCCAACAGGGAAAAAGTGGAAGCACTGATAGATTTTATTTTCTTGGGTTCCCAAATCACTATGGACATTGAAATTAAAAGATGCTTGCTCCTTGGAAGGAAAGCTATGACAAACCTAGAAAGTGTATTAAAAAGCAGAGATATCACTTTGCTGACAAAGACCCAAACAGCTAAAGCTATGGTTTTTCCAGTAGTCATGGAAGGTTGTGAGAGTAGGACCATAAAAAAGGTTGAGGGCTGAAAAATAGATGCTTTCAAATTGTGGTGCTCGAGAAGACTCTTGAAAGTCCCTTCAACAACAAAGGGATCAAATCAGTCAATCCTGAAAGAAATCAACCCTGAATATTCACTGCAAAGACTGATGCTGATGCTGAAGCTCCAATATTTTGGCTATCTGCTATGAAGAGACCACTCACTGGAAAAGACCTTGATGCTGGGAAAGATTGAGGGCAGGAGGAGAAGGGGGTTACAGTGTATGAGATTGTTGGATGGCATCACTGACTCATTAGACATGAGTTTAAGCAAACTCAGAGAGATACTGGAAGATAGGAGAGCCTGGCATGCTACAGCTCATGGGGTCACAAAGAGTCCAACATGACTTGGCAATTGAACAATAATAACAATATTGGAAAGTGAGGAAAATGTTTGAAAATCATGTATCTATATATCTGACAACTTGTATCCAAACTTTATGAAAATCTCTCATAAATAATAAAAATCAAATTAATAAAATTTATACAAAAGATTGGACAAATAATCTCACCAAGAAGACGTATAAATAGCAAGGTCATGTGTAACAGTTTGCTCAGCGTCTTTACTTGTTAGGGACTTGACAATAAGGTAAATTAAAAATACTGATCATGCCTAATTTTCTGTTTTATCTGAATTTTCATTTGGTATTTAACAGGAACAAAGATTATATTTTTATTTGTTTGGGCTACATTTCTGTTTGTTTGTTTCCTGTTTTTTTTGTGTGTTTTTTTCTGTAAACCTAAGAAATTCACCAAGCTAAATTTCATATCATTAGTACATTTTTAATTTGGAAAAAAGATTCATAGGGACAATTGTTGATTCATTTTTAATGTATTGCCATTCTTGGTGTGATCAACCCAATAATCAAATATCTAATGTATTACTGTGGAGATATTGTTAAGAAAAGCTCAAACCACATAGCTAATTGCTAATAATTTTCCACTGGTTAAAATCAAGACACTGATGCATTTATGTCACAAAAGAATTTCAGTGTCATTATTAACCTCTCTGGCACATATTTGCTATATGTAGAATTGTCCTTGATTACCTAATTCTATTTCTATCCAAATTAATTTTCCCTCAGGTACTTCCTGATATTCTGGGATTCAAAAATCCCTAGAGTTGCATTTATTCCCCCAGAACCTGACTTTAGCTTTCTAACAGCTCCTCAAAACCATGTAGACTATTGTGCCTTCAATCTGTTCCCACCTAGCCACTTAAAACTGAGTTTGGGTAGCTACATTACAATTGTAAGTTGGATAAAGTATTTCCCAAAGGGATCTATGTCTCATTAAAAATGGAGACCTTAAATAATTGGAAAGCATGTTTCAAGGAGAAAATATATCCCTCTGGTACAAACAAGTGAGAGAAAAACAATCTATACTTAGGGTTTCTCTAGTGCCCCTGGTGACAGTAAAATTGTGTGTAGGCAAATGTCTACTCAGAAGGTTACCTTTTCAGGACACAGTTGTGTGTTCCTCAAACTTGGAGTATTGAGATGCAGAGTTCACTGCATGATCGGGTACCAAAGTTCATTATGTCCCACTGTTGGTGGGAGAAAGACTAGGAGAACCTGTGAACGGATACAGACTGTGCTGTTCTACAAACAGAGCAACGCTCTAGTAGCATAAAGATTAATTATGCACTGAGATAATCTATGACACAATGCACTACATCATTTTCACAAATATATCAACACTTATTTGCACAAGAAACTGTTAGATAAAAAAAAATTAAATTTAACAACCTGCAGTGAGCATAATTTGTTCATGGAAGTTTTCTTTTTAGAGTATGATACACATAAAGAAAACATTCTTCTATAAAAGTATAATACAAGAAAATTTTTGATAATGAAAAATCTTAATCCCAGAACACCAAAGATAAAACATGCCTAGTGTCTCAGAAACTGTCATCCCACATCTATCACAAATTGATGTCCAATACAGTACTTTGTGCTTCCCTGATGGCTCAGTGGTAAAGAATCTGCCTGCAATGCAGGAGACACAGATTCTGTCCCTGGGTCAGGAAGATCACCTGGGAAGAGGAAATGGCAACAAACTCCAGTATTCTTGTCTAAGGAACCCCATGAATAGAGCAGCCTTGTGGATCTATGGGATTGCAAAAGAGTCAGACAAGACTTAGCAACTAATAATTTAGTTTTAATATTTTGAGTTATATAGTAGTATAATCATAGATTTTATATTTTTGTTTCTGATTTCTTTCACTCAATATTATTTTTATGAAATTTCTCTACACTTTTGTATCTCAAGGCAGTTCATTCATTCTCATTGTTGTGTAGTTTTCCTAGGTATAAACTTACCACATAGTAATTTATTTAATACAAGAGCAGGTGTCAGCATACTTGACCTATAAGTTTTCAGTGGAACTGAACATATCATTTATTTACATGCTATTCATGGTTGCTTTCATGATTCAGAGAAAATCTGAGGGTTGTGATGAAGTTTATGAACCATGACGTCTAAAATGTACATTATTTAACACTACTGAAAAGTTTGTTAGGTCTTTAATATGTTGAAGAAAATTGAGTTTAAGAAGAGATAAGTTCTATATTATTATAAATAAAGCAATGAGGAATATTTTGTGTACATCTTTTGGTTGTCATAGTTGCTCATTTCTTTTGGGTAACATTCAAAGAATTTCATCTTTCGAGTTGTATGACATGTACATGTCCAGCTATATTAGACCCCCCTTAGAGTTTTACAAAGTGTAGCAACAAGTCTTGTTCTACTGTTAATGTGAAAAAGTCATGGTTATTCCACATCCTCACCAAGAGTGTCTAATTCAAATATTTGCATCTTGCAATTTTTTAGATTGATTGGTTTGATCAATTTGATCAAACCAGTCAATCCTAAGGAAATCAACCCTGGATATTCATTGGAAGGACTGCTGCTGAAACTGAAGCTCCAATACTTTGACCACCTGATGTAAAGAGCTGACTCATTGGCAAAGACTCTGATGGTGGGAAAGATTGAGGGCAAGAGAAGGGGGCGACAGAGGATGAAATGGTTGAATGGCACCACTGTCTCAATGGACATGAGCTTGAGCAAACTCTGGGAGACTGTGAAAGACAGGGAAACATGGCGCTGCAGTTCGGGGGGTCACAGATAATTGGACATGACTTAGTTACTGAACAATGAAGAAAAATCTTTCCGATCAGATCAGATCAGATCAGTCGCTCAGTCGTGTCCTACTCTTTGCGACCCCATGAATCGCAGCACACCAGGCCTCCCTATCCATCACCAATTCCTGGAGTTCACTCAGACTCACGTCCATCGAGTCAGTGATGTCATCCAGCCATCTCATCCTCTATCATCCCCTTCTGCTCTTGCCCCCAATCCCTCCCAGCATCAGAGTCTTTTCCAATGAGTCAACTCTTCGCATGAGGTGGCCAAAGTACTGGAGTTTCAGCTTTCGAATCATTCTTTCCAAAGAAATCTCAGGGCTGATCTCCTTCAGAATGGACTGGTTGGATCTTCTTACAGTTCAAGTGACTCTCAAGAGTCTTCTCCAACACCACAGTTCAAAAGCATCAATTCTTTGGCGCTCAGCCTTCTTCACAGTTCAGCTCTCACATCCATACATGACTACAGGAAAAACCATAGCCTTGACTAGACGAACCTTTGTTGGCAAAGTGATGTCTCTGCTTTTCAATATGCTATCTAGGTTGGTCATAACTTTCCTTCCAAGGAGTAAGCGTCTTTTAATTTCATGGCTGCAGTCACCATCTGCAGTGATTTTGGAGCCCAGAAAAATAAAGTCTGTCACTGTTTCCACTGTTTCCCCATCTATTTCCCATGAAGTGGTGGGACCAGATGCCATGATCTTCATTTTCTGAATGTTGAGCTTTAAGCCAACTTTTTCACTCTCCACTTTCACTTTCATCAAGAGGCTTTTGAGTTCTTCTTCACTTTCTGCCATAAGGGTGGTGTCATCTGCATATCTGAGGTTATTGATATTTCTCCCAGCAATCTTGATTCCAGGTTGTGTTTCTTCCAGTCGAGCGTTTCTCATAATGTACTCTGCATATAAGTTAAATAAACAGGCTGACAATATACAGCCTTGACGTACTCCTTTTCCTATTTGGAACCAGTCTGTTGCTCCATGTCCAGTTCTAACTGCTGCTTCCTGACCTGCATACAAATTTCTCAAGAGGAAGATCAGGTGGTCTGTATTCCCATCTATTTCAGAATTTTCCAGTTTATTGGGATCCACACAGTCAAAGGCTTTGGCATAGTCAAGAATGCAGAAATAGATATTTTTCTGGAACTCTCTTGCTTTTTCCATGATCCAGTGGATGTTGGCAATTTGATCTCTGGTTCCTCTACCTTTTCTAAAACCAGCTTGAACATCAGGAAGTTCACAGTTTGCTTATTGCTGAAGCCTGGCTTGGAGAATTTTGAGCATTACTTTACTAGCGTGTGAGATGAGTGCAATTGTGAGGTAGTTGGAGCATTCTTTGGCGTTGCCTTTCTTTGGGATTGGAATGAAAACCGACCTTTTCCAGTCCTGTGAGCACTGCTGAGTTTTCCAAATTTGCTGGCATATTGAGTGCAGCACTTTCACAGCATCATCTTTCAGAATTTGGAATAGCTCTAGTGGAATTCTATCACCTCCACTAGCTTTGTTTGTCGTGATGCTTTCTAAGGCCCACTTGAGTTCACATTCCAGTATGTCTGGCTCTAGGTCAGTGATCACACCATCATTATTATCTGGGTCGTGAAGGTCTTTTTTGTACAGTTCTTCTGTGTTTTCTTGCCATCTCTTCTTAATATCTTCTGCTTCTGTTAGGTCCATACCATTTCTGTCCTTTATCGAGCCCATGTTTGCATGAAATGTTCCTTTGGTATCTCTGACTTTCTTGAAGAGATCTCTAGTCTTTCCCATGCTGTTGTTTTCCTCTATGTCTTTGCACTGATCGCTGAAGAAGGCTTTCTTATCTCTTCTTGCTATTCTTTGGAACTCTGCATTCAGATGCTTATATCTTTCCTTTTCTCCTTTGCTTTTCACTTCTCTTCTTTTCACAGCTATTTGTAAGGCCTCCCCAGACAGCCATTTAGCTTTTTTGCATTTCTTTTCCATGGAGATGGTCTTGATCCCTGTCTCCTGTACAATGTCATGAACCTCAGTCCATAGTTCATCAGGCACTCTATCTATCAGATCTAGGCCCTTAAATCTATTTCTCACTTCCACTGTATAATTATAAGGGACTTGATTTAGGTCATACCTGAATGGTCTAGTGGTTTTCCATACTTTCTTCAATTTAAGTCTGAATTTGGCAATAAAGAGTTCATGGTCTGAGCCACAGTCAGCTCCTGGTCTTGTTTTTGCTGACTATATAGAGCTTCTCCATCTTTGGCTGCAAAGAATATAATCAATCTTTAGATGAATCATAATACTGTGTTTATTTACTGTTAACTTTTAATTTGTTTTACTTATTGGAGGGCTAATAAATTTGGATATCCACTTCTGTGAGGAGTCTATGTGATCCTGAATTTGAATAACAAGCCACACCGAAGAGCCATGATTAAAAACCTGTGGATTCCTGAAACTCATTGTATCCCCAAAGCTTCATGACATCACTATTGCAGGTTAATACAGTCTAGATTAATAGCATAATTTTTTTCCTTTGAAATTAAGTGATTTCTTTTTTTTTTTTTTTTTTTTAACATTTTCCAAATTTCTAGTACTTTTCAATAGTAGACATGGATTTAAACATCATGGATGGAGAAGCCTGGTAGGCTGCAGTCCATGGGGTTACACAGAGTTGGACACGACTGAAGCGACTTAGCAGCAGCAGCAGCAGAGTCATATGTATTTTATAGACAAAGAGTGTATCAGCTGGAGAGGACATTAAAGTTAATCTAGTTGAAGTCTTATTTTACACAGGGGGCTCAGAGGCATTGAAAAGAAGTTTTGTTTTAAAGTTAGAGTTGCTCTGCTACCTGGATCATAGCACATTTCTAGAGAGAGATATCTGGGGACGTTAAATGTTGCTGCCTCTATATTTAACACAGAAATTTGCACTTATTGAATTGCTGAACACTCATACTGCTTTATTTTTACAAATATAGTTATACAGCCAGTGACCCACATGTATCTCTCTGTTTTCTGCATTGGACATATGCTCAAATCTATCATTGTGGCATCATATTTGTACTTAAGTATTTCAGTGGCAGAGGCTTCTTTTATGGCTCAACACTTAAAGAATCTACCTGCGATTCAGGAGACATAGGAGATGTGGGTTTGATCCCTGGGTCTGGAAGATGTCCTGGAGAAGGAAATGGCAACTCACTGCAGTATTCTTGCCTACAGAATTCCATGGACATAAGAGCCTGGAAGGTTCCATGGGGCTGCAAAAAGTCAGACATGACTGAGCAACTAAGCACACACACACATTTCAGTTGCAAAGATGAAGGGATCAAGCTACAGGAACTTACTGTAGTCTAACCCCATTAGTCTAACGGGATTCCCAAGTGCACAGTGGTAAAGAATATGCCTGTCAATGCAGGAGACACAAGAGACACAGGTTCAACTCCTAGGTGGGGAAGATCCCCTGGAGGAGGAAATGGCAACCCACTCCAGTATTCTTACCAGGAAAGTTCTATGAACAGATGGGCCTGGCAGGGTACATGGTGCCACAAGAGTTGGGCATAACTGAGTGACTGTGTACACAAGCACAAATTAGCCTATGACACACTGTCACTGATAACGCTGCAGTTGTACGATGACAGGTTTTATCAGTCGTTGTTGGATATATGAGACGGAAGTGATGTAAGAAGGGGAGTGAGGTGATGCAATTGAAGCAGACAGGCTAGAACACATCAGCGTCTTTAGTGCAGATTTCTTATTTTGAAAAATCTCAAGAGAGAAGTGTTATTATACATTCTTACATATTTTTTTTAAATTTTTAGTTATTGATTCCTAAAATAATTTTCCCATAATTGGTTATTCAACCATGCAAGGATAAGGCAATGACAACCCACTCCAGTACTCTTGCCTGGAGAATCCCAGGGATGGGGGAGCCTGGTGGGCTGCCATCTATGGGGTCGCACAGAGTCAAACATGACTAAAGCAACTTAGTAGCAGCAGCAACAACCATGCGAATTTTGGGAGAGGCAAAATCAGTCAGTCAATCTCATTGTTGGCCTTCTATTTAACGGGCTTATTTTTTTTTTTTTTCTTTTTTGTACCACACAAGTAGATCTAATAAAATGGGCCAATTTTAGATGAAATCATTCTTTATATACTATAATAAATTTCCATCATATAGATGAAAGTTGGTTATTCATGGCAATCTATTGACAGTCTATTTTGCTTGGAATTTAATATATTTCAATGTTCTTCTGCTATATTTCTGCTTATAAGCAGCAGTTCCTAAACAGTTAGCATGAATCGATGAAATACTTTAGAGATAGACTTTTGAAGCTTTTATCTAAAAAAAGAATTTTCTGTAGGATTTTATCCACATGAGACCTTTGGCTAAAATGCCATAATGTCTAACAAAAGCCTCCCTGAGTAATGGAGGCGTTTCTTAGACTACTTATATCTAGAATATTTTCACAAAAAGAAGTTTTATAGGACAGTTTGAAAACCTAAAGCTTTAGTGGCTTTTAGCTTTATAATTTTAATCGGTAATTAATGTTTTCCAGTCTTGCAAGGTTTTTCAAATATATGACCACATCCACACTTTCTTAACAAATAGATTTAGCTCTAGCCTTCAAGAAATAAAAACAGAAACAGATGAAATAGTCAAATATCAAGAGCTTATAGCTCTTTGTTCTTGTATGTGTGTGTGCTCAGTCATGTTCTATGTTTTATGACCCCATGAACTGTAGTCTGCCAGAATCCTCTCTCCATGGAATTTTCCAGGTAAGAATACTGGAGTAGGTTGCCATTTCCTCCTCCAGGGGATCTTCCAACCTAGGAATTGAACTTGCATCCCTTGCATTGGCAGATAGATTCTTGGCCATTGTACCACCTAGTATAATTAATATGCACATCTTCATAGAGTCATTATTTTAGTATCCACGCGGTGTGACGAACCTTTCCCTAAATATGTTGTGTGTGTAATGTATATACTGCAATATACATATATATTTATACTATTCCTCTGGTAATTTTTTACTGACATATAATTAACACTCAAAAATGTATGCAGTGTTTTAATTTATTAGGTGTCTGTTTATTTTCCTTTTGTGACCCAGACAACATGGAGTGTTTTGGATAACAGTATGGAATGCTCAGTCCTTCAACAAAGAATTCTCACAAATAGGATGAAATAACATAACACTTAAGTAGATGACTGTTCATCACAAAAAGACAGAGACATTAAAACAGGCATGAGAAGAGGAAACAAAGAAAGGAAATTATCATGGAGGAAGTGATGAAGTTGATAGTTGATAAAAAAAAAAAAAAAAAAACTAAGTTGATGGCATCCAGCCCCATTACTGCATGGTGAATAGAAGCGGAAAGTGTGGAAGCAGTGACAGATTTCCTCTTCTTGGGCTCCAAATCACTGTGGAGGGTGACTGCAGCCATGATAGCAGAAGACAATTGCTTCTTGGCAGGAAAGCATTGACAAACCCAGACAGTGTGTTGAAAAGCAGAGCCATTACTCTGCCATATGGTCAAGGATATGGTCTTCCCAGTGGTCACATATGGTTGTGGGAGCTGGACTGTAAAGAAAGCAGAATGACAAAGAATTGAAGCCCTGGAACAGTGGTGCTGGAGAAGACTCCTGAAGGTCCCTTGGACAGCATGGAGACCAAACCTGTCAATCTTAAGTGAGATCAACCCTGAATATTCACTGGAAGGACTGATGCTGAAGCTGAAGTTCCAATATTTTAGTCATCTGATGCGAACAGATCACTCATTGGAAAAATCCCTGATGCTGAGAAAGATTGAGAGCAGAAGGAAAAGAGGACATCAGAGGATGAGATGGCTGGATGGCATCACTGATGCAATGAATGTGAACTTGTGCAAACTCTGGGCCATGGTGAGGGACAGGGAGGCCGAGTGTGCTACAGACCATGGGGTTGCAAAGAGTCGGACGTGACTGAGCGACTGAACAACAACAACGACAGCATGATGATGCACGATACTAATGTTCTGTCCGTTGGACTTTATACCCATACTACTGTTCCGTCCATTGGTCCTTATAGCCTTCTTTCCTTCCTTTTATCCAAGCTTTATCAATTAAAATTGACAAATAGCACATATAAGGTATTCAAAATGAAGATCTGATATATGTATGTGTTGTGAAATGGTCACCACTGTATGGCTAGTAAACAGTTCATTAATTCATAGAGTTAACGTTTAGAGTGTGTGTATGATGAGGACCATTAACATCTATTCTCCTGGCAAATTTCAAGTTTATAACATAGAATTATTACTTAGAGTCATCATATACATTAGATCCCCAGAACTTAATCACTGAATAATAGTAAGTTTGGCCATTATTACTCATTTCGCCCACCTTTGAGACCTTGGAAAAAACCACCAGTCTACTCTCTAATTCTATAAGTTTCAACTTTTAAGATTCAACATATATGTGAAACTATACAGTATTTACCTTTATCTGTCTGCCTATTTTAGTCAGCATAATGCATTTATGGTTCTTCCATCAGTGGTAAACAAAGCTTCTTGAATTCTACAAGACACAGTTTTGTCCCTCTCAAGACCCATCTAATTGTCAGATCCTCTGCCCACTATCATTTTGTCTCCCAAGTAGAATAATTGTTAGATCTAAGACTGAATATATCTATCAAAAGATACACTAGTTTTAGATTTTATTTTGGATTTACAATCCTCATTTTTTATTTCATAATGATTTTGAGATTTCTTATAAGTTATATAGTTAATCAAGTAATGCCTCTTATTAGCATAGTTTATATTCATTTGTATAGAAAGTACAGTGTATGCCATAGAACATAAAGAGACTCAAAGATTTCTCAGGAAATTCAATAATTCTTAAGGTAGCTGAAAGAATAAACCCACAAAATTTGACAAAATTAGAAAATTCTGGAAAGTTTTCAACAAAGGGAAAGCACAATATGTAAATTCTTGATACATGAATCGAAGTATGCAATATTTCAGAACTAAAATATTTCTAAAACTTAGACTTTATAACAACAAATTCTCATTTGAACTGTTTAAGACAACTTTGTTTCTCTTGCATCATGCAGTATAAGTGATATATATATATATATATATATGATATAAACACAAAAACAACAATATGTGTGTACTTGTGACTATGAGAGTGTGTGAAATATAAACCTTTAAAATCACATTTAAAGTTTCAGTTTTTGCAGGGCCTGTTTCACATCCTTGTTCCTTAGGCTGTAAATCAGAGGGTTCAACATGGGAATCACGAGGGTGTAAAACAACGAGGACATTTTGTCTTCATCTAGAGAGTAGGATGAACTCAGCCTGAAATACATGAAAAATACAGTTCCCTGGAAAATTGCCACAGCAGTTAGGTGGGAGGTGCAGGTGGAGAAAGCTCTGAACCTTCCTTCAGCAGAGTGGATCTTCAAGACTGCTAGAATGATATAACAATAAGAGACAAGGACTCCTGAAATGGAGGTCAGTTCAACACAGCCAAAAAAAATGAATAATGCCAATTCATTAACCCGTGTATCAGAGCATGAAAGGGAGAGAAGTGGAGGTAAGTCACAAAAAAAGTGGTTAATCACATTTGACCCACAGAAGCATAAGCGGAATGCTAATGTCGTGTGTATCAAAGTATCTGTCATTCCCAACAGGTAAACCCCCGCCATGAGCAGGGAGCACAGCCTGCTGGACATGCTGACCGCATAGAGCAAGGGGCTGCTGATGGCCTTGTACCGGTCATAGGCCATCACTGCCAGCAGGAGACACTCACAATCTATAAAGTTAGAGAAGACCAAAAATTGCAGAGCACAGCCACAGAAGGAGATTGATCTCTTTTTGGCTAAAAGGTCCACCAGCATCTTGGGGCCAATGGCTGTGGAATAGCAGAGGTCACAGAAGGAGAGGTGGCTGAGGAAAAAGTACATGGGTGTGTGCAGCTGGGGATCCATCCTAATCAAAATAATCATTCCCAGATTTGCCAAAAGGTTAATGAGATAGACAATAACAAACATGATAAATAAGATCATCTTGACTTCAGGCTTATCCGTAATTCCCCACAATATGAACTCAGTTAAGGAGGAGCAGTTTCCTCTTTTCATTCTTCTGTCTTCTTGTCTAAACTTTTGAGGAAATGATCAAGAAAATGATACACGTAAGGGAACCACCTTGGGGTGTTCACAAAATATCTGCAGGGAAGAACACAATTTATTTCTACAATGGTCTTTTTTTTTTTTTTTAATATTTTCAGCCTGGTGTCTCTAACATCAGTGTTTTTTGCACACTGTTTTGAAGATGTGATGAGATATCAGTTCATCCAAATATCCCTCTTGATACAAGGAAGGTAGTGCTCAGAGGAACTGAAGAGTTCATGACAACAACCAGTCAATCCCCAAAGGAAATCGGCCCTGATTATTCATTGGAAGGACCGGCTGATGCTGAAGCTGAAGCTCCAATACTTTGGCCACCTGTTGCAAAGAACCAACTCATTAGATTCATTCAACCAATTCATTAGAAAAGATCCTAATGCTGGGAAAGATTGAATGCAAAAGAAGAAGGAGCAGAAGATGAGATTGTTAGATAACATCACCAACTCAACTGACATAGATTTGAACAAACTCCAAGAGACAGTGAAGGACAAGGAAGCCTAGAGAGCTGCAGTCCATGGGGTCACAAAGAGTCAGACACGACGTTGTGACTGAACAACAACAACAACACAGGCAGTAGCATACCTCAGAAATTACATCTAGATTTGCACAGAAGTTTCTCAACTGCCTATCTCAGGTATTTTTATTATTATCAGATTGATAGCAATACCTCTTTAAAGAATGCCCATTGATCAAGTCATTTTCTGAGTGTGTGCCTGCATGCGTGCTCTGTCGCTAAACTCTGTTTGACTCGTTGTGTTCTCATAGACTGCAGCCCTCCAGGCTCCCTATCCATGGGATTTTCCAGGCAAGATTCTTATCCCAATATTCTGGGAGGTGGGTCATAGAGGATCCTGCTGTGATGTATGTCAGAGAGTGTTTTGCCTATGTTCTCCTCTAGGAGTTTTATAGTTTCTGGTCTTACATTTAGATCTTTAATCCATTTTGAGTTTATTTTGGTGTATGGTGTTAGAAAGTGGTCTAGTTTCATTCTTTTACAAGTGGTTGACCAGATTTCCCAGCACCACTTGTTAAAGAGATTGTCTTTAATCCATTGTATATTCTTGCCTCCTTTGTCAAAGATAAGGTGTCCATATGTGCGTGGATTTATCTCTGGGCTTTCTATTTTATTCTATTGATCTATATTTCTGTCTTTGTGCCAGTACCATACTGTCTTGATAACTGTGGCTTTGTAGTAGAGCCTGAAGTCAGGCAGGTTGATTCCTCCAGTTCCATTCTTCTTTCTCAAGATAGCTTTGGCTATTCAAGGTTTTTTGTATTTCCATACAAATTGTGAAATTATTTGTTC
Source organism: Bos grunniens (assembly GCF_055505025.1). Lineage (NCBI taxonomy): Eukaryota > Metazoa > Chordata > Mammalia > Artiodactyla > Bovidae > Bos > Bos grunniens. Next base: position 80,062,018 of record NC_141179.1, on the reverse strand, counting down.
TAGTTCTGTGAAGAATACTGTTGGTAGCTTGATAGGGATTGCGTTGAATCTATAAATTGCTTTGGGTAGTATACTCATTTTCACTATATTGATTCTTCCAATCCATGAAATGAGACCTAATTAACCTTAAAAGCTTCTGCACATCAAAGGAAACTATTAGCAAGGTGAAAAGACAGCCTTCAGAATGGGAGAAAATAATAGCAAATGAAGCAACTGACAAACAACTAATCTCAAAAATATACAAGCAACTCTTACAGCTCAACTCCAGAAAAATAAACGACCCAATCAAAAAATGGGCCAAAGAACTAAATAGACATTTCTCCAAAGAAGACATACAGATGGCTCACAAACACATGAAAAGATGCTCAACATCACTCATTATCAGAGAAATGCAAATCAAAACCACTATGAGGTACCATTTCACACCAGTCAGAATGGCTGCGATCCAAAAGTCTACAAAAAATAAATGCTGGAGAGGGTGTGGAGAAAAGGCAACCCTCTTACACTGTTGGTGGGAATGCAAACTAGTACAGCCACTATGGAGAACAGTGTGGAGATTCCTTAAGAAACTGGAAATAGAACTGCCTTATGATCCAGCAATCCCACTGCTGGGCATACATACTGAGGAAACCAGAAGGGAAAGAGACATGTGTACCCCAATGTTCATCACAGCACTGTTTATAATAGCCAGGACATGGAAGCAACCTAGATGTCCATCAGCAGATGAATGGATAAGAAAGCTGTGGTACACATACACAATGGAGTATTACTCAGCCATTAAAAAGAATACATTTGAATCAGCTCTAATGAGGTGGATGAAACTGGGGCCTATTATACAGAGTGAAGTAAGCCAGAAGGAAAAACACCAATACAGTATACTAACGCATATATATGGAATTTAGAAAGATGGTAACAATAACCCGGTGTACGAGACAGCAAAAGAGACATTGATGTATAGAACAGTCTAATGGACTCTGTGGGAGAGGGGGAGGGTGGGAAGATTTGGGAGAATGACATTGAAACATGTAAAATATCATGTAAGAAACGAGTTGCCAGTCCAGGTTCGATACACGATACTGGATGCTTGGGGCTAGTGCACTGGGACGACCCAGAGGGATGGTATGGGGAGGGAGGAGGGAGGAGGGTTCAGGATGGGGAACACATGTATACCTGTGGCGGATTCATTTTGATATTTGGCAAAACTAATACAATTATGTAAAGTTTAAAAATAAAATAAAATTAAAAAAACAAACAAACAAACAAAAAAAAAGATTCTTATCCCATGGAGAGGGAAGCCTGGTGGGCTGCAGTTCATGAGGCCGCAACGAGTGAGACAGAACTTAGCGACAGAACATACACTCAGAAAATGACTAAGTCAGTGGGCATTCTTTAAAGAGGTATTGCTATCTACCCGATAATAATAAAAAAAAGACCGGAGATAGATAGCTGAGAAACTTTGTCTATTTCTAGATGTTCTTCCTAACTAAACTACTGCCATAAGCTCTATAATTTCTCTGAGCACTGTATTCTTTGTATCGAGAAGGATATTTAGATGAATTGACATCTTGTTACATTGCCAAAGCAGTGTGAAAAAAAACACCGATGCTAGAGACAGCAGGCTGGAAGTATATGAACAGCCATTTACTATGCTGAAAAAATTCCTTGGATACAAAATTTTATTTTCATTATCAAGTTGCACATAAAACATAATTTAAAATATTTATTATTAGTTTTACAATCTATACCATGCACTGATAACAATGAAAATAATTATTATTGATCCTAGTCTTTAGTATTTAGTGAGACATGAAATAAGTAGCATTGAAACCTTGCTCGAAAAATTCATCACTGCTTTGCCACATGACTTATTACCTATTTATAGAGTTTCTGCTGCCAAAGGAGGAGTCTCTTAAACAACGAAAAATGCTAAAATGAAGTGAAAACCACAGAATCTAACACCTACTATTGCATCTCTTTGGATTTTAAGGGACTTTTATATTATAAAAGTGGAAATAGGTTTAGGGACAATAAATGCTCCTGCGATACATAGGTTTCTCTGTCTAGTATGTATGCACTATGTGTCTGTCATGTTTGCATGCAGATTACATGTCTCTGACATACATAAAAACAGTGAGTGGGTAAGGAATTTTTTCTTTTGACCTTAGTAGCTATGGGGCATCACATGAAGATGAATATGCATATTTTAATTTTTAAATTCACCTGTACAGTATATTTTTAAATAAAAGAGAACAAACCCACCAAGCCCCCTTTAAATTCACCTATATGCTACTCTGATTATAAAAGAAGTAATATCTTTCCTATAAACCAGAATCAAAATAAATTAACTTAATAGTTATATTATGGATATTAACAAGTATAGAATCTGCCAGTTCTGAGAAGAAAATATTGTTCCTGAACATTAAATTACAGAATGTATTCAACTGAGTAAACAGGTATAAAATGTTTTATTTATAAATTGATTTTCCCCCTAATGTGAATGTTTTTGTCCTATATTCTTTAAATCAGGACCTCAAAACCTACCTGAGATGAGCTGGTCTTAGGTAGCTGAACAGTTAGCAGATAGCATTTTATTTTACTAGGTACATTGGGATTTAAATCCCTGGGCCACTGCCTTTGGGTTTTGGTGTTGTACAAACATGTCATTAATTATGTTTCTGCTTCTGCATATTGGCTCATGGATTCAGGGACAAATTTAGCACAGGATGACCTTGTATACATCAATTATTTAGTGACCTTGTCACTAAATTAATCTAGCATAAGGGGGGCTTCCCTCGTAGCTCAATCGGTAAAGGATCTGCCTGCAATTCAGGAGACCCGGGTTTGATTCCTGGGTCAGAAAGATCCCTGGAGAAGGAAATGGCAACCCACTCCAGTACTCTTGCCTGGAAAATCCCATGGATAGAGGAGCCTGGCAAGCTACAGTCCATGGGGTCCCAAGGGTTGTGCACGACTTAGTGACTAAACCACCACCACCAAGGATTAAGCAGTATGAGTGAATATAGAGAGAAATGTTTCCATAATACATGATGAAAATATTTAAAAACCATACATGTGTATATATAACAAAGAACTTGTATCCAAAATATATAAATTTTCATCAATAGTAAAAAAAAAAAAAGTGAGCAAAAAAAAAATTGAACAAATATTCTCAACAAGATGATAAATAAGCAAAAGGTTAATGCTTAAGAATTTCATTCTTATGTGAATCAGTAGGTATTAAGGCAGTGGCATGGAGAAGGCAGTGGCACCCCACTCCAGCACTCTTGCCTGGAAAATCCCATGGGCGGAAGAGCCTGGTAGGCTGCAGTCCATGGGGTCACTAAGAGTCAGACACGACTGAGCGACTTCACTTTCACTTTTCACTTTCATGAATTGGAGGAGGAAATGACAACCCACTCCAATGTTCTTGCCTGGAGAATCCAGGGGTGGGGGAGCCTGGTGGGCTGCCATCTATGGGGTCGCACAGAGTCGGACACAACTAAATCGACTTAGCAGCAGCAGCAGCAGCAGTAGCAGCAAGGCAGTGGCAATAAAACCACAATAAGATAACATGACCTAAATGTTAATGGACTGAAATTAAATACTGATCATAACTAATTTTCTGTTTTATCTGAATTCTCATTTGCGAAATACACAGGTTTTCATATCAGTTTGGGTGTTTTCTCAGCTCTTTTCAATTTTTTTGTTTGTTTTTCTACTTCTTTTCCTTATAAATCTGAGAAATTATTTATGCTAAAATTCATAAATGTAGTACATATATAATTTTGTAAAAGTGAATCTCAATTTTTTAAAATGCTTTATATATGTCATTGTCATTCTTGCCTATGAGGAGCTCAACAGTAAAATGTCTGTAGCCTGTAGAGACATCACTGAGGCAAATCTCAAACCACAATATGATTGCTAATAATTCCCCACTAAAATTAAGAAGGGCTCCCAGGTAGCTCAGTGGTGGAGAATCCAACTACCAATACAGGAGACTCAGAAGACAGATGCTCGATCCCTGGTTCAGTAAGATCCCCAGAGGAGGAAATGGCACCCCACTCCAGTATTCTTGCCTGGAAAATTCCATAGACAGAGGAGCCTGGCAGGCTACAATCCAGGGGTTGCAAAGAGTTGGACATGACTGGGCATGCACACACACACACACACACACACAAAATCAAGAAACCAATTATGTTTCAAAAGCGTTTTGCTACCATTACTTCTCTGTTACACATATGGTGTATGTAAAATTGTTCTCAATCCCCTAATTCTACTCCTATCCACATTAATTTTTCCCTTAAGTACATCCCTATCTTCAGGGATGCAAAAATCCCTTGGGTTACATTTTGTTCAGCCAGAAGCAAGTGTTAATTTTTTAACAGGCCTGCTCCTCAAAAACATGTGGACTAACACCATTTCTATCTTCCCCCACATAACAATTTAAACCTGAGTTTGGGCAGCCACATTATAAATTGCAAGGTGGGTAACCTAAAATATCTCCCAATGGGGTTGGTGCTTCATTAAAAATGGAGATTTTAAGTAATCAAAAAACATCTTAAGGAGAAAATGTATGCTTCAGATACAAGTGAGGAAAAAAAAGTGATTAGGTTTTTCCTGGTGCCTCTGCTGACACGAAAACAATTTTATGTCGGCAAATACTACCCAAAGGTGATCTTTTTTTAATATAATGGTCAGTTCCTCAAACCTCGAGTAGTATGACACAGAGCTCATTGCATGGTCTGGTATTAAAGTGCATTTGAGCTCCCCGCTGCTGTGAGACTGACCAGGAGAGTCAGCGGGTGGACGAACGCAGTGATGTTCTACAAGCAAGGCAGCGCTTTCAGTGATATAAGGATTAATAATGTACTGAGATACTCTGGTATTTATACTCTACATCAATTTCATAAGTCTATATGAATAATCATTTTATATAAGAAAATTTTAGACTTAAAATATTAATATTTTTTATAATCTCATAGAAAAAAAATAAAGACGGTGATTTTAAAGTATAATATACATACAGAAAAAATTTCCATCTAAAAATGTAGCTTGCAAAAAATCTTTCAAAAATGGAAATATTCCTGCACCCAGAACCAAAAAAAAAAAAAAATTAGATTCTCAGAAAAAGTCTCTACATCCATTAGAAATTGATTTTCCATATCATATGTGAGTTTGTTTATTTTTATTTATTTTTTTATATTTTATTTTATTTTTTAACTTTACAATATTGTATTGGTTTTGCCATATATCAACATGAATCTGCCACAGGTATACACATGTTCCCCATCCTGGACCCTCCTCCATCCTCCCTCCCCGTACCATCCTTCTGGGTCATCCCAGTGCACCGGCCCCAAGCATCCAGTATTGTGCATCAAACTTGGACTGGTGACTCATTTCATATATGATATTATACATGTTTCAATGCCATTTTCCCAAATCATCCCACCCTCGCCCTCTCCCACAGAGTCCAAAAGACTGTTCTATACATCAGTGTCTCTTTTGCTGTCTCGTATACAGGGTTATCGTTACCATCTTTCTAAATTCCATATATATGCGTTAGTATACTGTATTGGTGTTTTTCTTTCTGGCTTACTTCACTCTGTATAATAGGCTCCAGTTTCATCCACCTCATTAGAACTGATTCAAATGTATTCTTTTTAAATTTTTAAGGTACATAGTAGTGAAATCATACAGATTTTACACTCTTATGTCTGACTTTTTTCACTCAAGATTATGTTTGTGAAGTTTTCCCATGCTCTTGTATGAGGATGTAGTTATTCATTCTCATTGCTGTGTACTTTTCCAGCATACAAACTTATCATAAAGTCATTTGTCTAATCTAAAGCAGGAGTCAGTGAACTCGACCTGTTAAGTTTTATTGGAGCTGTGACACACCATTCATTCATGTATTACGGATGGCTGCTTTTGTGATAGAGGACAAAACAGTTGTACCAAGATTTTATGGTCTACAAACCTAAAATATACATTATTAAATACTTTCAGAAAAGTATGTCAAGTCTTGATCTAATGTATTAAAAGAAATGAGTTGCTTTTGATGTTACACTACTGTAATTAATACAATGGTGAACATTTCTATGAATGTCTTTTGGGTGCATATTCATTCTATATGCTTGGACATACTTCTAGGAATAATATTTTTGGTCCTAGGACATTTATTTGTTCAGCTATAGGAGACTCAGGTAATGGCACCCCACCCCAGTACTCTTGCCAGGAAAATCCCATGGGCGGAGGAGCCTGGTAGGCTGCAGTCCATGGGGTCGCTGAGGGTTGGACACGACTGAACGACTTCACTTTCACTTTTCACTTTCATGCATTGGAGAAGGAAATGGCAACTCACTCCAGTGCTCTTGCCTGGAGAATCCCAGGGACGGGGGAGCCTGGTGGGCTGCTGTCGATGGGGTTGCACAGAGTCGGACACGACTGAAGCGACTTAGCAGCAGGAGACTCACACATAGAATCTCACCGGGTGCAGTGTCAAATCTCAATCTACTGTCAGTGCATAAAACCATGCTTGTTTCACATCCTCAGTGTCAAGTCTCAATCTACTGTCAGTGCATAAAACCATGCTTGTTTCACATCCTCAGTGTCAAATCTCAATCTACTGTCAGTGCATAAAAACCATGCTTGTTTCACATCCTCAACAATAGTAGATTCTTGTTTACTATTTGGTGTGTAAATAAGTACTTTTGCCATTTGGTAAATGTCAACACAGCTCTTAACATATTATTTCACTTCCATTTACTTCAGCACTAATAAAGTCGGATATCTATCCGCTTCTATAAGTGAAAGTTTGCAGCCTCAAGCCGGGAGCTACTGCAGAATTCATGACCTCCAGAGGAAAGGATTTTGATCTGGAGTCAGAGAGGAGGCTTGATTACTTGAAGTTTTTGTGTAATAAAGTTTTATTAAAGTATAAAGGGATAGAGCAAGCTCTGACATCAGAAGGGGGAGGAAAGAGTGACCCCCTTGCTAGCTTTTAGCAAGGAGTTATATATCTGTTGCAGAATCACCTCAAAACTGAGAGAGTTGTATCAGGCCCCTCTCCCACAACATGCATTTTTGAGACAGCCCGGGGCACAAGGCGAGTCATCCCTGGCCATAAAACAATTGACATGAACCTTAAAGAAAGGAAGATTTCCAGGCTATTACATAGTTTCATTAGCACAGCTTAAGAGAACATTCCCATGAGTAAGACATAGGGATTTGTTGAGCCATTATCAGTTCAAGGTTTGAGAAAAGTTAAGTCCAGGCTGAATCAGGAGTCTTCCTGACAACACAGAATTTAAAACAAACCTCCTTTTAATTTTGTACAGAGAGGGAACAAACAAAACAAACAAAAAACACCTGCCACTTGCATTCTATTTCCTCTGCTTGGGGATCCCTAGCCTTCCTGCCTGTTACCCTCTCATAAGGAGTCCATGAGATGTTGAACTTGGATAACAGGGCATGTAAAACAGCTGTTTTTAAAGTTTTTGGCCCCCTAAAACTCACACTGTCTTAATGGCTTCATGTAACTGACATTTCAGGTCGAGTGAGTGAGTGAAAGTCACTCAGTCGTGTCCAACTCTTTGCAACCCCGTGTACTATACAGTCCATGGAATTCTCCAGGCAGAATACTAGAGTGGGTAGCCTTTCCCTTCTCCAAGGGATCTTCCCAACCCAGGGATCAAACCCAGGTCTCCCTAATTTCAGGCAGATTCTTTACCAGCTGAGACACAAGGGAAGCCCTAGAATACTGGAGTGGGTAGCCTTTCTCTACTCCAGGGCATCTTCCCGACCCAGGAATTGAACTGGGGTCTCCTGCACTGCAAGCAGATTCTTTACCAACTGAGATACCCGGCCTATATGTTCAGATCAATTCTTTGACTGAATGTGAAGTGACTCTTTTTGTTGTTTCTTTATATTCTTTCCACTGATATGGATGGATTTATGCCACAATAAAGCCATATTTTATAGAGGCAGATCATATCACCTGAAAAGAGCCTTGGAGGTAATATAGCTTAAATCCCTCTTCTACACAGGGTGATCTGAGGGGTAGAAAGCAAGAGTGAGTATTTAGAGTGGTGTTCCTGCCTGGTTTATAGCATGGTTCTAACTAAAGAGAAAGACATCCAGGGTGGTTAAAGATTTCTGCCTCTAGCTTTAACCCAGAGAAGGCAATGGCAGCCCACTCCAGTAACTTGCCTGGAAAATCCCATGGACGGAGGAGACTGGAAGGCTGCAGTCCATGGGGTCTCGAAGAGTCAGACACGACTGAGTGACTTCACTTTCACTTTTCACTTTCATGCGTTGGAGAAGGAAATGGCAACCCACTCCAGTGTTCTTGCCTGGAGAATCCCAGGGACAGAGGAGCCTGGTGGGCTGCCCTCTATGGGGTCGCACAGAGTTGGACACGACTGAATCGACTTAGCAGCAGCAGGAGCAGCTTTAACCTGGATCCTCCTACTTACCTGTGTGTTGAACATTACTGCTTTTCTATTTATAACGAGTATACTTGTACAGCCTGTAACAAGTATGAGTCTGTCTGTCCTCTGTATTAGACATTTACCAAATCTAACATTGCTTTGCCATGATTTAGTTCAGTTCAGTCTCTCAGTCGTGTTTGACTCTTGGTGACCCCACGGACTGCAGCACGCCAGACTTTCTTGTCCATTCCCAACTCCCAGAGCTTGCTCAAACTCATGCCATTGAGTTGGTGATTGCCATGTTTATGCTAAAGTATTTCAGTGGCAAGGATGAAGAAAGAGGTCAAGATATAGGAATTTGACTGTAATATTAAAACATTACACATATCATTGATAAATTGCAATTGAACAATGATATTTTCCATGAGCCATTGGTGAATGTATGAGGATAATGTGATGTGAAGACATTATAATGGTAAAGAATGAAGAATATTGAAATTTACAAGCTAGAATAAAGTTTTTGATGTATTGTTCCCTTTTTTTCACAGATTACTCTCAAGAAAGAAGAATCATTTTGCCCATATTCCTATCTGAGTTAGAAATTATTTTTTAAAAAATTCCATAATTTCTCATTAGTTTTTTCAATTTGAGGAGAGGAAGCCTACAATTAACTGAATCAGTGAGTTCTATTTTTGGAATTCCATTTAATGGGCTTAAAATTTTCTTCTATTTATATATTCCCTACTAGATACAATATAATGGGCTAGTATTTATGTTGAATTAGTCTTTAGATGGTGACATAAAACTGATCATATATATGAGGATGGATTAATTAGATCCATGTTTATTAATCTCTGAATTAATGGTAGGCCACTGACACCCTATTTTAACTATATTTCTACTATATTTTCTGCCATTTTGCAGCTCATCAGTTCAGTTCAGGTCAGTCAGTCGTGTCCTACTCTTTGCGACCCCATGGACTATAGCCTACCAGGCTCCTCTGTCCATGGGATTTTCCAGGCAATAGTACTGGAGTGGATGCAACAAGTCAAAAGAAGTCTAAGTAAATTGAAGTATGCCAGGAGTACACATATTTAAGTCTTTTCTATTATGCAAGAATTATCCTAATTTTTTCACTATGAGAATTTTTCTTAACATGGCATAGTGCTTTACAAATACCACCCTGAACAACAGAGGAATTATGTAGGCTTTATTTTTCCATTCTGAAATATTGTCACATAACGTCATTTTACAATGGCAGCAGGAAAATTGAAGACCATCAGAGGCTTTTAATTTTATAATTGCAATGGATAAATATGTCTCTTTCAGTACATTATGGTATTTTAAATACATGGTCACATTCTAGCTTTCTCAACAAACTAATTTAGTGCTTTAGCCTTCAGGAAACCAGATCAGAAGCAGATGAAATAGTCAAATAGCAAGAACTTAGAGCTTATTCTTTCTAGTGAAATTAATAAGCATGTCTTTATAGTATATTATCTTAATGTCCAAAACTATTTTATGGATCTTCCAAACAAACATGTGTATATATGTTCAATATGTTAACTATACTCTAATATACATTTTTAAGCTACTTATCAAACCCTCATTTAATTTTGTACTACTGACGTATAATTAGCAGTGAAAAGGTGTTGTCTTCTATTTTTAGCTTATTATATATTTGTTTATTTGATCTTCCAGACAACATGTAGTGCTTTGTTTATATAATGCAATGCTCAGTCTTTAGCAAAGAACTCTGATAACCAGGGTGATATAAAGCAATTTTTTACATAGGTGGTTTTTTGTGAACCACAAAGAGACAAAGAGGGGTATTTCATCAGAGCTAAGAGTAAGGAAAATGGAAGGAAATTGGTGTGCAGAGAGTCACAGAAGAATCCATAGCTGATAATGAAGCACAATTATGTACTTCACCATGATTCTGTCCACTGTCCTTTAACTTATTTTACTCTTTTTTTTAAACTGTATTCAGATAAAATTGACAAATAACATGCTTATGATATAGGGCATGAAGCTTTAATATATGTGTACATTGTGAAATAATTACTACAAAAAGTTAGTTAACACATTCATCAATTTACATAGCTATCATTTTGAGTGTGCATACCATGGAAACCCTTAAGAACTACTCTCTCAGCAAATTTCAGTCTTACAATACACAATTGTTAACTAGAATTACAGTGCACATCAGACCCCCAGAACTTATTCATCAAGTAACAGAAAGTTTGTAAACTTTCATCAGCATCACCCATTGCTCTCACCTTTCAGCCCATAGCAACAGCCGATCTACTCTCTATTCCTATGTGCTTGACCAGTTGGATTCTATGTGTTTGTGAGACCGTGCAGTACTTGTCTTCCTCTGTATGGATTATTCCACTTAGCATATGCCCCTCATGGTTCTTCCATGTTGTAGCCAACATAACTTCTAACAGGCATGGACTCGTACACTTCAAGATCTGAGTAACTGTCAGATCCTCTGCCTGCTATTTTTTTCATCTCCCAAGTGGAATCCTTTTCCAATTTGACTGAATATCAAAAGATACCTTTCCTTTACACTGGTTTTAGATATTTTTACTTTTGAATAATAGACCACTATGTGTTATCTCATGATGAATTTCAGGCTTATTATGCATTATTTGACTGTTTAGTTAATACATTATTAAAACCAGCTTATATTTAGAAGTATTTAAGCTACAAGATGTTTTGTAGTACATAAAGAACTGAAAAGCTCAAAGATCAATAAACAAAATGCACTATATATCTTAGTGTAATTTAAATAGTGCTTGAAAATTAACATATTGAAAAAGTCAGAAAAGTTTTTCCCAGAAACTAATACCATATACAAATTCTGGAAATATAAAGAAGCATGACAGGTGGGGGAAATAGAAATATACTTCAAATAGAAATTATGTTTCTCATGTAACCTCCGATTTAATTTTAATAAGCCAACAATCAGCATATATGCATGGATGCGTGTGTGTGCACCTACACAAAATATAAAATTTTAAAACCATTTATCCTTCAATTTTTTCAGAGTTTGTTTCACATCCTTGTTCCTTAGGCTATAAATCAGAGGGTTTAACATGGGAATCACAAGGGTGTAAAACAAAGAGGTCATTTTGTCTTCATCTAGTGAGTAGGAAGAACTTGACCTGAAATACATGAAGAGCATTGTTCCCTGGAAAATTGCCACAGAAGTTAGGTGAGAGATGCAGGTAGAGAAAGCTTTGAACCTCACTTTGGCAGAGTGAATCTTCAAGACTGATAGGCTAATATAACAGTAAGAGACAAGAACTCCTGAAATTGTACTCAGTTCAATGAAGCCAAAAGCAGTAAATATCAGTAACTCATTGACCTGTGTATCTGAGCAAGATAGCAATAGAAGAGGAGCAACATCACAAAAAAAGTGATTAATCTCATTTGACCCACAGAAACATAAGCGGAATGCTAATGTCGTGTGTATCAGAGCATCTGCCATTCCCACCAGGTAAACCCCAGCCATGAGCAGGGAGCACACCCCACTGGACATGCTGACTGCATAGAGCAAGGGGCTGCTGATGGCCTTGTACCGGTCATAAGCCATCACTGCCAGCAGGAGACACTCACAATCTATAAAGGTATAGAGCACCAATAACTGCAGGGCACAGCCATAGAAGGGAATTGATTTGTTCTTAGCCAATAGATCCACCAGCATCTTGGGGCCAACTGCTGTGGAAATGCTGAGGTCACAGAAGGAGAGGTGGCTGAGGAAAAAGTACATGGGTGTGTGCAGCTGCGGATCCATCCTAATCAGGGTGATCATTCCAAGATTTGCCAGAAGAGTAATGAGATAAACAAGGAGGAACATGGTAAATAGAATAACTTTGGTCTTGGTGTTATCAGTAATTCCCAAGAAAATGAATTCAGTTAAGGAGGAGCAATTCCCTGTGTCCATTCTTCTTTGTTCTTGCGTAAACTTTTGGAGAAAATGATCAAGAAAATGATACTTGCATGTGTGACACTTTTCAGCATCTACAAAATGTCAAAATACAGAATATTTTTCTTGTAAGTATCTTTTTATACTTAGAAAATTATTCAGTCATGCACCCACTCTTTAAAGAGGCATGGCTCTCTATTCTGCAATAATAAAAAAGTCTCTGAGAAAGACCTTTGAGAAATTGAATGTAAATCTAGATGTCATTCATGAGGTTTTTTTTTTTTTTTTTTTTTTTTACTTTCTATAAGCTCTTCTCTGAGTGTTAGTTTCTTCATCCCAGGGAGCAGATTTAGAGAGATTTGACTCTTTACCTCTTGAGAAAAAACTAGAAGAGACACCAGTGTTAGAGAGACCAGGCCATAAGATATAGGACTGAGCATTTATGAGGGCTGAAAATAGTCACCTAGATACAAAGAACGATAACAATTTTTATGCTTCTCAAAAAGCATGATTGGTTTCAGAGAATTTTATTTAATTCCAGAAACAGCGAGTACATCAGTGACTAGTAATAAAAAATAATTATATTCCTGGGTTTAGTTTATGCTATGATCAGTATTTTCTTGGACATGAATTAAGTATTATTGACCTGATTTTCTAGAAATTTATTCTTGCTTCCCCACAATGCTCATTACCTCTTTGTGGAGTGGCAGTTGTCAAAAGGTGAACCTCTTTTAACGAGTGGAAAAAAGAGCTAAAAGGAAGTGAAAACAAGAATTTATTGTATGATTCACATCATTTTAGATTTTAAATGGCCCGTTAGTTACTAAAGTGGAAATAAGATGAGGGATAATAATGTATCTAAAACGCATAGACTTTCCTCTTTGTTATATGTGTGTATGTGTATACAGGTTAATGTTTATAAGAATAGAATGGAAGCAAGGAACTTTTTTTCCCCTCAGACCTAAGTAAACATGGCACGTGGTTCACATGGAGATGAATTTGTACATGTTTTTATTTTTACTGTGGTACCTACTCTATTTTAATAAAGAAAACATACTTTAAATTCATGTATACATTTTTCCAATGATTAAAAAGTAAATATTTCCTGTGAAGAAAAAGCAAAATAAAATAAACAGTTGCATTCTGGATATTAACAAGTTCAGATTCTTGTGATTCTGAGATCAAAATATTTCTAGCCATTGATTTCAGATTTTCATGAGTAGGCAGGCACAAAATGGTTCATATACAATTTTTTTCCCTCAAAATGTTACGTATTTTCTTCTATATTCTTTAAGTTAGGAACTGGAAACCTACCTGAGATGAGCAGGTCTTGGCTAGCTGAACAATAAGCAGATGGCCTCTTATTTTACCAGGTACATGGGGGTTTAAATCCCTGTGCTACTGCCCCTCTGTTTTGATCTTATGCAAACATTTCATTAATTATACTTCTGCTTCTGTATTTTCCCCTGATAATTCAGAACAGGCTGCATTTTCATACTTCACTACTGTCATCAAATTAATCTATGGTAAAAAGAAAACTGCAAATTTTTTTTGTATGATGTGCTTCACAGTTATGAAATGGTTTTGTCCTTCTTTAGTTAAAGAGTAAACCTACTGAAACTCAAAAAGATCCTCCCTCCATTATTTCCATTTTGTTAGATTTGTTCATAGTGTTTGAGTCTCCTTCACATCTCATTTAAAGATATTACCACACTTGGTTCATGTTTCAGTATTTACTGAAATGTAATATGTACATTATAAAATTCACCCTTCTAATGTATACAGTTCTTTGTTTTTACTATATTTTTAAGGTTCTTAGGTTATCACCAGTATTTACTTCCACAACATTTTCATTATTACAATAAGAAATCCATATTTATTAGCTGTCACTTTCCCTTCCTTCCTCCCTGAGCCCTGGTAACTACTAATTTACTTTCTGATTCTTTGTGCTTTCCAATTCTCAGCCTCCTTTTTTTAAAATTTTATTTTATTTTTTAACTTTACAATACTGTATTGGTTTTGCCATATATCAACATGAATCCACCACAGGTATACACGTGTTCCCCATCCTGAACCCTCCTCCCTCCTCCCTCCCCGTACCATTCCTGCACAATACTGGATGCTTGGGACTGATGCACTGGGACGACTCAGCCTCCTTTTAAACAGAAATATGCAACATGCTTTTTGTTTGTTTGTTTTTGTTGTTGTTATTCATCAGCCTTCTTTTCTTCATTGAAAGATATTCAAGGTTCCTCTATATTGCATATTTATCCTTCTTTGAATTTTTAACACACTTCACCTGTTTTGACAAACAAAATTAGTGGAAATATTATAAGTCACTTCTGGGTCTTGTCTTGAAGAAGACAGTATGTGAAAGCCATGAATTACTATTACAACTAGCCATCTGATTAAGCAGTGTGGCACATTCTGAGATTACATGAACTGAAAGGGGAGAATTTGGGTTCATCTTTCTAGACATTCTCATCTAATGTCAATTATTAAAGTACTTGCAACCTAGCCAGTCTTTCCACTGAATATTTCATGCAACCTCAGTAAACACGAGAAAGAACAAAATAAGGAGTCAGTGGCCATTCTCTTAAGTTATTTAGTTTTGAAATACAGTTTATGTAGGAAGAGATAACTAGAACAGTGTGCAAAAATAAATCAGAGAATCATGCTTTTGAATATATATAAATGCATGTATATTCAAGGGTTTTCCAGGTGGCTCAGCAGAAAAGAATCTGACTGCCTAACAGGAGATGTGAGTTCGATCCCTGGGTTGGGAAGAGCCTCTGAAGTAGAAAATGGCAACCCACTCCAGTATTCTTGCCTGGGAAATTTGGGCAGAGGAGCCTGGCAAGCTATCATCCATGGGGTCACAAAGAGTAAGACATGACTGAGCATACCTGGTCAGTGGTCATTCTCAAGTTATCTAGTTTTGGCATGTAGTTTATGTAGCAAGAGATTAGTGAAAGAAGGTGCAAAAATAAATCAGAGAAGCAAGATTTTGAATATATATATATATATATAAATGCATGTATATTCAAAGATTGAGGAAAAATGTTTGAAAACTATCTATCTATCTATATATCTGACAAAGAACTTGTAGCCAAAGTATATGAACAGTCCTCATAGACATTAAGACAACAAACAATCTAATAAAAATGAACAAATTTTTCAGGGAATGTTTAACAGGAGGATTCCTACATGCTGTTTTTCATAAATCCTCTGTTCCTTAGTTTCTTTTGTCAGAAACCAGTGGAGTGGCAAGCTGCTCCCAGGACTGAGGTCGTGATATGAGACAGGCTTGAATCTCCTTCAGTAAACATTCTCTTTACAACCAAACTGCTTAGTCTCGATCCTCTTTCTTGAGATATGGATTGTCTCCTGACATTGGGGACCATTATTAATCCCTTGTTCCCTTGGTAATGGTTGCTGTACATTTGGTTTTCTGATCTTTATCATTCTCAAAGAAATTTCTTGTACAACAGCCTATATATACTCACAGGAAGATCATTAAAGCACCTTTGCCCCATCAGAGCTTGGATCCCCGTATCTTTCTTTCTTTCTTTCTCTCTCTCCCCCTCCCTTTGGCTCTCTCTTTCACTTTCTTATCCCTTTCTTTCACTTTCACTCCCTTTGGCTCTCTCTTTCACTTTCACGTCGACTCCAGACCACCAGGTTCCAGTCCACTAAAGGACCCTAACACAAATTAAGTCTCATCAAGAAGATATACACAAAGAAACTCACTTCAGACCTAGAGACACATAAGAAACTCACTTCAGACCTAGAGACACATACAGACTGAAAATGAGGGGATATAAGAAGATACTCCACATACAAATGAAAATCAAAGGAAGCTGGAAAAGCAATATTCATATCAGACAAAATAGACTTTAAATTAAAGAATGTTAAAAGAGACAAGGAAAGACACTACACAATGACCAAAGGATCAATCCATGAAGAAGACATAACAATTGTAAATATATATGCACTCAATACAGGAACACTTCAATATATAAGGCAAGTGCTAATATCTATAAAAGGAGAAATTAGCAGTAACACAACAATAGTGGGGAACTTTAACACTCAAATTACACCAACGGATGGATCACCCAGGCAGAAAATTAATAAGTAAACCAAGTCTTAAATGACACAACAGACCAGATAGATTTGATATTTGTAGGACATTCCATCTGAAAGAAGCAGAATAAACATTCATCTCAAGTAAACACAGAATATTTTCCACAATAGATCATATCATGGATCACAAACCAAGACTTGGTAAATTTTTAAAAATTGAAATAATAACAAGCATCTGTTTCCAATGACAATATGGAAATCCATTACAAGATAAAGCTGTAAGAAACACAAACATATGGAGGCTAAACTATATGTGATTAAACAACCAGTATCACTGAAGAATACAAAGAGGAAATCGAAAAATACTTAGACATAAGTGACAACAAAAACAAGACAATCCAAAACCCAAGGTGCTCAGCAAAAACAGTTCTAAGAAGGTAGCTTATTGCAATACAGTCTTACCTCAGGAAACAAGAAAAATCACAAATAAACAACCTTACATTACACTTAAAGCAACTAGAGAAAGAATAAACAAAACCTGATGTTAATAGAAGGAACCAAAACATAAAGATCAGAGCATAAATAAATGAAAAACATAAAGAAAATAATAACAAAGGTCAGTGAAATTAAAAGCTGGTTCTTTTAGAATATAAAGTTGATAAACCTTCAGTCAGACTCATCAAGAGAAGCAAAGAGAAGACTCAAGTCAATAAAATTAGAAATGAAAGACGAGAAGTAACAACTGACATTACAGATATTTTCCATCAGTCATTGGTGACGTGTAAGAGGGATGTGTTACGGAAAGAAGAAGAAAAGTTAGTGATGAGGACTGAAGTAGACAGCCTAGAATACATTAGAGTCTTTTGATATGCTGTTCCCTATTTTTGTGGAATTTCAAGAATTTTCATGGAATAGAAGAGTAACTCCATGCCATTACCACAACTTGGATTTGAATTGTAAATTTCCTAAAAAACACTCAATTCTTCTTTAAGTTATCCAATTTCAGATGAGGAAGCCTATTGTAATCAAATGTTGTCTGCTTCAATACTATTTTTGACTTCCATTTAATTGTCTTAATTTTTTTTCATATCATATTTATTAGATCCAATAAAATGCACAAATATGTAGGTCACATCAGTCTTTAGATGCTGTAATATACATCTTTTTTGGGTGTTAGTTCTAAAAGATCTTGTAGGTCTTCATAGAACCGTTCAACTTCAGCTTCTTCAGTGTTACTGATTGGGGCATAGACTTGGATTGCTGTGATATTGAATGGTTTGCCTTGGAAACGAACAGAGATCATTCTGTTGTTTTTGAGATTGCATCCAAGTACTGCATTTTGAACTCTTGTTGACCATAATGGCTACTCCATTTCTTCTGAGGGATTCCTGCCTGCAGTAGTAGATATAATGGTCATCTGAGTTAAATTCACCCATTCCAGTCCATTTCAGTTCACTGATTCCTAGAATGTTGACATTCACTCTTGCCATCTCTTGTTTGACCACTACCAATTTGCCTTGATTCATGGACCTGACATTCCAGGTTCCTGTGCAATATTGCTCTTTACAGCATCAGACCTTGCTTCTATCACCAGTCACATCCATAGCTGGGTATTCTTTTCGCTTTGGCTCCATCCCTTCATTCTTTCTGGAGTTATTTCTCCACTTATCTCCAGTAGCATATTGGGCACCTACAGACCTGGGGAGTTTCTCTTTCAGTATCCTATCATTTTGCCTTTTCATACTGTTTGTGGGGTTCTCAAGGCAAGAATACTGAAGTGGTTTGCCAATCACTTCTTCAGTGGACCACATTCTGTCACATCTCTCCACCATGACCCACCCATCTTGGGTTGCCCCACGGGCATAGCTTAGTTTCATTGAGTTAGACAAGGCTGTGTTCCTAGTGTGATTAGATTGATTAGTTTTCTGTGAGTATGGTTTGAGTGTGTCTGCCCTCTGATGCCCTCTTGCAACACCTACCATCTTACTTGGGTTTCTCTTACCTTGGGCATGGAGTATCTTGGCATGGAGTATCTTTCACGGCTACTCCAGGAAAGCACAGCCGCTGCTCCTTACCTTGGACAAGGGGTATCTCCTCACCACTGCCCTTCCTGACCTTCAACGTGGGATAGCTCCTCTAGGCCCTCCTGCACCCACACAGCCATGGCTCCTTGGAGGTGGGGTGGGTCCACCTGGCCGCCGCCCCTGGCCTCAGGTGTGGGGTTGCTCCTCCCAGCCGCTGCTTTTGGCCTTGGGCTTGGGGGCATGGGGTAGCTCCTCGCAGCCACTGTCCCGACCTCGGACTCTGGGTAACTCCTCTCATCGCTACCTCTGACCTTGGACGTGGGGTAGCTTTTTATTATAGGGGACTGGAATGCAAAAGTAGGAAGTCAAAAAACACCTGGAGTAACAGGCAAATTTGGCCTTGGAATACGGAATGAAGCAGGGCAAAGACTAATAGAGTTTTGCCAAGAAAATGCACTGGTCATAGCAAACACCCTCTTCCAACAACACAAGAGAAGACTCTATACATGGACATCACCAGATGGTCAACACCGAAATCAGATTGATTATATTCTTTGCAGCCAAAGATGGAGAAGCTCTATACAGTCAGCAAAAACAAGACCAAGAGCTAACTGTGGCTCAGATCATGAATTCCTTATTGCCAAATTCAGACTGAAATTGAAGAAAGTAGGGAAAACCACTAGATCATTCAGGTATGACCTAAATCAAATCCCTTATGATTATACAGTGGAAGTGAGAAATAGATTTAAGGGCCTAGATAGATAGACTGCCTATGGAATGAGGTTCGTGACATTGTACAGGAGACAGGGATCAAGACCATCCCCATGGAAAAGAAGTGCAAAAAAGCAAAATGGCTGTCTGGGGAGGCCTTACACATAGCTGTGAAAAGAAGAGAAGCGAAAAGCAAAGGAGAAAAGGAAAGATATAAGCATCTGAATGCAGAGTTCCAAAGAATAGCAAGAAGAGATAAGAAAGCCTTCTTCAGCGATCAATGCAAAGAAATAGAGGCTAACAACAGAATGGGAAAGACTAGAGATCTCTTCAAGAAAGTCAGAGATACCAAAGGAACATTTCATGCAAAGATGGGCTCAATAAAGGACAGAAATGGTATGGACCTAACAGAAGTAGAAGATATTAAGAAGATATGGCAAGAATACACAGAAGAATTGTACAAAGAAGACCTTCACCACCCAGATAATCATGATGGTGTGATCACCGACCTAGAGCCAGACATCCTGGAATGTGAAGTCAAGTGGGCCGTAGAAAGCATCACTATGAACAAAGCTAGTGGAGGTGATGGAATTCCAGTTGAACTATTTCAAATCCTGAAAGATGATGCTGTGAAAGTGCTGCACTAATATGCCAGCAAATTTGGAAAACAGCAGTGGCCACAGGACTGGAAAAGGTCAGTTTTCATTCCAATCCCAAAGAAAGGCAATGTCAAAGAATGCTCAAACTACCACACAATTGCACTCATCTCACACGCTAGTAAAGTAATGGTCAAAATTCTCCAAGCCAGGCTTCAGCAATACATGAACCGTGAACTTCCTGATGTTCAAGCTGGTTTTAGAAAAGGCAGAGGAACCAGAGATCAAATTGCCAACATCCGCTGGATCATCGAAAAAGCAAAAGAGTTCCAGAAAAACATCTGTTTCTGCTTTATTGACTATGCCAAAGCCTTTGACTGTGTGGATCCCAATAAACTGTGGAAAATTCTGAAAGAGATGGTAATACCAGACCACCTGATCTGCCTCTTGAGTAATCTGTATGCAGATCAGGAAGTAATAGTTAGAACTGGACATGGAGCAACAGACTGGTTCCAAATAGGAAAAGGAGTACCTCAAGGCTGTATATTGTCACCCTGCTTATTTAACTTATATGCAGAGTACATCATGAGAAACGCTGGACTGGAAGAAGCACAAGCTGGAATCAAGATTGCCAGGAGAAATATCAATAACCTCAGATATGCAGATGACACCACCCTTATGGCAGAAAGTGAAGAGGAACTCAAAAGCCTTTTGATGAAAGTGAAAGTGGAGAATGAAAAAGTTGGCTTAAAGCTCAACATTCTGAAAACGAAGATCATGGCATCTGGTCCCACCACTTCATGGGAAATAGATGGGGAAACAGTGGAAACAGTGACATACTTTATTTTTCTGGGCTCCAAAATCACTGCAGATGGTGACTGCAGCCATGAAATCAAAAGACGCTTACTCCTTGGAAGGAAAGTTATGACCAACCTAGATAGCATATTCAAAAGCAGAGACATTACTTTTCCAACAAAGGTCTGTCTAGTCAAGGCTATGGTTTTTCCTGTGGTCTTGTATGGATGTGAGAGTTGGACAGTGAAGAAGGCTGAGCACCGAAGAATTGATGCTTTTGAACTGTGGTGTTGGAGAAGACTCTTGAGGGTGCCTTGAACTGCAAGGAGATCCAACCAGTCCATTCTGAAGGAGATGAGCCCTGGGTGTTCTTTGGAAGGAATGATGTTAAAGCTGAAACTCCAGTACTTTGGCCACCTCATGCAAAGAGTTGACTCATTGGAAAAGACTTTGATGCTGGGAGGGATTGGGGGCAGGAGGAGAAGGGGACGACAGAGGATGATGTGGCTGGATGGCATCACTGACTCCATGGCCGTGAGTCTCAGTGAACTCCGGGAGTTGGTAATGGACAGGGAGGCCTGGCGTGCTGCGATTCATGGGGTCATAAAGAGTCAGACACGACTGAGTGACTGAACTGAACTGAACTGAATATACATCTGACATTTAAATGGAGACAAATTAACTAGATTACATTGTATTTACTGCATAATACCTGCCAATCCACTGATGCCCTCTTTGCCTTAGACTTTAATTTTAAGACAATATTTTCAGATAGGCTGCCTTTTATGAGCAACAGTTTCAAAAGTATTTGGTGAACTGATAAAATATGGTAGAAATAGAAACCTATACATCTTTTATATAAAATAAAAGTTTTATAAGTTTATAGCTTTTTCCAAAATAAAAAGTTTTCCTAACATGCCATAATGTTTTTCAAATGCCCATAAATTTTTTATCTCATGATGATTTTGTGGCTCGTTTATTACTAAACTGCTTAGTTCATTAATGTCTACTACTACTATCAGCTTAAATTCATCAGTATAGAATCTATAAGATGTGCTATAAAAAATAAAAAACCTGAGTTCTGAAAGATCGCTCAGTAAATATTTGATTTACTTTATGACAAAACCTTTAAGACATTGCATAATGTTTTAGTGAGAGTGAAATAATGTTTGAATGACAAATGAACCAAAAATTAACATAAGTGGAAAAGTCAAAAGGTTTTTCAAAAGCAGTAAGTTCCATATATAAACCCTGCCCACATACTAAGCATGATATCTGAGGAAACTAGCAATATTTCTTAACAGTGAAGCTGTGCTTAGTCACCCAGTCATGTCTGACTCTTTGCAACCCCATGGATTGTAGCTCACCAGGCTCTTCTCTCTATAGGGATTTTCCAGGCAAGAATACTGGAGTGGGTTGCCATTTCCTCTTTCATTCTTAACGGTGGAGTTTAATACAAATAATTATTCACTTAGCAACTTGATAAAATTGTTTCTTATATGCCATGCCATAAAATTTTAATTAAAAAATTACTATATGTGTGTGGTTGTATCCATATATGCATAGTACAAATATTTAAAAATATAGTTTTGCTTTCAATTTTACTAAGGCCTCTTTCACATACTTGTTCCATAGGCTAAATATCAGAGGGCTTAGCAGGGGAATCACAAGAGTGGAAAACAAAGAGGTCATTTTGTCTTCATCTAGAGAGTAGGATGAACTTGGCCTGAAACACATAAAAAGTAGAGTTCCCTGGAAGATTGACACTGCAGTTAAGTGGAAGGTGCAGGTGGTAAAAGCTTTGACTCTCCTTTCAGCAGAGTGGATCTTCAAGACTGAAAGGATGATATAGAAGTAAGAGCAAGGGCCCCTGAAATAGTACTAAGTTCAGTAAAACCCAAAGCAGTGACCATCATTAACTCATTGACCTGTATATCTGAGCAGGACAGGGGAAAAAAAACAAAACAGAGGTAAATCACAGAAAAAAATGGTCAATCACATTTGACCCACAGAAATATAAATGGAATGCTAATGGAGTGTGTATCTGAGAAACTGGTATCCCCACCAGGAAAACCCCAGGCATGAGCAGGGAGCACACCCTGCTGGACATGCTGACTGCATAGAGCAAGGGGCTGCTTGACAGCCTTGTACTGGTCATAGGCCATCACTGCCAGCAGGAGACACTCAGAATTGGCAAAGATACAGAAGACCAAGAATTACAGAGCACAACCATGGGAAGACATCGACTTGTTCTTGGCAAATAGGGAGAAATATCAATAACCTCAGATATGCAGATAACACCACCCTTATGGCAGAAAGCGAAGAAGAACTAAAGAGCCTCTTGATGAAAGTGAAAGAGGAGAGTAAAAAACTTGGCTTAAAATTCAACATTCAAAAAACTAAGATCATGGCATTCTATCCCAACACTTTATAGCAAATAGATGAGGAAAGAATGGAAATGGTGACAGACTTTATTTTCTTGGGCTCCAAAATCACTGTGGACAGTGACTGCAGCCATGAAATTAAAAGACACTTGCTCCTTGGAAGAAAAGCTATGACCAACCTAGACACCATATTACAAAGCAGAGACATTACTTTGTCAACAAAGGTCCATCTAGTCAAAGCTATGGTTTTTCCAGTAGTCATGTATGGATATGAGAGTTGGACAAAAAGAAAGCTGAGCACCAAAGAATTGATACTTTTGAACTGTGGTGTTGGAGAAGATTCTTGAGAGTTCCTTGGAAAGCAAGGAGATCCAACCAGTCAATCCTAAAGGAAATCAGTCCTGAATATTCATTGAAAGAAATGATGCTGAAGTGAAGCTCCAATACTTTGGCCACCTGATGCGAAGAACTGACTCATTGGAAAAGACTCTGTTGCTGGGATAGATTAAAGGCAGGAGGGGAAGGGGACAACAGAGGATGAGATGGTTGGATGACATCACCAACTCAATGGACATGAGTTTGAGCAAGCTTCGGGAGTTGGTGATGGACAGGTAAGCCTGGTGTGCTGCAGTCCATGGAGTCCCATAGGGTCAGATGCGTTTGAACAACTGAACCGAACTGAATTTTGAAATAGTGTTTATGTAGCAAAAGATTTGGAGAAGGCAATGGCAATTGACTCTAGTTCTCCAGTACTCTGGAAAATCCCACAGCGGAAGAGCCTGGTAGGCTACAGTCCATGGGGTCGCTAAGAGTCGAACACGACTGAGCTTTTCACTTTTATGCATTGGAGAAGGAAATGGCAACCCACTCCAGTGTTCTTGCCTGGAGAATCCCAGGGATGGGGGAGCCTGGTGGGCAGCCGTCTATGAGGTCGCATAGAGTTGGACACGACTGAAGCGACTTAGCAGCAGCAGCAGCAGCAGCAGCAAAATATTGGCCTTCCCTGGTAACACAGATGGTAAAGAATTCTCCTGCAGTAAGGGAGAGCTGGGTTTGATCTCTGGTTCTGAAAGATCCTCTGTAGAAGGGAATGGCAACCCATTCCAGTATACTGGCTTGGGAAATCCCATGGATAGAGGAGCTTGGGGGGCTACAGTTATGGGTCACAAAGATTCAGACATGACTGAGCAACTGTCACTCACTCACAGAAAAAAATAAATATAATCAGAGAGAAATATTTCCATAAAATAGAAAGTATTTAAAGCCATTTATCCATATATATGACAAAGAACTTGGATCCACAATATACTAAAAGCTTTCTTCATTGGGGCGTGGAAACTTAAACAAAAAATGACCCCCACAAAAAAATAAAAATTAACAGAAACTGTCAAAAAAAAAGAAGATACATAAGTAACAAGTTAATGCATGAGAGTTTGCTCAGCACCATTAGTTATTAAGGTAATGAGGATAAAGCCACAACACAATAACATAACACAAGTGTCAAATGGACTGAAATTAATATACTGAGCATAACAAATTCCTTAATTGATTGGAAATCTCATTTGGGAACTAACAGGGACTGGCTTTCTTATCAGTTTGGGTGTTTTTCTTTGTTCTTTTCATTTGTTTGTTTTTCTACTTTTATTTTCTACAAATCAGGGAAACCATTTAGCTTAAATCCATGTAATTATTTCATATTTAATTTTGGAAATGAGATTCTTAATGGCAACTTTTGACGCCTTTTTATATGTCATTGTTTTTCTCCATTCTGAGGATGTCAACACTGAAATACCAATTGTACTCCTGTGGAGCTATTGGTGAGGCAAAGTTCAAACCAAAACTAATTGCTAATGTTCTCCCAGTAAAATCAAGAAATTGATGCATTTATGTTTCAGAAGAATTTTACTATCATTCTACTTCTCTGTTTCACATTAGGTATATGTACAATTGTTCTTGGTCACCTAATTATGGTGGTTAGTCGCTCAGTTGTGTCCGACTCTTTGCTACCCTGTGGACTCTATTTGCCAGGCTCATCTGTCCATGGGATTCTCCAGGCAAGAATACTCAAGCGGGTTGCCATTCCTTCCTCCAGGGGATCTTCCTGACTCAGGGATCAAACCAGGGTCTCTTGTATTACAGGAAAATTCTTTACTGTATGAGTCACCAAGGAAGCTCTAATTATACTCCAATCCAAATTAGTTTTCCCTCAGGAATCCCTGTCTTCTGGGGTGCAACTACTTGTTGCAACAACTATTTTGTTCAGCCAGTACCCAGCTTTAGCTTTTTAACAGGGCTGCTCCTCAAACACATGTAGATTAACATCCTTTCAGTATTCCCCCACCTAACAATTTAACTGAGTGTGAGTAACTACATTGCTATTACAAGCTGGGTAACCTGGGCAGGTTGGGGGGAAAGCCTTCCAAGGTATTTGTGTTTCATTAAAAATGGAGATCCTAAATAACTCTAAAACATCTCTTAAAGAGAAAGTGTATTCCTCAGATATAAGCAAGTGAGAGAAAGGATCTATATTTAGAGTTTTCCTGGTGCTTTGCAGACACTAAAACAATTCTAGGCAGACACATACTACTCAGACGATCTTCTTCAAAATATGGTTGTCTGTTCTTCCAGCCAGAACATGGAATATGACATGGATTTCATTGTGTGGTATGGTACTGAAGTATTTTATAGCTCCCAGGTGCTGTGAAAATGAGGGGAGAGCCAGTGGGTGGATAAAGACAGTGTTGTTCCACAAGCAAGGTGGCACTTTTAGTAACATAAAGATTAATAATGTACTGAGATACTCCAGAAAGTATGCACTACATCCATTACATAAACATATAATAAACCCTTTACAAGAAACTTTTAGAATTAAAAATAAAAATTAATAGTTTCCTACAATCTCATAGTGAAGCTACAGTGTTTATGGAATGCCATTTTAGATTATAATATACACATAGAAAATTTTCATCTAAATCAGTACTATTTATGGAATTCCATTTAATGGGCTTAAATTCCCTTCTCTTTATATCATTCCCACTACATCCAATAAAATGAGCCAATATTTGCAATTCAGTCTTTAATTGCTGAAATAAATATATATCATAAGAATGAAAGATGATTAACTTTAATTAATGGCAATCCATCGACTCCCTATTTTGCTTGACTTTATTTATTTATTTTTGGGGGGTATATTTCATTTTATTTCTTTTTTTTATTTTATTTTATTTTTTAACTTTACAATATTATATTGGTTTTGCCATATATCAACATGAATCCTCCACAGGTAAACATGTGTTCCCCATCCTGAACTTTAATATATTCCAGTCAATGTTTTCTGCCATGTTTCTCCCCATAAGCAACAATTCAAAAGACATTTGGCTGAACTGATAAAATATACCAGGAGTAGAAAATTTCAACCTTTTATATTATGCAATTATTGTAAGGTGTTTCCACCATGAGAACTCATTTTAACATGCTTTCAGTTCAGTTCAGTTCAGTCACTCAGCCATGTCCGACTCTTTGTGACCCCGTGAATTGCAGCACGCCAGGCCTCCCTGTTCATCACCAACTCCTGGAGTTCACTCAGACTCACGTCCATCGACTCAGTGATGCCATCCAGCCATCTCATCTTCTGTTGTCCCCTTTTCCTCCTGCCCCCAATCCCTCCAAGCATCAGAGTCTTTTCCAATGAGCCAACTCTTTGCATGAGGTGGCCAAAGTACTGGAGTTTCAGCTTTAGCATCATTCCTTCCAAAGAAACCCAGGGCTGATCTCCTTCAGAATGGACTGGTTGGATCTCCTTGCAGTCCAAGGGACTCTCAAGAGTCTTCTCCAACACCACAGTTCAAAAGTATCAGTTCTTTGGTGCTCAGCTTTCTTCACAGTCCAAATCTCACATCCATACATGACCACTGGAAAAGCCATAGCCTTGACTAGACGGACCTTTATTGGCAAAGTAATGTCTCTGCTTTTCAATATGCTATCTTGGTTGGGCATAACTTTTCTTCCAAGGAGTAAGCATCTTTTAATTTCATGGCTGCAGTCACCATCTGCAGTGATTTTGGAGCCCCCAAAAATAAAGTCTGACACTATGTTTCACAAATACCATTCCGAATAACAAAGGAATTTTTTAGGCATTATATTTCCATTCTGAAATATTTTCACACAAGGGAATTTTACAATGACATCTAGAAAATTTAAGACTATCAGAGGTCTTTTAACCTTACACTTTTAATGGATAAATAAGAGTGTTCTTCAATACTTTATGGTATTTCAAATATAAGTTTGTATCCTCACTTTCTGTGCTTTAGCCTTCAGGAAACCAGATTCAATGTATTTGAAGCATCAAATATCAAGAACTTATAATTTATTACATCTAGTGCAATTAATAAATATGTATGTCTTTATAAAATTCTGTTAACTTTTGTCCACAACCATTTCTGCATCTTCCCAAAACTGTTGTTATATGCATACAATAGTTTTACTCTATTGTGATATATAGGGCTTCCCTGGGGGCTCAGCTGGTAAAGAATCCACCTGCATATTGTGATAAATAAATAAATATATATATACATATATGTGTATATATATATATATATATTTAAGGCACTTAGCAAACTCTCAGTTAATTTTGTGTTTCTGAGACATAAGTAATAGCCAAAAAAGGTTGTCTAGTATATTTTTTAAATTTTTATTTATTATTATTATTTTTTTTACTTTATGATATTGTATTGGTTTTGCCTATATTTGCTTATTTGGTGCTTCAGGCAACTGTCAGTGCTTTGGTTAACAAGGATGGAATGCTTTGTTCTTTACCAAAGATTGAGCACAAACAGTATGATATAAAACAATACTTTAGGTAAGTGGGTGTTTGTGAACCACAAAGAGACAAAAAAGGGCCACTTAAGGCTGAGAATGAGAGAGAAGGAAGGAAAATCATCTTGGAAGAAGTGCAGAAGAATTGACAGTTGGTAACAAAACCATGATATTATATTTTAACAAATCTCTTTCTATACTTTCCATAGGGCTTTATAATCTAATCTTTAGACTTCTTTCCTTCTCATTTTTTAATATAGCTACTTCAAATGTAATTGATATATAGTTATATATATATATATATATATATAGTTATAAGGTATATAATGTGATGAAGTGATATATGTATACTTTGTGAAATGATTATCACAATAAAGTTAATTAATACATGCATAATCAAATCTGTATGCAGGTCAGGAAGCAACAGTTAGATCTGGACATGAAACAACAGACTGGTTCCAAATAGGAAAAGGAGTACCTCAAGGCTGTATATTGTCACCCTGCTTACTTAACTTATATGCAGAGTACATCATGAGAAATGCTAGACTGGAAGAAACACAAGCTGGAATCAAGATTGCCGGGAGAAATATCAATAACCTCAGATATGCAGATGACACCACCCTTATGGCAGAAAGTGAAGAGGAACTCAAAAGCCTCTTGATGAAAGTGAAAGTGGAGAGTGAAAAAGTTGGCTTAAAGCTCAACATTCTGAAAACGAAGATCATGGCATCCGGTCCCATCACTTCATGGGAAATAGATGGGGAAAGAGTGGAAACAGTGTCAGACTTTATTTTTCTGGGCTCTAAAATCACTGCAGATGGTGACTGCAGCCATGAAATTAAAAGATGCTTATTCCTTGGAAGGAAAGTTGTGACCAACCTAGATAGCATATTGAAAAGCAGAGACATTCCTTTGCCAACAAAGGTTTGCTTAGTCAAGGCTATGGTTTTTCCTGTGGTCATGTATGGATATGAGAGTTGGACTGTGAAGAAGGCTGAGTGCCGAAGAATTGATGCTTTTGAACTGTGGTATTGGAGAAGACTCTTGCGAGTCCCTTGGACTGCAAGGAGATCCAACCAGTCCATTCTGAAGGAGATGAGCCCTGGGATTTCTTTGGAAGGAATGATGCTAAAGCTGAAACTCCAGTACTTTGGCCACCTCATGAGAAGAGTTGACTCATTGGAAAAGACCCTGATGCTGGGAGGGATTGGGGGTAGGAAGAGAAGGGGACGACAGAGGATGAGATGGCTGGATGGCATCACTGACTCGATGGACATGAGTCTCAGTGAAGTCCGGGAGTTGGTGATGGACAGAGAGGCCTGGTGTGCTGCGATTCATGGGGTCGCAAAGAGTCAGACATGACTGAGTGACTGATCTGATCTGATTTGATCTTTTGCTTTGTATTATTGCCTTATTAATTTTTATTGGAATACAGTTGATTTACAATGTTATTTAGCTTCCACCATACAGCGAAGTGAATCAGTGATACATATACTTTCTTTGACTCTTTTTAAGATTCTGTTCCCATGTAGATTATTACAGAGTACTGAGTAGAGTTCCTGTGCTATACAGTAGGTTCTTACTAGCTATCTATTTAGACAGGTTAGTATGTATATTTCAATCCCAATCTGTCAGTTTACCATTCCCCTTCCACCTTTCCCTCTTGGTAACCTTAAGTTTGCTGGCAATATGTGTGATTCTATTTCTGCTTTGTAAAGAGATTTATTTGTACCAGTTTAATAGATCCCATATATACATGATATGATATGATATGATATGATATGATATGATATGATACTTTTCTTTCTCTGTCACTTCACTCAGTTTAACAATCTCTAGGTCCATCCGTGTCACTGCGAATGGCATTATTTCTTTCTTATGACTGAGTATTATTCATATATATATATATATGTAGCACATTTATTCTTTAATTTATAAACACCATGATACTTCTTTTTTTTGTTTTCAATTGTTATTTGTTATTTGATGGACATTTTAAAATATGAAAAATGTTAATATTGGTCATCTTATTGTCTGTTTTATGATCTGTTCATTCTTTGTGTTGATCCAAATTATTTTAATCTGTATTATTTTCTTCTACTTGAAGAGCTTCCTTTTACATTCTCATATGCAAATATGCTTGTGATATATTTTTTTCCCTTTAGTTTGTATATTGATGTTTTTATTCTTAAAGTTCACTTTCTGTTTTGTGGGATAATTTTGTTAGAAAAATCATTCTAGTTTGATACTTGTTTTATCCAGTTCTTTAAAGAAGTAATCTGTTCTTCAATCCTAAATAGTTTCCAATTTGAAATCTGCATCAAACAAATCTGTCCCATTGTTATGCTATGTATTTAACCCTGGTTACTTCTAGGTTTATCTTTTTTTTTTTAATTTTTTTTAGGTGTGTATGTATGAAGGAGATATTTGTTGGGCTCTCTATCACATATCACTGAGGTCTTTATCAATCACTGTCTGAATTCTGCACTGTTATGAAAAGGCATGCTGTCCAGTAAAGTAAATCCTCTCACTTTACTGTTCTTCAGGAGTGCCTTGGCAATAATTGCTTGTCTTTATATACACAATTTAGAATCAGCCAAGTCACACACACATTCCCCATACACCACCTCACCCACCCATACACCAAAGAATTTTATCCTAATCTATGGAATTTCTGTATCATTGAATTGAATTATATCAGGAAAAATTGACATCTTTTAAATATTGAGTTTTCCAGTATATAAAAATGTGATAACAATCCATTTAGTTCCTTATCTGAAATTTCTCTCAAATTATTTTCTAGTTTATTAAATAAACTTCCTACAGGTTTTTCATTTCCATTACTTTTAAAATTTTCATATCTTTGTTCCTATTTAAATACTATTTTTAATATCTACTTATTTTTTTCTTTTCAGTGTGGAAATAAAGACTTCCTAGGTGGTGCTACTGGTAAAGAACCTGCCTGCCAATGCAGGAGACAGAGGAGATGTGGGTTTGATCCCTAGATCAGGAGGATTCCTTGGAGGAAGGCATGACAACCAACCCTAGTATTCTTGTCTGTAGAATTCCATGGACTGAGGAGCCAGGCAGGCTACGGCCCATAGGGTCGCAGAGAGTTGAACATGACTGAAGCGACAGCATGCACGCACATATGAAAATAAATTGATTTGTGTTTGTTGATTCTGTATCCAGTACACATGTTGAATTCATTTATTATGTCTAATAACTTCATTGTAGATTATTAAATATTTTCCACATATTCATATATAACGTCTTCCAACAATTGGGTTAATAAAACCCTGGTGGCTCAGATGGTAAAGAATCTGCCTGCAGTGTGGGAGAACCAGGCTTGATCCCGGGTTGGAAAGATCCCCTGGAGAAGTAAATGGCTACCCACTCCAGTATTCTTGCCTGGAGAATTCATAGACAGAGGAGCCTGGCAAGATACAGTCTACTGGGTCACAAAGAGTCAGACACGACTGAGTGACTAACACTTTACAGTGTTCACATATACATTTTATTCTTTCTCTCTCTCTCTCTCTTTTTTCACTGTATAGGCTAGTATCTCTAGTAAAATGTTGGGGAAAAAAAAAAAAAAAACTGTAAGAGAGAAAAATCCCTTTCTTTGGTTCAAATTGCAGAAAGACGTGTTTCAATATTTTTTAATTTAATTGTTTGTTAGCCCTATTGTTGAGATTTAAAAAAAAATTACTTTAGTGTCATCCTTTACTGAAAGCATTCTTTAACTTCTTATTTCCCAAACTTAAGTTAAACACCATTCTAATATTACAAGTTCAACGTGGATCATTTTACTGTATGATTTATTTTATGCTTTTATGCTAAATTACTTTATTATTTATCTAGTAACAGTTTATTCCCCTAGAGTATGAAATTTAAGTGAAAACTGGATTTTTCTTCTCTGTAATGCATCATTGTAACTACACGATATAGTTACGTGAAGCTTTTTTAGACATGAAAACCAAATCAGTCACCATATGAATTCTCTTTATTGATGACAGTCAATGCTATATGGAAGAGAACAACCATGCAGCTGATCCCTGCCTCAATACTGGACAATGTACGGGATACAATCAAATGATATTATTTTAAATTGTAAATTTTGGACATAATTTGCTGTGCAGTAACAGAATATTGAAACAGAGGACTTTAAAATGGCTACAAAACCAACTTTTAAATTTTACTTCCTTCATTCCTTTCAGTGGGTAATATGTAATACCCACAGTAGTCATCTGTGACTGTCATCTGCACATTATCTCCTCTGAAATGATTGCTGTAATTTTGGTGTGCTTTTTAGATGTCTTTTTGGATGACATAATACCTACTCAAAGAAGAGAACTAGCTGGTGGATGAATTATGGTCTTATGAAAAACAATTTAAACACATAGTATAATAAGAAAAAGACAGATTTAAAAGAAAATATAAAAGAAAAAACCTTCTTCAGATTGCATCATTTCCCAATCATTTTGACTGAAAATGATCCAGCGTACCATCTGTAGTTCAACTCTTTTCTTTTGAAGAAATACAAGATCTTTTTTAATAGTTTTTTGTTGTTGTTTGTTTAATATAATGATTCTGTCTTATCAAGTATCATCCTTTACAACCAGGAAAACTTGGGGAAATAATACACTTGCCAGGGTCCAGCCCCAGTGGATCCAGGGATTTCGAAGGGGAGATGGCTTTGGCGATCAGGATACAATAGAATTAAAGATATAAAGAATGGTTAAATAAGGATAGCTCAGTGAAAAAATTCAGTGGAGAAAAGAGGCTGAATAACTTGGTTTACGTGGAAAGCTAATAAAATTCCAAAATAAGGAATTTGCGTCACCTACGTAGGCCGCAGGCGCCTTCCCGTTCTCCCGAAAGAGAGGAAACACTAAGGCCTCCTCGGTCAGATCTTAGAAGCCCAGGCATAGTTAGTAGGCTTGACGAGCCTCCACGTTCCAGATCGGAATTCAGCCAGAAGGTGAGAGAAAGAATGACATGGGGAGACCAAGTTTCGGTGAACAAGGCCTGCACTTTATTTTCCAAAGTAGTTTTTATACCTTAAGTTGTGCATAAAGGATAATGGGGGAAGGGGTAGAGTCATGCAAGGACAGCAGTCCTTGATCCTAATCAAAGCCAGGCTTTCTTCCTGCAAACTTATCATATGCAAATTTTAGGTGATTTACATCAACTTCTGGCCAGGGGGCCTGTCAACATTTTAAGATTCTTTCTTCAGAAAACTTATTTTTCTCTAAAGGTGATTATTCTAAAGTAAGGCACCACCCTCCAAAAGCATTAGATAAAGTTGCATTCCTATAGGGCAAAGGTGTGGTGGGCTATAACAAGAAAATAATTAACTCAAGGGTCCAAGGTTACAAACATTAAAGCTACTACTTACATTCCTATACACCAATTATATTAATCAATACACTGCCAGGGACACAGTAGGTAAGGGATATGGAAACTTAGCAGCAAACATTGGCCCAACAAGTGAAAAACCCTTCACCAATACAATTTCTAATCAACCTTTTAACTGATCGTAGGAATCTGTATTTAGACAGTTTAGAACATCTCATGCCTCTCATGGTTGGGAGGCTCTGAACAATCACATGTGGCCTGAAGAACCTATTTAGGCAGGCTAGAGGACTTCCAAAGGAGTTTGTAGGTTGAAACACTCTTGTCATGCCCAGGAACTTTATTAACTGGAGCTGTAAGTTAACTCTTTTTTCAGAGATAGGTGGTGGGGGACAGCCCCTGTAAAGTCAGAGGTGTAGGTGAGAGCACAAAGCAGAAAGTAGGCAGACTCTGGTTTTGGGGGTAGATGCTCGAGAATTTCCAGGGGGACTCCTGAGGCTCCATCCTGCCTTTGCATATGCTGAGCCTCCTTCCTCATGACCTTTGCCATGGAGGAGTTCCTCAAGCTGGCTTCTGGCATATACTACATGTTTACATATTTTTATTTTAATTTCAATTATATACTTCACCAAAAGAATTAAAAAAAAGAGTTCTTAGAGAATGGATAACACTATATGGACACAAAATGACTGAATCCTGTACATCTTATATCTCCAAACAGCAAACATGAATTAATATTTTTTGCATTAGTAAAAATTAAGATAACAAATTATCAAGATGCTAGTAGCATGGTTTGGCTACATAAACAAAGCATATCTACAAAGAAGAATTCAGAGAGAAGCAGAGGGTAAAAATTTAGTGCCACACTACAAAATTCAAGGGTCATTATGCAGAGTTTTGTTTTTAATCTTACAGAAGGATCAAATTGAAGTCGTTGAAAGGTAAAATGTCTAAAGTTAAAAACACATAGCTATTTAACAGCTGTTCTCCAAAGTTTTGCCATCTGTACTATCTAAAAACATCATGAAAAGAAAAAAAAAGTGCATGATAGTTATATGAACAGGAAAGTACAAAAATATCTATGGTTTTAGGGGAAAAGGTAGGTAAGTGATACTACCTTTTCTCATAATATTGCAAGTCACCAGTAAATTTGTGGACTGAATATAAGATTGCCCAAATACATAGTTTCTTATCAGCAAGACACCATAATATAATCCTGATATTAGAAAATCCAGCCTAAAACAATAAGACTAGGAATGAATAAACATAATAAATCTATTAGTCATGTGGAAAAAGCAAACTATTTCTGATTGTACAATGACAAAATTAAATAGGAAAACAGAAAATGAATTTAAATCAAGCCTCTAATGCTTTACATTAAGGTATAAGTTTTCTTAACGCCGTCAAGACATCCTTATTTCTCAGAGTGTATATCAGGGGATTAAACATCGGGGTGATAACAGTATAGAAAAGTGAGAGAAATTTGTCTGTTGTGGAAGAATTTTTGGATTTAGGTCGTAAATATGTAACAATTGCAGAGCCAAAGAATAAAGTCACAACCATAACATGAGAAGAGCAGGTGGAGAAAGCCTTTGCTCTTCCCATTGCCGACGGCAACTTCAGGATGGTGGAGGTGATTCTACTGTAGGAGCCAAGTATCAGCAGAAAAGGGACCATGACAAACAGCACAGCAACTGTAAAGACCAGCATCTCGTTCAGAAACGTGTCCACAGGCCAGCTTCAGTACCGGGGGGATGTCACAGAAGTAGTGATTGATTTGGTGGGATCTACAAAAGGACAGAGAGAAAATCTGGCTTGTCTGCCCTATCTCAGTCGGAATGCCAGTGGCCCAGCAGGCAGCCACCAGCTGGACACAGGCCTTGTGGTTCATGACCAGAGGATAGTGCAGGGGGCTACAAATGGCCACGTAGCGGTCATAGGCCATCACTGTGAGAAGCAGGCACTCTATGTTTCCAAGTATAAGGACAAAACTCATCTGTGTTGCACAAGCAAACAAAGAAATATGTCTTTTCTGAGTCCAGAGGTTTATGAGCATTCTAGGAAGAGTGGCAGACACGTAACAGATTTCCAAGAAGGAAAAATTACCAAGGAAAAAATACATGGGGGTCTGGAGAGTCTGGTCTGTCCTGGTTATGAGAATAATGATGCCATTTCCCATCAGAGTTATCACATAAGTAAACAGAAACATCACAAAAAGAAACATTTGGAGATTGGGAATGTCAGAAAATCCCAAAAGAATGAATTCCGTCGTTGAAGTGAGATTCACATTCACTAGATATTTTTGAGGTTCCATCTGTGAAAATAGCACAGTTAGATATTTATCATTTTTATTTTGTAATTTCTATAAATTAAAGGGATTTAGGGGAATCATTAATAGTACATAATATTTCTATTCTCTATTAATGTCTAGTATTTTATATCCTGGACTCAACATAACTGAAGTTTAATGGGGAATATGTATGCTAAATTCTAAATATAAAAGCATAAGTTACAACTCAAGGTTTAACTTTAAATAAAAGTGATATGTTTAAGAATTATGCACTTTCATTTTGAATCTGTTTGTGTGCAGAGCAAAATCTATCCGTTTTACTTTTATTAAAAAAGCAAAATTCTGAAGCAGAAATATTTGCACCCCACTTTCTCAGTGGTAGGGCATCACCAAATTCTGTAATGCATTTGTCAGGAATTTCCCAACTCTTCCATTAGAACTTTTTCAAGAATAAAGCATGCCTTTCTGTCCATATTCTGCAATGATAGCTCTTACTTCTTGTGTGTGCACTTTATTTGAGACCATTCTGACTGGCTTTATCTACTAAAATAAGCAACATAGCCATCAGGCATTATAAAGCAGGAACATTTATTTATCTTTTACAAGGATGCAGCTTATGTCTGACAGTGTTCTTGACTTATCGGCTATTTAACTAATAATGACAAACTTGAAGGAATTACATTGATGATATGATTTTTGAAACTCTGCCTGGTAAATCTATTCTAAAATCTCTTTGATGTGCCAGAGGTCGCTTTCATTTAAAAATTATCATGCTAATAATATATATATATAAGATGCAGCACATGAAAATTAAAACTGAAAACTATAAATTATTTAAAATATGGCTAATACACAGTTGTCAAAAATATCAAAAGCAGAGAATAGCTATTTTAGCTAGTAGGTAGGTAAGCAAGTATGGTTTAGTGAGTAATTAGTGAGACCTACAGACACTCAAATTTCTTCTATATTGAGATATACTTGGAAAATATAAGAATTTTTTTCTTTTTTTTAAAGCCATTAAAAAATACATTTGAATCAGTTCTAATATAAGAATTTTAAAAGAAAGGTGGTTAGTAAACTGTAGCTTTAAACAGTAAGCAGGAAATTGGAAAACACAAATGACTTTAACTGTGCTACTCTTGTGTTAGTAAGCTACTTGCAACAGCATATTATTGAATTGTGTTCATGTTATGGTATATTGATATTATAGATGAAGAAACGAGGGCTCAAAAGTTTACATGATTAAACTAAGGAAAAAAAAAAAAAGA
Source organism: Bos grunniens (assembly GCF_055505025.1). NCBI lineage: Eukaryota > Metazoa > Chordata > Mammalia > Artiodactyla > Bovidae > Bos > Bos grunniens. Next base: position 80,025,331 of record NC_141179.1, on the reverse strand, counting down.
TGTTCTCTTTGACTTCCAGGATTCATGAGCATTGTGAGAAGGGTAACATTTCCACAGCTATTTCCAAAAGGAAAGAATTGTCAGGGAAAGAATACATAGAAATGTAGGGATCAAGACCTACTTTTGTTATTAGAATTATGGTTCTATTGCCCATCAAAATAATAATATACCTGACTAAAAACAACCCAAATAGAAGCCACTGGAGATGGTGAACATCGGCAAAGACCCAGAGAAGAAATTCCTTCAATTTAGTTAGATTTTATCCTGGTATATTTATTTTGGCTTTTTTGTTTTCCATTGCTGTTCTTTTTTTGTTGTCTTCTCTTTTTTGTGTTTCCTCTGTAGAGAAAGATTTAGCATTTGCTTTCACTACTTCATCCCCAACATTTCTTGTTCGTCAGTGCTAAATAAATTATAATTTCTAATTGTACAAGTCCAGCATTTTGATAGTTAAATTTTCAACATATACCATGAACAAGATTCATGGTAAGACGAAATTTTTTGCATGTTATTCTCAACAGTGAGCCATTTAGAAAAAAACAACGACTCTGTGTGCTGTCTCTAAATTATCTATACTATACCTCTTTCTTGTAAATGTTTAAGTGTTTATTATTAAGGGAAATAGATATTAATGCTCAAATACTGTTATTTTTGAACTCGTCTCCATTACTTGGAAAAATTCAAATTATTAAGAAGATGTATGATGATATTCCATATCAGTTTGTTATTGGTCATATTACCATCTCTACCCCATCTACTTCAGTTAGGTCTCTATATTTAATATTAATTAGCAGATTAAATCATGTAAGTAATATAAAATCAGTATTAAACTCAAAATTATTTCATTATATTAAGAGCATTTATTTTTTCTTAAAATAGGTGTTCCTTGAATTCCCCAGAACTTACAACTGTATGAACTAGATTGTTTTATATTCCTTTCAGTTCAGTTGCTCAGTAGTGTCTGACTCTTTGTGATTCAGTGAACTGCAGCACACCAGGCTTCCCTGTTCATCATCAATTTCTGGAGCTTGCTAAAATTCATGTCCATTGAGTCAGTGATGCCATCCAATCACCTCATCCTCTGTGCTCCCCTTCTCCTCCTGCCTTCAGTCTTTCCCAGCATCAGGGTCTTTTCTAATAAGTCAGTTCTTCACATCTGGTAGCCAAAGTATAGGAGCTTCAGCTTCAGCATCAGTCTTTGTTTTATATTAAATCTCTTCTTAAAGTATCATCTGTGGCGGATGGATGTTGATATATGGCAAAACCAATACAATGTTGTAAAGTTAAAAAATAAAATAAAATTAAATTAAAAAAAACATCAGGATTCTAATTAATTTAAAAATGCCCTTTAAAATATACTGGCTCAAAACGAAGTTATCTCCCCGCATTATATAAAATATATCAGTTATTCAAGTCTTTAGCATTTCAAATAATTTAATATTATTATTAAATATTTTAAACTATAAACTATATTTGATCTAGTCAGAAATACATGGAAGTTCCTTTAACATATCACTCTTGCTATTATATATTAAGTATTAAATTTTAAAATAAAAGTTACAAACTAAAGCTTACAAGAATATAAAACAGTTCATATTTACCATTCTTATATAATATGATGCTGATTTTATCTCACTGTAGAGTATAAAAATAATTTATTAGTTTATGAGAAATCACAATTTAATCAGACATTCAACTTACCTTTAAAATATTCCGTTCTTTCCAAAATAAAGGGCTCTTTAATAAAGTTTCTCTACCCCATGAGATCTCTTTGACCAGTCATGTTACATTTCCAATTAAAAGCATCATTTGGCACCCTCTGATTTCTTTTATTTTTCCCAGGTAGTCTCACTCCACCCAGAGTACTTTCTCTTCAGCCTCTCCATGGACTAGAGTGCACAGCACACTTTTTATTTCTTAAAAATGAATAAGGTGCTGAGCAGTATAACTGGAGACCATCTAAAACTGACACACACCGAATTCAAATGCTGTCATGAACACTCTACTGTGAGCCTCTTTCTGTTAACACTGAGCTTGCAGCACAGTTTCTTGAACATGTTTTTCTTATATCCTCCTATATTATATTCTTAATTGCTATTTAGGGTCCTGCATATGTAACTGCCCAGATGATAAATACTATTTTAATCTTTTTTTTAATATAAATTTATTTATTTTAGTTGGAGGTTAATTACTTTACAATATTGTATTGGTTTTGCCATACATCAACAGGAATCCGCCACGGATATACACGTGTTCCCCATCCTGAGCCCCTCTCCCTCCTCCCTCCCAGTACCATCCCTCTGGGTCGTCTCAATGCCCTTATATGTTACTGATTCTTTCCTAGGCACCAGGGAGAACTAAGAGATAGATAGATGCTGTATTATTATTCCTAGAATAAAAAAAAAAATTAGAACCACGGATAACAGAGGTTTTATTTTCTCAGTTTCACATTTCTAGTGTGAATGCAGTTTTAAGGGAAAATAATACCAAAATTTTGTATAGGATAAAATAACTTGAATTCTCCAACTGAGATAGTGTAGAAAAGATACAACCTGTGTCTTCTGGGCTTCAGTTCTGGGAAAAAACAATTATTCCCAACACCTAGATTGTTTCAAAAATGTTGATTTTACCCAGTCATGTTACTTATTAGTAAACAGTGGCTTCTAAGGGTTTATGATTACAAACATAAAATATTTCCCTGAGACTGAGCTCTGATAGTAGTGGTATAACAGAGTGACTATGAAGGTAATAACAGAATATCAGGGATCATGTGGAAGACATCATGGAAGGTGCCTGAGGAGTGGGTGATGTGAGAAACCAGCCAGGTCTGAGCTACTGCAGGTGCATAACCAAAAAGCAACTGTGCTGGAAGGAGTTCTAAAGTCTCATAATTAGCACAGTATAGGATTATGCATGGATAGAGGAAATTTCTGATGCCATAGAAAATAAAATTCAGAGAAAAGACACAAATTTATCATCCAATACCAAAATACCATAACATATTTGCAAAATATAGACTTTTAAATTAATTTTATTGGAACAGCACCGTAGCTTTAAAATAGGAAAGCTTTACATAATGCATAGGTTTAAATAGTGTAGAAAATGAGCGAAACAATGAAAGCATTCTAAATTAAAAATTTGTATAATCTTGAAACAAGAAAACTTTGACTTTGGCTCAAAATTAAAATTCAGGACACAAAACATGAAAAAACAAAAAAACACCTACATGAAAGTAGGTAATTCTGCCTGATGGAAACGAGCAGGCACCAAAAGTAAACTTAAACTAGGATGGGTAAAGTTTTGGAAAAAATACGTCATATCTCAGATGGATTTTTATTTTCCATTACAAAAAGACATTTTTTAGTTATCAAGGAAAAGTCTAAAGTGAAATTAGAAAATGATACAAATAGTTTAAGGAACACTTCACAGAAAACAGAGGGAAACAATTGTTTAAAAATGGGAAGATACTCAACTTGTTAATGAACAAGGAATAAAATGTAACTGTACAGAGATTTAGTTGTTAAAAATAATCTGATATTTTTCTATGTAGTTTTCTGGGAAAACACATTAATAGACTAATTATATTGAGAAAAACTGATAGAAATTAAAATTTATCCTATAATAAAAATAGCATACCAAATTGGCAAAATAAGAGCATTAAAAAAAAAAATCTGCTATTGGACTACTGAGACAATTTTGAGAAAGAAATATGGATTTTTATTAATACATTATAATAGAATGGGAAAATCTTCTAAGGGTTTGCACATTTACATATTTTGAAAGTGAAATAACAAAAGAGTTATAGTACATGTTTCTATTTTGTTAAAGCAAAGAAAGTTTTTTCTCGATTGACTCAGAATTAGAATTCAGAACCCCAAAACCGAAAAATCTACACAAAAATAAATAATTCTACTTGGTACAACCTTACACTAAAAGTAAAATTAAAATGTTTTGATAAAGATGACAAAACATAATACCTCACCTAAAGTGCTATTTGCTTTTATTAGTAACCTCTACTTAAATATCAGGAAGTCAAAATAAAACAAAAGTAGAAAAATGAACCAAATAGTTAAGTAACAGTTCACAGAAAAGGGAGGAAAATCATCATTCAGAAATAGGGATGAAATCTCAATTGCCTTCAAGAAAAGGGAATGAAAAATGTATATTGTGTAGATTTAGTACATGAAACAGTCTAAGACATTTCCCCAATCAATCTCCTGGGAAAATATACTTTTTACCCTCCTGAGAATGCCAATGCCCAAACCTGTGGAGAAGAACTGGGCACCTTCAATCACTCTTTGAATCAATAAACATGCATGATTTTATGTCCTTCTGCATTTTTCAGCATTGTTTGTAAAAGATGATCATTCACCCAATTGTGAATGATCAAGTGGACTGTCTCTCTTTGACTTAATGAGCCTTCATTTTGATGTTGTCATTGACTTTTTACTTTTTCCATAGCTATCTGTTTCCTTCAAAATAGAAGTATTGTAATTTTTTATCCAAATTTGTCTAGTGTTCAGCAGGAAGAATGTCTTGCTGTGACCCTATATGTCACAACCAGAAATGAAAGTTACTTCTTCATCGTTTAAATGTTCCTAATTATATTCAACTTGATTTTACTACATAAAATACTGTTTTTGTGTACTTTATAATCCCTCCTTCAATAATCTTATTCATTTATTAATATATCTCCTCTATAAACTGCCAGTGAACTTTATCTCTTTACCCCTTTACCCCTTCATAGTGTAGCAGTTTAAAATTTAAATATCTACAGTAATCTTTATTTAATGATAATGAAGTCTATTGTAGATACTTTCATATTATTTCATTATGTAAACATTTACAAAATTTTGAGAGTAGTAGCAAGTTATATTCTCAAGTAGAGGAAATTGGATTTCATAGTAATTAAATCATCAACCCAATGGCATAGCTATTAAACATCAGAGCTTGTTCCATGTCCTATATCATTAGATGTCATTCCAATTCTGTGCATCTTTTTCTTCCACTGAGAGATCATTTTACACCCGAGGCCAGAGTGCATTCACATAATCATTTAACTTTGTTTTTCATTGCTCCAGAATCAAGCTTTTTTCTTTTTTTTTCATCACTAAGAAGAGGGAAAAAAAAATCTTGTTACTTTTCTATCCCAGAAGAGAATTAGTGTTTTTTTGTCCCTGAGATATCCCTAAAGATTTCAAGAGCCAGAGAATCTGATAGAAGAGTTCAAATGCTCAATACTCATAGCACCTTTTAACTGAGCACGCAGTTCATTTTCACAGGTAATATGAAAGGATTTTCATTGACTACAAAATATTTTAGAAGCGATAACCTTAAATCTCTCACTAGATTCTATGCCTTAATATTTAACTCTTAGATAAATTTTTATAGTTAATTCAGAACTTAACTAATGATTGAGTGAGGAAATTTATGAGACCATAGTAGGGGAAATAAGAAAGACTCCCTGAATTTTTAGTCCAAGGTAGCTATAAATTAGAAAAGTGTTTTAATTTCCTAGATGGAAGACAGCAGTCAGAGTAAGGGTAAAAATAAATGGCTATATTTAAACTTTAGGAAAATTATTAAATTGAAAGAAAATTATTTATTAACCAGCCATTGGGTGTATGTCTTTTGAAGATCATTATTTTTTTCTCATGGAGGGATATAAATTAATTTTAAATTTATTTCACTAGTTAGCTGATTGATCTAGAAGCTATAGCAAGATTTTTGTTTCATTTTGTTTTCATAGTCTACTTAAGCTTGATTTTAAAAAAGATTCGGGCACATAAGAATGCTAATTTGTATTTCTAGGGGCATAGCAATTCCAGAATTGTGGCAAGTTACAATTAGCTTGTGATATGTTGATGGTAATAGCATGGGGTCTGGCAACAGATAAATTTGTACTTCAGCCTTGGTGCCTCTAGTAATTCACTGTGTGAGCTTACTCAGTTCATAGGCCTAGCTGGTCCTTCAGTTGTCTATTGGATAAAAGAATTCTCATTTATTTGGTTGTAGGTTGCTATGTAGATTGCATATATACCATCTCCAACCTCTTGTAGCCACTTTATGGTTTGTGGTAGCTGTTAACACAGCTTTGTTTTTCTCAAACTCAGTGTTTATAATATTATTCATTGCATGAGTGTCTATTATTGTGTGTGTTTCCCACCTGTTTGAGAATTGAGGAGCTCATTTGATTTAGTTTTTCAGAATGATGATACTTTGTCAAAAATCTGGGACCCATCTTCCTAGACTCTTTCTCTCAAAGTGAAATCAGCTAGATGCAAAAACAATTAGTTCTAATTTCCTTAATTAGTGGACAGAATTGCCTGTTTGAAGAGCATCCTGGATAAAGTAAATGACCAAGTACTTTTTGTCTGTGTGTGCTAAGTCATGACTGACTTTTTGCCACCCCATGGACTGGCCCACTAGGCTTCTCTGTCCATGGAATTTTCCAGGCAAGAGTACTGGATTAGATTGCCATTTCCCTCTCCCGGGTATCTTCGTGATCCAGGGATCAAACCCACATCTCCTGCATTGGCAGATGGATTCTTTACCACTGGCACCACCTGGGAAACACATTTTGTCTATCATTCCTAATTTCTCTACAATGAAATAGGTAATTGCTCTAATGAAGCATGATTAAGTATAACATATGCCTTCATTCATAATCCACCTTTTGTACCTATGGCTGATTCATGTTGAAGTTTGATAGAAAAAAAAACAAAATTTGCAAAGCAATTATCCTTTGTTTAAAGAATAAATAAATTAAAAAAAGAAAAGAAAGAAATGGAGAATATGAAAAAAAAATAGATCAGAGATATAAAGGTTTATGAGAAAGTTGTAAAGGACAAAATTATCAGGATATTTAAGTAAACATACTATTATTTTATTGATATGCCCCACATCAGAATGCAATGAAAGAGAATTTTTAAGATGACTGATAGGATTAAATACTGGACTCAGTTAGTTTAATTTCATGAGAATGATATTTTTAATTTATATTAAGTGTCATGTAACACATAAGCTTAACTAAAAGAAGAGCTACTTAAGATTTTGGTTTGGAGTCCATTTATTATCCAATGCTTCGCCAAAAATTTGATTTCCTAGTTCCCTATTTATTTATAACTTCCCCATCAAGTTAAGAAAAATTTGAAACAAATTATAGTCATATTTAATATGTATGCATCCTTCACATACCATTGATACTTTAATAAAACATTTTAATGCATCTCATAAATAAGAAATCTGTTGTCATACCATGTTCATATAGTTAAACAAAATATGCACCAAAATTTTGATCAATTTTATTCTTTTATTTGAAGGCTCAAGTTACTTTGGCTAAATCACATTAGGGGCTAAATCTGAGATTAATATTAAGGTTCTAGAGTTAAATACAATATTTTTTTATCTTCCACAACTGTGCTGCCTCAAACACATCAGTTAAATAAAAATCAGAATCAAAATAAAGCTAAAGTTTCCCTTGTGAGGGTTAGTGAACGTATATTATTAAGAATTTCTTTATTAGACAATCTTGATGTATTTTTCAAAATTTGCCTGCATATTTGAATTATCTTTACTGTATTTCTTATCTGTCTAATCCCTATTTTGAAACTGATTCTTGTCAATCAACATTTTTGTGTGTAATATATAGATTCTTGAAGGAGAAAGACTGATAATAAAGAATTTTAAAAATGACTATATTGTCGATACTCAAATAATACATTTAGTACACTTAATACCTTTAATGTTAATAAACTTGATGGTTTTATAAGATATTTTATTAATATAACCATTCAAACTAAACTGGAATTTTTATAATACATTTGTGTGTATATATGTGCTTTCAAGAGTAATATGTGAGTTCTTTGAATTAACAAAGAGATAAACAGTTGATTTAGTTATATATTATATTTGTACCATATATATTTCTCTAAGGATTAAGGTCAGATTTTCCTTTTTTATTTGACAACTCCATAGTTGAAAAATTATTTATTATTTGAATTAAGAAAAATTTTCACATGAATGGTGGAACTATCTGGGAAAATGAAGACATGGGACTTTGTTTTCCTTCTAAAAGTGATTTTAAGCTGATTTGCTCATTCTCTATTTGATGTATGCATGTCTCATTATAACAAAGACATAGTGCATTTCACGTTAGTAATATGAGCTATTGGTAGGTCACTGAATTCAGCTCATTCTCACCCACAGCAGATTTTTCATTCATCTGTATAGCACACTGAAGAAAAAGAAGTCATGATACTGAAATCTTGGTCCTAAATACAGTAAATGAAATATCGAATTGCTTCAATACTGGAGACTTTAGGAACAGATACTGATGACCTTTTAACATTTTGCTTGTTTGTTATGGACTTTGCTTTCTTCTTAATCCACTGAATAAGCAACAGTCTGACATCATAGGGAAATATGAGCCATAATAAAACACTACATTGTGGTTTATATAGTCATGTGCTTCTTTTAGCAATACCTTTTCTAAAGAGTTATTATCTGTCATCAGGAGATATTTACAATTAGTGCTATTTATATCCAAGGGTTCTACTTCCCTGGATTCAATCAACTGTAGATCCAAAGTATTGTGAAAATAATGATTTGCAGAGTTCAAAAAGTAAAACAAATTTGCAGCACATCGACAACTATTTTAAAAGCATTTAAATTGTATTTACAACCTTTTAGACAACATGCACATTATATTAGGTTTTATAAGTAATCTATAGATGGGTTCAAGTACGTGAGAAGAGGTGTGTTGCTTATATTGTAAATTGCTGGGGTCCAGCCCTGGTGGATCCAGGGAATTTGAATTGGGGACAGCGTTGGCAAGGATCAGGAAACAATTGCTTAATTAAATGTTAATTAAGGATATAAAGAGTGGTTAAATAAGGATAGCTCAGTGAGGAAATTCAGTGGACAAAAGAGGCTGAATAATTTAGCCAGAAGGTGAGAGAAAGAACGACATGGGGAGACCAAGTTTCCCTGAACAAGGCCTGCACTTTATTTTCCAAAGTAGTTTTTATACCTTAGGTTATGCATAGAGGATAATGGGGGAAGGGATAGAGTCATGCAGTAAGCCAGGCTTTCTTCCTGCAAACTTAATCATATGCAAAAGTTTAGGTGATTTGCATCATCTTCTGGCCCAGAGGCCTGTTAACATTTTAAGATCCTTTCTTCAGAAAACTTATTTTTCTCTAAAGGTGATTATTCAGGCGCCACCCTCCAAAAGCATTAGATAAAATTGCATTCCTATAGGGCAAAGGTGTGGTGGGCTATAACAAGAAAAAGAATTAACTCAAGGGTCCAAGGTTACAAACATTAAAGCTACTACTTACATTCCTATGCACCAACTATATTAATCAATACACTGCCAGGGACACAGTAGGTAAGGGATATGGAAACTTAGCAGCAAACACTGGCCCAACAAGTGAAAAACCCTTCACCAATACAAGTTCTAATCAATCTTTTAACTGCTCAAAGGAATCTGTATTTAGACAGTTTAGAACATCTCATGCCTCTCATGGTTGGGAGGCTGTGAACAATCACATGTGGCTGGAAGAACCTGTTCAGGCAGGCTAGAGGACTTCCAAAGGAGTTGGTAGGTTGAAACACGCTTGTCACGCCCAGGAACTTTATTAACTGGAGCTGTAATTTAACTCTTTTTCAGAGAGAGGTGGAAGGGGACAGCCCCCCTGTAAAGTCAGAGGTGTAGGTGAGAGCACAAAGCAGTAAAGTAGGCAGACTCTGGTTTTGGGGGTAGATGCTCGAGAATTTCCAGGGGGACTCCTGGGGCTCCATCCCGCCTTTGTGTATGCCGAGCCTCCTTCCTCATGACCTTTGCCACCGGCAGAGTTTCTCACGCTGGCTCCCAGCAGTAAATATCTTCTCATTTTATATAAAGAACTTGTGCATCTTTCATTTTGGTATGGGGGAAGGGAATTCTGGAACTATGTGCTCCACACCTAGGGATGACTGTATCTTATACTAATTATAGAAAATTCAGGTACCAGAATGCCTAAGTGGTTAAGGCATTGGACTTAAGAGCCAATGGATTTATATCCTTGTGGGTTCGAACCTCACTTCTGGTACAAGTGGATCTGCTTGGGCTTCCCTGGTGATTCAGACTATAAAGAACCTGCCTGCAATGCAGGAAATCCAGGTTCGACCACTGGGTCAGGAAGATTCCCTGAAGGGAATGGCTACTACACACTCCAGTTTTCTTGCCTAGACAGAGGAGCCTGGTGGGCTGCAGTTCATGAGGTTGCAAAGAGTTGGACATGCCTAAGTGATATTACAATGATAATAATAATAATCCTATTTCCTAGTAATCTGGGGACATGATAAAGTTAAATAATTTTCACATTGGTTTTTAATTTTTAATTATTTTAATTGGAGGTTAATTACTTTACAATATTGTATTGGTTTTGCCATACTTGTTTTTTTTTTTAATTTATTTATTTTAATTAGAGGCTAATTACTTTACAATATTGTATTGGTTTTGCCATACATCAACATGAATCCGCCATGGGTGTACACGTGTTCCCAATCCTGAATGCCCCTTCCACCTCCCTCCCCATATCATCCCTCTGGGTCATCCCAGTGCACCAGCCCCAAGCATCCTGTATCCTGCATCAAACCTGGACCGGCAATTCGTTTCTTATATATTATACATGTTTCAATGCCATTCTCCCAAATCATCCCCCCAATCCCTCTCCCACAGAGTCCAATACAGATGTTCTATACATCTGTGTCTCTTCTGCTGTCTCGCATACAGGGTTATCATTACCATCTTTCTAAATTCCATATATATGTGTTAGTATACTGTATTGGTGTTTTTCTTTCTGGCTTACTTCACTCTGTATAATCGGCTCCTTGGTTGGTTTTTAACATTTAAATTTAACACTATCTTTTGATGTAAAGTGTAAAGCGTCTGTCTACAAAGCGGGAGACCTGGGTTCGATCCCTGGGTTGGGAAGATTCCCTGGAGAAGGAAACGGCAATTCACTCCAGTACTCTTGCCTAGAAAATCCCATGGATGGAGGAGCTTGGTGCAGGCTACCATCCATGGGGTTGCAAAGAGTCGGGCACGACTGAGCGACTACTTCACTTCACTTCACTTCTGATGTAAATGTATTTGCTCACATTTTACAAATTGTAAACTTCATGCATACTGTAGAAAATCTGGGATTAGCACTCAGATGTGTATTTTCTACTATAATAATTTTGGGATTAAAAACTCCTATATTCATTTGTCTTTGTGGATTTTAAGATGACATAATATGAAAGTGAGCAGTCATGAATTTAACAGAAAATAAATTAGAAGTTAAAACATGTAAACTGGCACTATTTTTAACATGAAAATTTAATCAACAGGAGTTAATTTATTTTTACAGAGTAATGTATCCACTTGGACTCAACTTTTAATCACTGGACTATTCCCTCACTGAAAAGGATTTCTCAGAAACAGACGTGAGGATATAATTGGTGGACTCTATTTTTGCCATATATTGCTTTTGGAATGTAAAAATGAAGACTGAGATGTCAGGGTCACCATCAGATTTAGATTTATAGAGGATTCAGATGAAAACAGCACTGAGGTCACCATGTTCATACTGACGGGCTTTACAGATGATTCTGAGGTGCAAATCTTTCTATTTTTACTATTTCTAGCAATCTATCTTTTTACAATGATAGGAAATTTGGGGTTGGTTTTCTTGGTCATTATGGATTCCCGGCTCCACAACCCCATGCACTGTTTTCTGGCAGCATTATCATTCTTGGATGCCTGCTATTCTTCTGTTGTCACCCCCAAAATGCGGTTCAATCTCCTATCAGAGAATAAAACCATTTCCTTTCTTGGATGTGCCACACAGATGTTTCTCTTTCTTACTTGTGGGACCACAGAATGCTTCATCCTGGCTGCAATGGCCTATGATCGCTATGTAGCCATCTACAACCCTCTCCTGTATTTAGTTACAATGTCACCCAGAGTCTATGTGCCGCTTATAATTTCCTGCTATGTTGCTGGTGTCTTGCATGCTACTTTACACACAGGGGCTACTTTTACCCTCTCCTTCTGTGCATCCAGTGCAATCAGACATGTGTTCTGTGACATCCCTCCCCTCCTCGCTATTTCTTGCTCTGACACTCGCGTGAACCACCTTCTAGTTTTCTATTTTGCAGGCTCTATTGAGATATCCACCATATTAATTGTTTTGATCTCCTATGATTTCATCCTGTTGGCCATTCTGAGGATGCGTTCTGCTGAAGGGAGAAGGAAAGTCTTTTCTACGTGTGGCTCTCACCTAACTGGAGTGTACATTTTTCATGGTACGGTTCTCTTTATGTACGTGAGACCCAATTCCAGCTATGCCTTGGATCATGACATGATCGTGTCTGTATTTTACACCATCATAATTCCCATGCTGAATCCCATCATCTATAGTTTGAGGAACAAAGATGTCAAGGATACGATGAAGAAAGTGTTTGGGAAAAATTGGTTTATCAACAAAGTATATTTTTCACACTAAACATAAAGTTGAAATAAATTATGACTGATGTTTATTGTTTTCAAATAAAAACGTTGTAATTATAATATTTTCTATTTGTTTATTTGTGTCTACCTGTTATTCTTAGATGTTTAAAATAAAGATCATAGTCAACCCACCACATATGCAGTTTTTGCACATGCAGGAAACTGTGACATCTATATACATCTATCTCCACATAACATGGGTATGTAATATGTATTTTATTATCATATTCAGATGAAGACTTTACATATATATATATGTATGTATCTACAGATAAACACATACACATGTATACACACACATATATATGCATATATACACACTGGTTGTTTCTCTTAAACTCTCTTGCTTTTTTAATGATCCATTGGATGTTGGCAATTTGATTTCTGGTTCCTCTGCCATTTTAAAACCAGCTCGAGCATCTGGAAGTTAATGGTTCACATATTGCTGAAGCCTGGCTTAGGGAAGTTTAAGCATTACTTTATTAGCATGGAAGATGAGTGCAATTGTGCAGTAGTTTGAGCATTCTTTGGCATTGCCTTTTTTTGGGATTGAAATGAAAACTGACCTTTTCCAGTCCTGTGGCCACTGCTGAGTTTTCCAAATTTGCTGGCATATTGAGTGCAGCACTTTTCACAGCATCATCATTAAGGATTTGAAAAAATTCAACTGGAATTCTATCACCTCCACTAACTTTGTTCGTAGCGATGCTTCCTAAGGTCCACTTGACTTCACATTCCAGGAAGACTGGCTCTAGGTAAGTGATCACACCATCATGATTATCTGGGTCATGAAGACCTCTTTTGCAAAATTCTTCTGTGTATTCTTGCCACCTCTTCTTAATATCTTCTGCTTCTGTTAGGTCCATACCATTTCTGTCCTTTATCGAGCCCATCTTTGCATGAAATGTTCCCTTGGTATCTTTAATTTTCTTGAGGAGATCTCTAGTCTTTCCAATTCTATTCTTTTCCTCTATTTCTTTGCATTTATTGCTAAGGAGGGCTTTCTTATCTCTCCTTGCTATTCTTTGGAACTCTGCATTCAAATGGGTATATCTTTCCTTTTCTCTTTTGCTTTTCGCTTTCCTTCTTTTCACAATAAAACATCTATTTCTGATTTATTGACTATACCAAAGCCTTTGACTGTGTGGATCACAATAAACTGTGGAAAATTCTGAAATAGATGGGAATACCAGACCACCTGACCTGTCCCTTGAGAAACCTGTATGCAGGTCAGGAAGCAACAGTTGGAACTGGACATGGAACAATGGACTGGTTCCAAATAGGAAAAGGAGTACTTCAAGGCTGTATATTGTCACCCTGTTTATTTAACTTATATGCAGAGTACATCATGAGAAATGTTGGGCTGGAGGAAGCACAATCTGGAATCAAGATTGCTGGGAGAAATATCAATAACCTCAGATATGCAGATGATACCACCCTTATGGCAGAAAGAGAAGAAGAACTAAAGAGCCTCTTGATGAAAGTGAAAGTGGAGAGTGAAAAAGTTGGCTTAATCAACATTCAGAAAACTAAGATCATGGCATCTGGTCCCATCACTTCATAGGAAATAGATGGGGAAGCAGTGGATAGAGTGGCTGACTTTATTTTTCTGGGCTCCAAAATCACTGCAGATGGTGATTGCAGCCATAAATTAAGACATTTACTCCTTGGAAGGAAAGTTATGACCAACCTAGACAGCATATTGAAAAACAAAGATATTACTTTGTCAACAAAGGTCTGTCTAGTCAAGGCTATGGTTTTTCAATAGTCATGTATGGATGTGAGAGTTGGGCTATAAAGAAAACTGAGTGCAGAAGAATTGATGCTTTTGTCTGTGGTGTTGGAGAAGACTCTTGAGAGTCTCTTGGACTGCAAGGAGATCCAACCAGTCCATCCTAAAGGAGACCAGTCCTACATGCTCATTGAAAGGACTGATGTTGAAGCTGAAATTCCAATACTTTGGCCAACTGATGCGAAGAGCTGACTCGTTGGAATAGACCCTGATTCTGGGAAAGGTGGAGGGCAGGAGGAGAAGGGGACAACAGAGGATGAGATGGCTGGATGGCATCACTGATTCGATGGACATGATTTTGGGTAGGCTCTGGGAGTTCGTGATGGACAGGGAGGCCTGGTGTACTGAGATTCATGGGGTCACAAAGAGTCAGACATGACTGAGTAACTGAACTGAACTGAACTGAATTGCAAATGGTGTTGAACTTTTTTTTAATGTGCTAAGTTTCCATCTGTGTATTTTTTGTGATAAACTATCTGCACTTTATGTCCATGTTTTATTGTAAATCTTTCATTTTCATATTGTTAAGATTTAGTATTCTTTTAAGCTATTATCTGTATTCAGCATCATTATTTTGAAAAAGGGCTATCCTTCTTCTATGTATTTTCCTTAACGGCTTTGTCAAAAATCAGTTGACTATATTGTGTAAATTTTCTTCTGAAAAGTCTATTTTGTTGCAGACTTAGATGTCCATCCTCTCACCAGTGCCACAATATCTTGGTTATTTTAGGTTTGTGTTAAATCTTGAAATTATGTGAGGCCTCCAACACGTTCAAAAATGTTTTGAATACCTTAGCTCTTTTACATTTTCATAAAAATTATATTTTATTACCTTGTCTTTTCTGTAAAAATGCTTCTTTAATCTTAAGTAGGGCTCCACTGAATATAGAGATATTTTGCAATTCCATTTTATTAATAGAGCCTTTGTTCACAGTTGGACTGTTTACAAAATTCCTTCTTTCTTTCTTCTTTGCTTTCCTCTTTTCTTCCCTCCTTTTTTTCTTCCTGTTTCTTTTCATCCTTTTCTTTTCTTTTTTCTCTCTTTGGTTTAGTACTCAGACTCTATCACTAGCACTTCCTAATTACTGTCTTAGAATCTCTGGATGTAGACTGGAAGCATGTATGTATTATTTACTATTGTTTTAAAACAGTTTAAATGCACTGCTAGGTACTAATTTATGGAGTGGTATATGGCACACTTCATAATACTGGTCTCCATGCAACTGAAAAAGCTTGGAATTTATCTGTCAAATCTCTAATTTAAAAAGTTCTACCACATAGAATATTAAAGTTACCTGTATACTGTACCATGTCTCCTGTCAAATTGTCTATGCATATATTTATGTCAAACCTCTTCCATTAAACTACTCACTAAAATTTAATATATTTAAACTGTTTATTTAAACAATTTGTCTCTCATAATACTCAGAAATCTAGCACTTTTAAGTTTAAGTAACTATAATAATCATCACTAAATGATTATGAATTCTCTCATAGCTTATGCCTTCACATAATTTCATTATGTGTATGTATAAAGAATTTTGAGAGAAGCAATACTACATATTTCTGGGAGATAACAGGTCATATTTCCTGGTACATAGGTATTTAGTGTCAGAATGAGGATTACGTCCTGTATCAGATTTAATTTCTAATTCTATGAATATCCTTTTCCATGAAGAGATCATTGTATTCAGAGGTCTACTGCACTTATTCAGTTTTATTTATGATAAGAGTTCATTGCTCCAGAACCAGCTATTCATTTACTATGGTGGGAAAAATGAAATCAGGTTGTTACTTTCTGTCCCAGAAGAGAATTAGTGTGTTTATTCCTTGGAGCTTCCCTGTAGATTTCAAGAAGAGCTCGGCAATCTGGTGTAAGACTCCTAATGCCTAATATTCGTATATGCCTTAATTGAGCAATTAATTTCCACAGGTAAGAGGAAAGGTTTTTCATCACTTATAAAACATTTTAGAAGCTTTAAGAATGCCAGGGAACATGGTAGAGAACTAGAACCCACTCTTACTATACGTAGGTATATAGAAATATAGATTAACTTCCTCAATGCAAGGTAACAGAAAGAGGATGGTAGAAATAAAAGGTTGATTTAAATAAAAAGTTTGATATATGTTGTATTTAACACTCTCTCACAAACTATAGTGAAAAAAACACGCATCAGGAAAAAATAAATCAACAGTTGCAAATACTCCACATGGCTAGTTTCATGTGGTAGTGTCAATTTCGACTCTAAACACTGAATTGCTTATTTTTGTAACCCAAATTTCTTTACAAGTTATCCCTATTTCTGAGAACCCAAAAGAAATGTAGAATGATTAGATGACACTTCCATAGTTTTATATATAATTTTGGTAACTTTGCTTATATCTAATTGGATACATGTATGTGAATATGAATGGATTTGATTAATTAGAAAATATTCTAATGAAAAACTAACTTGATTCTAGCTTTTCAAATTTCAGTGTACTCTATTTAATGCAGAAAATTCACCAAACAATCCCAGAAGTGAAGGGACTATTTTCCTAGTAGTTACATTCCATAAAGCCATCTTTACTTCCTTATTCCTGAGGCTGTAGATCAAAAGATTCAACATGGGGATGACCACTGTGTACAATACAGAAGCCACTTTGTCCTGAGTCAAGGAGTAGCTGGAGGAAGGTCTGAGATAAGTGTAGATGGAGGTGGAATAGAACAGGATGATGGCTGTCAGGTGAGGCACACACATGGAAAATGCTTTGCGCCTCCCCTCCCCTGAATGCATACGGAAGTTGGAGAAGAGAATGTAACAGTAGGAGGTGAGGGTCACCAGCAGAGTTCCAACCATATTCACACCAGCAAATGTGGAAAAGATGCTTTCATGCAGGTTTGTGTCAGAACAGGAGCGCTTAAAAAGTGGGGGACTGTCACAGAAGAAGTGATGGATGTTATTGGAACTGCAGAATGGCAAGCTGTTTACATAAATGGTGTTCACCACAGAGTTCAACAGTCCTGCTGTAAAAGCCCTTGCTGCCGTTTTCAGGCACACCATCCTGGACATGATCAAGGAGTAAAGGAGAGGGCTGCATATGGCCACATAGCGGTCATAGGCCATTAACCCAAAAAGGATGCATTCAGTTGTGGCAAAAAAGACAAAGAAGTATATCTGCAGAAAGCAGCCAGCAAAGGAGATGGACTTCTTCTCTGATAATAGATCTACCAGCATCTTTGGGGTGATGGTGGATGAATAACAAATATCCACAAAAGATAGGTTAGCCTGGAAGAAGAACATGGGTGTGTGAAGTCGGGAATCAGCTCTGATTAAGAGGATCATCCCAGCATTCCCCACAACTGTCACAGTGTAAATCACAGAAAAAACGAAAAAGAGGACAAGCTGCTGCTCCCATGTGTCTGCTAAGCCCAACAGGATAAACTCAGCAGAGTATAATTTTTTCTGGCCATTTGTCACAGGTATAGTATGCTTAAGTTTACATTAGGTGTCACAGATTTAGTATGCTTAAATTTGCATTAGGCCCAAAGTTTACAGGAAATAGTTCAAATATGAATGAGTTTTAGTGGGCATATAGAATACATAATGCCTAGGATAATAGAGCATAGTAAATACTGAAACTGACATAATAGTTAAGTTAGTAGAAAAAATGAATAACTGTTGGAATTTATTAAGCAGTTGTATCACATTTGGGTTGAGGGATTAAAAAATGACTGGTCAAGGTCCACATATTTCATTTCAGATTAATTTTTCTTTTTTGCAAATCCAGTATCTATGTATTCTTTCTCTTCTAGCCCACATGCAAAATATAGAATATAGATGTGTCCTTGCTGAAGTCTCTCCCATGTCTCCTGAACAGACACTTAATTATAACTCAAATACATTTTTTTTCTTCTCCTCAAGATCACTCTGTATGTTCTTCAACTCAGTAATGCATGCATCACCACCTGGAAATTGCTTTTGTGTTCTCCAAGCAGCAAAAGCAGCCCATTTCAAATAACCAAAATTTGGGTGTGTATTGTATTGTTAAGAGGAGGAAGGCAAGGCAACCCACTCCAGTATGCTTGCCTGGAGAATTCCATGGACAGAGGAGCCTTGTGGGCTACAGTCCATGGGGTGTCAAAGAGTCAGACACGACTGAACGACTAAGCACAGCATAGCATATTGTTAAGAATGATTTTGTAGTAAACCAATAACCATTTGAATCACAAACCACACTATCAAATGAATAGTAACAGACACTATACCTGTCCACGGCAGTGAATGGCAGTACCAAGCTCTTATTGCATTCTTCCCAGTACTATGTCTTTTTTGTCAAAATCCCTAATAAATCAATTGAGGCACAAAAATAAAAAGAAGACAGTTTTCACATTTTAAATGAAATGAAAATCAGTGAAAATTTGAATTAGCTCTTTGTAAACATTTGAGACAGCGCCTGAGTATATACACATTGCTGCCCCTTTATTTTGTTCTCCTTAAACAGAGTTGGGTGCACTTGGGGATTGGTTTATAGATTTTGATTGTGAAATCAATCTTTTAAAGGCAGAAGCTGTGGTCTCAAAAGTAATTAAAATGTGACCACACCCAGAGAGATGGAATCAAACACTAGTGTGATTTTCATCATAACACGGTTCCTGATCTCTGTCTTTTAAAAGCTTTTGCTTTATTTAAAAATGGTTATTTAATTGCCTCTTTCTTTGTAGTGTTAGCTGCTGCTGCTACTGCTAAGTTGCTTCAGTCGTGTCCGACTCTATGCGACCCCATGGACTGCAGCCTACCAGGCTCCTCCATCCATGGGATTTTCCAGGCAAGAGTACTGGAGTGGGTTGCCATTGCCTTCTCCTTGTCGTGTTAGCAGCTTGGTCCAAATGGGTGTATAACCTACTACCATACTACTGTCCTTCCCTGTGTGGGTTTGTGTGTATCCCTCCCCTTAGCAGAGTAATTTTAACTTTTATTCCACATTTGTCCTTGAGTGAAATTAATCAGAAGGAGAAAATAACTACTAACCTCATGCCTACATGAATATTTATTGACCGAGATGAACAACATGGACCACAGAGGGTTGAGGAGGATGACAACTTTATGAGAGAGAATGTCGGAGTAGGAGGTGAGGGTCACCAGCAGAGTTCTGACCATAGTCACACCAGTAAATGTGGAAAAGATGCTTTCATGCAGGCATGTGTCAGAAAGGAGAGCTTAAAAATTGTGTGTGTGAGGGGTGCTGTCACAGAAGAAGTGATGAATAACATTGGAACTGCAGAATGGCAAGCTGCTTACATAACTGGTGTTTACCATGGAGTTCAACAGTCCTGCTGTAAAAGCCCATGCTGCCATTTCTATGCAGACCATCCTGGACATGATCAAGGGGTAAAGGAGAGGGCTGCTTATGGCCACATAGTGGTCATAGGCCATTAACCCCAAAAGGATGCATTTGGTGTGGCAAAGGCTATAAAGAAGTACATCTGCAAAAAGCAGCCAACAAAAGAGATTGTCTTCTTCTTGGAGAATAAATCTACCAGCATCTTTGGAGTGATGGTGGAGGAATAACAAACATCCACAAAGGACAGGTTAGCCAGGAAGAAAGGTGTGTGTGAAGTTTTGAATCAGTCCTGATTCAGAGGATAACCCCAACATTTCCCACAACTGTAGGCATGTAAATCACCAAGAAAAGGCAAAAGGGGATAACCTGTAGCTCCAATGTATCTGCTGATCCCAACAGGATGAACTCTGTGAGTGAAGTGCAATTTTTTCTGCCCATTGATTACAGATACAGTATGCTTAAACTTAAACTGGGTGTGCATATTTCCCATTGCACAATTTACCAGAAATAAAAATATTGATAAAGTAAAACATATATGGAAAAGAAACCTGGGACAACAGAGCCCTGTAAACAGAGTCAGAGGAGAATTAGTAAACAAATGAATAAGCATTGGATTTTATTAAATAATTGGCTCTATTAATTCTGGACTGAGGGATCCCCAAATGACTCATCTAAACACACATACATCACCTAAGGTTCTTTTTTGAATGCAGCATCTATGTTCTATTCTTGCCCCTCTAGTCCATATCCAAATGCAAAGTACAGAATTATTCTTGCTGAAGTTTTTTTTTTTCCATTCTCTGAGCAGGTATTTGAATTTAACTGAAAAAAAAAATTTTTTTTTCTCCTCAAGTCTGCTCTCTATATTCTTCAACTCCAAAAGTTATGCATGGCCACTTGGAAATCACTTGTGTGTTCTCCAGGCAGCAAGAAATAG
The DNA here is from genome assembly GCF_055505025.1 of Bos grunniens. Classification (NCBI taxonomy): domain Eukaryota; kingdom Metazoa; phylum Chordata; class Mammalia; order Artiodactyla; family Bovidae; genus Bos; species Bos grunniens. The sequence continues at coordinate 80,004,736 of NC_141179.1, read as the reverse complement.
CCCAGTTCGATAACTGATATTTTGACATCTATCATATTCTTAATGATGATATTGTAGTGTATTAAGGCACACAAATAACTGTTCTCCTTTCAAAACACACTATCAGCTTAATGCCGTGTGGTAGCACACACTATAACTATTTACGGTGGTGAATGACAGAGACTGCACCAAATACTTAACAGCATTTTTCTCAGTACTAACTTGTCTAGTCTATTATTTCTGTTTTTACTAGAATCCCTAATAACTCAAAAGAGGCACAAAAAAACCCATAAAAAATACAATTTTCATGTGAAATGTAAAGCAGTGACATTTTGAGTTACCACTTTGTAAAAATTTGAGACACATTCTGAGTATATGAATATTGCTATCCTTTTATTTTGTTCTCCTTAAAGAGGATTGGTTAACCATGGGGACTGGATAATAGGTTTTAATTGTGTCATGAATCCTCTAAGGGCAGAAACTGCAGTCTCAGAAGTATTTACATATGATCACGTGCAAGTAGATGTGATTAAACACTATATGGAACTTTCTGATTTCTCTGCTATTTCAAAGTTATTTATTTGCCAAATTAAAAAAAAAAAAGATCTATTTAATTTTCTCTTTCTTTGAAGTTTAAGCTTATTCCAATGGTTACATAATCCTCTACCAAATTATGATTCTTTCCTTTGTGTGTGTGTGTGTGTCCGTACCCCTTAATGTGTCTGGCTGAATTTAATCTTCAGTCTAGATCTGTTCTTGAAAGTGAGTGTGTTAGTTACTCAGTTGTGTCTGACTCTTTGGGACCCCCTGGTCTGTAGCCTGCTGAACTTCTTTGTTCATGGAGTTCTCCAGGCAAGAATACTGGAACTGGTTGCATTTCCTTCTCCAGGGACCTTCCCAACCCAGGGATTGAACCCAGGTCTCCTGCACTGCAGGAAAATTCTTTACCAACTGAGCCAACATGGAAGCTCTGTTTTTAAGTGAAATAAATTAGAAGGAGACACTAATCTCTAACTACATGCCTACATGAACAATCTTCAGACCTAGCTGGACTATGTGGACAGCAGAGGGCACTGGATGGTGTGACAGGTCATGGGATCTGCTTTGTTATGTCCCAGATGACTTGAATATTGCAACTTCTATCAGGAGCAATTTCAGCAGCAAGGACAAGGGAAGAGCCACGGGGAATATCCCTCCAAAAGTTCTAAGTGTGGTTAGCATCTTAGCAAGCCCTGAATCCCACTCAATTTCCTCCAGAATTCTACTATGCCACTCCATCCCACCTATATATTATTGCTTGCTGCTGCTGCTGCTGCTGCTAAGTCGCTTCAGTTGTGTCCAACTCTGTGTGACCCCAGAGACGGCAGCCCACCAGGCTCCCTCGTCCCTGGGATTCTCCAGGCAAGAACACTGGAGTGGGTTGCCATTTCCTTCTCCAATGCATGAAAGTGAAAAGTGAAAGTAAAGTCGCTCAGTCGTGTCCGACTCCTAGCGACCCTATGGACTGCAGCCCACCAGGATCCTCCATCCATGGGATTTTCCAGGCAGGAGTACTGGAGTGGGGTGCCATTGCCTTCTCCTATTATTGTTTACCTTTAATATAATATACAGATTAACTTTAATGGTGACTGGTAGAATATTTCCATAATCAGGATATCCCTGAGACTGTTTTAAAGGATATGGGTCTGTTTTATCCTTCAAAGGTCAATCTATACACTTTGAACTATACATTGATTAAACTCTGCTCTAGCTGACTGCGTGTGCATGTGGCTTTGTGTATAATATGTTCATCCGTCTGGGAGAGGAAATGTGAGAGAACAGGAAACTTTTGAGAAGAAAAGATGGGAACAGAAGAAAAGCTGTTGCAGTTGGTGTCTTCTAACCAGACAGAAATTTTCTAAACAAAATACATTTAAAAAAATTCCTATATATTCTTTAATGAATAAGTATGTATTTATGGGGATAAAAGAAATGAAAGTCCACATGTTCACTATAGCAGTTAAATGATATTACTGATTTTTGATTTAAGCATTACTGCCTAATTCAATAAAGTGGAAATCTACATTGAAAATATTTTCACACATGTGATATATACAATCCTTTACAAATCATAAATGTTGAAAAATTACATTAAAAAAGCTGACAATTACAAATATAATACACAACTAGATTCATGCGACATTGCAAAGGTTATCTCCATATACTTAACCCTTTATTTCCATAACCAAGACAGCTTTATGAATAAATCACATTTTAGAAATCTATAGGAAAACATACAGTGATTAGAAAAAAGTTTCATGATCTTACATAAGTTTGATAAGTTATATCTAACAGGACTCGTGTCCATGAACATTACCAGAACGTGATTATACAGATTAAGTTGTAATGAAAATAAGCTTGATCCAGTTTCTGAAAGTTAAATTGTATATTCTATTTAGTTCAGAAAATTAATCAATCACAGAAAGGAAGGAATCCTTTTCCTAGTAATTACATTCCATAAAGCCTTCTTCACTTCCCTGTTCCGGAGACTGTAGATCAGAGGATTCAACATGGGGATCACCACAGTGTAGAACACAGAAGCTACTTTGTCCTGAGTCAGGGAGTAGCTGGAAGTAGGTCTCAGATAAGTGTAGATGGAGGTGGAATAGAACAGGATGATGGCTGTCAGGTGAGACACACATGTGGAGAATGCTTTGCGCCTCCCCTCCCCTGCATGCATACGGAAGATGGAGAAGAGAATGTAGCAGTAGGAGGTGAGGATCACCAGCAGACTTCCAACGATATTCACACCAGCAAAAGTGGACAAGATACTTTCATACAGGTGTGTGTCAGAACAGGAGAGTTTAAAAAGTGGAGGGCTATCACAGAAGAAGTGATGAATGACAATGGAACTGCAGAAAGGAAAGCTGCTTATACAACTTGTGAGAACCATGGAGTTCAACAGTCCTGCTATAAAAGCCCCTGCTGCCATTTTTAGGCAGACTGTCCTGGACATGATCAAGGAGTAAAGAAGAGGGTTGCATATGGCCACAAAACGGTCATAGGCCATTAACCCAAAAAGGATGCATTCAGTTGTGGCCAAAGCTATAAAGAAATACATCTGCAGAAAGCAGCCAGCAAAGGAGATGGTTTTCTTCTCTGATAATAGATCTACCAGCATCTTTGGGGTGATGGTGGATGAATAACAAACATCCACAAAGGACAGGTTAGCCAGGAAGAAATACATGGGTGTGTGAAGTCGGGAATCAGCTCTGATTAAGAGGATCATCCCAACATTCCCCACAACTGTAAGTGTATAAATCACAGAAAAAAGGCAAAACAGGGTAATCTGTAACTCCAGTGAGTCTGCTAAACCCAACAGGATGAACTCAGTGAGCAAAGTATAATTTTTTCTGGCCATTTATTACAGAAATTTTATGGTTAAACTTGAATTCACTCTAAATATTTTCCTCTCAAAAGTTTACAGGAAGTAGGTCTAATAAAATTAATCACACATGAAAAAAATCTAGGATAACAGAGCATAATATATAGAACAAGTGAAGCAAGAGGAAAATTAGTGGACAAATGAATAAGCATCATGCTTAGTCACTCAGTCATGTCTTACTCTTTGCGACGCCACGGACTGTAGCCCACCAGGCTTCTCTGTCCATGGGATTTTTGCAAGCAAGAATGCTGGAGTGGGTTGCTATTTCCTTCTCCAAGAATAAGCATTGGCATTTATTAAGCAATTCTCCGTGTTAAAATACACCTGGGTTGAAGGATTCTCAAATTATTGGGCCAAGTACACATATTTCACTTCAGTTTCTGCAAATGCAATATATGTATTCTATACTTTGTCTTCTAGCCTATATCCAAAATGCAAAGTACCAAACTATTCTAGCTGAAGTCTCTCCCATGGTCTGAACAGGTATGTGAGTTTAACTCAATGCAATTTTTTCTCCTCAGGACCACTCTGCGTATTCTGCAACTCTAAAATCTATGTAAAGTAATTAACCTCCAATTAAAATAAATGCATTAAAAAATAAAATAAAATCTATGCATCAATACTTGAAAATTGCTTCTGTATTCCCCACGCAGTAAAAAAAATTCCATTTCAAATACTCATCATTTTGACATTTACCATATTCATAAACATGATTTTGTCATGTTTTAAATTAAACCAAATGACTCTTTCAATACAAAGCACACTGTCAAATTGCTGCCATGTATTAATATCAGCACACACTGTGCCGGTCCACATTAATCAATGGCAGCACTTAACAGCATCCTTCCCATTACTAGCTTTTCTAGTTTATTGTTTTCTTTTTTTATTAGAAAGCCAAATAACTCAGTTGAGGCACAAAAATGAAAAGGAGATTTTCATTTTCTAAATGAAATGAAAAGCAGGGAAATTTGAATTACCTTTTCATAAAAATCTGAAACACATTCTGAACGTATACACACGGCTGCCTTTTATTTGGTTTTTCTTGAGGAGGGTTGGATGACCATGAGGACGGGATTACAGGTTTTGGTTGTGGCATCAGTCCTCTAAAGGCATAAACTCTAATCTCAGAGGCAGTTAAAATAAGGTCACATGCAGCTAGATACAGTCAAACGGGATGTGGATCCTGCATCCTCATGTGATTATTGATCTCTTTGTTACCTTAATGTTTCCCCAATGTTTATAAGATATTAATTTTAATTGGCTGTTTAATTGCTTCTTTGTAGCTTTAGCATATTCCAAAAGGGTGCATTTCCCACTACCAAGTTATTATTTTTCCTTTTCTGTTTGAGTTTGTGTGTGTTCATGTGTGTGTTCACCCCCTCCTTGTCTCAGTGAGTTTAACCTTTATTCATTCCAGCTCAGTAATTGAGTGAAATAAGTAAGAAAATGACACTCACTTCAACCCTTTTTAAAAACCCTCTTAAATACTCTACTCTGATTAAATAAGACAACATATTTAAATAAAACATATTTTTAAGATTCTGTAATTACATTTGTTTGTTGAAATTGTCTGTGATTCTGATCTTACAAAGAATTTAAACTACAAATATTCCATACCAAAAACACATATCACAAAGAGAAATGAATCACACTATGTGTACATATGAAGAGAGAGTCTATTTGCATAGAAAAATAATAAATCATGGCAACATATTCTTAGCTCAATCTCCAAGGTAATAGAAATAAAAATCAAAATAAATAGGATCTAATGAAACATATAAGTTTTTGCCGGCATAAGAAACCATAAGCGAAATGAAAAGACAACCTAGGACTGGGTAAAATGTTTTGCAAACCATGCAAATTACAAGGGCTTAACTTCCAAAATATACAAACAGCCCATATAACTCAATCACAACAACACAACAAAACAGCAAACAATCCAAGAAAAAATTGACAGAAGACCAGATTACACATTTGTACAAAGAAAACATACAGATGGCCAACAGGCACATGAAAATATGCTCAACAACAATAGTCATTAGTAAAAGGTAAATCAAAGCTACAATGAGGTATCACCTCACACCAATCAAATAGCCATCATTAAAAAAAAATCTACAAATAATAAATGTTAGAGAGCTTATGGAGAAAAGGGATCCTAGTACATTGCTGGTGGGAATGCAAACTGGTGCAGCCACTGTGGAAAACTTATTGAGGTTCCTTAAAAATTGAAAATAGAATTGCCATATGATCCAGCAATCACAATCCTGGGTATATATCTGAATAAAACTATAATTCGAAAAGATATATGCTCCCTTATATTACTAGTAGTAATATTTACAATAGCTAAGGCATGAAAGCAATTTTAATGTCTGTTGACAAATGAATGGATAAAAATAATGGTACATATATACAATGGAATATTAGCCATAAAAAGAATAAAATAATACCATTCACAGCAACATGGATTGACCTAGAGATTATCATATTAAATGAAGCAAGTCAGAAAGAGAAAGACAAATATCCAAATATGACATGATATCATTTATATGTGGAATCTAAAAAAATGATACAAATGAATTTATTTATAAGACAAAGAGACTCACAAACAGAGAAAAAAAATTTATGGTTACCAAAGGAGAAAAAGGGTAGGGGGGACAAATTTGGAGTTTAGGATTAGCAGATACAAACTATTATTTACAAAATAGATGACCAGCAAGGTCTAGTATGTGTGTGTGTGTGCATGCGTGTGTGTGTGCACATGTGCATGTGTATATACACACAAGGAGCTATATTTAATATCCCATGTTGTTGTTCAGTCACTCAGCTGTGACTGACTCTGCGACCCATAAACTGCAGCATGCCAGGCTTCCCCGTCCTTTACTATCTCCCAGAGTTTGTTTAAACTCATGTCGGTTGAGTCTGTGATGCCATCCAACCATCTCATCCTTTGTTGCCCCCTTCTCCTAAACTTGATCATTCCCAGCATCAGGGTTTTTTTTTTTTTTTTTCATTTATTTATTTATTTTTGTTGTTGTTGTTCAAGTTTTATATTTTCATATTTATTTATTTTTTTAAATAATTTTTAACATTTTTAAATTTCAGGTATACACATGCTCCCGTTCCTGAACCCTCCTCCCTCCCCCCCTCCCCATACCATCCCCCTGGGCCGTCCCAGCGCACCAGCCCCAAGCATCCAGCATCGTGCACTGAACCTGGACTGGCATCTCGTTTCATACATGACATTTCACATGTTTCAATGCCATTCTCCCAAATCTTCCCACCCTCTCCTCTCCCACAGAGTCCATAAGACTGTTCTACACATCAGTGTCTCTTTTGCTGTCTCGTACACCGGGTTATTGTTACCATCTTTCTAAATTCCATATATATGCGTTAGTATACTGTATTTATGTTTTTCCTTCTGGCTTACTTCACTCTGTATAATAGGTTCCAGTTTCATCCACCTCATTAGAACTGATTCAAATGTATTCTTTTTAATGGCTGAGTAATACTCCATTGTGTATATGTACCACTGCTTTCTTATCCATTCATCTGCTGATGGACATCTAGGTTGCTTCCATGTCCTGGCTATTATAAACAGTGCTGCGATGAACATTGGGGTACACGTGTCTCTTTCCCTTCTGGTTTCCTCAGTGTGTATGCCCAGCAGTGAGATTGCTGGATCATAAGGCAGTTCTATTTCCAGTTTTTTTAAGGAATCTCCACACTGTTCTCCATAGTGGCTGTACTAGTTTGCATTCCCACCAACAGTGTAAGAGGGTTCCCTTTTCTCCACACCCTCTCCAGCATTTATTATTTGTAGACTTTTGGATCGCAGCCTACAGGGTTTTTTCCAATGAGTCTCTTCCCATGAGGAGGCCAAAGAATTGTAGCTTCAGCTTCATCATCAGTTCTTCTAATGAATACTCACCATTGACTTCCTTTAGAATTGACTGGTTTGCTCTCTTTGCAGGCCAAAGGACTCTCAAGAGTCTTCTTGAGTACACCAATTCAGGTCAGTTCTGTTCAGTCTCACAGTCATGTCCGACTCTTTGTGACCCCATGAATTGCAGCACACCAGGTCTTCCTGTCCATCACCAACACCCGGAGTTCACTCAAACTCACATCCATCAAGTCGGTGATGCCATCCAGCCATCTAATCCTGTTGACCCCTTCTCTTACTGCCCCCAATCCCTCCCAGCATCAGAGTCTTTTCCAATGAGTCAACTCTTTGCATGAGGTGGCCAAAGTATTGGAGTTTCAGCTTTAGCATCATTCCTTCCAAAGAACACCCAGGGCTGATCTTCTTTAGAATGGACTGGTTGGATCTCCTTGCAGTCAAAAGCATCAATTCTTCAGTGCTCAGCTTTCTTCACAGTCCAACTCTCACATCCATACATGACCACTGGAAAAACCATACCCTTGACTAGATGGACCTTTGTTGTTAAAGTAATGTCTCTGCTTTTGAATATGCTGTTTAGGTTGGTCATAATTTTCCTTCCAAGGAGTAAGTGTCTTTTAATTTTATGGCTGCAGTCACCATCTGCAGTGATTTTGGAGCCCCCCAAAATAAAGTCTGACACTGTTTCCCCATCTATTTCCCATGAAGTGATGGGACCAGATGTCATGATCTTAGTTTTCTGAATGTTGAGCTTTAAGACAACTTTTTCACTCTCCTCTTTCATTTTCATCAGGAGGCTTTTTCGTTCCTCTTCACTTTCTGCCATAAGGGTGGTGTCATCTGCATATCTGAGGTTATTGATATTTCTCCCAGCAATCTTGATTCCAGTTTGTGTTTCTTCCAGTCCAGCGTTTCTCATGATGTACTCTGCATATAAGTTAAATAAGCAGGGTGACAATATACAGCCTTGGAGTACTCCTTTTCCTATTTGGAACCAGTCTGTTATTCCATGTCCAGTTCTAACTGTTGCTTCCTGACCTGCATATGATATCTCAAGAGGCAGGTCATGTGGTCTGGTATTCCCATCTCTTTCAGAATTTTCCATAGTTTATTGTGATCCACACAGTCAGGTGTACATTAATCTCTACAGATTGAATATTCTCACATCAATTCAAGTACTTCATATTAGAATATTTTCTGTACACCTACCCATTTACAAATTACCTTTTGGATATTATATGTTTTCATCTTTGTCCATTGAAATGTGATTATGAATTAATACACTATGTTTAATTTAATGTGAGCAGTATGAAGTGAAATGATTATTTCTTCACTTATTATCAGTACTAACCTTTACCTAATTATTGCTTACAAAATTTATAATTTTCAGTTTTCAGTAAACACATGAAAATTCTTTTGGGAAATTTCTGTTTAACAAACTAAATTAAAAAATCATCATTATATATTAATATCAAACACTTTCTGCATATTCTTTGCCTAAATTCAGGGCTCTGTTTCTTAGTAATATCCCTCTTTTTGTTATTTATTTGGATCCATGTGATTATTGAATAAGGATTATATCATTCCTTCTAACTTGTTTACTTACTTTTTTCCCAAATTTTCCAAACCGTGACATTCCCAGGTGTTATAAGCTTGATTTATCTGACCTAAATACTAATTAATATAGAGCAAAATAGCCAAAAGCATAGGTTTCAAACTTCACTATTTTCAGTGAATAAATTATTCATAAAGAGTTGAATAAGGCAAAACATGGATTGATAACTATATATTTGGAAAAGGTGGTAACATTAAACATTCAAATGAGATAAAATACTTGTAAAATTAGACAAACAGGAAGTAGTGTAGCATATAGCAAACAGGCACAAACAGGCTTAAAGGCAGTGGTGCTGGTTTAGTCTCTAAGTCGTGTCTGACTCTTGTGACCCCATGGACTGTAGCCCCCAAGGCCCCTCTGTCCATGGGGCTCTCCAGGCAAGAATACTGGAGTGGGTTGCCATTTCCTTCTCCAGGAGACCTGCCAGACCCAGGAACTGAACCCAGAACTCCTGCATTGCAGGCAGATTCTTTACCAACTGGGCTATGAGGGAAGCCCTAATAAGAAAGAACATACAATAATTTTAAAAACACATTTTACAAAAAACACAGGTTAAAAATTAGTCTAAATGTATATAAGGAGCACACATTCATTAATTTAAAAAAATCTCCCAAAGTTTTAAATGCTTGCAAGCTTAATTAAATGAGATTAATTAAATGCAGAAGGCTGAATTAGAGAACAGTGAACATGATTCTAAATTCAATATGTCAAGACACCCAAATCTCAGAATAACTGTATTTCATCCTGAACACAATGTTTCTATTGCCAAGTTTTACTAGAAAGTAAAGCATTGAGTGGAAGGAGTAGAATATTAGTATTTGTTAGTGAAGTATCTTGATCCCAGAAGTACCTATGACAGAGAAAGTAGAAAAAGACCAACCAAAGAGCAGCTGGCTGGTGCAGTGGAATGCAGGTGAGTCACTTAGTGAAGGAGTGAATCTTCGCTGAGATCAGTCTGTAGCAGGGCTTCCAGGAAGAGAAAAAATATGGACTAAGAGCACAGCCCAGGGGTGAACAGACAAGACAAATGACTATATGAATGCTCTTCAGACCACAGAGGGCTGTGGACGCTTGACCTGAATGACCTTTTGCGACAGATCATGATCTGTTCTGCCACATCCCAGATGACTTGAGCATCACAGCTTCTATCAGGTGCAACTTTAGCAGAAAGAGCAAAGGAAGGCCATGGAGAATTTCCCTTCAAAAATTGTATTTGAGTCAATCTTTTTAGCAAAACCTGAACCACACTAACTTTATCCAGAGTTCTAATAAGCCAATTCCTATTCCACCTTCATATTATTGTTTAGCTTTAATATTGTGATTAATTTTGATTACTTATTGTTAATTAATAGATTTCCATAATATGTATGTTACATCCATTCAATATCAACATCTATCAGTTCAGTTCAGTTCAGTCACTAAGTCGTGTCCAACTCTTTGCGACCCCATGAATCGCAGCACGACAGGCCTCCCTGTCCATCACCAACTCCCGGAGTTCACTCAGACTCACATCCATCGAGTCAGTGATGCCATCCAGACATCTCATCCTCCACTGTCCCCTTCTCCTGCTGCCCCCAACCCTCCAAGCATCAGAGTCTTTTCCAATGAGTCAACTCTTCGCATGAGGTGGCCAAAGTACTGAAGTTTCAGCTTTAGCATCATTCCTTCCAAAGAAATCCCAGGGCTGATCTCCTTCAGAAGGGACTGGTTGGATCTCCTTGCAGTCCAAGGGACACTTATATATACCTGTGGCGGATTCATTTTTATATATGGCAAAACCAATACCATATTGTAAAGTTAAAAAATTAAATTAAATTAAACTAAAAGACAAAAAAAAAAAAAAAGTCTTCTCCAACACCACAGTTCAAAAGCATCAATTCTTCGGTGCTCAGCCTTCTTCACAATCCAACTCTCACATCCATGCATGACCACAGGAAAAACCATAGCCTTGACTAGACGGCTCTTTTTTGGCAAAGTACTGCCTCTGCTTTTGAATATGCTACATAGGTTGGTCATAATGTTCCTTCCAAGGAGTAAGCGTCTTTTAATTTCATGGCTGCAGTCACCATCTGCAGTGATTTTGGAGCCCAAAAACATGAAGTGTGACACTGTTTCCACTGTTTCCCCATCTATTTCCCATGAAGTGATGGGACCAGATGCCATGATCTTCGTTTTCTGAATGTTGAGCTTTAAGACAACTTTTTCACTCTCCTCTTTCACTTTCATCAAAAGGCTCTTTAGTTCGTCTTCACTTTCTGCCATAAGGGTGGTGTCATATGCATATCTGAGGTTATTGATATTTCTCCCGGCAATCTTGATTCCAGCTTGTGTTTCTTCCAGTCCAGCGTTTCTCATGATGTACTCTGCATATACATTAAATAAGCAGGGTGACAATATACAGCCTTGGAGTACTCCTTTTCCTATTTGGAACCAGTCTTGTTCCAATTCTAACAGTTCTAACTGTTGCTTCCTGACCTGCATACAGATTTCTCAAGAGGCAGGTCAGGTGGTCTGGTATTCCCAACTCTTTCAGAATTTTCCACAGTTTATTGTGATCCACACAGTCAAAGGCCGTGGCATAGTCAATAAAGCAGAAATAGATGTTTTTCTGGAACTCTTTTGCTTTTTCGATGATCCAGCGGATGTTGGCAATTTGATCTCTGGTTCCTCTGCCTTTTCTAAAACCAGCTTGAACATCAGGAAGTTCACAGTTCACTTATTGTTAAAGCCTGGCTTGGAGAATTTTGAGCATTACTTTACTAGCATGTGAGATGAGTGCAATTGTGCAGTAGTTTGAGCATTCTTTGGAATTGCCTTTCTTTGGGATTGGAATGAAAACTGACCTTTTCCAGTCCTGTGGCCACTGCTGAGTTTTCCAAATTTGCTGGCATATTGAGTGCAGCACTTTCACAACATCGTCTTTCAGCTTTGTTCGTAGTGATGCTTTCTAAGGTCCACTTGACTTCACATTCCAGGATGTCTGGCTCTAGGTCAGTGATCACACCATCATGATTATCTGGGTCATGAAGATCTTTTTTGTATGGGTCTTCTGTGTATTCTTGCCACCTCTTCTTAATATCTTCTGCTTCTGTTAGGTCCATATAATTTCTATCCTTTATCAAGCCCATTTTTGCATGAAATGTTCCCTTGGTATCTCTAATTTTCTTGAAGAGATCTCTAATCTTTCCCATTCTGTTTTTTCCCTCTATTTCTTTGCATTGATCACTGAGGAAGGCTTTCTTATTTCTTCTTGCTATTCTTTGGAACTCTGCATTCAGATGCTTATATCTTTCCTCTTCTCCTTTGCTTTTCGCTTCTCTTCTTTTCAAAGCTATCTGTAAGGCCTCCCCAGACAGCCATTTTGCTTTTTTGCATTTCTTTTCCATGGGGATGGTCTTGATCCCTGTCTCCTGTACAATGTCACAAACCTCAGTCCATAGTTCATCAGGCACTCTATCTATCAGATCTGGGCCCTTAAATCTATTTATCACTTCCACTGTATAATCCTAAGGGATTTGATTTAGGTCATACCTGAATGGTCTAGTGGTTTCCCTACTTTCTTCAATTTAAGTCTGAATTTGGCAATAAGGAGTTCATGATCTGAGCCACAGTCAGCTCCTGGTCTTGTTTTTGTTGACTGTATAGAGCTTCTCCATCTTTGGCTGCAAAGAATATAATCAATCTGATTTTGGTGTTGATCATCTGATGATGTCCATGTGTAGAGTCTTCTCTTGTGTTGTTGGAAGAGGGTGTTTGCTATGACCACTGCATTTTCTTGGAAAAACTCTATTAGTCTTTGCCCTGCTTCATTCTGTATTCCAAGGCTAAATTTGCCTGTTACTCCAGGTGTTTCTTGACTTCCTACTTTTGCATTCCAGTCCCCTAAAATGAAAAGGACATCTTTTTTGGATATTAGTTCTAAAAGGTCTTTTAGGTCTTCATCGAACCGTTCAACTTCAGCTTCTTCAGCGTTACTGGTTGGGGCATAGACTTGGATTACTGTGATATTGAATGGTTTGCCTTGGAAATGAACAGAGATCATTCTGTCGTTTTTGAGATTGCATCCAAGTATACCTTTTGGACTCTTTTGTTGACCATGATGGCTACTCCATTTCTTCTGAGGGATTCCTGCCCACAGTAGTAGATATAATGATCATCTGAGTTAAATTCAGGTAGAGCTAATTAAATTCTGAAGTGGCTGAATGTGTGTGAAGTGGCTTTGATTGTATAAATTATGTGGAACACAGAAAGTGAGCAAAGAATAGGAAATTTTTGAGAAGGAAAGAAGGCAATAGAAGAAAAACTATTGTAAGTGGTGCAGTCTAATCAGAGAACAGTTTTCTAAGTTGCATTCTTGTATGCAAATTCATAATTTCTTTTTTAATGAATATGTTTGTAGGAATAGTAGAAATAAAAGTTCATGTGTTTACTGCTACTATTAAAATGATATTCCTGAATTTTGATTTAAGCATATCCCCAGGAAATTATTCCATGAAATAAAATGGGAATTTCTTCAAAACTAAAAATATGGCATATGTGCTATATAACAATCTATTACAAAACATAAATGGTGAAAAATGAAGCATTGGATAAAATAAACTGAAAATTCTAAGTTCTTTACTTGGCTAGTTTCATGTGATACTGTTAATTTTGTCTTTAAATATTTAATAACTTCATTTCCCTAACTAAGATTACTTTATAAATAAGCCCAGATTTTGATAATACAATGGAAATATAAAATAATCAGGTGAATAATTTGTAATTTTATAACAGTCTGATGCACATTTTATATCAGTTAGTTTATACCCAATTGAATACAAGTACTTGAGTAATAATAAAACACGATTAATTAGAAAATATTCTAATGAAAAACAGTAAGCTTGATCCACACTTTAAAACTTCAAAACATGCTCTGTTTAGTCGAGAACATTAAGGCAACAATTCTAGAAACAAAGGGACGATTTTCCTAGTAATCACATTCCATAAAGCTGTCTTTACTTCCTTATTCCTGAGGCTGTAGATCAGAGGATTCAACATGGGTATCACCACTGTGTAAAACACAGAAGCCACTTTGTCCTGATTCAAAGAGTAGCTGGAAGTAGGTCTCAGATAAGTGTAGATGGAGGTGGAATAGAACAGGATGATGGCTGTCAGGTGAGACGCACACGTGGAGAAGGCTTTGCACCTCCCCTCCCCTGAATGCATGTGGAAGATGGAGAAGAGAATGTAGCAGTAGGAGGTAAGAATCACCAGCAGAGCCCCAACCATATTCACACCAGCGAATGTGGACAAGATGCTTTCGTACAGGTGTGTGTCAGAACATGAGAGCTTAAAAATTGGAGGACTGTCACAGAAGAAATGATGGATGACATTGGAACTGCAGAATGACAGGCTGCTCACATAACCTGTGTGAACCACAGAGTTCAATAGTCCTGCTGTAAAAGCCCCTGCTGCCATTTTTAGGCAGACGGTCCTGGACATGATCAAGGAGTAAAGGAGAGGGTTGCATATGGCCACATAGCGGTCATAGGCCATTAACCCAAAAAAGATGCATTCACTTGTGGCCAAGGCTATAAAGAAGTACATCTGCAGAAAGCAGCCTGCAAAGGAGATGGTTTTCTTCTCTGATAATAGATCTACCAGCATCTTTGGGGTGATGGTGGATGAATAACAAACATCCACAAAGGACAGGTTAGCCAGGAAGAGATACATGGGTGTGTGAAATTGGGAATCCATTCTGATTAAGAGGATCATCCCAACATTCCCCACAACTGTAAGCATATAAATCATAGAAAAAAGGCAAAAAAGGATAACCTGTAGCTCCAGTGTGTCTGCTAATCCCAACAGAATGAACTCTGTCAATGAAGTATAATTTTTTCTGGCCATTTATTGCAGATATATTATGTGTCAACTTGCATTAGATGGAAACATTTCACTGTTCTATGTTTACATGAAGTAATAGGAATGTTAATAAGGTTAGTGACATATGAAGGGAAGCTTTGGATAATAGAGGATAGTAAATAGAGCAACTGAAATAATGTAGAAATTAGTGAAAAAATGAATATACATTGGAGTTTATTAAGCAATTCTCCATATTAAATGTGGGTTGAGGCATCCACAAATCCTTGGTCTAATCAACTTATTTCACTTCAGTTTTGTGCACATGCAACATTCCTGTTTCATTCTTTCTCTTATTGCCCATATCCAAAATATACATTCAGAACTAACCTTGCTGAAGTCTTTCTCATTTTCTGAGGAGGTACTCATTTAACTCAAATGCATTTTTTTTTTCTCACAAAGATGATTCTCCATATTCTTCATTTTCAAAATTTATGACTTGCCACCCGGACATCACTTTTGTGTTCTCCAAGCAGCAAACATAGTCTGTTTAAAATAACCACTACTTTGACACCTATTATATTCTTGAGATTATTATGTAGTATTTTAAAAGTTAGCCACACAACTGTTCTCATTTACAAAACATATTATCAAATCAGTGCCCTATAGTGGCAGTCACTATACCTGTCCTCAGCAGGGAACAATAGAGACAGAAGCATGTACCCAATAACATCCTTCCCAGTACTAATTCATCTGGTCTATTGTTTTCTTTCTTATCAGAATCTTCTCTAATAACTCAGTTGAGGCATAAAAATTATAAAGAGACAATTTTCATGTTTGAAGTGAAATGAAAGCAGAGATAATATGGATTCTTTCTGTGTAAAAACTTGAGACACATCTTGAATATATAACAAGCTGGATTTTTTTTTCCTGAAAGAGGGTTGGGTAACCATGGGGACTAGACTATAGCTTTTAATTGTGAGTCAATCCTCTAATGGCAGAAACTCCATTCTCAAAAGTAATTAAAATATGATCACACACAGGTAGATGGAATCACACACTGTGTGGATTTACATCATAACTTGATTATGTATCTCTGTGTTACTTGAAAGTTGCTTCCCAAAAATAAAAATTTTTTAATTGGCTATTTACTTGCCTATATTTTGATAATTTTAGCTTATTCCAAAAAGGGTATATAACCCACTACAAAATTATAATCCCCCCCATGTATGCATAAGTCTGAGTGTGTGTGTGAGTGTAAATGTGTGTGTATGTAACTCACCACATTTCTGGGTAAGTTTAACCTGAAATCCACCGCTGTTTGAATGAAATAAATTGGAGAAGATGCTGACTACTAAGTTCATGAATATTCTTCTGACCAACGTGAATTATGTGGGCCACAAAGGGACCTAGATGCCTGAGCTGGATGACAACTTTATGACAGGTCATGAGGTCAGTTTTACCTCATCTCAGTTCACTTGAACATCACAGCTTTTATCAGGTGCCACTTCAGCAGCAAGTGCAAGGCAAGGGCCATGGGGAATTTCTCTCCAAAAACTATACAATAAAGTTAACATCTTAACAAGACCTGACCCCCTCTCAATTTCCTCCTGAGTTCTATTAAGTCACTCCCATTCCACTTTCACATTAAGGCTTATTTTAATAATCAGATTAACTTGAAAGGATTTTGTTGGTAGTTGACAGAAGATTACCATAAGCAGGAAATCCATGAGTCTATTACACAGAATTGTCAGTTTCACCCATGAAACACTGATATACCTGTTTTAGGACTATGCCCTGATTAAACATACCTGAGTGCGTGTTCATGTGGCTTTGTGTGTATGTAGCACTCTGGAGGAGAGACTCAGAAAAATAGAAAATGTTTGAGAAGAAAAGAAAAGAATAGAAAAAATCTGGTCTAATTGTGCTCTTTAACCAAACAGCTGTTTTCTATACAGAACACTGCCACACAATTCATATTTATAATATAGTGAATATGTATGCATTTTTGGAAATAAAGGAAAACAAGTTGAGTTTACTATTACATTTAAAATAACATTCTTGAATTTTATTTAAGCATATCCCCAGGAAATGATTCAACAAAATAAAATGGAAATATATTATGAATTTAAAATATTTTGCTATTGGTGATATATATCACTTACAAATCATAAATGGTGAAAACAAACACATCAAAAAAAGGGAAAACTCATTAAATTGTTTGTTTCATGTGACTTTGTTAGTTTTGTCTCTATATACTTAGTCCTTTATTTCCCTAATCTAAATTTCTTTATTTAGATTAGAATTTATTTAGATTAGAATCCCTATTTTAGGGATCTAGTGAAATATGCAATGATTAGAATAAAGCTCTATGCTCTTAACTAATGAGGATAAATTATATTCATCAAATAAATGCTGTATAATATTAACTTATATGCAGAGTACATCATGAGAAATGCAGGAATGGATGAAGCATAAGCTGGAATCAAGATTGTGGGGAGAAATATCAATGACCTCAGATATGCAGATGACACCACCCTTATGGCAGAAAGTAAAGAGCTAAAGAACCTCTTGATGAAAGTGAAAGAGGAGAGTGAAAAAGTTGGCTTAAATCTCAACATTCAGAAAACTAAGATCATGGCATCTGGTCCCATCACTTCATGACAAATAAATAGGGAAACAGTAACAATTTGTGGGATCTCCAAAATTACTGCAGATGTTGACTGCAGCCATAAAATTAAAAGATCCTTGCTCCTTGGAAGAAAAGTTATGAACAATCTAGACAGCCTATTAAAAAGCAGAGACATTACTTTTCCAACAAAGGACCGTCTAGTCAAAGCTACGGTTTTTCCAGTAGTCATATATGGATGTGAGAGTTGAACTATAAAGAAAGCTGAGTGCCAAAGAATTGATGCTTTTGAACTGTGGTGTTGAAGAAAAGTTTTGAAAGTCCCTTGGACTGCAAGAAGATCCAATCAGTTCGTCCTAAAGGAAATCAGTCCTGAATATCCATTGGAAGGAATAATGCTGAAGCTGAAACTCCAATCCTTTGGCCACCTGATGTGAAGAACTGACTCATTTGAAAAGACCCTGATGGTGGGAAAGATTGAACGTGGAAGGAGAAGGGGACAACAGAGGATGAGATGATTGGATGGCATCACTGACTCAATGGACATGAATTTGAGTTAACTCCGGGAGTTGGTGATAAACAGGGAAGGCTGGCATGCTGCAGTCCATGGGGTCACAAAGAGTTGGACACAACTGAGCAACTGAACTGAACTGAGTATTAACAGAATGTGATTACATAGACAATGCTCTAATGAAAATAAGTTTGACCAGTATTTCAAATTTCAAGACATAGTCTATTTAGGCCTGAACCTCTCACAAAATAAAGGAACCCTTTTCCTAGTAATTACATTTCATAAACCCTTTTTTACATCCTTATTTCTGAGGCTGTAGATCAGAGGATTCAACATGGGGATCACCACTGTGTAAAACACAGAAGCCAATTAATCCTGAGTCAGGGAGTAGCTGGAAGTAGGTCTCAGATAAGTGTAGATGGAGGTGGAATAAATCAGAATAATATCAGTCAGGTGAGAGGCACATGTGAAGAATTCTTTGCACTTTTCCTCCCTGAATGCATACAAAAGGTGGAGAAGAGAATGTAGGAGTTGGAAGTGAGGCTCACCAGCAGACTTCTGACTGTATTCACACCAGGCACTACAGACAAGATGATTTCATACAGATATGTGTCTGAACATGAGAGCTTAATAATTGAAGGGAAGTCACAGAAGTGATGGATAACATTAAAACTTCAGAATGTGAAGCTACTTCTTCAACTTGTTTGAAACTTGGAGTTCAGCAGTCCTAAAGTGAAAGCCCCTGCTGCCATTTTCAGGCAGACCATCCTGGACATGATCAAGGAGTAAAGGAGAGGGCTGCATATGGCCACATAGAGGTCATGGGCCATTAACCCCAAAAGGATGCATTCATTTGTGGCCAGGGTAAAAAAAAAGTACATCTGCAGAAAGCAGCCAGCAAATGAGATGGCTTCTCTGATCATAAATCTACCAGCATCTTTGCAGTGATGATGGATGAATAGCAAACACCCACAAAGGACAGGTTAGCCAGGAAAAAGTACATGGTGTGTAAAGTCAGGAATCAGTCCTGATTAAGAGGATCATCCTAGCATTCCCAACTGTAAGTGTGTAAATCACAGAAAAGAGCAAAAAGCGGATAACCTGCTGCTCCAGTGTGTCTGCCAATCCTGAAAAGATGAAATCAGTCAGTGAAATATAATTTTTTCTGGCCATCTATTATAAATAAATTAGCATGTGTGCTGCCAGTCACTAAGTTGTGTCTGACTCTTTTTGACCCCACATGCATTGTAGCACGCCAGGCTTCCCTGTCCTTCACAACCTCCAAGAGTTTGCTTAAATACATGTCCATTGAGTCAGTGATACTATCCAACCATCTCATCTTCCACCACCCTCCTCCTTTTGCCTTTAATCTTTCCCAGCATCAGGATATTTTTTTTCCAGTGAATTGGCTTTTCGCATCAGGTGGCCAAAGTATTGCAGCTTCAGCATCAATCTTCCCAGAGAATATTCAGGGTTGATTTCCTTTGGAATTGACTGGTTTGATCTACTTAGAATTGACTGGTTTGATCTCCTTGCAGTCTAAGGGATTCTCAAGAGTCTCATCCAGCACAATTCAAAAGCACCAATTCTACAGCAGTTAGTCTTCTTTATGGTCCAGCTCTCACATCCATACATGACTACCAGAGAAACCATAGCTTTGGCTATACAGACCTTTGTCAGCAAAGTGATGTCTTTGCTTCCTAATACACTGTCTAGGTTTATCATAGTTTTCCTTTCAACAGCATCCTCTTTTAATTTCTACTTAAACTTACATTAGGTGTAAATATTTCCCTTTAAAAAGTTTTCTGGACATAGTAGAAATAGTAATAAATAATATCAGTAAGTTATTAATAAATATTAACAAAGTCAAATATGAATAAAAACTAAGGACAACAGAGCATACTAAATAAAGTAACCAAAGCAAGAGGAAAATTAGTGTACAAGTGAATAAGCATTGACATTTATTAAGCAATTTTCTGTATGACTCTCAAATACTTGATCTAAATCCATGTTTCACTTATGCTTTTTGCAAATGCATCATCTATGTTCTATTCTTTCTCTCTTAGCCCACATCCTAAGTACAGAACTATCTTTGCTGAAATATTCACAGGTATTTGCATTAAATGGATTTATTTTTTTTTTCTCTTAAAGATAGCTCTCTATATTCTTCAACCCCAAATTCATGCATCACCACTCTGAAATCACTTCTGTGTTCTCCAAATAGCAAAATTAACCCATTTTAAATAACCGCTGATGATAACCAAATGTTTAACATTTTTCATGTTCTTAAGAATATTTCTGTAGTTCTTTCAGTTTAGTTCAGTAGCTCAGTCGTGTCCGACTCTTTGCGACCCCATGAACCACAGCACTCCAGGTCTCCCTATCCATCACCAACTGCTGGAGTCTACCCAAATTCTTGTCCTTGAGTCTGTGATGCCATCCAACCATCTCATCCTCTGTCCTCCCCTTCTCCTCCCACTTTCAATCTTTCCCAGCATCAGGGTCTTTTCAAATGAGTCAGCTCTTCGTATCAGGTGGCCAAAGTATTGGAGCTTCAGCTTCAACATCAGTCCTTTCAATGAACACCCAGGACTGATCTCCCTTAGGATGGACTGGTTGGATCTCCTTGCAGTCCAAGGGACTCTCAAGAGTCTTCTCCAACACCACAGTTCAAAAGCATCAATTCTTTGGTGCTTAGCTTTCTTCACAGTCCAACTCTCAGCCATACATGACCACTGGAAAAACCATAGCCTTGACTAGATGGACCTTTGTTGGTACAGTAATGTCTCTGCTTTTTAATATATTGTCTAGGTTGGTCGTAACTTTCCTTCCAAGGAGTAAGTGTCTTTTAATTTCTGTAGTACTTTAAATCAGACGACTGTTCTCTTTACACAGCTCACTAACGAATTAATGCCATATACCTGTCCACAGTAGTAAATGACAGAGACAGCACCACACACTTAATAGCATCTGTATTAGTACTAATTTATCTAGTCTATTGTTTCCTTTTGTATTATAATCACTATTAACTCAGCTGAGGCACAGAAATAGGACATTTGTAATTTCAAATAAAATGATAAGCAGAGAAAATTTGAATTATATCCTTGTACAAATTTGAGACAACTTTTGAATACATACTCATTGCTGCCTTTTTATACTGTTTTTTCTTAAAGATGGCAGGGTAACCATGGGGACTAGATAATAGGATTTAATTATAGAATCAATCCTCTAAAGTGGAAACTCCATTATCAAAAGTAATTACATATGATCACATGCAGGTAGATACAATAAAACCCTATATGGAACTTGACACATGATGTAGTTACAGATGTCTTTGTTACTTTAATGTTTCTTGCCAAAGTTTAAAAATTATTAATTTTGATTGGTTATTTAATATAATTTTTCTCCGTAGTTTTAGCTTATTCCAAAATGATGCACATCCCCAATCAAGTTATTATACTTTCCTTAGTGCAAGGAATTTATCCCATTCCTGTGTTAATCCAGCTCATTTCTTGAGTGAAATAAATGTGAAGGGGACACTAACTACATCCATTGATTGAAGAAACACTCTACGTGAGCAAGTAAGGCAATAATGCGAAAATATAAACTTCTTCATGGTTTCAGAATTGCATTTGTTTTTTCTTCTCTTTTTTTTTCTTTTTTTTAAATTTATTGATTTTTTTAAATTGAAGGATAATTGCTTTACAGAATTGTGTTGGTTTCTGCCAAATGTCAACATGAATCAGCCGCAGGTATACATGGAAACTTATATTACGATATATAAAATAGATAGCCAATGGAAATTACTATATGCCTCAGAGCACGTACGCATTTGTTTTTTTGAAAGTGTCTGTGATTCTTAACTTACATGGAGATTAACTACAGATTTTCCATATCAAATACACAAGTCACAGGTGAAATAAATTACTTTGGGTGTCCATATGAAAGGAGAGAATATTTACAGAAATAAATAAATTATAGGAACATTTTCTTTTGTCATTCTTTCAAGGCAATAGAAATAAAAGCAAAAATAAACCAATGGGACCTAATGAAACTTAAAAGCTTTTCCACAGGAAAGGAAAGTATAAACAAGATGAAAAGACAATCTTCCAATTGGGTCAAAATTTTTGCAAACATTGGAACCAACAAGCAATTAATTTCCAAAATATACAAACAGCTCATATAGCTCAATAACAATAACACCAACAAACAGCCCAATCCAAAAATGGACAAATGGACTAAATAGACATTTATACAAGGAAGACATACAGATGGCTAACAGGCACATGAAAAAGTCTCAACTTTCTTAATTATTGCTGCTGCTGCTGCTAAGTTGCTTCAGTCGTGTCCGACTCTGTGTGACCCCATAGACGGCAGCCCACTAGGCTCCTCTGTCCCTGGGATTCTCCAGGCAAGAATACTGGAGTGGTTTGCCATTTCCTTCTCCAATGCATGAAAGTGAAAAGTGAAAGTGAAGTTGCTCAGTCCTGTCTGACTCCTAGCGACCTCATGGACTGCAATGCAAATCAAGACTACAATTAAGTGGCACCTCCTATAAGTCAGAATGGCCATCATTAAAAGTTTAAGTAAGTAAGTGAAAGTCACTCAGTCGTGTCTGACTCTTTGTGACCCCATGGACTATATAATCTATGGAATTCTCTAGGCCGGAGTACTGGAGTGAGTAGCTGTTCCCTTCTCCAGGAGATCTTCCCAACCCAAGGATCAAACCCACGTCTCCCATACTGCAGGCAGATTCTTTACCAACTGAGCAACAGGGGAAGCCCATTAAAAAGTCTACAAATAGTAAATGCTGGAGGTGTGTAGAAAAGGGATCCCTCCTATGTTGTAGGTGGGAATGCAAATTGATATAGCTACTATAGCAAAGGGTATGCAGATTCCTTTATAAACTGAAAATAGAGTTGTCATATGATCCAGAAATTTACTTCTGGGAATATATCCAAACAAAATTATAGTTGGAAAAGTTATATGCACCCCTATGTTCATAGTGATACTTCACTTCTAAACAATCTGCCCTATAATTTATCTACTAATTAAAAGCTCTGAATTCCTTTGTTAACTATTAGTCTTTGTAAAACATTTGATCCTCATTTGTAAAGAAATTTCATTCTAATATTCATAATGTTTTTCATGTAAGCTTATTTTTACAAAGCATCATTGAACTTTTCCCTCTCATATCAGAGGAGAACAGATCTCTTCACTTTCCAGTATTGACCTGGATTTTTGAGGAAGGATAAGGATATCTCAGGGACTTCCCCAGTGACTCAGATGGTAAAGAGACTGCTGCAGTGCAGGAGACACCAGTTAGATCCCTGGGTTGGAAAGACCCCCTGGAGTAGGAAATAACTACCCACTTCAGTATTCTTGCCTGGAGAATTCCACTGACAGAGGAGTCTGGTGGGATACAGTTCATGGGATTGCAAAGAGTCAGACATGACTGAGTGACTAACACTAGGAAGCATGTTGCAAAGCAAACAATAATACATAGCGAGCTAAAAGGCATATTCAGAGAGAAATGCCCAGTTTAAAATAAGATTTAAGTGGTCAAAACCAAGGAACCAGTTTGAGAAGGTTTTCTATGCATGTGACCCAGATGATAAAGAATCTGCAATGTGAGAAACCTGGGTTTGATCCCTGGGTTGGGAAGATAACCTGCAGAAAGGAAAGGCTACCCACTCCAGTATTCTTGCCTGGAGAATTCCATGGAGAGAGGAGCCAGGTGGGCTACCATCCATGGGGTCACAAAGAGTTGGACACAGCTGAGGGACTTTCACTCAATGGGACACAATGGACTCTATGCGTGTTATGATATAGAAGTGATCTTGTACCCAGGAGATCAATGAGTTGGCCATTGTAGAAATCTCCCTTTGGCACCAACACTGACCCCCAAAATGGTTCTTTTCCTATAAAATAAGACAGTGTTTTCGTACCCTCAAGCATGTAGTGTGTTCTGAGATGAATACTATATTCAGAAGCCAGTACCTGAGGGTGCCCTACCAGCGTATGTGGAGGCATCCCCAGATCTTTCCCTCTCTAATTCTTGTAGAAACAGGGGTGTGTGTAGGAGCATCTACACTGACTCTCGTCCTACAGGACTCGCAGCTTTCTATACACACTTGAAGTGACTGGCGATCATTCAGGCACCACTCTTGTCCATCACTGTGGTCACATCTGCACTGGCAGCGTTAGAGGCCATCTCCCCGCACTGTCTAGTTTCCTCACTCTAGAAACTGGTTTCCAGGGTTGTCTTCATGAGAGGTGTTTTGCAGTGAAAAAAAAAAAAAAAAACTTCCTAACCTGCCTTGCCACATTTCACAAGGAAAATCTGGAAAAAACTTTCTGAACTCAAATGCAACAAGTTATTATTACTTCTTCCCATCATTCTGTGAAGTCATCAGAGGTATATCTACCCTAAGTTAACATTTTATGTCTTGAAAAATGATGTCGTATTTTCAGTTCAAGTGCTCATCTTCAAATGGGGCAAAAAGTACTAGGCCTGCTATACTTTGTTATAAGTCATTATTTTAGTCTATTATTTTTTAGACAATATGTTGGCACTGGGGATATAAGCTTGAACAATCTCATTTAATCAGAATATGTAGGCATTGGGACTTCCCAGGTGGTTGGACATGGGTGGGTGCCTGGGTCAGGAAAATCCCATGGAGGAGGAAATGGCAACCCACTCCAGTATTCTTGCCTGGGAAATCCCATGGACAGAGGAGCTTGGGGGCTGCAGACAATGGGACTGCAAAGGGTCAGACAGGACTAAGCAATGGAGCATGCATGCATGCATATAGGCAATGTTCTTAAATGTTAAAAAGCAACAACACCAACAAAAACCATTAATAACTGCTATGAGAGCTTCCCTCGTAGCTCAATTGGTAGAGAATCTGCCTGCAATACAGCAGACCCAGGTTCGATACCTGGGATGGGAAGATCACCTGGAGAGGAAATGGAAACCCACTCCACTATTCTTGCCTGGAGAATACCACGGACAAAGCAGCCAGGCCCCAAGAAGCGGATAAGACTTAGCAATTAAACCAACACCACCACGTGTTATTTCAGAGATTTCAATACCTCGAACTGAATTTGGGATGAATTTGTTATTTAAAAATAGCAGGAGGCTTTATTTAATCTAGACATATCATATCACTTTTCTATAATAATTAAGATTCATAGAAAAATTGGAAAAGAACAGAGATTAGTGCATGGAGACTATAAAAATAAGAAAGAAATTTTATGAAGTGATGGTTTTGAGTCATATTACAATTCATTTCAGTAAAAATTTTCTCAGGGCCACCATAACCTCTTTATTTCTCAGACAATATATCATGGGGTTAAACATTGGTGTGACAATGGTATAAAAAAGAGAGAGAAATTTGTCCATTCCTATAGAATGACTGGACTTTGGTCTTAAATATGTAATGAGTCCTGATCCAAAGAATAAAGCCACAGCCATGAGATGGGAAGAGCAGGTGGAGAAGGCCTTGGCTCGCCCAGTGACTGAAGGCAGCTTCAAGATGGTCTCAATTATTCTCACGTAAGATCCAAGAATCAAAGTAAAAGGAACAGTGACAACTAGAAAAGCAATTACATAAACTAATGTCTCAGTTATAAGCGTGTCCCCACAGGCAAGCTTAAGCACTGGAGGTATGTCACAGAAGAAGTGATTCAACTGGTTAGAGCCACAGAAGGGTAGAGAGAAGATCTGGTAGGTTAACACTATATGCACTGGAACTCCACTGACCCAACAGGCAGTGGCCAGTTGGAAACAGAGCCTACTGTTCATGAGGAGAGGGTACAGCAGTGGGTTGCAAATGGTGACATACCTGTCATAAGCCATTGAAGTCAGAAGAAGGCACTCAGTGGCTCCAAACACCAGAAAGAAATACAGGCTAGAACAGGCTAGAAAGGCTATATTTCTGTTTTGACTGCAAAGATCTATTAATAACCTGGGGACAATGACTGATACATAACATATTTCTAAGGAAGAAAAATTCCCTAGGAAAAAGTACATGGGAGTCTGGAGGGAAGGATCAATCTTGGTTATTATGATAATGAGACTATTTCCCACCAGAATAATCATATACATGATCAAAAACACCCGAAAAAGAAATCCTTGAAGGTCATGAATATCAGAGAAGCCAAGCAAGATGAACTCCATCAATGTAGTGTGGTTCCACTGTGGGGGATTTTTTCCTCTGGATCCCATCTGCCAACAAAAGGTTTAGAAGTCACTACAATTCCCTGGAGCTAGCAGTGAAATGGGTTAAAATAAATTGATGATTTTAACTTCACTGACAGAATATAGAGAACCTGTCTGCCAATGCAGGAGATGTAAGAGACACAAGTCCAATATCTGTGTTGGGAAGATCCCCTGGAGGAGGGCATGGCAATCCACTCCAGTATTCTCACCTGGAGAGTCCCATGGCTAGAAGAGCATGGGGATTCATGGGGTTGCAAAGACTCAGACACGACTGAAGGGAATTAATGCATCTTCACACACAATATAATACATATATCCACTTAAAATTTTATTTGTTTTGTGTTTAAGATATATCAAATCCAATATACTCAGATTCCACAATGTAAAAACAAAAAAATCTTGAGTTCTGTTCTTTTGACTCATGTGAGAGATTTTGAATATATGAATAACACAGCAAGACAGACAACAGTAAAATAAGAGCAAACATGAAAAGTAGTCTATTGTCAGGATAAGAACAGCTCTAGGTAACTTGGGACATTCTCTAAAGAAATATACTTCTCCTTCCTGGTCTCCGTTTGCTTTTTAGCTGTATTTTTTCTGCCTAGCACCTTCTAATTTGCAATTAGTTTATAAGAGTCTTTCACATCTGATTTGAAGTGAGCTCCATCTCAGATAACCAAAGGGCATGGTGATCACAAAACTCAGCTGCAAGATGGAGCTCAGGTCAGCCTGGGTCACTCACTTGCTGGGAAAGAGGCTTAGATCCCAGATAGAAAAAAAATTAGAACTCTCCACTTGCCTCCATCATAGAGGGCAATATACCACTTAATATATCATAGAAATTAATATTAGAAATAAAACATCATGGCGGGTCACACATTCACTTGAAGTTTAGAACCTGACATAAAGTCAGTAAGAATTGTTGGAATACGTCCTCACCCCTACCATGACGCCTCAACAATCTTAATCACCGATAAACCTGCTTACCAAATTTTAGACCTTTAAAAGTACTTAAGTAAGATTATGGGGGCTTCCCAGGCAGCTCAGTGGTAATGAATCTGACTGCAATGTGGGGGAGACGCAGGGAACACAGGTTCAGTCCCTAGGTTGGGAAGATTCTCTGGAGAAAGAAATGGCAACGTGCTCCAGTATTCTTTCCTGGGAAATCCCGTGGACAGAGGAGCCTGGCAGGCTACAGTGCATACTGTCTAAAAGAGTCAGACATGACTTAGTGACTAAACAACAAAAACTAAAAGATTATAGCCTTCACAGGGTAACTAAATAAGAAAAAGGGAAAATAAAATGTCTAAGACAATTTAATCTCAGAGTTCATGCCAGACAAAATGTAAGATGTCCTTTTGTATGTTTTCTTATCTTTAAATATGAGTTTCTTAATATAGGCATTATATTATATATATATATATGTATAATGTATTGTGAATGAGTAATATATATTCTAAATATCTGAATCTGAATAACTATCAAATACACAGTGCTAAATGCAGTGTAGCATTTCTCTAATCAACTCCTTTTAATATTTAAGCATTTTCACCAAATAAATTTAGTCTCTCCATCACCAGACTGCTTCCTTGAAATCATTTTTTTGTGATTTCCAGCCAACCTGCATTAATGCTAAACTGTGACTTTTTTCACAGATTGCTGCAATTTCCTAGATCCACACTGTCATACATTCTTTTTAACTTTTACCTTCATTTCCCTAATTTGCCTTTGCTTCCTTTAGAGCACAACTCCCCTCTTTTCTTTTAAGGAGCTCTCCAGTTTCCCACTGTTGACGCAAAACCCAGACAACTCAAATATTTACCATTTCTACTTTAACTTCTTAGCTCTCATTAATTTCAAGTTTTCCCCTTCTTATTGTAGTGAATTATCCTTAAGTCAGTGATTAATTTTTCAGAGAGAATTCTAAAGGCAGAAGTTCCCTCCTGTTTCATCTCTGTCTATAGCTCAAAAGTGTCAAGAGAAGGGAACAAGGGCCTGAGAAGTTCTAGTTCAAATATTAATGGTATGTTGCTCAAACTCAGACTTAGTGTGCTTCTCTGAATCTTCTCTTGTCATCTCTATCTACGTTTTCTGATCTCTTTGCTCTTTATTTCCTCTTCCTTTCACTTTTAGGTAGCTACTTTTGCATGTTATATCATCTCACACCTTCAAGATTTTATATCTCTATGTATGTATATATGTTTTATTTTTCTTCAGAGATGATAGCATTTAAAAACCAGCTGAGGAAAGGGGGGATTAAATTTTCAGTGACACAGATGTTTGTATGAATGTGTCTGTGTGTCTTCATTCACTGAGTCGTGTCTTACTCTTTGTGACTCCATGGACTGTAACCCATGAGGCTCCTCTGTCCATGGGATTTTCCAGGCAAGAACACTGGATGGGTTGCCATTCCCACCTCCAGGGAACTTTCCCAACCCAGGGATCAAACCCATGTCTCCTCCCTGCGACTCCTGCGTTGGCAGGCGTATTCTTTACCACTGAGCCACCTAATAAACCCTTGTTTGAATGTATGAGACAGTAAATCAATATATATTTTGTCATATATATTGTAGTTTATTGGGGAAAGCTGTTATTACTAAGCACGTGCTAAATAAAAAGTGTGCTATATATTATGGACATTAAGCATAAATAATATGAATTTAGTTTCTGTCATTACAAACTCATAAATTAGTGTGCCTTCAGATAGATGAGTCAGACAGAAACCTAGGATGTGTGGAGTCTATGCAGTGAGAATTAAAAGGCATTATGGGAGGTCCAGAAAATAACTTGAGGAAGACTGTCATATCTTAGGGTATCACAGAATTATTCTTTTATTTTTATTTTTAAGAAAACACAGTAAAATATTTTCCAGGAAAAAAATGCACTCATATACTTACTCAGTTTCATATTTCAAAATCTGGTCAAGCACTTACATAGGTGAACAGCTTATATATAAGGATTTCTTGACAGGCAACTGCATGCATGTAGATTTTCTACTCATCTCAGCAATCGTGGTCCATTTAAACAGATTCAAGTACTCACTGACCAAAGATTCTGACATTGAATAACTTAAAATGAAACTTAGATATATTCTTGTAATATATCTTTACTTAAATTACCAGAGCTTGTTTTTTCTTAGTTGAAAATATATACAGTAATAATAAGATGTAACTCAGTTTTTTGAGGGGCAAGTAGCATCAACTATGTTAACTATGATTTGAATGGATGTTTGTAGTCCTATAGGGCATTCTTTCTTATGATCATCATCATACTTATTGTATTTATCATTATTATTTTAAAACTAAGTTTTGGCTCTTTCGGAAATTAGCCACTTTGTATCCGGCCCTGGAGTGGAATTTTTCTCAGCCTGGGAGAGAAAAGATGTACAAGGCAGTGTTTTGTCAGGAATACTGAGTTAAATTTAGTAATTACTTTATGCTGGGTAGGTACAGACCAAATACAGTATCTTGGGAAAAAACATTCTAACTTTCAGGACTTTTAATGTATTTTTTCTCTTATCTATGCCAATTGTTACAGTTGTACTAAGAAAACACGAGACAAGGAGGCTATGTTATAGAAAGCAAAATTAAATTAAAAATCTAACTCAAATCCTATTTAATATCTGAAACATCCCCATAAATAACTTTTTTTGATCATTCTCTTTCCAGAAGTTGATCTGTTCTCTCCACTAACAATTAATTGTTGTTGGCAATTCCAACATGGGAACTTCAGTCCTTCCTTTACCATTTTTTTCTATTTTAGCAGAAACAAGTATAGCAATGGGCTTCCCTGTTGGCTCAGTGGTAAAGAATTCCCCTGCCAAGGCAGGAGCCACAGGTTCGATCCCTGGGTTGGGAAGGTTCTCCAGTAAAGGAAATGGAAACCACTTCAGTAGTCTTGCTTGGGAAATCCCATGGACAGTGGAGGTGGCAGGCTATATTCCATGGGATCCGAGAGAGCAAGACATAGCTTAGTGACTAAATAACAATGGCTACGGCTACAGCTAAGTCACTTCAGTCGTGTCCGACTCTGTGTGACCCCATAGACGGCAGCCCACCAGGCTCCCCTGTCCCTGGGATTCTCCAGGCAAGAACACTGACGATCAGCAATGGAAAGGAGAGAGGTGTGATTATCTGAAATAAATGTTTTATTTCTAACAACATTTAAACAGATTATGTGCTAACTTTGTTATCTCATGTATTGCAATATAAATGAAATAGGTACCCTAATGAGTCACATTTTCATAAAGAGCCAGAGGCAAGGAAAGGTTAAGTAAATTGTGCAATGTCAAGAAGCCAGTGTGTGATTTAGGTGATGCCAAATTCAGCAGTGTAACACCAGAGCCCATTTTGTTAATCAAAATTCAATATACTGTCTGTATATCTCAAGTTCAGAAGATTTATCTCATAAACAAATCCTTTTTGGAAAAAAAAATTTGTATTTCTTTTGATTGTTGAATTAAAAATATGCTATAATAAATTAACCAGGGCAAAAATTATAGCTGCTTACCTTTTGTTTTAAAAATCACCACATGTTGCTCTATTACAGAAAATATGGCCTTTTTAATATAAATGTCTGATGTATTCAAGTAACAAATTCATCCATTCTTAACTTTGCTTGAAGTTCATAATTTGCTTAAATCAGTACAACTTAGGTATAAAAAGTACCCTCTGATTTGTTGAGGAGAATCTTCTCTTCATGACATGCTGTATTTTTAAACTCAATAAAGTGTTTATCAAGTGATAACTTAAAAAATAACCATGACAGCCTCTGGGTCAATTAGTGCTGCCTTGAAGTTTCTCTCTCTGTGGAATATGCTCTGAGGAGCTCTAGCCACTTGGCCACTCCCCTTTCCCTATCTCCCCAAACTCTACATCTTAGGAAAGTAGAGCAGTTCTCCTGCTGGGAAAGGCTGAATAGGACATTCAGAACATCAAATTTGATCTATATCTGTGTATGAATTCATTGGATACTAAGTTTCTAACTATTAATGCACCATTTCTTAACTTCACAGGCTATATCTTGCAAATTATCCAGTGTTCATGCATTATCTAATTTGTTTATGAGTTATGGCCCTCTGTTCATGCCATGTATAGGATTTTTCTTTAATTATAAGTATATTCATAAGAAAAAATAAGCTTTAACAAGAGGATATAGTACACAATTTCACAAGAGGATATAGTACACAGAGTTTCAAGTTTTCTATTGAAGTTGGTCAAGTTGGAAAATGACACAAAGGCTTTAAACTTAATAAGAGAGAAAGGATGGGTTGAATTTTTATTGTTGCTCTGAATCTTTGGTAGGCTGTGTCAGTTCAGTTCAGTTCAGTCGCTCAGTCGTGTCCAACTCTTTGCAATGCCATGGACTGTAACCCCCAGACTCCTCTGTCTATGGAATTCTCCAGGCAGGAATTCTGGAGTGGCTAGCCATTCACTTCTCCAAGGAATTTCTAGACCCAGGTATTGAACCCAGGTCTCCTGCATTGCAGAACGACTCCTTACCATCATGTAGTCAGCCTTTACCTATTTATTTATTTATTGTTGTCATTGTCTAGTTGTTAAGTTGTGTCTGACTCTTTGGGGACCCCATGAACTGTAGCTTGCTAGGCTCCTCTGTCCATGAGATTTCTCAGGCAAGACTACTGGAATGCGTTGCCACCTCCTTCTCCAGGGGATCTTCCTGACCTAAGGATCAATCTTGCATCTCTTGCATTCGTGGCAGATTCTTTACCTCTGAGCCTCCAGGGAAGCACTTTATTTATTGTTCAGTTCAGTTCAGTCGCTCAGTCGTGTCCGACTCTTTGTGACCCCATGAATGGCAGCACGCCAGGCCTCCCTGTCCATCACCATCTCCCGGAGTTCACTCAGACTCATGTCCATCGAGTTGGTGATGCTATCCAGTCCTCTCATCCTCTGTCGTCCCCTTCTTCTCCTGCCCCCAATCCCTCCCAGCATCAGGGTCTTTTCCAATGAGTCACCTCTTCACATTTATTGTGGTGTTCACTAAGTATCTAGCTGGATCAGGTGTTGTGCTATACTCTTCACGAGACACAGACAACTTTACAGCCTGTAAAGTGGTGACAGGGTCTGACTGCCAATCACCTGTTCATCTCTGAGGTAGAGCTGATATGTCACATTCTATGACAAGTAACCCATTATTCTTTCAAGTGAAGTTAATCATTTCTATTGTAGTGTTCTTTATTCAATAGCTAGTTTGACCTTTATTATATTATGTTTTAAAATTTGTTCCATGATCTGACTTTCTCTCTTGTCATAATTCCTTGATTCTAGGGCATTTGTCTTATTTGCTGATGCACATTCAACTCCAAGTATTGCACCATCTAGCTAGAGAACTATGTGACTTTTGAAGGACTCAATAATTTATACCTTCATCATTGAGTCTTTCCAAATTAGTAATCACATCTGTCATGATCTCTTTTATTTTTGATCCAATGGGAAAAAAGGTAGTTCAGTAATCGTGACAAGTGGAAATGCCTTAAATCTGTATTATTGGAATATATGATGTTTCTATATGACTATTTTGTGACAAAATTTTAAAAATATTGATCTGTCATTTTTTTATGGAAGAAAGTCAAATTTTTGCTATTGAAGAAGTGAAAACGTGAATATGGCCACTACCTCATGAACTGTAGATCACGTCTAGGTCTACTTTATACTGCTTTTCCGTGGAAGGTAAAGTCTCCTGGAGCTGATCACAAAGATACTAAATCTGATTGCTGGGCCCTGATGGCATTTCTATTCAAGGGTAAATGGCATGAACATTCAAAACTAGAGATGAAATATGTAAAGGATAACACAAATTACATTAACTTTTGATTTTCTTGAGGAGACAGAAAAACAAAATAATTCTGGTAAATTTTCCTTGTTCAATCAAGTTGTTCATATAATTTGAAGTTTTTAGAGTCATGGTAGGAATTAAGGAGTGGTATTTAAACATTAATATAATGGTTTTGTTTTGTTTCCAGCTTTATTAAAGTATAATTGGCAAAGCTGTAATGTAAAAGTATTACAAATTGTAACTTTGTAATATATTTAAAGTACACAAGGTGATTATTTAAAATATCTATAAATTGTGAAATAGTTACCAAAATAAAATTAGCATATCTATCACCTCATCTGTTTTTTCTCTTAGCAAATTTTGTTGACAGTATTAATCTCTACAGTCATCGTGAAGTACATGAGATTCACAGAACTTGTGTGCCACGTGCCAAGTTGCTTCAGTTGTGTCTGACTGCAACCCATGGGCTGTAGCCTGCCAGGCTCCTCTGTCCATGGGATTCTCCAGGTGAAAGTACTGGAATGGGTTGCCGTTTCTTACTCCAGAGGATCCTCCTAACTCAGGGACTGAACCCACATCTCTTAAATCTCCTGCATTGGCAGGTGGATTCTTTACCACCAGCACCACCTGGAAAGCCTCCCTTGGAACTTATTTTATAGCAGAAAGATTGCATCCTTTGAACAACATCTCCCTCACCCTGGCAATCAGTATTTCTACTCTCCATTCCTGAGTTCTATTTTCTCAATATGTATTACACATATAAGCGCTACATTCAATATATGTCTTTCGTGTCTGGCCTATTTCACTTAGCATTATGTCCTCCAGGTTCATCCATGTTATAATTCATGCCAGGACTTCTTTAGTTTTTAACACTGAATAATAACTCATTGCATATAATACCACATCACTTTTATTCATTTATCTGTTGACAAAAACATTGTTCTTCTATCTTGGCTATTGTGAATAATTTTGTATTAAACAAGGGAGTTCAGAGGTCTCTTTGAGACATTTTATTACTTTTGAATATTTACTCAGAAATGGATTGCTGTGTCATATAGTAATTATTGTATATTTTTATTTTTGAAATGCATTTATATAGTTTTCTTTTTTAAAAAATATAAATTTATTCATTTTAATTGGAGGTTATTTACTTTACAATATTATATTGGTTTTGCCATACATATACATGAATCTGCCACAGGTATATATGTGTTCCCCACCCTGAAACCCCCCTCCTCTTCCCTCCCCATACCATCCCTCTGGGTTGTCCCAGTGCACTAGCCCCAAGCATCAAATTTGGACTGGTGATTCGTTTCATATATGATATTATACATGTTCAATGCCATTCTCCCAAATCATCCCACCCACTCCCTCTCCCACAGAGTCCAAAAGACTGTTCTATATGTCTGTTTCTTTTTTGCTGTCTCACATACAGGGTTATCGTTACCATCTTTCTAAATTCCATATATATGCGTTAGTATACTGTATTGGTGTTTTTCTTTCTGGCTTACTTCACTCTGTATAATAGGCTCCAGTTTCATCCACCTCATTAGAACTGATTCAAATGTATTCTTTTTAATGGCTGAGTAATACTCCATTGGGTATATGTACCACAGCTTTCTTATCCATTCATCTGCTGATGGACCCATCTAGGTTGCTTCCATGTCCTGGCTGTTATAAACAGTGCTGTGATGAACACTGGGGCACATGTGTCTCTTTCAATTTTGGTTTCCTTGGTGTGGATGCCCAGGAATGGGATTGCTGGATCATAAGGCAGTTCTATTTCCAGTTTTTTAAGGAATCTCCACACTGTTCTCCATAGTGGCTATACTAGTTTGTATTCCCACCAACGGTGTAAGAGGGTTCCCTTTTCTCCATACCCTCTCCAGCATTTATTGCTTGTAGACTTTTGGATCGCAGCCATTCTGACTGGTGTGAAATGGTACCTCATAGTGGTTTTGATTTGCATTTCTCTGATAATGAGTGATGTTGAGCATCTTTTCATGTGTTTGTGAGCCATCTGTATGTCTTCTTTGGAGAAATGTCTATTTAGTTCTTTGGCCCATTTTTTGATTGGGTCGTTTATTTTTCTGGAATTGAGCTGCAGGAGTTGCTTGTATATTTTTGAGATTAGTTGTTTGTCAGTTGCTTCATTTGCTATTATTTTCTCCCAATCTGAAGATTGTCTTTTCACCTTGCTTGTAGTTTCCTTTGTTGTGCAGAAGCTTTCTATAGTGACTCTGCCAATTTACATTCACACCAGCAGTGTACAGGGATTCTTTTATAACCATATTTGCCAACTTTTTTTTTTAATCTCTTTTCATTTTTATAGCAGATAACCTACTGGAAATGGTTAGTTTTCATTCCACTCCAAAAGAAAGGTAGTGCCAAAGAATATTCAAACTACCACTCAGGTGCAATCATCTCACATGCTAGCAAATTAATGTGCAAAATGTTCCAAGCTAGGTTTCGACAGCATGTGAACCAAGAACATCTACATGTTGAAGCTGGATTTAGAAAAGGTAGAGGAACCAGAAATCAAATTGCCATCTATCGGATCATACAAAAAGCAAGGGATTCCAGAAAAACATCTGCTTCTGCTTCATTGACTACATTAAAATCTTTGAATGTGAGGATCACAACAAATTGGAAAATTTTTCAAGAGATGGCAATACCAGACTAGCTGACCTGCTTCCTGAGAAATCTGTATGCAAGTCAAGAAGCAACAGTTAGAACCAGATATGGAAAAACAAACTGGTTCAAAATTGGGAAAGGACTACATTAAGACTGTATATTGTCACCCTGCTTATTTAATTTATATGCAGAGTACATCATATGAAATGCTGGGCTGGATGAAACACAAGCTGGAATCAAGATTGCTGGGAGAGATATCAATAACCTCAGATATGCAGATAACACCACCCTTATGGCAGAAATTGAACATCTAAAGAGCCTCTTGGTGAAGGTGAAAGAGGAAAGTGAAAAAACTGGCTTAAAACTCAACATTCAAAAAACTAAGATGATGGTATCCATTTCCATCACTCTGTGGCAAATAGGTAGGGAAACACTGGAAACAGTGACATAGGATTTTATTTTGGGCTCCAAAATCACTGCAGACGGTGACTGCAGCCATGAAATTAAAAGAGCTTGCTCCTTGGAAGAAAAGTTGACAGACCTCAGTTCAGTTCAGTCGCTGAGTCGTGTCCAACTCTTTGTGACCCCATGAATTGCAGCACGCCAGGCCTCCCTGTCCATCACCAACTCCCAGAGTTCACTCAGACTCACATCCATCAAGTCAGTGATGCCATGCAGCCATCTCATCCTCTGTCGTCCCCTTCTCCTCCTGCCCCCAATCCCTCCCAGCATCAGCGTCTTTTCCAATGAGTCAACTCTTCCCATAAGGTGGCCAAAGTACTGGAGTTTCAGCTTTAGCATCATTTCTTCCAAAGAACACCCAGGACTGGTCTCCTTTAGAATGGACTGGTTGGATCTCCTTGCAGTCCAAGGGACTCTAAAGAGTCTTCTCCAACACCACAGTTCAAAAGCATCAATTTTTTGGTGCTCAGTTTTCTTCACAGTCCAACTCTCACATTCATACATGACCACTGGAAAAACTATAGCCTTGACTACGGACCTTTGTTGGCAAAGTAATGTCTCTGCTTTTCACTATGCTATCTAGGTTGGTCATAACTTTTCTTCCAAGGAGTAAGCGTCTTTTAATTTAGACAGCATATTAAAAAGCAGAGGTATAACATTGTCGACAAAGTCTGTGTAGTCAAAGCTATGGTTTTTCCAGTAGTCATGTGTGAATGTGAGAGTTGGACCATAAAGAAAGCTGAGCACTGAAGAATTGATGCTTCTGAACTGTGTTGTTGGAAAAGACTCTTGAGAGTCCCTCGGACTGCAAGGAGATCAAACCAGTCAATCTTAAGCAACAAAAGCACAGAATAAACAAGTGGAACCGCATCAAACTAAAAATCTCCTGTACAGCAAAATAAAACATCAACAAAATAAAAAGGCTATCTTCAAATGGAAAATATGTATTTCCAAGCCATATATTCTATAAAAGGTTAATATCTAAAATATATAAGAAACTCATGCAGCTCAATAGCAAAAAAGTAATTAAAAAAAGATTAAAACTCGGCAAATGATTTGAAGACATTTTTCCAAAGAATATATATAAATGGTCAACAAGTGTATTAAGATGCTCAACATCACTAATAAGCAGGGCCTTGCCAATAAAAACCACAAAAGAGCTATCAGCTCATACCTGGTAGGTTCAGTTCAGTTCAGTTAGGTTGCTCAGTCGTGTCCAACTCTTTGTGACCCCATGGACTGCAGCACGCCAGACTTCCCTGTCCATCACCAACTCCCTGAGCTTGTGCATCAAGTCAGTGATGCCATCCAACCATCTCATCCTCTGTCACCCCCTTCTCCTGTCTTCAGTCTTTCCCAGCATCAGGGTCTTTACCAATGAATCAGTGCTTCACATCAGGTGGCCAAAGTATTGGAGTTTCAGCTTCAGCATCAGTACTTCCAGTGAATATTCAGGACCAGTTTCCTTTAGGATTGACTGGGTGTATCTCCTTTATGTCCAAGGGACTCTCTAGTCCCTTCAGTGCTCTGCTCTCTTTATAATCCAACTCTCACATCCATACATAAAGAACATTAATGCTAAAATCTGAGTCACTGAGTTCAGATTCTGTCCAAGAGATTTTTTTCCTGAATACATCCCACAAATATCTTGTCATCAGTCTCTTCTTCCATTCCACTTCCTCTTATTAAAAGTGTATTTTGTGATTCCATTCTCTTCATCTTCTTTGTCATGACATGATTGCCCATGTCAGGTCTGTTTGTAGCATGACTAAGTTGGCTGCTTGCTGGATTCAAATTGATTTTAAAGTTTCACGGATGGATTTGTAAATGGAGAAATAAAAAAGTACTAGCAATAGAAACAATTCATTTCATATTGCAGCTTACTTTGAGAGATGTAATTTGCTTAAGTATTTAGAAAGAAAGTGCTCATTAATTAGCACCCAACTACATCAAGTTTCCTTATACACTGAGCAATGTAAAACCCCTTGGCAGCTAAGCAATTTTGAGCAAGAGCAAATCTGGAGTGATCACACTTCCAGACTTCAAATGATATTTGACAGTTATAGTTATTGAGCTAGTATGGTACTCATGTTAAAAAAAATGGATCACAATTGAGAGACCATGAAGAAACATATATGTATCAGTTCAGTTCAGTCACTCAGTCGTGTGCAACTCTTTGCGACCCCATGGACTGCAGCATGCCAGGCATCCCTGTCCATCAGCAACTCCCAGAGTTTTCTCAAACTCGTGTTCATTGAGTCAATGATGCCATCCAACCTTCTCATCCTCTGTTGTTACTTTCTCTTGCTGCCGTCAATCTTTCCCAGCATCAGGGTCTTATCAATGAGTCAGTTCTTCATATCAGGTGGTCAGAATTGGAGTTTCAGCTTCAACATCAGTCCTTCAAATGAATATTCAGGACTGATCTCCTTTAGGATGGACTGGCTGGATCTCCTTGAAGACCACGGCACTCTCAAGAGTCTTCTCCAAGAGCACAGTTTGAAAGCATCAATTCTTAGGTGCTCAGCTTTCTTTATACTCCAACTCTCACATCCATACATGACTACTGGAAAAATCATAGCCTTGACTAGAC
This sequence comes from Bos grunniens, assembly GCF_055505025.1. Classification (NCBI taxonomy): domain Eukaryota; kingdom Metazoa; phylum Chordata; class Mammalia; order Artiodactyla; family Bovidae; genus Bos; species Bos grunniens. Next base: position 79,966,131 of record NC_141179.1, on the reverse strand, counting down.
AGACCTTTGCTGGTAGAGTAATGTAATTGCTTTTTAATATGTTGTCTAGGTTGGTCATAACTTTCCCTCCAAGGAGCAAGAGTCTTAATTTCATGGCTGAAATCACCACCTGCAGTTATTTTGGAGCCCCCCAAAATAAAGTCTGTTACTGTTTCCACTGTTTCCCATCTATTTGCAAGGAAGTGATGGGACCAGGTGCCATGATCTTAGTTTTCTGAATGTTAAATGTTAAGCCATTTTTTTCACTCTCCTCTTTCACTTTCATTAAGAAACCTTTTAGGTCTTCTTCATTTTCTGCCATAGGGTGGTGTCATCTGTATATCTGAGGTTATTGATATTTTTCCCGCAATCTTGATTCCAGCTTGTGTTTCATCCAGCCCAGCGTTTCTCATGATGAACTCTGCATGATGTACTCCTTTTCCTATTTGTAACCAGTGTGTTGTTTCATGTCCAGTTCTAAGTGTTCCTTCCTGACCTGCCTAAAGGCTTCTGAAGAGGCAGGTCAGGTGATCTGATATTTCCATCTCTTTAAGAATTTTCCAAAGTTTGTCATGATCCACACAGTCAAAGGCTTTGGGATAATCAATAAAGCAGAAATAGATGCTTTTCTAGAACTCTTTTGCTTTTTTGATGATCCAGTGGATGTTGGCAATTTGATCTCTGATCCCTCTGCCTTTTCTAAAACTAGCTTGAACATCTGGAAGTTCACGGTCCATGCTCTGTTGAAAGCCTGGCTTGGAGAATTTTGAGCATTACTTTACTAGTGTGTGATATGAGTGCAATTGTCCAGTAGTTTGCACATTCTTTGGCATTACCTTTCTTTGGGACTGGAATGAAAACTGACCTTTTCCAGTCCTGTGGCCACTGCTGAGTTTTTCAAATTTGCTGTCATACTGGTGCAACATTTTCCTAGCATCATCTTTCTGGATTTGAAATAGCTCAACTGGAATTCCATCACCTCCACTAGCTTTGTTCATAGTGATGCTTCCTAAGGCCCACTTGGCTTCTCATTCCAGGATGTCTGGCTCTAGCTGAGTTATCACACCATTGTGATTATCTGGGTCGTGAAGTTCTTTTTTGTTCGGTTCTTCTGTGTATTTTTGCCACCTCTTAATATCTTCTGCTTCTGTTAGGTGCTTACAATTTCTGTCCTTTGTCAAGCCCATCTTTGCATGAAATGTTCCCTTGGTATCTCTAATTTTCTTGAAGAGATCTCTAGTCTTTCCCATTGTATCATTTTCCTTTATTTCTTTGCACTGATCACTGAGGAAGACTTTCTTATCTCTCCTTTCTATTTTTGGAACTCTTCATTCAAATGAGTATATCTTTTCTTTTTGCCTTTGCTTTTCACTTCTCTTCTTTTCACAGCTATTTATAAGGTCTCCTCAGACAGCCATTTTGCTTTTTTGCATTTCTTTTTTTAGCGATGATATTGATCCCTACCTCCTATTCAATGTTATAAACATTGTCTGTAGTTCATCAGGCACTCTGTCTCTCAGAGATAATCTCTTGAATCTATTTCTCACTTCCACTGTGTATTGAAAGAAATTTAATTTGGGTCATACCTGAATGGTCTAGTGGTTTTCCCTGCTTTCTTCAATTTAAGGCTGAATTTGGCAATAAGGAGTTCATGATCTGAGCAACAGTCAGCTCCTAGTCTTGTTTTTGGTCACTGCATAGAGCTTCTCCATCTTTGGCTGCAAAGAATAGAATCAATCTGATTTTTGTATTGACCATCTGGTAATGTGCATGTGTAGAGTCTTCTCTTGTGTTGTTGGAAGAGGGTGTTTGCTATGACCAGTGTGTTCTCTTGACAAAACTCTATTAGACTTTGCCCTGTTTCATTCTGTATTCCAAGGCTAACTTTGCCTGTTACTTCAGGTATTTCTTGACTTTTGCATTCCAGTCCCCTACAATGAAAAGGACAGCTTTTTTGGGTGTTGGAGAAGGCAATGGAACCCCACTCCAGTACTCTTGCCTGGAAAATCCCATGGATGGAGGAGCATGGAAGGCTGCAGTCTATGGGGTCGCTGAGGGTCAGACACGACTGAGCGACTTCACTTTCAATTTTCACTTTCATGCATTGGAGAAGGAAATGGCAACCCACTCCAGTGTTCTTGCCTGGAGAATCCCAGGGACGGGGAAGCCTGGTGGGCTGCTGTCTATGGGGTCACACAGAGTTGGACACGACTGAAGTGACTTAGCAATAGCAATTTGGGTGTTAGTTCTAGATGTTCTTGTATGGCTTCATAGAACCTTTCGACTTCTGCTTCTTCAGCATTACTGATAGGGACATAGACTTGGATTACCCTGATTTTCAATGGTGTGCCTTCTGTTGTTATTGAGATTGCATCCAAGTACTGCATTTCAGACTCTTTTGTTGACTATGATGGCTATTCCATTTCTTCTAAGGGAGTCTTGCCCACAGTAGTAAATATAATGGTCATCTGAGTTAAATTCACCCTTTCCAGTCCATTTTAGTTCCCTGATCCCTAAAAAGTTGATGTTCACTCTTGCCATTTCCTGTTTGACCACTCCCAGTTTGTCTTGGTTCATGGACCTAACATTCCAGCTTTCAATGCAATATTGCTCTTTATGACATTGGACCTTGCTTCCATCACCAGTCACATCCACACCTGGATGTTGTTTTGCTTTGGCTCCATATCTTCATTCCTTTTGGAGTTATTTCTCCACTGATCTCCAGTAGCATATTGGGCACCTACCGACCTGGGGAGTTCATCTCTCAGTATCCTATCTTTTTGCCTTTTCACCCGGTTCATGGGGTTCTTAAGGCAAGAATACTGAAGTGGTTTGCCATTCCCTTCTCCAGTGGACCACATTTTTTCAGAACTCTCCACCATGACCTGTCTGTCTTGGTTGGCCCTACATGGCATGGCTCATAGTTTCATTGAGTTAGACAAGGCTGTGGTCCATGTGATCAGATTGGTTAGTTTTTCACTTAGCATAATGCCCTCAAGGTCCATCCATGTTGTCACAAATCACAAGGTTTCCTTTTTTATGGCTAATAACTCCATTTTGTGTGTGCATGTACATACACATACAACATTGTCTTTACCTATTCATCCAGTAATGGACAGTCAGGATGCTTCCATGTCTTCACTATTGCAAATAATACTCTACTTCTGTTCCTTACAGGCCTAAAATGTTGTCTCTTGGACCCCTCGTGAGCATTAAGACCAAGTCTTTTAGGAACTTCCCTGCTGGTCCAGTGGTTCAGACTCCATGCTTCCACTGTAGAGGGCTTGGGTTAGATCTGTGGTTGGAGGACTAAGACCCTGCATGCTGCACAGCACAGCTGTGTATAGTCAACTAACATTTGTGTATAGTCGACTATATTTGACAAGGAAGCCAAAACACTCAGTGGGAAAAGGACCAATTCTCCAATGAATAATACTGAGAAAATTGTATAGCCACTTGTAAAAGAATGAAATTGGACACCTATCTTACAGCATGAACAAAAATCAGCTCAAATTGATTAAGGATAAATATAAGCCCTGAAACCATAAAACATCCAAAAGAAAATGTAGGGAAAACTGCTCTGAATTATGCATCTTGGCAATGATCTTTTTTTTTTTTTATACTAAAGCAAGAGTCAGTGTTGCCTTTAGATAAACTTTGTATCTCCATACTCTCCAAGTCTGTATGTTCTTTTCATTTTTCTGTCTTCTCTTACCAGTGTGCTAATGGATCTGAAACAGACTTAACACAAATATGGATAATGAATGATATCTTATAGGTTTATTTGTTTTACAACACAAGGTTACAATGATCATACAATTTCAGGAAGTTGAGGACTTGGAGCCCAATTCAGAAACCAAGTTTTTGACATAGCTCTTCAACCAGTTGATCTTTTGTCTGCAAAAACTTGAAATTCCTTGGCCAAGATTCATCCTTCTTTAGTAACAACTCTAGGGTAATAATTTTTATTAAGCAACTAAAACATCCCACAAACTATTTTGAGACTTAAGAATGAAGTGAAGGTATATGCAGTGTCTTCACAGTAGGATTAAAATCACAAAATTTAAAGATAAAAAGATGATACATACCAATTTCCCAGCCAAAGAAATAAATCATACCTAAGTTTAACAACAAATGACCACATTTCTGCTTTCTGATACCACACCTTCTATTTGAGATATATTCCATACAGTTTCTAAAAGACTATTTGTTTTAAATTTGCTTCTATTAATTTATATATTTCAATAAATCTACATATTTTCAATAAAGTTCATTGTACTTTCTTTTACTACAGATTGAATCTTTTAAAATCTATTCAACAACTTTATATTTCACTTTTTTCCATATACGTGACCATTAATTTTTGTCCTCTTGACACAATATCATTGATCTTTGTCTTTTGAGGCATAATTATAAGTTAATACACTACATTTTAACTTAATTGAGTTGTATGAAGTTAAACAGGCTTATTGCTTCACTTAACCTCACCACTACCCTTTTCCTAATAGCTGTTTACAAAATGTAAGACTTCCCATTTTTAAATGAACCAATGAAAATTATTTTTGTGATGTTAGTTTACATTTAACTAATGTAAAAAAACCTTTATTTTTATATATTAATACCTACTATCTCTGCACATTTCTTTTTCCTAAATGCAAGACGCCAATAATTTCATCTTTCTGGGATGTTGTATATTTGAATCTTTGTGATTATTTCATCCTTTCCAGTGTGTTTGCTTAATTTTCCAACTTTATGACATTCACAGGTTTTGTAAGTTAGTCTCTGATTTCCCAAAATTGCTGATGAATACTGACTGAACAAAGCATAAAGGCATGGGTCTCAAAATTCATTAACTTTAGTAAATAAAACACTCAAAAACCCTTGAATAAGGCAATACATGGTTGATAAGTGTTAGGTGGTAATGTTAAACGTTTAAGTGAAATAAAAGACAAGGACATTAGAAAAACAGAATGAAATGCAAATAGCCAAAGGAACAAAAGAATGCTACATTCATAAGGGAGGGTTTAATAAATATTGTCTTTTAAAGAAGAGAAGGGTAAAATCAAACTCGAAATTAGAGGTCTCAATGCTTTTACAATCTAAATTTCTTTTGAGTCAAAGAAAATTTAAAAATATATATTTTGAATATATTTTACATAAATTCTTTGAATGAGCAAGAAAATATGATTTAAAAATAATTTTAACAAGCAATTAAAGGCTAAATAATCTTGAGTTACATAAGCAGTACATATTCAGTTAATTAAAATTAACAAATATAATTAAGTGGTAATAGTTCCCAAAGTTGGAAATATTTGAAGACTTTGCAAATGAAAGTAACTAAATATAAGAGACTAGACTTAGATTTGGAGAAGGCAATGGCACCCCACTCCAGTACTCTTGCCTGGAAAATCCCATAGGTGGAGGAGCCTGGTAGGGTGCAGTCCATGGGGTCGCTAAGAGTCGGACATGACTGAGCAACTTCACTTTCACTTTTCACTTTCATGCATTGGAGAAGGAAATGGCAACCCACTCCAGTGTTCTGGCCTGGAGAATCCCAGGGACGGGGGAGCCTGGTGGGCTGCTGTCTATGGGGTCACACAGAGTCGGACATGACTGAAGTGACTTAGCAGACTTCGAGATTAGAGAACAAGGTTCAAAATATGATACGCGTAAAACCTAAAACTCAAAATTTGGTGTTTAGTTGCTCAGTCGTGTCCGACTCTTTGCCATCCCATGGACTGTAGCCCACCAGGCTCCTCTGTTCATGGGCTTCACCAGGAAAGAATACTGGAGTGGGTTGCCATTTCCTTCTTTAGGTGTTCTTCCTGACCAAGGGATCAAACCTGTGTTTCCTGCATTAATAGGCAGATTCTTTACTACTGAGCTTCCAGGGAAGCCCTAAATCACAGAATAAATGGATTTAACCTTCCAAACATTGTTTCTATTTCTAAAATATACTAGAAATTAAAGCATTTGATGCAAGGAATATAATATTGATATTTATTAATGAAATATCTTGACCATGTATATGATTTCATTGAATACTCAGGACAGGGAAAGCAGAAAAATACAGCCAATGAGCAGCCAGCTGGTACAGAAAAATGTGGGTGAGTCACTCAATGAAGGAGTGAACCATCTCTGAGAACAGCCTGATTAGTCCGCAGCATGGCCTCCAGGACCAGATAATCATTTGGACCTGTGGAGTGAAAGCATGGTCCAGGGATGAACCAACAATATTGATGGCTTCATGAATATCCCTTTAGTGAAGATCAACTATGTGGACCATAGGGCGATGGATGTTAGAATGGACTGACCTTTCATGCCAGGCCATAAGGTTAGCTTGACAGCATCTCAGGGCTTGTCTCCTTAGCAAGTCCAGGCTCCTACTCAGTTTCCTCCAGAGTCCTACTAAGCCAGCTTCCTAGCTAACTCCATATAATGCTTAACTTTAACATTAAGACACATCACATCTTAACTCATGTTTATTGCTAACTTGATAACAGATTCCCATATGCAGGAAATCCATGAACTTGTTATAAAAAATATGTGTCACATTCATTCACTGAGCATTGACCTACCTGATTTGGAGCCATGTACTGCTTAAAAATTGCCATAGTTGAATGTGTTTGCTTGTGGTTTGTGTATATGTCTCAGTCTGGGAGAGAGAGAAAGTGAGAAAAGCATTGGAAAATCTATGGAGCTTGGAAGGAATCCAAAGAGTGCTACTTTAATTGGTGCATTCTAGTCAGTCAGCAATTTTCTTGATAGCATATGTTTGTATAAGCTCATACTTATTATTTAATGAACATGTATGTGCATGAGGGGAAGAAGGGAAATAAAAGGTTTACTGCTACAATTAAAAGTTGAGTATTGAAATATGACTTAAGCATCTCTTGGGGAAATAATTCAAAAACTTAAAATGGAAATCAATTTTAAGCATTTTTGACATATGTAATATAGCAATATTTCTTATTAATACTAATCATGAATTCTGACAAAGAAGGCCAAAGGAAAAGCTAAATGGACCTTAAAAATACTCTATATGATTCAGTTCAGTTCAGTTCGGTCACTCAGTCATGTCCGACTCTTTGCAACCCCATAAATTGCAGCACGCCAGGCCTCCCTGTCCTCACGAACTCCCGGAGTTCACTCAAACTCATGTCCATCGAGTTGGTGATGCCATCTGGTCATCTCATCCTCTGTCGTCCCCTTTTCCTCCTGCCCCCAATCCCTCCCAGCATCAGAGTCTTTTCCAATGAGTCAACTCTTCGCATGAGGTGGACAAATTATTGGAGTTTCAGCTTTAGCATCATTCCTTCCAAAGAAAACCCAGGACTGATCTCCTTTAGAATGGACTGGTTGGATCTCCTTGCAGTCCAAGGGACTCTAAAGAGTCTTCTCCAATACCACAGTTCAAAAGCACCAATTCTTAAGTGCTCAGCTTTTTTCACAGTCCAACTCTCACATCCATACATGACTACTGGAAAAAACATAGCCTTGACTAGATGGACCTTTGTTGATTAGATCCTATGATATTGTAACTTTTGTCTCTAAATGATCAGGTGCTCAGTCATTTCCCTCTCTGCTACCCCATGGCAGACTGAAGCTCACCAAGCTCCTCTGCCCATGGAATTTTCCAGGTAAAAATTCTGGAGTGGGTTGCCATTTCCTTCTCCAGGGGATCCTCCTGACCCAGGGGTCAAACCCATGTCCCCTGCATCTCTGTCATTGGTAGGCAGATTCTTTACCACTGTGCCACCTGGGAAGCCCAATAATTAGTCTTTTTATTCTCTAACCAAAGTTGCATTAAAACACATCATATTTTTGAGAACCCATTGGAAATATAGAACAATTAGATGAAAGTTTTAGAGTTTCATATGAATTTGATAATTTAGCTTATCCTATTGGATATGAGGGTTAGTTGATAAGTTATTTCCAATTCTTCGCAACCCTATGGACGGAGAAAACCTTTAGACTCCTCTGTTCATGGGATTTCCCAATCAAGAATACTAAAGTGGGTTGCAATTTCCACCTCCAGTTGGATTCATATATTTGGATATAAATACAAGCACCCCATGCCAGTACTCTTGCCTGGAAAATCCCATGGACGGAGGAGCCTGGTGGGCTACCATCTATGGCATTGCAAAGAGTTGGACATGACTGAAGCGACTTAGCAGCAGCAATAGCAGCAGCACAACATGATTACTTAGAAAATAGTCTAATGAAAAATGTTGATTCAGCATTTTAAAGTTCAATATGTACTCTACTAAGTTAAGAAAATGAAGTCCACAATCATAGTAAGCTTCAACCAGTATTTTAAAATTAATTAAATACTCCATTTAGTTCAGAAAATTAACCAAATAATCCCAGAAATGAAGGGACCCTTTTCCTAGTAATTAAATTCCATAAAGCCTTCTTCACTTCCCTGTTCCGGAGGCTGTAGATCAGAGGATTCAACATGGGGATGACCACTGTGTAGAACACGGAAGCCACTTTGTCCTGAGTCAGGGAGTAGCTGGAGGAAGGTCTGAGATAAGTGTAGATAGAGGTGGAATAGAACAGGATGATGGCTGTCAGGTGAGACACACATGTGGAGAAGGCTTTGTGCCTCCCCTTTCCTGAATGCATACGGAAGATGGAGAAGAGAATGTAGCAGTAGGAGGTGAGGATCACCAGCAGAGTCCCAACTATAGTCACACCAGCAAAAGTGGACAAGATGCTTTCATACAGGCGTGTGTCAGAACATGAGAGCTTAAAAATTGGAGGACTATCACAGAAGAAGTGATGGATGACATTGGAACTGCAGAATGACAAGCTGCTCACATAACCTGTGTGAACCACAGAGTTCAACAGTCCTGCTGTAAAAGCCCCTGCTGCCATTTTTAGGCAGACTGTCCTGGACATGATCAAGGAGTAAAGGAGAGGGTTGCATATGGCCACATAGCGGTCATGGGCCATTAACCCAAAAAGGATGCATTCAATTGTAGCAAAGGCTATAAAGAAGTACATCTGCAGAAAGCAGCCAGCAAAGGAGATGGTTTTCTTCTCTGATAAAAAGTCTACCAGCATCTTTGGAGTGATGGTGGATGAATAACTAACATCTGCAAAAGACAGAATTGCCAGGAAGAAATACATAGGTGTATGAAGTCGAGAATCAGTCCTGATTAAAAGGATCATTCCAATATTTCCCACAACTGTAAGTGTGTAAATCACCAAAAAAAGAGAAAAAAGGATAGCTTGTAGCTCCAGTGTGTCTGCTAATCCCAACAGGATGAACTCTGTCAGCAAAGTACAATTATTTCTAGCCATTTACTAAAGATGTTGTATGCTTAAACTTGTATTCCTTGTAAATATGTCATTGTCCAAATTTCACAAGAAATAGTAGGAATGTTAATGTAGTTACTAACACATGGAAAAAATAAAATCCTGGGATAATATAGTAGAGTAAGCAGGGTGACTATCAGTTCAGTTCAGTTCAGTCACTCAGTCATGTCTGGCTCTTTAAGACTGCATGGACTGCAGCACGCCAGGCCTCCCTGTCCATCACCAACTCCCGGAGTGACTGTAGTAAAGGGGAAATTAGTGAGCAAACGAACAGGCACTGGAATTCAATAACCAATTGTCTGTATTGAATATGGTTGTGGAACTCCCTGTTTGCTGGTCAAAGTCTGTATAGTCCATTTAAGGTTCTAAAATGCAGCATATACATTCTATTCTTTCTCTTCTAACCCACTCACATCCAAAATGCAAAGTATAGAGCTATTCTTGCTGAGTTCTCTCTCATCCTCTGCACAAGCATGTATGGTTAACTCAAATGTCTTCTTTTCTCATCAAGACTTCTCTGTACATTCTTCAACAGCAAAATTCATGCATCACCATCTGGAAATCACTCTGGTGTTCTTCAAGCAGCAAACACAGGGCCTACTGCAAATAACCAATATTTTGACATCTATGACATTCTTGAGAATGCTTTTGTAGTTTTTTTCAAGTGGACCAAAGCAACTGCACTCGTTACAAAGCATGCTATCAAATTAATTCCACGTAGTTGCATATACTGTACCTGTCCACAGCAGGGAATGGCAGTACCAGGTATTTACAGCTTCCTGCTTAGAGTCTTAGTTGTGCTGTCCATTATTTTATTTCTTATTAGAATTCTTAATACGCTCAGGTGAAATTTAAAATAAAAAGATTTACATTTTTTTAAATGAAATGAAAAGTCATAAAACTTTGAATTATCTCTGCAAAAAATTCAAGCCACCTTCTGAGAATGTACACATGACTGCCCTTTTATTTTGCTTTCCTTAAAGAGGGTTGGGTAACCATGGGGACTAGATTATAGGTTTTAATTATGAGTCAGTCCTCTTAAGACAGAAGTTTCAGTCTCAAAGCAATTAAAATATGATCATATGCAGATAACTGTATAAAACATTATGTGGCACTTGGATCATATAAAAATAAATGAAATAAAGCACGTGGCACTTTGATCATAAAGTGGTTTCTGATCTCTATATTACTTTAAAATTTTTTGTCCAGGTAAAATATAATAATTTTAATTGGATATTTAATTGCCTCTTTATTTATCAGTTAAGCTTAATCAAAAAGTTACATAACCCACAACAAAATTATTTTACATCCCTTTGTGTGCATGTGTGTGTACTCCTCCTTTGGTCTGGGTCAGTTTAACTTCTAACTCTGTTCTTGAGTGAAATGCAAAGGGGACACTAACTACATAGTTTGCTTAAAAGAATACTATACCATGAGCATTAAGACAATGGATTAAGAATATTTAACTTTACAAATCTGGGTATATTTGATTTACAATATTGTACTAGTTTCAAGTGAACAGCATAGTGATTAAGTATTTTGGCAGATTATACTCTATTCAAAGAGCTAGAGGGGTAAGGTAGGGGAAGGGGAGGGAGGCTCAAGAGGGAAGGGGACATATATACATACCCTGATTTTATTAGATATAATTATCCTATGTATACATATCTATGTATAAATATGTGCATAATTATAAATTATATATAGTATAAATTACATACATAATTATATATATATATATATATAATTATAATGAATTTGTGTTATACAGAAGAAACCAAGAAAAATTTTCCACCAATTAAAAATAAACAAAATTTTAAAAAATTACAAGACAATGGGTATAATTTCTTACGCTATACAATACATCCTTATAGGTCATCTATTTAACACACAGTAGCTTGTCTCTCTTAATTGTATACCCCTAAACTCCCTCTTAGGCTGCAACATGCTGGAGCGGTAAGCGGCTGGGAGGAGATACCCCACGTTCAAGATCAGAGAACTCACAGTAAGACACTAGGAACAGGCAGAAGGCAACAGAAGGCACACAGAGAAACCACAATCACAGAAAGCTAACCAATCTAATCACATGGACCACAACCTTATTTAACTCAATGAAACTATAAGCTATGCCATGTAGGGCCAACCAAGAGACGGATCATGGTGGAGAGTTATGACAAAATGTGCTCCACTGAAGAAGGGAATGGCAAACTACTTGAGTATTATGACCTTGAGAACCCCATGAACAGTATGGAAAGGCAAAAAGATAGGACACTGAAAGATGAACTCCCCAGGTCAGTAGGTGCCCAATATGCTACTGGAGATCAGTGGAGAAATAACTCCAGAAAGAATGAAGGGATGGAGCCAAAGCAAAAACAACATCCAGGTTTGGATGTGACTGGTTATAGAAGCAAAGTCTGATGCTGTAAAGAGCAATATTGCATAGGAACCTGGAATGTTAGGTTCAGGAGTCAAGGAAAATTGGAAGTGGTCAAACAGGAGATGGCAAGAGTGAACATCACTACTTTAGGAATCAGGGAACTAAAATGGACTGGAATGGGTGAATTTAACTCAGATGACCATTATATCTACTACTTTGGGCAAGAATCCCTTAGAAAAAATGGAATAGCCATCATAGTCAACAAAAGAGTCTGAAATGCAGTACTTGGATGCAATCTCAAAAATGACAGCATGATCTCCATTTGTTTCCAAGGCAAATCATTCAATATTGTGGTAATCCAAGTCTATGCCCTGACCAGTAATGCTGAAGAAGCTGAAGTTGACTGGTTCTATGAAGATCTACAAGACCTCTTAGAACAAACACTCCCCAAAAGATGTCCATTTCATTATAGGGGAGTGGAATGAAAAAGTAGAAAGTCAAGAAATCCCTGGAGTAACAGGCAAATTTGGCCTTGGAGTACAGAATGAAGTAGGTAAAAGGCTCATACAGTTTTGCCAACAGAATGCACTGGTCATAGCAGACACCCTCTTTCAACAACACAAGAGAAGACTCTACACATGCACATCGTCAAATGGTCAACACTGAAATCAGATTGATTACATTCTTTGCAGCCAAAGATGGAGAAGCTCTATACAGTCAGCAAAAATAAGACCAGGAGCTGAGTGTGACTAAGATTATGAACTTCTTATTGCCAAATTCAGACTTAAATTGAAGAAAGTAGGGAAAACCTCTAGACCATTCAGGTATGACCTAAATTAAATCCCTTAAGAATATACAGTGAAAGTGGGAAATAGATTTAAGGGATGCAATCTGATAGACTGCCTGATGAACTATGGATGGAGATTCATGACATTATACAGGAAACAGGGATCAAGACCATCCCCAAGAGAAAGGAATGCAAAAAAGCAAAATGGCTATCTGAGGAGGCCTTACAAATAGCTGTGAAAAAAAGAGAAGCAAAAAAACAAAGGAAAAGAGGAAAGATATACCCATTTGAATGCAGAGTTACAAATAATAGCAAGGAGACATAAGAAAGCCTTCCTCAATGATCAGTGCAAAGAAATATAGGAAAACAATGGAATGAGAAAGACTAGAGATCTCTTCAAGAAAAATAAAGATAGCAAGGGAACATTTCATGCAAAGATGGGCTCAATAGAGGACAGAAATGGTATGGACCTAACAGAAGCAGAAGATATTAAGAAGAGGTGGCAAGAATACACAGAACTGTACAAAACAAGATCTTCACAACCCAGATAATCACAATGGTGTGATCACTCACACTCACCTAGAGCCAGACATCTTGGAATGGGAAGTCAAGTGGGACTTAGGAAGCATCACTATGAGCAAAGCTCATGGAGGTGATGGAATTCCAGGTAAGCTATATCAAATCCTGAAAGATGATGCTGGGAAAGTGCTGCACTCAATATGCCAGCAAATTTGAAAAACTCAGCAGTGGCCACAGGACTGGAAAAGGTCAGTTTTCATTCCAATCCCAAAGAAAGGCAATGCCAAAGAATGTTCAAACTACTGCACAATTGCACTCATCTCACATGCTAGTAAAGTAATGCTCAAAATTCTCCAAGCAAGGCTTCAACAATACATGAACCGTGAATTTCCAGATGTTCAAGCTGGATTTAGAAAAGGCAGAGGAACCAAAGATCAAATTGCTAACATCTGCTGGATCATTGAAAAAGCAAAAGAGTTCCAGAAAAACATCTATTTCTCCTTTATTGACTATGCCAAAGCCTTTGACTGTGTGGATCACAACAAATTTTGGAAAATTGTGGAAGAGATTGGGATACTACACCACCTGACCTGCCTCTTGAGAAATCTGTATACAGGTCAGGAAGCAACAGTTAGAACTGGACATGAAAATACAGACTGGTTCTAAATAGGAAAAGGAGTATGTCAGGGTATATATTGTCACCCTGCTTATTTAACTTATATGCAAAGTACTTCATGAGAAACGCTGGGCTGGATGAAGCACAAACTGGAATCAAGATTGCCAGGAGAAATTTCAATAACCTCAAATATGCAGATGATTCCACTCCTATGGCAGAAATTGAAGAACTAAGGAGCCTCTTCTTGAAAGTGAAAGTGGAGAGTGAAAAAGTTGGCTTAAAGTTCAACATTCTGAAAACTAAGATCATGGCATCTGGTCCCATCACTTTATGGGAAATAGATGGGGAAACAGTAGAAACAGTGGCTGACTTTAATTTTGGGGGCTCCAAAATCACTGCAGATGGTGACTGCAGCCATGAAACTAAAAGACATTTACTCCTTGGAAGGAAAGTTATGACCAAACTAGACAGCATATTAGAAAGCAGAGACATTACTTTTCTAACAAAGTTCTGTCTCCTCAAGACTGTGGTTTTACCAGTAGTCATGTATGGATGTGAGTGTTGGACTATAAAGAAAGCTTCACGTCAAAGAGTTGATGCTTTTGAACTGTGGTGTTGGAGAAAAGTTTTGAAAGTCCCTTGGACCGCAAGGAGATCCAACCAGTCCATCCTAAAGGAAATCAGTCCTGAATATCCATTGGAAGGAATGAGGCTGAAGCTGAAACTCCAATACTTTGGCCACCTGAAGCGAAGAGCTGACTCATTTGAAAAGACCCTGATGCTGGGAAAGATCGAAGGTCAGAGGAGAAGGGGACAACAGAGGATGAGATGGTTGAATAGCATCACCAACTCAATGGACATGACTTTGGGTAAACTCCAGGAGTTGGTGATGGACAGGGATGCCTGGCATGCTGCAGTCCATGGGATCACCAAGAGTTGGACACGACTGAGTGAGAGAGTCATTTCCTAGGTAGGTTGATAGGAAATCTAGGGGTCTCCAAAAGGAGGAAATAGCCTGCAAGTGTCAGACAATTTTATCTCTCTTAAGCGGCAGGAGGAAACAAACTAGCAATATTTTTTCCTTCTCTATACAAATTTAAAGGGCGGTTTCTCTTAAAATACTGTGTTGCCATAATGACACCTGGTTTCGCCCAAAGTTAGCTATTCTTGAGCCTAGAGATAACCAATGCCTTTTTCTTATGGAAATGTTTGTCTTAAGCTATGATAATGTACTACGCCTTTACCCCAAACTCTGTCTCCAAGTCGGTTCCGCCTCTTGGCCCAGAACCTACTTGAAAAACCAGTATGTTATACTCAGATATTGTTCCCCTAATCTATGTAAATGAAACTATTTGTATGGTGATTTGCCCTTCTTCAAGATTCAAGTTAATCAGTTTATGGCCCAGGATAAGCCATTTGGTGCCAAGATTATCCCAAAATGCATCTTATGCGTGAGGGGCCTGGTGCCATTCTGAATTTTAAGACATTCCTTTCTTTCATTAACAGACTGCTAGTGACTATATAACATCCAGTTGAAGACTAGCAGGGGGGTACTCTTTCTGCCCCCTTCTGATGCCTATGTCAGAAGCTTTCTCTATCTCCTTTATACTTTAATAAAACTTTATTACACAAAAGCTCTGAGCGATCAAGCCTTGTCTCTGGCCCCGGATTGAATTCTTCTCCTCCGGGGGCCAAGAATCCCGGTGTATTCGCGTGATTCAACAACAACCTTTCATGAGCAACTGAACTGAACTGAATACCCCTTCCCCTCTTTCTCTTATTGCTTTTGCCTTCAGAGACAGAGCCCAAATATATTGCTGTGACATACGTAAAAGTGTGTTTGGCCTCTGTTCTCTCCTAGGATGTTTATGGTTTCTAGTCTTACACTTAGGTCTTTAAGCATTTTCTATTCATTTTCATGAGGTAGTGTTCTAATCTCACCCTTTTACATATAGCTGTCCAATTTTCCCATCGCTGTTTATTGAACAGACTGTCTTTTCTCCACTGTATATTCTTCCCTCCTTTGCCATAGCTTAAAAAAATAAAGAAAGAAAAGAAAAATTGATCTTGCTTGTAGGAGTGTATTTCTGTGCTCTGTATTCTGTAGAGTTGCTCCCAGTTCCCAGCTAAACTTTCAAGCCTAAATCACCATATGTTCACAAGGGGTATCCAGGCTTTTACTGTGATAAATGAAATTCTGTTAAGTAACATTTGTACACCCATGCCAGAGGCCAGGGGCGGCGGCCGGGAGGAGCTACCCCAGCTTTATTGACTATGCCAAAGGCTTTGACTGTGTGGATCACAATAAACTGTGGAAAATTCTGAAAGAGATGAGAATACCAGACCACCTGACCTGCCTCTTGAGAAACCTATATGCAGGTCAGGAAGCAACACTTAGAACTGGACATGGAACAATAGACTGGTTTCAAATAGGAAAAGGAGCATGTCAAGGCTGTATATTGTCACCTTGCTTATTTAACTTCTATGCAGAGTACATCATGAGAAATACTGGGCTGGAAGAAGCACAAGCTGGGCAATCAAGATTGCCAGGAGAAATATCAATAACCTCAGATATACAGATGACACCACCCTTATGGCAGAAAGTGAAGAGGAACTAAAAAGACTCTTGTTGAAAGTGAAAGAGGAGAGTGAAAAAGTTGGCTTAAACCTCAACATTCAGAAAACAAAGATCATGGCATCTGGTCCCATCACTTCATGGGAAATAGATGGGGAAACAGTGGAAACAGTGTCAGACTTTATTTTTGGGGGCTCCAAAATCACTGCAGATGTTGACTGCAGCCATGAAATTAAAAGACGCTTACTCCTTGGAAGGAAAGTTATGACCAACCTAGATAACATATTGAAAAGCAGAGACATTCCTTTGCCAACAAAGGTCCGTCTAGTCAAGGCTATGATTTTTCCTGTGATCATGTATGGATGTGAGAGTTGGACTGTGAAGAAAGCTGAGCGCTGAAGAATTGATGCTTTTGAACTGTGGTGTTGGAGAAGACTCTTGAGAGTCCCTTGGACTGCAAGGAGATCCAACCAGTCCATTCTGAAGGAGATCATCCCTGGGTGTTCTTTGGAAGGAATGATGCTAAAGCTGAAACTCCAGTACTTTGGCCACCTCATGCGAAGAGTTGACTCATTGAAAAAGACTGATGCTGGGAGGGATTGGGGGCAGGAGGAGAAGGGGACATCAGAGAATGAGATGGCTGGATGGCATCACTGACTCGATGGACATGAGTCTGGGTGAACTCCGGGAGTTGGTGATGGACAGGGAGGCCTGGCATGCTGTGATTCATGGGGTCATAAAGAGTTGGACACAACTGAGCGATGGAACTGAACTGAACTGAACATTTGTACAAGTAATGCCAGATATGCACAATCTTCTTTTTAAAAGCATATTATATATTTATTTATTTTGGCTCTGCCACGTCTTCACTGCTGTGCACATAACTTTCTGTAGCCACAGAGAGCAGGGCTACCCTCTAGTTGCCATGCATGGACTTCTCATTGTGCTATCTACTCTGCTGCAGAGCACTGACTCTCTACTCCTGGGCTTCAGTAGTTGTGATGCTTGGGTTTAATTGCCCCATGGTATGTGGAATCTTCTTGCCTAGGGTCTGAATCTGTTTCCCCTATTTGGGTAGGCAGATTCTGAACCACTGGACCACCAGAGAAGTCCCCCAAATTCCTTATGAATACACACTCAAACCTAGGAATACAGTCATTATCTTCTTAAAGCTTTTAACATGTTTATATCTTACCCTAGATATATGACTGTACCAACATATAATAATGTTTTCATAGTAGTGAGGTGATATAATAATGTTTTAATACTAGTTACACATTATGTGTAACTAGAAAACATAAGATGAAGTTTGACTCAATCCTCTTGTACCCAAATCTGGATTGCCTTTATATACATAATCATCTTCTGTTTTCTAAAAAACTTGAATAACTACAATTTTATTTAAGACATGTAAGTGCATAATATTTGACCCTGATGGAACAGTAGGATCTGTAGGTATACTTCTGAACAAATGGTAAAGGCTTGTGAGACTGATGGCAATCTTAAAACTAGTAAATTAAATTTTCACTAAAATTTAAAGACTGAATTTAATAGAATCATTATTTCATATTATCTAGATTACTAACATCTTAAAAATATCTATAAAAACCATCAGTAGGTAGGACGGACAGAGTCGGACACAATTGAAGCAACTTAGCAGCAGCAGCAGCAACTCTAGGAGTCATTTCAAAGTTTCCCTGGAATCAAGTGGCTTTTTACTCTATCTACACTTTTCTCCACCAGATGGTTGAATCTTTCTGTGGGTTACAAGATCTTCAGGTTCTATGTAACCATGATTTCTCAGCACTCTCCTTTTTTTTTTTTTAATTTAAATTTATTTATTTTAATTGGAGGCTAATTACTTTACAATATTGTGTTGGTTCTGCCACACATCAACTAAACAGCAGACCAATATCCAGAATTAGGCATCAGAGCTCATAACAGCCATCCTTCAGTGACAAGGCCTTACGCACAAACTGATCCTATTTTTTTTTTTTAAAGTAAGTAGCAGAGATAGGGCTGTCTTCTGGAATGCAAACTTACTACATTCTTGCACTTTTTCCATGTCTTCATAGAATAAAAAGGAGATTGTTATTCTGTCTCTGAGTTGGGTCTTACTCTTTGTGATCACATGGACTTAACCTGCCAGGCTTCTCTGTCCGTGGAATTTTCTGGGCAAGAATACTAGAGTGGGTTGCCATTTCCGACTCCAGGGGAATTTCCTGACCCAAGGATTGAACTCACATCTCCTGCTTGGCAGTTAAATTCTTTTCTGTTGAGCCACCTGGGAAACCCACTTTTTAAAATATTTATGCAGGCTTAAAGTCTAGCTGGAAAACTTACCTTGACAGTAACTGATGCTCTTGCTATGTATTTTATAATGTGTTCATTAGCATTATATATAAATAAATATTTCAAGGGATAAATTTTGAACTCATTAGAATTATTTTCCACAAAAAAGTGGAACCATGAAATACATGTTGGTGTTCAGGCATCACAGCGTTATATTCTGCACAGTGTCTTTCCCACGGAAAGCTTTCTCTTCAATGCCATCACTGACTTGCTTTTTGCTGAGTGTAGTAGATTTATTTTATTTTTAACTTAATATCTTTTAAGAATTTTATATATCTCTGGAAACTTCTTTTTGTGCATGTATATATTTTTTATTTCTGATTATCCTGTGAGGAAATAAAGAAATTATGTAATAATTTGCACCAGAGATAGACTTTTGCATTTCAATAATTATCTTTTGATGAGGTGTAAATTGAATATTCATCAAAGGGACATTGCAGTTTATGTGATATAGGATAAGAATATGACCAAAGGAAACTCTACAAAAGGATAACTTTAAATGAGATAGCTATTTTTGTTAATTATCAAGTTATCTCATAAAGATAATATTCACTTTTTGTCAATTCAGTTTTCCACATATCGTGATTTTATTAGATAAAATTATCATATACTCTTTAATTAAACATTTTTAAAGGCTTCAACATCAAAGGTAGAATGAAATCCTTAATTGCAAAAATCTATTAAATTGTATTAAAATACTTATTAGTAACAGCATTGTTTTTAGTTACTTGTTTATATTTTTCTTGTTTTTACTCTTCTAATAAATTTTTTAGTGCACAAATCTTTATAATGATTGGTCAGACTGGCAGAACAGTTTCTGTTACATAGTAGACAGTCATTAAATATTTGTGGGTAGATGAGCAAATAAATGAAGATACTTGATTATACTTTAAAATGTAAATTTAAAAATGTCAGTTTTATAAATGAATAGGTTAATTATTAGGTTAATAATAAAAAAATCATTATTTTTTAGATTGTGAACATTTTACTGCATGTCATCCATATGAGGATTAACCTCAGCGTGCTAATATGTTACTCTAATAAGTTTATTTGAAATAATAAAGCAAATACATGTAGTAAACAGTAATTTAAGAATCTAGGAAAAACAGGGCCTTTATTTGCCTGCTTCTTTTACTAAGATCTATCTGCAGTATTTTTTCTTTTTAATATTGGAGAAGAAAAAATATGTTGATTCATTAAATAGCTATAATGTCTATTGATTTCTCTTGAGATTCAATAAGAAATAACATAATTAGACATTTTTCAAAGGGATTTCATTACACTAAAAAAAAAAGGCTGAAAGAGTTTTCAAACCTTTACAATTTATTCATCAGTTATCTCTCAAGATAATCATTGCTTATGGTACTTATCCTTTCAGCAATAATTGCACTGTATACTGTTTAAATTTAAGCTAAAAAAATGCACCAAAGATTACTGTTAATGAGACACATTGGGCATTCACTTTGCATAGTTAGGTCTGTCTCAAAAGATGGCAGCATTAGAAGCAAATTTGTGGATTAAAAAGATGAAATGAAAATGCTTTCCAGAATTTCACTGGACAGCTACCTTGAATGTTACATCTTCTTTCACAATTTGATGGTTAAAAGTTTACAATTTATTTGCTTGAATTTTTTCCAAAAGATTTACTATTGCAACTAAGCTTTTCCTCCATCTTCCTTTGTCAATATGATGCATGGGAAGCTGGAGAAACTGCATTTGGAGGTTCAGACATACAGTTAATTAGGACTTAAAACTGAATTGACATCTTTTGATCAAAATTAATGAACAGAAGTTCACTGTTATCCACTTTAAAATTATGTAAAGGAAAATTATGTCCAAAGTTGCCAACTCTGGATAATAACTCACTGGAGGGTGCATCTAGCAGAGGAAGATATTCAAAAACAATAAATTACAGATTTTTAAGATATATAAAGAAAAGACTCAAGTAAAAGTGTAAAATGAAAACTATGGGTGTTAATAGTCTGTATGGATTGTTAACTATAGAATCAATATTCAATCTGAAAATTAGTTGTATTTTATCATCACTGCAGAAAATATTTAGATAATGATTTTTAAACAGTAGATTTTTATTATATAAGGTCCTTAGGGAAATATATCTATCAATCAAAACTTTTATGTTTATGATAAAACATAACTAAAAGACTTTAAATAAATAGCATAAATAAACAGTGACATTATGTTTATGAGAATGACTCAATATTTGAAAGATTGAAGTTTTACAGAATTGGTCTGTAAAGGAAATTCACTCCAAAATTAAAAAAACAATATTCTAAGAGTGACAAGCCTTTTTTAAAGTTTTGGTGAAATAGCTCAGAACAAAAAGATCAAGTCTTTCTTGAAAAATTATTTAGCAGTGTCTGCCATTACATAAAGGAAAACTTACCAATAGACTGATGATCAGAAAACAAGGTCCAGAAACGGATCCACAGATAAATGAAAGATTTGATACATCATGGCACCCCACTCCAGTACTCTTGCCTGGAAAATCCATGGATGGAGGAGCCTGGTAGGCTGCAGTCCATGCGGTCGCTAAGATCGGACACGACTGAGCGACTTTGCTTTCGCTTTTTACTTTCATGCGTTGGAGAAGGAAATGGCAACCCACTCTAGTGTTCTTGCCTGGAGAATCCCAGGGATAGGGAAGCCTGATGGGCTGCCATCTATGGGGGTCGCACAGAGTCGGACACGACTGAAGCGACTTAGCAGCAGCAGGGTGTCACTAACAATAAATGGAGAACACGTTTTTTAAAGAAAAGATCAGTAGAGAAAACAAGCTATCTGAATTCAAAAAAGAAAATTCTAACATAACACAATGGAAAACTATATATATATTTCCAGATGTGTTAAAGATTAAGTATCTGAAAAGTGGTACAGTGGTAAAAAATTTGCCTGCTAATTCAGGACATTCAGGAGATGCAAGTTTGATCCCTGCATCAGGAAGATTCCCTGGATTAGGAAATGGCAACCTACTCCAGTATTCTTGCCTGAAGAATTCCATGGACAGAGGAGCCATGTGGGCTACAGTTCACGGGTTTGCAAAGAGTCAGACATGGCTACACACACACACACACGCACCTCCATAATGATGGCAAAATATGTTAAATGTCTGACTATAGCAGGTATCAGCAAGGATGTAGAAGCTAAGGTCAGATGTGCTGCTCTTGAGGACATAAATATGAAACATAAATTAGGAAAATTCTTGTTATACTTTAAAGCTGAGTGTAAGTATATCCTGTATCCAATCAATGTCATATCTAGGGATGGACCCAGACAAACTCCTGTAGGAGTGCGCTGAGTGACCTGTAATGTAACATTTGCATCAGCACTGATCATGATAGAAGGAAAGTTACCATTAAATAGACACATTAAAGAAAAATAATTCTATACATTTTTGAAATTAGGAGTACAGGGATACACATGAGCTTTTCATGTGTAACAGCTTTTCATGGGAAAATGTTAGAAACTAATATTGAAGAAAATCACAAGCAAAGTAGAAAACAAACTATATGACATCACATTTATAATGTGATTCAAACAGATTTATTAAACACACAGTTTAGGATATGGATGAATTTATTTTTAAAATTGAAAGCTAGGGAATAAGAAAAAACAGAAGAATATTTTATTCATATTTAACTGAGGTACATTTGATTGACAATATTGTATTAGTTTCAAGGGTGCAACATAGTGATTCAGGTTTTTTGGCATTCTATGCCATTTTGAGTTATTAAATATTGAATGTATTCCCTGTACTGTACAGTATATCCTTGTAGGTTATTTAGTTTGTATTAGTCTGTATTTTTTAAAATATTTTTTGATGTGGACCATTTTTTTTTGTCTTTATTGAAACTGTTAGAATGTTGCCTCTGCTTTTTATTTTGGTGTTTTGACTGTGAGGCACATGGAACCTTAGCTCCCTCCCCAGGGGTTGAACTGGCGCCCCCTGCATGGGAAGGTGAAGTCTTAGCCACTGGCCGCCAGCAAAGCCCTCGTTTGTGCCTTTTAATGCTCTGCCTCTTGCCCTCTTCCCGTCTCCTTCTCTCGTCCCATTGGCAACCACTAGTTTGTTCTCTATCGATCCATTTCTGTATTCTTATATTTTTTATGTGTTTTAGTTTTTTAGATTCCACTTGTAAATGGTAACACACAGTGTTTGCCTTTTTCTATCTGACTTATTTCAGTGAGCGTAATACCCTGCAGGACCATCCATGTTATTGCAGATGGCAAAATTTCATTCTTTTCTAGAGCTAGCTAATATTCAACTCCATATGCATCCCACAGCTTCTTTATCCATTTATCTGTTAATGGACTCTTAAGTGGCTTCCATATCTTGGCTACAGTAAATGATGATATGAACAATGGGGTATGCATATCTCTTTGAATCAATGTTTTTGTTTCCCTCAGAAATATACCCAGGAATGAAATTGCTGGCCCATATGGTAGTATCAGCTTTTTTGGAAATCTTCCTATAGTCTTTTTTTTTTTTTTAATTTTACATAATTGTATTAGTTTTGCCAAATATCAAAATGAATCCACCACAGGTATACATGTGTTTCCTATCCTGAACCCTCCTCCCTCCTCCCTCCCCATACCATCCCTCTGGGTCGTCCCAGTGCACTAGCGCCAAGCATCCAGTATCGTGTATCAAACCTGGACTGGCAACTCGTTACTTACATGATATTTTACATGTTTCAATGTCATTCTCCCAAATCTTCCCACCCTCTCCCTCTCCCACAGAGTCCATAAGACTGTTCTATATATCAGTGTCTCTTTTGCTGTCTCGTACACAGGGTTATTGTTACCATCTTTCTAAATTCCATATATATGCATTAGTATACTGTATTTATGTTTTTCCTTCTGGCTTACTTCACTCTGTATAATAGGCTCCAGTTTCATCCACCTCATTAGAACTGATTCAAATGTATTCTTTTTAATGGCTGAGTAATACTCCATTGTGTATATGTACCACTGCTTTCTTATCCATTCATCTGCTGATGGACATCTAGGTTGCTTCCATGTCCTGGCTATTATAAACAGTGCTGCGATGAACATTGGTGTACACGTGTCTCTTTCCCTTCTGGTTTCCTCAGTGTGTATGCCCAGCAGTGGGATTGCTGGATCATACGGCAGTTCTATTTCCAGTTTTTTAAGGAATCTCCACACTGTTCTCCATAGTGGCTGTACTAGTTTGCATTCCCACCAACAGTGTAAGAGGGTTCCCTTTTCTCCACACCCTCTCCAGCATTTATTATTTGTAGACTTTTGGATTGCAGCCATTCTGACTGGTGTGAAATGGTACCTCATAGTGGTTTTGATTTGCATTTCTCTGATAATGAGTGATGTTGAGCATCTTTTCATGTGTTTGTTAGCCATCTGTATGTCTTCTTTGGAGAAATGTCTATTTAGTTCTTTGGCCCATTTTTTGATTGGGTCGTTTATTTTTCTGGAGTTGAGCTGTAGGAGTTGCTTGTATATTTTTGAGATTAGTTGTTTGTCAGTTGCTTCATTTGCTATTATTTTCTCCCATTCTGAAGGCTGTCTTTTCACCTTGCTAATAGTTTCCTTTGATGTGCAGAAGCTTTTAAGGTTAATTAGGTCCCATTTGTTTATTTTTGATTTTATTTCCAATATTCTGGGAGGTGGGTCATAGAGGATCCTGCTGTGATGTATGTCAGAGAGTGTTTTGCCTATGTTCTCCTCTAGGAGTTTTATAGTTTCTGGTCTTACGTTTAGATCTTTAATCCATTTTGAGTTTATTTTTGTGTATGGTGTTAGAAAGTGGTCTAGTTTCATTCTTTTACAAGTGGTTGACCAGATTTCCCAGCACCACTTGTTAAAGAGATTGTCTTTTCTCCATTGTATATTCTTGCCTCCTTTGTCAAAGATAAGGTGTCCATATGTGCATGGATTTATCTCTGGGCTTTCTATTTTATTCCATTGATCTATATTTCTGTCTTTGTGCCAATACCATACTGTCTTGATAACTGTGGCTTTGTAGTAGAGCCTGAAGTCAGGTAGGTTGATTCCTCCAGTTCCATTCTTCTTTCTCAAGATAGCTTTGGCTATTCGAGGTTTTTTGTATTTCCATACAAATTGTGAAATTATTTGTTCTAGCTCTGTGAAGAATACTGTTGGTAGCTTGATAGGGATTGCGTTGAATCTATAAATTGCTTTGGGTAGTACACTCATTTTTACTATATTGATTCTTCCAATCCATGAACATGGTATATTTCTCCATCTATTAGTGTCCTCTTTGATTTCTTTCACCAGTGTTTAATAGTTTTCTATATATAGGTCTTTAGTTTCATTAGGTAGATATATTCCTAAGTATTTTATTCTTTCAGTTGCAATGGTGAATGGAATTGTTTCCTTAATTTCTCTTTCTGTTTTCTCATTATTAGTGTATAGGAATGCAAGGGATTTCTGTGTGTTGATTTTATATCCTGCAACTTTACTATAGTCATTGATTATTTCTAGTAATTTTCTGGTGGAATCTTTAGGGTTTTCTATGTAGAGGATCATGTCATCTGCAAATAGTGAGAGTTTTACTTCTTCTTTTCCAATTTGGATTCCTTTCATTTCTTTTTCTGCTCTGATTGCTGTGTCCAAAACTTCCAAAACTATGTTGAATAGTAATGGTGAAAGTGGGCACCCTTGTCTTGTTCCCGACTTTAGAGGAAATGCTTTCAATTTTTCACCATTGAGGATAATGTTAGCTGTGGGTTTGTCATATATAGCTTTTATTATGTTGAGGTATGTTCCTTCTATTCCTGCTTTCTGGAGAGTTTTTATCATAAATGGATGTTGAATTTTGTCAAAGGCTTTCTCTGCATCTATTGAGATAATCACATGGTTTTTATTTTTCAATTTGTTAATGTGGTGTATTACATTGATTGATTTGCGGATATTGAAGAATCCTTGCATCCCTGGGATAAAGCCCACTTGATCATGGTGTATGATCTTTTTAATGTGTTGTTGGATTCTGATTCCTAGAATTTTGTTAAGGGTTTTTGCATCTATGTTCATCAGTGATATTGGACTGTAGTTTTCTTTTTTTGTGGCAGCTTTGTCAGGTTTTGGTATTAGGGTGATGGTGGCCTCATAGAATGAGTTCGGAAGTTTACCTTCCTCTGCAATTTTCTGGAAGAGTTTGAGCAGGATAGGTCTTAGCTCTTCTCTAAAATTTTGGTAGAATTCAGCTGTGAAGCTGTCTGGACCGGGGCTTTTGTTTGCTGGAAGATTTTTGATTACAGTTTCAATTTCCGTGCTTGTAATGGGTCTGTTAAGATTTTCTATTTCTTCCTGGTCGAGTTTTGGAAAGTTGTACTTTTCTAAGAATTTGTCCATTTCTTCCACGTTGTACATTTTATTGCCATATAATTGTTGATAGTAGTCTCTTATGATCCTTTGTATTTCTGTGTTGTCTGTTGTGATCTCTCCATTTTCGTTTCTAATTTTGTTGATTTGATTTTTCTCCCTTTGTTTCTTGATGAGTCTGGCTAATGGTTTGTCAATTTTATTTATCCTTTCAAAGAACCAGCTTTTGGTTTTGTTGATTTTTGCTATGGTCTCTTTTGTTTCTTTTGCATTTATTTCTGCTCTAATTTTAAAGATTTCTTCCCTTCTACTAACCCTGGAGTTCTTCATTTCTTCCTTTTCTAGTTGCTTTAGGTGTAGAGTTTGGTTATTTATTTGACTTTTTTCTTGTTTCTTGAGGTGTGCCTGTATTGCTATGAACTTTCCCCTTAGGACTGCTTTTACCGTGTCCCACAGGTTTTGGGTTGTTGTGTTTTCATTTTCATTCGTTTCTATGCAAATTTTGATTTCTTTTTTGATTTCATCTGTGGTTTGTTGGTTATTCAGCAGCGTGTTGTTCAGCCTCCATATGTTGGAATTTTTAATCGTTTTTCTCCTGTAATTGAGATCTAATCTTACTGCATTGTGGTCAGAAAAGATGCTTGGAATGATTTCTATTTTTTTGAATTTACCAAGGCTAGCTTTATGGCCCAGGATGTGATCTATCCTGGAGAAGGTTCCATGTGCACTTGAGAAAAAGGTGAAATTCATTGTTTTGGGATGAAATGTCCTATAGATATCAATTAGGTCTAACTGGTCTATTGTACCATTTAAAGTTTGTGTTTCCTTGTTAATTTTCTGTTTAGTTGATCTATCTATAGGTGTGAGTGGGGTATTAAACTCTCCCACTCTTATTGTGTTATGTTAATTTCTCCTTTCATACTTGTTAGCATTTGTCTTACGTACCGTGGTGCTCCCATGTTGGGTGCATATATATTTATAATTGTTATATCTTCTTCTTGGATTGATCCTTTGATCATTATGTAGTGACCTTCTTTGTCTCTTTTCACAGCCTTTGTTTTAAAGTCTATTTTATCTGATATGAGTATTGCTACTCCTGCTTTCTTTTGGTCCCTATTTGCATGGAAAATCTTTTTCCAGCCCTTCACTTTCAGTCTGTATGTGTCCGCTGTTTTGAGGTGGGTCTCTTGTAGACAACATATGTAGGGGTCTTGTTTTTGTATCCATTCAGCCAGTCTTTGTCTTTTGGTTGGGGCATTCAACCCATTTACGTTTAAGGTAATTACTGATAAGTATGATCCCATTGCCATTTACTTTATTGTTTTGGGTTCGAGTTTATACACTGTTTTTGTGTTTCCTGTCTAGAGAATATCCTTTAGTATTTGTTGGAGAGCTGGTTTGGTGGTGCAGAATTCTCTCAGCTTTTGCTTGTCTGAAAAGCTTTTGATTTCTCCTTCATACTTGAATGAGATCCTTGCTGGGTATAATAATCTGGGCTGTAGGTTATTTTCTTTCATCATTTTAAGTATGTCTTGCCATTCCCTCCTGGCTTGAAGAGTTTCTATTGAAAGATCAGCTGTTATCCTTATGGGAATTCCCTTGTGTGTTATTTGTTGTTTTTCCCTTGCTGCTTTTAATATTTGTTCTTTGTGTTTGATCTTTGTTAATTTGATTAATATGTGTCTTGGGGTGTTTCTCCTTGGGTTTATCCTGTTTGGGACTCTCTGGGTTTCTTGGACTTGGGTGATTATTTCCTTCCCCATTTTAGGGAAGTTTTCAACTATTATCTCCTCAAGTATTTTCTCATGGTCTTTCTTTTTGTCTTCTTCTTCTGGAACCCCTATGATTCGAATGTTGTAGCGTTTAATATTGTCCTGGAGGTCTCTGAGATTGTCCTCATTTCTTTTAATTCATTTTTCTTTTATCCTCTCTGATTCATTTATTTCTACCTTTCTATCTTCTAATTCACTAATCCTATCTTCTACCTCTGTTATTCTACTATTTGTTGCCTCCAGAGTGTTTTTTTAACTTCATTTATTGCATTATTCATTATATATTGACCCTTTTTTATTTATTCTAGGTCCTTGTTAAACCTTTCTTGCATCTTCTCAATCCTTGTCTCCAGGCTATTTATCTGTGATTCCATTTTAGTTTCAAGATTTTGGATCAATTTCACTATCATTATTTGGAATTCTTTATCAGGTAGATTCCCTATCTCTTCCTCTTTTGTTTGGTTTGGTGGGCATTTATCCTGTTCCTTTATCTGCTGAGTATTCCTCTGTCTCTTCATCTTGTTTAAATTGCTGAGTTTGGGGTGTCCTTTCTGTATTCTGGCAGTTTGTGGAGTTCTCTTTAGTATGGCGTTTCCTCACTGTGTGTGGGTTTGTACAGGTGGCTTGTCAAGGTTTCCTGGTTAGGGAAGCTTGTGTCGGTGTTCTGGTGGGTGGAGCTGTATTTCTTCTCTCTGGAGTGCAATGAAATGTCCAGTAATGAGTTATGAGATGTCTATAGTTTTGGGGTGACTTTGGGCAGACTGTATCTTGAAGCTCAGGGCTGTGTTCCTTTGTTGCTGGAGAATTTGCTTGGTATGTCTTGCCCTGGAACTTATTGGCCCTTGTGTGGTGCTTGGTTTCAGTGTCAGTATGGAGGCATTTGATGAGCTCCTGTCAATTAATGTTCCTTGGAGTCAGGAGTTCCCTGGAGTCAGGGTTTGGACTTAGTCTCCTGCTTCCGGTTATCAGTCTTATTTTTACAGTAGTTTCAAAACTTCTCCTTCTATACAGCACCATTAATAAAACATCTACAGTAAAGATGAAAAGTTTCTCTACGGTGAGGGTCACTCAGAGAGGTTCACAGGGTTACATGGAGAAGAGAAGAAGGAGGAGGGAGTTAGAGGTGACCCAAATGAGATGAGGTGAATCAATAGTGGAGATAGTGGGCTAGCCAGTAGTCACTTCCTTATGTGCACTCCACAACTGGACCACTCAGAGATGTTCACGGAGTTATACAGAGAAGAGAAGAAGGAGGAAGGTGACAGAGGTGGTCAGAAGGATAAAAGGGGGGAATGAAAAGGAGGGAGACAGATCCAGCCAGTAATCAGTTCCCTAAGTGTTCTCCACCATCTGGAACACACAGAAATTCACAGAGTTGGGTAGAGTAGAGAGGGGTTAGGGAGAAGACACAGGCGACCTGGTGGAGAAAAAGGAGAGTCCAAAGGGAGAGAGAGCAGTCAAGCCAGTAATCTCACTCCCTAGTGAAAAATGGGTCCTGAAGATTGGATTCTTAAAGGTGAAAAATTGGTAACAAATACATAAAAGCAAAAATTAAAAATCTAGAGTAGAGTTTGGAATTTCAAAAATATGATGTTAAAGAAAAGAAGAAGGAAAAGAAAGAGAGAAAAAATGAACAAACAAAAACAAACAAGGTCGTGAAAATTATAAAGAAAGTACAAGTACAAAATTGATAACTAATACCAAAAAGCAAAAATTAAAAATCTAGAATAGAGTTTGGAATTTCAAAAATACAATGTTAAAAAAAAAAGAAGAAGAAAAATAAAGAGAGAAAACAAACAAACAAAAACAAACAATGTCACAAAAATTATAAAGAAAATACAGGTACAAAATTGATATCAAATACCAAAAAGCATAAATTAAAAATCTAGAGTAGAGTTTGGAATTTCAGATATACAATGTTATATAAAAGAAGAAGAGAAAGAAACAGAGAAGAAGAAAAAAAAAGTCACAGAAATTATA
The DNA here is from genome assembly GCF_055505025.1 of Bos grunniens. Taxonomy (NCBI): domain Eukaryota; kingdom Metazoa; phylum Chordata; class Mammalia; order Artiodactyla; family Bovidae; genus Bos; species Bos grunniens. The sequence goes on along the minus strand of NC_141179.1, from coordinate 79,936,512 downwards.
TAAAAAAAAAAAAAAAACAACTATAGGTACAAAATTGATAACATATACCAAAAAGCGAAAATTAAAAATCTAGAGTAGAGTTTGGAATTTCAAAAATACAATGTTAAAGAAAAGAAGAAAAAAAAAAAAAACAAGGTCAAAAAATTATAAAATATATATATATATATATGAAGTTTGCTGAAGAAGAAAAAAATAGGGTCTTTTTTTTTTTTTTTGCAAAGTAATAGGTTATAAAAGTGAAAATTAAAGGAACAATAGAGGACTTAAAATTTTTTTTTAATTAAAAAAAAAAAGGAAGAATGATCGTAAAAATAATAAAAATATATCTAGGACTTTCTTGGTTTTGTTGTGGGTGTTGTGGATTCAGTTCATTTTTGGCTAGTTCCTTGGTCAGACTTATATTTCTCAAGATCTATAGGCCCCTTCCTATGTAGTCCGTAGTAACCACAGGGTTTTGATCTATTGCCTGTAGCTTCCAAGGCGTTTCCCTCTGTTATAACTTCTTCTGTTTGCTGGTCTCTTCAGTATCTGGTTTCCGCCCTGACACAAAGGGGACGGTGGGGGAAACTTTCTTTTTTTTAGGCTTACTTGTTCAGTCGCGCTGTGGGGAGGGAGGGAGGGATGCTGCAAACAAGTAACACTGGTGTGCGCTCGCAGTGCCTCAGCCACACTGGGTCTGCCCCCACTCACGGAGCGTGTAGCCTCCCTGCCCACACTGCTCGGGCTCTAGGTTGTTCCGCCGGAACAATCCGAGGCCGGCCCTGGGTTGCATGCACCTCCCAGGTCCAAGCCGCTCAGGTTCGGGCACTCAGGCAGTCCTCAGAGGTGCAGACTCAGTTGGGCCTGCGTTTTGTGCTCTTCCCAGGTCTGAGCAGCTCAGGTGATGAGGTGTTTGGCGAGCGCCAATGCTGCGACTTATCGCCTCCCCGCCACTCGGTTATCTGGGTGTAAAACCGGCGCACCTTCTCAGGCAGATGTTGACTGTCCAGACCCCCAAGAAGTTTTAGTTAGCAAAGAAGCCTGCTTACAGTTTTATAGATAATGTCTCTTTGGGGCTGCGATTGCCCCCTTCCGGCTCTGGCTGCCTGTCACCGGAGGGGGAAGGTCTGCAGCCGGCTATCTCTGTTCAGTCCTTTGTTCCGTGCGCGGGCCTGGCGGTCTTAGGTTAGGGCTGGCTTTTCGCGTGGTAGATATCCCACAGTCTGGTTTGCTAGCCCAAATTATTTCGCTCAGATAGCACTCAGGGTATTCAGGCCAGATTCTTACTCTCAGCGATGCAGCCTGCGCTGAGCCTCCCTGCCCAGCCCCCGCTTGCTAATGGTGGATGCAGGCGTCTGCGTTGCTTCTCCGCTGGGGGAGTTACCGTAGGGCTCGCAATCTGCGAGTTTTAATTGTTTATTTATTTTTTCTCCCTGTTATGTTGCCCTCTGTGCTTCCAAAGCTCAGCACAGATTCGGCAGTGAGAAGGTTTCCTGGTGTTTGGAAACTTCTCTCTTTTTAAGATTCCCTTCCCGGGACGGAACTCCATCCCTCCCTCTTTTGTCTCTTTTCTTTGTCTTTAATATTTTTTCCTACCTCCTTTCGAAGAGTTGGGTTGCTTTTCTGGGTGCCTGATGTCCTCTGCCGGCATTCAGAAGTTGTTTTGTGGAATTTACTCGACATTTAAATGCTCTTTTGATGAATTTGTGGGGGAGAAAGTGTTCTCCCCGTCCTACTCCTCCGCCATCTTGGCTCCTCCCCCTGAAATCTTCCTACAGTCTTGAAGAGTGGCTGCACCAATTTACATTTGCACCAACAGTGTACAAGGATTCCCTCTTCTCCATATCCTCGCCAATTAGCTGTTTGTGGTCTTTTTGATGATAGCCATTTTGACAGGTCTGAGATGATATCTTATGGTGGTTGTAATTTTCAAGAAAGTAGGATAACAGAGGTGATCACAGAGAACTTCTGATTTCAGCAATACTCAGTTTTTGTTGTTGTTGTTTGGTTTTTTTTTTAATTTAACTTAGGAGGTAACTTTACATGTATTCATTTATTTTGTTTCCTAATTTGAATATTTAATTTCTTAGAGTAACATTTTATATTTTATGTAATATAAGTGCAAGAAAGTTTAAAATCTTAAAATAAAGAAAGAAAAATGCTTGAGAAAATTTTTTCAAATTTAGAGCTCGTGTCAGGGGTGCCAAAGACTACTATCAGATTCTGTGATATAGTAGAAGGAATGTCTCACAAAACTCCAAAAAACTATTGTGATAATGTTTTACTACAGCTACAGATATAGATTGAAAGTGGCAATAGAAAAAAGTGAATAAACTGTGTCATGGTGAACCAGCCACGAGCTTCCGCTGACCTCTCCTGGTGCAGTCACACAGACAACTTAATTCTCCCAGCAATGTTGTCTGATGACTCTTAGGAATTATTGTCAACCAGAAATGCTTAACCAAGTCTTAGTGTCCAGGATTTTATTAAGGGTCAATTCATAGGCATGGAGAATCAAACAAACTATGCTTAGGTACTTCATCTAGAATTTCACCACCCTGGGGTTAAAATTGATTACATCACAGCCTAGTTCAAAGCCTCAGGCATACAAACAATCAGGCATTAACCTTGAACCATGACAGCATAAACTGTTTGATGTGGACCCCAGGATACAAAACTGCTCTTATCAGACAGGATATTTCAAGGTTTTAGATGTTATTTCCCAGGAGCCAGTCAAGTCTTGAAGACCTCTGAAATACACAGGATGGGCAGCCCAGGATGGCTGAGTTGACCTTTTACTAAACGGGACTAATATAAATACCATGGTGACAGTGATTCATCAGTGATTGTAATTGACTTTCTAGTTTTGCTAATACAGAAAATGATTGAATCTTCCAAATAGGAGCCAATTATTCTTTATGAATTTAATCATAAAGTCCCTCTGTTTATAACCACAATTCCAAGCATGGTGCTCTTAAAGTGCAATGCATAGTGAATCTCTGCTGTTGCTCTTTAGTTGCTCAGTCATGTCTGACTCTTTGTGACTTCTTGGACTGCAGCCTGCCAGGCTTCTTTGTCCGTGGGATTCTTCAGGCAAAAATACTGGAGTGAATTGCCATATCCTTCTCCAGGGGATCTTCATGATCCAGGGATTGAACCCATGTCTCCTGCATCTCTTGTTTGGCAGGTGGATTCTTTACCACTGAGCAGATAGAAAGCCACAGTAAAACTTTATGTAGCTTGTTGTAATGTGTGCAAATGTACTTCCTCAACTTCCCTACCCCACAAGTTAAAAACAAACCTCTCAAATTATTTTTCCTTTTTCTTAGCAAGGCTATCAAAGAACTTTCTGTATTTTGTCTCTAAACGTGTATATATAAGGCTCTAGGAAAAAAACAAAACTAACAAATTTTCCTCTCACAAAGTACACATATATCCACAATATTGAAACTAGACTATAAAGTGAACAACTGGAAATGTCCAGGATCTAGATTCATTGTTTCTGAGTCTAGTCACATGGAACATGTTGGGATATCCTCTGGAAGAGAAAGCATACTTTTCTAAACTTTGTTTCCTCCTACATAAAAGATAGAAGGTATTAATAAACTGCTTTCAGTTTTGGAAGCTGCATCTTCTATATAAATGAGGGCATTTGTAACCATACTGTAGATCTTCTTAAATAATGACACTTTGTGTAGGATGCATTACTATATTCAGAAAGACCTCTTTAAATAGCACTGCAGGCAATTCTGTATTTCTATAGCAGTCCCAAAATTGAGACTCAGCCCATCAAGAAACTATATGTACTAGCAGAAGAATTTAGATATTTTAAATAGATAGTTTTTTTTTTTTTTTTTCCCTCAGAAATTTACCTTTCTAACTTTGAAGAATAAGCATTATCCTGTTACTGGGATCTATTTGAGATAAAATACCTTGCCATGCAATATCAGATATCAGGTTATCATGGGTCCTAAATTCTCTATTATAAACATGGAGATTTAAGGTCTCTTTCATGATAAATCATGCAATCTATCAAGAACTTTTAACTATTTCATGGAATTTGCATAAGAGGAGCTGTACCTGAGCAAAATCTAAAAGTCAAAATAATTTTCAGGAGAATTTTTCTTACTTTTCCAGGACAGTGTGAGGACCTCTCTGTGACTAACTAAGGAGTGAGCATCATGAAAACTTAAAATACCATATGTAAAATAAACAGCCAATGGGAATTTGCTGTACAACTCATGGAGCTTAAACAGGGGCTCTGTAACCATCTAGAGGGGTGGGGTGGGGAAGGAGATGGGAGGGGCGTTCAGGAGAGAGGGGGCATGAGTGTCACTATGACTGATTATTGTTAATGTTTGACAGAAAACAACAAAATTCTGTAAAGCAATTATCCTTCAATTTTAAAAAATCAATTAATTCAAAAATAAAAACAAGAAAGCTCAAAAAACGAATAATAATAGCAAAAGATAAAAAACAAAATACTGAGCCTCATGATAGTCGGTTTCTTATGCTATAGTGGTTACAGCAAAGAATGTATTGCTGCAGTATTATTACCCCAGGATGAAAGTGAAAGTGAAAGCCACTTAGTCGTGTCCCAGTCTTTGCAACCCCGTGGACTCTACAGTCCATGGAATTCTCCAGGCCAGAATACTGAAGTGGGTAGCCTTTCCCTTCTCCACGGGATCTTCCCAACCTGGGGATGGAATCCAGGTCTCCCGCATTGTAGACAGATTCTTTACCAGTTGTTCCAGAAGCTTCCCTGATAGCTCAGTTGGTAAAGAATCTGCCTGCAATGTGGGAGACCTGGGTTCTATCCCTGGGTTGGGAAGATCCCCTAGTGAAGAGAAAGGCTACCCACTCCAGTATTCTGGCCTGGAGAATTCCATGGACTGTAGTCCATGGGGTTGCAAAGAGTTGGGCATGACTGAGTGACTTTCACTTCACCCCAGAATAGGGTTCCTTTTATATAAATGTAATCAATAAACAGAGCTTCCATAAATAAACACTTTTGTCTGCATTACTTGGTAAGAGACATTTATTTGATTTGGCAGGTAAGCAAGGGGAAGTTCATTTAGATTGTGTGCAGATGGTCTCCTTGTTATGGTTCAGTGTTTAATATATGACATACTCATAAAAATGTTGCTACATCATTCTGTGACTCTTGGCTTAGTCACTTTAGAGACAACTGTATGCAGGAGACCATTTCCTTTAAGGTAGCATTGGGCACTCCACAGAATTGGGTGGTGTCACAGAACCTTTTTAGGAGCCTTGACTGAGCACTGAAGATGAGGAAACATTTATCTTCCAGCTCCCTAGAAGCTAAAGCTCAGGTGTTTGCATTTTTCCTGTTTCTCCTGTGCATGCATGCTTGGTCATGTCTGACTTTGCAAACCCATGGACTGTAGCTTCCCAGGCTCCTCTGTCCATGGGATTCTCTAGGCAAGAATACCGGAGTGGGTTGCCATTTCCTTCTCCAGGGGATCTGCAAGATCCAGGGATACAACCTGCCTCTCCTGCATTGGCAGGTGGATTTTTTTTTTTACCACTGAACCACGGGGAAAGTCCGGTTAATAATTTTTTTAAAAAGTTAAAATATAGAACTTCTTTTTAACTTATGAAGAAATACTGTTACAAATACTGCTATAATTACAAAAGAAAGTGTGCAGTCTGCTGAAGAAGGGACTCTTTACATGCATTATCCCAATTTTCATAAGAATTTGGTGAGGTGGACAATTAGTATTTGTCATTTTATAATTAATCAGATCAGATGAGTCACTCAGTCGTGTCCGACTCTTTGCGATCCCATGAATCGCAGCACGCCAGGCCTCCCTGTCCATCACCAACTCCCGGAGTTCACTCAGACTCACGTCCATCGAGTCAGTGATGCCGTCCAGCCATCTCATCCTCTGTCGTCCCTTCTCCTCCTGCCCCCAATCCCTCCCAGCATCAGAGTCTTTTCCAATGAGTCAACTCTTTACATGAGATGGCCAAGTACTGAGGTTTCAGCTTTAGCATCATTCCTTCCAAAGAAATCCCAGGGCTGATCTCCTTCAGAATGGACTGGTTGGATCTCCTTGCAGTCCAAGGTTCTCTCAAGAGTCTTCTCCAACACCACAGTTCAAAAGCATCAATTCTTCGGTGCTAAGCTTTCTTCACAGTCCAACTCTCGCATCCATACATGACCACAGGAAAAACCATAGCCTTGACTAGACGAACCTTTGTTGGCAAAGGAATGTCTCTGCTTTTGAATATGCTATCTAGGTTGGTCATAACTTTTCTTCCAAGGAGTAAGCGTCTTTTAATTTCATGGCTACAGTCACCATCTGTAGTGATTTTGGAGCCCAGAAAAATAAAGTCTGACAGTGTTTCCACTGTTTACCCATCTATTTCCCATGAAGTGGTGGGACCGGATGCCATGATCTTCATTTTCTGAATGTTGAGCTTTAAACCAACTTTTTCACTCTCCACTTTCACTTTCATCAAGAGGCTTTTGAGTTCCTCTTCACTTTCTGCCATAAGGAATAACATTTAAGAAGTGACTCAAAGTCTCACAGTTGTGAAATGGCAAATCTCACTTTCAAATCCAGGTTCCCTGAGTTGTAAGCTCTTACATCTTATCATACAAGACATATTTCCTCCTAGTTACTAGGAACTGAAAGAAGTAAACTAAAATGTGGGTACCTGGGATTGTTCTCAATAGCACTGAACTTGCACTTTCAGATCATCTCATATAACTAAAGGCTGTAAAGTGTCTTTTAATATCTGGTAGAAATCATAGGATTTATATGAGTTTTTGCTTGTTTTCTATCACCTGGCAGAACTGAGAAGATTTTTGCTGTTGTTTTATCTTAGATTTGTCAGTTAAAGATTACATTGTAATTGGCTACATAATAGTCAATTATATTTCTGCTCTCCATTTTTCTCTTTGAAAATCATTCAAGCCACACCGCTAGGAAAAAGGTCATTGCCAATCTAAAATCCACCTGGGGTTGGGAATTATCTTGGGATAATATCCCACTTGTCTCAGACGAGAATATAATATTTATCCTTCATAAGATCCATGTGTAAAAATCTAGTATCAGCCTCTTGTACAAAATAAATATTACAATTCAAACTTTCAGATGGTGCCAAGGTAGGTGACAGATTCCCTGAAGCATCAACAAGGTGTGTGGTGTGGATGTAGCAAAGATACAGTTGCCTTAGATAAAATGTATCTTCCCTGACTCTGTAGGGTTTTCTCAGTTTGTGTATGTATGTGGGCTAGAGGAGTGGACAGGGGGATGGTGGAGTATAAATCTGACCTGACTTTCCCCATGGCATCATCCTAAAGCCATTGACTGATTCATTGTGCTCCTTATTTCCATGATGGGGAATCTGAGTATGGCTATTTTGAAAATCTTGAGAAATCCAATAATCTAATTAATTGAATTAGCTAAATTAGGTTTGTGTGCTCAGTCATATTCAACTCTTCGACCCCATGGGCTATAACCTGCAAGGCTCTGCTGTCCATTGACTTTTCGAGGCAAAAATAATGGAATGGGTTGCCATTTCCTACTCCATAGCTAAATTAAATAAGCTAAATTTTATCAATAAGACAAACCTCAGCTTCTATGAGAATATACACATTTAACATATAGTATAACTCTTTTATGCTTGTCCCTGTAATTACCAACTGAAGGAACTTATGATTTTGAAGTCAGATATTGAATGATTAAGTAATCACAATAGTATTAATACTAATAATAATGCATTTATTATTTCATGCATCTATAATAAAACAAATCCCTAAATCAAATCCCTTATGATTATACAGTGGAAGTGAGAAACAGATTTAAGGGACTAGATCTGATAGAGTGCCTGATGAACTATGGACAGAGGTTCGTGACATTGTACAGGAGACAGGGATCAAGACCATTCCCATGGAAAAGAAATGCAAAAAGGCAAAATAGCTGTCTGAGGAGGCCTTACAAATACCTGTGAAAAGAAGAGAAGCGAAAAGCAAAGGTGAAAAAGAAAGATATAAACATATGAATGCAGAGTTCCAACGAAGAGCAAGGAGAGATAAGAAAGTCTTCCTCAGTGATCAATGCAAAGAAATAGAAGAAAACAACAGAATGGGAAAGACTAGAGATCTCTTCAAGAAAATTAGAGATACCAAGGGAACTTTTCATGCAAAGATGGGCTTGATAAAGGACAGAAATGGTATGGACCTAACAGAAGCAGAAGATATTAAGAAGAGGTGGCAAGAATACACAGAAGAACTGCACAAAAAAGATCTTTATGACCAAGATAATCACGATGGTGTGATCACTGACCTAGAGCCAGACATCCTAGAATGTGAAGTCAAGTGGGCCTTAGAAAGCATCACTATGAACAAGGCTAGTGGAGGTGATGGAATTCCAGTTGAGCTATTCCAAATCCTCAAAGATGATGCTGTGAAAGTGCTGCACTCAATATGCCAGCAAATTTGGAAAACTCAGCAGTGGCCACAGGACTGGAAAAGGTCAGTTTTCATTCCAATCCCAAAGAAAGGCAATGCCAAAGAATGCTCAAACTACCACACAACTGCACTCATCTCACACGGTAGTAAAGTCATGCTCCAAATTCTCCAAGCCAGGCTTCAATCACACATGAACCATGAACTTCCTGATGTTCAGCCTGGTTTTAGAAAAGGCAGAGGAACCAGAGATCAAATTGCCAACATCCGCTGGATCATGGAAAAAGCAAGAGAGTTCCAGAAAAACATCTATTTCTGCTGTATTGACTATGCCAAAGCTTTTGACTGTGTGGATCACAATAAACTGGAAAATTCTGAAAGAGATGGGAATACCAGACCATCAGACCTGTCTCTTGAGACACCTGTATGCAGGTCAGGAGGTGACAATTAGAACTGGACTTGGAACAACAGATTGATTCAAAATAGGAAAAGGAGTATGTCAAGGCTGTATATTGTCACCTTGCTTATTTAGTTTATATGCAGAGTACATCATGAGAAACGCTGGGCTGGAAGAAGCACAAGCTGGAATCAAGATTGCCGGGAGAAATATCAATAACCTCAGATATGCAGATGACACCACCCTTATGGCACAAAGTGAAGAGGAACTAAAAAGCCTCTTGATGAAAGTGAAAGTGGAGAGTGAAAAAGTGGGCTTAAAGCTCAACATTCAGAAAACAAAGATCATGGCATCCAGTCCCATCACTTCATGGGAAATAGATGGAGAAACAGTGGAAACAGTGTCAGACTTTATTTTTCTGGGCTCCAAAATCACTGCAGACGGTGAGTGTAGCCATGAAATTAAAAGACACTTACTCCTTGGAAGAAAAGTTATGACCAACCTAGATAGCGTATTCAAAAGCAGAGACATTACTCTGCCAGCAAAGGTCCATCTAGTCAAGGCTATGGTTTTTCCTGTGGTCATGTATGGATGTGAGAGTTGGAATGTGAAAAAAGCTGAGCGCCAAAGAATTGATGTTTTTGAACTGTGGTTTTAGAGATGACTCTTGAGAGTCCCTTGGCCTGCAAGGAGATCCAGCCAGTCCATTCTGAAGATCAGCCCTGGGATTTCTTTGGAGGGAATGATGCTGAAGGTGAAACTCCAGTACTTTGGCCACCCCATGCAAGGAGTTGACTCATTGGAAAAGACTCTGATGCTGGGAGGGATTGGGGTCAGGAGGAGAAGGGGACCACAGAGGATGAGATGGCTGGATGGCATCACTGACTCGATGGCTGTGAGTCTGAGTGAACTCTAGTATTTGGTGATGGACAGGGAGGCCTGGCGTGCTGCGATTCATGGGGTCGCAAAAAGTCAGACATGACTGAGTGACTGAACTGAACTGAACTGATAATATAGCAAGCCATGTAAAGTGTCATAAGTTTTCCAATTTAATCCTGATTTCAATTTTATGGTATAAGATAGTTGGCTTCAATCCCTGGGTCAGGAAGTTCCCCTAGAGGAGGAAATAGCAACCCACTTCAGTATTCTTGCCTGTAGAATCCCATGGATAGAGGAGCCTGGTGGGCTATATAATCCACAGAGTTGGGCAAAGTCAGACATAACTGCAGTGACTTAGAAAGCACACATGTATTATGCTAATTAAATGAAATAAGTTTATACATAGAGAAGTTCAATGACTTATACAACATTCAATGTCACATCTGAGGTTAAACTAAATTTTGCCTGACTCCATATCCTGTGTGTCCATATCCTGTGTGTGTTTAATTACTACAGTACAACACAATTTGAAAAGGAGAGAGAGGGCAAACTTTACATTTAATACTTTAAGCAGGAGAGCAAAATGAAAATCCACCCATGGGCAGTTTTTAGAAGTTGCTTTGTCACATAAGATCTCCTTGGGAATCAGGGGGCTCAGCTTATGTTAGATTAAGCAAGATCTCAGTTCAAAGTTGTATGAGATGAATCCTTCAAAAGAAGTGAAATTGTTGTGGGATGCTTAGTCTCCCATTCAACAACTGACTACAGAAACTGTCTAGACAGTTTTTCAATTTTCATGGGGACTTAAAGAAGAAAAATCAGACTTTGATCTCATAATCTGTTTTTGGATATGATATACTCATTCAAGTTACTAGTGGACATGCCACATGTTGAATGATCTTGTAGTGGTGGCATCTGAAATATAAGAACGTCAAATAATGGCTGAGGTTCTTTACCACACTGATATTCTATATTCAAATGATATATCATAAAATTCCTACAGCAGTAGAAAATATTTCAACATCAGACCCACCATAGTACTTTGGTTAAGAAGTGAGAATAGGATTCTGCCAAAGTACACTCTGAAAATTTAATTACATTTCTATGCTTCAGTTTTATCACTTGTAAAGATAGAAAAATATCTATCCATAGAATAATATGAGGTTTTGATGAAATGATGCATGCCAAATGATTGGAAAATGCATTGATAAATTTAACTATTGTTTATTGCTTTCACCACTATCAGTATCATCTTTAATGCAAGTAACTAGGTATCACAGTGAATATATCAGGGCTCCAGTTCATAGAAAACCCAAATTAAAACCGTTCAAGAAAACAAGTTATAGTTTGCCTTGGTTGTTTTATTGGTAGTGGCAGTTATACTCAATTTATGTTTGTTTAGAGTTTACAACATTTTTATTCCTGCATGTCTGTTCATTTGTTGTTTCCAGTTTTAACAAACTTGTCTGAATCAGCAATTCCTGCTAATAATCTGCAAACAAGTATAAAAAGTTTAGTAAGCCATTATGAAGTTCTTGAATATATATATATATATATATATGCTTTAGATGACAAGCATAAAAGTAAATACAGTAGGTCTGATTTTATAAATGAAGATATGATAACATAAATAAAAATAAAATAAAGTAGTAGAACCAGGAATAGAGTCCAGGACTCCAGACACTTGCTTTTTCTCTTTATTTTGGGGCCTCTTTTGTTCCAGTGATATCAAATCAAAGAGGACACAGGCTGTTGGAGAGTCACAGACACACATGCACACACAAGAAAATTCAAGAAAGTCCTTTTCATGATTATTGAATTGATTCATTAAAAAAAGGAAGACAAAGAGTTAAGGATAAGAATCTGAATATTATAAGCATAGAAATGACATCTGTGCAACATAAATACATTATTATTTTTCTCATTTAAGAGGTTGAATTCATCTTTTTTCAATCAACTTTTTCCTTTTAAAGATCTAGCTCCCGATGAAGACTGGATCCTCTAGAAGATAGCAGATCATATTGTTGGAGCTGGGAGAATTACAGGGTTCCCACATATAACAGAAAATAGATCCCCATTATTTGTTTCTCTTCTTACTCACCATAGTGTTACTGACTTAAGCCAACATTACATATCTTTAATTGCCTGCAAGATATTCCATCTCATCATATTTTTCATTGATATTCATCCTAAGGTTTTTTCACTTGGTAATTTCTCCTTCTGCCTATATAATACATTTTCCCATTATAGTCTCAGCTTAGAAGTTCATTAATAAGTACAGAGACACGGTTGTCCTTCAAAATAATGTTCCTGTGACCTCACACCAGACACCATTATATCCACACTCTAGAGTCAAGAAAGAGACATAAACTAGGAAAAGGAAAGCAACAATTATATGCACGTGTAAAAGATTTACTGAAACCAAGCAGTTTATTTGTATAGAACACACACACATACACAATGGGTCTTATTTTTAAGAGAAGGCAGATCCTGTACCCATGATGTCAAAGATAACATGAATTTTGTTGGGAGGGGGGTTCAGGATGAGGGGAAACATGTATACCTATGGCTGAGTCATGCTGATGTATGGCAAAAGCCATCACAATATTGTAAAGTAATTATCTGCCAACTAAATTCAATAAATAAAATTTTAAAAAGATAAGATGAATTTTGAGACAATTGTCTGGGCATTTCAACCTACTGAATAAGCAATTAAAAGTAAAAGATATGTTAATGTGTATTATGTACCAGTTATGTAAGTGTTTTACAAATATCTACTTGTTTTTCCTCTAATCATCACAGAGTGGTTAAATGACTTTATTAAGATCACATAACCAATTAGTATATATTCTACATGTAGCAAAGCTAAGATTTCAACCCAGTCATCTCTTACATAACTGATATGCTCTTATCTGTTATTTTAAACTACCTCCCAAGATCACAGATATTCTGTAGATTTATCCAGTTTATCTGTGGGAGAATTCTCCCTAGAATTTTTCTCAACTATACTTTCCTGTACATGGAAGAATATGATTTTAGGATCTGAAAAATAGGGGTTGACCTATAAGGACTTTGCCAGCTCTTCTGGTTCTACCAGGACTTATCAACTCAGCCAAATTCATTCTTTTTCATATTGAAAGGAATCAGTACCATCTCTTAAAGTGCAGTTTTTAAAGTCACTGCCTCTTAAAGCATCATACCTGAATAACATTCTGTAGCATCAATGAAGATTTTAATTATTTTTTAAATAAAGTGACAAAAAAAAGAAAAAAGAAAAGAAGCCAAATACATCACAGAAAATGCCTTAACAGTGATTTTATTATCCTTATCTTTGCCTCTTTAGAAGGAAGAATAAAAGTATCCTTTGTTAATCAATCACTCAAATCAATTCATGTATTCTGATGCCATCTATTTCAGATGAGAAAGACAAGAAAACCAAGAATATGTTGGAGAATAATGATACCATGCAGAATGAGTTCCTACTTGTTGGATTCACAGATTATCTACTTCTCAGTTCAGTTCAGTTCTATTCAGTCGCTCAGTCGTGTCCAACTCTTTGTGACCCCATGAATCGCAGCACAACAGGCCTCCCTGTCCATCACCAACTCCCAGAGTTCACTCAGACTCACGTCCATTGAGTCAGTGATGCCATCCAGCCATCTCATCCTCTGTGGTCCCCTTCTCCTCCTGACCCCAATCCCTCCCAGCATCAAAGTTTTTTCCAATGAGTCAACTCCTTGCATGAGGTGGCCAAAGTACTAGAGTTTCAGCTTTAGCATCATTCCTTCCAAAGAAATCCCAGGGCTGATCTCCTTCAGAATGGACTGGTTGGATCTCCTTGCAGTCCAAGGTTCTCTCAAGAGTCTTCTCCAACACCACAGTTCAAAAGCATCAATTCTTTGGCACTCAGCTTTCTTCACAGTCAAACTCTCACATCCATACATGACCATTGGAAAAACCACAGCCTTGACTAGACAGACCTTTGTTGGCAGAGTAATGTCTCTGCTTTTCAATATACTATCTAGGTTGGACATGCTTTCCTTCCAAGGAGTAAGCATCTTTTAATTTCATGGCTGCAGTCACCATCTGCAGTGATTTTGGAGCCCCCCAAAATAAAGTTTGACACTGTTTCCACTGTTTCCCCATCTATTTCCCATGAAGTGATGGGACCAGATGCCATGATCTTCGTTTTCCGAATGTTGAGCTGTAAGTCAACTTTTTCACTTTCCACTTTCACTTTCGTTCCTCTTCACTTTGTGCCATAAGGGTGGTGTCATCTGCATATCTGAGGTTATTGATATTTCTCCTGGCAATCTTGATTCCAACTTGTGTTTCTTCCAGTCCAGCATTTCTCATGATGTACTCTGCATATAAGTAAAATAAGCAAGGTGACAATATACAGCCTTGACGTACTCCTTTTCCTATTTGGAAACAGTCTGTTGTTCCATGTCCAGTTCGAACTGTCACCTCCTGACCTGCATACAGGTTTCTCAAGAGGCAGGTTAGGTGGTCTGGTATTCCCATCTCTTTCAGAATTTCCCACAGTTTATTGTGATCCACACAGTCAAAAGCTTTGGCATAGTCAATAAATCAGAAATAGATGTTTTTCTGGAACTCTCTTGCTTTTTACACTATTCTTGGTATTTCTCATAGTCTATACACTAACTGTGGTGGGAAATGTAGGTTTAATAATTCTAGTTAATATCAATTCAAGCCTTCAAACCCCCATGTATTATTTTCTCAGCAACTTGTCTTTCTTAGACATTAGCTACTCAACAGCAATCCCTCCTAAAATGCTGGCAAATTTCTTAGCATCCAAGCAAAGCATTTCCCTCTATGGTTGTGTGCTACAGATGTTTTTCTTTGGTTGTTTTGCTAATGCTGAATGCCTTATCCTGGCAGCAATGGCCTATGACCGCTATGCAGCCATCTGCAATCCACTGCTCTATTCTGCTCTTGTGTCTGGGAGAGTCTGTGTCTGCTGCATTGCGTTGGTGTACTTCAGGGGGGTGTGACTTCAAAGGTCCATGTCTGTCTCACATTCAGGTTGCCATATTGTGGCTCCAATATTATCAACCATTTTTTCTGTGATATCCCACCTCTCCTGGCTTTATCCTGCACAGACACCTACATCAATGAGCTTCTGCTCTTTGCCTTGTGTGGCTTCATCCAGACCAGTGCTTTTGTGGTCATCTTTATCTCATACATCTGTATCCTCCTCACTGTTTTGAGCATCAAGTCCTCAGGTGCAAGAAGCAAAATGTTCTCTACCTGTGCTTCCCATCTCATAGCAATCACCTTATTCTATGGAACACTCCTGTTTATGTACTTGCATCCCAGTATCAGCTACTCCCTAGACACTGACATAGTAGTTGCAGTGTTTTATACGGTTGTTTTTCCCATGTTTAATCCAGTAATCTACAATTTCAGAAACAAAGATGTAAAAAATGCCCTCAGAAAGCTATTGGGCATAAACTGGACTTTCAAATGAATAGGATTTAAAGTTATTTAAGAATATTTAAGGCATAACCTATCCCTCCAATCTGACAATCAGCTGTACATCACCCTATATGTCAAATATTTTAAACATTTTCCTGCCTTTCAGAAATAAAAATAACTTTTCATCTTCCATACTGTAAAATGATTTTATCTTCTCTTACAAAAATTTACTTGCCAGAATTCTGCTCTGTGAAACATTTCTGAATTAAAATAATAATTTCTCTTTGTACATTGATTTGTTATGTTCTTTATCATGTAATATTGAAGGTATTTTTTGATTTGTCTGTTAACCTATCCATATGAGAAAGTCCGTAGCAGCTGGGGATATGTATCTTGGTTGATTTTTCCAAAACCTATGCAGCTTGGTGTAGGGCATGTGTGTGTGTGTGTGTGTGTATATATATATATATATGTGTGTGTGTGTGTGTGTGTGTGTGTGTATATAGTGAATAAATGGATGAATGGATCAGATGAATGGATCGATAGAAGAGTGAGTAAATTCAGTTTTCTGTGTTTGGGAAAATAAGCCTAGATTCAGTACTTACGGAACATTTACCACCAGGGAAATTTAACATTACTCATGATGGATAATGGTGATTACAATGGATCTCAGAAAATCAGATAGAAGACACATATAGCAATAGTCACATTTATATTAGGAGAGAGTGAAATTATAGCTTGTATTTTCTGTTTAGGTTAGATTGGTTATTGTAATAGATATTCACTGCGGATACCTGGTGAAGATCATAAAGACTATTAACTTTATACATTACTAATTCTTTACACATATGTTCCTGACTCTATCTTCAGGAAGAGATCAACAATTGCTTTGATCACTGTTTTCTGTAAATTGACAGTGTAAATCAACTGAAGTATGAATATTTCTTTCTCTGGATTCAGTTTTGATGATCAGACTTTTTTGGGGTTGCTTTTAATCGTTGAGTCCTAATTTCTTTTTTATTTTATCTTGACAGAGTTGAAGGAATATACTTTGTAAATATGAATATATAATACTGTGCATTTGGTAGTAATTGTGGAGCTATAAATTACTGGATTTATTACAAGATTATAACCCTGAAAATAAAGACAATAAAATATTGCCACTGAAATGGGTTGGTTTGAAGTATAAATTAACTAATATATGTAATCTTCCTAGTATATGTATAATTTGAGAATCAAATGATCAAATATATCCCTTGGACTGCAAGGAGATCCAAGCAGTTCATCCAAAAGGAAATCAGTTCTGAATATTCATCAGAAGTACTGATGCTAAAGCGAAATTCCAATACTTTGGCCACCTGATGTGAAGAACTGACTCATTGGAAAAGACCCTGATGTTGGTAAAGATTGAAAGCAGGAAGAGAAGAGGACAGCAGAGGATGTGATGTTTGGAAGGGATCACTGATTTGATGGACATGAGTTTGAGCAAGCTTCAGGAGTTGGTGATGGACAGGGAAGCCTGGCATGCACAGTCCATGGAGTTTCAAAGAGTCAGACATGACTCAGCAATGAACTAACTGAACTTGATTTAACATAGTTTCATTCTCTAACTCATTGATATAATTTCATTCTCTAAGTCATTACAGATTTCACTATGCAATATATATATATGTAATATTCATATAGGAAAAAATATATATATACACATATATTTTCCTTTCTCTCCTTATTCTACAATGATGGAAACTACACTAGAGAGCATTTTTAAAAATGTATTTGGGCATTTAATCATAAATCTGGACAAACAAGTTTCTGCTTCTTATGATTAACAAGAAAATTGTGGCATGTTTCCTGCTCTATGAGAGATCATATCAATGATATATTGAAACACATAAATGGAGATTAACTGATAATAAATATAAATCTTTGTAATTTTGTACAGTTGACTATATATTTAATGCAAGTGAAAATGAAAATAATACAATTAGAGACACAGTAAATACAAATAAGCTTCAACAGTAATTTTGTTTCCTACAACTTAAAAAATATGTACACTGTAGTTAAAATGAATGAATGAAAATCCCTGGTAGAGAAAAAAAGAAAGGGGAATATAATTAGCTTAATTATTCTCAATGATCATGATGAAAAATCTTGAATCAGAACTGAATCAGATACTAAATCTGATGCTGTGCTTAGAAGGAAAAAAAAAAACATATATAGGATTAATAAAGTAGATATGCGAGGAGTGAAAACAGTAGTTAAAACAGTAGTATAGTTAATGCTATAAAATATATAGGAGTAATAAAGTGGATAAGTGATGAGTTAAAAAAAAAAAAAACAATCAAAGATGAGTTAAAACCACCACATTCCTTGGCGGTCCAGTGGTTAAGAATCTGCTTTGCAATGCAGGGGACACTGGTTTGATCCCTGGTCCAGGAAGACCTCACATGCCATGGAGAAATTAAGCCCATGAGTGTGCCACAGCTAATGAGCCCAGGCTCTGGAGCACATGAGCTGCACCTACTGAAGCCCACGCACCTAGAGGCTGTGCTCCTCAACAAGAGAAGCCACTGCAATCAGAAGCCCTCACACCACAACTAGGGAAGAGCCCCCACTCACCATGCGGAGGGGCTAAAGAAAGTCCGTGCACAGCAATAGTATCCATCACAGTAAAAATAAATGAATAGTAAATAAATGTTAATTTTAAAATGACAGGAGCCTCAATAAGTCCTTAAAGTAATGCAACTATTGTTTCATCAGTTGTCACAATGATTTACAATGTAAAAAATTTAATTGTAAAATGAAGTTTGTAGGAGTCAGACACAGTCATATAGATCAGAAGAAAATTAAAAATGTAAAATCAAACATGTAACTGTGCCCATACAGATCCTTTATCATGAACTGTCTTCAGCTACTGTCAAGAGTGAAGACTGATTATTTCTATAGGAATTTGTCTGTGTGTGTGTGTGTGTGTGTAATGTATGATGTATAAGTCCTAATCAGTTGGCTCCAGTGATTTAAAATCATCTGAACAAAGTATGAAATTCTGTGTACACTCATTTCCATACCCTAACTACTAAGGAAAAGGTAATTGGAAAAGAAATCTATCAGCTAATCACCAGGCCATATTTTATACATGAATTAGAGACGTTTTAGAAAAAGAAAAAAATCACAGAAATAGAATTTTCAACTAAGCTAATACGTTTGAGCACTAATATGCGTGTGTGTGCATGCTAAATCTCTTCAGTTGTGTCTGACTCTTTGGGACCCTTCGGATCAGAGCCCACTAGGCACTTCTGTCCACAGGATTCCCCAGGCAAGAAGACTAGAGTGAGTTGCCATCCCTTCTCCAGGGAATCTTCCATACCCAGGGATCCAACCACTTCTCTTATGTCTCCTGCATTTGCAGGCAGGTTCTTTACCACTAGTGTCATCTGGGAAGCCAAAGGAGTGTGCAAACACCAAAGCGTGGTATAAACTTGAATGAAGTAGAGTCCTTCAGTTTAATGCATTCATCACTGTGCTTTCACCAGCAAACAAAAGCAAAGAAAACATTTATTTACATGTTAAATAAGTGATATTGCTACATATTGTGGAGAGCACAAAATGACTAAGCAAATTCTTATCTCTAAGAGTTTATAATATTTTTGGAGAGAATTATTATAAACACACATATTATTTTTAAATTACCTTATAAAATATATCTTTACTTCCTTTCAATAAACATTTAAATATGACTGCCTAATTCCTCTCATTTCTACTCAATAACTGGGAGACTCAAGAGTGAGGGGATATATACATATACACATATATATAATAAGTAATTCACTCTGTTGTACAGCAGAAATTAACACAACATTGTAAAGCAATTACATTACGGTATAAATAAATACATATCTTAAAAATGAATAAATATTTTAAGGGAGCTATCAAAACGATAGCACTTCATGCAGATGTTAACTTGATGAATTCATTAACATTTAGTATCCAAAGAATTGCAAACTGAGAATCTTTCTCATGTATCAAACACACAGCCATCTTAGATTTCAATGATAAAGGAATAATCAAAGATAATATTTTTAAATATACACAGAAAGTCTCAAAAAGGACATAGGAAATGTCAGAAATATTGCTCATGTACATAATAAACATATATATATATACATAACTGTCAATCTAGAAGAACACATACAAAGTGCTTAATAGCTTCTAGGGCATTTCTATTTCCTTAAATGTTTCAATATTTTTTTCCAATATTTAACACTGTCCATTCTAAATCTAAAATTGTGAGGTGCTGAGTGTTTTCTTAGCTGTTTGTGTGTTTGTCCATTAAATCAATCAAAAATAATTCTTAAAACACAGCTGAATGTTCATCAAAAAAAAGCCATTGTGCACTAAAAACTGGAGGGATATCAGTATTCTAATGATAAGGGCCAGGATTTATTAGTACTGCCTTAAATGCTTTACATAATGAACTGATTTGATCTTTACAGTAACGATGTGTGTGTGCATGTGTGTTTAGTTGCTCAGTTGTAGCCCACCAGGCTTCTCTATCCATGGAATTTTCTAAGCAAGAGCACTGGAGTGGGTTGCCGTTTCCTGTTCAGGAGATATTCCTGACCCAGGGATTGGAAGCTCGTCTCCTGCATTGCCACTTGTTTACCACTGAGCCACGCAGGAAGCCCCTTATGGTAACTATATGGACCTGGAATTGTTATTTATCTAATGCAGTTTAAAACTTGAGGCTTATATTTTCAGTGATTTTTAGTGTTACATAAGTTATAGAACAGCAGACCTAGAATCTAAATTCTGGAACGTTTGGTTCCAAAGCAAGTACTCATAATGACTCTGCTATATGCTTCTCTATAAAGTAAAGGAAATTATTTCTGAGATCAGTATCATTGTCCCCAAAACTGAACTCTGTTTCATCATAAAATTCAATGAAGTTGGAGCACTGGAATATGTGACATAGTTTAAAAGCTGACAGGTATACTTGTTCATGTATGAAATCAGTTGCCCTTAAAAATGTGTATGTTTAGACCACAGTTTGACATGCTTCATTGGTTTCCAATTATAATATAGTTTTATAAAGGTATATTCTTAGAAATATGAGAGATTATATTTAGTCAGGCAACAATGGTTCAACAGAATAAATAGCTAAAAACTTCTATTTGCTTCTGGAGAGACAGCAAGGAAATACACTGTAGGAATGAAAAAAATGAGCTTTGAAATTTAACATCACTATTATTTTAGTTGTTTGGCATCCTTTCTTTTCTGCATAACTCTATTGAGAGCACTTTTCACTTCTTTGTTTCTAAGACTGTATATAAGGGGGTTCAGCATGGGGATGACAATAGTATAAAAAACAGAAGCCACTTGATCCTTTCCCAAGGAGTAGGACTTACTTGGTTTTAAGTAAGTGAAAATCATAGTGCCATAGAAGATGGTGACCGCCAGGAGATGGGAGGCACAGGTAGAGAAGGCTTTTCGCTTCCCTGAAGTGGAAGTGATTTTCAGAATAGTGGACAGGATGGCCAAATAAGACACAGATATTGTGATAAGAGACACCAATAGGGTGGAACCAGCAAAAATGAATATGATGATTTCGATGTCATGTGTGTCAGTGCAGGACAGGGGTAAAATTGCCCTTCCATCACAGTAAAAATGATAAATTTCATTTGAGTTGCAGAAATGCAATCTACTCATGCATGGAACACTGACAGAGGTATCAATAAAACCAATCAAATAGGATCCAAAGATAAGAGAGCAGCAGCGTCTGGTGGACATAACAACTGGGTAATGCAGAGGGTTGCTGATGGCTGCATAGCGATCATAGGCCATGGAGGAGAGAAGAACACATTCAGTGGCTCCCAAGAAGACAAAGAAATACAACTGCATGAAGCAGTTCAGGTAAGAAATATACTTGCTGGAAGTCAGTAAGTTGTCTAAGGTTTTAGGGGTGATGACACTTGAGTAACTGAGGTCAAGAAATGACAAGTGACTGAGGAAAAAATACATGGGTGTGTGAAGCTGGGGTTCCAGGCGGATTATCAGGATCATCCCCACATTCCCCAGCACAGTGATCAGGTATATCAGGAGAAAGAGGGTGAAGAGGACCAGCCGGATCTCTTCAGAATCTGTCAGTCCCATGAGGATGAAGTCAGACACTTGTGTGATATTCCTTCTACTCATAGTGTCCAAATGCTCCAAAATGTTGAGAAATCAGAATTTATACATAGCAAGAATTACTATGAATTTTGTTTCCAGAAATTGTGTTTCCAGAAATACCATGATATATTTAGCTTAGTTTAATGTTTCTAGAAAGCGATAATAATGAAGGATGTAGAGAGTAGGAAGAAAAAAATCTTAATTGATGACCAAATGTCGAAATAGAGGTAAGTAAACATTTGGATATAATATAGTAAAAGCTAGTATATTGAATAATTAGAATGGCTGATGCTGCTTTAAATGATTCTCATTATTAATGCATTTAATTGTCATGAGGTTATACATAGGTAATACCATTTTTCCCATTCTTCATATGAGAAAAAGAGCACAGTGAATTTAAATAACTGAACCTGAGTCAGAGCTCCTAAATGTTGGATCTGTAATTCTACCAAGCTAGATTGAACTCAGAAGGGATGCCAACAATACTATATTCTTATTAATATTGATTTCAGCAAACCTGTGAAAAAATGTTAGATATAATACATATACACATATAATAAACAATGATAGAATGGTCTTAGTGCACCATGCACTGTTCTTGTTTCCTAATATACTTGATATGAAATATACTTGATATGAAATATAAATTTTAACCTTAGTATACTTCAGTAGGTTATGTTAAAATTATGGAGCAAGTATTAATATAATCTTCAAATATAGTGATATTTCAGAGAAGGCAATGGCACTCCAGTACTCTTGCCTGGAGGATCCTAGGGATGGGGGAGCCTGGTGGGCTGCAGTCCATGGGGTCGCACAGAGTCAGACATGACTGAAGTATATTAGCAGTAGCAGCATAGTGATATTTTTCAAATTAATCACTCAAAATGTAATTTCTTCCATAATTTTATTTCTAAACATGCAAATTAATTGCAGACCCTGATTTCATCAACTCTGTATTTCTGATTCCACAAATTTTGGCATTTCTTAGAGAAAAGTTTAAGTGATATCAGTGCACGTATTCTGAAAATATCTCCATTTTATTTGATTCTACCTAAAGTCTTCTAATTTTGAGAATAATACTCACTGGCAGCCAAGACTGGTGAGAATAAACTTCTTCCAATGTTATCTATCTAGAAGTACGTCAACCTCGAATTTTGCTCACAAAAAAAAAAGAAAAAGAAAGAAAACATGTCAGTTGACAATTTCTGTAATACACTTGTTTTCTTTGAGATAAGTTCTTTTTTAAGTTTTAGTGTAGTCATTTTGTTTTATTCTGAGGGAAAAATAAATCAGACTAGAAATTTTATTCAGTTTCTGATCAAATGTAAAATTTTCTGGGAAGTTATGCCTGAAAAGAAATTCAGGAATCCATTCTTCAGGTACATTAGCAAAGAGAAGGCTTTTCATCTCATCCTAATATTTCCAGAGTACTTCATATACTGGGAATTGTTAATAATGAAACGTTTGCTCATCCCCGTGAATCAATTATCAAGAAAGATTTCTTTGCCTGTCTACAGGGAAAAAGTTCAAGGACCAAAAGCGGCTATGATAGGATTGGATTTGAGAAGCTAATTGTCTTTTCCCTTAGGAGCCACAAAATGAAAACCTAATGGTTTGGTCTACCTTTGTGATGCTCTAAATTTATGCCCAGGGTGGTAGAGAAACTATTTATAGAGAAATATCTACTCTATGACTGAAATCATCAGAGGCAGAATGATACATTTTGACAATAAAACTTTTATATTTAAATGTGTAATACTATTAAGTGAGTAAATATGTTTGCTAAAAAAAAAACCTAAAATATAACAAAATTCAAAGAATGATATGAAAACAATTCAAAACTGTTGTAATAATTTAATGAATTTCTCCCAATTATTTTTGTTGTGGAGTACTAATCTGTATACCTCCAGATTTGCATAAGCATTATCATACTGTATATTCAGTATCCACTCTTATTTTATAACTAAAAGCCACCTCAAAAACCATGATAAATGCAAAATATGAGGAGAAAGTTTTTCTTATTTAATATTTTTTAACATTGAAACTCATTTTGTTCATTCTAGTGTTTTTCCTGATTTCAAACTATTCTTATACCATTCATTGTGTCATGTCATTAGAGATTTTAAACATCTCTTAATTTAATGATGGTATAGTTTCATTCCCTAATTCATTACTGTTTTAACTATGCAATATACATATTTATATATGCATATGGGCTTCCCTATTGTCTCAGATGGTAAAGAATATGTCTGCAATACTGAGGAATATGGTTTGATCCCTGGGGCGGGAAGATCCCCTGGAGAAGGAAATGGCTACCCTCTCCAGCATTCTTGCTTGGGAATTCAATGGACAGAGGAGTATTGAGGGCTATATTCCATGGTGTCACAAAAAGTCAGACGTGACTTAGTGCCTAAATTGTCACTTCCATATATATACAGATAGATTATATATCATAAAGGCAAGTAATCTGACTCAGACATCGTGCTTAGAAGAAAAAAACTGATAAATTAATTTAAAAAATGATAAATTAATTTTAAAAGCTGTTAAATTAATAAAGGGAATGAGTGATGAGTTAAGACAGTATCAATAAATCCCTAAAATAATTCATAGTATGTTTCATCAGTTGTCACTTATAATACTTTGTAATGTAAAATATTTCATTGTAAAATGAAGTTTGCTGGTATCAGGCACTAGTTATACATATATGAGAAGAAAATTAAAAATTTAAACCAAATGTATATATGTGCACACCCAGGACACTTCACATGAATTATCTTCAACTATCCCAAGACTAAAGATCAATTATCACTACAGGAAGTTTCTTTTTGATGTATGATACATAAGAAATCTTAAGCAGTTGACTCCAATGATTAAAATCATATGAACAAGTACAGATCTATGCACACTGATTTCTGTATCCTAACCATTAAAGAAAAATATCATTTGAAAAGAAGTCCATTAATCCCTATGCCATTCTTAACATACCAGTAAGCAATGCTTTTGAGTCGGACATGACTGAGTGAACTGAACTGAATGCTTTTGAAAGAATTCTAGATAGAATTTTCAACTGAACTAATGTTTTCTGAGTGCTAATATGCACAGGAATGTCCAAATTCCAAGGCAAGATATAAACACGAATAAAGTAGAATCACCGATCTTAATAAATTCATCACTTTGCTTCTACAAGCCAAAAAGAGCAAAGAAAATATTTACTTATTAAAATATTATAAATATTGCATATGTGTTTGCTCCATGCTGTGGAGAGCAATAGTCAAACTATGACTAAACAGACTCATCTCTCAAAAAACTTACAATCTTGTCTGAGAGAGAGAAATATAAGCACACATATTTTTTCCTAAAAGTACTTTATGGATTACCTTTAGTTCTTTTCAATAAATATTTAAATAGGATTACTCAACTTTCATTACTTCTCAATGATTCATGCACAGTGAAGGCAGTACTGAGGATTTCATCTTTTCCAGGGGTCATTTTGTATCAATACTGGGGAGAGTACATTAAACAAGGTTTATGTTCAAGTCTCTTGTCAAGGAATAATAAAAGGAAAACACAGTTTCTATTTTTAATAATATAGATTTAATGAAAAATTTCTGCCCAATCTGAAGGAATGAGAATCTCTAAATATACCCCAAATAGCCTCAGGAATATTTTACACCTAGTACTTTATGTTTATACACACACACACAAACATGCATATTGTTGTTGTTCAGATGCTAAGTTATGTCCAACTCTTTGCAACCATGTGGATGGCAATAAAACAGCTTCCCTGTCTTCACTATCTCCTGGAGTTTGCTCAAACTCAAGTCCACTGAGTTGGTGATGCCATCCAACCATCTCATCCTCTATCACCCCCTTCTCCTCTTGTCTTCAATCTTTCCCAGCATAAGGGTCTTTTCTAATGAGTTGGTTCATCACATCAGGTGGCCAAAATAGTGGAGCTTCACTTTCAGTATCAGTCCTTCCAACAAATATTCAGAGTTGATTTCCTTTAGGAGTGACTGGTTTGATCTCCATGCTGCCAAGGAGACTCTTAAGAGTCTTTTCTAGCACACAGTTGAAAACATCATTTCCTCAGTGCTCATAATTCTTTATGGTTCAACTCTCAGATCCATGCATGACTACTGGAGAAACCATAGATTTAACTATATGGACATGTGTCCACAAAATGATGTCTCTGCTTTTTAATACACTGTCTATACTCTGGTTGCTCTTCAGATCATATAAATCTTTCACCTTTTAATATGCTAACTATGTTTGTCCTATATTTTCTTCCAAGTCTTAGCTTTTCTTCCGTGGAACAAGTGTCTTTTAATTTCATAGCAGCTGTCATCATCCACAGTGATTTTGGAGCCCAAGAAAATAAAATCTGTTACTGTGTGCATTTTTCCCCATCTATTTGCCATGAAGTGATGGGACCAGATGCCATGATCTTAGTTTTTTGAATATTGAGTTTTAAGCCAGGCCTCTCACTCTCCTCTTTCAACTTCATCAAGAGGATCTTAAGTTCCTCTTTGCTTTCTGCTTTTAGGGTAGTATCATCTCCATACTGAAATTGTTGATGCTTCTCCTGGAAATCTTGATTCCAGCTTGTGCTTCATCCAGCAGTACCTTTCACATGATGTCCTCTGCATAGACGTTAAATAATCAGGGTGAAATATATAACCTTTACATACTCCTTTCCCAATTTGACCCAATCCATTGTTCCATGTTTGGTTGTAACCATTGCTTCTTGACGAGCATACAGGTTTCTCAGGAGGCAGGTAAAGTGTTCTGGTATTCCCATCTCTTGAAGAATTTTCCACAGTTTGTTGTGATCCATACAATCAAAAGTTTTTGCATAGTCAGTGAAGCAGTAGTAGATGTTTTTCTGGAATTCTCTTGCTTTTTTTCTGATACAATGGATACTGGCAACTTGATCTCTGGTTCCTCTGCCATTTCTAAATACAGCTTGTATATCTGGAAGTTCTTGGTTCACATACTATTGAAGCGTATCTTGAAGGATTTTGAGTATCACCTTACTAGCATGTGAAATGAGAACAACTGTACTGTAGTCTGAACTTTCTTTGGCATGCCCTTCTTTGGCATTGGAATGAAAACTGAACTTTTCCACTGCTGTGGCCACTGCTGAGTTTTCCAAATTTGCTGACACATTGAGTGCAACATTTTAACAGCATCATGTTTTAGGATTTTAAATGGCTTGGCTGGAATTCCATCACCTCCACTGCTTTATTCATAGTGATGCTTCCTAAGGCCCACTAGACTTCACACTCCAGGATGTTTGGCTCTAGGTGAGTGACTATGGCATTTTGGTTATCTTGGTCATCAAGAACTTTTTGTACAGTTCTTCTGTGGATTCTTGCCACATCTTACTCTCTTTTACTTCTGTTTGGTCCTTTCTGTTTCTATCTATTGTGCCCATCTTTGCATGACGTGTTTCCTTGATATCTCTAATGTTTAAAAGTTATAAACTCTTTGCACTTAGAGAGGCACATTATAGTGATTAAGAAATAAAATTCTGCTGTTTTATGCTGTACCTCACTGCATAACTTAGACAAACTCTGGGAGATGGTGAGGGACAGGGAAGCCTGATGTACTGCAGTCTATGGAGTCACCAAGAGTTGATACGAATTGGCAGCTGAACAAAAGCCACTGCATATATATATCCCTTTATCTTGATATCAAGGTAAAATCACAGTTTGTCAAATAGACTAGAAAAATTAAAAATGCCCATAAATATAAGAAGAGCTAATATGCTTTTACCAGCTGTGCAGCATTGAAGCAAGTAGTGAAGGGGAGATACTCCATACCCAAAATGAGGAGCAGCCATGATGAGAACCCCATGTCTAAGGTCAGAGAAACCCCAGTGAGACAGTAGGAGCTGGAGTGGCTCGGAGGAGATACCCCACATACAAGGGGAAAAGGAGAAGTCCCAAAAAGACTGTAGGAGGGGTGAATTTGCATTAAGAATCAAATTCCACTCTGCTGGAGACTCCTGGACACCCACAGGCAAATCCAGTCCCACCAGAGACACTTGGAGGGCTCAAACAAACATCGTGAGCATCAGGACCCAGAGACCCCCCAGAGACTGAGACAGAACTGTGTTTGAGCATATCCTGTGGAGGTATGGGTCAGCAGTGGACTGCTGCAGGGACTGGGGCTCTGGGTGCAGCAGACCTGGGTACGGCATAAGTCTTTTTGGAGGAGATGCCCTTAACCCCACAATAGAGCCACAAGAACTTACACAGGACTGGGAAATAGACTCTTGGAGGGCACAAACAGAACCTTGTGCACCAAGACCCAGGAGAAAGGAGCAGTGACCCCACAAGAGACTGACCCAGACTTGCCTGTGGGTGTCCAGGAGTCTCCAGCAGAGTTGTGGGTCAGTGGTGGCCTGCTGCAGGGTTGGGGGCACTGAGTAGAGCAGTACATGCATGGCATCTTTTGAAGGTGAAGTCGCTCAGTCATGTCCGAATCTTTGCCACCCCATGGAGTGTAGCCTACCAGGCTTCTCCATCCATGGGATTCTCCAGGCAAGAATATTGGATTGGGTTACCATTTCCTTCTCCAGGGGATCTTCCCGACCCAGGGGTTGAACACAGGTCTCCCGCATTGGAGGCAGACGCTTTAAGCTCTGAGCCACCAGGGAAGGGGGATCTTTTGAAGGATTTGCCATTGTCTTCATTACATCCACCATAGTTTGGCCCCAGGTGAATAGCAGGGAAGGAACACAGCTACACCCATAAAAAAAAAAAAAAAAGGATTAAAGATTTACAGAGCATGGCCCAGCCCATCAGAACAACACCCAGTTTCCCCCTTAGTCAGGCTCTCCCATCAGGAAGCTTCCATAAGCCTCTTACCTTCTCCATCAGAGGGCAGACAGACTGAAAACTACAAGAAAAGAAAACTAACCGATCTAATGACGTGGACCACAACCTTGTCTAACTCAATGAAGCTATGAGCCATCCACGTAGGGCCATCCAAGATGAATGGGTCATGGTGGAGAGTCCTGACAAAATGTGGTCCACTGGAGAAGGGAATGGCAAACCACTTTAGTATTCTGACCTTGAGAACTCCATGATCACTATAAAAAGGCAAAAAAATTAGGACACTGAAAGGTGAACTCCCCAGGTTGGTAGGTGCCCAATATGCTACTGGAGATCAGTGGAGAAATAACTCCAGAAAGAATGAAGAGACGGAACCAAAGCAAAAACAACACCCAACAGGGCATGTGACTCATGATGAAAGCAAAGTCCGATGCTGTAAAGAGAAATATTGCATAGGAACCTGAAATGTTACATCCATGAATCAAGGTAAATTGCAAGTGGTCAAACAGGTAATAGCAAGAGTAAATGCGAAATGTTAGGAATAAGTGAAAAATGGACTGGAATAGGTGAATTTACTCAGATGACCATTATATCTACTGCTTTGGGCAAGAATACCTTAGAAAGAATGGAGTAGCCATCATAGTCAACAAAAGAGTCCAAAACCCAGTCTCAAAAATGACAGAATGATCTCTGTTTATTTCCAAGGCAAACCATTCAATATCATGGTAATCCAAGTCTATGCCCTGACCATTAATGCTGAAGAAGCTGAAGTTGAATGGTTCTATGAAGACCTACAAGACCTTCTAGAACTAACACCCAAAAAAGAGATCCTTTTCATTATAAGGGACTGGAATGCAAAAGTAGGAGCTCAAGAAACACCTGGAGTGACAGGCAAATTTAGCCTTGGAGTACAAAATGAAGCAGGGCAAAGGCTAATAGAGTTTTGCCAAAAGAATGCACTCTTCATAGCAAGCACTCTCTTCCAACAACACAAGAGAAGACTACACATGTACATCACCAGATGTTCAACAGCAAAATCAGATTGATTACATTCTTTGCAGCCAAAGTTGGACAGGCTCTATACATTCAGCAAAAACAAGACTAGGAGCTGACTGTGACTCACGTGATGAACTCCTTATTGCCAAATTCAGGCTTAAATTGAAGAAAGTAGGGAAAACCACTAGACCATTCAGGTATGACCTAAATCAAATCCCTTATGATTATATAGTGGAAGTGAGAAATAGATTTAAGGGGCTAGATCTGATAGACTGCCTGAGAACTATGGGTGGAAGTTTTACAGAAGATATGGATCAACATTTTACATAACATTTTACAGAAGACATGGATCAAGACCATCCCCAAGAAAAAGAAATCCAAAACAAACAAACAAAAAACAAACAAACAAACAAAACCCAAAAATGGCTGTTTGAGGAGGCCATACAAATAGCTATGAAAATAAGAGAAACAAAAAGCAAAGGAGAAAAGGAAAGATATACCCATTTAATGCAGAGTTCCAAAGAATAGCAAGGAGAGAAAAGAAAGCATTCCTCAGCCATCAGTGTGAAGAAATACAGGAAAACAATAGAATGGGAAAGACTAGAGATCTCTTGAAGAAAATTGGAAATACCAAGGGAATATTTGATGCAAAGATGGGTTCAATAAAGGGTAGAACTGAGAAGAACCTTACAGAAGCAGAAGATATTAAGAAGAGGTGGGAATAATACACAGAACTATAAAATAATAATAATAATAATAATAAAGATCTTCACAACCCAGATAATCACAAAGGTGTTATCACTCACATTCACCTAGATCCAGACATCTTGGAATGTGAAGTCAAATGGGCCTTAGAAAGCATCACTACAAACAAAGATAGTGGAGGTGATGGAATTCCAGTTGAGCTATTTCAAATCCTAAAAGATGATGCTTTGAAAGTGCTACACTCAATGTGCCAGCAAATTTGGAAAACTCAGCAGTGGCCACAGGACTGGAAAAGGTCAGTTTTTATTCCAATCCCAAAGAAAGGCAATGCCAAAGAAGGCTCAAACTACTGCACAATTGCACTCATCTCACATGCTAGTAAAGAATGTTCAACATTCTCCAAGCTAGGCTTCAACAATACAAAACTGTGAACTTCCATATATTCCAACTGGTTTTAGAAAATGCAGAGGAACCAGAGATAAAATTGTCAACATCCGTTGGATCATTGAAAAAGCAAGAGTTCCTAAAAAAAAAAGAGTTCCTATTTCTGCTTTACTGGCTATGCTAAGGCCTTTGATCGTGGATCACAATAAACTGTGGAAAATCCTTCAAGGGATGGAAATACCAGACCATCCGACCTGCCTTTTGAGAAATGTATATGCAGATCAGGAAGCAACAGTTAGAACTGAACATGGAACAATAGACTGGTTCCAAATAGGACTAGGAGTACACCAAGGCTGTATATGGTCACCCTGCTGATTTAACTTATATGCAGTGCACATCATGAGAATCGCTGGGCTGCATGAAACACAAGCTTGGATCAAAATTGCCAGGAGAAATATCAATAACATCAGATATGCAGATGACACCACCCTTATGGCAGAAAGTTAAGAACTGAAGAACCTCTTGATGAAAGTAAAAGAAGAGAGTGAAAAAGTTGGAAACAGTGGCAGACTTTATTTTGGGGGGCTCCCAAATCACTGCAGATGGTGACTGCAGCCAGGATATTAAAAGATGGTTTCTCCTTGGAAGAAAAGTTATGACCAACATAGACAGCATATTAAGAAGCAGATACATTACTTTGTCAAAGATTGTACATCTAGTTAAAGCTATGGTTTTTCCAGTAGTCATGCATGGATGTGAGAGTTGGACTATAAAGAAAGCTGAGTGCTGAAGAACTGATGCTTTTGAACTGTGTTGTTGGAGACAACTCTTGAGAGTCCCTTCAACTGCAAGTAGTTCCAACCAGTTGATTCTAAAGGAAATCAGTCCTGATTATTCTTTGGAAGGACTGGTGTTGAAACTGAAACTCCAATACTTTGGCCACCTAATGCAAAGAACTGATTTATTGCAAAAGACCCTGATGCTGGGAAAGACTGAAGGAGGGAGGAGAAGGGGACGATAAAGCATGAGATTGTTGGATGGCATCATCGGCTCAATGGACAAGAGTTTGAGCAAACTCTAGGAGTTGGTGCTGGACAGGGAGGTGTGGTGTGCTGTAGTTTATGTGCTCACAAAGAGTCGAGCATGACTGAGTGACTGAACTGGACTTGAATATGCTTTTCAAAGAGGAGAGAGGCATCAAAAAGTGTATTCTTAATCAAACGCAAATGAAAAAAATTAACAATAGCTGTAAATATAAAGTTTAGAAACGATGAATATCAGAGCAAAAATAAGCAAAAATATTAATTTCATGGCATTCAAATATGAAGGGAATTTTTAAAATAAAGTAAGGGAAAATAATGCAAGACAAATAAATTTGTCTAGGGTTTTAAATTAGTAAAAATAATTTAAATGTTTATTTCCTAAAAGAGAGTTTGAACTTTATTTTTAACATTTTGAAAGTATGTTATAAAAGACAAACAGAAGATGGTGGAGGAATAGGATGGGGAGACCACTTTCTCCCCTACAAATTCATCTAAGATCATTTGAACACTGAGCACATTCCACAAAACAACCTCCGAACACTGGCGGAGGACACCAGCCACCCAGAATGGCAGCCCATTGTCTTCAGAAGGAGGTAGGACAAAATATAAAAGATAAAATGAGAGACAAAAGAGTTAGGGACAGAGACACACCCAGGGGAGTGAGTCGTGAAAGAGGAGAAGTTTCCAAACAGCAGGAAACCCTCTCACTGGCAGTCTGTGGGGAGTTTTGGAATATCTGAGGGCAACATAACTGGGAGGGAAAAATAAATAAATAAAACCTGCAGAATATCCGTCTAACCACAACTCCCAGTGGAGAAGTAGCCCAGATGCTCATGTCTGCCACCAGCAAGTAGGGGCTGAACAAAGAGGCACGGGCTGCATGCTTAGGGTAAGGACCAGGCCTGAATGCCCTGAGGACAATCTGAAGGAGCTAACCTGAGATAGCAAACTGTGGGATTGCCAGAGAGAGAGAGGGAAAAAAAGGAAAAAGAGAGAGATAGAACTTTCCCATGAAAAGCTCTAACTTGAGGCACAGTCTGTCCCACTCACAGAAAAAAGGACTGAGCAATACCAGAGGAGAGCTAGCCAACTGTGGACTGGCCCATTCCCAGCTGGAGGCAGAGAGGTAGGCTGGCAACAGCCAGAGCCAGAACGCGAGGGGCAATCTCGGCCCCAGAGATCCTCCACCAAACTGTGAGCAGGCTCCCAGTTGCTAACCAAGTCTTCCTGGGATCCTGAACGGTTGACATCCACCAGGAGGGTTGCAGCCAGAGATCAGGTCCCCAGAGGAGACACATGGCACACCTGAGACAGAGCTCCAGCTGCACACGCAGGAAACAAGCGGCTGGGACCGGGGAGGTGATAAGATGAACCACCCACCTGGGGAGAGTGCTCGCCAAGCACCTGGCCACCTGAGCTGCTTGCACCTACCTGCGAAGGACACAAAATGCATGCCCACCTGAGTCTGTGCCTTTGTGGAGTATCCAAGAACCTAAACCTGAGCAGCTTAGTCCTGGGAAGTGCACACAACCCAGGGCCCACTTTAGACAGTTCCCCTGAAAAGCAACCTGGAGCATGAGCAGTGTAGACTGGAAAAGCACACATGCCATGAGAGGGGGCAAACCCAGTGTGGCCCAGACACTGTGAACACTCCCCACACACGCCAGTGATATTTGTTCTCAATGTTCCTCCCTCCCCACAGCACAACTAAACAAGTGAACCTAAATAAGTGACCACCTTTGCACCTTTGTGTCAGGGTGGAAATTAGACACTGAAGAGACTTGCAAACAGAAGAAGCCAAAATAGAGGGATCCGCTTCGAAGGTGACAGGTGAAACATATTAAAACCCTATACTTAGTGCCGCCTACACTGGAAGGGGGGCCTATAGACCTTGAGAATAAGTATAAGCTAGAACAAGGAATTATCTGAAACTGAACTGACCCCACGCTGCCCACAACAGCTCAAGAGAAATTCCTAGATATATTTTACTATTATCATTTTTTAATTTTAAGTCCTTTATTATTTCTTTAATTTTCATTTTTATAATCTATTACCTTATTTTTTAAAAGACCCTATTTTAAAGCAAATTCCATATATATTTTTAAGAATTTTTGTGATTTTGTTTTCTTTTTTAATATTGTATTTTTGAGAGTCTAGATTTACTCTACTATAGATTTTTTTTTTAATTTTGTTTTTAAACTTTACAATATTGTATTGGTTCTGCCATATATCAAAATGAATCCACCACAGGCATACACGTGTTCCCTATCCTGAACCCTTCTCCCTCCTCCCTCCCCATACCATCCCTCTGGGTCGTCCCAGTGCACCAGCCCCAAGCATCCAGTATCGTGCATCGAACCTGGACTGGCGGCTCATTTCATATATGATATTATACATACTTCAATCCCATTCTCCCAAATCATCTCACCCTCTCCCTCTCCCACAGAGTCCAAAAGACTGTTCTATACATCAGTGTCTCTTTTGCTGTCTCGTATACAGGGTTATTGTTACCATCTTTCTAAATTTCATATATATGCGTTAGTATACTGTATTGGTGTTTTTCTTTCTGGCTTACTTCACTCTGTATAATAGGCTCCAGTTTCATCCACCTCATTAGAACTGATTCAAATGTATTTTTTTAATGGCTGAGTAATACTCCATTGTGTATATGTACCACAGCTTTCTTATCCATTCATCTGCTGATGGACATCTAGGTTGCTTCCATGTCCTGGCTATCCCACTGCTGGGCATACACACTGAGGAAACCAGAATTGAAAGAGACACGTGTACCCCAATGTTCATCGCAGTACTGTTTATAATAGCCAGGACATGGAAGCAACCTAGATTTTTAATCTTTGTTTTTTGGCATTTGTTATTAATTTTGTACCTTTAAGAATCCAATCGTCAGTACCCATTTTTACTTGGGAATGTGATTACTGGCTTGATTGCCCTCTCCCGCTTTTGACACTCTTTTTTCTCCCCAAGGTCAACTCTATCTTCTCCCTCTCCCTTATCTTCTCTACCCAAATCTGTGAATCTTTTTGGGGATCCCAGGCTGTAGAGAACACTTTGGGAACTGATTATTAGCTAGATCTGGCTCTCTCCTTTAGACTCCTTCTCTTCTCCTCCTGGTCACCTCTATCTCCTTCCTCCCTCTTCTCTATGTAACTCTGTGAGCCTCTCTGAGGGGTCCAGACTGTGGAGAGCACATATGGAACTGATTACTGGCTAGATTGCTCTTGCCCCTTTTGATTCCCCCTCTTCTCCTCCTGCTCACCTCTATCTCCCTCCTCCTTCTTCTCTTCTCCATGTAACTCTGCAAAACTCTCTGGGTGTCCTTCACTGTTGAGAATCTTTTCTCCTTTAACCTAGATGTTTTATTATTTGTGCCATATGGATGGAGAAGTCTTGAGGTTACTGTAAGAATAAGACTGAAAACCAGAAGCAGGAAGCTTAAATCCAAAACTTGAGAACACCAGAAAACTCCTGACTCCAGGGAACATTAATCAACAGAACTCATCTAAAAGCCCCCATACCTCCACTGAAACCTTGCTACATCCAAGTGCCAATAAGTTCCAAAGCAAGACTTACCACACTAATTCTCCAGCAATGCAGGAACATAGCCCTGAGTATTAATGTACAGGCTACCCAAAGTCACACCAAACCCATAGACATCTCAAAACTCATTACTGGACACCTCATTGCACTCCAGAGAGAAGAGACGCAGCTGAACATCAACACCAGCTTCCCTAACCAGGAATCCTTGACAAGCCACTCGTCCAGTCAGTTCGGTTCAGTTCAGTCGCTCAGTCGTGTCCATGGGATCATAAGGAGTCAGACACGACTGAGCGACTGAACTGACTGAACTGAAGGGAAATGCATGTGCTAACTGAGAGCCTAGTTTTTCTTGGTATAAAAAATAAAGATGAAATCAAATTTATTAAGTTACACAAGATACATCACATTATATCTATATTATATTTTAACCTATCTAATACAGTTATTTTGCCTGAGATTTTTAGATGAAAAATTTAAAAATTGAGAGATTGTTAATTTTTTCCCAGTAAGAGACAATGTCAAGTTTAGTGTCTTTGATCCAAAATTCATGTTCTTCAATTTTACAGCATTAATATTTTTTTAAAATTTATTTTGTATTTGGATACAATGTTGTGATAGTTTCAGGTGACCAGTGAAGAGACTCAGCCATATATATACATGTATCCTTTCTCCCACAAACAGTCCTCCCATTCAGGCTGCCATATAATATTGAGCAGACTTCCATGTGCTATACAGTAGATCCTTATGGGCTACACATTTTTTATAATTGAGTGTGCATATCCATCCCAAACACCCTAACTATCCCTTCCCCCATCCTTACCCACTGCCCAGCAATCATAAATTTTACAGCATTCACTCTTCATTAATCTAAATGTATTTTTAAAAACCAACTCCCAGAGGTCCTAAGATGGTGGAGGCATAGGATGGGGAGACCATTTTCTCCCCCACGAATTCAGCAAACGATCATTTGAACGCTGAGCAGCTTCCACAAAACAACTTCTGAATGCTGGTGGAGGATACCAGACACTAAGAAAGGCAGTCCATTCCCTTAGAAAGGAGGTAGGACAAAATATAAAAGAGAAAAAGAGAGACAAAAGAGTTAAGGATGGAGACCCATCCTGGGGAGGGAGTCATGAAGGAGGATAATTTCCAAACAACAGGAAACCCTCTCACAGACGGGTGTGTGGGGAGTTTTGGAATCTCAGAGGGCAACATAACTGGGAGGGGAAACACACACACACACACACACACACACACACACACACACATAGAATATCCACCAAACCTCAACTCCCAGGGGAGAAGTAGCCTAGATGCTCACATCTGTCAGCAGTGTGCAGGGGCTGAACAGGAAGTCACAGGCTGCACTGCTTAGGGTAAGGACCAGAACTGAATGCCCTGAGGACAATCTGAGGAAGCTAACGTAAGACAGCAGCCAAAACTGTGGGATAGCCAGAGAGAGGGAAAAAAAAAATGAGATAGAGAGAAAGAACTTTCTCGGAAAAAGCTCTAACCTAAGGCATAGCCTGGCCCACTCACAGAACAAAGGACTGAGTGAATATCAGAGGAGAGCTAGCTGGCTGAAGACCAGCCCATCCCCCTCTTGGAGGCAGAGAGGCAGGTGGGCGATAGCCAGAGCTGGAAGGCGAGGGGCAATCTTGGCCCCAGAGATGCCATCCTCCACCAAACTGTGAGCAGGCTTTCAGCTGCTAACCAAGTTTTCCTGGGATCCTGGACGGTTGACATCTACTGGGAGGGTCACAGCCAGGGATCACCTCCTCAGAGAAGACACATAGTACACCTGAGACAGTGCTCTTGATGTGCACCCAGGAAACAAAGCAGCTGGGACTGGGGAGGTGATAAGACTCATCACACACCTGGGATAGTGCACTCGCCAAGCATCTGGTTGCCCGAGCTGCTTGGACCTGGGAAGGGCACAAAAACGCAGGCCTAACCGAGTCTGTGCCTTTGTGGAGTACCCGAGAACCTGAACCTGAATGGCTTAGATCTGGGAAGTGCACAGAACCCAAGACCTGCTTTAGACAGTACCCCTGCAGAGCAACCTGGAGCTTGAGCAGTGTAGACCTGCTCACATGCCATGACCAGGGGCAAACCTAGTGTGGCTCAGACACTGGGAGCACTCCCCACACACACAAGTGATATTTGTTTGCAGTGCTCCTCCCTCCCCAAAGCACAACTGAACAAGTGAGCCTAAATAAGTGGCCACCACCTACATCCCCTTGTGTCAGGGTGGAAATTAGACACTGAAGAGACTTGCAATCAGAAGAAGCCAAAAGAAAAAGAGGGAACCCAGTTTGGAAGTTGAGAGTCAATTCCTAAGCAGGTTGATAAGAAGTCTAGGGGTCCCCAAAAGAGAAGGGTCTGGAATTATCAAGGCGGATGAAAAGACAAACATTTTTTGTTTCCCCTCTATATTCCTTAGTCTTAGTCACATAAAAGTTTTGTTTTGTTTTGTGTTTAATCTTTAAGCCTGAACTGATGATTACACAACAAACAACTCAGTTTAAACTCTGTACTAAGGATTATATAACAACAATGTATCCTGATTGAAGATAGTCTCTCCTGCCTGAAAACATTCTGGCTAAAAGATGCTTACTCCTTGGAAGAAAAGTTGTGACCAACCTGAATAGCATATTGAAAAGCAGAGACATTACTTTGGTAACAAAAGTCCGTCTAGTCAAGGCTATGGTTCTTCTAGTGGTCATGTACAGATGTGAGAGTTGGACTGTGAAGAAAGCCAAGCACCAAAATATTGATGCTTTTGAACTGTGGTGTTGGAGAAGACTCTTGAGGGTCCCTTGGACTGCAAGGAGATCCAACCAGTCCATCCTAAAGGAGATCAGTCCTGGGTGTTCATTGGAAAGACTGATGCTGAAGCTGAAACTCCAATACTTTGGCCACCTTATGCGAAGAGTTTACTCACTGGAAAAGGTTCTGATGCTGGGAGGGATTGGGGGCAGAAGGAGAAGGGGACAACAGAGGATGAGATGGCTGGATGGCATCACCGACTCAATGGACATGAGTTTGAGTGAACTCCAGGAATTGGTGATGGACAGGGAGGCCTGGCATGCTGTGATTCATGGGGTTGCAAAGAGTGGGACATGACTGAGCGACTAAACTGAACTGAACTGATGTATTTTCAAAAATTACAAGATAACAGTGAAACTTTTTTTAAAGTTTAGGGGAATAAATGGCCTTTTAAAACCTATCAATATGAATAAAAATAAAGAAGGTAAAAATAATAATAGGAAAAATTAAGACAAATAGAAGTCTGAGAATGTATAAATAAGTCCAAATGAATTCGTAAGGAAATAAAAATGGACTGAACTCATCATTAGAATTCAAAGGTTGTGAACATGGATTTTATAAATATAAATCAAGCCATTTGATATAATAGACAAAGATGAAAAAGAAATAAACCAAGTAATAATTAAATCAACAATGTCATAGAGAAGAACATCATGCATTAATGAACATGAATTCACAAGAGCTACACTTTTCAACCCAAATTAAAAAAAATAATAATATTGAGGTGAAGAGCTTACTAATTATAGCACAGTATAATACTGAGGCTTTACTGGTACTGGTGATGCTTTATATTTGGTGGTTATATGTGTTGGTTGTATATTCTACATGTCTTTTGTAATATAAAATATTATTTACACCCCCAAATTGCCTTTAAAGCACAAGTTACAGACATACCACCTCTCTCAGCAAGTCAAAATGCTGCCAGTTTTACTAAATCAAAGTCACATCTTCTTTGCTAGACATTAAAAGGCATTACCATTTTCAAGATTAAAAGACAAGTTGATACTAAAACATATTTGGGATTATATAAACTAGAGATGTGAACAATGAGTGATGGTAACTCCAAACAGGACGCACAGGACTGCTGTCCCACAAAGGGCAAGAGGAACAGGCATTCACATACACAACTATGGAGTGTTGTTCTAATTAGCAGTAATTTCTGTATTAGTATGTAACAGACTTTTCTTATATCTCTTTCAATGATATTCTTTGTTACCCCAGATCTACTGATATATAACTGACATATAACATGTAAGTCTAAGGTGCATAATGTGA
The DNA here is from genome assembly GCF_055505025.1 of Bos grunniens. NCBI lineage: Eukaryota > Metazoa > Chordata > Mammalia > Artiodactyla > Bovidae > Bos > Bos grunniens. The sequence continues at coordinate 79,897,578 of NC_141179.1, read as the reverse complement.
TGATTTGACACCCAAATATATTGCCAAATATTTATAGTAAGATTAGTTGACACATCCTTCACCTCACATAACTGCCACGTTGTCTTTTTTATGGTGAGAAGGTACAAAATCAACTTTTACAGCAACTTTCAAGTACCTGGTTAACTGTAGTCACTATGCTGCATATTAGATCCTCAGAAATCATTCTTCTTATAACTAGAAGTTTGTGCCCTATGACCAACATTTCCTCCACCTCTGTTCCCTGGCAACCACCATTCTACTCAAAGAGATTCTTAAGTAAGGTAAATTATGGTTCTAGACCTGACTTCCCCTTTGCCCAAAGTGTTAACTGGTAACTAAGACGAATTATTTCACTTGCAAAAATTTCAGAGTATTGGCAATATCTGAGGTATTGTTTTAAATACTAATGTTCAAAGTGTTCCCAACTCTCCTGGTGAGCAGATCCTGCTACTCATTTCCACTCCTGATTTTCTGGAATAGGATTCTTCTGGAGTCTGCAAAGAATCAAAGATAAAATTCCTGGTGTATTTTTCTGATATATAGAATTAGATATTCCCTCCAAGACATTTGGCAAGTGTCTGCTTAGAAAAATTCAACAAGAATTATTTCTTTAGGAAGTCCCATTTATGTTAGAATATACCTCTCTATATGTGTGGCAAATTGATATTTTGCTTTTTCTACAAATGGGGGATTTATTTTTAAGGGCTGTTGGATTAAGGACAATTCTCATGAGAATCTTAAACACGGGGGACTAAGTTGAACATACAGGATTGAGTTTTCCAGTTGAGACCATTTATTTATTTATTTATTTTTTCCAAGTCTGTCCATTAGGAACTTTGCACTCCTTTACTTCCAAGAGTTTGGGGGCCATCTGTTCCAACATGTAGCTGATCTTGGATTTTAAAAACTTGGCTCTGCTTCCTGGATTTTCCACTTACTCTAAATCTCAGTTTCTCCCCTTACACAATAGAGCTAATGACACCAGACATCGCTGCCTAACTGTTGCTGGAAGGGTGATTGTGGAATGCACATACATGTATCAGATCAGTCGCTAAGTAGTGTCCGACTCTTTGTAACCCATGAATCGCAGCATGCCAGGCCTCACTGTCCATTACCAATTCCCGGAGTTCACTCAGACTCATGTCCATCGAGTCCGTGATGCCATCCAGCCATCTCATCCTCTGTCGTCGCCTTCTCCTCCTGCCCCCAATCACTCGCAGCATCAGAGTCTTTTCCAATGAGTCAACTCTTCGCATGAGGTGGCCAAAGTACTGGAGTTTCAGCTTCAGCATCATTAGTTCCAAAGAAATCCCAGGGTTGATCTCCTTTAGAATGGACCGGTTGGATCTCCTTGCAGTCCAAGGGACTCTCAAGAGTCTTCTCCAACACCACAGTTCAAAAGCATCAATTCTTCGGTGCTCAGCCTTCTTCACAGTCCAACTCTCACATTCATATATGACCACAGGAAAAACCAGAGCCTTGACTAGACGAACCTTTGTTGGTAAGGTAATGTCTCTGCTTTTGAATATGCTATCTAGGTTGGCCATAGCTTTCTGTCCAAGGAGTAAGCGTCTTTTAATTTCATGGCTACAATCACCATCTGCAGTGATTTTGGAGGCTAGAAAAATAAAGTCTGACACTGTTTCCACTGTTTCCCCATCTATTTCCCATGAAGTGAAGGGACTGGATGCCATGATCATTTTCTGAATGTTGAGCTTTAAGCCAACTTTTTCACTCTCCACTTTCACTTTCATCAAGAGGATTTTGAGTTCCTCTTCACTTTCTGCCATAAGGGTGGTGTCATCTGCATATCTGAGGTTATTTATATTTCTCCCCGCAATCTTGATTCCAGCTTCTGCTTGTTCCAGTCCAGGTTTCTCCTGATGTACTCTATATAAGTTAAATAAGCAGGGGGACAATATACAGTCTTGACATACTTTTTTTCCTATTTGGAACCAGTCTGTTGTTCCATGTCCAGTTCTAACTGTTGCTTCCTGACCTGCATACAGATTTCTCAAGAGGCAGGTCAGGTGGTCTGGTATTCCCATCCCCTTCAGAATTTCCCACAGTTTATTGTGATCCACACAGTCAAAGGCTTTGGCATAGTCAATAAAGCAGAAATAAATGTTTTTCTGGAACTCTCTTGCCTTTTCCATGATCCAGCGGATGTTGGCAATTTGATCTCTGGTTCCTCTGCCTTTTCTAAAACCAGCTTGAACATCAGGAAGTTCACGGTTCACGTATTGCTGAAGCCTGGCTTGGAGAATTTTAAGCATTATTTTACTAGCGTGTGAGATGAGTGCAATTGTGCAGTAGTTTGAGCATTCTTTGGCATTGCCTTTCTTTGGGATTGGAAAGAGAAACTGAAAGAGAAACTCCCCAGGTCAGTAGGTGCCCAATATGCTACTGGAGATCAGTGGAGAAATAACTCCAGAAAGAATGAAGAGATGGAGCCGAAGCAAAAAGAATACCCAGCTGTGGATGTGACTGGTGATAGAAGCAAGGTCCGATGCTGTAAAGAGCAATATTGCATAGGAACCTGGAATGTCAGGTCCATGAATCAAGGCAAATTGGAAGTGGTCAAATAAGAGATGGCAAGAGTGAACATCACTACTTTAGGAATCAGGGAACTAAAATGGACTGGAATGGGTGAATTTAACTCAGATGACCATTATATCTACTACTGTGGGCAGGAATCCCTCAGAAGCAATGGAGTAGCCATCATGGTCAACAAAAGAGTCCAAAATGCAGTACTTGGATGCAATCTCAAAAACGACAGAATGATCTCTGTTCGTTTCCAAGGCAAACCATTCAGTATCACAGTAATCCAAGTCTATGCTCCAACCAGTAACGCTGAAGAAACTGAAGTTGAACGGTTCTATGAATACCAACAAGACCTTTTAGAACTAACACCCAAAAACACGTCCTTTTCATTATAGGGGACTGGAACGCAAAAGTAGGAAGTCAAGAAACACCTGGAGTAACAGGCAAATTTGGCCTTGGAATACGCAATGAAGCAGGGCAAAGACTAATCGAGTTTTGCCAAGAAAATGCATGGGTCATAACAAACCCCCTCTTCCAACAACACAAGAGAAGACTCTATACATGGACATCACCAGATGGTCAACACCGAAATCAGATTGATTATATTCTTTGCAGCCAAAGATGGAGTAGCTCTATACAGTCAGCAAAAACAAGACCAGGAGCTGACTGTGGCTCAAATTATGAACTCCTTATTGCCAAATTCAGACTTAAATTGAAGAAAGTAGGGAAAACCACTAGACCATTCAGGTATGACCTAAATCAAATCCCTTAGAATTATACAGTGGAAGTGAAAAATAGATTTAAGGGCCTAGATCTGATAGATAGAGTGCCTGATGAACTATGGAATGAGGTTCGTGACGTTGTACAGGAGACAGGGATTAAGACCATCCCCATGGAAAAGAAATGCAAAAAAGCAAAATGGCTGTCTTGGGAGGCCTTACAGATAGCTGTGAAAAGAAGAGAAGCGAAAAGCAAAGGAGAAAAGGAAAGATATAAACATCTGAATGCAGAGTTCCAAAGAATAGCAAGAAGAGATAAGAAAGCCTTCTTCAGCGATCAATGCAAAGAAATAGAGGAAAACCACAAAATGGGAAAGACTAGAGATCTCTTCAAGAAAATCAGAGATACCAAAGGAACATTTCATGCAAAGATGGGCTCGATAAAGGACAGAAATGGTATGGACCTAACAGAAGCAGAAGATATTAAGAAGAGATGGCAAGAATACACAGAAGAACTGTACAAAAAAGATCTTCACGACCCAGATAATCACGATGGTGTGATCACTGACCTAGGCCAGACATCCTGGAATGTGAAGTCAAGTGGGCCTTAGAAAGCATCACTATGAACAAAGCTAGTGGAGGTGATGGAATTCAAGTTGAGCTATTCCAAATGCTGAAAGATGATGCTGTGAAAGTGCTGCACTCAATATGCCAGCAAATTTGGAAAATCAGCAGTGGCCACAGGCCTGGAACAGGTCAGTTTTCATTCCAATCCCAAAGAAAGGCAATGCCAAAGAATGCTCAAACTACCACACAATTGCACTCATCTCACAAACTAGTAAAGTAATGCTCAAAATTCTCCAAGCCAGGCTTCAGCAATATGTGAACCATGAACTTCCCGATGTTCAAACTGGTTTTAGACAAGGCAGAGGAACCAGAGATCAAATTGCCAACATCTGCTGGATCATGGAAAAAGCAAGGGAGTTCCAGAAAACATCTATTTCTGCTTTATTGACTATGCCAAAGCCTTTGACTGTGTGGATCACAATAAACTGTGGAAAATTCTTCAAGAGATGGGAATACCAGACCACCTGATCTGCCTCTTGAGAAATTTGTATGCAGGTCAGGAAGCAACAGTTAGAACTGGACATGGAACAACAGACTGGTTCCAAATAGGAAAAGGAGTTCGTCAAGGCTGTATATTGTCACCCTGTTTATTTAACTTATATACAGAGTACATCATGAGAAATGCTGGGCTGGAAGAAACACAAGCTGGAATCAAGATTGCCTGGAGAAATATCAGTAACCTCAGATATGCAGATGACACCACCCTCATGGCAGAAAGTGAAGAGGAACTAAAAAGCCTCTTGATGAAAGTGAAACTGGAGAGTGAAAAAGTGGGCTTAAAGCTCAACATTCCGAAAACGAAGATCATGGCATCCGGTCCCACCACTTCATGCGAAATAGATGGGGAAACAATGGAAACAGTGTCAGACTCCAAAATCACTACCCATGGTGACTGCAGCCATGAAATTAAAAGACGCTTATTCCTTGGATGGAAAGTTATCACCAACCTAGATAGCATATTCAAAAGCAGAGACATTACTTTGCCAACAAAAGTCCATCTAGTCAAGGCTATGGTTTTTCCAGTGGTCATGTATGGATGTGAGAGTTGGACTGTGAAGAAGGCTGATCACCGAAGAATTGATGCTTTTGAACTGTGGTGTTGGAGAAGACTCTTGAGAGTCCCTTGGGCTGCAAGGAGATCCAAGCAGACCATTCTGAAGGAGATCAGCCCTGGGATTTCTTTGGAAGGACTGATGCTGAAGCTGAAACTCCAGTACTTTGGCCACCTCATGCAAAGAGTTGCCTCATTGGAAAAGACCCTGATGCTGGGAAGGATTGGAGGCAGGATGAGAAGGGGACGACAGAGGTGAGATGTCTGGATGGCATCACTGACTCGATGGACGTGAGTCTGAGTGAACTCCAGGAGTTGGTGATGGACAGGGAGGCCTGGCGTGCTGTGATTCATGGGGTGGCAAAGAGTCGGACATGACTGAGCGACTGATCTAATCTGATAATATAATACTTAAGCCCACAAACCCCAAAGTATCTAAGAGGTTCAGGAACTTTCCCACATTCACTAGGTCAATGGCTAGCAAAGCTATGCTTTGGGCACAGGGAGAATGTCTCTGAGTGTTCTTACTTTAAAAAGTCATGTGACATACAGCCTACCACCGTGCCCATCCACCTAGGTAAAAGATGAATACAGCCATTTAATCCTGGAGATTACCAAGTATAAGAAGAGGAGACAATAATATATGAATTTATAACAACTTTTCATTGTTCACCCAGAGTCCCTGCCAGGCATCTAATGCCTGGAGGAGAAAGGATTTGAATTCTGTAGAATCACTCAGTAGTTGAGCTCAAGAACATGAGAAGAGCTCGCTAAAATGAGTTTGAATTTTATCCCCAAAGAATGAGGATTCATGGAACGAATTCAGTGAGAGAGGATGAAGCTGTTGTCTGAATATCTACCAAGTAGGCAGATCCTGTAGTATTTGTAATTTGATTGGCCAAATCCTCACTGTACTTAACAAATAATCTACACTGAACCCGTGAGTGGTGACCATCATTACCTACCATGCTTCACCCTCTTCAGTGAATCTAGAACCATAGGGTAATGCTTGTGAGCTTTCTTCTGAAGACCACCACACAAATAGTGTTGCAGCAAAAATAGAAATGAATAAACAGCCTTAAGCACAAACCAGTCAAACAGGTCTGCAAGAGTTAAACAATCTGGGTTGTTATTTGGCTGTTGCTACTAACAAACACTTGTAGGTAAGACAAGTCTTTCACAAACCTAATTACTCTCTGACTCCGTATGAATTATATTCTGCACCTGACATTCTTCTCCCCCAAGCTCCCTTGTAACAGTCTTGTGTTTCAAAACAGAAAGGTCACAGGCAGATAACCTCAGAGGCACTAGACTGTTAGTAAGCCACCTGATGCTGGCTTGACCATAGATTTTGCAGAAAAAAGGAAAAATGCAAGTATTTCATCCCTCTGATCCTTTTCACCTGCCCCAGAGCATGAGCCCTGACTATAAAACCTCTCCCTACTTCCCTGAGAGGAAGGCACAGTGTTTGAGGTGCTAGCCTTTTATGTCCCTTCTTTGCCTGGCAAAGAAATAAAGTTACTCAATGTCTTTTCTCCAAAACCCTGACTCCATATTTCTATTCAGAAGCAGTGCCAAGATTTTGGCAACATTAATAAAGTGAGACAGGGAGTTAATCATGTTAAAAAACAGGCATGTGAATCTCTCTCATGATGGGAACAGAGTTCAAATTGAGGATCCTGGCTGTGTAAGACCCTAAGAGTCATTCAAGTAGGTGACTGTGAGAACAGATTTAGGGAAAGAAGAAAGAAGGGCACCCAGATTTGGAGACGTCTTCTAACAGGAATAATTCTGATAATCCTTTCACAGCAATACCCTCCACAGTTCAAAAGACATATACATGTATGTGAGCATTCTTTGGCATTGCCTTTCTTTGGGATTGGAATGAAAACTGACCTGTTCCAGGCCTGTGGCCACTGCTGATTTTCCAAATTTGCTGGCATATTGAGTGCAGCACTTTCACAGCATCATCTTTCAGCATTTGGAATAGCTCAACTTGAATTCCATCACCTCCACTAGCTTTGTTCATAGTGATGCTTTCTAAGGCCCACTTGACTTCACATTCCAGGATGTCTGGCCTAGGTCAGTGATCACACCATCGTGATTATCTGGGTCGTGAAGATCTTTTTTGTACAGTTCTTCTGTGTATTCTTGCCATCTCTTCTTAATATCTTCTGCTTCTGTTAGGTCCATACCATTTCTGTCCTTTATCGAGCCCATCTTTGCATGAAATGTTCCTTTGGTATCTCTGATTTTCTTGAAGAGATCTCTAGTCTTTCCCATTTTGTGGTTTTCCTCTATTTCTTTGCATTGATCGCTGAAGAAGGCTTTCTTATCTCTTCTTGCTATTCTTTGGAACTCTGCATTCAGATGTTTATATCTTTCCTTTTCTCCTTTGCTTTTCGCTTCTCTTCTTTTCACAGCTATCTGTAAGGCCTCCCAAGACAGCCATTTTGCTTTTTTGCATTTCTTTTCCATGGGGATGGTCTTAATCCCTGTCTCCTGTACAACGTCACGAACCTCATTCCATAGTTCATCAGGCACTCTATCTATCAGATCTAGGCCCTTAAATCTATTTTTCACTTCCACTGTATAATTCTAAGGGATTTGATTTAGGTCATACCTGAATGGTCTAGTGGTTTTCCCTACTTTCTTCAATTTAAGTCTGAATTTGGCAATAAGGAGTTCATAATTTGAGCCACAGTCAGCTCCTGGTCTTGTTTTTGCTGACTGTATAGAGCTACTCCATCTTTGGCTGCAAAGAATATAATCAATCTGATTTCGGTGTTGACCATCTGGTGATGTCCATGTATAGAGTCTTCTCTTGTGTTGTTGGAAGAGGGGGTTTGTTATGACCCATGCATTTTCTTGGCAAAACTCGATTAGTCTTTGCCCTGCTTCATTGCGTATTCCAAGGCCAAATTTGCCTGTTACTCCAGGTGTTTCTTGACTTCCTACTTTTGCGTTCCAGTCCCCTATAATGAAAAGGACGTGTTTTTGGGTGTTAGTTCTAAAAGGTCTTGTTGGTATTCATAGAACCGTTCAACTTCAGTTTCTTCAGCGTTACTGGTTGGAGCATAGACTTGGATTACTGTGATACTGAATGGTTTGCCTTGGAAACGAACAGAGATCATTCTGTCGTTTTTGAGATTGCATCCAAGTACTGCATTTTGGACTCTTTTGTTGACCATGATGGCTACTCCATTGCTTCTGAGGGATTCCTGCCCACAGTAGTAGATATAATGGTCATCTGAGTTAAATTCACCCATTCCAGTCCATTTTAGTTCCCTGATTCCTAAAGTAGTGATGTTCACTCTTGCCATCTCTTATTTGACCACTTCCAATTTGCCTTGATTCATGGACCTGACATTCCAGGTTCCTATGCAATATTGCTCTTTACAGCATCGGACCTTGCTTCTATCACCAGTCACATCCACAGCTGGGTATTCTTTTTGCTTCGGCTCCATCTCTTCATTCTTTCTGGAGTTATTTCTCCACTGATCTCCAGTAGCATATTGGGCACCTACTGACCTGGGGAGTTTCTCTTTCAGTATCCTCTCATTTTGCCTTTTCATACTGTTCATGGGGTTCTCAAGGCAATTATATTGAAGTGGTTTGCCATTCCCTTCTCCAGTGGACCACATTCTGTCAAATCTCTCCACCATGACCCGCCCATCTTGGGTTGCCCCACGGGCATGGCTTAGTTTCATTGAGTTAGACAAGGCTGTGGTCCTTGTGTGATTAGACTGACTAGTTTTCTGTGAGTATGGTTTCAGTGTGTTTGCCCTCTTATGCCCTCTTGCAACACCTACCATCTTAGTTGGGTTTCTCTTACCTTGGACGTGTGGTATCTCTTCACGGCTGTTCCAGCAAAGCACAGCCATTGCTCCTTACCTTGGATGAGGGTTATCTCCTCACTGCCACCCTTCCTGGCCTTCAATGTGGGATAGCTCCTCTAGGCCCTACTGTGCCAGCACAGCCATGGCTCCTTGGATGTGGGGTTGGTCCTCCCGGCCACCGCCCATGGCCTTGGTAGTGTGGTTGCTCCTCCCCGCCGCTGCTCTTGGTCTCGGGCTTAGTGGCGTGGTGTAGTTCCTCCCACCAGTTGCCCCTGGCCTCGGGCATGGGTAGCTCCTCCCGGCCACCGCCCCTGGCTTTGGATGCTGGGTATCTCCTCTCCACCGCCCCCCAGCCCCCCGACCTCAGACTATATCATATGTTACATTATATAATCCATGTGTATTGAAGCACTCAAGATATTTGAATCTGTTACCTGAATAACTACCAAATAGGCAGACACTGTAGTAGTTGCAATTTGATTGGCCAAATTCTCACTGTACTTAATGAATAATCTACACTGAACCTGTGCATGGTGACCAAAATTACTTACCATGTTTCACCCTCATCAGCTGTCCCACGGCATCTTGATGTTACACCAAGAGTCAGAGCTTGCCCAGAGGGAATTAATGCTCTCAGTCTGAATAGGAATGAGGTCCACAGTTGCCTTCCACAGCCATACTTGGGTTTCTCAATGTGGTCTCTAATTTGAATGTCTCTTTTAAATCCTAGTTAATTCTACTTCTCGTTCATAAGCTCCAAACTTTCCATATTCATATCTATTGCCTTAATTCTTACCTTTGCTCTTTTAGCTCAGGATCACAAGAATAACTTCCTAATTGACTTCCCATTAGCTACTCTCGTCTTCCACAAATCCTATCTTTCTTAAAGACACTTCTGGTGATGCATTTTCTCTCATTGAGTTCCTTCCATGACTCTTCATTCTTTCAGGATAAAGTTCAAACTCCTTGGCTCAGCACACAAGACTCTTCACAATTTGCCCACTAGACCCTGAGGATCTAGCAGTGAATAAGAAGATAAATTTTTGGCCCATAAGTAGTGGACAGTCTGTTAGGGGAGACAGATTAAATACTACTGAAATTATTAATAAAAACTTTGAGGGTATGTTAAAGAGTATACAGATAGGTACAGGATAATCTACCTAGTCATGAAAACTATTAGAATATTAGAGCTAGGTGAAAACTTAAATATCATCTTAACTCCCTCATTTAATTTACCACATGAGTGATTCAAGGAACAAAGGCCAAAGCCCAGTAGACATTATTGCCAGCGCTTTATTTTTCTGGAAGACTACACTGACTCCTTAGAGTCTTAATTATTGCTATCTCTATTTCTCTTTTTTTACATTTGAATGTTATTTCAGATATAAAATCGGTATTTTTGCTCTATTTTTTAAAAGAATTCTTATATTTTATATATTTTGAAATATTTATGGATGAAGTGATATATCTAGGAACTGATAGAAAATAATCAAGGATGGGGAACAGAAAGGGCTACAGAAAACAAGACTGGTTATGAGTTAAGCATTATGGAAGCTGAGTGACAGTTACATGGAAGTTCATTATGGAAGCCTTTTGCTTTTGCCTGTGGAAAGTTTTCCACAATGAAAAGTAAAAAACAAACGAAAAAGAGTATGAGAATCTGTTGGTAAAAGTTCTCTGGGTTCCATACCAGTTTCCAGGATTCTTCCCAGGAGACATCACCCTGTATGTCTTTCAATGAATCTACAGAAAACTCTACAGACTCCCTTGAAAAGGAGGCCATGTCTGCTCTGCTGGATTCATGTCCAAGAGGCTTGGGAAAAATCAAACCAACCAACTCCTGGAGGTAAAACTGAAAAAGGACCAGAGGATGAAAGAGGAATCCCAAAGATGATGTTGGTCTTCATTTGCTGCCAGACTATCTTCTTAGTGCCAGCGCCTAAGCAATACTTGGCTAATTAGTACTTGCAGGCCAGTGGGGAGGCCCTTCTCCAGCAGACATTCTGGTTCTAGTACTACCTCTATTGCGTACTATCTGTGTCACCTTGAGCAAGTTGCTGAACTTCTCTGTGCCTCTGTTTTCTCAACTATAAAATGGGAATACGAGTATCATTTCTTTGGTGAGGATTATGTGTTTATGCCTGGCATAAAGTAAGTGCTAAGTAAATGTCAGCTGGCATTAATATTATTGCCTGAGCTTACCAATAACTGGAGTCAAAGTGCACATGGGAGTCAAGAGCAGCCGTGTAAATGCAGCTCACTACCCTGTCCTCACCACCTGCAGCACAGTAACCAACACAAAGGCTCTGACTGCTGCTGCCATGGCCGTGACATACGCTGGAGTCCCCAGGTTGGAGGGGAGATCTGTGCTGCAGGGTGGGGAGCAGATGGTTTCTCCCCACTGTGGGCCCACCAGGACCTCCCCCACAACCCCCCCCCCTGGGATCCAGGCCTCACTGGGTGTATGGTCACCAGCAGCCCACCATAGGCAGTGGGCTTCCTCATATGGGAGGTGGTCCTCTCAAAGACCCAGCACCAAACTTGGCTGGACAGGTTTCTGAGGGCTGAAGAGGGTGATGGAGGAGCAGCGGGGACACCCTGAAAGAGACTGCTTCCTTTCCAGCTCAGTCACAGGCAGCAGAAGGTTCTCAGCCAGGTGGCTGGGGCCTGGGGGAGGCCCTTCTCCAGCAGGAACCCATCCAGGTCCATGGACAGAGGGTGGAACGTCTCACAGTCACCTGGCAAGGTCTGCTTCCAGACTAGCCCTTGGCTTTCTCAGCCTGTTCTTCCGCCAGCTTTTCCTTCTCTTTATCACAGCGTGCCTCAGGCCGGAGCTTCTCCAGAAGCTTCTCCAGGACCAGTGAGAGGGAGCCAGGTCGGCCTCCAGCCTTGGCTGCGCACCGTGGCCTCAGGGGCTTCTCTTTGTCCCCCCTCCTGGGGATGGAACCCAGACTCTCCCATGTTGGCAGGTACTGGGCAGGCCCTGCCTCCTGCCCCTCCCCTCAGTGTATCCAACGTCACTCTGGAGTGTTAATTTTATCTATCTATTAAATTTATTTTAGTCTTGTTACTAAAGCTGTCTGCTCTTTGAGGGCAGAACACTAGCGTGTCCATAGTCCATGTGTCTGCAGTGCACCTTAGCCCCGATACAAGGTTCTCCATGGTTGCATGTTGGCTTCTCTGAAGAGGGACTGGGAAGTCCTCCAAGTTCTACTCCCTTGGACAGGGCTGGGATTAAGGAGTCCAAGCTCGTTCTGCTTGTTGCTCCAGGCCAACAAATCCGGAGACGAGTTGTTGGAACAAAGGATAAAGACTCTTGTCAGAAAGCAAGCTGACAGGGAAAGGGGAACCTCATCTGTCAGATAGCCATCTTCCATTTCACCGAAAGTGGGTGCCTTTATTTATAGAAGGGGACGGGGCTTACTGTGGCACTAACCAATGGCCGAGTGGCCACTTACGGTCACTGGTGGTCAGTTACTCTTAAATGGCCTCCTGCCTGGGGGAGGGGTTTACTGTGGCGCCGGCCAACGGTGGAGTATGGCTACCCCAGCTTGTGCCCGCCTCCTGGCCTCTGTGCCCAGAGCAGAAAAGTGCCACAGCAGAAAGCAGCCAGTCAGAAGTATCAGCCGCTCCGGCAGTCATTCTCCAGGTCTCAGTGGAGCAAGTCCTGCAGGCGGGAGAGGCAACAGTGGCCGCCTAGAGACAGAGGAGGTGCCTTCAACTGGGATCACTGTCTGAGGCAGTGGGTGCCAGGGGCTCACCCCACAGCCAGCCTGTGACTGCCAGGGTGGCCCCGGATGGACAGCGGGAGCAGCTGGCATGCCTGGTGGCAAGAGGGGCTCCAGGCAGAGAGGTGCAGGGGAGCAGCCCTGGCCTCTGCAGAAACGAGTAGGACGGTGCAACAGAGGCAAAAGCCCATCACGTCTGAGGTTCGGACTACAGCGGCCACCACTACACTGGTGGCTTTTTCCCTCAGAAATTCCAGCCAGGACCTTGTACCCTCTGCAGGACCGCTCTGAGATGTGTTTGGTAGCTTGAAGAGAAGAGAAAAAACAACAGCCCTTGAAAAACAGGTAGTTACTGAACAGGCCCTCAGGGCAACTCTGGTGCTAGAGTTATAACAAAACCACTGCTTTCAAGGAGCTGATGTTATTTTCCGGTTCTCCTTAAATTTTATGAAGAGCAAGGATATACTTATTCATTTGGCATGTTTCTGTGTTAAAACTTATATCCCAATGAAATGAGATAAACAAATGATTTCGGATGGTGTTGAATACTGGGAAGGAAATAAAAGAGGTTAGTGCTTAGGGAATGACAGACTCTTGTAGGAAGGGAACAGGGATTTCGTGCATCAGTTTGATTAGATAGCAAGGGACCAGGATAATAAATGTGTACCCATCATGAAAATATCTGGGAGATCCAGATAGCTAGGACATCAGGTTCAAAGCTGTTGGTGAGGGGAAGAAGAGGGTAAACAATGAGAACAGTTAGAAAGCTGATGCAGTAGCCCATGAAAGCTGACCAGTGCCAGGCAAGGTACAGAATTCCCTAACATATATTGCCTTTTTACAAGCCCCAATAATGCCTTGTATTTAAATAGATACTGAGAGTCCCTTGGACTGCAAGGAGTTCCAATCAGTCCATTCAAAAGGAGATCAGTCCTGGGTGTTCATTGGAAGGACTGATGCTAAAGCTGAAAGTCCAATACTTTGGCCACCTCTAGCAAAGAGCTGACTCATTGGAAAATACCCTGATGCTGGGAAGGATTGGGGGCAGGAGGAGAAGGAGATGACAGAGGATGAGACGGCTGGATGGCATCACTGACTCAATGGACATGAGTTTGAATAAACTCCGGGAGTTGATGATGGACAGGGAGGCCCAACGTGCTGCAATTCATGGGGTTGCAAAGAGTTGGACATGACTGAGTGACTGAACTGTACTGAACTGAACCTATGAATAAGAGTTAATCGCTAGAAAGTAAGGAGCAAGCTCATGATCAGAGAGTAAGTGAGTAATAGATGTAGAACTATTAAGAGAATCCAAATCTAGGGCTGAAAACTCCACACTGTGGTTTAGGGCAGCCTTACTCCCTCATCTCTTCAGCTCTGCCTATTCCTTCCACCAAAAGACATGTGTCAGCATGCAAATTCAGTTGGTATGAGTCAGCATTTGAGTTTGTTCCACTGAGGCATAGACTCAAGTCACTGTTGTGCAGCCTTTTTCAATGGACTGAGCAAAGGGATCCAAGTTGCAGGCTTTAACAATTCCTTTCACTTTGGAGTGTTATTATTTTTTAATCTCCGTATGGAACAGAGAACATCAGGATAGCAGCTGGATTCTAGGCAGCAGTTACAAGGAATTTTTGGAATGCCTGTCATGAGAAGAATGGTTAATTAATTATTCTTTAAAACATTTATTGAACATCTGGTCAGTGCCAAACATTGGACTGGGCCTGGTGATAAAATAATAACAACATATAGGGTGGTCACTACCCTCCTGGTGTTTTCAGTTTTCAATGTTTGCACAGGCAGAAATAAATTGTATAAGTGAGGCACACAGGACACAGAGTTCATGAAGGGAGATTTAACCTAGTCAGTTAAATCTGGGAGGATTTCCCGAGAAAACTGTGCTTGTACAAATAATAGAAAATACTTTTATTATTTTTTATTTAAGTATCATTGATTCACAATATTAATTTTAGTTCTAGGTGTACATCATGATAATTCAGCATTTTTAAAGTTAATCAGATCAGATCAGATCAAATCAGTCACTCATTCGTGTCCGACTCTTTGTGACCCCATGAATCGCAGCACGCCAGGCCTCCCTGTCCATCACCAACTCCCGGAGTTCACTCAAACTCATGTCCATTGAGTCGGTGATGCCATCCAGCCATCTCATCCTCTGTCGTCCCCTTCTCCTCCTGCCCCCAATCCCTCCCAGCATCAGAGTCTTTTCCAATGAGTCAACTCTTAGCATGAGGTGGCCATCTACTGGAGTTTCAGCTTTAGCATCATTCCTTCCAAAGAAATCCCAGGGCTGATCTCCTTTAGAATGGACTGGTTGGATCTCCTTGCAGTCCAAGGGACTCTCATGAGTCTTCTCCAACACCACAGTTCAAAAGCATCAATTCTTTGGCGCTCAATACCCCAGTAAAATTATTACAAGATAATGGCTATAATTCCCCATGCTCTACAGTTTATCCTTGTTGCTTATCTAGAAAATTATTTTTGAATGCCTCTGACAAGCCAAAGCAAAATACACTGAAGAAATGAAGTTGAAGCAATATTGAGGAAAAAACTGGGACACTATTCCACTGTCATTCAGGCCTCTGGCTATGTTCTTTGAACAGAAGCTCATTCCTGCCTTAGGGCCTTTGCACTTGGCTGATGCCTCTGCTCCTTAGAATCTGATTGCAGGCTCCTTCATATTCTTCTTATGGTCACTTTTCCATGACCCTCCTTATTTTGATTAGTCCCTGCTTATCAGTCTCAGAACACCCTTTTGTTTTCTTCAGATGTGATGATCTTGATTTTTCTTCCATTTATTTATTTAATTTTTTTCCCTACTAGATTGTGAGCTTCAAGAACCTGGGCTCCTGGATCTCTTGGTCACATCATCTGGTCCAAGTCTGACACGTGGTAAGTGCTCAATAAATATTGAAAGCTCAATAAATAATGGAGGATAAATGTTTGCACAAGAAGGTTTATACTGAGTTAATTTATTTTCCACAATGTTAACCACGTTATATTCCCTTCACATAGCAACATTCCGATAAAACTCCCTTAAAGATGAACCTGCTACACAATTCTTTATTGAAGATGAGAAATGAAATTTGTTGTTTGCATAATCTGAGGTTTAGTTTTATAAATAAGCCCCTGAAAATTCACTTTGAAGCACATAAAAAAGATAGATTAATGGATAGAGAGACAGATGGATAGATATAGAATAAAACAAGTTTACTAAAACGTAACATCAAAATTTGGATTATAGCTGAACAGATAGATGTTCACTGGTAAATTCTTTCAACATGACTGTCTTTTTGCAAATTTTCATAAATGAATGTGGGAAAGAAAAAAGTACCCATGTATATTCCTCCTCTGGGTAGAGTTTACGTTTAAGCTATACTTTCTATGTCCTTCAGGTGGATGATTAGCAGGGAAATAGTCAAGAAAATCCTTTACAATATATTGTCTAAGCAACAAATGATATATTTTGTATGATTTCCAGTAGAGAGTTGTGCACTCACATGGTTAATTGGAAGTTGGGAAAACTAGAGCCCATGACTCACTATTCCTCTGGCTTAAGATCTGGCTGCTGGTTCCAGGGGACTGAGTAAAGTCAGAAGTGGAAGGTGACTCCCAGTTGTCACCTGTTGTAACAGGAGAAATCATTGACTCACTTGTGACTCATAATTCTCTCATCTAAGGAAATGTGCCCTTAGGATCATTAAGATGGTTCCCTGTCTTTCTGTCCTGTGATTCTTGTTGACGTTGGGGCCACTCTTGCTTTTGATGGGTCCAGGATGGGAGGAACCATCATTACATTAATAGCAATAACCACCATGTGAATGAGTGTTCATGGCTTATACTTATACTTATAAAGTATTATATTTACCTTACTTTATTTGGTTGTCCCAACAATGCTAAGTTCCAAATAAGCCAGGTAATATTATGCATCCACCTATTTTACAGATCGAGGCAATGTGTGAGAGACATGGCCAGTTTCACAATAGGGCATTAAGGAGCTGAACTTTGGACTGAGATTCCTGACTTCTAATCCAATCGGTTATCCTTATCTAAATGCCTGATTGAAAATGTAGGCAATATTTCACTACCTGATTTTATGAAAAGGAGGGAGGCTATTTAAAGAAATTAGAGTATCAGAGAAAAGCACAGGGGAGGTGAACTTTTCCCAGGTTGAATTCATGCTATGTAATTGCAAAAACTCGAATCCATTTCTCCATTCTGTTCTTCCATGTTTTTTGCAGTGTCTGTCCCTTCTGAAAGGAAGATCTCTGCTTGATTCTCTCCCAGTGAATCTCTCTGAGGTGAAATTATACTGAGGTGAATAATACTCTTTTAGGATTGGGGAATAGAGACTAGCCAACCGGCATCCTTACTATGCTGCTGCTGTGCCTGTCATATGTTCCTTGTATCCTCCCCTCCCCAGGTGGCTGATCTTCGTGAGGTGGAATGATAACTACTTTAATGCTTATTCCATCAGCTTCTGAGAAGCTATTAGAGTTCAAATGTACCCACTGCTCATGACTTATAATGCCACTTAATTCCCCTTTACTTTTGGTTTCTTGAAGGTTAATGAGTGTTGACTATGGAGTCAGACATCCCTGTGTCTGAGACTATACTCAACTTACCTGTGCCATCAGGCAAGTTACTTGGCCTCCCTTAAGCCTCATGTTTTTATCTATAAAATGAGATTAATTATAAAACTCACCCTTTGGAATTGTTGTGAGGACTAAATGGAATAATACTTATGAAGGATACAACTCAGTACTTGCTGCTTAGAAGATGCTCATAACTATTTCTAAGAATTTTAATAATTCAGAGTTAGAATATAGAAATGCTCTTCACAAACTTGATAAAATTTATCTTACTCTGTAATTAGAAGGAATTACACTTACAGCATTTTGCCAACAAAGGTCCATATAGTCAAAGCTATGGTTTTTCCAGCAATCATGTACAAATGTGAGATTTGGGCCATTAAGAAGACTGGGCACCAAAGAATTGATGCTTTTCAATTGTGGTGATGGAGAAGACTCTCAAGAGTCCCTTGAAGATCATGGAGATTAAACTAGTCAATCCTAAAGGAAATCAACCCTGAATATACAATGGAAGGACTGATGCTGAAGCTGAAATTTCAATATTTGGCTACCTATTTTTGAAGAGCTGACTCACTGAAAAAGACCCTGATGCTGCGAAAGACTGAGGGCAGGAGGAGAAGGGAGGAACAGAGAGTGAGATGGTTAGATGGCATCCCTGACTCAACGGACATGAGTTTGAGCAAACCCCCAGAGACAGCAGCGAAAGACAAGGAATCCTAGTGTGCTGCAATTCATTGGGTCACAATGAGACTTGGACACAGCTTAGCGACTGAACAACAGCAACATTTACACACAGGTTTTTCTTCCTGCCTCCTCCCTCCCTCCCTCCTTCCCTTCCTTCTATAGACTGAAAGAAAGGCCCAGTATGATCAGATCAGTCACTCAGTCGTGTCCGACTCTTTGTGACCCCAAGAATCTCAGCACGCCAGGCCTCCCTGTCCATCACCAACTCCCGGAGTTCACTCAGACTCACGTCCATCGAGTCAGTGATGCCATCCAGCCATCTCATCCTCTGTCATCCCCTTCTCCTCCTGCCCCCAATCCCTCCCAGCATCAGAGTCTTTTCCAATGAGTCAACTCTTCACATGAGGTGGCCAAAGTACTGCATATATCCAAAGTACTGTCATATGTTCCTTGTATCCTCCCCTCCCCAGGTGGCTGATCTTCATGAGGTGGAATGATAACTACTTTAATGCTTTAGCATCATTCCTTCCAAAGAAATCCCAGGGCTGATCTCCTTCAGAATGGACTGCTTGGATCTCCTTGCAGTCCAAGGGACTCTCAAGAGTCTTCTCCAACACCACAGTTCAAAAGCATCAATTCTTCAGCGCTCAGCCTTCTTCACAGTCCAACTCTCACATCCATACATGACCACTGGAAAAACGATAGCCTTGACTAGACAAACCTTTGTTGGCAACGTAATGTCTCTGCTTTTGAATATGCTATCTAGGTTGGTCATAACTTTCCTTCCAAGGAGTAAGCGTCTTTTAATTTCATGGCTGCAGTCACCAGCTGTAGTGATTTTGGAGCCCAGAAAAATAAAGTCTGACACTGTTTCCACTATTTCCCCATCTATTTCCCATGAAGTGATGGGACCGGATGCCATGATCTTCGTTTTCTGAATGTTGAGCTTTAAGCCCACTTTTTCACTCTCCAGTTTCACTTTCATCAAGAGGATTTTGAGTTCCTCTTCACTTTCTGCCATAAGGGTGGTGTCATCTGCATATCTGAGGTTATTGATATTTCTCCAGGCAATCTTGATTCCAGTTTGTTTTTCTTCCAGTCCAGCATTTCTCATGATGTACTCTGAATATAAGTTAAGTAAACAGGGTGACAATATACAGCCTTGACGAACTCCTTTTCCTACTTGATTTCCCAGTATGATAGCTGTGAATTAAGTTTTGTTGGGGCAAAATGAGGTCTATAGCCTGGGAGATAGCATTTCTGATAGCTCTGAGAAACTGCTCCAAAGAGGAACTGCTGCCTGGCTTAGTTTTGTTCTTTTATCTCTGGAAAAAAAAAAAAAAAAACTCAGTGTCTTGTTAGGGGATAAGGTAAGTGTCATATATGACTTTAGTGAAGGGGGCACCTGCAGTCATGCACACATTTTGGCAGAGGTTTGCTGCTAGTCATGAGCAAATTCACCATTAATGAGTTTAGTGCTTTTCTGGATATGAAGAGATGTAATAATTGGGCTCATAGAATCTTCTTCTGAAAATATCTAACTATCTGAAGACCTGTCCTTCCAGTTTTTCCAAGAGCACAGAGTGCCCCATTTCTGTTCTCCACTGTATATTCCTTTCAGAGGGTATTGAATGTCAGCAGCTGCAGCAGCACTTGATTTATTCCTTGTAGAGGTAGCTGTCAAGTGCCAATTTGTAGTTGGCAAATTCCTCCTTTCCCTCCTTCCTTTCTCCTCTCCAGCTCCCTCCCTCCCTTCCTTCCTTCTGCACATTGTCATTGAGTGTCTCTATCATGTTAGGCAGTCTCTACTCTTATGGATATTTCAGGTTACAGTGGAAAACTAAGGAATCACATAAATGGATGTAAAATTATACCTTTAGTAATTACTACAGAATATATCAAAGGAGGCCTTGAATTAATGGGGAGGCTTCCCTGAAATCTTTACCAAGTAAAGGGCTCGCTACTTGAAGCACATAGAAACCCATACTATGGCACCAGCTTTTGAGAAGTTTTATTTTGAGGCCAGCTGGTAAGGAGACCTGGGGAGGGCTCAAATCTGTGTCTTTGATCTGAGGTTCGGTGAAACATTATGAGTTGGTGGAGGATGTATTAGTTGGCAGAAATGTTGGTGGAGCAGGTTTCAATTAGTGGATTTTGTAACTTGTCCATTTATGATAGGATATGGTTGAAGCTTCAACATGGGATCTTCTAGGATGGAGAACCCTCCACTTCTAAAAGGATTCTGGCATTCAAATTCCAGTCATGTCCTGATCCTTTGGTTCCCTGGAGGTGATATGGAGACTTGGTATTTGGGTATTATTTGAGGTCAAAATTTCTTCCCTTGTGCCTACTTTGGCTGCCTGGGACTGAAGCTGAGGGAGGGAGTGCTACAGGGTGGGGCAGGGTTCCTGGAGGAGGGCCAATGCTGGTGGTCTGTTGGCAATTACCAGGTTGGAGATTGCAACTTTATTCCAAGAGCAATGGGAATCCATTGAAGAATTTCAGGTAGGACGTAACATAACTCTCATGAGTCATTTAGTTTAAATGGAAGTCTGCCCAGTTAAGCCATCTTTATCCATGTGGCCAGTGAGCAGAGGGCAGGCATGATCCGCAGGATTGATCATCTGAATTCGAATGCCATGCTCAGTGATCTGGGAAATTGTGAAAGTAATAGGCCTTCATGTCCTCCTCTGGGAAGTTTATTGAACAAGCTGTTAAAAAAAACTTCAATTGAGTAAATTTTAAGACTTCATTGGCTTTATTCAATGACTTCTGAGTCAAGCAGTATCTCAGTTATTAAGCAGAAGAGAGTTCTGAGAGTTGTGCAAATGGAAGGTTTTTATAGGAAGAAAGGAGAGGCAAGGAAGCCAATCAGCAAAGTATATTTGGGGCAGACAACTTTTTTATTTTTTATTTTTTGGGGAGGGGAGGGACTGCAAGGATTTTATCATGCATATATATATATATATATATATATATATATATATATATATATATATATCTTCTTTCTCTGGGCCAGGGGCAGGAATGGAGAAGGAATAAAATGCAACAGGTTATCACCACATTGCCTACCCCAAAATTCCAGGCTAGTTGATTAAGATTATATTTCTGGGGAAGGCTTTAAGTGCAATTATGTCATGTATTATAGAGGTTTGGTATCATGGGCTTTAGTACAAGTGACATTTTTGGGGCCTGTGGTTTTTCTCTTTAGCACCAGCACATCTGGATTATGTTTCTGGATGCATGCAGTAAGCCTCCTTCCAGCGGGCTCCAGACTTCTTCAGGGCCCTGCAAGAGGAGCAGACAAAATCATGAGTAGGTGAGACTCGGGTCAAAGGAGCTACTTCATGGAACATTTGCTCTTTTACTTAAAACTTTACAACACTATTATTTTCAGCTATATCTGAAAGACCTTTTTCTATCTTGCCCGGTGGAGCGAGTCAAATACACTGACTTATGTTTTAGAAGGTGAGTTCACATTTTCTATATGGAGGAGATTGAGATTTTCTTTTGTTGTATGCTTTTCTGTTGGTGATGGACAGGGAGGCCTGGCGTGCTGCGATTCATGGGGTCACAAAGAGTCGGACACGACTGAGCGGCTGATCTGATCTGATCTGATGCTTTTCTGTACTCCAAAGCATCATTTTCCTTTTCTCCAGTATTAAAAGAAAAAGCTCTGCTGAATCTTTATAAGATAAATCATATATAACTATAAACCAACTCATCCTGTATCCACCTATCTCTCCTACTTTATAAAGTGAAATATTTTTCTAGGCTCTGGTGATACAGCAGTGAATAGGAGTGATGAGAGTCTTGTCCACCTGGAATTCCTGGTCTGCATTGTGAGACACATATTACCCAATATGCTATTTAATCATGATTGTGATAAAGGTCAGACATGAAGAGAACCAAGCATGTGACAGGTGTAGTCTTGGGGGCAAGGGAGGACTGAGATGAAGAAAAGATGTTTCAGGTGAGTTTTGGAGAGTGAATGGAACTTGAGAAGGTGACAGGAGTGGGGTAGCAAGTTGGAAGATTATTCTGGTAGAAGAAAAGGTGACCAAGGATGTGTCATGGTAAGGGGCAGGGAGTTATGTAGCAACTGTAGGGAGGTCAGATGTCTGGAGGGCAGGAAAGGAGGAGGGCAATGGTAGAGAGTGAAGATGGATCACTCTTCAGGGATCTGATCTGACCAGGTCTAGCCCTGCTGGCTTATTTATTCATATTAATAGGATACTTTTTTTTTCCTAATCTTAAAAAAAAAAACACACACAAAATTCAACCAAGCTTTTGGCAGTTAATTTGACAAGCACAGGATCATCTAGGGAACTGTGAATGCTTTAGGATGAGTATGGATTCTCGGTTTCTGTAGGAAGAGTCACCCCTGTCT
Organism: Bos grunniens; assembly: GCF_055505025.1. Classification (NCBI taxonomy): domain Eukaryota; kingdom Metazoa; phylum Chordata; class Mammalia; order Artiodactyla; family Bovidae; genus Bos; species Bos grunniens. The sequence goes on along the minus strand of NC_141179.1, from coordinate 79,875,386 downwards.
GTTCCACCAGACCCTACAAGCATCTTAGTTTGCAACGCTGGACCAGATGATTTGAGAGTCCCTCCCACCGATTAAGTTCTAAAGCATGTCAAGACTCTGTGGGTGATACAGACAAATAATACAGAACCCTGGTTTATAAGAAGCTTGAAATTTAGTAGGGTGTCAAGGTATTTTCATTAAGAAGTACCCAGAAAGCAGCAGCTAAATGGTAGAAATGACTGTTATCATTTCTGTGTTAGTGTTGTTCTGTATAGCGCCTCATCTCCATGCTGGGCACATGAATGCTCCTTAATAAACAGCTATTGGCTGAATGATTCATAAAGCAGTGAAGAGTCTGGGAACCAACAGTGAAGGGAAATGAGAGCTGTGGGTTGAGGGACTGTTATTACCTGATAATATCTCCAAATGCCTTCAATATGGACTTATTCACATATGGTAGTCCATGCTTGGCACACAGTGACTTCACCAGAGGTGCCACCTTGTGATAATTATGGTGTGGCATTGTGGGTAATAGACTAGGAAACAGAGAAAGGAGATATAAAACTTCTCAGACCTAAGGAGAAACCCAAAGTTCCCTTTCCCCTTTTACAAAATAAAATGGTATCAGCCACACAGACCCAACCTTGACCTTTCACAATACTTTTGTTTTGGGAAGTTAAAAATCTTGCTGGCAGACTCATCTTATCCCTTAACCCACTACAAGCCTTGTGGGTAGCAGTTGTTTAGGAAGAACTAAGGGAATATGTTTTAGCTCCATCAACTGTTTATTTTTGGCCTGATCAAATGAAAGTATATCATTTAGAACTTTCTACCATTTAGAACTACCCACTCTTTAGAACTACCCAGAGAACTAGAGATACTGAACCGCCCACCCTGCTCCTGCTAATCTCTGTCTTAGTCTCTCTTTCTAACTTCCTTAGCAAGAATAGATGGATGTATATTAAGTCATGGTAAATAGCTAAAAGTCCTAGGAAAGGAATAAGAAGTGAGGAGACATGGATTTTTAATCCCAAGTTTTCATTAGTCAGCCAGATGACTGTCTTGGATATAAACCTCTCCTTCAGTAAAACTATTAGCAATAGTCCTTTTTTTGTTTTGCTGAAATTTTCAAGCCCTAATATGGGAAATAGAATGAAAAAAATTCCATGAACTAATAAAGGTCTTGTTCCTTCTCTGACTATCATAGACTCACATGGTTAGACAAAGAGAATGTGGAAAGCCTTTCCCCTGACACTCTGGAGAAACTGACTCTCAGTGTTTTCACTTGCATCAAGGTGTGAATTACCCACTTCCTCTCTATAACTGACCCATTGGTAAAGGATTTCCAGATGCCATGTAGAAATTGCAGCAGGGACTCCACCTCATTAGTTATTTTGTAAACTTGGCTCTAAAGACACAGATAAGTAAATATTTGAATTATAGCATAGTTAAGTTTGAACACAAGTTGGTTACCCAAGTGTCCTGATTTTTCTTAGGTTTTGCCAACAAAGCAAATGCAAAGACATCACCAATTCCTAAGACCATAGGAATCTGGAAACTGAGTCACTGATATGTTTTCCAAGATTTCACTCCATTTACTTGCAATTGTGACACTTCCTTCATTTCTTTCTTCCCTTATCTATCATTGTTGTTAATTGAAAAATAGCAGCCTTTAGAGAATCCTGGTTCATTTTTTTCCCTTAAGATTGTGAGTCTACTGCTCCTCTCTGGACTATATGGAGGACAGTTATTAGTGACAGCCCTTGCCCTTTATCATAAACTATTTATCTTACTCACTGGTGCTCAATTTGGAAGTTCAAGTGCCCAGTGAACCAGTCATTAAAAAAGGACTGTTCAACATTACAGGTGGTCAAGACCTGCAAAGAAAAAGCCTACATTAGATATAATGAACCCATATCAAACAAGATATTTAGTTATTCTTTTATCTATCATTCAACAAGTGCTGATTGAGTACATATTTTGTGTAACAAACCATGAGGGATAAAAATAAGTCCCAGGTCTCAGGGACCTTACAATTATAAAGGAAATAAGGCATTTTGCTAAGAAGTATTGATAAGGCAACAGATATGAAGAAATGAATAGGATCTGAGAGGACTAAATCACTATCAGCCCTCAAAATCAAGACTAAGATATCATGAGTAAGGACTTCGACAGATGGAAATGAGATTGTAGGACTCTGGTAGAAATTATAGGAGTTTGAATATTATTACCACAGAATAGACTTAAAGGACTTCTAAATGGGGAATAAAGCATACAAGGGCTTAAATCAAGGGTTTTGTGCATAGAAATACATTTATTAATATATACAAGTAGCTTCCTTTTTAATCTATTGTATTTTATTTTGTACAAAGACAGACTGAGAAGTTCATAGGATTCTCCAGACTACTTAGAATGCTTATGAATGTGACTTTTATTCAGTGCCTTTCTAAGATTTAATTCTTGTTAGGGTTGTTGGCATTTTGAATGTTATTTATGCAGTTGCTCTATGTCAGGGTTCCTTGAGTGTACTTTAGAGCACCTTGGAGTCCCTAGGCCACTTTCAGGGGATCTTCAAGGTCAAAATGATCCCCATAATACTTCTGAGACAGTATTTGCCTTTTTTATTCTCATTCATGCATACTTATAGCATGGGTTTTTCCAGAGGCTATTAAACATGGGATGATGTAATCACTCTAATGTTAACTTTTATTGGCTTTATCTTGTTATTCTAAAATTAATTAATAGATATTTTAAAACTCTCAGTTTCAATTTCAAATACAGTAAGTATCAGTGGATATAACCTCCAGCAACGAAAGCTCTTTTATGTCCTCAATAAGTTTTAAGAGTGGTTTCTTGACAAAAAAAGATTGAGAATCACTACTATGTGGAATGTCCACTGAATTTGGAAATGAGCATGGAGAAAGAAGTAGTATGATGACTGGATTCTCCAGTTAATCATGGCACAGCCAGTGTCAGGCTTAAGAGGCAGTGGTATTCTGCATGTATCACAAATCTTTTAATCGTTAACAGCATGCTTGCTGAGAATACTGAGTCTCCTCTCTGGGCCCCAATATCTGTACAATGAAATGAGGGGGATTCCAGGGTTCTTCCTTCTGTTATTCTAGGAGTGTGAGATTCATTGAAAGACTGTACCATATTGAGGCAAGTTTAGTAAAACTTGCTTGTAAAGTGCTGCACAGTAAATGTTTTAATTCTGCATCACAGCTACACAGTTCAGCTGTTTTAGAATGAAAGCTATCATAGAGAATATGTAATGTATGAATGTGGCTGTGTTCCAATAAAACTTTAAAAAAATAAAAACTGGGCTAGATTGTCCCTTGGACTGTAGTTTATTAAGCCTTGGTTAAAAGCCAGGGTTCTAAAATCAAACTGCTGAGGTTTTAAACCTGCTTCTAGGGAACTCTGACTGGTCCACTGGTTAAGACTGTGTGCTTAACACAGGTTTGATCCCTGGTAAGAGAACTGAGACCCTGCATGCCACACAGTATGGCCGAATAAATAAATAAAACCTGCTTCTACTATTAGGTGTGTGATCTTGCACAAGTTATGCAACTTCTTCATACCTCAATGTTATCATTTGTAAAGTGGGAATATTCCGAGCACATAGCTACATGAGATGTAGCAAAACAGTTGACAGTGCCTGGCCCCTGGCAAGCCTCCAATAAACATCATTTGAGGTCAGCAGACGGTAATCAGGATGCTTTGGTGGATGCTTTCCCAGAACAGCATTATTACCTGAGAGCTGAACCAGTCCTGGTTCTCCTTTTTGCTCATTTTCATTGGTACGTGGCTCATCTGGGTAACATATGCAACCCAGGGACTTTCAAGAAGCCTTTAAGAGAATAAGAAGATATGATCACTCCTTGGGGAGTTTCAGTTCCACTCACTGGACTTGTGTAACCACTGGCAGATCTGGCTGAGCAGTAGAGGAAATGGCAGTGACTCAAAGGTTCCAATCATGTGGTGGTTGTTTGTTTTTCATCTTTGCAGACCTTTTATATCTAAAGATGACATACGAGGTATTCAGTCACACTACCTGTCTTGCAGCCTACTGTACCAGAGCAGTGTTCCCAGTATTTTCTGTAGGCACTGGTGCAAGGCTCAGAAGATGCCTAGATAACTGAAGGTCAGGCTTCCCTGGTGGCTCAGTGGTCAAGATTCCATCTGCCAATGCAGGAGATCTGGGTTTGATTCCTGGGTTGGGAAGATCCCCTGGACAAAGAAATGGCAACCAACTCCAGTATTCTTGCCTGTGAAATCCCCAGAGCAGAGCAGCCTGGCAGGCTACAATCCATGGGATCACAAAAGAGTCAGACATGATTTAGTGACTAAAGCAACAACAATTTAAGGATATATGCAATGTGATTAACAGATTGGCTGTTGTCATCAGATAAGACTGGGTACAAGTTCTGATTTGGCACTGCCACTGGCCCTTATTTGCTCTCGAGTAAGTGATTTAATTTCTCTGAATTTTGGTTCTCTTATCATAAAAATGAAATTGATACTATCTACATTGCCTGGTTGTGCACTTTTGATTACATGAAATAAGATAATGCATGTAAAGTGAATGAAGTTGCTCGGTTGTGTCTGACTCTTTGCAACCCCGTGGACAGTAGCCCATCAGCACTTCCATCCATGGAATTTTCCAGGCAAGAATACTGGAGTGTGTTGCCATTTCCTTCTCCAGAGGTTCTTCCTGACCCAGGGATTGAACCTGGGTCTCCCAAAATGCAGGCAGGAGCTTTACTGTCTGAGCCACCAGGGAAGCCCACAATGTAAAGCTTTTAGCAAATTGCCTGATGCATAGTAGCTACCATTATTTTATTAATAGTAATGCAAATGAATGAGGAAGGAGTAAATTGGAAACTTGAAGAGGGTTATTCAGTTTAAAGTCATTTTGATTTGGGGAAAATCTCTAGTTGTAAAATAAATTTTAAAAAATTTGGTCTCCTCTTATCTTTGGTAAGAATTATTATGTCCAGCTGGATTACAGTTTGAAGGACTTGGTGATCAGTCAGAATACAGTTGACCTTTGAGAAACATGCAGGTCCACTTAAATGTGGATATTTTTAAGAAAACACACAGTACTACAAGATTAGTGGTTGCTTGAATCCACAGTTGTGGAACCACATATATGGATAGATGACTATGGAGCTTGAATATCTTTGGATTTTGGTAACTGAGGTGGGTCCAGGGACTAATCCTCCTCAGATGCTGAGGGACTACTATACTGTAATTGGGAATTAATCACTTGGGAAAAAAGGCAAGATTGGGCAAATTTAGTTTCCCAGAAACTCATTCAACTATTTCAGCTGTTTTATCCCACATTTTCTTGAAATGTCTCAGCAATAAGAATGCAGTCTGGTGTCATGATCTGCAAATCTTTGATAATCATAAATAGATAGGATAAGAAAGGAAAGAGGACCATCCAGGCAATAAGAGTAGGAGAATATTATTGTTTTCTTACTTGACTAAATATATGAGCACCATGGTTCCAAAGATTCCATAGAAAGGACCGAATGTGATGAAATGGCAGATATAAAAGGTGCTGACCCAGGCAATGTCCTGCAGAAAGAAGGGCTTGAAAGTTAAGCTAGTGGAAATAAAACTGGCTAAGTCTTATATCCTTATACTCAAGGAAGCTGCATCTGGAAAGGACCAAGTATTTACCTTTCCCCTTTTCTACCAGCCTGATCTAGCTCTAGCAAAGGAATCGAGTTACTCACCTCCCAGTCCCTTCTGCGGTACATCGCTAGAATGGAATCCAGGTTGAAATATACTGGTACAAGAAAGGGGACCCAAGCTGAAAAAAAAAAAAAAAGGAAAAAAAAATCAAGAAGATAGTGAACAAATGAGCAGATATGATTCCTGTGGAGGCTAGTGGGAGTTGATCTCCTAACATGCTACCCCTGGAATATTGCCCCTGAGAAGGATGTAAGGTGGACATCCACAACCACATCCTGGATGCTGCTGGGCTTTTAGAGTCTCTGAGTGTGAACCAGGACTTTGGTTCAAGCTCCCTTAAGGAGACTATGGAAGCTTTGAAGATCTGAGTTATTCTTGATGAAGGCATCCTAGAAGGGCTTCTGCTATGAGCTTTCAAGTTTTCTTGAGGTCCCTGGAATCCTTCAATTCTTCATGATCCTTCATGTTGGGCCCTGTCGCAATATCTTAAGGTGGCAGATACAGAGCAGGCATACTGAGTCTGGCCAGATAGTTATTTACCTGCTTCTCCCCCAGGACCAGTGAAGTTGCCTGGAGCAAGTAGGAATCATATGGAGACCCTTCAGATTTTGACAACTCTCTTCTTGATCAAAATTTAGTGAGATGCTCTGAGTCACCATCCTGACTAGGCTTCAAATGTGACCTATAAATTTTCAGAGTCTGCAAACTGTCAGCACAAATGATTTTCTCCACCCTACACACTAAGAGACTCACACAAATGCTAGAAATAGTTTCCAAGAACAATTCAAGGTTGTGCTCCTGGGATGACACCGACACCTTAAAGTCCCTGCCTTAGAAAGTTCAAGACTGTCCAAATAACTTACTGCTTGTTCAGTAGGCTTCTGACCTTTTCTTCAATCATTTTTTAGAAAACTTACAATTATAAAATTCTTACTGTGTCCCTCTGGGATGGATTGTCCCTGATTCAGAGTGTCTTTCTCAAGGACTTGGGAGTCATCCCTTTGAAGTACAATCTTTGAGGATCAGGCTCTGTCCTCCAGACTCTGGCACGAGACAGATGACCACTGGTGGCCAATGTTTGGGCAAGCCAGATCATCTGCAACACTTTCTCTATCTTAACACTTTTGGCATTTTAGGGTCAGATAATTCTTATTGTTCAGGGCTGTTCTGTGTACTGTAAGACATTTCATAACATCCCTGGCTTCTGCCCCATGGGTGTCAATACCATTCCTCCCTCTTTGTTGGGATAATCAAAAAAGTATCTGTACGCTGTCAAACGTCCCACTGGGGGCAGCAATGCTATTAGTTGAGAACCACTGATCTACAGGAAACATTTGCAATCTTCTCTAATTTGGGTTTGTTTTCCAAATGAGTAAGCATGTTTCAGATGAGCATATTTTGGGGTCCTAAATTTTTCTTCATGAACAATCATCAGTTTGACTTGGTTAAGAACAAATCACTTTTGCTTCTAATATTTTTGTTGGTATTAGCATTCATTATTCAGCTACCCTATTTTCTCTCAAGCCTGGAACATATCCAGACCTGTCTTATTCTCTGTGTGTGTGTGTGTATTTGTCCACTAAAATACCTTGTACAGCTGTATGTTAGCTGTGGGGACAGTCAACTTTCTTCCACACAGAAGCTCTACAGGTGACTTTTATCATGAGACTCTGCTTTTTCGGGCACCTACTGTCAGTGCTTGAGCATTCTTTTCCTAATTTTCCCCCTATCCATAAATCACTATCCTTTTCTTCTTGATAAGTATTGTATTTCATTTATTCAGGATGAGAGTCACAGGTACCAGACCCCTTGATTGGCATCCTGCCTCCCATCCATTCTTGGAGCATCTCCTTCACTGTACAGTAGCCAGAGTGATGAGATGCCCATTAAGAATGCCTAATCACTCTTCTATTTCCCTCTTCAGATTTCACCCAAGTAAGTCTGAAATAAAACATGCTGCTTTTTTGAGGCACAACAAGACATGGGATCGTCTCTCTGTGGGAGGATTTCAGTCATGCCTTCTGGCTTGACAATTGTTTGTTTCGAGGAAATGGGATGATAAGGATTGTGGCTCCCTGGTGACTCACACACATGGAAGTACAGGTGCTGCTTCTCGTAGTTGATGAATTTGATTTTGTTCTTGCCATTCTGAATGAAGAGAGAATAAAACTGAAGTAAGAACAATATTTAAATTAAAAAAAGAAAATGTACATAAACTTTAAAAAATAATTAAATAAATGTATTCATTTGATTATAAAAAAATAAAATAAATGGTCTTACACCATTTTTAAAAAAGAACAATATAGATTTCTGTTATTATACTCAAGGTTGTGTGTGTGTGTATATCTCTGTGCATGTGTGTGCATGTGCATGTGTGTGTGTGCATGTGTGTGTCTCTGTGTGTGCACGTGTGTGTGTGCACATGTCTGTGTCTCTGTGTGTGCAGGTATGTCTGTTTGTGTTTGCACGTGAGTGTGTGTATGCATGCATGTGTGCCTGTGTGTGTGTGTGTGTGTGTGTGTGTGTGTAGAGTCTCTATGGAAAGAGCCATCTGGTCAGAGTTCATTTACTGTCAAACTGAAGGCACTGAGGAACCAGAACTGAAGGTGAAGGAAATATTGTGGTGCCTTTTTCTTTATTTAAATGTGGGCAGTTCTTGCAGGGATGGTTTATTCCATTTGATTTCAGGGATTGTAGTAGTTTATTATCACAAATAATACTATTATCACAAATGGCTCCCATGGGAGCCATTTTGCAATTTTTGCCCTGGTGTGGAATGGAATGGTAATGGAACAGAAATATTTCCTGTAAGTTTTCAATGTCTTCTTCAACCTATGTGCTTAGAATTCTGCTTGAAGCTCAGTCTGCTTGTATCCATTCATCCATTTAACAGATATTTGTTGAATTGTTGTGTAATAAAATACATAGTAATAATATCTAGTATCTACTTCATCTTTCATCCTCTAATTCCATCGTGGATCTCATGCTGTGATTTACTCATTTTAAGGCTTGATAATATATAATCTTACCACCGGGAATTTAAGTCATTTTCTAGGGGTCTTCTTAGTTAATTTAGTCAGTGGCCAAATGCACAAAGGCAGCAAAGATCTTGAGAGGAGGCATAGAAGTAATGGTTTATCTCTATAACCTAAGAGACACTTAATAAACGTTGAGTTGAAGGAATTAATGAATGAATGATAATTCAAATCTCCTCTATAATTTTACCTTATGTTCAGTCAGTTAAAACACTGTGAGCTGTGTTTAACTTTTTGCTTTTCCCATTCTTTTGGTACCTTCCATTCTATATATTTCTTCTGTTATTTGGATATTAGACTTGACCCTTGTTTATCTTACTATCATAAATAAAAATAAATGTCATGGTGATAAAGTAACAATAGTTATTTGCAGTTACTCCCAAGCTTCTGGATATTTAAGTGGTAGGAAACTTGAAAGAGGGAGTCAGTGGGAAACTTTGGAGAGTTGGCAAATGTAGGTGAAGGACTGATTTTTGAGTATGGCTCCAAAGGAGAAGTCTAACTTTTCTGGAGTAAGAGCACAGGACCTGGCCCTAGATGATTAAATTAATACTCATTAAAGGAATGAATGTTTGAAGAAAGTGGTAGAAAGACTGACAGTAAAATGGGAAGAACAGAAACATTTAGGGCTTATCAGAATTAGTTTTGTTGCAAAACAATTAAATTTAGAGATTAAATGATTGTAAGTAATGTGGTTTCCGTTGGCTTTCAAATTATAGTAAACAGAAACCTAAGGCTCGAAGGATATGTCTCTCGAACGATGGAGAAGTGATGGTGTCTCCATCCTCTGTGAAGAGGCAGAGTGTGAACTGGATACAGTTTTACAGAAGGGGCTTCTGGAGGGGGCCAGGCTGCCTCATGAACTCCAGGGAGACGTCTCCATTGCTGTGAGGGATTGAGGCGAGAAGTCAAAGTGTCATAAGTTTAGTGATCAGCCAAGGAGTTCACAGGGATTCCCTGGTGGCTCAGACTGTAAAGTCTGCCTGTGATGTGAGAGACCCAGGTTGGATCCCTGGAGAAGGAAATGACAACCCACTCCAGTATTCTTGCCTGGAAAATCCCATGGGTGGAGGAGCCTGGGGGGCTACAGTCCATAGGGTCGCAAAGAGTCAGACACGACTGATTGACTTCACTTAAGGAGTTTGCAAACTTCAGAGAGCTCTGACTTGTTTGTGGAGTCATTGTGAAGGACAACTGACTGAAGACTACAGTCAGGGTTTCTTTCTTTCTTTTATTTTCTTTATATCTTGGCAGGAGACTTTTCCCTAATTGGAAGAAGGTTGTCTTCCAAAACTGGGAAAACCTATTTTGAGAAAGTTGCACAATTCTGGTTACCACAAATTTCCCACAGCAACTGACCAAGCTACACTCCCTTGTTTTTAGAAAGCTCCTAAATTCTTCCAGAAGGAGATAGAGCCTCTTCCTAAGCACTTAATTCTCAGGATCCATCATTTCCTCTTAAGGAAAGATACCTTTATCTGGTTATCCTTATGCCTTCTATCTTGAAAGCAGACTATAAACATCTTGGTAATAATCCTTACATGTTGGTTTTTAAGCTGAGGTTTAAGAAAGTCAACAGCTGAGACATCCTGGAGTTTGCCTTCCTTTTACTTTTCCTTAAGAAGTCGGAATTAGTGGCGAGGTCCTGTGTATTATGAAGCATTTGAACTGAGTTTCATGTATAAATGAACCAAAATGAACCTAAACTAATAATAACAGCTTAGTTTCTTCCAACAGTTAGAATTAGTTGACATAACTAGATATGTAGATGTTTCATGATTTAGCACTTGTTGAATGTACTGCCCTGCTTTCTATGAGTGATTTAGCCTGAATGACTTTTAAGATCATGAAGTCATCCATTCCACATTTTCCTCTTTTCTTACAACACCAGATTCACTTATTTAAAATCTATATCCTGGACTTAAAAGAAGAAGAGATGCTCTGAAAACATGCTTGAAACCAGAATCTCTAGCCTGATCTCCTCAAAACAAAGGTGTAGACCTTTCCAAGAACCACTTCCTGAAACATTTCTCTAGTGCTTAGGATTCCTAAATATACCTTGACAGGTTGTAAATCTCCAATAACAAAAAATGGGCCTACGTCAATATCTGGGTCTTTGGAGTAGATATTTGGTTTTACATGGTGTTGGAAGTGCCGATTATTCCACCATTTTGCAGATATGCCCTGAGGAGAAAAGAACATTCATTAGCTGCAACATTTGTCTCCTGAAATGTCTTTCATTATCAGAGTTTTCCAAAACTAAAGAAAATCAACCTTGAATATTCATTGGAAGGACTGATGCTGAAGCTGAAGCTCCAGTACTGACCACCTGATGTGAAGAGCCAACTCACTGGAAAAGACCCTGATGCTGGGAAAGACTGAGGGAAGGAAGAAAAGGGGATGACAGAGAATGAGATGGTTGGATGATATCACCGATTCAATGGACATGAGTCTGAGCAAACTTTATGAACTCGTAATGGACAGGGAAGCCTTGTGTGCTGTGTTTATGGGGTCACAATGAGTCGGATATGACTAGCACCTGAATAGTAACAATCAGAGTTTTCTGCCTACATCTCCAAAGTTTAATTAGGATATAGATTCCTGGAACATGCAGCACCCCCTCATTCCTGGGTCACAGAATGATTAATTGCTTAGAGGCTCTAAAAGCTTACCAGCAAATAATTATCTTACCCAGGAACACAAATTCCAGGTTAAAACAACTCTTGATAATGAAGAAGAATAAAAACCATTGAAATGAAATGTTTTTCCATCTTTCTTTCTTTTTTTTTTTTTTTTGTCCTCCTTTTAAAAAGAAACATGAACTAGGTAGAGCAGAGACTGGACATCTTATTTTATAAATAAAGAAACTTCAGCTCTAAAACTAATTAGTTCTGGGGGGGAAATGGCCCCAGGGTTCCTACTTCAATGAATATTTTAAAGAGTCATGAATCTGAAGTCATCTCCTCTGGGGGCTTGCCTCTGATCATCACATGTTCAAGTTTCAATGATCTCATTAAATATAAAAGAATAAAAGTATTTTAGTTGATGCTGAGCTCATGTCATCTCTGATTAAGTTGTTTAGGACTTTTTTTTTTCTTTCAGTGAAAATCTGAAGGTTTTAACAGAGAAAAGGATTTGTAAGCATATCAACTTACTTGCATCCACTGGATGTATAAACGCATCTGTGTGGTTTGGGAAAATTATGTACCCTTTGATGTTCAGTTTCATCTTCAGTAAATATAGTATAATTTAATGACATTTACCTACATGGGTTGTTTAAGGAGGCATGAGTTGCTGTATGTAGAATGCTGGCATATTGAGATATTAAATTTCTCTTTCCTTGCCATACTATGTTAATCATTTATAGAAGAATAAGCAATAGTCATAGCTTTTACTGAATATATGACATCTCTCAAAAATTGATTAATGTGTATTTTAGATCTGAAGTGCTCAACAGAGTAGGCCTTATCTGTGTGTGGCCACTGAGCACTTAATAAGTGACCAGTCAAACATACTTATAATACATACTAGATTCAAAGCCTCAGAATGAAAAAAGAAATGTAAAATATTTTAATAATTTTTATATTTCTTTCATGTTAGAATGAAAATATTTAAAATATATACAGGAATAATAAAGTTGGAAGAGGGTATTTGCTGTGACCAGTGTGTTCTCTTGGCAAAATTCTGTTGGCTTTTGCCCTGTTTCATTCACCCCAAGGTCAAACTTGTCTGTTATGCCAGGTGTCTCTTGATTTCCTACTTTTACATTCCAGTCCCCTATGATGAAAAGGACATCTTTTTTCTGTTTTAGTTCTAGAAGGTCTTATAGGTCTTCACAGAACCATTCAACTTCAGCTTCTTCAGTGTTACTGGTTGGGGCATACTTTGATTACTGTGACACTGAATGATTTGCCTTGGAAACGAACAGAGATCATTCTTTCATTTTTGAGATTGTGTCCAAGTACTGCATTTAGGACTCTTGTTGATTATGAGGGTTATTCCATTTCTTCTAAGGAATTTCTGCCCACAGTAGTAGATATAATGGTCATCTGAATTAAATTTGCCCAGTCTGGTCCATTTTAGTTTACTGATTTCTAAAATGTCGATGCTCACTCTTGCCATCTTCTGTTTGACCACTCCCAATTTGCCTTGATTCATGGACCTAACATTCCAGGTTCCTATGTAATATCGCTCTTTACACCATTGGATTTCATTTCCACCACCAGTCACATCCATAGTTCAGCATTGTTTTCACTTTGGCTCCATCTCTTCATTCTTGCTGGAGTTATTTCTTCACTCTTCTCCAGTAGCATATTGAGTACCTACCGATCTGGGAGTTCATCTTTCAGTGTCATATCTTTTTGCCATTTCATAATGTTCATGGGGTTATCAAGGCAAGAATACTTAAATGGAGTACAAAATGAAGCAGGGCAAAGGCTAGCAGAGTTAGTTAGACTTGGATTACTGTGATTGTAAATGGTTTGCCTTGGAAACGAACGGAGATAATTCTGTCCTTTGGTTTCTCACCAAATCCTAGAACATCATAGAAAGGCTGATATCCAGTTGAGGTCCTAGTTTTAGAGATGAGAACACTGAGAGCCAGAGAGAGAATCTGACTTGTTCAGGGTTGCACAGTGAGCGTTAGAGCCAGGGCTAAAACCCACTTTCATCAACCCTTGTACTATATCTAGTTTCATTCTTCTAACCGTCTATCCATCCATCGTTCCATCCATCCATCCATTCCTTCATGCATTCCACAAGTGCTTATTGAAGGCCTACTGTGTGTTAGGCACTCTGTTAGGCACTGCATTTCAGGGATGCATAGGATAGTGTTCCTGTCCTCCTGGAGCCTATCTGAGGGGGATAAGACCAACTGCCCCCGCTTTTTCCAGCAATCTGGGTTTTGCAACCCTCAACTCTTAAACAGAGCCATCTAACTTTCCGTGGTTTCTCTCTTTTGTTAAACTTTTATCTATTCTTCATATTTTCTTTTATTTATAAATCATCCTCCTAGGATTAAATGGTTTGCTGGATTCCCCTAGCCTCCCAGAAGTACATGTCTGGACCCCTTCTAAGAATATCTCTACTCATGACTTTATAGGGTATATCTCCTGAGAGGTGGTTCTTTAATGGTGTACCAGGGATTGGGCCAAATAGTTTACTGACTAAGAAAAAACAGAACTTCTTAAGTAAAAATTAACCTTTTCTCCTAAACATTTAAAATTCTAATTTTAGCATATATGTTATAATTTTATGTGTGTGTGTGTGTATAGTCACTACATTGTTATTATATTTACATCTACTTGTGGGGTGTGTAGTAACATCCATTGCTGAAAAGTGTATGTAGAAACCATTGCTTAGTGAAATGACTTTCAGAATCCCATCATACTCCTGGAACATTCTCTACCTTGAGATGACTCATCACAAATTTTTGCATCAGGCGGTTCCACTTGGGCTTCTTAAATATGCATAGGTGTCGTGTGTCATGCTGCAGAAATGAACCCTGAGCCTAGAAGAGATAGGGTTACTGTCAGAGAAGTTGACAAGTTAAGAAGAAAGTAGTAAGTGAGCCCACTGGTAGATTTGGGAACCCATGGGAATATTGCGAGATCTCTGTGTGTATCTGTCACACTTGCTGTGTTCTTTTCCATCTCTGTGCCTTTTTACAAGTGTTAGGGTTAGCCAACAATACTCTTCTCTCCACTGTCAAAATCTTCCAGTGTGGAATGGAAGGAGGATGTCTTTGGAGTCAGGCTGACTAGGGTTCTAAACTGTCCTTCACCACTTTATAAGTTATACAACTCTTGGCAAGCTAGTCGGTACCTCTGAACTCAGTTCTTTGAGAAGCAGGGATTATAATATATCTTGCTCATCCTGCTGTTTTGCAGCCAAAATACATGTAAAATTCCTGATAATGCTAAGCAGTCAAATATTTGTTTCCTTTCTTGATTTCAAAAGTTGCTTTTCAAAGAATAAAGCAAGTTGACTTTTCAAGAAAAAAAATGAGCAGATAAAATTTTGTAGTTGACACTGATGTTAATTCTCCATGAAATCATCCCCAATTGCCTCAATTAGAATTAGATGCCTCTTTCTGCTCCAACAGCACATGCTTGTTTCTTTTCCTTCTGCTTTGTATCCTGTCTAGATAATTCAATGACCAGTTCCTCCCCTGGATGACTGTTTCCCAAGGGCAGGGTCAGGTACACTTCCCTTTGTGTCCACAATACAGTGTTGTGGTCATAGAAGGCCATCTTCAGAGATCTATGTTTCATTCAAAGGATTTATCAATTGCCCTACTACACGCCAGTTGCTGATTGCCATTTCTGGTAGAATACATAATCCTTCAGTTCAGTTCAGTCGCTCAGTCATGTCCGACTCTTTGCGACCCCAGGAATCGCAGCACACCAGGCCTCCCTCTCCAACACCAACTCCCGGAGTTCACTGAGACTCACATCCATCGAGTCAGTGATGCCATCCAGCCATCTCATCCTCCGTGGTCCCCTTCTCCTCCTGCCCCCAATCCCTCCCAGCATCAGAGGGAGGGATTGTTCCAATGAGTCAACTCTTCACATGAGGTGGCCAAAGTACTGGAGCTTCAGCTTTAGCATCATTCCTTCCAAAGAACACCCAGGGCTGATCTCCTTCAGAATGGACTGGTTGGATCTCCTTGCAGTCCAAGGGACTCTCAAGAGTCTTCTCCAACACCACAGTTCAAAAGCATCAATTTTTTGGCGCTCATGCTTCTTCATATTCCAACTCTCACATCCATACATGACCACTGGAAAAACCATCCTATTATCATGTAATAATAAATAAACTCTCTTCATAGACTGGTGTATTGATAAGTATTGGTGAAATGAGGCTTTTGGCTAGGGTCTCAGGTAATTTTTTTAAAAAATACAGATATATAACTTCTTTTTAGTCGAATCTTTTATTATGAAACAGCATGTATAAATAGTTTATATATATATATATATATATATATATATATGTATATATCAGTATAAATTAATGTGGGGCTTCCTTTCTTCATGGTGGTTAGACAGTAAAGAATCTGCTTGCAATGTGGGAGACTCGGATTTGATCCCGGGGTCAGGAAGATTCTCTGGTAAAGGGAATGGCAACCTACTCTAGTATTTTTGCCCGAAGAAATCCATGGACAGAGGAGCCAGTTACAGTTGGTGGGGTCAAAAAAGGTTGGAAACAACTGAGCGATTGAAAAGAAAACAAAATAAGTTCACATATGTGCCTATAGTCTTAATAAAATCATTGAACAACCATTAAAAATGTTGGTTGGTTAATGAATGAAAGACAAAGGTGAAAATTACATGGCCTAGAATGAATTTCAGTTACTGACATTGTGTGGATAATGTCAGGGAAAGAGCAGCAACTGTCAAGGATATTTACCATGTGCCAGTCTCTGTGCTAGGTACTTTACAGAGTAACTTGTTTAGTTCTCCTCAGAATATTTCGATAAAAAATTGTTGCCCCATGTTACAGATAAGAGAAGTGGGGCCCAGTGGGTTTTGATAACTTAGCTTGCCAGAAAGTGCCAGGCAGTCACTGACACCAGTGTAAAGAGAGAAGAAAAATTGTGAGGCTTCCCACAGAGCCACTGCCTGGGCTTAAGATACCTACTTACCTGAGCAACCGTGAGAAGAAAAGAAATGAATATTGTGATAAGCCAGCCACTGCCAAAATGCCACACTATTACCCAAGCCAGGACCTCCAAAATCAAGACCTGGGCGAGGTGAAGGAAGAAGAACCCCAGGTTGGCATTGAACATATTCAAGGTCTCTAATGTCCTCCGCAGTTCTTGGAAATCTTCCACCAACCGGGACTGTGAGATAAGCATGCAAGAAAGGAATTAGTTCCTTCACTGGAGAGGAAGCACAGATGAGCATAATTATTAATCTACTTTATCAATGCATGATACCTTAATTTTATGAATAGACATTTATTTATTTAATAAATATAATTAGGTATAATTTAAACAAAAAAACTAAACCTTTACCCCAAGACACATATTAATCAAATTAACAAAGATCAAACACAAAGAACAAATATTAAAAGCAGCAAGGGAAAAACAACAAATAACACACAAGGGAATTCCCATAAGGATAACAGCTGATCTTTCAATAGAAACTCTTCAAACCAGGAGGGAAAGGCAAGACATACTTAAAATGATGAAAGAAAATAACCTACAGCCCAGATTATTGTACCCAGCAAGGATCTCATTCAAGTATGAAGGAGAAATCAAAAGCTTTTCAGACAAGCAAAAGCTGAGAGAATTCTGCACCACCAAACCAGCTCTCCAACAAATAATAAAGGATATTCTCTAGAGCCGAAACACAAAATCGGTGTATAAATTCGAACCCAAAACAATAAAGTAAATGGCAACCAGATCATACTTATCAGTAATTACCTTAAACGTAAATGGGTTGAATGCCCCAACCAAAAGACAAAGACGGGCTGAATGGACACAAAAACAAGACCCCTACATATGTTGTCTACAAGAGACCCACCTCAAAACAGGGGACACATACAGACAGAAAGTGAAGGGCTGGAAAAAGATTTTCCATGCAAATAGGGACCAAAAGAAAGCAGGAGTAGCAATACTCATATCAGATAAAATAGGCTTTAAAACAAAGGCTGTGAAAAGAGACAAAGAAGGTCACTACATAATGATCAAAGGATCAATCCAAGAAGAAGATATAACAATTATAAATATATATGCACCCAACACGGGAGCACCACAGTATGTAAGACAAATGCTAACAAGTATGAAAGGAGAAATTAACAATAACACAATAATAGTGGGAGACTTTAATACCCCACTCACACCTATGGATAGATCAACTAAACAGAAAATTAACAAGAAAACACAAACTTTAAACGATACAATAGACCAGTTAGACCTAATTGATATCTATAGGACATTTCATCCCAAAACAATGAATTTCACCTTTTTCTCAAGCGCACATGGAACCTTATCCAGGATAGATCACATCCTGGGCCATAAAGCTAGCCTTGGTAAATTCAATAAAATAGAAATCATTCCAAGCATTTTTTCTGACCACAATGCAGTAAGATTAGATCTCAATTACAGGAGAAAAACGATTAAAAATTCCAACATATGGAGGCTGAAAAACACGCAGCTGAATAACCAACAAATCACAGAAGAAATAAAAAAAGAAATCAAAATTTGCATAGAAACGAATGAAAATGAAAACACAACAACCCAAAACCTGTGGGACACGGTAAAAGCAGTCCTAAGGGGAAAGTTCATAGCAATACAGGCACACCTCAAGAAACAAGAAAAAAGTCAAATAAATAACCTAACCCTACACCTAAAGCAACTAGAAAAGGAAGAAATGAAGAACCCCAGGGTTAGTAGAAGGAAAGAAATCATAAAAATTAGAGCAGAAATAAATGCAAAAGAAACAAAAGAGACCATAGCAAAAATCAACAAAACCAAAAGCTGGTTCTTTGAAAGGATAAATAAAATTGACAAACCATTAGCCAGACTCATCAAGAAACAAAGGGAGAAAAATCAAATCAACAAAATTAGAAACGAAAATGGAGAGATCACAACAGACAACACAGAAATACAAAGGATCATAAGAGACTACTATCAACAATTATATGGCAATAAAATGTACAACGTGGAAGAAATGGACAAATTCTTAGAAAAGTACAACTTTCCAAAACTCGACCAGGAAGAAGTAGAAAATCTTAACAGACCCATCACAAGCACGGAAATTGAAACTGTAATCAAAAATCTTCCAGCAAACAAAAGCCCTGGTCCAGACGGCTTCACAGCTGAATTCTACCAAAAATTTAGTGAAGAGCTAACACCTATCCTGCTCAAACTCTTCCAAAAAATTGCAGAGGAAGGTAAACTTCCAAACTCATTCTATGAGGCCACCATCACCCTAATACCAAAACCTGACAAAGATCCCACAAAAAAAGAAAACTACAGGCCAATATCACTGATGAACATAGATGCAAAAATCCTTAACAAAATTCTAGCAATCAGAATCCAACAACACATTAAAAAGATCATACACCATGATCAAGTGGGCTTTATCCCAGGGATGCAAGGATTCTTCAATATCCACAAATCAATCAATGTAATACACCACATTAACAAATTGAAAAATAAAAACCATATGATTATCTCAATAGATGCAGAGAAAGCCTTTGACAAAATTCAACATCCATTTATGATAAGAACTCTCCAGAAAGCAGGAATAGAAGGAACATACCTCAACATAATAAAAGCTATATATGACAAACCCACAGCAAACATTATCCTCAATGGTGAAAAATCGAAAGCATTTCCTCTAAAGTCAGGAACAAGACAAGGGTGCCCACTTTCACCATTACTACTCAACATAGTTTTGGAAGTTTTGGCCACAGCAATCAGAGCAGAAAAAGAAATAAAAGGAATCCAAACTGGAAAAGAAGAAGTAAAACTCTCACTATTTGCAGATGACATGATCCTCTACATAGAAAACCCTAAAGACTCCACCAGAAAATTACTAGAGCTAATCAATGACTATAGTAAAGTTGCAGGATATAAAATCAACACACAGAAATCCCTTGCATTCCTATACACTAATAATGAGAAAACAGAAAGAGAAATTAAGGAAACAATTCCATTCACCATTGCAACTGAAAGAATAAAATACTTAGGAATATATCTACCTAATGAAACTAAAGACCTATATATAGAAAACTATTAAACACTGGTGAAAGAAATCAAAGAGGACACTAATAGATGGAGAAATATACCATGTTCATGGATTGGAAGAATCAATATAGTGAAAATGAGTATACTACCCAAAGCAATTTATAGATTCAACGCAATCCCTATCAAGCTACCAAAGTATTCTTCACAGAGCTAGAACAAATAATTTCACAATTTGTATGGAAATACAAAAAAACTCGAATAGCCAAAGCGATCTTGAGAAAGAAGAATGGAACTGGAGGAATCAACCTACATGACTTCAGGCTCTACTACAAAGCCACAGTTATCAAGACAGTATGGTACTGGCACAAAGACAGAAATATAGATCAATGGAATAAAATAGAAAGCCCAGAGATAAATCCACGCACATATGGACCCCTTATCTTTGACAAAGGAGGCAAGAATATACAATGGATTAAAGACAATCTCTTTAACAAGTGGTGCTGGGAAATCTGGTCAACCACTTGTAAAAGAATGAGACTAGAACACTTTCTAACACCACACACAAAAATAAACTCAAAATGGATTAAAGATCTAAACGTAAGACCAGAAACTATAAAACTCCTAGAGGAGAACATAGGCAAAACACTCTCCGACATACATCACAGCAGGATCCTATATGACCCACCTCCCAGAATATTGGAAATAAAATCAAAAATAAACAAATGGGACCTAATTAAACTTAAAAGCTTCTGCACATCAAAGGAAACTATTAGCAAGGTGAAAAGACAGCCTTCAGAATGGGAGAAAATAGTAGCAAATGAAGCAGCTGACAAACAACTAATCTCAAAAATATACAAGCAACTCCTACAGCTCAACTCCAGAAAAATAAACGATCCAATCAAAAAATGGGCCAAAGAACTAAATAGACATTTCTCCAAAGAAGACATACAGATGACTAACAAACACATGAAAAGATGCTCAACATCACTCATTATCAGAGAAATGCAAATCAAAACCACTATGAGGTACCATTTCACACCAGTCAGAATGGCTGCGATCCAAAAGTCTACAAATAATAAATGCTGGAGAGGGTGTGGAGAAAAGAGAACCCTCTTACACTGTTGGTGGGAATGCAAACTAGTACAGCCACTATGGAGAACAGTGTGGAGATTCCTTAAAAAACTGGAAATAGAACTGCCTTATGATCCAGCAACCCCACTGCTGGGCATACACACTGAGGAAACCAGAAGGGAAAGAGACACGTGTACCCCAATGTTCATCGCAGCACTGTTCATAATAGCCAGGACATGGAAGCAACCTAGATGTCCATCAGCAGATGAATGGATAAGAAAGCTGTGGTACATATACACAATGGAGTATTACTCAGCCATTAAAAAGAATACATTTGAATCAGTCCTAATGAGGTGGATGAAACTGGAGCCTATTATACAGAGTGAAGTAAGCCAGAAGGAAAAACATAAATACAGTATACTAACGCATATATATGGAATTTAGAAAGATGGTAACAATAACCTGGTGTACGAGACAGCAAAAGAGACACTGATGTATGGAACAGTCTTATGGACTCTGTGGGAGAAGGAGAGGGTGGGAAGATTTGGGAGAATGGCATTGAAACATGTAAAATATCATGTAAGAAACGAGTTGCCAGTCCAGGTTCGACGCACGATACTGGATGCTTGGGGCTAGTGCACTGGGATGACCCAGAGGGATGGTATGGGGAGGGAGGAGGGAGGAGGGTTCAGGATGGGGAACACATGTATACCTGTGGTGGATTCATTTTTATATTTGGCAAAACTAATACAATTATGTAAAGTTTAAAAATAAAATAAAATTAAAAAAAATAAAAGGCTGAAAAATAAAATAAAATAAAATAGGCACACAGCCTAAGCTTACCCATAGTCATACCTGTTTCAATTCTGGAGGAAATGAGGAAACAAAGTGATATGTTTTAAAGCACTGGAGTAAAAATATGACACAAGATTCTAGAGAATTATTAGAGCAGCTGTGAAGAGGACCCCACTCCAGTACTCTTGGCTGGAAAATCCCATGGACAGAGGAGCCTGGTAGGCTGCAGTCCATGGGGTCGCTGAGAGTTGGACAGACTGAGTGACTGCACTTTCACTTTTCACTTTCATGCACTGGAGAAGGAAATGGCAACCCACTCCAGTGTTATTGCCTGGAGAATCCCAGGGACGGGAGCCTGGTGGGCTGCCGTCTATGGGGTCGCACAGAGTCGAACACGACTGACATGACTTGGTAGTTGGTAGTGAAGAGGAAGGATTCAAAGCAGGAGCCAGAAGTTTAGTGCCAGCACAGTAGTCTAAGCATGAAGCAGGCGGCAGCCAGATGGGGAGGGTGTTTTTGAGATAATGCGTTGCAGTAGGTTTAACAAGAGGTGTAGAAACTGAAAACTGAAAGAAAAAAAATATATAAGAGAAAATTCTGGGGGGAAATCAGAGAAAACCTGCTGTTTCCTTGTAAATACTCTACTTGGATTTCCATATAGGATATTGTATAAGGTGGCAAACAACAGCCCCTCCCCTCCAGTTGGGGAAGCAGAAGTAAAAATAGTTGCATTTATAAATTTTTAATATATTATTACAAGCTATTATGAAATTATGAAAGAAATCTCCAGCAAGATCTTTTTTTTTTTTTTTTTTTTTTAATTTAGAATGTCTACAGACAGTGTGCATGTGTGTGCTCAGTCATGACTAACTCTTTGTTAGACAAAGACTACCAAACAGTCTCCATGGACTGTAGCCTGCCAGGTTCCCCTGTCCATGGGATTCTCCATGCAAGAATATTGGAATGGGTTGCTGTCCCCTTCTCCAGGGATCTTCCCAACTGAGGGATTGAACTTGTGTCCCTTACATTGGCATGCAGATCTTGAGACCCATGTGGTCTTTTATTTTTTATTTATTTATTTATTTTAATTGGAGGCTAATTACTTTACAATACTGTAGTGGTTTTTCCCATACATTGACATGAATCCACATATTTGAGGCTTTGTGTCTCTGAGGTGTTGAATTAAGGCTGTTTCAACCAAAATAGGAAAATCTGCAAGCTGTAACCAAATGTAAAACTACTGCAATACAATTGCTAATCAAATGAAAAAGCATTTCTAAGGTGACACTGACAGGGACAGGGAGTGAAAACAGAAAGGAACAAGCCTTTTACCTTCCTTCACCATGTGTTCAACTCCCTTAGTATAACTTCCAGGCAAATGTCCCAGGTCTTGCTATGAAAATTTGCATAATCCAACCGCTCTTCAGGTGTGTCCCAGAGTAGTCCTTGTACTCTCCCTCTGAGTTCTGCTTAGGTATTATCTCTTGTACTTGGAAGCAAAAAAAGATGTTGTATGGTCTCTACTTCATTATTGTAATTGTTCTTCAGTAGCTAATTTGTGTGTGACTCTTTGCAACCCCATGGACTGCAGCAGCCAGGCTCCCCTTTCCTTCTCTATCTCCTGGAGTTTGCTCAGACTCAGGTCCATTGAGTTGGTGATGCCATGCAACCATCACGTCCTCTGTCATCGTGGTGGTGATTGAGTCGCTAAGTTGTGTCCGGCTCTTGTGACCCCATGGACTGTACCCACCAGTCTCCTCTGTCCATGGGATTCTCCAGGCAAGAATACCAGAGTGGGTTGCCATGCCCTTCTGCAGGGGATCTTCCCAATTCGGGAACCGAACCCAGGTCTCCTGAGTTGCAGGCAGTTTCTTAACTGACTGAAATGTGGACTACAAATTATTCTTGAGCATTGGTTGTATGCTGACTATTCTTTGGCTATTCCTTTCTGCAAAATCTCTTTTATCACAAATGCAGGCATGGAAGTCACAAAGCTGAAGGGTTTTACAGATCAACTGGGCCAATTATATTCATGATGAGAGTTCTCTTCCTACTTCATCCCAGAAAGATAACTGGCATTAAAATTGGTCACTTGGCACCAGGATAGCACGTGGCATGTTCTTTGCTTTTAGAAGCAAATCCCAAAGGGATACTCAGGCTTGTATTTTCTCCTAGTATTGTTACCTTTGGAAACAGGATTCCTGTAGAGTGAATACAAGGCACTTTTGATTCTAAGGTAATCTGAAAAAAAGGTGGCTTTAGTTGAAATTCAAATGAGGAAACTATAATTCACAAAGGAACTACCTTGTTGAATTGACCAGGCAAAAAAGGTCAGTAAACCACCATATATGGTCAAAAACAAAACACTTTACAATATAATCAAATCATAATATAATTCCACTTCATGAAATACAGTAAGGTTTTCTTTCCTATAGTTATAATTGATGATTAAGCTGAAAGAAAGAAGTGAGGTCGCTCAGTTGTGTGCAACTCTTTGCAATCTCATGGACTGTAGACTGCCAGGCTCCTCCATCCATGGGATTTTCCAGGCAAGAATACTGGAGTGGGTTGCCATTTATTTCCCCAGGTGCCAGAGTCCAGCTCCAGCAGCCAGGGAATCAGCTTGAAGAGATGAGCAGTGTTGGCAGAGAATGATGCAGCCTCTGACTCAAGGTGCAGGACTGCATGTTTATTTCAAGATTCAGGTTCTCTTTTATATTTTGACAAAAGCATTAGGTCAGAGGTTTGACATTTTCGGTTCCCCCTCACCCAGATTTATTGTCTCATTTTTGCCCTTCAAACAGAGTTCCTGCTTCAGCAATTCTCTCAGAATCGTGTTTACTTGTGATTACATTGTAACTCATGGTTATGTCTGGGCTGCATACCAGGTTACTCAGTTTATTTCTTATCTTTCTAAATCCTGCTTGCCCCTAGTATCCTAAGCTCACTATCTCCTAAAAAGGCTTCTAAATATTAATATCTTTAAAATTCCTAATCCCCGCAAGCTATAGTAAAATATGCTAACACTACAACATTCCTTAAACTTTTACCTTCTAATCATTCTTCAGATCAGATCAGTCACTCAGTTGTGTCCGACTCTTTGTGACCCCATGAATCGCAGCACGCCAGGCCTCCCTGTCCATCATCAAACCCCGGAGTTCACTGAGACTCATGTCCATCGAGTCACTGATGCCATCCAGCCATCTCATCTTCTGTCGTCCCCTTTCTCCTCTTGCCGCCCATCCCTCCCAGCATCAGAGTCTTTTCCAATGAGTCAACTCTTTGCATGAGGTGGCCAAAGTGCTGGAGTTTCAGCTTTAGCATCATTCCTTCCAAAGAAATCCCAGGGCTGATCTCCTTCAGAATGGACTGCTTGGATCTCCTTGCAGTCCAAGGGACTCTCAAGAGTCTTCTCCAACACCACAGTTCAAAAGCATCAATTCTCTGGCACTCAGCCTTCTTCACAGTCCAACTCTCACATCCATACATGACTACAGGAAAAACCATAGCCTTGACTAGACAAAGCTTTGTTGGCAACGTAATGTCTCTGCTTTTGAATATGCTATCTAGGTTGGCCATAGCTTTCTGTCCAAGGAGTAAGCGTCTTTTAATTTCATGGCTGCAGTCACCATCTGTAGTGATTTTGGAGCCCAGAAAAATAAAGTCTGACACTGTTTCCACTGTTTCCCCATCTATTTCCCATGAAGTGATGGGACTGGATGCCATGATCTTCATTTTCTGAATGTTGAGCTTTAAGCCAACCTTTTCACTCTCCATTTTCACTTTCATCAAGAGGCTTTTGAGTTCCTCTTCACTTTCTGCCATAAGGGTGGTATCATCTGCATATCTGAGGTTCTTGATATTTCTCCTGGCAATCTTGATTCCAGCCTGTATTTCTTCCAGTCCAGCATTTCTCATGATGTATGCTGCATATAAGTTAAATAAACAGGGTGACAATATACAGCCTTGATGTACTCCTTTTCCTATTTGGAACCAGTCTGTTGTTTCATGTCCAGTTTTAACTGTTGCTTCTTGACCTGCATACAAATTTCTCAAGAGGCAGGTCAAGTGGTCTGGTATTCCCATCTCTTTCAGAATTTTCCACAGTTTATTGTGATCCACACAGTCAAAGGCTTTGGCATAGTCAATAAAGCATAAATGGATACTTTTCTGGAACTCTCTTGCTTCTTCTATGATCCAGAGGATGTTGGCAATTTGATCTCTGGTTCCTCTGCCTTGTCTAAAACCAGCTTGAACATCAGGAAGTTCACGGTTCACATATTGCTGAAGCCTGGCTTGGAGAATTTTGAGCATTACTTTATTAGTGTGTGAGATGAGTGCAATTGTGCGGTAGTTTGAGCATTCTTTGGCATTGCCTTTCTTTGGGATTGGAGTGAAAATTGACCTTTTCCAGTCCTGTGGCCACTGTTGTGTTTTCCAAATTTGCTGGCATATTGAGTGCAGCACTTTCAGAGCATCATCTTTCAGGATTTGGAATAGCTCAACTTGAATTCCATCACCTCCACTAGCTTTGTTCATAGTGATGCTTTCTAAGGCCCACTTGACTTCACATTCCAGAATGTCTGGCTCTAGGTTAGTGATCACACCATCGTGATTATCTGGGTCGTGAAGATCTTTTTTGTACAGTTCTTCTGTGTATTCTTTCCATCTCTTCTTAATGTCTTCTGCTTCTGTTAGGTCCATACCATTTCTGTCCTTTATCAAGCCCATCTTTGCATGAAATGTTCCTTTGGTATCTCTGATTTTCTTGAAGAGATCCCTAGTCTTTCCCATTCTGTTGTTTTCCTCTATTTCTTTGCATTGATCGCTGAAGAAGGCTTTCTTATCTCTTCTTGACTGTATAGAGCTTCTCCATCTTTGGCTGCAAAGAATATAATCAGTCTGATTTCGGTGTTGACCATCTGGTGACTAGAGATCTCTTCAAGAAAATTAGAGATACCAAGGGAACATTTCATGCAAAGATGTGCCGGGAGCCGGCATATTGCATATTGAGTGCATATTGCATAGTGAGTGCAGCACTTTCCACAGCATCATCTTTCAGGATCTGGAATAGCTCAACTGGAATTCTATCACTGCCAGGAGCCAGCGTGAAAAACTCCGCCCATGACAAAGGTCATGAGGAAGGAGGCTCGGCATACACAAAGGCGGGATCGAGCCTCAGGAGTCCCCCTGGAAATTCTTGAGCATCTACCCCCAAAACCAGAGTCTGCCTACTTTCTGCTTTGTGCTTTCCCCTACACCTCTGACTTTACGGGGGGCTGTCCCCCACTACCTCTCTCTGAAAAAAGAGTTAGCCTACAGCTCCAGTTAATAATTCCTGGGTGTGACAGTGTTTCAACCTGCAAACTCCTTTGGAAGTCCTCTAGCCTGCCTGAAAGGTTTTTCCGGCCACATGTAATTGTTCAGAGCCTCCCAACTGTGAGAGGCGGGAGATGTTCTAAACTGTCTAAACACAGATTCCTTTGTGTAGTTAAAAGATTGATTAGAAAATGTATTGGTGAAGGGTTATTCACTTATTGGGCCAATGTTTGCTGCTAAGTCTCCATACCGCTTACCTACTGTGTCCTTGGCAGTGTATTGATTGATATAATGGGTGTATAGAAATGTAAGTAGTAGCCTCAATGTTTGTAACCTTGGACCCTTGAGTTAATTCTTTTCTTTATTGAGCCCACCACACCTTTGCCCTATAGGAATGCAACTTTATCTAATGCTTTTGGAGGGTGGCTCCTGACTTTGGAATAATCACCTTTAGAGAAAAATAAGTTTCTTAAAATGTTAACAGGCCTCCTGGCCAGAAGATGATGTAAATCACCTGAACGTTTGCATATGATAAGTTTGAAAGTCTGGCTTCGATTAGGATCAGGAACTGCTGTCCTTGCATGACTCTACCCCTTCCCCCATTATCCTCTATGCACAACTTAAGGTATAAAAACTACTTTGGAAAATAAAGTGCGGGCCTTGTTCACCGAAACTTGGTCTCCCCATGTCGTTCTTTCTCTTACCTTCTGGCTGAATTATTCAGCCTCTTTTCTTCACTGAATTTTCCTACTGAGCTATCCTTATTTCGGCCTCTTTTGTCCACTGAATTTGCTCACTAAGCTATCCTCATTCTATTACTTTTTATATCCTTAATTAACATTTAATTAAGCAGTTGTTTCCTGATCCTCACCGATGCTGTCTCTCCTTGGAATACCCTGCATCAGCTGGGGCTGGACCCCTGCAAAGATGGGCTCGATAAAGGACAGAAATGGTATAGACCTAACAGAAGCAGAAGATATTAAGAAGAGATGGCAAGAATACACAGAAGAACTGTACAAAAAAGTTCTTCACGGCCCAGATAATCATGATGGTGTAATCACTGACCTAGAGCCAGACATCCTGGAATGTGAAGTTAAGTGGGCCTTAGAAAGCATCACTATGAACAAAGCTAGTGGAGGTGATGGAATTCCAGTTGAGCTATTTCAAAACCTGAAAGATGATGCTGTGAAAGTGCTGTACTCAATATGCCAGCAAATTTGGAAAACTCAGCAGTGGCCACAGGACTGGAAAAGGTCAGTTTTCATTCCAATCCTAAAGATAGGCAATGCCAAAGAATGCTCAAACTACCGCACAATTGCACTCATCTCACACGCTAGTAAAGTAATGCTCAAAATTCTCCAAGCCAGGCTTCAGCAATATGTGAACCGTGAACTTCCTGATGTTCAAACTGGTTTTAGACAAGGCAGAGGAACCAGAGATCAAATTGCCAACATCCGCTGGATCATGGGAAAAGAAAGAGAGTTCCAGAAAAGCATCTATTTTTGGTTTATTGACGATGCCAAAGCCTTTGACTGTGTGGATCCCAATAAACTGTGGAAAATTCTGAAAGAGATGGGAATATCAGACTACCTCATCTGCCTCTTGAGAAATTTGTATGCAGGCCAGGAAGCAACAGTTAGAACTGGACATGGAACAACAGACTGGTTCCAAATAGGAAAAGGAGTACGTCAAGGCTGTATATTGTCACCCTGCTTATTTAACTTCAATGCAGAGTACATCATGAGAAACGCTGAGCTGGAAGAAACACAAGCTGAAATCAAGATTGCCAGGAGAAATATCAGTAACCTCAGATATGCAGACAACACCACCCTTATGGCGGAAAGTGAAGAGGAACTAAAAAGCCTCTTGATGAAAGTGAAAGTGGAGAGTGAAAAAGTTGGCTTAAAGCTCAACATTCAGAAAACGAAGATCATGGCATCTGGTCCCATCACTTCATGGGAAATAGATGGGGAAACAGTGGGAACAGTGTCAGACTTCATTTTTTTAGGCTCCAAGATCACTGCAGATGGTGACTGCAGCCACGAAATTAAAAAACATTTACTCCTTGGAAGGAAAGTTATGACCAACCTAGATAGCATATTCAAAAGCAGAGACATTACTTTGCCAACAAAGGTCCGTCCAGTCAAGGCTGTGGTTTTCCCTGTGGCCATGTATGGATGTGAGAGTTGGACTGTGAAGAAGGCTGAGCGCCAAAGAATTGATGCTTTTAAACTGTGGTTGGAGAAGACTCTTGAGAGTCCCTTGGACTGCAAGGAGATCCAACCAGTCCATTCTGAAGGAGATCAGCCCTGGGATTTCTTTGGAAGGAATGATGCTAAAGCTGAAACTCCAGTACTTTGGCCACCTCATGAGAAGAGTTGACTCATTGGAAAAGACCCTGATGCTGGGAGGGGTTGGGGGCGGGAGGAGAAGGGGACGACAGAGGATGAGATGGCTGGACGTGAGTATGGGTGAACTCCATGAGTTGGTGATGGACAGGGAGGCCTGGTGAACTGCGATTCATGGGTCGCAAAGAGTCGAACACGACTGAGCGACTGAACTGAACTGAGTATTCCATTGTATATTTGTATGACATTTTCTTTTTCCATTCATCTGTCAATGGATATCTCAGTTGCTTCAACATCGTAGCTATTGTACATAATGCCACTATGAACATTGGGGCACATATGTCTTTTCCAATTATGGTTTTCTCAGGGTGTATGCCCAGTAGTGGGATCTCTGGGTCATATGGTAGTTTTATGCCTAGTGTTTTAAGGAGTTTCCATACTGTTCTCCATGGCAGCTGTATAAATTTACATTCCCACCAACAGTGCAATAGTATTCCCTTTTCCCCCACATTCTCTCCAGCATTTATTGTTTGTAGATTTTTTGATGATGACCATTGTGACCTGTGTGAGGTGATACCTCATTGTGGTTTTGATTTACATTTCTCTAGCAATAAGCAATGCTAAGCTTTTTTTTTTCATGTGTTTATTTGTAATCTGTATGTCTTCTTTGAAGAATTGTCTCCTTAGGTCTTCTGCCCATTTTGGGGGGATTGGTACAAAAATAGAAATATAAACCAATGGGATAAGATAGAAAGTCCAGAGATAAACCTGCACACCTATGGACATCTCATTTTTGACAAAGAAAGCAATGATATACAATGGAGAAAAGATAGTTTCTTCAATATGTGGTGCTGGGAAAATTGGACAAGTATGTGTAAAAGAATGAAATTAGAACAGTTCCTATCACCATACACAAAGATAAACTCAAAGTGAATTAAAAAACAAAACTAACTAAATGTAAGACCAGAAGCTATACAATTCTGAAAGGAAATATAGACAGAACACCCTTTGATATAAGTTACAGCAAGGTCCTCTTTGACCCACCTACTAGAGTAATGGAAATAAAAACAAAAATATACAAATGGAACCTATTTAAACTTAAAAGTTTTTGCACAGCAAAGAAAACAATAAACAAGATTAAAAGACAATCCTCAGAATGGGACAAAATAGTTCCAAATGAAACAACTGACAAAGTATTAATCTCCAAAATATATAAGCAGCTAATATAGCTCAATATTAGGAAAACAAACAACCTAATCAAGAAAATAAGCAGAAGACCTAAACAGAGATTTGTCCAAAGAAGACATCCAGATGGCCAATAAACACACAGAGGTTTTATTATTTTGATGTCTCTGTTTAGTTCTTTGGCTCAAAATCCTGCAGTGATACAAAGCAAAAAAATGCACCAGTAGGGATGGAGAAGGCAATGGCAACCCACTCCAGTACTCTTGCCTGGAAAATCCCATGGATGGAGGAGCCTGGTAGGCTGCAGTCCATGCAGTTGCGAAGAGTGGGACACGACTGAATGGCTTCACTTTCACTTTTCACTTTCATGCATTGGAGAAGGAAATGGCAACCCACTCCAGTGTTCTTGCCTGTAGAATCCAAGGGACAGGGGAGCCTGGTAGGCTGCCATCTATGGGGTCACACAGAGTCGACACGACTGAAGCGACTTAGCAGCAGCAGGGAGGGCAAAAATGTCTTCTCCTCTCAGACAGCTTCTCATGTACAGAACAGATTGGGATGCAGGAGATGGAGTGGTTAGGAGAGGCCATAAAGCTAATAAAGTCCCATCTCAAGGTACACAGACTAACACTCTGAAGACTGAGAAGTGAGAGGGAAAACTAGAAACTACTCTCTGTTATCAATTCAAGGATTGTGCTGTGTTAGAGAACTCTGGAGTCGAATTGGAAATTGTGATAGGATGCTGTGATGATATCTAAATATTGCTATATTCTTCTTAAGAGGGCTGAATTTATTTGTCCTTGTAGTTACTTATTTTTGCAGGAAATTAACAAAGTTTGTGTCAAACTGCAAACTCTGCCTCATGGATGGTAATATAAAGGTTCATGCACATTTTTAGCTTTGTCTGGCGTCTTCAACCTTTCCCCCACCTGCATGGCTCAGGTTTGAGTTGGACAGAGCCCTAGGCATTCAGTGAGTTTTCCCACTAGAGTTTGACAGAATTTTGATGTGTTTCAATCCTGTGTGAAGTGGTAGTCTTCATCATCCAGACCTCCAGCCATTTCTCACTCCCTGGTAGCTGTTCTTGACCTGGCCTTATGGAATCTCACCTTAATAGGCATGGTTCAGAAGTCACTGGACTTCTCAAGCAGAATTCAGGCTGCTGGGTAGTCACTGTGTCTGCTTAGGTGTCTCCACTCTAGTTCCCAATGCATATATCCCAGGCACCTCAGCCCTTCTGGTCTGACTGTGTCTTCAACTTTACCTGAATACTGTGTTCTCTTCATGCCCACCATCACCCTATGTGAAGGACAGTTAACTGTACCCTTTACTGACATCACAGTCCTGTGCTGCCAATTGTCAGATATCTGAAAACATTCATTACATATGTGTCCTCTGTTTGTCAATTTTCCAGTAATTTTGCACACAGTGGATTGTGCCTCTTCCTCTGCCCCTATCTTATCTCTCTCCTCTTCCCTTTCCCCACTAGTTTGCTCTTTGTTCCTATGAATCTATTTCTATTTTGTTATAGTCATTAGTGTGTTTTATTTATTTTTTTATTTCACATGTGTAATGTTCAACTACACCTAAAACTAATATAGTATTGTACATCAACAACACTTCATGATAAAGTGTATCCAAATTTCCCTTATTTTCCTGATTTCATTTCCTCTCAATTGTTTTTCAGTCCTTTCAAAATGTAAACTTCTGATATTTGGACATAAAACCCATTTTATATTGCATTAAAAATAAAGTGTGGATTGCATTTGAAAACTTATATGTTAATGTGAGTCTCTACAATCTTATCTCTGAATATTTTTGTAACCTCAACTCCTTTCAACTTTTCTTAAAATATGGTTTTAGTAATCTTTATTTGGTGATCTGATTTAATAAGTCTGTGATATTGTCTGGTCATCCCTATCCATTCACAGTTGGAGAACAGATTTTAGTGTAAGCTCACTGATCAAAAACTATCAGAAAACACAACAGAATATTTTTGGAAAACAAATTGTTTTTGTAATGGTATAAAGGACTCTGAAAAAATTGTTCATTGAATGTCCATTGTCTCACAATAAAGTGCATGTATTAAACGCAGTAAAGAGGACTATACTCAGTAAGGAGAAAGGAAAATCTTAATGGTATCCACTAAGCTCATGAATAAAATGAGAGCATATTAAAAAATTGACTATGTTTTTATGTTGATGTATAAATTATATACATTTATAACAAATTCAAAATATATAAAATATATTAACAATAAAATAGTCATATTTAGGTTGACATTCAGAATATAAATTCACTCCTACTAAATATTTTATCAAACAAACAATATTAAGAAAGAGTAGGGAGTTTTACTTTAAAGATAACTGGCATAATTTTGCTAAAAAGAGTAAAAAAGATTTTAGCCATCTCTAATTACAATTCTTCAAGATGTAGTTATCTACTATACCCATACACATCCAGGATAAAAAGAAAAAGAAACAAAATAATAAGAATGATCAGCTTGCTTGTTTCATTTATAGATATTGCTCTGTTCTAGTTTACTTATTTCTTAACATATCTGGAAACATTTCTTTCAATCTAGATTACCGAACACTAAGCAAAGTTAGTGAATATGCTTCATTTTACATCAACTATTCTCTTTTCACCTTAATAGGTATGGTTATTTTTAAAATCACCATTGCCTGGAAACATAATCCTATTTAATTTCCAGGGTTACTTGAAAACCTATAAACCAGACATCTAATCTCAGCTTTCTCCAACCAATGGCAGCCTACCTTCATTTATCTACAGAGTTTTAAAACTAGAATGACTCTAAAAACAGCATGGATTTCTAATAAATCTCTTCAATGCAGCTTTCATGTCCTTATTCCTCAGGCGTAGATCATGGGGTTCAGCATGGGAATCACCAGTGCATAGAACACTGAAGCCATTTTATCAGCACCCAGAGAACGGTTAGTTTGAGGCTGCAAATACACAAAAAGTAGAGTTCCATAGAAGACTGACACTGCTGTAATATGTGAGACACATGTGGAAAAGGCTCTTTTCCTTCCTTCTGATGAACGTATCTTTAGAATGGACAGAAAAAAAATGTTGAAAGAAGGTGCTACGACAGTAATTATGGAAAACACCAAATTTGTAGATGCAGATATATATATTATTGCTTCTGGAACTGAAATATCAGAACAAGACAATGCTAACAGAGGGACGGTATCACAGTAAAAGTGATTGATTACATTGGAAGAGCAATAAGTCATAGAGAATACAGACGATGAAGTTACAATTGATGTACAAAAGCTATAGCGGTATGTGAGGGAAACTAGCAGAAGACAGATCCTCTGAGACACCACCACCATGTAGAGCAGGGGGTTGCAAATGGCCACATAGTGGTCATAGGCCATCACAGCTAAAATGAAAATTTCAGCTACAATGAAAACCAAGAACCCTCCGAGTTGGGTGCCACGTTCATAGTAGGAGGTGGTGTGTTTCTTTACTAAGAAATTGATCAGCATTTTAGGAGCAATGACAGTTGAATTGCGAAGATTGATGATAGCCAAGTTCCAGAGGAAGAAATACATTGGGGTCTGAAGTCAAGAGTCCACACTGGTAAGGGTGATGATGCTTAGGTTTCCTGTCATGGTCAGTCCATAGATGACCAGAAAGACAAAGAAGAGTGGGATCTGGAGGTCTGGACGTTCTGAGACTCCTATGAGAATAAACTCAGTGACTCAGGTGAAATTTCCATTAGCCATGTAAAGGTTTGAAAAGTCATCTGTTTGAAGAAAAAAAGAAGTAGTCACAAACCTTATGGAATTATTTTCCAGTACCGTTATTAGATGTCAAAAGCAATCCTTTGATGAGATTTCCTATTGGTCTCAGTTACTAAACTCAAACTTCTAGGTCTAGTAAACCAACTTTGCAATCATTTACTGAAGAGATGAGACGGGTACGGCAAATTAAACAGATGATCCAGTGTAATGTATATTTTGAAATTTTATTTTCTCATAATCTTATTAAATTATGACTGTTTTAGTAGCTTAAAAAATAGAATGGAGATTCCAATCTGATGCCTCTTGCACAGAGTGTGAGGAAGACATGAAGAATTGCAAGTTCCCTAATAATTCAAGATTTCCCCAGTGGCTTAATGGTAAAAAATCTGCCTGCCAATGCAGGATACGCAAGAGACAGAGGTTCAATCCCTGGATTGGGAAGATCCCTGGGAACAGGAAATGGCAACCTGTTCCAATAGTCTTGCCTGGAAAATTCCATGGACAGAAGACCCTGGTGGGCAACAGTCCTGATGGGGCTCACAGAGTTGGACATGACTGAGTGACTAAGCACACAAATAATTTGGCATCTATTCTTAATTTCCTAATCTGAGATTTCTTGCTTTTTCTTAAGAATAGATAATTTAGCCAATGCTCTACCCCTTTTCATTTATACTGTATTTCTATAGCTTCTATTTGGTCTGTATTGAACTTGCAGATTTGACCATCTATTTCTGTTAAACTCTTTGCTCATTTTTCAGTTTATTACCAGAAAAAAATATATGGAGACATGTTCTCAGATACATTTTTTACATCAACTATTCTCTTTTCACCTTTAAAAAAATTTTTCTCTTTGAAAGTGTTTTCCTCCCTTTCATAGCTCTTTTCCTTCTTGCCCACAAGTTGATACAATTCCTCATATTATTTCAATGTGCTTTTATTTTTAACCATTATTTTTTTATTTATACAATTTTTTAACATTATTTTTTGAATTATGAAATACTTCTGACCTCAATTTTAGTTCATAACTTTACTGATATTTTATCAGTATTTTTGATATTTTTTCATCAATGCAATAATATTAAACATCCTTTTATAGAACTTCTATGGTAATTTCATTACATATATTTGCTAAAGGATCTACATGAGATTATAATACAACTGAATATTTTGCTAGAGATATTTGAAAGGTGATATTTGACCTCACTAAGTTGAGCTTTTTCTCAATAACAATTGATGTCTAGTTGGGGGCACCTGACATAAAGAAGTCTGTTCAGAGTCTCTAAGCTGAGGACTCAGAGAGAAGTTGTAGAGGGTCAAAGTTACATGATCAATTAACGTAAGATTTACCTTTTAGCAACAATTAACATATATATATGCAATATGTTAACAATAATTAATAAAGTAAGCAGGAAGAAACTTTTGTAGATGGTGAATTTGAAACTTTTGTAGATAGTGATGATCTCACTGATGCACACACATCTCTAATCTCATCAAGTTGCAAACATTAAACATGTAGAGTTTTGGCATGTCAATCATAATTCAATAAAGTGTTTTTTAAATCTATATATCATAAATATGTGACATTTCAAAGGCCAGAACTGTTGACATTTCTCTTCTAAACAAAATTAAAACAAAAATTCTACAGTAAGAAAGAAAAAAAAGAGTTGTGACAATGAAAAAGAATCAGAGATATAAGACCAAAATTACTTCTAATATTGTTGAATATTTTATACTGACACCAAACATTCTCTTTGGTCCCTTGAATCATTTTCTTATTTAATTACCAGGTATTTGTTGATTTTCTACTTTTGTCAGGAAATAGCCAAGCTTCAGTTGAATGACTTGTCTCTTACCTCATGGACATACTATTCCAGTAATAGGGAAGAGAGAAAGGGCTGGTAACAAAATATAAGCACAAGATAATTGTAGAGTATTAATTTTAATAAGGACAAGTAACAAAATACACATTAGGATAACCTGGGAGAATTATTTCACACAAGATGTTAAAAGAAGACCTTTTTGAGACATACATTTGAACTAAAACTGAACAGTGAGGCAGAACCAACTTTTGAATGAATCACCGGAAGAACATTCCAGGATTCCGATTTCTTGAAGATGCTGTTTTAGGGTAGAAAATAACTATTCCTTTTCCTGTCTGTTTTTATAGCAAAACTTAATGGAGCCAGTGTAACTAAATAATAATGAGGAAATGGAGACAGTAGAATCATATAATATAGGTCACAGTAAATAGTTGGATTTTATTTTAAGTGAATTCTAAAGCATTGTTAAGTTTGAAGGTAGATAAGGAACACGGTCAGTTTTAAACTTTAAAAAGATAATTCTTGCTGTTATGAAGATAATAATTACATAATTGAAAGGAGGTAGAAATCATGAGTAAAAATTTAAAAGTGAGTAAACAGTTGCTATAGGATTCCTGGTGGAAGATAATGAGCCAAAGTAGAGAAATGGAAATAGAAGATGGTACATTAACAGTTGAGAGCAGAAACAAGAAAGCATCAGCAACATAATTCATGGTGTGGGCTCTATGAGAAAGAGATGAGGGAATGACACTGAGATTAGGAACAAAAAATACTTTTGTGATTTTTTTCTTTTGTGACTGGATCAATATGGTTTTTCCAATTTGGGGGTTATGATTTAAGATGGAGTGATGAAAGTGATATTATGAACTTATTAAACTTTAAGTGTTTATGAGAAATTTAAATATTAATTTAGGCAAGCTACTAAGTAACTCTGGAGCATATTTGGTAAGTTAAACTTGCAGATATTTAGGAAATGAGCCCTAATGATCATACGATATTTTTTCATTGATTTCAAGATTTTTTCATCTGCTTCAACTTTTTTTTTTAATTGTAGCATAACTTCCCAATATGTTTCTCAATATACCTGCATCCTTTTCCACTGAAGACTATCCTCTCTTTTGAGAATCTAGTTTTTCTTTTGTCCTATAACACTGCACTACAGGATGTTGATTCTGTGTCTCTCATGCCTCTTTTTCTTTTTTTCTCAACAAAAAAAATTTTTTTTATTGAATTATAGTTGATTTGGGCTTCCCAGGTGACACAGTGGTAAAGAATCTGCCTACCAATGTGGGAGACTTGAGTTTGATCTCTGGATTAGGGAGATTCGCTGGAGTAGTAAATGGCAACCCACTCTAGTATTTTTGCTTGGGAAATTCCATGGACCTTGTCTACTTTTTAAATTTTGATTTAATGCGATAAAATACATAATATTTTATCTGCCCCATTAAATAATTTATGAGTGAATAGTACAGTATGGTAAATTATAGTTAAATGCTATAGAGTAGATCCATAGATTTTATTCAACTTCCTTAACTGAAACTTTATATACCTGTTGATTAGCAACTCCCTGTATGGTCCAACATACAACTTCTGGGCATTTACTGAAAATAATTTCCACCCAAGATGGAAGGGTCACTGTGGAGAGGTCTGACAGAATGTGATCCACTGGAGAAGGGAACGGCAAACTACGTCACTATTCTTGCCTTGCAAACCCCATGAACAGTATAAAAAGGCAAAAAGATAGGACACTGAAAGATGAACTCCCCAGGTCAGTAGGTGCCCCACTATGCTACTGAAGATCCGTGGAGAAATAACTCCAGAAAGAATGAAGGGATTGAGCCAAAGCAAAACACCACCCAGTTGTGGATGGGACTGGTGATAGAAGCAAGGTTTGATGCTGTAAAGAGCAATACTGCATAGGAACCTGGAATGGTAGGTCCATGAATCAGGGCAAATTGGAAGCGGTCAAACAGAAGATAGCAAGAGTGAACATTGACATTCTAGGAATCAGCAAACTAAGATGGACTGGAATGGGTGAATTTAACTGAGATGACCAGTATAGCTACCACTGTGGGTAGGAATCCCTTAAAGAAATGGAGTAGCCATCGTAGTAAACCAAAGAGTCTGAAATGCAGTACTTGGATACAATCTCAAAAACGACAGAATTCTCTCTGTTCATCTCCAAGGCAAACCATTGAATATCACAGTGATCCAAGTCTATGCCCTGAACAGTAACGCTGAAGAAGCTGAAGTTGAACAGTTCTATGAAGACCTACAAGACCTTCTAGAACTAACACCCAAAAAAGATGTCCTTTTCATTAAAGGGGACTGGGATGCAAAAGTAGGAAGTCAAGAAACATCTGGTATAACAGGCAAATTTGGCCTTGGAATATGAAATGAAGCAGGGCAAAGGCTAATAGAGTTTTGCCAAGAAAATGCACTGGTCATAGCAAACACCATCTTCCAATAACACAAAAGAAGACTCTACACATGTACATCCCCAGATAGCCAACACCAAAATCAGATTGATTATATTCTTTGCAGCCAAAGATGGAGAAGCTCTATACAGTCACCAAAAAACAAGACCAGGAGCTGACTGTAGCTCAGATCATGAAAAATCCTTAATGTCAAATTCAGACTGAAATTGAAGAAAGTGGAGAAAACTACTAGACCATTCAGATATGACCTACATTGAATCCCTTATGACTATACAGTGGAAGTGAGAAATAGATTTAAGGGCCTAGATCTGATAGATAGAGTGCCTGATGAACTATGGATGGAGGTTCATGACATTGTACAGGAGACAGGAATCAAGACCATCCCCAAGAAAAAGAAATGCAATAAAGCAAAATGGCTATCTGAAGAGACCTTACAAATAGCTGTGAAAAGAAGGGAAACGAAAACCAAAGGAGAAAAGGAGAGATATACTGATTTGAATGCAGAGTTCCAAAGAATAGCAAGGAGAGATAAGAAAGCCTTCCTCAGTGATCAATGCAAAGAAATAGTGGAAAACAACAGAATGGGAAAGACTAGAGATCTCTTCAAGAACACTAGAGATTCCAAGGGAGCATTTCATGCAAATATGGGCTCAATAAAGGACAGAAATGGTATAGACTTAACAGAAGTTGAAGATATTAAGAAGAGATGGTAAGAATACACAGAAGAACTGTACAAAAAAGATCTTCATGACCCAGATAATCATGATGGTGTGATTGCTCACCTAGAGCCAGAATGTGAAGTCAAGTGGGCCTTAGGAAGCATCACTACGAACAAAGCTAGTGGAGGTGATGGAATTCCAGTTGAGCTATTTCAAAACCTAAAAGATGATGCTATGAAAGTCCTGCACTCAATATGCTAGCAAATTTGGAAAACTCAGCAGTGACCACAGGACTGGAAAAGGTCAGTTTTCATTCCAATCCTAAAGATGGGCAATGCCAAAGAATGCTCAAACTACTGCACAATTGCACTTATTTCACATGCTAGTAAAGTGATGCTTAAAATTCTCCAAGCCAGGCTTCAGTAATACGTGAACTGTGAGCTTCCAGTTGTTCAAGCTGGTTTTAGAAAAGGCAGAGGAACCAGAGATCAAATTGCCAACATCCGCTGGATCATGGAAAAAGCAAGAGAGTTCCAGAAAAAAAAAAACATCTATTTCTGTTTTATTGACTTAGCCAAAGCCTTTGACTGTGTGGATCACAATAAACTGTGGAAAATTCTGAAAGAGATGGGAATACCAGACCACTTGACCTGCCTCTTGAGAAACCTGTATGCAAGTCAGGAAGCAACAGTTAGAAATGGACATGGAAAAACAGACTGGTTCCAAATAGGAAAAGGAGTACATCAAGGCTGTATATTGTCACCCTGCTTATTTAACTCATATGCAGAGTACATCATGAGAAACGCTGAGCTGGAAGAAGCACAAGCTGGAATCAAGATTGCCGGGAGAAATATCAAGAACCTCAGATATGCAGATGACACCACCCTTATGGCAGAAAGTGAAGAGGAACTGAAAAGCCTCTTGATGAAAGCGAAAGTGGAGAGTGAAAAAGTTGGCTTTTAGCTTAACATTCAAAAAACTAAGATCATGTCATCCGGTCCAATCACTTCATGGCAAATGGATGAGGAACAGTGGAAATAGTGGCTGACTTTATTTTGGGGGGCTCCAAAATCACTGCAGATGGTAATTGCAGACATAAAATTAAAAGACACTTACTCCTTGGAAGGAAAGCTATGGCCAACCTAGATAGCATATTCAAAAGCAGACACATTCCTTTGCCAACAAAGGTCCATCTAGTCAAGGCTATGGTATTTCCAGTAGTCATGTATGGATGTGAGAGTTAGAGTATAAAGAAAGTTGAGTGCCAAAGAATTGATGCTTTTGAACTGTGGTGTTGGAGAGGACTCTTGAGAGTCCCTTGGAGTGCAAGGAGATCCAACCCACCCATCCTAAAGGAAATCAGTCCTACTTGTTCATTGGGAGGACTGATGTTGAAGCTGAAACTCCAATACTTTGGTCACCTGCTGTGAAGAGCTGACTCATTTGAAAAGACCCTGATGCTGGGAGGGATTGGAGGCAGGAGGAGAAGGGGAAAAGAGAGGACGGGATCGTTGGATGGCATCACTGACTCAATGGACATGGGTTTGAGTGGACTCCGGGAGTTGGTGATGGACAGGGAGGCCTGGCGTGCTGCAGTTCATGGGGTCGCAAAGAGTCAGACACGACTAAGCGACTAGATTGAACTGATACCCTACCAAGTTGGTGTTTTTTTTTTGTTTTGTTTTGTTTTTTTGTTTTTTTTTTTAGGAAAGGATATGTCTTGTTATAGATGCAGTTTCTATTCCTGTAGGGTCAGATAGATACCCTGGATGAGGAAATAACAACTCACTCCAGTATTCTGGCTTGGAAAATTCCATAGTGGGGGCTACAGTTCATGGGGTCCCAAAGAGTCAGACACAACTGAGCATGCCTGTGTGCATTAAAGCAGACAAGATACAAAATGTATGCAAAGAGATGACTGCGTTTTGAATCTTCAGAATTGCTGATGGCAGTTAGGAATTATTTGGGCTTAAAGTCTTTCTCCAAAACTCTTAAAAAATCTTCCTATATTTACCAGTCTACTTGCTCAATTTGTAAAGTCTTTTCTTTAAAAATAAAAAAAAGAAAGAAAGAAAAAGAAAAAACATGGACTACGTAGTTAGCAAGTTATCAACTGGTAGAGAAAACAAGAGTCAGACACGACTGAGCGACTGAACTGAACTGAACTGAGAAAACAAATGAATAAAAAATCTCCAAGTTTATGCATGGGAGTTGATCTTATATATAAGAATATGCATATCTTTAAATTAAATCATTTTCAATTTATAAAATATTTAATGGGTGACACAATATTTTAAAATATTCCTTTTAAAATATTGAATTGGTTACATTAACAAAAAAGCCAAATGTTGCATGAGGCAAATACTAAAAACTATTTGTTATTGATCTGAAATTTAAATGCAGCTGAATATTCTGTATTTTATCTGCGAATTCTAATCTTACTGGATTCTAATAGTTAGATTGGTGATGATCTGTGCACTCTTTCTGCACCTGTAATTTCCAAATGCAGCTTTCAGCTTTCACAAGTCAAACAGAACTAGAACATGTTGTCAATTCATGGGATTTTAACGCCTTAAATACTATTCCAGGAAAACCAGTTAAAAAAGGAAATAATGAAATTCCTGTGAGATAAAGAATGATCTGTCAGTGACCATAAAAGTGTCTTTAGTCAGAATCTAAGAATC
Organism: Bos grunniens; assembly: GCF_055505025.1. Classification (NCBI taxonomy): domain Eukaryota; kingdom Metazoa; phylum Chordata; class Mammalia; order Artiodactyla; family Bovidae; genus Bos; species Bos grunniens. The sequence goes on along the minus strand of NC_141179.1, from coordinate 79,833,881 downwards.
AAGGTGAATTACCAACATTAGGTGATCATCAAAATCAACAGCAATGTTTATCTACTCACATTTAAAGAATAATTGCAGTTTTCTGCTCTCAAGTTTCTCTTACTTTTCTCTGAGTAAAGAGAATTTACGCTTTTCTTCTCTCCTTCTGATGTTCCTTGAGGAAGTAGTATGGTATTTATTCAGACATTTTTGTTTAAATTATCTGAGAGATTAAAAAATTGCCTGTAGTTTCTGCTAATTATCCAAGATATTCTGCATATTTCCTAGTGAAAAAGTGTAAGGGGCAATTTTAGGAAAGGAAGAAAACAGCATAAATGATCTGTACAGTTCCATTGAGACCTACAGCCTGTTTTATGTGCTCATTCATTTACACAGACTCAATGATTATAGTAACAATGAAAATGCTACTGTATGGGCTTTAACTCAGCAAAACTGAAACAGTTCCAAAAGTCATGATATAATTGTAAACGAATCATCATTGCATAGAATTTTTTAAATTTATAATTCCAGTAAAAAAAATATGTAGTTGGCACTGGGGTGAAAATATATCATTTAACCTATATGATATAAATATGGAATATAACAATAAACAGAGGAAAACCAAGCTCAGATAAATTATGTAATATGACCAAAGCCATGATGAAATTAAAGCCTCATCTTTAAGTGAGTGGTATACATACTCTGACCTTTAATATGACAAACCCATAACAATTATTGAAATGCAGTGTGTGTTTAAACTATAGTGCTTCCTGAGCTGAGACACCAATACACTTGGATAATGCCCAGTACAACATCATGGAAGGTAAAATTTAACATAAGACAGTACATGCTCTCTCATAACATTTTACCTATACCCTCAGCCTTATGTATTAGAATTGATCAAAAATCATAAACAGCTAAAGATGGATCTAAACTGCATGGATGGGCAAGTTTTGGAAAATGTGTCATTTGTTCCTAATACCTAAATCAAAATATAGAATGTTTTCAGCACCACAGAAACTTCTCCAGTGCTTTATAACCCCTCCACCCTTCCAGGAATAATGGAAATTTCCCTCATTTAACTCCACAAACATTCTCACAACTCTAGCAAATACTACTCTGTTTTCTATCCCTAAACTTATTATCCTGTTTTTGAATTTCATGCACATGGAATCACACAATATTCTCACTCTGGTATCTTTCACTCAGCATAGTGATTTTGAAATTTATCCATGTGTGATTTTATAACTATATGACATCCCACTGCATGTGAGTGCCACAACTCTTCAAACATTGATGGATATTGTGTTTGTGCTGTGCTATTAAAACGTCTAGCATAAAGAGTCCTATATAAGTGTATGTGTGAGTATATATCCATTACTTTCTCCTAGTTAGGGATCTTAGAATAACTAGGATATAGGTCACTGTACATTTAACTTTACAAGAAACTGCAAGATTACCAAACTTATTGTAGCATTTTACATTGGCAAAAGCTGTGCATGAGAATTTCATTTTCACCATATTCTTACCAATATTTGATGTAAAAATTAATACATACACACACATATATATAAATGGACACTGGGATAAAATAACTATATTCCCTGGTGGCTCAGACAGTAAAGAATCTGCCTGCAATGTGGGAGACCTGGGTTCAATCCAAGGAGCAAGCATATTTTAATTTCATAGCTTCAGTCACCATCTGCAGTGATTTTGGAGGCCCCCCAAAATAAAAGTCTGTCTCTGTTTCCATTCTTTCCCATCTATTTGCCATGAAGTGATGGCACCGGATGCTATGATCTTAGTTTTCTGAATGTTGAGCTTTAAGTTAACCCTTTCACTCTCCTCTTTCACTTTCATCAAGAGGCTCTTTAGTTCCTCTTCACTTTCTGCCATAAGGGTGTTGTCATCTGCATATCTGAGGTTATTGATATTTCTCCCGGCAATCTTGATTCCAGCTTGTGCTTCTTCCAGCCCAGCGGTTCTCATGATGTACTCTGCACATAAGTTAAATAAGCAGGGTGACAGTATTCAGCTTTGATGTACTCCTTTCCCTATTTGGAACCAGTCTGTGTTCAAATCTACATCTTACGTTGTCTAAACTTTGCCCATTGAAATTTAAATTTTACTTGATTTTTTGAATTTTACGTGTGCTATGCTATGCTATGCTATGCTAAGTCACTTCAGTTGTGTCTGACTCTGTGCGACCCCAGAGACGGCAGCCCAGCAGGCTCCCCCGTCCCTGGGATTCTCCAGGCAAGAACATTGGAGTGGGTTGCCATTTCCTTCTCCAATGCATGAAAGTGAAAAGGGAAAGTGAAGTCGCTCAGTCATGTCTGACTCCTAGCGACCCCATGGACTGCAGCCTACCAGGCTCCTCCATCCCTGGGATTTTCCAGGCAAGAGTACTGGAGTGGGGTGTCATTGCCTTCTTTGTTCCATGTGCTAGATAAAATAATTTTTGCATATTTTCTCCCTGATATTTTATATTTTGATATTTCTGTTTTGTTCTATGTCCCAGTATCTTATTGTATTACCAAAGAGATTTTTGCTATCATTAGGAGACCAAAAAGTTATCTCCCACAAGAAAAATTCCACAAGTACAAAACAGATTGGAATGCAGGAGATGAAGTGGGTAGAAGAGGCCATGAAGTTTACAAAGTCTCAAACAAAGGTACAGACGAATGCTCTGAAGATCTGAAGGCTGAGCAAGAGCAGGAGAACTGAGAGCCACTCTCTGCTGTCACTTCAAGGATTACTCTAATTTTCTTCTATTGACTATATTGGTTTGTTAGGAACTTAGAATCTATCTTGAACATGGTTATATTGTGCTGTGAATACATGAATATTGTTATCTTCTTCTTAAGAGGGTTGATTTATTTGTTCTTTTTTAATTAGAGCAGGAAATTAACAAGGTTTTGGCAAACTACAAACTCTGCCTTATGGGTGATATCATAAATATTAGTTCATTGATGTTGTTGTTTGTTTGTTTTGGTCTGGGACAACTTAGATCTTCCAGTAACCTACCTGGGTCAGTAGGATAAATGAACTTGGCTCAGGATAAGTGAACTGGACAGCTTTTACAAAGAATGAGGATCTCATTTTCATACACTGTTTCCTTTCTGAAATTCATTGCCAAATTTCTGAGACTATTGTCTAAATTCTGACTTTTTGTTCTTTAGATCAGAAAAAAAAAAAAAAACTAGGTTATTTTTAAGATTTCTATTTGTATGATGCAGACTAGAGCCTTGCCTCAAAATAAATAAAATGGGAAAAACACCCATTCCGTTAGCTTCTAATGCTGTTCAGAATCTCCTCCACACAATGCGCCTTTCTTAACCATCTCCTCATTTACCTTAGAGTTAAAAATTTCATCAGCTTAAAAGAACAGCATGAATTTGTCAGAAATCTCTTTAAGGCAGCCTTCACGTCCTTGTTCCTCAGGCTGTAGATCATAGGATTCAGCATGGGAATCACCAGTGTATAAAACACTGAAGCCATTTTATCAGCACCCATAGAATGGTTAGTTTGAGGCTGCAAATACATGAAAAGCAGAGTTCCATAGAAGACTGACACAGCTGTCATATGGGAAGTGCATGTGGAGAAGGCTCTTTTTCTTCCTTCTGATGAACGTATCCTTAGAATGGACAGAACAATGTTGAAATAAGATGCTACAACGGTAATTATGGAAAACACCAAATTTGTAGATGCAGATACAAGTACTACTGTTTCTGGAAAGGAAGTATCAGAGCAAGACAATGCTATCAGAGGGACGATATCACAGTAAAAATGATTGATTACATTGGAAGAGCAATAAGACATAGAGAATACAGAAGACGAAGCCACAATAGCTGTGGAAAAGCTGTAGAGGTATGTGAGTGAAACTAGCAGAAAGCAGATCCGCCGAGATACAACCACCAGGTAGAGCAGGGGGTTACAAATGGCCACATAGCGGTCATAGGCCATCACAGCTAAAATGAAAATTTCAGCTACAATGAAAACCAAGAACATGCCTAGTTGGGTGGCACATTCATAGAAGGAGGTGGTGTGTTTCTTTACTAAGAAATTGACCAACATTTTAGGAGCAATGACAGTTGAATTGCCAAGATTGATGATGGCCAAGTGCCTGAGGAAGAAATACATGGGGGTCTGAAGCGGAGAGTCCACACTAGTGAGGGTGATGATGCTTAGGTTTCCTGTCACGGTCAGTCCATAGATGACCAGGAAGACAAAGAAGAGTGGCATCTGGAGGTCTGGGCGTTCTGAGACTCCTGTGAGAATAAATTCAATGACTCGGGTGAAATTTTCATGAGCCATGGTAGAGTTTGGAGAGTCATCTGTTTGAGCGAGAAAGGAGAAATGGTTACAGTTTTTAAAAATTGTATTTCCTAGGATTGCCATTAGATGGCATAGGCAATGCCTAGGGTGAGATTTCCTGGAATCATGCTTCCAAATTATACCAGCTCCTCTATTTCTGTTGAAATATAGTGTGTTGCTGGCTACATACATTTTTTAAATGGCAAAAAGAAAAATTTTAAAGGAACCACTTTAAATCAAAAATATTGTACCCACCCTCTAAATTTCTCTTTCAAATTTCCACATTTTATTATTTGCCAGTGTCAATAATACTTTGCCATTCTATGTATTCCTACTTCCTTAGGTCAAGCTTTAATTAATGTTGTCATTGACGAATGTATCATTTTGCTCTCCATGTCATGATTCTCTCAGTTTGGCTGATAGACAAATACCAGTCTTTAATATTTTTTGAGTAGTTAAATTTGTAATCTGAGATTGTTTTTAGAATAATTGAAGAATAAGCTTTAGCCTCATATTCAATGCATTTGACATTCAGGGTCTGTGTCGTCTTTCTACTCACATCACCTCACTCAGCATACACTCAGCCCTACATTTTTTTCTCTTGCCCTCTGTGTCCTTGCTGATATTCAAAAATACCAATTGAACTAAGAGCAACCTAGAAAATAAACATTTCTTCCTAGGTTTTATTTCCTTATTAAGATACTACAGAGTTTCTGTCTTGTTAAATCAAGAAACTGCTGCTGCTGCTGCTAAGTCGCTTCACTCATGTTCGACTCTGTGCGACCCACCAGGCTCTGCAGTCCCTGGGATTCTCCAGGCAAGAACACTGGAGTGGGTTGCCATTTCCTTCTCCAAATCATGCAAGTGAAAAGTGAAAGTGAAGTCGCTCAGTCGTGTCCGACTCTTAGCGACCCCGTGGACTGCAGCCCACCAGGCTCCTCCATCCATGGGATTTTCCAGGCAAGAATACTGGAGTGGGGTGCCATTGCCTTCTCCGAAATCAAGAAACTAGTCTGATGCAAAAATGGATTTAAGGATGGAAGGCGACGCTGGGCCTTTTGGAGCCAGTTCTATTGCTTTTTCCTAGATGACACTGTCTACTGTTTCTCTATTGTGTCCCACTCGGCTTTCAGGCCCTTTCCTCTTTCACAGAGAAGAACCAAATATTGCCTGGTCTGCTATCATGGGTTTTCTTGTAGAATGTGAGACACACTGAATTAGGCAAAGGAATTCAGACATCTGCTACCAATCTTACCAGTTTGAAGTCTTCAGTTCTGCTAAGGATTAGTCTAGCGTTTTTGAGGGTATCTTCATTTTCAGTGTCTTTTTTATTTTCTTCTAAATTTCCAGATTATTTTACCCTATCCATTCATTTTTAATTTTAATTTTCTCCTTAAGAATATATAACATGAGATCTGTTCCATTAAAAGATTTAAGGTTGAATAGACTAGCATTCTTAATTATAGGCACAATGCTGCTCCTCTCTAGAACTTATTCATCTTCCTTTACTGAAATTTGATATCTGTTGATTAGCAATTCCTCATATGGTCCAACTTACAACTTCTGGGTAGTTATCAAAAAGAATTGCTATAAGAATCTTAAAGAGATAGTGATACTCTGCCCATTCTTCTTATTTTGCAAAGGATATCTTTGGTCATTTTTGACCATTCTGATGCAACATTTATATGCTTCTATTTAGGGCTAACATTAGAGCACACAGGATACAAAAAATATGCAAAGACATAACTGATATTTCAATCTTCAGACCTGGTGATAAGAGTTAGGAACTACTTGAGGTTCATGGCTTTCTCCTTAACTCTTAAAAAAGTATTCTATTCATTTATTAGTTTACTCAATCAGTAAAGTCATTCCTGAAAAAAAAAGAAAGTAAGCAACCATTAGGGAAAACAATCAACTAAAAATTCTCCAAGTTCATGTGTGGGAATTGATTCTCATATAGAAGAATATACATATCCTTCTATTAAGATTATTTTCAGTTTATAAAATGTTTCATGGGTAATACATATCTTAAAGTATTTTTCAAATATTGCATTGGATATATTTATAGAAAATTCAAATATTATATGAGACAGGTACTAAGAAGTATTTGTCATTGATCTGAAATTTAAATGCAACTGAACATCTTATATTTTATCTGGAAATTCTAATCTTACTGGATTTTAGTAGATTAGATTGCTCATGATTTTTTCAGATATATCTAACTCCCTCTGCACTTAAAATATCCACATCTGACTTTCAGCTTTCATAAATAAAATAGATATATGACTTCTAGTCAGTTCATGGGTAATGCTCTGACACTACCACAGTATTCCAGGGAAACAATTTAACAACAACAAAAAATAATAATAATGGAGTTTTTGTGGTTAAAGAATATCTGTCAGTGTCTATAAAAGTGTTCATAGTCAGAATCTAAGAAACAAGGGAAATGATCAATGTAAAGGTGATAATCAAAATCAACAATTTCTGTCTACTCACGTTAATGAAGAATTGGATTTTCTCCTCTCAAATTTCTCTGACTTTTCTTTGAGTAGGGAGAATTTATGCTTTTCATATCTCTTTGTGATGTTTCCTGAGAAAGTATTAATAGCATGTGAGTTATTCAAATGATTTCTCTTAAATATAAAGAGAGATTTAAAAATGATTGCTTGCATGCCTACCTCTCCTCAGGGATATCTGGCCTAGTCTCTAGTGAACAATTGTAAGGAATAATTTAAAGAAAGGCAGAAAACAGCATAATGATCTTTACAGTTCCACGGAGACCCACGTGACAAAAGTACTCAATCTCTGACACAGAGTCAATGATCAGAACAACAATGAAAAAGACTAACATGCTTTATTGCAGCAAAATTGGAACAGTTTCAATAGTCATGATAAAATTGGAAGTTAATCACCACCATTGCATATAATTTATTTGTTTATTATTCCAGTAAAAACATGTCATAGGCGCTGCATTAAAAATATACCATTTAACCTAAATGAGGTGCATATTACTATTCCCAGATTCAGAGGACACTAATCTCAGATAAACTATGTGATTTGACCAAAGATGTGTAAATGATGACTAGAAGATTTGAAATTAAAGCCTTGTCTTTAAATGAGTGATATACATGCATTTTCTTTTCATATGACAAACACATAACAATTATTATAATGCAAAGTGTTGCAATAATAGTTGTCTAAATCATAGAGTTTCCTGAGCTGAGATCTACCACTTTCGCACGATGTTCACATAGTCTCATAGAAGATAAAATCTAATATAAGGAAATGCATTCCCTCTCATAACATTTAACCTATGTTCTCTTCTTCTATGAATTCCTTTTGCTTTAGAATTAAGGAAAATTTGCATACAGTAAAAGATGGCGTTAAATTGTACAAATGGGTAAGTTTTGGAAAATGTGCCATTTGTTCCTAATACCTGAATCAAGATAACATTTCAACACCACAGACATTTCCATGATACTTTATAATCCCCGCTTCTTGGCTACTCCCATCATAAAGGCAATTTCCCTCAGACCTTAACTTCCAAATGCTGCTCTGGTTTCTATCCCTAATCTCATTTTCCCTGTTTCTGAATTTCACATAAGTGAAACCACACAATAAATATTCTTAGTCTGTATCTTGCACTGAGCTTAATTGTTTTGAAATTCAGCTGCTGAGTTTATATGGATGCATATAGTCCTCTGCATACATATATCTGATCTTACTCATTCTCTTACCAATAGATATTTGAGTTTCGGTTTATTATAAAATATATTGTATAAACACCCTTATAAAAGCATATGTGTGTATATATGTATTATTTTTACTAGTTATAGATCTAAGAGGTAATTCAGTTCAGTTCAGTTCAGTTCAGTCACTCAGTCATGTCCAACTCTTTGAGAACGCCCATTTTAATTGTTTTCTTCTTTTTATTGATTTTTTGAATACTAAAAGTTTGCTAGATAAAACTACTTTTTCAGATTTTTTTCCCTAGACTCTCTTGCTTCTGATGTTTCTGTTTAGTCCTGTCTCAAGTTGCTACAGTGATACAACTCAGAGTTGTGCAGCCAGTAGGAAGGGCAGAAAACCCTCTCCCACCAAAAAGTTCCAAACAAAGCTGTTTCAGATACAGGAGATGAAGTGGGTAGGAGAGGCCATAAAACTGATAAAACTGCAAGCCAAGACACGTAGAGGAACATTCTGAAGACAGAAAAGGAAGCAGGAAAACTAGGAATCTCTCTCTGTCATTACTTCAAAAGAAAGAAGGAAAAGAAAGTGAAGTTGCTCAGTCGTGTCCAACTCTTTGCGATTCTGTGGACTGTAGCCTACCAGGCTCCTCCGTCCATGGGATTCTCCAGGCAAGAGGACTCGAGTGGGTTGCCATTTCCTTCTCCAGGGGATCTTCCTGACCCAGAGATCGAACCTGGGTCTCCCGCATTGCAGGCAGACACTTTACCCTCTGAGACACCAGGGAAGCCCCAAGAATCAGATCAGATCATATCAGTCGCTCAGTCGTGTCCGACTCTTTGTGATCCATGAATCGCAGCACGCCAGGCCTCCCTGTTCATCGCCAACTCTCGGAGTTCACTCAGACTCACATCCATCGAGTCAGTGATGCCATCCAGCCATCTCATCCTCTATTGTCCCTTTCTCCTCTTGCCCCCAATCCCTCCCAACATCAGAGTCTTTTCCAATGAGTCAACTCTTTGCATGAGGTGGCCAAAGTACTGGAGTTTCAGCTTTAGCATCATTCCTTCCAAAGAAATCCCAGGGCTGATCTCCTTCAGAATGGACTCCTTGCCCATGGTCCTGCATCTCCCACGCTGGATGCCAAGCCTGAGCTCCTGGACACTCAGACTCCCAGTGCATAAGGACCAGGACAGATAATGTCCTGGGAAGGATGACAGAAGACAAGAGGAAGAGAGACACATCACACATAGGCCTGGCCCGCATGCCTGGGGTAGAACTGCCTCCCTCAAAGGCCTGGCTCCCACCACCTCCTCCTAGGAACCCCTTGAACTTTAGGGCCGACCTGGACCCAAGACCTCTGTCAGTAGTGATGACCCTGGGTATCAGGTCCCAAACCCACTTTCAATCTTTGTGGTCAGTAAAATATTCTCAGAGCAGGACAAGCATTGTTTGCTTGGGGAGAGTTGTAACTGGTGCTGAAGAGCCCCTCATACCCTTTCCCAAGCCTGGCGCCAAGCTGGGGATACAGCAGTGAACAGAATGGACTGGTTGGATCTCCTGGCACTCCAAGGGACTCTCAAGAGTCTTCTCCAACACCACAGTTCAAAAACATCAATTCTTTGGCGCTCAGCCTTCTTCACAGTCCAACTCTCACATCCATACATGGCCACAGGAAAAACCATAGCCTTGACTAGACAAACCTTTGTTGGCAAAGTAATGTCTCTGCTTTTGAATATGCTATCTAGGTTGGTCATAACTTTCCTTCCAAGGAGTAAGTGTCTTTTAATTTCATGGCTGCAGTCACCATCTGTAGTGATTTTGGAGCCCAGAAAAATAAAGTCTGATACTGTTTCCACTGTTTCCCCATCTATTTCCCATGAAGTGATGGGACCGGATCCCATGATCTTCGTTTTCTGAATGTTGAGCTTTAAGCCAACTTTTTCACTCTCCACTTTCACTTTCATCAAGAGGCTTTTTAGTTCCTCTTCACTTTCTGCCATAAGGGTGGTGTCATCTGCATATCTGAGGTTATTGATATTTCTCCCGGCAATCTTGATTCCAGCTTGTGTTTCTTCCAGTCCAGCGTTTCTCATGATGTACTCTGCATAAAAGTTAAATAAACAGGGTGACAATATACAGCCTTGACAAACTCCTGTTCCTATTTGGAACCAGTCTGTTTTTCCATGTCCAGTTCTAACTGTTGCTTCCTGACCTGCATACAAATTTCTCAAGAGGCAGATCAGGTGGTCTGGTTTTCCCATCTCTTTCAGAATTTTCCACAGTTTATTGTGATCCACAGCCCCAAGAATACTGGAGTGGATTGCCCTGTCCTCCTCCAGGGGATCTTCCCAACCCAGGGATCAAACTCGGATCTCTCACATTGCAGGCAAAATTTTTTTTTCACTTCTTATTTTTTTATTTTATTTTATTTTTTAACTTTATAATATTGTATTGGTTTTGCCATATATTCTTTACCATCTGAGCCACCAAGGAAACCCTATCACTTCAAACATTACTCTAATTTTTTTGCATTGAATATACTGGTGTGTTAGGAAATCTGGAGTCTATTTTGGACATGGTGACACTCTGCTCTGAAGATATCTGAATATTGTCATCTTCTTAAGTGAGTTGATTTTATTTTTTCTTTTTTAAAATTAACAAGGTTTGTGTTAAACTACAGACTTCATGGATGATTTCATAATACTAGTTCATATTTTAGTGTTGTCTGGGGTACTGGAATTGTCCCCCACAGCCACATGCATCAGGATAAGTGAACTGGAAAATTCATACAAAGAATAAGGATCTGACTTTCATTGGCTCTTTTTTTCTTCAATTCAGCCCCCAAATTCTGTGACTATTGACTCAAACATTTTTATTCTTTAGATCAGAAAACCTGGGTTGTATTCAGGATTTCTATTTGAATGGTGCAAACTAGGACCTTTCCTCAAAATAGTAATTGCAAAATGGGAAAATAACCTATTTGTTTGGCTTTTAATGCTGTAAGAATCTCCTCCACCCAATGGCAGCCTATCTTAACCATCTCTTCATTGACCTATAGAGTTCAAAAAGACATCAACAGCACGAATTTGTCAGAAATCTCTTCAAGGCAGCATTCACGTCCTTGTTCCTCAGGCTGTAGATCATGGGGTTCAGCATGGGAATCACCAGTGTATAAAACACTGAAGCCATTTTATCAGTTTCTAATGAATGGTTATTTCGAGGCTGTAAATACACGAAAAGCAGAGTTCTATAGAAGACTGACACAGCTGTCACATGTGAAGTGCACGTGGAGAAGGCTCTTTTCCTTCCTTCCAATGAACGTATCCTTAGAATGGACAAAATGATGTTGAAATAAGATGCTACAACTACAGTTATAGAAAACATCAAGTTTGTAGATGCAGATATGAATACTACTGTTTCTGGAAAGGAAGTATCGGAGCAGGACAATGCTAAGAGAGGCACAATATCACAGTAAAAATGATTGATTACATTGAAAGAGCAATAAGCCATTGAAAATACAGAAAAGGAAGTCACAATCGATGTGGAAAAGCTGTAGAGGTATGTGAGGGAAACTAGCAGAAAGCAGGCCTGTCGAGACACCACCACCATGTAGAGCAGGGGGTTACAAATGGCCACATAATGGTCATAGGCCATCACAGCTAAAATGAAAGTTTCAGCTACAATGAAAACCAAGAACCCACCTAGCTGAATGGCACATTTATAGAAGGAGGTGGTGTGTTTCTTTACTAAGAAGTTGATCAGTATTTTAGGGGCAATGACAGTTGAATTGCCAAGATTGATGATGGCCAAGTGCCTGAGGAAGAAATACATGGGGGTCTGAAGTCGAGAGTCAACACTGGTGAAGGTGATGATGCTTAGGTTCCCTGTCACGGTCAGTCCATAGATGACCAGGAAGACAAAGAAGAGTGGGATCTGGAGGTCTAGACGTTCTGAGACTCCTATGAGAATAAACTCAGTGACTCGGGTAAAATTTCCATTAGCCATATAACGGTTTTGAAACTAATCTATTTGGGGAAGAAAAGAAAATGTGGTTACAAACTTTCAAGTAATTATTTTCATGGATTGTCATTAGATGACAAGGGCAATTCTTGGGGTGGGGTTTCCTGAAGTCATGTTTCCAAATTACATCAGTTCCTCTAATTCTGCTGAAATCTAGTGTGCTCCAGCTTATATAGCTTTCCTAAATGGAAAAAAAAAAAAAAAATGAATGTGAAAAAGCAGCCACTGTAAAGCACAAACATTGTATCCATCCTCTAATTTTCTCTGTCAGAGTTCCACATTGTATTTTTTTTTTTTTTTTTTTTGCCAATTTTCATGATATTTGCCATCGTAAGCATCCCATCACCTACCTCCTGAGGTCAAGCTTGCATTAACACTGTCATGGACTATTGTACCCTTCTGGTCTCCACGTCATGATTCATATTAGCTGATAGGCAGATAGCAGTCATTAAAACTTTTGGGTAGCATGTAATCTGAGATATTTTTAGAATAATTGAAAAAAGCTTTAGCCTTGTTTTCAATGCATTCCACAATCAGATACATATAATTTTTTCTATTCATATCACATCAGACCAGGCTTTTTGAACTCTAAATTTTCATCTCAGTCTTTCTGTTTCCCTGCTGATCTTCAAAAGGACCAGTTGCACTAAGAGCACACAACCTAGTATATAAATCTTTTATTCTTAGCTGTTATTCTCTCATGCTGCAGAGGTTCTGATTTATCAAACCAGGAATCTAGTCTAGTCCAAGGAGTGGGGTTGAGAAAGAAAGGTGATCCTGAAGGTTGCTGAGACAGATCTATTCCTCTTTCCTACATAGTATTTTTGCTGTTTCTCTGGGCTTCCGTGGTGGCCCAGGTGGTAAAGAGTCTGCAGGCAATGCAGGAGACCCAGGTTCCATCCCTAGAAGATTCCCTGGAGAAGGAGATGGCTGTTTCTCTGCCGAGTCCCACTCTGCTTTCAGGCTCCTTCCTCACACACAGATAAGGACCAGGTGTTTCCTGGTCTGCTCTCATGGGTTTCATTGGACAAAGAGAGACACATTGGATTAAGCAAAGGAATTCAGATTTCTGGTATCAGTCCTATGACTCTGAAGTCTTCAGCTGTGCTAGGATTACTCAAATGCCTACTGAGGGTATCTCCATGCTCAATGTCAGTAATTATCTCTTTCTGAAATTCCAGATTCTTTTACCTTGCCCATTCTTTTTTAATTTTGATTTTAATTTTCTGCTTTAAGGATATATAGCATGTGATCTGCCCCATTAAATGATTTATGGGTCAATTATACAGTATTGTTAATTTAAGTTACTATATTGTACAGTGGATCTCTATATCTTATTCAATCTTATGTAAATGAAACTATATTTGTTGATTAGCAATTAATTCCCCATGTGATTCAACTTACAACTTCTGGTTATTTATCCAATAGAACTGCTTCAGTATCTTAAATATATAGGAATACACTGCCAATTCTTCTTCTTTGGGAAAAGGTATTTCTGGTCATTTTTTTAATATCCTAGTGCAACATTTTATATCCTTCCATGAGGACTAACATTTAGAGTAGACAGAATACAAAAAGTATGCAGTGGGAAGACTGACTTTTCAATCTTCAGTCCTGGTGATAGCAGTTAGGAGTTAGGTCGGGTTCATGACTTTCTTATAGCTCTTAATAAATCATTATACTTTTTTACCAGTCTACTCACTAAGTTTGTAAAATCTTTTTTGAAAAACAAACAAACAAGTGCTAAGAAACCAGCAAGAAAAACAAACAAGTAAAAATTATCCAAGTTTATGCATGGGAGTTATTTTCATACTGAAGAATATGCCTATCTATATATTAAAATTATCTGGGGGCTTCCCTGGTGGTTCAGCTGATAGAGAATTCCCCTGCAATGTGGGAGACCTGGGTTCAATCCCTGGATTGGGAAGATCCTCTGGAGATGGGAACAGCTACTCATTCTGTTATACCCACAATATTCTGGTCTGGAGAATTCAGTCCATGGGGTCACAAAGAGTTGGACACGACTGAGCAACTTTCACTTCACTTCACTTCAGAGACAATTTTAAAACAAATAAAATTATTTTAGGTATATACAATATTTCATTAATAATATGTAAATTATTATTTTTCAAATATTTTATTGGGCATATTTACAAAACCAAATATTATATTAAATACTAAAAAGTTTTTGTTATTGATCTGAAATTTAAATGCCACTGAGCAACCTGTATTTTATCTGGAAATCCTAACATAAATGGATTCTCTTAGATTGCATCGGTGATGATTATTTTCAGGTACCTGTAACTTCTTCACTTGCAATATCCAAATACCACTTTTGACTTTCACAAATTGAAGGATAAATGACATGTAGTCAAGTCATATGATTAATGCCTTTAACACTACCATTCTATTCCAGGGAAACCAGTTAGCAAAGGAAATAATGAAATGTTTGTGGTGTAAAGAATAAGCAGTCAGTGACCATGATAGTGTCCTTAGTCAGAATCTAAGAATCAAGGGAAATTACCAACACCAGAGTTGTTATCAAAATCAATATTTTCTATGTGCTCACCTTTATGAAGAACTGAATTTTCTGCTCTTCTGTTCTCCTGATATTTCTTTGGGTAGAGAGAATATATGCTTTTCCTCTTTCTTTGTAATGTCCCTGAGGAAGTAGTATGGAATTTAAATCATCTGAGAGATTTAGCAAAGAAATTGCCTGTGGTGCCTGCTAATTCTCCAGGATATTTTGCATATTCTCTAGTGGAAAAATTGTAAGGAATAATTTAAGGAAAGGAAGAAAGCAGCGTAAATGATCTGTAGAGTTCCATGGAGACCTACATATCATAAAGTATTTACTCACAGAGTCAGTGATTTAAATAACAATAAAAGCATTACTGTATGAGTTCTATTTCAGCAAAACTGGAACAGTTTGAAAAGTCATGATAAAACTGTAAATGAATCATCATCACTGCATAGAGGTTTTTTTTTTAATTTTTCCAGTAAAATAAATAGTAGGCCCTGGGTTAAAAATATAGCATTTGACCTATATGATATAGATATTACTATCCCCACATCAAGAGAACACCGAGCTAAGATAAACTATTTCATTTGATCAAAAACATGTAATTGGTGACTAGACTATTTGAAATTAAAACCTCATCTTTGAGTGATATACATACATTGGCCTTTAATATGACAAACACATAATTCCTGCAGTAAAATGTGTTACAATAATAATAGTCTAAATGGTAGTGTTTTCTGAGCTGTTTCATCATTCTTGCATAATGTTCAGCACAACTTCATAGATATTAAAATGTAACAGAAGATAATATATTCCCTCTCATAACATTTAGCCATGCTCTCTTCCTCTATTAATTCCTCAGGCAGAATTGAGGGGAATTCGATATAGTTAAAGATGGATCTAAAATGTAAAAATGGGTATGTTTTAATAAATGTGCCATTTGATCCTAATACCTAGTCAAGATATAGAACATTATCAACACCAAAAATGGTCCCTGATATTTTAAATGCCCCCAAAATATCCCTACACCCTAGGCTACTCCCATTATAATGATGAACAACATCCCCCAACTTCTACTTATTGCTGCTATAAGCTTATTTTCCCTGTTTCTGAATTTCATATAAGTGGAATCACACAATAAATAGTCTCAAATAAGCAGTCTTTCACTCAGCATAGTGATACTGAAATTTATCTGTGCTGCATTTATACAGATACATAATAATTGACTACATGCATATATCCCATCTTTAACCGTCCTCTCATTGAATTTTGGCTTGTTGTAATAAGTCTAGTGTTAACACTCCTATATAACTGTATATGTGCAGATATATGGGGCTTCCTGGGGATAAAGAACCTGCCTGCCAATGAAGGAGACATAAGATGAGATGCAGTTTCCATCCCTGGGTTGGAAAGATCCTCTAGAAGAGGGCATGCAACCCACTCCAGTATTCTTGCCTAGTGAATTCCATGGACAGAGGAGTCCATAGTGTCGCAAAGAATTGGGTGCAACTAAAGTGACTTAGCATGATGTGTATCAGATCAGATCAGATCAGTCGCTCAGTCGTGTATGTGTATAGAGGTATTAATTTCCCTAGTGATAGATCTATGCGGGAAGTTACTGGAACATAGATAAATATATATTTAACTTTATAACAAACTGCAGATTTCTAAGCTAACTGTTGCATTTTCATTACCTAAAACCATGTATGAGAATTCATACTTTCCCCACATACTTGCCAATATTTGCAGTCAAAATCTAAAAAAAAAGATTTATAAATTGAAACTGGGATAAAAAATAATATTGTGAATTTGATTTTCACTTACTTGATGATTAATAATACTGAACACTTTTCTATATACTTATTGTTCATTCATATATCTCCATCTTAAATGTCTAAATTTTGTTCATTTTAATTAAGACTTTTCTTTTCATTGATTTTTAGAATTTTTATAATTGTGATTGATAAAATTACTCTTTCAAATTTTATTTGAGAAGTTTTACTTTTTGATTTTTCTCTTTAGCACTTTGACCCACGATCTTGCAGTTTTACAAAGAAGAGTTTTGCTACCACTGAAGAAGACAGAACAGTCTCTTCCACCAAACAGTTCTATGTGTACAAAACAGATTGGGATGAAGATGGTGAAGTGGGTAGGAGAGGACATAAAGCTGAAAAATTCCCAACCTAAGATACACAGACTGACACTGAAGCCTGAGAAGGGAGCAGGAGAATGCAGAATCACTCTCTGTTGTCACTTCAAGGATTACGCTAATTTTCTTGAAAACATTGATGTTCAGGGGACTTGGAGTCTGTGTTGGATATGGGGACATCATATTGTGAACATTTTTAAATATTGTTATAATCTTAAGAGAGTTTATTTTATTTGTTCCTTTCCTTTTTTTATTTTAGAAAAAATTAACAAGGTTGTGTCAGACTACAAACTTTGTCTCATGAGTGGTTACATAAATATGTCTTTATATTTTTAGCCTTGTCTGGGATTCCTGGGTAGTTCAGTGGTAAAGAATGCACCTGCAGGAGACTCAGGAGACATGGGTTTTATCCCTGGATCAGGAAGATCTCCTGGAGGAAGAAATGGCAACCCATTTGAATATTCTTGCCTGGAAAATTCAACAGAAAGAGGAGCCTGGCGGGCTACAGTCCATGGGGTCTCAAAGTGTCAGACATGACTGGGCACATGTATGCACACACACACACACACACAGCCTTTCCTGGGATACTAAAGTCTCCACACCTACATGCCTCGAGACCAGTGAATTGCACAGATTTTGTACAAATAATATGGATCTGACTTTCACTAGCTGTTTACCCCCAAAATTTCTGTGGCTGTTGTCTCAAATTTTTCACTTTTTAGATTAGAAAAAAGGGCTTGTAAGATTTAAGATTTCTGTTTGAAAGATGTGAACTAGGACCTTTTCTCAAAACAGAAATTGTAAAATCAGAAAATCATCCATTCCTTTAGCTTCTAATGTTGTTCAGACTATATTCCACACAGTGGTAGCCTATCTTAACCATCTCTTCAGTGACCTATAGAGTTCTAACACTACATTAATAATTGGTAAGAAATTTCCTTAAGGCAGCCTTCACTTCCTTGTTTCTCAGGCTGTAAATCATGGGATTCAGCATGGGAATCACCAGTGTATAAAACACGGAGGTCAATTTGTCAGCATCCAGTGAATGGTTATTTCGAGGCTGCAAATACAGAAAGACCAGAGTTCCATAGAAGACTGACACAGTTGTCATATGTGAAGCACATGTGGAGAAGGCTCTTTTCCTTCCTTCTGATTAGCGTATCCTTAGAATGGACAAAATGATGTTGAAATAGGATGCTACAACTACAGTTATGGAAAACATCAAGTTTGTAGATGCAGATATGAATACTACTGTTTCTGGAAAGGAAGCATCAGAGCAAGACAATGCTAACAGAGGGACGGTATCACAGTAAAAATGATTGATTATATTGGAAGAGCAATAAGACACAGAAAATACACTACATGAAACCACAACAGTTGTGGAAAAGCTATAGAGGTATGTGAAGGAAACTAGCAGAAAGCAGGCCTGTCGAGACACCACTGCCATGTAGAGCAGGGGGTTACAAATGGCCTCATAGCGGTCATAGGCCATCACAGCTAACATGAAAATTTCAGCTACAATGAAAACCAAGAACCTGCCTAGTTGGGTGGCACATTCATAGAAGGAGGTGGTGTGCTTTTTTACTAAAAAGTTGATCAGCATTTTAGGGGCAATGACAGTTGAATTGCCAAGATTGATAATGGCCAAGTGCCTGAGGAAGAAATACATTGGGGTCTGAAGTCGAGAGTCCACACTGGTGAGGGTGATGATGCTTAGGTTCCCTGTCATGGTCAGTCCATAGATGACCAGGAAGACAAAGAAGAGTGGGATCTGGAGGTCTGGGCGTACTGAGACTCCTGTGAGAATAAACTCAGTGACTCGGGTGAAATTTCCGTTAGCCATGTATGAGTTTGGAAAGTCATCTATATGGAAGAAAAAGAGACTTGGTTAGAAATTAAGGAATTATCTTCTAGGACTGTCAATAGATGGCAAAAGCATCCCTTGGATGAGATTTCCTCAAAGAATTTATTGAACTCATGTTTCTAGGTATTAAATCAAATTTGGATTCATCTATTAAAGAGAATATTCAAGTGTGGCAAATTAAATAGGTGATCCAACATTATGAATATTTCAAAGATCCAATCCATTGAATTTTATTAAGTTATGGATATCTTATTAGCTTGAAAATATTTAAAGCCATGATTCATACCATGCCATCATATTGATATCTTCTGCACTGAGTGTGAGAAACTCTTGAGTAATTGTATGTGTCCAAATAATTCAATGTCCCTTGTGATCTCTAATTTGAAAATATTTGCTTCTTCTGAATAATGCATAATCTAGTCATTTTTAAATATTATTTAGTTGCTAAATCATGTCCAACTCTTTTTTTGTGACCCCATGGACTGTAAATTGTCAGGCTCCTCTGTCCCTGTGATTTTCCAGGCAAGAATACTAGAGTGGGTTGCTATTTCTTTCTCCAGAGGATCTTCCTGATCCACGGATCAAACCAACGTCTCTTGCATTGGCAGGTGGATTCTTCACCACTGTACCACTGATCCAATCACCATTCTGTCCTCTTTTCTTTATTCCATCCTTGTACTAACATTTAGTCAATGTAGACTGAAATTGCAAATTCTGTCATTTTTACACTTTAGATAATTTTTATTGCTGTAATAATGCTAAACATTTTATTTTCATAAGGCTTCTCTGAAAATTACATTGTATATAGTTGCCAAAGAATCAGCATGGAATTATGATATAATATTTTCCTAGAAATATCTGCTTGAAGGATAGCTTCCTGTTACTAAATAAGCCAATTATAGTCCCTTCTCACTTTTAACTGTTCTCAGTAATGGTCTGTGGCCTTAAATGTTCTATCACAGTCTCTTATACGAAAAGGTAAAATTTAAATCCAAAGAATCAACACTATTTCATCATTTAACATAAGATCTACCCTCGAATGAAAATTTAATTATGTATATGTATAAAATAATCATAATAAAATGGGCAAGATAATCATATGGTTTTTGTTTTTCAATTTGTTAATGTGGTGTATTACATTGATTGATTTGCGGATATTGAAGAATCCTTGCATCCCTGGGATAAAGCCCACTTGGTCATGGTGTATGATCTTTTTAATGTGTTGTTGGATTCTGATTGCTAGAATTTTGTTTAGGATTTTTGCATCTATGTTCATCAGTGATATTGGCCTATAGTTTTCTTTTTTTGTGGCATCTTTGTCAGGTTTTGGTATTAGGGTGATGGTGGCCTCATAGAATGAGTTTGGAAGTTTACCTTCCTCTGCAATTTTCTGGAAGAGTTTGAGCAGGATAGGTGTTAGCTCTTCTCTAAATTTTTGGTAGAATTCAGCTGTGAAGCCGTCTGGACCTGGGCTTTTGTTTGCTGGAAGATTTTTGATTACAGTTTCAATTTCCATGCTTGTGATGGGTCTGTTAAGGTTTTCTATTTCTTCCTGGTCGAGTTTTGGAAAGTTGTACTTTTCTAAGAATTTGTCCATTTCTTCCTCGTTGTCCATTTTATTGGCATATAATCGTTGATAATAGTCTCTTAGGATCCTTTGTATTTCCATGTTGTCTGTTGTGATCTCTCCACTGTCATTTCTAATTTTATTGATTTGATTTTTCTCCCTTTGTTTCTTGATGAGTCTGGCTAATGGTTTGTCAATTTTATTTATCCTTTCAAAGAACCAGCTTTTGGCTTTGTTGATTTTTGCTATGGTCTCTTTTGTTTCTTTTGCATTTATTTCTGCTCTAATTTTTAAGATTTCTTTCCTTCTACTAACCCTGGGGTTCTTCATTTCTTCCTTTTCTAGTTGTTTGAGGTGTAGAGTTAGGTTATTTATTTGACTTTTTTCTTGTTTCTTGAGGTGTGCCTGTATTGCTATGAACTTTCCCCTTAGGACTGCTTTTACTGTGTCCCACAGGTTTTGGGTTGTTGTGTTTTCATTTTCATTCGTTTCTATGCAAATTTTGATTTCTTTTTTGATTTCTTCTGTGATTTGTTTGTTATTCAGCAGCGTGTTGTTCAGCCTCCATATGTTGGAATTTTTAATAGTTTTTCTCCTGTAATTGAGATCTAATCTTACTGCATTGTGGTCAGAAAAGATGCTTGGAATGATTTCTATTTTTTTGAATTTACCAAGGCTAGCTTTATGGCCCAGGATGTGATCTATCCTGGAGAAGGTTCCATGTGCGCTTGAGAAAAAGGTGAAATTCATTGTTTTGGGATGAAATGTCCTATAGATATCAATTAGGTCTAACTGGTCTATTGTATCGTTTAAAGTTTGTGTTTCCTTATTAATTTTCTGTTTAGTTGATCTATCCATAGGTGTGAGTGGGGTATTAAAGTCTCCCACTATTATTGTGTTATTGTTAATTTCTCCTTTCATACTTGTTAGCATTTGTCTTACATACTGCGGTGCTCCCGTGTTGGGTGCATATATATTTATAATTGTTATATCTTCTTCTTGGATTGATCCTTTGATCATTATGTAGTGACCTTCTTTGTCTCTTTTCACAGCCTTTGGAGAACATAGGCAAAACACTCTCTGACATACATCACAGCAGGATCCTCTATGACCCACCTCCCAGAATATTGGAAATAAAAGCAAAAATAAACAAATGGGACCTAATTAAACTTAAAAGCTTCTGCACATCAAAGGAAACTATTAGCAAGGTGAAAAGACAGCCTTCAGAATGGGAGAAAATAATAGCAAATGAAGCAACCGACAAACAACTAATCTCAAAAATATACAAGCAACTCCTACAGCTCAACTCCAGAAAAATAAATGACCCAATCAAAAAATGGGCCAAAGATCTAAATAGACATTTCTCCAAAGAAGACATACAGATGGCTAACAAACACTTGAAAAGATGTTCAACATCACTCTTTATCAGAGAAATGCAAATCAAAACCACTATGAGGTACCATTTCACACCAGTCAGAATGGCTGCGATCCAAAAGTCTACAAATAATAAATGCTGGAGAGGGTGTGGAGAAAAGGGAACCCTCTTACACTGTTGGTGGGAATGCAAACTAGTACAGCCACTATGGAGAACAGTGTGGAGATTCCTTAAAAAACTGGAAATAGAACTGCCTTATGATCCAGCAATCCCATTGCTGGGCATACACACTGAGGAAACCAGAAGGGAAAGAGACACGTGTACCCCAATGTTCATCGCAGCACTGTTTATAATAGCCAGGACATGGAAGCAACCTAGATGTCCATCAGCAGATGAATGGATAAGAAAGCTGTGGTACATATACACAATGGAGTATTACTCAGCCATTAAAAAGAATACATTTGAATCAGTTCTAATGAGGTGGATGAAACTGGAGACTATTATACAGAGTGAAGTAAGCCAGAAGGAAAAACATAAATACAGTATACTAACGCATGTATATGGAATTTAGAAAGATGGTAACGATAACCCTGTGTACGAGACAGCAAAAGAGACACTGATGTATAGAACAGTCTTATGGACTCTGTGGGAGAGGGTGGGAAGATTTGGGAGAATGTCATTGAAACATGTGAAATGTCATGTATGAAACGAGATGCCAGTCCAGGTTCAGTGCACGATGCTGGATGCTTGGGGCTGGTGCGCTGGGAAGGCCCAGGGGGATGGTATGGGGAGGTTGGGAGGGAGGAGGGTTCAGGATGGGGAGCATGTGATTTTTTTTTTAAAAATAAAATTTAAAAATAAAATTTTAAAAAAAAAAAAAAAAAATGGGCAAGAGGATACTTTTGGGAATGGTGGATATGTTTACAGCATAGATTTTTGGTAACTCTATCATTAATATATACTTATCTTGAAATTCATCAAATTGTATGCATTAACCACATACAGCTCTTTTATGTCAAACATAACTTGGTAAAGTGATTTTTAAAAGATATGTATCATAATTGCCTGACCAATAAAAGTTATTGATATCTCTTCTTCTAAAGAAGAGATTTGATATCTCTTCTCCTAAAGAAGATTAAAAAAATTCTGCAATGAAATAAAAAGTGAAGCAGTGATATAAAACAAATGAAGAAATAAGGTGGTAATAACACCAAACAGTTTTGAGTATTTGATATTAGTCATTTCTGGCTCCAAATCATTCTTTCTCTTAACACTTTGAGTCATACTAGAAGGCTGATTGTCCAAGAATTGACGCTTTCAAACTGTGGTGCTGGAGAAGACTTGTAAGAATCCCTTGGACAGCAAGGAGATCAAACCAGTCGATCTTAAAGAAATCAACTCTGAATATTCGTTGAAAGGGCTGATGCTGAAGCTCCAATACTTTGGCCATCTTATGCAAAAAGTTGACTCATTGGTAAAGAACCTTATGCTGGGAAAGATTGAGGGAAGGGGGAAGAAGGGGTGACAGAGGATGAGATGGTTGAATGCCATAACTGACTCAATGGACATGAGTTTAAGCAAATTCTGGGAGATAGTGAAGGAGAGGGAAGCCTGGCATGCTGCAGTTCATGGGGTCACAAAGAGCTGGACAACAATACAATCTTATTTGTTTCCTACTTGTGCCAAGAGATATTAAAGTTTCAGTTACTTTTGCCCCTTACCTCTGGACCTGGTTGGTTGGTTGGTTGGTTTAGTCACTACGTCGTGTCCAACTCTTGTGACCCCATGGACTTTAGCCTGCCAGGCTCCTTTGCCCATGGGATGCTCCAGGCAAGAATACTGGAGTGCCATTTCCATTTCCAGGGGATCTTCCTGACCCAGGAATCAAACCTGGGTCTCCTGCATTGCAGGCAGATTCTTTACCAACTGAACTATGAGGGAAGCCTATATATATATATATATATATATATATATATATATATATATATATATATATGTAAAGGAGGTTTATCTTGAGGAGTTTAGTTCCCTATTTATGGAGGCTGAGAAATTCCACAATCTCCTGCCTACAAGGTATAAAGCCAGGAAAGCCAGTGGTATAATTCAGTCCCAGTCTGAAGTCCTGTGTACCTCTGGACCTACTATTCCAGTAATGAGAAAGAAACAAAGGGCTAGAATAAAACACATAAACAAGATAACTGTAGATTGTTTTACGTACCATAAGTAAATTAAACAAAAATGATTTATCAAGATAACCTGGGAGAATTACTTCTTAGATGTTGTTAAGAGAATTCCTTTATGTGGGTGAAATTTCAACTAAAACCTAAAGAATGAGAAGTAATCAAGTACTGAATAAATCACAGGAGGAATATCCCAGGATTCCAGGCATCTTTAAGAGATATATTCACGATTATAAGAAAAGTGTATTTCCTAAAGATGCTGTCCTGAGATAGAAAATCTTTTTTGATTTTGTTTGTGTCATGGGAACTTAATAGAGGCTAGTGTTTCCTTTAAGGCCAGAGTCACTGAATAATAGTGAGTATTATAGTGAGTATTAGTAAAATCAGATAATGTAGGTCACAATAAATATTTGGATTTTTTTCTAAGTAAATTGTAAAACACTGATAGGTTTTTGGGTAGGTGGGTAACAAGGTCATCTTTACATTTATATAAAAAAAGATTAATCTTGCAGTTACAAAGATAATGAATTATATGATTGGAAAGGGGTAGAAATTATAGGTTGGAGGGGGGTAGAAAATATATGTGGGAAGGGAGTAGAAAATTGAAGAGGGGCATAAAATTTTAGCAATGAGCTAAGCAGTATTACAGGATTTCTGGCAGAAGATAATGAGCCAAAGTAGAAAACTTGGCAATAGAGAGAAGAGGTAAATTTAACAATTGGAAGAAGAAAAAAGATAATATCTGTAATATAATTTGTGTTACATTGGGAACAGGAAAGGGATTTGATTTAGGTCATACTTGAATGGCCTAGTGGTATTCTCTACTTTCTTCAACTTAAGTCTGAATTTGGCAATAAGGAGCTCATGATCTGAGCCACAGTCAGCTCCAGGTCCTCTTTGTGCTGACTGTATAGAGCTTCTCCATCTTTGGCTGCAAAGAATATAATCAATCTGATTTAAGTGTTAGCCATCTGGTGATGTCCACGTGTAGAGTCTTCTTGTGTGTTGTTGGAAAAGGGTGTTTGCAATAAGCAGTGCATTCTGTTGGCAAAACTCTATTAGCCTTTGCCCTTCTTCATTCTGTACTCAAAAGCCAAATTTGCCTGTTACTCCAGATGTTTCTTGACTTCCTACTTTTGCATTCCAGTCCCCTATAATGAAAAGGACATCTTTTTTGGGTGTTAGTTATAAAAGGTTTTGTAGGTCTTCATAGAACCGTTCAAATTCAGCTTCTTCAGCACTACTGGTTGGGGCATAGACTTGGATTACCTTGATATTAAATGGTTTGCCTTAGAAATGAACAGAGATCATTCTGTCATTTTTGAGATTGCATCCAGGTACTGCATTTTGGACTCTTTTGTTGACCATGATGGCTACTCCATTTCTTCTAAGGGATTCGTGCCCACAGTAGTGGATATAATGGTCATCTGAGTTAAATTCACCCATTCTAGTCCATTTCACTTCACTCATTGCTAAAATGTCGATGTTCACTCTTGCCATCTCCTATTTGACCACTTCCAATTTGCCTTGATTCATGGACCTAACATTCCAGATTCCTATGCAATATTGCTCTTTACAGCATCAGGCTTTGCTTCTATCACCTGTCACATCCACAACTGGATATTGTTTTTGCTTTGGCTCCATCCCTTCATTCTTTCTGGAGTTACTTCTCCACTGATCTCCAGTAGCATATTGGGCATCTACTGACTTGGGGCGTTCATCTTTCAGTGTCTGATCTTTTTGCCTTTTCATACTGTTCATGGGGTTCTCAAGGCAAGAATACTGAAGCGGTTTGCCATTCCCTTCTCCAGTGGACCACATTTTGTCAGAATTCTCCACCATGACCCGGTTGTCTTGGGTGGCCCTATAGGGCATAGCTCATAGTTTCATTCAGTTAGACAAGGCTGTGGTTCATGTGATTAGATTGGTTAGTTTTCTGTGACACTGGTTTTCAGCCTGTCTGCCCTCTGATGGAGAAGGATAAGAGGTTTATGGAAGCTTCCTGATGGGAAAGAATGACTGAGGGGAAAACTGAGTCTTGTTCTGATGGGTGGGGCCAGGCTCAGTAAATCTTTAATCCAGTTTTCTGTTTATTGGTAGAGCTGTGTTCCCTCCCTGCTATTTACCTGGGGCCAAGCTGTGGTGCAGGTAATGAAGATAATGGTGACCTCCTTCAAAAGATCCCATGCAGACACTGCTACACTCAGTGCCCCCAATCCTGCAACTGGCCACCACCAACCCACGCCTCTGCTGGAGACTCCTGGACACTCACAGGTAAGTCTGGGTCAGTATCTTGTGGGATCACTGCTCCTTTCTCCTGGGTCCTGGTGGACAAGGTTCTGTTTGTGCCCACTACGAGTCTTTTTCCCAGTCCTGTGCAAGTTCTGGCAGCTCTCTGATAGGGTTACCGGTGACCTCCTCCAAGAGGGCTTATACCGTACCTTAATCTGCTGCACCCAGAGCCCCTATCCCTGTGGCAGTCCACTGCTGACCCTTGTCTCCACAGGAGACACTTACACACAGTTCTGTCTCAGTCTCTGTGGGGTCTTCGGGTCCTGGTGCACACAAGGTTTGTTTGAGCCCTCTGAGCATCTCTGGAGGGAATGGAGTTTGATTCGAAACCTGAATTTGCACCTCCTCCCATCTTTCTGGAGTTTCTCTGACCTTGGATGTGGGGTATGTCCTCATGTCTGTGCCATGCCATGCAGCTGCCATTCCAGTGCTGCAGCTAGAAAATTCAACAGTACCTGAACCGTATACTTCCAGATGTTCAAGCTGGTTTTAGTAAAGACAGAAACCAGAGATCAAATTGCCAACATCCCCTGGATCATCAAAAAAGCAAGAGAGTTCCAGAAAAATATTTACTTCTGCTTTATTGTCTATGCCAAAGCCTTTTACTATGTGGATCAAAACAAACTGTGGAAAATTCTTCAAGAAATTCAAATACCAGACCATCTGACCTGCCTGCTGAGAAATCTGTATGCAGGTTAGAAAGAAACAGTTAAACTGGACATGGAACAACAGACTGGTTCCACATAGGAAAAGGAGTATGTCAAGGTTGTATATTGTCACTCTGCTTATTTAACTTAGGTGCAGAGTACATCATGATAAACACTAGGCTGGATGAAGCTAGAACTAAGATTGCCAGGAGAAATATCAATAACCTCAGACATACAGATGACAGCACCATAATGGCAGAAAGTGAAGAAGAACTAAAGAGCCTCTTGATAAAGTGAAAGAGGAGAGTGAAAAAGTTGGCTTAAAGCTCAACAATCAGAAAAATAAGATCATGGCATATGGTCCCATCAGTTCAGTTCAGTTCAGTTCAGTCACTCAGTCGTGTCCGACTCTGTGACCCCATGAATTACAGCATGCCAGGCCTCCCTGTCCATCACCAACTCCTGGAGTCCACTCAAACTCATGTCCATCGAATCCGGGATGCCATCCAACCATCTCATCCTCTGTCATCCCCTTCTCCTACTGCCCCCATCACTCCCAGCATCAGAGTCTTTCCCAAAGTGTCAACTCTTCACATGAGGTGGCCAAAGTATTGGAGTTTCAGCTTTACCATCAGTTCTTCCAATGAACACCTAGGACTGATCTCCTTTAGAATGGACTAGTTGGATCTCCTTGCAGTCCAAGGGACTCTCAAGGGTTTCTCCAACACCATAGTTCAAAAGCATCAATTCTTCAATTCTCAGCTTTCTTCACAGTCCAACTTTCACATCCATACATGACCACTGGAAAAACCATAGACTTGACTAGATGAACCTTGATTGGCAAAGTAATGTCTCTGCTTTTGAATATGCTATCTGGGTTGGTCATAACTTTCCTTCCAAGGAGTAAGCGTCTTTTAATTTTATGGTTGCAATCACCATCTGCAGTGATTTTGGAGCCCCTAAAAATAAAGTCTGAAACTGTTTCCACTGTTTCCCCATCTATTTCCCATGAAGTGATGGGACCAGATGCCATGATTTTCGTTTTCTGAATGTTGATCTTTAAGCCAACTTTTTCACTCTCTTCTTCCACTTTCATCAAGAGGCTTTTGAGTTCCTCTTCACTTTCTGCCATAAGGGTGGTGTCATCTGCATATCTGAGGTTATTGATATTTCTCCCAGCAATCTTGATTCCAGCTTGTGCTTCCTCCAGCCCAGCATTTCTCATGATGTACTCTGCATATAAGTTAAATAAGCAGGGTGACAATATGCAGCCTTGACGTACTCCTTTTCCTATTTGGAACCAGTCTGCTTTTCCATGTCCAGTTCTAACTGTTGTTTCCTGACCTGCATATAGGTTTCTCAAGAGGCAGG
This sequence comes from Bos grunniens, assembly GCF_055505025.1. NCBI lineage: Eukaryota > Metazoa > Chordata > Mammalia > Artiodactyla > Bovidae > Bos > Bos grunniens. Next base: position 79,805,909 of record NC_141179.1, on the reverse strand, counting down.
TCAGGTGGTATGGTAGTCCCATCTCTTTCAGAATTTTCCACAGTTTATTGTGATCCACACAGTCAAACCTTTAGCATAGTCAAGAAAGCAGAAACAGATGTTTTTCTGAAACTCTCTTGCTTTTTCCATGATCCAGCAGATGTTGGTAATTTGATCTCTGGTTCCTCTGCCTTTCCTAAAACCAGTTTGAATATCAGGAAGTTCACGGTTCACGTATTGTGGAAGCCCGGCTTAGAGAATTTTGAGCATTAATTTACTAGCATGTGAGATGAGTGCAATTGTATGGTAGTTTGAGCATTCTTTGACATTGCCTTTCTTTGGGATTGGAATGAAAACTGACCTTTTCCAGTCCTGTGGCCACTGCTGAGTTTTCCAAATTTGCTGGCATATTGAGTGCAGCACTTTCACAGCATCATCTTTCAGGATTGAAATAGCTCAACTGGAATTCCATCACCTCCACTAGCTTTGTTCATAGTGATGCTTTCTAAGGCCCACTTTACTTCACATTCCAGGATGTCTGGCTCTAGGTCAGTGATCACACCATCGTGATTATCTGGGTTGTGAAGGTCTTTTTTGTAAAATTCTTCTGTGTATTCTTGCTACTTTTTCTTAATATCCTCTGCTTTTGTTAGGTCCATACCATTTCTGTCCTTTATCGAGCCCATCTTTGCATGAAATGTTCCCTTGGTATCTGTAATTTTCTTGAAGAGATCTCTAGTCTTTCCCATTCTGTTGTTTTCCTCTATTTCTTTGCATTGATCTCTGAGGAATGCTTTCTTTTCTCTCCTTGTTATTCTTTGGAAGTCTGCATTCAGATGCTTATATCTTTCCTTTTCTCCTTTGCTTTTTGCTTCTCTTCTTTTCACAGCTATTTGTAAGGCCTCCCCAGACAGCCATTTTGCTTTTTTGCATTTCTTTTCCATGGGGATAGTCTTGATCTCTGTCTCCTGTACAATGTCACGAACCTCTGTCCATAGTTTATCAGGCACTCTATCAATCAGATCTAGTCCCTTAAATCTATTTCTCACTTTCCACTGTAAAATCACAGAGAATTTGATTTAAGCCATACCTGAATGGTCTAGTGTTTTCCCTACTTTCTTCAATTTAAGTCTGAGTTTGGCAATAAGGAGTTCATGATCTGAGCCCCAGTCAGCTCCCAGTCTTGTTTTTGCTGACTGTATAGAGCTTCTCCATCTTTGGCTGCAAAGAATATAATCAATCTGATTTCGGTGTTGACCATCTCGTGATGTCCATATGTAGAGTCATTTCTTGCATTGTTGGAAGAGGGTGTTTGCTATGACCAGTGCATTTTCTTGGCAAAACTCAATTAGCATTTGCCCTGCTTCATTCCGTATTCCACAGCCAAATTTTCCTGTTATCCCAGGTGTTTCTTGACTTTCTACTTTTGCATTCCAGTGGCAAATAGATGGGGAAACAGTAGAAACAGTGACTGACTAATTTTTTGAGCTCCAAAGTCACTGCAGATGGTGATAGCAGCCATGAAATTAAAAGACTTTTACTCCTTGGAAGGAAAGTTATGACCAACCTAGACAGCATATTAAAAAGCAGAGACATTATTTTGCCAACAAAAGTCCGTCTAGTCAAGGTTACAGTTTTTCCAGTAGTCATGTATGATGTGAGAGTTGGAGTATAAAAAAAGCTGAGTGCTGAAGAATTGATGCTTTTAAACTGTGTTGTTGAAGATGCTTGAGGGTTCCTTGTACTGCAAGGAGATCCAACCAGTCTGTCCTAAAGGAAATCAGTCCTGAATATTCACTGGAAGGACTGAAACTGAAGCTCCAATACTTTGACCACCAGATAGGAAGAACTGACTCATTGGAAAAGACCCTGATGCTGGGAAAGATTCAAGCCAGGAGGAGTAGGGGACGACAGAGGATGAGATCATTGGATGGCATCACTCAGTGCACATGAGTTTTGGTAAACTCCAGGAGTTTGTGATGAACAGGGAAGCCTGGCAAGCTGCAGTCCATGGGGTCAGAAAGAGTCAGACACGACTGAGTGACTGAACTGAAGGAATAGGAAAGACTTTTGTGATCTTTTCACAGTTAGGCCATTGGCCATGACATTTTTCAAATGTTAAAAGATATGATTTAAAATGAAGTGATCAAAGTGATATTTTGAACATATTAAGTTTTAGGTTCTTATGAGACATTTATAAAACATTCAGGCAAGTTAATATTTAAGTCTGGGACACATTTCTTGTGTTTATTCTTATAGGTACTTAAGAAAATGCCTACCTTGATAGGTATACTATATTTTATTCATTTATTTCAAAATTATTTGTTAAAGATTGTAAGAAAAATTCCTAATATGTTCCTCAATCAACCTCCATCCTTATACACTGTGGACAACCCTCTATTTTGAGAGTCTAGCTTTTTTTTCCCCTCAGACACTGAGCTACAGAATATTGCTTCTGTATTCCCCCTGTCCCCACCATGCCTCTTTTTTTTTTGTCTTCTCCATGTTTACAATGTTTAATGTTTTGTCTACAATTGTCAGTGTCTCCATTGTCTCCCTTGGTAAACATATCAACTATCAGCCCAAACAAAACTTCCAAGTTATATCAGCTCCTGTATTTCTGCTGAAGTCCAATGCCTCACGGGTTATATACTTGATCTTAAATTGTAAAATTACATTTCAAAAAACAACTATTTTAGTTCACAAGCATTCTATTCATCCTCTAATTTTCTTATTCGAGGTTCCACATTGAAGTATTTGGCAATTTATTTAATACTTTGCCATCCTAAGCACCCCCTCTTTTCCTTTCTTAGGTCTAGGCTTCCCTGGGTCATTACCACAGTGATTGACTGTTATTCTTAGTGGTCACTGTGTCATGATTCTCAGATTAGCTGGTAGGCAAATGGCAGTATCACAAATTTTTTGATTTATTAATTCATGCAATCTAAGTTTGGTTTTTAGAATAATTGAAGTATCTTTAGCTTCATTTTCAATACATTTCACAATCAGGTTCACATTATTTTTCTTGTCTTACTAGCTTATACCAGGATAGGTTGAAAATCTGAAAATAAAATCAGTAAAATCAGATAATTTAGGTCACAATAAATATTTGAATTTTTTTCTAGTAAATTGTAAAACTGATAGGTTTTAATGTAGGTGAATAATAAGGTCAGGTTTAAATTAAAAAAAAGATTATTCTTGCTTTTATAAAGATAATTATATGATTGGAAAGGATAGAAATTGTATGATTGGAAGGGGTAGAAATTGGAAGGGAGGAGTAAAATTTTAAGAATAAGTTAAGCCGGGTTACAGTATTTCTGGCAGAAGATAATGTGTCAAAGTAGGGAATTTGGATTGTATTAGGATCTCTGGCATTTTGTATCCATATTCATATTGATTCTTCAAATACATAGATTGGTGAGAGGTACCTTATTATCTGAAAAAAGATTGCACATCATTTGCAGCAGTTGCCCCATGCTACCAGAAACTGAAAATGAATGTAACCTCAAATGAGGTTACAAAACTTGAACTTGTGGTATTGAAAAATGTCATTCCTGATCGTACTCTAGGCATTTTCAATCTTCTTATGAGCACTAATGAGTAATAGGAAGGCTAAAAGAGAGGGGAATTATCTTTAAATTAGCAACAATGCTTATGACTAAAGAGGAGTAATAATATATATATATATATATATATATGTATAATTTTCTCCATGTACTTAGAAATGTATTTTGTTATAAAACTATAAGGCCAGTATTTTTTTAAGTAAATTTATTTCAGATATTTTATTTTGGGTTACTTGAACTAAAAGCATCCCAGTAAATGAGCATTCTCTTTCTTCCTGGGTTTCATTTTCTCCTTGAGAATGTTACAGAAAGCCTTGTCTTATCAAACCAGAAATTTAGGGGTCTGCAGTTCTTAATGTCTTGATCCTGTTTTTGCACTGTCTCTTCAAACTGAAGTCTTCTTTTTGAAAACTTCTTGAGTAAAATGTTGTCAGATTCATTTTATTGTACATAGATGTTTTATCTAAATATACATTATTATAGCATTGGTTATATATTATGTGTATATATATATATATATATATATATATATATATATTCACCTCTATTGTATCGAATATATTACCAGAGTTAATGGAAATTTTCTTGAGAAAATTGATGGTATATCATTGTATTCTCAAAAAGAATCATCATTTAAAGTTTGGGTGATTCTGTACTCAGTTTTCCTTCACAAGTTTTATTGTGTATGTGTGTGAAAGATGAATTTTTCATTCTAGTTAGTATTGCAGAAACAAGACTATGATATAAATAATCTCAGTGAGCAAAAATCCATTGTTTCAATAGTGGTATAAGTATATAATATCTAATGATGCCAGTTGTAAATTTGAAATATAAACAGCTAGATAGTTTTTAATAACTTGTTTTCTCCAACCTTTACTTAAGTATTGTATTATTTGATCATACATAATGTCTGATGTCTTCCAAAATGAAAGTGACATGGTGCACTTTGAGGTGTAGATTTCGATCTTTTGAAGGCCATTTTATTTTTTTTTAATTTTTAAATTATTATTATTATTATTTACTTTTAAAATATTGTATTGGTTTTGCTATACATCAACATGCATCTGCCATGGGAAGGCCATTATACCAAAATAAGATAAATATTTTCTACCCACCTCTAAGGCACATCTGTTTCAGCCTCTTAGAATTTCTACTTGGCTGTGTCAGTGAGAGTTGGTGGGGCTCTATAAACCTTTGAGAACCTAACTAAAACCCAGGTGATTCTAATATCCACAAATTGTCTTTTGCATCCTTTGGGAAGACGCCATCTGGGATTTGCTGTTTGATAAGACCTCCCCCTAGGAATTCAACCAGACGTCTCTTCAGTCTTCTTCTTCTTCTTTTGGTGGCAGTATGACCTATATTATTGAAATGAGTTCAACTCCATGACATCTGATTAAAGTGTATCTATCAAAGTAACTTCATTGTATTCAGCGACTCATTACCACAAAAATACAAACCGAAGAGCTAGAAACAAATGGACTAACAATGAAATAAAACCAAATTCCATCTACACATTTTGTTTTTATATGACACTACTTCTCTTTGTTTCCTACTTTTACTTCAAAGAATGCAATTTAGCACAGTCATTATTTCAAGAATAGGATAAACTGGATATTAAAGGTGAAGCTATGTCCTCCAAAAAATATTCTATATTAAAAATATTATTTTAATCCTTTCTTTATAAATGTATTTCAGGTGAAAAAATGTAGAAGATAAATTCTAGGCAAGGATCAAATATAATATTTGAAACTAAAGCTTTTATTTAATGTCTATAAATTTCCTCTCACACAATTTTTTTTTAAACACTAAATATTTTAGACATATATTTTCATGCATTTAAAGACTAAGAGAATCATGTAGAAAGAAAAATGCCCTGGAGAAATTATCAGCTTTGGGGCTTAAGTTCTCTTTGCAACAACATTTGTGTGTGTGTGTGTCATATTATTTTCCCCTTTAGGCCCTGAATTTAAAGTTGGAGTAGATTCACATTAAATACTTTGGGATGGTTATCTAGTAAGGTTTTGTTGTTGTTTAGTTTCTAAGTCATGTCCAACTCTTTTGCGACCTCGTGGACTGTAACCTGCCAGGCTCCTCTGTCCATGGGGTTTCCCAAGAAAGAACACTGGAGTGGGTTGGGTTGCCATTTCCTTCTCCAGGGGATCTTCCCAACCTAGGGATCAAACTTGTGTCTCCTGTATTACAGGTGGATTCTTTACAATTGAGCCACTGGGAAGCCCACCTCATGGGGTAAATGAATAAAGATGAAAAATGTATTCATTTGCTTGAGCAGCTATAACAGAAATACCAAAAACAGGTTTGTTTAAATAAAAGAAATATGTGTTCTCAGTTCTGGAGTCTAAAAGCCCATGATCAAGGGACTTCCCTAATGGTCCACTGGTTAAGGCTTCACACAGAGGGTGTGGTTTGATCCATGGTCAGGGAGCTGAGATCTCACATGCCTATGGTCCAAAAAAAGCAAAACATGAAACAGAAGCAATGCTGTGACGAGTTCAGTGAAGGCTTTACAAGGCAGTTCATATCAAAAAGGGCTTCCGCGATGGTTCAGCAGGCAAGGAATCTCTTGCCAGTACGAGTTCAATCTCTGGGTCAGAAGATTCTTGGAGGAGGAAAATGGCAATCTACTGCAGAATTCTTGCCTAAAATATCCCATGGACAGAGGAGCCTGGAGGGCTACCGTCCGAAGGGTCACAAAGAGTCAGACACAACTGAGCAAATAAGCACGCATATCAAAAAATCTTAAATAAATAAAGTCTATGAGTAAGAGGTTAGAAGATTTGATTTCTTCTGGGGCCTTTCTCCTTGGCTTCTTTCCTTGCATAGATGGCCCCCTTCTTGCTGTATCTTCATGTGACTGTCACTCGGTTTGGGTACATTGAAGTGTCTGGTGTCTCTCTATGTGTTTTAGCCTCTTCTTATGAGGACACTTATGATATTGGATTACGGCTCACTTTAATAACTTGTTTTAACTAATTACTTCTTTAAAAAGTCTTTTTGCTGAATACACTAGATTCTGAGATATTGTGGATTGAGCCTTCAACATACCAATTTTGATGGGACACAATTCTGCCCACAACAACTTGGAAGAAAAAATAAATAAATAAGAGAAGAGGTTCAGCCTGGCCCAATAATGACAAAGTGTCACAGTCTGAAAAACAATTATTCTGAGGGTCTTGCTGTAGAAACCTTGCTTCTTGAAGTCTGTTCTGATGAAGTCAGTTCAAGGTATTAAGTTAATATTGTCATGACAGTATTATCAGTATAGAGAAATACTGCAAACTATGTATACAGTTTGGAAGTTTATGTAATGAGTTATAGATAGATATTTAATAGACTTTTATATATCCTTTAAATCTTTGTCTATAGGATTATATAAAAATTCTAGAAAAGTGTCTAAAAAAAGCAAAAATAGTATTGAAAAAGTCATATTCCATTTTAAAGACATTAATAATGTATATTTTAGGCACAATAGAATATAAAAAAATGTGAAGTATGTATGCTGACCTTGAAAAATGATGACATGCTATTACTGCTCCCAATAAGAGAGAATTTCCACCATCCTGAAATGTTCCTCAATGTCTCTTTACAGTGAATTGCTCCACACTCTATAATAAAGTATAGTACTTTTTATTAGCATTTTATTTTTTATTTTAAATTATTACGCAAATAGGTAAACAATTTACCAACAACACAGTTAGAATGTGGAAGAATCCTTATGCATCTATTTTATAAACAAAAAGCAATAGTGTATCATGTTGTAAGTACAAAGCTATTTGTTACAGCACTTTTTATAGTGGCAAAGAAATTAAAATCTGCCAACAACTAGGTCCATCAGTCGAAGAATATCCAAATAAAAAGAGATCAGTGTGTACTCTACAGTTGTATGCTGTGATAAAGTGTCATAATCTGACAAACATAATTATTCTGAGGGTATTGCTGTAGAAATCTTGCTTCTTGAAGTCTGCCCTGCTGAAGTCAATTCAAGGCATTAATTTAATATCATCATAATAGTATTGCATCATGTATCATTTTATTCATTGCCATGTATCACTGTATTAATTTTCAATAAAAAATTTAAAAAGGAACTTTTATTAACTAAGAAGAATAATGTGATGCTTTCTCAAATTAGGAAAGTAAATTGTAGGGAATATGATATATCATGGTTTTTTTAATGCTTTCCTATGCAGATGAAACTAAAGATGCTTTCAATATTATTTAACTTCACTTATGGATTGTGAAAAGTAAAGGAAATGATATACTTTGGGGAAAATATGTGACTAAAAATGTCTACAGTACAATATAAAGTGTTGCTCTAAAAAATAAAATTTATTCATGACAATAAGTATACTTACAGACAGGATCCAAAGGTACCATAGCAAGTAAAATTGATGTTCTTGGAGAATGCAATTGTGTGCTTTTTAATTTAATTTGTTATATTTTATTACATTGATTCATTTTAAAAAGTTAAAATTTTATCTTTATAATGTTAAAATTAATAAATAAAATTTGTGTATATTTCCAGTGTGCAAATATGATATTCTGATACACATGTATAAAGGTGAAATATTATCATAATCACCTAATTAACATATCTACCATCTCACAGGGATGGTTTTTTTTTTTTTTTCCTTTTGTGGTAACACTTTCTTTAAAAAAGTAAATGGCAGTACATTAAAGAAGAGGCTAATAAATAAAATACATTCATCTAAGATAAAGAGCAAAGATATTACTTTGCAAGCAAAGGTCTGTCTAGTCAAGGCTATGGTTTTTCAAGTGGTCAGGTATGGATGTAAGAGTTGGACTGTGAAGAAAGCTGACCACTGAAGAATTAGGGCTTTTAAATTGCAGTGTTGGAGAAGACTCTTGAGAGTCCCTTGGACTGCAAGGAGGTCCAACCTGTCCATCCTAAAGGAGATCAGTCCTGGGTCACTGGAAGGACTGATGCTGAAACTTCAATACTTTGGCCACCTCATGTGAAGAGTTGACTCATTGGAAAAGACCCTGATGGTGGGAGGGATTGGGGGCAGGAGGAGAAGGGGAGGACAGAGGATGAGATGGCTGGATGGCATCACCAACTCGATGAACATGAGTTTGAATGAACTCCAGGAGTTGGTGATGGACAGGGAGGCCTGGTGTGCTGCGATTCATGGGGTCGCAGAGTTGGACATGACTGAGTGACTGAACCGAACTGAACTGAAGATAAAGAGACTCTGGTTCATATTTTGATTTAATTCCCCAAAATTTTCACTTTGAATGCTAGACTGAATCAAAATGACTGGGGTAGTGTTTATAACCTTTTAAAAATCTAAAAATTGTCTATTCAAACAACTAATGTATAAGGAATCAGTTCATTTCCTGTGTGTTAGTCACTCAGTCATGTTTGACTCTTTTGTATGCTATAGACTGTAGCCCGCCAGGCTCCTCTGTCCATGAAACTCTCCAGGCAGGAATACTAGAGTGGATAGCCATTCCCTTCTCCAGGGGATTTTCCCCACCCAGAGACCGAACCCAGTTCTCCCACGTTGCAGGCAGATTCTCTACCATGAGCTACCAGGGAAGCCCTGAGTAAGTACAAAGGATGAAACATTTTGCTAGCACAGAGTTTATGCAAATTACTGGATCTGTGTATACAAGCTGATCAAGAAAGCAAAATACACGATGAAAGGTCAGTTAACCCTAGAGTGTACCAATCATCTCTAACCTAGGTTATCATTGCTATGGATTTGCAAAATACTTATGTCACTTTAGTAAATGACTGTATACACACAATCCTTCAAGCTAGGCTTCAGCAGTACTTGAATCAAGAACGTTCAGATTACAAGCTGGATTTAGAAAAGGCAGAGAAACAAAACATCAAATTACCAAGGGAAATTCCAGGAAAAAAAACATCTCTTTCTGCTTCATTGATTAACTGAAAGCCTTTGACTGTGTGGATCGCAACAAACTGTGGACAATTTTTAAAGAGATGATAATGCCAGACCACCTGACCAGTCTTCTTAGAAACCTGTATAAGATTTAACAAGCAACAGTTAGAACCTTATGTGGAACAACTGACTGGATCAATGTTGGGGAAGAAGTAGGACAAGGCTGCATATTGCCATCCTCTGTATTTAACTTCTATGCAGAGCACATCATGTGAAATGCCAAGCTGGATGTTACAAGCTGGAATCAAGATTGCTGGGAGAAATATCAACAACCTCAGATAAGATAAGCAGATGACACCACTCTAATGGCAGAAAGAAGAATTAAAGAGCCTCTTGATGAGGGTGAAAGAGGAGGGTGAAAAAGCTGGTTTAAAACTCAATATTCAAAAAACAAAGATCATGGCCTCCAGTCCCATCACTTTGTGGCAACTAGAAGAAAAAGTAGAAACAGTGACAGATTTTCTCTTGTTGGGCTCCAGAATCACTGCAAACAGTGACTTCAGCCATGAAATTAAAAGATTTTTGCTCCTTGGAAGAAAAACTATGACCAACCTAGATAGTGGATTAAAAATCAAAGACGTCACTTTACTGATAAAGGGCTGTATAGTCAAAGCTGTGGTTTTTCTAGTAGGCATGTATGGATGTGAGAGTTGGACCATAAAGAAGGCTGAGCACCAAAGAATTGATTCTTTCATATTGTGCTGGAAAAGACCTTTGAGTGTCCCTTGGTCTGCAAGGAGATCAAACCAGTCAATCCTAAAGGAAATCAACCCTGAATATTCAATGGAAGGACTGATGCTGAGGCTGAAGCTCCAATACTTTGGCCACCTGATGTGAAGAGCAGACTCAATGGAAAAGACCCTGATGCTGGGAAAGTTTGAGTGCAAAAAGAGAAGAGGGTGGCAGAAAATGAGATGGTAGGATAGCATTACTGACTCAATGGACATGAACTTGGGCAAACTCTGGGAGACAGTGAGGGATAGAGAGGTATGGTGTGTTGCAGCCCATGGAGTGTCAAAGAGTCAGACACAACTTAGTGACTGAAAACCAACAACAACAACAAGAAAGTGACCAGATAACTCATTTTTCTTGAATCTGCTAATCCTAAATAAACATGGTTATCAGGAAGCTAGCATAAACCAAAACTAAGTATAGCATGTGACTCTGTCAAGGGAGACTCAGAGTTAGCCAGTAGGCTTCTCATGTTTCTTAATTTAAATATCTTCCAAAATCCCCACTGTATCCCTGAGATAGAAAATATTAACTCAACCTGACAGAAAGTTTAATTCTGAGAGGCATACTTTATTTTCTGTATTGCATATGTTCTTGAAATAACTTGTTCAGTTATAATCATAAGCTTATTCACTTTCTTGCCTCTTGTCTAGTCTACACATTATTCATGGTTTAATATTCTTTACCTTTAGTACAATGCCTGCTTTAACATATATATCACTAATTTTTGGTCCATTGTACTCTATTTTGACTAATAAATACTTTTTTAACCTCTGAAAGTCTGAATTTGACCAAAAATTTGGCATGATTTGCCTTCTTTCTAAATAACATAGGTTCCAATATGATCTTGAAAATCACTTGAGACTTAATTATCTGACACCATGTTTATTCAGGTGAAGTGGAGAAGAGTACGGGAGATATGAAAGGAAGCATTTTATCCTGAAAAAGATGAAACAATGTGGTAAAACATTTTTATTTTTGATGCTTTCATTGAACTGATAGAGCATTATACAAAGATTTTGGACCTACATTTGCAATTTGTATTAAAATATTAGTTGGGAATTTTGCATCGATTAATTAAAGTTCTCCTCAGAGCATCTTTTACTTCTTTGTTCCTTAGGCCATAGATCAATGGATTGAGCATAGGGATCACCAGAGTGTAAAAGACAGAGGCCATTTTATCAACAGCAAAAGTATGGCTGGACTTGGGTTGCAGGTACATAAACAGTAATGTCCCATAGAACACGACCACCGCTGTCAGATGTGAACTACAGGTGGAGAAGGCTTTGTACCTCCCCTTGCTTGAGTTCATTCTGAGAATGGCCACCAGAATGAACATGTAGGATACAAGAACAATCAAGAGGGAACAGAGCAAATTGCAGCCTGAAAAGATCAAGATAATCAATTCTAACTCATGTGTGTCAGAACAGAGCAGAGATATCAGAGGGACACAGTCACAGTAAAAATAACTGATGACATTAGAGCCACAGAAGGACAATTTAAATAACTTAAGGGTGAGAAATAGTGACACGGAGGTGCTGTAGATGTAGGGAGTAAGTACCAGCGCCCAACACACTTTCTGTGCCATGATGACCACGTAGAGAAGAGGTTTGCAGATGGCTACATAGCGGTCATAGGCCATTGCTGATAGAATGAAGAGTTCAGTGATAATGAAAGTCTCAAAGAATGCCAGTTGGGTGGCACACCAATTGTAGGAAATTGTATTTTTGTGCACCACAAAGTTGACCATCATTTTTGGGCCAATGACAGTGGAGTAACCAAGATCAGTAATTGACAAATGTCTAAGGAAAAAGTACATGGGAGTATGTAGCTTGGAGTCCAAATGGATCAGGATAACCATACCCAGATTTCCTGTCACTGTGACCAAGTAGATGACCAGGAAGATTCCAAAGAGAGGCGTCTGCAGCTCAGGACTGTCTGTGATCCCCGTAAGAACAAACTCAGTCACCTTGTGCATGGCAGTATGATTGTGTTTCTCCATGGGGTCCATCCTGGTTACCTGGGTATAAAATCAATACTTTGTATTTGCAATGCTATCATCTAGGAGAATTTAATACATGATATGTGAGTCATTTTCTTTGTCTAAAATTATAAATAGATTCATCTTCCCATCAGGTCAAGATTACACCTACCTATATTCACATTGCAATGTAAGTGCATAATGATCAGCTTTTTAAATTGTTATGTAAGTTCTGATATTAACCTTTTCATTGCTGAGACAATAGATTTCAAAGATATAAATCTCAAATAAATATATTTCTAGCTAAACACTTAGATAAATAGCTGGGTTGTCCTATGAAATTTACTTTTTAGAAAGCCCTGAATGATATAAGTAACTGCCAGCTTGATTGGCCCTAGTTTTCCCCTTCTGAATTTTATAATTCCTGCTCTTATGTTTTAAATTAACCAATAAAAATTTAATGTAGACACCCCATCCTTGATCACAAGAAAGCCAGAACCATGCTGTCCTCTCTTACTCTCATTCTTTCTCTCTTTCTCTCCTTAACCTCTCTGTGTGGCCCTGGGTGTGCCATGTACCCTCCAGAATGCAACAAGGCTTGTTTTTCAAAGTTACCTGATACTTGTTGCTGAGATGCCTCTTGCAATCATAAAAGAATCACAAGTGCTCTTCCGGCCACAGCACTGGCTCTGACCATGGAAATGTCTGTGTAGCTCACCACAAATAATAGGGCCCACTTGAGTGCCCACAGGAAGTCCTTACTGATAGAATCACTGTCAACAGGCTGAGACCAACGCAAAGCACATTCATTGAAACTTTGGGAAATTTTGCTTTAAAGGGACAAGACATTTTGAAATGATTGCTTTGATACAGCTTCTATGGTCTACTTGTTTTCACATGGTCTTTTAAATATATCAAAAGATCTGTCTATTATATTTGAACTTTTTAAAAATGTTCAGATAATTTTTAAAACAAACATCTATACTCAGGCAATAAACCTTATATTATTGACAACTGTCTTATCTGTTCAAAGTTGCAAGGAATAATAAAAAGATTCTCTGTTGGTAGACTGATGAATGATGTGGTGAGTAGAAAATCTGATAATTAAACATAAATTTCAATGTTTCTTATTTATTATAAGCTCAGCTTGTTTATCCAATACAAAATCCAATGCTATAATGTCTTAATTTTCAAATTTTGCTATTAATATCTTAATCTTCATTTGCCATATTGATTGTTTTTGACAACTGAATCACTTCTAATGGTCTTCCAATCACACATCCCTCTTCTGAAAAATAAAGGGTTGATCATTCTGATTATTTATGAATCTGGTTATTTATGGAGATCCATGTAAATAGATCCACTGGAAAGAAGAATGCAAATGAATACCAAGCACTGATATGGAACTTATAATTTGCCAGGAACTTTGCATGTATTAATTCACATGACCCACATAATACCTCTAGAAAACAAATAGCACAGTTGTCCCAGGTACTTGTGGGGAATTGGTTCCAGCATCCACTGAAAATAACAAAATCTACAGATGCTAAAGTCTCATAGTCCACCTTCCTTATCCACTAGGGATACTCTATCTGTATATTTGGCCAACCATCACTGGTAAACATAGTGGTGTGTTGCTGAGGGGAAAAAAAAAAAAATCTGCATATAAGTGGATCCATATAGTCCAAAACGTGTTGTTCAAGGGTCAATTATATGAGCATAATCCATTTACATGTCAAGAATAAAATAGCTTAATCAAGATTGCCCAGACAATAACTGGCAGAGTTAGGATTCAAATAAAATTAACTTTCTTCAGAATATATTCTCACAAACATGGCATTCTTCTGTTCTATCATGGTCCTTCTGAGTACACAGGAAATGAAAAATGGAGAAAAGGAGGCATCCAGTAATCAAGGATAGAGAAAGATCCTTGTTAAAATAGATGGGAGAGCTTTAAGTTCATTTGGAAAGCTAAGATAGTCTAAATGCATTGCATCAGAGTCCATACAAAAGGTCTGTCCCACACGTTAATCTTGTTGATCAGAAAAGTATACTGAAAGGGAAGAAACAGTTTCGCAGAGCATAATGCCTTCACGATCTTTGGTGATGATTGAGTTTGAGCTGTATGCCCTGAGAAACTTGCAGACCAGTGTTTTCTACTTACCTTACTGGAGAATTTGCATCGACTTCCTACTGTTTCAATCCTCCTTGTCTATTGCAGAATGGTTTTAAGTGTTTTTCTATCCCTTTGAGACTCATTTTGTTAAAATTTTGATCTTATTCAAAGATTAAAAAAAAAAAAAACCCAAACATTGAACATAATTACCTTAGGGAGAGTGCCTTGGATATCTGTTAGTTATTCTCCAAATGTCTCATTAGGAAAAGTCAAAAGTATTTCATTCCCTGGTCTAATTGAACAAACTATGCAATATCACTAAACATTGGAAAACATAAATATACTTTTGTCAGCATCTCAGTTACACAATTTAATGCACATATTAGATATGTTACACATGCACACAGTGTATGAGTAAATGAAAAGTGACTTTGTAGAAAAAGATTATGCAATATTTGATAACATAGCATTCATTAACCAAGAATGTTTTTGAAGAATATAAAATTGTACGTTGACACAAAACAATGTTTTATGACATATTGTTTCTGCAAAAAGATCAGTGATAGCTCTTTTATTTATCTGTTCATCTTCATCTGTATCTTTCATTTCTATGTTATTAATGTTTTTATCTTCAGTTTTCAGAAACTTGACATGACATACTTTGGTGTAATTTCCTTTCTATTTATCCTGCTTAGAATTATTTTAGCTCTTTTTTTTTTAGGATTATCTTTTTTAATGTTTGGAAAAAAATTTGGCCAACATTTCTCACTTTGATTTTTCAATCATATGTAATCTCTTCTTTCCACTTTCCTACACTAAAATACACAGTATTTAGGTTGCTATTGTTCTACAGATCATTGAAACTATTTTTGTGGTGTTTATTCAGTGTTTTAGCTTTTCTCTTTGAGTACCATTATTGTGATGTGTTTAAGTGTAGCCATCATTTCTTTTTCAGTACACAATATGCTGTTATGCTCGTTCAATAAATATTTTGTTCCTAAGTTTAGTGTTTTTATTAAATGATTTGGTATATGGAACATATTTATAATACATTTTAAAGTCCTTGTCTGTTAATTATATCTTCACTGACATTTCAGAATCTGTTTTAATTATCTCCTGGGTGGGGGTCACATGTTCCTGCTTTCACATTCGTCTAGTATTTGTGACTAGATGTTAATACTGTGAAGAAATACAGAATAATAAGTGCTGCAATTTCCTGTTGTCTTCCTAAAAGAATGTTTTAAACAAGGATCAACTAGCTCCTTTCAAGACTTGTTTTCAAACTACGTGAGTCTAAAGTAGCTTTTATTATACCTCTGAGATCTCTACTGGATGCTTAGGTGTGGAACGAGGATTCCACTCTCTGGCTTTTTGGAACACTGATGTCTTCCTGTTCTGTGTGATCTCGGGTTGTTTAGCTCACAATCCAGGAAATCTTGTAATGTAATTACCTTAAATGAAAATGGATGAAATTTCCCAAAGGTTGAGATGAGTAGAATGATTTTTTTAATCATGATGCGAATGTCTGCTGTATGTAAGAGACTCACTCGATCTGCACACAGTCGTTTACGTTCAGGAAATACAATGCAAAATGGCTGAAAGGACACCTTCCTAGAAAACAAGCAAAAAGCTTCACAGAAACAGCCACAGAGTTTACTAGGTAGAGTTTAATAAGAGCTTCCTTTGGGATAGATTCAGGGTTCTGTGAAATCATTAAAGGAAACATTGAATCAACAGCAAGGAATGTGGGGAAGAGAGTGAGATTTCATTGAGATTTAAAGTATGAAACTTAACTGGACTGAATACAAAGAAAACAATCTATTTCTCTGTGTATTTTAATGAGCTTTTGCTTTGGAGCCAAGAAGAATGATATATATTTTTTAGAAACATCAAGTGACATATGCCTTAATCATAGTTTATTAAAATACTATTTCTTTTATTTATTTATTATTATTATTTTTTACTTTACAATATTGTATTGGTTTTGCCATACATCAACATGCATCCACCACAGGTGTACACGCGTTCCCCATCCTGAATCCACCTCCCATCTCCCTCCCCATACCATTCCTCTGGGTCATCCCAGTGCACCAGCCCCAGGCTTCCTGTATCCTGCCTTGAACCTGGACTGGTGATTCATTTCTTATATGATAGTGTACATGTTTTAATGCCATTCTCCCATATCATCCCCCCTCCCTTTCCCACAGAGTCCAAAAGACTGTTCTATACATCTGTGTCTCTTTTACTGTCTTGCATACAGGGTTGTCATTACCATCTTTCTAAATTCCATATATATGCCTTAGTATACTGTATTGGTGTTTTTCTTTCTGGCTTACTTCACTTTGTATAATAGGCTCCAGTTTATCCACCTCATTAGAACTGATTCAAATGTATTCTTTTTAATTGCTGAGTAATACTCCACTGTGTGTATGTACCACAGCTTTCTTATCCATTCATCTGCTGATGGAAATACTATTTCTTATTTCATTATTGGATGTTAGATACAACATTTGCACTTATTCTTTAAGACCATTTGGAAGGCACTTTTTACTTCTTTGTTCCTTAAGCTGTAGATGAAGGCGTTAAGCATGGGAATCACTAAAGTATAAAACACAGAGGCTATTTTATCTGTATCAAAGGAATGAGTGGAGTTGGGCTGCATATACATAAATAGTAGAGACCCATAGAACACTACCACCACCATCAGGTGAGAACCACATGTGGAGAAAGCTTTTTTCCTGCCCTCTGCAGAATGCATTTGAAATATTACTGTCAGGATCAGTATGTAGGACATTAGGATGACCAGGAGGGAAGAGATCAAATTAAATGCTGAAAACAGTATGATCAACAATTCTATTTCTTGTGCGTTTGAGCAGAGCATAAGTAACAAGGGAACATCATCACAGTAGAAATGATTGATGACATTAGAGCCACAAAAAGTCAATGTAAAAATCCTAATAGTAAACATGAGTGCCTGAAAGGTACTGTAGAGGTATGGAATGCCTACCAGCATATGACAAAGTCTCTGGGACATGATAACATTGTACAGCAGAGGGTTGCAGATAGCCATGTAGCAGTCATAGGCCATGGCTGACAAGATAAAAAATTCCCTGATAATGAACATAAGGAAGAAAGCCAACTGTGTGGCATATGCATAATAGGAAATGGTATTTTGATCCACAACAAAATTCAGCAGCATCTTGGGACAAATAACAGTAGAATTACCAAGATCAATGAAAGCCAGGTGTTTGATAAAAAAGTACATAGGTGTGTGCAGCCGGGAATCCACTTGAGTTAAGATGATTATGCCCAGATTTCCCACCACTGTGATTGTGTAGATGATGAGGAAGGCTCCGAAAAGGGGAGAATGAAGCTCAGGCTGCTTTGTGACCCCCATCAGAATGAATTCAGTCAGTGATGATCAATTCTGCTGGTCTATTTAGTCCAGTTATCTTTTCTGGAAAGAAATAGGTTAGTTTTCCCATGATGTAATTTAATTAAGTATAATATTTTTAGAGTGAATAGATATTTTACTTCATGACAAGGGATAGAAAAGTAATTTCCATATCTTATTTTGAAACTAAAATAAAGGACAGAATCTTCTACTTTTCAAAAAGTGGAAATCCTAGGAAATCACATGCACTGTTACTACAGATTAAATAGAGTCAGTGATGTTTGGAAAATATCCGTTGATTTAAATTACCATATAGGTATTAACATAGAAATATAGACTTTATTTCATCTATACAGGATATCACATTTTTCTTTAATACACTTCCACTTTCATCTGAGAATTCTTTTGGACTTCTCAAATTGCACAATATAGTATATATTGTACAATACAAAGCATAGCACCATAATTTTTAAAATGTTTCACTGTTAAGTGCTGCCTTTTGCATTTCATAACATTTACATAGGCTTCCCTGGTGGCTCAATTGGCAAAGAATCTGCCTGCAATGCAGAAGACCCAGGTTTGATCCCTGGGTGGAGAAGATGCTCTGGAGGAGAAAATGGCAACCCACTCCAGTATTCTAGTCTGGAAAATCCCATGGACAGAGGAGCCTGGTAGGCTACAGTCCATGGTGTCACAAAGAGTCAAATACTTAGTGACTAAATCACCAATCAGTAAAAACAGTTAGAACTTCTCTTAGCTTAATCCATCTGGATTCCCTTTCTTTCAGTTTCTCCTTCAACAAAATCTGGAACTCTGTAAGCATGACTTTCAATTGGAGGAGTAATTCGAGTTAAAAAATCTCAATCAGAGAAAATATAGGATAGAATTATTAAAAGTAATAAAATGCTCAACTTTTGCCTGAGAAATCCAAATGGGCCAAGGCAGGAACTCGTATCAGGTGAAACTTGTGGAATCTGTAGATGAAAAAATTTATCAGTTGATCTAAGAATTAAGTAGAAGATCTTATTTGAACCAAACTAAGGATTATAACCCAGAAACAGCCTATCAGAAAGTTCTGGAATTGTTCTATCTTTTAAAGGTCAAAGCACAGTCAAGTAATTTTCTGAGACGAAGAGCTGTTCATTGAATGATGTATTTTTTACAGTGTAAACAAACCAGATCTACTAGTGGTGTGTCAGGGTTCATCATGGTGAGCCCTTTACAAGAAGGAAGGTGATTTCCTAAGGATTTATCTTGCTGATGCTAGGAGAATGTGTCTGTTTTTCAGTAGACATTTCTGCTGATGGGAAGTTTGGTTGAAGCATAATAGAGATACACAGTACACAGTAGAGAGGAGAGAGGATGTCAAAGGAAGGGAAACAAAAATTATGTACACATTTCTCTGACTTGCCTTAGAATGTGCATTTTTATTTCATCAGAGCTATCAGAGAGGAAAGAATTCTCTTCTACCACCTTCCTAAGTTCTTTTGGCTGGTTGGTGGGTCTGAGAATCAAATTGCCATCAGACAGGTTTGCAGGAAGAAATCAAATAAAAGTTGTAGGACATGTATACAAGGAAGCAACTCAGGGAAACTGAGTAGCTCATCAAAATGGCCAAAGTCTTTACCTTAAATACTGTCTTCATCTAGAAACAAAAGACGATGTTGAGGGTAGTGGTTTGGGACTTCAAAGGAGCAGGAAGAAATTCACATGGAGATGGAAAAACAAATGCTTGATAAACTGGTATCTGCTGGGTCTGGTAGAGACAGTGGTACAGAGTGGACTTGGATCTCTAGGCTTTGCCTGCATTTGCCTGACTACACCTAGCCGACTTTCTCTGCAGATGTCAACAAGCCCTTTATCTAGTATTTTTTAGACAATCAGAGGGAAGATCAAAAATTCTTCTGGAGTCTTCTGGATCTTGATTGTTTTCAGCTGGAAATAATCCACATGCCAAAGAGACATTCTGGGGGGCTGAGGGGCTGTGGGGTCAAATATTGCTCCCCTACAAAGCCAACCGGAAGGTTAGCTAGAGTCTGAGGCCACTCAGTGGCACTTTGTAGTTTTAGTACTGATTTAGCCAGTTTGATTCAGCCAGTTTGATTCAAAGACTAGGGATGCAATACTGGAGATTGCTGAGCCATTTCTACCCCTTTCTCCTAGATGATGTCATCTGCAGAGTCCCCACTGAATCCCATTCTGTTTTAAGGCCCCTTCTCTTTTTACAAATAAGAACCCAGTGTTTCAGACTCTACTCTCAAGGTTTTCCTGCAGAATGGGAGACGCACTGGGTTCAGTTCAGTTCAGTCACTCAGTCCTGTCCGATTCTGTGATCCCATGGACTGCAGCTCACCAGGCCTCCCTATCCATTCCAACTCCCGGAGTTTACTCAAACTCATGTCCATTGAGTCGGTGATGCCATCCAACCATCTCATCCTCTGTCAACCCCTTCTCCTCCTGCCCTCAATCTTTCCCAGCATCAGGGTCTTTTCAAATGAGTCAGCTCTTCACATCAGGTGGCCAAAGTGTTGGAGTTTCAGCTTCAACATCAGTCCTTCCAATGAACACTTAGGACTAGTCTCCTTTAGGATGGACTGGTTGGATATTCTTGCAGTCCAAGGGACTCTCAAGGGTCTTCTCCAACACCACACTTCAAAAGCATCTATTCTTCGGTGCTCAAAAGCATCTATTCTTCGGTGCTCAGCTTTCTTTATAGTCCAACTCTCACATCCATACATGACTGCTGGAAAAATGATAGCATTGACTAGATGGACCTTTGTTGGCAAAGTAATATTTCTGATTTTTAATATGCTGTCCAGGTTGGTCATAACTGAGTTAAGACAATCCAAAATTCCAGTACCCTTTGAAATCTTCAGTGTTTGCCAAGAATTATTTTAGTGTTTAATGAGTTGATCTCCATTTTCAGTGTCAGTGACTACCTCCCTCTGCAGATGTCTTGATTCTTTTAGCCTGCTCATTTTAGTATGAGAATTTACCCGATTAAAATACTTTGACGTGTACAATACAGTATTATTAACTGTGTACACAATGGTGTACAGCATATCTTTATCCTATTCATCTTGCAAAATTTTAATTTTATACCTATTGATTAAAATTTCCCCATATGATCCAACAACCTCACTTTTACTATTTATAGAAATAGCAGCTGCTAGAATATTAAAGAGGTATTGATATCCTGTCCATTCTTCTATTTCAGGAAAGAATATCTCCAGTCGTTTTGATGAAGCATTTTATGCACTTCCATTTAGGGAATTAAGGCATAAAAAATGCAAAAATTGTGCAAAAGAATGACTGACTTTTCAATCTTCAGACATAATGATAGCAGTTAGGAGTTATCTGAGGATCAGAGCTTTCTCAGTAACTCTTAAATCATTCTATTTATTTGCCAGTCTATTTTTTCCAGTTTGTAAAGCCTTTCCTGAAAACAAACAAGCAAACAAAAAACACAAATCAAGTAGTAAGCAACCAGTAGGGGAAAAAAGCAGGCAACTAAAAAATGTAAAAGTTCATATATAAGGACTTGATTAGTCACTTAGTTGTGTCCAACTTTTTGCGAGCCCAAGGACTATAGGCTGCCAGGCTCCTTTGTCTGTGGAATTCTCCAGGAAAGAATACTGGAGTGGGTAGCCATTTCCTTCTCCAGAGGATCTTCCCAACTCTGAGATCAAACCCTCCTGCATTGTAGGCAGATTCTTTAGCATATGAGCCACCAGGAAAGTGATGTAAAGACTTATATCATTATATTAAAATTGTTTTCACTTAAAATATTGCAAATTTTAAAAATATATATTATAATATATAATACATAATTTAGTGCATTCTTTTTAAATATTATATTGTATATGTTTATATAAATAATAATGATCAAATAGTACAAAAGACATCTACCAAAAATTCTTTTATCTAAAATTCAGATGTAACTGGGCATCCTGTATCTTATCTAGATGAATCTTAATCTTAATAGATTCTAATAGATGAGATCAGTGATGATTTTTTCAGATAGTTCTAACTTTTTCATCCCATGAAATATCCAAATGCACTTTCACATTTCAGAAATCAAGTGGATATATTACTTCTAGTCAATTCATAGGATCTAATACTTTAAAAATTTCATACTACTCCAGATAAAAAGGGAGACAATAATATTTTTGTCATGTAAAGAATTAGTGCTCAGTGACCATTAAGAGTCATTAGAGTCCATGGTCAGAGCCCAGAAAAGTTAGGAAATGACCAACACCCAGGTGATAATCAAAATCGACAACTTCTATCCACTCACCTTTAATGAAGAATTGGATTTTCTTCTCCAAAATTATTTTTTGTTTGGGTAAGGAGAATATATACCTTTTCTCTTCCTCTGTGATGATCCCAGAGGAAGTAGTATAATTTATTCAGATGATTACACCTAAATCATCTGAACATTTATTAAAAACTGCCTGTGGTGACTGCTAATTAATCAGAATGTTCTGCATATTCCCAATTGAAAGGGAAAAAAAAGTGTAAGGGATAATTCAAGGAAAGAAACCAAACAGCATAAATGATCTGTGCAGTTCACGGAGAGCTCTGTAAAAATACGTATCCTCTCACACAGAGTCAATGATTGAAGTAGCAATGAAAAATTCTTCAATCAGCTTTATTCCAGTAAAACTGGAACAATTACAAAACCCATGATAAATTTTAAATGGCATTATCATCACATACTTTTTTTTTTTCTTTAAATGTGTTACTCAAGTAAAAATATGTAGTGAACACTGGGTTAAAAATATATCATTTAATTTATGTGAGATAGGTTTTATTTCCATATTCAGAGGACATCAAGTTTCGGAGAACCAGATAATTTGACCAAAGCCATATAATTGATAACTAGATGATTTGAAATTTAAATGGATAGTATATTCTTGTCTTGTCCTTCCATATGACCAACCATAACAATCACTGAGATGCAGTATCTTACTGTGATGATCGTCTCAACCACAGTGTTGCCTGAGCTGAGATTCAACCATGCTTGGATAATGTTCAGTACAACCTCATCAAGAATAAAATCTAATATAAAATATTATATTCCCTCTCATAACATTTTACCTGTGCCCTCTTCCTCCATGACTTCTGTACATACAATAATTGAGGGAAATTCATATACAGTTAAAGATGGATCTAAATTGTACAAATGGATAAGTTCTGAAAACTGTTTTATTTGTTCCTAATACCTAAATCAATACATAGAACACTTTCAGTCCCACAGAAATTTTTCTGATGCTTTATATCCTTTATCTAGACCATTTCCATTGTAGAAATGTTCCTCTCCCCTTTACACCTTGCCAGGAGCCGGCGAGAGGCATTCCACTCGTGACAAAGGTCATGAGGAAGGAGGCTCGGCATACACAAAGGCGGGATCGAGCCTCAGGAGTCCCCCTGGATATTCTCGAGCATCTACCCCTAAAAAAACCAGAGTCTGCCTACTTTATTGCTTTGTGCTCTCACCTCTGACTTTACTGGGGGCTGTCCCCCACCACCATCTCGCTCTCTCTGTCAAAGAGTTAACTTACAGCTCCAATTAATAAAGTTCCTGGGCAATTAGGAGTGTTTAAATCCAAACCCCTCAGATAGCTCTCTAACTTGCCTGACAAGTTTACCCGGACTCCTACAGCTATGCATACGATTGTTTACAGTCTCCCAGCCTCGAGAGGCATGGGAAGCTTAAGATATTCAAATAGCTTAGAGCCTCTCAGAGAGTTAGAAACTGTCAGAATAAACTAGTAAAGAATTTCATTGATGAGCCAATGCTTGCTGCCAAGTTTCCACATCCCCTGAATTGTATCCTTGAATGTGTATTAATTAATATATTTGGTATGTAGAAAAAATAAGTAGTGGCTTTAGTGTTAGCAACTTTAGACCCTTAAGGTAATAAATTCTTTCCTTTGTTGTAAACCCATTACGCCTCTGCCCTATAGGAATGCAATTTTATCTAACACCTTCAGAAGATAGCGCCAAACCTTAGAATAATTACTCTTAGAGAAAATAAGTCTTTGTTGATAAGTCCTTGTCAAGAGTCATAAAATGTTAATAGGCCTTCTGGCCAGAAAATGATGTAAATCACCTAAACCATTTGTATACAATAAATTTGCAGGAAAGAAACCCTGGTTTTTGATAAGGATCAAAGACTGCTGACTTTGCATCCCCTGTTATCCTCTATGAGTAACTTAGGGTATAAAAACCCCTGTTGAAAATAAAGCTACGGGCCTCGTTCACCAAAGCTTGGTCTCCCCATGTTATTTTTCTCCTCAATTTCCAGCTGAGTCTCCATCTGGAGTGCAGAGGTCCTCTGCGACCATTTATTTGCCTGGGCTTCTAAGACCCACTAAAGAAGGTGTCTAAGGTGGGGCACTTTCTGCTATTCGAGAGGGCGCCTGCAGCCTCCATGGTCAGAGCTAACCTGGTGTCACAGGTTATATTGATTTTCTGAGTAAACCAAGCTACTCAGCCTCTTTTCTCCACTGAATTTTCCTACTGAGCTATCCTCATTCTATTACTCTTTATATCTTTGATGAATATGTAAATAGTCACCGACGCCATCTCCCCTTCGAATACCGTGGATCAGCCGGGGCTGGACCTCGGCAACACCTCAAACAAAATCCTCCCACCTCCAGCAACCACTACTCTGGTTTCTTCCCATAAACTTATTTTCCCCGTTCCTGAGTTTCATATAAGTAGAGTTATGCAATACACACTGTTAATATGGTATCTTTCACTTCATATAGTGATTTTGAAATTTATCTGTGCTATGATTTTTATAGCTACATTAAATTCCAATACATGCATGTGACACCATTCTTTAGTCATTGATGAATATTAGTGTTTTGAGTTATTATAAAAAGCTTAGTGTAAACATTTCCATTTAAATATGTTTGCGGAAGGATGAGTTAATTTCTCGCGGTTAGATCTAAGGGTGAAATTACTGGATCACAGGATAAATGAATGTTTAAGCTTATAAGAAATTTTAAGCCTTCCAAGCTTATTGTAGCCTTTTACATTACCAACAAATATCCATGAGAGTCCCATTTTCTGAGTATCTGTGCCAATATTTCATGTAGAAGTTTTAAAATTTTGAAATAGAAATTAGTGAAAATTATTTCATTGTGATTTTTTTTGCTTGAAGACTAATAATAATAAACACTTTTCTGTATAAAATATGATTCTTCCATACACTTCCTTCTGAAGCATCTACCCTTTGGTTCATTTTAATTTTGTTGTTTTTCTTTCTGATCAATATATTTTTTTGAACTTTTATATCTGTGCTAGATAAAACTACTTATTCAGATTTCTTCTATACATTTTACTGTTTTATTAGTTATTTGGCCCAGGGTCCTGCAGTAATACAAAGAATTGTGCTACCACTAGGGAGGGCAGGAAACCCTCTCCCACCCTCTCCTGTGTGCTCAGTGGCTTCAGCCCTATTGGACTCTCTGCGATCCCATGGACTGTAGTGGCTAGGCTCCTCTGTCCATGGGATTCTCCAGGCAAGAATACTGGAGGGAATTGCCATTCCTTCCTCCAGGGGATCTTCCCAAACCCCTGAATTTCCTGTGTCTCCTGCCTTGCAGGTGAGATTCTTTACCACTGAGCTACCAGGGAAGCCACTCAAATATCAAAGAAATTTGGGGATGAAGTGGGAAGGGGAGACTGAAAAGTTAAAGCCACCACTCAAACTATGCAGAACTATCTAAAGACTGAGAAGGGAGAAAAAGAAGAAAGAACCAATTTCTGCTGCCCTTTCAAGGCTTGTCCTAATTTTCTTGCACATTTGTGTGTCAAGAAATTTTTTATTGTATCTTGGATACTGTAATATCCTGCTATGTCTGAATATTGGTGTCCTTATCTTAAGGGAGTTGATTTTATTTGTTCTTTTTTCTTTTAGCAGAAAACTGACATGCTTTGACTCAAACTCTGTCTCATGGGTTGTAATACTAATATTACTTCATATTTTTAGCTCTGTCTAGCATGTGGAGTCTGCACCACACTTTCATGGTTCAGGATCAGTGAACTGGACAATGTTTTTACACAGGATATTAATCTCCCCTTCCCTGGCTTTCTCCTTCCTAGAATTCATCTCTCTCTAATTTTTTCCCTTTGACTATGTTTGTCCCAATTCCATCTCTTTTGTTGTTCAGCTCAGAAACACTGTGGGCTATTTACAGGGTATTCATTTGTTGCAAGATCAAGCCCTTCTCAAAATAGAATTTGTAAAATGAGAACCTCACTTGTTCCATTAATGAATGTCTAATGCCTTTCATAATTTGCTTAATTTTCTGTCTGGAGTACTGTCAAGATTGGCTATTTCTTTTTTTCTCAAAGTTTTTAACTGTGATGTGGTATCTTATCAAAATTTGCCTGGTGATTGCCAGAAGCACATAAGGAAAATGTGTATTTCTTTAAATTTCTAGGTTGTGTTTTTGTCTCATATAAAATTATTGTTTGCTATTTTCCCAGTGTTGTTAAATGTTTGTTCATTTTCTTTTAGTGTGCATTATTTTTCACAAAGTCAGTGTTTCTTCTTCTTTTTTTTCAATATACGATGTATTTTTCTTAGGCCTGTCAAGTGTCTAACTTTTTAGTGATTTCTATTTATCTCTTAGTACTTAAATGCAGAGAGTTCTATTCTTTTGTGTCTTTTTCACTAAGTTATTTTTTCAATGTCTAATCTGCTTTTAACAAATACAGAGTAAAATGTTCATTCTTGATACTCTACTGAATCCTAGTGACTCAATTTGGTTTTCTATTATAACTCTTAGTTCTAATTTTCATATTTATATTTGCCTTTGAATTCTTAAAATATTTGCTACTGTTTTTAAAGTCCTTGTTTACCTATTCTGGGGCTTCCCTGGTGGCTCGGATGGTAATGAATCTCCCTGCAATGCAGGAGACACGTGATCCCTGGGTTGGGAAGGTCTCCTGAAGAAGGAAATGGCCACCCATTCCAGTATTCCTACCCGGAAAATTCCATGGACAGAGGAGCCTGGCGGGCTACAGCCTATGGGGTTGCAAAGAGTTGGGCATGACTGAGGGACTAACTCTTTCACCACTTATTCTCTCATCTCTGTTATTCCTGGATCTAGAAATGATGACATATTTCTCATGGTAATGGATAACATTTTCTCTTCAACTTGCAGATATTTCTTTGGATGCTGGACATTGAGAACGTTTTTCAGTTGAGTCCATAGTTTTTTATTTTTCTCTATCTTCAAAGTGTTGGGATTTGTTTTGCCAGTCAGTTTATTTGCTTGCTCACCTGTTTAATCCTTTTGAGAGTTAATGTTGAGTTCTGTTAGATGGAGTATAGAGTATAGTGGAGCTGTCTTTACTGAAAGCCCTAGATGTTCAGTGACATTCTTCAATAAGATTTGACAAATTTGAATGTATCCCAACCCTATGAGAACTGGTAGTTTTCAAGGTACAAATTTCTTGCAGTTCCTTTTTTTCCTAGTAGCTGTTCTTGACTTTCTCTTTAGCTGCTAAATTGTGTCCGACTCTTGTGACTCCAATGGACTGTAGCCTACCAGGCTCCTCTGCCCATGGGATTCTCCAGGCAAGAATACTGGAGTGGGTTGCTGTTACCTTCTTCAGGGGATCTTCCCAACCCAGGAATTGAACCCAGGTTTCCTGCATTGTAGGCCAATTCTTTACCAACTGCACTATGAGGGAAGCCCATTCTTGGCTTGGCTTTATACAATCTTAATAGCTGCAATTTAGAAATCATTGGAAATATCGCAAGCCAACTTCATGCTGGTGTGAAATCATTTTGCTTACATGTCTCCACTCCAGTGCTCAGCCCTGCATATTCCAGGCACTGTAGCCCTTCCTGACCTGAGTCAGTGTCTTCCTCTGTACATGACTATCATGTTCTTCATGTGCCCCACCATCATTCCATGTCAGGGGCCAGTAATCACAATCCTTCTGTCATGGGCCACCAGTTGTCAAATATCTGAAAACTTTTGTTACATGTCTGTCTCAAATTTTCCAGTTATTTTTAGCAATGGAGTTATTAAAATCCAATATTCTTGTTACAGAGATTGATAAAAGCCCTCGGGAAATGCATGCTGCCAATTTTCCTACTTGTCTAATCTGAGCATTCTCTCATTTCTCCCCATGGTGATTACCCATTTTTTTAATTTAAATTATCGATTTTAAATTCAATGTTCTATTTTAATTATAGATTTCTATATAATCTAAGTGTCTTTGGGAGTATACTTATTCTCCAATCTTTCTAAAAATGAAGATTGAACCATTTTTGATAAACCATTTATCTCTGTTTGTAAATGATGCCTAGAATATGTTGTTCTTCAGTAAATATTAGTTTGATGAATGTAAGCCTTGAATTTTCACCAGAGTTCTAGAAGGATTCTTTTGAACTCAGTTTCCAAGTCAAACTGAAAATAGAGATCGACAATATAACCACCAGAAATTCATTTTTTTATTCTCTTTCTGTGTATGATGCTTTTAAAGAATCTTTAAAATTAACTGTGTTTTCAGTTTCCTTATCTTGCATATCTGCATAACAAGCCTAGTGACACCTTACCATTTATCATTTAGGTAAATCTCTGTTCTGTGGAGCAAATTCTTTTCAATTATTTTTCTTTTTAAATTTTACTGAATTCAAGAATCCTCCAAGCTTGATGGGTTTAAAAAGTCTTTATAGTGTTTTAGTTAATTACACACTTTAGGGACATTTATGAATCAGGGTAAAATGTAAAGTCCCTTAAGAACTATGTTTCCCAAGGTTTCATTTGTTAACTTTGTAACATTTAAGCTGTAGTAGAACTCATTAGAAGCTGATATATAAAGTGCCTGTATATATATATATTCAGTTGTCCCTTCTATTCAAATTTGTTCTTTTAGAGCAAAAATAAAAAATGTTAAAAATTTTTTACTTTGTTACTCTATTTATTGTGTATTAATGATGATTTGCCTTCAGTTGTTTTACTTGGAGATATCATCTTCATCATATACTTTTAATTATTGTTTTTAATAAAGTTTAAAAAAAGAAAACGTGGAAAACAATATGAAGTTTCTAAAGCTGAAATTTTAAAATATTTTCTTTTGGTAAGTTAAATTTATCTTACAATAATTGACTTCTTTCTTTTGTTTTTTAATTTTTTCCCATATTTTAATAGATCACTTAGAAAGATTGTTTTAAATCTGATAGAATCATGAGTTTTAGGAATATTAGAGGTCATTTAAACAACTTCACTCTATCAACTCCACCTGTAACATCTACTTTTATTCATAATATTGTCTTATGTTTTACAGGGATAGGCATGCCTGGTAAGTAATATAATTTAATTTCTAAATTCCATTTGGAAATCCTTTTTAATTATGCTTACAATGAAAACTACCTGTAAAGTATCTTTCCTTGAGACAATGCTATTTAATTGATACTTTAGAAAGATGAGTTAGAGAGTTAGATGAGAGCTCTAATCAATACAACTCTTTCTGCAGTGATTGAAATGTTCTGTAATTAGCACTGTTCAATATAGTGGCTATATAGTCATATATGACTATTGAGCACTTGAGACTAAATCAGACTGTAGAATTTTACATATTTTTATCATGTTTAATTTCTATTTAAACATTCACATAAAGTTACTAATTACTGAACTAGATAGCTCAGATGTAATGAACTAATGTTATGT
The DNA here is from genome assembly GCF_055505025.1 of Bos grunniens. Lineage (NCBI taxonomy): Eukaryota > Metazoa > Chordata > Mammalia > Artiodactyla > Bovidae > Bos > Bos grunniens. The sequence goes on along the minus strand of NC_141179.1, from coordinate 79,776,491 downwards.
TTTGTTTTGAAGTATCTAGATTTAACATTACAGTTTGAAGAACTCATGCATTTTGGCAAATGTTTTGATAGTTTCTGAGTAATGTATTAGCAATTGTGAAAACTTCTAAGCTACAAATTTATGAAAGAAAACATTAAAACATCCATTTCTATTTCATTGTTTTTTTTTAATTTTAATTTAATTTTATTTTTTAACTTTACAATATTGTGTTGGTTTTGCCATATATCAACATGAATCTGCCACAGGTATACACATGTTCCCCCATTTTAAACGGAATGAACTAAAGATTTCAAATTTGGGAAATGTTAATAGATTTACTCTTGTACCTTTTTTCTCATCTGCATGCCCATTAAATTTGCTTACATTGCAATTCTCTGTCAATATATTGCTTATCTACTTACTTTTCTCCCCACCTTCCTATTTATCATCTATCTTATAATTTGTGCACTTATTATTAACTCAAAGCAAAACCTAGCATTTTTCCCATAGTATCTCTTATTTTCAGTAATCATGTGATGTAGGTGTGATTATACTAGTATGAAAGAAGATAAATGACTTTCCCAAGGTCAATAAATCAATAAATGATACAACATATTTTAATTGTAGGTTGGGCTGATGCCAGCTATTTCACTTTTGTGGCAGTTGAAATATTTATTACAAGAAATTAATAGAATTGACATAGATAAACCAAATTTTATCATTGTGTTTATTTCTTTATATCTAAAAATATATGGACAGCCCTATCCTCTTATGGATGTATTGATTTTATTTAAGCATACTGGGGCTTCCTAGGTGGTATGGTGGTAAAGAATCTGCCTGCCAATATAGAAGGCAATAGAAACACAGGTTCCATCCCTGAATCCATAAGAGCCCTTGGAGGAGGAAATGACAACTCCCTCCAGTATTCTTGTCTGGAAAATTCCATGGACAGAGGAGCCTGGTGGGCTACAGTCCATGGGGTTGAAAAGTGCCAGAAATGACAGAGCACTCACGTAGCATAGAAGCCTGGTACAACAGACTAAAAGCCCTAAGTAACCAAACTACCTAAAGAATAGAAACGGGATTTAGAAAACCATAGTGGTCCCTGGTGGCTCAAACTGAAGAATCTTCCTGCAATGCAGGAGACCCAGATTCAATCCCTGGTCAAGAAGAAAATGGGGTACCCCCTCCAGCATTCCTGCCTGGAGAATTCCAAGGACAGAGGAGACTGGCAGGATACATTCCCTGGGCTCGCAAAGAGTCAGGCTTGACTGAGTGACTTTCATTTCAAAGTGCTGTTTTACTAATATATATATTAGTGTTTTATATATATATCTATAATTAATCAATACACACACACACACACACACATACAGAGAGAGAGAGAGAGAGAGAGAGAGAGAGACCCGGATTCAACCCTTGGGTTGAGAAGAGAATGGCTACCCACTCTAGTATTCTTGCTTGGAGAATGCCAAGGACAGAGGAGACTGGTGGGCAACAGTCCCTGAGCTCGCAAAGAGTTGGGTACAACTGAAAGACTAAGCACAGCACAGCATACACATATATAAGTATAAATATATACATCTGCCTACAATGTGGGAGACCCAGGTTCAATCCTTGAGTTGGGAAGATCCTCTGGAGAAGAAAATGGCAACCCACTCCAGTACTCTTGCCTGGAAAAATCCCATGGACAGAAGAATATGGTAGGCTACGGTTCATGGGATCACAAACAGTCAGACATAACTGAGCAACACTTCAATTTTATATATAGAATTATATAAAGACTACAAAAAACATTCCAGAATAATAAAAGATTGTGTTATTCCACAGTTTACATTTTATCTTTTCTATGTATGTGCATGCTGCTGCTACTGCTAAGTCACTTCAGTTGTGTCCGACTCTGTGCGACCCCATAGATGGCAGCCCACCAGGCTCCCGCGTCCCTGGGATTCTCCAGGCAAGAACACTGGAGTGGGTTGCCATTTCCTTCTCCAATGCGTGAAAGTGAAATCGCTCAGTCGTGTCCGACTCTGAGCGACCCCATAGACTGCAGCCTACCAGGCTCTTCCGTCCATGGGATTCTTCAGGCAAGAGTACTGGAGTGGGATGCCATTGCCTTCTCCATGTATGTGTATATGTGTGTGTGTATATATATATATATATATATATATATATATATATATGTTTATATGTGAAAGTTTATAATAGTTAAATATTATGTATAGAAATTTATATAACAACAGATGTAGCTAAAAAGCCCCATGTAATGTACAACATCTTTTAACTGCTCCATTTAGACAAGACGTCATTTTCTATGTTCTGAGTCTCACCCTTGTGTGACTTCACTGAGGGTCTCTCTCTGTGATGCTTATTATAAGAAAGCGTCATAAGAGGCCAGAGATTTATGCACCTTAAAGAGCCTCATGGCATCTTTGGAGGTCAGGACTCCATCTCACAGCTTTGCTTTTATCTGGCTATATCATAGTGCTTTTATAGATTAACAAGGATTAAGTTTAATTTTGTGAATTCCTTATATTTTCCATCAGTATCCCTCAAGCCAGTATCACTTTCTCATAGAGGCAGGCACTTGGAGACAGAACTAGATTTTTGAGAGCCAAATGAATTTTCACATATTTGCTTATGGAGTAGAATTATAACTAGCACTAAATGAAAAATAAAATAAAATAAAACAGTCTAATCAAGCTTGGTTTGGCAAAATAATTTATTTTTCCAAGGACAGAAGCCTATACATATGTTTCTGAGTCTTTAATATTAAACACCAGATTCTCCTGTGTACATTCTAATCCCCATATCTGTTTTACTTACAGATTTCAAGATTAAGGAGTTAAATGGCTGCAAAGAATTTTACGGTTGTTACTGAATTTATTCTTTTGGGACTGATAGACAATGCTGAACTGAAAGTTGTTCTTTTTGTGTTGTTCCTGGTGATTTATGCTGTTACTTTTGTGGGGAATCTGGGCCTGATCTTCCTAATCCAAATCACCCCCAAGCTCCACACGCCCATGTACTTTTTCCTCAGCTGCCTTTCATCTGTGGATGCCTGTTATTCATCTGTTATTGCACCAAAATTGCTGATCGGCTTCCTAGTTGTGAGGCAAACCATCTCCTTCCCTGCCTGCATAGTGCAGCATTTGTTTTTTGGGGTGTTCATCACCACAGAAGGCTTCTTGCTGTCCGTGATGGCTTATGACCATTATGTGGCCATTGTCAACCCTTTGCTTTATGCTTCAGCCATGTCTAAGAGGAAGTCTGTAGGACTAGTCACTGGATCACTCATTGGTGGAATGATTAACTCAATGACCCACACCATAAGCTTTGGGAGACTGTCTTTCTGCAGGTCCAATGTCATCAGTCACTTCTTCTGTGATGTCCTGCCACTGCTAAAGTTGTCATGTTCTGATACCTCCATGAACGAGCTGTTGCTGCTAACCTCCTCTGGAGTCATTGCCATGGCCACCTTTTTGATTGTGATCATTTCCTACACCTTCATTGCTGTTGCTATCCTGAAGATACACTCAGTAGCAGGCAGACAGAAACCCTTCTCCACCTGTGCCTCTCACCTGACCGCTGTGACCATATTCTGCAGAACCCTGAATTTTAATTACATTCAGCCAAGTTCCTAGTATTCTGTAGAACAAGAGAACACTGGTTTCAGTGTTCTATACACTAGTGATTCCCATGTTAAACCCACTGATTTACAGTCTGAGAAACAAAGAGGGAAAGGCTGCTGTGAGAAGGGCCATAGAAATAAAACATTGGTCATGCTAATTTCATGTTATTTAGCCCAATAGCAGTCAATCAGTCAATTCTTCCCTTACCAACATCCACATGAATTCAATGAATTCTAGAACTTCTAAGTATATGACAAATTATTTCATTATATATAGTCTTTTTCACATGAGAAATGAGACTATGAGAAATCAGAAGTGATTTTATGCATAACTCAATTTTTAAAAAGCCAAACTGAAAACTCGTTATTAATATCTGTACTAAAATGTGGTCCACTGGAGAAGGGAATGGCAAACCACTTCAGTATTCTTGCCTTGAGAACCCCATGAAAAGTATGAAAAGGCAAAATGTTAGGACACTGAAAGAGGAACTCCCCAGGTCAGTAGGTGCTCAATATGCTACTGGAGATCAGTGGAGAAATAAGTCCAGAAAGAATGAAGGGGTGGAGCCAAAGCAAAAAAAAAAATACCCAGCTGTGGATGTGACTGGTGATAGAAGCAAGGTCCGATGCTGTAAAGAGCAATATTGCATAGGAACCTGGAATGTCAGGTCCATGAATCAAGGCAAACTGAAAGTGGTCAAACAAGCGATAGCAAGAGTGAATGTCGACATTCTAGGAATCAGCGAACTGAAATGGACTGGAATGGGTGAATTTAACTCAGATGACCATTATATCTACTACTGTGGGCAGGAATCCCTCAGAAGAAATGGAGTAGCCATCATGGTCAACAAAAGAAACAAAAGAGTCTGAAATGCAGCACTTGGATGCAATGTCAAAAAGGACAGAATGATCTTTGTTCATTTCCAAGGCAAACCGTTCAATATCACAGTAATCCAAGTCTATGCCCCAACCAGTAACACTGAAGAAGCTGAAGTTGAATGGTTCTATGAAGACCTACAAGACCTTTTAGAACTAACACCCAAAAAAGATGTCCTTTTCATTATAAGGGACTGGAATGCAAAAGTAGGAAGTCAAGAAACACCTGGAGTAACAGGCAAATTTGGCCTTGGAATACAGAATGAAGCAAGGCAAAGACTAATAGAGTTTTGCCAAGAAAATGCACTGGTCATAACAAACACCCTCTTCCAATAACACAAGAGAAGACTCTACACATGGACATCACCAGATGCTCAACACCGAAATCAGAATGATTATATTCTTTGCAGCCAAAGGTGGAGAAGCTCTATACAGTCAGCAAAAACAAGACCAGGAGCTGACTGTGGCTCAGATCATGAACTCCTTATTGCCAAATTCAGACTTAAATTGAAGAAACTAGGGAAAACCACTAGACCATTCAGGTATGACCTAAATCAAATCCCTTATGATTATACAGTGGAAGTGAGAAATAGATTTAAGGGCCTAGATCTGATAGATAGAGTGCCTGAAGAACTATGGATTGAGGTTCGTGACATTGTACAGGAGACAGGGATCAAGACCATCCCCATGGAAAAGAAATGTAAAAAAGCAAAATCGCTGTCTGGGAGGCCTTAAAAATAGCTGTGAAAGGAAGAGAAGTGAAAAGCAAAGGAGAAAAGGAAAGACGTAAGCATCTGAATGGAGAGTTTCAAGGAACAGCAAGAAGAGATAAGAAAGCCTTCTTCAGCGATCAATGCAAAGAAATAGAGGAAAACAAGAGAATGGGAAAGGCTAGAGATCTCTTCAAGAAAATTAGAGATACCAAGGGAACATTTCATGCAAAGACGTGCTCAATAAAGGACAGAAATGGTATGGACCTAACAGAAGCAGAAGATATTAAGAAGAGGTGGCAAGAATGCACAGAAGAACTGTAAAAAAAAGATCTTCATGACCCAGATAATCACAATGATGTGATCACTGACCTAGAGCCAGAAATCTTGAAATGTGAAGTCAAGTGGGCCTTAGAAAGCATCACTATGAACAAGGCTAGTGGAGGTGATGAAATTCCAGTAGAGCTATTTCAAATCTTGAAAGCTGATGCTGTGAAAGTGCTGTACTCAATATGCCAGCAAATTTGGAAAACTCAGCAGTAGCCACAGGACTGGAAAAGGTCAGTTTTATTTCCAATCCCAAAAAAAGGCAATGCCAAAGAATGCTCAAACTACCGCACAATTGCATTCATCTCGCATGCTAGTAAAGTAATGCTCAAAATTCTCCAAGCCAGGCTTCAGCAATATGTGAACAGTGAACTTCCTGATGTTCAAGCTGGTTTTAGAAAAGGCAGAGGAACCAGAGATCAAATTGCCAACATCCACTGGATCATGGAAAAAGCAAGAGAGTTCCAGAAAAGCATCTATTTCTGCTTTATTGACTATGCCAAAGCCTATGACTGTGTGGATCACAATAAACTGTGGAAAATTCTTCAAGAGATGGGAATACCAGACCACCCGACCTGCCTCTTGAGAAGTCTGTATGAAGGTCAGGAAGCAACAGTTAGAACTGGACATGGAACAACAGACTGGTTCCAAATAGGAGAAGAAGTTCATCAAGGATGTATATTGTCACCCTGTTTATTTAACTTATATGCAGAATACATCATGAGAAATGCTGGGCTGGAAGAAACACAAGCTGGAATCAAGATTGCCGGGAGAAATATCAATAACCTCAGATATGCAGATGACACCACCCTTATGGCAGAAAGTGAAGAGGAACTGAAAAACCTCTTGATGAAAGTGAAAGTGGAGAATGAAAAAGTTGGCTTGAAGGTCAACATTCAGAAAACGAAGATCATGGCATCCGGTCCCATCACTTCATGGGAAATAGATGGGGAAACAGTGGAAATAGTGTCAGACTTTATTTTTCTGGGCTCCAAAATCACTGCAGATGGTGACTGCAGCCATGAAATTAGAAGACATTTACTCCTTGGAAGGAAAGTTATGACCAACCTAGATAGCATATTCAAAAGCAGAGACATTACTTTGCCAACAAAGGTCTGTCTAGTCAAGGCTATGGTTTTTCCTGTGGTCATGTATGGATGTGAGAGTTGGACTGTGAAGAAGGCTGAGCGCCAGAGAATTGATGCTTTTGAACTGTGGTGTTGGAGAAGACTCCTGAGAGTCCCTTGAACTGCAAGGAGATCCAGTCTATTCTGAAGGAGATTAGCCCTGGGATTTCTTTGGAAGGAATGATGCTATAGCTGAAACTCCAGTACTTAGGCCACCTCATGCGAAGAGTTGACTCCTTGGAAAAGACTCTGATGCTGGGAGGGATTGGGGGCAGGAGGTGAAGAGGATGACGGAGGATGAGATGGCTGGATGGCATAACTGACTCGATGGACGTGAGTGAGTGAACTCCGGGAGTTGGTGATGGACAGGGAGGCCTGGCGTCCTGTGATTCATGGGGTTGCAAAGAGTAGGACACGACCGAGCGGCTGAACTGAACTGAACTGAATCACTTTTAATAAAATGATTTTAATAAATTTATTTTATCAATTCATAGAATTATATACATCTCCTCTGAAATTCGGAAAACAAAGTTTGTGAATGTGTGTATACTATTGGAGATATAAAGAATGAAATATTTTTATAAAATACCTAAATGTATTAACTCAGAAAATAAGATAATTTTATACATGGCATTTTCTTTTCCTCTTAAAGCTTGTATTAAAATTTTAAATATTGGTAAATCCCTGTATTAGCAAAAATGGAGACTACGATTCCAAATGCGATTTTTTAACTAGTAGTGTTTTTCTTAATTTTCTTCCTGTTCTTGGACATCCATGACCTCAACAAAAAATTGGGTTGTTGGAAAATGACACTATTGTAATTCTCAGTTTGCAGTAATGTTGTCTTCCTCAAAAAAGGCCTAGTATAAAGATAGACACATATGTGGAATTTGAGAGTAGATATAATTCGGCACCCTTTCAGCACCCTTCCCATTCAACTCTGATTTTTAGAACCTACTTCATATTCTTTCAAGATTAAAAAAAAAAAAAGAAGAAGAAAAGAATATACTCTAGCAATCTTTAAATCACATGATGGGTGTTACTGCTGGATGAGAGTTTCTATTCTGCAATGATGGTTTACTTGATTATGTAACTTCAAAACTCCCCATCATTTTAGAAATGATTATCTGTTACTAAAGTTCCTGTGGATAATATTTCAATAAATTTTGAAAATAAAAATTATTTATACTATGGACAGTTTTCTGTATTTTTAGAGTCTTTATTAATGACTGATATCAGAAAGATACAGATTGGGATTTTTAAAACAAATGAGAAAGTGTTTAAAATAGTTAAATAAGCTTACATTCACTAGTTCATACTTGACAATGAAGACATAGTCAATATGCTAGCAAGGATGACAAGATTTAAAGCAGGAAAAGCAATTTTTACTTTTCCTATGAAAAATAATTACAAAATATTGTAAAAGTGGTTGTCTTTGCCCATACATTTTGCAGGTGGCATGCCATCCTTCCAATATCAGGGTCTTTTAAAATGAGTCAGCTCTTCACAGCTGGACTGATTTCCTTTAGGAGTCACTGATTTGATCTCCTTGCTATCCAAGGAACTCTCAACAGTCTTCTCCAGCACCACAACTCAAAAGGGTAAGTTATTCAGCACCCAGCCTTCTTTATGTTCCAACTCTCACATCTGTACATGATTACTGGAAAAGCTATAACTTTGACTATATGGACCTTTGTTGGCAAAGTAATGTCTCTGCTTTTTCATATGCTGTCTAATTTTGTCATAGATTTTCTTTCAAGGGTCAAGTGTCTTTTAATTTGGTGGCTGCAGTCCCATACCACAGTGATTTTGGAGCCCAAGAAAAACAAATCTGCCACTGTTTTTACTTTTTTCCAAATTTGTTTGCCATGGAGTGATGTGATCAGACCCCAACTTCTTGTTAGTTGCATCTATCAGAAATATACTCTCCCATCAAGGTTTGTCTTGTCTTTATTTCCTCTTCTGACAACAAGTGAAAGTTGCACAATTGCTCAGTCATGTCCGACTCTTTACGATCCCATGGACAGTCCATGGAATTCTCCAGGCCAGAATACTGGAGTGGGTAGCCTTTCCCTTCTCCAGGGGATCTTCCTGACCCAGGAATGGAACCAGGGTCTCTTCACTGCAGGAGGATTTTTTACTAACTGAGCTATGAGGGAAGCCCATTTTGACAACAAAAACATGTAAAATTTCAGTGTAGGATAAATTTATATATATATTTTTCTTTACAGTTAGTATTTTCTACCCTGAGTCTAATGAGATATATTATCTTCTAAAAAGGTTATGTTTTCCCTTGCTTTTATATACAAATACACAAATATTCAGCACCATTTATCAAAAAGAGCAGCTATTTTTGGTTTTGTATCAATTCTTCCTAATTTAGGGATTCATACGTATCTGGAAAACAATTCTCATTCAGTGTTACTCCGGAATTCTATTGATCTATCCCTGTGCCAATATTAGAGTCTATCAAACACTCCAGCCACTGTGTCTTAGTAATCTGTGTGAACTGGAACATGTCCCTTGGTCTTCTTTTTCAGAAGGATTTAGCTATTCTTGATTGACTCTTTATACTTTTCATATAAGTTTGATAATCAATACATACTGATAGAATTCTATTTCTAATGAACAGATACAACTGAAATATAATTAACTTTGTCTTTCATAGGTTTAGTCTACATCTCTAAACCATTTACAGTTTCAAAAATGCTTCATGGAAATAACCTGACACAGCTTTGAATTTCTTTTAATTTCATATTTTTCATATTAGTGTTGGTCAACACATTCTTTACAGTTTTTCACTTTCCCATCGGAGATTCCCAATCTGGATAAATGACCCAGTAATATATTTCGGATTAGGCAAATACTCCCCGGGGTGTGTGTGTGGGGGGGTGGGGGGGGGGGGTGGGAAATGACTGGAGTTTCTCACTTGTTTTGAAAAACATCTCCAGTAGAAATTAGAGTTTATATAAAAATAAGTATTTTTACAGTCACTGAAGCCTTAAATTAGAATTCTAAAAATTATGTAACATTAAAGTTTGTTAGTTGGACCAATGCCCCATAGCAATTTAGCGTTTTCTACCTTTCTACCGTAAAGATACTAACTTATCTTTACCTATACAGAAGCAGAAATTTCATTTAAACAGATGTTTATAGTTTCCAGCTTGTTTGAGGAGTTATTCCAGAGGATATGATTGTGCATTGATGGTGAGCTGGACCCAGATAGTGGATGTTCCTCACCACCCCTCATCCTGGGAATATATGTTCTGCCCAGCATTCCTATAACAGGCATTGTTTAGGGACACTGCCCTGAGAGAGGAAGGTGCTGTTGAGATAATCTGGACTGAATATATGACTGAATCCAGTTAGGGTCTCTCCATAAATTTTAAGATTCTGGCAGGTATGGGTGGCGATTTACAAAAAATTTGGTCTCCTAAAACAAGCTCATTTGTTGATTTCCCTTGTTTATTAAACCTTACGCCTTCCATCTGGAGTGGTCAGCTCTTTCTGCTGCCTCTATTTGCTCTCCATGTATGGGGGCTAGTTTGCAATCCAAGACAATTATCTGTCGACATTTCCTGTCTTGTCTTTACATTCCCTTAACATATAGCTCATATTTATGTTAATATTCATGTATAAAATTTCAATGTATTTTTCTAGTTACTCTAGTATTTTTATTGGCAAATAAATGGGGAAACAGTGGCTGACTTTATTTTGGGGGGCTCAAAAATCACTGCAGATGGTGATTGCAGCCATGAAATTAAAAGATGCTTGCTCTTTGGAAGGAAAGTTATGACCAACCTAGACAGCATATTAAAAAGCAGAGACATTATTTTGCCAACAAAGGTCCATCTAGTCAAAGCTATGGTTTTTCCAGTAGTCATGTATGGATGTGAGAGTTGGACTATAAAGAAAGCTGAGCACTGAAGAATTGATGCTTTTGAACTATGGTGTTGGAGAAGACCCTTGAGAGTCCCTTGGACTGCAAGGAGATCCATCCAGTCCATCCTAAAGGAAATAAGTCCTGAATATTCACCAGAAGGACTGATGCTGAAGCTGAAACTCCACTACTTTGGCCACCTGATGTGAAGAGTTGACTCATTTGAAAAGACTCTGATGCTGGGAAAGATTGAAGGCAGGAGGAGAAGCGGATGACAGAGGATGAGATGGTTGAATGGCATCACTAACTCAATGGACATGAGTTTGGGTAAACTCCAGGAGTTGGTGATGGGCAGGGAGGCCTGGCATGCTGCGGTCCATGGGTCACAAAGAGTTGGACATGACTGAGTGACTGAATGGAACTGAAACTGAACTGATTGATATATTTTCAAATACTTGGTTATTATTTTGTTCTGGTCATGCCTATGGAACTTATAGCTGACATAGCTTGATATAGATTATATTAAATTCTTTAGAAAGTATTGCTTTTGCAAGCAATGGGAGTTCTTTGCATGTTTTGGATATTGTCCTTTATTGGTTTCATGTTTCAGTAAAATTCCCCCTGTTATCTATTTTCTTTCTGTATTTTGATGGACAGAAGTTCAAATTTATTACCTTCAATCAAGTCAACTTAATCAATGGTTTTCATCAATCAATTTTTATTGTTCTGATAAAGATGCTGCATAACAAACTACTCAAAAGTTTAGTGGGTTGAAATAACAGCCCCTTTATTTTGCTCTCAGTTTGTGTCTCAGAAATTTGAAGATGTTCTTTCTCATTTTGATTTGCAATTGGATGGTGAATATACATTAAACAGGACTTCTCTGTGATATTCCTGGAAGACTGCCTCTGTTAGGGATCCCTCAGTGCTACCAACTCAGTATGCTGTATGTTAATTTCTAGCTTGAAGGAGCCTCACTTTTGCAGACAGCAAAATCCAAACTTTAACCCATGTGAGGAAAGGCTGTGACAGTTGATTCTACATGAGGATTTTTTCCTAACCAGATATCCGACCATGATAGATAAGGTTATTTATGATTTTTGTGGATAAGCAATTTTATTTAATTAACACTGATAATGAAAATGTCAGTTTTTAAAGGTAATGGATTTATATATAGATTTTAATGGGGTATTATGTTTCTCTTATTCTCAAAGGCTTTGCATTTTTTAAACTTAGTCTCAATTATGAAGTTAAAAAGTTCTGTAAAGCCTGTAGGAGAGCCATGATGTCAGCACCTATTTTTACTTCTGATTTACTTCTTTTTCTTCCTTTTGAGCCTGATCATTTCATTCATTTTTTGTAACCTGCAAATGTTATAGAATATTTTACATTTATGTTTAGCATTTCAGTGTGTTATCTTTTAAAACAATTTTGAGGAGCATGGAGTTATAACTTGTCTTCCATTTGTTAGTAATGGATAGCCAACCATGTTTGCTTACCTGTTTGATTTTGATAATCCCTGGATATTTGTGCCTAACACAATGTCCATCTTGACTTTTTCGTTCAAGAAATATTTGTGAAATAAATGAGACTACTGAAGCTAAACATCACTCCAGATAGGAGTAACACATGTTCATTCTACCTGTGATATCAAATGCAGAATCAGACTCTAAACAGAATTATATAGTATAGGTGGTAAGATGTCACTTCCTAAGAAGCTTCTAGACACAATAGCCTTGTGAAGCCAATTTTACTTATGCAATTTTTCCTCACTAAGGGTAGGTTCAGTCCATATTATATCTTAATGAAATTCTTTCCATGTTATGGAAGTTATTTATAATCAATTATTCTAGTATTTTTTAACCTTTGGCTTTGTCCCTTTCCACCCTTTGTAATTTTTTTTTATATTGCACATCTTAAAACAAATAAACAACAACAATAAACAGTTCCACTGAAGTACCCTGAGAAGATCCCTTGAGAAACTAGGATGCAATTCAAAGTGTAATTGTGTTGTTCTTGTTGCTTTAGTATAATCAGCATTTCCACTACAGGAAGCTGACCTCACTAAAACAAAAACCTGCATATGTATATGTGTGTACCTGCCCTTTCTTTCCAATTTGTTCTCTTTGAGGAGAGAATTAAAGACATAAAACCATTGTTTCTTTTTTCCAATATGTTTGCTTTGTATTAAGTTTTATTGGGGCATTTTTTAACCTGGAAAGATCTTCAGTTATCTATCATTAAAGTGTTGATCAATCTGAATCTCTGAAGAAACATTAACTGATTTCATTTCCAATAAGACAGTAAGAAACCATGAAAATATATATATGAGTATCCTACGTAAACTGATATCCTAAACTTTTCTGTCTTTGGTAAGTTAAATTAGTGTCTTTCTATTTATTCTTTTCAGATTTAGCCTACATTCTACAGATAATTAAAATATTGAAACATGATAGAGTTCTATTGTTATAACCAAATGCTCCAGGAAACAAACTCACTCAGAAGGACAGTGTGAATAGTGGAGTGCAGTTTATTACACCGGTGGGTCTGAGGCAGTTTCCTCTTTAGCCAGGGACCCCAACCAACTTTTGTGAAAAGCTTATATACCTTAACTGTACCTGTCGGGGATTTTCTCCCCGGAACTTGGAAACGATGAACCTGAAAGAACAACACTCGGACAGTCTCTTGCAAGGACTGACAAGTTCATTTCTGCAGTCGATCCCTTTTATAGAAGCAGGAACAAAGATCTTAGAGTATACGGCCAGCAGAGCGTGTATGGGGTTAAGACATAATCAGTAAAAGATATTTCAAGGACAGCGCATTCTAAATGACCCATGTGTTTATCCCATCACCCATTTTCTCAAGCAACATCCTTAATGTTTAATTATTAAATCTTGGTGCCTAGCATAGCTAAAGGCGGGAGATGTTTTTCAGCTATCAGAACGCAAAGCCTGGGTACTTCTGGCCCTCTGCCATTTTCTCAAGGACCTTCTCCTTCAAGGCTATTTTGCACTGCGCTTCCCAACATATCCTCCTTTTGTTTTCAATTTTAGCATGGCAGCTGCTAGTTGGACTCCGTTATGGGAGGCACGGAGTCTTGAGTAGAGACATCTGTATCCTATAAGCAATGCCAGAAAAAGCAGGGTGATTAATACATATATAACAACGTTGCTTCCTGAAAACCAAGTTCTAGGGTGTAGAGATGATAGGGTTTTAGTTAAAATATCATAAAATTGAGTGCTGTACAATTCCTTAGGTACTTTAACTTGAAAATTAGCAATTTGTTGTTTCAACAGATTGATGTCTAAACTTGAGTTATCTGTGAGATCCTGCAAATGTGCTTTAACTTTATCCCAAGGATACTCAGTGCTATTGTAGGGTATGTTAGTCAGACACAAAGAAGTAAAATTCCAGTGACAATGTATACGTGTTTGGAAAGTCAGTTACTGCACTTGATCTCCTAAGTGGATTACCACAGTTTGTAACTCATTAATTCATGTTTGTAATTGCTGATCTATTTGAGCTTGTCGAGTCTAAAGATCATGAGAGTCTTTGTGCCATGCAGTGATAAAATCATGATTTTGTATAGAATTATGTAAACCCATACCAGACAACGTTCCTACAGTCACAATGGCAATAAGGCTTAGGATGCCTGCAATAATCCACCCAATGATGCGCTTAGATTGCCTAAGTCCAGTTTTCAACAATACAGAAAGAAATACAGAATTAGTCCAAGGTTCTGTTAAGTTTACGGGCAGCCATAACTCAGATCTTGGTTTAACTAGCGCAATACTAGCATTGTGATATGAAATGGTGTGATTAAGGCAGGTATACAATGCACATGCAGTACAATTGACAATCTTGGCCGATAAGTCAATATCAAAATGCCCTACAATAAACAAGTACGGAAGGTGAACACATGATTGAACATAGCCAGTACTATTGTATAGGAAGGTATAATTAGAAGGATGAAACACACCCACAGTCCCATAAACACTAGCGAATTGCTCTAAGGCTGCTGGAATTTACAAATGTGCCATTGCTCTGGCCCCACAATGGGGACGACGATCCTGGGTTGTGGGGGTGATAAGCCCCCGTTAAACCAATTCAGCAATATGTCCTTATCAGTCCAGAAAATTGTCTTAGATTTATGAAAGCCTCCAATGCTTGATCTATTAAACCAGGAGCAGTTATGATGTTCCTCCTGCTTTTCAGAACAGTTTACAAATAACCTGTGAGGTCCCCAGTCGACAAATTTTAATGTATGATTGGTATGATTTTGCTGAATTATAGAAATTTTCCCAAATTGGCCTTGACAGCCAGACCAGTGTAACGATTGTATCTCATGTTTTCTTCTCCAAGATACAGTATGACATGAAGGTTCCTCTGGTTGAAAAAACAAGTTCGAATAGTTGGCTATCTGGCCTGGATAATGTCGCTTGGAGCCATTAAGTAAGAAAGATGCCATAGCGAACATTCCCAGACACAAAGCAGTCCCATTGTTGGCAGAGTATGCCCACCACTGTGGGAAGATAGTCATGCAAAGGGGGTGAGATCTGAAACAAATAGGCAAGGTTTTGAATCCAATGGAAATGTTGATTGGCTTTCCCTCATCTTCTTCATGGATTGGTCACTTTGTGGACCAGGGACTTGGAAAAAGCATGCTATCATTGGTAAAGATCATAGGGGCTTTATCTACCCAATCCACTATGGGGAGAAGTGGTGGGTTGGGTATGCATGCCCAATAAACATATTCTGCACTTACCCCAGAGGAACAGGAAAGAACAACTAACATTGCCAGAAACAGCTTATCTGGAGTCATAGGAGTTCCAGTGTTTTTCAGTGTCTGCTCAACCTGAAGAGTCATGTTTTTCACTTGAGCCCACGTCGGGTAAGGATTCAGATGATGGCGTTTCCTCATTGGCTCCTCCAAGGTCATTGACGAGACCCTTCGCGTAAGCTTTGTCACTTGCCGAGGGATTCCAGTCTTGGGGTCCTTCTCGGTAATGGGTGTGGTGAAAGGGAACCCAGATTTCCTCTCCATCTGCAACGAGAAGACCATAACCCTTGCCTAGGAGTTGTAAGATTCCTGGCTGCCACTGATTAAATTGCTTATACTGTTTTGGTGTATTGATTTCTAATTTGCTGTTTTTGTCTTCTGCAAAATGTCTATCTGCACGAGTGTCAATTATTTTTTGTTAAGCTTAAAAAATTTAGGGAATAAAGAGTTAAAGATAATAATAACTGAGGGTTCATAGGATAAGAAGTGTATCTCCTCTTCCAAATTCCCCCTTCCTGTTTTAATAAATGAGTTTTTAGGGTGCAGTGGGCTCTTTCAATAATGGCTTGACCCTGGGGATTATAGGGTATTCCAGTAATGTGTGTTATGTTCCATTCTGATAAAAATGAACAAAACTAGTGTGAGGTAAATACAGGTCCATTGTCTGTTTTCAAGACTGAAGGAATCCCCATAATGGGGAAGGTGAGTAAGAGTGCAGAAATGGCGTGTTTGCTGGATTCTGAAGAGACAGGTACTTCCCAGAAAAAGCCTGAAAATGTATCTACTGAGACAAAAAGCAAAGAAAACTTTCCTAGGGAGCAGTGAGTGAAGTCAGACTGCCAAAGGGAATTAGGCTGTTGCCCCCAGGGGTTAACTCCTGAAATCATAGTTCTTAAGTGCAGAGGGGTGCAGACATCACACGTTTTAATAATACACCTTGCTTCAGTGAGAGGAATACGGTATTTAGAGTGCAATCTGTTAGCATTGGTATGAAGATTAGCATGTTCGTCACTGGCAGACTTAAAGACGGGAGCTAAGAGCCTGTCAACGGCATCATTTCCTGCAACCAGAGGGCCAGGTAAACCTGAATGAGCACGTATATGTGCAATGAAGAAAGGTTCCATACGTTGCCGGGAGCTGGCGAGAGACATTCCACTCGTGACAAAGGTCATGAGGAAGGAGGCTCAGCATATGCAAAGGCGGGATCGAGCCTCAGGAGTCCCCCTGGATATTCTCGAGCATCTACCCCTAAAAAAACCAGAGTCTGCCTACTTTATTGCTTTGTGCTCTCACCTCTGATTTTACTGGGGGCTGTCCCCCACCACCATCTCGCTCTCTCTGTCAAAGAGTTAACTTACAGCTCCAATTAATAAAGTTCCTGGGCAACTAGGAGTGTTTAAATCCAAACCCCTCAGATGGCTCTCTAACTCGCCTGACAAGTTTACCCAGACTCCTACAGCTATGTATACGATTGTTTACAGTCTCCCAGCCTCGAGAGGCATGGGAAGCTTAAGGTATTCAAATAGCTTAGAGCCTCTCAGAGAGTTAGAAACTGTCAGAATAAAACTAGTAAAAGATTTCATTGATGAACCAATGTTTGTTGCCAAGTTTTCACATCCCCTGAATTGTATCCTTGAATGTGTATTAATTAATAGTTGGTATGTAGAAAAAATAAGTAGTGGCCTTGGTATTAGTAATTTTAGACCCTTAAGGTAATAAATTGTTTCCTTTGTTGTAAACCCATTACACATCCACCCTATAGGAATGCAATTTTATCTTCGGAAAATGGTGCCAAACCTTAAAATAATTACTCTTAGAGAAAATAAGTCTTTGTTGATAAGTCTTTGTCAAGAGTCATAAAATGTTAATAAGCCTTCTGGCCAGAAGATGATGTAAATCACTTAAACCATTTGTATACGATAAATTTGCAGGAAAGAAACCCTGGTTTTTGATAAGGATCAAAGACTGCTGACTTTGCATCCCCTATTATCCTCTATGTGTAACTTAGGGTATATAAGCCCCTATTGAAAATAAAGCTACAGGCCTTGCTCACCAATGCTTGGTCTCCCCATGTCATTCTTCCCCTTAACTTCCAGCTGAGTCTCCATCTGGAGCGCGGATATCCTCTGCGACCATTTATTTGCCTGGGCTTCTAAGACCCACTCAAGAAGGTGTCTAAGGTGGGGCACCTTCCACTATTTGAGAGGGCGCCTGCAGCCTCCGTGGTCAGAGCTAACCTGGTGTCACGGGTTATATTGATTTTTCACATAAAACAAGTTGCTCAGCTTCTTTTCTCCACTGAATTTTCCTACTGAGCTATCCTCATTCTATTACTCTTTATATCTTTGATAAATAAATAAATAGGTTGCCGAAGCCATCTCTCCTTCGAATATCCTGGATCAGCCGGGGCTGGACCCTGGCAGGTGGTGCCCGAGACAGGTGTTTCGAAGGTAAGCTCCCCAAAGCAATTAGGGTCATCAGCCCTATTGCTCCCCCTTCTCGGAACAACTGGGTCATCAGCCCTCTTGTTCCCCCACGGAACTCTTTGGGTCATCAGCCCTACTGCTCATCCCTTGGAACAGTTTGGGTCATCATCCTACTGTTCCTCCCTCGGGACAATCTGGGTCATCAGCCCGACTGTTCTTCCAGTGTTCGGGATGGCTAGGACCCCACTCAGGGTGCCACGGACCCCCCTGTAGAATAGACAGGGCGAGAGGAGTGGAAAGTGTTGAAAGTGTTAAAGAGTTAGACTTAGAGAGAGAAAACAGTTTCTGAAGTTAAAAGGCCAAAGAAAAGCCTGATCTTTTGATAGCTAAAAGCAAAATCTTCTATTATACTTAATTTTCTGACATGGGTAACACTGAATCAAATGAAAGACGGCTCTTTATAGGAGTAATTTTACAGTTATTAAGTAAAAGAGGAATCAAAGTTAAAATATCTACTATTCAATCATTTTTTACATTTGTACAAGAACACTGCCCTTGGTTTCTACAACAGGGCACTGTTAACCTAGATATCTGGGAAAAAGTAGGGAAACAGCTAAGAGCTTATTGTGCTCAACAAGGCTTGGAAAAAATTCCTACTTACACCTTTCCTCTATGGATTATGATTAGAGATGCTTTAGATACAGCTCATGAATCTGAAAAGGTACCTGTTATAAAGGAAGGTGAAAATGAAGAGGCTATACCTAGCTATTGGCAGCTAAACAAATGGCTAGCCGCTATGACTGACAATGAGCATGTAGAAGATAGGGATGAGAAGAAAGATCAGCTCTCCCCTCAAGATGAGAAAGATTTAGAGGAAACAGCAGCTCAATACCATTCTGATGAGGATTGGTCTTTTTTAGCTAAAGATGCTCCTAAAAGTTTAAGAAAAACATCCCTAATCAGACCATCAGCTCCTAGGAGCTTGAGGGAAACATCCCTGATCAGACAGTCCATAAGATTTAGTCACCAAACAGTTAAAGGATCTCCGGAACAGGAGAGGAGAAATACGGGATGCTCCCATCCCCCCATGCCTCCACTCCATGTAGGGGTAAGGGGCCTCCGCTAGGAGTTTCCCGGAAAAGGGTTTTCTCTAGTCCCAAGGATGAATTTGATCCTCACCTTGAGGCTTCTTTTCTAGTCCCCTCTGCACTTTAGATAGGGTAAAGAGGGTACAAAATAAATAAAAATATTCTCTAAAATTAAAAAAAAAAATGGGTTTCTCTGCATCTAAGAATAGACAAATGTTTATTGACTGTGGAATATGATTAGACATGTCCTGGACCTTCATCATGAGGCTGTTAGATAGCCTATGGCAGAGGCTATAGCGGTGGATGGTGGTGAGTCTCCACTTTCTGCACAGATCATAATTTCTGCCATTAGGAAAAAAAAAAAAAAAGGAGGGAGACTGCTCTACCTCCCGAGGAAGGAGAGGGCTTACAGGACGCTGCGGCCGAGCGCCCTGGCGAGCTCCCTCCCCCTCTGCGCAAACCTTTAAAAAAACTTATCCAACACTTTCTGATTTAAGGTGATTGCCACCACCTCCGTTTGTGCTTCCCAGGGCCCAGAAATTCCCCACTTTGCCCCCAAAACTTCTCAAAGCATTGCCTAAGCCTGAGGAAGATAAAAAGTTTTTTAAACAAAGGAGCTTTTAGTACAGATATGCAGAGCGTGTTCCTTAGAGAGAACCCCCTCAGGGGGGTCTCACCCAGGCTAGGAGAAAAGTGAAAAGGCAAGGGGATTTAGCAGCAATATTAACCCCTGATGTGCCGCTTACTCCAATTCCAACGGGAGTGGCTGGCCCCCTACCTTTGGACATTGTAAGATTTGTCCTGGGGCATAGCTCGCTTTCTTTTCAAAAAAAAAAAGAAAAGAAAGAAATTTCGGTGGTGCATGGTGTAGTAGATTCTGATTATATTGGAAAAATTAAAGTCTTGATCTCACCACCTACCAAAACTGTACAAATTAATAAAGGTCAAAGAGTAACACAGCTTTTGCTTTTACCTTATTATCAGATAAGAGCCACAAAGCATTTAGATCTAGTGGTCTAGCCTTTTGGGTGCAGGAAGTTACAGCTCCAAGGCCTTTAAAGGATCTTTTAATTCAAGGGAATAAAATGTCAAGACTGAGTTACGAGCAGTTATTTAGGCTTTTCAACATTTAGGAGACCACACCTTTAATCTTTTGACTGACTCCAGATATACTGTAGGGTTGTTTCCTCATATTGAAACTGCTAATATTCCAAAAAATAAAACTACTATCTTCTCCTTGTTATCTGATTTACAAAAGAAGATTAAACAGAGATAAAAAATATTTTGTGGGACATAGAGCCCATTCCAACTTGCCTGGCACTTTATATGACGGAAATGCTTTGGCAGATGCATTGACTAAAGTAATTGTTTTAAACTTACATAAAAAGATTGATAAGGCCAAAAATTCTCACAAAATTCACCATCAAAATGCAGCTGGTTTAAGGTATAAATTTCATATCCCTAGGGAAACAGCTAGACAAAAGTTATGTCCAAATTGTAATTAATAACTTAAACGTAAACACAGGGGCAGACTACAATGATGAGACACTAGATGCCTGAATTACAGGCTACAATTCGGCCCCTGATCGAGTAAAAAGACCTCCTTACTGGAGAGTGAAAAAGGCCAGATGTGTTGCTAACTTGTGGGAGAGGGTATGCTTGTATATTTCTACAGAATGCAGATTCTCCGATTTGGATCTCAGAAAAATTCGTCATGTCACATTCCCCAAAGACCAGGTTCCCGGTGCGCGCACTCACTCGCCCCCCCTCCCCCAGCCAGCTCTCGCCTCAGCACCGCCAGCAGCACATCACACCCTCCTCGCTGCACCCCGCGACCTACAGCAAAGAAATCTGTGTGGCGAGTGAGGGCCAGAGAGGAAAGCGCGCCCATGGAGTGCCATCCAGACCAGCAGGCCGCGGCCCCGGCGGC
Source organism: Bos grunniens (assembly GCF_055505025.1). Lineage (NCBI taxonomy): Eukaryota > Metazoa > Chordata > Mammalia > Artiodactyla > Bovidae > Bos > Bos grunniens. The sequence goes on along the minus strand of NC_141179.1, from coordinate 79,755,737 downwards.
GAGAGGGAAATGCCCCAAGCCCAAGCGGCAGCAGCTAGCCCAAGTCCGCGAACCCTGCCCCTCTGCCCGCCATAGGTGCTGCGGCCCACAGCCTGCCCTTCGCGTTCTGCCTCCTGCTGCTGGGGACACTGCTCCCCCGGCCGATGCCTACAGCTGCTCCCTGGTTCATCTTGTTTAAACCCTCAATATAATGTTTTATCCTTTGTAATGTTACAACATCCACCTTATGATGTAACCACTTATTGAATTATGCTCTTGCTGTATTACAACAACTGCAGGATTTAATGTGAACACAATGGTTTGTGGGCTTACTTATCTTGGGAATAGCAGCTTTGATAAGTGCAATTACTTCTGTTACTGTGGCAGCAATATCATTGACTCAACAAGTACATACTGCTCAATATGTTGATTCTATGTCCAAAAATGTTTCTTTAGCATTGGCAACACAGGAAGCTATAGACAGAAAATTATAAATGAGGGTAGATGACCTAGAGGAAGCAATAATACATATTGGGACTGAATTGCAGGTTTTAAAGGTGAAAATGGCATTGTCCTGTCATGCTGACTATCGGTGGATATGTGTAACACCCCTGAAAGTAAATGAGACAGATTTTGACTGGGAAAAAATTAAAAACCATATTTCAGGTATCTGGAACAGCTCTGACATTGGCTTAGACTTAGGGAAACTTCATAATCAAATAGCAACCATGGAACACTCCCGATTAGATTTTGCTGCTGCTAGAACAGCAAATGATTTCTTCCATACTTTCTCTAACTACATCTCAGGAAAGAATATTCTAACGTCCTTAGCTATGCTGCGGTGGCTGCTTTAATTCTGCTTCTCATAATCATTCTTAATTGTATTGTCAGGATTCTTTGGCAGAGCATTCAGAGGCTTGCGACTGAGCTACATCTGTCTGTTTTAAGAAATAAAAAAGGGGGAGATGCCAGGAGCCGGCGAGAGACATTCCACTCGTGACAAAGGTCATGAGGAAGGAGGCTCGGCATATGCAAAGGCGGGATCGAGCCTCAGGAGTCCCCCTGGATATTCTCGAGCATCTACCCCTAAAAAAACCAGAGTCTGCCTACTTTATTGCTTTGTGCTCTCACCTCTGATTTTACTGGGGGCTGTCCCCCACCACCATCTCGCTCTCTCTGTCAAAGAGTTAATTTACAGCTCCAATTAATAAAGTTTCTGGGCAACTAGGAGTGTTTAAATCCAAACCCCTCAGATGGCTCTCTAACTCGCCTGACAAGTTTACCCGGACTCCTATAACTATGCATACGATTGTTTACAGTCTCCCAGCCTCGAGAGGCATGGGAAGCTTAAGGTATTCAAATAGCTTAGAGCCTCTCAGAGAGTTAGAAACTGTCAGAATAAAACTAGTAAAAGATTTCATTGATGAACCAATGTTTGTTGCCAAGTTTTCACATCCCCTGAATTGTATCCTTGAATGTGTATTAATTAATAGTTGGTATGTAGAAAAAATAAGTAGTGGCCTTGGTGTTAGTGACTTAAGACCCTTAAGGTAATAAATTGTTTCCTTTGTTGTAAACCCATTACACATCCACCCTATAGGAATGCAATTTTATCTTCAGAAAATGGCGCCAAACCTTAAAATAATTACTCTTAGAGAAAATAAATCTTATGGTTGATAAGTCTTTGTCAAGAGTTATAAAATGTTAATAAGCCTTCTGGCCAGAAGATGATGTAAATCACCTAAACCATTTGTATACGATAAATTTGCAGGAAAGAAACCCTGGTTTTTGATAAGGATCAAAGACTGCTGACTTTGCATCCCCTATTATCCTCTATGTGTAACTTAGGGTATATAAGCCCCTATTGAAAATAAAGCTACGGGCCTTGCTCACCAATGCTTGGTCTCCCCACGTCATTCTTCCCCTTAACTTCCAGCTGAGTCTCCATCTGGAGCACGGATATCCTCTGCGACCATTTATTTGCCTGGGCTTCTAAGACCCACTCGAGAAGGTGTCTAAGGTGGGGCACCTTCCGCTATTTGAGAGGGCGCCTGCGGCCTCTTTGGTCAGAGCTAACCTGGTGTCATGGGTTATATTGATTTTCTGCATAAACCAAGCTACTCAGCTTCTTTTCCCCACTGAATTTTCCTACTGAGCTATCCTCATTCTATTACTCTTTATATCTTTGATAAATAAATAAATAGGTTGCCGAAGCCATCTCTCCTTCGAATACCCTGGATCAGCTGGGGCTGGACCCCAGCAATACGTGAGTGGATTAAGGCTTGAGTCTGTGAAAGAAGAGTATATAATTCTTCATCTATGTTGTGTAAAAGGGCGGTAACAAAATCGGGAAAAAGGGAAGCAAGGTATTTGGAATCAGTACATACGTTGAAGGGTAATGGTTGAAGAGACAAAAGAGCATATAAAGCATACAATTCAACTCTTTGTACTGAAGAATAGGTAGTGGGTAATTTCTCTTTGATATCAGGGCCGACAATCCCTGCTATGCCTTTCTTGTTGCCATCAATGAAATAGGTGGGTGCATTGGAAATAGGCTAGGATGCAATGATATTAGTTATAATGAATTTAGTACATTGTAGAAAGTCCCATAATTTTCCTTTCAGCAAATGAAATGAGATAACATTTTGAAAATCACTTAATGCTATTTGCATTGTCAGGTTATACTGTAAGGCAATTTGCAATTCCTTTTTTGTCAATGGGATGTGTATTGCATATGGATCAAGTCCAGTCAGAGTTTGTACACGGCTTCTCCCCAACACGATTAATTGCCCTATTTTCTCAATATACGATACGATTTTTTTAGACTGTTTAGTATGTAAATATATCCATTCTATTGGGCTATGCCGAGCTATAATTGCAGTGGGCAAATGTTCAGTGGGGAATATATATTAAAAAAACAGTTGATCATAATCTAGCCGAGTTAAGAAAGATTGTTGAATGCGTTTCTCCACTAAGGCCAGTTCGTCTTTGGCCTCTTTAGTTAGCTGCCTAGGGCTATTAGGGTCAGGGGATCCCTCTAAAATTTTAAATAGATTTTGTAAGAAATAGGTGGGGATGCTGACAGATGGCCGCAGCCAATTAATATCTCCTAGCAATTTTTGAAAATCATTCAGTGTGTGCAGAGACTGCACAGAAATTTGAGTTTTTTGAGGTTTGAGTTTAGATTCTTCCATAACATGTCCTAAATAATTAAAGGGTGCTTTCAATTGAATTTTATCTGGCACAACAAGCAGGCCATGGTTTTGAAGAGTAGTAGCAACTTCATTATATAACTGTTGTAAACAGAGTTCAGATTTCATGGAGAGAAGTATATCATCCATGTAGTGAATTATGAAAGCAGTAGGGTATTTATCTCTAAGGGGTTGTAATAAAACAGATATGAGATATTGGCAAATGATAGGAGAGTTCATCATTCCCTGAGGTAGCACCTTCCATTGAAATCTTTTAACAGGAGCCATGTGATTTATAGAAGGAACTGAAAAGGCAAAATATTTTCTATCTTTAGGGTGCAGAGGTATAGTAAAAAGCAGTCTTGTAAGTCAATGATAATTACAGACCATTCTTTTGGTACCATAGAAGGGGAGGGCAATCTGGGTTGTAAGGGTCCCATAGGTAACATGGTATTATTAACATTTCTTAAATCTATCAACACTCGCCATTTTCCTGATTTGTTTTTTATTACAAAAACAGGGGAATTCCACAGGGAAAATTAAGGTTCTATATGGGCTTTTTGTAATTGTTAATTTACTAACTGTGTAAGAGCTGCCAATTTTTCTTTAGTTAGAGGCCATTGAGGTGTCCATACTGGGGTATCAGATTCCCAATCAAGAGGCAGCGGTGTTAACTCAACGGCCCCCACTAAAAAGGTTCATTTAAAGAAATTGTGGCTTTCGTTTGTTCAAGAAAATCCCGTACCCATAAATTGATAGGGATATTGGTAATATATAGTTTGATATAAGCTACAAATTGATCAGGGCCATACACTTGTAAATAGGATGCACTGACAAAAGTTTGTGTGGTATCAGCTTCACCCACTCCTAGTAGTCTAGAAGGAGCCACAACCTTACCCCAATCAAGGGGCCATTCTTCAGCTATAATGATTGAAGTGTCAGCTCTGGTATCTAGCATGCCTGTGAAATTTTTTCCCCATATGTGTAAAGTGAGCATGGGTTTCTGATGTTCCTTTAATAAGGTGGATAGTGCAGCAGTAAGGTTGGTACTACCAAAACCTCCCTGCCGAACTTTATCAGATGCCTTCATTGGTTTGACATATGGTAAAAGTAATAATTGTGCAAAATGTTCCCCTTTTTGTAAGTATACATTTCCCATTTTCACAACATTTACCATAACATGTATTTCCCCTTCATAATCTTTGTCCACAACACCGGTCAATACCACTAAACCTTTCATTGTTCAACTACTATGTCCCAAAATCAGTCTCACCATCCCGGATGGAATCGGGCCATAATATCCAGTGGGAATTTTGTGGGGGTTGCATAATTCTATTAATTCCATGTCATAAGGACTAGGTATATCAATACAAGCACTCTTAGATGTAGCTGCTTGTAGCATCATAACGCTGGGTCCTCCTTTAGTAGCAGGGCTACAGGACGGCCCCTTTATCAGTTTCCCTGTTATTTTTGTTGTGCACCAGGGGTCAATGTGTTTCCATCCTTATCAAATTTGGAATGACATTCATTCAGCCAATGGAACCCCTTTTTACATCTTGGACATACTCCTGGGGGTCTCTTCTTGGTAGAAGTAGTATTATTTTTTCCGGCCTGTGTTGGCAGGCGGCATTGTTTTTTCATATGGCCAGCCTTCCCGCAGTTAAAACATTTGGCATTAGCAGCTTTCTGTACATTAAAAGTTTCCAATGCCGCCAATTTTGCTCTATGGGACATAGATCTGATATCCCTACAAGCTTTCAAATACTCCATAAGAGAGCCAGTCTCTCAAATTGCTCTAAGTACAGATCAACATTCCTCATTAGCATTTTCAAAAGCAAGTTGTTTTAAAATAATATTTTGTAAAGTCACATCCTTAATAGATTTTTCAACTGCATCCTTTAATTTTCCTATAAATTGAGAATATTCCTCCTCATGTCCTTGAATAATTTTAACAAATGAACCATCAGAGTTAGCGCTATCAACCTTTGCCCATGCCCTTCAGGAAGTTTCTTTAATGAAATGCAACATCTGAGGGGTAATATTAGCTAATTGTGCAGTTATATCAGCCATGGTCCCTGTTCCAGTAAGTATATCATAAGTTAAATTGGCGGGGTTACCACGAGATTGCTGGTCAATCATCATTTGTTGGGCCTCATCACCAACCCACATTTGCCACTGTAGTAATTGTTGAGGATTTAAAACCATCTTTGCTACTTGAAAAAAATCATATAGCATCCAATGGTCATCCCATCCTCTGAGTAATTCTACATGATAAGGAGAAGTAGGTCCATACAGAGTACATGCTTTCTTAGAGCTAGACAACATACCAAAATCTATACCAGCCCAAGTATTTTGACCCTGGGCGGGTTGATCAAATTGTATTGGGAAAGTGAAAGCACAAGCAGGCAACTCCCGAGGAGGAGTGAGGCGGTTAGTATGAGCAAGGTTAGTGACTGCAGTTACAGACGGAGCAGAAGGAAAAACCTCAGATTTGGGCTGTCCGCTGAACGAAATGACTTCTGCCTTAAGCAGTTTTGGTTTTGACACATCCTTAATAGATACATTCTCAAGTTGTTTTTACAGGGTTTGTGTGTGATTGAGCATGACATTTTTGCATTTCAAAGCACCTTGCATGTCTGGTTCATCAAGCTCGTGTTCATGCAAAGACCGAACAGTCTCTACCTCTAAATCAACGTTATGTCCTTCAATTTGTTCTATGAAAGCCCGTATGAGTGACCAGGTAACCCAACACTGAGGAGGAATGCGGACTCCTTGCTGATATGCTCGCAAAACATTATTCTTAACCCTTTTCCATACACCAATATAAAGCGTCCCATCCTCCAGGAACCATGGATTATATTCCAATAGTATATGATAACAGTTGTTCAACTGATCTCTTGAAACATTAACACCATTTTGTTTAAAAAAATGAGGCATTATAGAAATGAAAGAAATCTTACTGCTATGTTGTCCCATCCTGCTTACCTCTTTCTGAAGGGCTCATTGCTTTGTTCAGCCTTCCTTTCAAGTCCTTGTTCTGGTGCCACCTGTCAGGGATTTTCTCCTTGGGACTTGGAAACAACGACCTGAAAGAACAACACTTGGACAGTCTCTTGCAAGGACTGACAAGTTTATTTCTGCAGTCGAGCCTTTTTATAGAAGCAGGAACAAAGAGCTTAGAGTATAAGGCCAGCAGAGCACGTATGGGGCTAAGACATAATCAGTAATAGATACTTCAAGGACAGCGCATTCTAAATCACACATGTGTTTATCCCATGACCCATTTCTTCAAGCAACATCCTTAATATTTAATTATTAAATCTTGGCACCGAGTATAACTAAAGGTCAGATCAGATCAGATCAAATCAGTCACTCAGTCCTGTCCGACTCTTTGAGATCTGATGAATCGCAGCACGTCAGGCCTCCCTGTCCATCACCAACTCCAGGAGTTCACTCAGACTCACGTCCATCGAGTCAGTGATGCCATCCAGCCATCTCATCCTCTGTTGTCCCCTTCTCCTCCTGCCCCCAATCCCTCCCAGCATCAGAGTCTTTTCCAATAAGTCAACACTTCGCATGAGGTGGCCAAAGTCTTGGAGTTTCAGCTATAGCATCATTCCTTCCAAAGAAATCCCAGGGCTGATCTCCTTCAGAATGGACTGGTTGGATCTCTTTGCAGTCCAAGGGACTCTCAAGAGTCTTCTCTAACACCACAGTTCAAAAGCATCAATTCTTCGGCCCTCAGCCTTCTTCACAGTCCAACTCTCATATCCATACATGACCACAGGAAAAACCATAGCCTTGACTAGATGGACCTTTGTTGGCAAAGTAATGTCTCTGCTTTTGAATATGCTATCTAGGTTGGTCATAACTTTCCTTCCAAGGAGTAAGCATCTTTTATTTTCATGGCTGCAGTCACCATCTGCAGTGATTTTGGAACCCAGAAAAATAAAGTCTGATACTGTTTCCACTCTTTCCCACCTATTTCCCATGAAGTGATGGGACCAGATGCCATGATCTTTGTTTTCTGAATGTTGAGCTTTAAGCCAACTTTTTCACTCTCCCCTTACACTTTCATCAAGAGGATTTTGAGTTCCTCTTCACTTTCTGCCATAAGGGTGGTGACATCTGCATATCTGAGGTTATTGATATTTCTCCCAACATCTTGATCCAGCTTGTGTTTCTTCCAGTCCAGCGTTTCTCATGATGTACTCTGTATATAAGTTAAATAAACAGGGTGACAATATACATTCTTGACGAACTCCTTTTCCTATTTGGAACTAGTCTGTTGTTCCATGTCCACTTCTAACTGTTGCTTCCTGACCTGCATACAAATTTCTCAAGAGGCAGATCAGGTGACCTGGTATTCCCATCTCTTGAAGATTTTTCCACACAGTCAAAGGCTTTGGCATTGTCAATAAAGCAGAAATAGATGCTTTTCTGGAACTCTCTTGCTTTTTCCATGATCCTGTGGATGTTGGCAATTTGATCTCTGGTTCCTCTGCCTTTTCTAAAACCAGCTTGAACATCTGGAAGTTCACTGTTCACATATTGCTGAAGCCTGGCTTGGAGAATTTTGAGCATTACTTTGCTAGCGTGTGAGACGAGTGCAATTGTGTGGTAGTTTGAGCATTCTTTGGCATTGCCTTTCTTTGCGATTGGAATGAAAACTGACCTTTTCCAGTCCTGTGGCCACTGCTGAGTTTTCCAAATTTGCTGACATAGTGAGTGCAGCACTTTCACAGAATCATTTTTCAGCATTTGGAATAGCCCAACTGGAATTCCATCACCTCCACTAGCTTTGTTAATAGTGATGCTTTCTAAGGCCCACTTGACTTCACATTCCAGGATGTCTGGCTCTAGGTCAATGATCACACCATCGTGATTATCTGGGTCATGAAGATCTTTTTTGTACAGTTCTTCTGTGTATTCTTGCCATCTCTTCTTAATATCTTCTGCTTCTGTTAGGTCCATACCATTTTTGTCCTTTATCGAGCTCATCTTTGCATGAAATGTTCCTTTGGTATCTCTGATTTTCTTGAAGAGATCCCTAGTCTTTCTCATTCTGTTGTTTTCCTCTATTTCTTTGCATTGATCACCAAAGGAGGCTTTCTTATCTCTTCTTGGTATTCTTTGGAACTCTGCATTCAGATGCTTATATCTTTCCTTTGCTCCTTTGCTTTTCACTTCTCTTCTTTTCACATCTATTTGTAAGGCCTCCCCAAACAGCCATTTTGCTTTTTTTGCTTTTGTTTTCTATGAGAATGGTCTTGATCCCTGTCTCCTGTATAATGTCACGAACCTCATTCCATAGTTCATCAGGCACTCTATCTATCAGATCTAGGCCCTTAAATCTATTTCTCATTTCCACTGTATAATCATAAGGGATTTGATTTAGGTCATACCTGAATGGTCCAGTGGTTTCCCTACTGTCTTCAATTTAAGTCTGAATTTGGCAATAAGGAGTTCATGGTCTGAGCCACAGTCAGCTCCTGGTCTTGTTTTTGCTGACTGTATAGAGGTTCTCCATCTTTGGCTGCAAAGAATATAATCAATCTGATTTCGGTGTTGACCATCTGGTGATGTCCATGTATAGAGTCTTCTCTTGTGTTGTTGGAAGAGGGTGTTTTTTATGACCAATGCATTTTCTTGGCAAAACTATTAGTCTTTGCCCTGCTTCATTCCGTATTCCAAGGCCAAATTTAGGAGATGTTTTTCAGCTATCAGTACACAAATCTAGGTGCTTCTGGCCCTCTGCCATTTTTCCAAGGACCTTCTCCTTCAAGGCTATTTTGCACTGTGCTTCCCAACAGTACCACTCAAGCCCACATCCCCAAATTCCTTAAACATAGTCTGGGAAGTATTAAAGGGAGATGCAATCAGGTTACAGCCATAATTCATAATCAGAAGAGTCAGCTGGTTTTACATTGAAGCCTACACCAATAGGTGCCATAAAGTTTACAAAGGTGATTGACTACATAGGGGATTATTACATTCTTTTTGGTGATGGGAAATATTGATATGGAATCTGGTGTTTATCAGTCCAGGAGGCCAGTTTGGCCATAGGTATGTTATTCCCATGGCTACAGGGCACATAATCCAAAGCTCATTGAAAGTGCAAGATGGAGATTCTTTCTTTTTTAGAAAAACCATAGCCTTGACTAGACGGGCCTTTGTTGGCAAAGTAATGTCTCTGCTTTTGAATATGCTATCTAGATTGGTCATAACTTTCCTTCCAAGGAGTAAGCGTCTTTTAATTTCATGGCTGCAGTCACCATCTGCAGTGATTTTGCAGCCCCCCAAAATAAAGTCAGACACTGTTTCCACTGTTTCCCCATCTATTTACCATGAAGTGATGGGGCCAAATGCCATGATCCTAGTTTTCTGAATGTTGAGCTTTAAGCCAACTTTTTCACTCTCCACTTTCATTTTCATCAAGAGGCTTTTGAGTTCCTCTTCACTTTCTGCCATAAGGGTGGTGTCATCTGCATATCTGAGGTTATTGATATTTCTCCCGGCCATCTTGATTTCAGCTTGTACTTCCTCCAGCCCAGCATTTCGCATGATGTACTCTGCATATAAGTTAAATAAACAGGGTGACAATATACAGCCTTGATGTGCTCCTTTTCCTACTTGGAACCAGTCTGTTGTTCCATGTCCAGTTCTAATCTGTTGCATCCACATTCCTCACGAGGTAGGTCAAGTGGTCTGTTGTTCCCACCACTGTCAGAATTTTCCACAGTTTATTGTGATCAAGGCCAGCTGGCTTGCCTTGATGCAAGCCTGGCAACCAGCATCTTCAGCCAGCAGAAACCAGAGGGAATGTCTCATTGGTTACAAGGTCTCAGGACATAAACAAGATGAAAGGAGAAGTTGAAAAGTCTGTGCTTACTCCACAAAATAGCTTTTTTTCTTTCTTTTGCCTTGTAGATTATTTATTGTTAATATACACATGAGCCTATTTCTGATCTATCAATATCTTTTCACTGATATATAGTGCCAATTTTTATATCACGAGCAGACTTTTAAAATGAATAATTGTAGCTTTGGAATAGGACTGGATATCATTAGCACTTGTCTTAATGTTCAAATTACAAGTTTATTCCTTATTTTAAAGTTAGTTCAGCTATTCTAGATCTTTTTCTCTCTACAGTTTGATTTTAGCTCCTTTAAGTATTTTGGTTTTAGCTTCAGTTCCTATCAAAAAAGAATTTCTGCTTAGATTTTAATTGTGTTTGATTTCAGAAATTGTTATATTTACCTAATATTGAATAAATCAGTAAATAAATATGGTAAGATCTCTTTTGTTTATGTTTCCACTAGTATCTTTCAGGAATATTTTCTAATTTTTACCATATATGCTTACATATTTTTTTTATTTATCTAAGCATTTCATAATTATGATGAATTTATAACAGGTATTTAAAATTTTAACAAGGCTATGATCTTTCCAGTAGCCATTTCTGGATGTGAGAGTTGGACCATAAAGAAGTCAGAGAGCCTCAAATTGAAGCCTTTGCATTGCAGTGTTAGAGAAGACTCTTAAGAGTACCATGGATGGCAAGGAGATCCAACCAATCCATCCTAAAGGAGATCAGTTCTGGGTGTTCATTTGAAGGACTGATGCTGAAGATGAAGCTCCAATATTTCGACTACATGATGTGAAGAGCCGACTCATTGGAAAAGACCCTGATGCTGGGAAAAATTGAAGGCAGAAAGAGAAGTGGGTGAAGAGGATAAGATGGTTGGATGGCATCATCAATTCAATAGACATAAACTTGGCAAACTCCGGGAGATGATGGGGGAGAGAATGGCCTGGGGTCCTATAGTCCATAGGGTCACAATGAGTCAGACAAGACTTGTCAACTGAACAATAAAAACAACATTTAACAATTTCATTTCTAATTTTTCATTTGTAGTATATAGAAATAAAAATTATTGTATGTACTGATCTCTCCTTGAAACCATCCTAAACTCATGTTCTAATTCAATGCTTTTTAGAGGAGTTTTCCCATGTTGAAGGTCAGGAAGGGAGGCGGTGAGGAGATACACCTCATCCAAGGTAAGGAGCAGCGGCTGTGCTTTGCTGGAGTAGCCGTGAAGAGATACCCCACGCCCAAGGTAAGAGAAACCCAAGTAAGACGGTAGGTGTTGCAAGAGGGCATCAGAGGACAGACACACTGAAACCATAATCACAGAACACTAGTCAATCTGATCACACTAGGACCACAGCCTTGCCTAACTCAATGAAACTAAGCCATGCCCGTGGGGCAACCCAAGACGGGCGGGTCAAGTTGGAGAGGTCTGACAGAATGTGGTCCACTGGAAAAGGGAATGGCAAACCACTTCAGTATTCTTGCCTTGAGAACCCCATGAACAGTACGAAAAAGCAAAATGATAGGATACTGAAAGAGGAACGCCCCAGGTCAGTAGGTGCCCAATATGCTACTGGAGATCAGTGGAGAAATAACTCCAGAAAGAATGAAGGGATGGAGCCAAAGCAAAAAAAAAAATACCCAGCTGTGGATGTGACTGGTGATAGAAGCAAGGTCCGATGCTGAAAACAGCAATATTGCATAGGAACCTGGAATGTCAGGTCCATGAATCAAGGCAAATTGGAAGTGGTCAAACAAGCGATGGCAAGAGTGAATGTCGACATTCTAGGAATCAGCGAACTGAAATGGACTGGAATGGGTGAATTTAACTCAGATGACCATTATATCTACTACTGCAGGCAGGAATGCCTCAGAAGAAATGGAGTAGCCATCATGGTCAACAAAAGAGTCTGAAATGCAGTACTTGGATGCAATGTAAAAAACTACAGAATGATCTCTGTTCGTTTCCAAGGCAAACCATTCAATATCACAGTAGTCCAAGTCTATGCCCCAACCAGTAATGCTGAAGAAGCTGAAGTTGAATGGTTCTCTGAAGACCTACAAGACCTTTTAGAACTAACACCCAAAAAGATGTCCTTTTCATTATAGGGGACTGGAATGCAAAAGTAGGAAGTCAAGAAACTCCTAGAGTAACAGGCAAATTGGCCTTGGAATATGGAATGAAGCAGGGCAAACTCTAAGAGAGTTTTGCCAAGAAAATGCATTGGTCATAGCAAACACCCTCTTCCAACAACACAAGAGAAGACACTACACATGGACATCACCAGATGGTCAACACCGAAATCAGATTGATTATATTCTTTACAGCCAAAGATGGAGAACCTCTATGCAGTCAGCAAAAACAAGACCAGGAGCTGATTGTGGCTCAGACCATGAACTCCTTATTGCCAAATTCAGACTTAAATTGAAGACAGTAGGGAAAACCACTAGACCAGTCAGGTATGAGCTAAATCAAATCCCGTATGATCATACAGTAGAAGTGAGAAATAGATTTAAGGGCCTAGATCTGATAGATAGAGTGCCTGATGAACTATGGAATGAGGTTCGTGACACTGTACAGGAGACAGGGATCAAGACCATCCCCATGGAAAAGAAATGCAAAAAAGCGCAATGGCTTTCTGGGGAGGCCTTACAAATAGCTGTGAAAAGAAGAGAAGTGAAAAGCAAAGGAGCAAAGGAAAGATATAAGCATCTGAATGCAGAGTTGCAAAGAATACCAAGAAGAGATAAGAAAGCCTTCTTCGGCAATCAATGCAAAGAAATAGAGGAAAACAACAGAATGAGAAAGACTAGGGATCTCTTCAAGAAAATCAGAGATACCAAAGGAACATTTCATGCAAAGATGAGCTCGATAAAGGACAGAAATATTATGGACCTAAAAGAAGCAGAAGATATTAAGAAGAGATGGCAAGAATACACAGAAGAACTGTACAAAAAAGATCTTCATGACCCAGATAATCACGAATGTGATCACTGACCTAGAGCCAGACATCCTGGAATGTGAAGTCAAGTGGGCCTTAGAAAGCATCACTATTAACAAAGCTAGTGGAGGTGATGGAATTCCAGTTGAGCTATTCCAAATGCTAAAAAATGATGCTGTGAAAGTGCTGCACTCAATATGTCGGCAAATTTGGAAAACTCAGCAGTGGCCACAGGACTGGAAAAGGTCAGTTTTCATTCCAATCCCAAAGAAAGGCAATGCCAAAGAATGCTCAAACTACCACACAATTGCACTCGTCTCACACACTAGCAAAGTAATGCTCAAAATTCTCCAAGCCAGGCTTCAGCAATATGTGAACCGTGAACTTCCAGATGTTCAAGCTGGTTTTAGAAAAGGCAGAGGAACCAGAGATCAAATTGCCAACATCCACTGGATCACGGAGAAAGCAAGAGAGTTCCAGAAAAGCATCTATTTCTGCTTTATTGACTATGCCAAAGCCTTTGACTGTTTGGATCACGATAAACTGTGGAAAATTCTGAAAGAGATGGGAATACCAGGCCACCTGATCTGCCTCTTGAGAAATTTGTATGCAGGTCAGGAAGCAACAGTTAGAAGTGGACATGGAATAACAGACTGGTTCCAAATATGAAAAGGAGTACGTCAAGAATGTATATTGTCACCCTGTTTATTTAAATTATATGCAGTGTACATCATGTAAAACGCTGGACTGGAAGAAACACAGGCTTTAATCAAGATTCCCGGGAGAAATATCAATAACCTCAGATATGCAGATGACATCACCTTTATGGCAGAAAGTGAAGAGGAACTCAAAATCCTCTTGATGAAAGTGTAAGTGGAGAGTGAAAAAGTTGGCTTAAAGCTCAACATTCAGAAAACAAAGATCATGGCATCCGGTCCCATCACTTCATGGCAAATAGATGGGGAAACAGTGGAAACAGTGTCAGACTTCATTTTTCTGGGCTCCAAAATCACTACAGATGGTGATTGCAGCCATGAAATTAAAGGACGCTTACTCCTTGGAAAGAAAGTTATGACCAGCCTATATAGCATATTCAAAAGCAGAGACATTACTTTGCCAACAAAGGTCCATCTAGTCAAGGCTATGGTTTTTCCTGTGGTCATGTATGGTTGTGAGAGTTGGACTGTGAAGAAGGCTGAGTGTCAAGAATTGATGCTTTTGAACTGTGGTGTTAGAGAAGATTCTTGAGAGTCCCTTGGACTGCAAAGAGATCCAACCAGTCCATTCTGAAGGAGATCAGCCTGGGATTTCTTTGGAAGGAATGATGCTATAGCTGAAACTCCAGTACTTTGGCCACCTCATGCGAAGAGTTGACTCATTGGAAAAGACTCTGATGCTGGGAGGGATTGGGGGCAGGAGGCAAAGGGGACGACAGAGGATGAGATGGCTGGATGGCATCACTGACTCGATGGACGTGAGTCTGAGTGAACTCCGGGAGTTGGTGATGGACAAGGAGGCCTGGCGTTCTGTGATTCATGGGGTCGCAACGAGTCGGACATGACTGAGTGACTGAACTGAACTGATATTTCCACTCGCCCGTCTTCATCATGTAGTAATAAAAGCACTTTATTCCTTCTTTCCAATCTGGACATTTTTTTTTTCCTTTTGGTTGAATACAACCTCCATTAAAATGTCAATATCATGGGAAAGAAGAGTCCTATTTGCCTTTTTCTTGAATTAGGAAGAATGTCTTTGAGTTTTTAATGATGGTGAACAAAGAACAGTGCAGTCTCTCTACAATGTAAGTAAAATTTCATAAATTTTAAAAATACTAAATTAAACAAAAAAGTGACAGTTTAAAAGGACTAAGGGGGCATTTGTGTGCATATTATATATATAATTGTTACATATCTTATTACAGTCTTCCTAGAAATGTTGACCAAATTATGCAATTTTGTCTTTTGTTTGCTACAAAGATTTGATCAAACCATGGCAATCAAACAATGGAATAAAAATTATAAACTATAATAATATACATCACAATACAATGTACAATACAGTACACATATATGCATGCATGTATAGTAATTTTTTTTACATATTATTATGAACCAATATTGAAGAAGGTTATCCCATAACAAACGCAGAAAGTTAGTTCAGCATAGAGTAGACTTCTGATGCAAAAGTACAAAAATAATTAGAACACAAATTTTAAATAAGAAACTTTTTTGTTTTTCAGACAGATAAGGAAATATAACTATTGTTTTGATCAAAAAGCAGTTAGGTAACAAGATCCTAATAAAATATAAAAATGTAACTCAAAGCTTCCATGGGAGACTCTCAAAAAATTTACCTTTTTTCCTGCTGGTTATATTGTGACAAAATTGACAGTTAATATGGTGCAAATTTAAAGTCTACAACATGTTGATTTGACTCATTTATATAGTTTAATGTGGCTACAATTTAGCACTAGCTAAAATTTCCATATTACATGATTATCATTTCTTTTTGTGAGGTGAGAATATTTAAGGCCCACTCTTTTAGCAACTTCCAACTATTGAATATTGTTAAAGACAACTTAAAAATATATCTGGTACAGAGAATACTTTGGCCACCTGATGTGAAGAACTGATCCTTTGGAAAAGACCTTCCTGCTGGCAAAGACTGAAGGGAGGAGGAGAAGGGAACAGCAGAGCATGAGGTGGTTGGACGGCATCACTTGTGTATGGACATGAGTCTGAGCAATCTCCCAGAGTTGGTGATGGACAGAGAAGCCTGGTGTGCTGCAGCCCATGGGATAGCAAAGAGTAGGACATGACTGAGTGACTGAAATTGAATATACAGAGAAATGGTGTGACTTAGATAAATAAGATGTTGTGAGTTATTGAACTGCTAAGTGTTCTGAGTCTAAAGGCTTTCTAGGGCTCATATATAAAAGCAACTTCCCTGATGAGAACAGAGCAGGATCCTAAAATCTTCCACTTGATAAGGGAGCATCTGTATCAATTGAGATGACTGATGAATTCAAATCATTGTATTACACTGAGCCTCCTAGAAACCACCATAAGTTTAATTTTAATACATGCCTTAGAAAAGTATAGTGAATAAAGAAGCAGAAGTATGCACTTACATAAAACCACATGTATATGTACAAACACATGTAGACACTAGGAAATTTATTCTAATAGTTGGGAATAACAATAATCATTTGAATCCTTTTATATACACCATTCTTCCTCACTCGACTCTCTTTACTTGCCCTTACAGTGTCCTAACTCATTCTAAGGCATGGGGCTATTTACTTAATTATATATGTAATTCATCACTTCCCCTCAGGAAAGGCAGATATTTTCCCCTTTTGGGTGCTAATGTATGTATAGCACATAGAAATATGACTAGCACTGTGGCTCAGAGGTTAAAGCATCTGCCCACAATGCGGGAGACCTGGGTTCGATCCCTGGGTGGGGAAGATCCCCTGGAGAAGGAAATGGCAATGCACTCCAGTATTCTTGCCTGGAGAATCCCATGGACGGAGGAGCCTGCTGGGCTACAGTCCACGGGGTCACAAAGAGTCAGACACGACTGAGCGACTTCACTTTCACTTTAGAAGGCATTTTCTAAATATGTGTTGAACATTTCCATATGTTTTATTCCTTCTAGAGACACACAGATAACAGTTTGAAGCCCATCACCTAAATTATAGGATTCATATAGTATGGAAGCCTTAAGAGAGAAAATTGAGCAGTCTTTTCTATGTACTTTGTAGGGCATGTTTTGCATCTTTTTTCCTCAAACTGTAGATCAAGGGATTTAGCATAAGGATAATGAGAGTGTGGTGACTGCAGCCATGAAATTAAAAGACGCTTACTCCTTGGAAGGAAAGTTATGACCAACCTAGATGGCATATTGAAAAGCAGAGACATTACTTTGACAACAAGGTTCCGTCTAGTCAAGGCTATGGTTTTTCCAGTGGTCATGTATGGATGTGAGAGTTGGACTGTGAAGAAAGCTTAGCGCCACAGAATTGATGGTTTTGAACTGTGGTGTTGGAGAAGACTCTTGAGAGTGCCTTGCACTGCAAGGAGATCCAATCAGTCCATTCTAAAGGAGATCAGCCCTGGGTGTTCTTTGGAAGGAATGATGCTAAAGCTGAAACTCCAGTACTTTGGCCACCTCATGCAAAGAGTTGACTCATTGGAAAAGACTCTGATGCTGGGAGGGATTGGGGGCAGGAGGAGAAGGGGATGACAGAGGATGAGATGGCTGGATGGCATCACCAACTTGATGGACATGAGTTTGAGTGAACTCCAGGAGTCGGTGATCAACAGGGAAGCCTCAGTTCAGTTCAGTTAAGTCGCTCAGTCGTGTTTGAGTCTTTGTGACCACATGAATCACAGCACACCAGGCCTCCCTGTCCACTCTTTCCCCATCTATTTCCCATGAAGTGATGGGACTGGATGCCATGATCTTTGTTTTCTGAATGTTGAGCTTTAGGCCAAATTTTTCACTCTCCACTTTCACTTTCACCAAGAGACTTTTTAGTTCCTCTTCACTTTCTGCCATAAGGGTGGTGTCATCTGCATATCTGAGGTTATTGACAGAAGCCTGGCATGCTGCAATTCATGGGGTCGCAAAGAGTCGGACACGACTGAGCGACTGAACTGAACGAGAGTATAAACCATAGATGCCATTTTATCTGTGTCAAATGAATTGTTAGACTCTGGCTGCATGTACATGAATATTAAAGCCCCATGGAACACTGTGACCACCACCAGGTGAGACTCACAGGTAGAAAAAGCCTTGTGCCTGCCTTCAGAAGAGCTTATCCTGAGAGTGGATGCAAGAATAAGAAGGTAAGATATAAGAACTATCAGAAGGGATGAAATCAAATCAAAACCAGCTATAATTTGAATAATTATTCCTACTTCATGTGTATTTGAGCAGAGCAAAGATAGCAAAGGGAAACTGTCACAGTAGAAATGTCTGATGACATTATAACCACAGAATGGTAAACTAAATGTCTTTACAGTGATGACAAGAGACACAAATGCACAATAGAGGTACGGGATTGTCCAACACCCAACATACCCTTGGTGACATGATAGCTGGGTAGAGCAGGGGGTTACATGTACCACATGGTGGTCATAGGACATTGCTGACAGAATAAAATGTTCACTAATAATGAACACAAGAAAGAAAGCTAGCTGTATAGCACAAGAATAATAAGAGACTGTATATTGATCCAAAACAAAATTTCCTAGCATTTGAGGTCCTATAGTTGTAGAGCAACCAAGTTCAGTAAAAGCCAGGTGTCCAGGGAAAAAAGTACATGGGGTTTGTAGCCTGAAGTCTGGCTTGGTAAGGATGATCATGCCCAAGTTGCCCACCACTGAGATCACGTAGATGATGAGGAAGAACCAAGAACAATGGAGCCTACAGCTTGGGTCAGTCTGATTCCCATAAGGATGAATTCACTCAACACCGTTATACTGTATTTGTCCATTCATGTTTATCACAAACTTATTCTGGATGGAGATATGAGCATAGCAAGAAGATTTCATGTATTATTACCTGAAAGATTTTTAAATGCAAAGCTAGTCTAAATAAAATGCATCTTAATGTCTCAAAATAGGATATTTAAAAATAAACCCACATTCTTCATATAATAATGTATACACAGATAGATAAAGAGTCAGAAATGTTTATTAGTTCTCAACTGAACATTATTTTACTAACTGAAGAACATTTGTCAATGTCTAGGAGTCATGTTGGTTGTCACAACTAGGAGTTAGGTGCTACTTGCCAGCAATGGTTAGAGGTCAATTATGATTCTCAACATCTTATAATACCCTTTATCAGCCCAATATCTGAAGAGTTATAAGATTTAAAAACCAGTATGGTTAGTTAGATAAATAGATACATACATAGTTGAATAGATAGAGCTAGATAAATATATAGATACAGATACATAAACTTTGATATGCAAAGGAAGAAAGCTAAAACAAAAATTTTGGGTTACATGTATAACTATTTTTGTGCTATTCTTCTAAGCCTTCTATTAGTCATTTACATAACTGCAATCACATAGGGACATGTATAAATGGCGTTTGCTAATTAGGTCTATCTAGCCAAGGCTATGGTTTTTCTAGTGGCTATGTATGGATGCGAGAGTTGGACTGTGAAGAAAGCTGAGCACCGAAGAATTGATGCTTTTGAACTGTGGTATTGGAGAAGACTCTTGAGAGTCCCTTGGACTGCAAGGAAGTCCAACCAGTCCATTCTGGAGGAGATCAGCTCTGGGTGTTCTTTGAAAAAATGATGTTAAGCTGAAACTCCAGTACTTTGGCCACCTCATGTGAAGAGTTGACTCACTGGAAAAGACTCTAATGCTGGGAGGGATTGCGGGCAGGAGGACAAGGGAACGACAGAGGATGAGATGGCTGGATGGCATCACTGACTCAATGGATGTGAGTTTGAGTGAACTCCGGGAGATGATGATGGACAGGGAGGCCTGGCGTGCTGCAATTAATGGAGTCGCAAAGAGTCAGACACGACTGAGCAACTGAACTGAACTGAATATGACTTAATACATATGCCAATTATGTAACAGGTTGTATTGTGAAATTAAATAATAATAAAGCTATAAAGCTTAAAAATCTGTTACTATCCAATTACTTTGTACTTTAAAATCTGTTAATATCCAATTAATTATTTCCACATCTCAATCTGTGTTGGAAACCCCATTTTGCCTCATCAAGGGATCTGGAAAGAATTGTACATTTATTGGGGCTTCCCTGATAGTTCAGTTGGTAAAGAATTGGTCTGCAATGCAGGAGACTCTGGTTCAATTCCTGGGTCGGCAAGATCCACTGGAAAAGTGATAGGCTACCCACTCCACCCACTCCAGTATTCGTGGGCTTCTGTTGTGACTCAGCTGGTAAAGAACCCACTTGCAATGCGGGTTTCCATCCCTGGATTGGGAAGATCCCTTGGAGTAGGGAAAGGCTACCCATTCCAGTATTGTGGCCTGGAGAATTTCATGGTCTGGATAGTTCATGGGGTCGCAAAGAGATGGACACAACTGAGCAACTTTCACTTTCACTTTGGATCAGAGAGATACCAAGAGAACATTTCATGCAAAGATGGGCACAATGAAGGACTAAAATAGTATGGACCTAACAGAAGCAGAAGATATTAAGAAGAGGTAGCAAAAATACACAGAAAAACTATACAAAAAAGATCTTCATGATCCAGATAGCCACGATGGTGTGATTACTCACATAGAGCCAGAAATCCTGGAATGTGAAGTCAAGTGGACCTCAGGAAGCCTCACTATGATCAAAGCTAGTGGAGATGATGAAATTCCAGTTGAGCTATTTCAAATCCTAAAAGATGATGCTGTGAAAGTGCTGAACTCAATAAGTCAGCAAATTTGGAAAACTCAGTAGTGGCCACAGGACTGGAAAAGGTCAATTTTCATTCCAATCCCAAAGAAAGGTAATGCCAAAGAATGTTCAAATTACCACACAATTGCACTCATTTCACAAGGTAGCAAAGTAATGCTCAAAATCCTTCAAGCCAGGCTTCAACAGTATGTGAACCATGAATTTCCAGATGTTCAAGCCAGGTTTAGCAAAAGCAAAGGAACCAGAGATCAAATTGTCAACATCTGTTAGATCATAAAAAAGCAAGAGAATTCCCAGAAAAACATCTACTTCTGCTTTATTGATTCACCAAAGCCTTTGACTGGGTAGATCAGAACAAACTGTGGAAAATTATCAAGATGGGCATACCAGACCACCTGACCTGCCTCATGAGAAATCTGGATGCAGGTCAAGAAGTAACAATTAGAACTGGACATGGAACAACAGACTGGTTCCAAATTGGGAAAGGAGTATATCACCCTGCTAATTTAACTTATATGCAGGGTACATCATGCCAAATGCTGGGCTGAAAGAAGTACAAGCTGGAATCAAGACTGCCAGGACACATATTGATAACCTCAGATATGGAGATGACACCACCCTTATGGCAGAAAGTTTAGAGGAATTAAAGAGACTCATGATGAAAATGAAAGAGGAGAGTGAAAAAGCTTACTTAAAACTCAGCATTCAGAAAACTAAGATCATGGCATCCGGTCCCATCACTCATGGCAAATAGATGGAGAAGCAATGGAAACAGTGAGAGACTATTTTCTTGGGCTCCAAAATCACTGCAGATGATGACTGCAGCCAAGAAATTAAAAGATGCTTGCTTCTTGGAAGAAAAGCTATAACTAACCTAGACAGCATATTAAAAAGCAAGTGACATTACTTTGCCAACAGTGTACATCTAGTTATAGCTATGGTTTTTCCAGTAGTCATGTATGGATGTGAGAGTTGGACTATAAAGAAACCTGAGCACTGAAAAATTGATGCTTTTGAACTGTGGTGTTGAGAAAGACTCTTGAAAGTCCCTTGGACTGCAAGGAGATCAAACCAGCCAATCCTAAAGGAAATCAATCTTGAATATTCATTTGAAGGACTGATGCTGAAGCTAAAACTTCAATATTTTGGCCACCTGATGCGAAGAACTGACTCACTGGAAAAGACTGTGATGCTTGGAAAGATTGAAGGCAGGAGGAGAAGGAGATGACAGAAAATGAGATGGTTGGATGACATCATTGACTTGATGGACATGAGTTTGAGTAAGCTCCAGGAGTTGGTGATGGACAGGGAAGCCTGGTGTGCTTCAGTCCATGGGATCACAAAGAGTTGGACATGACTGAGTGACTGAACTGAAGTGAACAATCCCTAAGCCCATTCATGTTCTTGCAAATGGCTTTATTTGATCTTTTTAATGACTGAGTAGTATTCCATTGTATATATGTGCTATATCTTTTTTATTTACCCCACTGTTTTTGGACATTTATGTTGCTTCCATGTCTTGACTACTTTAAACAGTGCTGCAATGACATTTTGCTGTGTATATATTTTGAATCATATTTTTCTCCATATATATGCCTAGGAGTGGGATTCCAGGGTCATATGGTAGCTCTATTTTTATCTTTTATGTAACCTCCATACTGTCCTCCATAGTTTCTTTATGAATTTATATTCCCACCAATATTTTAGGAGGGTTCCTTTCTCTTCACACCCTTCCAACATTTATTGTTTGTGGATATTTTGAGGATAGCCATTCTAGCTGATGTGAGGTAATATCTCATTGAAGTTTTGATTTGCATTTTTCTAATAATCAGCAACGCTGAACATATTTTCATGTGTCTTTTGACCATCTGTATGCCTTATTTTGAGAAATGACTAGGTCTTCTGATTATTTTTTGATTGTATTATCTAGATTATGTTTTGATGTCATACAAACTTTTAACTAGCCCTTGGTCTTGGATATAGATTTTCCCTTATTGCTTTATCTGAATGTTTTATGGTTTAGCATTTTAAACCTATTTTTTTTTTTTCATTTTGAATACATCTTTATAAGGTTTGGGTCAGCATTATTTGTTAATTTGTTTATTTTTGTCTCTGTACTCCCAATAATGTCAGCACATGTTTTTAAAAGGCTATCATCCATTTTTTGGATATACCATCTTTTTTTATCCATACTCATATTAAAGGAGATCTTGGTTGTTTTGTGTCATGTTGTTTAAAAATTGTATTCCAGTGAAGATGTTTTATTAACGCTTCATGGGATAAACAAATAATTTTATTGCAAGATACTAAACAAAGCATATATTGTAGACTAATAGCCTCAGTAAAGTTGCAGGATTATTAAGTAGAGTAAAAGGTAGCACATGGGAAAATGTAGAAATCACTTATAAAAAGCAAGATAATTGCCTCCCTGCCATGTATTAGGCCTTAGAATTATGGCATAGTGCCAACAATGATATTGTTTCCCTTTGCTTTCCACAAGTAGAATAATGAATTGTGCAGTTAAATACTGAAAGTCAATTAAAACTTACTGCATAAACAGTGTTGATAAAAATTGGAAACATCAACCCAAGGAAAGAGAACCAACACAATTAATTCATCAGTGTTTCTCTTACTTAAGAATACAAAAAGTAGAACATTACTTTTAAACATGGATAAATATTTTTATTCAAAAAGACAAAATTATTTTACTATCCCTTAAATGAAACTACTAATGAGAAAGAATTACCACTTGAGAGAATAAGAAGTACCAATCTGGGAGCTACTGAGGGATCCCAAATTTTATCTTCATTTAAATGTCCTCTGATTTCAACAAAATGTATGAATTGAGACAAAATCAGGCTTCAGTCAGACTTATGAATTGCTGAATTGCAACATAGTTTCAGTTAATAGGTAAATAGATTCTTATAAGGAATTAGAGGAATTGATGATAAAAAAAATGTGGGATCTCAGTGTTAAAGAATAAGGGTATTTGAGAAAATAAATGTGATTGATGGCTTCAAATACACAGATTAAATATACTGTGGAAAAGTATGAAGGCAAAATCAAAAGAAAATAAAGAATTCACAGACACACACAACATGCCATAATTTTATTCTAAAAGATGAGAAAACATTCAGGAACCTGGACAGTCATTTCTTTGTCTATATCTACCTAACACATTCTCCTAACATTTACTTAGTTTATATACAAAATTGGTCTTTTATGCTCAAGGCAAATTTTTTCACTATTTTTTTCATTAATCTCTTTGCAGCAATTGGAAGTGCCTAGTATATATAATATAATATATAAATAATTGTTGAACATATTTATACTCACTACTTAATTTGGAGGCACATAGAACAAAATTTAGAGTCCATAACCAGTTTATAGAAATTGTATTGCATGTTAATAAAAAAGGTTGCATGATTTTTTCCACACCCTATGTAGTGCACATTTTACATCTTTATTCCTCAAGCTATAGATTAATGGATTCAACATAGGGATAATGAGAGTATAAAATATGGAAGCCACTTTATCAGTGTCAAAGGAATGGCTGGACTCTGGTTGCACATACATAAATAGTAAAGTCCCATAGAACACTATGATCACAGTCAAGTGGGATCCACAGGTAGAGAAAGCCTTGTGCCTGCCTTCAGCAGAGCTCATCCTGAGAATGGATACAAGAATGAGAAGGTAAGACACAAGAACTATCAGAAGAGACAAAATCAAATCAAACCCAGCTAAAATCAGAATAATCATTTCTACTTCATGTGTATTTGAGCAGAGCAAAGGTAACAAAGGAAGACTATCACAGTAGAAATGACTGATGACTCTGTAGCCACAGAAAGATAAATTAAATAATTTTACGGTGACGAGAAGAGACACAAATGTGCTGTAGACACAGGGGATCGCTACCAGCACCCAGCACACTCTTTGTGACATGATGACTGGGTAGAGAAGAGGGTTACAGATGGCCACATAGCGGTCATAAGACATTGCTGACAGAATAAAAATTTCACTAACAATAAATACAAGAAAGAAAGCTAGCTGCATAGCACAAAAGTAATAGGAGATTATATTTTGATACTCAACAAAATTTACCAACATTTTGGGTCCCACAGTTGTTGAATAACCAAGATCTGTAAAAGCAAGGTGTCTAAGAAAGAAGTACATGAATGTCTGAAGCTTGGAGTCCATCTTGGTGAGGATGATCATACCTAAGTTGCCCACCACTGAGATCACATAGATGATGAGGAAGAGCCCAAACAATGGAGCCTGCAGCTCAGGGCAGTTGGTAATTCCCATAAGGATGAATTCATTTAGCACTGTTCCATTGTGTGTTTCCATTCAGGTTTATTAAAGAACCTGTTCTGGGTAGAAACATCAACATAGTCAATAGGTTCTATGTATCATTATCTGGAAGAGTTTCACTATGCAAAGCTGGTATAAACAGATTAAACTTTCCAATTTAGGATATTTGAAATAAACTCATCTCGTGGCTCAGATAGTAAAGAATCTGCCTGCAGTTCAGGAGATCTGGGTTCAATCTCTAAATTGGGAAAATCCTTTGGAGAAGGGAATAGCAACTCACTCCAGTATTCTGGCCCAGAGAATCCCAAGGACAGAGGAGCCTGGCAGGCTACAGTCCATGGGGTTGCAAAGAGTCAAACATGACTGAGCAACTAACACTTTAATTTTCCTAAGTATAATAAAATATATAAATAGTGATAGAGACAGAGATAGTTGCTGTTTCTCAACTGGAAATTATTTTACTAACCAAAGGACATTTGTCATAATTGAGAAGACATGTTAATTGTTACAACTGGAATGTGGAAGCTATTGGCATATGATGGTTAGAGGTCAGTGATGTCTCTAAACATCCTATAAAGCACCATATCTGTCTAAAATCTCAATAGTACTAAAGTTGAAAAACCAGGATGTTATAGATAGATGATAGATAAATAGACAGATACATATGTACATACATAGATGTATAGATACAGACAAGAAATACAATAGATACAGACATAGATATGACAAGAAAAAAGTTAAGACATAAATTTGAGGGCTACATATATAAACTATTATCGTGCTGTTCTTGTAAACTTTCTATAATTTCTGTCTAGTCATTTATATAATTGCAATTACATAGTGACACGTATAAATTAAATTTAATAATATGACAATACATATGCCAATTATATAATAAATTATGATGCTATTAAATACTATCCATAATAAAATTTTAAAATCAGAATTCAGAAAATGTGTAGAACTTGCTACTCCAAGACAGAGTTCTTTGCACAGTTGATATAGGCTGAAACAGTTAACACACTTGAGACATATTAGACAGCTATATAAATAAGAAAACTGTAGCAGATTGCAATGAGATTTATCTGTATTTCTGTGAAGAAATATATAAGACATATAATACGTAGATAGAAAAATAGATAGATGATAGATACCTAGAATCTCTGTTCTAAATTTTTTATGGTATATAAAAAGGGCTAGTTTGGGCAAATAATTCAACTTATCTGGAAGTTTATTTTCATACACAAAGCCAATATGGTTACAGGATTGTCAGGTGGGAAAGAGGATTAAATAATTAAATTCTTTATGTTACCTGGAAATCAAGTAGATAAATGTATGTATATATATATATATATATATAAAATATACAAAATGAAGTCAACAGCTTAGCTCAAAGAGATCTTTATGTATGTAAATTCATCTGCACTGTGACATACCTTCTTTGTCAAGGCAATATGATTAACAGGTGAGGATTATATAATGTACAATGGAATACATGCAATTTACTCCAAGCCTTGCCCCTTCTGCAGAAATAATTTTGGGCCATCAGAGTGCTTGAATTTTTTTATCTTCTAAATTTCTTAGTTATTTTAGCAAAATGCAAATAAAATTTTATTTTGATCTATATTTCCTTAAAATATTAATCTGACCCAAGGGGCATTTTCACTATAATGGACTTCTATAACTTGTAAGAATTGAAATGTACTTTATTATGCAAGAACCCAGGGTAATATGAGGGAATTTGAGTAAATTGGAAGAAAGAGAAGTAATTAGCATCGTTTTCATATCTTGAATATCATAATAACTTGCTTTGAATAAAGTGATGCTAAACGCTTACTCCTTGGAAGGAAAGTTATGACCAACCTAGATAGCATATTCAAAAGCAGAGACATTACTTTGCCAAACAAAGGTCCGTCTAGTCAAGGCTATGGTTTTTCAGGTGCTCATGTATGGATGTGAGAGTTGGACTGTGAAGAAAGCTGAGCACCGAAGAATTGATGCTTTTGAACTGTGGTGTTGGAGAAGACTCTTGAGAGTCCCTTGGACTGCAAGGAGATCCAACCAGTCCATTCTGAAGGAGATCAGCCCTGGGATTTCTTTGGAAGGAATGATGCTAAAGCTGGAACTCCAATACTTTGGCCACCTCATGCGAAGAGTTGACTCATTGGAAAAGACTCTGATGCTGGGAGGGACTGGGGGCAGGAGGAGAATGGGATGACAGAGGATGAGATGGCTGGATGGCATCACTGACTTGATGGACGTGAGTCTGGGTGAATTCCGGGAGTTGGTGATGGACAGGGAGGCCTGGCGTGTTGCGGTTCATGGGGTTGCAATGAGTCGGACACGACTGAGCGACTGAACTGAAACTTTAAAAGGGGACTTCCCTGGTGACTCAGGATTACAGAATTTGCCTGCCAATGCAGGAGACATGAGTTCAATCCCCGGATCAGAAAGATCCCATGGAAAGGAAATGGCAACACATTCCAGTATTCTTGCCATGGAAAATCCCATGGACAGAGAAGCCTGGCAGGCTATAGTCCATGGGGTTGCAGTCACCTGGAACTTAGCAACTGAGCACAACGGGCCACAGTATGATAAAAAAAAGTTCAAAATTCCTATGTTAAGTAATAATGTTCGAGAATGATGGGATGAAATACACTATAGAATGGCTATACATGGATCCTTGCATATTATTTTAAATTTTACATCTTAAGCCAAAGACATTCCTTCAACTATAATACAAAACATAGTTATTTTTATATAATCAAATAAAAATATATCTGAAAGACCTTAATAATATACATATCAAGAATATACCAGTGTAAGAAGTGGATGGCAGTTTAAGGTAGATAATTATTAAATTTAAAATATTGTGAGCCTGAATGTTTCTTTAAAGAAATAGAAATGATACAGATTACAATAAAAATTACAGTGACAGTAATAGCTAAAGGATCTCTATAAGAAAAGGAATAAAAGCACAATTTTATAACATTACATGTGAAAATGATTACATGAAATCTGCATTTAATTCACTAAAAATACTGCTTACAATTTTATGACCTCCTAATCACCAGTCTTGCCTTGATGCATACACTTTTCTTATATCAGAAATATTGAAATGTGCATCACTAGAGAATATATTTAGAGAAATATCTTCAATATATTTAATAAGAAGTAGAATGAAACTTTAATACTACATATGCACTTTCACTTTTCACATTCATGCATTGGAGAAGGAAATGGCAACCCACTCCAGTATTCTTGCCTGGAGAATCCCAGGGATGGGGGAGCCTGGTGGGCTGCCTTCTATGGGGTTGCATGGAGTCGGACACGACTGAAGTGACTTAGCAGCAGTAGCAGTATGAAACTTGTTTTTGTTTCCTTGCTTTGCAATTATGAAAGTGAGAAAATACAAACAGCAAATTTCAATTTTCCTGTAAATATAAGAAAAGATGGAATTTTTTTTTGTTTTTCTCTCATGTTTTAGCATTCTACAAGAACCAAATAGTTTTCTCAGAATTTAACATCTTTGTTGACTATCAATTGTTATTTTTTTAAAGCTGTACCTCATGAGATAATTACATATTTTCCGTCAGATCTCACTTGACATCAAAGAATATGTTGATCATTGTACCATTATCATAAAACGGGCTACTTAGAAGTCTCTTAATATGCAAATAATGTTTTCTACATCTCAGTGTGAGGTGAGAATTCCATTTTGCCTCATCAAGGGATCTGGAAAGAATTATACTTTTACATTTATTTAAATAATCATTAAATGTTAAATGATGTTGAGGGGAGGTCACACAAAAGCACGTGGAGCACTAAATAAGAATTCAGAAGGAGTTTTTAAAGGAGTTTTTTACCTCCAGCTTTTGAATTTTCCCAATTTCTAAAAATTCACGTCTCTTTTGTTATGTGTCATTTGCTCTCTACTTTGCCCTCCATTAGAGATATCGTTGTTTATATAAAATAAATATCATGGTGATGTTTCAAATGTGCTTTTCAGCATTTTTCTGTCATCCTATGGAGTAACATTCAACAAATTAATATGAAGAGACAAGAAGAGAGGTCCTGTTCCTGTTCAGGAATTATGGAGTAGTGGAAAACAAAGAAAATGGTATCAAAAGCGGTCTCATTTTGCTTGGGCTTTGCCACTGAGCTAAACTGGAACTTTGAATATGTCACTGAAACACTGTTGATATTGAAAATGGGGCAAAACATGAAATATCCTGTTATTTTACCTGTAATGAAGCATCTCTCATGACCCTCACCTGTATTTCTGACATGGCTAAGTGAGAAGAATTTATGAATTTCTTTCACTTTTTGAGATTCTCCCTGAGGAGATGCCAAGCAATTTGTTGATTATCCCTAGAGTACTGAGAGCAAAACAACAAGTCTAGAGACTGTCTTTTAATTGACTGGGACATTTTTCTTTTCTTTCTTACTTCCTGACTTCATTCCTCCCACCCCCCTTCTTTCTTTGCATATATATACATACATTTATATATTTGTTAACTCTTGGTTAACTTTCCTTTTGTAGCACACAAGACTCTTGATTAAATCTTGCATCGATAGGGCATGTCCACTAAGAGTCAGTATTTCTACAGGTTCTCCTCAAATGTGTGACTTTGGAGAAATTTTCAACATTGTTTTATTATAGTATTTAATATATTTAGGAAATTAAAATAATGTTATGCTGATATGAGATGTCACCCCCTTGCTTTGTTGCCCATGTGATTGTTTTTAATTATCTCTCTGAGACAGAAATTACTTACTTACTGTTACTTCTTATTTCTGGAGAAGGAAATGGCAACCCACTCCAGTATTCTTGCCTGGAGAATCCCATGGACAGAGGAACCTGCTTGTCGACAATTCATGGGGTTGCAAAGAATTGGACATGACTGAGCGACTAAGCACGCCGCAGCACTTCTTATTTCATCGTGAGTTTCTATCACATGGCTGTTTACAACTTCTGCTTTTTTTTTCATTTTCTTTACTGCATAAATTACCATTTTAGTTATTCCAGTCTGTAACCCCATTCCAATAAGCACCTGTGTCATCACATACTCCCTGTGCCTGCCTTTTATAACCACACCTCTTTTCTACCATTCCCAACCCTTGGCCATCACTAAGCTTTTCTATTGCTACATTTTTTCATATAAAAAGTAGGAATTGGAATTTTCTTCAACATAAATCTCTTGAGATTCTTTGGCACTTTTGTGTGTATAGATCATCTATTCCCTACGTTGTTGAGTAATATTCCATGATATTGATGATAATTTGTTTAAATATTTACTTATTGAAAGACTTGTGTGTTCTTTCCACTTTTCTACTATGAACTTTCACTTAAAAGTGATTGCATTTTTGGTGATGAAAGTTTTCCCCTACTCTTCTAGGTTCTTTTGACCTCAAATGGATGAACATTTCTGCTGTTTCTGGGCTTTGATGACCACACAAAAATAAATAAATAAATCAATAGCTCCAGTGGAAGAAAGACGTCTTCTTTCCAAAGTGGCTCTTGTCTGGATATATAGTTAGATTGACATAAGATTAACAAGACTAAACCATATATATTTTATTTAGTAATTGTACATGTAGATGGGAGTCATCACTAGCCTAATTAAGATCCAAGAAATGAGTAAGCTGAATTGCTTATATGGGCTCTGCAGATGGCCTAGTGGTAAAGAAACTGCCTGCCAATGCACCAGACAGAAGAGAACTGGGTTTGATTCCTGGGTTGGAAAGATCCCATGGAGTAGGAAACGGCAACTCATTGCAGTATTCTTTCCTGGAGAATTTCATGGATAGAGGAGGCTGGTGGGCTAGTCTATGGGGTCATAAAGAGTCAGACACAACTGAGCAACTGATCACACAAATGTTCATACACTCAGTTCAGTTCAGTCACTAAGTCATGTCCGACTCTTTGCAACCCATGAATCGCAGCACGCCAGGCCTCCCTATCCATTACCAACTCCCAGAGTTCACTCAGACTCACATCCATCGAGTCAGTGATGCCATCCAGCCATCTCATCCTCTGTTGTCCCATTCTCCGCCTGTCCCCAATCCCTCCCAGCATCAGAGTCTTTTCCAATGAGTCAACTCTTCGCATGAGGTGGCCAAAGTACTGGAGTTTCAGCTTTAGCATCATTCCTTCCAAAGAAATCCCAGGGCTGATCTCCTTCAGAATGGACTGGTTGGATCTCCTTGCAGTTCAAGCGACTCTCAAGAGTCTTCTCCAACACCACAGTTCAAAAGCATCAATTCTTTGGTGCTCAGCTTTCTTCACAGTCCAACTCTCACATCCATACATGAGCACTGGAAAAACAATAACCTTGACTAGACGGACGTTTGTTGGCAAAGTAATGTCTCTGCTTTTTAATATGGTGTCTAGGTTGGTCATAACTTTCCTTCCAAGGAGTAAGCGTCTTTTAATTTCATGGCTGCAGTCACCATATGTAGTGATTTTGGAGGCCAAAAAACTAATACAATTTCTGATGCTGTTTATACGCTAGGCTGAACCAAAAGCAGCAATTATAGGCAAGTCACTAAATATATGGGAAGACTAAAGACAAAGGAACTTAATTCTGAATATTCATTAAAAGGACTGATGTTGAAGTTGAAGCTCCAATACTTTGGCCACCTGATACAAAGAGCTGACTCATTGGAAAAGATCTTAATGCTGGGAAATTTTAAGGACAGGAGGAGAAGAGGGTGACAGAGGATGAGATGGTTGGATGGCATCACTGACTCAATGGACATGAACTTGAAAAAACTTCAAGAGATAGTGAAGGACAGAGAAGCTTGATGTGCTGTAGTTCATGGGTCACAAAGAGTCAAACATAACTTAGTGACTGAAGAACAACATTTAAAATGGAAAAAATATATATATTAGCAAACTTTGTTAATCTCTACATATTTTGTTCTCTTTCTGGTTCATCTTTGGAGGGACTATACAATGTACAGCAAGATTTATTTTAGAAATAGGTTATTGGGATAGATATAGTCACAGTTTATTTTTTTCAAATCCAGACATTAGATTCTTCTACTTTTTTTCTGTTATAAAAGTCACACGTATTCACTGAAGATAATTTAGCAAACTACATATCCAAAAATATTAATTTAAACATTTTCATGTTCTCAGAAGCTATCAATATTTAATCATCATTTTACTGTATCTTTGTCCAACATACATTTTCCAAAAACCAAAATTTCTCTGCATTTATATTTGGAATGTTTATATTCAGTACATATTTTTCTTAGTCATTTAAAAAAATCAACTATATAAATTCCTTACATTTTACCTCACTTGAAAAAGTATCTATAATTATTTTTTATTCCAATAAATTATTTTAATTTGTATTTGATTTTTTTCATTTTATTTTATTTTTTAACTTTACAATATTGTATTGGTTTTGCCACATATCAACATGAATCCACCACAGGTATACACGTGTTCTTGACTACATAAAGAATTTAATCCGTGATGGTAAAAAAAGTGTTTAAACTATGATGCTAATAAACTTTCATGAGTGTTAAAAACACTAAATATAACCAAAGAAAGTGGAAATTTAGAAGGGTTAGGAGAGTTCACAAGACATAATATTTATATAGTGGTACTTATCTTACTACACTTTCACTGGAAACATAGTATAGAATAAATCATGGAATTACCTTCGTTTGCTTCTTATAAGAATTAACAAATTGATCTTAATAAAAATATATCATAAGCTCTTATGAACCAATATTGAGGAAAGTCGCCCCATGAAAGAGACAGCAAGCCTAATTCAGTATAGAAAAGACCACTTATGTAAAGATGCACAAATGTTAAACAAGAAATATTCTTGATCTTCACAGAGGTCAGGAAATGTAACAACCTCATGAAACAAAGGTCCATATAGTCAAAGCTATAGATTTTCCAGTGGTCATACAGATGTAGGAGTTGTACCATAGGAAGGCTGAGTGCTGAAGAATTGATGCTTTCATATTGTAGTGCTGGAGAAGACTCTTGAGTGTCCCTTGGACGGCAAGGAGACCAAACCAGTCAATCCTAAAGGGAATCAACCCTGAATATTCATTGGTAGGACTGATGCTGAAGCTGAAGCTCCATTACTTTGGCCCCCTAATGGGAAGAGTAATCTCATTGGAAAAGATCCTGATGCTGAGAAACATTGAGGACAAGAGGAGAAAGGGGTGGTGGAGAATGAGGTGGTTAGTTAAATTAATGACTCAAAGGATATGAGTCTGCTCAAACTCAGGGGGATGGCAAAGGACAAGAAAGCTTGATAGGCAGCAGTCTGTTGGGTCTCAAAAAGTCGGACATGACCTATCAACTGAATAACAACATTAAACAAGAAGAAGCAGTTAGGAATCAAAATTCCCAAAAATTATACATACAAAATTAAAAGTGTCCATGGGAAACCTCAAGAGATTTATTTTTTCTGCATCACTAAGATATAATTGACTTACAGCATTGTGTAAGTTTGTGTTGTATAATGTGTTATTTGATACTCTTACACACTGCAGCATGATTACAACTTAGCATGAAGTAATACCTCCATCAGTAGAAGGAGAAAGGAGTGGCAGAGGATAAGATGATTAGATAGCATCACTGACAATGGACATGAATTTGAGCAAACTCTGGGATTCTCTGGTGGCTCAGTAGTAAAGAATCTTCCTGCCAATGCAGGAGATGCAGGTTTAATCCCTGGGTCAGGAATATCTCCTGGAGAAGGAAACAGCAACCCACTTTGGTATTCTTGCCTGGGAAATCCCATGGAGTGGAGCCTGGCTGGCTATAGTCCACGGGGTCCCAAATAGTCGGACATGACTTACCAACTAAATGATAAAGATGGGATATAGTGGCATGCAGAGAAGCCTAGAGTGCTGTGATTTATGGGGTTGCAAATACTTAAACATGACTTAGCGATTAAACACCACCAACAATACCTCCATCATATTACTTTCTTTTTGTGATGAAAGCATTTAAATATTGCTCTCTTAACCTTCAGATATACAGTAAAGATTGCTAACTATAATCAAGGAAATTCATCTTAATTGGAATGTCCACTGGTATAGAAAATGAACTGATTGAAATAAAATATTGTGCTGATTTTGTAGGTTACTGAATTGCAAAGTGTGCTGAGTTAATAGGCTTTCTAGGGCTCATGTATGAAAGTAACTTCACTGATGAAAGCAGAGCAGGACACTAACCTCCTCCATGCGGTATGGAAACATCTGGGAAAGTTCAGATAATTGCTGAGGTCAAATCATTATGCTACACTGAGCCTCCTTGAAACCACAACATGTTTAACTTTTGTGTTGTGTTCTCAGTCATGCCCAATTCTTTGTGACCCCATGGAGTGTAGCCCACCAGGCTCCTCTGTCCATGGAATTTTCCAGCAAGAATACTGGAGTGAGTTGCCATGTCCTTTTCCAGGAAAGTTTAATTTTTCATATGCCTTAGAAGTATATGGAGGCTCAAACAGATAGATGTTCTTACACAAAAACATATGCAAATGCCCAAACGCACACATAGTCATGGGGAAGTTTATTCTAGTAGTTGAGAAAAGCAATAAACATTTAAACTCACTTTTTATATCTACTATTCTTCCTTTCTCATTGGTAAAGACCCCAATGCTGGGAAAGATTGAGGGCAGGAGAGAAGGGGACAAAAGAGGATGAGATGGTTGGATGACATCACTGACTCAATAGACATGGGTTTGGGTGGACTCCAGGAGTTGGTGATGGACAGAGAGGCCTGGCGTGCTGTGGTTCATGGGGTTGCAGAGTTGGACGACTGAGCGACTGAACTGATTCTTCCTTTCTCACACACAGCATACCCACTCTCCTTACCTGCTTGAATACTCTGTAGTTTCCTAATCAATTCTCCTGTATAATGACATTTACTTAATTATATTTATGATTAATCTCTCTCACTCAAAGAAGGCAGATATTTTCCTTACTTTGTGTGCTAGTGTAGGTACAGCACATAAATGTGTTACTGGCACATAAAAGCCAATCTCTAAAAGTATATTGAACTTATTTGTGTTCACTAGTCCATTTAAAGACACACAGAGAAATGTTTGAAGCCCAGAATCTAAATGATAGGAATTGTATTGTATGTAGGCTTTAAGAGGAAATGTTACAAAGCTTATTCCACATATTTTGTAGTGCATATTTTACATCTTTGTTCCTCAAACTGTAGATCAAGGGATTTAACATGGGGATAACAAGGGTGTAAAATATAGATGCCGTTTTATCAGTGTCAAAGGAGTGTCTGGACTCTGGTTGCGCATACATAAATATCAAAGCCCCAAAGAACACTGTGACCACCGTCAGGTGGGATCCACAGGTAGAAAAAGCCTTGTGCCTACCTTCAGCAGAGTTCATCCTGAGAATGGCTACAAGGATGAGCAAATAAGACATAAGAATTATTGGAAGGGAGAGGATCACATTAACACCTGCGAAGATCAGAATGATCAGCTCAATTTCTTGCGTATTTGAACAGACCAAAGATATCAAGGGGAGACAGTCACAGTAGAAATGTTTGATGACATTGTAGCCACAGAAGGATAAATTAAAAATCTTTACAGTGATTATAAGAGACACGAATGTGCTATAGATGTAGGGGATTGCCACCAGTATCCAACACACCCTTTGTGACATGATGACTGTGTAAAGCAGGGGTTGACAGATGGCCACATAGCGGTCATAGGACATTGCTGCCAGAATAAAAAATTCACTTATAATGAACATGATGAAGAAAGCCAGCTGTGTGGCACACATGTAATAGGAGATTGAATTTTGACTCAAAATAAAATTTGCCAACATTTTGGGTCCTACAGCTGTTGAATAGCCAAGATCAGTAAGAGCCAGGTGTCTGAGAAGGAAGTACATGGGTGTCTGTAGCCTGGAGTCCACCTTAGTGAGGATGACCATGCCCAGGTTGCCCACCGCTGAGATCACATAGATGATGAGGAAGAGCCCAAACAATAGAGCCTGCAGTTCAGGGCGGTCTGTGATTCCCATGAGGATGAATTCACTCAGCACCGTTCCATTGTGTGTTTCCATTCAGGTTTATTAAAGAACCTGTTCTGGGTAGAAACATCAACATAGTTAATAGGTTCTATGTATCATCATCCGGAAGAGTTTCAGTATGCAAAGCTAATATAAACAGATTAAACTTTCCAGTTTAGGATATTTGAAAATAAACCCATCTTGTGGCTCAGACAGTAAAGAATCTGCCTGCAGTTCAGGAGATCTGGGTTCAATCCCTGAATCGGGAAAATCCCCTGGAGAAGGGAATAGCAACTCACTCCAGTATTCTGGCCCAGAGAATCCCAAGGACAGAGGAGCCTGGCAGGCTACAGTCCATGGGGTTGCAAAGAGTCAAACATGACTGAGCAACTAACACTTTAATTTTCCTAAGTATAATAAAATATATAAATAGTGATAGAGACAGAGATAGTTGCTGTTTCTCAACTGGAAATTATTTTACTAACCAAAGGACATTTGTCAAAATTGAGAAGACATGTTAATTGTTACAACTGGAATGTGGAAGCTATTGGCATATGATGGTTAGAGGTCAGTGATGTCTCTAAACATCCTATAAAGCACCATCAGATCAGATCAGTCACTCAGTCGTGTCCGACTCTTTGCGACCCCATGAATCGCAGCACGCCAGGCCTCCCTGTCCATCACCAACTCCTGGAGTTCACTCAGACTCACGTCCATCGAGTCAGTGATGCCATCCAGCCATCTCATCCTCTGTCGTCCCCTTCTCCTCCTGCTCCCAATCCCTCCCAGCATCAGAGTCTTTTCCAATGAGTCAACTCTTCACATGATGTGGCCAAAGTACTGGACCATATCTGTCTAAAATCTCAATAGTACTAAGGTTGAAAAACCAGGATGTTATTTATAGATAGATGATAGATAGACAGATACATATATACATACATAGATATAGATACAGACAAGAAATACAATAGATACATGCCAGGAGCCGGCATATTGCATATTGAGTGCAGCACTTTCCACAGCATCATCTTTCAGGATCTGGAATAGCTCAACTGGAATTCTATCACTGCCGGGAGCCAGCGTGAGGAGCTCCACCCATGACAAAGGTCATGAGGAAGGCTCGGCATACGCAAAGGCGGGATCGAGCCTCAGGAGTCCCCCTGGAAATTCTCGAGCATCTACCCCCAAAACCAGAGTCTGCCTATTTTCTGCTTTGTGCTTTCCCCTACACCTCTGACTTTACGGGAGGCTGTCCTCCACTACCTCTCTCTGAAAAAAGAGTTAGCTTACAGCTCCAGTTAATAATTCCTGGGTGTGACAGTGTTTCAACCTACAAACTCCTTTGGAAATCCTCTAGCCTGCCTGAATAGGTTTTTCCGGCCACATGTGATTGTTCAGAGCCTCCCAACTGTGAGAGGCAGGAGATGTTCTAAACTGTCTAAACACAGATTCCTTTGTGTAGTTAAAAGATTGATTAGAAATTGTATTGGTGAAGGGATTTTCATTTGTTGGGCCAATGTTTGCTGCTAAGTTTCCATATCGCTTACCTGCTGTGTCCCTGGCAGTGTATTGATTAATATAATAGGTGTAAGTAGTAGCTTTAATATTTGTAACCTGGGACCCTTGAGTTAATTCTTTTTCTTGTTATAGCCCACCACACCCTTGCTCTGTAGGAATGCAACTTTATCTAATGCTTTTGGAGGGTGGCTCCTGACCAATCACCTTTAGAGAAAAATAAGTTTTCTGAAGAAAGGGTCTTAAAATGTTAACAGGCCTCCGGGCCAGAAGATGATGCAAATCACCTAAGCTTTTGCATATGATAAGTTTGCGGGAAGAAAGCCTGGCTTGCTGCATGACTCTACCCCTTCCCCCATTATCCTCTATGCATAACTTAAGGTATAAAAACTACTTTGGAAAATAAAGTGCAGGCCTTGTTCACCGAAACTTGGTCTCCCCATGTCGTTCTTTCTCTTACCTTCTGGCTGAATTATTCAGCCTCTTTTCTCCACTGAATTTCCTCACTGAGCTATCCTTATTCTATTACTCTTTATATCCTTAATTAACGTTTAATTAAGCAATTGTTTCCTGATCCTCGCGGACACCGTCCCGGCTTCGAATTTCCTGGATCCTCCGGGGCTGGACCCCGGCAGATACAGACATAGATATGACAAGAAAAAAGTTAAGACATAAATTTGAGGGCTACATATATAAACTATTATAGTGCTGCTCTTGTAAACTTTCTATAATTTCTATCTAGTCATTTATATAATTGCAATTACATAGTGACATGTATAAATTAAGTTTAATAATATGACAATACATATGCCAATTATATAATAAATTATGATGCAATTAAACACTATCCATAATAAAATGTTAAAAGCAGAATTCAGAAAATGTGTTGAACTTGCTACTCCAACACAGAGTTCTATATAGTTCTATGCACAGTTGATACAGTTAACACACTTGACACATATTAGATAGCTGTATAAGTAAGAAAACTGTAACAGATTGCAGTGAGACTTATCTATATTTCTGTGAAGAAACATATAAGACATATAATAAGTAGATAGAAAGATAGATGATAGATAGAATTTCTGTTCTAAATTTCCTTATGGTATATAAAAAGGGCTAGTTTGGGCAAATAATTCAACTTATCTGGAAGTTTATTTTCTTACACAAAGCCAATACACTTACAGGATTGTCAGGTGGGAAAATGAGGATTAAATAATTAAATGTCTTTATGTTACCTGGAAATCAAGTACATATTGGTTTAAATATATAAATGTGTATATGTGTGTATGTATGTGTATATATATATATATATATAAAATAAAGTCAATATCTTAGCTCAAAGAGATCTTCTTTATGTATGTAAATTCATCTGCACTGTGACATACCTTCTTAATCAAGGCAATATGATTAACAGGTGAGGATTATATAATGTACAATGGAATACATGCAATTTACTCCAAGCCTTGCCCCCTCTGCAGAAATAATATTGGGCCATCAGAGTGCTTGGATTTTTTTATCTTCTAAATTTCTTAGTTATTTTAGCAAAATGTGAATACAACTTTATTTTGATCCATATTTCCTTAAAATATTAATCTGACCCAAGGGGCATTTTCACTATAATGTACTTCTACTAACTTGTAAGAATTCAAATGTACTTTATTATGCAAGAACCCAGGGTTATATGAGCAAATTTGAGCAAACTGGAAGAAAGAGAAGTAATTAGCATTGTTTTCATATCTTGAATATCATAATAACTTGCTTTGAATAAAGGGATACTAAACTTTAAAAGGGGACTTCCCTGGTGACTCAGGCTTACAGAATTTGCCTGCCAATGCAAGAGACATGAGTTCAATCCCTGGGTGAGAAAGATCCCATGGAAAGGAAATGGCAGCACATTCCAGTATTCTTGCCATGGAAAAGCCCATCGACAGAAAAGCCTGGCAGGCTACAGTCCATGGGGTCGCAGTCACCTGGAACTTAGCAACTGAGCACAACAGGCCCCAGTATGATAAAAAAATGTTCAAAATTCCTATATTAAGTAATAATGTATTAGAGTGATGGGATGAAATACACTATAGAATGGCTATACATGGATCCTTGCATATCATTCTTAATTTTACATCTTAAGCCAAAGAAATTCCTTCAACTATAATACAAAGCATAGTTATTTTTATATAATCAAATAAAAATATATCTGAAGGTCCCTAATAATACACGTCAAGAATATAACAGTGTAAGAAGTGGATGGCAGTTTAAGGTAGATAATTATTAAATTTAAAATATTGTGAGCCTGATTGTTTCTTTAAAGAAATAGAAATGATACAGGTTACAATAAAAATTACAGTGACAGTAATCGCTTAAGGATCTCTATAAGAAAAAGAATAAAAGCACAATTTTATAACATTAGATGTGAAAATGATTACATGAAATCTGCATTTAATTCACTGAAAATACTGCTTACAATTTTATGACCTCCTAATCACCAGTCTTGCCTTGATGCATACACTTTTTTTATGTCAGAAATATTGAAATGTGCATCACTAGAGAATAAATTTAGAGAAATATCTTCAATATATTTAATAAGAAGTAGTATAAAACTTGTTTTTGTTTCTTTTCTTTGTTTTGCAATTATGAAAGTGAGAACATACAAACAGCAAATTTCAATTTTCCTGTAAATATAAGAAAATAGAGTGTTTTTGTTTTACTCTCATGCTTTAGAATTCTACAAAAACCAAATAGTTTTCTCAGAATTTAGCATCTTTGTTGAATATCAGTTGTTATTTTTTTAAAGCTGTACCTCATGAGATAATTATATATTTTCAGTCAGATCTCACTTGACATCAAAGAATATGTTGATCATTGTACCATTACCATAAAACTGGCTACTTAGAAGTCTCTTAATATGCAAATAATGTTTTCTACATCTCAGTGTGAGGTGGGAATTCCATTTTGCCTCATCAAGGGATCTGGAAAGAATTATCTTTTACATTTATTTAAATAATCATTAAATATTAAATGATGTTGAGGGGAGGTCACAAAAAAGCACATGGAGCACTAAATAACTAAGAATTTGGAAGGATTTAAAAAAGAAAGACAATACCCCCAGCTTCTGAATTTTCCTAATTTCTAAAAATTCACATCTCTTTTGTTATGTGTCATTTGCCCTCTACTTTGCACTCCATTAGAGATATCGTTTATATAAAATATCATGGTGATGTTTCAAAGATGCTTTTCAGCATTTTGTCTGTCATCCTATGGAGTAACATTCAACAAATAAATATGAAGACACAAGAAGAGAGGTCCTATTCCTGCTCAGGAATTATGGAGTAGTGGAAAACAAACAAAACGGTATCAAAAGCAGTCTCATTTTGCTTGGGCTTTGCCACTGAGCTAAACTGGAACTTTGAATATGTCACTGAAACATTGTTGATGTTGAAAATGAGGCATCACATGCAATATCCTGTCATTTTACCTGTAATGAAGCATCTCTCATTACTCTCACCTGTATTTCTGACATGGCTAAGTGAGAAGAATTTATGAATTTCTTTCACTTTTTGAGATTCTCCCTGAGGAGATGCCAAGCAATTTGTTGATTATCCCTAGAGTATTGAGAGCAAAACAACATGTCTAGAGATTGTCTTTTATTTTATTTTATTTATTTTTTTTTTTTTTAATTTTATTTTATTTTTAAACTTTACAATATTGTATTAGAGATTGTCTTTTAATTGCCTGGGACATTTTTCTTTTCTTTCTTACTTCCTGACTTCCTTTCTCCCACCCCCCTTCTTTCTTTGCATATATATATATATATACATACATTTATATATTTGTTAATGCTTTGAACCGTGGTGTTGGAGAAGACTCTTGAGAGTCCCTAGTACTGACTGCAAGGAGATCCAACCAGTACATTCTGGAGGAGATCAGCCCTGGGTGTACTTTGGAAGGAATGATGCTGAAGCTGAAACTCCAGTACTCTGACCACCTCATGTGAAGAGCTGACTCTTTGGAAAAGACTCTGATGCTGGGAGGGATTGGAGCCAGGAGGAGAAGGGAACAACAGAGGATGAGATGGCTGGATGGCATCACTGACTCGATGGACATGAGTCTGAGTAAACTCCAGGAGTTGGTGATGGACAGGGAGGCCTGGCATGCTGCGATTCATGGGGTTGCAAAGAGTGTGACATGGCTGAGCAACTGAACTGAACTGAACTGAACTGAACTCTTGGTTAACTTTCCTTTTGTAGCACACAAGACTCTTGATTAAATCTTGCATCGATAGGGCGTGTCCACTAAGAGTCAGTATTTCTACAAGTTCTCCTAAAATGTGTGACTGTGGAGAAACTTTCAACATTGTTTTATTACAGTATTTAATATATTTAGGAAATTAAAATAATGTGATGCTGGTATGAGGTGTCGCCCCCTTGCTTTGTTGCCCATGTGATTGTTTTTACTTATCTCTCAGAGACAGAAATTAGTTACTTACTGTTACTTCTTATTTCTGAAGAAGGAAATGGCAACCCACTCCAGTATTCTTGCCTGGAGAATCCCACGGACAGAGGAACCTGCTTGTCTACAGTCCATGGGGTTGCAAAGGGATAGACATGACTGAGCAACTAAGCACAACACAGCACTTCTTATTTCATCACGAGTTTCTGTCACATGGCTGTGTGTTACAACTTCTGCTTTTTTTTTTTTTCTTTTTCTTCACTGCATAAATTACCATTTTAGTTATTCCAATCTGTTACCCCATTCCAATAAGCACCTGTGTCATCACATACTCCCTGTGCCTGCCTTTTATAACCACACCTCTTTCCTCCTCTGCTACCATTCCCAACCCTTGGTCATCACTAAGCTTTTCTATTGCTACATTTTTTCATATAGAAAATAGGGATTGGAATTTTCTCTCAACATAAATCTCTTGAGATTCTTTAGCACTTTTGTGTGTATAGACCATCTATTCCCTACGTTGTTGAGTAATATTCCATGATATTGATGATAATTTGTTTAAATATTGACTTATTGAAAGACTTGTGGGTTCTTTCCACTTTTCTACTATGATAAATACAGCTACCATGAACTTTCACTTAAAAGTGGTTGCATTTTTGGTGATGAAAGTTTTCCTCTACTCTTCTAGGTTCTCTTGACCTCAAATAGATGGACATTTCTGCTGTTTCTGGGCTTGGATCACCGCACAAAAATAAATAAATAAATAGCTCAAGTGGAAGAAAAACATCTTTCCACAGTGGCTCTTGCCTGGATTAATAATTAGATTGACATAAGATTAACAAGACTAAACCATATATATTTTATTTAGTAATTGTACATGTAGATGGGAGTCATCACCAGACTAATTAAGATCCAAGAAATGGGTAGGCTTAATTGCTTATATGGGCTCTGCAGATGGCCTAGTGGTAAAGAATCTGCCTGCCAATGAGGCAGACAGAAGAGAATGGGGTTCGATTCCTGGGTTGGAAAGATCCCATGGAGTAGCAAATGGCAACTCACTGCAGTATTCTTTCCTGGAGAATTCCATGGATAGACAAGCCTGGTGGGCTAGTCTATGGGGTCACAAAGAGTCAGACACAACTGAGCAACTGATCACACAAATGTTTATATGCTAGGCTGAACCAAAAGTAGCAACTGTAGGCAAGTCACTAAATATATATGGGAAGACTAAAGACAAAGGAACTTAATTCTGAATATTCATTAAGAGGACTGATGTTGAAGTTGAAGCTCCAATACTTTGGCCACCTGATACAAAGAGCTGACTCAATGGAAAAGATCTTAATGCTGGGAAATTTTAAGGACAGGAGGAGAAGAGGGTGACAGAGGATGAGATGGTTGGATGGCATCACTGACTCAATGGACATGAACTTAAACAAACTCCAAGAGATAGTGAAGGACAGAGAAGCTTGACATGCTGCAGTTCATGGGTCACAAAGAGTAAGACATGACTTAGTGACTGAAGAACAATATTTAAAATGGAAAAAATATATATATTAGCAAACTTTGTAAATCTCTACATATTTTGTTCTCTTTCTGGTTCATCTTTGGAGGGACTATACAATATACAGCAAGATTTATTTTAGAAATAGGATATTGGGATAGATATAGTCACAGTTTATTTTTTTCAAATCCAGACATTAGATTCTTCTACTTTTTTCTGTTATAAAAGTCACACATATTCACTGAAGATAATTTAGCAAAATACATATCCAAAAATATTAATTTAAATATGTTCATGTTCTCAGAAGCTATCGATATGTAATCATCATTTTACTGTATCTTTGTCCAACATACATTTTTCAAAAACCAAAATTTTTCTGCATTTATATTTGGAATGTTTATATTCAGTACATATTTTTCTTAGTTATTTTAAAAAATCAACTATATAAATTCCTTACATTTTACCTCACTTGAAAAAGTACCTATAATTATTTTTTAATCCAATAAATTAGTTTAATTTGAATTTGATTGACTACATAAAGAATTTAATCCATGATAGTAAAAAAAAGGGTTTAAACTATGATGCTTATAAACTTTCATGAGTGTTAAAAACACTAAATATAACCAAAGAAAGTGGAA
Organism: Bos grunniens; assembly: GCF_055505025.1. Lineage (NCBI taxonomy): Eukaryota > Metazoa > Chordata > Mammalia > Artiodactyla > Bovidae > Bos > Bos grunniens. Next base: position 79,711,914 of record NC_141179.1, on the reverse strand, counting down.
ATTTAGAAGGGTTAGCAGAGTTCACAAGACATAATATTTATATAGTGGTGCTTATCTTACTACACTTTCACTAGAAACATACTATAGAACAAATCATGGAATTACCTTCTTTTGCTTCTTATAAGAAGAATTATCAAATTGACCTTAATAAAAAAATATCATAAGCTTTTATGAACCAATATTGAGGAAAGTCACCCCATGAAAGAGACAGCAAGCCTAATTCAGTATAGAACAGACCACTTATGTAAAGATGCACAAATATTAAACAAGAAATATTCTTGATCTTCACAGAGGTCAGGAAATGTAACAACCTCATGAAACAAAGGTCCATATAGTCAAAGCTATAGATTTTCCAGTGGTCATACGGATGTAGGAGTTGTACCATAGGAAGGCTGAGTGCTGAAGAATTGATGCTTTCATATTGTAGTGCTGGAAAAGACTCTTGAGAGTCCGTTGGACTGCAAGGAGACCAAACCAGTCAGTCATTTTTTTTTAGGGGGGGATGTAATAATTTTATTGTTATTAATAATATTTGACTCTCAAGTCTGTCATCAGCACTGGGAAATAAATTCTTCCCTCTTTTTATTTTATTTTTAATTTTTTAAAAATTTTATTATTATCATTATTATTTTTTTTTTAATTTTACAGTATTGTATTGGTTTTCATACATCAACATGCATCCGCCATAGGTGTACACGTGTTCCCCAACCTGAACCCCCCTCCCACCACCCTCCCCGTACCATCCTTCTGCAAACCAGTCAATCCTAAAGGAAATCAACCCTGAATATTCATTGGAAGGACTGATGCTGAAGTTGAAGCTCCATTACTTTGGCCCCCTAATGAGAAGAGTAATCTCATTGGACAAGATCCTGATGCTGGGAAAGATTGAGGGTTAGAGGAGAAAGGGGTGGTGGAGAATGAGGTCGTTAGTTAACATCAATGACTCAAAGGATATGAGTCTGCTCAAACTCAGGGGGATGGCAAAGGACAAGAAAGCTTGACATGCAGCAGTCCATTGTGTCTCAAAGAACATGACATGACTTATCAACTGAACAACAACATTAAACAAAAAGAAGCAGTTAGGAATCAAAATCTCCAAAAATTATAAATACAAATTTGAAAGTGTCCATGGGAGACCTCAAGAGATTTATTTTTTTGTGCATCACTGAGATATAATTGACTTATAACATTGTGTAAGTTTGTGGTGTACAAGGTGTTATTTGATACTCTTACACACTGCAGCATGATTACAACTTAGCATGAAGTAATACCTCCATCAGTAGAAGGAGAAAGGAGTGGCAGAGGATAAGATGATTAGATAGCATCACTGACAATGGACATGAATTTGAGCAAACTCTGGGATTCTCTGGTGGCTCAGTGGTAAAGAATCTTCCTGCCAATGCAGGAGATGCAGGTTCAATCCCTGGGTCAGGAATATCTCCTGGAGAAGGAAATGGCAACCCACTTCAGTATTCTTGCCTGGGAAATCCCATGGAGTGGAGCCTGGCTGGCTATAGTCCACGGGGTCCCAAATAGTCGGACATGACTTACCAACTAAACAATAAAGATGGGATATAGTGGCATACAGAGAAGCCTAGAGTGCTGTGATTTATGGGGTTGCAAAGACTTGAACATGGCTTAGCGATTGAACACCACCAACAACAATACCTCCATCATATTACCTTTCCTTTTGTGATGAAAGCATTTAAATATTGTTTTCTTAACCTTCAGATATACAGTAAAGATTGCTAACTATAATCAAGGAAATTCATCTTAATTGGAATGCCCACTGGTACAGAAAATGAACTGATTGAAATAAAATATTGTGCTGATTTTGTAGGTTACTGAATTGCAAAGTGTGCTGAGTTAATAGGCTTTCTAGGGCTCATGTATGAAAGTAACTTCACTGATGAAAGCAGAGCAGGACACTAACCTCCTCCATGCGGTATGGAAACATCTGGGAAAGTTCAGATAATTGCTGAGGTCAAATCATTATGTTACACTGAGCCTCCTTGAAACCACAACATGTTTAACTTTTGTGTTGTGTTCTCAGTCATGCCCAATTCTTTGTGACCCCATGGAGTGTAGCCCACCAGGCTCCTCTGTCCATGGAATTTTCCAGCAAGAATACTGGAGTGAGTTGCCATGTCCTTTTCCAGGAAAGTTTAATTTTTCATATGCCTTAGAAGTGTATGGAGGCTCAAACAGATAGACGTTCTTATGCAAAAATATATGCATATGCCCAAACGCACACATAGTCATGGGGAAGTTTATTCTAGTAGTTGAGAAAAGCAATAAACATTTAAACTCACTTTTTATATCTACTGTTCTTCCTTTCTCATTGGTAAAGACCCCAATGCTGGGAAAGATTGAGGGCAGGAGAGAAGGGGACAAAAGAGGATGAGATGGTTGGATGACATCACTGACTCAATAGACATGGGTTTGGGTGGACTCCAGGAGTTGGTGATGGACAGAGAGGCCTGGCGTGCTGTGGTTCATGGGGTTGCAGAGTTGGACGACTGAGCGACTGAACTGATTCTTCCTTTCTCACACACAGCATACCCACTCTCCTTACCTGCTTGAATACTCTGTAGTTTCCTAATCAATTCTCCTGTATAATGACATTTACTTAATTATATTTATGATTAATCTCTCTCACTCAAAGAAGGCAGATATTTTCCTTACTTTGTGTGCTAGTGTAGGTACAGCACATAAATGTGTTACTGGCACATAAAAGCCAATCTCTAAAAGTATATTGAACTTATTTGTGTTCACTAGTCCATTTAAAGACACACAGAGAAATGTTTGAAGCCCAGAATCTAAATGATAGGAATTGTATTGTATGTAGGCTTTAAGAGGAAATGTTACAAAGCTTATTCCACATATTTTGTAGTGCATATTTTACATCTTTGTTCCTCAAACTGTAGATCAAGGGATTTAACATGGGGATAACAAGGGTGTAAAATATAGATGCCGTTTTATCAGTGTCAAAGGAGTGTCTGGACTCTGGTTGCGCATACATAAATATCAAAGCCCCAAAGAACACTGTGACCACCGTCAGGTGGGATCCACAGGTAGAAAAAGCCTTGTGCCTACCTTCAGCAGAGTTCATCCTGAGAATGGCTACAAGGATGAGCAAATAAGACATAAGAATTATTGGAAGGGAGAGGATCACATTAACACCTGCGAAGATCAGAATGATCAGCTCAATTTCTTGCGTATTTGAACAGACCAAAGATATCAAGGGGAGACAGTCACAGTAGAAATGTTTGATGACATTGTAGCCACAGAAGGATAAATTAAAAATCTTTACAGTGATTATAAGAGACACGAATGTGCTATAGATGTAGGGGATTGCCACCAGTATCCAACACACCCTTTGTGACATGATGACTGTGTAAAGCAGGGGTTGACAGATGGCCACATAGCGGTCATAGGACATTGCTGCCAGAATAAAAAATTCACTTATAATGAACATGATGAAGAAAGCCAGCTGTGTGGCACACATGTAATAGGAGATTGAATTTTGACTCAAAATAAAATTTGCCAACATTTTGGGTCCTACAGCTGTTGAATAGCCAAGATCAGTAAGAGCCAGGTGTCTGAGAAGGAAGTACATGGGTGTCTGTAGCCTGGAGTCCACCTTAGTGAGGATGACCATGCCCAGGTTGCCCACCGCTGAGGTCACATAGATGATGAGGAAGAGCCCAAATAATGGAGCCTGCAGCTCAGGGCGGTCTGTGATTCCCATGAGGATGAATTCATTGGGCACAGTTAGATTTTGTGTTTTCATGCAGCTTTATCAGGATATGTATTCTGTGTGGAGACATCAAGCATAGTAAGTGGATTTCATGTATTATCACCTGGCAGATTTTTCATATGTGAAGCTTGTATAAGTAAAATACATCCTAACTTCCCAAAACAGGATATATTTTAAAATCCCATATCCTATGTATAATAATATGCATAAATAAAGATAGAGACAGAGTCTGGGATATTCATTAGTTCTCAAATAGAGTTATTTTACTAAGCAAATAACAGCTGTCAACATCTGAAAGACATATTTGTTATTGCAGCTGGAAGGTGAGTGGTACTTGCATATAATGGTCCATGGTCAGTTATGTTTCTAAACATCTCATAACACCCCTTATCAGTCCAAAATCTCGGTAGTGCTAAAGCTGAAAAACAAGAGTGGTATAGATGGTATACCTAGACATAAATACAGAGGTAGATAAATATCCTCTGTCCATGGGATTCTCCAGACAAGAATACGGAAGTGGATTGCCATGCCTTCTCCAGGGATTCTTCCTGACCCAGGGATTGAACCTGTGTCTCTTATGTCTCCTGCCTTGGCAGGCAGATTCTTTACCACTAGGGCCACCTGGGAAGCCCCATATAAATATATAGATACACGTATAGGTGTGGATACCTATAGATACATAGATAAAGATACAGAAATATATGCATAGAAGTACATTAGAAATGAAATAAAAATTAAAAGTGTTTCATATATAAATTTATATATATAAACTTATATGATACATATTTAAAGTTTTCTACTAGTCATTTATATAATTGCAATCACATTGTGATATTTATAAATTATATTTGATAATATCACTTAATCATATCACTTAATACATATTAAAATTATATTATTCAATTGTATGAGAATTATGATAAAAATGTAAAGCCATAGATTCCAAAAATGTGCAGAACACACTTGAGACTACTAGGCTCCTCCATTCATGCGATTTTCCAGGCAAGTGTACTGGAGTGGGTTGCCATTTCCTTCTCCAGTATATAGATATAACCTCTGCTATATTTTCTTTTATGTTATATACAGATGATTACTTTGGGCAAATAATTTATCTGAAAATCTTTATTTTCTTATGCAAAACTGATATTTCTTTACAGGGTGGTTGGGAGAGAAAAATGATTAAAGGATTCAATGTGTTTAGGCTTACCTGGAATTCAGGTAAAAAAAAATATATATATATTACATGGTGACAATAACTTAGCTCAAAGAGAGTTTCTTTATGTATTTTGCATCAGTTCTTCTGCACTGTGACATTATCTTATTTGTCAAGGCTATGATATAATGATCAATAGGTTAGGATTAGGTCGAGTAGAATGGAGCATATTTAAGTTAGTCCAAGCCCTTCACTATTCCCCTCTGCAGGACTAAAATTGGACCTCTAAAGTCCATAAAGTGGATTCTTTATGCTCTAGTTTTATTTACTATGTTAGCAAAAATGAAAGTTCATTATGATGCAAATTTTCCTAAAATATAATCTTTCCCTAGGAGCATTTTCACTACTATTGGCATATATTAATTTGTATGTACCAATTCAAATATACGTTGTCATGCATGAGTCCAGGAGAATGCGAGGAGATCTAAACAAACTGAAAGAAAGAGTAGTCATTGGCATTTTTTTTCCACATAATGAAGATTCATTAAAAACTCCTTTTGGAAAATAAGATGCTGTACTTAAAAAAAACAAAAAAAAAATGTAAGGTTACTGTGTCACACAATGCTATGCTATTGTTTAGTCACTAATTCCTTTCTGACTCTTCGTGACCCCATGGACTGTATTCTGCCAGGATCCTCTGTCCATGGGAATTCCCAGACAAGATTAGTGAAGTGGGTTTGCCATTTCCTGACCCAGGGATAGGTCCTGCATTGACAGGTGGATTCTTTACCACTGAGCCACCAGGGAAGCCCCACACAATACTGTAGACATGAATAAAAGAATATACATGGAATAGGGCTGTTACTTAACTTTTGTGTATTTTAAGGCCACAAAACTCCACCAAATGATAATGTAATACAAAACACAAATCAACATTTTATAAAATCAAATAAAAGTGTATCTGAAATAATAATAATATACGTAGTACGAATGTACCTGAATAAGAGATGGGCTTCCCTGGTGGCTCAGACGATAAAGAATCTGCAATGCAGGAGACCTGAATTTGATCTCTGGGTTGGGAAGATACCTTGGAAAATGGAATGGCTACCCACTCCAGCCTTCTTTCCTGGAGAATTTCATGGACAGAAGAGCCAGTGGTCTCAAAGAGTCAGGTATATCTAAGCAACTAACTCACAAGAGTAAGAGGTAAATGGCAGATCAAGGTAAAAAGATTATTAGGTGCAAAATATTGTCAGCCTAAGCAGCTCCTTTAAAAAATATCAATAAAATTGGTTACAATAAATTTTCTTTTTTTTTTCCTAATTTTATTTTATTTTTAAACTTTACATAATTGTATTAGTTTTGCCAAATATCAAAATGAATCCACCACAGGTATACATGTGTTCCCCATCCCGAACCCTCCTCCCTCCTCCCTCCCCATACCATCCCTCTGGGCCATCCCAATGCACCAGCCCCAAGCATCCAGCATCGTGCATCAAACCTGGACTGGCAACTCGTTTCCTACATGATATTTTACATGTTTCATTGCCATTCTCCCAAATCTTCCCACCCTCTCCCTCTCCCACAGAGTCCATAAGACTGTTCTATACATCTGTGTCTCTTTTGCTGTCTCGTACACCGGGTTATTGTTACCATCTTTCTAAATTCCATATATATGCGTTAGTATACTGTATTTATGTTTTTCCTTCTGGCTTACTTCACTCTGTATAATAGGCTCCAGTTTCATCCACCTCATTAGAACTGATTCAAATGTATTCTTTTTAATGGCTGAGTAATACTCCATTGTGTATATGTACCATAAATTTTCAATGATTGCAGTCTCTGAGTGCCCTGTAATAAAATTAATTTTTAAATTTACATATTATTTCACTATTTGAAAAATTTATAACATTAAATATAAAAGTATTTACATGAAATTAGCATTTTGCTTACTTAAAATATTGTTTACAATTTTAAGACCTCCTGATAGTCTACCTGGACTTGATGCAAACAATTTTCTAATATTAGAAACATGAAATGTATATCAGTCAACAGTTATTGTGGTGAAATATCTTCAGTAAATGTAATAATAAGAAGTAGTATAAATCTTGTTTTCTTGTCTTTGTTTTGCAATTATGAAAAGCTAAAAAAAAAATCAGACTTTGTAATTTCCAAGTTTCCTGTAAAGGTCAGAAATGATAGAAGCATTTTTGGTTGTTTTGTCACAGCTTTATCATTCTATGGATAGACCCAAATAGCTATCTCAGAGTTTAACACTTTTTTAAAAATCTGATTGTCAATTTTAAAAAATCTGATTGTCAATTATCAGATGTGCCCTGTGAGATAATTTTATCCAATTTGCAATCAGATTCCACTTGAAATTGAAGGACACGCTGAATATTGCACCATTGCCGTAAAACTATACTTAAAAGCCTGCTAATAACCAAATAGCAATTTCCACATCCCGTTGTAAGGTGGAAATGCTCTTCTGTCTCATCAAGAGATCCAGAAATAATCATATTTATATACTGATGTACATAATCATTAAATATTAAATTATATTGAAACAGTTATAAAAAAAATACCCAGAGTAGTAAATGACTAAAAATTTAGAAGAACGTTACAATAAGAGGCTGAATATATGAGGCTTCTAATTTTGCCAGTTTCTAAATATTCATGTGTTTTTGGCAGTGGTGGTGTTTCAGTTGCTAAAGCATGTCTGACTCTTGTAACCCCAGGACTGTAGCCCGCCAGGCTTATTTGTCCAAGGGGTTTCTCTGGCAAAAATGCTGCCGTGGGTTGCCATTTCTTTCTCCAGGGGGTCTCCCTGACCCAGGGAAGGAACAGGGCTATTGCAGGCAGATTCTTTACCAGGTGGGCCATCACGGAAGCCCTCATGCATCTTTAGTTTTGCTTTATTTACTCTTAGTTTTGCCTTCCACTAGAAATATCATTATTAATACAAATGGGTATCACAATGATGTTTCACAAATGCTTTTCAGGGTTTAGTCCGTAAATATGTGAATATTTTCAAAAAATTAATATGAAAAGATAAGAGGAGTCCTATTCCTGAGAGAACTGAACCAGAAATGGTCTCATTTCACTCAGGCACTGCCAGTGAATTAATGTGAGACTTTGAACCTGTCACTGAAATGCTGTCAGCATATTGGAAACAAGACATCACATGAAATACTCCATCATTTTACCTGTAATGAAGTCTCTGTCATGACTCCCTCATGTGGCTCTTACATGGCCAAGTGGAACAATTTATGGATCTCTTTCACCTTTGGATACTCTCCCTGAGGAGATGTCAAAGAATGTGCTGATCATCCCTAAAGTCCTAAGACTACAACAAAATATCTGGAGATTGTCTTTCCAATTTTCTAGGGCAATTTTTTCTTTCCTGTTTTTTTTTTTATTCTTGGCTAACTTTCCTTTTGTAGTATGCAAGTCTTTTAATTAAACCTATCTCTAGGGCAGGCCCATTAAGTATGCAAGTCCACAGCGGTCTTCTCAAATGAATGATGGTATAGAAATGTTTAAACATTGTCTTATTTAATTATTGAAAAATACAGAATTAAAGATGGGCTTCTTAGGTGGCTCAGTGGTAAAGAATCTGCTTACCTGGTAGGAGACACAGGTTCTATTCCGGGGTCAGAAAGAGCCCCAGAGAAGGAAATTGTAACCCAATCCAGAATTCTTGCCTGGAAAATCTCATGGACACAGGAACCTGGTGGGCTACAATCTATGGGGTCTCAAAAAGTTGGACACAGCTGAGGGACTGAGCACATATGCATGCTATGAAGTCTTCACCAGGCCTAGATCCTAAATATGGATTTCCCCCTATTGTTTTATCTGAATATTTTATTTGTGGCTGTTGTTTAGTTGCTAAGTCATGTCCAACTCTATTTTGAACCCATGGACTGTAACCTGCCAGTCTCCTTTGTCCATGGAATTCTCCGGTCAAGGATACTGAGTGGATTGCCATTTCCTTCTCCAGGGAATCTTCCCAACCTGGAGTCTCCTGCACTACAGGCAGTTTCTTTACCACTGAGCCACCAGGGAAGCCCTAAATGTTTCATAGTTTAGCATTTTTACAGTTAAGTTGTTCTTCATTTTGAGTTAATTATTATATTAGGTCAACATTATTTATTTGCTTGTTTATTTTTTCCTCTATATCCCTAATTAGCTCAGCACAATGATTTTAAAAGGCTACACCCCTTCTTTTGAATTACCTTTGCAACTTTATGAAAAAATAGTTGAACTATTTATAAAAATCTATTTCTGTGTTGTCAATTCTGTTCCATTAATTTATATGTTTGTGTTTCTACCAATACCAAAATCTTGATTTTATGGTTATATTATTAACCCTAACATGAAGGAGTGCTTTTTCCTAGTTATACTAAATTTTAAAATGTGTTTTCATCTATGTTCTCTCCTTAACCTTTCAATAAAATTCAGTATAAAATCACCTCTGCACTAAATCTTGCTGAAATTTTATTTAGGTTTGCATTAAATCTATGGATCAATTTTGGAAGAATTTTATCTTATGTATACTGATCTGAGCTAAATATATCTACTAAATTATTCAAATCTCTTTTGATTTTTAAAATTGGGATTTGTACTTTTCAGCATACAGATCCTGTGCAGGCTTTGTTAGTTTTTACGTACTTTTTCATTAGATATGAAGTGACTGTAAATGGTCTTGTTTTATTAATACCTATATATAGAGATAAATACATTTATATAATTTTTGTTAATCACATATCTTGTCTCCTTTGTGAACTCATGTTTTCCAGATTGTTTTATTTTCCTCAGTTCTGTGGAAATTTTTTTTTATTAGAAAGCATATCTTTTGCAAATAGGGATGTTTTCATTTCTTTCTTTGAAATTTCTATGAATTTCATTAGTTTTTTGTTTTCTTTTTTTTTTTTCCTTACACTTGGACACTACTGAAGCAGTTAACAGTTTCACCTTCACTTTTCTGGGAATATAAAAGCAATAATTTCAATGAGCCCAGATGCTTGCACATTTCCATTCATAGAAAGATGTGAATTCATTAATTTGAGATGTCTTCTTTTCTTTAATTTAACAATAATCTGGTAATCTGATGATTTTCCAACTACTCATGTTTTGGTTTAAGTGTCTAGGATAGGATTTTTTAGAACGTTGACTCTAAATTTGAATGTCATCCAATGAGGTATGTGATTTGTTTTAACCTTCACTGCTTTACCTCAGCAACCAATTTTGTACTGAAAGCTCATTGCAGGTCAAATGCAATATTAAAGTAATACCTAAAGATAAAGTTGGAGTATTCAAACTCATGTTTTAAAAATATATATCCAATTTAGCACATAAGTGCACTCAATGAGTAGTGCTTAAGAATCATACTTTGCTTATTCATCCATTTGTTTGTTTAGTCACTAAGTGGTTTTCCACTTTTTGCAACCTCATGGACTGTAGTCTGCCAGGCTCCTCTCGCCATGAGATTTTTCAGGCAAGAATACTGGAGTGGGCTGCCATTTTCTTCTCCAGGGGATCTTCTGGACCCAGAGATCAAACTCAGATCTCCTGCATTGGCAAGAGGCTTCTTTACCACTGAGGCTCCTGGGAAGGCCCAAGCCTTTTTATTAACTCAAAACTATTAATAATAGGCCTTTGTATGTGATTATCTGTAGACTTCCCTGGTGACTCAGTGGTAAAGAACCTACCTGCTGATGCAAAAGACGCAGGTTTAAACCCTGGGTCAGGAAGATCTCCTGGAGAAAGAAATGGCAACCCACTCCAGTATTCTTGCTTGGAAAATCCCATTAACAGAAGGAGCCTGGCAGGCCTATAGTCCATGGGGTCAGGAAAGAGTTGGACACACTTAGTGGCTAAACAATGATGACATGACTTGTCTATGGAAGCAAGAGACATTCTAAAAGAAGGGCAAATATGCAGCTTCCTTCCCCATAGTCCAGAGTTCCTTCCAAATAGAGCCTAAGAAAGTAAAGTCCTTTGTGTGCCTCCAGCCACAGAACTACAAAACAGTGACAAGTAGGCAATACTGTGACTGGATTTTTCCAGAACTGGATATTTTTCAGCAATGAAGATAAAAGTGACAAAGTTCCCTTATGGACTGGAACTCGTTCTTAAGACTAACTCCCCTGAGAACTGATATGGTTGGACAAGGGAATGCTGCCTGTCACTTCATGACTCTGGCCCCAGCCACTGGCCTGATGCAAGCCTGACAACCAGCATCTTCAGTCAGCAGAAACCAGAGGGAACACCCCCTGGTTACAAGGTCTCAGGACATAAACAAGATGAAAGGAGAAGTTGAGACGTCTATCCTTTCTCCTCAAAATGGCTTTTTTCTTTTTTTTCCTCTTTTTCTTGTGGAACATTTATTGTTCATATACATATGAGTCTATTTCTGATCTATCAATATCTTTTCATTGATATATATTACCAATTTTTATATCAGGAGCAGAATTAAAAAACAATAATAATTGTAGCTTTGGAATAAGACCGGATATCATTACTCCATGTCTTAATGTTCATAATACAAGTTTATTCCTCTTTTTAAAGTTCAGCTATTCTAGATTTTTACTTCATATAGTTTTATTTTAGCTCCTTTATGTATTTTGGTTTTGGCTTCTCAATTCCTAGCAAAAAAGAATTTCTGCTTAAATTTTACTTGTGTTTGACTTGAGAAATTGTCATATTTACCTAATATTGAGGGCTTCATTCCATATTCTAAGGCCAAATTTGCATCAGAGTGCATCAGAGGGCAGAAACACTGAAACCATACTCACAGAAAGTGAGTCAATCTAATCACACTGGGCCATAGCCTTATCTAACTCAATGAAACTAAGCCATGCCCGTGGGGCAACCCAAGACAGGCGGGTCATGGTGGAGAGATTTGACAGAATGTGGTCCACTGGAGAAGGGAATGGCAAACCACTTCAGTATTCTTGCCTTGAGAACCCCATGAACAGTATGAAAAGGCAGAATGATAGGATACTGAAAGAGGAACTCCCCAGGTCAGTAGGTGCCCAATATGCTACTGGAGATCAGTGGAGAAATAACTCCAGAAAGAATGAAGCAATGGAGCCAAAGAAAAAACAATACCCAGCTGTGGATGTGACTGGTAATAGAAGAAGGGGCCAATGCTGTAAAGAGCAATATTGCACAGGAACCTGGAATGTTAAGTCCATGAATCAAGGCAAATTGGAAGTGGTCAAACAAGAGATGGCAAGAGTAAACGTCGACATTCTAGGAATCAGCGAACTAAAATGGACTGGAATGGGTGAATTTAACTCAGACGACCATTAAATCTACTACTGCGGGCAGGAATCTCTCAGAAGAAATGGAGTAGCCATCATGGTGAACAAGAGTTCGAAATGCAATCTTGGATTGCAATCTCAAAAACGACAATATGATCTCTGTTCGTTTCCAAGGCAAACCATTCAATATCACAGTAATCCCAAGTCTATGCCCCAACCAGTAATGCTGAAAAAGCTGAAGTTGAATGGTTCTATGAAGACCTACAAGACCTTTTAGAACTAACACCCAAAAAAGATGTCCTTTTCATTATAGGGGACCGGAATGCAAAAGTAAGAAGTCAAGAAACACCTAGAGTAACACGCAAATTTGGTCTTGGAATACAGAATGAAGCAGGGCAAAGATGAACAGAGTTTTGCCAAGAAAATGCACTGATCATAGCAAACACCCTCTTCCAACAACACAAGAGAAGACTCTACACATGGACATCACCAGATGGTCAACACTGAAATCAGATTGATCATATTCTTTGCAGCCAAAGATGGAGAAGCTCTATACAGTCAACAAAAACAAGACCAGGATCTGACTGTGGCACAGATCATGAACTCCTATTGCCAAATTCAGACTTAAATTGAAGAAAGTAGGGAAAACCACTAGACCAGTCAGGTATGACCTAAATCAAATCCCTTATGATTATACAGTGGAAGTGAGAAATAGATTTAAGGGCCTAGATCTGATAGATAGAGTGCCTGATGAACTATGGATTTAGGTTCATGACATTGTACAGGAGACAGGGGTCAAGACCATCCCCATGGAAAAGAAATGCAACAAAAGCAAAATGGCTGTCTGGGGAGGCCTTACAAATAGCTGTGAAAAGAAGAGAAGAGAAAAGAAAAGAAGAAAAGGAACTATATAAGCATCTGAATGCAGAGTTCCCAAATAATAGCAAGAAGAGATAAGAAAGCCTTCTTCAACGATTAATGCAAAGAAATAGAGGAAAAAAGCAGAATGGGAAAGACTAGAGATCTCTTCAAGAAAATTAGAGATACCAAGGGGACATTTCATGCAAAGATGGGCTTGATAAAGGACACAAATGGTATGGACCTAACAGAAGCAGAAGATATTAAGAAGAGGTGGCAAGAATACACAGAAGAACTGTACAAAAAAGATCTTAATGACCCAGACAATCATGATGGTGTGATCATTGACCCAGAGCCAGATATCCTGGAATGTGAAGTCACATGGATGTTAGAAACCATCACTACAAACAAAGCTAGTGGAGGTGATAGAATTCCAGTTGAGCTATTCCAAATCCTGAAAGATGATGCTGTGAAAGTGCTGCACTCAATATGCCAGCACATTTGGAAAACTCAGCAGTGGCCATATGACTGGAAAAGTAGTTTTCATTCCAATCCCAAAGAAAGACAATGCCAAAGAATGCTCAAACTACCACACAGTTGCACTCATCTCACACGCTAGTAAAGTAATGCTCAAAATTCTCCAAGCCAGGCTTCAGCAATATGTGAACCATGAACTTCCAGATGTTCATGCTGGTTTTAGAAAAGGCAGAGGAACCACAGATCAAATTGCCAACATCTGCTGGGTCATATAAAAAGCAAGAGAGTTCCAGAAAAACATCTATTTCTGCTTTATTGACTATGCCAAAGCCTCTGACTGTGTGGATCACAATAAACTGTGGAAAATTCTGAAAGAGATGCGAACACCAGACCACCTGACCTGCCTCTTGAGAAATCTGTATGCAGGTCAGGAAGCAACAGTTAGAACTGGACATGGAACAACAGACTGGTTCCAAATAGGAAAAAGAGTCTGTCAAGGTTGCATATTGTCACCCTTATTTAACTTCTATGCAGCGTACATCATGAGAAATGCTGGGCTGGAAGAAACACAAGCTGGAATCAAGATTGCGGGGAGAAATATCAATAACCTCAGATATGCAGATGACACCACCCTTATGGCAGAAGTGAAGAGGAACTAAAAAGCCCCTGGATGAAAGTGAAAATGAAGAGTGAAAAAGTTGGCTTAAAGCTCAACATTCAGAAAACAAAGATCATGGCATCCGGTCCCATCACTTCATGGGAAATAGATGGGGAAACAGTGGGAACATTGTCAGACTTTTGGGGGACAGCTTCAAAGTCATTGCAGATGGTGACAGCGGCCATGAAATTAAAAGACGTTTACTCTTCAATGAAAAGTTATGACCGACCTAGATAGAATATTCAAAATCAGAAACACTACTTTGCCAAACAAAGGTCTGTCTAGTCAAGGCTATGGTTTTTCCAGTGGTCATGTATGGATGTGAGAGTTGGACTGTGAAGAAGGCTGAGTGCCGAAGAATTGATGCTTTTGAACTGTGGTGTTGGAGAAGACTCTTGAGAGTCCCTTGGACTGCAAGGAGATCCAACCAGTCCATTCTGAAGGAGATCATCCCTGGGTGTTCTTTGGAAGGAATGGTGCTAAAGCTGAAACTCCAGTACTTTGGCCACCTCATGTGAAGAGTTGACTCATTGGAAAAGACCCTGATGCTGGGAGGGATTGGGGGCAGAAGGAGAAGGGGACGACAGAGGGTGAGATGGCTGGATGGCATCACCGACTCTATGGACGTGAGTCTGAGTGAACTCCAGGAGTTGGTGATGGACAGGGAGGCCTGGCATGCTGTGATTCATGGGGTCACAAAGAGTCAGACATGACTGAGCGACTAACTGCACTGACTGACCTAATATTGAATAAATCAGTAAATAAATATGGTAAGATCTCATTTGTTTTTGTCTCAATTAATATCTTTCAGGAATATTTTCTAATTTTTACCATACAGGCTTTCATGTTTTGTATATATCTTTAAGGAATTCATAATTATGATGAATTTATAACAGGTATTTAACAATTTAACAAGGCTATGATCTTTCCAGTAGTCATGTATGGATGTGAGAGTTGGACCATAAAGAAGGCACAAAGCCTAAGAATCGATGCCTTTGCATTGTGGTGTTAGAGAAGACTCTTGAGAGTCCCTTGGACTGTAAGAAGATCAAATCAGGCAATCCTAAAGAAAATCAACCCTGAATATTCATTGGAAGGACTGATGCTGAATATGAAGCTCCAAAACTCTGGCCAGCTGATGTGGAGAGTCGACTCATTGGAAAAGACCCTGATGCTGGGAAAAATTGAAGGCAGAAGGAGAAGAGGGTGACAGAGAATAAGATGATTGGATGGAATCATCAGTACAATGGACATGAACTTTGCAATCTCCAGTAGTTGATGAGGGATAGAACAGCCTGGCGTCCTGCAGTCCATAGGGTCACAAAGAGTCAGACGTGATTTATCGACTGAACAATAACAACAACATTTAACAATTTCATTTCTAATATTTCATTTGTAGTATATAGAAATAAAAATTATTGTGTGTACTGATCTTTCCTTGACCATCCTAAATTCACCTTTTAATGCAATGCTTTTTTTTTTTTTAATAGCTTATATTTCTACCTGTACAATCTTATCATATACTAATAAATACAATTTAAATTCCTTCCTTCCAATCTGGACTGTTTATTTTTTTTCTTTGCCATATTGAATGCCACCTCCATTAAAATGTCAATATCATGGGAAGGAAGAGTCCTACTTGCCTTTTTATTGAATTAGTAAAAGTGTTTTTGAGTTTTTAAGGATGGTGAACAAAGAACAGTGCAGTCTGTTTATGATGTAAATAAAATTTCATAAATGTTAAAAATACAAAATTAAACAAAAAAGTCATAATTTTGAAGAGGATGAAAGTGAAAGTGAAGTCGCTCAGTTGTGTCCAACTCTTTGCGACCCCCTGGACTGTAACCCACCAGACTCTTCAGTCCATGGAATTTTCCAGGCAAGGGTACTGGAGTGGGTTGCTATTTCCTTCTCCAGGAGATCTTCCCGACCCAGGGATTGAACCCGGGTCTCCCGTGTTGCAGGCAGACGCTTTACTGTCTGAACCACCAGGGAAGATATTTGTATGCATATTATATATAAACAAATTGTTACATATCTAATTACATTTTTCCTAGAAATATTGACCAAATCATGGAATTTTGCCTTTTGTTTGCTACAAAGAGATGATCAAACCATGGCAATCAAACAATAGAATATAATAAAATATTTTGCAATAAAATATGCAATATGGTACACATATATGCATGGATAAGTAGTAAAAGATTTTTTACACACTCTTATGAACCAATACTGAAGAAGGTTATCCCATAACAAAAGCACAAAGCTAGTTCAGCATAGAGTAGACCTCTTATGCAAAAGTACAAAAATAATTAAAACACAAATTTTAAATAAGAAATATTTTTGTTTTTCAGACAGATAAGGAAATATAACTATCTAGTTTGATTAAAAAGCAGTTAGAAATCAAGATCCCAATAAAATATAAAAATATAACTCAAAGCTTCCATGGGAGAATCTCAAGAAATTTAAATTTTTTCCCTCTGGCTTTATTGTGACATAATTGACAGTTAATATGGTTTAAATTTAAAATCAACAACATGTTGATTTGATGCATTTATATAGCTCAATATGGCTACAATTTAGCACTAGCTAACAGGGAGGCCTGGTGTGCTGCAATTCATGGGGTTGTAAAGAGTCAGACACGACTGAGCGACTGAACTGAACTGAACATTTTCACATTACATGATTATCATTCCTTTTTCTGAGGTGAGAATATTTAAGGCCCACTCTCTTAGCAACTTTCAAATACAGAATATTATTAAAGACAATTAAGAAAATGTATCTGGTTCAGAGAATACTTTGGCCACCTGATGTGAAGAACTGACTCATTGGAAAAGACCCTCCTGCTTAGAAAGATTGAATGCAGGAGAAGGAGACGTCAGAGCATGAGGTTGGTGTATGGCTCACTGGTGTGATGGACATGAGTTTGAGCAATCTCCTGGAGTTGATGAGGGACAGGGAAGCCTGGTGTGCTGCAGCCTATGGGGTAGCAAAGAGTTGGACATGACTGAGTGACTGAACTTGAATTTACAGAGAAACAGTCTGATTTAGATAAATAAGATGCTGTGAGTTACTGAATTGCTAAGTGTTCTGAGTCTAAAGACTTTCTAGGGCTCATATATAAAAGCAACTTAACTGATGAGGACAGAGCAGGATCCTAAACTCTTCCATGTGATAAGGGAGCCTCTGAATTAATTCAGATGAATGATGAATTCAAATCATTTTATTACACTGAGCCTCCTAGAAACCACCATAAGTTTAATTTTAATACATGCCTTAGAGAAGTATAGTGAATAAAAGCATAAGCATGTGCTTACATAAAACCACATGTATATGCACAAACACACGTAGACACTAGGAAATTTATTCTAATAGTTGGGGATAACAATAATCATTTGAATCTTTTTATATATGCTATTCTTTTTCACTTGACTGTCTTTACTTGTCCTTAGAGTGTCCTAACTCATTCTAAGGTATGGTGCTATTTACTTAATTATATTTGTAATTCATCTCTTCCCCTCAAGAAAGGCAGATATTTTCTCCCTTTGGGTGCTAAAGTATATATAGCACATAGAAGTATGACTAGCCCTTAGAAGGCAATTTCTAAATATGTGCTGAACATTTCCATATTTTTATTCTTTTCAGAGACACACAGAGAACAGTTTGAAGCCCATCACCTAAATTATATGATTCATATTGTACACAAGACTTAAGAGAAAGAATTGCATATTCTGTTCCATGTACTTTGTAGGGCACGTTTTACATCTTTGTTCCTCAAACTGTAGATCAAGGGATTTAGCATAGGGATAATGACAGTGTAAAATATAGATGCCATTTTATCTGTGTCAAATGAATGGTTGGACTCTGGTTGCACATACATGAATATTAAAGCCCCATAGATCACTGTGACCACCGTCAGGTGAGACCCACAGGTAGAAAAAGCCTTTTGCCTGCTTTCAGCAGAGCTCATCCTAAGAATGGATGCAAGAATAAGAAGGTAAGACACAAGAACTATCAGAGGAGAGAAAATCAAATTAAAACCTGCTGAGATAAGAATAATCAGTCCAATTTCACTTGCATTTGAGCAGAGCAAAGATAACAAGGGAAGACTGTCACAGTAGAAATGTCTGATGACATTATAGCCACAGAATGATGAGTCAAATATCTTTACAGTGATAAGAAGAGATTCAAATATGCTATAGAAATATGGCATTGCCACCAGCACTTGACATACCCTTTGCGACATGACCACTGGGTAGAGCAGAGGGTTACAGATGCCCACATAGCGGTCATAGGACATTGCTGCCAGAATAAAAAGCTCACTAATAATGAACACGAGAAAGAAACTGAGCTGTGTGGCACAAAAGTAATAGGAGATTTTATTTTGATCCGCCACAAAATTTACTAACATTTTGGGGCCCATGGTTGTTTTTTTTTTTTTTTTTTTTTCCTCTAATTTTATTTTATTTTTAAACTTTACATGATTGTATTAGTTTTGCCAAATATCAAAATGAATCCGCCACAGGTATACATGTGTTCCCCATCCCGAACCCTCCTCCCTCCTCCCTCCCCATACCAT
Organism: Bos grunniens; assembly: GCF_055505025.1. Lineage (NCBI taxonomy): Eukaryota > Metazoa > Chordata > Mammalia > Artiodactyla > Bovidae > Bos > Bos grunniens. The sequence goes on along the minus strand of NC_141179.1, from coordinate 79,693,161 downwards.
CCCTCTGGGTCGTCCCAGTGCACCAGCCCCAAGCATCCAGCATCATGCATCGAACCTGGACTGGCAACTCGTTTCCTACATGATATTTTACATGTTTCATTGCCATTCTCCCAAATCTTCCCACCCTCTCCCTCTCCCACAGAGTCCATAAGACTGTTCTATACATCAGTGTCTCTTTTGCTGTCTCGTACACCGGGTTTTTGTTACCATCTTTCTAAATTCCATATATATGCGTTAGTATACTGTATTTATGTTTTTCCTTCTGGCTTACTTCACTCTGTATAATAGGCTCCAGTTTTATCCACCTCATCAGAACTGATTCAAATGTATTCTTTTTAATGGCTGAGTAATACTCCATTGTGTATATGTACCACAGCTTTCTTATCCAGAATAACCAAGATCGGTGAAAGCCACATGCCTGAGAAAGAAGTACATGGGTGTCTGTATCCTGGAGTCCCTCTTGGTGAGGATGACGATGCCCAAATTGCCCACCACTGAGATCACATAGATGATGAGGAAGAGCCCAAACAGTGGAGCCTGCAGCTCAGGGCGGTCTGTGATTCCCATGAGGATGAATTCACTCAGCACTGTTCTGTTGTGTTTTCCCATCTGAGCTTATTGGAAAATCTACTCTTGACAGAGATATCAGCATAGTCATGTAGTACATTTAGGTAAATTTTTGGTATTTTATATATCTACATTTACATTTTAAGCTTAATACTCTATGCCCTCTGCCTGGAAATAAAGCATAGATGTATAGAAATATTAACAGAAATGAAGATAGAAATACATGTGGAGATAGGGAGAGATGTGTAGCTTCCCAAAGGGGAAAATTTGTCCTCCAAATAATATTTGATAATGCTTTGAACAATCTTGGTTTTCATCACTGCAGGACGAATACTACTGGCTTCTAATAGTTAAGATTTAGTGAGGCTTCTGAACATCCTACTAGATTAGGGCAGATCCAATAAATAAGGATTGCTGCTGCTGCTGCTAAGTCACCTCAGTCATGTCCAACTCTGTGCACCCCATAGACGGCAGCCCATCAGGCTCCGCCATCCCTGGGATTATCCAGGCAAGAACACTGGAGCGGGTTGCCATTTCCTTCTCCAATGCATGACAGTGAAAAGTGAAAGTGAAGTCGCTCAGTCGTGTCCAACTCTTAGCGACCCCATGGACTGCAGCCTACCAGGCTCCTCCATCCATAGGATTTTCCAGGCAAGAGTACTGGAGTGGGGTGCCATTGCCTTCTCCAAATAAGGATTATACAGCCCAAAATGTCAGAGAACTAAGATTGGTGAACCCTGATCATGTGTGTGCACATAGCTACAGTCCATAGGGTAGCCAAGAGTCAAACACAACTGAAGTGACTTAGCACACACACATAGATCCATACAAAGGTAAATAAAAAACAGAAAAGAAAAGAAATGATATACACTTTACCTTCTTTATGGGTGGGAATGTTTAGAGGCCCTCACTTTAAAACATATTTATGTGAAAGACTTTATGTCTACTGAATGCACAGGATGAAATGATGAACACACTTGCCTAATATTGGGAAGAGATCTGAAGTTAAAGAAATTCTATCAGATCATGTTAAACATAATCGGCTTTCGTATCAGGAAACATTTTGAGAAGTGTGCATAGACGGTATAATCCATTATATGTACGTTTTTGGTACATACAAAGTAGTACTTTGGCAAATACAAGCTATCTTAATCTCTTTATGCATGCATGCCTGCTCAGTCACTTGAGTTGTGTCTGACTCTTCCCAACCCCATGCACCTTAGCCCACCTGCCTGCTCTGTCCACAGGGTTATCCAAGCAAGAATCCTGGAGTGGGTTTCTATGCCTTCCTCCCGGGGACTGAACCCTTGTCTCCTGCAGTGCGGGTGGATTTTTTACCACTGAGCCATAGGAGAAGCCCCTAATGTCTTTATATCCCTCAGCAAAATCAACTATTTCTTGCAAGATTGTTGGGAAGATAATTAAGAATGAAATCTTTCAGTATATTCATGGAACCTGTAATATTCCATGGAAATATCTTCGTATGTCAGCTAAATAGGATTTTCCTGATATTTATTTTTCATTTCTTAATGGATACAGCAAGTTACCTAAAACAGATTGTTTTTACACATGTACATACAAATTCTGTTTGTGTGACTAAACTTTTTTTCAGGGGTATGATGATGAATAGATATTGTGTTTCCAGGTAAGAGTCCTCAGTGCCCCCACCATGACCAACTTGATGCCTACAAGGGGTATAGAATCAGTGCTATATTGCAAATCATCAGACAATCTAGATATTGGTAAAATATGGCACCACACAAAATATACTATCTGTTTACCTGTAATGAAAACTCTTCTTAGCTTTCGCATGTGCTTCATAAAATACATATTGTGAACAATTTATGGATTCTTTTCTGCCCTCTGAGACTGATCTCTAAGGAGATGCCAAGCAATTTCTTGATCATCCCTGAAGCATTTGAAATCTTAACAGAAACAAGGGAGGAGATGTGGCTATTAGTAGTCTTGAGCAATTTGTGTTTCCCAGTAGCCTAGTCAGACTTATTTGTGTGCATTTCATTTTCCTTTTCCTCATACTTGCTGCTGATGCTGCTAAGTTGCTTCAGTCAAGTCCAACTCTGTGCGACCCCATAGGCAGCAGCCCATACTTAGGTTTGTATTAATTCTGTTCCTATGGTTCACCCTAATACGACCTCATAAGGATTTGGATTAAGATATATTTTATCCATAGTACAAGCCCTTCAGCGTTCCTGTAGCTCCACAGTAATCTCCTTAAGTAGATAGCATAATGGAGATGTATTAAGTCATTGTCTTATTTAAAATGTTTAAATGCACTAAATATAATAATATGATGTGTCTAGATAAGATCATGTTTCCTTTTTATTTTTTCATTTTAAAACTCTAGGGAGAGGAATTAGCTACTTCTATTTTACATTCTCATTCCATACAACATCAGCATCATTTTATTACAGAACTCTCTTTCATTTGCTTTGTTTTCATTACATTTCAATGTAATGAAACGTTGAATTCAACATTTTCACTACCACATGCAATACCTACCCATTCTCATTTTTCTGTCTCAATTCACAGATTCTACTGTGCTTCATGTAAGCCTTGCATGATCAATATATTTTGCAGTATTGTCATATTTTGTGCACATGTTTTACTATGTCTACATATTATTATTGAGCAGCAAATTGCATTGTTTAATGTAATTTGCTGATTATTTGTCATATACCATGATGTGATTTTTTTTTCTTTATTCATTACAGTAAAAAATACATAAAGAAAGTTGTGGATCTTTTCTTTATTAATGCATATGTTGTTTTTTCATCCTCAGCTATCATGAACACTACTACAACATATACGCCAATAAAAAGCCTTGAGTTTAACATGTTAATATGTTGTGAACAAATTCTACGTGATACACACATCACATATCTGCCTCTGTGAGTGTTCCTGTGTAGACAGAGATAGAGACAGGACTTTTGAGTTTTTATGCCAGTCTGATTTGAGAGTCCATACCACAGATCATGGGAGAAGTGCTTGCTTTTTTCAAATGCCAAATTTTTAACAAAATATCACAGGGCATCACAAAGAAACACACAGAAACATCACAAGGAAAATAGATCAATTCAAATAAACATAACTCTCCCATATATAAACAAACTGAGGACACAGACACAGGTAGAAAGTAATTTAAAGAGAACCAAATCAAAAACTCAAAAGCCGAAAACAACAATTGAATTAAAATTTTACTACCTGGTTTCACCAGCAGATTAGAACAATCAGTAGTTAATAATCAGGGAATTAAACTCAAGTCATTTTAAAGTATTGAGTATGAGGAGTGAATAATAATAATACTAATAGTAATAATAGTAAGTGAAGAGATACTCAGGGACTTAGATGACACCACTAAAAGAGTTTATTTAAGGAAATAATGGGCAAGAATTCCCCACATTTGAATAAAGACCGATACAAAAGTACAAATGCAAGAAACTAACACATATAAGTTGGGGAAAAACTTCCATAGCTCACACAGAAACATATTATGATCAAGTTGTGGCAATTAAGTCATTTAAATTTCGCTTCTGTACCTACTACTCTTCCTTACCCTCACATAGCATACACACAGTCCTTGATTGCTCTGATGGTCTATTCTACTGTCCTCTAAAATATACTTAATTGTTATGCCTATATTTCATCACTTCTCAGAGATGGCAAAGGTTTTGCCTTTTTATTTTTGCCAATGTGTTTATATCACTTACGAGTGTGACTATCAAATAGAATACTCCAAATTCATGATGATCTTATATGTATTTGCTTTTCCCTCTGGAAGCACCCACCACAAGGTGGAAAGTAGCCAACCTAGTTTGTAGGAATGACATTGACAGTGGCTTTTAAGGAAAGATATTGCAAAGTTTTTTCCATGTCCTTTGTAGTGCATATTTTACATCTTTGTTTCTTAAGCTATAGATCAAGGGATTCAACATAGGAATAACAAGGGTGTAAAATATAGATGCCACTTTATCAGTGTCAAAGGAATGACTGGACTCTGGTTGCACATACATAAATATCAAAGTCCCATAGAATACGGTGACCACTGTCAGGTGGGATCCACAGGTAGAAAAAGCCTTCCGCCTACCTTCAGTAGAGTTCATCCTGACAATAGCTGCGAGGATGAGGAGGTAAGACACAAGGACTATTAGAAGAGAGAAAATCAAATTAAATCCTGATAAGACCAGGATAATTAATTCAATTTCATGTGTGTTTGAACAGAGCAGTGATAATATGGGGAGACTGTCACAATAGAAATGACTGATGATGTTATAGCCACAGAAGGATGAATTAAAAATGTTTACAGTGACTAGAAGAGAAACTAATGTGCTATAGAGGTAGGGGATTGCCACCAGTGCCCAACACACCCTTTGGGACATGATGACTGTGTAAAGCAGGGGGTGACAGATGGCCATGTAGCGGTCATAGGACATTGTGGCCAGAATAAAAAGCTCACTAATAATGAACACAATGAAGAAAGCCAGCTGTGTGGCACACAAATGATAGGAAATTTTATTCTGATTCACAACAAAATTTACCAACATTTGGGGTCCTACAGATGTTGAATAACCCAGATCAGTAAGAGCCAGGTGCCTGAGAAAGAAGTACATGGGTGTCCGTAGCCTGGAGTCCACCTTAGTGAGGATGACCATGCCCAAGTTGCCCACTGCTGAGATCATGTAGATGATGAGGAAGAGCCCAAACAATGGAGCCTGAAGCTCAGGGCAGTCTGTGATTCCCATGAGGATGAATTCGCTCAGCACTGTTCCATTGTGTGTTTCCATTTAATCAGAAAACCTATTTTAATAGAGACATTGTATAGTCAATGATATCATTAATGAACTTTAGTGATTTCTTTTAGTTTACATACATGACATAAATAAAATAAATGTAAATTATATTTTAAACACAAAGAAAAAATTCTGCATCCTATAAATAAAACATACAAATATAAATAGAAATAAAAAAGAGAGGTAAATATATATCTGGAGAAAGAGAGAGACCTGTAGTTTTTCACTGGTGAAGATTAACCCCTCAAAGAACATGTAACAGTATTTTGAGGCATTTTGGTTGACAGCACTGGAGGTACTGTCAGCACTGTCAGCACTCGAGATCACAGTGAGACTGGTATTTATCCTAGTATATTAGGGCTGCCCCCCAAACAACAAGGGGGCTTCTCCAATGGCTTAGTGAGTAAAGAATCTGCTTGCAATGCAGAAGACTCAGAAGACATGCGTTCAATCGCTGGGTTGGAAGATACCCTGGAGGAGGAAATGGCAACCCACTCCAGTATTCTTGTCAGGAAAATTCTGGATAAATTTTCTGTGGATAAAATCTGTGGGATCACAAAGTGTTTGACGTAGCAACAAGGAATTATACAGCCCAAAATGCCAAAGGGCCAAGACTGACCTGAGTTAGTAGATGTGTGGATATAGATATGGATTGATATAAATATAGATGAAGGAAACATGTCTAAAACATTTTATAAATTTTAGGTGCTGTTTTATATGTGAAGGTAAGCTTGTCTGTCATCTTTTTGTATAATGACCATCACACCATTATATTTACAAAATTAAAGTCACATAATATTACATACTACACATGCTAAACTTTACCTCATAAAAAATAAAACCCAAATTGCAATTATGTGTGGAAAGATCTAGAAGCCTTTATGTTAAAATAAGTTTATCTGAAAGCCTTTATGTCTATAGGGGGTGCAAGATGATAAAATTAATACATTTGACCAATATTGAACAGAGGTTTAAAAATAAGGGAGTTCTAACATATCATACCACACTGTTTTTTTGTTTTTGTTTTTGTCTTTTTTTTTTTTTTTTTTTTACAGGGAAACATTTCATATAACATACATGGGTTCATATAATCTCTGTTACAGCTATACGTTTTGTATATGCAAACGAGTACCCTGGCAAATATGGTAGGTTATTTCAATTTCTTTCCTGCCAGGTTGTTGGGAAGATATATGAGATTTAAACATTTAATTCCATTTATGTTATCTGAAAATACCCTTCAATGTCTAATACATAGAATTTTTGTGTGCATTTGCTTTTAATTTCTTAGTGGAGAAAGCACGCTACCTGAATTGGATTCTCCTTACACATGCATATATAAATTATTTTTGTGTGACTTCCTTCTTGGGTGTATGATGGTGAATAGACTGGGGACTGTGTTACCCAGGAAACAGCCCTCAGTGTCCCCACTCCCCCCATGACCCCTCCGCATGACTGCAACTGGGACCATCAGTGAGCTCTTGCTCTAGGTATTTTAATTTTCTATATAACTTAAAATGTGTAATATATATTTACTTAAAATGTAACATTTTTCTTCCTCCCCAACTACATTTTCATTAAAACTGACATATACTGAATTATTTGTAACATGGACAGTATATTTAGCCAAGGAGAAACCGAGATCACAATGAGGAAACTGAGCATCTTGAGAGACTGTGATGTAACTAAAGTTGGTTTTAGATAATGAAGTTTCATAAATACTTCCTTGGGATAAAAGGGTTCTCTAGAGAAAAAGAAAAGTTTTTAAATTATTATATATTACACAATCAGTCAGTCAGTCAGTTCAGTTGCTCAGTCGTGTCTGACTCTGCGACCCCAAGAACCGCAGCATGCCAGGCCTCCCTGTCCATCACCAACTCCCAGAGTTCACTCAGACTCACGTCCATGTCACATACTGAAAAAAGTTAAAAAAGGATATACAAGCATACATCTGTATCTATCTATCTATGTTTATATGTATCATACATTTCCAGAATGTTTTTTGTCTGCTTTCACATTAAGGCTGCAAATAGCATCCATACAACATTAAATGCAGAGGTATAAGTACAGTGAATTAAAGATACATATGAATAGTCCTCAGAAGACATCATTCTTATCATGAATATTACTCAGAAAACAGAATGATACCAGACTAGAATGTAGATTTTTAACGGAAAAGAATTGACCGAGGTTTGCAACACTGTACAGTATGTGGTGATCAAAACCATCTCAAAGAAAAAGAAATGCAAAAAGGCAAAATGGTTGTCTGAAGAGGCCTTACAAATAGCTAAGAATAGATGAGAAGCTAAAGACAGAGGAGAAAAGGAAAGATACAGCATCTGAATACAGAGTTCCAGAGAATAGTAAGGACAGATAAGAGAGCCTTCCTAAGTGATCAATGCAAATAAATAGAGGAAAACAATAGAATGGGAAAGGCTAGAGATCTTTTCAAGAAAATTACAGATACCAAGGGAATATTTCATGCAAATATGGGCTCAATAAAGGACATAAATGTTATGGACCAAACAGAAGCAGAAAATATTAAGAAGAGCTAGCAAGAATACACAGAAGAACCAAAAAAATTTAAAAATTAAAAAAAAAACACAAAACTTAATGACCCAGATAACCAAAATGGTGTGATCACTCAATATGGCAGCAAATTTGCAAAACTCAGTAGTGGCTGCAGGACTGGAAAAGGTCAGTTTTGATTCTAATACCAAAGAAAGGCAGTGCCTAAGAATGTTCAAACTACCACACAGTTGCACTCATCTCACATGCAAGCAAAGAAATGCTCAAAATTCTCCAAGCTAGGATTCAACATTACATGAACCGAGAACTTCCAAATGTTTAAACTGAATTTAGAAAAGGCAGAGGAACCAGAGATCAAATTGCCAACATCCACTGGATCATAGAAAAAGCAAGAGAATTACATAGGAACATCTACTTCTGCTTCATTGACTGTGCCAAAGCCTTTGACTGTGGATCACAAAAAACTGGGGAAAATTCTTAAAGAGATGGTAATACTAGACCACCTAACCTGCCTCCTGAGAAACCCGTATGCAAGAAGCAACAGTTGGAACCAGACATGGAACAAGGTGTCCTTTGCCAACAAAGGACTGTATAGTCAAAGCTATGGTTTTCCAGTAGTGATGCATATATGTGAGAGTTGGACCATAAAAAAGGCTGAGCACTGAAGAACTGATGCTTTTGAACTGTGGTGTTGGAGAAGACTCTTGAGCATCCCTTGGACTGCAAGGAGATCCAGACAGTCAGTCTTAAAGGAAATAAATCCTGAATATTCATTGGAAGGACTGATGCTGAAGCTGAAGCTCCAATACTTTGGCCACCTCATGTGAAGAGCTGACTCATTAGAAAAGACCCTGATGCTGGGAAAGATCGAAGGCGGGAGGAAAAGGGGATGACAGAGGATGAGATGGTTGGATGACATCACCGACTCAATGGACATAAGGTTGAGCAGGATCCAGTAGATGGTGAAGGACAGGGAGACCTGGCATGCTGCAGTCCATGGGGTTACAATGAGTCAGACACAATGGAGTTTCAACAACTAAAAGAAAAGCAATCAGTTCAGTTCAGTCGCTCAGTCGTGTCTGACTCTTTGCGACCCCATGAATCACAGCAGGCCAGGCCTTCCTGTCCATCACCAACTCCCGGAGTTCACTCAGACTCACGTCCATCGAGTCAGTGATGCCATCTAGCCATCTCATCCTCTGTCGTCCCCTTCTCCTCCTGCCCCCATTCCCTCCCAGCATCAGAGTCTTTTCCAATGAGTCAACTCTTCGCATGAGGTGGCCAAAGTACTGGAGTTTCAGCTTTAGCATCATTCCTTCCAAAGAAATCCCAGGGCTGATGTCCTTCAGAATGGACTGGTTGGATCTCCTTGCAGTCCAAGGGACTCTCAAGAGTCTTCTCAAACACCACAGTTCAAAAGCATCAGTTCTTCCGTGCTCAGCCTTCTTCACAGTCCGACTCTCACATCCATATATGACCACAGGAAAAACCATAGCCTTGACTAGATGGACCTTTGTTGGCAAAGTAATGTCTTTGCTTTTGAATATGCTGTCTAGGTTGGTCATAACTTTCCTTCCAAGGAGTAAGCATCTTTTAATTTCATGGCTGCAGTCACCATCTGCAGTGATTTTGGAACCCCCCCACCCCCCAAAAAAAAGAAAAAAGAAAAGCAATAGCAAGGGGAAAAAATGTCATTTTTTTAAAATGTACTAATGCTTTACTAAAAAAAAAAAAAAAAAGAATAAGAAATAGAATTGATACTATTACAAGAAAAACAAGTATCAGGATTTTCTGTGAACTCTAGAAAGTAAATAAAAATATAATATTCATAAAATTAGATTATGTTTGTGTTTATTGGAAATCCACATTCATCTCATCAAATACATTGCTTATAAGGTTTTGAACCTCTGATGTCCTAACCTATTACCATATACATGATTTCTTATATCAGAAATATGGCACTACAAATAGGAAACCATGAAGTGACATAAATCTTTGTTTATTTGCTTATGAAAGGCTACAACCAAAAAAAAAAAAAAAAAAAAAAAAACTACACTGGTAAATGCTGATTTACCTGTAAGATAAGGTGGGGCAGGGAGAGGGGGCATTGAAGAGAATTTTTTTGTTTGTTTCACCAGCTTTAGAATTGTATGAAATGTATGAAACTACTTTTCCGTAGTTTACTGCTACTGCTGCTAAGTCACTTCATAGTTTACTACCTGTGCTGACCTTCTGATTATTATTTTTAGAACTATACTCTAAAAAATTATGTGTTTTTTGTCCAATTCCACTGGAAACTGAACTTGCTGGATTGCAGATTCACCGTAACACTGGGTACTCGAAATCCCTAGCCTCCAAAAATTTCTTTTCACATCACAATGCAAGATGTAAAACCCTGGTTTTGCTCATCAAAACATCAGAAACACTCCCATGAATATATTGATTTAATTATTCATTAAAAACACAATATTTTGAGAAGGCAATAAGATCCCAGAGCCACTAACTGACTAAGGACTTGGAAGAACACCAAACTAGAAATTGACCACCAGCAGCTTTGTAATTCTGACTTAATTTTTTTTTTAATTACTGAATCTTCAGGTTTTCTTGTCCCACAGTTGTGTCTTTTTTTATTCATACAATTAATTTATAGAAAACATTTGTTGCTATTGTTCAGTCCCTAAGTCATGTCAGTCTCTGTGACCCAATGGACTGCAGCACACCAGGCCTCCAAATATTAAATAATATGACACTGACATTTCAAAGATGCTTCTTAGTATTTGTGAAAATATTTGAACAGTTATAGGCAGGAAAAGGGTTGCAGTTCTATTCTGCTCATACATTATCAGTAGAAAGTTGTACATGGAAAAGAGCCAAATATCCTCATGTTTTGCTGTGATTTGTCATAGAATAAAACTGCCATCTTGCAAATGCCACCAAAGCTATCCATCTATGTTAAAATAAGGCACCACATGAAATATGCTATTTACCTGTAATGAAACCTCTGTTTGACTTTCTCATGTGCTTTGCAACACAAATAGTGAGAACAATTTATGCATTTTTCTCTCCCTCTCTGACTCTCCCTGAGGAGTTGCCAAGCAATTTCTTGACTGTCCCTGAAGCATTAAAATATCACAGAATGCAAGTAATGAAGTGTATTTATTAACAATCCAGAGCAGTTTGTATGTACCTGTAAATAAGTTACATACATTGGTTTCCTATTTTTTACCCTTTATTAATATTCCCTTTTTTTCTGCTTTCATGGTTAATTTCTGTACCCATTTGGATAGCTGTGGTGCCCATTTGTTTAGCTAAATATCAGTCTAGTGTCACTGTGAAAATTATTCTTTTTTAAATTTTTATTAACTTTTAAATGAATAGACTTTCAGTACAGCCAAATGCTCCTCAAAATATAAGTGGGCTTCGTCTAATCATTTGAAGGTCTTCAAAAGGAAACACTGAAGTCCTTTAAAGGAAAAAGTGTCTGTCTCTAGACACTATGTAAGTAATTAAATAAACTGAAAGTAACAATGCATCAGGTAGATTATATATATATATATATATATATATATATATATATATATATATATATGCTGCTGCTAAGTCGCTTCAGTCGTGTCCGACTCTGTTCGACCCCATAGACGGCAGCCCACCAGGCTCCCCCGTCCCTGGGGTTCTCCAGGCAAGAACACTGGAGTGGGTTGCCATTTCCTTCTCCAACGCATGAAAGTGAAAAGTGAAAGTGAAGTCACTCAGTCGTGTCTGACTCTTAGCGACCCCATGGACTGCAGCCTACCAGGCTCCTCCATCCATGGGATTTTCCAGGCAAGAGTACTGGAGTGAGGTGCCATTGCCTTCTCCGATACATATATAGGACAGGGAGCTATATTTAATATCCTGTAATAAGCCATAATGGATATATATATATATATATATATATATATATATATATGTATATATATACTGCTGCTAAGTCACTTCAGTTGTGTCTGACTCTGTGCAACCCCATAGACAGCAGCCCACCAGGCTCCCCCGTTCCTGGAATTCTCCAGGCAAGAACACTGGAGTGGGTTGCCATTTCCTTCTCCAATTCATGAAAGTGAAGTTGCTCAGTCGTGTCTGACTCCCAGCGACCTCATGGACTGCAGCCAACCAGGCTTCTCCATCCATGGGATTCTCCAGGCAAGAGTGCTGTAGTGGGGTGCCACTGCGTTCTAGTCTTTATCTATTTCCATATTCCACATTGATCCCTCCCCCCACTTTCCACTTTGGTAACCATAAGCTTTTCTTCCATGCCTCTAGGAGTTTATTTCTGTTCTATGCTAAGCTAGTTTGTAGCATTGCTTTTATTTATTTTTTTTTTTTCTCATACACAGGGTTATCGTTACCATCTTTCTAAATTCCATATACATGCGTTAGTATACTGTATTTATGTTTTTCCTTCTGGCTTACTTCACTCTGTATAATAGTCTTCAGTTTCATCCACCTCATTAGAACTGATTCAAATGTATTCTTTTTAATGGCTGAGTAATACTCCATTGTGTATATGTACCACAGCTTTCTTATCCATTCATCTGCTGATGGACATCTAGGTTGCTTCCATGTCCTGGCTATTATAAACAGTGCTGCGATGAACATTGGGGTACACGTGTCTCTTTCCCTTCTGGTTTCCTCAGTGTGTATGCCCAGCAGTGGGATTGCTGGATCATAAGGCAGTTCTATTTCCAGTTTTTTAAGGAATCTCCACACTGTTCTCCATAGTGGCTGTACTAATTTGCATTCCCACCAACAGTGTAAGAGGGTTCCCTTTTCTCCACACCCTCTCCAGCATTTATTATTTGTAGACTTTTGGATTGCAGCCATTCTGACTGGTGTGAAATGGTACCTCATAGTGGTTTTGATTTGCATTTCTCTGATAAAGAGTGATGTTGAACATCTTTTCAAGTGTTTGTTAGCCATCTGTATGTCTTCTTTGGAGAAATGTCTATTTAGATCTTTGGCCCATTTTTTGATTGGGTCATTTATTTTTCTGGAGTTGAGCTGTAGGAGTTGCTTGTATATTTTTGAGATTAGTTGTCGGTTGCTTCATTTGCTATTATTTTCTCCCATTCTGAAGGCTGTCTTTTCACCTTGCTAATAGTTTCCTTTGATGTGCAGAAGCTTTTAAGTTTAATTAGGTCCCATTTGTTTATTTTTGCTTTTATTTCCAATATTCTGGGAGGTGGGTCATAGAGGATCCTGCTGTGATGTATGTCAGAGAGTGTTTTGCCTATGTTCTCCTCTAGGAGTTTTATAGTTTCTGGTCTTATGTTGAGATCTTTAATCCATTTTGAGTTTATTTTTGTATATGGTGTTAGAAAGTGTTCTAGTTTCATTCTTTTACAAGTGGTTGACCAGATTTCCCAGCACCACTTGTTAAAGAGATTGTCTTTAATCCACTGTATATTCTTGCCTCCTTTGTCAAAGATAAGGTGTCCATATGTGCGTGGATTTATCTCTGGGCTTTCTATTTTGTTCCATTGATCTATATTTCTGTCTTTGTGCCAGTACCATACTGTCTTGATAACTGTGGCTTTGTAGTAGAGCCTGAAGTCAGGTAGGTTGATTCCTCCAGTTCCATTTTTCTTTCTCAAGATCGCTTTGGCTATTCGAGGTTTTTTGTATTTCCATACAAATTGTGAAATTATTTGTTCTAGCTCTGTGAAGAATACTGTTGGTAGCTTGATAGGGATTGCATTGAATCTATAAATTGCTTTGGGTAGTATACTCATTTTCACTATATTGATTCTTCCAATCCATGAACATGGTATATTTCTCCATCTATTAGTGTCCTCTTTGATTTCTTTCACCAGTGTTTTATAGTTTTCTATATATAGGTCTTTAGTTTCTTTAGGTAGATATATTCCTAAGTATTTTATTCTCTTCGTTGCAATGGTGAATGGAATTGTTTCCTTAATTTCTCTTTCTGTTTTCTCATTATTAGTGTATAGGAATGCAAGGGATTTCTGTGTGTTGATTTTATATCCTGCAACTTTACTATAATCATTGATTAGTTCTAGTAATTTTCTGGTGGAGTCTTTAGGGTTTTCTATGTAGAGGATCATGTCATCTGCAAATAGTGAGAGTTTTACTTCTTCTTTTCCAATTTAGATTCCTTTTATTTCTTTTTCTGCTCTGATTGCTGTAGCCAAAACTTCCAAAACTATGTTGAATAGTAATGGTGAAAGTGGGCACCCTTGTCTTGTTCCTGACTTTAGAGGAAATGCTTTCAATTTTTCACCATTGAGGATAATGTTTGCTGTGGGTTTGTCATATATAGCTTTTATTATGTTGAGGTATGTTCCTTCTATTCCTGCTTTCTGGAGAGTTTTTATCATAAATGGGTGTTGAATTTTGTCAAAGGCTTTCTCTGCATCTATTGAGATAATCATATGGTTTTTGTTTTTCAATTTGTTAATGTGGTGTATTACATTGATTGATTTGCGGATATTGAAGAATCCTTGCATCCCTGGGATAAAGCCCACTTGGTCATGGTGTATGATCTTTTTAATGTGTTGTTGGATTCTGATTGCTAGAATTTTGTTTAGGATTTTTGCATCTATGTTCATCAGTGATATTGGCCTATAGTTTTCTTTTTTGGTGGCATCTTTGTCAGGTTTTGGTATTAGGGTGATGGTGGCCTCATAGAATGAGTTTGGAAGTTTACCTTCCTCTGCAATTTTCTGGAAGAGTTTGAGCAGGATAGGTGTTAGCTCTTCTCTAAATTTTTGGTAGAATTCAGCTGTGAAGCCGTCTGGACCTGGGCTTTTGTTTGCTGGAAGATTTTTGATTTTAGATTCTACATGTAAGCGATATCATGCGGTATTTGTCTTCCTCTTCCTGACTTCACTTAGTATGATACGCTCTAAATTTATCAATATTGATATAAGTGGCATTATTTCATTCTATTTTTATGACAACAGTATTTCATCATGTACACACACCACATCTTTATCTGTCCATCTCTCAGCGGGCAGGTGTCTTCCATATCTTGGCTACTGTTAATAGTGCTTCTATTGTTAACAGTGCTTCTATTGTTAATAGCGCTTCTATTGTTAATAGCGCTTCTATGAACCTTGAGGTTCATGTATTTTTTTGAATTGCTCTTCTCCATATGTGTGCTCAGAAGTGGGATTGCTGGATCATATGGAAACTTTAGCTTGTACAGGAACCTCCATACTGTTTTCCATAGCGGTGATGGCAATTCAGTCTAAGTTGTGCCCGACTCTTGCGACCCCATAGTGGCAGCACCAAATTATATTTCCACCAACAGTGGAGGGGGATTTCCTCTTCTTCATACCCTCTCTGGCATATACTATTTGTAGACTTTTAAAATAATAGTCATTCTGAACAGTGGGAAGTGATATCTTACTGTAGTTTTGATTTGCATTTCTCTAATAATTATCAAAGTTGTGCATCTTTTTATATGCTTATTGGCCATTTGTATGTCTTTTTGAAGAAATGTCTATTTAGATCTTCTGCTCATTTTTTGACTGGGAGCAGACTTCCCCTAAATATACACATATTCCATTCACTCAACTTCTCAAGTGTTTATTTAAGCATCATTCTTACACAAGGCTACCTGACAACTTTAATCAAAATTTAGGCTGCATCCTGGCTATGTCCTCTTTTTCATTTTAATATTGCTCAACAACATCAATCATACTATATAGCTTACTTTTCATTCTGCAAATTTTCTGTATTTTCTCTAAGCCTCATGAAGAATGAGTCTTGGTTGTTAAAAAGCCAATGCATGTTTAATTTCTTAAATGAATCATTTATGTAATATTTATCAGCCATTCTTTTTTGTAACTTTTACTCTGCTAGCACTACAGAAAAACTGTGAATGTACTATACATTATTTGGTTTATAAAAATTAGTGTTTTAAGGAAGAGACACATAATAGGCCACACATAAGAACACACAGGAATGGCAGATGAGGGCCTGAAACTAGGCATGGGTGAATATCTGAGCAGGGATTAGTCATCTGTTAATGATATATTTTGTTTCAGAGTAATGAATAGTTTTCTTTATTTCTATGATTCTCATACATCAATTCTTCTTCATCCAATAGAGGTAAATTTACAAAGCTTAAACAACACCAATAATGGTATACATTCACTAATACATTGCCCATTGTTAACATATCCTAGAGTAAATTTTAAATAGTATATTTGCACATATTTTCCAGTTTATAGACAGGGCATTTTTACCTCTTTGTTCCTCAAACTGTAGATCATTGGATTCAGCATGGATATTGCTGCTAACCACTTCAGTATTCTTGCCTTGAGAACCCCATGAACAGTATGAAAAGGCAAAATGATAGGATACTGAAAGAGAAACTCCCCAGGTCAGTAGGTGCCCAATATGCTACTGGAGATCGTGGAGATATAACTCCAGAAAGAATGAAGGGATGGAGCCAAAGCAAAAACAATACCCAGCTGTGGATGTGACTGGTGATAGAAGCAAGGTCCGATGCTGTAAAGAGCAATATTGCATAGGAACCTGGAATGTCAGGTCCATGAATCAAGGCAAATTGGAAGTGGTCAAATAAGAGATGGCAAGAGTGAATGTCGACATTTTAGGAATCAGTGAACTGAAATGGACTGGAATGGGTGAATTTAACTCAGATGACCATTATATCTACTACTGCAGGCAGGAATCCCTCAGAAGAAATGGAGTAGCCATCATGATCAACCAAAGTATCCGAAATGCAGTACTTGGATGCAATCTCAAAAATGACAGAATGATCTCTGTTCATTTCCAAGGCAAACCATTCATTATCACAGTAATCCAAGTCTATGCCCTAACCAGTAATGCTGAAGAAGCTGAAGTTGAACGGTTCTATGAAGACCAGAAGACCTTTTAGAACTAACACCCAAAAAAGATGTCCTTTTCATTATAGGGCACTGGAATGCAAAAGTAGGAAGTCAAGAAACACCTGGAGTAACAGGTAAATTTGGCCATGGAATACGGAATGAAGCAGGACAAAGACTAATAGAGTTTTGCCAAGAAAATGCACTGGTCATAGCAAACACCCTCTTCCAACAACACAAGAGAAGACTGTATGCATGGACATCACCAGATGGTCAACACCGAAATCACATTGTTTATATTCTTTGCAGCCAAAGATGGAGAAGCTCTATACAGTCAGCAAAAACAACCAGGAGCTGACTGTGGCTCAGACCATGAACACCTTATTGCCAAATTCAGACTTAAGTTGAAGAAAGTAGGGAAAAACCACTATACCATTCAGGTATGACCTAAATCAAATCCCTTAGAATTATACAGTGGAAGTGAAAAATAGATTTAAGGGCCTAGATCTGATAGACAGAGTGCCTGATGAACTATGGAATGAGGTTTGTGACACTGTAAAGGAAACAGGGATCAAGACCATCCCCATGGAAAAGAAATGCAAAAAATCAAAATGGCCATCTGGGGAGGCCTTACAAATAGCTGTGAAAAGAAGAGAAGCAAAAAGCAAAGGAGAAAAGGAAAGATATAAGCATGTGAATGCCGAGTTCCAAAGATTAGCAAGGAGAGATAAGAAAGCCTTCTTCAGTGATCAATGCAAAGAAATAGAGGAAAACAACAGAATAGGAAAGATTAGAGATCTCTTCAAGAAAATCGGAGATATCAAAGGAACATTTCATGCAAAGACAGACTCAATAAAAAACAGAAATGGTATGGACCTAACAGAAGCAGAAGATATTAAGAAGAGATGGCAAGAATACACAGAAGAACTGTAAAAAAAAAGATCTTCATGACCCAGATAATCACGATGGTGTGATCACTGACCTAGAGCCAGACATCCTGGAATGTGAAGTCAAGTGGGCCTTAGAAAGCATCACTATGAACAAAGCTAGTGGAGGTGATGGAATTCCAGTTGAGCTATTCCAAATGCTGAAAGATGATGCTGTGAAAGTGCTGTACTCAATATGCCAGCAAATTTGGAAAACTCAGCAGTAGCCACAGGACTGGAAAAGGTCAGTTTTCATTCCAATCCCAAAGAAAGGCAATGCCAAGGAATGCTCAAATTACTGCACAATTGCACTCATCTCACACGCTAGCAAAGTAATGCTCAAAATTCTCCAAGTCAGGCTTCAGCAATATGTGAACCGTGAAATTCCTGATATTCAAGTTGGTTTTAGAAAAGGCAGAGGAACCAGAGATCAAATTGCCAACATCCGCTGGATCATGGAAAAAACAAGAGAGTTCCAGAAAAACATCTATTTCTGCTTTATTGACTATGCCAAAGCCTTTGACTGTGTGGATCACAATAAACTGTAGAAAATTCTTCAAGAGATGGGAATACCAGGCCACATGATCTGCGTCTTGAGAAATTTGTATGCAGGTCAGGAAGCAACAGTTAGAACTGGACATGGAACAACAAACTGCTTCCAAATAGGAAAAGGAGTACATCAAGGCTGTATATTGTCACCCTGTTTATTTAACTTCTATGCAGAGTACATCATGAGAAACTCTGGACTGGAAGAAACACAAGCTGGAACCAAGATTGCTGGGAGAAATATCAAGAACCTCGGATATGCAGATGACACCACCCTTATGGCAGAAAGTGAAGAGGAACTCAAAAGCCTCTTGATGAGAGTGAAAGTGGAGAGTGAAAAAGTTGGATTAAAGCTCAACATTCAGAAAATGAAGATCATGGCATCCAGTCCTATCACTTCATGGGAAATAGATGGGGAAACAGTGGAAACAGTGTCAAACTTTATTTTTGGGGGCCCCAAAATCACTGCAGATGGTGACTGCAGCCATGAAATTAAAAGACGCTTACT
Source organism: Bos grunniens (assembly GCF_055505025.1). Classification (NCBI taxonomy): domain Eukaryota; kingdom Metazoa; phylum Chordata; class Mammalia; order Artiodactyla; family Bovidae; genus Bos; species Bos grunniens. Next base: position 79,674,428 of record NC_141179.1, on the reverse strand, counting down.
CGTTGGAAGGAAAGTTATGACCAATCTAGATAGCATATTGAAAAGCAGAGACATTACTTTGCCAACAAAGGTTCAAGGCTATGGTTTTTCCAGTGGTCATGCATGGATGTGAGAGTTGGAGTGTGAAGAAGGCTTAGTGCGGAAGAAATGATGCTTTTGAACTGTGGTGTTGGAGAAGACTCTTGAGAGTCCCTTGGACTGCAAGGAGAGCCAACCAGTCCATTCTGAAGGACATCAGCCCTGGGATTTCTTTGGAAGGAATGATGCTAAAGCTGAAACTCCAGTACTTTGGGCACCTCATGGGAAGAGTTGACTCGTTGGAAAAGACTCTGATGCTGGGAGGGATTGGGGGCAAGAGGAGAAGGGGACGACAGAGGATGAGATGGCTAGATGGCATCACTGACTAGATGGATATGAGTCTGAGTGAACTCGGGAGTCGGTGATGGACAGGGAGACCTGTCATGCTGCGATTCATGGAGTCACACAGAGTCGGACACGACTGAGCAACTGATGTGATCTGATCTGATCTGATTGCTGCTAATTCACTCCAGTCGTGTCTGACTCTGTGCCACCCCATAGACGGCAGCCCACCAGGCTCCCCCGTCCCTGGGATTCTCCAGGCAAGAACACTGGAGTGGGTTGCCATTTCCTTCTCCAATTCATGAAAGTGAAAAGTGAAAGTGAAATTGCTCAGTTGTGTCCGACCCTCAGCGACCCCTTGGACTGCAGCCTACCAGGCTCTCCCATCCATAGGATTTTCCAGGCAAGAGTACTGGAGTGGGGGTGCCTTTGCCGTTTCTCAGCATGCGTATTAATAAAGTATAAAATAAAGATGTCATTTTATCAATATCAAAGGAATCACTTGATTTGGGCTGCATGTACATAAAGAAGAGAATACCATAGAATATGACTGTCACTGTCAAATGAGATCCAGAGGTGGAGAAGCCTTGTGTCTTCTTTCCGCAGAGTTCATCCTAAAGATGGTGACAAGGATCAAGATATAGGACACAAGAACTATCAGAAGAGATGAAACCAAATTAAAAATTGAAAAGATCAGAATTATCCATTTAATTTCACGTGTGTCTGAACAGAGCAAAGATATCAAGGGCAGATTATCACAGAAATGCTTAATGACATCATGACCACAAAAAGATGAAATAAAAATTTTTATGATGGTTAGCAGAGACAAAAAGAGGCTGTATAGATAGGGAATGGCCACTAGTGTGTGACATAATCTTTGTGACATGATGCTTGTGTAGAGCAGAGGGTTAAAGATGGCCACGTAGCAGTCATAGGCCATAGCAGACAGAATGAAAATTTCACTGGTGATAAACCTACTGAAGAAAGAGAGTTGGGTAGCACACCAATGATAAGAGACTGTATGCTGATCTATGGCAAAATTTACTAGCATTTTGGGTCCTACAGCTGTTGAGTAACCAAGATCAGTAAAAGTCAGATGTATGAGGAAAAAGCACAGGGGTGTGTGTAGCCTGGAGTCTATCATGGTGAGAATGATCAAGCCCAGGTTATACCCCACTGAGACCATGTAAACAATGAGGAAGAGTCCAAATAAAGGCGCCTGTAGCACAGGGAGATCGGTGATTCCTACGAGGATGAATTCATTCAGCATCATCAGATTGTGTTTGTCCAGCCAGGCCATTTGGGAAATATAAACTGAGAATAAATATAAAAATAATGATTAACCTTCATGAGCTATGATGAGGTTATCATTGTAATAAGTGGTTACAATCTTAAATCTTATGTTTATGGTTTGTTAATTTAATTGGCAGCTCAGTTTTCTCTCTCCCAAGTCACTTTAGCTCCTGACAGGTGTCTTAGACATGACACATAAACAGTACAAAAAAACAAAAATAAATAATTGACTTTATATAAATGAAAATTAAAACAAAGTTTTGTCTGTCAAAGGACATTCTCAAAGTATTAAAAAACATGACCCTCACAATGGAAAAAGTTGGGAATCATATGTCTGATGTGTCTAATACATTGAATATACAAAACACTTTTATAATTCAACAATAGAAAAAACACCCAAATTAAAAGCAGACAAAGGATGTGAACAGAAATGTCTCACAGAAGATAAACAAATGGCCAATAATCACCTGAAAAGATGTACAAAACACCATGGACAAGGGTGAACCTCGGACCTTCACTGTGCACACTAAGGACGGAGGTTAGAGAAGCTAAATCATTTCTAATCCTTCTCCCCCACCGCCTCCGCTGGTGCCAGCAACTATACCTTTCAACAATAAATGCATGACAGTAAATGTAATCTACAAAGAGAGATCAAAAATATATGTTTAAATGCTTATAGTTAAACATCAAAGTAATTTTTTGAGAAAGAATAAAGTGAGTTTTGGAAAGAGCTACTAAATAAATAAAGAATGGAAAATAACCTTAATTTTAAACAAAATATACATTCCCATTTCATAATTTTGAAAGGACTGTCCTGTGCGTAAATCTGTATCTGTACAGATTTTCTTTTTCATTCCAGTCTCCATTAGATGTGCAGTTAGTCATTTAAGGGATGATTTGACAGTCTCAAAGATTTGTAGGTGGGAGGGAGTGAGAGTCCTCTAACCAGAATTAGATATTATAGGGTGATGAAGTCACAATGTAGTGAAATGGATGCTTTAATATTTTATTTTGACCTCACCTCTAGCAAAAAATAAAAAATGATGACTTTCAAATGGCATTGATCCTTGCAATATATGGATAAATCTGGGAAACTCGTATATTAGAAGCAAATAAATTATAAGGACTATAAACACATTGATATAATGCCTTTAATTCAGACATATTTGGAAAACACTGTGAGAATCTGTCATTATTTGGTGTTAAAATTTTGAAATAAATTCCATTTATATCAACTCTATATCATATTTATATACCATTTTATATCATATGATATCAAATATTATATTTCATATCTTCATTAAGAGTCCAAGTATAATCATGAAAATCTTAAAAGGTGGAGTTTCTTAATAATATTAACTCCCTTTCCAAGGGTTATATTTTTTTTTCACTATTCAAAGAGGAAAAGCCTATAGTATCAAACTAAATGTGTAGCATTCATCAAAAAACATAATAAAGATGTTTTTTGTTGTTCAGTCACCCATTGTGACTGACTCTTTGCAACCCCATGGACTGCAGCACGCCAGGCCTCCCTTGTCCTTCACCATCTACCAAAGTTTACTCAAGGTTATGTCCATTGCATCAGTGATGCCATCCAGCTATCTCTCATCTTCCAATGCCCTCTTCTTCTGCCCTCAGTCTTTTCCAGCATCAGGGACTTTTCCACTGAGTCATCTATATGCATCAGATGACTGAAATACTGGAGCTTCAGCTTCAGCATCAGTCCTTACAATGAGTATTCAGTTGATTTGCCTTAAGATTGAGTGGCTTGATCTCCTTTCCGTCCAAGGGACTCTCAGGAGTCTTCTCCAGCACCACAGTTCTAAGGCCTCAATTCTTTGGTGTTTTTTCTTCTTTTATGATTCAACTCTTACAACCATACATGAACACTGGGAAGACCATAGCCTTAACTATACGGACCTTTGTTGGCAGAGTTATGTCTCTGCTTTTCAACACACTATCTCGGTTTATCATAGCTTTCCTGCCAAGAAGCAATCATCTTCTGATTTCATGGCTGCAGTCACCATCCACAGTTATCTTAGAGCCCAAGAAGAGGAAATCTTTCACTACATCCACCTTTTCCCCTTCTATTTGCCATGTACAATATTATAGAACTCCGCCCATAGTTCTTCAGGCACATTGTTTACTAGATCTAATGCCTTGAATCTATTAGTTATCTCCCCTGCATATTTACAGAGGATTTGATTTAAGTCATACCTTAAAAATGAACATTCAGAAAACTAAGATCATGGCATCTGGTCCCATCATTTCATGGCAAATAGATAGGGAAACAATGGAAACAGTGAGAGACTTAATTTTTGGGGGGCTTCAAAATCACTGCAGATGGTGACTATGGCCATGAAATTAAAAGACACTTGCTCCTTGGAAGAAAAGTTATGACCAACCTAGACAGCATGTTAAAAAGCAGAGACATCACTTTGCCAACAAAGGTCCATCTAGTCAAAGCTATGGCTTTTCCAGTAGTCATGTATGGATATGAGAGTTGGACTATAAAGAAAGCTGAGCATGGAAGAATTGATGCTTTTGAACTGTGGTGTTGGAGAAGACACTTGAGAGTCTCTTGGATTGCAAGGAGAACCAACCAGTCCATCCTAAAAGAAATCAGTCCTGAATATTCATTGAAAGGACTGAGGCTGAAGCTGAAACTCTAATACTTTGGCCACCTGATGCAAAGAACTGACTGGAGAAGACCCTGATTCTGGCAAAGACTGAAGGAAGGAGGAGAAGGGGATGACAGAAGATGAGATGGATGGCATCACGGACTTGATGAACATGAGCTTGAGCAAGCTCCGGGAGTTGGTAATGGACAAGGAGCCCTGGCGTTCTGCAATGCATGGGGTTGCAGAGAGTCAGACATGACTTAGGGACTGAATTGAACTGATACCTGGCTGGCCTAGTGGTTTTCCCCACTTTCTTTAGTTTAAGCCTGGATTTTGCTATGAGAGCTGATGATCTGAGTCACAGTCAGTTCCAGGTCTTGTTTTTGCTAACTGTAAACAGCTTCTCCATCTTTGGCTCCAAAGAATGTAATTGATTCTAACACCAAAAAAAAAAAAAAAAAGATGTTCTATTCATCACTGGGGAAAATGCAAAAACAGTAAGTCAAAAGAACCTGGAGTAAAAGGCAAATTTGGCTTCAAAGAATAAAATGAAGCAGGCTACTCTACAAAAATAGTCTACAAAATAACTAATAACTATTTTTGTATGCTGACATTATAGCCATCAACCTGGTAAAATTCACTTCTCATTTCTAATATTTTAGCTTGAAATTTATTTTTTGAATTTTTATTTAACACATATCCATTTGAGAATAACTGCCATTTTATTTCTATTTCTCCAAGCTTAAAAATATTTGTTTCATAATTTGACAGAAATTTGAGATGGCAGCAACCATAAAGGGGATATGGCTAATGTTTCATTAAGGCAAATATTTTTGATGTATTGCTCATTGCTGTACTCGCCAGCAAAAGAACATTAACTGCCATCTTCTACTTAGCCAGTATGATGGTCACTAGTATTTAAATGTTATGTAATACACACACACACACACACAGAAAAGCATTTTATTAAAAGACACAAGAATGTCTTTAAAAAATATTTAATGATGGATGTAGTAAAAAAAAAAAAAAAAGGCTTCCCTTCAATTAAAACATAAACACTTGGCAAAGTGAGAACAGTGATCTGGACTTGAGTCTCTTGCACTGAAACCTGAGGTTAAACCAAAGTTGACACAGAATGATCACAACTTGAACATCTACAGTTGACACAAGAAAAACCATTTCTAGTTTGCGTGATTTTCACATATTACTGCTTTTGAGTAATTTGTCACAGAAAATAAACAGTTGTCCATAATCTAATTTATCATGCATGCCTTCTATGTTTACTTTTATATAGGAATTTTGCAGAGATTTTTCCACATTCTATGCAGAGCACCTTTTACTTCTTTGTTCCTCAAGCTGTAGATCATAGGGTTCAGCATGGGTATGACCAAAGTGAAAAATACAGAGGCCATTTTGTCAGTATCAAAAGAGTGGCTGGACTTGGGCTGCATATACGTAAAGGCTAGAGTGGCATATAGTACAGCCACCACTGTCAGATGAGACCCACAGGTGGAGAAAGCCTTCTGCCTGCCCTGTGCAGTGTTCATTTTTAGGATGGCCTTAAGGATCAGTATGTAAGATACAAGCACTATCAGAAAAGATGAAACCAAATTAAACACGGAACAGATCAGTATGAACAGCTCGATTTCCCATGTGCTTGAGCACAGCAAAGTTAGCAAGGGGAGACTGTCACAGTAGAAATGACTGATGATGTTATAGCCACAGAAGGATGAAATAAATATCTGGATGGTAGTTACTAGAGAAACGGAGGCACTGTAAACATAGGGGACTGCGACCAGCAGCCAGCATACTTTTGGTGACATAACTACTGTGTAGAGTAGAGGGTTGCAGATGGCCACGTAATGGTCATAGGCCATTGCCGACAGGATGAAAAGTTCACTGATGATGAACAAGATGAAGAAAGTCAGCTGCGTAGCACACCAATGATAGGAGATTGTGTTTTGATCAGTTACAAAAGCTACCAGCATTTTGGGTCGCACAGATGAGGAATAGCCAAGATCGATGAAAGCCAGGTTTCTGAGAAAGAAGTACATGGGTGTCTGTAGCTTGGAGTCCACCTTGGTGAGAACAACCATGCCCAAGTTTCCCACTGCCGACACTGCATAGATGGTGAGGAACAGCACAAAGAAGGGAGCCTGCAGCTCAGGCCGGTCTGTGATTCTCATGAGGATGAATTCACCAGGCACTGTTTGATTTTGTTTGTCCATCCAGGCCATCAAGGGAAATAACTGTGGGAAGAGCCGTAAGAATAGATGTTGGGGTTCAGAAGATACCATCTGATAAAAGTTTAGTATGCAGAGCCATTATGTGTAAGATGAATCTAATTATTTTAAATGGAATGATTTAAAACAAGACTCACCTCCATCATTGAACCTGGAACCAAATTTAGAAACCATTATAAGGTAAGATGGACTTCACTGGTGGATCAGTGGTACAGAATCTGCCTGCAATGCAGGAGAGGTGGTTTGATCCTGGAAGATCCCCTGGAGAAGAAAATGGCAACCCACTCCACTCTCCTTGCCTGGGAAATCCCATGGACCGAGGAGCCTGGCAGACTACAGTCTATGTAGTTGCAAAGAGTCAAACACAACTAAACCAGCACCACCACCATCATAACCTAACATATATAATAGCCATTTTACTTTTTGTGTCATGTACTGATTCTCATTACAAAATATACACGGTCCCTTTATGGCTCTGTTAACAAACTATCATTATAAACATTTGGCCAGAGTGGGAAACCTGATTTTTTTTTTCAAAAATATTTTTCAGTTGAAATACATATAATTGGTAAAAAAAAAAAAAAAAAAGTATCAAATTTTAGAAACAATCATAATACAAAGTAACAGTACTTACTTTCTTTCCCTTGGAACTTCAGTCCCAGTATCTGAAGAAAACTATTACTAACTCATTTAATAGACTTTTATTTACTTCTCTTTAGTGTAACTCCACATATTCAAACATTATTTTCATTCCAATATCCTTTTTGTAAAAAATTGTACTAAATTGATTATCTCCATAGAAAATGGTGAAATTGAATCTTTAGCTCATCCATATAAAAATCAGTCACAGACTGCTCAAGAACTTGGTATTAAAAGAAAAATTTTAATCTCATGGTTCTGAAACTGAAGCTCCAATATTTTGGCCACCTGATGCAAAGAGCCAACTCATTGGGAAAGATCCTGATGCTGGGAAGGATTAAATGCCAAAAGAGAAGGGGGAGCAAAAGATAAGGTGGTTAGATGGCATCACCTACTCAATGTAGGTGAATCTGAGCAAACTATGGGAGACAGTGAAGGACAGAGGAGCCCTGCTACAGTCCTTGGGGTTGCAAAGACTAGAACGTGACTTAGGGACTGAGCAACACCAAGTTAAAAGCTAGAACTTCTGGATGTCACTAAGCAAATAGAAATTTCAAGAAAATCAGAATATAAATTTGCTTAATTTGGAAGATTAAATCTGCCTCATACAATTCATTCTTTCTAAAAATCTACTCACAATATTAACAAATTATTTACAAAAAAGGTAAAAAACAAACATTCATTAACAGCAGCCAAACAAGACAGAGGGAAAAATCTAGGGCCTTTAGCTACAAGAGTTATACTCAAAGAAAAGAATTTTTCCACAGAAGCTTGTGTATTGTGGCAAACCTTTTCATCCAAATTATGTTGTACTTTAAAAATCTTTGGAATTCTGAAACTCAACTGAGTTGATTTTTTTTTAAATTACCTTTATTAAAGCAGTTTGAGATAAAGTCCTATGGTATTGAAACAAGACAAGCTTTCCATTCATGGGCATATTTATGACTTGGAGCGGTTTGGCTTCCTAATTGTGAAACTGACACTCAACCTTATGTGTCTGGGTCTTCATGTGATTGATTAAAGAGCAGGATGGTTTATTCGTGATTAGAGGGCCCCTCATGTATAATCAGAGGAATATTCACTTCTCTACGTAACAACAAGCTCTCATCTTATTATTATTATTATATACTTTCATCTGATTCTCCCCACATCACCCCTACCCAAGTATCAAACCACCAGCTGGAAAAAGAAACAGGAAAATGGAGCAATAAGGCTGACTCTTCTCTGATAGAAGCACAAACTTCAGAGTTTCACCAGGACTTGGCAATTGAATGTATGTAAAACCCATTAATTATTATCTTATGCAAACTCAAACACCCAGTCTTAGCTATGTATTCTAAAACTTTGCAAACAGTTTCAACTGAGATACATGAGTTGGTCAGATTGAGAATATTCTCTTTCAAAGGGCAGACAAAAAAACTAAGGAGGATAAAAAAGAAGAAGAATCTTGAATGGGTCTTAAAGTAGGTCAGGGTCAGCAGTCTTTAGGTGAGTTAACATAGGCAGAAATATTTACACACATTAATTTAAAAGTATAAAAGAACAACAACACTTTCTCATTCAATACAGCTAATAAGGCCAAAAGTCCTTATCTTCCCTTTCCTTATTTTGTAAAATACATCATATTTTCTCAATCAGGGAGCACTACCTCTGCAGTTATGTTGCATTAGTAAAGGGCATAAAATCAGTCTAAATCTTTTCCAATTACATCTTTGGAATTTGACAAATAGTGCACTTGGCAAAATCCTCCTTAGCAACGCCAAAAATTTCTAACTTAAGATGCCCAATATTATCCTCACCAAATGTGGGATTCAGTGCCTATCACTAAACCACTATTATGTGGCTTTTTATAATCCATGAAGATTATTTAAAACTGAACCACTTTGTTATAATGATATCCCATGACGCTAGATTCTCAAACATGCAGAAATTCTTTGAGCTGAGTAACACAGTTTTTTTACTTGTGCTATATACCTGGGAGCTGTGGAGAGGTGTAGGGAGGCCTTCTGCCCTCTTCTTCTCATCCTTCAAAAAATAATTCCTCCTATTCAATTCCATTGTGTGCAGTTTGTAACACAAAACACAAGAGATCAAGAAGAAAGCTGCTCTTAAGGCATTTAGATTAATGAGAGTGAAAAGGCAATACCCTAGGCTAGATTATGAAGTGTTTAAGGTGTGGCAAATTCACAAATACTAAAACTATAATGCATGTACTAGATTAAGAAATCTTCCAAGGATTGATATTTCTTGACTCTTATTGGTATTGATTTTAGACTCAGTTTTGCTCCACTATATGTATAATGCTTCCAAGCCTTCAGCCTCATCATCTATATAAAGTTAAATTTGATACAAAAGTGATAGGGTCAAAGACATCCAATCATTTTGGTGTGGAGGACATTGTACCCAGAATCAAAAAGTCTATTTGGAAACCAGGGAAGAGCAAAAGGCTCCTTCCTGTTGCATGGGTTTGAAAGGGCCAGGTCAGTGTAGCCCACACACTCATGTTAGCAGAATTTACTGACATCTGTGTAAGGAGAGAATACCTGCAAATAGGAAAGAATAAATTAACAGCTTCATCTCTGTATAGGAGCTGGTTTTTCCTGAATGCCTCTAGAGACAAAGAGCAGAAGAGGTTGGCCTTTTTGGGATTCCCAAGGTCCTTCTGCCTATGGGTGTGTTGGGGGCCAGTGAAGGAACTGTGACATTGAAGGCAAATTCTAAAGATGTCGATGTGATTCCTCAGCATAATATTGACGAAGAATGACCCAGAGAAGGAGTGAAAGAGGAACCAATGGCAGCTTCTCAGAAAATGTTTTTAAAAGTTTATTCTGTATTATTTTGCCTTTTCCATCAACTTACTATTGCAAATATCACTGTAGCAAACACAGCTGTCTTCCATGCTTTGTGTTTGAGGTCACCTCTGAATTGACCTGGGCTTCTCTGTTGACTCAGACCGTAAAGAATCTGCCTGCAATGTGGGAGACCCTGGGTCAATTCCTGGATGGGGAGATGCCCTGGAGAAGGGAATGGCAGTGCACTCCAGTATTCATACCTGGAGAATTCCATGGAGAGAGGAGCCTGGTGAGTTATAATCCATGGGGTCGCAAAGAGTCAGACATGATTGCTTGACTGACACTGTCTTTTTCTTTCTGACTTGACCTACAAGCCAAGATAGAGTGTTTTCTGACATGCTGGTTGCTTTCCATCTCTAGTGTTTGACTTCATTTCCTGAGGGCAAAGGGATTTTGCTTGGACCCCACACACAGCAGTTTGTAAGGGCCTGAGATCTACTGTGTTAAGAGAAATATTAAACTAATAAGTGACAGGACTCAATGGATAAAAACTCAAGCTTTTCTAGCCCTCTTTAATGCAGGAAGCTAAACTATCTTAAGTAATTGAAATTTAGTTGCATGCGGCAGTAATTTTTCTTTATTGCATACTTTGTTAGCTGTCTCCCTAATCAGGGGAGTCTCACATTCCTTATCTGCCAAAGAACTTTTAATTTTAAGGAATCCTATATGTTGTTTTCTGTTTCTCAAGGGCCTTCTGTTCCTTATCAGTTCCTGGAAAACAGGAATGAGCAGGCCTGCACACATCTCTCAGGACTGAGGTCATGAGATGGAATGCATACATGGATTCCTTTCAGTAACATTTTACTTTTCTGTAAAACTACTTAGTCATGTTCCTATTTCCAACACATGGATTGTCTTCTGGCCTGTGATGATTGTTATTCCCCTAGTTACTGTGGTTATGCATTTGGTTTCGGTGTTTTTGCTCAACTTTATTTTTCTGCCTAAAGCTTCCTTGTATAGCAATATATAAGCTCACGCCACCATGATTAAAGCACCCTTGTTCCACTAGAGACTTGGGTCCCCCACGTCCTTCTTTTCTTCGCCTTCTTTTCTTCGACTCCTGTCCCCAGGTTCCGGTCTGTCAAGAAGACCATAACACTTATCCCTCATTTTTGCTTCCTAAAATCTTCTACCAAGTAAACATTAAAAGTCCAGCTCCTTACCTCAGAGCCTTCTTTTAAAATTTACACTCTGACCAACACTGTCTCTTATGTGATATTAACAGAAAGAGGCAACAAATATATATATAGCACAAATAAAACTCTATGGAGCCATGATAATGATAATAATATCGTGTTATTGTATAACTGAAAGTTCTGTCAGAAACTGTTACCACCTGAGGCATAGACGGTCCTTTAGTATCAAAAACTCTGGCCTGCAATCAGTATCTTTGCATTAACAGCATTTTACGTGGAGATTTCCAGAAATACCTACACTCCCTTCAGAATGTTTATGGTTTTAGAATCCCAGTATAGAGTTAATAACAAATAGAAGAAAAGGTTGTTTACTATTTGCAAAGAATACAATAACAGAGTAGTAAAATACATAATTTCTCCATAAATCGGTTATGACAAGAGAGTATTAATATTCATAACTAATGTATTGGGTCTGGCATCAGTGACTAAAGTCATCCATAATTTTAAACTGAAGACAGAAATCAAGAATTGTCACTGGAGCTAATCTAGTAATCAGCAATCCACTCACCAAAAACAAGGAATGACTTCTTCTTCTGCCATGTGGTTAGTAGTCTGACTGAGTCAGAAGAATTTATGAATGTTTCTCCCCTTTGAGACAGTTTTAGGAATCTGAGTGCAATTTCTTGATTATTCCCAAAGCATCTAAGAACATGAAATGAAGCCACTATAGTCTTTTTTTTTTTTTTTAGTTGGTTAATTATTTTTGATTTCCCTATTGAGAAAACACTCTTTTAAATGCAATTCACATGCTTTTTTATTATTAATTTTATTGCATTCACTCAAATATCTGGATTTCCATTTATCATTTGTTGGGTAAATCCTTTAATCACCCATAAATTACTTCAATATTCAGTATTTTCCACCATGGCTTCTGCCCAAGTTTTATGTCTGAGGATAAAGACAAACTCTTTAAATGTGTCCTGAGTTCAGTTCAGTTCAGTCACTCAGTCGTGTCTGACTCTCTGTGACCCCATGAATCACAGCACGCCAGGCCTCCCTGTCCATCACCATCTCCCAGAGTTCACTCAAACTCACGTCCATCGAGTCAGTGATGCCATCCAGCCACCTCATCCTCTGTCGTCCCCTTTTCTTCCTGCCCCCAATCCATCCCAGCATCAGAGTCCTTTTCAATGAGTCAACTCTTCTCATGAGGTGGCCAAAGAACTGCAGTTTCAGCTTTAGCATCAGTCCTTCCAAAGAACACCCAGGGCAGATCTCCTTCAGAATGGACTGGTTGGATCTCCTTGCAGTCCAAGGGACTCTCAAGAGTCTTCTCCAACACCACAGTTCAAAAGCATCAATTCTTCGGTGTTCAGCTTTCTTCACAGTCCAACTCTCGTATCCACACATGACCACTGGAAAAACCATAGCCTTGACTAGACAGACTTTTGCTGGCAAAGTAATGTCTCTGCTTTTGAATATGCTATCTAGGTTGGTCATAACTTACCTTCCAAGGAGTAAGCGTCTTTTAATTTCATGGCTGCAGTCACCATCTGCAGTGATTTTGAAGCCCCAAAAAACCAAGTCTGACACTGTTTCCACTGTTTCCCCATCTATTTCCCATGAAGTGACGGGACCAGATGCCATGATCTTCATTTTCTGAATGTTGAGCTTTAATCCAAATTTTTCACTCTCCGCTTTCACTCTCATCAAGAGGCTTTTGAGTTCCTCTTCACTTTCTGCCATAAGGGTGGTGTCATCTGCGTATCTGAGGTTATTGATATTTCTCCCGGCAATCTTGATACCAGCTTGTGTTTCTTCCAGTCCAGCGTTTCTCATGATATACTCTGCATATAAGTTAAATAAGCAGGGTGACAAAATACAGCCTTGACGTACTCCTTTTCCTATTTGGAACCAGTCTGTTGTTCCATGTCCAGTTCTAACTGTTGCTTCCTGACCTGCATATAGGTTTCTCAAGAGGCAGGCCTTTCAGAATTTTCCAATTTATTGTGGTCCACACAGTCAAAGGCTTTGACATAGTCAATAAAGCAGAAATAGATGTTTTTTTGGAACTCTCTTGCTTTTTCCATGATCCAGTGGATTTTGGCAATTTGATCTCTGGTTCCTCTGCCTTTTCTAAAACCAGCTTGAACATCTGGAAGTTCACGGTTCACGTATTGCTCAAGCCTGGCTTGGAGAATTTTGAGCATTACTTTACTAGCGTGTGAGATGAGTGCAATTGTGTGGTAGTTTGAGCATTCTTTGGCATTGCCTTTCTTTAGGATTGGAATGAAAACTGACCTTTTCCAGTCCTGTGGCTACTGCTGAGTTTTCCAAATTTGCTGGCATATTGAGTGCAGCACTTTCACAGCATCATCTTTCAGCACTTGGAATAGCTCAACTGGAATTCCATCACCTCCACTAGCTTTGTTCGTAGTGATGCTTTCTAAGGCCCACTTGACTTCACATTCCAGGATGTCTGGCTCTAGGTCAGTGATCACACCATTGTGATTATCTTGGTTGTGAAGATCTTTTTTGTACCATTCTTCTGGGTGTTTTTTCCACCTCTTCTTTGGTTCTAAAGACTCAGAAGGAATACAAACTATGAATATGTATATTACTCATTTTTCATTTTTAAGGGACTAAATTGAATTAATCACACCCTAATTCTGTATCCTATAATCCTCCTCAATCCTCATTTCCCATCCCCAACCCAGTTCTCCTTCCTCATACATGCACCTTCTTTATGAGAGCTGCTATATGCTCTTCAAAAGAAATACAGCTGTATAATGTAAATATAGTATACATTTTAATGTGCACTCATGTTATCATTCAAAGAAGGTGACAGCACCCACTCCAGTACTCTTGCCTGGAAAATCCCATGTACGGAATAACCTGGTAGGCTGCAGTTCATGGGGTCACGAAGAGTCAGACACGACTGAGCGACTTCACTTTCACTTTTCACTTTCATGCATTGGAGAAGGAAATGGCAGCCCACATCAGTGTTCTTGCCTGGAGAATCTCAGGGACGGGGGAGCCTGGTGGGCTGCCATCTGTGGGGTTGCACAGAGTCAGACACAACTGAAGCGAATTAGTAGAAGCAGCACCATCAGCAGCATGTTGTCCTTTAACTTGCTTTGATGATTAAAGAGTCTCATTCAACTCTACATTTTTGAAGCACATTCATTTTACTGTGTGGGTGGCGGAGGGAATGGGGTGTTAATTGCTCAGTCATGTCCAATTCTTTGCAACTCCATAGATTGTAGCCCACCAGGCTCCTCTGTCTGTGGAATTTTCTAGGCAAGATTACTAGAGTGGGCATCCATTCCCTTCTCCAGGGGATTTTCGTAATCCAGGGACTGAACCTGGGTCTCCTGCATTGCAGGTAGATTCTTTATCCCCTGAGTCACCAGAGAAGCCCCTTTTAATGAGTGAGTGAGTGAGTGAAGTTGCTCAGTCATGTCCAACTCTTTGCGACCACATGGACTGTAGTCTACCAGGCTCCTCCATCCATGGGACTTTCCAGGCAATAGTACTGGAGTGGGTTGCCATTTCCTTCTCCAGGGACCATTTTAGTACAAACACACTATTATTTCTCTCTATTCTGTTTTGTAAAATTACTATAATCTGGGTCTCCTTTAATTTGAAATGTTTGCTTCTGTAGTACTGGGATTCATCTAGTTACCAACTCTGGAATTTTATCTGTGTCACCACAGTTAATGACTTTATGTGTGTAGTCCCCACAGACCCATGAATGAACTTTTCTATGATATATTGGGTTAGTCAAAAAGTTTGTTTGCTTTTTTCCCATAAAATGACTCTAATAGCATTTATTTATCTTTAATTTCATTTGAAACAATTTAGATAGATTGTATCAAAACAGCTGTCATATCAACATGCATTTAAAAATTATCAAAACTGGTGAATGTTTGTATAGCCATTTTAATATTGAAGATGGAAGCAAAAAGCAACATTTTGGCATATTATGCTTTATTATTTCAAGAAAGATAAAAGCACAACTGAAACCCTCAAAAAAGATTTTTGCAGTGTATGGAGAAGGTGCTGTGACTGATCCAATGTGTCAAAAATGATTTGCCAAGTTTTGTGCTAGAGATTTCTTGCTGGACAATGCTCCACCGTTGGGTGGACCAGTTGAAGTTGATAGCGATCAACTCGAGACATTGAGAACAATCAACATTATACCACGTAGGAGATAGCTGACATACTCAAAATATCCAAATCAAGCACTGAACATCTTTTGCACCAGCCCAGTTATATTAATCACTTTGATGTTTGGTTTCCACATAAGTTAAGTGAAAAAAGCCTTCATGATCATATTTCCACAAGCTATTCTCTACTTAAACATAATAAAAACATTAGGTTTTTTAAAAAAATTTGTGGTGGGTGATGAAAAATGTATACTGTACACTATTGAGGAATGGAAGAAATCACAGTGCAAGTGAAATGAACCACCATCAACCACACCAAAGGCTGTTCTTCATTCAAAGATGATGTTGTTCACTCATTATCAGAGAAATGCAAATCAAAACCACTATGAGATACCATTTCACACCAGTCAGAATGGCTGTGATCCAAAAGTCTACAAATAATAAATGCTAGAGAGGGTGTGGAGAAAAGGGAACCCTCTTACACTGTTGGTGGGAATGCAAACTAGTACAGCCACTATGGAGAACAGTGTGGAGATTCCTTAAAAAACTGGAAATAGAACTGCCTTATGATCCAGCAACCCCACTGCTGGGCATACACACTGAGGAAAACAGAAGGGAAAGAGACACGTGTACCCCAATGTTCATTGCAGCACTGTTTATAATAGCCAAGACATGGAAGCAACCTAGATGTCCATCAGCAGATGAATGGATAAGAAAGCTGTGGTACATATACACAATGGAGTATTACTCAGCCATTAAAAAGAATACATTTGAATCAGTTCTAATGAGGTGGATGAAACTGGAGCCTATTATACAGAGTGAAGTAAGCCAGAAGGAAAAGCATAAATACAGTATACTAACGCATATATATGGAATTTAGAAAGATGGTAACAATAACCCGGTGTACGAGACAGCAAAAGAGACACTGATGTATAAAACAGTCTTATGGACTCTGTGGGAGAGGGAGAGGGTGGGAAGATTTGGGAGAATGGCAATGAAACATGTAAAATATCATGTAGGAAACGAGTTGCCAGTCCAGGTTCGATGCACGATGCTGAATGCTTGGGGCTGGTGCACTGGGATGACCCAGAGGGATGGTATGGGGAGGGAGGAGGGAGGAGGGTTCGGGATGGGGAACACATGTATACCTGTGGTGGATTCATTTTGATATTTGGCAAAACTAATACAATTATGTAAAGTTTAAAAATAAAATAAAATTAGAAAAAAAAAAAAGATGATGTTGTGTATATGGTGGGATTAGAAGGGAGTCTTCTATTATGAGTTCTTTCTGGAAAACTAGGTGATTAATTCCAACATGTACTGTTCTCAGTTATATCATCTAAAAGCAACACCCAATGAGAACCATCCAGAATTAGTTACAGAAAACATTTAATCTTCCATCAGGATAACGTAAAGCCCCATATTTCTTTGATGACCAGGCAAAAATGGTTACAGCTTGGCTGGGAAATTCTGATTCAACCACTGTATTCACCAGATATTGTACCTTCAGATTTACATTTATTCTGCTCTTTATAAAATTCTCATAATGGAAAACATTTTCAATTCCATGGCAGACTATAAAAGGCACCTAGAACAGGTCTTTGCTCAAAAAAAAGACAAAAGTTGTTGGGAAGATGGAAATATGAAGCTACCTAAAAAATGGCAGAAGGTAGTATTGTTCTTGGACAAAATTAAAAGTATTTCTTGTATTTGCATTTAAAAACTGAGGAAACTTTGACCAACTCAATATCTCCTGGAGTTAGTCCCTGATAAGAGAAATACAAGCAAAATTAATTTATTTAAATTAATATGAATCTATGCCAAGATTTATCAACATACATTCTATCATCACTACACAAAATTTTATACTTTGGACATCCAACATATGAATATATACAATTTGTTCACATGATAAGGAACTGTAAAAATAATTAAACCAGATTCAAAGTTTTAGAGCCAAAATTGCGTTCCTAATACATTATTTTTTTTAAAATAATCATCCAAATGATTTGGAAAAGAATGATATACTAAGCAGTATCCATGCTAACTGATACACATAACACATATTTTAAAATAGTTTTAATATTCAAATGTCTATAATAGTGATAAGACTGAGAATTTTGAATAATGCTGAAGAAATAATCATTGAAGTGACACAAAATCTGCCACATACATCATGTAGCAGAAATTGACTGATCATCAAATCTTTTTTGTTTTCATTTTGACCACTTCTACCTGTATATTCAATTTTCAGTTCAGCCTACTTATATTTTGAATGATATCTTTGAATGGACTTTTTCATTTCCATAGAAGTGGCTTGTGGAAACAGCCCTTTGGAAAGTAGAGACGCAGGTATGACAATGTAGACAAATGGAGTCAATGTTTGTGGACTTCCAGGGTGGGAACAATAGCTGCTCAAACTAAACTTATCCATAATAGCTCATAAAGTATTCTTTTTTCAATCATTAGTAACCTCTTCTGACCAAGAAACAAGCAAATCTTCAATGAAAACCTTAAAACTCAAGTGTGCTTTTAAATGAGAAAAAAAAAAAAAAACCATAAGTAGGACCAGTTTATATTATTTTTTTGGTTATTGAACTAGAAACATCTTTTAAACTTGAGTGTTTTGAGACATATGCAAAATAATGGAGATACCTGATCACAGTCCTTCAAAACAAAAGGCATTATGAGAAAATGGCAGGGCCTTTTAGTAGGTTTTTGGTTTTAAATTTGTAAAATGGCATTTGCTATTCTGAATTTGGGAAATTTGAATGGCTTTTCTTATTTTCATGATCTTGAAAGGATTTATTTATGATTTCCACCTTCAAGATTAACACACTTGCAGTGCTTTCTGCCTAGGGCATACTTATATTACAGAGCTGGGCTCAAGTTTTCATACTTACTGTCTCTATTGCAGCTACAGAATGAGAGGTCCTTCTGGTTGCTGTTTTCAAGTCTTTCTTAACTTTCAATGGTATTCCCAAACCTTGGGAGATGGAAGGGAGGTTCAGGAGTGAGGGGCCATATGTTTACCTGTGGTTGATTCATGTGACATATGACAGGAACCAACACAATATTGTAAAGCAATTATCCTCCAATGGAAATGTTAAAGCAAAAAAGAGATTTGCCAATGTGATTAAGTAAAGGGCCTCATGTGAGTGAGTCAAAAGTAGTCACAGGGAGAGAAAGATGCAAAAGTAGGAAGCAGAGGAGATGTGTCAGTGAAAGCAGAGGTTAGAATGACGGCTTTGTTGGATGGAAGGTGAATGTCAGGCAAGGTATATGGAACCTGCAGGAGCGGGGAGAGGCAAGGAGACAGATTGAACCCTATTTGGGTCCTGAAGGGAATGCAGTCTTCTGATACCTTGATTTTAGGTCTGGATGACTCATTGTGAACTTCTGACCTCCAGAATTGTGGGACAAGAAGTTCACATTGTTTCAAGCTTCCAAATTGGAGATGATTTGTTATAGCACCGTTCGGAAGCTAATACAAGTGACAACATAATTATTTTAGAAAATACATATATGTCAACCAAATTAAGAAGTAGGAAACACTACAGTTTTAATTCTTAACTTCATTTCAGTTCAGTTGCTCAGTCATGTCCAACACCCTGTGACCCCATGCACTGTAGCACGCCAGGCCTGTCTGTCACCAGCTCCTGGACCTTGCTCAAACTCATGTCCATTGAATCAGTGATGTCATCCAACCATCTCATCCTCTGCTGTCCCCTTCTCTTCCTGCCTTCAATCTTTCCCAACATCCCTTTTCAATGAGTCAACTCTGCATTAGGTGGCCAAAGTATTGGAGCTTCAGCTTCAGCATCAGTTCTTCCAATGAATACTCAGGACTGATTTCCTTAACTTAAATTCCTAACTTAAATTAATTACATAGGTTGCAGATAATTGGTAGAAATACAAGTGTGAGTTTAGTCCTGTTGCTCTTTTTCTGTTGACCTAACCAGACTCAAAGAGAATTGTTTTCTGCTATAAAGTAAACTTCTCTGATTGCAAGTACCTAGGTGGATGAAGATAAATAAAACTGTAATAAAAGAAAACAAACATTCCCTATGGACTTTTATATAATTATAAATAATATAAAATTCTAAAGGTTAATGGTACCAAGTTATTACTGGCTTTGTCCCTGAAGACCAGAAATATACATTATATACTACAATTTTTCTGTCTTCAAATAATTTACTTATTTGTGAGTAAAGTTGAAAATTAACTCATGAACTTGACTCTCACTAAAAGAAGTATTTGTTGTTATGATTTTATAACAAAATCTTTTTAATATGAGTCTATGTTAGGAAAATAGATGGGGATACAGTGGAAACAGTGTCAGACTTTATTTTTCTGGGCTCCAAAGTCACTGCAGATGGTGACTGCAGCCATGAAATTAAAAGACACTTACTGCTTGGAAGGAAAGTTATGACCAACCTAGATAGCATATTCAAAAGCAGAGACATTACTTTGCCAACAAAGGTTCATCTAGTCAAGGCTATGGTTTTTCCTATGGTCATGTATGGATGCAAGAGTTGGACTGTGAAGAAGGCTGAGTGCTGAAGAATGGATGCTTTTGAACTGTGGTGTTGGAGAAGACTCTTGAGAGTCCCTTGGACTGCAAGGAGATCCAACTAGTCCATTCTGAAGGAGATTAGCCTTGGGATTTCTTTGGAAGGAATGATGCTAAAGCTGAAACTCCAGTACTTTGGCCACCTCATGTGAAGAGTTGACTCCTTGGAAAAGACTCTGATGCTGGGAGGGATTGGGGGCAAGAGGAGAAGGGGACGACAGAGGATGAGATGGCTGGATGGCATCACTGACTCGATGGACGTGAGTCTGAGTGAACTCCGGGAGTTGGTGATGGACAGGGAGGCCTGGCGTGCTTTGATTCATGGGGTCGCAAAGAGTCGGACACGACTGAGCGACTGATCTGATCTGATCTGATTTTAGGAAAAACAATTATATACTTTATATCTGAATGAACATTGATATTTTGCTTTATATATGAAACATAAAGGATGAAAAAATAGAATAAAGTTTCATATGTATTTTAGGCAAATGTCATATTTTCATGTATATCTAAGCATTCTGTATTCAACATTTATTTTCCTGTACAAACTTACTTTTTTCAAATTTATTTTAAATGCAAATTAACAATTGGTTGAAAAGCTTGATAATCTGATCGGTAAATACTAGAAAAAATTATGAAACTTTTAGTAGTTGAAGAAAAGATATTTGTGACAAGTAAGGTAATCTAACTCATAGTAAACATCCAAAAAAATTTCCTATAGGCATTCATTTTTATCTTCCATATTTAGAAATTTCAAAAACCTTGTATATACTTATATTTTATTTTTTATTTATTTTTTTTAATTTTTTGACTAAAATTTTATTTTATTATTATTTTTTTAATTTTATTTTATTTTTAAACTTTACAATATTGTATTGGTTTTGCCAAATATCGAAATGAATCCGCTACAGATATACATGTGTTCCCCATCCTGAACCCTCCTCCCTCCTCCCTTCCCATACGATCCCTCTGGGTCATCCCAGTCCTCAGGCTGTAAATGAGGGGGTTCAGCATTGAGATCACCAGGGTATAGAAGACCGAGGCCATCTTATCAGTATCTAATGAGTGGTTGGTCCTTGGCTGCAAATACATGAAGAGAAGAGTCCCATAGAACACAGTGACAGCCATCATGTGAGAAGGACAGGTGGAAAACGCTTTTTGTCGCCCTTCTGAAGAACGTATCCTCAAAATGGCAAGGATGATGTTGAAGTATGACGTTAGAACAATAATCATAGAGAAAACCAAATTGGTCCCTGAAAAGGTAAACACTGCTGTTTCTGGAATGTAGGTATCAGAACAGGACAATGCTAACAAAGGGACATTATCACAGTAAAAATGGTTGATCACATTGGATGAACAGTATGACATGGAAAACACACAGGAAGAGACTGTCAGTGCTGTGGTCAGACTGTAGATGTAAATAAGGGCCACCAGGAGAAGGCAGATCCGTGGAGAAACCACCACCCGGTAGAGCAGGGGACTGCAAATAGCCACATAGCGGTCACAGGCCATGGCAGCCAGGACGAAAATCTCAGCCACAACAAAAGCTATGAATCCACCTAGTTGGGCTGCACATGCATAGTAAGATATGGTTTTCTTTCTAACCAAGAAGTTAACCAACATTTTGGGGGCAATGACGGAAGAATTGCCCAAATTGATGATAGCCAATTGCTTCGGGAAAAAATACATGGGGTTTTGAAGCTGAGAGTCCATGCTGGTGAGGATGACGATTCCCAGGTTCCTTGTTATGACCTATCCATAGATGACCAGGAACACACAGAAAAGAGGAATCTGGAGTTCTGCAAGATCTGAGACTCCCATTAGAATGAATTCAGTCACTTGAGTGCGATTCCCTGGAGCCATATATTTTGCTGATTTCAGCATAGTGGGGAAAATGCAAGTGATTAATAGACTGTAAAGTGGTCTCTATTTTTGTTACATGCCATATTGTTAAGTATTTCACTTAAAATCAGTTCACTTCTGTTTACAAACACTTAAAGGTTTCAGAACTTTCTTAATGGTCTTTTCATCTTTTCACCAAATTCAGCAATGCAAACTCTTCAGAGTTCTATTTCAGGATCTTAGAACTGTCTGACCAAGCAACTGATGTATTTATATACTATAGGATATGGTGTTTAATGGATAAACATACATAAATTGCATGATGAGATGTATTTATATTTGCATGCATATGTAAATTATATTAATGTCTCATGCAAATATGCTGCATGTATATGTATGTTGGAGAAGGAAATGGCACTCCAGTAACCTCGCCTGGAGAATCCGTGGACAGAGGAGCCTGGCAGTTTACAGTCCATAGTGTCACAAAGAGTCGGACATGACTGAAGTGACTTAGCACATGTGAAATATACGGTGTCTATATATGTGTAGGTGTTAATTTATACACACATACATGCCTCTCTATGTGCTTGTGTTTCTTGAGATAAAAGAGAGGTACCTATAAGAAGTTGATGAGCTCGAGTGACATCTACTTATTTTTTTCTTTGCTGCTACAGGTCTTCTTGCCTTCTCATACATTGTCATCATACTGGTTATTTTAGTATTTCTGTGGAAAACTTATTCATTAGCCTGTTTTTTCCTTAACAATCATTACAATACTCCTTGGATTCAGCTACCCACAAGCAAATTTACACTTTACTACTGTTCATTCTTAGTTTCAGACATTCTGAATCTGCTTTTTGAAAATCACCTTTCTTTTGCAAAATAAATTACTCTTATCTAATCTCTGTCTTTTAGCAGCTCAAACTTTTTATTTTGTTCTGGCAACCCTTTCTTTCTTTTCCTATTTAAAGAAAAGCTGTATGTTTTTCCTTTAAATAACTTAAAGCCAATTTTAATTTTTTTAAATACATAATATATAGTTTTGATTTGTTAGAGGTTGATCAGTTTGTTTGCTTCTATATGGAAATCATAGAGTCTAACGTTATTTAATAGTAATGTAGTCCACGCCCGGCACATACAGAGGCACTTTGAATAACGATTTCTTTGTTCTGCAGGAGTGTCCCAGAATGTACGTATAATTAATTATTTATATGTCTGATGAGATAATTTAGGTTCAGTGAGATTCAGTTACTCAAACAGCCTCTTGTGTGTGTATGTGTGTGTGTGTGTGCGTGCATGTGTGTTCAATTGCTCAGACGTGTCCAGATCTTTGTGACTCTATGGACTGCAGCCCACCACGCTTCTCTGTCAATGGGACTTCCCTGGTGTGAATACTGAAGTAGGTTGCCAATTCCTCCTCCAGGGGATCTTCCCAACCCAGGGAACAGAACCTGTATATCCTGAGTCTCCTGCACTGCAGGCAGACTCTTTACCAGTGAGCCACCAGGGAAGACCAACAGCCTTTATAGGATATTCATCAGTACTATGTTTCTATGATGCTTTGGGTGTGCTTTTTTGTTTGTTTAGTTGGTGGTTAGTAGTTAGTACACTTACTAATGAAAAAGTAAAAGTCACTCAGTCATGACCAACTCTTTGAGACCCCGTAGACTGTAGCCTGCCAGGATCATCTCTCCAAGTAATTCTCCAGGCATGAATACTGGAGTGAGTAGCCTTTCCCTTCTCCACTGTGTTGGCAGACAGATTCATTACCACTGCGCCACTTGGCAAGTGCCTGAGGATATCTATCCCATACATATACTCTATGTTCGATGAGCTGATCCAACGGCATTGCAACAACTGTGCTTATTTCTTGCCTTCTAACACTGTACCTAAAATAGATGCATAAGTAAGCTCTTGATGGAAAACATAGTGGCAACCCTCACTCTAATTAAAGTGTGGCAAAACCAATACAATATTGTAAAGTAATTAACCTCTAATTAAAATAAATAAATTTCTATTTTTTAAAAAAAGTATTTGTTTGCTACACATACAGCAACTCAGTGTATGTTTCACTCAGAGATAACATATATGATAAGTCGAGTCTGAGTGAACTCCGGGAGTTGGTGATGGACAGGGAGGCCTGGCGTGCTGCGATTCATGGGGTCGCAAAGAGTCAGACATGACTGAGTGACTGATCTGATCTGATCTGATTCTTAATTTAACAAGAAAAAAAGCATTAACAACAATTATTGTCTTCTCTGAATGTGTGTAATCAGCTTTTTAAAGGAGAGCATTTTTATGTAAGAGAGAACTGTATAAGGAGAGAATCTTATATTTCAAAGACACTTAAGTTTCTTATCTAGTGTAATGTGTCCTCTAAAATATCCACCGATTTCACCAGTTCCATGGCAGAAAACATCCCCTTATAGTTCAAAATAAAATATACTTCAAGGACTATTCATTATTCTGTACAAATTCTCAGAGTTTAATATATCAATAGGAGTTAGTTGTTCAGTCATGTCCAACTCTCTGATCCCAGGGACTGTAGACTGCAAGGCTTCTCTGTCCATGCGGTTCTCCAGACAAGAATATTGGAGGAGACTGCCATTTCTTTCTCCATAATCTATCAATACAGTTTTAAAAATCATTGTATTTGTATGTATCATCAGCACTTCTACTTAGCAATCAGTGGGCAGAGACATGAGTGACTTGGCAAGAGAATGGACCAGATATCATCAGTTCTGAGTTTAATTTAAACTGATGAAGTTTCCAGTATCCTTGCTCTCCTCATCTGATATTTGAAATAAATAAGGTATTTGATTTTACTTACCTGAGCAGAGTGATCTGCCCAGACCTGCTCTGGAGGCCTTTGCATGAAGTGTGCTAACTGGTTTATACAAGTGCTTGAAATCTCTGAAGACCTTCACACTGAAATCTGTGTCGTGGCCCTAGTCCCTAAACAGGAGAATCAAAATTCCCAGTACAGATCAGGTCCCCCAGGGAAGTAAAGAAAAACTGAATGTTTATTAGTCAAGCCTTTATGCAAAAATGTCACTCAAGGTGCAAATCTGTAGATAGCCAGGGAGTATTCTTGAAAACCATTGGTTAACTATTGCACCCATTGATTCCACCCTTTTTTGATTTGAATTTTACCCCTACATTGTTCGGAGGTGTTGCCTCTAGCTCTTGAATGGAGAAAATCACAGGATTCTGGCTACCATGTTGAATTTTAACATATATATTGGAAATAGAACCAAATGTAAAGCCTCCATTCTTGTGTCAAGATAAACCCTGGTGTATTTACCACAAGAACCAGACGATGTACAACATAAAAGCAAAAATCTTGCTATGTGTGCTTACTTACTTCCATTTTTACAATTATGAATGTAAAAACGCACTTCAAGCACCTCGTAGCAAAGCTAGTATGTAGTTGTATGCTTTCCAGAATAATATTTCAATATTGACAGAGCTACATTTATTCATATCTGTGGATTTTAAAATATGAAAACATGATAAAGAATGCAACAAAAAATAAAATGTAAAATAAACCACAATAACTTGTAACGTAATCCCATTTTAGGGAAAAATTTTTAGCTTACACTCTGTATTTAAGGAGGTAGCCCTATTAAAAGTAAATCAGGTGGCCAAAGTATTGGAGCTTCAGCTTCAGAATCAGTCCTTCCAGTGAATATTCAGGGCTGCTTTCCTTTAGGATTGACTGGTTTAATCTCCTTACTGTCCAAGGGACTCTCAAGAGTCTTCTACAACTTATTTAAATGCATATAAACATTTAATCCTCACACAGTAAACTGCTAGGTTTCAGTGTCACAGCTCATGTTAATACCTTCCTTTTCATGTGACTCTTGTGCTTGGAGAAAAAGTGTTGATTCCAATAATAGGCCAATGCTTTAAAGTGTCCTAACATTTCAGAGATACTTATTGTGGGGTTAATACAGGAATTTTGTGATATTATTTTGTCAAATTATCATCTATTCATCTTTCACTGCTTTCTTTACTTTACCTTGTTTACTGCTGTTTCTATGCTTTATTTCAGGAAGTATTTTTGAGAATATTCTGGCTTATTAATGACAATTTTCTTCTGCCTGATGTACAATTTCCATTCGATTTTTTAATTACTTTATAAAGAGAAGTAATAGGTTCACAACAAAATTAAGAGGGAGGTACAGATATTTTATGTGCATGCCCCTTATTAGTATTCTTCATCAAAGTGGTATATTTTTTACATTTGATAAGCCCACATTGACACATCATAATCACTCGAAGTCCATTATTTACATTAGACTTCACTACTGGGGCTGTATGTCCTATGAGTTTCAAAAATACATACAATGGCATGAATCCATCATCATATTCTTATATAGAATTGTTTTCAATGCCCTAAAAGTCCTCTATGCTCTGTCTCTTTATCCTCCTGCTCCCAAACCTCTGGCAACCACTGATCATTTTATTCCTTGTGTTCTGTGATTGTCACGTTTGTACGTTTTTCTTCTTTAATAATAACCTAACAGGTGTGAGGTGATATGCAATTGCACTTTTGATTTGCCTTTGATAAAATTTCTGTACTATCCAAGGCAATAAAAAAGATAATGCAATGCTTATCAAATAACATTGTTTTTTTTTTAATAGGAAAAAAATTCTAAATTTATGTGATGCCAAAGAAGATTTCAAATATCCAAAGATATCTTGTGCAAAAGTACAAAGCTGGTGTCATCACGCATCTTGGTTTCAAGAATGTATTACAGAGCTACCGTACTTGAACCATACAGTATTGGTATAAAAACAGACATATAGACCAATGGAGCAGAATAAGGAGCCCACAAATCAATTCACATATATTTAGTCAATTGATCTTCAACAAGGGTGTCAACAAAAGACAGTGGGAAAAGGATAATCACTTCAACAAGCTGTGTTGGCAAAACTGGATATCCACATGCAAAATAACAAAACTCAACCCTCCTCTTAAACCATGAACAAAAGTAAACTTAAAGACTTAAACATAATACATGACACTATAAAACTCTCAGAAGAAATATAAAGGAAAAGCCTCATGACATTAGATTAGTGATAACTTAATAGATATTACATCACAAGCACAGGCACAAAAGAATCACACTAAAAGTACATACAGCAAAGAAAACAATCCACAGAGTAAGGAGGCCTCCTGCAGAGTGGGAGAAAATGTTCAAACCACTTGAACAGAATCTTCTCCTAGGAAGACACACAAATGGACAATAGGTTAGTATGAAAAAGTACATAAAACCACTAGTTATTAGGGAAATACAAATATAAAGTATTGTTATAAATCAGAGGCTGAATGACTTTATTTATTCAACAAATATTACTAGGTCGTGAATTACTCCAAGACTACTTTTTTTTTTTTATTGAGTGAATCATCATGTTGCTATTTTGAACCAGATCATAATTGGAGTGTATTCCCCTTGAGGACTCTCCTGTGGTTTGATCAGCAGTTGAGTAAGTAGATATAAGCAGTTTGAGTTAATTATATTCAGAGTATATCAAAACCTGCTTTTGCCAATCCACAGGTAAGAGAAAGTTTCAGGCATTTGCTTAGTACTTTAGGAGTTTGGAACTAAAATATCAAGATATGTTGTGTAATCCTTTCATTAATAGCTGTTGTCTCTCATATAAATGAATAAATACATCAAAGAAAATAAAGTATTAAATTTGTGATGGTTAGTTACTGTTGTCATAGTTTAGTTACAATTTTTTACAAGTGACTTTAACTGTGACTCAGCTTGTCTAGTTGATAATTCACTAGATCCACAGTAAACAATATCTAAACAAGTATAATAATTTGGAAAAAATGTTTTGTTTTGTTTTTTCGGAAAAATTCTTTACATTTTCACCACAGGTCTTGAGACAGTTGAAAAGCAAAGACTTTAAATATCCAAAAGTAATAAATATCAGTGACTATTTAGTAAAAGAAAAAACACAATGTAATGCAAAATAATGGAGAAATACATTTGAATGAAATATGTTGTCATATAATAATTTAATTATGGCCCAACATCTTAAAAAAAATCTTCATTATTCTTTTGGATACACCTAAGAAGAGCTAAAAAAAGTTAGAAAGAATTTGGGACTAGCTCATAAAATATTACAGTCTGAGAGGCTGCTACTCTGTAGGTCCAGCCTAATTTAGCATTGTCTATTTAACATCATTTTGAATATTTAGTTTTCTTAGTGCATTTTATGTTACAATATTTGTAAATCAATTTTGATTTACTCCACTTTGTTAAATCAACATTAATGATTTCATTCTATAGATAAATTATAACAAATAATTTTACACAGTTATTGAAAGTAACTAGAATGCTGATATCCTATTCCAGGTATCTGCACACTGATACACTAGGTCATGTTATTGCATGAGAGAAGGAAATTGATTTTAACCAATGATTTGGTGTTTTAAGCTAATTTAATATGGAAACAACTAATAGAATTCAGTGGTAAATTAACTGGTTTATCTAATGGATTTAGATGGCATGAATTCAGCCCATGAGTGAATGAATACATGTATTTTCCCATTTGAGTCTTCAGTGAGTGGCATGTACACTTGACCCACTGTCTTGTCACCATGTTCTGAACAACTGGGAAATTACACTCTGGCAAAAAATAAATATGAGGACACAAATCACATTCCATTGAATCACAATGTTATTCATTCCTTTGGTAGGAAATAAACTGCAATTTTTTGAAAATCTTCTTCAAGTTTGTTCCATGAAGTATGAAGATGAAGAATGTCACCGAAGTAACATCCTTTTTACTGAAAAGCTTCACAGACAATCTTGAACTGCAAATCATCTTATTCTTCTTGTTTCTAGCAGTTTACCTCTTCACGCTGATTGGAAATTTAGGACTGGTTGTGTTGGTCATTGGGGGTTGCCGGCTCCACAGCCCCATGTACTATTTTCTGAGTGCACTTTCATCTGTGGATGCCTGCTATTCCTCAGTAATTACCCCCAAAATGTTAGCAGACTTTATATCAAAGAACAAAGCCATTTCCTTCCTTGAATGTGCAACACAGATGTTCCTTGCTGTTACTTTTGGGACCACAGAATGCTTTCTTCTCCCTGCAATGGCATATGATCACTACGTGGCCATCTATGACCCCCTCCTGTATTCAGTCAGCATGGCTCCCAGAGTCTACGTGCCACTCATCATTGCTTCCTGTGTTGGTGACATCTTGCATGCTTCTGTACACACAGTGGCTACTTTTAGGTTATCCTTCTGTGGATCCAATGAAATCAGGCATGTCTTCTGTGACATCCCTCCCCTCCTTGCTATTTCGTGCTCTGACACTCACACAAACCAGCTTCTGCTCTTCTACTTTGCAGGCTCTATTGAGATAGTCACTGTCTTTTTTTTTTTTTTTTCAACAAAAGAGATTTATTCACGCTGCAACAAATACATTTAGCTCTTTCATTTTCTTTGCCTTAAAAACTCAGCAAGTGAGTATTTTAAAATTTATTCAGCAATTCATTGATTGACACTCTGTTTCCAATCCTGTGGCATTACCAGCAGTACCAAAATATGTGCACATGTCTCTTTATTTGCACGTATAAGAAATCCTTTTGTGTTTATACCTAGAGTAGAATTATGGGATTGAAGGGTATTAAATCTTCAACCTTACTAAAATGCCAATTCATTTCCAAAATGGTTGCAACAGATTCCATTTCCATCAGCTGAGTACAGGTGCCCAACCTCCTCACCAACATGCATTAAACTTTTAAGCTCATGCCAATGTCACAGATGAGAAAACAATATCACAGTATTGTTTATGCATTTCCCTGATTGCTCAGGAAGCTAAGCATCTTTTCATATTTCCCCTCTGTATGAATTTCCTGTTTATGTCTTCTGCCATTGTACCAACTCGAGATAGTCACTGTCTTGATCGTCCTCATCTCCTATGGTTTCATTCTGCTGACTGTTCTGTGGATGCCGTCTGCTGTAGGGAGAAGGAAAGTGTTTTCTACATGTGGTTCTCACTTAACTGGAGTATCCATTTGTCATGGTACTGTTCTCTTCATGTATGTGAGACCAAGTTCCAGCTATGCCACAGATCATAATATGATTGTGTCTATAATTTATAGCATTGTGATTCCAATGCTGAATCCCATCATCTATAGTTTAAGAAACAAAGATGTAAAAGAGGCAATGAAGAGAGTGTTTGCAAAAAAATGCTTTATCAATAAAGTCTATTATCACAGTAAAAATTAATCTAAAAATATCGAGAGTGATGTTATGTACCATAATACCAAGAAGATATGATGAAATTGTTTTGTTTTATCTTATTAATATATTTCTCTTCTTCCTGGATATTTTAATATAAACATCATAGCTAACCTTCTATCTATGTTATTTTTATATGCAGAAAAATCATAACATCCATTTGTGCCTTAATGTTATCCCATTGATAGAGGTGTACACACACACACTCAAACACACATGCACACACACCTATACACGTTTGTATGTAAAAGCATGCTGATGGATATAACACAAATACACACAGACATATGTGTATGTAACTTTTCTTTAGCATATTCTATATTATTTTCTTCTTTCATCTTGATATAACTTGAAAGTATAGTCCCCAATATTCACAACTGTAATTAACATTATATCTGACTAGCTTGATGAAATGCCAACTAATCAATAGCAAACCCACAGTTCATATGATCCCATACCATGGAATCATTGGTATCTGAATTCATTTCAAAGCATTCTGATCTAGCCTTAGATTTATTCATTGGCAGCTATCTAATCCCAGTCTGTGGTTTGGGGACCACAGATAACTTGTTCAAATTCCTGGTGTTAAATACCATGCTGATTTGTAAGGATGTATTTCTTTTTTTTTTTTTAGATGAGCTCACACTTTATTGGTTGCATCAACAATAAATCCAATAGTATGTCTAGAAGTGGAAAACCATGCTTATTTCCATTCTCAGAAAATGCACAACATGTCTAAGGATTTAAGGGTTCTTTGCAACAATTCCATGCCCTATTCCTCCCACACTGGGTCCTCAAGCTGAAAGTACAAGTTCGGGAAATGGTACCCATAGAGTTTCTCCTCTCTTATTTTCATTTTTTTTTTTTATGTCTATCACAGGGCTACCATTAGGATTAAATAAGACAAAGTATGTGAAATTGTCCTGCATATCACCTGCTCAATATGGGATTTCAGTGGTGATTTTTTTTTTTTTTATTGCCATACCTCATTTTACTGTGCTTTGCTTTAGTGAGCTTTATAGATACATGTTTTTTTTTTTTTTTTCCTTGTTAATTTTCTGTTTAGTTGATCTATCCATAAGGATGTAAGGATGTATTTCTTCCATCTTTGTTATTTCATTCAGAGCTTGAGTGCTAAACAAATCTTTAATTTCTCACAGAAAATAAAGTCCAGACATTGATATCTATCACGATCACACATTAAAAAAAGACAAACGCAATTCAGAGAGTAGTGTATAACTGGCCTGGGTATTCGGTTCTTTCCACAGCTGAGCCCCAATCCACCTTTATGGATTTGAGTACAGGTCTGGTGCTGACTTAGATTTTAACTCTCTGTTCCTTGGACCCTTTCAACTCTGATATGCCCCTGCAGAAACCCCCACTCCTCATGCTCAGGCCCAAGAACCTCATTACAGAAGGGTCCCTCCTACATGCATGTTTAAGCCTTGTTTCCAATAGACCTCATTTTCATTGTGAGGACATGTGTCCTTCAGAGATAACCATAAGATGTAGTGTTCTCCTTTCCTGCTTTCACTCATTTGCATTTATTAATTTTAATCACAATTTTGCAAAAACTCTTTCTCTTCTTAAAGGAGCATCCTTATTTTTAAATCCAAGACAATCTTCTGAGATTTAGAGTCCATCCCAATGATACTTTTCTGAATTGGGATTAAGTTTAAATTATAATTCAACAGTTCTTGTGCAGAATTCCCTTACCTATATTACCTGTATTTGAAAGTGCTAGTAGCTCAGTCGTCTCCATCTGTTTGCGACCCCATGGACTATAGCCTGCCAGACTCCTCTGTCCATGGAATTCTCTAGGCAAGAATACTGAAATGAGTTGCCATTTCCTATTTAGGGGGTCTTCCTGACCCAGGAATTGAACCTGGGTCTCTTGCATTGCAGGCAGGTTCTCTTCACTGCTTGAGCCATCAGAGAAGCTGTTATTGTATTTATTCCTATGCAATATATCTGCTCTTATTTCTACTGTTTGGGATACTCTCCTAGCTGTTATTCATACGGTTTCTTCTACTAAATATCAAAACTAAACCATGTTCACTGATATTAGTTATAGTTACATATATGTAATAAATGTGTTGTTGAATAGTGTGTATGTGTATCATTCGGCATTGAAGAGATTCTTAAACATAATTCAATATCACAAAAATAAATTTTATGCTTTAAAATTTTAGTTTTAAAGAAAAATAAACACTAATATAGGAAAAAACTAACCATAAACAGAGAAAATAGATACAGTTATGCATCTGTTAAATTTATAAATAATAGACTAGAAGTACATAGAATTATGGTTTCCCACATGGTGCTATGGTAAAGAATTAGCCTGCCAATGCAGGAGACACTAGAAGTGTGGGTTCGATCCCTGGGTCAGGAAGATTCCCTAGAGGAGGCAATGGCAACCCATTCCAGTACTCTTGCCTGGAAACTCCCATGAACGGAGGAGCCTGGTAGGCTGCAATCCGTGGGGTTGTGAAGAGTCAGACACGACTGAGCAACTTCACTTTCCCTTTTCACTTTCATGCATTGGAGAAGGAAATGGCAACCCACTCCAGCATTCTTTCCTGGAGAATTCCAGGGACGGGGGAGCCTGGTGGGCTGCCATCTACGGGGTCGCACAGGGTTGGACACGACTGAAGTGACTTAGCAGCAGCAGCAGCAACAAAGGGACATAATCACAATAAAAATGGCTGATCACATTGGATGAACAATATGACACGGTAAACACACAGGAAAAATCGTCAGTGCTGTGGTCAGACTGCAGACATGTATAAGGACCACCAGGAGAAGGCAGATCCATGGAGAAACCACCACCTGGTAGAGCAGAGGGCTGCAAATAGCCACACAGCGGTCATAGGCCATGGCAGCCAGCATGAAAATCTCAGCCACAACAAAAGCTATGAATCCACTCATCTGGGCTGCACATGCATAGTAAGATATGGTTTTCTTTGTAACCAAGAAGTTAACCAACATTTTAGGGGCAATGACAGAAGAATTGCCCAAATTGATGATAGCCAAGTGCTTGAGGAAAAAGTACACAGGAATTTGAATGTGAGAGTCCACGCTGGTGAGGATGACGATTCCCAGGTTCCGTGTCATGTTCATTCCATAGATGACTAGAAACACCCAGAAAAGAGGAATCTGGAGTTCTGGATAATCTGAGATCCTCATTGGAATGAGTTTAATCACTTGAGTGCAGTTTCCTGGAGCTATCTATATTGCTGATTTCTTCTTAGTGAGGAAAAAAAGCAAGAGAGCTCCAGAAAAAATATCTACTTCTGCTTTATTGAACATGCCAAAGTCTTTAACTGTGTGGATAACATCAAACTGTGGAAATTTCATGATGAGATGGGAATACCAGACCACCTGACCTGCCTCCTGAGAAATCTGTATGCAGGTTACGAAGCAACAGTTAGAACTGGACATGGAAAAACAAACTGGTTCCAAATCAAGAAAGGAATACTCCAAGTCTGTATATTGTCACCCTGCTTATTTAACTTATATGCAGGGTACATCATGAGATATGCTGGACTGGATGAAGAACAAGCTGGAATCAAGATTGCTAGGAGAAATATCAATAACGTCAGATATGCAGATGACACCTCCTTTATGGCAGAAAGTGAAGAAGAACTAAAGAGCCTCTTGATGAAAGTGAAAGAGGAATGAAAAGGTTGGCTTAAAACTCAATATTCAGAAAACTAAGATCATGGCATCTGGTCCCATCACTTCATGGCAAATAGATGGGGAAACAGTGGAAACAGTGGCTCACTTTTTTTTTTTTTTTTTTTTTTTTATGGGCTCCAAAATCACTGCAGATGGTGATTGCAGCCATGAAATTAAAAGACACTTACTCCTTGGAAGGAATGTTATGACCAACCTAGACAGCATATTAAAAAGAAGAGACATTACTTTTCAACAAAGGTCCATCTAGTCAAGGCTATGGTTTTTCCAGTGGTCATGTATGGATGTGACAGTTGGATTATAAAGAAAGCTGAGTGCCAAAGGATTGATGCTTTTGAGCTGTGGTGTTGAAGACTCTTGAGAGTCCCTTGGACTGCAAGGAGATCCAGCCAGTCCATCCTAAAGGAAGTCAGTCCAGAATACATTGGAAGGACTGATGCTGAAGCTGAAACTCCAATACTTTGGCCACCTGATGCTAAGAACTGACTCATTTGAAACAACCCTGATGCTGGGAAAGATTGAAGGTTGGAGGAGAAGGGGTCGACAGAGGATGAGATGGTTGGATGGCATCACTGACTCAATGGATATGAGTTTGTGTAAACTCTGGGAGTTCATGATAGACAGGGAGGCCTAGCGTTCTGCAGTCCATGGTGTCACAGAGTCAGACATGACTTAGCCACTGAACTGATGGGACCAGATGCCATCAACTTAGTTTTTTGAATGTTGCATTTTAAGCCTGCTTTCTTACTCTCTTCTTTCAACTCTTTAGTTCCTGCTGGTTTGTTTCATCAGAATGGTATCATCTGCATATCTGAGGTTGTTGATATTACTCCCTGCCATCTTGACTCCAGCTTGTGAATTATCCAGCCCTGTATTTAGCATGATGTACTCTACATATAAGTTAAATATGCAGGGTGACAATATACAACCTTAATACTCCTTTCTCATATTTGAACCAGTCCAGTGTTCCATGTCCATTTCTAAATATTTCTTGGCTGCATACAGATTTCTCATGCAGCAGGTAAAACGGTATGGTATTCCCATCTCTTTAAGAAGTTTCCTGATGGCTCAGAGGGTAAAGAGTCTGCTTGCAGTGTAGGAGACCGGGGTTTGATCCCTTGGTCAGGAAGATCCCTTGGAGAAGGAAATAGCAACCCTTTTCAGTATTCTGACCTAGAAAATTCCATGGACAGAAGAGTCTTGCAGGGTACAGTCCATAGGGTACAAAGAGTCAGACACAACTGAGAAACTTCACTTTTTTTTTTTAAGAACTTTCCAGTTTGTTGCAATCCAAACAGTCAAATACTTAAGCAAAGTCAATGAAGCAGAAGTAGATTTTTTTTTTTAAATATATTCCTTTTCTATAATCCAACAGATGTTTGATAAGTTGACCTCTGGTTCCTCTGCCTTTTCTATATCCAGCTTGTACATCTGGAAGTTTTCGGTTCATGCACTGCTGAAGCCTAACTTGAAGGACTTTGAGCATTACCTTGGCAGCATGTGAAATGAAAGCAATTGTTTGGTAGCTTGAACATTTTTGGAATTGCCTTTCTTTGGTATTGGAATGAAAACTGACCTTTTCTGGCCCTGTGGCCACTGCCAAGTTTTTTAAATTTGCAGGCATATTGAGTGCAGCACTTTAACAGCATCAGTTTTTAGGGTTTAAATTATCTCAACTGGAATTCCATCACCTCTACTAGCTTTGTTTGTAGTAATGCTACCTAAGCCCCACTTGACTTCATCCTCCAGGATGTCTAGCTCTAGGTGAATGGGCACACTGTTGTGGTTATCTGGCTCATTAAGAACTTTTTTGTATAATGTTCTGTGTATTCTTGCCACCTCTTCTTGATCTCTTCTACTGCTGTTAGGTCCTTGAGGTTTCTGTTCTTTGCTGAGTCCATCTTTGCATGAAATATTCTGTTAGTATCTCCAATTTTCTTGAAGAGATCTGAAGTCTTTCCCATTCTAATATTTTCCTCTATTTCTTTATATTGCTCTCTTAAGAAGGCTTTCTTACCTCATTATTCTCTGGAAATGTGCAATCAGTTGGGTATATTTTTCCCTTCATCCTTTGCCCTTTCTCCTTTTGCAAGTTCCTGATCTATAAGTATTGTGGGATATAGAGTATGTCTAAATACATTGCCTTTGTAGCAATAGCTTCTAAAATAAGCCCAAAATCTACTTTTGAACAGTAGATGTTCAAAAGTTACTTGCTAATTGACTGACTGAAAGAGATGAATGGTGAATAAGTGAAGGAATGAATGTATACAATATCAATCCTGAAATTCTGAAATGAAGTATGAGATTTTTGTTCCAAGGCCCATAGTTTTATGGTAATATGATTATTAAAATCATTTTGACTTTGATAAAGAAACAGAGACAACCTACATATCATTTTCTAGAATACTCATTACTTTAGTGCAGGGCACAGCTGTTCTTTCTTCATCGACTTAGTCCTAAAATTAATAAAGTTATGGTATATTCTTGGCTCTAAAATGAACAAAATAACAGATAAATTGTGGACCATAGAAAGGAAGTTCCAAAGATTTTTTACCATGAAGTCACTTTTTACAATGACATAAATTCTTGAATGTTGTGTTGTTGCTTCC
Source organism: Bos grunniens (assembly GCF_055505025.1). Classification (NCBI taxonomy): domain Eukaryota; kingdom Metazoa; phylum Chordata; class Mammalia; order Artiodactyla; family Bovidae; genus Bos; species Bos grunniens. Next base: position 79,638,121 of record NC_141179.1, on the reverse strand, counting down.
TCTGGTGTCCTTTGTATCTTGTCTGTCATGTAACCAGTGACACTGTCTGAACCATGCGGAGTTAACAGGACCTTCATTTGTTCATAGCTCTGCCAACCTCTCCACTGATTCAGTATTCCTATAACAATGTTGGGTTTTCAGGTGGTTCAGTGGTAAAGAATATGTCTGCCAGTGCAGGAGATACAGGAAATGTGGGTCTCATACCTGGGTCTGGAAGATGCCAAAGAGTAGGAAATGGCAATCCACTCCAGAATTCTTGCTGGGAAATCCCATGGACAGAGGAGCCTGATTAGCTAGAGTCCTTGTTGTCACACAGAGTCAGAAACAACTGACCACACACACACATAACATTGTTAAGATTCTTTTTTTCACAATTTCCATTCTTATTGATGTGTTATTTTGCAACTTGATCTCTCACTTGAAGCTTATTATTTATTGTAGAAGAGGGTTTTTTTTTTTAATTTCCTAAATCTTCTGTATGTTATATAATAAACATATCTTGGTTAGACAAAACTGTAAGACAGTGCCATCACTGGATCACAAAATCTCACCTTTCAAAAATATTTGTAAGAAACAGGCACACAGATACAAATATACAGAAAAATGGCACGAAAGACACTACATTTCCATTATCCATGTTAAACAGTGGATTTATCTTCTCAGTTCAGTTCAGTCGCTCAATCGTGTCCGACTCTTTGCGACCCCATGAATTGCAGCAGGCCAGGTCTCCCTGTCCAACACCAACTTCCAGAGTTCACCCAGACTCACATCCATTGAGTCAGTGATGCCATCCAGCCATCTCATCCTCTGTCGTCCCCTTCTTCTCCTGTCCCCAATCCCTCCCAGCATCAGAGTCTTTTCCAAAGAGTCAACTATTTGTATGAGGTGGCCAAAGTACTGGAGTTTCAGCTTTAGCATCAATCCTTCCAAAGAAATCCCAGGGCTGATCTCCTTCAGAATGGACTGGTTGGATCTCCTTGCAGTCCAAGGGACTCTCAAGAGTCTTTTCCAACACCATAGTTCAAAAGCATCAATTCTTTGGTGCTCAGCCTTAATCATAGTCCAACTCTCACATCCATACATGGAAAAAGCAAGAGAGTTCCAGAAAAACATCTATTTCTGCTTTATTGACTATGCCAAAGCCTTTGACTGTATGGATCACAATAAACTGTAGAAAATTCTGAAAGAGATGGGAATACCAGACCACCTGATCTGCCTATTGAGAAATTGGTATGCAGGTCAGGAAGCAACAGTTAGAACTGAACATGGAACAACAGACTGGTTCCAAATAGGAAAAGGAGTACGTCAAGGCTGCATATTGTCACCCTGCTTATTTAACTTCTGTGCAGAGTACATCATGAGAAATGCTGGGCTGGAAGAAGCACAAGCTAGAATCAAGATTGGCAGGAGAAATGTCAATAACCTCAGATATGCAGGTGACACCACCCTTATAGCAGAAAGTGAAGAGGAACTAAGAAGCCTCTTGATGAAAGTGAAAGTGGAGAGTAAATAAGTTGGCTTAAAGCTCAACATTCAGAAAACGAAGATCATGGCATCCGGTCCCATCACTTCATGGGAAATAGATGGGGAAACAGTGGAAACAGTGTCAGACTTTATTTTTCTGGGCTCCAAAATCACTGCAGATGGTGACAGCAGCCATGAAATTAAAAGAGGCTTACTCCTTGGAAGGAAAGTTATGACCAACCTAGATAGCATATTCAAAAGCGGAGACATTGCTTTGCCAACAAAGCTTCGTCTAGTCAAGGCTATGGTTTTTCCTGTGGTCATGTATGGATGTGAGAGTTGGACTGTGAAGAAGGCTGAGTGCTGAAGAATTGATTTATCTTATAGGATGCACTAATTTAAGGTAAAATTTAACAACATATAAGCTAAATTTCATTTGAATCAACCTCTTACATTCTCACTCGTGTGTTTTCTTTTGTCATTTTTGAATGTAAGTATGATCTCTGGCAACCCACTCCAGTATTCTTGCCTGGAGAATCCCAGAGACGGAGGAGCCTGGTGGGCTGCTGTCTATGGCTGAGTCGGACACAACTCAAGCGACTTAGCAGCAGCAGCAGCGGCATGATCTCTGTAAATGTTAATGCATAGACTTTATTATCTGTGAGAAATCAAAGGTGGATATAATGCTTGTGCTTTGAAAGAATTTAAAATAAAGAAGAACTTCTTCCTCAAATCAGCATGGAATTAACACCAGGAATTTGAACATGTTATCTATGGTCCCCAAAACACAGGCTGGGATTAGGTGACTGACAATGTGTAAATCTAAGAATGGAGGCCAAGTCAGATACCAGTGACTCCAGGTTATGAGGTCATTTCAGCTACGGTTTTGCTATTGATCAAATAGTATTTGATAAAGCTAGTCATTTATAATTATAATACTTTTTACAATTGCAAATTGGAGTCTATATATCCAAGTTATATGGGGATAAAATAATAAACAACATTATAAAATAAAGATTATATTTACATATGTCTTTGACTGTGCTAGTGTTCTGTCAGTCAGTACAGCTTCAGCATACATATATACACATATTGGTAGGAACATACTGAGGAGCACATGGGTGATAGCAAATGGGTTTTTCTACATATAAATATAGTACAGGTAGAGAGTTGATCGTTGTTTTAAAACATCAAGGGAGAAAAGAAGTGCATTCATAATGTAAAAATATTTTCAGCGTATCTTCTTGATATTGAGGCATAGAAGAACCTTACCCTCAATTTTTTTAACTTTAATTTTTACAGAGAAGGCAATGGCACCCCACTCCAGTACTTTTGCCTAGAAAATCCCATGGACGGAGGAGCCTGGTAGGCTGCAGTCCATGGGGTCGCTAAAGTCAGACACAACTAAGCGACTTCACTTTCACTTTGCACTTTCATGCATTGGAGAAGGAAATGGCAATCCACTCCAGTGTTCTTGCCTGGAGAATCCCAGGGACATGGAAGCCTGGTGGGCTGCCGTCTATGGGGTCACACAGAGTCGGACAAGACTGAAGTGACTTAGCTGTAGCAGTTACTGTGAAAATATGCTTTACAGCTAAATCAACTTCTCCAGAACATTCTCTTCATTGCCTCTTTTACATCTTTATTCCTTAAACTATAGATGATGGGATTCAGCATGGGAATCACAACACTGTAAAAGAGGGACACAATCATGTCATGGTCCAAGGCATAGCTGGAACTTGGCCTCACGTACATGAAGAGGATGGTCCCATGAAAAATGCACACTCCAGTTAGGTGAGAGCCACAAGTAGAAAAGACTTTCCTTCTCCCTTCAGCGGAATGCATCCTCAGAATGGCCAACAGAATGAAGCCATAGGAGATCAGGACAATCAGGACAGTGACTATCTCAATGGAGCCCACAAGGTAGAAGAGCAGAAGCTGGTTTGTGTGAGTGTCAGAGCAAGAAATAGTGAGGAGGGGAGGGATGTCACAGAAGACATGTCTGATTTCATTGGAGGCACAGAAGGAGAGGCTGAAAGTAGCCACTGTGTGTACAGTAGCATGCACGATGCCACCAACATAGGAAGCAATGATGAGTGGCACGTAGACTCTGGGAGCCATGCTGACTGAATACAGGAGGGGGTCGTAGATGGCCACGTAGCGATCATATGCCATTGCAGCCAGAAGAAAGCATTCTGTGGTCCCAAAAGTAGTGAAGAGAAACATCTGTGCTGCACACTCAGGCAACAAAATGGTTTTGTTTTTTGACATAAAATCTGCTAACATTTTTGGTGTAATTACTGAAGAATAGCAGGCATCAACAGATGACAGCACACTCAGAAAATAGTACATGGGGTTGTGGAGCCAGCAATCCCCAATGACCAACACAACCAGTCCTAAATTTCCAATCAAAGTAAAGAGATACATTGCTAGAAACAGGAAGAATAAGATAAATTGTATTTCAGGATTATCTGTGAGACCTTTCAGTACAAATATAGTAACTTCAGTGGTATTCTTCATGGTGACTCCTCATGGAACAAATTTAAACATAAAATTACAATTCATTTACTACAAAATAATAAAAACATTGTGACTCAGTAATGTGGCTTAAAGGATTTTGACATATGCTCTTATATTTATTTTGAGGGATGTTTCATTTCCGAGTTGTTGATCAGGAGACGTGACAAAGCAGCGAGTAAAGTGTCCATGCTGCTCACTGGAGAATCAAATACCAATATTTGTGTGTTCACTTACTTCTTGAATCCATGTAATTTATAAAACCATGAGGTTAACTGGTTAATGTGTCACTGCATTCTATTATCTGTCCTCATACTAAATCACATTAAAATGCACCAAATGACTGAATAAAATATAATTTCCCTCTGATATTCAAACACATAAGATAGTGTATCAGTGTACAGATCCCTGAAACAGAATAGCAGCATTTCACAACTTTCAGTTATTGTGTAAAATGACTTGCAATTACTATCTAGTCAACTGTAGAATCAGAACATTAGTATTTCTAATAATATTAAAATGATTATTTTTAAATGGGAGTTTGATTCACAAGATGATTAACCCCATTATGATTCTTAACATCATTTCAATGATATAGTTCATTCAAGACAAATAAAACAGGATTAAGAAACTGAAAATATTTGTTCACAGGCCAGGCTCATGATTAAGAGCCATGGGCAATGTTAATATTGCTCTCTAAAGTTTTCCTTCTTCAAAGTACTAAGACATGTATATGCTCAAGCAGATAAAATAATACACAATCACACAGGCTAATTAAATATGCAAAGCAAAAAATATAAATATGTAAAACAATTTCCTTTAAATATGTCTTGTTTGGTTACACATTTAGAATGACCATATAATTGAACTTTGATCACCAAATGTATATATATTTAAAACATTAGCAAATGCTGGATTATAAAGTTAATACTATAACTAATAATTTTACAATATATGTGATCAGATCCTTGATCCAGATATTTTCTCCTTTATCTACTTGTCATGAATTTGTTTTGTGACTTTTAATACATACCAAAACAATATTCTGCTAGGAAGAAATGCAATGTATCATAATTTGATTTTGATTTTGATTCCCCTATTCACTCTTCATGCCTCTGGTATCTTCTTTAGAGAGTAAGGAAGCTTTGTAAATTTTGTATTCTGGTAATACCAAAACACACACACATATCACATAATTCTATTTTCTATGTTACAGTGAGTTTAAGTTTAGATAGTGAAAGACTTATGATGTTAAATGTGTGTGTGTGTGTGTGTATGTGTGTGCTCAGTCATGTCCAAATTTTTGGGACCCTATGGACTGTAGCCTCCCAGGCTTCTCTCTTCATGGAATTTTCCAGGCAAGAATACTGGAGTGGGTTTCCATTTCCATTTCTCTGAAAACAGGCTTTTCTACTGGATGCCAAAATGAAAATCATACTGGGTATAACCGAGTCAATATTAGAATATATTGAAAGGACTTGGAATTTTAAAGAGGAAATGACTATTAGAATATATTGAAAGGACTCAGAATTTTAAAGAGGAAATGACTATGATTATCAAAGGTTTTAATAATACAGGGTCAATTTCTAAAATAATCTAAAGCTTCTTCAAAAATACAATGCTAATAGAAGGTAAATATTCCAACTATATTGATCCAATCTTGAAAAACAAAGCTTGCAAAGAAGAGGAAAAATAATAACAGCCATGCACCGAGCACATGCAACAGTGGTGGGCTTTTGTACATGTTATTTTATTTCCCCTTTATAGAAGCTCTCAGAACTGTCAGAGCCCAGATCCAATCCCAGGCATCCCCCACGATGCATCCACTTTTCATCATTTTTCACCACCTCCTGTAATACCATGGCTTCTTTCTGAAACTGACCTGCCTCTTGCTCCTCTCAGTGAAATAAAACTTTCCATTTCTGAGAATTTTATTTATTTTATTATTTACCTTTTTATTTTTTTATAAGTTTATAGCCAGTTAACGTTGCTGTGATAGTTTCAGGTGGACAGCAAAGGGACTCAGCCATATGCATACATGTATCTGTTCTCCTATAAACTCCCCTCCTATCCAGGCAGCCACATAACATTGAGCTGAATTCCATGTGCTCCACAGTAGATCCTTATTGATTATCCATTTTAAATATTGGTGTGTATACATGTCCATTCTAAACTCCCTATCTGTCCTTTCCCCTCATTCTTCACCTCTCCAGCAAATAAAACATGCTTTTTGGTGTGCATTTTTCAAAAAATGAAGTCGCTCAGTCGTGTCCGACTCTTTGTGACCCCATGAACTGTAGCCTACAACGCTCCTCTGTCCATGGGATTTTCCAGGCAAGAGTACTGGAGTGGGTTGCCATTTCCTTCTCCAGGGGATCTTCCCAACCCAGGGATCGAACCTGGGTCTCCCACATTGTAGGCAGATGCTTTACCATCTAAGCCACCAGGGAAGTTCATTTTTCAAAGATTTTTCTAAATATTAAATCTAGAGAAACATTCTGAAGCAGTAGTAATCTGATGTAGCTTGTACATCACAAAGGCAAAAATAAAAGGATAATTGTTTTCCTCTTTATAGCAAAAGATAATCCCTCTGATAGTTTGATAGGACAAATGCTTTTTGAATAAGACATTTTCATGGTTGTTTCTGGCTTAAACCGATCTGTCATCTGTCAAGTAAATAAAAGAGTACACTCAGGTGGTGCAGCAATAAAAAACCTGACTGCCAGTGCAGAAGTTGCCAGAGGTGCATGTTCGATCCCTCGTTGGGAAGATCCCTTGGAGGAGGAAATGGCAACCCACTCCAGTACTCTTGCCTAGGAAATTCCGTGGACAGAGGAGCTTGGTGGATTACAGTCCATGGGGTTGCAAAGAGTTGGACACAACTGAGCACAAATACACACATCCTCATTTAACTAAAACCATATAATGCCTTCTATCTTCTCTGTTGTATTTATTCACCTATGGGATAGGCAACAACTAACAGGATTGCATGTCATATCTGATACTATGTTTTATTATTATTCTGCAAATATTAAATTATTCTGCAAATGACCTGAAGTTTCCTCTTACCTGTGGATCAGCAAAGGCAGGTTTAGGTACAGTGTGAATAAAAGTAGCTCAAAATGCTTATATCCACTTACTCAACTATTGATGAAACCACAGGAGATTCTCCAAGGGGAATATGTCCTAATTACCTCCTGGATCAAAATAGCAACATGACAATTTACTCAATAAAAAAGAAAACAGTCCTGAAATGATTGAATGCATGCTAATATTTGTTGAATAAATAGAGTCCTTTGGTCCCTGATTTATAACAAAATTTTAGATTTACATTTCCACGATAATTATTGATATTAATTATTTTTTCATACTAACCTGTTGTCTGTGTATCTACTTTGAAGAAAACACCTGTTCAAGGGGCTTGCAAGTATTTTCTCCCATTCTGAAAGTTGCCTTCTTACTCTGTTTGACTCTTTCCTTTTCTGTGTATATTTTTAGTTTGATGTAGTCTCAGTTATCTAATTTTGTTTTTGTTGCCTGTGTTTATCATGTCATATCCATGAAATCATTAATAAGTACAGAGTCATGAAGTTTTACCCTTATATATTCTGCTAGTTTTTTAAGTTCAGGTCTTAGGTTTAAGTCTTTTGATTTTCATTCATGGTGAAAGCTGAGGGTTGACCTTCATTCTTTTCCATGTGAATACCCAGTTTTCCCCACACAATTTGCTAAAGGGACTATCCTTTTCCCTTGGTGTATTGTTGACACTCTTGTCAAATATCAATTGCTGCTGCTGCTGCTAAGTCGCTTCAGTCGTGTCTGACTCTGTGCGACCCCATAGACAGCAGCCCACTAGGCTCCCCCGTCCCTGGGATTCTCCAGGCAAGAACACTGGAGTGGGTTGCCATTTCCTCCTCCAATGCATGAAAGTGAAAAGTGAAAGTGAAGTCGCTCAGTCCTGTCCAACTCTTAGCGACCCCATGGGCTACAGCCTACCAGGCTTCTCCATCCATGGAATTTTCCAGGCAAGAGTACTGGAGTGGGGTGCCATCGCCTTCTCCAATCAATTGACTAAATATATGTAAATTAATATGCAAGCTTTTTATTCTGTTCTGTTGGTCTATGTATCTGTCTTTATACCAATACTATATTGTTCAAATAATGTAGCTTTGTAACATATTTTGAAACCAGGATGCATGATGACTCCAATGTTGTTTTGATAAGCACTGCATCGAATCTTTCATTGACCTGGGTAGTATGGATATTTTATCAAATTCAAATCAACAGTACAATTGCATATAACCTTAGAGCTGTTAGGACAGCTATTATTGAAGAAGAAAAAATCAGCAAGTGCTGGCAAAGATATGGAGAAAGAACCCCTTGGGCATTAATGATATAAAGGAAATTGGTACAGCCACTGTGTAAAATGTTATAGAGGTTTGTCAAAAAATTAAATCTACTATGTCATTTGCCAGTCATTTCTGGATATTTATATAAAAAAAATGAAATTAGAATCTTGGAGAGATATTGCATTCCCATGTTCACTGCAGCATTATTCACAATAACTAAGATATAAAAACCACTTAAATGTCTATTTATGGATATATGGATTAAAAAAACTGACATATACAAACAGTGAAAACATTACTCAACTTTAATAAAGGAGGAAATCTTGACATTGCAATAATATAGAAGGATTTGGAGGCCATTTTTTAAGTGAAATAATTCAGACACAGAAAGGTAAATACTGGATGATCTTATATGAGTTATGTATAACAGTCAAACTCATGGAAGCAAAGAGAGAAGAATGGTGATTTCTAGGGACTGGGGAAGGGAGAAATGGAAAAGTGATCATCAGAACATACAAAGTTTCAGTTATTCAAGTTAAATTAAGTTCAGGAGATCTTCTATACAGTGTAGTCCCTATAGTTAATAATTCTGTTTTGTATACTCAAAGCTGCTAATAAGGTACATGTTATGTTGTGTTTTTATTATAAAATTATAATAAAAATAAAAGAGGCAGAGGAAACTTTGAGAAATAAGGATATCTTTATGGCCTTGATAGTGGTCATGCTTTCATGACCACTCTTCCCCCAAATCTTCAAGAGGAGTGCATTAAATATGCATATAAGTTTACATATGTTATACCTCAGTGGTAGGCTTCCCTGGTGGTTCAGTGGTAATGAATCTGCCTGCAATGTAGGATATGCAGGTTAGTATCCTTGGATCAGGAAGATCCCCTGGAGAAGGGAATGGTTACTCACTCTGGTATTTTTGCCTGGAGAATTCCATGGACAGAGAAGCCTTGTTGGCTACAGTCAATGGGGTTGTACAGTAGCTAAACCTCATACTTTTCTCTATCATGAACCCAGTGCCCTATAGTGAAATAGATAAATTTTCTAATGGGACATAAATTAGAATAAAACACACTTTTATTCAGGAACTCTTCTTCTTGCTCTACAGGCAAGAACAGAGACATAAAAGTTTACTAGAAATTTATACCTACAAGAGTATCAGGAGAACTTAAATAAATATACTAGTATTTTATTTTATTGATGTGTCCACAAATTTTTATTTACCATTCTATATTTTTATTTAAGAAATTGGTGCTAATTCTTTAAATTTTCCTTTGTTAAGCTTAAAAGGTTCTCCAAAGTTTTTGGTTTTGGTGTACTGAATCACAGAATACAACTTATAAATTTTAATTTTAAAGACACTTTTAATTTTGATTATTTTTTTTGAAAGGATGTTCATGATTGGGCTAGTTTTCAGAAAAGATGATTTACCATTCTAATTTGGGGAAAGGCATAATGCAGGGACAGAAAGGCTTTTTAAAGTTTCTTATAGCATAGAATATTGGGACTGACCCAGTTTATTATCAATAAAATAGAGTTTATTATATATTTTATCTCATGCAAATGTATACATAGCTTAAAAAAGAAATTCCTTGTTTCTTTTTGGGACCCATTAATTGCCCAGTGCTTTTATTTTTACACTTTGATTTTAAATTCTCTATTAATTTCATTGATTTAAGTAAAATTTAGAAGTTATAGTTAATATATAGGCAACCTTCACAGATGCTTAATATTTTAACTTATGAAACATATTTTAATCAGCTGCTAAAAAGTGCTCTGAAATTATACCATATCCATGTAGATGAACAAAATATACCTGAAAATTTTGGTCAATTAGTTTTTTTTTCTGTGTGTGTGTGGTTCAGAAATAACTTTTCTGAGTTAATGCTGTCACTAAGTGCTAAATCTGAGATTTCAATGCAGTTTTTTTTTTTTTAACTCCAAATAAAGTTCTTAATTTCTCACTGTTATTTTATTTCAAGCACATTAGTTAAGGAAAGGTTAGAATTGTAATGTCACTGAAATGTCTCCTGTATCTATCAGTTAATTTATATTTTGTGATGGATTCCTTGCTAGACTACCTACTGGTCCATTTTTCAAAATTCATTTGCATATTTGTATTTATTTTCTGTACCTAATTCCTGTTTTTCATCTTACTCTGTATAGTAAACATCTTTGTATATGTTCCATGGATTTGAGAGAGAAAGAGAAAGCAACAGGAAGAGAAGGAAAGTAGGAGAGAGGTTTGGAGAGAAAAAGAAAATAGAATTTTTAAAGATTAAGGTAATTTTTACGATGCTCCAAATTTATTAATACATATTTGTACTATTAATTGATGCTTTATAGACTATTTTATTAATATAACAATTCAAACCTAATGATACTTTATTGTTTTTGTCTCTGTGTGTTCTCATGATTATTATGTAAGTTGTATGAATTTATACAGAAATAAAATTTAATTGTATTTTTTTTACACTAGACTTTTGTGAGAATTAAATGAACATTTTTTGGTGTGGTAAACTCTTGCCTGTGTTGTTGGTTTTTAATCCCTAAGCCGTATCTGACTCTGTTACCCCATGGACTGTAGCCTGCCAGGCTCCTCTGTCCTTGGGATTTCCCAGGCAAGATTACTGGAGTGAATTGCCATTTCCTTATCCAGGGGATCTTCTTAAGCCAGGAATTGAACCCAGGTCTCCTGCATTGGCAGGCAGATTCTTTACCACTGACCAACCAGGGAAGTCCTTAAACTCATACTTATCAATTTATTTTGTGCATTAGAAATGTCTTCTACATGGATTTATGGAAACATTTCTGGGAAAATAAAGATGTGACTTTCTTCTAACAGCAAGCTGAAGCTTTATTCTTCCTGAGGTATGGACAATTAAATTCAATAAAAATGTAGCATGTTTAACATCATAAACTATTAAATTCAGCCTGACCCTGTATATGGCAGATTTCTCACTACTTAAATACTTTTTTAATTATGGCAAGCTGAAGAAAAAACAAAAGTTAACATGCCAAAAATCTGCCCCTTAATGTGATGAATCCAGTAATTAATTTTGTTTCAATAACTAAGATTTCAGTTCAGATACAAAAATGTCTTTAACTTTAAAAAAAAGTCATACACTTCCCTTTGTTCCTATACCACCAATTAAGTAATAGTGTAATGACATTGGAGAAAAAATAGAAACTCCATTAGCAACTATAATATAATAAAAGAACATCCACAATTTGTTTTTGACTGAAATATATTTCAAAAATATTTCCAAGGACTTTGCAGAGATAATAAGACCATGAATTGAGAAGCACCTCACATGTTACTGAGAAAAAATTTGAAAATCAGTACCCATAAGATAAGCTGCAGAGGTCAAAATGAACAACTTAGTAACATGTATTCTTAGAAAATAAGAAAAAAAAAATAAAATCATATCGTTATTTTTTGCAAAAAGAGTACATCTCCAAAATACTGTATGCTCTTCAATTCAACACTGGAAGCTAATGGAATAGGATAATGATATTAAATGATTTTACTTAAACAGGCAGCTCTGCACAATAAGTTGAAATAAGTTTCATTTATGCCATTTTCTAGTTATCTGGAAGCACTTAAATAATTTTTATATTATTTTCTTATTTTAAGCAAATCAAAATCTTGCTATGTGTGCTTACTTACTTCCATTTTTACAATTGTGGATGTAAAAAGGCACTTCAGGCACCTCATAGCAAAGCTAGTATGTAGTTGTATACTTTCCACAATAACATTTCAATATTGAAAGAACTACATTTATTCATATCTGTGGACTTTAAACTATGAAAACATGATAAAGAATGTAACAAAAAATAAGCTGTAAAATAAACTACTTTAATTGACATGGTATTTTAACATGATTAATTTAGCCAACAACTAAATGTAATAACTTGTAATGTAATCCCATTTTAGGGAAACATTTTCAGCTTAGAGTCTTTATTTAGGAGGTAGCCCTATTAAAACTAAAATGATTTTACACCCCCAAAATATTAATGATAATGGAAGGATTGATAGAAGGAAGGAAAAATACATATAATACTGATACAATTAACTTTGAAAGACATGCCCTTGCAATGAAAAGGAAGTCTGTTGGAAGCAGGGTTTAATATGAGCACAGTAGGGATGTTTTTGTACCTTGTTCATTGTCCCCGACACCAAGGAATGGTGGCATCTACCAGGGCTCACAGAGTGGAAAGAGTCAAAAGAAAACAGGCAAAGCTGAGTCAGGACCAGGCCTGCAGGGAAAGCCAGGAAGATGTGGTGGAGCTCAGCTTGGGACAAGCTCCATATGCCAGTCAGTCCTACCTAACTCTCTGAATTGTGCTTGTCTTCCGTCATCCTTGAGAATTAAGTGTAATCTTGGTAAATGCTAATGCCTAGTGTCTATATTCTGTGATGAATTATTGAATGAATTTACTATCCATAAGTTCAGTTCATTCAGTCACTCAGTCATGTCCGACTCTTTGCGACCCCCTGGACTGCAGCACGCCAGGCTTCCCTGTCCATCACCAATCCCAGAGTTTACCCAAACTCACATCCATTGAGACAATGATGCCATCCAACCATCTCATTCTCTGTCATCCCCTTCTCCTCCCATACTCTGGATGAAATGCTAAGAGGGAGAGAAATGCACTGACACAAAGAGCATAAAAATAGCAACAGGCATTTGAACACACATGTATGAACCACAGACTGGGAATAGACTGCTGCCAATGCAGAGATCTGAGGTTGGAGCAGAGTGATTAGAACTGGAGTCCAAACCAATGATTCCATGGAATATGATATGGGAGTAGGTGAGCTGTGGTTTTCCTATTGATTAGATTATGTTTGCTTAAGCTGCTGCTGCTGCTAAGTCACTTCAGTCGTGTCCGACTCTGTTTGACTCCAGAGACGGCAGCCCACCAGGCTCCCCCGCCCCTGGGATTCTCCAGGCAAGCACACTAGTCAGATATATAAGTATCGGATTACTAGTAATTGCAACTACAGTAACATAGCTATTTTGGATTATATGAGAAGAAAGTTGACACTACATATTTTAAGGTAAAGATTTCATGCCTATGGGACTGTGTGTGTGTAAATATACATAGAATATATACCAATGTACATAAATTGAAATCCTAACCTTCTGTACTTCAGAATGTAACTATTATACCAATAGGATTTTCATGGAGATAATTAACTTCAAGTCTTTAGTTATTGTTGCTAAATCACTAAATCACTTTAGCTGATCTTGCTAAAATCACTAAATCACTTCTGACTCTGTTGCAACCCCGTGAACAGAGGAGCTTGATGGACCCCATTGACTGTAGCCCACCAGACTTCTCTGTCCATGGGCTTTCCCAGACAAGAATACTGGAGTGTGTTGCCTTTTCCTTCTCCAGGGAATCTTCTTGACCCAGGGATTGAACCCACATCTGTAGTGTCTCCTGCGTTGGCAGGCTAATTCTTTACCAAAGCACCATCTGAGAAACCATAATTCTAGGTACGTCTTCTGTACGTACATACTATGTACATACTTCTGTATGTATTCTATGATTTATAAATTTAACGGATGCATAACTGTACCTATTTTCTCTTATTTATAGCTAGTTTTTTCAATATATATGTGTTTATTTTTCTTTAAAGCATAAAATTTAATCTTGTAATATTGAATTATGTTTAAGAATCTCTTCAATGCCGAATGATACACACACACACACACACACACATGCATATACACACATTATTCAACAACACACTTGCATAGTTTGGATTTTCAGCTATAACTAATATCAGTGAACATGGTTTAGTTTTGATATTTAGTAGAAGAAACCAAATGAATAGCAGTGAGGAGAGTGTCCCAAACAGGAGAAATAAGAGCAGAGATATTGCATAGGAATAAATACAATAAGGGCTTCCCTGATGGCTCAAGCAGTGAAGAACCTTCCTGCAATGCAGGAGACCCAGGTTCGATCCGTGGGTCAGGAAGACGCCCTAAAGTAGGAAGTGGCAACCCACTCCAGTATTCTTACTTGGAGAATTCCATGGACAGAGGAGCCTGGCAGACTATAGTCCACGGTGTTGCAAAGATATGGAGACAACAGAGCTACCAGCACTTTGAAACAGGTAATATAGGTGAGAGAGTTCTGCACAAGAACTGTTGAATTATAATTTAAACTTAATTCCAATTCACAAAAGTATCATTAGGTTGGACCTTGAATCTTCGAAAATTGTCTTGGATTTAAAAATAAGGATGTTCCTTTAAGAAGAAAATGAGTTTTTGCAAATTGTAATTAAAAGTTAATAAATACAAATGGGCGAAAGCAGGAAAGGGAACAGTACATCTTCAAGTTATCTCTGAAGGACACATGTCTTTGCAATGAAAATGAGGTCTATTGGAAACAGGGCTTAAACATGCATGTAGGAGGGACCCTTCTGTAATGAGGTTCTTGGGCCTGAGCATGAGGAGTGGGGGTTTCTGCAGGGGCATATCAGAGTTGAAAGGGTCCAAGGAACAGAGAGCTAAAATCTGAGTCAGCACCAGACCTGTAATCAAATCCATAAAGGTGGATTGGGGCTCAGCTGTGGAAAGAACCGAATACACAGGCCAGTTATACACTAGTCTCTGAATTGTGTTTGTCTTTTTTTAATGTGTGATCTTGATAGATGTCAATGCCTGGACTTTATTTTCTGTGAGAAATTAAAAGATTTGTTTAGCACTCAAGCTCTGAATGAAATAACAAAAATGGAAGAAATGCATCCTTACAAATCAGCACGGTAGTTAACACCAGGAATTTGAACATGTTATCCATGGTCCCCAAACCACAGACTGGGATTAGATAGCTGCCAATGAATAAATGTAAGGGTAGATCAGAATGCTTTGAAATGAATTCAGATACCAATGACTCCATGATATGGAACCATATGAACTACGGTTTTGGTATTGATTAGCTGGAATTTAATTAAGCTAGTCAGATATAATGTTAATAACGTTGTGAATATTGGGGACTATACATTCTAGTTATATCAAGATGAAAGAAGAAAAGAATACATAATATGCTAAAGAAAAGTTACATACACACATGCCTGTGTGTGTTTGTGTTGTATCAATCAACATGCCTTTTACGTACAAGCATTTATACGTGTGTGAAGAGATAAGAAAGCCTTCTTCAGCAATCAATGCAAAGAAATAGAGGAAAACAACAGAATGGGAAAGACTAGGGATCTCTTCAAGAAAATCAGAGATACCAAAGGAACATTTCATGCAAAGATGGGCTTGATAAAGGACAGCAATGGTATGGACATAAGAAAAGCAGAAGATATTAAGAAGAGATGGCAAGAATACACAGAACTGTACAAAAAAGATCTTCACAACCCAGATAATCACGATGGTGTGATCACTGACCTAGAGCCAGACATCCTGGAGTGTGAAGTCAAGTGGGCCTTATAAAGCATCACTATGAACAAAGCTAGTGGGGGTGATAGAATTCCAGTTGAGCTATTCCAAATCCTGAAGGATGATGCTGTGAAACTGCTGCACTCAATATGCCAGCAAATTTGGAAAACTCAGCAGTGGCCACAGGACTGGAAAAGGTCAGTTTTCATTCCAATCCCAAAGAATGCTCAAACTACCACACAATTGCACTCATCTCACACGCTAGTAAAGTAATGCTCAAAATTCTCCAAGCCAGCCTTCAGCAATATGTGAACCATGAACTTCCTGATGTTCAACCTGGTTTTAGAAAAGACAGAGGAACCAGAGATCAAATTGCCAAAATCCACTGGATCATGGAAAAAGCAAGAGAGTTCCAAAAATACATCTATTTCTGCTTTATTGACTGTGCCAAAGCCTTTGACTGTGTGGATCACAATAAACTGTGGAAAATTCTGAAAGAGATGGGAATACCAGACCACCTGAACTGCCTCTTGAGAAATGTGTATGCAGGTCAGGAAGCAAGTTAGAACTGGACATGGAACAACAGACTGGTTCCAAATAGGAAAAAGAGTACATCAAGGCTGTATATTGTCACCTGGCTTATTTAACTTATATGCAGAGTACATCATGAGAAATGCTGGACTGGAAGAAACACAAGCTGGAATCAAGATTGCCAGGAGAAATATTAATAACCTCAGATATGCAGATGACACCACCCTTTTGGCAGAAAGTGAAGAGGAACTCAAAAGCCTCTTGATGAAAGTAAAAGTGGAGACTGAAAAAGTTGGCTTAAAGCTCAACATTCAGAAAAGGAAAATCATAGCATTCGGTCACATCACTTCATGAGAAATAGATGGGGAAACAGTGTAAACTGTCAGATTTTATTTTGGGGGCCATGAAATTAAAAGACACTTACTCCTTGGAAGAAACCTAGATGAGCAACCTAGATAGCATATTCCAAAAGCAGAGACATTACTTTGCCAACAAAGGTCCATCTAGTCAAGGCTATGGTTTTTCCTGTGGTCATGTATGGATGTGAGAGTTGGACTGTGAAGAAGGCTTAGCACCAAAGAATTGATGCTTTTGAACTGTGGTATTGGAGAAGACACTTGAGAGTCCCTTGGACTGCAAGGAGAGCCAACCAGTCCATTCTGAAGGAGATCAGCCCTGGGATTTCTTTGGAAGGAATGATGCTAAAGCTGAAACTCCAGTACTTTGGCCACCTCATGCGAAGAGTTGACTCATTGAAAAAGACTCTGATGCTTGCAGGGATTGGGGGCAGGAGGAGAAAGGGACGACAGAGGATGAGATGGCTGGATGGCATCACTGACTCGATGGACGTGAGTCTGAGTGAACTCCGGGAGTTGGGGATGGACAGGGAGGCCTGGCGTGCTGCGATTCATGGGGTCGCAAAGAGTCGGACATGACTGAGTGACTGAACTAAAACAGTATGATAAGCTGCAGAGGCCAACATGATCACCTTAATGACACCTATTTTTAGAAAAAAATTAATATTCATATTCTTATTCTTTGCAAAATGGGTACATATTCTCCAAAATACTGTCTGCTGTTCAGTGTATCATTGTTCTTGAATGGAAATTAATGGGACAATATAACTGCCAGATAAATGGATATAAAATGATTTTGTTTAAACAAACAGCTCTGCACAAAAAGTTGAAATATAGGTTTCATTTATGCCATTTCTTACTTATCTGGAAACATTTCATATTACATAATTTTATATTGTTTTCTTATTTAAATCAAACTCAATCTTGTAATGTTTGATTACTTCCATTTTTACAGTTGTGAACATAAAAAGATACTTCATGCACCTTATAGCAAAGCTAGTATTAATTGTGTACTTTCCACTATAATATTGCATAGTTGTAATAGTCCTATGGTTATTCATATTTGTTGATTTTAAAGCTATGTAGTATGAAAACAGATGGTAAAGAATATAACAAAAAATAAACTGGAAAATAAATCACTTAAATTGACATGGTATTTTAACATGATGAATCTAGTCAACAATTGAATGTAATAACTTCTTTTATTAACAGCAAAATGCATTCATTTGAATCCAACATCTTCATCACTGATCATTCCATGACTACAAAGGAAATCATTAGATCCTGATAAGAAACAAATAGGAAGATATAGTTGGGTGGATTCTATTTTCACAAAATACTGCCTTATCTATAGAGATAAACTAAAAGGGTACAGCTCTCATCAGATTTAGATTCATACCAGATCCAGATGAAAAATGTGACTGAAGTAAACATGTTTATACTGATGGGCTTTATGGATGATTTAGAGGTGCAAGTCTACCTATTTTTACTTTTTCTGGCAACCTATCTTTTTACACTGGTAGGAAATTTGGGACTGGTTATGTTGGTCATTGTGGATTATTGGATCCAAAACCCAATGTACTCTTTTCTGAGTGTCTTGTCATTCCTGGATGCCTGCTATTCTTCAGTGGTCACTCCAAAAATGTTGATTAATTTCCTGTCAGAGAATAAAACCATATCATATCTTGGATGTGCAGCACAAATGCTTCTCTTTGTTACTTTTGGGACCACAGAATGCTTTCTTCTGGCTGCAATGGCATATGATCGCTACATGGCCATCTACGACACCCTCCTGTATTCAGCCAGCATGGCTCCCAGACTCTACGTGCCACTCATCATTGCTTCCTATGTTGGTGGCATCGTGCATGCTACTGTACACACAGTGGCTACTTTCAGCCTCTCCTTCTGTGCCTCCAATGAAATCAGACATGTCTTCTGTGACATCCCTCCCCTCCTCGCTATTTCTTGCTCTGACACTCACACAAACCAGCTTCTGCTCTTCTACCTTGTGGGCTCCATTGAGATAGTCACTGTCCTGATTGTCCTGATCTCCTATAGCTTCATTCTGTTGGCCATTCTGAGGATGCATTCCGCTGAAGGGAGAAGGAAAGTCTTTTCTACTTGTGGTCTCATCTAACTGGAGTGACTATTTATCATGGAACCATCCTCTTCACATATATGAGACCAACTTCCAGCTATGACTCAAACCATGACATGATCGTGTCAACATTTTACACCATTATCATTCCCATGCTGAATCCTATCATCTACAGTTTAAGGAATAAAGATGTAAAAGAGGCAATAAAAAAATTGTTCAGAGAAGTTGGTTTATAACCATAGTGTATTTTTAGTACTGGATAAAGCTGCAAAGAACTTAAATGTTGATATCTTGATGCTAAGTAACTAGAGAAGAAAATGCTCCATTTCAGTTACTAACGTTTGTGTAACCTAGAATAAAACATTACTAGTCCAACAAAAATAAGACTGGGAGCTGACTGTGGCTCAGATCATAAACTCCTTATTGCCAAATTCAGACTTAAATTGAAGAAAGTGGGAAAACCACTAGACCATTCAGGTATGACCTAAATCAAATCCCTTATGACTATACAGTGGAAGTAACAAATAGATTTAAGGGACTAGATCTGATAGACAGAGGGCCTGATGAACTATGAAAAGAAGTTCATGACATCATACAGGAGACAGGGATTAAGACGATCCCAAAGAAAAAGACATACAAAAAAGCAAAATGGCTGTCAGAGGAGGCCTTACAAATAGCTGTGAAAAGAAGAGAAATGAAAAGCAAAGGAGAAAAAGAAAGATATACCCATTTGAATGCAGAGTTCCAAATAATAGCAAGAGAGATAACAAAGCCTTCCTCAGCCATCAATGCAAAGAGATAGAGGAAAACAATAGAAACGGAAAGACTAGAGATCTCTTCAAGAAAATTACAGATACCAAGGGAACATTTCATGCAAAGATGGGCTCAATAAAGGACAGAAATGGTATGGACCTAACAGAAGCAGAAGATATTAAGAAAAAGGAGCAAGAATACACAGAAGAATTGTACAAAAAAGATCTTCATGAGCCAGATAATCATAATGGTGTGATCATTCACCTAGAACCAGACATCCTGGAATGTGAAGTCAAGTGGGTCTTAGAAAGCATCACTACGAACAAAGCTAGTGGAGGTCATGGAATTCCAGTTAAGCTATTTCAAATCCTGAAAGATGATGCTGTGAAAGTGCTGCACTAAATATGCCAGCAAATTTGGAAACCTCAACAGTGGCCACAGGAGTGGAAAAGGTCAGTTTTCATTTCAATCCCAAAGAAAGGCAATGCCAAAAAATGCTCAAACTACCACACAATTGCACTCGTCTCAGACGCTAGTAAAGTAATGCCCCAAATTCTCAAAGCCAGGAGTCAAAAATACGTGAACAGTGAACTTCCAGATGTTTAAGCTGGTGCTAGAAAAGGCAGAGGAACCAGAGATCAAATTGCTGACATCTGCTGGATCTTGCGAAAAGTAAGAGACTTCCAGAAAAACATCTATTTCTGCTTTACTGACTATGCCAAAGCCTTTGACTGTGTGGATCACAATAAACTGTGGAAAATTCTGAAAGAGATGGGAATAGCAGACCAACTGACCTGCCTCTTGAGAAACCTGTATGCAGATCAGGAAGCAACAGTTAGAACAGAACATGGAACAGACTGGTTCCAAATAAGAAAAGGAGTACATCAAGGCTGTGTATTGTCACCCTGCTTATTTAACTTATATGCAGAGTATATCATGAGAATCGCTGGCTGGAAGAAGCACAAGCTGACATCAAGATTGCCGGGAGAAATATCAAGAACCTCAGATATGCAGATGACACCACCCTTATGGCAGAAAGTGAAGAAGAACTAAAGAGCCTCTTGATGAAAGTGAAAGAGGAGAGTGAAAAAGTTGCCTTAAATCTCAACATTCAGAAAACAAAGATCATGGTAAAAGGTCCCATCATCACTTCATGGCAAATAGATGGGGAAACAATGGAATCAGTGGCTGACTTTATTTTTCTGGTCTCCAAAATCACTGCAGATGGTGATTGCAGCATGAAATTAAAAGACACTTACTCCTTGGAAGGAAAGTTATGACCAACCTAGACAGCATATTAAAAAGCAGAGACATTACTTTGTCAACAAAGGTCTGTCTAGTCAAGGCTATGGTTTTTCCAGTAGTCATGCATGTATGTGAGAGTTGTACTATTAAGAAAGCTGAGCGCTAAAGAGTTGATGCTTTTGAACTGTGGTGTTGGAGAAGACTCTTGAGAGCCCCTTGGACTGCAAGGAGATCCAACCAGTCCATCCTAAAGGAAATCAACCTTGAATATTCATTGGAAGGACTGATGCTGAAGCTGAAATTCCAATACTTTGGCCACATGATGGGAAAAGCTGAGTCATTTGGAAAGACCCTGATGCTGGGAAAGATTGAGGGCAGGAGGAGAAGGGGACGACAGAGGATGCGATGGTTTGATGGCATAACCAATTCAATGGACATGGATTTGAGTAAACTCCACTCGTTGGTGATGGACAGGGAGGCCTGGCATGCTGCAGTTCATGGGGTTGCAAAGAGTCAGACACGACTGAGCAACTGAACTGAACTGAACTGAGTCCATCAATGTAACATTTTACAAATATATTTCATATCATTTATATGCTGATTATTACATTTAAACTGATCCATATTAAGTATTCACTGATGTAAGTACTGCAGTTGTCATTCATTCTGTGATTTGTTTCACATTCTATTGTTATAGCTATAATCTTGGGATTCGGTAGATTGATATTAAGCTAAGTCGCTTCAGTCGTGTCTGACTCTGTGATACCCCACAGATGGCAGCCCACCAGGCTCCACCTCCCTGGGATTCTCCAGGCAAGAACACTGGAGTGGGTTGCCATTTCCTTCTCCAATGCATGAAAGAGAAAAGTGAAAGTGAAGTCACTCAGTCGTGTCTGACTCTTAGCGACCCCATGGACTGCAGCCTACCAGACTCCTCCGTCCATGGGATTTTCCAGGCAAGAGTACTGGAGTGGGGTGCCATTGCCTTCTCTGTGATTGATATTAGCTCACATTAATTATAGGAAGTCTTCAGCACACATCATGAAGTTACTTCTCCATTATGGAGCCCCTGTGAAGAACCTCCATGTGAGCTCACACAATATGTTCCATCCAGGTATATGGGCATGACTTTTCCAGTTTGGCTCAACATCATATATCTTTATTCCATTATTAAGGTGTTTTCTGATTACTGTCAAATCATAGAAACAGATTAGGTCCATTTTGAAACTCCAAAAATTATACTGAAGGTAGATGGTAATATTTATTGAGAATATGCTTAAGGTTAAGTCAGTTTAGTTCAGTCGCTCAGTCGTATCTGACTCTTTGTGACCCCATGAACCGCAGCATGCCAGGCCTCCCTATCCATCAACAACTCCCGGAGTTTACCCAAACCCATGTCCATTGAGTCAGTTATGCCATCCAACCATCTCATACTGTTGTCCCCTTCTCCTCCTGCCCTCAATTTTTCCCAGCATCAGGGTCTTTTCCAATGAATCAGCTCTTCCCATCAGTGGCCAAAGAATTGGAGTTTCAGCTTCAACATCAGTCCTTCCAGTGAACATTCAGGACTGATCTCCTTTAGGATGGACTGGTTGGATCTCCATGCTGTCCAAGGGGCTCTCAAGAGTCTTCTCCAACACCACAGTTCAAAAGCTTCAGTTCTTTGGTGCCCAGCTTTCTTTATAGTCCAACTCTCACATCCATACAAGACTACTGGAAAATCCATAGCTTTGACTAGACCGACCTTTGTTGACAAAGTAATGTCTCAGCTTTTTAATATGCTGTCTAGGTTGGTCATAACTTTTCTTCCAAAGAGCAAGCATCTTTTAATTTCATGGCTCCAGTCACAACTTTTCAGTGATTTTGGAGACCAGTAAAAGAAAGTCTGACACTCTTTTCATTGTTTCCCCATCTGTTGGCCATGAAGTGATGGGATTAGATGCCATGATTTTCGTTTTCTGAATGTTAAGATTTAAGCCAACTTTTTCACTTTCCTCTCTCACTTTCATTAAGAGGCTCTTTAGTTCTTCTTCACTTTCTGCCATAAGGGTGGTGTCATCTGCATATCTGAGGTTATTGATATTTCTCCTGGTAATCTTGAGTCCAGCTTGTGCTTCATCCAGTCCAGAATTTCTCATGATGTACTCTGCATATAAGTCAAATAAGCAGGGTGACAATACACAGCCTTGACATACTCCTTTTCCTATTTGGAACCAGTCTGTTGTTCCATGTCCAGTTCTGTTTCTTCCTCACCTGCATACAGGTTTCTCAAAAGGCAGGTCAGGTGGTCTAGTATTCCCATCTCTTACAGAAGTTTCCAGAGTTTGTGGTGATCCATACAATCAAAGCCTTTGGAACAGTCAATAAATCAGAAATACACGTATTTCTGGAAATCTCTTGCTTTTTTGACAATACAGCAGATGTTGGCAACTTGATCTCTGGTTCCTCTGCCTTTTCTAAAACAAGCTTGAACATCTGGAAGTTCAGAGGCTTCTTGTTGAAGCCTGGCTTGGAGAATTTTGAGCATTACCTTACCAGCATGTGAGATGAGTGCAATCATGAAATGTTTGTCCTACTAAGACAAGTGTGAAATAAAAATCATAGTTAGGGCTAGATAAGAAAAATGTAAAGAAATTTTAAAGGAATTTATTTTTTTAATTGTATAAAATTAATTTAATAAATAACAAAAATGACTTTAATAAATATTTTAGTACTGATCATTTTTCATTGACTTAGAATACATTATATCCATTCATTAGGAAGTTTAGAATATATATATATATTTTTTTCTTTTCAGGGGGAAAAAAACCTTATTTGTACCTTGTGATATGTTCTGTTAATTTGGCTTGGTGTTCATCTTTGAACATCTTTGAAGCATGTCTTGCTTTCTTTGTCTATATATTTTTCCTTTGTTCTATTTTCCAGACTTTAATTTAATAAAATTTATTCATTTTTTCCTTAAAAAACTGGAAATAGAACTGTCATATGACCCAGCAATCCCCTACTGGCATACACACTGAGGAAACCAGAAGGGAAAGAGACACATGTACCCCAATGTTCATTGCAACACTGTTTACAATAGCCAGGACATGGAAGCAACCTAGATGTCCATCAGCAGATGAATGGATAAGAAAGCTGTGGTACATATACACAATGGAGTATTACTCAGCCATTAAAAAGAATACATTTGAATCAGTTCTAATGAGGTGGATGAAACTGGAGCCTATTATACAGAGTGAAGTAAGCCAGAAAGAAAAACACCAATACAGTATACTAATGCATATATATGAAATGTAGAAAGATGGTAATGATAACCCTGTATGCGAGACAGCAAAAGAGACACAAATATATAGAACAGTCTTCTGGACTCTGTGGGAGAGGGAGAGGGTGGGATGATTTTGGAGAATGGCACTGAAATATGTATAATATCATACGTGAAATGAATCGCCAGTCCAGGTTTGATGCATGATGCAGGATGCTCGGGGCTGGTGCACTGGGATGACCCAGAGGGATGGTATGGGGAAGGAAGTGGGAAGGAGGTTCAGGATGGGGGACACATGTATACCCGTGGTGGATTCATGTTGATGTATGGCAAAACCAATACAATATTGTAAAGTAATTAGCTTCCAATTAAAATAAATAAATTTATATTAAAAAAGTCCCATGATCTCTTTTCCTTCATCTCATGTAACTAATATTTTGTTGTTCCTCAGTCACACAGTCATGCTCAACTCTTTGTGACACCATGGACTGCAGCATGCCAGGCTTTTCTGTCCTCCATTAACTTCTGGAGTTTGCTCAAACTCATGTCCATTGAGTCCGTGATGCCATCCAACCATCTCATCCTCTGTCGTCCCCTTCTCCTCCTGCCTTCACTCTTACCCAGCATCAGAGTCTTTTCCAGTGTGTCAGCTCTTCCCATTTGGTGGCCAAAGTAATAGAGCTTCAGCTGCAACACTTCAACATCTGTCCTTCCAACGAATCACTTGATGGTCATTTGAGTTGTTTCTGTCCTTTGGCTTTCATTCATAGTGCTCATGAACATTTTCATGCATGCATTTAAGTGAATTTATGCTTTCAGTTAACTTTAGTTACTGAAGATTAGACCAAAACCAGATGGCTTTGTAATGAAATGTACCAAATATTATTTTTTTAAAAATTCAATCATTCAACAGTGCAGAAGAGGACAGCATTCTGGAGGTTAATGATCAGCAACATAAAAGAAACTTAGTTTGCAGGATTGGTGTCATTTATTCACTAAATCATGTCAGACTCTTTTTGGTCACATGTACTGTAGCCCACCAGGTTCCTCTGTCCATGGGCTTTTCCAGGCAAGAATGCTAGCCTGGGTCTTCTCCAGGGGATCTTACTGACCAGGGCCCATATCTGTTGCTCCTGCATTGGCAGCAGTATTCTTTAGCACTGATTCACCAAGGAAGCCCAGTTTCTAGAATTATGTTCTGAAAAAGACTCATCTGCATACCCTAGTCAGCTAAAATCTGGTAGTTTATAACCAAAGATACTTTTTTCTTTGCTGAGCCAGTCTTTCTGAATTCCATTTTTACATCAAGCTAGCCTGTACCCTGACTATTACAGATTCTCTTCCTAGAACAATATCATCTTTGGGCAAACTGTTCTTTGCTTAATGGAATTTTCCTTCTGTGAATAGGACTGGACCTGGATGTTTGAAAAGACTTAGCTAGTATTGTCCAAATCACGTTGGCTGGTATTAGCATGTTTTAGAGAATGTCTGCCAGCCGTATAAGCCTTTCAACAGCCCCTGGTATTTTATATAATACTTTCTTTAATATAGTAGTGAATTTTATTTTCTCAGTTCTGGTAATCATCGCACAATTTTGTTGAAAATGCCCAATCAGTGGTGATGAGAAAAGTTAACAGTGGAGTCAGACTATCAGTGTTCAAACGTGAGCTTGTTCTTTCACTAGTGAGTGATCATGGGCCAGTTGTTTACTGTGTTCTTTAGTTTCATCCTCTATAAATTGCAACCTTCAGATACATTCATTGAGGTTTAGATCTAGGTGCTGGGGAGATGATGTTGAACAAACTAAACAAGAATCCTCATTCATTAAACTTACATGATAGTGTGTGAGGTGCGGCAGACAAGAAGCAAAATACACTAGTAAAATATTATAAAAGGTGAAATGTAGATAACTGCTATGGAAAAGAAATGAAACACGCAAGGGGGAAGGGAATAGGTACACTTTTGAATGTTTTTATTAAGAATAAAATAGGAAGGAAAGCATGCATTTCTCTGCAAATAGGAAATTTCTGAATGAAAGGGAAAATGGAAAAATTCCAAGAACTATCAGTATTAGTGTGGACAGAACAGTTAGGGTGTCAGTCGTCAAATCAAAGTGAGTATGATTGATAGAATAATAAAGAATGAGTTAATGGAGGTAAGGAGTGGGGACAGGTCACTGTGGAGCAGTGGGCTATTATGAAGATTATAACACAAAAAGAACAACCGCATGACAAAGAAACCCCACTCCTAGGCATACACTTAGAAAAAACTATAATTCAAAAAGTGCGTACACCCAAATGTTCATTGCAACACTATTTACAGAGGCCAGAACATAGAAGCAAGCTATATGTCCATTAACAGAGTGAAACTTTTAATTCAAGAATTTATCTTTAATAATCATAACAAACATAGGAATTAGGAGAAAGGCAATGCTATTGTAAAATGCACAGAATTTCAACAACAACAACAAAAAAAGCAGTTTTCTGAAGCTTTTGACACATCACACACATTTATGTGTTTTAAATGTTTTCAGATAGCTACTGAAGAAATATCACTGCATGCAGATTTTTAACTTGATGAATTTGCACACATTTCATGTCCAAAGCATTGCAAAATGAGTCTGGATTTTTCCCATTTGCCAAAAACACATTCACTCTGGATTTCAATGACAGAAGAATAACTAATGGTAAACTTGTAAGAGTACAAAGAAAGCTGCTGAAAACTTCATAGGAAATGAGAGAAATATGACATATATAATGTAATACCATGCACATACATAACTATCAATCTAGAGCATATGTCATAGTTGTTAGTCCCTAAATGGTGTCCAACTCGTTGTGACTGCATGGACTCTAGCCCACTGGGTTCTTCTGTCCATGGGCATTTTCATGGAGTGCGTTTTCATGGCATGTCCATGGAGTGAGTTTGATTTCCTTCTCCAGGGAATCTTCTGGGACCAGGGCTCAAACTGGTAA
This sequence comes from Bos grunniens, assembly GCF_055505025.1. Taxonomy (NCBI): domain Eukaryota; kingdom Metazoa; phylum Chordata; class Mammalia; order Artiodactyla; family Bovidae; genus Bos; species Bos grunniens. The sequence goes on along the minus strand of NC_141179.1, from coordinate 79,611,165 downwards.
CTCCTGTATTGACAGGTGGATTCTTTTCCACTGGGCCACCAGGGAAGCCCCTAGAAGAATATATTATTGCTGCTGTTCAGTTGCTCTGTTGTGTCTGACTCTGTGTGACCACATGGACTATTGCCCATCAGCCTCCTCTGTCTGTGGGGATTGCCAGGCAAGAATACTGGAGTGGGTTGCCATTTCCTTCTCTGGAGGTTCGTCCTAAATCAGGGATTGAGCCTGTATCTCCTTCATTGGCAGGCCAATTTTTTTACCACTAAGCCAACAGGAATGCCCAGAAGAATATATATAAAAAACTTCTTTTTTTTTTCCAATTTTATATTTTACAAGTTTCTTGAAGAAATATTGAAGCGTTGAGCATTTACTTAGTTGTTCATGTATTTGTCTTTTAAATAAACTAAAGGTAATTTTTTTTTTGTTTCCTAGTACTTTATTATATTTTTCTCTAATGGCTTTTTGCTTTAATTTTTTTTTCTAATTTTATTTTATTTTTAAACTTTACATAATTGTATTAGTTTTGCCAAATATCAAAATGAATCCGCCACAGGTATACATGTGTTCCCATAAATTAGAATAATATTCTTTAAGAAAAAAATAAAACATTATAAGTTAAAAATAAGCAAGGATGTGAACATTCTAATGATAATAGCATTTCTTTGTAAGGCCTTAAATGCTCTACATCAATTGTGTGGTATAATACCTACAATAACACTATAGATCTGGAATTATTACTTACTTGGTGAGGTTGAGGAAACGAGTCCAAAAGTTTCAGTGATTTTTTCACATGTTACAGAGCTACAAGGGTTGCAATCAAGAACGGAAATCCTGTAATGGACAGTTCCAAAGCAAGTGCTACTAATCACTCTGCTATATTGCTTCTCCACAAAGTACATGAAATAATTTCTAAAAGTGTTATTACTGTTCCTAAAATGGACCTTTTTTCATAATAAAATTCTCTAAATTTGTATGATACTGTTTAAAAGGTAATAACCATAAGTCATAATTCTGCAAATCAGCTGTCCTTAAAAGAACACCATGAATTTAGCATGTTTCAACATTTCAAATTATTTTCTTAAGGCATATTCCAGGAAAAGGACTTCCCATGGCTCAAGGTTAAAATTTGTTGCCAATGCAAGAGATGTAGAGGATGCATGGTTCAATCCTTGGGTTGGGAAGATCCCTTGGAGCAGGAAATGACAACCCATTTCCATATTCTTGCCTGGAATATTCTGTGGACAGAGGAGCCTGGTGTGCTATGGTCCCTGGGGTCACAAAGAGTCAAACACGACTGAGCATGACCAAAGTGCCAGGAAATGCCCAAGATCATATTAGATCAAGCAAATAATCATTCAGAAAGAAAGCAAATAAATAAATAATTCAGTTTGTTTCTGGAAAGAGAAAAAAGGGGAATAAAATACAGATAAGGAAAAAAAAATAAACTGGTGAGTATGAACACTTACCTTCAATGCTATTTTAATTGTTCAGAACACTTTACCTGGGCTTCCCTCATAGCTCAGTTGGTAAAGAATCAGGCTGCAATGCAGAAGACCCTGGTTTGATTCTGGGGTCTGGAAGATCCCCTGGAGAAGGGACAGGTTACCCACTCCAGTATTCTTGGGCTTCCCTTGTGGCTTAGCTGGTAAAGAATCTGCCTGAAATGCAGGAGACCCAAATTCAATCTCTGGATTAGGAAGATTCCCTGGAAATGGGAAAGGCTCCCCACTTCAGGCCTGGAGAATTCCATGGACTGTAGAGTCCATGGGGACACAAAGAATTGGACACGACGGAGCGACTTTCATTTCATCTTCTGCATGACTCTACTGAGAGCATTTTTTATTTCCTTGTTTCGAAGACTGTATATGAGTGGATTCAGCATGGGGATGACAATAGTATAAAAAACAGAAGCTATCTGATCCTTTCCCAAGGAGTAGGATTTACTTGGTTTTAAGTAAGTAAAAATCATAGTGCCATAAAAGACAGTGACCCCCAGAAGATGTGATGCACAGGTAGAGAAAACTTTTTGCTTACTAGAAGTGGAAGTAATTTTGAGGATAGTAGACAGGATGGAGACATAGGACACTGCTATTGTAAGAAGAGACAGCACTAGGCTAGAGCCAGCAAAAGTGGATATGATGATTTCTATGTCATGTGTGTCAGTGCAGGACAAGGCTAAAATTGGGGATAGATCACAGAAAAAGTGAAAGATTATATTGGATTTGCAGAAATGCAATCTGCTCATGCAAAGTCCATTAACAAAAGAGTCCATAAAGCCAATCAGATAACATCCAAAGACTAGGGACCAGCAGCGTCTGGTGTACATGACAATCGGGTAATGCAGAGGGTTGCAGATAGCTGCATAGTGATCATAGGCCATGGAGGAGAGAAGGAAACATTCAGTGGCACCCAAGAATATAAAGCAGCTCATCTGGATGAAGCAGTTCAGGTACGAAATGTTCTTGGTGGAATTCAGTAAATTGTCTAAGGTTTTAGGGGTGATAACACTTGAGTAACTGAGGTCAAGAAATGACAAGTGACTGAGGAAAAAATACATGGGAGTGTGAAGCCGGGAATCCAGGGAGATTATCAGGATCATCCCCACATTCCCCAGCACCGTGATCAGGTATATCAGGAGAAAGAGGGTGAAGAGGACCAGCCGGATCTCTTCAGAGTCTGTCAGTCCCATGAGGATGAAGTCAGACACCTGTGTGATATTCCTTCTGCCCATGGTGTTCAAGTGCTCCTAACTGTTGAGAAACCAAAGTTGATATTCAGCAGGAATTACTTCAAAAATTAAAAAAAAAAATTACTTTGTGTATGTATGAATGACATCACTTATTTATATTAATTTAGTGTTTCCATGAAATGATGATAAGGAGGTGTGTATAGGGTATGCAGAGACAAAAACTTATTTTGATTTCCAAATATAAAAATAGGTGTGAGTTGACATTTGGATATATTATAACAAAAACTAATTCATTGAAGAATTAGAATAAGCCTGATATGGTCCTAAATGCTCCTGTTATTTAATTAATGCATTTCATGAGATTTTTATATCATAATTAGTACTCTTTTAGCCATATTTTTCTGATGAGACAAAGTGCACAGATAATTTAATTAACTCGTCCAGATATAGAACTACTAAATTTTGAACCTGCAATTCCACCTCCATAGATTGACTTCAGAGAGCATGTCCATAAGGCCATGTGTGTGTGTGCTCAGGCATGTCCGACTCTTTGCAAATCCCATGCACTGTAGCCCTCCAGGCTCTTCTGTCCATGGAATTTCCAGGCAAGAATACTGGAGTGGGTTGCCGTATCCTCCTGCAGTATATCTTCCCCACTCAGAGATCAAACCTATGTCTCCTGCAGAGCAGGCAGATTCTTTACCACTACACCACACTATAATACCATACTCCTATTTATAATTAATTTCAACAAAACCAAGAGTAAACTGCTAGCTATATGATAAAGAATGATAAAAGAAAAGTTTTAATGTACCATGTTCTGTTCTTTCATTTCAAATACTGTTTAATGTTAATGACAAGTATCCAAACTTAGTGGACTTTAATAGGGTGTATTAAAATGATAAACCATATGTTAGTACTAATTTCCAAAATATATGATATTTTTCTAACTTGACCACTGAAAATCAAATTTCTTCCAAAATTATATTTCTAAAAATGCAAATGACTTGTAGACCCTGATCATATCAACTCTGTACTTCTCCTTCCACACATCCTGACACTTTTTAATAAGTTCTGAAAGATATCTACATGCATATTCTGCTGATAAATTTCCCGTTTTATTGGATCCTACCTAAAACCTTCCAAATTTGAGAATGATACTTACTTTCAGCCAAGTTGGTGAAAAAAATACTTTCTTCCAATATTTTCTCTCTAGAAGTATGTCAAACTGCAATTTTTCTCACAAATAACACATAAGACCATTTCAGTTGAAAATTTCTATGATGCAATATTTGTTTTCTTTGAGATAAGTTCTTTTTAATTTTAGTGCATTCATTTTGTTTTATTCTGAGGCAAAAATAAATCAAATGAAGTTTTGTTCAACTCCTGATTATACATAAAATTTGCCAGGAAGTTATGTCTAGAATGAGTATCAGGGATCAACTGTGTGCATATATGTAAGTGGAGCACCATATCTCTTGCCTCTCATCCTGATGACTCCAGGCTACCTCATATTCTGGAGACTGATGATAATGCAAACTTTGGTCATCTCTGTGGACCAATTTCCAAGCAAAATTACTTGGCATGTCTCCAAGGACAAAAGTTCAAGTACTAAACGCTGCTATGCTAAGTTATAACTAATTTTTTTTTTCCCTTAGAAGCCACACAGTGAAGAGCCTAATGCTGTGGCCTTCCAACGTTACGCTCTAAATCTATGCCTGCTTTGGTAGAGAAACTATTTTTAGAGAAATACTTTCTTATTCTGTGACTGAAACTATCAGGGATGGAATGATGCATTTTTCACAATAAAACTTTTATGTTTAAATTGTGCCAATATTATAGGAGTGGACTTCCCAGGTGACACTAGTGGTAAAGAATCTGCTTGCCAATGCAGGAGACATGAGAGACACGGGTTCAATTCCTGGCCTGGGAAGATGCCCTGGAGGAGGAAATGATAACCCACTCTAGTATTCTGGCCTATTGATCCCATGGACAGAAGAGCCTGGTGGGCTATAGTCCTTAGTATTGAAAAGAGCTGGACACAAAAGAAGCGACTTAGCACACATGCAATATAGTAGTAAATATGTACGTTGGGGAAAAAAAAAGTCAATATAATAAAATTCAAAGAACAATATGAAATAATCCAAACTAATTTAACATTTTGATTAAAGTTTCCCAATTATCTTTTTCTTCATAAAATGCTTATTTGTAGACCTCTAGATGTGCAATAAAGGACAAAAATGGTATGGACCTAACAGAAGCAGAAGAGATTAAGAAGAGGTGGCAAGAATACACAGAAGAACTGTACAAAAAGATCTTCATGACCCATATAATCATGATGATGTGATCACTCACCTAGAGCCAGACATCCTGGAATGTGGGTCAAGTAGGCCTTAGGAAGCATCACTACAAACAAAGCTGGTGGAGGTGATGGAATTCCAGTTGACCTATTTCAAATCCCTGAATATAATGCTGTGAAAGTGCTGCACTCAATATGCCAGCAAATCTGGAAAGCTCAGCAGTTGCCACAGGAATGGAAAAGGTCTGCTTGATTCCAACCACAAACAAAGGCAATGCTAGAGAATGTTCAAACTACTGCACAATTGCACTCATCTCACACGCTAGTAAAGTAATGCTCAAACTTTTCCAAGCCAGGCTTCAGCAATACGTGAACTATGAACTTTCAGATATTCAAGCTGGTTTTAGAAAAGGCAGAGGAATCAGAGATCAAATTTCCAACATCTGCTGGATCATCAAAAAAGCAAGAGAGTTCCAGAAAAACATCTATTTCTGCTTTATTGACTATGCCAAAGCCTCTGACTGTGTGGATCACAATAAACGGTGGAAAATTCTGAAAGAGATGGGACTACCAGACCACCTGACCTGCCTCTTGAGAAATCTGTATGCAGGTCAGGAAGCAACAGTTAGAACTGGACACGGAACAACAGACTGGTTCCAAATAGGGAAAGGAGTATGTGAAGGCTGTATATTGTCACCCTGCTTATTTAACTTATATGCAGAGTATATCATGAGAAATGCTGGGCTGGAGGAAGCACAAGCTGGAATCAAGATTGCTGGGAGAAATACCAATAACCTCAGATATGCAAATGACACCACCCTTATGGCAGAAAGTGAAGAGGAACTAAAGAGCCTCTTGATGAAAGTGAAAGAGGAGAGTGAAAAAGTTGGCTTAAAGCTCAACATTCAGAAAACGAAGATCGTGGCATCTGGTTCCATCACTTCATGGAAAATAAATGGGGAAACAGTGGCTTACTTTATTTTTTGGGGCTCCAAAATCACTGCAGATGGTAATTGCAGCCATGAAATTAAAAGACACTTATTCCTTGGAAGGACAGTTAAGACCAACCTAAACAGCATATTAAAAAGCAGAGACAGTACTTTGTCAACAAAGATCTGTCTAGTCAGGGCTGGTTTTTCCAGTGGTCATGTATGGATGTGAGAATGGGACTATAAAGAAAGCTGAGCACCAAAGAATTGATGCTTTTGAACTGTGGTGTTGGAGAAGACTCTTGAGAGTCCCTTGGACTGCAAGGAGATCCAACCAGTCCATCCTAAAGGAGATCAGTCCTGGGTGTTCATTGGACGGACTGATGTTGAAGCTGAAACTCCAATACTTTGGCCACCTGATGGGAAACACTGACTCATTGGAAAAGACTCTGATGCTGGGAAAGATTGGGGGCAGGAGGAGAAGGGGACGACAGAGGATGAGCTGTCTGGATGGCATCACCGACTCGATGGACACAAGTTTGAGTGAGCTCCAGGAGTTGGCGTGCTGCGGTTCATGGGGTCGCAAAGAGTCAGAGACGACTGAGCGATGAACTGAACTGAGATTTGCATAATTGTCATTATACTGAGACTCAAATTAAAATATTCCTGTGACTCTGTCATTAACTCAGAATAATTAAACCAATTTTCCTGTAGATTTAAAAGTGGCTCTTAAAGGAATGTCTGCTCATACTCCAGAATTTCAGGAGATAGTTTGTTAGTTTGGATAAAAGAGGTACTTTTGTGCTTATTGTATCTTTGATGAACCTTGGACTGGCAAATCTACTCATCATAAATTAGTGCTATTAAAGCAATTGTGAAACAAAATTCATTCTTATGGCTAGATTAGGAAAAATTAAGATAAATTTAATTTTTTTAATTGCATAAAGAAACTTCAACTTTATAAAGATATTCCCTTGTAGCTCAGCTAGTAAAGAATCTCCCTACAATGCAGGAGACCCCAGTTCACTCTAGTCTTCTTGGGCTTCCCTGATAACTCAACCAGTAAAGTATTTGGTTGCAATGCAGGAAACGTGGATTCAATCCCTGGGTTAGGAAGATCCCCTGCAGAAGGGCAAGGCTACTCACTCCATATTCTGGCCTGGAGAATTCCATGGACAGAGAAGCCTGGCAGGTTAGTCCATGGGGTAGCAAAAAATCAGACAGGACTAAGCGACTTTCACGTTTAATACATACTTTAATACTGGTTATTCTTTGTTGACTTACTCATAACACATTATATGTATTCAATAGGTAATTTTTAATCTTTTTATATTTGGGGAAAGATAAATCTTGTGATATTTTGTGATATCTCTTCTCTTTCTTTGACTTAGTTTTCATTTTTGGAGGATCAAAATATATGCATATTCTGGGTTCTTGATCTATGTTGTCCTACTATCTTCCTCAGTATATTCTTTCTAATTTATTTATTTATAATTAGAGGATAATTGCTTTACAAGTTGTGTTGGCTTCTATCATACATACACACGAATCAACCATAGGTATACATATGTCCTCCCCTTCTTGAACCCTTTTCCCACCTCCCACTCCATCCCACCCCTCTAGGTTGTCACAGAGTACAAAATTTGAGCTCTTTGTGTCATATAGCAAATTTCCACTGGCTATCTAATGTTACATATGATAATGTATAGGTTTCCACACTACTCTCTCAATTTGTACCCCCTCTCCATCCCCTGTTGTGTCCACAAGTCTGTTCCCTGTGTCTGTGTCTCCATTGCAGCCCTGCCAATATGTTCCTTATTACCATCTTTTTAGATTCTGTATATATGCTGCTGCTGCTGCTAAGTCGCTTCAGTCATGTTCAACTCTGTGCGACCCCATAGATGGCAGCCCACCAGGCTCCCCCATCCCTGGGATTCTCCAGGCAAGAATACTGGAGTGGGTTGCCATTTCCTCCTCCAGTGCATGAAAGTGAAAAGTGAAAGTGAAGTCGCTCAGTCGTGTCTGACTCTTAGCGACCCCATGGACTGCAGCCTACCAGGCTCCTCCATCCATGGGATTTTCCAGGCAAGAGTACTGGAGTGGGGTGCCATTGCCTTCTCCATTCTATATATATATATATATATATATATATATATATATATATATATCCAGAAAAAAAAAAGTCAGCCACTGTTTCCACCATTTCCCCATCTATCTGCCAATGGGACCAGATGCCATGATCTTAGTTTTCTGAATGTTGACCTTTAAGCTAACTTTTACACTCTATTCTTTCACTTTCATTAAGAGGCTCTTTAGTTTTTCTTCACTTTCTGCCATAAGGGTGGTGTCATCTGCATATCTGAGGTTATTGATATTTCTCCCAGCGATCTTGATTCCACTTTGTGCCTCATCCAGCTCAGCATTTCTCATGATGTACTCTTCATATAAGTTAAATAAGCAGGGTGACAGTATACAGCCTTGACATTCTCCTTTCCCAATTTGAAACCAGTCTGTTTTTCCATGTCCGGTTCTAACTGTTTCTTCTTCACCTGCATACAGATTTCACAGAAGGTAGGTCAGGTGGTCTGATATTCCCATCTCTTTAAGAATTTTCCACAGTTTATTGTTATTCACATAGTAAAAGGCTTTGGTGTTTTAGGTGAAATTTATGGTATACAACTTTAAGAAAATGCCTACGGTTTCTCTAAATATTATTTATGTTAGATAATGGAAAACAAGTCCTGACAAATAATTTCAAAGTGAGTACATCTCATAAAAACATAGTCAATGATGAACACTGGTGTAAATGTATGTGTCTTTTTCAATTATGGTTTTCTCAGGACATATATATATGGACATATTAGATATATATAGACGTATCAGATTAAAATATTCTTGTGAATCTTTTATCAACTCATGATAATTAAACCTATTTTATATAGATTTAAAAGTGACTCTTACAGGAAACTCTGCTCATATTCCAGAATTTCAGGAGACAATTTCTTGGTTCAGATAAAGGAGTTACTTTTGCATTTATTGTAACATTTTTGAACTTTAGAAGGGCAATTTAGTCACCAAAAGTTAGTTCTACTAAAACTAGTGTGAAATAAAAATCAGGTTTATGGCAAGATAAGATAAAACTAAACAGAAATTTTTAATTTTTGCTTTAAATTGTATAAAAATGTTTAACATAATAAAGACATTTTGACTTTAACCAATACTTTAATCTGATCATTCTTTACTGACTTACACAGAATACATTATATCCATTCATCAGTCAGTCAGTCAGTCAGTTCAGTCACTCAGTTGTGTCCAACTCTTTGCGACCCCATCAGTCGCAGCACGCCAGGCCTCCCTGTCCATTACCAACTCCCGGAGTTTACCCAGACTCATGTCCATCGAGTCAGTGATGCCATCCAGCCATCTCATCCTCTGTCGTCCCCTTCTCCTCCTGCCCCCAATCCCTCCCAGCATCAGGGTCTTTTCCAATGAGTCAACTCTTCAATGAGGTGGCCAAAGTACTGGAGTTTCAACTTTAGCATCATTCCTTCCAAAGAAATCCCAGGGCTGATCTTCTGCAGAATGGACTGGTTGGATCTCCTTGCAGTTCAAGGGACTCTCAAGAGTCTTCTCCAACACCATAGTTCAAAAGCATCAATTCTTCGGTGCTCAGCCATCTTCACAGTTCAACTCTCACATCCATACATGACCACAGGAAAAACCATAGCCTTGACTAGACGAACCCTTGTTGGCAAAGTAGTCTCTGCCTTTGAATATACTATCTAGGTTGGTCATAACTTTCCTTCCAAGGAGTAAGCCTCTTTTAATTTCATGGCTGTGGTCACCATCTGCAGTGATTTTGGAGCCCCCAGAAATAAAGTCTGACACTGTTTCCACTGTTTCCTCATCTATTTCCCATGAAGTGATGGGACCAGATGCCATGATCTTCGTTTTCTGAATGTTGAGCTTTAAGCTAGCGTTTTCACTCTCCACTTTCACTTTCATCAAGAGGCTTTTTAGTTCCTCTTCACTTTCAACAGTGCAGAAAAGGACAACATTTGGGGGCTAACCAATCAAAAACATAAAAGAAACATAATTTCCAGGATTGTTCTGTGAAAAAGAGTCATCCACACACCCTAAACAGTTAACATCTAGGAATTTGCAACTGAGGATATTGTTTTCTTTATTGAGCCACTCTGTTTCTGAATCCCACTATTACACCAACATAGCCTGTTCCCTGACTATCACAGATTTTTTTTTTAGACTAATACTATTGAGGGATAAACTGTTCTTTAATTTTCCTTCTGTGAATAGGACTGTGACTGTATGTTTGCCAAGGCCTATCTAGTAATGCCAAAACTATACTGTCTTCAATCAGCATTTCCAGAGAATGTCTGCCAGCTACATACACCTTTCGACAGCCCCTGGTATTTTCTTTAATGTTTTCTTTAATATAGCTGTGAATTCTACTTTTTCAACTCTGATAATTGTAGTACAGTTACGTTGAAAAAATATCCAATCAGAGAGTGGTGATAAAGACACAAGTTGTCTTTATGAACACTAGAGTTAGGGTATCTGGGTTCAAATGTGAGCTAGCTTGTTCTTTAACTAGTGGAGTGACCATGGACCACTATTTACTCTTTCTGCTCTGCAGTTTCCTTATCTGTAAATTGCAACCTTCAGATATATTTTGAGGCATAGATCTAGTGCTGGGGATACAATGTTGAACAAATTAAGCAAGAATCCTGAACTTATTACGTTTATATGATAATGTGTGTGTGCAGGGGGGAGAGGAGCAGAAAAGAAAAATAATGCAAAAATGCACTAGCAAAATATTATTAATGGTCGGATGTAGATACTTGGTATGGGAAACAAATGAAACATGAAAAAGAATAGAGAACAGGTACAATTTTAAATAAAGTGGCAAGGATGTTATTATTCAATAGAATAAGACCAAAAAAAAAAAAATGTAGTTGTCTATAAACAGGAATTTCTGAATGAAGGAAAATGGAAAAATCTCAGGTAGTATCAGGACTAGTATACACAGAAGAGTTAGGATGTCATGTGGTTAAATCAAAGTGAATATAATTGATACAATAGTAAGGAATGAGTTCACCGAGGTTAGTAGTGGATGCAAGGTTATTATGGACCAATGGGATCTTATGAAGATTTTCATTTTTACTCTTAGTGAGATGAGATCTGTAGGATTATTGAATAAAGTAATATATTCCAACATACTCTTTAACAGTATGATCGCTCTGGCTCTCACATTGACATTTAAATTCAAGAGGGACAAGGCCAAGCAGAGACAAGTCCAGAGACTGCAGCAACGATTCTAAGACTATGATGGTTCTTTGAACCAGTGTGGGTAGCAGAAAAGATGTTGAGAAGTAGCCAGACTTCAAATATACCATGTATTTTGAATCTATACACTATCTTGATAGATTGGATGTGAGGTGTGTGAGATAAAGAGAAAATTTCAGGAGTCTTTTTAAGTCATTGACTGAATAAGTAGGAGGATGGCCTTCCATCACCTGAAATTAACATGTAGATGTTGCTGGTACTTACCTGTAAGTTCTCTTGTGAAGATAAACTCTTTTCAGTCTATATCTAAAGCCCTTTAAATATTGGCTGGTAAATGGAAAATACCTAGCAAAAATGTATTATGATCATTCTATTTATCAATTTATGACAGTAAATGCAGCTGTTTATGTTTTTTCATCTTTCTCCGTATCATACTTTTATTAAATAGCATTTTGGCATGGCACCATAAAAAAGCATATTATATTTTAAATTACTTCAGACTCCATTTTACATAAAATGTGGTATGCACTAATATAACAAAGAACATTTAGGAAAATAAAAATATTTGAAATATTTCATATGGCCTATAGATGATATAATACAATGCACATGTATAATAATATTACTTATGTTTCTATTATCATATAAATGTATTCTAAACTACATTATTATAAGAATAGTATAGTCAATTTATAGAGTTTAAGTTGTTTTAAAATTTACCTAATTTAAGAATTGTCCACATCATAGAATCTGTTCATAATATTTGTTTGCAGAAAATAAGAGGATACATTTCCTAATCATAGAAATAGAAATGAAAGCATAGTAAAAGCATAATTTATAAAAGAGGCTAGAAAACTGAAAAGGGCCCATAAATATATGAAACTACATTATGTTTATGAATGATAACAAAGGAGACAAAAAGTATACTGTTAAGCTAATGGAAGCAAAAACAAGTAGCAATTGCTCTAAGTATAGAATCTAGAAAATACTGAAATCAGAGAAAAGCAGTCATGATAACTTCAAATGGCCTTGATAAATGATAAGTAACTTTTTAAACAAATTATCAGAAAATAATTCATATTTAAAACACTTAAATTTATTAACAGTTTTGAACTAGTAAAACAATGTAAACTTTTAACTCCTAAAAGAAAATTGCACTTTTGCATCTTATTATTATTAAAATAATCAAATATAGTTTTGTAGATAAAAAATTAATTTAAAAAAATGAAAGTTTAAAATTATTATAGTGTGAATAAAATTATCTAGTTACAAAAATTTAAACAAAAAATATTAAATGCTTGGTAAATTAAAAATATGATCTTAACCTTTAAATAGCAGAATAGATTAAAATTGAAATTCAATATTATGTACAAGGAAAACTTTAAAATAAGGGAAATTTTTAGTGCTCTACCAGACTAAAATTAATAAGCTAACACAAAAACTGAATTCATTGTAAATTTTTAGTTTTACTTCTTATCTCTAACTGTTGCTTCCTGACCTGCATACAGGTTTCTCAAGAGGCAGGTCAGATGGTCTGGTATTCACATCTCCTTCAGAATTTTCCAGTTTACTGTGATCCACACAGTCAAAGGCTTTGGCATAGTCAGTGAGAAATCCTGAGATGGATGAGGCACAAGCTGGAATCAAGATTGCTGGGAGAAATATCAATAACCTCAGATATGCAGATGACACCACCCTTATGGCAGAAAGTGAAGAGGAACTCAAAAGCCTCTTGATGAAAGAGACAGAATCTCAAGAGTGAAAAAGTTGGCTTAAAACTCAACATTCAGAAAATGAAGATCATGGCATCTGGTCCCATCACTTCATGACAAATAGATGGAGAAACAGTGGAAACAGTGTCAGATTTTATTTTGGGGGGCTCCAAAATCACTGCAGGTGGTGACTGCAGCCATGAAATTAAAAGACGCTTACTCCTTGGAAGGAAAGTTATGACCAACCTAGATAGCATATTGAAAAGCAGAGACATTACTTTGCCAGCAAAGGTCCATCTAGTCAAGGCTATGATTTTTGCTGTGGTCATGTATGGATGTGAGAATTAGACTATAAAGAAGGTTGAGTGCCAAAGAATTGATGCCTTTGAACTGTGGTGCTGGAGAAGACTCTTGAGAGTCCCTTGGACTGCAAGGAGATCCAACCAGTCCATCCTAAAGGAGATCAGTCTTAGGTGTTTTTTGGAAGGACTGATGTTGAAGCTGAAACTCCAGTACTTTGGCCACCTGATGTGAAGAGCTGTCTCATTGGAAAAGACTCTGATACTGGGAAACATTGAGGGCAGGAGGAGAAGGGGATGACAGAGGTTATGAGATGGTTGGATGGCATCACTGACTCAACGGACATGGATTTGGGTAAACTCTGGGGTTTGGTGGTGGACAGGGAGTCCTGGCGTGCTGCAGTTCATGGGGTCACAAGGAGTCGGACACGACTGAGCGACTGAACTGAACTGAACTACTTATCTCTGTTAAGTAATTTAAAACAAAAGAGTTAAGCATTTACAATATTGTAAAGTTAAAAAATAAAATAAAATAAAAAAATTTTAAAAAGCATTTAATTTATTAATTTAATTTTACAAATCTCTAGAAATTGAGAGACAGGCAATTACACTGTAAAATACACTATAAAATACAATTACACTATAAAATATCAGTTATAAGAATTTCAATTAAAAAGCAATTTACTGAAGCTTGTTGACACATAGAAAGGAGGGATTTTTTTTTTATATATTTTCAGATAGTAACCAAAGAGATATAACTATCTGCAGATTTTTAACTTGATGAATTTACAAACACTTTGCATTCAAAGAATTGCAAAATGAAAGTCAATCTTTCCCATGTGTCAAAAACACATTCATCTTAGAATTCATTGACAAATAGTTAAAGGTTAATCTTGTTAATGTACACAGTAAACTGCAAAAAGGTGCATATGAAATGACAGAAGTATTGTTCTAGCACATTATATACACACACACACACACATAACTATCAATCTGGAAGAAAACATACAAAGTTATTAATTTTTAGGGCATTTCTATTTCCTTAAATTTTCAACACTTTTCAAGTTTTCTGCAATATTGACATGTACCAGTTTAAATCCAAACCTGTGAGGTGCTGAGTTTTTTCTTAGCTATTTGTCTTTTAAATCTACCAAAAGTAATTTTATACAAACAAGAGAATATTCTGTAAGAATAAGACACTGTGCATTAAAAATACTGAACAAATAAGAGTGTCCTAATGATAATGCTGCTGCTGCTAAGTCGCTTTGGTCATGTCCAACTCTGTGTGACCCCTTAGACGGCAGTCCGCCAGGCTGGGATTCTCCAGGCACGAACACTGGAGTGGGTTGCCATTTCCTTCTCCAATGCATGAAAGTGAAAAGTGAAAAGTGAAAGTGAAGTAACTCAGTCGTGTCTGACTCCTAGCGACCCCATGGACTGCAGCCTACCAGACTCTTCCATCCATGAGATTTTCCAGGTAAGAGTACTGGAGTGGGGTGCCATTGCCTTCTGCCTTCTTCTTCTAATGATAATGGTCTGCCTTTAATAGTACTACCTTAAACACTTATATCAGTTATATGATTTAATCTTTAGAAAAACTCTATGGACCTGGAATCATAATTTATTATATTCTATTGAGAAAGTGTTTTATTTAAGAGTTACACAGCTGAAAGAGTTGCAGATCTAGAATCAAAAGTCTGGAGTGTTTGGTTCAATAACAAGAGCATTCTGCTATACTGTTTTTCCACAATGTAAATGAAATAATTTCTAAAAGTGTTAGCATTGTTCCCAAAATGAAACTTTTTTCCATCATAAAATTCTCTGAATATGCATGAAATACTTCAAAAGGTGGTAAATAAAATTTTTATTTTGCTAATCAGTTAGCCTTAAAAACAGATAGATTTGTACCATGGATTTAACATGTGTCGGTGTTTCCAATTACAATGTGGATTTCTTAAGGCATATTCTAATAAATGTCCAAGAAAATATTTGGTAAATCAAAGGATAATTCTACTGAATAAATGAATAAATAAAGAACAAGTAAAGTCTTCAAGTCATTTCTGGAGAAAGAGGAAGGAAATACCATAAAAGGAAGAAGGAAAAAAAATAGCTTAAAATTTCAGCATCACTGTTATTTTAATTGCTTGGAAACCTTTCTTTTCTGAATGACTCTACCGACAGCATTCTTCACTTCCTTGTTTCTAAGACTGTATATAAGGGGGTTCAGCATGGGGATGACAATAGTATAAAAAACAGAAGCCACTTGATCCTTTCCCAAGGAGTAGGACTTACTTGGTTTTAAGTAAGTGAAAATCATAGTGCTATAAAAGATGGTTACTCCCAGGAGATGGGAGGCACAGGTAGAGAAGGCTTTCTGCTTCCCTGCAGTGGAAGTGATTTTCAGGACGGTGGATAGTATGAACACATAGGACACGGATATTGTGACAAGAGACACCACTGGGGCACAGCCAGCGACAACGAATATCATGATTTCAACGTCATGTGTGTCAGTGCAGGACAGGGATAGAATTGGGGATGTGTCACAGAAAAAGTGGTAGATTACATTGGAGTCACAGAAATGCAATCTGTTCATGCAAAGCACATTGACAAAGGAATCTGTAAAGCCAATCAAATAGGATCCAAAGACAAGAGAGCAGCAGCATCTGGTGGACATAACAATGGGGTAATGCAGAGGGCTGCAGATGGCTGCATAGCGATCATAGGCCATGGAGGAGAGAAGGAAACATTCAGTGGCGCCCAAGAAGACAAAGAAAGACATCTGAGTGAAGCAGTTCACGTATGAAATAGTTTTGATGGAAGTCAGTAAGTTGTCTAAGGTTTTAGGGGTGATGACACTTGAGTAACTGAGGTCAAGAAATGACAAGTGACTGAGGAAAAAATACATGGGTGTGTGAAGCTGCGAATCCAGGGAGATTATCAGGATCATCCCCACATTCCCCAGCACAGTGATCAGGTATATCAGGAGAAAGAGGGTGAAGAGGACCAGCCGGATCTCTTTAGAATCTGTCAGTCCCATGAGGATGAAGTCAGACACCTGTGTGATATTCCTTCTGCCCATGGTGTTCAAATGCTCCAAACTGTTGAGAAATCAAAGTTGAAACTTATCAGAAATTACTTCAAAAAGGTTTGTGTTGCTATATATGACCTGACATATTTATATTTGTTCAGTGTTTCTAAGAACGGATGATAATGAGGTATGGACAGCATATGAAGAAAAAAATTTGATTCCCAAATATATAAATAGATGTAAATTAACATTTAAATACAACAAAAAGTAGTATATTGAATAAATTGCATAAGCCTGAAAGTGAAAGAAACTGAAGTCACACAGTTGTGTCTGAATCTTTGTGACCCCGCAGACTGTAGCTTACCAGGCTCCTCCATCCATGGGATTCTCCAGGCAAGAGTACTGGAGTGGGGTTGCCATTTCCTTCTCCAGGGGATCTTCCCAACCCAGGGATTGAACCCACGTCTCCCGCACTGGAGGCAGAGGCTTTAACCTCTGAGACACCACAGAAGCCTCCTAAATGCTTCACATTTTTAATGCATTTAATGCCCACGAGTTTATTATACCATAGTATTATTACCCACATTTTTCATATGAGAAAAAGGGAACAGAATTTGAGTAACGTGTCCATAGTTAGAACTATTAAATGTTGGCTCTGTACTTCTACCAAGATAGATTGACTCCAGAGAGCATGTCCATTATATATTCCTGTCATAGTTAATTTCAAATATGTCTACTAAAATGCTATATGTATCATAAACAATCATAGTAGAATATTTTTAATATACTATGCTCTGCTATTTTCCCCAATATTATTTAATACTAATGAAAAATAGCTATCAATCTTTGGACTTTAGTAGACTAACCACATACTTAGTATTAATTTCCAAAAGATACAAACTTATCATAATCTGGCCATTCAAAATCAAATTTCTTCCAAAATTATATTTCTAAATGGCTAAAAGACCATGATCATAACAACTCTATATTTCTGGGTCCACCAGTCCTGGCACTACTGAAGGCAAAGATATCTAAAATGATATCTGCATGCATACTCTTCTGATATTATTCATGCTTTATTTGATTTCAACTAAAATCTTCAATTTTTGAGAACAATACTTACTGGGAAGCAAGATTGACTGAAAAACAGCTTCCTCTAATATTATCTATCTTTCTTTAATATAATATTTGTTTCTTTGAGATAAATTCTTTTTAAATTTTAGTGCAGTCATTTTGTTTTATTCTGAAGGAAAAATTAATCAACCTAGAAAGTTTGTTCAGTTCCTGATCAAATGTAACATCTGCCAGGAATGTATGTCTAAAATGAATATCAGCAGAGCAGAGTGTGCCTTGCCTCTTATCCTAGTAATTCCAGGGCACCTCACATACTAGGGATTGATGATTGCAACACTTGGTCATCCCTGTGGACCAATTTCCATGGAAGAATTCTTGGCATATCTCCAAGGACAAAAGGTACTTGGCATGTCTTCAGGGACTAGATGCAGGTATGCTAGGCCATGAGAAACTAGATGTCTTCCTTTCCAAGACCCACAGTGAGGGGCCTAAAGGCTTGGTCTTCCTGTGTGATGCTCTAAATTTTTGCCTGGGTGGTAGAGAAACTATTTCTAGAGCAATATTTACTCTATGCCTGAAACTGTCAGGGAAAGAATGATTTTTTCATTCCTTCATTCCTGAGGAAAGACTCATTTTTCATAATGAGTCTTTTATATTTAATTGTGTGACACTGTTATGGGAGTAGACATTTGCATTAGAAACAAATTGAGAATTTAACAAAATTGAAAGAATGATATGAAAAATTTCAACATTATATAACATTTTGATAAATTTTGTAACATTTTGGTAAATTTCTCCAGATGATTTTTTAATATAATGCTCATTTGCATACCTATAGAACTTCATAATTATTATCATACTGGATATTGAGTATCCATCCTCATTTTATAATTTAAATTTCATAACATACTATAACCATGTTATTCTAGTCTCTCATAAAACCAATAACTTCACGTTTTATTTATTGACTGACACCCTATAACCAACTTTATTCTAGTGAAGTCTTCTTCAGATGTTAAGAATGTTATTGAATATTGTTTATCCAAGGTGAAATAACAAGGAAAGGCTATAAAAAGGGGTACACTGAGAATCAGGTTAAAATACTCTTATGAATCTTTCATTAATTCATGAGAATTAAACCAATTTTCATATAGATTTAAAAGTAACTCTTACAGGAAACTCTGGTCATCCTCCCGAACTTCAGGAGATACTTTGTAGTTTGGAAAAAAGAAAAAAATTGTGCATTTATTGTACTTTTAATGAATTTTGGAAGGGCATTTATATTCACCCAAACTTTGTTCTGCTAGAATAGGTGTGAAATAAAATTCATATTTTATGATAAAGGTAAGAAAAATTATAAACAAAAATGTCCTTCTGTCCTTTCACCTCCTCTCTCCCCTCTACCGTGCATTGTGTATCTGCATTATACTTTGGCCAAACCTCCACTGTCAACAGAAACCTGCTCAGCCATAAAAAGCGACATTCTTCTAGCATCAACAAAGCAACTCCTTAAGATATTCCTTCTAAATCTCATATGATACCACTATGACCCCTGACTTCCCTGGTGGCTCAGATGGTAAAGAATCTGCCTGCAATGTGAGAGATCTGGGTTTGATCCCTGGGTCGGGAAGATTCCCTGGAGAAGGAAATGGCAACCCACTCCAGTGTTCTTGCCTGGGAAACCCCATGGACAGAGGAGCCTGGTGGGATGGGGTCATAAAGAGTCAGACCCAACTGAGAAACTAACCCTTTCACATGAACGATAACCTAGTACTTGCTTAGATCTAGATTGTATCTACTGTCAAATATAGATCATTTAATGTACAGGTCTCTGTCTCAAAAACTTATGTAACTGTCCTTTGACTTCTAAGGGGCAGAAAGTTCCTGTGGATTTCTGAGCTGTCCTCAGGTTACAATCCTCAATTTGACTTGAATAAAAGTTTCCATTTCTTTCTTCGAGTGACCAGTTAATTTTTCACTGAAAGTCTGACTCTTTGCAACCCTATGGACTATAGCTCACCAGGCACCTCCATCCGTGTGACTTTTTTAGGCAAGAATCCTGGAGTGGTTGCCATTTTCTTCTCCGGGGATCTTCCCAACCCAGGGATCAAACTCAGGGCTCCTGCATTGCAGGCAGACTCTTTACACTGTGAGCCACCAGGGAATCCAGTCTTATTTAGGGATTAGAAAGCCAGAGTAAACTTATTTGATGATAGGTAACTTCGGGAGTTAAGTAAAATAGGCTAATAGTAATTTTCAATGTAAAAACCACCTCAACAACCATAATATTAACATTAGTCACTTAGTTGTGTCCAGCTCTTTGCAACCCCCTGGACTATAGCCTACCAGGTTTCTATGTCCTTGTAATGCTTTAGGTGAGAATACTGGAGTGGGTAGTCATTCCCTTCTCCAGGGAATCTTCCCGACCTGGGGATTAAACTCAGGTCTTGGGGATTTCAGGCAGATTCTTTACCATCTGAGCTACAGGAGTTTCCTTGAAGCTTTGGGTGACTATAATTTTGACTCTATATTTGTGACTATAATTTGGTGACTGCAAAATGACCAGGAGCAAATCAGTTGCTTAATATTTTCCCATCCTTGAAATTTATCTTGATTATGTTCAATATTTTTTTTTATGATTTGGGGTTATTATTGCACCTTTTATTGTACCATAGAAGAAACCAAAGTCTCCTCAGAGATTTTTTTTTAAATCTCTCTTGATTTAATATGATATAGCTTTATCCTTTAATTTGTTAGTTTTAACTATGCCATCCACAAACATTCCTTTCACATTCCTTTCTCTCTTGGACTCTATGGTTAATTTTTTTTTTCTTCTTTAATGAATGAAAGAATGTTTCTTTTATTTTCTTTGGATGCTGCTGTTGCTGCTGCTTAGTCACTTTATTCATGTAGAACTCTTTGCAACTCTATGGACCATAGTTCACCAGGCTCCTCTGTCTTTTTTCATAAATGCTATTAAATTATCTTTCTTTGTTTTCTAATTCATTAATTGTTATCTAATTTGTATCACTTTTCACGTACATTATGAGATTTGTGGGGAACAAAAAATAATTTTCACTCTGTCCTTTCGGATTTTTGGCTGAAACCCACCTTCTTGTAATGAAAGGCAGGTGACCAGGATAAAAACAAATAGAAATTTAGTAATATATATATCCCCTTTATACATGGGAGACATCCAATAAAACTGAGTAATTCTCCAAAAAGGGTCCAAGCCACGACCTTAAATACCATCTCCAGCTAAAGGTAAAAGAAGATGTGGGAGGGTGGGAGTCAGGAAAGAATAGTAACCAAGAGTGCAGTTGTTAATGCAGACTCAAATTCATTCTTTTTCATTGAATAGAGATTTAGTCATCTTTCTCCTGGCATAGAAAGGGAAGCAAAGTGAAAGTGATAGTCACTCAGTCATGTCAGACTGTTTGTGAATCTTTGTGGCCTCATGGACTGTAGCCCTCCAGGCTCCTCTGTCCTTGGAGTTCTGCAGGCAAGAATACTGGAGTGGGTAGCCATTCCCTTCTCCAGGGGATCTTCCC
This sequence comes from Bos grunniens, assembly GCF_055505025.1. Taxonomy (NCBI): domain Eukaryota; kingdom Metazoa; phylum Chordata; class Mammalia; order Artiodactyla; family Bovidae; genus Bos; species Bos grunniens. The sequence continues at coordinate 79,590,283 of NC_141179.1, read as the reverse complement.
AACCTAGGGATCAAACCAGGTCTCCTGCATTACAGGCAGACTCTTTGCTCACTGAGCCAGCAGGGAAGACCACAGAGAGGGAGACATCCTTCCAAATAGAGAGTAGTAGTGTTACTCACTCAGTACCCAACTCTTTGCAACTCCATGGATTGGACTGTAGTCCACCAAGTTCCTCTGTCTGTGGGGATTCTCCAGGCAAGAATACTGGAGTGGGTTGCCATTTCTTTCCCCAAGGGATCTTCCCCACCCAGGGATTGAACCCAGGTCTCCTGCATTTCAGGCAGATTCTTTACCATCTGAGCTACATGGACATTTCCCTTTTAAATGTAAATGCCGCCTACAAAAGGATAACTTCAGTTTCCAGAACATCTTCTGTGTCTACTATTTTATTTTTAAATAACTAGATAATCCTTGAGCATAGAAAGCATCTATTGGCATTGAAAATTCTGTTCCCTTTCAGGTTGAATTTACTGTATTTTCCCTAAGACCTAGTAATACCTGCTTAACCCACTATGGAAACATATGAACTAGAGGTTTTGAGGGATGGTACAGATAGAGCAGTTCAAAGACAGAATGATGAGAGGTCATGAAGGATAAGTTTGAGGTGTATATCAAAATATGTATACATATGGACATTTAATCATAACTCGACAAGTAAAATATATTTCTACATTTTATGATTAACTGGAAAAGTGTGGTATGTTTCTGCTCTTAGAGAGAGATTAACTAGGAAACATTAAAACATAAAAAATAACAATTTGATATATAATTTTATTAATACTCAATAAAGATAAAGGCCTGAAATGATCTACAGAACACATACACAGTGCAAGTGCAAATAATACACATATTAGAACCGAGGAAAATATAGGTAAATATAAATGAATTTCAACAGCTGACATTTTTCACACAATTATAAAAATTTAAGCATTATAGTTACAGTGCATAAATGAAAAGCTTTGATAGAGGGGGGAAAAAGGAAATATCAGTTTAATAATTTTCCATGATGATGGTGAAATATAATGAAAGCAATCATCTGAATCAGATATTGTGCTTAGAATGAAAAATGTATGTAGGTTTAAGAAAGGGAATGAGTGATGAGTTGCTAAGACAGCCTTCAGATCAGTTCAGTTCAGTTCAGTTCAGTCATTCAGTAGTGTCCAGCTCTTTGCGACCCCATGAATCGCAGTGCTCCAGGCCTTCATGTCCATCACCAACTCCTGGAGTTCACCCAAACTCACGTCCATCGAGTCGGTGATGCCATCCAGCCATCTCATCCTCTGTCGTCCCTTTCTCCTCCTGCCTCCAATCCCTCTCAGCATCAGGCTCTTTTCCAATGAGTCAACTCTTCGCATGAGGTGGCCAAAGTACTGGATTTCAGCTTTAGCATCAGTACTTCCAAAGAACACCCAGGACTGATCTTCTTTAGAATGGACTGGTTGGATCTCCTTGCAGTCAAAGGGACTCTCAAGAGTCTTTTCCAACACCATAATTCAAAAGCATCAATTCTTTGGCACTCAGCCTTCTTCACAGTCCAACTCTCACATCCATACATGACCACTGGACAAACCATAGCCTTGACTAGATGGACCTTTGTTTGCAAAGTAATGTCTCTTCTTATTTTATTTATTTATTTTTTTGATACCATGTGTATTTATTTTTCCCCCTTTTATTATTATTATTATTTTTTTTTTTTACTTTACAATATTGTATTGGTTTTGCCATACATCAGCATGAATCCACCATGGGTGTACACGTGTTCCCTATCCTGAGCCCCCCTCTCACCTCCCTAATGTTTTTTGAGTGCTGATATGCACAGGATTGTCTAAATACCAGGAAAGATATAAACATGAATAAAATAGAATTCTTAACCTTAATGAATTCATCACTATGTTTCCACAAGCCAAAAAAGCAAATAAAGCATTTACTTGTATACTGCATATGTGACACATTTGTTCCATGCTGTGGAGAGCAAAACTATGACTAAATACATTTTTCTCAAAGAGCTTACAATCTTGTTGAAGAGAAAGACAAATATTTTAAATACATATATTTTCTCCTAAAAGAACTTCATGAAATTAATCTTTGGTTCCTTTCAATAAATGTTTTGACTGCTCAACTTGTTTCATTCCTTCTCAAGATTCATGCACAGTGAAGGCAGCAGCGGGGATTTCATCTTTTCCAGAGGTCATTTTGTAACAATGCTGAGAAGAGTACATTAAACTGGGTTGATGTTCAAGTCTCTTTTCAAGGAAAAATAAAAGCAAAACCCAGTTTTATTTTTAATACTATGGATTTAATGAAGTTTTTCTGCCTGATTTGGAGAAGTGAGAATCTCTAAATATATCTCCAAAATGGCTTAGGAATTATGCTATGCTAAAGTTCTTCATGTCTCTCCACACACGCATAGACACACACACATAAACATTAAAAAATTATTGACTCTTTGATCTTAGGGAAGCTCATTATAGTGAATAAAAATTAAACCCAGCTCTTTTTTTATGAGTTCTGTACTCCACTGCATAAATGCATCACCTTTATCTTGAAAACAAGGTATAAACATAACTTGTCAAAAGACTAGAAAAATGAAAAATACCCAGAAATATAAGAAAAAGCATTATGCTTCTGAAAGATGAGAGAGGGGTTAAAAAGTATATTATTGAACAAATGCAAGCAAAAATAAATAGCAATTGCTTTAAGTATAGAGTCTAGAAAACATGGATATCAGAGCAAAAATAAGTCATAATAATCTTAAGTGGAATTTGTAAAAATGGAAAATAATTAAAATAAATTGTGTAGGTGAAACAATACACTTTTAAAACATTTGAATTTGTTGAGAGTTTTGAATTAATACAAATAATTTACATTATCTCCTAATAGAGTTTATGCTTATGCATTTTATTTTTAACATTTAAAAATATTTACAAAAATCAAAGATTGTTTTACATAGAAAGCAATCTAAATTTCAAGTAGCAAATTTTATATAACCACTGATGTTTGAATAAAATGATCTATGTAGTTTCAAATTAAACAAGATATATGAAATACCTGGAAAATAAAAAACACTTTCTAAAATAAGCTTTCAATAGAGAAAATTAAAATTGCAATTCAAGGTTATGTACAAGAAAAGCTTTAAAATATAAGAAATTTTAGCATCCTAGTGATTAAAGATTATAGGTTACCAGAGCTTCTGAATTCATTGCAAATTGGCAGCTTTAAAACTTTTCTCTGTTAAAAAAAAATGATTAGATGAACCAAGCATTTAGATTAAGAATTTATTTTTAATAGTCATATCAAACCTATAGAAATTAGCAGAAAGGCAGTAATGTTTTAAAATACACAGAATTTCATCAAAGATGCATTTACTGAAGCTTATTGACATGTAACAGAAAGATAGCCTTATTAAATATTTTCAGTTGGGAACGGAACGCCAATCGAAGAGTGAAGGAATATGTGTATACTTATAACTGATTCACTTTGTTGTACAGCAGAAACTAACACAGCATTGCAAAACAATTATACATCAGTAAAAAACTAAATAAATATTAATAAAATAGAATTGATATATTCCAGGAGCCATAAAAGTGATAACACTGCATGCAGAATTTTAACTTAATAAATTTACAAGTATTTCATGTCCAAAACACTGCAAAATGAGAATCTAGATCTTCTAACCAAACACAGTCCTTTTAGATTTCAATGATAAAGGAATAATCGAAGATTAAACTTGTAAGTATACACAGAAAACCTCAAAAAAGGACACAGGAAATGATAAGAATATTGTTCATATACCTAATACACACACACAAACACACACACCCCTGTATATCTATTTAAAACTATCCATCTGTTTACAATAGCTAGGACTTGAAAGCAACCTAGATGTCCATTGGCAGATGACTGGATAAGAAAGCTGTGGCACATATATAAATGAAATATTACTCAGCTATTAAAAATAATGCACTTTTTATGCATTTTTTTATCTCAGTTCTAATGAGCTTATTATACAGAGTGAAGTAAGTCAGAAAGAAAAGCACCAATACAGTATACTAATGCATATATATGGAATTTAGGAAGATAGTAACAATGACCCTATATGCGAGACAGCAAAAGAGACACAGATATAAAGAACAGACTTTTGGACTCTGAGGAAGAAGGTGAGAGTGGGATGATTTGAGAGACTAGCATTGAAACATGTATATTACCACATGTGAAACAGAGCACCGGTCCAAATTCTGTGCATGAGACAGGACACTCAAAGCCGGGGCACTGGGACAACCCTGAAGGATGGGATAGGGACCAGGGTGGGAGGGGGGTTTAGATGGGGGATTAGATTGGGGACACATGTACATCCATGGCTGATTCATTTCACATTAGGGCAAACACCACCAAAATATTGTAAAGTAATTAGCCTCAAATTAAAATAAATAAATAAAAAATTATCAATCTAGAAGAACACATACAAAACCCTGAAAAACTTCTTAGGCATTTCTATTTCCTTAAAATTTTCAAATATCTCCAATATTAACACATTCCATTCTAAAAGCAAAACTGTGACATGCTAGGTTTTCCTTTAGTTTTTTTGTGTGTTTGTCCTTTGAATCAACCAAAGCTAATTCGTAAAACTACACATGAATATTTGTTAAGAAAAAGGCATTGGGCATTCAAAATACTGGGAGGTGAGTGTTCTGATGATAATGGCCAATATTTATTCAGTTCAGTTGCTCAGTCATGTACAACTTTTTGCAACCCCATGAATCACAGCACACCAGGCCTCCTTGTCCATCACCAACTCCTGGAGTATACCCAAACTCATGTCCATCAAGTAGGTGATCCCATCCAACCATCTCATCCTCTGTCATCCCCTTCTCCTCCTGTCCCCAATCCCTCCCAACATCAGAGTCTTTTCCAATGAGTCAACTCTTCGCATGAGGTGGCCAAAGTATTGCAGATTCGGCTTTGGCATCAGTCCTGCCTTTAGGATGGACTGGTTGGCTCTCCTTGCAGTTCAAGGGACTCTCAAGAGTCTTCTCCAACACCACGGTTCAAAACCATCAATTCTTCAGTGCTCAGCTTTCTTCATAGTACAACTCTCACATCTATACATGACCACTGGAAAAACCATAACCTTGACTAGATGGACCTTTGTTGACAAAGTAATGTCTCTTCTTTATAATATGCTATCTAGGTTGGTCATAACTTTCCTCTCAAGGAGTAAGCTTCTTTTAATTTCATGGCTGCAATCACCATCTACAGTGATTTTGGAGCCAAGAAAAATAAAGTCAGTCACTGTTTCCACTGTTTCTCCATCTATTTCCCATGAAGTGATGGGACCAGATGCCATGATCTTAGTTTCCTGAATGTTGAGCTTTAAGCCAACTTTTTCACTCTAGAGACTCTGTCTCTTTCATCAAGAGGCTCTTTAGTTCTTCTTCACTTTCTGCCATAAGGGTGGTGTCATCTGCATATTTGAGGCTATTGATATTTCTCCCCACATTCCAGCTCGTGCTTCCTCCAGCCCAGCGTTTCTCATGGTGTACTCTTCATATAAGTTAAATAAGCAGGATGACAATACACAGCCTTAACATACCCCTTTTGCTATTTGGAACCAGTTGTTCCATGTCCAGTTCTAACTGTTGCTTCCTGATCTGCATACATGTTTCTCAAGAGGCAGGTCAGGTGGTCTGGTATTCCCATGTCTTTCATAATTTTCCACAGTTTATTGTGATCCACACAGTCAGAGGCTTTGGCATAGTCAATAAAGCAGAAATAGATGTTTTTCTGGAACTCTCTTGCTTTTTCCATGATCCAGCCTTAAAAAGTTAACATCAATTAAGTGATTTAATCTTTACAGTAACTCTTTGGACCTTGAATTGTTATTTATCTGTGCAGTTTAGGAACTTGAAACTTAAAGTTTCAGTGATTTTTTTTAAAGCATTCTATAGGTAATTGAGTAGAAGGTTTGGAATCTAAATCCTAGAACTTATGGTTCTCAACCAAGTACTCATAATTACTCTGCTCTCCTGCTTCTCCATCAAGTAAAGGAAATGATTTCTGAAACTGGTATCATTTTTTTCCAAAATGGGACTCTTTTCAGTCATAAAATTCTCTAAAGTTTGATTACGCATGGGGATTTGTACAGCACACTTTAAAAACTGACAACTATACTTTTCATTTTGAAAATCAGTTGCCCTTAAAAATATACATATTGTGACCATGGTTTAAATGTGTTTCATGGTTTCTAATTACAGTGTAGATTTCTAAAGTCATATTCTTAGAAAGGCCTGAGATTGTATTTATTCAAGCAAAGGATGGATGAATAGAATAAATAAATAAATAGTTCTATGTGTTTTGGAGAAAGAGCAAGGAAATAGACTATAGGGACAAAAATAAAAACATACACAGACAAACAGAGGAGCTTAAAAGTTCAGGATCGGTGTTACTTTAATTGTTTGGAGCTCATTCTCTTCTGTAAGACTCTGCTGAGAGCATTTTTTACTTCTTTATTTTGAAGACTGTATATAAGTGGATTCAGCATGGGGATGACAATACTATAAAAACAGAAACCACTTGATCCTTTCCCAAAGAGTAGGACTTATTTGGTTTTATGTAAGTAAAAATCGTAGTGCCATAAAAGATGGTGACTGACAGGAGATGGGGGGCACAGGTAGAGAAGGCTTTCCACTTCCCTGAAGTGGAAGTGATTTTCAGGATGGTGGACAGGATGGACACGTAGGACACTGATATTGTGATAAGAGACGCCACTAGGGTGGAGCCAGCCAAAATGGATATTGTGATTTCAATATCATGTGTGTCAGTGCAGGACAGGGCTAAAACTGGGGGTGCATCACAGAAAAAGTGATAGATTACATTAGAGTCACAGAAATGCAATTTGCTCAAGCAAAGCACATTGACAAAGGTGTCCATGAAGCCAATCAAGAAGGATCCAAAGACAAGAGAGCAGCAGCATCTAGTGGACATAATAGCTGGGTAATGCAGAGGCTTGCAGATGGCTACATAGGGATCATAGGCCATGGAGGAGAGAAGAACACATTTAGTGACCCCCACAAAGACAAAACAATTCATCTGGATGAAGCAGTTCAAGTATGAAATATACCTGTTGGAAGTCAGTGAGTTGTTTAAAGCTTTAGGGGTGATGGCGGTTGAGAAACTGAGGTCAAGAAATGACAGGTGAATGAGGAAAAAATACATGGGTGTGTAAAGCTGGAGATCCAGGCAGATTATCAATATCATTCCTGCATTGCCCAGCACAGTAATCAGGTACATCAGGAGAAATAGGGTGAAGAGGGCCAGCCGTATCTCTTCAGAATCTGTCAGTCCCATGAGGATGAAGTCAGACACGAGTGATATTCCTTCTGCCCATAGTTTTAAAATGCTCCAAACTGTTGAGAAATCAAAGTTGATTCTTAGCAGGAATCACTGCAAAAAATATTTATGTTTCTACATGTGAAATGTCATGTATGAAACGAGATGCCAGTCCAGGTTCAGTGCACGATGCTGGATGCTTGGGGCTGGTGCGCTGGGAAGGCCCAGGGGGGTGGTATGGGGAGGTTGGGAGGGAGGAGGGTTCAGGATGGGGAGCATGTGATTTTTTTTTAAAAAATAAAATTAAAAAAAAAAAACAAGAAAAAAAAATATTTATGTTTCTATGAACAACATAGCATATTTATATTAGCTTTTTCTGAAAAAGGATAATATAGAGGGGTGTCTCAAGTATAAAGAGAAAAATCTTTTACTTGATTTCTAAATATAGAAATGTGTATAAATTGACATTTAGATGTAATGTATTAAAAGCTACTGTATTGGAAAATTAGAAATAGCCTTGTAGTGTTTTAAATGTTTCACTTTATTATAGCGTTTAATTCCACTGAGAAAATTATACCATAGATATTAATATTAGTCACATTTTTTAGATGAAAAGAAGTACGTAGAGAATTTAGATAATTTATCCAGAGTCAGAGCTAGTACATGTTGTCTCGGTAATTCTATGAAGACAGATTGATCACAGAGTGCATGCCCATAATACTAATTCCTATTCATAATTAATTTCAGCAACCCTGAAAAACAAATACTAGATATAAAATAATGATGAAAGAATTGTTTCAACACATCATGCACAATTCTTTTTTTCCAATATTATTTAATACTAATGCAATATAAATTCAACCTTTGGAATTCATTAGGGTGTATTAAAATGATCGACCACATATTAGCATTAATTTCCAAAAAATAACTTGATATTCAAAATCAAATTTCTACAAAAAAAATTATATTTCTAAAATACACACATTCATTGCAGTCCCTGATTATGTCAATGTTATCTTTCACAAGTCCTGGGAGTACCTAGGGTAAGGTTAGATGATATCTGCATGTATGCTTCTCTAATGTCCTTGTTTTATTTGAACCTAACTAAAACTTTCTGATTTTCAGAATAATACTTACCAGCAGCCAGAGTTGGTGGGAAAACAACTATTTCCAATATTATCTGACTAGCAGTATGACAAAGTTTCCCTCACAAATAAAATATAAAGACCCATTTCAGCTGAAAATTTCCATAACATAATATTTTTGATATGTTCTTATTAAATTTTAGTTATTTTGTTTTATTCTGTGGGAAAAGTAAATCAATGTAGAAATTTTGTTCAACTGCTGTTCAAATGTAAAATTTTTCAGGAAGTTGTGTCTAAAATACCAGGGATCTAACTGTGCAAGAATGCAGAGTAGAATATGCCTTGCCTCTCATCCTGGTAACTCAAGGGAACTTCATATACTGGGGATTGGTGATTATGCAACATCTGGTCATCCCTATGGACCAATTTCCATCAAAGATTGCCTTGCATGTCTCCAAGTACAAGAATTCAAGGACTAAATGCAGCTGTGCTAAGCTTTGAAAAGTTGGTTGCATTTTCCCTTAGGAGCCAAACAATGAAGAGCCCAATGCTTTAGTTTTCCTTTGGGATGTTCTAAATTTATTCCTGTGGTGGTAGAGTAATTATTTCTAGAGAAAGGATTAATCTATGACTGTAACCATCAGGGATGGAAAGATAAATTTTTTACAATAAAATTTTATATTTATATTTTATGTTTATATATATGTGTGACACTATGCTAAGAGTAAATATGTCCATTAGATACAAAATGAAATCTCCAAATATGAATAGGATAATTCTTCTAGGGGTGATGAAAACTGATTTTTTTAGCTTTACTGAAGCATCACTGATACAGGAAGATTTATACACATTTACTATATACTTATTAATGAATTTAGACATCTGCATATATCCAAATGCCATCACCACATTTAAGGTTCTAAACCTAGCCATCATCTCCAAAAATCCCCTTGTGTTCTTCTATGCATGTGCGTGTTTTGTTGTAAAAAATGATTTCTAAAGATCACCACCACATACTAAAATATAGCATGTACAAAAATAAAATGAATATATAACAAAATTCAAAAATGATATGAAAATAATCAAACTCAAATTTTGGTGAATGTCTGAGCTATTTTTGTTCATTGAATGCTTAATTGTATTCTTCTATATTTGCATACTTATCATATTATATAGTCAGTATCCATCTGCATTTTATAACTAAAATTTCACAATATAGTGTGATCAGTTTTATACTAGCCTTTCATAAATCACATAATTAAATGCCTTATGCATTGACTGATACCCCTTGAACAACTTTCCTCCAGAGTTCAGTTCAGTCACTGAGTTGTATCGACTCTTTGTGACCCCGAGGGCTGTAACATACCAGGCTTCCCTGTCCTTCATCATCATCTGGAGTTTGCTCAAACTCATGTCCACTGAGTCGATGATGCCATCCAACCATCTCATCCTCTGTCATCCCCTTCTTCTCCTGCCTTCAATGTTTCCCAGCATCAGGGTCTTTTCTAATGAGTAGGCTCTTCACATTAGGTGGCCAAACTATTGGAGCTTCAGCTTCAGCATCAGTCTTCCAAGAATATTTAGGAATTATTTCCTTTAGGATTGACTGGTTTGATCTCCTTGCAGTCCAAGGGACTCTTAAGAGTCTTCTTCAACACCTAGTTCAAAAGCATCGATTATTTGGTTTTCAGCCTTCTCTATGGTCCAGCTCTCACATTCATACATGACCACTGGAAAAACCATAGCTTTGACTATATAATCCTTTGTCAACAAAGTAATTTCTGCCCCTCCAGAAAAGTTCATCAAATATTAAATATTTCATTGAGGATTATTTGCCCAAGAAGAAGATTCTAAAAGGGGGTAGACTAAATATCATATTACAATATTATTATAAATTTTCTGCTGATTCATGATAATGAAATCAATGTTTATGTAGATTTAAAAGTGAATCTTACAAGAAAGTTTTCCTATACATCCAGAATTACAGGTAATAATTTATTGGTGTTGATAAAGAAGCTACATTTTTATGTGTTATACATTTGATACTGCTGCTGCTGCTAAGTCACTTCAGTTGTGTCTGACTCCGTGCGATCCCATAGACAGCAGCCCACCAGGCTTCCCATCCCTGGGATTCTCCAGGCAAGAACACTGGAGTGGGTTGCCATTTCCTTCTCCAATGCATGAAAGTGAAAAGTGAAAATGAAGTCACTCAGTCGTGCCTGACTCTTAGCGACCCCATGGACTCCAGCCTACCAGGCTCCTCTGTCCATGGGATTTTCCAGGCAAGAGTACTTGAGTAGGGTGCCATTGCCTTCTCCAGACATTTGACGCAGGGCAATTCTATTCATCAAATGATAGTGCTGCTAAAACAGGAATCTTTAGAAATAAAAATGCCAGTGTAAACTTATTTGACAACAGACAACTTTGGGAGTTAAACCAACTGAGAAACTCTCAGTTATTTTCAGTCTAAAGTCACGTCAATAACCATAGTGATTGCAAAATTATCAGAAGCAAGTTCTTGCTCAGTAATATCCCAATGTTGAAACTCATTCTGTTGAAGTTTAGGATTATGCTTTCAGAATATTTATTTATTTGACCATGACCATTTATTTTGTCATGTTAATATGAAGTCCTCATAAAATCGAGCTCCTCTGCTGAGTTTATCATTAACATCTTTATCCAACAATTATTCCCTTCCTTGTCCAACACCTGTTCCCCACAAAGTTGAGAATTATCAAAGAGGGATTGAAACCCAGCAGGACCTTTTGGGGCCTTCCCAGGTACAAATGCCATTTCTAGTCCCCAGTTTCCTGTTTGTAGAAAGAAGGTTTTCATCCTCCTTGACCTTTCTTGAGTTCCGAAGGACATATTCAAACAATAACTAGGTCAGTTAGCACACATGGAAAGCAACAATAGTGTAGTAATGGGCCAGTGTCCTGCTTCTTCCACAAGGGAGGCACATAACAGTGCATGTCACTTCGATCTTCTATAGGAACTAAGGCCCCACCCAGGTGGAGCATGGTAACTTCAGGCTGAGCACAAGAACGGGGACCCCAGACTGATTGGTACCAGAAGGTAGATCTCTGGAACACTACCTTGTGACCTCACCACCAACCAATCAGAGGAAGGTCACGTATCCTGTAGAACTCTTGCAAATTTTGCCTATAAAACTTTTCCTTGAAAATCACCTGGGAGTTTGGGTCTTTTGAACATATGTACATGTGTGCTAACTCACTTCAGTCGTGTCCGACTCTGTGCAATGCAACGAAATGTAGTCTGCCGGCTCCTCTGTCCATCGGATTCTCCAGACAGGAATGCTGCAGTGGGTTGCCATGCCCTCCTTTAGGGGAGCTTCCTCACCTAGAGATTGAATTCTCATCGCTTATGTTTCCTGCATTGGCAGGCGAGTCCTTTACCACTAGCCACCTGGGAAGCCCTTTGAAAATGAACACCACATCCTTCTTGCTTAACCTTGGAATAAAGCTTTCTTTGCTCCAAATAGCAACATTTCTCAACAATACCTACCAGTTGAATTCAGTTACTTACAATCACCTATGCAATGTAGAATTCTGTATACATTCATTTCAATGTCCTAACCACTAAGGAAAACGTGATTTGAAAAGATATTTATAAATAAAAGATATTGTGGTGAACCAAGGACAAAAGAGCAGATAAAACCAAGAAGGGTCCTGGAATGCAGGAACAGAAACACCAGACCCTTATCGTCCTTCCCTCCCCTGTGTTGTAACTATTAATGGATTTCAGGTCCTCCTGAACAGTATAACCTGTCCCCCCTCCTACTCCATAGACATAGCATTTGCCTTACTCTGCCCCCTGCTCAGTATACCTGCCTCATCCAATCAGCAAATGACCCACAAGTCCCATATCCCACTCCTTGTACCCTGGGAATAAAAGTGGACTAAGGATCCCTGTTCAACATCAGTTCTCCCTTGAGCTGATCTGCTGTTCAAAAAGCATCTCCCACTCTAATAAACTTTATTTCCCTCTCATTCTGTCTCATGTCTAGAAATTCGTATCCAACCCATGCCCAGACCCTGACAGATGTCTTTGAAATGATTGCTTAAATAGAATTTTCAACAAAACTAATAGTTTTTGAGTGCTAATGTACATTTGTACTCAGTTGCTAAGTCATGTCCAATTCTCTGGTATACCACAGACTGTAGCCTGCCAGGCTCCTCTGTCCATGGAATTTTCCCACAAGAATACTGGAGTGGATGGCCATTCCATTTTCCAGGGGATCTTCCCGACCTAGGGATCAAACCCCGGCCCCCTGCATTGCAGGCAGACTCTTTAGCATCTGAGCCACCACCTCTGTAGATGCCTCCAAAATGCCTCAGGAATTGTGCTATAGCCAGTGCTCTATTAATCTACACACACACACAGTTTATTCAGTCTTTGAACTTAGAGAGGCACGTTGTATTTGTTAAGAAATGGAACTCTGTGGTTTTTGAAATATTCTCTACTTCATAAAATGAGGTTTCATAGATAAATGGTAAGGATTTTAACCCTCCCGGCAAAATGAATGCGCATTACCAAGAGATCTCTCTGTATCACCCAATGTCCTCTTATCACTTGTGTTTACACCTCATGAAAATTAATAACTCTAACCCTCACCACTCCCTCCCGGCCACAGATTTATAATCGCTTTTATTATTTCTCTATGGCTGAAGCAACTTAGCAGCAGCAGCAGCAGTATGCTTTCACTTCCTCTCAGCTAATCAGCAATCATTTCTTGTTAATAGTATTTGAGTCACCATTTCTTAATCTACCAATTTTCTACTCTCAATTTGTTGACAGTGGAGAAAACACCATGTCAAAACGTATAAAAAATCAATTTAATAGTAGTTCAACATTTTGCAGTGTGATGGCATAATCATAGGTGGGTTTAGCCACCATTCAGATGCTTTACATATCTGTGCATGTCTATGTCTGAATAATTTTAGTACTGAAATGAACACCTTCCATGGTGATCCAGTATCCATATCAATAAATAAACTGATAATTCAGCTCCTGCATTTCATGACTCTGTTATCATTTACTTTGTTTTATTCTTTTGGGGGTTACTCTACTAGCTCCCAAATTTTTGAGCCATTGAATGCCTGAAGCACTCCAGGTTTGCTTTAGTTGCAGTATGCACAGATTTGTCATGGAAACAGTTTTTGAAATGCTTTCAGGAGAGCATTTTTTACATCTTTGTTCCTCAAACTATAGATAAGTGGATTCAGCATGGGAATGACAATGGTATAGAATACAGATGCCACCTGTGCCTGGGTCAAGGAAGATGTGTTATCAGGCTGCAAATACGTGAAAATCAGGGACCCATAGAAGACGGTCACCCCCACGATGTGGGACACACAGGTGGAAAAGGCTTTCTCTCTGCCTGCTGCAGACCGGATCTGCAGGATGGCTGAGATGATGGCAATGTAGGTGACTGTGATGATGAAGAGAGAGCTAAGAAGGGTGAAGCCAGCTAAAACAAAGATCACCATTTCTGTGCTGAATGCATCCACACAGGACAGAGCCAGAAGAGCTGTGGTGTCGCAGAAAAAGTGATTGATGCTGGCCTCACAGAATGCCAACCTGCTGATCACACAGATGGAGACCAGAGAATTGGTGAAGCCAATCATATAAGGCATGACTCCCAACCACCTGCACACCTTCTGTGACATGACCACGGGATACAGTAAGGGATTGCAGATAGCTACATAGCGGTCATAGGCCATGGACCCCAGAAGAAAACACTCACTACACACTAAACCCACAAAAAAGTACATTTGAACAAAGCAAGCAACGAAGGAGATGGTTTTCTGAATTGACTGGAGATTTACCAGTGCCTTGGGTGTTACAGTAGAAGAATAAAATATATCAATGAATGCTAAATTGCTAAGGAAAAAGTACATAGGTGTGTGGAGCTGAGAGTCAATTCTGATTATCAGAATTAGTCCAAGGTTCCCTAAAACAGTGATGAGATAAATAAAAAGGAACATCATGAAGAGGCTGACGTGTAGTTCAGGGTGATTTGCAAATCCAGAGAGAATGAAGAACGTCACCTCCGTGAAATTGTTCCCAGCCATTTCTGTCAACTCAGACCCTTGACTTCTCTACTGAAAAATGATAAGAAAAGTTAGAGGAAATTCAAGTCCAAAGGCATGATAACCAGCCCTGACCTAGACTCCTATAATGAGACAGTAACAGATGGAAAACAAATATAAAATGACTTCAAGTTAATTGAGAATTTATACATGATTTTAATTTAAAAACAATAGAACTAACAAACACTAATCAAAAATTCCAAGTGCACATTCACTGGAATTGGTTGCACTCTAAAAAACCAAATCTATCTGGATTGCTTTTTAAAGAAATTTCTCTAGAGATAAACCATCCTCTTCCCTTATCTATCACTGGGACTCAATTCATATACTTAGAAACTTACATACTGTGATTGATTATGTATTATTCTTAGAAAACATGGAGCTCAACTGGAAATTTAAATTTTGGTATGCAATGATACCTTGTGTGGCAGTCATAAGATTTCAGCAGCCAATAACTACTTTACAGGCTTGTTTTAGGTGCTTAATGAGATCTTCAGTGGGCATATCTAATAGTTCCTTGGACTCAATAAAGCTTGCTACATTTTGCAAATATATATATGCATTTAAATATATAAAATGTATATTTTACAAAATGTTATATATAAACATATGCATATATTTACATAGAGTAAGTGAGATATTATATATATAAAATGGAGAAGGGGATGGCAACCCACTCCAGCATTCTTGCCTGGAGAATCCCATGGACAGAGGACCCTGGTGAGCTAGAGTCCATGGGGTCACAAAGATTTGGACACAACTGAGTGACTAACACACACACACTTTATATGTATACATGTAAGTCCCCTAATACGAACCCCCAAGTTGTGAGCTTTCAAAGATGCAAATGTGAGTTCACATGTTCAATTGCATGTCAGTTTACATGTCTGGCGTGTGTTGTCCGTCCTCTACAATTGGTTGTGCTTCTGTGTATTTTACTGTACATTGCTATGTGGAGTGCAGTAGTGCAGGATCTTTATTTCAAGTGCAGGTTGGGGGGAAGCAAGCATAAAAGCAGCAGTGATGTAGCTGGCACTGCTCAGAAGAGACTCAGGAAATGGTAAAGGGATTTTATTTATTTGAGGAGACACTGCAGTTTTTTGAGGCACAGGACCCAAATGTAGAATGGTGCATGAAAGCTGCAGCAGCCGTTCAGAATGCAATCCATTGCTAGCCTGTCATCTATGACAAGAATAAAAGAGCTACTACTCAGACATCGTTGCATCGATTTTTCAAGAGGGTATTCATCGATAGAACTGAATCCAGCAAGGAGCAAGAACCTGTGCATCAGCGTCAGGCCTGAGTGACACCGCAGCTTTCCCTGTTACTATCACTGACGATCTTCAGCTCTGCCATCTCTCAGCTCCTCTCTTCCCTTCAGTCGGTTGTTTTTCTTGCCTCCTCACTCAGTGCCAACCCCTGTATGCCAGCTGTTGTTCTGTAGTACTGTGCTTTTCAAGGTACTGTTCTGTAAGACTAAAAATGTTTTCTTTCTCTTTTGTGTTTGTTTTTTATGCATTATGTGTGCAAAAATTATTATAAACCTACTACAGGACAAAACTATATAGCTGATTGTGTTAGCTAGGTACCTAACTTAACTTTGTTGGACTTAATGAACAAACTGGACTTCCCAATGTGCTCTAGGAACAGAACTCATTCATATGTAGGGGACTTATATGTTATTATAAAAGGAAAGAAACATCTTGTTTATTTTATATGTTAATGCTAAAATCCTCTCTACTTTTTTTTTTTCTATCACATACCCTTTGTTTCTATTGGTGAACATTTCTAAATGGGGAACATAGTCTATGATGCAGCCAAATTGTTTTGCCTCTGTGGTTAGAATCAGGTTTATTGACAGAATGAAACATTTGGTTATCTACAACATCAGGCAATAACTAATTCGTTGCCAATAACAGGATTCAACTCAATAATATGATGTGAAGAAGCCTACAAATGGTAAAATGAATGATTTGTTATATTTAAAACAGAAAATTTAAATATAAAGTGATTTCACTAAAAATTAAATAACTTATTTTCCTAGTTACATTGACATAAGCATGTGATAAGTTTATTTCAGACATGTGGCACTCTGCTTGAGTAGCCCAAAGGAATCTTATGTTATATAAAGTATACTTAATCCCTTAGTATCTCTCATGTTCACAGTGTTCCTATTTACTTATGCACTCATTCCTTTATTTAGCATTTAGTCAATGAAGACATTTTGTCTTGGCTGTCATTAAAGGCACTTTTCTTAAAGCATACTGGAAGCTGCAGGTGTATAAAAATAAAAACTGTGTCAATGTGAGAAACGCACATAACTACACAATAATTAAAAGAAGAGGGTGATAAAATGAGACTTACCTGGGATTTAGTCATCAAAAGGAAACTCTCTTTTCACTCAGGACTCTTCTACCTTTTTTCAGGTTTATGATCAGACAATAGAAAGAGAAAACATTGCTTAATACTTGCAAAATTCATCATAATTTTTGGCACATAACTATATTTTTCTCACCTATAATTCTGAACTCTGTGAATTCCCAGTAAGATGACTTGGATCTGTTGCTGTTTTTGCTGCCACTGGGCTTATCACAGAGCTCTATTTCTAACATAATGGACCCCTAATGATATCAGGAAGTTGATGGGGAAAATGGTGGTGGTTTTGATGACAATTATGGAAAATACATATATCACCTTCCAATGATGGGATAAAATATGAGCCAAAATAGCAAAGTGATTGTTTATCTGTATGTACCTTCTCAAGAATTCAAATCTATTTTTTAGTTCAAATTTAGATTTACATTCAGAATTATTTTTGTTCTCAGTGTTTTTATAAAGCATTCTTATGACAAAGAATTATCTTCAGAAATCTAGTCTTAAACTGTCTTTTTGTATCAAAATCTCTGTTTAAACTCACAAATATATATCATAAAGAAACTGGTCAATTAGCACCTTTCATCTCTTGAGATTTGTATTTTAATTGTACCCCAAGGTTTATTTTTAATTTGCATGGGATACATCCACAGTGAAAAAGTTTGGAAATAAATAGCCCTTATTGTGTGTATTTGTTTAAATGTCCATAGGCATACTGAAAAGTGCAATTTAATATGGTTTTCAAAATTATATTTATTTTTATTATACATTTAAATTATTAACATTATACTTATTATATTTGTTTTTATTTTATACATTTAAGATTTTCTGTTATTAAAGTGTTATATATATATTATATTATTCATATTATATATAAATATATATAACAGCTTTTCTAAAATATGAAATGTATATGAGATTCATGGTATTAGAAAATATCAGATAACTACTGCCCCTTTCTAAGCTTCCCAGGTAGCTCTCCCAAAAGAAAAGTGCATCTTCCTATCTACTGATTTAACATTGAAATTATGTTACCACCCAGGTTGATAAATCATGTATGCTTTTTTTTTTTATTGCAGGCATTCAGTGATTTTTAATTGACTTGCTCCATTGTATGTACACAAAATAACTAACTGAGAATAAGTACGCCATCTAGAAAAATAAACAAAAAATCTTAAAGTTTGTGCTCTGAGTTTCATGCTCAGTGGAATGGTCAGAAATTTGAAACAATTTAATTATATTATTATTGTTTCTTTATTTTCTAATCAGCTTGGTAGGACACACCCTATAAAGATTCTAGGTTAGTAAATCTGTGACTGACCCACAAAGGTGAAATTTTTAAAGTGTCTCAGGTCCATGGACTCTTTCCAAATACTAGCTTAGAAGAATCTCACAGATTTATCTAATTAAGTTACTTTTCAATTGGTATCATTATATTTTATTATTTTACTTACCTTTAGAAGGGATTTAGTATTACAATGATGAAACATGACAGATTTTTCATTGGGGAAGAAAAAAAAACACATCTCTAATTCTACTTGTTGCACTATAGATTTAAAAAGAGAAATAAAATCTATTATGCATGGGCCATATCAGTTAAAGGTGGACAGCAAATTAAGACATTAGGAAGCAAGAAATTGTACTACATTTCTCCCCCTCTAGTATGTATCTTGAAAAACTTAGACTTTTAAAACATTGGGCTGTAAATATCAAATTTCCATCCATTATCTTACTTCTTTCAACATACTTTTATCGAGCAACTATTAAATAACAGATATGGTGCTTTCTAACTGTGCTGGGTTAGAAATGTTGTCTCCGCATCTCTCGGACTCTGAGCGGCTTGTCTCTTTACCTTTCTCACCGGTAGAGTTGCATAGACGTAGTTGGCTAGGTAGACCCGTTGTTACGTGCCATTTCCCCGATCTGTACTTTACTGCCATTTCGCAGTTTATTAACAGCCTAGTGGGAAACCTGTTTTCCTGTATCATTGTGAAATTATGAGACAAGATAAACTCCTCCTTTTGACAGCAGAGCTTATGGAGTATGTTTTTTTTTTATATAAATTTATTTTAATTGGAGGTTAATTACTTTACAATATTGTATTGGTTTTGCCATACATCAACATGGATCTGCCACATATACCCGTGGTTTTGAACATTCGTTCAGTACCTGCAGTTTATGGTGTAGCAGAATTAGGGATGGTCTGGAAACTACGAAGAACATTTAAACTTTTAATCATTTAATCTTGTTCGATATGTTTAAGGTTCATTGCGGTTTATTGGAGAAGGAAATGGCAACCCACTCCAGTATTCTTGCCTGGAGAATCCCAGGGACAGAGGAGCCTGTTGGGCTGCCATCTATGGGGCCGCACAGAGTTGGACACGACCGACGTGACTTAGCAGCAACTGTGCTTTATGTGGGAAAACAAAGATGAGAATAAAATCATCTCTACTTTTGCATCCCTTAGAGTCGGTTGCCTCCTTCAAGTTTCAAAATTTGTCTCAGTTCTTCAAAATTCTGATGTTTGATGAGCTAAAGTTATCGTGGCTACCATTGCTTAATTGGTTTAGGGACTTTGTTTGGCTGTGCTATAGAGTAAGTGTGTGCGTGCATGCTAAGTCACTTCAGTCATGTCCAGCCCTTTGCAACCCATGGACTGCAGCTCACCAGGCTCCTCTGTCCATGGGGATTCTCCAGGCAAGAATACTGGAGTGGGTTCCTGTGCCCTCCTCCAGGGGATCTTCCCAACCCAGGATGGAACCCACGGCTCATGTCTGCTGCCTTAGCAGGAGGGTTCTTTACTATGTAATAAATGCTTGCTCAATTCAGTTCATATATCTTATAAACCCATTTATAAGAGAGTGAAAAAAACTGCCTTGAAACTCAACATTAAAACAAACAAACAAATGAAGATCATGACATCTAGTCCCATCACTTCATGGAAAATAGAAGGGGAAATAGTGGAAGATTTTATTGACAGATTTTATTTTCTTGGGCTCCAAAATCACTGCAGGAAGTGACTGCAGCTATGAAACTGAAAAATTCTTGCTCCTTGGAAGAAAAGCTGTGACAAACCTAGACAGTGTATTAGAAAGCAGAGATGTCACTTTGCTGACAAAGATCCATAAAATCAGAGCTGTGGCTTTTCCATTAGCCATGTAGGGACTGAGTTAGACCGTGAGTTACACCATGTGAGAGTTAGACCACAAAGAAGGCTGAGTGCTAAAGAACTGATGCTTTCAAATTGTGATGCTGGAGAAGACTCTTAAGAGTCCCTTGGACTGCAAGGAGATCCAACCAGTCCATCCTAAAGGAAATCAACCCTGAATATTCATTGGAAGGACTGATGCTGAAGCTCCAAACTTTGGCCACCTGATGTGAAGACAAGAAGACCTGATGTGAAGAAAAGACCCTGATGCTGGGAAAGACTGAAGGCAACAGAAGTGAGTGGCAGAGGATGAGATGGTTGAGAGCATTACTGACTCAACGGACGTGAATTTGAGCAATAGTGAATGACAGGAGCTTGGCATGCTGAAGGCCATAGGGTTGCAAAGAGTCAGGTATGATTTAGCCAGTAAACAACAATAACAAGAAAATAAACCCACTTTGGGTTCTGGCTGTTAATCAGCTATATTTTTACTTTTTATTAGATATTTTCAGACTTACAGATGCACCTTACCTTGCTCAGGAACGCTAACAGCTTACATGATTATAGCATAATTATTAGCATAAAGAAGAAATAAATTAAAGAGTTTACTTAATTTTACCAGTGTTTACACTAAGTTCTTTTTTCCTGTTCCAAGATCTGAGTCAGCATAGCATGCGGCAGTTGCTCTCGCAGACACTGTTGAGGCACCCCATTATGTTAGCCTTTCTTCAGCTCTTGTTTTCTCCACCCATTTAACCTACAGATGTTTGTTCTTCCTCTCTTTCTTGCTTAATTGCACTCTGAAAATGTTTACCCTTTAGCTACACCCCTCCAAGACAACACTCTCTTAACAGTCCTTTCCTCTGAGGGCATTCTTCATTCCAGAAAGAGTATTACAGGATGATGATCTCAAGAAACATCAGAACCTGTCCTAGAATCACCTGAGGTCCTGGAATCACCCTAAAGATCTCAATGCCTCCAGGAGGAGAAGAATACAAGACCACATCAACCCTGATCTTTGTCTTCAGCCCCACTTTCCATCCTGAGACTATAAGACTTCTTCCAACTTCTGAGGAAGGGGGTGCAGTCTTGGAAGTATTAGTTTGCTGTGGTTCCCCTTTGACTGGCAAAGTAATATAGCTACTCCTTTCTACTCCTCCAAAACTCTGTCTCCATATTTCTTTTCAATATTAGCAAAGAGAGGTCATTTTTTTGGCAACACAGTTAATGTCTTATCTCTTTAGTTTTCTGTTATCAGTGATTGCCTCTTTTCCTTTCCTTTTCCTTCATGATCTTGATGTATTTTAAAGAAATTGGTCAAGTATTTTGAAAAATGTCTCTCAATTTAAGTTAGCCTGGTTTTTTCTCATGACTAACTTGAAATTATTCATTATGGGAAAAAGTACCAGAGGCCCATATATATGCCTTTTTCATATTATCAGAGGATACATTACATTGATCAATATTTCTAGTAATATTAAACTTGGTCACTTAGTTAAGGTAGTGTCTGCCTGAATTCTTTACTGTAAAAATATGATTCCTTATTATGTAATTTACATAAATTAATATGAATATATAATTACATATATATGCAGTATGAACATTCTTACTTAAATTGATATCATTTACTATGTCTTTTATACATTTTCATATGTATGTAAGAAAACAGACTATGTAAGGTTATTTCATTGATACTTTTTGGAATCCATCAATAAGCTACATCTAATGAATATCACAGTGGTGCTTTCATAGTAAATTTCCATTTCCCATATTCTTTCAATTATTTTAATTGAAAATGTCCTCTAAGGGAGAGTGGTTCTTATGCATTTATTTATACCAGTACGTACTTGTTTATAAGTGCTTTGTCCTTTGAGGTTATTATCCAACACTGTCATCACTTACTTTGTTGTTCAAATTGTTCTAGCTTTGTTAGTGGGGACATCACTGTTCCTCTGTGCACTGTTGTTTGTACATGCTTGTCATTTCTCTTTGTTTTATTTTTACTTCTTACACCCTGGAAGCGCAAGGTACTCCAGGTTTATTTTATATTTTCCTGGGGAAACAACCACTTTTCCAAGGATGCATTATCTTTTATGAGAGTAGGGTGTTTGGAATCCAGGATATTTTATTTTCACTTGCATTTCATTTTCGTGCGTGCATTTATATTTTTCCCTTAAGAATATATAAAAGTTTTTAACATTTTTAATGTTTTTAAGTTTCAAGTCTTTCTAATCATAATTTTATAAATGAAGACTCTATGGTTTAGTTGAAGATGTTTAGAACTGGGAAACATAATTCTGAGTTTGTGTTCAGAAAAACCATTTGCTAGCTTTATGGCCATGTAAGCATTTCTTATCACTTTGATTCACAGTGTCCTTGTCTGCAAAGTGACAGTAGTAGTACCCACCTTACACGTTTGTGAAAATTAAATTAAATTATAAAATATGCTGCATGGTATTAAGATTTTACCAGGTATTCAATAGATACCTTAGTGGATTTTGATATATTCAATCAGTTCCCTGGTGGCTCAGATGGTAAAGAATCTGCCTGCAATGTGGACGACTTGAGTTTCATCCCTGGGTTGGGAAGATCCCCTGGATCTTGCATGGAGCAAGCCTACTCCAGTATTCTTGCCTGGAGAATCCCCAAGGACAGAGGAGTATGGTGGTCTACAGTCCATTGGGTCGCAAAGAGTCAGACATGACTGAATGACTAAGCACACATTCAGTCAGTATCTCATGTCCTTAATATAAATGCTTTGTAATAATCTATTACAACCATACATCCACATTTATTGAACTGTTTCCTCTACTGTTTGACTTTCATACTAATCATGATTTTTTGTTGTTTATTTTTATACATTTTTAAAAATTTTTATTGGAGTATAATTGATGTACAATGTTGTGTTGGTGTCTTCTGTAGGTTGATATGGAATTACAAAATACATATAGGGAATTCTATTTGTTTATGTAAAATGGTAGGAGGACTATATTCTAATATATGAACATATGCGTGCTTGAATTCTACTTCTGAAATCTTGATTTTTTTGATCTTGATCAAGCTTTTTTTTTTTTTAATCTTTCCTTTTTGTTTATTTATTCCAGTTAACTTAGAAACAGTAACTAGGGGTTTAACATTTGGATCCTCAGATGATAGTTCATTTTTTTTTTAATTTTATTTTATTTTTAAACTTTATAATATTGTATTAGTTTTGCCAAATATCGAAATGAATCCACCACAGGTATACCTGTGTTCTCCATTGATCAAGCTTTTAACTCCATTGATCCTTTGTTTCCTCAACTACAAAATGGATTAGTTCCTATAGAGTTTAAAAAAGAAGGAAAATTGAGACCACTGTCTGTAACTGATTTTTGGGGGGAAGTGCTTTGTATAGAAGCATGTATGTCTGGGTGTTTGTGTGATTATCATCTACTGGTTCATTATTATTCAATCAAAACTGAAAATCATATTTTATAACTAAACAACCTGTAGAAGATGGTGTCAGTTTCTTACATAAGAAGTTAGAAGAGATTCAAAATAATAATTTTGGAATTGAAGGAATCCAAAGTGTACAGTGGTATAAAATTATTGTATACTGGAGATACTTTGGATTCAATGTAGAGAGACTTCTCAGAGATTCCTTTATCTGACTGAAGGCAGAACTTCTGAGAGTGAGGCTGCCATAAACCACCTCTCTTTGGGGCTTCTTTGTCTTCCAGGAAAAGACAGAGAAGGCCACCTGCCTCTATCTTAAATAAATGATGCCCCAAGATTTCTTATCTCCCATCTCTTCCCTTATAAGCCCATTTGTTTTTCTCACAGAAGCCATTTCTCATTCTTCCTTTCCTATATTGTCACATTATTGAATTATTGATGCTGTGAAAGTGCTGCACTCAAATGCCAGCAAATTTGGAAAACTCAGCAGTGGCCACAGGACTGGAAAAGGTCAGTTTTCATTCCAACCCCAAAGAAAGGCAATGCTAAAGAATGCTCAAACTACCACACAATTGCACTCATCTCACACGCTAGTAAAGTAATGCTCAAAATTCTTCAAGCCAGGCTTCAGCAATATGTGAACCGTGAACTTCCTGATGTTCATATGAATAAACTTCATTTATTCTCCCATTAATCTACCTTTTGTCAATTTAATCCACAGTCCTTTAATTAATAAACCTAAGAAAGTAAAAGAAAAGGTTTCTTCCTTCGTGACAGAAAGTATTGCATATGTATGAATGTATATGCACACACATAAGATGTGATATAATGTTTGGGCATCTGTTTCCAAACGCCAATGAAAAGTATCTTTGTGCATATGCTAAATTTAAAATATCATCCTTCTTTTCTCCAAAATTCTCTCACATATTTAATAATGTATCCATATGTAGCATCAACTACTATTGTTAAAAGTTTCTGCTTGAAAATCATAGTCACTGAGCAAATATTTTTCTCATGATAATTCTTTTCATTGCTTCTTTGGCTTCTGTGTTCCTTATGCTGTATATCAGAAGATTTAGTATTGGCAGCAAAAGGGTATAGAACACAGACAAGATTTTGGCTTTCTCATCTGGGTAGCTAGAGCTGGTCCCCAAATAAGTAAAAATCATTGTTCCATAGAAGACACTCACTATCGTTAGGTGGGAGGCACATGTGGAGAAGGCTTTGTATCTGCTTCTCAAAGACCGTGTCTTCAGGACTGTGAGAAGGATTCCCAGATAAGAACTAACCACCATCAGAAAGGTAGCCACTGATGTGGCTCCAGAGAGGATGGTAAATAAAGCCTCACTGTAATGGGTGTCAGAACAGGCAAGTTGGAAAAGCAGTGGGATATCACAGAAATAGTGGTTAATGACATTGTGTCCACAGAAGGACAGACTGAGCAAACCAGACAGGTGGGTGAGTGAGTTGGCACAGCCCAGTAGATAGGAGGCAGTGACCAGGTGGATGCAGAAGGTGGGTGTCATGAGACCTTTATAGTGAAGAGGGCGGCAGATGGCAAGGTACCGATCATAGGCCATGGCAGCCAAGAGGAAGCATTCCGTGGTCAGGAACAAGCTGACAAAGGAGTATTGCAGGAGGCAACCACTGTAGGAGATAACTTTCTGTCCTGCTACATAGTTCACCAACAGCTTAGGAATGAAGACTGAGGAATAGCAGAAATCCAGGAAAGCCAACTGGCTAAGGAAAAAGTACTTGGGAGAGTGGAGCTGATCACTAACCAGGATGATGGTGATGATCCAGACATTGCCCAGGACAGTAATGAGATAGATTAAGAGAAACACCACAAATAGGACTGTATTCAGTTCCGGGTTATCAGTCAGCCCCAGGAGGATGAATTCAGTTATCCCACTGACATTGCTGTCAGCCATTTATGTGACTCCTCTAAGACGGATCTGCAGAGGGTAAGAGAAGAAAGAAAATAAGCAAAGGAATAACTTGAATATATGAATTCCATCTGCTAGTAGCTTTAGAAAACTGCATGGTTTTAGTTAATAATAATAAGCTGAAAGTGAAAGTGAAGTGCTAGGCAGTCAGTCTTGTTCAGCTCTTTGTGGACCCATGAACTGTAAACCTGCCAGGCTCCTCTGTTCAGGGAGTTCTGCAAGCAAGAATACTAGACTGTGTTGACACTGCTTTCTCCAGAGGATCCTCCTGACCCAGGGATGGGACCTGGGTCTCCTGCATTGTAGGCAGATTATTTACTGCCTGAGCAACCAGGGAAGCCTCAATAATAATAATAGTAATGTATAACTGCAGATGTTGACTGCAGCCATGAAATTAAAAGATGCTTACTCCTTGGAAGGAAAGTTATGACCAACCTAGATAGCATATTCAAAAGCAGAGGCGTTACTTTGCCAAAAAAGGTTCATCTAGTCAAGGCTATGGTTTTTCCTGTGGTCATGTATGGATGTGAGAGTTGGACTGTGAAGAAGGCTGAGTGCCGAAGAATTGATGCTTTTGAACTGTGGTGTTGGAGAAGACTCTTGAGAGTCCCTTGGACTGCAAGGAGAGCCAACCAGTCCATTCTAAAGATCAGCCCTGGGATTTCTTTGGAAGGAATAATGCTAAAGCTGAAACTCCAGTACTTTGGCCACCTATGCGAAGAGTTGACTCATTGGAAAAGACTCTGATGCTGGGAGGGATTGGGGGCAGGAGGAGAAGGGGACAACAGAGGATGAGATGGCTGGATGGCATCACTGACTCGATGGACATGAGTCTGAGTGAACTCCAGGAGTTGGTGATCCACAGGGAGGCCTGGCATGCTGCAATTCATGGGGTCCAAAGAGTCGAACACGACTGAGCAACTGATCTGATCTGATCTGAATGTATAATAATCTAATTCTTTTTAGTATGAAAAGTTTACCAGATATAAAACTTTATTTGGTACAAAGTGTCACCAGTGCATGTAACCTGGCATTATCCACCATACAAGAACCGCTAGAGAAATTAAATTCCTCATGAAGAGCCCTATATTTAAAAAAGAAAATTCAGGAGATAGATCCTGGATAACAGTATAGTCCAAATTCCAGACATAGACAAGAATCTCATATTTAAAGAAAGTACATTTGTTAACAAAGAGCAAAAAAAAAAAAAAATCAGTATTTAACAGATAAATTATTGGGACATCTAGCAAAATTATTCTCTATAACAACTTTTCCACTTAGACAAAAAACATATGTTGAGCAATAAAAATAACAAATGAATAGAATATATATGCATATATATATGCATGTATATAATTTCACCTAATAAAATTAATGATTATCCATAAAAAATGGAAAATGACAATTATGGGCATCTAGAATATAGAAAGTAACAAATTTAAAAACTGTCTCTCCTAACATACCTTAATTGTTAAAACTCACTCACTGCAGGAAGTCATTCTTTGCTCCTTCAATAGATATTTATTATTTCATCCTGATTTCCCATTTTATTATCCAATGGCTTGAATTAGTCCATATCAGATTTTTAAATTAAGATAGAAAACTTTCAATATTTTTTAATCCTGGCAGTCAAAAAGTCTCAAATCTAATTTCAAGTATAATGCATATGCTTTTGTCATATTTCATCCCATATCTGAATTTTTGCTGCTGCTGCTAAGTCACTTCAGTCATGTCCGACTCTGTGTGACCCCATAGATGGCAGCCCACCAGGCTCTGCAGTCCCTGGGATTCTCCAGGCAAGAACACTGGAGTGAATTTTCACTCAGGTATAATTATCCAGGAATAGTTAGATCATTATGTTCTTTTAGATTTTTATCATATAACTCAAAGTACATAAAAGTCAAGGTTCTTGTAAAGCAATTATCCTTTAATTAAAAATAAATAAATTTTAAAAATCAAGGTTTTGATATTTAATATATTGGGGAAATACTTGATTAAACAATTTTTAAGGAAGGTTTTCTTTACTGCAGAACTTTTAGTAGTGCATAGTATATGACTATGTTTTGTGAGTGCCAACAAATAAATAAATATAGAACATGTTGAACGTGTTTCACATCCAATTAACAGTTGAATATATTTTCACTAAAAATTAATGAATATTATGTTCCAAAAATCCATGCTTTGGAAATAATACTTCCTGGTATTGAATGAAGAATGAATGAGTTTGGATCTCTATACCTTATTATCAATGTGGTGTAAAGTAAGCTATTTAATAAAATTATTGAGATCCAACCAGTCCGTTCTGAAGGAGATCAGCCCTGGGATTTCTTTGGAAGGAACGATGCTAAAGCTGAAACTCCAGTACTTTGGCCACCTCATGCGAAGAGTTGACTCATTGGAAAAGACTCTGATGCTGGGAGGGATTGGGGGCAGGAGGAGAAGGGGACGATGGAGCATGAGATGGCTGGATGGCATCACTGACTCGATGGATGTGAGTCTGAGTGAACTCTGGGAGTTGGTGATGGACAGGGAGGCCTGGTGTGCTGCGATTCATGGGGTCCAAAGAGTCGGACATGACTGAGCGACTGATCTGATCTGATCTGATCTGATGTAAGTTATTAATAACAATTCAAATACTGCAAACCATGTTACAAAATACCTTTGATTATGTCCATGTTACCAAAGCACAAGATGTAAAAAAGAATGACTAGACACTTTTTACCACCTTAAGCTGTGGTTTCATGTCTCTTAGCTTCACATAAAGCCCTTCCTCAGATGTAGTTATGGGAATTAAATAAAACATGTGAAAGCCATGTTGTATACCATAGGTACTCTCTGAAAGGTTGCTTTATATTCAAAGTAAAACTAATAGGGAAAATAGAGATAAGACTATCTGTTGATACACAGGACAAACAGCTTTTGGCTAAAATCACTTTTTGGATCTTTGCTGTTTTGGGTTTCGTTTTGTTAACTTTGCATTGACTAACTTTCTTTAATGATGAGTTTCTTATTTCATTGATTTCATATTTCTTTTTTGCTTGAGTGTCAATTTCTCAGTCATGTCTGACTCTTTCCAACCCCATGGACTATAGACCGCCAGGTTCTTCTGTCCATGAAATTCTCCAGACAATAGTACTGGAGTGGAATCCCCTTCTGCAGGCAATCTTTCTGACCAACAGATCAAACACAAGTCTCCCACATTACAGGCAAATTCTTTACTATCTGAGCCACCAAGGATCACTTAATAAATAGCAATTTTCCTCTATACTGACTTATAACAGCACTTTTCTTTTGCTATAAATTCAGGTATATAAAATAAATTAATCTTTGAGTTTCAAGATTAGCTTTGGTAATAAATGACTGTTCTTTCCCTCAGATTTAACAAAATTCAACAGTTTGCAAGAATTCGTTTTAGTTCTTAAAGAATTTCTTTGAATATATTATTTGTTTTAATTTATATAGTTATGTGAAATTTTAAGCACAGCTACTTGAGGAAATATGGACTAAGCCCACTGATGCTTTCAAGAGAGTTAGTTGACTTGTATTGAGACAGTTCTATTTCCAATGATGAGAATAGATTTGAGGCAGGTGATTTTTCTTCCCCTTCCATTCACAGCATGTACTGAGAGTTGGTGTTTTTGATACGTGGAAAGGCATTTATAATTCCTTTGTTAGAACACATAAATGCAACACCTACCTGGTGCCAAAAGGAAGTCTGTTCCTCTCTCTTAGTTTCCTGACCTGTGTTTATATTTGGCTCTGGGCCTTTGGAGGATGTGATCACCGGGGATTCTGTCAATACTGAGTTTCATCAAAACGGCTAACAAGAGGCATGGGAGAAGTAAGGTCTCAGCACTATGTTTCCAAATTACAGCAGTTCATGGATTTGGCTTTTTCTCAGGGAAAATTGTTGTATATGTTCTTGTCTAACTAATAGGAGGCTCTACATGGGAAAGTGCTTCCCTGGTGATTCAGTGGAAAAAAAATCTGCCTGCAATACAGGAGAAGTGGGTTCGATCCTTGGGTCAGGAAGATCTTCTGGGGAAGGAAATGGCAGGCCACTCCAGTATTCTTGCCTGAGAAATCTCACAGACAGAGGAGCCTGGTGGGCTACAGTCCATGGGGTCACAAAAGAGTTGGACATGACTTAATAACTAAACAACAACAAGGAGGGAAAACCAAATTATTAAAAATGAACTCCATGGTGTTTATAATTATGATTTACACGGCATAATTATATATATGTGTGTGTGTGTGTGTGTGTGTTTTAAAGCATGCTAAGTTCCATTTTTTGATGACCACATGTTTCTGTTGTGGTAGCTGTTGTTCAGCCACTAGCCATGTTCGACTCTTTGTGGCCCCATGGACTGTAGCCCTCCATGGGATTTCCTAGGCAAGAATACTGGAGTGGATTGTCATTTACTTTTCTGAGGGATCTTCCTGACCCAGTGAACACATGTCTCCTGCATTGCAGGTGGATTCTTGACCTTTGAGCCACCAGAAAAAGAGCCATAGTGGTACTACGCTTGTGTGCATGCCAAGTCACTTCAGTTGTGTCCAACTCTTTGCAACCCTATTGATTGTATCCCTCCAGCCCCCTCTGTTCATGGGATAAACCAGGCAAGAATATGAGAGTGGGTTGCCATGCCCTCTTCCAGGGGATCTTCATGACCCAGGAATTGAACCCATGTCTCTTACATCTCCTGCATTGGCAGGTGAGTTCTTCACACTACCACCACCTGGGAAGGCCAAAGAAACCTCAAATCTTAGGAACACAAATTGATTGCACTGACTTGAGGGTCTCCTACTATCAAAGATGACCACAATGCCAGTTTGCCATGGCTAGTCCAGATGCTGCCAGTAACTTATTTTTGTAATGATTTGGACCATTTCCAAATTGCAGACTCTATGTTTACACATATGAAATAAAATTAGCACATATTTGATAGAGGTTCTCTGAGTGCTGAGAGGGAATTATGTGATATAAACATCATCTGAGCTGTGATTTCTTTCAATATGGATATTAAACAGTAATCAGTTTTATGTATGAAGTGCAGGGTTTAGAGCTACAAGTGCTCATTCTCAATTTTTTTCCTGATATTTTACATGACAATTGATAGAGTACTAACAGATATTTCATTGGTGAAGTCCTCATTGATTTCTCATTGACTAATTGTATTTGTCATTTAAAGACATTTAGAATGTGCTTAACTCGGTTTATTTACTTTCAGGATATACACTAATATATATATATATATATATATATATATATATATATATATATTTAGTTTGTTACTAATTTTTGTTATGTTCCTAATTTTTCAATCTAATAATATGAACTACAAATCTGCGACAGACTCGCCATTTGTCTGAGAATTCTAAGACAGAGATTTATTTTCCTCCCTTAAGCAGCCAGTTTCTTTTTATAGTATAATATAGTAGCTCTTCACTGGAGAAGGGAATGACAAACCACTTCAATATTCTTGCTTTGAGAACCCCATGAACAGTATGAAAAGGCAAAAAGATAGGACACTGAAAGAGGAACTCCCCAGGTCAGTAGGTGCCCAATATGCTACTGGAGATCAGTGGAGAAATAACTCCAGAAAGAATGAAGGGCTGGATCCAAAGCAAAAACAATACCAAGTTGTGGATGTGACTGGTGATAG
Organism: Bos grunniens; assembly: GCF_055505025.1. NCBI lineage: Eukaryota > Metazoa > Chordata > Mammalia > Artiodactyla > Bovidae > Bos > Bos grunniens. The sequence continues at coordinate 79,559,191 of NC_141179.1, read as the reverse complement.
AAGCAAGGTCCGATGCTGTAAAGAGCAATATGGCATAGGAACCTGGAATGTCAGGTCCATGAATCAAGGCAAATTGGAAGTGGTCAAACAGGAGATGACAAGAGTGAACTCACTGCAGACGGTGACTGCAGCCATGAAATTAAAAGACGCTTAGTCCTTGGAAGGAAAGTTATGACCAACCTAGACAGCATGTTAAAAAGCAGAGACATTACTTTGCCAACAAAGGTCCGTCTAGTCAAGGCTATGGTTTTTTCAGTAGTCATGTATGGATGTGAGAGTCGGACTATAGAGAAAGCTGTGCACTGAAGAACTGCACGCTGATGCTTTTGAACTGTGGTGTTGGAGGGAAAAGACTCTTGAGAGTCCCTTTGATTGCAAAGAGATCCAACCAGTCCACCCTAAATTAAATCAGTCCTGAATATTCACTGGAAGGACTGATGCTGAAGCTGGAACTCCAATACTTTGGCCACCTGATGACAAGGGCTGACTCATTGGAAAAGACCCTGATGCTGGAAAAGATTGAAGGCAGGAGGAGAAGCGGACGACAGAGGATGAGATGGTTGGATGACATCACTGACTCAATGGACATGAGTTTGAGTAGACTCTGGGAATTGGTGATGAACAGGGAAGCCTGGTGTGCTGCAGTCGCAAAGAGTTGGACACAACTGAGTGACTGAACTGAACTGATAGAAGTTCTTGGGCTACCCAGGTGGTAAAGAATCACCTGCCAGTGCAGGAGATGCAAGAAAAGCAGATTCAGTGTAAGTCAGAAAGATCATCTGGAGGAGAAAATGGCAACCCTCTCCAGTATTCTTGCCTGGAGAATCCATCGGCAGAGGAGCCTGGTGGGCTATAGTCCATGGCGTAGTGAAGAGTCAGACAAAACTGAAGCAAATTAGCACAGCACACAGAACATACTATAACAGAATTTAAAAAATAGAAATAAAAATTTATTTTTCTGAGTTTAATAATCTTATGTGTATACTATTCCTGTGTTCCATACTCTATATACAAGATATTGAATGTTCTTGAGAAATTGTGAAGAATTATATAAAATTAGGCTTAAATATTACCATTATTTTATTTTATTCTGAAAATTAATTTCATACAAATCCATTTGCATGAAGTCTCATACCAAAAAAAAAAGTTTAAATGTAGCGACATAGGAGTCAATATCAAATTATATATTAAATGATTTTGGAAAATTGTCAATGTCTATACAAATGGACTTCCCTGGTGGCTCAAAAGGTAAAGCGTCTACCTACAATGCTGGAGACCTGTGTTCAATCCCTAGGTCAGGAAGATCTCCTGCAGAAGGAAATGGCAACCCACTCCAGTATTCTTGTCTGGAAAATCCCATGGATGGAAGATCCTGGTAGGCTACAGTCCATGGGGTCGTGAAGAGTAGTGTCCGACTGAGAGACTTCACTTTCATACAATTGTTATATGCTCTTTTTGATAGTAGTTGTGGTGTTATTTCAGTCTAAAAAGTAAACTTGCAAATGAATTTCTTCGCAAGAATGGCTAATATAATAAGCATTTCAACTTGCTACCTTCTCAGGTAGTGGAACTATTTACATATTATTTTAATTGAAACTGAGAAAAAAATTAAAAACATGACAATATTTATTGAGCTTTCAGCTTTCTCATTGTGCTCTTTAGCCTACTTGCCACTAGTAATTTCAGTATTTAGAAAATTAACTATGATTTTTTATAAATGAAAGTATTCTTTAGAAAACTGTTTCTGTTTTCCAGTTAGTTCAATTTATAGCAATTTAGGGAAAGGAGATCACTATGGGACAATCAGTATTTACAGGCCTCATTTTATCATTATGCATCTGCACATAAAATTTGGGTTTTTTTTTTTTTTTTTTTTCCTTATCTTGTAAAGTTTTTAACTGAGATGTAACATGTGCTGTGCTCACTTGGTAAGTCGTGTCTGACTCTGCAACTTCATGGACTGTAGCCTGCCAGGCTCCTCTGACCATGGGGATTCTCCAGGCAAGCATACTGGAGTGGGTTGCCATTTCCTTCTCCAAGAATTAACATATACATGCACGTCAGTTCAGTTCAATTCAGTTCAGTCGCGCAGTCATGTCCAACTCTTTGCGACCCCATGAATCGCAGCACACCAGGCCTCCCTGTCCATCACCAACTCCCGGAGTTCACTCAGACTCACATCCATAGAGTCAGTGATGCCATCCAGCCATCTCATCCTCTGTCGTCCCCTTCTCCTCCTGCCCCCAATCCCTCCCAGCATCAGAGTCTTTTCCAATGAGTCAACTCTTCGCATGAGGTGGCCAAAGTACTGGAGTTTCAGCTTTAGCATCATTCCTTCCAAAGAAATCTCAGGGCTGATCTCCTTTAAAATGGACTGGTTGGATCTCTTTGCAATCCAAGGGACTCTCAAGAGTCTTCTCCAACACCACGGTTCAAAAGTATCAATTCTTCAGCACTCAGCCTTCTTCACAGTCCAACTCTCACATCCATACATGACCACAGGAAAAGCCATAGCCTTGACTAGACGGACCTTTGTTGGCAAAGTAATGTCTCTGCTTTTGAATATGCTATCTAGGTTGGTCATAACTTTCCTTCCAAGGAGTAAGTGTCTTTTAATTCCATGGCTGCAGTCACCATCTGTAGTGATTTTGGAGCCCAGAAAAATAAAGTCTGACACTGTTTCCACTGTTTCCTCATCTATTTCCCATGAAATGGTGGGACCAGATGCCATGATCTTAGTTTTCTAAATGTTGAGCTTTAAGCCAACTTTTTCACTCTCTTCTTTCACTTTCATCAAGAGGCTTTTTAGTTCCTCTTCACTTTCTGCCATAAGGGTGGTGTCATCTGCATATCTGAGGTTATTGATATTTCTCCCGGCAATCTTGATTCCAGCTTGTGTTTCTTCCAGTCCAGCGTTTCTCATGATGTACTCTGCATAGAAGTTAAATAAGCAGGGTAACAATACATAGCCTTGATGTACTACTTTTCCTATTTGGAACCAGTCTGTTGTTCCATGTCCAGTTCTAACTGTTGCTTCCTGACCTGCATACAGATTTCTCTAGAGGCAGATCAGGTGGTCTGGTATTCCCACCACTTTCAGAATTTTCCACAGTTTATTGTGATCCACACAGTCAAAGGCTTTGGCATAGTCAATAAAGCAGAAATAAATGTTTTTCTGGAACTCTGTTGCTTTTTCCATGATCCAGCAGATCTTGGCAATTTGAAATCTGGTTCCTCTTCCTTTTCTAAAACCAGCTTGAACATCAGGAAGTTCACAGTTCACGTGTTGCTGAAGCCTGGCTTGGAGAGTTTTGAGCATTACTTTACTAGCGTGTGAGATGAGTGCAATTGTTCGGTAGTTTGAGCATTGTTTGGCATTGCCTTTCTTTGGGATTGGAATGAAAACTAACATTTTCCAGTCCTGTGGCCACTGCTGTGTTTTCCAAATTTGTGGGCGTATTGAGTGCAGCACTTTCACAGCATCATCTTTCAGGATTTGAAATAGCTCAACTGGAATTCCATCACCTCCACTAGCTTTGTTCGTAGTGATGCTTTCTAAGGCCCACTTGACTTCACATTCCAGGATGTCTGGCTCTAGGTCAGTGATCACACCATCGTGATTATCTGGGTCATGAAGATCATTTTTGTACGGTTCCTCTTTGTATTCTTGCCACCTCTTCTTAATATCTTCTGCTTTTGTTAGGTCCACACCATTTCTGTCCTTTATTGAGCCCATATTTGCATGAAATGTTCCCTTGGTATCTCTAATTTTCTTGAAGAGATCTCTAGTCTTTCCCATTCTGTTGTTTTCCTCTATTTCTTTGAATTGATCACTGAGGAAGGCTTTCTTAACTCTTCTTGCTATTCTTTGGAACTCTGCATTCAGATGCTTATATCTTTCCTTTTCTCTTTTACTTTTTGCTTCTCTTCTTTTCACAGCTATTTGTAAGGCCTCCCCAGACAGCCATTTTGCTTTTTTGCATTTCTTTTCCATGGGGATGGTCTTGATCCCTGTATCCTGTACAATGTCATGAACCTCAGTCCTTAGTTCATCAGGTGCTCTATCTGTCAGATCTAAGCCCTTAAATCTATTTCTCACTTTCACTGTATAGTCATAAAGGATGGTTTCCCCTAGTTTCTTCAATTTAAGTCTGAATTTGCAATATGGAGTTTTGATCTGAGCCACAGTCAGCTCCCGGTCTTGTTTTTGCTGACTGTATAGAGCTTCTCCATCTTTGGCTGCAAAGAATATAATCAATCTTATTTCAGTGTTGACCATCTGGTGATGTCCATGTGTAGAGTCTTCTCTTGTGTTGTTGGAAGAGGGTGTTTGTTATGACCAGTGCATTTTCTTGGCAAAACTTATTAATCTTTGCCCTGCTTTCTTCCATATTCCAAGGCCAAATTTTCCTGTTACTTCAGGTGTTTCTTGACTTCCTACTTTTGCGTTTCAGTCCCCTATAATGAAAAGGACATCTTTTTTGGGTGTTAGTTCTAAAAGGTCTTGTAGGTCTTCATAGAACTGTTCAACTTCAGCGTCTTCAGCATTACTGGTTGGGGCATAGACTTGGATTACTGTGATATTGAATGGTTTGCCTTGGAAACGAACAGAGATCATTCTGTCATTTTTGAGATTGCATCCAAGTACCGCATTTGACTCTTTTGTTGACCATGATGGCTACTCCATGTCTTCTGAGGGATTCCTGCCCGCAGTAGTAGATATAATGGTCATCTGAGTTAAATTCACCCATTCCAGTTCAGTCCATTTTAATTCGCTGATTCCTAGAATGTCGACATTCACTCTTGGCATCTCTTGTTTGACCACTTCCAATTTGCCTTGATTCATGGACCTGACATTCCAGGTTCCTATGTCATATTGCTCTTTACAGCATCGGGCCTTGCTGCTATCACCAGTCACATCCACAGCTGGGTATTCTTTTTGCTTTGGCTCCATCCCTTCATTCTTTCTGGAGTTATTTCTCCACTGATCTCCAGTAGCATATTGGGCACCTACTGACCTGGGGAGTTTCTCTTTCAGTATCCTATCATTTTGCCTTTTCATACTGCTCATGGGGTTCTCAAGGCAAGAATATTGAAGTGGTTTGCCATTCCCTTCTCCAGTGGACCACATTCTGTCAGATCTCTCCATCATAACCTGTCCATCTTGGGTTGCCCCATGGGCGTGGCTTAGTTTCATTGAGTTAGACAAGCCGTGGTCCTAGTGTAATTAGATTGACTAGTTTTCTGTGAGTATGGCCTCAGTGTGTCTTCTCTCTGATGCCCTCTTGCAACACATACCATCTTACTTGAGTTTCTCTTACCTTGGGCATGGGGTATCTCTTCATGGCTGTTCAAGCAAAGTGCAGCCGTTGCTCCTTACCTTGGAGGAGGGGTATCTCCTCACTGCCACCTTTCCCAACCTTCAATGTGGGATAGCTCCTCTAGGCCCTCCTGTGCCTGCACAGCCACTGCTCCTTGGACCTGGGGTTGGTCCTCTCGGCCGCTGCCCTGACCTTGGACATGGGCTAGCTCCTCTCAGCTGCTGCCCCTGACCTCAGACTTGGGTAGCTCTTCTTGGCCATTCCTGCGCCGTCACAGTCTGGCACTCTAGGCCGCTGCCCCTGACCTCGGACGTCGGGTAACTCCTCTCAGCCGTGCTTAGGGTGCCGGTCGCAAGAGAAGCGCATAAATTGTAAGTGAATAGACTTTAATAGAATGAACACGGTCATGTAACTACCCCTCAGATCAAGAAACACAGCATTACCAGCAATCCAGAAGCCTCCCTCAAAATGGGAAAAAATATTGCAAATGAAGCAACTGATAAAGAATTAATCTCAAAAATGTAAAAATAATTCATATAGCTCAGTATGAAAAAAAAAAAAAAACAATGCAATCAAAATATGGGTGGCAGACCTAGACATTTCTCCAAAGAAGACATACACATGATCAACAAATATATGAAAAGATGCTCAACATCACTAATTATTAGAGAAATGCAAACCAAAACTATGATGAGATATCACCTCACAATAGTCAGAATGGCCATGATCAAAAAATGCGTGTATAATTTGAGTCAAAAGGAAAGCAACTGGCTTCACACATTTTCTCTCCCTAGAATTTGGAGCATGTTTTCTTCTATGTAAACTACTGTCAGAGAATTCTTTATTTAATGTCTAAAGAAGATGTTGGAAGATCCTTAAAGGAAAGGGGAATAAGTCTGATTATTAATGGTTCCTTAATTAACTTGACAGCACACTTTATAAACATTAAGTAAACTTTTTCAGGGTATATTTCTTGTGAGTGTTAGTGGCCCTTCTGTGTGAAATGGTAAAGAAACCGAGGCATTCCACCTTTCTCAGTTTCATATGATTTAATCGTAATGGAAACCATGGTGAGAAAAAAAGAAACGGTCTGGACTAACCCCTGTGAGTGGAAAGGTAATCAAGAACGAAGTCCTCTTTGACTATTTTTGCGTGTTTGCATTCATTTTGCAGAATATCTGACTATAAAAATTTCAGGCTAATTCCAGGAACATGTATCTGTAAGTTTTATTGGGTAGTTCAAATACCAATGCCTTGTCCTTTAAAATTATTTTGCTTTTTGTCTATGCTCAATAGAAAAAATTAGTTAAGAAATACTTCATTACTTATGAATTTTATGTTTGTGTCTCACTATTTGTGGGTGTGTCTGCATGTATATATTTATTTCTACCTACATACAGGAATAAAAATTTTAACAATTAGCCAGAGATAGCTAAACTGGAACCTAGTATGGCTTATTAGCTTAGTTTACACAATAACCAGCCATATGTACTATGACATGCTATTCTTCCAAGCCTTTTCCTTCCATTGGAAAACAATTCATAATTTTAATAAATGCATATAAATACCATTATCCAAAGCACTTATTTGTCTACAAATAATTTGGCACATATGGTATGACATTAACAAGGAATATGCTTCATTTCTTTAGCCCTTTTCACAGCATCCTTCACTTCTTTGTTTCTTAAGGTATAAATTAATGGGTTTAACATAGGAATAACCAGGGTATAAAACACAGATACCACCTTTTCCTGTTCTAAGGAATACTGGGAGTTTGGCTGAATGTAGCTAAAGCTTATAGAGCCATAGAGTAGAGTCACAACCGTGAGGTGTGATGCACACGTGGAGGAGGCTTTGTGTCTGCCTGTGGCTGAGTGGATCCTCAGGATAGCGGCAACAATGAAGATGTAGGAGACCATCACAGACATGAAAGTGATCAAGGCAATAACGCCAGAGAAGATTAAAAGCAGCAGTTCATTCATGGCTGTGTCAGAGCAGGACAGCTTCAACAGCGGGGGGAGGTCACAGAAGAAGTTCCTGACGACATTTGGCCCACAGAAAGACACTGTCATATACCACTGAACAACTAATACACACACACACAGTAACTTTACTTCTACAGAATAAAGGATGAAGTTTTCTTGGCCTTATCATCCTTTCACATGGGAGATGCTAGCCCTGTGTTCAATATGTAAAGCCCATTATTTCCTTATTTCCTACTATTTTCATAATCTCACAATATTGTTCTTCTATTATAATACCTTTATAGATCTAGAAATCTGTGGAGACAGGTGAATAATCTTCATAAGATTACATAGTTATGTTTTATATTGAAATTCATTCTTTAGAAAATATTCCAAATTGAATCCAAACATTCATTTGTATTACTCCCAAAGAATTGCATGACAACTTTGAGGTTAATATAGAGAAAAAAACTTAAGTGGAGTATATAGAAGGAGATGAGAGCCAAATTACAAATCCCTCCCTCCCCTATACCTTGAAGTATTTATCACACTAAAATCTGAATGTGATTTTCTTCTTCTTCTTCTTTGTATTTCAACTTTTGACAGAATGCATATATACTGAGTATTGCCTGAATTTTACTTACCAGTGAGTGGAAGAAAAAAAAGTGCAACAACTTAGCTTGTTTATGAGCCTCATCACCACCCATTCTTGTGGTCTATTTTTCTATATCTCCCCCCAAACAAAAACAAACACACAAAAGATAGTTAAATCTGTTGGTTTTCAGTGATGCATGAGTTAAGTCAGTGGCATAACTTACCCGGTAGTAGATTTGAAATTTAAAATTTTTAAAATAAAAGAACAAAAAGCACATATTCCATGCTGTCAATGCAAGAGCAAGATGAACAAAGAACAATCATATCAGAAAACAGATTTAGTTGAAAAGTTCATTTATATAATTACCTCAGTTCAAATGGGAATAGAGTCCCTGGAGTTCATCTTGTGATCAAAGGATATAATAAATATGTCATTAAAAGTTCCTCTGTGTATCTTGAGGGATTTAGGAAATTCACAAGAATGCAATTTGTCCCTAAGGATTTCATTTCCTTAATTTACAATGAATAAAGGAAATTTATCACAAGTAAAAAAAAAAATGTGTGTGTGTGTGTATATACATACCAACAAAGGTCTGTCTAGTCAAAACTTTGGTTTTTCCAGTAGTCATGTATGTATTGAGAGTTGGACTATAAAGAAAGCTGAGCGCCAAAGAACTGATACTTTTGGACTGTGATGTTGGAGAAAACTGTTGAGAGCTCCTTGGACTGCAAGGAGATCCAACCAGTCCATCCTAAAGGAGATCAGTCCTGAGTGTTCATTGGAAGAACTGATGCTGAAGCTGAAACTCCAATACTTTGGCCACCTCATGCGAAGAACTGACTCATTGGAAAAGACCCTGATGGTGGGAAAGATTGAAGGCAGGAGGAGAAGGGGGCGACAGAAGATGAGATGGATGGATGGCATCACCAACTCGATGGACATGAGTTTGAGTAAACTCCGGGAATTGGTGATGGACAGGGAGGCCTGGGGTGCTGCAGTTCATGGGGTCGAAAAGAGTTGGACATGACTGAGTGACTGAACTGAACTGAACTGAATATATATATATATATATATATATATATATATATATATATATATAGCAAAAATGCAATTGATAGTGATCCCTGCTTGGTACTTTAGGAAGAGGAGGTTTTCAGAATGCATTATCTGTGCCTAATGTCGGAAACACACACACATACACACATATTCCAATAAACACACAAACAGAAGCAAAAGCAAACATCATTGAGCTTTAAGGCAGTAGAACAAGAACCTGATAATTAAAAAATCTATCCCTTTACTTCCTTGGATTGTAAGAATGTCATCAAGAAAATTACAATTAAAACTACTACATCATAAAAGGCTTCCTTGCAAAGAAGTCAACCATTCATCCAATCTAGCCTGTGTTTGCTGATAAAAATTTGGGGGTTTTTATCTTTATCTTAAAATGAATCATGAGTGATTCTGGTAGCAGTATTTCAAACTATTCCATATTATATATATATAATATATATATATATATATATATATATATATAGTCCTTTATTATTTATTCTATAACCAATTACAATTTTTCAACCTGAATGAAAATTTCTTAAATGTCTGAATTAACAGTTGATGGGGCAAAAGTTAGGAGTGGGGGTTAGTTGATATTCTAAGCTTGAGTTAGGCCAGGAGATACTCCATTATTTGATGAGACCTAGAGCACTTTAAGTACTTGATGTGTTCTCTGTTTGTTTTTTAATATATAATCCATTTTCAGTCCACATATGACATATTTATATAAGAAATGCACAACTGACTCTTGAATAATGTGTTGGGGTGCCAGTCCTCTTGTGCAGTTGAAAAACCCATGTGTAATTGTGAGTCTTCCCTCTGTTTTTGTGCTTTTGTGGTTCATCCACCTCTACAAATTCAACTGAGGATCCTTTAGTAATGTAGTAGCTACAACTGAAACAAATTGATGCATAAATGGACCACTGCAGACAGAAGATGAGGTATTTGGATGGCAGGTGGCTCAGATGGTAAAGCGGTTGTCTGCAATGTGGGAGACCCGGCTTCAATCCCTGGTTTGGGAAGATATCCTGGAGAAGGAAATGGCAACCCACTCCAGTGCTCACTGAAATTCCAGTACTTTGGCCACCTATGCGAAGAGTTGACTCATTGGAAAAGACTCTGATGCTGGGAGGGATTGGGGGCAGGAGGAGAGGGGGATGACAGAGGATGAGATGGCTGGATGACATCACTGACTCGATGGACGTGAGTCTGAGTGGACTCCGGGAGTTGGTGTTGGACAGGGAGGCCTGGCGTGCTGCGATTCATGGGGTCGCAAAGGGTCGGACATGACTGAGCAACTGATATGATCTGAGTCAGTGATACCAACTAATCATCTCATCCTCTGTTGTCCCCTTCCCCTCCCACCTTCAATCTTTCCCAGCATCAGGATCTTTTCCAATGAGTCAGTTCTTCACATCAAGTGACCAAAGTATTGGAGTTTCTGCTTCAACATCAGTCCTGCAATGAATATTCAGGACTGGTTTCCTTTAGGATGGACTAGTTGGATCTCCTTGCAGTCCAAAGGACTCTCAAGAGTCTTCTCCAACACCACAGTTTAAAAGCATCAATTCTTCACCACTCAGCTTTCTTCAGAATCCAAACCTCAGATACATACATGACTGCTGGAAAAATCATTGCTTTGACTAGATAGACCTTTTTTGGCAAAGTAATGTCTCTGCTTTTTAATATGCTGTCTAGGTTGGTCACAGCTTTTCTTCCCAGGAGAAAACATCTTTTAATTTCATGGCTGCAGTCACCATCTGCAGTGAGTTTGGAGCCTCAAAAAATAGTCTCTCATCATTTCAATTGTTTCCCCATGTATTTGCCATGAAGTGATGGGACCGGACACCATGATCTTAGTTTTCTGAATGCTGAGATTTAAGCCAATTTTTTCAAGCCTTAATTAGTTACTGTGTGAATATGCCCTTTGGGACATAGGGAAGGTCTAGGAGGATGAAAGTTTTCTTTCTACAAATAAGAAACTTGGGGGCAATGGTTTTGTATTTGAAAGGGCCCCAGGGTGTCCTCTGCATTTCAATCCCACTTTTCTTTGATAATCTTCAACCTTGTGGGGAACAAGTGATGGATAAGAAAATAAATCCCATTTTGCATAGAGATGTTAATCATAAATTCAGCAGAGGAGCTCAATTTTAAGAGGACCTGGTTTCAACATGACAAAATAGATAGTATGACTCCACTAAAAAGATGTATAACTTGAGAGTTGTGAGTTAAGTTCTATTTGGGGCAAAATTAGGACTGCAGCCAGGAGGCAGCATCTCATATAGCTCTGAGAGACTGCTCCAAAGTGGCAGTGGGTTAAAATCAATATATAAGGTTTTGGTGAAGGGAGTTAAGACCATGAAGCACTCATTCTACAAAAGGTTGTTTGTTAGTCATGAGGATCTGAGGTCACCATGAAGGGATTTAATGCTTAATGCTTCTCTAGATATGAAGAGATGCAAGCACTGAGATCATAAAAGCATCCAATTATCTAAATACCTGTCCCACCAGATTCCCTGGAGCACAGAGTGCCTCACTCCACCCTGAACTCTCTCAGGGGTTGTTGGAGGTCAAGGTCAAAAGCTATAGCAGCATGGGGTTCAACCTCCATAGGGGCAGATGGCAAATGCCTTTGTTGTTCAGCTGTTGGCAATGCTCTTGTGCCAGTTTGTAATTGATATATGAAAGTCGTGTGAAGTCATAACACAAAGCATAAACAAAATGAGTTTCAACTTTGGGACATTATTGAGCATGAAAAACTCGATTCTGGTAATTTTGCAATTACCATTGTTATAGAGGTGGCATTTACATTAAAAATTGCCATTAGCTTCTCAATTATTGGCTTAACTCTCACAGTTGCCTGTTGTCAAATAGGTTTACACTGCTTTTTTTTTTTTTAGTTTCCAAAGAGAACTGTTTTATCAAAACTAAATTTGTTGAGTAGAGTTGCCCTTCAATAGCACATACAAAAGTGGCTCCTTTATTGACACCAATAAGTTATCACCTGAAAGTCTGCAGTATGAGCAGCCTTCTCTGTAAGAGTCACTTTAAAATCTATATTAACATGAATTTAATTATCACAAATCAGCAGGAACTTTATAATAACATTGTAATCTATTCTTAGTCTGTTCCTTTTTAGATCCTTCCTTTGTTTCTTCATCTTGATAAGTTATCTTCAGTGAAATACTTGTTGTGGTCCAGGCATGGGTTGGAAAAGAATTTCCAGACAACAGACAGAATGAGAGGGAATTAAAGTTTATTAGAGTGGGAGATGCTGTTAGAATAGCAGGCCAGCTCAAGGGAAAACTGACATTGAACAGGGTTCCTTAGTCCCCTTTTATACCCAGGGTACAAGGAGTAGGATAGAGGTCTTGAGAGTCATTTGCTGATTGGATGAGACATGTATACTGGGTGACAGGAAAGAGTAAGCAAATGCCTTTTCCCCTCTTTTGGGGTAGGAAGGGAGACAGGTTATTCTGCTCAGGAGGACCTGAAACCCATTAATAGTTACAACATGGGGGAGGGAAGGTCCATAAGGGTCTGTTTTTTCTGTTGCTGCATGCCAAGACCCTCCTTGGTTTTATCTGCCCTTTTGTCCTTGGATCACCACATTCCTCACTCTCTTTATTTTTAGGGCCAATTCTTTGGCCCCTTTTGATATCCTGCTCATGTCTAACTGTCTACTTATTTCCCTTCTCAGACATTTGAGAACCCAGACTCAAAGGAAAACGGGCGATGACCGCTCTGACTTCTTCAGGCTGTGCAGGGGCATCATGGGGCTCTGGGTTCCCTTTGCCTGCTCTCTGTCAGGGTGCATTTAGGAGGGAGATGATAAGGTGACTTGTTTCAGCATTGTCTAGGTGTTGCTCAGTGAAATTCTTGTCATACTTGGAGGCTTGCAGTATTCTAGGAGAAACAAGCTTAACAAGAAAGTTAAAGGTATGTGGCCCAATGATTAATAGAAGCAGAAGAGCTGCTCGGGGCTACCAGGAGAACCAGGACCACCTTGGTTCATGGCGTTAGTGTTTCTCTGGGTGCGAGAAGAGGCAAGGATTTGAGCTCATAAAATCTTTACTGAAAACATCTGACTATCTGAAGGCCAGTTCTTCTGGGTTTTTCCCAGAGCACAGGATGCCTTATTTCTAAATCCCACCCTGAACTCCTTTCAGAAAGTGTTGAGGGTTAGCAGCTTGCAGTGGTCATGATGTAATCTTTGTAGGGGCAGCTGGCAAGTGCCAACTTCCATTCAGCAGGGTCCCTTCAAAGCCACTATTCAACTATGTTTTGGGGGCATTTTATGGCCATTGTGTCCAATGGGGCTGGGAAAACTCATTCCCTGGTCTAGGGAATATTCCATTGACAGGCCCCTCAGTGTGCTATTATTGGACCAGGCCTTGCGAAAGCAAATGTTTCTGGATTATATCTGTCTTACTAACCTCTTGGTCCAGGAAAATATTCCCTCTTGTTGCTACTTTCCATATCTAGGGTTACATTAGTACAATCATTGACCTCATATGGAACTGCATATCAGCATTTTAACACAGGCTCAGTCACACATTTCGTAAGGTAAGAATCTTCTGGAACAAGTGACATAGAAAATAAAATAGCTATAGGTAGAAGTTATTAGTGAAGTCATAAGTAAGAATTATAAGTCAAGAACTTTCATTAGGTATAGCCCAGTATACCTCAGGTCATCTGACTTCATTTGTTAAATGACTATAGCCTTGTGTTAACCTCCTAATTATACACCATGGAGCATCTGATCTTTAACTGAAGGCTGGTTACTGAGATAAGCTTTAGAAACAAACTTAGAGTGTCCTTTTTAATAATTTAATTAAATTTTTGAGCAATATAACATAACAAGGAGCTATCTCAGGAGTCTTAGTAAACAAAACTAGAAACTTAGTTTAACAATTAGCAAAACTTGATATTCAGTGACACATGATTTTTTTTCCATTATAAGGGCATTAACCCTGGTACCAGAGAAGGTTTTAACCCATCAAATGAAAATGAGGTTTGTCAGGGAGCCGGGGAAAGCTGAGGAGCCATCTTGGATTTCCCATAGCCCTGACTCTTTGATTTACAGCTATTGTTCACCCATTTTTAATTGCCTGATTTAGGAGTAGACTGTTGCCATGTTTTAAGGACATCAGGATAGCAAAAAATCTAACAGTGAGGGGTTAGTTTTTGTAGAAGCAGAATGAGCTTTTACATGTACCATAATCTTAAATAATGCTTATTTACCTTACCAAAGTCACAAAAAAATTTAAAAACAAATATAAATCACTCAGAGGCAAAGAAATTCATAATCTTTTATTGAAAGCTTCATTCTAAGAAAGCTTTTCTCTCTTAACATAGAGAGTAGACTAAATTCCAGTCTGTTACCAGTTTACCAGATAACAAACAAAAGTTGTTTGTCAGCTAATCTTAGAAAAGTCTTTTCCATACACCTTGAAAAACTAGCAGTATTTTTCTAAAGGCATGAGTGTGAAACCATAGAAGACATGTTTAAAATCTAATTAAAGTACAATTGACAAAGTAGCCTGGTCATTGCTGTGACTTATAACACTTTAACATGATAACTAGAATTATAACTGAAAACATTTTACCAAGACATATCAGATTTTCATGAATTTCACATAATTTTCCGGGATATTTATATAAGTAACATCAATATACAATATAACCTGAGAAGATTCCATCACTCCTCCAACAATACTTCGCAGGTAATTTAACATGTCAAATGAACTCAGGTGGTTTAATAGCTCTTTTGGATGTCTCAGAGGCCCTCTGAAGCGTCCCAAAGTTAGCTAGAAGTCAAGTTATTTAGGAAGTTTTGTCGATAAATATTAAAAGGATTTATAACACTCAATCAGATAGAATCATATATATCACTGTGAAACAATATATTCACTTAGCCAAAGTAGCCAAAGTAACAAAGAAGATTTCAAAGGTAAACATAGAAGAAATCACTTCAGAGGTAAAGAAACTTAAAATCCATTATCAAAGGCAGTTCAATATTTCAAGAACACTGGTATTTATGCACAAAACTCTTCCCTTGGGGTCCACTTTCCATAAAACCTTCTTATCACTTTCTGTGCCCATTTGTTCTCCCATCCTGAAACAGCCACCTGTAAGTCAGGCTAACTTCCTTTTCCCTTCATAAAATGTAATTTCATTTCTCAAACCTTTTTTACTGAAAACATACATCCTACTTTCCTTAAGCAACCAAGAACTGACCTTTATGTTAGCATTCTATAGATTGGTGAACATAAATATCAGTGATAATTTCTTTAAAAATTTGCTTTCTTATAGAGAACATCTCAGGGTGGCAATCTCTTTAGTTTCTGTGTAAGAGGAAGTTAGAGTTAAGTTATGACTATTTCAGAGTCTTATTTTATTTGGAAATGACCTAGCTATTCAATAAACTTCTGTCACTTAGTTTAGCAGAACCCTAGAAATTCAAGTTACCAAAATCTAGAGAGACTGTTTTAGACAGACATTTTTAAAGTATAATTATTCTCAATAGAGTTTATTTAAAAGCTCATATCTCATTTACATTTTTTTAAAGTTTCTTCACTTGAGGTACTTTCCTTTCTGACAAAATTGTAACAGATATATAAATATAACAATATTTAATTTATAGTAAACCTAGGCACAATGAAAATATTATGCTTAATGTTAATGGCTCTTAGACATGTCTATATTAGATTAGCAAACAAACATTAATGCTAGATACTTAATATTGAATATTTCCCAGTTCACATGAATCTGAAATTCATTTAGGTTAATTTCTTTTATATTTAGAATTGTCTGATTTGTAAGCACTTACTTTTCTTTAGCCCAATTAAATTAGAACTCACTTACAAGTTCAGCAATATTATTAAAAAAAAAAAAAAAAAAAAGACACACACTGAGATATACATAAATCCAGACAGACAGACAAAGATCTCATAGTTTTCCACTTGATATTTAAAATGTCTCTTTGACATCCCCTCCTTTTTTTTTTTTTTTTTTAAGTTCTAATTTGCCCAAGGCTGAGAAGGCAATGGCAATCTCCAGTACTCTTGCCTGGAAAAATCCCATGGATGGAGAAGCCTGGTAGGCTGCAGTCTATGGGGAGGCTAGGAGTCGGATATGACTGAGCAACTTCACTTTCACTTTTCACTTTCATGCATTGGAGAGGAAAACGGCAATCCACTCCAGTGCTCTTGCCTGGAGAATCCCAGGGATGGGGGAGCCTGGTGGCTGCCGTCTATAGGGTCACACAGAGTTGGACACGACTGAAGTGACTTAGCAGCAGTAGCAGAGGTCTCAGGCAAAGTGGGCTGAGACATGGAATTTTTCAGGGACATGGAATGGGTTAACTTCAAGCTTTCCCTTAGGCAGACTTTTTAACAGACTAGTTGTTTTTAATTGCATATGCAAAAAGAACCAGTTTTGAAGCATAGAGAAGAGTTTTTGATCCTTCAGGCTTTTGAATATAGAAGAAAGACCTAGACCAAAGGGAACCTCAGAATCCTTTCCTAGAGATCATGTGGATACGACAGGTCGAGCTGGAGTAGTCTAGGAAATCTGACAGAGAGAGACAGAGGGCAAAAGGAGATAGGGAGGCAACAGAAAGACACATGCGGCATAAGTCCCTCAAATCTGGGGATTCTGACTGAGGGTCATGAAGGACTGAATAGAAGGAAATTCTGAGTCTTTTCCCTGCTTTTGGCAAAAGCTAGCCTTTGACTGTGTGGATCACAATAAACTGTGGGAAATTCTGAGAGATGGGAATACCAGACCACCTGACCTGCCTCTTGAGAAACCTATATGCAGATCAGGAGGCAACAGTTAGAACTGGACATGGAACAACAGACTGGTTCCAAATAGGAAAAGGAGAACGTCAAGGCTGTATATTGTCACCCTGCTTGTTTAACTTATATCCAGAGTACATCATGAGAAACTCTGGGCTGGAAGAAGCACAAGCTGGAATCAAGATTGTTGGGAGAAATATCAATAACCTCAGATATGCAGATGACACCACCCTTATGGCAGAAAGTGAAGAGGAACTAAAAAGCCTCTTGATGAAAGTGAAAGAGGAGAGTGAAAAATTTGGCCTAAAACTCAACATTCAGAAAACGAAGATCATGACATCTGGTCCCACCACTTCATAGAAAATAGATGGGAAAACAGTGGAAACGGTGTCAGACTTTATTTTGGTGGGCTCCAAAATCATTGCTGATGTTGATTGCAGCCATGAAATTAAAAGACACTTACTCCTTGGAAGGAAAGTTATGAGCAACCTAGATAGCATATTCAAAAGCAAAGATATTACCTTGCCAACAAAGGTTCATCTAGTCAAGGCTATGGTTTTTCCAGTGGTCATATATGGATATGAGAGTTGGACTGTGAAGAAAGCTGAGAGCCAAAGAATTGATGCTTTTGCACTGTGGTGTTGGAGAAGACTCTTGAGAGCCCTTTGGACTGCAGAGAGATCCAACCAGTCCATTCTAAAGAAGATCAGTCCTGGGTGTTCATTGGAAGGAGTGATGATGAGGCTGAAACTCCAATACTTTGGCCACCTTGTGAGAAGAGTTGACTCATTTGAAAAGACCCTGATGCTGGGAGGGATTGGGGGCAGGAGGAGAAGGGGACAACAGAGGATGAGATGGCTGGATGGCATCACTGGCTCAATGGACATGAGTTTGGGTGAACTCTGGGAGTTGGATGGACAGGGAGGCCTGGCGTGCTGCAATTCATGGGGTTGCAAAGAATCAGAGTCGACTGAACTGAACTGAATGTGCCATTCAGAGGCCATATTGTCTTTTTTGTGGGGGGTCCCCCAGTTTGTATTGGAGCCAGGCCTTTTGCAGGGTCAAAATTTTCCAGTTTCTGAGAATATAGCCAAGGGGTGAGTCTGAGAGAGGCTCCGGGAACATAGCAGAACACACTCTTAGCCTATGTACCGTGGAATGCGGGTACTGAGCGTCACCGGCTGACAGAAAAGTGTCCCATTTGTCCCAGTGATCTCTGAGTGAGACTAATGGGACAAAAATGGCTGACCGTCCCCACAGTCGCGTCCACAGAGGTGACCCCTGAGAACGGTTACAGGTAAGGCACCATGTGACCCGGGCAGAGAAAGACAGAGATTCCTGGGAGCAACCAGGTGACTCGCCATTTAGCGATTTCCTGAAACGTGGAAGGCACTCTTGGGATGGTTCAGAGGCTACACCTAGGCTCCTGTAAATCAATCTGGACTGAAAGGAAAAGAAGTGAAAGTGACAGGGAAGAAGGATGAGAAATCAGCCTTACAATCCTATCAGGAAGGCGGTGGCCAGGGGACAATGATCTGTTTTGCTTCAACTACTATGTACCTGACATGGTGCACGGAAGTTGTCTTGCTGGGGGCGGATGCCCTTGTGGCCTGATCGGTTCTGTGTCCCCCTCATCCTCGCACAGGTGTCTTCATGTGGCAGGCACCCTAATGGCTTTTAAGTGCCTGACCCATGCACACAATATTGGTTGGCCTAGTCCTCAGTTGGAGAGAAGAAAAAGGAGAGACCCTCACCCATTCAGGGGGCAGCTACCAGGGCTCTGTGAGCAGTGGGGCCTTTGGAACACACCAGAGGGAAACCATGGCCAGGGTTCCACAGTTGCTTCCACAGCACTCACCTGTTCTCAGAGGGTCCCTATGAGAAAGGAGAAGTGAGGAGGTGGGGAAAAATACCCCAAGTCCCTGTATGGGCCACAAAAACTGTCATGGTGTGGGCGCAAGTTGGAAAAGAATTTCCAGACAATAGAGTGAGAGGGAAATAAAGTTTACTAGAGTGGGAGACGCTGTTAGAACAGCAGGCCAGCTCAAGGGAGAACCAAGGCTGAACACGGGTCCTTAATCCACTTTTATTCCCAGGGTACAAAGAGTGCAAAATGGGACTTGTGGGTCATTTGCTGATTGGATGAGGCAGGTATACTGAGCGGGGGGAAGAGTAAGGCAAGTGCCTTCTCCCCTCCTATGGGGTAGGAGGGGAGACAGGTTATACTGCTCAGGAGGACCTGAAATCCATTAATAGTTACAACATGGGGGAGGGAAGGACAATACGGGTCTGGTTTTTCTGTTCCTGCATTCCAGGACCCGCCTTGGTTTTATCTGCTCTTTCATCCTTGGTTCGCCACAATGCAGCATTTGATGAACATTTCTGGAGTAAAATTTGTCATGGAGTATCACTCAATGCATAATGCATGAAATTATGGGTTTTAGGAAAGGATGGCATAACATTGGTCATAGTATATTGTGAAATTTTAGTTATAAAATGCAGATGGATACTAAATATACAGTATGATAAAAAGTATGCATATCTAGTGGCACCCAAATAAGCATTTATGAACCAGAAAAATTGAGAAAACTTTATCAAATATTACAAGAGGTTGATTATTTTCATATCATTTTTGAAATTTATTATATTCTCATTTTGTATCTTTATTTTTCCTGATATATTTTAGCATACAACAGTTGTTTTAGAAAAATCAGTTGTTATCATGAATTATACATATGCAAAAAAGAACACAGGTACATTTTTGGAGATTTTTGGATAGGTTTAGAACTTTGATTGTGGTAATGGCATCATGGATATATACAGAAGTCCAAACTCATTAATATGTACCAGTAAATGAGTGTAAATCTTCCTGTTTCAATTATATTTCAATAAAACTTTAGGAAAAAAAAAATAGTTCTTACCTTGTCAAGAATTCCCTTCACATTTTCAGATTTCATTTTGTTTCTAATGAACATAATAACTCCTATAATAGTGTTACACACTTATATATAAATGTTTCATTGTAAAAAATGTATCATTTTGTCCCTAATGGTTCCAGTCATAAAGTAATCAAGCACTTTTTTAGAAATAGTTTATTACCACATGCATATGTCTAGAGAATCACAAAGGAAGATTAAACCATCATGCTCTTCACTGTCTGACTCCTAAGGGAAAAGATAACTAGCTTTAAAAACCTTAGCATTGCTACACTTAGTTTAAGAAATCTTTTCCTTGGAGACATACAAAATAATATTTCCTTGAAACTAGTCCACAGGGATGATGAAATTTTTCATTAACATCAATCCCCAGTATGTGAGGTACCTTGAAATTACTAATATAAGAGGAAAGGCATACTCTGCTCTGTTTACTTACATGGTAAAGCCCTGATGTTCTTTTTAGACAGAACTTCCAGGCAAAATTTACACATGATCAGCAGCTGAACAGAATTTCTATGTTGATTAACTTTTCTCTCAGAATAAAAAAAAAATGAATGCACTAAGAAGTCAAAAGAACTTACCTCAAAGAAAACAAATATTATATTACAGAAATTTTTGACTGAGAAGATCTTCATATTTCATTTGTGAGCAAAATTTGAGGTTGACATACTTCTAGACAGATAATATTAGAAGAAAATGATTTTTCACTAACTTTGCCTCTTGGTAAGTACTAGTCTCAAAATTAGAAGACTTTTGTTAGGTTCAAATATAATAAGGAATTATCAGAAGTCTCTGCATACAGGTACCATTTTTTAAATGATATCTGTATCATTTCTTACAGATATCATTTAAATGATTTCTATATCGAGTCTGAGTGAACTCCGGGAGTTGGTGATATACAGGGAGGCCTGGCGTGCTGCAGTTCATGGGGTTGCAAAGAGTCGGACATGACTGAGCGACTGATCTGATCTGATCTGATATCATTTCTTACAAATAGTATTTGAATGATTACTTACTTTATTATTTCTTCTTCTTACCCTAAGAAGTTCCAGGACTTGTAGATCCAGAAATATAAAATTTGTGCAATCAAGGTCTGCAAGGAAATTGTTAATTTTAGAAGTTTTATTTTAATAGTCAAATTAGGAAAATGCATATTTTGAAAATTAATATGAATATGAAGCTATAATTTTGATACTCTTTACAACTAAAAAATCAAGAGGTTGATATTTATTTTCCATTAGTATTAAATAATATTTTAATATAGTGAACAGTACGTGATACATTAAAACAATTCTACCACTGGTCCTTTTATATCTAGCATTTATTTTCAGGTTTACTGAAATTAATTTTAAATAGTAATAGAGTATCATGTGGAGAAGGCAATGGCACCCCACTCCGTACTTTTGTCTGGAAAATCCCATGGACAGAGGAGCCTGGTAGGCTGCAGTCCATGGGGTCGCTAGAGTTGGACACAACTGAGTGACTTCACTTTCACTTTTCATTTTCATGCACTGGAGAAGGAAATGGCAACCCACTCCAGTGTTCTTGCCTGGAGAATCCCAGGGATGGGGGAGCCTGATGGGCTGCCATCTATAGGGTCACACAGAGTCAGACATGACTGAAGCGACTTAGCAGCAGCAGCAGCAGAGTATCATGAGCATACTCTCTGGGATCAATCTATCTTGGTAGAATTACAGAGAAAACATGAAATAGCCCTGACTGAAAAAATTACCTAAATTCTCTGTGCACTTTTTCTCACTTAAAAAATGTGGGTAATACCTATGATGTAATATTCTAATGAGAATTAAACATTTTAACAAAGGGAAATGATGTTAGGGCTATCCTAATTGTTTTTGATATATTCAGTTTAGTTCAGTCGCTCAGTTGTATCCAACTCTTTGAGACCCCATGAATCGCAGCACGCCAGGCCTCCCTGTCCATCACCAACTCCCGGAGTTTACCCAAACTCATGTCCATCGAGTCGGTGATGCCATCCAGCCATCTCATCCTCTGTTGTCCCCTTCTCCTCCTGCCCTCAATCTTTCCCAGCATCAGGGTCTTTTCAAGTGAGTCAGCTCTTCGCATCAGGTGGCCAAAGTACTGGAGTTTCAGCTTCAGCATCGGTCCTTCCAAAGAACACCCAGGGCTGATCTCCTTTAGGATGGACTGGTTGGATCTCCTTGCAATCCAAGGGACTCTCAAGAGTCTTCTCCAACACCACAGTTCAAAAGCATCAATAGATTAGTGTTTATTATATTATATCCAAATGTCAGTTTATACCTGTTTCTATATTTATATATTTGGCAATCAAATTAAGATGTTTCTCTTCATACTTTGTACACACTTCATCATTATCACATCCTAGAAGCACTAACATAAATCTGTCATGTCATTAATGAAAATGCAAACTTTTTGAAGAAATTTTTCCTGAGTATCAACTTTGATCTCAACTGTTTGGAGCATTTGAACACCATGGGCAGAAGGAATATCACACAGGTGTCTGACTTCATCCTCATGGGACTGACAGACTCTGAAGAGATCTGGCTGGTCCTCTTCACCCTCTTTCTCCTGATGTACCTGATCACTGTGCTGGGGAAGGTGGGGATGATCCTGCTAATCTCCCTGGATTCCCAGCTTTACACACCCATGTATTTTTTCCTCAGTCACTTGTCATTTCTTGATCTCAGTTACTCAAGTGTCATCACCCCTAAAACTTTAGACAATTTACTGACTTCCAACAAATATGTTTCATACCTGAACTGCTTCATCCAGTTGAATTGCTTTGTTTTCTTGGGTGTCACTGAATGTTTCTTTCTCTCCTCCATGGCCTATGATCGCTATGTAGCTATCTGCAGCTAGGTCTATGTTACCTGGTTGTTATATCCACCAGACACTGCTGCTCCCTACTTTTTGAATCATATTTGATTGGCTTTATGGACTCCTTTGTCAATGTGCTTGGCATGAGCAG
The DNA here is from genome assembly GCF_055505025.1 of Bos grunniens. NCBI lineage: Eukaryota > Metazoa > Chordata > Mammalia > Artiodactyla > Bovidae > Bos > Bos grunniens. Next base: position 79,536,549 of record NC_141179.1, on the reverse strand, counting down.
ATTGCATTTCTGTGGCTCCAATATAATCTATCACTTTTTCCGCAAAGCACCCCCAATTTTAGCCCTGTCATTCACTGACATACATGACATTGAAATCATTATATCCATTTTTGCTGGCTCCACTCTACTGGTGTCTTTTATCATTGTGTCTGCATCCTATGTGGCCATCTTGTCTATCATCCTGAAAATTACTTCCACTTCAGGGAAGCAAAATGCCTTCTCTACTTGTGCCTCCCATCTCTTGGTGGTCACCATCTTTTATGGTACTACAATTTTTACTTATGTAAAACCAAGTAAGTCCTAGTCTTTGGGAAAGGATCACGTGGCTTCTGTGTTTTATACTATAGTCATCCCCATGCTGAATCCACTCATATATAGTCTTCGAAACAAAGAAGTGAAAAATGCTCTCAGAAGAGTCATGCAGGAGAGAAAAGTCCCCAAACAATTAAAATAACAGTGATGATAAATTTTAAAGCTCATTTTTTTCCATTCCTATAGTGTATTTCCTTGTTTTCTCTACAGAAACAAATAGAATTATTTATATTTATTATTTATGTTGTTGTTGAACCATCCTGCTTGATTGAATATAATGCCAAATATTTCTAAGAATATTTCTTTAGAAATCTACATTGTAACTGGAAATCATGAACCATGTTAAACCATGATCTATGTACATTCATTTTTAAAGGCAACTGGTTTGCAAAATGAAAGATTATAGTTTTCATCTTTTAAATTATATCATACAAGTTCACATGCATAATCCAACTTCCCAGAATTTTATGATGGAAAATAGCTCAGTTTTGGGAATTATAAACTATTTTGGAAATTATTTCCTTTACCTTCTGTAGAATCAACGTAGCAGAGTGATTATGAGCACTTGCCCAGACCCAACCAACCATTCCAGAATTTACATTCTAGATCTGCTGCACTTTTACTTATATAACCCTTTAAAGCATTGCTGAAAGTTTAAGTTTAAAGTTTCCTCAAGAAAAAAAGTAATTTATCTTGCTCAAGATAAATAATAATTCCAGGTCTATAAATATTCTGTAAAGATTAAATCAGATAATGATGGCATTTAAGGACATACTAATAAACGGTGGCCATTATTGCTTGAAAACTCATAACCCTGCAGTATTTTATATGTACAAAGGCTTTTTCTTATCGAATATACATTTTTTATTAATTACTTTTGATTGATTTGGTTATTTTCTACATTACAATGAACTGAATCAGGTAGATATATACACATTCCATCCCTCTTGGATTCAACCTCCCCCCAAAGGAAACATTTTAAAAGGCTTACTTCTGTGACATGTCAACAAGCTTCAGTACACTGCTTATTCATAGAAATTCTATGTACTTTAAGACCTCATTGCTTTTCTCCTTATTTCTATTGGTTTGACATGATTATTAAAAATATTTTTTTTACTTAAATGCTTGTCTAATTTGTACTAATATTTTTAGCAAAGACAAGTTGTAAAGCTACTAAATTACAATGAAATCAGACATAAAGCAACCTATTAGCTTTAATCAGATAGGGTGTTAAAATTTTCTTTATTTAAAAATTTTGTACATTACCTTTCATTTTCTCTACATTACCTTTCATTTTCTCTACATAAAGCATAAGAATATATTTTAAATTTTCCAAATATTTCATAATTTTCTATACTTTTGTAATTAAATAGATCATTATATTCAAATAATAATGATTATAAACATTTTTTTAAATTTATATTGGTTTCTATCTAAAATGGTGTTTGTTTATTTTTTTTTAATAAAATTTTTTAAAAAAGTACTTTTTTAAATGTTAAAATTCAAACTCTGTTTTAGGAAATAAAAGTTTAAATTATTTTTACTAATTCAAAATTCTAGACAAATTTGTTTGTCTTGCATTATTTCCCCCTACTTTATTTTAAAAATTCCCTTTCATATTTGAATGCCATGAAATTATCAAGACTTATTTTTGCTCTGATATTCATGTATTCTAGACTTTATATTTCCAGCTATTGTTATTTGCTTTCACTTGCATTTGTTTAAGAATAACTTTTTGGCTCCTCTCTCCTCTTTCAAAAGCATATTATCTCATTTTATTTTTATGGGCATTTTTAATTTTTCTAGTCTATTTGACAAGCTATGACTTTACTTTGATATCAAGGTAAAGGGATGCATTTTTGCAGTGGTTGTTGTTCAGTTGCCAATTCGTGTCCAACTCTTTGAGACCCTATGGACTGTAGCACATCAGGCTTCCCTGCCCCTCACCGTCTCCCAGAGTTTGTCCAAGTTATGCAGTGAGGTATAGCATAAAACAGAAAAATTTAATTTCTTAATCCCTATACTGTGTCTCTCTAAGTTCAAAGAATTGATAACTTTGAAGATTAGAAATAACAAGGGAACATTTCATGCAAAGATGGGCACAATAGACAGAAACAGCAAGGACCTAACAAAAGCAAAAGAGAGTAAGAAGAGGTGGTACACAGAAGAACTGTGCAGAAAAGGTCTTAAAGACCCAGATAACCACAATGGCATAGTCACTCACCTAGAGCCAGACATCCTGGAGTATGAAGTCAAGTGGGCCTTCAGAAGCATCACTATGAACAAAGCTAGTGGAGGTGATGGAATTCCACCTGAGCCATTTAAAATCCTAAAAGATGATGCTGTTAAAGTGTTGCACTCAATATGTCAGCAAAACTCAACAGTGGCCACAGGACTGGAAAAGGTCAGTTTTCATTTCAATGCCAAAGAAGGGCAATGCCAAAGAAAGTTCAAACTACAGTACAGTTGCTTTCATTTCACATGCTAGCAAGATAATACTCAGAATCCTTCAAGATAAGCTTCAACAGCATGTGAACCAAGAACTTCCAGATGTACAAGAAGAATTTAGAAAAGGCAGAGGAACTGGAGGTCAAATTGCCAGTATCCATTGTATCATAAAAAAAGGAAGAGAATTCCAGGAAAAAAAAAAATACTACTGCTTCACTGACTATGCTAAAAATTTTGTGTGGATCACAACAAACTGTGGAAAATTCTTCAAGAGATGGGAATACCAGACCACCTTAGTGGCTCCTGAAAAACTTGTATGCAGGTCAAGAGGCAATGTTTAGAACCAGCCATGAAACAATGGATTGGTTCAAAACTGGGAAAGGAGTATGTCAAGGTTTTATATTTTCACCCTGCTTATTAGCATCTATGAAGAGGACATCATGTGAAATGCACAGCTGGATGAAGCACAAGCTGGAATTAAGATTGCCAGGAGAAGTATCAACAACTTCAGGTGTGCAGATGATACTACCCTAAAAACAGAAAGTGAAAAAGAACTTAAGACCCTCTTGATGAAGTTGAAAGAAGAGAGTGAAAAGCCTGGATTAAAATTCAACATTCAAAAAACTAAGATCATGGCATCTGGTCCCATCACTTCATAGCAAATAGATGGGGAAAAATGTAAACAGTAACAGATTTTATTTTCTTGGGCTCCAAAATCACTGTGGATGGTGACTGCAGCCATGAAATTAAAAGACACTTGCTCCATGGAAGAAAAGTTATGACATGGAATAAAATCTGTGACAAACCTAGTCAGCATATTAAAAGGTGAAAGATTTATATGATCTGAAGGAAAATGAGAGTATAGACAGCATATTAAAAAGCAGAGACATCACTTTGTGGACACAGGTTCATATAGTCAAATCTATGTCTTTTCCAGTAGTCACGCATGGATGTGAGAGTTGAACCATAAAGAATGATGAGCACTGAAGAAATCATGTTTTCAAACTGTGGTGCTGGAGAAAACTCTTGAGAGTCCCCTGGGCAGCAAGGAGATCAAACCAGTCACTCCTAAAGGAAACCAACTCTGAATATTTGTTGGAAGGACTGATGCTGAAGCTGAAGCTCCAACACTTTGGACACCTGATGTGAAGAACCAACTCATTAGAAAAGACCTTTATGCTGGGAAATATCGAAGATGAGAAGGGGGTAATAGAGGATGAGATGGGTGGATGGCATCACCAATTCAGTGGACTTGAGTTTGAGCAAACTCCAGGAGATAGTGAAGACAGGGAAGCTGTTTTATTGCCATCCACAGAGTCGCAAAGAGTCGGACACAACTTAGCAACTGAACAACAACAATGATATGCATGTTTGTGTATAATCATGAAGTACTAGGTATAAAATATCACTGCGACATTTGCGAAGTATATTTATAGACTCTCATTTCTCCAGATTGGGCAGAAATGTTTCATTAAATCTATAGTATTAAAAAGAGAAACTAGGTTTTCCTTTTCTTTTTCCTTGACAAGAGACTTGAAAATAAACCCTGTTTAATGTACTCTCTTCAACATTGATACAAAATGGCGCCCGGAAAAGATGAAACCCTCAGTACTGCTTTCACTGTGCATGAATCACTAAGAAGTAATGAAAGTTGGGTAATCCTATTTAAATGTTTATTGAAAAGAACTGAAGATTAATCCATAAAGTACTTTTAGGAGAAAATATGTGTGCTTATATTTCTCTCTCTCAGACAAGATGGTAAGTTTTTTGAGAGAAGAGTCTGTTTAGTCATAGTTTGACTATTGCTCTCCACAGCATGGAACAAACACATATGTAATATTTATGATATTTACAATAAGTAAATGTTTTCTTTGCTCTTTTTGGCTTGTGGAAACAAAGTGATGAATTTATTAAGATCAATGTTTCTTCCTTAATCATGTTTATAACTTGCCTTGGAATTTGGACCATCCTGTGCATATTAGTACTCAAAAAAGCATTAGTTTGGTTGAAAATTCTATCTAGAATTCTTTCAAAAACATTGCTTACTGGTATATTAAAAATGGCATAGAGATTAATAGACTTTTTAAAATGATTTTTTTCCTTTAGTGGTTAGGATATGGAAATGAGTGTACATAGATCTATATTTGTTCATATGATTTTAAATCATTGGAGTCAAGTTTTTAGGACTTCTTTTGTATCATACATCAAAAGGAAACTTCTTTTTGATGGTAACTGGTCTTCAGTTTTGGAATAATTGAAGACAATTCATGTGAAGGGATCTGTGAGTACATATATATATATATATATATATATATATATATATGTTTGGTTTAAATTTTTAATTTTCTTCTCAGATATGTATTACTGGTGCCTGATGCCAGCAAACTTCATTTTACAATAAAATATTTTACATTATAAAGTATTGTAAGTGACAACTGATGAAATATACTATGCATTATTTTAGGGACTTATTGAGGATATTGTCTTAACTCATCACTCATTCCCTTTATTAATTTAACATCAATTTTTTTTTCTTCTAAGCACAGTGTCTGAATCAGATTAATTGCCTTCAAGATATTTCATCATCATTATTGAAAATTATTAAAATTATTATATTTCCCTTTTTCTCTATCAGGGATTTTCATCCATGCATCATAACTACAATGCTCAAATGTTGATAATTGTATGAAACATCCTCACTGTTGAACCTTCTTTGTATTTACTGTAGTTCTAATTGTATATATTTTCATTTTCACTTGTATGAATATATGCTGTTCTGTAGATAATTTCAATATTTTATATTTATTTAATGCTAATAAAAACAGGTATCTATTTTTTATTTCTGTGCCTTAATATTGCCTTGCTATTCTCTTTCCAAGAGAAAAACATGCCACGCTTTTCTTGTTAAGCATAAGAACCAGAAATATATTTTATTTGTTCAGAGTTATGATTAAATGTCCATATATATTTTTCAAAATGTCCTTGTATTTATCCTTGGTGTACTTTCCATCATTCTAGATTAAGAAAAAATTTTAATCTATCTATGTATCTTTATATATATGAAAGTGACAGTATTAGGCACTCAGTCGTTTCTGACTTTTTGCAACACCATGGAATGTAGCCTTCCAGCCTCCCTGTCAATTGAATGCTCCAAGCAAGAATGCTGGAGTGAATAGCCATTCCCTTCTCCAGGGGATCTTCCCACCCCAGGGATCAAACCCTATTCTCCAGCATTGCAGACAGATTCTTTACCATCTGAGCCACAAGGAGCCACAAGGGAAGCCCATATGCATATATATATGTGTGTGTGTGTGTGTGTGTGTGTGTGTGTGTGTGTATTGCATAGTTAAAACTGTAATGAATTAGGGAATGTAGCAATACCATCTTTAAATTAAGAGAGATTTTAAAAATCTCTGATCATGCTTTGGTTTCTGACATGACACAATGAATGGTATAACAATAGTTTGAAATCAGGAAAAACACTAAAATGAACAAAATGAGTTCCAGTGTTAGAAAATATTAAGAAAAACTTTCTCCTCATAGTTTTGCATTTATCATGGTTTTTGAGGTGGCTTTTAATTATAAAATGAGAGTGGATAGTGACTATACAGTATGATAGTGATTATGCAAATCTAGAGGTATACAGATAAGTACTCCATGACAAAAATAATTGGGAGCAATTCATTAAATTGTTACAGCAGTTTTGATTTTTTTCGTATCATTCTTTGAATTTTGTTATATTCTAGTTTTCTTTTTAACAAATATATTTACTCCCTAAATAGTATTACACATTTAAATATAAAACTTTTATTGTCAAAAATGTATCATTCTGCCCCTGATGATTTTAGTCATAGAGTAAATATTTTGCTAGAAATAGTTTCTCTACCAACCTGGGCATAAATTTAGAGCATCACAAAGGTAGACCAAATCATTAGGTCCTTCATTTTGTGGCTCCTAAGGGAAAAGACAACTAGCTTCTCAAATCCTATTATAGCTGTTTTTGGTCCTTGAACTTTTGCCCCTGGAGACAGGCAAAGAAATCTTTCTTGATAATTGGTCCATAAGGATGAGCAAACATTTCATTATCAACAATTCCCAGTATATGATCTACCCTGGAAATATTAGGATGATATGAAAAGCATGCTCTTCTCTGCTGATGTACCTATAGAGTGGAGTCCTGAAATTCTTTTCAGGTATCACTTCCTGGCAAATTTTACATTTGATCAGGAGCTGAATAAAATCTCTAGTTTGATTTACTTTTCCCTAAGAAGAAAACAAAATGAATGCATTAAAATTTAAAAATAATTTATCTCAAAAAAGAACCATGTTTATTATAGAAATTTTCAACTGATGACCTTCATGTTTTATCTGTGAGCAAAATTTGTGGCTGACACTTCATAGACAGATAATACTGAAAGAAGTGTATTTTACCAACCTTGACCTCCAGTATTATTCTCAAAGGTAGAAGGTTTTAGGTAGAATCAAATAAAATGGAGATATTTTCAGAATATGTACATTGATATCATTTAAGGAGAAGGCAACAGCACCCCACTCCAGTACTCTTGTCTGGAAAGTCCCATGGATGGAGGAGCCTGGTAGGCTGCAGTCCATGGGGTCGCTAAGAATCGGATACGACTGACTGACTTCACTTTCTCTTTTCACTTTCATGAATTGGAGAAGGAAATGGCAACCCACTCCAGTGTTCTTGCCTGGAGAATCCCAGGGACAGGGGAGCCTGGTGGGCTGCCGTCTATGGAGTCGCACAGAGTCGGACACGACTGAAGTGACTTAGCAGTAGAAGTAAGTAATGCCAAGATTTGTAGAACCAGAAATATGAAGTTGATGTAATCACCGTCTGCAATCAATGTGTGAATTTAGAAATATAATTTTGGAAGAAATTTAATTTTGAATTATCAAGTTGTACAAGCATCCTATTGTTTGAAGATTAATACTAACATATGGTCTATAACTTAGTATATGCTACTGAAGTTCAATAAAGTTGAAATTGCTATTAGTAAAATATTTAATATATTGGGAAAGAAAGGACAGTGCATGGTGCATTAAACTATATATATCAAACAATTATAAATGTTGGGCTGCAAAAAGCACAAGCGGGAATCAAGATTGCCAGGAGAAATATCAATAACCTCAGATATGCAGATGACACCACCCTTATGGCAGAAAGTGAAGAGGAACTAAAAAGCCTCTTGATGAAAGTGAAATAAGAAAGTGAAAAAGTTGGCTTAAAGCTCAACATTCAGAAAACGAAGATCATGGCATCTGGTCCCATCACTTCATGGGAAATAGATGGGGAAACAGTGGAAACAGTGCCAGACTTTATCTTCTGGGGCTCCAAAATCATTGCAGATGATGACTGCAGCCATGGAATTAAAAGACGCTTACTCCTTGGAAGGAAAGTTATGACCAACCTAGATAGCATATTCAAAAGCAGAGACATTACTTTGCCAACAAAGGTCCGTCTAGTCAAGGCTATGGTTTTTCCAGGGGTCATGAATGGATGCAAAAGTTGGACTGTGAAGAAAGCTGAGTGCTGAAGAATTGATGTTTTTGAAGTGTGGTGTTGAAGAAGACTCTTAAGAGTCCCTTGGACTGCAAGGAGATCCAACCAGTCCATTCTAAAGGAAATCAGCCCTGGGTGTTCTTTGGAAGGAATGATGCTAAAGCTGAAACTCCAGTACTTTGGCCACCTTATGCAAAGAGTTGACTCATTGGAAAAGACTCTGATGCTGGAAGGGATTAGGGGCAGGAGGAAAAGGGGACGACAGAGGATGAGATGGCTGGATGATATCACCAACTCGATGGACGTGAGTCTGAGTGAACTCCGGGAGATGGTGATGGACAGGGAGGCCTGGTGTGCTGCGATTCATGGGGTTGCAAAGAGTTGGGCACGACTGACCGACTGAACTGAACTGAACTGATATATCAATTTATATATACATCAAATTACCCATTATATATATCTCAAACAATTTTTTGTTATTATATAACTAAAAATGTTGCAGGTTTGCTGAAATCAGTCATAAATAAAAATATAGATAGTATTATGGGTATTCCTTCTCAGGTCAATCTACCTTGGTAGAATATTGCATCCAATATTTAATAGCTCTGACTCTGGTTGGGTTAACTAAATTCACAGTGTTTTTTTTCTCATATGAAGAATGTGTCAAATGGTACTGCTACTGCTGCTGCTGCTAAGTCACTTCAGTCGTGTCCAACTCTGTGTAACCCCATAGACAGCAGCCCACCAGGCTCTGCCATCTCTGGGATTCTCCAGGCAAGAACACTGGAGTGGGTTGCCATTTCCTTCTCCAATGCATGAAAGTGAAAAGTGAAAGTGAAATCACTCAGTCATGTCCGACTCTTAGAGACCCCATGGACTGCAGCCTCCCAGGCTCCTCCATCCATGGGATTTTCCAGGCAAGAGTACTGGAGTGGGGTGCCATTGCCTTCTCCACAAATGTTACTAACTACGGTATAATAATCTCATGGTAATTAAATGCATTAATAATGACAAGCCTTAAAACAGTATCAGTCATTCTAATTATTCAACTGTACTAGGTTTTGCTACATTATATTCCAATATATAGTTATCCTTATTTCTATATTTGGTAGTCAAATTAAGAGTTTTCTTTTCATATTCTCTATAGCCCTCTTCTCAATTTCTAGAAACATCAAACTATACCATCAAGTATAAATATATCATGTTGTTTATAAAAACCCAAGCTTTTTGAAGTAATTCATGTCAAGTATCAACTTTGATCTCAACAGTTTGGAGCACTTGAACACTATGGGCAGAAGAAATATCACACAGGTGTCTGACTTCATCCTCATGGGACTGACAGACTCTGAAGAGATCCGGCTGGTCCTCTTCACCCTCTTTCTCCTAATATACCTGATCACTGTGCTGGGGAATGTGGGGATGATCCTGATAATCTCCCTGGATTCCCAGCTTCACACACCCATGTATTCTTTCCTCAGTCACTTGTCATTTCTTGACCTCAGTTACTCAAGTGTCATCACCCCTAAAACCTCAAACAATTTAATAAATTCCAAGAAGAATATTTCATACCTGAACTGCTTCACTCAGATGTATTTCTTTGTCTTCTTGGGCGCCACTGAATGTTTCCTTCTCTCCTCCGTGGCCTATGATCACTATGGAGCCATCTGGAGGGTAATGCAACCCTCTGCATTACCAGGTGGTTATGTCCACCAGGTAATGCTGCTCTCTCATCTTTGGATCCTATTTGATTGGCTCTATGGACACCTCTGTCAATGTTCTGTGCTTGAGTGGATTGCATTTCTGCAACTCAAAGATAATTTATCACTTTTTCTGTGATGGACCAGCAATTTTAGCACTGTCCTGCACTGACACATATGACATTGAAATCATCATATTCATTTCTACTGGTTCCACCTTAGTGGTGTCTCTTATCACAATATCTGTGTCATATGTGTCCATCCTGTCTACTATCCTGAAAATTACTTCCACTTCAGGGAAACAAAAAGCCTTCTCTACCTGTGCCTCCCATCTCCTGGTGGTCACCATCTTCTATGGCACTATGATTTTCACTTACTTAAAACCAAGTAAGTCCTACTCCTTGGGAAAGGATCAAGTGGCTTCTGTTTTTTATACTATTGTCATCCCCATGCTGAACCCCCTTATATACAGTCTTAGAAACAAAGAAGTAAAAAATGCACTCAATAGGGTCATGAAGAAGAGAAAGGACCCCAACTAATTAAAATAACAGTGATGTTATAACTTCAAAGTCATTTTTCTTTTCATTCCTGTAGTTAATTTCCTTGCTGTCTCTTCAGAGACAAATATAATTGTTTGTTTGTTTATTTATTTTGCTGAGCCATCATTTGCCTAACTAAATATAATCTTGGGTATTTTTAAGAATATGCCTTTGGAAATCTATATTATAATTGGAAACCAGAACCATGTTAAACTATAATCTAACTATACACATTTTTAAGTGAAACTGATTTCCTAAATTAAAAAAAATATATAGTTGTCAGCTTTTAAAATATGTCATATATATTCCAAAACATAATCCAACTTCAGAGAATGTTATGATGGAAAAGAGGTCAGTTTTAGGAACAATGATGCCAATTTCAGAAATCGTTTCCTTTACTTTAGAGAGAAGCGTTATAGCAGAGTGATTATGAGCACTTGCTTGGGAACCAAGCATTCCAAAATTTAGATTCTGGGACTGCTGCTCTATTACTTATATAACCCATAAATCACTGAAAATTCAAGCCTCAAAGTTCCTCAACTGCACTAGATACATAATAATTCCAAGTCCATATAGTTACTATAAGGGGCTTCCTAGGTGGCTCAGTGGTAAACAATCCATCTGTCTATGCAAGAGACATGTGTTCGATCCCTGGGTCTGGAAGATCCCTGGAGATGGAAATGACAACCCACTCCAGTGTTCTAGAAAATTCCATGGGCAGAGAAGCCTGGTGGGCTACAGTCCATAGGTTTGCAAAGAGTCTGACAGGACTGAGTGACTCAGCATACATGCACTCACACACATAGTTACTATAAAGATTAAATCAATTCATGTATGCAAAGCATTTAAGGCCATACTAATAAATGTTTCAGTTTTCAGTTCAGTTCAGTCACTCAGTCGTGTCCAACTCTTTGGGACCCCATGAGTTGCAGGATGACAGGCCTCCCTGTCCATCACCAACTACCGGAGTTTACCCAAACTCATGTCCATCAGGTCAGTTATGCCATCCAGCCATCTCATCCTCTGTCATTCCCTTCTCCTCCTGCCCCCAATCCCTCCCAGCATTAGAGTCTTTTCCAATGAGTCAACTCTTCGCATGAAATGGTCAAAGTACTGGAGTTGCAGCTTTAGCATCATTCCTTCCAAAGAAATCCCAGGGCTGATCTCCTTCAGAATGAACTGGTTGGATCTCCTTGCAGTCCAAGAGACTCTCAAGCGTCTTCTCCAACACCACAGTTCAAAACCATCAATTCTTCCCCACTCAGCCTTCTTCACAGTCCAACTCTCACATCCATACATGACCACAGGAAAAACCACAGTCTTGAGTAGACGAACCTTTGTTGGCAAAGTAATGTCTCTGCTTTTGAATATGCTATCTAGGTTGGTCATAACTTTCCTTCCAAGGAGTAAGCGTCTTTTAATTCCATGGCTGCAGTCATCATCTGCAGTGATTTTGGAGCCCCCAAAAATAAAGTCTGACACTGTTTCCACTGTTTCCCCATCTATTTCCCATGAAGTGATGGGACTGGATGCCATGATCTTCATTTTCTGAATGTTGAATTTTAAGCCAACTTTTTCACTCTCCACTTTTACTTTCATTAAGAAGCTTTTGAGTTCCTCTTCACTATCTGCCATAAGGGTGGTGTCATCTGCATATCTGAGGTTATTGATATTTCTCCCGGAAATCTTGATTCCAGCTTGTGTTTCTTCCAGCCCAAAATTTCTCATGATGTACTCTGTATATAAGTTAAATAAGCAGGATGACAATATACAGCCTTGACGTACTCCTTTTCCTATTTGGAAGCAGTCTGTTGTTCCATGTCCAGTTCTAATTGTTGCTTCCTGACCTGCATACAAATTTCTCAAGAGGCAGATCAGGTGGTCTGGTATTCCCATCTCTTTCAGAATTTCCCACAGTTTATTGTGATCCACACAGTCAAAGGCTTTGGCATAGTCAATAAAGCAGAAATAGATGTTTTTCTGGAACTCTCTTGCTTTTTCGATGATCCAGCGGATGTTGGCAATTTGATCTCTGGTTCCTCTGCCTTTTCTAAAACCAGCTTGAACATCAGGAAGTTCATGGTTCACGTACTGCTGAAGCCTGGCTTGGAGAGTTTTGAGCATTACTTTACTATCATGTGAGATGAGTGCAATTGTGCAGTAGTTTGAGCATTCTTTGGCATTGCCTTTCTTTGGGATTGGAATGAAAACTGCCCTTTTCCAGTCCTGTGGCCCCTGCTGAGTTTTCCAAATTTGCTTTCATATTGAGTGCAGCACTTTCACAGCATCATCTTTCAGGATTTGAAATAGCTCATCTGGAATTCCATCACCTCCATTAGCTTTGTTCATAGTGATGCTTTCTAAGGCCCACTTGACTTCACATTCCAGGATGTCTGGCTCTAGGTCAGTGATCACACCATTGTGATTATCCGGGTCATGAAGATCTTTTTTGTACAGTTCTTCTGTGTATTCTTGCCACCTCTTCTTAATATCTTCTGTTGGCCATTATAAGAATATTGATATCCCTCCAGTATTTTTAACACACAGTGACTTCTTCGCAATGGATATATAGTTGTGTTTTATGCGTTATTTTAGGTTGATTTAAAAGGGAAACACACAAACAGCTAAGGAAATACTCACCACCTCACAATTTTGGATTCTGAGTGGAATATGTTAATATTGTAAAAATTTGAAAAATATTGAAAATTTAAGGAAATAAAAATGCACTGGAAGTTATTATGTGTTTAGTATGTGTTCTTCTGGATTGATAATTATGTAGTTTTTGTGTGTGTATATTATGAACATGTGTGATATTTCTGACATTTCCTATATTTTTGAGACTTTCTACATACACTTACGTGTATAAACTTGAATACTCTTTTTATCATTGAAATCTAAGATGATTGAGTTTGTATGTGAGAAAGATGCTCATTTTGCCATTCTTTGGGCATGAAATGTTATTGAATTCATCAAGTTAACATTGTGCATGAAAGTTATAATTTTGATGACTCCCTGAAAATATTGATTTTATTTTTTAAATTTTTTATTTATTATTTATTTATTTTGGAGTGTAATAGCTTTACAATGGTGTGTTAGAATCTTCTGTACAACAGAGTGAATCACTTATTACACACATATCCCCTCACTCTGAGCCTCTCTCCATGCTTTCATTGTGCATGAAACACTAAGTGGTAATGAAAGAATTTGGGAAATCACATTTAAATGTTTATTGAAAGGAAGTGAAGATTAATTTGAAAAGGTATTTTTAAAAGAAAATGTATGTGTTTAATATTTCTCTCTCTCCAAATATATTGTAAGCTCTTTGAGAAGAGAATTTGGTTAGTCATAGTTTTACTCTCCACAACATGTAGCAAATGTATTACTTATTCAATATGCAAGTAAATATTTTCTTTCATTTTTGCTTGCTGGTGAAGGCACAGTGATGAATTCATTAAAATGAAAGATTTTACTTCATTTAAGTTTATATTATGTTTTGGTATTTGCACTTCTTCCTGTGGCTTTCCAGGTGGCATTGTGGTAAAGTACCTGCCTACCACTGCAAGAGACATAAGAGATGTGGCTTGATCCCTGGGTTGGGAAGATCCCTGGAGGAGAGCATGGCAACCTACTCCAGTCCTCTTGCCTGGAGAATCATGTGGACAGAGGAGCCTGGCAGGCTACAGTCCATGGGGTCACACAGAGTCAGACATTCCTGAAGGTACATAGCAGGCACAAAGGTGAATATTAGCACTCAAAAAATATTATTTTAATTGAAAATTCTGACTATCAAAAAAACTCTTAACACATGTGCAAAATATGGCCTAGTGATTAACCGATAGATTTCATTTCCAATTACTTTTTCCTTTGTAGTTCAGCTCAGTTCAGTTCAGTCACTCAGTAGTGCCCAACTCTGTGAGACCATGGACTGCAGCACACCAGGCCTCCCTGTCCATCGCCAACTCCCAGGGCTTACCCAAACTCATGTCCATTGAGACAGCATCTCTAATTTTCTTGAAGAAATATCTAGTCTTTCCCATTCTATTGTTTTCCTCTATTTCTTTGCACTCATCATTGAGGAAGGCTTTCTTATCTCTCCTTGCTATTTTTTTTTAACTCTGCCTTCAAATTGGTATATCTTTCCTTTTCTCCTTTGCTTTTTCCATCTCTTCTTTTCACAGCTAATTTGTAAGGCCTCCTCAGACAGCCATTTTGCTTTTTTGCATTTCTTTTTCTTGGAGATGATCCATTGTAGTTAGTATATGGAAATGAGTATACACATAATTATATTTTGTTCATATGATTTAAAATCATTGGAGTCAACTGGTTAGGACTTCTCATACATCATACATCACAAACAAATCTCCTATAAAACTATCAGTCTTCAGTCTTGAGAGTAGCTGAAGACAATTCATGAGAAGGGGTCTGTGTGTGTGTATGTACATGTTTGGGTTTAAATTTGTAGTTTTCTTCTCTGATCTATATTATTGGTGTCTGCCTCCTACAAACTTCATTTTACAATTAAGTATTTTACATTATAAATCATTGTGACAACTGATGAAGCATAGTATGCATTATTTTAAGGACTTATTAAGACTGTCTTTTTTTAAAATAATATTCATTGGGGGCGGTCCTAAAATGGTGGAGAAATAGGATGGGGAGACCACTTTCTCCTCCACAAATTCCTCAAAAGATCATTTAAACGCTGAGCAAATTCCACAAAACAACTTCTGAATGCTGGCGGAGGACACCAGGCACCCGGAAAGGCATCCCATTCTCTTCAAAAGGAGGTAGGACAAAATATAAAAGATAAAAAGAGAGACAAGAGAGTTAGGGACAGAGACCCATCCTGGGGAGGGAGCTGTGAAAGAGAAGAAGTTTCCAAACACCAGGAAATCCTCTCACTGGCGGGTCTGTGGGGAGCTTTGGAATCTCAGAGGGCAACATAACTGGGAGGAGGGGTGCAAAAAAGAATCCACAGATTACCTGCCTGGTCACGACTCCCAGGGGAAAAGTAGCCCAGATGCTTGAGTCCACCAGCAGCTAGCAGGGTTGAATGGGGAGGCATTTTGCATTGCTTAGGGCAGGGACAGGGCCTGAATGCCCTGAGGACAATCTGAGGGAGCAAATGTGAGATAGAAACCCAAAATGTGGGATAACAAAGGATTGACGAACAGCAGAGGAGAGCTAGCCAGCTGGGGACTGGCCCCTCCCCCAAGCCCCTTCCCTCCCCCACCCCTGCTAAAGGCTGAGAGCCAGGCGGGCAACAGCCAGAGCCTGAAGGCGAGGGGCTATCTCAACCACAGAGATGGCATCCTCCACCAAACTGTGAGCAGTCTCCCAATTACTAACCAAGTCTTCCTGGGATCCTGGACGGTTGACATCCACCAGGCGGGTTGCAGTCAGAGATCAGCTCCCCAGAGGAGACACACGGCCCACCTGAGGCAGTGCTTTTGCTGCACACCCAGGAAACCAAAGGTCTGGGACCGGGAAGGTGATAAGAGGCACTGCCCAACTGGGAGAGTGCACTCTCCAAGCACCTGGTCGCCTGAGCTGCTTGGACCTGGGAAGGGCACAAAATGCAGGCCCAACGGAGTATGTGCCTTTGTGGAGTATGCAAAAACCTGAACCTGAGTGGCTTAGACCTAGGAAGTGCACGCACCCCAGGACCCACTTTAGACAGTTCCCCTGCAGAACAACCTGGAGCCTGAGCACTGTAGACCAGGAAAGGACACATTCCATGAGCAGGGGCAAACCCAGTGTGGCCCAGACGCTGTGAGCACTCCCCACACACGCCAGTGATATTTCTTTGCAGTTTTCTTCCCTTCCCACAGCACAACTGAACAAGTTAGCCTAAATGGATGACCACCTTCGCCCCCTTGTGACAGGGCAGAAATTAGACACTGAAGAGACTTGGAAACAGAGGAAGCCAAAATAAACAAAGAAGACAGAACTGCTCTGGAAGTGACAGATCCAACAGATTAAAACCCTGTATTTAGCCCTAACCACATTGCAAGGTGCCTATAGACCATGAGAAGAAGTATAAGCTAAAACAAGGAACTATCTGAAATTGAACTGACCCCACACTGCCCTCAACAGCTCCAAAGAAATTCCTAGATATATTTCACTATTAACATTTTTTAATTGTTTTAATTTTTAAGTTTTTTATTATTCTTTTAATTTTCATTTATTTTTTATTTTTAAATTTTATTTTATTTTTAAACTTTACATAGTTGTATTAGTTTTGCCAAATATCAAAATGAATCCGCCACAGGTATATATGTGTTCCCCATCCTGAACCCTCCTCCCTCCTCCCTCCCCATATCATCCCTCTGGGTCGTCCCAGTGCACTAGCCCCAAGCATCCAGTATCATGCATCGAACCTGGACTGGCATCTCGTTTCTTACATGATATTTTACGTTTCAATGCCATTCTCCCAAATCTTCCCACCCTCTCCCTCTCCCACAGAGTCCATAAGACTGTTCTATACATCAGTGTCTCTTTTGCTGTCTCGTACACAGGGTTATTGTTACCATCTTTCTAAATTCCATATATATGCATTAGTATACTGTATTGGTGTTTTTCCTTCTGGCTTACTTCACTCTGTATAATAGGCTCCAGTTTTATCCACCTCATTAGGACTGAGTCAAATGTATTCTTTTTAATGGCTGAGTAGTACTCCATTGTGTCTATGTACCATAGCTTTCTTATCCATTCATCTCCTGATGGACATCTAGGTTGCTTCCATGTCCTGGCTATTATAAACAGTGCTGCGATGAACATTGGGGTACACATGTCTCTTTCCCTTCTGGTTTCCTCAGTGTGTATGGGAATGCAAACTAGTACAGCCACTATGGAGAACAGTGTGGAGATTCCTTAAAAAACTGGAAATAGAACTGCCTTATGATCCAGCAATCCCACTCTTGGGCATAATTTTCATTTTTATAACCTACTATTACCTTGCAAAAAAGAAGACCTCATTTTTAAAGCAAATTTCATATATATATATATATATTATAATTTTTGTGATTTTGTTTTGTTAATATTGTATTTTTGAGAGTCTAACCTCTACTCTAGATTTTTAATCTTTGCTTTTTGGTATTTGTTATCAATTTTGTACCTTTAAGAATCCAATCTTCAGTGTCCATTTTTACTTAGGAGTGTGACTGCTGGCTTAATTGCTCTCTCCCCCTTTTGATTCACCTTTTTCTCCCCCAGGTCACCTCTATCTCCTCCCTCTCCCTTCTCTTCTCTACTCAACTCTATGAATCTGTTTGGGTACTCAAGGCTATGGAGAACACTTAGGAAATGGATTGCTGGCAAGATCTGTCTCTCTCCTTTTGACTTCCCTCTTCTCCTTCTGGACACCTCTATCTCCTTCTTCCCTCTTCTCTTCTCCATGTTACTCTGTGAACCTCTCTGGGTGTCCCTCACTGTGGAGAATCTTTTCACCATTAACCTAGATGTTTTATCATTGGTGCTGTATGGATGGAGAAGTCTTGAGACAACTGTAAGAATAACACTGAAAGCCAGAGGCAGGAGGCTTAAATCCAAAACTTGAAACTCCAGAAAACTCCTGACTCCAAGAAACACTAATAAACAAGAGCTCATCCAAAAGCCTCCATACCTACAATGAAACCAAGCTCCACCCAAGAGCCAACAAGTTTCAGAGCAAGACATACCAAACTAACTCTCCAACAATGCAGGAACATAACCCTGAGCATTTAGATAAAAGCAGCCAAAAGTCACACCAAACCCACAGACATCTCAAAACTCACTACCGGAAACTTCATTGCACTCTAGAGAGAATAGATCCCACTCCACCCACAAGAACACTGACACAAGCGTCCCTAACCAGAAAACCTTGACAAGCCACTCGTCCAACCCCACCCACAGGGAGGAACCTCCACAATAAAAAGGAACCACAAACTTCCAGCATACAGAAAGGCCACCCCAAACACAGCAATCTAAACATGATAAAAAGGCAAAGAAATATTCAGCAAGTAAAGGAACATGATAAATGCCCACCAAACCAAACAAAAGAGGAGGAGACAGGGAGTCTACCTGAAAAATAATTCAGAATAATGATAGTACAAATGATCCAAAATCTTAAAAATAAAATGGAGTTGCAGATAAATAGTCTAGGGACAAGGATTGAGAAGATGAAAGAAATGTTTAACAAGGACCTAGAAAAAATTAAAAAGAGTCAATCAATAATGAATAATGGAATAAATGAGATCAAAAACACTGAAGGGAACCAACAGTAGAATAACTGAGTCAGAAGATAGGATAAGTGAGGTAGAAGATAGAGTGATGGAAATAAATGAAGCAGAGAGGAAAAAAAAAAAAAAGAATTAAAAGAAATGAGGACAACCTCAGAGACTTCTGGGACAATGTCAAATGCCCCAACATTCGAATCATAGGCATTGCATAAGAAGAAGACAAAAAGAAAGGCCATGAGAAAATATTTGAGATAATAGTTGAAAACTTTCTAAAATGGGGAAGGAAATAGCGATGCAAGTCCAAGAAACCCAGAGAGTCCCAAACAAGATAAACCCAAGGTGAAACAGCACAAGACACATATTAATCAAACTGACAAAGATCAAACACAAAATTCAGTTCAGTTCAGTCGCTCAGTCGTGTCCAACTCTTTGCGATCCCATGAATCGCAGCACACCAGGCCTCCCTGTCCATCAGCATCTCCTGGAGTTCACTCAGACTCACGTCCATCGAGTCAGTGATGCCATCCAGCCATCTCATCCTCTGTCGTCCCCTTCTCTTCCTGCCCCTATCCCTCCCAGCATCAGAGTGTTTTCCAATGAGTCAACTCTTCACATGAGGTGGCCAAAGTACTGGAGTTTCAGCTTTAGCATCATTCCTTCCAAAGAAATACCAGGGCTGATCTTCAGAGTGGACTGGTTGGATCTCCTTGCAGTCCAAGGGACTCTCAAGAGTCTTCTCCAACACCACACTTCAAAACCATCGATTATTCGGTGCTCAGCTTTCTTCACAGTCCAACTCACACATCCATACATGACCACAGGAAAAACCACAGCCTTGACTAGACGCATCTTTGTTGGCAAAGTAATGTCTCTGTTTTTGAATATGCTATCTAGGTTGCTCATAAGTTTTCTTCCAAGAAGTAAGCGTCTTTTAATTTCATGGCTGCAGTCACCATCTGCAGTGATTTTGGAGCCCAGAAAAATAAAGACTGACACTGTTTCCACTGTTTCCCCATCTATTTCCCATGAAGTGATGGGACTGGATGCCATGATCTTCGTTTTCTGAATGTTGAGTTTTAAGCCAACTTTTTCACTCTCCACTTTCACTTTCATCAAGAGGCTTTTGAGTTCCTCTTCACTTTCTGCCATAAGGGTGGTGTCATCTGCATATCTGAGGTTATTGATATTTCTCCCAGCAATCTTGATTCCAGCTTGTGTTTCTTCCAGCCCAGCGTTTCTCATGATGTACTCTGCATATAAGTTAAATAAGCAGGGTGACAATATACAGCCTTGATGAACTCCTTTTCCTATTTGGAACCAGTCTGTTGTTCCATGTCCAGTTCTAACTGTTGCTTCCTGACCTGCATACAGGTTTCTCAAGAGGCAGGTCAGGTGGTTTGGTATTCCCATCTCTTTCAGAATTTCCCACAGTTTATTGTGATCCACACAGTCAAAGGCTTTGGCATAGTCAATAAAGCAGAAATAGATGTTTTTTCTGGAACTCTCTTGCTTTTTCGATGATCCAGCAGATGTTGGCAATTTTTCTCTGGTTCCTCTGCCTTTTCTAAAACCACAAAGAACAAATATTAAAAGCAGCAAGGGAAAAACAACAAATGACATACAAGAGGGTTTCCACAAGGATAGCAACTGATCTTTCAATAGAAACTCTTCAGGCCAGAAGGGAACGGCAGGACATAATTAAAGTGATGAAAGAGAAAAATCTACAACCCAGATTACTGCACCCAGCAAGGATCTCATTCAAATATAAAGGAGAAATCAAAAGCTTTACAGACAAGCACAAACTGAGAGAATACAGCACCACCAAACCAGCTCTTCAACAAATGCTAAAGAATCTTCTCTAGACAGGAAACACACAAAAGGGATCAAAAACAACAAAGTAAATGGCAATGGGATCATTCTCATCAATAATTACCTTAAATGTAAATAGGTTGAATGTCCCAACCAAAAGACAAAGATTGGCTGAATGGCTACAAACACAAGACCCCTATATATGCTGTCTAAAAAAGACCCACCTCAAACATACAGACTGAAAGTGAAGAGCTGGAAAAGATATTTCATGCAAATGGAGACCAAAAGAAAGCAGGAATAGCAATACTCATATCAGATAAAATAGACTTTGAAATAAAGGCTGTGAAAAGAGACAAAGAAGGGCACTATATAATGATCAAAGGATCAATCCAAGAAGAAGATATAACAATTATAAATACATATGCACCCAACATAGGAGCACTGCAATATATAAAGCAAATGCTAACAAGCATGAAAGGGGAAATTAAGAGTAACACAATCATACTGGGAGATTTTAATACTGCACTCACACCTATGGATAGATCAATCAAATAGAAAATTACCAAGGAATCACAAACTTTAAATGATACAATGGACCAGTCAGACCTAATTGATATCTATACGACATTTACCCCAAAACAATGATTTTCACCTTCTTCTCAAGTGCACACGGAACATTCTTCAGGATACATGACATCCTGGGTCATAAATCTAGCCTTGGTAAATTAAAAAAAAAAGAAAGAAAAGAAAAGAAAGAAATCATTCCAAGCATTCCTTCTGATAACAATGTGGTAAGATTAGCTGTCCACTACAGGGGAAAAAAACAAATTAAAAATAAAAACATATGGAGGTTAAACAACACACTTCTGAATAACCAACAAATCACAGAAGAAATCAAAATATGTAAGGAAACGAATGTAAATGAAAACACAACAACACAAAACTTATGGAATTTAGTAAAAGAAGTGCTAAGGGAAAGGTTCATAGCAATACAAGCTTATCTCAAGAAACAAGAGAAAAATCAAATGAATAACCTAACTCTACACCTAAAGCAACTAGAAAAAGAAGAATTGAAGAATCCCAGGGTTAGTTGAAGGAAAAGAATCATAAAAATTAGGGTAGAAATAAATGAAAAAGAAACAAAGGAGACCACAGCACAAATCAACAAAACTAAAAGCTGGTTCTTTGAGAAGATAAATAAAATAGACAAATCATTAGCCAGAGTCATCAAGAAAAAAAGGGAGAAGAATCAAATGAACAAAATTAGAAATGAAAATGGAGAAATAACAACAGATAACACAGGAATACAAAAGATCAAGTATCATAAGAGACTACTATCAGCAACTATATGCCAATAAAATGGACAACTTGGAAGAAATGGACAAATTCTTAGAAAAGTATAACTTTCCAAAACTGAATCAAGAAGATTGAAGATCTTAATAGACCAGTCACAAGCACAAAAAAGAAACTGTAATCAGAGTCGCCAGTCCAGGTTCAATGCACGATACTGGATGCTTGGGGCTGGTGCACTGAGATGACCCAGAGGGATGGTATGGGGAGGGAGGAGGGAGGAGGGAGGAGGGTTCAGGATGGGGAACACATGTATATCTGTGGCAGACTCATGTTGATATATGGCAAAACCAATTCAATATTGTAAGTTAAAAAATAAAATAAAATAGAATTAAGAAAATAAAATTAAATTTTAAAAAAAGAAAAAGAAAAGAAAAGAAAATTTGCAACAAAAGCCCAGGACCAGACGGTTTCACAGCTGAATTCTACCAAAAATTTAAAGAAGAGCTAACACCTATCCTACTCAAACTCTTCCAGAAAATTGCAGAGGAAGATTAAGTTCCAAACTTATTCTCTGAGGGCACCATCACACTAATACCAAAACCAGATAAAGATGCCACAAAAAAAGAAAACTACAGGTCAATATCACTGATGAACATTGATGCAAAAATCCTTAACAAAATTCTAGCAAACAGAATCCAACAACACATTAAAAAGATCATACATCATGACCAAGTGGGTTTTATCCCAGGAATGCAAGGATTCTTCAACATTCGCAAATCAATCAATATGATACACCACAGTAACAAATTGAATGATAAAAACCAAATAGATGCAGAGAAAGCCTTTGACAAAATTCAATATCCATTTATGATAAAAACCCTCCAGAAGGCAGGCATAGAAGGAACATACCTCAACATAAGAAAAGCCATATATGATAAACCCACAGCAAACATTATCCTCAATGGTGAAAAATTGAAAGCATTTCCCCTAATGTCAGGAACAAGACAAGGGTGCCCACTTTCACCACTACTATTCAACATACTTTTGGAAGTTTTAGCCACAGCAATCAGAGAAGAAAAAGAAATAAAAGGAATCCAGATTGGAAAAGAAGAAGTAAAACACTTACTGTTTGAGGATGACATGATCCTCTACATAGAAAAACCTAAAGACTCCACCAGAAAATTACTAGAGCTAATCAATGAATATAGTAAAGTTTCAGGATACAAAATAAACACACAGAAACTCCTTGCATTCCTATACACTAATAATGAGAGGACAGAAAAGGAAATTAAGGAAACAATTCCATTCACCATTGCAATGAAAAGAATAAAATAGAAATAAATCTACCTCAGCAGTGGTCACAGGACGGGAAAAGGTCAGTTTTCATTTCAATCCCAAAGAAAGGCAATGCCAAAAATGTTCAAACTACCAAACAAGTGCACTCATCTCACACGCTAATAAAGTAATGCTTAAAATTTTCCAAGCCAGGCTTCAGCAACATGTGAACTGTGAGCTTCCAGATGTTCAAGCTGGTTTTAGAAAAGGCAGAGGAACCAGACATCAAATTGCCAACATCTGCTGGATCATGGAAAAAGCAAGGGAGTTCCAGAAAAACATCTATTTCTGCTTTATTGACTATGCCAAAGCCATTGATTGTGTGGATCACAATAAACTGTGGAAAATTCTGAAAAAGATGGGAATATTGGACCACTTGACCTGCCTCTTGAGAAATTTGTATGAAGGTCAAGAAGCAACAGTTAGAACTGGACATGGAACAACAGACTGGTTCCAAATAGGAAAAGGAGGATGTCAAGGCTGTATATTGTCACCCTGCTTACTTAACTTATATGCAGAGTACATCATGAGAAACGCTGGGCTGGAGGAAGCACAAACTGGAATCAAGATTGCTGGGAGAAATATCAATAACCTCAGATATGCAGATGACACCACCCTTATGGCAGAAAGTGAAGAGGAACTAAAGAGCCTCTTGATGAAAGTGAAAGCAGAGAGTGAAAACGTTGGCTTAAAACTCAACATTCATAAAACTAATATCGTTGTATCCGGCCCGATTACTTCATCGCAAATAGATGGGGAAACAGTGGAAACAGTGGCTGATTTTATTTTGGGGGGGGCTCCAAAATCACTGCAGATGGTGATTGCAGCCATGAACTTAAAAGACACTTACTCCTTGGAAGGAAAGTTATGACCAATCTAGATAGCATATTGAAAAGCAGAGACATTACTTTGCCAACCAAGGCCCATGTAGTCAAGGCTATGGTTTTTCCGGTGGTCATGTGTGGATGTGAAAGTTGGACTATAAAGAAAATTGAGCACGGAAGAATTAATGATTTTGAACTATCATGTTGGAGAAGACTCTTGAGAGACCCTTGGGCTGCAAGGAGATCCAACCAGTCCATCCTAAAGAATGTAAGTCCCGGGTGTTCATTGAAAAGACTGACGTTGAAGCTGAAACTCCAATACTTTGGTGACCTGATGCGAAGAGCTGATTCATTGGGAAATCCCTGATGCTGGAAAAGATTGAGGGCAGGAGAAGAAGGGGACGACAGAGGGTGAGACGGTTGGATGGCATCACCGACTCAATGGACAGGGGTTTTGGTGGAATCCAGGAGTTGGTGATGACAGGGAGGCCTGGTGTGCTGTGGTTCATGTGGTCTCAAAGAGTCAGACATGAATGAGTGACTGAACTGAACTGAACTGAAATCTACCTAAAGAAACAAAAGGCATATATAGAAAACTATAAAACACTGATGAAAGAAATCAAAGACAAAACAAATAAATGGAGAAATATGCCATGTTTATGGATTGGAAGAATCAGTATAGTGAAAATGAGTATACCACCCAAAGCAATCTATAGATTCAATAATGCAATCCCTATCAGGCTACCAACGGTATTTTTCACAGAACTAGAAGAAATAATTTCACAATTTGTATGGAAATACAAAAAACCTCGAATAGCCAAAGCAATCTTGAGAAAGAAGAATGGAACGGGAGGAATCAACCTGCCTGTCTTCAACTATATTACAAGCTACAGTCATCAAGACGGTATAGTATTGACACAAATACAGGAAAGTATAGATCAATGGAACAAAATTGGAAGCCCAGAGATTAATCCAGGCACCTGTGGAAACCTTATCTTTGACAAAGGAAGCAAGACTATACAATGGAGAAAAGATAATCTCTTTAAGAAATGGTGCTGGGAAAACTTGTCAACCACTTGTAAAAGAATGAAACTAGAACACTTTCTAATGCCATACACAAAAATAAACTCAAAATGGATTAAAGATCTAAATGTAAGGCCAGAAACTGTAAAACTCCTAGAGGGATACATAGACAAACACTCTTTGACATACCTCACAGAAGGATCCTCTATGATCCACCTCCCAGAGTAATGGAAATAAAAGCAAAAATAAACAAATGGGGCCTAATTAAACTTAAAGGCTTTTGCATAATGAAGGAAACTATAAGCAAGGTGTAAAGACAGCCTTCAGAATGGGAAAAAATAATAGCAAACGAAGCAACTGACAAAGAATTAATCTCAAAAATATACAAGCAGCTCCTGCAGCTCAATTCCAGAAAAATAAATGACCCAATCAAAAAAATGGGCCAAAGAACTAAACAGACATTTCTCCAAAGAAGACATACAGATGGCTAAAAAACACATGAAAAGATGCTCAACATCAACTCATTATCAGAGAAATGCAAATCAAAACCACAATGAGGTACCATCTCACACCAGTCAGATGGCTGTTATCCAAAAGTCTACAAACAATAAATGCTGGAGAGGGCGTGGAGAAAAGGGAACCCTCTTACACTGTTGGTGGGAATGCAAACTAGTACAACCACTGTGGAGAACAGTGTGGAGATTCCTTAAAAAAAAAAAAAAAAGTGGAAATAGAACTGCCATAAGACCCAGCAATCCCACTGCTGGGCATACACACTGAGGAAACCAGAACTGAAAGAGACACATGTACCCCAGTGTTCATCACAGCACTGTTTAGTATAGCCAGGACATGGATGCAATCTAGATGTCCCTCAGCAGATGAAAGGATAAAAAAGCAGTGGTACATATACACAATGGAATATTATTCAGCTATTAAAAAGAATACATTTGAATCAGTTCTAATGAGCTGATGAAACTGGAGCCTATTATACAGACTGAAGTAAGTCAAAAAGAAAAACACCAATACAGTATATTAAACATATATATGGAATTTAGAAAGATGGTAACGATGACCCTGTATGCAAGATAGCAAAAGAGACGCAGATGTAAAGAACAGACTTTTGGACTCTATGGGAGAAAGCCAAGGTGGGGTGATTTGGGAGAACAGCATTGAATCATGTATGTTATCATATGTGAAATAGATTACCAGTCCAGGTTCGAGGCATGAAACAGGGTGTTCAGGGCTGGTGCACTGGGATAACCATGAGGGATGCGATGGGTAGGGAGGTGGGAGGGGTGTTCAGGATGGGGAACACATGTCCACCCATGGCTGATTCATGTTAATGTATGGTAAAAACCACTACAATATTGTAAAGTAATTAGCCTCCAATTAAAATAAATAAATTTTAAAAAAGAAGAAAAGCTTCTGGTTAAGTGAAATATTTACCAGCCCACCAGCCCCCTCCGTCCATGGGATTTTCCAGCCAAGAGTACTGGAGTGGGTTGCCATTGCCTTCTCTGTTACCTGAACATAAAAGTTCAGTTTTACTGACAGGCACCCGAGGCAAATGAGATTCCATGTTGGGGCTAATAATTTATTTCGTCTTTCCACTCAATTTTGCTGGGAAACAAAAATTCTTTAAAAAACAAGAGTCTATTTAAAAAATTAAGAGGCAAGATTGTTATCTCATGAGAAGAAAGGTGTATTTGAAGATTACAAAGTAAAAGGTTAAAGGGGGCTTTTACCATTTTTTTGTCTTTATATTTCAGCATGACTTAATTCCTTTTAGTAGCAAGCAGGCATGAATTAACATATTACCTATGTCAATGAAAAATAAGTGAGTCTGAGAAAGAAATGGAAAATTTTATTCAAGCCAAATTGAGAATTATAACATCTCAGAAAACTCTGAGAAGCCTTCTGCACTTCAGAAATCAAGTTGTTGTTATTTGTTGTTCAGTTGCTAAGTTATGTTCAACTCTTTGCAACCCCATTAACTGCAGCAAGAAGTCAAGGCACAGTTATAAAAGTTTTTTGAGACAGAGGGATGTATATTAAATAGTGGATTATTGACAGGTTGAAAAAAGTGAAAGTCACTTAGTCGTGTCCAACTCTGTGACCCCATGGACTATACAGTCCATGGGATTCTCCAGGCCAGAATACTGGAGTGGGTAGTCTTTCCCTTCTCCAGGGGATCTTCCCAACCCAGGGACTGGGCCCAGGTCTCCCACGTTGCAGGTAGATTCTTTACCAACTGAGCAATCAGGGAAGCCCATTGACAGGTTACACAATCCAAATCTAAATATGCCATGGCCCCTTACAAGATCAAGAAGCAAGGTTTTCTTTTAAGGAGCTGTTGACGCTGGGAGAGGGTTAGTCTTTAGGGTTGAGCACGCATTTCTGTTGATGGGTCAATTTGTAATGCTGATACACGATGCACAGCACAGAGGAGCAAGGAGACCAAAGGACATCAAAACTCTTTTTTTTATCTCTAAATTTTTCTTGTGTCATCATAAAATATGAATTTTATTTCACATTTAAAAAGATTTAATGTGGTTTTGCCAGTGTTTATAAATATATTGTAT
The DNA here is from genome assembly GCF_055505025.1 of Bos grunniens. Taxonomy (NCBI): domain Eukaryota; kingdom Metazoa; phylum Chordata; class Mammalia; order Artiodactyla; family Bovidae; genus Bos; species Bos grunniens. The sequence goes on along the minus strand of NC_141179.1, from coordinate 79,508,947 downwards.
ATAAATATTGACATTTTTATAATATACTTAAAACTTTTGCATTTTTATATTACCATTTATCCATATGTGAACACTCAAACAATATATTCCGAACTGAACTTAGTAGGGAAAGTTATCTTTCTTGAAGAATTTTTAGCAAACGTGTGTGAAAGCAACACCATCTGTTTATAGAGGTATGTGCTCAATAAGAAGTACCTTCCAGGGACTTCCTTGATTTCCGAGTGGTTAAGACTTTGTCTCCAATGCAGAGGGTGTGGGTTCAATCCCTGGTGAGACAGCTAAGATCCCACACACCTCATGGCGAAAAAAAAATAAAACAAAACATAAAACAGAAGCAATAGTGCAACAAGTTCAATAAAGATTTTAAAAAGAGTCCACATCAAAAGAAAACAAGCTCTTTAAAAAAGAAAGAAAAGAGAACAAAGTAAAGGTAAAGGAGACCAAGTGTCATTATATCCCTGAGTGCTCAACACTATTTCCTTAGCTTTAAAGCTTCATCAGAAAGTATCAGAAAACACTGACTCTCTGTAAAAATAAATGATAAAGGGTAAAATTCCTATGCTACTTTATTGTGATTTCTAAAATCCCACAAAAATACAATTATCTTCTTTTTTCTTTAATGGAAGGTCTTTGGGGAAGGGTCATGAGTTAATGGATTATTAAAATGCTTAATATTCCCTTTCAGTGTGATAGCTATTGGAGCTTTTTCTCCTTCATTTATCCCTTGTCTTTCTTTTTGTCCTTTTTCTATGAACAGATATCACGGTACCCTAGAATCTCTCAGGGGGACCAAGTTCTTGACAAAATTGTGCTTTTACCTATGTGACTTTGAGCACACCAGTTTTCCACTATATTTGCTAGTTCCTTCATCTGACAAGGAACGGAGCCCATTCATCTCTAAGGTAGTTTTTAATATATAACATCTCTGTAAGTAAACAAATATGTGTGTACTTGTGTCTTGACCCTCAGCAATCGGTAGCTAAATCTTCAGAGAGACCGTGACAGAAAAACGTCTACTTAAGCCATTCTTTCTATTGTGAGATGGACAGCTATGCACTGCAACCTGTCATACTCTAATACTTTGGAGTCCAATCCCACAGCAGCTTCTCTTGCCATCACCCGTAGCATACTGATGGTAGCTCCTACTGAGCTTTACAAGGATGGTAATGACTCCCTAAACAATGTGTTTCTTCAGTCCACTTCAGTTCAGTGGTTCAGACGTGTCTGACTCTTTGAAACCCCATGGACTGCAGCACACCAGGCCTCCCTGTCATCACCAACTCCCGGAGTTTACTCAAACTCACGTCCATTGAGTCAGTGATGCCATACAACCATCTCATCCTCTGTCATCCCCTTCTCCTCCTGCCTTCAATCTTTCCCAGCATCGGGTCTTTTCAAATGAGTCATTTCTTCCCATCAGGTGGCCAAAGTATTGGAGTTTCAGCTTCAGTATCAGACCTTCCAATGAATACCTTGGAAAAGTAAATGTTCTCGAAGCCCTTGGAGAAGCCAGGTGAGAGGTGAGGAGGGTGATCTTTAGGCAGCAGTGGAGTAGATCACATCTAATAGGTTATTTACAATATTTCTGTCATCCATCTTCAATACCATGCCAGGTTGGTCTGACATTCTGATTTCAAATCCCAAACCCTTGCTTAGTGTTCCTGTGTCAATACAGTTAGCCATACTAAAGTTGGAGTTCCATTGTCCTTGGCCTCATGCTCTTAGAATCCATTCCTATATATATATTCTCCAGATTCTTGTCAACCTTGATTTGTGATGTCCTGAAATTATTAGCAGATCGGATTTGGCATTTCACCATCTGGGTTATGCGGGTTTTGAAGTTTCACACCAAACACAGAAGAAAGGGAGGATGATGGGGCTGAGTGTAAGGGAGGCTTGTTTCTACATGTGTTCAACCCTCCAGGTACAGTCAATAATGAGACAGTACTGTGAAAGTTCTTATTCCCTAGATAAAGGGGGAAATCATTGGTTTTCAAATGAGACTTAAGGAATAGAGATGAAAAATTCTCAGATTTTTACTTTTCTGCCCAAATGCCCCTATCCTATGCCTTAGAACCTTACTCCTTTCTGGTCATATTTTTATCTTTCCTTAAATACCAAACAAGTTTATTTAAGGAGGTAACTCTGCACTACTACAATATGGTCATAGCATCTGTCCTCAAATATAGTTTCCCAAGGACCAGAGGAAGTGAAAGACTTCTTCAAATATATAGTTTAAGCTTGCTGCCACCTGTTTGTTTTATCAATTACTTAGTTCCAGGTTTAAACTGCAGCAGAAGCCAACTCCCTCCATGATGTTTATAATCTCCATCTGCAAGCTTCTTTGCTACAGGAAGCAATCCCTCGGTGCTTTGTTTCCACCTAGCTTTCATTCTATGATGCCACTGGCGATCATTAAGTAAGTCTGATACTACTGCAGGGGCTTCTCAGGTGGGCTAGTGGTAAAGAACCCACCTGCCAGTGCAGGAGACATAAGAGACATGGGTTTGATCCCTGGGTCAGGAAGACCCACTGGAGAAGGGCATGGTAAACCACTCCAAGATGCTATATGTTACCACTGTGCCATTTCCCACCAGAATGAATTTAAATATCTAATCTTCAAATATGTGAACAATTCAATTATATTTGAATGTTTGTCTCCTGAGACTGCTCTAACACCAATATCAGTTATGAACCTGGCAGGTAGCAGAAGGCCATACAAACTGGTTAATTTGGTGAGGGTTAAATAAAGGTATTAATACAAAGCGATGTCTAAGGCTTGCAGAATTTCCAGACTAATGTGATAAATCTAGAACTAATAACTTCTGAGAGTTGTTACCTCCTCTATTCCTGGAGGAATCAATATAAGAAAAGAAAGAGGCTATGAACACTGAAGGAGGAGCTTTGAAATGGGCCATCCATCAGGATCTATGGTTTAGGTCCAGGGATGAAGCCAGCTATGACATTTTTGCTAGAAAGGAGGCTGGGAAAAAACATTTTGACCCTATTCACTTCCCTTCTAGTCACAACCACTGGTTAAACACACTAAGTACGCAGAGAACAAATGAGCTGACTGATGCAGTTAGTACAGCTGAGCATCCTGGAGAAGAAATAAGATTAAAAGGATGGACCATGGATTTGGGAGAACAGAGGAAAAGTATTCAACTTGTAACAAAGGCAGCAATGGAGACAAAGACATGGAGAGCAGACTTGTGGATAGAAGGCGTGGAAGGACACCATGGGACGAATGGAAAGAGTAGCACGGGAACACGTACATTATCATATGTAAAACAGAATGTTCTATAAGACACAGGGAGCCCAAACTAGGGCTCTGTGACAAACCTAGAGATGTGGGATCGGGTGGGAAGTGGAAGGGAGGTTCAGGAGAGAGAGACACATATATATACCTATGGCTGATTCATGTTGCTGTATGGCAGAAACCAGCACAATACTGGGAAGAAATTCTCTCTCAACTAAAAATAGATGAATTAAAATGTTTAAAAAATAATATTAATGAACATATGATTTTAATATGCACATGATCTTAATAACATATGCACATATATACGTATGTTCTGAACATATATATATATGTACATATATATATATGGTATGCATATGTATACACATAAGTTTAATTTGACTTCTACATAACTAAAGAAAAATGAGAATGAAAATTCTCACTAGGAAAATTTAGTCTCAGAAAAAAATTTCTCCATCTTCAGTTGTCACTCAGTCATGTCCATCTCTTTGCAACCCCATGGACTGCAGCACACCAGGCTTGTGTATCCATTACCAACTCCTGGAGCTAGCTCAAACTCTATGTAAAATTCATCGAGTTGGTGATGCCATCCAACCATTTCATCCTCTGTCGTCCCTTTCCCCATCTTACTAATTCCCAATTTTTCAAAACACAGTTTTATTTAATTGCCATTAAATCCTAAGGGTTTGCAGGAATCTACAATCCTGGGGGGGGTGCAGAAACTGATTTAAATGATTCTGAGACAGGCATTCCAGTCTTTCTTACTCTATTATTTTCCTCTATTTCTCTGCATGTATCACTGAGGAAGGCTTTCTTATCTCTCCTTGCTATTCTTTGGAACTCTGCATTTAAATGGGCATATCTTTCCTTTTCTCCTTTGCGTTTAGCTTCTCTTCTTTTCTCAGCTATTTGTGAGGCCTCTTCAGACAACCATTTTGCTTTTTTGCATTTCTTTACCGTGGGGATGGTCTTGATCCCTGCCTCCTGTACAATGTCACAAATCTCCATCCATAGTTCTTCAGGCACTATGTCCATCAGATCTAATCCCTTGAATCTATTTTGCACTTTCACTGTATAATCATAAGAGGTTTGATTTAGGTCAGAGCTGAATGGTCTGTTTTTCCTACTTTCTTCAATTTAAGTCTGAATTTGGCAATAAGGAGTTCATGATCTGAGCCACAGTAAGCTGCTGGTCTTGTTTTTTTGACTGTATAGAGCTTCTCCCTCTTTGGCTGCAAAGAATATAATCAATCTGATTTTAGTATTGATCATATGGTGGTGTCTGTGTGTAGAGTCTTCTCTTGTGTTGTTGAAAGAGCGTGTTTGCTATGACCAGTGCGTTCTCTTGGCAAAACTCTATTAGCTTTTGCCCTGCTTCATTCTGTACTCCAAGACCAAATTTGCTTGTTACTCTAGGTATTTCTTGACTTCCTACTTTTGCATTCTATTCCCCTAAAATGAAAAGGACATCTTTTTTGGGTGTTAGTTATAGAACATCTTCTAGGTCTTCATAGAACCGTTCAACTTCAGCTTCTTGAGCATTACTGGTCGGGGCATAGACTTGGATTACTGTGATATTGAATGTTTTGCCTTGGAAACAAACAGAGATCATTCTATAATTTTTGAAATTGAATCCAAGTACTGCATTTCAGGCTCTTTTGTTGACTATGATGACTACTCCATTTCTTCTAAGGGATTCTTGCCCACAGTAGTAGATAATGGTCATCTGAGTTAAGTTCACCCATTCCAGTCCATTTTAGTTCGCTGATTCCTAAAATGTCAATATTCACTTTTGTCATCTCCTGTTTGACCACTTCCAATTTGTCTTGATTCACGGACCTAGCATTTCGTCTACATCAATTTAATACTTTGCCAAATATTTGACCCTGTATTAAATTAATGTAGCATACATCAAGTTTACAAAGACAAAAATTTACATGATATTTTCTATGTACTCATTTAGAGCTCTTGAATAAATATGGTGGAATTACTTCCTAAAAATAAATGTGTATAAAATCTTGAGTCAATTTCCAAAAATTTAGCCACTCCAAATATTTTCTCCACAGAATGAGGTTTGTACACTAAGATTCAAAATCAAACTTTATACAAAAATCCATCAAATTCCTTTTTGTCTCTAAGACTTTCCAAAGATAATTAGGCAGATAAATGTTATGGAAAACATAGTATTGTTAAGAAGCATAGTAAGTTTCCCATCATGGTTCAGTGGTAAAGAATCCACTTGCAGTTTAGGAGATGTGGGTCTGATGCCTGGGTCAGGAAGATCCCCTGCAGAAAGAAATGGCAAACCACTCTAACATTCTTGTCTGGAGAAACCCAAAGACAGAGGAGCCTAGCAGGCTACAGTTCACAGAGTTGCAACAGTCCAGCATGACTAAGCAACTAAATCACAACTACAGAATCAAGCATACTACAGTATTTTAAAACATCAAACAAACTAATATCGTATATTTAAAATAGTTTAATCACAAAAAAAGGAATAATAAAAAACAACATGGTTCAATCAGTGTTTCTTCTTTTAAGTATAACATGCTGCATTTACTTGAAATATGGTAATGTTTACAAACATGTTAATAAGCCAATAACATAGAAAACGCAATGAGAACATTCTGCAAAAAAGATCACCGTCATCTCTGAGGTGTTATGGTCTTTGCCGCTTTCCAGAAGGCCTCTTTGATATCTTTGTTTCTCAGGCTATAGATGAGAGGGTTGAGCAGTGGGTTGACCACAGTGTAGAACAGGGCAGCCATTTTGTCTCTCTTCAGGGAGTAGGTGGATCTCAGCCTTGAGTACATGAAAAGCAACGATCCATAGAAGAACGTGACCGAGACCAGGTGTGAGGCACAGGTGGAGAAGGCCTTGCACCTTCCTGAAGCCGTATGGATCCTCAGAATAGCCACAAGGATGTGGAAATAGGAAATGATGATGACAAGAATGCTCGAGAGGACCGTGAAACCCACGAGACCCAGGAGGACCTGCTCATAGACCTTGGTGTCTGTACATGACATCTTCACTAGTGGCGGTGCATCACAAAAGTAGTCGATGATATTTTTGCCACAGAAACTTAGGCGAAAAGTGTTGGCAGTATAGGCTATGGCATTCAAGAACCCTCCTATATAGGAGCCAGCAACAAGTCTGGTACAGAGGAAATGAGACATAGAACTTGAATAAAGTAGCAGGTTACAGATCACCATGTGGCGGTCATATGCCATGGCTGCTAGGAGAAAGCACTCAGTGTAGGCCACAACACAAGAAAAGAATAGCTGGGCTCCATATTCAGCCAAGGAAAAGCACTTGTCTTCTGAGATACAAGTAGCCAGGATTCTGGGAGTGTACACAAAGGTGTACCAGAAATCCAGGAAAGACAGATGGCCAATGAAAAAAATACATAGGTGTATGCAGGTGGGAATCAATACGAATTAAGATAACCAGGTTCATGTTCCCTGACAAGGTTACCAAATAGTCAGAAATACTCCAAATAGTATTAGTTGCCACTGGGGTTCTGTTGAGAGACCCAGTAAGATGAATTCAGTCAGGATGGTGCAATTTCCAACATCCATGTCCACTAGGAGAAAGATTGATAAGATAATGAGAAAAAATTACTGATTTTTCTTTTGGACTAAAGAAATAAAGGTATCAGTTAACTCAACAACTGCTAGGAGGTGTATTAATCCCTTACAATGTCGGTAAAATACCGCATCTTCAGTCTGTCACTTGGGAAGACCACTAGAATTGGGGAAAATAACTGATTTTAGAATTAAGGCTTTAACTTGCTATTTGCTTAATGCAGGGTGAGTATCTGAGTCTCATCAAATGAATGAACAAAATGAGGACACTGACAGGTTGGTTGATTGAGTTAAGCAGATACACAGGAAAATGTCAGCCAAATGTCTGGTACATGATGAGTGGCCAAAAGTTTTGAGTATTCTGAATGTATTATTGAGAATCTATGTGTCTAGCATGCTGATAATTCAACAGATATCAATACACTGTACTGCTCCTGTCACTATTAGCACACATAGAAATACACACACACACAAACACACACATTTCACTTTGTTTAGACAGTGTCCTAAATCCTATACTTAACCCACTTAATACTTTCCACAGTTTTTAAAGATATTATCATAATCTTCATGTAGTTTAAGAAATGTTTCCAAGGACCTAGAACTGATCAACAGCAGAGATAGTAGTTGAACCTAGAATTTTCTGTACCAAGACCTCATGTTCTCAACTGTTAAACCATTGACCTCTCTTATAAGTAAATATAGTTTTCTCTTCTTCTTCCAGCTAAGACAATCCTATAATTCTCTGACAACTTGAATTTCTTTGCCTTCAAAGTGAGAAAAGTATTCTGCACTTTTCTCTAGTTCATGTGAGATTTATATACATAGTTGAAGCATATTTGGATTCAGTAATGTTGAATATTACAAAAAGAACCAACTTTCTGGTGTCAAAGCTCCATTGAAAAATTATGACTCCTTCCAGGTTTATATCTTGAACTTCCAGAGCTCTTGGAGATTGAACTTTCATCTCTTATATCTCCTGCATTGACAGGCAAATTCTTAACCACTAGCTCCACCTGTGAAGCCCCCATAGTGGTAGTGAGAGAAAGCTAAAACTAAGAGAACTGTGATTTACTTTAATGTTAAAATACTCATCTCTGAAGCAAACCAGAGACAATTCTATACCTAGAATGCAAACCCAAATGTTCTACCTCAAGATATATTGGTTCCACTTAGTGAAGTAGCTTACTTAACTTAGTGAAGTAGCTTAATCTTTCAGTGACTTGTTATCCTTTCCACTGTAGGTGAGGGTTCAGAGAGGATGTGACTTGACTGATGACATGGTGGTAAAAGCAACTTTGGAGTCCTGAAGGCCATTCCATTTCTTTTCAGCATATAATGGGTTTCTTCTCATTAATACCCAAAGCACAGATGCTTTAGTCATATATCCTAGGTTTTGTAAACTTGTTTTAACTTAAATTTTTATAATCCTCCCTCTTACCACTTCTCTTCATCTATTAGAACTTCATCCAAAGTGTATTAGTTACATGATTGATTCCCATACATCCTGGGAGCTTCACAGTTATAATGTCATTGTTATTCAGTTGTACAATACAACTTTCTAAATATACTCAAACTTAATAGAATTATCTTGGGTGGAGTTTTTGGCTATTATATTCAGTTCAGTTGCTTAGTCGTGTCCAACTCTTTGTGACCCCATGGACTGCAGCATGCCAGGCCTCCCTGTCCATCGCCAACTCCCGGAGTTCACTCAAACTCATGTCCATAAAGTCGGTGATGCCATCCAACCATCTCATCCTGTCATCCCCTTCTCCTCCTGCCTTCAATCTTTCCCATCATCACAGTCTTTTCAAATAAGTCAGTTCTTCAACATCAGGTGGTCAAAGTACTGGAGTTTCAGCTTCAGCATCAGTCCTTCCAATGAATATTCAGGACTGATTTCCTCTAGGATGGACTGGTTGGATCTCCTCGCAAGTCCAAGGGACTCTCAAGAGTTTTCTCGAACACCACAGTTCAAAATCATCAATTCTTCAGTGCTCAGCTTTCTTTATATTGATAATGTATAAAAGGGTGCATTATAGGTTCTTCCCTTTAGGTCCAGTGGCTAAGACTTCACTCTCCCAATGCAAGATGCCCAGGTTCAATCCATGTTCAGGAAACTAGATCCTATAACGAAGAGTTGGCATGCTGCAACTAATAGATCCTTCATGCTACAATGAACATCAAAGATGTCTCGCAATGAAACTAAGACTTGATGCAGCCCAAAAAATTAATAAACATAAATATTAAAAGAAGAAAAAGTAACTATGTGAAAAATAAATGATTAAGAAGGCTATAGACACCATCTCAATAGTTACCAAAAATTTTCTATGCTACATTATCACTTGACTAAAGAATAAAAAATATCTGAGACTTATTAAGCTCATTTAAAAAAAAGTTTACATCAGAGTACAGTTCATTTACAATGTTGTGTTAGTTTCAGGTGTACAGTAAAGAAAATTCATTATATATATCTCCACTCTTTCTTAGATTCCTTTCCTATAGGCCATTGTAGAGTATTGACTAGGGTTTCCTGTGCTATACAGCCTGTTCTTATTATTTATAGATTTTATGTGTAGTGTGGTGTGCACGCATGCTCAGTCTTGTCCAGTTCTTTGTGACCCTGTGAACTATAGCCCCCCAGACTCCTCTGTCCATGGGATTTTCCAGCAAGAATACTGGAGTAGTTTGCCATTTCCTCCTTCAGGGGATCTTCCCTACGAAGGGATCAAACCCACATCTCTTATATCTCCTGCATTGATGGAAGGGTTCTTTACCACTAGCATCACCTGGGAAGCGCCTATATTCATCCATGTGGCTGTAAATGCCATTATTTTATTATTTTTATGATTGAATAATATTCTACATGTACCACCATAAACATAATATTCCTTTTTAATAGAATATAATTTGGGGAACAAAACTAAAATATCTGCACAGACCAATTACTACTCTTTTATGACTGCCCTCTAAAGAGGAATACAACTAAAAAGAAAAAAAAGTTCTGGTCTATGCCAAAAGTTTTCCTAGAAGAAGAGATATTTATATGACCCTGTAAAATGAATCCAATTCTGGACCCTTGTCAAGGGTAATGTGAGAGAGGAGAGGATTTTCATGACAAGAAAAAACATATATCAGATCCTTAACATGAGAGTCTGGTGAGCTAAGAAACTAAGAATGGTCAACTTGGACTCTGGGAGAGGGAGAGGGTGGGATGATTTGGGAGAATGGCATTGAAACATGCATAATATCATATATGAAATGAATCGCCAGTCCAGGTATGATGCATGATACAGGATGCTCGGGGCTGGTGCACTGGGATCACCCAGAGGGATGGTATAGGGAGGGAGGTGGGAGGGGGGTTCAGGATGGGGATCACAAGTACACCCGTGGTGGATTCATGTTGATGTATGGCAAAACCAATACAATATTGTAAAGTAATTAGCCTCCAATTAAAATAAATAAATTTACATTTAAAAAAAAAAAGGAAGAAAGGGATGGAGGGAGGAATTAGGAATGAATCGTAAGAGTTATCCATTCACTAAGCTTACTGGAAGCCATATTGGGAATTGAGGTCTTGAAACCAACACAAATGGAAACACTGCCATCATGAGGAAGCAACATGGTCAGATGTATATTTTCAAGGTTCATTTTGACTGCAAATCAGAGAATGGACTGAAAGAGAGGAAAAGTTCCCTCTAAACAGAAATTTATCTGAAATCCTTAGTTCTTTATTCCCTACTGAGGCTATCTTCCAATAAAGATAAGAAAGAGGCACTAAGAAGTCTTGGGGAAATTACTACAGCTTACATAAACTGGGAACTTATGGTAACAAACTCAATGACTCTCAGTTTCAATTCCTCTTCTAACCAGGAATGTGTACTAATACAGCAATTTAAGCTCCAAACACTAGGAAAGTCTTAAAGACAAGATCTTTTCAAGTTATTAGTTAACAGTGGAAGCATCTTTTCTGTATTTTTACACAAGAAGGTCCAAAATCTTGGAAAGAGTGAATAAATAAATTTGGTGGAACTTTTAGGACATTCTATTAAAAGACCAAAACATGTAGTCATCATTCTGAGATCACAGATTAATCATGTTCTACGTTGTGCATGTGTGCAGTTTGCTAAGTCACTTCAGTCTGACTCTTTGCAATGCTATGGACTGTAGCCCACGAAATGAACTCTTTAATGGGCTTCCCTGGTGGTTCAGATGGTAAAGAACTCACCTTCAGTGCAGGAGACTCGGGGTCAGTCTCTAAAATAGAGAGGTAATTAACCACAAATCAATGATCTATGTGATTAATGTTTTTTTAAATGACTTAAAAAAAAACTGATTTCATGAAATCAAGAGTAGATTCTCTTATTCTACCCTTTGATCTGGGATGATCTTGTGGTTTGCACTGACAAATAGTTTGCCACATTGGCAGCACCACGTAGATATTAAGCACCGATCTCAAGAAACACTGGGCTTCCCTAGTGGCTGAGACAGTAAAGCATCCATCTGCTGTGCAGGAGACCCAGTTTCGATCCCTGGGTCAGGAAGATCCCCCAGAGAAGGGAAAGCTACCCACTCCATCATTCTTGCCTGAAGAGTTCCATGAACATAGGAGCCTTACAAGCTACAGTCCATGGGGTCACAAAGAGTCAGACATGACTGAGCAACACACATACAAGAAACATTACCTGCCTCTATTCTTACTTTTGAAATTCTCACACCACCATATAAATAAGCCTTAGTTAGATTGCTGAAAGATGAGACATCTGATTACATTCTCTTTTGGACCTCTTTTCTCACAGCAAGCTGGACCCCAGTCATATGAGCAAGTCCATTCTTCCTCACCTAGCCCTCGCTAACGTAATAGCTGAGCAGAGACCATCAGCAAGCCTAGCTGGGAACAGACAGGGCTGGCATAGTCAGTCTTGCATAGCTGCACAGTTGGAATGGCACCTGAGTTCAAATCCTGATTGGATTACTTGATGGGTCTGTAATCGTGAGCAAGTCTTTTAATAACCTCCAACCCACACTTTTTCATGTTTAAGAAATGAGAAAAATATCAGTGATATGTACATAAAAGTGTCACCAGAAAATATCATAAAGTAACAGCTATTTTCATTCCGAGAAAAATGAGTAATGCTTGACTTATCTTTTAAATCTGACCTCAAGAAAAAACAATGTGGCTAAGTTTCCCAAGGAAACCATTTAAGCCAGAATAGTGGTGTCCCCCATAATCTTTCTAAAACCCGGAAAAGTAATATATACATATTTGCCTACTCACATGTACTCAGCAAAGGATCGGCAGGCTTTGAAACGCACATTTTAGTGCCTTGACTTGATGGGGGCAGAGTCTGATGCTAATCACCTATGTGTGTGTCTGTGTTTTTCCTTTTTGTTTCTTTTTTTATGGAGGTAGAGCTGGTTTGCAGTAGTGCCTTAGTTTCAGGTGTATAGCACAGTGATTCAGTTCTCTTTCTGCCTATATTTCAAGATTATTACAAGATATAATTTCCTGTTCTGTACAGTGAATCCTTTTGCTTACCTATTAGGACTATGGGATCAACAGATACAAACATGTGTGCTTTAAAGAATGCCAGTGTCCTCCCTGGCACAATTTCACCCCAGGATAAATTAGTTGATCCTTTTCCAACATTCAGTTCCTAAGATTCCATTTATTAACATCCATTATAGAATCTATTATAAATATAAGAGTAGAAAGGTTGTCTACAACATGATGTATAAGAACAGGTTAGAATTAGTCCTCAATCATGTCCGACTCTTTTGTGACCCCATGGACAGTAGCCCACCAGGTTCCTCTGTTCATGGACTTCTCTAGGCAAGAATACTAGAATGGGTTGCCATTCCCTTCTCCAGAAGAACAGATTAGCAATCCTTAAATATGCATGTAGTTTTGGATACATGGGCCATTCTCATCATCTTGATTGAAGAGAGAGACGCGATGCACCACAGAAAAAGAGAACTCCTCTTTTCACTTTAAGATTCTCACATTCTTATTTCCCTAAAAATCAATCATGTGAGCTTGTTTATTCTAATTGCCACTTCCTGGTTCTTTACCTGACTTGGATTAAATTTGTAGACTCGTGGATTTCTTTGAGAACACGTTAAAAGGACTATTATCTTCTTCCCAGCATCCAAAATTTCCTGTGTTTAAATAAACAACAACTGGGAGATGACTGTGGCTCACACCATGAAGCCCTTATTGCCGAATTCAGACTTAAACTGAAGAAAGTAGGGAAAACCACTAGACCATTCAAGTATGACCTAAATCAAATCCCTTACACTTATACAGTGGAAGTGAGAAATAGATTCAAGGGATTAGATCTGATAGACAGAATACCTGAAGAACTATGGACAAAGGTCTGTGACATTGTACAGGAGGCAGTGATCAAGACCATCCCTAAGAAAAGGAAACACAAAAAGATAAAATGGTTGTCTGAGGAGGTCTTACAAATATATGTGAAAAGAAGAGAAGCAAAAAGCAATGGGGAAAAGAAAAAAAGAATTCCCATGTGAATGCAGAGTTCCAAAGAATAGCAAGGAGAGCTAAGAAAGCCTTCCTCAGTAATCAATGCAAAGAAATAGAGGAAAACAATAGAATGGGAAAGACTAGAGATCTCTTCAAGAAAATTAGAGATACCAAGGGAATATTTCATGCAAAGATGGCCACATAAAGGACAGAAATGGTATGAACCTAACAGAATCAGAAGATATTAAGAAGAGGTGGCAAGAATACACAGAACTGTACAAAAAAGATCTTCATGACCCAGATAATCACGATAGTGTGATCATTCACCTAGAGCCAGACATCCTGGAGTGTGAAGTCAAGTGGGACTTAGGAAACATCAGTACAAACAAAGCTAGTGGAGGTGATGGAATTCCAGTTGAACTATTTCAAATCCTGAAAGATGATGCTGTGAAAGTGCTGCAGTCAATATGCCAGCAAATTTGGAAAACTCAGCAGTGGTCACAGGACTGGAAAAGGTCAGTTTTCATTCCAATCCCTAAGAAAGGCAATGTCAAAGAAAATTCATACTATCATACAATTGCTCTTATCTCACAATGCTGTCAAAGTAATGGTCACAATTCTCCAAACCAGGCTTCAACAGTACATGGACTGTTAACATCCAGATGTTCAAGCTGGATTTAGAAAAGGCAGAGGAACCAGAGATCAAAATGCCAACATCCACTGGATCATCAAAAAAGCAAGAGAGTTCCAGAAAAACACCTACTTCTGCTTTATTGACTATGCCAAATCCTTTGACTGCATGGATCACAAAAAACTGTGAAAAATTCTTAATGAGATGGCATTACCAGACCAACTCACCTGCCACCTGAGAAATCTGTATGCAGGTCAAAAAAGTGCCGGGAGCCAGCGTGAGGAACTCCACCCGTGGCAAAGGTCATGAGGAAGGAGGCTCAACAGATGCAAAGGCAGGATCGAGCCTCAGGAGTCCCCCTGGAAATTCTTGAGCATCTATCCCCAAAACCAAAGCCTGCCTACTTTCTGCTTTGTGCTCTCACCTACATCTCTGACTTTACGGGGGGCTGTCCCCCACCACCTCTCTCTGAAAAAAGAGTTAACTTATAGTTCCAGTTATTAAAGTTCCTGGGCATGACAAGAGTGTTTCAACCTACAAACTCCTTTGGAAGTCCTCTAGCCTGCCTGAATAGGTTTTTCCGGCCACATGTGATTGTTCAGAGCCTCCCAACTGTGAGAGGCATGAGATGTTCTAAACTGTCTAAATACAGATTCCTTTGAGCAGTTAAAAGATTGATTAGAAATTGTATTGGTGAAGGGCTTTTCACTTTTGGGGCCAATGTTTGCTGCTAAGTTTCCATATCCTTTACCTACTATATCCCTGGCAGTGTATTGATTAATATAATTGGTGTATAGGAATGTAGGTAGTAGCTTTAATGTTTGTAACCTTGGACCCTTGAGTTAATTCTTTTCTTGTTATAGCCCACCACACCTTTGCCCTATAGGAATGTAACTTTATCTAATGCTTTTGGAGGGCACCTGACTTTAGAATAATCACCTTTAGAGAAAAATAAGTTTTCTGAAAAAAGGATCTTAAAATATTGACAGGCCTCCAGGCCAGAAGATGATGTAAATCACCTAAACTTTTGCATATGATAAGTTTGCAGGAAGAAAGCCTGGCTTACTGCTGACTCTACCCTTTCCCCCATTATCCTCTATGCACAACTTAAGGTATAAAAACTACTTTGGAAAATAAAATGCGGGCCTTGTTCACCAAAACTTGGTCTCCCCATGTCGTTCTTTCTCTCACCTTCTGGCTGAATTCCCATCTGTAGCGTGGAGGCTCATCAAGCCTACTAATTGTGCCTGGGCTTCTAAGATCTGACTGGGGAGGCCTTAGTGTCTCCTCTCCTTCTGGAGAACGGGAGGACGCCTGTGGCCTATGTAGGTGACGTAAATTCCTTGTATTGGAATTTTATTAGCTTTCCACGTAAACCAAGTTAAGTTATTCAGCCTCTTTTCTCCACTGAATTTTCCTACTGAGATATCCTTATTTAACCACTCTTTATATCTTTAATTAACATTTAAATAAGCTGTTGTTTCCTGATCGCTGACGCCGTCCCCGCTTCGAATTCCCTGGATCAACCTGGGCTGGACCCCTATAAGAAAGTAACAGTTAGAACTAAAAATGAAGAAAACAGACTGGTTCCAAACTGGGAAAGGAGTATGTCAAGGATGTATATTGTTACTCTGCTTATTCAACTAATACGCAGATTATATCATGTGAAATGCTGGGATGGATGAAGTGCATGCTAGAATCAAGATTTCTAGGAGAAATATCAGTAACCTCAGATATACAGATGACACCACCCTTATGGCATAAAGAGAAGAACTAAAGAGCCTCTTGATGAAAGTGAAAGAGGAGAGTAAAAAGATGGCTTAGAACTCAACCTTCAGAAAACTGAAATAATGGCATCTGATCCCATCCCTTCATGGCAAATAGATGGAGAAACAATGGAATCAGTGAGGGACTGCTTTTTTGCGGGAGTGGCAGGGGGCTCCAAATTCACTGCAGATAGTGACTGTAGCCATGAAATTAAAAGACACTTGCTTCTTTGAAGAAAAGCTATGACCAACCTGGATAGCAAGCTAAAAAGCAGGGATATTACTTTGCCAACAAAGGTCCATAGAGTCAAAGCTATGGATTTTCCAGTAGTCATGTATGGGTGTGAGAGTTGGACTATAAAGAAAGCTGAGCACTGAAGAATTGATGCCTTTGAACTGTGGTGTTGGAGAAGACCTTTGAGAGTCCCTTGGGCTGCAAGGAGACCCAACCAGTCCCTCTTAAAGGAAATCAGTCTTGAATATTCATTGGAAAGACTGATGTTAAAGCTGAAACTCTAATACTTTGGCTATTTTATGTGAAAAACTGACTCATTGGAAAAGACCCTGGTGCTGGGAAAGATTTAAGGCAGGAGGAGAAGAGGAAGACAAAGGATGAGATGGTTGGATGGCATCACTGATTTTATGGACACGACTTTGAGCAAGCTTCAGGAGTTGGTGATGGACAGGGAAGCCTAGTGTGCTGCAGTCCATGAATTCTCAAAGAGTAAGACACAATTGAGAGACTGAATTGAACTGAAACAATCAAAAGTTTTGAGAGATGACAAATCCCTAGATATCTATTCGTTGATTCAGTAGTTATGATTCTTAGGTTAAAAACTCAACTCCTAAAAGATTCCTAAATTCTTTGCAATGTTAGTATTCTATAATTATGAAATGAGTGATGAATACTTTGAACTTCACATGTTTACAGCTGAATTCCTAGCCCTCACTCCCCCAAACAGATTGAACTGCTCATTTATCTTATTATTAGTAAATTCTACTGAAGCCACACATTTGGAATCAACCTACTCTCCTTCTCTCTTGCCTCTTCTTTAAAATTCCAAGGAATCCTCATGTCCCTGCCTTCAAAACATTCCCTGAATCTGAGTCTTTCTCATCACCTGCACTGGCAGCATCTTGGTCAAACTACTACCATTTTTGCCAAAAATATTGCAAAATCCTTCAAACTGGTCTACACATTTGTTCCTCTATAGTTTATTTTCAATGTATCAGTCAGTATTGTTGTTTACAAAGATAAGGGAATTCATGTAACTCTTGTTCTTAAAAAAAAAAAAAAAAAAAAAAACCTACAAATTTACTAGTTTATTTAAAGTCAAAGTCTGTGCAGTGGCCCTAATGTCCTTCACAAGCAGGCCCCCCATTACCTACAGAGCCTTACCTTCTACAACTCACTCCTCCTTTATTTCTGTTTCAACCTCATAGACTTTCTCAATGTTTCTTAAGAATAGCAGCCCC
Source organism: Bos grunniens (assembly GCF_055505025.1). Lineage (NCBI taxonomy): Eukaryota > Metazoa > Chordata > Mammalia > Artiodactyla > Bovidae > Bos > Bos grunniens. The sequence continues at coordinate 79,491,744 of NC_141179.1, read as the reverse complement.
GGCCCAGCATCAGATATATTGGATCTACCTGCTCCCCAGTGTGAACACTATTCCCCAGATGTTTTCAAGACTCACACTCTCATCTTCTTTAAGTTTCTATCAAATGACACTTTCTGGCATTTCTGCCCATCCTCATCAATCTATTTTAAATTTTATATTCCCTTCCCATCAACAATCCCCATCCTTCTTATTCTGCTCAGATCCTGCCCTTTTTCCCCAGACATAAGATTCTGATGCTGGGAAAGACTGAAAGCCAAAAGGAGAAGGGGATGGCAGAGGTTGAAATGGCTAGATAGCATCATTGGCTCAATGGACATGGATTTGAGCAAACTCCGGGAGACAGGAGAGGACCTGGGAGTCTGGAGTGCTGCAGTCCATGGGGTGACTTACAGAGTCAGTCAGTGACTGGACAACAACTGCAATCTTCTCCTTTTGCTTAAGTTTATTGTTCCTCTTTCTTCACCAGAATGTAACAACACAGGTCAGAAAGACTTTTCTGTTTTGTTTATTGCTGTATTCCAAAGTATAGAACAGTTCCTAGCATGTAATTGGCACTTAATAAATTCTTCTAAAATTAATTAATGAGTAATTACCTTTATAATTTAAAGACGTCTCCTTTCTAACCTTGCTCAAACTCCCCAGGACACATCTTCCCTCAAGTGGTCAGTGTATTATGTCACTAATGAAAAGGAAGAGTAAATAAAGAGAAGATTCATAACCACCAAGATGGACTAAAATAATTTCTGAATTGGAGATAAATTGCAATTTAAAAATGAATAAAATAAGCAACAAAGAAAACGTCAGAGCCAGTCCTGTTGAGCCTCCCATATAAAAGGACTTCATATGTTGTGTGATCCCTGAAGCACCTCTGTCCCTTTCTCCCTTCACTGGAGCACTTAAAATTTGAGGGAAGAATGCATCCTTCTAGCACCAGAAAATAAGGACCAAGAAGGAAAATATCACACACTAGCTGTTTGAACAGCACAGCATTCTCAGAACCACTAGAGTCAAAAAAGCATGTCTTTTTTTGCCTCTTATTTTCTCTACTATGTACATGGATATATGATGATCCACCATAACTACCAGACTGAATTAGAACTCTAAATGAGGGGCACATATAACATGAACGAAATTCAAGTTAGAAGACTGTGTGTGTGTGTGTGTGTGTGTGTGTGTGTGTGTGTGTGTGTTTGCATAAGAATGACCCTTTGAGAGCCAGGCCAGACTCTGTCTGAGGTCACAGAAAGCCAGAGCACTTAGCTGCCCCTAACCCTGGTTGCTTACTCTTGATCAGGAAGGACACTCCAGGAAGCAACACCCTCTTCCCTCTCCTCTGATGCTTTGGGGAGCTGTGTTAGATCTAATATAAGTGTTTCCTCAGTAGTCCACTGGGACCTCTTCCGCAGTTCATCCCAGAAATATGTGCCTCCTTCTCCAAAGACACAATTGGAGGTCATTTGGAGCATGGGGATAATGTATTAATTAGGATATGGTAAAATGAGGAGCGTTTCATTAAAAGTCCACTCTCAAAATGAATATGTCAAATGTAATCATACCTGTGTGTGACTGTGTGTGTGGGCTTCCCAGGTGGCGCTGGGGTAAAGAACCTGCCTGCCAATGCAGGAGACCTAGGAGAAGCAGTTTCAATCCCTGGGTTGGGAAGATTACCTGGAGAGGGGCATGGCAACCCACAGTATTCTTGCCTGGAGCACCACACGGACAGAGGAGCCTGGCAGGCTATGGTCCATTGGGTTGCAGAGTTGGACACGATTGAATTGACTAGGCACACACAGCATTTGCATGATTAAAAAAAAAAAAAAAACTCTCCAAATTGTACTAATTGGACTTTTATAGATATTCATAGTGTTTTTCCCTCTCCTATGTTTCACTATCTGTCCAGGCTACACTTCCTCATTCATTTCATTCATTCATCAGGAAACACTACCCATTCTTGGGGCCATGGCTTGAATTGCAACCCTCTAAAATTCATGTATTGAAGATGTAACCTCCAGTAAATTCAAATGTGACTGAATTTGGAGATAGAGCCTTTATAAAGGAAATTCAGTTAAAATGAGATGGTTAGAATGAACCATAATACAATCTGACTGGTATCTTTATAAAAACAAACAAAAATGGAAACAGGAAAAGAGATACCAGGGACGCTTTTGCATGCACACACACACACACACACACACACACACACACACAGAGAGAAATCCAAGCCAGGAGAAAGTAAGAAAGTGACCAAGTGCCAGCAAAGGAAAAAGACGTCAGAACAAACCAACCATGCTGGCTCATTGATCTTGGCCTTTCAGCCTCCAGAGTTGTGAGAAATATATTTCAATTGTTTATGACAGTCACTCTCTGGTATTTTGATATGGCAGCCCTGACAAACTCTAAATCCTCTCTTGGATGTAAAGCTTTTCAAATCTTTTTACCTCTCTAATTATCTATCTTTATCTCCTTCTCCATTTCTGTTTCATAGAGCAGCTCTTCTTTTGCCCTTCATTCTTTTGTTTCTTTGGGAAAATATTATTTTATTAGAAGCTTGCCATAACTCTAAATATAGTCGTTCTTTCCTATATATGCTGTCAAGGAAATCTTTGTATCACAGTAAGCAAAAATATGAAAATCAGAAAAGAAAAGCAAATTTATTTTGAATGGCATTTTACAGTAGATATTGTACTTATGAACTTTCAACTAGCACTAACTCATAACAAATGAATAAGTACCTCTGGAATCAAAAAATCTGTGTTTGTATTCTTTTATCTTATCTATGATTTATCTGATTGGAACCAAGAGATTTCATCTGTCTAGTCATGACAGTGATTGCATAACCAATACTATTATTCTATATTAGATTATAATGTTATACTTACAATTAATTAATAAGCTGTCAATTGTAATAAAAAAAAAAAAAAAAACTTCTCAGAATTCCAGTAATACTATAAACTCTGTTCTGAGCTAGCATGCCTAGTAGTTTTTCCAACTGCCACAGACTGATTTATTTAAAAAAATGTTCAAGAACACCAGTGCTGACTTAAAAAGACAATACAGGCTGGTATTTCTACATTATTCAGTGATTTTATCTTTTGCTTAATTTATTTATTTCTGAGACTTACAGACTGTTATCAATAAAAATACAATTAATTAATAAGCTGTCAATTGTAATTAAAAAAAAAAAAAAACTTCTCAGAATTCCAGTAATACTATAAACTCTGTTCTGAGCTAGCATGCCTAGTAGTTTTTCCAATTGCCACAGACTGATTTATTTAAAAAAATATTCAGGAACACCAGTGCTGACTTAAAAAGACAATACAGGCTGGTATTTCTACATTATTCAGTGATTTTATCTTTTGCTTAATTTATTTATTTCTGAGATTTACAGACTGTTATCAATAAAATAGAAACTAATCTGTAAAACACAAAACAAGCAAAAAAAAAAAAACCTCTCTGTTTACCAAGTTCAGTTCAGTTCAGTTCAGTCGCTCAATTGTGTCCAACTCTTTGCGACCCCATGAATCGCAGCATGCCAGGCCTCCCTGTCCATCACCAACTCCCAGAGTTCACTCAAACTCATGTCCATCAAGTCGGTGATGCCATCCAGCCATCTCATCCTCTGTCATCCCCTTCTCCTCCTGCCCCCAATCCCTCCCAGCATCAGAGTCTTTTCCAATGAGTCAACTCTTCGCATCAGGTGGCCAAAGTATTGGAGTTTCAGCTTCAGCATCAGTCCTTCCAATGAACACCCAGGACTGATCTACTTTAGAATGGACTGGTTGGATCTCCTTGCAGTCCAAGGGACTCTCAAGAGTCTTCTCCCTTGGCAAACCACTTCAGTATTTTTGCCTTGAGAACCCCATGAACAGTATGAAAAGGCAAAATGATAGGATATTGAAAGAGGAACTCTCCAGGTCGGTAGGTTCCCAATATGCTAGTGGAGATCAGTGGAGAAATAACTCCAGAAAGAATGAAGGGATGGAGCCAAAACAAAAACAATACCCAGTTGTGGATGTGACTGGTGATAGAAGCAAGGTCTGATGCTGTAAAGAGCAATATTGCATAGGAATCTGGAATGTTAGGTCCATGAATCAAGGCAAATTGGAAGTGGTCAAACAGGAGATGGCAAGAGTGAACGTCGACATTCTAGGAATCAGCAGACTAAAATGGACTGGAATGGGTGAATTTAACTCAGATGACCATTATACTTACTGTTTACAAAGCCTTTGCTAAAGAAACTTTGCTCTATCTAACATTTTCCCCAAGGAATCTTTAACATCTTTATTTCTTAAGCTATAGATCAAGGGATTCAACAAGGGAATCACCACTGTGTAGAACACAGACACCACTTTATCCCTCTCCAGGGCATAGCTCATACTTGACCGGGAGTAAATGAAGAGAATTGACCCATAGTACAAGGTGACAGCTGTCAGGTGACAGCCACTGGTGGAGAAGGCCTTCAAGCGGCCTTGGGTGGAGTTGATCTTCAAGAGGGCAGCAATGATGAAGAAATAGGAGGCAAGGATAAGCACGGCAGGAGTGATGACGTTGGAGGCAAGTATGAAATACAGCAGAGCCTGGTAGCTTTCCTTCACATCACAGGCCAACTTGACAAGGGGGTGGGTGGGGCAGGTCACAGAAGAAATCATCAATGACGTTGTTCCTGCAGAAGCTCAAGGTAAATGTTTCACTGGTGATGATGGATGAGTTCACAAAGCCACTAAAGTAGGCAGCTGAAACAAGACTGGCACATAAATTTGGGGACATGGCCTGGGAGTAAAGCAACGGGTTAGAGATGGCCACATAGCGGTCATAAGCCATGGCAGCCAACAGGTAATGCTCACTGTAGGCCAGTCCAGCAGAGAAAAAGAACTGAGCTAAGCAGCCAGCAAAAGAGATGCGCTTGTCGTCAGAGATGCAGGTCATTAGGATTTGGGGGACATAGACGGAAGCATACCAGAGATCCAGGAACGAAAGATTCCCAATGAAGAAATACATGGCTGTATGGAGCCGAGAATCAGCACAGATCAGAGAAATCAGGGTGATGTTCCCTAAAAGACTGCTGATATATATGATGAGGAAGATATAAAAGAGAACTCTGTAACCACGAGTCTGTCGTAAATCCTAAAAGTATGAACTCCTTCACCGTGGTATAATTTTTTTCATCCATTGAGTCTGAGTTTTTTTTTTCATTCTTTTCTGTAAAAAAAATGATCAGTATGTCATGATTTAAGGTATTGATGTTATCAGCTTCCCCATTATATGTCATTTTAGATTGTTTAAATACTCAACTGATGCATATACCATGTTCATTAAAAAAAAAAAAATTGTTTATGCTGAACTGGAAATTATTCCTGTTAGAAAACTGTAAAATCTTTCTATGCTGCCTTGAAAGATCAAATTATGAACATAATATAGTATGTCACCATACATTTTTTTTCTAATCATTCTCCTTTTGAGAGATGGTGATTTATTCATCTTCTTTTCTGTTCGCAGCTAGAGTGATTGGGGAGCACGTGGAAGACATTAAAAAGGGAGTTTGCATTTGAGCTCTTAAATTCTTTTACTAGTGAATTACCTGAAGAAGCATACTTTTATTAGTCTAGCTACACTTTGGGATAACCTTGAAAGTGCATTTATGTAAATTTCTTTGAAGGTAATACTTATATTTTATTTAACTGTTTATCCATAAAACCAAGAACACAACTAAAAATAAAGTAAAACAACAATAATACAATGTATAACTAGAATAATACAACAGGTTTACTTAGATAATAGGAATTTGAGACCATATCTGTGTATGTATGACATTCAAATGCATGCTGAAAGGAAGTTAAAATATTGATCAATGGATAATTGTGTTCAAAACGTGGTTTAATTTCATATAGAAATAAAAATTAAAAACAAAAAAACTAAACTTAACAAACTGAATGATTTGGGGGAATGTGGTAGGTAGAATATGGCCCATTAAGATGTTCAAGTTCTTTTTCTTGAAGTTTAGTTGATTTACATTATTACATTAATTTCAGGTGTACAGCATAATGATTCAGCATTTTTACAGATTATACTCTATTAAAAGTTATTACAAGATACTTGCTATGATTCTCTGTGCTATACGTTGTATCTTTGTTGCTTATCTATTTTATACATAGTAATTTGTATCTCTTAATCCCATATTCCTAATTTGTCCCTTTACCTTGGTTTCCCCATTGGTATAACCACTAGTTTGTTTCTTGTAGCTGTAAGTCTATTTCTGTTTTGCATATATTTTCATTTGTATTTTTAAATTCTACAATGTGATGTCATACAGTATTTGTCTTTATCTTACTTCATTTAGTATTTTCTAGATTAATCTACATTGTTGTAAATGGCAGAATTTCATTAATTTTTGTAGCTCACAATATTCTGCTATGTACATACGTATATTACATCTTTACCCATTCATCTGTTGCTGGGCACTTGCATTGCTTCCATATCTTGTCTTTTGTAGATAGTGCTGCTGGGAACATTGGGATGCACGTATCTTTTCAAATTAGTGTTTTACTAATTGCTGGTACATGGGGATGTACTTTATGGGGAAAGGATAATTAAGTTAAAAATTAAGAATTTTGAAATAAGAAGGTTATCAGGGTGGGCCCTAAATCCAACCACAAATATCCTTATAGAAAGGAGGTAGAGAGGGATTTGACCACAGACCCCAGAGAAGGAACAATGTGACTAGAGAAGCAGAGTTCAGAGTGATACGAGCACAGGGAATGCCAGTAACCTCAGAAAGCCTAAGAGACAAGAAAGAGAAGCTCCACTAGAGCCTCGGGGTGGATTGTGCCTCTGTGGACACCCGGATTTTAACCTAGTGCCATTGAGTTCTGAGCTCCAGAACTATGAGAGAATAAATTCTTGCTGCTTTAGGCCACCCAGTTTATGATCACTTAATACATTAAATTATAGAATTCAACCTCTAATAGTCTTCTTTACTTCGAAAGTAGAAGCATTTCCACTACCAGCAATGGGGGAAGAACCATCTCGGCTTGTCTATGGTACAACTTGCAAGAAACATAACACCACATAGCACAATCGAAAAAGGGCTAAATTAGGATTTTCAGGGTTCTGAACAGGCATGGATATATTTCTACTATTAGAGTCAAGGCTTTCAAAACATCTTATACCCAAGAAAAAATAAAATATATATTTTTAGGTGATGAGTGTGTGTGTGTGTGTGCATGAGTGTGCATACTCAGTTGCATTTGACTCTTTGTGACCCCATTTACTGTGTAGTCTGCCAGGCTCCTCTGTCCATGGAATCTCCCAGGCAAGAATATTGGAATGGGTTGCCATTTCCTTCTCCAGAGGATCTTTCTGGCTCAGGGATGGAGCCTGCATATCTTACATTTCCTGCATTGGCAGGTGGGTTCTTTACCACTGCACCACCTGGGAAGATTTAGGTGATGGATTTAAGCTAAAAAATATAAATAATTGCTCTCTTGTAACTGTATCTTTTTGATGAATGGAATCCATAATTTTAATTAAAAATGTTAATGCTACATTTATTATCAAAGTAGAATTTATTCAGAATAAGCAAACGAGGATTGGAGTAAGTAATGTTTCAGTTCTCTTAGAATTTCAGGAGTGTTGGGAGCCACGATCCTTTTTAACAAAGCGTCTTCCTGGAAGCTGCTTAAGATCAAGAATCAAGAAATCTGGATTCTGATCTGAGTTGGTTGTTGCCATTTGAAATAAAATGATAACCTCTAAAGCTTTATATTCTCACCTACCTTCTCAATTCAATGAGACTTTAGTGAAAGTGTTAATCATTCAATCGTGTCCAACTCTTTGCAACCCCACAGACTATACCCTACCAGGCTCCTCTGTCCATGAAATTCTCCAGGCAAGAATACTGGTGTGAGTTGTCATACCCCTCTCCAGGGATCTTCCCAACCCAGGAATCAAACCTACGTCTTCTTCATTGCAGGCTGATTCTTTACCACTGACCTACCAGGGAAACCCTCATAATATATTACACAGTAGTCTTATATATATAAAGACACAAAAGAGAGATTTTTGAGGTACCCTTACTTGCCATTCATTATTAGACTTACAGCTGGTTGCATGCCTTGTTAGAAGGGACACTCAGAAACTTTCTTCCCACAGAATATCTCTCCTCATCTCTCATTATCAGGAGACTGATTTAAGAGATAGATGGTTTCGGGGGTGGTTATCCAAAAGAAGCTGAGGTCTTTGTGATCTCTCAGTCCTCTTCAAGGTTAATATGTTTGCAATCTGTGTCATTCAGTTTGATAATTTAATCAGGTACTTCTTGAGTTATAGTTATAATAGCACAATATGATCCCAAAGAAATGCCTAAATATATTCATCTATATCCATATTTTATACATAAATCTTAGATGTCAAAAAAGAAAAGTGAAAAATATATATAGAACTATAAGTATAGATGGATACATTATATACGGAAATAGATATAAATATAGACAAAGATATAGATATACGTAGAGCTAGATTGATAGACATATAAAATTTTGCTCTTTCTCTTAAAGAGATTCTATCTCATGAACTTCACAACATATAAAAAGAAACATTTCAAAGTCATGAAAATATTTCTATACTCTTACCAACATTAAGGAAGGATCAGCTTACTACAAGATAAAAGGAGACATTGGGCCATACAGTTGGCATGCAACTACTCAGGGTTTATGAGAATGAAACATCCATAGAGTATACATCTAATTATCTGTTTCACTGAAAAGAAAGAACAAGAATGAAGGAAAAGACAGTTGAAGGCATTTCAATCTGCCTGCAGTGTGGGAGACCAGGGTTTGATCCCTGGATCGGGAAGATGCCTTGGGTGTAGGGAGCCATGTTAGGCATTTCTGACAAAATGGAGGCATGGCCCCAGGCCCCATTCCTCTTCCCACAGGCACAGTCCTGGGATGAAGGAGTTAGGTCTTGTGATTCTGACTTTTTTTTTTTTCCTTTCTTGGGTTGAGTTGGCTGGAAAGAATGTTAAGGTGCTTATTGTTCTTGAGAGGAGCATGAGAAGGCACAAAGCCTTCTGCAGTTGTGCCCAGAGAATAATCCATAAAGTTAACCATTGACATTTGTTCAAGGATCTTTACAAAGAACGTTCCAGGATGAGCACGTAGGCTGCAGCTTGAAGCCACGGGAAGGATTGTTATCTGAGACCTGTTTGTGAGGGAAATGTTTATGGCAAAGAAAGTTTGCTGACTTTAGGGTTTAGGAATAGTTAAGAATAGTTAGAAGCTAAAAGTTTAAGGAATGTTGTAGTGTTAGCATATTTTACTATAGCTTGTAGGGATTAGGAATTTTAGAGATATTAATAGCTAGAAGCCTTTTTAGGAGATAGTGAGCTTAGGATACTAGAGGCAAGCAGGATTTAGAAAGATAAGAAATAAACTGAGGAATGTGGTATGCAGCCCAGACATAAGCATGAGTTATAATGTAATCACAAGTAAACAGGATTCTGAGAGAATCACTGAAGCAGGAACTCTGTTTGAAGTGCAACAATGAGACAATAAATCTGGGTGAGGGGGAACTGAAAATGTCAAACCTCTGATCCAATGCTTTTGTCAAAGTATAAAAGAGAACCTGAAGCTTGAAATAAACATGCAGTCCCGCGCCTTGAGTCAGAGGCCACATCATTCTCCGCCAACACCACTCATCTCTTCAGGCTGATTCCCTGGCTGCTGGAGCTGGACTCTGGCATCTGGGGAAGGAAATGGCAACCCATTCCAGTATTCTTGCCTGGAAAATCCCATGGATGGAGGAGCCTGGCAGGCTATAGTCAATGAGATTGCAGAGTCGAACACAACTGAGTGACTTCACTTCTTTCTTTCAGCTTTCTTCATCAATTATAACTATAGGAAAGAAAACCTTGCTGTATTTCATGAAGTGGAATTATATTATGATTTGATTATATTGTAAAGTGTTTTGTTTTTTTACCATATGGTGATTTACTGACCTTTTTTGCCTGGTCAATTCAATAAGATAGTTGCTTTGTGAATTATAAATTTCCTCATTTTCTCATTTGAATTTCAACTAAAGCCAAATTTTTTCAGATTACCTTAGAATCAAAAGTGCCTTCTATTCACTCCACAGGAATCCTGTTTCCAAAGGTAACAATACTGAGAGAAAATATAAGCCTGAGAATCCCTTTGGGATTTGCTTCTAAAAGCAAAGAACATGCCACGTGCTATCCTGGTGCCAAGTGACCAATTTTAATGCCAGTTATCTTTCTGGGATGAAGTAGGAAGAGAACTCTCACCATGAATATAATTGGCCCAGTTGATCCGTAAAACCCTTAAACTTTGTGACTTCTATGCCTGCATTTGTGATAAAAGAGAGTTTGGCAGAAAGGAATAGCCAAAGAATAGTCAGCATACAACCAATGCTCAAGAATAATTTGTAGTCCACAGTTCAGTCGGTTAAGAAACTGCCTGCAACGCAGGAGACCTGGATCCGGTTCCTGGGTTGGGAAGATCCCCTGGAGAAGGGCATGGCAACCCACTCTGGTATTCTTGCCTGGAGAATCCCATGGACAGAGGAGACTGGCAGGCTACAGTCCATGGGGTCGCAAGAGTCAGACATGACTTAGCAACTCAACCATCACCACAATGACAAAGGAAGTGATGGTTGGATGACATCACCAACTCAATGGACCCAAGTCTGAGCAAACTCCAGGAGATAGAGAAGGAAAGGGAAGCCTGGCTGCTGCAGTCCAAGGGGTTGCAAAGAGTCGCACACAAATTAGCTACTGAAGAACAATTACAATAATGAAATACAGACCATACAAAATCTTTCTTTGCTTCCAAGTACAAGAGATAATATCCAAGCAGAACTCAGAAGGAGAGTACAAGGACTACTCTGGGACACACCTGAAGAGCAGTGGGATTATGCAAATTTTCATGCAACACCTGGGAAGTTTGCCTGGAAGTTATACTAAGGGAGCTGAACACATGGTGAAGGAGGCTAGATATCTAGAAGAGGTTAAAAGCCTTGTTCCTTTCTGTTTTCACTCCCTGTGCCTGTCAGTGTCATCTTAGAAACGCTTCTTCATTTAATTAGCAATTGTATTAGAGTAGTTTTGCATTTGGTTACAGCTTGCAGCTTTTCCTACCTTGGTTGAAACAGCCTTAATTCAGCACCTCAGAGACATAAAACCTCAAATATGTGGATTCATGTCAGTGTATGGGAAAAACCACTACAGTATTGTAAAGTTTTGTAGTATTACAGTAATTTTACAGTATTGTAAAATTAGCCTCCAATTAAAATAAATAAATTAAAAAATAAAAATAAAAGACCACATGGGTCTCAAGATCTGCATGCCATTGTAAGGGTTCTTACATCTTCCTTGAGTTGGGAAGATCCCTGGAGAAGGGAATGGCAACCCATTTCAGTATTCTTGCATGGAGAATCCCTGGACAGGGGAGCCTGGCAGGCTACAGAACATGGAGACTGTTTGTTAGTCTTTGTCTAACAAAGTCATGACTGAGCACACACATGCACACTGTCTGTAGACATTCCAAATTAAAAAAAAAAAAAAAATCTTGCTGGAGATTGCTTTTGTAATTTCGTAATAGCTTATAATAATACATTAAAAATTTATAAATGGAACTGCTTTTACTTCTACTTCCCCAACTGGAGGGGAGGGGCTGTTTTTTGCCAGCTTATACAATATCCTATATGGAAATCCAAGTAGACTATTTACACAAAAACAGCAGGTTTTGTCTGATTTTTCCCCAGAATTTTCTCTTATATCTATTCTTTCTTTCAGTTTTCAGTTCCTACACCTCTTGTTAAACCTACTGCAACACATTATCTCAAAAACACCCTCCCCATCTGGCTGCTGCCTGCTTCATGCTTAGACTACTGTGCTGGCACTAAACTTCTGGCTCCTTATAGCTCCTGCTTTGAATCCTTCCTCTTGACAGCTGCTCTAATAATTCTCTAGAATCTTGTGTCATATTTTTACTCCAGTGCTTTAAAATATATCACATTGTTTCCTCATTTCCTCCAGAATTGAAACAGGTATGACTATGGGTAAGCTTAAGCTGTGTGCCTATTTTAATTATTGCTATTTCACGAAGTATAAGGATAACACAAATGTGGGCACATAAATGCAAATTTACACAGAGAACTAGAGAACGTCCTTGGACAACACTCAGCCTTGGAGGGAAAAGAGATTAATTGTGCAAATCTGATCCCAGAGCATGGAAGCAGACAGGGGTGATTTGTAGAACATTGTGTATCAAGTCTATTATTATTCAGCCATAAGCGAGAGGGAAACCTTGCTATCTGGATAAACATGGAGGGCATATTGCAAAATGAAAGATCCAGATGCAGAAAAAAATACTGCAGAATCTCACTTATACGTTAAATCAAAACAGTAGAATACAATGGTGGTTGCCATGGACTGGGCATTGGTGCAAATGGGAAGACTTTGGTCCAAGAGGACAGATTTTCAGTTTAAAGATCCAGAAGCATTGAGTATCCAATGTACAGCATGATGGCTGTAATAAATAATAGTGCAAGTACACACATAGCCCAGTGTTCATTGCAGCACTATTTACAATAGCCAGGACATGGAAGCAACCTAGATGTCCATCAACAGATGAATGGATAAAAAAGCTGTGGTACCTATACAAAATGGAATATTATTCAGTCACAAAAAGGAACACATTTGAGTCAGTTCTAGGGAGGTGAATGAACCCAGAGCCTGCTATACAGAGTGAAGTAAGTCAGAAAGGGTAAACAAGCATTGTATATTAATACATACATATTTATTATATTCTTTGCAGCCAAAGATGGAGACGCTCTACACAGTCAGCAAAAGCAAGACCGGGACCTGAATGTGGCACAGATCATGAATTCCTTATTGCCAAATTCAGACTTAAATTGAAGAAAGCAGGGAAAACCACTAGACCATTTATGTATGACCTAAATCAAATCCCTTATGATTATACAGTGGAAGTGAGAAATAGATTTAGGGGACTTGACGTGATAGACAGAGTGCCTGAAGAACTATGGACCGAGGTTCATGACATTGTAAAGGAGACAGGAAGCAAGACCATCCGCATGGAAAAGAAATGCAAAAAAGCAAAATGGCTGTCTGGGGAGGCCTTATTAATAGCTGTGAAAAGAAGAGAAGTTAAAAGCAAAAGAAAAAAGGAAAGATATAAGCATCTGAATGCAGAGTTCCAAAGAACAGCAAGAAGAGATAACAAAAACTTCCTCAGCGATCAATGCAAAGAAATAGAGGAAAACAACAGAATGGTAAAGACTAGAGATCTCTTCAAGAAAATTAGAGATACCAAGGGAACATTTCATGCAAAATGGGCTCAATAAAGGACAGAAATGGTATGGACCTAACAGAAGCAGAAGACGTTAAGAAGAGGTGGCAAGAATACACAGAACTGTATAAAAACGATCTTCATGACCCAGATAATCATGATGGTGTGATCACTCACCTAGAGCCAGACATCCTGGAACGTGAAGTCAAGTGGGCCTTAGAAAGCATCACTATGAACAAAGCTAGTGGAGATGATGGAATTCCAGTTGAGCTCTTTCAAATCCTGAAAGATGATGCTGTGAAAGTGCTGCACTAAATATGCCAGCAAATTTGGAAAACTCAGCAGTGGCCACAGGACTGGAAAAGGTCAGTTTTCATTCCAATCCCAAAGAAAGGCAATGACAAAGAATGCTCAAACTACCACAAAATTGCAGCCATCTCACACGCTAGTATACTAATGCTCAAAATTCTCCAAGCCAGGCTTCAGCAATATGTGAACTGTGAACTTCCAAATGTTCAAGCTGGTTTTAGGAGAGACAGAAGAACCAGAGATTAAATTGCCAACATCCACTGAATCATGGAAAAAGCAAGAGAGTTCCATAAAAACATTTATTTCTGCTTTATTAACTATGCCAAAGCCTTTGACTGTGTGGATCACAATAAACTGTGGAAAATTCTGAAAAGCATGGGAATACCAGACCACCTGACCTGCCTCTTGAGAAATTTGTATGCAGGTCAGGAAGCAATAGTTAGAACTGGACATGGAACAACAGACTGATTCCAAATAGGAAAAGGAGTACATCAAAGCTGTATATTGTCACCCTGCTTATTTAACTTATATGCAGAGTACATCATGAGAAATGCTGGGCTGGAAGAAACACAAGCTGGAATCAAGATTTCCGGGAGAAATATCAATAACCTCAGATATGCAGATGACATCACCCTTATGGCAGAAAGTGAAGAGGAATTAAAAAGCCTCTTGATGAAGGTGTAAGTGGAGAGTGAAAAAGTTGGCTTAAAGCTCAACATTCAGAAAACAAAAATCATGGCATCTAGTCCCATCACTTTATGGGAAATAGATGGGGAAACAGTGGAAACAGTGTCAGACTTTATTTTGGGGCGGGGGGCTCCAAAATCACTGCGGATGGTGATTGCAGCCATGAAATTAAAAGATGCTTACTCCTTGGAAGGAAAGTTATGTCCAACCTAGACAGCATATTCAAAAGCAGAGACATTACTTTGCCAACGAAGGTCTGTCTAGTCAAGTCTATGGTTTTTCCAGTGGTCAGGTGTGGATGTGAGAGTTGGACTGTGAAGAAAGCTGAGCACTGAAGAATTGATGCTTTCGAACTGTGGTGTTGGAGAAGACTCTTGAGAGTCCCTTGGACTGCAAGGAGATCCAACCAGTCCATTCTAAAGGAGATCAGCCCTGGGAGTTCTTTGGAAGGAATGATGCTAAAGCTGAAACTCCAGTACTTTGGCCACCTCATGTAAGAGTTGACTCATTGGAAAAGACTCTGATGCTGGGAGGGATTGGGGGCAGGAGGAGAAGGGGACGACAGGGGATGAGATGGCTGGATGGCATCACCGACTCGATGGACATGAGTTTGGGTGGACTTCGGGAGTTGGTGATGGACAGGGAGGCCTGGCGTGGTGCAATTCATGGGATCGCAAAGAGTCAGACACAACTGAACGACTGAACTGATGGGCTCTAGAAAAATGGTATTGATGAACCTATGTGCTCAGACGCTCAGCCATGTCCAGCTTTTGGTGACTCCATGGACTGGAGGCCGCCAGGCTCCTCTGCATCTCTGCAGGAAGTAGCAGAGACACAGGCATAGAGAACAGAATTGTGGACACAGTGGGGGCAGGAGGGGGTGGGGCGAACTGAGAGGGGAGCATGGAAGCATATACATTACCATATGCATTACCATATGCAAAATAGACAGCCAGTGGGAATCTGCTGTATGACATTGGCAGCTCAACCCAGTGCTCTGTGACAAGCTAAAGGGGTGTGGGGCTCTGTGACAACCTACAGGGATGGGGTGGGATGGGGTGAGGAGGTGTGATGGGGTGGGGAGATGGAATGGTGTGGGGAAGGGAGAGGGAGGTGCAAGAGTAGGGCGATGGAGGCATATCTGTGGCTGCTTCATGCCCATTTATGGCAGAAACAAACAACACTGTAAAGCAATCATCCTCCAATTAAAACTAATTTTTAAAAAGTACTGTAGAAAACAAGTATATGATATACTTGAAATTTGCTAAGAGAATAAATCTTCAGTGCTCTTATCACTCATAAAAAATGGTAACTACATGAAGTAATGAATGTGTTAATTAGCTTAATTGTGATAATCATTTCCCAGTGTATATGTATATTAAAGCATCATGTCATACATCTTAAATATATAAAACTTTCTGTCAACTTTTAAAAAATGCCTTTTGATGATGTACTCAAATATTCATATCTGAGTCCTGGAAAGAAAAAGGAGGAAATAGTACTTGGTCAGGCAAAGTGCTGTTAGAGCCTCTGCAAAACCTATGTGTCACTCCTATCCTGTGACTTGGAGGCTTTCACCACTACAGGTGGGATAGGAGAGCCCTCCTCTATCTAAACACCCACTCAGTGCCATCCACATTTGCCTGATCTTGAAGCAAAGGATGAAGGGGAACTAAGGCAAAGGGGCAGAAAACGTCACTGTATGCCTAGGATCCCTAAGGACCACTCAGAGAATGAGGCTTCCCTGGTGGCTCAGATGATAAAGAATCTGCCTGCCAATGCAGGAGATCCAGGTTCTATCCATGGATTAGGAAGATCCCCTGGAGAAGGAAATGGCAACCAGCTCCAGTATTCTTGCCTGGAGAATTCCATGGACAGAGGAGCCTGGTGGCCTACAATCTGTGTGATCACAGAGTCAGACATAACTAAGCAAGTCACACTAATATACTCAGAGAATGCAAGACGGCAAAGCTGCTTAAGTGTAACTATGTCAGGCACAGGGGCCATTTTTTGGAAGGAGAGGAAAAAGGAGCAAGGTCATAATAACTGACTGTGCTCTTAAATTTATGAAATACTCTTGCATAATAGAGGAAATTGAAAGTGGATCAGCCGTGTCAGACTCTTTGTGACCCCATAGACTAGTCCATGGAATTCTCTAGGCCAGAACACTGGAGTGGGTAGCCTTTCCCTTCTCCAGGGGATCCTCCCAATCCAGGAATTGAACCCAGGTCTCCCACATTGCAGGCAGATTCTTTACCAGCTGAGCCACAAGGGAAGCCTGAGAATTCTGGAGTGGGTAGCCTGTCCCTTCTCCAGTGGGTCTTCCCAACCCAGAAATCAAACCAGGGTGTCCTGCATTGTAGGTGGATTCTTTACCAACTGAGCTGCATAATAGAGGAGATCCCTGCACAAGGCTAGACAAATTAAGGCTGAGTCATTTGTACTTCTATAAACAGGATCTCAATCAAAGAAAAATGTTTCTGTTTATGCTGCTGCTGCTGCTAAGTCACTTCAGTTCTGTTTATGACCCTACTGTAAATCACAGTCCCTCTAAATAACCTAGGACCAGTATTGGAACTTGACAAGATAATAGTTCGTGCTTCCCTACATGACACAAAAAGGCTCATAAGTTACGGCCTTCCTGCCCAGTCACATCTTCTGCTAGTCATCATCATCATGCTTTCAATGGTGCAGACCCTTAGAACTCTGTCTTATAACCTGGAAAAGCCTCCACCATGAGCACCTCTCCTTGGATTTGAGCATGCTGTTCCTTGAGCTTGCAATATTTTTGCAAGCTACTCCATCTTGCATGCTTCTAGTAATGCCACATAATTCAAGTCAAAAATTAGCCTAAAACATCTGGCATTCCCCCACCATCTTGCAAAAATAGTATGAATCACTCACTGTTCTTTGTAATTGTGATCCCCAACAAGGTGCATTTCCGTACAAGGTACTGACAAGGATTCATCTCCAATATATACAAAGAACTCATGCAACTCACTATCTAAAAACAAACAACCAATCAAAAAATTGGCTAAAGGTCTAAATAAAACACAGATGGCTAAGAGACACAGGAAAAGATGCTCAGCATCACTAACTGTTCAGTTCAGTTCAGTTCAGTTGCTCAGTCATGTCTGACTCTCTGCGAACCCATAGACTGCAGCACGCCAGGCTTCCCTCTCTATCACCAATTCCCGGAGTTTACTTAAACTCATGTCCATTGAGTCGGTGATGCCATCCAACCATCTCATTCTCTGTTGTCCCCTTCTCCTCCCACCTTCAATCTTTCCCAGCATCAGGGTCTTTTCAAATGAGTTGGTCCTTAACATCACATGGCCAAAGTATTGGAGTTTCAGCTTCAACATCAGCACTTCCAATGAACACCCAGGACTGATCTCCTTTAGGATGGACTGGGTGGATCTCCTTGCAGTCCAAGGGACTCTCAAGAGTCTTCTCCAGTTCAAAAGCATCAAATCTTCTGCGCTCAACTTTCTTTATAGTCCAACTCTCACATCCATACAGGAGAAAGGAAATCAAAGCTACAATGAGGTGCCAATCTACACTGATCAGAATGGCCATCATCAAAAAACCTACACACAATAAATGCTGGAGAGGGTGTGGAGGAAAGGGAGTTCCCTTGCATTGTTGATGGGAATGTAAATTGATACAGCCACTTGGAGAACAGTATGGAGATTCCTTAAAAAAATTCTAAAAATAGAATCACCACTATTGAACATATAACTGAGAAAACCATGATTCAAAAAGACACATGCGCAAAGCACCATCAACACCAAAAACTCAGGAATCCCTCCACCTCTGTCCTCCACTCTCAACACTTAATAAAAAGAATGGTTACTATGGCAAGTTCTTGCTGAATTCCAGGCACAGGGTTGATAATTTTATGGATATCATCTCACTCAAACCTCAAACAATTGAAAGAGATAAAAACCTGCCTAGGGCAGTGGGAAACTTTCTTAAACCTCAGATAACTAAAATAAAAAGTGTATAAGATATACATTTCTCTAAGAAGTAAAATTGTTTTTTAAAACGGCAAATAGCAACTGTATTTAAGCATTCTATGAATAATTTGCAAAATAAGTTAAAACACATAAAGTGTTTAGAACCTTGTTTAACATAGATAATATATAATTTTAGAATTAATATTAATATTGTTTGATTTCTTTATTTTGAATACTGAGGTGCTCTTCGTATCCTTTAGGGAAGATGGCATAAAATCTCAGAAATTGCAGCTTTTCTGGTAATGTGAAATTCCTATCTAATTCCATAAATTTTATCAAGCAGTGCTCTGACAAGAATATTAGAGATATATGTATGGTAAGACAAATAGGCATTGCTGAGTTTAAAAATCAAAAGCAAACAAATATGTAGTCCCTGCCTTCAAGAAAGATAACTTAATCAATCATGGAAATGTAATTGAAAGCAAATACTCTAACACCAGAGTTCCCAAGTGCCTCAGTGTAAAGAATCTGCCTGCCAATGAAGAAGACATGGGTTCATTCCCTTGGTCAGAAGATCTCCTGGAGAGGGAAATGGGAACTCACCCCAGAATTCTTGCCTGGACAATCCCATAGACAGAGAAGCCTGGCGGGCTTGCTATGGGGTCACTAAAGAATCAGACACAGCTGAGTGACTATACAACATTATAATACTCTTTTGCAGGCAAATATAAAAGGAAAAAAATTGTTAAAAGGATTTATGTTCTGTACTTTCCAATAAATCTTGTCCTGAAATTAAATTTAACCTTAAAAAAATATTAGTCTATTTAAAAAGATGAAAGAAGGTGATTATTTTTTGTTAGTTTGTTTATGTTTTTTAACTTATTTATTTTAATTGGAGGCTAATTACTTTACAATATTGTAGTGGTTTTTGCCATATGTTGACATGAATCAGCCATGTGTGTACATGTGTTCCCCATCCTGAACCCCCCTCCCATCTCCCTCCCCATCCCATCCCTCTGGGTCATCAGTTGGACCTGAAGCAGGTTAAACATAAAGTGGTAGGTTGAATGGAGTTTTCATTGTCCTTCTATATACTTTAGGGATTTTGACTCTTTTTAGTAACAGACATGAATTAATATAGCCTTCTAATAGAAATTTAAAAGAATTATTTCCCTCTATCTATAAACATATTAAATATAATTAATGACAGTGTTTATGAATGATTTAAAATTTTTTCTGTATAATTATTTGTGTCCATATGTGTACAGTCAAAAAACCCAGTCCAACTTCAGCATAACAAGGAAGGACATTTTTGTTAGATAAATCTTGCCACCTTGTGGTGTATAAAAATAATACTGTGCTTAAAGTATTCACACATGTGTTCAACAAGAAGCACTGTCCTTTAGCCAGGCTCTTCTGCCCTGGCTATAGAATCTATACCCTTCCAAGTATCCATAATCTAGAATCCTAACTTTGTAGTACTTATTATGCTGAATAATTTACATATATTTGCAGTTGTTTATTTTCCTGTATCTTCTGTAGAAGAGACCACAAACCCCAAGAACACTGGGTGATTTTTTCCCTGAGTCAGATATGACTGAGCATGCAATGCAAGAAGTAGAACACAATGTTTTCATACACACGTATATATAGTGCAAGGAGTACTATATCAAACCTAATTAACATATCCACCTTCTCACATCATTGTGTGTGTGTGTGTGTATGTGTGTGTGTTGAGATCACCTGAGATCTACTCTCTTAGCAAGTTTCCAATATAATATAATCATTAACTATGATCACCATGCAGCACTTTGGGTTTCTCAAACTTATTCATCCTACATAACTGAAACTTCACACACTTTGACCAACATCTCCCTGTTTCCCACACCTTCCTGTCCTCACTCTACTCACCATTTCTATGAATTTGATTTCTGCTTTTGATTTCTGAGCTTTTGGTGCCACATTCAAAAAATCATTGCCAATGTCAAGGATATTTCCCTCTATGTTTTCTTCTAGTTTTTACAGTTTAAAGAATTACATTTAATTCTCTAATCCATTTTGGGTTGACTATTGCACGTGCTGTAACAGCAGGGACCCACCCATATTTCTTTTTTGCATAATTACTCATGGATTTTTACTGCAATTCTCTCACTTTTATCTTAAAACAACATTGTTATGTCTTGTAATACCTATTCAAAATTACTTCATCAATTCAGGACCTCCCCCTAAACTAGTATAATGTTTGTTCTGTCATACATTTCCTCCGAGTGTATTTATGTGTGTGTATACAGTATACGCCAAAGCCTTTGACTGTGTGGATCACAATAAACTGTGGAAAATTCTGAAAGAGATGGGAATACCAGACCACATGACCTGCCTCATGAGAAATCTGGATGCAACACTTAGAACTGGACATGGAACAACAGACCGGTTCCAAACAGGGAAAGGAGTACGTCAAAGCTGTATATTGTCACCCTGCTTATTTGAGTACATCATGAGAAACGCTGGGGAGAAGCACAAGCTGGAATCAAGATTACCAGGAGAAATATCAATAACCTCAGATATGCAGATGACACCACCCTTATGGCAGAAAGTGAAGAGGAACTGAAAAGCCTCTTGATGAGAGTGAAAGAGGAGAATGAAAAAGTTGGCTTAAAGCTCAACATTCAAAAAATGAAGATCATGGCATCTGGTCCCATCACTTCATGGGAAATGGATGGGGAAAAAGTGGAAACAGTGTCAGACTTTATCTTTTTGGGCTCCAAAATACAAAGTTTACATGCATTGAAACTATATAAAGTATATTTGCATATATTGCTATACCCATTCCCCAGATTATACCAGTCAACTGTCTCTCAGAGAAAAGATTCATTAAAAAAAAAAAAAAAAAAAAGCTGGCCAGAAAAGAAAGCAAAGTTGATTTAGTTGAGAGCAAGGGTCATTATTTCCCTGAGTGCTCAAGACTATTTCCTTCCCCTTATGGCCGCTGTCAAAAAGTACCAGGAAGCACTGACTTTCTTTTTTAAAAGTTCTCCTTTACTTCTCTATCACATATTTCTAAAATTCCACAAGAATATGATTGTCTTTTTTAATAGAATGTCCTTTGGGAATAGTCATGAGTTAATCATAAAATGTTTAATATTCTCTTTCAGTGTGATTAGTTATTTGAGCTTTATTTTCCTCCCTCCTTGCTTCTTTCCTCTATTTTTTATAATATCATGGGACCCTACAAGGTATAACCTCCCTAATCATCATGAGGACCAGGTTCTTAGTATTACACTTCTACCTCCATGACCTTAAGCCAATCAATTCTTTATCTATTAGTTCCCTCATCTCACAAACAGAAGGATCAGCCCTGATTATTACTAAGGTAGTTTTCACTTCTAACACTTCTGGGATTCAAAAAGACTTTGAATGAGTTTCAAACCTGAGAAATCAGTAGTTACATCTTCAGAGAAGCTATTACAGCAAAAAACTAACTTAAGTTTTTCATCCCAGTGTGAGACAGAGTCCAAGACCCAACATTTTTACTAATCTTCTCTCTAACAAGATGCTTTGGGCATTATTAAGACTGATTGAGTGTTCATAGGGCAATTACTAACCTTGAAAGAAACAAGTTTCAGAGGAACTAATTAATAAAGGCAGTTTTAAATAAGAAAACTTCCTGGGTGATAATTGCTGTTCAACTCTGAAAGGTAGCTCTTGAGGCCTGATACAGTGAGGCAGCAAAGAAGAACTGACCCCGGGGAATCACAATGACTTTGTAAATTAACGTAAGGTGTGGGGTAGTTCTTTCTAGCATTATCAGTTTATTGATTGTTATCCTGGTTTCTTGAAGTTAGATTGTTTGCCCTACAAAACAAACAAAAGAAAAATTTATTCCCATTTAGCAAAAACTGGCAAAACTAGAAGAATAAATTACTTTATAAAAATCGGAAGATATAGGAAAGGCTCTAATTCAAAGTCTTTGCTAGTTGAGGAACATGGGTCCTAGTCTTCAAAAGCTACATATATTGTTATTCCCATTACATGACATTATAGAAAATGTCATGGCAGAAATATACAGACAGAAAAAGATCACTGATTGTCAGGGGTTTGGAGGAGGGTAGATACATAAAGTAGGTAAAGCACAGGAGATGTTACATTAGAAAAAATAAGAAAAAAGTGCATAGGATCTCTCTGTATTATTTCTCATATTTCTCATAATTCTCATTATTTCATCTACAATTATCTCAAAATAAAATCTTAATTAAAAACAAAAACAAAAGAGTGTGTGTACCTTAGGAGGACACTTTCAGGTTGGAACACCAGCTCTTGACATTGAGCAAGTTATTTAATTATTTAAAACCCCTGAGTTTCTGTTTCTTCAAGCGTAGCTGCAAGTTAGTGGTACTCAGAGTAAGGAATTACATGGGATAGTGTATATAATGTGCCTAGAAGATAGTAAGTGCTCAATAAATATTACTTCTCATTCTTGCTTAATTATCACTATTATTCTCATCCAGACTATTGCACTAGCTCCTACCTGGTCTTATCACCTCTAGACACTCTGACCATCCTACACAAAGCCACCTTTCCAACAGGGTAGCCCTAATGTGATATAAATTAGCCTTTTTCTAGAGAATAATTGCCGGGGTCCAGCCCCGGCTGATCCAGGCTATTCGAAGGAGAGACGGCCTAAGCGACTATTTAAAGGTTAATTAGAGATATAAAGAGTAATAGAATGAGGATAGCTCAGTAGGAAAATTCAGTGGAGAAAAGAGGCTGAGTAGCTTGGTTTACGTGGAAAATCAATATAACCCATGACACCAGGTTAGCTCTGACCACGGAGGCCGCAGGCGCCCTCTTGAATAGTGGAAGGTGCCCCACCTTAGACACCTTCTCGAGTGGGTCTTAGAAGCCCAGGCAAATAAATGGTCGCAGAGGATATCCACGCTCCAGATGGAGACTTCATCCAGAATGTGAAAAGAATGACATGGGGAGACCAAGCGTTGGTGAGCAAGGCCCATAGCTTTATTTTTAACAGGGGCTTATATACCCTAAGTTACACATAGAGGATAATAGGGGATGCAAAGTCAGCAGTTTTTGATCCTTATCAAAAACTAGGGTTTCTTTCCTGCAAATTTATCATATACAAATGGTTTAGGTGATTTACATCATCTTCTGGCCAGAAGGCCTATTAACATTTTATGACTCTTGACAAGGACTTATCAACAAAGACTTATTTTCTCTAAGAGTAATTATTTTAAGGTTTGGCGCCATCTTCCGAAGATAAAATTGCATTCCTATAGGGCGGATGTGTAATGGGTTTACAACAAAGGAAAGAATTTATTACCTTAAGGGTCTAAAGTTACTAACACCAAGGCCACTACTTATGTTTTCTACATATCAACTATATTAATTAATACACATTCAAGGATACAATTCAGGGAATGTGAAAACTTGGCAACAAGCATTGGCTCATCAATGAAATCTTTTACTAGTTTATTCTGACAGTTTCTAACTCTCTGAGAGGCTCTAAGCTATTTGAATATCTTAAGCTTCCCGTGCCTCTCGAGGCTGGGAGACTGTAAACAATCGTATGCATAGCTGTAGGAGTCCGGGTAAACTTGTCAGGCGAGTTAGAGAGCCATCTGAGGGGTTTGGATTTAAACACTCCTAGTTGCCCAGGAACTTTATTAATTGGAGCTGTAAGTTAACTCTTTGACAGAGAGAGCGAGATGGTGGGGGGGGGACAGCCCCCAGTAAAGTCAGAGGTGAGAGCACAAAGCAATAAAGTAGGCAGACTCTGGTTTTTTGGGGGTAGATGCTCGAGAATATCCGGGGGGACTCCTGAGGCTCGATCCCACCTTTACGTATGCTGAGCCTCCTTCCTCATGACCTTTGTCATGAGTGGAATATCTCTTGCCAGCTCCCGGCAAATAATGTTCCAACTCACTATACCAATTAGATCATAATATGACTCCATCTATTTTTCTATTCATATCTCATACCACTCGACTTTACCATTCCCATAATCTTAGCTAAATGTGACCCCCTGTTTGTCACATCACCAGGCCCCTCCTTGGGTCACTCCCTTCACCTGCTATTCCTTTCATCCCAGCTGGACATCCAAATCCTACCTTCAGTGCCCATCTCAAAGGTCACCTCCTCCACAATTATTATTCACTGCCTAATCTAATACACAATGAATATTCCTTCCTTCTTTCCTTCCTTCCTTTGAGTCTTCATCAAACCCTGTGTTTCCTTCTTATGACTATTAACAATTCTTTCATAAATTTTAGTCATTTTACTTTAGCCATGCATTATTTCATTGGGACTTCCCTAAGGATAGAGACTATATTTTTCTGGTTATTTTTATTAATAGCAACAATAAAGGCCAACAAACTATAGTATTTTACCTTTAGTAAATAAGCCCTATTTTGTTGCTCAGAAATAGTTGTAAGTCTATTTTATAAATGTGAAAATGAAGCCCTCCTCGGAGCAAGGTAGCTTCTGGAGGTTAAAGAAAAATTAATGACAAAGTTTAGTCTGATACTCCCCCCCTTGACTTCCTATCTGGTAAGCTTCCCAAACCAGTATCTTCTTAATCATACTGGGACAATATCACCAGTTCTGTATTGTCAACGTTGTCAACAGTCCATATGCTCTCAGGCTTCCCACATAAACAATTACACATTTGCCAGACAGAGTATTAGTTTCATCTCAATTTTACAAGTAAAATTATGCAAAGATTATAGTCATTTAACTTCCCCAGCCCTGCCTTCTATTCCTGTTGTTTGTTTGTTCATTTGCTTTCTCACCAAAGGGTCCACAAGCCCAGAATCTCCTAAACACCCTTAGAAGTACCTCATCAAGGACAAAATGCATGCCACAGAGGCCTTAAGTTTAAAACCAGGTAAATCAAAGTATGAAATGAAAATGGTGAATGTGTCTTTTATACCAAGAAATAGTCAATTAAAAATTGGAAGGCTATAAATTAGCAAGGGAATGCTTAAAGCATTGTTGTTGACTGATACTGAATAATAAATATGTTAAACAGTTTTATTTTCAAATCCAAATTTCAGTTAAAAATAAATAAAAGGAGAGTTACTACCCTTGAAAAGGACAATAAAGAATTAAGTGGACATTCTTAAGGGTATTCTAGGATCCTTTTTAAGTAGACATTATAGAGACATACTCATTATAAAAAGCTTAAACAACACAGAAACATAATTTTTTTTCAATGATCTCATCACACAAATATAACTGCTACTAGGTTAGGTGGTTCATTTCTTTTCTTTTCTTTTCTTTTTAGGTGGTTCATTTCTGATCTTCCTTGTTTGAAAACTTTCCCCCTTGTGTAGTGTTTTGATAACATCTGTATAACATTTTATTTTTTACTACATATTTAGCCAGAAAATAATATCTTCATGATTTATAAACACTTGTTTAAGACTGGTAATAGCTGAAAAATAGTTTTATACATAGAACATAATGTTACAGTTCATTGGGCTTAAATATTCAACAGAGAATAATGATTATTTTAGTAGTTGATCATTCCATCTGTAGCCAGGTGCATCTGAGCCCAAAGCTTGTACTTTTAAGGATGAAATTCATAAAAGCCATTTTAAAACCATTTTGAGGTTCTCATTTTTAATTTTTGGTTTTTCTTTTTTTTTTTTTTAGAGAAAAGGTAGAGACCTGGATACTTCTTTAAGGCAGAACATATACCCTTATTCTGTACAAATCCTGTCAATCAACATTTTTAAAAATCATAGTAAAATAACACAAACATATACAAAGTTGTCATTTTAATGATTCAATGTATAATTGACATTATACGTAATTGACAATGTATAAGTGACGTTAAGTAAATAACACCATCATACAACCATTACTGCCATCCAACTCCAGAATTATTTTTCATCATTCGAAACTAAAACCTGAACCTAACAAACAATAACTCCATGCGGTCCCCTACCCTACCTGCTGGTGACCACATTCTATTTTCCATCTCTGTGAATTTGACTGCTCTTAAATCCCATGGACAGAGGAGCTTGGTGGGCTGCAGTCCATGGGGTTGCAAAGAGTCGGACAAGACTGAGCGACTTCACTTTCACTTTTCACTTTAATGAATTGGAGAAGGAAATGGCAACCCACTTCAGTGTTCTTGCCTGGAAAATCCCAGGGACGGGGGAGCCTGATGGGCTGCCATCTATGGGGTCGCACAGAGTCGGACAGGACTGAAGCGACTTAGCAGCAGCAGCTTCCCAAGTGGTGCTAACGGTAAAGAACTCGCCTGCCAATGCAGGAGATGTAAGAGACGTGGGTGTGATTCCTGGGTTGGGAAGATCCTCTGGAGAAGGAAATGGCAACACCCTCCAGTATTCTTGCTTGGAGGGTCCCATATGGACAGAGGGGACCTAACGGGCGACAGTCCATAGGGTTACACAGAGTTAGAAACAACTGAAGCGACTTAGCACAAGTACCTTACCTAAGTGGAATCATACAATATTTGCCCTTTTGTATCTGGCTTATTTCACTTAGCTGAATATTTTAAATTTCATTCATGTTGTAACATGTATCAGAATCCCATTCCTTTATAAGGCTGACTAATATTCCACAACATGGATATCCACCTGCAACACAGGAGACCCCAGTTTGATTCCTGGGTTGGGAAGATCCTCTGGAGAAGGGATAGGCTACTCACTCCAGTATTTTGGGCTTCTGTAGTTTCTCAGCTTGTAAAGAATCCACCTGCAATGTGGGAGACCTGGGTTCAATCCCTGAGTTAGGAAGATCCCCTGGAGAAGGGAAAAGCTCCCTATCCAGTATTCTGGCCTGGAGAATTCCATGGACTGTATATTCCATGGGGTCGCAAAGAGTCAGACAGGACTGAGCAAATTTCCCTTTCACTATATGAATACATCACTTTGATTATCCATTTGTCAATGGATATTTTTTTTCCACATTTTTCACTACGATGAATAGTCCAGCTATTGTCAGTAAACTTCTTAGCCATGCAAGGACAAAGAAAAGCTTTTCTACTGAAATTAGTATGAATATGATAATATAAAATATTAGCTAGTTCATAAACAAATTTTATTTAATAAATATTACTAAGCACCTACTCTGTAGCAGACATTCTGCTAGGGGGACAGTGCTGAATGAAAAGAGCTTTTTGATTAATGTACAACGTACAAGGGTGCCTAGAAATATTGGGACAAAGACAGGGAGCTGGCCACACAGACCTGGCAGCCTCCTCAGGTACAATATGGAAGGCAGTTTGCATAGAGTGCTCTGATGGCCTGCCCCACAGGACAACAAGGAGACTAACCCCGACATCCTCTGCTTTGCTCTCTGCTTTGCCATCATATGCTAATCTGGTTAATCCAGCCACCTGAACAACTGTCTCCATGGCCCCATTGTGGATAAGGGCCATGGTACAGCAGGATAGGTCTGTGGAGAGGCAGTCAGGCAGGAAGGGGTGAATATTGTGTCTGGTGAAATTTCCTGGCAAATACAGGTCCACCTGGGCTCCCAAATCTATCTTCACATTCATCAGAAACATGTGCACCTTTAGCTGACTTGTCGTTTTACTGACATCTAGGCTGCAACATGACTATCTAACTCCACGTGAACTTCCACAGTTTAGATATTCATCAGCTTTTGGAATACGCTATATGTGAACATGAGACTGGATTTGAAATTCATTTGCATTGTAACAAGAAATCTCAACATTGTTTCTCAAAGGGAGAAAATGAAGAATAGCTTTAACATCATTTCTTTAAATTTAATATCAGGCCTTTTAAGTATATGCATATGTAGAGCTGATTCATTTTGCTATATAGCAGAAACTAGCACAACAGTGTAAAGCAACTATACTCCAGAAAGAAAATTAAATATATATATTTTTTTAATTTAAAAGATTATTCTTCAAAAATTTTTCATAGTCACTTCAACTGAAAAAGCTGAGGTAAACTGTTGGAAGCAAACTCAAGTTTTCTATTCAAAAATTTGGGAAAAAATATTTGTAATTTTTATACAAATTCAAATAACCTTTCTTATTATTTTGAATTGTATTTGTTTCATTAAAATACGATATTTGAAAATAATATAATATTCCACTTGGATACCTCAGTCGTTTCCCAGTGTCTTCAGTGTGCTGAACAATTAGCATGTTTCTTTATTTTACCATGACGTGAAATCTATTGAGCTCTATGATGACTAATTTTATGTGTCAATTTGGCTGGGTCACAATGCCCATCTGTGGCCAAACATTATTCTAGATGATTCTGTGCAGGTGTTTGGGGGTAAGAATAACATTTAAATCAGTGAATTTTGAATGAAATTGCCCTCCAGCAAGTGCGTGGGCCTCACATCATCAGTTGAAGGTATGAATATACTAAAACACTGATCTTTCCTGAACAAGAGAGAATCCTGTGGCAAACGCCTTTCAGATTTGAAAGTCAAGCATTGGCTTTTCCTGTGTCTTCAGCCTGATGGTTGGACTTGAACTATAACATCAATTCTTTCCTGAATCTCCACCCTGCAGAATTTGTACTTGCCAGCCTCCATAATAAATGAAAGAGGAGAGTGAAAAAATTGGCTTAAAGCTCAACATTCAGAAAACTAAGATCATGGCATCCGATTCCATCACTTCATGGCAAAAAGATGGGGAAACAGTGGCTGACTTTATTTTTCTGGGCTCCAAAATTACTGCAGATGGTGATTGCAGCCATGAAATTAAAAGACACTTACTCCTTGGAAGGAACATTATGACCAACCTAGACAGCATATTGAAAAGCAGAGACGTTACTTTGTCAACAAAGGTCTATCTAGTCAAGGCTATGGTTTTTCCAGTAGTCAGGTATGCATGTGAGAGATGGACTATAAAGAAAGCTGAGTGCTGAAGAATTGATGCTTTTGAACTGTAGTGTTGGAGAGTCCTTTGGAGTGCAAGGAGATCCAACCAGTCCATCCTAAAGGAGATCAGTTCTGGGTGTTGATTGGTAGGTCTGATGTTAAAGCTGAAACTCCACTACTTTGGCCACCTGATGTGAAGTGCTGACTCATTGGAAAAGACCCTGATGCTGGGAAAGACTAATGGCAGGAGGAGAAGGGGACAACAGAGGATGAGATGGTTGGATGGGATCACTGACTTGATGGACATGGGTTTGGGTGGACTCCAGGAGTTGGTGATGGACAGGGAGGCCTGGTGTGTTGTGGTTCATGGGGTTGCAAAGAGTCAGACACGATTGAGCAACTGAACTGAACTGAGCCTCCATAATATCATGAGTTGAATACTTAAAATAAATGTCATTCTACTTACACACACATCCTATTGGTTCTGTTTCTCTGGAAGACCCTAATACAAACACAAATAATAATAGAAAACAACTAGTGCTCCCTATGTAGCAAGACACTATTCCAATCACTTCAAAAAAACTAGCTTTGTAATTATTATTATTATCAATTTCACTCTATATATGTGGTTACAGAAGCCCAGAGGTATTAAGTAACTTGCCCAGGTTCACACACCTATTAAGTACAAAAGTAAGAATATAAACCCAAGTTCTGTTTTATTTCATATGATCTTAATTAGTATGTACTAATAATATACTTTTTCTCTAGATCTGAATAAGAATAGCACTTTTAAAATCACAATTTAAGTTCTATTACTTGGAGTAAAATCACTGTGGATGGAGACGGCAGCCATCAAATTAAAAGAGGCTTGCTCATTGGAAGAAAAGCTATGACCAACTTAGATAGTATATTAAAAAAAAACAGAAACATCACTTTGCCTACAAATGTTCATAGAGTCAAAGCTATGGTTTTTCCAGTAGTCATGTACAGATGTGAGAGTTGGAACATAAAGAAGGCTGAGCACTGAAGAATTGATGCTTTTGAACTGTGATGCTAGAGAACAGTCTTAAGAGTCCCTTGCACTGCAAGGAGATTAAACCAGTCAATCCTAAAGGAAATCAACTCCAAATATGCATTGGAAGGATTGATACTGAAGCTAAAGCTCCAACACTTTGGCCATTTGATGTCAAGAACTAACTTATTAGAAAAGATCCTGATGCTGGGAAAGATCGAGGGCAGGGGGATAAGGAGGTGACAGAAGATGAGATGGTTGGATGTCATCACTGACTTAATGGGCATGAGTTTGAGCCAACTCCAGGAGATGGTGAAGGACAGGGAAGCCTGGCATGTTGCAGTCCATGGGGTTGCAAAGAGTTGGACATGACTTCGTGACTGAAAAACAACAATGGGAATATTAATAAAATCTGTTTGGTAGGACAGAATAGAATAGAATTGTTTAAAGGAATAGAATAGAATAAAGCAGTAATAAAGTTTCACATTATACAGTCAAATCTATCAGGTTTTTTCCTACAATTATTTTAAGCTTAAAAAAAAAAAATGCACCACTATCGCCATGTATCTTTACTGGTATTATGTTATGCTTATATTTACCCATCATGATTTTTTTTATTTTATTTTTAAACTTTACAATATTGTATTAGTTTTGCCAAATATCAAAATGAATCCACCACAGGTATACCTGTGTTCCCCATCCTGAACCCTCCTCCCTCCTGCCTCCCCATACCCCCCCCGGGTCGTCCCAGTGCACCAGCCCCAAGCATCCAGTATCGTGCATCGAACCTGGACTGGCAACTCGTTTCATACATGATATTACACATGTTTCAATGCCATTCTCCCAAATCACCCCACCCTCTCCCTCTCCCACAGAGTCCATAAGACTATTCTATACATCAGTGTCTCTTTTGCTGTCTCGTACACAGGGTTATTGTTACCATCTTTCTAAATTCCATATATATGCGTTAGTATACTCTATTGGTGTTTTTCTTTCTGGCTTACTTCAATCTGTATAATAGGTTCCAGTTTCATCCATCTCATTAGAGCTGATTCGAATGTATTCTTTTTAATGGCTGAGTAATACTCCATTGTGTATATGTACCACATCTTTCTTATCCATTCAGCTGCTGATGGGCATCTAGGTTGCTTCCATGTCCTGGTTATTATAAACAGGGCTGTGATGAACATTGGGGTACATGTGTCTCTTTCCCTTCTGGTTTCCTCAGTGTGTATGCCCAGCAGTGGGATTGCTGGATCATAAGGCAGTTCTATTTCCAGTTTTTTAAGGAATCTCCACACTGTTCTCCATAGTGGCTGTACTAGTTTGCATTCCCACCAACAGTGTAAGAGGGTTCCCTTTTCTTCACACCCTCTCCAGCATTTATTGCTTGTAGACTTATGGATCGCAGCCATTCTGACCGGCATGAAATGGTACCGCATAGTGGTTTTGATTTGCACTTCTCTGATAATGAGTGATGTTGAGCATCTTTTCATGTGTTTGTTAGCCATCTGTATGTCTTCCTTGGAGAAATATCTATTTAGTTCTTTGGCCCATTTTTTGATTGGGTCATTTATTTTTCTGGAGTTGAGCTGTAGGAGTTGCTTGTATATTTTTGAGATTAGTTGTTTGTCAGTTGCTTCAATTGCTATTATTTTCTCCCATTCTGAAGGCTGGCTTTTCACCTTGCTAATAGTTTCCTTTGTTGTGCAGAAGCTTTTAAGTTTAATTAGGTCCCATTTGTTTATTTTTGCTTTTATTTCCAATATTCTGGGAGGTGGGTCATAGAGGATCCTGCTGTGACGTATATCGGAGAGTGTTTTGCCTATGTTCTCCTCTAGGAGTTTTA
Source organism: Bos grunniens (assembly GCF_055505025.1). NCBI lineage: Eukaryota > Metazoa > Chordata > Mammalia > Artiodactyla > Bovidae > Bos > Bos grunniens. Next base: position 79,459,758 of record NC_141179.1, on the reverse strand, counting down.
TAGTTTCTGGTCTTACGTTGAGATCTTTAATCCATTTTGAGTTTATTTTTGTGTATGGTGTTAGAAAGTGTTCTAGTTTCATTCTTTTACAAGTGGTTGACCAGTTTTCCCAGCACCACTTGTTAAAGACATGGTCTTTTATCCATTGTATATTCTTGCCTCCTTTGTCAAAGATAAGGTGTCCATATGTGCGTGGATTTATCTCTGGGCTTTCTATTTTGTTCCATTGATCAATATTTCTGTCTTTGTGCCAGTACCATACTGTCTTGATAACTGTGGCTTTGAAATAGAGCCTGAAGTCAGGTAGGTTGATTCCTCCAGTTCCATTCTTCTTTCTCAAGATCGCTTTGGCTATTCGAGGTTTTTTGTATTTCCATACAAATTGTGAAATTATTTGTTCTAGCTCTGTGAAGAATACCGTTGGTAGCTTGATAGGGATTGCATTGAATCTATAAATTGCTTTGGGTAGTATACTCATTTTCACTATATTGATTCTTCCAATCCATGAACATGGTATATTTCTCCATCTATTAATGTCCTCTTTGATTTCTTTCACCAGTGTTTTATAGTTTTCTATATATAGGTCTTTAGTTTCTTTAGGTAGATATGTTCCTAAGTATTTTATTCTTTCCGTTGCAATGGTGAATGGAATTGTTTCCTTAATTTCTCTTTCAGTTTTCTCATTATTAGTGCATAGGAATGCAAGGGATTTCTGTGTGTTGATTTTATATCCTGCAACTTTACTATAATCATTGATTAGTTCTAGTAATTGTCTGGTGGAGTCTTTAGGGGTTTCTATGTAGAGGATCATGTCGTCTGCAAATAGTGAGAGTTTTACTTCTTCTTTTCCAATTTGGATTCCTTGTATTTCTTTTTCTGCTCTGATTGCTGTGGCCAAAACTTCCAAAACTGTTGAATATGTTGAATAGCAATGGTGAAAATGGGCACCCTTGTCTTGTTCCTGACTTTAGAGGAAATGCTTTCAGTTTTTCACCATTGAGGATAATGTTTGCTGTGGGTTTGTCATATATAGCTTTTATTATATTGAGGTATGTTCCTTCTATTCCTGCTTTCTCGAGAGTTCTTATCATAAATGGGTGTTGAATTTTGTCAAAGGCTTTCTCTGCATCTATTGAGATAATCATATGGTTTTTATTTTTCAATTTGTTAATGTGGTGTATTACATTGATTGATTTGCAGACATTGAAGAGTCCTTGCATCCCTGGGATAAAGCCCACTTAGTCATGGTGTATGATCTTTTTAATGTGTTGTTGGATTCTGATTGCTAGAATTTTGTTAAGGATTTTTGCATTTATGTTCATCAGTGATATTGGCCTGTAGTTTTCTTTTTTGTGGGATCTTTGTCAGGTTTTGTTATTACGGTGATGGTGGCCTCATAGAATGAGTTTGGAAGTTTATCTTCCTCTGCAATTTTCTGGAAGATTTTGAGCATGATAGGTGTTAGCTCTTCTCTAAATTTTTGGTAGAATTCAGCTGTGAAGCCGTCTGGACCTGGGCTTTTGTTTGCTGGAAGATTTTTGATTACAGTTTCAATTTCCATGCTTGTGATGGGTCTGTTAAGATTTTCTATTTCTTCCTGATTCAGTTTTGGGAAGTTGTACTTTTCTAAGATTTTGTCCATTTCTTCCACGTTGTCCATTTTATTGGCATATAATTGTTGATAGTAGTCTCTTATGATCCTTTGTATTTCTGTGTTGTCTGTTGTGATCTCCCCATTTTCATTTCTAATTTTATTGATTTGACTTTTCTCCCTTTGTTTCTTGATGAATCTGGCTAATAGTTTGTCAATTTTATTTATCCTTTCAAAGAACGAGCTTTTGGCTTTGTTGATTTTTGCTATGGTCTGTTTTGTTTCTTTTGCATTTATTTCTGCCCTAATTTTTAAGATTTCTTTCCTTCTACTAACCCTGCGGTTCTTCATTTCTTCCTTTTCTAGTTGCTTTAGGTGTAGGGTTAGGTTATTTATTTGACTTTTTTCTTGTTTCTTGAGGTATGCCTGTATTGCTATGAACTTTCCCCTTAGGACTGCTTTTACAGTTTCCCATAGGTTTTGGGTTGTTGTGTTTTCATTTTCATTAGTTTCTATGCAAATTTTGATTTCTTTTTTGATTTCTTGTGTGATTTGTTGGTTGTTCAGCAGCGTGTTGTTCAGCCTCCATATGTTGGAATTTTTAATAGTTTTTCTCCTGTAATTGAGATCTAATCTTACTGCATTGTGGTCAGAAAAGATGCTTGGAATGATTTCTATTTTTTTGAATTTACCAAGGCTAGATTTATGGCCCAGGATGTGATCTATCCTGGAGAAGGTTCCATGTGTGCTTGAGAAAAAGGTGAAATTCATTGTTTTGGGATGAAATGTCCTATAGATATCAATTAGGTCTAACTGGTCTATTGTATCATTTAACATTTGTGTTTCCTTGTTAATTTTCTGTTTATTTGATCTATCCATAGGTGTGAGTGGGATATTAAAGTCTCCCACTATTATTGTGTTATTGTTAATTTCTCCTTTCATACTTGTTAGCATTTGTCTTACATATTGCGGTGCTCCTGTGTTGGGTGCATATATATTTATAATTGTTATATCTTCTTCTTGGATTGATCCTTTGATCATTATGTAGTGACCATCTTTGTCTCTTTTCACAGCCTTTGTTTTAAAGTCTATTTTATCTGATATAAGTATTGCTACTCCTGCTTTCTTTTGGTCCCTATTTGCATGGAAAATCTTTTCCAGCCCTTCACTTTCAGTCTGTATGTGTCCCCTGTTTTGAGGTGGGTCTCTTGTAGACAACATATGTAGGGGTCTTGTTTTTGTATCCATTCAGCCAGTCTTTGTCTTTTGGTTGGGGCATTCAACCTATTTACGTTTAAGGTAATTACTGATAAGTATGAACCCGTTGCCATTTACTTTATTGTTTTGGGTTCGAGTTTATACATTGTTTTTGTTTTTCCTGTCTAGAGAATATCCTTTAGTATTTGTTGGAGAGCTGGTTTGGTGGTGCTGAATTCTTTCAGCTTTTGCTTGTCTGAGAAGCTTTTGATTTTTCCTTCATATTTGAATGAGATCCTTGCTGGGTACAATAATTTGGGCTGTAGGTTATTTTCTTTCATCATTTTATGTATGTCTTGCCATTCCCTCCTGGCTTGAAGAGTTTCTATTGAAAGATCAGCTGTTATCCTTATGGGAATTCCCTTGTGTGTTATTTGTTGTTTTTCCCTTGCTGCTTTTAATATTTGTTCTTTGTGTTTGATCTGTGTTAATTTGATTAATATGTGTCTTGGGGTGTTTCGCCTTGGGTTTATCCTGTTTGGGACTCTCTGGGTTTCTTGGACTTGGGTGATTATTTCCTTCCCCATTTTAGGGACGTTTTCAACTATTATCTCTTCAAGTATCTTCTCATGGTCTTTCTTTTTGTCTTCTTCTTCTGGGACCCCTATGATTCGAATGTTGTAGCGTTTAATATTGTCCTGGAGGTCTCTGAGATTGTCCTCATTTCTTTTAATTCGTTTTTCTTTTATCCTCTCTGATTCATTTATTTCTACCATTCTATCTTCTAATTCACTAATCCTATCTTCTGCCTCTGTTATTCTACTATTTGTTGCCTCCAGAGTGTTTTTAATTTCATTTATTGCATTATTCATTATATATTGACTCTCTTTTATTTCTTCTAGGTCCTTGTTAAACCTTTCTTGCATCTTCTCAATCCTTGTCTCCAAGCTATTTATCTGTGATTCCATTTTGATTTCAAGATTTTGGATCAATTTCACTATCATTATTTGGAATTCTTTATCAGGTAGATTCCCTATCTCTTGCTCTTGTTTGGTTTGGTGGGCATTTATCCTGTTCCTTTATCTTCTGGGTATTCCTCTGTCTCTTCATCTTGTTTAAATTGCTGAGTTTGGGGTGTCCTTTCTGTATTCTGGCAGTTTGTGGAGTTCTCTTTATTGTGGTGTTTCCTCGCTCTGTGTGGGTTTGTACAGGTGGCTTGTCAAGATTTCTTGGTTAGGGAAGCTTGTGTTGGTGTTCTGGTGGGTGGAGCTGTATTTCTTCTCTTTGGAGTGCAATGAAATGTCCAGTAATGAGTTATGGGATGTCTATGGTTTTGGGGTGACTTTGGGCTTCCTATATCTTGGAGCTCAGGGCTGTGTTTCTTGCTGCTGGAGAATTTGCTTGGGTATGTCTTGCCCTGAAACTTGTTTCACCCAGAGAGTTTTACAGCGTTATATGGAGAAGAGAAGAGTGAGGAGGGAATTAGAGGCGACCCGAATGAGATGAGGTGGAATCAATAGAGGAGAGAGTGGGCTATTCAGTAATCTCTTCCTTATGTGCACTCCACAACTGGACCGCTCAGAGTTGTTCACAGCCTTATACAGAGAAGAGAAGAAGGAGGAAGGTGGCAGAGGTGGCCAGGAGGATCAATGGGGGGAATGAAAAGGAGGGAGACAGATCCAGCCAGTAATCAGTTCCCTAAGTGTTCTCCACCATCTGCAACACACAGAAATTCAGAGTTGGGTAGAGTAGAGAGGGGTTAGGAGGAGACACAGGCGACCTGGTGGAGAAAAAGGAGAGTCCAAAGGGAGAGAGAGCCGTTAAGCCAGTAATCTCGCTCCCTAGTGAAAAATGGGTACTGAAGATTGGGTTCTTAAAGGTACAAAATTGGTAACAAATACATAAAAGCAAAAATTAAAAATCTAGAGTAGAGTTTGGAATTTCAAAAATATGATGTTAAAGAAAATAAGAAGGAAAAGAAAGAGAGAAAAAACGAACAAATAAAAACAAACAAGATCACAAAAATTATAAAGAAAATATAGGTACAAAATTGATAACTAATACCAAAAAGCAAAAGTTAAAAATCTAGAGTAGAGTTTGGAATTTCAAAAATACAATGTTAAAAAAAGAAGAAGAAAAAGAAAGAGAGAGAAAAAAAAACAAACCAGAACAAACAAAGTCGCATAAATTATATATATATATATATATATATATATATATATATATATATATATATATATAAAATACAGGTACAAAATTGATAACAAATACCAAAAAGCATAAATTAAAAATCTAGAGTAGAGCTTGGAATTTCAGATATACAATGTTATTTAAAAGAAGAAGAGAAAGAAACAGAGAAAAATAAAAATAAAAAATAAAAAAGGGTCACAGAAATTATAAAAAAAAAAAAAAAAACTGTAGGTACAAAATTGATAACAAATACCAAAAAGCTAAAATTAAAAATCTAGAGTAGAGTTTGGAATTTCAAAAATACAATGTTAAAGAAAAGAAGGGGAAAAAAAAGGTCAAAAAATTATAAATATATATATATATATATATATATATATGAAGTTTGCTTTAAAAAAATAGGGTCTTTTTTTTTTTTTTTTGCAAAGTAATTGGTTATAAAAGTGGAAATTAAAGGAATAATAGAGGACCTAAAATTTTTTTTAATTAAAAAATAATTTAAAAAGAAAGAAAGAAAGAATGATCGTACAAATAGTAAAAATATATCTAGGACTTTCTCCGTTTTTTTTGTGAGTATTGTGGGTTCAGTTCATTTTCGGCTAGTTCCTTGGTCCGACTTATATTTCTCAAGATCTATAGGCCCCTTCCTATGTAGTTGGTAGTAACCACAGGGTTTTAATGTATTGCCTGTAGCTTCCAAGGCCGTTCCATCTGTTATAGTTTCTTCTGTTTGCTGGTCTCTTCAGTGTCTGGTTTCCATCATGACACAAAGGGGACGGTGGAGGACACTTTTTTTTTTTTAGGCTCACTTGTTCAGTTGTGCTGAGGAGAGGTAAGGAGGAATGCTGCAAACAAATAACACTGGCGTGTGCTGGCAGTGCCTCAGCCACACTGGGTCTGCCCGCCACCCCCCCGTTCACAGTGCCTGTAGCCTCTCTGCCCACGCTGCTCAGACTCTAGGTTGCTCCAACGGGAACCATCCGCAGCCGGCCCTGGGCTGCCTGTACTTCCCAGGTCCAAGCCACTCCGGTTCAGGCACTCGGGTAGTCCTCAGAGGCGCAGACCCTCAGTTGGGCCTGCGTTTTGTGCCCTCCCCAGATCCCAGCAGCTCAGGTGATGAGGTGTTTTGCACGTGCGATTGCTGCAACTTATCGCCTCCCTGCTGCTCGGTTATCTAAGTGTGCACCGGCACACTTTCTCAGGCAGATGTTGACCGTCCAGACCCCCAGGAAGTTTTAGTTGGCAAAAAGGCCTGCTTACAGTTTTATAGATAATGTCTCTCTGGGGCTGCGATTGTCCCCTTCTGGCTCTGGCTGCCTATCACTGGAGGGGGATGGTCTGCTGCCGGCTATCTCTGTTCAGTCCTTTGTTCCGTGTGCGGGCCTGGCGGTCTCATAGGTTAGGGCTGGCTTTTCGCGTGGTAGATATCCCACAGTCTGGTTTGCTAGTCCAAATTATTTCGCTCAGATAGCGCTCAGGGTATTCAGGCCAGATTCTTGCAATGCAGCCCACGCTGTGCCTCCCTGCCCAGCCCCCACTTGCTAATGGCAGATGCAGGCGTCTGCGCTGCTTCTCCACTGGGGGAGTTTCCGTAGGGCTCGCAATGTGCGGGCTTTAATTGTTTATTTATTTTTCCTCCCTGTTATGTTGCCCTCTGTGCTTCCAAGGCTCGGCACAGATTCGGCAGTGAGAAGGTTTCCTGGTGTTTGGAAACTTCTAAGACTCCCTTCCCAGGATGGAACTCCATCCCTCCCTCTTTTGTCCCTTTTTTTGTCTTTTATATTTTTTCCTACCTCCTTTCGAAGACTTGGGTTGCTTTTCTGGGTGCCTGACGTCCTCTGCCAGCATTCAGAAGTTGTTTTGTGGCCCATCATGATTTTTAAACAAAACGCCCACAAAATATCCATTAAATATATGTACCACATCTTTTTTATTTATTCATCTATTTATGGACAATTAGGTTGATTCCATAACTAGGGTATGTAAATAACACTTCTTTGAACTTTAGGGTACATATGTCTTTTCAAATAAGTGTTTTTGTTTTCTTAGGATAAATACCCAGGAGTGGAATTGTCAAACTGCATGGTATTCCCATTTTTAATCTTTTGAGAAACCTCCAATTATTTATCATAGTGGTTGCTTTAATTTACATCCCATGCACGTGCAAAAAGGGTTCCCTTTTCTTCACATTTCACCAACACTTATTATTTCTTGTCTTTTTTAATTTTCTATTCTAACAAGTATGAGGTGATACTTCACAGAGGTTTTACACAACCATAAAAAAAAAGATGAAAATTTGCCATTTGTATCAACATGGATGGTGGACCTGTAAAGTACAATGCTTAGTGAGATAAATTAGATAGAAAAAACAAATATTGTATATTTCCTCACACACACATGCATATATATATATATTTATACATATATAAATATATTGCAAAAAGGCAACAGCTGTCTGAAGAGGCCTTACAAATAGCTGAGAAAAAAGGGAACAAAACAGCAAAGGAGAAACGGAAAGATATAAGCATCTGAATGCAGAGTTCTGAAGAATAGCAAGGAGAAATAAGAAAGCCTTTCTCAGGAATCAATGCAAAGAAAGAGAGGACAACAATGAAATGGGAAAGACTAGAGATCTCTTCAAGAAAATTAGAGATACCCAGGGAACACTTCATGTAAAGATGGGCTTGATAAAGGACAGAAATGGTATGGACCTAACAGAAGCAGAAGACATTAAGAAGAGGTGGCAAGAATACACAGAAGAACTGTACAAAAAAGATCTTCACAGCCCAGATAATCACGATGGTGTGATCACTCACCTAGAGGCAGAAATCCTGGAATGTGAAGTCAAGTGGGCCTAGAAAGCATCACTACGAACAAAGCTAGTGGAGGTGATGGAATTCCAGTTGAGCTATTTCAAATCCTAAAAGATGATGCTGTGAAAGTGCAGCACTCAATATGTCAGCAAATTTGGAAAACTCAGCAGTGGCCACAGGACTGGAAAAGATCAATTTTCATTCCAATCCCAAAGAAAGGCAACGCCAAAGAACGCTCAAACTACTGCACAATTGCACGCATCTCACATGCTAGTAAAGTAATGCTCAAAATTCTCCAAGCCAGGCTTCAACATTATGTGAACAGTGAACTTCCAGATGTTCAAGCTGGTTTTAGAAAAGGCAGAGGAACCAGAGATCAAATTGCCAACATCCATTGGATAGGCAAAAAATTAAGAGAGTTCCAGAAAAACATCTATTTCTGCTTTATTGACTATGCCAAAGCCTTTGACTGTGTGGGTCACAATAAGCTGTGAAAAATTCTGAAAGAGATGGGAATACCACACCCCTAACCTGCCTCTTGAGACACCTGTATGCATGTCAGGAGTAACAGTTAGAACTGGACATGGAAAAACAGACTGGTTCCAAATAGGAAAATGAGTATGTCAAGGCTGCATATTGTTACCCTGCTTATTTAACTTATATTTAGAGTACATCATGAGAAACGCTGGGCTAGATAAAGCACACTGGAATCAAGATTGCCTGGAGAAATATCAGTAACCTCAAATATGCAGATGACACCACCCTTATGGCAGAAAGTGAAAAAGGACTAAAGAGCCTCTTGATGAAAGTGAAAGAGGAGAGTGAAAAAGTTGGCTTAAAGTTCAACATTCAAAAACTCAGATCATGGCATCTGGTCCCATCACTTCATGGCAAATAGATGGGGAAACAGTGGAAACAGTGACTGAATTTATTTTCATTTTTTTGGGGGGGTGGGGGCTCCAAAATCACTGCATATGGTTATTGCAGCCATGAAATTAAAAGATGCTTACTCTTTGGAAGGAAAGTTATGACCAAGCTGGACAGCATTTGAAAAAGCAGAGACATTACTTTGCCAACAAGGGTCCCTCCAGCCAAGGTTATGGTTTTTCCAGTAGTTATGTACAGGTGTGAAAATTGGAGTATAAAGAAAGCTGAGTTCTTAAAAATTGATGGTTTTGAACTATGGTTTTGGAGAAGACTCTTGAGAGTCCCTTGCACTGCAAGGAGTTTCAGCCAGTCCATCCTAAAGGAGATCAGTCCTGGGTATACCTTGGAAGGACTGATATTGAGCTGAAACTCCAATACTTTGGCCACCTGATGTGAAGAGCTGACTCATTTGAAAAGACCCTGATGCTGGGAAAGATTGAGGGCAGGAGGAGAAGGGGACGACAGAGGATGAGATGGTTGGATGGCATCACGGACTCAATGGACATGGATTTGGGTGAACTCCGTGAGTTGGTGATGGACAGGGAGGCCTGGCGTGCTGTGGTTAATGGGGTCAGAAAGAGTCAGACACGACTGAGCCACTGAACTGAACTGACATGTGTGTGTGTATGTGTGTGTGTGTCCATCAAAAGCTCTTTCAAGCTTGAAATACATTAGAGATAAGTCCAAGGGTCTGTGTTACTATAAACAGGCTCTGTGGACCACTCTGTTTGTCAGAGTTGAACACAAATAGATCCTTAGTTCCTGAGATACACATAGCTCCTTGTATCAAGGCCATTCCCAAAAGTGGTGTGTAGAGCCAAGGCTTTCATTCCATTTATGAGGTTGAACATAAAACCCCACATCATTATTGTACCAACTCCTATTGATGGAAGCTAAAGTTGCAAACAATGGCATTTTAATAGTCCAATTCCACTGACCAGCAGAAAAATAAAATATATATTAGTTCTGTTCAGTTCAGTCGCTCAGCCACAGCATGCCAGGCCTCCCTGTCCATCACCGACTCCTGCAGTCCACCCAAACTCATGTCCATCGAGTCGTTTAAATATATATTAGTTCAGTTCAATCCAGGCACTCAGTCGTGTCCAACTCTTTGTGACCCCATAAACCTCAGCACACCAGGCCTCACTGTCCACACCAATTCCAGGAGTTTACTCATTGAGGCGGTGATGCCATCCAACCATTTCATCCGCTGTCCTCCCCTTCTCCTCCTGCCTTCAAACTTTCTCAGGATCAGGATCTTTTCAAATGAGTCACCTCTTTCCATCAGGTGGCTAATGTATTGGAGGTTCAGCTTCAACATCAGTCCTTCTAATGAATATTCAGGACTGATTTCCTTTAGAATTGACTGTTTGGATCTCCTTGAGTCCAAGGGACTCTCAAGAGTCTTCTCTAACACCATAATTCAAAATCATCAATACTTCGGTGCTCAGCTTTCATTATAATCCAACTTTCACATCCATATATGACTACTGGAAAAATCATAGCCTTGACTAGATGGACATTTTTTTTTTTTTTTTTTGGCAAAATAATGTCTGTTTTTTAATATGCTCTCTAGTTTGGTCATAACTTTTCTCCCAAGGAGTAAGAGTCTTAATTTAATGGCTGGAGTCACCATCTGCAGATATTTTGGAGCCTCCCAAAATAAAATCTGTCACTGATTGACTGTTTCTCCATCTATTTGCCATGAAGTGATGAGACAGGATGCCATGATCTTAGTTTTCTGAATGTTGAGCTTTAAGCCAACACTTTCACTCTCCTCTTTCACTCTCCTCTTTCACCTTCATCAAGAGGCTCTTATTTCTTTTTCACTTTCTGACATAAGGGTGGTGTCATCTGCATATCTGAGGTTATTGATATTTCTCCTTGCAACCTTGATTCCAGCTTGTGGTTCATCTAGCCCAGCGTTTCTTATGATGTGCTCTGCATATAAGTAATCAGGATGACAATATATAGCCTTGACTTACTCCTTTTCTTATTTGGAACCAGTCTGTTTTTCCATGTCCAGTTCTAACTGTTGCTTCCTGATCTGCATACAGATTTCTCAAGAGGCAGGTCAGAGGGTGTGGTATTCCCTTTCTTTCAGATTTGTCCACAGTTTATTGTGATCCAAGCAGTGAAAAGCTTTGGCATAGTAAATAAAGCAGGAATAGATGTTTTTCTGGAACTTTCTTACTTTCTATGGTGATCCAGCAGATGTTGAAAATTTGATCTCTGGTTCCTCTGCCTTTTTGAAAACCAGCTCGAACCTCTGAAAGTTCATGGATCACATATTGTTGAAGGCTGGCTTTAAGAATTTTGAGCATTACTTTACTAGCATTTGAGATGTGTGCAATTGTGCAGTAGTTTGAGCATTCTTTGGCATTGCTTTTTTCTGGGATTGGAATGAAAACTGACCTTTTCCAGTCCTGTGGCCACTGCTGAGTTTTCCAAATTTGCTGGCATATTGATTGCACCACTCTCACAACATCATCTTTTAGAATTTGAAATAGCTCAACTGGAATTCCATCACCTCCACTAGCTTTGTTCGTAGTGATGTTCCTAAGGCCCACTTGACTTCACATTCCAGAATGTCTGGCTCGAGGTGAGTTATCACACCATCGTGGTTATCTGGGTCATGAAGACGTTTTTGTACAGTTCTATGTATTCTTGCCAGCTCTTCCTAATATCTTCTGCTTCTGTTAGGTCCATACCATTTCTGTCTTTTATTGAGCCCATTTTGCATGAAATGTTCCCTTGGTATCTCTAATTTTCTTAAAGAAATCTCTAATCTTTCACATTCTAATGTTTTCTTCTATTTCTTTGTACTGATTGGTGAGGAAGGCTTTCTTATCACTCCTGGCTATTCTTTGGAACTCTGCACTCAAACGGGTATACCTTTCCCTTTCTCCTTTGCTTTTTGCTTCTCTTCTTTTCACAGCCTTTTGTAAGGCCTCCTCAGAGAGCCATTTTGCTTTTTTGCTTTTCTCTTTCTTGGGGATGGTCTTGCTCCCTGTCTCCTGTACAGTGTCATGAACCTCTGTCTATAGTTCATCAGGCATTCTGTCTATCAGATCTAGTCCCTTAAATCTATTTCCCACTTCCACTGTATAGTAGTAAGGGGTTTGATTTAGGTCATATCTAAATGATCTAGTGGTTTTCCCTACTTTCTTCAATTTAAGTCTGTATTTTGCAATTAGGTGTTCATGAGCAGAGGCACAGTCAGCTCCCAGTCTTGCTTTTGCTGACTGTATAGAGCTCCCCATTTTTGTCTGCAAAGAATATAATCAATCTGATTTTGGTGTTGACTAACTGATGATGTCCACATGTAGAATCTTATCTTGTGTTGTTGAAAAAGGTTCTTGCTATCACCAATGTGTTCTCTTGTGAAGACTTTGTTGGCCTTTGCCTGGTATTTTGTATTCCAAGGCCAAATTTGTCTGTTACTCCATGTACGTTTTAACTTCTTCCTTTTGCATTCCCGTCCCCTATGATGTAAAGGTCATCTTTTTTTGGTGTTAGGTCTAGAAGGTCTCTTAGGTCTTTACAGAACCTTTCAGCTTTTTTGCCATTAGTCGTTAAGGTATAGACTTGGATTATTGTGTTATTGAATGGTTTACCTTGGAAATGAACAGAGGTCATTGTGTCGTTTTTGAGATTGCACCCGAGTACTGCATTTCGGATTCTTCTGTTGACTCTGAGGACTACTCCAATTCTTATAAGGGATTCTTGCCCATAGTAGTAGGTGTAATGGTCATCTGAATGAAATTCATCCATTCCAGTCCATTTTAGTTTTTAATTCCTAAAATGTCAAAGTTCATTCTTACCGTCTCCTGTTTGACCACTTTCAATCTACCTTGCTTGATTCATAGACCTAATATTCCAGGCTCCTATGCAATATTGTTCTTACAGCATTGACCTTTACTTCCATCACCAGTCACATCCACAGTTGGGTGTTTTTTGTGTTTGTTTATTTGTTTGTTTTTGTTTTGTCCCCATCTCTTCATTCTTTCTGGAGTTATTTATGCATTCTTCTCCAGTAGCATATTGGGCACCTACCGACCTGGAGAATTTATCTTTCAGTGTCTTATACTTTTGCCTTTTCATACTGTTCCAAATTTTACTTTGGAGGATGGTGGGACTTGGTTACAGAACTTACACAGGACTAAGGAAACAGACTCTTGGAGGGCACAAACAAAACCTTGTGTGCACCAGGACCCAGGAGAAAAGAGCAGTGATCCCACAGCCTTGACATATTCCTTTCCCCATTTGGAACAAGTCTGTTGTTCTATGTCCAGTTCTAACTTTTGTTTCTTGGCCTGCATACAGATTTCTCAGGAGGCAAGTAGGGTGGTCTGTATGTCCATTTCTTGAAGAATTTTACACAGTTTGTTGTGATCCACACAGTCAAACTCTTTGGCATAGTCAATAAAGCAAAAGTAGATGTTTTTTCATAATTCTCTTGCTTTTTCTATTATCCAATGGATGTTGGCAAATTGATCTCTGGTTCTTCTGAGTTTTCCTAATCCAGCTGGAACATCTGGAATTTCACAGTTCACATACTGTTGAAGCCTGACTTGGAGAATTTTGAGGGGCATATGAAAGGAATGAATTCAGTGAGTCCAGAAAGCTTGCATCTTCCCATACACAGAATGCTATTTTTTTTTTTTAACTTGATACATGGTCTTTGATGTTCACACTGCCTGTTCCCTTTGTTGCAAACTTCTATATACCCTGACTTCCCCTCCTGCCTCCTTAGAGCAGTTTTCTCAGAGTTGCTGAGGTGCTGTCTCCTGGGCTCAGAGTCCTATACATTCCCACCAAATAAAATGACTCTTTATTTTCAGGTTGTGACTATATCTTTTAATCAACAGGATTTTCCAGGCAAGAATACTGAATGGACTGCATTTTCTACCCCCAGGTACTTCCCTACCTACAGATAGAACTCCCATCTCTTGCATCTCTTGCAATAGCAGATGGATTTTATTACCACTTCGCCACCTGGAAAGCCCCTATGGATATCATTACAGCTCCTCAATTGCACCTCCAGAAATCCTCTCCTCCAAAAATTAATGTATTTGCAATAGAAGGAAATTAGGGTTTCCCATTCTGAGAGTAAAAATATAAGCGAGTGGAAAATAATTGAGGACAAGAAAATATCCAGTCACTTTTGAAAAATCCAACCTGTTACATTGGACAGATATATGATTAAATTATTGCTTTATCTAAAGAGAGAGTACATTCATTAGAAGAGGAGTTGACCAGCAATACAACCACACACACACACTTAACCTTCTAAAATTAGGCTATATGCAAAAGTTCCATTTCAAACGTGTTATATGTAGTAAGGAACTATGGATTATTAAGGCAGCTTAACCAGATGCCACTAAATATTCAAAATTTAGCCTCCCTCCCCCCCACCAGTTACCCATTTCCATATCCACCAAGCAAGCTCAAACGTAGCATATGCCCCCACACACTAATGTAGATATTCTTCAGGGGCCTGAATGAATGAGGTCATGTGTTTCAATATCTATAGAAACTACATTTGTTATTCATTCAATCATGTTTGACTCTTGCAATTCCAAGGACTGCAGCATTCCAGGCTTCCTTGTTCTTTACTATCTCCTAGAGTTTGCTCATCCAGTCATCTCATCCTCTGTCATCCCCTTCTCCTCCTGCCTGTATATTTCCAATTAGTTGGCACCTTGAATCAGGTGGCTAACATACATATCTAGTGATAAAAATAATAAATGAATAATAAAACCATAAACTCTACTTTCATGTATTATCCTTTGGTGAGTTTTGGGAGGCTTTTAGATATCATTGTCCTGTGATATTGTTTGGTTCAAGTGAAAACCATCAATCCAATTGTCTTTAACACGAATATTCTGTACTTGACAACATAGCTAGATTCAGTAGTGTCTGAAATAAATATTTTTGTAAGAATTTTTGGCAATTGCTCATCTTTCTCTCATGACACTTTAAGTCCATGGACTAAACTTTCAAACATTAATGCATCTGCTTTGGTGAATATCCAGCTGATTTACACTTGTACTCTTATCTCCATTCTCTGCTGCTGCCTTGCTTCAGTCGTGTCCGACCCTGTGCGACCCCATAGACCAGGCATCCCCGTCCCTGGGATTCTCCAGGCAAGAATACTGGAGTGGGTTGCCATGTCCTTCTCCAGTGCCTGAAAGTGAAAAGTGAAAGTGAAGTCGCTCAGTCGTGTCCGACCCTTCGTGACCCCATGGACTGCAGCCTACCAGGCTCCTCTGTCCATGGGATTTTCCAGGCAAGAGTACTGGAGTGGGGTGCCATTGCCTTCTCCCTCCATTCTCTGCATAGGTGGAAATAAATATTCACCTGAGTGCCGGGAGCCAGCGTGAGGAACTCTGCCAGTAGCAAAGGTCATGAGGAAGGAGGCTCGGCATACGCAAAGGCAGGATCGAGCCTCAGGAGTCCCCCTGGAAATTCTTGAGCATCTACCCCCAAAATCAGAGTCTGCCTACTTTCTGCTTTGTGCTCTCACCTACATCTCTGACTTTAAGGGGGGCTGTCCCCCACTACTTCTCTCTGAAAAAAAGAGTTAACTTACAGCTCCAGTTAATAAAGTTCCTGGGTGTGATAGTGTTTCATCCTACAAACTCCTTTGGAAGTCCTCTAGCCTGCCTGAATAGGTTTTTCCGGCCACATGTGATTGTTCAGAGCCTCCCAACTGTGAGAGGCATGAGATGTTCTTAACTGTCTAAATACAGATTCCTTTGAGGAGTTAAAAGATTGATTAGAAACTGTACTGGTGAAGGATTTTTCACTTGTTGGGCCAATGTTTGCTGCTAAGTTTCCATATCCTTTACCTAC
Source organism: Bos grunniens (assembly GCF_055505025.1). Classification (NCBI taxonomy): domain Eukaryota; kingdom Metazoa; phylum Chordata; class Mammalia; order Artiodactyla; family Bovidae; genus Bos; species Bos grunniens. Next base: position 79,444,185 of record NC_141179.1, on the reverse strand, counting down.
TATATCCCTGGCAGTATATTGATTAATATAATTGGTGTAAGTAGTAGCTTTAGTGTTTGTAACTTTGGACCCTTGAGTTAATTCTTTTTCTTGTTGTAGCCCACCACACCTTTGCTCTGTAGGAATGCAACTTTATCTAATGATTTTGGAGGGTGGTGCCTGACTAATCACCTTTAGAGAAAAATAAGTTTTCTCAAGAAAGGATCTTAAAATGTTAACAGGCCTCCGGGCCAGAAGATGATGCAAATCACCTAAACTTTTGCATATGATAAGTTTGCAGGAAGAAAGCCTGGCTTACTGCATGACTCTACCCCTTCCGCCATTATCCTCTATGCATAACTTAAGGTATAAAAACTACTTTGGAAAATAAAGTGCAGGCCTTGTTCACCAAAACTTGGTCTCCCCATGTCGTTCTTTCTCTCACCTTCTGGCTGAATTATTCAGCCTCTTTTCTCCACTAAATTTTCCCACTGAGCTATCCTTATTTAACTACTCTTTATATCTTTAATTAACACTTAAATAAGCTGTTGTTTCCTGATCGCCGATGCCGTCTCCCCTTCGAATTCCCTGGATCCACCGAGGCTGGACCCCAGCACTTGAGTACATCATAGACTTAGTGGCGGTTACTAACTCGCCAGGTAGTCTCTTTTCAAGCCATATGGGTGATCAGACAATTGGATGGTATCAATTAGTAAAGTTGATTCCAAAGAGAAGCAAATTGGGTATAATATAGTTTAGGATAAACAAGTTGAAAACTAAAAATGTGTTATAATCACGCTTGTCTTTTTTTCCCCCCTCTCCAAAGGTGACCTGTTTTCCTCCATGACACAGCTACTTTCTTTCATTTGTCAAGACAGTGAAAGATTATTATCTCACTGATTTCACACAAAATACTTGCCTTTCTATTCAAGTGAATATGGGTAATGCGTTTAGCCATGGTCAGATAAAATATTTACCAAAAGGGCACTCCAGAGATTATAAAAAACTTTATTTTGCAAATAAGCAAATGAAGGTCTCACAAAAGTCATATGACGTGTGGTCTTGTAACCATTTGGTGGCAAAGCTGCAGGTTGACAAACGGGAGATTAGTCCCATGATAAATGACCTCAAGAGAAATAAAACTGAGATTTTATCAAGGGTAGAATTGACTCCAAGTTAACCTAGATTAATATTCACTGATCTTTCCAGTTTCCAAAGTGTATTCAAAGTCACAATCAACCGCAGGACATTATTTAATGTCTCTGTGAACGTTCCTAGTGCCCCAGTTTAAGAATATATGCCAACACTTGCTCACTTGACTCACCTACACACTGGCAATATCTGATATGACATGATTTATATAGCATGCATTTAACTTAAGGTTTTATTTGCCTACTACATTTGGAATGCAAATATACCTGGGAGATTCTTACAAGTCTGTAAACACTCGGTAACTCTTCACAGTGAAGGAACTCTTCTCTCTCTAAAGAGATATTTGTTAATTCATTAGTTTCTTTGATCATGTATTTAATGAGTACATACTTCTATAAGAGACTTGCTAAAAGTTGGTGGAATCATGCAGATAAATAAAAAGAATTTCTGTATTCACAAATTTTAGTCTATTGGGAGAAAAAATGATAGAATGTGATGTGTCATAGGGGTTTTGTGAAGACATGCTCTTGCTATGCAGATGACTGGAAACTAGTTGTATTTAGGAGGGACAGGGTAGGGGAGAATTAGGAATGTTTTCAGGAACAGTTAGAATTGGACATGGTTAACTGATTGGTTCAAGATTGGGGAAAGAGTATGTCAAGGAGAAATATCAGTAACCTCAGATACACAGATGACACCACCCTTATTGGTAGAAAGTGAAGAGGAACTAAAGACCCTCTTGATGAAAGTGAAAGAGGAGAGTGAAAAAGCTGGCTGACAACTCAACATTCAAAAAGCTAAGATCATGGCATATGGTCCCATCACTTCATGGCAAGTAGATGGGGAAACAATGGAAACGGTGACAGACTTTCTTTACATGGGCCCCAAAGTCACTGAAGATGGTGACTACAACCATGAAATGAAAAAACACTCGCTTCTTGGTAGAAAAGCCGTGACAAAGATAGATAGCATATTAGAAAGCAAAGACATTACTTTGCAGACAAAGTTTCATCTAGCCAAAGCCATGGTTTTTTCCAGTAGTCATGTATGGATGTGAGAGTTAGGCCATAAGGAAGGCTGAGTGCCAAAGAACTGATGCCTTTGAACTGTGGTGTTGAAGAAGACTCTTGAGAGTCCCTTGGAATACAAATAAATCAAATCAAAGGAACTCAGTCCTGAATATTTATTGGAAGGATTGAAGCTGCAAATGAAGCTCCAAAATTTTTGGTCACATGATGTGAAGAGCCAACTCGTTGGTAAAGACCCTGATGTTAGGAAAGATTGAAGCCAGGAGAAGAAGCTGATGACAGAGGGTGAGATGGTTACATGGCACCACCAACTTGATGGACATGAGTTTGAGCAAACCCTGGGAGTTGTTGAAGGACAGGGAAGCCTGGGATGCAGCAGTCCATGGGGTTGCAAAGAGTCAGACATGACTGAGTGACTGAACAAAACAACTAGGAACAATCCACAGACAGTTTTGAAGAGAGAATATTAAAGGAAAATATGAGGGAATTTTAGTTTGAAGGGGATGAGGAGAAAGGGGGAAGAGGAGGGCCGAAAATCAGGTATTCAGGGCTGTCAGCTGCTCATCTGGCCTCATCCAGTGACACCTGAGATTTGCTTGAGCCAGGAGCTGACAATGTGTATAGACTTATAACTGTATCATATTCCAGAGTGAATACAAAACTAGCATAAAGCATCAATTACACAGTGCTGAATCATTGAAATGAGACTCCAATAAACGAGGAAAGAGACAGCACAGATAAACATCAGTGAGGTCCAGGACTTGGAGACACAGCTCCCAAGTTCCTTCCTCAGGGACATAGGATGCTGTTTGTATTTTCAATCATGAATTACCAGATGCTTACAAGACCTGGACTTAGGAAAGCCACATTAATGTCCAAGGAAGGCTGGGTGGCCAAAATTAGGCTGTCTGACCAAGAGCAACAGAAGAAACCAAGAAAACCTAATGTGAGATCAAGTTCATGTGTCCGATGCATGGAGAAGCCAAACAAACCAAAACGTTGGATTTTGGAGCAGGGAAAAGTTTATTGCAGAGTCACTCAAGGAGACAGGTGGCTCATGACCTAAAAAGCCCCAAGTTCCCTGAAGGGTTTGGCCAAGCATTTTTAAAAGTCAGGTGTGGGAGGGGCGGGTCCCAGCCTAGGTTGTGCTGATCAGCTCATGCACTATTCTCCAACTGGCTGATGGGAGGGAGCAGGGTGATGTCCCAGAGGTTAACTCTATCAGTTCTTAAGTTCCAGAAGGCCCTGGGGCTATGTGCTCATGGTCATCCAGTAGTTAACATCTTCTATTTGGTAGGGGCTTTTCCCATCTGGACTTCCCTGATGGCTCAGAAGGTAAAGCTTCTGTCTACAATGTGAGAGACCTGGGTTCATTCCCTGGGTTGGGAAGATTCCCTGGAGAAGGAAATGGCAACCCACTCCAGTACTCTTGCCTTGACAATCCCGTGGATGGAGGAGCTTGATGCAGGCTACTGTCCATGGAGTTGCAAACAGTCGGGCACGACTGAGCAACTTCACTTTCACTTTCACTTCCCCATCTGTAAAACAAGTCAGGTAAAGCCCATCTGATAAGGTTATCTATAAAAAGACACTTCTGTAGAGATGATGAAGTGCATAATATAGGGGAAGCTGGTCCTTGGAAGGGCACATAGGATCCTGTTTGGGTACAATTACAGAAACTGGGTGCAAATCATCTATCAGTTTCATTTTTTGTTTGTTTAATAATTTTATTTATTTTTGCCTGTGAGTCTTCATTGCTATGTGGGCTTTTATCTAGTTGTAGCAAGTGGGGGCTATTCTCTAGTTGTGGTAAGTGGGCTTCTCATTGTGGTGGCTTCTCTTTTTGTGGCTCCCAGGCTCTAAAGCAGAGGCTCAAAAGTTGAGGTTCATGGGCTTAGTTGCTCCATGGGACATGGTATCTTCCCAAGTCAGGGATTGAACCCATGTGTCCTGCACTGGCAGGTGGATTCTTAACCTCTGAGCCACCAGGCAAGCCAGGTTTTTTTTTTTTTTGCTTGTTTTTTCTTATGACCAACATTAATAAACTAGCACAGAAGGCACACCATGTCTCTCTCAGACCCTGGCACAGGAATATCTATCACTAGCTAGTTGACTTCATCCCGGACTAGACAGGATCAGCACCTTGGCTCTAGATGTCCCTGAAATAAGCACAGAATTCTAACAAGTCAGCTGAGGTTAATTTTGTACTCACATACATAACCTGCACTTCCTCAGGTCATGAGGGGACAATTAAAAATGAAATGTTAAAACAATGATAGGAAATATCTTTTGGCTCCATCTCTATAACTCTTCCCTACCTATCCCTATTCAAATATTTCCCTTTCAGCCCTGGCTAGCCTTCAGAAGATCCCTGAAATCTTGGTCACTGGCTGCAACTGAGCTTGGGACCTGCATTTTCTCCTGGGGCCAGACTTGGTTGCCACTAAGTACATCCGAAAGTATTAACACATCCAAATGATGGTTGACTAGTCTCTGTTGCTAGAGATAGAAGATTCTTTTTCCAGCCTCAATGATGATGTTCTCAGACACAAAAGGGAGAATCACTGCTTTCTTCCTGCCAGTTAAGTTAAAGCTGGATACTCTGGACCTTGGCTGCTAATGTGGGACTGGTCACATATAAACTCAGCACCACTGTTGTAAGTGGTTCTCTACTCAGATTAAAGGACTTCACTTGATGAACTTGCCAGCAGCTGAAATGGAAAGGATATTGAGTCAAGTTAGAACATAAATCATGCAGTGCCTATAATGTCTCTGTGAAGGCTTGCTTGCAAGGTCTTCTCCTAAGTTTCTGCTGATGAACTCAAATTCACTAAAACTGCTGCTTCTCTGAAAGATTGATCTTTCTCTTTGAGAAAGTGTTTATCAGGGTGGACAATAACTAGGATTCAAAGGACAAGTTAGCAATTCAGCTCCTGACTTGAAAAACCACTGTAGTAAGCCCCTCTCCAATCACAACAAAAATAACACTTAGAAACTCATAAGTAACCAACCTGGCTTTTTGATTGAGCAATATACTGTCAGGATTAATTAAGCAATGTCGAGAATTATTCCTATCTGTTCAGTTCAGTTCAGTCCCTCAGTTGTGTCTACCTCTTTGTGACCCCATGAACCACAGCATGCCAGGACTCCCTGTCCAACACCAACTCCCAAAGTTTGCACAAACTCATGTCCATTGAGTCTGTGATGCCATCCAAACATCTTATCCTCTGTTGTCCCCTTCTCCTCTCGTCTTCAAACTTTCCCAGCATCAGGGTCTTTTCCAATGAGTCAGCTCTTCCTATCAGGTGGTCAAAGTTTTGGAGATTCAGCTTAAGCATCAGTCCTTCCAATGAACACCCAGGACTGATCTCCTTTAGGATGGACTGGTTGAGTCTCATTGCAGTCCAAGGGACTCCCAAGAGTCTTCTCCAACACCATAGTTCAAAAGCATCAACTCTTCAGCACTCAGCTTTCTTTATAGTCCAATTCTCACATCCATGCATGAATACTGGAAAAACCATAGCCTTGACTAGATGGACCTTTGTTGGCAAAGTAATGTCTCTGCTTTTTAATATGCTGTCTAGGTTAGTCATAACTTTCTTTCCAATGAGTAAGTGTCTTTTAATTTAATGGCTGCAATCACCATCAGCAGTGATTTTGGAGCCCCAAAAAATAAAATCAGTCACTGTTTCCACCGTTTCCCATCTATTTGCCATGAAGTGATAGGATCGGATGCCATGATCTTAGTTTTTTGAATGTTGAGCTTTAAGTCAACTTTTTCCACTCTCCTCTTTCACTTTCATCAAGAGGCTTTTTAGTTCTTCTTCACTTTCTGCCATAAGGGTGGTGTCATCTGCATATCTGATGTTATTGATATTTCTCCCGGGAATCTTAATTCCAGGTTGTGCTTCTTCCTGCCCAGCATTTCTCATGATGTACTCTGCATATAAGTTAAATAAACAGGGTGTCAATATACAGTCTTGACACACTCATTTTCCTATTTGGAACCCGTCTGTTGTTCCATGTTCAGTTCTAACTGTTCCTTCCTAACTTGCATACAGATTTCTCAAGAGGCAGGTCAGGTGATCTGGTATTCCCATCTCTTGTAGAATTTTCCACAGTTTATTGTGATCCACACAGTCAAAGGCTTTGGCACAGTCAATAAAACAGGAGTTGATGTTTTTTTTCTGGAACTCTCTTGCTTCCTTGATGACCCAGCAGATGTTGGCAATTTGATCTCTGGTTCCTCTGCCTTTTCTAAAACCAGCTTGAATATCTGGAAGGTCACAGTTCATGTACTGTTGAAGCCTTGCTTGGAGAATTTTGAGCATTACTTTGCTAGTGGGTGAGATGAGTGCAATTGTGTGGTAGTTTGAACATTCTTTGGCATTGCCTGTCTTTGGGATTGGAATAAAAACTGACCTTTTCCAGTCCTGTGGCCACTGCTGAGTTTTCTAATTTGTGGCATATTGAGTGCAGCACTTTAACAGCATCATCTTTTAGGATTTGAAGTAGCTCAACTGGATTTCCATCACATCCACAAGCTTTGTTCAAAGAAATGCTTTCTAAGGCCAACCTGACCTCACATTCCAGGATGTCTGGCTCTAGGTGAATGATCACACCATTGTAATTATCTGGTTCGTGAAAATCTTTTTTGTATACTTCTTCTCTGTTCTCTTGCCACCTCTTCTTAATATCTTCTGCTCATTACCTTTATATAAGAAAGAGATTGATGCATGGACAAATAAATACATTTATGATTGTGTTTATATTAGACTCTCAATAGAGACCCAAGAGAGTAATAGAAGTTGTTACACAAACATTAGGTATTGACACGTGAGAAGAAGTAGAGGTAGAAATGCAGTTTGAAATAAGCTGTATAGTATTTATTTATGACCTATATGAATCCAATATCCTAAAATAAAAATAAAGGCTGAATCACTTAAATTTTTTTAGTAAGTGTTTATTGTAGTTTATGGCAGAAAATGTGAGGGACAGAATGCAAAAACTCTTTTTCAGAGATCTTTGATCTTTAAGTGGTGATAGTTCTTGCATAGCTTTTAGGGTGCCTTTGAAACTTTGAAACTGTACACAAAATAATGAATCTCTTTGCAAATGTGTATATTTCTAGGGAACTTATGTGACATTTTCCAAAAGACCCCATGATCCAAAACAATGTGATAAATCATGGTTTTGAGGATTCATAATAATCTCCGGACTTATTCTTTTGAATATTAAGATACTATATAACATGGTGGCTATGAATATGAGTTCTGGATACAAGAGAGCTGGAATCTTCACTCAACTGCTTCATTTAACTAGCTGTGCATCACTGGTTAATTTATTAAAACTTCCTAACCTCACTTTTCTTTATTTTCAATAGAAAGAAAATAGTAATAATCTCCAAATGGCATTGTGAGGGTTAAAATAATGCATATGAAAGTGTTAGTCACTCAGTGGTGTCTGACCCCTTGGACTGTTGGCCAGACTTCTCTGTCCATGGCATTCTCCAGGCACGAATACTGGAGTGGGTAGCCAGTCCCTCTCCAGGGGATCTTCCCCATCCAAGGATCAAAACCAGATCTCTTGCATGGCAGGAAGATTTTTTACTATTCAAGATACATAATAAGAATATTATTATTAAAATAATTGAACTACATATTAGCACAGTGATTACTTAGCAAGCTTTGGGATGGGTCAAAACATGCACTTTGTTTTGGGCATGTTGAATTTGAGATGCTTGCAGGATATCTAAAGAGACATCCAGTAGAAAGTTGGATTTAAGGGTCTGGAGTGCTGGTAAAGATCTCTGTTGTGTTATTAGTTTTTGTTTCTGTCTATAATTAGTCCCTTGATTAGCTAATCTAATTTCATTGTCTTATGGGTTTGACTCTCAAATTCATATATCCAGTAGAAGTCTTACTAAACACACACTCCATACAACTATTCAGCAAACAATATTGGATATTTTATAGGCATCTCAAAATGAATATGTCCCAAATCAAATTCTTGATCATTCCCTCTTAACCTGACCCATCTACAGCCTTCCACATATTGGGTTTCCCTTGTGGTTCAGATGGTAAAGATTGTGCCTGCAATGCAAGAGATCCAGGTTCAATTCCTGGGTCAGGAAGATACCCTGGAGAATGAATGGCTTACCCACTCCACTAATCTTTCCTGAAGAATTCCATGGAGAGAGGAGCCACATATTAATTAACAATATTTTCATTTTTCTAGTTACTCAAGACAAAAATGTTGAAGTCACCCTGATTTTCTTACTTCTCTTTCACCCCACATAAAATCCACCCCAACCATCAGAACAAGACCCAGTTTCCCCTGCAGTCACTCTCTCCCATCAGGAAACTTTCATAAACCTATTATCCCTCTCCATCGGAGGGGAGACAGACTGAAAACCGCAATCACCAAAAACTAACCAATCTAATTATATGGACCACAGCCTTGTCAAACTCAATGAAACTATGAGCCATGCTGTGTAGGGCTACCCAAGAGGGATGGGTCGTGGTGGAATGTTCTGATGAAATTTGGTCCACTGGAGAAGGCAATGGCAACCCACTCCAGTACTCTTGCCTGGAAAATCCCATGGATGGAGGGGCCTGGAGGGTGCAGTCCACGGGGTCGCTAGAAGTTGGATATGACTGAGCGACTTCACTTTCACTTTTCACTTTCATGCATTGGAGAAGGAAATGGCAACCCAATCCAGTGTTCTTGCCTGGAGAATCCCAGGGACGGGGAGCCTGGTGGGCTGCCGTATATGGGGTCGCACAGAGTCGGATACGACTGAAGCGACTTAGCAACAGCAGCAGCAGCAGATAAGGGAATGGCATACCACTTCAGTATTCTTCCCTTGAGAATCCCATGGACAGGATGAAAAGGCAAAAAGATAGGGCACTGAAAGATGAGCTCCCCAGGTCGGTTCAGTTCACTTCAGTTCATTTCAGTCACTCAGTTGTGTATGACTTTTTGTGACCCCATGAATCACAGCACACCAGGCCTTCCTGTCCATCACCAACACCCGGAGATCACTCAGAGTCACATCCATCGAGTCAGTGATGCCATCCAGCCTTCTCATCCTCTGTCATCCCCTTCTCCTCCTGCCCCCAATCCCTCCCAGCATCAGAGTCTTTTCCAATGAGTCAACTCTTCACATGATGTGGCCAAAGTACTGGAGTTTCAGCTTTAGCATCATTCCTTCCAAAGAAATCTCAGGGCTGATCTCCTTCAGAATGGACTGGTTGGATCTCCTTGCAGTCCAAGGGACTCTCAAGAGTCTTCTCCAACACTGCAGTTCAAAAGCATCAACACTTCGGCGCTCAGCTTTCTTCACAGTCCAACTCTCACATCCACACATGACCACAGGAAAAACCATAGCCTTGACTAGACGAAGCTTTGTTGGCAAAGTAATGTCTCTGCTTTTCAATATGCTATCTAGGTTGGTCATAACTTTCCTTCCAAGGAGTAAGCATCTTTTAAGTTCATGGCTGCAATCACCATCTGCAGTGATTTTGGAGCCCAAAAAAATAAAATCTGACACTGTTTCCACTGTTTCCCCATCTATTTCCCATGAAGTGATGGGACCAGATGCCATGATCTTCATTTTCTGAATGGTGAGTTTTAAGCCAACTTTTTCACGCTCCTCTCTCACCTTCATCAAAAGGCTTTTTAGTCCCTCTTCACTTTCTGCGATAAGGGTGGTGTAATCTGCATATCTGAGGTTATTGATATTTCTTCCAGAAATCTTGATTCCAGCTTGTGTTTCTTATAGCCCAGCGTTTCTCATGGTGTACTCTGCATAGAAGTTAAATAAGCAGGGTGACAATATACAGCCTTGACGTACTCCTTTTCCTATTTGGAACCAGTCTGTTGTTCCATGTCCAGTTCTAACTGTTGCTTCCTGACCTGCATACAAATTTCTCAAGACGCAGGTCAGGTGGTCTGGTATTCTCATCTCTTGTATAATTTTCCACAGTTTATTGTGATCCACACAGTCAAAGGCTTTGGCATAGTCAATAAAGCAGAAATAGATGTTTTTCGGGAACTCTTTTGCTTTTTTGATGATCCAGCAGATGTTGGCAATTTTGTCTCTGATTCCTTAGCCTTTTCTAAAACCAGCTTGAACATCTGGAAGTTCACGGTTCATGTATTGCTGAAGCCTGGCTTGGACAATTTTGAACATTACTTTACTAGCGTGATGAGAGGAGCTTCCCCACGTCCAAGGCCAGGGGCGGTGGCCAGGAGGAGCAACCCCACCTCGTAGGAGCAGTGGCTGCGTGGGCGCAGGAGGGCCTAGAGGAGCTATTCTACATTCAAGGTCAGAAGGGGCAGCTGTGAGGAGATACCCCTCATCCAAGGTAAGGAGCAGTGGCTGTGCTTTGCTGAAGCAGCTGTGAAGAGATACCCCATGCCCAAGGTAAGAGAAATCCAGTTAAGATGGTAGGTGTTGCAAGAGGGCATCAGAGGGCAGACAAACTAAAACCATACTCACAGAAAACTAGTCAATCTGATCACACTAGGACCACAGCCTTGTCTAACTCAATGAAACTAAGCCATGCCCGTGGGGCCACCCAAGACAGGCTGGTCATGGTGGAGAGGTCTGACAGAATGTGGTCCACTGGAGAAGGAAATGGCAAACCACTTCAATATTCTTGCCTTGAGAACCCCATGAACAGTATGAAAAGCAAAATGATAGGATACTGAAAGAGGAACTACCCAGGTCAGTAGGCACCCAATATGCTACTGGAGATCAGTGGAGAAATAACTCCAGAAAGAATGAAGGGATGGAGCCAAAGCAAAAACAATACCCAGATGTGGATGTGACTGGTGATAGAAGCAAGGTCCAATGCTGTAAAGAGAAATATTGCATAGGAACCTGGAATGTCAGGTCCATGAATCAAGGCAAATTGGAAGTGGTCAAACAAGAGACGGCAAGAGTAAACGTTGACATTCTAGGAATCAGTGAACTAAAACAGGCTGGAATGGGTAAATTTAACTCAGATGACCATTATATCTACTACTGCAGGTAGGAATCCCTCAGAAGAAATGGAATAGCCATCATGGTCAACAAAAGAGTCCGAAATGCAGTACGTGGATGCAATCTCAAAAACGACAGAATGATCTCTGTTCTTTTCCAAGGCAAACCATTCAATATCACAGTAATCCAAGTCTATGCCCCAACCAGTAACGCTGAAGAAGCTGAAGTTGAACGGTTCTATGAAGACCTACAAGACCTTTTAGAACTAACATCCAAAAAAGATGTCCTTTTCATTATAGGGGACTGGAATGCAAAAGTAGGAAGTCAAGAAACACCTGGAGTAACAGGCAAATTTGGCCTTGGAATATGGAATAAAGCAAGGCAAAAACTAGTAGAGTTTTGCCAAGAAAATGCACTGGACATAGCAAACACCCTCTTCCAACAACACAAGAGAAGACTCTACACATGGACATCACCAGATGGTCAACACCGAAATCAGATTGATTATATTCTTTGCAGCCAAAAATGGAGAAGCTCTATAGAGTCAACAAAAACAAGACCAGGAGCTGACTGTGGCTCAGATCATGAACTCCTTATTGCCAAATTCAGACTGAAATTTAAGAAAGTAGGGAAAACCACTAGACCATTCAGGTATGACCTAAATCAAATCCCTTATGATTATATAGTGGAAGTGGGAAATAGATTTAAGGAACTAGATCTGATAGATAGAGTGCCTGATGAACTAAGGGCAGATGTTTGTGACATTGTACAGGAGACAGGGATCAAGACCATCCCCATGGAAAAGAAATGCAAAAAAGCGAAATGGCTGTCTGGGGAGGCCTTACAAATAGCTGTGAAAAGAAGAGAAGTGAAAAGCAAAGGAGAAAAGGAAAGATATAAGCAACTGAATGCAGAGTTCCAAAGAATAGCAAGAAGAGATAAGAAAGCCTTCCTCAGCAATCAGTGCAAACAAATAGAGGAAAACAACAGAATGGGAAAGACTAGAGATCTCGTCAAGAAAATTAGGGATACCAAGGGAACATTTCATGTAAAGATGGGCTCGATAAAGGACAGAAATGGTATGGACCTAACAGAAGCAGAAGATATTAAGAAGAGATGGCAAGAATACACAGAAGAACTGTACAAAAAATATCTTCACGACCCAGGTAATCACAATGGTGTGATCACTGACCTAGACCCAGACATCCTGGAATGTGAAGTCAAGTGGGCCTTAGAAAGCATCACTATGAACAAAGCTAGTGGAGGTGATGGAATTCCAGTTGAGCTATTTCAAATCCTGAAAGATGATGCTGTGAAAGTGCTGCACTCAATATGCCAGCAAGTTTGGAAAACTCAGCAGTGCCACAGGACTGGAAAAGGTCAGTTTTCATTCCAATCCCAAAGAAAGGCAATGCCAAAGAATGCTCAAACTACCCCAGGTTAGTAGGTACCAAATATGCTACTGGAGATCAGTGAAGAAATAACTCCAGAAAGAATGAAGAGATGAAGGCAAAGCAAAAACAACACCTAGTTTGTCGGGAACTGCATTAGGCATTACTGACAAAATGGAGACACGTTCCCCAGCCCCCTCCCCTCATTCCGCAGGCACGGATCCCGGGATGAAGGAGTTAGGCCTTATAATTCAAACTTGTCTTTTCCTCTCCTTGGCTGAGATGACTGAAAAGGAATATTAAGTTGTTTATTGTTCTTGAGAGGAGCATGAGAAGGCACAAAGCCTTCTGCAGCATTGCTCAGAAAATATTTCATAAAGTTAATCATTGACATTTGTTCAAGGACTTTTTACAAAAGAGTGTTCCAGGATGAGCACATAGGCCATAGCTTGAGGCCATGGGAGGGATTGATATCTGAAGCCTATTTGTGAGGAGAATGTTTATGGCAAAGGAGTTTACTGAATTTAGGGCTTAGAAACAATTAAAATAGTTAGAAGTTAAAGATTTAAGGAATGCTGTAAAGTTAACGTATTTTACCATAGCTTATAGAAGTTAGGAATTTTTAGAGACACTATAGCTAGAAGCCTTTTTAGGAGATAGTGAGCTCAGGATGTCAGGGGCAAACAGGACTTAGGAAGATAAGTAGTAAACTGAGGAATGTAGCATGAGTTACAATGTAATCACAAGTTAACTATAGGACACATTAGAAGAGGTAGATAATAGATGATAAGGCTGATTCCAAGAGAATCACTGAAGCAAGACCTCTGAAGAGCAACAATGATTTATGGAGATAATAAATCTGGGAGAGGGGGAACTGAAAATGTCAAACCTCTGGCCTAATGTTTTTGTAAAAATATAAAAGAGAATCTTAAACTTAAAATAAACAGGCAGTCCATAGCAAAATGAGAGGCTGTCTCATTGGCCAACACCGTCATCTCTTCAGGTTGAATCCCTGGTTGCTGGAGTTGGACTCTGGCAAGTGGCGCCCAGAACAGGGGACACTGAATAGTAAGTAATCTGGGAATGTAATGTGGGACGGTTAGGATTGTACCTGTGGGTGGCTGGCACCCCTCTGCAGTTTAGGCAGGGTGAGGAGGGTACAGAATCAGTAAGAATATTCTCTAGAAGAATGGGTTTCTCTGCATCTTAGAATAAACAAATGTTTATTGAAATATTACTTCATATGTTAGCCCATAGAGGCATTAAAGTAAGCAGAGGAAGACTGTCTAAATTTCTACGTTTGTTTTATACTTTGCATGGGCCAGAAAAGGTTTCTGTAGATGCTTTTGTTCTGTGGAATATCATTATAAATGTCCTGGATCCCCGTCATGAGGCTGTTAGATAGCCTATGGGGGAGGCTATAGCGGTGGATGGTGGTGGGTCTCCACCTTCTGTGCAGATCATGTTTTCTGCCATTGATGAAGAAAGGAGGGAGACTGTGCTCTACCTCCCAAGGAAGGAGAGGGCTTACAGGATGCTGCAGCCAGGTGCCCTGGCGAGCCCACTCCCCCTCTACACAAACCTTTACAAATTTATCCACCACTTTCTTATTTAAGGCGACCACCGCCACCTCTGCTTGCACCTCCCAGGGCCCAGGAGTTCCCCACTTAGCCTCCAAAGCGTCCCAGAGCATTGTCTAAGGCTGAGAAAGACAAAGAGTTTTTTTTTTTTTTTTTTTAAACAAAGGAGCTTTTTAAAGCAAGCACAATATACAGAGCCTGCTCCTTGAAGAAAACCCCCTTAGGGGGGCCTCACCAGGCTAAAAAAAAAAAAAAAAAAAGGATTAATCGTAATGGAAACGATTCTACAAATAAAAAATGTTTCTCCTGTGGCCAAATGGGGGCATTTTTGCCAGCAATGTCCTGCCAAGCAGGGACAACAAGCCTTGCCGATCAACCCGAGGTAGCACAGGACTGGACCTCAGTTTCACCACTGCAACAATATTAACCCCTGACATGCCAGTTACTCTGATTCCAACGGGAGTGGCTGGCCCCCTACATGAGGGCATTGTAGGGCTTGTGCTGGGGCGTAGCTCGCTTTCCCTTCAAGGAATTTCGGTGGTGCCTGGTGTAGTAGATTCTCATTATACTGGGGAAATTAAAGTTTTGATCTTGCAGCCTACTAAAACTGTGCAAATTAATAAAGGTCAAAGAATAGCACAGCTTTTGCTTTTACCTTATTATCAGACAGGAAAAACCTTTACTTCTTAAGCTAGGGGCCCCAGAGGATTTGGATCCAGTGATCTAGCTTTTTGGGTGCAGGAAATTACAGCTTCTAGACCTTCAAAAGATCTTTTAATTCAAGGAAATAAAATATCAGGGCTGTTAGATACTGGAGCAGACGTCTCTTGCATTGCTGGAAAAGATTGGCCCTCGTCCTGGCCGACACGCTTGACCAGTGCAGGCTTGGTAGGAATAGGGTCAGTGCCCTCAGTTGCTAAGAGCTCACAGATTTTGACATGGTCAGATGAGAAGGGGGCACAAGGCACTTTTTGTCCATATGTAGTTCCTTCACTACCTTTTTCTTTATGGGGGAGAGATATATTATCTCAGATGGGAATGCTTTTATATAGCCCAGATGAAAAGGTTACTAATCAAATGCTGCAAATGAGGTATAATGCTGATAAGGGGCTTGGTAAAGATCAGCAGAAAATTGTTTCTCCATTAGAGGCGGTTCCTAACAAAAATACAGAAGGTCTGGGATATTCAAATTTATCCTAGAGGCTGTTGCTCTTGCTGTTGACCCTATTACCTGCAAATCTGATGATCTGGTGTGGGTGGAACAATGGCCCTTAACAGCTGAAAAGTTACAGGCAGCTGAGGATTTAGTTATGGAACAACTGGCAGCCGGCCATATAGAGCCTTCTAATAGCCACTGGAATACTCTTATTTTTGTTATTAAGAAAAAAATCAGGAAAATGGAGATTGTTACAAGATTTGAGAGCTATAAACACAACTATGGAAGACATGGGGGCCCTCCAGCCGGGCCTCCCTTCCCCAGTGGCTGTGCTTTTCAGTATAATATGATGGTTATAGATCTAAAGGATTGTTTCTTTGCCATTCCCCTGGCTGATCAAGATTATAAATGGTTTGGTTTCAGTCTCCCTTCAGCTAATTTTAAACAGCCCTATAGAAGTTTTCAATGGAAGGTTTTGCCTCAGAAAATGAAAAACAGCCCTACCTTGTGTCAGAAATTTGTAGACCAAGCTGTGAAAAGTGTTAGAGGAAAGTATAAAGATCTATATTTGATACATCTATATTTGGCAGCTCATAAGGACAGAGCCTTGTTGCAACAAATTTTATCTGAATTGATTGAGGCCTTGGAAAGCAGGGGTTTAAAGATAGCTCCAGAAAAGATACAAGTAGATCCTCCTTTTTCTTATTTAGGGAGGGTATTAAATGCCCATACCATGAGTCATGCTCCTTTGTAGCTGCGGAGAGATCCTTTACTAACTTTAAATTGTCACACGACTGTATGTTCCTCGGTTCTTTGTCTCATCACAACAAAGATTTGGAGCAAAGGACATTAAAGCCCTTGGTGCATCACAGCTCTCAGGTCTTGGACAAATCGTGTTATAGCTCTTAGGCAAATCAGTGTTACAGCTCTATTTTATTTAGAAGATAGCAGGAGAGAGAGAGAGTGAGAGAAAGAGTGCACGCACATGGGAGAGAGAGAGTCCAAGAGAAAGTGCTTTGGCTCCTCCTTTTATATGTTTTTTCTTCCACCTAGGCCTGCCCTATGCAAATTGGGCTTAGCCAGGGCTGCTGTTTGTTCTGCCTGAAGTCTTCACTCTGGTCCTCGGACCTTCCTTTGACCTTCCTTGTCTTTTAGCCACCACCATTTTGGACTCCTTTTCCCTATTCTACCTACCTAACAAAATGATTTCCAGAAATTATTAGGGGATATTAATTGGATACACCCACATTTAAAACTGACTACTTCAGATTTAAAGCCTTTGTTTGATTGCTTAAAAAGCGATCCTAATCCCAGTTCTAAGAGAAAGTTGGTTAGTGAGGCAGAGTTGGCTCTTGTTAAAGTGGATGAGGCTTTAAATGATCAGTTAATTAGGGTTAATATTACCAGAGGATGGGATTTAATTATTCTCGCCTCAGAACATACACCTACAGGATGCTGTGGCAAGAAGGCCCATTGGAATGGCTCCATCTACCAGTGACCCCATGAAAAATAGTTTTATCTTATCCCAGCTTGGTGGCACAATTAATTATAAAAGATAGAAAAAGAGTGTGGAATTTTTTGGAAAAGAAGTAGCAAATATAGTGATTCCAATCAATAAGGATCAACTGCAATTTCTTTTACAAAATAGTGATGATTGGCAAGTTGCCCTGATAGATTTCAGGGCAAATTTTGTTTCATTTGCCCTCAAGCCCCCTGCTGCATTTTTTTGAAAACACATCCAGTGATTTTTCCAAAGAAATTTTCTACTCAACCTCTGGAAGAGGCAATTTTAGTTTTCACAGATGGTTCCTCTAATGGTAAAGCAGTCACAATTATTGATGGAAAATCCCATGTTCAGGTAACTGAAGAGACATCGGCCCAGAGAGCTGAATTGAGGGCGATTATTTGGGTTTTTCAACATTTAAGAGACCACACCTTCAATCTTCTGACTGACTCCCGATATACTGTAGGGTTGTTTCCTCATATTGAGACTGCTAATATTACGGAAAATAAAACTGCCATCTTCTCCTTGTTATCTGATTTATAGAAGGAGATTAAACATAGAGATAAGAAATATTTTGTGGGACATATTAGAGCCCATTCCAGCTTATCTGGCCCTTTGCATGAAGGAAATGCTTTGGCAGATGCATTAACTAAAGTAATTGCTTTAAACTTACATGAAAAGATTGACAAGGCCAAAAATTCTCACAAAATTCATCATCAAAATGCAGCTGGCTTAAGGTATGAATTTCATATCCCTAGGGAAGCAGCTAGACAAATAGTTAAGTTATGTCCAAATTGCCTAACATTTAATCCATCTCCACAATTAGGAGTAAATCCCTGAGGCCTTAGGCCTAATGCTCTCTGGCAAATGGATGTAACTCATATTGCAGCCTTTGGAAAACTGTCCTTTGTGCATGTTACCATGGATACCTTTTCTCATGTTATTATAGCCTCTGCTAGATTAGATGAGGGACAGCGGAGCCTGGTGGGCTGCCATCTCTGGGGTCGCACAGAGTCAGACAGGACTGAAGCGACTTAGCAGCAGTAGCAGCAGCAGATTAGATGAAGCAACAAGAGATGTAACTGAGCACTTGTTTCAATGCTTTTCCCAAATAGGACTCCCCGAACAGATAAAAACAGATAATGCTCCAGCTTATACTTCTTCTGATTTTAAGAGATTCTGTCAACAATTTTCCATAGTACATTCAACAGAAATACCTTATAATCCCCAAGACCAAGCCATAGTGGAAAGGGTGCATCAGACTTTAAAAAGTCAGATAGCTAAATTAAGATGGGGAGAATTTAAATATTCCTCTGCACATCATGTTTTACACCATGCTTTGTTTGTAATTAATCATTTTAATGTGGACACACAAGGGCAGACTGCAATGATGAGACACTGGACTCATGAAGGGGCTACGATTTGGCCTCTGGTTAAGTGAAAAGACCTCCTTACAGGAGAGTGGAAAAGGCCAGATATACTGCTAACTTGTGGGAGAGGGTATGCTTGTGTGTTTCCACAGAATTCCACTTCTCCTGTTTGGACCCATGAGGTTACTAAAATCCCTGAAGTCCTGGAGTCCAGGACCGAAAAAAGATGGGGACACCAGAAGCTCGTTGAGTCCAGACCTGAGGAAGCCAAGGAAACACCAAAGGGCGAGTGACCCTTCACCTGAGGCTTTACGACTAGTACATTGCTTCAGGCACCTGGAACTTCAGGAGAGACATGCTGATCGAGTTCAACCGTATTCTGCCCCACCTCGTCACTGTCATCGTACTCAAGCAACCACCTCCAGCACGGTACCAACTTGGGTCCAACTAAAACATCTCGCTCAGTGGGCTGAAGAATTAATAGAAAGTGGGAGATATGAGGCCACTCCTATGGTAATGTTTGTGGCTATGCTTGCTGTGTTGGCTTGTCAACCAAGGCCCTCCAGCACAGAAAAGGTTCATTGGGCCTATTTGCCTAATCCACCTTCTTTCCAGCTTGTTAATTGGATGAATGAGCCCATTCGTGTTTTTGTTAATGATACTCTTCTTTTGGGTGGGGCTTCCATCTATCCTAATAACGTTAAAACAGTGGTCAGCACTCCCTTCAAATTTTCAGGCATGTCCGTTTATCCGCCTATTTGCTTTGCCATACCTTCCTCTTTACAAGAAGCAGCTCCAGTTTTGAATGGATGTGTTAGCACTTCCTTGAAAGGCATGCGTACTGATTCTCCGAGAAGCGATGGCAAGAGAGATTTTTGGTCTTTACAGCTGCTGATGCCAGGGACACAAGAAAGAATATTTGATGCCTTAAAAAAGGCAGCCTCTCATTTAAAGGACTATATAAGCTGTGCACTCCCCACTTCGGACTCTGATGAACAAGGACTACAGGCCTGGGAAAGCATAAGCAGAATTTCTGGCTTTCCTCGTTGGAAAGAATGCATGTATGCCATAAAGTTATCTATTCCCATTGCTGTCACCAGACATTTTCTGACCGAATGGGGGTGCCCCTATCTTTCAAATCAATGATGGAGCTTGACTTATGTAGAATTTTATAGGTCCACATGGAATAATTCATTTCTCCCTATGCCTTTAGTAATTACTAGGTGGCATGCTAATGGATGGGTTCCTCCTTTAGTGAGCTTCGATGAAACGGGTCTCACGCAGCCTCAGTTATGGAAAGCATTGGCTGCTATGGCACCTGTGATTTTACATAGACCTTTAAATGAACAAAGATATATTGTATGGGCCGGCATGCATTCTCCCTATGCCTTTTTATTGGCCAGAAATCGGAGTTATTTGGAAGTTTCTGAAGGAGAAATGTTTACAATGTTATACGTGTGAATTGTTTTATATCAAATTGTGTTGATGGGAATGATTATAATAAGTATAAGGCTGTGATGATTGTAAAGCAACCACCATATTTGATGGTTCCTGTAAAATTAGAGGGACAATGGTTTGATGATTATGCATTGAAAGTTTTATATGAACTTAATGGCTTAATTTCTCAACCTAAGAGATTCATTGCAGCTCTGGTTGTGGGAATAACTGCTTTGATTGCCATAATTACATCAGTTACGGTTTATGCTGTTGCCTTGTCAAAAGAAGTGCATACGGCCTCGTTTGTCGATCAGCTGTCCAAAAATGTCTCTGTAGCTCTTACTATGCAGGAAATTATAGATAAGAAAATAGAAAATAAGGTCAATGCTTTAGAAGAAGCAGTTCTGCTTATGGGGCAAGAAATTACAAATTTAAAAATTAAATTGTCTTTAAGGTGCCATGCTGATTTTAAATGGATGTGTGTTACCCTTCTACAAATGAATGAGTCCATGCACTCTTGGGAACGCATTAGAAATCATATTTTAGGCGTCTGGAATCATTCGGATTTTAGTATTGATATTTTTAAGTTACATCAGGATATTCAGAATATGAAGCAGGCGGAGTCTGACTTTTCCTCTCAATGGCTTTCTAATTCCCTCTTTGAAAATCTGGAGGGATATCTTTCCCATGGATCCTTTTCTACAATAATGATTAATGTGGCCATGTGCTTATGCCTGTTAGTTCTGATTTGTGTAATAGCCCCGTGCCTTTTCAGAATACTCAGCCGAAGTGTCTCTGCTCTATCTACTGAGTTTCATACCTATGCTCTAAAAAATAAAAAAAGGGAAGATGTTGGGAGCCGCCTTAGGCATTACTGACAAAATGGAGGCAGGGTCCCCAGCCCCCCTCTCCTCATTCCGCAGGCACAGAGCCTGGGATGAAGGAGTTAGGCCTTTTAATTCTGACTTGTCTTTTCCTCTCCTTGGCGAAGTTGACTGAAAAGGAATATTAAGGTGCTTATTGGTCTTGAGAGGAGCATGAGAAGGCACAAAGCCTTCTGTAGCATTGCTCAGAAAATATTTCATAAAGTTAATCATTGACATTTGTTCAAAGACTTTTTACAAAAGACTGTTCCAGGATGAGCACATAGGCTGTAGCTTGAGGCCATGGAAGGGATTGATATCTGAAGCCTATTTGTGAGGAGAATGTTTATGGCAAAGGAGTTTACTGAATTTAGGGCTTAGAAACAATTAAAATAGTTAGAAGTTAAAGATTTAAGGAATGCTGTAAAGTTAACGTATTTTACCATAGCTTATAGAAGTTAGGAATTTTTAGAGACACTATAGCTAGAAGCCTTTTTAGGAGATAGTGAGCTCAGGATGTTAGGGGCAAACAGGACTTAGGAGGATAAGTAGTAAACTGAGGAATGTAGCATGAGTTACAATGTAATCACAAGTTAACTATAGACACATTAGAAGAGGTAGATAATAGATGATAAGGCTGATTCTGAGAGAATCACTGAAGCAGGAACTCTGTTTGAAGAGCAACAATGATTTATGGAGGTAATAAATCTGGGAGAGGGGCAAGTGAAAATGTCAAACCTCTGGCCTAATGTTTTTGTGAAAGTATAAAAGAGAATCTTAAACTTGAAATAAACAGGCAGTCCATAGAAAAATGAGAGGCTGTCTCATTGGCCGACACCGTCATTTCTTCAGGTTGAATCCCTGTTTGCTGGAGTTGGATTCTGGCACTAGTTGTTGATATGACTGGTGATGGAAGCAAGGTCCAGTGCTGTAAATAACAATATTGCATAGGAATCTGGAATGTTAGGTCCATGAATCAAGGCAAATTAGAAGTGGCCAAACAGGAGATGGCAAGAGTGAACATCGACATTTGAAAAATTAGTGAACTAAAATGTACTGGAATGGGTGAATTTAACTCAGATGACGATTATATGTACTACTGTGGGCAAGAATCCCTTAGAAGAGATGGAGTAGCCATCATAGTAAACACTAGAGTCTGAAATGCAGTGCTTGAATGCAACCTCAAAAACGACAGAATGATCTCTTTGTGTTTCCAAGGCAAACCATTCAGTATCACAGTAATCCAAGACTATGCCCCTATCAGTAAGGCTGAAGAAGCAGAAGTTGAATGGTTCTATGAAGACCTACAAGACCGTTTAGAACTAACTCTCAAAAAACATGTCCTTTTCATTATATGGGACTAGAATGCAAAGCTAGGAAGACAAGAAACCCCTGGAGTAACAGGCAAATTGGCCTTGGAGTACAGAATGAAGCAGGGAAAATGCTAATAGAGTTTTGCCAAGAGAACACACTGGTCATAGGAAATACCCTCTTCCAACAACACAAGAGAGGACTATACACATGAACATCACCAGATGGTCAACACTGAAATCAGATTGATTATATTCTTTGCAGCTAAAGATGGAGAAGCTCCATCAGTCAGCAGAAACAAGATGGGAGCTGACTGTGACTCAGATCATGAACTCCTTATTGCAAAATTCAGACTTAAATTGAACAAAATAGGTAAAACCAATATATCATGCATGTATGACCTAAATCAAACCTCTTATGATTATACAGTGAAAATGGGAAATAGATTTAAGGGATCAGATCTGACAGAGTGCCTGATGAACTATGGGCAGAGGTTTGTGACATTGTACAGGAGGCAAAGATCAAGAAAATCCCCAAGAAAAAGAAATGCAAAAAATCAAAATGGCTGTCTGAGGAGGCCTTACAAATAGCTGTGAAAAGAAGAGAAACAAAAGGCAAAGGAGAAAGGGAAAATATACCCATTTAAATGAAGAATTCCAAAGAATAGCTAGGAGAGATAAGAAAGCCTTCCTCGGTGATCATTGCAAAGAAATAGAGGAAAACAATAGAATGGGAAAGACTAGAGATCTCTTCAAGAAAGTTACAGATACCAATGGAACATTTCATGCAAAGATGAGCTCAATAAAGGACAGAAATCATATGGACCGAATAGTAGCAGAAGATATTAAGAAGAGGTAGCAAAAATACACAGAAAAACTGTACAAAAAAGATATTCACGGCCCAGAGAATCATGATGATGTGATCACTTACCTAGAGCCAGACATCCTGGAATGTGAATTCAAGTGAGTCTTAGGAAGCATCACTATGATCAAAGCTAGTGGAGGGGATGGAATTCCAGTGGAGCTAATTCAAATTCAAAAAGATGATGCTGTGAAAGTGCTGCACTCAATATGCCAGCACATTTGGAAAACTCAGCAGTGGCCACGGGACTGGAAAAGGTCAAATTTCATTCCAATCCCAAAGAAAGACAATTCCAAAGAATGCTTAAAAATACCACACAAATGCACTCATCTCACATGCTAGTAAAGTAATGCTCAAAACTCTCCAAGCCAGGCTTCAACATTGCATGAACCATAAACTTTCACATGTTCAGGCTGGTTTTAGAAAAGACAGAGGAATGAGAGATCAATTTCCAACATCTGCTGGATCATCAAAAAAGCAAGGAAGTTCCAGAAAAAGCATCTATTTCTTCTTTATTGACTATGCCAAAATCTTTGACTGTGTGGATCTCAATAAACTGTGGAAAGTTCTGAAAGAGATCGGAATACCAGGCCACCTGACATGCCTCTTGAGAAATCTGTATGCAGGTCAGGAAGCAACAGTTAGAACTGGACATGGAACAACAGACTGGTTCCAAATAGGAAAAGGAGTATGTCAAGGCTGTATATTGTCACCCTGTTTAACTTATATGCAGAGTACATCATGAAAAATGCTGGGCTGGAAGAAGCACAAGCTGGAATTAAGATTTCTGGGAGAGGTATACAGATGATATCACCCTTATGGAAGAAAGTGAAGAAGAACGAAAGAGCCTCTTGATGAAAGTGAAAGAGGAGAGAGAAAAAGTTAGCTGAAAGCTCAACATTCAGAAAACGAAGATCATGGCATCCGTTCCTATCACTTCATGGCAAATAGATGGGGAAACAGTGGCAGACTTTATTTTTCGGGCTCTAAAATTACTGTAGATGGTGACTGCAGCCATGAAATAGAAAGACACTTACTCCTTGGAAGAAAAGTTATGATCAACCTAGACAGTGTATTAAAAATCAGACATTACTTTGCCACCTAAGGTCCGTCTTGTCAAGGCTATGGTTTTCCAGTGGTCATGTATGGATGTGAGAGTTGTAGTATAAAGGATGCTAAGCACCGAAGAGTTGACGCTTTTGAACTGTGGTGTTGGGGAAGACTCTTGAGAGTCCCTTGGACTGTAAGGAGATCCAACCAGTCCATCCTAAAGAGATCAGTCCTGAATGTTCATTGGAAGGACTGAACTGAAGCTAAAACTTCAATACTTTGGCCACCTGACGTGAAGAGATGACTCATTTGAAAAGACCCTGATGCTAGCTAAGATTGAAGGCTAGAGGAGAAGGGAAAACAGAGGATGAGATGGCTGGATGGCATCACTGACTCGATGGACGTGAGTCTGAGTGAACTCCAGGAGTTGGTAATTGACAGGGAGGCCTGGCATGCTGCAGCCCATGGGGTCACAAAGAGTCAGGCACGACTGAGTGACTGAACTGAAACTGGCAGGATCAATGGCATGATCTTCATTTTTTGAATGCTGAGTTTTACGACAGCTTTTTGACTCTCCTCTTTCACCTTCATCAAGAGGTTCTTTGGTTCCTCTTCACCTTCTGCCATATAAGTGGTATCGTTTGCGTATCTGAAGCTGTTAATATTTCATCTGGCCATCTTGATTTCAGCTTGTGTGTCATCCAGCCTGGCATACTGCTTAATATGCTTAATACATATTGCTTAATGTACTCTGCATAGAAGTCAAAGAAGGAGGGTGAAAAGCACAGGCTAGAATTTCACATGATGTAGTCTGCATAGAAGTTAGATAAACAGGGTGTTATTAATTAAGCAGAACTTAAATAAGGTTGCCATGGTAATCTCTTCAATCTGGAGACATGGCATATTACCCCATCCATCATTCATTCATTCATTAGTGCCCTCAGAACTAAACTACTGCACAATTGGACGCATCTCACATGCTAGTAAAGTAATGCTCAAAATTCTCCAAGAGAGGCTTCAACAGTATGTGAACTGTGAACATCCAGATATGCCATCTGGATTTAGAAATGGGAGAAGAACCAGAGATCCAATTGCAAATATCCACTGAATCATTGAAAAAGCAAGAGAGTTCCAGAAAAAACAACTACTTTTGCTTTATTGACTATGTCAAAGTCTTTTACTGTGTGGATCACAGTAAACTGGAAAATTCTTGAAGAGACCACCTTACCTGCCTCCTGGGAAATCTGTATGCCGGTCAACAAGCAAGTTAGAACTGGACATGGAACAACAGACTGGTTGCAATTTGAGATAGGAGTACAGCAAGGCTGCTTATTTGTATATTGATACCATGATTATTTAACTTATATGCAGAGTACATCATGTGAAATGCCAGGCTGGATGAAGAACAAGCTGGGATTAAGATTGCTGGAAGAAATATCAATAACCTCAGAAATGCAGAGCACACCACCCTTATGGTAGAAAGCAAAGAAGAGCTAAAGAGCCTCTTGATGAAAGTGAAAGAGGAAAGTGAAAAACTTGGCTTAAAACTCAACATTCAAAAAACTAAGATGATGGCATGAAGGTCCATTGCTTCATGGCAAATAGATGGGGAAATAATGGAAACAGTGAGAGACTTTACTTTTTTGGGCTCCAAAATCACTGCAGATGGTGACTGCAGCCACGAAATTAAAAGATGCTTGCTACTTGGAAGAAAAGCAATGACCAACCTAGAGAGAATATTAAAAACCAGAGACACTACTTTGCCAACAAAGTCCTATATAGTCATACTATGTTTTTTCCAGGAGTCATGTATGGATGTGAGAGTTAGAGGACAAAGAAAGCTGAGCACCAAAGAATTGATGATTTTGAACTGTAGTGTTGGAGGATACTCATGAGAGTCGTTGGACTGCAAGGAGATTCAATCAGTAAATCCTAAAGGAAATCAGTCCTGAATATTCATTGGAAGGATTGATGTTGAAGCTGAAACTCCAATACTGTGGCCACCTGATGCAAAGAACTGACTCATTGGAAAAGACCCTGATGCTGGGAAAGTTTGAAGGTAGGGAGAGAAGGGGACAACAGAGGATGAGATGGTTAGATTGCATCACTGACTTGATGGACATGAATTTGAGCAAGCTCCAGGAGTTGGTGATGGACAGGGGAGCCTGGCGTGCTGTAGTCCTTTGGGTCACAAATAGTTGGACACAACTGAGCAACTGAACTGAACTGGTCTGTGACTTGGAGCAATTTCTTAAATTATCAAAGTCTGTTTCCTTATTTGCAAAATAAGGATCATATACAAAGCTTTGATCTACTGGCATTTGTGTTAAGTAATGAATATTAAAGACATTGGTGCATTTCAAAGTGTTTTTTTAAGCTAAATCCATTGCTATTATGGATACTGAAAAATACCATCAGTTGATTAGTACCGCTATATGATACTGCAAGGTACAAATTTGAACAAGGCACATTCCCTGTCTTGTACTTTTAACTATCTAATGCAGTAATATTCCAGGTTCACCTGATTTACTCTCTGCTTACTGCTCTGGCTTATCAGAAATCAGTTTTCTTCATGCTGGGTAAAAAAAAAAAAAAAAAATTCCAATTGAGAACAATCAGAGGGTTTGATTTCAGTCCCTTACCTTGAAATGAATCATTTGATCATTTACAATTCTCCGACCCCATGAAAGCAGCACCCGCACAAAACTCTATTTCCTCAAATACCAGGTAGATGAGAAATATAACACATGCGGGGGGCGGGGCGGGGGGGGGGGGGGCCCGGGGAGCCGGGTGAGGAATGGATCTCACAGAAAGCAAATGTCTCTCCAAATTCACATTTCGGACATCTCTGGTAAGTTCTTAAGTGCAAAGCAGAATCTTTAAAGACTCCCTTGTACAATGTTTGTAATATTGTATATAGATCTCCCAGTTTGTACACCTCATTAATTCAGTCTA
This sequence comes from Bos grunniens, assembly GCF_055505025.1. Taxonomy (NCBI): domain Eukaryota; kingdom Metazoa; phylum Chordata; class Mammalia; order Artiodactyla; family Bovidae; genus Bos; species Bos grunniens. The sequence goes on along the minus strand of NC_141179.1, from coordinate 79,417,559 downwards.
CATCTATGTAGCAGGAAACTGAAGTAATCAACCAGACAGTGAACACTGGCAACTTTGCCATTGAGAGGCCTGAACTAGTCATCTAAGTTGGTGACATTAGGCAAAGTGATTGGGAAAAAACGCTTCTCTCCACCTCATTATACTAAAGCCATACACACTCACAGACACACACACACAAACACACATATAAAATGTTATGTAATATGACATCATAATATACAGTTTAAGTTAAGCCTCCCACAGTCAGCTTAGATGGGGAGAAATGGAGTTCAAAGGAAGAAATATGTGAATTAGAATTAATTTACACCACTGAACACATATTGGGCGTCCTTGATATTGTGTTTAGGGTCTAAGTACTTTAAATATTTCTATAAAATGAGAAAACCTCTATAAAATGAGAAAACCATTGTTATCCAATGACTTGGCTCTTTGAATCAGGTGGCCAAAGTATTGGAGCTTAGGGTTCAGCATCAGTCCCTCCAATGAGGGATTTCCTTTAGAATTTCCTCTTAATTCCCCTACAATGATTTGATTTCCTTTAGGATTGATGGGTTTGATCTCTTTGATATCTAAGGGACTCTTAAGAGTCTTCTCCAACACCACAGTTTGAAAACATCAATTCTTCAATGCTCAACCTTCATTATGATTCAACTCTGCATTCGTACATGACTACTAGAAAGGTGTGAAATCATTTGCACACAAATATAATATCAAAAGCAGCAACTGTGATAAAGAGCACAAATGCAGTATATTGGAAATGCATTTAGAATTAAAAGACCAACAACTTAAAGGAATCTTGTTTATATCAGATCTGATCAGATCAGTCACTCAGTCGTGCCTGACTCTTTGCGACCCCATGAATCGCAGCGCGCCAGGCCTCCCTGTCCATCACCAACTCCCAGAGTTCACTCAGACTCACGTTCATCGAGTCAGCGATGCCATCCAGCCATCTTATCCTCTGTCGTCCCCTTCTGCTCCTGCCCCCAATCCCTCCCAGCATCAGGGTCTTTTCCAATGAATCAACTCTTCCCATGAGGTGGCCAAAGTACTGGAGTTTCAGCTTTAGCATCATTCCTTCCAAAGAAATCCCAGGGCTGATCTCCTTCAGAATGGACTGGTTGGATCTCCTTGCAGTCCAAGGGACTCTCAAGAGTCTTCTCCAACACCACAGTTCAAAAGCACCAATTCTTTGCTGCTCAGCCTTCTTCACAGTCCAACTCTCACATCCATACATGACCACAGGAAAAACCATAGCCTTGACTAGATGAACCTTTGTTGGCAAAGTAATGTCTCTGCTTTTGAATATGATATCCAGGTTGGTCATAACTTTCCTTCCAAGGAGTAAGCATCTTTTAATTTCATGGCTGCACTCACCATCTGTAGTGATTTTGGAGCCCAGAAAAATAAAGTCTGACACTGTTTCCACTGTTTCCCCATCTATTTCCCATGAAGTGGTGGGACCAGATGCCATGATCTTCGTTTTCTGAATGTTGAGCTTTAAGCCAACTTTTTCACTCTCCACTTTCACTTTTATCAAGAGGCTTTTGAGTTCCTCTTCACTTTCTGCCATAAGGGTGGTGTCATCTGCAAATCTGAGGTTATTGATATTTCTCCCGACAATCTTGATTCCAGCTTGTGTTTCTTCCAGCACAGCATTTCTCAAGATGTCCTCTGCATATAAGTTAAATAAACAGGGTGACAATATACAGCCTTGATGAACTCCTTTTCCTATTTGGAACCAGTCTGTTGTTTCATGTCCAATTCTAACTGTTGCTTCCTAACCTGCATACAGATTTCTCAAGAGGCAGGTCAGGTGGTCTGGTATTAACATTTCTTGAAGAATTTTCCACAGTTTATCGTGATCCACACAGTCAAAGATTTTGGCATAGTCAATAAAGCAGAAATAGATGTTTTTCTGGAACTCTCTTGCTTTTTCTATGATCCAGCTGATGTTGGCAATTTGATCTCTGGTTCCTCTGGCTTTTCTAAAAACAGCTTGAACATCAGGAAGTTCACGGTTCACATATTACTGAAGCCTGGCTTGGAGAATTTTGAGCATTACTTACTAGTGTGTGAGACGATTGCAATTGTGTGGTAGTTTGAGCATTCTTTGTCATTGCCTTTCGTTGGGATTGGAATGAAAACTGACCTTTTCCAGTTCTGTGGCCACTGCTGAGTTTTCCAAATTTGCTGGAATATTGAGTGCAGCACTTTCACAGGATATCTTTCAGGATTTGGAATAGCTCAACTGGAATTCCATCACCTCCACTAGCTTTGTTCATAGTGATGCTTTCTAAGGCCCACTTGACTTCACATTCCAGGATGTCTGGTTCTAGGTGAGTGATCACACCATCGTGATTATCTGGGTCATGAAGATCTTTTTTGTACAGTTCTTCTGTGTATTCTTGGTATCTCTTCTTAATATCTTCTGCTTCTGTTAGGTCCATACCGTTTCTGTCCTTCATTGAGCCCATCTTTGCATGAAAGGTTCCTTTGGTATCTCTGATTTTCTTGAAGAGATCCCTAGTCTTTCCCATTCTGTTGTTTTCCTCTATTTCTTTGCATTGATCGCTGAAGAAGGCTTTCTTATCTCTTCTTGCTAGTCTTTGGACCTCTGCATGTTTATATGTTTCCTTTTCTCCTTTGCTTTTCACTTCTCTTCTTTTCACAGCTATGTGTAAGGCCTCCCCAGACAGCCATTTTGCTTTTTTGCATTTCTTTTCTATGGGAATGCTCTTGATCCCTGTCTCCTGTACAATGTCATGAACCTCATGACATAGTTCATCAGGCACTCTATCTATCAGATATAGGCCCTTAAATCTATTTCTCACTTCCTCTGTATAATCATAAGGGATTTGATTTAGGTCATACCTGAATGGTCTAGTGGTTTTCCCTACTTTCTTCAATTTCAGTCTGAATTTGGCAATAAGGAATTCATGGTCTGAGACACAGTCAGCTCCTGGTCTTGTTTTTGCTTACTGTATAGAGCTTCTCCATCTTTGGCTACAAAGAATATAATCAATCTCATTTTGGTGTTGACCATCTGGTGATGTCAATGTATAGAGTCTTCTCTTGTGTTGTTGTTGACAGAATGTGGTCCACTGGAGAAAGGAATGGCAAACAACTTCAGTATTCTTGCCTTGAGAACCCATGAACAGTATGAAAAGGCAAAATGTTAGGACACTGAAAGATAATCTCCCCAGGTCAGTAGGTGCCCGTTATGCTACAGAAGATCAGTGGAGAAATAACTCCAGAAAGAATGAAGGGATGGAGCCAAAGCAAAAACAATACCCAGATGTGGATGTGACTGGTGATAGAAGCAAGGTCCAATGCTGTAAAGAGAAATATTGCATAGGAACCTGGAATGTCAGGTTCGTGAATCAAGGCAAATTGGAAGTGTTCAAACAAGAAATGGCAAGAGTGAATGTCGACATTCTAGGAATCAGTGAACTGAAATGGACTGGAATGGGTGAATTTAACTCAGATGGCCATTATATCTACTACTGCGGGCAGGAATCACTCAGAAGAAACGGAGTGGCCATCATGGTCAACAAAAGAGTCCGAAATGCAGTATGTGGATGCAATCTCAAAAACGACAGAATCATCTCTGTTTGTTTCCAAGGCAAACCATTCAGTATCACAGTAATCCAAGTCTATGCCCCAACCAGTAACGCTGAAGAAGCTGAAGTTGAACGGTTCTATGAAGACCTACAAGACCTTTTAGAACTAACACCCAAAAAAGATGTCCTTTTCATTATAGGGGACTGGAATGCAAAAGTAGGAAGTCAAGAAACACCTGGAGTAACAGGCAAATTTGGCCTTGGAATACAGAATGAAGCAAGGCAAAGACTAATAGAGTTTTGCCAAGAAAATGCACTGGTCATAACAAACACCCTCTTGTTTATATACAGACTTCTATATCAAAACCTCATGGTAACCTGAAACCAAAAATCTATTGGGTTGGCTAAGGAGTTCATTCAGGTCTTCAGACAAACCCAAATGAACACTTTGGCCAACCCAATACAACAGATACACACACAGATAAAGAAAAATGAACTCAAACACAACACTAGAGGTAGTCATCAAATCACAGGAGAAGAGGACAAAAGAGGAAGAAAAAAGGCCCACAGAAACAAATTCAAAACAGTTACCAAAAATGGCAATAAGAACATGGATATCAATAATTACTTTAAATATAAATGGATTAACTGCTCCAACCAAAAGACACAGACTGGCTGAATGGGTTAAAACACAAGACCTGTATATATGTTGTCTTTAAGAGATCCACTTCAGACCTACAGACAAATACAGACTAAAAGTGAAAATATGAAAAAGGGGAGTTCCATGCAAATGTGAATCAAAGGAAAGTTGCTGTAGCAATACTCATGTGAGACAAAATAGACTTTAGAATAAAGACCAGTATAAAAGACAAGAAGGACACTATATAGTGATTAAGTGATCAATCCAGGAAGAAGATGTAATAATTTTAAACATGTATGCATCCATCATAAGAGCATCCCAATACGTAAGTCAAATACAGCCAAGAAAAGGAGAAGGGAAAATGACAGTGATACATTAATGGACAGATCATCCAGCAAACAAATAAGGAAACACAGACCTTACATAACATGTTAAGCCAGGAAGACTTAATTGATATTTATAGAGCATTCCATTCAAAAGTAGCAGAATATACATTCTTCTCATGTGCACAAGGGAACATTCTCCAAGATTCACCACATGCTGGGCCACAAAGAAAACCTCAGTAAATTTAAGAAAATAAAAATCACACCAAGCATCTTCCCCAACAACAATACTATGATATTTGAAATCAACTACAAGAAAAAAAAAAAAAAAGAACTGTAAACTAGGTGGAGGCTAAATAATATGTTACTAAACGACCAGTGGATGACAGAAGAAATAAAACAGAAAATTAAAAAAAAAAAACACTTGGATACAAATGAAAATGAAAGCACAATCATCCAAAACATATAGGATTCAGCAAAAGCAGTTCTAAGAGGAAAGTCTATAGTGACAAATCTTACCTCAGGAAGGAAGAAAAATCACAAACCTAAGAAAACCTGACATTATACTTAAAAGACTAGAGATAGAACAAGCAAAACTCAAAGTTAGCAGAAGAAATAAAAAAGATCAGGACAAAGATAAATCAAATAGAAATAAAGAAAAGGATAGAAAAAATTAAATGAAACTAAAAGTGGTTCTTTTAGAAGATAAACAAAATTAATAAACCTCTAGCCAGACTCATCAAGAAAAAAAGGGAGAGGGCTCAAGTTGATAAAGAGATAAATGAAAAAGAAGTTACAACATTAAAAAGAATACACTCGAATCAGTTCTAATGAGGTGGATGAAACAGGAGCCTATTATACAGAGTGAAGTAAACCAGAAAGAAAAACACCAATACAGTATACTAATACATATATATGGAATTTAGAAAGATGGTAAGGATAACCCTGTATGCAAGACAGCAAAAGAGACACAGATGTATAGAACAGTCTTTTGGACTCTGTGGGAGAGGGCGAGGGTAGGATGATTTGGGAGAATGGCATTGAAACATGTACAATATCAGTCCAGGTTCGATGCATGATACAGGGTGCTCGGGGCTGGTGCACTGGGATGACCCAGAGGGATGGGATGGGGAGGGAGGTGGGAGGGGGGTTCAGGATGAGGAACACGTGTACACCCGTGGCAGATTCATGTTGATGTAAGGCAAAAACCTTATTATACAATATTGTAAAGTGATTAGCCTCCAATTAAAATAAACAAATTTATATTAAAAATAAAATTAAATTTAAAAAAAGAAGTTACAACAGACACCCTAGAAATAAGAAGTGTCATAAGAGACTATTGTAAGCAGCTACAAACAACATGCCAACAAAATGGACAACCTGGAATAACTGGACAAATTCTTAGAAATGAACAATCTCCCAAGACTGAAGCATGAAGAAACAGAAAATATAAACAGACTAATCACCAGTATTGAAATTGAAACTGTGATTATAAAACTCCCCCTATTTGCTACATCTTTATTCATTCATCTAACTATGGATGGGCATGTAGGTTGCTTCCATAGCTTGGTAATTACAAATTCCGGTGCATATATCATTTTTGAATTAGTGTTTTTATTTTCCTTGGATATATACCTAGGAGTAAAACTTATGGTTAATGTGGTAGTTCTACTTTTCCTCCCACCCCCCACCCGAATATATATCAGAAATTGAAGATTCCTTCTTGAAATATCCAGTGGCTCTGCTCAAACTCAGGGGGAAAGTTGGAGGGTAATTAGGATGAAGCTGGACAATAAACTGGTATGTAACGAAATTAGTCATAGTGGAATAACACTGTGTAAAACAGAAAGAGCTTCAGCTATGAAGCAACCACAATCAAGTTCAAATCTAATTGAGTCACTTTCCAGCTATATGACTTTGAGCAATTCATATCTATTCTGAAATTCACTTGCAAAATGGGGATAAGGATCAACTGTTAGGACTGACTGAGAAATTGCAATTAACATTTTGGAACACAGCAGTTGTGCAATAAAAGGTAAAAACAACTATGAGAATCAAAAGATCAACTGCAGTACTGAATGAAAAGGCATGAATCTGCCACTTGCAACGGCAAATGCCTCTTAGAAAACCACAGTTTGGGTTTTTAGTTTGTCACCTGAAAAGTTTGCTAGACATTCAGAAATCACTTTTTGCCCTTCATGAGAATTTACTTAGCAGACTTTGCAATTATCACCAGACTTAAAGATTATGTAAATGATACAAGAATGTAAACAGCACATCAAAAAATAAATGAGTGTACCTAGAATTAAAGACCTAAGAACAGTCTCATCAGGTGAGAAAGAACAATCAGGGATAACACTGAAAGCAGGCAAAACGCTTGGCACTGCTAAAGTGATATAGGAGCTGGGGGGTTAGTTTAAGTGGGGCTTGCACTCACTCCCTTCACCTCCATCACAGAAAGTATATATGACAGAGTAGAGCACACACAACTCTGGGTCTTAGCTATCCACTGAACCAGTCATTCACTCTGTAAGCAAATACTGAACACTAGTTAGTGCCTGCTTTGAAAAATGCAGAAGTGGAAAAGGCATGCTCCCTGCCTTCAAACAACTGATGATCTAGAGGAGGAAAGACGCAACAGCGGTGACAGCAACAAAAACGAGACGTGACCAAAGCAGTGACCTCACCATGCTGCAGGAAGACTGAGAACACAGATGAGTCTCAGCTCCATCAAGACTGAGCATGAAACAACAAAAGCATGTGCTTAAACTGAATTCTGAAGAATGAGCAGGAGTACCCTAGAAAGGCAGGATGGACATAGGCATGGTGACTTTGTGACCATAACAGGAGTGCAGAAAGTATAAGAGAGTGGCAGATGGGAAACCACTGTGAGCAGAGATCACACACTCTGCCTTTCTTGCACATCATCTAAGAACGCCTAGCAGGATGATTGGCACACATGTTCACAGGTGATAAATATTTATTATGAAATGTCATATTATCTGAAGATATAATCTGATATATAACAGAGACAAGTATTTATTATGAAATCTCATATTATCTGAAGATTTAATCCCATACACAGTAGAGCAGATTCAGAGGTACACTTTGTCTATGGTTAAGGGAGAACAGTGAGGACCTAACTTTACCAGAGCAAGGAAAACAAACAGGGCTTCTTTTTATCTAAGAACTGGAAAAAAAGCTCAGATATTATCCAATGCAATGTTCAATTATCAGCCAAAAAATAGCTTTTGATTTCTAATTCAGTATTCTTTGGGATCACTGAGTTCTTGAGAACAACATTAATGCATCATGCAATGTGATATGAAGACATGGAGACGCCAAAAAGTAAAAATGGTTGTGCAATGCATCCAGCTAATCAGCAATATTCAAACTACCGTATAATTGCACTCATTTCAAAAGCTAGCAAGGTAATGCACAAAATCCTTCAAGCAGGTCTTCAGCAGTATGTGAACCAAGAAGTTCCACATGTACAAGCTGGATTTAGAAAAGGCAGAGGAACTGGAGATCAAATTATTAAAATCTGTTGGATCATAGATAAAGCAAGGGAATCCAGAAAAATATCTACTTCTGCTTCATTGACTACACTGAGCCTTTGACTGTGTGGATCACAACAACTGGGTAATTCTTAAAGAGATGGGAATACTAGACCATTTTACCCATCTCCTGTATGTACGACGAGAAGCAACAGAACAGGATGGGGAGATGGACTGGTTCAAAATAGGGAAAGGAGTACATCAAGGCTGTATATTTTCACCCTGCTTGTTTACCTTCTATGCAGAGTACATCATGTGAAATGCCGGGCTTGGTGAATGACAAGTCAGAATCAAGATTGCCGGGAGAAATAACAACCTCACCCACACAGATGATATCACTCTAATGGCAGAAAGTGAAGAGGAACTAAAGAACTTCTTAATGAAAGTGAAAGAAGAGAGTGAAAAAGCTGGCTTAAGACTCAGCATTCAAATAACAAAGATCGTGGCATCCAGTTCTATCACTTCATGGTAAATAGAGGAGGAAAAACTAGAAACACTGACAGATTTTATTTCCTTGGGCTCCAAAATCACTGCAAATGATGACTCGGCCATGAAATTAAGACATTTGTTCCTTGGAAGAAAGCAGTGACAAACCTATTAAAGAGCAGAGACATCACTTTGCCAGCGAAGGTTCATATAGTGAAACTATGATTTCTCTAGGAGGCATGTATGGATGTGAGATTTGGACCATAAAGAAGGCTGATCACGGAAGAATTGCTGCTTTTGAACTGTGGTGTTGGAGAAGCCTCTTGGGAATCTCTTGGACAGCAAGGAGATCAAACCAGTCAATCCTAAAGGAAATTAACTGTGAATGTGCATTGGAAAGACTGATGCTGATGAAGCTCCAATATTCTCAACACCTGATGTGAAGAGATGACTCATTGGAAAAGACCCTGATTCTGGGAAAGATGCAGGGCAGGAGAAGGGGGCAACAGAGGATGAGATGTTTGGATAGCATTACTGGCCCAATGGACATGCTGCTGCTGCTAAGTCGCATCAGTCGTATCCAACTCTGTGCGACCCCATAGTTGGCAGCCCACCAGGCTCCCCTGTCCCTGGGATTCTCCAGGCAAGAACACTGGAGTGGGTTGCCATTTCCTTCTTCAATGCATCAAAGTGAAAAGTGAAAGTGAAAGTTAAGTCGTGTCCAATTCTTTGCAACCCCATGAACTGCAGGACACCAGGCCTCCCTGACCATCACCAACTCCTGGAGTCCACACAAACCCATGTCCATTGAGTCGGTGATGCCATCCAACCATCTCATCCTCTGTCATCCCCTTCTCCTCCTGCACTCAATCTCTCCCAGCATCAGGGTCTTTTCAAATGAGTCAACTCTTCCCATCAGGTGGCCAAAGTATTGGAGTTTCAGCTTCAACATCAGTCCTTCCAATGAACACCCAGGACCGATGTCCTTTAGGATGGACTGGTTGGATCTCCTTGCAGTCCAAGGGACTCTGTTTATCACAGTTTAGGCACCACCTGTTTGAATAGGCAGCTACCAGTACCACGACTTTCAGGATCTCTAATTACAGACCCATTCATAATTCACAATGGTACAATTTATGTTTATGGTCAGAGTTTCTGCTTCCAGTTTATCTTGAACTAAAACTAAGTCTTTGGAAAGCAAACAGAAAGGGTCAGGATAAATTGGCCAGCTTACAATGATAAAAACGGCATTTTCTAAAAAACCCACATTCCTTGGCCTTGTCATATTACTGATTCATGCCTTCACACATAAAAGCAGGGTTTGTCTTACATTCTGATTAGATAGTACCTTGAAACTTCTGAGCCAAAAGTAAGAATTGTTATTTTCTTTATTGAAGGCTGATGGTAACTGATTTTTCACCAGGAAATTTTAAAAGGAGAGCAATCAGTTTGTGCTGTTGTTTACATACATATGATCCTTTCATCAGTAGTCTCTGAAGTGAAGTGAAGTCGCTCAGTTGTGTCCGACTCTTTTGTGACCCCATGGACTGTAGCCTACAAGGCTCCTCTGTCCATGGAATTTTCCAGGCAGCAGTACTGGAGTGGGTTGCCATTTCCTTCTCCAGGGCATATTTCCAAGCCAGGGATTGATCCCGGGTTGCCCACATTGCAGGTGAACGCTTTACCATCTGAGCCACCAAACAGGCACATAATGAACATTAGTGTGTAGTGAAATATACTAAGTACGAAGAAAACACAAGAGAGTTAAAGAAACCTTCACATGTTTCCTTAAATGAGTCTTAATGGATACATAGATGTTTTCCTGGCCAGGTAAAATGAGAAGGTTCCTAAACAAAGCATACTATAGAAACAAAGTTTCTGTGCAGCAGAAGGAAGTTTCTTGAGAAGTGTAACTATGGCTAGAAGACTAGTCATTGTGTAAGTGATTTGCTACTCCTGCCACTGTGAGCTGTGAAAATAAGAGCAAGTTACTAAAGCATTTAGTGCTTGTCCCATAGGAGTGTTGTGAGGATTAACTTTTCTAATGCACGTGAAGGGTTTAGAATACTGCTGGCACATCTTTGGTGCTTAATAAATGTTTTATTACTGTTACCACTGTCAAATCATCATCACCATTATTTTGAACAAATGTGCTATTCCTGGCGGTGTTTCTTTTACTTGTGCGAGGAGAGTCCATTTTGTTTATCATCATACCACAAATATCATGATTTGAATGTGGCCCAGGGGCAAAGGAGTAAGTTCAAAGATCACTTACATTAGGTTGCTGACAAAGTCATGGTAGATGCCATAGACTTAGCTGAGGAAATTCCATTCTTCAAAAAACCACATGCTGTTTTTGCAGAATCATATACTCCCACCAAGAATTACTAATTCTACTTGGTTTCATAAAAGATTTCTACTGGCTCTACCTGTCATTCAGCCCAGTCCCCACCATGGAGTCTATAAACCAGAATCCAACTTCATTCTTTCAGAATAATGTTCCAAAGCATGAACCAATCTCAAAAACACAACTCCACACCACAGAGACAGCTAAATCCCAAATTTAGAATTATTTCCTGCATATTCTTAGGACTTTGCCTCAAGAGATGAGACCAATGCTCCCTTAAGTTTTGGTAGGAATTAGAGAGAATTGTTTCTATTAATGCCAATCCTTTATCTCTTGAGTCAATTACCAATCATGAGGACAATATCAGTTTGAACCAGAAAAATCCATCCCCAAATCACTATCTTTGTTGATTCTTTTATTTCTAGCTTTGTCAAGGACCCCAACCTTGCTTCTTCTGTACAAATAGGGCTCTTTCTATTAAAATTTTCCAGTCACTGTCTAGGTGGTTAGAATGCAGATATAAAGGTCATGATCCTTAGTAAGTGTACCTGGGTGAAACTCAGGTGATGAAAATGAACACACACAACGTTGTAGGAACCAGCACAAGGCTGGCAGAAAATAGACGCTCAATGTAAGCATGTTCAGATTAATTTTGTTTCTTACACTGAGCCATAAGACACTAATTATATTTGACTGGCTTGATGTTTAAAAAGCAGCAATTATATGTGATTTAACCTAATCAGCCCTCTGATGGGATTAATCATTGGGTATTGTTGGAGTATGGAGAAATATCTACATGGACTAAAAACCTGGCTTTTAAAAATTCAACTTTTTTCCTTGTTAGGAAAGCAATATATCAGAGAAAAATATTAAAGAATAAGTTCATTTGCACAGTCTCTCCACTTTTACTGCCACTCCTCATGTGCGATCCATCATCACCTCTCCCTTGGAGTACTGCAAGAGCTTCTTAACTGGCTTCTCCGCTTTCATTCTTCTTGAACTTGGGCATAAACTTGGGTGAGCATACATGTACACATGTACAATGGACATGAATTTGAGCAAGCTCCAGGAGATGTCAAAGGACAGGGAAGCCTGGTGTTCTGCAGTCCATGGGGGGTCACAAAGAGTTGGACATGACTGAACAACTTAACAAGATAAAACAAAATAAATAAAAGCAAAACTAAACACATAGGAGACTTCCCTGGTGGTCTAGCAGTTAAGGGTTCACCTGCCGATGCCGGGGACACAAATTCAATCCCTTGTCCAGGAGGATCCCACATGCCATGGAATAACTAAGCCACAACTACACCACAACTACTGAGCCCACATTTGAGGGCCTACAAGACAACTGCTAAAGCCTGTGTGCCTAGAGTCCATACTGCACAGTAAGAGAAGCCACTTCAACAAAGACTACCCCTTGTTTACTGCAACTAGAGAAAGCCCGTGCTCAGCAATGAAGACCAAGCACAGTGAAAAATAAAATAAATAAACAAAAATAAACCCATGGGACCTACTTAAAAGCTTTCCACAGCAAAGGAAACCACCAAAAAAACAAAAAAGACAACTTACTGAGTGGAAGAAAATATTTACAAGTGATATGAGCAAAAAGGGATCCAAACAACTCAACATAAACAGATCATACAACTCAACCTCCAAAAACCAAACAACTCGGTTAAAATATAGGTAGAAGAAATGAATAGACATTTTTCCAAAGAAGATATGCAGATGGCCAACAGATATATGAAAAGATGCTCAACATCGTTAGTCATCAGGGAAATGCAAATGAAAACCACAATGAGGATTAAAGAAAAGGAAAAAAGAAAGAAAAGACAAAACCCCAAACTGTAAATAGAAATGAGAACAAAGTAACACACACAAAAAAGAAATGAAAACAGAACCAAAAACAAAACAAAAACAATATTGATGTATGGCAAAACCAATACAATATTGTAAATTAACCTCCAATTAAAATAAATTTATATTAAAAAATAAAATAAAATACCATGTAAACACACACACACACACATACAAGAGAACAACCAGACAAACTAAAGAAGCCAAAAAGGAAATCAAACAATTTTTGAAAAGCTAAACAAACAAATAAACAAACAAAGCATAAAACAAAACCAAAGCAGAGTGCCAACTGAACAATAAAGCAAAGAAAACAAAACAGACAAAAATTATCAAAAATCATTAAAAGATAATCAAAATTATTAAAAGCTGAAATCTTAACACTTTTGGAAATAGGGATTGTCCTTGAGAATTTGGGCTTCCCTGGTGGCTCAGATGGCAAAGCATATGCCAGCAATGCAGGAGACCTGAATTCCTTCCCTGTGTTGGGAAGATCCCCTGGAGAAGGAAATGGCAACCCACTCCAGTATTCTTGCCTGGAGAATCCCATGGACAGAGGACCTTGGTAGGCTACAGTCCATGGGGTTGCAAAGAGCAGACATGATTGAGCAACTTCACTTTCTTGAGAATATTATACTAAGTGAACAAAATCAAGCAGAGAAAGACAGATACCACATGATTTCACTCCTTTGTGGGTACAAAAATAAAATAAGTTACAAACAAACATACAGAACAGTGCAGTGACTACCTGAGTGGAAGGAGTTAGGAGCGTGGTAAAAGGGGAAAAGAAGGTCAACATCAATGCAGTATATTAACACATATACATGTAATTTAGAAAGATGGCAACAATGACCCTAATGCAAGACAACAAAAGAGACAGAGGTGTATAGAACAGTCTTTTGGACTCTGTGGGAGAGGGTGAGGGTGGGATGATTTGAGACAATAGCATTGAAACATGTAAATTATCATACGTGAAACAGATCGCCATTCCAGGTTGATGCATGAGACAGGGTGCTCAGGGCTGGTGCACTGGGATGGCCCTGAGGGATGAGATTGAGAGGGAGGTGGGAGGGGGTTCAGGATGGGGAACACGTGCATACCTGTGGCTGATTCATGTCAGTGTATGGCAAAACCCACTACAATATTGTAAAGTAATTAGCCTCCAATTAAAATTTTAAAAAAAAAGATGAGAGAGGGGGAAAAAAAAAAAAAGGTCAACTGTATCGTGACTGATGGAAAATAAAACTTTTGGTGGTGAGTATACTGTAGTGCTTCAGAAGTTGAAATATAATTTTCCATAACTGAAATTTATGTAATGTTATAAACCAAGGTAGCCTCATTAGGGTGTTATAAATGTTTTAAAGTCAAAATGCTTTTTTTCAGAAATTTAAAACCCTTAGGGAGAAATAACAGCTGTCAAAAGAACAGTTTGCTGTATGACTCAGGGAACTGAAACAGGGGTTCTATGATAATCTAGAAGGGTGGGATGGGGAGGCAGATGCAAAGGATATGGTCATACCTGTGTCTGATTCTTGTTGATATATGAGAGAAAGCCAAAAAACTCTGTAAAGCAATTATCCTTCAGTTAAAAAAATAAATTCAGTTAAGTTCATTCCCTCAGTCGTGTCCGATTCTTTGCGACCCCAAGAACCATGGCACACCAAGTCTCCCTGTCCATCACCAACTCCTGGAGTTCACTCAAACCCATGTCCATTGAGTCGGTGATGTCATCCAACCATCTCATCTGTCATCCCCTTCTCCTTCTGCCTTCAATCTTTCCCAGCATCAGGGTCTTTTCCAATGAGTCCACTCTTCCCATAAGGTGGCCAAAGTATTTGGATTTCAGCTTCAACATCAGTCCTTCCAATGAACATCCAAGACTGATCTCCTTTAGGATGGACCGGTTGGATCTCCTTGCACTCCAAGGGACTTTCAAGAGGCTTCTGCAACACCACAGTTCAAAAGCATCAATTCTTCTGCACTCAGCTTTCGTTATAGTCCAACTCTCACATCCATACATGACCACTGGAAAAACCATAGCCTTGACTAGACGGACCTTTGTTAGCAAAGTAATGTCTCTGCTTTTTAATATGCTGTCTAGGTTGGTCATAATTTTCCTTCCAAGGAGTAAGCATCTCTTAATTTCATGGCTGCAGTCACCATCTGCAGTGATTTTGGAGCCCAGAAAAATAAAGTCTGACACTGTTTCCCCATCTATTTCCCATGAAGTGATGGGACCGTATGCCATGACCTTCGTTTTCTGAATGTTGAGCTTTAAGCCAACTTTTTCACTCCCACTTTCACTTTCATCAAGAGGCTTTTGAGTTCCTCTTCACTTTCTGCCATAAGGGTGGTGTCATCTGCATATCTGAGGTTATAGATATTTCTCCCAGCAATCTTGATTCCAGCTTTTGCTTCTTCCAGCCCAGCATTTCTCATGATGTACTCTGCATATAAGTTAAATAAGCAGAGTGACAATATACAGCTTTGACATACTCCTTTTTCTATTTGGAATCAGTCTGTTGTTCCATTTCCAGTTTAAACTTTTGCTTCCTGACCTGCGTATAGGTTTCTCAATTAATTAAAAAAAAAAAAAGACAGTAACTGAGGAAATCAGAATAAAAGGAAACTTTTCAGTCTTAACAACAAAAGAACATTTCCCAATTCCAGAAGGCGTTCATATCTTCCTAGAGGTTTTGAAATCTTCTGCTCATGTGTTGAATTAAAACAACTGTTCCTTTCAATGGGGGAGAGCTGATGAGCCTGACCCAGAATGATGCCAGTGCAGGCAGTCAGCAGAGAAGGAGCCCAGCCCCTCCTCCCAGGGGTCAGGCCACACCATCCTCTGGGCTGTGATTGGCTCCAGCTCTTGACTAAGAGACATTTAATGATAAATAAGAACGCTGCTAAATGATCAGCCAACAGAGATAGAGAAGAGAGAAAGGTAGACTAATCTTCTTGGGTCCAGGGAAAGGTAGTACAGTCTTCATCAGGACAAAAGAAAAGACTCAGGACAGAGACGTGAGAAGCTGGGAAGGAGTTCACTATCAGGTTTGCCAAGAGTCAAGTAGGCTAAAAAGTTTTCTGTGTAGGCTTCTTACTTCATGGAATAAAAGGAGAGGGAAAAGGTCATTCTGTAGTTTATTCAGGTGAGAATTAGAAATTCCAGGTGTCACGCCAGAAATTCTAAAAGTACAAAGACAATGACGTTTGAAGAAAAGCCTGAGGGCAATGGGAGCCTTGTGGATGAGAACCAGCTGGACCTGGGTGCGAAGCATCAGGCAAACGGGAAACCAGCAGCAAGTGTGAGAGCTAAGCTCCCTGCAAGGCAGGAGGCAAAGGCGAAGTGCAGCTTGCCCAGAAAAAGCCTCAGCACATACACCTGGCAGGAGATCCAGAGACACAATCAGGAGACTGACCAGTGGCTGGTGATCAATCGCAAGGTCTACGATGTTACTGGCTGGGCGGACAGGCATCCTGGTGGGCGGCTGGTCCTCAACCACTGCGCTGGGGAAGATGCCACGGTAAGGAGCTCAAAGTCTGCCCTCTCTCTCTCTGTTCCAGCTGCTGGGTGGCTGGGACCTTGACTATCTTTCCCAAAGCATTTCAAGTACATGTTCAAGCTCCATGATCACTCATCTCCTCCCAAACCAATTTTTCTGGATTTCTATCCAGCAAAAATTGAAAGCTAATTAAGCCTCAAGGTCTAGCTATTATTTGCACTAGGTTTGGGGTGGGCTCAGATGCTGACAGTAGATACTATGTGTATTTCAGGTTTTGCTTTTTGTTCTTGGCATTATGTTTTTTTGTTTTGTTTTATTTTGAAATGGAGTCATTGTCTTACAAGAAGAAAGTTACAAATAGGTGAGTAAAATCTGGGAAAAAATGTCTTCATTCAAGTAGAAATTTCTCAGACTCCTACAACTGGAGTGCCTGAAACAGACAGCAACTCATCTGGCAAGCATCAAAATGTTGAACAATGTTGAAAGTCTACAGTGACATAGGCTTTTAGACTTTATAGAGTTATTTTTTGTTGTGTAGTTAATTCAATGTGATACAACCCACTTTTATGGAAGAAGTAACTGAAATCAGAGTGGTTAAGTGACTGACCCAAGTTCACCCAGCCAGCAGATCTCAGATTCAAAACACTTATCTTTCTGAACTTTCAGTCTTAATCACTTTCCTTCACTGTTTTTCCTCATAACTCTCCTCCACCAAAATAGCTGAAAAAATAGACTTTCAATGGATGCCTAAAATATCACGCATCATATGTGTTAAGTTGCTTCAGCTGTGTCCAACTCTTTGCAACCCTATGGACCACATTCCGGCAGGTACCCCCGTCCTTGGGATTCTCCAGGTATGAATACTGGAGTGGGTTGCCATACTTTTTTCCAGGGGATCTTCCTGAACTAGGGATTGAAACTATTTCTTACCTCTCCAGCATTGGCAGAAGTGTTCTTTACCATTAGCACCACTTGGGAAGCCCAAAGACAACATAGACACATTCAAATGCATGACCTCACTTAAACCTTATCATAAAGAAAGTGAACCAGTTCAGTTCAGTTCAGTAGCTCAGTCGTCATCAACTCTTTGCGACCCCATGAATTGCTGCACGCCAGCCCTCCCTGTCTATCACCAACTCCCAGAGTTCACTCAAACACATCCATTGAGTCGGTGATGCCATCCAGCCATCTCATCCTCTGTCGTCCCCTTTTCCTCCTGCCCCCAATCCCTCCCAGCATCAGAGTCTTTTCCAATGAGTCAACACTTCCCATGAGGTGGCCAAAGTACTGGAGTTTCACCTCTAAGGAAAGTGAATGGTTGCTGCGCTTCAGTCCTGTCCGACTCTGTGCGACCCCATAGATGGCAGCCCACCAGGCTCCTCTGTCTATGGGATTCTCCAGGCAATAACACTGGAGTGGGCTGCCATTTCCTCCTCCAATGCATGAAAGTGAAAAGTCAAAGTGAAGTTGCTCAGTCGTGTCCAACTCTTAGCGACCCCATGGACTGCAGCCTACCAGGCTCCTCCGTCCATAGGATTTTCCAGGCAAGAGTACTGGAGTGGGGTGTCATATTCCCATATTAAAGATAAAAAAACTGATACTAAAACGTGAAAACAATGTATCTCAGAGCACACAAATAACAGTGACAAATTTTTAAATCAGATAGTTTTTTTACCATAAAGCCCTTTATAGCTGATCTTAGAAATAAAATTTCCATTTAATATTGAAGAAGGAGGTTTCTCAATCCTTAAATGCATTTAGGAATCCATTCTAAAATATTCTATAATAAAGTTGATTTTAGCCCAATTAGGAACTTTTTCTCCATATTATACATATGAAGAAACAGAGAATAAAAGGTGTTAAACTAATTCAAGATCAGAAAATTAACATATTATAGAGTAGAAATTTAAACAGATATTCTTTATGTTATACTTGTCATTTTCATGTTAGTATATAATTTTTCCAACTGGTTTCAAAGGATAGGATTAAAAATATTGATTCAGGAAGCTCTGCTCTGTGAGCATTACCTGACAGATAAAAACAGAATACACAAGCATATGGCAAGTTTGCAAAGAAAGAAAGACTTTGTTTTTTGACACTAGCAACATCTTCTTCCCCCAGTTCTCATTTCCCCCTAATTTCTCAACTTCTCTGTCTAATCAGGGTCTTCTACCATCTTCTCGTCTTGATTCTGCAGTCAGAGGAATGCCTTTCTGAGAAGACCCTTCCACATCCCCACCACTCTGGTCTGATCTGATATTTTTAAAACAAAGCTCAACCTTTTCCTGGGAAAGTGTGCATGAGCTTGTAGCCCATGATGGGATTCTCACATGTGTCAGGAAGACCCTAGGAAGCCAGAGAGCTGAGGATAGAAGGAGCCAAGGGACAGTCATTTGTGCAAGAATCAGGAGAAAGATTAACAAAAATAAAGGGAAAAAAATACTTGTTGATGTATGACAGAAAACCACAAAATTCTGTGAAGCAATTATACTCCAATTTAAAAATAAAGTGGCAAAAAAGAGAGGAAAATACCACATATCTCATCTCCACAACACAAAGAAAATATGGATGATGCTTTCTAACACAAGTCACAGAATCGGCTCAGAGGATGTGTTAGCAAAAATATGTACCTTCAACCACCTTGCATATAACTGGTAGACATAGCTTGCAGAAAGCAGGTCAGCTGATGAATTTGTAATTTGCTGGTGAGTTTTTATCTCCCAGAAGTTAGAGAAAGACCACGATTATGCATCAAATTCTAGTTAACAAGGAAGAATTAAACCTTATGGGAAAATACCCATGACATCTCAGGATTTGTCTTAAGGATGAATACCCTGAGCGTGGTCAGTCATGTACCCTGGACTTTTAGAAGGCAGATCCAGAATGTTCAGAGAAAAATCTGCAGAGGATGGCTAGAGAAGAATGGAAGGGTGCCAGAATTCTGACAACCATAGTTTTCCATGGCCACTCAGAGTACATGGAGTCTGAGGTGCGGTATACTGGTTATATAAGCCTGGGAAAGTCCCTGAAATGCTCTGGAACTCAGCTTCATCATCTGCATAATGGGAATGGCCTTACCCATCTAATTAGGAAATGAGACTAAAGCTTGTAAAGGGTTTAGCATAATACCAGATGCACTTTTCATTAAATCATAGCTATTGTTATTCATATCACACCTCCATAGATTCAGAGGCATGATTAACATTTCCTGTTTACCACCTGCTTAGAAATCCTGATTGTTTGTTGCCAACTGGGAACAGAGGAGTATGTGGTGGAGAAACAGCATGACTCTAGGGACGGAGGGAGGAACATGAAGTTAGAGAATCTGAGGTCAGATGCTTTCTCTCTACAGCCTAAAGTGTTTGCAGGCTGTGCCCTGAAAGGCAAATGTGCACCAACATATGATCTCTGTGCACAAGCCCTGGCCCATAGCTACACCTGCCCAGAGCGGGGCATCTTTCCTTATTTACACAGAAACTCTTCCCCAAGCCTCTATCCTTCTCATGAAAAGTACATAATGATACCAAGGTAGCTTGATCCATAGGGTCACTCATTCATTCATTCATTCATGTGGTCAATCATTCTAAAACTTCTTGAGGTGTCCAGTCTAATGACTAAGAGTACAAATTTGAGAATGAAAGAGGTGTGGTTTGCATCTGGGCTCCACCACTTGCTAGAAATGTCCTGAGGAGCTTGCTGAAGCCTTGGAGCCTCAGCTCCTTTATCTAGAAATTGGGATAATGATACATCTATCTTACTATGGATGTCAAAGCCAGCAGAGATAAAATAAAGGTTTTCTTCTTATACCTGGTACAGATTAAACACTCAAAAATGACATTTATTATTCCTTAGTTATTCTGAGATAAGTTGTCATTTTGTCCAAAGAATTTTACTAAGAGTTAGTTAGTTCAGTCACAGTGTCATGTCTGACTCTTTGTCACCCCATGGATTGCAGCACGCCAGACCTCCCTGTCCATCACCAACTCACAAAGTTTACTTAAACTCATGTCCATTGAGTCAGTGATGCCATTCAACCATCTCATTCTCTGTCATCCCCTTCTCCTCCCACCTTCAATCTTTCCTAGTATCAGGGTCTTATCAAATGAGTCAGCTCTTCACAGCAGGTAGCCAAAGTATTGGACTTTCAGCTTCAACATCAGTCCTTCCAAAGAATATCTAGGATTGATTTCCTTTAGGATGGACTGGTTGGATCTCCTTGCAGTCCAAGGGACTCTGAAGAGTCTTCTCCAGCACCATAGTTCAAAAGTATCAATTCTTCAGTGCTCAGCTTTCTTTATAGTCTACTCTCATACCCATACATGACTACTGGGAAAAAATCATAGACTTGACTAGATGGACCTTTGTTGGCAGAGTAACCTCTCTGCTGTTTAATATGCTGTCTAGGTTGGTCATAACTTTTCACCCAAGGAGTAAGCGTCTTTTAATTTCATGGCTGTAATCACCATCTGCAGTGATTTTGGAACCCCAAAATAAAGTCTGCCACTGTTTCCCCATCTATTTTCTGTAAAGTGATGGGAACGGATGCCATGATCTTAGTTTTCTGAATATTGGGCTTTAAGCCAACTTTTTTACTCTCCTCTTTCACTTTCATCAGAGGCTCTTTAGTTCTTCACTTTATGCTGTAAGAGTGGTATCATCTGCATATCTGAGGTTATTGATATTTCTCCCGGCAATCTTGATTCCAGCTTGTGTTTCTTCCAGTCCAGCATTTCTCATGATGTACTCTGCATATAAGTTAAATAAGCAGGTTGACAATATACAGCCTTGACGTACTCCTATTCCTATTTGGAACCAGTCTATTGTTCCACGTCCAGTTCTAACTGTTGCTTCCTGACCTGCATATGGATTTCTCAAGAGGCAGATCAGGTGGTCTGGTATTCCAATCTCTTTGATAATTTTCCACAGTTTACTGTGATCCACATAGTCAAAGGCTTTGGCATAGTCAATAAAGCAGAAAAAAATGTTTTTCCCAGAACTCCCTTGATTTATTGATGATCCAGCGGATGTTGACAATTTGATCTCTGGTTCCTCTGCCTTTTCTAAATCAACCTTGAAAATCTGCAAGTTCATGGTTCACGCAATGCTGAAGCCTGACTTGGAGAATTTTTAGCATTACTTTACTAGCATGTGAGATGAGTGCAATTGTGCCCTAGTTTGAACATTCTTTGGCATTGCCTTTCTTAGGGATTGGAATGAAAACTGACCTTTTCCAGTCCCATGGCCACTGCTGAGTTTTCCAAATTTGCTGGCATAATGAGTGCAGCACTTTCACAACATCATCTTTTAGGATTTGAAATAGCTCAACTGGAATTCCATCACCTCCACTAGCTTTGTTCGTAGTGATGCTTCCTAAGGCCCACTTGACTTCACATTCCAGGATGTCTGGCTCTAGGTGAGTGATCACACCATCATGATTATCTGGGTTATGAAGATCTTTTTTGTACAGTTCTTCTGTGTATCCTTGCCACCTCTTCTTAATATCTTCTGCCTCTGTTCCGGACAGAACCATTTTGTCCTTTATTGAGCCCATTTTTGTATGAAATGTTCCCTTGGTATCTTTAACTTTCTTGAAGAGATCTCTAGTGTTTCCCATTCTATTGTTTTCCTCTGTTTCTTTGCATTGATCGCTGAGGATGGCTTTCTTATCTCTCCTTGCTATTCTTTGGAACTCTGCATTCAAATGTGTATATCTTTTCTTTACTCCTTTGCTTTTCACTTCTCTTCTATTCAAATCTGTTTGTAAGCCCTCCTCACACAGCCATTTTGCTTTTTTGCATTTCTTTTTCTTGGGGATGGTCTTGCTCCCTTTCTCCTATACAATGTCACAAACCTCCATCCATAGTTCATCAGGCACTCTATCAGATCTAGTCCCTTGAATCTATTTCTCAATTCCACTTAATAATACTTAAGGATTTGATTTAGGTCATACTTGAATGGTATAGTGGTTTTCTCTACTTTCTTCTATTTAAGTCTGAACTTGCTAATAAGAAGTTCATGGTCTGAGCCACAGTCAGCTCCTAGTCTTGTTTTTGTTGACTGTATGGAGATTCTCCACCTTTGGCTGCAAAAATATAATATATCTGTTTTCAGTGTTGACAATCTGGTGATGTCCATGTGTAGAGTCTTCTCTTGTGTTGTTGGAAGAGGGTAAGTCTATTATACAAGACACAGGCACATCAATTCCCATTATAGAACATATTGTTTATTTGATTTTTTTCAAATTAAATGATTTAAAACTAATGCACAATGCTAATAACTAAAGATCTTCTCACCCATGAAAAGCCAGAAACAACCTATAAGTCCAACAAGAAGAATTAATCATATAGATTACAATATGTGCATATGAAGCATGCTACATGCTAAGTTGTGCTAAGTTACTTCAGTCATCTCTGACTCTGGGCAACCCTATGGATTATAGCCCACTAGGCTCCTCTGTCCTTGGGATTCTCTAGATGAGAATATTGGAGTGGATTGTCCTGCTCTCCTCCAGGGAAATCTTCCCTACCCAGGAATCGAACCTGCATCTCTTATGTCTCCTGCATTGGCAGGTGGGTTCTTTACCACTAGCACAACCTGGGAAGTCCCAAGTTTTATTTAAGTAAGTCAATAATATTTCTGGGCTCCACAAAAGAAGTAAACACAATCTTGTGAGGTATGCACAAGAGCAGAAAATTCAGAACAAAGAAATCATGGTTATTACCAAAGGTGCATGCTAAGCCACCTCATGTCTAAACATCAGGGTCTGAGAGGGACACTGAGAAACTCAAGCTCTTCATCAAGGTAAAAATTCAATATGACAGGAAAAAGATGACAAAAGGCTAGAGGAAATATAGCAAAATGTGTTTCAACTGCTTGGAAGACTGCAGTGTGGAAGAGGTTAGAGCTGTGTGCAAGTCCAAAAGACTCATGTGGAATCAGCAGAGGCAAGGCTGGGGCAGGGCAAGAGAGGATGTGTACAGAGGTGGAATACAGATCAGGTTCACATCGTGAGTAAGCACCAGCAGAACAGGTGTCCCGGCCTGGCCACATCCTTTGCTTAACACAATCCTGGTCGATATGATGGCTTGAGGATGAGAAGAGGGGAAGGAGGAAGAGAGGATGAAGGGTGTGGGAGGTAAAGAAAGAGACAAGAGAAGGAGGAGGGGGAGAAAGGGTCTTGAGTTCTGAGTGAAGGACTCTGGATTTTACCATCATTGTAGGTCTTCCTCTCCTCCCACTGCAGGTAATGAAACTTCTCTAGCCCAGCATCCCTCCCTACACCCAAACCTACAAGGAAACCTAGCTGTTTGTAAAAGGAAAGTTGTCATCAGTAATAACTGCATCTTTTGTGGGCTGTCAACATTTTTTTTTTTAATTTAAAATTAAATTTTAATTTGTTTCTCATTTGAATGATGGTTCAAGTTGAAAACTAGGTACAAAAGTAAAGAGACAAGTGCAGTTAAAGTGCTAATGGGTGACAATGGCCATGAAGAGGGACTCTTCAAATGCCAGCCTGTTGGTTAAGTAAAGGCTGAAGATCAAGAAGAGTTAGTCAAGGCAGAATGGATACAGGCATCTGTATGGCTGAGGCCCTTTACTGTCTGCTTGAAGCTATCACAACATTGTTAATAGGCTATGGCCCCATATAAATTTTTTTTAAAGAGTCAAATGAAGGAAGGAGTCCTGGGAACATGCTGAAGTCATGAATAAGGCAGTGACAACAGAAATGAGGAAGAGGGGGTAGATAAGCAGAAGACATAATTTATAATAGGGGATAAGTGGCTGGGTAAGTAAGCAGGAGTAAGGAGTCTAAACTGTCTGATCAATGACTTACGTAGGTAGGTGGGTGGCAGTTGCCATTACAAGATAATGAAGCCAGAAGATGAACAGGTTTGGTGGGAACAGTGGAGATAGAGAGAGTCTGGCCTGGAGCTTAGTCAAGTATATCACAGGAAAAAATCTCAAATAACAAAAGTTTTCAAACAATAGAGTGAGTTATGGCAAAAAAAAAAAAAAAAAAAAAAAACAAATAAATAAATAAATAACCTTCTGTTTATCCATGTGGTTGGAGGGGAATCTTGGTGACACATAAACATTCTCCACTCCAAAGTGGCTCTTTTCCATAACAAAGGCAAAGACTATAAAAACTTGTGATCTCCCAGAAATACGAAGGACTTTGATTTAGCATTTGCCTTGAAATAGGTGAGATCTGAAAAGGAACCGGAAAAGGAATTACCCAAAGGTGTAGGAATGGGTGTCTGTGGTTGGGTATTGAATATTCTGGTGAGTTTTTTATTTTTATTTTTTTGGCTGTGCTGCAAGGCGGGTGGGACCTTGGTTGCCCAACAGAAATGGAATCCACACCCTCCATTGGAAGCATGGAGTCTTAACTACCAGACTGACAGGGAAGTCCCCTGTGGGCTTTTTGAGATATGTAAATCAAAATCTATGTTCTAGTTATATTGTTTTGTGACTATATACATAAATTCACCATGGGTGTTTTGTTTTTTTTTTTCTGAATTTCGGGAAATTTCAACCCACTTCAGAGGAAACAAATAATAATAATAATATAAAAATATCATCATTTAATGGCATCTGATTCCAAAGCTTAAGCTCTTTGATGCTTGGCTAAGTATTCAGCAAGGTTTTGTAATGACTGAATAAATGAATGAAAGAATAAATGAGCCCATGGAGCAGACTAAGTAGTATCCACAGTTAGAAAACAAATCGAAGCTTCAGAGATTAAGCAAATTTCCCAATATAAACAACATACTTCACTGCTCCCTATACTGTATTTTGGTGTAAATTTAATAGGCACACACTTTGGTTGATTGCAGAACAATATTTGGCAAATGGAGTGTCTCCTGAATTTCAACCCACACATGCCCTCTAGGCCAAGTGCCTTGATGCAGGGTACAGCCTGTATACAGTAGTTAAATTGTAAGGACATGATCCTTCTCAGGCCTTCTCACTTTATATACTTGCCTCTCCCTCTAGGGATCATACTGCCCTCCAATAATGGACATCTTTCCAACCCCCATTAAATAACAGCAAAAAATCAACAGGATCTCCAAAGTCACTGTGAAAGCAAAGATAATCACATCTTTCCTCTCTGCTGATACTGTTTGGGAAATTATCAGTTTTAAAAGGAGCTACAGTGTAAATTTATGAATAGGTTAGGAAATAGACATGATGGTTCAGAAGTGAATCAAAAGATAACAGACGAAAATGTGAGATAACAAAGTAGGTAAAAGGTCAGAAAATAGAGATGCTGAGGTTGGGGAAGAGACAGCAGTGCTTAAGACCCATATCCTTTGAACTCAATACTTCTCAACTTTCTCCTTTTTAGAGAATTCATATGCTGCTCTATTCATTCACACTTCCCCTTATTCATCAGACCTCTCTTGATCACATGTCATATTCCAGGCACAGCAAAAAATATCAGGTATAATTTAATCAATAATGCATTGTCTCAGTCTTCAAAAAAGTCAAAAGCCACTAGAGAAGGCCTTTGTGAATACAAAGATTCACTGCAACATCATTTGAAAAGCTTTAGGAACAAAGTGTCAAGGGAGCCCAGAAGAGATCATAAATAACTTTCTTGACTGTGTTAGGAAGGCATATTTCATCTGGATGTTCAAGAATGAGGAGGAACTTTTAAGTAGAAAAAAAATGGAGGAAAGCAGTCAAGGCAAAGGGAGGAGTATGTATTACAAAGCTTCAGAACTATACAGGGTCATGGAATGTTTATTGAATAGGGAGAGTTCCACTGGACAGGATGAGGCATGAAGGGTATGGTGAGAGGTAAACCTGGAGAAGTAGGTTGGGGCCACAGACAAAGTGATGCACGTCATTAAAACCTAAGGTGGGGAAATACTTTACTAACTGCCTAGCATGCATATACTGATCTTAACATCCTCCCAAAACAATCTTGTGTCACCCTTCTTTCAGGAAAAGAACTGTACATGTTAAAGCTGGAATGGACCTTTATGGCTTCCTGGCTTTAAAGCCACATCAACTTGAGTTCAAATCCTGGCTCTCCCACTTACTGTGGCAATGTCCTGCCATTTGAAGTCTTTATATGTATAACAAAAATGATAGAACCTCACACGACTAAGTTGATGATGATGAGTTGGCCCATAGAGCACCTTGTACACAGGATACACTAAAAAAATGGTGTTACTCCCTCTCCCCTTCATTTACCCCTGGACTTTCTTCAGGAGGAGCATACTTGCCAAATAAAGTTAATTAAAAAAAAAAAAAAACAACTCATTTTTGAGGGTCTTTTGCGAAGATTTCACAACTTAGTATCTAGCCTCTAATAGCAAATTCCTTCAAATTGAATAATCTAAGACTGCCTAAGCCACATTTGTACTGCCCATTAATACAATGAAAAGAGTTCCACACAGCAGGGAAATTCTTACTCTTCTGGAAAACTCTGTAGGTCTTCAGGCTCTGTTGTCACAGTATGACCTGTGAATCTTGCTGAAGATCAGAAAAAACAGTGAACCCAGAGGAATATTAGCGTCAGCACACTGTTCCAGGGCTCTGGATGACTGCTCAAAGTAAGATGCAAATGCAGGGCCTCACCCCTCCTCTACACTCTGATCTTGATCCCTCAGAATGTTTCTCACCCTCATCTCTTCCTTAACAGCAGGCAGAACATGATTTTTCAGTATGGCCACCCTGAAATGTTTTAGTCACATTGTTAATCACTGAATGACTCTCATCCTGGTTAGGTAAACTAACTTTAGGGTCACTGAATGTGACAACGAAAACTCATCTTTGAAAGCAGCTTTTCCCAAGGGGGTCAGAGAAAGTATACAAAGGCAGAATGAACAGTAGAGCCTGGACTGGTTCTAGCAGATACAAATCCCTTCTTACATCACTGAATCTAGAAAAGTGAGTCTAAAGAGTTGATATTGCACCCTTCTGAATAACCTCATCCATTATATATATATACATACAAGCCTACACATATGGACATGCTTTATGTGTAGGATTGTATGTAGTTCTAGATGTATCTCAATTTGCTTTAGATTTTGAAGATGGAGGGTTCATTGTATTCACTAAAACAATTCAGAGCTCACTCCAGGTGGAGTATGGAAAGAAAATCTCTGAACTGTTATATTTTATTGAAGAGAAGGAAGGCAGGTAGCTCTTATCCCTGTGTGTCTTAGTCATTCAGTTGTGTACAACTCTTTGCAAGGCCATGGACTGTAGCCCACCAGGCTCCTCTGTCCATGGAATTCTCCAGTCCAGAATACTGGAGTAGGTTGCCATTCCCTTCTCCAGGGGATCTTCCCAACCCTGGGATCTAACCAGGGTCTCCCACATTGCAGGCAGATTCTTTACCATCTGAGCCACCAGGGAAGCCCAGAGGCACACATATAGGAAAGAGAACTAATATGTTTGAGAATTTACTATAAACCACTCAGATTCTAATCAATTCACTTAATTATAATAACTTTATAAATTGAGTAGCTATTACCATCATTCCCATGTTAGGGAAGAAGAGAAAACAGGAGCATGGACTGGTCAAGAGACTTGTCCACAGTTACACAGCAAGTGTAGAACTTAGGTGTAGGAAGGCTGCTCAGGGATCCAGTTTCCTAATCAGCATTATGCAACACCAGCACTCCACGATAATGTGTATGGATTCCATATATTCAAATCAAAACCTTGGTTATTTTTCTTTATATTAAACATTCCTAATCTCAAAGCCATAATAGCAAGAAGTCCAATATCTTACTCTTGGAGAAACCTCCTTCCCTCAAAGCAGATTAAATCCCTCAAGAAAAAAAAAAAAAGTCTATCTCTTATTTCCAAACTTAAGCAGGACATGAGAATCAACACTGCTTCTCATAGCCACTTGGAGTTACTACTTAAAATGGGAATGGATTTGGAAAAATATAGTGAATCAGTTCTATTTTGTGCCTGTCTCCAGCCCCTACAGAGAATGCTATATTTTTGTTTTTGTTTTTTTAAAGAGTGCTAAGGCTTCTTCAGTGATAAACTTAGCCAAGAAAGTGCTACTTTAGACAACTAAGGATTCGAGGGCTTTGCTCCCATGCTCTCTTAGACATTTGTTAATTTGTTATCATCAACTTTAACTTGTCTTTCCTTGGAAATAACTTAATGCAAGAGCCTCTGTCCCCTGGTCCTTGATGAAGAAATAAAAGGGAAACTCTGATAGATGTGATTTGCATAGGCAGTCTTGGTTCCTGCATGCCCCAGATAATGTGGGCAACTCCCACACCAAGCCTGAGGTTTGGCTCTAAAGATTCACCATGGCCTATAATCTCAAAGCCAACTACTTCTCACGCTCAATAAAATAAACAATGATCTCTTCCAATGCTTGGGGATCAACTTTCTACCCAGGACTTGCCTAGTAAGCCATGCACACAGTGGGTGGATCTCCAGTGTGAGGCTTTCATAGAGGAATTTCAAGGGTAATTCTGATCAATGAACTTGAAGTGTCAACCTAGAGTTAGAAGTAAATGTTCAATAACATAATCTGTGCTGATTCCTAAGGTCAGTACAGAACGAGGTAAGAAAGGGGAGATATCTGTGTGCAAGCGTGTCATTTTTAAGCTTCTAACAGTTCTCTCTGATTCACAGGACGTCTTCAGAGCCATGCATCCAGACCCTGACATTGTGCGGTTGTACCTTAAACCACTGCTCATTGGAGA
Organism: Bos grunniens; assembly: GCF_055505025.1. Classification (NCBI taxonomy): domain Eukaryota; kingdom Metazoa; phylum Chordata; class Mammalia; order Artiodactyla; family Bovidae; genus Bos; species Bos grunniens. The sequence goes on along the minus strand of NC_141179.1, from coordinate 79,388,660 downwards.
GCTTGCTCCAGAAGAGCCCAATCAGGAGAGAAACAAAAACGTGAGTGAGGTCTCGGGACCCAAGAGTATGTGGAGGGATGGGGATGAGGTATATTACAGGGCCAATTTATCATTTTCTGTGGGAAACCAGCCATCCTGCCTGGGAGGGCCTGCAATGGAATAAGTGCTGCTAAGTCGCTTCAGTCGTGTCCGACTCTGTGTGACCCCATAGACGGCAGCCCACCAGGCTCCACCGTCCTTGGGATTCTCCAGGCAAGAACACCGGAGTGGGTTTCCATTTCCTTCTCCAATGCATGAAAGTGAAAAGGGAAAGTGAAGTCTCTCAGTCATGTCCGACTCTTAGTGACCCCATGGACTGCAGCCTACCAGGCTCCTCCATCCATGTGATTTTCCAGGCAAGAGTACTGGAGTGGGGTGCCATTGCCTTCTCCAAATAGCATAGATGAGTGGATTCCAAATATTTCAAAATAATGACATCCTCCTGAGATTCTCAGAATTCTTAAACCTCTGAGAAACAAAGGAATGGGATGCGTGGCCCTGTGCCAAACAGTAATTCCATGTTTCTAACCACCTACTTCTTGCCACACAACTTACACATAACTTTTCTTTTTCCATGACTGCTTATAATTGTTTGATGTTCCCTGTTAAACCAGTTTCCATGAGAGCAGAGACTATGTCAATTTTGCTCATCCCTGAGTCCTCAGTACCTAAAGGCACAGGATTGGACCTGTATTAGGAATTCCATAAATAGCTGTTGAGTCAATGATGTGACTATACCCTAACTATAGTTCTTTTTACAATTGGAGAAATTACAGTTCCAGGAGAATAAACTACCTTCTGAAAAGCAAAGAAGAAGAACTCCAGTTCACCTCTTCCTGGCTCCAAACCTTTGGGTATTCCCCACAAAAAGCACCACTTTTATTTCACCAAGACTTTGGTTGACTGAAAAACTGTCTTCAGAGGGCAGGGCCTCCATAAGACTAGACTTCACTAGAATGGTTGCACATAAAGCTTAGAGGGATTTTAGGTAACATTAAGCACTTCATTTTTTTTTTTTTTTTTGCACTTCATGTTTTAAAACAGCTTACAATTGTACCATTATTTTGAAATACTTTGTACAAAGTGGTGATCCAGATATCACTGTGAGGCAGAAAGAATAAGAATTACATTTCCACTTAAAAAAAATGAAGAAACAAACTCACAAGGGGATAGGAGGGATCTGAGGAGAGAGGACTGGTTACATGCAGGCCCAAGACGAATACTTAGGCTGACTCCTGAGGCCCAGGTGCATCCCTCAAGGCTGTGTGTCAGGAAGCAACGCACTATACTGAGACGAGTGGGCCATCAGGCAGACAGCCTGGACACATAGCCTGGTTCCTATGACAAGGTGTAGGAGCCGAGATGCCGTTGTTTGGTCAGTGAGTCATGTCTGACTCTTTGTAACCCTGTGAACTGCAGCATGCCAGGCTTCCATGTTCCTACACTATCTCCCAGAATTTGCTCGAACTCATGTCCACTGAGTCCATGATGCCATCCAACCATCTCATCCTCTGTCACCCTCTGCTTTTCCCGCCCTCAACCTTTCCAGGCACCAGGGTCTTTTCCAATGAGTTGGTTCTTCCTATCAGGTGGCCAATGTATTGGAGCTTCAGCTTAACCATCAGTCATTTCAATGCAAATTCAGGGTTGATTTCCTATAGTGCTGACAGGTTTGATCTCCATGCTGTCCAAGGGACACTCAAGAGTTTTTTCCAACACCACAGTTCAAAAGCAACAATTCTTTGATGCTCAGCCTTCTTTCATGTCCAACTCTCACATCCATATATGACTACTGGAAAACCCATATCTTTGACTATATGGACCTTTGTTGGCAAAGTAATGTCTCTGCTTTTTAATCTGCTATTTAGGTTTGTCACTGCTTTTCTTCCAAGGAGCAAGCATCTTTTAATTTCATGGCTGCAGTCACCAGCTGCAGTGACTTTTGGAGCCCAAGAAAATAAAGTCTATCACTGTTTATATTTTTCCCCATATATTTGCCATAAAGTAATTGGACTGAATGCCATGATCTTCATTTTTTGAATGTTGAGTTTGAAGCCAGCTTTTTTACCCTCCTCTTTCACCTTCATCAACAGACTCTTTAGTTCCTCTTCACTTTCTGCCATTAGAGCGGTATGATCTTATCTGAAGTTGTTGATATTTCTCCCAGCAATTTTGATTCCAGCTTCTGCTTCATCCAGTACAGCATTTCACATGATGTACTCTGCATATAATTTAAATATGCAGGGTGACAATATACAGCCTTGACATACTCCTTTCCCAATTTGGAACCAGTCCATTGTTCCAAGTCTGGTTCGAACTGTTGCTTCTTGACCTGTGTACAGGTTTTTCAGGAGGCAGGAAAGATGGTCTAGTACTCCCATCTCGTTAAGAGTTTTCCATGGATTGTTGCGATAAACAAAGGGTCAGAAGAAACAATAAAACCAGAGGAAGCAGTGAAGTCAGTGAAGCCAGTTTTTTTTTTTTTTTTTAATTCGCTTGCTTTTTCTATGATCAAACAGATATTGGTAATTTGATTTTTTGGTTCCTCTTCCTATTTTAAATCCAACTTGTATATTTGGAAGTTCTCAGTTCATGTACTGTTGAAGCCTAGTTTGAAAGATTTTGAGCATTACCTTGCTAGCATGTGTAATGAGAGCAATTATGTGGTACTTTGAATGTTCTTTGGTACTGCCCTTCTTTGGGATTGGAATGAAAATTGATTGTTCAAGTCCTGTGACCACTGCTGAGTTTTCCAAATTTGCTAGCATATCGAGTGTAACACTATAATAGCATTATCTTTTGGGATTTCAAATAGTTCAGCTGGAATTACACCACCTCCATTAGCATTTGTCAAATCAGTGGTTTCTAAGGCCCACTTGACTTTACACTCCAAAATGTCTAGCTCTAGGTGAATGACCATACCATCATGGTTATCTGGATCGTTAGAGCTTTTTTTGTATAATTCTGTTTAATCTTGCCACATCTTCTTAATATCTTCTTTTCTGTTAGGTCTTTACCATTTCTGTCCTTTATTATGCCCATCTTTGCATGAAATGTTCCCTTGACATCTCCAATTTTGTTGAAGAGATCTCTAGTTTTTTCCATTCTATTATCTTCCTCTAACTTCTTGCTTTGTTCGCATAATAATGCTTTCTTATCTCTACTTGCTATTCTCTGGAACTCTGCATTCAGTTGGGTTCACCTTTCCTTTTCTCCTTTGCCTTTCACTTCTCTTCTTTTCTCAGATGTTTGTAAGGCCTCTTCAGACACCACTTTGCAATTTTGCTTTTCTTTTCCTTGGGGATGGTTTTGATCACCAGTTCCAGTACAATGTTATGAACCTCTGTCCATAGTTCTTCAGGCACTCTATCACATCTTATCCCTTGAATTTATTTGTCACTTCCACTGTATTACTGAAAGTTCATACCTGAATGGCTTAGTGGTTCTCCCTACTTTCTTCAATTTAAGTCTGAATTTGGCAATAAGGAGTTCATGATCTGAGCCATAATCAGCTCCTGGTCTTGTTTTTGCTGATGAATACAACTTCTCCATCTTTGGTAGCAAAGAATATAATCAATCTGATTTCAGTATTGATGATCTGGTGATGTCCATGTGTAGAGTCATTTCTTGTGTTGTTGGAAGAGGGTGTTTGCTATGACCAGTGCATTCTCTTGGCAAAAATTTGTTAGCCTTTGCCTAGTTTCATTTTGTGCTCCAAGGCCAAGCTTGCCTACTACTCCAGGTATCTCTTGACTTCCTACTTTTGTGTTCCAATTCCCTATGATGAAAAGGACATCTTTTTTTGGTGTTAGTTCTAGAAGGTCTGGTAGGACTTCAGAGAACCATTAAAATTCAGCTTCTTCAGCATTAGGGATCAGGGCATAGATTTGGATTACTGTGATACTGAATGGTTTGCCTTGGAATCGAACAGAGATCATACTCTCATTTTTGAGACTGCACCCAAGTACTACATTTTAGACTCCTTTGTTGGCTATGAGAGCTACTCCATTTCTTCTAAGGGATTCTTGACCACAGTAGTAGATATAATGATCACACGAAGTAAATTCACCCATTCCCTTACATTGTAGTTCACTGATTCCTAAAATGTTGATGTTCACTCTTGCCATCTCCTGCTTGACCACATCCAGTTTACCTTGTTTCATGGACCTAACTTTCCAGGTCCCTATGCAATAGTGTTGTTTACATCATTGGGCTTTACTTTCCCCACTAAACACACCCATAACTGGGTGTCATTTCTGCCTTGGCTTAGTCTCATATTCTTTCTGTTGCTATTTCTCCACAGTTCCCCGGTAGTATATTGGACATCTACTTACCTGGGGGGGAGAGAGGAGGCTCATCTTTCAGTGTCATAGCTTTAGCCTTTTCATACTGTTCATGGGATTCTTGAGGCAAGAATACGTAAGTGGTTTGCCATTCCCTTCTGACCACGTTTGGTCACAACTTTCCACCATGGCCCATCCATCTTAAGACCCTGGCTTTGAAGGGCTTGGGACTGTGGGATATGAGTCTAGGCCAGTTACCAAACCTGTCTGTGTTTCAGTTTCTCTCTGTGTAAAATAGCAACAATAGAAGCAACCACATAAGTGCTATTGGGAGATTACTGAAAGAGTTAAAGGCATTTAAAGTGTTTAGAACAGTGTCTGAAATGTAGAAAATGTTCAATAAACTTCAGATGCTATAATTATCATAAACTCAAAAGTCACACAAGTAATTTACAAACCTCTAAGTTTGCATCTGTGATTACCCAGAGATATGTATATAGACAATTAGTGTTTGAGCACAAACCTGAATGTCAGGAAGTACAGGCTAAAGTCCAGCTTCCATCACTTGCTGAGGATTTCACATTAATCACTCTTCTGGGCTTTAGTGATCCCCAACAGTATAGTGACTGTGATGGTAAAATCAGCTAAGCTGGGAAACACAACTGTTGTTCAGTTGCTAGGTTGTGTCTGACTCTTTGTGACCTCATGGACTGCAGCACACCAGGCTTCCCTGTCCTTCACCATCTCCCAGAGCTTGTTCAAACTTACATCCACCGAGTTGGTGGTGCCATCCAGCCATCTCATTCTCTGTTGTCCCCTTTTCCTCAAACCTTCAATCTTTCCCAGCATTAGGGTCTTTTCCAGTGAGTCAGCTCTTCCTATTACGTGGCCAAAGGATTGGAACTTCAGCTTCAACATCAGCCCTTGCAATGGATATTCAGGACTGATTTCCTTTAGGATTGACTGGTTTGATCTCCTTGCAGTCCAAGGGACTCTGAAGAGTCTTCTCCAACACAGTTCAAGCATCAATTCCTAGGTGCTCAGACTACTTTATAGTCCAATGCTCAATCTATACATTACTACTGGAAAAACCATAGCTTTGACTAGGCAGACATTTGTTGGCAAAGTAATGTCTCTGCTTTTTAAAATGTTGTCTAGTTTTGTCACTGCTTTTCTTCCAAGGAGCAAGCAAGGTTTAGTTTCATGGCTGCAGTCATAATCTGCAGTGATTTTGGAGCCCAAGAAAATAAAGTCTGTCACTGTTTTTATTGTTTACCCCATCTATTTGTCATGAAATCATGGGACCGGTTGTCATGATCTTCATTTTTTTTTTAATTTTATTTTTAAACTTTACAATATTGTATTGGTTTTGCCATATATCAAAATGAATCCACCACAGGTATACATTTTTGAATGCTGAATTTTAAACCAGCTTTTTCACTCTCCTCTTTCACCTTCTTCAAGAGGCTCTTTAGGTCCTCTTGGCTTTCTGCCATAAGGGTGCTGTCATCTGCATATGTGAGGTTATTGATATTTCTCCTGGCAATCTTGATTCCAGCTTCTGCTTCATCCAGACCAATATTTCTCATTATGTACTCTGCATAGAAGTTAAATAAGCAGGGTGACAGCATACAGCCTTGATGTACTCCTTTCCCAATTTGGAACCACTCAGTTGTTCCATATCCAGTTCTGTTACTTCTTGACCTGCATAAAGGTTGCTCAGGAGGCAGGTAAGGTGGTCTGGTATTCCCAGCAATTGAAGAATTTTCCACAGTTTGCTGTGATCCACATGGTCAAAGGCTTTAGCATAGTGAGTGAAGTAGATGTCTTTTGGAATTCCCTTGCTTTCTCTATGATCCAACAGATGTTAGCAATTTGACTGCTGGTTTCTCTGCCTCTTCTAAATTCAGCTTGAACATCTGGAAGTTCTTGGTTCATGTATTGTTGAAGCCTAGGTTGGAGAATTTTAAGAATTCTTTTGTTAGTGTGTGAAGTGACTGCAATTGTGGAGAAATTTGAACATCCTCTGGCACTGCCTTTCTTTGGGATTGGGATGAAAATTGATTTTTCAGGTCCTGTGACCACTGCTGAGTTTCCCAAGTTTGCTGGCATATTGAATGCAGCACTTTAACAGCATCATCTTTTAGGATTTGAAATAGCTCAGCTGGAATTCCATCACCTATGCTACCTTTGTTGGTAGTGATGCTTCCTAAGGCCTACTTGACTTCACACTCCAGCATGTCTGGCTCTAGGTGAGTGATTGCAAAACCATCATGGTTATCTGGTTCATTAAGATCTTTTTTGTATAGTTCTTCTGTGTATTCTTGCCACCTCTTCTTAGTATCTTCTGCTTCTGTTAGGTCCATATGGTTTCTGTCCTTTATTGTGCCCACCTTTGTATGAAATTTTCCCTTGGTATCTCTAATTTTCTCGAAGAGATCTCCAGTCTTTCCCATTCTATTGTTTTCCTCTATTTCTTTGCATTGATGAGTGAGGAAGGCTTTCTTATCTCTCCTTGCTATTCTTTGGAACTCTGCATTCAGATAGGTATATCTTTCTTTTTCTGCTTTGCCTTTCACTTCTCTTCTTTTCTCAGCTATTTTTAAGGGCTCCTCAGACACCACTTTGCTATTTTGCAGTTATTGTCCTTGGGGATGATTTTGATCACCACCTCCAGTACAATGTTATGAACCTCTGTCCATAGTTCTTCAGTCAATCTGTCAATCAGATATTATCCCTTGAATCTATTTCTCACTTCCACTGTATAACTGCAAGTGATTTACTTTAGGTCATACCTGAATGGCCTAGTGGTTTCCCCTACTTTCTTCAATTTCAGTCTGAATTTGGCAATAAGGAGTTCACGATCTGAGCCATAATCAGATCCCAGTCTTGTTTTTGCTGACTGTATAGAGCTTCTTTATCTTTGGCTGCAAAGAATATAATCAGTCTGATTTCGGTATTGACCATCTGGTGATGCCGATGTGTAGAATCATTTCTTGTGTTGTTGGAAGTGTTTGTTACGACCAGTGTGTTCTCTTGGGAAAACTCTGTTAGCCTCTGCCGAGCTTCATTTTGTATTCCAAGGCCGAGCTTGCCTGTTATGCCAGGTACCTTTTGACTTCCTACTTTTGGATTCTAATCCCCTATGATGAAAGAAAGCTAAGCACTGAAGAATTGATGCTTTTGAACTGTGATGTTGGAGAAGATTCTTGAAAGTCCCTTGGACTGCAAGGAGATACAACCAGTCCATCCTAAAGGAGATCAGTCCTGAATATTCATTGAAAGGACTGATGCTGAAGCTAAAACTGCAATAATTTGGCTACCTGATGTGAAGAACTGACTCATTTGGAAAGACCCTAATGCTGGGATAGATTGAATGTGGGAGGAGAAGGAGATGACAAAGGATGAGATGGTTGGATGGCATCACCACCTAAATGGACATGAGTTTAAGTAAGCTCCAGGAGTTGATGATTGACAGGGAAGCCTAGCGTGCAGCAGTCCATTTGGTCACAAAGTGTCAGACACAACTGAGTGACTGAACTGAACTGATGATGAAAAGGACATCTTTTTTTGGTGTTAGTTCTAGAAGGTCTTGTAGGTCTTCAGAGAACCATCCAACTTCAGCTTCTTCAGCATTAGTGATCAGAGCACAGACTTGGATTACTCTGCTAGTGAATGGTTTCCCTTGGAAATGAACAGAGATTATCTTTCATTTTTGATTTTGCACCTAAGTATTATATTTTGGAACCTTTTGTTTACTAGCACACTTGTGTGATCTACTAAAGTTATTTGTGGCCACCAGCATTCTGATGTTCATGGGGTCTTTAGAGATGAGCCCTTCCAGACATTTCCCAGGCATTGGATCATTTAAAAGTTGTATCAGTGAATTTTGAAATGAAATTTTTGCTTCTAGGATTATGTTCATAGCTCTTTTTTATTAATATTTCAAATTTCTCTTTTCTTTTACATCTGAATAATCAAGTTTTCATTCTTATACCTTGGTCACTTTCTCAACAGTCTGAGTTTCAAACCCATTATAGTTATTAAGCTAAGGAGATATTTCTTCCCAGGCCTTTTACTGACTCTCGAGTATGTGCAAGTTCATAAATCTGTGCTAGCACTTGACGTACATACATAAGCACAGTACATGTACTCAAAATAAGGACTCCTTCAACCAACAGACACACACACTAATACCACAGGAGACCCTGTCTCATTCCTGTAGAGCTTCTGAGCATCTCACAAGAAATTCATCCTTTGAGCTAATCTAAGTGAACGCTATCTTTCATAAAAGAGTCTTTTGCACAGGCTAAATAGCTGATAACATAGAAAGTAACACAGATTCGTATAGATAGCAAAGTTCCCCAAAGTATAATCAGAGATCAAACAACACATTGATTTAAAAAGGCAGTTATTATTAATAGCTACACACTTCTACATATAAAACAGACAAACAACAAGGATCTACTGTTTGGCAGGGATCTTTATTCAATATATCATAATCTTATAATGGTCTACAATGGAATAGAATCTGAAGAAACTATATCTATTTATCTATATATGATTTGCTGTACTCCTGAAACCAATACAACATTGTTAATCAACTATACTTCAATAAACCTTTTTGTTTTGAAAAGCAGAAAATTAAGGGGTTTTCCCTGGCAGCCCAGTCATTAAGACTTCTCCTTTCAATACAGGGGGTGCAGGTTTGATTCCTTGTCAAGGAATCAAGATCTCACATGCTTCACAGCCAAAAAAACACAAAAAACAAAAAACATAAAATAAAAGCAATATTCCCACAAATTCAATAAAGGCCTCAAAAGAAATGATCTGCATCAAAATTTTTTTAATTAATCAGTTTTAAAAAGAATTGTTAAAGTTATGTGTCTGTTCACTGAACCTCCCTCACCCCCCAAAAAAGAAGTATGTTATAAGTACCATAACAATTTGAGGACAGTTTACAAATCACTACTCATCTGTCTCTTCTCCAGGAAAAAAAAAAAAAAATTATCATAACTTGTTTTAAGCATTTTGCTTTTGTTAATTTTTTAAGGTTTAGTTTTTTTGTTTAAATTATGCCTAATTATATTTATTAAATAAATAAATATCTATTCATAAAATTAAGGTATCATGCATTGATAAAATAGATTAATAATTATGCTCATCTGTGCTTCCTCTCCACTGAAGGAACTAATTCCTTTCTTGCATGCTTATCTCACAGTCCCAGTTGGTGGAAGATTTCCAAGAACTGCGGAGGACATTAGAGACCTTGAATATGTTCAATGCCAACCTGGGGTTCTTCTTCCTTCACCTCGCCCAGGTCTTGATTTTGGAGGCCCTGGCTTGGGTAATAGTGTGGCATTTTGGCAGTGGCTGGCTTATCACAATATTCATTTCTTTTCTTCTCACGGTTGCTCAGGTAAGTAGGTATCTTAAGCCCCGGCAGTGGCTCTGTGGGAAGCCTCAGAATTTTTCTTCTCTCTTTATACTGGTGTCAGTGGCTGCCTGGCACTTTCTGGCAAGCTAAGTTATCAAAACCCACTGGGCCCCAGTTCTCTTATCTGTAACATGGGGTAACAATTTTTTATGGAAATATTCTGAGGAGAACTAAACAAGTTACTCTGTAGAGTACCTAGCACAGAGACTGGCATGTGGTAAATATCCTTGACAGTTGCTGCTCTTTGCCTGACATTATCCACACAATGTCAGTAACTGAAGTTCCGTTCTAGGCCATGTAATCTTCACCTTTGTCTTTCGTTCATTAACCAACCAACATTTTCAATGGTTGTTCAATGATTTTATTAAGACTATAGGCACATATGTAAACTTATTTTGTTTCCTTTTCAATCACTCAGTTGTTTCCAACCTTTTTTGACCCCATCAACTGTAACTGGCTCCTCTGTCCATGGATTTCTTCAGGCAAAAATACTAGAGTAGGTTGCCATTCCCTTTACCAGGGAATCTTCCTGACCCAGGGATCAAATCTGAGTCTCCTACATTGCAGGAAGATTTTTTACTGTCTTAGCCACCATGAAGAAAGGAAGCCCCACATTAATTTATACTGATATATATATATATACATGTATAACTATTTATACATGCTGTTTCATAATAAAAGATTCTACTAAAAAGAAGTTATATATCTGTATTTAAAAAAAAAAAAATTACCTGAGACCCTAGCCAAAAGCCTCATGTCACCAATACTTATCAATACACCAGTCTATGAACAGAATTTATTTATTATTACATGATAATAGGATGGTTTTTCCAGTGGTCATGTATGGATGTGAGAGTTGGAATGTGAAGAAGGATGAGGGCCTAAAAATTGATGCTTTTGAACTGTGGTGTTGGAGAAGACTCCTGAGAGTCCCTTGGATTGCAAGGAGATCCAACCAGTCCATTCTGAAGGAGATCAGCCCTGGGTGTTCTTTGGAGGGAATGATGCTAAAGCTGAAACTCCAGTACTTTGGCCACCTCATGCGAAGAGTTGACTCATTGGAAAAGACTCTGATGCTGGGAGGGATTGGGGCAGGAGAAAGGGACGACAGAGGATGAGATGGCTGGATGGCATCACTGACTCGATGGACATGAGTTTGAGTGAACTCCTGGAGTTGGTGATGGACAGGGAAGCCTGGCGTGCTGAGATTCATGGGGTCGCAAAGAGTCGGACACGACTGAGCGACTGAACTGAACTGAAGGATCATGTATTCTACCAGAAATGACAATCAGCAACTGGCATGTAGTAGGGCAATTGATAAATCCTTTGAATAAAACACAGATCTCTGAAGATGGCCTTCTATGACCACACTGTATTGTGGACACAAAGGAAAATGTACCTGACCCTGCCCTTGGGAAACAGTCATCCAGGGGAGGAACTGGTCATTGAAATATCTAGACAGGATACAAAGCAGAAGGAAAAGAAACAAGCATGTGCTGTTGGAGCAGAAAGAGGCATCTAATTCTAATTGAGGCAATTGGAGATGATTTCATGGAGAATTAACATCAGTGTTAATTACAAAATTTTATCTGCTCATTTTTTTCTTGAAAAGTCAACTTGCTTTATTCTTTGAAAAGCAACTTTTGAAATCAAGAAAGGAAACAAATATTTGACTGCTTAGCATTATCAGGAATTTTACATGTATTTTGGCTGCAAAACAGCTGAATGAGCAAGATATATTATAATCCCTGCTTCTCAAAGAACTGAGTTCAGAGGTACCGACTAGCTTGCCAAGAGTTGTATAACTTGTAAAGTGGTGAAGGACAGTTTAGAGCCCTAGTCAGCCTGACTACAAAGACATCCTCCTTCCATTCCACACTGGAAGATTTTGACAGTGGAGAGAAGAGTATTGTCGGCTAACAGAACCAAAAGGCACAGAGATGGGAAAGAACACAGCAAGTGTGACAGATACACATAGAGATCGCTCAATATTCCCATGGGTTCCCAAATCTACCAGTGGGCTCACTTACTACTTTCTTCTTAATTTATCAACTTCTCTGACAGTAACCCTATCTCTTCTAGGCTCAGGGTTCATTTCTGCAGCATGACACAGGACACCTATGCATATTTAAGAAGCCCAAGTGGAACCGCCTGATGCAAAAATTTGTGATGAGTCATCTCAAGGTACATAATGTTCCAGGAGTGTGATGGGATTCTGAAAGTCATTTAACTAAGCAGTGGTTTCTACATACACTTATCAGCAAAGGATGTTACTACACACCCCACAAGTAGACGTAAATATACTAACAATGTAGTGACTATATACACACACACATAACTTTATAACATATGTGCTAAAATTAAAATTTTAAATGTTTTGGAGAAAAGGTTAATTTTTATTTAAGAAATTCTGTTTTTTCTTAGCCAATAAACTATTTGGCCCAATCCCTGGTACACCATTAAAGAACCATCTCTCAGGAGATATACCCTATAAAGTCATGAGTAGAGATATTCTTAGAAGGGGTCTGGACATGTACTTCTGGGAGGCTAGGGGAATCCAGAAAACCATTTAATCCTGGGAGGATGATTTATAAATAAAAGAAAATATGCAGAATAGATAAAAGTTTAACAAAAGAGAGAAACCACGGAAAGTTAGATGGCTCTGTTTAAGAGTTGAGGGTTGCAAAACCCAGATTGCTGGAAAAAGCGAGGGCAGTTGGTCTTATCCCCCTCAAATATGCTCCAGGAGGACAGGAACACTATCCTATGCACCCCTGAAATGCAGTGCCTAACAGAGTGCCTAACACACAGTAGGCCTTCAATAAGCATTTGTGGAATGCATGAAGGAATGGATGGATGGATGGAATGATGGATGGATAGATGGTTAGAAGAATGAAACTAGATAATAGTGCAAGGGTTGATGAAAGTGGGTTTTAGCCCTGGCTCTGATAATGCTCACTGTGAAACCCTGAACAAGTCAGATTCTCTCTCTGGCTCTCAGTGTTCTCATCTCTAAAACTAGGACTTCAACTGGATATAAGCCTTTCTATGTTGTTCTAGGATTTGGTGAGAAACCAAAGGACAGAATGATCTCTGTTCATTTCCAAGGCAAACCATTTACAATCACAGTAATCCAAGTCTAACTAACTCTGCTAGCCTTTGCCCTGCTTCATTTTGTACTCCATTTCAGTATTCTTGCCTTGATAACCCCATGAACATTATGAAATGGCAAAAAGATATGACACTGAAAGATGAACTCCCAGATCGGTAGTTACCAATATGCTTCTGGAGAAGAGAGGAGAAATAACTCCAGCAAGAATGCAGAGATGGAGCCTAAGTGAAAACATGCTGAACTATGGATGTGACTGGTGGTGGAAATGAAATCCAATGGTGTAAAGAGTGATATTGCATAGGAACCTGGAATGTTAGGTCCATGAATCAAGGCAAATTGGGAGTGGTCAAACAGAAGATGGCAAGAGGGAGCATCGACATTTTAGGAATCAGTGAACTAAAATGGACCAGACTGGGCGAATTTAATTCAGATGACCATTATATCTACTACTGTGGGCAGAAATTCCTTAGAAGAAATGGAGTAACCCTCATAATCAACAAGAGTTCTAAATGCAGTACTTGGACACAATCTCGAAAATGAAAGAATGATTTCTGTTCATTTCCAAGGCAAATCATTCAGTGTCACAGTAATCGAAGTCTATGCCCCAACCAGTAATGCTGAAGAAGCTGAAGTTGAATGGTTCTGTGAAGACCTATAGGACCTTCTAGAACTAAAATCAAAAAAAGATGTCCTTTTCATCATAGGGGACTGGAATGTAAAAGTAGGAAATAAAGAGACACCTGGCTTAACAGGCAAGTTTGACCTTGGGGTGTATGAAGCAAGGCAAAAGCCAACAGAATTTTGCCAAGAGAACACACTGGTCACAGCAAATACCCTCTTCCAACTTTATTATTCCTGTATATATTTCAAATATTTTCATTTTAACATGAAAGGAATATAAAAATTATTAATATATTTTACATTTCTTTTTTCATTCTGAGGCTTTGAATCTAGTATGTATTATATCCTTACACAACCCGCCTCAATTTGACTGGTCACTTATTAAGTGCTCAGTGGCCACGCACAGATAAGGGCTACTCTATTGAGCACTGCAGATCTAAAATACACATTAATCAATTTTTGAGAGGTGTCATATATTCAGTAAAAGCTATGACTATTGCTTATTCTGGTCATCTGAGTTAAATTCACCTACTCCAGTCCATTTCAGTTCGCTGATTCCATGAATGTCTACATTTACTCTTGCCATCTCTTGTTTGACCTCTTCCAATTTGCCTTGATTCATGGACCTGACATTCCAGGTTCCTGTGCAATACTGCTCTTTACAGCATCGGACCTTGCTTCTATCACCAGTCACATCGACAGCTGGGTATTGCTTTTGCTTTGGCTCCATCCCTTCATTCTTTCTGGAGTTATTTCTCCACTGATCTCCAGTAGCATATTGGGCACCTACTACCTGGGGAGTTTCTCTTTCAGTACGGTATCATTTTGCCTTTTCATACTATTCATGAGGTTCTCAAGGCAAGAATACTGAAGTGGTTTGCCATTCCCTTCTCCAGTGGACCACATTCTGTCAAATCTCTCCACCATGACCCGCCCGTCTTGGGTTGCCCCATGGCTTAGTTTCATTGAGTTAGACAAGGCTGTGGTCCTAGTGTGATTAGATTGACCAGTTTTCTGTGAGTATGGTTTCACTGTGTTTGCCCTCTGATGCCCTCTTGCAACACCTACCATCTTAGTTGGGTTTCTCTTACATTGGGCGTGGGGTATCTCTTCACGGCTGCTACCGCAAAGCGCAGCCATTGCTCCTTACCTTTGACAAGGGGTATCTCCTCACCATGGCCCTTCCTGACCTTCAATGTGGGATAGCTCCTCTAGCCATCATGGTCAAACAAAAGAGTCCTAAATGCAGTACTTGGATGCAATCTCAAAAACGACAGAATGATCTCTGTTTGTTTCCAAGGCAAACCATTCAATATAACAGGAATCCAAGTCTATGCCCCAACCATAATGCTGAAGAAGCTGAAGTTGAACGGTTCTATGAAGACCTACAAGACCTTTTAGAACTAACACCCAAAAAAGATGTCCTTTTCATTATAGGTGACTGAAATGCAAAAGTAGGAAGTCAAGAAACACCTGGAGTAACAGGCAAATTTGGCTTTGGAATATGGAATGAAGAAGGACCAAGACTAATAGAGTTTTGCCAAGAAAATGCACTGGTCATAGCAAACACCCTCTTCCAACAACACAAGAGAAGACTCTATACATGGACATCACCAGATGGTCAACACCGAAATCAGATTGATTATATTCTTTGCAGCCAAAGATGGAGAAGCTGTATGCAGTCAGCAAAAACAAGACCAGGAGCTGACTGTGGCTAAGGCCATGAACTCCTTATTGCCAAATTCAGACTTAAATTGAAGAAAGTAGGGAAAACCACTAGACCATTCAGGTATGACCTAAATCAAATCCCTTAGGATTATACAGTGGAAGTGAGAAATAGATTTAAGGGCCTAGATCTGATAGATAGAGTGCCTGATGAACTATGGAATGAGGTTCATGACATTGTATGGGAGACAGGGATCAAGACCATCCCCATGGAAAAGAAATGCAAAAAAGCAAAATGGCTGTCTGAGGAGGCCTTACAAATAGCTGAGAAAAGAAGAGAAGAAAAAAGCAAAGGAGAAAAGGAAAGATATAAACATCTGAATGCAGAGTTCCAAAGCATAGCAAGAAGAGATAAGAAAGCCTTCTTCAGCGATCAATGCAAAGAAATAGAGGAAAACAACAGAATGGGAAAGACTAGGGATCTCTTCAAGAAAATCAGAGATACCAAAGGAACATTTCATGCAAAGATGAGCTCGATAAAGGACAGAAATGGTATGGACCTAACAGAAGCAGAAGATATTAAGAAGAGATACCAAGAATACACAGAAGAACTGTACAAAAAAGATCTTCATGACCCAGATAATCACGATGGTGTGATCACTCACCTAGAACCAGACATCCTGGAATGTGAAGTCAAGTGGGCCTTAGAAAGCATCACTATGCACAAAGCTAGTGGAGGTGATAGAATTCCAGTTGAGCTATTCCAAATCCTGAAAGATGATGCTGTGAAAGTGCTGCACTCAATATGCCAGCAAATTTGGAAAACTCAGCAGTGGCTACAGAACTGGAAAAGATCAGTTCTCGTTCCAATCCCAAAGAAAGGCAATGCCAAAGAATGCTCAAACTACTGCACAATTGCACTCATCTCACACACTAGTAAAGTAATGCTCAAAATTCTCCAAGCCAGGCTTCAGCAATATGTGAACAGTGAACTTCCTGATATTCAAGCTGGTTTTAGAAAAGGCAGAGGAACCAGAGATCAAATTGCCAACATCCGCTGGATCATAGAAAAAGCAAGAGAGTTCCAGAAAAACATCTATTTCTGCTTTATTGACTATGCCAAAGCCTTTGACTATGTGGATCACAATAAACTGTGGAAAATTCTGAAAGAGATGGGAATACCAGACAACCTGATCTGCCTCTTGAGAAATTTGTATGCAGGTCAGGAAGCAACAGTTAGAACTGGACATGGAACAACAGACTGGTTCCAAATAGGAAAAGAAGTACGTCAAGGCTGTATATTGTCACCCTGTTTATTTAAGTTATATGCAGAGTACATCATGAGAAACGCTGGACTGGAAGAAACATAATCTGGAATTAAGATTGCTGGGAGAAATATCAATAACCTCAGATATGCAGATGACACCACCCTTATGGCAGAAAGTGAAGAGGAACTCAAAAGCCTCTTGATGAAAGTGAAAGTGGAGAGTCAAAAAGTTTGCTTAAAGCTCAACATTCAGAAAACGAAGATCATGGAATCCGATCCCACCACTTCATGGGAAATGGATGGGGAAACAGTGGAAACAGTGTCAGACTTTATTTTTCTCGGCTCCATAATCACTACAGATGGTGACTGCAGCCATGAAATTAAAATACACTTACTCCTTGAAAGAAAATTATGACCAACCTAGGTGGCATATTCAAAAGCAGAGACATTACTTTGCCAACAAAGGTTCGTCTAGTCAAGGCTATGGTTTTTCCTGTGGTCAGGTATGGATGTGAGAGTTGGACTGTGAAGAAGGCTGAGAACCGAAGAATTGATGCTTTTGAACTGTGGTGTTGGAGAAGACTCTTGAGAGTCCCTTGGACTGCAAGGAGATCCAACCAGTCCATTCTGAAGGAGATCAGCCCTGGGATTTCTTTGGGAGGAATGATGCTAAAGCTGAAACTCCAGTACTTTGACCATTTCATGCGAAGAGTTGACTCATTGGAAAAGACTCTAATGCTGGGAGGGATTGGGGGCAGGAGGAGAAGGGGACGACAGAGGATGAGATGGCTGGATGGCATCACTGACTCGATGGACATGAGTCTGAGTGAACTCTGGGAGTTGGTGATGGACAGGGAGGCCTGGTGTGCTGAGATTCATGGGGTCGCAAAGAGTCGGACATGACTGAGTGACTATCTGATCTGATTGCTTATTCTTCTATAAATGATTAACGTAATATGGGAAGGGAAGAAAAATTTAATATCTCAATATGCCCGCATTCTGCATACAGCAACTCATGTTTCCTTAAACAACCTATGCAGGCAAATGTCATTAAATTATATTTACTGAAGATGAAACTGAACATCAAAGGGTACATAATTTTCCCAAACCACAGATGTGTTTATACATCCAGTGGATGCAATTAAGTTGATATGCTTACAAATCCTTTTCTCTGTTAAAACCTTCAGATTTTCACTGAAAGAGAAAAAAGTCCCAAACAACTTAATCAGAGATGACATGAGTTCAGCATCAACTAAAATACTTTTGTTCTTTTATATTTAATGAGATCATTGAAACTTGAACATGTGATGATCAGAGGCAAGCCCCCATAGGAGATGACTTCAGATCCATGACTCTTTAAAATATTCATTGAAGTAGGAAACCTGGGGCCATTTTCCCCCCAGAACTAATTAGTTTTAGAGCTGAAATTTCTTTATTTATAAAATAAGAAGTACAGTCTCTGCTCTACCTAGTTCAAGTTTCTTTTTAAAAGGAGGACAAAAAAAAAAAAAGATGGAAAAACATTTCATTTCAATGGTTTTTATTCTTCTTCATTATCAGGAGTTGTTTTAACCTGGAATTTGTGTTCCTGGGTAAGATAATTATTTGCTGGTAAGCTTTTAGAGCCTCTAGACAATGAATCATTCTGTGACCCAGGAATGAGGGGGTGCTGCATGTTCCAGGAATCCATATCCTAATTAAACTTTGGAGATGTAGGCAGAAAACTCGGATTGTTACTATTCAGGCGCTAGTCATGTCCGACTCATTGTGACCCCATAAACACAGCACACAAGTCTTCCCTGTCCATCACCAGCTCATAAAGTTTGTTCAGATTCATGTCCATTGAATCGGTGATATCATCCAACTATCTCATCCTCTGTCATCCCTTTTTCTTCCTGCCCTCTGTCTTTCCCAGCATCAGGGTCTTTTCCAGTGAGTTGGCTCTTCACATCAGTGGTGGTCAGTACTGGAGCTTCAGCTTCAGCATCAGTCCTTCCAATGAATATTCAGGGTTGATTTTCTTTAGTTTTGGAAAACTCTGATAATGAAAGATATTTCAGGAGACAAATGTTGCAGCTAATGAATGTTCTTTTCTCCTCAGGGCATATCTGCAAAATGGTGGAATAATCGGCACTTCCAACACCATGTAAAACCAAATATCTACTCCAAAGACCCAGATATTGACGTAGGCCCATTTTTTGTTATTGGAGATTTACAACCTGTCAAGGTATATTCAGAAATCCTAAGCACTAAAGAAATGTTTCAGGAAGTGGTTCTTGGAAAGGTCTACACCTTTGTTTTGAGGAGATCAGGCTGGAGATTCTGGTTTCAAGCATGTTTTCAGAGCATCTCTTCTTCTTTTAAGTCCAGGATATAAATTAAAAAAAAAATGAATCTGGTGTTGTAAGAAAAGAAGAAAATGTGGAATGAATGACTTCATGATCTTAAAAGTCATTCAGGCTAAATCACTCATAGAAAGCAGGGCAGTACATTCAACAAGTGCTAAATCATGAAACATCTACATATTTAGTTATGTCAACTAATTCTAACTGTTGGAAGAAACTAAGCTGTTATTTTTAGTTTAGGTTCATTTTGGTTCATTTATACATGAAACTCAGTTCAAATGCCTCATAATACACAGGACCTCACCTCTAATTCAGACTTCTTAAGGAAAAGAAAAAGGAAGGTAAACTCCAGGATGTCTCAGCTGTTGACTTTCTTAAACCTCAGCTTAAAAACCAGCATGTAAAGATTATTACCAAGATGTTTATAGTCTGCTTTCAAGATAGAAGGCATAAGGATAACCAGATAAAGGTATCTTTGCTTAAGAGTAAATGATGGATCCTGAGAATTAAGTGCTTAGGAAGAGGCTTTATCTCCTTCTGGAAGAATTTAGGAGCTTTCTAAAAACAAGGGAGTGTAGCTTGGTCAGTTGCTGCGGGGAATTTGTGGTAACCAGAATTGTGCAACTTTCTTAAAATAGGTTTTCCCAGTTTGGGAAGACAACCTTCTTCCAATTAGAGAAAAGTCTCCTGACAAGATTTAAAGAAAATAAAAGAAAGAAAGAAACCTTGACTGTAGTCTTCAGTCAGTTGTCCTTCACAATGACTCCACAAACAAGTCAGAGCTCTCTGAAGTTTGCAGACTCCTAAAGTGAAGTCATTCAGTCGTGTCTGACTCTTTGTGACCCTATGGACTGTAGCCCCCCAGGCTCCTCCACCCATGGGATTTTCCAGGCAAGAATACTGGAGTGGGTTGTCATTTCCTTCTCCGGGGATCCAACCTGGGTCTCTCACATTGCAGGCAGACTTTACAGTCTGAGCCACCAGGGAATCCCTGTGAACTCCTCAGCTGATCACTAAACTTATGACACTTTGACTTCTCTCCTCAGTCCCTCACAGCAATGGAGACTTGTCTCCCTGGAGTTCATGAGGCAGCCTGGCCCCCTCCAGAAGCCCCTTCTGTAAAACTGTATCCAGTTCACACTCTGCCTCTTCACAGAGGATGGAGACACCATCACTTCTCCATCATTCGAGAGACATATCCTTTGAGCCTTAGGTTTCTGTTTACTATAATTTTAAAGCCAATGCACACCACATTACTTACAATCATTTAATCTCTTAATTTAGTTGTTTTGCAACAAAACTAATTCTGATAAGTCCTAAATGTTTCTGTTCTTCCCATTTTACTGTCAGTCTTTCTACCACTTTCTTCAAACATTCATTCATTTAATGAATATTAATTTAATCATCTAGGGCCAGGTCCTGTGCTCATACTCTGGAAAAGTTAGACTTCTCCTTTGGAGCCATACTCAAAAATCAGTCCTTGACCTACATTTGCCAACTCTCCAAAGTTTCCCACTGACTCCCTCTTTCAAGTTTCCTACCACTTAAATATCCAGAAGCTTGGGAGTAACTGCAAATAACTATCATTACTTTATCACCATGACATTTATTTTTATTTATGATATTAAGAGGAACAAGGGTCAAGTCTAATATCCAAATAACAGAAGAAATATATAGAAGGGAAAGTATCAAAAGAATGGGAAAAGCAAAAAATTAAACACAGCTCACAGTGTTTTAACTGACTGAACATAAGGTAAAATTATAGAGGAGATTTGAATTATCATTCTTTCATTAATTCCTTCAACTAAACATTTATTAAGTGTCTCTTAGGTTATAGAGATAAACCATTACTTCTATGCCTCCTTTCAAGATCTTTGCTGCCTTTGTGCATTTGGCCACTGACTAAATTAACTAAGAAGACCCCCTAGAAAATGATTTAAATTCCCGGTGGTAAGATTATATATTATCAAGCCTTAAAATGAGTAAATCACAGCATGAGATCCACGATGGAATTAGAGGATGAAAGATGAAGTAGATACTAGAGGTTATGACTATGTGTTTTATTACATAACCATTCAACAAATATCTGTTAAATGGATGAATGGATACAAGCAGACTGAGCTTCAAGCAGAATTCTAAGCACATAGGTTGGAGAAGACATTGAAAACTTATCAGAAATATTTCTCCTCCATCACCATTCCATTCCACACCATGGCAAAAATTTCAAAATGGCTCCCATGGGAATAATAATAAACTATCACAATCCCTGAAATCAAATGGAATAAACCATCCCTGCAAGAATTGCCCACATTTAAATAAAGAAAAAAGCACCACAATATTTCCTTTCCCTTCAGTTCTGGTTCCTCAGTGCCTTCAGTTTGACAGTAAATGAACTCTGACCAGATGGCTCTTTCCATAGAGACTCTACACACACACACACACACACACACACACACACACACACACATGCACACACACATGTGCACATGCACACAGACACACACATGCACAGAGACACACACACAAACATATGTGCATACACACAGACACACATGCACACACGCAGACACACATGCAAGCACACACACACTCACGTGCAAACACACAGAGACACACCTGCACACACACAGAGACACACAGGTGTGCGCACACACACAGAGACACACACATGCACACACACACATGCACATGCACACACGTGCACAAAGAGAGATATACACACACACAGAACCTTGGGTGTAATAACAGAAATCTATATTGTTCTTTTTTAAAAATGGTATAAGACCATTTATTTTATTTTTTATAATTAAATGAATACATTTATTTAATTATTTTTTAAAGTTTATGTACATTTTCTTTTTTTAATTTAAATATTGTTCTTACTTTAGTTTTATTCTCTCTTCTTTCAGTATGGCAAGAACAAAATCAAATTCATCAACTACGAGAAGCAGCACCTGTACTTCCATGTGTGTGAGTCACCAGGGAGCCACAATCCTTATCATCCCATTTCCTCGAAACAAACAATTGTCAAGCCAGAAGGCATGACTGAAATCCTCCCACAGAGAGACGATCCCATGTCTTGTTGTGCCTCAAAAAAGCAGCATGTTTTATTTCAGACTTACTTGGGTGAAATCTGAAGAGGAAAATAGAAGAGTGATTAGGCATTCTTAATGGGCATCTCATCACTCTGGCTACTGTACAGTGAAGGAGATGCTCCAAGAATGGATGGGAGGCAGGATGCCAATCAAGGGGTCTGGTACCTGTGACTCTCATCCTGGATAAATGAAATACAATACTTATCAAGAAGAAAAGGATAGTGGTGTATGGATAGGGGGAAAATTAGGAAAAGAATGCTCAAGCACTGACAGTAGGTGCCCGAAAAAGCAGAGTCTCATGATAAAAGTCACCTGTAGAGCTTCTGTGTGGAAGAAAGTTGACTGTTCCCACAGCTTACATACAGCTGTAGAAGGTATTTTAGTGGACAGATATATACACACACACATAATAAGACAGATCTGGATATGTTCTAGGCTTGAGAGAAAATAGGGTAGCTGAATAATGCTAATACCAACAAAAATATTAGAAGCAAAAGTGATTTGCTCTTAACCAAGTCAAACTCATGATTGCTCAGGAAGAAAAGTTTAGGACCCCAAAATATGCTCATCTGAAACATGCTTACTCATTTGGAAAAGAAACCCAAATTAGAGAAGATTGCAAACATTTCCTGTAGATCAGTGGTTCTCAACTAATAGCATTGCTGCCCTCAGTGGGACGTTTGACAGCGTACAGATACTTTTTTGATTATCCCAACAAAGAGGGAGGAATGGTATTGACACCCATGGGGCAGAAGCCAGGGATGTTATGACATGTCTTACAGTACACAGAACAGCCCTGAACAATAAGAATTATCTGACCCTAAAATGCCAACAGTGTTAAGATTGAGAAAGTGTTGCAGATGATCTGGCTTGCCCAAACATTGGCCACCAGTGGTCAACTGTCTCATGCCTGACCGGGATGGCCTGTGAGTCCTTATTCTGAGACATGAGGCTCAACCACCACTGCAGCCTCTTCCAGAGTTAGAATTCTGAGGACTTATCCTAATGCAGTTATTCTCTTTCATGACCAAAAAGGGTTTGGAGGACACTAGTGCCCCAGTTTGAAAGGGAACTCTTCCAGCCCAGACAGATGTGTATTCACATATGAAAAAACTTCTGGAGTGTCTTTTCTGAACCCTCCTCCTGTGTGTAGTGAAACAATACAGCCTTAGCTTATGAGGAATGGATGAATATTGTAGCTTCACTGCAGAATGCCCAGCTTACAAACCACATCGTCCTCAGGAGCTGTTTCATTTTGTCATTTTCTTTCAAATGTCTTCAGTGTAGTATGACAGGTACAAATGAGTCATACTCAACCTGTCAGAGAGAGATGAGGCTTGACATTTCATAAAGGTGGCAAAACAGCTTTCATGCAGATTGCTGTAGTAGGGAAAGGTAATTCAGTATAGGCTGAGCTCAACTTGCCAGAAATGAAAGGTGGGAGACTTTTAAAACACAGGAACATGCTAAAGGAAATTAGTGAAAGAGGATAAAGGGAGGGGAAGCTGGTCATGTGGTTAAGCCACGTGTGTCTTCTCACTGGTACTTATCAAAGTCAAACTCCTACCCTCCCAGAGGCTGCAGGACAGAGCCCAATCCTCAAAGATTGTACTTCAAAGGGATGACTCCCAAGTCCTTGAGAAAGACACTCTGGATCAGGGACAATCCATCCCAGAGGGACACAGTAAGAATTTTATAATTGTAAGTTTTCTAAAAAATGATTGAAGAAAAGGAGGTCAGAAGCCTACTGAACAAGCAGTAAGTTATTTGGACAGTCTTGAACTTTCTCAGGCAGGGACTTTAAGGTGTCGGTGTCATCCTAGGGGCACAACCTTGAATTGTTCTTGGAAACTATTTCTAGCATTTGTGTGAGTCTCTTAGTGTGTAGGGTGGAGAAAATCATTTGTGCTGACAGTTTGCAGATTCTGAAAATTTATAGGTCACATTTGAAGCCTAGTCAGGATGGGGACTCAGAGCATCTCACTAAATTTTGATCAAGAAGAGAGTTGTCAAAATCTGAAGGGTCTCCATATGATTCCTACTTGCTCCAGGCAACTTCACTGGTCCTGGGGGAGAAGCAGGTAAATAACTATCTGGCCAGACTCAGTATGCCTGCTCTGTATCTGCCACCTTAACATATTGCAACAGGGCCCAACATGAAGGATCGTGAAGAATTGAAGGATTCCAGGGACCTTAAGAAAACTTGAAAGCTCATAGCAGAAGGATGCCTTCTAGGATGCCTTCATCAAGAATGACTCAGATCTTCAAAGCTTCCATAGTCTCCTTAAGGGAGCTTGACCCAAAGTCCTGGTTCACACCCAGAGACTCTAAAAGCCCAGCAGCATCCCGGATGTGATTGTGGATGTCCACCTTACATCCTTCTCAGGGGCAATATTCCAGGGGTAGCATGTTAGGAGATCAACTCCCACTAGCCTCCACAGGAATCATATCTGCTCATTTGTTCACTATCTTCTTGATGTTTTTTTTTTCCCTTCTTTTTTTTTTTCCAGCTTGGGTCCCCTTTCTTATACCAGTATATTTCAACCTGGATTCCATTCTAGCGATGTACCGCAGAAGGGACTGGGAGGTGAGTAACTCGATTCCTTTGCTAGAGCTAGATCAGGCTGGTAGAAAAGGGGAAAGGTAAATGCTTGGTCCTTTCCAGATGCAGCTTCCTTGAGTATAAGGATATAAGACTTAGCCAGTTTTATTTCCACTAGCTCAACTTTCAAGCCCTTTTTCTGCAGGACATTGCCTGGGTCAGCACCTTTTATATCCGCCATTTCATCACATTCGGTCCTTTCTATGGAATCTTCGGAACCATGGTGCTCATATATTTAGTCAAGTAAGAAAACAATAATATTCTCCTACTCTTATTGCCTGGATGGTCCTCTTACCTTTCTTATCCAATCTATTTATGATTATCAAAGATTTGCAGATTATGACACCAGACTGCATTCTTATTGCTGAGACATTTCAAGAAAATATGGGATAAAACAGCTGAAATAGTTGAATGAGTTTCTGGGAAACTAAATTTGCCCAATCTTGCCTTTTTTCCCATGTGATTAATTCCCAATTACAGTATAGTAGTCCCTCAGTATCTGAGGAGGATTAGTCCCTGGACCCACCTCAGTTACCAAAATCCAAAGATATTCAAGCCCCAGAGTTGTCTATCCATATATGTGGTTCCACAACTGTGGATTCAAGCAACCACTAATCTTGTAGTACTGTGTGTTTTCTTAAAAATATCCACATTTAAGTGGACCTGCATGTTTCTCAAAGGTCAACTGTATTCTGCCTGATCACCGAGTCCTTCAAACTGTAATCCAGCTGGACATCATAATTCTTACCAAAGATAAGAGGAGACCAAATTTTTTAAAATTTATTTTACAACTAGAGATTTTCCCCAAATCAAAATGACTTTAAACTGAATAACCCTCTTCAACTTTCTAATTTATTCCTTCCTCATTCATTTGCATTACTATTAATAAAATAATGGTAGCTAATATGCATCAGACAATTTGCTAAAAGCTTTACATTGTGGCTTCCCTGGTGGTTCAGACAGTAAAGCTCCTGCCTGCCTTGTGGGAGACCCAGGTTCAATCCCTGGGTCAGGAAGAACCTCTGGAGAAGGAAATGGCAACACACTCGAGTATTCTTGCCTGAAAAATTCCATGGATGGAAGTGCTTATGGGCTACTGTCCATGGGGTCACAAAGAGTCAGACACAACTGAGCAACTTCATTCACTTTACATGTATTATGTTATTTGATGTAATCAAAAGTGCACAACCAGGCAATGTAGATAGTATCAATTTCATTTTTATGGTAAGAGAACTAAAGTTCAGAGAAATTAAATCACTTACTCAAGAGAAAATAAGGGCCAGTGGCAGTGCCAAATCAGAACTTGTACCCAGTTCTATCTGATGACAACAGCCAACCTGTTAATCACATTGCATATATCCTTAAATTGTTGTTGCTTTAGTCGCTAAATCATGTCTGACTCTTTTGTGACCCCATGGATTGTAGCCTGCCAGGCTGCTCTGCTCTGGGGATTTCACAGGCAAGAATACTGGAGTTGGTTGCCATTTCTTTGTCCAGGGGATCTTCCCAACCCAGGAATCAAACCCAGATCTCCTGCATTGGCAGATGGAATCTTGACCACTGAGCCACCAGGGAAGCCTGACTTTCAGTTATCTAGGCATCTTCTGAGCCTTACACCAATGCCTACAGAAAATACTGGGAACACTGCTCTGGTACAGTAGGCTGCAAGACAGGTAGTGTGACTGAATACCTTGTATGTCATCTTTAGATATAAAAGGTCTGCAAAGATGAAAAACAAACAACCACCACATGATTGGAACCTTTGAGTCACTGCCATTTCCTCTACTGCTCAGCCAGATCTGCCAGTGGTTACACAAGCCCAGTGAGTGGAACTGAAATTCCCCAAGGAGTGATCATATCTTCTTACTATTCTCTTAAAGGCTTCTTGAAAGTCTCTGGGTTGCATATATTACCCAGATGAACCACATACCAATGAAAATAAGCACAGAGGAGAACCAGGACTGGTTCAGCTCTCAGGTAATAATGCTGTTCTGGGAAAGCATCCACCAAAGCATCCTGATTACCGTCTGCTGACCTCAAATGATGTTTATTGGAGGCTTGCCAGGGGCCAGGCACTGTCAACTGTTTTGCTACATCTCATGTAGCTATGTGCTCGGAATATTCCCACTTTACAAATGATAACATTGAGGTATGAAGAAGTTGCATAACTTGTGCAAGATCACACAGCTAGTAGAAGCAGGTTTTATTTATTTATTTGGCCACACTGTGTGGCATGCAGGGTCTCAGTTCTCCTACCAGGGATCAAACCTGTGTTAAGCACACAGTCTTAACCAGTGGACCAGTCGGAGTTCACTAGAAGCAGGTTTAAAACCTCAGCAGTTTGATTTCAGAACCTTGGCTTTTAACCAAGGCTTAATAAACTACAGTCCAAGGGACAATCTAGCCCAGTTTTTATTTTTTTTTAAATTTTATTGGAACACAGCCACATTCATACATTACATATTCTCTCTGATAGCTTTCATTCTAAAACAGCAGAACTGTGTAGCTGTGATGCAGAATTAAAACATTTATTGTGCAGCACTTAATAAGCAAGGTTTATTAAACCTGCCTCAATATGGTACAGTCTTTCAACGAATCTCACACTCCTAGAATAACAGAAGGAAGAACCCTGGAATCCCCCTCATTTCATTGTACAGATATTGGGGCCCAGAGAGGAGACTCAGTATTCTCAGCAAGCATGCTGTTAACGATTAAAAGATTTGTGATACATGCAGAATACCACTGCCTCCTAAGCCTGACACTGGCTGTGCCATGATTAACTGGAGAATCCAGTCATCATACTACTTCTTTCTCCATGCTCATTTCCAAATTCAGTGGACATTCCACATAGTAGTGATTCTCAATCTTTTTTTTTTTAATTTTATTTTATTTTTAAACTTTACATAATTGTATTAGTTTTGCCAATTTTTATCAAGAAACCACTCTTAAAACTTATTGAGGACATAAAAGAGCTTTCGTTGCTGGAGGTTATATCCACTGATACTTACTGTATTTGAAATTGAAACTGAGAGTTTTAAAATATCTATTAATTAATTTTAAAATAACAAGATAAAGCCAATAAAAGTTAACATTAGAGTGATTACATCATCCCATGTTTAATAGCCTCTGGAAAAACCCATGCTATAAGCATGCATGAATGAGAATAAAAAAGGCAAATACTGTCTCAGAAGTATTATGGGGATCATTTTGACCTTGAAGATCCCCTGAAAGTAGCCTAGGGACTCCAAGGTGCTCTAAAGTACACTCAAGGAACCCTGACATAGAGCAACTGCATAAATAACATTCAAAATGACAACAACCCTAACAAGAACTAAATCTTAGAAAGGCACTGAATAAAAGTCACATTCATAAGCATTCTAAGTAGTTTGGAGAATCCCATGAACTTCTTCTCTGTCTTTGTACAAAATAAAATACATTAGTTAAAAAGGAAGCTACTTGTATATATTAATAAATGTATTTCTATGCACAAAACCCTTGATTTAAGTCCTTGTATGCTTTATTCCCCATTTAGAAGTCCTTTAAGTCTATTCTGTGGTAATAATATTCAAACTCCTATAATTTCTACCAGAGTCCTACAATCCCATTTCCATCTGCCAAAGTCCTTACTCATGATATCTTAGTCTTGATTTTGAGGGCTGATAGTGACTTAGTCCTCTCAGATCCTATTAATTTCTTCGTATCTGTTGCCTTATCAATACTTCTTAGCAAAATGCCTTATTTCCTTTATAATTGTAAGGTCCCTGAGACCTGGGACTTATTTTTATCCCTCATGGTTTGTTACACAAAATATGTACTCAATCAGCACTTGTTGAATGATAGATAAAAGAATAACTAAATATCTTGTTTGATATTCATTATATCTAATGATTCATTAGATATGATTCATTATCTAATGGTTCATTATATCTAATGTAGGCTTTTTCTTTGCAGGTCTTGACCACCTGTAATGTTGAACAGTCCTTTTTTAATGACTGGTTCACTGGGCACTTGAACTTCCAAATTGAGCACCAGTGAGTAAGATAAATAGTTTATGATAAAGGGCAAGGGCTGTCACTAATAACCGTCCCCCATATAGTCCAGAGAGGATCAGTAAACTCACAATCTTAAAGGAAAAAAAATGAACCAGGATTCTTTAAAGGATGTTATTTTCCAATTAACAACAATGATAGATAAGGGAAGAAAGAAATGAAGGAAGTGTCACAATTGCAAGTAAATGGAGTGAAATCTTGGAAAACATATCAGTGACTCAGTTTCCAGATTCCTATGGGCTTAGGAATTGGTGATGTCTTTGCATTTGCTTTGTTGGCAAAACCTAAGAAAAATCAGGACACTTGGGTAACCAACTTGTGTTCAAACTTAACTATGCTATAATTCAAATATTTACTTATCTGTGTCTTTAGAGCCAAGTTTACAAAATAACTAATGAGGTGGAGTCCCTGCTGCAATTTCTACATGGCATCTGGAAATCCTTTACCAATGTGTCAGTTACAGAGAGGAAGTGGGTAGTTCACACTTTGATGCAAGTGAAAACACTGAGAGTCAGTTTCTCCAGAGTGTCAGGGGAAAGGCTTTCCACATTCTCTTTGTCTAACCATGTGAGTCTATGATAGTCAGAGAAGGAACAAGACCTTTATTAGTTCAAGGAATTTTTTTCATTTATTTCCCTATTCATATTAGGGCTTGAAAATTCCAGCAAAACAAACAAAAAAAAGGACTAATAGTTTTACTAAAGGAGAGGTTTACATCCAAGACGGTCATCTGGCTGACTAATGAAAACTTGGGATTAAAAATCCATGTCTCCTCACTTCTTATTCCTTTCCTAGGACTTTTAGCTATTTACCATGACTTAATATACGTCCATCTATTCTTGCTAAGGAAGTTAGAAAGAGAGACTAAGACAGAGATTAGCAGGAGCAGGGTGGGCGGTTCAGTATCTCTAGTTCTCTGGGTAGTTCTAAAGAGTGGGTAGCTCTAAATGGTAGAAAGTTCTAAATGATATACTTTCATTTGATCAGGCCAAAAATAAACAGTTGATGGAACTAAAACATATTCCCTTAGTTCTTCCTAAACAACTGCCACCCACAAAGCTTGTAGTAGGTTAAGGGATAAGATGAGTCTGCCAGCAAGTTTTTTAACTTCCCAAAACAAAAGTATTGTGGAAGGTCAAGGTTGGGTCTGCGTGGCTGATACCATTTTATTTTGTAAAAGGGGAAAAGGAACTTTGGGTTTCTCCTTAGGTCTGAGAAGTTTTATATCTCCTTTCTCTGTTTCCTAGTCTATTTCCCACAATGCCACGCCATAATTATCACAAGGTGGCACCTCTGGTGAAGTCACTGTGTGCCAAGCATGGAGTACCATATGTGAATAAGCCCATATTGAAGGCACTTGGAGACGTTATCAGGTAATAACAGTCCCTCAACCCACAGCTCTCATTTCCCTTCACTGTTGGTTCCCAGACTCTTCACTGCTTTATGAATCATTCAGCCAATAACTATTTATTAAGGAGAATTCACGTGCCCATCATGGAGATGAGGTGCTATACAGAACAACACTAACACAGAAATGATAACAGTCATTCCTACCATTTAGCTGCTGCCTTCTGGGTACTTAGTGAAAATACCTTGATGCTCTACTAAATTTCAAGCTTCTTATAAACCAGGGTTCTGTATTATTTGTTTCTGTATCACCCACAGAGCCTTGACATGCTTTAGAACTTAATCGGTGGGAGGGACTCTCAAATCATCTGGTCCAGGGCTGCAAACTAAGATGCTTTCAGGGTCTGGTGGGACAGACAGGGGTGACTCTTCCTACAGGAACTGAGAATCCATACTCATCCTGAAGCATTCACAGTTCCCTAGATGATCCTGTGCTTGTCAAATTAACTGCCAAAAGCTTGGTTGAATTTTGTGTGTTTTTTTTTTTTTTTTAAGATTAGGAAAAAAAAAAGTATCCTATTAATATGAATAAATAAGCCAGCAGGGCTAGACCTGGTCAGATCAGATCCCTGAAGAGTGATCCATCTTCACTTTCTACCATTGCCCTCCTCCTTTCCTGCCCTCCAGATATCTGACCTCCCTACAGTTGCTACATAACTCCCTGCCCCTTACCATGACACATCCTTGGTCACCTTTTCTTCTACCAGAATAATCTTCCAACTTGCCACCCCACTCCTGTCACCTTCTCAAGTTCCATTCACTCTCCAAAACTCACCTGAAACATCTTTTCTTCATCTCAGTCCTCCCTTGCCCCCAAGACTACACCTGTCACATGCTTGGTTCTCTTCATGTCTGACCTTTATCACAATCATGATTAAATAGCATATTGGGTAATATGTGTCTCACAATGCAGACCAGGAATTCCAGGTGGACAAGACTCTCATCACTCTTATTCACTGCTGTATCACCAGAGCCTAGAAAAATATTTCATTTTATAAAGTAGGAGAGGTAGGTGGATACAGGATGAGTTGGTTTACAGTTATATGATTTATCTTATAGAGATTCAGCAGAGCTTTTTCTTTTAATACTGGAGAAAAGGAAAATGATGCTTTGGAGTACAGAAAAGCATCAGATCAGATCAGATCAGTCGCTCAGTCGTGTCCGACTCTTTGCGACCCCATGAATCGCAGCACGCCAGGCCTCCCTGTCCATCACCAACAGAAAACCATACAACAAAAGAAAATCTCAATCTCCTCCATATAGAAAATGTGAACTCACCTTCTAAAACATAAGTCAGTGTATTTGACTCGCTCCACCGGGCAAGATAGAAAAAGGTCTTTCAGATATAGCTGAAAATAATAGTGTTGTAAAGTTTTAAGTAAAAGAGCAAATGTTCCATGAAGTAGCTCCTTTGACCCAAGTCTCACCTACTCATGATTTTGTCTGCTCCTCTTGCAGGGCCCTGAAGAAGTCTGGAGCCCTCTGGAAGGAGGCTTACTGCATGCATCCAGAAACATAATCCAGATGTGCTGGTGCTAAAGAGAAAAACCACAGGCCCCCAAAATGTCACTTGTACTAAAGCCCATGATACCAAACCCCTATAATACATGACATAATTGCACTTAAAGCCTTCCCCAGAAATATAATCTTAATCAACTAGCCTGGAATTTTGGGGTAGGCAATGTGGTGATAACCTGTTGCATTTTACTCCTTCTCCATTCCTGCCCCTGGCCCAGAGAAAGAAGATATATATATACATATATATATATATATATATATATATATATATATATATGCATGATAAAATCCTTGCAGTCCCTCCCCTCTAAGAAAAAATTAAAAAGGTGTCTGCTTCAAATACACTTTGCTGATTGGCTTCCTTGCCTCTCCTTTCTTCCTATAAAAACCTTCCATTTTCACAACCCTCAGAACTCCTTTCTGCTTAATAACTGAGATACTGCTTGACTCAGAAGTCACTGAATAAAGCCAATGAAGTCTTAAAATTTACCCAATTGAAGTTTTTTTAACAGCTTGTTCAGTAAACTTCCCAGAGGAGGACATGAAGGCCTATTATTTCACAATTTTCCAGATCACTGAGCATGGCATTCGAATTCAGATGATCAATCCTGCAGATCATGCCTGCCCTCTGCTCACTGGCCACATGGATAAAGATGGCTTAACTGGGCAGACTTCCATTTAAACTAAATGACTCATGAGAGTTATGTTACGTCCTACCTGAAATTCTTCAATGGATTCCCATTGCTCTTGGAATAAAGTTGCAATCTCCAACCTGGTAATTGCCAACAGACCACCAGCATTGGCCTTCCTCCAGGAACCCTGCCCCACCCTGTACCACTCCCTCCCTCAGCTTCAGTCCCAGGCAGCCAAAGTAGGCACAAGGGAAGAAATTTTGACCTCAAATAATACCCAAAAACTAAGTCTCCATACCACCTCCAGGGAACCAAAGGATCAGGACATGACTGGAATTTGAATGCCAGAATCCTTTTAGAAGTGAAGGGTTCTCCATCCTAGAAGATCCCATGTTGAAGCTTCAACCATATCCTATCATAAATGGACAAGTTACAAAATCCACTAATTGAAACTTCTGCCAACTAATACATCCTCCACCAACTCATAATGTTTTGCCGAACCTCAGATCAAAGACACAGATTTGAGCCCTCCCCAGGTCTCCTTACCAGCTGGCCTCAAAATAAAACTCTTCTCAAAAGCTGGTGCCATAGTATTGGTTTCTACGTGCTTCAAGTAGTGAGCCCTTTGCTTGGTAAAGATTTCAGGGAAGCCTCCACATTAATTCAAGGCCTCCTTTTGATATATTCTGTAGTAATTACTAAAGGTATAATTTTACATCCATTTATGTGATTCCTTGGTTTTGCACTGTAACCTGAAATATCCATGAGAGTAGAGACTGCCTAACATGATAGAGACACTCAGTGACAACGTGCAGAAGGAAGGAAGGGAGGGAGGGAGGAGCTGGAGAGGAGAAAGGAAGGAGGGAAAGGAGGAATTTGTCAACTACAAATTGGCACTTGACAGCTACCTCTACAAGGAATAAATCAAGTGCTGCTGCAGCTGCTGACATTCAATACCCTCTGAAAGGAATATACAATGGAGAACAGAAATGAGGCACTCTGTGCTCTTGGAAAACCTGGCAGGACAGGCCTTCAGATAGTTAGATATTTTCAGAAGAAGATTCTATGAGCCCAATTATTACATCTCTTCATATCCAGAAAAGCACTAAATGCATTAATGGTGAATTTGCTCATGACTAGCAGCAAACCTCTGCCAAAATGTGTGCATGACTGCAGGTGCCCCCTTCACTAAAGTCATATATGACACTTACCTTATCCCCTAACAAGACACTGAGCTTTCTTCAGAGATAAAAGAACAAAACTGTAAGCCAGGCAGCAGTTCCTCTTTGGAGCAGTTTCTCAGAGCTATCAGAAATGCTGTCTCCCAGGCTGTAGACCTCATTTTGCTCCAACAAAACTTAACTCACAGCTATCATACTGGGAAATCAAATAGGAAAAGGAGTTCGTCAAGGCTGTATATTGTCACCCTGTTTATTTAACTTATATGCAGAGTACATCATGAGAAATGCTGGACTGGGAGAAACACAAGCTGGAATCAAGATTGCCAGGAGAAATATCAATAACCTCAGATATGCAGATGACACCAGCCTTATGGCAGACAGTGAAGAGGAACTCAAAAGCCTCTTGATGAAAGTGAAAGTGGAGAGTGAAAAAGTTGGCTTAAAGCTCAACATTCAGAAAACGAAGATCATGGCATCCGGTCCCATCACTTCATGGGAAATAGATGGGGAAATAGTGGAAACATTGTCAGACTTTATTTTTCTGGGCTCCAAAATCACTCCAGATGGTGAGTGCAGCCATGAAATTAAAATACACTTACTCCTTGGAAGGAAAGTTATGACCAACCTAGATAGCATATTCAAAAGCAGAGACATTACTTTGCCAACAAAGGTTCGTCTAGTCAAGGCTATGGTTTTTCCTGTGGTCATGTATGGATGTGAGAGTTGGACTGTGAAGAAGGCTGAGCGCCGAAGAATTGATGCTTTTGAACTGTGGTGTTGGAGAAGACTCTTGAGAGTCCCTTGGACTGCAAGGAGATCCAACCAGTCCATTCTGAAGGAGATCAGCCCTGGGATTTCTTTGGAAGGAATGATGCTAAAGCATTAAAGTAGTTATCATTCCACCTCATGAAGATCAGCCACCTGGGGAGGGGAGGATACAAGGAACATATGACAGTACTTTGGACATATCCAGTACTTTGGCCACCTCATGCGAAGAGTTGACTCATTGGAAAAGACTCTGATGCTGGGAGGGATTAGGGGCAGGAGGAGAAGGGGACGACAGAGGATGAAGTGCCTGGATGGCATCACTGACTCAATGGATGTGAGTCTGAGTGAACTCCAGGAGTTGGTGATGGACAGGGAGGCCTGGCGTGCTTCAATTCTTGGGGTCGCAAAGAGTCGGACACGACTGAGTGACTGATCTGATCTGATCTGATCATACTGGGCCTTTCTTTCAGTCTATAGAAGGAAGGGAAGGAGGGAGGGAGGGAGGAGGCAGGAAGAAAAACCTGTGTGTAAATGTTGCTGTTGTTCAGTCGCTAAGCTGTGTCCAAATCTCTTTGTGACCCAATGAATTGCAGAACACCAGGATTCCCTGTCTTTTGCTGCTGTCTCCCAGGGTTTGCTCAAACTCATGTCCGTTGAGTCAGGGATGCCATCTAACCATCTCACTCTCTGTTCCTCCCTTCTCCTCCTGCCCTCAGTCTTTCGCAGCATCAGAGTCTTTTTCAGTGAGTTGACTCTTCAAAAATAGGTAGCCAAATATTGAAGTTTCAGCTTCAGCATCAGTCCTTCCAATGTATATTCAGGGTTGATTTCTTTTAGGATTGACTGGTTTAATCTCCATGATCTTCAAGGGACTCTTGAGAGTCTTCTCCATCACCACAATTGAAAAGCATCAATTCTTTGGTGCTCAGTCTTCTTAATGGCCCAAATCTCACATTTGTACATGATTGCTGGAAAAACCATAGCTTTGACTAAACGGACCTTTGTTGGCAAAATGCTGTAAATGTAATTCCTTCTAATTACAGACTAAGATAAATTTTATCAAGTTTGTGAAGAGCATTTCTATATTCTAACTCTGAATTATTAAAATTCTTAGAAATAGTTATGAGCATCTTCTAAGCAGCAAGTACTGAGTTGTACCCTTCATAAGTATTATTCCATTTAGTCCTCACAACAATTCCAAAGGGTGAGTTTTATAATTAATTCCATTTTATAGATAAAAACATGAGACTTAAGGGAGGCCAAGCAACTTGCCTGATGGCACAGGTAAGTTGAGTATAGTCTCAGACACAGGGATGTCTGACTCCATAGTCAACACTCATTAACCTTCAAGAAACCAAAACTAAAGGGGAATTAAGTGGCATTACAAGTCATGAGCAGTGGGTACATTTGAACTCTAATAGCTTCTCAGAAGCTGATGGAATAAGCATTAAAGTAGTTATCATTCCACCTCACGAAGATCAGCCACCTGGGGAGGGGAGGATACAAGGAACATATGACAGGCACAGCAGCAGCATAGTAAGGATGCCTGTTGGCTAGTCTCTATTCCCCAATCCTAAAAGAGTATTATTCACCTCAGTATAATTTCACCTCAGAGAGATTCACTGGGAGAGAATCAAGCAGAGATCTTCCTTTCAGAAGGGACAGACACTGCAAAAAACATGGAAGAACAGAATGGAGAAACGGATTCGAGTTTTTGCAATTACATAGCATGAATTCAACCTGGGAAAAGTTCACCTCCCCTGTGCTTTTCTCTGATACTCTAATTCCTTTAAATAGCCTCCCTCCTTTTCATAAAATCAGGTAGTGAAATATTGCCTACGTTTTCAATCAGGCATTAGATAAGGATAACTGATTAGATTAGAAGTCAGGAATCTCAGTCCAAATTTCAGCTCCTTAATGCCCTACTGTGAAATTGGCCATGTCTCTCACACATTGCCTCAATCTGTAAAATAGGTGGGTGCATAATATTACCTGGCTTATTTGCAACTTAGCATTGTTGGGACAACCAAATAAAGTAAGGTAAATATAATACTTTATAAGTATAAGTATAAGCCATGAACACTCATTCACATGCTGGTTATTGTTTTTAATGTAATGATGGTTCCTCCCATCCTGGACCCATCAAAAGCAAGAGTGGCCCCAAGGTCAACAAGATTCACAGGACAGAAAGACAGGGAACCATCTTAATGATCCTAAGGGCACATTTCCTTAGATGAGAGAATTATGAGTCACAAGTGAGACAATGATTTCTCCTGTTACAACAGGTGACAACTGGGAGTCACCTTCCACTTCTGACTTTACTCAGTCCCCTGGAACCAGCAGCCAGATCTTAAGCCAGAGGAATAGTGAGTCATGGGCTCTAGTTTTCCCAGCTTCCAATTAACCATGTGAGTGCACAACTCTCTACTGGAAATCATACCAAATATATCATTTGTTGCTTAAACAATATATTGTAAAGGATTTTCTTGACTATTTCCCTGCTAATCATCCACCTGAAGGACATAGAAAGTATAGATTAAACGTAAACTCTACCCAGAGGAGGAATATACACGGGTACTTTTTCTTTCCCACATTCATTTATGAAAATTTGCATAAAGACAGTCATGTTGAAAGAATTTACCAGTGAACATCTATCTGTTCAGCTATAATCCAAATGTTGATGTTACATTTTAGTAAACTTGTTTTATTCTATATCTATCCTTCTGTCTCTCTGTCCGTTAATCTATCTTTTTTATGTGCTTCAAAGTAAATTTTCAGGGGCTTATTTATAAAACTAAACCTCAGATTATGCAAACAACAAAGTTCATTTCTCATCTTCAATAAAGAATTGTGTAGCAGCTTCATCTTTAAGGGAGTTTTATCGGAATGTTGCTATGTGAAGGGAATATAACATGGTTAACATTGTGGAAAATAAATTAACTCAGTATAAACCTTCTTGTGCAAACATTTATCCTCCATTATTTATTGAGCTTTCAATATTTATTGAGCACTTACCGTGTGTCAGACTTGGACCAGATGATGTGACCAAGAGATCCAGGAGCCCAGGTTCTTGAAGCTCACAATCTAGTAGGAAAAAAAATTAAATAAATAAATGGAAGAAAAACTAAGATCATCACATCTGAAGAAAACAAAAGGGTGTTCTGAGACTGATAAGCAGGGACTAATCAAAATAAGGAGGGTCATGGAAAAGTGACCATAAGAAGAATATGAAGGAGACTGCAATCAGATTCTAAGGAGCAGAGGCATCAGCCAAGTGCAAAGGCCCTAAGGCAGGAATGAGCTTCTGTTCAAAGAACACAGCCGGAGGCCTGAATGACAGTGGAATAGTGTCCCAGTTTTTTCCTCAGTATTACTTCAACTTCATTTCTTCAGTGTATTTTGCTTTGGCTTGTCAGAGGCATTCAAAAATAATTTTCTAGATAAGCAACAAGGATAAATTGTAGAGCATGGGGAATTATAGCCATTATCTTGTAATAATTTTAGTGGGGTATTGAGCACCAATTGGCTTTTGAACTGTGGTGTTGGAGAAGACACTTGAGAGTCCCTTGTACTGCGAGGAGATCCAACCAGTCCATCCTAAAGGAGATCAGCCCTGGGATTTCTTTGGAAGGAATGATGCTAAAGCTGAAACTCCAGTACTTTGGCCACCTCATGCGAAGAGTTGACTCATTGGAAAAGACTCTGATTCTGGGAGGGATTGGGGGCAAGAGGAGAAGGGGACGACAGAGGATAAGATGGCTGGATGGCATCACCGACTCAATGGACATGAGTTTGAGTGAACTCCGGGAGTTGGTGATGGACAGGAAGGCCTGGCGTGCTGCGATTCATGGGATCACAAAGAGTCGGACACGACTGAGCAACTGATTTGATCTGATCTGATCTGATTAACTTTAAAAATGCTGAATCATCATGATGTACACCTAGAACTAAAATTAATATTGTGAATCAATGATACTTAAATAAAAAATAATAAAAGTGTTTTCTATTATTTGTACAAGCACAGTTTTCTCGGTAAATCCTCCCAGATTTAACTGACTAGGTTAAATCTCCCTTCATGAACTCTGTGTCCTGTGTGCCTCACTTATACAATTTATTTCTGCCTGTGCAAACACTGAAAACTGAAAACACCAGGAGGGTAGTGACCACCCTATATGTTGTTATTATTTTATCACCAGGCCCAGTCCAATGTTTGGCACTGACCAGGTGTTCAATAAATGTTTTAAAGAATAATTAATCATTCTTCTCATGACAGGCATTCCAAAAATTCCTTGTAATTGCTGCCTAGAATCCAGCTGCAATCCTGATGTTCTCTGTTCCATATGGAGATTAAAAAATAATAACACTCTGAAGTGAAAGGAATTGTTAAAGCCTGCAACTTGGATCCCTTTGCTCAGTCAATTGAAAAAGGCTGCACAACAGTGACTTGAGTCTATGCCTCAGTGGAACAAACTCAAATGCTGACTCATACCAACTGAATTTGCATGCTGACACATGTCTTTTGGTGGAAGGAATAGGCAGAGCTGAAGAGATGAGGGAGTAAGGCTGCCCTAAACCACAATGTGGAGTTTTCAGCCCTAGATTTGGATTCTCTTAATATTCTATATCTATTCCTCACTTACTCTCTGATCATGAGCTTGCTCCTTACTTTCTAGAGATTAATAGGTTCAGTTCAGACAGTTCAGTCACTCAGTCATCTCTGACTCTCTGCAACCCCACGAATTGAAGCACGCCAGGCCTCGCTGTCCATCATCAACTCCCGGAGTTTATTCAAACTCATGTCCATCCAGTCAGTGATGCCATCCAGCCATCTCATCCTCTGTCATCTCCTTCTCCTCCTGCCCCCAATCCCTCCCAGCATCAGGGTATTTTCCAATGAGTCAGCTCTTTGCTAGAGGTGGCCAAAGTATTGGAGTTTCAGCTTTAGCATCAGTCCTTCCAATGAACACCCAGGACTGATTTCCTTTAGAATGGACTGATTGGAACTCCTTGCAGTCCAAGGGACTCTCAATATCGATTTAAATACAAGGCATTATTGGGGCTTATAAAAAGGCAGTATATGTTAGGGAATTCCATACCTTGCCTGGCACTGCTCAGCTTTCATGGGCTACTGCATCAGCTTTCTAACTGTTCTCATTGTTTACCCTCTTCTTCCCCTCACCAACAGCTTTGAACCTGATGTCCTAGCTATCTAGATCTCCCAGATATTTTCATGATGGGTACATATTTATTATCCTGGCCCCCTGCTATCTAGTCAAACTGATGCACGAAATCCCTGTTCCCTCCCTATGAGAGTCTGTCATTCCCTAAGCACTAACCTCTTTTATTTCCTTCACAGTATTCAACACCATCTGAAATCATTTGTTTATCTCATTTCATTGGGATATAAGTTTTAACACAGAAACATGCCAAATGAATAAGTATATCCTTCCTCTTCATAAAATTTAAGGAGAACCGGAAAATAACATCAGCTCCTTGAAAGCAGTGGTTTTGTTATAACTCTAGCACCAGAGTTGCCCTGAGGGCCTGTTCAGTAACTACCTGTTTTTCAAGGGCTGTTGTTTTTTCTCTTCTCTTCAAGCCACCAAACACATCTCAGAGCGGTCCTGCAGAGGGTACAAGGTCCTGGCTGGAATTTCTGAGGGAAAAAGCCACCAGTGTAGTGGTGGCCGCTGTACTCCAAACCTCAGACGTGATGGGCTTTTGCCTCTGTTGCACCGTCCTACTCGTTTCCGCGGAGGCCAGGGCCGCTCCCCTGCACCTCTCCGCCTGGAGCCCCTCTTGCCACCAGGCATGCCAGCTGCTCCCGCTGTCCATCCGGGGCCTCCCTGGCGGTCACAGGCTGGCTGTGGGGTGAGCCTCTGGTACCCGCCGCCTCAGACGGTGATCCCAGCTGACGGCACCTCCTCTGTCTCTAGGCGGCCACTGTTGCCTCTCCCGCCTGCAGGACTTGCTCCACTGAGACCTGGAGGACGACTGCCGGAACGGCTGATACTTCTGACTGGCTGCTTTCTGCTGTGGCACTTTTCTGCTCTGGGCACGGAGGCCAGGAGGCGGGCACAAGCTGGGGTAGCCATGCTCCACCGTTGGCCAGCGCCACAATAAACCCCTCCCCCAGGCAGGAGGCCATTTAAGAGTAACTGACCACCAGCGACCGTAAGTGGCCACTCGGCCATTGGTTAGTGCCACAGTAAGCCCCGTCCCCTTCTATAAATAAAGGCACCCACTTTCGATGGAATGGAAGATGGCTGTCTGACAGGTGAGGTTGCCCTTTCCCTGTCAGCTTGCTTTCTGACAAGAGTCTTTATCCCTTGGTCCAACAACTCGTCTCCGGATTCGTTGGCCTGGAGCAACAAGCAGAATGAGCTTGGACTCCTTAATCCCAGCCCTGTCCAAGAGAGTAGAACTTGGAGGACTTCCCAGTCCCTCTTCAGAGAAGCCAACATGCAACCATGGAGAACCTTGTATCGGGGCCAAGGTGCACTGCAGACACATGGACTGTGAACACGCTAGTGTTTTGCCCTCAAAGAGCAGACAGCTTTAGTAACAAGACTAAAATAAATTTAATAGAAAGATAAAATTAACACTCCAGAGTGACGTTGGATACACCGAGGGGAAGGGCGGGAGGCAGGGCCTGCCCAGTACCTGCCAACATGGGAGAGTCTGGGTTCCATCCCCAGGAGGGGGGACAAAGAGAAGCCCCTGAGGCCATGGTGTGCAGCCAAGGCTGGAGGCCGACCTGGCTCCCTCTCACTGGTCCTGGAGAAGCTGCTGGAGAAGCCCCGGCCTGAGGCACGCTGTGATAAAGAGAGGGAAAAGCTGGCGGAAGAACAGGCCAAGAAAGCCAAGGGCAAGTCTGGAAACAGAACTTGCCAGGTGACTGTGAGACGTTCCACCCTCTGTCCATGGACCCGGATGGGTTCCTGCTGGAGAAGGGCCTCCCCCAGGCCCCAGCCACCTGGCTGAGAACCTTCTGATGCCTGTGATTGAGCTGGAAAGGAAGCAGTCTCTTTCAGGGTCTCCCCGCTGCTCCTCCGTCACCTTCTTCAGCCCTCAGAAACCTGTCCAGCCGAGTTTGGTGCTGGGTCTTTGGGAGGACCACCTCCCATATGAGGAAGCCCACTGCCTATGGTGGGCTGTTGGTGACCATCCACCCAGTGAGGCCTGGATCCAGGGGGGGTTGTGGGGGAGGTCCTGGTGGGCCCACAGTGGGGAGAAACCATCTGCTCCCCACCCTGCAGCACAGATCTCCCCTCCAACCTGGGGACTCCAGCGTATGTCACAGCCATGGCAGCAGCAGTCAGAGCCTTTGTGTTGGTTACTGTGCTGCAGGTGGTGAGGACAAGGCGGTGAGCTGCATTTCTATGGCTGCTCTTGACTCCCATGTGCACTTTGACTCCAGTTATTGGTAAGCTCAGGCAATAATATTAATGCCAGCTGACATTTATTTAGCACTTACTTTATGCCAGGCATAAACACATAATCCTCACCAAAGAAATGATACTCGTATTCCCATTTTATAGTTGAGAAAACAGAGGCACAGAGAAGTTCAGTAACTTGCTCAAGGTGACACAGATAGTATGCAATAGAGGTAGTACTAGAACCAGAATGTCTGCTGGAGAAGGGCCTCCCCACCGGCCTGCAAGTAATGATAGCCAAGTATTGCTTAGGCGCTGGCACTAAGAAGATAGTCTGGCAGCAAATGAAGACCAACATCATCTTTGGGATTCCTTTTTCATCCTCTGGTCCTTTCTCAGTTTTACCTCCAGGGGTTGGTTGGTTTGATTTTTCCCAAGCCTCTTGGACATGAATCCAGCAGAGCAGACATGGCCTCCTTTTCAAGGGAATCTGTAGAGTTTTCTGTAGATTCATTGAAAGATATACAGGGTGATGTCTCCTGGGAAGAATCCCGGAAACTGGTATGGAACCCAGAGAACTTTTACCAAAAGATTCTCATACTCTTTTTTGTTTGTTTTTTACTTTTCATTGTGGAAAACTTTCCACAGGCAAAAGCAAGAGGCTTCCGTAATGAACCTCCATGTAACTGTCACTCAGCTTCCATAATGCTTAACTCATAACCAGTCTTGTTTTCTGTAGCCCTTTCTGTTCTCCGTCCTTGATTATTTTCTATCAGTTCCTAGATATATCATTTCATCCATAAATATTTCAAAATATATAAAATATAAGAATTCTTTTAAAAAATAGAGCAAAAATACTGATTTTATATCTGAAATAACATTCGAATGTAAAAAAAGAAAAATAGAGATAGCAATAATTAAGACTCTAAGGAGTCAGTGTAGTCTTCCAGAAAAATAAAGCACTGGCAATAATGTCTACTGGGCTTTGGCCTTTGTTCCTTGAATCACTCATGTGGTAAGTTAAATGAGGGAGTTAAGATGATATTTAAGTTTTCACCTAGCTCTAATATTCTAATAGTTTTCATGACTAGGTAGATTATCCTGTACCTATCTGTATACTCTTTAACATACCCTCAAAGTTTTTATTAATAATTTCAGTAGTATTTAATCTGTCTCCCCTAACAGACTGTCCACTACTTATGGGCCAAAAATTTATCTTCTTATTCACTGCTAGATCCTCAGGGTCTAGTGGGCTAATTGTGAAGAGTCTTGCGTGCTGAGCCAAGGAGTTTGAACTTTATCCTAAAAGAATGAGAGTCATGGAAGGAACTCAGTGAGAGAAAATGCATCACCAGAAATGTCTTTAAGAAAGATAGGATTTGTGGAAGAAGAGAGTAGCTAATGCGAAGTCAATTAGGAAGTTATTCTTGTGATCCTGAGCTAAAGGAGCAAAGGTATGAATTAAGGCAATAGATATGAAGATGGAAAGTTTGAAGCTTATGAACAAGAAGTAGAATTAACTAGGATTTAAAAGAGACATTCAAATAAAAGACCACATTGAGAAACCCAAGTATGGCTGTGGAAGGCAACTGTGGACCTCATTCCTATTCAGACTGAGAGCATTAATTCCCTCTTGGCAAGCTCTGATTCTTGGTGCAACATCAGTCAGTGATCAAGATGTGGTGAGACAGCTGATGAGGGTGAAACATGGTAAGTAATTCTGGTCACCATGCACAGGTTCAGTGTAGATTATTCATTAAGTACAGTAAAGATTTGGCCAATCAAATTGCAACTACTACAGTGTCTGCCTACTTGGTAGTTATTCAGGTAACAGATTCAAATATCTTGAGTGCTTCAATAAACATGGATTATATAATGTAACATATGATATAGTCTGAGGTCAGGGGGGGCGGTCGAGAGGAGATACCCAGCGTCCGAGGTCAGGGGTGGCAACGAGAGGAGTTACCCCACATCCGAGGCCAGGGGTGATGGGTGGGAGGAGCTACCCCACGCCCCTAAGCCCGAGGCCAAGGGCGGCAGCGGGGAGGAGCAACTGCATGACCAAGGCCAGGGGCGGTGGCCGGGAGGACCAACCCCACATCCAAGGAGCCATGGCTGTGCGGGGAAAGGAGGGTCTAGAGGACCTATCCCACATTGAAGGCCAGGAAGGGCAGCAGTGAGGAGATACCCCTCAACAAAGATAAGGAGCAATGGCTGCACTTTGCTGGAGCAGCTGTGAAGAGATACCCTACGCCCAAGGTAAGAGAAACCCAACTAAGATGGTAGGTGTTGCAAGAGGGCATCAGAGGACAAACACACTGAAACCATACTCACAGAAAACTAGTCAATCCAATCACACTAGGACCACAGCCTTGTCTAACTCAATGAAACTAAGCCATGCCCATGGGGCAATCCAAGACGGGTGGGTCATGATGGAGAGATGTGACAGAATGTGGCCCGCTGGAGAAGGGAATGGCAAACCACTTCAATATTCTTGCCTTGAGAACCCCATGAACAGTATGAAAAGGCAAAATGATAGGATACTGAAAGAGGAATTCCCCAGGTCAGTAGGTGCCCAATATGCTACTGGAGATCAGTGGAGAAATAACTCCAGAAAGAATGAAGGGATGGAGCCAAAGCAAAAACAATACCCAGTTGTGGATGTGACTGGTGATAGAAGCGAGGTCCGATGCTGTAAAGAGCAATATTGCATAGAAACCTGGAATGTCAGGTCCATAA
The DNA here is from genome assembly GCF_055505025.1 of Bos grunniens. Lineage (NCBI taxonomy): Eukaryota > Metazoa > Chordata > Mammalia > Artiodactyla > Bovidae > Bos > Bos grunniens. Next base: position 79,344,524 of record NC_141179.1, on the reverse strand, counting down.
ATCAAGGCAAATTGGAAGTGGTCAAACAAGAGATGGCAAGAGTGAATGTAGACATTCTAGGAATCAGCGAATTGAAATGGACTGGAATGGATGAATTTAACTCAGATGATCATTATATCTACTACTGTGGGCAGGAATACCTCAGAAGAAATGGAGTGGCCATCATGGTCAATGAAAGAGTCCAAAATGCAGTACTTGGATGCAATCTCAAATATGACAGAATGATCTCTGTTCATTTACAAGGCAAACCATTCAGTATCACAGTAATCCAAGTCTATGCCCCAACCAGTAATGCTGAAGAAGCTGAAGTTGAATGGTTCTATGAAGACCTACAAGACCTTTTAGAACTAACACCCAAAAAAGATGTCCTTTTCATTATAGGGGACTAGAACGCAAAAGTAGGAAGTCAAGAAACACCTGAAGTAACAGGCAGATTTGGCCTTGGAATACGGAATGAAGCAGGGCAAAGACTAATAGAGTTTTGCCAAGAAAATGCACTGGTCATAACAAACACCCTCTTCCAGCAACACAAGAGAAGACTCTATACATGGACATCACCAGATGGTCAACACCGAAATCAGATTGATTATATTTTTTGCAGCCAAAGATGGAGAAGCTCTATACAGTCAGAAAAAACAAGACCAGGAGCTGACTGTGGCTCAAATCATGAGCTCCTTATTGCCAAATTCAGACTGAAATTGAAGAAAGTAGGGAAAACCACTGGACCATTCATGTATGATCTAAATCAAATCCCTTAGGATTATACAGTGGCAGTGAGAAATAGATTTAAGGGCCTAGATCTGATAGACAGAGTACCTAATGAGCTATGGAATGAGGTTCATGACATTGTACAGGAGATAGGGATCAAGACCATCCACATGGAAAAGAAAAGCAAAAAAGCAAAATGGCTGTCTGGGGAGGCCTTACAAATAGCTGTGAAAAGAAGAGAAGAGAAAAGCAAAGGAGAAAAGGAAAGACATAAGTATCTGAATGCAGAGTTCCAAAGACTAGCAAGAAGAGATAAGAAAGCCTTCTTCAGCGATCAATGCAAAGAAATAGAGGAAAACAACAAAATGGGAAAGACTAGAGACCTCTTCAAGAAAATCAGAGATATCAAAGGAACATTTCATGCAAAGATGAGCTCGATAAAGGACAGAAATGGTATGGACCTAACACAAGGAGAATGTATTAAGAAGAGATGGCAAGAATACATAGAAGAACTGTACAAAAAAGATCTTCACGATCCAGATAATCACGATGGTGTGACCACTGACCTAGAGCCAGAAATCCTGGATTGTGAAGTCAAGTGGGCCTTAGAAAGCATGACTACGAACAAAGCTAGTGGAGGTGAGGGAATTCCAGTTGAACTATTCCAAATCCTGAAAGATGATGCTGTGAAAGTGCTGCACTCAATATGTCAGCAAATTTGGAAAACTCAGCAGTGGCCACAGGACTGGAAAAGGTCAGTTTTCATTCCAATTCCAAAGAAAGGCAATGCCAAAGAAAGCTCAAACTACTGCACAATCGCACTCATCTCACACGATAGTAAAGTAATGCTCAAAATTCTCCAAGCCAGGCTGCAGCAATATGTGAACCGTGAACTTCCTGATGTTCAAGCTGGGTTTAGAAAAGGCAGAGGAACCAGAGATCAAATTGTCAACATCCTCTGGATCATAGAAAAAGCAAGAGAGTTCCAGAAAAACATCTATTTCTGCTTTATTGACTATGCCAAAGCCTTTGACTGTGTGGATCACAATAAACTGTGGAAAATTCTGAAAGAGATAGGAATACCAGACAACCTGATCTGCCTCTTGAGAAATTTGTATGCAGGTCAGGAAGCAACAATTAGAACTGGCCATGGAACAACAGACTGGTTCCAAATAGGAAAGGAGTTCATTAAGGCTGTATATTGTCATCCTGCTTATTTAACTTATATGCAGAGTACATCATGAGAAACGCTGGACTGGAAGAAACACGAGCTGGAATCAAGATTGCCGGGAGAAATATCAATAACCTCAGATATGCAGATGACACCACCCTTATGGCAGAAAGTGAAGAGGAACTCAAAAGCCTCTTGATAAAAGTGAAAGTGGAGAGTGAAAAAGTTGACTTACAGCTCAACATTCAGAAAACGAAGATCATGGCATCCGGTCCCATCACTTCATGGGAAATGGATGGGGAAACAGTGGAAATAGTGTCAGACTTTATTTTTCTGGGCTCCAAAATCACTGCAGATGGTGACTGCAGCCATGAAATTAAAAGACGCTTACTCCTTGGAAGGAAAGTTATGACCAACTTAGACAGCATATTCAAAAGCAGAGACATTAGTTTGCCAACAAAGATCTGTCTAGTCAAGGCTATGGTTTTTCCTGTGGTCATGTATGGATGTGAGAGTTGGACTGTGAAGAAGACTGAGCACCGACGAATTGATGCCTTTGAACTGTGGTGTTGGAGAAGACACTTGAGAGTCCCTTGGATTGCAAGGAGATCCAACCAGTCCATTCTGAAGGAGATCAGCCCTGGGATGGCTTTGGAAGGAATGATGCTAAAGCTGAAACTCCAGTACTTTGGCCACCTCATGCGAAGAGTTGACTCATTGGAAAAGACTCTGATTCTGGGAGAGATTGGGGGCAAGAGGAGAAGGGGACGACAGAAGATGAGATGGCTGGATGGCATCACTGACTCAATGGACGTGAGTCTCAGTGAACTCCAGGAGATGGTGATGGACAGGGAGGCCTGGCGTGCTGTGATTCATGAGGTCGCAAAGAATTGGAAACAACCCAGTGACTGATCTGATCTGATGATATAATCCTTAAGCCCCCAAACCCCAAAGTATCTAAGAGGTTCAGGAACTTTCCCACATTCACTAGGTCAATGGCTAGCAAAGCTAGGCTTTGGGCACAGGCAGAATGTCTCTGAGTGTTCTTACTTTTAAAATTCATGTGTCATACAGCCTACCACCTTGCCCTACCACCTAGGTAAAAGATGAATACAGCCATTTAATCCTGGAGATTACCAAGTATAAGAAGAGGAGGAAATAAAATATTAATTTATAAGAACTTTTCATTGTTCAGCCAGAGTCCCTGCCAGGCATCTAATGCCTGGAGGAGAAAGGATTTAAATTCTGTAGAATCACTAATTAGGTGAGCTCAAGAACATGAAAAGAGCTCGCTAAAATGAGTTTGAATTTTATTCCCAAAGAATAAGGATTCATGGAAGGAATTCAGTGAAAGAGGATTAAGCTGTTGTCTGAATATCTGCCAAGTAGGCAGACCCTGTAGTAGTTGTAATTTGAGTGGCCAAATCTTCACTGTACTTAACAAATAATCTACACTGAACCTGTGAGTGGTGACCAGCATTACTTACCATGCTTCACCCTCTTCAGTGAATCTAGAACCATAGGGTAATGCTTGTGACCTTTCTTCTAAAGGCCACCACACAAATAATGTTGCAGCCAAAATAGAAATGAATAAACGGCCTTAAGCACAAACCAGTCAAACAGGTCTGCAAGAGTTAAACAATCTGGGTGGTTATTTGGCTGTTGCTACTAACAGACATTTGTAGGTAAGACAAGTCTTTCACAAAGCTAATTACTCTCTGACTCCGTATGAATTATATTCTGCACCTGACATTCTTCTGCCCCAAGCTCCCTTGTAACAGTCTTGTGTTTTAAAACAGAAAGGTCACAGGTAGATAACCTCAGAGGCACTAGACTGTTAGTGAGCCACCTGATGCTGGCTTGACCATAGATTTGGCAGAAAAAAGGAAAAATGCAAGTCTTTCATCCCTCTGATCCTTTTCACCTGCCCCAGAGCATGAGCCCTGACTATAAAATCTCTCCCTACTTCCCTGAGAGGAAGGCACAGTGTTTGAGGTGCTAACCTTTTATGTCCCTTCTCTGCCTGGCAAAGAAATAAAGTTACTCAATGCCTTTTCTCCAAAACCCTGTCTCCATATTTCTATTCAGAAGCAGTGCCAAGATTTTGGCAACATTAATAAAGTGAGACAGGGAGTTAATCATGTTAATAAACTGAGGCATGTGAATCTCTCTCATGATGGGAACAGAGTTCAAATTGAGGATCCTGACTGTGTAAGACCCCAAGAGTCATTCAAGTAGGTGACAGTGAGAACAGATTCAGGGAAAGAAGAAAGAAGGGCACCCAGATTTGGAGACGTCTTCTAACAGGAATAATTCTGATAATCCTTTCACGGCAATACCCTCCACAGTTCAAAGATGTATACATGTATGTGAGCTTTCTTTGGCATTGCCTTTCTTTGGGATTGGAATGAAAACTGACCTTTTCCAGTCCTGTAGCCACTGCTGAGTTTTCCAAATTTGCTGGCATATTGAGTGCAGCACTTTCACAGCATCATCTTTCAGGATTTGAAATAGTTCAACTGGAATTCCATCACCTCCACTAGCTTTGTTCGTAGTGATGCTTTCTAAGGCCCACTTGACTTTACATTCCAGGATGTCTGGCCTAGGTCAGTGATCACACCATCATGATTATCTGGGTCGTGAAGATCTTTTTTGTACAGTTCTTCTGTGTATTCTTGCCGTCTCTTCTTAATATCTTCTGCTTCTGTTAGGTCCATACCATTTCTGTCCTTTATCGAGCTCATCTTTGCATGAAATGTTCCTTTGGTATCTATGATTTTCTTGAAGAGATCTCTAGTCTTTCCCATTTTGTTGTTTTCCTCTATTTCTTTGCATTGATCGCTGAAGAAGGCTTTCTTATCTCTTCTTGCTAGTCTTTGGAACTCTGCATTCAGATACTTATGTCTTTCCTTTTCTCCTTTGCTTTTCTCTTCTCTTCTTTTCACAGCTATTTGTAAGGCCTCCTCAGACAGCCATTTTGCTTTTTTTCATTTATTTTCCATAGGGATGGTCTTGATCCCTGTCTCCTGTACAATGTCACGAACCTTATTCCATAGTTCATCAGGCACTCTATCTATCAGATCTAGACCCTTAAATCTATTTCTCATTTCCACTGTATAATCGTAAGGGATTTGATTTAGGTCATACCTGAATGGTCTGGTGGTTTTCCCTACTTTCTTAAATTTAAGCCTGAATTTGGCAATAAGGAGTTCATGATCTGAGCCACAGTCAGCTCCTGTCCTTGTTTTTTCTGACTGTATAGAGCTTCTCCATCTTTGGCTGCAAAGAATATAATCAATCTGATTTTGGTGTTGACCATCTGGTGATGTCCATGTATAGAATCTTCTCTTGTGTTGTTGGAAGAGGGTGTTTGTTATGACCAGTGCATTTTCTTGGCAAAACTCTATTAGTCTTTGCCCTGCTTCATTCCGTATTCCAAGGCCAAATTTGCCTGTTACTCCAGGTGTTTCTTGACTTCCTACTTTTGCATTCCAGTCCCCTATAATGAAAAGGACATCTTTTTTGGGTGTTAGTTCTAAAAAGTCTTGTAGGTCTTCGTAGAACCATTCAACTTCAGCTTCTTCAGCATTACTGGTTGGGGCATAGACTTGGATTACTGTGATATTGAATGGTTTGCCTTGTAAATGAACAGAGATCATTCTGTCATTTTTGAGATTGCATCCAAGTACTGCATTTTGGACTCTTTTGTTGACCATGATGGCTACTCCATTTCTTCTGAGGGATTCCTGTCCACAGTAGTAGATATAATGACAAACCTAGAGAAGTATTAAAAAGCAAAGACATCACTGTATTGACAGAGGTACATATAGTCAAAGCTATGGTTTTTCCAGCAGTCATGTATGAATGTGAGAGTTGGACCATTAAGAAGGCTAGGTGCTGAAGAGTTGATACCTTCTAATTGTTGTGCTCAAGAAGACTCTTGAGAGTCCTTTGGCCTGCAAAGAGAGCAAACCAGTCAATTCTAAAGGAAGTCAATGCTGAATATTCATTAGAAGAACTGATGATGAAGCTGAAGTTACAATACTTTGGCCACCTAATGAGAAGAAACTCATTGGAAAAATCCCTGATGCTGGGAATTATTGCGTTTAGGAGGAGAAGGGGGCAAGAGAGGATTAGATGGTTGAATGGCATCACAGACTCAACAGACATGAGTTTAAACAAACTCTGGGAGATAGTAAAGGATGGGGAAACCTGGCATGCTGCAGTCCATGGGTTGCAGAGTCGGTCACAGCTGTGTGACTGAACAACAATGTAGGATATTAAATATAGCTCCTTGTGTGTATATACGCATGCACATGTGCACACACATGCGTGCACACACACGCATACTAGGACCTTGCTCGTCATCTATTTTGCAAATAATAGTTTGTATCTGCTAATCCTAAACTCCAAATTTGCCCCCCCTACCCTTTTTCTCCTTGTGTAACTATACATTTGTTTTCTATGTTTGTGAGTCTCTCTGTTTTGTAAATAAGTTCATTTGTGTCATTTTTTTAGATTCCACATATAAATGATATCATACCATATTTGGATATTTGTCTTTCTCTTTATGACTTGCTTCATTTAATATGATAATCTCTAGGTCAGTCCATGTTGCTGTGAATGGTATTATTTTATTCTTTTTTATGGCTAATATTCCATTGTATATATGTACCATTATTTTTATCCATTCATCTGTCAACAGACATTAATATTGCTTTCATGACTTAGCTATTGTAAATAGTACTACTAAGAACATAAGGGAGCATATATCTTTTCTAATTATAGTTTTATTCAGATATATATCCAGGATTGTGATTGCTGGATTATATGGCAATTCTATTTTCGATTTTTAAGGAACCTCAATAAGTTTTCCACAGTGGCTGCACCAGTTTGCATTCCCACCAGCAATGTACTAGGATCACCTTTTATCCATAAGATCTCTAGCATTTATTATTTGTAGATTTTTTTTAATGATGGCTATTTGATTGGTGTGAGGTGATACTTCATTGTAGCTTTGATTTACCTTTCACTAACGACTATTGTTATTGAGCATCTTTTCATGTGCCTGTTGGCCATCTGTATGTTTTCTTTGTAGAAATGTCTAATCAGGTCTTCTGTCAATTTTTTCTTGGATTGTTTGCTGTTTTGTTGTGTTGTTGTGATTGAGTTATATGGGCTGTTTGTATATTTTGGAAATTAAGCCCTGGTCATTTGCATGGTTTGCATAAGTTTTTACCCAGTCCTAGGTTGTCTTTTCATTTTGCTTATGGTTTCTTATGCTGGCAAAAATTTACATGTTTCATTAGATCCTATTTATTTACTTTGATTTTTAGTTCTATTACCTTGGAGATTGAACAAAGAATATGTTGCCATGATTTATTATTTCTCAATGCAAATAGACTCTCTCTTCATAAGTACACATAGTGTGATTCATTTCTCTTTGTGATATGTGTTTTTGGTATGGAATACTTGTAGTTTAAATTCTTTGTAAGATCAGAATCACAGACAATTTCAACCAACAAATGTAATTACAGAATCTTAAAAATACATTTTATTTAAATATATTGCCTTATTTAATCAGAGTAGAGTATTTAAAGGGGGTTTTAAAAATAGTTGAAGTGAGTGTCATTTTCTTATTTATTTCACTCAATTACTGAGCTGGAATAAAGGTTAAACTCACTGAGACAAAGAGAGGGGTGAACACATACATGAACACACACAAACTCAAACAGAAAAGGAAAAATAATTACTTGGTAGTGGGAAATGCACCCTTTTAGAATATGCTAAATCTACAATGAAGCAATTAAACATCCAATTAAAATTAATATCTTATAAACATTGGGGAAACATTAAGGTAACAAAGAAATCAATAATCACATGAGGATGCAGGATCCATATCCCGTTTGACTGTATCTAGCTGCACGTGATCTTATTTTAACTGCCTCTGAGATTAGAGTTTATGCCTTTAGAGGACTGATGCCACAACCAAAACCTGTAATACCGTCCTCATGGTTACCCAACCCTCCTCAAAAAAAAAAAACAAATAAAAGACAGCCGTGTGTATATGTTCAGAACGTGTCTCAGATTTTTACAAAAAGGTAATTCAAATTTTCCCTGCTTTTCATTTAATTAAGAAAATGAAAATCTCCTTTTCATTTTTGTGCCTCAACTGAGTTATTTGGCTTTCTAATAAAAAAAGAAAACAGTAAACTAGAAAAGTTAGTAATGGGAAGGATGCTGCTAAGTACTTGGTGCTGCCATTGAATAATGTGGACAGGTACAGTGTGTGCTAATATTAATTCATGGCATTAATTTGATAGTGTGCTTTGTATTGAAAGAGTCATTTGGTTTAATTTAAAACATGACAAAATCATGTTTATGAATATGGTAAATGTCAAAATGATGATTATTTGAAATGGAATTTTTTTACTGCGTGGGGAATACAGAAGCAATTTTCAAGTATTGATGCATAGATTTTATTTTATTTTTTTAATTTGTTTATTTTAATTGGAGGATAATTACTTTACATAGATTTTAGAGTTGCAGAATATGCAGAGTGGTCCTGAGGAGAAAAAATTGCATTGAGTTAAACTCACATACCTGTTCAGACCATGGGAGAGACTTCAGCTAGAATAGTTTGGTACTTTGCATTTTGGATATAGGCTAGAAGACAAAGTATAGAATATATATATTGCATTTGCAGAAACTGAAGTGAAATATGTGTACTTGGCCCAATAATTTGAGAATCCTTCAACCCAGGTGTATTTTAACACAGAGAATTGCTTAATAAATGCCAATGCTTATTCTTGGAGAAGGAAATGGCAATCCACTCCAGTATTCTTGCTTGCAAAAATCCCATGGACAGAGGAGCCTGGCGGGCTACAGTCCATGGCGTCACAAAGAGTCGGACATGGCTGAGCGACAATGCATGATGCTTATTCATTTGTCCACTAATTTTCCTCTTGCTTCACTTGTTCTATATATTATGCTCTGTTATCCTAGATTTTTTTCATGTGTGATTAATTTTATTAGACCTACTACTTCCTTTAAACTTTTGAGAGGAAAATATTTAGAGTGAATTCAAGTTTAAGCATAAAATTTCTGTAATAAATGGCCAGAAAAAATTATACTTTGCTCACTGAGTTCATCCTGTTGGGTTTAGCAGACTCACTGGAGTTACAGATTACCCTGTTTTGCCTTTTTTCTGTGATTTATACACTTACAGTTGTGGGGAATGTTGGGATGATCCTCTTAATCAGAGCTGATTCCCGACTTCACACACCCATGTATTTCTTCCTGGCTAACCTGTCCTTTGTGGATGTTTGTTATTCATCCACCATCACCCCAAAGATGCTGGTAGATCTATTATCAGAGAAGAAGTCCATCTCCTTTGCTGGGTGCTTTCTGCAGATGTATTTCTTTTTAGCCTTGGCCACAACTGGATGCATCCTTTTTGGGTTAATGGCCCGTGACCGCTATGTGGCCATATGCAACCCTCTCCTTTACTCCTTGATCATGTCCAGGACGGTCTGCCTAAAAATGGCAGCAGGGGCTTTTACAGCAGGACTGTTGAACTCCATGGTTCTCACAAGTTGTATAAGCAGCTTTAATTTCTGCAGTTCCATTGTCATTCATCACTTCTTCTGTGATAGCCCCCCACTTTTTAAGCTCTCCTGTTCTGACACACACCTGTATGAAAGTATCTTGTCCATTTTTGCTGGTGTGAATATCGCTGGAAGTCTGCTGGTGATCCTCACCTCCTACTGCTACATTCTCTTCTCCGTCTTCCATATGCATGCAGGGGAGGGGAGGCGCAAAGCATTCTCCACATGTGCTTCTCACCTGACAGCCATCATCCTGTTCTATTCCACCTCCATCTACACTTATCTGAGACCTACTTCCAGCTACTCCCTGACTCAGGACAAAGTAGCTTCCGTATTCTACACTGTGGTGATCCCCATGTTGAATCCTCTGATCTACAGTCTCCGGAACAGGGAAGTGAAGAAGGCTTTATGGAATGTAGTTACTAGGAAAAGGATTTCTTCATTTCTGTGATTGATTAATTTTCTGAACTAAGTAGAATATACAATTTAATTTTCAGAAACTGGATCAAGCTTATTTTCATTACAACTTAATCCGTATAATCACGTTCTGGTAATGTTCATGGACACGAGTCCTGTTAGATATAACTTATCAAACTTATGTAAGATCATGAAACTTTTTTCTAATCATTGTATGTTTTCCTATAGATTTCTAAAATGTGATTTATTCATAAAGCTGTCTTGGTTATGGAAATAAAGTGTAAGTATATAGAGATAATTTTTGCAATGTTACATGAATCTAGTTGTGTATTATATTTGTAATTGTCAGCTTTTTTAATGTATTTTTTCAACATTTGTGATTTGTAAAGGATTGTATATATCACATGTGTGAAAATGTTTTCAATGTAGATTTCCACTTTATTGAATTAGGGTGGTAATCCTTAAATCAAAAATCAGTAATATCATTTAACTGCTATAGTAAACATGTGTACTTTCATTTCTTTATCCCCATAAACACATACTTATTCATTAAAGAATATATAGGAATTTGTTTAAATGTGTTTTGTTTAGAAAACTGCTGTCTGGTTAGAAAGCACCAATTGAAACAGCTTTTCTTCTGTTCCCATCTTTTCTGCTCAAAAGTTTCCTGTTCTTTCGCATTTCCTCTCCCAGACTGATGCGCATATTATACACAAAGCCACATGCACAATCAGTCAGCTAGAGCAGAGTGTAATCAACGTATAGTTCAAAGTGGGTAAATTGATCTTTGAAGGATAAAATAGACCCATATCCTTTAAAACAGTCTCAGGGATTTCCTGATTATGGAAATATTCTACCAGTCACCAATGAATCCATTAAAGTTAATCTGTATATTATATTAAAGGTAAGCAATAATATATAGGTGGAATGGAGTGGCATAGTAGAATTCTGGAGGAAATTGAGTGGGATTCAGGACTTGCTAAGATGCTAACCACACTTAGAACTTTTGGAGGGATATTCCCCTGGCTCTTCCCTTGTCCTTGCTGCTGAAATTGCTCCTGATAGAAGTTACAATATTCAAGTCATCTGGGATATAACAAAGCAGATCCCATGACCTGTCACACCATCCAGTGCCCTCTGCTGTCCATATAGTCCAGCTGGGTCTAATGAACATTCATGTAGGCATGTTAGAAGTTAGTGTCTCCTTCTAATTTATTTCACTTAAAAACAGAGCTTCCATGTTGGCTCAATTGTTAAAGAATTTTCCTGCAGTGCAGGAGACCTGGGTTCAGTCCCTGGGTTGGGAAGGTCCCTGGAGAAGGAAATGGCAACCAGTTCCAGTATTCTTGCCTGGAGAACTCCATGGACAAGGGAGTTCATCAGGCTACAGACCAGGGGGTCCCAAAGAGTCAGACACAACTGAGTGACTAACACACTCACTTTCAAGAACAGATCTAGACTGAAGGTTAAATTCAGCCAGACAAGTGTAGGGGTACACACACACACACACACACACACACACACACACACACAAAGGGAAGAGTCATAATTTGGTAGAGGATTATGTAACCATTGGAATAAGCTTAAACTTCAAAGAAAGAGAAAATTACATAGATCTTTTTTTTTTTTAATTTGACAAATAAATAACTTTGAAATAGCAGAGAAATCAGAAGGTTCCGTATAGTGTTTAATCACATCTACTTGCACGTGATCATATTTAAATACTTCTGAGACTGCAGTTTCTGCCTTTAGAGGATTCCTGACACAATTAAAACCTATAATCAAGTCCCCATGGTTACCTAACCCTCTTTGAGGAGAACAGAATTAAAGGATAGCAATATGCATATACTCAGAATGTGTCTCAAATGTTTACAAAGTGGTAATTCAAAATGTCACTGCTTTACATTTCACTTAAAACATGAAAATTGCATTTTTTATGTTTTTTTTATGCCTCAGCTGAGTTATTAGGGATTCTAGTAAAAACAGAAATAATAGACTAGACAAGTTAGTACTGAGAAAAATGCTGTTAAGTACTTGGTGCAGTCTCTGTCATTCACCGCCATAAATAGTTATAGTGTGTGCTACCACATGGCATTAATCTGATAGTACACTTTGAAAGGAGAACATTTATTTGTGTGCCTTAATACACTACAATATCATCATTAAGAATATGATAGATGTCAAAACATCAGTTATCTAATTGGGCTACTTTTTGCTTCCTGGAGAACACACAAATGATTTCCAAGTGACCATACATAAATTTTGGAGTTGAAGAATATAGAGAGCAGACTTAGGGAGGAAAAAAAATGATTTCAGTTAAATCCAAATACCTGCTCAGAGAATGGAAAAAAACTTCAGCAAGAACAATTCTGTACTTTGCATTTGGATATGGACTAGAGGGGCAAGAATAGAACATAGATGCTGCATTCGAAAAGGAACCTTAGGTGATGTATGTGTATTTAGATGAGTCATTTGGGGATCCCTCAGTCCAGAATTAATAGAGCCAATTACTTAGTAAAATCCAATGCTTATTCATTTGTCTACTAATTGTCCTCTGACTCTGTTTACAGGGCTCTGTTGTCCCAGGTTTCTTTTCCCTATATGCTTTACTTTATCAATATTTCTATTTCTGGTAAATTGTGCAATGGGAAATATGCACACCCAGTTTAAGTTTAAGCATACTGTATCTGTAATCAATGGGCAGAAAAAATTGCACTTCACTCACAGAGTTCATCCTGTTGGGATTAGCAGATACATTGGAGCTACAGGTTATCCCCTTTTGCCTTTTCTTGGTGATTTACATGTTTACAGTTGTGGGAAATGTTGGGATGATCCTCTTAATCAGGACTGATTCCAAACTTCACACACCCATGTATTTCTTCCTGGCTAACCTGTCCTTTGTGGGTGTTTGTTATTCCTCTACCATCACTCCAACAATGTTGGTAGATTTATTCTCCAGGAAGAGGACAATCTCTTTTGTTGGCTGCTTTTTGCAGATGTACTTCTTTATAGCCTTTGCCACACTAAATGCATCCTTTTTGGGTTAATGACCTATGACCGCTATGTGGCCATAAGCAGCCCTCTCCTTTACTCCTTGATCATGTCCAGGATGTTCTGCATAGAAATGGCAGCAGGGGCTTTTACAGCATGTTGAACTCCATGGTAAACACCAGTTATGTAAGCAGCTTACCATTCTGCAGTTCCAATGTCATTCATCACTTCTTCTGTGACAGCACCCCCCACACACTTTTTAAGCTCTCCTGTTCTGACACACGCCTGCATGAAAGCATCTTTTCCACATTTACTGGTGTGACTATGGTCAGAACTCTGCTGGTGACCCTCACCTCCTACTCCTACATTCTCTCTCATAAAGTTGTCATCCTCCTCAACCCTCTGTGGTCCATGTTGCTCATCTCGGTCAATAAATATTCATGTAGGCATGAGGTTAGTAGTTATTTTCTCCTTCTGATTATTTTCACTCAAGAACAAATGTGGAATAAAAGTTAAAATTACTCTGCTAAGGGGGGGTGGGGGATACACACAAACCCACACAGGGAAGGACAGTAGTATGGTAGTAGGTTATATACCCATTTGGACCAAGCTGCTAACACCACAAAGAAAGAGGCAATTAAATAACCATTTTTAAATAAAGCAAAAACTTTAAAAAGACAGAGATCAGGAACCGTGTTATGATGATCACACTAGTGTTTGATTCCATCTCTCTGGGTGTGATCACATTTTAATTATTTTTGAGACTGCAGCTTCTGCCTTTAGAGGATTGATTTCACAACCAAAATCTATAAACCAGTCCCCAAGTGCACCCAACTCTGTTTAAGGAGAACAAAATAAAGAAGCAGCAATGTGTATATACTCAGAAGCTGTCTCAATTTTTTACAAAGAGCTAATTCAAATTTTCACTGATTTTCATTTCATTTAAAACATGAAAACTATCTTCTTTCTATTTTTGTGCCTTAACTGATTTATTAGGGATTTTGACAAAAAAGAAAATACTTGACTAAATAAGATAGTACTGCAAAGAATGCAATAAGAGCTTGGTACTGCCATTCATTGCCGTGGACAGGTATAGTGTCTGCTACTATATGGTATTCATTTGATAGTGTGGTTTGTGATGAGAATGGTTATTGGTTTACTACAAAATCATTCTTAACAATATGCTGTGCTGTGCTTAGTCACTTAGTCATGTCTGACTCTTTGTGACCCCATGGACTGTAGCCCACCAGGCTCCTCTGTCCATTGAATTCTCCAGGCAGGCATACTGGAGTGGGTTGCCTTGCTCTCCTCTTCTAAACAATATAATACATGCCCAAATTTTGGTTATTTGAAACGGGCTGCTTTTGCTGCTTGGAGAAAACAAAAGCAATTTCCAGGTGGTGATGCATGAATTATTGAGTTTAAGAACATACAGAGTGATCTTGAGGAGAAGGAAAAAAATGTATTTGAGTTAAAATTAAGTGTCTGTTCATAAGATATGGGAGAAACTTCAGCAAGGACACATCTATATTCTATATTTTGTATGTGGGCTAGAAGAGAAAGAATACAACATAGATGCTGGATTTGCAAAAAAAAAAAAAAAAATTAATCTGAAATAAAATATGTGGACCTTGACCAGTCATTTTTTAATCCCTCAACCCAAATGTGATACAATTGCTTAATAAATTCCAACAGTTATTCATTTTTTCTACTAACTTAACTATTATGTCAGTTTCAGTATTTAATATGCTCTATTATCCTAGGCATTATGTTTTCTATAAGCCAACCACTAAAACTCATTCATATTTGTGCTATTTCCTGTAAACTTTGGGCCTAATGCAAATTTAAGCATACTATACCTGTGACACCTAGTGTAAATTTAAGCATACTATACCTGTGACAAATGGCCAGAAAAAATTATACTCTGCTAACTGAGTTCATCCTGTTGGGCTTAGCAGACACATGGGAGCAGCAGCTTGTCCTCTTTTTCGTTTTTTCTGTGATTTACACTATGACAGTTGTGGGGAATGCTGGGATGATCCTCTTAATCAGAGCTGATTCCCGACTTCACACACCCATGTACTTCTTCCTGGCTAACCTGTCCTTTGTGGATGTTTGTTATTCATCCACCATCACCCCCAGATGCTGGTAGATCTATTATCAGAGAAGAAGTCCATCTCCTTCGCTGGCTGCTTTCTGCAGATATACTTCTTTATCCTTTTTGCCACAACTGAATGCATCCTTTTTGGGTTAATGGCCTATGACCGCTATGTGGCCATATGCAACCCTCTTCTTTACTCCTTGATCATGTCCAGGACGGTCTGCCTGAAAATGGCAGCAGGGCTTTTACAGCAGGACTGTTGAACTCTGTGGTGAACACCAGTTATGTAAGCAGCTTGCCATTCTGCAGTTCCAATATCATCCATCACTTTTTCTGTGACAGCCCCCCACTTTTTAAGCGCTCCTGTTCTGACACACGCCTGTATGAAAGCATCTTTTCCACATTTGCTGGTGTGAATATGGTTGGAACTCTGCTGGTGACCCTCACCTCCTACTGCTACATTCTCTTCTCCATCTTCCGTATGCATTCAGGGGAGAGGAGGCACAAAGCGTTTTCCACATGTGCGTCTCACCTGGCAGCCATCATCCTGTTCTATTCCACCTCCATCTACACTTATTTCAGACCTTCCTCCAGCTACTCCTCCAGGCACTCAGGACAAAGTGGCTTCTGTGTTCTACACAGTGGTCATCCCCATGTTGAATCCTTTGATCTACAGCCTCAGGAATAAGGAAGTAAAGACAGCTTTATGGAATGTAATTACTAGGAAAATAGTCCCTTCACTTCTGGGATTTTTTGGTGAATTTTCTGCATTAAACAGAATATGTTGAAATTTGAAAAGCTAGACTCAAATTAGTTTTTCATTAGAATATTTTCTAATTAATCAAATCCATTCATATTCACATACATGTATCCAATTAGATATAAGCAAAGTTACCAAAGTTATATATAAAACTATGGAAGTGTCATCTAATCATTCTATATTTCTTTTGGGTTCTCAGAAATAGGGGTAACTTGTAAAGAAATTTGGGTTATGAAAATAAGCAATTCAGTGTTTAGAGTCAAAATTGACAATATCACATGAAACTAGCCATGTAGAGTATTTGCAACTGTCAATTTATTTTTTCCTGATGCATGTTTTTTCACTATATATAGTTTGTGACAGAGTGTTATATACAACATATATCAAACTTTTTAAACTTTAAAATAGATTCCAGTTTTATTTGTGGAATTATTTCCTGCAGAGTTGCTTAAGTCTAAATTCAGGATTATACTTTTAATAGCAACAGTAAACACGCCAACTATCATTTCCTTTATCCCTGGAAAAACACACATATCTGTTAAAGAAAAAAAATATGAATTGGTGTAAAAGAGTATTATTTAAAAAACTGCTGTCTGACTTGAACGCACAAATTGATGATAGTTTTTCTTCTATTCTTTGTTTTCTTCTCAAAAGTTCCCTACCCTTCTCTCACTTACTCTGTTCCAGATGACATTAGTACATAAACACAAAGACACATGCACACATACTCAGCTAATCACGTTTCAAAGGAAAATAAACAGTATCCTGTCAAGAAGGTAAAATTCAAATGGCTAAGTGTAGAAGAATAAAAGCTCCAATATAAAGTAGCTGAATTTATGTGAAAATATGTAAGCTGTATAGAGTAATGTGCACATAACTTCACTGCAAATATGTAGTAGTGGTGGTAGTGTTAGTTGCTTCAGTTCAGTTCAGTCGCTCAGTCGTGTCCGAACCTTTGCGACCCCATGAATCACAGCACACCAGGCCTCCCTGTCCATCACCAACTCCCGGAGTTCACCCAGACTTACATCCATCGAGTCAGTGATGCCATCCAGCCATCTCATCCTCTGTCATCCCCTTCTCCTCCTGCCCCCAATCCCTCCCAGCATCAGAGTCTTTTCCAATGAGTCAACTCTTCGCATGAGGTGGCCAAAGTACTGGAGTTTCAGCTTCAGCATCATTTCTTCCAAGGAACACCCAGGACTGATCTCCTTTAGAATGGACTGGTTGGATCTCCTTGCAGTCCAAGGGACTCTCAAGAGTCTTCTCCAACATCACAGTTCAAAAGCATCAATTCTTCGGCACTCAGCTTTCTTCACAGTCCAACTCTCACATCCATACATGACTACTGGAAAAACCATAGCCTTGACTTGGCAAATCAATGTCTCTGCTTTTGAATATGCTATCTAAGTTGAAGTTTCACCCAATTCTTTGACATCCCATGCACTGTAGCCCATCAGGCTCCTCTCTCCAAGGGATTCTTCAGGCAAGAATACAGGAGTAGGTTGAAAATATATAATTTATTGCCACTAGATAGCTTTGTTGCCAATCTGTAGCCTTATAGAAATAATTTTAAAACAAATAGCTTTATTGAAATTATATGGGATGTAGGTCAAATGGAAAGTGTGGCACTAGAAAACAGAAATGTGGTCATTTTTTGCTAACCTGAAATATAATTTACTACCTTGGATGGGAAATTGATGTGTACTTATGTTAGCGTTCTCTTTAAACTTTGTGATACTAGCCCTTCTGTAGACACATTGCTATGTCTAAAACTCTGAATTTGTGAATCGGGCTCAAAGTGTTAAATCTCCTGAAATTGCGTTATCATGTTTCCCTTTGTTATAAAACAAATAAGATGTAAAAACACAATTTGTTAGTCATGGTTGCATTGTGTGTGTCAGTCATTAACTCATGGGTAAAGGAAAATAGAAAGATGAAAAATGCATACATACTTTTTATACATCTGTTTGATTATCCTCTATCTCCCTGATTTCTGACTTTTTAAATTTTCTCCAGTCAATAGTGAGGAAGATATGGAAAACAATTCCCAGTCAAAAAAAAAAAAAAATACAACTACAGAAAAAAAGAGATAAATACTTTCTCTTGGTTCTTAAATAGCTGCAATAAATAGTTTGGGTGAACCCTCTTTGTATAACAGGCACTGTGGACTCAGTCACCTGTGGCCAGGTGAGTGCATTCACATGTTAGTGCAATGGCTATGTGGAATGTGGGAGATGAGTGTGAAGAATGTTCTTAGATAATTTATGCAGAAGGAGAGCAGAAAAAAAAGTAGTGCATCTGTGCTAACTTGGTTAAACTCTGATAAAGATAGGAAACTCCTGTATTTTTAAGATCTGAGTGTTCTAAAGCAGAGTATTTGCAAAGAGTTGGATGCTACTGAGTGGTAAACATGCACACACATCCCAATTTAAGGTGCAGCTTCATTGTAAACAGTCATTCAGGGACAGGTGGCTCTGCTATTTTTCCACTGATGACTTCCATGGCTTCTGGTGTCATTTTGTGGTTTTGCAGCCAAAATAAGGAGGAGTGGAATTCTAGGAGATGTCCTCTTGTTACTGAGTCCGAGTTCACTCTGCTCTCCACACGACAGGCCAATGAATGAATCTGAGAGACAAGGTGTTGAGGCAAGGAAAACGACTTTATTTAGAACGCAGCTGACCCTGAATATTCACTGGAAGGACTGATGCTGAAGCTGAAGCTCCAACACTCAGCCTGATGTGAAGAGCCAACACATTGTAAGAGACCTTGATGCTGGGAAAGACTGAGGGCAGGAGAGGAGGGGTGACAGAGGACGAGATGGTTGGACGGCATCACTCGATTGTCATGAGTTTAGGTAAACTCAGGGAAACAGGGAAGGACAGGGGCGCCTGACGTGCTGCAGTCCATGGGGTCGCAGAGTCAGACATGACTGTGACCGAACCGTAATTGTCACATATGGTTGATTGTTCTCTCGAGGCCAGCTGTTTCCATGACATTTTCTTCAGCTATTTATTTTGGTCCTCTGGTCCTGGTCAAAATTCTCCTCCTTTGATAATTCTTGCTTTGCTGACTTTATGGCTTTGGGTTTCTGTGGTCAAGTCAGGAGGAAGGAGTAGGAAAGTTGCAGGAAGGGGAACTCCTTCCAGAGCTCAAAAAGGGACTCTCGTCTAACACTCAGAAATGAATTGTCCAAATGAATTGTCCAATTGTCACTTGCTGAACAAGCAAGAGACTTTATTGGGAAGGAATGCCCAGGCAGACGCCTGGATGGTGAGGGAGCCCGGGAGGACCACCCTGCCTCATGACTCACAATCTAGGGTTTTATGTTGGTGGAATTGATTTCCAGGTTGTCTTTGGCTGATCATTCTGACTCAGGTCCTTCCTGGTGATGCACGCATTGCTCAGCCAAGGTGGATGTCAACGAGAAGGCTTCTGGGACATGGTAGGACACATGGAGTTTCTATTTGACTTTTCCCAGATTGTGGAAAATCTGACTTTTCCCAGATTGTTGATGGTGTCTTGTTAGTTTCTTACCAGGACTTCCTGGTAAAATAATTCATGCAAATATGTACTAAGATTTCTAGTCAGGGTGGGCAGTTGCAGTCAGTGTGTTTCCCCTAAGAGAAGCAATGAGAAGGCCATGCACATGAATCAGCAACAAAGAATGCATATTAACAAATAATGCAAATTTTATTTCTCAGCAATGATAGGAGAACACAGTCGGGGAGACATGGGAAACAGAATCACTCATCAAACAGTTTTAATTTTGAGAGTCCTATTGCTGATAAGTCACTTCAGTCGTGTCCGACTCTGTGCGACCCCATAGACGGCAGCCCACTAGGCTCCCCATCCCTGGGATTCTCCAGGCAAGAACACTGGGGTGGGTTGCAATTTCTTTCTCAAGAGGGTCCTATTACATAACCATAAAGATAAAAGAGAAAAAGGTTAGATATTACTGTACTCAGGAATTAGACTTCAGAGTTAAAAGATTGTGATACCTTGAAATGTACATTAATTTTTTATTGTCATGTAATACATTAGCAAAATTTTAGTTTAAACACAGACAGACACAGATACATATACAAAGACACACAGTAATTATTTCCAAGTTCTGTGGACCAGGAGTCTTATCACTGAGTTGCATATTCTGTGAAGGGTCTCACAAGATTGCAATCAGGGTATTATCCAGGGTTGTAGGATCAGCTGAGGATTAACTGGAGAAAGACCCAGTTGTGTTGGCATAATTCAATTGCTTGCAGTTGTTAGACTGAAGGTGTCACTACTGGCTAGATACTGGCTACAGGCTCTCTGCTCCTTGCTGCATGGTCCTCCTCATAAGCAACAACTAATATGACAGATTGCTTCTTTAAGGCAGCGTGGGCAATAGAACCTCCTACCAAGATGGATGTTACAGGCTTCCGTAGTGGATTCTTACTTACATAATCATAGGCATCCTATCGTACTTCCCTGCCTGGACTAGTAGCAGCGGACATGACCAACTACACTCAGTTGGAAGGTATTGATCGAAAGTATGGCTATCAGGAGGCAGGGACCACAGAATGCACCTTGAGTCTGTCCATCATGGAAGGAAATTCACAGTGTCAGTCTCATGACCATGCCGGTTTTATGCCTGGAGACAATTTCCTGATCAAACTATGGATAAATAGAAATGAGAGAATAGCACAGATGTATCACTGAACTGACGGGGCAGAGATCAGAACTCAACAAAAGATCCTAAGATCTGCCCCGAGGCACAAAACGTAAGGGAGGTGTGTTGGTGGCTGGGGCTGGGGACCGACCCATAGACCTGTATTAAATTTTCCTGAGAGTCTCTGGGAGAACAATGGGATATGCATACCCCAGAGAAGGTTGCAGGAGGCTTCTAAGAAAATGACTACCATATGGTTGCAGAAGGAATGGAGATACTAGAGATAAAGCATAGCTCAGAGTCATAGGAGTTGCCTCCCAACCAGAACAGTCAACATCTGGGTATATCCGTGAGGTGGGCGACAGTGGGCCTCTGGGCCAGACACCTGGTGTTGTCAAGTGGAGTAGAATTGAGCCTTTGTTCTCAACCCGATACTCCAAGGACAAAGCCAGTGGTAAAAACAGCCCTGCTAAAGCCAAGAGACAGGTAGGTGCCCACTCCTGAGGTCAAGGAAGACGTCCCTGTCTGCACATGTGCAAGAAGTTCTTAGAGGTTGAAAAGGGAGGGGGCCCCACCCTGTAATAAGTGGGCATCTCTGTGGTGGGATCCATCTTAGAAAAAAAAATGTGCACTCCTCTTGAGGAGGATCCAGGGACCAGTCAGATTGAAGGAAGAAACAAGACAATCGGCCAAAGATAAAAAAGCCCCAGAAGGACGGTCCTATATGTGTGATTTACACACCTCCACAGTGCACTCTTCCTCACTCAGGACACCCCTCCTTCCTTTCAGGGTGTGTGTCTCTGCCTAGTTTCTGATGTACTGCACTCCTCCTCATTAGAGATGATGCCCATACCCTTTCTTTCTGGGGGTGCCTCTCTGCCCTGCTTCTGAGTTGGATAAACAAACTGTTTTCCTGCGTGATCTCCCATGCACTGAGCTATATCTCTAACAGTAAAATTTGCACCTTTTTTTACAGTTTTTCTCTTCTTGAAACATTCTTGTTTTCAGCTAGGGGCAAGAGTCAGAGCCGCTTTAACTCTAGCCCCTGGTGGTCTCGTGACTAGGACACTTGGTTTTCATTCCATGCATCATCAGTTCACTTCAGTTCAATCGCTCAGTCATGTCCAACTCTATTTAAATTACCTAGAATATGGAAAGCTCAGGAAGACTAACCTCCTGTCCATAAAATAAAAAAAAAAGAATCAATTGAAAATGACTGCAAGATGTCTCAAGTGATGGATTTAGCAATGCCTCCCATAATCTCTTAATAGGATAGCCAAGGACTTGAAATAAAATATAGCTAAACAAAATTTGAGTTAAATACAGAGCTTCAGGGCTTCCCTGGTGGTTCATTTGGTAAAGAATCATCCTGCAAAGGGAGATCTGGGTTTGATCCCTGTCTTGGGAAGATTCCCTGGTGAAGGGAACGGCTACCCTCTCCAGTGTTCTGGCCTGGAGAGTTCCATGGACAGAGGAGCCTGGCATTCTGCAGTCCATGAGGTAACAAGAGTCAGACACGACTGCATGACTTTTACTTTCACACACAGAGAGTTTCAACAAATACATAAAACCTGTAAAAAGCACACTGAAATTCTAGAGTGATAGGTAAAAAGAAAGGAAATGAAACATAAGCAAAAAGTAAGTAAAATGAAAAATTAATAGGATTAGATTTACAGTAATTTGGACATAGTCAAAAAAATGTCAGTGAACTTGAATTCAAATTCTGGAAAAGATAAAACACATCAAGAGTATTTAAAAAATGGTATAAAAAAAGTCACAGCCTCAGGAACAGGCAGATTGTCTAAAATTGTCTAAAATATGAATAACTGAAGGCCAAGTGTAAAGCACTAATTATAGTGACAGAATAATTTTCAAACTTGTTGGAAATCACGAATGTATGTATTACAGTGAGCCCCTTTAGAATGAATAAGAGTAAAATCTATCACACCATCATGAGACGGTTACAGGATGCAAGGTTGTGTCCCTGATGCACAGTGAAGCCAAACACAACTGAAACATCCCAGTTTGGAGCAGAGAAAGCTTGACTTCAGGGCCATGAAAGAACAGGTGCCTCATACTCCAAAAGCATTTGGAACCCCGACAAACATTTTAACAAAACATGTTTAAAGACCAGATGAGGGAGGGATCCCAGTATACATGATCAGCTCATGTACAATTATGTATTTGATTGATTCTGAGGGAGCAGAGCAGCTAACATTATCAATCATTAGGTATCAGTAGGTCTGGAAATCAAGCAGTTAATTTCTTCCACTTGGTAGTGGTCACTAACATTTGAGGACTTCCCTGGTGGCTCAGATGGTAAAGAATCTGACTGTACAGCAGGAGACCTGGGTTTGATCCTTGGGTCAGGAAGATTCCCTGGAAAAGGGAATGGAAACTCACTCCAGTGTTCTTGCCTGGAAAATCCCATGGACAGAGGAGCCTCATGGGCTACAGTCCCAAAGAGTAGGACATGACCGAACAACTAACACTTGACTTCTTCAGCATCTGAAAAACCCAGGAAATAAGTATGAAATACTATTATCTGGGTACTTCACAGAGGAGCTAGACAGAGGATTTCAGGGAGGTGCAATAGGAATCCTGATCTGTTAGACAAATGATGACTTAAAGCTAAAATATTGACAGATAATTTGGGATTATAATATAAATACAAGTATAATATATGACATCAATAACACAAAGAATGCAATCTGAGGAACTGGCAGAACACTGTTACAAGATTATGATGTTTGTGAAATGTCAGGTGTGACGTGCTTGATGTGAGACATGAAGTGGAATGTGGAAAGTTGTAAGCAAAGATCAAAGTGGAACAATTTTAACTGTAGGCAAACATTGATATCTTGTGCATTTTAAATTGTAAATGCCGAAGCAATCAATGAAATAATAATAAAAAGTCAGAGCAATATATCAAATGTAAAATATAAAATAATTAATTCCAAAATTGGCAGAAGAGCAGCAAAACAAAAGAATAAATGGAAACAAATAGGAATTTATAATAAAAAAAATGTTAAACAAATATGGACTAAGCAGTCCAAGTGAAAGGTAAACATAAAGATTTAAAAAAGCTATATGTTCAATACCTGCCACATTGAACTGCATTTTGAATATAGAGATTAAAAGTGATTGAAAGTAAAAGAAATGAAAAAGTGAGATAATTTCCATATAATAAATTGTTAATAAATATTTTTGCATGTGCAAAAATGGAGAGAAGAAAAAAATGAGATAGGGTATAAAGAAGAAAGAAAGAAAGTGAAGTCGCTTAGTCATGTCCGAATCTTTGAGATCTCATGGACTGTAGCCCACCAGGATCCTCAGTCCGTGGAATTTTCCAGGCAAGAGTGCTGGAGTGGGTTGCCATTTCCTCCTCCAGGGGATCTTCTAGACCCAGGGATTGAACCCGGGTCTCCCTCATTGCAGGCAGACGCTTTACCGTCTGAGCCACCAGGGAAGCGAGGTATAAGAAAAACATATTTATATATTAGATATTAAAGAGGTCATCGTGCAAGTATGTTCAGCATGGGGTGTGTGTGTGTGCATGTGTGTGTTCTAAATTGCTTCAGTCACGTTGGATTATTTGCGACCCTATGGATTACAGCTCTCCAGGTTCCTACGTCCGAGATTTCTCAGGCAATAAAACTGGAGTGGGTTTCCATGCCCTCCTCTAGGGCATCTTTCCAACCCAGGGATTGAACCCTGTGTCTCGTGTCCCCTGCACTGGCAGGTGGCGTCTTTAGCACTCGCGCCTCCTAGAGTCTGTTCTGAGTATAAAGCAAATCTGTCAAAATCAGAAGTAAACACAGCTCTCAAAGAACACTTTTGAAATAGGAAAGCATTTCCTATTTAAGCAGCAGTAAGATGGGAAAAAATGAATCAGACATTTGCTTGTACTATATGTAGTTTATCTTGTTTCCCTGCTTCATCCATAAACTTCCATAAACAAATACAGCTTTTGTGTGTGTGTGTGTGGATTACATTTATTTTGTTAATTTATTATTTTATTTTTGGAGGCTAATTACTTTACAATATTGTATTGGCTTTGCCATATATTGACATGAATCCACCATGGGTGTGCATGTGTTCCCCATTCTGAACCTCCCTCCCCATCCCATCCCTCAGGGTCATCCCAGTGCACCAGCCCTGAGCACCCTGTCTCATGCATCAACCTGGACTGGTGATCCGTCTCACATGTGATGATACACATGTTTCAATGCCATTCTCGCAAACCATTCAGCTTTTGTTGGTAATAAGAATATTTTCCATCTTCAGGAAGGAGATTTTTGTAGGAATTCCTCCCAGCGATGAGAGGTGTGTGTGTGTACAGGGGGCGAGGTTGGCGGGATGGAAGACGCATCTTCTCTTTTCTGGCTGCAGGGAGCTCGTGTCAGAGCCTGGTATGATTCTCAAGTTCTCAGTGTGTGCACACTGGGCATATAGGGATCCTTTTCCTAGGAATAGCGTGGTTTCAGGCACAGGGTTCCTGGTCAAAATCCCGTGTATAACACGGTCATAAGGTTCCTGCTGCCGTATGCTGTGTGGTAAGTGTTTGCCCTAAAACCTGTGGGGTTGGGCGGGGCACATGATTTAGACTCAGAAAACGTAGACTTTATTCTTTTACTTACAGTCTATTTCTACATTTTTGGCAGTGAAAGTGGGATCCAGCCGATAGAGGTCACTGTTAGATACTATTTGAAACTACCTAACATCCCCAACTGGAGAAGGCAATGGCACCCCACTCCAGTACTCTTGTCTGGAAAATCCCATGGACGGAGGAGCCTGGTAGGCTGCAGTCCACGGGGTCGCTAAGAGTCGGACACGACTGAGCGACTTCACTTTCACTTTTCACTTTCATGAATTGGAGAAGGAAATGGCAACCCACTCCAGTGTTCTTGCCTGGAGAATCCCAGGGACCGGGGAGCCTGGTGGGCTGTCATCTCTGGGGTCGCACAGAGTCGGACATGACTGAAGCGACTTAGCAGCAGCAGCAGCAACATCCCCAATAGAAGTGTGGTAAAATAATTGCAAGGGAGTATAACCTCCTGACTAAGGAAAAACACTGAGGCTCGAAATTCGAAGAAATCGTCTCCTAATACAGTGTAGATGAGCAGAAATCCAGGCCTGGAAAATGACTCTGTTACAGGAACAATAGCAAAACTTAGTCTGTAAATATTAGATTCACGCTTGAAGTGCTTCTCTCCACAAAATATATGCATGTGGGTTGAAACTTAGAAATGTAAATTACTAAATATTTCAACAAGAAAGAGGAGTGTTTAATTTAGAAAATTTTATAAATAATTGTTGTTCTTGGGACTTCCCTGGCAGTCCAGTGGTTAAGACTTCACCTTCAAGTGCAGGGGACACAGGGTTCGTCCCTGGTCAAAAAACCAAAAAACATGAAACAGAAGCAATATTGAAACAAATTTAATAAGACTTTAAAAATGATCCACCTTAAAAAAAAAAAAACTTCAAATATAATTGTTCTTTTTTTTTTCTAATTTTATTTTATTTTTAAACTTTACATAATTGTATTAGTTTTGCCAAATATCATAATGAATCCGCCACAGGTATACATGTGTTCCCCATCCCGAACCCTCCTCCCTCCTCCCTCCCCATACCATCCCTCTGGGCCGTCCAGTGCACCAGCCCCAAGCATCCAGCATCGTGCATCGAACCTGGACTGGCAACTCGTTTCCTACATGATATTTTACACGTTTCAATGCCATTCTCCCAAATCTTCCCACCCTCTCCCTCTCCCACAGAGTCCATAAGACTGTTCTATACATCAGTGTCTCTTTTGCTGTCTCGTATACAGAGTTATTGTTACCATCTTTCTAAATTCCATATATATGCGTTAGTATACTGTATTTATGTTTTTCCTTCTGGCTTACTTCACTCTGTATAATAGGCTCCAGTTTCATCCACCTCATTAGAACTGATTCAAATGTATTCTTTTTAATGGCTGAGTAATACTCCATTGTGTATATGTACCTCTGCTTTCTTATCCATTCATCTGCTGATGGACATCTAGGTTGCTTCCATGTCCTGGCTATTATAAACAGTGCTGCGATGAACATTGGGGTACATGTGTCTCTTTCCCTTCTGGTTTCCTCAGTGTGTATGCCCAGCAGTGGGATTGCTGGATCATAAGGCAGTTCTATTTCCAGTTTTTTAAGGAATCTCCACACTGTTCTCCATAGTGGCTGTACTAGGTTGCATTCCCACCAACAGTGTAAGAGGGTTCCCTTTTCTCCACACCCTCTCCAGCATTTATTATTTGTAGACTTTTGGATCGCAGCCATTCTGACTGGTGTGAAATGGTACCTCATAGTGGTTTTGATTTGCATTTCTCTGATAATGAGTGATGTTGAGCATCTTTTCATGTGTTTGTTAGCCATCTGTATGTCTTCTTTGGAGAAATGTCTATTTAGTTCTTTGGCCCATTTTTTGATTTGGTCGTTTATTTTTCTGGAGTTGAGCTGTAGGAGTTGCTTGTATATTTTTGAGATTAGTTGTTTGTCGGTTGCTTCATTTGCTATTATTTTCTCCCATTCTGAAGGCTGTCTTTTCACCTTGCTAATAGTTTCCTTTGATGTGCAGAAGCTTTTAAGGTTAATTAGGTCCCATTTGTTTATTTTTGCTTTTATTTCCAATATTCTGGGAGGTGGGTCATAGAGGATCCTGCTGTGATGTATGTCGGAGAGTGTTTTGCCTATGTTCTCCTCTAGGAGTTTTATAGTTTCTGGTCTTACGTTTAGATCTTTAATCCATTTTGAGTTTATTTTTGTGTATGGTGTTAGAAAGTGGTCCAGTTTCATTCTTTTACAAGTGGTTGACCAGATTTCCCTTAATCTTTGTTTATAGATTTCATTTATGAGCTGTATATTCAGGGATTCCCAGGGTGTCTGAGAGATAATCATACTTTGAATAAAATAACCTTAGTTTCGCTTAAAGGTGAGAGAATAAGTAGAGCATGTTCAGATGATAATTATGAATTGTTTTCAAAAAAAGACTATTCAGAGGAATTATAGAGAATAAAATAACACAGGTAAGAAATCAGTTGATAAAGAATTTGAACATTTTCCTGCAAGTACTGTTGGACCATTCAAAGTGTTGCTTCTTCTAGGACATCTTTACCTGCTGACTGCATTTAGTAAATGGAGAAGGCATGAAATTATATTCTGTGGAAGGCCTGAAGGAAAGTCTGGTCTGCCATGGAAGAATTGTTTGCAAAAACACACCAACTTAATTGGCAACAGGAGCATTTAACTAGCAATTTAGATGTATAGAGGGAAAAGAAATATTCCCTTGAGGAAGTGAGGATTTCCTCTATAAAAAGCCTTGCTTTATAAAAGCAAGTTAAGTCCCTGTTTAAAAATCTTACAGATCTTAAACAGTGTAACATTTTAAAATATATTTTAAAAATTCATCAAGAGGAATAAAGTAACCAGAAAAATTTGAAAAAGGTAAATATAAACTATTATGTATTAATATTCTATTTTAATTCAAGATAGTTTCTAAATTTCAGGATCAAGATTTAATAAGTAATATCAAACAACTATGGGCTTTCCCTTGTGGCTCAGATAATAAAGAGTCTGTCTGCAATGCAGGAGAACCATATTTGATCCCTGCATTGGGAAGATCCCCTGGAAAAGGGAATAACTACCCATTTCAGTATTTTTCCCTGGAAAATTTCACAGAGTAGGTAAGCTATCCTTCATGGTATCACAAAGAGTCTGACATGACTGAATGACTAACACACATTCCAAACAACTAAAATCATGAGTATATATGGATTGAACACCTATTTATTCTTTAAGATATCCTTATTTAAGTGAGATTTATTACTTTCTGCATTAAAAAGTTAAATAATGTGTTTGAAGCATTTGAAATATATGCTTCTAATGTGTCTATTCTGGAACATGAGCATGCTACAAACAAAAGACGCCATGACGTCTGTCCAGGCCGCAAGAGAGAAGAAGGATCTGAAGACCATCACCTTCTCCAAGCTCTGAGAGGCCTGTCATCCCAGGTCTTGACACAGGGGTCTGGCTTTGCCCTGCCTCCTGCCTGCGTGTTCTCATTCACAGGAGGGGAGGATTCATAAAGATGGTCCAGCTTGCTATCTTCTCAAGTCTTCCAGTTTTTATCTTATGACACATTTCTTCCTGCCTTATCTTTGCCCCCAGAGAAGGCAATGGCACCCCACTCCAGTACTCTTGCCTGGAAAATCCCATTGATGGAGGACCCTGGTAGGCTGCAGTCCATGGGGTCACTAAGAGTCGGACACAACTGATCGATTTCACTTTAACTTTTCACTTTCATGCATTGGAGAAGGAAATGGCAACCCACTCCAGTGTTCTTGCCTGGAGAATCCCAGGGACGGGGGAGCCTGGTGGGTTGCCTATGGGGTTGCACAGAGTCAGACACGACTGAAGGGACTTAGCAGCAGCAGTAGCAGCAGCAGCAATGTGTCTATTGCTAACATAATACTAACATTAATATTATTCATTTCTAGAAATAATCTATTAAGAAAACTGTAATCAAAGAATGCTATATTGCATTCAAATTAATCAAACATATTTTGCTAAACTGACAATAAAGAAAATGTTGCCATTACAACTAAAATACTTTCAATGAGAAAGAATCACATTTTATTAGTGAATTTCCTTCTATAGAGCGTCCTGAGTGGCACTAGTGGTAAAGAATTTGCCTGCCAGTGCAGGAGACATAAGAAACACGGGTTCGATCCCCGGGTCAGGAAGATCCTTTGGATGAGGGTACGGTGACCCACTCCAGTATTCTTGCCTGGAGAATCCCATGAACAGAGGAGCCTGCCAGGCTACAGGGTGGCAAAGAGTTGGACATGACTGAATATCTGAGCACTTCCCTCTATAAGAGAATATATGAAGCATTTTTTTGCATCCAAATTATAATTTCCTGAAAAAGAATATTTAACTTAACCTTTTGGTTGATTTTTATTATTGTTTATGTTACGCAATCAAATCAGACCGCAAACCGGGAAGGAATCGGACACAATATCTGACCACATTTGTGAAACTTTTATATGTATTGATCTTTCTTTTCCTTCAGTTCAATTCAGTTCAGTTGCTCAGTCGTATCTGACTCTTTGCCAACCCATGAATTGCAACATGCTAGGCCTTCCTGTCCATCACCAACTCCCAGAGTTCACTCAGACTCATGTCCATTGAGTCAGTGATGCCATCCAGCCATCTCATCCTCTGTCGTCCCCTCTTCCTCCTGCCCCCAAACCCTCCCAGCATCAGATTCTTTTCCAATGAGTCAACTCTTTGCATGAGGTGGCCAAAGTACTGGAGTTTAAGCTTTAGCATCATTCCTTCCAAAGAAATCCCAGGGCTGATCTCCTTCAGAATGGACTGGTTGGATCTCCTTGCAATCCAAGGGACTCTCAAGAGTCTTCTCCAATACCACAGTTCAAAAGCATCAATTCTTCGGTGCTCAGCTTTCTTCACAGTCCAACTCTCACATCCATACATAACCACTGGAAAAACCATAGCCTTGACTAGACAGACTTTTGTTGGCAAAGTAATGTCTCTGCTTTTGAATATGCTATCTCAGTTGGTCATAACTTTTCTTCCAAGAAGTAAGCGTCTTTTAATTTCATGGCTGCAATCACCATCTGCAGTGATTTTGGAGCCCAAAAAAATAAAGCCTGACACTGTTTCCACTGTTTCCCCATCTATTTCCCATGAAGTGATGGGACCAGATGCCATGATCTTAGTTTTCTTTTTCTTTTTTTTTTAATTTTTAAATTTTATTTTATTTTTAAACTTTACAATATTGTATTAGTTTTGCCAAATATCGAAATGAATCCGCCACAGGGATCTTAGTTTTCTGAATGTTGAGCTTTAAGCCAACTTTTTCACTCTCCACTTTGACTTTCATCAAGAGGCTTTTTAGTTCCTCTTCACTTTCTGCCATAAGGGTGGTGTCATCTGCATATCTGAGGTTATTGATATTTCTCCCTGCAATCTTGATTCCATCTTGTAGTTCTTCCAGCTCAGCATTTCTCATGATGTACTAATTTTGGCGGAAGAGTATTTAAATATCTTAAATTACTGCTGCTGCTGCTGCTAAGAGGCTTCAGTCTTGTTCGACTCTGTGCGACCCCATACATGGCAGCCCACCAGGCTCCTCCATCCCTGGGATTCTCCAGGCAAGAATAGTGGAGTAGGTTGCTATTTCCTTCTGCACCAAAATTACTAGGGTTAAAAATAGTTAAATGTCAAAAAGTTGTGTTTTTAAGCAATGAGATGTATTTTGATTCAGTAATTTGGAATTCTAATCGGTGGAACCTTATGATCTTGAATATAAAAGCTTTGTCTCTTACATTCTTACAGTTTTAACTTTCTCACTCCTTAGAAAATAACCACTTCTGATAATAATTTCTACTTTTAAGTTAATTCAGAAGCATTTATGGAGCAGTAAATCAGGGCAGATCTTTATGCCATATCTTTATAAAATGAGTTATTAGATATAACGTTAAGGGTAAAAAGGATATATAAATAGTCAATAGCACATTGTGTTAGATGTTTTAGACCAGATATTATATTATAGATGAGATTGATTGGGGAATAAAAATCATGGAATTTAAACAATTAATTGATGTTTTGACTGTAAGAAGTAGTTTATCTGCTTTCTCCATTCTCATGGCATAATTTAAATTAAAATGACGAGACATATAGATTTTATTAGAATGTAGATGTAACATTATAAATCATTTAAGATTTTTTTCCTGCAGATGAGTTTATAGCTCCTGATTTCAAATCAAACCTCCCCAAATCACAGAACACAAGTGTGTAAGAAAGTAACTGAGAACTGATTAAAACTAAAGCCCATGTCCTAGTCCAATTGTACAAAAAGAAAATGCAGTCAAGAAATGTAAATTTAGAGAGAGAAGATCATTTGAAAATTACAGAAACAAATCTCACTATCATGATGGAATTTGTCCTCTTGGGCTTCACTGATATTCCCCAATTTCAATGGTTTCTTTTTGGGATATTCTTAGTCATCTACGTGATTATCCTGTTGGGGAATGGCGTCATAATTCTAATAACCAGAGTAGATGCCACTCTTCAGACGCCCATGTATTTTTTCCTCGGCAATTTTTCCTTCCTAGAAATCTGTTATGTATCCATCACTCTTCCCAGGATGCTCATGGACCTTTGGACCCAAAAAGGAACCATTTCTCTTTTTACTTGTGCTACACAAATGTGCTTCTTCCTTATCCTTGGAACCACTGAGTGCTTCCTCCTGGCTGTGATGGCCTGTGACCGCTGTGTGGCCATCTGTGACCCTCTGCACTATCCCCTGGTCATGTGCCCTGAGGTCCGCATCAGGCTGGTGGTTGCCTCCTGGATCAGTGCTGTTCCAGTCCAGATAGGCCAAACATGCCAGATTTTCTCTCTGCCTTTCTGTGGCTCCAACACAATCAATCATTTCTTCTGTGACATTCCACCATTATTAAAACTGGCTTGTGGAGACATCTTTGTGAATGAGATGGTGGTCTATATATTTGGTATATTGTTTGTCACTGTTCCCTTTTTGCTGATACTTGGATTCTACATCAGAATTATCTCCACCATCCTGAAGTTGCCAGCAAACACAGGATGGACCAAAGCTTTCTCCACTTGCTCTTCCCACATCACTGTTGTACTTTTATTCTACGGATCAGCCACTGTCACCTACTTAAAGCCTGAATCGAACCAGCATGAAGGAATAGACAAACTGATATCTCTTTTCTACACCATTTTGACTCCAATGGTCAATCCTATCATATATAGTCTGCGGAACAAAGACGTTAGAAAGGCAATGAGAAAATTTCTTCCCTAATTATCAGGATTATGAGACATTTGAAATAATACAGAAATTATGCTGCATTTATGTATGTAATTTGTTCACCGACTTGACTGAAATTTACTGTTCAATATTGTCCTAAATTTTTAAATACAGCTCATACTGTAATTTCCTTTTAGTAGAGAGTTATGTCCTCAAGTTTATGTCAATTGTGTTCATTTACTTAGCAATGTTTTACTTTTAAAGATCAGTTTTCTCCTTACTGTAAACTAATACGTGCTGCTGCTGCTGCGTCACTTCAGCTGTGTCCAACTCTGTGTGACCCCAGACACGGCAGCCCACTAGGTTCCCCCGTCCCTGGGATTCTCCAGGCAAGAACACTGGACTGGGTTGCCATTTCCTTCTCCAAAACTAATATGTAGAGGTGTCTAAATAAACAAGAAGGTATGATATTCAGGATGTGCTATAATTGAAAGTATGTCATTTTCCCTTTTTTTATGCCTTTCTGTACTCCATCTGGGATTTCTTTGGAAGGAATGATGCTAAAGCTGAAACTCCAGTACTTTGGCCACCTCATGCGAGGAGTTGATTCATTGGAAAAGACCCTGATGCTGGGAGGGATTGGGGGCAGGAGGAGAAGGGGACGACAGAGGATGAGATGGCTGGATAGCATCACTGACTCAATGGATGTGAGTCTCAGTGAACTCTGGGGGTTGGTGATAGACAGGAAGGCCTGGGATGTTGCGATTCATGGGGTCGCAAAGAGTCGGACATGACTGAGCGACTGATCTGATCTGATCTGATACTCCATCACTTCATGGGAAATAGATAGGGAAACAGTGGAAACAGTGTCAGACTTGATTTTTGGGGGCTTCAAAATCACTGCAGATGGTGATTGCAGCCATGAAATTAAAAGACGCTTACTCCTTGGAAGGAAAGTTATGGCCAACCTAGATAGCATATTCAAAAGCAAAGACATTACTTTGCCAACAAAGGTCCATCTAGTCAAGGCTATGGTTTTTCCAGTGGTCATGTACAGAAGTGAGAGTTGGACTGTGAAGAAAGCTGAGCACTGAAGAATTGGTGCTTTTGAACTGTGGTGTTGGAGAATACTCTTGAGAGTCCCTTGAACTGCAAGGAGATTCAACCAGTCCATCCTAAAGGAGATCAGTCCTGGGTGTTCATTGGAAGGACTTATGCTGAAGCTGAAACTCCAATACTTTGGCCACCTCATGCGAAGAGTTGACTCGTTGGAAAAGACCCTGATGCTGGGAGGGATTGAGGGCACGAGGGGTAAGGGATGACAGAGGATGAGATGGCTGGATGCCATCACTGACTCGATGGACATGAGTTTGGGTAAACTACCAGAGATGGTGATGGATAGGGAAGCCTGGCGTGCTGTGATTCATGGGGTCGCAGAGTTGGACACGACTGAGCAACTAAACTGAACTGAAATGATAATCTACTTTTATATTCTCTATTAAATAATTAAAACTGCTATAGAATCACTACTAACTGATTTCCTCATAGAAAAAAAAAAACACCCTAAATATGTAAGGGTACACGTATGAGAACTACTTATAAAACAATAATGTGTAGTGTAATGTTTATTGCAGCACTATTTTTCTAAGCAAAAAAAAAGAAAATGAATGTTCATATTGAGAAAAGTTTTAATAAATATTGTGCATAAATATAATAGACAAATATGGAGTCATTAATAAAACACATTACACCAATATGGTAAGGGCCCCTAATAAATCATTTATTCTTGTATCCATGTTTTTCTGTCATTCCTTCCTAGACTGACCCTTTGTTTAGCTATACAATTACCTTTGACAAGGAAACTTTAGTAAATATGAATCAGATCAGATCAGATCAGTCACTCAGTTGTGTCCGACTCTTTGCAACCCCGTGAATCGCAGTACGCCAGGCCTCCCTATGCATCACCAACTCCTGGAGTTCACTCAGACTCACGTCCATCGAGTCAATGATGCCATCCAGCCATCTCATCATCTGTCATCCCCTTCTCCTCCTGCCCCCAATCCCTCCCAGCATCAGGGTATTTTCCAATGAGTCAACTCTGCGCACGAGGTGGCCAAAGTACTGGAGTTTCAGCTTTAGCATCATTCCTTCCAAAGAAATCCCAGGGCTGATCTCCTTCAGAATGGACTGGTTGGATCTCCTTGCAGTCCAAGGGACTCTCAAGAGTCTTCTCCAACACCACAGTTCAAAAGCATCAATTCTTCAGTGCTCAGCCTTCTTCACAGTTCAAGT
This sequence comes from Bos grunniens, assembly GCF_055505025.1. Classification (NCBI taxonomy): domain Eukaryota; kingdom Metazoa; phylum Chordata; class Mammalia; order Artiodactyla; family Bovidae; genus Bos; species Bos grunniens. The sequence goes on along the minus strand of NC_141179.1, from coordinate 79,309,991 downwards.
TTCACATCCATACATGACCACAGGAAAAACCATAGCCTTGACTAGACGAACCTTTGTTGGCAAAGTAATGTCTCTGCTTTTGAATATGCTATCTAGGCTGGTCATAATTTTCTTTCCAAGGAGTAAACGTCTTTTGATTTCATGGCTGCAGTCACCATCTGTAGTGATTTTGGAGCCCAGAAAAATGAAGTCTGACACTGTTTCCACTGTTTCCTCATCTATTTCCCATGAAGTGGTGGGACCGGATGCCATGATCTTCATTTTCAGAATGTTGAGCTTTAAGCCAACTTTTTCACTCTCCACTTTCACTTTCGTCAAAAGGCTTTTGAGTTCCTCTTCACTTTCTGCCAGAAGGGTGGTGTCATCTGAATATCTGAGGTTATTGATATTTCTCCTGGCAATCTTGATTCCAGCTTGTGTTTCTTCCAGTCCAGTGTTTCTCATGATGTACTCTGCATAAAAGTTAAATAAACAGGGTGACAATATACAGCCTTGATGAACTCCTTTTCCTATTTGGAACCAGTCTGTTGTTCCATGTCCAGTTCTAACTGTTGCTTCCTGACCTGCATACAGATTTCTCAAGAGGCAAGTCAGGTGGTCTGGTATTCCCATCTCTTGAAGAATTTTCCACAGTTTATTGTGATCCACACAGTCAAAGGCTTTGGCATAGTCAATAAAGCAGAAATAGATGTTTTTCTGCAACTCTCTTGCTTTTTCTATGATCCAGCGGATGTTGGCAATTTGATCTCTGGTTCCTCTGCCTTTTCTAAAACCAGCTTGAACATCAGGAAGTTCACGGTTCACATATTGCGGAAGCCTGGCTTGGAGAATTTTGAGTATTACTTTACTAGCATGTGAGATGAGTGCAACTGTGTGGTAGTTTGAGAATTCTTTGGCATTGCCTTTCTTTGGGACTGGAATGAAAACTGACCTTTTCCAGTACTGTGGCCACTGCTGAGCTTTCCAAATTTGCTGGCATATTGAGTGTAGCACTCTCACAGCATCATCTTTCAGTAAATATGAATAGCACTTTGATATTCGAATTTGTGCTCTCTCACAATGGAAATCTTTTCATCACTGTGTTAAAAAGCTCAGTCTAGACTCCTGGACAATTAAAGAGCACTTAGACAGAAGCTACAGCTCATGTATAAATGATATAAAGATCAAATCAATTTCAACAGACTTGCAATAAGCTACTTTAAGGGTTTTTGTATCAATTACCCAACATTCTGTACATGTTCTTTCAAGCATATATTATTCATTGTTGTTAAAAATTTCTCACTCTCTTTCTATACTTAAATATGCATTTTAATTGTTGTTTTGGAATACTCATATATGGTAAATTTTTCTAAGTACTTTCATGTCTGAAAATTTACTTCACAAATTTAATATCTTTGGTCTAAAATAAAAGTCTCTCTGCTGAGTACTGCAGATCAAAATTTGAATGACCTTCAGCATTACTACAAAGGAATAAGTTACACACACTGTTAGATATTGGGAGTGAGGATAAAAATTTCACAACCTAATTTTTTTAAGTCTACAGTTCTCAACACAATGGTACATGTATCTTTACTTTTATAAGGGAAAAAAAAGACCAAAAAAGACCAAAAAATGTAAAACTAAACTAACAAACAAAACCCAAACAAACAAACAAACAAGTCAGATTATGTTCATATGTTCTATGGGCACAATGGAATTAAATGTAAATGATATTTTGTGAGTGGTGGGGAATGGTGAAGGGAGGGAGCATGAGAAAATTTCTGCGTATGACAGACATATTCCTTATCTTGGTTGAGATGGTGGTTTCACTGGTGTACACACGTGAAAATATGTCTAATTATAAGTTTTCAATATTCAGTGTTTATTACACTTCATGCATTAGGGCTTTCCAGGTAGCTCAGCTGGTAAAAAATCCACCTGCAATACAGAAGACTCTGGTTCGATTTCTGAGTCGGGAAGATCCACTGGAAAAGGGACAGGCTACCCACTTCAGTATTCTTGGGCTTCCCTTGTGGCTCAGCTGGAAAAGAATCCACCTGAAATCAGGAGATCTGAGTTTGATCCCTGGGTTGGGAAGATCCTCTGAAGAAGGGAACGGCTACCCATTCCATTATTCTGTCCTGGATAAGTCCATTGACTGTATGGTCCATAGGGTCCCAAAGAGTCAGATATGACTGAGAGACTTTCACTTTCACACATTAGCAAAATGTTAAAAAGAAATTTTAAAAAGATTGGAATTAAAAGTAGAAACTTTCAGTAAAAGAAAACAAAGCAGAATTGTTACTATCAGTCTTGATCTATCAGCAATGTCAAACAAATATTTAGCCTGTAGTAACATGAACTGTTGGTAATTTCATTTCAGAAATAAACTAAAAAATATATGGTAAATACAAGAATAAACATCACACATGATGTTTCTATTTTATTTTCAATACATATGTGTCTTTAAAACAAGCATTTTAATATTATAATTATATAACACTAGTTCATAAAAGGTATCATAGGTCTTACGGTAATTTGGTAGGTAATGATCAAGTGTTCAGTTTCTACTAATGCCCTGTAGCAAGTCAAGAGCTCAATATTAAAAAGAAGAGTACTTTGAAGAGAATGAAAGAGTCTTACTCAAAAATCCTTAAGGCTTGAGCTATAATTCACTTTTGGGGACCTGTCAAAGGCTTCAAGCAGCATCACTATCTGCCACGGACACTTCAAACACCATTGGATCTGCTGAAACACATGGACCAAGTGATAGAGAGGCTTAGATAATAGCTTGGACCTATTGCAGAGCCTTCTGTTGTTCTAGGCTTCATTCAAAACTAGCAGATTTTTGGGTCACTTGGGAAATGGGCCATAGGAACATACTTAAAAAAGGAATATGTTGCCTCCCAAATCTAAAAAGGCCCAGTATATCTGATCTTTTTTTCTTTGCTCTAGGAGACAAGAGATGCAACAATGACTATTCATCTGAGAAGAGCCATCCCAGCATGCTCCACTTCACTGGCCCCCTAGAAATTTCACTGAGTCAGAAAACCCTTGAAATTTAGTCATGTTTATTTCTTACCCAGTGGTAGGAAAGTACTTTACCAACAAGCCAGAGCATTTGCTGCTTCTTGTTCTCTTGGTCCAGTCAGCATCATTCCATCAGTGTTAGGACCAGTGTTATGTTCTTTGGAAGAGAAAGATGATGAAGAGCTCTATAAACTAAATTATGACAGAGAGATGGAGAGCCTCAGTTCAGTTCAGTCACTCAGTCATGTCCGACTCTTTGCTGCCCCATGGACTGCAGCACGCCAGGCTTCCCTGTCGATGACCAATTCCTAGAATTTACTCAAACTCATTTTCATTGAGTCAGTCATGCTATCCACCGTCTCATCCTCTGTCAACCCCTTCTCCTCCCACCTTCACTCTTTCCCAGCATCAAGGTCTTTTCAAATGAGTCAGTTCTTCTCATCAGGTGGTCAAAGTATTGGAGTTTCAGATTCAGCATCAGTTCTTCCAATGAATATTCAGGACTGATCTCCTTTAGGATGGACTGGTTGGATCTCCTTTTAATCCAAGGGACTGTCAAGAGTCTTATCCAACACCACAGTTCAAAAGCATCAATTATTTGGTGCTCAGCTTTCTTTATAGTCCAATTCTCATATCCATACAGGACTACTGGAAAAACCACAGCCTTGACTAGATGGACCTTTGTTGGCAAAGTAATGTCTTTGCTTTTTAACATGCTGTCTAGGTTTGTCATATCTTTTCTTCCAAGGCACAAGCATCTTTTAATTTCATGGCTGCAGTCACCATCTGCAGTGATTGTGGACCCCGCAAAATAAAGTGTCCAGTAGTTACAGAAAATTATGATTATTTCCTTTTCCCCAGTGCATTTACCTTGACAAAATCTTTGAGTCCCTTTGGGGAGGGTGGGATAAATATTAGAAATAAAAATTCTGGCTATTGTACCAAGCCCTTCTTTAGAGGATCCAGAATCCCCTTCATTGAATGGTTCCTGGGGCTGTAAAATGGCTCAATTCTGGGAATTAATGAAGAGCCATGACTATCTATTTTAATAATTTTAGTTAGATTTTGGTTCCCTTGAATTAAATCTTTTCTCCTTACAGAGATCGAGTAAGAATTTAATAAGCATTTATTTTACTTCTAGGGAAACCATGAATACCTAGCCAATGCCATAGGTCTATGTGAATCATACTATTCTGATGCTGCTGTTCGTTACAGTAACTAGGACCACTGTACCTTTGGTGATTGATTGTTGCCAGTTGGCACCTGCCACCCTGGAATCCAATAAATATCACAGCATTTTTCAATTTAGTGACTGTAGTTCCCTTTGTAAGATTTGGTCTTAGAGAAGGCCACATATGGAGATCTTCAAGAGCTAGAGCTCCCTTCACAAATATATTTCTCATTTTGTTGGTGAAAAGAATGCCTTTTGCACAGTCCAAGTGTGAATTAATAGATCTTAAGTGACAAATACACTTTAATATTCCAACCCCTCCCTAAGACTGCGAGTCGCTTTCCCTACATCAAACAAAGCAGATTGGCCATTACCATATATCTCACTGTTGGCCACCTTTTTCTCCATGTTTTAGCCAACTCACCAATCAAACCTGTTACAGTCCTTTTTAACTCCCAAAACTGTGGCCTAAAATAAAATCTCTCCTAAGTTGGTCCATACCAATGTTTGGCCTAATCTAACATTACGTTCCTTCCACCATTACTCCTCACTCTTAATAACCAAACATGTTCCCCATATGACTATCTGTAAAAATCAGAGACTCAGTTAGTACTGACAGAGTATGGCATACCTACACATGGGTCACAGTTCATGGGTCACTCCACTTGGGTCTCACCTTTTGGGGCCTTCTGGGACTCATGTATACAGGTCTAGAAGCAAAGAGAGGCAGTTAGGGTGGGTCCTGATGAGCATCTGCAGTGAAGCAGACGATGGCAGCCTCAGAAGAGGCCATAACACTTCCCTCAGGCAATGCTGGGTTATCTACATTGTCTGCATGGTCATCTCCAATGGGAAGATCAGAGTGGTAACACCATTTCTCTTGGTCATATAGATTTACTGTTTTAATTTTTAGATCCCCTTTTTTTAAATTTATTTTCCCCAGTCAATTCCCTCTAGTTAAACAGTAGGTACTATACAAGGCCAGCTGATATTTGTTGTGTTTTTAGCAAACTCATCTCTGTAGGTATAGGAGATAAGGGCAGACACAGAAAATTTGAAGTCATGTATATAGCACTCAAGTTGGGAATTTGAATCCTTTATTAGTAGAAGGTAGTGGTGTCAAGGGGAAACTGACCCAAAGCTGAGTCAGGACCAGGAATGGAGAGAAACCCATATAGATGTTCTGCAGCTTAGTGGGGTAAGAGAAATATTTAGCAGGTACTTGTATGTTATTCTTGAGTTGTGTTTTTTTTTTTTTTATTATTCTTTAGTTCATGAACATTATTGATAAATGCTAACACCAAGACTCTGTATTTTGTGAGAAAATAATGGTTTATACATGCTTCTGTGTATATATGTGTGGGTATAAGTAAAATGGCACCCCACTCCAGTACTCTTGCCTGGAAAATCTCATGGACAGAGGAGCCTGGTCGGCTGTAGACCATGGGTCGCTAAAAGTCAGACACGACTGAGTGACTTCATTTTCACTTTTCACTTTCCTGCATTGGAGAAGGAAATGGCAACCCACTCCAGTGTTCTTGCCTGGAGAATCCCAAGGACAGGGGAGCCTGGTGGGCTGCCATCTATGGGATCGCACAGAGTTGGACACGACTGAGGTGATTTAGCAGTAGCAGCATAAGTAAATCCAATATTTGCCTGTTGAAGTCCTAAACTTCTTACCTCAGTCTGTCACTGAATTTAGAAATAGGGTCTTTGAGGGGGCAACTATAGGGTGGGACCTTAATTCAATATGATTGTGTATGTTGATGAGAGAGGCCTCAGAAGAAAACAACCCTGGATACACCTTGATTTCAAACACAAAGCATCCAGGACAGTGAGAAAATACATTTGTGTTGTTCAGCCACAGTGTTATGTAGTTTGCTATGGCAGCCTTGGCAAAAGTGTATCACCAGTTATCAGCATGTATATGTATATATGTTGGTATATATGTGTATATTGGGGTGTGCATATATTTATAAACTCGTTAAGAAACCAAAGGATGATCATTATCCACATCTGCAAAAACCACACAGTTGGCTGTTGACCATAATCTTTATTTATGAAATATCCAAGAAGAAATAAAAGGCATAAACGTAAAAATAAAAAACTTGTACCTTGACTTTTTATATGGAGACAATAACATAAGTCTTAATTTCTTCAACTCAGTGTTTAGTGTGAAAATGTACTTTATGAACAAACTGATTTTTTCCCAAACACTCTTTTGATTGCCTCTTTGACATCTTTGTTCCTTAAACTGTAAATGACAGGATTTAGCATGGGAATGATAATGCTGTAAAATATTGACACAATCATGTCATGGTCTAAAGCATAGCTGGAACTTGGTCTCATGTACATAAAGAGGATGGTCCCATGGTAAATGGACACTCCAGTTAGGTGAGAGCCACATGTTGAAAAGACTTTCATTCTCCCTTCAGCAGAATGCATCCTCAGAATGGCCAACAGAATGAAACCATAGGAGATCAGGACAATCAGGACAGTGACTATCTCAATGGAGCCCACAAGGTAGAAGAGCAGAAGCTGGTTTGTGTGAGTGTCAGAGCAAGAAATAGCGAGGAGGGGAGGGATGTCACAGAACACATGTCTGATTTCATTGGAGGCACAGAAGGAGAGGCTGAAAGTAGCCACTGTGTGTACAGTAGCATGCATGATGCCACCAACATAGGAAGCAATGATGAGTGGCACGTAGACTCTGGGAGCCATGCGGACTGAATACAGGAGGGGGTCGTAGATGGCCACATAGCGATCATATGCCATTGCAGCCAGAAGAAAGCATTCTGTGGTCCCAAAAGTAACTAAAAGAAGTGTCTGTGTTATACACTCAAGATATGAAATAGTTTTATTTTCCACCAGGAAATTGACTATCACTTTTGGAGTGACGACTGACGAACAGCAGGCATCCAAGGATGATAACACACTCAGAAAATGGTACATAGGTTTGTGGAGCCTGGAATCCACAATGACCAAGAAAACCAACCCCAAATTCCCTATCAGTGTAAAAAGATAGATTGCTAGAAATAGTAAAAATAGGAAAACTTGAACCTCAAAATCATCTGTAAACCCCATCAATATAAACATGGTGATTTCAGTCACATTTCTTACCTGAACCCTGTATAAATCCAAATCTGATCGTGACCCTGACATTTCAGTTTTTATTTTTCTGTTCTAAAGGCAGTATATAGTGAATATAGAGTCCATGCAATTATACCCTCCTATTTGCTTCTTAGAAGGCTATATTGAATCCTAAAATTATTTGCAATGAGGGAATAAGCAGGGATTAAACGCTGAATTCAAGTGGATGTATCACCCTGTAAAAATAAATAAATTAATTATTGTTGGTTAAATTTGTTCCATTAAAAATTTTGCCAGTTTAGTTTATTTTCTGTTAAACTTACTGCCTACTGTTTTAGCATTACATCATTTTAAAAATCACAAATACAAATATAGGAAGTTTTAAATTAACAAATAATGGAAACTACACATCTGAGTGCTAATCCTAGATTTCATTAGTGATTATACCTTTCTTTAATTTTGCAACTTATAAAATGGGAGCAAACACACATCATAAAATTGTGTTGAATTTAAATGATAAAAACCAATGTGGAAATTATTAAGCTTTAAAGAATGTCCAGATGACTAAATGGGATAAGTTAAGACTTACTTTACAACTAGCTCACGAGGCAGCTTTTCTAAACCAAATCATTTTATGTCCTCTTTTCTGACTACTTTCCCTGTTTAACTAGTACTGCTGGAGGAACAGTGGTGAACAGAACAGAATACATTATTCTGCAGTTAAATGCAGTATGCCAAAAAAACATCAAGTTGTTGGTTTGTGGTTTTGCATTTCAGCTTTCATTCTTTGAAAAACATAACATTCAGTTTGTTCATTTTCTCCCCCACAATTTATTATACTGCTAATGTTTTCTTGACTACCAACTAAAATTTTCCTATACATACATTCTATCTCTGCAAAGTCCTTGCATGTGTGTTTGAGACACATTCATAGCAAAAATAAACTATGAGACGTTCATTCCATATATTATAGTTGCACATGGAGTTTGTACAAATACTATAAACTAAATGTCACCTGATGATATATAATAAAGTTCTTTCTATAATGCATTGCTAAAAACATAATATCCAGATTAAATCCCAATGTAGTGTTTTATCACTGCTATATTTCCCTATGCTGGCAGTGTTGCTTATTCAAAGGAATATGAAAACAAGGAAAATGTGTAATACATAATCAAAATGTTAAAGAATCACCAGTATCTGGTCCTACAGCTTCCATTTTTGAAACATAATTAAGTATTGCATCTATATTATAGGAGCAAGATTTCAGCCTGCTAACTTTTGTTCTTCCTCGGCGTTCCATAGACCAATATGCATTAAGGGTGTACAAAATCTGTAGTGCAAAGGACTGGGTTGAATTCAATGACTTACAAATGATTTATATTCTTAACATGAAACATTATATTTTTGTTTTGTTTCAGATCAGATCAGACCAGATCAGTCGCTCAGTCATGTCCGACTCTTTGTGACCCCATGAATCACAACACGCCAGGCCTCCCTGTCCATCACCAACTCCTGGAGTTCACTCAAACTCACATCCATCAAGTCGGTGATGCCATCCAGCCATCTCATCCTCTGTCATCCCCTTCTCCTCTTGCCCCCAATCCCTCCCAGCATCAGAGTCTTTTCCAATGAGTCAGCTCTTCACATGAGGTGGCCAAAGTACTGGAGTTTCAGCTTTAGCATCATTCCTTCCAAAGAAATCCCAGGGCTGATCTCCTTCAGAATGGACTGGTTGGATCTCCTTGCAGTCCAAGGAACTCTCAAGAGTCTTCTCCAACACCACAGTTCAAAAGCATCAATTCTTCAGCTCTCAGCCTTCTTCACAGTCCAACTCTCACATCCATACATGACCACAGGAAAAACCATAGCCTTGACTAGACAGACCTTTGTTGGCAAAGTAATGTCTCTGCTTTTGAATATGCTATCTAGGCTGGTCATAACTTTCTTTCCAAGGAGTAAGCATCTTTTAATTTCATGGCTGCAGTCACCATCTGTAGTGATTTTGGAGCCCAGAAAAATGAAGTCTGACACTGTTTCCCCATCTATTTCCCATGAAGTGATGGGACCGGATGCCATGATCTTCGTTTTCTGAATGTTGAGTTTTAAGCCAACTTTTTCACTCTCCTCTTTCACTTTCATCAAGAGGCTTTTTAGTTCCTCTTCACTTTGTGCCATAAGGGTGGTGTCATCTGCATATCTGAGGTTATTGATATTTCTCCTAGCAATCTTGATTCCAGCTTGTGTTTCTTCCAGTCCAGCATTTCTCATGATGTACTCTGCATATAAGTTAAATAAACAGGGTGATAATATACAACGTTGACGAACTCCTTTTAGACTTCCTTATATCAAGAGGAGAAGCAAACGATTATTAGAAGAAAAAGAAAAAACGAAAAAACAAAAATTCTACGTCTTTGCTTTCCCAGAAACTTCCCTCTAACACACATAACAAGTAATAATAATGGCATAATGTATGTGCTAAGTCATTTCAGTCTTGTCCAACTTTGCAACCCTATGGGCCATAGTCTGCCTGGCTCCGCTGTCTGTGGATTTTCCAGGCAAACCTACTGGAGTATGCCGCCATGCCTTCTTTCAGGGAATCTTCTTGACCCAGGCTGTTCTATCCTGATCACTGCAGGAACCCACAGCTCTTATGTCTCCAGTATTGGTAGGTGGGTTCTTTACCACTAATGCTACCTGGGAAGCCCCGACAATAGCATAATACATGAAAGTATTAGAATAAACTAGTTAAGTTTGAAAGATACATTAATAAAATAACATAAAACCACAATAATAATATGAAATAGATTAATATATAAATTATCACAAAAATATATTTATGTTTTAAATTTTTCTCATTTTCTTTAACCTTCATCTATTTCTGTCTCTCACTCTTCTCTCTCTCTTTTCTCTCTTTCAAGAAAGTAAGTATAGAGTACAAAAGTGTTTACCAGAGAGTGCCAGATACAAAACAGGAATTAGACAAATAAGAAAACACACAGTGTAAAGCAAAAAAGATCATGCAAGCAAAATTTGAAAAATGTACCAATAGCTCCTCTACCAACCCTTGACCAACATGAGTTGAACTATGTAAATACACTTAAACATGGGTGTTTTTCAATAAATATGCTGAGAAAAAATTTGGAGACTTGCAGCAATTGAAAAAATTTGTAGAACTATGTAGCCTAAAAATATTTTAAAAATTAAAGATTATTTGGGTATGTCATGAATGCATAAAACATATATAGATACCAGTCTATCTTTACATAGGCATGCTAGAATCAAGATTGCCAGGAGAAATATCAATAACCTCAGATATGCAGATGACACCACCCTTATGGCACAAAGTGAAGAGGAACTAAAAAGCCTCTTGATGAAAGTGAAAGAGGAGAGTGAAAAAGTTTCCTTAAAGCTCAACATGCAGAAAACGAAGATCATGGCATCTGGTCCCATCACTTCATGGGAAATAGATGGAGAAACAGTGGAAACAGTGTCAGACTTTATTTTTTGGGGGCTCCAAAATCACTGCAGATGGTGACTGCAGCCATGAAATTAAAAGACGCTTACTCCTTGGAAGGAAAGTTATGACCAACCTGCAACAGCATATTGAAAAGCAGAGACATTACTTTGCCAACAAAGGTCCATGTAGTCAAGGCTATGGTTTTTCCTGTGGTCATGTATGGATGCGAGAGTTGGACTATGAAGAAAGCTGAGTGCTGAAGAATTGATGCTTTTGAACTGTGGTGTTGGAGAAGACTCTTGAGAGTCCCTTGGACAGCAAGGAGATCCAACCAGTCCATTCTAAAGTAACTAACCTCCAATTAAAATAAATAAATTTATATTAAAAAATAAATAAATAAAGAGATCAGCCCTGGGTGTTCTTTGGAAGGAATAATGCTAAAGCTGAAACTCCAGTACTTTGCCCACCTCATGCAAAGAGTTGACTCATGGGAAAAGTCTCTGATGCTGGGAGGGATTGGGGGCAGGAGGAAAAGGGGACGACAGAGGGTGAGATGGGTGGATGGCATCACCGACTGGATGCACATGAGTTTGAGTGAACTCCAGGAGTTGGTGATGGACAGGGAGGCCTGGTATGCTGCGATTCATGGAGTTACAAAGAGTCAGACACGACTGAGCGACTGAACTGAACTGAACTAAATATAAAGTCAATAACCTGTTAGTTTTCTATTTTACAGTTTTACTTTAGAGGAATCACTTGACTTTATAGAATGCTTCTCTCATTTAAATGGAGAAACTTGTGTACTGGCCGATCATTATAAGTATTTTTTAATGTAACAATGCTTCCAGTAACTGTATTATAAATATAACTGTATTATCGTATGCCATAAAATGTAAGGACTTTATCTCTTGCATCCAAGGTGCTCCAGCACAGGCACTTCTATCAACTAATATTTAAGGAAATTAGAACTGATTATATCCAGCAATATTACTTTAAGAGATAGAGCCTAGAAAACCAAAAGTATGGATTCCAAATTTTTAACAATATATCCACATTCTGGAAAACTAAAATCAAATAATCTCAAGTCTCATACAGTTCGAAAACATGCAGAACTTAATATCTGTGAAAAAAATACTACAAACACCCTTCTTGAAAAGAAGGAAAGACGTGATAGCAGTTACCATGTGTCATCAAGTGGCTACTAGGTATTAGAAAATTTGTGTACTTCGTCTTAAGTAATCTACATGGCAAGCTGTAGTTAAATAATCCAGCATTTTACACATGAGAAACCTAAGGACTAGCTAGACACATGAGTTAACCAAGTTTACATAATAAGTTACTAGCAGAGTCAGGATTCAAATTCAGGATTTTCTGTTCCCGCATGTTAAGCTATTTCCCCTTGACCGTATTGCAGACTCTTTGTGATATATCATAGTTCTGGAAATGACACACCCTAGAAATAATGCCAAATAATAGCTTCATGTATTTGAATTAATTTATACAGTTAAGGATCAGGATATTAAAGCAAAACAAAACAAAAAACAGAAGTACCTTCTAGAGCAATTAACTGACTAGTAAGATAGATTTCAAATTTATTTATATCCCTCCATGAGAAAAACATCTTAATCACCAAATGGCACTTACCCAGTTGCTGATTGATTCTTAACTATCTCTCCCTTTAATATATTTTCTTGTATAAATCAACATTTTATTTCTACCATCCTCTTTCTGTTATCTTCCACTGAGGAAATTAATTTTCTAATATATAGTTCTATATACTTAAGTATAGTAAGAGTGGGTTCTAGTTCTCTACCGTGTTCCCTGGAGTTCTTAAAGCTTCTAAAATGTTTTTATAAGTGATGAAAAACCTTTCCTCTTACCTGTGGAAATTAATTGCTCAATTAAGGTATATACCAATATTAGGCATTAGGAGTCTTACACCAGATTGCCGAGCTCTTCTTGAAATCTACAGGGAAGCTCCAAAGAATAAATACACTAATTCTCTTCTGGGAAAGAAAGTAACAACCTGATTTCATTTTTTCCCCCATAGTAAATGAGTAGCTGGCTCTGGAGCAATGAACTCTTATTATAAATAAAATTGAATAAGTGTAGTAGGCCTCTGAATAAAATGATCTCAGTGGAAAAAGGATATTCATAGAATTGGAAATTAAATCTGATACAGGACATAGTCCTCATTCTGACACTAAATACCTATGTACAAGGAGATATGACCTGTTATCTCCCAGAACTATGTAGTATTATTTCTCTCAAGATTCTTTATACATACACATAATGAAATTATGTGAAAGCATAGGCTATGAGAGAATTCATAATCATTTAATGATGATTATTATAGTTACTTAAAAGTGCTAGATTTCTGAGTATTATGAGACAAACTGTTTAAATAAATAGTTTAAATGTATTAAATTTTAGTGAGTAGTTTAATGGAAGAGGTATGATATGAATATATGAATAGATAGTTTGACAGGAGACATGGTACAGTATACAGGTAATTTTAATATTCTATGTGGTAGAACATTTTAAATTAGAGATTTGGCAGATAAATTTCAAGCTTTTTCAGTTGCATCAGTTCAGTTCAGTTCAGTTGCTCAGTTGTGTCCGACTCTTTGCGACCCTATGAATCACAGCACGCCAGGCCTCCCTGTCCATCACCAACTCCCGGAGTTCACTCAAACTCACATCCATCGAGTCAGTGATGCCATCCAAACATCTCATCCTCTGTCATCCCCTTCTCCTCCTGCCCCCAATCCCTCCCAGCATCAGGGTCTTTTCCAATGAGTCAACTCTTCGCATGAGGTGGCCAAAGTACTGGAGTTTCAGCTTTAGCATCATTCCTTCCAAAGAAATCCCAGGGCTGATCTCCTTCAGAATGGACTGGTTGGATCTCCTTGCAGTCCAAGGGACTCTCAAGAGTCTTCTCCAACACCACAGTTCAAAAGCATCAATTCTTCGGCACTCAGCCTTCTTCACAGTCCAACTCTCACATCCATACATGACCACAGGAAAAACCATAGCCTTGACTAGACAGACCTTTGTTGGCAAAGTAATATCTCTGACTTGTATTTTGGAATGTGCCATATACCACTCCATAAATTAGTACCTAGAAATGCATTTAAACTGTTTTCAAACAATTCTAAAACAATACATACATGCTTCCAGTCTGCATCCAGAGATTCTAAATCAGTAATTAGGAAGTGCTGGTGATAGAGTCTGAGTACTAAACCAAAGAGAGAAAAAAGAAGAGAAAAGTTAAGCAAAGAATGAAAAGAAACAGGAAGAAAAAAAAAGGAGGGAAGAAAAGAGGAAAGGAAAGAAGGAAGAAGGAAGGAATTTTGTAAACAGTCCAACTGTGAACAAAGGCTCTGTATAAAATGGAATGGCAAAAGATCTCTATATTCAGTGGAGCCCTACTTAAGATTAAACAAGCATTTTTACAGAAAAGACAAGGTAATAAAATATAATTTTTATGAAAATGTAAAGGAGCTAAGGTATTCAAAACATTTTTGAACGTGTTGGAAGCCTCACATAATTTCAAGATTTAACACAAACCTAAAATAACCAAGATATTGTGGCACTGGTGAGAGGATAGACACCTAAGTCTGCAACAAAATAGACTTTTCAGAAGTAAATTTACACAATATAGTCAACAGATTTTTGAAAAAGGTGTTAAGAAAAATACATAGAAGAAGGATATCCCTTTTTCAAAATAATGATGCTGAATATGGATAATAGCTTAAAAGAATACTAAATCTTAACAATATGAAAATGAAAGATTAACCATAAAACATGGACATAAAGTGCAGAGAGTTTATCACAAAAAATACACAGAAGGCAACTTAGCACATTAAAAAAAAATGTTCAACACCATTTGCAATTCAGTTCAGTTCAGTTCAGTTGCTCAGTCGTGTCTGACTCTTTGCAACCCCATGAATCACAGTACTCCAGGCCTCCCTGTCCATCACCAACTCCTGGAGCCTACTCAAACTCATGTCCATTGAGTCAGTGATGCCATCCAGCCATCTCATCCTCTGTCATTCCCTTCTCCTCCTGCCCTCAATCTTTCCCAGAATCAGGGTCTTTTCCAGCGAGTCAGCTCTTAGCATCAGGTGGCCAAAGTATTGGAATTTCAGCTTCAACATCAGTCCTTACAATGAACACGCAGGACTGGTCTCCTTTAGGATGGACTGGTTGGATCTCCTTTCAGTCCAAGGGACTCTCAAGAGTCTTCTCCAACACCACAGTTCAAAAGCATCAATTCTTCTGCACTCAGTTTTCTTTATAGTCCAACTCTCACATCCATACATGACTACTGAAAAACCATAGCCTTGACTAGACAGTCCTTTGTTGACAAAGTAATGTCCCTGTTTTTCAATATGCTGTCTAGGTTGGTCATAACTTTCCTTCCAAGGAGTAAACATATTTTAATTTCATGGCTGCAATCACCATCCACAGTGAATTTGGAGCCCAGAAAAATAAAGTCAGCCACTGTATCCACTGTTTCCCCATCTATTTACCATGTGATGGGACTAGATGCCATGATCTCAGTTTTCTGAATGTTGATTAAGCCAAGTTTTTCACTCTCCTCTTTCACTTTCATCAAGAGGCTCTTTAGTTCTTCTTCACTTTCTGCCATAAGGGTGGTGTCATCTGCATATCTGAGGTTATTGATATTTCTCCTGGCAATCTTGATTCCAGCTTGTGCTTCCTCCAGCCCAACGTTTCTCATGATGTACTCTGCATATAAGTTAAATAAACAGGGTGACAATATACAGCCTTGACACACTCCTTTTCCTATTTGGAACCAGTCTCTTGTTCCATGTCCAGTTCTAACTGTTGCTTCCTGACCTGCATACAGGTTTCTCGAGAGGCAGGTCAGGTGGTCTGGTATTCCCATCTCTTTCAGAATTTTCCACAGTTTATTGTGATCCTCACAGTCAAAGGCTTTGGCATAGTCAATAAAGCAGAAATAGATGTTTTATTGTGAAAAGAAGAGAAGTGAAAAGCAAAGGAGAAAAGGAAAGTTATACCCATTTGAATGCAGAGTTCCAAAGAATAGCAAGGAGAGATAAGAAAGCCTTCCTCAGAAATCAATGCAAAGAAATAGAGGAAAACAATAGAATGGGAAAGACTAGTGATCTCTTCGGAGAAGGCAATGGCACCCCACTCCAGTACTCTTGCCTGGAGAATCCCATGGATGGAGGAGCCTGGTGGGCTGCAGTCCATGGGGTCACAAAGAGTTGGACACGACTGAGCGACTTCACTTTTACTTTTCACTTTCATGCATTGGAGAAGGAAATGGCAACCCACTCCAGTGTTCTTGCCTGGAGAATCCCAGGGACAGGGGAGCCTGGTGGGCTGCCATCTATGGGGTTGCACAGAGTCAGACACGACTGAAGCAACTTAGCAGCAGCAGCGGCGGCAGCAATCTCTTCAAGAAAATTAGAGATACCAAGGGAACATTTCATGCAAAGATGGGCTCGATAAAGGACAGAAATGGTAGGGACCTAACAGAAGCAGAAAATATTAAGAAAAGGTGGCAAGAATACAAAGAAGAACTGTATGAAAAAGATCTTCACGACCCAGATAATCACGATGGTGTGATCACATACCTAGAGCCAGACATCCTGGAACATGAAGTCAAGTGGACCTTAGGAAGCATCACTACGAACAGTTAGTGAAGGTGATGGAATTCCAGTTGAGCTATTTCAAATCCTGAAAGATGATGCTGTGAAAGTGCTTCACTCAATATGCCAAGAAATTTGGAAAACTCAGCAGTGGCCACAGGACTGGAAAAGGTCAGTTTTCATTCCAATCCTAAAGAAAGGCAATGCCAAAGAATGCTCAAACTACCACACAATTGCACTCATCTCACACACTAGTAAAGTAATGCTGAAACTTCTCTAAGCCAGGCTTTGGCAATACATGAACTGTTAACTTCCAGATGTTCAAGCTGGTTTTAGAAAAGGCAGAGGAACCAGAAATCAAATTGCCAACATCCAATGGATCATCAAAAAAGCAAGAGAGTTCCTGAAAAACATCCAGTGTGTATACATGCATATATATGTGTGTTTGTGTATACATGTGTATGTGTTTATCTGTAGATACATACATATATATATATATATGTAAAGTCTTCATCTGAATATGATAATAAAATACATATTACATACCCATGTTATGTGCAGATAGATGTATATAGATGTCACAGTTTCCTGCATGTGCAAAAACTGCATATGTAGTGGGTTGACTATAATCTTTATTTTAAACATCTAAGAATAACAGTTAGACACAAATAAAGAAACAGAAAATATTTTAATTACAACTTTTTTATTTGAAAACAATAAACACCAGTCATAATTTATTTCAATTTAATGTTTAGTGTGAAAAATATACTTTGTTGATAAACCAATTTTTCCCTAACACTTTCTTCATCGCATCCTTGACATCTTTGTTCCTCAAACTATAGATGATGGGATTCAGCATGGGAATTATGATGGTGTAAAATACAGACACGATCATGTCATGATCCAAGGCATAGCTGGAATTGGGTCTCACGTACATAAAGAGAACCGTACCATGAAAAATGGACACTCCAGTTAGGTGAGAGCCGCACGTAGAAAAGACTTTCCTTCTCCCTTCAGCAGAACGCATCCTCAGAATGGCCAACAGGATGAAACCATAGGAGATCAGAACAATTAATATGGTGGATATCTCAATAGAGCCTGCAAAATAGAAAACTAGAAGCTGGTTCATGCGAGTGTCAGAGCAAGAAATAGCGAGGAGGGGAGGGATGTCACAGAACACATGTCTGATTTCATTGGATCCACAGAAGGAGAGGGTAAAAGTAGCCCCTGTGTGTAAAGTAGCATGCAAGACACCAACAACATAGCAGGAAATTATAAGTGGCACATAGACTCTGGGTGACATTGTAACTAAATACAGGAGAGGGTTGTAGATGGCTACATAGCGATCATAGGCCATTGCAGCCAGGATGAAGCATTCTGTGGTCCCACAAGTAAGAAAGAGAAACATCTGTGTGGCACATCCAAGAAAGGAAATGGTTTTATTCTCTGATAGGAAATTGATCAGCATTTTGGGGGTGATAACAGAAGAATAGCAGGCATCCAAGAATGATAATGCTGCCAGAAAATAGTACATGGGGTTGTGGAGCCGGGAATCCATAATGACCAAGAAAACCAACCCCAAATTTCCTATCATTGTAAAAAGATAGATTGCTAGAAATAGTAAAAATAGAAAGATTTGCACCTCAGAATCATCTGTAAAGCCCATCAGTATAAACATGGTGACCTCAGTGCTATTTTTCATCTGAATCCTGTATAAATCTAAGTCTGATGGTGACCCTGACATCTCAGTCTTCATTTTTACATTCCAAAAGCAATATATGGCAAAAATAGAGTCCACCAATTATATCTTCACATCTGTTTCTGAGAAATCCTTTTCAGTGAGGGAACAGTCCAATGATTAAAAGTTGTGTCCAAGTGGATGCATTACTCTATAAAAATAAATTAACTGCTGTTGATTAAATTTTCATGTTAAAAATAGTGCCAGTTTACATGTTTTAACTTCTAATTTATTTTCTGTTAAATTCATGACTGCTCACTTTCATATTATGTCATCTTAAAATCCACAAAGACAAATGAATATAAGTTTTTAATCCCAAAATTATTATAGTAGAAAATACACATCTGAGTGCTAATCCCAGATTTTCTACAGTATGCATGAAGTTTACAATTTATAAAATGTGAGCAAATACATTTACATCAGAAGTGAAGTGAAGTGAAGTAGTCGCTCAGTTGTGCCCGACTCTTTGCGACCCCATGGACGGTAGCTTGCACCAAGCTCCTCCATCCATGGGATTTTCTAGGCAAGAGTACTGGAGTGGATTGCCGTTTCTTTCTCCAGGGAATCTTCCCAACCCAGGGATCGAACCCAGGTCTCCCGCTTTGTAGACAGACGCTTTACGCTTTACATCAAAAGATAGTGTTAAATTTAAATGTTAAAAACCAACCAAGGAGCCGATTATACAGAGTGAAGTAAGCCAGAAAGAAAAACACCAATACAGTATACTAACACATATGTATGGAATTTAGAAAGATGGTAATGATAACCCTGTATGCGAGACAGTAAAAGAGACACAGATGTATTGAACAGTCTTTTGGACTCTGTGGGAGAGGGATTGGGGGAATGATTTGGGAGAATGGCATTGAAACATGTATAATATCATATAAGAAACAAATTGCCGGTCCAGGTTTGATGCAGGATACAGGATGCTTGGGGCTGGTGCATGGGGATGACCCAGAGGGATGATATGGGGAGGGAGGTGGAAGGGGCATTCAGGATTGGGAACACGTGTACACGCATGGCGGATTCATGTTGATGTATGGCAAAACCAATACAATATTGTAAAGTAATTAGCCTCTAATTAAAATAAATAAATAAAAAAAAAAAAAACAAGTATGGCAAAACCAATACAATATTGTAAAGTAATTAACCTCCAATTAAAATAATTAAAAATTAAAAACCAACGTGAAAATTATGTAACTTTATCATGTCCCCAGATTACTAGGAAATAGGATTATTATTATTATCATTGTAATATCATTTAGTCATGTCCAACTCTTTGCAACCCCATGGACTTCAGCCCACCAGGCTCCTCTGTCTAGGCAAGAAAACTGGAGTGTGTAGTAGCCATTCCCTTCAGGGAATCTTCCTGACCCAGTGGTCAAACCTGGATTTCCTGCATTGCAGGCAGGTTCTTTATAGTCTGAATCACCAGGGAAGCCCAAGCAGATCCACTTGTACCAGAAGTGAGGTTCGAACCCACAAGGATATAAATCCATTGGCTCTTAAGTCCAATGCCTTAACCACTTAGGCATTCTGGTACCTGAATTTTCTATAATTAGTATAAGATACAGTCATCCCTAGGTGTGGAGCACATAGTTCCAGAATTCCCCTCCCCCATACCAAAATGAAAGATGCACAAGTTCTTTATATAAAATGAGAAGATATTTACTGCCGGGAGCCAGCGTGAGGAACTCTGCCTGTGGCAAAGGTCATGAAGAAGGAGGCTCGGCATACGCAAAGGTGCAATCAAGCCTCAGGAGTCCCTCTGGAAATTCTCGAGCATCTACCCCAAAATCAGAGCCTGCCTACTTTACTGCTTTGTGCTTTCACCTACACCTCTGACTTTACAGGGGGGCTGTCCCCTACCACCTGTCTCTGAAAAAGAGTTAAATTACTGCTCC
This sequence comes from Bos grunniens, assembly GCF_055505025.1. Lineage (NCBI taxonomy): Eukaryota > Metazoa > Chordata > Mammalia > Artiodactyla > Bovidae > Bos > Bos grunniens. Next base: position 79,289,974 of record NC_141179.1, on the reverse strand, counting down.
AGTTATTAAAGTTCCTGGGCGTGACAAGAGTGTTTTAGTTCACAACCGTGAGAGGCATGAGATGTTCTAAACTGTCTGAATACAGATTTCTTTAAGCAGTTAAAAGATTGATTAGAAATTGTATTGGTGAAGGGTTTTTCACTTGTTGGGCCAATGTTTGCTGCTAAGTTTCCATATCCCTTACCTGCTGTGTCCCTGGCAGTGTATTGATTAATATAATTGGTGCATAGGAATGTAAGTAGTAGCTTTAATGTTTGTAACCTTGGACCCTTGAGTTAATTCTTTTTCTTGTTATAGCCCACCACACCTTTGCCCTATAAGAATGCAACTTTATCTAATGCTTTTGGAGGGTGGCGCCTGACTAATCACCTTTAGAGAAAAATAAGTTTTCTGAAGAAAGGATCTTAAAAAGTTAACAGGCCTCCGGGCCAGAAGATGATGCAAATCACCTAAACTTTTGCATATGATTAAGTTTGCAGGAAGAAAGCCTGGCTTACTGCATGACTCTATCCCTTCCCCCATTATCCTCTATGCATAACTTAAGGTATAAAAACTACTTTGGAAAATAAAGTGCAGGCCTTGTTCACCGAAACTTGGTCTCCCCATGTCGTTCTGTCTCTCACCTTCTGGCTGAATTATTCAGCCTCTTTTGTCCACTGAATTTCCTCACTGAGCTATCCTTATTTAACCACTCTTTATATCCTTAATTAACATTTAATTAAGCAGTTGTTTCCTGATCCTCACCGACACTGTCCCCACTTCGAATTCCCTGGATCCACCGGGGCTGGACCCCGGCAATTTACAATATAAGCAACACACCTCTTCTCACGTACTTGAACCCATCTATAGATTACTTATAAAACCTAATATAATGTGCATGTTGTCTAAAAGGTTGTAAATACAATTTAAATGCTTTTAAAATAGTTGTCGATGTGCTGCAAATTTGTTTTACTTTTTGAACTCTGCAAATCATTATTTTCACAATACTTTGGATCTACATTTGATTGTATCCAGGGAAGTAGAACCCTTGGATATAAGTAGTACTAATTGTAAATATCTCCTGATGACAGATAATAATTCTTTAGAAAAGGTATTGCTAAAAGAAGCACATGACTATATAAACCACAATGTAGTGTTTTATTATGGCTCATATTTCCCTATGTCAGACTGTTGCTTATTCAGTGGAGTAAGAAGAAAGCAAAGTCCATAACAAACAAGCAAAATGTTAAAAGGTCATCAGTATCTGTTCCTAAAGTCTCCAGTATTGAAGCAATTCGATATTTCATTTACTGTATTTAGGACCAAGATTTCAGTATCATGACTCTTGTTTTTCTTCAGTGTGCTATACAGATGAATGAAAAATCTGCTGTGGGTGGGAATGAGCTGAATTCAGTGACCTACCAATAGCTTATATTACTAACATGAAATGCACTATGTCTTTGTTATAATGAGACACGCATACATCAAATAGAGAATGAGCAAATCAGCTTAAAATCACTTTTAGAAGGAAAACAAAGTCCCATGTCTTCATTTTCCCAGATAGTTCCACCATTCATGTGAAAATTTTTCTTAATTCATATAATAAATAATTTTTCAACTATGGAGTTGTCAAATCAAAAAGGAAAATCTTAACCCTTAGAGAAATATATATGGTACAAATATAATATATAACTAAATCAACTGTTTATCTCTTTGTTAGTTCAAAGAACTCACATATTACTCTTGAAAGCACATATATACACACAAATGTATTATAAAAATTCCAGTTTAGTTTGAATGGTTATATTAATAAAATATCTTATAAAACCATCAAGTTTATTAACATTAAAGGTATTAAGTGTACTAAATGTATTATTTGAGTATCGACAATATAGTTATTTTTAAAATTCTTTATTATCAGTCTTTCTGCTTCAAAATCTATATATTACACACAAAAATGTTGATTGACAAGAATCAGTTTCAAAATAGGAATTAGATAAGAAATACAGTAAAGATAATTCAAATATGCAGGCAAATTTTGAAAAATACATCAAGATTGTCTAATAAAGAAATTCTTAATAATACATGTTCACTAACCCTCACAAGGGAAACTTTAGCTTTATTTTGATTCTAATTTTTATTTAACTGATGTGTTTGAGGCAACACAGTTGTGGAAGACAAAAAAAATATTGTATTTAACTCTAGAACCTTAATATTAATCTCATATTTAGCCCCTAATGTGATTTAGCCAAAGTAACTTGAGCCTTCAAATAAAAGAATAAAACTGATCAAAATTTTGGTGCATATTTTGTTTAACTATATGAACATGGTATGACAACAGATTTCTTATTTATGAGATGCATTAAAATGTTTTATTAAAGTATCAATGATATGTGAAGGATGCATACATATTAAATATGACTATAATTTGTTTCAAATTTTTCTTAACTTGATGGGGAAGTTATAAATAAATAGGGAACTAGGAAATCAAATTTTTGTCAAAGCATTGGATAATAAATGGACTCCAAACCAAAATCTTAAGTAGGTCTTCTTTTAGTTAAGCTTATGTGTTACATGACACTTAATAGAAATTAAAAATATCATTCTCATGAAATTAAACTGAGTCCAGTATTTAATCCTATCAGTCATCTTAAAAATTCTCTTTCATTGCATTCTGATGTGGGGCATATCAATAAAATAATAGTATGTTTACTTAAATATCCTGATAATTTTGTCCTTTACAACTTTCTCATAAACCTTTATATCTCTGATCTATTTTTTTTTCTATTCTCCATTTCTTTCTTTTCTTTTTTAAATTTATTTATTCTTTAATTGAAGGATAATTGCTTTGCAAATTTTGTTTTTTTCTATCAAACTTCAACATGAGTCAGCCATAGGTACAAAAGGTGGATTATGAATGAAGGCATATGTTATACTTAATCATGCTTCATTAGAGCAATTACCTATTTCATTGCAGAGAAATTAGGAATGATAGACAAAATGTGTTTCCCAGGTGGTGCCAGTGGTAAAGAATCCATCCGCCAATGCAGGAGATGTGGGTTTGATCCCTGGATCACGAAGATACCCGGGAGAGGGAAATGGCAATCTAATCCAGTACTCTTGCCTGGAAAATTCCATGGACAGAGAAGCCTAGTGGGCCAGTCCATGGGGTGGCAAAAAGTCAGTCATGACTTAACACACACAGACAAAAAGTACTTGGTCATTTACTTTATCCAGGATGCTCTTCAAACAGGTGATTCTGTCCACTAATTAAGGAAATTAGAACTGATTGTTTTCGCATCTAGCTGATTTCACTTTGAGAGAAAGTCTAGGAAGATGGGTCCCAGATTTTTGACAAAGTATCATCATTCTGAAAAACTAAATCAAATGAGCTCCTCAATTCTCAAACAGGTGGGAAACACACACAATAATAGACACTCATGCAATGAATACACTGAGTTTGAGAAAAACAAAGCTGTGTTAACAGCTACCACAAACCATAAAGTGGCTACAAGAGGTTGGATATGGTATATATGCAATCTACATAGCAACCTACAACCAAATAAATAAGAATTCTTTTATCCAATAGACAACTGAAGGACCAGCTAGGCCTATGAACTGAGTAAGCTCACACAGTGAATTACTAGAGGCACCAAGGCTGAAGTACAAATTTCTCTGTTGCCAGACCCCATGCTATTACCATCAACATATCACAAGCTAATTGTAACATGCCACAATTCTGGAATTGCTATGCCCCTAGAAATACAAATTAACATTCTTATGTGCCTGAATCTTTTTTAAAATCAAGCTTAAGTAGACTATGAAAACAAAATGAAACAAAAATCTTGCTATAGCTTCTAGATCAATCAGCTAACTAGTGAAATAAATTTAAAATTAATTTATATCCCTCCATGAGAAAAAATAATGATCTTCAAAAGACATATACCCAATGGCTGGTTAATAAATAATTTTCTTTCCATTTACTAATTTTCCTAAAGTTTAAATATAGCCATTTATTTATACCCTTACTCCGACTGCTGTCTTCCATCTAGGAAATTAAAACAATTTTCTAATTTATAGCTATATTGGGCTAAAAATTCAGGGAGTCTTTCTTATTTCCCCTACTATGGTCTCATAAATTTCCTCACTCAATCCTTAGTTAAGTTCTGAATTTAATATAAAAATTTATCTAAGAGTTAAATATTAAGGCATAGAATCTAGTGTGAGATTTAAGGTTATCGCTTCTAAAATATTTTGTAGTCAATGAAAATCCTTTCATATTACCTGTGAAAATGAACTGCGTGCTCAGTTAAAAGATGCTATGAGTATTGAGCATTTGAACTCTTATATCAGATTCTCTGGCTCTTGAAATCTTTAGGGATATCTCAGGGACAAAAAACACTAATTCTCTTCTGGGATAGAAAAGTAACAAGATTTTTTTTTTCCCTCTTCTTAGTTATGAAAAAAAAAGAAAAAAGCTTGATTCTGGAGCAATGAAAAACAAAGTTAAATGATTATGTGAATGCACTCTGGCCTCTGGTGTAAAATGATCTCTCAGTGGAAGAAAAATATGCACAGAATTGGAATGACATCTAATGATATAGGACATGGAACAAGCTCTGATGTTTAATAGCTATGCCATTGGGTTGATGATTTAATTACTGTGAAATCCAATTTCCTCTACTTGAGAATATAATTTGCTACTACTCTCAAAATTTTGTAAATGTTTACATAATGAAATAATATGAAAGTATCTACAATAGACTTCATTATCATTAAATAAAGATTACTGTAGATATTTAAATTTTAAACTGCTACACTATGAAGGGGTAAAGGGGTAAAGAGATAAAGTTCACTGGCAGTTTATAGAGGAGATATATTAATAAATGAATAAGATTATTGAAGGAGGGATTATAAAGTACACAAAAACAGTATTTTATGTAGTAAAATCAAGTTGAATATAATTAGGAACATTTAAAACGATGAAGAAGTAACTTTCATTTCTGGTTGTGACATATAGGGTCACAGCAAGACATTCTTCCTGCTGAAAACACTAGACAAATTTGGATAAAAAATTACAAAACTCCTATTTTGAAGGAAACAGATAGCTATGGAAAAAGTAAAAAGTCAATGACAGCATCAAAATGAAGGCTCATTAAGTCAAAGAGAGACAGTCCACTTGATCATTCACAATTGGGTGAATGATCATCTTTTACAAACAATGCTGAAAAATGCAGAAGGACATAAAATCATACTTATGCATGTTTATTGATTCAAAGAGTAATTGAAGGTGCCCAGTTCTTCTCCACAGGTTTGGGCATTGGCATTCTCAGGAGTGTAAAAAGTATATTTTCCCAAGAGATTGATTGGGGAAATGTCTTAGACTGTTTCATGTACTAAATCTACACAATATACATTTTTCATTCCCTTATCTTGAATGCAATTGAGATTTCATCCCTATTTCTAAATGATGATTTTCCTCCTTTTTCTGTGAACTGTTACTTAACTATTTGGTTCATTTTTCTACTTTTGTTTTATTTTGACTTCCTGATATTTAAGTGGAGGTTACTAATAAAAGCAAATAGCACTTTAGGTGGGGTATTATGTTTTGTCATCTTTATCAAAACATTTTAATTTTATTTTTAGTGTAAGGTTGTACCAAGTAGAATTTTTTATTTTTGTGTAGATTTTTCAGTTTTGGGGTTCTAAATTCTAATTCTGAGTCAATCGAGAAAAAACTTTCTTTGCTTTAACAATATAGAAACATGTACTATAACTCTTTTGTTATTTACTTTCGAAATATGTAAATGTGTAAACCCTTAGAAGATTTTCCCATTCTATTATAATGTATTAATAAAAATCCATATTTCTTTCTCAAAATTATCTCAGTAGTCCAATAGCAGATTTTTTTTTAATGCTCTTATTTTGCCAATTTGGTATGCTATTTTTATTATAGGATAAATTTTAATTTCTCAGTTTTTCTCAATATAATTAGCCTATTAATGTGTTTTCCCAGAAAACTATATAGAAAAATATCAGATTATTTTTAACAACTAAATCTCTGTACAGTTACATTTTATTCCTTGTTCATTAACAAGTTGAGTATCTTCCCATTTTTAAACAATTGTTTCCCTCTGTTTTCTGTGAAGTGTTCCTTAAACTATTTGTATCATTTTCTAATTTCACTTTAGACTTTTCCTTGATAACTAAAAATATCTTTTTGTAATGGAAAATAAAAATCCATCTGAGATATGACATATTTTTTCCAAAACTTTACCCATACTAGTTTAAGTTTACTTTTGGTGCATGCTCATTTCCATCAGGTAGAATTACCTACTTTTATGTAGGTGTTTTTTTTGTTTTTTCATGTTTTGTGTCCTGAATTTTAATTTTGAGCCAAAGTCAAAGTTTTTTTGTTTCAAGATTATACAAATTTTAATTTAGAATGCTTTCATTGTTTCACTCATTTTCTACACTATTTAAACCTATGCATTATGTAAAGCTTTCCTATTTTAAAGCTACAGTGCTGTTCCAATAAAATTAATTTAAAAGTCTATATTTTGCAAATATGTTATGGGATTTTGGTATTGGACGATAAATTTGTGTCTTTTCTCTGAATTTTATTTTCTATGGCATCAGAAATTTCCTCTATCCATGCATAATCCTATACTGTGCTAGTTATGAGACTTTAGAACTCCTTCCAGCACAGCTGCTTTTCGGTTATGCACCTGCAGTAGCTCAGACCTTGCTGGTGTCTCACATCACCCACTCCTCAGGCACCTTCCATGATGTCTTCCACATGATCCCTGATACTCTGTTATTACCTTCATAGTCACTCTGTTATACCATTACTATCAGAGCTCGGTCTCAGGGAAATATTTTATGTTTGTAATCATAAACCCTTAGAAGCCACTGTTTACTAATAAGTAACATGACTGGGTACAAATCAACATTTTTGAAACAATCTAGGTGTTGGGAATAATTGTTTTTTCCCAGAACTGAAGCCCAGAAGACACAGGTTGTATCTTTTCTACACTATCTCAGTTGGAGAATTTAAGTTATTTTATCCTATACAAAGTTTTGGTATTATTTTCCCTTACAACTGCATTCACACTAGAAATGTGAAACAGAAAATAAAACCTCTGTTATCCGTGGTTCTAATTTTTTTTTTTTATCCTAAGAATAATAATACAGCATCTATCTATCTCTTAGTTCTCCCTGGTGCCTAGGGAAGAATCAATAACATATAAGGGCATTGAGACGACCCAGAGGGATGGTACCGGGATGGAGGAGGAAGAGGGATTCAGGATGGGGAACACGTGTATACCCTTGGCAGATTCCTGTTGATGTATGGCAAAACCAATACAATATTGTCAAGTAATTAACCTCCAATTAAAATAAATAAATTTATATTAAAAAAAAATTAAAATAGTATTTATCATCTGGGCGATTACATGTGCAGGACCCTAAATAGCAATTAAGAATATAATATAGGAGGATATAAGAAAAACATGTTCAGGAAACTGTGCTGCAAGCTCAGTGTTAACAGAAAGAGGCTCACAGTAGAGTGTTCATGACAGCATTTGAATTCGGTGTGTGTCAGTTTTAGATAGTCTCCAGTTATACTGCTCAGCACCTTATTCATTTTTAAGAAATAAAAAGTGTGCTGTGCACTCTAGTCCATGGAGTGGCTGGAGAGAAAGTACTCTGGGTGGAGTGAGAACTACCTGGGAAAAATAAAAGAAATCAGAGGGTGCCAAATGATGCTTTTAATTGGAAATGTAACATGACTGGTCAAAGAGATCTCATGGGGTAGAGAAACTTTATTAAAGAGCCCTTTATTTTGGAAAGAACGGAATATTTTAAAGGTAAGTTGAATGTCTGATTAAATTGTGATTTCTCATAAACTAATATAATTATTTTTATCCTCTACAGCGAGATAAAATCAGCATCATATTATATAAGAATGGTAAATATGAACTATTTTATATTCTTGTAAGCTTTAGTTTATAACTTTTATTTTAAATTTTAATACTTAATATATAACAGCAAGAGTGATATGTTAAAGGAACTTCCATGTATTTCTGACTAGATCATATATAGTTTATAGTTAAAAATATTTAATAATAATATTAAATTATTTGAAATGCTAAAGACTTGAATAACTGATATATTTTATATAATGCGGGAGATAACTTCGTTTTGAGCCAATATATTTTAAATGGCATTTTTAAATTAATTAGAATCCTGATGATTTTTTTAAAATTTAATTTAATTTTATTTTTTAACTTTACAATATTGTATTGGTTTTGCCATATATCAACATCCATCTGCCACAGATGGTACTTTAAGCAGAGATTTAATATAAAACAAAGACTGATGCTGAAGCTGAAGCTCCTATACTTTGGCCACCAGATGTGAAGAACTGACTTATTAGAAAAGACCCTGATGCTGGGAAAGACTGAAGGCAGGAGGAGAAGGGGAGCACGGAGGATGAGGTGATTGGATGGCATCACTGACTCAATGGACATGAATTTTAGCAAGCTCCAGAAATTGATGATGAACAGGGAAGCCTGGTGTGCTGCAGTTCACTGAATCGCAAAGAGTCAGACACAACTGAGCGACTGAACTGAAAGGAATATAAAACAATCTAGTTCATACAATTGTAAGTTCTGGGGAATTCAAGGAACATCTATTTTAAGAAAAAATAAATGCTCTTAAATTAATATAATGAAATAATTTTGAGTTCAATACTGATTTTATATTACTCACATGATTTAACCTGCTAATTAATATTAAATATACAGACCTAACTGAAGTAGATAGGGGAGAGATGGTAATATGACCAATAACAAACTGATATGGAATATCATCATACATCTTCTTAATAATTTTAATTTTTCCAAGTAATGGAGACTTAAGTTCAAAAATAGCAGTATTTGAGCATTAATATCTATTTCCCTTAATAATAAACACTTAAACATTTACAAGAAAGAGGTATAGTATAGATAATTTAGAGACAGCACACAGTCGTTGTTTTTTTCTAAATGGCTCACTGTTGAGAATAACACGCAAAAAATTTTGTCTTACCATGAATCTTGTTCATGGTATATGTTGAAAATTTAACTGTCAAAATGCTGGACTTGTACAATTAGAAATTATAATTTATTTAGCACTGAAGAACAAGAAATGTTGGGGATGAAGTAGTGAAAGCAAATGCTAAATCTTTCTCTACAGAGGAAACACAAAAAAGAGAAGACAACAAAAAACGAACAGCAATGGAAAACAAAAAAAGCCAAAATAAATATACCAGGATAAAATCTAACTAAATTGAAGGAATTTCTTCTCTGGGTCTTTGCTGATGTTCACCATCTCCAGTGGCTTCTATTTGGGTTGTTTTTAGTTAGGTATATCATTATTTTAATGGGCAATAGAACCATAATTCTAATAACAAAAGTAGGTCTTGACCCCTACATTTCTATGTATTCTTTCCCTGACAATTCTTTCCTTTTGGAAATAGCTGTGGAAATGTTACCCTTCTCACAATGCTCATGAATCCTGGAAGTCAAAGAGAACATCTTTTTTTTTTTTTTTCCTTAGTTTAATCATGTAAACTTTTGAGCCCTCGTTTCTTCATCTATAATATCAATATACCATAACATGAACACAATTCAATAATATGCTATTGCAAGTAGCTTACTAACACAAGAGTAGCACAGTTAAAGTCATTTGTGTTTTCCAATTTCCTACTTATGTTTAAAGCTACAGTTTCCTAATCACCTTTCTTTTAAAATTCTTATATTAGAACTGATTCAAATGTATTCTTTTTAATGGCTGAGTAATAATCCATTGTATACCTGTGGTGGATTCATTTTGATATATGGCAAAACCAATACAGTATTGTAGAGTTAAAAATAAACTAAAAATTAAAAAAAAAAAGAAGAAAAAATTTCTTATATTTTCCAAGTATATCTCAATATAGAAGAAATTTGAGTGTCTGTAGGTCTCACTAATTACTCACTAAACCATACTTGCTTACCTACCTACTAGCTAAAATAGCTATTCTCTGCTTTTGATATTTTTGACAACTGTGTACTAGCCTTATTTTAAATAATTTAAAGTTTTCAGTTTTAATTTTCATGTGCTGCATCTTATATATATATTATTAGCATGATAATTTTTAAATGAAAGCGACCTCTGGCACATCAAAGAGATTTTGGAATAGATTTACCAGGCAGAGTTTCAAAAATCATATCATCAATGTAATTCCTTCGAGTTTGTCATTATTAGTTAAATAGCCGATAAGTCAAGAACACTGTCAGACATAAGCTGCATCCTTGTAAAAGATAAATAAATGTTCCTCCTTTATAATGCCTGATGGCTATGTTGCTTATTTTAGTAGATAAAGCCAGTCAGAATGGTCTCAAATAAAGTGCACACACAAGAAGTAAGAGCTATCATTGCAGAATATGGACAGAAAGGCATGCTTTATTCTTGAAAAAGTTCTAATGGAAGAGTTGGGAAATTCCTGGCAAATGCATTACAGAATTTGGTGATGCCCTACCACTGAGAAAGTGGGGTGCAAATATTTCTGCTTCAGAATTTTGCTTTTTTAATAAAAGTAAAACGGATAGATTTTGCTCTGCACACAAACAGATTCAAAATGAAAGTGCATAATTCTTAAACATATCACTTTTATTTAAAGTTAAACCTTGAGTTGTAACTTATGCTTTTATATTTAGAATTTAGCATACATATTCCCCATTAAACTTCAGTTATGTTGAGTCCAGGATATAAAATACTAGACATTAATAGAGAATAGAAATATTATGAACTATTAATGATTCCCCTAAATCCCTTTAATTTATAGAAATTACAAAACAAAAATGATAAATGTCTAACTGTGCTATTTTCACAGATGGAACCTCAAAAATATCTAGTGAATGTGACTCTCACTTCAACAATGGAATTTGTTCTTTTGGGATTTTCTGACATTCCCAATCTCCAAATGTTTCTTTTTGTGATGTTTCTGTTTACCTATGTGATAACTCTGATGGGAAATGGCATCATTATTCTCATAACTGGGACAGACCAGACTCTCCAGACCCCCATGTACTTTTTCCTTGGTAATTTTTCCTTTTTGGAAATCTGTTATGTGTCTGCTACTCTTCCTAGAATGCTCATAAACCTCTGGACTCAGAAAAGACATATTTCTTTGTTTGCTTGTGCAACACAGATGAGTTTTGTCCTTATATTTGGAAACATAGAGTGCCTGCTTCTCACAGTGATGGCCTATGACCGCTATATGGCCATTTGTAGCCCCCTGCACTATCCTCTGGTCATGAACCACAAGGTCTGTGTCCAGCTGGTGGCTGCCTGCTGGGTCACTGGCATTCCGATTGAGATAGGGCAGACAAGCCAGATTTTCTCTCTGTCCTTTTGTAGATCCCACCAAATCAATCACTACTTCTGTGACATCCCCCCGGTACTGAAGCTGGCCTGTGGGGACACGTTTCTGAACGAGATGCTGGCCTTCACAGTTGCTGTGCTGTTTGTCACGGTCCCTTTTCTGCTGATACTTGGCTCCTACAGTAGAATCACCTCCACCATCCTGAAGTTGCCGTCGGCAATGGGAAGAGCAAAGGCTTTCTCCACCTGCTCATCTCATGTCATGGTTGTGACTTTATTCTTTGGATCTGCAATTGTTACATATTTACGACCTAAATCCAAAAATTCTTCCAGAACAGACAAATTTCTCTCACTTTTCTATACTGTTATCACCCCGATGTTTAACCCCCTGATATACACTCTGAGAAATAAGGATGTCTTGACGGCGTTAAGAAAACTTATACCTTAATGTAAAGCATTAGAGGCTTGATTTAAATTCATTTTCTGTTTTCCTATTTAATTTTGTCATTGTACAATCAGAAATAGTTTGCTTTTTCCACATGACTAATAGATTTATTATGTTTATTCATTCCTAGTCTTATTGTTTTAGGCTGGATTTTCTAATATCAGGATTATATTATGGTGTCTTGCTGATAAGAAACTATGTATTTAGGCAATCTTATATTCAGTCCACAAATTTACTGGTGACTTGCAATATTATGAGAAAAGGTAGTATCACTTACCTACCTTTTCCCCTAAAACCATAGATATTTTTGTACTTTCCTGTTCATATAACTATCATGCACTTTTTTTTTCTTTTCATGATGTTTTTAGATAGTACAGATGGCAACATTTTGGAGAACAGCTGTTAAATAGCTATGTGTTTTTAACTTTAGACATATTACCTTTCAACAACTTCAATTTGATCCTTCTGTAAGATTAAAAACAGAACTCTGCATAATGACCCTTGAATTTTGTAGTGTGGCACTAAATTTTTACCCTCTGCTTCTCTCTGAATTCTTCTTTGTAGATATGCTTTGTTTATGTAGCCAAATCATGCTACTAGCATCTTGATAATTTATCTTAATTTTTACTAATGCAAAAAATATTAATTCATGTTTGCTGTTTGGAGATATAAGATGTACAGGATTCAGTCATTTTGTGTCCATATAGTGTTATCCATTCTCTAAGAACTCTTTTTTTAAATTCTTTTGGTGAAGTATATAATTGAAATTAAAATAAAAATATGTTAACATGTAGTATATGCCGGGAGCCAGCGTGAAGAACTCCGCTGTGGCAAAGGTCATGAGGAAGGAGGCTCGGCATATGCAAAGGCGGGATGAAGCCTCAGGAGTCCCCCTGGAAATTCTCAAGCATCTACCCCCAAATCCAGAGTCTGCCTACTTTCTGCTTTGTGCTCTCACCTACACCTCTGACTTTACGGGGGCTGTCCCCCACCACCTCTCTCTGAAAAAAGACTTAACTTACAGCTCCAGTTAATAAAGTTCCTGGGCATGACAAGAGTGTTTCAACCTACAAACTCCTTTGGAAGTCCTCTAGCCTGCCTGAATAGGTTCTTCAGGCCACATGTGATTGTTCAGAGCCTCCCAACTGTGAGAGGCATGAGATGTTCTAAACTGTCTAAATACAGATTCCTATGAGCAGTTAAAAGGTTGATTAGAAATTTTATTGGTGAAGGGTTTTTCACTTCTTGGGCCAATGTTTGCTGCTAAGTTTCCATATCCTTTACCTACTGTGTCCCTGGCAGTGTATTGATTAATATAATTGGTGTATAGGAACGTAAGTAGTAGCTTTAATGTTTGTAACCTTGGACCCTTGAGTTAATTCTTTTCTTGTTATAGCCCACCACACCTTTGCCCTATAGGAATGCAACCTTTATCTAATGCTTTTGGAGGGTGGTGCCTTACTTAAGAATAATCACTTTTAGAGAAAAATAAGTTTTCTGAAGAAAGAATCTTAAAATGTTGACAGGCCCCCTGGCCAGAAGATGATGTAAATCACCTAAACTTTTGCATATGATAAGTTTTCAGGAAGAAAGCCTGGCTTCGATTAAGATCAAGGACTGCTGTCCTTGAATGACTCTACCCCTTCCCCCATTATCCTCTATGCACAACTTAAGGTATAAAAACTACTTTGGAAAATAAAGTGCGGGCCTTGTTCACCGAAACTTGGTCTCCCCATGTTGTTCTTTCTCTCACCTTCTAGCTGAATTCCAATCTGGAACGTGGAGGCTTGTCAAGCCTACTAACTATGCCTGGGCTTCTAAGATCTGACCGGGGAGGCCTTAGTGTCTCCTCTCTTTCGGGAGAACGGGAAGGCCCCTGCAGCCTACGTAGGTGACGCAAATTCCTTATTTTGGAATTTTATTAGCTTTCCACGTAAACCAAGTTATTCAGCCTCTTTTCTCCACTGAATTTTTTCACTGAGCTATCCTTATTTAACCATTCTTTATATCTTTAATTCTATTGTATCCTGATCACCAAAGCTGTCTCCCCTTTGAAATCCCTGGATCCACTGGGGCTGGACCCTGGCAAGTATATTATTTTCCCAAGTTTTCCTGGTTGTAAAGGATGATACTTGATAAGACAGAATCATTATATTAAACCAAAAAAAAAAAAAAAAACCTATTAAAAAAGATCTTGTATTTCTTCAAATGGAAAGAGTTGAACTACAGATGGTACACTGGATCATTTTCAGTCGAAATGATGCAATCTGAGGAAGGTTTTTTCTTTTATATTTTCTTTTAAATCTGTCTTTCTCTTATTATACTATGTGTTTAAATTATTTTTCATAAGACCATAATTCATCCACCAGCTAGTTCTCTTCTTTGAGTAGGTATCATGTCATCCAAAAAGACATCTAAAAAGCACACCAAAATTACAGCAATCATTTCAGAGGAGATAATGTGCAGATGACAGTCACAGATGACTACTGTGGGTATTACATATTACCCACTGAAAGGAATGAAGGAAGTAAAATTTAAAAGTTGGTTTTGTAACCATTTTATTTTTTTTTTTTTCCTTCCAATTCTAAAAGAAATTTTTTTTTTTTAATTTTATTTTTTAAAAAAAAATCACATGCTCCCCATCCTGAACCCTCCTCCCTCCCAACCTCCCCATACCATCCCCCTGGGCCTTCCCAGCGCACCAGCCCCAAGCATCCAGCATTGTGCACTGAACCTGGACTGGCATCTCGTTTCATACATGACATTTCACATGTTTCAATGACATTCTCCCAAATCTTCCCACCCTCTCCCACAGAGTCCATAAGACTGTTCTATACATCAGTGTCTCTTTTGCTGTCTCGTACACAGGGTTATTGTTACCATCTTTCTAAATTCCATATACATGCGTTAGTATACTGTATTTATGTTTTTCCTTCTGGCTTACTTCACTCTGTATAATAGTCTCCAGTTTCATCCACCTCATTAGAACTGATTCAAATGTATTCTTTTTAATGGCTGAGTAATACTCCATTGTGTATATGTACCACAGCTTTCTTATCCATTCATCTGCTGATGGACATCTAGGTTGCTTCCATGTCCTGGCTATTATAAACAGTGCTGCGATGAACATTGGGGTACACGTGTCTCTTTCCCTTCTGGTTTCCTCAGTGTGTATGCCCAGCAGTGGGATTGCTGGATCATAAGGCAGTTCTATTTCCAGTTTTTTAAGGAATCTCCACACTGTTCTCCATAGTGGCTGTACTAATTTGCATTCCCACCAACAGTGTAAGAGGGTTCCCTTTTCTCCACACCCTCTCCAGCATTTATTATTTGTAGACTTTTGGATCGCAGCCATTCTGACTGGTGTGAGATGGTACCTCATAGTGGTTTTGATTTGCATTTCTCTGATAAAGAGTGATGTTGAACATCTTTTCAAGTGTTTGTTAGCCATCTGTATGTCTTCTTTGGAGAAATGTCTATTTAGATCTTTGGCCCATTTTTTGATTGGGTCATTTATTTTTCTGGAGTTGAGCTGTAGGAGTTGCTTGTATATTTTTGAGATTAGTTGTTTGTCGGTTGCTTCATTTGCTATTATTTTCTCCCATTCTGAAGGCTGTCTTTTCACCTTGCTAATAGTTTCCTTTGATGTGCAGAAGCTTTTAAGTTTAATTAGGTCCCATTTGTTTATTTTTGCTTTTATTTCCAATATTCTGGGAGGTGGGTCATAGAGGATCCTGCTGTGATGTATGTCAGAGAGTGTTTTGCCTATGTTCTCCTCTAGGAGTTTTATAGTTTCTGGTCTTATGTTGAGATCTTTAATCCATTTTGAGTTTATTTTTGTATATGGTGTTAGAAAGTGTTCTAGTTTCATTCTTTTACAAGTGGTTGACCAGATTTCCCAGCACCACTTGTTAAAGAGATTGTCTTTAATCCACTGTATATTCTTGCCTCCTTTGTCAAAGATAAGGTGTCCATATGTGCGTGGATTTATCTCTGGGCTTTCTATTTTGTTCCATTGATCTATATTTCTGTCTTTGTGCCAGTACCATACTGTCTTGATAACTGTGGCTTTGTAGTAGAGCCTGAAGTCAGGTAGGTTGATTCCTCCAGTTCCATTTTTCTTTCTCAAGATCGCTTTGGCTATTCGAGGTTTTTTGTATTTCCATACAAATTGTGAAATTATTTGTTCTAGCTCTGTGAAGAATACTGTTGGTAGCTTGATAGGGATTGCATTGAATCTATAAATTGCTTTGGGTATTTTAAAGTCCTTTGTTTCAATATTCTGTTACTGCACAGCAAATTATGTCCAAAATTTACAATTTAAAATAATATCATTTGATTGTATCCCGTACATTGTCCAGTACTGAGGCAGGGATCAGCTGCATGGTTGTTCTCTGCCATATAGCATTGACTGTCATCAATAAAGAGAATTCATATGGTGACTGATTTGGTTTTCATGTCTAAAAAAGCTTCACATAACTATATCATGTAGTTACAATGATGCATTACAGAGAAGAAAAATCCAGTTTTCACTTAAATTTCATACTCTAGGGGAATAAACTGTTACTAGATAAATAATAAAGTAATTTAGCATAAAAGCATAAAATAAATCATACAGTAAAATGATCCACATTGAACTTGTAATATTATAATGGTGTTTAACTTAAGTTTGGGAAATAAGAAGTTAAAGAATGCTTTCAGTAAAGGATGACACTAAAGTAATTTTTTTTAATCTCAACAATAGGGCTAACAAACACAATTAAATTAAAAAATATTGAAACATGTCTTTCTGCAATTTGAACCAAGGAAAGGGATTTTTCTCTCTTACAGTTTTTTTTTTTTTCCCTAACATTTTACTAGAGATACTAGCCTATACAGTGAAAAGAGAGAGAGAGAGAGAATAAAATATATATATGAACATTGTAAAGTGTTAGTCACTCAGTCACGTCTGACTCTTTGCGACCCAGTGGACTGTATCTTGCCAGGCTCCTCTGTCTATGGAATTCTCCAGGCAAGAATACTGGAGTGGGTAGCCATTTACTTCTCCAGGGGATCTTCCCAGCCCAGGGATCAAGCCTGGTTCTCCCACACTGCAGGCAGATTCTTTGCCATCTGAGCCACCAGGGTTTTATTAACCCAATTGTTGGAAGACATTATATATGAATATGTGAAAATATTTAATAATCTACAATGAAGTTATTACACATAATAAATGAATTCAACATGTGTACTGAATACAGAATCAACAAACACAAATCAATTTATTTTCGTATGTGTGTGCATGCTAAGTCACTTCAGTCGTGTTTGACTCTCTGTGACCCTATGGACTGCAGCCTGCCTGGCTCCTCGGTCCATGGAATTCTATAGGCAAGAATACTTGCCTATATATAGGTTGGTTGCCAATATAGGTTGCCAATATAGGTTGGTTGTCATGCCTTCCTCCAAGGAATCCTCCTGATCTAGGGATCAAACCCACATCTCCTCTGTCTCCTGCATTGGCAGGCAGGTTCTTTACCACTAGCACCACCTAGGAAGCCCTTATTTCCACACTGAAAAGCAAAAAATAAGTAGACATTTAAAATAGTATTTAAATAGGAACAAAGATATGAAAATTTTAAAAGTAATGGAAACGAAAAACCTGTAGGAAGTTTATTTAGTAAACTAGAAAATAATTTGAGAGAAATTTCAGATAAGGAACTAAATGGATTGCTATAACATTTTTATATACTGGAAAACTCAATATTTAAAAGATGTCAATTTTTCCTGATATAATTCAATTCAATGATACAGAAATTCCATAAATTAGGATAAAATTCCTTTGGTGTATGGGTGGGTGAGGTGGTGTATGGGGAGTGTGTGTGTGACTTGGCTGATTCTAAATTGTGTATATAAAGACAAGCAATTATTGCCAAGGCACTCCTGAAGAACAGTAAAGTGAGAGGATTTACTTTACTGGACAGCATGCCTTTTCATAACAGTGCAGAATTCAGACAGTGATTGATAAAGACCTCAGTGATATGTGATAGAGAGCCCAACAAATACCTCCTTCATACACACACACCCCCCCCAAAAAAAAAGATAAACCTAGAAGTAACCAGGGTGAAATACATAGCATAACAATGGGACAGATTTGTTTGATGCAGATTTCAATTTGGAAACTATTTAGGATTGAAGAACAGATTACATCTTTAAAGAACTGGATAAGGAGAAAAGGGAACCCTCTTACACTGTTGGTGGGAATGCAAACTAGTACAGCCACTATGGAGAACAGTGTGGAGATTCCTTAAAAAACTGGAAATAGAACTGCCTTATGATCCAGCAATCCCACTGCTGGGCATACACACTGAGGAAACCAGAAGGGAAAGAGACATGTGTACCCCAATGTTCATCGCAGCACTGTTTATAATAGCCAGGACATGGAAGCAACCTAGATGTCCATCAGCAGATGAATGGATAAGAAAGCTATGGTACATATACACCATGGAGTATTACTCAGCCATTAAAAAGAATACATTTGAATCAGTTCTAATGAGGTGGATGAAACTGGAGCCTATTATACAGAGTGAAGTAAGCCAGAAGGAAAAACATAAATACAGTATACTAACGCATATATATGGAATTTAGAAAGATGGTAACAATAACCCTGTGTACGAGACAGCAAAAGAGACACTGATGTATAGAACAGTCTTATGGACTCTGTGGGAGAGGAGAGGGTGGGAAGATTTGGGAGAATGACATTGAAACATGTAAAATATCATGTAAGAAACAAGTTGCCAGTCCAGGTTCGATACACGATACTGGATGCTTGGGGCTAGTGCACTGGGACGACCCAGAGGGATGGTATGGGGAGGGAGGAGGGAGGAGGGTTCAGGATGGGGAACACATGTATACCTGTGGTGGATTCATTTTGATATTTGGCAAAACTAATACAATTATGTAAAGTTTAAAAATAAAATAAAATTAAAAAAAATAAATAAATAGTAACAGAAAAATGAAAAAAAAAAACAAGTATCAAACTAGAATGATTTTTCTAACAAAATTATCCCACAAAACAGAAAGTGAACTTTAAGAATAAAAACATCTCAATATACAAACTAAAGGGAAAAAATATATCACAAGCATATTTGCATATGAGAATGTAAAAGGAAGCTCTTCAAGTAGAAGAAAATAATACAGATTAAAATAATTTGGATCAACACAAAGAATGAACAGATCATAAAACAGACAATAAGATGACCAATATTAACATTTTTCATATTTTAAAATGACCATCAAATAATAAATAACAATTGAAAACAACAAAAAAAAGAAGTATCATGGTGTTTATAAATTAAAGAATAAATGTGCTACCTATATATATATATATGAATAATACTCAGTCATAAGAAAGAAATAATGCCATTTGCAGTGACACGGATGGACCTAGAGATTGTTAAACTGAGTGAAGTGACAGAGAAAGAAAAGTATCATATCATATCATGTATATATGGGATCTATTAAACTGGTACAAACAAATCTCTTTACAAAGCAGAAATAGAATCACACATATTGCAAACAAACTTAAGGTTACCAAGAGGGAAAGGTGGAAGGGGAGTGGTAAACTGACAGATTGGGATTGAAATATACATACTAACCTGTCTAAATAGATAGCTAGTAAGAACCTACTGTATAGCACAGGAACTCTACTCAGTACTCTGTAATAATCTATATGGGAATAGAATCTTAAAAAGAGTCAAAGAATGTATATGTATCACTGATTCACTTCGCTGTATGGTGGAAGCTAAATAACATTGTAAATCAACTGTATTTCAATAAACATTAATTTAAAAAGAGTAAGTGTAAGGCAATAATACAAAGCAAAAGATCAAATCAGATCAGATCAGTCACTCAGTTGTGTCCAACTCTTTGCGACCCCATGAATCGCAGCACATCAGGCCTCCCTGTCCATCACCAACTCCCGGAGTTCACTCAGACTCACATCCATCGAGTCAGTGATGCCATCCAGCCATCTCATCCTCTGTCGTCCCCTTCTCCTCCTGACCCCAATCCCTCCCAGCACCAGGGTCTTTTCCAATGAGTCAACTCTTCACATGAGGTGGCCAAAGTACTGGAGTTTCAGCTTTAGCATCATTCCTTCCAAAGACATCTCAGGGCTGATCTCCTTCAGAATGGACTGGTTGGATCTCATTGCAGTCCAAGGGACTCTCAAGAGTCTTCTCCAACACCACAGTTCAAAAGCATCAGTTCTTCAGCTCTCAGCCTTCTTCACAGTCCAACTCTCACATCCATACATGACCACAGGACAAACCATAGCCTTGACTAGACGAACCTTTGTTGGCAAAGGAATGTCTCTGCTTTTGAATATTCTATCTAGGTTGGTCATAATTTTCCTTCCAAGGAGTAAGCGTCTTTTAATTTCATGGCTGCAGTCACCATCTGCAGTGATTTTGGAGCCCAGAAAAATAAAGTCTGACACTGTTTCCACTGTTTCCCCATCTGTTTCCCATGAGGTGATGGGACCGGATCCCATGATCTTCGTTTTTTGAATGTTGAGCTTTAAACCAACTTTTTCACTCTCCACTTTCACTTTCATCAACAGGCTTTTGAGTTCCTCTTCACTTTCTGCCATAAGGGTAGTGTCATCTGCATATCTGAGGTTATTGATATTTCTCCCGACAATCTTGATTCCAGCTTGTGTTTCTTCCAGTCCAGCGTTTCTCATGAAGTACTCTGCATAGAAGCTAATTAAGCAGGGTGACAATATACAGCCTTGACGAACTCCTTTTCCTATTTGGAACCAGTCTGTTGTTTCATGTCCAGTTCTAACTGTTGCTTCCTGACCTGCATACAAATTTCTCAGGAGGCAGATCAGGTGGTCTGGTATTCCCATCTCTTTCAGAATTTTCCACAGTTTATTGTGATCCACACAGTCAAGGGCTTTGGCATAGTCAATAAAGCAGAAATAGATGTTTTTCTGGAACTCTCTTGCTTTTGCCATGATCCAGCGGATGTTGGCAATTTGATCTCTGGTTCCTCTGTCTTTTCTAAAACCAGCTTGAACATCAGGAAGTTCACGGTTCACATATTGCTGAAGCCTGGCTAGGAGAATTTTGAGCATTAATTTACTATCGTGTGAGATAAGTGCAATTGTGTGGTAGTTTCAGCATTCTTTGGCATTGCTTTTCTTTGGGATTGGAATAAAAACTGACCTTTTCCAGTCCTGTGGCCACTGCTGAGTTTTCCAAATTTGCTGGCATATTGAGTGCAGCACTTTCACAGCATCATCTTTCAGGATTTGGAATAAAATTGTACAAATAGGAATATTTTCTTTTCATGATCTTAACATTTTGCATATTAAAGTATATAATTTATTTAATGATAGATTATATTAGGCAGATATTTATTTTGCAAACTTTACAGTTACAACTACAAGTTAATAAGGAGCATTGGATAAAAAAATGGTTCAGTTTAGTTCAGTTGCTCAGTCATGTCTGACTCTTTGCGACCCCATGGACTGCAGCCTACCAGGCTCCTCCATCCATGGGATTTTCCAGGCAAGAGTACTGTAGTGGGATGCCATCGCCTTCTCTGAGCCTTGAATAGATGGACCTTTGTTGGCAAAGTTTCTGCTTTTGAATATGCTGTCTAGGTGATACATAAATACTAAAAGTCTATTAAAACAATGAACAAAATATATGTATAAGAGAAATAAAACACAAACATCAAGGCAGTGAATTTAAATTTAGTCATATTTATAAAACCACTATTAAAATGTATAGCAATCTAATCAGTGTACAGCATGGTGGTGTTGGTGTTCAGTGGCTAAGTAGCGTCTGACTCTGCAACCCTATGAACTGCAGCACACCAGGCTTCCCTGTCCTTCACTATCTCCTGGAGTTTGTTCAAACTCATGTTCATTGAGTCAGTGATGCCATCTCATCCTCCATCGCCCCCTTCTCTTTTTGCCCTCAATCTTTCCCAGCATCAGGTCTTTCCAATGAGCTCTTTGCATGAAGTGACCAGTTCATTGGAATTCAGCTTTAGCACCAATCTTTCCAGTGAATATTCAGGGTTGATTTCCTTTAGGATTAACCAGTTTGATCTACTTGCAGTACAAGGGACCCTCAAAAGTCTTCTCCAACACCACAGTTTGAAAGCATCAATTCTTTGGTGCTCAGCCTTCTTTATTTTCTAACTCTCATATTCATACGTGACTACTGGGAAAACCATAGCTTTGTCAGCAAAATGACGTCTCTGCTTTTTAATACACTGTCTAGGTTTGTCATAGCTTTTCTTCCAAGGCACAAACGCCTTTTAATTTCATGGCTGCTCACCATCCACATCGACTTTAGTGCCCAAGAAAATATAATAGAGCATGGTGACTATAGTTAAATAATTATGTATATTTGAAACTTGCTAACAGAAATTTAAAAAAAAAATTCACAAGAAAAAAAAACGCATAACTTTGGGTGGTGGTGGATATTAACTAGACATTGTGATGATCATTTAAAATATATTTATGTTGAACAGCAGAAGTTAATATAATGCTATAAGTCAAGTATATCTCAAATAATCACTTTGATTGAATTTTTAAGGTCTTGCTTTGTGTTATGAAGATTATGCCTCAATACTATTGCTAATTTAAGCATCAAAGCCTAATGGAAATAATACTGACATTGTGTTGTTAGGCTCAAATATATCTATAAAATAAATTAATATGCATAAATATGTACCATAAATACTTATTCCATTATGTGTCATGTTAAGTCTTCAGTCTAAAGGTATACTTGTTGCAGCATGCTATAACTCCCTTTTTTTAATGACCAAAAGTGAGAACTATGGCAGAGTCCGGCCTTATGCTCTTCAATTACATCTGTTTTATTGACATACAGTGAACATCATTCCCTAACCTTCTCAGAACTACATTGGACCAGGCGATTAGCTTCTGCAATGGCATAAGGGTAGAAATGATGTGTTCATTATGTATAGAGGCTCTGAATAGTGTATTTGTTTCCTTATATTCTGTCTGTCTGGCGTCTCAGGTTTCTGCAAGCTGAAGATCCAAGTAGGAAACTACAAAGAAGAAGTAGGAACAGTGGGACCCCTAGATGGAAACAACCAGGGTTTCTGCATCACTGACTGCAAACGTGTGCTCTAATATGATTGCAAGATGTTAATTTATTTTGTTACACTGATACATTTGAGGTATTGTCTCAAACTGTAGATTTGTTTTCATGTGATGGTGATATTAAATTGAACAGATAAACATTCAATTCACTATCCTAATGACAGAATTAGGGATTAGATCAGTTTACTCACATGGGTGATGGACATTCGATTTGTTTCATCCTGTAAGTAAAACTTAGTTGAAACAAATCATGAGTGCAATTCTCGTTTGTAAATAAACATGACACTAAATGACATGGATACCATATCAATTCTAAAAAAGAGTACATAGCTCCAATTTATGAGGAACATGCTGTAATAAAGATAAGCAAATTTAAAATACAAAAATGAAATGCAATTTTAGAAACACTGATAGTGTTTTCAAATTGTCAAAGAATCTCTAAACAGAAAGGAAAAAAATGTACTTATGAGCAGAAGTGATATTGGCCTTGTAACCTCATTCCTGACAATTTTACCTATATACCTGCATGGAAGCAGCTGAAATAGAAAAAGCATTTTGACAGGAGAGTTGTTTTTTTGTTTTTTTTTTCCCTGTCTTAAATAATTGTGTTTAAATGTTTATTTTTTTTTAATTTATTAATTTGAGGGTAATTGCTTTACAGTGTTGTGTTGGTGCTGCTGTACAACAAAGTAAATCAGTCATAAGTGTACATATATCCCGTCTGTCTTTAACCTCCCTCCCCCTCCCCACCCGCTGCAGGTCTTCACAGAGCATCAGATTGAGCTCCCTGTGATTTATATATGGAGCAACTTCCCACCAGCTATCTGTTCTACATGTGGCAGTTTGTGTCTCAGCGTTAATCTCTCAGCTCTTCCCACCTGCTCCTTCCCTCAGTGTCCCCACAGGTCTGTTCTCTATGTCTGCGTCTATATTCCTGCCTTGCAAATAGGTTTTTCTGTATCATTTTTCTCGAGCACATATATATGTGTGTGTGTGTGTGTGTGTCCGTGTGTGTTAATATATGATATTTGTCTTTCTCTTTTTGACTTACTTCACTCTGCATAACGGGCTCTAGGCTGTTTTTAAGGTGCCTTTCACTTTGATTCTGCTAGATACCTATGCTGATGACCGACTAGCTATCCTAACATGAATAAACCTATCCAGATTTTTGTCAGCAGAAAAACATACTTTAATTTCCACCAAAGTTAATCTAGGAACAGAGTGTTCCACTTCTGGAAAGGAATCTAACTTACCCTGCAATGGATTGGAAAGAACAAACATACCACGTTTGTGTATTAGTAAGTGACACATTTTTCTAAAGATGTGAAAGATGAGATCTGGATGAATTATGGGAATTAAATTAAGGAAGGCAAATTTACATGGCCTGAAATGCAATAAATTGAAAGTTTTAATTTTTTTTCCAGAAAATACTGTTGATATGAGAAAATTAAGTGTCATTTCTCTGCTAAGTTTCTACCCCCACAGAGGGGAACTTTTATGCCAAGAAGGAGCTGCAGAAGACAAGTCATCTACAGAAAAAGTAGTTTTAAAACATAAACCCAGATGACCAGCAAACAGAAGCAGTCTTCTAGAAATTAAACTGATACTCAAGAGAAAATGTCCCCCAGGGTTAGCATGACTACTTCCTATTTCAGAGCTGCTGATCTTTGAAGAATCCTCCAGAATGACAGTGACTTCCTGACTCAAAAGAATTATAAAAGTTTACAGGGTCAAAACATCTATATTCTCATAGATAACTTCATGTAAATCCATGAAGGTAAGATGATAGATGGTTTTATTTAAAAATAGTCCTGAATTTGAGATTTAAGATACAAAGGATAAAACAGAAAAATATGAAATTCTGAGATCTTTATCTGAAAATTAGTTAATAACTTAGATTAAACAATGCATTTCTTAACTTTTTTAATGATAAAATAAAAGTAGATATAAGTGAAATAATAATAATTTATTTATAATAAAACTTTCACTTAAGGTAATTTTGAAACCTAATTCTAGTAGAAATGGAGAAATATGAGAGAATATTTGTTGGCTCAATTTTATTTATCAAAGTATTAATGAAAAAACAATAGTTTGTGGGGCTGGAAGATGGGAACAGATATAGTAGATTTAATGAAACATGAAAACACAGGGAACAAACATTAATGAGGTGTTACAAGAATTGTCGAAGTATTGGCTGCCTGATATGTGATGACATGAACCTGAAATGAAGCAAGATGACGGGCCTCTGTGTGTGTGTGTTAGTCCCACTCATATGCTTCTGCCATTTGCATTCCTAAAATAAATAATCATAGGGTTTAAATAAAGTTACGTTTATCTGATAAAATTACAGCAGAATTATATAGGGCATATTTTATTCACTTGTAAGAGAAGTAGATGACAATGGATCAGAGAATCACATATGTTAAGAAGAAACTATATTAAAATATCATGAAAATGAAAGTCACTCCGTCGTGTCCAACTCTTTGTGACCCATGGACTGTAGAGTCCATAGAATTCTCCAGGCCAGAACACTGGAGTGGGTAGCCTTTCCCTTCTCCAGGTGACCTTCCCAACCCAAACATCAAACCTAGGTCTCCCACCTTGCAGGCAGATTCTTTACCAGCTAAGTCACAAGAGAAGCCCGGGAATACTGGAGTGGGCAGTCTATCCCTTCTCCAGTGGATCTTCCTGACCTATGAATCAAAACGGGGTCTCCTGCATTGCAGGTAGATTATTTACCAACTGAGCTATCAGGAAACCCCAAATACCACGAAGAATGGGTCATATGTATGGACTGAGTTAAAGATTAGTTGGTATTTGCAATGCAATGTACAATGGGTATTAGTAGGGAACGTTATTGGACCCATGATGTAACTAATGTTGTCCATGTGTGGCATAACTGATGGGTGAGGTACACAGACGAGAACAATACAATTACACGTATTTGTTCCCCCGGTAACAAGGAATAAGTTTCAGAAAGTCAGCTCTCATTGAAGTAGAAATGGGAGGGCTTAAAATGTTTTGAATAAGAATTAGGCAAAAGTTTATAGTGAAAATCTTTGAATTGAAAGGAGATGGAATAAGTCAATAAGTATAGAAAAAGAAATTGATGAACCCAAAGAAAAACAATTGCAAGCCTGTGTCATATATAATTTCACCCTTAAAAGGGGTGAAATAGTTTAATACTATTGCTGCACAATAAGCTCTAAATCAAAATGCATATATTTTATTGTTTCTGGTATCATTACCTCTGCTGCTCAGTCACTTCTGTCATGTCTGACTCTTTGTGCTCCCATGGGCCATAGTCGGCCAGGCTTCTCTGTCCATGGAATTCTCTAGGCAAGAATACTGGAGTGGGTTGCCATCCCCTCTTCCAAGGATCTTCCTTAGCCATGGATCAAACCCACATCTGTATCCCCTGCATTTCAGGCAAATTCTTTTACTGCTGAGATACCAGGGAAGCCCTCTGGTATCACTACATCCAAGTATAAAAAATGAAGATTTTATTTCTCTAATTGATTTTAACTGCACATCAGTTCATTGCTGAGGTTTCAAATCTCATTTCTTAGAAACTGAGGAAGGCAAAGGCAGCAATAACTGAAGGGATTATGTAAATAAGTTCATGTATCTAATTCAGTTAACAGAAGGGAAATGTTGCTCAAAAGCATTAATGAATTAACCATTTTGAATTTACCATATCTACAGATGGAGTACAAATTAAGAACAGAAAAATCAAACATCACTACAATGATGGAATTTATCCTCTTGGGGTTTTCCTATAGTCCCAATTTCCAATGGATTCTTTTTGGGATATTTTTAGTCCTCTATCTGACCATCCTGATGTGCAACAGTGTCATTGTACTGATAACAAGAATTGACCCTACTCTGCAGACCCCCATGTACTTTTTCCTCAACCACTTTTCCATTTTAGAAATCTGTTACGTAACTGTCACGATCCCAAGAATGCTCACGGACCTCCTGAGCCAGAAAGGGCACATTTCTTTCTTTGCCTGTGCCACACTAATGTGTTTGGTCCTTCTGTTTGGAGGTTTAGAGTGTCTCCTCCTGGCCGTGATGGCCTATGACCGCTACGTGGCCATTTGTAACCCTCTTCATTATGGTCTGGTCATGAGCCCCCAGGTCTGTGTCCAGCTGGTCACTGCCTCCTGGGTCAGTGGAGTTCCTGTCGTAATTGGGCAAACATGGCAGGTTTTCTCTCTGCCCTTTTGCGGCTCTACCACGATTAATCATTTTTTCTGTGACCTCCCCCCAGTGTTCAAGCTTGCTTGTGGGGACACATTTGTGAACGAGATAGCAGTCTATGTAGTTGCAGTTGTGTTCATCATGGTTCCATTTCTGTTGATTGTTGTCTCCTATGGCAAAATTATCTCCAACATTCTGAAACTGCGATCTGCCAGGGGGAGGGCTAAAGCTTTCTCCACTTGCTCGTCTCACCTCACAGTGGTGGTCTTATTCTATGGCACAGCCTCCACCACCTATTTACAGCCCAAACCAAATCAGTCTGAAGAAACTGGGAAGCTGATCTCTCTTTTCTACACGGTTTTGATCCCAACGTTGAATCCCATTATATATACGCTGAGGAACAAAGATATCACTGTAGCACTGAGAAAACTACTAAGTAAATTATCAACTTGACTCGAAGGCTTGAAATTACAGAAGCAATTTGTTTCTGTGTTTCTCATGTAAATACATCAGAAAATGTCATTTGTATTATTTCTATGTTCCTTTGAGGGATTGGGGGCAGGAGGAGAAGGGGATGACAGAGGATGAGATGGCTGGATGGCATCACTGACTCAATGGACGTGAGTCTCAGTGAAGTCCGGGAGTTGGTGATGGACAGGGAGGCCTGGCGTGCTGCGATTCATGGGGTCGCAAAGAGTCGGACATGACTCAGCAACTGATCTGACCTGATCTGATCTGATGAAATTATATTTAATATCACCTCTGCCATCTCACATTATGTGAAAGGACTTTAGTGTCAAAGAGTTAAGGGTTTCTGGGTTATTAAAGCACACATTATCTCCATGGCAATGATCTATTCTGAAGACCCATTTTCCCTCTTATTAGGAAAGGGTGAGTTAAGAGATTTCCTGAGCAATAAAATGATAGTTAACTACTATATAATTAATGATCAGGGTCATGCCCTGTAAGAAATTTGCTTGAAACTTCCCATTTCTTCAGACATATTCACTGTCCTTTTCTGTACTTAGGATTGGATTTAAACGATAAGAAAGCAGGAACCACATCCAAGTTGGTGGGAGTAGCAGAGTTTTAGTATTTTCTGGCATTTTTTCCTTCTTTCTCTGTTTTGCAACTGTCCATATCCCTTTCAGAGTACAAACCCTGAAAGGATCCTTTGTTATCTCAATGCTGACTCTTCTCTAGTGACACCATTTCCTCCTGCTTGTAGCTTCATGTTTTGCTTTTGTGGCATCTCCTTAGTATTAGGAATATTGGGAATTTAAACTATAAACGGCATTGGGTTGAATGTTGATCCCTCTAAATATATTTCAGGTTATAACCTGCAAACCTGAACTTATGAGGAAAATAAAAGCCTTTGCAGATGTAATTCAGTTAAGGACTTTCAAATAAGATAATTTTAATTCAAGGAAAGGGCACTATATCCTATGATCAGTATTCTTAGTTTGTAAGGGGGGGAAGAGAGATTAAGTGAAGACTAGAGATGCAGCGACACATAGAAGAATATCACGTGAAGATGCAGGAAGCAACAGGAGTGACACATGCCACAGCCACGAAGCGAAGGAGGCCAGGGACCACCGGAAGCCGAAAGAGGTGAGGCGTGACTATCCCTCCAGAGCCTGTGGAGGGAAACCTTGCCAGCACTGTGATTTGGGACACTGGCTTGTAAAGATGTGAGAAAGTCAACTTCTGTTACTTAAACCACCCAATGTGTGATAATTTGTTACAATAGATCTACAAAAGATCTAGTGTACAAAGACACTATGTAAGCAGTCTTTTTATTATGGTATTTTTATTCTAATCATCTGGAATAAATTCTGTATCTTTTAGGAACAGTAATTTTTTAAAAATGTAGGATTTCTTTTTTTTGTCATTTTTGTCATTTTATTTTATTTTTTAACTTTACAATATTGTATTGGTTTTGCCATATATCAACATGAATCCGCCACAGGCATACACGTGTTTCCCATCCTGGTATAATATCATATATGAAACGAGTCGCCAGTCCAGGTTCAATGCACGATACTGGATGCTTGGGGCTGGTGCACTGGGAAGACCCAGAGGGATGGTACGGGGAGGGAGGAGGGAGGAGGATTTCTTTATAACTTTAAAACCTATATCAATGAAACCCTATAACAATATTTGTCCAAGAATGATGGCTACCTGTGCTTGTCCAAGATGTTTGTTAAAAGCTTTTTTAATACTGCAAAAGACAATACTAGCAAAGCAAAGGGAAACTGTTTTCAGTTGGAACATAGTAGACACAGGCGTCCGTTTACCATGTGATGCTGCATAGCCTCTCAAGACAATGTTTTAGAGCCACGCCAGTGAAGAAATCCAAAGCTTTTCAGACATGCAATAAGTACATAAATATGTGTATAAAATATAACTCTATTTTTGTAAAACAAAAGGAGATAGCATCCATATATTCATATAACATTTCACATGTGCATCTTTCTAGTTGGTGTGTATATATGTCCTCAGTATCTGGATGTGTATTAGAAGAGAGAATGGGCTTCTTCAAAGTGAAGGGAGTTGAGATCATGCGTGACTTATTTATTTATACTTTTTGGGTATGGATTTATTATGAAGAGAATAATGTGCACATCACAAAAATCATAAATTTTATTCAGAAAATAAAAAATACATATGGAAGAAAATTACTGCACATATTTTTTTCTTATTGCCTCCCAATATTTTACAGACTATTTAGTAGCTAACAGGGTAACTTTAATATCAGCCAAATAATCTTTGATATTTGAAATAAATAACACATTTTTTGTGAACTAAACAGAATCAGAATATATAATTTTGATAATTTCTTTTTAAAAAAGGACTAAGATAGCTTTAATAATAGTTACAAATAGAGATAAATTTAAGATTATGAAATAGATGTATATGTACATAGACACTTTTGCATATGTATATTATATATTTTATATAATATAAACATATAGATTTCAATATTCGTTAGAAGGACTGATGCTGAAGCTGAAGTTCCAATACTTTGGCCACCTGATTCAAACAGCCAACTCATTAGAAAAGACTGTGATGCTGGGAAAGATTGAAGGTAGAAGGAGAGGGCATCAGAAGATGAGATGGCTGGATGGCATCACGGATGCAATGGATGAACTTAGTCAAACTCCAGGAGACGGTGAGAGACAGGGTGGCCTGGAGTGCTGCAGTCCACAGGGATGTGAAGAGCTGGACACGCCTGGAAGACTGAACAGTGACAGATATATATTTATATATAGCTATACAAAAATAGAAAAATGACTGATTTCACTCTTTTTGCAGAGAAAACATGAAACACACACACAACCCAGAAGCATATCTCACTTCAGCGATAACATTAGTTCTTTGGGGATTCTTCTGTATTCCCAATGTCTGAGTGTTTCTTTTTGTAATATTTTCTTTTTTATGTGATTATCCTGGTGAGAAGCAACATCAATATTCCCATAATCAGAGCTGACCAGGCTCTCAAATTCCCATGTGTCTTTTCCTCAGTTAACTTTTCCTTCCTGGAAATCTGTTATGTATCTGTCCCTCTTTATAGAATATCCACTCAAATTAGAATATATATATATATATATATATTTTTGCATGCACTACAAAGATATCTTTTATTTCTATTCTTGGCAACATAGAATACTTGGTCTTGACAGTTATGGCCCATGACTGCTATGTGGCCACCTGTAACTTTCACAACGTCCTCTAGTTATAAACCGGGAGCCCTGTATTCCACTAGTGACTCTTGGCTCTTGAATCAGTGGTGTTACAGTCAGGATAAGGCAAACCTGCCAGATGTTCCCTCTGTCCTGCTGTGGATCTCACTACAAGCTGGGCTGCGGTGATGTTTTTCTGAATGAAGTGTCGGTCGCTATGGTTGCACCATGAGTGCACCATTTGTCATGATCCCTTTCAGCTGACACTTGGCTCCCACAGTAAAATCACTTCTCCTTCCTATGTTTGCTATCAGCAGTGGAATGAGCCAAAGTTTTCTCCACCTGTACACCTCACATCACGCGTGTGCGCTAAGTTGCTTCGGTATTGTCCGACTCTGCAACTTTGTAGACCGTAGCCCACCAGGCTCCTCTGTCCACGGGATTCTCCAGGCAAGAACCCTGGAATGGGTTGCTGTGCCTTCTCCAGGGGATCTTCCCTACCCAGGGATCAAACCTGCGTCTCTTACATCTCCTGCATTGGCAGGTAGGTTCTTTACCATGAGAGCCACCTGGGAAGCCCCATGGCTGTGCCTTTATTTTGTGGGCCCAGAACCATTACATATTTATGACATGATTCCAAATACTTTTACAGGAAAGATTTTTTTCTCTCTTCTTTCTAAACCATGTTACCCCGATGTTTAATCCCATTATATATACTCTGAGGAATAAAGCTGTCACAGTAGCCTTGAGAAAATTACTGCCTTAATGTTTAATGTCTTATCCACTGCTTTGAGCTAGTGATCTTTTTCCCTACTTAGTTCTGGTGTTGTCTTAATCAGACATTATTTGGAATTTTGCTTCCTGCATTAGTATAAATTGATTGTCCTCATGATCCTGCCATTTTATGCTTGAGTTTCTGATATCAGGATTATCTCCCTAGTGTTTGTATTTATAGGAAATTAATTTTTTGCTGATCTCATATTTAATGGACTAGTCTCTGTCAGGAAAAATTCACTTCTTATTTGATTTGTTGTTGTTGTTCAGTTGGCAATTCATGTCCAACTCTTTGTGTCTTCATGGACCATAGCATGCCAGGCTCCTCGGTCCTCCACTATGTCTCAGAATTTGCTCAGATTCGTGTCCATTGAGTCAGCGACACTATTAATATCCAACCACCTCCTCCTCTGCTGTCTCCTTCTCCTTTTTGACTTCATCTTTACTAACATCAGGGTCTTTTACATTGAGTTGGCTCTGTGCATCAGGTGGCCAAAATACTAAAACAATATAGTATATTTTATCTAGCAATTGGCCTCCCAATATTTTTATCCAAAATTCATAATGTATATTCTAGTTTGCCTCCGTCTATATTGTTATAATTTACTTAAAACCAAAAGATTTCAGCTAGCAAAGATACTGCATATGGAAAGCTTTAGAGGATACTTGTTGACTGACTATAGAACATGGGAACACTTGAATAAGCAAAAGTTCATACAGCAGAAAATGTAGGAAAGATGGTCTTTTAATAAATTATATTAATTTAAATATATATAATGGTACAAAAAGAGAGAGCTTGAACCTCACTTCACAAAATTTATTTTAAAATGTAATCTCAGATAATTTGTAAACTTAAGTAAAAATGCATAACAATGAGTCTTTTCCAAGATAATGTTTATTAACTTCATGACGTTGGTGAGAGAAAAGTGTTTTTGATAAAATTATTAGTCATAATGTAAACATTAATCAGTTGAACTTCCTGGACCAAGAAATGCTGCTATCCCAAGTGAAATTTTTCAATATAAAAGGTTTAATACACTATTGTTAAAGAAGTGCTCTAAATCAAAAGCATCAAAAATTCAGGAGAAGAATTGACAGCAGACTTAAAGATGCATTTCAAAAGAGAATAATCTAAATGCCCAGAAAAAAGAAGAAAATAACTCATTAGCAACCAGTAAATGCAAATTAAAACCAGGTTAAAACCAAATGAAATCTATGACACATTCATTACGAGGACGAAATCAAACAAACAAAAAGACTCGCCCTATCACATATGTAAGGGGTGTGGAGTAATGAAAGCTCTCCCCGATGCTGATGTGTGAATGGTGCACCATATTACCACATAGCCTGCCTTCATCAAGAAAAGCTTACCCTTAGCCACGTACCAGAAGAAATGTGTGCACATGTGTGCCAAGGGACACATCTGAGAATGCTCATTTCGCATCATTCATTATGTCAAATCTTTATCAAACTAGAATTGCATGTAATTATGATAATTTCACACAGAGGAAAACCAAGGAGTTCTAGAAATGAAAAAAATGTAATTCTATACAGCATGGATTAAGCATATTTTTAAGCAAACCAAATCAGAATCATACTGTACATATCCTTTTTGTTAAGCTAAAAAGCCATATCTAGAACATCATTTGTCATATGTATATACATGATTCCCTCTATTTCTTAAATTTTATTTAATGAGCACATTCTATCATGGAAAAAAGCATAATACTCTTTCTTATTTTTGGCTATGCTTCTATTTTTTTCTGAAACTAATTCAGAAAAATGAATCACCTTTTATTATAAAAAAAAAGTAGTAATCAAACAACAAAAATACGATTCAAGACTGGTGAGGCCACTGAATTGCTTTGAAAAATAAAACATCTTTATAAAAGGACATACTTAAAGCCAAGTTTAATTTTCCAATCTCTAAAACAACAACAACAAAAAATAACTTTCATTTGTGGTTAAGAGGCACTGGGTCACAACAAGCCAGTCTAGTTTCAGGCACTAGAAATGTTTGATAAATTATAGAACATATTTTAAAGGTACATATAACTATGGGAGAAAAAAGAATAGATGACAATATCAAAATCAAGGCTTATTAAATCATAAAATATTCACACATTTTCAAGCCACAAATTTGTTGTAATGTTACTGCATATCTTAGTATGTGCGCATGCTTACTGATTAATTCAGAGGGTGAGCACCGTTGTGCTGTTGGTCAATTGGATATTCCTCTCCACACATACACAACCCATAGGAAAATGTCTCAAATTTTTTAATACTGTATCATTGTTCAGATTACAATTTACTTATTTTTTTTTTTACAAATGGAGTTGTTGTCTGTATGTTGAAAGAATAATTTTCTTCTGTGAATTGTTAATTCATCTGTTTTACCCATTTTTAAAATTTATACTTTGTACTTATCTTCTGTATTAAAGAAGGAGCCAAGAGCACTTTATTTGAAATCAGTTGTAACAATTTTTTCTGTTATATTAATTATATTTGATACTTAATGGAGCTTGCTACTTTTTAGCATCTAGAAACATTTATTTTTACAGAGTTTTGTGTATGTGTGTGTCCTGCATTCTAAATTTTAATGAGTTAAACTTTCCTTACTCCAAAATTATAAAACCCATTTCTTAGAATACTTTAATCATTTCACTCTAAAATGTATCATTTGGAGTCTATTCTGCTGTGGGATAGTTATCAAAAATACATATACTGTATTTTTTTTTTCCTTCTAAGGGTGCCCAGTTGTCCGAAGACAGTTATTTTAAACGTCCAGGCTTTACCAATTTGGTAGGCTATTTTTAGTCAATGACAAATTTTGACGTATATTTGAGCCTTTTCTGGAATTTCTATTCTATTCCAGCAGAAGGCTTCTTTATTTATGCATAATACTGTGCTGTGCTGTGCTCAGTTGCTCAGCTGCATCAGACTCTTTGTGAGTCCGTGGACAATAGCCCGTCAGGCTCCCCTGGCCTCCCCTACCTTGATAGGCAGATTTTTTACCACTGAGCCACCTGGGAAGCCCATGCATAATATTGCACTCTGCTGATCAACGGGTCTTATAACTCCTTTCCAGCACTAGCTATTTCTTGGATGAGCCCCTGCAGGAGCTCAGGCCTGGCTGGCCTCTCACTCCCTTTCTGTCCTTTGTCACATCTGGTCCCCATGAGAAGCCTGTCCCACCGCCCACTACTCATGATCTTTGCCACAAGGCTCCTGATACTTTTGAATTAACCTTCCAAATCATTCCCACTGTCACATTACTCTACGTGTTCCCTCTCTTGTAAATATTTTCTCTTCCTAATCATAAACCTTAAGAAATCACTGTTTACTAAGTAATAGGAAACAACATCCAATTTGGGGGGTCATAAGAAACTGTCTCTGAGCCAAGATTTTTAAACAATTTTTATGTTGGAGAAATTTCTCCACATTTGAAACGTATAACTCACAAAATTTTGCTTAGCATCTTTCCCATAATCTCAGCTGGACTTATTCCAGATTCTCATTTTATTGTAACTAGAGGCTGAAAGTGGAGAAGGCAATGGCACCCCACTCCAGTACTCTTGCCTGCAAAATCCCGTGGATGGAGGAGCCTGGAACGCTGCAGTCCATGGGGTCGCTGAGGGTCGGACATGACTGAGCGACTTCACTTTCACTTTTCACTTTCATGCATTGGAGAAGGAAATGGCAACCCACTCCAGTGTTCTTGCCTGGAGAATCCCAGGGACAGGGGAGCCTGGTGGGCTGCCGTCTATGGGGTCGCACAGAGTCGGACATGACTGAAGTGACTTAGCAGCAGAGGCTGAAAGTATTCACATCTTGAAGATGTAAAATAAATTTGGGGAAAATTGGTGGTAGGCTGCAAAAGAGGAAAAATTTTCTCCTACTACGATTAACCTTGGGTTAAATTTTTAAATTTTGATGTATGTTTAATACATTCATCAGCTAAATCTCAGGTTGCTTAAGAAATCAATAACACACTAATTTTGCACATAAAAATATTTGCCATCAGAATATGTATTATAACTACTACACAGATCTGTCCTCTAACTAAGACTCAAGGAACATATCATACAGAGGCTCGGCATAATGCATTCATAACAGTTAAGGTAAGAATTGGATCCGTGTCTATTTGACCGACCCAAATAATATTGTGTGTGTGTGTGTGTGTGTGCGTGTGTGTGTTCAGTCATATCCGACTCTGTAGCCTACCAGACTCTTCTGTCCATGGAATTCTCCAGGCAAGGATTCTGGAGTGGGTTGTCATTTCCTACTCCACGTGAATTTCATGAGCCAGGGATCAAACCTGTGTCTCTTGCATCTCTTGCATTGACAGACCAATTGTTTACTAACTGTAGCACCTGGGGAGCCCACAGATAATATTACTTAGCACCCTGTTCATATCTGAGAAATAAAATGCACGATGTCCTCTATTCCCTAGAGAGGCTGAAGGAAAAAATATTCTGAGTAGAGTGATAGCTTTCTGGGGAAAATTAAAAAAAAAAAAATACAACAAATCAGAGAATTCAACACGTGATGATTTTAATTAGAAATTTAAATGTGCCAGGTGGCAGAGATCTCTTGGGTAGAGATAACTACTTTTATTTAAGAGCACTTTATGTTTAGAAAGAATAGAATATTTAAAGGCCAGTTGAATTACTTTGAGGAAACAAGTAATTCCACTTACAGTAAAAATTCAAAGCCTCTCTAGTGAGAAAAATCAGCAACATTTCAAGTAAGAAAGGTAAATATGAAAATGATAGTAAGGCTTAATTCTTATTTTAAATTTAAAATTAATCATGTACAAAGGTTTTTAATATGTAAATTATTAATTTTACACATGGTAGCAAATATTTTTGTTCATTAAAGCAACTTCTATATATTTCTTATTCTATTAAATATAATTTAACATCAAATAATTATAATAAATGATGGTATTAAGTCACTTTGAAATGTCAAATAATGTAATAGCTTAAGTCTAGGTATAGATAATATTAAAGAAAACCTCATTTGAGCCCTTATATTGTAACAAAAATGGTTACATATGTCTATTCAATTTGATATTATAATAAGAGATTTAAAATAAAGTAATACATAAAATAAAGTTTTAACCATTGGAATTCAAAGAACAATTATTTTGAAAAAAAATTATAGAATTCAGGATTTATAAAATAATAAAGATAGCTTTAGTTTCAACAATGTGTTTAAATTATTTTCAAGGATTGAGTTACCAATTTTTATCAAATATACAAACATACTTGAAATATACCTTGTTTTACTCTTATGAAATTCAAACTCAAATCTTACCTATTTCATGTTATACAAGATTTCATCATCAAAATGCCACACCTGTACAATTAAAAATTATATTTTATATAGCACTGGAAATAATTTTATTCAGGTAATGAGTGAAATACTAAATGCTTCTGTTCATAAAAATGATAAAGATTGCAATTCTATTCTTTTGTATATTTTTCCTCTCTTTTAAGATTGACAATTTTAAATTAAAAGTGTCTGTTTCTTTACTCAATTTCATAATCAAATAATGAACACTATATTAAGTAAACACACATTTTCTAAGATCTATATTGCTTCCAGCAGGAAAACTAGGACTATGTTCCTAGATCATGCAATAACTATTTTCCTAGGTCTCAGTGCTTAGATCCTAGATCATGGAATGTCAGTGGGAAAGAAAAGCGGCATATGAAAGGGATGAGCCAAATTGCAACATTGTGTGCTACCAAGTCATGAGGGCTCTCCCTGTTAGCTCTACAGAGTGGAGGTGATAATGTTATCAAATTATTGGCAGAGAATTCATGGAGAAGTCACATCTAAGAGTCTGGGGTTTTTATAATACTGTGATGATTGCTTTAGTATCTTATTTCATCCCCACATTAACCATGTGATACCAAGCCAAGGTGAACTAGAGAGCAGCTTTTTTTACTGTTAAAGCAGAGAGTGAAATTTAGAAGAATAAAATTTAGCTTTTAATAAAAACAATAATAGCTAGCTTTCAAATAGACTTTCTATGAATGCCAAAACAACTTTAAGTTGCTTTATTGTATCAAATGAATTAATTCATGTTGCAATCCTAACTGTTGGTACAACTGTTAAGTCAGTTTTCCAGCCAAGTGAACTGTGGCACAGAGAGATTAAGCAATTCGCATTGTCACACAGCTGGCAAGTGAAGCCATGATTCAATTGCAGGCTATCTTGTCAGGATTGTATTTTTTGTCCATGACACTATATTTAGACTATGCTTGCATGGAAAAACTTGAAACGTAAAGGGTGGGGAAATGAGAAGCAGGGCTGGGACTCATGTTGAGTCAAGTGATGCCTGGAGTGTAATATTTAAGGAGGCAGTCACTTTAACAATGGGGCGATGCAGAATCAGCCCTGAAACTGAGTGTGTGCTCTTAGATTCTGTACTAGAGGAGTCTCATTCCTTATTTAGGTAAGACCATATCCCACTCCTGGCTCTGATGAAAGGAAAAAATGGAAAAAAGTAATCATCAATGAGTAACTCAATAACTCTACCAAAAACGATTTTTCTAGGGAGTGTGGTACAACCCTGGCAACTAAAGATTTAAGAACATTATACCGTATTAATAATTATAATTATAGGACCGTGACTTATACATAAACATATTAAAAGTAATAGGTAATTTTATCAATAAAATCATATTTAATTATCTCAAATAAAGAAGCAAACAGAAAATTTAAACAATTACTTAATATAATAGATGATAAATAACAGAGTTAGAATTCAAACTTAAGTATGATTTAAACAATAGGCACTGATTTGCAATCACAAAACCAATGTGCAAATGAGCAATGTATCCATCATTGCTAAATCTCAATATCCTAGCTCAAGAAAAGTGAGTTTAGAAACTGTTATCTGAATTATTATTATTATTTTTTGAGGAACAACAAAGACATCAGAGATGCACACAGAACACAGGGTAAAGCATGACAGAAAGTATCTCACACAGCTAGTGAACGTATTCCAGCTGACCCCTCTTTTCCCACAGTGACCCTCTTAATTGTCTCTCTCTGTATCTATTCCCACACAACTTTTCCAAAATAAAACCCTCTGATAGCCCCCACATAGCATCTTACTGAAATATGTGTATTCTATTCCCCTATGTACAATAAAATAAAAGTCTCTCATATTTTTTGTAAACTGCCTAAAAATGTGAATTGTATATAAGAACACATATGATCAAGATCGTCAAGTGATGGGAGGGAAATGAAGACTTGAAATATGTAGCTGAAAATATATAAGGAAGATAATTTCTGTTATATTAATAGTTCTACTGAAGTATGTAAAGTCATAGAGAAATGCAATAAAATTGTCAAAAAATGTAAATATCTGAGGGAATTCCCTAGCAGTCCAGTGATTAGGACTCTGTACTTTCACTGCTGTGAGCCTGAGGTTCAATCTCTGGTTGGTGTACTAAGATCCCACAAACTGTGAAACATGGCCACAAAATAATGTAAGTATTTAAAACTGAGATCACATAGCAACACTGTGGGTCTATCTTCAATAACTCCGTTTGTCTAATGTCTGTGCTGATCAGGGCATTTGGGGCTTCCCTGGTGGCTCAGATGATAAAGAATCTGCCTGCAATGCAGGAGATCTGGGTTTGATCCCTCGGTTGGTAATATCCCCTGGAGAAGGGAATGACAACCCACTCTAGTATTCTTGCCTAGGAAATCCCATGGACAGAGGAGCCTGGTGGGCTACAATCCATGAGATCAGAGAGTCAGACACGACTGAATGACTAACACTCTAACTTTTTTGACTTTGGACTGTATTCGGAAAGAATGCCCTAAAAGATATTTCAAGGGAGAGTGTATGGTGATAACACATGGATTATAAACTGAGAAAGGGGAAAGCAGAAATAATGCAATTCTTAAATTAGAAACAATTGCACTGATCATGAAAATCAACCTGGATATCCTGATACAATTTATAAAACAGACACTGATCCCTGATGGTAAAAATAAAAAGCAGATAATACATTTACCCTTTCTCACAGATGGAACACCAAGAAAAAGCACCAGAAGGTAATCTCAGTAAATTGATGGAATTTGTTCTTCTGGACTTTGCTGATGTTCCTCATCTCCAGAGGTTTTTATTTGGACTGTTCTTACTCATCTATATAATTATCTTGATGGGCAATGGCATCATATTTCTGATAACAAAACTAGACCCTGGTCTCCAGACCCCCATGTATTTTTTCCTTGGCAATTTTTCCCTTTTGGAAATCTGCTACGTGTCTGTTACACTCCCCAGAATGCTCACGAGTCTTTGGACACAAAGAAGAACGATTTCTCTAGTTGCTTGTGCCACACAAATGTGCTTCATTCTTACACTTGGGGCCACCGAGTGCTTCCTTCTGGCCGTGATGGCCTATGACCGCTACGCGGCCATTTGTAGCCCTCTGCAATATCCCCTAGTCATGAACTACAAGGTGTGTATCCAGCTAGTGGCTGGCTCCTGGATCAGTGGAATCCCAATCCAAATAGGCCAGACATGCCAGATTTTCTCTCTGCCCTTTTGTGGTTCCAACCTCCTGAACCACTTCTTCTGTGACATCCCTCCCATACTCAAGCTGGCCTGTGGGGACACTTTTCTGAATGAAATGTTGGTCTTCACAGTTGCTGCGCTGTTTGTTTTGGTTCCATTTCTGCTGATACTTGTCTCCTACGGCAAAATCATCTCCACAGTCCTTAAATTGCCATCAGCCACAAGTCGGGGCAAAGCCTTTTCCACCTGCTCCTCTCATCTTATGGTTGTGGCATTGTTCTTCGGATCAGGCCTTGTCACATATTTAAGACCCAAGACCCAAGGCTCAGCAGGAACTGACAAAGTGCTTTCCCTCTTCTACACGATTGTGACACCTGTGTTTAACCCCATGATATACAGTCTAAGGAACAAGGATGTCATGATGGCACTGAGACAATGGCCAAGCAAACACCTTAGTTCATTGAAAAAGTGACTTGTATTTCAGAACTTGATTTCTTATATATGTGTTATAAATTTTCAATAGATATTTATCTTAAACTCAATTTATCTGCCTATAAATTGGTAGTTATTACCAAAATAAAAATTACTTGTAACACTGAGAAACCTTTTTGTCTAGAGTTATACAGTTATGTATGGGTCAACAAATAGCAATATTTGCTTAGGAATTCTATAACCTTGTTGTGAAATGTTCTCTTGTATTAAGAACTTCAGACAACAATTGCTATAATATGACCAGCTGTAATACAGACTCAGTTATGTCACTTATTGGAAAGCATATTATCCAGTTCCAAGAGTTGTCACAGAAATTTTTTAAACTAATTTAGTAATGGACTTTAATTAAAATATTATGTATAGTTTGGCCTAGCAATTATTCTACAGAGAAAGAATTTCTTAGAGTGAAAAGTACCTCTCATTAGGAATGTAGTTTAATAAATGATGTTGTATAATGATATTAGTAATTATTAGGCATATATCAGATTAAATTCATAATATGATTTGTTGAGTTGATAAAACAAAAGATATTATTGAAATCTTTACATATAATAAGATGAGCTTGGAAAAATTGATGGGAATATTCATAAGTCATGGTTTTTTAATATATTTTCCTAGAGATGATAGTGGGGTTAGGAAAGTTAGGGGAAAAGGGAAAGGATTTAAATTTTTGTAAAAGTATCTTCCAAGATGGGGAAACAGTGGAAACAGTGTCAGACTTTATTTTTCTGGGCTCCAAAACCACTGCAGATGGTGACTGTAGCCATGAAATTAAAAGACACTTACTCCTAGGAAGGAAAGTTATGACCAACTTAGATAGCATATTCAAAAGCAGAGACATTAGTTTGCCAACAAAGGTTCATCTAGTCAAGGCTATGGTTTTTCCTGTGGTCATGTATGGATGTGAGAGTTGGACTGTGAAGAAGGCTGAGAGCTGAAGAACTGATGCTTTTGAACTGTGGTATTGGAGAAGACTCTTGAGAGTCCCTTGGACTGCAAGGAGATCCAACCAGTCCATTCTGAAGGAGACCAGCCCCGGGATTTCTTTGGAAGGAATGATGCTAAAGCTGAAACTCCAGTACTTTGGCCACCTCATGCGAAGAGTTGACTCATTGGAAAAGACTCTGATGCAGGGAGGGATTGGGGGCAAGAGGAGAAAGGAACGACAGAGGATGAGATGGCTGGATGGCATCACTGACTTGATGGACATGAGTCTGAGTGAACTCCAGGAGTTGGTGATGGACAGGGAGGCCTGGCATGCTGCGGTTCATGGGGTCGCAAAGAGTCAGACACGACTGAGTGACTGATCTAATCTGATCTGATCTGATAAAAGCACAAGTATTGTACACCTTAAACCTTACATATATACACATATTAGAAATGGTCAATACAAAAATAATCATCGTTGTTAATTATGGAAATCACAGAGTAAATCATTCTGTTTTTCCCTTTGTTTTATTGAAATTGTGCAGTTAATTACAATAAACTTGTGCTATTCAGGTAATCAAAATAACAAACAATAAATTTGTATTCATTCTGAACAAGGAAAATCTCAATTATTAGTTGTGTGTGCTATTTCTGTAGTTACATATTTTTCAAAATTCCATGTGTATATAATAATCCTTCATATAGACAAGCAACAGGTCATTGCAGAAATATGACCTGTCTCCATTACTCAAAGTTAAAAAATATGATGAAGCTTGAACCGTTGCTTTTAAAGTTTATTCCCATAAAAATATTTGTCAGTTTTGTTCACATTTACATGGAGCTGGCTATTTCCAGATGGATAGGGAGGTGCAGTACCACTTTCTCCTTGGAAGAAAGCAACCAGATGACATGTGACCAATTCTGATAATGCAGTGAAGAAGGAAAAACCAACTCTTATTGAGAACCAAACAAACAATGAATCACTAAGATTCTCAGATAATACAGCCATCATAACCTACTAAAATCTAATGGAAGCGATTGAATACAGGAGGTTAAAAGAAAGAGAACTATAATAACAGCAACATCAAAATTCCAGGAAAATTTCTAGGCAGAAATTGGATAAATCCTGAAACTATCCATATGTTGAAAAGATTGAGACAGAAATTAAGAAATCCTCTCTTTTTTCTCTCCCTCCTGCCTAATTAAAAAAAAAAAAAAAACATTTTTAGAGAGAAGAGATAACTAATGGGGGGGGGACAACATTTAAAAATATTGATATATCAAACGAATGTGACTGGATCTCTCTCCTTTTATAGAGAAGGGTAAATAAGAGTGACATCTTGGAGCATTATGACATTTTTGGGTAGATACTGAAGTTTTACAAGCTAAAAATGTCAGTGGACAGCTTCAGAAATTATTTTCACTTTGGTTTGGCAACTAACAAACCATATCTAAACTAGTTACCACATTCAATGGTAATAGCTTGCCAAAAATCTGTATCTGTATCACTTGTTTTTCAAACACAGTGAATGTGTGCAAATACTACCAATGCTTTGTAAATTATAAATACCAATACAATATTGTAAAGTAATTAGCCTCCTATTAAAATAAATAAATTTAAATTAAAAAAATAAACAAAAATTAAATATCTTTATTAGCAAGATAATCTTTTGCTACTACTTTGCATTGTACTATTCCCAGAATAAGTCACTTATAATTCTGATAAACTAAGCACACACAATTTTATTATTTAGAAACACAAAAACAGATATTCATTTATGTAGGTACACATGCTTGTCTGTGTGTGTCTATGTGTGTACTTTAGGATAATATTGCTTTTGTGGACCGAAGTCAACTGACAACGAAGGATGGGAAGGTCAGTAACATGTGCAAAGTCTTTCCAAGATTAGTAGACTGATTAGGGGAAAGTGAAAAGTGAATATGTCTTCATTGTGCATCTGGATTGTATTAATAGCTATGGATTCTTTGCTGGAAAAGAATATTCGGGGAGTAATGGTAGACATCTTCTCTTTCTTTCCTTCTTTGAAAGGTATCTGTATATTTATATTTATATAGGTATCATATGAATAATTGTTTCTTGGAATAGTGTATTGGTATATGTAACCTTATTGATAAACTATTTCTTTAGCTGTGACATGAAAGCGTGTAAGCTTATTTCACTACCATATAATTAGTACAGAGAACATATATGGAAATAGAATAATAGAATTAGAAGATAAAGAGAAAGTGAACATATGGTCTAAGGGAAGAGTTGGAAAAAATATAAATTATGAAACAAACTTTTAGAGAGATGATGTTGAAATTTCAAAAAGAAAGATGATTGTGCTTTGCTATAATAAGCTTTACACAAAAAACATATACATATTTATATATGTGCATTTATATTTTGTGTTTAAAGCATTTAGATAGATGATAGATACATAGATAAAAAGAGTTTGTGTATGTGCATGCAACAACACAGATGAGAACTTTTCTAGGTGGATTCGTTGAACTAATTATATTTAGAATGATTA
Source organism: Bos grunniens (assembly GCF_055505025.1). Taxonomy (NCBI): domain Eukaryota; kingdom Metazoa; phylum Chordata; class Mammalia; order Artiodactyla; family Bovidae; genus Bos; species Bos grunniens. Next base: position 79,245,855 of record NC_141179.1, on the reverse strand, counting down.
AGTTTGTCATATATGGCCTTCCCCAGTGGCTCAGTGGTAAAGAATCTGACTGAGGTGCAGGAGCTGCAGGAGACGTGAGTTTGATCCCTGAATTGGGAAGATATCTTGGAGAAGGACATGGCAACCCATTCCAGTATTCTTGCCAGGAAAATCCCACGGATAGAGGAGCCTGGCTATCTACAGTCCATAGGGTGGCACAACCAGACACAACTGAAGTGACTTAGCATGCACACACAAGGTTGTCACACACACACACACACACATATATATATGTATATAGTTGTTGCTATTCAGTCGCTCAGTTGGGTCTGACTCTTTGTGAGTCCACAGACTGCAGCATGCCAGGCTTCCCTGTCCTTCACTATCTCCTGGAGCTTGTTCAAACTCATGTCCATAGAATTGGTGATGCCATCCAACCATCCTGAACTCTGTCATCCCCTTGTCCTCCTGCCTTCAATCGTTCCCAGCATCAGGGTCTTTTCTAAAGAGTTGGCTCTTCGCATCAGGTGGCCAAAGTATTGGAGCTTTAGCTTCAGCATCAGTCCCTCCAATGAGTATTGAGGATTGATTTCCTTTAGGATTTACTGGTTTGATCTTCTTGCAGTCCAAGGGACTCTCAAGAGTCTTCTCCAACACTCCAGTTTAAAAGCATCAATTCTTTGGCACTCAGTCTTCCTTATAAAATGTGTCTTTGAGGGTCATTATTCTGTGACAGCCATACTTGACAAAACAAAGAATCAATTAATAACTGCCTCACATTTTGGATTTCCATACTGAAAGTATATGTAAACATCAACAAACCACTGAATATCTAGAAGAAACGGAGTAGCCATCATAGTCAACAAGAGTCTGAAATCCAGTACTTGGATGCTATCTCAAAAATGACAGAATGATCTCTGTTCATTTTGAAGGCAAACCATTCAATATCACAGTAATCCAAGTCTATTCCCCCACCAATAATGCTGAAGAAGCTGAAGTTGAATGGTTCTATGAAGAACTACAAGACCGTCTAGAACTAACACCCAAAAAAAGATGTCCTTTTCATTATGGGGGACTGGAATACAAAAGTAGGAGGTCAAGAAACACCTAGAGTAACAGACAAATTTGGCCTTGGCGTACAGAATGAAGCAGGGCAAAGGCTAATAGAGTTTTGCCAAGAGAACACACTGGTCATAGCAAACACCCTCTTCCAACAACACAAGAGAAGACTCTACACATGGACATCACCAGATGGTCAACACCAAAATCAGATTGATTATGTTCTTTGCAGCCAAAGATGGAGAAACTCTATACAGTCAGCAAAAATAAGACCAGGAGCTGACTGTGGCTGAGATCATGAGCTCCTTATTACCAAATTCAGACTTAAAATCAGGAAAGTGGGGAAAACCACTAGACCATTCTGGTATGACCTAAATCAAATCCCTTATGACTATACAGTGGAAGTGAGAAATAGATTTAAGGGACTAGGTCTGATAGAGTTCCTGATGATCTATGGATGGAGGTTCATGACATTGTACAGGAGACAGGAATCAAGACCATCCCCAAGAAAAAGAAATTCAAAAAACAAAATGGCTGTCTGAGGAGACCTTACAAATAGCTGTAAAAAGAAGAGAAGTGAAAAGCTAAGGAGAAAAGGAAAGATATACCATTTGAATGCAGAGTTCCAAAGAATAGCAAGGAGAGATAAGAAAGCCTTCCTCAGTGATCAATGCAAAGAAATAGAGGAAAACAATAGAATGGGAAAGACTAGAGATCTCTTCAAGAAAATTAGAGATATATTTTTAAAACATATATTTAATATTAATGAAGAATATATTTCACTACAGTTTCACAGGTCTTATTAGTAATAGGTTTTGTTTCTTTAGGGAATTGGAAAAATAAGAGGACATAGAATCCTGTTTATACATAAGGAAACAAAAGTCAAAAAGTGAAATAATGGTACTTCGGATTGAATCATTCCCACAGATGAAATATGAAGAGATGAAAGCAGAAGACAACATATCCACAGTTATACAATTTGTTCTCCTGGGGTTTTCTGACCTTCCAAACCTCCAAGGGTTACTCTTTGGAGTGCTCTCCATAATTTGCAGCATTATCTTAACTGGAAATAGTCTCTTAATAATAATAACTTGGCTTGACCCAGCTCTGCAGAAACCCATGTATTTTTTCTTGGCAAATTTTTCCTCCTTGGAAATTTGTTACGTGTCCGTCACTTTCCCTAGGATTCTGGTGAACCTTTGGACTCAGAACAGAAGCATTTCTATGTTGGCCTGTGCTGCCCAAATGTGCTTCTTCCTTAGCCTCGAACCACTGAGTATTTCCTCCTGGCAGTAATGGCCTATGACCGCTGTGTGGCCGTCTGTGACCCTCTGCACTATCCCCAGGTCATAACCCCAAAGACGTGCCTCTAGCTGGCTGTGGACTCTGGGATCAGTGGAATCCCATTGCAGATAGGGCAAACGTGTTGGATCTTTACTCTGCATTTCAGTCATTCGAACCAGATTAACCATTTCTGTGACGTAATCCCCATTCTGAAGCTGGCCTGCGGAGACACTTCTGTGCAGGAACTGTCAGTCTATGCAGTAGTTCTGCTGGGTGCTGCAGTGCCTTTTATGTTAATACTTGCCTCTTACAGTAAAATCATTTCCACTATTCTGAGGTTGCCAACAGCCAGAAGAGCCAAAGCCTTCTCCAAGTGCTCTTCTCAGCTGTTGGTTGTGCTTTTATTTTTGATCTGCTGCCATTGCCTACTTCAGGCCCAAATCCAGTCACTCTGCAGGAACTGACAGACTGCTCTCCTTGTTCTACACCATAGTGACTCTGGTGTTAAATCCCATGATATACAGCCTTGGGAACAAGCATGTGATTGCAGCATTGAGACAATTGTTACTTAAAATATAGATTGAAGGCAGGAGGAGACGGGGACCACAGAGGACAAGATGGTTGAATGGCATCGCTGACTCAATGGACAACAGCTTGAGCAAACTCTAGGAGATGGTGAAGGACAGGGAAGCCTGGCATGCTGCAGTGCATGGGGTTACACAGAGTTGGACTGCACTGAGTGACTGAAAACAATAAAAGTATAGTGTGATGAGTATATTTATAAATGTTTTAAGTGTTTGCCACACAATTATCAGAGAAAGGTTTTAAATATCTATAATTTCCCCTTAAAAACGTAACCATTTCTAGCTTATAAGATACTTTAGATAGTTTAAAATAATCCACCATTGATGATGCTTAAATATTTATTGGGCTTCCCTGGTAGCTCAGACAGTAAAGAATCTGCCTGCAATGCAGGAGACCTGGGTTCGATCCCTGGATTGGGAAGATCCCCTGGAGGAAGGAATGGCTACCCACTCCAGTGTTCTTGCCTGGAGAATCCCCATAGACTGAGGAGCCTGGCAGGGTAATTAGTGAAAGGATCTTCAATATTTCATACCTAAATAATCCTCTATTGCGAATAAAGAGTAATGTTCGTTACATACTTTATGAAAAAACAAAACAGAATTCAAGTTGTTAAGACTTTTGGCTTAAATATACCTTAAAACATGCAAGATTCCTTATATTTTTCCATTCTTATTGTTGGCACTTTTTGCTTCAATTGCATGGAAACTGACCAGTAGCAGTTAAACAATGACTATTTGAAGGAGGAATTGAACAAGTGAATGAGCAAGTGCATATTACCATGCCCTATGTCAGAGCCCTGGAAAAATCTAGAGACTTCATTTCATATTGATGTATGGCAAAACCAATACAATATTGTAAAGTAATTAACCTCCAATTAAAATAAATAAATTTATATTTTTTAAAAAAAGAAAAAAAAAGAGATTTAGATGAGAAAAAAAAAATCTAGAGACTTCAAAGAATCAATAGACACTAGGAGTATTTCTATTTAGCCCACTATACCCTCATGAGGAATTACTTCAATCATCATACCAAAAGAAAAATTTTCATGTACTGAGTACTTTTCCTAACTGCACATTATAGAAGGATCTCCCTGTTTGTCTCAACACTTTTACTTTGTACATATTTCTATATTCTATGTAGCAATTTTGGCCCCAAAATAATCTGCTTTTAATTATTTCATCTTTTTCATCACTGCCTTCCAAACTACCCCTATGCTAATTCATATTTTAAAAATAAAATATAGATGCTTTTTTTGATAACAAGTACTTTATTTTTTTATTTTCTTTTTTTGCATTTATTATTTTTTATTATAAATTTATTTATTTTAATTGGAGACTAATTACTTTACAATATTGTATTGGTTTTGCCATACATCAACATGAATCCGCCACGGGGATGGGGAAATATATGTGCTTTTAATGTGGAAAAAATGTTAGAAGTTATTTTCAGAATTACACAAAGCTTCCACAATTGCATTTACATTAGTGTGCCTTGCCTAATCCTCTATATTTTTAACCTACTCTAAGTGATATAATTTTTAAACCTTTGAACTGATATTCACCAGGAAAATGAGCATCTGTCAATAGAATCATTAACAGGTATCCTCCCAATTCCATTCAGATGGCACGGTAGTAAAAAATCTGCCTGCCAGTGCAGGAGATGCAAGAGACACGAGTTTGATCCCTGGGTTAGGAAGTTCCCCTGGAATAGGAAAGAGCAACTCACTCCAATCTTCTTGCTTGTAAAATTCCACGAACAGAGGAGCTTGGTGGGTGCTCACAAAGAGTCAGATACAACTGAGCACACACACGCACATAAGCACAATCAGCAACTCATTTAGAGAATACGTTGGCTGAAAGTTCTTTTAACAATTATGCTCTTTTGCTATTATAGTTATAATTGTACACATGTATATAAGGCAATGTTGGCTCCTGTTTTGAAGCTGGTTATGTTTCACTTCTCAGTCCATTTGCTTCCTTTACCATTTAGGTTGTAAAGATGATGTACTAGGTTTAGTTACTTATGCGGTTTATCATAGTGTCTATATGTATATATACCTTCTAGTTAAATGTTTAGTATGTTTATATACTTTTATATATAGTCCCTAATGTAACCTAGGATGATGATAGAGATGACAAAGATGATGATCTAGATGGAGAAAACAATAGTAGTTTTGTTTCTGAAATTTAGGAAAGCAGGAATCACAGCACCATGGAAATAGTGCTGTGCCCAAGTTCACATTTCATGTGTAAAATAAATGATTAAATTATATATATACCTTTTCTGTTTCAAACAATTCCGCATTTACATTGTTACATAACATTGAGCAGCACTCCCTGTGCAATAGGCAGGTCTTTCTTGGACATCCATTTTAAATACAGCAGTGTGTATCTGTCACTTTTTTTTTTTTTTAGATTCTGCAAGTAAATTATATAATATGATATTTCTCTTTCTATGTCTGACCACACTCAGTATGACAATCTCTAGGTCCATCCATGTTCTTGCAAATGGAATCATTTCATATTTTTAACAGCTGAATAATAAACTGGGGAAAATTCTGAAAGAGATGGGAATACCAGACCACTTGATCTGCCTCTTGAGAAATCTGTATGCAGGTCAGGAAGCAACAGTTAGAACTGGACATGGAACAACAGACTGGTTCCAAATAGGAAAAGGAGTATGTCAAGGCTGCATATTGTCACCCTGCTTATTTAACTTATATGCATAGTACATCATGAGAAACGCTGGGCAGGATGAAGCACAAGCTGGAATCAAGATTGCCGGGAGAAATATCAATAACCTCAGATATTTAGATGACACCACGCTTATGGCAGAAAGTGAAGAAGAACTAAAGAGCCTCTTGATGAAAGTGAAAGAGGAGAGTGAAAAAGTTGGCGTAAAGCTCAACATTCAGAAAACAAAGATCATGGCATCTGGCCCATCACTTCATGGGAAATAGATGGGGAAACAGTGGAAACAGTGCCAGACTTTATTTTTTGGGGCTCCAAAATCACTGCAGATGGTGATTGCAGCCATGAAATTGAAAGACGCTTGCTTACTCCTTGGAAGGAAAGTTATGACTAACCTAGCTGCTAAGTTGATTCAGTCGTGTCCGACTCTGTGAGACCCCATAGACGGCAGCCCACTAAGCTCCTCTGTCCCTGGGATTCTCCAGGCAAGAATATTGGAGTGGGTTGCCATTTCCTTCTCCAATGCATAAAAGTGAAAAGTGAAAGTGAAGTCGCTCAGTCGTGCCCGACTCTTAGCGACCCGGTGGACTGCAGCCTACCAGCCTCCTCGGTCCATGGGATTTTCCAGGCAAGAGTACTGGAGTGGGTTGCCATTGCCTTCTCCAACCTAGACAGCATGTTGAAAAGCAGAGACATTACTTTGTCAACAAAGGTCCATCTAGTCAAGGCTATGGTTTTTCCAGTGGTCATGTATGGATGTGAGAGCTGGACTATAAAGAAAGCTGAGCACAGAATTGATGCTTTTAAACCGTGGTGTTGGAGAAGACTCTTGAGAGTCCCTTGGACAGCAAGGAGATCCAACCAGTCCATCCTAAAAGAGATCAGTCCTGGGTGTTCATCGGAAGGACTGATGTTTAAGCTGAAACTCCAATACTTTGGCCACCTGATGTGAAGAGCTGACTCATTGGAAAAGACCCTGATCCTGGGAAAGATTGAGGGCAGGAGGAGAAGGGGACAACAGAGGATGAGATGGCATCACCGACTCAATGGACATGAGTTTAGGTAAAATCCGGGAGTTGGTGATGGACAAGGGAGGCCTGGCGTGCTGCGGTTCATAGGGTCACAAAGAGTGGACACGAGTGAGTGACTGAACTGAACTGAATGTCAGGTTTTGGCACCATTAATGTGTATGTTATAATTGACATTTTGGATGTTCCAAGGGAAGTGTGTTTTCCTTTTCTGTGCATGCATTTAACCCAACTTCATATGATGTCTGAACTTCTGTGGACATAGACACCTGTGAATATAGATGCATTTCATAAGCATCTTGTAAGAATTTAATATATTCACAAGTCAGTGGGAAGAGTAGTAAGAAAGGCCCTGGAGTGACCTACTGATATTTCAAAGAAAACTATTGTATGTTTCTGTGAGTGTGGCTTTCATAATTATGATATTCCACAGCTAGATATTTGATGATCTGAAAGCAGTTGTTTGACAAATATCATACATTTTAAATAATATTTCATTTTGTAATCTATTTTTTGTTGTTGTATAATTCTAACATGTAAAAGCATTGTTAAACCTGCAGGCTTTGCACATTTTCTTATAACTTGGTTCACAACAACTATGACTCCTTCATCATTACTTGAAATAGTAGCCCAAAGATAAAAATGATTTCAAGAGATATTATTAATAATACCTGTATCTGTACTGATCTGCACTTATTTTCAATCTATTTTTGTTATGAATATTCATACAGTCTTAATAAGCTCCTACATCTAAAATTTTATCAAGATAAAGTCAGCAAAATGTTTATAAAAGGTCTCTAAAGGAAGAGTACGTTGTCCCAATTGCCTTCACAAATATAAAGTGAAAGTCAAAGTCAGTCCATTGTTTCCTACTCTTTGGGACCCTGTGGACTATACAGTACATGGGATTCTCCAGGCCAGAATACTGGAGTGGGTAGCCTTTCCCTTCTCCAGGGGATCTTCCCAACCCAGGGATTGAACCCAGGTCTCCCACACTTCAGGGGGATTCTTTACCAGCTGAGCCACAAGAGTAACCAAAGAATATTGAAGGTGTTAGCCTATCCCTTCTCCAGCAGTCTTCCTCACCCAGGAATGGAACTGAGGTCTCCTGCATTGCAGGCAGATTCTTTACCAACTGAACTATTAGGGAAGCCCAAATAGAAAATACAAGCTAAAAGGGAAAACATTTGAAAGTTGTATATATCAAATTAGAAATATATAGAAAGATTATGCAAATAATTCTCAAAGCCAACAGGAAGAAAAGAAGCAATCTAACATCAAATGTAGGAGATTTTTTTTCTTCATTGGTGTATCATTGCTATTTAATATTGCGCTAGTTTCTACTGTATAATGAAGTGAATTAGCTATATCTATACATATGTTCCCTCCCTCCGACCCCTGACATCCCATCATCTAGGTCATCACTGAGCATTGAGTTGAGCTCCTTGTGCTTTAAAACAGGTTCCCACTAGCTCTCTGGCCATCATCAAAAAATAAACAAACAAGAAATGCTAGAGAGGGTATAGATAAAAAGGAACCCTCTTGTACTGTTGGTGGGAACTTAAATTGATACAGCCACTGTGCACACCAGTATGGAGGTTCCTTAAGAAACTAATATAGAACTGCCATTGACCCAAGAATTCCACTACTGGGCATATATCCTGAGAAAACCATAATTCAAAAAGATACATGCACCCCAATGTTCATTGGACTGTTATTTACAATAGCCAGGACATGGAAGTAATCTAAATGTCCACTAAATGTACAAAACTCTTAAATAGTTTACTAAAGCAGGTAGCAGAAGTCAAATAATCACATAAAGGACAGTCACTCCCATTAGTCATTATCAAAATGCAAATGAAAACAAAACTGAGATTATGCTACACATGTATTTCAATTGTTAGAATTAAAATAAAACAAATCACAGAATGGTATAATTCAAAATTGGTGTGTACATATTAACACTTGAATAGCTTTCATTGCATGAGCATCAAATTTCTAAACTATGTCTTTAACTATTAATCTTCATAAGAGTATAAATCTATTACTACTTCCTATAGTTAAATCTAATATTTTTCTCTATTGTATTTTGTGAGTTTGTGTCTGTGTGTGTCTGTTTGTAGGGTGTGGTACAGAAAATACTGTTCTATTACCTTATAGTCTCTGTACTGAGAGTTGCCACAATTAACTTGGGGGCATTCTTGGCTTGGGAGACAGTATAGTAACTTCTCGAAGTTATAGTTTATGACAACTGAGGGAAGTTGATAGAAATTGGAGTCTTGGCTGGACTCACGGCAGCACAGCTAGAAATATTTGCATCCTCTCTTCCAGTTTAGCATGATGTTGTAACTAATGTTGATATGAGGGGTCATGCCTGGAAATTCAGTGTTCTGTTTCCGGTTTGTACATCTGAAAAGGAGTGAGTGAACGTTCCTCTGCATCCCCTGTAGTCTGGGAGGTGGTGAGGACTACCCGGCTCATATGGATGGAGAGATGGAAGATCTGTATTGAAGATGACACAGCTGCCCCGATAGTCCTGGATTTCTTATTGCAGAACACTTAATGAAAGAGAAATAAAATTCCCTGTAAGACAGTGTATGCTGCTAAGTCACTTCAGTCGTGTCCGACTCTGTGCGACCCCATAGATGGCAGCCCACCAGGCTCCCCTGTCCCTGGGATTCTCCAGGCAAGAACACTGGAGTGGGTTGCAATTTCCTTTTCCAATGCATAAGAGTGAAAAGTGAAAGTGAAGTCGCTCAGTCGTGTCCGACTCTCAGCGACCACATGGTCTGTAGCCCACCAGTCTCCTCCATCCATGGGATTTTGCAGGCAAGAGTACTGGAGTGGGGTGCCATTGCCTTCTCCGAAGACAGTGTATATTTACGTCTTTTTAGACCGTCTTTATTTTATAAAAATAATATATCATCATAAATTATTGTTTTACAATGCTTATATTTCTTAGTAATTACAAAATCCAGGAAGAGAGAGAATTTAGAGAACATGTGGTATAGACAGGTATGGTTTTGCTTGTTGTACCAAACTTCTTGAGTGACAGGCAGAAAGGTTTAGTTCAATTAGAAAATGACCTGGGGAAGAAGTTGATCCCAAGAGTAAGAATAATTCCTATTTAAAGAGCACTATTTGTTATGAAGATAGAAGATATTTTAGAGGGTGGTTAAGCCTGTTATCAAATACCTGGTGTCAAGAATTGCCTAACTACCAAAAAAAACCTTCAACAGTTCTATCAGCTTTTAACTCAATAGCTCAATTAATAAAGGTAAGCATTATATTTAGCTTCAATCTAAACAGGTAAGCATGATTCATTTTTGTCCAATGTAGAATTTAGTTTGAAATGTACCTATTTATATGTAGCATCAGGCAAAAAACACTCATTTCAGAAAATTTAGCAAGGAAACTTTTGTTGTTATTATTCTTTTATTTCAAAACCCTGATTCAGATAGCCTTTTTACTTTTCTGACCCACATCATTATATTATCAAATAAAAAATTACAAAAGTACTTTATAATATAGTGGGCCACTATATCAAAGTTTACCAACCTCTACATCATCACTATCATAATCATTTAAACACTAACCTTTATTAAGTGATTGGTATGTTTTAAGTATGTATTTAAGACTTTTGCATGTATTAAACCTGGGGATATCTCATTAAAGTTAATGTATATAACTAAGGAATAAGATAGCAAATGAACTTTGTTAAAAGGATTTTGCACCCTATTAACATCAAATACTGTTTGTTAAAAATAACTTTTATGGTAACTGAATCTGACAATACAAAAGAGATTTTGGTATGTTTTCATTTTAATCTTTAGAAACTTCAAACAAGGAATTCAGTTCACTTCAGTTCAGTTCAGTCGCTCAGTTGGGACCGACTCTTTGTGAACACATGGAAGGCAGCACACAAGGAATTAGACTTCTGAAGTCACCAGTTTTAGACTTTTACTTCCTATCTTCAATTCGATTTTACAAACCTGCTTTCAATAGCACCACATACATTTTAATGTTACATGATGTACATGCTTATTATAATCCTCACACAGTTGAAAGACCAGAAAAGCAAACATGAATTATTTGGATAAAAACAAAAGTGGCTACATAACCTGAACAATTTTGTGGCTCTTCTTTCTGAGTGTAGTAGTAGTACTATCTGAAAGATTCCAGAAGTTGGAAACCAGCAGAAACATTGCAAGATTTGAGAAGGAAAATTTTGATGAGATTGAGTTTATAAAACTAAGAGTAACTTGGGTAGGATTTGAATAACTTTAATATTTCTTACTTTAAATATGATTTTACATTGATAATTCCACTTAAGATTCATAAAATCTTGCTCCATTTGACAAAGAAAAGCAAAGTTAAGAATAAAAAAAGGTTTCAGTAAATTAAGAACATGGTATTTTTTATTGCAAGTTCTGTTTTTTTTTTTTGTTTTTTTTTTTTTTTACTTCTTCTGGCTATTTTTTGAACCCGAGTTTCCGTATGATTTCCAAATGTACTACCCTGTGTGAAAAAGTGAAAGTGTTAGTCACTCAGTTATGTCCGACTCTTTGCAACCCCATGGACTGTAACCCACCAGGCTACTCTGTTTATGGAATTCTCCAGGCAAGAATACTGGAGCAGGTAGCCATTCCCTTCTCCAGGAAATCTCCTTGACCTAGGGATATTAAAATGTACTATCCTACTTCAACAGAAAGGAATAATTTAGATAGAAGTCCAAAAAATGAGAGAAGACCTTATATCAAAAGAAGATTCAATTTAAAAAAAAAAAAAAAACAACAACTGACGGTAGTTTTTGAAGGCAGAGGTTAACTCATCAAATGTAGGGCGTGATGCATACTGAACTGAAAATATTGATGGCTCATTCAACAAGCAATTTTAATCAGTATCCAAGTATTACACTCTAATTTGAATTAAATAGGGGAATAAACATGGAAAAGGATGTTAGGATAAGGTAGTGAAAAAAATAGGCACTGTTTCATAGTCTTATACACATAATATCATATCTTAATAATGTCACCTATCAGACCCTCATTTCTGATCATTCTAAAGACACAGTTAAAACATTTTTATATTTCTTAAAATCACATTTTCATTGGGAAAATTCTATAATAATGAGTTAAGTTTAAATACCTTCTGATCCTTAATATATACTATATTAAAATATAGGGGAGGAGCCAAGATGGCGGAGGAGTAGGACAGGGAGAACACTTTCTCCCCCACAAATTCATCAAAAGAGCATTTAAACGTCGAGTAAATTCCACAAAACAACTTCTGAATGCTGGCAGAGGACATCAGGCACCCAGAAAAGCAACCCAACTCTTCGAAAGGAGGTAGGAAAAAATATTAAAAACAAAAAAAAAGAGACAAAAGAGGGAGGGACGGAGTTCCGTCCCGGGAAGGGAATCTTAAAAAGAGAGAAGTTTCCAAACACCAGGAAACCTTCTCACTGCCGAATCTGTGCCGAGCTTTGGAAGCACAGAGGGCAACATAACAGGGAGAAAAAATAAATAAACAATTAAAACTCGCAGATTGCGAGCCCTACGGTAACTCCCCCAGCAGAGAAGCAGCGCAGATGCCTGCATCCGCCATTAGCAAGCCGGGGCTGGGCAGGGAGGCGCGGCGTGGGCTGCATCACTGAGAGTAAGAATCTGGCCTGAATACCCTGAGCGCTATCTGAGCGAAATAATTTGGGCTAGCAAACCAGACTGTGGGATATCTACCACGCGAAAAGCCAGCCCTAACCTAAGACCGCCAGGCCCGCGCAGGGAACAAAGGACTGAACAGAGATAGCCGGCTGCAGATCTTCCCCCTCCGGTGACAGGCAGCCAGAGCCGGAAGGGGGCAATCGCAGTCCCAGAGAGACATTATCTATAAAACTGTAAGCAGGCTTCTTGGCTAACTAAAACTTCTTGGGGGTCTGGACGGTCAACATCTGCCTGAGAAGGTGCGCCGGTTTTAACACCCAGATAACCGAGTGGCGGGGAGGCGATAAGTCGCAGCATTGGCGCTCGCCAAACACCTCATCACCTGAGCTGCTCGGACCTGGGAAGAGCACAAAACGCAGGCCCAACTGAGTCTGCGCCTCTGAGGACTACCCGAGTGCCTGAACCTGAGCGGCTTGGACCTGGGAGGTGCATGCAGCCCAGGGCCAGCCTCGGATTGTTCCCGGCGGAACAACCTAGAGTCCGAGCAGTGCGGACAGGGAGGCTACACGCGCCGTGAGCAGGGGCAGACCCAGGGTGGCTGAGGCACTGAGAGCCCACGCCAGTGTTATTTGTTTGCAGCATCCCTCCCTCCCTCCCTCCCCACAGCGCGACTGAACAAGTAAGCCTAAAAAAAAAAGAAAAAAAAGTGTCCTCCACCGTGCCCTTTGTGTCAGGGCGGAAACCAGATACTGAAGAGACTAGCAAACAGAAGAAGATATAACAGAGGAAAACGCCTTGGAAGCTACAGGCAATAGATCAAAACCCTGTGGTTACTACGGACTACATAGGAAGGGGCCTATAGATCTTGAGAAATATAAATCTGACCAAGGAACTAGCCAAAAATGAACTGAACCGACAACACCCACAAAAAAAAAAAAAAAAGTCCTAGATATATTTTTATTATTTTTACGATCATTCTTTCCTTTTTTTTTAATTAAAAAAAATTTTTTTAAGCCCTCTATTGTTCCTTTAAATTTCACTTTTATAACCTATTACTTTGCAAAAAAAAAAAAAAAAAAAGACCCTATTTTTTTCTTCTTCAGCAAACTTCATATATATATATTTTATAATTTTTTGACCTTGTTTTTTGTTTGTTTTTGTTTTTGTTTTTTTTCTTCTTTTCTTTAACATTGTATTTTTGAAATTCCAAACTCTACTCTAGATTTTTAATTTTCACTTTTTGGTATATTTTATCAATTTTGTACCTATAGTTTTTTTTTTTTTTTAATATAATTTCTGACTTTTTTTTTTTTTCCTTCTCTGTTTCTTTCTCTTCTTCTTTTATATAACATTGTATATCTGAAACTCCAAACTTTACTCTAGATTTTTAATTTATGCTTTTTGGTATTTGATATCAATTTTGTACCTGTATTTTCTTTATAATTTTTGTGACATTGTTCGTATTTGTTTGTTTGTTTTCTCTCTTTATTTTTCTTCTTCTTCTTCTTTTTTTTTTTTTTTTTAACATTGTATTTTTGAAATTCCAAACTCTACTCTAGATTTTTAATTTTTGCTTTCTGGTATTAGTTATCAATTTTGTACCTGTACTTTCTTTATAATTTTCGCGACCTTGTTTGTTTTTGTTTGTTCGTTTTTTCTCTCTTTCTTTTCCTTCTTCTTTTCTTTAACATTGTATTTTTTAAATTCCAAACTCTACTCTAGATTTTTAATTTTTGCTTTCTGGTATTAGTTATCAATTTTGTACCTGTATTTTCTTTATAATTTTCGCGACCTTGTTTGTTTTTGTTTGTTCGTTTTTTCTTTCTTTTCCTTCTTCTTCTCTTTAACATCGTATTTTTGAAATTCCAAACTCTACTCTAGATTTTTAATTTTTGCTTTCTGGTATTAGTTATCAATTTTGTACCTGTACTTTCTTTATAATTTTCGCGACCTTGTTTGTTTTTGTTTGTTCGTTTTTTCTCTCTTTCTTTTCCTTCTTCTTTTCTTTAACATCATATTTTTGAAATTCCAAACTCTACTCTAGATTTTTAATTTTTGCTTTTATGTATTTGTTACCAATTTTGTACCTTTAAGGACCCAAACTTCAGGACCCATTTTTCACTAGGGAGTGAGATTACTGGCTTGACTGCTCTCTCTCCCTTTGGACTCTCCTTTTTCTCCACCAGGTCGCCTGTGTCTCCCCCCTAACCCCTCTCTACTCTACCCAACTCTGTGAAATTCTGTGTGTTCCAGACGGTGGAGAACACTTAGGGAACTGATTACTGGCTGGATCTGTCTCCCTCCTTTTCATTCCCCCCTTTTATCCTTCTGGCCACCTCTGTTACCTTCCTCCTTCTTCTCTTCTCTGTATAACCCCGTGAACATCTCTGAGTGGTCCAGTTGTGGAGTGCACATAAGGAAGTGACTACTGGCTAGCCCACTCTCTCCACTATTGATTCACCTCATCTCATTTGGGTCACCTCTAACTCCCTCCTCCCTCTTCTCTTCTCCATGTAACCCTGTGAACCTCTCTGAGTGACCCTCACTGTAGAGAAACTTTTCATCTTTAATGTAGATGTTTTATCAATGGTGCTGTATAGAAGGAGAAGTTTTGAAACTACTGTAAAAATAAGACCAATAACTGGAAGCAGGGGGCTTAAATCCAAACCCTGAATCCAGGGAACTCCTGACTCCAAGGAACATTAATTGACAGGAGCTCATCAAATGCCTCCATACTGACACTGAAACCAAGCACCACACAAGGGCCAATAAATTCCAGGGCAAGACATACCAAACAAATTCTCTAGCAACAAAGGAACACAGCCCTGAGCTTCAAGATACAGGCTGCCCAAAGTCACCCCCAAAACTATAGACATCTCATAAATCATTACTGGACATTTCATTGCACTCCAGAGAGAAGAAATACAGCTCCACCCACCAGAACACCGACACAAGCTTCCCTAACCAGGAAACCTTGACAAGCCACCTGTACAAACCCACACACAGTGAGGAAATGCCACAATAAAGAGAACTCCACAAACTGCCAGAATACAGAAAGGACACCCCAAACTCAGCAATTTAAACAAGATGAAGAGACAGAGGAATACTCAGCAGATAAAGGAACAGGATAAATGCCCACCAAACCAAACCAAAGAGGAAGAGATAGGGAATCTACCTGATAAAGAATTCCGAATAATGATAGTGAAATTGATCCAAAATCTTGAAACTAAAATGGAATCACAGATAAATAGCCTGGAGACAAGGATTGAGAAGATGCAAGAAAGGTTTAACAAGGACCTAGAAGAAATAAAAAAGAGTCAATATATAATGAATAATGCAATAAGTGAAATTAAAAACACTCTGGAGGCAACAAATAGTAGAATAACAGAGGCAGAAGACAGGATTAGTGAATTAGAAGATAGAATGGTAGAAATAAATGAATCAGAGAGGATAAAAGAAAAACGAATCAAAAGAAATGAGGACAATCTCAGAGACCTCCAGGACAATATTAAACGCTACAACATTCGAATCATAGGGGTTCCAGAAGAAGAAGACAAAAAGAAAGACCATGAGAAAATACTTGAGGAGATAATAGTGGAAAACTTCCCTAAAATGGGGAAGGAAATAATCACCCAAGTCCAAGAAACCCAGAGAGTCCCAAACAGGATAAACCCAAGGAGAAACACCCCAAGACACATATTAATCATATTAACAAAGATCAAACACAAAGAACAAATATTAAAAGCAGCAAGGGAAAAACAACAAATAACACACAAGGGAATTCCCATACGGATAACAGCTGATCTTTCAATAGAAACTCTTCAAGCCAGGAGGGAATGGCAAGACATACTTAAAATGATGAAAGAAAATAACCTACAGCCCAGATTATTGTACCCAGCAAGGATCTCATTCAAGTATGAAGGAGAAATCAAAAGCTTTTCAGACAAGCAAAAGCTGAGAGAATTCTGCACCACCAAACCAGCTCTCCAACAAATACTAAAGGATATTCTCTAGACAGGAAACACAAAAACGGTGTATAAACTCGAACCCAAAACAATAAAGTAAATGGCAACGGGATCATACTTATCAGTAATTACCTTAAACGTAAATGGGTTGAATGCCCCAACCAAAAGACAAAGACTGGCTGAATGGATACAAAAACAAGGCCCCTACATATGTTGTCTACAAGAGACCCACATCAAAACAGGGGACACATACAGACTGAAAGTGAAGGGCTGGAAAAAGATTTTCCATGCAAATAGGGACCAAAAGAAAGCAGGAGTAGCAATACTTATATCAGATAAAATAGACTTTAAAACAAAGGCTGTGAAGAGAGACAAAGAAGGTCACTACATAATGATCAAAGGATCAATCCAAGAAGAAGATATAACAATTATAAATATATATGCACCCAACACGGGAGCACCACAGTACGTAAGACAAATGCTAACAAGTATGAAAGGAGAAATTAATAATAACACAATAATAGTGGGAGACTTTAATACCCCACTTACACCTATGGATAGATCAACTAAGCAGAAAATTAACAAGGAAACACAAACTTTAAACGATACAATAGACCAGTTAGACCTAATTGATATCTATAGGACATTTCATCCCAAAACAATGAATTTCACCTTTTTCTCAAGCGTACATGGAACCTTCTCCAGGATAGATCACATCCTGGGCCATAAAGCTAGCCTTGGTAAATTCAAAAAAATAGAAATCATTCCAAGCATTTTTTCTGACCACAATGCAGTAAGATTAGATCTCAATTACAGGAGAAAAACTATTAAAAATTCCAACATATGGAGGCTGAACAACACACTGCTGAATAACCAACAAATCACAGAAGAAATCAAAAAAGAAATCAAAATTTGCATAGAAACGAATGAAAATGAAAACACAACAACCCAAAACCTGTGGGACACGGTAAAAGCAGTCCTAAGAGGAAAGTTCATAGCAATACAGGCACACCTCAAGAAACAAGAAAAAAGTCAAATAAATAACCTAACTCTACACCTAAAGCAACTAGAAAAGGAAGAAATGAAGAACCCCAGGGTTAGTAGAAGGAAAGAAATCTTAAAAATTAGAGCAGAAATAAATGCAAAAGAAACAAAAGAGACCATAGCAAAAATCAACAAAACCAAAAGCTGGTTCTTTGAAAGGATAAATAAAATTGACAAACCATTAGCCAGACTCATCAAGAAACAAAGGGAGAAAAATCAAATCAACAAAATTAGAAACGAAAATGGAGAGATCACAACAGACAACACAGAAATACAAAGGATCATAAGAGACTACTATCAACAATTATATGCCAATAAAGTGGACAACGTGGAAGAAATGGACAAATTCTTAGAAAAGTACAACTTTCCAAAATTGGACCAGGAAGAAATAGAAAATCTTAACAGACCCATCACAAGCATGGAAATTGAAACTGTAATCAAAAATCTTCCAGCAAACAAAAGCCCAGGTCCAGACGGCTTCACAGCTGAATTCTACCAAAAATTTAGAGAAGAGCTCACACCTATCCTGCTCAAACTCTTCCAGAAAATTGCAGAGGAAGGTAAACTTCCAAACTCATTCTATGAGGCCACCATCACCCTAATACCAAAACCTGACAAAGATGCCACAAAAAAAGAAAACTACAGGCCAATATCACTGATGAACATAGATGCAAAAATCCTTAACAAAATTCTAGCAATCAGAATCCAGCAACACATTAAAAAGATCATACACCATGATCAAGTGGGCTTTATCCCAGGGATGCAAGGATTCTTCAATATCCGCAAATCAATCAATGTAATACACCACATTAACAAATTGAAAAATAAAAACCATATGATTATCTCAATAGATGCAGAGAAAGCCTTTGACAAAATTCAACATCCATTTATGATAAAAACTCTCCAGAAAGCAGGAATAGAAGGAACATACCTCAACATAATAAAAGCTATATATGACAAACCCACAGCAAACATTATCCTCAATGGTGAAAAATTGAAAGCATTTCCTCTAAAGTCAGGAACAAGACAAGGGTGCCCACTTTCACCATTACTATTCAACATAGTTTTGGAAGTTTTGGCCACAGCAATCAGAGCAGAAAAAGAAATAAAAGGAATCCAAATTGGAAAAGAAGAAGTAAAACTCTCACTATTTGCAGATGACATGATCCTCTACATAGAAAACCCTAAAGATTCCACCAGAAAATTACTAGAAATAATCAATGACTATAGTAAAGTTGCAGGATATAAAATCAACACACAGAAATCCCTTGCATTCCTATACACTAATAATGAGAAAACAGAAAGAGAAATTAAGGAAATAATTCCATTCACCATTGCAACGGAAAGAATAAAATACTTAGGAATATATCTACCTAAAGAAACTAAAGACCTATATATAGAAAACTATAAAATACTGGTGAAAGAAATCAAAGAGGACACTAATAGATGGAGAAATATACCATGTTCATGGATTGGAAGAATCAATATAGTGCAAATGAGTATACTACCCAAAGCAATTTATAGATTCAATGCAATCCCTATCAAGCTACCAACAGTATTCTTCACAGAGCTAGAACAAATAATTTCACAATTTGTATGGAAATACAAAAAACCTCGAATAGCCAAAGCGATCTTGAGAAAGAAGAATGGAACTGGAGGAATCAACCTACCTGACTTCAGGCTCTACTACAAAGCCACAGTTATCAAGACAGTATGGTACTGGCACAAAGACAGAAATATTGATCAATGGAATAAAATAGAAAGCCCAGAGATAAATCCACGCACATATGGACACCTTATCTTTGACAAAGGAGGCAAGAATATACAATGGATTAAAGACAATCTCTTTAACAAGTGGTGCTGGGAAATCTGGTCAACCACTTGTAAAAGAATGAAACTGGACGACTTTCCAACACCATACACAAAAATAAACTCAAAATGGATTAAAGATCTAAACGTAAGAGCAGAAACTATAAAGCTCCTAGAGGAGAACATAGGCAAAACACTCTCTGACATACATCAGAGCAGGATCCTCTATGACCTACCTCCCAGAATATTGGAAATAAAAGCAAAAATAAACAAATGGGACCTAATTAACCTTAAAAGCTTCTGCACATCAAAGGAAACTATCAGCAAGGTGAAAAGACAGCCTTCAGAATGGGAGAAAATAATAGCAAATGAAGCAACCGACAAACAACTAATCTCAAAAATATACAAGCAACTCCTACAGCTCAACTCCAGAAAAATAAACGACCCAATCAAAAAATGGGCCAAAGAACTAAATAGACATTTCTCCAAAGAAGACATACAGATGGCTAACAAACACATGAAAAGATGCTCAACATCACTCATTATCAGAGAAATGCAAATCAAAACCACTATGAGGTGCCATTTCACACCAGTCAGAATGGCTGCGATCCAAAAGTCTACAAATAATAAATGCTGGAGAGGGTGTGGAGAAAAGGGAACCCTCTTACACTGTTGGTGGGAATGCAACCTAGTACAGCCACTATGGAGAACAGTGTGGAGATTCCCTAAAAATCTGGAAATAGAACTGCCTTATGATCCAGCAATCCCACTGCTGGGCATACACACTGAGGAAACCAGAAGGGAAAGAGACACGTGTACCCCAATGTTCATCGCAGCACTGTTTATAATAGCCAGGACATGGAAGCAACCTAGATGTCCATCAGCAGATGAATGGATAAGAAAGCTGTGGTACATATACACAATGGAGTATTACTCAGCCATTAAAAAGAATACATTTGAATCAGTTCTAATGAGGTGGATGAAACTGGAGCCTATTATACAGAGTGAAGTAAGCCAGAAGGAAAAACATAAATACAGTATACTAATGCATATATATGGAATTTAGAAAGATGGTAACAATAACTCTGTATACGAGACAGCAAAAGAGACACTGATGTATAGAACAGTCTTATGGACTCTGTGGGAGAGGGAGAGGGTGGGAAGATTTGGGAGAATGGCATTGAAACATGTAAAATATCATGTAGGAAACGAGTTGCCAGTCCAGGTTCGATGCACGATGCTGGATGCTTGGGGCTGGTGCACTGGACGGCCCAGAGGGTTGGTATGGGGAGGGAGGAGGGAGGAGGGTTCGGGATGGGGAACACATGTATACCTGTGGCGGATTCATTTTGATATTTGGCAAAACTAATACAATTATGTAAAGATTAAAAATAAAATAAAATTAGAAAAAAAAATAAAATAAATAAAATATAAATACATATAAGTAGCCTGAAATATTGTAGCTGATAAAATAGATTCCTGTTCAGCTTTCTTTTTCCTAGGGAAAGGAATTCCCCAGGGTGCTCAAGTGTTGGATGGACTGTTCCTGCTACCTCACTTGTGTGTCTACACTTCTGTAGCTGAAATGTTGACCCTTGTCCTCACTTAAAACTGTGAGAATATGGATATAGGTGTGTCTCTTCTTTGCAGTGGCTTTGTCTCTGTGAACTTTCAAATTAGTTAACACATACCATGGAAGTTTTGTATGATACTGAAAATGATGTAATTTGCAACTGCTACGAGAGTGGGTGAAAAGAGTATAATTTCTAGACACACACACACTCTACAGAAGGTACACTTGAACTGTACTAGTCTAAAAAGATTGATGATTCTTTCGACAAGCAATTTTAATCAGTATACAAGTACTACCGTCTACACTGAATTAAATAAGTAAATAAAACAGGAGGGTACAGGAGGTTGTTCTGAATTTTGGGTAGAAATCCTCACTTACATCTTGGGGACTATTATAAAGAAACAATCAAGTTGATTCATTTTAATTTATTCAATAAATTAAGAAATTGCTTTTGTGAGAAAATATACCTATATACTCCATAGAAAGATGTACAGAATATCATCAGTTCAGTTCAGTTCAGTTCATTCGCTTAGTCATGTCCAACTCTTTGTAATCCCATGACGCAGCACGCCAGGCCTCCCTGTCCATCACCAACTCCCGGAGTTCACTCAGACTCATGTCCATTGAGTCAGTGATGCCATCCAGCCATATCATCCTCTGCTGTCCCCTTCTCCTCCTGCCTCCAATCCCTCCCAGCATCAGAGTCTTTTCCACTGAGTCAACTCTTCGCATGAGGTGGCCAAAGTACTGGAGTTTCAGCTTTAGCATCATTCCTTCCAAAGAACACACAGGGCTGATCTCCTTTAGAATGGACTGGTTGGATCTCCTTGCAGTCCAAGGCACTCTCAAGAGTCTTCTCCAACACCACAGTTCAAAAGCATCAATTATTTGCTGCTCAGCTTTCTTCACAGTCCAACTCTGACATTCATACATGACCACAGGAAAAACCATAGCCTTGACTAGACGGATGTTTGTTGGCAAAGTAATGTCTCTTATTTTGAATATGCTATCTAGGTTGGTAATAACTTTCCTTCCAAGGAGTAAGCGTCTTTTAATTTCATGGCTACAGTCACCATCTGCAGTGATTTTGGAGCCCAGAAAAATAAAGTCTGACACTGTTTCCACTGTTTCCCCATCTATTTCCCATGAAGTAATGGGACCAGATATCATGATCTTCGTGTTCTGAATGTTGAGCTTTAAGCCAACTTTTTCACTCTCCACTTTCACTTTCATCAAGAGGCTTTTGAGTTCCTCTTCACTTTCTGCCATAAGGGTGGTGTCATCTGCATATCTGAGGTTATTGATATTTCTCCTGGCAATCTTGATTCCAGCTTGTGTTTCTTCCAGCCCTGAATTCTCATGATGTGCTCTGCATATAAGTTAAATAAACAGGGTAACAATATGCAGCCTTGACATACTCCTTTTCCTATTTGGAACCAGTCTGTTGTTCCATGTCCTGTTCTAACTGTTGCTTCCTGACCTGCATATAGGTTTCTCAAGAGGCAGGTCAGGTGGTCTGGTATTCCCATCTCCTTCAGAATTTTCCACAGTTTATTGTGATCCACACAGTCAAAGGCTTTGGCATAGTCAATAAAGCAGAAATAGATGTTTTTCTGGAACTCTTGCTTTTTTGACGATCCAGCGGATGTTGGCAATTTGATTTCTGGTTCCTCTGCCTTTTCTAAAACGAGCTTGAACATCTGGAATATCATAAGAATCTTAAAATCTAGCTATAGTAAAGGACAAGTACTTAACAAAGACGGGCAACCTCAATTCAACATATTCTCATTCACATAAACAGACAGACACAAAAATGCAAAACAAAACAAAAAAAAAACACACAAGAATGAATGGATTAAATGGGGCTAGCAGAACAACAACAATTATCAAGGATGTGAGTAATTTAGGAAGATCAGAGATGAATTGTGGCTGATGTTTCTTTCATGCAGTAAGTATGTGAGGGGTGAGCATTCTAGTTAGAACTCCTAGCTGGAACATAAGGGCCAGAGATACCTACTTCTTATCTCTTGGGTGTTCCTGGACAGAAAGACCAGCTTAATGATTCTTTTCTCCAAGTTGGAAAATCTGAATTAAAAATTTTGACTACTGGAATTTCCCTGTTAGTCCAGTGGTTGACTCTCCCTGATTCCACTGCAAGGGTCCAGATTTGATCCCTAGTCTGGGAACTAGGATCCTACATGCCATGTGGCCAAACTAAAATAAATGCATGAATAAAAACAGAAATTATATATTTTAAAAAAAACTATGACTGTTGCTTTCATAGACATTGCATTGAAATACACCCTTTTAAAAAATAAATAGTATCACATAATACTCAATGGTCAGCTCATTAATTTGGTTTTATAGTAAAAGAGCTACATATGCCTAATGTCAAAGACAAACAGGATTTAGAAATACCACTGAAAGATCATCATTTTAAAAATTAACTATCTTTATCCCCAAAATAATTTTAAGTGGCTTGCAAAATATGTACAGGAACAATAAAATTAATTTTGAATTGATAATAGGAAAACAGAATAGAGATGTGAAAATAGCATATCCGTTGAAACATTAAATCATTGTTACAATTGAACATAATTTTCAATTTGAATTTTTAAGTGTTCAGATGAATAGCAAAATTGCAATAACATGTCTTCAGAATCAAAGAAATACAATAATATATGGTAGAGAAAACAGAGACTGAAGTTGAGGGAGGAGGGTTCTGGATGGGGAACACGTGTACACCTGTGGCAGATTCATATTGATATATGGCAAAACCAATACAATATTGTAAAGTTAAAAAAAAAATTCTTTGCAAAAAAAAATAAAATAAAATTTACACAGGAAAAATAAATAAATACATAAATAAAAGTATACTTCTCTGTACTTTTAGAGCACCTGGCATTATAAGTTTGGTTTTTATAGGGAAATGAAAAGTAAGAAAACATATAATCTAGTTTATACACACACACAAAAAGAGTCAATAAAAATGAAATGACAGTACCCCTCTGATTGAATCATTCCCACAGATGAAATATGAGGAGATGCAAGCAGAAGACAATATGTCCACAGTGATACAATTTGCACTACCAGGGTTTTCTGATCTTCCAAACCGCCAAGGGATATTATTTGGGGTGTTCACCATCACTTACATCATTATTTTAATTGGGAGTAGTCTCTTAATAATAATAACTTGGCTTGACCCAGCACTGCACAAACCCACGTATTTTTTCCTGGCAAATTTTTCCTTCTTGGAAATCTGCTATGTGCCCGACATTCTCCCTAGGATTCTGGTCAACCTTTGGACTCAAGACAGAAGCATTTCTGTGCTGGACTGTGCCACCCAAGTGTGCTTCTTCCTTATGCTGGAGGCCACTGAGTGCTTCCTCCTGGCAGTGATGACCTATGACCGCTGTGTGGCCATCTGTGACCCTCTGCACTATCCCCTTGTCATGATCCCAAAGACGTGCCTCCAGCTGACTGTGGGCTCCTGGGTCAGTGGAATCCCAGTGCAGATAGGGCAAAGGTGCCAGATCTCTCTGCATTTCTGTCATTCGAATGAGATTAGCCACTTCTTCTGTGACATTCCCCCCATTCTGAAGCTGGCCTGTGGAGACACTTTTGCACATGAGCTATCAGTCTATGCAGTAGCTCTGTTGTTTGTTGCTGTACCTTTTATGTTGATCCTTTCCTCTTACAGCAAAATCATTTCCACTATTCTGAGGTTTCCCACAGCCAGAGGGTGAGCCAAAGCCTTCTCTGCGTGTTCGTCTAACCTGTTGGTTGTGCTTTTATTCTTTGGATCTGCTGCCATTGTATACCTAAGGCCCAAATCCAGACATTCTGCAGGAACTGACAGACTGCTCTCTCTCTTCTACACCATAGTGACTCCTATGTTCAATCCCATGATATACAGCCTTCAGAACAAGAATGTGATTGCAGCACCGAGAAAATTATTACTGAAAAAAGTAGTGTGAGGAGTTTATTTAAAAATGCTTTAAATACTGGCCACAGGGTTATCAGAGAAATTTTTAAAGATCTCTACATTTCCCAGTTTAGAAGTTAACCACTTCTTTTTATACTGTATTTTTCAATTCAGTTCAGTTCAGTCTTGCAGTTGTGTCCAACTCTTTGCAACCCCGTGGACTGCAGCACGACAGGCCTCCCTGTCCATCACCAACTCCCAGCGTTTACTCAAACTCATGTCCATTGAGTTGGTGATGCCATCCAACCGTCTCATCCTCTGTCGTCCCCTTCTCCTCCTGCCTTCAATCTTTCCCAGCATTAGGGTCTTTTCAAATGAGTCAGTTCTTCACATCAGGTGGCCAAAATATTGGAGTTTCAGCTTCAGCATTCTTCTCCAACACCACACAGAGCAGCCATGATTATCCCTATATCCTCTCCCTCCCCCACCTCCCTCCCCTCCCCCACCCCATTCCTCCAGGTCATCACCTGAGGCTGGGCTCCCTGTGCTACACAGCAGCTTCCCTCCAGTTATCCATCTCACACCTGACTGTGTAAATATGTTGATGCTACTTTTCCATTCATCTCACTCTCTCCTGCCCGCACTGTGTAAGTCCATTCCCTACATCCGTGTCTCCATTCCTTTCCTGCAAAGTTTCATCAGTATCATTTTTTTTAATTACATATATTTGTATAACTTAGTAAAGAAGCTTTTACAAAATCGTGGAACACTGCTGTCCCAGAAGTTCAATCACTGGTTTTTAATCTTCTCTAGTCATTTAGCTATTATTTTTTCCTTTCATTCTTTTAAAGAACAAAATTAAAATGAGTATAAGCTTATTTAAAAGCACATGGCTAGCTACACCATTCCACCAGAAGTATTGCCATGTGAATTAAAAAAAAAATGTGTTTTATTGCACAGGCTTGAATATGATTCTAAAGGAGAAAATACACATTCATGTTTCATAGTGTTTGGTGGTAGTAGATAGTATCTCTTTAGTGACTTTTTAGCTGGTGCAGAAGCTCTTTTGTGGTAGGAAATGTTTCTCTGAAGTGCAAATTTTGATATTTTAATGTATGTGTTATGATTGAGCACTTCAGTGTTTAAAGAGTGCTTTCCTCTGCTATGTATGTATTCAACACACCTTCATCTGATATATGAACTTCTATGAATATAATCATCTGTGACTACAGACACGTCTCATTAATACTTTGCAAGAATTTAATATACTCATGGTGTCAAAGGGAGAGTAGTAAAAGACGTCTTATTTTAAAGAAAAGAATCGCATGCTTCTGTATGTGTAGATTTCATAATTAAAATATCCTATAGTTAGATATTTTAGAGCATTTTTTCACAAATATCTACTATTTAAAAAAATGTTTTATTTTGTCATCCAGTTTGTTACTACTTTTATTTGATTTTAATATTAAAAAGCATTGTTGAACATGCAGACTTTGCAGATTTTATTTGAAATTTGGCTTACAAAGAATATGACCCTGTCATCATTATTTGAAATAATGGTAAAATCAGAGTAGGGAAAGTTATTTCCACAGCTTATGATTCAGTTCAGTTCAGTTCAGTTCAGTCACTCAGTCGTGTCCGACTCTTTGAGACCTCGTGGCCTGCTGCACGTCAGGCCTCCCTGTCCATCACCAACTTCCGGAGTTTACCCAGACTCATGTCCGTCGAGTCTGTGATGCCATTCAACCATCTCATCTTCTGTCATCTCCTTCTCCTGTCTTCAGTCTTTCCCAGCATCAGGGTCTTTTCCAATGAGTCAACTCTTCGCACGAGGTGGCCAAAATATTGGAGTTTCAGCTTCAGTATCAGTCCTTCCAATGAATATTCAGGACTGATCTCCTTTAGGATTGACTGGTTGGATCTCCTTGCAGTTCAAGGGACTCTTAAGAGTCTTCTCCAACACCACAGTTCAATAGCATATATTCTTTGGTGCTCAGCTTTCTTTATGGTCCAATTCTGACATCCATACATGACTACTGGAAAAACCGTAGCTTTGACTAGACAGAGCTTTGTCAGCAAAGTAATGTCTCTGCTTTTTAGTATGCTGTCTAGGTTGGTCATAACTTTTCTTCCAAGGAGCAAGTGTCTTTTAATTTCATGGCTACAGTCACCATCTGCAGTGATTTTGGAACCCCAAAAAATAAAGTCTGTAACTGTTTCCATTGTTTCCCCATCTATTTGCCATGAAGTGTTGGGACCAGATGCCATGATCTTAGTTTTCTAAATGTTGAGTTTTAAGCCAACTTTTCCACTCTCTTTCACTTTCATCAAGAGGCTCTTTAGTTCTTCTTCACTTTCTTCCATAAGAGTGGTGTCATCTGCATATCTGAGGTTATTGATATTTCTCCCAGCAATCTTGATTCCAGCCTGTGCTTCATCCAGCCTGGCATTCTGCCTGATGTACTCGGGCTTCTCTTGTTGCTCAGCTGGTAAAGAATCCACCTGCAATGCAGGAGACATGGGTTATATCCCTGGGTTGAGGGAAAGCTACCTACTCCAGTATCCTGGCCTGGAGAATTCCATGGACTATACAGTCCATGTGTTCCCAAAGAGTAGGACAGGACTGAGCGACTCTCACTTCATTTCACTTCACTCTGCATATAAGTTAAACAAGGAGGGGGATAATATACAGCCTTGACATACTCCTTTCCTGAATTGGAACGAGTCTGTTGTTCCATGTCCAGTTCTAACTGTGGCTTCTTGTCTTGCATACAGATTTCTCGGGAGGCAGATAAGATTGTCTGGTGTTCCCATCTCTTTAAAAATTTTCCAGTTTGTTGTTATCTCCACAGTCAAAGGCTTTGGCATAGTCAGTAAAGCAGAAGTAGATTTTTTCTGGAACCCTCTTGCTTTTTTCCATGATCCAACAGATATTGGCAATTTGATCTCTGGTTCCTTTGCCTTTTCTAAATCCAGCTTGAACATCCGGAAACTTACAGCTCATATACTGCTGAACCCTGGCTTGGAGAATTTTGAGCATTACTTTGCTAGCATGTGAGATGAATGCAATTGTGTGGTAGTTTGAACATTCTTTTCCATTCTCTTTCTTTGGGATTGGAATGAAAACTGACCTTTTCCAGTCCTGTGGCCACTGCTGAGTTTTTCAAATTCTCTGGCATATTGAGAGCATTGCTTTCACAGCATCATCTTTTAGAATTTGAAATAGCTCAACTGGAATTCCATCACCTCCACTAGCTTTGTTTGTAGTGATGTTTTCTAAAGCCCATTTGACTTCTCATGCCAGGATGTCTGGCTCTAAGTGAGTGATCACACTATCGTAATTATCTAGGTCATGAAGATCTTTTGTATTTAGTTCTTCTGTGTATTCTTGCCACCTTTTCTTAATATATTCTGCTTCTGATTAATAATACCTATATTGGTACTGACCTATAGTTACGTTTCAATCTCCCTTTCCTTTGAATGTTCACACAATCATGATAATAAGTTCCTATGACTAAAATTTTATCATTAAAATTAAATTAATTAAATATTTATAAATAGCCTATAAAGAAGATGGGTTGTCCTCTAGTTTGGAAAGGATCACTTTATTGTATTTGAAATATAGCACAATTTTAACAGTATTGTGCATGTATCATTGGAACAATTGTGACATAACAAACGTGTTTTGTTCTCACATTATTTACTGTCATCATCTGTGTGTTTCTGTTTGCAAACTGTATCGACTAGGTGTATGAGAGTGTCTGTGACAAACAAGTGACTCAGGAATGACAAAGACCTCCTGCCAGCATCTAACTGAGATTATTTCTCAACCCACAGGCTGACCATGACAACGTAGTTGTCAAAGTTGATTGATTGGTAAATGAAGATAAAAGGTCCTCTAGACTGGATCAAGGGAATGGACATGTATAATACCATAGTGATGTTTTCATTAATTGATAGCATTTTAAAATATATTCTATAACATTTTAAATTTGCATGCAAATGAAAATGTATTTTTTTGTTGTAAACTTTTTGAGAAGTCTGACAAATCCACAGAGTTATGTAACCAAAAACATGATCAAAATACAGAACAGCTTGATAACTTTCCAAAGTTCTCATTTTTTGTCTCTCTAGTTAATACCCTGGAGAAGGCAATGGCACCCCACTCCAGTACTCTTGCCTGGAAAATCCCATGGAAGGAGGAGCCTGGTAGACTGCAGTCCATGGGGTCGCTAGGAGTCGGACACGACTGTGTAACTTTCAAGCAGACAACCTGAGCGACTTCACTCTCACTTTTCACTTTCATGCATTGGAGAAGGAAATGGCAAGCTACTCCAGTGTTCTTGCCTGGAGAATCCCAGGGACAGGGGAGCATGGTGGGCTGCTGTCTCTGGGGTCACACAGAGTCGGATACGACTGAAGTGACTTAGCAGCAGCAGCAGCAGTTAATACCCTAACAATTTACCACCAGCTGGCCAGTCCTCTCTTCATATGCCTTCTTCAGAATGTCATAAAAATGGAATCATAAAGCCTTTTAAGTCTGAATTTTCACTTTGCATAAAGCATTTAGCATATTGCTGACTGCATCAATATGGTTTGTTTATTTATATTTTTTAGTAGTGTCTCACACTATGTAATGTACCAGAGTTTGTTTACCCATTTGTTGGATGAAGAACACATGGGCTGTTTCCAGAATGTCACTGTTATAGTTGCCCTGAATGTTTGGTAACTGATTTCTGTGTAAATACAAGTTTTCATTTCTATATAAAGTGAGACTTCTGGATAAATGTAAGTGTGTAATTAATTTTATAATGTATAATTTTATATTTTGTATTATTTTGTTTTATTATAATTTTATAATAATTGTGTGTAATTAATTTTATAATGAACCATAAACCTTCAGAGAAGCTGTCTCAATTTTTCATTCCTACGAGAAATGCACAGATGTTTACTTGTTCTAAATCCTCACCAGCATTATCTGTGCATTGTTTTTTTTGTTGTTGTTAATTTGCTTTTATTAGATTTTTCTTTCAATTTTAACATGTCTAGTGATATTTCATTTTTTAATTTTGATTTCCCTAATCAAACTCAGTAATTTAACACTGAGTTTTTCGTGGTGTAACTTGTCATCTCTATATCTTCTTTGATGAATTATCTGCTCAAATTGTTTTCTAGCATTGTACTTGTGCTGTTGATTTACTACTGAGTTATAAGAGTTTTATATATTTATATGTAAATACGTAAAGTATATATGCAATGCATATGTATCTGTATATATTTATATTCACTGACAGGCTTCCTTGGAGGCTCAGTGGTGAAGAATCCACCTGCCAAGCAGGGTATAAGCATTCAACCCTTGGGTGGGGAAGCTCCCCTGGAGAAGGAAATGGCCATCCTCTCCAGTATTCTTGCCTGGTGAATCCTATGGAGAGAGGAGCCTGGCGGGATATACTCCATGAAGTTGCAGAAGAGTCAGACATGACTTAGGGATTAAACAACAACAATATTCATTGACAGATCGCAAAATGAAAGAAGGCCATTATCCAAAAATTTTACTGGCAGGAATTAAGCTGATATGACTGGTCAGCTGCACATGTATGCTACACTGCATGACAAGAGACATGTAACAAGGAGTCTGACTCCATATTTGATATCTGACTACGGACAGCTTTTAAAGCACACACTTAGAAAAGTTGAAATGGCCCAGTGTAAAATAAAATAAGACTCAAACTCATTATACACAAACTATTTGAAGGAGAAGGAAATTTTTTTTTTTTTTTTTAGTAATTAGGAGCAGAAAGCACCTTCCTCTTCTGGTCTTCCCCATCCTTCTGCAGCCGCACAGGCCACTTCAGCCCGTCCCTGGGGAACAGACTCTCCAGGATGACCCTGGCAGCTTTCAGTGTAAGCTCCCTCCTGGGGGCTAGCCTTGCACAGCTCCAGCTTCAGGCTGGGGTTCACCTGGGAGAGAATGGCTGTAAGCTGGACCCTCCTGTAGTCGGAGGTGATGGAGACCCCAGCAGCCCTGGCCTCCCCAGAAAGGCAGGAAGACCTTTACTTTGCCTCTGGTCAGGCTGTCTGGGCTCAGCGAGTACAGGCTGGTCCAGAGGCAGCGTGTTCCCAGTCCTGGGTACAAGCTGCAGGGAACAGGGAAAAGGACTCCAACCCCCACCCACCCATCCCCCCACCAGCACCGAGGAGCCGCGCAATGCCCTTGGTTTGTGGCCTTGCTTTGTCTTCGACCTTCATCCATCCTCTTTCTCCAGTTCAAGTTAATTCAGGAAGAGGAGTGATTAACCCCCAATAGTCCTCCATTTTACAACCCAGTTTGGCCAGTCCATAAAATGGAAATAATGAATGACACCATATGATCACAACCTTAATGCCATAGCCCCAACCATGAAGGCTCCACAGGCAATAACAATGACATTACTGACTTCATTCCACCAGCAAGTATTAAATATTTTGCAGCCGTAGATTTAGCTAATATGCTCTGTTCAGTGCCTATTTCAACTGCCTCTCAGAGGAAGTTTGCTTTTACCTCTAAAGGGACACAAGCCACCTTTACTTGACTACTCATAGGGTATCTCAATAGCTCGGCCATCTCATACAATTTTTTCAAGATATTAACTGCATTCAACTGTTTCTGGAAATGTGGATATGACATGATGTAGAAATGAATTCAGGCTTCCCCAGTGGCTCAGCAGTAAAGAGTCTGCCTGCTGAGCTGCAGGAGATGCAAGTCCAGTCCCTGGATCAGGAAGATACCCTGGGGGAGTGTATGGCAATCCACCCCAGTGTTCTTGCCTAGAGAATCCTATATAGAGAGGAGTCTGGTGAGCTGCAGTCCAGAGGGTCACAAAGAGTTGGACACAACTGAAGCAACTTAGGAATCATGCACATAAAGGGATTCATTTGACAGATTCATTTAGGACCATGGGAGGAGGTCCTCTGGAGAAGGCAACATCTGGTTGACTGGCAAACTGG
Organism: Bos grunniens; assembly: GCF_055505025.1. Lineage (NCBI taxonomy): Eukaryota > Metazoa > Chordata > Mammalia > Artiodactyla > Bovidae > Bos > Bos grunniens. The sequence continues at coordinate 79,214,264 of NC_141179.1, read as the reverse complement.
AACTGGGTACTCCTCACCCTCTGCCTTGGCTATAGAATGTACATTCTGTCCATCACCCCTTCAGTGAGAGATATTTTCAAAGACCACACAAGCAGTCTTGAGAGAGCAACTTGATGTTGAGACCATCTGGACAGTATATATGCTTGAACCTGGTTAAGGGAGTGAAGTCGCTCAGTTGTGTCTGACTCTTTGCGACCCTATGAACTGTAGCCCACCAGGCTCCTCCATCCATGGAATTTTCTAGGCAAGAGTACTGGAGCAGGTTGCCATTTCCTTCTCCAGGGGATCTTCCCAACCCAGGAATCAAACCCAGGTCTTCCTCATCGTGAGCAGATGCTTTACGGTCTGACACACCTCTACATAAATATTTGAAATTCTGACTGATGGCTATTGAGATCTACTTGCCTCACAGCTTCCCATGAAAAGCCCTATATGTGAGACTATAAGCAATAATTTGATGCTTATTCTAGAACATGAGTTCAATTTTAATTCAATTGTATTTTACTGACTTGCCATACTAGACATGGAACAACAGACGGATTCCAAATAGGAAAAGGAGTTCGTCAAGGCTGTATATTGTCACCCTGTTTATTTAACTTATATGCAGAGTACATCATGAGAAACGCTGGACTGGAAGAAACACAAACTGGAATCAAGATTGCCAGGAGAAATACCAATAATCTCAGATATGCAGATGACACCACCCTTATGGCAGAAAGTGAAGAGGAACTCAAAAGCCTCTTGATGAAAGTGAAAGTGGAGAGTGAAAAAGTTGGCTTAAAGCTCAACATTCCAAAAATGAAGATCATGGCATCTGGTCCCACCACTTCATGGGAAATAGATGGGGAGACAGTGGAAACAGTGTCAGACTTTATTTTTCTGGGCTCCAAAATCACTACACATGGTGACTGCAGCCATGAAATTAAAAGACGCTTACTCCTTGGAAGGAATGTTATGACCAACCTAGATAGCATATTCAAAAGCAGAGACATTACTTTGCCAACAAAGGTTCGTCTAGTCAAGGCTATGGTTTTTCCTGTGGTCATGTATGGATGTGAGAGCTGGACTGTGAAGAATGCTGAGTGCCAAAGAATTGATGCTTTTGAACTGTGGTGTTGGAGAAGACTCTTGAGAGTCCCTTGGACTGCAGGGAGATCCAACCAGTCCATTCTGAAGGAGATCAGCCCTGGGATTTCTTTGGAAGGAGTGATGCTAAAGCTGAAACTCCAGTACTTTGGCCACCTCATGCTAAGAGTTGACTCATTGGAAAAGACTGATGCTGGGAGGGATTGGGGGCAGGAGGAGAAGGGGATGACAGAGGATGAGATGGCTGAATGGCATCGCTGACTCGATGGATGTGAGTCTGAGTGAACTCCGGGAGTTGGTGATGGACAGGGAGGCCTGGCGTGCTGCGGTTCATGGGGTCACAAAGAGTCGGACACGACTGAGTGACTTATCTGATCTGATCTGATTGGGATATCTGGGCTTCCCCAGGGGTCCAGTGATAAAGAATTCACCTACAGTGCAGGAGACCCAGGTTTGATCACTGGGTCAGCAAGATCCCCTGGAGGAGGAAATGGCAACCCACTCTGGTATTCTTGCCTGGAGAATTCTATGGAAAGAGGAGTCTGGTGGGTTAGAGTCCATGAGTTGCAAAGAAATGGACATGACTTAGAGACTAAACAACAACAAGAATATCTGGATGTTGACACCAAGGATGAGAAAAATCACGACATTTTTTTTGATGATGGTTTACTGGAACCTGAGAGTCACTGTTTCCTGCACAGAGAGGAGTGTTATCAATTTACCGAGTAATGGGAGTATTTCTTAAATGAAAATTTAAATTTCTTAAAAAAAAAAAACATACACAGTGAGAAACAGAGTACTAACATAATTGGAAATCTCAATTACACAGAAATCTTTAAGAACACTGCAAGTTTCTTTTTCAGAACTGACTCAGAGGCATACTAACTAGATTAGATAGTTGTCTCTGGTGCCATCTATTGTCTGAAGGATATAAGAACTCTAGGCTCCACGGTAAATGGAAAACACTTTTTAAGTTCATTCCTCTCAAGCAGTACCAATGTGAAAGAGCATTTGCTAGGAAAGTCTGCTTTCTTAAGGCTGGTTCATGGTGAGCATTTAAGTATTTGAGTGGAAGTAGCATAGATTTTCCTGATGACCTCCTTTAACCACATTAGTTGCAAGTTCAAACCAAAGATCCTTAATACAAACCCTTTTGACCTTGTCACTTTTCATCCAATTCTTTGCTTTTAAAAATTCAATATATCAATAAATCCATACAACAAGTTGCCAATTTAGATGTATTTTTAAATTCTATTTTGTTTTCTAAGGTTTCCAATCATTTGAGGAATGTCTCCCAACTTTGGCATTTTCAATTTTTTTTTTTTTGACAATTTTCTTTAGGATGGTTTTAGAATTATTTTAAAATTCTTGCTTGCCAACTCCAATTTTGATTCAATGTGTATCTGCTTTTGGCATTTTCCCTCTTGTATGGGCATAAAATCTTCCCTGTTATCATGCTTAGTAATTTGTTTATTGCATGCCATAGACTACAAAGATGTTCTACAGGATTTCTCAAATCAATGAAGCTTCAATTATTTTTCTGATGCAATTAAGAGTGATAAGCTCCACTCAATAGAAAACTGATTCTTTTGGTTTTGGCAACATGCACTGTATCTCCAGTTCACCCCTCTTACTAGGGTGTGGCGATCTAGAACTTTCACGTAAGTACTTGAGCTTTCTTAGTCTCTTCAGCACAAAGTAATATAGAATTGTCAACTCTTGTATTTCAGAGGTTTTTGATATATCTTTAACCCCCCACTTCCAATCAATTTAATATTTGGCAAATGCTATGAAGGGAAGATAGCTCTGTGTTTGTAGCCACACAAATTTCCGGTTTGGGTGCTCTAGTAGGGTGTAATTACCAAAAGTTCTGCAAGTTTTTCTGAGAGCAGCTGAAATATCATTGTTTTAGTGAAAGTGTCATACAAAATGCACATAAGAACAATCAAGTTGATGATGGAAAACTGTATTTATTAACTGAGATGGTTTTGCCTCCTTTTGATGCTCTCAGGCATAAGACTCTTATTTAAAAATCCTCTGGGACTTTCCTGGGGGTCCAGTGGTTAAGAGTTCACCTGCACCTGCAGAGGACATGGGGTCAAACCCTGGTCCAGGAAGATAAACACAAGCCACAGGCCATCTAAGCCATGCACTGCAACTGTTGAGCCTGTGATATTAGAGCCCAAGTTCTAGAGCCCATGGTCTGCAACGGAAAGTACCCCCACTCTCTGCAACTGCAGAAAGGCCATCCACAACAAGGAAGACCCTGCACAGCCAAAAGTAAATAGATAGGTAGATAGATAATTTTTAAAAATAAAGTCCTTTCATCTTTTCAGAAAGCACCTACTGATAACAGGTTCTATAGTAGCCTCCACTGGACTCACCCTTCAGTGAAACAAAAAATATTACATTTCAGTGCTGAGGATATCAAGTAACATTTTTAGGAACTTCCAGGTGGTTTTTGAAATAATTTAAATGAGAGCTACATTTTAAAATATATGAACTATTTAAAGAACCTCTAGGGCTTCCCTGGTGCATCAGAGGTTAAAGCGTCTGCCTTCAATGTGGGATACCTGGGTTCGATCCCTGGGTTGGGAAGATGCCCTGGAGAAGGAAATGGTAACCTACTCCAGTATTCTTGCCTGGAGAATCCCATGGACGGAGAAGCTTGGTAGGCTACAGTCCACAGGGTCGCAAAGAGTCGGACACGGCTGAGCAACTTCACTTTCCACTACAGTATTAGAGTGCAGGACTCTAGTGGGATTTCAAGTGTCAGAAAAAAAAAAAAAAAAAACCACAATATTACTGAGAGTAAAAATTGCCTCTTCAAACTAACACTAACAGAACTGCTATTATAATTATGAAGTTGTTTCAAAATAATAATTCACAATAACCTACTAATTATTCCCTAGGAATCTCTTGGAAATGAACATGTTTGGAGTCTTCAGTTATTAGGTCCCTAATGACTTTGGAGTGTATATAAAAGTCCTTGGTCCTATTGGTGAAATTATTCATCTGGGTAATAGGAAAATGTCTCCTTCTTTGGTAAGTAGCTTCTGTGTTTACCAGACTGGCTTTACTGATGCAAAAATAGACTTTTATGGATCTGAGACCACTGACATGTGTCAAAATAGTTACAAAATCATATGTATTAGCATATTACCCACAAATAGATCTGCCCGTGTCATTCTATAGTTTCTACAGGGATCTAAGACACTCACCTTGTTTAAATAAGCTTTGTTGTTAAGAGACATAAACTGGAACATGATTGGCTACCTGATAGTTTCAATTAATTTATTTTCTGTTCTAACACTGTTTTGCTATATACTTATGAAAAATTTAGTGAATCACTTCAGTTTGATTGAATCTTTTTCATCATTCCCATTGAAAGCAAGAATCCAAGATTCACTCTCATCTCCAACTTTTCCCCTCATGCTTCTCTTCTCTACATTCACGTTTCTCTACATGGATGGTGGTGGTGGTGGTAGAGGTGATTTAGTTACTAAGTCATGTCGACTCTTTGCAACCTCATGGACTTTAGCCCCGCCATGCTCCTCTGTCCATCAGATTTCCCAGATAAGAATACTAGAATGGGTTGCCATTTCTTTCACCAGGGAATCTTCCCGACCAGGGATCAAGCCCAGGTCTCCTGAATTGTAGGCATTCTCCTGCATTGACGGCAGATTCTTTAAGGCTTGAGCCACAGGGAAACCCTTCTTAGTCTATTGGACAGATGCTTGCTGTGAGTCCCCGAGAGTAATGGTCTGTTTTTAGTAAATAACTGAATCGTTCTGCCCTGCCTTCAGCAAGTCCGCACCACAGCCTGTCTCATGGAGGCCACACTATTAATTCTCTAACCACCTTCATGGTTATCCTCATGAGATTTGACTTCACACATACCTGAATTTGAATTATACCTGCCAACGACTTGTGGAGTGACTTGGAACATTAAGTTTCAATATTCCCATGCAACATACGGAATCAATAGTAAGAATCTAGCTTACCAATCTGTCTTGAATCTTACACCCAATCTGTCTTGAAGTTTTGGAGGTGGGAACCTGGGCTCCAATCCTATTTTCATCACGTCTTAGCTCTCCAGCTCTCTGTGCTTTAGCTCCCTCAACTATAAGAGAAAGATAACAGTGATAGCAACTAACTGTGAAATTTTGTTAGTATATTTCTGTGTGACAATTAAATAAATTATATGTAAAGTGTTTAGAATATTGTATTTCACATCACAATCATTATATAAATGATAACTATTATTTAAAAAATCTAGTGATGTAGTTCTAATTATTAGCTAGGGATAAGGGAGAGCAGTGAGGTTATTTCTGTTGTTGTTTAAGTCGTTAAGCTGTGTCCAACTCTTTGTGACCCCATGGACTGTAGCCCATCAGGCCTCTCTGTCCATGAGGTTCTCCAGGCAAGGATACTGGAGTGGGTTCCCATTTCCTTCTCTAGAAGATTTTCCCAGATCAGGGATTGAACCCACATCTCCTGCATTGGCAAATGGATTCCTTACTGCTGAGCTGAGAGCAGTGGAGTAATTGAAACTGATCTTCACTCTTTACCTATTACGTGCCAGTTTATCTAAAGTGAGACAGCAAGAAAGTATAGATAGATAGTTTTCCTAATTTAACCTGGCAGAGAAACCATGTGAAATATTATTGTCATTATTATAGTAATATTTTAAATATATGTAATGTTATATATAATAATATACACATATGTATTAAGTATAGCAGATTCTCTCTCTCTATATATATATATATATATATATATATATATATATATATACACACACACACATATATATATATACACGCACACATAATTGTGCAAGGTCATACAGTCCATGTGGTTAATATGAGATTCTAACCAAATTCTTATTAACTCTAAATGTAGGTCTTATCATTTCTGAACACTCTGATTACTTTGAAAACAGGCAAAATAAGAATAAATTAACTACTGTCCTAACAAGGTATTGCATCTCATTCACACTCTTTGAGGTAATAACATAAGACAGCATCCTAACCCTTCTAATTCTCTTAGATTTTTCTGTGCCTATCCTATAGCACACTTTTAGTGATTAGATGATATTACAACAATGAAGTTCTTAGCCCTGTAGCGGTCTCAATAATTTTATATAAGTGAGAGAATGACCCCAACCATTTGTTCTAGCAGACTGTGGCAGTAGTAACAAAGCTCACTGGAGGTTTCACTTGCTTGTTTTATAGATTTCCAAGTCATCCTTCAAGTTACAATAAAACATCTTATATTTCAAAGTCAAGTTCAAATTCTCCTTGCTTCCAGAAAAATTCTGAGATTATAGAAACAGAAATTGACAAAATTCTTAGACTCAACATCCTGAATTATACTAGGATAAAAATTAAAGGCAGCTATTTGTGTTTGCTGACAAATATAATTAGTGAGGAGGCTATATAGAGTGATTTTTAAAGATGAGAAGTTAACTTACTAATTTTTTGCCCACTTCACTCAATCATCTAATATTTATGCTGTGCTTACTAGAAGCCAAGAATGATAAAGAATGCCAAAGAGAAAAGCAGTTAATTATTTTAATCTCCTTGACTTAGTATCTTGACAGGATTTAAGGAATTGCCTTAAACTCATCCCTGTCTAAAACAGGCTGTTAGCTGATGTTTACTGACATTTGCTTTCATTTCACTAATATCACTTTTGCTTTCATTATTATTCTTTAAATAGATGAAGTACAGCTTATTGCACCACCCTATTTATAGTCAAGAGTACAACGCACTGCTATCAAATACTGGGCAGAAGGAGTACATTGTTCCAGAGTTGTTGTTACAACATGTACTCAAGTTAACATATTTTTAATAATAGATATATTTTTCCTCTTAGCATCATTTCATTTATTACTTCATTATTCATTTAATCCTCTGTACTAGCTATAGTACTATACTTGAGAATTAAAAAAAGTAAGAAATATGAGATTTATCTGCACATGTCTTCCAGTGGAACTAGCTATTAAACAAATAAAATAAAACTATCAAACATGGGATAAAGCTACTAAATTCTGAAATATGTTTCTCAGAATTCATATTTGGAAGGAGATTTGGTCTGGGACTCTTGACTTGATTGCTTGTTTGTTGAAACAATAAAATAACCTTATAATTATATCTATTTTTTTTTCTCTTTCCATCAACATAGGATCTTAGGATGTTAGAATTCTCATAAGAAGAAAACAGCACAGAATATGGACTTTTTAGATGGAAACTGTACCTTGGTGACTGAGTTTATCCTGTTAGGGTTTCCAACTCGCCCTGAACTGCAGATTGTCCTGTTTCTCCTGTTTCTGACTTTGTACTCTCTGATTTTAATGGGGAACATCGGGTTGATGATGTTAATCAGAGTTGATCTGCACCTTCAAACCCCCATGTATTTTTTCCTTAGTAACCTATCCTTTGTAGACCTTTGCTATTCTTCAGTCATCGTTCCCAAAATGCTTGTCAACTTCCTCTCTCAGAACAAGTCCATTTCCTATCACGGCTGTGCCCTGCAGTTCTATTTCTTCTGTACTTTCGCAGATACTGAATCCTTTATCTTGGCTGCCATGGCATATGACCGCTATGTCGCCATCTGTAACCCTTTACTGTACACAGCTGTGATGTCTCGGGGCATCTGCATATGTTTGATCGTCTTGTCATACTTTGGAGGCAATATGAGTTCCCTGGTGCACACATCCTTTGCATTTATTCTGAAATACTGTGATAAAAATGTCATTAATCATTTTTTCTGTGACCTCCCTCCCTTGCTTAAGTTATCGTGCACAGACACATCACTTAATGAGTGGCTTCTGTCCACATACGGCAGCTCAGTGGAAATTATCTGCTTCATTGTCATCATCATCTCCTACTTTTACATTCTCCTCTCAGTCTTAAAGATCCATTCTTCCAGTGGGAGGAAGAAGACCTTCTCTACATGTACTTCTCACCTGACATCCGTGGCCATCTACCAGGGAACTCTGCTCTTTGTTTACTCACGACCCAGCTACCTGTATTCTCCCAACACTGATAAAATCATCTCAGTGTTCTACACCATCATCATTCCAGTGCGGAATCCCTTGATTTATAGTTTGAGAAACAAAGACGTAAAAGACGCTGCTAAAAAAGTCTTAAAACCAAAGATAAATTCCTCCTGAGATATAAGGCTCCAGGATTCATCTAAATCCCTGATTACAAACTCTATTTGGATGTATGCTCAGTCGTGTCCAGTTCTTTGTGACCCCATGGACTATAGCCCGCCAGGCTCTTTTGTCTTTGGAATTATCCCGACAAGGATACTGGAGTGGGTTACCATTTCCTCCTCCAGGGAATCTTCCCCACACAGGGATGGAAGCTGTATCTCTTGCTTATCCTGCATTGACAAGCAGATTCCTTACCCTTTCAATGCCTGGGACAAATTGTAGCTAAGAGCCTGCAACAACCTTGCCAGCGTATACACAATTTCTCACACAAACATTTTATCAAACACTTGTTTTCAAGAGCCAAACACATTTCATAGCCCCAAGATAAAGGAAACATTTAAAAATTTCAAAATTGCTGCAAAGTAATAGTTGAATAGTTTTCCAACTATTCAGTTCGGTTCAGTCACTCAGTCATATCTGACTCTTTGCAACCCCATGGGCTGCAGCACGCCAGGCTTCCCTGTCCATCACCACTCCCGGAGCTTGTTCAAACCCACGTCCATCAAGCTGGTGATACCATCCAACCATGTCATCCTCTGTCATCTCCTTCTCCTCCCACCTTCAATCTTTTCCAGCTGCAGGGTCTTTTCCAATGAGTCAGTTCTTCATGTCAGGTGACCAAAGTATTGACGCTTCAGCTTCAGCATCAGTCCTTCCAATGAATATTCCTTTTTTATTGACTGGTTTGATATTCTTGCAGGCCAAAGGACTCTCAAGAGTCTTCTTCAACATGACAGTTCAAGCATCAATTCTTTGGCGCTCAGCTTTCTTTATAGTCCAACTCTCACATCCACACATGACTGCTGGAAAAACCACAGCTTTGACTAGACAGACCTTTGTTGACAAAGTCATGTCTCTGCTTTTTAATATGCTATGTTTGTCATACCTTTTCTTCCAAGGAGCAAGAGTCTTTTAATTTCATGGCTGCACTCACCATCTGCAGTGATTTTGGAGCCTCAAGAAAATAAAGTCTCTCACTCCCAGCCATTAGGAGCTGGGAGTTAATTCTAGAGCAGATTGTATTAGGTTGTCTTAAAAGATATAGAAATAACCTCAGACATTGTGTCTGTGTGTGTTTTCATGGGTAGAATATCTCATTAATAAGATTTCATTTACAAAATTACTAGATTAGGGAGGAAGCCAGATTCCTTTGGTTTCTGTGCTAGTTCCTGTACCCAACTAGTTAATTGCACTTTGATCAAGTTACTTAATTTTTCTGTCTCAATTGTCTGACCTGTAAAATGAGGAGAGTATAGTACCTACATCAGTGACTGTTGCATGTTGGACTAAATGCTGAGAATCATGCTTGAATCATTTTAACCACTTGATAGATCTTAAATACACATATTTCTTTAATCGATTAAAATACATATAGTGCAACAAGATGGTGTGAGGCAGGGATGCTAGGAAAGCAATAATACAAAATCAAATACCTTTTCTTAAGTATTGTCCAATAACAAGTCAAGAACCTTCTATACCCAATCTAATTCAAATTAATTTGAAAACTTTTTCTAAGTGGCATCTTGTACACTAAAGGTTAATTACAAGCCAAGTATTTGTTTTCCTCCATATCTTTTATGTTTATGTGTGTAAGTATTACTGAAAGTATGGAACATCCTTCTCTGATATCTCAGAAACACAATGAGCTACTGAGTGTATAACCTGTATCTTCAATGGCTGGTCAACTGACGTGACATTGGGAAGCACCACAGAGAACATTCACTTGAAGTCTGGACATAAAGGGACACATATACTTGCAAAATACATTTCTATAACTTATATTTTTGCTGTTTATTATTATTTTCATCATCATTATTTATTATATCATTATTTAATTGCCATTTATATATCTATTGGTGAAGTATCTGTTCAAATCATGTCCCTATTTTTAATTGGGTTGTGTTTTTATTATTTATAAACATTTTTGTATAGTCTAGCTACAAATTTTTTGTTGCAAAAATATTTTGCAAATATTTTATTCACTTCATCTATAAATCTAACATCTATATTACATAATAATACATAGCATTACATAATAATACAAACATATACACATCACTTCATAAAATTATGTAACAGGAATAATTAATAATCAACAAAACATTTCCCCCTGCTTATATTCTATTCATACTGCTTCAGCTTTCGTTTGCTATATAGACACTATTTCAAAATGGCACAGGTTAAATAACTGGGCTGTATTCTGTTACTCTTCATGTTGACCATGGTCAGATGATATTGAACCATACAGCATCCCATGGACAGAGGAGCCTGGTGGGCTACAGTCCAGGGGGTCGCTAAAGTCCCAAACATGACTTAGTGACTAAACAACAACAACAACCAAGTATAAACATTAGTTTGAAGGTTCTTGTTGCTTTATTTCAGAAGTAGTTGAGGTTCCATCTTACAAATAACAACCTGTGAAAAACTGAACTTCATGTGAACAATATGTCATATTCTTTAGGTCTAAAAAATATACACATCACTCACATTCCAATTTTCACATATTATCCAAGACACACACACATGCAAACATGTGACACACATATAAATGCATGCAAACACAATGGAGATGAGTCTATATATTTCAGAAACAATTGAAAGTGAGTCACTCAGTCATATCTGACTCTTTGTGACCCCATGAACTATACAGTCCATGGAATTCTCCAGGCTAGAATACTGGGGTGGGTAGCTATTTCCTTCTCCAAGAGCTTATTCCCAACCCAGGGATCAAACCCAGGTCTCCCACATTGCAAGCAGATTCTTTACCATCTGAGCCACCAGGGAAGTGCAAGAATATTGGAGTGGGTAGCCTACCCATTCTCCAGGGAATCTTCCTGGCACAGGAATTGAACTGGGGTCTCCTATATCGCAGGTTTATTCTTTACCAGCTGAGCTACAGGGTAGCTCAAGAGACGCTTTGATACACATGACATTAGCATTCCGCTTATGCTTCTGTGGGTCAAATGTGATTAACCACTTTTTTGTGATGTTCCTCCTTTCCTGTTGATATCTTGCTCAGACACACAGGTCAATGAGTTAGTGATATTCATGATTTTTGGCTTCATTGAACTGAGTACCATTTCAGGAGTCCTTGTCTCTTATTGTTATATTATCTTATCAGTCTTGAAGATCCACTCCACTGATGGGAGATTCAAACTTTCTCTACCTGCACCTCCCACCTAACTGCTGTGGCAATTTTCCAGGGAACTCTGCTCTTCATGAATTTCTGACCAAGTTCTTCCTACTCTCTAGATCAAGACAAAATGACCTCGCTGTTTTACACCCTTGTGATTCCCATGTTAAACCCTCTGATTTACAGTATACAAAACAGGGCTGTGAAAGTGGCCCTACAAAAATTGAAAAATAAATTGCCTTAAATATTTATGTTAGGCGTATGTGAATAAACATGCATATAGTGACAGATTATTTATTAAAATTATATGGTAGAATACATGACAAACATAATTTTTCACTTTCTTAAAGTAGTATTACACTAAATCTCAATCTTAAATCTATTATTGTTCCTCTCACATGTCATGTTTAATTATCTTTCCAGAATTTCTACATGGCATTTAGTTTAAATGAAAAAAAAAAATTTCTGACTTTTCCATTATGCTAATTTTTGTTTAGTTTTTATTCAAACATTGTTTCAATTATTCTGAGACTTATTGTGCATTTATTCAGTGATCTTTGAGCATGTAGATTCTTTTTTTTAATATGAATTTATTTATTTTAATTGGAGGCTAACTACTTTACAATATTGTATTGGTTTATTATAGCCCATCTTGCAGTTTGCTGCTGCTGCTGCTAAGTCACTTCAGTCGTGTCCGACTCTGTGCGACCCCATGAACTGCAGCCTACCAGGCTCCTCCGTCCTTGGGATTCTCTAGGCAAGAACACTGGAGTGGATTGCCATTTCCTTCCCCAATGCATGAAAGTGAAAAGTAAAAGTGAAATTGCTCAGTTGTGCCCAACTCGTAGTGACCCCATGGACTGCAGGGAGACCACCAGGCTCCTCCGTCCATGGGATTTTCCAGGCAAGAGTACTGGAGTGGGTTGCCATTGCCTTCTCCGATCTTGCAGTTTAAATACTACTAAATATAAGCTAAAACAAATAACATATTAACTAAATGGTCAAGTAACTCATTATAACCTCAAATTCATCATGAAATAATACATACAGGGCTATAATTTCAAAGCAAAAATATCTAAATCTAGTCCAAAAGAAAATCATCTTTGAATAGAGATATTCAGCCAAATCTAAATAAGACTCAATTTGAGAGATGAAAGGATAGTAGATAGAGGATTTGACAGTTATTCAGGTTGTGAAATATACAAGCCCATGTTTGTTGGAAGAAGTCATATGTGCTATAACATGGAAGAACCGTGAAGGCAACATACTAAGTAAAATAATCCATACAGAGGAAGATAAGTACTGCATGATCTCACATAGAGATAGAATCTAAAAGGTAAATCTCAGGAATTCCCTAGAAGTCCAATGAATAGGACTTGGTGCTTCAGTGACCAGGCCCAGGTGTGACTCCTGGTCAGGGAACTAAGATCCTTGCAAGCCTTGTGGTGCAGCCTAAGTAAATAAATAAATTTCATAGATGTAGAGAGTAGATTGGTTGTTGCTAGGGGCTGAAAGACAGGAGAAAAGGATGATATTGGTCAAAGTGCAAAAATTTTCTATTATTTATTGAACAAGTTTAGAGGATTTAATCTACATGATGACTCCAGTTAACAATACTGTATTATAAGCTTGAAATTTGCTGAAAGAGTAGATTTTAACTGTCCTCATCATCAGATCAGATCAGATCAGTTGCTCAGTCATGTCTGACTCTTTGTGACCCCATGAATCGCAGCACGCCAGGCCTCCCTGTCCATCACCAACTCCCAGAGTTCACTGAGACTCACGTCCATTGAATCAGTGATGCCATCCAGCCATCTCATCCTCTGTTGTTCCCTTCTCCTCCTGCCCCCAATCCCTCCCAGCATCAGAGTCTTTTCCAAAGAGTCAGTTCTTCGCATGAGGTGGCCAAAGTACTGGAGTTTCAGCTTTAGCATCATTCCCTCCAAAGAAATCCCAGGACTGATCTCCTTCAGAATGGACTGGTTGGATCTCCTTGCAGTCCAAGGGACTCTCAAGAGTCTTCTCCAACACCACAGTTCAAAAGCATCAATTCTTCAGTGCTCAGCCTTCTTCACAGTCCAACTCTCACATCCATACATGACCACAGGAAAAACCATAGCCTTGACTAGACAGACCTTTGTTGGCAAACTAATGTCTCTGCTTTTCAATATGCTATCTAGGTTGGTCATAAGTTTCCTTCCAAGGAGTGTCTTTTAATTTCATGGCTGCAGTCACCATCTGCAGTGATTTTGGAGCCCCAAAAAATAAAGTCTGTCACTGTTTCCACTGTTTCCCTATCTATTTCCCATGAAGTGATGGGACCGGATGCCATGATCTTCGTTTTCTGAATGTTGAGGTTTAAGCCAACTTTTTCACTCTCCACTTTCACTTTCATCAAGAGGCTTTTGAGTTCCTCTTCACTTTCTGCCATAAGGGTGGTGTCATCTTCATATCTGAGATTACTGATATTTCTCCTGGCAATCTTGATTCCAGCTTGTGTTTCTTCCAGTCCAGCGTTTCTCATGATGTACTGTGCATATAAGTTAAATAAGCAGGGTGACAATATACAGCCTTGAGGTACTCCTTTTCCTATTTGGAACCAGTCTGTTGTTTCATGTCCAATTCTAACTGTTGCTTCCTGACCTGCATACAGATTTGATTATGCATGTATTAATTAACCTTATTGTGATAATCATTTCACAAAGTATACGTATATCACTTCATCACATTATATACCTTATAACTATATATATATATATGTAACTATATATATATCAATTACATTTGAAATAGGTATATTAAAAAATGAGAAGGAAAGAAGTCTAAAGATTAGATTATAAAGCCCTATGGAAAATATAGAAAGAGATTTGTTAAAATATAATATCATGGTTTTGTTATCAAATATCAATTCTTCTGCACTTCTTCCAAGATGATTTTCCTTCCTTCTCTCTCATTCTCAGCCCTTAGTGCCCTTTTTTTGTCTCTTTGTGGTTCACAAACACCCACTTACCTAAAGCATTGTTTTATATCACACTGTTTGTGCTTATTCTTTGGTAAAGAACAAAGCATTCCATCCTTGTTAACCAAAGCACTGACAGTTGCCTGAAGCATCAAATAAGCAAATATAGGCAAAACCAATACAATATTGTAAAGTAAATAATAATAATAATAAATAAAAATTTAAAAAATATACTAGACAACCTTTTTTGGCTATTACTTATGTCTCAGAAACACAAAATTAACTGAGAGTTTGCTAAGTGCCATATATATATATGTATGTATATATATATATATATGTATGTATATATATATGTGTATATATATATATATATATATTTATCACAATATGCAGGTGGATTCTTTACCAGCTGAGTCCCCAGGGAAGCCCTATATATCACAATAGACTATAACTATTGTATGCATATAACAACAGTTTTGGTAAGATGCAGAAATGGTTGTGGACAAAAGTTAACAGACTTTTATAAAGACATACATATTTATTAATTGCTCTAGATGTAATAAATTATAAGTTCTTGATATTTGATGCTTCAAATACATTGAATCTGATTTCCTAAAGGCTAAAGCACAGAAAGTGAGGATACAAACATATATTTGAAATACCATAAAGTATTGAAGAACACTCTTATTTATCCATTAAAAGTGTAAGGTTAAAAGACCTCTGATTGTCTTAAATTTTCTAGACGTCATTGTAAAATGCCCTTGTGTGAAAATATTTCAGAATGGAAATATAATGCCTACAAAATTCCTTTGTTATTCAGAATGGTATTTGTGAAAACAGTGTCAGACTTTATTTTTGGGGGCTCCAAAATCACTGCAGATGGTGACTGCAGCCATGAAATTAAAAGACGCTTACTCCTTGGAAGGAAAGTTATGACCAACCTAGACAGCATATTGAAGAGCAGAGACATTACTTTGCCAATAAAAGTCCGTCTAGTCAAGGCTATGGCTTTTCCAGTGGTCATGTATGGATGTGAGAGTTGGACTGTGAAGAAAGCTGAGCGCCAGAAAACTGATGCTTTTAAACTGTGGTGCTGGATAAGACTTTTGAGAGTCCCTTGGACTGCAAAGGGATCCAACCAGTCCATTCTGAAAGAAACCAGCCCTGGGATTTCTTTGGAAGGAATGATGCTAAAGCTGAAACTCCAGTAGTTTGGCCACCTTATGCAAAGAGTTGACTCATTGGAAAAGATCCTGATGCTTGGAGGGATTGCAGGCAGGAGGAAAAGGGGACAACAGAGGATGAGATGGCTGGATGGCATCACTGACTCGATGGACGTGAGTCTGAGTGAACTCCAGGAGTTGGTGATGAACAGGGAGGCCTGGCGTGCTGCAATTCTTGGGGTCACAAAGAGTCAGACATGGCTGAGTGACTGAACTGAACTGAACTGATAGCATGTTAGAAAGAGTTCTCACAGTGGAAACACCTTACAATAATTGCATAATATAAAAGGTTGAAATTTTCTACTCCTGGTATATTTTATCAGTTCAGCCAAATGTCTTTTGAATTGTTACTTACGGGGAGAAATATGGCAGAAAACATTGACTGGAATGTATTAAAGTTCAGGATGGGGAACACGTGTTTACCTGTGGAGGATTCATGTTGATATATGGCAAAACCAATACAATATTGTAAAGTTAAAAAATAAAATAAAATAAAATGAAACATACCCCCAATAAATAAATAAATAAAGTCAAGCAAAATAGGGAGTCGATGGATTGCCATTAATTGAGTTAATGAACACATTAATTAATCATCTTTCACGCTTATGATATATATTTATTTCAGCAATTAAAGACTGCATTGAAAATATTGGCTCATTTTATTGGATCTAGGGGGAATAATATAAAGAGAAGGGAATTTAAGCCCATTAAATGGAATTCCATAAATAGTACTGATTTAGATGAAAATTTTCTATGTGTATATTATAATCTAAAATGGCATTCCATAAACACCGTAGTTTTACTATGAGATTGTAGGAAACTATTAATTTTAATTTTTAATTCTAAAAGTTTCTTGTAGAGGGTTTATTATATGTTTATGTAATGGATGTAGTGCATACTTTCTAGAGTATCTCAGTATATTATTAATCTTTATGTTACTAAAAGTGCCACCTTGCTTGTAGAACAACACTGTCTTTATCCACCCACTAGCTCTCCCCTCATTTTCACAGCACCTGGGAGCAGGTTTGAGGAGCAGCCCTGTTAAAAAGCTAAAGCTGGGTACTGGCTGAACAAAATAGTTGTTGCAACAAATAGTTGCACCCCAGAAGACAGGGATTCCTGAGGGAAAATTAATTTGGATTGGAGTATAATTAGAGCTTCCTTGGTGATTCAGACAGTAAAGAATTTTCCTGTAATACAGGAGACCCTGGTTTGATCCCTGAGTCAGGAAGATCCCCTGGAGGAGGGAATGGCAACCCGCTAGAGTATTCTTGCCTGGAGAATCCCATGGATAGATGAGCCTGGCAAATAGAGTCCACAGGGTAGCAAAGAGTCAGACACAACTGAGCGACCAACCACCATAATTAGGTGACCAAGAACAATTCTACATATACCTAATGTGAAACAGAGAAGTGGAATGATAGTAAAATTCTTCTGAAACATAAATGCATCAAGTTCTTGATTTTACTGGGAAAACATTAGCAATTAGTTTTGGTTTGAACTTTGCCTCACCAATAGCTCCACAGGAGTACAATTGGTATTTCAGTGTTGACATCCTCAGAATGGAGAAAAACAATGACATTTAAAAAGGCGTCAAAAGTTGCCATTAAGAATCTCATTTCCAAAATTAAATATGGAATAATTACATGGATTTAAGCTAAATGATTTCCCTGATTTGTAGAAAATAAAAGTAGAAAAACAAACAAATAAAAAGAACAAAGAAAAACACCCAAACTGATAAGAAAGCCAGTCCCTGTTAGTTCCCAAATGAGATTTCCAATCAATTAAGGAATTTGTTATGCTCAGTATATTAATTTCAGTCCATTTGACACTTGTATTATGTTTTTGTGTTGTGGCTTTATCCTCATTACCTTAATAACTAATGGTGCTGAGCAAACTCTCATGCATTAACTTGTTACTTATGTATCTTCTTTTTTTTGACAGTTTCTGTTAATTTTTATTTTTTTGTGGGGGTCATTTTTTGTTTAAGTTTCCACGCCCCAATGAAGAAAGCTTTTAGTATATTGTAGATCCAAGTTCTTTGTCATATATATGGATAAATGGTTTTAAATACTTTCTATTTTATGGAAATATTTCTCTCTGATTATATTTATTTTTTTCTGTGAGTGAGTGAAAGTTGCTCAGTCATGTCTGAATCTTTGTGACCCATAACTGTAGCCCCCCAAACTCCTCTATCCATGGGATTTCCCAGGCCAGTATACTGGAATGGGTTGCCATTCCCTTCTACAGAGGATCTTCCAGACCCAGAGATCGAACCCAGCTCTCCCTTACTGCAGGAGAATTCTTTACCATCTGTGTTACCAGGGAAGGCCAATCTTATGCTGCTGCTGCTGCTGCTGCTGCTGCTGCTGCTGCTAAGTCGCTTTAGTCGTGTCCGACTCTATGCGACATCATAGACGGCTGCCCACCAGGCTCCCCCATCCCTGGGATTCTCCAGGCAAGAACACTGGAGTGGGTTGCCATTTCCTTCTCCAATGTATAAAAGTGAAAAGTGAAAGGGAAGTCGCTCAGTCGTGTTCGACTCTTAGCGACCCCATGGACTGTAGCCTACCAGGCTCTTCCGCTGTGGGATTTTCCAGAGTACTGGAGTACTGGAGTCGATTGCCATTGCCTTCTCCAAATCTTTTGCTACATAAACACTATTGCAAAATTCAGTTCGGTTCAGTTGTTCAAACGCATCTGACCCTTTTGGACTCCATGGACTGCAGCACACCAGGCTTCCCTGTCCATCACCAACTCCCAAAGCTTGCTCAAACTCATGTCCATCGAGTTGGTAATGTCATCCAACCATCTCATCCTCTATTGTCCCCTTCCCCTCCTGCCTTTAATCTATCCCAGCAACAGAGTCTTTTCCAATGAGTCAGTTCTTCGCATCAGGTGGCCAAAGTATTGGAGCTTCACTTCAGCATCATTTCTTTCAATGAATATTCAGGACTGATTTCCTTTAGGATTGACTGGTTGGATCTCCTTGCTGTCCAAGGAACTCTCAAGAATCTTCTCCAACACCACAGTTCAAAAGTATCAATTCTTTGGTGCTCAGCTTTCTTTTTGTCCAACTCTCATATCCATACATGACTACTGGAAAAACCATAGCTTTGACTAGATGGACCTTTGTTGACAAAGTAATGTCTCTGCTTTTTAATGTGGTGTCTAGGTTGGTCATAGCTTTTCTTCCAAGGAGCAAGTGTCTTTTAATTTCATGGCTGCAGTCACTGTCCACAGTGATTTTGGAGCCCAAGAAAATAAACTCTGTCACCATTTCCATTCTTTCCCCATCTATTTGCTATAAAGTGTTGGGATAGAATGCCATGATCTTAGTTTTTTGAACGTTGAATTTTAAGCCAAGTTTTTTACTCTCCTCTTTCACTTTCATCAAGAGGCTCTTTAGTTCTTCTCCACTTTCTGCCATAAGGGTGGTGTTATCTACATATCTGAGGTTATTGATATTTCTCCCTATTTGCCAAGAACAAGTCGATGTGTTCCCATGGTTGTGCTCTGCAATTCTTGGTCTTCTGTATCTTTGCCGATTCTGAGTGTCTCCTGCTGGCAGTGATGGCCTATGACCAGTACAAGGTTGTCAAGCAGCCCCTTGCTCTATGCAGTCAGCATGTCCAGCAGGGTGTGCTCCCTGCTCATGCCTGGGGTTTTCCTGGTGGGGATACCAGTTTCTCAGGTACACACGCCATTAGCATTCCATTTGTGTTTCTGTGGGTCAAATGTGATTGACCATTTTTTTCTGTGATTTACCTCTGTTTTTTTTTTTTTTTCCCCGTCCTGCTCAGATATACAGGTCAATGAGTTAATGATGGTCATGCTTTGGGTTTTATTGAACTTAGTACTCTTTCAGGGGCCCTTGCTCTTATTTTTATATCATCCTTTCAGTCTTGAAGATCCACTCTGCTGAAGGGAGAGTCAAAGCTTTTACCACCGGCACCTTCCACTTAACTGCAGTGTCAATCTTCCAGGGAACTCTACTTTTTATGTGTTTCAGGCCAAGTTCATCCTACTCTCTAGATGAAGACAAAATGACCTCTTTGTTTTACACTCTTGTGATTCCCCTGCTAAGCCCTCTGATATTTAGCCTATGGAAAAGAGGCCTTAGTAAAATTGAAAGCTAAACTATATTTTTAAATATTTGTACTATGCATATGTGGCTACAACCACACACATATAGTAATTTTTTAATTAAAATTTTATGGCATGACACATGAGAAACAATTTTATCAAGTTCCTAAGTGAATAATTATTTGTATTAAACTCCATTGTTAAGAATGAAAGAGGAAATGGCAACCCACTCCAGTATTCTTGCCTGGAAAATCCCTGTAGAGAGAAGAGCCTGGTGAGCTACAGTCCATGGGGTTGCAAAGAGTCAAACATGACTGAGTGACTAAGAACAGCTTCACTGTTAAGAAATATTGCAAGTTTCCTCAGATATCATGCTTAGTATATGGGCAGGGTTTATATATGGAACTTACTGCTTTTGAAAAACTTTTTGACTTTTCTACTTATGTTAATTTTTGGTTCATTTGTCATTCAAACATTATTTCAGTCTCACTAAAACATTATGCAATGTCTTAAAGGTTTTGTCATAAAGTAAATCAAATATTTACTGAGCGATCTTTCAGAACTCAGGTTTTTTATATTTTATAGCACATCTTATAGATTATACTAATATATACTTATACTAATGAATTTAAGCTGATAGTAGTAGTAGACATTAATGAACTAAGCAGTTTAGTAATAAACAAGCCACAAAATCATCATGAGATAAAAAATTTATGGGCATTTGAAAAACATTATGGCATGTTAGGAAAACTTTTTATTTTGGAAAAAGCTATAAACTTATAAAACTTTTATTTTATATAAAAGATGTATAGGTTTCTATTTCTACCATATTTTATCAGTTCACCAAATTCTTTTGAAACTGTTGCTCATAAAAGGCAGCCTAACTGAAAATATTGTCTGAAAATTAAAGTCTAAGGCAAACAGGGCATCAGTGGATTGGCAGGTATTGTGCAGTAAATACACATGTAATCTAGTTAATTTGTCTCCATTTAAATGTCAGATGTGTATTCAGTTCAGTTCAGTTCAGTCACTCAGTCGTGTCCAACTCTTTGTGACCCCATGAATCGCAGCATGCCATGCCTCCCTGTCCATTACCAACTCCCGGAGTTAACTGAGACTCATGTCCATCGAGTCAGTGATGCCATCCAGCCATATCGTCTTCTGTCGTCCCCTTCTCCTCCTGCCCCCAATCCCTACCAGCATCAAAGTCTTTTCCAATGAGTCAACTCTTTGCAAGAAGTGGCCAAAGTACTGGAGTTTCAGCTTTAACATCATTCCTTCCAAAGAACACCCAGGGCTCATCTCCTTCAGAACGGACTGGTTGGATCTCCTTGCAGTTCAAGGCACCCTCAAGAGTCTTCTCCAACACCACAGTTCAAAAGCATCAATTCTTCGGCGCTCAGCCTTCTTCACAGTCCAACTCTCACATCCATACATGACCACAAGAAAAACCATAGCCTTGACTAGGTGAAACTTTGTTGGCAAAGTAATGTCTCTGCTTTTGAATATGCTATCTAGGTTGGTCATAACTTTCCTTCCAAGGAGTAAGCGTCTTTTAATTTCATGGCTGCAGTCACCATATGCAGTGATTTTGGAGCCCAGAAAAATAAAGTCTGACACTGTTTCCACTGTTTCCCCATCTATTTCCCATGAAGTGGTGGGACCAGATGCCATGATCTTCGTTTTCAGAATGTTGAGCTTTAAGCCAACTTTTTCACTCTCCACTTTCACTTTCGTCAAAAGGCTTTTGAGTTCCTCTTCAGTTTCTGCCATAAGGGTGGTGTCATCTGCATGTCTGAGGTTATTGATATTTCTCTTGGCAATCTTGATTCCAGCTTGTGCTTCTTCCAGTCCAGCATTTCTCATGATGTACTCTGCATAGAAGTTAAATAAGCAGGGTGACAATATACAACCTTGACGTACTCCTTTTCCTATTTGGAACCAGTCTGTTGTTCCATGTCCAGTTCTAACTGTTGCTTCCTGATCTGCATACAGATTACTCAAGAGGCAGATCAGGTGGTCTGGTATTCCCATCTCTTTCAGAATTTTCCACAGTTTATTGGGATCCACACAGTCAAAGGCTTTGGCATAGTCAATAAAGGAGAAATAGATGTTTTTCTGGAACTCTCTTGCTTTTGCCGTGATCCAGCAGATGTTGGCAATTTGATCTCTGGTTCCTCTGCCTTTTCTAAAACCAGCTTGAACATCAGGAAGTTCATGGTTCATGTATTGCTGAAGCCTGGCTTGGAGAATTTTGACCAGTACTTTACTAGCGTGTGAGATGAGTGCAATTGTGCAGTACTTTGAGCATTCTTTGACATTGCCTTTCTTTGGGATTGGAATGAAAACTGACCTTTTCCAGTCCTGTGGCCACTGCTGCTTTCCAAATTTGCTGGCATATTAGTGCAGCACTTTCACAGCATCATCTTTCAGGATTTGAAATAGTTCAACTGGAATTCCATCACCTCCACTAGCTTTGTTCATAGTGATGCTTTCTAAGGTCCACTTGACTTCACATTCCAGGATGTCTGGCTCTAGGTCAGTGATCACACCATCATGATTATCTGGGTCATGAAGATCTTCTTTGTACAGTTCTTCTGTGTATTCTTGCCGTCTCTTCTTAATATCTTCTACTTCTGTTAGGTCCATATCATTTCTGTCCTTTATCGAGCCCATCTTTGCATGAATTGTTCCTTTGGTATCTCTGATTTTCTTGAAGAGATCTCTAGTCTTTTCCATTCTGTTGTTTTCCTCTACTTCTTTGCATTGATTGCTGAAGAAGGCTTTCTTATCTCTTCTTGCTAGTCTTTGGAACTCTGCATTCAGATGCTTACATCTTTCCTTTTCTCCTTTGCTTTTTGCTTCTCTTCTTTTCACAGCTATTTGTAAGGCCTCCCCAGACAGCCATTTTGCTTTTTTGCATTTCTTTTCCATGCGGATGGTCTTGATCCCTATCTCCTGTACAATGTCACGAACCTCATTCCATAGGCAGTCTATCTATCTAGGCCCTTAAATCTATTTCTAACTTCCACTGTATAATCATAAGGGATTTTATTTAGGTCATACCTGAATGCTCTAGTGGTTTTCCCTACTTTCTTCAATTTATGTCTGAATTTGGCAATAAGGAGTTCATGGTCTGAGCCACAGTTAGCTCTTGGTCTTGTTTTTGCTGACTGTATAGAGCTTCTCCATCTTTGGCTGCAAAGAATATAATCAATCTGATTTCGGTGTTGACCATCTGGTGATGTCCATGTATAGAGTCTTCTCTTGTGTTGTTGGAAGAGGGTGTTTGCTATGACCAGTGCATTTTCTTGGCAAAACTCTATTAGTCTTTGCCCTGCTTCATTCCGTATTCCAAGGCCAAATTTGCCTGTTACTCCAGGTGTTTTTTGACTTCCTACTTTTGCATTCCAGTCCCCTATAATAAAAAGCTACTCCACGTCCAAGGTCAGGGGCAGCGATGAGAGGAATTACCCAGATTCCGAGGTCGGGACAGTGGCCGGGAGGAGCTACTCCATGCCCCCAAGCCCAAGGCCAAGGGCAGCGGCTGGGAGGAGCAACCCCACACCCGAGGCCAGGGGCGGCGGCCAGGTGGACCCACCCCACGTCCAAGGAGCCGTGGCTGTGTGGGCGCAGGAGGGCCTAGAGGAGCTATCCCACCTTGAAGGTCAGGAAGGGCAGTGGTGAGGAGATACCCCTTGTCCAAGGTAAGGAGCAGTGGCTGTGCTTTCCTGGAGTAGCCGTGAAAAGATACTCCATGCCCAAGGTAAGAGAAACCCAAGTAAGATGGTAGGTGTTGCAAGAGGGCATCAGAGGGCAGACACACTCAAATCATACTCACAGAAAACTAATCAATCTAATCACATTAGGACCACAGCCTTGTCTAACGCAATGAAACTAAGCCATGCCCGTGGGGCAACCCAAGATGGGCGGGTCATGGTGGAGAGATCTGACAGAATGTGGTCCACTGAAGAAGTGATTGGCAAACCACTTCAGTATTCTTGCCTTGAGAACCCCACGAACAGTATGAAAAGGCAAAATGATAGGATACTGAAAGAGAAACTCCCCAGATCAGTAGGTGCCCAATATGCTACTGGAGATAAGTGGAGAAATAACTCCAGAAAGAATGAAGGGATGGAGCCAAAGCAAAAAGAATACCCAGCTATGGATGTGACTGGTGATAGAAGCAAGGTATGATGCTGTAAAGATCAATATTGCATAGGAACCTGGAATGTCAGGTCCATGAATCAAGGCAAATTGGAAGTGGTCAAACAAGAGATGGCAAGAGTGAATGTCAACATTCTAGGAATCAGTGACCTAAAATGGACTGGAATGGGTGAATTTAACTCAGATGACCATTATATCTACTACTGTGGGCAGGAATCCCTCAGAAGAAATGGAGTAGCCATCATAGTCAACAAAAGAGTCCAAAATGCAGTACTTGGATGCAATCTCAAAAACGACAGAATGATCTCTGTTCGTTTCCAAGGCAAACCATTCAATATCACAGCAATCCAAGTCTATGCCCCAATCAGTAACACTGAAGAAGCTGAAGTTGAATGGTTCTATGAAGACCTACAAGACCTTTTAGAACTAACACCCAAAAAAGATGTATATTACAGCATCTAAAGACTGATGTGACCTACATATTTGTCCATTTTATTGGATCTAATAAATATGATATGAAAAAAAATTAAGCCAATTAAATGGAAGTCAAAAATAGTATTGAAGCAGACAACATTTGATTACAATAGGCTTCCTCATCTGAAATTGGATAACTTAAAGAAGAATTGAGTGTTTTTTAGGAAATTCACAATTCAAATCCAAGTTGTGGCAATGGCATGGAGTTACTCTTCTATTCCATGAAAATTCTTGAAATTCCACAAAAATAGGGAACAGCATATCAAAAGACTCTGATGTATTCTAGGCTGTCTACTTCAGTCCTCATCACTAACTTTCCTTCTTCTTTCCATAACACATCCCTCTTGCACGTCACCAGTGACTGATGGAAAATATCTGTAATGTCAGTTGTTACTTCTCGTCTTTCATTTCTAATTATATTGACTTGAGTCTTCTCTTTGCTTCTCTTGATGAGTCTGACTGAAGGTTTATCAACTTTATATTCTAAAAGAACCAGCTTTTAATTTCACTGACCTTTGTTATTATTTTCTTTATGTTTTTCATTTATTTATGCTCTGATCTTTATGTTTTGGTTCCTTCTATTAACGTCAGGTTTTGTTTATTCTTTCTCTAGTTGCTTGAAGTGTAATGTAAGGTTGTTTATTTGTGATTTTTCTTGTTTCCTGAGGTAAGACTGTATTGCAATAAGCTACCTTCTTAGAACCGTTTTTGCTGAGCACCTTGGGTTTTGGATTGTCTTGTTTTTGTTGTCATTTGTCTCTAAGTATTTTTCGATTTCCTCTTTGTTTGCAATGGATTTCTCATATTGTCATTGGAAACAGATGCTTGTTATTATTTCAATTTTTAAAAATTTACCAAGTCTTGGTTTGTGATCCATGATATGACCTATTGTGGAAAATATTCTGTGTTTACTTGAGATGAATGTTTATTCTGCTTCTTTCAGATGGAATGTCCTACAAATATCAAATCTATCTGGTCTGTTGTGTCATTTAAGACTTGGTTTACTTATTAATTTTCTGCCTGGGTGATCCATCCGTTGGTGTAATTTGAGTGTTAAAGTTCCCCACTATTGTTGTGTTACTGCTAATTTCTCCTTTTATAGATATTAGCACTTGCCTTATATATTGAAGTGCTCTTGTATTGAGTACATATATATTTACAATTGTTATGTCTTCTTCATGGATTGATCCTTTGGTCATTGTGTAGTGTCTTTCCTTGTCTCTTTTAACATTCTTTAATTTAAAGTCAATTTTGTCTGATATGAATATTGCTTTTCCAGCTTCCTTTGATTTTCATTTGTATGTGGAGTATCTTCTTATATCCCCTCATTTTCAGTCTGTATGTGTCTCTAGGTCTGAAGTGAGTTTCTTATGTGTCTCTAGGTCTGAAGTGAGTTTCTTTGTGTATATCTTCTTGATGAGACTTAATTTGTGTTGGGGTCCTTTAGTGGACTGGAACCTGGTGGTCTGGAGTCGACGTGAAAGTGAAAGAGAGAGCCAAAGGGAGTGAAAGTGAAAGAAAGGGATAAGAAAGTGAAAGAGAGAGCCAAAGGGAGGGGGAGAGAGAGAGAGAAAGAAAGATACAGGGATCCAAGCTCTGATGGGGCAAAGGTGCTTTAATGATCTTCCTGTGAGTATATATAGGCTGTTGTACAAGAAATTTCTTTGAGAATGATAAAGATCAGAAAACCAAATGTACAGCAACCATTACCAAGGGAACAAGGGATTAATAATGGTCCCAATGTCAGGAGACAGTCCATATCTCAAGAAAGAGGATCGAGACTAAGCAGTTTTGTCGTAAAGAGAAGGATTACTGAAGGAGATTCAAGCCTGTCTCATCACGACCTCAGTCCTGGGAGCAGCTTGCCACTCCACTGGTTTCTGACAAGAGAAACTAAGGAACAGAGGATTTATGAGAAACAGCACGTAGGAATCCTCCTGTTAAACATTCCCTGAAAAATTTGTTCATTTTTATTAGATTGTTTGTTGTCTTAATGTCTATGAGGACTGTTCATATACTTTGGCTACAAGTTCTTTGTCAGATATATAGATAGATAGATAGTTTTCAAACATTTTTCCTCAATCTTTGAATATACATGCATTTATATATATATATATATATTCAAAAGCTTGCTTCTCTGATTTATTTTTGCACATTCTTCCACTAATCTCTTGCTACATAAACTACATGCCAAAACTAGATAACTTGAGAAGGACCACTGACCAGGTATGCTCAGTCATGTCTTACTCTTTGTGACCCCATGGATGATAGCTTGCCAGGCTCCTCTGCCCAAATTTCCCAGGCAAGAATACTGGAGTGGGTTGCCATTTTCTACTTCAGAGGCTCTTCCCAACCCAGGGGTCGAACTCACATCTTCTGTTAGGCAGTCAGAAACCCTTGAATATACATGCATTTATATATATTCAAAAGCGTGTTTCTCTGATTTATTTTTGCACACTGTTCTAGTTATCTCTTCCTACATAAACTGTATTTCAAAACTAAATAACTTAAGAGAATGGCCACTGACTCCTTATTTTGTTCTTTCCCGTGTTTACTGAGGTTGCATGAAATATTCAGTGGAAAGACTGGCTAGGTTGCAAGTACTTTAATAATTGAAATTAGATGAAAATGTCTAGAAAGATGAACCCAAATTCTCCCCTTTCAGTTCATGTAATCTCAGAATGTGCCACACTGCTTAATCAGATGGCTAGTTGTAACAGTAATTCATGGCTTTCACATACTGTCTTCTTCAAGACAAGACCCAGAAGTGACTTATAATATTTCCACTAATTTTGTTTGTCAAAACAGGTGAAGTGTGGCAAAAATTCAAAGAAGGATAAATATGCAATATAGAGGAATCTTGAATATGTTTCAATGAAGAAAATAAGGCTGATGAGTAACAACAACAAAAACAAACAAACAAAAAGCATGTTGCATATTTCTGTTTAAAAGGAGGCTGAGTCATCCCAGTGCACCAGTCCCAAGCATCCAGTATCGTGCAGGGATGGTACGGGGAGGGAGGAGGGAGGAGGGTTCAGGGTGGGGAACACGTGTATACCTGTGGTGGATTCATGTTGATATATGGCAAAACCAATACAATATTGTAAAGTTAAAAAATAAAATAAAATTTTTAAAAAAAGGAGGCTGAGAATTGGAAAGCACAAAGAATCAGAAAGTAAATTAGTATTAGTAGTTACCAGGGCTCAAGGAGGAAGGAAGGGAAAGTGACAGCTAATAAATATGGATTTCTTATTGTAATAATGAAAATGTTGTGGAAGTAAATACTGGTGATAACCTAAGAACCTTAAAAATATAGTAAAAACAAAGAACTGTATACATTAGAAGGGTGAATTTTATAATGTACATATTACATTTCAGTAAATACTGAAACATGAACCAAGTGTGGTAATATCTTTAAATGAGATGTGAAGGAGACTCAAACACTATGAACAAATCTAACAAAACGAAAATAATGGAGGGAGGATCTTTTTGAGTTTCAGTAGGTTTACTCTTTAACTAAAGAAGGACAAAACCATTTCATAACTGTGAAGCACATCATACAAAAAAATTTTGCAGTTTTCTTTTTACCATAGATCAATTTGATGACAGTAGTGAAGTATGAAAATGCAGCCTGTTCTGAATTCTCAGGGGAAAATACAGAAGCAGAAGTATAATTAATGAAATGTTTGCATAAGATCAAAACAGAGGGGCAGTAGCACAGGGATTTAAGCCCCAATGTACCTGGTAAAATAAGAGGCGATCTGCTTATTGTTCAGCTAGCCAAGACCTGCTCATCTCAGGTAGGTTTCCAGTTCCTAACTTAAAGAATATAGAAGAAAATACATAACATTTTTGTGCCTGCCTACTCATGAAAATCTGAAATCAATGGCTAGAAATATTTTGATCTCAGAATCACAAGAACCTGAACTTGTTAATATCCAGAATGCAACTGTTTATTTTATTTTGCTTTTTCTTCACAGGAAATATCTACTTTTTAATCATTGGAAAAATGTACACATGAATTTAAAGTATGTTTTCTTTATTAAAATAGAGTAGGTACCACAGTAAAAATAAAACCATGTACAAATTCATCTCCATGTGAACCACGTGCCATGTTTACTTAGGTCTGAGGGGAAAAAAAGTTCATTGCTCCCATTCTATTCTTATAAACATTAACCTGTATACACATACACACATATAACAAAGAGGAAAGTCTATGCATTTTAGAAACATTATTATCCCTCATCTTATTTCCACTTTAGTAACTAACGGGCCATTTAAAATCTAAAATGATGCGAATCATACAATAAATTCTTGTTTTCACTTCCTTTCAGCTCTTTTTTCCACTCGTTAAAAGAGGTTCACCTTTTGACAACTGCCACTCCACAAAGAGGTAATGAGCATTGTGGGGAAGCAAGAATAAATTTCTAGAAAATCAGGTCAATAATACTTAATTCATGTCCAAGAAAATACTGATCATAGCATAAACTAAATCCAGGAATATAATTATTTTTTATTACTAGTCATTGATGTACTCGCTGTTTCTGGAATTAAATAAAATTCTCTGAAACCAATCATGCTTTTTTGAGAAGCATAAAAATTGTTATCGTTCTTTGTATCTAGACTATTTTCAGCCCTCATAAATGCTCAGTCCTATATCTTATGGCCTGGTCTCTCTAACACTGGTGTCTCTTCTAGGTTTTTCTCAAGAGGTAAAGAGTCAAATTTCTCTAAATCTGCTCCCTGGGATGAAGAAACTAACACTCAGAGAAGAGCTTATAGAAAGTAAAAAAAAAAAAAAAAAAAACCTCATGAATGACATCTAGATTTACATCCAATTTCTCAAAGGTCTTTCTCAGAGACTTTTTTATTATTGCAGAATAGAGAGCCATGCCTCTTTAAAGAGTGGGTGCATGACTGAATAATTTTCTAAGTATAAAAAGATACAAGAAAAATATTCTGTATTTTGACATTTTGTAGATGCTGAAGTGTCGCACATGCAAGTATCATTTTCTTGATCATTTTCTCCAAAAGTTTACACAAGAACAAAGAAGAATGGACACAGGGAATTGCTCCTCCTTAACTGAATTCATTTTCTTGGGAATTACTGATAACACCAAGACCAAAGTTATTCTATTTACCATGTTCCTCCTTGTTTATCTCATTACTCTTCTGGCAAATCTTGGAATGATCACCCTGATTAGGATGGATCCGCAGCTGCACACACCCATGTACTTTTTCCTCAGCCACCTCTCCTTCTGTGACCTCAGCATTTCCACAGCAGTTGGCCCCAAGATGCTGGTGGATCTATTGGCTAAGAACAAATCAATTCCCTTCTATGGCTGTGCCCTGCAGTTATTGGTGCTCTATACCTTTATAGATTGTGAGTGTCTCCTGCTGGCAGTGATGGCTTATGACCGGTACAAGGCCATCAGCAGCCCCTTGCTCTATGCAGTCAGCATGTCCAGTGGGGTGTGCTCCCTGCTCATGGCTGGGGTTTACCTGGTGAGTATAGCAGAGACGTTGATACACATGACATTAGCATTCCGCTTATGTTTCTGTGGGTCAAATGAGATTAATCACTTTTTTTGTGATGTTGCTCCTCTTCTATTGCTATCTTGCTCAGATACACAGGTCAATGAGTTACTGATATTTACTGCTTTTGGCTTCATTGAACTGAGTACAATTTCAGGAGTTCTTGTCTCTTACTGTTATATTATCCTATCAGTCTTGAAGATCCACTCTGCCAAAGCGGGGTTCAAAGCTTTCTCTACCTGCATCTCTCACCTAACTTCTGTGGCAATTTTCCAGGGAACAATGCTCTTCATGTATTTCAGGTCAAGTTCTTCCTACTCACTAGATGAAGACAAAATGACCTCTTTGTTTTACACCCTTGTGATTCCCATGTTAAACCCTCTGATTTATAGCCTAAGGAACAAGGATGTGAAACAAACTCTGAAAAAATTGAAGGATAAATGGTTTTAAAATTGTATATTTTATGTATGTACACACATACACATCCATGCATATATGCTGATTGTTGACTTATTAAAATTAAATGGGAGGTTACATGAGAAACATAATTTCTATTTGAAGTATATTTCTATTTCCCCCACCTGTCATGCTTCTTTATATTTCCAGAATTTGTATGTGGTATTAGTTTCTGGGAAAAACTTTTCTGACCTTTTTCAATATGTTAATTTTCAAGCACTATTTAAATTACACTAAGATATGTAGTGCATTTTGTTCATTGATCTTTGAGCTTTTCAGTTCTTTATGTACTACAATACATCTTGTAGCTTAAATACTACTAAATATAAGCTGGTATTAATAATGTATTAACTAAACAGTCAAGTAATTCATTATAAGCCTGAAATTCATCATGAGATAACACATAGTGGTCTATTATTCAAAAGTAAAAATATCTAAAACTAGTCTAAAGGAAAGGTATCTTTGGATATTCGGAAAAGGATTCAATTTGGGAGATGAAAAAATAGCAGGCAGAGGATCTGACAGTTACTCAGATTTTGAAGTGTACGAGTCCATGCCTGTTAGAAGTTATATTGGCTACAACATGGAAGAACCATGAGGGGCATATGCTAAGTGGAATAATCCATACAGAGGAAGACAAGTACTGCACGGTCTCACAAACACATAGAATCCAACTGGTCAAGCACATAGGAATAGAGAGTAGATCGGCTGTTGCTATCGGCTGAAAGGTGGGAGCAATGGGTGATGTTGATCAAAG
This sequence comes from Bos grunniens, assembly GCF_055505025.1. NCBI lineage: Eukaryota > Metazoa > Chordata > Mammalia > Artiodactyla > Bovidae > Bos > Bos grunniens. The sequence goes on along the minus strand of NC_141179.1, from coordinate 79,183,163 downwards.
TTTACAAACTTTCTGTTACTTGATGAATAAGTTCTGGGGGTCTAATGTGCACTGTAACTCTAGTTAACAATTGTGTATTGTAAGACTGAAATTTGCTGAGAGAGTAGTTCTTAAAGGTGTTCTTGGCAGGCACACTCAAAATGATAGCTATGTAAATTGATGAATGTGTTAACTAACTTTTTGTAGTAATTATCTCACAATGTACACATATATTAAATCTTCATGCCCTATATCATAAGCATGTTATTTGTCAATTTTATCTGAATACAGTTTTAAAAAAAAGCGTAAAAGAAGTTAAGGGACAGTGGACAGAATCATGGTAAAGTACATAATTGTGCTTCATTATCAGCTATCGATTCTTCTGTGACTCTCTGCACACCAATTTCCTTCCCATTTTCCTTACTCTTAGCTCTGATTAAATACCCCTCTTTGTCTCTTTGTGGTTTACAAAAAACCACCTATGTAAAAGATTGCTTTATATCACCCTGTTTATCAGAGTTCTTTCCTAAAGACTGAGCATTGCATTGTATAAACAAAGCACTACATGTTGTCTGGAAGATCAAATAAACAAATATATAATAAACTAAAAATAGAAGACAACACTTTTTCACTGCTAATTATATGTCATTAGTACAAAATTAAATGAGGGTTTGATAAGTAGCTTAAAAATGTATATCAGAATATGGTTAACATATTGAACACATATACACATGTTTGTTTGGAAGGTCCATAAAATAGTTTTAAACATTAGGATAATATACTATAAAGACATGCTTATTAATTTCACTAGAAAGAATAAGCTCTAAGTTCTTGCTATTTGACTATTTCATCTGCTTCTGATCTGGTTTCCTGAAGGCTAAAGCACTAAATTAGTTTGTTGAGAAAGCTAGGATGTGACCATGTATTTAAAATACCATAATGTACTGAAAGAGACATATTTATCCATTGCAATTATACAATTAAAAGCCTCTGATGGTCTTCAATTTTCCTGCTGCCATTGTAAAATGACCTTATGTGACAATATTTCAGAATGGAAAAATAAAGCCTACATAATTCCTCTGTTGTTCAGGGTGGTATTTGTAAAGCACTATGCCATGTTAAGAAAAATTCTCATAGTGAAAAAATTAGGATGATTCTTGCATAATAGAAAAGACTTAAATATGTGTACTCCTGGCATACTTCATCAATTCACTTAGACTTCTTTTGACTTGTTGTATCCACTCCAGTACTATTTCCTGGAAAATCCCATGGACAGAGGAGCCTGGTAGGCTATAGTCCATGGGGTCGCAAAGAGTCGGACACGACTGAGTGACTGAACTGAACTGAACTGATGAGCAGCAAAATGGCAGCAAATATAGTCAGAAATATAGTTAAAATACGGTGTCAGTGGACTACTATTAATTCAGAGATTAATAAACATGGATCTAATTAATCCATCCTCATATATATAATCAGTTTTATGTCACCATCTAAAGACTAATTCAACATAAATACTACCCCATTATATTGTATCTGGTGGGGAATATATAAATAGAAGAAAATTTTAAGCCCATTAAATGGAATTCCAAAAATAGAACTGACTGATTCAGTTAATTGTAGGCTTCCTCTCCTGAAATTGAAAAAACTAATGAGAAATTATGGAAATTTTTTAAAAATAATTTCTAACTCAGATAGGAATATGGGCAAAATGATTCTTCTTTCTTGAGAGTAATCTGTGAAAAAAAGGGAACAATACATCAAAAACTTTATTCTAGCTTGTAAATTTCAGTATTCTTCATTCTTTACCATTATAATGTCTTCACATCACTTTATCCTCATACATGCAACAATGGCTCATGGAAAATATCATTGTTCAATTGCAATTTATCAATGATATGTGTAATGTTTTAATATTACAGTCAAATTCCTATATCTTGACCTCTTTCTTCATACTTGCCACTGAAATACTTTAGCATAAACATGGCAATCACCAACTCAATGGCATGAGTTTGAGCAAGCTCTGGGAGTTGGGGAGGGACAAGAAAGTCTGGGGTGTTGCAGTCCATGGGGTCGCCAAGAGTCAGACACGACTGAGAGACTGAACTGAACTAAATCATGGCAAAGCAATGTTAGATTTGGTAAATGTCTAATGCAGAGGACAGACTCATACTTGTTACAGCTGTACAAGTATACTCATTATAAATAGAAAAGCAGTAATGTTCAACACACTGGTAAGTAGGAGGATCTGGGTTAAAGCTGCTGCTGCTGCTGCTAAGTCGCTTCAGCCGTGTCCGACTCTGTGTGACCCCATAGAGGGCAGCCCACCAGGCTCCTCTGTCCCTGGGATTCTCCAGGCAAGAACACTGGAGTGGGTTGCCATTTCCTTCTCCAATGCATGAAAGTGGAAAGTGAAAGTGAAGTCGCTCAGTCGTGTCTGACTCTTAGCGACCCCATGGACTGCAGCCTACCAGGCTCCTCCATCCATGGGATTTTCCAGGCAAGTTACTGGAGTGGGCTGCCATTGCCTTCTCTGGGTTAAAGCTAGAGGCAGAAATCTTTAACCACCATGGATGTCTTTCTCTTTAGTTAGAACCATGCTATAAACTAGGCAGGAACACCACTCTAAATACTCACTCTTGCTTTATACCTCTCAGATCACCCTGTGTAGAAGAGGGGTTTAAGCTATATTACCTCTAAGGCTCTTTTCAGGTGGTATGATCTGCCTCTATAAAATATGGCTTTATTGTGGTATAAATCCATCCATATGACTGGAAAGAATATAAAGAAAAAACAGAGAGTCACTTCACATTCAGTCAAAGAATTGATCTGAACATATAGGCCGGGTATCTCAGTTGGTAAAGAATCCGCTTGCAGTGCAGGAGACCCCAGTTCAATTACTGGGTCGGGAAGATGCCCTGGAGTAGAGATAGGCTACCCACTCCAGTATTCTAGGGCTTCCCTTGTGTCTCAGCTGGTAAAGAATCTGCCTGAAATGAGGGAGACCTGGGTTTGATCCCTGGATTGGGAAGATGCCTTGGAGAAGGGAAAGGCTACCCACTCCAGTATTCTGCCTGGAGAATTCCATGGACTGTATAGTACATGGGGTTGCAAAGAGTTGGACATGACTGAGTGACTTTCACTCACTCACTCGACCTGAAATGTCAGTTACATGAAGCCATTAAGACAGTGTGAGTTTTAGGAGGCCAAAAACTTTAAAAACAGCTGTTTTACATGCCCTGTTATCCAAGTTCAACATCTCATGGACTCCTTATGAGAGGGTAACAGGCAGGAAGGCTAGGGATCCCCAAGCAGAGGAAATAGAATGCAAGTGGCAGGTGTTTTTTGTTTGTTTTGTTTGTTCCCTCTCTGTACAAAATTAAAAGAAGGTTTGTTTTAAATTCTGTGTTGTCAGAAAGACCCCTGGTTCAGCCTGGACTTAACTTTTCTCAAACCTTGAACTGATAATGGCTCAACAAATCCCTATGTCTTACTCATGGGAATGTTCTCTTGAGCTGTGCTAATGAAACTATGTAATAGCCTGGAAATCTTCCTTTCTTTAAGGTTCATGTCAATTGTTTTATGGCCGGGGATGACTCACCTTGTGCCCCGGGCTGTCTCAAAAATGCATGTTGTGGGAGAGGGGCCTGATACAACTCTCTCAGTTCTGAGGTGATTCTGTAACAAATATATAACTCCTTGCTAAAAGCTAGCAAGGGGGTCACTCTTTCTGCCCCCTTCTGATGTCAGAGCTTGCTCTATCCCTTTATACTTTAATAAAACTTTATTACACAAAAACTTCAAGTGATCAAGCCTCCTCTCTGACTCCAGATCAAAATCCTTTCCTCTGGAGGTCATGAATTCTGGAGTAGCTCCTGGCTTGAGGCTGCAAACTTTCACTTATAGAAGCGGATAGATATCCGACTTTATTAGTGCTGAAGTAAATGGAAGTGAAATAAAATGTTAAGAGCTGTGTTGACATTTACCAAATGGCAAAAGTACTTATTTACACACCAAATAGTAAACAAGAATCTCCTATTGTTGAGGACGTGAAACAAGCATGGTTTTATGCACTGACAGTAGATTGAGACTTGACACTGCACCCGGTGAGATTCTATGTCTGAGTCTCCTGCTGCTAAGTCACTTCAGTCGTGTCCGACTCTGTGCAACCCCATAGACAGCAGCCCACCAGGCTCCCCCGTCCCTGGCATTCTCCAGGCAAAAACACTGGAGTAGGTTGCCATTTCCTTCTCCAATGCATGAAAGTGAAAAGTGAACGTGAAGTCGTTCAGTCGTGTCCAACCCTCAGCGACTCCATGGACTGCAGCCTACCAGGCTCCTCCACCCATGGGATTTTCCTGGCAAGAGTACTGGGGTGGGGTGCCATTGCCTGAGTCTCCTATAGCTGAACAAATAAATGTCCTAAGACCAAAAATATTATTCCTAGAAGTATGTCCAAGCATATAGAATGAATATGCACCCAAAAGACATTCATATAAATGTTCACCATTGTATTAATTACAGTAGTGTAACATCAAAAGCAACTCATTTCTTTTAATACATTAGATCAAGACTTGACATACTTTTTTGAAAGTATTTAATAATGTATATTTTAGGTTTGTAGACCATAAAATCTTGGTACAACTGTTTTGTCCTCTATCACAAAAGCAGCCATCCGTAATACATGAATGAATGGTGTGTCACAGCTCCAATAAAACTTAACAGGTCGAGTTCACTGACTCCTGCTTTAGATTAGACAAATGACTTTATGATAAGTTTGTATGCTGGAAAAGTACACAGCAATGAGAATGAATAACTACATCCTCATACAAGAGCATGGGAAAACTTCACAAACATAATCTTAAGTGAAAAAAGTCAGACATAAGAGTGTAAAATCTGTATGATTTCACTACTATGTACCTTAAAAATTTTAAAAGAATACATTTGAATCAGTTCTAATGAGGTGGATGAAACTGGAGCCTATTATACAGAATGAAGTAAGCCAGAAAGAAAAACACCAATACAGTATACTAATGCATATATATGGAATTTAGAAATATGGTAATGATAACCCTGTATACGAGACAGCAAAAGAGACACTGATGTATAGAACAGTCTTTTGGACTCTGTGGGAAAGGGCAAGGGTGGGATGATTTGGGAAAATGGCATTGAAACACATATAATATCATATATGAAACGAGTCGCCAGTCCAGGTTCGATGCACGATACTAGATGCTTGGGGCTGGTGCACTGGGATGACCCAGAGGGATGGTACTGGGAGGGAGGAGGGAGGAGGGAGGAGGGTTCAGCATGGGGAGCACGTGTATACCTGTGGCGGATTCATGTTGATATATGGCAAAACCAATACAATATTGTAAAGTTAAAAAATAAAATAAAATATAAAAAAATAAATAAAAATAAACAAACTCACATATCATATGGAAAATCAATTTCTGATGGATGTAGAGACAGTTTCTGAGAATCTAATAATTTTTTTTTTGATTTGGTTCTGGGTGCAGGAATCTTTCCATTTTTGAAAGATTTTTTGCAATCTACATTTTTAGATGGAAATTTTTTCTGTATGTATATTATACTTTAAAATCACTGTTTATTTTTTTTCCATGAGATTATAAAAATATTAATATTTTAAGTCTAAAATTTTCTTATATAAAATGATTATTCATATAGACTTATGAAATTGATGTAGAGTATAAGTGTCAAAGTATCTCAGTACATTATTAATCTTTATATCACTGAAAGCGCTGCCTTGCTTGTAGAACAGCACTGCGTTCGTCCACCCGCTGACTCTCCTGGCCACTCTCACAGCAGCGGGGAGCTCAAATGTACTTTAATACCAGACCATGCAATGAGCTCTCTATCATACTACTCAAGGTTTGAGGAACTGACCATTATATTAAAAAAAAAAAGATCACCTTTGGGTAGTATTTGCCGACATAAAATTGTTTTCGTGTCAGCAGAGGCACCAGGAAAAACCTAATCACTTTTTTTTCCTCACTTGTATCTGAAGCATACATTTTCTCCTTAGTTTTTTGATTACTTAAAATCTCCATTTTTAATGAAGCACCAACCCCATTGGGAGATATTTTAGGTTACCCACCTTGCAATTTATAATGTAGCTGCCCAAACTCAGGTTTAAATTGTTATGTGGGGGAAGATAGAAATGATGTTAGTCCACATGTTTTTGAGGAGCAGGCCTGTCAAAAAATTAACACTTGCTTCTGGCTGAACAAAATGTAACCCAAGGGATTTTTGCATCCCTAAAGATAGGGATGTACCTGAGGGAAAAATTAATGTGGATAGGAGTAGAATTAGGGGATTGAGAACAATTTTACATACACCATATGTATAACAGAGAAGTAATGGTAGCAAAACGCTTTTGAAACATAATCAGTTTCTTGATTTTGTGTGTGTGTGTGTGCACATGTGTGTGTGTGTGTGTGTGTGCATGCTCAGTCATGTCCGACTCTTTGCAACCCCTGGATTGTAGCCTGCCAGGCTCCTCTGTCCATGGAATTTTCCAGGCAAGAATACTGGAGTGGGGTGCCATTTCCTCCTCTGGGGATCTTACTGACCCAGGTATCGAGCATCTGTCTTCTGAGTCTCCTGCATTGGTAGTTGGATTATCCACCACTGAGCTACCTGGGAGCCCTTCTTAATTTTAGTGGGGAATTATTAGCAATCATATTGTGGTTTGAGATTTGCCTCAATGATGTCTCCACAGGTTACAGGTGACATTTTAGTGTTGAGCTCCTCATAGGCAAGAATGACAATGACATATATAAAGGCATTTTAAAAAATTGAGAATCACTTTTACAAAATTATACATGTACTACATTTATGAATTTTAGCATAAATAATTTCTCAGATTCATAAGAAAAAAAGTAGAAAAACAAACAAAAAAATTGAAAAGAACTGAGAAAACACCCAAACTGATAAGAAAGTCTGTGTATTTCGCAAATGAGAATTCAGATGAAACAGAACATTAGTTATGATCAGTATTTAATTTCAGTCCATTAACATTTAGGTCATGTTATCTTATTGTGGCTTTATTGCCACTGCCTTGCTGCTACTGCTGCTGCTGCTGCTAAGTCGCTTTAGTCGTGTCCGACTCTGTGCGACCCCATAGACGGCAGCCCACCAGGCTCCCCCGTCCCTGGGATTCTCCAGGCAAGAACACTGGAGTGGGTTGCCATTTCCTTCTCCAATGCATGAAAGTGAAAAGTGAAAGTGAAGTCGCTCAGTCGTGTCTGACTCTTAGTGGCCCCATGGACTGCAGCCTACCAGGCTCTTCCGCCCATGGGATTTTCCAGGCAAGAGTGCTGGAGTGGGGTGCCACTGCCGTCTCCATGCCACTGCCTTAATACCTACTGATTCACATAAGAATGAAATTCTTAAGCATTAACCTTTTGCTTATTTATCATCTTGTTGAGAATATTTGTTCAATTTTTTTTTGCTCACTTTTTGTTTTCTTTCTTTTTTTTTTTTTTAAATATTTTCATCATATATTATGGAAACATTTCTCTCTATATTCACTCATACTGCTTAATCCTTGGTGGTGGTGGTTTAGTCACTAAGTCGTGCACAACCCTTGGAACCCCATGGACTGTAGCTTGCCAGGCTTCTCTATCCATGGGATTTTCCAGGCAAGAGTACTGGAGTGGGTTGCCATTTCCTTCTCCAGGGATCTTTCTGACCCAGGAATCAAACCTGGGTCTCCTGAATTGCAGGCAGATCCTTTACCAATTGAGCTACGAGGGAAGCCCCCCTTATGCTAGATTAATTTAGTGACAAGGTCACTAAATAATTGATGTATACAAGGTCATCCTGTGCTAAATTTGTCCCTGAATCCATGAGCCAATATGCAGAAGCAGAAACATAATTAATGACATGTTTGTACAACACCAAAACCCAAAGGCAGTGGCCCAGGGATTTAAATCCCAATGTACCTAGTAAAATAAAATGCTATCTGCTATCTGTTCAGCTACCTAAGACCAGCTCATCTCAGGTAGGTTTTGAGGTCCTGATTTAAAGAACATAGGACAAAAACATTCACAATTGGGGGAAAATCAATTTATAAATAAAACATTTTATACCTGTTTACTCAGTTGAATACATTCTGTAATTTAATGTCCAGGAACAATATTTTCTTCTCAGAACTGGCAGATTCTGTACTTGTTAATATCCATAATATAACTATTAAGTTAATTTATTTTGATTCTGGTTTATAGGAAAGATATTACTTCTTTTATAATCAGAGTAGCAGATAGGTGAATTTAAAGGGGGCTTGGTGGGTTTGTTCTCTTTTATTTAAAAATATACTGTACAGGTGCATTTAAAAATTAAAATGTGCATATTCATCTTCATGTGATGCCCCATAGCTACTAAGGTCAAAAGAAAAAATTCCTTACACACTCACTGTTTTTGTGTATGTCAGAGACATGTAATCTGCATGCAAACATGACAGACACATAGTGCATACATACTAGACAGAGAAACCTATGTATCGCAGGAGCATTTATTGTCCCTAAACCTATTTCCACTTTTATAATATAAAAGTCCCTTAAAATCCAAAGAGATGCAATAGTAGGTGTTAGATTCTGTGGTTTTCACTTCATTTCAGCATTTTTTGTTGTTTAAGAGACTCCTCCTTTGGCAACAGAAACTCTATAAATAGGTAATAAGTCATGTGGCAAAGCAGTGATGAATTTTTCGAGCAAGGTTTCAATGCTACTTATTTCATGTCTCACTAAATACTAAAGACTAGGATCAATAACAATTATTTTCATTGCTACCAGTGCATGGTATACTAATAGATTGTAAAACTAATAATAAATATTTTAAATTATGTTTTATGTGCAACATGATAATGAAAATAAAATTTTGTATCCAAGGAATTTTTTCAGCATAGTAAATGGCTGTTCATATACTTCCAGCCTGCTGTCTCTAGCATCGGTGTTTTTTTTCACACTGCTTTGGCAATGTAACGAGATGTCAATTCATCTAAATATCCTTCTCGATACAAAGAATACAGTGCTCAGAGAAATTATAGAGCTTATGGCAGTAGTTTAGTTAGGAAGAACATCTAGAAATAGACAAAGTTTTTCAGCTATCTATCTCGGGTCTTTTTTATTATTATCGGATAGATAGCAATACCTCTTTAAAGAATGCCCACCGACTTAGTCATTTTCTGAGTGTATGCTCTGTCGCTAAGTTTTGTCTCACTCTTTGTGATCTCATGAACTGCAGCCCACCAGGCTTCCCTCTCCATGGGATAAGAATCTTGCCTGGAAAATCCCATGGATAGGGAGCCTGGAGGGCTGCAGTCTATGAGAACACAACGAGTCAAACAGAGTTTAGCGACAGAGCACGCATGCAGGCACACACTCAGAAAATGACTTGATCAATGGGCATTCTTTAAAGAGGTATTGCTATCAATCTGATAATAATAAAAATATCTGAGATAGGCAGTTGAGAAACTTCTGTGCAAATCTAGATGTAATTTCTGTGGTATGCTACTGCCTGTGTTGTTGTTGTTCAGTCACAACGTCGTGTCTGACTCTTTGTGACCCCATGGACTGCAGCTCTCTAGGCTTCCCTGTCCTTCACTGTCTCTTGGAGTTTGTTCAAATCTATGTCAGTTGAGTTGGTGATGTTATCTAACCATCTCATCTTCTGCTCCCTCTTCTTCTGCATTCAATCTTTCCCAGCATTAGGATCTTTTCTAATGAATTGGTTGAATGAATCTAATGAGTTAGTTCTTTGCAACAGGTGGCCAAAGTATTGGAGCTTCAGCTTCAGCATCAGCGGGTCCTTCCAATGAATAATCAGGGCCGATTTCCTTTGGGGATTGACTGGTTGTTGTCATGAACTCTTCAGTTCCTCTGAGCACTACCTTCCTTGTATCAAGAGGGATATTTGGATGAACTGATATCTCATCACGTCTTCAAAACAGTGTGCAAAAAACACTCATGTTAGAGACACCAGGCTGAAAATATTAAAAAAAAAAAAAAGACCATTGTAGAAATAAATTGTGTTCTTCCCTGCAGATATTTTGTGAACACCCCAAGGTGGTTCCCTTACATGTATCATTTTCTTGATCATTTCCTCAAAAGTTTAGACAAGAAGACAGAAGAATGAAAAGAGGAAACTGCTCCTCCTTAACTGAGTTCATATTGTGGGGAATTACGGATAAGCCTGAAGTCAGGATGATCTTATTTATCATGTTTGTTATTGTCTATCTCATTAACCTTTTGGCAAATCTGGGAATGATTATTTTGATTAGGATGGATCCCCAACTGCACACACCCATGTACTTTTTCCTCAGCCACCTCTCCTTCTGTGATCTCTGCTATTCCACAGCCATTGGCCCCAAGATGCTGGTGGATCTTTTAGCCAAAAAGAGATCAATCTCCTTCTGTGGCTGTGCTCTGCAATTTTTGGTCTTCTCTAACTTTATAGATTGTGAGTGTCTCCTGCTGGCAGTGATGGCCTATGACCGGTACAAAGCCATCAGCAGCCCCTTGCTCTATGCAGTCAGCATGTCCAGCAGGCTGTGCTCCCTGCTCATGGCGGGGGTTTACCTGTTGGGAATTATAGATACTTTGATACACACGACATTAGCATTCCGCTTATGCTTCTGTGGGTCAAATGTGATTAACCACTTTTTTTGTGACTTACCTCCACTTCTCTCCCTTTCATGCTCTGATACACGGGTCAATGAATTGGCATTATTCATTTTTTTTGGCTGTGTTGAACTGACCTCCATTTCAGGAGTCCTTGTCTCTTATTGTTATATCATTCTAGCAGTCTTGAAGATCCACTCTGCTGAAGGAAGGTTCAGAGCTTTCTCCACCTGCACCTCCCACCTAACTGCTGTGGCAATTTTCCAGGGAACTGTATTTTTCATGTATTTCAGGCCGAGTTCATCCTACTCTCTAGATGAAGACAAAATGTCCTCATTGTTTTACACCCTCGTGATTCCCATGTTGAACCCTCTGATTTACAGCCTAAGGAACAAGGATGTGAAACAGGCCCTGCAAAAACTGAAACTTTAAATGTGATTTTAAAGGTTTATATTTCACACACTCTCATAGTCACAAGTACACACATACTGTTGTTTTTGTGTTTATATCATATATATATATATATATATATATATATATAGAATCACTTATACTGCATGATGCAAGAGAAACAAAATTGTCTTAAACAGTTCAAATGAGAATTTGTTGTTATAAAGTCTAAGTTTTAGAAATATTTTAGTTCTGAAATATTGCATACTTCGATTCATGTATCAAGAATTTACATATGGTGCTTTCCCTTTGTTGAAAACTTTCCAGAATTTTCTAATTTTGTTAAATTTTGCAGGTTTATTCTTTCATTTGAATAATATTTCAGCTACCTTAAGAATTATTGAATTTCCTGAGAAATCTTTGAGTCTCTTTATGTTCTGTGGCATATACTGTACTTTCTATACAAATGAATATAAGCTAATGCTAATAAGAGGCATTAATTGATTAAATAACTATATAACTTATAAGAAATCTCAAAATCATTATGAAGTAAAAAATGAGGATTGTAAATCCAAAATAAAATCTAAAACTAGTGTATCTTTTGATAGATATATTCAGTCTTGGATCTAACAATTATTCTACTTGGGAGACAAAATGATAGTGGGCAGAGGATCTGACAATTAGATGGGTCTTGAGAGGGACAAGACTGTGTCTTGTAGAATTCAAGAAGCTTTGTTTACCACTTATGGAAGAACCATAAATGCATTATGCTGACTAAAATAGGCAGACAGATAAAGGTAAACACTGTATAGTTTCACATATATGTTGAATCTTAAAAGTTCAAACTTATAGAATTAGAGAGTAGACTGGTGGTTTTTTCCAAGGTCTCAAAGGTGGGCGAAATGAGTAATAATGGCCAAACTTACTATTATTCAGTGTTTAAGTTCTGGGGATCTAATGTATATGATGACTCTAAATAATAATTCTATGTTATAAACTTGAAATTTGCCAGGAGAATAGATGTTAATGGTCCTCATCATATACACACACTCTAAATGTTAACTCCATGAATTAATGAACTGTTTACTAGCCATACAGTGGTGACCATTTCACAACACATACATATATCAGATCTTCATTTTGAATACCTTATATGTGCTATTTGTCAATTTTAATTGATAAAGCTTGGATAAAAGGAAAGAAAGAAGGCTATAAGGACCAACGGACAGAACATTAGTATCGTGCATCATCATGCTGTCGTTGTTGTTGTTCAGTCGCTCAGTCACGTCCGACTCTTTGCAACCCCATGGTCTGTAGCACACCCGGCCTCCCTGTCCCTCACCATGGCCCAGAGTTTGCACAACTTCACATTCATTGCATCAGTGATGCCAATCAGCCATCTCATCCTCTGATGTCCTCTTTTCCTTCTGCTCTATCTTTCTCAGCATCAGGGATTTTTCCAATGAGTGATCTGTTCGCATCAGATGACCAAAATATTGGAACTTCAGCTTCAGCATCAGTCCTTCCAGTGAATATTCAGGGTTGATCTCACTTAAGATTGACAGGTTTGGTCTCCATGCTGTCCAAGGGACCTTCAGGAGTCTTCTCCAGCACCACCGTTCCAGGGCTTCAATTCTTTGTCACTCTGCTTTCTTTACGGTCCAGCTCCCACAACCATATGTGACCACTGGGAAGACCATATCCTTGACCACATGGCAGAGTAATGGCTCTGCTTTTCAACACACTGTCTGGGTTTGTCAATGCTTTCCTGCCAAGAAGCAATTGTCTTCTGCTATCATGGCTGCAGTCACCCTCCACAGTGATTTGGAGCCCAAGAAGAGGAAATCTGTCACTGCTTCCACACTTTCCGCTTCTATTCACCATGCAGTAATGGGGCTGGATGCCATCAACTTAGTTTTTTTTTTTTTTAATCAACTATCAACTTCATCACTTCCTCCATGATAATTTCCTTTCCTTGTTTCCTCTTCTCATGCCTGTTTTAATGTCTCTGTCTTTTTGTGATGAACAGTCATCTACTTAAGTGTTATGTTATTTCATCCTATTTGTGAGAATTCTTTGTTGAAGGACTGAGCATTCCATACTGTTATCCAAAACACTCCATGTTGTCTGGGTCACAAAAGGAAAATAAATAGACACCTAATAAATTAAAACACTGCATACATTTTTGGGTGTTAATTATATGTCAGTAAAAAATTACCAGAGGAATAGTATAAATATATATGTATATTGCAGTATATACATTACATACACAACATATTTAGGGGAAGGTCTGACTCTTTGCAGCCCCATGGAATGTTCCAGGCTCTTCTGTCCATGGAATTCTCTAGGCAAGAATACTGCAGTGAGTTGCCATTTCCTTCTCCAGGACATCTTCCAGACCCAGGGATCAAACCCACATCTCTTATGTCTCCTGAATCGCAGGTAGATTCTTTAAGTGTTGAGCCACAAAAGAAGCCTCTGCCACTGAAATACTTAAGTACAAATATGATGCAACAATGACAGGTTTGAGCATATGTCCAATGCAGAAAACAGAGAGATACATGTGGGTCACTGGCTGTATAACTATATTTGTAAAAATAAAGCAGTATGAGTGTTCAGCAATTCAATAAGTGCAAATTTCTGTGTTAAATATAGAGGCAGCAACATTTAACGTCCCCAGTTATCTCTCTCTAGAAATGTGCTATGATGCAGGTAACAGTGCAACTCTAACTTTAAAACAAAACTTCTTTTCAATGTCTCTGAGCCCCCTGTGTAAAATAACAATTCAACTAGATTAACTTTAATGTCGTCTCCAGCTGATACACTCTTTGTCTACAAAATACATATGACTCTGCTGCTGCTGCTGCTGCTAAGTCGCTTCAGTCATGGCTGACTCTGTGTGACCCCATGGACTGCAGCCTACCAGGCTTCTCCATCCATGATGTTTAAATCCATGCCTACTATTGAAAAGTACTAGAAATTTGGAAAATTAAAAAAAAAAAGAAATCATTTAATTTCAAAGCAAAAAAAAATTATACTATTAATCTAGACTGCAATATTATTGCAGTATTAACCTGCAATAGTGATGACATGAAGCTTTGGGGATACAATGAGTTTCAGGAAGCCACAGGCTTTTAATCATGCCTATTCAGTGTGGCTTGTTATTCAAATTCAGGATCACATAGACTCCTCACAGAAGTGGATATCCAAATTTATTAGCCCTCCAATAAGTAAAACAAATTAAAAGTTAACAGTAAATAAACACAGTATTATGATTCATCTAAAGATTTATTATATTCTTTGCAGCCAAAGATGGAGAAGCTCTATACAGTCAGCAAAAACAAGACCAGGAGCTGACTGTGGCTCAGACCATGAACTCCTTATTGTCAAATTCAGACTTAAATTGAAGAAAGTAGGGAAAACCACTAGACCATTCAGGTATGACCTAAAGCAAATCCTTTATGATTATACAGTGGAAGTGAGAAATAGATTTAAGGGCCTAGATCTGATAGATAGAGTGCCTGATGAACTGTGGATGGAGTTTCGTGACATTGTACAGGAGACAGGGATCAAGACCATCCCCATGAAAAAGAAATGCAAAAAAGCTAAATGGCTATCTGGGGAGGCCTTACAAATAGCTGTGAAAAGAAGAGAAGTGAAAAGCAAAGGAGAAAAGGAAAGACATAAGCATCTGAATGCAGAGTTCCAAAGAATAGCAAGAAGATATAAGAAAGCCTTCTTCAGCGATCAATGCAAAGAAATAGAGGAAAACAACAGAGTGGGAAAGACTAGAGATCTCTTCAAGAAAAAAAGATTAAAAAAAAATCAGAGATACCAAAGGAACACTTCATGCAAAGATAGGCTCGTTAAAGGACAGAAATGGTATGGACCTAATAGAAGCAGAAGATATTAAGAAGAGATGGTGAGAATACACAGAAGAACTGTACAAAAAGATCTTTACGACCCAGATAATCATGATGGTGTGATCACTGACCTAGAGCCAGACATCCTGGAATGTGAAGTCAAGTGGGCCTTAGAAAGCATCATTACAAACAAAGCTGGTGGAGGTGATAGAATTCCGCTTGAGCTATTCCAAATCCTGAAAGATGATGCTGTGAAAGTGCTGCACTCAATATGCCAGCACATTTGGAAAACTCAGCAGTGGCCACAGGACTGGAAAAGGTCAGTTTTCATTCCAATTCCAAAGAAAGGCAATGCCAAAAAATGCTCACACTATCTCACAATTGCACTCATCTCACACGCTAGTAAAGTAATGCTCAAAATTCTCCAAGCCAGGCTTCAGCAGTATGTGAACCATGAACTTCCTGATGTTCAAGCTGGTTGTAGAAAAGGCAGAGGAACCAGAGATCAAATTGCCAACATCCACTGGATCATGGAAAAAGCAAGAGAGTTCCAGAAAAACATCTATTTCTGCTTTCTTGACTATGCCAAAGACTTTGACTGTGTGGATCCCAATAAACTGTGGAAAATTCTTCAAGAGATGGGAATACCAGACCACCTGATCTGCCTCTTGAGAAATCTGTATGCAGGTCAGGAAGCAACAGTTAGAACTGGACATGGAACAACAGACTGGTTCCAAATAGGAAAAGGAGTACGTCAAGGCTGTATATTGTCACCCTGCTTATTGAACTTATATGCAGAGTACATCATGATAAATGCTAGGCTGGAAGAAACACAAGCTGGAATCAAGATTGCCGGGAGAAGTATCAATAACCTCAGATATGCAGATGACACCACCCTTATGGCAGAAAGTGAAGAGGAACTCAAAAGCCTCTTGATGAAAGTGAAAGAGGAGAGTGAAAAAGTTGGCTTAAAGCTCAACATTCAGAAAACGAAGATCATGGCATCCGATCCCACCACTTCATGGCAAGTAGATGGGGAAACAGTGGAAACAGTGTCAGACTTTATTTTTCTGGGCTCCAAAATCATTGCAGATGGTGACTGCAGCCATGAAATTAAAAGACACTTACTCCTTGGAAGGAAGGTTATGACCAACCTGGATAGCATATTCAACAGCAGAGACATTACTTTGCCAACAAAGGTTCGTCTAGTCAAGGCTATGATTTTTCCTGCGGTCATGTATGGATGTGAGAGTTGGACTGTGAAGAAGGCTGAGTGCCAAAGAATTGATGCTTTTGAACTGTGGTGTTGGAGAAGACTCTTGAGAGTCCCTTGGATTACAAGGAGATCCAACCAGTCCATTCTGAAGGAGATCAGCCCTGAGATGTCTTTGGAAGGAATGATGCTAAAGCTGAAACTCCAGTACTTTGGCCACTTCATGCGAAAAGTTGACTCATTGGGAAAGACTCTGATGCTGGGAAAGATTGGGAGCAAGAGGAGAAGGGGACGACAGAGGATGAGATGGCTGGATGGCATCACTGACTCAATGGACATGAGTCTCAGTGAACTCTGGGAGTTGGTGATGGACAGGGAGGCCTGATGTGCTGCGATTCATGGGGTCGCAAAGACTAGGACACGACTGAGAGACTAATCTGATCTGATCTGATCGGAAAGATTTTTCTTCATTGTTCAGTAACTAAGTCATGTCCAATTATCTGTGACCCCATGAACTGCAGCGCCATGTTTCCCTGTCTTTCACAATCTCCCAGAGTTTGCTCAAGCTCATGTCCATTGAGACAGTGGTGCCATTCAGCCATTTCATCCTCTGTCGCCCCCTTCTCTTGCCCTCATTCTTTCCCACCATCAGAGTCTTTGCCAATGAGTCAGCTCTTCACATCAGGTGGTCAAAGTATTGGAGCTTCAGTTTCAGCACCAGTCCTTCCAGTGAATATCCAGGGTTGATTTCCTTAGGATTGACTGGTTTGATCAAATTGATCAAACCAATCAATCTAAAAAATTGCAAGATGCAAATATTTGAATTAGACACTCTTGGTGAGGATGTGGAACAACCATGACTTTTTCACATTAACAGTAGAACAAGACTTGTTGCTACACTTTGTAAATCTCTAAGGGGGGTCTAATATAGCTGGACATGTACATGTCATACAACTCGAAAGATGCAATTCTTTGAATGTTACCCAAAAGAAATGAGCGACTATGACAACCAAAAGATGTACACAAAATATTCCTCATTGCTTTATTTATAATAATATAGAACTAATCTCTTCTTAAACTCAATTTTCTTCAACATCTTAAAGACCTAACAAACTTTTCGGTAGTGTTAAATAATGTACATTTTAGAGGTCACAGTTGATAAACTTCGTCACAACCCTCAGGTTTTCTCTGAATCATGAAAGCAACCATGAATAGTATGTAAATAAATGGTATGTTCAGTTCCACTGAAAACTTATAGGTCATGTATGCTGACACATGCTCTTGTATTAAATAAATTACTATGTGGTAAGTTTATACCTAGGAAAACTACACAACAATGAGGATGAATGAACTGCCTTGAGATACAAAAGTGTAGAGAAATTTCATTAAAATAATATTTTTTTAATTAATTTTATTTTATTTTTAAACTTTACATAATTGTATTAGTTTTGCCAAATATCAAAATGAATCCCACAAAACAACTTCTGAATGCCGGCAGAGGACATTAAAATAATATTGAGTGAAAGAAGTCAGAAACAAAAATACAAAATCTATGATTATACTACTATATAACTCAAACTATTAAAACTAAATTATTGTGGTGGTGGTGGTAGTTTAGTTGCTAAGTCTTGTCTGACTCTTTTGCAATCCCATAGATCCACAAGGCTGCTCTATTCATGGGGTTCCTTAGACAAGAATACTGGAGTTTGTTGCCATTTCCTCTTCCCAGGTGATCTTCCTGACCCAGGGACAGAATCCGTGTCTCCTGTATTGCAGGCAGATTCTTTACCACTGAGCCATCAGGGAAGCACAAAGTACTGTATTGGACATCAATTTGTGATAGAGGTGGGATGACAGTTTCTGAGACACTAGGCATGTTTTATCTTTGGTGTTCTGGGATTAAGATCTTTTCATTATCAAAAATTTTCTTGTATTATACTTTTATAGAAGAATGTTTTCTTTATGTGTATCATACTCTAAAAAGAAAATTTCCATAAACAAAGTATGCTCACTGCAGGTTGTTAAATTTTAATTATTTTTTATCTAACAGTTTCTTGTGCAAATAAGTGTTGATATATTTGTGAAAATGATGTAGTGCATTGTGTCATAGATTATCTCAGTGCATAATTAATCTTTATGCTACTAGAGCGTTGCTCTGTTTGTAGAACAGCACAGTCTGTATCCGTTCACAGGTTCTCCTAGTCTTTCTCCCACCAACAGTGGGACATAATGAACTTTGGTACCCGATCATGCAGTGAACTCTGCATCTCAATACTCCAAGTTTGAGGAACACACAACTGTGTCCTGAAAAGGTAACCTTCTGAGCAGACATTTGCCTACACACAATTTTACTGTCACCAGGGGCACTAGAGAAACCCTAAGTATAGATTGTTTTTCTCTCACTTGTTTGTACCAGAGGGATATATTTTCTCCTTGAAACATGCTTTCCAATTATTTAAGGTCTCCATTTTTAATTAGACATAGATCCCTTTGGGAAATACTTTAGTTTATCCAACTTACAATTGTAATGTAGCTACCCAAACTCAGTTTTAAGTGGCTAGGTGGGAACAGATTGAAGGCACAATAGTCTACATGGTTTTGAGGAGCTGTTAGAAAGCTAAAGTCAGGTTCTGGGGGAATAAAATGCAACTCTAGGGATTTTTGAATCCCAGAATATCAGGAAGTACCTGAGGGAAAATTAATTTGGATAGAAATAGAATTAGGTAATCAAGGACAATTCTACATATAGCAAATATGTGCCAGAGAGGTTAATAATGACACTGAAATTCTTTTGTGACATAAATGCATCAGTGTCTTGATTTTAACCAGTGGAAAATTATTAGTAATTAGCTATGTGGTTTGAGCTTTTTCTTAACAATATCTCCACAGTAATACATTAGATATTTGAGTATTGGGTTGATCACACCAAGAATGGCAATACATTAAAAATGAATCAACAATTGTCCCTATGAATCTTTTTCCCAAATTAAAAATGTACTAATGATATGAAATTTAGCTTGGTGAATTTCTTAGGTTTACAGAAAAAAACACACAAAAAAAACATGAAACAAACAAATAGAAATGTAGCCCAAACAAATAAAAATATAATCTTTGTTCCTGTTAAATACCAAATGAAAATTCAGATAAAACAGAAAATTAGGCATGATCAGTATTTTTAATTTACTTTATTGTCAAGTCCCTAACAAGTAAAGATGCTGAGCAAACTGTTACACATGACCTTGCTATTTATACGTCTTCTTGGTGAGATTATCTGTCCAATCCTTTGTATAAGTCTTATTAATTTGATTTTTATTATTTATGAGAGATTTTCATAAAGTTTGGATACAAGTTCTTTGTCAGATATATAGATACATGATTTTCAAACATTTTCCTCACTTTCCAATATTGTTATTATTGTTCAGTTGCCAAGTCATGTTGGACTCTTTGTGACCCCATGAGCTGTAGCATGCCAGGCTCTCCTATCTTCCAGTATCTCTCTGAGTTTGCTTAAACTCATGTCTAATGAGTCAGTGATGCCATCCAACAATCTCATACACTGTAACCCCCTTCTCCTCCTGCCCTCAATCTTTCCCAGCATCAAGGTCTTTTCCAGTGAGTTGTCTCTTCATAGCAGATAGCCAAAATATTGGAACTTCAGCATCAGCATCAGTCTTTGCAGTGAATATTCAGGGTTGATTTCTTTCAGGATTGACTGATTTGATCCCTTTGTTGTTGAAGGGACTTTTAAGAGTCTTCTCGAGCACCACAATTTGAAAGCATCTATTTTTCAGCCCTCAACCTTTTTTATGGTCCTACTCTCACAACCTTACATGACTACTGGGAAAACCATAGCTTTAGCTGTTGGGTCTTTGTCAGCAAAGTGATATCTCTGCTTTTTAATACACTCTCTAGGTTTGTCATAGCTTTCCTTCCAAGGAGCAAGCATCTTTTAATTTCAATGTCCATAGTGACTTGGGAACCCAAGAAAATAAAATCTATCACTGCTTCCACTTTTTCCCCATCTATTTGCCATGAAGTGATGGGACCAGATGCCGTAATCTTTGTTTTTTGAATGTTGAGTTTTAAGACATGTTTTCACTCTGTTCTTTTACCTTCATCAAGAGACTCTTTAGTTCCTCTTCATTTCTGCCATTAGAGTGGTATCATCTGCATATCTGAGGTTGTTGATATTTCTTAAGGCAATCTTGATTCAGCTTGGGCTTCATCCTATCTGGAAATTTGTACTCTGCATATACAAACTAAATAAACATGGTGACAATATGCAACCTTGATGTAAGTCTGATCCTGACTGTTGTTTCTTGACCGCATACAGGTTTATCAGGAGGCAGGTAATGTGGTATAGTATTTGCATCTCTTAAAGAATTTTCCACAGTTCATTGTGATCCACACAGTCGAAGGCTTTTGCACAGTCAATGAAGCAGAAGTAAATATTTTTTTCTGGAATAACTGATGTTGGCAATTTGATCTCTGGTTCCACTGCCCTTTCTAAAGCCAGCTTGTACACCTGGAAGTTCTTAGTTCATGTCTGTTGAAGCCTAGCTTGAAGGATTTTGAGCATTTCCTTGCAAGCATGTGTAATGAGCACAATCGCATGGTGGACAGGGAGGCCTGGTGTGCTGCGATTCATGGAGTCACAAAGAGTCAGACACGACTGAGCGACTGATCTGATCTGATCTGAGAATTCTTTGCCATTGCCCTTCTTTCAGATTGGAATAAAATCTGACCTTTTCCAGTCTTGTGAGTTTCCCAATTTTGCTGACATATTGAATGCAGCACTTTCACAACATCTTTTTAAGATTTGAAATAACTCACCAAGAATTCCATCACCTCCACTAGCTTTGTTCATAGTACTGTTTTCCAAGGCCCACTTGGTTTCACACTCTAGGATGTCTGGCTCTAAGTTTGTGTCCACACCATCGTGGTTATCCAGGTCATTAAGACCTTTTTTGTACAATTGAGCTATATCTGTAGAAAAATTTTCAAAGCAGGTATACTGCTATTTTTTACATTGTTTTCCCATGTGGCTCAGTGGTAAAGAATCTTCCAGCCAATGCAGGAGATGCAGGAGACACAGGTTCAATCCTTGGTTTTGGGAAGATAGACTGGAGGAGTATCAGTATACTTGCTGGGAAAACCCCATGGACAGAGGATCCTGGCTGATTATGGTCCAGGAGGTTGCAGAGTTGGAGATGATTGAGCAACTCTAAGCACAGCACACTATTTTCTACCCTTATAGTCATAAATACTTAATGGCAAATATTTAGAAAATACTACTTTTTCAAATCCTTGTGCCATTAAGTTTAGAAAATACAAAATAATCATTGCTGTAATTTATGAAGTCTTAAATTTAGCAGACCTTCTTACAAGAACAAATTAACATAACTCAGAAAAAAAGTGCATAGTTTAGAGAATGTGAGGGAGACATAAAATCAATGAAATATCCTTTGGCATGTGGTTGGAAGATAGGAGTAAGATAAGGTTTGGTGATGATGGCTGCCTTGAAAGGTAGCATTGACAAGAATAACATAGCATCATTATCCATGACAGATAAAGAGGAGAAACAACCCAACATTTATCCAACTGAACAATGGGTCAGTAAGTGTGTAATATCCATAAAAGGAAATATTATTGTGCCCTTCAATGAAACAGAATCCTGATTCTGACACATGGATGAGCCTTGATAATTTTTCACTGAAGAAAAGAAGCTTGAGAGAAGAAAAAATACAACACATATTGCATAATTCTGTTTATATGCAAGACTGAGAATAAGAAACTGCTCAGAGTCAGAATATGGATAAGTGGTTGCCAGGGCTGGGGTCAGCAGGGACAGGGAATGAGAGCTAATAGGTGTGGGCTTCTTACTGAACTGATGAAGATGTTCTGGAGGTAGATAGTAGTGGTGACTGAAAAGCCTTGAAAACACAATAAAACTAATAAAATAAAATAAAATAACCTATATACATTAAAAGGGTGAATTTTATGGTATATGTGATATGAGCATTATATTTTAATATAAAAGAAAATACAATAGGATTGTAGTAATACTCCTAAATGAGGTATGAAAGAGAATTTTTTTTAAAACACAATGAATAATGTGAAGAAGTTAGAAGTGATGGAGGGAGGGACCTTTTTTTGAGTTTCCTTAGGTTTCCTGTTTCACTAGAGAAGGAGGAAATGGTTTCAGGGTAACTGTTAAGCAGTCCTAAAATTTGCAGTTTTCTTCCTAACACAGAGCAATTTGGTAACAATAGTGAAGCACAAAAACTTAGCTGGTGCTAAGTTGTTTTGAATTCTCAAGGGAATATAGAGAAAGAGAAATATAATTTATGAAGTGTTTGTATAACATCAAAGCCTAAGGGCAGTAGCACTGGGATTTAAGTCCCATCGTACCTGGTAAAATAAAAGGCCATCTGCCTGTTGTTCTTCCCTGGTGGCTCAGATGGTAAAGCGCCTGCTTGCAGTACAAGAGACCTAGGTTTGATCCCTGATGGGGAAGATCCCTGGGAGAAGGGAATAGCAACCCACTCCAATATTCTTGCCTGGAGAATTCCATGGACAGAGGAGCCAGAGAGGGTCACATGGGGTCACAAAGAGCTGGACTCGACTGAGTGACTAACACACACTGGTTGTTGTTCAGCTACTCAAGCCCTGCTCATCTCAGGTAGGTTTCTAGATCCTAACTTAAAGAATATAGGGGAAAATACTTAACTTTTTGAGAAAAAGTTTTGTAAATGCAATATTTTATGCCTTCCTATTCTCTAAAATCTGCATTTAATGGCTAGTAATAATATTTCTTCTCAGAACTGAATGAGTATGAACTTGTTAGTATCCATGAATAATTACTTTTATTTCATTTTGTTCTTGGTTCATGGGAAAGCCTTCACTCTTTTTATCATTTGGTAAGTATTAAAAAACAATTTAAGGTATATATTGTTTTATTTAAAAAATAGTGTAGGTACCACAGTAAAAATAAAAACACGTACAAGTTCATCTCCACATGCACCATATGCCCTGGGGGTCTCAAAGAGTCGGATATGACTGAGCGACTGAACTGAAGTGAACTAAAGGAAAACGTCTATTACTTATACTCTATTCTCAGATACATTAAATATGTATATACACATTCACACACATAAATACATACATACAACATAGGGAGAAGTCTATGTATTTTAGAAGTATTTATTGTCACTCTTTTCATTTATATTTTATTAAATTAAAGGAGATTTTTTTATTATTTAAAATCACTTTATTGCTAAAAAATACCAGAACAATCACAACAGTAACGTCAAAGATCACTGATCACCATAACAAACATAGTAATAATGAAAAAGTTTGAAATATTGTGAGCATTACCAACATGTGACCCAAAGACACAAAGTGAGCAAATGCTGTTGGAAAAATGATGCCAGTAGACTTGCTCAATGAAGGAGTGCCACAATCCTTCAGTCTGTGAAAAATACAGCATGCAAGAAGCCCAATAAAGTGAAGCACAACTACACAAGCTATGCCTGTACTTTGGGGAGTTGCGTAACATTTGCTGATATACTTATGAAAGCTCATATGGGGTAACAGGATCTGAGATTTCAGGGGAAAGAGCATGAGCTACCTGGCAATGAATAGACATAAGGCTGCTAATGCCTTCCTGGTCCAGGCTCAGTGACAGCTCTGCACTTAGGAGACTTCTTAATCCCAGACAAACTGGGACAGCTGGTCGCCCACATCAACCTCTGTTCTGACAGAACCATCCCCGTGCTAAACCTTTCCGCTCTTTCCTTCACCACTGCCTTAACCTTGGCAGGCCTGCAGGCCGGGCCTTCTCCCAACCACAGGAAGGATGTTATTTTACAGGGGAAAGGCAACTTAGCGACTTAGCCCCAAGGTCAGGCCTAGTTAATTCTCTCCCAGGCCTCCCACAGCCCCAGGAAGCTCACCTTCCTCTAGGAAGTCCCTACAAATCCTTGTTGATGACCCAGAAAAAGCATTTGGCTTTTTCTTCAGATTTCTTTTTTATGGCATGCTATTTTTCCTACACTTTTTTATTGTTTTCTCACTCATGGACTCCATTTACCTCCAAATTACCTCTGCCAACTGCTATGCTGAATCTTTTTTTAAACTACTGATTTGATACTTTGGTGCTGAAATAACTAAGCCATCTCTGAAAGGTCCAGTGTTTACAAACTGAGACAGAAATATGTTCCTATCATAAATTGAATCCAGAAAGGAGATTTAAAATCTAAAGTGATGCAAATGTATGTGGTACATTCTGTTGCTTTTACTTCCTTTTAACTTTTTTTCTTCCACTGGTCAATAGATTCATCCCTTGACTACAACTACTACAAAAAGAGATAATGAGCATTGTGGGAAAGCAATCACAAATTTCTAGCAAAAAGGTAAATAATACTTATTTCATGTATCTCCAAATACTAAATGCAACATAAACTAAAATCTGTACCATAATAATTTTTTTTTATTAATGCTGCTGCTGCTAAGTCGCCTCAGTTGTGTCCGACTCTGCGTGACCCCAGAGACGGCAGCCCACCAGGCTCTGCCATCCCGGGGATTCTCCAGGCAAGAACACTGGAGTGGGTTGCCATTTCCTTCTCCCATGCATGAAAGTGAAAAGTGAAAGTGAAGTCGCTCAGCCCTATCCTACTCTTCGTGACCCCATGGACTTCAGCCCACCAGGCTCCTCCATCCATGGGATTTTCCAAGCAAGAGTACTGGAGTTGGGTGCCATTGCCTTCTCCATTATTAATGCTAGTCAGTGTTATACTCATTGTTTCTGTAACTAAGTTAAAGACTCTTAAATTGATCATGTGATTTTGAGAAACATAAATTTTGTGATTATATTTTCTAATAATTTTTTGTATTCAAGTGAATATTTTCAAGCATAGAAAATTCTTAGTCTCATGTCTTAAACCTGGCTTCTCTATCACTGATGTCTCTTACAAATTATTTTGAAGAGATAAGGAGAGTGAAATTTATCGATATCTACCCACTGAGATAAGGAAAATAATGCTCAGAGAAGAGCTTGTAGAAAGTAGCATACCTCATGAATGATATCTAAATTTACATCACTATTTCTCAAAGCTCAATTCCAGATAATTTTTATTACTGCTTAATATACAGCTATCCCTCTTCAAGCATACATACACCTGACATTAATTATTTTCTAAATATAAAAATATAGAAAAAAATCATGCTCTGTCTTATGACATTTTGCAGATGTGCAGAAATGTTACACATCCAGGTGTCATTTTCTTGATCACTTGCTAAAACTTTAGACAAGAACAAAGAAGAATGAGTAGAGAGAATTGCTCCTCCTTTACTGAGTTCATTTTCTTAGGAATTACTGAGAACACTGAGAACAAAGTGATCCTATTTACAATGTTTTTCCTTTTTTATCTCATCAATCTTTTGGCAAATCTCGGAATGATCACCCTGATTAGAATGGATCCCCAGCTGCACACACCCATGTACTTTTTCCTCAGCCACCTCTCCTTCTGTGACCTCTGCTATTCCACAGCCATTGGCCCTAAGATGCTGATGGACCTATTTGCCAAGAACAAGTCAATCTCTTTCTGTGGCTGCGCTCTGCAATTCTTGGTCTTCTGTATCTTTGCAGATTCTGAGTGTCTCCTGCTGGCAGTGATGGCCTATGACCGGTACAAGGCCATCAGCAGCCCCTTGCTCTATGCAGTCAGCATGTCCAGCAGGGTCTGCTCCCTGCTTGTGGCTGGGGTTTACCTGGTGGGAATGGCAGATGCTCTGATACACACGACATTAGCATTCCGCTTATGTTTCTGTGGGTCAAATGTGATTAACCATTTCTTCTGCGACTTACCTCCACTTTTCCTCCTTTCCTGCTCTGATATACAGGTCAATGAGTTGGTGTTGTTCATTGTTTTCGGTTTCATTGAGCTGAGTACAATTTCAGGAGTTCTTGTCTCTTATTGTTATATCATACTTTCAGTCTTGAAAATCCACTCTGCTGAGGGGAGATTCAAAGCTTTCTCCACCTGCACTTCCCACCTAATTGCAGTGGCAATTTTCCAGGGAACTCTGCTCTTCATATATTTCAGGCCGAGTTCATCCTACTCTCTAGATGAAGACAAAATGACCTCATTGTTTTACACCCTTGTGATTCCCATGTTAAACCCTCTGATTTATAGTTTGAGGAACAAAGATGTAAAAGAGGCCCTATAAAAATTTAAAAATAAACTATATTTTTAAATATTTTTATTATATATCTGTACATATGGCTACACACATAGTAATTGCTTAATTACAATTATATGGTATGATACATGAGAAACATAATTTTTTTCAGATTCTTAAATGAATAATTATTTGTATTAAACACCACTCTTCAGAGATACTGCAGTTGCCCTCAAATGTTATGCTTAGTATGTAGCCAGTTTCTATAAGGCACTTGCTATGTTTGAAAAAGCTTTTGACATTTCTAGTTGTGCTAATTCTGGAGTAATTTTCCATTCAAACATTATTTCAATTTCACTAAGACATTATACATGTATTGAGCAATCTTCCACCACTTAGGTTCTTTATATTTTATAGAACATTTTTTTAAGATTCTGTATTAATGAACTTAAGCTGGTGCTAGTATTAGACACTAATGAACTAAATAGTCAAGTAAGTCATAATTAGACTTAAAGTCATCCTGGAATAAAAAATTGAGTGCTGTAAATCCAAAAGCAAAGTATCTAAAACTAGTGTAAAGTAAAAGCATCTTTGGATAAAGATATTCCGTCTCCTATCTAAGAAAGATCCATTTTGGGTGAGGAAAAGATAGCAGTCAGAGGATGTGACAATTGGACAGGTCTTGAAACAGAGAATCCCCTGTCTTCAGCAGTAAAGAAGTCATGTTTTCTGCAACATGGGATTATCGCAAGGATCTTAATCTAAGTAAACTATGTCAGTCAGGGAAAAGCTAGTACTGTATGATCTCATGTGTATGTGGAATCTACAAAGGTAGAATGAACTCATAGAAACAAGAAGAAGATTATTGGTTGCTAGGAGTTGGAAGGTGGGAGAAATGGGTGATGCTGTTCAAAGTGTGCAAACTTTTTGCTATTACATTTGATGAATAAGTTCTGGGGATCTAATATACATGGTGACTCCAGTTAACCATACCATATTATAAGCTTGAAATTACCTACAAAAGTAGACCTTAAATGTTCTCACTATACACACACTATAGTGGTAACTATGTGAGGTGATGAATGTGTTAACCAATTTTAGTGTGGTAATCATTTCACAATGTATTCAAATCATCACTTTGTATATCTAATGGATGTAAATGCTATTTGACAGTTATATCTGAATAAATCAGGGGAAAAAAGAAGAAAGGAAGTTGAAAATTAGGTTACAAAGAGCAATGGGAAAAGCCTTGGTAAAGTACATTATTGGGCTGTCACTATCAGCTATCAACACTGTGTCATATCATCTAAGGTAATTTCCTTTCCTTTTTCCTCATTTTCAGCCCTGGTTAAACATCTTTCTTTGTCTCTTTGCGTTCCACAAACAACCATCTACTTAAGGCATTATTTTACTTTCTGTGACCTTAGGAAGCAGCCCAATCACACCAGATACCAAGATGGTAGACCATGTTTTAGGAGAATGGAGAATTCCATTGCTATCAGTTTGGGAGGACTTAAGGAGGACATAAAAGTGTAACATCCAAGATATGTTTTTCCAATTTTATATATATATATATATATATATATATATATATAATTTCCAATATATAACTAATATAAAAATAGTAAACAAATTATTTTAAGAAAAATAATAGATCTCTGTTGATTTACCTGTGGCAGATTCATGTTGATATATGGAAAAACCAATACAATATTTTAAAGTTAAAAAGTAAAATAAATTAAAAAAGAAATGCAAAACAAAAATCATCACCATGGACAATTTTTAAAATGAGACATCTTCACTCATATGATCTTTATACATAGAAAAATTCCCAAAGCAAGTATGTTTTTATCCTTGCAATTATTCTTTGGTCTTCATTTGATAGTGAAAAATGCATAACAATAAATATTTAGAAACCACTACCTTTACAAATACTAGTACCATGTAGTTTAGGGAATACAAAGCAACCATTGATTTTATTTCTGTGGCCTTTAATGTAGTAAAAAAAATCTTAAATAAAATAAACATAATTCAGAAAAGAGTGCACTTTTTAGACAATGTGATGAAGTCACAAAATCAGTGAAATGTCCTTGGATGATATGTGGCTGGAGAATGGGAAAAAGCTGGTATTTGGTAATGAGGGCTGTCTTGAAAGGGATTGACAGGAATGTTTATAGTGTCATTAGTCATATCAGCTGAAAAGTAGAAACAAGCTAGTGTTCATCCTTCTGAAAAATGGATTGCCAAAGTGTGTTATATCCATAACATGAAATGCTATTCAGCCACATAATGAAACAAAATTCTAACACATGTAACAACATGGATGAAACTTGAAAATATTTTACTGAAGAAAATAAACCTAACAGAAAGCGCTCACACACACACACACACAGCATGATTCTCTTTTTACGCAAGGCCAATAGTAGGAAACCACATAGAATCAAAAAGAAGATTAGCAGTTGCCAGGCTTGAGAGGAAGGAAAGGAGAGTGAGAGCTAGAAGGTGTAGATTTCTTCGTGGGCTGATGAAGATGTTCAGGAAGTAGATAGTAGTAAAAAGTGAACAAACTTGAAAGTGCACTAAAAATCAAAGAACTGTATACATTAGAAGGATGATTTTATGATGCAGGATTACACTTCAAGATACAAGAAAATATGATCAAAGTGTAATATTCCAACATGAGGCAGTGAAGGGGAATATTTCAAAAACACAATGAACAATCAAAAAGGGTTGGATGAAGGAGGATCTTTTAGAATTTCACTAAGTTTCCTCTTTGACTAGAGAAGGAGGAGACAGTTTCCGGGTAGCTGACACACACCATACAAATCACTTGCAGTATCCTTCCTTCCATAGAGCAATTTGGACACAATAATGAAGCACAAAAACTCCTCTTCTGCTAAGTTGTTTCTGAATTCACAGGGGAATGTTGTGGTGGTTGTTCTGTTTCAAAGTCTGTCTGACTCTTGGCAGCCTCAGGGATGGCAGCGCACCAGGCTCCTCTCTCCTCCACTATCTCCCAGAGTTTGCTCAAATTAACATCCATTGAGTCAGTAATGCTATCTAGCCATGTCTTCCTCTGCCAGGGGAATATACGGAAGCAGAAATATAATTAATGAAGTCTTTGAATAACACTAAAGCCTGAGGGCCATAGCACAGGGATTTAAGTCCCAACATACCTGGTGAAATAAAAGACCAAATGCTCATTACTGTTCAGCTACCCAAGACCTGCTCTTTCCAGGTACGTTTCCAGATCCTAACTGAAGAAAAATAAGAGAAAATATTTAAATTGGGAGGAAAATAAGAGTTTGTAAGTGAAGGACTTTATGCCTACATACTCACTAAAGTCTGCATTTAATGGCAGAAATACCATGTTCTTCACAAAATTGGAAGAATCTGTCTGAACTTGTTAACATTCATAATGTAATTTTATTTTCCTGCTGGATCACATAAAAGTCTTTGCTCCTTTTTTCAATGAGCAACTGTACATGAATTTAAAGTGTATTTTGTTTTATAGAAACAAAACAATTAAGGTGTGCTTTGTTTCACAGTATGCATACCACAATTAAAAACAAAAACATGTACAAATTCTCCTTCATGTAGACCATGTACTTTATTAACTTAGGTCTAAAGAAAAAGTCCATTGCTTTCACTTACATTAAGATATATACACAGGCATACACACAAACACAGCAGAGAGAGCAAGGTCTTTGCATTTTAGAAGCATTTATTGTCCCTCATCTAATTTACATTCAATTAAACTGAAAGTCATTTAAAATCTAAAGTGATGCAAATATATGTGGCACATTCTGTTGTTTTCACTTCCTTTTAGCTCTTTTCTTCCACTGGTCAAGAGAGTCACCCTAGACGGTCACCTCTCCACAAAGAGGTAACGAGCGTTATGGGAAAGCAATAGCAAATTTCTAGGAACAGGTCAGTAATAACTTATTTCGTGTCTCACCAGATGCTAAGCAGAAGATAAGCTAAGACCAGTAACATAATGATTTTTATTATTACTAGTCAGTGATGTACTCACTGTTTATGGAACTAAGAAGAACCTTCTTAAACCAGTCATGTCTTTTTGAGAGACAAAAAATAGTGATCATTTTTATTTTTTTTTGGACTCAAGTGAATATTGTTAAACAAAGGCAAAGCTTAGTCCGGAGTCTTAGAATCTGGTCTTGATAACACTGGCGTGTCTTCCATGTGGTTTTAAAGAATTGAAGAAAGGTAAAATCATCCAGCTCTTCTCTCTGATATAAGAAAAATAAGGCTCAGAGAAGAATTTGAAGAAAGTAGCAACCTCATGAATGGCATCTAGATTGACTTGAAATGTTCTCAAAGGTCTTCCTCGTATGCATTTTATTACTGCAGAATAGACATTTATGCCTCTTTAAAGAGTAGGTACAAGACTGGATTATTTTCTAAGTATAAAAAGGCAATTAAGGGAAAAAAAAACATACTCTGCCTTATGATTTTTTTTTGATGTGCAGAAGCATTAAACATGCATATGTGATTTTCTTGATAACTTTCTCAAAAGTTTGCACAAGATCTAAGAAGAATGGAAAGAGAGAATTGCTCCTCCTTGACTGAATTCATTTTCTTGGGAATTACTGATAACACTGAGAACAAAGTGATCCTATTTACAATGTTTCTACCTGTTTATCTCATTAATCTTCTGGCAAATCTCGGAATGATCACCCTGATTAGGATGGATCCCCAGCTGCACACACCCATGTACTTTTTCCTCAGCCACCTCTCCTTCTGTGACCTCTGCTATTCCACAGCCATCGGCCCTAAGATGCTGGTAGACCTTTTTGCCACGAACAAGTCAATCTCT
This sequence comes from Bos grunniens, assembly GCF_055505025.1. Classification (NCBI taxonomy): domain Eukaryota; kingdom Metazoa; phylum Chordata; class Mammalia; order Artiodactyla; family Bovidae; genus Bos; species Bos grunniens. Next base: position 79,152,059 of record NC_141179.1, on the reverse strand, counting down.
TTCTGTGGCTGTGCTCTGCAATTCTTGGTTTTCTGTACCTTTGTAGATTCTGAGTGTCTCCTGCTGGCAGTGATGGCCTATGACCGGTACAAGGCCATCAGCAGCCCCTTGCTCTATGCAGTCAGCATGTCCAGCGAGGTGTGCTCCCTGCTCATGGCTGGGGTTTACCTGGTGGGAATGATAGATGGTTTGATACACATGACATTAGCATTCCGCTTATGCTTCTGTGGGTCAAATGAGATTAACCACTTTTTTTGTGATGTTCCTCCTCTCCTGTTGATATCTTGCTCAGACACACAGCTCAATGAGTTAGTGATATTCATGATTTTTGGCTTTATTGAATTAAGCTCCATTTCAGGAGTCCTTGTCTCTTATTGTTATATCATCCTATCAGTCTTGAAGATCCACTCTGCTGAAGGGAGGTTCAAAGCTTTCTCCACCTGTACCTCCCACCTAACTGCTGTGGCCATTTTCCAGGGAACTCTGCTCTTCATGTATTTCAGGCCGAGTTCATCCTACTCTCTAGATGAAGACAAAATGACCTCATTGTTTTACACCCTTGTGATTCCCATGTTAAACCCTCTGATTTATAGTTTGCGAAACAAAGATGTAAAAGAGGCCCTAGAAAAATTTAAAAATAAACTATATTTTTAAATATTTTTATTATATATCTGTACATATGGCTACACACATAGTAATTGCTTAATTACAATTATATGGTATGATACATGAGAAACATAATTTTTTTCAGATTCTTAAATGAATAATTATTTGTATTAAACACCACTCTTCAGAGATACTGCAGTTGCCCTCAAATGTTATGCTTAGTATGTAGCCAGAGTTTCTATAAGGCACATGCTATGTTTGAAAAAGCTTTTGACATTTCTAGTTGTGCTAATTCTGGAGTAATTTTCCATTCAAACATTATTTCAATTTCACTAAGACATTATACATGTATTGAGCAATCTTCCACCACTTAGGTTCTTTATATTTTATAGTACATTTTTTAGATTCTGTATTAATGAACTTAAGCTGGTGCTAGTATTAGACACTAATGAACTAAATAGTCAAGTAAGTCATAATTAGACTTAAAGTCATCCTGGAATAAAAAAATTGAGTGCTGTAAATCCAAAAGCAAAGTATCTAAAACTAGTGTAAAGTAAAAGCATCTTTGGATAAAGATATTCCGTCTCCTATCTAAGAAAGATCCATTTTGGGTGAGGAAAAGATAGCAGTCAGAGGATGTGACAATTGGACAGGTCTTGAAACAGAGAATCCCCTGTCTTCAGCAGTAAAGAAGTCATGTGTTCTGCAACATGGGATCATCGCAAGGATCTTAATCTAAGTAAACTATGTCAGTCAGGGAAAAGCTAGTACTGTATGATCTCATGTGTATGTGGAATCTACAAAGGTAGAATGAACTCATAGAAACAGGAAGAGATTATTGGTTGCTAGGAGTTGGAAGGTGGGAGAAATGGGTGATGCTGTTCAAAGTGTGCAAACTTTTTGCTATTACATTTGATGAAAAAGTTCTGGGGATCTAATACACATGGTGACTCTAGCTAACAATACCATATTATAAGCTTGAAATTAACTACAAAAGTAGACCTTAAATGTTCTCACTATACACACATTACAATGGTAACTATGTGAGGTGATGAATGTGTTAACCAATTTTAGTGTGGTAATCATTTCACAATGCATACATAATTCAAATCATCACTTTGTATATCTAATGGATGTAAATGCTATTTGACAGTTAGTTCTGAATAAATCAGGGGAAAAAAGAAGAAAGGAAGTTGAAAATTAGGTTACAAAGAGCAATGGGAAAAGCCTTGGTAAAGTACATTATTGGGCTGTCACTGTGTCATATCATCTAAGATAATTTCCTTTCCTTTTTCCTCATTTTCAGCCCTGGTTAAACATCTTTCTTTGTCTCTTTGCGTTCCACAAGCAACCATCTACTTAAGGCATTATTTTACTTTCTGTGACCTTAGGAAGCAGCCCAATCACACCAGATACCAAGATGGTAGACCATGTTTTAGAAGAATGGAGAACTCCATTGCTATCTGTTTAGGAGGACTTAAGGAGGACATAAAAGTGTAACATCCAAGATATTTTTTTCCAATTTTATATATATATATATATATATATATATATATATATATATATATATATAATTTCCAATATATAACTAATATAAAAATAGTAAACAAATTATTTTAAGAAAAATAATAGATCTCTGTTGATTTACCTGTGGCAGATTCATGTTGATATATGGAAAAACCAATACAATATTTTAAAGTTAAAAAGTAAAATAAATTAAAAAAGAAATGCAAAACAAAAATCATCACCATGGACAATTTTTAAAATGAGACATCTTCACTCATATGATCTTTATACATAGAAAAATTCCCAAAGCAAGTATGTTTTTATCCTTGCAATTATTCTTTGGTCTTCATTTGATAGTGAAAAATGCATAACAATAAATATTTAGAAACCACTACCTTTACAAATACTAGTACCATGTAGTTTAGGGAATACAAAGCAACCATTGATTTTATTTCTGTGGCCTTTAATGTAGTAAAAAAAATCTTAAATAAAATAAACATAATTCAGAAAAGAGTGCACTTTTTAGACAATGTGATGAAGTCACAAAATCAGTGAAATGTCCTTGGATGATATGTGGCTGGAGAATGGGAAAAAGCTGGTATTTGGTAATGAGGGCTGTCTTGAAAGGGATTGACAGGAATGTTTATAGTGTCATTAGTCATATCAGCTGAAAAGTAGAAACAAGCTAGTGTTCATCCTTCTGAAAAATGGATTGCCAAAGTGTGTTATATCCATAACATGAAATGCTATTCAGCCACATAATGAAACAAAATTCTAACACATGTAACAACATGGATGAAACTTGAAAATATTTTACTGAAGAAAATAAACCTAACAGAAAGCGCTCACACACACACACACACAGCATGATTCTCTTTTTACGCAAGGCCAATAGTAGGAAACCACATAGAATCAAAAAGAAGATTAGCAGTTGCCAGGCTTGAGAGGAAGGAAAGGAGAGTGAGAGCTAGAAGGTGTAGATTTCTTCGTGGGCTGATGAAGATGTTCAGGAAGTAGATAGTAGTAAAAAGTGAACAAACTTGAAAGTGCACTAAAAATCAAAGAACTGTATACATTAGAAGGATGATTTTATGATGCAGGATTACACTTCAAGATACAAGAAAATATGATCAAAGTGTAATATTCCAACATGAGGCAGTGAAGGGGAATATTTCAAAAACACAATGAACAATCAAAAAGGGTTGGATGAAGGAGGATCTTTTAGAATTTCACTAAGTTTCCTCTTTGACTAGAGAAGGAGGAGACAGTTTCCGGGTAGCTGACACACACCATACAAATCACTTGCAGTATCCTTCCTTCCATAGAGCAATTTGGACACAATAATGAAGCACAAAAACTCCTCTTCTGCTAAGTTGTTTCTGAATTCACAGGGGAATGTTGTGGTGGTTGTTCTGTTTCAAAGTCTGTCTGACTCTTGGCAGCCTCAGGGATGGCAGCGCACCAGGCTCCTCTCTCCTCCACTATCTCCCAGAGTTTGCTCAAATTAACATCCATTGAGTCAGTAATGCTATCTAGCCATGTCTTCCTCTGCCAGGGGAATATACGGAAGCAGAAATATAATTAATGAAGTCTTTGAATAACACTAAAGCCTGAGGGCCATAGCACAGGGATTTAAGTCCCAACATACCTGGTGAAATAAAAGACCAAATGCTCATTACTGTTCAGCTACCCAAGACCTGCTCTTTCCAGGTACGTTTCCAGATCCTAACTGAAGAAAAATAAGAGAAAATATTTAAATTGGGAGGAAAATAAGAGTTTGTAAGTGAAGGACTTTATGCCTACATACTCACTAAAGTCTGCATTTAATGGCAGAAATACCATGTTCTTCACAAAATTGGAAGAATCTGTCTGAACTTGTTAACATTCATAATGTAATTTTATTTTCCTGCTGGATCACATAAAAGTCTTTGCTCCTTTTTTCAATGAGCAACTGTACATGAATTTAAAGTGTATTTTGTTTTATAGAAACAAAACAATTAAGGTGTGCTTTGTTTCACAGTATGCATACCACAATTAAAAACAAAAACATGTACAAATTCTCCTCCATGTTGACCACGTACTTTATTAACTTAGGTCTAAAGAAAAAGTCCATTGCTTTCACTTACATTAAGATATATACACAGGCATACACACAAACACAGCAGAGAGAGCAAGGTCTTTGCATTTTAGAAGCATTTATTGTCCCTCATCTAATTTACATTCAATTAAACTGAAAGTCATTTAAAATCTAAAGTGATGCAAATATATGTGGCACATTCTGTTGTTTTCACTTCCTTTTAGCTCTTTTCTTCCACTGGTCAAGAGAGTCACCCTAGACGGTCACCTCTCCACAAAGAGGTAACGAGCGTTATGGGAAAGCAATAGCAAATTTCTAGGAACAGGTCAGTAATAACTTATTTCGTGTCTCACCAGATGCTAAGCAGAAGATAAGCTAAGACCAGTAACATAATGATTTTTATTATTACTAGTCAGTGATGTACTCACTGTTTATGGAACTAAGAAGAACATTCTTAAACCAGTCATGTCTTTTTGAGAGACAAAAAATAGTGATCATTTTTATTTTTTTTTGGACTCAAGTGAATATTGTTAAACAAAGGCAAAGCTTAGTCCGGAGTCTTAGAATCTGGTCTTGATAACACTGGCGTCTCTTCCATGTGGTTTTAAAGAATTGAAGAAAGGTAAAATCATCCAGCTCTTCTCTCTGATATAAGAAAAATAAGGCTCAGAGAAGAATTTGAAGAAAGTAGCAACCTCATGAATGGCATCTAGATTGACTTGAAATGTTCTCAAAGGTCTTCCTCGTATGCATTTTATTACTGCAGAATAGACATTTATGCCTCTTTAAAGAGTAGGTACAAGACTGGATTATTTTCTAAGTATAAAAAGGCAATTAAGGGAAAAAAAAACATACTCTGCCTTATGATTTTTTTTTGATGTGCAGAAGCATTAAACATGCATATGTGATTTTCTTGATAACTTTCTCAAAAGTTTGCACAAGATCTAAGAAGAATGGAAAGAGAGAATTGCTCCTCCTTGACTGAATTCATTTTCTTGGGAATTACTGATAACACTGAGAACAAAGTGATCCTATTTACAATGTTTCTACCTGTTTATCTCATTAATCTTCTGGCAAATCTCGGAATGATCACCCTGATTAGGATGGATCCCCAGCTGCACACACCCATGTACTTTTTCCTCAGCCACCTCTCCTTCTGTGACCTCTGCTATTCCACAGCCATCGGCCCTAAGATGCTGGTAGACCTTTTTGCCACGAACAAGTCAATCTCTTTCTGTGGCTGTGCTCTGCAATTCTTGGTTTTCTGTACCTTTGTAGATTCTGAGTGTCTCCTGCTGGCAGTGATGGCCTATGACCGGTACAAGGCCATCAGCAGCCCCTTGCTCTATGCAGTCAGCATGTCCAGCGAGGTGTGCTCCCTGCTCATGGCTGGGGTTTACCTGGTGGGAATGATAGATGGTTTGATACACATGACATTAGCATTCCGCTTATGCTTCTGTGGGTCAAATGAGATTAACCACTTTTTTTGTGATGTTCCTCCTCTCCTGTTGATATCTTGCTCAGACACACAGCTCAATGAGTTAGTGATATTCATGATTTTTGGCTTTATTGAATTAAGCTCCATTTCAGGAGTCCTTGTCTCTTATTGTTATATCATCCTATCAGTCTTGAAGATCCACTCTGCTGAAGGGAGGTTCAAAGCTTTCTCCACCTGTACCTCCCACCTAACTGCTGTGGCCATTTTCCAGGGAACTCTGCTCTTCATGTATTTCAGGCCGAGTTCATCCTACTCTCTAGATGAAGACAAAATGACCTCATTGTTTTACACCCTTGTGATTCCCATGTTAAACCCTCTGATTTATAGTTTGCGAAACAAAGATGTAAAAGAGGCCCTAGAAAAATTTAAAAATAAACTATATTTTTAAATATTTTTATTATATATCTGTACATATGGCTACACACATAGTAATTGCTTAATTACAATTATATGGTATGATACATGAGAAACATAATTTTTTTCAGATTCTTAAATGAATAATTATTTGTATTAAACACCACTCTTCAGAGATACTGCAGTTGCCCTCAAATGTTATGCTTAGTATGTAGCCAGAGTTTCTATAAGGCACATGCTATGTTTGAAAAAGCTTTTGACATTTCTAGTTGTGCTAATTCTGGAGTAATTTTCCATTCAAACATTATTTCAATTTCACTAAGACATTATACATGTATTGAGCAATCTTCCACCACTTAGGTTCTTTATATTTTATAGTACATTTTTTAGATTCTGTATTAATGAACTTAAGCTGGTGCTAGTATTAGACACTAATGAACTAAATAGTCAAGTAAGTCATAATTAGACTTAAAGTCATCCTGGAATAAAAAAATTGAGTGCTGTAAATCCAAAAGCAAAGTATCTAAAACTAGTGTAAAGTAAAAGCATCTTTGGATAAAGATATTCCGTCTCCTATCTAAGAAAGATCCATTTTGGGTGAGGAAAAGATAGCAGTCAGAGGATGTGACAATTGGACAGGTCTTGAAACAGAGAATCCCCTGTCTTCAGCAGTAAAGAAGTCATGTGTTCTGCAACATGGGATCATCGCAAGGATCTTAATCTAAGTAAACTATGTCAGTCAGGGAAAAGCTAGTACTGTATGATCTCATGTGTATGTGGAATCTACAAAGGTAGAATGAACTCATAGAAACAGGAAGAGATTATTGGTTGCTAGGAGTTGGAAGGTGGGAGAAATGGGTGATGCTGTTCAAAGTGTGCAAACTTTTTGCTATTACATTTGATGAAAAAGTTCTGGGGATCTAATACACATGGTGACTCTAGCTAACAATACCATATTATAAGCTTGAAATTAACTACAAAAGTAGACCTTAAATGTTCTCACTATACACACATTACAATGGTAACTATGTGAGGTGATGAATGTGTTAACCAATTTTAGTGTGGTAATCATTTCACAATGCATACATAATTCAAATCATCACTTTGTATATCTAATGGATGTAAATGCTATTTGACAGTTAGTTCTGAATAAATCAGGGGAAAAAAGAAGAAAGGAAGTTGAAAATTAGGTTACAAAGAGCAATGGGAAAAGCCTTGGTAAAGTACATTATTGGGCTGTCACTGTGTCATATCATCTAAGATAATTTCCTTTCCTTTTTCCTCATTTTCAGCCCTGGTTAAACATCTTTCTTTGTCTCTTTGCGTTCCACAAGCAACCATCTACTTAAGGCATTATTTTACTTTCTGTGACCTTAGGAAGCAGCCCAATCACACCAGATACCAAGATGGTAGACCATGTTTTAGAAGAATGGAGAACTCCATTGCTATCTGTTTAGGAGGACTTAAGGAGGACATAAAAGTGTAACATCCAAGATATTTTTTTCCAATTTTATATATATATATATATATATATATATATATATATATATATATATATAATTTCCAATATATAACTAATATAAAAATAGTAAACAAATTATTTTAAGAAAAATAATAGATCTCTGTTGATTTACCTGTGGCAGATTCATGTTGATATATGGAAAAACCAATACAATATTTTAAAGTTAAAAAGTAAAATAAATTAAAAAAGAAATGCAAAACAAAAATCATCACCATGGACAATTTTTAAAATGAGACATCTTCACTCATATGATCTTTATACATAGAAAAATTCCCAAAGCAAGTATGTTTTTATCCTTGCAATTATTCTTTGGTCTTCATTTGATAGTGAAAAATGCATAACAATAAATATTTAGAAACCACTACCTTTACAAATACTAGTACCATGTAGTTTAGGGAATACAAAGCAACCATTGATTTTATTTCTGTGGCCTTTAATGTAGTAAAAAAAATCTTAAATAAAATAAACATAATTCAGAAAAGAGTGCACTTTTTAGACAATGTGATGAAGTCACAAAATCAGTGAAATGTCCTTGGATGATATGTGGCTGGAGAATGGGAAAAAGCTGGTATTTGGTAATGAGGGCTGTCTTGAAAGGGATTGACAGGAATGTTTATAGTGTCATTAGTCATATCAGCTGAAAAGTAGAAACAAGCTAGTGTTCATCCTTCTGAAAAATGGATTGCCAAAGTGTGTTATATCCATAACATGAAATGCTATTCAGCCACATAATGAAACAAAATTCTAACACATGTAACAACATGGATGAAACTTGAAAATATTTTACTGAAGAAAATAAACCTAACAGAAAGCGCTCACACACACACACACACAGCATGATTCTCTTTTTACGCAAGGCCAATAGTAGGAAACCACATAGAATCAAAAAGAAGATTAGCAGTTGCCAGGCTTGAGAGGAAGGAAAGGAGAGTGAGAGCTAGAAGGTGTAGATTTCTTCGTGGGCTGATGAAGATGTTCAGGAAGTAGATAGTAGTAAAAAGTGAACAAACTTGAAAGTGCACTAAAAATCAAAGAACTGTATACATTAGAAGGATGATTTTATGATGCAGGATTACACTTCAAGATACAAGAAAATATGATCAAAGTGTAATATTCCAACATGAGGCAGTGAAGGGGAATATTTCAAAAACACAATGAACAATCAAAAAGGGTTGGATGAAGGAGGATCTTTTAGAATTTCACTAAGTTTCCTCTTTGACTAGAGAAGGAGGAGACAGTTTCCGGGTAGCTGACACACACCATACAAATCACTTGCAGTATCCTTCCTTCCATAGAGCAATTTGGACACAATAATGAAGCACAAAAACTCCTCTTCTGCTAAGTTGTTTCTGAATTCACAGGGGAATGTTGTGGTGGTTGTTCTGTTTCAAAGTCTGTCTGACTCTTGGCAGCCTCAGGGATGGCAGCGCACCAGGCTCCTCTCTCCTCCACTATCTCCCAGAGTTTGCTCAAATTAACATCCATTGAGTCAGTAATGCTATCTAGCCATGTCTTCCTCTGCCAGGGGAATATACGGAAGCAGAAATATAATTAATGAAGTCTTTGAATAACACTAAAGCCTGAGGGCCATAGCACAGGGATTTAAGTCCCAACATACCTGGTGAAATAAAAGACCAAATGCTCATTACTGTTCAGCTACCCAAGACCTGCTCTTTCCAGGTACGTTTCCAGATCCTAACTGAAGAAAAATAAGAGAAAATATTTAAATTGGGAGGAAAATAAGAGTTTGTAAGTGAAGGACTTTATGCCTACATACTCACTAAAGTCTGCATTTAATGGCAGAAATACCATGTTCTTCACAAAATTGGAAGAATCTGTCTGAACTTGTTAACATTCATAATGTAATTTTATTTTCCTGCTGGATCACATAAAAGTCTTTGCTCCTTTTTTCAATGAGCAACTGTACATGAATTTAAAGTGTATTTTGTTTTATAGAAACAAAACAATTAAGGTGTGCTTTGTTTCACAGTATGCATACCACAATTAAAAACAAAAACATGTACAAATTCTCCTCCATGTTGACCACGTACTTTATTAACTTAGGTCTAAAGAAAAAGTCCATTGCTTTCACTTACATTAAGATATATACACAGGCATACACACAAACACAGCAGAGAGAGCAAGGTCTTTGCATTTTAGAAGCATTTATTGTCCCTCATCTAATTTACATTCAATTAAACTGAAAGTCATTTAAAATCTAAAGTGATGCAAATATATGTGGCACATTCTGTTGTTTTCACTTCCTTTTAGCTCTTTTCTTCCACTGGTCAAGAGAGTCACCCTAGACGGTCACCTCTCCACAAAGAGGTAACGAGCGTTATGGGAAAGCAATAGCAAATTTCTAGGAACAGGTCAGTAATAACTTATTTCGTGTCTCACCAGATGCTAAGCAGAAGATAAGCTAAGACCAGTAACATAATGATTTTTATTATTACTAGTCAGTGATGTACTCACTGTTTATGGAACTAAGAAGAACATTCTTAAACCAGTCATGTCTTTTTGAGAGACAAAAAATAGTGATCATTTTTATTTTTTTTTGGACTCAAGTGAATATTGTTAAACAAAGGCAAAGCTTAGTCCGGAGTCTTAGAATCTGGTCTTGATAACACTGGCGTCTCTTCCATGTGGTTTTAAAGAATTGAAGAAAGGTAAAATCATCCAGCTCTTCTCTCTGATATAAGAAAAATAAGGCTCAGAGAAGAATTTGAAGAAAGTAGCAACCTCATGAATGGCATCTAGATTGACTTGAAATGTTCTCAAAGGTCTTCCTCGTATGCATTTTATTACTGCAGAATAGACATTTATGCCTCTTTAAAGAGTAGGTACAAGACTGGATTATTTTCTAAGTATAAAAAGGCAATTAAGGGAAAAAAAAACATACTCTGCCTTATGATTTTTTTTTGATGTGCAGAAGCATTAAACATGCATATGTGATTTTCTTGATAACTTTCTCAAAAGTTTGCACAAGATCTAAGAAGAATGGAAAGAGAGAATTGCTCCTCCTTGACTGAATTCATTTTCTTGGGAATTACTGATAACACTGAGAACAAAGTGATCCTATTTACAATGTTTCTACCTGTTTATCTCATTAATCTTCTGGCAAATCTCGGAATGATCACCCTGATTAGGATGGATCCCCAGCTGCACACACCCATGTACTTTTTCCTCAGCCACCTCTCCTTCTGTGACCTCTGCTATTCCACAGCCATCGGCCCTAAGATGCTGGTAGACCTTTTTGCCACGAACAAGTCAATCTCTTTCTGTGGCTGTGCTCTGCAATTCTTGGTTTTCTGTACCTTTGTAGATTCTGAGTGTCTCCTGCTGGCAGTGATGGCCTATGACCGGTACAAGGCCATCAGCAGCCCCTTGCTCTATGCAGTCAGCATGTCCAGCGAGGTGTGCTCCCTGCTCATGGCTGGGGTTTACCTGGTGGGAATGATAGATGGTTTGATACACATGACATTAGCATTCCGCTTATGCTTCTGTGGGTCAAATGAGATTAACCACTTTTTTTGTGATGTTCCTCCTCTCCTGTTGATATCTTGCTCAGACACACAGCTCAATGAGTTAGTGATATTCATGATTTTTGGCTTTATTGAATTAAGCTCCATTTCAGGAGTCCTTGTCTCTTATTGTTATATCATCCTATCAGTCTTGAAGATCCACTCTGCTGAAGGGAGGTTCAAAGCTTTCTCCACCTGTACCTCCCACCTAACTGCTGTGGCCATTTTCCAGGGAACTCTGCTCTTCATGTATTTCAGGCCGAGTTCATCCTACTCTCTAGATGAAGACAAAATGACCTCATTGTTTTACACCCTTGTGATTCCCGTGTTAAACCCTCTGATTTATAGTTTGCGAAACAAAGATGTAAAAGAGGCCCTATAAAAATTTAAAAATAAACTATATTTTTAAATATTTTTATTATATATCTGTACATATGGCTACACACATAGTAATTGCTTAATTACAATTATATGGTATGATACATGAGAAACATAATTTTTTTCAGATTCTTAAATGAATAATTATTTGTATTAAACACCACTCTTCAGAGATACTGCAGTTGCCCTCAAATGTTATGCTTAGTATGTAGCCAGAGTTTCTATAAGGCACATGCTATGTTTGAAAAAGCTTTTGACATTTCTAGTTGTGCTAATTCTGGAGTAATTTTCCATTCAAACATTATTTCAATTTCACTAAGACATTATACATGTATTGAGCAATCTTCCACCACTTAGGTTCTTTATATTTTATAGTACATTTTTTAGATTCTGTATTAATGAACTTAAGCTGGTGCTAGTATTAGACACTAATGAACTAAATAGTCAAGTAAGTCATAATTAGACTTAAAGTCATCCTGGAATAAAAAAATTGAGTGCTGTAAATCCAAAAGCAAAGTATCTAAAACTAGTGTAAAGTAAAAGCATCTTTGGATAAAGATATTCCGTCTCCTATCTAAGAAAGATCCATTTTGGGTGAGGAAAAGATAGCAGTCAGAGGATGTGACAATTGGACAGGTCTTGAAACAGAGAATCCCCTGTCTTCAGCAGTAAAGAAGTCATGTGTTCTGCAACATGGGATCATCGCAAGGATCTTAATCTAAGTAAACTATGTCAGTCAGGGAAAAGCTAGTACTGTATGATCTCATGTGTATGTGGAATCTACAAAGGTAGAATGAACTCATAGAAACAGGAAGAGATTATTGGTTGCTAGGAGTTGGAAGGTGGGAGAAATGGGTGATGCTGTTCAAAGTGTGCAAACTTTTTGCTATTACATTTGATGAATAAGTTCTGGGGATCTAATACACATGGTGACTCTAGCTAACAATACCATATTATAAGCTTGAAATTAACTACAAAAGTAGACCTTAAATGTTCTCACTATACACACATTACAATGGTAACTATGTGAGGTGATGAATGTGTTAACCAATTTTAGTGTGGTAATCATTTCACAATGCATACATAATTCAAATCATCACTTTGTATATCTAATGGATGTAAATGCTATTTGACAGTTAGTTCTGAATAAATCAGGGGAAAAAAGAAGAAAGGAAGTTGAAAATTAGGTTACAAAGAGCAATGGGAAAAGCCTTGGTAAAGTACATTATTGGGCTGTCACTGTGTCATATCATCTAAGATAATTTCCTTTCCTTTTTCCTCATTTTCAGCCCTGGTTAAACATCTTTCTTTGTCTCTTTGCGTTCCACAAGCAACCATCTACTTAAGGCATTATTTTACTTTCTGTGACCTTAGGAAGCAGCCCAATCACACCAGATACCAAGATGGTAGACCATGTTTTAGAAGAATGGAGAACTCCATTGCTATCTGTTTAGGAGGACTTAAGGAGGACATAAAAGTGTAACATCCAAGATATTTTTTTCCAATTTTATATATATATATATATATATATATATATATATATATATATATATATATATATAATTTCCAATATATAACTAATATAAAAATAGTAAACAAATTATTTTAAGAAAAATAATAGATCTCTGTTGATTTACCTGTGGCAGATTCATGTTGATATATGGAAAAACCAATACAATATTTTAAAGTTAAAAAGTAAAATAAATTAAAAAAGAAATGCAAAACAAAAATCATCACCATGGACAATTTTTAAAATGAGACATCTTCACTCATATGATCTTTATACATAGAAAAATTCCCAAAGCAAGTATGTTTTTATCCTTGCAATTATTCTTTGGTCTTCATTTGATAGTGAAAAATGCATAACAATAAATATTTAGAAACCACTACCTTTACAAATACTAGTACCATGTAGTTTAGGGAATACAAAGCAACCATTGATTTTATTTCTGTGGCCTTTAATGTAGTAAAAAAAATCTTAAATAAAATAAACATAATTCAGAAAAGAGTGCACTTTTTAGACAATGTGATGAAGTCACAAAATCAGTGAAATGTCCTTGGATGATATGTGGCTGGAGAATGGGAAAAAGCTGGTATTTGGTAATGAGGGCTGTCTTGAAAGGGATTGACAGGAATGTTTATAGTGTCATTAGTCATATCAGCTGAAAAGTAGAAACAAGCTAGTGTTCATCCTTCTGAAAAATGGATTGCCAAAGTGTGTTATATCCATAACATGAAATGCTATTCAGCCACATAATGAAACAAAATTCTAACACATGTAACAACATGGATGAAACTTGAAAATATTTTACTGAAGAAAATAAACCTAACAGAAAGCGCTCACACACACACACACACAGCATGATTCTCTTTTTACGCAAGGCCAATAGTAGGAAACCACATAGAATCAAAAAGAAGATTAGCAGTTGCCAGGCTTGAGAGGAAGGAAAGGAGAGTGAGAGCTAGAAGGTGTAGATTTCTTCGTGGGCTGATGAAGATGTTCAGGAAGTAGATAGTAGTAAAAAGTGAACAAACTTGAAAGTGCACTAAAAATCAAAGAACTGTATACATTAGAAGGATGATTTTATGATGCAGGATTACACTTCAAGATACAAGAAAATATGATCAAAGTGTAATATTCCAACATGAGGCAGTGAAGGGGAATATTTCAAAAACACAATGAACAATCAAAAAGGGTTGGATGAAGGAGGATCTTTTAGAATTTCACTAAGTTTCCTCTTTGACTAGAGAAGGAGGAGACAGTTTCCGGGTAGCTGACACACACCATACAAATCACTTGCAGTATCCTTCCTTCCATAGAGCAATTTGGACACAATAATGAAGCACAAAAACTCCTCTTCTGCTAAGTTGTTTCTGAATTCACAGGGGAATGTTGTGGTGGTTGTTCTGTTTCAAAGTCTGTCTGACTCTTGGCAGCCTCAGGGATGGCAGCGCACCAGGCTCCTCTCTCCTCCACTATCTCCCAGAGTTTGCTCAAATTAACATCCATTGAGTCAGTAATGCTATCTAGCCATGTCTTCCTCTGCCAGGGGAATATACGGAAGCAGAAATATAATTAATGAAGTCTTTGAATAACACTAAAGCCTGAGGGCCATAGCACAGGGATTTAAGTCCCAACATACCTGGTGAAATAAAAGACCAAATGCTCATTACTGTTCAGCTACCCAAGACCTGCTCTTTCCAGGTACGTTTCCAGATCCTAACTGAAGAAAAATAAGAGAAAATATTTAAATTGGGAGGAAAATAAGAGTTTGTAAGTGAAGGACTTTATGCCTACATACTCACTAAAGTCTGCATTTAATGGCAGAAATACCATGTTCTTCACAAAATTGGAAGAATCTGTCTGAACTTGTTAACATTCATAATGTAATTTTATTTTCCTGCTGGATCACATAAAAGTCTTTGCTCCTTTTTTCAATGAGCAACTGTACATGAATTTAAAGTGTATTTTGTTTTATAGAAACAAAACAATTAAGGTGTGCTTTGTTTCACAGTATGCATACCACAATTAAAAACAAAAACATGTACAAATTCTCCTCCATGTTGACCACGTACTTTATTAACTTAGGTCTAAAGAAAAAGTCCATTGCTTTCACTTACATTAAGATATATACACAGGCATACACACAAACACAGCAGAGAGAGCAAGGTCTTTGCATTTTAGAAGCATTTATTGTCCCTCATCTAATTTACATTCAATTAAACTGAAAGTCATTTAAAATCTAAAGTGATGCAAATATATGTGGCACATTCTGTTGTTTTCACTTCCTTTTAGCTCTTTTCTTCCACTGGTCAAGAGAGTCACCCTAGACGGTCACCTCTCCACAAAGAGGTAACGAGCGTTATGGGAAAGCAATAGCAAATTTCTAGGAACAGGTCAGTAATAACTTATTTCGTGTCTCACCAGATGCTAAGCAGAAGATAAGCTAAGACCAGTAACATAATGATTTTTATTATTACTAGTCAGTGATGTACTCACTGTTTATGGAACTAAGAAGAACCTTCTTAAACCAGTCATGTCTTTTTGAGAGACAAAAAATAGTGATCATTTTTATTTTTTTTTGGACTCAAGTGAATATTGTTAAACAAAGGCAAAGCTTAGTCCGGAGTCTTAGAATCTGGTCTTGATAACACTGGCGTCTCTTCCATGTGGTTTTAAAGAATTGAAGAAAGGTAAAATCATCCAGCTCTTCTCTCTGATATAAGAAAAATAAGGCTCAGAGAAGAATTTGAAGAAAGTAGCAACCTCATGAATGGCATCTAGATTGACTTGAAATGTTCTCAAAGGTCTTCCTCGTATGCATTTTATTACTGCAGAATAGACATTTATGCCTCTTTAAAGAGTAGGTACAAGACTGGATTATTTTCTAAGTATAAAAAGGCAATTAAGGGAAAAAAAAACATACTCTGCCTTATGATTTTTTTTTGATGTGCAGAAGCATTAAACATGCATATGTGATTTTCTTGATAACTTTCTCAAAAGTTTGCACAAGATCTAAGAAGAATGGAAAGAGAGAATTGCTCCTCCTTGACTGAATTCATTTTCTTGGGAATTACTGATAACACTGAGAACAAAGTGATCCTATTTACAATGTTTCTACCTGTTTATCTCATTAATCTTCTGGCAAATCTCGGAATGATCACCCTGATTAGGATGGATCCCCAGCTGCACACACCCATGTACTTTTTCCTCAGCCACCTCTCCTTCTGTGACCTCTGCTATTCCACAGCCATCGGCCCTAAGATGCTGGTAGACCTTTTTGCCACGAACAAGTCAATCTCTTTCTGTGGCTGTGCTCTGCAATTCTTGGTTTTCTGTACCTTTGTAGATTCTGAGTGTCTCCTGCTGGCAGTGATGGCCTATGACCGGTACAAGGCCATCAGCAGCCCCTTGCTCTATGCAGTCAGCATGTCCAGCGAGGTGTGCTCCCTGCTCATGGCTGGGGTTTACCTGGTGGGAATGATAGATGGTTTGATACACATGACATTAGCATTCCGCTTATGCTTCTGTGGGTCAAATGAGATTAACCACTTTTTTTGTGATGTTCCTCCTCTCCTGTTGATATCTTGCTCAGACACACAGCTCAATGAGTTAGTGATATTCATGATTTTTGGCTTTATTGAATTAAGCTCCATTTCAGGAGTCCTTGTCTCTTATTGTTATATCATCCTATCAGTCTTGAAGATCCACTCTGCTGAAGGGAGGTTCAAAGCTTTCTCCACCTGTACCTCCCACCTAACTGCTGTGGCCATTTTCCAGGGAACTCTGCTCTTCATGTATTTCAGGCCGAGTTCATCCTACTCTCTAGATGAAGACAAAATGACCTCATTGTTTTACACCCTTGTGATTCCCGTGTTAAACCCTCTGATTTATAGTTTGCGAAACAAAGATGTAAAAGAGGCCCTATAAAAATTTAAAAATAAACTATATTTTTAAATATTTTTATTATATATCTGTACATATGGCTACACACATAGTAATTGCTTAATTACAATTATATGGTATGATACATGAGAAACATAATTTTTTTCAGATTCTTAAATGAATAATTATTTGTATTAAACACCACTCTTCAGAGATACTGCAGTTGCCCTCAAATGTTATGCTTAGTATGTAGCCAGAGTTTCTATAAGGCACATGCTATGTTTGAAAAAGCTTTTGACATTTCTAGTTGTGCTAATTCTGGAGTAATTTTCCATTCAAACATTATTTCAATTTCACTAAGACATTATACATGTATTGAGCAATCTTCCACCACTTAGGTTCTTTATATTTTATAGTACATTTTTTAGATTCTGTATTAATGAACTTAAGCTGGTGCTAGTATTAGACACTAATGAACTAAATAGTCAAGTAAGTCATAATTAGACTTAAAGTCATCCTGGAATAAAAAAATTGAGTGCTGTAAATCCAAAAGCAAAGTATCTAAAACTAGTGTAAAGTAAAAGCATCTTTGGATAAAGATATTCCGTCTCCTATCTAAGAAAGATCCATTTTGGGTGAGGAAAAGATAGCAGTCAGAGGATGTGACAATTGGACAGGTCTTGAAACAGAGAATCCCCTGTCTTCAGCAGTAAAGAAGTCATGTGTTCTGCAACATGGGATCATCGCAAGGATCTTAATCTAAGTAAACTATGTCAGTCAGGGAAAAGCTAGTACTGTATGATCTCATGTGTATGTGGAATCTACAAAGGTAGAATGAACTCATAGAAACAGGAAGAGATTATTGGTTGCTAGGAGTTGGAAGGTGGGAGAAATGGGTGATGCTGTTCAAAGTGTGCAAACTTTTTGCTATTACATTTGATGAATAAGTTCTGGGGATCTAATACACATGGTGACTCTAGCTAACAATACCATATTATAAGCTTGAAATTAACTACAAAAGTAGACCTTAAATGTTCTCACTATACACACATTACAATGGTAACTATGTGAGGTGATGAATGTGTTAACCAATTTTAGTGTGGTAATCATTTCACAATGCATACATAATTCAAATCATCACTTTGTATATCTAATGGATGTAAATGCTATTTGACAGTTAGTTCTGAATAAATCAGGGGAAAAAAGAAGAAAGGAAGTTGAAAATTAGGTTACAAAGAGCAATGGGAAAAGCCTTGGTAAAGTACATTATTGGGCTGTCACTGTGTCATATCATCTAAGATAATTTCCTTTCCTTTTTCCTCATTTTCAGCCCTGGTTAAACATCTTTCTTTGTCTCTTTGCGTTCCACAAGCAACCATCTACTTAAGGCATTATTTTACTTTCTGTGACCTTAGGAAGCAGCCCAATCACACCAGATACCAAGATGGTAGACCATGTTTTAGAAGAATGGAGAACTCCATTGCTATCTGTTTAGGAGGACTTAAGGAGGACATAAAAGTGTAACATCCAAGATATTTTTTTCCAATTTTATATATATATATATATATATATATATATATATATATATATATATATATATATATAATTTCCAATATATAACTAATATAAAAATAGTAAACAAATTATTTTAAGAAAAATAATAGATCTCTGTTGATTTACCTGTGGCAGATTCATGTTGATATATGGAAAAACCAATACAATATTTTAAAGTTAAAAAGTAAAATAAATTAAAAAAGAAATGCAAAACAAAAATCATCACCATGGACAATTTTTAAAATGAGACATCTTCACTCATATGATCTTTATACATAGAAAAATTCCCAAAGCAAGTATGTTTTTATCCTTGCAATTATTCTTTGGTCTTCATTTGATAGTGAAAAATGCATAACAATAAATATTTAGAAACCACTACCTTTACAAATACTAGTACCATGTAGTTTAGGGAATACAAAGCAACCATTGATTTTATTTCTGTGGCCTTTAATGTAGTAAAAAAAATCTTAAATAAAATAAACATAATTCAGAAAAGAGTGCACTTTTTAGACAATGTGATGAAGTCACAAAATCAGTGAAATGTCCTTGGATGATATGTGGCTGGAGAATGGGAAAAAGCTGGTATTTGGTAATGAGGGCTGTCTTGAAAGGGATTGACAGGAATGTTTATAGTGTCATTAGTCATATCAGCTGAAAAGTAGAAACAAGCTAGTGTTCATCCTTCTGAAAAATGGATTGCCAAAGTGTGTTATATCCATAACATGAAATGCTATTCAGCCACATAATGAAACAAAATTCTAACACATGTAACAACATGGATGAAACTTGAAAATATTTTACTGAAGAAAATAAACCTAACAGAAAGCGCTCACACACACACACACACAGCATGATTCTCTTTTTACGCAAGGCCAATAGTAGGAAACCACATAGAATCAAAAAGAAGATTAGCAGTTGCCAGGCTTGAGAGGAAGGAAAGGAGAGTGAGAGCTAGAAGGTGTAGATTTCTTCGTGGGCTGATGAAGATGTTCAGGAAGTAGATAGTAGTAAAAAGTGAACAAACTTGAAAGTGCACTAAAAATCAAAGAACTGTATACATTAGAAGGATGATTTTATGATGCAGGATTACACTTCAAGATACAAGAAAATATGATCAAAGTGTAATATTCCAACATGAGGCAGTGAAGGGGAATATTTCAAAAACACAATGAACAATCAAAAAGGGTTGGATGAAGGAGGATCTTTTAGAATTTCACTAAGTTTCCTCTTTGACTAGAGAAGGAGGAGACAGTTTCCGGGTAGCTGACACACACCATACAAATCACTTGCAGTATCCTTCCTTCCATAGAGCAATTTGGACACAATAATGAAGCACAAAAACTCCTCTTCTGCTAAGTTGTTTCTGAATTCACAGGGGAATGTTGTGGTGGTTGTTCTGTTTCAAAGTCTGTCTGACTCTTGGCAGCCTCAGGGATGGCAGCGCACCAGGCTCCTCTCTCCTCCACTATCTCCCAGAGTTTGCTCAAATTAACATCCATTGAGTCAGTAATGCTATCTAGCCATGTCTTCCTCTGCCAGGGGAATATACGGAAGCAGAAATATAATTAATGAAGTGTTTGAATAACACTAAAGCCTGAGGGCCATAGCACAGGGATTTAAATCCCAACATACCTGGTGAAATAAAAGACCAAATGCTCATTACTGTTCAGCTACCCAAGACCTGCTCTTTCCAGGTACGTTTCCAGATCCTAACTGAAGAAAAATAAGAGAAAATATTTAAATTGGGAGGAAAATAAGAGTTTGTAAGTGAAGGACTTTATGCCTACATACTCACTAAAGTCTGCATTTAATGGCAGAAATACCATGTTCTTCACAAAATTGGAAGAATCTGTCTGAACTTGTTAACATTCATAATGTAATTTTATTTTCCTGCTGGATCACATAAAAGTCTTTGCTCCTTTTTTCAATGAGCAACTGTACATGAATTTAAAGTGTATTTTGTTTTATAGAAACAAAACAATTAAGGTGTGCTTTGTTTCACAGTATGCATACCACAATTAAAAACAAAAACATGTACAAATTCTCCTCCATGTTGACCACGTACTTTATTAACTTAGGTCTAAAGAAAAAGTCCATTGCTTTCACTTACATTAAGATATATACACAGGCATACACACAAACACAGCAGAGAGAGCAAGGTCTTTGCATTTTAGAAGCATTTATTGTCCCTCATCTAATTTACATTCAATTAAACTGAAAGTCATTTAAAATCTAAAGTGATGCAAATATATGTGGCACATTCTGTTGTTTTCACTTCCTTTTAGCTCTTTTCTTCCACTGGTCAAGAGAGTCACCCTAGACGGTCACCTCTCCACAAAGAGGTAACGAGCGTTATGGGAAAGCAATAGCAAATTTCTAGGAACAGGTCAGTAATAACTTATTTCGTGTCTCACCAGATGCTAAGCAGAAGATAAGCTAAGACCAGTAACATAATGATTTTTATTATTACTAGTCAGTGATGTACTCACTGTTTATGGAACTAAGAAGAACCTTCTTAAACCAGTCATGTCTTTTTGAGAGACAAAAAATAGTGATCATTTTTTTTTTTTTTTTTGGACTCAAGTGAATATTTTTAAACCCAGAGAAAGCTCAGTCCGAAGTCTTGAATCTGGTCTTGATAACACTGGCGTGTCTTCCATGTGGTTTTAAAGAATTGAAGAAAGGTAAAATCATCCAGCTTTTCTCTCTGATATAAGAAAAATAAGGCTCAGAGAAGAATTTGTAGAAAGTAGCAACCTCATGAATGGCATCTAGATTCACTTGAAACGTTCTCAAAGGTCTTCCTCATATGCCTTTTATTATTGCAGAATAGAGAGTTATGCGTCTTTGAAGAGTAGGTACAAGACTGGATTATTTTCTAAGTATAAAAAGGCAATTAAGGGAAAAAAATGGTCTTCCTTATGATTTTTTTTTTTTGATGTGCAGAAGCATTAAACATGCATATGTGATTTTCTTGATAACTTTCTCAAAAATTTGCACAAGATCTAAGAAGAATGGAAAGAGAGAATTGCTCCTCCTTGACTGAATTCTTTTTCTTGGGAATTACTGATAACACTGAGAACAAAGTGATCCTATTTACAATGTTTCTACCTGTTTATCTCATTAATCTTCTGGCAAATCTCGGAATGATCACCCTGATTAGGATGGATCCCCAGCTGCACACACCCATGTACTTTTTCCTCAGCCACCTCTCCTTCTGTGACCTCTGCTATTCCACAGCCATCGGCCCTAAGATGCTGGTGGACCTATTTTCCAAGAACAAATCAATCCCCTCCTATGGCTGCGCTCTGCAATTCTTGGTTCTCTGTACCTTTGTAGATTCTGAGTGTCTCCTGCTGGCAGTGATGGCTTATGACCGGTACAAGGCCATCAGCAGCCCCTTGCTCTATGCAGTCAGCATGTCCAGCGGGGTGTGCTCCCTGCTCGTGGCTGGGGTTTACCTGGTGGGAATGATAGATGGTTTGATAAACACGACATTAGCATTCCGTTTATGCTTCTGTGGGTCAAATGAGATTAACCACTTTTTTTGTGATGTTCCTCCTTTCCTGTTGATATCTTGCTCAGACACACAGCTCAATGAGTTAGTGATATTCATGATTTTTGGCTTTATTGAATTAAGCTCCATTTCAGGAGTCCTTGTCTCTTATTGTTATATCATCCTATCAGTCTTGAAGATCCACTCTGCTGAAGGGAGGTTCAAAGCTTTCTCCACCTGCACCTCCCACCTAACTGCTGTGGCCATTTTCCAGGGAACTCTGCTCTTCATGTATTTCAGGCCGAGTTCATCCTACTCTCTAGATGAAGACAAAATGACCTCATTGTTTTACACCCTCGTGATTCCCATGTTAAACCCTCTGATTTACAGCCTAAGGAACAAGGATGTAAAACAGGCCCTGGAAAAATTGAAAAATAAATGGTTTTAGTTATTTGTATTAGGCATTTGTGTACACATATGCATTCATATATATATATTGTTTACTGTTTTACTAAAATTAAATGATAGGATACATGAGAATAATAATTTCTCAAATTCTTAAGGTGATATTTGTTTTAAATCCTAACTTTGTTTCCCCCACACATCTCCTGTTTCATTATGTTTTAAGGATTTATATGTGTGTGTGTGTGTGTGCGTATAGCACTTTGACTATGTGAAAAACTTTTCTGTCTTTTTCATTGTAGTAATTTTTGTTCAGTGTTTAATTAAAACATTGTTTTCAATTACACTAAGATTTATTGTGCATTTGCTCAGTGATCTTTGAGCCTGTAGCCTTTTTATATATTATTGTAGATCTTATAGTTTCTGCACTACGGAAGTTAGTACTAAAAACAAATTTAAAAAAACAGTCAAGTAATTCATAATTGGCCTCAAATTCATCATGACATAAACATAAAGGGCTATAATTTCAAAACAAAAATATCTAAAACTATTCAAAAAGATACTTTGGATAGAGATATTCAGTCAAATCTTAAAAAGATTCAATCTGGGAAATGAAAAGTTTGTAGTCAGAGAATCTGACAGTTATTCAGATCTTAAAGTGGCATTACTGACTCAATGGATATGAGTTTAAGTAAACTCCAGGCATTGGTGACAGACAGGGAGGCCTGGCGTGCTGCAGTCCATGGGGTCACAAAGAGGTGGACACAACTGAGTGACTGAACTGAGTGTACATGTCTATGTCTTTTAGAAGTCATGTTTTCTACAACATGGAAGAACTGTGAGGTCATGTGTTAAGTGAAATATTAATAGAGAGGAAGACAAGTACTATATGATCTCACAAATATGTAGAATCTAAAAGGTCAAATTCAGAAACTCCCTGACAGACCAGTGATTAGAACTCAGTGCTTTCACTAACTGGGTCCAGTTTGATCCCTGATCAGGGAACTAAGATCCCAGCAAGCTGAGTGCTATAGTCAAAAAAAAAAAAGATGTGAGTGAGTTGAATGTTGCTAGGACCCTTACCTCTTGTAAGGGATATTCGTGATATTGGTAAAAGTGTATACACTTTGTTATTTGATGAATAATTTAGGGGAATCTAAATGTATACGGTATATCTAGTTTCATCCACCTCATTAGAACTGATTCAAATGTATTCTTTTTAATGGCTGAGTAATACATTTGAATCAGTTCTAATGAGGTGGATGAAACTGGAGCCTATTATACAGAGTGAAGTAAGCCAGAAAGAAAAACACCAATACAGTACACTAATGCATATATATGGAATTTAGAAGGATGGTAACAATAACCCTGTGTACGAGACAGCAAAAGAGACACTGATGTATAGAACAGTCTTATGGACTCTGTAGGAGAGGGAGAGGGTGGGAAGATTTGGGAGAATGGCATTGAAACATGTATAATATCACGTATGAAACTAGTTGCCAGTCCAGGTTCGATGCACGATACTGGATGCTTGGGGCTGGTGCACTGGGACGACCCAGAGGGATGGTATGGTGAGGGAGGAGGGAGGAGGGTTCAGGATGGGGAACACATGTATACCTGTGGCAGATTCATTTCAATATTTGGCAAAACTAATACTATTTTGTAAAGTTCAAAAATAAAATAAAATTTAAAAAAAAGAAAAACTAAAAAATTAAAAAAAAATAAATAATGTATATGGTATATCTAGTTAACAATAATGGAAAATTGAGAAATTATCAAAAAAAAAAAAAGTAGACCTTAACTGTCCTCACTATACACACACCCAAAATGGTAACACTGTGAGATGAAGCTTGTGTTAATCAACCTTATTGTGGTAATCATTTCACAATGTACACATATATCACATTGTGTACTTATAATTAAACATGGTATTAGCCAATTACATTTGAATCAGTTCAGTTCATTTGAGTCACTCAGTCGTGTCTGACTCTTTGCAACTCTTTGCACACCAGGCCTCCCTGTCCATCACCGGCTCCCAGAGTCCACCCAAACTCATGTCCATCTAGTCGGTGATGCCATCCAGCCAACTCATCCTCTGTTGTCCCTTTCTTCTCCTGCCCCTAATCCCTCTCAGCATCAGAGTCTTTTCCAAAGAGTCAACTCTTTGCATCAGGTGGCCAAAGTATTGGTGTTTCAGCTTCAACATCAGTCCTTCCAATGAACATGCAGGACTGATCTCCTTATGATGGACTGATTGGATCTCCTTGCAGTCCAAGGGACTCTCAAGAGTCTTCTCCAAAACCACAGTACAAAAGCATTAATTCTTCGGCACTCAGCTTTCTTCACAGTCCAATTCTCACATCCATACATGACCACTGGAAAAACCATAGCCTTGACTAGATGGACCTTTGTTGGCAAAGTAATATCTCTGCTTTTGAGTATTCTGTCTAGGTTGGTCATAACTTTGCTTCCAAGGAATAAGCGTCTTTTAATTTCATGGCTGCAATCACCATCTGCAGTGATTTTGGAGCCCCAAAAAATAAAGTCTGACACTGTTACCACTGTTTCCCCATCTATTTGCCATGAAGTGATGGGACCAGATGCCATGATCTTAGTTTTCTGAATGTTGAGCTTTAAGCCAACTTTTTCACTCTCCTCTTTCACGTTCATGAAGAGGCTCTTTAGTTCCTCTTCACTTTCTGCCATAAGGGTGGTGTCATGTGCATATCTAAGGTTATTGATATTTCTCCTGGCAATCTTGATTCCAGCTTATGCTTCTTCCAGCTCAGCGTTTCTCATGATGTACTCTGCATATAAGTTAAAGTTATATAAAAATAAGATGTCTAAAGATTAGATTTTAAAGACATATAGAACAGCTGTCTAATTGTTAAAGTACAATATTGTGCTGTTGTTATCAACTACCAATTCTTCTGCACTTCTTCCAAGATAATTTCTTTCCTTCCTCCTCATCTTCAACCCTGGTTAAATGCCCACTTCTCTATGGTTTACAAACAATCACTTTTAAGGCATTACTTTATATCACCTGTTTGTGAGCATTCTTTGCTAAAGAACTAGCATTCCATCCTTGTTAACCAAGCACTGAATTTTGCCTGGGGTATAAAATAAATAAACATGAATTTACCTAAAAACAGTAGGCAACATTTTTTTACTATTGACTAGCCCTGTGGCTCAGAGGTTAAAGCATCTGCCCACAATGCGGGAGACCTGAGTTCGATCCCTGGGTCGGGAAAATCCCCTGGAGAAGGAAATGGCAACCCACTCCAGTATTCTTGCCTGGAGAATCCCATGGACAAAGGAGCCTGGTGGGCTACAGTCCACGGGGTTGCAAAGAGTCGGACACGACTGAGAGACTTCACTTCATTATGTCTCAATAACACAAAATTAACTAAAGATTTGTTAAGTATCTTAACACACACACACACATAGACACATATCTCACAACAGTGTATACATATTGTATGTATATACACAACAGTTTTTTGGAAGGTGCATAAAATTGTAATGGACACTAAGATAATATTCTTATAAAGACACATGTATTTGTTAATTGCACTACAAGTAAGAAGCTATAACATCTTAATATTTGACTATTACATCTGACTTTGATATGGCTTCCTGAAGGCTAAAATACTGAATCAGTTTGCTGATAAAGCTAGGCTACAATCCAATCATATATTTGAAATATCATAAACTACTGAAGAACACTCTTATTTACACATTAAAATTGCAAAGTTAAAAGCCTCAGATGGCCTTAAATTTTCCAGCTGCCATTGTAAAATGTCCTTACATAAAAATATTTCAGAATGAAAAAATAAAGCCTATGAAATTCCTTTGTCTTTCATGGTGGTATTTGTAAACACTACGGCATGTTAAGAAGAGTTCTCATGGTAAAAACACCATAAGATAGCTATGCTATATTATAAAAGGTTTATAGGTTTCTATTTCTGGTATATTTTATTAATTTATTCAAACTTCTTTTGAACTGCTGCTTATGAGGAGTAACATGGCAGAAAACATTGACTGGAACATATTAAAGTCAGATAAAATATGGTGTCAATGAGTGAGTGAAAGACATTCAGTCGTGTCTGACTCATTGCCACCTCATGGACTAAACAGTCCATGGAATTCTCCAGGCCAAAATACTGGAGTGGGTAACCGTTCCCTTCTCCAGGGGATCTTCCCAACCCAGGGATCAAACCCAGGGCTCCCGCACTGCAGGTGAATTCTTTACCAGCTGAGCCACAAGGGAAGCCCATGGTTTCAATATTCTGCCATTAATTATTGGTTTACTAATATAGTATGTTAACACTCTGTCTATCTCAATAGTC
Organism: Bos grunniens; assembly: GCF_055505025.1. Classification (NCBI taxonomy): domain Eukaryota; kingdom Metazoa; phylum Chordata; class Mammalia; order Artiodactyla; family Bovidae; genus Bos; species Bos grunniens. The sequence continues at coordinate 79,125,407 of NC_141179.1, read as the reverse complement.
TTCATTCTTTTCCCATTTAATCTTTCAACACCACATTCTTCTCACACAACCAGTGCAGTGTGTGATGGTAAATATCAATATCCAAATGCAATTTATCAATGAGTGTGTCATGTGTTAATATTATAGTCATATATCTTGACCTCTTCCTTCATCCTTGCCACTGAAATAAAGAAGTGTAAATATGGCAAAATCAATGTTAGATATGGGTAAATGTCTAACATAGAGGACAGATAGAGGCATACTAATTATGGGTTGCACAAGTATATTCATTATAAATTGTGAAGTAATAATGTTCAGTACACCAGTAAATAGGAGGTTCTGTGTTATAGCCAGAGGCAGCAACGTTTAACCTCCCTGGACATCTCTCTCTTTAGTTAGAAACATGCTATGGCCCAGACAGCAAGTCCACTCTAAATTTAACACATCACTGTTCCTTTCTATCCCTCAGGTTCCCTGAAGTTAAATAGAGGCTTCAGCTAGATTATCTCTAAGGTCCTTTCCAGCTGGTACAATCTGTCTGTATAAAACATGATTCTACTTCTGTATAAATTCACCCCCAGTATTGGAAAGGACTTGAAAATTACAAAAAAAGAGAAAAAGAATCACTTGATATTCAAACAAGAAATTGTTTGATATGTGTAGTCTGTTTAACCCAAAGTAGTGGTGACACAAAGCCATCTAAGTAGTATAAGTTTCAGAAGGGCAAACATTTTCAAATGTGACCCTATTGTGTATTCTGTTATTCAGATTCAGAAACTCATACTCATCCCAAAAGTGGATATCCAACTATTTAGCACTGAAGTAAATAAAACTTAAATAAAATGTTAGAAATTGTATCATGCAAGGAGGAGATCAAACCAGTCAATCCTCAAGGAAATCAGTCCTGAATGTTCATTGGAAGGACTGATGCTGAAGCTGAAACTCCAATACCACCTGATGTGAAGAACTGACTCATTGAAAAAGACCCTGATGCTGGGAAAGGTTGAAGACAGGAGGAAAAGGGGACGACAGAGGATGAGATGTTTTGATGGCATCACCAATTTGATGAAGGTGAGTTTGAGCAAGCTCCGAGAGTCGGTGATGGACAGTGAAGCCTGGCATGCTGCAGTCCATGGGGTCACAAAGGGTAGGACACGACTGAGCGACTGAACTGACTGACTGACCAAATGGCAAAGTGTAACCAAGTGCAGTATCTGAGGATGTGAATCAGCCGTGGCTTTTACACATTGACAATAGATTGAGAATTGCCACCTCACTTAGTAAACACCATGACAGTCTCTTATTACCATAGCTGGACATAAATGTTCGAGAACCCCAAATACCTTTCCTAGAATTATGCCCAAGAGTGAAGAATGAATACATCCACTGAAATACATGTACAGAAATATTCATCATTGGGTTATTTGAAATCATGTAAAAATGGGACCAGTTCAAATTTGTTTCAGCACATTAGATCATGACTTGACAAACTTTTCTTTGAAGTATTTGTGTGCATACTAAGTGGCTTCGGTTGTGTCTGACTCTTTGTGACGCCATGGACTGTAACCCACCAGGCTCCTCTGTCCATGGGATCCTCCAGGCAAGAATACTAGAGTGGGTTGCTATGACCTCCTCCAGGAAATATTCCCAGCCCAGGGATCAAACTTGTGTCTCTTATGTCTCCTGCATTGGCAGCTGGGTTATTTACCACTAGCACCACCTGGGAAGCCCTTGAAATATTTAATAGTGTATATTTTAGGATTTTAGGCCATAAATATTAGTCACAACTAAACAGTTTTGCCCTGTATCACAAAAGCACCTGTCCATAATATATGAATAAATGGTATGCCCCAGCTCTAATAAAACATTATGAGTCAGGTTCACTGACCCTTGATAAGCAATGTTATCAAAGTCTGTGTGTAATAAAACTATACAACAATGAGAATGAATGAATGACTTCTGTATATGATAATGTAGAAAAATTTCACAAATAAAATATCGATGAAAAAAACCCAGACATAAAAGAGCAAAAGCTCTATGATTTCACTACTGTATACTTCAAAAATATACAAACTACCATATCACATTGCACATCATTTCTGGTGGCTGTGTGGAGAATTTCTGGGAATTTAGCAATGTGCCTTTTTTTCTGGTTTTGGGTGTAGGAATCTTTCCATTTTTGAAAGTTTCCTTGCAGTATACATTTTTAGATTAAAATTTTCTATATTTATGAATGCATTCATGCTAAGTTGCTTCAGACATGTCTGACTCTATGTGACCCTATGGACTGTAGCCTGCCCAATTTCTCTGTCCAAGGGATTCTCCAGGCAAGAATACTGGAGTGGGTGGCCACATCCTTCTCAAGGGGATCTTCACAACCCATGGTTTGAACCATACTCTCTTATGACTCCTGCATTGGTAGGAGGATTCTTTACCACTAGAGCCACCTGGGAAAACCTTCTATGTGTATCAGTTCAGTCGCTCAGTCATGTCCAACTCTTTGTGGCCCCATGGACTGCAGCATGCCAGGCCTCCCTGTCCATCACCAACTCCCAGAGTTTACCCAAACTCATGTCCATTGAGTCGCTGATGTTATCCAACCATCTCATCCTCTGTCATCCCCTTCTCCTATGACCCAAAATCTTTCCCAGCATCAGAGTCTTTTCCAATGAGTCAACTCTTTGCATGAGGTGGCCAAAATATTGGAGTTTCAGCTTCAACATCAGTCCTTCCAATGAACACTCAGGACCAATCTCCTTTAGGATGGACTGGTTGGATTCCCTTGCAGTCCAGGGGACTCTCAAGAGTCTTCTCCAACACCACAGTACAAAAGCATCAATTCTTTGGCACTCAGCTTTCTTTATAGTTCAACTCTCCCATTAATACAGCACCACTAGAAAAACCATAGCCTTGACTAGACGGACCTTTGTTGGCAAAGGAATGTCTCTGCTTTTGAATATGCTAAGTTGGTCATAACTTTTCTCCAAGGAGTAAGCATCTTTTAATTTCATGGCTGCAATCACCATCTGCAGTGATTTTGGAGCCCAAAAAAATAAAGTCTGACACTGTTTCCACTGTTTCCCCATCAATTTCCCAAGAAGTGATAGGACCAGATGCCATGATCTTCGTTTTCTGTATGTTGAGCTTTAAGCCAACTTTTTCACTCTCCTCTTTCACTTTCATCGAGAGGCTCGTTAGTTCTTCACTTTCTGCCATAAGGGTGGTGTCATCTGCATATCTGAGGTTATTGATATTTCTCCCGTCAATCTTCATTCCAGCTTGTGCTTCTTCCAGCCCAGCATTTCTCATGACGTACTCTGTATATAAGTTAAATAAGCAGGGTGACGATATACACCCTTAACATACTCCTTTTCCTATTTGGAACCAGTCTGTTGTTCCATGTCCAGTTCTAACTGTTGCTTCCTGACCTGCATATGAGCTTCTCAAGAAGCAGATCAGGTGGTCTGGTATTCCCATCTCTTTCAGAATTTTCCACAGTTTATTGTGATCCACACAGTCACAGGCTTTGGCATAGTCAATAAAACAGAAATATATGTTTTTCTGGAACTCTCTTGCTTTTTTGATGATCCAAGAGATGTTGGCAATTTGATCTCGTGTTCTTCTGCCTTTTCTAAACCTAGAAAATGCCTTTTTAATGTGTATATTATACTCTAAAAATGGCTTTCCATAAACACAGTATATTCACTATGAGATTGTAGAAGACTGTTAATTTTTATTTTTAAAATGAAAAGTTTCTTGTACAAGTGTTCATTATATATTTATGAAATTGATATAGTGCATACTGTCTAGAGTTTCTCAATGTGTTATTAATCTTTATGTTACTAAAACTGCTGCCTTGCTTGTAGAACAGCACTGTCTTTATACAACCACTGGCTCTCCTAGTCTTTCTCAGAGCAAGAGAGAGCTACAATGTACTTCAGTTCAGAACCATGCAATGCATTTTATATCATTATAGATTTGGGGACCAGAAAACTACATTCTGAAGAAGATCTTGATCTGGGTAGTATTTGCCTACACAGAATTGCTTTAGTGTCACCAAGGCACCAGGGAAACTCTAAGTATAGATTTTTTTTTTCCCCACTTGCTTATATCTGAGGAATATGTTTTCTCCTTAAGATAAGCTTTTAAGCTATTTAAGATCTTCATTTTTAATGAAACACAAATCCCATTGTGAGATATATCAGGTTATCCAGCTTGTAATAATAATGCAGCTACCCAAATTCAGGTTTCAGTTGTTGAGTGGGAGTAGATCAAAATGATGCTAGTCCTCATGGTTTTGAGGAGCAGCCCTGTTAAAAAGCTATAGCAAGGTTCTGACAGAACAAAATGTAACTCAAGGGATTTTTATACCCTGTAAGGAATGGAAGTAACTGAGGGAGAAATTACAAAAGATAGGAATAGAATTAGGTGATCAAGGACAATTCTATATACACTGTATGTGTAACAGAGAAGCAAATGATGATAGTAAAATTCTTTTGAAACAAGCTTATCACCTTCTGGATTTTAGTGGGGAACTATTAAAAATTAGTTGTGGTTTAAGCTTTGCAGAGTGAAAAAGTTGGCTTAAAGCTCAACATTCACAAAACTAAGATCATGGCATCCAGTCCCATCACTTCATGGCAAATAGATGTGGAAACAGTGGAAACAGTGTCAGACTTTCTTTTTGGGACCTCCAAAATCACTGCAGATGGTGATAGCACCCATGAAATTAAAAGACACTTACTCCTTGGAAGGAAAGTTATGACCAACCTAGACAGCATATTCAAAAGCAGAGACATTCCTTTGACAACAAAGGTCCATCTAGTCAAGGTTATAATTCTTCCAGTGGTCATCTATGGGTGTGAGAGTTGGACTGTGAAGAAAGCTGAGCGCCGAAGAATTGATGCTTTTGTACTGTGGTGTTGGAGAAGACTCTTCAGAGTCCCTTGGACTGCAAGGAGATCCAATCAGTTCATCCTAAAGGAGATCAGTCCTGGGTGTTCATTGGAAGGACTGCTGCTGAAGCTTAAACTCCAATACTTTGGCCACTTCATGAGAAGAGTTGACTCATTGGAAAAGACCCTGATGCTAGGAGGGATTGGGGGCAGGAGGAGAAGGGGACGACAGAGACTGAGATGGCTGGATGGCATCACTGACTCAGTGGACATGAGTTTGAGTGAACTCCAGGAGTTAGTGATGGACAGGAAGGCTTGGCGTGCTGCAATTCATGTAGTCACAAAGAGTCGGACACAACTGAGTGACTGAACTGAACTGAAGCTTTGCCTCAACAATATGTCCACAGGAGTACTGGTCATATTTTAGTATTGGGATCTAAAGAGAAGCCAAAAGCAAAGGAGAAAAGGAAAGATATAAGCATCTGAATGCAGAGTTCCAAAGAATATCAAGAAGAGATAAAACAGTCTTCCTTGTTGATCAATGCAAAGAAATAGTAGAAGACAACAGAATCAGAAAGACTAGTGATCTCTTCAAGAAAATTAGAGATACCAAGGGAATATTTCATGCAAAGATGGGCTTGATAAAAGACAGAAATGGTATGGACCTAACAGAAGCAGATTTATTAAGAAAAGGTGGCAAGTATACACAGAAGAACTGTACAAAAAAGATCTTCATGACCCAGATAATCACGATGATGTGATCACTGACCTAGAGCCAGACATCCTGGAATGTGAAGTCAATTAGGCCTTAGAAAGCATCAATAAGAACAAAGCTAGTGGAGGTGATGGAATTCCAGTTGAGCTATTTCAAATCCTGAAAGATGATGCTGTGAAAGTGCTGCACTCAATATGCCAGCAAATTTGGAAAATGCAGCAGTGGCCACAGGACTGGAAAAGGTCAGTTTTCATTCCAATCCCAAAGAAAGGCAATGCCAAAGAATGCTCAAACTATTGCACAATTGCACTCATCACACACTAGTAAAGTAATGCTCAAAATTCTCCAAGCCAGGCTTCAGCAGTACGTGATCCATGACTTCCAGATGTTCAAACTGGTTTTAGAGAAGGCAGAGGAACCAGAGACCAAATTGCCAACATCTGCTGGATCACAGAAAAAGCAAGAGAGTTCCAGAAAAACATCTGTTTCTGCTTTATTGACTATGCCAAAGGCTTTGACTGTGTGGATCACAATAAACTGTGGAAAATTCTGAAAGAGATGGGAATACCAGACCATCTGACCTGCCTCTTGAGAAACCTGTATGCAGGTCAGGAAGAAACAATTAGAATTGGACATGGAACAACAGACTGGTTCCAAATAGGAAAAGTAGTACATCAAGGCTGGTATTGTCACCCTGCTTATTTAACTTATATGCAGAGTACATCATGAGAAGGCTGGACTGGAAGAAGCACAAGCTGGAGTCAAGATTGCTGGGAGAAATATCAATAACCTCAGATATGCAGATGACACCACCCTCATGGCAGAAAGTGAAGAAGAACTAAAAAGCCTCTTGATGAAAGTGAAAGAGGAGAATGAAAAAGTTGGCTTAAAGCTCAACATACAGAAAACTAAGATCATGGCATCTAGTCCCATCATTTCATGGGAAATTGATGGGGAAACAGTGGAAACAGTGTCAGACTTTACTTTTCTGGGCTCTAAAATCATTGCAGACGGTGATTGCAGCCGTGAAATTAAAAGACGCTTACTCCTTGGAAGGAAAGTTATGATCTACCTAGATAGCATATTCAAAAGCAGAAACATTCCTTTGCCAACAAAGGTCCGTCTAGTCAAGGCTATGGTTTTTCCAGTGGTCATGCATGGATATGAGAGTTGGACTGTGAAGAAAGCTGAGCTCTAAAGAATTGATGCTTTTGTACTGTGGTGTTGGAGAAGACTCTTGAGGTTCCCTTGGACTACAAGGAGATCCAACCATTCTATTCTAAAGAGATCAGACCTGGGGGTTCTTTCGAAGGAGTGATGCTGAAGCTTAAACTCCAGTACTTTGGCTACTTCATGCAAAGAGTTGACTCACTGGAAAAACTCTGATGCTGGGAGGGATTGGAGGCAGGAGGAGAAGGGGACGACAGAGGATGAGATGGCTGGGTGACATCACCGACTTGATGGATGTGAGTTTGAGTGAACTCCGGGTGTTAGTGATGGACAGGGAGGTCTGGTGTGTGCAATTCATGGGGTTGCAAAGAGTCGGACACGACTGAGTGACTGAACTGAATTGAATGATTATGTAACAACAACGTATCTTGCTTAAGGACATGTTTCTACTTCTTAACAAGAACCTTCTGACTAATCTTGCTGTTTTAAAACCTATGTTGTGGGAGTGGGTCTGGTAATACCTTTCTATTTCTAGTTTTATTTTTTTAATTTTTATTATTATTTTAATTTATTATTATTTTATTATTATTATTATTATTTTTACTTTACAATATTGTATTGGTTTTGCCATACATCAACATGCATCCACCATGGGTGTACACATGTTCCCCATCCTGAACCCCCTTCCCCCTCCCTCTCCATACCATCCCTCTGGGTCATCCCAGTGCACCAGCCCCAAGCTTCCTGTATCCTGCATCGAACCTGGACTGGTGATTCATTTCTTATATGATATTATACATGTTTTTTGTTAATTTAAGATGTATGTTGGGGGAATGGGTTTGGTAAAAGTATATAAGGGATTGTTAAAACTAGTGAGTGGGACACTCTCCACCCCCTTCTGATGCCTATGTCAGAAGCTTTCTCTGTCTTTTTTCACTGTAATAAAACTTCTGCCACACAAAAGCTCTGCGTGATCAAGCCTTGTCCCTGGTCCTGAAGCTAAATCTTCTTTGGAGATCACAACTCCCAAATTGTTCACTGTAAGCTATCAGTATGAGATTGAAGGATGGGAATAAGCTGATGTTTGGTTTTGAAGGCTGCCTAGAAAGGCAAAGTTGACATAAATGTTAAAACATCATTATTCATAATAGATTAAGAGTAGAGACAAGCCAACATCCATCTGTCTGAAGAATGGATCAATAAAATGTGTTGTATCTATAAAATGCAATATTGTAGTGCCATTTAATGAAACGAAATTCCAATGCATTCAGCGACTTGATTTAACCTTAGACATTTAACTGAAGAAAAGAAATCTGACAGGAGAAACACACACATAGACACACATTATTTCATGATTCTTTTTACGTGAGATGGCCAGAATATGCAATCACTTAGACTCAGAAAGCAGACTAGTGGTTGCCAGAGCTGGGGGAGGGAAGAAGAGGTAGTGACAGACACTAGCATGAGTGTCTCATTGACGCAAATGTTCCAGAAGGAGATAATGGTGATGGGTGAGCAACCTTGAAAATATATTTAAACCCAAAGAACTAGTTATATGAAAATGCATATATATTTATATATATGTAACATTTAAATAAAAATAAATATGATCAAAGTGTAGTAATACCTCCACATGAGGTAGTTTCAGAGAATGCTTCAAAAACACAATGAACAATCCAAAGAATTTGGAAAAGAAGGATCTATTTTATTTCTGACTAAAGAAGGAGAATATTTATGAAGGTGTCAACTACGAATTAGCACTTGACAAAAATCTTTGCCAACAACTGAACAACAACAAGGGTGTTTGCCATCTGCTTGTGTGGAGACTGAACCCTGTGCTGCAGCAGCTGCTGGTCTGTGACACCCCCGAGGGGAATTCAGGGTGCAGAGGGAGGCACTCTGTGCCCCAGGGAAACTGGTGGAACTTGGTCTTTAGATGTTAGATATTTTCTTTTTGAGGGCTCCAAAATCACTGCAGATGGTGACTGCAGCCATGAAATTAAAAGACGTTTACTCCTTGGAAGAAAAGTTATGACCAACCTAGAGAGCATATTGAAAAGCAGAGACATTACTTTGCCAACAAAGGTCTATCTAGTCAAGGCTATGGTTTTTCCAATGGTCATGTATGGATGTGAGAGTTGGACTGTGAAGAAAGCTGAGCACCGAAGAATTGATACTTTTGAACTGTGGTGTTGGAGAAGACTCTTGAGAGTCCCTTGGACTGCAAGGAGATCCAACCAGTCCATTCTGAAGGAGATCAGCCCTGGGATTTCTTTGGAAGGAATGATGCAAAGCTGAAACTCCAGTACTTTGGCCACCTCATGGGAAGAGTTGACTCATTGGAAAAGACCCTGATGCTGGGAGGGATTGGGGGCAGGAGGAGAAGGGGACAACAGAGGATGAGGTGGCTGGATGGCATCACGGACTCAGTGGACATGAGTTTGAGTGAACTCTGGGAGTTGGTGATGGACAGGGAGGCCTGGCGTGCTGCGTTTCATGGGATTGCAAAGAGTCGGACACGACTGAGCGACTGAACTGAACCGAACTGATTTTCAGAAACTGATTTTATGATCCTAATCCTTGCATCCCTTAATATCTAGAAAAATCACTAAATCCCTTCACGAGACATTAGCTCCTTGTAACCAGCAGAAAACCATTTGTAAAATAAGCATTTGATTGCATAGAACTCTCCCTTCATCAAAATTTCATATATTGACCTTCTCCCAGTGCCTCTTTGGAGAAATCTCTCAGAGCTACCTGAGATGCTGTCTCCCAGGCTGCAGTCCTCATTTTTCCCCCAATAAAATTTAACTCACAACTCTCAAGTTTTGCACCTTTTTGACCAGATAGAGCGTAACTGTGGGGAACACCTTACGTACTTTTTGCAGTCTTCTTCGTACCATAGATTAACTTGGTGACAATATTGAAGCATAAAAGTTCAGACTTTGCCCAGTTATTTCTGAATTCACAGGGGGATACACAGAAGCAGAAATAAATGTAATGATGTATTTGCATATTGTCAAAACCTAGACACACTAGCAGAGGGATTTAAGTCCCAGTGTGCCTGGTAAAATAAAAGTCTATCTGCTTATTCAGCTACCCAAGACCTGCTCATCTCAGGTAAGGTTTCCAGGTAATGATTTCAAGACTCTAGAACAAATAGCTACTGTTTTGGGAAAATAAATTTGTAAGTAAAGTATTTTATGCCTGCTGCTGCTGCTGCTGTTATGTTGCTCAGTCATGTCCAACTCTGCGACCCCATGAACTGCAGCATGCCAGGCCTCCCTGTCCATCACTAACACCTGGAGTTCACTCTAGCTCACATCCATCGAGTCGGTGATGCCATCCTTCCAACTCATCCTCTGTCATCCCCTTCTCCTCCTGCCCCCAATCCCTCCCAGCATCAGAGTCTTTTCCAATGAGTCAACTCTTCGCATCAGGTGGCCAAAGTATTGGAGTTTCAGCTTTAGCATCAGTCCTTCCAATGAACATTCAGGACTGATCTCCTTTAGGATGGACTGGTTGGATCTCCTTGCAGTCCAAGGGACTCTCAAGAGTCTTCTCCAACACCACAGTTCAAAAGCTGTGGTGTTTTTGATCAGTGAGCACTGATCAATTCTTCAGTGCTCAGCTTTCTTCACAGTCCAACTCTCGCATCCATACTTGACCCCTGGAAAAACCATAGCCTTGACTAGATGGACCTTTGTTGGCAAAGTAATGTCTCTGCTTTACAATATGCTATCTAGATTGGTCATAACTTTCCTTCCAAGGTTAGTCATACCTTTTCTTCCAAGGCACAATTTTTAATTTCATGGCTGTAGTCACCATCTGCAGTGATTTTGAAGCCTAAGAGGACTTAAATGCATCATCAATTCTCTTTAGTGCAGATATCTTGTTTTTGCCTCTCTAATAAGAGAGGAAATTATGAGTCATAAAAAAGCTTTAACACCTGAGTCAATCTTTGTTCTAAAAAGATATAGTGCAGGTGTAAAACAAGTACATTTCCCCCACTTTTCATTTATAACGTTTGTTAGTTGAATCCAAGTATTCCCACAAACTACATCAAATCATTGCACTCATCAAAATGAATTGATTTTAGGTACTGATTATTTAAATCTGTTGGCTTTTCATGCATTGCTTTGACATTTCTTCATATACTTTTATTACTGGAAATATTCCTAAATGACATGAGGAAGGTGAATATTTCAAAAAGGAAGAAACAAAAAGAATAATAGGAAGATGTAAATTACTAAGTTGGGAAATCTTGTAATTCATCAGATCTCTGCTTTGACTAGGTAAGGAGAGTTTAGATTCAGTGTAACTGTGCAGCTTAAAATAAACATAATCTGTATTTTTCATACTGTCAGATCAATATGTTGACAATAGTGAAGAAATAAAGCTTAATTTTTGCAAAGGTTGTTACTGTTTTCATGGGGGAAAATACAAAGCAGAAAATATAATTAACCAAATGTTAGCAAACACTGAGCCAGAGGATGGACGCTTCAGAGACTTAAGTCCTAAATGCTACCTGGCAAAATAAAAGGTTAGCTGTTTATTTTTTAGACATCAGTAGCAAGGACAGAAAGACCTGCTTATTCCAGGTATGTTCTTGAATCTCCAGATGTAAGAATATAGGAGAAAAACAGCATTTAAAAATGAGAGATTTATCAATTAATTACTTATGCCTACCAATTCAATATAATAAACTCATGAGTTTAAAAGTCAGAAAATATTATCTTCTCAGAACTGGAAGAATCTGTCTCTAGCATCTATAAAATGATTGTTTAATTAGTTACTTTTAATTTAGATTCACGGGAAAGCCTTTACTCTTTGTCACTGGGGAAGCATATACATACTTTTTAAAATTTTATTTAAAAAATAATATAGTCAGAACACTATAAATAGCAATATTTGCAAACTTAACTCCATGTAAATCATATGCCAATATATACTTAAAGAAAATCTGTCACCAATATGCTAATTCTTATATCAACAGAGACGTGCATACATGCAGACATGACACATGCAAATACATACACACAAGGAGGACACTGTACATATCAGAAGTGTTTATTATACCTCATCTCATTTTCTTTTTAATATAAAAGTCAATTAAAATCAAAGAGACACAAATGCGTGTGTTAAATTCTGTTGTTTTCACTTCTTTGTATCGTTTTTCTTTGGCTGGTCAAGGGATCCATCCTCTGATCCTCTGGCACCAGGGCGAAGCAGAGATCAGTGATGAGAATTGTGACAAAGGAGCAACATGTTTCTATAGTAAAGGCCAATAATGCTTATTTTATGTCTACCAAATGCTGAAGGTAACTTAGACCAGGACAGTAACATAATTTTCATTATGAATAGTTGCTGATATGCTCTAGAATGTATAGAAAATCATTTCAAACCAACATTATCTGAGCTGTATTTTGAGAAACATAACAATGGTAACAAATTTTTGTGCCCAAATGACTATTTCCAGAGATGGAAAATGCTTAATCCTATAACTGACAGCCAGGTTTCAAACACTGGTGTTTCTTCTATGGTATTTTGAACATAAAATAAGACATTAATTCTTCCAATTATACCTCCAGAGATAAGAAGGCAAAAACCTAGGAAAATGAAAAACTCATAGAGTTTTATATACATCATAATGACATGCAGACTTAGATAAAACTTTTTCAATGTGTAATATAGTGTTTTTTTGTTGTTGTTGTTTGTTTTTATTTTTCCAGGTAGGTAAAAATGTTCCTTCAAAAAGTAAGTACATTATTGGGTAATTTTCTGAGTATAAAATGACAGTTACACAAAGAGACTGTGCTCTCCTTTACAGATATTCTGCAGATGTCCATACATTTATCTATACTTTTCCTGATCATTTTGTCAAAAATTTAGATAAGAAAAATTAAAGAATGGAGAAAGAAAATTGCTCCTCTGTGACTGAATTCATTTTCTTGGGGATTACCAGTGATTTGGAAGTGAAAGTGACCTTATTTGCCATGTTGCTAGTTGTTTATCTCATTAATCTTCTGGGAAATCTTGGAATGATAATTTTGATTAGAATGGATCCCCAGCTGCAAACGCCAATGTACTTTTTCCTCAGCCACCTCTCTTTCTGTGACCTCTGCTATTCCACAGCAATTGGGCCCAAGATGCTGGTTGACCTTTTGGCCAAGAACAAACCAATCCCCTTCTATGGCTGTGCCCTACAGTTCTTGGTTGCCTGTACCTTTGCAGATTCTGAGTGTCTCCTGCTGGCAGTGATGGCCTATGATCGATACAAGGCCATCAGCAGCCCCTTGCTCTATGCGCTCAGCATGTCCAGTGGGGTGTGCTCCCTGCTCGTGGCTGGGGTTTACCTTGTGGGAATGACAGATGCTTTGATCCACACGACATTAGCATTCCACTTATGCTTTTGTGGGTCAAATGAGATTAACCACTTCTTCTGTGACTTACCTCCACTCTACCTTCTTTCCTGCTCTGATACACAAGTCAATGAATTGACAGTATTTATTGTTTTTGGTGTTATTGAATTGAGCTCAATTTCAGGAGTTCTTATCTCTTACTGTTATATCATCCTTGCAGTCTCAAAGATCCATTCTGCAGAGGGGAGGTTCAAAGCTTTCTCTACCTGCGCCTCCCACCTAACTGCTGTGGCAATTTTCCAGGGAACTATGCTTTTTATGTACTTTAGGCCAAGTTCAATCTACTCTTTAGATCAAGACAAAATGACCTCATTGTTTTACACCCTTATGATTCCCATGTTAAATCCCCTGATTTATAGCCTACGTAACAAGGATGTGAAAAATGCCCTAGGAAAACTAAAAAATAAAAGATGGTTTCAAAGATTTATATAACACATATACACACACATATAGTAGTTATTATTTTTGCAAAATTATATGGTATGATACACGAGAAATATAATTTTATCAAATTATTTAATAAATGAGTATCTATACTAAAGCTCAGCCATAGGAAATTGTTGCAGTTTTCAAAACTTGTCATGCTTCATTATATGTCTTGACCTTATCTATGAAACTCTGTGTAAAACTTCCTGGCTCTTCAAATTCTATCATACTTTTTCTGTGTATCCATTCATTCAAACATTATTATTTTAAGTGTATTAATATTTAGCAACTATTTAATTCTTCTTTGTCTGCCTCTAAGTGCTTTACATTTCTTTAAAAACCCATTAGTTTGTATAAAAATGGACGTTATAATCTAGATGAATAAAGAAACATTTACTAACTAACCACACATACAATTCATAGTAAAGTTTAAGACTTTCATTAATTAAAAAAAAAAGTAGGGTCAAAAATCTAGGAACAAATGTCAAAACATAGTGTGCAGAATAAAGGTTTTCTTGAATGGAGATATTAATTGTCAGATCCAAAAATTTGGGAAGGAAATTATTCTAGGAAGATAATTTGATACTTATAGAGGTCTTGAGTTGGGTGAGATGGCTGGATGGCATCACTGACTCGATGGACATGAGTTTGAGTAAACTCCGGGAGTTGGTGATGGACAGGGAGGCCTGGCGTGCTGCAATTCATGCGGTTGCAAAGAGTCGGACATGACTGAGTGACTGAACTGAACTGTATGGGTGTGAGAGTTGGACCATAAAGAAGGCTGAGCGCTGAAGAACTGATGCTTTTGAACTGTGGTGTTGGAGAAGATGCTTGAGAGTCCCTTGGACAGCAAGGAGATCAAACCAGTCAATCCTAAAGGAAATCAATCCTGAAAATTCACTGGAAGGACTGATGCTGAAACTGAAGCTGAAGTTCTAGTACTTTGGCCACCTGATGCACAGAGATGACTCATTAGAAAAGACCCTAATACTGGGAAAGATTGAGAGCAGGAGGAGAAGGGGACGACAGAGGATGAGATGGTTGGATGGCATCACCAACTCAATGGGCATGAGTTTGAGCAAACTCCGAGAGATGGTGAAGAACAGGGAAGCCTGGTGTGCTGCAGTCTGTGGGGTCACAAAGAGTCAGACACGACTGAGTGACTGAACAACAACAACAACATAACTTTTCAGGGGATTCCCAGTAGCTCAGTGCTAAACAATCTGCCTGCCAATGCAAGAGATGCAGGAGAGTTGGATTTAACCCTTAGGTCAGGTAGATCCTCTGGAATAGGAAATGGCAACTTGATCCAATATTCTTGCTTGGAAAGTTCCATGTACTGAGGAGCCTGGCAGGCTGTGGTCCCTGGGGTCACAAAGAATTGGATGCAACTGAACACACAGACACATACATACACACACCTTTTTAGAATTAAGAAATCCAAAACTGAAAGCAATTTACAGTGCTTTGGTAAATTGCATAGATTTCTTTAATAATTAGCTATCAACTCCTCCCCTTCTTAGCTCTGATTAAATGTTCCTTTTTATAGTTCACAAACAACCATTTTCTTTAATCACTCTATTTAATAGTGTCCTGTTTGTGAAATCATGGCCTACAGTATGAGATTGTGAACAATCTTTGCTCAAGGATTCTATATTCTGTCTGTATTATCCAAAGGACTTACCTAATGTTTGGGACACAAATGGAGAAGGAAAGAGAGAGAGAGAATTAAGTAAAGAAAAAGGAAGGAATAAAAAGAGTAGATAACATTTGTGAGTGTTTATTAGACATAAATAATTAACAAAATAAAAATTAACTGAAGATATGGTGTGTGGCTTGAATACATATATATAATAAATTTTAAGAAAGAATATAAAATGGTTGTGAATACCAGGGTACTGATTTATAAAGAAGATACATATCACACTAGAAGTAAAGAGCATTCATCTGGATACATTCTTAATATGTATCTATTTTGTTGGTTTCTGCTCTAGAATCTGATGCTAAAGCACTGAATCAACATGTCTAAACAATACATATATTTGAAGAAGCATGTAAAATTCATGCACTTATTTATTACAGTTGCAAAAGTTAAAAAAACCACTGTTTCTTAGATCTTCTAGCTATCATTGTAGAGTGTCTTTGTGCAAAAACATTTCATAATGAAATTAAAGCCCAAGAAGGTTCTCTGGCTACCACAGGGGGCATTTGTGAGACATTGACCTCTTATACAGAATCATACTGGAAAGAACTTATGAAGAGGTTTTTTGTTTTTGTTTTTGTTTTTAAATAAAAGACTTCAGGGGTTTTCACCTGTGCTATGTTTTCTCAATTTACACACAATATTTTAAAACTATTATTTATCAGCAGAAACATGGTAGAAATCATTTTTTGAGATATATTGTCCAAGAAAAATGGAGTGTTCGTGGATTGTTGCTAATTTAGAGAATATAAATGTGTAATCTGGTTAGGTAATTTCTCTCTATTTGACTACCCTGTATCAGTTCAGTTCAGTTCAGTCACTCAGTCATGTCCGACTCTTTGCGACCCCATGAATCGCAGGACGCCAGGCCTCCTTGTCCAACACCAACTCCCGGAGTTAACTCAGACTCACGTCCATCGAGTCAGTGATGCCATCCAGCCATATCATCCTCTGTCCTCCTCTTCTCCTCCTGCCCTCAATCTTTCCCAGCATCGTGGTCTTTTCAAATGAGTCAACTCTTCGCATGACGTGGCCAAAGTACTGGAGTTTCAGCTTTAGCATCATTCCTTCCAAAGAAATCCCAGGGCTGATCTCCTTCAGAATGGACTGGTTGGATCTCCTTGCAGTCCAAGGGACTCTCAAGAGTCTTCTCCAACACCACAGTTCAAAAGCATCAATTCTTTGGTGCTCAGCTTTCTTCACAGTCCAACTCTCACATGCATACATGACCACAGGAAAAACCATAGCCTTGATTAGACGGACCTTTGTTGGCAAAGTAATGTCTCTGCTTTTGAATATGCTATCTAGGTTGAACATAACTTTCTTTCCAAAGAGTAAGTGCCTTTTAATTTCATGGCTGCAGACACCATCTGCAGTGATTTTGGAGCCCCAAAAAATAAAGTCAGGGCATCTAAAGATTCATTTGATATACAAACTGGCTGTTATGAGATCTAGTGGATGTGAACTAAAGGTAAGAATATTTTAAGTCCTATAAATGGAATTATAAAATTAAAATTGACTTATTCAATTGTCTGAGGTCCTTCCACCTCAATTTACCAGTATCTCCCTGGAAGGAACTGGTACACATAGATATACTTCAGCTTTTATGACTATCCAAGGGATGTGGTAAAGAATCTGCCTGGAATATAGGAGACCTGGCTTTGATCCCTGGGTCATAAAGATCCCTTGGAGAAGGGAATGGGTACCCACGTCAGTATTCTTGCCTGGAGAATTCCATGGACATAGGTGCCTAGTGGGTTACAGTCCATGAGGTAACAAAGAGTCTGACATGACTGAGTGACTAAGACTTTAAGGGTTGACATGTCTCCAGATCATCTGACTCTGACAGTAAGACCTTCATTCAAGAATGCCACAGAAAATTTAAACCATATCAAACACTTTCCCAACCACAACAGTATAAAACTAGAAATCAGTTAGAGAAATAAGTTTAAAGCAAATGTATGGTGATTAAACATATCCCTGAACAACCAGTAGTTCAGAGAAGAAATCAAAAAAGAATTAAAAAGTATACTGAGACAAATGGAAATAGAAAAATATAATGCCAAAAATTAGAGTACAATAACAAATTACAAAAAACACAGCTTTAAGAGAAAAGTTTGCAGTGAAAAAATGCTTACATTAAGAAGAAGAAGAAAAAAAAAAGCTAGACCTTTTATACCCCAAGGAACTAGAAAAGTAGAACACGCTAAGTCAAAAGTTAGTAATAGAAAAGAAAAAACAAAGATCAGAGTTAAAACAAATGAAATAGAAAAAGTCAATCAACATAAAGGCTGTACTTATGAAAAGGTAAGCAAAATGGAGGAAAAAATAGCTAAATTTATCAAGAATAAGGGAGAAGTCTCAAATAAATAGTACTATAAATGGCAGAAGGGATATGACCCTTGATACTACACAAAAACCAAGGATCATAAGAAACTACTATGAACAATATACATCCCTCCCCCCCCAAACAAAAAAAATCAAATGACTTAGAAGAAATTGTTTAATTCCTAGAGCGTAACACCCTACAAAGACTGAACGATGAAAAATAAAAAATCCAAATAGACAAATTACTAATAAGGAGATTGAATCAGTTATCCAAAGCTCCCCAAAAAAGATAAGTCCAGGACCACAAGGCTTCACTGGTGAATTCTAACATTTGAAGAATTAATAATTTTTAAACTTTTCCAAAAAAAAAAAAATAGAACCATAGGCAGTACTTCCAAACTCACTTTATGAATCCAGCATTACCTTGATCTCAATACCAGACAAAACACAACAAGTAATGAAAATAAAGGGTGAATATTCCTGACGAACATAAATATCAGAAAACCAAATTCAAAACTGCATTGAAAAGATCATACACTATGATCAAGTGTTATTTATTCCAAGCATGCAAAGACAGTTCAACGTGTGCAAATTGAATAATGTGATATACCACATTAACAAACACAAGTATAAGGAATATAATCATATCAATAAATGCAGAAAACAAATGACAAAATTCAAACTTTTTTTCATGATTAAATTCTCAGCAAACCAGCTAGAGAGGAAACCTATCTCAACATAAATAAAGGGCATATGTGACAAACTCCACTTACATCACATTAAATAATGAAAAGGTAAAATCTTTCCCTCAAAGATAAGGAACAAGACAAGAATTTAAGTGCTCCTCAAAAGAGTGAAACCCTAAGAGATCTGATATCCCTGGAAACAGAGAAGTGCCTGATGGAAAAAGTGATTTTGGAAAAGAATCATAATGAAGTAACCAAGGACAAACTCCAACGTTCAAATCTGTGACTAGAGAAGTAGATAATGGTAGTAAAGCTCTTGAGTGACACAAACACCCTCAGTTTCACTTCAGTTCAGTCGCTCAGTTGTGTCCGATTCTTTGCGACCCCATGAACCACAGCACACCAGGGCTCCCTGTCCATCGCCAACCCCCAGAGTTTACCCAAACCAATGTCCATTGAGTTGGTGATGCCATCCAACCATCTCATCCTCTGGCGTCCCCTTCTCCTCCTGCCCTCAATCTTTCCCAGCATCAGAGTCTTTTCAAATGAGTCAGCTCTTCACATCAGATGGCCAAAGGATTTGAGTTTCAGCTTCAACATCAGTCCTTCCAATGAATGCCCAGGACTGATCTCCTTTAGGATGGACTGGTTGGATCTCCTTGCAGACCAAGAGACTCTCAAGAGTCTTCTCCAACACCACACCTCAAAAGCATCAATTCTTTGGTGCTCAGCTTTCTTTATAGTCCAACTCTCACATCGATACACGACTACAGGAAAAACCATAGCCTTGACTAGACGGACCTTTGTTGGCAAAGTAATGTCTCTGTTTTTAATATGCTGTCTAGGTTGGCCATAACTTTCCTTCCAAGGAGTAAGCATCTTTTAATTTCACGGCTGCAATCACCATCTGCAGTGATTTTGGAGCCCAAAAAATTTAAGTCAGCCACTGTTTCCACTGTTTTCGTATCTAATTCCATGAAGTGATGGGACCAGATGCCATGATTTTCGTTTTCTGAATGGTGAGCTTTAAGCCAACTTTTTCACTCTCCTCTTTCACTTTCACCAAGAGACTCTTTAGTTCTTCAGTTTCTGCCATAAGGGTGGTGTCATCTGCATATCTGAGGTTATTGATATTTCTCCCAGCAATCTTGATTTCAGCTTGTGCTTCCTCCAGCCCAGCATTTCTCATTATGTACTCTGCATATAAGTTAAATAAACAGGGTGACAATATACAGCCTTGACGTACTCCTTTTCCTATTTGGAACCAGTCTGTTGTTCCATGTCCAGTTCTAACTGTTGCTTCCTGACCTGCATACAGGTTTCTCAAGAGGCAGGTCCAGTGGTCTGCATTCCCATCTCCTTCAGAATTTTCCACAGTTTGTTGTGATCCACACAAAGACTTTGGCATAGTCAATAAAGCATAAATAGATGTTTTTCTGGAACTCTCTTGCTTTTTCGATGATCCAGCGGATGTTGGCAATTTGATCTCTTGTTCCTCTGCCTTTTCTAAAACCAGCTTGAACATCTGGAAGTTCACGGTTCAGGTATTGTTGAAGCCTGACTTGGAGAATTTTGAATAAACTCTTCAGAATTTCTGAAATCTGTATTAGCTTAGAAAGGGCAAGATCCCTAAATTGAACATGACCAGTGTTAATAAGGGAGAAGGCAATGGCACCCCACTCCAGTACTGTTGCCTGGAAAATCCCATGGATGGAGGAGCCTGGTAGGCTGCAGTCCATGGGGTCGCTAAGAGTCAGACACAACTGAGCGACTTCACTTTCATTTTCCACTTTCATGCATTGGAGAAGGAAATGGCAACCCACTCCAGTGTTCTTGCCTGGAGAATCCCATAGACGGAGAAGCCTGGTAGGCTGCAGTCCATGGGGTCGCACAGAGTGGGACACGACTGAAGTGACGCAGCAACAGCAACAACAACAAGTGTTAATAAACTACATTAAAGGACTATTTGTGAAAGACCCTTTTGATAATGGAAGTGTCATTTTGTGGTTCCGAAAACTGCAAGAGAGTCAAATGTTTATAGAGTATGCAGCTACAGCTAAAGACTTAAACGTAGACAAAGAAATATATTCCAAGTTACAGTACTCAGCAATAGAAGCACTCATAAAAGTCAATGAGTGTATCACTAATGTTATTTTAGCTTTTAAATCTCATGTGACAACTATGTTCATTAAGGAGACATCATCTAAAGTCTTCCCCAGGTGAAGACTTAGTCACCTAGTCGTGTCCATCTCTTTGTGACCCCATGGACTGTACCCAGGCTACTCTGTCCATGGGATTCTCCAGACAAGAATACTGGAGTTGGTTGCCATTTTTCTCCAGGGCATCTTCCTGACCCAGGGATTGACCTGGGTCTCCTGCATTGCAGGGGGATTCTTTAACATCTGAGTCACCAAAGAAGCTCCCTTACCTAGGTGAGCACCGTACTAAATATGATGAATTTAGTCAGAAATTTTAATTTTTATTCATCCAGCAAGTATTCATTGAAGGCTAAATGTGTTTTCTAGGTAAATTTCTAGGCATCAGAGATATAAAATAATAATACCAGAAATTTCTACTCTCTTGGAGTGTATAGAGGGAGAAGGGGATGAGACAAATAAATTATTGCATGTATTTAACATATCATCTGTTTCTAAGGAAAAAATTAACATTAAGGGGATAAAGAGTAATTATCTCTTTACATTAGATTTTCAAAAAAGAATTTTCTTGGAAGGTGGTATTGAATAGGCACATACATGATTTAATAGAAATATATTTATTAACAGTGGATTGAGCACTACAATATTTGGAGCCTATTAACTTCCTTACAAGGTGTTTCATGTTTTTATATTTCAAGCTATTATGTCAGTGAGTATGTCAGTATGGATATTGTACGTCACTGAGTTCAGTGTGAGGGTTGGCATGGTATAAAACAGACTCTACTTGAACAATCACTTATGAGCATTTGGAACTGAGCATACTATAGAGGGCTTCCCAGGTGGCGCTAGTTATAAGGTACCTGCAGGAGGCAAGTGGTGTTGGAGAAGACTCTTGTGAGTCCCTTGGAGTGCAAGGAGATTCAACCAGCCCATCCTAAAGGAAATCAGTTCTGAATATTGATTGGAAGGACTGGTGTTGAAGCTGAAACTCCAATAATTTGGCCACCTGATGTGAAGAGCTGATTCATTGGAAAAGACCCTGATTCTGGGAAAGATTGAGGGTGAGAGAAGTAGAGGACAGAGAATGAGATGGTTGGATGGCATTACTGATGCGATCGACATGAGTTTGAGTAGGCTCCAGGACTTGGTGATGGACAGGGAGGCCTGGTATGCTGCAGTCCATCAGGTCGTAGAGTCGAACACAACTGAGTGATTGAATTGAACTGAATAGCAATTAACTTATAGGTGTTTTTGATATGAATACTGTCCTTGTGTATCTCCCTATCACACTCTGTTTTTCATTTCTACATAATATACACTGAATTGAATAATAAGACTGTCTTACCATTTTTGTTGTAAGAGACAAATATACTCTTGATGGTAAAAACTAACAAGCAAAGGACAATAAAAGAAAATTACAGAACAATCTTACTAATGATCATAGAATTTTAAATCATACATTAAATATTGATGCATTAAACCAATCAACTAAGGAAAAGATAAATATATAATGCTTATAGTAATATTCTCAGGAAAAAACACATATTTTGATTAGAATTTTTTTATAAATATAACTT
This sequence comes from Bos grunniens, assembly GCF_055505025.1. Lineage (NCBI taxonomy): Eukaryota > Metazoa > Chordata > Mammalia > Artiodactyla > Bovidae > Bos > Bos grunniens. The sequence goes on along the minus strand of NC_141179.1, from coordinate 79,103,351 downwards.
AACACATCAAAATATTAAAGGAGCTAATATGAGGAAAATTAGGTTGATAAATTCAACATTCACTCACTACAAAATAAAATATAACAAACAGACACATGCAAAAAAATACATGAGATAAATTTGCTTAACACTTTAAGCATGAAATGTTAAGTATTGATACTTTCCTTGTTAGATGAGGAAGTCAAGGATACCCACTTTTACTGTTTATTCAAAATTGTACTAATGTTTTCAGCTAGTCAACCAAACACAAGAAAAAAATAAAAGGAATAACATTGGAAACAACATATCCAGAAAACATTTGATTAGAATTTGTATGATATGCATGTTGAAAATCTGAAATAATCTACAAATAAATTATAAAATTATTAAGAGATATTTTTAGAGTTGCCAAAATGCATTGAATCCTAATTGAAAAACAATACACATTTTACAAATGACATTTAAAATAGTATGAATAATAATCACACATCCAGATTTTTTAAAATATGTAAGAACTTTATAAAAAATATGATATATCTTATATTGTAAAACATGAAGTAAATATAAATAAACATAATAATGTAGCATGCTTATGATCTAGAAGACTTGAGGATGCAAACATCATTCTCTGCAAATCAATCTACAATTTGACTGTATTTCTACACTAAATCTAAACAAGAATAATTCTAAAGTTTGTTTTAACAGGTAAAGATAAAGAATATCTTAAACACTCTGCAAGATTAAGAGTAACTTTTTAAGAGTTGCTCAACGTGATGTCAAAGCCTATGAGTTAAGGGCAGTTCTGATTATAAAACACCTAGAAGCATACAGAACTATAGCTATACTGACGTTTACTTTATGAATATTCTGGCACCAAGAGCAGTGTTAAAATGAGTGAATTTTTCAATAAGTATTTCTGGGGTAAATATAGGCCAATAAGTAATAAGTAAATAAGTAGGCCAATAAGTCAAAATATAAAATTAGCTTATAGTCATGCTCCATCAAACTTTACTCTTTGTTTGAAATAAATTTAAAAATCAATGTAAAAAGAGAAAAGAAAACCCTGAATTGATAATAGAGGGGTAAAGTATAAATATAATACTGTATGAAATTTGTGATAATTTAGCACATAAAACGTGAATAACTTTATTATTTTGGTGTTAAGAAGTGGAGCTTAAATAAGCCATTAAAAGCACTTCACTGTGTAAAGAAATGGTTTGATAAACATTGATTCATTAATTCATTAAACATAAGGAAATGTGTGCCCCTAAATACATCACCAACAGAGTGAATAGACAAGCCACAATCTAGGAGAAAATATTCATGATACACACATCAAAGGACTTTTATTTACAATGCATAATGAAATACATATTTCATAATAAAATATTAACAACATAATAGAAAAATAGGTTTAAAAAAAAAACCTGAATAGGCCCTTCACATAGAAGTAAAACAAGTCAAATGACTAATAACTAAATTATAGGAATTCAGCTACATTAGTAAAGTGGAATTGAATTCATCACCAAAATGAAGTACCCCTACTCACAGACTGGCATCACTGACTCGATGGACGTGAGTCTGAGTGAACTCTGGGAGTTGGTGATGGACAGGGAGGCCTGGCGTGCTGCGATTCATGGGGTCACAAAGAGTCGGACACGACTGAGTGACTGAACTGAACTGAACTGATGACCATTTTAAATGTTGGCAAGAATGGACAATAATTAGAACCCACATACAAGATAGCTGGAATTTAAATGAATCCATCTACATTGGAAACTTGTTTGATGGCACCAAGCACAATATTGGAAAACAAGCTCCCTTCCATCCAGAACACTCAGAGACAGGGCATACCTCCCACAGTGAGTGCTCATGTGCAATCTAGCATGCCGGGAGCCAGCGAGAGACATTCCGCTGTTGACAAAGGTCATGAAGAAGGAGGCTCGGCGTACGCAAAGGCGGGATCAAGCCTCGGGAGTCTCCCCGGATATTCTCGAGCATCTACCCCCAAAAAACCAGAGTCTGCCTACTTTATTGCTTTGTGCTCTCACCTCTGACTTTACTGGGGGCTGTCCCCCACCACCATCTCGCTCTCTCTGTCAAAGAGTTAACTTACAGCTCCAATTAATAAAGTTCCTGGGCAATTAGGAGTATTTAAATCCAAACCCCTCAGATGGCTCTCTAACTCGCCTGACAAGTTTACCCGGACTCCTACAGCTATGCATACGATTGTTTACAGTCTCCCAGCCTCGAGAGGCACGGGGAAGCTTAAGATATTCAAATAGCTTAGAGCCTCTCAGAGAGTTAGAAACTGTCAGAATAAAACTAGTAAAAGATTTCATTGATGAGCCAATGCTTGCTGCCAACTTTTCACATCCCCTGAATTGTATCCTTGAATATGTATTAATTAATAGTTGGTATGTAGAAAAAATAAGTAGTGGCCTTGGTGTTAGTAACTTTAGACCCTTAAGGTAATAAATTCTTTCCTTTGTTGTAAACCCATTAAACATCCGCCCTATAGGAATGCAATTTTATCTTTGGAAGATGGCGCCAAACCTTAAAATAATTACTCTTAAAGAAAATAAGTCTTTGTTGATAAGTCCTTGTCAAGAGTCATAAAATGTTAGTAGGCCTTCTGGCCAGAAGATGATGTAAATCACCTAAACCATTTGTATACGATAAATTTGCAGGAAAGAAACCCTGGTTTTTGATAAGGATCAAAAACTGCTGACTTTGCATCCCCTATTATCCTCTATGTGTAACTTAGGGTGTATAAAATAAAGCTATGGGCCTTGCTCACCAACGCTTGGTCTCCCCATGTCATTCTTCCCTTTAAATTCTGGCTGAAGTCTCCATCTGGAGTGCGGAACCCACCATGCTTACTAATTATGCCTGGGCTTCTAAGACCCACTTGAGCAGGTGTCTAGGGTGGGGCACCTTCCGCTATTCGAGAGGGCGCCTGCGGCCTACGTAAGTGGTGCAAACTTCTTGTCTTGAAGTTTTATTGGTCTCCCACGTAAACCAAGCTACTCAGCCTCTTTTCTCCACTGAATTTTCCTACTGAGCTATCCTCATATTATCACTCTTTATATCTCTAATTACCATTTGAATAGGTCGCTGACGCCGTCTCCCCTTCGAATACTCTGGATCAGCCTGGGCTGGACCCCGGCACTAGCACATACTTCTGTAAAAAATGTTCATGCAGCATTTCCATTAAAGACAAAAAAGGTGAAATAGCCAGGAGTGAAATTGCTGCTCATATGGTAGTTCTATTTTTACCTTTTGTGTGTGTGTGTGTGTGTGTGTACAAAACTCCATACTGTTTTCCATACAGTATGCAATTGGCTATACCAATTTACATTCTCAGCCACAATGCACAATATTTCCCTTTAATTCTCTCCAACAATTGTTTGAGAGACTTGCAATTATTTGCAGACTTTATAGAGGAAAGGAGGAGGGGCAATTTTGGAGTATAAACTATACAAAATACTCTGTATAAAATAGATAAGCTACAAGGATACCGCTGTCTAGCGCCGTAAGTTTTACCTATTATCCTTTGTGTGCTGTGCTGTGCTCAGTCACTTCAGTTGTGTCCAACTCTTTGCAAGCCCATGGACTCTAGCCCACCAGGCTCCTCTGCCCATGGGATTGGGTTGTCGTGCCCTCCTCTAGGGGATCTTCCCCACCCAGGAATCAAACCCATATCTCTAGCATCACCTGCATTGCAGGCAGGTTCTTTACCCACTGAGCCACTAAGTTTTAATAGTGTATAATCTAAAAACATAATGAATCACTATGTTGTGCATCTAAAATTATTATAGCACTGTAAATAAATAATACATCAATAAAGAAGAAGAAATAGCCAAATTCCATTTGTAGTGGTAGTATGAATAAACATATTATCATATCAATGTATTTATTTTGTGGAAATTCTTCAGCACCAAAAATGGAACTACTGTTACAGTCAATCCCTTAAAAATTCTTTTGAAACAAAATGCTGAGCCAAATAAGCCAGACATAAGGGAATATACTCTAAAGTTTTAATAATACAAATTTAAAAAGTGATAAAGTTAAGTTTTAACTCTCATAACCTATTCTCTGTTTAGAAGAAAAATCTCTGAACACCGCAATGGAGTTTGCTTCTAGAGGCATCAGAGAGGCACAGTGACTAGAAAAATGCTTACAGATATGCTGTGAAGAACTGATAATGTCTTTAATTTCTTGAAGAAAGTAACATACAGGATGATTATACAAAATTACTTGTCTACCTATTTATCACATTTCATAATTTGACAGAAAAAGAGAAAGGAAAGGAAGAGAAACAGAAAAAAGACATGGAACAGAAATCATTTTCAAATTCTGAGGATTTTAGAATGTGGACAGCCTTTTGCTGTGCTGTGCTTAGTTGCTCAGTTTTATCCAACTCTTTATGACCCCATGGACTGTAGTCCACCAGGCTCCTCTGCCCGTGGGCATTTTCCAGGCAAGAATACTGGAGTGGGTTGTCATGCCCTCTTCTAGGGGATCTTCCCTACCCAGGGAAAGAACCCAGGTCTCCCATATTCCAGGCAGATTCTTTACCATCTAAGCCACAGGGAAGCCCATGGACAGCATTAGATGATCATTATTTATTTTGCCTAAAACACTCTGAATGTGAGACATAAACATAATTTTATTTCTTTTTTTCTTTTAAACTGAAGGTGAGATTTTAAAATCACAGTACAGTTTAAAAATCACATTATATTCATGTGATATATATATGTATGTATATATATATATATATATATATAATTTTCTCAAGAGATTGTATCCCATTGTGTCTCAGACACTAAAGAATCAACTTGCACTTTGGGAGACATGAGTTCCATCCCTGGCTTGGAAAGATCCCCTGGAGGAGGGCATGGCAACCCACTCCAGTATTCTTGACATGAGATTCCCCATGGACAGAGAACGGGTCACAAAGAGTAGGACACTAATCAGCGGAGAAGCACACATTCGAAGGAAAACGTAATAACCATCAACATACTGTATAAAGCACAAAGAACAGTCTTTTGGACTCTGTGGGAGAGGGAGAGGGTGGGATGATTTGGGGGAATGATGTGGAAACATGTGTAATATCATATATGAAACAAATCGACAGTCCAGGTTCAATGCATGATACTGGATGCTTGGGGTTGGTGCACTGAGACGACCCAGAGGGATGTTACAAGGAGGGAGGATGGATGGGGGTTCAGGATGGGGAACACGTGTATACCTGTGGCGGATTCATGTTGATGTATGAAAAAACCAATACAATATTGTAAAGTAATTAACCTCCAATTAAAATAAATAAATTAATATTAAAAAATAAAAATAAAGAACCTCTATCTCTCTTCTCACTCAAAATTACATTGGGTGAGAAAACATTTTGGTGTTGACTAATTTTCTGATGGTCTCCTTCACATCATTATTTCTAAGGCTGTAGATAAGGGGATTTAGCATGGGGATCACTACTGTGTAAAGCACAGTGGCTACTTTGATGAAGAGCCATGAGCTTCCGGAGTTGGGTACACAATAGAGAAGAAGCATGACCCCATGGAAAATGGTGATGGCGGTCAGGTGGGAGGCACAGGTGGAGAAGGCTTTTTGGAGTCCACCAGCTGAGGGTAGCTTGATGATTGTGACAATTATGAAAATATAAGAGGCAAGGATAATCAGGAGGCTACACACCTCATTGAGAGTAGCAATGATAAAACATGTCATCTTACTGAAATAAGAGTCAGAGCAAGCGGCAGAGATGATGGCAGAATACTCACAGCCAAAGTGATGTATGACATTAGAACCGCAGAAGGTCAGCTTCAAAAGAGAACACGTGATAGTCAAGGAACACAGTCCACCCCATGTGTAGGTTCCAGCGACCAGGAGGCTGCAGAGCTTAGGAGACATAGCAACTGTGTAGAGCAGGGGGTTACAAACAGCCACAAACCGGTCATAGGCCATCACTGCTAACATGAACGTCTCCGTAATCACAAGTGTGCAACCAAGGAAGAATTGCATCATGCAACCCACGTAGGAGATAGTCCTTGTGTCCGCAACCAAGATCTCTAAGAGTTTGGGTGTGGTTACAGAAGAGTAACAAAAATCAAGAAAGGAGAGATGTCTGAGAAAGAAGTACATGGGGGTGTGAAGTTTGGGATTGATTCTGATGATCACAATCATACCCAGATTCCCCACCACAGAGACAGTATAGACGGCCAAGAAGACCAAGAAGAGGGGCACCTGGAGCTGCGGGTATTCTGAGAAGCCCGAGAGGATGAAGGTGATTCCAGCACTCTGATTTCTCATATCCATCATTATGGTTCCTGCCAGGGAAAACCAGAGAGTTCACCCTAAGCAACCAGACATGACAGAAATAGAGGGTATTTTTTTCCCAGCCTGGACAGGGGACTGGTCTGCAGTGGTGAAGTCTGGAATTTCCCAGGAATGCAAATAAGACACAGTTGGAGCCCAAACGGTATACCATGTGTCTACAGGTGTGGAGAGTGCAAGTCTGCTTCTGATGGAGGGGCAAGGAGAGGGTGGACTGGAGAGAACTGAGTGTCACAGTGACTCATAATTTGTCTTTGTTTCAATTTTCTCAACCTTCTCAGCTCTGTCTCCCTTTTTTCTACATGGATAATTACTTTCTTTAGCTTCATTTAATTGAACTTGTTGATTGCACTTGCAAATTCTTATGTTTGCTCAGGCCATTCTAACTGCTCAAGATGTCCTGTTTTTCTCTCACTTTTCCTTAGTGCTCTCCGATCAAAGAGAGGCTTCCCCGGTAGTGTGGTGGTAAAGAATCCTCCTGATAGTGCAGGAGATGCAAGGGACATGAGTTCAATCCTCGGTCAGGAATATCCGCAGGGGACAGAACTGGCAACCCACTCCAGTATCCTTGCTGGTGAACTCTGATGGACGGAGGAGCCTGGCGGGCGACAGTCCATGGAGTCGCAAGTCATACAACTGAGAGATTCAGCACCCATCTCATCAGAGAAGCCTCAGGTTTACCTTTCCTAATGATTTTACCAACTGGCCAACCCTTGGTAAAAGATCTCATATTGTATCTCCTAGAGAATATGAATGATGTCTTGTTAACAATCTAGACTCTTTAATCAGGTCAACTTGCCTTCAAATTAAACCTCAGTCACTTATTAATATGTCTCTGACAAGTTAAGCTCTCTGAAACCTTACCTTTAGAATATAATTCTAAAAATTTGTTTTTACTACACAATTATGTATAAAATATAACTTAAATTAGTGAATTATTTTCTAAAACATTTAAGACTTTAATTTCACATGTAATAATTGCCCCACATCAAATTTAGTTTAGAATACTGGAGTGGGTAGCCATTCCCTTCTCCAGGGGATCTTCCCAACGCAGGGATTGACCCAGGTCTCCCACATTACGCGTAGATTTTTTACCAGCTGAGTCACAAGGGAAGACCAGAAATACTGGAGTTGGTAGCCTATCCCTTCTCCAGCAGATCTTCCCAACCCAGGAATCGACCTGGAGTCCCATGCATTGCAGGCAGATTCTTTAGCAGCTGAGCTATCAAGGAAGTCCAACTTTAAGTATTTTCTAAACATTTAAGACTTGAATTTCACATGTAATAAATGGCCCCCACCAAATTTAGTTTCTTCTCTTGTTTTCTATGCTGTTTTTCATGTTTACTTTGAATTTGAAATACATAACCTCAAAATATTCTACAATGTAGCATCACCTATAATTTTACGAAGTCTGAAATGGGGCAAATAGTGACTAAGGAATAGAAAAAATGCATACACAGAGGAAATCTTCTTCTTACTTAATTCTTTTCTAATGTTTCCTTCTTAGCTGCACATTTCCATTAATGTCTCAAGCCGTCAAGGCATAAGATTTGTTTTGTCCATTTTTCCCTGTCCTTGTCTGTATCTCTATGATTTCCTTTCCATCCAAGGTTAAGGCTGTGAAAAATTTAATCAGGGCAAAATGAACATATTCTTCAAAATACACTCCCATCTTTATTGCTACCTACCACACCTCTATTTAGCAGCTATCTTTATTTAGCCTACCTACAGCCATCTTCAGGACTAATTTTCATTCAATCTTAGTTTAAAATCATGCTCAAATGCTTACCCATATTCAAAATCATTTCCATACAAACTACCTATAATCTGAACTCTTCTGTCTGGATTTCTGTGAACTCTAAAAGAACTAAACTACCAATGCAGCAGACAAAAGAGACACAGGTTCTATCCCTGGGTTGGGAAAAATCCCCTGGAGGAGTGTATGGCAACACACTCTGCTATTCTTGCTTGGAGAATCCCTTGGACAGAGGAGCCTAGTGGGCTACAGTCTGTAGGGTTGTTTATAAAGAGTCAGAAAGGACTGAAGTGACTTAGCATGCACAGTATCACTGCATGATCTAGACTGCTTGATTGCTACTTCTTTTGTTTTACTCACTGCAGCAATTTTGATTTTTGTGCACAAAATACACACTTTTTGGTATATAAAACCATTATTACCTTTTAATACCAAATACCAGGCAACATATTTGAGACTACTTTGGGGTTTAATTCAGAACTCAAGTTTGCTGTACTGTTCCAACTTGCTTTCACCTGCATGATTTTAAACTCAAAAAATTTAATGAAATATGTATAATATCATATATGAAACGAGTCGCCAGTCCAGGTTCGATGAACGATACTGGATGCTTGGGGCTGGTGCACTGGGACAACCCAGAGGGATGGTATGGAGAGGGAGGAGCGAGGAGGGTTCAGGATGGGGAACACATGTATACCTGTGGCAGATTAATTTTGATATGTGGCAAAACCAATACAATATTGTAAAGTTAAATAAAATAAAATAAATTAAAAAAGAAATTAAAAAATTTAATGCAAAGTCTAGCATATTTCTCTACAGTTTTAAAGATTTCTTTTTAATATTTCCCAAATTTTTTTATTTTTAATTGAAAACAAATAGTACTACTTGAATGTCCATCAAGGACTTCATTCAGCTATATACGCAAAGTTCCAAATTAAATGCGTCCCATGAATCTTAACGATAGAAGAAATAAGTTCAATATCTTGTATTCTTCCCCTGCAATGAATTAAATGAATACCACTTCATTGCTACTAGGGTTGCATAGGTGTTTCTCTGCCAAAAATATTGTTGATTTCAGAGTTTCCCACATCAGAATTAAAGTAAATCACTTAAACAACTCACCAGAAGTCATGTAGTCTTTATAGATTAATTTACTGAAGACTTCTTTAAATAAGAATCTTGAAAAGTATTTAACAAAAATACTTATATTTAATGAAAATTGTTGTAGCTTGTAATAAGAGTATTGTAACCTCTTCCAAAGTATATTTCAGTAAAGTCATCAAGAAAATTACATTTTGTTCTCATTAAAAAATAGAGGCACTCCCGAGGGTGAGCCACACTTGTGACTAAACTTAGGGATCACGCTGTATATTTAAGTCTACCTGAGTGACTTTGGGGATTCACACCCCAGACAATTGTGATTGGGGTGTTTTCCATGAGCTACAAACAAGACAATTTAAAGAAAATCCCATAATCCTCATTTAGAGTATAATTTATTTTAAATCATTAAATCATTTAGGAAGCTTGAGCATGTTTATCTTCTCATCTTAGAAAAATAACACTAGCAATCAGCCTGTTTATATTTATATTTATCATGGAATACGTGAATTCCAAAATTCAGAAAGAGAAAATCACAATTACTATTCAATAGACCAGGCATAGTGTTGTTTCTGTGTTATGTTTATTTCAGTCTTTCCTCTAAGTTTTATTATTTGGACATCTACATTTTTGTAAAAAACACATTCAATATCACACTGAATAGAAATATGATATTATGCCATTTGCAGTTACTATTGTATCCCAGTGTTTCCCTGTTTTATTAAAACTTGTTGAGTATATATTTTTCAATAATGTGATTGATAAAACCTATCAATTATGTGGTATACGAATGGTCTATTTCATCATAATAAACTGCTGCAGATTCAGTGGCTTGAAAAACATTCATTTATTAATTCACAATTTTGTATGCCCAAAGTTAGGCAAAATACACCTGGTCCCTTTATTCAAGTTATTGCAAGGCTGAAATCAAAGTGTCATCAAGTTTCTCATCTAGAAACTGGTTCTCTTCCAAGCTCATTCATGTTGTTGGAATAATTCTGTTCCTTGAAGTTGTAGGAATAGGGTATTATTTCCTTGACATCTGTTTTGGGGTTATTCACAGTTCCTAGAATCCACTCCTAGGTATCTGCTTTGTTTTCTCCATTCAAGTCACTCTCACACTTCAAATTTCTCTTTCAACACCCTCTTAAAATTCATGCATCGCTTAAAGAGGGATTCAAGCACGACTAGGGACTTCACGTTCACTTTTCACTTTCATGCATTGGAGAAGGAAATTGCAACCCAATCCAGTGTTCTTGCCTGGAGAATCCCAGGGACGGGGGAGCATGGTAAGCTGCTGTCTATGGGGTCCCACAGAATCAGATACGACTGAAGCAACTTAGCAGCAGCAGCAGCAGCAAGCATTTTTAACAAATCATCAGATTATATGAGACCCACCAATCAGGATAGTCTTCTTTTCTTATGATCAACTGATTTAAAACTAGTTATAATTTAAAATTATTTGCCAGCAGCTCCCAGATTAATGTGTAATTGAATGGCTAGTTGAAGATATGTGTACACCAAATGGTGGGGAATCTTAAGGGCTAGTTTAGACTTCTATTTGTCGCTCATGAGGTCAACATTTTTGTACTCTCTCTATTAATACTTCATTCTATTTAAAATAGCACCTACTTCCTGAATGTTTTACTTAAGAGAAGAAATTTGATGATCTGTGATTCCATCTTAAGAAGATAAAAAAGCAAACATAGCTTTTAATCTCACAATAAATAGAAGGAGGAAAAGATGAGAATGGTGATCAACAAAATAGAAAATGGACAGTGAAATAGAAATAAGGGATTGAGCAAAATGAAAATTCTGATGTTTAAAATGATACATAAAATCAATAATCTGTTAGATAAATTGATTACAAATAATAGATCATAACACAATGCTACTCAAGAAAATATTGGGACTTCATTACAGATGCTGTCAATGTAGAAAAAATAATTAGGGAGTATTATGTATAATTTTCTTTCAAAAAATTTAACTACCTAGTTCATGTAGAAAAATCATTTGAACCATACAAATAAACTTACCAAATATGAAACACAAAATATGAATAGCTTATATCTTCTTATGAAATTGAGTTTTCAGTTAAAAATCTTCCTACAAAGAGAACCTAATTCCCATACTGTTAAATTGTAAATTCTGTCAAGCATTTAAGTAATAAGTAGAAAAAAAAAAATGTGCATGGATATTTGAATAAACAGAGCAATAAGAGATGTATGCAACACTTTTTCTTCTTCCCATTAATATAGCTCATACTCAAACTGGAGGCATTGGGATTTGAATTCCATCAGTCTGGCCCCAGAGTTTGTGCTCTTAGTTAAAAAGTAATGTCATTTTGCAACTGGACCATAAAGATTCTTAAAGGATAAGTTTATGATCATGGGTTTTATAGTCTCACAACTGGGAAGGTTTATGTTGAAGGAAGGACTTGATTAGAATTTTGTTCCAGAAGGATGATTCAGACAGGAAGGGGAGGAAGGGCTAGAGGAAGAAATAAAACTGGAAATGTTATTTAAACTTGATGCTGTTACTATTTTGCCTATACCTTGTATGAAACACGTACTTAGGATTGTGTTTATTTGTATGTGACAGCTCTCTAATTCCCAAACATCCATGTACATAAGAATATTCCAAGAGGCTTGTTTAAAATGAACATTCCTGGGTTTCTCTGCCAAATATCCGTGAGTTCAACTGATTTCCCAGGTGCTTCTGACAGAGGTTCTAAGAAACCTCTATGATAGAAACCAAAGATTTCTGGATTTGATTTTCAGCTACAAATATCTAGAACCCAGCATTGTGCAAGCACATGATAGAATTCTTTGGCCTGCTTCCTGACCTTCAGGAGCTCAGGATTTGTGTGAAGAGGCAAAGACAACTCAATTAGCAATGTGCAAAACCTGAAAATGATTCATTAGTTTAGAATGTGTGAACTCCATAGTTTAAAAACTGATAGCTGAGATGCGGGTTACTAGCAGCTATAAGTATACAAGTCCCCCAGTAAAAAATGCATTTCTCAAGGAGGCAAAAATTGTAAATGAAGGTACAAAGTTTATTTTTAGAGACATAGCAAAACAAGTGGGAGAGCATGCAGAGAAACTGTTTAGTTAAGATAGAAGCAAGGCAGAGAGGCACGTCAGGAAAGAAAGCGTGTGGGTATCTCTAACAGTGAGGAGGGGCCACCTCCAATATTTCAGATCATTTTCTAAGTTTTTGTCCATCTCTGGTGTTTCATGGGTTTCCCTGGTGGTTCAGAGGTAAAGAATCTATCTGTAGGCAGAGGACACATGTTCTGTTCCTGTATTAGGAAGATCCCCTGGAGAAGGAAATGGCAATCCACTCCAGTATTCTTGCCTGAAGAATCCATGGATAGAGGAGCTTGCCAGGCTACTGTCACCGGGGTTGCAAAAGAGTCAGAATCGACTTAGTAACTAATCAACAACCATCAACACCAACACTAAAGATGTTGTAAACAAACAAACAAACAGAAAACATAGATCAAGATAACTAATGTACTTCATCATAGAAATACTGAATGAAATACTAGAAAATAAAATATTACCATATATGATAGGAAAGTAAACAATGACTCAGACGGAAAGGAAAAAAAAATGATTACCTGCATAGCAGTAAACAAGATATATAAGAAAATTCCTTCAACCTGATAAAGACCATCTACAAAAATACCACTAGCTAATATTATGTCTAGTGTAGAAACATAAAATAGAAAAAAATCCTACCTAAAGTAAAATAACTGGATTTTCTCCTAACTCTGTATATAACAGCCAAGAAAATAATGTCCTTAACCACTTTTAATTAACATCTTATTTTAGATTTTTGTTGAATAAGGAAAGAAAATTACAATTACTGAAAAATAGAAAGTAAAACTCTCTTTATTTGCCAGCTAGTTTCTGTATACAGAAAGTCCTAAGGAATCTACAACAAAAATATGAGAAAATAATAACAGAATGAAGTAGTGCTGTGTAAATAAGTATATATAAAAACATCAATTGCATAATTGTATTCTAATGGTGACCAAATATAAATAACTATTTGAAAGTGTAATTTGCAAGACTTATTCACGCAAACATGTATGTGTGTGTGTGCTGTGTCTCAGTGGTGTCTGATTCTTTGCAACCCCATGTAGTAGCCTGCCAGGGTCCTCTGTCCATGCAGTTCTCCAGGCAAGAATACTGAAGTGGGTTACCACTTCCTTCTCCAGGGGATCTTCCCAACCCAGGGACTGAACACAGGTCTCCTGCAAGCATAAGGATTATCAAGAAACTATTGATAGCTAAGTTGTAGGCCCTGAATACCTTCATTACACCAAAAGAAAGCCATTTCTGGTATTCATCATCCTGGTCAACAGGTCATATTTTTCACAATGATAACCTATTTTTGGCATTCTATACTCTAACAAGAAAGTGAAAATGTTAGTCACTCAGTCGTCTGACTCTTTGAGACCCCATGGACTGTATTCCACCAGGCTCCTCTGTCCATGGAATTCTCCTTGCAAGACTACTGGAATAGCTGACCATTCCCTTCTCCGAGGGATCTTCCCAACCTAGGGATAGAACCCTGGTCTCCTGCATTGCAGGTAGATTCTTTACCATCTGAATCACCAGAGAATCCCATACTATCAGGAAGAGGTTAATTTCTGTTCAAGACATGGATGCTAGAAATATTTGTCACAGCCATCTAAGAAGTATGAACTTTTCAATTAAAACTCTGGGGAACTGCCTTTGGATTTGTACATTCTTGAGAGATGTTAATTTAGATATATACATAGTATTACAGCCAAAAAATTTTTAAATTAATCACAGTAGTTTCAATAGCTAATATGAGGATTACTTAAAGTTTCCTGTAGCTAATAACAACTTTATTAAATGTGAGTTGAGAAAAATCAACCATTCAGAGTGGAATAAGTTTTGTATTTAACCAAATTATTTTTCTAGAACTGTAATTTGCATGAATTATGTATCTTCCCTTTTATTTTAATATGTTGATTTATGGTTATTAATTCATGACTATTAAACCACTTTTAGTTTCTGGAACAATATCCAATGTGTTAATATTATGTCTTGAATATTCATTCACTAACCTCATGAGAAAGATTGATCTATAAATTTATTTCTCATAATATCTTTCTTTGAACTGATTGCTAAAATCTGACTAAGTGAATATAAAGCACTATTAAGTATCCTCTCTTAATCTATTCACTAGAAAGATTTGTGCATGATTGACATATTTCTTAAATGTTTGGGGAAATTCACCAACATAATAAACAGGGCATAGGATTTCTTTGTGAGGAAGTTTTTGAAAACAAATTCCATTACTTTGGGCTTCCCCAGTGACTCAGTGTCACTGCAATACAGAAGATGCAGGACATGGGAGTTTGATCCCGGGTAGGAGAGATTTCCCGGAGAAGGGCATGGCCACCCACTCCAGTACTCTTGCCAGGAAAATCCCATGGACAGAGAAGCCTGGCAGGCTAAGGTCCATGGGTTCACAGAGAGTCAGACATGACTGAGCACACACAGACATCCATTACACTAAGACATAAGATTTTACTTATATTTTCTATTTTTATTGTATAAGATTTAATGCTGTTTTTTCAAGGAATGTGTTTATTTCACTAAGATTTGTAATTTATTAATATAGATTCTTCACAATATCTTATTATTGCCATGCCTGTAGAATATAATCAATGCCAATTTTTCCACTAATCAGAAAAGAAAGAGATAGAATTTGAATTATTTTTAACTCAATATGTCGAACTCAACATATAAAATGCCTTTGTTGTCTCTCTCTTCCCTCAGAAACCAAATCAGTCATAGCAATGATAATGAGAAATAAATAAAATAGCAAAGCCAGATTAGTAAAAACAACGGTGGGATTTCCCTGGGGTCCAGGGGTTAAGATCCTTTGCTTCCACTGCAAGGAGCACGGACTTGATGCCTGGTTGAGAAATTAGGACCTCACATGCTGTGCAGCACAGCCAAAAATAAAAATGAATAAATTAAAACAATGGTAAAATAAAAACCAGCTAATATGATCTCATCATAATTTCAGAAATGTGTAATGATTATGAAGGAGCATAGATGAATGAAGCAGAGAGGGCATGGCTACAGCCAAGAATGCTTGAACGTGCAGAGCTAAAGAACAAGTCACGTAAATTTTAGAGCCCCTAAGAGTCTCAGCCCTTAAAAGAATGAACACAATAAATACTGAGGTTTGTATGACAATGAAATGGTCAAGGATAAACAGGATC
The DNA here is from genome assembly GCF_055505025.1 of Bos grunniens. Lineage (NCBI taxonomy): Eukaryota > Metazoa > Chordata > Mammalia > Artiodactyla > Bovidae > Bos > Bos grunniens. Next base: position 79,087,893 of record NC_141179.1, on the reverse strand, counting down.
CACTTACACGGAAGAAAAGATGTCAGAAGTTGCTCTAATGGATAGTGAGATTTACTTCAAAGTTACCACAATTAAGAATATGTGGTAATGGCAGGAACTTCAAAGGAATATAAGAAAGACTTATTAAACTGAATGAGGTATATTCATGATTAGGTCCAGTTATTCAGAAGCATCTCTGTTAATCCCATTATAATTTTTTCATGCTTCATTATTGACGAAGAGCATTGCTTTTCCTTTGGATTATGAGTGCAAACCTGAGACATGAACAAGTATTTGTCAGAAGAAGAGAAAATAGAGCAGTTCTTAACTTGGGCTTTATCACTGAGTAATCATCATATCTCCCTAGAAATACATTTAACTTTTTCTCAGTATTCAATTAAATACCTTTGATTGAACCATATTATACTGGTATCCAAAAAATGAGTGATGCTTATAGAGACTAGCTATTATTTTCAGGATCTTCTTGCTTAAAATCAGGTAATACTTTTATAAGGCTAACTCAAAATTCCTCATTTTATTTGGTGTAAAATAAAGTTTTGAGAAGAGCTAAAAGTTGCATTTTATAAAACTGAATCAGAAGAGTTAGTTATGAGAACCTAAGTGCAAGTTTAAACCTAACCCTAACACTAACCCTAACCTTAACCCTGATGCTAAACACAGTTATTATCCGTGTTTGCAGCATTGTTACAAATCACAACATAAACTGTAGCATAAGGAATGAGTCTCTAACTAGATATCCCTTTTCTTCACTCTGACTTCCATAATGTATTATTTCTCTATTAACTGAGAATTGTAGCTCATCTGACCATCAAAAAAAATTTAAAATACAACATACAATTTATTTGAAACATAATCATATATTTATTTATAATAAAGATAAACTAGCATCAGAGATATATATGAAAATTATTAGGCATAATATGAGCACAAGCATATTTATTTGGCTAATACACAGCTTGTCTTTAATTCAAGTGGTTTTTCACTCCCATTGGACTTCTGAATTATATTGAGGAACAAAGCAGTTTCATAGTTATCAACCTCCTGACTGTCTCTTTCACATCTTTATTCCTAAGGCTATAGATAAGAGGGTTCAGCATAGGAATCATGACGGTAAAAAACACAGTGGCTACTTTGACAAGGAGCCACGAGCTTTTGGAGTTGGGTACACAGTAAAGGAGCAGGACAGTCCCATGGAAAATGGTGATGGCAGTCAGGTGGGAGGCACAGGTGGAGAAGGCTTTTCGGAGTCCACCAGATGAAGGCATCTTGATGATTGTGACAACTATGAAAGCATAGGAGGTGAGGATAATCAGGAGGCTACACACCTCATTGAGTGTAGAAATGATGAAACATGTCAGTTGACTGAAATGGGTGTCAGAACAGGAAGTAGAGATGATGGCAGAATACTCACAGCCAAAGTGATGTATGACATTAGAATCACAGAAGGACAGCTCCAAAAGAGACCATGTGATTGTCAAGGAACACATTCCACCCCACATGTAAGTCCCAGCGACCAGGAGGCTGCAGAGCTTAGGAGACACAGCAACTGTGTAGAGCAGGGGATTACAAACAGCCACAAACCGGTCATAGGCCATCACTGCTAGCATGGACATCTCCGTAATCACAAATGCACAGCCAAAGAAAAACTGTGCCATGCACCCTTTGAAAGAGATAACTCTGTCTTCCACAACCAGGATACCTAGGAGTTTGGGTGTAAATACACTGGAAGAGCTAATATCCAAAACGGATAGATGGCTGAGAAAAAAATACATGGGTGTGTGGAGTTTGGGACTGGTCCTTATGACCACAATTATGCCAAGGTTCCCCATCAGAGTGATTGTGTAAATGGTCAAGAACACCAAGAAAAGGGGTGCCTGGAGGCGTGGGTATTCTGAGAAGCCCAAGAGGATGAACATGCTCACAGAGCTCTGATTTCCTTCATTCCGTACCATGGCTCTTGATTTAAAAAATAAAAATAAATAAGAATTAAAATTGAGCAGTGGAACATGAGAAGGTGGAGTGAAAGAAACTGAAGATAGCTCAACCTAAGCTAGTGAAAGCAGTGTGATCAGTGTGTACCCAGGAATGTTCTGAAGTGTCAGATTGAAGTCTTTACAACTTAAGTGAATTTGATTATGGGAAATTAGCTTTATCCTTTAGAACTTTAGTTTCTTTACCTGGAAAATAAGAAAGAATAGTATTCATCAATAGTAGTATTATACATAAATGATTCCTAAATGAATGTGATGCTTAGAGCATTAAATTACCCAAGATAGAATATAATTCTATGAAAACGCAGGCTATATAGAAGGAAATCAGAAAAAATGAAAAAAAAAAAAAAAGAACTAAACAAATTACTGGTTGGATAATGGCAGTTACATGATAACAGTAGAATTAACCTGGGAAAGATTAAACACTTTTAATACATAAAAAAATATATATATAATAGTAAATTTCTGCACATGCACGATGGTCCTGGGACTAATAAAAGTAGAATTTAGTCTGTATATTGCTGTTTTCAGCTCCCATAGGTTTCCTCTGCCAAAAACCTTCTGGATTCCATATCCCTCAGATCAGGGTGAAAGGATGATCCTAGGTTGAACCAACTCACCAACGCCAGATATCCTTGGTGTATTTTTATAATGGATTCCTTGCTAACACTAATATGCTGCATACACGTTGAGTATCAAAATTGAAATTTTGGTTTAAATATTTCCAGTCCTTTCATCAAAAAGCTGATGATTCCTGCAAAATATAGTTAATAAAGATAGCAAGAAATATCACCTGTACTTTTTGCAACAGTCATGAAATTGCAGAAGGAGAATGAACACACCCTTGAGTAATAGATAGACCTAGAAATTATACTTCATGATGGTATTTTAATTTGTTTTATATCTAACCACCTAACCCTGGGGACTCAAACCCTGAAGAATTCTTACAGAGTTTATTGTCATGAGCTACAAACAGAATAACTAAAGGAAACTTCCTCTTCTGTAATTTACAGTATGATTGCTTTTGTCATTGATCTATTGCTGATGTTCTTAAAATGATTCACCTCTATACAGAGGCTGTGTTCATGCATGCTAGGCCGCTTCAGTTGTGTTGGGCTCTTTGCAATCCCATGGACTGCAGCCTGCCAGGCTCCTCTGGCCATGGGATTCTCCAGTCAATAATACTGGGGCGGGCTGCCATGCCCTCCTCCAGGGGATCTTCCTGACCCAGGAATTAAACCCCTCTTCAAGGCTACCCACTCCAGTATTCTGGCCTGGAGAATTCCATGGACTGTATAATTCATGAGGTCACAAAGAGTCAGACACAACTGAGTGCCTTTCACTTCACTTCACGTATGTCTTTTATGTCTCCTGCATTGACAGGAGAGTTCTTTGCCACTAGCACCACTTGGGAAGACCATACAGAGCCTATACTTCTTAAAATGATGAAAAATTATATTAACATATTTTCAAATGACCCTAACCTAAATTATGGCTGATAAGATATGCTTTTTAGTCTTATGTCTCTCTACATATATTGATATGAAAACACAGTTAACAATACACTATACAAAATGCACATTATACTATACATATTTTTGCATTTAGCCAGGTAGGCTTATTATTTGTCATGCCCTGAATACGAGTGCCATCAGCTAAGGGTTGGTAGAGTGGAGATTTATTAGGTGTCATGATACTGACTTAGACTGCATGGAGGCCCAACCAGTCAATCCTAAAGAAAATCAGTCCTGAATTTTCATTGGAAGGACTGATGCTGAAGCTGAAACTCCAATGTTTTGGCCACCTGATGCAAAGACCTGACTCATTTGAAAAGACCCTGGTGCTGGAAAAGATTGAAGGCAGGAGGAGAAGGGGACCGCAGAGGGTGAGATGGTTGGGCGGCATCACTGACTCAATGGTCATGAGTTTGAGTAAACTCCGGGAGTTGGTGATGGACAGGGAGGCCTGGCATGCTGCAGTCCATGGGGTCTCAGAGAGTTGGACACGACTGAGTGACTGAACTGACTGACTGACTGATGATCCCGGTGATAGATCCAGCGATAATTTTGTACTAGAGTCATAGAGGTGAGAGCACTAATATTTTAAACTCATCCATGTGATCCCTGCACCTACTCCTTTATGTCACATACCAAGAAGACCGTGTAATTGGCCCAATAAGATGTTACTACATAGCTTCTTTGGAAGAGGAAATTGCAACCACTCCATTATTCTTGCCTGGAAAATTCCATGGACAGTGGAGGCTGGTGGGCTACAATCCAGAGGGTCTCAAAATGTCAGACACAACTGAACATATACACACTTTCACACGTACATACACACGCAGTTTCCTGTGTAGGAAATCTTGATATACACATATGTGGGGCATTAGAAAAAAAATTACACAAGTTATTCAAAGTGATTGACAATTCTAGGGCAGCTAAGTTTGGAAGATTTAGCCAAGAATTTCACATTTACAAGTATAAGCTATTTTTAATATGTGATGGCTAAGAAATAAAGAAAATGTCTGCTTACTTGTTTGAGCATCTATTGTCAGCCACATCAAAGCAGTTGGCCTGATATTTCAACTGAAGGTAGGTCAGGCCAGGGATTGAATCACCAAATATACTTGTAATTCCAACCAAAGGAACCTTTTAAAAGAGAATCTCTTGAAATAGAAGGTTTTTGGTTTTTGACTTTTTTGCTATTTTATAGATTACTTAGTATGCTTTGTATTAGTAAGTCAAATATAAGTGATAAAAATAGCTGAAGTCCATGTAGACCAAAGATAATTAGTACAACAAGTTCTACTTTTAATTTTATTAATTCTATAAAGTATTACTCTGATTCTAAATTCCTGTCTTCCAAATTTTGTTCAGAATTGAATGCTGCTGCTAAGTCACTTCAGTCGTGTCCCACTCTGTGTGACCCCATAGACAGCAGCCCACCAGGCTCCCCCATCCCTGGGATTCTCCAGGCCAGAACACTGGAGTGGGTTGCCATTTCCTTCTCCAATGCATGAAAGTGAAAAGTGAAAATGAAGTCACTTAGTCGTGTCTGACTCTTAGCGACCCCATGGACTGCAGCCTACCGGGCTCCTCCGTCCATGGGATTTTCCAGGCAAGAGTACTGGAGTGGGGTGCCATTGCCTTCTCCAAGAGTCCAGGCTAGAGAGATATTAAAGTAAATTGTGAATGAAACCAGACAGATTTTTGAAGAAATATTTCAAAGTGAGAAGTATTTTTTTTTTTTTTTTTTTTTTTTTTGCCTAATACAAAATCAGACTGTATCCTAACAGACACAAACAGGCAATTGGGGGGAAATATCATAAGATCATGGCATCCGGTCCCACCACTTCATGGGAAATAGATGGGGAAACAGTGGAAACAGTGTCAGACTTTATTTTTCTGGGCTCCAAAATCACTACAGATGGTGACTGCAGCCATGAAATTAAAAGACGCTTACTCCTTGGAAAGAAAGTTATGACCAACCTAGATAGCATATTCAAAAGCAGAGACATTACTTTGCCAACAAAGGTCCATCTAGTCAAGGCTATGGTTTTCCCAGTGGTCATGTATGGATGTGAGAGTTGGACTGTGAAGAAGGCTGAGCACCAAAGAATTGATGCTTTTGAACTGTGGTGTTGGAGAAGACTCTTGAGAGTCCCTTGGACTGCAAGGAGATCCAACCAGTCCATTCTGAAGGAGATCAGCCCTGGGATGTCTTTGGAAGGAATGATTCTAAAGCTGAAACTCCAGTACTGTGGCCACCTCATGCGAAGAGTTGACTCATTGGAAAAGACTCTGATGCTGGGAGGGATTGGGGGCAGGAGGAGAAGGGGACACCAGAGGATGAGATGGCTGAATGGCATCACTGACTCGATGGACGTGAGTCTGAGTGAGCTCCGGGAGTTGGTGATGGATAGGGAGGCCTGGCATGCTGCGATTCATGGGGTCGCAAAGAGTCGGACACGACTGAACGACTGATCTGATCTGATCTGACCATAGTATACTGGAATGCCATCAATATTGCAAAATGCCACAGATCATGTGAGACAGAAAATTATTTTATAATGTGAAGGACTATATAGTCTCTAACACAGAGTTTTCCCACTTAGAACTTTAGGGAACTTTCCTAGTGGTTTAATAAAAAAGAAGATTCTTTTGGGGCTCAGTTCAGTTAAGTCAGTTCAGTCGCTCAGTCATGTCCAACTCTTTGCGACTGCATGAACTGCTGCACGCCAGGCCTCCCTGTCCATCACCAAATCCAGAGGTTCACTCAAACTCACGTCCATCGAGTCAGTGATGCCATCCAGCCATCTCATCCTCTGTCGTCCCCTTCTCCTCCTGACCCCAATCCCTCCCAGAATCAGAGTCATTTCCAATGAGTCAACTCTTTGCATGAGGTGGCCAAAGTACTGGAGTTTCAGCTTTAGCATCATTCCTGCCAAAGAACACCCAGGACTGATCTCCTTTAGAATGGACTGGTTGGATCTCCCTGCAGTTCAAGGAACTCTCAAGAGGCTTCTCCAACACCACACTTCAAAGGCATCAATTCTTCAGTGCTCAGCCTACTTCACAATCCAACTCACATCCATACATAACTACTGGAAAAACCAGAGCCTTGACTAGATGGATCTTTGTTGGCAAAGTAATGTCTGCTTTTGAATATACTATCTAGATTGGTCATAACTTTCCTTCCAAGGAGTAAGCATCTTTTAATTTCATGGCTGCAGTCACCATCTGCAGTGATTTTGGAGCCCCCCCAAAAAAGTCTGACACTGTTTCCACTGTTTCCCCATCTATTTCCCATGAAGTGATGGGACCAGATGCCATGATCTTAGTTTTCTGAATGTTGAGCTTTAAGTCAAATTTTTCACTCTCCTCTTTCATTTTCATCAAGAGGCTCTTTAGTTCCTCTTCACTTTCTGCCATAAGGGTGGTGTCATCTGCATATCTGAGGTTATTGATATTTCTCCTGGCAATCTTATCAGAGAAGGCAATGGCAACCCACTCCAGTACTCTCGCCTGGCAAATCCCATGGACGCAGGTGCCTGGTAGGCTGCAGTCCATGGGGTGGCACAGAGTCAGACATGACTGAAGTGACTTAGCAGCAGCAGCCAGCAATCTTGATTCCAGCTTGTGCTTCTTCCAGCCCAGCGTTTCTCATGATGCACTCTGCATAGAAGTTAAATAAGCAGGGTGACAATACCAGCCTTGACGAACTCCTTTTCCTATTTGGAACCAGTCTGTTGTTTCTTGTCCAGTTCTAACTGTTGCTTCCTGACCTGCATATAGGTTTCTCAAGAGGCAAGTCAGGTGGTCTGGTATTCCCATCTCTTTCAGAATTTTCCACAGTTTATTGTGATCCACACAGTCAAAGGCTTTGGCATAGTCAATAAAGCAGAAATATATGTTTTTCTGGAGCTCTCTTGCTTTTTTCATGATCCAGTGGATGTTGGCAATTTGATCTCTGGTTCCTCTGCCTTTTCTAAAACCAGCTTGAATATCTGGAAGTTCAGGGTTCACGTATTGCTGACCATAAGATATTTCAACTTATTTCAAAATAAATTTTGCCAAAGTGTTGATGCCCAGAATTTTGTAGTTTCCTACTGTAAGTTCCCCAGGACAATCAAAAGAACCCATATCTCATTTTCCACCATTTCCTGTGGTCACAACTTTTATGACAGTATTCTTCATCAGACACCCAGTTTTTCAAGACATTTGGTTCAGTGAACATTACATTACAGTATCCACAAAGGGTAATTTCTAAACCATAATATTACTACAGACCATTGATTTTTTTTTTTTATTCACATGATGCTTGTTCTGTGTTTAAAGCTAAAGATATTGTCCAAATATTCATCTATGAAAGTCTTCCCCAAAATTATCACTTGAATTTCTTTGGGAAAACATAAACCTCACTAGAAGGTTATACTAGGAAATTAGTTTTTTTAAGTATTGAAAAAATTAATCATGATATTTCACAGTAATGATCACACTGGAAATGTACCATCTTTAGGAGTGGAGGATGCTATGGTTAGTAGAATATGGAAGAATGGAGATAGGTATCACAGATCAAGAAACTGTTTTTATAAACTTGAATCAAGAGCTCTTTTACTAATTTCCTACTAAATCTAGTAGATTTTATATTTTAAACTTCTTACAATTTTTGATTCTGAATTTCCCTTATGTAAGGGCTTCCCTGGTGGCTCAGATAGTAAAGAATCTACCTACAATTCCAGAGATGTGGGTTTGATTCCTGGATGGGAAAAGATCACCTGGAGAAGAGAACGGCTACCCGCTCCCATCCTAGGCTCCCTCCCCTCTCCTCCTTGCATTCTTCAGGTCATCACAGAACACCAGACGGGGCTCCCTATACTGGATAGGAACATTCCGTTATGACCCTTGGATGACAAGCAAAAGCTAAATTCTTATCACTATCGCCACACATAAAGAGGGTTGGGAATTTTGTTGTATATCCCTAAACAATAAAAGATATATGATTTAGTGTAAAGCATTATGGTAAATATTTAATTTTCATGGAAAACTCTAAATCATGGGAGAAAACAAACAATATTTAATATGTTGAATTATATCTACAACACATGGCCCCTCCCTGCTTTCTGCTTATAAACCTTGATAATGATTAGTAAGACACAAATAGGAAAGGCAAGTTCTTATACTTAGTCTCAATTGCTTTTGCTTAAAACAATCCAATGACCTATCAATTATAAAACCTTTGGTAAAACCAGTCATAGTCATGGATTATCTGTTATTTGATATAGAATTACCTGGAATTATCAAGGTTGAATAGGTAAATGTTTTAACTAATCTTTGGTGAATATTGAGCCAGGGCTTTCCAGGTGGCGCTAGTGGTAAAGAATCTGCCTGCCAATGAAGGAGATGCCAGAGACTCTGGTTCAATCCCTGAGAGGCCTGGATTTGATTCCTGCACTGGGAAGTTCCCCTGGAGGAGGAAATGGCGACCCACTCCAGTATTCTTGCCTGGAAAATTCCATGTACAGAGGAGCCCAGGGGGTTACAGTCCACGGCATCACAATGTCAGACCTGACTGAGAAGGCATGCATCACACATGCCCAAATATTGAGCCAACTTCTTCATACCACCCTATACCCCTGACCTAAAACATAACAGCTCTACAAGAAGCAAAAATTTTCAAACCTTGCCTTTGAGTTTAGCCAATTTTTTTTTTTTTAACTTTGACCTGTAAAAAGTTAGTAGATGAGACCCAAACAGGGACTTGACTGCTTTCAACATAAGAATGGTCCAAGAAGCATGACATACATACAGGTCTGTAGACTGGAAGTTAGTTAGTCCCATTAGCTCAGCCTTGAAGCTCGAGTGACCTGCCTCGTTATCAGCAGAGCTGCCTCAGTAAACTCAGTATTTCGAAGATAGCTGTTGTTGCAACCTACTGCAGTTTATAAATGTTTGGTTTTCATCAATAAATAGCTAATGCTTTACTGAAATATGTACACTAAATCTTAATCAATTTGTTGGTTGTTATATTATACTATCATGGGAGAACTGGTTTAAAGATACTGTAACTTAAAATTAATCAAAAATTACCTAAGTAAAATTTCCAGTAAAATAGATAAATAAATTTTAAAATGCACAGCCACAATGATGTAGGTGGAAAAACTTAAGTGATATATATATATATATATATATATATTATATCTCCAACATTTGTATTATTTTCTTGCACTAGCACATAGAAAATATTTTATATCTGGTTATATTATCAATTATATTTAAACTATACCATATTATGAACTATTTAAGTTAGATATATTTCAAATTTGTCTTTATTTGCCTGGGAATCTTCCAAAGCCAAAGTGTTTCTTATGGAATTAATAAAGTTTTAATATATTTGGAGTTTTATGCTGAGCAGCTCTTAACGTACTACTTTTATATTAAGACATAAACTTCCTTATTGTAGGCTATAACTCTTCAGATCCTTTTAAAAGTCCTAAAGTTCGCATGACTTGAATTAAACCAAAATTTAACCAGGATAAATACAAAGTCATATATTATACACAGAAACAATATCAATTAAATATTAGTATAAAAATTTTAGTTTAAGTAGTCTTTTATTCTTATTTTTATTTGTAATTTTAAAGTTACTTTAATAAAATAAAAAAGTGAACAGAAATTGGCCTGTCAATTGCAAGGTTAAAATAGGTTCATGATTTGATTTGCTATCGAGAAACTTACTCTCAAAAAATCTTTCTAGCTTTGCATTTTATCACAGAACAATTTAATATTCATTAATTTCTTCACCAACTCTTTCATATCTTTGTTCCTGAGGCTGTAGATCAGTGGGTTCAGCATGGGGATGACCACTGTGTAAAAGACAGAGGCCACCTTGACCATAAGCCATGAACTTCTGGAGTTAGGAACACAGTGAAGGAAAAGGCTGGTCCCGTGGAAGATGGTAATGGCCGTCAGGTGGGAGGCACAGGCGGAGAAGGCTTTGTGGCGCCCCCCAGTTGAAGGCATCTTCAGGACAGTGATAAAAATGCAAACGTAGGAGGTGAGAATAATCATCAGGCTGCTTGTTTCATTAAACGTGGCAGAGACGAAAATGATCTCCTGGCTAATGTAGGGGTCAGAGCAGGAAACAGCAACTATGGCTGTATGCTCACAGACAAAGTTATTTATGATATTATTTCCTCTAAAGGACAATTCATATAAAAAGTTGGTACGAGTCAGGGAACAGACTATACCCCAAGTGTATTATGCACCCACCAATAAGGAACAAAGCTTCAGAGACATCACAACGGTGTAGAGAAGAGGGTTGCAAATGGCCACAAATCGGTCATATGCCATCACTGCCAACAGGAACGTCTCTGTCACCGCAAGTATGCAGGCAAAGAATTGCATGATGCATCCTGTGAAGGAGATGGTTCTGTCTTACACAATCAAGTTTTCTAGTAGTTTGGGTGTAACTACTGTTGAGTAACAGAGATCAACAAAGGACAAATGCCTGAGGAAGTAATACATAGGGGTGTGGAGTTTGGGATTTATTGTAATAATTAGGATCATGCCCAGGTTCCTCAGCACAGTGACAGAGTAGATGGTTAAGAGTAACAGGAAGAGGGGTATCTGGAGTTCAGGATATTCTGAGAAGCCCAAGAGAATGAAAGTGACTTCAGCACTCTGGTTTTCTTGGTTCCTGTGGACAAAATATAAAAGTTGATTTAGAGAAATCTGAAGCAAAATTTGAATGAAATGTAGTGTTATTCACTGTCTTGTCGGACGTTTTTGTGACTCCATGGACTGTAGCCTGCCAGGTTCCTCTGTCCATGAGATTCTCTGAGCAAGAACACTGGATGGGTTGTCATGCCCTCCTCCAGGGGATCTTCCTGACCCAGGTATAGAATGAGTACTTACGGGGAAAAAGAGTGCATTGAATTCTTTTTTTTTTTCTTTTTTTTAATTAGCCTCTTTTCTTCCAAAATGCCTCTACTGTCTTTTTCTGACATTAAAATTCATTCTTTTCAAAGCTACTTCCTAAATTCTTACCTAAACCTGAAATTGCACTCAGTATAAAGGGAAGTTCATGCCACATAGAATTCTCTAAAAATTCTATATCTCATTAGGAGTTGAAATTAAACACTCTGTTATTTTCACTCAGGTTTTATATAATTTATACTCCAAGAACACATATAACACTTCAAGATTTCCTGTATATGTATAACTATGTCATTCACATATTCCCCCACTCTTTTTCTTCAGGTGTTCCTTTACATTCCTAAACATGTGATTAATTCCTGATTCCCTGAGAGTATGTTTCAATTTAACATACAAATCATAGAGTGCATATTCTCTAACTGAACACACTTTTTCCAAAAGTCAGGACATGTTCCCTATGTCTATGGTAACAAAGTTTGAATAGTCCAGGGTTGAAAGGAAAATCTTCACCAAAGATTAATACAATTTCTGATGCACACTTGTTCCTTCTTCCCCACACTCCTTCTCCACACATGTAGTTTTCACTCCACCTCCCACACTCTGTACTTGTCAACAGGCTTGGGGCCAATGTTTCCAATCACCCATGCAGCCCAGGAAGTGTCAGCCATGCCCAGCTGTGAGCACAGGTGCTGTGCATAGTATTTATCTTATTTTCTGTGCAATTACCCTGGAATAATTTTCCCATTGCAGACCCATTATGTACTCAGTCCTGTAACAGGCTTTTTAGAAACTATAAAATTATAAGATCTCAGCCTCAATTTGTGTCTTAGAGCATTATTCCAGGATATAATCTGCCAAGGTTCAGCCCCAGCTGATCTAGGGAATTCGAAGGGGAGACGGCTTCGGCAAGTTCACTGGCTTTATTTAAATATTCATCAAAGATATAAAGAGTAATAGAATGAGGATCGCTCAGCAGTAAAACTCAGTGGAGAAAAGAGGCTGAGTAGCTTGGTTTATGCAGAAAATCAATATAACCTGTGACATCAGGTTAGCTCTGACCACAGAGGCCACAGGCACCCTCTCAAATAGCAGAAGGTGCCCCACCTTAGGCACCTTCTCAAGTGTGTCTTAGAAGCCCAGGCAAATAAATGGTCGCAGAGGACCTCCGTGCTCCAGATGGAGACTCAGCCAGAATGTGAAAGAAAGAATGCCATGGGGAGACCAAGCTTCGGTGAGCAAGGCCCATAGCTTTATTTTCAACAGGGGCTTTTATACCCTAAGTTGCACATAGAGGATAATAGGGGATGTGAAATCATGCAAAGTCAGCAGTCTTTGATCCTTATCGAAACCAGGGTTCCTTCCCTGCAAATTTATCATATACAAATGGTTTAGGCGATTTACATCATATTCTGGCCAGAAGGCCTATTAACATTTTATGACTCTGATAAAGGTTTGTCAACCATAAGACATTTTCTCTAAGAGTAATTATTTTACAGTTTGGCACCATCCTCCAAAGGTGTTAGAAAAAGTTGCATTCCTATAGGGCAGAGGTGCAGTGGGTTTACAACAAAGGAAAAATTTTATTACTTTAAGGGTCTAAAGTTGCTAACACCAAGGCCACTACTTATTTTTTCTACATACCAACTATATTAATTAATACACATTCAAGGATACAATACAGGGGATGTGGAAACTTGGCAGCAAACATTGGCTCATCAATCTGACAGTTTCTAACTCTCTGAGAGGCTCTAAGCTATTTGAATATCTTAAGCTTCCCATGCCCCTCTAGGCTGAGAGACTGTAAACAAATCATATGCATAGCTGTAGGAGTCCAGGGAAATTTGTCAGGCCAGTTAGAGTGCTATCTGAGGGGTTTGGATTTAAACACTCTTAATGCTCAGGAATGGAGGCCGTCATGGTCAACAAAAGAGTCTGAAATGCAGTACTTGGATGCAATCTGAAAAACGACAGAATGATCTCTGTTCGTTTCCAAGGCAAACCATTCAATATCACAGTAATGCAAGCCTATGCCCCGACCAGTAATGCTGAAGAAGCTGAAGTTGAACAGTTCTATGAAGAACTATAAGACCTTTTAGAACTAACATTCAAAAAAGATGTCCTTTTCATTATAGGGGACTGGAATGCAAAAGTAGGAAGTCAAGAAACACCTGGAGTAACAGGCAAATTTGGCCTTGGAATACGGAATGAAGCAGGGCAAAGACTAATAGAGTTTTGCCAAGAAAATGCACTGGTCATAGCAAACACCCTCTTCCAACAACACAAGAGAAGACTCTACACATGGACATCACCAGATGGTCAACACCGAAATCAGATTGATTATATTCTTTGCAGCCAAAGATGGAGAAGCTCTATACAGTCAGCAAAAACAAGACCAGGAGCTGACTGTGGCTCAGACCATGAACTACTTATTTCCAAATTCAGACTTCAGTTGAAGAAAGTAGGGAAAACCACTAGACTATTCAGGTATGACCTAAATCAAATCCCTTATGATTATACAGTGGAAGTGAGAAGTAGATTTAAGGGCCTAGATCTGATAGATAGAGTGCCTGATGAACTATGGACTGAGGTTCGTGACACTGTACAGGAGACAGGGATCAAGACCATTCCCATAGAAAAGAAATGCAAAAAAGCAAAACGGCTGTCTGGGGAGGCCTTACAAGTAGTTGTGAAAAGAAGAGAAGTGAAAAGTAAAGGAGAAAAGGAAAGATATAAGCATCTGAATGCAGAGTTCCAAAGAATAGCAAGAAGAGATAAGAAAGCCTTCTTCAGTGATCAATGCAAAGAAGTAGAGGAAAACAACAGAATGGAAAAGACTAGAGATCTCTTAAAGAAAATCAGAGATACCAAAGGAACATTTTGTGCAAAGATGGGCTCGATAAAGGACAGAAATGCTATGGTCCTAACAGAAGCAGAAGATATTAAGAAGAGATGGCAAGAATACACAGAAGAACTGTACAAAAAAGATCTTCATGACCCAGATAATCATGATGGTGTGATCACTGACCTAGAGCCAGACATCCTGGAATGTGAAGTGAAGTGGGCCTTAGAAAGCATCACTATGAACAAAGCTAGTGGAGGTGGTGGAATTCCAGTTGAGCTATTCCAAATCCTGAAACATGATGCTGTGAAAGTGCTGCACTCAATATGCCAGCAAATTTGGAACACTCAGCAGTGTCCACAGGACTGGAAAAGGTCAGTTTTCATTCCAATCCCAAAGAAAGGCAATGCCAAAGAATGCTCAAATACCACACAATTGCGCTCATCTCACATGCTAGTAAAGTAATGCTCAAAATTCTCCAAGCCAGGCTTCAGCAATATGTGAACCATGAACTTCCTGATGTTCAGGCTGGTTTGAGAAAAGGCAGAGGAACCAGAGTTCAAATTGCCAACATCCTCTGGTTCATGGAAAAAGCAAGAGAGTTCCAGAAAAGCAGCTATTTCTGCTTTATTGACTATGCCAAAGCCTTTGACTGCGTGGATCACAATAAACTGTGGAAAATTCTGAAAGACATGGGAATACCAGACCACCTGATACACCTCTTGAGAAATTTGTATGCAGGTCAGGAAGCAACAGTTAGAACTGGACATGGAACAACAGACTGGTTCCAAATAGGAAAAGGAGTTCGTCAAGGCTGTATATTTTCACTCTGTTTATTTAACTTATATGCAGAGTACATCATGAGAAATGTTGGACTGGAGGAAGCACACGATGAAGTCAAGATTGCCAGCAGAAATATTAATAACCTCAGATATGCAGATGACATCACCCTTATGGCAGAAAGTGAAGAGGAACTCAAAAGCCTCTTGATGAAGGTGAAAGAGGAGAGTGAAAAAGTTGGCTTAAAGCTCAACATTCAGAAAACGAAGATCATGGCATCCAGTCCCACCACTTCATGAGAAATAGATGGGGAAACAGTGGAAACAGTGTCAGACTATTTTTCTGGGCTCCAAAATCACTGCAGATAGTGACTGCAGCCATGAAATTAAAAGATGCTTACTCCTTGGAAAGAAAGTTACGACCAACCTAGATAGCACATTCAAAAGCAGAGCCATTCCTTTGCCAACAAAGGTCCGTCTAGTCAAGGCTATGGTTTTTCCTGTGGTCATGTATGGATGTGAGAGTTGGACTGTGAAGAAGGCTGAGCGCTGAAGAACTGATGCTTTTGAACTGTGGTGCTGGAGAAGACTCTTGACTTGGACTGCAAGGACATCCAACCAGTCCATTCTGAAGGAGATCAGCCCTGGGATGTCTTTGGAAGGAATGATGTTAAAGCTGAAACTCCAGTACTTAGGTCACCTCATGCAAAGAGTTGACTCATTGGAAGAGACTCTGATGCTGGGAGGGATTGGGGGAAAGAGGAGAAGTGGACGGCAGAGGATGAGATGGCTGGATGGCATCACTGACTCGATGGACATGAGTCTCAGTGAACTCTGGGAGTTGGTGATGGACAGGGAGGCCTGGCGTGCTGCGATTCATGGGGTCGCAAAGAGTCGGATAGGACTGAGCGACTGATCTGATCTGAATGCCCAGGAACTTTATTAACTGGAGCTGTGAGTTAACTCTTTATCAGAGAGAGTGAGATGGTGGTGGGGAACAGCCCCCAGTAAAGTCAGAGGTGAGAGCACAAAGCAGTAAATTAGGCAGACTCTGGTTTTTGGGGGTAGATGCTCAAGAATATCCAGGGGGACTCCTGAGGCTCGATCCTGCCTTTGCATATGCCGAGCCTCCTTCCTCATGACCTTTGCCATGGGCGGAGCTCCCTACTCTGGCTCCCGGCAATAATCCATATAAGCACAAATAACAATTTATGATTCATGTTTATTATTAAAGTTTATATGTATAAAGGAAATGAAAATATTGTAATTCAGAAAAACCAAAAATATTTCCTAGTGATGTAGCCTGGTGAACAATAATAAATGTGGTGAAAGATACATAATCAAAGACTTCTAGTCAGCTAAACAGGTAACCTGGCAGTTAGATTTATACACATGTTTGTTTGCCTCCTGCAAAGATTAATGGAACATATTATAAACATATTATTTTCCTTTTAAAGTGAAATAAAACTCAACTCACCTGAGTGTAGAAGAATTTGACTGGCTCATTTAATAAAGCTTCTAATTTTAATGGATTCCAGGAAAATTTCTGCTGCGAAGTCAATTTTTTAAATATAGTAATAAGCCTGAAAAATAGTAACAGGAATCTAGAGTATATTGCAATGAATATTTCAGAAAAAAATGAATTTCTCTTATAATGTATTAAATATATATTCAGACATGACAAAGAGAAAAGGAGACCAAAAAAGCTGAACCATAACATCAAACTGTCACATATATATGCCACCAAAACCCTAAGGAGGTTTACCTTAGAGAATATGATTTAACTATTGCCTTGAGACCACAAATGAGGCAATTAGATGAAATAATGCCCTTGTGATATTTTGGTTGCATATGCATTTTTTCCCAAAGTTTGGGGAACAATTTCATCATGCACACTAGTCCATTGATCTTTTAAAAATGTTGAATGAGACACTATATTTTTGTCTTTAAATACTTGCAAAATGCAGAAATATACTAAAGCAAAATCAGCTATTGGATAACAATCCAAGATTCTTAATTTTTGTTGAATGTCTGGTTGTCCCTCTGTATCTGCATCTGTGGGCTTCCCTCATAGCTCAATTGGTAACAAATCCTCCTGCAATTCAGGAGACTCCAGTTCAATTCCTGGTCGGGCAGATCCCCTGGAGAAGGGAAAGGCTACCCACTCCAGTATTCTGGCCTGGAGAATTCTACGAACTGTATAGTCCATGGGGTCGCAAAGAGTCTAAACAACTGAGCCACTTTCACTTTCTCTGTATCTGAGGGACATATTGATGTGTTTGGTTGTAAAACTTATACAATATGAATCATATTATAGTGTTTTTTATCCTTTAACATTGTGTTGTGTTTCATTTTCTATAAAAAACATTGGTTTTCTTAAGATAATACAACTTGCATTACTATTACAAATATGAGCACAATTCTTTTTTATTCTTACATTTATTATTGAAATTGTAAAAAAGTTGGTATTCTATTTTTCAATTTATAGTCTAGGTTTATGGGACATATTTATTATTTAAGAAGCTACCATATCTTAACATATAAACATCTCAACTCCAGTGACTTAATTTAATAGAACAAGAAGCAGCACTTTTTTCTGGAAAAAGCTGTACAGTAAATACTTTAGCCTTTGTGGGCCACATAGTCTCGATTTCAGCTATGCACTTTTGCATCTTGCAGCATGCATTCACCTGTAGACAATACATAAATCAATAGGCATGACTCTGTTCCAATAAAATTTTATTTATAAAAGATAGTGGGACAGATTTGGTTTGCAGATCACACCTTGTCGACCTATGCAATAGAATGCATTTCTTGATTGTTCAAAGTCTAAAACTATTTCCAGATCAGTGGGCAGATGTCCTCTGAGTGGCAATGCAGAGTACTTAAACTTGTTCTCAGTTATGGCTTATGATAATGTAACTGGGTGCATGTGTGTTAAGTCACTATAGTGGTGTCTGACTCTGTGTGAGGGTATGGACTAAAGCCCGCCAGGCTCTTCTGTCCATGGGATTCTCCAGGCAGAATTCTGGAGTGGGTTGCAGTGCTCCCCTCCAGTCTATCGTCCCAGCCCAGGGATCAAACTTGTCTCTCTTGGATTGGCAGTTGGGCTGTTTACCACTAGCACCACCTGGGAAGGTCAACAATGGGATTGTTATGGTAAAATTGTAATGTAGTGAGACAAATAATAATTTGCTTTTAAAAATACTGCATTTTTCTGCATTGCCACTGTGCATAATATTTTTGTGTTTTGCTCATTTATTTTTCATTAAGTGTTTGTCAAGCATATTAAGAGTGCTCTTCACATGTTGAGATACTTGAATAATGACCAAGATATTTCCTGATCAATAAAATCACAATAGGACTTTGAACTTTGAGTCAAACTATAGTGTTAAGAGAGATTGAAGGGATAAGAAAGAAAAACAAAAGACATTTTAAGCAGAGAAGACAGTCTGAACCAAGGTAGGAGTTTGAATGTTCATTTTTTTTTTCAATTAGAAGTAGAGTTTATGCAGGGCAAACTTTGGGAGATGGTGAGGGACAGAGAAGCCTGGCATGCTGTAGGACATGGGTTTGCAAAGAGTCTAACATGACTGCGAGACTGAACAAAAACAAAAATTATGAGATACGATCAGAGGACCAGAGAATCTAAATTGTGTAAAGAATGCAATTAGGATTAGTACCAACTGCTGAATAGAGTTAAAATAGAGTTCCATGCCCACAGGACAAGTATGTAGTAATGAAGAGGTTATGGTTGTAAAACGGCGTCGACAATGGGAATGAAATTGATTCAGTTTCAATATAATAATCATGGCATTCAATGTGGTTGGGTTAGTAGTTGATGTAAACAGAAAGAAGTAACTCCCATTTTCATTTTGATTCAGAAACAAACATTATGTTCTTGACAA
The DNA here is from genome assembly GCF_055505025.1 of Bos grunniens. Classification (NCBI taxonomy): domain Eukaryota; kingdom Metazoa; phylum Chordata; class Mammalia; order Artiodactyla; family Bovidae; genus Bos; species Bos grunniens. The sequence continues at coordinate 79,068,939 of NC_141179.1, read as the reverse complement.
CATCTCACTGCAGATGAGTCAATGATTCCTAGAAACTAGCAATAATTATATAGGCACCTGCAGTGTGAAGTAATAAACAGTGAGGTGTAAGATGGGAGCTAGAGCATCTGATAAACCAATCCAGGACCTGAAGGCATCTGGAACACAGAAGGAAAACAAAAGGAGACTCTTACCACTGTCTTCAAATATTTCAAGGCTAGAATATGAAAGAAACACTGGCCTTTTTTTCTGTGTCCCGAGGAGAGAAATTTAACTTTAAATGAATTAACTTTTAAAAGCCACAGGAAGGTAATTTCAGAACAACAACAATAAAAGAACTTTCTTTTTTTATCCAGTGTCAATAAACAGAATAGTGTGAATGACTCAGAGTCTCTGGGTTGCCCAGTTTCACTAAAAGTATATAAGAAGGGGCTCTAGAGACACAAACTTTCAAAAGCAGGGGGAGACTCTTCAGAAAGAATGCAGAAAAGATATTAAACTCCACAATGTCTCTCTACATGTCCCATATTGTGTGACTGATCCTCACATTGGCCTAGAGCTTTCACTAAGATCACTTTTTGCTTGGTGTTCTCAAAATACTGTTTTAAAATTATCTGTATAATTCTCAAAATCCATAATTTACACATCTTTAACAGGTTGATTTAACTACTCCATCTGATAAAATATCTATTACTATAATTAAGTAGTACATTCTAACCACCTTAACACATAAGGACTCAGTTCAATACAAAATTTATTAATCTTCACCTATAACTGAGGAGGGGCTTCCCTGGTGACTCAGATGGTTAAGAATCCTCCTGCAATGCAGGAGACCCAGTTTCAATCCCTGGGTTGGGAAGATCCCCTGGAGGAGGAAATGGCAACTCACTCCAGTATTTTTGCCTGGAGAATCCGCATGGACAGAGGAGCTTGGTGGACTCTAGTCCATGGAGTCACAAAGAGTTGGACACAACTGAGTGACTGAGCACAGCACATAACTGAAGAGATCATTCCTATAAGTGTATGTAGGTAAAACATACTTTAAAAAAGTAAGAAATTTAATTCAAAGTAGCCTCCTAAATTCAGGATTACATGTAAATACGTAGTTTTAGATAGATCCCTGGTGGCTCAGATGGTGAAGATTTGACCTGCAATGCAGGAGAGCTGGCTTCTATCCCTAGACTGGGATAGATTCTCCCCTGGAGAAGGAAATGGCTACTCACTCCAGTATTCTTGCCTGGAGAATTACATGAATGGAGGAGCCTGGTGGGCTATAGTCCATGAGGTCATGAAGAGTCAGACACGACAGAGCAACTAACGCTTGCACTTTTTTCCCCCACATGTATTTATGTGTAGATACTTCTGAGAATGGCAAGTGTGAAGTGCAGGCTATCATGGGCACCCTGGTGTCTTGGGCCACTCAGTGTGCGCAAAGGCAGTTTTATTTATCTTTCTTTGATCTGTCTGGGCCTCCAGTCTGGCACATATTTCAGAAAAGATTAAAGAATTAAAGTAAATCTGATCATCTCAGTCCAGTATTATTTCTCATTACACAAGAGATTATTTTTTCCCCTTAAGTTCATATACAGTTTAAATACTAGTTTGACATAATGGGAAGGAAATGTTGGTTTTATTTTCCCCCAACATTCCCAGTTTGACCCTACATTATCTATTTTTGGTCTCATTCTTAGCAAAATTACATAGTAATTGGTAGAATTTTTTCATAGGATCAAAGAGTATAAAGTGCTAATCGCTCAGTCATGGTTGACTCTTTGCAACCCTGTGGACTGTAGCCCGCTAGGCTCCTCTGCGCCTGGAATTCTCCAGACAAGAATACTGGGGTGGGTTGTCATTCTTTTCTCCAGGGTATCTTCCTGATCCAGGAATCGAACCCAGAATCTCTCACACTCTAGACGGATCCTTTACCTTCTGAGCCACAAGTAGCATAAAATCCCTCTGCAAATTAGTGGCAAAGAGTATGAATTTCTTTCCCTAACAAGTGGTGCAAATAGCATATCCACTAGATGGCAGAGTGACACTGTAATTTAAACCAAGGCACACATAATATGCATTGATTGCTTTAGGGAAAGTAGCAGAAATCGATAGAAAGCAAGATGTTCGTGATTTAAATGTAACTTTGAAAACATTTTATTCTGTGAAGGAAAACTGTGACCTGTCGTGTCGACCGACAGAGGATGCTGAGGCCATCAAGCCATCAGCAGGGCTCCTGCACCCCCACCTCTCGCTCAGGCTGGTGAGCCCTGAGGAACTCTGGATGGAAACAGAGCTGCACCCGAGGGAACACAGGATACAAAAGACCAGGGTCCTGACCCTAAGTAGTTAAGGTGCAGCTCAAAGGGGTGATATCAAGGAGCCCAGACTGTTCCCTCTTCCCAGGCGCAGAAAAGCCCTAAATTTATTAACGTGAGCTATCTGGTTTTCTTTAATTTCCAGTAATCTTCTAATGGTTTGACTACCTGGGTTTTGTTGCACAATGCATTTACATTCTGACTCCTCCCTTCCCTTTTCAGGGCAGTTTCTCTGAACTAACTGAGACGTTGTCTTCCAGGTTTGTGTGTGCGTGGCTGCTCAGTCGTGTCCAACTCTTTTGTGACCCCACAGACTGTAGCCCACCAGGCTCCTCTGTCCATGGGACTCTCCAGGCAAGAGTATTGGAGCGGGTAGCCATTTCCTCCTCCAGGGGAACTTCCTGACCTAGGCATTGAACCTGGGTCTCCTACATTACAGGTGAATTATTTATTATCTGAGCCACCAGGGAAGCCCCTTATTTTCTAGGTCCATAGAATAAAAAATAATTCTGTTTTTCATTTTTTTTGTTTTGTTTTGTTAGTTGGTAATTTGTTAGTTGGTAGTCTCTTTCAGGAATAAGGAAACCAGTGTTCAAAGATGGCAATTTACTAGATCACATTCAAGCATCAACTCACCTTTGATTTTTATCTTTGTTTTTCCAATTTTCGTTTTTGAACTAGGAGCGATGTGTTGGCTCTTGATCACTTACATAATCACATAGTTTAGGTGAGGAAGAGTGTTAACACTTCATTTCAATTAATTTTATAAGAAATACACAAAAGTATGGTTAATAATATGTGCAGATATTAGTATAAATATTAAAATACTTACAAAAGCAAATACTATTAATATATTACAAAAACAAGAATGCATAACAAAGTTATGTTATTAACATATATATATATATATAATTCAATGACAAAGCAAAAATATTCATAAGCCAAAACTATAGGAAATGAAAAGAGAAATAGACTCTAAATTCAAACTAAAAACAATATATGATATATATATATATGTGTGTGTGTGTGTGTGTGTGTGATTGTGTTTCTGTTATAATCCCAAATAACACAATTACATATATATCACAGAAATCTACTAGTAAGCAATAGAATTTTTTACAATCTTTCTTAAGCAATTTTAAAAATTGACTATATCTTAGCCCATAAGTAAAACACAACAATTTTAATAGCAAACTTATCATTTTTTGGTTATTAGCAAATACAAGAGTAAATAAAGCAGTCCATTTAAAACTGTAAAATCATGCCTTTAAAAAATTACAAAGGAATAATATAGACTACCATAGCAAAAATTACTATATGAGATATAATGTAGGTGATAATCAAAATAAATTACATGATATAGCATACTGATATCAATTATCAGTATTAAAAAATTAAATTAGATAAATTTAATTAAAAAATTAAAATAGATAAAGCATTCTTCTGGCAAGAGCTATTAAAAGTCCTTAAGATACTGTTAAGACTTAAAATTTAATCTTCCCACTCATCCTCCCAAAAACTTTTCAGACCAGGGGAGTCAAATGAATAAACCATACTTTTGCATCACTGTGGGAAAGATAACTGCATGAAGTGAAATTTACCTGTAAGTAAATAAATACTCATGAGAAGTGCAAAGACCTCTGGGTCTCAAATTACCATAATTCTAAGTGTGTAAATGAAGAAATCTGAAGACACAGTTTAGAAAAGAGAAAAGGAAAGTGGAGATCTTATTAGTATAAAAGGGACAAAACAGGTAAAATAAATAATAAAGTTCTACTCACATAACCAGTAATTGAAAGCAGGTCAAAAGTCTGATAGGAAGCAGCACTGGCTGCAAGAAAAAGGCTAGCAATTGTATAGAATTTGAGGTGCAAACTTCAGGGAAATTTCTTTCTAAGACAGAGGAGGAAAGGAAAAGGATGACCATAGAGTTATAAATGTTAACAGAAGCAAAATGAGTAAATTGTGTTAAGGATCTTCCAGAAACAAGATAAAAGAAACATACACGCAAAAAACTGATAATCAAAATCTCTCAACAACCATGCATTTTACATAGAGAGGGATTTATATATAGATTTAGGTATATGCCGATGATGAAGCTGAAACTCTAGTACTCTAGCCACGTGGTGTGAAGAGCCAATGCATTGGAAAAGATCCTGATGCTGGGAAAGATTGAAGGCAAAAGAAGAGAGTGGCTGAGGATGAGATGGTTGGATGGCATCACTGACTCACTGGACATGAATTTGAGCAAATTCTGAGGGATAGTGAAGAACAGGGAAGCTTGGCATGCTGCAGTCCATGGGATCTCTAAGAGTCAGACACGACTTAGCAACTGACTGACAACAAAATAGATACATTCATACATATCTGTGTATAAGTGTGAGTATATGTATGTGTGTGTGTGTATTCACATATACTTCATTTCACTACACTACAGAAGAAAACAGCACTAAACTAGAATTCTTGTAAGCCACAGAAAACCCAAAACTTACTCCACTAAGTTATCAAAAAAAGAAAAGAAAAAATCTGTATCCATACAATGCTACTATAAAGGGAGGGGGGGAAAAGCATAAAATGTGTCAAAATATTCCAAACAATGAATATGTCCCTGTAATAACACCATATGTACACAGAGACACACTCAGAACAGACAAAAACCGTTAACACTCTGAATTGAACTAAATCTCCTTAAATAATTATTTGGAAATATTAAAAATATTTCATAAATGTAAAATAAAACATGAATAGAAAAAAGACATTATGCCAAAAAAGAGTTGGTTGTGTCACGCGAGTGTATGTTCCTTGGTTCTTTGTCTCGTCACAACAAAGATTTGGAGCGAGGGACATTAAAGCCTTCGGCGCTTCACAGCTCTTGTGTCTTGGACAAACCGTGTTATAGCTCTTAAGCAAATCAGTGTTACAGCTCTATTTTATTTAGAAGATAGCAGGAGAGAGAGAGTGAGAGAGAGAGAGAGCGCACGCATGCACGCGGGAGAGAGAGAGTCCGTGAGAAAGTGCTTTGGCTCCTCCTTTTATATGTTTTTTTTCTCCACCTGGGCCTGCCCTATGCAAATTGGGCTTAGCCAGGAGTGCTGTTTGTTCTGCCTGAAGTCTTCACTCTGGTCCTTGGCCCTTCGTTCGACCTTCCTTGTCTTTTAGCCACCGCCATTTTGGACTCCTTTTCCCTATTCTATCTACCTAACATTCCCCCCTCAAGAGATGGGAGGCCCAGTTCTTTGGGATTAGGGGTGTCGAGGTCTTTATGGCTACTTCCTGCTGAACTGGGATGGTGAGGGGCATTGGGCCTTCCCCTCTTGCTAGTCTCAATCCTCAGAGTCCTTATAGCAGTGTCCAAGGGTGTGTGATATTTTCCGTGGTCAGCTGTAGTTTTATATCTTTGTTGAACTGGCACTGCATGTTGTAGCTGGTTGACCTGGGCAGAGACAAAACAGGTTAGACAATTGACAGTACATGGAATAATCATAACAAGGACTAGTAGGGACATTGGTCATTTTTAAATTCACATGGCCAGGATGGCTCAAGTCCCTCCTTGTTCAGGGATCAGAAGATCTATCTCCTGTCTGTTTTGGAGTACAGTCTCTGTCAAGCTGTGTTGGCTCTTCAGAGTTATCCTGAGAAATTTTATCCCCAGAAACCAGATTTTGGGGGTGTTCTTTAGAATGACACTCACTGGTAGTTCTGAATAGGTATCTGAGATCTCCCAGGGGCTCACAGGTGTATCGAGTGTCCTCTTCTGTTTTCTTCCATGGCTTGACTCATGAGTAGTGAATCCAGGAGTCATATCCTGGTACCTTAACTGCTGTGGGGGTAGAAAGTATTACAGGGTAGGGGCCCTTCCATGTGGGCTGGAGGTGAGCCTTTGGGGACCCATCTTTCCAGACTTTAATTAGGACTTGAGTTCCTGGAGCATATAGTGGTGACTCTTTAGATAATCTTTTGGGTCCTGGTTCATACCTCACAAGCATATATCCTGTTGGAATTGTCCAATGGCCATGGTATAAGACTGGAGGGTCTGAACCTCTGGATCTAGGAAGAGGTCATTGACATAAACAAAAGGTCTCCCATATAGCATCTCATAAGGACTAAGACCAACCTGTTCCTTAGGGGCAATGCGGGTGCATGGAGAGCTATTGAAAAAGCCTCCTTCCATCCCAGGGAGGTCTCTTGGGTTATCTTTTTTTTTTTTTTTTTTTTGAGGATATTCCTTCTTTTTATTCCTCCAGAAACAAGCAATTATTTCTTATCTATCAGGGGAGATCATTGAGAAAGGTGCACCCAGGAAAAAACAACAGCAACAACAACAACAAAAATACCAAAACCCTGAGGAAGTAATCTTTCACACTTAAAACATTTCTCATGGCTCTGTTTGTTATCATGAAGCAATCCTGTAAGGTAGTCTTAAAATCTTTTGAATTCTTCCTTACTGAGTTTCCCACTTCAAACAGGAAGCAGTTGAAGTTTCTTATAACAAAATGAAAATGATCAAAAACTAAGCAAAATGGATGTTGTTTGTTTAACAGTCGATCTGTTTATCACTGATTTTAAGAATTGATTGGCTCTTTCTACTTTTCCTAAAGATTGAGGCCTCCAGGCACAATGGAGATATTAAGTAATGCCCAATGCTTTCGAGACCCCTTGGGTAACCTTAGAAGTAAATGATGTCCCATTCTCACTTTGTAATGACCTGGGCAGACCAAATCTTGGAATGATTTAATGGAACAGTTTTTTTTACCACCTCCTCAGCCTTCTCAGTCTGGGTGGGAAAGCCTTCAATCCATCCTGTGAATGTATCTATCATAACTAATAGATATTTATACCCTTGAGAAACTGACATCTGGGTGAAGTCCATCTGCCAGTCCTCTCCTGGGTAGGCCCCACGTCATTGGACGGGCTGGGCCAGCTGGGATCTTCTAGCTCCTTGGGGGTTGTTTAATTGGCAAGTGGGACAAGAGGAGATCACCTGTCTTACAGTTGTTTGGAAGCTTGTTCCTCTGAAGGACCTTTCTAGTAATCTTTGGAGGGCCTTTTCTCCTAAATGAGTAGTGGCATGTAAGGAGTTAACCAACTTTCATTGGAGGTTCCCAGGCAGAAAAAGGAGTCCCTCCTTTTGGAACCACCCCATATGATCTTCTTAAAAGCCCTCTCTCTTAGCTTTAAGAGTCTCACCTTCAGTATATGAAGGAGTTTCTGGCAAATTAGTCTGTGGAACTAAGATGGCAATCCCTATTAGGTCATGGTTCTGTAATGCTGCTCTCCTAGCTGCCTGATCAGCTGCTTGGTTCCCTCGTACCACTTCCATGCTCCCTTTTTGGTGTCCTTTATAGTGGGAGACTGAAACCTCAGTGGGCAGTTGGACTGCCTCCAAGAGTCAAAGAATCTGATCACCATATTTGATTGGGGACCCTCAGGTGGTCAAGTGGCCCCTTTCTTTCCAAATAGCCACATGTGCATGTAGCACCAGAAAGGCATACTTGGAGTCAGTGTAAATGGCTATTCTTTTTCCTTTTCCCAGCTCTAAAGCTCGAGTCAGGGCTATGAGATCAGCTAATTGGGCTGAAGTACCTGGTGGCAGAGGCTTAGCCTCTATGGTCTCAAAATTGGAGACTACTGCATACCCGGCTCTTCTTTTTCCATCCAAGACAAAGCTGCTCCCATCAGTGTACCAGATTTCCTCAGGATTGGTCAGAGGATCTTCTGACAATCCCTCTCGGGGTTTTGTCCAGTGGTCCAAGGTTTCTAGACAAGAGTGAAAAGGGAGAGAGCCCTCAGGGATTGGTAGGAGTGTGGCTGGGTTAAGAACCTCACAAGGGGATATAGTGAGGCATAGATTTTCCATCAGCATTACTTGATATCTGAGGATTCTTTGATCAGACATCCATAAATGGCCTCTCCCATTTAGGAGTTGTTTTACTTGGTGGCTGGTAAAAATAGTTAGTTTTCCTCCGAAGGAGAGTTTTAAAGCATCTTCTATCATGATTGCAGTAGCTGCAAGATTTTGAAAGCAGGGGAGCCAGCCTCAGGTAGTTGGATCGAGCCTCTTGGGTAAGTAAGCTACAGGCTGGGGCTCAGATCCCAACCTTTGAGTTAACACTCCCAAGGCTATTCCCTCTCTTTCATGGACATAAAGTTGGGATACTTTTTCTGGATCTAACCTCAACGCAGGTGCCTGAGTTAAGGCCTGTTTTAGTGTAGCCTCTGCCTTCTTTTGAGGAGTTCCCCAAATCAGTGGGATTGAATCATCTCGTCCCTTTAAGCTTTCATATAAGGGCTGGGCAATTAGACCATAGTTGGGTATTCATATTCTACAATAACCAGTTAGCCCCAGGAAAGCTCCCAATTGTTTTTGAGTCATGGGGGAGGGCAACTGGATAATTCCTTGTACCCGATCAGAGGACAGCCTCCTAGACCCGTGTGTAATCTGAACTCCCAGGTAAGTGACCTTTGTCTCGACCATCTGTGCCTTAGCATGGGAGACTTTATATCCCCTTTCTGCCAAGAAGTTTAGAACCTGAATTGCATGTTGTTGGGCACTTTTCTCATCTGGAGAGCAGATTAGTAGGTCATCTACATATTGTAATATTTTCCCATTAGGTCCCAGGTCCAGATCTAGGAGATGCCAGCTAAGGGTCTGTCCAAACAGGTGGGGACTATCTCTTAACCCCTGAGGTAATACTGTCCAAGTCATCTGTTGGTGTTTTTCTCCTGGGGCCTCCCACTCAAAGGCAAAAAGATATTGGGATTCTTTAGCCAGTGGTATGCAAAAAAAAATGCATCTTTGAGATCCAAGACTATAAACCACTTGGCACTGGGTGGGATTTCTCCCAAGATTACATAGGGATTGGGTACTGTGGGATGGAGGGGGACTACAGCTTCATTTATGATCTGGAGATCTTGAACCAGACGCCAGGTTCCGCCTTTTTTCTTTACTGAGAGGATTGGGGTGTTACATGGCGAACTGGTGGGGACCAATAGCCCACAAGCAAGGAATTTATTTATTAAAAGCTGTAGTCCCTCCCGAGCCTCTCTTTTGAGAGGATATTGTTTCCGGTTAGGAAACCGAGTGGGATCTCGGAGGACAATGATGACTGGTTCAGCTTGGTGGGCTCGTCCAGGAATCCCCTGGTCCCACACCTGGGGGTTAATTTTGTCTTCCCATAGTTTTTGGTCCCTCTCTATTGAAGGTGTAATGGGTTCTTCAGTAGTAACCAGGAGCTGTAGAGCTCTAGGGGCTGAAAAACTTCCCATCACAAGGGTGGTCCCCAGTTTAGTGAGTATATCTCTTTCCAATAAGGGGGTAGGACACTCAGGGACCACCAGAAACTGGTGGGAAAATATTTGTCCATCCCAGCAACAAAGAAGTGCTCGGGTGAATCTTTTAGTAGTTGCTTTTCCTGTAGCACCCAAAATGGTACAGGTTTAGGAGGAGAAGGCTCCGGAGTAGGAGATCAAGACAGAGTAGGTAGGCCCTGTGTCAACTAAGAAATTCTTGGACCTACCTGCCACATCCAGTTGCACCCTTGGCTCCAGCCCCGTGATGGTTATCTGTGACAGGTGGGCTGTCTGGAGCCGGCCGCTTCAGTCCTCTTGAACCATCGTGAGGGTAGGCTTGGCCCTTGACCTTGAGGCTCTTGGGTCCCGATGGCAGAGTGCCACCCAATGTCCCAGTTGATGGCATTTGTGGCAAGCCATTCTAGGAGACTTGTCATGGTTTGGACACTCTTTGACCCAATGCCCCACCTGTCTACAGATCAGGCATTTGTCTCGTGCCTTGTCCTTCAAGGACTCGGGGTTTGCCATAGGGTTTCTCTGGAAGGCGGCCAGCATCTGGGCATGGCTTGTCTCTTTCTTTCTCTCCTTCTCCTGGGCCTTGGCCTCCTTCTCCTGTTCTCTGTTATAAAAGGTATTGGTGGCTATCTGGACCATCTCATCTAAAGAGGCAGCAGGGTTCTGCTGTTGTAGCTGTTGTAACTTAATTCTGATATCTGATGCACATTGTGACAGGAATTTGTCCTTTAAAATCACCGGTCCCTCGTAACAGTCTAACTCCAGGTTGATAAACTTTTGGAGTGCCTCTTTTAGCCTTTCCAGAAAGGCAATGGGGTTCTCATTGGGCTCCTGAGTTATTGCTGAGACCTGGGCATAGCCAATTACGTTTTGTTGGGCTGCTTTCAGTCCTGCCTTCACACAGATTAGAAAATGATCTCTTTCCCAGATGTGCTCAGGGTCATTATAATTCCAATTAGGATCGGAGGAGGGGACTGCAGTTTCCCCTACTGGGTATCTATCACTGGACAAGTGGAGCCCTGTTTCATACCTCCGGGCTTCCTTTAAGACCCTGGTATGTTCAGGATCAGATAAAATTTGACTAAATATGACCATGATGTTTTTCCATGTCAAGTCACAGGCCGAGGTAATATGTTGGAATGTATCTATATATTTGCCTGGGTCATCTGTATTGCTTGCCAGGTCTTGTTTGATCTGCCTTAATTCTAAGAGGGAGAAGGGCTTATGGACCCAGGTTGGTCTGAATTCTCCTCCAGTTTCAACTAAGGGACATACTCGAGCTGGCTTTTGTTGAGGAGATGCTCCCAGATATGGGGGCACGTTTGGGTATGAGGAAGGAGCACCAGGCAACTCGGGAGCTGTGGAAGGTGAGCCTTCACGAGGGGGTTCCTTTTCTTGGTTGCCTGTGCCTAACACCATTTGCCTAGTGGGCTCACTTTTAGGGCATACTACAATCCCATACTTAAGACAGAATTCCTTCATATCTCTTAGTCAGAAGAAAATTTGTACATAGGGGATCTCTGTCCATTTCCCTTGTCTTTTGCAGAATAATTCTAATTGCAGGATGGTATTGTAATTTTAAGTTCCATCCTCAGGCCAGTGTTCCTCGTCCCCCAGTGGATACTGTGGCCATGCAGTGGCACAAAAGAATTTCAAACTTCTCCTTAGAGCTAGAGGGTTGAACAGCTTCCATTTATCAAGGATGCATCTCAAGGGCGTCTGCCGGGAAGTAGATTGGTTATTTCACATCTGAAAGACAGTCATGACAGGGAGAAAAGAAAAAGGCCTCTTTCGATTTTTATGGGTGGACTTCCTTAGGGGTGAGTCTTTCTGAAGCTTATCCTACCCAGAACTGTTGCAACCTGAGAGCCAGGCGTCTCCTGGTCAGGGTGCAGATCCCCAGGCAGGCTGAGGCATGACAGCCTCCTAGAGATCGAATCCCTAGGCAGGTCGAGGCGTGACGGCCTCCCGAGAATTGGGTCCCTGGGCAAGTCGAGGCGTGATGACCTCCTGGGACCCCTGGGACTGGCGGATCCCCAAGCAGGTTGAGGCATGCCAACCTTTCAAAGACTGATCCCTAGGCAGGTCAAGGCGTGACGACCTCCTGGGACCCCTGGACTGGAGTTTGGGCGTCCCCAAGATCTCCAGTATGACCAGTGCTGGGTAGAATTAAGGGGTTTGTAACTCATTGTTAGTTTGCCCACCGTGGAAGGGAATTGATATGTAAGCTCATCCTAACTAGTACTGTTGCAACCTGAGAGCCAGGCATCCCCTGGTCAGGGTGCAGATCCCCAGGCAGGCTGAGGCATGACAGCCTCCTAGAGATCGAATTCCCGGGCAGGTCAAGGCGTGACGGCCTCCCGAGTATTGGGTCCCTGGGTAGGTCGAGGCGTGACAACCTCCTGGGACCCCTGGGACTGGCGGATCCCCGAGCAGGTTGAAGCGTGGCAAACTTTTGAGGACCAGATCCCTAGGCAGGTCAAGGCGTGATGACCTCCTGGGACCCTCAGACTGAAGTTTGGGTGTCCCCAAGGTCTCCAGCGTGACCAGTACTGGGTAGGATCATGGGGTTGGATATTATAGAGTATTTCCCTCCCAAGGCCAGCTATTTTCTGGTTGTCTCTCCAGAAGATTGTAGAGGTAACCTTGTGGGTCTGGATGGGGCTCAGGAAAAGAGCATGTAACAGGAGGGAAGGAGGCAGAGCACAACCTTTGAAAGAATGACATGGCAAAAGGGTATAATGTAAACCAATTAAAATCAATTGGGTCCAAGATGACAAGTCAAATTCAAGTAAACCTTATTCCCCAATCTATAAGACAACAGACACACTCAGATGTGACAGGACAGCTCCAGTTCAGTCCCTAAGTCATGTCCGACTCTTTGTGACCCCATGAATCCCAGCACGCCAGGCCTCCCTGTCCATCACCAACTCCCGGAGTTCACCGAGGCTCACGTCCATTGAGGCAGTGATGCCATCCAGCCATCTCATCCTCTGTCGTCCCCTTCTCCTCTTGCCCCCAATCCCTCCCAGCATCAGAGTCTTTTCCAATGAGTCAACTCTGCGCATGAGGTGGCCAAAGTACTGGAGTTTCAGCTTTAGCATCATTCCTTCCAAAGAAATCCCAGGGCTGATCTCCTTCAGAATGGACTGGTTGGATCTCCTTGCAGTCCAAGGGACTCTCAAGAGTCTTCTCCAACACCACAGTTCAAAAGCATCAATTCTTCGGAGCTCAGCCTTCTTCACAGTCCAACTCTCATCCATACATGACCACAGGAAGAAGCATAGCCTTGAGTAGCCGGAGCTTTGTTGGCAAAGTAATGTCTCTGCTTTTGAATATGCTATCTAGGTTGGTCATAACTTTCCTTCCAACGAGTAAGTGTCTTTTAATTTCATGGCTGCAGTCACCATCTGCAGTGATTTTGGAGCCCAGAAAAATAAAGTAGGACACTGTTTCCACTGTTTCCCCAACTATTTCCCATGAAGTGATGGGACCGGATGCCATGATCTTAGTTTTCTGAATGGTGAGCTTTAAGCCAACTTTTTCACTCTCCTCTTTCACTTTCATCAAGAGGCTTTTGAGTTCCTCTTCACTTTCTGCCATAAAGGTGGTGTCATCTGCACACCTGAGGTTATTGATATTTCTCCCAGCAGTCTTGACTTCAGCTTGTGTTTCTTCCACCCCAGAGTTTCTCATGATGTACTCTGCATAGAAGTTATGCAGACAATATACAGCCTTGACATACTCCTTTTCCTATTTGGAACCAGTTTGTTGTTCCATGTCCAGTTCTAACTGTTGCTTCCTGAACTGATACAGATTTCTCAAGAGGCAGGTCAGGTGGTCTGGTATTCCCATCTCTTGAAGAATTTCCCACAGTTTATTGTGATTCACACAGTCAAAGGCTTTGGCATAGTCAATAAAGCAGAAATAGATGTTTTTCTGGAACTCTCTTGCTTTTTCCATGATCCAGCGGATGTTGGCAATTTGATCTCTGGTTCCTCTGCCTTTTCTAAAACCAGCTTGAACATCAGAAAGTTCACAGTTCACATATTGCTGAAGCCTGGCTTGGAGAATTTTGAGCATTACTTTACTAGCGTGTGAGATGAGTGCAATTGTGTGGTAGTTTGAACATTCTTTGGCATTGCCTTTCTTTGGGATTGGAATGAAAACTGACCTTTTCCAGTCCTGTGGCCACTGCTGAGTTTTCCAAATTTGCTGGCATATTGAGTGCAGCACTTTCACAGCATCATCTTTCAGGATTTGAAATAGCTCAACTGGAATTATATCACCTCCACTAACTTTGTTCGTAGTGATGCTTTCTAAGGCCCACTTGACTTCACATTCCAGGATGTCTGGCTCTAGGTCACTAATCACACCATCGTGATCATATGGGACATGAAGATCTTTTTTCTACAATTCTTCTGTGTATTCTTGCCATCTCTTCTTGATATCTTCTGCTTCTGTTAGGTCCATAACTTTTCTGTCCTTTATCGAGCCCATCTTTGCATGAAATGTTCCCTTGGTATCTCTAATTTTCTTGAAGAGATCTCTAGTCTTTTCCATTTTGTTGTTTTCCTCTATTTCTTTGCATTGATTGCTGAGGAAAGCTTTCTTATCTCTTCTTGCTATTCTTTGGAACTCTGCGTTCAGATGCTTATATCTTTCCTTTGCTCCTTTTCTTTTCACTTCTCTTCTTTTCACAGCTATTTGTAAGGCCTCCCCAGACAGCCATTTTGCTTTTTTGCATTTCTTTTCCATGTGGATGGTCTTCATCCCTGTCTCCTGTACCATGTCACGAACCTCATTCCATAGTTCATCAGGCACTCTATCTATCAGATCTAGGCCCTTAAATCTATTTCTCACTTTCACTGTATAATCATAAGGGATTTGATTTAGGTCATACCTGAATGGTCTAGTGGTTTTCCCTACTTTCTTCAATTTCAGTCTGAATTTGGTAAAAAGGAGTTCATGATCTGAGCCCCAGTCATCTCCTGGTCTTGTTTTTGTTAACTGTATAGAGCTTCTCCATCTTTGGCTGCAAAGAATATAATCAATCTGATTTCGGTGTTGACCATCTGGTGATGTCCATGTGTAGAGTCTTCTCTTGTGAAGACACAAGACACAGTCAAAAGAGGGAGGAGTGAGTGATTCCCCAATGGCTGGGATGATCCTCTCACTCATTAGCATATGAATTCCACCCCCTCACAAAACCTGCTGCTTCTGCTAAGTCACTTCAGTCATGTCGGACTCTGTGCCACCCCATAGACGGCAGCCCGCAAGGCTCCCCCGTCCCTGGAATTCTCCAAGCAAGAACATTGGAGTCGGTTGCCATTTCCATCTCCAATGCATGTAAGTAAAAATTGAAAGTGAAGTCGCTCAGTCGTGTCTGACTCTTAGGGATCCCATGGGCTGCAGCCTGCCAGGCTCCTCTGTCCATGGGATTTTCCAGGCAAGAGTACTGGAGTGGGGTGCCATTGCCTTCTCCATCACAAAACCTAGCCAGACCTAATACTGTGGCCCCAGCCCTTGCCCTCGGCAATGGTTTGCACCCTGAAGAGTGGCTTCTCTCTGGATCCTAAGAAATCCACATCTTATCGCTTTGTCTCACAATGAATTTTTTCAATGAGACATCAGAGCCTGAGTTTCATTAGTTTTGGCCAGGCTTGAGTCCCGGGAGAGAGCTGAAGGACAGGAGGAAAAAGCAGTGGGAAAAACATGCCAAGGAATCCCCTTCATAGCCCGCTGGAAAATTTGCTAAATATCTGACTGGTGCTCACAGTTTAATTGGTCTGATCCTTGGCACAGAGAAGAGAAAGGACAGAAGAGCCCCCACCGACTTGTGTAACAGCTACTGGGGCTCAGCAGATAGCGCCTTTGGGACATGCTGAGGAGTAGCCTTTCCAGAGTCCCTCAATTGTGCCCCCTGCCACCTGCCTGTTCGCGGAAGGTTCGAGGAACCAAGAAACAAGAGATTGTAAAGGTCCCTCCAGCCACAAGAGCGAGGACCTCTTACCTTAACTGGAGGTCTTCTGGAATCTGACTGGGCCACGTGAGCTTTCTGCTGAGTTTGTTTTTCACTGTCCCAGTTTCCAGCACGATGGGCCTTCCCCTGCACTGGGTTTCTTTGCCTTCCGCTTCTAGCTCCAGAGCTTCACTGGGTTGGGCTCCTGCTGTGCTTGGCCTCTTCCCCTCGGAGGTTGTTTCAGCCAGGTTAAGCCCGAGTCATGGCACCATAAATGTCACTCGAGTGTGTGTTCCTTGGTTCTTTGTCTCGTCACAACAAAGATTTGGAGCAACGGACATTAAAGCCCTGGGCGCATCACAGCTCTCGTGTCTTGGACAAACCGTGTTATAGCTCTTAAGTAAATCAGTGTTACAGCTCTATTTTATTTAGAAGATAGCAGGAGAGAGAGAGTGAGAGTGAGAGAGAGAGAGAAAGAGCACATGCACGTGAGAGAGAGTCTGTGAGAAAGTGCTTTGGCTCCTCCTTTTATAGGTTTTTTTCCTCCACCTGGGCTTGCCCTATGCAAATTGGGCTTAGCCAGGAGTGCTGTTTGTTCTGCCTGAAGTCTTCACTCTGGTCCTCGGACCTTCCTTTGACCTTCCTTGTCTTTTAGCCACTGCCATTTTGGACTCCTTTTCCCTATTCTACCTACCTAACAGTTGGACTCAAGAAAGAGACTGTAAAAAAAAAAAAAAAGAATTTTGTGAGAAATCAAGATTAAATTGCAATGTAGAAAAAAAGGGATAGGGGACTTCCTTGTTGGTCCGGTGGTTAAGAATCCACCTTGCAACACAGGGAACACGGGTTCAATCCCTCATTGGTAACTAAGATCCCACCTCTGGAGGAGCAACTGACACCCCCCACTGCAGTGAAGAGCCCAGGGAACACAATGAGAGATTCCTGTGCCACAGCTGAGACCTGATACAGCCGAAGTAACTAAGTAATTTAAATAATAATAATAAGGATAGGAGAAACAAACATTGCATGATTTCACTTACATGAAATACAAGAAGAAGATTCACAGAGGCAGAGTATATTAAAGGATATCAGTGGCAGACGGAAAGGAGGATGAGGAGTTATTAATGGGTGCAAAGTTTCTGTTTGGAGTGATGAAAATGTTTTGGAAATATATAGCGATTATGCAATATTGTAAATACAAGCAATGCCACTGAGTTGTGCACTTAAAGTTGTTAAAGTGCCATTTTTTAAAAATGTAAACATTTGAGGAATATGGTCTCTGGAGCGTGAATAAAATGCTGTCAGAGAAGAGGAAATACTGTCTCAAAATGTTACTGAGAAATAAGAAAAACATAAGTAACCACAAAAAGACTTGGTATTAAACTTCCATTACAGGGATGAGGTATATAAGGGAGCTATTTGGGTGAACTGTGGACAGAAAAATCAACAGTGAAAGACATAGAGGACGAAGGGACAACAGACTGTGGTAACTTTTCAAAGTGGTTTTATTACTAATAGACTTATAGGAGATGCATGCTGGAATAGCCAGCACCCTCCACAAACTGAATTGAGGCAGCATCAATGTTTTCCTTTTACCTGCAACTCAGAGTTTCTTTCTCTTTCTTCGCCTCTTCTTTCTTAAGTGTGGGTATTATGAGATTTCTTTTCAGGTCATTAGAGTTTTCTCACAATTGTCCCCATAATAAAACAGAAGCTGATTTGTACTTAGTTTCCAAATACACAGAGGGAAAATATGACTTTGTCGATATAATTATTTTTAGGTCTCTGAATAATGTTCAGAAAAGTTCAGCTTCACTTCGGTCACATTATCCCAAAGGGAATTTCCAAACTGACAGAGATACTACAATAAATGTCTGCAGGTTAAATATCTCCCAGTTAAAGTTGCTTAGAAATCAGATAGGAACCTTGTGTTGTCTTTATTTTAATGTTCACCATAGAATATAATAAAAGTGTTATTTAAAGAGAAATAAAGAATAGTTGTCAACATAAATGATGGCACCATTTTGTTCTCTTAAATATTAAAATAAAACTGGGAAAAGCCTTTTGAATTTGCTTAAGAAAAAAGGTGGACACCTTACCTTAGAGACCAGGTAAGCTCTATTTTCAGATTTCTACAGAATTATTTGTATAATGACACATGTTACTACATAGGCATAGAATTTACTGGTTAATTTACATTATGGTACTGTGAAATATTACATGTAAGTGAGACTTAAGCCAAGTATCTGGTGAGTTGGACATGAGTTAACTTTACTTTAATCAATCCACAATTAATCACTGTTGCTAGATCAATATGTTTATAGAATTTGTTATTTAAATATAATGAACATTTGCCCCTTGGCTAATGTTTTTTAGAAAACTTTAACCACATTTTCATACAGTCAACATTTGAAACTATTGCTCTATCTACCTGGTAATACAGAGCATTTCTTTCATGATTACATATTTTTTGTACAATTCATGTGTGATAACTTACCCTTCCTATGTAAATTGCATTAAGTAATAAAAATGACAGTGATAAACATTTTTTCATAACTTGGGGAATGTTAAAGGGAAGCTAGTAAAGCAGAACTCGGTGACTTATATTTCAGTAAAGGATACAGAAAAT
Source organism: Bos grunniens (assembly GCF_055505025.1). NCBI lineage: Eukaryota > Metazoa > Chordata > Mammalia > Artiodactyla > Bovidae > Bos > Bos grunniens. The sequence goes on along the minus strand of NC_141179.1, from coordinate 79,050,755 downwards.
CTGTTAAGGAAAAACTCAAGAAGTACAGAGTATGTTAAATCACTCTGCTCTTACTTTCTGTTAATTGCCTGAATGTGCCATATCTGTAGCTTGAGTTTCTCATTCCTGTATTTAAAAACACCACTTATTCTATTACAATTTGGCCAAGACAGGGCTATTAAAATAGGAGGTTAATGAAGATGATCTGAATAAATATTCAGAATAAATGAAAGAGTGGCTAATAGAGCGTGGTCAGATTTAGTTCTGTACATTTTGGAGACCACCCAGGTTGGAGACAACCAAGGTTTTAGGGCAAGTGACTGAGTTTTAATATATAAGACGACTCTTAAGCGTGTAGTCTCCACAGTAAGCCAAGGGAGTGAGAAGTGGGGAAAGGTTACAGGGATGAATTTAGATGACCTTCAAACGATTTTTTCTAATAGAATACTAGCAAAAATCAGAGAGCAATTCTAAGGTGATCTTTCTGAGTCTCTATCATTCTGAAGTAAATTTTGTTATAAACGTTCTGTGTTTTTATGTCTCTTAAATACATGACAAAATAATTATAATGATAATGACATGTAATTAAAATGATTTTTCATTTCATTCTATCAAATATTGAAATAAAATTTATTTATTTGACAAATACATACTGGAACTTAAAATAATCAAAGTATAGAGTGAGGATATAATGGGAAAGCTAACAGAACTAATAATTTAATTCATGATGAGACACAGTGCCATATAATTGATTAAATGAGGAATGTATTGTATAATCAAATCCTTCATAATTCATCATTATCCAGTCACAATCTTACTATGGGAGAACTAGGTAACTAACTTACTAAATGGGAATTTCAATAAAGCCTCCTAGATGATTTTAATCTTTTTTCCACCACAATTCCTGACACCTAGTAATTGATAACTGGTTAATAATTTTCCGCACATCCAAAAGAAATGAGTTTTATTTTCCTTTCCTTAGAGATTAAACAAGTAAGATGGCTCAGAAAGTTTATATAATCTGTTCCAAAGTCAAGTGTTCACTATTCAACATAGATTTGAATGGCATAAATTTTGTTTGGTTTTGTTTTTCATTATGTCCAGGTTAGGGAGAAAATGAGGCACTGGCCCTAACTCTCACCAAGATACGATTGTTTTAGAGAGATAAGCTAAAGCACTTAATAGCAAAAAATATGAAGCAAGGTAGATAGTTCTAAGAACCACAAGACATAGAGTATTTGAGTAACCATGGCATGGTGGGCTGTAGGTAGTGAACTCTACCTGGAAGTTGCAGATTTCACAGTTTAATACACCGTGATAGTACTGAGCAAAGATTGGTTTGAAACTGCTGGTCCAGGTTCACTACTTCAGGGAATCATTAGCGATTCCAGAGAAGAATACTTAAGTTTGAAGTACAGATGATGGAGCCTTCTATATACCTGGACTGGATAAAGGGAATTTAAAATATCAGGCTATAAAGGATCCAGGGAAAAGGAGAGCTGGAGGAGTTGTGTTTCTTTCTGAGACTGGATCAGTTAACCTTAAATGAAATGAGAGACAATAACCTGGAGGGAAGTTGTAAGTTTATTCTAATTTGTTTGGAAAATAATAGTCAGCAACATCCAGCCATTGATTCCTCAAAATTTACATCGGAACCATGGACAAAGAGTTAGGGTCTAGCAGAGATCCTTAAATATATAGTTTAACTCCCGTTGCTTATTGATGCTTAAACTGAAATACAAAAAAGGGATGTGGCATACTCATGCCAACAAGTTAGAAAATAGTACAATGAGATGAAGGAGACAATATTTTGCTTCATTTTCCTAATAGTCCAGTATTTTAAAGAATATCTTCTGTTGATATAATTATTAATTTAAAAAAATATGAATATGATGCTTGTAGACATATAAGTCACACTTTCTTATTTCCCATAGAAATAACTGAAAATAGGGAAAATGCTTTCAAGTTGTTCAGGAATATAGATTATAGTTTTGAGTCATGCATTATACAGCTTTTATATTTTAAAATGCAAATTAATTTATAGGTAATTTTCACATACTCCCTCTCTTTCTAATGGCCTAGACTGAGTGCATTTTCAAGATTAAATTTTTTTTAAATAATTTTCAATTTGCCTGAAATATTCAAGTATTGGTAAGACAAAAGAATCTGCATTTTAAAAGTTTTTGTTTATTTTCTTGGTAATTCATAATCATTTCATTGATTTTCCACTTTTAGTCTGCAAACACACTTACCAAAATGGCATTTACATTGTATTTTTCAAATATGATTTGACCTGCTATCTGATAAAGAATCTCAGAGGTAGGATTCTAGATAAATCATAAGGGAAAAAACACTGAGAAGATATGTTAATTGATCAATTCATGCAGTAAGTCAAATATTAAATAAAGAATAACCTGTGATTGAATATATAACTTATAGTGTTTCCCACCAAATCAGAAGAATATAATTTAGGGGAGAAGTTAGAACAGAGCCCTGCATTCTTTTAAATTATTGGGAATTATTTTAAAAGCCTAAAATGTAGCTGTTAGTTGAATGAGATGGCTTATTTCACTACAAATATTCTCTCTTCACTATTCAGTTGTTACATATTTAAGTGTCATTTTGTGGCCATTGGTGATGACTCTCATACACTAGATAGATTTGCAGATTTTCTCTCCCAAACCCTACTTTATGTACACAGATTCAAATGGCAATTTCACTGAAAATTAAGAATAAGGAGAGGAGCGTTACAGATTTGAAAATAAATTGGGAATATATTGGTTCTGAAGTTTGGAGTAAATGAAATAAAATATTTTAAATACTAAGGTCTTGTGTTTTATATAGTTGAAGTAGAGAATTTTGTTGTGATTTAGTGAAATGATTAATTCTCAGTAGTTCTCCCTAGTCTATGCTTCTTGAACTTCTGCCAATAGAAAGGTATTGGTTTGTTCAAAGGTGTAATAGTTATAAGCATATTATTAGAGCTGGTCTTACATTACTTTACGGCAGTGTTTAGGAGGAGGAGGTAAAAATAACAGGAATGGAAGAGAGAAAAGCCAGCCTGAGTTACTAAGACATGTGATGTAGAAACAGAAAGAAGCAAACATTTTCAGGATGACTGATTATTAGGAAGAGTTGAACAGCTTGAGTACATTGATTAGAAAGAAACCAATTTATGCAAGTGAGTAAGACACTGTATGAGACTAAAATTCTAACCTCAGTTCAACTGAACTTAAAAGCCAATGGGTACTGATAAGTATTATTTAAAAAAACAACAGTGTCACAGTAAGTTGAAAACTAATATTTTTAAACTTGGATAAATAAATTTATAAAATTCTGGTTTAAAAAAAAATAAAAATAAATAAAATTCAAGTGAAACCTACTATTAACCTCAAATGCCTTACTGAATGTAAAAGACAAATATTTTTAAAGTTTGTGATGATACCTTTTGAAAAAATAGAGGTAATTATACTTTGCTTGTTATCCTTTTGACTATAAAATATAATATTCTATCTGTAAATTAATCACATTGGTAAATTAGGTACAACAGATATATAGCTGGTTTTGGCCATGGCTATATACCTCATGATTCCAAATTGGTTGATTTTTTCTATTTATCACATTTCCACCTAGGATAGATGGAAGGAAATTTCTCATATATAACATCCACATATAAGTGCTTTTTATTTTCTCTCAAGGTTTCATTCTTGTGTCTATTTTCTCAATAACAAATAGTGAGAAAAAGAAAAGGATGACTGATTTTTTCTACAGCACCAGTTCTTGAATTCTACCAGGACATAATATCCAGTTATGTTCAATACTACATGCTAATAGAATGGTTGCATAAATATGCTGCATTCTACAGCATATTTATATCAGGTATCAAAGTTGTTTATCAGGAATTAATATTTTCCAGAAAGGGACAAAACGAATGCAAGGAAAGCCTTTCAAAATAAAAATCAAATCTTTTTCTTCAAGTTTTGAATGCTTTCCATTTTAAAATGCCCATGACAAGGAATAATACACATCATCATATTTACATATTTATAAAGATTGATAACTAATTTCAGGTGGCTACAAACTGCTCTGAGTCATGGAAAATAGGAATAACATCACAGAATTTATTCTCCTAGGACTTTCTCAGAAAAAGGAAATTGAAATTCTCTGTTTTTTCCTGTTCTTACTTTGTTATATTGCAATTCTGATTGGAAACCTACTTGTCACGATTTCCATCGCCTCCAGTCAACTTATGAAACAGCCCATGTATTTCTTTCTGAGTTACCTCTCCCTCGCAGACCTTTGTTACACCTCCACTGTGACCCCCAAGTTGATCACTGACTTGCTGGCAGCAAAGAAGACCATATCTTACAACGGCTGCATGACACAGCTCTTCACCATGCACTTGTTTGGGGGCATCGAGGTCTTCATCCTCACAGGAATGGCCTATGACCGCTATGTGGCCATCTGCAAGCCTTTGCACTACACTCTGATCATGACCAGACAGAAGTGTGGGGCCATGATCGCTGCTTCCTGCGCTGGGGCGTTCCTTCATTCCTTTGGTCAGTTCCTCCTGGCCATCTTTTTACCCTACTGTGGCCCCAACGAAATAGATCATTACTTCTGTGATGTGTATCCTTTGCTGAAGCTGGCCTGCACGGATACCACCAGAATTGGTCTCCTCGTCATCGCCAATTCGGGCCTCATGGGCCTGGTGACTTTTGTGGTCTTGTTGATATCCTATGCTGTGATCTTGTACACTGTCAGGTCCCACTCTGTAGAGAATCGCCACAAAGCTCTCTCCACCTGCAGTTCCCACATCACTGTGGTGGTCCTCTTTTTTGCTCCTTTATTCTTCATTTACATTCGACCAGCAACTACTTTACCAGAAGACAAAGTGTTTGCTCTTTTTTATACTATCATTGCTCCCATGCTCAATCCTCTAATCTACACGCTGAGAAACATGGAGATGAAGAATGCCATAAAGAAACTCTGGTGCCATATTGCAGTAAGAAAGGAAATGAACTAAAAGATACCTCTGATTTTCACCACTGAACTTGTCGAATATATGAATTTTCTACACTGAAGACTTTAAAATGTATAATAATTGCCTTATATGCTTTTTTGTTTCATTTTGTTTTAGCAATATATAGATTTAAGTATGAACAAAAGCTTACAACTCCCTGGATTTATCCAGACTCTCTGCTGTGTGCTCTTTTCTAGTTTTCTTGTTTTCTTATTTATATCTCCTCTTCCCCTTTGATCTTTTGGCTGTGTAATCAATTTAGATATTTAGCAGTAGACTATGAAAGGTATCATGTAATACAAATCAACACTGAGAACCCATAGAGCCCATTCTTGTATGTGACTCTATTCAATAAAGCCAATTCTGGGTAGCAATGATTTAAAAGATAATTCCAACATTTTACTTGCATCATTTAAAGAATATTCTAAAAGACCAAATTTGGGGCCTGCAACTATATTTCTTAAAAATATAGCTTTCTACTCTGATAATTTTGTAGCCAGTGGTAATCTGGAGCTTCTCATATGTACAACACCAGTACTCTTACCTAAGTCCCACATCAATCTCTTTTCTTTTGTTCAAAGGAACTGTCTCTCCCAACTCTGTCCATGTAAATGTGAACTGCAACTCTGGCTAATTCTAGCACCTGATAGTATATATTTGTTATGGGCATGTGTTCTGGACCCAGAATTGCTTACTAACTATGAGGACTAGGACATATGCTCAATAAACCATCCATCAAGTGATAATAATAGCCCAGCACACAGTCTAGTGAGGATATGTGCAGGACTGAAACACTGCTTGGTCACACAGTAAGTGCTCAACACATATGAGCTATTTTATTGCCCAGTCTCCTATTATGCTCAGAAATGTAACCATTCTGATAATAACTTTCTTTTGGAGCAGTGAGGGTGTGAGAATGGGGCTCATATTAATGTCATGCTCCTATTACTAGGCTTCCCTGGTGGCTCAGACAGTAAAGAATCCATCTGCAATGTGGGGGATCTGGGTTCAATCCCTGGGTTGGGAAGATCCCTTGGAGGAGCGCGTGACAATCTGTTCCAGTATTCTTGCCTGGAGAATCCCCATGGAGAGAGGTACCCAGCAGGCTACAGTCCAGGGGGTCACAAAGAGTAGGACATGACTGAGTGACTAAGGACAACACAGTGTGCAATGGGCACCTATTACTGGTGAAATTATTTTTTTCTTAGAGTGGGCAAGTGGAGAATATCACTTAAAGTCAATGGTCACATCTTTGGCACTGTTAAAGTTAATGGCAGTTTTTTCAGTAGGAATTGAAAGCCATCCTGGAGCACCTTTGCCCAATGTCAGAAATTACTAGGAGCAAGATCAAGCCACTAGATAAGTGATTAAGAATGGGTAGAATCTCAAAAGTCTTTTAAAAACTTCGTGGATATGATGTACTTGCATGAGAATTTATTTTCAAGTTGTAGAGAGAGCCATGTTAGATAAAAATGAGTTGTCAATGTTGAGGATTCTTAAAATGGGTTCATAATATAAAAAAGAAAAATACCATAGTTCTATTACTCAGTTTAAAATACCCAACAAATAAATCTAAAAATATTATGTGCTAGAAATTCTTATAGAAAGATCCTAACATATTTGCTTGTTGTTGTTTTAAACCTAGTTCTTGACAGCTCTCTGAAAACTCCTGGATAGGGCATGCACAGTATACATGTCAGAGAACATAACAGAGCAGGAAACTGAAAGATCACCTTCTGGTGTGATATAAGCAGGGTCTTTAATAAGAAGACCAGCCCGCCCTCAAAATTTCCCTCTGCTTCAGAAGCCCTATCCTCCAACCAACCAAACTTGTATTATTGAAAAATAAAACTTCAAAAATTAACACAAATGTTTCTGTTTTATATTTATTCTTGAAATAAAATTTGTGAATGTGGATTATTAAAATACTTGGAGTCTGCAGCAACATGAATGGACCAAGAAATTATCTTACTAAGTAAAATAAGTCAGACAGAGAAAAACAAATATCTGCAATCACTTTATGTGGATTCTAAAAGGAAAAAAAATTACACAGATGGACTTATTTACAAAACAGAAAAAGACTCACAGACACAGAAAACAAACTTATGATTACCAAAAGGAAAAGGGGAGGGGAGGGATAAATTGGGAGTTTGGGACTAACAGATACAGGCTACCAAATATAAAATAGATAAACAACAATGATCTATTGTACAGCACAGGAAACGATACTCAATATCTTGTAACAACCTATAATGAAAAGTAATCTGAGATGGAAAATATACATACATATGAACACACATATATATGAATTGAATCACATGACTATATACCCGAAACCAATACAACATTGTAAATAAACTATAGTTTAATAAGATAAGCAAGCAAACACTTCATTGTCAATATCAGTCATTAACCAGGGAATTATGATTTAACTCCTTCACTTTTGCACTGTGATCTCCTCCCTTCTCAGCTTTTCAAGAGCATCAGCCATATTTCTCTCTTCAGTTGGATCATTAATAGCACATATGATATCAAGAAAGAACAGTGAGATTCTTTGTAATTTAGTGAGTGACCTTACTAGTTCTTGCATTCAGGCTATTATCTACCTTTCATTATTTTTGGCTAAGATGTTTTACAACTCAAAATAGAGAAGTTGACTCACACAAAATAATATCAATGTCAACAATGTCTGGCCATAGAAATTCAAACTGTGTCAGGTGAAGTGCAAGTAATGACAGCCCTTTGGATACTTGGCTAGTTTTGCATCAACTTATAAATTCATTTTAGCACTCCTTACTGATGATAAAGATGTGGTGAACTGTTGCCTGAACTGGTGGTAACATCTTACTGGTTTGTACACTAAATATTAGTAATAAATTCAATAGAATCTTTGACGTGTCCATCATTTGCATAAAAATTCAATTATATTTTCTTTTAAAATGTATCCTTTGACAAATGGTAAACTTTAAAGAAACTATAGAAATAGATCCATTCACAGATACCCATTGACTGTTTAAAAAAATTCAATGGTACATGAAAAGATCTTAGAAGCTTTCAGACAAAAAAAAGATTAAGTAAATTTTTTAACGGAGAAGGCAATGGCACCCACTCCAGTACTCTTGCCTGGAAAATCCCATGGATGGAGGAGCCTGGTAGGCTGCAGTCCATGGGGTCGCCAAGAGTCGGACACGAATGAGCGACTTCACTTTCACTTTTCACTTTCATGCATTGGAGAAGGAAGTGGCAACCCACTCCATTATTCTTGCCTGGAGAATCCCAGGGGTGGGGGAGCCTGGTGGGCTGCCGTCTATGGGGTCGCACAGAGTCGGACATGACTGAAGCGACTTAGCAGCAGCAGCAAATTTTTTAAAAGATGAATTCAGTCGTATGATTTCAACTTTTCAACAAATATTATTACTACATTTTCAGGTAAAAAATGGATGAGAAAATACAATCGTCTTATGAAATTACATAAAGTAAAATTTAAGAGGCAACTCCATGGACTGCAGCCCACCATGCTCCTCCATCCATGGGATTTTCCAGGCAAGAGTACTGGAATGGGGTGCTATTGCCTTCTCTGAAGGAATAAATATCTGTATAACATAAAAATGTCCAAGATTTACACTTGACTAAAACTTCTATAGATTCTTGTTTATTTCATTGTCTGTCTCTTTCCTTAGTCTCCAGCCTCACTGAGGAAAAAGGCTGTTTTGTTCACCACTAAATACATTCTCTAGGGCTTCCCTGGTGGCTCTGTGGTAAAGAACCCACCTGCCAATGCAGGAGATGTGAGTTTGATCCCGGGGTCAAGAAGTTCCCCTGGAGAAGGAAACTGAAACCCACTTCAATATTCTTGCTGGAAAATTCCATGGACAGAGGAGTCTGGCAGGCTACATTCTGTGGATTTGCAAAAGAGTGGGACATAACTTAGCGACTAAACAACAAATGCATTCTCCGTAGTATGTTTTGTCCAAGTCAGATCTTTTAGAATTAAGAGATAGTAAATATTTTTATATGAATAAATTTATGAGACCATTTTATTTTTGTTATAGTTCTTTTAAAAATATTTTTTCTGTAATATACATATGGAAAATTCAATCAGAAAAAGTATATCTTTTTAGAAAGGAGTTTGCCTTACAAAGATAAATTGGGAAATTGTCTGCACATCTGCAAGAGAGTCCATGGGGGCATGTGAGCTTCCAAAAAAAAAGCATGGGGTAAAGCATAGGAATCTTTTCCAGGCATCAGCCAGAAATTATAATGCCCTAACAAGCTTTTTTTTGTTTTCTCCCCAGGAAAAATTAATTCTTAAATCCTGGGTCTACTCTCTAAACTTTTAATTCTAGTTGTAGGGTTCTCAATATTTCCCATGGCAGCTCACTTCAGTCTGCCTCAGCTAACTGATTCTGTCCTGTCCTGACAAATAAGTATTATATACTCCATGTCCATAGTCATTATATACTCATTTCCTCGTAGTCTCCATGTCCCAGGTCTGATCTCAGTGGTTTGGATGTTGATGCAATAGGGAAATGCAATTAAGAACTTTGGCATATTTATTTATTAGGTAGAAATTGAGAAATTGAAGCTACAATTTACATCTTTGGTGAAGTATACTGATGGGAAATTTCTATATCTTCAGAGACTGAGACCTTTTCTATATTACACATTTTGTCAGAATTCTCCTTAAATGCCAATTTAACATCAAGAAGAATATATCATGTATCAGATCAGATCAGATCAGATCACTCGCTCAGTCGTGTCCGACTCTTTGCGACCCCATGAATCGCAGCACGCCAGGCCTCCCTGTCCATCACCAACTCCCGGAGTTCACTCAGACTCATGTCCATCGAGTTAGTGATGCCATCCAGCCATTTCATCCTCTGTCATCCCCTTCTCCTCCTGCCCCCAATCCCTCCCAGAGCATCAGAGTCTTTTCCAATGAGTCAACTCTGCGCATGAAGTGGCCAAAGTACTGGAGTTTCAGCTTTAGCATCATTCCTTCCAAAGAAATCCCAGGGCTGATCTCCTTTAGGGGTATATATGTATACAAATCTATGTATATATGTAACTTTTTTATAGAGACAAAGGTAAAATATCACAGACACATTTATTTTTTAGAAATGGAAAAACTGCATGCTAAAAAATAATCTCAAAATTAGTTCAATTTACCAAGTATATCTGTAACAGTGGAACTCACGAGTTCTCTTGTAAAATTTTACGCAATTAGAGATGGATTACTGCATGGAAATGATAACTTTTAAAATTCTGACTTTATCTTAGGTGTGAAGCCTCATAAGAAATCTGTCTGATGAGTTAAGCAGCTGGTAAGTTAAATCCAGTTCCTAATTATAATAGTGACTTTCCTTAAAATGAATATTTAAATCATTCTGATTGTATTTATAATCTAAGCCTTCTAACTAACCTTTGAAAAATTCCAGAAACTTTAAAATGCTATTTTTACTGTTTTGGAAAACCTGGCTTCAACTATCATGAATTGTGATTTGCACATGAGCTCTTAAAATTATCAGTGCCATGTCTCACAGCTATCAAAATATTACTAGATTTACTTGTCTTTTCATATTTCACAAATTTAATCATATTATTAGTCCTTTGGATTCCATTATGGAAAAAAGTTTAATATGAAGAAGAATGCACTGCCCCAGCAGATAAGTGGACAGTATTGCAGTGAAGGAACTGAAGATATATTAAAAAAAAAATAAAATCAAAGCACCAGTATGCTTCTAAGATTATGCAGAAGAAAAAATGTATGATGAAATTTTCAAACAAGCTATTTGAATGGATAATATTTAAGTGGTAGGTTTCTTTTTCCTAAGTTTAGTTGAGATGAAGAAAAATTAGGAGAACATAAACATCTGTCTAGTTTGGATAAGGTTAATTAATTCAAAAGAAAGAAAGAAAAAGGAACTGGCTGAAATAAGCAGTACATTTATGTTCAGAAATGTGGGGAAGTCAGCTCAACCCAGACCAAAGAGAAAGATTTTGCTTAATGATAGGATGTTTCCCCAAAGTGAGAAACCCCAGCCTTCAGGTAAGAAAGAGCAGATTGTTTACGGCAGGGAAACTGTGCTATGTCTTATCCACATTTTATCCCATGTTACAATATTACACATTTTAAATAAGCTATTCAAAATGTATAGTAAGAATAATACAATATACCCATTGATATGACAAATATAATGTCAATGACAATGAATATTTACTAAATGTTTTATCTTAATATATACCAGTTTCTGTCCTAAGCTGTTATATAAGTGAACTCATCATATCTTTACAGCAGATCTCAGAGTTAATTACAGTATTATTCATTTTATAGATGAAGAAGCTGAGGTTATATATTTTATCTGTGATTATGCTCCAAGTGAATTTTGGAGCCAGTATCTCATTCTATGTAGGTCCAGAACTCATAACCTTAATTACTAGAATCTACTACCACTCGAACAGTGTGAGGACCTCCTAAATTTATAACACTATGGGGGTTCCAAGAGGAAGGAGGGGAAACTTACATGTTTTTGAGCATCAAGTTCTATATATGTAACCTTATTTACATTCCACAGTAATCCTGTAAATTAGGCTGCTGCTGCTGCTGGTAAGTCGCTTCAGTCATGTCCAACTCTGTGCGACCCCATAGATGGCAGCCCAGCAGGCTCCCCCGTCCCTGGGATTCTCCAGCAAGAATACTGGAGTAGGTTGCCATTTCCTTATTCAGTGCATGAAAGTGAAAAGTCAAAGTGAAGTCGTTCAGTCGTGCCCAACTCTTAGCGACCTCATGGACTGCAGTCCACCAGGCTCCTCCATCCATGGGATTTTCCAGGCGAGAGTACTGGAGTGGGGTACCATTGCCTTCTCCACTGCATGCTTATTTTAAGGAAGAAGGAAAAAGTATTTAAGGAGGTGAAGACTCTTGCATTTGAGTATCAGAGCTGTGTGCTGAACACGACACTATCTCTGAAGTTTCTGATATTATTATTAATAATATTTCCTATCTTGTTCAGGGAAGGATAGTACAAGATACAATTCCTGAGATGGTGTACTTACATTTTCTCTGGGGCCTTGATGTTATAGTTAGTAATCATGTGTGTGTTATTTGCTCAGTTGTATCTGACTCTTTGTGACCCCATGGACTGTAGCCTACCAGGCTCCTCTGTCCATGGAATTCACCAGGCAAAAATATTTACTGAAATGTGTAGCCATTCCCTTCTCTAGGAGATCTTCCCAACCCAGGGGTTGAACCCTGGTCTCCTTCATGGCAATCAGATTTTTACCATTGGAGCCACCAGGGAAGCTCTTAGTAATTGTTGAGGATAGCCAATAATTATTAAATATATAGTACTTTACAGATATTGTTTTAAGAAATTTCATATTTAGAAACTAATTATTCAAAAATTCACCATATAAAGAAATATTATCTTTACCTTGATTTTACAGAGAAGTAAACTGAGGCACAGGAATTGTAATGAAATTGCCTCTGTATTTGTTACTTTCTATAGTCTCAATATATCAAGCAGAGAAGGGAAGGCAGGACAGAGGTAAACAGATGTCCTCCCCAAATTAATGGAGAATCAGAAGTCACACATTATTGCAATCTGGGGAGATCTTCAGAGATTATCTAATCGCTTTTATTTTATGAATGGGAGCCTGGGATCCTAGGGAATGAACAATTAAGCAACAGAATGGGAGGAATAAACTAGGTATTTTGCCTACTTATATAGTGTATTTACCAGATGATTACCTGAATACAGGTATAACTGCTTCTATTTTAGAGAACTGAAGAGATTCTTTTATATAGTCATGCATATTGTGTGGGTGAATTCTCTAAGAAATTAAGGGAAGAAGTGCTACATCTTGTTTATTGTATTGTGTTGGGGGGAACTATTTTGGAATTAAAGGAGCCCACTTCTCAGTATATTATTTCCAAACTAGGCAACTATAATTACAGTCTGATAAGACGTAACTCAAATAACTTCTGAATGATAATTTATTTTGAAAGGGGAGATAATCTTGCAAGAGAAATGTAGACAAATAGAAAAAGCAGAGCTGTAGATATATTAACCTAGAGATGCTACAAATAAAGTTTAAGAAGTATGAAAGTTTCATGTAATATTTCACATGAAGGAATTATTTCCTCTTAAAAGTCAAAATGGGTTATATGAGTCCACTAATAAAAATGATTTGTTCTTCAGTTTTATTGTGAATTACCTGACTAAAGGATGATGTATTATTCCTTCAAAATTATACCACATTGTTCACTTTCCGTTTTTTTTACTTAATTGATATTTATTTAACATTGACTCTGTGCCAAGCACTGCAAAATCCACCCACACACCCCACGCCAATTTTGTGATTTCATTAGAAACCACTTAATCAAACAAATTTTGTAGTTACCTCTATTTTACATCCTAAATTGGCACATGTGTGGATCACAATAAACTGTGAAAAATTCTGAAAGAGATGGGAATACCAGACCACCTGATCTGCCTCTTGAGAAATTTGTATGCAGGTCAGGAAGCAACAGTTAGAACTGGACATGGAACAACAGACTGGTTCCAAATAGGAAAAGGAGTTCGACAAGGCTGTATATTGTCACCCTGCTTATTTAACTTCTATGCAGAGTACATCATGAGAAACGCTGGACTGGAAGAAACACAAGCTGGAATCAAGATTGCCGGGAGAAATATCAATAACCTCAGATATGCAGATGACACTATCCTTATGGCAGAAAGTGAAGAGGAACTAAAAAGCCTCGTGATGAAAGTGAAAGTAGAAAGTGAAAAAGTTGGATTAAAGCTCACCATTCAGAAAACTAAGATCATGGCATCTGGTCCCATCACTTCATGGGAAATAGATGGGGAAACAGTGGAAACAGTGTCAGACTTTATTTTTCTGGGCTCCAAAATCACTACAGATGGTGACTGTAGCCATGAAATTAAAAGATGCTTACTCCTTGGAAGGAAAGTTATGACCAACCTAGATAGCATATTCAAAAGCAGAGACATTCCTTTGCCAACAAAGGTTCGTCTAGTCAAGGCTATGGTTTTTCCTGTGGTCATGTATGGATGTGAGAGTTGGACTGTGAAGAAGACTGAACTCCAAAGAATTGATGCTTTTCAACTGTGGTGTTGGAGAAGACTCTTGAGAGTCCCTTGGACTGCAAGGAGATCCAACCAGTCCATTCTGAAGGAGATCAGCCCTGGGATTTCTTTGGAAGGAATGATGCTAAAGCTGAAACTCCAGTACTTTGGCCACCTCATGTGCAGAGTTGACTCATTGGAAAAGACTCTGATGCTGGGAGGGATTGGGGGCAAGAGGAGAAGGGGACGACAGAGGATGAGATGGCTGGATGGCATCACTGACTTGATGCACGTGAGTCTGAGTGAACTCCGGGAGTTGGTGATGGACAGGGAGGCCTGGCGTGCTGGGATTCATGGGGTCGCAAAGAGTCGGACACGACTGAGCAACTGATCTGACCTGATCTGATCTGATGTCACCCCACTTAACACTATTAAATTAACTCTTTTTTTTTATTCTTGATAAATATAATTCCTTGCTTCCTCACAAAATAATTCAAATTATGTAAAAACTAGAACTTTGTCTAATTTATCACTGTATTCTTAGCTCTTAGAAGAATATTCAAAAAGAGTTGTATGTATTAAATGAAAATGATTTCAGTGGATCTCAAAATAACTTGTCTTTAAAAGGCATTGGTGCCATTTTAAGTAGATATTAGGTTTCCATTTTCTCATCAGTGATCAGTTTCATTGCTTTTCATTTCAGGTAACTTTCTTGAACATCAGATCATGGAAGATAGAAATAATGTTACTGAATTTATTCTCTTGGGACTTTCTACAGATAAGAAAGTCCAGATCCTCTGCTTTTTATTTTTCTTATTCTGTTACCTGGCTATTTGTTTGGGGAATTTGATCATCGTGATTTCTATTACTTGCAGTCAGCTAATCACCCAGCCCATGTATTTCTTCCTTAACTGCCTTGCACTCTCAGATATCTTCTACACCTCCACTGTGACACCCAAACTCATGACTGACTTACTGATGGAGAAAAATGCCATTCCTACAAAAACTGCATGACACAGCTTTTCAGCACACACTTCTTTGGGGGATTGAGGTCTTCATCCTCACAGGGATGGCCTGTGACCGCTATGTGGCCATCTGCAAACCTCTCCACTACGCCATCACCATGAACAGGCAAAGACATCACTCAATTCTCATGGCATTGGGTGCGGGGGGACTTCTTCATTCTCTTGGTCTCTTTCTCCTTGTGATTGTTTTACCTTTCTGTGGCCCCAATGAAATAGATCACTATTACTGTGATGTATATCCTTTGTTGAAACTAGCCTGCACTGATACACACAAAATTGGCTTTTTTGTCATTGCCAATTCTGGCTTGATGGGACTGGTGCTCTCTGTGGCTCTGACGGCCTCCTACATTTTGATTCTGTATAACGTGCGCACATATTCTGCAGAAAGCCGCCAAAAGCACTTTCCACCTGTAGCTCCCACATCACAGTCATAATCCTCTTTTTTGCACCTGTCATCTTTCTTTACATTAGACCTGCTGCAACATTACCAGAAGGTAAGGTGTTTACGCTCTTCTACACAATTATTGTTGTCATGCTCAACCCGTTTATCTACACACTCAGAAACATGGAGATGAAAAATTCCATAAGAAGAGTTTGGTGCAATAAAAGGTTCTGGGAAGGGAGGCTAATGATTTGAAGGTCATTCATCTTTGACCCCGGAGAAGGCAATGCCACCCCACTCCAGTACTCTTGCCTGGAAAATCCCGTGGGCGGAGGAGCCTGGTGGGCTGCCGTCCATGGGGTCCCACAGAGTCCAACACGACTTAGCAGCAGCAGCAGCAGCATCTTTGAGGCCAGTCTTTGCATCACTCCCTCTGTTGCTGATTCTCTCCTGCTAATGGGAAAATCAATCAATCAGTCAGAATGTGTAAAAGCCAAACCTTCAACAACAGCTTGCCTTCAGTGGTTCCTTCTTTATTTTCCTCTCAATGTGTTTTCCTTGATTTCACTTTTCACTAATATCCCCTTTGTTTAAAAAAAAAAGAAAACAAAACAAAACTTTTTACAGAGTCAAAACACACTGAAAAATATGGAGGGAGAGTGATCCTGCCTGTATTGAAGGCTAAACCTGAGGGAGACTTAGCTCTCAAAATACTTGGCCTCAAAGTATAAAAGGTAATAATATGTTAAAAGGTAAAAGACAGTTAAAGAATCCACCTACTAATGCAGGAGACACGGGTTCCATCCTTGGGCCAGGAAGATCCCCTGGAGAAGGAAATGGCTACCCACTCCAGTGTTTTTGCCTGGGAAAGTGCATGGAGAGAGGAACCTGGTGGGCTACAGCCCATGGGGATGCAAAACAGCTGGGCATGACTCAGCGACTACACAAAAACAAAAAGGTAGTTATAGGAAAACAGGAGCAGTCACATACTGCAAACTCCTTTCAGAACTATATACCTAGCCTCTTACCCTACAACTTTAGGTTTCTTTTAATCAAATACCTAGAGATTTTTTGTGTATTTGTGAACCACTATTTTTTTACTTAAGTGAAGAGAATATATAGATCTAAGTAGAACATAGTGTAAAGTCGAGTCTTATAGTCTACATGGTAAGTCTTATAGTCTGAAAAGCAAGTCACTGTGTGATCTGTTTGTGAAGTGACATTGTAAGTATTGAGGAAAATATACATTTTTACAAACTCATGCTATTTTAACTGGGTTTGACATTAAGTATAAAGGAATATACATTAAGGAATATACATTAAGGAATAAATAAACCACAATTGACTTTGCTGCAAAAAAGAAGAAAATGTGCTTAGATATATCTGACTCTGTGACCACATGGACTGTAGCCCACCAGGCTTCTCTGTTCATGGGGATTCTCCAGGCACAAATATTGGGGTGGGTTGCCATGTTCTCCTCCAGGGGACCTTCCCAACCCAGGGACTGAACCCACATTGCAGTCAGATTCTTTACTGACTGAGCCATCAGGGAAGCCCAAGAATACTGGAGTGGGTAGCCTATCCCTTCTCCAGGGGATCTTCCTGACCCAGGAATCAACCAGGTGTCTCCTGCCTTGCAGGTGGATTCTTTACCAGCTGAGCTACCAGGGAAGTCTAAACTATATATATAGGGTAGAGAGAGAAAAATGGAATTTTTGAACAATTATCTGATGGAATTTAATGGAGTTAAAACTATCTTTGAAGAAGTAAGATTCATTTACCCAACTATCTAATTTGCTGAAGAACTAAACCAGGTGTTCCTCAGTTTTATCTAGTCTGATAATCCCATTCCACTCTATTTTCTGCTTTGTCTACTATAAATGCATGCTGCAGTCCATGGTGTCACAAAGAGTCAGACACAACTGAGCAATTGAACTGAACTCAACTGCTATACATGACATTATTGAGGATGAAATATTTGATCCCCATATTTATGATGATTTCCTCCTTGCTGAAAAGCTTTAAATAAAACTTTGAGTGTTGCCATCAATTTTATGGGTTTTGGTTTACCTTACCTGACTATTTAGGGAGCTTCCCAGGTGGTGCTAGTGGTAAAGACCCCAACTACCAATGCAGAAGACATAAGAGGCATGAGTTCAATCCCTGAGTCTGGGAGATACTCTGGAGGAGCTTAGAGCAACCCCCTCCACTATTCTTACCTGGATAATCTCATGGACAGAGGAGCCTGGTGGGCTATAGTTCCTAGGGTCACAAAAAGACACTAACGAAGCAATTTAGCGTGCACACACACACAAACCTGATTACTTAACTCTCTTAACTGTACTCTGCCATTTGATGCTTAGAAAGAATTTTATCTGCTGAGTTTCAATTTACACCTCTGTAACATAACATAGATAATTGGAATAATGTTTCAGAACTAGAATTTATAGGGCTTTATAAGAAAAAATTATCACACA
Source organism: Bos grunniens (assembly GCF_055505025.1). Taxonomy (NCBI): domain Eukaryota; kingdom Metazoa; phylum Chordata; class Mammalia; order Artiodactyla; family Bovidae; genus Bos; species Bos grunniens. Next base: position 79,032,780 of record NC_141179.1, on the reverse strand, counting down.
TATCTTGTGAAGATTGAAATCATATTGTATTATAATGCTACTTAAACATGAATGGACATAGGCCACAGAAATCTTCTGCTTATGTTTCTAATATAATGAAAAAAGTAAAAGTAAAATATTTATTATAAAATTCTTGTTTCACAGAAATTAATTTGTAGAAATTATTTGAATTGTATTCTAGTGTTATTATTAGAAATAAAATATATATTTCTAATAATATTAGAAATAAGAACAAAGGCAAAACAATTTTGAGCAGTTTCCACTCGAAGAACAATATTATACATTTCCTTTAAGCATCACAATTAGCTTATAAGCTATTTACTAATATCTCTAAACGACAGTTCAGTCAGTTCAGTCACTCAGTCATGTTGGACTCTTTCTGAACCCATGAACTGCAGCATGCCAGTCCTCCCTGTCCATCACCAACTCCCAGAGTTAACCCAAACCCATGTCCATCAAGTTGGTGATGCCATCCAGCCATCTCATCCTCTGTTGTCCCCTTCTCCTCCTGCCCTCAAACTTTCCCAGCATCAGGGTCTTTTCAAATGAGTCAACTCTTCGCATCAGGTGAGCAAAGTTTGAAGTTTGACCTTCAACATCAGTCCTTGCAAAGAACACCCAGGACTGATCTCCTTCAGAATGGACTCGTTGGATCTCCTTGCAGTCCAAGGGACTCTCAAGAGTCTTCTCCAACACCACAGTTCAAAAGCATCAATTCTTCAGCACTCAGCTGTCTTCACAGTCCAACTCTCACATCAATACATGACCATTGGAAACTATAGCCTTTACTACATACCTTTGTTGGCAAAGTAATGTCTCTGCTTTTGAATATGCTGTCCAGGTTGGTCATAATTTTCCTTCCAAGGAGTAAGTGTCTTTTAATTTTATGGCTGCAATCACCATCTGCAGTGATTTTGGAGCTCCAAAAAATAAAGTCAGTCACTGTTTCCACTGTTTCCCCATCTATTCCCCATCTATTTGTTATGAAGTTATGGGACCAGATGCCATAATCTTAGTTTTCTGAATGTTGAGATTTAAGCCAACTTTTTCACTCTCCTCTTTCACTTCCATCAAGAGGCTCTTTAGTTCTTCATCACTTTCTGCCATATGGGTGGTGTCATCTGCGTATCTGAGGTTATTGATATTTCTCTCAGCAATCTTGATTCCAGCTTGTGCTTCCTCCAGCCCAGCGTTTGTCATGATTCACTCTGCATATAAGTCAAATAAGCAGGCTGACAATATACAGACTTGATGTACTCCTTTTCCTATTTGGAACCAGTCTGTTGTTCCACGTCCAGTTCTAACTGTTGCTTCCTGACCTACATAGATGCTTCTCAAGAGGCAGGTCAGGTGGTCTGGTATTCCCATATATTTCAGAATTTTCCACAGTTTATTGTGATCCACACAGTCAAACGCTTTGGCATAGTTAATAAAGCAGAAATAGATGTTTTTCTGGAACTCTTTTGCTTTTTCAATGATCCAGCGGATGTTGGTAATTTGATCTCTGGTTCCTCTGCCTTTTCTAAAACCAGCTTGAACATCTGGAAGTTCATGGCTCAAGTATTGCTGAAGCCTGGCTTGGAGCATTTTAAGCATTACTTTACTAGCGTGTGAGATAAGTGCAATTGTGCAGTAGTTTGAGCATTCTTTGGCATTGCCTTTCTTTGGGATTGTCATGAAAACTGACCTTTTCCAATCCTGTGGCCACTGTTGTTTTCCAAATTTGCTGGCATATTGAGTGCAGCACTTTCACAGGGTCATCTTTCAGGATTTGAAATAGCTCAACTGGAACTCCATCACCTCCACTAGCTTTGTTCATAGTGATGCTTCCTGAGGCCCACTTGACTAAACTACAGAGGAAAAGAAAAAAGAGAACAAGGTCTTTTCAGGGCCCCTCACTTAGTAAGATATTATTTATCTGTATGCTTTCTGTTGATTTGTTACTAAATTCATATTTTAATAAATCACTTGAATCATAATTGCCATCTTTATTATTAGTACAATTCTACAGTAACTCAACTTTTTTTTCTGTTTTTATTTATTTTTTGTGAAATATGTTTTTATTTATTTGTTTATTTTACTTTACAATGTTGTATTGGTTTTGCCATACATCGACATGAATCTGCCACAGGTATACATGTGTTCCCCATCCTGAACCTCCCTTCCACTTCCCTCCCCATCCCATCCCTCTAGGTCATCCCAGTGCACCAGACCCAAGCATCCAGTATCATGCATCGAACCTGGACTGGCGATTCATTTCATATATGATATTATACATGTTTCAATGCCGTTCTCCCAAATCATCCCACCCTCTCCCTCTCCCACAGAGTCCAAAAGATTGTTCTGTACATCTGTGTCTCTTTTGCTGTCTCGCATACAGGGTTATTGTTACCATCTTTCTAAATTCCATACATATGCGTTAGTATACTGCATTGGTGTTTTTCTTTCTGGCTTAGTTCACTCTGTATAATAGGCTCCAGTTTCAACCACCTCATTAGAACTGATTCAAATGTATTCTTTTAAAAAAAAATTAAAAACAAAAACAAATGTATTCTTTTTAATGGCTGAGTAGTACTCCATTGTGTATATGTACCACAGCTTTCTTATCCATTCATCTGCTGATGGACATCTAGGTTGCCTCCATGTCTTGGCTATTACAAACAGTGCTGTGATGAACATTGGGGTACACATGTCTCTCTCAATTCTGGTTTCCTTAATGTGTATGCCCAGCAGTGGGATTGCTGGGTCATAAGGCAGTTCTATTTCCAGGTTTTTAAGGAATCTCCACACTGTTCTCCATAGTGGCTGTACTAGTTTGCATTCCCACCAACAGTGTAAGAGGGTTCCCTTTTCTCCACACCCTCTCCAGCATTTATTGCTTGTAGACTTTTGGATCACAGCCATTCTGACTGGTGTGAAATTGTACCTCATTGTGGTTTTGATTTGCGTTTCTCTGATAATGAGTGATGTTGAGCATCTTTTCATGTGTTTGTTAGCCATCTATATGTCTTCTTTGGAGAACTGTCTATTTAGTTCTTTGGCCCATTTTTTGATTGGGTCGTTTATTTTTCTGGACTTGAGCTGCAGGAGTTGCTTGTATATTTTTGAGATTAGCTGTTTGTCAGTTGCTTCATTTGCTATTATTTTCTCCCATTCTGAAGGCTGTCTTTTCACCTTGCTTATAGTTTCCTTTGATGTGCAGAAGCTTTTAAGTTTAATTAGGTCCCATTTGTTTATTTTTGCTTTTATTTCCAATATTCTGGGAGGTGGGTCTTTGAGGATCCTGCTGTGATGTATGTCGGAGAGTGTTTTGCCTATGTTCTCCTCTAGGAGTTTTATAGTTTCTGGTCTTCGTTTTGATCTTTAATCCATAATAATTGTGTTGGAAAACACAATGGAGTATTACTCAGCCATTAAAAAGAATACATTTGAATCAGTTCTAATGAGGTGGTTGAAACTGGAGCCAATTTTACGGAGTGAAGCCAGAAAGAAAAACACCAATACAGTATACTAATGCATATATATGCAATTTAGAAAGATGGTAATGATAACCCTGTATGCGAGACAGCAAAAGAGACACAGATGTATAGAACAGTCTTTTGGACTCTGTGGGAGAGGGAGGTGGGGGGTCATTTGGGAGAATGGCATTGAAACATGTAGAATATCATATATGAAACGAATCACCAGTCCAGGTTTGATGCAGGATACAGAATGCTTAGGTCTGGTGCACAGGGATGACCCAGAGGGATGGTATGGGGAGGATGGCAGGAGGGGCTTCAGGATTCATGTTGATGTATGGAAAACAAAGTCTTTTAACCTAAGGTAATGTATTAAAAAATAAAACACTTGTTAATAATTTTCTCATTGCTTCAAGATATCTTTAATGAACTAATGCAAACTAGCATGCATCATGATGTAGACTTCATAATAATTCATAGAATTAGCTAGGTTATCAATTGCTTTAATAATATTTTTTTAATTTTATTACCTATATGAACATTCCCCTTACTTCCCCATTTGAACTCTGAAATTTTTCATCATCCACTGTGCTATGACGTTATTTTGTCTTTCTCTATATGGATTCATTTACATATTCAGTCTATCTGTAACTTTTTTACCTTCACACTTGCTGCTGCTGCTGCTGCTAAGTTGCTTCAGTCGTGTCCGACTCTTTGCAACCCTATGAACCATAGCCCGCCAGGCTCCTCTATCCACAGGATTCCCCAGGCAAGAATACTGGAATGGGATGCCATGCCCTCCTCTAGATCCTCTCCACCCTGGGACTGAGCCCACATTCCCTTTCCTGCATTCGCAGGTGGGTTCTTTACCACTAGCTCCACCTAGGAAGCCCCTATACACGTGCAATATAATACATTATTCTTCCCCTTCGAGTTATTTTCATGATGTCCAATGAATCTTATTTTGTTAAAGAATTAGGAAAATAAAATAAAATTCAATTATTTGAAAAGAGATACTTCTTAAGTCTATATATATATCTAGGGATATCAAAGTGTATAAAAATTCTATGGAAATTGAAAATATGTACCCTTTGTTTTGGGCTTCCCAGATGGCACTAGTAAACAATGTGCCTGCAATGTAGGAGATGCAGGAGGCCTGGGTTGAATCCCTGGGTGGGGAAGATCCCCTGGAAGAGGGCACAGCAACGTGATGGTAATGGAAAACCAAAAGTTTGCACTAATTAAATAGTTTCTAATAGTTTCAGTACCATTATTTACTTCTGTTTTTACAACCCCATTGACTTCAACTAAGATAACATGCAGATTCTGCAATGTTCTTGCCACTGACCTTTTCACTAGAAGAGTATCCATACATCTCAGACATTGAAAAGTGGGCAGACATCCTACTTGCTTGATAGAATCCCATGTTATGTCCATTATTTCAGCATAATTATTAGCAGAACTCCTCTTTTTACACTCAAATTATCTCAATTTGAGCAATAAATCAAATAGCTACCCTTTCTATGTCCAAACTAATTTTTCAGTATATATGAAAATATTGTTATGGTAAAAGGTTATATAATTATTAATTTTTGACATTTTTAAAATGATTTCATTAAAATCACTTTAGATACGTCTTCCAATTTTTATATAGTGATTCTCACATAGATCATATTTTTGTTGTTCAGTTCCTACATAACTAATTTTTGCTTTTCAAATAGTTGCAATGAATATGGGAAGTCATCAGCTGAGCAGAAAATAAAACTTTAAATTTCTGATACTCCTTTTTTATGAGTATGCAGGGAATATAGCAAGGTTCTATGGACTTTCTGTCTGGGATGATCAACATGACTGTAGCTTATGTACATTTGGAGATTCGTTTCATGGAACTAAAGTATGGGGAGATTAGAATGGTAACCTTCATTTAGCGACTTACGGAAAGAGAAAAAAAAATCAAAGCAAAATGTAGCTTCAACAAGGAAATGATGACTCCTGTTACTAAGGGAAGATGTTAATAAGAAGCATGGATTGAAAGAAGAAAGGATTTCAACTGATGATAGTGTTTATGCTTAGTTTTCCTAGAGCAAAGTCCATTGTTTATTAAACTAAAGTAAGCAAATATCACTTGAATAATAAGGTGTGTAATGAGGAAGCAAAGGGACTTCAGATGATTTGCCTTGCAATCAAAGATAGCTTCTGGCACCACACCTTCCTCAAGGCATTCTTCATTTCTGCATTTCTGAGAGTGTAAATCAGAGGGTTGAACATGGGAGCAATGATGGTGTAGAAGAGAGCAAAGACCTTGTCTTCTGGAAACGTTGTGGCTGGTCTAATGTAAATGAAGAGAATAGGCACAAAGAACAGAACCACAACTGTGATGTGGGAACTACAAGTGGAAAGAGCTTTGTACCGGCTTTCTGCAGGGTAAGCCTTGATGGTGTATAATATCAAAATGTAGGACAGCATCACGACCACAAAGATCACCAGCCCCATCATGCCTGCATTGGCCACCACTAGGATTCCAACTCTGTAGGTGTCCGTGCAGGCCAGTTTCAGCAAAGGATACACGTCACAGAAATAGTGATCTATTTCACTGGGGCCACAGAATGGTAAGTGAATGGTGAGGAGACCCTGGACAAAGGAGTGCAGAAATGCCCCAGCACAAGAAGCGCTGACCATGGCATAGCGTCTGTGCCTGCTCATGATGATGGTGTAGTACAGGGGCCTGCAGATGGCCACATAGCGGTCATAGGCCATCACAGTGAGGATACAGATTTCAATCCCCCCAAAGAAGTGCATGGCAAAAAGCTGTGCCATGCAGTCAGTGTATGAAATTGTGCTACTTTCTGCCAGCAAGTCAGTGACTAACTTGGGTGTCACTGTTGAGGTATAACACAGACCTGATAGAGCAAGGTAATTAAGGAAGAAATACATAGGTTGATCATTTAGCTGACTGCACGTGATAGAAATCATGATGAGCAAGTTTCCCATCCAAATAGCTATGTAACAAAATAAGAATAGTAGGAAGCACACATGTTTGATTTTCATGTTCTGGGAAAGTCCCAAGAGAATGAATTCAGTGATGTTATTGGTATATTTCATGGTCTAATACAGTGAAGACTCAGTGAGTTTGCCTAAAAAAAAAAAAAAAAATTACAGGTTAGCATGAGAAATATTGTCTAAGCATGGTATTAATCAGAGTGAGTGTTGGAGAAATACATTCATTTAGTAAATCAGCTTCCTACACTATACTTTTAAACAGTTAATTCAAAACTGCATATAATTAGCTTGCCATATAATATGCCAGATCTGTTTACTTTCTAGAGTGAAAGAGAATAGTATTAATAAGTACACTTGCTCAAGTATAAACAAACATTCACAGTCATCTTATGTATGGGATTAAAAGTGAGCTTAGGAAAGATACATTTCTTTTCCAGAAGCAGCTTGTTTCTTTAGGAGATTCAAACAACCAGACTTAAAGTGAAGGGAGTAAGGTAAGTTGTGCAATTGCAGGATAGAACCCTGTCTTTGTTTAAAATGTTTGTAATTTTCTTGTGGAACATGATTTTTTTTTAATATTGCACTAAATTATTATTATCTTTATCAGTGAGTTGCTTGCACACAGGGCAAGTGACTCATTTCCCTCACTGAAGAAAAGCTATAACAAACCTAGACAGCATAAGAGATATCACCTTGCCAATACAGGTCCATATAGTCAAAGCTTTGGTTTTTCCAGTAGTCATGTACGGATGTGAGAGTTGGAGCACAGAGAAGGCTGAGTGCCAAAGAATGGAGGCTTTCAAACTGTGATGTTGGAGAAGACTCTTGAGAGTCCAAACAGCAAGGAAAACAAACAAGTCAATCCTAAAGGAAATCAACCCTGAATATTAATTGGAAGGACTGATGCTGACACTGAAGTTCCAATATTTTGGCCATCTAATGTGAAGACCTGACTCACTGAAAAAGACCCTGATGCTAGGGAAGATGGAGGGCAGAGGGAAATGGGGGTGACAGAGGATGAGATGGTTGGACGGCATCACCGACTCAATGGACATGAATCTGAGCAAACTCCAGGAGACAATGAAAGACAGGGAAGCCTGGCATGCTACATGTAGTCCATGGGGTCACAAAGAGTTGGACATACTTAATGACTGAACAAGAAGTGCTGATTCTGGGGAAAAGTATGATATATTTACAAACATTGTGGAGAAAAATAAATAAATACTGTATCAGGTGAAGCAAAAGTAACTGTGGCATTTCTTTTTAATTTAAATTAGTAAAAGGTAATAGTAATTATATGTAAAATTGAGAAACAAAGGTTGCCTAAAAGACTAATAACAATAATAAGGAAGTGGATGGCACTTGCTTGATACAGATTAGGTTTCAATAATCTCTATAATAGAATATTTTACAATTTGACTAATTATAATCTCCCTGCTGTGTTATCTTTTAGGTGACAATGATTTCTTTTAGAAATAATGAAAATTTCATGAATAATATATCCTAAGAAATATTTTTCAAAATATCACATATATTATTAGTATTTCTATAATCAGAAAAATGTGTAAAAGTTACTTCCTTAAATAGCTTTAGTTTAGGTTGTAGATCTACCTGGTGGCTCAGAGGTTAAAGTGTCTGCCTGCAATGTGGGAGGCCTGGGTTCAATCCCTGGGTAGGGAAGACCCCTGGAGAAGGAAATGGCAACCCACTCCAGTATTCCTGCCTGGAGAATCCCATGGATGGAGGAGCCTGGTGGGCTACAGTCCACGGGGTCACAAAGAGTCAGACATGACTGAGCGACTTCACTTTAGGTTGTAGATGCTTTTATTTCCAATTAATTTTCCATTATGCTTCTATAGTTTATAAGCATATTTTTAGTTCAAAAATGTAACATCATTTTGATACTTTGCTCATAAGATTCTTGGAGGAAAGGATATCCTAACAGAAAAAAAAAGTAGAAACATTCCATTAACTCCTAGGCAGGATAGGTTGAAAGTTTGTCTCTCTCATGTTAAATAGATGCCATACTAACAAAATGGGAAAATAATTAGAAAACTTAACTGGTTCCCTTTTTTTTCTCTTAAATGTTTCTCCTTGACAGCCCCCAACTTAATATCAGAGACTTCATATTCATGTTATTTAAATTACAACTTACATTTCCAAAACTCCCATGTTATTTCCAGTTTCCTTTGTTAATATTTGAGTTACTGATTTTATATATACAAGATCTTCACTTTCGTATTTAAGTGATTTAAAGAGAACATTTCTTATCATAAACTATAAGGACTAACATTGCTGCTAACACAAATTCATTATATATGACAACAAATTTCTCCTTTAAAATATGAGAATTTCTAATATAAATATAAACATTTCATGGTAGTGCAGGTAGAATTAACAGGTGCATACTATGAAATGGGCACTGATTATTTTCTCTTTCACTTTGTTTCTCTTCATATCATAAAGATTGAGTATCCCATACACCATGATAAAAAATAAACAAAAATGTGCTGAAAGATTAACAGCTAAAAATGAAGCTATTACAACTCATATCAAATTGATTGTTATTGAAGGTCTTTCACAAACATAAAAGATATGTAATGATAATGATAATAATACCTAATATTTCCTGGAAGCAGGTTTAAACATTTCACATTTATTGAACCATTAATCCTAATAAAGACCAGTGATCATTTTGTTATCTCTCTTTTGCAAAAAAAGGAAGCCAAACAGTTAACAATTTGGATAAATACTGATGAATATTGAAGACTGTTTTTAGGTTTATTTTAAATTTTTTTCACTATTTGGATGTTGCTAATTTGGTTGTCAGATACAAACTATGATTCTAGGGAAAATGTTGCTTTTTCTTTTGTTGTTATTTCTTTCATAACCATGTTGTCTCACATGACAAAAAGTCATGAATAAGCTAAATTTTTCCCAACAGCTTCAAAGTTTTCTCTTAACACCTGTACCAATTCTTGGCTAAACTAATTATATTTGCTCTCTGTGTAACTGTTCATCCTGTTCTCATTCTTCCTTATTGAGTTTGCTCTACCTTGACATTCTGGATCCTCTGATATTAAGGTTTTATATACTATAGCCTTCCGCTTTTTCAATTAATCAGTATATACATATTTTACAGAGAAGCAAAGGAGGCAGAAGAGTGATAAATCTCTATACTAGTACATTCCCTTTTTTAACTGTAACCCTTTTTCTCTTTAATATTTTTTTTCTCTTCTGTCTGAAACATAACAAGTCTTTTTTTTTTTTTTGCTTTTCTCTTATATAGCCCCTATGTAACACAAATGCTATCGTTTCTTCATGAATTTCTCAAAATCATAATAAAAAAGTCTGTTTAACTTTGGCATCTTCTGTGGCATATGACAAGGGGAATGAACATATGGAATCAGCATGTTTATAAATAAAATTTAATTTAAATTATATATGCAAAATTTATTTTTCTTATTTGAAAGTTATTATTATTTACTATAGTTTGATTGAAATTTTACTTACCAGATGATTATCTCATTAGATAAAATCTTTTATCTCTGAGTAAATGGTGGCAATGTTCTGAATGCAGTCAGAATCTTAACTGCATTGCTAAAGATTCATCAGTTTTATCATATAATCAGCTCACATGAATCCTGGTTCTAGGACTTTCCTGCTGTCCTTATAGAAATAGGAAATGCTCTTCTGATTTTTGAAATTAAAATAAAGTGAAATCATTGCTAGCATTTATGCTGAATAGTGCTTTTTTTTTTCCCCCCCTACAGGAATATTGTATCTCCTCTGTGGTTCTGGGAATGGAAATGTACACATAAGCCTTCTGATTTCCAAAGATGTTTAAATTAGGTGACCTGGGAGATTATAACCCCCAACCTCCCTGTCACCTTTTCTAAGGATGAGACAGTTCCCCAAAGAAGAGCTGGCCAAGTCCTTAAAAAACAGTTATGCCACAGCTAATAATTCCTTATACTCTGAGGAGTTTGAGTACTAACTGAAACCCCACTTTTGTTCAATACTGATACTCTAAATCATGGCCTTTATGTTGAAACAAAATTTGAGGAAACCAAAGGCCAAGATAATCAGAAATAAGCTTTTTTTTTTTTTTTTTTTTTTTAACATGGACCATTTTTAAAGTCTTTACTGAATTTGTTACAATATTGCTTCTTCTTTATGTTTGGGTATTAGTCATGTGGGATCTGAACTCCCCAATCCAGGGATCTAACCCACACTTTCTACACTGTAAGGCAAAGTCTACTGAACTGTCAGGGAAGCCCCAGAACCAAGTTTTGAAGTTTGGTTTATTATAAAATAAACGGTTTGAAAAGAGAATGAAAAAATCTTGTGTGTTACTTCAAGTCTAAAGGACCCTCCCAACCTCACTAGTCACTTTATTGAATAGTTTTAAATTTCAATTTGTTTAAAATATGTGCTTATTGCAGTAGATACTTAACTGAATTGTCATCAGACAGGGTGGTCAAAGTAATGAGGATTTGAAGAAAATTAATTTATAGCACAACATATGATATTTTAAAAAGTAATAACTGTGTGCTTAAGTTAAATGCATATTCCAGAGTCTCTGGCTTAAGTGAGCTGTAGCTGTCCATGAGATCTCATTATATATATAAACTTCTATTTCCATAGAATTTTTATAGTTTCCTGGTGCAATGAAATGTCATTAACACTATTGACATAATTTCTTCTGTTAATTTTTTCTTCTGACTCTAATACGAATACTGTCTTTCTTTTCATTAGTACTTACCCACTCAATATTCTTCCTTTACTTTTAACCACTTGGCATCTTTATTGTTTAGGTTAATGTTTTTAAAATATATGGCTATATTTAAAAGTCTAGTCTGATACTTATTGTCTTTTCGCTCAATAATTTAAATCAAGCAGTCTGACATATTTTCATGGATTCATTTCAATAGTTCTATATCTGTTTTCTATTTTGAATATGTTTTTGTTTTTAATCTGTCCTCTTTTCTTGTCTTTTAAGAAGATTTTTGTTTGTTTGTTTTGCCCTCCCGAAATTTTGGAAATTTTCATTTCTGTCATTGCTACAGAAATTTGTCGCATGTGAATCTTATTTATTATTTAAAAGAAGATTTTTGTTTGTTTGTTTCTGTCATAGTCCATAAAGTTTAAGGGGCATAACCTTCACTGATGAAGCCACTGGTTTAGATCTTTGCAGTGGTAGCAGATATTGTAACAAGAAGTTTATAGAATATAGTAAAGAGGGATTCAATTACTGTGAACAACAATTTATGATAGATCAGCAAGTTCCAAAAAATAGACTTCTTTTTTCCAATAAGAATCTTGGAATTTTGACATGGTTGACCTCAAGTGAAAGCACTTCACTGCTCAAGATAAGGTAGTCCCAGGCCATCTTATATTGGTCTCCATGGGAACAAAGATAAGATTCACACTATGTTTATCTCCACAGTCCCTAAATGCATAGCTAAAATAGACATTTTTGATAACAGAAGCCTTTCATTTTTTTTTTTTTTTTTTTTTTGATTCTTGTATACCCAAATGTAAGCCCATGGAATATAGTTTCCCTACCAATGGCAACCCACTCCAGTACTCTTGCCTGGAAAATCCCATGGGCAGAGGAGCCTGGTAGTCTGCAGTCCACGGGATCGTGAACAGTCGGACACAACTGAGCGACTTCACTTTCGCTTTTCACTTTCATGCATTGGGGAAGGAAATGGCAACCCACTCCAGTGTTCTTGCCTGAAGAATCCCAAGGATGGGGGAGCCTGGTGGGCTGCCGTCTATGGTGTCACACAGAGCCAGACACAACTGAAGCGAATTAGCAGCAACCAGTACAGTGTAACCAAAATAACACCGTATCTCTGATAGACATGCATATATTAAGGCCACCATAACAATAGCAACAACAAAAAATAAACAATCAGTTCAGTTCAGTCGCTCAGTCGTGTCCGACTCTTTGCAACCCCATGAATCGAAGCATGCCAGGCCTCCCTGTCCATCACCAACTCCCGGAGTTCACCCAGACTCACGTCCATCAAGTCAGTGATGCCATCCAGCCATCTCATCCTCTGTCGTCCCCTTCTCCTCCTGCCCCCAACCCCTCCCAGCATCACAGTCTTTTCCAATGAGTCAACTCTTCACGTTAGGTGGCCAAACTTTGGCCACCTCAAGCTATCCCACGTTGAAGGTCAGAAAAGGCGGCAGTGAGGAGATACCCCTAGTCCAAGGTAAGGAGCAGCTGCTGCGCTGTGCTGGAGCAGCCATGATACCCCATGCCCAAGGTAAGAGAAACCCAAGGAAGACGGTAGGTATTGCAAGAGGGCATTAGAAGGCAGACACACTGAAATCATACTCACAGAAAACTAGTCAATCTAATCACACTAGGACCACAGTCTTGTCTAACTCAGTGAAACTAAGCCATGCCCGTGGGGCAACCCAAGATGGGCGGGTCATGGTGGAGAGATCTGACAGAATGTTGTCCACTGGAGAAGGGAATGGCAAACCACTTCAGTATTCTTGCCTTGAGAACCCCATGAACAGTGTGAAAAGGCAAAATGATAGGATACTGAAAGAGAAACTCCCCAGGTCAGTAGGTACCCAATATGCTACTGGAGATCAGTGGAGAAATAACTCCAGAAAGAATGAAGGGATGGAGCCAAAGCAAAAACAATACCCAGCTGTGGATGTGACTGGTGATAGAAGGAAGGTCCAATGCTGTAAAGGGCAATATTGCATAGGAACCTGGAATGTCAGGTCCATGAATCAAGGCAAATTGGAAGTGGTCAAACAAGAGATGGCAAGAGTGAATGTCGACATTCTAGGAATCAGCGAACTGAAATGGACTGGAATGGGTGAATTTAACTCAGATGACCATTATATCTACTACTGCGGGCAAGAATCCCTCAGAAGAAATGTAGTAGCCATCATGGTCAACAAAAGAGTCCAAACTGCAGTACTTTGATGCAATCTGAAAAATGACAGAATGATCTCTGTTCGATTCCAAAGCAAACCATTCAATATTACAGTAATCCAAGTCTATGCCCCAACCAGTAACGCTGAAGAAGCTGAAGTTGAATGGTTCTATGAAGACCTACAAGACCTGTGGTGGATTCATTTCGATATTTGGCAAAACTAATACAATATTGTAAAGTTTAAAAATAAAATAAAATTAAAAAACAAAAAAAGAACTAACACCTAAAAAAAGACGTCCTTTTCATTATTAGGGACTGGAATGCAAAAGTAGGAAGTCAAGAAACACTTGGAGTAACAGGCAAATTTGGCCTTGGAATATGGAATGAAGCAGGGCAAAGACTAATAGAGTTTTGCCAACAAAATGCACTGGTCATAGCAAACACCCTCTTCCAACAACACAAGAGAAGACTCTACACATGGACAGCACCAGAGGTTCAACACCGAAATAAGATTGATTATATTCTTTGCAGCCAAAGATGGAGAAGCTCTATACAGTCAGCAAAAACAAGACCAGGAGCTGACCATGGCTCAGACCATGAACTCCTTATTGCCAAATTCAGACTTAAATTGAAGAACGTAGGGAAAACCACTAGACCATTCAGCTATGACCTAAATCAAATCCCTTATGATTATACAGTGGACGCGAGAAATAGATTTAAGGGTCTAGATCTGATAGATAGAGTGCCTGATGAACTATGGACTGAGGTTCATGACATTGTGCAGGAGACAGGGATCAAGACCATCCCCATGGAAAAGAAATGAAAAAAAGCAAAACAGCTGTCTGAGGAGGCCTTACAAATAGCTGTGAAAAGAAGAGAAGCGAAAAGCAAAGGAGAAAAGGAAAGATATAAGCATCTGAATGCAGAGTTCCAAAGAATAGCAAGAAGAGATAAGAAAGCCTTCCTCAGTGATCAATGCAAAGAAATAGAGGAAAACAACAGAATGGGAAAGACTAGAGATCTCTTCAAGAAAATTAGAGATACAAAGGGAACATTTCTTGCAAAGATGAGCTTGATAAAGGACAGAAATGGTATGGAACTATCAGAAGCAGAAGATAATAAAAAGAGGTGGCAAGAATACACAGAAGAACTGTACAAAAAAAGATCTTCACGACCAAGATAATCATGATGGTGTGATCACTGACCTAGAGCCAGACATCCTGGAATGTGAAGTCAAGTGGGCCTTAGAAAGCATCACTATGAACAAAGCTAGTGGAGGTGATGGAATTCCAGTTAAGCTCTTTCAAATCCTGAAAGATGATGCTGTGAAAGTGTTGCACTCAATATGCCAGCAAATTTGGAAAACTCAGCAGTGGCCACAGGACTGGAAAAGGTCAGTTTCATTCCAATCCCAAAGAAAGGCAATGCCAAAGAATGCTCAAACTACTGCACAATTGCACTCATCTCACACGCTAGTAAAGTAATGCTCAAAAACTAAACAATAGAAGGCATTAATTTCTATTGCACATTCTTCTCAATTTACTTGTTTAGCCTGGGGATAGATATACCTTGGACACTGGCAACAGATGTTTATAAATTACTTAGATGATGACTTCAACTGTACTCCTGTTTCAGATTCAGTAACTTGACCAAAAGCTCATGTTAATGTCTGAGGATCCATTCCGGTCTCTGAGGCAGAGTATATACCCTCCCAAGTCAAAAACAAGGTGGTAAATTTACCACTGTGAAGAAACTCAGCAATTGCCAGCAATATACCATTAAGTCAGAATGACATCTAAGAGGTTAGGTTTGAACAAATCTCATTGGCTTAAGAAATGTTCATGAAACTCTTGCCAAATTGTCTCTTTTCCCTCAGTCAATAGCTGTGTTCTTATGGGGGGGTTGGCAGAGGAGGAAACACATGATTGCATCTGTTTGCATTTAGTTCTAAAAGAAAATTCGGCACTGACTTAACATGGAATGTTATAGCATTACAGCCTCAAACATGAATGTTTCCAAAAGGGTAGAAGTGAAAAAATTCTTCTTAGTAGTCAAACCTCAGCCAATGTATTTGATTGTCTAGTTTGTATAGGCCACAAGATGTCTAGATGTGTAGGTCTATTCCAGTTCATGACATTTGCTAATGGTTTCACTGGATGTTTAACTTTAGAAAGCATAGAATAGAAGGTGTGAAAGAAAAAAACAATTTTTTTTCAGCTTCCATATTGTACATAAACCCAAACTAGTCCATTGAAAACCCACACATACAAGACAGATACAGATTTTTATGACCAACAGCTCAGCTGAGGTCCTAGCTCACAGCCAGGATCAACTTCCAGGCATGTAATTCAAGGTGCTAAACAACTTCAGCTGCCAGTTAATGAACTTTTGAATTTTCTAAGCTGCAACCCTAGACATCATAGAGCAAAGATAAGCCATCTTCACTACATCTAAATTCCTGATCCCAATCACAGAACCAAGGGCTAATTCAGTATTGCATAATTTTCATACATTTAATTACATACTTTTTTCTTTTTTAAATTTCGAGTATTAATTTTACAATCTACTCTTAGTGTTACATTTTATTCAATAAATATTGCAACCTGAACTAGAAAAGAAACTAGCATTGTCCAGAATGTTCAGGATTTGCATTTCCTTTTTGGGAGGGAAAGAGGGAGACTATCTTAAGCATCTTGTTTGGCAAAAGTATAGAGATGTTATTGTTTTTTGTAAGGAGATTCAAATTTAATGTAGAAGAGTGTTTATAAACAGTAGCAAAAGGAGTTAAATGTCACACTCATTTACTTATTAGCCTCAGCTCAATAATCCAACTTCAAATGCTCTCCTCTGAGATGCTGGGAGTAAAATTTCACAATATTTTCCCTTTAGCAGATGGCTTCCTGTTAGTTTATGTCATTAAGAGCACTCTAGAGTGAGATTGGGAATCCAAAAGAGAGAATTAGAAAGTTAGCTATAAGATACTAGAGAAGTTATGTTTCAGTAATAAAGGATGCTTATTTAATATTGGTCTGATATTTTAAGAGGGCTCCCCTGGTAGCTCAGATGGTAAAGAATCTGCCTGCAATACTGGAGACCTAGTTTCGATCCCTGAGTCAAGAAGACCCCCTGGAGAAGGGAACGGCTACCCACTCCAGTATTCTGGTATGGAGAATTCCATGGGCAGAAGGGCATAGTGGGCTATAGTCTATGGGATCACAAAGAGTCAGACACAACTGAATGACTAACACTTTCACTTTCATTTTAAGAATTGACAAAATTATTTTACTCAAATTTAGTAAACATCCACTTCCCACTACCTACCACCTACCCATTTCCTATAAAATAAAGCATTTCAAAATATATATATATATATGAAATTTCATATATATGTGAAATTCTTTAATTTGACATTGTGCTATATTGTGCTATAACATAGTCAAAATACAATGCCAAATTAAGGAATTCTTGAGAAAGGTATGAGAAGAAAAAAGGGGTAAAATAAACATGAAAGAATCAAATTTCCCAAGCAAGAGAGATCTAAGAAAATGCTTAAGATTCTTGAGCCAGCTTTTGCAATCACTGTAAACTCTATCCAAACACTGTTTTCTCATCAATTTTATTAAATACTTTGCCCTATATAGCAAATATTTTTAATACGGAGCTCAGTAAATAGAATTGATTTTCTCCCCTTCCCTATGATTTGTGAACATTGCTCACCACTTAAAAACACATTGTATATATTTATAGATTTAATATACTACTACAAAAATTCAGAATACAATGAATAAGGTAAGAAATAATTTGAAATACCCCAGGGTCATACATGGGTGTGGCGTGCTAGTTTACTTTTCCTTATTATATTTTTTGAGTGAGCAGTTTCTGAAATTGCCATATACGCATTTAATTCAAAAATCCAATAAAGACAAAAGAAATATCACAGCACAGATTTATGAAGATAATCAGGAAAAGTTTTAATTTTGATAACCTGTTAATAAAAATAAACAAAATTACTCTAAGATATTGGTTATCTTCTGCTGCTGCTGCTAAGTCACTTCAGTCGTGTCCAACTCTGTGCGACCCCATAGACGGCAGCCCACAAGGCTCCGCCGTCCCTGGGATTCTCCAGGCAAGAACACTGGAGTGGGTTGCCATTTCCTTCTCCAATGCATGAAAGTGAAAAGTCAAAGCGAAGTCGCTTAGTCATGTCTGACTCTTTGCAACCCCATGGACTGCAGCCTACCACGCTCCTCTGTCCATGGGATTTTCCAGGCAAGAGTACTGGAGTGAGGTGCCATTGCCTTCTCCGTTGGTTATCTTAGGGAATTTCTTAACACTAATTATTAAGTTGCAATTTTCTCTGCACTAAAATAATATAGTTAAATTTTTTTTTTCCTTAGTAGCATTTCAAAAAATTCAGCATTCTTTTTTCATTTTGCTGGTTAAATTATAAGAATAGTTGTTATCATAGTTAAGGTAAAATTTCTGCCCTAAGTCCAAATTTTCTCTTAGGTGTATCAGAATATGGTCTGCTATAAAAGTACCTTAATTGAATTGAATAACTCTAGTCCATTTCAGGATGGCAAGGATTTTGACGGTAGGAAATTATTAGTCAGTGGAGATATGCAAGCATAAACTGCGCTATTCTTTTATAAAAATATGAAGGAAAATACAAAAGAACCAAAATAGGACTGGGAAATAGATGGGGAAACAGTGGAAACAGTGTCAGACTTTATTTTTCTCGGCTCTGAAATCACTGCGGATGGTGACTGCAGCCATGAAATTAAAAGACACTTACTCCTTGGAAGAAAAGTTATGACCAATTAACTTGGTCATAACCATTAAACTTGGATAAGAAAAATAAATAAATAAATAATGTACAAAACCAGAAGTTAAACCTACAGAAAGAACAGGATGTGCCTCACAAGCAGAAACATCAAAGCAGGCAGCAGACATGAGGAATGGACTTGTGCCCCACAAAATGATAGAACTTCATGTTGTCTCTCTGAGACATTGGTTAAAATAATACAGATTTTGCCAGGTGGTCATTCTGCCTATTCCCCTAAATGCCCCACTGGAACACATTTCTACTGTCCACAATAGAATGAGAACACTTTCTCTTTTCCATCAGTCCAATTATACTTAAACTCTGACAGAATTAGTAGTTGGCATCTTCTGATCTTTGCCATCTCGAGTCAGACTTTGTTGCACCATAACTTTCTCACGGCCTGTTTGACTTCTGCATTCCTCAGAGTGTAAATCAGAGGGTTGAGTAAGGGTGTCAAAATAGTGTAAAATACAGCCACCATCTTGTCCACTGGAAATACAGTTAGAGGACGAGCATATATGTGTATACATGGTACAAGAATAAGATAATAACAATAATGTGGGAGGTGCATGTGGAAAGGGCTTTCCTTCTTCCTTCTGCACTACAGTTACTCAGAGAATGTAAGATGAAAACATAGGAGATGAGCAGCAACAGGAAACTCACCATGCACATGGTCCCACTGTTAAACACTATGAGTAGGTTGATGACATAAGTATCCACACAGGCAAGTTTCAACAAAGGCTGCATATCACAGAAATAGTGATCAATAACATCGGGGCCACAGAAGGGTAATTTC
Source organism: Bos grunniens (assembly GCF_055505025.1). Classification (NCBI taxonomy): domain Eukaryota; kingdom Metazoa; phylum Chordata; class Mammalia; order Artiodactyla; family Bovidae; genus Bos; species Bos grunniens. Next base: position 79,013,790 of record NC_141179.1, on the reverse strand, counting down.
AAAACCAACAGAATCTGTGCTGAAGAATGAATACAAGATCCCATCCAAGCCAGTTTCACCAGTGCACCACAGACACGCTGGCTCATGATGGCTGTGTACCTCAGGGGTTTGCAAATGGCCACATAGCAATCAAAGGACATGAGGACAAGTACCAAGATCCCCATGCACCCAAAGAAGTGAAATGCAAAAATCTGGGTCATGCACTCATTGTAGGAGATGATTTTCTTCTCAGATATAGAATCTATAATTAGCCTAGGGGCAGTGGTTGTTGAAAGACAGGCATCAACAAAGGATAAGTAGAAAAGGAAAAAGTACATAGGGCTCCCAAGTGTCTGGCTATATCGTATGGTCATCACAATTAGGAAGTTTGCCAACAGAGTCCCAAGGTATAGAAATAAGAAGATAACAAATACTACTTTCTCCTTTAGTAGATCCTGTGTTAACCCAAGCAGAATGAACTCATTCACACTGCTGTTCTCCTCCATGGTTATGGTGAATATAGAACAGACACAGCTGAAAAATGGTTCATCTGCAAAAAAAAGCATTAGAGAAATGATGACTTGGCAATAGCAGTTTATTTGGATCCAGAATTGCAACTTTCAGAGTTATAAATTCATCAAAAGTATAATTTAGAGTTTCTCAAAGTTTTCATAGACTATACTCACTCAGGAATTTTTTTTTTTTTAATGTTGACATGCTTTAAACATTGGCATTGATTCAAGGTCTTCTTATGGGTTGCCAAAACTTTTTTTGTGGGGGGAAAAGCCCTCAAGTGTTTGTGCATTCTGCCATAGTCTGAGAGCTAGTGAATTTGCTTTATGATCTTGATAAGATCATTTTAATGTCTTGAGGCTTTTTTTTTTTTTCGCTGAGAAAACCAGAACTTTTGTACATTTATTGCTGATGACATTGAGAACGTCAGCTGGCTACACCGGGCAGAACTTAGAACACACATTCTTTGGAGAACTCAGTCAATGTACATAAAGGAAAGTATGGGATATAATGACATTTAAACAGCATTGTCTATAGGAACAAAGAGAAAAAGCAATCTGAATGTAAACAGAGGGACGGTTAAATACATTATAATATATCCATACAATGGACTGTAATGCCCAAATACAGGTAAGGCCTGTCCATGTTGAAATGAATTGCTAAGTATACAAAATGATCCCATTTTTAATACATCCCATAATACTACATACACAGGTCTATACACATATTCATGTGTATAGGCTCTTTTTTATATGATAGAGAATCGAACAGATACATTATTAAACATATGCATATGATACATATATGTGCATATAATGTGTATGCACATCAATTACTGATAATAATATCCTTATATAATTTAGAAATAATATACTTGGAGATTCTCTCCTGAGTGAATACATTTGTTTATTTGAACAACAGTTTGTACTCATTATTCCTCATCTCTTCAGTATCTTTGTTGGGTTATACTTAAGAAAAAAACTTATTTTTCCATCTTTAGGTTCATTGCAGCTATAACTTTACCTTCATTGCCGTGAGATATTTGAACAAATCATTGAGGCTAGCAATAATTTTGAAATTGCTATATATTTGATATAAACCATTACATATGTTAGATGCATGCTAGTAAATTTCAAATTCTGTGGATCCAACCTGTTATTTCACTTCCTATATTTCTGTAACCTGTGTACTATCCTCCTTCATATCTGATTCTCCTATCACTGTTGTCTAGAAGATTGCATTCTTTCAATTTTTATCTCTTTAAAATGTAAGTTTAAAATGTATTTCAGAAATTCAAGATAAAAATACATCTTCTTGCTCTCCTTTACTTTTTACTTATATGCACATATCTATATAATTTCAATCATCTTATTATATTTTCTGATTTTCCTGTTTTAATTTAAAAGCCTTTTCTATGTGGTTAAACTGTATTTGTAGTGTAATTATCTACTTATCAGTTATAAATAAACATGATGTTAATCATTCAGTCATGCTTGACTCTTTGTGACACCATGGACTCCACCAGGCTCCTCTCTCCATGGGATTCTCCAGGCGAGAATACTGGAGTGGGCTGCCATTCCCTTCTCCAGGGGATCTTCCCAACCCAGATACCAAACCCAGGTCTCCTTCATTGCAGGCAGATTCTTTACCAGCTGAGCCACCAAGGGAGCCCAAAATTAACATATCAAAATCTTAAAAATTTTTTAAATATAAATTCTACCATTTAATTTTTATTTTTCCGAATTTTCATCTTATTTAAAATATTTTTAATAAACTCTTCTCATATAGCTTGTGCTTATTTTAATAGTTTCATCAAATATATGCCCAGGGGATTCATAATATAAATATCACTATTGAGAGTCCCTTGGACTGCAAGGAGATCCAACCAGTCCATTCTGAAGGAGATCAGCCCTTGGATTTCTTTGGCAAGACTGATGCTAAAGCTGAAACTCCAGTACTTTGGCCACCTCATGTGAAGAGTTGACTCATTGGAAAAGACTCTGATGCTGGGAGGGATTGGGGGCAGGAGGAGAAGGGGACGACAGAGGATGAGATGGCTGAATGGCATCACTGACTCAATGGACGTGAGTCTGAGTGAACTCCGGGAGATGGAGATGGACAGGGAGGCCTGGCATTCTGCGATTCATGGGGTCGCAGAGTCGGACACGACTGAGCAACTGAACTAACTGATTTTAAGTCAATGTCCAACTCTTATTCATGTGGACTGTAGCCCACCAGGCACCTCTGTCCATGGGATTTTCCAGGCAAGAATGCTGGAATGGGTGGCCATTTCCTTCTCCAGGGGATCTTTCTGACCCAGGAATCTAGCCCACATCTCCTGCATTGCAAGCATATTCTACCACTGAGCCACCAGGGAAGCCCATAATTATTGACACTATTCTCAAATAATCTTTCAATTTGATTGATTCAATATTTATTAGAAAATTAATTATTGTATGGCTATATCTGTATAATAAAATGTCTGGAGCTTTCACTGTATTATAGGGTGAGAAAAGTGCCCTTCAAAAATTCATACTTAACCAATCCCATGATAGTGTTAGTCACTAGTCCTGCCAGACTCTTTGTGACCCCATGAACTCCACCAGGTTCCTCTGTCCATGGGATTCTCCAGGCAAGAATATTGGAGTGGGCTGCCATTCCTTTCTCCAGGGTGTCTTTCCAACCCAGGGGTCAAACCCAGGTCTCCTGCATTGCAGGCAGATTCTTTACCATCTGAGACAGCAGAGGAGCCCATAAACCAGAAGTAAAAGTTAGTTCCCTACATATTCTCCTGGGTTTTCAGATATGTATGTATGTATATACATTCAAATGTATAATGTGAAATATTTTATATACAAATTAGATCATTTTCCATTGTTTCTAAAACTATAACAATATGACACAAATTATAAATAAAAATTTAACTTGAGGCACTATTATATTTGCTTAGCTGACAGAATTAACATTATGAAATATATATTTTGATTAGCAATACAGTATAACATTTTTGTATATTTTAATTTCTTATATTTCATTTGTTTTGAATTTTATATGTTTTCTCTTTTTAATATTTTGTATCTTTAAGTTTTGAGCTCTTTTTTTTTCAACATTATGCAATATACTCTATCAATTTTACACTCATGTTTCCATCTTAGTCAATCATGCCTTTAAATTTTAATGTCAAATGAAACAAATTTTAACATGAATTTTGATGTACACTTCCTCTTTCTGATTAATCATTAGTTCTTTAGTGATTCAATAACACCATAAACTCAGTCATCAAATGTGTACTGAGAACCTACTCATGTCTGGAGTCAACTTATAGAGCATGAAAAGATGTCCTCAACCTCCTCACAACCCCATTGGAGGGATAACATATCTCTATGTAAGATTCTTAATCATTGAAAACTACACACAACTCTGTGATAAAACCAAGTGAATTTTAACTCCATATCAGAAAAATCCTAGAAAATAAAAATTGATTGGTCATTAAAGGTTTAAACATGGGAAATAAGTGAAATTATGGCTTTAATTGAGTTAAACTGCAATTTCCAACAAGGTTCTCTGAAAATTAAATATTCAAAAAGTTTACAAAGGGTTTCCCTAAGTAAAATAAATATATTAATATCAGTAAATCAAACTATTTAACTCTAGTAAAGTTACACATCTAAATACAATTAGGTTTTCCTTGCAGTTGAGCTCAAATAATATTAGTTCACTGTGAGAAATTAGAAATATCACAGTAATTGCAAACTCTGATTGGAAGTTTAAGTTTTCTCTGATTATTAAAAAAAATAAAATAAATCAATGATTATTTAATTTTAATACATTAGGTTTCCAGTAAGGGATAAAAGCAAAAAAGAGGGAACCCTTTGCTGTGAGAAGAGGAGGAGTTAGGGTAGAAGAGTGATTAAATACTTTGAGAAAAGGGAACATGCATTACTTCAGGAAAAAACAGATGCTCCCTTCATTAAAAGCTACACTCTCATTAAATCCAAAAGTTTTAAGAGATAAATATTGGGTAGGTAACAGACAACCATGAAATCCAGTTCAAGTAATTCTATTTTATTTTAAGTAAGCAAAAAGATTTGGAGACACAAAAACAGGAAAGCATCATTGACAAGATGTATGCATTAGGTCAAATCAATACTACCTGAGGACTTTATTATTGAATTCAGCCATTATCTCCAAACTTTTCTGGACTACCATGCCTCTTTGATTTGGGAGGGCATCATGGTGATGGAAGGTCTTTTTTACTTCCTCGATCCTTAAATTTTCCTTTTACCTCCTGAAATGTTAACCAGTTCAAGTGTATTTGGTGCCAAAATTCTTCCATTCTTCCTAAATTAAATAAACATCTGCCTCTATCTCCTTTGTTCCATATATATATTCAATCATATATGTATATATGATTGAATAAGGCAATTCAGGATAAAATATTCTTGTTCCATAATCTTACCATTCAAACAAGTTTTTGCTTGTGTTATTTCACTTGACCTACAGTTTTGTTTTTTTTGTTGTTGTTTTTTGCAAGGTAATAGGCCATGTGATTCATCCATTTCTATTTACAAAGCATGACCTGTGATACAGAGTGTTCTAATTAAGGCACTTAGGCTAGAACTAGAAAGGGATGTTACTAGGTATCCTCTCTCTCAGCATTCACCCTACATGTCATATAAAATATCAAATCCTAATCATCATGTAGACTGCATCTTAGAAAAGAGAAATGATGAGTAATTAGAGAAGGATGATATCTTAAATTTCTGTCCTGGCTCCAAAAGCAAGTTCATTAAACTGCATGCTGAGTCTAATATCAAAGCAAAATAAAATAAAAATCTAACTGGATAATAGTGAAGAGGAGGAAAGAAGCAAACTAATGTAGTCAGAACAGGAGAGAGGAGTGAGTGGGTACCAGGGAAAGAAGAGTCGGGGATGGGATGTAGAAAGGCATAGAGTGGGAAGGACAGCAAACATCTTAGAGAAAGTAGATTTAGCCAAGAGTTCATTCCACAGTTCAGCTTCTTTCTTCCTGAACAACCACACCATCACTTACCCCAATTAAAGAGAGATTGTTGTTGTGTGTTGTAGCAAGTATTGTCAAGGATCTTGAAAACCCAGGTATGTAAAAAGGGGAGCCCAATTTCACACTCTGTCCCAGAAATATCAGCACTGACCATAAACTTTGAACCAGGAGCTCCCCAAGAGAGAAACTTCCGCCAAGCTGGCCTTCATTCAGCCTGGCCTTCATTAGTTTGTGTTGCAGCCTCTGTGAGCAGAGATGCATTTGAGAGGTAGCTCAGCTATGTACTAAGTCCAGGGAAGGCCTAGGAAGCCTGAACCACCATAATTCTTCATTGGTAGAAACACTCCCTAGGAGCTCTGTCACTTGTTAGAAGGCACACTGAGTATAGATTCCAAGAGATCAGTGTTTAGGGCTCAGATGGTAGAGAAAGTGAGGAAAAGAAAGTGAAGTCACTCAGTCGTGTCCAACTCTTTGTGACCCCATGGCTGTAGCCTACCAGGCTCCTCAGTCCATGGAATTTTCCAGGCAAGAGGACTGGAGTGGGTCGCCATTTCCTTCTCCAGAGGATCTTCCCATCCCAGGGATCGAACCCAGGTCTCCCGCATTGCAGGCAGACACTTTACCGTCTGAGTCACCAGGGAAGCATAAGGTAAAGAATCTGCCTGCAATATAGGAGACATGGGTTCAATCCCTGGGTTGGGAAGATCCCTTGGAAGAGTGCAACCCACCCCAGTATTGTCGCCTAGAGAATCTCAAGTACAGAGGAGCCTGGAAGGCTACAGTCCATGAGGTCACAAAGAGTCAGACATGACTGAGAGACTAAGCACAGCACAGAAGAAAATATTTCAGACAGACTGAGAAACTTACCTCTTTTCTTACAACCAAACAGATGACTTCCAATAGAGCGCATTTTTCATATCTTCAACTTTAATTTACTTAGAAGGTGGATTATATGAAGCTTGAATAAAACACACAAACTATACTTCATTGAGATTTATCATTGCCTTCTATCACAAGTGATGATGGGATGTAAAGAGTTTATGGAGAAAGGGAACTCTTCATGTAGCCATAATTCACACAGCTCCTTCCTGGAAACACTGGGTCAGACAGAACAGCAAGGTCTGTATTGGAGCAGAGAGAAGGCTCTGAAAATGGAGTGAATTTCTTAATTTGGTTCTTGGAAACTTAACTGGTGTAAACTATTCCTACAGTCTGAGAAATAAATGCCTCTGTGGCCAGCTTCCTTCCTGCTGTATGTGTGTGTGTGTGTGTGTGTGTGTGTGTGTGTGTGTGTGAAAAATCATGAGGCTAAGTGTTTTATTTTTACTGTACTGGATATTTATAGAAATTCACACAAAAGTTTGCAAATGCTTAAGGTAGGCTTTAAGCCTCAGGAGCTCCAAGGAAACTATTTCTTCCAAACTAGTCCCATGTGATATGCAATGAGCTACCTAGCTCAAACAGTCCAAGGGCAAAATCAAGCCTTGGGGACAATTGGTTAACTTCAACTCATATGACTTGATATGAGGCAACTCTGTTCTCTTCCCCATAAACTTACCTTAAGTCCATCTCTTCTAGAGGCCTGGAAGTCTCTGAAGGCAGTTGAAAGCTCATAGATGAAATATGTGTGGCTAACTACTCTTGTTTGTGTTATATCAAAGTGTGAACAGGTTTCCCTGGTGGCTCAGATGGTAAAGCATCTGCCTGCAATGCAGGAGAGCAGGGTTCTATCCCTGGGTTGGGAAGATCCCCTGGAGAAGGAAATGGCAAGCCACTCCAGTACCCTTGCCTGGAAAATCCCATGGACAGAGTAGCCTGGTAGGCTACAGTCCATGGGGTCACAAAAGATTTGGACATGACTGAGTGACATCACTTTCACTTTCAAAGTGTGAATTATGTTTATCATCAATATCAAAGGGCTAATGTCAGCAATAATTACAGTTCTTTGGCAAATCTGAAACATTAATATGTTAATGTTTTTCTTTCTATTGTTTATTTATTTTTTTTAGATAGAGTTGATTTACAATCAACTCTGTTTTGTTATTCTCAGTTGTACAGCAGATACACTAGGTTGGGCAAAAAGTTCATTGATATATATATATATATATATATTTATATATGTAAAACCTAATCTCTAAGACAATTTTGTCTTCCCTCCAGAAATATTTTCCAAAATATCAAATGAGTAGCAAGAAGCAAACTAATGTAGTCAGAACAGGAGAAAGGAGTGAGCAGGTGCCAGGGAAAGAAGAGTCGGGGTTGGGATATAGAAAGGCATAGAGTGGGAAGGAGAGCAAACATCTTAGAGAAAGTAGATTTAGCCAAGATTAAGTAAGCATAAAATTCAAGTTTTCTTAATTTTCATTTGAGGACATTGAATTTCCAAATCAGAGTTCATAAGTGATCTAAGAATGAAAACTAAATTAGTTCCTGAAACTTATATATCTTTTATAATATTACCTTACTTTATCCCTGGTCAAACAATGTTCATCCATAAAAAATTTTTGTCTGATTAGAAAATTTGAATTTTTTACTCAACTTTAAATGTTTTATTTTTCCTTAGAAACCATAATCATCCTGTCCCACACTTTCCTCATGGCACTTTTCACTTCTTTATTCCTGAAAGTGTAAATCAAAGGATTGAATAAGGGAGTTAGGATGGTGTAAAATATGGCTACCATTTTGTCAAAGGAGAAAGAATATGGAGGTCGTACATACATAAATATGCATGGGATAAAGAACAAAATCACAACAGCAATGTGAGATCCGCAGGTGGAGAGGGCTTTCTGCTGCCCTTCAGAGCTATGGGTTCTCAGAGACAGCAGGATGACCCCATAGGAGATAAGCAACAAGGAGAAGATTAAGATGCCAAAAAACCCACTGTTGATGACTACCAAGAGGCCAAAGATGTGAGTATCAGTGCAGGCAAGCTCCAGCAGTGGGTACAAGTCACACATGAAATGATCAGTGATGTTGGAGCCACAGAAGGGCAGCTGGAAAATGAAGAGAATCTGTATCATGGAATGAATGAAGCCTCCTGTCCAGGCAACTGCCATCAGAAGGACACAGAGTCTATGGTTCATGATAGAAGAATAATGCAAGGGTTTACAGATGGCCACATAGCGGTCGTAGGCCATGGCACTGAGGACAATCACCTCCACCCCAGCAAAGAAGTGCTCAGCAAAGAGCTGGGTCATGCAGCCTTCAAAAGAAATGGTTTTCCTCCAAAGGAGAGAGTCTACAATCATCTTTGGGACAATGACAGAGGAGAAGCATGCATCCAGGAAGGACAGAAAAGCCAAGAAGAAGTACATGGGGGAGCCCCAGAGTGCTGGGCTGCTACTGATGGTCACCACAATTAGCAAGTTGCCCCGACGGTTGCAATGTAAATGAACAAAAATACAACAAATATTATTTTCTGCATGGTTGGATTCTGTGATAGCCCCAGGAGGACAAACTCAGTAATAAGGCTTTGGTTTTGCATAATTTCCAAGGAAAAGGTAAACGGTACCACAGTGAGCATGTAGAATCTACAGTTAGAAGAAAGACAAATGTGTCTCAGACCAGTTTTGAGAGTCATTATAGTCATCAACAAATCGGTGCCTCCATGTGAAAAATTGACTTATGGTCTTGTGCTTGCTTCTTCATTGATAACACAAAGCTAGAAATTTGTTGAATGTGGTAGGGGGATACCAGGAAGAATTGAAGTTTAGATAAATTGTTAAATGTTTTAAGATAGAGCTTCAATGTTGAAGAAGGGTAGGTATCCACCTGGGGTGGGGATAAGAAATAGTTGTTATCTCAACTGCCAACTCTGGTCATATGTTAATAGTACTGGTTTCCTGGAGGGAATTGTGAGAAGAGTTCTGAAGCCACATACATGATCTGAGGAAGGAAAAGAGCAGTTTATTGGTTATGCCTGCCATGTGCATCGGTGGGAGAAGGGAGGGGTTGCATGTCATCCGTGATCAGGTGACTTCCTTATCTCCAGATAGAAGGAGAAATAAGACAAAACTGAAGAAGTGCTTGGCTCATGGCTATACTCCTAGTTATTTCTTTAAAATTTAAAAAAAAATTGAGACTTCAAAATCAACTAATTCATTCTTCAAAAAAAAAAAGAAGAAAGAATGATCATTGCGAACACACCTTGCTGTAGACTAATGCATAATAAATAACCGTGTGTTAAGTTGGCTTTCTTTTCATTCATTTTTTAACAAGAATAGAAGCTGACAAAAATAAGCAATACTTACTAATATGTACTGTTATGATGACTAAGTTAAATAATGCAAGGAAGCAATGTTCAGAGTTAAGTGACTAGGAAACAGTCCATGTCAGATCGTATTACCCAGTTTTACTGGTAGGAAGCCCATGCTTAAAGAAATAACAGATGCTGGCTCTGGAGTTTTAACCCAGAACCTCTGACTCCAGCATGCAAGTGACTGACTCTATGGGGAAAGAAGCAAAAATTTTTCTAGCAAGAGCTTCAGAGCAGGAGGGGCTTCTCTAGAGCCTCCATTCACTGTAGAGGTTATAACCTGATTCCTGTGTTCATGTTTGACTGATGCTTCCTGATGAAGGACACAGAGCCAATGATGTAGAATCAGAAGGTAATGGCCGAATTATTTACAGATACAAACTGACAGTAACCACATGGGTAAGGAATACAAACAGAATGTTGACTATAGCCAGAGCCTGAGGCTTTATTCATTAAGTATTTATTCAAGCTGGCCCAATCAGATCAAGCAGTACTCACAAGTGTGTGTCTGTTTCAAATGTATATGACTTACTGTAATGTAGGGAGATTCACACATAACTTCCCTACTGATTTCATACAATTATAATGAGGGTCAAATTGGAAAATGTGAAATTGCTGGCTTATGATAAAATGCCCTTACTGATTCTAGTGACTCTTCTGTCACTTAAAAAGCCGAACAGCTTACCCACAGAAAGCTTTTCCATTAGTCATCCAGATATTACTCCAGCTTTTGACTTCATTTCTTATAGCAAGACACAGCTTTGAAGAATGACTGTGTCCTCTGTTGTTGTTTAGTCGCTCAGTCATATCTGACTCTTTGTGACCCCATGGACTGTAGCCTGTCAGGCTCCTCCGTTCATAGGATTTCCCAGACAAGAACCCTGGAGTGGGTTGTCATTTCCTTCTCCAGGGGATCTTCCTGATGCAGGGATTGAACCCGTGTCTCCTGCATTAGCAGGTGGATTCTTTACTGCTAAACAACCATGGAAATATGATTGTGTCCTTCCTTGTACATATGAGAAGTTAATCAGTCAAGTGCCAAGTGAGTGTGTGTGTGTGTGTGTGTGTGTGTACATATACATACTATCTATGCTTGTTAAATAAGGAAGTAGAAGAATAATTGGGCTTTCTGAAAGAATTAAAAATGAGTTGATTTTTATGAATGACACTGACAGCTAACAAAAATGATTGAAAATATGAATAAAACTAGCAAATGTACAGATGTGTATACAACACATCTTTTTACTTACTTTAAAACAAATTGTTTCTGGGGTACTGCCGCCGCCGCTAAGTCGCTTCAGTTGTGTCCGACTCTGTGCGACCCCATAGACGGTAGCCCACCAGGTTCCGCCGTCCCTGGGATTCTCCAGGCAAGAACGCTGGAGTGGGTTGCCATTTCCTTCTCCAGTGCATGAAAGTGAAAAGTGAAAGTGAAGTCACTCAGTCATTGTCCAACTCTTAGTGACCCCATGGACTGCAGCCCTCCAGGCTCCTCCGTCCATGGGATTTTCCAGGCAAGAGTACTGGAGTAGGGTGCCATTGCCTTCTCCGTTCCAGGGTACAAGACATTCCTAAACAGGGCCTGTACTCTGAACTCCATATTCAGCTGTGTCATCAAGCAAACAGGAACATGAAACAAACCTTATAAGATCATTGGATCAGTTAATGACTGTATACTAAAGAGTTGCTGCTGCTAAGTCACTTCAGTCGTGTTCGACTCTGTGCGACCCCATAGACGGCAGCCCACCAGGCTCCCCCATCCCTGGGGTTCTCCAGGCAAGACACTGGAGTGGGTTGCCATTTCCTTCTCCAATGCATGAAAGTGAAAAGTGAAAGGGAAGTCGCTCAGTCATGTCCGACTCTTCGCGACCCCATGGACTTGCAGCCCACCAGGTTCCTCCGTCCATGGGATTTTCCAGGCAAGAGTACTGGAGTGGGGTGCCATTTCCTTCTCCGATATTAAAGAGTAAAGATTATCAATATATGCAGAGACAATGAAATGAAATAAAGACATCAGGTTCAGATTCATAGAGACCTAGGTTCAAATCCAAGCTCTTGTACTAAGGTATATTATGTGATGAGAAAAGTTACTTAAAAATCTCAAGAGCTCAGATTCTATTCTGTAATTGTGTATAACAACAATACTTATTGATAAGGTTCTTGGAAGAATCAGATAAGGCGATATTGATATTGATAAAACCATTAATGCAGTTAGATGCACTGGAGAAAAGTGCCGTAAGTGCGAACAAGCTCCCAGAGCCTTTGACACAGAGCCAAAGTGACAGTCCTTTTACTCCTAATTCCTGCTTTACCATGATCTAGGCTTACAAATATCTTTACTCATCCTTTCACATATTCACAAATATAAAATTGTTGTATTGGTTACCACAATGAAGATATGTTATCATTTACATTTGCAACACTTTTAAGTCTTTAATAATCCCTGAATACAATTTTATAGTCTTCAGACCCTCATGCGTGCGTGTGTGGGTGTTAAGTTGCTTCAGCTGTGTCCAGCTCTTTGTGACCTTATGGACTGTAGCCTGCCAGGGCCCTCTGTCCATGGGATTCTCCAGGCAAGAATACTGGAATGGATTACCTGCCCTTCTCCAGGGGATCTTCCTGATCCAGGGATCAAACATGCATCTCGTCTGTCTCCTGGATTGGCAGGCAGGTATCTTTACCATTAGCATCACCTAAGAAGCCCAGATCCTCAGGTGTCCAATTCTTTTTCAGGTACTGTCATTGTACAAAGAAAATCAAATAATACGAACAGTGGAGAGAAAGAGCAAGGCTCTGTATTAATCTAACAAGTAATTCTTAGGCTCTGTACTTCCCTAATTTGGGAAGTTTCTAAGAAATACTGTTTTAGAATCAAATGCTCACTAAATATGAACAAATCAAACTGCTCTTTTTTTTAGATAAAAGGAATTTCCAAAACTACTGTTAATACTTAGGCAATGGAGAGGACAGTGTCCTCAGAGTTTATGATCACAAGGCTTACGATTATAAATTATTTAAAAGGTAATTAAACGCACTGTGTTGTCCTGGATTGACCCCTAGAACAGAAAAGTGATCCAAGTGGAAAAGTTAGTGAAACATGATTAAAATCTTGTGCTTCTTTAAGAGTAATACAATCAGTGTTCATTCCACAGTTTTGACAAATATACTACTAGTAATGTTAGATGATAATTAAGGGAAAATAATTGAGGAGTAGACAGAAACTCTGTATTATCTTGGCAACTTTTCTATTAATCTAAAATTATCCCAAAATGAAAAGTTAATTACAATAATATAATAATTGTTCAGTTTCCAATATAAAAAATCTAGAAGCTACAGATTTATAGTCATGTGTCACTGAAGAAACCACGAAGCTTCTGAGTCCGCTCTGATAAAATACAGTACCATTTGTTCAAGCTGTTGACCTGTGAGAGTCAAATAAGACAGCTACTATGAACTGCTTTGTAATGTATAATTCAACAGGAAGATGTAGAATATTGATATAAGCTTTATTTTTTAATAGTGCTTACACATACAAAGTGCACTGAAGAATCTATCATAAGAATAAAATAGGTTTCTAAGTCAGGTTTTTAAAAAATGATGACTTCTAAATTGCAATGAAACAGCTTCATTCATTTTATCTAATTGGAAAATGTTTTAGCAAATAGTTTTAGAGTCATAAAAATAGCTATATTTTTTATACACGTAACCCCAACCCTAAAAATTATTCTAAGAGTGAAATAAAGTGATGTAAGTTTTATGGAAGATGATATTTCATTTATAAAAAAATCAGATATCTAAAATGTTGAATAAAATGCTTATGCAACTCAGTCTACTATAAATTAATAACAAGACATGCTATGAATAAAATGCTAATTAATAACATAAGGACATACTTGGTGAAGAATTTTTATAGCATGTTAAAAGAAAAATTGTAGCAACCTTATTCATTAATAATGTATGAAGATAGTGGAGACTTTATTTTCAACATGCATTTTGATATAATAAAGAAAAATTAACATTAAAAATCAATTTTAAACACAACATCGTATTATTTATTATCTAAATATTTGTTCAGGAAAAGATGATGTTTGAGGATAATTTTATTACTTATCCAGTGTAATTAATTGTACTGGTTGAACCAACATGCTAACATAACATAGAATCTTGTACTGTAAGTATTTTCCTGGTGTAAAGAATCTACAGATAGCCAAATCATAGGCCTAGCCCTCCCTATCAATTTTCCTTTCATACGTTTTTCTTGGAAACAGCTTGTTCTGTTCATATTTCTGAGAAAATACCTCACGGATTTCCCTTCCCTGAGAGCCATATTCTTCAGACGCTGGAGATGCACAGAAGATTGCTGAGGGCCATTCCCACCATGAACTGAGGGCTCTGAACCATCTTTTAGACCTGCTGCTGCTGCTGCTAAGTCATTTCAGTCGTGTCCGACTCTGCGACCCCATAAACGGCAGCCCACCAGGCTCCCCCGTCCCTGCGATTCTCCAGGCAACTCCAGTGGGTTGCCATTTCCTTCTCCAATGCATGAAAGTGGAAAGTGAAAGTGAAGTCGCTCAGTCGTGTCTGACTCTTAGCGACCCCATGGACTGCAGCCTACCAGGCTCCTCCATCCATGGGATTTTCCAGGCAAGAGTACTGGAGTGGGTGCCACTGCCTTCTCTGACCTGGACCCTGGAAATTTTGCCTCCTGACTCTTACGATTACTCACTGTTTTCTTCCCATTCATTTTGGCAGCAACATTATTCTAGCATTGATCATTCTGAAAATAATATAGAAATTTCTATGTCTAATTTAAAGCTGATATTACTATTTTATAATAGTTTATATAATAGCATTATGAAATAAATGCAATATTCAAAATTATATGAGAAATTAGTAATAAGGATGTCATTGTATGCCATGTTTTCTAATTATAGTTTAACATTAAAATAATAGATTAAAAACCCATTCTAATTACCTTCCCAGTTAAATTCCTTGAATCCGCTGCATTTTTATCCAGCATTGTTATTTACTCTAACAATAATAGTTTAGTTTTTCATCTATTTAAGCATATTCTTTTCCTTTATGGCCTGAGAAATGTGTTCTCTTCAGATTTCAGATCTTTTACTCTCCCCTCAATATTGCTCTGCTGATTTCTCTAAAAGTCTCAACTTGTATACTCTTACTATTTTGGGAATTTAGAAAAATAACCTTTCACTGTTCCTACCTGTGTCCTTCCTGACGGATGCCTGAGCCTTTTTCTTTCTGTTTTCTTAGTTATTTAGTTCATATTAAGAGAGAGAAAAAGCCACAACTACCAGCACTAAGGCAGTTAGTAACTTCAGCCATTTAAATATTCTTGAACAATTCTGCAGCAGGAATTTAATGCTATTTATGACATCAAGTGTACATAGAGAAAATTAAATGAGCAAATTTAAAATCAGAAGGCTCTGCTTTAAAAAAAAAAAAAAAAAGACTCTGCTCTATCAGTTCAATAAGACACTATTACCCTTCATGTCCTTTCTTGGGCCATTCTTTAGTGCTTTTTGTAGGAGATTAACTACTGTACTACATATCAATAGTTCTCTAAATAAATCACCTTCGTTCTACATAGGCATTATGTAGTCCACTTTTTTTTTAATCTAAAACACTAGGATGAGGGGTAAATGAATGATAAATATAACATATAAAGAAAGAATAATTAAATGATAACAAATTAAGAAACAATAATGATAAATGATAACATATCAAGAAACAGTAAATAAAATGCTATCGACTAGCTCTAACAAAAATACTCAGATGTTGCATTGTATAGTTATTTGGATTTAACTTGAAGATAAAAAACTGATGATAGCTCTAATTTCATTAGACTTGAATAGGAACACATAACCCTCCAAAAATGTTTGTATTCAAACAGCTGCTATATATTCAACACTTAATTTATTTCAACTCCTATTTAATTAATTCCACATGTATTATTTTATTTGTTTCCAAATCCTTTGGCCTTGTAAACATATAATTTCCATTAAAAATAAACATTCTGAGGGCAAAAAGATTTATAGAACTGGCCCAAATGTACACAAGCAAGTGATAGACCACAGCTTGCTTAAACTAGCCTGCATCACAACACCCATGATTTTACATACACATCACAATTTTAAATCACCTGTGAATATGCAAAAATGTGAATTATAAATCTCGCCATGTGTCAGTCTCTTGAAAATTCTGGTAATGGTAATATCCTTCTCTCTATGGAGAGAAATTCATTCAACAGCCGGTCAAAATGTGAAATATAAAATTTCTAAGTCTTACTTCTATATCTAAGAAAGAGAGATGTTGCAATTCTGGTAGATGTGGTAAAGAAATTTCCCTATGGATTCTCAAACACTGTCTTCACCATGGAATCAATGAAAACATAAAGAAGCAAAAGTTTCATCCTTGACCTGTAAGTGGAATTTAAAGAGGTTTCCCTGAGAGGTCATGAACCTTAGAATTGAATCTCAGTTTCCCTCAGGGTATGGAAATTTCCCATCATTATAATTTTCTAGGACACAGTTATTTATAGTTTGACTTGCTCAAGTGTTTGTAAAAATTGTCTGACCCCAATCAGTTAGTTTTTTTTTTTTTTTTTAGCTTCTCCTGGGCTTCTATTTGTAGGTGCTTTCAATTCCCTTCATATTCAGAAAGAGAAAACTGTGTAAATTAAGACAGAACATAGTCCCTTTGCAGACTGTGGTGAAATGTCTCTTTATTTACTAAATGCAAAAGATGAGTTCTGGGATAAGGCATAGCATCAGTCCACAAAGGCAGGTACAGTGTGGGGGACTAGAGCAACAGTCATGCTTACTGAAGAGTAACAACTTTCATGTATGATTGTTTTTCATGCAAAAATCTATACATTAACCCAGAATCTGCTTTTCTTCTCTCAGTACGTGGTCTTGATATGCCATAATTTTAAAATTAAAAGTACAATTTCCAGACCTTAAAGAAAAATTTCTCTTTTCTTTCTTTCTTTCTTTCTTTTTTTTTTTTTTAAAGAAAGATTGACAGTTTGTTTACTCTGATGGAATGTTGCATTGCAATTGAAGCTGGAGGGAAAAATCAGGGCTTAGCTCATGAGGTCCCTGCAGAGAGTCTATACCAATGAATGTGCCCCTCTATACACTCTTGTATTCTACCTATTTTTAATGTTTAGTCATCCTCCCCAGAAAGTAACAGTATTGAAGTGATTCATCAGAAAGGTAAATATTTGTAATTGCCTTGACTTCATTTGCACATGGTATTAAGGGACAAGCGTTATTATACTTTCAATGAAATTTTAGATGCTTTTCCTGACATGGAATAGCCATCTGACATGGACCACACTCCTAGAGGGGATATTTTAAAATTATGGCTCAACAGCTGGACTCCAGCAATTAATCCTGGAACCCTGGTTCCTACTTCAAAACACATGTAGCATCTTCTATTTTATTCCAAGTCCTGATTTACTTAATCCTTTATTATTTGCTTCAGCTAGAGGGAGTGAGTGGGATAAGAAATATTGTGATGATGGGGTAAGGCAGATAATGTAACAGGTATGTTATAGAAACAGTAAATTCAGAGAAACCTTACAAATCAGAAAAGAGGGAAGGACACAAGGAGCAAAAAGAACAAAGAGTGTGTGAAATGAGAGGATGATGTGGAGGTGAGTTAAGTGACAATATGGCTCTTTCACAAGCGCAGGCGGCTGCAACGGCACACAAGCGCAGCCGAGAGGAGCTACCCCACGTCCGAGGTCAGGGGCAGCGGCCGAGAGCGCCAGGCTGCAACGGCGCAGGAACGTCGGAGAGGAGCTACCGCCTGCCCGAGGCCCCGGGTGGCGGCCAGGAGGAGCTACCCCAGGTCCAAGGAGCAGTGGCTGCACGGGCGCAGAAGGGCCTAGAGGAGCTACTCCACGTTCAAGGTCAGGAGGGGCGGTGGTGAGGAGATACCCCTTGTCCAAGGTAAGGAGCACTGGCGGCACTTTGCTGGGGCATTAGTGAAGAGATACCCCATGTCCAAGGTAGGAGAAACCCAAGTAAGATGGTAGGTGTTGCAAGAGGGCATCAGAGGGCAGACACACTGAAACCATACTCACGGAAAACTAGTCAATCTAATGACATGGACCACAGCCTTGTCTAACTCAATGAAGCTAAGCCATGCCCTGTGGGGCCATCCAAGATGGGCGGGTCATGGTGGAGAGATCTGACAGAATGTATTCCACTGGAGAAGGGAATGGCAAACCATTTCAGTATTCTTGCCTTGAGAACCCCATGAACAGTATGAAAAGGCAAAATGATAGGATACTGAAAGACGAACTTCCTAGATCAGTAGGTGCCCAATATGCTACTGAAGATCAGTGGAAAAATATCTCCAGAAAGAATGAAGGGATGGAGCCAAAGCAAAAACAATACCCAGTTGTGGGTGTGACTGGTGATAGAAGCAAGGTCCAGTGCTGTAAAGAGCAATATTGCATTGGAATCTAGAATGTCAGGTCCATGAATCAAGGCAAATTGGAAGTGGTCAAAAAGGAGATGGCAAGAGTGAACGTCAACATTCTAGGAATCAGCGAACTAAAATGGACTGGAATGGGTGAATTTAACTCAGATGACCATTATATCTACTACTGCAAGCAGGAATCCCTTAGAAGAAATGGAGTAGCCATCATGGTCAACAAGAGTCCAAAATGCAGTACTTGGATGCAATCTCAAAAACGACAAAATGATCTCTGTTCGTTTCCAAGGCAAACCATTCAATATCACAGTAATCCAAGTCTATGCCCCAACCAGTAACGCTGAAGAAGCTGAAGTTGAATGGTTCTATGAAGACCTACAAGAACTTTTAGATTAACACCCAAAAAAGATGTCCTTTTCGTTATAGGGGACTGGAATGCAAAAGTAGGAAGTCAAGAAACACCTGAAGTAACAGGCAAATTTGGCCTTGGAATACAGAATGAAGCAGGGCAAGGGCTAAAAGAGTTTTGCCAAGAGAACTCACTGGTCATAGCAAACACCCTCTTCCAACAACACAAGTCAAGACTCTACACATGAACAGCACCAGAGGTTCAACACCGATCTCAGATTGATTATATTCTTTGCAGGCAAAGATGGAGAAGCTCTATACAGTCAGCAAAAACAAGACCGGGAGCTGACTCTGGCTCAGACCATGAACTCCAAATTCAGACTGAAATCGAAGAAAGTAGGGAAAACCACTAGACCATTCAAGTATGACCTAAATCAAATCCCTTATGATTATACAGTGGAAGTGAGAAATAGATTTAAGGGACTAGATCTGATAGATGGACTGCCTGATGGACTATGGACGGAGCTTCATGACATTGTACAGGAGACAGGAATCAAGACCATCCCCATGGAAAAGAAATGCAAAAAAAGCAAGATGGCTGTCTAAGGAGGCCTTACAAATAGCTGTGAAAAGAAGAGAAGTGAAAAGCAAAGGAGAAAAGGAAAGACATAAGTATCTGAATTCAGAGTTCCAAAGAATAGCAAGGAGAGATAAGAAAGCCTTCCTCAGCGATCAATGCAAAGAAATAGAGGAAAACAAGAGAATAGGAAAGACTAGAGATCTCTTCAATAAAATTAGAGATACCAAGGGAACATTTCATGCAAAGATGGGCTCTATAAAAGACAGAAATGGTATGGACCTAACAGCAGCAGAAGATATTAAGAAGAGATGGCAAGAATACAAAGAAGAACTGTACAAAAAAGATCTTCATGACCAAGATAATCATGATGGTGTGATCATTGATCTAGAGCCAGACATCCTGGAATGTGAAGTCAAGTGGGCCTTAGAAAGCATCGCTACGAACAAAGCTAGTGGAGGTGATGGAATTCCAGTGGAGCTATTTCAAATCCTGAAACATGATGCTGTGAAAGGGCTGCAGTCAATATGCCAGCAAATTTGAAAAACTCAGCAGTGGCCACAGGACAGGAAAAGGTCAGTTTCCATTCCAATCCCAAAGAAAGGCAATGCCAAAGAATGCTCAAACTACCAAATGATTGCACTCATCTCAGACGCTAGTAAAGTAATGCTCAAAATTCTCCAAGCCAGGCTTCAGCAGTACATGAACCATGAACTTCCTGATGTTCAAGCTGGTTTTAGAAAAGGCAGATGAACCAGATCTCAAATTGCCAACATCCACTGGATCATGGAAAAAGCAAGAGAGTTCCAGAAAAACATCTATTTCTGCTTTATTGACTATGCCAAAGCCTTTGACTGTGTAGATCACAATAAACTGTGGAAAATTCTGAAAGAAATGGGAGTACCAGACCACCTGACCTGCCTCTTGAGAAACCTATATGCAGATCAGGAAGCAACAGTTAGAACTGGACATGGAACAACAGACTGGTTCCAAATAGGAAAAGGAGTATGTGAAGGCTGTATATTGTCACCCTGCTTATTTAACTTATATGCAGAGTATATCATGAGAAATGCTGGGCTGGAGGAAGCACAAGCTGGAATCAAGATTGCCGGGAGAAATATCAACAACGTCAGATATGCAGATGTCACCACCCTTATGGCAGAAAGTGAAGAGGAACTAAAAAGCCTTTTGATGAAGGTGAAAGAGGAGAGTGAAAAAGTTGGCTTAAAGCTCAACATTCAGAAAACGAAGATCATGGAATCCAGTCCCATCACTTCATGGGAAATAGATGGGGAAACAGTGGAAACAGTGTCAGACTTTATTTTTCTGGACTCCAAAATCACTGCATTACTGCACCCATGAAATTAAAAGACACTTACTCCTTGGAAGAAAAGTTATGACCAACCTAGATAGCATATTCAAAAGCAGAGACATTACTTTGCCAACAAAGGTCCGTCTAGTCAAGGCTATGGTTTTTCCTGTGATCATGTATGGATGTGAGAGTTGGACTGTGAAGAAAGCTGAGCGCTGAAGAATTGATGCTTTTGAAGTGTGGTGTTGGAGAAGACTCTTGAGAGTCCCTTGGACTGCAAGGAGATGCAACCAGTCCATTCTGAAGGAGATCAGCCCTGGGATTTCTTTGGAAGGAATGATGCTAAAGCTGAAACTCCAGTACTTTGGCCACCTCATGCGAAGAGTTGACTCATTGGAAAAGACACTTATGCTGGGAGGGATTGGGGGCAGGAGGAGAAGGGGATGACAGAGGATGAGATGGCTGGATGGCATCACTTACTCGATGGACGTGAGTTTGAGTGAACTCCGGGAGTTGGTGATGGACAGGGAGGCCTGGCGTGCTGCAATTCATGGGGTCGCAAAGAGTCAGACATGACTGAGCAACTGAACTGAACTGATGAGTCTTTCAGAATTTGTCCAGTAGTCCATGCTTCCTGACAGATTAAAATTTCATCCTGATCAGTAATTAATTAAATTATAGCATTTATTTTAAATCTACAAATATAGAGAACTCAAGTCTGAATCATTTCTTCTGTTCTTTAGGATTGTTTATTCATGGGAATATAGCAACTAATTTACCAACTAAAGCTTTGTGATATGTTCTAACAACTAGTAAATCTAGTTTCCTATCTAGTTTTCCTATTCTTCTCTTCTTCTGTCACCAAGCTTATTTAAAGACAGGCACATATGCATATTAAGTTTAGAATTGTTATATCAATTTCCATGAAAATATGCTTTGTCATTGGGGCCAGTTTAAGGAATCTATTAGTCATTCAGGTGGAAATACCATGGAGGAATTTGGATTTCCAGGTCTCAACCTCAAAGAATCATTGCTCAAAGAAAGTGTGCCAAGAAAGATGGGATGAAACACTGCTGGTGGATTTTATAAGATGAGAAGTGAGTGATGAGAGTTATGTTGAATAACATAGAGGGCACTGGTGACCCAGAAAAGACAAATTTAACTGAAGTGTGGCTGAAAGGGTTTAAACAGAACAGAAGGAAGGAAATGGGAGAGAAGTGTTCAATAAGTGTTTTGTAAGAAAGGGGAGAGAATCAAATGAAAGAGTAACTGATGAAGGAAAAGGAATCAATAGAAGATTTTACGTGAAAGATGAAGAGTGTAACAGATTTGCTTCCTTGCTGATGTAAAATTATCAAGTAGATAGTGAAATGTCGATAAAATAGATATAGAAGCTATTTTTAGACCAATTCCCTCATGCAAACAAGAAAGAAAGAACGTCTAGAGTACAATAAAGAGGTTGATTGCTTTGCATAAGAGCACAGATAATGAATGCATTTTTAAGAGTAAGTTCAGTTCAGTCCCTCAGTCGTGTCCAACTCTTTGCGACCCCATGAATTGCAGCACGCCAGGCCTCCCTGTTCATCACCAGTTCCAGAGGTTCACTCAAACTAACATGCATCAAGTCAGTGATGCCATCCAGCCATCACATCTTCTGTCGTCCCCTTCTCCTCCTGCCCCCAATCCCTCCCAGCATAAGAGTCTTCCAATGAGTCAACTCTTCGCATGAGGTGGCCAAAGTACTGGAGTTTCAGCTTTAGCATCATTCCTTCCAAAGAAATCCCAGGGCTGATCTCCTTCAGAATGGACTGGTTGCATCTCCTTGCAGTCCAAGGGACTCTCAAGAGTCTTCTCCAACACCACACTTCAAAAGCATCAATTCTTCAGCGCTCAGCTTTCTTCACAGTCCAACTCTCACATCCATACATGATCACAGGAAAAACCATAGCCTTGACTAGACGGACCTTTGTTGGCAAAGTAATGTCTCTGCTTTTGAATATGCTATCTAGGTTGGTCATAACTTTTCTTCTAAGGAGTAAGTGTCTTTTAATTTCATGGCTGCAGTCACCATCTGCAGTGATTTTGGAGCCCAGAAAAATAAAGTCTGACACTGTTTCCACTGTTTCCCCATCTATTTCCCATGAAGTGATGGGACTGGATGCCATGATCTTCATTTTCTGAATGTTGAGCTTTAAGCCAACTTTTTCACTCTCCACTTTCACTTTAGCAAAAATCAAATGGATACTCTGTGCAAAGATGCGTGCGTGCATACAAAGTTGCTTCAGTCATGTCCTACTCTTTACGACCTTGTGGAGCCCACCAGGCAAGAACACTGGAGTAGGTTGCCTTGCCTTCCACCAGGGGATCTTCCCAAACCAGGGTTCGAACTAGCGTCTCTTATATCTTCTGCATTGGCAGGCGTGTTTTTCACCACTAGCACCATCTGGGAAGCCTGTGTGCAAAGATGCTTGATGCCAAATTGCTGAAATATCCATAAACACATGAAGGATTTGATTTTTAATTATTCTTCTAATCAAAATTATTCTGATGCCGATAATTATTTTTGAACTTAGAAGTCAAAAAATAACAGATTTCATCAGAAGAAATCTGTTTAATTTTCACATCTCACCTTGCATCACATTCCCTCCTGTCAACTGATTATCTTCAGTTCAGTTCAGTCGCCAAGTCATGTCCGACTCTTTGCAACCCCATGAACAACAGCATGCCAGGCCTCCCTGTCCATCACCAATTCCTGGAGTTCACCCAAACTTATGTCCATTGAATTGGTGATGCCATCCAAACATCTTATCCTCTATTGTCCCCTTCTCCTCCTGCCCTCAATCTTTCCCAGCGTCAGGGTCTTTTCAAATGAGTCAGCTCTTCATATCAGGTGGCCAAAATATTGGAGTTTCAGCTTCAACATCAGCCCTTCCAATGAACACCCAGGAATGATCTCCTTTAGGATGGACTGGTTGGATCGCCTTGCAGTCCAAGGGACTCTCAAGAGTCTTCTCCAACACCACACTTCAAAAGTGTCAATTCTTTGGTGCTCAGCTTTGTTTACAGTCCAACTCTCACATCCATACATGACTACTAGTAAAACCAGAGCCTTGATTAGATAGACCTTTGTTGACAAAGTAATGTATCTGTTTTTAATATGCTGTCTAATGTGGTCATAGCTTTCCTACCAAGAAGTAAGTGTCTTTTAATTTCATGGCTGCAGTCACCATCTGCAGTGATTTTGGAGCCCAAGTAAATAAAGTCAGCCACTGTTTCCACTGTTTACCCATCTATTTGCCATGAAGTGATGGGACCAGATGCCATGATCTTCGTTTTCTGATTGTTGAGCTTTAAGTCAAGTTTTTCACTCTCCTCTTTCACTTTCATCAAGAGGCTCTTTAGCTCTTCTTCACTTTCTGCCATAACAGTGGTGTCATGTGCATATCTGAGGTTATTGATATTTCTCCCCACAATCTTGATTCCAGCTTGTGCTTCCTCTAGCCCAGCGTTTCTCATGATGTACTCTGCATATAAGTCAAATAAGCAGGCTGACAATATACAGCCTTGACGTACTCCTTTTCCTATTTGGAACCAGTCTGCTGTTCCATGTCCAGTTCTAACCATTGCTTCCTGACCTGCATACAGGTTTAGATTTCCCATATGCTAGGTGAGGGAGGCAGTTTAAAAAGGATCAGTATCTCTCTGCTGCTGCTGCTATTGCTGCTAAATCGCTTCAGTCATGTCCAACTCTGTGCGACCCCAGAGATGGCAGCCCACCAGACTCCCCCATCCCTGGAATTCTCCAGGCAAGAACACTGGAGTGGGTTGCCATTTCCTTCTCCAATGTATGAAAGTGAAAAGTGAGAGTGAAGTCACTCAGTCGTGTCGCACTCCTAGCAACCCGATGGACTGCAGCCTACTAGGCTCCTCTGTCCATGGGATTTTCCAGGCAAGAGTACTGGAGTGGGGTGCCATTGCCTTCTCCCAGTATCTCTCTAGTGACAGGCAAAGCAAAATCTGGAGGAAAATAAATGTCATTTGGATTTTCAAATCCAACTCTATGATGTAACAGCAAGAAAAAATTTCCCATAGTTAAAGAAAAATTAGGTCTCTATGGAGTTACTTTTTTCTCATAAACGGCATAGCTAGAGGCACTAGATTCTGAAGTATGTTGACTCCCGGTGTAAGTGATTCTTATTCTGCCTCTTTAAAGGAGAAATAACAGTAGCAGAGAATTTTGGCAGTGCTGTAGTCCTTATTAAATAATAAACTACTAAGTATAGTATGAATCTGAGATTGTACTTGCTTCCAACCATCTCTGGAAAAGACACTTGGAAACATGAAATCAGATAATTCTAACTCCTATATTTCATATATATATATATACATACATACATACATACATACATACATATATATACACCCTTACTTTTTGGTATTAATTTGTATTAAGAAAAAATAAGTTACTTTTAGACTTAAATTCACTCAACAATATTTATTAAGCACAGCATGAAGTAATAAATACAATCTCTGACCTTATAGGGATTACAAATTTGTTGGAGGGCAAAGAGAAAACAAAAGCCAAGAAATAATTGCTGAAGTTTGTTTCTGACATTGATACTAAGGATATCATCAGATGAAGAGTTAAAGAGTTACCTAGAAGAAAGTCATCAGGGAAAACATCTAAGGAGATGACAGTTCATCTGAAAGAAGAAGAAGAAAAAAAAAAAAAGTGCCAGAGAAGAACTCTGGGCAAGAGAATTTCAAGAGTAAGCAGTGTAAGAAAAGCAAAAGCCATAAACTAGAAAAGGCTTGAATTATTTAAAAGGCAGGAGAAAAATGTAGAGAGAGAAAGAGAAAGTGGGTGGAACCTTGTGAGAAAAGGAATGGAGCACGCACTGCACTGGGAAGGGGGGAGTAACAGGATTACAGCCTAATTTGCACAATTAAATGACGCCAGCGACTACTGTATCCTCAATAGATCTGAATGAATGGGAAGGTAAAAGCACATTGTCCTTGTAAGAAAGAATTCCTCTTAGCATGTAAGCTAATGACCACACAAGGCCCTTTGTTTCATCCACAGTTTCCTCATGGCATTTTTCACCTCCATGTTCCTCAAGGTGTAGATCAGGGGATTTAACATGGGTGCAACGATGGTAAAGGACACAGCCATCGCCTTGTCTATGGGATAGGTGACCACAGGCCTCAAGTACAAGAAAATACAAGGCACAAAGAACATGAAGACCACCATGAGGTGGGAGCCACAGGTGGAGAGGGCTTTACGCTGCCCTTCAGAGCTACAGGACTTCAGGGAGCAGAGGATGACCACATAGGAGGTGACGAGGATTAAGAAGATGGCCATACACATCACCCCACTGTTGAGGATAACTAAAAGACCCAGGATGCGGGTGTCCATGCAGGCCAGTTTCAGCAACGGAAACAAATCACACATAAAATGATCAATGACGTTAGGGCCACAGAAGGGAATTTGATACATGAAGAGAAGCTGTACTGTCGCATGGGTAAATGCCCCCACCCATGACCCTCCCAGTAGTAAGCAGCACATCCGAGGCCTCATGATGGTCATGTAGTGCAGGGGCTTACAGATGGCCACGTAGTGGTCATAGGCCATCACGATGAGAAGCATGATGCCCACTCCACCGAAGAAGTGGTCAATGACGAGCTGGGCCATGCAGGCTTTGAGGGAGATGGCAGTGTTCTCAGAGAGGGAGTCCACAATCATCTTGGGGGCAATGACAGAAGAGTAGGTGACATCCGTGAGAGAGAAGGACATAAGGAAAAAATACATGGGTGATCTCAGACTCTGACTTGTGACCACAGTTACCACAATGAGGAGGTTTCCCAAAATGGTGGACACATACATGATTAGAAACACCGCAGAGAGTATTTTCCGCAGCTCTGGATTCTTTGCAATGCCCAAAAGAATGAATTCCATCACATTGTTGGGATTCCCCATTTACTATGGGCTGATATAAGCTTATCTCTCTGAGCTGGAAAATCTACAAAAGAATATGATTCCAAATTAACAATTATTATGAATTTGGGGTTTTTTTTTTTTTTTTTTTTTGGACTCTCTCTCACACCCTCTTGACTTACCTTTTCCTTCAGCCATCAGTACAGCAACTAGCTACAAACAATCGGATCCTGATAACACCTTGATCCTTGTCATTCCCTGTATAACACCTCTCACCAGTGTATCTCTTGCTTTTCTGACACTTGCTGCTTGAGACACTTAGAAGACCCTGCTTCATCACCCTGGGACATCAACCATGTGGTGATATGGAGAACTAACATATCTTTAGAAATCCTAGATCACCAGTCAATAGAAGCCAGTGGATAAATGGTAACCAGCCTAGCACAATCTAAGATTCAGATTTGCTCCTCCCCTGTTTCACTCTCCCCCATTCACTGCCTTCATTTTCTTTTCCACAATGAACTACCAACACACAAGTCCTCTCAGCTGCTGCCTTTTAGGAAGCTAAAGCTAGGAAGCTGACCTTAATGTATCACTGGACATATCTAGTAACCTCAGAACATTCTATTTCAGCCCATTTGTTTCATATGCTTATTGATTACTAGAATGTTCTAGTTGAAGAGCCTGCAAAGCAGGTAGGTCATATCCCAAAGGCTCTCCACTTATTAAGAACTATACTCTTTGTATCTGCATTTCTTCCTATCAGATTGGATTATTATTGCATACCATGACTATTCGATAAATCTTTCTTGTGTATCGGGCACTAGACTATCCCATGAAGCATTTTCTTCATTTTAGAGATAAGATGCTGAGGCAGAAATGGGTGAAAAAATGACAGAAAGTTCCCAAAGATAATAAACATTGAAGCCAAGTTCAAGTCCAGGTTTTCCTGCATCAAAATCAATACCAACAACAACCTATATTGCTCCTTTTAGTATAATGTTGAGTGCTCAATATGAAAGAGATACTGAAAATTCAATAATTTCCACATCATGACAATACAGAGAGGCAAATTTATACTTCCCGTGCTTATCTTATTCAATAATTCTACAGTAAAATTCAATGATTAATTAATAATGAGACTACAATGAAGAATATGTTTTTATTATAAATATAATCCTGAAACCATGATTTATAACCTTTACTTACCTCCCAAGATTCTAATTATTTTCCAAAAATGCTTATTAAAGAAAACAAAAGCTTAAATCTTTCTTTGCTCCAGGAAGACCCAGATTCAACTTGGGCAGCCTAATCCCAGCAGACAAGCCCAAGTGAACATAAATCCTTTCTTCCGTTTTTTTCTTCTGAAGGGGTGCACCCAGATAAAGCCAAAGATTCTAAAGAATAATACAAATATTAACAAAGCAACTAATCTATTTTGCACTCACTATGTGACAGCAAGGTGTTTTTTCTGCTATTTGCATTATTACATTTATTTTCGTATCACTTGGGACAAGGTACTGTCACAGATCTCATCTTGAGGATGAGGAAATGGAGCTTTAGACACATTGAGCATCTCAGTTAAACACAGCGGAAATTACAAATCCATGTCATCTCATTTAAAAACACAAAGTCATAGTCTTTGCCTTATACCACTAA
Organism: Bos grunniens; assembly: GCF_055505025.1. Classification (NCBI taxonomy): domain Eukaryota; kingdom Metazoa; phylum Chordata; class Mammalia; order Artiodactyla; family Bovidae; genus Bos; species Bos grunniens. Next base: position 78,985,717 of record NC_141179.1, on the reverse strand, counting down.
AGAAATGAATAGTGGCCTCCATTCACTAAATGCAGTTGTTACCACTGTTGAATGATGAGATGGTATGACAAGTGCTTCATTAGCCAAGGTCTCTTTGCAAGGCATACTTAAGCAGAGGCTGTCTTGGGGGACCTCTGTTAGAGATGATTCCTTTAAATGGGGATGCAAACTACAAAGTCTCTGAGACTCCTGTAAGCACCTAAGACCCACTCTTAGAATTACCCTCTTACTAAACAAAATTATACAACTTTCAGGACAATCTTTGCAAATATACAATGTAGATTAGCTTCAGTCACTCTCATCTCCAGTCTAAGAACTTCAAAAAATTTTAATAGCACAAATGAAGTAGAAAGGACCTGTTCTTGGAAATCAGGAAAGCTGGTTTTATTCCAGGTTGTCCCTCTCACTCCTAGGTTATGTTGTTACATTGTTCACTATCTGGGCCTCAGTTTTCTCATCTAGAGAATGAGGTAGCTCTGGCAGGTTATTAGAGAACTGGGGTTCAGAGGAGCCAGCATAGAGACTCTGTTCCCTTCAAACACAGCAGCTCGCCTCCTATCTACATTAAATGTTTACACTTCTAAGCAATATTTCCTCTGAACTATCTCATGGCTTCAAATATTCCAAAACAAAATATACTATACTAAGATAACAATGCCCTTCTATTTTAATATATATTGACTACTAGTTTACATATCAGCTTCCTATTTTGAAATTCAAGACCCTCAACCAAAGTAGTCAACCTCATCTTTTTCTACAATTCCCTCTCACTGCCATAAAGCCCATACCTAACTGTCAGAACACATTTGATTGTGTTTTGTACAGTGCATTAAATCCATGGGGTCAAGAATGAACAACACAATTGTCCACTGCAGTCAAGACATTTACTGACTACACGACCTATAAATCCTGTAAAAATAAAACAATGAAACAACAGTTCAAGTCATTAAGTGTTCAGATCAGATCAGTCGCTCAGTTGTGTCCGACTCTTTGCAACCCCATGAATCACAGCACGCCAGGCCTCCCTGTCCATCACCAACTCCCGGAGTTCACTCAGACTCACCTCCATCGAGCCAGTGATGCCATCCAGCCATCTCATCCTCTGTCATCCCCTTCTCCTCTTGCCCGCAATCCCTCCCAGCATCAGAGTCTTTTCCAATGAATCAACTCTTCGCATGAGGTGGCCAAAGTACTGGAGTTTCAGCTTTAGCATCATTCCTTCCAAAGAAATCCCAGGGCTGATCTCCTTCAGAATGGACTGGTTGGATCTCCCTTCAGTCTAAGGGACTCTCAAGAGTCTTCTCCAACACCACAGTTCAAAAGCATCAATTCTTCAGCACTCAGCCTTCTTCAGAGTCCAACTCTCACATCCATACATGACCACAGGAAAAACCATAGCCTTGACTAGACGGACCTTTGTTGGCAAAGTAATGTCTCTGCTTTTGAATATGCTATCTAGGTTGGTCATAACTTTCCTTCCAAGGAGTAAGCGTCTTTTAATTTCATGGCTGCAGTCACAATCTGCAGTGACTTTGGAGCCCAGAAAAATAAAGTCAGCCACTGTTTCCACTATTTCCCCATCTATTTGCCATGAAGTGATGGGACCAGATGCCATGATCTTAGTTTTCTGAATGTTGAGCTTTAAGCCGACTTTTTCACTCTTCTCTTTCACTTTCATTGAGAGGCTCTTTAGTTCTTCTTCACTTTCTGCTATAAGGGTGGTTTCATCTGCATATCTGAGGTTATTGATATATTTTCTGGCAATCTTGATTCAAGCTTGTGCTTCATCTAGCCGAGTATTTCTCATGACGTACTTTGCATATAAGTTAAATAAGTAGGGTGACAATATACAGCCTTGACATACTCTTTTCCCTATTTGGAACCAGTCTATTGTTCCATGTCCCGTTCTAACTGTTGCTTCTTGACCTGCATAAAGATTTCTCAGAGGCAGGTGAGGTGGTCTGGCATTCCCATCTCTTTCAGAATTTTCCACAGTTTGTTGTGATCCACACAGTCAAAGAGTCTGGTATAGTCAAAAGAATAAGTAGATGTTTTTCTGGAACTCTCTTGCTTTTTTGATGATCCAGTGGATGTTGGCAATTTGATCTCTGGTCCTCTGCCTTTTTTAAATCCAGCTTGAACATCTGGAAGTTCACAGTTCACATATTATTGAAGCCTGGCTTGGAGAATTTTGAGCATTACTTTACTAGCATGTGAGATGAGAGCAACTGTGCAGTAGTTTGAACATTCTTTGGCATCGCCTTTCTTTGGGATTGGAATGAAAACTGACCTTTGGTCCAGTCCTGTGGCCACTGCTGAGTTTTCCAAATTTGCTGACATATTGAGTGCATCACTTTCACAGCATCATCTTTTAGGATTTGAAATAGTTCAACTGGAATTAGTGTATATAACTTGCTCAAAGCGTCTTTTTTTAATATAAATTTATTTTAATTGGAGGTTAGTTACTTTACAATATTGTATTGGTTTCGCCATACATCAATATGAATCTGCCACAGGTATACACGTGTTCCCCATCCTGAACCCCCCTCCCTCCTCCCTCCCAGTACCATCCCTCTAGGTCGTCCCAGTGCACCAGCTCAAAGCCTCTTGATGCCTATGTGATTAAGTTGATACCTCAGCTCACTGACCACAGCCCTTCCACAAATTTTACACCCTGTCTCACAAAACTGTCATGAAACTCAGAGGAAGTAAGAGACATGAGAATGTTTGGAGAGCACTATCCAAATATTCATTATGATTATCTTCCATTCCTATAAGCCCCTGGCCTCCCCTTCCCATGTTCATGTCATTTGTTAAACTAATCTCTTACACTCATCTTTCAGACTCACATCATCTCCCAAATCTCCCTCACCTGTTATTCTGGATATTTGTTACATGTTTCTGTATAGCTTGCATATCAGAAGTAATTCATTTATCTCCTTATTTAGCTAAATTAAAAAAAGATTAATGTTTATGAAATAAATAAAAAATGATGCAGCAAAAATTGAAGGTCTTTCTTAATAAACATTTAACCAGTTCCATCATATTTTTAAAAAGATAAATTTTAAAGAAATATCAAAATTTCCAAATCAATTTATTTATAATAAAAGAAAATATACAGTCCATGGAATTATATAGGCCAGGATACTGGATTGGGTAGCCATTCCCTTCTCCAGGAGATCTTCCCAACCCAGGGATCGAAGCTGCATCTCTTAGGTCTCCTTCACTGGCAAGCTGATTCTTTACAACTAACATCACCTGGGTCTCTTAAATACTAAATTGACTAAAAGGGTATCAGTTACTCCTGAACACTTAATAAGATATGTTTCTGAACTGACTTTAAAAGAAACCTTCAAAAGCAACTTGTTTTCTAAAACACTTTTTTAGCCAAAAGTAGAATATTTGTAATTAAATAATTTATTTTCATAAATTGTAAAAGCAAGACATGCCCCATGAGGGATAGCTTAAATAGATAGATAGATAGAAAGGTTAAAGTAAAAAACCCTCTCCCAACCATAAGCACTCACTCATTTGATCCTCTATTAACAGTTTAGTAAATGCTCCTAAGATATGCATTTGTATTTGGTATATATATCATCATTGATGTGTTTTACTCTATATGAACATATATAAAATAAAATAATTCACTTGAAATACTAGTTACAGCTTGTGTGAGCATTATCTGTCAATATAGATGAATTTTCCTTGATTTTAGTTGTTACATATTATTCCATTTCATTGTTACAATATAATTCCTTTAGTCCATTTTTGCTTGAAATTTATTTCAGTTTTAATATTTTACCTTACATGTAGATACACAATGAACACCACTCACAGACATCTTCACTTATTTCTGTTGGAGAAATCTATGTCATCATCAAAACAAAAAATACACATACATTTACATTTGACAGATTCTGTAGCATTGCTCTCAAAATCCTGAAGTTTCTTTTATTCCCCCAAAATAGTGTATTAAAAACTAATTTTCCCCACAGCTTTGCCATCACTAAATATTAGGAACCTTGAATATATTAAAATTAATGATGCAGAAAATCATCTCATTTTGATTTGAATTTGCTTAATCATTCAGTCTTAGAATCTCATTGGTGATATAAACAACAAATGTTAGTTCCCAGAGTTAAAGCTGTGCTGTGTGCCTGTGAACTAATTCATTCATTCGTGTTCAACTCTTTTGTGACCCCAAAGACTTATAGCCCACCAGGCTCCTCTATCCATGGAATTTGCCAGGCAAGAATACTGTAGTGGGTTGCCATTTCCTCCTGCAAGGGATTGCCCCAACCCAGGAGTCAAAACCATGTCTCCTGTATTGTCAAGCAGACTCTACCCTTGAGCCACTAGAGAAGCCCAAATCAAAGCGATATAATATCTATATAAAGATATATGATCTATGCATGCTAAGTCACTTTAGTCATGTCCAACTCTTTGTGACTCTATGGACTGTAGCCAGCCAGCTCTTCTGTCCATGGGATCCTCTAGGCAAGAATACTGGAGTGGGTTGCCATGCCCTCCTCCAGGGGATCTTCCCGATGCAGGGATAGAAGCTGTGTCTCCTGTGTCTCTTGCATTACAGGCAGATTCTTTACCACTGAGCCATCATCTATACACATATCCTAATCAAACTAATAATAAATTATTTAGTATATTCTATATATCAGATATTTTGCTATTACTTAATGTATGTTTTCTCACTTAGTCCTCACATCTAACTATGAGGAGACACATTGTATGACTGAGATAAAGTCAAATGATTAATTTGCTTAAGGGTATACAGTAAGTAATTAAGAAAGCCCGGATATGAACCCAAAAAGCCAACTCTAAGTTGATATGTGTTTCTTGTGTCTGAATTTCTCACGGAGCTTAATGATTTATTCAATAAAATCTCAGATAACAGGAAGCGATAGCAAGGTATTTAGGGAGAGCCTCTGGGTCATCATTTTTAAGGAGCAACAGTGTCCTGTGTTTCTTAGAAAACTCATGCCCAAGCACAGGCATCATCAACAGACTGTCTCTAATGAAGGACGTTAAACGGATTGTTTCTGTCCCTAAGCCTTCCTTCCTTCACTTGCTTTCCTTGAAAGAGGAATAGACATGTAATTATATACAGCAGCATAGTTTTGGATAGAAATTAGTATATCATTGTAGATACAAAAATTAATGCTTTCTTGAAATGACTCCAGAGGCAGGGGGCTTCAACCCTGAACAACCATCTGCTTCACCCTCAGGACCAATGCTGACCCCACACTTATAGGCAGAGCTCCTCAGAAATAAACATCTGTGTTTTACTATATATATATATATATATATATATACACACACACACACATATACACATATATGCAAATTTAATATGAATTATTTATATATATAAATTTAATATATATATTGAATAACTAGAATCAATAATTTATCAAACCAGAAAGAAAACTACTAAATAAGGTCTGTCTCAAAGGTGACTAATAGAAAAAGAAAGGCAGTTGGTACAAGAGGAACACAGAAAGATACCTACATATACACACATATACGTTGCTTGTATACGACATATACACACAGAATGTTGCTTGAAAGAAGGGAAGCACAATATGTCTAAAACTATCCTATATATACCAGCTACTCCCATTCCTCCCTTTTCTAAGACAAACCGCTGACACACAAACACACAATTTATTTGCTAATCTCATGATCTGGATAGAGACCAAAAGGTAGACACTTAAGTTCTGGCAATTTGCCCAAAGAGTTTAAAGTAAATTAAGCTAAAAATTGTTGATAACTCAAGACTTTTCAACCTGAGGCTAAAATTTGTTTATACAGACAAAACAGGTTAGCAACTGACATCTTAAATAAAATTGTGTATGTACATGATTCAGTAATTTCAGTGACCTCAAAACAGTAATTCAAATTAATAAGACCATGTTTAATGCTCAAAAAAGTTGTTAAAATCATCTCCAAAACTCAGTTTCATGTAATCTCTCTAATTACCTGATGATCTCTGTAACTAGAAGGCAGAGAGTGTGTAACTTTCTAATATCATGTCAGAATAATCAAAAGTCTGACTCCATGCAGAATATACTTACATGAACTTTTCTCTACAAAAGGTCTAGAAATCATGATGCATTATAGTTGCAACTTAGAAAATTCAAGTATGGAATGAAGTAAATCAGGATCACACTGGAAGCAAATCATCCAGTCAATGGGAGGTAATTTTGATAGGACCAGAGTTTCTAATGATTTTGAAAAACACATTTAAAACATATCTAAATGTCCAAGGATTTATATAGGAAACAATCTCTGTGGATAGGAGCAGAATTTAAATGTGAAAGTTTTCTAAAAAAGGCAGCCAGATATAAACAGTTTGCAAAATCATTCATGGAACTGCCTGCCATTTAACTATATTTGAGTTTAATTTGCAAACAGTTTCCAATACATATCTTAGAAAAAAACATTATTACTAAGACGTTTTCCTTTGGGCAATAGACTTGGGTTAAAGAAGACAGAGTGTTATTTTCAAATGACACAGGATTTCAAGAAGTGTAGACTTGCATCAATTCAACTGCACCCCTTTGAGGCTGTGTCTCCACTGACTGAGGTTCTAATCACCATACCAATGAATTCCCACACACTCCTGCAATGATCCACATTTCCCAGGTGTGGAGCCTCACTGGAGCTAGGCCAAACTGATGCTCCACAAACACACAACCAGATCATGGTGGGTGATAACTACTGAGTTATTTGTTGAACTAAGTTTTCTTCTTCAGTAGAAGAATAACCACGCAATGATTCATCTGCCTGATGATAGAGATGAAGAAAAGTCAGTAGGACTTATTCTTGATCACCTCGCTAGCCCCAGGGCTGACTTTTTCCATCACCTGATCTGGAGTTCTCTGTATCTTTTTTTTTAATTTATTTATATTAATTGGAGGCTAATTACTTTACAATATTGTATGGGTTTTGCCATACATTGACATGATTCAGCCATGGATGTACATGTGTTCCCCATCCTGACCCTCCCTCCACCTCCCTATCCATCCCATCCATCCCTCAGGGTCATCCCAGTGCACCAGCCCTGAGCACCCTGTCTCATGCATCGAACCTGGACTGACGATCTGTTTCATATGTGATAATATACATGTTTCAGTGCTATTCTCTCTAATCATCTCCCCCTCGCCCTCTCCCACAGAGTCTAAAAGACTGTTCTATACATCTGTGTCTCTTTTTCTGTCTCACATATAGGGTCATCATTACCATCTTTCTAAATTCCATATATATGCATTAGCATACTTTATTGGTGTTTTTCTTTCTGTGTATTTTAAGACTGCTCTTAAAATAGTATCACATCTAACTGCCATTATAAAGCATTTAACAATGCTCCTCAGCAAGAAAAAAGAAAGGCTAAATTCTTTCACATTCCTTAAAAATTGGTATTCTCAAATAGCATGTTTAAAATTTAAAAATATTTGGGGGTTAGGAACATTATTCTTTGTCTACTATTAATAATAATAAAAAAATCAGTATCCTACATTTGCAACACACTTCACAGACTATAACTAGTCCAATAAACATACTTGACCACACTCTAAGAAGTCTCCAGAGAAGCAAGAGTCTCTCAGTTTTACTGAAGATCAGGTGATGGACCAACCTCTGTGTTGGATTAACTTTCCTAACATTCTAAAGTTACTCCATGATCTCGTTTAACAATATAGACATGAGTTAGGGCAACTTGAACTTCCCAGATGGCTCAGATGGTAAAGAATCTGCCTGCAATGCAGGACACCCATGTTCCATCCCTGGATTGGGAAGATCCCCTGGCGGTTGGCATGACAACCCACTCCAGTATTCCTGCCTGGAGAATCCCCATGGACAGAGGAGCCTGGCAGGCGACAGCCCATGGGGTTGCAAAGAGTTGGACGTGACTGAGCGACTAAGCACAGCACACAGCACAGGGGAGCTTAGCACAATTCTCCTTTCCAATATTGCCCCCAAAAAGGTACTTTGTTGGATGTTTCACTTCCTTAATCGCTTCCTCTTCTGAACTAGGAATGCCACAAATTTGCTACCTTTTTTATATGATGTATGTGTGTCTGTGCATTATATGTAAAAACAGTAAAAAATGTTCATCCCCCAAGAAACCATTTTTACTTACTTGGGCAATACATTACCCTCATTTCAAATGCATGTTTTTAAATAACTTGCTTATTTTTGAAAATAGAAGGAAGATAGTATGGTTATTTAAACTCTGAGTAAACTGAAATTTTAGCTGTGCTTCAAACAACTACACAACTCTATATCCAATTTTTCTGTCCTACATCACCCTCTCATAAAATATTCTTCATATTACCCATTACTAACAAAACTTTATTTTTCATTTGTTTACTTGCTTATTACTTACCTACTCACCATTGGAATTAGTTCCACACAAATACAACCCTATTTGTATTATTCAACATCATATACCTAAATCCCACAGCTTTTCTTTTTCCCCACTGTAGACACCGAACAATATTTTTTGAATGAATTAAATGTCTAACTTTCCTAAACTGAATTGACCATGAAGCCATTTTCCAGTAAAAATGGTAACATTGTGGGATAACAATGGGAAAAGCCATTTATAGACACCTATTTAGCTCTTCAAGGTGCTGCCCTCATGCCCAAACTCAGTATCAGTCTCCTCAACGATTAAGCTATTTTTTTCCTCCAAATATCTTTCACCCAAGTGCCACTTTCTTTGAAATTCAATTGCTAAATTTCATTTCTTGAGCCCATTATGTTTCACTTTTCATGATGCCCATGAAAGATAATATACCTTCAAAGATGAGATCAGCAGGTGGCTTCTCTCTAACAAAAGTGGAATCAAGAAAGTGCAAGTCGCCCGAGGAATGAAGGTCAAGGGAGGGCTGAGAGAGGACAGTGTCCCTGCCCCACCAAAAGGGAAAAATGTCTCAATGGCAGTATCCACAGTGTGGCAAATGATGATATCTGTGTTTTGATATTTTCACATCATGAGAACAAGGACTGCTGTTGTCAGGTGAAAAGAGAGGAAGGAAAAAAAGTCTGAAAGACTTGTGTGGCTTACCTTCATTGAGTCATCTTTTTGTATGAAATGCAGTAAAGTCCTTCTTAATTACACTTGTTGCTTAAATTATTTAAAGAACCTATGAAAATGTATGTCTTTTAGCTGTGTTAGTTGCTCAGTTGTGTCCAACTCTTTGTGAACCCATGGACTGTAGCCCACCAGCCTCCTATGTCCATGGGATTTCCCAGGCAAGAATATTGGAATGTGTTGCCATTCCCTTCTCCAGGGGATATCCCTGACCTAGTGATCAAACCTGCATCTCTTATGTAAGTGGTGCTAGTCTTCATGTACAGGGTTTATTAATTTTACTCAAAAATAGTCTTATTATTAAGGTAAATCTTAAATTAGCTGTCAATTTATGCTTAAATATAAATTAAAATTGTTACTGCTAATTAATTCAAATTTTAAAAGCTCAGCCATGACTTCAGATTTAATACAGCAAGTACTTCAGTGTTACCACACTGCAGAGGGAGAGTCTTCTTCAGTTACTCGTTATTAAAAAAAATATTCACTTAAATATTCACTTTTCTATCCTAGCATGTTGGTATGAAAGCTTCAAACTCTAAATCAAACCTTTTCACTAGACTGTATATAGATAGATAGTTTCACTATATTTGATTGGTTTCATCGGGAAAACAAGAAGGGGAAGGGACAGAAAAACCTTATAGCTGGCCTTCAACGATAGAGAACTCACTTTCCTCACTAATGCCTAATAATTTCACTAAAGTCCAGACTAAAATAATGTATTCTTATATATAAAGATCCATACATTTATCTCATTAATTTTAAGGAAACACACTTGCATGCTTATGTTATGCAAGACAGCAAAAGAGACACAGATGTATAAAACAGTCTTTTGGACTCTGTAGGAGAAGAAGGAGGGGGATGATTTGGGAGAATGTCATTGAAACATGTATAATATCATATAAGAAACAAATCGCCGGTCCAGGTTTGATGCAGGATACAGGAGGCTTGTGGCTGGTGCACTGGGATGACCCAGAGGGATGGTATGGGGAGGGAGGTTCAAAATGGGGAACACATGCACACCCGTGGTGGATTCATGTTGATGTATGGCAAAACCAATACAATATTGTAAAGTAATTAGCCCCTAGTTAAAATAAATAAATTTAAATTTTTTAAAAAAATTGGAAATAATTAGGTGGCTGTTAGTCTTCAAGAGACATTCTTAATGATGAGTATGAAGGGACATCTTAATATACCTTAAACTTACTCACAAGCCAGCAAGTCTCCAACTGAGAATGCCAGATGGCCTTATATTCCCATCTTCAGCTCTGAAACCTTCTAAGTTTTCTGTTCACAATTTATAATATCAGTCAGTCAGTTCAGTGGCTCAGTCATGTCCGACTCTTTGCGACCCCATGAATAGCAGCACGCCAGGCCTCCCTGTCCATCACCAACTCCCGGAGTTCACTCAAACTCAAGTCCATCAGGTCGGTGATGCCATCCAGCCATCTCATCCTCTGTCATCCCCTTATCCTCCTTCCCCCAATCCCTCCCAGCATCAGAGTCTTTTCCAATGAGTCAACTCTTCTCATGAGGTGGCCAAAGTACTAGAGTTTCAGCTTCAACATCAGTCTTTCCAATGAACATCCAGGACTGATCTCCTTTAGGATGGACTGGTTGGATCTTCTTGCAGTCCAAGGGACTCTCAAGAGTCTTCTCCAACACCACAATTCAAAAGCATCAATTCTTCGGTGCTCAGCCTTCTTCACAGTCCAACTCTCACATCCATACATGACCACAGGAAAAACCATAGCCTTGACTAGACGAACCTTTGCTGGCAAAGTAATGTTTCTGCTTTTGAATATGCTATCTAGGTTGGTCATAACTTTCCTTTCAAGGAGTAAGTGTCTTTTAATTTCGTGGCTGCAATCACCATCTGCAGTGATTTTGGAGCCCCCCAAAATAAAGTCTGACACTGTTTCCACTGTTTCCCCATCTATTTCCCAAGAAATGATTAAATATCTCACCCCTCCAGCAAGCCCTTTGTATAGCCCCTAAGACCCAACCATTGGCCTCAGTTTTCCTCTATGATACTCCCTTTAGTCTTAGAGTAGAAGCAATATTTATTCAAGAGTTTCCCCATTCTTATCTGTGAATTATGCTCAGCGAATTTCTAACAGTCACAAGAAAAAATGAACCACATATTGTTTAAGTCTAGACTCTTGAAATGCTTAATTATCATTATTCATTGTAAACTTGATCATTTTAACAGCTTAAGCAGCTTCCCAGGTGGACCGGTTAGATCCCTGGGTTGAGAAGGTCCCCTGGAGGAGGGCAAGGCAACCCAGTTCAGTATTCTTCCCTGGTGAATCCCAAGGACAGAGGAGCCTGGCAGGCTACAGTCCTTTGGGTTACTGAAGACCAACATTAATACTCGATTTCACTAATGGAAAGAAATAGAGGATTTTTTCTTTTCTGAGAAAGAAACAAATCTGTTACCATACTAACATTGGCCTTTTGTAAAAGTGAGTTGGCATAGCTCACTATCACAAAGTGGAAAAAAAAAGAGAGAGAGAGAAAATTCTAATGCTGAACTATATTGCTACATGTGAGAAAAGGCTGCAACAGATTTAGCACTATCTTCTTGAAGGACATGGGCTTTCCGTATAGCTCAGTTGGTAAAGAATCTGTCTGCAATGCAGGAGACCTCCTTTCAATTCCTGGTCAGGAAGATCCCCTGGAGAAGGCATAGGCTACCCACTCCAGTATTCTTGGGCTTTTCTTGTGATTCAGCTGGTAAAGAATCTACCTGCAATGCAGGAGACCTGGATTTGATCCCTGAGTTGGGAAGATCCCCTGGAGATGGGAAAGGCTACCCACTCCAGTATTCTGGCCTGGAGAATTCTATGGACAATCCATGGGGTCGTAAAGAGTCAGACACGACTAAGCAACAAAGTAAATCATTAAGACTATAGACATTTTCCTCATCTATAGACCTAAACATACAACAGACAGCAATGTTTCATTTGAAAAAAAGTAAGACTGAGTTTGAAAGACCTGAATTGGAAGTTCATTGCTAAAACTTTTGAAAGGAAGCTGGATTCCAGTGTAATAGTTCCTGACACACTAACAAGGAAAACACATGTGATGTGAGGCAAGTGAATCTCTCTTGGCTTCAATTTGTTCTCTGTGAAATGGGGATAATAAAAATGAAACTACCAGCTTAGGACATGGATGAATCAACTGAGGTGAATGTGTCTGATGGATGATATGATCATGTGATATAAATACACTTATCAGACCTACAGAGCAATATCTTTAGAACCTAAACATATACCTTTTGTTGAAATTTAATAAAAGGTGTTTCAGTTCGTCTGACTCTTTGCAACCCCACGAATCACAGCACGCCAGGCCTCCCTGTCCATCACCAACTCCCGGAGTTCACTCAGACTCATGTCCATCGAGTCAGTGATGCCATCCAGCCATCCCATCCTCTGTTGTCCCCTTCTCCTCCTGCCCCCAATCCCTCCCAGCATCAGAGTCTTTTCCAATGAGTCAACTCTTCGCATGAAGTGGCCAAAGTACTGGAGTTTAAGCTTCAGCATCATTCCCTCCAAAGAAATCCCAGGGCTGATCTCTTTCAGAATGGACTGTTTGATCTCCTTGCAGTCCAAGAGACTCTTAAGAGTCTTCTCCAACACCACAGTTCAAAAGCATCAATTTTTCAGTGCTTAGCTTTCTTCACAGTTCAACTATCACATCCATACATGACCACTGGAAAAAAAAAGGTGTTTACCCCCTCCCGGCCCTGCAAAAAAAAAAAAATTCACAAACCAGATAATCATGATGGTGTGAATGCTCAACTAGAGCCAGACATTCTGGAATGTGAAGTCAAGTGGGCCTACGGAAGCAGCAGTACAAACAAAGCTAGTGGAACTGATGGATTTCCAGTTGAGCTATTTCAAATTGAAAAGATGATGCTGTGAAAGTGTTGCACTCAATATGCCAGCAAATTTGGAAAACTCAGCAGTGGCCACAGGACTGGAAAAGGCCAGTTTTCATTCCAATCCCAAAGAAAGGCAATGCCAAAGAATGCTCAAACTACCACACAATTGCACTCATCTCACACCCTAGTAATGCTCAAATTTCTCCAAGCCAGACTTCAGCATATGTGAACCATGAACTTCCAGATGTTCAAGCTGGTTTAGAAAAGGCAGAGGAACCAGAGATCAAGTTGCCAACATCTGCTGAATCATCAAAAAAGCAAGAGAGCTCCAGAAAACATCTATTTCTGCTTTATTGACTATGCCAAAGCCTTTGACTGTGTGGATCACAATAAACTGTGGAAAATTCTGAAAGAGATGGGAATACCAGACCACTGGACCTGCCTCTTGAAAAACCTGTATGCAGGTCAGGAAGCAACAGTTAGAACTGGACATTGAACAACAGACTGGCTCCAAATAGGAAAAGGAGTACGTCAAGGCTGTATATCGTCACCCTGCTTGTTTGACTTATATGCAGAGTACATCATGAGAAACGCTGGGCTGGAAGAAGCACAAGCTGGAATCAAGATTGCTGGGAGAAATACCAATAACCTCAGATATGCAGATGACACCATCCTTATGGCAGAAAGTGAAGAAGAGCTAAAGAGCCTCTTGATGAAAGTAAAAGAGGAGAGTGAAAGAGTTGGCTTAAAGCTCAACATTCAGAAAACTAAGATCATGGCATATGGTCCCATCACTTCATGGCAAATAGTGGAACAGTGGAAACAGTGGCAGACTTTATTTTTGGGGGCTCCAAAACCACTGCAGATCATGACTGCAGCCATGAAATAAAAAGACTCCTTGGGAAAAAATTATGACCAACTTAGCGTATTCAAAAGCAAAGACATTACTTTGCCAACAAAGGTCACCCTAGTCAAGGCTATGGTTTTTCCAGAGGTCATGTATGAATGTGAGAGTTGGACTATAAAGAAAGCTGAGCACTGAAAAATTGATGCTTTTGAACTGTGATGTTGGAGAAGACTCTAGAGAGTCCCTTGGACTGCAGGAGATCCAACCAGTCCATACTAAGGAAGTCAGTCCTGTGTGTTCATTGGAAGGACTGATGTTGAAGCTGAAACTCTAATACTTTGGCCACCTAATGGGAAGAGCTGACTCATTTTAAAAGGCCCTGATGATGGGAAAGATTGAAGGCTGGAGGGGAAGGGATGACAGGGGATGAGATGGTTGGATGGCATCACCGACTCAGTGGACGAGTTTCGGTAAACTCCAGGAGTTGGTGATGACAGGGAAGCCTAGTATGCTGTGGTTCATGGGATCGCAAAGAGTCGGACACAACTGAGCAACTGAACTGACCTGAACCATCCACCGCTCCCAGCCTCCCCAGTTTCAAATGGCTCAAGCCTTGGTACAGAAAAAGAAAATATTTCCTTCATTTTCAAGAACTATGTAAACCATAAAGATATTTAAGAGCAAATTAAAAGTAATTTCAAAATTCTGGCTTAGTTTTTGTGCTAATAAAATAATTAGATTGTGAATTATTGTTTCCTCCTTTTGTGGGTGTTTCTTTTGTTGAATTTTATAAATTAACAGAAAAAATCTGCATTGAGTTTTTCATTCCCCTTCTTTCCTTTTCCCCTGTATCTATCAAAAATTTTCATTTACTGGATTTATGATAGCCTAAGAAAATAACATGGATTCTAACATGAACGTCCTATGGAAAAATCAATTTTATACATGTAACATATGTGAGAATTTGGAGAAACAGCAATAAAACATTGGAGACTAATATATTCTACAATTATTGAACTAGGAGTTTATTTTTGTTGGTTCAATTAAATTAAGTATTCTGAAACTATGAATGTGAATATTGAAACCTTGACAAGGCAATTTAAAAGTTATCAATATTTCAAATAAGTACCAATCTGTTAGTAAATATTCAACAAATATTATTTTATAGGTCTTTCTTTTTCATTAGTGATCTGCAAAATTTATTAACTTTTTTTTTTCACAATCTAAAACAGGTGTAACCTTGCTATGTACATAAATAATCACTTTCTTGGCATCCTGAATATCCTAAGTGAGTCTCCTCTTCAACAGATTCCTCATAGCTTTTTTCACTTCTGTGTTTCCCACTGTGTAAATGATAGGATTTAACATGGGACAGGATTGCAAAGAACACAGTCACCCACTTGCCCACAGGGTAAATGGCCACAGGACGTGTGTGGGTGAGTATACAAGGACCAAAAGAGAGCACCACTACTATAAAGCGGGCGCCACCTGTAGAGAGGGCTTTTTGCCATCCTTCAGAGCCATGGGATTTCAAGTAATTCAAGAGAGCTATGTAGGAGGTGACTAGGATGAAAAAAGAAGCAAGCACATGCCCCCACTGTTGGCTGCCACCACCATTCCCAGCCTGTAGGTGTCGCTGCAGGCACGTTCCAACAGTGAGAAGAAATCACACATGAAGTGGTCAATGACATTGGGACCACAGAAGGTCAAGTCCATTGAGAAAAGGATCTGGACTGTGCCACGCAGGATTCCCCGAGCCCATGCCGCCACCACCACCAGGAGCTGGCAGAGCCCCTGTCACATGATGGTCATGTAGTACAGAGGCTTGCAGATGGCCACATAGCAGTCATAGGTCATGGCCATGAGGACAATGATTTCTGATCCTCCCAGGAGTGCTCCAAGAAGAGATGAGTTTGGAAGCCACCCCAGGAGATGGTTCTTCTCTGGTACAGCAGGTTGATTATCATTTTGGGTGTGCTCACAGAGGTGAAGGAGACATCTAACAAGGCCAAGTAAGTGAGAAAGAAGTACATAAAAGCAGAAAGTGTGGGACTGAGGGAGATGGTGATGACAATGAGCAGATTGGCCAGCACAGTAAACAGGAAGATGAACAAAAAGACAACAAAGAGTATTTTCTGCAGGTGTGGATTCTGTGTGTGTCCCAAAAGGACAGATTCAGTCACATTTTTGGGAGGCCTGAGGACATCCATTCAGTAAGTAATACCTTCCTGAGCCCATATTACCCACAAAGAATAAAGAATGATACTTGTTAATCATGAAAGCATTGTGATCTGATTGGCTCAGAATAAAAACAGTGCAGTCACAGTGACTGTTGAGCATATCCTTGGTAATTTGCCCCAGTTCTCCTTTCAAGTCTTCCTTACTTTTTTCCATGGTGCTTTCCATTTCTTCAAACACTCAGTTTGTCACGTGTAACAACATTTGATGTTATAATTTACTGAAGCACAGGGCTGCCTCCATGAGATCTGGATTCTCCTAGTGGTTTCAACTCTATGTGACTCTACAAAGTCATCTAAGTGCTCCATACTTCCATGAATTCCTCTGTGTCTGAGAGGCTACCAACTGTAATTTTCAGATGTGTCTTATAAGCTGAGAAGTGCTACACACAAGTAAGAGTTATTTCCTTTTGCATGAAAATTTACATTTGAAATCTCACATCTGTGGAAAGAAAAAGCATGATCAACAAGTGTCTGTTATAAACAGGGAGTTTAGGGAAATGTACATAAGTCCTTGGTGACAAAAACTCACTGGTACCTGCCAGAACACGTTAGCTATTCAGGTATGTTTCATCATTGTCCCTACCATAGTGGCTAGCATAATATCTACAGTGTCTGAAACCTATTAGGGGATGAGTGTTTGACACTGAATTGCCATTCTCCAAGGATCAGCATATGCCTCCTTCTCCAAACCATAATCTCAGATGAAATTCAAATATTCTTCTCCTCCGGCTCTGTTCACCTATAATCTCTCTACTTTATGAGGAAATTAAATAGATATTTGAAAGGAAGTGGCACTGCAATTTAATAGTTTCTGAGTGAAAAGTTGGTTTAAAACTCAACATTCAGAAAATTAAGATGATGGCATTTGGTCCCATCACTTCATGGCAAATAGTTGAGGAAACAGTGACAGACTTTAATTTGGGGGGCTCCAAAATCAATGAAGATGGTGACTGCAGCTATGAAATTAAAAGATGCTTACTTCTTGGAAGAAAAGCTATGCCAACCTAGACAACATACTAAAAAGCAGAGACATTACTCTGACAACAAAGGTCTGTCCAGTCAAAGCTATGGATTTTCCAGTAGTATGTATAGATGTGAGAGTTGGATTATAAAGAAAGCTGAGCACTGATAAATTGATACTTTTGAACTGTGGTGTTGGAGAAGACTCTTGAGTGTCCCTTGGACTGCAAGGAGATCCAACCAGTCCATCCTAAACGAAATCAGTCCTGAATATTTATTGGAAGGACTGATGCTGAATTTGAAGCTCCAATACTCTGGCCACCTGATGCAAAGAGCTGACTCATTTGAAAAGACCCTGATGCTGGGAAAGACTGAAGGTGGGAGAAGAAGGTGACGGCAGAGAATTAGATGGTTGGATGGTATCACCAACACAATGTACATGAGTTTGGGTAAACTTTGGGAGTTGGTGATGGACAGGGAGGCCTGGTGTGCTGCATTCCATGGGGTCACAGAGTCGGACACAATTGAGTGAGTGAACTAAACTGAATTGACACACTCTCTAGAGTAATTATGGAAATATTTAATTGCCTCTTGGAAAGTTCATTTTATGAGTCATTTTACTTTCAAGATAGTTAGTTTGCTAATTTATAATTTATATTCTTCATTATTATGTTCCACGCGTGTGTGTGTGTGTGTGTGTGTGCATGTGCGTGCGTGGTCATGCACACTCAGTCATGTCCAAATCTTTAAAATCCCATGGACTGTAGCCCACCAGGCTCCTAGATCCATGGAATTTTCCAAGCAAGAATAATGAAATGGGCTACAATTTCCTGTTCTACATTCAATTTAACATAGTCATATTCTGTGAATTTCCCGTTTCAGTAGACTTGATAAAAAAAATATTCTTGCATAGGTGTTCAATACACAAGGATCTGTCAAGTAAAGAAAATCCTTATTTTCAAAGTTCTAAAAATAAGAAAAAAAGTTAATGAGGAGAACAGAAATAGTTGCCTAGAAATTTCATCAATACACTATATATATATACATATATACATATATATATATATACACCAACGATAACAAATAGTATTTAGTTAATTTAGTCACTCAGTCGTGTCCAACTCTTTGTGACCCCATGGACTGCAGCACACCCGGCCTACCTGTCCATCACCAACTCCCGGAGTTTGCTCAAACTCATGTCCATTGTGTTGGTGATGCCATCCAACCATTCATGCTGTCATTCCCTTCTCCTCTTGCCTTCAATCTTTTCCAGCATCAGGGTCTTTTCCAGTGAGTCAGTTCTTTGCCTCAGGTGGCCAAAGTATTGGAGTTTCAGCTTCAGCATCAGTCCTTCCAATGAATACTCAGGACTGATTTCGTTTAGGATGGACTGGTTGGATCTCCTTGCAGTCCAAGGGACTCTCAAGACTCTTCTCCAACAGCATAATTCAAAAACATCAATTCTCTGGTCCTCAGATTTCTTTATAATATAAAATCCTTTATTAGTTCCTACTACAAGCTCATTCATTCAAGAAATATTTATTGGATACTTACTATATATATTATGTTGTTGTTGTGTATGTTGTTCACAAAATGTCATACATGTGTCATTATCAGCTGTTATTAATGCCTGAAATTCTATCACCAAACAGCAGCAGCACATCAATCTGTGATATGAAGGACCTTCCCATTCCTTCTCATGCTTTCTCCCATCTTTCCATAGCATCCAGTATCCGTCACTCCTAGTTACAGGATGAGTGAGTGCTAAGTTGCTTCAGTCATGTCTGACACTTTGAGACCCCATGGACGGTAGCCTGCCAGGCTCTTCTGTCCATGGGATTCTCCAGGCAAGAATACTGGAGTGGGCTGCCGTGCCCTCCTCCAGGGCATCTTCCCACCCAGAGATTGGACCCATGGTCTCTCTGTCTTGCACACTGACAGTCAGGCTCTTTACCATCAGTGCCACCTGGGAAACCCAGGTACAGGATACTGCACTCCTAATCGAGCGGGAGAATTGGAGATGTAAATTTGTCAAGGAGCAGAGAAGTAAATATAGTGAAATGTATCTGGCAAAATGTAACTTTCTCTTTCAAAGATAAATTAATAAATAACTTTATTTTTAATTATCTAAGATGAAAACTTTATACAAATCTTAAATCACAGTGCAGCAGCTTCATTGCAAGTCCCCATTCTGAGGTAGGATCTCACAACAGATCAAAAAAGACTAGAATGTAAATAAAGTAAGAATTAAACATAGCAACTATGAAGAAATATAAATTACTTTTCTTTTTTTCTTTGACTCCACAGTACTTTTTCAAGGAATAAGCCTTAATGTAAGATATTTTTAAAAGAGAAACATCACTATGTATAAATATGTTCAACACAATTATTAAGAGGTATGGAAAATTAGAAACAGTATGGAATTTTCAAAAGTGAAGAACAAAATAATTAAAATATAATCACTTTCTTTGAATAATACGTAGTTTTTAACAAAACTGCATTTAAAATTGTACATTATCATAGAAAATTTCTGAAGTTGTAATATTAAGTGGGGAAAATTTGGATATATATTTGAATTGTATAGTTACTCTGTTATTTCATTGTAATTTCATTGAATAATTATATTATTATTCTACTGAATTTAAATATACATTTATAATATAAAACATCCCAAAATATTTTTACCTCTAAATTGTTAGTACTGTAGTTGAATATACCTCACTTGATGTTTTGTACACTGAAAGTGAAAAGTGAAGTCTCTCAGTCGTGTCTGACTCTTTGCGATCCCACGGACTGTAGCCCACCAGGTTCCTCTGTCCACGGGATTTCCCAGGCAAGAATACTGGAGTGGGTTGCCATTTCCTTCTCCAAGGGATTTTCCCCAACCCAGGGATAGAACCCGGGTCTCTGGCATTCCAGGCCGATGCTTTCCCATCTGAGCCACCAGGGAATCCCTTTGTACACTGAAGAAGGATTTAAATCTAAGGTAAGTTTGGATGAGCAGTGATTATATGATCTGCAACATGCATTTAAATATGAGAATCTAAGATTATATAATTTCAAAAAATAATTTCACCTATGACTATGTCTGACATAGCTCCATGGTCAAGCCCCAGGCAGCTGCTAGTTCACTAGGAAAGAAGTGTTAAGTTATAAGATTTAAAATGTCAACTAGCTCAGATGCAATAAGTGTTTTTGTTGATTTATAAATGTCTTTGGACAAGCCTTAAAAACACTACCGCATATCCTCTTTTTGGGCAAAGTATAGGAAGCTTCTTCTCTGTGGCTAATTGACCTCAGGGGTATTTCTCCATCATTAACAGGTCTTGCCAATAACCCAATTATTTCAAATAAGGCATCTGAACATCAGAGAACAGCTTTTACAGTATTCATCTTTAATTTTAAACTTCATCCTTAAGTCTACATGAAAACAAAACATCATCACACAATAAAAAAGCACCAAGATGACCACTTACAAACTTGGATACTTGATAGTAAATGAGCTTAAAAACAGAGTATGAATCTTTGATACCATATAAATAAAACACTTTGGTGTGTAGCTATCTGATTTTTAGATTTTATTCTAATATTTTAGTTTTACTGATCTACCAGACATGATAATCATCATTTCTAAATATTGCTTTCAGGTGTACATTAAATGATTATTATGAACCCTATTATATTATTAACACTTCATGCTAGATAAGGTTTATAGTATGTCTTCAAAACAGTTGTTTCTTGTTCCAGTTCTGGAATTAGACTAACATGATAACAATGAAAATTATTCCATTGTTTAAATATATCCAAATATGGTAGCATGCATTTGCCATTTAAATTTAATCCTGCAGCATACCTACAAAATACAAAAATTGGAAATAATACTCACAATTTGTATAAGAAATATAAGAAACGAAATAAAGACACCATTTACCAAGGGAAAATAAGAAGCCATACAACTGAATCCTGGGGCAGGACACTTATCTTTAAATTACATTTTTTTATGACTAAAGTGTCATGAGACTCTTATTCAGCCACCAATTGTGAAGTCCACTATAATTACTTAATTCAGTTCAGTTCAGTCACTCAGTAGTGTCTGACCCTGCACTCCATGAACCGTTGCACGCCAGGCCTCCCGGTCTATCACCAACTCCCGTAATTCACTCAAACCCGTGTCCATTGAGTCCGTGATGCCATCCAACCATTTCATTCTCTGTCGTCCCCTTCTCCTCCTGCCCTCAATCTTTCCCAGCATCAGGGTCTTTTCAAATCAGTCAGCTCTTCGCATCCAGTGGCCAAAGTATTGGAGTTTCAGCTTCAATATCAGTCCTCCCAATGAACACCCAGGATTGATCTCCTTTAGGATGGACTGGTTGGATCTCCTTGTAGTCCAAGGGACTCTCAAGAGTCTTCTCCAACACCACACTTCAAAAGCATCAATTCTTTGGTGCTCAGCTTTCTTTAGAGTCCAACTCTCACATCGATACATAACTACTGGAAAAACCATAACCTTGACTAGACGGACCTTTGTTGGCAAAGTAATGTCTCTGCTTTTCAATATGCTGTGTAGGTTGGTCATAACTTTCCTTCCAAGGAGTAAGCATCTTTTAATTTCACGGCTGCAGTCACCATCTGCAGTGATTTTGGAGACCAGAAAAATTAAGTCAGCCACTGTTTCCCCATCTATTTGCCATGAAGTAATGGGACCGGATGCCATGATCTTCGTTTTCTGAATGTTGAGCTTTAAGCCAACTTTTTCACTCTCCTCTTTCACTTTCATCAAGAGGCTCCTTAGTTCTTCTTCACTTTCTGCCATAAGGGTGGTGTTATCAATAAAATAAATAAAACTGATATAAAATTATTTGGCAAATAAATTCATTTCAGAAATATTTTTATGTGAAATCACAGCTACTTCAAGATATTCAAATATGCTTTCTTTAATAAGAAGAAAAATAAACTGTAGACAACTCTAGACTGATCCCAGTGATTGTGATCACTGTGAGAAGAATGTGTCATGAAGGAAAACAGTTTAAGAAAACTGAAAACACATGACCAAACCTAATCTGATTGGACACTGTAACATTATAGTTCTGCAATAGTATCTGTGATAGCAGATGCCAAAACAGTTTCAATGAGGATTGTAACCTGTCTAAAGAACTCTGGGGGATATGAATTTTGCAAAAGTATCATCATGGAATTGTCTTGAACTTGCTCTTTTCAACACTGAAGTGAAAGAAAGCCAAATCACAGAATTAGCATGTACTGACAAAGTCACCATCCCCAACTTCATGAAAGACTGAAATCCATTCAACCATGGCCCATTCAGTGTTCCTCCACCCTTGACTTTAATAGCTACAGTGCAGGGTAGAGAGATTGCTTGAGAACCCCTCAATCTCTCTAATCAGTTCCCCAAGGCTTTAGAGAAGCATAAAAGGGAAAGAGAGAAGATTTAGATGTAAAACAGTGAAGGTTGTCCCTGAAAATAATTTTCTTTTTTTTTTTTAACTTTACAATATTGCATTGGTTTTTCCATACATTGTCATGAACCCGCCACAGGTGTACATGTGTTCCCCATCCTGAACCCTCCTCCCATCTCCCTCCCCGTTCCATCCCTTAGGATCATCCCAGTGCACCAGGCCTGAGCACTCTGTCTCATGCATCGAACCTGGATTGACGATTCGTTTCACATATGATAATTTACATGTTTCAATGCTATTCTCTCATATCATTCCACCCTCATCCTCTCCCACAGAGTCCAAAAGACTGTTCTATACATCTGTGCCTCTTTTGCTGTCTCGCATACAGGGTCATCGTTACCATCTTTCTAAATTTCATATATATGCGTTAGTATACTGTATTGGTGTTTTTCAAAGAAGAATTCTGGAGCTGTGCCAGGCAGTCTCTTTCTAGAATACAAATCTAAGGTGGTTTATAAATCCTGGAGAGACAGTAACATAGATTCTCCACTTGAAAGGCAAACCAGAAAGAAAGCAGAAAAACAAAAATATATGGATCATTTCACAGCTGATCAGAAAGTAGTTGAGGTCTATTTTGATGTTTGATAGTTTTAGGGACTAATTTCACAGAAAAAAAAAAAAACAGGTATGTATCAAAATGTTTTTATGGGCAGATTCATGAACTTCAAGAGATGGAGAAACATGTTCTCAGGATAGCAAAGCAGTCCAGAGGGAGCTCATGTTGTATTAGTCCATCCGAAGGAACTTTCATCCCAGAAGGACATCACCTATGTTGTTTACGAGGAATGAAAAGTTCTGGGAGGTAGGCTGTGGTATCATAAGCCTTCCAGTGTTGCTTCTAATTGAAGTAGAAGCAAAAATAACAATATTTATGACAATAAACATATTAGCTTGGGTAGAAAGGCAGAACTTGGAAACAACTTGCAGTTTACCTAAGTAAACTACTTACAGAAATAGGGAGAGCTGTTTAGAACTCTAGAGTATAATGTTGCATACTGTAAAATAAAACTCACATCTCCTGTTTCCAAAAGTGGTTTTGTTGCTCTCCATCATGTATTCCTAATAATACACTTTCTGAATATTTTTCTATCATGGAGTCCATTAATTTCTTAAATAATATACTATTATGTGTAAAACAGGTAGCCAGTGGGAAGCTGGGAAAGGCTGAAGGGAAAAGGAGAAGGGGGTGACAGAGGATGCAATGGTTAGGTAGCATCACGACTCAATGGGCACAGATTTGAGCAAACTCTTGGAGACAGTGGAGGGCAAAAGAGCCTGGCATGCTATAGTCCAAGGGGTTGCAAAGACTCAGGCACGGCATAGCCACTGAACAACAACAAAGTGAAAAGCTGTAGAACACAGGGAGCTCAGCTCAGTGCTCTGGGATGATCTAGAGGGGTGGGAAGTGGAGGTGGGAAGGAGGCTCGAGAGGGAGTGCATATATATATGTGTGTGTATATATATATGTATATATATACATATATATATGTGTGTGTGTGTGTGTGTGTGTATACTCTACTGTTGTAGAGCAGAAATTAACACAACATTGTAAAGCAATAACTCCCCAAGTGAAAAATAAATATATGGTACCCTTGAAATCAGAGGCTGGGCCTTTCTGTCAAAAAGGGAACTATACACACTTCTGTGACATATATACACATTCATATTTTAGAAGCACATTTCATTTTTGAAAAAAGCCAAAATTAATTCACAACAAAGCCTTCTAAGTTATGTAAATTAGCTGAGAAACGCTTTCTTTTGTTAACTGTGGAGTATTGATTTTTATCTGGTTTTTATTAATCCTTATAAATAATCTACTAAAATGGTTTTCAAAGAGGATTGCAAATTCAAGGAACTAAATGTAAGTCAAAATTCTAACACTTATATAGTAATATGCTTCTTTCTATATAACAGTCCACATCACCCTTGATACTAGTAAGTCATATAGCTGTCTTAGAAACAACTTCTTAGACTTTTAAGCATAAAAACAACTTTTATGAGTATGTATTTAGAAAAGATAAGTTTTAAATTTCTGTGATATGAAAGAGGTTCTGCTGAAATATCTTTTCTCTGATATCTTTGAAATGGTTGAAAGAGTATCAAATTTGGATTTTGAAGAATGCAGATGTGAACACTAGCTCTGTTTCTGATATTAGACAGATAATTGGATAAAGACTTTCTGCTCCTGTGGATTTTGTGTGAAGCCCAATAGGATGAAATAAGTTACACGGTTCCTTGATTCTGTCTTGTCTGTGTAGGAGCTGATGTCATGCATTAGAACCAGATAAGTTACAAAAGAAGAGGAGGGAATTTTTAATGCATTGTTAGTTAATCTTTTCCTTTATCCAATCAATTAAAACAATGTATGGGTGCTAAGTCGTTCCAGTCATGTCCAGGTTTTTGTGACCCTATGGACTGTAGCTACCAGGCTCCTCTGTCCTTGGGATTCTCCAGCAAGAATACTAGAGTGGGTTGTTATGTTCTCCAGGGAATCTTTCTGACCCAAGGATCACACTTGTGTCTCTTGTCTCCTGCATTGGCAGGTAGGCTCTTTACCACTAGCCCAAACTGGGAAGTGCAAACCATGACTATAATGTACCAGTTTATGTCCAATGTGGCACATTCATTGTGATGACCAAGTTCAAAAAGGCCTAGTTCCCTGTCCCTAGTGATATAACATATAAAGATGCATCAAAAAATTCCAGTCTAATGGAAAAACAGTTATTATAAAAAATATTGGCAAAATATTAAGGGTTACTAAGTACTATTAAGTAAGTAAGTTACTAAGTAATACTAAGGTAGGAATATATCCATCAAACAGAAATCAGAGAATTTCGTTCAGATTTAAAGAAATAGTGATGGAACAAATAAAGATGGAAAGGGAATTATATGGAAATGTGTACCATTATGCAGTCACAAAGGCAAAATTATTGAAGCACAAAGGAATTGACACATCAAGCATGAATAGATCGAACTGTGAACAGAAGATCATTGGCTTGGATTGTACAAAAAATCACTGAGATATCTTTCAGTGGCTCTTTACTTGGATGTTCCCATTTCCTGACCTACGAATGCTGATGTTATCAAATGCTATGTCTCTAGCTCTGACATCTACCCTTATTTTCAAATTTTTGCATGCCATATCTCCAATTTTGGACATCTGCATTTGAATATCAATTTAGTATATATGATACATAATTAAAATTTCCACAATGTAAAAGTGTACCCTATCTTGTTAAGTGGTACCCACTTCAATGCCATTGCTCAGACAATAAATCTCACAGTGTTCTTCACTCCCTTATTGATTTCCTATGACTCACTCATGCTTTGGCAAATCGAGTTGTCTCTACTTTCAGAATGTATCCCTGATTTGATCATTCCTGCCCCAGCTCCATCCTGGCCTCTGCAGCAGCCTCCTGAGAGTTAGGTCTACCTTTGTTCCAGCTTCTAACAGTTTGTTATCCTGAAGCAGCCGAAACTATTGATTCTCTTTCAATCTTTGTTCTGATTGTATCTCTCCTGTGCTACAGTTGAATGTATCACTTTCAACATTTACTCTAATAAGACAGAAATCCCCATTTTTTACTGAGGCTTACTCCATCTCATTAATTTCCCAAAAGTCAAATATGTTAAATGATAAAACCAGAATTGGAATCAAAGCTTTATTTATTTCAAAATAATTTAATGTTTTACATAATAAAGTTGCACAGTTACAAAGCCAGATTCCCAATATTAGGTGTTTTTGTCACCATTTGGAGACTTGATGTGATGTGATGTGGAGGCTTCTGTGTGACTGAAGACTTAAGTTACTCTGAATTCATCTTTCACCCATGATCACAAGATAGTGTGACAGACTGCATTATTATTTGTAGAAATATTTTATTTCATTTAACTGTGTCTCCATTTTCTCCATGGAGTCTCTGATTATTCAGAAAACTGTTATCATTTACACTGTAGATTATTCCCTAGGGAAATTTATTTTAGTAACTGCTTTTCCTACTCACTCCAAAATAGAAAATATCATTCAGTTGCTTAGTTCTCACTCTGTCATGTTGGTGCGGCCAGACTAGATGACTTGAAATTTTGGGAGACATTATTGTTTTATTTTCTTTCTTTTATGCATTGCTTTAAGGCTAATGCAGGACCTCCCCCAAATTTTATAACATTTCTTAAAAGGGTATCATCTTTTTGCCCCAACAGAGATGAAGATCACTGTACATTTATTCATTTCTAACTACATATATCATTGAATCTGAGAACTGGAATCTGTCCAAAACTGATTCTTGCTGAATTAAGTACACCGGGATTTTTCCACTAAATTTAAAAATTATGTTGTTGTTCAGTTGCTCAGTTGTGTCCGATTCTTTGTGACCTGTGCATGCAATGTCTCCCTCAATAATCTCCAGCTTCAGTTCAGTCCAGTTCAGTCTCTCAGTCATGTCCAACTCTTTGTAATCCCATGGACTGCAGCATGTCAGGCTTCCCTGTCATTCACTGTCTCCCAGAACTTGCTGAGATTCATGTCCATTGAGTCCATGATGGAATCCAACCATCTCATCCTCTGTGTAAGATCAGATCAGATCATATCAGTCGCTCAGATGTGTCCAACTCTTTGCGACCCCATGAATCGCAGCACGCCAGGCCTCCCTGTCCATCACCAACTCCCGGAGTTCACTCAGACTCACGTCCATCGAGTCAGTGATGCCATCCAGCCATCTCATCCTCTGTCATCCCCTTCTCCTCCTGCCCCCAATCCCTCCCAGCATCAGTCTTTTCCAATGAGTCAACTCTTCGCATGAGGTGGCCAAAGTTCTGGAGTTTCAGCTTTAGCATCATTTCTTCCAAAGAAATCCCAGGGCTGATCTCCTTCAGAATGGACTGGTTGGATCTCCTTGCAGTCCAAGGGACTCTCAAGAGTCATCTCCAACACTAAGTTCAAAAGCATCAATTCTTCGGTGCTCAGCCTTCTTCACAGTCCAACTCTCACATCCATACATGACCACAGGAGAAACCATAGCCTTGACTAGACGGACCTTTGTTGGCAAAGTAATGTCTCTGCTTTTGAATATGCTATCCAGGTTGGTCATAACTTTCCTTCCAAGGAGTAAGCGTCTTTTAATTTCATGGCTGCAGTCACCGTCTTCAGTGATTTTGGAGCCCAGAAAAATAAAGTCTGACACTGTTTCCACTGTTTCCCCATCTATTTCCCATGAAGTGATGGGACCAGATGCCAATATCTGCGTTTTCTGAATGCTGAGCTTTAAGCCAACTTTTTCACTCTCCACTTTCACTTTTGTCAAGAGGCTTTTGAGTTCCTCTTCACTTTCTGCCATAAGGGTGGTGTCATCTGCATATCTGAGGTTACTGATATTTCTCCGGCAATCTTGATTCCAGCTTGTGTTTCTTCCAGTCCAGTGTTTATCATTATGTACTCTGCATATAAGTTAAATAAACAGAGTGACAATATACAGCCTTGACATACTCCTTTTCCTATTTGAAGCCAGTCTGTTGTTCCATGTCCAGTTCTAACTGTTGCTTCCTGACCTGCATACAGATTTCTCAAGAGGCAGGTCAGGTGTTCTGGTATTCCCATCTATTTCAAAATTTCCCAGTTTATTGTGATCCACACAGTCAAAGGCTTTGGCATAGTCAATAAAGCAGAAATAGATGTTTTTCTGGAACTCTCTTGCTTTTTCCATGATCCAGCAGATGTTGGCAATTTGATCTCTGGTTCCTCTGACTTTTCTAAAACCAGCTTGAACATCAGGAAGTTCACGGTTCACATATTGCTGAAGCCTGGCTTGGAGAATTTTGAGCATTACTTTACTAGCATGTGAGATGAGTGCAATTGTGCGGTAGTTTGAGCATTCTTTGGCATGGCCTTTCTTTGGGATTGGAATGAAAACTGACCTTTTCCAGTCCTGTGGCCACTGCTGAGTTTTCCAAATTTGCTGGCATTTGAGTGCAGCACTTTCACAGCATCATCTTTCAGGATTTGGAATAGCTCCACTGGAATTCCATCACCTCCACTAACTTTGCTCGTAGTGATGCTTTCTAAGGTCCACTTGACTTCACATTCCAGGATGTCTGGCTCTAGGTCAGTGATCACACCATCGTGATTATCTGGGTCGTGAAGATCTTTTTTGTACAGTTCTTCTGTGTATTCTTGCCATCTCTTCTTAATATGTTCCGCTTCTGTTAGGTCCATACCATTTCTGACCTTTATCAAACCCATCTTTGCATGAAATGTTCCTTTGGTATCTCTGATTTTCTTGAAGAGTTCTCTAGTCTTTCCCATTCTGTTGTTTTCCTCTATTTCTTTGCATTGATCACTGAAAAAGGCTTTCTTATCTCTTCTTGCTATTCTTTGGAATTCTGCATTCAGATGTTTATATCTTTCCTTTTCTCCTTTGCTTTTCACTTCTCTTCTTTTCACAGCTATTTGTAAGGCCTCCCCAGACAGCCACATTGCTTTTTTGCATTTCTTTTCCATGGGGATGGTCTTGATCCCTGTCTCCTGTACAATATCATGAACCTCATTCCATAGTTCATCAGGCACTCTGTCTATCAGATCTAGGCCCTTAAATCTATTTCTCACTTCCACTGTATAACCATAAGGGATTTGATGTTGGTCATATCTGAATGGTCTAGTTGTTTTGCCTACTTTCTTCAGTTTAAGTCTGAATTTGGCAATAAGGAGTTCATGGTCTGAGCCACAGTCAGCTCCTGGTCTTGTTTTTGCTGACTGTACAGAGCTTCTTCATCTTTGGCTGCAAAGAATATAATCAATCTGATTTCAGTGTTGACCATCTGGTAATGTCCATGTATAGAGTCTTCTCTTGTGTTGTTGGAAGAGGGTGTTTGTTATGACCAGTGCATTTTCTTGGCAAAACTCTCTTAGTCTTTGCCCTGCTTCATTCCGTATTCCAAGGCCAAATTTGCCTGTTACTCCAGGTGTTTCTTGACTTCCTACTTTTGCATTCCAGTCCCCTATAATGAAAAGAACATCTTTTTTGGGTGTTAGTTCTAAAAGGTCTTGTAGGTCTTCATAGAACCATTCAGCTTCAGCTTCTTCAGCGTTACTGGTTGGGGCATAGACTTGGATTACTGTGATATTGAATGGTTTGCCTCGGAAATGAACAGAGATCATTCTGTCGTTTTTGAGATTGCATCCAAGTACTGCATTTTGGACTCTTTTGTTGACCATGATGGCTACTCCATTTCTTCTGAGGGATTCCTGCCCGCAGTAGTAGATACAATGGTCATTTGAGTTAAATTCACCCATTCTAGTCCATTTCAGTTCACTGATTCCTAGAATGTCGATGTTCACTCTTGCCATCTCTTGTTTGACCACTTCCAATTTGCCTTGATTCATGGACCTGACATTCCAGCTTCCTATGCAATATTGCTCTTTACAGCATTGGGCCTTGCTTCTATCACCAGTCACATCCACAGATGGGTATTCTTTTTGCTTTGGCTCCATCCCTTCATTCCTTTGGGGGTTATTTCTTCACTGATCTCCAGTAGCATATTGGGCACCTACTGACCTGGGGAGTTTCTCTTTCATTATCCTATCATTTTGCCTTTTCATACTGTTCATGGGGTTCTCAATGCAAGAATACTGAAGTGGTTTGCCATTTCCTTCTCCAGTGGACCATATTCTGTCAGATCTCTCCACCATGACCCGCCCGTCTTGGGTTGCCCCACAGGCATGGCTTAGTTTCATTGAGTTAGACAAGGCTGTGGTCCTAGTGTGATTAGATTGACTAGTTTTCTGTGAGTATGGTTTCAGTGTGTTTGTTCTCTGATGCCCTCTTGCAACACCTACCGTCTTACTTGGGTTTCTCTTACCTTGGGCGTGGGGTATCTCTTCATGGCTGCTCCAGCAAAGTGCAACCATTGCTCCTTACCTTGGACCAGGGGTATCTCCTCACCGCCACCCTTCCTGACGTTCAACGTGGGATAGCTCCTCTAGGCCATCCTGCGCCTGCACAGCCATGGCTCCTTGGATGTGGGGTTTATCCTCCCGGCCACTGCACCTGGCCTCGGGCCTGGGTTGCTCCTCCCGGCTGCCTCCCTGGGCCTCAGGCTTAGGGGCATGGGGTAGCTCCTCCCAGCCACTGCCCCTGACCTCGGACGTGGGGTAACTCCTCTCGTCACCACCCCTGACCTCGGATGCTGGCTATCTCCTCTCGGCCTCACCCCCTGCCCCCGACCTCCGACGCGGGATAGCTCTTCTCGGCCGTTCCTGCACCGTCACAGTCTGGTACTCTCGGCCGCTGCCCCTGACCTCGGATGTGGGGTAACTCCTCTTGGCCACCGCCCTTCGGGCATGGGGTCCTTCCAGCTTCTGCCCCTGACCTCGGACATGCGGTGGCTCCTCTCAGCCCAGCTTAGCGTGCCGGTCGTCGCAGCCGCCTGCGCTTAGCGCGCCGGTCGTCGCAGCCACCTGTGTAAAAACACTACTAAACCGTATCACTGATTAAGGTCTGTAACTTATGAATGAGATGGTTGGATGGCATCACCAACTCGGATATGATTTTGAACAGGCTCTGGGAGTTGGTGTTGGACAGGGAAGCCTGGCGTGCTGCAGTCGATGGGGTCACAAAGAGTTGAACACGACTAAGTGACTGAACTGAACTGAAGATGTGACAGTGATAGAAGATAAAATATTTTATAACTATTTTCAGTTTATTTACAGTTAAGAACTAAGTACCAGACTAGTTGTTTTTCTTCAGCAAAGATGAATTTATCATGTATTTTTCTACTTGTCATTCTAAGTTTTTCTCCTTTTTTATTTAGTATTCAATATACTCTGCCTTGATGTTCGGTCTATATATAAAAATTTACCACCAATTTAGATATAGTGTTTAAATATTTATTCAATTATTAAATTGGATACTACTACCTATATTAATACACAAAATATGCTATGACTGAAGACGCTGTAATTAATAAAACAAGGTAATATCATATGAAAGTTTCTTCTTGCATGAGTATTATCTTCATATAATAGATTTCATGACAGAGATAGTGACAATTTAATAAAGTAGTTATAGTCTTATTCAGTCTCTTCGTGGATCACAGCCTTGTCTTGACAAAGCAGTTTGCACAACTCAGTGAAGCTATAAGCGAGCTATAAGCCATGCCATGCAGGGCCACCCAAGATGGATGGATCATAGTGAAGAGTTCTGACAAAATGGGGTCCACTGGAGGAAGAAATGGCAACCTACCAGGGGAACCCCATGAATGGTATGAAAAGGCAAAAAGATATGACAGTAGAAGATGAGCCCCCTCGTCAGAAGGTATCCAATATGCTACCGGGGAAGCACAGAGGGCAATTCTAATAGCTTCAGGAAGAGTGAATCAGCTGGGCCAAAGCAGAAATGACACTCAATTGTGGATGCGTCTGGTGGTTAAAGTAAAGCCTGATGCTGTAAGGAAAAATATCGCATAGAAACCTGGAATGTTAGGTCCATGGTTCAAGGTTAATTGGATATGGTCAAGTAGGAGATGGCAAGATTGAACATAGACATCTTAGGAATCAATGAACTAAAAGGGACTTGAATTTAATTGAGATGACCATTGTGTCTACTACTGTGGACAAGAATCTTAGAAGAAATGGAGTAGCCCTCAGAGCTAGAAAAAAGAGTAAGAAATGCAGTGTTTGGGCAATCTCTAAAACAACAGAATCATCTCAGTTTGCTTCCAAGGCAAACCATTCGACATTAGTGTAGTGCAAGTTTATGTCCCAACTACTGAAGCTGAAGAAGGTGAAGGTGATTGGTTCTGTGAAGACCTACAAGACCTTCTCGGTCTAATACCAAAAAAAAGATATCCTTTTTATCATAGGGGATTGGAATGCAAAAGTATAGTCAGGAGATATTCAGAATAACAGGCAAGTTTGGTCTTGGAGTACAAAATTTAAAAGGGCAAAGGCTAGCAGAGTTTTGTCAAGAAAATACACTGGCGATAGCAAACATCCTTTTAAATGACCCAAGAGATGACTCTACATACGGACAACACCATATGGTCAATATCAGAATCAGATAGATTCATTGCAGAATTTGACTGCAGCCATGAAATTAAAAGACAATTGCTCCCTAGAAGGAAAACTATGACATACCTACAGCATATTAAAAAACAGAGATGTCACTTTGCAAACAAATGTCCATATGGCCAAAGCTATGGTGTTTCCAGTACTCATGTACAGATGTGAGTGTAAAGAAGGCTGTGTGCCGAAGAATCAGTGCTTTTGAACTATGGTGTTGGAGAAGACTCTTGAGAGTCCCTTGGACTGCATGGAGATCAATGAAATCAATCATACAGGAAATCAACCCTAACCATTAACTGGAAGAACTGATGCTGTAGCTGAAGCTCCAGTACTTTAGCAATATGATAGAAGGATCAACTCATGGAAAAGACCCTGATGATAGGAAAGATTGAAGGCAAAAGAAGAAAAGAGGCAGCAGAAGATAAGATGGTTAGATTGCTTCACTGACTCAATGGACATGAATCTGAGAAAATCCAGGAGATAGTGGAGGACAGAGGAGCTTGGCATGCTACCGTCCCTGAGATGGCAAAGAGCAGACTCAACTTAGTGACTGAACAACAAAAACAACATGGACTTTCCTGGTGGCTCAATGGTAAAGAATCTGCCTGCCAATGCGGAAGATGCTAGTTTAATCCCTGGGTTGCACAGATCCTCTGATGAAGGAAATGGCAACCCTCTCCAGTATTCTTGCCTGGAAATCCCATGGACAAAGAAGTCTGGCTGGTAACAGTCTATGAGGTTGCAAAGAGTCTGACATGACTTAGCAACTGAGTACTCACACTTAATCATCCCTATGTATATAAATCATCACTTTATTGGCATTCTGAACAACCTAAACTACTCTTCTCTTCAACAGATTCCTCATGGCTTTTTTCACCTCCACGTTTCTCACTGTGTAAATGATAGGATTCAACATGGGAGTGAGGATTGCAGAGAACATAGTCACCCACTTGTCCACAGGGTAAGTGGCCACAGGGCGTGTGTAGGTGAACACACAAGGCAGAAAAAAGAACACCACTACTGTAAAGTGGGTGCCGCATGTAGAGAGAGCTCTGCGTCGTCCTTCAGAGCCGTGGGATCTCAGGGAGCTCAGGATGACTATGTAGGAAATGAGCAGCATGGTAAAAATGAGCAAGCACATGCCCCCACTGTTGACTGCCACCACCATTCCAGGTATGTGGGTGTTACTGCAGGCAAGTTCCAACAGGGAGAAGAAATCACACATGTAGTGGTCAATGACATTGGGACCACAGAAGGTCAACTCCATGGTGAAAAGAACCTGCACAGTGGCATGCAGGATCCCCCCTATCCAGGCCACCACCACCAGGAGCCGGCAGAGCCCCTGTCGCATGATGGTCGTGTAGTGCAGAGGCTTGCAGATGGCCACATAGCGGTCATAGGCCATGACAGTGAGGACGATGACCTCTGATGCTGCCAGAAAGTGTTCTAAAAAGACCTGAGTCAAGCATCCTCGCCAGGAGATGATTCCTCTTTGATGAAGTAGGTCAACAATCAATTTGGGGGTGGTAACAGATGTGAAGGAGGCATCTAAGAAGGCCAAGTATGTGAGAAGGAAGTACATGGGAGCAGAAAGCATGGGGCTGAGGGTGATGGTAATGACAACGAGCAGGTTGGCCAGCACAGTGAAGAGGAAAATGAACAGAAAGGCAATGAAGAGTATTTTCTGCACGTGTGGATTCTGTGTGAGTCCCAGGAGGACAAATTCTGTCACATTGCTAGGAAGCCTGAGGACATCCATTC
Organism: Bos grunniens; assembly: GCF_055505025.1. NCBI lineage: Eukaryota > Metazoa > Chordata > Mammalia > Artiodactyla > Bovidae > Bos > Bos grunniens. The sequence continues at coordinate 78,951,383 of NC_141179.1, read as the reverse complement.
AGTAAGCAACAGCTTCCCGGGATAAAGAATGATACTCATTAATCAGAAAGCCTTGTGATCTGATTTTCTTAGAACAAAATAGTCACTGTGCACCATGCCCTTGGAACCTTTACCCTGTACTCGTTTCAAGTCTTTCTTATTTTCACCATGGTATTTTGTATCTCTTCAGATTTCTAGTACCTGTCACCTGTAAAACATCAGTTGGGCCACATTTGATGTGTAATTTGTCAAGAAAACACTGTCTGCATGAGACGTGTGGAGGCTGTCTACATGAGATTTGGATTCTCCTACTGGTTTCAACTCCATTGGACTGAGTCACCTCAGTGGCCCATGCTTCCCAAGCCCTACTCTGTGTCTGTGAGGTAACAAATTGCAATTTTCAGAGGTATCTTGAAAGCTAAGAAGTGCTATACACAGGCAAGAGTTATTCCCTCTTCCATGAGAATTTATATTCCAACCCTCAGGTCAAACTGTGGAAAGAAAAAAATATGATCAAGAAATATCTATCACATGGAGGGAATTTAGTGAGGTGTGTATAAGTCCTTGGTGATGCATGCGCCCTTGTACCTACCAGGACAGATAAGCTATTCCTCACTTACCAGAATGCCTGGCATGTCTGCAGTGCCTGAAACCTAATGGGTGATGAGTAAGGGCTGGTACTGAATGGCCATTCTCTAAGGATAAGCATAGGTCTGCTTCCCCAAACCATAAACTCATCAGGAATTCAAGTGCTCTTGTCCTTCAGCTGTTTATCTGTAATCTCTCTACTTTATATGAAACAGATAAACATTTGAAAGGAAGCTACACTCCAGTATAAGTTTCTGAAACACTCCCTACAGTAACCATGAAAGTATTTAATTTCTTCTAAGAAAGTGCACATATTGGATCATTTTTCTTTCAAGATGGTGTGTTTGTTTATTGATTTTTTTTATTCTTCAAAATTCTGCTCCACATACAATTTAGCATAGTCATATTCTATAAATTTATAGCTTTGGAAGACTTAGATTAAAACATAAACACTTTCATAGGTGTTCAACACACAAGGATTTATCAAGCATAGGAAATCCTTATTTTCAAAGCTCTAACAATCAAAATTTAACAAGGAGAACAGAAAGAAATATTCTGCTAGATAAATTAGAGCGATACCTAATACACTATACGTATAAACATATGTATCAATACACCAACTATCAAAACGTATCAATCCATTACTTACTATTAACTCCTACTACAGATTCCTTCATCAAACAAATATTTATTGAACCCTTGCTGTGCACATTAGTGAATGTTCCTCACATAAAATCATGAAAAGTGATGTTATTGAATGAACTTAATTCCTGAAATTGTATCGTCAAAGCGGCAGCACGTCTATCCATGACCTGCACGACCTTCCTGTCCTCTGTGTTTCTGCTCCGTGCATTCTCATGCCTTCTTCTCCTGTCTTCCCACAGCACCTGTCTCCCATCAGTCCTGGTTACAGGATGTGTTACTAATACAATTTGGGGTTATAAATTTGCCAAAGAGAAGAGAAATAAGTATGATGAAACATATTCCATATAGCATGTCCTTTCAAAGATAAACAGATAGAAACATTATTTTTTTTAATTTTCCAAGATGAAAATTGTGTGCATATGTGGGAACACAATGCAGCAGCTTCACTGAACTTCCTCCTTCTTTAGTGGGATCTCCCAGCAGATCAAATAAGAGACAGTGTAAATAAAGTAAGAATTAGACAAAATTCATATAAATGCTTTATAAACAACTATGAAACAAAATAAATTACTTCTTAAATTTTTCTTTGGCTCCATAATACTTTTTCTAGAAATAAAGGTTAATGTAAAATATTTTAAGAGAAACATCATTATCCACAAATATATTCAACATAATCAGTAACAGCTGTGGAAAATTTAGAAAGGCTGTGAAATGTCCCACAATGGAGGAAAGGATAAATAAAATATAGTGGATCCTTTTGAATAATATTTAGTTTTTAACACAGATGCTTTTAAAATTGTGCAATATCATGAAAAAATTATCAGTTGTAATATTTAGTGAGGAAAAATTTGGTGCACATTTTAATTGTATAGTTATTCTAACTTCTTCATTGTAGCTAATTATATTATTAGCTCAACTAATTTAAATACATGTCAATAAGAAAACAGATTCTAAAATATTTTTCCTTCTAAATTGCTTAGTACTGTAGTCTATTCCACCTGTCTTGATGTCTTGTATGCCGAAGAAGGTTTAAACCTCAGGTAAATTTGGATGAGGAGTGATTATATGATTTGAAACATACATTTATACCTGAGAATATAGGATTATGCGATTTCAAAACATAATCTCACCTACGAAAATGTCTGACCTGGCGCCGTGACCAGGCCCCAGGCAGCTGGCAGTTCCCCTGGAAAGAAGTAAAGTCATAAGATTAAAAACTTCAACTAACTCAGTGTCTCTCGATTGTACGTTTGGATACGTCTTAAAAGCACTAGGACACTCCTATTTGTGGGCAAAGTCTATGAAGCGTCTCACGTGTGGCTGATTGGAGCTCCAGGGTATTCTTCCATCACTAGCAGGTCCTGCTAACGATCCAGTGACTCCACAGCCACATCAGAGAGCGCTTCCATAGTGCTCCTTTTTAACTTTAGGCTTCATCTGTAAGTCTGTGTGAAAATAAAGTGCAAAGGCTTACTCACTCATGTCTGACTCTTTGTGACCCCTTGGACTGTAGCCAATCAGACTCCTCTGTCCATGGGATTCTCCAGGCAAGAGTACTAGATCGGGTTGCCATTTCCTACCCCAGAGGATCTTCCCAACATAGAAATTGATACCAGGTCTCCTGCATTTGGGCAGATTCTGTAAAACATAGTCACAAAAGAAAAACATAGCAACAAGTTGAACACTTATGGACTTGATTATTTGGTAGAAAATGAGCTTAAATACAGAGTCTGAGTATTTGGTACTTATAAATTAAGTGTTTCAGTGCATTACTATCAGATTTTTAAACATTTATTATGTGATTTGATTTTGAAGAGATAGTTAGATAGCGTCACCTACTCAATGAACATAAACTGAGCAAACTCCCAGAGACAGTGAAAGACAGGGAAGCCTGGCATGCTGTAGGCAATGGAGTCGCAAAGAGTCAGACACAGCTTAGTGACTTAACAATAATTTTATTTTAACTGATCTACCATTCATGATAGGCTTCTCTGTTGCCTCAGCAGTAAAGAATCTGTCTGTCACTGCAGGAGACATGTTCAATCCTTGGGTTAGGAAGATCCCCTGGAAAAGGAAATGTCAACCCATTCCAGTATCTTTGCCTAGGAAATCCCATGGACAGAGGAACCTGGAGGCCTAGAGGGCTATCCATGGAATAGCAAAGACTGCTGCTGCTGCTGCTAAGTCGCTTCAGTCGTGTCCGACTCTGTGCCACCCCATAGACGGCAGCCCACTAGGCTCCGCTGTCCCTTGGATTCTCCAGGCAAGAACGCTGGAGTGGGTTGCCATTTCCTTCTCCAATGCATGAAAGTGAAAAGTGAAAGTGAAGTCGCTCAGTCATGTCCAGCTCTTCGAGACCCCGTAGACAGCAGCCCACCAGGCTCCTCCACCCATGGGATTCTCCAGGCAAGAGTACTGGAGTGGGGTGCCATTGCCTTCTCCTAGCAAAGACTAGGACACTACTAAATAACATTAACGACCATTCACAGTAGCCATAATTTCTGAATATTGCATTCAGCTGTATGTTAAGTGATAATTATGAACCTCATTATAAATTCAGTGCTTCACACCAGGTACATTTTATGGTGCTTCTTCCAAGTAGTGTTTCTTCTGTCAATTGTGGAAATAGATGAACATGATAAAGATGAAAATAAATCTATTTTTAAATTGTACTCTGAAATGATAAAATGCACTTGTCATTTAAGTGTAATCCTGTAATATCCATATAGGTATTAAAAGTAGGAAATAATATTCAGAATTTATATAGAAAAACATAAAAAAGGGAAGAGGAACACATCTACCATGGAGAAATAAGAAGTCAGGCCATTAAATCCTGGGTAAGGACTATTATCATTAAATTATGTTTTTATGACTAAAGTATCATGATACTCATATATTGCCACCAACTGCAAGGCCCATTATAATTATCTAGTAAAAGAGATAAAACTGATATTAAAGTTGTTTGGTAACAAAATTCAATTCCATTCAGAAATACTTTTATATAAAGCCAGGCAAGCAGCCAAGAGGAGATACCCCACATCCAAGGTCAGTAGCAGAGGCCATGAGGAGATATCTCATGTTCAAGGTAAGGAACAGTAGCTATCCTTTTCCGGAGCAATCATAAAAAGATACCCCACATCCAAGGTTAGAGAAACCCCAGTAAGATGGTAGGCCCTTAGAGAAGGCATCAGAGGGCAGAGTCTGAAACCACAATCACAGAAAACTAACCAATCTAATCACATGGACCACAGCCTTATTTAACTCAATGAAACTAAGCCATGCTGTGTAGGGCCACCCAAGACAGATGGGTCATGGTGGAGAGTTCTGACAAAATGTGGTCCACTGGAGAAGGGACTGGCAAACCACTTCCTTATTCTTGCCTTGAGAACCCCGTGAACAGTATAAAACGGCAAAAAGATACTACCCTGAAAGATGAACTCCCCAGGTCAGTAGGTGCCCAACATGCTACTGAACATCAGTGCAGAAATAACTCCAGAAAGAAGGAAGAGATGGGGCAAAAGAAAAACAATACCCAGCTGTGGATGGGACTGGTGACGAGAGCAAGGTCCAGTGCCTTGCAGAGCAATACTGCATAGGAACCTAGAGTGTCAGGTCCATGAATCACGGGCAAATCGGAAGTGGGCAAACAGGAGATGGCAAGGCTGAACGTCGACGTTTAAGGAATCAGCAAACTGAAATGGACTGGAATGGGTGAATTTGACTCAGATGACCATTATATTTACTGCTGTGGGCAAGAATCCCTTAGAGGAAACAGAATAGCCAACATAGTCAACAAGAGTCTGAAATGCAGTACTTGGATGCAATCTCAAAAACAACAAAATGATCTCTATTCATTTCCAACATAAACCACTCAATATCATGGTAATCCAAGTATATACTCTGACCAGTAATGCTGAAGAACCGGAAGTTAAATGGTTCTATGAATACATAAAAAAATTCTTGAACTAACACCCAAAAAAGATGTCCCTTACATTACAGGGGACTGGAATGGAAAAGTAGGAAGTCAAGAAAAACCTGGAATAACAGGCAAATTTGTCCTTGGAGTACAAAATGAAGCAGGGCAAAAGCTAATAGAATTTTACCAGGAGAATGGACTGGTCATGAAACACCCTTTTCCAACAACACAAGAGAAGACTCTACACATGGACATCATCAGATGGCCAACACCAAGATCAGATTTATTATATTCTTTGCAGTCAAAGGTGGAGAAGCTCTATAGTCAACAAAAACAAGACCAGGAGCTGACTGTGGCTCAGATCATGAACTCCTTATTGCCAAATTCAGATTTAAATTGAAGAGTAGGGAAAACCACTAGACCATTCAGGTATGACCTAAATCAAATCCCTTATGATTATACAGTGGAAGTGAGAAATAGATTTAAGGGCCTAGATCTTATAGATAGAGTGCCTGATGAACTATGGAATGAGGCTCATGACACTGTACAGGAGACAGGGTTCAAGACCATCCCCATAGAAAAGAAATGCAAAAAAGCAAAATGGCTGTCTGGGGAGGCCTTACAAATAGCTGTGAAAAGAAGAGAAGTGAAAAGCAAAGGAGAAAAGGAAAGATATAAACATCTGAATGCAAAGTTCCAAAGGATAGCAAGAAGAGACAAGAAAGCCTTCCTCAGGGATCAATGCAAAGAAATAGAGGAAAACAACAGAATGGGAAAGACTAGAGATCGCTTCATGAAAATTAGAGATACCAAGGGAACATTTCATGCAAAGATGGGCTCGATAAAGGACAGAAATGGTATGGACCTAACAGAAGCAGAAGATATTAAGAAGAGATGGCAAGAATACACAGAAGAACTGTACAAAAAAGATCTTCAAGACCAAGATAATCACAATGGTGTGATCACTGACCTAGAGCCAGACATCCTGGAATGTGAAGTCAAGTGGGCCTTAGAAGGCATCATTAAGAACAAAGCTAGAGGAGGTGATGGAATTCCAGTTGAGCTCTTTCTAATCCTGAATGATGATGCTGTGAAAGTGCTGCACTCAATATGCCAGCAAATTTGGAAAGCTCAGCAGGGGCCACAGGACTGGAAAAGGTCAGTTTTCATTCCAATCCCAAAGAAAGGCAATGCCAAAGAATGCTCGAACAACCTCACAATTGCACTCATCTCACATGCTAATAAAGTAATGATCAAAATTCTCCAAGCCAAGCTTCAGCAATATGTGAACCGTGAACTTCCTGATGTTCAAGCTGGTTTTAGAAAAGGCAGAGGATTCAGATAAAAAATTGCCGACATCCGCTGGATCATCAAAAAAGCAAGAGAGTTCCAGAAATACATCTATTTCTGCTTTATTGACTATGCCAAAGCCTTTGACTATGTGGATCACAATAAATTGTGGAAAATTCTGAAAGAGATGGGAATACCAGACCACCTGACCTGCCTCTTGAGAAACCTGTAGGCAGGTCAGGAAGCAACAGTTAGAACTGGACATGGAACAACAGATTGGCTCCAAACAGGGAAAGGAGTACCTCAAGGCTGTATATTGTCACCCTGTTTATTGAACTTTTATACAGAGTACATCATGAGAAATGCTGGGCTGGAAGAAGCACAAGCTGGAATCAAGATTGCCGGGAGAAATATCAATAACCTCAGATATGCAGACGACACCACCCTTATGGCAGAAAGTGAAGAGGAACTCAAAAGCCTCTTGATGAAAGTGAAAAAGGAGAGTGAAAATGTTGGCTTAAAACTCAACATTCAGAAAACGAAGATCATGGCATCTGGTCCCATCACTTCACGGGAAATAGATGGGGAATCAGTGGAAACACAGGCAGACTTTATTTTAAGGGGCTCCAAAATCACTGCAGATGGTGATTGCAGCCATGAAATTAAAAGACGCTTACTCCTTGGAAGAAAAGTTATGACCAACCTAGACAGCATATTGAAAAGCAGAGACATTACTTTGTCAACACAGGTCCATCTAGTCAAGGCTATGATTTTACCTGTGGTCATATATGGATGTGAGAGTTGGACTGTGAAGAAGGCTTGATGAAAGATATTATCCCCAATTCAAACACATGTTTTTAAACAATCTACTTTTAAAAAGTGATAGCATGTGTGATTATATTTCTGTGAAAGTGAAATTCTAGGTGGGATTTACACAACTACACAAATATGTATCTAATTCTCTCCTGTATCACACTCTTATAAAATGCCTTTTTTTTAAGCATTACTAACAAAATTATACTTTTCATTTACTTGTTTACTTGCTTATTATCCATCTATTACCCCTCTGGAATTCTGCTTGCACATAAAAACACCTTTGTTTGTGTTACTCAGCGGCGTATCCCAAGCGGCCATAACTCTCTGGCACATTGTATTCACTGAACATTACTTTCTCCATTAATTAGTCAAATTTTCCCAAAGTTTTTTTTTTTTTTTTTTTTAATCAGAAATACATGTTAACACTATGAAACCCTCTTTCCCATAATAGATGTTAGCACTATGGCAAAATAATGGAAGCGTTCCAGCAGAAGCAACACCTCTTTAGCTCTTCAAGGGTCTACCTCATGCCCCAACCAAGGATCAATTTCCTCAGCGACTGAGTTGCTCTCCTTTCTTCTAAACATCTCTTTTACCCACGTGTCGCACTTCCTGTGAAATAAGAACACTGAATTTTATTTCTTGATCCAATTACATCCCTCTTTTCATAAAACCCCTGAAGGGAAACATAGTTGTAGAAAAGACATCATCAGATGGTTTGACTTCACACAAGATTACCCTAAAACGTGCAAATAACTTAGGAAATGGAGTTCAACAGACAGATGAAGAGAAGAAAGACCCACCATCCCCAAAAGTAAATAAATAAGGGAAGAATACCTCAAAGACAAACTTCACAGTGTGACCACGGGCATAGTTTAGTAGCGTGGGTATCCCCACTTTCTGAAAGTTCACCTTAGCCACATGCTTTTATGAAGGCCTACGTTAGTACTTCGGAGGAGGCAATGGCACCCCACTCCAGTACTGTTGCCTAGAAAATCCCATGGACGGAGGAGCCTGGTAGGCTACAGTCCATGGGGTCGCTACAGTCAGACACGACTAACTGACTTCACTTTCACTTTTCACCTTCATGCATTGGATAAGGAAATGGCAGCCCACTCCAGTGTTCTTGCCTAGAGAATCCCAGGGACGAGGAAGCCTGGTGGGCTGCCATCTATGGGGTCCCACAGAGTCGGACACGACTGAAGTGACTTAGCAGCAGCAACATTACTACTTATTTTCAATAAAAAAAAAAAAATTTTTAATCCAAAGGGGATTTTTCCTTTCACTTAAAAAAAAATCGTATTAGTGAGATATTAAAAATATTTTTTTCCATTTTCTAATAGAAGAACAGTTAATTTGCAACGTTGTGTTAGAGTCAATTGCTGAGCAAAGTGATTCAGTTATATATAAAAATATATATGTACACTTTTTCAGATTCCTTTCCATCACAGGTAAATTTTGCCATAGAAATGTTTGTCTTCTGTAATAGGGAAGTGGCATAAGTTGAACTTTCATGAAACGAATAAGCTTTTACTGCTGAAATAAATTACTACATGTGAGACAAGTCTGCAATATATTTGACACCATCTTCTTTTTTATATTATTTTTTAAATTAATTTATTTATTTTAATTGGAGACTAATTACTTTACAATATTGTCATGGTTTTTGCCATACGTTGACATGAATCAGCCATGGGTGTACATGTGTTCCCCATCCTGAACCCCCCTCCCACCTCCCTCCCCATCCCATCCCTTAGGGTCATCCCAGTGTACCAGCCCTAAGCACCCTGTCTCATGCATCGAACCTGGACTGGCGATCTGTTTCACATATGATAATATACACGTTTCAATGCTATTTTCTCAAATCTTCCCACTCTCGCCTTCTCCCAGAGTCCAAAAGACTGTTCTATACATCTGTGTCTCTTTTAGTGTCTCGCATATAGGGTCATCGTTACCATCTTTCTAAATGCCATATATGTGTGTTAGTATACTGTATTGGTGTTTTTCTTTCTTTCTTACTTCACTCTGTATAATAGGCTCCAGTTTCATCCACCTCATTAAAACTGATTCAAATGCATTCTTTTTAATGGCTGAGCAATATCCCTTTGTGCATATGTACCACAGCTTTCTTATCCATTCATCTGCTGATGGACATCTAGGTTGCTTCCATATTGTAAACAGTGCTGCAATGAACATTGGGATACATGCGTCTCTTTCAGTTCTGATTTCCTTGGTGTGTATGCCCAGCAGTGGGGTTACTGGGTCATATAGCAGTTCTATTTCCAGTTTTTTAAGGAATCTCCACACTGTTCTCCAGAGTGGCTGTACTAGTTTGAATTCCCACCAACATTGTAAGAGGGTTCCCTTTTCTCCACACCCCCTCCAGCATTTATTGTTTGTAGACTTTTGGATAGCAGCCATTCTGACGGGCATGAAATGGTACCTCATTGTGGTTTTGATTTTCATTTCTCTGATAATGAGTGATATTAAACATCTTTTCATGTGTTTGTTAGCCATCTGTATGTCTCCTTTGGAGAAATGTCTGGTTAGGTCTTTGGCCCACTTTTTGATTGAGTTGTTTATTTTTCTGGAGTTGAGCTGCAGGAGCTGCTTGTATATTAATTCTTTGTCACTTGCTTCGTTTGCTATTATTTTCTCCCATTCTGAAGGCTTTTCACCTTGCTTATAGTTTCCTTCGTTGTGCAAAAGCTTTCAAGTTTAATTAGGTCCCATTTGTTTATTTTTGCTTTTATTTCCATTTGGGAGGTTGGTCATAGAGGATCCTGCTGTGATTTATGTCAGAGAGTGTTTTGCCTATGTTTTCCTCTAGGAGTTTTATAGTTTCTGGTCTTACATTAAGATCTTTAATCCATTTTGAGTTTATTTTTGTGTATTTGACACCATCTTCTTAAAGGACAAAGTGAACCATTAAGACTGCAGATAAAGTTATCTATTCTCCTGATGTGCTGCAATCCATGGGGTCGTACAGTCAGACACAACTGAACAACTGAACTGATGAACTGATCTGATATACTTAAACATACCACAGACAGCCCAGTCTCATTTGAAAGAAGATGGGTTTTAAAGACCTGGATTGGAAGCTCGTAGCTGAAACTTTTGAAAGGATGATACATTCCAGTGTAATAGATCCTGATGCACTAATAGGGGAAGGGCATGTGAGGTGAGACAAGTAAACTAGTAAAACTCCCTTGGCTTCAATTTGCTTCTTTAAAATGGGGGGAATAGGGCTTCCCAGGTGGCTCAGTGGTAAAGAATTGGCTTGTCAATGCAGGAGACACAGGTTCAATCTCTGGGTCAGGAAGATCCCTCGGAGAAGGGACTGGCTACCCACTCCAGCATTCTTGCCTGGGAAATCCCATGGACAGAGAAGCCTGGTGGGCTACAGTCCATGGGGTTGCAAAAGAGCTGGACATGACTTAACAACTAAACAACAGCAACAAATGGGTTTAATGATAATGAAACCACCAGCTTAGTACATGACTAAATCAACTGAAACACAGATGCTTGACAGATAATATAAATAAAAGGTTCAAGTAATGTAAATATATGTATCAGATGTAGAGATGTAGAGCTTTGGGATCTACCCATATGATTTTCTATTGAAATTTAATAAAAGATGTTTACCCTTCTAGTTTCAAATGGCTCCTCAAGCCTTAAAACATAAAAAGAAACATTTCCTTCATGTTCAAGAAAAGCTATGAGTCATGAAGATACTTTATAAAATAAGAGCAAATAAAGAATAATTTCAAATTTTCTGGCTTAATTTTTGTGCCAAAAAAAGGAATAGTTTGTGAGTTATTATTATCTCTTTTTCTAGGTGTTTCATGTTGTTGATTTTGGAAAATTAATATAAAATTCAGCACTGATTCTTAAACTTCCCCAACTCTCCATGCATCTATTTAAGTATATCTATTCCTTACTGGCTGTCCCAGAGGCTCTGCAAAAACAAGATTTCTGACATGAAGGTCATATGAAAAAATCCATTTCATCCAAGTAACTTATCTCAATAATTTTTAAAAATTAATAAGAAGACATTGGAAAAAATATATTCTACAATAAACTAGGGGTTTATTGTTGATATTCTTGCCATTGGCTATTCTGAAACTGTGAGTAAAAATATAGAAGTCGTGGCAAAGTATTTTAAAAAGTTGTCAAAGTGCCTACTTTCTAGGCTGTTTTTGTCAATAGTCTGCAAAATTTGCTAATTTACATTCACAATTTACAGCATGTATAATCCTCCCTGTAAATGTATATAAATCATCACTTTCGTGGTATCCTGAATAGCCTAAGTTGCTCTCTTCTTCATCAGACTCCTCATGGCTTTTTTCACCTCTGTGTTTCTCACTGTGTAAATAATAGGATTTAACATGGGAGTGAGGGTTGCAAAGAACATAGCCACCCACTTGTCCACAGGGTAAGTGGCCACAGGGCGTGTGTAGGTGAACACACAAGGCACGAAAAAGAGCACCACTACTGTAAAGTGGGCGCCGCATGTAGAGAGAGCTCTGCGTCGTCCTTCAGAGCCGTGGGATCTCAGGGAGCTCAGGATGACTATGTAGGAAATGAGCAGCATGGTAAAAATGAGCAAGCACATGCCCCCACTGTTGGCTGCCACCACCATTCCCAGCCTGTAGGTGTCGCTGCAGACGAGTTCCAACAGCGAGAAGAAATCACACATGAAGTGGTCAATGACATTGCGACCACAGAAGGTCAAGTCCGTGGTGAAGAGAATCTGCACTGAGGCATGCAGGATCCCCCCTATCCAGGCCACCACCACCAGGAGCCGGCAGAGCCCCTGTCGCATGATGGTCGTGTAGTGCAGAGGCTTGCAGATGGCCACATAGCGGTCATAGGCCATGACAGTGAGGACGATGACCTCTGATGCTCCCAGGAAGTGCTCCAAAAAGATCTGAGTCAGGCAGCCTCGCCAGGAGATGGTTCTCCTCTGGAACAGCAGGTCAATGATCAATTTAGGCGTGGTGACTGAGGTGAAGGAGGCATCTAATAAAGCCAAGTAGGTGAGAAAGAAGTACATGGGAGCAGAAAGTGTAGGGCTGAGGGAGATGGTGATGACTATGAGCAGGTTGGACAGAACAGTGAATAAGAAAATGAACAGAAAGACAATGAGGAGTATTTTCTGCACGTGTGGATTCTGTGTGAGTCCCAGGAGGACAAATTCAGTCACATTGTTGGAAGGGCTGAAGACATCCATTCAGCAAGTAACCGCTTCCTGGGGCCTGCCTTACCTGCAGAGGAACAAAGAATGATACTCGTTCATCACCAAAGAATTGTGGTCTGACTTACAACAAAATAGTGTGATCACTATGACTGTAGAGTATGCCCTTGACACTTTGTCCCAGTACTTGTTTCAGTTTTTTCTTTTTTCCTCCATAAAGCTTTCCATCTCTTCAGATACCTAGCACCACTCACCTGTAAACCATCTGGAGGGCAAGTTTGATGTATAATTTACTGAGAAAACACTGGAGATCTACGTGAGATCTGAATTCTCCTTCTTGTTCTGACCCCACTGGACTTGGCTGCATCCTCTCAGTTCTTCAGTCCCTTCACTGTGTCTGTAAGGTTACAAATCACAATTCTCAGATATATTTTATAGGCTAAGAACTGCTGTACATAGGTAAGAGTTATTCCCTTTTCCATGATGGAATTTCAGTTTGCAATCTCGACTCCTAACTTTGCAAAGAAAAGACATGATCAAGAAATATCAGCTAAACAGGGAGTTTAGGGAAATATATATAAGTCCTTGGTGAACAACCTTTCTGGTACCTGTCAGAACACATAAACTATCCAGTCGTGTTTCCTTACTGTCCCACTAGAGTGCAGGGAATGATGTCCGCAGTGCCTGAATCCTAGCAGGTGATGAGTAAATGTTTGGTATTAAATCGTCATTCTCCAAAAGTAAGGATATGCTTGTTTCCCCAAAGCATAAACTCAACAGAAATTCAAATGCCCTTGTTCTCCAGCTCTGTTGATCTATAATCTCTCTACTGTATGAGAAATTTGAAGGGAAGCTGCACTCCTGTTTAAGAGTTTCTGAACACTCTCCAGAGTAAGCATTTAAATGTCTCTAGAAAAGTGCATGTTATGGATCATTTTACTTTAAAGATAATTTGTAGATATGTTAATTGATTATTTTATTTTTCAAAATTCTGCTCCACATATAATTTAATAAACATATTCTGTATATTCATTGCTTCAGTGTATGTGTGTGTGTGTGTTTGTGTCTGTGTGAGTTGTTCAGTTGTGTCTGACTCTTTGCAACCCCATGGACTGTAGCCTGCCAGACCTCAGGCTCCTCTGTCCATGATAGTCTCCAGGCAAGAATACTGAAGTGATTTGCCATCCCCTTCTCCAGGGGGTCTTCCCAAACCAGGGACTGAACCCAGGTCTTCCATATTGCAAGCAGATTCTTTACCATCTGAGCCACCAGAGAAACCCATACCTTCAGTAGTTTTGATTAAAAAAGAAACTAAATTCATATTGGTGTTCAACAAAAAAAAAATCTTTCAAGCAAAGGAAATACTTTCAAGTTCTGTAAATAAAAATTTAATGTGAAGAACAGAAATAATTTGCTAGAGAGACAGGTAATGCACCATACATACAAGTGTATATGCAGCAACTACAACAAACACATATAAAATCCATTACTGCTATTTATTCCTACAAGTTCACTCAGTCAATAAATATTTACTGGACACTTACTATGTATATTAATGTATGCTTATTCATACAAAGTCATAAATGGTGCTGCTATTAAATGCCCTTAGTGCCTGACCTACCGTTACCAAACAGCAGCGGCTCACCCATCCGTGTAGGAATGACCCTCCCGGTCCTTTATGTTTCTGTTACATGCATTCTCACACCTTCTTCTACCATCTTCCAACAGCATCCATCATTCCTGGTTACAAGATAGTGCATGACTAATACAACAAGAAATTTGCAGTTTTAAATTTGCCAAGGAGAAGAGAAATAGATGCAATTAAATATATTTCATAGAGCATATCTTTGTAAAGATAAGTGAATGAAAAACTTTATTTTAGATTATCTAAGATGAAACATTCATGCACATGTGGAAACAACACGCACCGTTGTCACAGCATTTCCTCATTCTTTAGTGGGATCCCCCATCAGATAAAGAAGAGGACAGTGTAAATAAAGTAAGAATCAAACATAGTTTATGAAACTATTTTAGAAACAACAATGAAAAAATATAAATTACTTTTTTTCATTTTTTCTTTGGCTCTGCAATGCATCTTTTAGGAATAAACCTTAATGTAAAATATTTTTAAAGGAGAAAAATCACTATGTACAAATTTGTCCAATACTATTAGTAAGAGCTGTGGAAATTTTAGAAGCAACATGGAATGTTCAACACTGGGGAATAAGATGATTAAAATTCCTTTTAATTGTACATCTCGTTGAATAATAAAAAGTACATCTCTTTGAATATTATATACTTTTTAAGAGCGATCATTTTAAAAATTGTGCAATGTCGTAAAAAAACTCTAAAGTTGTAATATTAAGTAAGGGAAATTTTGGATGCATATTTGACTTGCAAATTTATTCTAACTTATGTAATTGCAACTAATTATATTATTAATTCAACTAATTTAAATATATGAAAGGAGAAAGTGAAAGTGTTAGTCACTCCATTATGTCCAAATCTTTGCAACCCCATGGACTGTAGCCTTCCAGGCTCTTCTGTCCATGGAATTCCCCAGGCAAGAATACTGGAATGGGTAGCCAGCCATTCCCTTCTGCAGGGGATGTTCCTGACTCAGGGATCGCACTCACGTCTCCTCCATTAGCAGGCAGATTCTTTACCATCTGAGCCACCAGGGTAGCCCATTTAAGTATATATCAATAAGAAATAAACAATTCCAAAATATTCTTAGTTTTAAATTGGTAGTACTATAGCTGAGTCTACCTTTCTTGTTATTTGTATGCTGAAGAAGGGATTTAAATCTAAGGTAAGCTTGGATGAGGGTTGATTGTATGATTTGTAATTATTTGTATGCTGAAGAAGGGATTTAAATCTAAGGTAAGCTTGGATGAGGGTTGATTGTATGATTTGTAATATGTATTTAAACCTGAGATGTATGATTATATGATTTCTAAAAAATTAATCTCACCTATGAAAGTGTCTGACATATGTCCATGGCGAGGCCCCAGGCAGCTGTTAGTTGATCAGGAAAGAAGTAAAAGCCATAAGATAAAAATATCAACTAACTCAGCTGCAGTAAGTGTCTCTTCATTTATAAATCATAACTTTGCAGAAGCCTTAAAAAGCACTACCATATATCCTATTTGTTGGCAAAATCTATGAAATACCTTCTCTGTGACTAATTGGAACTCATGGGTATTTCCCTATCATTAACAGGTCTTGCCAACAAACCAATTATTTCAAATAAGGTGACAACATCAGACAGGAACTTTTACACTGTTCCTCACTAATTTTAAACTTCATCCGTAAGTCTCCATGAAAACAAAGCATCATCTCAAAAGAGAAAAATTTGACCACTTGTAAACTTGAATTGTGTGTTTGTGTGTGGTTAAAGTGGTGTCTGAATCTTTGTGATCCCCATGAACTATAGCCTGAAGGAATCAAAGCTGTATGGCTTGCATCTCCTTCATTGTCAGGCAAATTCTTTACCACTGGGTCACTGGGGAAGCCATAAACTGGATATTTGATAATAAATGAGCTTAAATATGGAGTCTGAATATTTGATACCATATAAATTAAACACTTAGATGTGTGTTTTAGTTTTAATTTTTATTATGATATTTTATTTTTAATTGACCTACTGTTCATGGCAAGAATACACAGAACTGTACAAAAAAGATCTTCATGGCCAAGATAATCATGATGGTATGATCACTCACCTAGAGCCAGACATTCTGGAATGTGAAGTCAAGTGGGCCTTAGAAAGCATCACTATGAACAAAGCTAGTGGAGGTGATGGAATTCCAGTGGAGCTATTTCAAATCCTGAAAGATGGTGCTGTGAAAGTGCTGCACTCAATATGCCAGCAAATTTGGAAAACTCAGCAGTGGCCACAGAACTTGAAAAGGTCAGTTTTCATTCCAATCCCAAAGAAAGGCAATTCCAAAGGATGTTCAAAATACCACACAATTGCACGCATCTCACACGCTAGTAAAGTAATGCTTAAAATGCTGCAAGCCAGGCTTCAGCAGTACGTCAACTGTGAACTTCCAGATGTTCAAGCTGGATTTAGAAAAGGCAGAGGAACCAGACCTCAAATTGCCAACATCTGCTAGATCATCACAAAAGCAAGAGAATTCCAGAAAAATATCTATTTCTGATGAATTCATTATGCAAAAGTCTTTGACTGTGTGGATCACAATAAACCGTGGAAAATTCTGAAAGAAATGGGAATACCAGACCACCTGACCTGCCTCTTGAGAAACCTATATGCAGGTTAGGAAGCAACAGTTAGAACTGGACATGGAACAACTGACTGGTTCCAAATAGGAAAAGGAGTACATCAAGGCTGTATATTGTCACCCTGCTTATTTAACTTATATGCAGAGTACATCATGAGAAATGCTGGGCTGGAAGAAGCACAAGCTGGAATCAAGATTGCCAGGGGGAATATTAATAACCTCAGATACACAGATGACACCACCCTTATGGCAGAAAGTGAAGAAGAACTAAGGAGCCTCTTGATGAAAGTGAAAGAGGAGAGTGAAAAAGTTGGCTTAAAGCTCAACATTCAGAAAACGAAGATTATGGCATCCAGTCCCACCACTTCATGGGAAATAAATGGGGAAACAGTGGAAAAAGAGTCAGACTTTATTTTGGGGGGCTCCAAAATCACTGCAGATGGTGATTGCAGCCATGAAATTAAAAGACATTTACTCCTTGGAAGCAAAGTTATGACCAACCTGGACAGCATATTGAAAAGCAGAGACATTACTTTGTCAACAAAGGTCCATCTAGTCAAGGCTATGGTTTTTCCAGTAGTCATGTATGGATGTGAGAGTTGCACTCTAAAGAAAGCTGAGCGCTGAAGAATTGATACTTTTGAATTGTGGTGTTGGAGAAGACTCTTGAGAGTCCCTTGGACTGCAAGGAGATCCAACCAGTCCATCCTAAAGGAGACCAGTCCTGTGTGTTCATTGGAAGGACTGATGTTAAAGCTGAAACTCCAATCCTTTGGCCACCTGATGTGAAGACCTGACTCATTTGAAAAGACCCTGATGCTGGGAAAGATTGAGGGCGGGAGGAGAAGGGGATGACAGAGGATGAGATGGTTGGATGGCATTACCAACTCAATGGACATGAGTTTGGGTAAACTCTGGGAGTTGGTGATGGACAGGGAGGCCTGGCGTGCTGTGGCTCATGGAGTCACAAAGAGTTGGACACAACTGAGCGATTGAACTGAGCTGAAATGAATGGCATTTTTGTAACCCTCATCCTCCTGCCCTTGGCAATCAACATTCTTCTTTCTGCATCTGAGTTTGTTTGGTTGTTTCTTTTAATTTCACATATAAGTGAGATCATTGAGTATTTATCTTTCTATTTCTGGTTATTCCACTTGGCATAGTGCCATTAAAGTTCCTTTATGTTTTCATAAATTTCAGGATTCCTTTCTTTTATATTGCTGAATGAAAGTCCATTATATATATATATATATATATATATATGTGTGTATTCTTTTATCCATTCATCTATCAATGCGCATTTGGTTGTTTCCAGATCTTGGCTATTGTGAATAATGCTGTAATGAGCATGGGAGTAGAGATGACCCTTCAGATTCCTGATTTCATATTCTTGAATATATACACAAAAGCAGGATTGCATAATACAATGGTTTTGTTTTTAATTGCTTGAGAAACCTCCCTAATGTTCACTGTAGTGACTAAAAAATTATATTCCCATTAATAGTATAATTCCTTTTTCTCTACATCCTCACCAAACTTTTTGTCTCATATAGATATCATATGGCCATGCTAACAGATAAAAGGTGACCTCTTTTTTTGTTATGAGTTGCATTTCTCTGATGATTAGTGATGTCAAACACCCTCTCAGGTTTTATGGCCCTTCCTATATTTTCATTGGAGAAATATCTACTCAGTTCCTTTCCCATTTTTAAATCAGGTTATTTGTTTTTATGGTATTTAGTTGTAGAAATTCCTTATATATTTTAGATATAAACTCCTTATGAATACATGATTTGCAAATATTTTCTCTAATTCTTCAGGTTGCCTTTTCATTTTGTTGATTGTTTCCTGCAACATGTGGAAGCAGTCTGGATTTAGAACTTGAGATCTGGAACTTCAGGCTGATATGATGAGAGGAGACTTAACTAACATGAAAGTTTTTACCTTCACCCTCTGAGAGTCCTGAGATGACTTTTTTACAAGTTAGCAACCTCACTTGTTAGACACTGTCTACAAAGCCCTGTATCTACACAGAAAACGAAAAAGACCCAGAGGGCCCCATCTTACAGCCATCCCTACCAAGGCGCCATTCACGCAGGTGCAGCCACCTTGGACCCTCCTTAAAAGCCCAGCAACATGCTGATTATCAAAGAATGACCTTGATTCATGCCACTTGGAACAGAAGAATCATTCAGACACATTCTGCCTAAATTTATATGATCAGATACAGGGCAATGAGTGGAAAGATGCATGCCTGTGTGTGATTATATCAAAAACATATACATAAACAAATGGATCCTTATTGATAATCAAGTACTCACCAACGTATTGTTTTATACATATCTGATTGTTTTTACGTATAGATGAATACATGCAATTCAATACAGAGTATATAATACTGAATATGTATATAAAAGTGGTCACAATCACGTGAGGTTGGATACAGATCTGAGTGTGTAGAAGCATACGCAGTTGAGTATTGCTGAGCACAGACCGATGAATGTTTGGATACAGACATATGCCCATGGCTTTGAAAATTGTGCTTTAGTTCAGGCCAGCAAAAGACACTAAGACCTTTATGACCAACAGTTGACTGAAAACATGAATCAAATGTATATTAAAAATCCTCTTTTTCAAAAAGGAAGCCAAAAAGCAAGATTTGTCTTCACTTTTAGGAGATGATTACAACTTTTCTTGAGCTATCATTTAATCCTTCACAATATATATTTATTCTAGATAGGAAAACAAAATAGTAAAACATGCCAGTTTCTTCAGAATAATTATGTTGTGCTATGACATGCTGGACTTCCAGTTGGTGAAGAATCTGCCTGCAATGTAGGAGACCCCGGTTCAATTCCTGGGTCAGGAAGATCCCCTGGAGACGGGATAGGCTACCCACTCCAGTATCCTTGGGTTTCCCTTGTGGCTCAGCTGGTAAAGAATTCACCTGCAATCTGGGAGGCCTGGGTTTGATCCCAGGGTCAGGAAGATCCTCTAGACAAGGGAGAGTCTAACCATATTTAGCAATGACGTGCTAAATATGTTTTTATGGAAATTTTCAAACTTTACAAAATGATCCTAAAGTTTAGAGGATAAGGGAAATGTGAGAGAGGAGATGGATAGAGGAGAAAGTGCCCCAGAATTGAACATCTTAGATGGTGTAAAACATGACCTACTAAGTAGAAACTTTTCAAGCTATGTGAAATGAATCATTATGTTGACGGACTATTTTACCTCTTTAGGGAAAATAGACTTACATGTTTGTCCATGACAAATGAAAATAAATTCTAGATGGATTAAAATATAAAGTGTTTCCTTTGATGTGCAGAAGCTTTTAAGGTTAATTAGGTCCCATTTGTTTATTTTTGCTTTTATTTCCAATATTCTGGGAGGTGGGTCATAGAGGATCCTGCTGTGATGTATGTCGGAGAGTGTTTTGCCTATGTTCTCCTCTAGGAGTTTTATAGTTTCTGGTCTTACGTTTAGATCTTTAATCCATTTTGAGTTTATTTTTGTGTATGGTGTTAGAAAGTGTTCTAGTTTCATTCTTTTACAAGTGGTTGACCAGATTTCCCAGCACCACTTGTTAAAGAGATTGTCTTTAATCCATTGTATATTCTTGCCTCCTTTGTCGAAGATAAGGTGTCCATATGTGCGTGGATTTATCTCTGGGCTTTCTATTTTATTCCATTGATCAATATTTCTGTCTTTGTGCCAGTACCATACTGTCTTGATAACTGTGGCTTTGTAGTAGAGCCTGAAGTCAGGTAGGTTGATTCCTCCAGTTCCATTCTTCTTTCTCAAGATCGCTTTGGCTATTCGAGGTTTTTTGTATTTCCATACAAATTGTGAAACCCCACTGCTGGGCATACACACTGAGGAAACCAGAAGGGAAAGAGACACGTGTACCCCAATGTTCATCGCAGCACTGTTTATAATAGCCAAGACATGGAAGCAACCTAGATGTCCATCAGCAGATGAATGGATAAGAAAGCTGTGGTACATATACACAATGGAGTATTACTCAGCCATTAAAAAGAATACATTTGAATCAGTTCTAATGAGGTGGATGAAACTGGAGCCTATTATACAGAGTGAAGTACGCCAGAAGGAAAAACATAAATACAGTATACTAACGCATATATATGGAATTTAGAAAGATGGTAACAATAACCCGGTGTACGAGACAGCAAAAGAGACACTGATGTATAGAACAGTCTTATGGACTCTGTGGGAGAGGGAGAGGGTGGGAAGATTTGGGAGAATGGCAATGAAACATGTAAAATATCATGTAGGAAATGAGTTGCCAGTCCAGGTTCGATGCATGATGCTGGATGCTTGGGGCTGGTGCACTGGGACGGCCCAGAGGGATGGTATGGGGAGGGAGGAGGGAGGAGGGTTTGGGATGGGGAACACATGTATACCTGTGGCGGATTCATTTTGATATTTGGCAAAACTAATACAATTATGTAAAGTTTAAAAATAAAATAAAATTGGAAGAATAAAAAAATAAATAAATAAATAAATAAAGTGTTGTTGGACTTTCCTGGTGGCTCAACTGGTAAATAATCTGTCTGTAATGTGGGAAAGATCTGGGTTTGATTCCTGAGTTGGTAAGATCTGCTGGAGAAGGGAACAGCTACCCACTCCAGTATTCTGGCCTGGAGAATTCCATGGACTACATTCCATGGGGTGACAAAGACTCAGACATGACTTTCACTTTCATAAAGTGTTTTTAAAAGTTATTTTTGAAAAAGTGGTTAAAGTGTACGAAATCACTTGAAGGCATTGGAATTTTTCAAAAGTGATATGGTAATAGAAATATAAAAGCAAAAAATATTAAAATAGCACATTTATTTTAAAACATTCATAATTATAACAATTGGAAAATTAAGATTTGGCTTTATTCTACATAAAATTTCATTCCTTTAGATTATTTTTATAAACATGGCCTTGTTATTAAATTTAAATCTTTGAAACATTTTACTTCAATCTTAAGATGTCAAGCAATAGAAACAAAATGATGTATAAATAAAGCATCTTGCAGATAGAAAATTGTATCTATACTTCAAATATTAATAAGTGTGTGTGTGTGGAGGAATTTATATTTCTAGTTATTTTTTTCTGAAATCTATAACATAATAAACCCTATTCATTCTGAAAAATATTGCATTATTTTTGAGAGAAATATGGTAAAATCTTCCCCTAATCTAATAAATTAACAGTGTTAACTATATAGCTTAACTCATCATATAGAACATAAATCTATAGTCTCAAAGAGACATTTTATACCCCAAAACTATATGTACTTCCCCCAAGAAATCACAGAAATCATAAAAATGTATTTCAAACAAATATACATTTTGAACTAGGAAATTTTGAAAATATTAAAATATATTTTGACCACTCAAATTATTCAAAAAGAGATGTTTTTCATCATATCCAAGTCAGTTAGCCTAAGGAGATACTACAGTTAAAGAATCACACATTGCTTTCCTGAGAAGAGTAATTTTTAATTGAAAATAGGTGACATATTTCCCTATGGCCTCATTTTCTTCTTCTGATCCAGAGCTTTTTCATGGCATTTTGCATCTCTTCATTTCTCAGAGTATAGATTAGAGGGTTCAGCATAGGGGTGACAATGGTGTAAAACACAGCCAAGGATTTATCAGTGGGTAAGGTGGAAGGAGGTCTCACATACAGAAAAATACAGGGCACAAAGAAGAGGACCACCACAGTGACGTGGGAGCCACAGGTGGACAAGGCTTTGCGCCTCCCTTCCTGACTAAGATTCTTGAGGGAGCGCAGGATGACCCCATAGGAGACGAGTAGGAGTGTGAAGAGGACCACACAGATGGCCCCGTCGTTAGCCAGCACCGAGAAGCCAATAATATGATTTCAGTGCAGGCCAGTTTTAACAAGGGGTACATGTCACATCCAAAGTGGTCAATGACATTGGGACCACAGAAGGGAAGGTTGTAAACAAAGAGAATGTGAATGATAGCATGTAAAAACCCACCAGTCCAGGCTAACAGCAGTAACAGAGTACATACCCGTTGATTCATGATTGTCATATAATGCAAAGGTTTGCAGATGGCCACATAGCGGTCATAGGCCATGACAACCAGGAGTAAAATCTCAGCACCACCGAATAAGTGCTCTGTAAAAAGTTGGATCATGCAAGCTTGGAATGAAATGGTTTTTTTCACATAGAATAAGTCTATAATCATATTTGGGGTGACTGTAGTAGAATAAACAGCATCCATAAATGATAAGTTGCCAAGAAAGAAGTACATAGGGACATGCAGGGTCGGGCTGGACACCACAGTCAGGACAATGAGGAGATTGCCCACCATGGTCACAAAGTAGATGAGCAAGAAGATGACAAATAAGATTTTCTGACCCTGGGGGCTCTGAGTGAGCCCCAAGAGGACAAACTCAGTTACATTGATCCTTTGTTCCATAGGTCTTTCTGCATCTTTTATTTCAGAGTTCAGGACAACATTTCCTACAAATATAATTATCACGACTGACGTTCTGATGTCTAATTTGTTCATTCATTCAGCAAATGAGCAGTATGGTTCTTATATTTTCAGATATTATTAACATGATCAAGGCTTATTAAAACAGCACCCTAAAACTCAAAATCTTGTACACTAATGGACAGGCAATTAATTAGAGACATTTGTGGGAAAAGGATACATCATTAAATAAATGAGGTGTCACTATTAGCTTTCCATCTGGAAGCTAATTATTGTACATATAGCTAATATCTATTAAAAATTAAAAGTTTAATACAAAGGTAAAGCAAGATTTACTTTATATTTGCTATCCATTTCATAAAGGAGGTACACTTCTTCATTCTAGGGTTGGAAGAATATTTTTAACCAATCCTTGAAATCTCAAATAGGTTTATTTGACAATTTCATGTTTTTTAAGAATCTAGGAAATGATACCAAAACAGCAGTAGATGAAATGTTTGAAGAAAGACTTACATATTGGATGATATAGAGAGTTATCATCTAATGAAGAAAAGATAAATATAAAAGTATGAAATATGGAATAAATTATCAACCAAAAAAATTAACAGAAGATGGCTTCTAAATGGCCAATAAACATGATAGGGTGCCTAAGCCTACCTTGAACAAAAAACAGGACTTAAAGTCAAGGTTTACTTATTACAGCATTTGTTCATGTTCTTGAGGGTCACTCAGTCAAGGTCTACAGGTGTTACCTCATCTTTTAATTAACACACAATGTTTAGAGAACATGTAAATTAAAACTATTACCAAATTTTTATATCTCTTCCCATGAAACTATCCCCAGATCATTACCTTTGAAATTAATTTCTAAGGATATTTTATCTTCAAGTAGATAACTTTATTCCAGATCATTTTACAGAATAGAATAAATCTATTGAATCAACATATTTAATAATCATAATGGAGTTGTAACATGACTTAGGAAAATCACAAAGGAAAACTCTAAAAGACTGAAGTCTAACCCCATCCTGGGCTTCCCTGGTGGCTCAGTGGGCAAAGAATCAGCCTTCTATGCAGGATACACAGGAGGTGCGGGTTCAGTTTCTGGGTCAGGAAGATCCCTGTGAGGAGGAAATGGCAACCCACTCCAGTATTCTTGCCTAGAAAATCCCACTGACAGAGGAGCCTGGTGGGCTACAATTCGAACGGTCCCAAAGAGTTGGACATGACTGAGCAAGTAAGAAAGCTCACCTCACCAACGTACTCTTGCAAAATCGGAAGCCTCGTTCAGAATTTTGTTTCTAAATATGCTTCCTGGGTTACCTGCCTATGAAGAAAGCTGTTCAATCCATCTTCTGGGCTCTGCTTCCTTCTTGCTTGTCCTTTATGTACTGATGTTGTCTCTGGTAATGCAGAGAGTAAGATTCATGCAGCCTCACAGCACCTTGAACTGCTTCCTTGTGACCAATGCTTTCCATGATTGCAGGAAATAGAAATCATCTGTTATTTTTAAAAATTACTTTTCAAATGACTGAGATTTTCAAAATGAATATGAACATTCTATTTCCTAAGGAACCCTGAATCTTGATTGTGAACAGAAACTCAGAATGTTCACTGTTGGCTGGATTTGTCCTGATAACAAACCAATATTAAATCAGTACGTTAATCAGACAGAGAGAAAAAACTTCAAACTATGTGTAAATTGTTTATAATAAAATATTTTGAATATGTAATAAAATATTTCCTGTTTGCGCTTATAGCAGTCAAAGTGAAGCTGTGAAATGACTGTGGCAACATTTCGATTCTTAATCAGTTACTGTGCTGTGCGCATACAGTGCTGTTGACCTTCAGTCTTCCTGAAGGAGGGCGAATGATCTCATATACACACTGTATTATGTTCTGAGTCCATCACTGCAGTTCCAGAAGAAGCCGGTCATGTGATCACTGTTGTCGACAAACGCGCCGCAGGGCCTGGCAAAGGGCTGGAAGCACTTTGTCTACATTTAAGTGCAGCACATACAACTGGGTCATTCAATTCCTGCATCTCCAAGTATGATTTTGTCTAATTAAATTCACTGGGACTTTAATCATAATTTTGAGGGTAGATCTCCAGAGATAGTACAAGAACAATCACCGTGTGGAACAAGACTTATAAAATTCTGCCTTCTGGGAAAAAATCATGAAAAACAAATTTAGGTCATATCACCAAAAGAGAAATTCAAATCTGGGCGGAAATGAAATATGTGAAAACATTCTTGTGAAAGTATGTTCTTCAAAACAAGCAAATCTTTTTAACTTTAAGCTTTATCTTTGAAGATGATATCTGAACTAATTTCCAATCATGAATGTTAATATCAGAGCAAGTCATGTAAACCTTATCTCAAATGCAGATAAAAAGTGTCACATAATTTCAGACGCAGATAGAAACTTTGATAGAAACTTTGATCAGTTTTAGTATCATACTAGGAAAAGAAAAAAGTATTTGTGGGACTGTCCCCTTCATTTCAAAGTGCTCATGGGGCAGCCACCAAAGTAGAAAATACCTAAGGCCATGACACAATTTGCAATATATTTCTAAGAACTTAAATTATAAAGCACATACGTACTTTAAATAGAAATTTATAACAAATATGTAATATTTTCCAATTATTCAGCCTAAAATCACTCATGACTATTTTCAAAAATATATTTTCAACAGGAACATTATGATATACATATATATATATAAACTATATGAAAAATATTTATAAAAGATATATATTAATATACATAAAGGGCTATGTATAATACATTGCAATGTGTATAAATTAACTGGATGCAGCTGTGTGATTAGAGAGAATTTTATAGATTTAAATGCAAATATTAGAAAACAATAGACTCTTTAAAGAATGAACTAAGCTTCTGTCTCAAAATGATAAAAAAGAAAATTTAAAATGAACATAAAGAGCATTGTAGTGTGGAAGGTGTGGAGAAGCTATACATAATTAAAAGAGTAATTTATATAAAGTAAAGAACACCAGGAATTGATCCTTTGAACATTGAATAAATTATAATCTCTAGCCAAATGGACTAAGAAAAAGTAAGAGAAAAACCAAATTATCAGAATCAAGATTGAAGAGAGGGCCATCATTGTAGAATCCACAAATTTTAAAAAGACAACAAAATGATGTGATAAAAGGATGTATGGCAGTTAACGTGCCAAGAAAAGAAAACAGACCATTTCTATGAAAAACACAATGATCTAAACATACATTGAGAAATAATTTAAAACTGGAATAATCTAAGTGCAAATAAATTGAATGTTTATTTTTTTAATTTTATTTTATTTTTAAACTTTACAATATTGTATTGGTTTTGCCAAATATCGAAATGAATCCGCCACAGGTATACATGTGTTCCCCATCCTGAACCCTCCTCCCTCCTCCCTCCCCATACCATCCCTCTGGGTCGTCCGAGTGCACCAGCCCCAAGCATCCAGTATCGTGCATCGAACCTGGACTGGTGACTCATTTCATATATGATATTATACATATTTCAATGCCATTCTCCCAAATCATCCCATCCGCTCCCTCTCCCACAGAGTTAAAAGAATGTTCTATACATCAGTGTCTCTTTTGCTGTCTGGTATACCGGGCTATTGTTACAATCTTTCTAAATTCCATATATATGCATTAGTATACTGTATTGGTGTTTTTCTTTCTGGCTTACTTCACTCTGTATAATAGGCTCCAATTTCATCCACCTCATTAGAACTGATTCAAATGTATTCTTTTTAATGGCTGAGTAATACTCCATTGTGTATATGTACCACAGCTTTCTTATCCATTCATCTGCTGATGGACATCTAGATTGATTCCATGTCCTGGCTATCATAAACAGTGCCGTGATGAACACTGGGGTACACGTGTCTCTTTCAGTTCTGGTTTCCTCAGTGTGTATGCCCAGCAGTGGGATTTCTGGGTCATATAGCAGTTCTATTTCCAGTTTTTTGAGGAATCTCCACACTGTTCTCCATAGTGGCTGTACTAGTTTGCATTCCCAACAACAGTGTAAGAGGGTTCCTTTTTTCTCCACACCCTCTCCAGCATTTATTGCTCGTAGACTTTTAGATAGCAGCCATTCTGACTGGCGTGAAATGGTACCTCATTGTGGTTTTGATTTGCATTTCTCTGATAATGAGTGAATTTGAGCATCGTTTCATGTGTTTCTTAGCCATCTGTGTGTCTTCTTTGGAGAAATGTCTATTTAGTTCTTTGGCCCATTTTTTGATTGGGTCATTTATTTTTCTGGAATTGAGCTGTAGGAGTTGCTTGTATATTTTTGACATTAGTTGTTTGTCAGTTCCTTCATTTGCTATTATTTTCTCCCATTCTGAAGGCTGTCTTTTCACCTTGCTAATAGTTTCCTTTGTTGTGCAGAAGCTTTTAAGTTTAATTAGGTCCCATATGTTTATTTTTGCTTTTATTTCCAATATTCTGGGGGGTGGGTCATAGAGGATCCTGCTGTGATGTATGTCGGAGAGTGTTTTGCCTATGTTCTCCTCTAGGAGTTTTATAGTTTCTCGTCTTACGTTGAGATCTTTAATCCATTTAGAGTTTATTTTTGTGTATGGTGTTAGAAACTGCTCTAGTTTCATTCTTTTACAAGTGGTTGACCAGTTTTCCCAGCACCACTTGTTAAAGAGATTGTCTTTAATCTTTAATTAATTGTCTTTAATATACATTAATCTTTAATGTATATTCTTGCCTCCTTTGTCAAAGATAAGGTGTCCATATGTGCGTGGATTTATCTCTGGGATTTCTGTTTGTTCCACTGATCTATATTTCTGTCTTTGCGCCAGTACCATACTGTCTTGATGACTGTGGCTTTGTAGTAGAGGCTGAAGTCAGGTAGGTTGATTCCTCCAGTTCCATTCTTCTTTCTCAAAATAGCTTTGGCTATTCGAGGTTTTTTGTATTTCCATACAAATTGTGAAATTATTTGTTCTAGCTCTGTGATGAATACCGTTGGTAGCTTGATAGGGATTGCATTGAATCTATAAATTGCTTTGGGTGATATACTCATTTTCACTATATTGATTCTTCCAATCCATGAACATGGGATATTTCTCCATGTAGTGTCCTCTTTGATTTCTTTCACCAGTGTTTTATAGTTTTCTATATATAGGCCTTTAGTTTCTCTTGGTAGATTTATTCCTAAGTATTTTAGTCTTTCCGTTGCAATGGTGAATGGAATTGTTTCCTTAATTTCTCTTTCTGTTTTCTCATTATTAGTGTATAGGAATGCAAGGGATTTCTGTGTGTTGATTTTATATCCTGCAACTTTACTATAATCATTGACTGGTAATTTTCTGCTGGAGTCTTTAGGGTTTTCTATGTAGAGGATCATGTCATCTGCAAATAGTGAGAGTTTTACTTCTTCTTTTCCAATTTGGATTCTTTTTATTTCTTTTTCTGCTCTGATTGCTGTGGCCAAAACTTCCAAAACTATGTTGAATAGTAATGGTGAAAGTGGGCACCCTTGTCTTGTTCCTGACTTTAAAGGAAATGCTTTCAATTTTTCACCATTGAGGATAATGTTTGCTGTGGGTTTGTCATATATAGCTTTTATTGTGTTGAGGTATGTTCCTTCCTTTCCTGCTTTCTGGAGAGTTTTTTCATGAATGGATGTTGAATTTTGTCAAAGGCTTTCTCTGCATCTATTGAGATAATCATATGGTTTTTATTTTTCAATTTGTTAATGTGGTGTATTACATTGATTGATTTGCGGCTATCAAAGAATCCTTGCATCCTTGGGATGAAGCCCACTTGGTCATGGTATATGATCTTTTTAATGTGTTGTTGGATTCTGATTGCTAGAATTTTGTTAAGGATTTTTGCATCTATGTTCATCAGTGATATTGGCCTGTAGTGTTCTTTTTTTGTGGGACCTTTGTCAGGTTTTGGTATTAGGGTGATGGTGGCCTCATAGAATGAGTTTGGAAGTTTACCTTCCTCTGCAATTTTCTGGAAGAGTTTGAGTAGGATAGGTGTTAGCTCTTCTCTAAATTTTTGGTAGAATTCAGCTGTGAAGCCATCTCGACCTGGGCTTTTGTTTGCTGGAA
This sequence comes from Bos grunniens, assembly GCF_055505025.1. Taxonomy (NCBI): domain Eukaryota; kingdom Metazoa; phylum Chordata; class Mammalia; order Artiodactyla; family Bovidae; genus Bos; species Bos grunniens. Next base: position 78,922,120 of record NC_141179.1, on the reverse strand, counting down.
GATTTTTGATTACAGTTTCAATTTCTATGCTTGTGATGGGTCTATTAAGATTATCTATTTCTTCCTGGTCGAGTTTTGGAAAGTTGTACTTTTCTAAGAATTTGTCCATTTCTTCCACGTTGTCCATTTTATTGGCATATAATTGTTGATAGTAGTCTCTTATGATCCTTTGTATTTCTGTGTTGTCTGTTGTGATCTCTCCATTTTCATTTCTAATTTTATTGATTTGATTTTTCTCCCTTTGTTTCTTGATGAGTCTGGCTAATGGTTTGTCAATTTTATTTATCCTTTCAAAGAACCAGCTTTTGGCTTTGTTGATTTTTGCTATGGTCTCTTTTGTTTCTTTTGCATTTATTTCTGCTCTAATTTTTAAGATTTCTTTCCTTCTACTAACCCTGGGGTTCTTCATTTCTTCCTTTTCTAGTTGCTTTAGGTGTAGAGTTAGGTTATTTATTTGACTTTTTTCTTGTTTCTTGAGGTATGCCTGTATTGCGATGAACTTTCCCCTTAGGACTGCTTTTACAGTGTCCCACAGGTTTTGGGTTGTTGTGTTTTCATTTTCATTCATTTCTATGCAAGTTTTGATTTCTATTTTGATTTCTTCTGTGATTTGTTGGTTATTCAGCAGCGTGTTGTTCAGCCTCCATATGTTGGAATTTTTAATAGTTTTTCTCCTGTAATTGAGATCTAATCTTACTGCATTGTGGTCAGAAAAGATGCTTGGAATGATTTCTATTTTTTTTGAATTTACCAAGGCTAGCTTTATGGCCCAGGATGTGATCTATCTTGGAGAAGGTTCCATGTGCGCTTGAGAAAAAGGTGAAATTCATTGTTTTGGGATGAAATGTCCTATAGATATCAATTAGGTCTAAGTGGTCTATTGTATCATTCAAAGTTTGTGTTTTCTTGTTAATTTTCTGTTTAGTTGATCTATCCATAGGTGTGAGTCGGGTATTAAAGTCTCCCACTATTATTGTGTTCTTGTTAATTTCTCCTTTCATACTTGTTAGCATTTGTCTTACGTATTGCGGTGCTCCCGTGTTGGGTACATATATATTGATAATAGTTATATCTTCTTCTTGGATTGATCCTTTGATCATTATGTAGTGACCGTCTTTGTCTCTTTCCACAGCCTTCGTTTTAAAGTCTATTTTATCTGATATGAGTATTGTTACTCCTGCTTTCTTTTGGTCCCTATTTGCATGGAAAATCTTTTTCCAGCCCTTCGCTTTCAGTCTGTATGTGTCCCCTGTTTTGAGGTGGATCTCTTGTAGACAGCATATGTAGGGGTAGAATCCTAACATTCTCTTGCAAGATAGTTCATTCCCATGGAACTTAAATCAATTAATTTTACATAACAACTAATCAAGAAATAACTTGTTACACAACACTTTCATACACCTGTGGTGGATTCATGTTGATGTATGGCAAAAACAATACAATATTGTAAAGTAATTCGCCTCTAATTAAAATAAATAAATTTAATTTAAAACAAAGAAGTAATGAAACAATATACTTCCTAATGCATATTATGCACCCAGCATAACACTTACACCAGCATGACACAAGGGCATCAAGTGGAAATAATTAGATTAATAGCTCACATTAGCAAAGACACAAAATTTTGAACAAAATGCTTGTTTTGATTCCTTTGGGTGTTTTCTTTGAGGATTTTTTTAAAATACATTGCTGATACAGGTCTTGAAGCTGGTCCTGGGATATTCTCAGTCTAGAACTATTCATGTCCCACAACTAATGAAAATTTTTCAAAGTATTCAACCAACAGCACTGCCCCTGTAAATATGAGGTTTTCCAGAGAATGAGAGTAGGCTCTCTTCCTGACCTAGTTTGAAAACCAAGCCATCCTCTCTAATTCATCTGAGCAAATTTCTCAGATATTTCTCAGATATCAGGTGTTTTCCTCAGATGCACACACAGATCAGTTCTTTGATGTATACTTGAGATGCATCCTCTTAGCTATGCATAATTCTCTCTCTTTCTCACACTCAGCCTCTCCAGGACTATAGATGCATTTTCTGCTTTAGTGTCCTTGACCGTGAATTTCAGATTCTCAACTCAGAGGCAGCATCGTGATCTTTGGAGATCTCCCTCTCTGTGCCACATCATGGAAATTTTTGGTATTGTTGTTGTTGAGTGTCTCAGTCATGTCCAACTCTTTGTGAGCCCATGGACTGCAGCAGCCAGGCTTCCCTGTCCTTCCCCATCTCCCAGAGCTTGCTCAAACCCATGTCCATTGATGATGGTGATGCCATCCAACCATCTCATCCTCTGTTGCTTCTTCTCCTCCTGCCCTCAATCTTTCCCAGCATCAAGGTCCTTTCCAGTGAATTGGCTCTTCACATCAGGTGGCTAAAGTATTGGAATTTCGGCTTCAACATCAGTCCTTCCAATGAATATTCAGGGTTGATTTCCTTTAGGATTGACTGGGTTTATCTCCTTGCTGTCCAAGGGATTCTCAAAAGTCTTCTCCAGCAGCATGGATTGAAAGTATCTAATCTTTGGTGCTTAGCTTTCTTCATGGTCCAACTCACATTCATACATGACTACTGGACCAACCATAGCTTTGACTCTACAGATCTTTGTCGGCAAATTTATGTCTCTGCTTTTTAATATGCTGTCTAGATTTGTCATACTTTTCTTCCAAGGAGCAAGCGTCTTTTAATTTCATGGCTGTGGTCACCATCTGCAGTGATGGTCACCATCTGGAGCCCAAGAAAATAAAGTCTGTTACAGTTTCCATTGTTTTCCCCATCTATTTGCCATGTAGATGCTGCTGCTGCTAAGTCGCTTCAGTCATGTCCGACTTGGTGCGACCCCATAGACAGCAGCCCACCAGGCTCCCCCGTCCCTGGGATTCTCCAGGCAAGAACACTGGAGTGAGTTGCCATTTCCATCTCCAATTCGTGAAAGTGAAAAGTGAAAGTGAAGTCGCTCAGTCGTGTCCAACTCTTAGCGACCCCATGGGCAGCCCACCTGGCTCCTCCATCCATGGGATTCTCCAGGCGAGGGTACCGGAGTGGGGCGCCATTGCCTTCTCTGATGTAGATGCTAAGTAACACCAAAAATAGAATTATCAGCATCTGAGAACCCTGGGGAAGTCCAATTAGAATGAATTCAGTCACATTCATCCTGTCTTCTTTCATTTTGATGCTGATGATGAATTCAGAAGTGAGGAATTTACCTAAAAATAGTTTCCTGACAGATTAGAAGAGAATGGCTAGAGTAATGAACTATGCCACTTGACACTGCTGCTGATCATAGAGCTTCAACGTCTGTCTATTGTCTTTTCCCTTCACTATCGACTCTGTTCTTCTCCCTTCACCTTCCACTAACTTCTCAGCTGATTTTAGTGGCTTAGCTAGAGGTATAGCCTAGAATTTTACCCCTGCGATGCCTAATCACGTCTTCAGTCTACCCAAAATGCAGGCCAGGTTCCTGAAGTTTCTTGTTTACTGTCTCAATGTGAGTTGCAAGAGGTAGCCAAGTGTTAATAGGTCACCTGAAATGCAAAAGCATTCTGCCCTGTCTCCACTGTGGTTTAGTCCTTGTTGTATGTACCTGATGATCGAGGTCAGTTACTTCTGCCAGAGTCGTATAAAGAGCCTTTTCTCTGAGTTGTTGTAGATAGCAATCCTTCTAAGTGCCAGGTAAGTCAGATTTAAGATCAGTCAGAGAAGAAAACAACAAGAAAAGGACTCCTTTGTGGCATGTTTGATCCAATATATCAACTAACTGTGAATCTTAGGTTTTTTGAAGTTTGCAGTCATGTTAGCCAATCAACAAATATCCTTAAATTTCAAAAGCATTTCAGTTGATCTTTCTGTCACTTACAACCAAAAGGATACTACGGAAAAATCCTATGATTCTGAGTGAATTTATAAGTCCTATTACTCATTTACATTATATCTATCTTTGAACCAGTACAACATGATTTTACTTGTAACATGATAATTTGTGTTGTCACTAGAATGACTCATTACTCTTTCAAAAGTGAATTGCCAGGACTCCCTTGGTGGCCCAGTGGTTAACATTCTGCTTTCAAAGGAGTAGACACAGGTTCAGCCCCTGATTGGGGAACTGAGATCTCACATGCCACAGGGCGACTCAGCCCATGTGATACAACTAAGACCAGATGCAGTCAGAAGTATAGATTTGTTTAATTTAGTTGCTATTTGCAAAATGTTATGCTTTCTTTTTTTTTTTCTGTTCTTTTTTTTTTATTTTATTTTATTTTTAAACTTTACATAATTGTATTAGTTTTGCCAAATATCAAAATGAATCCGCCGCCACAGGTATACATGCATTCCCCATCCTGAACCCTCCTCCCTCCTCCCTCCCCATACCATCCCTCTGGGTCGTCCCAGTGCACTAGCCCCAAGCATCCAGTATCGTGCATCGAACCTGGACTGGCAACTTGTTTCTTACATGATATTTTACATGTTTCAATGCCATTCTCCTAAATCTCCCCACCCTCTCCCTCTTCCACAGAGTCCATAAGACTGTTCTATACATCAGTGTCTCTTTTGCTGTCTCGTACACTGGGTTATTGTTACCATCTTTCTAAATTCCATATACATGCGTTAGTATACTGTATTGATGTTTTTCCTTCTGGCTTACTTCACTCTGTATAATAGGCTCCAGTTTCATCCACCTCATTAGAACTGATTCAAATGAATTCTTTTTAATGGTTGAGTAATACTCCATTGTGTATATGTACCACTGCTTTCTTATCCATTCATCTGCTGATGGACATCTAGGTTGCTTCCATGTCCTGGCTATTATAAACAGTGCTGCGATGAACATTGGGGTACACGTGTCTCTTTCAATTCTGGTTTCCTCAGTGTGTATGCCCAGCAGTGGGATTGCTGGATCATAAGGCAGTTCTATTTCCAGTTTTTTAAGGAATCTCCACACTGTTCTCCATAGTGGCTGTACTAGTTTGCATTCCCACCAACAGTGTAAGAGGGTTCCCTTTTCTCCACACCCTCTCCAGCATTTATTATTTGTAGACTTTTGGATCGCAGCCATTCTGACTGGTGTGAAATGGTATGTTATGCTTTCAAATGAACCTTGGAAACATAGGAATGTCAACCATCATTTCCTTTTATGTGGAAAAGACTACACTATTGTTTTATCATTTTTCCACCCAAGGATATATACTGAGTATACTGTCAAAAATTTTTTAAAGAATTTTAGATAAGACCATTATCAAAATAAGTTAATTCAAAGTAACTTAATTAAAGGCCAAGGATTCATACATAGGTTGTAGGTAACTTACAAAAGACCATTAATTGCTTAAGATGGATTTATCTTGAGATAGACATTTTATTTTGCTTTGGACTTCACTTAGCCGGCAATCCAAAGTAACACTGAAAACACCATTAAGCTATTGGAGAGAGTTTTGTGTGAAGTAGGAAAAAATAGCTTTATTTGCTTTGCCAGGCAAAGGGGGTCAGAGCAGCCCTCAAAACCGTGTGTCTCCACTTGGAGAGGATAGTGAGAAGTTTTATAGCAATGGTTCAAAAAAATGTGAGTGGACATTATTCTGATTGGTTGGTAAGTGGGCGTCAGCATCACCAACTTTCTGGTTCCAACTGGTCTAGGGTCAAGTGCATGTGGGCAGTATACCATTGTAAACTTCTCCCACCTGGTGGGGGTTTCAGTATCTGCAGAACAGCTCAAAGTGGATGTGTGTATCCCTTGATGGGGAATTAGGATCTTCCCCAAGACTGACTATTATTTCCTGATGTTTGCTTTTCCCTTGTCTCACACCTTCTTCCTTACCTAATTAACAACTGCTTGAATCTTCCATTTGGAACTCGGGGAAGGTCAGCGATGTTGAATGAAATCAATTTTCTGTAATCAAAGAAATGAGGGACACATAAAGGTTTTTATGCCCAGGAACCCCACATGGCTTTTCTCAGTATCAACTCCCCCTTTTCTCTGATATTCATCAGTCTTGAGGAGAAAAAGTGTTGGGCAAAAATGAAATAATCATTTTGGATAGAGACGTTAGTCAAACTTAGTAGAGGAACTCGGTTTTATGGGAGATGACCTTTAATTTCCCATTAGGTTAACCTCCCCTAAGTTTTTCAGGGAATGGGGGGACAAATGCTCTGGCTACTTCCAGATGAAATGGGGCATAGTTCTGCCTCAGTTCATGGAATGAATATCAGGTTGAAATATTCCTGACTTCCAAGTTGAGTTTAGTATGATTAAGAACTCAGTCACTTGGGATTTAGAAGAATAAGTCTATCTGGGCCTGACACTCAAGGGAGACTTGCAGCCAGGTAGCCAGTTGTTTAACTTTATCTAAGTAGGTTTTAACTTCTGATGTGGTATATTGGCCACTACATATGTCTCTGCTTTTTTGTTAATATCTGACCTAAAACAATTTTAGTGTAGAAGGTCTTAAGAGTTACAGGAGGATACCTTGAAATCATAAGGTTGCAGCTACCAGTGACCAGTGCCATCCCCTAATCTGACACAGCTCAGAAAATTTAAGTTCTTAGCAATACAGGAATGTGTCTGAAATCCACAATAGCCATCTAATTTTACCTTCAGTATCTGAACTACAATTATCCCATTTTGACTTTCAAATTTATTTCCTTCCTAATGTCTGAAGCAGATGTTTCTGTTAATGATTTCAGTGCTTTTCTAGACATGAGAAGATGTAAGATTTGTGGCTCATAAAATCTTCTGAAAATATCGATCTGAAGGCCTGTTCTGCCAGCTTTTCTCAGAGCACAGAATGCCTCATTCCAAATCTCTTCCCTGAACTCCGTTCAGTTTTGAGGGTCAGTGACTGTGGTGACCATCGACTTAATCCTTGCAGAAGCTGACAAGTGCCAATTTCCAGTTGACAAGGCTCCTTCAGGGTCTTAATTTCAGATATGGCATTAAGGACATTTTATGACTATTTCAACCCATGGTGTTAGAAATGCTCATTCAAAGATCTGCTGAAAATTTCACAGAGAGGCCACTCAGTGTGCTATTATTGGACTAGGGCTTATTAACAGTAGCCCAGAGTCTCCAATTTTTGAAGTAAACAGGCAGAGGGAAAAGGAAAACATCTCAAGTCTACTCACAGAGGCATACATTACCAAATTGTTGCAAATAATAACCAACAATATATAGAGGAAGGATCTCCCAATATCTGGAAATCACAGATCAAAATCAACACCATTCTAGACAAAATCCGTAACAATTATAAGCATATTCACTAGTTCACTTAGTAACTATATATTGTCAGATATATAGTGTGTTCAATTGAATAGATACCTAAATAACATTGAATATGTAGTTACAATTTGTCATAGGAATTCACATGAGATTGGATACAGATCTGAGAGTGTGGTGGGATACATACATGTGTACTGTTGGATATAGGCCTAGGAATGTTTGAATAATCCCAAAGAAAATGAAAGTGAAAACGAATTCGCTCAGTTGTGTCCGACTCTTCACGACCCCATGGACTACTGCCCACCAGGCTCCTCCATCCATGGGATTCTCCAGGCAAGAGTACTGGAGTGGGGTGCCATTGCCTTCTCCAAATCCCAAAGAAAGGCAATGCCAAATAATGTTCAAACTAGCACACAATTGCACTCATCCCACACACTACCAAAGTAATTCTCAAAATTCTCCAAGCCAGGCTTTAACAGTATGTGAACTACAAACTTCCAGATGTTCAAGCCGGATGTAGAAAAGGAAGAGGAACCACAGATCAAATAGCCAACATCCATTGGATTATCGAAAAAGAGAGCTCCAGAGAAACATCTACTTCTGCCTTATTGACTATGCCAAAGTATTTGACGGTGTGGGCCACAACAAACTGTGGAAAATACTTCAAAAGATGTGAATACCATAACACCATATTTGCCTTCTGAGAAATATGTTTCCAGGTCAAGAAGCAATAGTTAGAACCGGACACAGAACAACAGACTGGTTCCAAATTAGGAAAGGAGTACATCAAGGCTGTATATTATCCCCCTGCTTATTTAACTTATGTGCAGAGTACATCATGTGAAATGCTGGGCTGGATGAAGCACAGCCTGGAATCAAGACTGCTGGGAGAAATATCAATAACCTCAGATACTCAGATGACACCATACTTATGGCAGAATGCAAAGAACTAAAGAGCTTCTCAATGAAAGAGAAGAGTGAAAAAGTTAGCTTAAAACTCAACATTCAGAAAACTAAGACCATGGCATCTGGTCCCATCACTTCATGGCAAATAGATGAGGAAACAGTGGAAACAGTGTCAGACTTTATTTTGGGGAACTTCAAAATCACTGCAGATGGTGACTGCAGCCATGAAATTAAAAGACGCTTGCTCCTTGGAAGAAAAGCTATGACCAACCTAGACAGCATATTGAAAAGCAGAGACATTACTTTCTAAGACAATACTTTCTTAGACATTACTAGTCTAAGCTACAGTTTTTCCAGTGGTCATGTATGAATGTAGGGTTGGACTATACAGAAAACTGAGTGCCAAAGAATTGATGCTTTTGAACTATGGTGTTGGAGAAGACTCTTGAGAGGCCCTTGGGCTGTAAGGAGATCAAACCAGTCAATCCTCAAGGACTTCAGACCTGAATATTCATTGGAAGGACTGACACTCAAGATGAAACTCCAATACTCTGGCCACCTGAGGTGAAAAACTGACTCATCAGAAAAGACACTGATGCCGGGAAAAATTGAAGTCAGAGAAGGGGACGACAGAGGATGAGATGGTTGGATGGCATCACTGACTCAATGGACATGAGTCTGAGTAAACTCCATGAGTTGTTGATGGACAGGGAATCCTGGGCTGCTGCAATCCGTGGAGGTTACAAAGAGTCGGACATGACTGAGTGACTGACCTGAACTGACTGATATACCTGTGACCTTTAGAAATGAGCTATAATTCACACCAGAAAAAGACACTGACTCTTCTCTGAGCTGTTCATTGAAAATGTGTCAGTAAATCAAATGCAAATAAGAGAGTCATCCTTTTCTATAAGAGAACGAAAAGACAAGATTTGTATACACTCTATGGAGATACTTATAAATTTTTGTTGAGACATCAGTGAATACTTTACGATATGTGTCTTATTCTGGATGAGAAAATATAATATTAAAACATGTAATTTTCATCAAAATAAATATATAGTGTTATGACAAGTTAAATATACTTTTTTTTCAGTTTTGATTTTATTTTATTTTTTAACTTTACAATATTGTGTTGGTTTTGCCATATATCAACATGAATCCACCACAGGTATACACGTGTTCCCCATCCTGAACCCTCTTCCCACCTCCCTCCCCGTACTATCCCTCATATACTTTTACGGGAAGTTTGCAAACTGTTCAAAATGAGCTTACTGTTTAGAGCAGGAGGAGAAGGTAGCAAAGGAGGAGAGTGATGAGGAAGAGCAAGTTCCTCAGAATTCAGCCTTCTAGATGGTGTAATACCTCACATAGTAAAAAGAAAATTGTCAAATAAACTGAAATTAATGATTATGTTGATAGATTATTTTGCCTGTTGGGGAAAAATAGGCTTAAATATTTCCCTATCACAAATAAAAGTAAATTCTAGATTGTTAATGAATAATTGAATTTTTATTTCTTCTATTGAAGGGTAGTTTACAATGCTTTAGTTTTTGCTACACAGCAAAGTGACTCAGTTATACATATATATATATATATATATATATATATATATATATACATACATACATACACACACTCCTTTTCGTATGTCTTATATGGTGTTTTATTGCTTTATCACAGGACATTGGATATTGTTCCCTGTGCTATACAGTAGGACCTTGTTTCCTACACAATATATACGTAATAACCTCCATCTGCTAATCTTAAATTCTCAATCCATCCCTCTCCCCGAATAACCCCCTGGCAACCACAAGTCAGTTTTCTGTGTCTTTAGTCCCTTTCTATTCTGTAGAAAATTGTATCTGTGTTATAGTTTAGATTCCACATATGAATGAGGTTGGATGCTACTTGTCTTTCTTTTTCTGACTTACTTTGGTATGATACTCTCTCGGTCCATCCATGTTTATTTTTAAAAAAAAAAAAAAGAGGTTAAAACTGTAAAATAATTGCTAGGAAATGAAACTTTTCAAAAGTAATGTGATAGAAGAAATAAAAAGGAAAAGTATGAAAATAAGAGCTATCTATAAAACACTTAAAATTTAACACAAACAACAGAATACATGATTGTAAGAGATGTCAAAGAATAGTAATATTTTTGAGTATATTTAATGTAAAAAGCTTTCAGTAAAGATTCTCACTCCAATAGATCAATAATTCTGATAACTGACAAAACTATAGAGTGGATTCTAGGTCCCATACACTGTGCAAGGAATAGAAAATACAAAGGCAGTTAGAACAATGTCCCTGACTTCAGGAAGCTCATAGACTAAGGAACATAGAGAACTAGCAAACATTTTTATCTTATTACTTGAAATAACTACACAAGTTTTAAAATTAACTAAACATATGTCTTGGTATACTTTGCATATGGCCTGTTTTTATGGAACATCATAGACTAGAAGATTAAGCAATAGGTATTTATTTTTTCAGTGGTTTGGTGGCTAGGAAATCCAAGATTAAGGTGCTGACAGATTCCATATCTGGTGAGGTCCTGTCCCTAGTTCACATACAACCTTTTTTTTTTTTTCCTGTGTCCTCATATGCCAAAGAGTTAAGTGAACTCTCTGACCTTTCTTTAGAAGGGCATCAATCCCACTCATCAGGGTGAAACTTTTATGACCTACCCATTACCCAAAGGGCTCCCCTCCTAATACCATCACACTAGAAAAGATTTAACTTATGATTTTGGAGAGGGAAGTAAACTTTCAGTCTATAGCAAATCCCAAAGTGGAGAAGTAAATTACATAAGTTCTGATAAACCCAAATGCTTGTTATTATTTGGTGATTAGTATTTTATTTGAGAAGACTTTGAGATAATAAAGGGCTTCCCTGATGGCTCAGATAGTAAAGAATCTGTGTGTAATTCAGGAGACACGGGTTTGATACCTGAGTCAGGAAGTTCTCCTGAAGAAGGAAATGGCAACCGACTCCAGTATTCTTGCCTGGAGAATTCCATGGACAGAGTAGCCTGGCGAGCTACTCATGGATCCCAGTCCATGGGGTCGCAAAACGTCGGACACGACTGAGGGACTAGCACTTTCACTGAGATAATACGAGAAATCCAGGGATTAAAATCAGGATGTACGGCTTCACACACAGTGTGATTTACTAGTAAAAAGCACTCATCACCCCGTAGCCTTAGCACCTCATGAAACCAGAGTAAACAAGAGAGGCAAAATGATAATCTTCTTTGATCACATGCACTGACCATATTAGAGGCAGATAATATTTTGTTTCAAGCCTGATTTAGAGGAGGATTTTATGAATACTGTTTCTGTCAAATGAAACAATATATCCTGGCAATCTCTATTATATTAATAAGAGAGATAATAATGGTATATATTGTCAGAATATTTCTTAACAATGATATAACTCCAAATATTTAGTGTCAAGTTCCAAACTAAATATTTAAAGTGCACGGATGATGGATTGTGCTAAATTTACGTATGAGAGAGATCCATGTGCCTGGGTCTCTACAAAAGGTTATATAAGCAAAAACAGTGACCAGGATACGGAAAATGTATCTGGGGTCTCACCAGGTTTTCTAAAGTATCTGGAAAGTGGAATGAGCCACCTTTATGAAAATGTAACTCCAAACAAAGCTGACAAAAATGAGGCAATAATATGATTACCCAATTGGAATATTGAGTAAGGTTTGTTTATTTTTCTGTAAAAATCTTTAGTCTTTCAGATTATTTTTACAAACATAACCTCCTCAATAATATTATGACTGAAACCTTCAACATTAACGTGCTAAACAATAGAAATAAAATAATGTGTATAAAGGATCTCACAGATAGAGAAATAAGAAATCTGCATCAAATATTAATATCGAATGTCTTTGTATATAGAGGAATAAACCTATTTTTTAATCATATTTTAAAAATTATTTTTCCTGAAATCTGTAATGAGCTCTATTCTGAAGAATATTATATTTTTGAAGAGAAAAACATGAGAAAACCTTTTCCTAATTAAAAAAAAGTTGCAGTATTAGCTGCAGCATAACTCATCATATAGAACATAAATCTATCACTTTAATAGAGATAATTTATACCACCAAACTATATATATATTTTCGTCCAAAACTGTGGAAATCATAAAAATGTATTTCAAACTAAATATATACTTTGCATTAGGAAAATAAGAAAATTTTATAAGCTTATTTTGATCATTCAGTTCAGTTCAGTCGCTCAGTCGTGTCTGACTCTTTGAACCCCATGAACCGCAACACGCCAGGCCTCCCTGTCCATTACCAACTCCTGGAGTTTACCCAGACCCATGTCCATCGGTTCAGTGATGCAATCCAGCGATCTCATCCTCTATCATCCCCTTTCCTCCTGCCCTCAATCTTTCCCAGCATCAGGGTCTTTTTAAATGAGACAGCTCTTCGCATCATGTGGCCAAATTATTGGAGTTTCAGCTTCAACATCAGACCTTCCAATGAACACCCAGGACTGATCTCCTTTAGGATAGACTGGTTGGATCTCCTTGCAATCCAAGGGACTCTCCAGAGTCTTCTCCAACACCACAGTTCAAAAGCATCATTTCTTTGGTGCTCAACATTCTTCACAGTCTAACTCTCACATCCATACATGACCACTGGAAAAACCATAGCCTTGACTAGATGGACCTATGTTGGCAAAGTAATATCTCTGCTTTTTAATATGCTGTCTAGTTTGGTCATAACTTTCCTTCCAAGAAGAAAGCGTATTTCAATTTCATAGCTACAATCACCATCTGCAGTGATTTTGGAGCCCATAAAAATAAAGTCAGCCACTGTTTCCACTGCTTCCCCATCTATATGCTATGAAGTGATGGGACCAGAGGCCATGATCTTAGTTTTCTGAATGTTGAATTTTAAGCCAACTTTTTCACTCTCCTCTTTCACTTTCATTTAGAGGCCCTTTAATTATTTTTCACTTTCTGCCATAAGGGTGGTGTCATCTGCATATCTGATATTATTGCTATTTCTCCCAGCAATCTTGATTCCAGCTTGTGCTTCATCCAGCCCAGCATTTCTCATGATGTACTCTGCATACAAGTTAAATAAACAGGGTGACAATATACAGCCTTGACGTACTCCTTTTCCTATTTGGAACTGGCCTGTTGTTCCATGTCCAATTCTAACTGTTGCTTCCTGACCTGCATACATGTTTCTCAAGAGGCAGGTCAGGTGGTCTGGTATTCCCATCTCCTGAAGAATTTTCCACAGTTTATTGTGATTCACTCAGTCAAAGGCTTTGGCATAGTCAATAGAGCAGAAGTAGATTGGAAGTACTCAAATGATAAACCTTTTTCATCATACCCAAGTTATTTAAACTGAGGAGACATTTATTACAGTAAAACACACACACACACACACACACACACACGACTTTCCTTGCTCATTGAAAGAGCAATTGTTTGTTGAAAATAAGTAATATATTTTGCAGCTTCTTCATTGTTTTCTTCTGATCCAGAGCTTTTTCATGGCATTTTGCATCTCTCCATTTCTCAGAGTATAGATTAGAGGGTTCAGCATGGGGGTGACAATGGTGTAAAACACAGCGAAGCATTTATCAATGGGTAAGGTAACAGGAGGTCTCACATACGTAAAAATACAGGGCACGAAGAAGAGGACCACCACTGTAATGTGGGAGCCACAGGTGGACAAGGCTTTACGCTTCCCTTCCTGACTGAGATTCTTCAAAGAGCGCAGAATGACCCCATAGGAGACGAGTAAGAGTGTGAAAATGGTCACACAGATCGCCCCATCGTTGGCAACCACTGTGACGGCAGTAATGTGGGTGTCGGTGCAGGCCAGTTTTAACAAAGGATACGTGTCACACGCAAAGTGGTCAATGACATTAGGGCCACAGAACGGAAGGTTGTAAAAGAAAATGATATGAAGTAGAGCATGTAAAAACCCACCAACCCAAGCCAATAGCAGCATCAGAACACACACTCTCTGATTCATGATTGTCAAATAATGCAAGGGCTTGCAGATGGCCAGGTAGCGGTCATAGGCCATGAAAACCAGGAGAAAAACCTCAGCACCACTAAATAGATGCTCTGTAAAAAGCTGGGTCATGCAAGCTTGAAATGAAATGGTTTTCTTCTCATAGAGTAAGTCTATAATTGTATTTGGGGTGATTGAAGTAGAATAAAAAGCATCCATAAATGATAAGTAGCCAAGAAAGAAGTACATAGGGGAATCCAATGTTGGGCTGAGTACTACAGTCAGGACAATGAGTAGGTTGCCCACCATGGTCACGATGTAGATGAGCAAGAACACGACAAATAAAATTCCCTGCCCCTGGACACTCTGAGTGAGCCCCAAGAGGACAAACTCAGTTACATTTTTCCTTTGTTCCATAGGTTCTTCTGTATGTCTTATTCCAGAGTTCAGGACAGCATTATCTATAAATACAATTATTAAAAGTGACTTCCTAAAATCTTACAATAATTTGCTTTTTATTCAACAAACAGTCCTTGTGGTTTATTATGTTTGGGTACTTTCAGATATTATAATAGAAGGCTGATTAAATCATCTTCCTTGACCACAAACTAATAGATAGGCAAATGAATTTTTAAAAAGTGGGAAAAGAATATCAAATAAGTGAAGTCCTGCAACTAATTTTCTATCTAGAAACTTTAAATTGTACATATAGCAAATATCTCAGACAAAAATAGAAGCTAATTAAAGTTTTAAAAAGAAGTAAAGCAAGTTTTAATGTCCATTTCATGAAAGAGGTGACTTTCCTCCTTCTAGGGTTGGAAGTTTACTTAACTGATTAACGTTAACTGATTAACGAATCAGTTAATCTCAAATACATATATCTGACAATTTCAAATATTTTAAGGACCTAGGAAAGTATAACAAAACACCACTGGACCAAAAAGTCTGAAGATACGCATGTTAGATGATATGCACAGAGTTATTGAAAGTAAAGATCTGTAAGCAGTTAACTAACAAAAGATAAAAATATGAAATAAATTAAAATATCTACAAAAAGAGGGAAAATGTCTAATTTTCATATTTTTATATTTCATATTTTTATCTTTTGTTGATCATTTAGACCAACAAACATATGATAGGATGCTGAAGCTCATCTGTGAATAGAAAAGTAGGACCTGAAGTCACAGCTTGCTTAGTACAGTATTTGCTTGAGTTCTTGGAAGTCAATCAGTCAAAATATACGGATGCTACCTCATCACTTAATTTTAACAGATTAACATGCTATGTTTAGAGAACATAAAAATTGAAAGTAGGGTCAGATATATAAATATCTGAAATGAAAATATTGTCAAATCATTAACCTTGAAATTACTTTCTAGGAGTACTTTCTGGAAGGTAAATTTATTTCAGATAATTAGAATATGAAATTATCCAAAAAGTGTATTGCTGAATAGAATCAATTTTTACATATTTAATAATCATGAAAGAATCCTAACATGACTGATTATGAAAATCACAAAGGAAAACTCTTAAAGGATTGAATTCTCACTCCACCAATGGACTCATAAAACAGAAAGCCTCGTTAAGAATTTTGTGTCTGAATACACTTCCTGGGTTACCTGCAGAAGATGGAAGTTATTCAATCCATGTTCTGAGCTCTGGTGCCATCTCTTTAGTCCTTCATGCACTGGTGCCATCTCTGGCAAAATAATGAGCAAGGTACATTCAGCATCACTGGATTTTGAGTCAATCTTACAGGACATGTAATTCATCTCAGACATTCAGAAAAAAAAAATACTCGTCAATTATTGGAATTTTCAAAATGAATATGAATGTCCTCTTACCTAAGGAACTCTGAATCTAGATTGTGAAAAGAAACTCAAAATGTTTACTACCATCAGAATTTGTCCTAATAACAAACAAATGTTAAATCACCATTTTAATCAGAGAAAGAGAGAGAGCGAAAACTTCAAATTATATAAGGATTGTTTAAAGTGAAAAAACTTAATCTGCTGCTTGTGTATATACCAGCGAAAGTGAAATGGACTTTGCAACATTTTGATTCTCACTTATATTGTCCTGTCTTCAAACAGCATTGTTGAATTTTGGGTTTCTTGAAGGATGGGGATAATTTCATATACACACTTTATTATGTTCTGAATCCATCATTTTAATTCTAGCAGAAGTCTGTCATGTGATTGCTGCTGCAGACAATCACTCCTCAGGTAAAGGCAAAGGGCTGTCCACACTCGGTCTGTATTTAACTGCAGTACGGACAGGTGAGGCATTCAGTAGGTACATCTCCAAGGGTGATTTTTGTCTAATTAAATTCACTGGGACTTTAATCATAATTTTGAGGGTAGAGTCTTTATCTCCAGAGATGGTACCAAACAATCACCATGTGGAACAGGACTTTTAGAATCCTGTCCTCTGGGGGGAAAATCATAAAGTGTAAATAGAGACCATATCACCAAAAGGGAAAATCAAATCTGAGCAGAAATGAAATATGTAAAAACTTTCTATCTTAAATCAAACCTTAAAAATAGGCAAATAGTTTTAAGTTTAAGCTTTGTCTTTGAAGATAATATCTGAATTTATTTCCAAATAGTATTAATGTTAACTTCAGAATAAGTTATTTAAGGTTTATTTCAAGTACAGATAAAAGTTGTCATATGATTTCAGACAGACAAGTTGATAGAATGTGTTTTAGTGTTAAAATTGTGAAAGAGAAAACATTTGTGGGATTATTCCATTTAACTCAAAGTGCTCACAGGGCCTTTGCCAAAGTAGAAACACCCTAAGCTGTGACAGAAGTCGTTGTACATTTTTAAAGATTTAAATCATAAAGCATATACCTATATATGTAAATATATACTTATAAATAAAATAAAAATATAACATTTTTCATTTACAAATTAAGCAATACAAGCCTAAAATTACCTGTGTAAATTTTCAGACATTTTCTACAGAAAGATAATGATACACATTATATAAAATAATCTATATTAAAGGTATGTAAAAAGTGAGACTTCCCAGGTGGTGCTAGTGGTAAAGAATTTACCTCCCAGTACAAGAGTTGCAAGAGATGCTGATTTGATCCCTGGGTCAGGAAGATCCCCTGGACTAAAACATAGCAACCTGCTCCAGTACTGTTGCCTGGGAAATCTCATGGACAGAGGGGCTGGTGGGCTACAATCCATGGGTCCATGGGGTTACAAAGAGACAAACATGACTGAACATACATATCTAGAAAAACAATTATATATATATATATATATATATATATATATATATATATATATAATATACACACACACACACACACATAACTTTTCTTCCAAAGAGTAAGCATTTTTTAATTTCATGGCTGAAATCACCATCTGCAGTGATTTTGGAGCCCCCAAAATTAAAGTCTAACACTGTTTCCACTGTTTCCCCATCTATTTCCCATGAAGTGATGGGACCAGATGCCATGATCTTCGTTTTCTGAATGTTGAGCTTTAAGCCAACTTATTCACTCTCCACTTTCACTTTCATCAAAGAGGCTTTTTAGTTCTTCTTCACTTTCTGCCATAAGGGTGTGTCATCTGCATATCTGAGGTTATTGATATTTCTCCCGGCAATCTTGATTCCAGCTTGTGCTTCTTCCAGCCCTTTCTCGTGATGTACTCTGCATATAAGTTAAATAAGCAGGGTGACGATATACAGCCTTGACATACTCCTTTTCCTATTTGGAACCAGTCTGTTGTTCCTTGTCCAGTTCTAACTGTTTCTTCCTGACCTACATATAGGTTTCTCAAGAGGCAGGTCAGGTGGTCTGGTATTCCCATCTCTTGAAGAATTTTCCCCAGTTCATTGAGATCCACACAATCAAAGGCTTTGGCATAGTCAATAAAGCAGAAATAGATGTTTTTCTGGAACTCTTTTGCTTTTTCCGTGATCCAGCAGATGTTGGCAATTTGATCTCTGGTTCCTCTGACTTTTCTAAAACCAGCTTGAACATCTGGAAGTTCACGTATTGCTGAAGCCTGGCTTGGAGAATTTTGAGCATTACTTTACTAGCATATGAGATGAGTGCAATTGTGCGGTAGTTTGAGCATTCTTTGGCATTGCCTTTCTTTGGGATTTGAATGAAAACTGATCTTTTCCAGTCTTTGGAGGGAACGATGCTAAAGCTGAAGCTCTGGTAGTTTGGCCACCTCATGCGAAGAGTTGACTCATTGGAAAAGACTCTGATGCTGGGAGGGATTGGGGGCAGGAAGAAAAGGGGACGACAGAGGATGAGATGGCTGGATGGCATCACTGACTCGATGGACGATGAGTTTGAGTGAACTCCGGGAGTTGGTGATGGACAGGGAGGCCTGGCATGCTGAGATTCATGGGGTTGCAAAGAGTCAGACACGACTGAGCGACTGAACTGAACTGAACTGAACTGAACACACACATAAAGGAAAATATAATATGTATATATTAACTGGATGCAACTAAAAGAGTGCTTAGAAAGAAATGTAGAGTTTTCTTTATATGCAAATATTAGAAAACAATAAATATTTTTAGAAATGGACTCAGCTATTGTCTCAAAATACTAGAAAAGAAAAATTAAAATAAACCTAGAGAGCATTGTAGTTTGAAACAGTATTGAGAACACAGATATCATTTAAAGAGGAATTCTTTAAAAATAACAAATCTATTTAAAACCAATAATTAGGTCTTTGAACTTTAAATAAATTGATACATTTCTAGCGAAATGTACAAAGAAAAAAATTATCAGAATCTAGATTGAAGAGAGGGGAAATTCCCTGATGGTCCAATATTAATAATCCACCCTACGGTGCTGGGCTGTGTGCTTAGTTGTTCAGTCATGTCTGACTTTTTGCCACCCCATGGACTGTAGCCTGCCAGACCCCTCTGTCCATGGGATTCTCCAGGCAAGAATACTGGAGTGGATTGCAATGCCCTCCTCCAGGGAATCTTCCCCATCCAGGGATGGAACCCAGGTCTCCCACATTGCAGGCAGGTTCTTTACTATCTGACTTTACTATCTGAGTCACCAAGGAATCCCCACAGTGCAGGGGATTTGGGTTCAATCCCTAGTTGGGGAACTAAGACCCCACATGTGTGTTTGTGCTAGTCGCTCAGTCATGTCCACCTCTTTTCGACACCATGGACTGTAGCCCACAGGGCACCTCTGTCCCTGGGATTTTCCAGGCAAGAATCCTGGAGTGGATTTGGAGCAAGTAAGTTCCCGCCGCATTCTGAGCCTGTGCGCTCAGAGAGTTGACACACTACAAAGAATGATCCTGCGTGAGACAACGGACATCCCTCAGGCGGAACTAAGACTGGATGCACTAATATAAATGAAATTTTAAAATAAATAAGTAAAATGTTTTAAATGGTAGATTTTAAACAAATATTGAAGAAATAGTCATCACTCTCAACTCTAGAGATCTTAAAAAGATGATACAATGATATTATAAATGAATTCACAGAAGTATACTTGCCAAGAAAAGAAAATGAAACACTGCTATGAGACAACTTTCTAATCAGACAGAGCGAGTAACTAAAAGCTGGAATAGTCTAACATCTAAATAAATCAATGCTTAGAATTACTTTCCCCTCAAAATGTCATTCTCACATGGCATTCATCAATCAGCTCTATAACAGCTAATCCATAAATGGTACCAACCTTACACAAACACTTTCACAAAAGGGAGAAAATGAACATGCCTCCTAATGCATTTTACGCCCCCAGAATAACCCTTAACAAGGGCATCACAAGGAAAATAATTGGATCAATTTCTCACATTAGTAAATACACAAAATCCTGAACATAATTCTTATTTTGATTCCTTTGGATCCTTTTTCGGGGATTTTTTTTTAACTTGTTAATATGGTTTTTGAGTCGCATCCTGAGAAGTACTCAATCTAGGACTAATCATGTCCCACTACTGACGTAAAATCTTTCTGAGTATTCAACCAACTGCACTGTCCCTGTGAACGATGAGGTTTCCCAGCTGGTGAGAATAAACACTATTCCTGGCCCAATGTGAGCTCCAAGCCCTCTTTGTAATCCATCTGGGTAAATTTCCCTCCAGCCTCAGGTATTTTCCTCAAATGCAAGCACAGATCAGTATTCTGATGAAACTTGAATAATGAGTAATCTCCCTCTCTCTCCCACAACCCTCTCAAGACTCCAGAACTATAGTTGTATCCTCTGCAGTATTTTACTCTCATAAATTTAGCTGTCTTGGTGTCCTCAGACCCTGAACATCATATTTTCAACTCAGAAAGTCTATTGGGATTTTTTTATTTTTATTTTTAAACCTTACAAAATTGTATTAGTTTTGCCAAATATAGAAATGAATCTGCCACAGGTATACAGAAGCAACACAGGTTGCTTCTATGTCCTGGCTATTATAAACAGTGCTGCGATGAACATTGGGGTACATGTGTCTCTTTCCCTTCTGGTTTCCTCAGTGTGTATGCCCAGCAGTGGGATTGCTGGATCATAAGGCAGTTGTATTTCCAGTTTTTTAAGGGGGATTTTTTTTTTTTTTGATGTATCCCTCTCTATACCACAACATGAAACATTTTTTTTAATTTTATTTTATTTTTAAACTTTACAATATTGTATTAGTTTTGCCAAATATCGAAATGAATCCGCCACAGGTATACCCGCATTCCCCATCCTGAACCTACCTCCCTCCTCCCTCCCCTACCCTCCCTCTGGGTCGTCCCAGTGCACCAGCCCCAAGCATCCAGTACCGTGCTTCGAACCTGGACTGGCGACTCGTTTCCTACATGATATTATACATGTTTCAATGCTATTCTCCCAAATCTCCCCACCCTCTCCCTCTCCCACAGAGTCCATAAGACTGATCTATACATCGGTGTCTCTTTTGCTGTCTCGTACACAAACATGAAACATTTTAAAAGTAATAAACAGGAAAACACTTGGAACTCAACTAAATTTCCATCTCTCGGTAATCACTGCCACTTAATTCTTATATCTAGTACCTCAAAAATAATCATTTTCTATTTTTTCTGAACCTGTTTGCTTGTTTCTTAAAAAGTTTACACGCATATTTACAGTAGTTTTAATCATAAGTTAAAATAGCTGGAAACAGACAAAATATCTCTTAACCAAGAAAAGCTTAAAAGGACTGTGATACATCCACAAAATGGAATGCAAATTAGGAATAAAATGAATAAACTATTGATAAACACAAGGATGTGCATAAATCTCAAATCAGAATAGGCATAATCTTTATACAGAAAATACAGACAACTGAACCAAAATTGCTGGATCTAATAAATAAATCCAACAAATTTTCAGGGTACAAAATCAACCTGCAAAAATGAGTTGCATTTACATATTTAACAATCAAATATATAAAGAGAAAATTAAGAAACTAATCCCATTTAAAATAGTATCAGTAAGAATAACATACATAGGAATAAAGTAAATAATGGAAGTGAAAATCTGCTAAACTGAAAAATATATGACATCAATGAAAGAAATTAAAGGAACAAAGAAGGATGCCCAATGTTCATGAATTGGAGGAATAAAGAAAAATATTGTTAAAGTGGCCACACTATCCAAATCAAATGGAAAAGATCAGCAATCAAAGAAAATATATGAAGTTAATTTATAAGCAGTTCATGGAAAAGGCATACAAATGCCTTAAAACATGTGAAAAGATGCCCAAACAGATGACATTCTGACAATAACTATAAACATCAAAATTTAAATACATAAAATAATTGACTCAAAAATTCCACTTCTTGGAACTCATACAGACAGATTTTAAAAACTTCATCACAGAGTTATTAAACTGAAAGAAAACATGAAAATGACCAGATGCATCAATTTTAGTGTAGCTGCATGAAAGACTTAAGTAGTAGGAACTAACTAGACTGAGTTAGGATCTAAGTAAACTGGCATGCACAGATCTCCAGGAGGCTGTGCAGTAAAATGAAAACTGTATACACTGAAGCAGAAACACAAACACATAAATGAAAATATGCCTGTATTTGCAGATTATAACTCGAGCAATCTGAGAAAGTGAATATAGTGACTGCATCTGAAAGGACTGGAAGAATCTGGGTTATGATGGGGATAAGTTTTATTGTAAATTATTTCATTGCATGAATTCCATTACTAGAATAGCATTTTTTCTTACTTAAAAAATTAAATGAATATTATGCTAAAATTTCATATGAATACAAAAGAAAGTGAGGAAAAAACATTCTATACACACAATATATTTTAACTAGTACAATAAATAGAAAGAAGATAAAAAATAAGAATCTAACAATTAAAAAAAATAAGAAAAAATAAAAGTAAACACAAATTAATTTAAAATTAGTAACTATAAAAATTTCATTGGATTCATTTTGATATTTGGCAAAACTAATACAATTATGTAAAGTTTAAAAATAAAATAAAATTTTAAAAAAAAATTTCATTGACTAATTTGTGACATATTATTTATTGACTTTCTAGTTTAAATGTATGGTACCTTTCAAGATTCAATGATAAACTAGATATTAGTCAGTTTATATGCCATCAGGGAATTGCTATTAATAAATAGCATGAACATATAATTTAATTATAATTGTCATTAATCTGTTAAAGAAATGGAAAGTATGTATCAAATTTATGAAGACTTTTACATTCTAAGGAGTTTGGCCTCAATGCTAATTTTCTAACTTCATAATGGATACTGCACTAATTTAAAACCTGGTCTGCTTTTTTTCCCTCTCCAGAGCTTATTTATAGCATTAATCATTTCAGAATTTTTTAGACTGCAGATTAATGAGCTCAGTATGAGAATTATGACTGTATAAGATACACTCAATTATTTTTAATGGGGAAGGTCTTAGCAGGTCTTCCTTATATAAAAATACCAGAACAAAGAAGCAGACAATCACAGTGATGTGGGAACCACAGATGTGAAGGGCTTTCTGCCTCCCTCCTGACTCAGGTTCTTCAGAAAGTGCAGGATGACTCCATAGGCGATCAATAAGAGCAGAAACACAATAGTGCAGATCAGTCCTCCTTTGGCCAGTACTAAGAGGCCAATAATATAGGTGTTAGTACATATGAGTTTCAATAAGTGTTCATGTTACACATAAAGTGATTAGTGACTTTGGCGCCACAGAATGGGAACCCATAATTAGTGCTAAGTTGCATCACTGAGTGCAGAAAACCTCCAACCCAGGACACTACCAGCAGTAAAACACATACCCACAGCCCCATGCATTTATGTCTATGAGTTCAAGGTCTTACTGAGAGTTTTAGTCATGATAATGTGCAGGTGGCCCACCATTATCAAAATATAAAAAGAAAGAGTGAGGCCTAAGAGAACTAAGAAATACTGTTCCTTGGTTCCATCTAGTCTGAACAGAAGCTGAGTTCACATTTTAGAAGCAGTTAACCTACAAAACAAGAGGAAACACTTTTCAATGACTTATTAGTTCACTTCAGTTCAGTCACTCAGATGTATCCAACTCTGCAATCCCATGAATCACAGCACGCCAGGCCTCCCTGTCTATCACCAACTCCCGGAATCCACCCAAACCCATGTCCATTGTGTCGGTGATGCCATCCAACCATCTCACCCTCTGTTGACCCCTTCTTCTCCTGCCCCCAATCCCTCACAGCATCAGAGTCTTTTCCAAAGAGTCAACTCTTCTCATGAGGAGGCCAAAGTACTGGAGTTTCAGCTTTAGCATCATTCCTTCCAAAGAAATCCAAGGGCTGATCTTCTTCAGAATGGACTGATAGGATCTCCTTGCAGTCCAAGGGACTCTCAAGAGTCTGCTCCAACACCACACTTCAAAAGCATCAATTCTTCGGCGCTCAGCCTTCTTCACAGTCCAACTCTCACATCCATACATGACCACAGGAAAAACCATAGCCTTGACTAGACGAACCTTTGGTGGCAAAGTAATGCCTCTGCTTTTGAATATGCTATTTAGGTTGGTCATAACTTTCCTTCCAAGGAGTAAGCGTCTTTTAATTTCATGGCTGCAGTCACCATCTGTAGTGATTTTGGAGCCCAGAAAAATAAAGTCTGACACTGTTTCCACCGTTTCCCCGTCTATTTCCCATGAAGTGATGAGACCAGATGCCATGATCTTCGTTTTCTGAATGTTGAGCTTTAAGCCATCTTTTTCACTCTCCACTTTCACTTTCATCAAGAGGCTTTTTAGTTCCTCCTCACTTTCTGCCATAAGGGTGGTGTCATCTGCATTTCTGAGGTTATTGATATTTCTCCTGGCAATCATGTTTCCAGCTTGTGTTTCCAGTCCAGCATTTCTCATGATGTACTCTGCATAGAAGTTAAATAAGCAGGGTGACAATATACAGCCTTGACATACTCCTTTCCCTATTTGGAACCAGTCTCCTTTAGGATGGACTGATTGGATCTCCTTGCAGTCCAAGGGACTCTCAAGAATCTTCTTCAACACCACACTTCAAAAGCATCAATTCTTCAGCATTCAGCTTTCTTTATAGTCCAACTCTCACAACCATATGTGACTACTGGAAAAACCCTGGCTTTGACTAGACGGACCTTTGTTGGCAAAGTAATGTCTCTGCTTTTTAATATGCTGTCTAGGTTGGTCATAACTTTCCTTCCAAGGAGTAAGTGTCTTTTAATTTCATGGCTGCAAAAATCATCTGCAGTGATTTAAGAGCCCAGTAAAATTAAGTCAGCCACTGTTTCCACTGTTTCCCCATCTATTTGCCATAAAGTGACGGAACCGGATGCCATGATCTTAGTTTTCTGAATGTTGAGCTTAAAGCCAACTTTTTCACTCTCTTCTTTCACTTTCATCAAGAGGCTCTATAATTCTTCTTCACTTTCTGCCATAACTGTGGTGTCATCTACATATCTGAGGTTATTGATACTTCTCCCAGCAATCTTGATTCCAGCTTGTGCTTCCTCCAGCCCAGCGTTTCTCATGATGTGCTCTGCATATAAGTTAAATAAGCAGGGTGACAATATACAGCCTTGACCTACTCCTTTTCATATTTGGAAACAGTCTGTTGTTCCATGTCCAGTTCTGAATATTTAGAACAACTCTAATTATAAGTTCAAATAGCTGGAAACAGCCAAAATATCTGTTAACTGGGAAAAAATAAACTGTGGCAGATCCATAAGTCACAATATTACTCAGCAATAACATGAATAACTTACTGATGAACACACTGACATGCATAAACCTCATATGCATGTTACTAAGAGCAAGTAGCCACATTTAACAGAGTACAGAGGAGACAATCTTACATATAGAAAATGCAAATAATTGCACCAAACCTGTTAGAACTACTAAACAAATCCAATAATGCTTCAAAATACAGAATCAATATAAATGTTAACTCTATGACATAACAAAGGGAAAAGCTCTATGGAAATAGCACCTATAGTTCTTCAAGGTGCTACCCATGCCAAACAGGATATCAATTACTTCAATGACTGTGCTCAGTCGCTCAGTTGGGTCTGACTCTTTGTAACCCCATGGACTGTAGCCCGCCAGGCTCCTCTGTCCATGAGATTTCCCAGGCAAGCATACTGGAGTGGGTTGCCATTTCCTTTTCCCAGGGATCTTTCTGACCCAGGGATCGAACAGTCTCTCTTGCATCTCCTATATCAGCAAGTGGATTCTTTTCCACTCCACCACCTGGGAAGCCCAATTTAATTCACAACAGAGGTAAAATTAGTAAGAATATATTACATACGAAAAGGCAAATCACTGTACTTGAGCTTCTTTGAGATCTCACATTGGATAAATGAGCATCATGTTACTGAAGGAAAGAAGTTAGATTGGGAGATTGATGTAGGGAAATAGGGTGACCACAAAACCGTTCAGCGAAAGCAAATCACAGGCAGTTAGAACAGCAGGGGAACTCGAGGGCCAGGGTTTAGATGCATAGGTCAAAGTCAGGGACAGACAGGCACAGGCTGGCGAGGAGGGAGCAGAGATCCCAGGAGAGTGGACAGAAGCTGAGTTGAAAAGAGGTTGGAAGATTGAAGGCCCAGTGAAGAAGGGGAAGTGAAAAGCACAGGGGAATTGCAACCAGAACCAACTAGAGGTGAAAGAGAGCAAGTGAGACTGTGGACGGCAAGGTTCCCATCCTGGAGGCCCAGAAGGACAGACACTGTGGAGACGGGGACAGGGTGCAGAAGACCACACTCAGGGAGAAGACGCGAGACTCTGGAGGCGGGATGTGGTGCCGGCAAACGAGACCTACTCCTAGCGCCACACAGACACAGCAGGGCAGCGCTGTTCCACCCATCAGGTCGCCAGCCAGGGCCACAGCCTCTCAGTGCTGGTTCCTGAAAGGAGAGGCTGCAGGATCCGCCAGGTACGCTGTCCGGAAAGTCTCCCCGGGGGCCACGTCCCTCCACTGTGCTGCCTGCAGCTTCAGGTCAGCAGACTTGGCTGCTGTAGGTTGTTTGTGTCTCCTCTAGACATCTCTTTTACCCAAGTGTCCCTCCCTTTGAAATGCAGCCTTGAATTTCATTTCTTGAGCCTATTATATCCCACTTTTCATGATGCCCATGAAGGATAATACATCTACCAAAAAGATATCAGCAGATGATTTTCCTTGACACAAATGGAATCAGGAGTGTGTGAGAAACCTGGGAAACTGAGACCAACAGAGAGATGAAGGAAAGAAATCTCCCCTCCAAAGAACAATAGAAGAATGCCTCAAAGACAGTCTTCACAATGTGGCCAATGATCAGACCTCTGTTTTGATATTTTCCCAACAAGGAGTGAGAAAGTAGGAAAGTGATATCTTCCCATCATGAAGTGGGATGAGTAGAGGAAGCAGAGTCTAAAAGACTTCATATTCATACTTAACTTTATTGAGTCACTTTTGTCTTGTATAAAATGGATAGAAATCTATTTACCAATACTTGTTCCTACAGTAGTAATGCATTTAAAGAACCTGTCAAGATGTATGCTTCATAGTTTATCAACAGTAATTAGCTCACTTCCCTCACTAACACCTAACATTTTCACCAAATGATATCCCAGATTAAACCAAATATGTTTATACAACAGATCCAAACATTATGTCTCACTGATTTTTAGGAGAAACACACTTATTCCCTAAATACAGATTTTTAATGAATAAAAAATAGTCACATGGCAGTTTATCCTCAGGACAGATTTTTGAGGCTGTGTAAAGGAAGATTTAAAAGAGCTTTAAATTTACTTACAATCTAGTAAAATTGCATCCACTGTGAATGCCAGACTGCTTTCATTTCCTTTTTCAGTTCTCATACCTTCCAAGTTTTCCTGTTGACAATTTATAATTTGTGCTGCTTTAATCTTACTCCTCCACTGAGCCTCCGGTCTAGCCCATAAAACATAATCATTGGCCTTAGTTTTTTTCTCTTTTTAAATGCTCTCATTGCTCTTAGAGTAGAAACCACATTTACTCAAGACTTATCCTATCCTTGAAGAAAAATGAAACTGAAGGTTTACTCACTCAGTGGTGTCCAAATCTTTGAGATTCCCTGGATCATAGCCTGCCAGGCTCCTCTGTCCATGGGATTCTTGAGGTAAAAGTGCTGGAGGGGGTAGCCATTCCCCTTCTGCAGGGGATCTTCCTCATCTAGGAATTGAACTCAGGTCTCCTCTATTGCAGGCAGATTCTTTACCACCTGAACCACCAGGGAAGCCCATGAATACTGGAGTCGGTAGCCTATCCCTTCTCCAGGGGATCTTCCCAGCCCTGGAATTGAGCTGGCGTCACCTGCATCAGGGGAATTCTTTACCAGCTGAGCTATCAGGGTGTATGTATGTATATATACTCGTTCAGATTCTTTTTCTTTATAGGTTACCATTACTATACTCATGTTGGTCTTTGTAAAAGTGAAGTGGCATAACAAACCTTCAAAAAGAGAATAAACTTGCACTGCAGAAATATGTTGTTACCTATAAGACGAGGCTGAAGCATACTGACACCATCTACTCGAAGGACAGAGTCAATCATTAAGACTGCAGATCATTTTCTCATCTATAGCCCTAAACATAAAACAGAAAACTCTCTTTCATTTGAAAGAGAGTAAGACTGAGCTTTAAAGACCTGGATTGGTATTTTGTAGGTGAAATTGTTGACAGGAAACCGCAATCCAGTGTAATATTCCTGACATACTTTAGGGGAAACACATGTGATTTGAGTCCAGTAAATTAGTAAACCTCTATTTGCTTCTCTTTGTGCCTAATAGATAATAAAGTGTTCATGTAATGTAAATATATGTATCTCACCTACATAACAATAGCTTTGGAACCTACCCATATGCTTTTTTTTTGTTGAGATTTATAAACAGATCTGTACCTTGTTTCATATGGTTCCTGAAGTCTTGGTATAGAAAATGAAAATATTTCCTTTATACACACAAAAGAATGTGAGTCATAAAGGTGTTTAACAAAACAGAGAAAATTAAGAATACCTTCAAATTTTCTGAATTATTTTTTGTTAAGAAAATAATTAAAGATAGTGAATTATTTGGTCCTCCCCAGTGGTTCAGAGGTAAAAGAATCTGCCTGCAATGTAGGAGACATAGGAGACGTGAATTCAGTCCCTGGGTCAGGAAGATACCTTGGAAGCGGAAATGGCAACCAACCCCAGTATTCTTGCCTGGAAAATTCCATGGACAGACGAGCCTGGCAGGCTAAATTCCACATGGTCTCAGAGAGTTGGACTCGACTGAGGGACTAACACACACAGACAGTGAGTTACTCTTTCCTTTTGATTAGTTCATAGTACAGAAAAAATTCCGGCTGCCCCTTCTCCACATATCTACCTAAGAATTTCTGTCCCTTATTTGCTTTACATCAGGTGAAGCAAAAATGGAAGAAGTTCTGAGATCAAAGTTCTATGGACAAGCCACCAATTTAACCCAATTAACACATATGAAGAATTTGGTAAGTAGGAAAGATAATGGAGAGATACTTACTCTACAAGCATCAAACCAAGGGTATATAGTTGTTTTTTCCATTGCTTATTCTGAATCTAATAACACAAATATAGAAACCTCAGGAAAATATATTGAAGCTTACCAAAATGCCTAAAACATGTGTAGTCAATATTAAATAATCAACAAATGTTAATTTCTGGGCCTTATATTTTTGTCCATGATGGAAAAAATTCTTCATTGTCATCCACAACTTACAACACAAATAATCTTCCCTATGTATATAAATCATTATTCTCTTGGCATCGTGAACAGCTTAAGTCACTCTCTTCTTTAACAAACTCCTCATGGCATTTTTCACTTCTGTGTTTCTCACTGTGTAAATGATAGGATTTAACAAGGGCGTGAGGATTCCATAAAACACTGTCACCAACTTGTCTGCAGGGTAAGTGGCCACAGGACGTGTGTAAGTGAATATACATGGTCCAAAAAAGAGCACCACTACTGTAAAGTGGGAGCCACATGTAGAGAGGGCTTTGCGTCGTCCTTCAGAGCTATGGGATTTCAGGGAGCTCAGGATGACTATGTAGGAAATGAGAAGCAGAAGAAAAATGAGCAAGGCCATGCCCCCAGTGTTAGCGGCCACCACCATTCCAAGCCTGTAGGTGCCGCTGCAGGAAATTTCCAACAGTGAGAAGAAATCACACATGAAGTGATCGATGACATTGGGACCACAGAAGGTCAAGTCTGTGGTGAAGAGAATCTGCACTGAGGCATGCAGGATCCCCCCTATCCAGGCCACCACCACCAGGAGCTGGCAGAGCCCCTGTCGCATGATGGTCTTGTAGTGCAGAGGCTTGCAGATGGCCACATAGCGGTCATAGGCCATGACGGTGAGGACGATGACCTCTGATGCTCCCAGGAAGTGCTCCATAAAGAGCTGAGTCAGGCAGCCTCCCCAGGAGATGGTTCTCCTCTGGTGCAGCAGGTCAAAAGTCATTTTAGGGGTGCTGACAGAGGTCAAGGAAGCATCTAACAAGGACAAATGGGTGAGAAAGAAGTACATGGGAGTGGAAAGCGTGGGGCTGAGAGAGATGGTGATGACGATGAAAAGATTGGCCAGGACAGTGAACAGGAAAATGAACAGAAAGACAACGAAGAGTACTTTCTGCAAGTGTGGATTCTGTGTGAGTCCCAGGAGAACAAATTCCGTCACATTGTTGGGAAGCCTGAAGAAATCCATTTAGAAAATAGCATGTTCCTGGGGTCTCAATTATCTACAAGGAATAAAGAATGATACCTATTAATCATGAAAGGATTGTGTTCTAAACTTATTAGAAAAAAAAACAAAACAAAACAAAAAAACAATCTATTCACTGTAACTGTGGGGCATTTCCTCAGCACTTCTGCCCCAGTATTTGTTTCAAGTCTTTATTTTCTCCATGATACTTTCCGTCTCTTCGGACACTTAGCCCCCGTCCCCTGTGAAACACCTCCACAGCAATATTTTATGTGTAATTTGCTGAGAAAACATTGGGCTGTCTACATGACATCTGGATTCTCATTCTGGTTCTCACTCATGTGACTCTGCAAAGCTATCAGAGTGTCCTAGGCTTCTGAGTTTTCCTCTGTGTCTGTGAGGTTACAAATTATACTTCTCAGATGTAACTTTTAAAGTTTACAATTGTTTCAAAGAATTAAGAATTTTTC
Organism: Bos grunniens; assembly: GCF_055505025.1. NCBI lineage: Eukaryota > Metazoa > Chordata > Mammalia > Artiodactyla > Bovidae > Bos > Bos grunniens. Next base: position 78,891,358 of record NC_141179.1, on the reverse strand, counting down.
CCACTTCCATGAGGATTTGCATTTGAATTCTCTGCTCTAAAGTAGAAGGAAAGGCACCATCAATAAGTATCTGTTATAAGAAGGGAATTTAGTAAAATGTATATTAGTCATTGGTGATACACTCCAGCTGATATCAACCAGAACACATAAACTATTCCATTGTTTTCTCACTTACCTCTAGTACCTGGCATGATGCCTGCAGTGCTTGAATCCTATCACCTGGGTGCTCAGTCGTGTCCCACTCTTTTTGAAACCATGGACTGTAGCCTGCCCACCTGTCTCCTCTGTCCATGGGGTTACCATTTCCTACTCCAGGGAATCTTCCCAACCCAGTGATTGAACCTGTATCTCCTGCATCTCTGCATTTGTTTTTTTTTTTTTTTTTTCCTCTAATTTTATTTTATTTTTAAACTTTACATAATTGTATTAGTTTTGCCAAATATCAAAATGAATCCGCCACAGGTATACATGTGTTCCCCATCCCGAACCCTCCTCCCTCCTCCCTCCCCATACCATCCCTCTGGGCCGTCCCAGTGCACCAGCCCCAAGCATCCAGCATCATGAAGATAGATTTGTTACCACTGCACTCCCACGGAAGCCCCTGAGACCCATTAGGTGATGAGTAAATACGTAGTGAATTGCCTTTTGCCCTGAGTAAAGTACAGCTGCTTCCCCTGACCACACAGCTATGATAGATTCAAGTGTTCTTTTCCCCCTGCTCTGTTTATCATTAGTCTCTACTTCATGAGAACCATAAATAAATATTTGAAAGGAACCTGCACTCCAGTTTAATAGTTCCTCACACACTGTTGTGTGGAATAAATATGAATATATCTAGTTATCTCTAGGAAAGAGTACGTTACTGGGTTACTTTACCTTCAGTGTAATTATGGTGTTTGTTTCTTGTTATTCTTTAGTCTGCAAATTATGTTCCACATACAATTTGACATAGTTATATTCAGTAACTTTACAGCTTCTGTAGATGTGGATAAACAACTCTTGCATAGGTGTTAAGTACACAAAGATCTTTCATGCAGAGGATATCCTTACTTTCAAAGTTCTGAAAGTAAAAATTTGATGTGAAGAACGAAAAGAAATAGATTGATAGGTAAGATAGAAAGTTAATGTGCCACACATATAACATGTATACGCAGACTAACACAGACGCATATGAACTCTTTTACTTAAGTACCTATCACAGGCTTACTCATTCAACAAACATTTACTGATCACTTATTGTGTGTGTTAATGTATGTTTACACAGTGTCATGAAGAGGGTCCTAGTTAAATGCATTTAATGCCTGAAATTTCATTACCAAAGAGAGGTGAGGCGTCCATCCATGGTAAGAATGGAATTCTCACTCCTTTATGTTTCTGCTACATATAGAACTGTGTCTTCTTCTCCCATCTTCCCATAGCATTCATCTTCCTGGTCCTAGGTTACCACATCATTAATAACAGAACGAAAAATTGGGAGAACATACATTTTCCAAAGAAAAGAGAAGAGAAAACATAAAATGTATTCTGCAAAACATATGTCTTTCTTTTCAAAGATAAATGGATAAAATCTTATATTTTTCAATTATCCAGAGGAAAATTTTTTATATTTATGGACAAATGTACAGCAGCTCCATTGCATTTTATTATTTTCAGGTGGGATTCCCCCAGCAGAACAAAAAAGGACATAGTATACAGAAAATAAGAGTTAGATCTACTTTAAAATGTTTTTGAAATAAATATGAAAAAATAAATCACTTTTCCATTTTTCTTTGGCTCCACAATATTCACTCTAGGAATAAACGCTGACAAAAAATACTTTTAAAGGACAAAAATAATTTATAATTATGTTCAATGCAAATATTAAGAGCTGCAGAAACTTAGAAACAGCATGGAATGTTCAAAATTGGAGAAATGGATGATTAAATGTAGGTCATTACTTTGACTACTGTGTAGATTTTTAAAATTGTTCAGTATCACTGGAAGATTCTCAATTTGTAATATAAATGGAGAAAATCTGGATGCAAATTGGAATTGTATAATTATTTTATTTTAATCCCAACTTGTGTATAACTCAAACTACATTTAAATATGTATCCATAAGAAATAAAAAACAAACTTTTTATTTCTAAAATTATATTATATATGTGTCTATCTTTCTTAAAATTTTGTATACTGAAAATGAGATTTCAATGCCAGGTGCAGATAAGCAGTGATTACATGATTTATAAGGTCAATTTAAACCCAAGAATCTATGATTATACAATTTCCTGGGGGGAAAAAATCTCACCTGCGCTCACCTATGTGTGACATGGATCCATGGCCAGGGCCTCAGGAAGCTCTTAGTTGACCAAGAAAAAAGTGAAGTTGTAAGATTTTAAAATGTCAGCTAGCTCAGCTACAATAAGTATCTTTGTTGATTTATAAATGATATCTTTGGATGAGCCTTAAAAGTATGACCATATATATTGTTTGTAGGAAAATCTATAGTTTCCTAGCTGTGGCTAATAGGACCCCAGGGGTGTTCATCATTAGCAGACCTTGCCAAGTACTCAATTATTTCATATAAGTTAACTGAAGAACACAGGAGAATTTTATAGAACCCATCTTTAATTTTGAATGCCTCTTGTGTCTACAAGAAGACAAAACATTATGACAAGAGCAAGAAAATAGTTGAGTACTTATGAATTTAGATATTTGATAACATGAGTTTATCATGAGGTCTTAATATTTAGTATTATACATATTAAACATCTAAGTGGGTAACAGATTTTAAAATTTTATTATAATAATTATTTTTAATTATTCTACTGTTCACACTAATCATAATTTTAAAATATTGCTTTCAGATATACATCATTTGTAATTATAAATCCTACTGCAGTATTGTCACTTCACATCAGGTATAGTGTACAGTTCTTTGAATTCTTTCCTGTGTCAATTCTGGAATTAGATTAGCATGATAATGTTGAAGAAAATTCTATTATTCAGTTATACAGAGAGATGTTGAACTGCATTTATTTCAGTCATTTAAATTAATTGTACAATATTTATATGGAATACAAAAAAATGGGCTTCCCTCAGAGATCAGTTGGTAAAAATATCTGCCTGCAATGCAGGAGACCAGGGTTCAATCCCTGGGTTGGGAAGATCCCCTGGAGTAGGAAATGGCAACCCACTCCAGTATTCCTGCCTGGAGAATCCCATGGACAGAAGAGCCTGGCAGGCTATAGTCCATGGGATCTCAACAGTCAGACACAACTTAGCGACTAAACCACCACCACAAAAAATGGGCAATAATATCCACAATTTATAACAGGAAAATATAAGACAGGAAAGGAGAATGTCATTTGCCAAGGAGAAATAAGAAGCCAGGAGACCAAATCTTGGACCAACATCCTTATCCAAATTATTGTTTACAACTGAAGTGACATGACACATTTAGGCTGCCACCTACTGTAAGGCCCATTACAATTGTCTATGTAAATAAATAAATACTGATGTGATATTTGAAAACATTTTATAAATAAATTTAAATAAGTTCAACTCAGAAATATTTCTGTATAGACCAACACTCATTCAGCATGTTTGATTATGCTTGCATTACTAGGAAGAAAAATACATTGTACCTAACACTCAATTATAGGGGTTCCCCAGGTGGCTCACACAGTTAAGAACTGCCTACAATGAGGAAGACCTCGATTTGATCCATGGATTGGGAAGATCCCCTGGAGAAGGGAATGGCTACCCGCTTTAGTATTCTTGCCTGGGAAATCCCATGGACGGAAGAAACTGGTGGGCTACAGTCCATGGGGTTGCACAGTGGGATACTACTGAGCGACTAATACTTTCACTTTCTTGGTGGCTCAGATGGTAAAGAATTTGCTTGCAATGCAGGAGACCTGGGTTTAATCCCTGGGTCTGGAAGATCCCCTGGAGAGGGAAATGTCTACCCACTCCAGTATTCTTGCCTGGAGAATCCTATCAACAGAGGAGCCTGGCAGGCTACCGTTCATGTAGTTGCAGTCTGACACAACTGAGTAACTAACTGGTGGTTTAGTAAAAATCAACTGGCTCCAGAGAATGTAATCACTGAGTGCAGCATGTATTATAAAAGAAAAAAGTTTAAGAAAAGTGAAACCACTTGATCAAACTTATATTCACTGGACAGTTCAGTTCAGTCGCTCAGTCGTGTCCAACTCTTTGCCACCCCATGAATTGCAGCATGCCAGGCCTCCCTGTCCATCACCAACTCCCGGAGTTCACTCAGACTCAAGTCCATCGAGTCAGTGATGCCATCCAGCCATCTCATCCTCTGTGGTCCCCTTCTCATCCTGCCCCCAATCCCTCTCAGCATCAGAGTCTTTTCCAATGAGTCAACCCTTTGCATGAGGTGGCCAAAGTACTGGAGTTTCAGCTTTAGCATCATTCCTTCCAAAGACATCCCAGGGCTGATCTCCTTCAGAATGGACTGGTTGGACCTCCTTGCAGTCCAAAGGACTCTCAAGAGTCTTCTCCAGCACCAGAGTTCAAAACCATCAATTCTTTGGTGCTCAGCCTTCTTCACAGTCCAACTCTCAATCCATGCATGACCACAGGAGAAACCATAGCCTTGACTAGACGGACCTTTGTTGACAAAGTAATGTCTCTGCTTTTGAATATGCTATCTAGGTTGGTCATAACTTTCCTTCCAAGGAGTAAGCGTCTTTTTATTTCATGGCTGCAGTCACCACGTGTAGTGATTTTGGAGCCCAGAAAAATAAAGTCTGACACTGTTTCCACTGTTTCCCCATCTATTCCCCATGAAGTGATGGGACCGGATGCCATGATCTTCGTTTCTGAATGTTGAGCTTTAAGCCAACTTTTCCACTCTCCTCTTTCACTTTCATCAAGAGGCTTTTCAGTTCCTCTTCACTTTCTGCCATAAGGGTGGTGTCATCTGCATATCTGAGGTTATTGATGTTTCTCCCAGCAATCTTGATTCCAGCTTGTGTTTTCTTCCAGCCCAGCATTTCTCATGATGTACTCTGCATGTAAGTTAAATAATCAGGGTGACAATATACAGCCTTGACATACTCTTTTTCATATTTGGAACCAGTCTGTTGTTCCATGTCCACTTCTAACTGTTGCTTCCTGACCTGCATACAAATTTCTCAAGAGGCAGGTCAGGTGGTCTGGTATTCCCATCTCTTGAAGAATTTTCCACAGTTTATTGTGATTCACACAATCAAAGGCTTTGGCATAGTCAATAAAGCAGAAATAGATGTTTTTCTGGAACTCTCTTGCTTTTTCCATGATCCAGCAGATGTTGGCAATTTGGTCTCTGGTTCCTCTGCCTTTTCTAAAACCAGCTTGAACATCAGGAAGTTCACAGTTCACGTATTGCTGAAGCCTGGCTTGAAGCATTTTGAGCATTACTTTACTAGTATGTGAGATGAGTGCAATTGTGCAGTAGTTTGAGCATTCTTTGGCATTGCCTTTCTTTGGGATTGGAATGAAAACTGACCTTTTCCAGTCTTGTGGCCACTGCTGAGTTTTCCAAATTTGTGGGCATATTGAGCACTATTTGTGGTGTCAGATGCCTAAACATCACTCATTATCAGAGAAATGCAAATCAAGACCACTATGAGGTACCATTTCACACCAGTCAGAATGGCTGCGATCCAAAAGTCTACAAATAATAAATGTTGGAGAGGGTGTGGAGGAAAGGGAAGCCTCTTACACTGTTGGTGGGCATGCAAACTAGTACAGCCACTATGGAGAACAGTGTGGAGATTCCTTACAAAACTGGAAATAGAACTGCCTTATGACTCAGCAATCCCACTGCTGGGCATACACACTGAGGAAACCAGAAGGGAAAGAGACACGTGTACCCCAATGTTCATCGCAGCACTGTTTATAATAGCCAGGACATGGAAGCAACCTAGATGTCCATCAGCAGATGAATGGATAAGAAAGCTGTGGTACATATACACAATGGAGTATTACTCAGCCATTAAAAAGAATTCATTTGAATCAGTTCTAATGAGGTGGATGAAACTGGAGCCTATTATACAGAGTGAAGTAAGCCAGAAGAAAAAACACCAATACAGTATACTAACGCATATATATGGAATTTAGAAAGATGGTAACAATAACCCTGTGTACGAGACAGCAAAAGAGACACTGATGTATGGAACAGTCTTATGGACTCTGTGGGAGAGGGAGAAGGTGGGAAGATTTGGGGGAAAGGCATTAAAACATGTAAAATATCATGTATGAAACGAGATGCCAGTCCAGGTTCAATGCACGATACTGGATGCTTGGGGCTAGTGCACTGGGACGACCCAGAGGGATGGTATGGGGAGGGAGGAGGGAGGAGGGTTCAGGATGGGGAGCACATGTATACCTGTGATGGATTCATTTTGATATTTGGCAAAACTAATACAATTATGTAAAGTTTAAAAATAAAATTAAATTAAATTTAAAAAAAGACAGTTTGAATGAGAATTTGAAACTATCTAAACAATAATTAAGGGTATGGATTTTCCTGAAGTGTCATCATGAAAATGTCATGAACTTGTCTTTGTATTTGGAATGAAAGTCAGATCAGAGAAATAGCATGGACCGACAAAGCCATCATTCCCAACTTCATAAAAGATTGAAACCCATTCGGAATTGTCTGTTAAGTGGCCATCCAGTCTCTACTTAATTAGCTACAGTGCTTGGTAAAAATTGATTTAGAACCCCTATACCTGTCTATTCAACTCCCCAAGCCCGGAAACAGCATAAAAAGGAAAGAGAGTGGGATCAGGTCCAAATCATAGAAGGTTTCCATAAAAATGTTCTTCAAAAGAGGAACACCTGGAACTATACCAGGAAAGTCTGTTTCCAGAATACAAGATCAAGGACATAGTGATTTAAAACTCCAGAGAATCAGCAACTAATAGTCTCAAAACTGAAGCGTAAATCAGAAGGAAAGCAAGAGAAATTATATATGGATCTTATTATAGTTGATCATAAATTAGTTGAAGGTTGGTCCGATTTTTGTTGTCAGGGACTGATTTTACAAAAACAAGGTACCTGCTAAAGAATTCTTATGGGCAGCTTCATGCATTTAAATAGGTAGACAAACACATCCTCAAAATAACAAAGCCCTAAGGAACAGAGATAGTATTTAGTCCAATCCGAGGACTCTTTCATCACAGAAGGACAAGGACATCTCCAAGGTTTTTTTACCAGAAATGGAAATGTTTTGGGGAGGTGAACTGTCATCCCAAAACTCCTCCAATTTTACTTCTAATTGAAGTAGAAGTAAAATAAACAATATTTATGGCAATAAATATATTGTTCTGGGTGTAATTACAGAACTTGGAAACACCTTTCAATTTACCAAAGTAAAGTACTTGTAAAACAAGGGAAAGCTGTTTAAGGTTATAGAAGATGATGGCATAGTCTGAAAGAAAACTAATGTCTCCTGATCTTGAAGTTAATGTCCTTACTCTCCATCACATTTTCATGACAATAATATGTGCTAAATATTGTTATGACATAGAGTCCATTGATTTCTTTTTTTTTAATTTAGCAACCATTTTTCATTTTTAAAAAAATTTTATTGATGTATTGTTTTTTTAATTAAATTTATTTATTTTAATTAGAGGCTAATTACAATATTGTATTGTTTTGCCATACATCAACATGAATCCGCCACAGGTGTACATGTGATCCCAATCCTGAACTCCCCTCCCACCTTCTCCCACAATATGCACTTTTGAGATAGGATGGCAGAAAACTTCATCCTAAAATTCATATGAAATCTCAAGGGAATCTAAATCGGCAGAACAATCTTGAAAAAAGAACAAATTTGTGGGTTTCCTATTTCTGGTTCTATAACATATGACAAAACAATGGTAATCACAGCAGCGTAGCTTTGGCATAAAGACAGACATATAGGAGAGAGTTGCCAACATGCAGGGTAGGAAAACCCTGAGCTTACTTCTTTCCATGGGGATACCAAAATTATAATTATTAACAGAGCACTTTTCAAGTGGCAAAGAATCTACCTGTCAATGCAGGAAATGCAAGAGATGCAGGTTGTATCCAAGTCAAGAAGATCCCTAGAGTAGGAAATGGAAACCTGCTTCAGTATTACCTGGAAAATCCCATGGGCAGAGGAGCCTGGTGGGCTATAGTCTATGGGGTCTCAAAGAGTCAGACATGACTGAGCACACACACAATAATAATAATATAGAACAATTACTAAAGAGAACAACCTGAAGACTAGCAGGATAATCCCCTACAGCAAAAGATATGATATAAAGAAGGAACCTCAACAAACAGGTAGGAAATGTGAAGACATAATATAGTCAAGACCATGACTCCGAGTGGGTGAACCACACAGGATGGTAATAACAGTTGCAGGCTTTTTCCCCAAGAAGTCAGGAGTCTGAGCCTCACTTCGAGCTCCGCAGCCAAGAGTCCTGCACCAGGAAGGGGGACCCTCAAAATATTCTGGCTTTGAAGACCAGTGGGGCTTCCTTTGGGGAGAACCAGAAGATAGCTGTAAGAACCAGACTCCAACATTAAAGAGCACACATGCAAGTCACACAGGCTCTGGCACCCAGAGGATAAACAGTATTTTGAAAAGGGCTCAGGTAGACTAAGGTGGCAATGATGATGATAAAAAAAGTAATCTGGGTTTGGTGAACAGAAGCCTGAATTGGTTGAGGAAAATCATGGCCCCTCATCTAATTACCAGATGTAAAGACTTTTTGGACTCCTCAGGTGGTGCAGTGGTAAAGAATCTACCTGCCAATGTAGGAGACATAAGAGAGGCCAACTTGATCCCTGAGTCAGATAGATGCCCTGGAGTAGAAAATTGAAACGCATTCCAGTATTCTTGCCTGGAAATTCCATGGTCAGAGCAGCTGCAGTCCGTGGGACTGCAAATAGGCAGACAACACTGACCATGCTGCTACTGCTGCTAGGTCGCTTCAGTTGAGTCCGACTCTGTGTGACCCCACAATGGCAGCCCACCAGGCTCCCCCGTCCCTGGGATTCTCCAGGCAAGAACACTGGAGTGGGTTCCCATTTCCTTCCCCAATAACACTGACCATACACACACAATTTCTTTCCAGATTTAGAGACTTCTAAATGAAAGAGTCTTCATGTATTATGGAATAAGATGTTTGCAATATGACCACACATAGGTGATGTAAGTCTTCATTCCAACCTTTCTATGAAGGATCTGAGAAAGGAACATTTAATTCACTGTATTCAGTTCAGTTCAGATCAGTTCAGTTGCTCAGTCGTGTCTGACTCTCTGCGATCCCATGAATCGCAGCATGCCAGGCCTCCCTGTCCATCACCAACACCCGGAGTTCACCCAAACTCATGTGCATCGAGTCGGTGATGCCATCCAGCCATCTCATCCTCTGTGGTCCCCTTATCCTTCTGCCCCCAGTCCCTCCCAGCATCAGGGTCTTTCCCAGTGAGTCTACTCTTCTCATGAGGTGGCCAAAGTATTGGAGTTTCAGCCTCAGCATCAGTCCTTCCAATGAACACCCAGGACTGGTCTCCTTTAGGATAGACTGATTGGATCTCCTTGCAGTCCAAGGGACTTCTCAAGAGTCTTCTCTTTTGAACCACAGTTCAAAAGCATCAATTCTTCAGCACTTAGCTTTCTTTATAGTCCAACTCTCACATTCGTACATGACTACTGGAAAAACCATAGGCTTGACTAGATGGACTTTTGTTGGCAAAGTAATATCTCTGCTTTTTAATATGCTATCTAGGTTGGTCATGGGAGAAGGCAATGGCAACCCACTCCAGTACTCTTGCCTGGAAAATCCCATGGACGGAGGGGCCTGGTGGGCTGCAGTCCATGGAGTCGCTAGGAGTCAGACACGACTGAGGGACTTCATTTTATTTTTTCACTTTCATGCATTGGAGAAGGAAATGGCAACCCACCCCAGGGTTCTTGCCTGGAGAATCCCAGGGATGGGGGAGCCTGGCGGGCTGCCGTCTATGGGGTGGCACAGAGTCAGACACGACTGAAGCGACTTAGCAGCAGCAGAAGTTAGGTTGATCATAACTTTCCTTCTAAGGAGTAAGCATCTTTAATTTCATGGCTACAATCACCATCTGCAGTGATTTTGAAGCCCAAAAAAATAAAGTGTGACACTGTTTCCACTGTTTTCCCATCTACTTGCCATGAAGTGATGGGACCAGATGCCATGATCTTCATTTTCTGAATGTTGAGCTTTAAGCCAACTTTCTCATTCTCCTCTTTCACTTTCATCAAGAAAGAGAAAAGCTTTTACTTCCTCTGAGTGCAATTGTGTGGTAGCTTGAGTATTCTTTGGCATTGTCTTTCTTTGGGATTGGCATGAAAACTGACCTTTTCCAGTCCTGTGGCCACTGCTGAGTTTTCCAAATTTGCTGGCATATTGAGCGCAACACTTTCACAGCATCATCTTTCAGGATTTGCAATAGCTCAACTGGAATTCCATCACCTCCACTAGCTTTGTTTGTAATGATGCTTTCTAAGGCCCACTTGACTTCACATTCCAGGATGTCTAGATCTAGGTCAGTGATCACACCATCATGATTATCTGGGTCATGAAGATCTCTTTTGTACAGTTCTTCTATGTATTCTTGCCACCTCTTCTTAATATCTTCTGCTTCTGTTAGGTCCATACCATTTCTGTCCTTTATCGAGCCCAAATTTGCATGAAATGTTCCCTTGGTATCTCTAATTTTCTTGAAGAGATCTCTAGTCTTTCCCATTCTGTTGTTTTCCTCTTTTTCTTTGCATTGATCACTGATGAAGGCTTTCTTAATTCTCCTTGCTATTCTTTGGAACTCTGCATTCAGATGCTTATATCTTTCCTTTTCTCCTTTGCTTTTCACTTCTCTTCTTTTCACAGCTATTTGTAAGGCCTCCCCAGACAGCCATTTTGCTTTTTTGCAGTATGTTCCATGGAGATGGTCTTGATCCCTGTCTCCTGTACAATGTCACAAACCTCCACCCACAGTTCATCAGGTACTCTGTCTATCAGATCTAGTCCCTTAAATCTATTTCTCACTTCCACTGTATAATCATAAGGAATTTGATTTAGGTCATACCTGAATGGTCTGGTGGATTTCCCTACTTTCTTCAATTTAAGTCTGAATTTGGCAATAAAGAGTTCATGATCTGAGCCACAGTCAGCTCCCAGTCTTGTTTTTGCTGACTGTATAGAGCTTCTCCATCTTTGGCTGCAAAGAATATAATCAGCCTGATTTCGGTTTTGACCATCTGGTGATGTCCATGTGTAGAGTCTTCTCTTTGTTGTTGGAAGAGGGTGTTTGCTATGACCAGTGTGTTCTCTTGGTGAAACTCTATTAGCCTTTGCCCTGCTTAATTCTGTACTCCAAGGCCAAATTTGCCTGTTACTCCAGGTGTTTCTTGACTTCGTACTTTTGCATTCCAGTCCCCTATAATGACAAGGACATATTTTTGGGGTGTTAGTTCTAAAAGGTCTTGTAGGTCTTCATAGAACCATTCAACTTCAGCTTCTTCAGCATGACTGGTTGGGGCATAGCCTTGGATCACTGTGATATTGAATGGTTTGCCTTGGAAACGAACAGAGATCATTCTGTCGTTTTTGAGATTGCATCCAAGTACTGCAAACCCCACGTTCAAGGAGCAGTGGCTGCAAGGGCGCAGGTGGGCCAAGAGAAGCTACTCCACGTTCAAGGTCAGGAGGGGCGACGTCATTCAAGGTAAGGAGCAGTGGCTGCACTTTGTTGGAGCAGCCACGAAGAGATACCCCACATCCAAGGTAAGAGAAACCCAAGTGAGATGGTAGGTGTTGTGAGAGGGCATCAGAAGGCAGACACACAGAAACTGTAATCACAGAAAACCAGCCAATCTGATCACATAGACCAGAGCCTTGTCTAACTCAGTGAAACTAAGCTATGCTGTGTGGGGCCACCCAAGACAGGCGGTCATGGTGGAGAGGTCTGACAGAATGTGGTCCACTGGAGAAGGGAATGGCAAACCACTTCAGCATTCTTGCCTTGAGAACCCCATGCACAGTATGAAAAGGCAAAATGATAGGATACTGAAAGGGGAACTCCCCAGGTCAGTAGGTGCCCAATATGCTACTGGAGATCAGTGGAGAAATAACTCCAGAAAGAATGAGGGGATGGAATCAAAGCAAAAACAATACCCAGTTCTGGGTGTGACTGGTGCTAGAAGCAAGGTCCGATACTGTAAAAAGCAATATTGCATAGGAACCTGGAATGTTAGGTCCATGAATCAAGGGAAATTGGAAGTGATCAAAAGATGGCAAGAGTGAACGTCGACATTCTAGGAATCAGCGAACTAAAATTGTTCTGGTTGGGTGAATTTAACTCAGATGACCATTATATCTACTACTGTGGGCAGGAGTCCCTAGAAGAAATGGAGTAGCCATCATGCTCAACAAAAGTGTCTGAAATTCACTGTATTACACACTTCCAAATTATGAAAATAGGGGAGCTCACACCTGGATACTGCAGTGAACATGGTTGGGATCAAGGATTAAGCACCTGTTCTATCATGTAGGGATATGGAAACTAGATTCAGGATGAAAGTTCTCTGCATGTACTTCTCAAAGTCCTTCCCAGCCTCAAGTTTATAAAGATAATTATCTTTAAACATTTAAAGTTATTTATTTCACATTTACATATATAACCCACATGGACTATACTCTTTAAAGTATAGTGTAACATGAAAATACACTGTCCTATCATAAGGATAAATAGGGACTTCCCTGGCAGTTTAGTGGTTAAGACTCTGTGCTTCCAATGCAGGGGTGCAGGTTCGACCCCAGGGTGAGGAACTAAAACCCCATGTGCCTTGTGGCACAGGCAAAAAATAAATTAATAAATTTTTAAATCATGATTTTTTTTAATAAAAAAAAGATAAAGAGATTTTCCCGGTACATATATTGAATAACAATTCTGTCTCTCAATACCCTGCAACAGCATTATTTGCAGATACAAAAATCTGTATATTTACTATTGTATTTCTTAGCTTTCTCTTTTGTTCAATCAGTATACATATCCATAAGCCAGTACCATAGTGTTCAAATTACTACAGTGTTTCAGGTACTATTGTGATATCTGAAAAAAATTCACTATTTAAATCACCAATAGTGCTCTCTTCGGCAGCACATACACAAAAATTGGAATGATAGAGAGAAGATTAGTATGGCCCCTGCGCAAGGATGACACACAAATTCATGAAGCGTTCCATATTTTTTTTTAATGGATTAAGGATCTAAACGTAAGGCCAGAAACTATAAAACTCCTAGAGGAAAATGTAGGCAAAACACTCTCTGACATAGATCACAGCAGGATCCTCTATGACCCACCTCCCAGAGTAACAGAAATAAAAGCAAAAATAAACAAACGGGACCTCAGTTCAGCTCATTTCAGTCGCTCAGTCATGTCCAACTCTTTGCGACCCCATGAATCACAGCACGCCAGGCCTCCCTATCCATCACCAACTCCCGGAGTTCACTCAAACTCATGTGCATCGAGTCAGTGATGCCATCCAGCCATCTCATCCTCTGTCGTCCCCTTCTCCTCCTGCCCCCAATCCCCCCCCAGCATCCGGGTCTTTACCAATGAGTCAACTCTTTGCATCAGGTGGCCAAAGTATTAGAGTTTCAGCCTCAGCATCAGTCCTTCCAATGAACACCCAGGACTGGTCTCTTTTAGGATGGACTGGTTGGATCTCCTTGCAGTCCAAGGGACTCTCAAGAGTCTTCTCCAACACCACAGTTCAAAAGCATCAATTCTTCAGGACTCAACTTTCTTCACAGTCCAAATTTCACATCCATACATGACCACTTGAAAAACCATAGCCTTGACTAGATGGTCCTTTGTTGGTAAAGTAATATCTCTGCTTTTCAATATACTATCTAGGTTGGTCATAACTTTCCTTCCAAGGAGTAAGTGTCTTTCAATTTCATGGCTGCAATCACCATCTGCAGTGATTTTTGAACCAAAAAAAAGTTAAAGTCTGACACTGTGGGACCTAATTAAACTTAAAAGCTTTTTCACAACGAAGGAAACTATAAGCAAAGTGAAAAGACAGCCTTCAGAATGGGAGAAAATAATGGCAAATGAAGCAACTGACAAAGAATTAATCTCAAAAATATACAAGCAACTCCTGAAGCTCAATTCCAGAAAAATAAATGACCCAGTCAAAAAATGGGCCAAAGAAGTAAACAGACATTTCTCCAAAGAAGATGGCTAGTTCAGTCATTCAGTCATGTCCAACTCTTTGCAACCCATGAACTGCAGCACGCCAGGCCTCCCTGTCCACCACCAGTTCCAGGAGTCCACCCAAACCCATGTCCATTGAGTCGGTGATGCCATCCAACCATCTCATCCTCTGTTGCCCCCTTCTCCTCCTTCCCTCAATCTTTCCTAGCATCAGGGTCCTTTCAAATGAGTCAGCTTTTTGCATCAGGTGGCCAAAATATTGGAGTTTCAGCTTCAACATCAGTCTTTCCAATGAACACCCAGGACTGGTCTGTTTTAGGGTAGACTGGTTGGATCTCCTTGCAGTCCAAGGCACTCTCAAGAGTCTTATCCAACACCACAGTTCAAAAGCATCAATTCTTCAGTGCTTAGCTTTCTTTATAGTCCAACTCTAACATCCATACATGACCACAGATGGCTAACAAACACATGAAAAGATGCTCAACACCACTCATTATCAGAGAAATGCAAATCAAAACCACAATGAGGTACCATCTCACGCCAGTCCGAATGGCTGCTATCCAAAAATCTACAAACAATAAATGCTGGAGACAGTGTGGAAAAAAGGGAACCCTCTTACACTGTTGGTGGGAATGTAAATTAGTACAGCCACTATGGAGAACATTGTGGAGATTCCTTAAAAAAAACTCTAAATAGAACTGCCATATGACCCAGCAATCCCAATGCTGGGCATACACACTGAAAAAACCAGAACTGAAAGAGACATGTGTACCCCAATGTTCATCGCAGCACTGTTTACAATAGCCAGGACATGGAAGCAACCTAGATGTCCATTGGCAGACAAATGGATAAGAAAGCTGTGTTACATATACACAATGGAATATTACTCATCAATTAAAAAGAATACATTTGAATCAGTTCTAATGAGGTGGATGAAACTGGAGCCTATTATACAGAGTGAAGTAAGCCAGAAAGAAAAACACCAATACAGTACACTAATGCATATATATGGAATTTAGAAAGATGGTAACAATGACCGTATATGCGAGACACTAAAAAAGACACAAATGTATAGAACAGACTTTTGGACTCTGTGGGAGAAGGCGAGAGTGGGAAGATTTGAGAAAATAGCATTGAAACATGTATATTATCATATGTGAAACAGATCGCCAGTCCAGGTTCAATGCATGAGACAGGGTGCTCAGGGCTGGTGCACTGGGATGACCCTGAGGGATGGGACGGGGAGGGATGTAGGAGGGGGATTCAGGATGGGGAACACATGTAAACCCATGGCTGGCTCATGTCAATGTATGGCAAAAACCACTACAGTATTGTAAAGTAATTAGCCTCCAATCAAAATAAATAAAAAATAATAAAGCACCAATATTCAGTCTATTATATTAGAGTATTTCAGTGAGTCAAGAATTTGATCCATTGAGCTGAATACTTCTGTCTCCACCTCTCTCATTTTTGCAGTTAGAAATTGTCAGACTGAAGTCATCTAAAAATTTTATTCACTCCTACATCTTGTACCGACGCTTGGAAACCTGGAAATGGGGATTGAAATAGCTCTTACTCCTTGAGATCATAAAGGTGGGTCCTAATCTGATAGAACTGGCATCCTTATAAAAAGTAGAAGGGACAAAGAGCTTTCTCTTGCACAAGTGCACAGAAGAAAGGCCATCCAAAGACAGAGTGAGAAAGTGCCCAATGCAAGGTAGGAAGAGAGGATTCACCAGAAACCAAACCTAGCAATCACCTTGACCTTGGATATCAGCCTGAAGAACTATGGGAAAATAAATGTCTGTTGTCTAAGCTCTGCAGTCTGTAGTATTTTGTTATGGCAACACATGCAGACTAAGGTGACAATGATAATGATTAAAAAAAAAAAAAATCTAGGTCTGGTGAACAGGGGCCTGAACTGAACAACCAGATTTCAACTCAGGAAAATCATGTTCCTTCATCCAATTACCAGATGCAAGTATTTTTCAAACCCAGAGATTTTTGAATTCACATATTCTTGAAGGAAAGTTATGACCAACCTAGACAGCATACTGAAAAGCGGAGACATTACTTTGCCAACAAAGGTCCATCTAGTCAAGGCTATGGTTTTTCCAGTGGTCATGTATGGATGTGAGAGTTGGACTGTGAACAAAGCTGAGCACTGAAGAATTGATGCTTTTGAACTGTGGTGTTGGAGAAGACTCTTGAGAGTCCCTTGGACTGCAAGGAGATCCAACCAGTCCATTCTAAAGGAGATCAGCCCTGGGTGTTCTTTGGAGGGAATGATGCTAAAGCTCAAACTCCAGTACTTTGGCCACCTCATGCGAAGAGCTGACTCATTGGAAAAGACTCTGATGCTGGGTGGGATTGGGGGCAGGAGGAAAAGAGGACGACAGAGAATGAGATGGCTGGATGGCATCACTGACTCGATGGACGTGAGTTTGAGTGAACTCTGGGAGATAGTGATGTACAGGGAGGCCTGGCATGCTGCAATTCATGGGGTCACAAAGAGTCGGACACAACTGAGAGACTGAACTGAACTGAATTCTTGAATAAGATGTATGCAATATGACCACAAATAGGTGGCATAAATATTCATTCCAACCTTTCTCTGATGGATCTGATACCATTTAGTTTGTGGATAGGAATTCTCAATTCTCTGAAGATACAAATGCTTTCTCAATCAAATATTACTCAAAATACTAACTCAATGTAGTTTTTACCAGACTAGCTTATTGAAACTTAATTTTAAAATGCAAATATGCAAAAATAGACATACTTCTGATAAAAAAATTATCAATGAAGGAATCCTAGGCTTTTCAGATAGTAAAGTATATTCTAAATCAAATGTACACACTTACATTGTGTGTTAAATAGCACATGAATAAAAACATCAGTGGAAGCTAGTGGAGGAATGAATTTGATGCAAACACATGCCATATTTTGGAATACAAAGTTAAGATATCAAAGCCATGGGGAAAAATAATTATGCATCTATAATAATAACAATCTAGAAAAATAATTAAAATATAATCCCTGCTTACCTCCTTATATCAAAGGAAAGTGTAAGCATAAAATGTAAAGACAAAAAATTGAATGTTGAAAATGTTAAGAATATTTTGACAACATTGAGTTAGACAAATTTAAGATATAGAGGTAAAAAATATTGATAGAATTAATTATGTAAATTATAAATATTTGTACATGCCCAAAAATATTCTTCACTGTATTAAAAAAAAATTTAAAAGAAATCACAAGTAGGAAAAATGATAATCCAAACACAGAGTAATAGGGATAATTAGTGTGTCATTCAATCATTAAAATCAGTATGGAAAAGTGTTGGCAATCAAATACAAAAATTCATTAAGAGACAATTCATGAAAAAGGACTGCAAATCACTTAAACATGGATGATACTCAAATTCAATTATGTTTATTGAATAGCAATTAAAGTATACAAATGAAACAATTTGTTTAATCACATTTTCATATACCATAAATGTTTATCAAGCACTAGTAGTTCAGCATGCTGTCAAATGTATTTTCTGAAGTGAGGAGAATAGTTTGTTCAAGCTCATAATGGCATTTTTGGAATAACTGTGAATATTGACATTTTAATACATATACCACTTAACTCAACAATTCCAATCCTAGAAACTCATGCTTAGAAAAATTTTAAAAGACTTCTTTGCAGAATTATTTATTGTAGAAAAAGAGAACAAACTTGAAGAAAACTGGATACCTAAATTTTAGAGACTTTTAAAGGAGCTGAGCAGTATGAGAAAATTAGAATGAGTTAGATCTGTAAAGACTGTATGGAAAGATCTTCAGAAAACTGAGTTGCAAAATGCAGAATTTATACACACATACATATGGGCAAACACACATGAAAATATGCTTCTCTTTGCAAAAAGCATTATTTGAATAATCTTAGAAACAGTATAGTGACTGCATCTGGGAAAACTGGGGAATTCTGATATTGGTTGGACAGGAGGCACATTTTACATGATTCTATTTCTGTAGGGATTCTATTTTTTAACATTTACTATTATACATCATACTTTCAATTTCTTATAAAATGGAAAATGTTACACTAAATGTTCATATGTAAGCAAATAAAAGTGAATGAAGAGGATAGCATATATAGTATAAAATATTTTAATTAGTACAATAAAAAGTGAGGATAAAAGGTAAGAATCTGGTTACAAAAAATGAGAAAGTAATATAAGTAATGCATGTTAGTTAATTATTTTTGTAATTCTGACCAACAAATTACATATGACTTACTGACTCTCTTTTAAATAAATTTCAACTTTCCAGTTGCAGTGATAAACTAGACATTAATGCTTACATTCAAGGAGGGAACCTGCTATTAATAACATAAACAAATATTGTATTCTTCAATAAAAACTCATGATAAATTCTTCAGAGAAAAGAAAAGTTTTCATCAAAGCAATAGAATGATATTGAAGTAAATTCCTAGTGTTAAACTACTTTCTCTGTAATGCATAAGGCACTTATTTGCTACTTGACCTCACTTTTTTGGTCCAGAGCTTCTTTGTAGCATTCATGATCTCAGAACTTCTTAGACTATAAATCAATGGGTTCAGCATGGGGCTTATGACTGTATAAAACACGCTCAATGATTTGTCAATGGGGAAGGTCTTAGCAGGTCTTGCATACATGAAAATGCAGGGAACAAAGAAGCAGACAACCACAGTGATGTGAGAACCACAAGTCTGGAGGGCTTTCCACCTCCCTTCCTGACTCAGGTTCTTCAGAGAGTGCAGGATGACTCCATAGGAGACGAGCAAGAGCAGAAACAAAAGAGTGCACATCAGTCCTCCATTGGCCACCTCTAAAATGCCAATGACAAAGGTGTCAGTACAGACGAGTTTCAATAAGGGGAACATGTCACACATAAAGTGATCAATGATATTGGGACCACAGAATGGGAGCCCATAAACAGTGCCAACTTGAACAATTGAGTGCAGAAAACCTGCAACACAGGACACCAGCAGCAGCACAACACACACCCTTTTCCTCATGACAATCAGATAATGCAAGGGCTTACAGATGGCCACATAGCGGTCATAGGCCATCACCAGCAGAAGGGATATCTCAGATCCACCAAAAAAGTGCTCTGTAAACAGCTGGGTCATACAGGATTCAAAAGATATGGTATTTTCCCCAGAGAACAAGTCTGAAATCAATCTGGGGGAAGCAGAAGAGGAATAAACTAGATCTATAA
Organism: Bos grunniens; assembly: GCF_055505025.1. Taxonomy (NCBI): domain Eukaryota; kingdom Metazoa; phylum Chordata; class Mammalia; order Artiodactyla; family Bovidae; genus Bos; species Bos grunniens. The sequence continues at coordinate 78,871,867 of NC_141179.1, read as the reverse complement.
ATGATAAACTAGCAAGAAAAAAGTACATTGGTGAGTTCAGTGTCTTACTGACAGCTACAGTCACAACAATAAGCAGGTTGCCCACTACAGTCAAAACGTAGAAGAACAAGAACATAACAAAAAGGACTTTCTGCTCCTTTGGATTCTGTGTGAGGCCCAAGAGGATGAAATAAGTTACATTGTTCCTTGGTTCCATCTAATCTGTATAGGTGCTGTGTTCACATGTTAGAAACGGTGTGCCTACAAAACAAGGGGAAATTTTTAAATGCATTATAATTTTCATCCTTTGTTATAAATACAATTAAAAGAATGTGTGTGGACAATCTTTCCATATCCAATGTGTTGTTGATATTTTAATTGCCAAGTTGAATAATGTAGAGTTGCTTGCCCTCATGATATAATGCATGACTAGGGATCAGATAATTCCGACCCTGTATTAAGTTATAAGGATATTCACAGAAGTTAAGAGTCACGGTACAAGGATATATCAATCAAAATTAGAATCAGAGAAGAATTTCCAGAAGAATTAATGCTTTAGCTGAGTTTTTTTTTAAGTGAATTAGCAAGAGAGGACAGGAATGGACTTCAGTGAAGTCACAAAGTGTAAAAGAGAGACTCACTTAAGGTAATTAACATAATCAATGTGAGTAGATCAAATCATGAAAAGAAGGTTTCTGTCCTGAATTGTCCCAGATCTCACTGATACTTCTCAGGTCTTTAAGTGGATATTTCCCTTTTCCTGACCAATAAACACTGCAACAGCCTAATTTTGTGCCTCCAGACCCTGTGTTTCACCTAAGTTTCAAATTATATATCTCTAATTATGGACATCCAATTTAATCCAATTTAATATTTGTAAACTCTGGGAGTTGGTGATGGACAGGGAAGCCTGGCATGCTGAGGTTCATGGGGTCGCAAAGAGTCAGACACGACTGAGCAACTGAACTGAACTGAACTAATATTTATAATACAAACTTTTTTATTCTCCACAATAAATGTAGGCATTTCTATATAAAATTTGAAGAATTATTACCTATTTATCTTGCTAAATGGTATAATTTTCCATGTTATTGCTCAGATAAAAAATTTCAGTTCTCTTCACTTATTTTTCACTGTCATAAAAATTAAACAAATCCTATTGACTCCTTTCAAAATATATCACAAATTGCAATCCCTTCTATTTTTTTCTGCTATACTTTTTTTTATTGTTATTATTCCTGGTCCACTGTGATAGCCTGCTACCAAGTCTCTCCATGTTTATTCTGGCCTCCAAAAATTGGTTCTCCTGAAGCAGTCCAAATTGTCCTTTTCAGTCTTTTTCTGCTGATATCACTCTGCTGCTCAAAAGTGTTGCAGTATATCCCAATTATGCAGTTATAGTTTAACATATCACATTTAATATTTATAGTAACATAGACTACAATCCCTGCATCATAACTGAAAACACTAAGGCTCAGAACATTTATTTCATTTTCCCAAAGTCACACATTTTTAAGTGCTATACCTGCAATTGAATCTAAGTTTCATGTATTTCAAAGTAAGTTAATTTATTTCATAATAAATTGTCACTCAATTGATAAGCTGTCTCCCAGTATTTTCCATTAGTCTTACCTTGTGGAGGCTTGTTCACAATCTGAAGAATGAGTTTTAACTCAATGTAAGCCCTGGAATTCTTTCATCCAGTATGACAGTAGAGGGCAAAGGATGTCTTTATACTTGAGGATAAAACTATGTCATTTGACTGTTCATTTTCTAAATGGATTCTTCTCCTTATTCAGAGGGTCATTTTTATATGCAGTGTAGATTGTTTGAAAAGAATTCCATGAGTACACAGAAAAACAAAGGTGTATCACATTAGGAAATTTATCAGAATGGCCAACAAATCCTATATAAACATAGGAAGATAGCAACTAGTCATTTCCTAGGGAAATTTTTCATAAGTAACCTCTTTCCTAATAACATTAAAAAGAAAAATAGCATTTGATTGTTTAGCCCTTCTCACTCTGTCACATTGACATGGCCAGATTGTATTTTTTTAAATCTAAGAAAAGACCTCCTGAAGAATTGATGCCAGTTACTAAGTGGATAGCCTTTTCTTCGACTTAAGAATGATGACCGTGAAACATTCCATCCCTTCCAGTTGCAATTATTATTGAATCTTAGATTTGGAATGTGTCCAAGACTGATTCTTGCTTAATTAATTAGTGGGATTTTCCACAAAGTTTTTAAAGAACATCTATATGTAAAGATATTAATAGGCCAAATCACATAATTCATGTCAGAAAAGTGCAACATGGGGAAAAAAACAATGCTTAAGATCTCTATCAGATGGCTACCAATCAAAAATAAAATATCAACCCAGTCATTTTGCTTCAGTGAGCTTACTTGTTGTGTATTTCCCCACCCGCAATAGCAAGATTTTCTTTACTTTTGTTTAATACTCAATTTAATCACCATAAAATTTGATTACAAATGTGAAAATTATATCAAAAGACACAAATATATTAAAATTGTAGATATAAAGCTAATAATTTCAACAATTAGTAATTTTTTTAAAAAGTAGGGCACCTCTGTAATGCCAGCAACTGTACTATAAGAGAGGACACAGCAATTAATGAAAATGGGCTAAAATCAGTAAAAGTTTCTTTTTCCTGCATTCCTTTATTTATTTTCTCATAATAAAGTTAGACAAAGAAAGAGACATGAATTATAGTTGTATTCATGGTTTGTAATATAAGAAATACTGGTAATATAAAAGTACTGCATAGAAAATAAGAGGAAGAATTCTACTATGAGTAATGTAATCAGAGACAGTCTTTCTTAAAAAGTGATGCTTAAACTGAGATTAAAAGGAAAGGAAATGGCTACCGTTAGAAGCACTGTTACAGAAAGCAAAACTAAATAAAAATTAATAACAAAATTATCTCAGTTCAGAAAACAGAAGCTATACTTAGGAAAATCTAAAATTTCCATGTCAGTACTATGTTAGAAAGGACTTGTGAGACTGTGACCATTTGTCTTCTTCAAGATTTTAATGTGGAAGTTTTAAAGCTTTAATGTTGAGGAAGATGTTAACGATGGATCTGTCACATGTGGACTTACTATGTCGTGGTACATTCCTTCTGGTGGCATCACACAGGAGACAGTGATAAGGATCATCCACAAGAAAAAGAAATGCAAAAAAGCAAAATGGCTGTCTGAGGAGGCCTTACGAATAGCTGTGAAAAGAAGTGAAACAAAAGGCAAAGGAGAAAAGGAACAATATACCCATCTCAATGCAGAGTTCCAAAGAATAGCAAGGAGAGATACTAAAGCCTTCCTCAGTGATCAGTGCAAATAAATAGAGGAAAACAATAGAATGGGAAAGACTAGAGATCTCTTCAAGAAAATTAGAGATACCAAGGGAACATTTCATGCGAAGATGAGCTCGATAAAGGACAGAAATGGTATGGACCTAAGAGAAGCAGAAGATATTAAGAAGAGGTGGCAAGAATACACAGAAGAACTATGCAAAAAAGACACAATTGCACTCATCTCACACGCTAGTAAACTAATGCTCAAAATTCTCCAAGCCAGGCTTTAACAATACGTGAACTGTGAACTTTCAGATGTTCAAGCCGGTTTTTGAAAGGGTAGACGAACCAGAGATCAAATTGTCAACATTTGCTGGATCATCAAAAAAGCAAGAGAGTTTCAGAAAAACATCTATTTCTGTCTTATCGACTATGCCAAAGCCTTTGACTGTGTGGATCACAATAAACTGGGGAAAATTCTGAAAGAGATGGGAATACAAGAGCATCTGACCTGCCTCTTGAGAAATCTGTATGCAGGTCAGGAATCAACAGTTAGAACTGGACATGGAACAACAGACTGGTTCCAAAAAGGGATAGGAGTACATCAAGGCTGTATATTGTCACTCTGCTTAGTTAACTTATATGCAGAGTACATCATAAGAAACGCTGGGCTGGATGAAGCACAAGCTGGAATCAAGATTGCCAGTGGAAATATAAAAAACCTCAGATACACAGATTACACTACTCTTATTGCAGAAAGAGAAGAAGAACTAAGGAGCCTCTTGATGAAAGTGAAAGAGGAGAGTGAAAAAGTTGGCTTAAAGCTCAACATTCAGAAAACTAAGTATCTGATCCCATCACTTCACGGCAAATAGATGGGGAAACAGTGGAAACAATGGAAGACTTCAGGTTTTGGGCTCCAAAATCACTGCAGATGGTGACCACAGCCGTGAAATTAAAAGGCTCTTACTCCTTGGAAGAAAAGTTATGACCAACCTAGAAAGCATATTAAAAAGCAGAGACATTACTTTGCCAACAAATTCCGTCTAGTCAAAGCTATGGTTTTTCCAGTAGTCATGTATGGATGTGAGTGTTGGACTATAAAGAAAGCTGAGTGCTGAAAAATTGATACTTTTGAACTCTGGTGTTGGAGAAGACTCTTGAGAGTCTCTTGGACTTCAAGGAGATCCAACCAGTCCATCCTAAAGGAGATAAGTCCTGGGTGTTCATTGGAAGGACTGATGTTGAAGCTGAAACTCCAATATTTTGGCCACCTGATGTGAAGAACTGACTCATTGGAGAAGACCCTGATGCTGGGAAAGATTGAAGGTAGGAGGAGAAGGAGACAACAGAGGATGAGATGGTTGGATGGCATCACCGACTCAATGGACATGAGTTTGAGTAAGCTCTGGGAGTTGGTGATGGTCAGGGAAATCTGGCATACTGCAGTCCATGGGATCATGACTGAGCAACTGAAATGGACTAAACTGACATTCCTTCTATTTCCGACTTGGTGAGAGTTGTTTATGAAGAGATGTTTAATTTTTATATGATCATGATCAAACCAAGGAGAAATTAAGAAAATAATTTCACTTACAAAGCACCAAGAAGAACAAAATATTAAGAGCAAACTTAACCAATGAGACAAAAGTCTTGTAAACTGAAAATCACAAAATGTTACTCAAAGTATTAGTAGAACACACACATATATGGGAAAACATTTATGATCTATAATATTAATAGTATTTAGATGTTAATATTACTTCAAGAGATCTAAAGATTCAGGACACTCCCTATCAAAACCAAAAATGTTTTTTGCAGAAGTAAAAAAATTCATGACAAAATTCATATGGAATATTAAGGACTTCAAAATTGCCAAAACAGTTTTGAAAAGGGAGAAAGTTGGAGGTCTCATAATTCCTGATTCTAAAACATACTACAAAGCTACAGTAATCACAGCACTAGTATCTGGATAAAGATGGACAACAGACTAATGAGTAAAAAGAGCCTAGAAATAAACTTTTGTATATGTCCCAGATAATTTTCAATTGCCGAGAGTATTTTATGGGAAAAGGATATAATATGACATTGAGTGAAAAAAGAGGCAGTCACAAAAAAACAAATATTGTATGATTCCACATGAAAGTGAAAGTGAAGTCTCTCAGTCATGTCTGACTCTTTTCGACCCCGTGGACTGTAGCCCACCAGGGTCCTCCGTCCATGGGATTCTCCAGGCAAGAATACTGGGGTGGGTTGCCATTCCCTTCTCCAGGGGATCTTCCCGACCCAGGGATCAAATCCACATCTCCCGCATTGCAGGCAGACACTTTAACCTCTGAGCCACCAAAGAATCAAATCATAGACCAAAAGTAGAATGGTGGTGGCCCGCAGGTCAGTGATGGAAAATGGAGAATTTTGTTTAATGGTTTTAGAATTTCATTTGAGTAGTTGAAAAAGTTCTGGATATAGACAGTGGTAATATTTGCATAACAATGAGAACTAACTTAATGGCCACTTTAAAATGATTAAAGTTATGAATTTGATTATGTGTATTCAGCCATAATTTAAAAAGTAAATTTATGAACTAAGGTGACCTCATTACTTGATTTATGATATGAACATAGAGTATAGCATGATAGCCCAAAGTAAAGGCAAATATCATTGGCCTCAGATACATCTGGGTAATTTAAGAGGTAAATATGTCAATACAGTGACAAAACTACTGAAGGAAAATTGTTATTTTTAAATTTTTATTTTAATTTGGAGCAATCATGCTTGCATGCTCGGTGGTTTCAGTCGTGCCCACTCTTTGTAAACCTGTGGACTGTTGCCCACCAGACTCCTGTCCATGGGATTTTCCTGATAAGGATATTGGACTGGGGGTGCCGTGCCCTCCTCCATGGGATGTTCCCATTCCAGAGATCCAGCCCTCATCTCCTGTAGCTCTTGCATTGCAGGCGGATTCTTTAGCACAGAGCCACTGGGGAAGCCCATATTAGAGTACAGTGTTTGGCAATGTGCTAGTTTCAGGTGTACAGCAAAGTGAGAGTTACACATATACATGTATCCACTCTTTTTCAATTTCTTTTCCCATTTAGTTTATTACAAAATATTGAGTAGAGTTCCCTGGGCTATACAGTAGGACTTGTCATAATCTATGTCAAATATGTGGTGATTTAGTTGCTAAGTCATGTCCGACTCTTGGGATACCACGGACTGCAGCTCACTAGGCTCCTCTGTTCTTGGGATTTCCCAGGCAAGAATACTGGAGTGGTTTGCCATTTCCTTCTCCAGAGGATCTTCCCAACTCAGGGATGGAACCTGGATCTCCTGTACTGTAGGTAGAGTCTCTACAGACTGAGCTACCAGATGTATTTGGGAAATCTCTGGTGGCTCAGTGGTAAAGAAACCACCTGCAATGCAGAAGACACAGGAGACGTGGGTTCCATCACTGAGTTGAGAAGATCCCTTGGAGGAGCGCATGGCAACTCACTCTAATATTCTTGCCTGGGAAATCCTATGGACAGAGGAGCCTGGTGGGCTACAGTCCATAGGGTCATAGAGTCGGACATGACAGACGTGACTGAGCATGAGCAGGAGTGTGGATTTGTCAACTTTAAATTTTTTTGTAATCAATTCAACAAATATGGAGTACCTACATGAGCTAACACTTTCAGTTTCACCATAGGCTAGGCGTTGTTCTAAGTACTCAGGATGCATCAGAAAACAAAGACAAAAAAAGAAGAAGGCAGGGAGCAAGAAGGAAACGAAACCCAAACTATTTTGGAGTTTCAAAATCAGATTTTAGATGCAAGTTAGCAAACATATTTCAAGGATTTTTGTGCTCCTCCAGAGTAGTGCAGATTGCCTGCTTTTGCAGGGGAAAGAGAGGATTTTATGACATGAAACTTCCCCCCCTACAAAGGAGTGGGAATACACACTACAGATTGTATTTCAATTCCATGCTGCAAACAGAGATGCCAAAGTGACTGATGAAACACTGATTGGAATGAGTTTACCCTCCGAGTAACAGGGAATAATTTATGCTACATGGAAGAGTGATGACTTAAATAGACATTGTAATGACTTGAAATAAATAAATATATTTGCATTTCAAAAGAACAAAATCTCTAGAACTGTATCTTAATGGCTTCTCTCTTTTTTGATTGTTAACTAGATTTTATTTGTTGTTTTGTTTGTTTGTTTATTGTTTCTGGTTGTGCCATGTGGCTTATGGGATCCTAGTTCCTTTACCAGGGACTGAAACCCTGACCTTTGTCAATGAAACCAGGTAGTCACAACCACTGGACTGCAGGAAATTCCCGAATACTAATTCTGATAGAAATTAGAGTTCAACTGACAGCTGAGCAATGCAGAAATCTAAATAGTCTTTATAATGGTAAATAATTCTCAGCCTGGATCTTTCCTCTGAGTGCCTATATTTCAAAATCAACATAATTTTGATAAGTAGTGTTCAGTTGTCCCCAATCATAAACTTGATTTTCTCTTTTCCATTTTAAAGAAAAACTCATTGTATATTGTTATAGACTCACTTTCTCATTCCAGAAATTCCTTATAACAATTTCACCTCTAAATTACTGAGTATGCAAGCTTAAGAAATTTAGCAAAGAAGTTATCATGATATGAAATGTAGCCAGGACTTGGGAACAGGTACACAAATAAGCAAACACAAAGACTAAGATGACCAGAGTAATGTGAGAGACACAGGCAGAGAGGACTTTGCCTCTCCCCTCCAACAGATACGTCTCTAGGGAGCACAAGATGACCACACAGGAGGCCTTCAAGGGAAAGTATTTAACAGGCAAATGAACACACTGCTGGTAGCAACAGAGACCAAGCGTGTGAGTGTCCATGCAGACAAGTTTCATAAAGAATTTGTCACACATTAACTGTCCCTAACCCTAACCCTAACCCTAACCACAGACAGGCAGCTGCACCGTGAAGAGAATCTGGGTGGTTCCAAGGACAAACCCTCTAGCTCGTGTTACTGGAAAGAGGAAGCCACATCTCTTTCACTCACGATGGTTTCACAGCACAGGGTTTTGCAGATGGCCACACAGTGCTTATTGTAATCACGATGGGCAGAATGATCTCATCAGAGACAAAAGATGTTCAGCAAAGATTTGAGTTCTGAACTGACAGAAAGAGAAGGGTTTTTTTGCTTTTTGTTTTTATTTTGTTTTTACAGCAGTGTCAGCCAGCATTTTAGGTGTCATAGCTGAAATACAATAGCGATCTACAAGGAATAAGAAAGCGATCTACAAGAAACACAAACAGGAACTCTAAACTCTACCCAAGCTTACAATAGGTGACTTGTTCACTGAAGATGCGTATTATGGCACCTAAATAACAGCTTTTTAAACTCTTCCTAATTTCACCTTCCTATGGTGAATCTTATTGAAAGAACTGCCTGAACATTTTTTTGTGACTAGCCTCTTTTAAATTTAACTTAATTTTAACTTTAGTTTTAAACTATATCATTTATTTTATTTACATTAAATTTATCATTAATTTTTAATAATTTTGAAATAGAAATATGTAAGTCTAGGCATATTTGTGAGAATCAATAGAAATGAGAGACTGCTAGTCTCCTCACAGATCAAAATATGTTACATATTATGGCATTTATGTGTCAACCTGCACATGAATAAAGAGATTAGTGAAACAGAAGAGTGTCAAATTGGGTCCAAATACATTGGGATTTCAGGATATAATAATCATTATTTAAGGCAATGGCACCCCACTCCAGTACTCTTGCCTGGAAAATCCCATGGACGGAGGAGCCTGGTAGGCTGCAGTCCATGGGGTCGCTAGGAGTGGGACATGACTGAGCGATTTCACTTTCACTTTTCACTTTCATGCATTGGAGAAGGGAATGGCAACCCACTCCAGTGTTCTTGCCTGGAGAATCCCAGGGATGGGGAGCCTGGTGGGCTGCCATTTATGGGGTTGCACAGAATCGGACACGACTGAAGTGACTTAGCATAGCATAACATTTCAAAATAATGGCCAAAGATAATCATGTAACTATTTTTTAAAATCATAAAATATTGAGAAACCACTAGAATTGCAATCCCAATTTGATTGAAATTGCAACTCTTATACCAAAATAAATTTGAGATGAATCAAAAATTTTAATATAAGATTAAAAATGCTTTAAAAATTGAAATTTGAGATGAATCAAAATTGAAATTGCAACTCCTATACCAAAATAAATTTGAGATGAATCAAAATTTTTAATATAAGATATAAAAATGCTTTAAAAATTAAACATTGAAAAAAAATTTAAGAATATTTGACACAAGTGGAATGGGAAAAATCTTTCTAAGCAAGGTAAAATTTTTTTTTAATTTGAATACCAAATGTAAAACAATTACATGCAAAAAGCATTCTACATAGTTTAAAAATTTAAAAACATATAACCAGAAAATATTCACTACACATGCAGTGGTAAAAGTGATCTTTTCTTTAGTATATAAATATCTCATAAAATTCAGTATGGAAAAGATTAACCATTGAGTTAAATAGAAAAAAGTTGAATGAATATAAGTATATAATTTTTGTATTTATATACACATAAATACACACAAAAATAATACAAATCAAAATAAACATATGGCTAATTACTTTACAATATTGTATTGGTTTTGCCATACATCAACATGAATCTTAGCCTCTAATTAAATAAATAAATTTAAATTTTAAATAAATAAATAAATAAACATATGGAAAGATTATCAAATTCAATTATATCAAAAGAGTTGTGGTTAAAGTATGAGTTACTTTAATCAGATGTCATAAATACTTTATCAGGTACTGGTTATTGAGATGTGGACAAAAGAATTCTCACAGAATGGACAGGACTGTAACTATTTAAACAACGTCAAATATGGTAGCTTGGCAATAGCTACAAAAATCAACATTTTTACAAAAAAAAAATCAACATTTTTAATGCCTATATTACCTGATTAAATATCATAGGAATAATCCTATGCTTATTAATTCATATTTGCACATATATAAAATATGTATTTATTGGAATATTATTTGTTATAAAAAAGTTTAGCAACCACATGAAGAGAAATGTGCATATTAATTTTGTATAAATTTATAAGAATTTTGTACCATAAGAAAAATTAAGATATATATATGTTAAGATAAGGTATATATATATAGATATATAGATATGGACTTGGGCTTCCCAGGTGGCACAGTGGTAAAGAGTTCATCTGCCAATGCAGGAGACGCACAAGACACAAGATTGATCCTGGATTGGGAAGATCATCGGCAGTAGGAAATGGCAACCCATTTCAGTATTCTTGCCTGGGAAACGTCATGGACAGAGGGACCTGGCAGTCTACAGTCCATGGTATCTCAAAGAGTCAGAAACTATAAGTGACTGAGCATGCATGCACAAAATATATGGACTGGTATGGAAACATATTCAAGATATTGAATAGTAAAAGCAAGTGTTATATATATTGAAAGAAACAAATACATGTATGCTAATTACATTTGCATTTGCAAAGATTATTACAAGATGAAAAGAAACAAATTTAAGGCCAACAATTAGGGCTGGAAAATGCTGAGAAAAAAATAGCAAATTCATTTGACACTTCATACCATATTGTCTGGTTTCCATTACTGCTGTTTACTAATATCTGTTTTACTTCACTTCTTGTAAACAGGAAAAGCATTAAGTTAAAAATCTTGTGTATAATGCAACTGAAATATAGTAAAGAAGGCAATATATATAGAATTAAATACTTTAAATTGTATAAATTAAAAGTTCATTTACATGATAAGAATCTAAATAAAAGTGAATCTGTCCTGAAAAAGAGATGTTGTTGCTTTCAGTCTCTAAGTCATGTCCAACTCTTTGTTACCCCATGAACTGGAGCATCATATTTACTTTTTTTTCATGAAAAAGAGTAAAAAATATAAATCCATAAATTGGTTGGGCTTCCCAGGTGGCTCTAGTGGTAAAGAACCCGGTAGCCAATGCAGGAGACATAAGAGATGCCAGTTAGATCCATGGTTTGGGAAGATCCCATGGAGGAGGGCATGGCAACCCACTCCAGTATTCTTGACTGGAGAATCCCATGAGCAGAAGAGCCTGACAAGTTACAATCCATGGGGTCACACAGAGTCAGACATGACTGAAGCGACTTAGAACACATAAACTGGTATAAAATCAGTGTACTTTCTCATGATTTCATTCAGTTCAGTTCAGTTCAGTTCAGTCACTCAGTCGTGTCTGACTCCTTGCAACCCCATGAATCACAGCACACCAGACCTCCCTGTCCATCACCAACTCCCACAGTTCACCCAGACTCACGTCCATCGAGTCAGTGATGCCATGCAGCCATCTCATCCTCTGTCGTCCCCTTCTCCTCCTGCCCCCAATCCCTCCCAGCATCAGAGTCTTTTCCAATGAGTCAACTCTTCGCATGAGGTGGCCAAAGTACTGGAGTTTCAGCTTTAGCATCATTCCTTCCAAAGAAATCCCAGGGCTGATCTCCTTCAGAATGGACTGGTTGGATCTCCTTGTGGTCCAAGGGACTCTCAAGAGTCTTCTCCAACACCACAGTTCAAAAGCATCAATTCTTCAGCGCTCAGCCTTCTTCACAGTCCAACTCTCACATCCATACATGACTACACGAAAAACCATAGCCTTGACTAGACGGACCTTTGTTGGCAAAGTAATGTCTCTGCTTTTGAATATGCTATCTAGTTTGGTCATAACTTTCCTTCCAAGGAGTAAGTGTCTTTTAATTTCATGGCTGCAGTCACCATCTGTAGTGATTTTGGAGGCCAAAAAAATGATTTCATTACATATTATTAATTCTTTGCTATATAGGCATTATACTATTCTGGGTACAGAGCTGAACAAGTTAATTGTAGACTTTACATTCTAGTAGGGAGGAAAGCTGTTATTAATGCCAGAGTTGTACAATTGTAATCTTTATTTATAATTATCATAAACTTGTTGAAGAAAGAGAAACAAGAATCAAATTGCAAAATGGCTTCAGTGGTGGCTCAGATGGTAAAGAATCTGTCAGCAATGAGGTAGACCTGGATTTGATCCATGGGTTGGGAAGATCTCCTGGAGGAAGACAGGGAAGCCCACTCTAGTATTCTTCTCTGGAGAATCCGCATGGACAGAGAAGCTTAGCGGGCTACAGTTCATGGGGTCACAGAGAGTTGGACACAACTGAGGGACTAAGCACAAAATGACTTTTGCATTCAAAGGAAATGGAACCTGATGTCAAATGACTCCTTTCATAGAAACTAAAGCACTTAGTTAAAATGAGCTATGATGTTCCTTCTACAGACCTTCTTCATAGACTTACTTAACTCAGAATTTATTAGAATGTCTATTAATGGGTCCTGCACACACTCAATGATTTGTCAATGGGGAAGGTCTTAGCAGGTCTTGCATTTACAAATAGAGAGGGAACAAAGAAGCAGACAACCACAGTAATGTGGGAACCACAGGTCTGGAGGGCTTTCTGCCTCCCTTCCTGAGTCAGGTTCTTCAGAGAGTGCAGGATGACTCCATAGGAGACGAGCAAGAACAGAAACATGACAGTGCAGATCAGCCCTCCATTGGCCAGCAGTAAGATGCCAATGAGATAGGTGTCAGTACACACGAGTCTCAGTAAAGGGAACATGTCACACATAAGGTGATCAATGACATTTGGGCCACAGAATGGGAGCCCAAAAACAGTGCTAAGTTGAATAACTGAGCGCAGAAAACCCCCAACCCAGGACACCATTAGCAACACAGCACACACCCTCTGCCTCATGATCACCAAGTAATGCAGGGCTCACAGATGGCCACATAGCGGTCACGGGCCATCACCAGCAGAAGGATGATCTCTGATCCACCAAAAAAGTGCTCTGTAAACAGTTGGGTCATGCAAGATTCAAATGATATGATTTTTTTCCCTGCGAACAAGTCTGAAATCATTCTAGGGGTAACACAGGAAGAATAAGTGACATCCATAAAAGAGAAGCTAGCAACAAAAAAGTACATCGGTGAGTTCAGGGTCTTGCTCACAGGTATAGTCATGATAATGACCAGGTTGCCTACCAGGATCAAAATGTAGAAGAACAAGAACATAACAGAAAGTACTTTCTGTTCCTTTGGATTCTGTGTGAGGCTCAGGAGGACAGAGTAAGTTACATTGTTCCTTGGTTCCATCCAGTCTGGACAGAAGCTTAGTTCAGGTATTAGAAGCAGTTGGTCTAAAAGACAAGGGGAGGGATGGTATGGGGTGGGAGGTGGGAGGGGTGTTCAGGATGGGGAACACATGTACACCCGTGGCAGATTCATGTTGTTGTATGGCAAAACCAATACAATATTGTAAAGTAATTAGACTCCAATTAAAATAAATAAATTTATATTTAAAATAAAAAGACAAGGGGAAAAAACACTTAAATTGAAAAAGAAAAAAAAACACTTAAAGAGGAAAACAGTTCAATGTACAATTTTTATTTAACCATTCATTAGAAGAATGTATATAGAACATCTATTTGTGTCTAATATGTCGTGGCCATTTGATTACCAAGTTGAATACGATAGTTTCTTTCCCTCAGTGATATGGTACATAACAAGGGATTCAGTTCGGTTCAGTTCAGTCACTCAGTCGTGTCCAACTCTTTTCGACTCCATGAATCGCAGCACGCCAGGCCTCCCTGTCCATCACCAACTCCCGCAGTTCACTCAGACTCACGTCCATCGAGTCAGTGATGCTATCCAGCCATCTCATCCTGTCGACCCCTTCTCCTCCTGCCCCCAATCCCTCCCAGCATCAGAGTCTTTTCCAATGAGTCAACTCTTTGCATGAGGTGACCAATGTACTGGAGTTTCAGCTTTAGCATCATTCCTTCCAAAGAAATCTCAGGGCTGATCTCCTTCAGAATGGACTGGTTGGATCTCCTTGCAGTCCAAGGGACTCTCAAGAGTCTTTTCCAACACCACAGTTCAAAAGCATCAATTCTTCAGCGCTCAGCCTTCTTCACAGTCCAACTCTCACATCCATACATGACCACAGGAAAAACCATAGTCTTGACTATGGCAAAGTAATGTCTCTGCTTTTGAATATGCTATCTAGGTTGGTCATAACTTTCCTTCCAAGGAGTAAGTGTCTTTTAATTTCATGGCTGCAATCACCATCTGCAGTGATTTTGGAGCCCAAAAAAATAAATTCTGACACTGTTTCCACTGTTTCCCCATCTATTTGCCATGAAGTGATGGGACCAGATGCCATGATCTTCGTTTTCTGAATGTTGAGCTTTGAGCCAACTTTTTCACTCTCCTCTTTCACTTTCATCAAGAGGCTTTTTAGTTCCTCTTTACTTTCTACCATAAGGGTGGTGTCATCTGCATATCTGAGGTTATTGATATTTCTCCCGGCAATCTTGATTCCAGTTTGTGCTTCCTCCATCCCAGTGTTTCTCATGATGTACTCTGCGTATAAGTTAAATAAGCAGGGTGACAATGTACAGCCCTGACGTACTCCTTTTCCTATTTGGAAGCAATTTTCCCATTTAGTTTATTACAAAATATTGAGTAGAGTTCCCTGTTCTATACAGTAGGACTTGTCATAATCAATGTTAAATATGTGGTGGTTTAGTCTTAAGTCATGTCTGACTCTTGCGATACTATGGACTGCAGCCCACTAGGATCCTCTGTCCATGGGATTTTCCTGGCAAGGATACTGGAGAGGGGTGCCATGCCCTCCTCCACGAGATCTTCCTGACCCAGGGATCCAGCCCACATCTCCATTAGCTCTTGCTTTGCAGGCGGATTCTTTACCACAGAGACACCCGGAAAGCCCATATTAGGATATAGTGGTTAGCAATGTCTACATTGCTACAATTATCTACATTGCTAAAAAAAATGACTACAGCAAAGTGACTGAGCTATACATATACATGTATCTACTCTTTTTCAAATTCTTTTCCCATTTAGTTTATTACAAAATATTGAGTAGAGTTCCTTATGCTATAGAATAGGCCTTGCTATAATCTATTTTAAATATATTAGTGTGTATCTGGGGCTTCTCTGGTGGTTCGCTGGTAAAGAATCCACCTGTAATGCAGAAGACACCAGAGACCTGGGTTCCATCACTGGGTTGAGAAGATCCCTGGAGGAGGGCATGGCAACCCTCAAGCCTAGGTATATTTGTGAGAGACAATAGGAATGAGACACGGCTAGTATCCTCACAGATCAAAATGTGTTACATATTATGGCAGTTATGTGTCAGCCTGTACATGAAAAAAGAGACTAGTGAAACAGAAGAGTGTCTTGAATTGGGTCAAAATAAACTGGGATTTCAGGAAACAAAACTCAGGATTTCAAGTTAATGGCAAAAAGATAGTTATGCAACTATTTTTAAAAACCATAAAATATAGATAAACCACTAAAATTTCAATACCTATTTAACTCTTATAGCAAAATAAATTCAAGATTAATCAAAAGTTTTACTATAATATATAAAAATGTTTTAAAAAAATAAGCACTGGAAAAGAATTGAAGACTATTTGGCACAAGTGGAATGGGAAAATGTATCTTTCTAAGCAAGATACACAAATGAAAAAAATTGAATATAAAATGTAAAAAAAAAAAGTACATGCAAAAATCATTCTACATAGTTTAAAAAGTTAAAAACATGGAACCTGGAAATGGAGAAGGAAATGTCAACCCACTCCAGGATTCTTGTCTGGGAAATCCCATGGACAGAGAAGCCTGGTGGGCTACAGTCCGTAGGGTAGCAAAAGAGTCAGAAACAACTTAGCAACTAAACAACAAGAAATCTAATTTTTAAACCTAATTTGATGACATATTGTGCATGTATTTTTAATTACCCCTTTTGAACTAACGTATCATGCACTTTTTCTCACATCTTCAAATTTTCTTTGAAAACACAATTTTTTTAAATTTTATTTTATTTTTAAACTTTACATAATTGTATTAGTTTTGCCAAATATCAAAATGAATCCACCACAGGTATACATGTGTTCCCCATCCTGAACCCTCCCCCCTCCTCCTACACAATTTTTAATAGCTGCATGATAACCCATCTTATGAACAGATTGTATTCATTTACTTGTCAAATATTTTTGGTTGTTTAGGTTTTTGCTTTTCACTACAGTGAGTGGTACCATAGTCCTCAGTGTTTTTATTCTATTTGTTTAGCAGCTGGTGGCTCAGACGGTAAAGAATCCACCTGCAATGTAGGAGACCTTGGTTCAGTCCCTGGGATGGGAAGATCCCCTGGAGAAGGGCACAGCTACCCACCTCAATATTTTGGCCTGGAGAATTCCATGGACAGAGGAGCATGGCAGGTTACAGTCCTTGGGGTCACAACAAGTAGGACACAGCTGAGACACTTTCACACAAGCAGAAAATACAAATTGCTCATGCAGTGGTAAAAGTAATCATTTCTTAGCATATAAATATCTCATAAAAATCAGTATAGAAAAGAGTAACCATTGAATTAAATAGGTAAAATTTGAATGAATATATACATATAAATGTGTTTATATAAATATATACATATAAACTCACAGAAAATTAATACAAATCAAATGAAATGTGTGGAAAGATGATTGAATTCAATTATATCAAAAGGGTTGTGGTTAAAGAATAAGAGTAACTTTAATCAGATGTCATAAATATTTATCAGGTACTGATGATTGAGATGTGGACAAAAGAATTCTCATAGAGTGGACAGGACTGTAACTACTTAACCTCAAGTATGGTAATTTGACAATAACTATCAATATCAACATTTAAATGCATATATTACCTGACCATTCATTCAAATATCATAGGAACAATGCTATCCCTATAAAATTATATTTTCATATACATAAAACTTATATTAACTAGAATATTATTTACCATAGAAAAGTTTAGCAACCACATTAATAGAAATTTACATATTAATTTTACCATAAATTTATAAGGAGAACTGTGCACCATAAGAAAAATTATATATATATGTGTGTATATATATATATGACTAGGCTTCCCAGGTGGCCCAGTAGTAAAGAATCTGCCAGCCAGTGCAGGAGACGCAGAAGACACAAGCTCGATCCTGGGTCAAGAAGATCCCCTGGAGTATGAAATGGCAACCCACTCCAATATTCTTGCCTGGGAAATTCCATGGACAGAAGGGACTGGCAGGCTATACTCCATGGGATCTCAAAGGGTCAGAAACTACAAGCGACTGATCATGCATGTACAAAATATATGGACTTGTATAGAAACATCTTCAAGATGTTGTATAGTAAAAGCAAGTGTTACATATATCAGATCAGTCGCTCAGTCGTGTCCGACTCTTTGCTACCCATGAATCGCAGCACGCCAGGCCTCCCTGTCCACCACCAACTCCCGGAGTTCACCCAGACTCACATCCATCGAGTCAGTGATGTCATCCAGGCATCTCATCTTCTGTCATCCCCTTCTCCTCCTGCCCCCAATCCCTCCCAGCTTTTCCAAGGAGTCAACTCTTCACATGAGGTGGCCAAAGTACTGGAGTTTCCGCTTTACCATCATTCCTTCCAAAGAAATCCCAGGGCTGATCTCCTTCAGAATGGACTGGTTGGATCTCCTTGCAGTTGGAGAAGAGTCTTCTCCAACACCACAGTTCAAAAGCATCAATTCTTCAGCGCTCAGCCTTCTTCACAGTCCAACTCTCACATCCATACATGACCACAGGAAAAACCATAGTCTTGACTATGGCAAAGTAATGTCTCTGCTTTTGAATATGCTATCTAGGTTGGTCATAACTTTCCTTCCAAGGAGTAAGCGTCTTTTAATTTCATGGCTGCAGTCACCATCTGCAGTGATTTTGGAGCCCAGAAAAATAAAGTCTGACTCTGTTTCCACTCTTTCCCCATCTATTTCACGTGAAGTGGTGGGACCGGATGCCATGATCTTCGTTTTCTGAATGTTGAGCTTTAAGCCAACTTTTTCACTCTCCACTTGCACTTTCATCAAGAGGCTTTTCAGTTCCTCTTCACTTTCTGCCATAAGGGTGGTGTCATCTGCATATCTGAGGTTATTGATATTTCTCCCAGCAATCTTGATTCCAGTTTGTGTTTCTTCCAGTCCAGCGTTTCTCATGATGTACTCTCCATATAAGTTAAATAAACAGGGTGACAATATACAGCCTTGATGAACTCCTTTTCCTATTTGGAACCAGTCTGTTGTTCTAGATCTGATAGATCTGATAGATAGAGTGCCTGATGAACTATGGAATGAGGTTCGTGACATTGTACAGGAGACAGGGAGCAAGACCATTACCATAGAAAAGAAATGCAAAAAAGCAAGATGACTGTCTGGGGAGGCCTTACAAATAGCTGTGAAAAGAAAAGAAGCGAAAAGCAAAGGAGAAAAGGAAAGATATAAACATCTGAATGCAGAGTTCCAAAGAATAGCAAGAAGAGATAAGAAAGCCTTCTTCAGTGATCAATGAAAAGAAATAGAGGAAAACAACAGAATGGAAAAGACTAGGGATCTCTTCAAGAAAATCAGAGATATCAAGGGAACATTTCATGCAAAGATAAGCTTGATAAAGGACAGAAATGGTATGGACCTAACAGAAGCAGAAGATATTAAGAAGAGATGGCAAGAATACACAGAAGAATTGTACAAAAAAAGATCTTCACGACCAAGATAATCACAATGGTGTGATCACTGACCTAGAGCCAGACATCCTGGAATGTGAAGTCAAGTGGGCCTTAGAAAGCATCACTACGAACAAAGCTAGTGGAGGTGATGGAATTCCAGTTGAGCTATTGCAAATCCTGAAAGATGATGCTGTGAAAGTGCTGCACTCAATATGCCAGCAAATTTGGAAAACTCAGCAGTGGCCACAGGACTGGAAAAGATCAGTTTTCATTCCAATCCCAAAGAAAGGCAATGCTAAAGAATGCTCAAACTACCACACAATTGCACTCATCTCACACGCTAGTAAAGTAATGCTCAAAATTCTCCAAGCCAGGCTTCAGCAATATGCGAACCGTGAACTTCCTGATGTTCAAGCTGGTTTTAGAAAAGGCAGAGTAACCAGAGATCAAATTGCCAACATCCGCTGGATCATCGAAAAAGCAAGAGAGTTCCAGAAAAACATCTATTTCTGCTTTATTGACTATGCCAAAGCCTTTGACTGTGTGGATCGCAATAAACTGTGGAAAATTCTTCAAGAGATGGGAATACCAGACCACCTGACCTGCCTCTTGAGAAATTTGTATGCAGGTCAGGAAGCAACAGTTACATATATAGAAAGAAGCAAATATGTATATGTTAATTACACTTGCATTTGTAGAGATTATTACCAGATGAAAAGAAACAAATTAGGGCCAACAATTAGGGCTGGAAAATGCTGAGAAAAAAGTGGGAATTTCATGCGACACTGCATACCATATTGTTTGGTTTCCATTTATGCTGTTTATTGATATCTGTTTTACTTCAGATCTTCTTGTAAATAGGAAAGTATTAAGTTAAAGATTTTTTGCATAATGCCATGGAAGTATAGTTTAAAAAAAGGCAATATATATATAAATAAATATTTTAAGTTCTATCAATAAAAAAGTTCATTTAAATGATAAGAATCTAAATAAAAATCATTCTGTCCTGAAAAAGAGTGGTTATTGTTGTTCAATCACCAAGTCCAACTCATTGCTACTCCATGAACTGCAATATCTTTTTTTCTCTTTTTTTTTTTTCATGAAAAAGAGTAAAAAATATAAGTCCATAAATTCGTTGGGCTTCCCAGGTGGCTCTAGTGGTAAAGAACTCAGCAGCCAATGCAGGAGGCATAAGAGATGCCAGTTCAATCCCTGGGTCAGGAAGATTGCATGGAGGAGGGCATGGCAACCCACTCCAGTATTCTTGCCTGGAGAATTCCATGAACAGAGAAGCCTGATGAGCTACAGTCTGTAGGGTCACATAGATTCAGACATGACTGAAGCGACTGAGCATACATAAATTAGTTAAAAATCAGTGCAATAATTTTCTCATGAATTCATTATACATTTTTTTTTTTTGCTATATAGGTTTTATACCATTCTGGGTACAGTTATATACAAGTAATTATAGACCTTACATTCTAGTAAGGAGGAAAACTGTTATTAATAGCACAGATGTATAATTGCAATCTTTAATTATGATCATCATAAACTTGTTGAAGAAAGAGAAATCAGAATCAAATTGTAAAATGGCTTCCCTGGTGGCTAATATTGTAAAGAATCTGCCTGCAATGGGGGAGACCTGGGTTCGATCGCTGGGTTGAGAAGATCACATGGAGGAGAGCAAGGCAATTCACTCCAGTATTCTTGTCTAGAGAATCCCCATGGACAGAGGAGCCTGGCAGGCTACAGTCCATGCAGTTGCAAACAGCTGGACATGACCGAGTGACTAAGCACAAAATGACTTCTGCATTCAAAGGAAATGTCCCCTGATGTCAAATGATTCCTTTCATAGTAATTAATACACTTAGTTAAAATGAGATATGATGTTCCTTCTCCAGACCTTCTTCATAGCATTAGTTAACTCAGAGTTTCTTAGACTGTAGATTAATGGGTTCAGCCTGGGACTTATGACTGTATAAAACACGCTCAATGATTTGTCAAAGGAGAAGGTCTTAGCAGGTCTTGCCTTTACAAATATAGAGGGAACAGAGGAGCAGATAACCACAGTGATGTGGGAACCCCAGGTCTGGAGGGCTTTCCGCCTCCCTTCCTGACTCAGGTTCTTCAGAGAGTGCAGGATGACTCCATAGGAGACAAGTAAGAGCAGAAAGCCAAGAGTGCAGATCAGCCCTCCATTGGCCAGCACTAAGATGCCAATGAGATAGGTGTCAGTACACACGAGTCTAAGTAAAGGGAACATGTCACACATAAAGTGATCAATGACATTTGGGCCACAGAAAGGGGGCCCACAAACAGTGCGAAGTTGAGTTGCTGAGTGCAGAAAACCCCCAACCCAGGACACCACCAGCAACACAGCACACACCCTCTGCCTCATGATCACCAAAGAATGCAAAGGCTTACAGATGGCCTCATAGCAGTCATAGGCCATCACCAACAGGATGATCTCTGATCCACCAAAAAAGTGCTCTGTATACAGCTGGGTCATGCAAGATTCAAATGATATGATCTTTCCCCCTAAGAACAAGTCTGAAATCATTCTAGGGGTAATACAAGAAGAATAAGTGACATCAATAAATGATAAGCTAGCAAGAAAAAAGTACATCGGTGAGTTTAGGGTCTTACTGACAGTTATATTCATAATAATGACCAGGTCACCCATCAGAGTCAAAATATAGAAGAAGAACATAACAGAAAGTACTTTCTGTTCCTTTGGATTTTGTGTGAGGCCCAGGAGGACAAAGTAAGTTACATTGTTCCTTGGTTCCATCCAGTCTGGACAGAAGCTGAGTTCAGGTATTAGAAGCAGTTGGTCTAAAAGACAATGGAAAAAAAAAAAAAAAACACTTATACTGGGGGAAAAAAAGCACTTAAAGGGGAAAACACTTACATGTACAATTGTTTATTTACACATTCTCTTGAAGAATGTATATAGAACATCTATGTGTCTATATGTCATGGACATTTTGATTACAAGTTGAGTACAGCATAGTTTCTTTCCCCCAGTGATATGGTGCATAACAAGGGATCAGACAATTCCAGACCCAAGTTATATATGCCATCAATATTTGGCTTCTCTGGTGCCCAGATGGTAAAGAATCTGCTCACAGTGCAGGAGACCTAGGTTTGATTCCAGGATTGTTAACATCCACTGGAGAAGGAAATGGCAATGCACTCCATTATCTTGCCTGGAAAATTCCATGGAGAGAGGAGCCTGGCAAAGTATAGTCCAAGCAGTCACAAAGACTCAGACATGACTGAGCAACTGTTTTGTTTTTTGTGTTTCTTTTAATGAATATCAAACAGTGCTTAGGATCATAGGTGCCTCAGATGGTAAAAGCATCTGTCTACAGTGAGGGAGACCCGGCTTTGATCTCTGCGTCAGGAAGATCCCCTGGAGAAAGAAATAGCAACCCACTCCAGTACTCTTCCCTGGAAAACCCCATGGATGGAGGAGCCTTGTAGGCTACAGACCATGGGGTCGAAAAGAGTCGGACACGACTGAAACTTCACTTTCACTTTCCTTCACTTTAGGAGTATATCAAACTGTAATCAAAGAAGGCTTCCTGGAGGAAGCAACACTTTGGTTGAGTTTAAAAAAAAAATTGAAAGTATAAAATAGATGGGAGAGAATTCCATGAAAAAGTGCATCATTTATAGAGTCAGAAAGTATAATAAAATAGACCCATTTCAGGTAATTTACAATGTAGGTAGATCAAACTGTGGACAGAAGATCCTTGTCCTGAATTGTCTCAAACCTCACTGACACTTAGGTCTTTAGGTGGATATTTCCCTTTTTCTGACAATGCTGCAACAGTCTAATTTTGGGTCAGCCCCTGTTTCTCCCCTAATTTTCAAACATGTGTACGCAATGAGGCTGAATTCACCCTGATTATTTAACTTATATGCACAGTACATCATGAGAAACACCAGACTGAATGAAGCACAAGCTGGAATCAAGATTGCTGGGAGAAATATCAATAACCTCAGATATGCAGATGATACCACCCTTAAAGCAGAAAGTGAAGAATTATAGAGCCTCCTGATGAAAATGAAAGAGTAGAGGGAAAAGTTGGCTTAAAACTCAACATTCAGAAAACTAAGATCATGGCATCCAGTCCCATAATTTCATGGCAAGTAGAGGGGGAAACAGTGGAAACAGTGACAAACTTTATTTTGGGGCTCCCAAATCACTGTAGATGGTGACGGCAGCCATGAAATTAAAAGACATTTGCTCCTTGGAAGAAAAATTGTGACCAACCTAGACAGCATATTAAAAAGTAGGGACATAAATTTGCCAACAAACCGATCTGTCTAGTCAAAGGTATGGTTTTTCCACTAGTCATATATGGATGTGAGAGTTGGACTATAAAGAAAGGTGAGCACTGAAGAATTGATGCTTTTGAACTGTGGTGTTGGAGAAGACTCTTGAGAGTCCATGGGACTGCAAGGAGATCCAACCAGTCCATCCTAAAGGAAATTGGTCCTGAATATTCACTGGAAGGACTGATGCTGAAGCTGAAACTCCAATACTTTCGCCACCTGATGTGAAGAACTGACTCATTGGAAAAGACCCTGATGCTGGGAAAGATGGAAGGTGGAGGAGAAGGGGATGACAGAGGATGAGATGGTTTCTTAGTATCACCAACTGAATGGACATCAGTTTGAATAAACTCTGGGATTTGGTGATGGACAGGGAGGCCTGGCATGTTTCAGTCCATGGGATCGCAGTGTGGGATATGACTGAGTGGCTGAACTGATATGCAACATCTCTAATTTTAGCATAGTTTAATGGCAATGTAGTACTAATAAAGCTAACTTTTAAAAGTTCTACTATAAATATAAGAATTCCCTATACAAAATTTAAACAGGTGCTCCCTATTTGTCTATTAAATCTTATTATTTTCCATGTTATTGTTCAGACAAAAATTTCAATACTCTTCACTCATTGATACACTCATAAAAATTTAATAATTCCTATTTATTTGATTTTCAAAATATATCACATTTGATCATACCCTACTTCTTAATTTCTTCCTGGTCTACTGCAGTAGCCAAATGTCTCCATGTTTATTCTGGCCTCCAAAAGATGATTCTCCTGAAGCAGCCCAAATTGTCCTTTTAAATTTTATTCTGATGACATCATCCTGCACCTGAAAAGTCTTAACCGTATATTCCAATCACAGATTCATAGTTTAATGTATCACATTTTATGTTTAGAGTAACAAGAACTGGAATTCCCATTTTATAATGGAAGAAACTAATGCTCAGAATATCTCATTCATTTTCCACAATCACATATTTTTAAGGGTTACATCTAGAACTGAATCTAGGTTTGATTGATTCCAAAGTAATATACTTTTTTTTACAATAAAGAACATCCCACACTTGTGAGTCTTGTTCCCATGATTTACCATTAGTCTTACCTTTAGAGGCTTCTTCAGAATCTGAACAATGCCTTTAAGTTACTCATATACACTAAGAATTATTTTTCATCCAGTTTGACAACAGAGGGCAAAAGGCTTCCTTATTATTTGAGGATAAATCTGATTTCATTTGGCTGTCTGTCCATTTTCTTCATGGAGTCGCATGATTATTCAAGTCATTTTTATGTGCAGTGTAGATTATTTGAAAGGAATTCCAGGGTGCATACAGAGAAACAAAAGTTTATCAGATTAGAAATTTATCAAAATGACCAAGAAATCCTATATATACATAGAAGATATCAAGTAGCCATTTCCCGGGAAAATTTTTTACAAGTACTTCTTTAGACCAACTTGGAAAAAAAAAAAAGTAGCATTTTGTTGTTTAGCCCTTCTCATTCTGTCATGCTAGCATGGCCAGATTAGTTGACCTAAGATTTTGAAAGATATTCCTGTGATTTTTTTTTTAAGTCGTACTTTAAGTCTAAGAAAAGACCTCAGGAAACTGATGCCAGTTACTAAGTGGATAGCATCTTCTTACCCTTAGGGGTGAAGATCATGGGATATTTCATCCCTTCCAGCTGCAATTATCATTGAGTCTTGGAACTGGAATATGTCCAAGACTGATTCCTATTTAATTAATTCACTGGGACTTTCCCCAAAGTTTTTAAAGATCATCTATATGTAAAGATTTTAATAGGACAAGTCACATAATTCATGTCAGAAATGTCCAACATGGGAAAAAACTTCATGAGAATGAGAACTTCATGAGAAAAAAAGAATCACCATGAGACTAAAGACAATCAAGATTAATATAAAAACCCAGTCATTTTACTCCAGTGAACAGACATGTTATGTACTTCCCCACCTGCCATAGCATGATTTTCTGTCCTTTTATTTAAGATGTAATTTAATCACCTTAAATTTTGGTTAGATGTATGAAAGTTACATCAGAAAACACAGTTAAATGCCTTAAAATAAAATATATAGTAGCTAATTTTAAATTCACCATCGTGGTTATCTTGTTTGTTAAGATCTTTTTTGTATAGATCTTATGTGCATTCTTGCCACATTTTCTTAATATCTTCTGCTTCTGTTAGGTCCAAAACATTTCTGTCCTTTATTGTGCCCACCTTTTCAAGAAATATTCCCTTGGTATTTCTAATTTTTTTTAAGAGATCTCTAGTCATTTTCATACTACTATTTTCCTTTATTTCTTTGCATTGATCACTTAGGAAGGCTTTCTCATCTCTCCTTGCTATTCTTTGGAACTAGCTATTTCCTTTGGAATTAAGAAATATGTCAAGAATACACAGAAGAACTATACAAAAAAGATTTTTATGACCCAGATAATTACAATGGTGTGATCACTCAGCGATAGCCAAACGTCCTGGAGTCCAAAGTCAAGTGGGCCTTAGAGATCATCACTACAAACCTAGTGGAGGTGAAGGAATGCCAGGTGAGCTATTTCAAGACCCAAAAGATGACTGTTAAAGAGCTGTGAAAGTGCTGCACTCAATGTGCCAGCAAATTTGGAATATTTGGCAGTGGCCACAGGACTGGAAAAGCTGTTTTCATTCCAATCCCAAAGAAAGGCAATACCAAAGAATGTCCAAACTACCACACACTTGGACTCATCTCACACGCTAACAAAGTAATGCTCGAAATTCTCCAAGCCAGGCTTCAACAATACGTGAACCGTGAACTTCCAGATGTTCGAAAACTAATACAATTATGTAAAGTTTAAAAATAAAATAAAATTTAAAAAAAAAAAAAAAGAAAAGGCAGAGGAACCAGAGATCAAATTTACTACATTTGTTGGATCATCAAAAAACCAAGAGAGTTCCAGAAAAACATATACTTCTGCTTTATTGACTATGCCAAAGACTTTGACTGTGTGGATCACAAAAAACTGTGGAAAATTCTTCAAGAGATGGGAATAGCAGACCACCTTACTTGCCTCCTGAGAAATCTGTATGCAGGTCAAGAATCAACAGTTAGAACTGGACATGGAACAACAGACTGTTTCAAATTTGGGAGAGGAGTACATCAAGGCTGTATATTGTAACCCTGCTTATTTAACTTCTATGCAGAGTACGTCATGCAAAATGCCTGGCTGGATGAAGCACAAGGTAGAATCAAGATTGCCAGGAGAAATATATAACCTCAGACATACAGATGACTCCATGTTTATGGAAGAAAGAGAAGAAAAACTGAAAAGCCTGTTGACGAAAGTGAAAGAGGAGAGTGAAAAAGCTGGCTTAAAACTCAACATTCATAAAACTAAGATCTTGGGATCTGGCCCCATCAATTCATGGCAAATAGATGGGGAAACAATGGAATTATTGAGAGACTTTATTTTCTTGGTCTCACAAATCACTGCAGATGGTGACTGCAGCCATGAAATTAAAAGACACTTGCTCCTTGGAAGAAGCTATAACCAACCTAGACAGCAAATTAAAAAGCAGAGACATTATTTTGCAGACAAAAGTCCATCTAATCAAAGATATGGTTTTTCCAGTAGTCATGTATCGATGTGAGAGTTGAACTATAAAGAAAGCTGCAAGCCAAAGAATTGATGTTTTTGAACTGTGGTGTTGGAGAAAACTCTTGAGAGTCCCTTAGACTGCAAGGAGATCCAACCAGTCGATCTTAAAGGAAATCAGTCCTAAATATTCATTGGAAGGACTGATGCTAAAGCTGAAACTCCAATACTTTGGCCACCTGATGTGAAGAACTGACTCATTGGAAAAGACACTGTTGCTGGGAAAGATTGAAGATGGGAGCAGATGGGGATGAAACAGGATAAGATGTTTGAAGCCATCACTAACTCAATGGACATGAGTTTGAGTAAGCTCCCGGAGTTGGTGATGGACAGGGAAGCCTGGCATGCTGCATTCCATGGGGTTGCAAAGAGTCGGACACACCTGAGCGACTGAACTGAACTCTGCATAGTGAAGCAGGAGAGTGAAAGAGTCAGCTTCAGACTAAATATTAAAAAACTAAGATTGTGTCATCTGGCTCCATTACTGCATGGCAAATAGATGGGTAGAAGGTGGAAGCAGTGACAGATTTCCTCTTCTTGGGCTCCAAAATCATTGTGGATAGTACTGCTGCCATGAAATCAAACGATGACTGCTTTTTGGCAGGAAAGCTATGACAAACCTAGCTAGTGTGTTGAAGAGCAGAGACATTACTCTGCTGACAAAGGTCCAGATAGTCAAGGCTATGGTCTTTCCAGTGGTCATGTACCATTGTGAGAGCTGGACCGCTGGACCATAAACAAGGCAGAACACCAAAGAATTGATGCCTTCCAAGTGTGGTGATGGAGAAGACTCTTGAAAGTCCTCTGAACAGCAAGAAGATCAAACCAGTCTATCTTATGGAAGGTAAACCCTGAATATTCACTATAAGGACTAATGCTGAAGCTGAAGCTCCAGGAGTTTCATCATCTGACACAAACAGATGACTCATTGGAAAAGTCCCTGATGCTGGAAAGACAGAGGGCAAAAGTAGAAGAGGATGTCAGAGGATGAGATGGCTGGATGGCATCACAGATGCAATGAACATTAACTTGGGGAAACTCCAAGAGAATGTGAGGGACAGGGGAGGCTTGTCATGCTGCATTCCATGGAGTCACAAAGAGTCGGACATGACTGGGTGACTGAAAACCACAACACTCTGCAAAGAAGTTAAATTGCAGGGTGACAATATATAGCCTTGGCATACTCCTTTCCCATTTGGAACCAGTCTACTGTTCCATGTTGAATTCTAACTGCTGCTTCTAGACCTGCATACAGTTTCTCAGAAGCTGTGTAAGGTGGTCTGGTATTCCCAACTCTAAGAATTTTCCACAGCTTATTGTGATCTATGCAGTGAAAGGCTCAAGTGTAGTCAATGAAGCCGATGTTTTTATGAATTTCTTGCCTTTTCTATGATCCAATGGATGTTGGCAATTTGATCACTACTTCCTCAGGCTTTTCTAAATCCACACTGTATTTCTGAAATTTCTTGGTTCCCATACTGTTGAAGCCTAGTGAAGGATTTTGAGCACTACCTTGCTAACATGTGAAATGAGCACAGTTTTACAATAGTTTGAACATTCTTTGGGATTGATGGTACAAAAACTGACCTTTTCCAGTCCTGTGGCCATTGCTAAGTTTTTCAGATTTGTTGGCTTATTGAATACAGCAACTTAAACACCATCATCTTTTAGGATTTGAAGTAGCTCAGCTGGAATTTTTTCACCCCCTCCCCCTCAGCTCTGTCCATAGTAATGCTTCCTAAGGACCACTTGAATTCATACTCCAGGATATCTGCTTCAGGTGAGTGACCAGACCATCATGGATATCTGGGTCATGAAAACCTTTTTTTGTACAGTTTTTCTGCATATTTTTGCCATCTCTTAATATCTGCTGCTTCTTTTAGGTCGATACCATTTCTGTCCTTTATTGTGCCTGTCCTTGCATGCAAAGTTCCTTTGGTATCTTCAACTTTTTAGAAGAAATATCTAGTCTTTCCTACTCTATTGTTTTAATCTATTGATTTGCATTGTCCACTTAAGAAAGCTTTCTTATCTCTCCTTGCTATTCTTTCAAACTTTGTATTCAGTTGGGTGTATCTTTCCCTTTCTCCTTTTACTTTCATGTTTCTTCTTCTCTCCGCTATTTGTAAGTCCTCCTCAGATAACCAATTTGCATTGTTGCATTTCTTTTTCTTGGGGGTGGTTTCGGTCACCACCTCCTGGGTAGTGTTACAAAGTTCTGTTGATAGTTCTTCAGACATTCTGTCTATGAGATTTAATCCCTTGAATGTATTTGCCACTTCCACTGTATAATCATAAGTGATTTGATTAGGTCAAACCTGAATGGTCTAGTGGTTTTCCCTACTTTCTTCAATGTAAGTATGAACTTTGCTAGAAGGAGCTTACAATCTGAGCCACAGTCAGCTCCTGCTCTATTTGCTGACTGTATAGAACATTTCCATCTTTGGCTGCAAAGAATATAATCAATCTGATTTTGGTATTGACCATCTGGTGATGTCCATATGTAGAGTCTTCTCTTGTGCTGTTGAAGAGGGAGTTTGCTATTACCAGTTGGTTCTCTTGGCAAAACTCTGTTGGCCTTTGCCCTGCTTCATTTTGTACTCCAAGACCAAACTTTGCTGTTTCTCCAGGTATCTCTTGACTTCCTACCTTTGCATTCCAATGCCCTATAATAAAAAGGAAATCTTTTTTTTTTTTTTGGTGTTAATTCCAAACGTTCTTGTAGGTCTTCACAGATCCATTTGACCTCAATGTCTTCAGCATTAGTGGTTGGCGCATAGGTTTTGATTACTGTGATGTTAAATGGTTTGCCTTGGAAATGAACTGAGATCATTCTGTCTTTTTTGAGATTGCACCAAAATACTGCATTTCGACCCTCTTGATGACTATGAAGGCTACTCCATTTTTTCTAAGGAATTTTTGCCCAACGTAGCAGGTATAATGGTCATCTTAAGTAAATGTGCCCATTCTCATCCATTTTAGTTCACTGATTCCTAAGATGTCAATGTTCACTCTTGTCATCTCCTGCATGGCCACACCCAGTTTACCTTGACTCGTGGACCTAACACTCCATACTGTTCATGGGGTTCTCAAGGCAAGAATACTGAAGTGGTTTGCCATTCCCTTCTCAAGTAGACCACAGTTTGTCAGAACTCTCCACCATGACCTGTCCATCTTGGGTAGCCCTGCACAGCATGGCTCATGGTTTCATTTAGTTAGACA
Organism: Bos grunniens; assembly: GCF_055505025.1. Lineage (NCBI taxonomy): Eukaryota > Metazoa > Chordata > Mammalia > Artiodactyla > Bovidae > Bos > Bos grunniens. Next base: position 78,841,694 of record NC_141179.1, on the reverse strand, counting down.
AGGCTGTATTTTGGGTGCTCCAAAATCACTGCAGATGGTGACTGCAGCCATGAAATTAAAAGATGCTTACTCCTTAAAAGAAAAGCCATGGCCAACCTAGACAGCACATTAAAAAGCAGAAACATAACTTTGCCAACAAACCAGTCCATCTAGTCAAAGCTATGGTTTTTCCAGTAGTCATGTATGGATGTAAGAGTTGGAGTATAAAGAAAGTTGAGCACCAAAGAATTGATGCTTTTGAACTGTAGTGTTGGAGAAGACTCTTGAGAGTCTACTGGACTGCAAGGAGATCAAACCAGTCAATCCTAAAGGAAATCAGTCCTGAATAATTGGAAGGACTGATGCTGAAGCTGAAGCTCCAATACTTTGGCCACCTTATGGGAAAAATTGACTACCTTCAAAAGACCCTGATGCTGGGAAAGATTGAAGGTGGGAGGAGAAGGGGACAACAGAGGATGAGATGGTTGGATGGCGTTACCGACTCAATGGACATGAGTTTGTGTAAGCTCTGGGTGGTGGTGATGGTCAGGGAAGCCTGGCGTGCTGCAGTCCATGGGATCACAAAGAGTCATACATGACTGAGGGACTGAACTGAAATGAACTGAAAAGGTGATGTTTGAGCTGTGATTGAAAGGGTAGGAAGAAGCTGCCATTAGAAGCACTGTTACAGAAAGCAAAACTAAATAAAAATTCATAGATAAAATTATCTCACTTCAGGTGGATTAACCTAGAGCCCATTATACAACATGAAGTAAGTCAGAAAGAGAAAAATATTGTATAATAATAATGCATATATATGGAACCTAGAAAAATGGTACTGTCGAACCTATCTGCAAGACTGCAATAGAGGTGGATACAGTGGAGGATGAAGAGGGTGGGACAAATTGAGAGAGTAACATTGAAGCATATACATTACAATATATAAAATAGATTGCTAATGGAAAACTGCTGTGTAATACAGGGAGCTCAACCTGGTGCTCTGTGAGAGCCTAGAGGGGTAGAATGGGGCAGGCAGTAGGAAGGAGGTTCATGAGGGAGGGGACGTACATATACCTATGGCTGATTCATGCTGATGTATGGCAGAAACCAACACTACATTGTAAAGAAATTATCCTCCAATTTAAAAAAAAATTGTTAAATTATTAAAAGAGGTCAGGAGTACCTCAGCCACCTGATAAATAAAAAATCCATATCTGGTCCCTGTGTGTGTATGTTCAGGCATGTTCAACTCTTTGTGACCACATGGACTGCAACCCACCATGTTCATCTGCCCATGCGATATTCCAGGCAACAATTTTGGAGTGAGTTGCCATTCCCTTCTCCAGGGGATCTTCCCAACCCAGAAATTGAACCCACTCCTCTTATTTCTCCTGCATGGGCAGGCAGATTCTTTCCTACTGAGTCACCTGGGAAGCTCCCAGCCAATCCATACACAGGAAATAAGTAAATAGACCCTATTTAGTATAAGGTCTTCCCAGGTGGTACAGTAGTTGAAACTTCACCTTTCAAAGCATGGGATGCAAGTTCAATCCCTGGTTGGGGAGTTAAGATCCCACATGACTCGCGGCCAAAAAACCAAAACATACAACAGATGCAATATTGTAAAAATGTTGTAAGAAATTCATGAAGACTTTAAAAATGATCCACATTTTTAAAAATTTAAAAAAGGAAAATATAAAAAAAAGAGATTGCATCCTCAAAAGCAACAAAAATATAAATGCTTAGTTCAGTACAGTTCAGTCACTCAGTCAAGTCTGACTCTTTGTGACCCCATGAACCACAACACACCAGGCCTCCCTGTCCATCACCAACTCCCAGAGTCCACCCAAACCCATGTCCATTGAGTCAGTGATGCCATCCAACCAACTCATCTTCTGTCGTCCCCTTATCCTCCTACCCTCAATCTTTCCCAGCATCAGGGTCTTTTCAACTGAGTCAGCTCTTCTCATGAGGTGGCCAAAGGATTGGAGTTTCAGCTTCAACATCAGTCCTTCCAGTGAACATCCAGGACTGGTCTCCTTTAGGATGGACTGGTTGGATCTCCATGCAGTCCAAGAGACTCTCAAGAGTCTTCTCCACACCACAGTTCAAAAGCATCAATTCTTCGGCACTCAGCTTTCTTTAGAGTCCAACTCTCACAACCACACATGACCACTGGAAAAACCATAGCCTTGACTAGACAGACCTTTGTTGACAAAGTAATGTCTCTGCTTTTTAATATGCTGTCCAGGTTGGTCATAACTTTCCTTCCAAGGAGTAGGCATGTTTTAATTTCATGGCTGCAATCACCATCTGCAGTGAATTTGGTGCCCAGAAAAATAAAGTCTGACACTGTTGCCACTGTTTCCCCATCTATTTGCCATGAAGTGATGGGACCGGATGCCATGATCTTCTTTTTCTGAATGTTAAGCTTTAAGCCAACTTTTTCACTCTCTTCTTTCACTTTCATCAAGAGGCTCTTTAGTTCTTCTTCACTTTCTGCCATAAGGGTGGTGTCATAGAATTAACAGTAAACTAGAACCACACAAGACTTACATTTAAAGTATAATATATACTTAAGAAGTTCAAGAATGCTGCATATTTTTGGATAGGAAAATAATTGAAAAGATAACAATTTATTCCCCAACATTATCTATGTATTCAATTCAATCCCAGTAAATATCACCACCAAAACTTAAAAGCAAAACAAAAACAAAAGTACCTCACAAGGGCTGTACTTGGAAAACTCTAAAATGTTCATATAAAATTATATGTAAGTACTATATTAAAAAATGTGTGCCTGCTCATTCTGTTCCAGATTTTAATGGGAAGCTATAAACTTTTAAATGTGAGTGTATTAGCTGTGGATCTCTCATATTTGGACAGTATCATGTTGAGTTACACTCCTATTTGCAGCTTATTGAAAGTATTTTTGTGAAATGATGTGAAAGTTTATATGATCATAAACAACTCAAGGAGAAATTAAGGAAATAATTCCACTACAACATCAGAAAGAATAAAATAGTTAAGAGTAAGCTTAACCAAGGAGACAATAGTCTTGTCAATTGAAAACTATAAGCATTACTCAGAGATATTATAGAACACACACATATATGGGAAGACATTTATGAGCTGGAATATTTAACAGTATTAAGAAATTAATACTACCTCAAGTGATATAAAATATAGTGCAATCTCTATCAAAACACCAAAAATATTTTTAGAAAAAATAGAAAAATCCATGCTAAAATTCATATGGAATCTCAAGGACTACAAATTGCCAAAGCAATATTGAAAATGAAGTTAGAGATCTCATACTTCCACATTCTAAAACAAGCTACAAAGCTATAGTAATCACAGCACCCATATTGAAACAAAGATGAATAACAGATTAATGAAATATAATAGACAGCCTAGAAATAAATCTCTAAATAATAATCTCTAATATTTAATAAATTTCAACAAAGGTGTCAAGAACATTTAATGGAAAAAGGGTTTTATATGACCTTAATTGAAAAAGGCAGTCACACACACACACACACACAAAAGCAGATTTTGTATGATTCCAACTGACTGAGACAAATAAAATAGATTAATACAAAGTAGAAGGGAGGTTGCCTGGGTCTCTGTGAGTGAAAATGGGAAATTTTCTTGAATAGTTGTGGACTTTCAGTGTGTGAAGTTGGACAGTTCTCAAGATAAACATTAGTAACATTTATACAACACCATTAATTAAATTAATACCACCTTAAGATGGTGAAAATTGTAAATTTTATTATGTAACAGTTTAGTTCAGTTCAGTCACACAGTCATGTCCAACTCTTTGCAATCTCATGAAATGCTCCACACCAGGCTTCAGTGTCCCTCACCCAATTCCTGTCCGTTCACTATTCCCAGAGCTTGCTCAAACTCATGTCTGTTGAGTTGATAATGCCATACAACCATCTCATCCTCTGTCATCCCCTTCTCCTCCCGCCTTCAATCTTTCCCAGCATCAGGGTCTTTTCCAGTGAGTCAGTTCTTTGCATCAGGGGGTCAAAGTATTGGAGTTTCAGCTTCAGCATTAGTCCTTCCAATGAATATTCAGGATTGATTTCCGTTAGGATGGACTGGTTGGGTTTCCTTGCAGTCCAAGGGACTCTCAAGAGCCTTCTCCTATACCATAGTTCAAAAGTGTCAATAGTTAACACTCAGCTTTCTTTATTGTCCAACTCTCACATCCATACATGACTACTGGTAAAACTATAGCTTTGACTAGATGGACCTTTGTTGGCCAAGTAATGTCTCTGCATTTTAATATGCTATCTGGCTTGGTCATAATTTTCTTCCAAAGAATAAGCATCTTTTAATTTCATGGCTGCAGTCACCATCTGCAGTGATTTCGGAGCCAAAAAAATTAAGTCTCTCCCTGTTCCTTTTTTTCCCCCATTTATTTGCCATGAAGTGATGGGATTCGATCCCATGATGTTAGTTTTTCAAATGTTGAGGTTTTTTTCTTTTTTTTTTCTTTAAGCAGTTCTGTTTATTAGATATGTAGGTTTTTTCTGCTGTTTTAACTCTTGTAAGTGGCACAACTGTGAACATCTTTTTTTTCTTTGTTTCATTAATTTTTTATTTTTATTTTTTAATTAATTTATTTGTTTTAATTGGAGGCTAATTAATGTTGAGCTTTAAGCCAACTTTTTCACTACTGTCTTTCACTTTCATCGAGGCCCTTTAGTTCTTCTTCACTTTCTGCCATAAGTGTGGTGTCATCTGCATATCTGAGGTTATTAATATTTCTCCTGGCAATCTTGATTCCAGCTTGTGCTTCATCCAGCCCAATGTTTCTCATGATGTACTCTGCATATAAGTTAAATAAGCAGGGTGACAATATATAGCCTTGATGTCCTCCTGTCCCAATTAGGAACCAATCCTTTGTTCCACGTCTGGTTCTAACTGTTGCTTCCTGACCTGCATACAGATTTCTCAGAAGCAAGTAAGGTGGTCTGGTATTCCCATCTCTTGAAGAATTTTCCACAGTTTCTTGTGATCCACAAAGCCAAAGTCTTTGGCATTGTCAATAAAGCAGCAGTACGTGTTTTTCTGGAACTCTCTTGCTTTTTCAATGATCCAGCGGATGTTGGCAATTTGATCTCTGGTTCCTCTGCCTTTTCTAAATCCAGCTTGAACATTTGGAATTTCACAGTTCACATACTGTTGAAGCCTGGCTTGGGGAATTTTGGGGATTAATTTGCTAGCATGTGAGATGAGTGCAATTGGGTGGTAATTTGAACATTCTTTGGTATTGTCCTTCTTTGGGATTGGAATAAAAACACCTTTTCCAGTCCTGTGGAAAATATAAATTTATTATGTATAGTTGAACGTAATTTAAAAAACAAATTTAAGAACTAAAGTCACCTCATTAATTGACTTATAATGTGAATCTGGACCAAAGTACAATAGGCAAATAACCCAATAGCTCCCAATATATGCAAATATCATTGGCTTCAGATACACATGGGTAATTTGTTTAAGAGATAAACCTGTCAATCCAATAGAGAAGGAAGTGGCACCCCACTCCAGTATTCTTGCCTGGAAAAGTCCCTGGACAGAGCAGCGTGGTGGGCTATAGTCTATGAAGTCACAAAGTTGGACATGACTAAGCAACTAACACTTGGTTTCGTGTCAATCCAATGACAAACTATTAAGTTAGAACCTCTAGTTTCAAATTTTTAGTTTATATTTAAGTATAGTTGATTAACAATGTGTTAGTTGCAGGTGTACTGCAAAGTGATTCAAAATATATAAATATAGGTAGTTAGATAGATGTATATGTGTGTGTGTATGTATATATGTATACATACACACACACCTGTATCTATGTATCTATTTTTTCTCCATTTTTTTTCATTTAGGTTTTTACAAAATAGTGAGTAGAGTTCCCTGTGTTATATAGTATGTCTTGTTGACTATGTACTTTAAATATAGTAGCATATATTTGTCAATTTCAAATTTTTTATAATCAATTAAGCAAATATTAAGTACCTACTATGGACTAGGCACTGTTCTAAGTACTCAGGATGCATCAAAAAAGAAAGGAGGCCCAAACAAGCCTGGGCAAGAAAGAAAGAAATGAAATCCAAATTTTTTATTTTGAAGTTTCAAAATCAGATTTTGGATGTAAGTTAGCAAACATATTTGAAGGATGTTGTACTCCTCCAGATGCGTTCAGATGGCCTGGTTATGAATGGCGAAGAGGGGACTTTATAAAGTGAACATCCCTCTCTTCAAAGCAGTGGAAATATACACAACACGGATTATACACCATAGACTGAACTTAAACTCTACGCTGCAAAGAAAGGCACCAAAGTGACTGGTGGACCCCTGATTGGGAAGAGTTTGCTCTCAGAGTGACAGGGAATAATCCGTGCTACGTAGAAGAGTGACAGCTTAAGTAGAAATTGTATTTAATAAAATAAACATGTTTGCATTTCAAAAAGTAAAATCTCTATAACTGTATCCTAACAACTTCTCTTTTTTTGATTATTTCTTAACTAGTTTTTATTTGTATGTTTTTCTTGTTATTGCTTGTTTGTTTCTGGTCATGCTATGTGAACTGTGGGATCCTACTTTTACCAGGGACTGAATCTAAGCCCTAGGCGATGCAAGTCTGTAGTCCCAACCACTGGAAACCCAGGGAATCTCAGAACCATAATGAATTCTGAACTGGGCAATACGTAAATTTAAATACAATTTTCATAATGGTTAGTGATTTCCTGCCTGGACCTTACCCCTGAGTACTTTTATGTCAAAATCACCATACTTTTGATAAGCAATGTTCAGCTGGCCCTGAACCATAAAATTGTATTTATTTTCTATTCACCATTTAAAATAGAAAGCCATTTCATATTGTTATGATTATTTCCCAAGCTCACATTTTCTGTCCAAAAATTCCTCATAGCATTTTTTTCACCTCTCAATTTCTGAATGAATAAGTTTAAGAAGCTTAACAAAGGAGTTATCATGATATAAAATGAGCCAGGCCTTCAGTGCAAATAAGCAGGGCACAAAGATGACAATGACCACAGTGATGGGAAAGACACAGGTGAAGAGGACTTTGCCTCTCCCTTCCAACCTATAAGCCTCTATGCAGCACAGGCTGACCACATGGGAGACCACCAGGGCAAAAATATTCAACAGATCAATGAACCCACTGTTAGCAGCAAGAGAAGCCAAGGGTGTGACAGAGTCCATGCAGACAAGTTTCAATAAAGGGTTTAGATTACACATGGATGGTCTGTGACATGGGAGCCACAGACAGGCAGCAGCACTATGAAGAGAATCTGGGTGGTTGCAAGGACAATCCTATAGCTCCTATACCTGGAAGAGTAAGCCACATTCCTTCCTGTACTGTGAAACCATCATGTCACTCATGGTATGATGGTTTTGAAAGGTTGCTGCTACAAGCAGGGAACGACGCTGGGATTTGTGGCCTCCAGAGGAGAGGAATTAGATCCAGGGCCAGAGACAAGGCTTGATCACTCGGAGCTTTTTGTGTAGCAAGGTTTTATTACAATATAAAAGAGACAGTGAAATCTGACATAGACATCAGAAGGGGACAGATAGAGTGCCGCCTTGCTAGTTTTTAGCCAGAAGTTACATGCCTATTTGCAAGTTCCTAATTAGAGAAAGGAAATGCCTGAAAACAGAGAGAGTTGCGCCAGGCCCCTCAGCCACAAAATGCATTTTGAGATAGCATTGGCTTTTTCACTCTTCTCTTTCACTTTCATCAAGATGCTGCAAGTAGTTTAAAAAGAGAAAAACATATAATCAGAAAATATTAGTTACATATGCAATGGTAAAAAGATCTTTTTTTTTCCTTCCTTCTATTTTATTTTTAAAATTAGGAAAGTATTATAACACATTTACAGGAGACTTGGAAATACAGAACAAAGTTACATATAGTTCCAATGTGTGTGCGCTGTGTGCTCAGTCACTCTGCTGCTGCTGCTGCTGCTAAGTCGCTTCAGTCGTGTCCGACTCTGTGCCACCCCATAGACAGCAGCCCACCAGGCTCCCCCATCCCTGGGATTCTCCAGGCAAGAACACTGGAGTGGGTTGCCATTTCCTTCTCCAATGCATGAAAGTGAAAAGTGAAAGTGAAGTCACTCAGTCATGTCCAACTCTTAAAAGACCCCATGGACTGCAGCCTACCAGGCTCCTCCGTCCATGGGATTTTCCGGGCAAGAGTACTGGAGTGGGGTGCCATTGCCTTCTCCTGCTCAGTCACTCAGTCATGTCCAATTCTTTGTGACCTCATGGACTGTGTCCCATGAAGCTCATCTGTCCATGGGATTTTTCAGACAAGAGTACTGTAGTGGGTTGCCATGCCTTCCTCCAAGGGATCTTCCAAACCCGGGAATGGAATCCACATCTCCTGTGTCTCCTGCATTGCAGGCAGGGTTCTTTATCTGCTGAGCCATTAGGGAAGTTCATAGTTCCACTATATATTAGAATTATTTTTTAAGTATATAAATTAACATTGTTATTTGGAATTTCAATATCAAAACTCAAAAATTAATAACACACTCTAGTGAGTGGGTTCTTCACAGCAAATGGCCAAAGTATTGGAACTTCAGCTTCAACATCAAAAGAATAAAAAAATACAAATCAAATTAAACATATGGGAAAAAGTCCAAACTCAATTATATCAAAAGAGTGGTGGTTAAAATGTAAAATTAACTTTAATCAGATATCATAAATATTTATCAGTGACTGGTCTTGAGAATGTGGACAAAGACTTCTCACAGACAGTGTACAGGACTGTAGCTGTTAGAACAACCTCAAGAATGGTAGTTTGGCAATAACTATCAATTTCAATATTTTTAATGCATATACTACTTTACCACTAATTCAAATACCATAGCTACAATTCTATGCCTGTGAACTATATTTGTACATACTCAAAACCGTATGTTCATTGGAAAATTATTTGTCACAGAAAAATTTAGCAGCCAATGTTATGACCAATCTAGATAGCATATTCAAAAGCAGAGACATTACTTTGCCAACAAAGGTTCGTCTAGTCAAGGCTATGGTTTTTCCTGTGGTCATATATGGATATGAGAGTTGGACTGTGAAGAAGGCTGAGCACCAAAGAATTGATGCTTTTGAAACGTGGTGTTGGAGAAGACTCTTGAGAGTCCCTTGGACTGCAAGGAGATCCAACCAGTCCTTTCTGAAGGAGATCAGCCCTGGGATTTCTTTGGAGGGAATGATGCTGAGGCTGAAGCTCCAGTACTTTGGCCACCTCATGCGAAGAGTTGACTCATTGGAAAAGACTCTGATGCTGGGAGGGATTGGGAGCAGGAGGACAAGGGGATGACAGAGGATGAGATGGCTGGATGGCATCACTGACTCGATGGACGTGAGTCTGAGTGAACTCCGGGAGTTGGTGATGGATAGGGAGGCCTGGCGTGCTGCAATTCATGGGGTCACAAAGAGTCGGACAGGACTGAGCGACTGATCTGATCTGATCTGGTCATATTAATTTTAATTTTATCATATAAAATTATGAGGAGTATTGTGCATCATAAGAAAGGTTATGAGATTTATAACCTTTATAGATATATATATAAAGATATATATATATATAAAACTCCTACAAAAACATTTTTCCAAGACATTGCATAGTAAAAGCAAGGATTATATACAAAGAAAGTAACAATATCCGTATGTTAAACACATTTGCATTTGCAAAGATTATTGCCAAATGAAAATTAATAAATAAAATTAGGGTTTACATTTATGAAGACTAGAAAATGCTGGGAGAAAAATAAGAAATTTGGAAATTTATTTGAGACTTAATCCTATATTGTTTGGGCTTCCCTGATAGCTCAGTTGGTAAAGAAACCGCCTGCAATGCAGGAGATCTCAGTTCAATTTCTGGGGTGGGAAGATCCACTGGAGAAGGGATATGCTACCTACTCCAGTATTCTTGGGCTATCCTTGTGTCTCAGCTGGTAAAGAATCTGCCTGCAACGCGGGAGAGCTGGGTTTGTTTCTTGGGTTGGGAAGATCCCCTGGAGAAGGGAAAGGCTACCCACTCCAGTATTCTGGCCTGGTGAATTCCATGGACTATACAGTCCATGGTGTTGCAAAAAGTCCGTCATGACTGAGCAAATTTCACTTTCTTTCAATCCTATATTGTTTGGTTTCCATATATGCTGTTAATTAATTCATATTTTACTTTGAATTTTCTTGTAAACAGTAAAATATTTCAGTTAAAATTTTGGGGCATAATGTGATGCAAATATAGCAAAGAAGACAATCTATATAAAATTACAATTTTTAAGTTATATAAATAAACAAGCTCACTTAAATGACAAGAATTTAAATAAATATTACTCTGTGTCTGAACAAGAGTAAAAAAGATGAAAGCATAAATGATCAAAAATCAGTGTAACTATATAATAGTAACCTTGCAAGTTAATTACGTATTATTATCTTGCTGCATAGGCATTAAATCTTGCTAGCTACAGTGATAAATAGGTATTTATAGGCTTTATACTCTAATAGAGAGGGAAACTGTCTTAACAGCACAGTTGTACAATTATCTTTAATTATAATTATAATAAAGTTTTTGCAAAAAAGAGAAATCAGCATCAAATTTTAAAATGACTTCTGCATTCTAAGGAAATGGACCCTGATGTCAAAAGACTCCCTTCATGGTGGATGATGTACTTATTTAATATGAGATATGATGTTTCTTCTCCAGAGCTTCTTCATAGCATTAGTTAACTCAGAGTTTCTTAGACTGTAGATTAATGGGTTCAGCATGGGACTTATGACTGTATATAACACACTCAATAATTTGTCAATGGGGAAGGTCTTAGCAGGTCTTGCATTTATGAAAATACAGGGAACAAAGAAGCAGACAACCACAGTGATGTGGGGACCCCAGGTCTGGAGGGCTTTCCGCCTCCCTTCCTGACTCAGGTTCTTCAGAGAGTGCAGGATGACTCCATAGGAGATGAGTAAGAGCAGGAACACTATAGTGCAGATCAGTCCCCCATTGGCCAGCACTAAGATGCCAGTGACATAGGTGTCAGTACAGATAAGTTCCAATAAAGGGTACATGTCACACATATAGTGATCAATGACATTTGGGCCACAAAATGGGAGCCAATAAATAGTGCTAAGTTGAATTACTGAGTGCAGAAAACCTCCAACCCAGGACACCACTAGCAACACAACACACACCCTCTGCCTCATGATCACCAAGTAGTGCAAGGGCTTACAGATGGCCACATAGCGGTCATAGGCCATCACCAGCAGAAGGAAGACGCCTGATCCAGCAAAAAGGTGCTCTGCAAACAGTTGGGTCATGCAAGATTCAAAGGATATGTATTTTTCCCCAAATAACAACTCTGAAATCAATCTGGGGGTGATAGAAGTGAAGTGACATCCATACAGGATAAGCTAGCAAGAAAAAAGTACATCGGTGAGTTCAGGGTCTCACTGACAGCTATAGTCACTATAATAAGAAGGTTGCCCACCAGAGTCAAAAGGTAGATGAACAGGAACAAAACAGAAAGGACTTTCTGCTCCTTTGGATTCTGTGTGAGGCCCAGAAGGACAAAGTACGTTACATTATTTCTTGATTCCATCCAATCTGGACAGGAGATTACTTCACATACTAAAGCAGTTTACTTTAAAAAAAAAAAAAAAAAAAGAGGGATAACACTTAAAGGGGGAAAATGATCAAATGTAGAAGAATTTTTATTTATTTATTCATTCATTGGAAGAATGTCAATAGAACATCTATTTGTGTCTAATGTGTCATAGAAATTTTGATTACCAAGTGGAATAAGGCATAGTTGTTTTTTGTTTTTTTGTTGTTTAACCTCAGTGATATGACATGGAACAACAACAACAAAAAAATTCCTGACACATGTATGAAGTTGCATTAAATTCACACATGGCTGAGGAGTCAGAATATAGGAGTATATCAAGTGAGTGTCACAGAAGTCTTTTAAGAGGAAGTAATGCTTAAGATGAGTGTAAAAAATAATTGAAAGTATAAAGAAATAAATCCATGAAAAGGTGCAGCATTTATAAAGACACAAAGTATAATACATGAAACACACTCAAGGTAATACACATAATCAGTGTGGGTAGATGAATGTGTGAATAGATGAATTCCTTATCCTGAATTGTCTCTAACCTCACTGACACTTCTTTGGTCTGTACGTGGTTATTTCCCTTTTTTGATCAATAAATTAGACTGCAGCAGTCTAATTTTGTATCTCCAGGCCTTACCTTTCCCCTAAATTTCAAAAGTTTATTTGCACCATCTCTAATTTTGAAATCCAACTGAATAGCAATTTAATATTTATAAAACATAACTTTTAAATTCTCCACAATAAACATGAGCATTTTCTAAATATAATTTAAAGAGCATTCCTTATTTATCCCACTAAATATTATAATTTTCATGTTAGTGTTCAGAAACAAAATTTCAGTGCTCTTTACTCATTTGTCACTCTCATGAAACTTAAATAAATCGTACTAACCCTACTTTCAGAATATATCACAAATTTGATCATTCACTATTTCTTAATTTCTTCCTGTTGCACAGTAACAGCCTCCTGCTAAGTCTCTCCACATTTATACTGGCCTCAAAAGTCAGTTCTCCTGCTGCAAACTAAACAGTCCTTTTGAACCTTCTTCTGATAACATCACTCTACTTCTCCAAACTCCTACAGTATATTCCAATCACTCACTCATAGTTTAATAGAACACACTTAATATTTACAGTAGCAAGAACTGTAATCCTTATTTCATAAGTGAAGAACTTAAGGTTCAGAATATCTAATTCATTTTCTCAAGTACACATTTTTAAGTCATATACCTAGAATTGAATTTGTTTGATTGAATGTAAAGTAATTTATTTTCTTATATAAGAAATAAGGTCTCACAACTGTCAGCTTGGTTCCCACTATTTAATGTTAGTCTTACCTTCTGGAGGCTTGTTCAGAACCTGAAGAATAACTTGAAGTTACTCAGAAACACTTGGAATTATTTTTCATCCAGTTTGATAAAGAGGACAAAAGGCCACTTTATTACTTGAGCATATAGTTTATTTGACTGTCCATCCATTTGCTTCATGGAGTCTTCTGATTATTCAGGTCATTTTAAATGCAGTGTAGATTATTTGAAGGCAATTCCACGGTGCACACACTGAAAAACAAGTTTATTGCTTTGGGAAATATATCAAAATGTCCAGCATATACTACATACACATAGAAGAAATCAACTAGTTATGTGGCAGGGAAATTGTTCAAAAGTAACTTCTTTATTCCTAACTTCAAAAATATAAATAGTATTTGACTGTCCACTTCTTTTCACTCTGTCATATTAACATGACCAAACTAGTTGAGTACTTGAAAGACTTTCCTGTGATTCCTTTTAAGTCACGCTATAAATCTAAGAATGAGCCACCTTAAAATTTTATGGCAGTTACTAAGCGAATAGCATCTTCTTCCTTTTAGGGGTGAAGATCACAGGCTATTTCACCCCTTCCAGCTGCAATTATCACTGGGTCTTGGAATGTGTCCAAGGCTGATTCTTGTGTAATTAATTCAGTGGGATTTTCCTCAAAGGTTTTAAAGAACATCTATAGGGGGTTCATCGAAAAAGCAAGAGAGTTCCAGAAAAACATCTATTTCCACTTTATTGACTATGCTAAAGCCTTTGACTGTGTGATCACAATAAACTGTGGAAAACTCTTAAATAGATGGAAATATCAGACCACCTGAGCTGCCTCTTGAGAAACCTGCATGCAGGTCAGGAAGCAACAGTTAGAACTGGACATGAAACAACAGGCTGGTTCCAAATAGGAAAAGGAGTACATCAAGGCTGTATATTGTCACCCTGCTTATTTAACATATGCAGAGTACATCACAAGAAATGCTGGGCTGGAAGAAGCTCAAGCTGGAATCAAGATTGCCAAGAGAAATATCAATAACCTCAGATATGCAGATGACACCACCCTTATGGCAGAAAGTGAAGAAGAACTAAATAGCCTCTTGATGAAAGTGAAAGAGGAGAGTGAACAAGTTGGCTTAAAATTCAACATTCAGAAAACTAAGATCATGGCATCTGGTCCCATCACTTCAAGGCAAATAGATGGGGAAACAGTGGAAACAGGGTCAGACTTTATTTTTTGGGTCTCCAAAATCACTGCAGATGGTGATTGCAGCGATGAAATTAAAAGATGCTTACTCCTTGGAAGGAAAGTTATGATCAACCTAAACAGCATATTAAAAAGCAAAGACATGACTTTGTTAACAAAGGTCTGTCTAGTCAAAGCTATGGTTTTTCCAGTAATTGTGTATGGATGTGAGAGTTGGACTATAAAGAATGCTGAGCACCAAAGAATTGATGTTTTTGAATTGTGGTGTTATGAAAGACTCTTAAGAGTCTCTTGGATTGCAAGGAGATCCAACCAGTCCATCCTAAAGGAGATCAGTCCTGGGTGTTCCCTGGAAGGAGTGATTTGAAGCTGAAACTCCAGTCCTTTGGCCACCTGATGCGAAGAGCTGACTCATTGGGAAAGGCTCTGATGCTGGGAGGGATTGGGGGCAGGAGAGAAGGGGACGACAGAGGATAAGATGGCTGGATGGCATCGCCAACTCCACAGACATGGTTTTGGGTGGACTCCAGGAGTTGGTGATGGACAGGGAGGCCTGGCGTGCTGCAGTTCATGGGGTCTCCAGGAGTCGGACAAGACTGAGTGACTGAATGGAACTGAACTCTTAGGGGCTTTCCTGGTGGCTCAGTTATGAAGAATTCACTTGCCAATGCATAAGATGCAAGTTTGTCCCCTAGTTTGGTTTATGATATGAACATGAACTATAGCATGATAGCCACCGTGTCTAGCTTTAGATACACCTGGGTTTAAAAGGTAAATGTGTCAATTTAATTACAAAAAAACTAAATTAATATTTCTATTTTTTAATAATTCATTTATTACTTCAATTGGAGGATGATAGCCTCTGCTGCATACTTGTGTCCCCTCCCTCCTGAACCCCTCACCCTTTCCCCGCTGATCCACCCCTCCAGGTTGGCACAGAGCACTGAATTGGGTGCCCTGTGTCTTACATCAAACTCCCTCTGGTTGTCTGTTTTACACACGGTAAAGGTGTGCGTTTCAATGCTATTCTCTCAAGTCATCCCACTCTCTCCTTCTTCCACTGAGTCCAAACATCTGTTCTTTACAACTGTCTCCTTTGCTGCCCTTCACATAGGATCATCAGTACTATCTTTCTAGATTCCATATATATACTTTAATACATAATATCTATTTCTGACTTACTTCATGCTTATAATAGGCTCTAGCTTAATCAACCTCATTAGAACTGACTTAAATGTGTTCCTTTTTATAACTGAGTAATTATTCCATTGGGTATATATACTACAACGTTCTTAACCATTCATCTGCCAGTGAACATCTAGGAGTCCAATGACATAATTACTAAATTAAAATTTCTACTTTTTACTATTAAATATTTATTTTATATTGGATTATAGCTGACTAACAACATTAGCTTCAGGTGTTCAGCAAAGTGAGTGAGTTGCACATATACACGTACCTATTATTTTTCAAATTCTTTTCCCATTTAGGTTATTATAGGATGTTGAATAGAATTTCCTGTGCTATATATGGTAGATCCTGGTTGGTTATCAATTTTAAATATACTAGGGTGTATTGTCAATACCCAAGTATTATGTAATCAACTCAACCAACATTGAGTATCTACCATAGGCCAGGCATTGTTCTAAGTACTCAGGACTCATCAATAAACAAAGCAGACCTGAAATAAGTTTGGAGTCTGAAAATCAGATTTTAGGTGCAAGATAACAAACATTTTTGAAGTATTTTGTGCTCCTCCAGACTAGCTCAGATTGCCTGGTTATTCAGGGGAGGAGGGCATTTTATAATATGAAACTTCCTCCCTACAAAGCAGTGGGAATATACACCCAAATTACACACCACAGATTGGACTTCAACTCCACTCTGCAGAGACACCAAAGTGACTGATGAAACACTGAGTGTGGTGGGTTTACCCTCAGAGTGACAGGGAATAAATTATGCTATGTGGAAACATGATGACTTAACTAGAAACTGCAATGAGTCATAGTAAAATAAACATTTGCATTTCAAAAAAACTTTCGAACTGTATTATAACAAACTCTTTTTTTCAATATTCCATGCCTACTTTTTTGTCTGTCCGTTTGTCTGTTTTGGTGTGGCTTTTTTATGTGTGTGGCTGTGTGGTATACCTTGTGGGATTCTAGTCCTTCTACCAGGGGCTGAACATAGGCCTGGGCAATGAAAGTGTGTAGTCCCAACCTCTGGACTGGCAGGGAATTTCCAAGTCCTAACTAATTCTGACAGTAAATAAAAGTTAACTACCAACTGAGTAATACATAAACCTAAACATAATGTTATAATGGTAAATCACTCTCTACCTGGAACTTGCCTCTGTGTGGCTATATGTCAAAAACAACATGCTTTTGTTAAGTAGTGTACAGTTGTCTTCAATCATAAAATTTTATTTTCTCATATAGATCAATGGAATAAAATAGAAAGCTCAGAGATAAATCCACAGACCTATGGACACATTATCTTTGACAAAGGAGGCAAGACTATGCAATGGACAAAAGACAATCTCTTTAACAAGTGATGCTGGGGAAACTGGTCAACCTTTTGTAAAAGAATGAAACTAGAACACTTTCTAACACCATGCAAAAAAAATAAACTCAAAATGGATTAAAGATCTAAATGTAAGACCAGAAACTTTAAGACTCCTAGAGGAAAACATAGGCAAAACACTCTCTGACATAAATCACAGCAGGATCCTCTGTGACCCACCTCCCAGAGTAATGGAAATAAAGGTAAAAATTAACAAATGGGACCTAATTAAACTTAAAAGCTTTTGCACAATGAAGGAAACTATAAGCAAGTTAAAAAGACAGCCTTCAGAATGGGAAAAAAATAATAGCAAATGAAGCAACTGACAAACAACTAATCTCAAAAACATACAAGCAATTCATGCAGCTCCATACCAGAAGAATAAATGGCCCTATCAAAAAATGGGCCAAAGAACTAAGCAGACATTTCTCCAAAGAAGACATACAGAGGGCTAACAAACACGTGAAAAGATGTTCAGCATCACTACTGTCAGAGAAATGCAAACCTAAATCACAGTGAGGTACCATTTCACACCAGTCAGAATGGCTGCTATCAAAATGTCTACAAACCATAAATGCTGGAGAGAGTGTGGAGAAAAGGGAACCCTCTTACACTGTTGGTGGGAATGCAAACTAGTACAGCCACTATGGAGAACAGTGTGGAAATTCCTTACAAAACTGGAAATAGAACTGCCATATGACCCAGCAACCCCACTGCCGGGCATACACACCGAGGAAATCAGAATTGAAAGAGACGCATATACACCACTATTCATCACAGCATTGTTTACAATAGCTAGGACATAGAAGCAACCTAGATGTCCATTGGCAGACAAATGGATAAGAAAGCTGTGGTACATATACACAATGGAATATTACTCAGCTATTAAAAAGAATGCATTTGAATCAGTTCTAATGAGGGTGGATGAAACTGGAGGCTATTATACAGAGTGAAGTAAGCCAGAAAGAAAAACACTAATAAAAGATATTGATATATATATATGGAATTTAGAAAGATGGTAACAATGACCCTATATGCAAGACTGCAAAAGAGGCACAGATGTAAAGAACAGACTTTTGGACTCTGTGAGACAAGGTGAGGGTGGGATGATTTGAGAGAATAGCATTGAAACATGTACATTACCATATATGAAATAGATCGCCAGTCCAGTGTCGATGCATGAGACAGGGTGCTCAGGGCTGGTGCACTGGGAGAACCCTGAGGGATGGGATGGGAAGGGAAATGGCAGCGGGGTTCAGGATGGGGAACACATGTACACCCTTGGCTGATTCATGTCAAAGTATGGCAAAAACCACTTCTATATTATATAGTAATTTACTATATTGTAAAGTAGTTAGCTATCAGTTAAAATAAATAAATATATTAAAAATAAAATAAAAATTGTATTTTCTCTTTTCCATTTTAAAAACAAACTCACTTTTTATTGTTATGATTATTTCCCAAAGACACTTTATCATCCCAGAACTTCCTCATAGCATTTTCACGTCTAAATTTCTGAGCTTGAAGTTTAAGAAGTTTAACAAGGGCCTTATCATGATATAAAATGTACCCAAGCCTTGGATACAAATGCACAAATAAGCAGGGCACAAAAACTAAGATGACCACAGTGATGTGAGAGACACAGGTGGAAAGAATTTTGCATCTCCCCTCCAAGCTATCTCTCTAGGGAGGACAATGACCACATAGGAGACCAACAAGGGAAAATATTTTAATGGATAAATGAAGCAATGATTGGCAGCAACAGAGACCAAGGATATGAATTCCATGCAGACAAGTTTCAACAAAGGGTTAAGACACACAAGAATGGTCTTTGACATTGAACCACAGACAGGCAGCCATACTATGAAGATCTGTGTATTTGCAAGTACAACCCTCCAGCTCCTATTACTTGAAAGAGGAAGCCACAATCCTGTCACTCATGATGGTTTCACAGTCTGGGGCTTTGCAGATGGCCACATAGTGCTCATTGGCAACCACTATGGGCAGGAAGATCTCAGCAGCAAAAGATGTTCAGCAAAGACGTGAGTCCTGGACTTACTGAAGGAGATGATTCCTTTCTTACAGCAGGTGTCAGTTGGTATTTCAGGTATCATAGATGA
The DNA here is from genome assembly GCF_055505025.1 of Bos grunniens. Classification (NCBI taxonomy): domain Eukaryota; kingdom Metazoa; phylum Chordata; class Mammalia; order Artiodactyla; family Bovidae; genus Bos; species Bos grunniens. Next base: position 78,822,854 of record NC_141179.1, on the reverse strand, counting down.
AGAACAGGACATGTCCACAAGGACAGAAACACAAGCAGGAACTGTAATTCCTGCTTTACCCAAATTTACAAAAGGTGACTTTTAACTGAAAACATCTTTTCATACCTGGGTCACAGTTTTATATTCTAAAGACTCAACTCCTCTAAAATGACCCTTCTTAAAAAGAATCTTGTGAGAAGGCAATGACAAGCCACTCCAGTACTCTTGCCTACAAAATCGCATGGACGGAGGAGCCTGGTAGGCTGCAGTCCATGGGGTCGCGAAAAGTCGGACACGACTGAGTGACTTCACTTTCACTTTTCACTTTCACGCAACGGAGAAGGAAATGGCAACCCACTCCAGTGTTCTTGCCTGGAGAACCCCAGGGACGGATAGACCCTGATGGCCTACTGTCTACGGGGTCGCACAGAGTCAGACACGACTGAAGCGACTTAGCAGCAGCAGCAGCAAAAAGAATTTTATTGACAATAACAATGGAATATTATTTTGTGAAGAAACCATTTTAAATTTATTTTAACTTCATTTTAAACTCAGAGGAGGCAATGGAAACCCACTCCAGTACTCTTGCTTGAAAATTCCATGGACTAAGGAGCCTGGTAGGCTGCAGTCCATGGGGTCGGGAAGAGTCAGGCACGACTGAGCAACTTCACTTTCACTCTTCACTTTCATGCATTGGAGAAGGAAATGGCACCCCACTCCAGTGTTCTTGCCTGGAGAATCCCAGGGACGGGGGAGCTTGGTGGGCTGACATCTATGGGGTCGCACAGAGTCGGACATGACTGAAGTGACTTAGCAGCAGCAGCATTTTAAACTACATTATTTATCTTATTTATATTCAATTTATTATTTTGTATGTAATAAATTGGAACAGAGATATACAAGCCTAGGCATACCTCTGAAAAAGAATAGTAATGAGGGACTGCTAGTCTCTTTACTCATCAAAATGTGTTATATATCATAGCAATCGTATTATGTGCCAATCTGCACATGAATAAAGAGATCAATGAAAAAGAATAGAGTCTTGAATTAGATCCAAATACATTGGACTTCAGGATACAATAGTCAGGATTTTAAATCAATGGCAAAAATATATTTACTTGACCATTTAAAAGAAACCTAAAATTTAGAGAAACAACTAAAAATTCAATCCATATTTACCTCCAATAGCAAAATTAATTCAATACAAATCAAAAGTTTCCATATGACATCAAAAATGTTTTAAAAATTAACATAGGCAAAACACTCTCCGAAATACATCATAGCAGAATCCTCTATGATCCACCTCCCAGAATACTGGAAATAAAAGCAAAAATAAACAAATGGGGTCTAATTAAAATTAAAAGCTTCTGCACAACAAAAGAAACTATAAGCAAGGTGAAAAGACAGCATTCAGAATGGGAGAAAATAATAGCAAATGAAGCAACTGACAAACAACTAATCTCAAAAATATACAAGCAACCCCTGCAGCTCAATTCCAGAAAAATAAACGACCCAATCAAAAAATGGGCCAAAGCACTAAATAGACATTTCTCCAAAGAAGACATACATATGGCTAACAAACACATGAAAAGATGCTCAACATCACTCATTATCAGAGAAATGCAAATCAAACCACAATGAGGTACCATTTCACACCAGTCAGAATGGCTGCGATCCAAAAGTCTATGGGCAATAAATGCAGGAGAGGGTGTGGAGAAAAGGGGACCCTCTTACACTGTTGGTGGGAATGCAAACTATTACAGCCACTATGGAGAACAGTGTGGAGATTCCTTAAAAAACTGGAAATAGAACTGTCATACGACCCAGCAATCCCAATGCTGGGCATACACACCGAGGAAACCAGAATTGAAAGAGACATGTCTACCCCAATGTTCATCTCACCACTGTTTATAATAGCCAGGACATGGAAGCAACCTAGATGTCCATCAGCAGATGAATGGATAAGAAAGCTGTGGTACATATACACAATGGAGTATTACTCAGCCATTAAAAAGAATACATTTGAATCGGTTCTAATGAGGTGAATGAAACTGGAGCCTATTATACAGAGTGAAGTAACCCAGAAAGAAAAACACCAATACAGTATACTAATGCATATATATGGAATTTAGAAACATGGTAATGACAACCATGTATGCGAGACAGCAAAAGAGACACAGATGTATAGAACAGTCTTTTGGACTCTGTGGGAGAGGGAGAGGGTGGGATGATTTGGGAGAATGGCATTAAAACATGTATAATATCATATAAGAAATGAATCACCAGTCCAGGTTCAATGCAGGATACAGGAAGCTTGGGGCTGGTGCACTGGGATGACCCAGAGGGATGGTATGGGGAGGGAGGTGGGAGGGGGTTCAGTGGCAGATGCATGTTGATGTATGACAAAACCAATACAATATTGTAAAGTAAAAATAATAATAATAATAAAATAAATACTAAAAAAGAATTAAAAAATTGTCACAAGTGAAATGAAAAAATTCTTCATAAGCAATATACAAAAAACCTGAATATAAAGTATAAAAATATTACATGCAAAAAGCACTCTACATAGGATAAAATTTAAGAACATATAACCAGAAAACATTAATTATATATACAATGTAAAAGATCATTTCTTTAATATATAATCTCATAAAAATCAAAAATTGAGTGCAATAAAGACATACATATAAAATATCTACCAAAAAATAAATATGACTCAAGTTAAATGTATTGAATGATGCTGAGCTAAATTATATAAATAGTGTAGCAAGGTATAAAAATAACTTTAATCAGGAGCAGGAGCTAAGATGGTGGAGGAGTAGGATGGGGAGAACACTTTCTCCCACACAAATTCAGCAAAAGAACATTTAAACGCTGAGTAAATTCCACAAAACAACTTCTGAATGCCAGCAGAGGACATCAGGCACCCAGAAAAGCAACCCAAGTCTTCGAAATGAGGTAGGAAAAAATATAAAAGACAAAAAAAGAGACAAGAGGGAGGGCCGGAGTTCCATCCCAGGAAGGGAGTCTTAAAAAGAGAGAAGTTTCCAAACACCAGGAAACCTTCTCACTGCCGAATCTGTGCCAAGCCTTGGAAGCACAGAGGGCAACATAACAGGGAGAAAAAATAAATAAACAATTAAAACCTGCAGATTGCGAACCCTACGGTAACTCCCCCAGCGGAGAAGCAGGGCAGATGCCTGCACACGCCACTAGCAAGCGGGGGCTGGGCAGGGAGGTGCGGCGCGGGCTGCATCGCTTAGAGTAAAGATCTGGCCTAAATACCCCAAGCGCTATGTGAGTGAAATAATTTGGGCTAGCAAACCAGACTGTGGGATATCTACTAGGCAAAAAGCCAGCCCTAACCTAAGACACCACCAGGCCCGCACACAGAACAAAGGACTAAACACAGATAGCCGGCTGCAGACCATCCCCCTCCAGTGACAGGCAGCCAGAGCCAGAAGAGGGCAATCGCAGCCCCAGGGAGACATTATCTATAAAACTGTAAGCAGGGTATTTTGCTAACTAAGATTTCTTGGGGGTCTGGACGGTCAACATCTGCCTGAGAAGGTGTGCCAGTTGTACACCTAGATAACCAAGCGGCGGGAAGGCGATAAGTCGCAGCAATCGCGCTCGCCAGACACCTCATCACCTGAGCTGCTCGGACCTGGGAAGGGCACAAAACGCAGGCCCAACCGAGTCTGCACCTCTGAGGACTACCCGAGTGCCTGAACCTGAGCAGCTAGGACCTGGGAGGTGCAAGCAGCCCAGGGCTGGCCACAGATGCCGCTGGAGCAACCTAGAGCCTGAGCAGTGTGGGCAGGGAGGCTACTCGTGCCGTGAGCGGGGGCAGACCCAGTGTGGCTGAGGCACTGCGAGCACACGCCAGTGTTATTTGTTTGCAGCATCCCTCTCTCCCCACAGCGCAACTGAACAAGTGAGCCTAAAAAAAAAAAAAGTGTCCACCACCGTCCCCTTTGTGTCAGGGCAGAAACCAGACACTGAAGAGACCAGCAAACAGAAGAAACTATAACAGAAGGAACCGCCTTGGAAGCTACAGGCAATAGATTAAACCCTGTGGTTAGTACCGACTACATAGGAAGGGGCCTATAGATCTTGAAAAATATAAGTCGGACCAAGGAACTAGCCGAAAATGAACTGATTCCACAATACTCTCAACAAAACCAGAGAAAGTTCTAGATATATTTTTACTATCTTTACGATCATTCTTTCTTTCTTTTTTTTTTTAATTTTTAAAAGAAATTTAGGTCCTCTATTATTCCTTTAATTTTCACTCTTATAATCTACATTTACTTTGCCAAAAAAAAAAGATCCTATTTTTTTAAAGCAAACTTCATATATATAATTTTTATAATTTTTGTGACCTTTTTTTCCTTCTTTTCTTTAACATTGTATTTTTGAAATTCCAATCTCTACTCTAGATTTTTAATTTTAGCTTTTTGGTATTTGTTATCAATTTTGTACCTATATTTTCGTTTATAATTTTTGTGACTTTTTTTTCCCCTCTTTTTCTTTCTCTTCTTTTTTTATATAACATTGTATATCTGAAATTCCAAACTCTATTCTAGATTTTTAATTTATGCTTTTTGGTATTTGTTATCAATTTTGTACCTATATTTTCTTTTATAACTTTTGCAACTTTGTTAGATTTTGGGGTTTTTTTCTCTCTTTCTTTTTCTTCTTTTTTTTTAACATTGTATTTCTGAAATTCCAAACTCTACTCTAGATTTTTAACTTCTGCTTTTTGGTATTTGTTAACAATTTTGTACCTATATTTTCTTTATAATTTTTGCGACTTTGTTTGTTTTTGTTTGCTTGTTTTTCTCTCTTTCTTTTCCTTCTTCTTTTCTTTAACATTGTATTTTTGAAATTTGAAACTCTACTCTAGATTTTTAATTTTTGCTTTTATGTATTTGTTACCAATTTTGTACCTTTAAGAACCCAATCTTCAGTACCCATTTTTCACTAGGGAGCGAGATTACTGGCTTGACAGCTCTGTCTCCCTTTGGACTCTCCTTTTTCTCCACCAGGTCGCCTGTGTCTCCTCCCTAACCCCTCTCTACTCTACCCAACTCTGTGAATTTCTTTGTGTTCCAGACGGTGGAGAACACTTAGGGAACTGATTACTGGCTGGATCTGTCTCCCTCCTTTTCATTCCCCCCATTTATACTCCTGGCCACCTCTGTCTCCTTCCTCCTTCTTCTCTTCTCTGTATAACTCCACGAACAACTCTGAGCAGTCCAGTTGTGGAGTGCACATAAGGAAGTGATTACTGGCTAGCCCACTCTCTCCTCTATTGATTCCACCTCATCTCATTCGGGTCACCTCTAACTCCCTCCTCCTCTTCTCTTCTCCATGTAACGCTGTGAACCTCCGTGGGTGACCCTCACAGTGGAAAAACTTTTCATCTTTAACCTAGATGTTTTATCAATGGTGCTGTACACAAAGAGAAGTTTTGAAACTACTGTAAAAATAAGACCGATAACTGGAAGCAGGAGGCTTAAGTCCAAACCCTGACACCAGGGAACACCTGACTCCAGGGATCATTAATTGACAGGAGCTCATCAAACGCCTCCATACCTACACTGAAACCAAGCACCACACAAGAGCCAACAAGTTCCAGGGCAAGACATACCAAGCAAATTCTCCAGCAACACAGGAACACAGCCCTGAGCTCCAAGACACAGGCTGCCCAAAGTCACCCCAAAACCATAGACATCTCATAACTCATTACTGGACACTTCAGTGCACTCCAGAGAGAAGAAATGCAGCTCCACCCACCAGAACACCGACACAAGCTTCCCTAACCAAGAAACCTTGACAAGCCACCTGTACAAACCGAGATACAGTGAGGAAATGCCACAATAAAGACAACTCCACAAACTGCCAGAATACAGAAAGGACACCCCAAACTCAGCAATTTAAAAAAGATGAAGAGACAGAGGAATAGCCAGCAGATAAAGGAACAGGATAAATGCCCACCAAACCAAACAAAAGAGGAAGAGATAGGGAATCTACCTGATAAAGAATTCCGAATAATGATAGTGAAATCGATCCAAAATCTTGAAACTAAAATGGAATCACAGATAAATAGCCTGGAGACAAAGATTGAGAAGATGCAAGAAAGGTTTAACAAGGACCTAGAAGAAATAAAAGAGAGTCAATATATAATGAATAATGTAATAAATGAAATTAAAAACACCCTGGAGGCAACAAATAGTAGAATAACAGAGGCAGAAGATAGGATTAGTAAATTAGAAAATAGAATGGTAGAAATAAATGAATCAGAGAGGATAAAAGAAAAACGAATTAAAAGAAATGAGGACAATCTCAGAGACCTCCAGGACAATATTAGACGTTACAACATTCGAATCATAGGGGTCCCAGAAGAAGACAAAAAGAAAGACCATGAGAAAATACTTGAAGAGATAATAGTTGAAAACTTGCCTAAAATGGGGAAGGAAATAATCACCCAAGTCCAAGAAACCCAGAGAGTCCCAAACAGGATAAACCCAAGGAGAAACACCCCAAGACACATATTAATCAAATTAACAAAGATCAAACACAAAGAACAAATATGAAAAGCAGCAAGGGGAAAAGAACAAATAAAACACAATGGAATTCCCATAAGGATAACCACTGATCTTTCAATAGAAACTCTTCAAGCCAGGAGGGAATGGCAAGACATACTTAAAGTGATGAAAGAAAATAACCTACAGCCCAGATTATTGTACCCAGCAAGGATCTCATTCAAATATGAAGGAGAAATCAAAAGCTTCTCAGACAAGCAAAAGCTGAGAGAATTCAGCACCACCAAACCAGCTCTCCAACAAATACTAAAGGATATTCTCTAGACAAGAAACACAAAAACAGTGTATAAATTTGAACCCAAAACACTAAAGTAAATGGCAACGGGATCATACTTATCAATAATTACCTTAAACGTAAATGGGTTGAATGCCCCAACCAAAAGACAAAGACTGGCTGAATGGATACAAAAATAAGACCCCTACATATGCTGTCTACAAGAGACCCAAATCAAAACAGGGGACACATACAGACTGAAAGTGAAGGGCTGGAAAAAGACTTTCTATGCAAATAGGGACCAAAAGAAAGCAGGAGTAGCAATACTCATATCAGATAAAATAGACTTTAAACAAAGGCTGTGAAAAGAGACAAAGACAGTCACTACATAATGATCAAAGGATCAATCCAAGAAGAAGATATAACAATTATAAATATATATGCACCCAACACGGGAGCACCGCAATATGTAAGACAAATGCTAACAAGTATGAAAGGAGAAATTAACAATAACACAATAATAGTGGGAGACTTTAATACCCCACTCACACCTATGGATAGATCAACTAAACAGAAAATTAACAAGGAAACACAAACTTTAAATGATACAATAGACCAGTTAGACCTAATTGATATCTATAGGACATTTCATCCCAAAACAATGAATTTCACCTTTTTCTCAAGTACACATGGAACCTTCTCCAGGATAGGTCATATCCTGGGCCATAAATCTAGCCTTGGAAAATTCAAAAAAATAGAAATCATTCCAAGCATCTTTTCTGACCACAATGCAGTAAGATTAGATCTCAATTACAGGAGAAAAACTATTAAAAATTCCAACATATGGAGGCTGAACGACACGCTGCTGAATAACCAACAAATCACAGAAGAAATCAAAAAAGAAATCAAAATTTGCACAGAAACGAATGAAAATGAAAACACAACAACCCAAAATCTGTGGGACACTGTAAAAGCATTCCTAAGGGGAAAGTTCATAGCAATACAGGCATACCTCAAGAAACAGGAAAAAAGTCAAATAAATAACCCAACTCTACACCTAGAGCAACTAGAAAAGGAAGAAATGAAGAACCCCAGGGTTAGTAAAAGGAAGGAAATCTTAAAAATTAGGGCAGAAATAAATGCAAAAGAAACAAAAGAGACCATAGCAAAAATCAACAAAGCCAAAAGATGGTTTTTTGAAAGGATAAATAAAATTGACAAGCCATTAGCCAGAGTCATCAAAAAACAAAGGGAGAAAAATCAAATCAATAAAATTAGAAATGAAAATGGAGAGATCACAACAGACAACACAGAAATACAAAGGATCATAAGGGACTACTATCAACAATTATATGCCAATAAAATGGACAATGTGGAAGAAATGGACAAATTCTTAGAAAAGTACAACTTTCCAAAACTGGACCAGGAAGAAATAGAAAATATTAACAGATCCATCACAAGCACAGAAATTGAAATGGTAATCAAAAATCTTCCAGCAAACAAAAGCCCAGGTCCAGATGGCTTCACAGCTGAATTCTACCAAAAATTTAGAGAAGAGCTAACACCTATCCTACTCAAACTCTTCCAGAAAATTGCAGAGGAAGGTAAAATTCCAAAGTCATTCTTTGAGGCCACCATCACCCTAATACCAAACCTGAAAAAGATCCCACAAAAAAAGAAAACTACAGGCCAATATCACTGATGAACATAGATGCAAAAATCCTTAACAAAATTCTAGCAATCAGAATCCAACAACACAATAAAAAGATCATACACCATGACCAAGTGGGCTTTATCCCAGGGATGCAAGGATTCTTCATATCCACAAATCAATCAATGTAATAAACCACATTACAAATTGAAAAATAAAAACCATATGATTATCTCAATAGAGGCAGAGAAAGCCTTTGACAACATTCAACATCCATTTATGATAAAAACTCTCCAGAAAGCAGAAATAGAAGGAACATACCTCAACATAATAAAAGCTATATATGACAAACCCACAGCAAACATTATCCTCAATGGTGAAAAACTGAAAGCATTTCCTCTAAAGTCAGGAACAAGACAAGGGTGCCCACTTTCACCATTACTATCCAACATAGTTTTGGAAGTTTTGGCCACAGCAATCAGAGCAGAAAAAGAAATAAAAGGAATCCAAATTGGAAAAGAAGAAGTAAAACTCTCACTGTTTGCAGATGACATGATCCTCTACATAGAAAACCCTAAAGACTCCACCAGAAAATTACTAGAGCTAATCAATGCATATAGTAAAGTTGCAGGATATAAAATCAACACACAGAAATCCCTTGCATTCCTATACACTAATAATGAGAAAACAGAAAGAGAAATTAAGGAAACAATTCCATTCACCATTGCAACGGAAAGAATAAAATAGTTAGGAATATATCTACCTAAAGAAACTAAAGACCTAAATATAGAAAACTATAAAACACAGGTGAAAAAAATCAAAGAGGACACTAATAGATGGAGAAATATACCATGTTCACGGATTGGAAGAATCAATATAGTGAAAATGAGTATACTACCCAAAGCAATTTATACATTCAATGCAATCCCTATTAAGCTACCAACGGTATTCATCACAGAGCTAGAACAAATAATTTGACAATTTATGGAAATACAAAAAACCTCGAATAGCCAAAGCTATCTTGAGAAAGAAGAATGGAAATGGAGGAATCAACCTACCTGACTTAAGGCTCTACTACAAAGCCACAGTCATTAAGACAGTATGGTACTGGCACAAAGACAGAAATATAGATCAATGGAACAAAATAAAAAGCCCAGAGACAAATCCACACACATATGGACACCTTATCTTTGACAAAGGAGGCAAGAATACACAATGGATTAAAGACAATCTCTTTAACAAGTGGTGCTGGGAAAACTGGTCAACCACTTGTAAAAGAATGAAACTAGAGCACTTTTCTAACACCATACACAAAAATAAACTCAAAATGGATTAAAGATCTCAATGTAAGACCAGAAACTATAAAACTCCTAGAGGAGAACATAGGCAAAACACTCTCCGACATACATCACAGCAGGATCCTCTATGACCCACCTCCCAGAATATTGGAAATAAAAGCAAAAATAAACAAATGGGACCTAATTAAACTTAAAAGCTTATGCACAATAAAGGAAACTATAAGCAAGGTGAAAAGACAGCCTTCAGAATGGGAGAAAATAATAGCAAATGAAGCAACTGACAAACAACTAATCTCAAAAATATACAAGCAACTCCTACAGCTCAATTCCAGAAATATAAATGACCCAATCAAAAAATGGGCCAAAGAACTAAATAGACATTTCTCCAAAGAAGACATACAGATGGCTAACAAACACATGAAAAAATGCTCAACATCACTCATTATCAGAGAAATGCAAATCAAAACCACAATGAGATACCATTTCACGCCAGTCAGAATGGCTGCGATCCAAAAGTCTACAAGCAATAAATGCTGGAGAGGGTGTGGAGAAAAGGGAATCCTCTTACACTGTTGGTGGGCATGGAAACCAGTACAGCCACTATGGAGAACAGTGTGGAGATTCCTTAAAAAACTGGAAATAGAACTGCCTTATGACCCAGAAATCCCACTGCTGGGCATACATACTGAGGAAACCAGAACTGAAAGAGACACATGTACCCCAATGTTCATGGCAGCACTGTTTATAATAGCCAGGACATGGAAGCAACCTAGATGTCAATCAACAGATGAATGGATAAGAAAGCTGTGGTACATATACACAATGGAGTATTACTCAGCCATGAAAAAGAATACATTTGAATCAGTTCTAATGAGGTGGATGAAACTGGAGCCTATTATACAGAGTGAAGTAAGCCAGAAAGAAAAACACCAATACAGTATACTAACGCATATATATGGAATTTAGAAAGATGGTAACAATAACCCTGTATACGAGACAGCAAAAGAGACACTGATGTATAGAACAGTCTTTTGGACTCTGTGGAAGAGGGAGAGGGTGGGATGATTTGGGAGAATGGCATTGAAATACATGTAATATCATATATGAAACGAGTCACCAGTCCAGGTTCGATGCGCGATGCTGGATGCTTGGGGCTGGTGCACTGGGATGACCCAGAGGGATGGTGTGGGGAGGGAGGAGGGAGGAGGGTTCAGGATGGGGAACACATGTATACCTGTGGCGGATTCATTTCGATATTTGGCAAAACCAATACAATATTGTAAAGTTTAAAAATAAAATAAAATTTAAAAAAGATAATAACTTTAATCAGTTGTTATAAATATTTATCAGGTACTAGTCTTGAAAATATGGACAAACGAATTCTCACTGACAGAGGACAAGACTGTAGTTGTTATACAACCTCCAGAAAAATAGTTTGTCAATAACTATCAATATCAACATTTTAAATGTGTGTGTTACCTGATCATTGATTCAAATATCAAATCAACAATTTTATGCCTTGGTATTCATATTTGCACATATTCAAAACCATATATTTATTTGAAAACTGCTTATCATAAAAAAGTTTAAAAGCACATGAAAAGGAATGGGTATATGAATTTTAATATAAATTTATAAGAAGTATTGTGAAACATGAGAAAAGTTAAGGGATATGTTTGAGCTGGCATTGAAATAGCTTTAAGATGTGGCATAGTAAAAGCAAATGTGATGTATATAGAAAAAGCAAATATATATAGGGCAAATACACTGGCATTTGCAAAGATTTTTAGTAGATGAAAATTAAGAAAAAAAAAATCGATTCTACCTCTTAGCATGAAGATTGGCAAATATTGAGAGAAGAGGGAGAAATTTGTTTGACACTTCACCCCATATTATTTGGTTTTATTTATGTTGTTTATTATTATCTGCTACTGCCACTACTGCTAAGTCACTTTAGTCGTGCTCGACTCTGTGTGACCCCATGGACGGCAGGCTACCAGGTTCCCCCGTCCCTGGGATTCTCCAGGCAAGAACACTGGAGTGGGTTGCCATTTCCTTCTCCAATGCATGAAAGTGAAAAGTGAAAGTGATGTCGCTCAGTCATGTCTGACTCTTAGTGACCACATGGACTTCAGCCTACCAGGCTCCTCCGTCCATGGGATTTTCCAGGCAAGAGTACTGGAGTGGGGTGCCATTTCCTTCTCCCTTATTATTACCTATATTACTTCAATTTTCTTGTGAACACTAACAGTAAAACATTTGTGTATAATGCAATGAAATATACTAACAAAGGGGCCTATATAGATTTATATATTTTACATTGTAAAAATTAAAAAGTTTATGTATATTAAGAGCAACTAAATAAAAATTATCTTGTCACTGAAAAAGAGTAAAAAAACTAAATGCATAAATTGACTAAAAATCAGTGTTACTATATAATGCTTTCCCACTTAATCATTATTTGTTATTAAGTCCTTACCATACAGTCATTACACATTTCTAGGTACAGTGATAAAGAAGTAACTATGAACCTTACATTCTAGTATGGAGGAAACTGTTATTTATAGCACAGCTGTATAATTAGAATCTTTCATCGCAATTATCATAAACTCTTTGAAGACAGAGAAATTTTCTTTTTAAAGAAAAAATTTTAAATCAGAATCAAATTTTGAAATGATTTCTGCTTTCTAAGGAAATGGAACCTGCTGTCAAATGGCTCCCTTCATGGTAGATGATGCACTTATTTATTATGAGATATGATGTTTCTTCTCCAGAGCTTCTTCATAGCATTAGTCAACTCAGAATTTTGTAGACTGTAGATAAATGGGTTCAGCATGGGGGTTATGACAGTATAAAACACACTCACAGATTTGTCAATGGGGAATGTTTTAGCAGGTCTCACATACATGAAAATGCAGGGAACAAAGAAGCAGACAACCACAGTGATGTGGGAACCACAGGTCTGGAGGGCTTTCCCCCTCCCTTCCTGACTCAGGTTCTTCAGAGAGTGCAGGATGACTCCATAGGAGACGAGCAAGAGCAGAAACACTATAGTGCAGATCAGTCCTCCATTGGCCAGCACTAAGATGCCAGTGACATAGGTGTCAGTACAGACAAGTTCCAATAAGGGGTACATGTCACAAATATAGTGATCAATGACATTCGGGCCACAGAATGGGAGCCCATAAATAGTGCTAAGTTGAATTACTGAATGCAGAAAACCTCCAACCCAGGACATCACCAGCAGCACAACACACACCCTCTGCCTCATGATCACCAAATAATGCAAGGGCTTACAGATGGCCACAAAGCGGTCATAGGCCATCACCAGCAGAAGGAAGACCCCTGATCCAGCAAAAAGGTGCTCTGCAAACAGTTGGGTCATGCAAGAATTAAAGGATATGTTTTTTCCCCCAAATAACAGCTCCGAAATCAATCTGGGGGTGATGGAAGTGGAGTAAGTGACATCCATACAGGATAAGCTAGCAAGAAAAAAGTACATCGGTGAGTTCAGGGTCTCACTGACAGCTATAGTCACTATAATAAGAAGGTTGCCCACCAGAGTCAAAAGGTAGATGAACAGGAACAAAACAGAAAGGACTTTCTGCTCCTTTGGATTCTGTGTGAGGCCCAGAAGGACAAAGTACGTTACATTATTTCTTGATTCCATCTAATCCGGACAGGAGCTGACTTCACATATTAAAGCAGTTTACCTAAGAAAAACAAGGAGGGGAACACTTAAAGGGGGAAAATGCTCAAATGTAGAAGAATTTTTATTTATTTATTCATTTATTGGAAGAATGTCAATAAAATATCTATTTGTGTCTAATGTGTCATAGAAATTTTGATTACCAAGTGGAATAAGGCATAGTGGTTTTTTGTTTGTTATTTAACCTCAGTGATATGACACAGAACAACAACAACAAAAAAATTCCTGACACGTGTATGAAGTTCCATTAAATCCACACAGTGCTGAGGAGTCAGAATATAGGAGTATATCAAGTGAGTGTCACAAAAGTCTTTTAAGAGGAAGTAATGCTTCAGCTGAGTGTAAAAAACAATCAAAAGCATAAAGAAATAAAGCCATGAAAAGGTGCAGCATTTATAAAGACACAAAGTATAATACATGAAACACACTCAAGGTAATACACATAATCAGTGTGGGTAGATGAATGTGCGAATAGATGAATTTCTTATCGTGAATTGTCTCTAACCTCACTGACACTTCTTTGGTCTGTAGGTCGTTATTTCCCTTTTTTGATCAATAAATTAGACTGCAGCAGTCTAATTTTGTATCTCCAGGCCTTACCTTTCCCTTAAATTTCAAATGTTTATTTGCAACATCTCTAATTTAGAAATCCAACTGAATAGCAATTTAATATTTATAAAACATAACTTCTAAATTTTCCACAATAAACATGAGCATTTTCTAAATATAATTTAAACAGCATTCCTTATTTATCTCATTAAATACTATAATTTTCAAGTTAGTGTTTAGAAACAAAATTTCAGTGCTCTTTACTCATTTGTAACTCTCATGAAACTTAAATCGTACTAACTCTACTTTCAGAATATATCACAAATTTGATCATTCCCTACTTCTTAATTCCTCCTGCTAAGTCTCCACATTTATACTGGCCTCAAAAATCAGTTCTCCTGCTGTAGCCCAAAAATGTCCTTTTTAACCTTCTTCTGAAAACATCACTCTACTTCTCCAAACTCCTACAGTATATTCCAATCACTCACTCATAGTTTAATAGAACACATTTAATATTTACAGTAGCAAGGACTGTAACCCTTATTTCATAAGTGAAGAATTTAAGGTTCAAGATATCTAATTCATTTTCTCAAGTACACATTTTTAAGTCATATACCTAAAATTGAATTTGTTTGATTTTAATGTAATTTATTTTCTTATATAAGAAATAAGGTCTCGCAACTGTGAGCTTGGTTCCCACTATTTAATGTTAGTCTTACCTTCTGGAGGCTTGTTCAGAACCTGAAGAATAATTTGAAGTTACTCAGAAACACTTGGAATTATTTTTCATCCAGTTTGACAAAGAGGATAAAAGCCCACTTTATTACTTGAGCATATAGTTTATTTGACTGTCCATGCATTTGCTTCATGGAGTCTTCTGATTATTCAAGTCATTTTAAGTGCAGTGTAGATTATTTGAAAGCAATTCCACGGTGCACACACTGAAAAACAAGTTATTGCTTTAGGAAATATATCAAAATGTCCAGCATATACTACATACACATAGAAGAAATCAACTAGTCATTTGGCAGGGAAATTGTTCACAAGCAACTTCTTTCCTCCTAACTTCAAAAATATAAATAGAATTTGACTTTCCACTTCTTTTCACTCTGTCATATTAACATGACCAAACTAGTTGAGATCTTGAAAGATATTCTTGTGATTCTTTTTAAGCCATGCTATGTGTCTAAGAATGGGCCTCCTTAAAATTTTGTGGCAGTTACTAAGCGAATAGCATCTTCTTCCTTTTAGAGGTGAAGATCACGGGCTATTTCATCCCTTCCAGCTGCAATTATCACTGGGTCTTGGAATGTGTCCAAGGCTGATTCTTGTGTAATTAATTCACTGGGATTTTCCTCAAAGGTTTTAAAGAACATCTATAGGGGGTTCATCAAAAAAGCAAAAGAGTTCCAGAAAAACATCCATTTCTGCTTTATTGACTATGCCAAACCTTTGACTGTGTGGATCACAATAAACTATGGAAAATTCTTAGATGGGAATACCCGACCACCTGACCTGCCTCTTGAGAAACCTGCATCCAGGTCAGGAAGCAACAGTTAGAACTGGACATGGAACAACAGACTTGTTCCAAATAGGAAAAGGAGTACATCAAGGCTGAATATTGTCACCCTGCTTATTTAACTTATATGCAGAGTACATCATGAGAAACGCTGGGCTGGAAGAAGCACAAGCTGGAATCAAGATTGCCAAGAGAAATATCTATAACCTCAGATATGCAGATGACAACACCCTTATGGCAGAAAGTGAAGAGGAACTCAAAAGCCTCTTGATGAAAGTGAAAGAGGAGAGTGAAAAAGTTGGCTTAAAGCTCAACATTCAGAAAACGAAGATCATGGCATCTGGTCCCATCACTTCATGGCAAAGTATGGGGAAACAGTGGAAACAGTCTCAGACTTTATTTTTGGGGGCCTCCAAAATCACTGCAGATGGTGATTGCAGCCATGAAATTAAAAGATGATTACTCCTTGAAAGGAAAGTTGTGACCAACCTAAACAGCATATTAAAAAGCAAAGACATGACTTTGTTAACAAAGGTCCGTCTAGTCAAGGCTATGGTTTTTCCAGTAGTCCTGTACAGATGTGAGAGTTGGACTATAAAGAAAGCTGAGCGCCGAAGAATTGATGTTTTTGAACTGTGGTGTTGCAGACGACTTGAGAGTCCCTTGGACTGCATGGAGATCCAACCAGTCCATCCTAAAGGAGATCAGTCCTGGGTGTTCCCTAGAAGGACTGATGTTGAAGCTGAAATTCCAATCCTTTGGCCACCTGATGCGAAGAGCTGGCTCATTTCAAAAGAGTCTGGTGCTGGGAGGGATTGGTGGCAAGAGGAGAAGGGGACGACAGAGGATGAGATGGCTGGATGGCATCACCAACTTGACAGACATGGGTTTGGGTGGACTCCAGGACTTGATGATGAACAGGGAGGCCTGGCATGCTGTGGTTCATGGGGTCGCCAGGAGTCAGACACGACTGAATGGAACTCAACTGATAGGGGCTTTTCTGGTGGCTCAGTGATGAAAAATTCACTTGCCAATGCATAAGATGCAAGTTTGTCCCCTAGTTTGGTTTATGATATGAACATGTACTATAGCATGATGGCCAACGTGTCTGGCTTTAGATACACCTCGGTTTACGAGGTAAATATGTCAATCTAATGAAAAAACAACTAAATTAAAATCTCTATTTTTTAATAATTTTATTTTTAATTTATTTATTTACTTCATATGGAGAATAATTCTTTTGCAATATTTTGATAGCTTCTGCTGCATATTTGTGTCCACTCTCTCCTGAACCCCCTCCCCTCCCCACCGATCCACCCCTCCAGGTTTTCACAGAGCACTGGCTTGGGTGCCCTGTGTCTTACATCAAACTCCCTCTGGTTGTCCGTTTTACACACGGTAAGGTGTGTGTGTCAATGCTACTCTCTCAAATCATCCCACTCTCTCCTTCCACTGAGTCCAAACATCTGTTCTTTATGACTGTCTCCTTTGCTGCCCTTCACATGGGATCATCAGTACTATCTATCTAGATTCTGACTTACTTCACGCTTATAATAGACTCTGGCTTAATCCACCTCATTAGAACTGACTTAAATGTGTTCCTTTTTATAACTGAGTAATTATTCTATTGGATATGTACACTACAACTTTCTTATCCATTCATCTGCCAATGAACATCTAGGAATCCAATGACATAATTGCTAAATTAAAATTTCTATTTTTTAATATTCAATATTTATTTTATATTGGATTATAGCTGACTAACAATATTAGCTTCAGGTGTTCAGCAAACTAAGTGAATTGTACATATACACGTACCTATTATTTTTCAAATTCTTTTCCCATTTAGGTTATTATAGGATGTTGAATAGAGTTCCCTGTGCTATATATGGTAGACCCTTGTTGGTTATCAATTTTAAATATGCTAGTGTGTATTGTCAATACCCAAGTATTATGTAGTCAACTCAACCAACATTGAGTATCTACCATAGGCCAGGCATTGTTCTAAGTACTCAGGATTCATCAGTAAACAAAGCAGATCAGAAAGAAGAAAGTTTGGAGTCTGAAAATCAGATTTTAGGTGCAAGAGAGCAAACACTTTTGAAGAATTTTGTGCTCCTCCAGAATAGCTCTGATTCCCTGATTCTTCAGGGGAGGAGGGCATTTTAAAATGCATATGAAACTTGCTTCCCTACACAGCAGTGGGAATATACACCTAGATTACACACCACAGATTGGACTTTGACTCCACTCTGCAGAGACACCAAAGTGACTGATGAAACACTGAGTGGGGTTGGTTTACCCTCAGAGTGGCAGGGAATAAATTATGCTACATGGAAGCATGATGACTGAAATAGAAACTGCAATGAGTCATAGTAAAATAAACATTTGCATTTCAAAAAAACTTTAGAACTGTGTCATAGAAAACTCTTTTTTGCAATATTGATTGCCTAGATTTTTTGTTTGTTTATTTATTTATTTTTGGTGTGGCTTTTTTATGTGTGTGGCTGTGTGGTGTACCTTGTGGGATTCTAGTCCTTCTACCAGGGGCTGAACACAGGCCCTTGGCAATGAAAGTATGTAATCCCAACTTCTGGACTGGCAGGGAATTTCCAAATTATAACTAATTCTGACAGTAAATAAAATTTAACTACCAACTGAGTAATACATAAAACTAAGTATAATTTTATAATGGTAAATGATTCTCTATCTGGAACTTGCCTCTGTGTGGCTATACGTCAAAACCAGCACGCTTTTGTTAAGTAGTGTACAGTTATCGTCAATCTTAAAATTCTATTTTCTCTTTTCCATTTTAAAGACAAACTCACTTTTTATTACTGTGATCTTTTCCCAAATTCACTTTTTCATCCCAGAACTTCCTCACAGCATTTTCACATCTAAATTTCTGAGGGTGAACTGTAACTTTAACAAAGGACTTATTACAATATAAAATGTGCCCCAAATTGGGTACAAATGCACAAATAAGCAAGACACAAAAACTAAGGTGACCACAGTGATGTGAGAGTTACAGGTGGAGAGGGCTTTGTATGGAGCAAACTGTTATTAATACCAAAGCTGTATAACAATGATCTTTAATTGGAATGATAATAAACTCTTTGAAGAAAGAGGATTTTTTTCTTTTTAAAGAAAAAATTTTTAATCAGAATCAAATTTTAAAATGACTTCTGCATTCTAAGGAAATGAAACCTGCTGGCAAATGACTCCCTTCATGGTAGATCATGCACTTACTTAATATGAGATATGATATTTCTTCTCCAGAGCTTTTTCATAGCATGAGTTAGCTCAGAACTTCTTAGACTGTAGATTAATGGGTTCAGAATGGGGGTTAAGACTGTGAAAAACACGCTCAATAATTTGTCAACAGAGAACGTCTTAGCAGTCCTTACATACATGAAAATGCAGGGAACAAAGAAGCAGACAACCACAGTGATGTGGGAACCACAGGTCTGGAGGGCTTTCCCCCTCCCTTCCTGACTCAGGTTCTTCAGAGAGTGCAGGATGACTCCATAGGAGATGAGCAAGAGCAGAAACACTACAGTGCAGATCAGTCCCCCATTGGCCAGCACTAAGATGCCAGTGACATAGGTGTCAGTACAGACGAGTTCCAATAAGGGGTACATGTCACACATATACTGATCAAAGACATTCGGGGCACAGAATGGGAGCCCATAAATAGTGCTAAGTTGAATTACTGAATGCAGAAAACCTCCAACCCAGGACACCACCAGCAGCACAACACACACCCTCTGCCTCATGATCACCAAATAATGCAAGGGCTTACAGATGGCCACATAGCGGTCATAGGCCATCACCAGCAGAAGGAAGACCCCTGATCCAGCAAAAAGGTGCTCTGCAAACAGTTGGGTCATGCAAGAATTAAAGGATATGTTTTTTCCCCCAAATAACAGCTCCGAAATCAATCTAGGGGTGACAGAGGTGGAGTAAGTGACATCCATACAGAATAAGCTAGCAAGAAAAAAGTACATCGGTGAGTTCAGGGTCTCACTGACAGCTATAGTCACTATAATAAGAAGGTTGCCCACCAGAGTCAACAGGTAGATGAACAGGAACAAAACAGAAAGGACTTTCTGCTCCTTTGGATTCTGTGTGAGGCCCAGAAGGACAAAGTATGTTACATTATTTCTTGAATCCATCCAATCTGGACAGGAGCTGACTTCACATATTAAAGCAGTTTACTTAAAAAAAAAAAAAAAACAAGAGGGATAACACTTAAAGGGGGAAAATGCTCAAATGTATAAGAATTTTTATTTATTCATTCATTGGAAGAATGTCAATAGAACATCTATTTGTGTCTAATGTGTCATAGAAATTTTGTTTACCAAGTTGAATAAGGCATAGTTGTTTTTTGTTTGTTTGTTGTTAACCTCAGTGATAAGACACAGAACAACAACAACAAAAAATTCCTGACACATGTATGAAGTTCCATTAAATTTACACAGTGCTGAGGAGTCAGAATATAGGAGTATATCAAGTGAGTGTCACAGAAGTCTTTCAAGAGGAAGTAATGCTTCAGCTGAGTGTAAAAAATAATTGAAAACATAAGGAAATAAAGAAAGCCATTAAAAAGTGCAGCATTTATAAAGACACAAAGTATAATACATGAAACACACTCAAGGTAATACACATAATCAGTGTAGGTAGATGAATGTGTGAATAGATGAATTCCTTATTCTGAATTGTCTCTACGTCACTGACACATCTTTGGTCTGCGTAGGTGGTTATTTCCCTTTTTTGATCAATAAATTAGACTGCAGCAGTCTAATTTTTTATCTCTAGGCCTTACCTTTCCCCTAAATTTCAAAAGGTTATTTGCAACATCTCTATTTTTGAAATCCAAATGAATAGCAATTTAATATTTATAAAACATAACTTCTAAATTTTCCACAATAAACATGAGCATTTTCTAAATATAATTTAAAGAGAATTTCTTATTTATCTCATTAAATACTATAATTTTCATGTTAGTGTTCAGAAACAAAATTTCAGTGCTCTTTACTTAAATTTGTCACTCTCATGAAACTTAAATAAATGTACTAACTCTATTTTCAGAATATATCACAAAATTGATCATTCCGTACTTTTAATTTTTTCCTGTTCCATGGTAACAGCCTCCTGCTAAGTCTCTCCACATTTATATTGGCCTCAAAAGCTGGTTCTCCTGCTGCAGCCCAAAATGTCCTATTTAACCTTCTTCTGATAACATCACTCTACTTCTCCAAACTCCTACAGTATATTCCAATCACTCACTCATAGTTTAATAGAACACATTTAATATTTACAGTAGCAAGAACTATAATCTTTATTTCATAAGTGAAGAACTTATGGTTCAGAATATCTAATTCATTTTCTCAAGTACACATCTTTAAGTCATATACATAGAATTGAATTTGTTTGATTGATTTTTTTTATTTTTTATGATTGATCTTAAAGTAATTTATTTTCCTATGTAAGAAATAAGGTCTAACAACTGTGAGCTTGGTTCCCACTATTTAATGTTAGTCTTACCTTATGGAGGCTTGTTCAGAACCTGAAGAATAACTTGAAGTTACTCATAAACACTTGGAATTATTTTTCATTCAGTATGACAAAGAGGAAAAAGGGCCAATTTATTACTTGAGCATATAGTTTATTTGACTGTCCATCCATTTGCTTCATGGAGTCTTCTGATTATTCAAGTCATTTTAAGTGCAGTGTAGATTATTTGAAAGCAATTCCACGGTGCACACACTGAAAAACAAGTTATTGCTTTAGGAAATATACCAAAATGTCCAGAATATACTACAACACATAGAAGAAATCAACTAGTTATGTGGCAGGGAAATTGTTCAAAAGTAACTTCTTTATTCCTAACTTCAAAAATATAAATAACATTTGACTTCCACTTCTTTTCACTCTGTCATATTAACATGACCAAACTAGTTGAGATTTTGAAAGACATTCCTGTGATTCTTTTTAAGTCATGCTATAAGTCTAAGAATGGGCCTCCTTAAAATTTTGTGGCAGTTACTAAGCGAATAGCATCTTCTTCCTTTTAGGGGTGAAGATCACAGGCTATTTCATCCCTTCCAGCTGCAATTATCACTGGGTCTTGGAATGTGTCCAAGGCTGATTCTTGTGTAATTAATTCACTGGGATTTTCCACAAAGTTTTTAAAGAACATCTATAGGGACTCCATCGAAAAAGCAAGAGAGTTCCAGAGAAATATCTGTTTCTGCTTTACTGACTATGCCAAACCTTTGACTGTGTGGATCACAATAAACTGAGGATAATTCTGAAAGATATGGGATTATCAGACCACCTGACCTGCCTCTTGAGAAATTTATATGCACTTCAAGAAGCAACAGTTAGAACTGGACATAGAATATGGAACAACAGACTGGTTCCAAATAGGAAAAGGAGAATGTTGAGGCTGTATATTGTCACTCTGCTTATTTAACTTATATGCAGAGTACATCACGAGAAATCTTGGGCTGAAAGAAACACAAGCTGGAATCAAGATTGTTTGGAGAAATATCAATAACCTCAGATACGCAGAAGACACCACCCATATGGCAGAAAGTGAAGAAGAACTGAAGAGCCCCTTGATGAAAGTGAAAGAGGAGAGTGAAAAAGTTGGCTTAAAGTTCAACATTCAGAAAATTAAGACCATGGCATCTGGTCCCATCAGTTCATGGCAAATAGATGGGGAAACAGTGGAAACAGTGTCAGACTTTATTTTTGGGGGCTCCAAAATTACTGCAGATGGTGATTGCAGCCATGAAATTAAAAGATGCTTACTCCTTGGAAGAAAAGTTATGACCAACCTAGACAGCATATTAAAAAGCAAAGACATGACTTTGTCAACAGAGGTCCGTCTAGTCAAGGCTATGGTTTTTCCAGTAGTCGTGTACGGATGTGAGAGTCGGACTATAAAGAATGCTGAGCGCCGAAGAATTGATGTTTTTGAATTGTGGTGTTGTGGAAAACTCTTGAGAGTCCCTTGGACAGCATGGAGATCCAACCAGTCCATCCTAAAGGAGATCAGTCCTGGGTGTTCCCTGGAAGGACTGATGTTGAAGCTGAAACTCCAGTCCTTTGGCCACCTGATGCGAAGAGCTGACTCATTGGAAAAGACCCTGATGCTAGGAGGGATTGGGGGCAGGAGGAGAAGGGGACGACAGAGGATGAGATGGCTGGATGGCATCACCGACTCGACAGACATGGGTTTGGGTGGACTCTGGGAGTCGGTGATGGACAGGGAGGCGTGGCGTGCTGCGGTTCATCGGGTCGCCAGGAGTCAGACACGACTGAGTGACTGAATGGAACTGAACTGATAGGGGCTTTCCTGGTGGCTCAGTGACAAAGAATTCACTTGCCAATGCATAAGATGCAAGTTTTGTCCCCTAGTTTGGTTTATGATATGAACATGAACTATAGCATGATAGCCACCGTGTCTAGCTTTAGATACACCTGGGTTTAAAAGGTAAATATGTCAATCTAATGACAAAACTAAATTAAAATTTCTATTTTTTAATAATTTTATTTTTAATTTATTTATTACTTCAATTGGAGGATGATAGCCTCTGCTGCATACTTGTGTCCCCTCCCTCCTGAACCCCCACCCTCTCCCCCCCGATCCACCCCTCCAGGTTGGCACAGAGCACTGGCTTGGGTGCCCTGTGTCTTACATCAAACTCCCTCTGGTTGTCTGTTTTACACACAGTAAAGGTGTGTGTTTCAATGCTACTCTCTCAAATCATCCCACTCTCTCCTTCTTCCACTGAGTCCAAACATCTGTTCTTTACGACTGTCTCCTTTGCTGCCCTTCACATAGGATCATCAGTACTATCTTTCTAGATTCCATATATATACTTTAATACACAATATCTATTTCTGACTTAATTCACACTTATAATAGGCTCTAGCTTAATCCACCTCATTAGAACTGACTTAAATGCGTTCCTTTTATAACTGAGTAATTATTCCATTGGATATGTATACTACAACATTCTTATCCATTCACCTGCCAATTAACATCTAGGAATCCAATGACATAATTGCTAAATTAAATTTTCTATTTTTTAATATTCAATATTTATTTTATATTGGATTATAGCTGACTAACAACATTAGCTTCAGGTGTTCAGCAAAGTGAGTGAGTTTTACATATACACGTACCTATTATTGTTGAAATTCTTTTCCCATTTAGGTTATTATAGGATGTTGAATAGAGTTCCCTGTGCTATATATGGTAGATCCTTGTTGGTTATCATTTTAAATATACTACGGTGTATTGTCAATACCCAAGTATTATGTAATCAACTCAACCAACATTGAGTATCTACCATAGGCCAGGCATTGTTCTAAGTACTCAGGATTCATCAATAAACAAAGCAGACCTGAAATAAGTTTGGAGTCTGAAAATCAGATTTTAGGTGCAAGAGAGCAAACATTTTTGAAGTATTTTGTGCTCCTCCAGACTAGCTCAGATTGCCTGGTTATTCAGGGGAGGAGGGCATTTTATAATATGAAAATTCCTTCCCTACAAAGCAGTGGGAATATACACCCAGATTACACACCACAGATTGGACTTCAACTCCACTCTGCAGAGACACCAAAGTGACTGACAAAACACTGAGTGGGGTGGGTTTACCCTCAGAGTGCCAGGGAATAAATTATGCTACATGGAAGCGTGATGACTTAAATAGAAACTGCAATGAGTCATAGTAAAATAAACGTTTGCATTTCAAAAAAACTTTCGAACTGTATTATAACAAACTCTTTTTTCAATATTCCATGCCTACTTTTTGTCTGTCCGTTTGTCTGTTTTGGTGTGGCTTTTTTATGTGTGTGGCTGCGTGGTGTACCTTGTGGGATTCTAGTCCTTCTACCAGGGGCTGAACACAGGCCCTTGGCAATGACAGTGTGTAGTCCCAACCTCTGGACTGGCAGGGAATTTCCAAATCCTAACTAATTCTGACAGTAAATAAACGTTAACTGCCAACTGGGTAATACACAAACCTAAACATAATGTTATAATTGTAAATCATTCTCTACCTGGAACTTGCCTCTGTGTGGCTATATGTCAAAATCAGCAAGCTTTTGTTAAGTAGTGTACAGTTGTCTTCAATCATAAAATTGTATTTTCTCATATAGATCAATGGAATAAAATAGAAAGCCCAGAGATAAATCCACACACCTGTGGACACATTATCTTTGACAAAAGAGGCAAGACTATGCAATGGAGAAAAGACAATCTCTTTAACAACTGGTGCTGGGAAAACTGGTCAACCTTTTGTAAAAGAATGAAACTAGAACACTTTCTAACACCATGCAAAAAAATAAACTCAAAATGGATTAAAGATCTAAATATAAGACCAGAAACTATAAGACTCCTAGAGGAAAACATAGGCAAAACACTCTCTGACATAAATCACAGCAGGATCCTCTATGACCCACCTCCCAGAGTAATGAAATAAAGGCAAAAATTAACAAATGGTACCTAATTAAACTTAAAAGCTTTTGCACAATGAAGGAAACTATAAGCAAGGTAAAAGGACAGCCTTCAGAATGGGAAAAAAGTAATAGCAAATGAAGCAACTGACAAACAACTAATCTCAAAAACATACAAGCAATTCATGCAGCTCCATACCAGAAAAATAAATGGCCCTATCAAAAACTGGGCCAAAGAACCAAGCAGACATTTCTCCAAAGAAGACATACAGATGCCTAACAAACACGTGAAAAGATGCTCAACATCACTACTGTCAGAGACATGCAAATCAAAACCACAATGAGGTACCATTTCACACCAGTCAGAATGGCTGCTATCAAAATGTCTACAAACAATAAATGCTGGAGAGGGTGTGGAGAAAAGGGAACCCTCTTACACTGTTGGTGGGAATGCAAACTAGTACAGCCACTATGGAGAACAGTGTGGAAATTCCTTACAAAACTAGAAATAGAACTGCCATATGACCCAGCAATCCCACTGCCGGGCATACACACCGAGGAAATCAGAATTGAAAGAGACGCATATACACCAATATTCATCACAGCACAGTTTACAATACCTAGGACATAGAAGCAACCTAGATGTCCATTGGCAGACAAATGGATAAGAAAGCCATGGTACATATACACAATGGAATATTACGCAGCTATGAAAAACAATACATTTGAATCAGTTCTAATGAGGGTGGATGAAACTGGAGGCTATTATACAGAGTGAAGTAAGCCAGAAAGAAAAACACTAATACAAGATATTGATATATATATATATATATGGAATTTAGAAAGATGGTAACAATGACCCTATATGCAAGACTGCAAAAGAGGCACAGATGTAAAGAACAGACTTTTGGACTCTGTGAGACAAGGTGAGGGTGGGATGATTTGAGAGAATAGCATTGAAACATGTACATTACCATATGTGAAATAGATCGCCAGTCCAGTGTCGATGCATGAGACAGGGTGCTCAGGGCTGGTGCACTGGGAGAACCCTGAGGGATGGGATGGGAAGGGAGGTGGCAGCGGGGTTCAGGATGCGGAACACATGTACACCCTTGGCTGATTCATGTCAAAGTATGGCAAAAACCACTTCTATATTATATAGTAATTTACTATATTGTAAAGTAGTTAGCTATCAATTAAAATAAATAAATATATTAAAAATAAAATAAAAATTGTATTTTCTCTTTTCCATTTTAAAGACAAATTCACTTTTTATAGTTATGATTATTTCCCAAAGACACTTTATCATCCCAGAACTTCCTCATAGCATTTTCACGTCTAAATTTCTGAGCTTGAAGTTTAAGAAGTTTAACAAGGGCCTTATCATGATATAAAATGTACCCAAGCCTTGGATACAAATGTACAAATAAGCAGGGCACAAAAACTAAGATGACCACAGTGATGTGAGAGACACAGGTGAAGAGAACTTTGCATCTCCCCTCCAAGCTATCTCTCTAGGGAGGACAAGATGACCACATAGGAGACCAACAAGGAAAAATATTTTAATGGATAAATGAAGCAATGATTGGCAGCAACAGAGACCAAGGATGTGAATTCCATGCAGACACATTTCAACAAAGCATTTAAGGCACACAAGAATGGTCTTTGACATTGAACCACAGACAGGAAGCCACACTATGAAGATCTGTGTGGTTGCAAGTACAACCCTCCAGCTCCTATTACTTGAAAGAGGAAGCCACACCCCTGTCACTCATGATGGTTTCACAGCCCGGGGCTTTGCAGATGGCCACATAGTGCTCATTGGCAACCACTATGGGCGGGAAGATCTAAGCAGCAAAAGATGCTCAGCAAAGACATTAGTCCTGGACTTACTGAAGGAGATGATTGCTTTCTTACAGCAGGTGTCAGTTGGTATTTCAGAGTCATAGATGAAGAACAGCAGATGTCCACAAGGGACAGAAACACAAGCAGGAACTGTAATTCCTGCTTTACCCAAATTTACAAAATGTGACTTTTAACTGAAAACATCTTTCATACCTGAAAGTGAAGTCGCTCACTCGTGTCCAGCTCTTAGCGACCCCATGGACTGCAGCCCACCAGGCTCCTCCATCCATGGGATTTTCCAAGCATGAGTACTGGAGTGGGGTGCCATCACCTTCTCTGTACCTTCTTCATACCTGGGTCAAGTTTAAAACTCTAAAGACATCAACTCCTCTAAAATGACCCTTCTTAAAATGAATCTTACTGAAAATAATAACTGAATATTATTTTGTGACTAAACTATTTTAAATTTATTTTAACTTCATTTTAAACTCAGAGGAGGCAATGGCAACCCACTTCAGTACTCTTGCCTGGAAAATCCCATTGACAGAGGAACCTGGTAGGCTGCAGTCCATAGGGTCACTAGGAATCGGACATGACTGAGTGACTTCACTTTCATTTTTCACTTTCATGCATTGGAGAAGGGAATGGCAACCCATTCCAGTGTTCTTGCCTGGAGAATCCCAGGGAAGGGGAAGCCTGGTGGGCTGCCATCTAGGGGGTGGCACAGAGTCGGACACGACTGAAGCAACTTAGTAGCATCAGCATTTTAAACTATACTATTTATCTTATTTATATGCAATTTATTATTTTATTTGCAATGATTTGGAACAGAGATATACAAGCCTAGGCATACCTCTGAAAAAGAATAGTAACAGGGGACTGCTAGTCTCTTTACTTATCAAAATCTGTTATATATCATAGCAGTTATATTATGCGCCAATCTACACATGAATAAAGAGATCAATGAAAAAGAATAGAGTCTTGAATTAGATCCAAATACATTGGACTTCAGGATACAATAGTCAGGATTTTAAGTCAATGGCAGTTCTATTTCCAGTTTTTTAAGGAATCTCCACACTGTTCTCCATAGTGGCTGTACTAGTTTGCATTCCCACCAACAGTGTAAGAGGGTTCCATTTTCTCCACACCCTCTCCAGCATTTATTGCTTGTAGACTTTTGGATTGCAGCCATTCTGACTGGCGTGAAATGGTACCTCATTGTGGTTTTGATTTGCATTTCTCTGATAATGAGTGATGTTGAGCATCTTTTCATGTGTTTGTTAGCCATCTGTATGTCTTCTTTGGAGAAATGTCTATTTAGTTCTTTGGCCCATTTTTTGATTGGGTCGTTTATTTTTCTGGACTTGAGCTGCAGGAATTGCTTGTATATTTTTGAGATTAGTTGATTTTCAGTTACTTCATTTGCTATTATTTTCTCCCATTCTGAAGGCTGTCTTTTCACCTTGCTGAGAGTTTCCTTTGTTGTGCAGAAGCTTTTAATTTTAATTAGGTCCCACTTGTTTATTTTTGCTTTTGTTTCCAATATTCTGGGAGGTGGGTCATAGAGGATCCTGCTGTGATTTATGTCAGAGGGTGTTTTGCCTCTGTTCTCCTCTAAGAGTTTTATAGTTTCTGGTCTATGTTTAGATCTTTAATCCATTTTGAGTTTATTTTGGTATATGGTGTTAGAAAGTGTTCTAGTTTCATTCTTTTACAAGTGGTTGACCAGTTTTCCCAGCACCACTTGTTAAAGAGATTGTCTTTAATCCATTGTATATTCTTGCCTCCTTTGTCAAAAATAAGGTGTCCATAAGCGTGTGGATTTATCTCTGGGCTTTCTGTTTTGTTCCATTGATCTATATTTCTGTCTCTGTGCCAGTACAATACTGTCTTGATGACTGTGGCTTTGTAATAGAGACTGAAGTCAGACAGGTTGATTCCTCCAGTTCCATTCTTCTTTCTCAAAATAGCTTTGGCTATTCGAGGTTTTTTGTATTTCCATACAAATTGTGAAAGTATTTGTTCTAGCTCTGTGAATAATACCATTGGTAAATTGATAGGGATTGCATTGAATCTACAGATCGCTTTGGGTAGTATACTTATTTTCACTATATGGAAATTCACTTCCAATCCATGAACATGGTATATTTCTCCATCTATTAGTGTCCTCTTTGATTTCTTTCACCAGTGTTTTATAGTTTTCTATATATAGGTCTTTAGTTTCTTTAGGTAGATATATTCCTAAGTAGTTTATCCTTTTCATTGCAATGGTGAATGGAATTGTTTCCTTAATTTTTCTTTCTATTTTCTCATTATTAGTGTATAGGAATGCAAGAGATTTTTGTGTGTTGATTTTATATCCTGCAACTTTACTATATTCATTGATTAGCTCTAATAATTTTCTGGTGGAGTCTTTAGGGTTTTCTACATAGAGGATCATGTCATCTGCAAACAGTGAAAGTTTTACTTCTTCTTTTCCAATTTGGATTCCTTTTATTTCTTTTTCTGCTCCTGCCTTATGACCCAGCAATCCCACTGCTGGGCATACACACCGAGGAAACCAGAATTTAAAGAGACACGTGTACCCCAATGTTCATCACAGCACTGTTTATAATAGCCAGGACATGGAAGCAACCTAGATGTCCATCAGCAGATAAATGGATAAGAAAGCTATGGTACATATACACAATGGAGTATTACTTAGCCATTAAAAAGAATACATTTGAATCAGTTCTAATGAGGTGGATGAAACTGGAGCCTATTATACAGAGTGAAGTAAGCCAGAAAGAAAAACACCAATACAGTATACTAACGCATATACATGGAATTTAGAAAGATGGTAATGATAACCCTGTATGCGAGACAGCAAAACAGACACAGATGTATAGAACAGTCTCTTGGACTCTGTGGGCGAGGGAGAGGGTGGGATGATTTGGGAGAATGGCACTGAAACATGTATAATATCATATAAGAAATGAGTCACCAGTCCAGGTTTGATGCAGGATACAGGATGCTTGGGGCTGGTGCACTGGGATGACCCAGAGGGATGGTACGGGGAAGGAGGTGGGAGGAAGGTTCAGGATGGGAAGCATGTGTACACCCGTGGAGGATTCCTGTTGATGTATGGCAAAACCAATACAATATTGTAAAGTAATTAACCTCCAAAATAAATAAATTTAAATTAAAAAATAATTTTTTTAAATCAATGGCAAAAAGATCTTTGCGTGACCGTTTGAAAGAAACCTAAAATTTAGAGAAACAACTAAAAATTCAATCCATATTTATCTCCTACAGCAAAATTAATTCAAGACAAATCAAAAGTTTCCATATGATATCAAAAATGTTTTAAAAATTAAATACTTAAATTAAATTTAAATTCTTTAAAAAAAGAATTGAAAAATTGTCAAAAGTGAAATGAAAAAATTCTTCATAAGCAATATACAAAAAACCTGAATATAAAGTATAAAAATATTAAATGCAAAAAGCACTCTACACAGGATAAAAATGTAAGAACATATAACCAGAAAATATTAATTATATATACAATGTAAAATAGATCATTTTTTTAATATATAATCTCATAAAAATCCAAAATTGAATGCAGTAAAGACATACATATAAAATATCCACCAAAAAATAAATACAACACAAGTTAAATGTATTGAATGATGCCCAGCTAAATTATATCAAAGGGGTAGCAAAGTATAAAAATAACTTTAACCAGTTGTTATAAATATTTGTCAGGTACTGGTCTTGAAAATATGGACAAATGAATTCTCACTGACAGAGGACAAGACTGTAGTTGTTATACAACCTCCAGAAAAATAGTTTGTCAATAACTATCAATATCAACATTTTAAATGCGTGTGTTACCTGATCATTGATTCAAATATCAAATCAACAATTTTATGCCTTGGTAATCATATTTACACATATTCAAAACCATATATTTATTTGAAAACTGCTTATCATAAAAAAGTTTAAAAGCACATGAAAAGGAATGGGTATATGAATTTTAATATAAATTTATAAGAAGTATTGTGAAACATGAGAAAAATTAAGGAATATGTTTGAGCTGGCATTGAAATAGCTTTAAGATGTGACATAGTAAAAGCAAGTGTGATATATACAGGAAAAGCAAATATATATATATATGGCAAATACACTGGCATTTGCAAAGATTTTTAGTAGATGAAAATTAAGAAAAAAAATTAGATTCTACCTCTTAGCATAATTGGAAAATATTGAGAGAAAAGAGAGAAATTTGTTTGGCACTTCACCCCATATTATTTGGTTTTATTTATGTTGTTTATTATTATCTATTTTACTTCAATTATTTTGTGAACACTAACAGTATCAAAGTAAAAATTTTGTGAATAATGCAACTGAAATATACTAACAAAGGGACTTATATAGAATTAAATATTTTACATTTGTTTACAATTTTTAATTGTAAAAATTAAAAAGTTTACTTAAATTACAAGAAACTAAATAAAAATAAATGTCTCTGAAAAAGAGTAAAAAAGCTAAATGCATAAACTGAATAAAAATCAGTGTTACTATATAATAGTTTTCCCACTTAATCATTATTTATTATTAACTCCTTATCATACAGGCATTATACATTTCTAGGTACAGTGATAAAGAAGTAATTATGGACCCTATGTTCTAGTATGGAGGAAACTATTATTAATAGCACAGCTGTATAATTGTAATCTTTAATCACAATTATCATAATATCTTTGAAGACAGAGAAATTTTCTTTTTAAAGAAAAATTTTTAATCAGAATCAAATTTTAAAATGATTTCTACATTCTAAGGAAATGGAACCTGCTGTCAAATGGCTCCCTTCAC
This sequence comes from Bos grunniens, assembly GCF_055505025.1. Taxonomy (NCBI): domain Eukaryota; kingdom Metazoa; phylum Chordata; class Mammalia; order Artiodactyla; family Bovidae; genus Bos; species Bos grunniens. Next base: position 78,791,148 of record NC_141179.1, on the reverse strand, counting down.
GGTAGATGATGCACTTATTTATTATGAGATACAATGTTTCTTCTCCAGAGCTTCTTCATAGCATTAGTCAACTCAGAATTTCTTAGACTATAGATAAATGGGTTCAGCATGGGGCTTATGACTGTATAAAACACACTCACAGATTTGTCAATGGGGAATGTTTTAGCAGGTCTCACATACATGAAAATGCAGGGAACAAAGAAGCAGACAACCACAGTGATGTGGGAACCACAGGTCTGGAGGGCTTTCCCCCTCCCTTCCTGACTCAGGTTCTTCAGAGAGTGCAGGATGACTCCATAGGAGACGAGCAAGAGCAGAAACACTATACTGCAGATCAGTCCCCCATTGGCCAGCACTAAGATGCCAGTGACATAGGTGTCAGTACAGACGAGTTCCAATAAGGGGTACATGTCACAAATATAGTGATCAATGACATTCGGGCCACAGAATGGGAGCCCATAAATAGTGCTAAGTTGAATAATTGAGTGCAGAAAACCTCCAACCCAGGACACCACCAGCAGCACAACACACACCCTCTGCCTCATGATCACCAAGTAATGCAAGGGCTTACAGATGGCCACATAGCGGTCATAGGCCATCACCAGCAGAAGGAAGATCTCTGAACCACCTAAAAAGTGCTCTGTAAACAGCTGGGTCATGCAAGATTCAAAGGATGTGTTTTTTCCCCCAAATAACAGCTCTGAAATCAATCTGGGGGTGATAGAAGTGGAGTAAGTGACATCCATACATGATAAGCTAGCAAGAAAAAAGTACATCGGTGAGTTCAGGGTCTCACTGACAGCTATAGTCACTGTAATAAGAAGGTTGCCCACCAGAGTCAAAAGGTAGATGAACAGGAACAAAACAGAAAGGACTTTCTGCTCCTTTGGATTCTGTGTGAGGCCCAGAAGGACAAAGTAGGTTACATTATTTCTTGATTCCATCTGATCCGGACAGGAGCTGACTTCACATATTAAAGCAGTTTACCTAAGAAAAACAAGGAGGGGAACACTTAAAGGGAAAAAGGTGCTCAAATGTATAAAAATAACTTTTAATTTATCCATTCATTGGAAGAACATGTATTTGTGTCTAATGTGTCATAGACATTTTGATTACCAAATTGAATAAGGCATAGTTTTTTGTTTTCTGTTTTTTGTTTGTTTGTTTGTTTTAACCTCAGTGATATGACACAGAATGAAAAAGCAAGCAATTCCAGACACGTGTATTAAGTTCCATTAAATTCACACAGTGCTGAAGAGTCACAATATAGGAATATATCAAATGAGTATCACAGAAGACTTTCAAGAGGAAGCAGTACTTGAGCTGAGTGTATAAAATAATTGAAAGTATAAAGAAATAGGAAGAGAAAGCCATGAAAAGGTGCAGCATTTATAGACACAAAGTGTAATATATGAGACACACTTAAGGTAATACATGTAATCAATGGGTAGATGAATGTGTGAATAGAAGATCCTTGTCCTGAATTGTCTCTAACCTCACTGACACTTCCTAGGTCTTTAGGTGCATATTTCCCTTTTCTGACCAATAAGTTAGACTGCAGCAGTCTAATTTTGCATCTCCAACCCCTAAATTTCAAACATCTCTAATTTTCATATCAAATCGAATAGCAATTTACTATTTGTAAAACTAACTTCTGAATTTTCCACAATACACATGAGCATTTTCTAAACAAAATTTAAAGAGGCATTCCTTATTTATCTCATTAAATACTATAATTTTCCATGTTATTGTTCAGAGACAAAATTTTAGTGTTCTTTACTCATTCGTTACTCTCATAAAATTTAAATAAATCCTACTAACTCTACTTTCAAAATATATCACAGATTTGATCATTCCCTACTTAATTTCTTCCAGGTCCACCATAATAGCCTCCTACTAAGTCTCTCCACATTTATATTGGCCTCAAAAGCTGGTTCTCCTGAAGCAGCCCAAACTGTCCTTTTTAATCTTATTCTGATAACATCACTCTACTTCTCCAAACTCCTACAGTATATTCCAATCACACACTCATAGTTTAATGCAATGCACTTAATATTTACAGTAGCAAGAACTGTAATCCTTGTTTCAGAAGTGAAGAAATTAAGGCTCAGAATATCTAATTCATTTTCTCAAGTACACATTTTTAAGTCATATACCTAGAATGGAATCTAAGTTTGATTTACTCTAAGTAATTTACTCTCTTATATAACAAAGAAAGTCTCACAACTATGAGCCTGGTTCCCAGTATTTAATATCAGTCTTACCTTCTGGACACTTGTTCAGAACCTGAAGAATAACTTGAAGTTACTCATAAACACTTGGAATTATTTTTCATCCAGTTTGACAAAGAGGGCAAAAGGCCACCTTATCACTTGAGCATATAGTTTATTTGACTGTCTGTCCATTTGCTTCATGGAGTCTTCTGATTATTCAGATTTTTATATGCAGTGTAGATTATTTGAAAGGAATACCATGGTGCACACACTGAAAAACAAGTTTATTACATTAGGAAATATATCAAAATGCCAAGCAAATCCTACATATACATAGAAGAAATTAACTAGTTATTTGGCAGGGAAATTTTTCACAAGTAACTTCTTTCCTACTAACTTCAAAAAGAAAAATAGCATTTGACTGTTCAGTTCTTTTCACTCTGTCATATTAACATGACCAGACTCGTTGTCTGAAATTTTGAAAGACATTCCCATGATACTTTTTAAATCATGCTATAAGTCTAAGAATGGACCTCCTGAAATTGTTATGCCAGGTACTAAGTGAATAGGATCTTCTTTCTATTAGGGGTGAAGATCGTGGGCTATTTCATCCCTTCCAGCTGCAATTATCACTGAATCTTGGAATGTGTCCAAGGCTGATTCTTGTTTAATTAATTCACTTGGATTTTCCACAAAGGTTTTAAGGAACATCTGTAGGAGCTTTCCTGATGGCTCAGTGGTGAAGAATTCACTTGCCAATGCATAAGATGCAGGTTTGAGCCCTGGGTTGAGAAGGTTCCCTGGAGAAGGAAATAGCAAACCATTCTAGTATCCTTGCCTGGGAAATCTCATGGACAGAGGAGCCTGGCAAGCTACAGTCCATGGGGTGGCAAAAGAATTGGACATGACCTAGGAACTAAACAACAACGAAAAATATGTGACGATATTACTAGAGCAAATCACATAATTAATATCAGAAAGGTATAACATGCAAAAAAAGTAGCTTTAGAATCGTTATGAGGCTGCTGCCAATGAGATAAAATATAGATGCACTCATTTTGATCTACTGGACTTATTAATATATTCTCCCCTGCCATGGAAAGAATATCTTTCCTTTTATTCAATACTAGATTTAATCACCTTAAAATTTGGTTCAGTTCAGTCAGTTCAGTTCAGTTGCTCAGTTGTGTCCAACTCTTTGCAACCCCATGAATTGCAGCATGCCAGGCCTCCCTGTCCATCACCTACACCCGGAGTTCACTCAAACTCATGTCCATCAAATCGGTGATGCTATCCAGCCATTTCATCCTCTGTCGTCCCCTTTAAATAAATAAAACTATACTAAAAATAAAATTAAATGTTTTATTTTTTTCAAAATGTTTTATTTTATTTTTAATATAAATTTATTTATTTATTTATTTATTGGAGGCTAATTACTTTACAATATTGTATTGGTTTTGCCATACATCAACACGAATCTGCCACGGCTGTACACATGTTCCCCACTCTGAACCCCCCTCCCACCTCCCTCCCCGTACCATCCCTCTGGGCCATCCCAGTGCACCAGCCCCAAGCATCCTGTATCCTGCATCGAATCTGGACTGGCGATTCGTTTCATACATGATATTATACATATTTCAATGCCATTCTCCCAAATCATCCCACCCTCTCCCTCTCTCACAGCGTCCAAAAGACTGTTCTATACATCTGTGTCTCTTTTGCTGTCGCGCATACAGGGTTATCGTTACCATCTTTCTAAATTCCATATATATGTGTTAGTATACTGTATTGGTGTTTTTCTTTCTGGCAGTTTTAGATGTAAAAACTAATAATTTATCCAATTATTAATTGTTTTTAAAAGTTAGGGCATATCTCTTATGCCAGCAACTGTGCTATGAGCTAGGACACAGCACTTAATAAAACCGGAGGGAAAATCACGTAAAAATAATTTTTTTTTTCCTGCATGGATATTATAATAGGTCAGACAATAAAGAAGGAGACGTTTAATAAAGTAGTTATAGTCTTAATCAGGGCTTATAAGGTAAGAAATAGAATAATGAGACAGAAGAGAAGAGGGAGAATTCTACTGTGGATAATATAATCAGAGAAGACCCTTAAAAGGTTATCTTTAAGCTGTGATTGAAAGGTATGAAGTGACTGCCATTAGAAGCACTGTTCCAGAAAGTAAAACTAAATAAAAATTAATAAAATTATCTCCTGTCATCAGAGATGACAAGACCTATGTTTAGAAAAATATAAACTTTTCACAGGAATTTTTATGGCAGTGCTATGTTATAAAAGGACTTGTTATAAAAGGACTTGTCTTATTCTAGATTTTAATTGGGCAGATTTCAACCTCTCTATGTTGGGGATGATGTTAGCTATAGATCTGTTATATATGGACTTTTTTTATGCCAAGGTGCCTTCCTTCTATTTCCAATTGTTGAGAGTTTTTTTACGAAATGATGTTGAATTTCTATGTGTAATTAGCAACTCAAGGAAAAATTAAGAAAGTAATTCCATGTACAAAAGCATCAAAAAAGAATAAAATATTTAAATAAACTTAACCAAAGAGATAAGTCCTGTAAACTGAAAACTACAAAAGGTTACTGAGAGATATTATGGAATACACACAAATGTGAAAGGACACTTATGATCTGGGACACTTAAAAGTATTAAGTTGTTAATACTACCTCAAGTGATCTACAGATCAAAATAGCAAAACTGATTTTGCAGCAACAGAAAATCCATGCTAAAATTCATATGAAATCTCAAGGACTTGAAATTGCCAAAACAATCTTGAAAAGAAAGAAAGCTGGGGGTCTCATACTTCTTGACTCTAAAACATATTATACAAAGCGATGGTAATCATAGCACCAGTATTCGAATAAAGATCGATGATGGACTAATGGAATAAAATAGAAAGCCTAGAAATAAACCTTTGTATATGTCTTTAGATAATTTTCAACAAGGGCACCAAGAGTATTTGGGTACTCTTGGTACCAAGAGTGGGGAAAATATAACAAGTTATAAAAAGGCAATCACAAAAAAGCAATTATCATATGATTTCACTTACATGAAGCACTTAAAGCAGTCAATTCATAAACAGAAAGTAGAATGGTGGTTGCCTGGGGCTCCATAAGCTTATATGGAGAACTTTGTTTGATGACTGAAATTTCAGTTTGGGAAGTTGGAAAAGTTTACAGATGGATAGAGGTAATGTTTGCATAACAAGTAGGTGTCACTTTAAAATGATTAAAATTGCAAATTTTGTTATGTATGTGTTACTAAGCCATGTCCAACTCTGCTGACCCCATGGACTGCCGCACACCAGGCTTCCCTGTCCTTTGTTAATCTCCCAGAGTCTGCTCAAAGTCATGCTCACTGAGTTCGTGCTCCTATCTAACTGTCTCATCCTCTGTCATCCCCTTCTCCTGCCTTCAATCTTTCCCAGAATCAGGGTCTTTCCAATGGGTTGGCTCTTTGTATCAGGTGGCCAAAGTACTGGAGCTTCAGCTTCAGCATCAGCCCTTCCAATGAATAGTCAGGGTTGATTTCCTTTCAGATTGGTTAGTTTGATCTCTTTGCTGCCCAAGGGACTCCCAAGAGTCTTCTCCAGCAACACAATTCAAAAGCATCAATTCTTTGACACTCAGCCTTCTTTATGTATATATGAGCACAATTTTCAAAATAAATGTAAGAACTAAGGGACCTCCCTGGTGGTGCAGTGATGGGAATCCACCTGCCAGTGCAGGGGACATAGGTTCAATCCTGGTCCGGGAAGATTCCACATGCTGCAGAGCGATTAAGCCCCTGCTCTGTAACCACTGAGCACACGCTCTAGAGCCTGAGAGGTACAACTAGAGAGCCCGCACGCCACAACTACCGAAGTCTGCATACTCCAGGGTCCTCTAGCCACAACTAATGAGCCTCGGTGCTGCAATTACTGAAGCCCAGGAACCCTAGAGGCAGCAAGTCAGAACTACTGAGCCCTCAGGATGCAACTATTGAAACCCGTGCACCTAGAGCCTGTGCTCCTCAACAAGAGAAGCCACAGAAATGAGAAGCCCATGCACCACAACTAGAGAGCAGCCCCCACTCTCCACAACTATAGAAATCCCGTGTGCAGCAACGAAGACCCAGTGCAACCAATAAATAAACAAAACAGTGTATGTGTTAGTTGCTCAGTCATGTCCAACTCTGCAACCCCATGGACTGTAGCCCGCCAGGCTCCTCTGTCCATGGGATTCCCCAGGCAAGAATACTGGAGTGGGTTGCATTCCATGTCAAAAACCAAAAAAAAAAAAAAATGAAGTTAGTTTCCTAAAAGGAAAAAAAAAGAAAAAAAAATCTAAGGTGACTTCATTAGTTGAAATATGAGGGGAACATAAACTGTACCTCTATAGCCCAAAGTATATGCAAATATCATTGGCTTCAGATAATCTTGGGTAACTTATTTAAGAGGTAAATATGTCAATCCAATGGCAAAACCACTAAATTAAAATCTTTGTTTTTTATTTTTATTTTATATTAGAGTACAGTTGATCAACAATGTGTTAGTGTCAGGTCTAATTCAAAGGGTCTGAGTTATACATATATGTGTATCTATTTTATCAAATTCTTTTTCCATTTAGGTTATTACAAAATATTCAGTTACCTGTGTTATAGAGTAGGTCCTTGTTGATTATCTATTTTAAATATACTAGTGTGTATTGTCAATATCCAAGTGTTATGTAATCTACTTGAGTAGCCTGCCAGGCTCCTCTGTCCATGGAATTTTTCAGGCAAGAATACCGGAGTGGGTTGCCACTTTCTGCTCCAGGGAATCTTCCCAGTCCAGGGAGCAAACCCAAATCTCTTGCATTGGCAGGTGGATTCCTTACCACTAGCGCCACCTGGGGTTGTAATAAGTCATAATAAAATAAACATGTTCTCATTTCAGAAAAAAAATCTCTAAAACTGCATCCTAACACATTTTTTTAGTCTATTTTTCTTTTTCTTTCTTTCCTTCTTTCTTTTTTTTTTTTGTGTGGCTATATTCTTCCTGGCAAAGCCCGTGGACAGAGAATCCTGGCGGGCCACGGTCCACACAGTTGCAAAGAGTCAGACAGGACTGAAGCGACTTAGCACAGCACATAGAAAAAAGATCTCAGCAGCACAAGATGCTCAGCAGTGATTTAAGTCCTGAACTTCCTTGAAAGAGATGATTTTTTCCTAAAGCAAGTGTCAGGTAGCATTTTAGGTGTTATAGCTAAAGAACAGCAGCTATCTACAAGGGATTAGAAACACGGGCAGGAACTGCAAGTTCAACCCAATGTTACAATAGGTGGATTGTTAACTGAAGATACCAATTCTTATCTGGATAACAGTTTTTTTATACTTTAAAGGCATAAACTCTTCTTAACCTTCTTAATGGGAATCTTAATGAAAATAATAATTTTGAACATATTTTAAGTTTATTTTCACAATTTTAAGCTAACTTTAAACAGTTTTATCTTATCTATATTTAATTTATTATTTAAGTTTTAATAATTTTGAAATAGACATATACAGGCCTAGGCAAAATTCTGAGAAATACTAATAAGTGACTGCTAGATTCTTCACATGTCAAAATATCTTATATATCATAGCAATTATGTGCCAATGTGTACATGAATAAAGAGATCAGTGAAAAAGATTAAAGTTTTGAATTGGACCCAAATACATTGGGAGTTCAAAATACAGTAGTCAGAATTTCAAATCAATGGCAAAAAGATAATATGTGAATATTTTTTAAAAATTCTAAAATTTACAGAACAAATAAAATCAACCCCTATTTAAACTCCTAAATAAATTCAAGATGAATCAAATGTTATAAGATGTAAGATATGAAAAATGCTTGAAAAATTAAATGCAAAAAAAAAATTGAAGAATTTTTGGCTCAAATGAAATGAGAAAATTCTTCCTAAGCAAGATATAATTTTTTAATTTAATATAAGCTACAAAAATTTTACATGCAAAAATAATTCTACATAGGATAAAAAGTTAAAAACATATAGCCAGAAAACATTAACTATATATACAATGTAAAGAGATAATTTCTTTTGCTTAAAATTCTCTCATAAAAATCAAAAATTGAATGAATCAGATTAAAGACATATATATATAATCCACAAATAAATACAAATCAAATTAAAAATGTAAGAAGATACTCAAACTCAATTATATCAAAAGGTTTGCAGTTAAAGTAAAAAGTAAATTTAATCAGATGTGATAAATGTCTATTAGGTACTGGTCATTGAAAATGTGGTCAAGAAAATTCACATGGACTATAGGGTCGCACAGAGTCGGACACGACTGAAGCGACTTAGCAGCAGCAGCAGCAGCATGGGCAGGACAGTAGTTGTTAGTGGGGCTTTCTCGGTGGTTCAGTGAATAAAGAAGACACAAAGGACACAGGTTCGATTCCTGAGTGAAGATCCTCTGGAGGAGGAAATGGCAACCCATTCCAGTATTCTTGCCTGAAAAATCCCAAAAACAGAGAAGCCTGGCAGGCTACAGTCCGTGGAGTCACAAGGAGTAGGACACAGCTGAGCAGCTAAGCACAGACACAGTAGCTGTTAGTACAACCTCAAGAGCAATAGTTTGGAGTGAAGTAAGTCAGAAAGAGAAAAACAAATATAGTATATTAACGTATCTATATGGAATCTAGAAAAATGGTGTTGATGAACCTATTTGCAGGAAAGAAATGGAGACACAGATATAGAGATGGGAGTCGTGGACACAGTAGGGGAAGGAAAGAGTGAGATAAACAGAGAAAGTAGCATCGGCATATATACACTTCCTTGTGTAAAACAGATAATGTGAGAAGTTTCTATATAACACAGGGAGCCCAGCTTGGCACTCTGTGGTGACCTACAGGGGTGGAGTCAGGGGAGGAGAGGGAGGCTCAAGATGGAGGTGGTGCTGGTTCAGCCACTAAGTCGTGTCCGACTCTTGCAACCCCATGGTCTGTAGCCTGTCAGGCTCCTCTGTTCATGGGACTCTCCAGGCAAGAATTCTGGAGTGGGTTGCCATTTCCTTCTCCAGGGGATCTTCCCAACCCAGGAATCAAACCCAGGTCTCCTGCATTGCAGGCAGATCCTTTACTGACTGAGCTACGAGGGAAGGTGACATATGTATAATTAAATCCGATTTGGGCTGTTATATGGCAACCAACACAATATTATAAAGCAATTTTCCTCCAATTAAAAATTAATTTTAAAAAAGAGGATTATAGTTTGGCAATAAATATCAATATCAGCATTTTAAATGCATATACTATTTGACCATTGAACCAAATGTAATATCAACAATTCTACACCTAAGAACTATATTTGCACATACTCTAAAACATACATTTATTGGAAATATAACTGTCATAGAAAAGTTTGGGGCTCTCATGAAAGGAATGGACATATTAATTTTGATACAAATTTATGAGGAGTGTTTTGCAAAATGAGAAAATTTAAGAAATATATATGGACTGGCATGGAAATATCTTTAAGATATTGCATAGCAAAAGCAAGTGATACATATATAGAAAGAAACAAATACATATACATATAGAGAATACACTTGCATCTGCAAAGATTATTACTAGATGAAAATTAAGAAACAAATTTAGGGTCAACCTCTGAGAATGAGGACTGAAAGAAGCTGAGAGAAAAATAGAAAATTCATTTTACATTTCACCCATATTGTTTGGATTTCCTTGTGGCTCAGACAGTAAAGAAACCGCCTGCAATACGGGAGACCTGGGTTTCACCCGTGGGTTGGGAGGATCCCCTGGAAAAGGCAATGGCAATCCACTCCAGTATTCTTGCCTATAGAATTCCACGGGCAGAAGAGCCTGGTGGACTAGAGTCCACAGGGTTGCAAAGAGTCAGACACTACTGAGTGACTACACTTTCGTAGCATTTAGTTTTCACTTATGCTATTTATTATTATCTATTTTACTTCAGCTTCATTGTAAACACTAAAAGTACAAACGTAAAAGTGCTGTGTAATGCAAATGAAATACAGTAAAGGCAAGCCATGTATAATTATGTATTTTAAACTGTATAAGTAAAAATGTTAACTTAAATGACAAGATGCTAAATAAAAATTACACTGTCTCTGAAAAAGAATAAAAAATGTAAATGCATAAGTTGGTGAAAAATCAGTATAACTATGAACAATTTACTCGCTAATTCATTACATATTAATTCCTTGCTATGTAGGCATTACACCATTCTAGGTACACTGATAAACAAGATAATGAATTCTAGTACATAGGTAATTATATATTATAATTATACCCTGTTATTATACCCTGGTTGTTTAATTGTAATCTTTAATTATAATTAACATAAACTCTTTGAAAAAGAGAAATCACAACAAATTTTAAAATGACTTCTGCATTCCAAGAAAATGAACCATGATGTCAAATGACTCCCTTCATGATGGATGATGCATTTATTTAATATGGGATATGATGTTTCTTTTCCAGAGCTTCTTCATAGCATAAATTAACTCAGAATTTCTTAGACTGTAGATTAATGGGTTCAGCATGGGGGTTATGACTGTATAGAACACGCTCAATGATTTATCAATGTAGAAGGTCTTAGCAGGTCTTACATATACGAAAATACAGGGAACAAAGAAGCAGACAACCACAGTGATGTGGGAACCACAGGTCTGGAGGGCTTTCCGCCTTCCTTCCTGACTCAGGTTCTTCAGAGAGTGCAGGATGACTCCATAGGAGACGAGCAAGAGCAGAAACACTATAGTGCAGATCAGTCCCCCATTGGCCACAACTAAGATGCCAATGACATAGGTGTCAGTACAGACAAGTTTCAATAAGGGGTACATGTCACACATAAAGTGATCAATGACATTCGGGCCACAGAATGGGAGCCCATAAATAGTGCTAAGTTGAATTACTGAATGCAGAAAACCTCCAACCCAGGACACCACTAGCAACCCAACACACACCCTCTGCTTCATGATCACCAAGTAATGCAAGGGCTTACAGATGGCCACATAGCGGTCATAGGCCATCACCAGCAGAAGGAAGACCCCTGATCCAGAAAAAAGGTGCTCTGTAAATAGCTGGGTCATGCAAGATTTAAAGGTTATGGTTTTTTCTCCAAAGAACAAGTCTGAGATCAATCTGGGGGTAATAGAAGAGGAATAAGCAATATCCATACATGATAAGCAAGCAAGAAAAAAGTACATTGGTGTGTTCAGGGTCTTACTGACAGCTACAGTGACTATAATTAGAAAATTGCCCACCACAGTCAAAAGGTAGACAAACAGGAACATAAACAAAAGTACTTTCTCCTCCTTTGGATTCTGTGTGAGTCCCAGGAGAACAAAGTAGGTTATATTGTTTCTTGATTCCATCTAATCTGAACAGGAGCTGACTTCATACAGTAGAAGCAACTTACCTACAAAACAAGGAGGGGAAGATAAAGGGGTAAAATGCTAAAATGTATGAGAATTTTTTTTTTCCATTTGTTGAAAGAATGAGTATAGAACAACTATTTGTGTCCAATGTGTCATGGGCATTTTTATTATTATCAGGTTGAAGGCAGAGTTTCTTTCCTTCAGTGCTATGACACATAACGAGAAATCAACCGATTCCAGACCCACGCTATTAGTGCCATTAAATGAATATTCAAACAGTGCTAAGAGTCATACTACAGGAGTATATCAAATAGGTATGACAGAAGACTTTCCAGAGGAAGCAAAGCTTCAGCTGAGTGTAAAAAAGAATTGAATGAATAAAAAAATTAAGGAGGAGAAATCCAAAAAGTCCAATATTTATAAAGCCACAAAAGTCTAATACTTGAGGCCCACTTAAGGTAATTTACATAATCAATGTGGGTAGATCAAACTGTGAGGAAGTTCCCTGTACTGAATTGTCTCAGACCTCACTGACACTTCTTAGGTTTTTAGATGGTTATTTCCCTTTTCCTGACAATTAAATACTACAGCAGTAATTTTGTGTCTCCAACCCCTACCTCTCCTCTTAATTTGAAAACTTGGATATGCAACATCTCTAATTTTGACATCCAAGTGAATAGTAATTTAGTATTTAAAAACTTTTGAAATGTCCATAATAACCATAAGCATTTTCTATACAAAATTTAAAGAGGTGTTCCCTATTTATCTCATTAAATGCTGTCTTTAGTATTCTTGCCTGGAAAATCCCATGGACAGAGGAGCCTGGTAGACTACAGTCCATGGGGTCGCAAAGAGTCGGACACGACTGAGCAACTTCACTTCACTTTCACTTTATCATGTTATCGTTCGGACAAAAAATTGCTGTACTCTTCATTCATTTGTTACTCTTATAAAACTTTAATAAATCCTATTCACTCTACTATGAAAATATATCAGAAATTTGATCATTCCCTACTTCTTAATTTCTTCCTGGTCCACAGCAATAGATGCCTATCAAATCTCTCCATGTTTATTCTAGCCTCCAAGAATCAGTTCTCCTGAAGCAGCTCAAATGACATCACGCTACTGCTCAAAAATCCTAGAGTATAATCTAATCATACTCATAGAAGAGGAATAAGCAATATCCATACATGATAAGCAAGCAAGAAAAAAGTACACTGGTGTGTTCAGGGTCTTACTGACAGCTACAGTGACTATAATTAGAAAATTGCCCACCACAGTCAAAACATAGACAAACAGGAACATAAACAAAAGTATTTCCCCCTCCTTTTAATATTGACAGTAACAAGAACTGTAATCCTCTTTTTATAGTTGAAGAAACTAATGCTAGAAGATCTCATTCATTTTCCCGAAATCACACATTTCTAAGGGACATACCTAGAACTGAATCTAAGTTTGATGGATTTCAAAGTAATTAAATTTCTTACATAATAAAGACAATCCCCAATAATGAGCCTGGTTCCCACTATTTACTGCTAATCTTACCTTGTGGAGGCTTGTTCAGAATCTAAGGGTGACTTAAAGTTACACACAAACACTTGAAATTATTTTTCATCCAATTTAACAACAGAGGACAAAAGGTCACCTTATTACTTGAGGACACATTTCATTTTATTTGACTCTCAGTCCATTTTCTCCATGGAGTCTTCTGATTATTCAGAGGCACATTTTTATGTGCTGTGTTGAGTTTTCCAAAAGAATTCCATGGTGCACACCTAGAAAAACAAAAGCTTACCACATTAGGAAATTTATCAAAATGACCAGCAAATCTTACATATACATAGAATAAATCAACTGGTTATTTGGCAGGGAAGTTTTCACAAGTAACGTCTTTCCTACTAACTTCAACAAGAAAAATAATATTTGACTGTCTAGCCCTTTTCATTCTGTCATATTAACATGACCAGACTCGTTGACTGAGATTTTGAAAGACATTCTCTTTTTTTTTTTTTTGTCATGCTTTAAGTCTATAAAAGGGCCACCTGAAAAATTGATTCCAGTTACTAAGTGGATAACATCTTCTTCTTATTAGGGGGGAAGATCATGGGATATTTCATCCCTTTCAGCCACAATCATCGAGTCTTAGAATTGGAATGTGTCCAAGACTGATTCTTGTTTAATTAATCACTTGGATTTCCCCTAGAGTTTTTTTTTTTTTTTTATCTATAGGCAAAGTCACAAAAATAATATCAAAAAAGTACAATACCCAAAACAAAACAGCTTTAGAATCTTTAAGAGGCTAAAGTCAATCAAAAATAATAAAACATTTGTCCCAGTGCACTTATTTGTTATTTCTTTCCCCACCTGCCATTGCAAGATTTTCTTTCCTTTTGTTTAGTACTCAATTTCATCACCTTAATTTGGTTAGATATATGAAAATTATATCAAAAAAACACAATTAAATGTATTAAAATTTTAGATATAATAGCTAATTATCCAATTATTATCATTTGTTTTTTTTGAAGTCTGGGCACCTCTGTCATGTCAGCAACTGTCCTCTGAGTGAGGACACAGGGATGAGTGAAACCTGGGAGAGCACATGAAGGTTTCTTCCTGCCTGGATCTTCTTTCTTAGAGCCAGACAATAAAGTATGAGACAACTTGACAAAGTAGCTGCAGTCTTATTCACTGCTTATAAGAATTAGAATACTGTGAAAAAAGATAGGTAGAGTTCTACTGTGGAAAGCGTACAGATGACCTTTCTTCAAAGGTGATGTTTAAGCTGAGATTAAAAGGATAGCGAGTGGCTACCATCAGAAGCACTGTTACAGAAACTAAAACTAAATGAAATTAATGAATAAAACTATCTCACTTCAGAGAAAACAAGAGCTATACTTAGAAAACTCTAAAATTTTCACAGAAATTTTTATGGCAGTACTATGTTAAAAAGGACCAGAGAATATATGCCCTCTTGTCTTATTCCATATTTTAATGGAAAAGCTTTCAAGCTTTCATGTAGAGAAAGGTATTAGCTGTGGATCTGTAATATATGGATTTTATTAAGTCAAGGTACTTTCTATTTCCAACTTGTTGAGAGATTTCTATGAAATCATAACTGAATTTCTATCTGATCATGGACAACCCAAGGAGACTTTAAGAAAATAATTTCACTTACAAAAGTATCAAAAAAAAGAATAAAATAAAGTCTTACACTCTGAAAACTACAAAATATTGCTGAGAGATATATAGAACACACACACATATACGAGAAGACGTTTATAAGCTGGGCTATTCAACAATTCAGTTCAGTTCAGTCACTCAGTCATGTCCAACTCTTTGCAACCCCATGAATCCCAGCACGCCAGGCCTCCCTGTCCATCAACAACTGCCGGAGTCTACCCAAACCCATGTTCATTGAGTTGGTGATGCCATCCAGCCATCTCATCCTCTGTTGTCCCCTTCTCCTCCTGCTCCTAATCCCTCCCAGCATCAGGGTCTTCTCAAATGAGTCAGCTCTTCGCATCAGGTGGCCAAAGGATTGGAGTTTCAGCTTCAACATCAGTCCTTCCAATGAACACCCAGAACTGATCTACTTTAGGATGGACTGGTTGGATCTCCTGCAGTCCAAGAAACTCTCACGGGTCTTCTCCAACACCACAGTTTAAAAGCATCAATTCTTCGGTGCTCAGCTTTCTTCACATCCAACTCTCACATCCATAAAAACCATAGCTTTGACTAGACAGACCTTTGTTGACAAAGTAATGCCTCTGCTTTTTAATATGTTGTCTATGTTGGTCATAACTTTCCTTCCAAGGAGTAAGCGTCTTTTAATTTCATGGCTACAATCACCATCTGCAGTGATTTTGGAGCCCCCCAAAATAAAGTCAGCCACTCTTTCCTCTGTTTCCCCATCTATTTGCCATGAAGGGATGGGACCAGATGCCATGATCTTCGTTTTCTGAATGTTGAGCTTTAAGCCAACTTTTTCACTCTCTTTACTTTCATCAATAGGCTTTTTAGTTCTTCTTTATTTTCTGCCATAAGGGTAGTGTCATCTGAATATCTGAGATTATTGATATTTCTCCCAGAAATCTTGATTCCATCTTGTGCTTCTTCCAGCCCAGCGTTTCTCATGATGTACTCTGCATATAAGTTCAATAAGCAGGGTGACAATATACAGCCTTGATATACTGCTTTTCCTATTTGGAACCAGTCTGTTGTTTCATGTCCAGTTCTAACTGTTGCTTCCTGACTTGCATATAGGTTTCTTAAGAGGCAGGTCAGGTGGTCTGGTATTCCCATCTCTTTCAGAATTTTCCCCAGTTTATTGTGATCCACACAGTCAAAGGCTTTGGCATAGTCAATAAAGCAGAAATAGATGGTTTTCTGACACTCTCTTGCTTTTTCAATGATCCAGTAGATGTTGGCAATTTGATCTCTGGTTCCTCTGCCTTTTCTGAAACCAGCTTGAACAACTGGTTCATAAGTCATGTATTGCTGAAGCCTGACTTGGAATATTTTGAGCATTACTTAATAATACCTCATGATTCAGTGCAATTCCTATCATAACCAAAAAATCTTTTTTGCAGTAACAGAAAAATCCATGCTAAAATTCATAAGGAATCTCAAGGACTCCAAATTGTCAAAACAATCTAGAAAAGAAGATTGGGAGTCTCATACCTCCTGATTATAAAATATATTATGCAAATCTATGGTAATGGCAGCCCCAGCATTGAAATAAAGATGCACGATGGACTAATGGAGTAAAACAGATAGTTTAGAAATAAATCTTCCTATATGTATTTAGATAATGTTCAACAAGTGTCCCAAGCATTTTATGGGGAAAAGAAATTATAATAAGTGTTTAAAAGGCAATCACCAAAAACCAGAAATGGTATGATTCCACTTCCATGAGGCACTTAAAGCAGTCAAATTCATAGGCAAAAAATAGCAGTGAGCGAAAATGAAGGATTTTGTTTAATGGCTGTGGAATCTCAGTTTGGAAAGTTGAAAAAGTTTTGGAGATGGATGGTGGTGATGTTTGCATAACAATGTGAATTAACTTAGTGCTACTCTGAAATGGTAAAAATTGTAAATTTTGTTATGCATATTTCACCACAATTTTTAAACTAAATATAAGAACTAAGGTGACCTCATTAACTGGTGTATGATGTGAACATAAACTATAGCACAATAGCCCAAAGTATATGTAAAGATCATTGGCTTCAAATAAACCAAGGTAATCTTTCTAATCAATAGCAAATTGACAAATAGTCAATCAATAGCAAAACTACTAAATTAAAATCTCTATTTTTAATATTTACTTTGTATTGGAATATAGCTGATTAACAATGTGTTAGTTAAGGTGTACAGCAAGGTGATTCAGGTATACACGTATTTGTATCTATCCTTTTCCAAATTCTTTTCCCATTTAGGTTACTACAGGATGTTGAGCAGAGCTTCCTGTACTACACAGTAAGTCCTTGCTGGATGTCAATTTTAAATATAGTAGTCTGTATATGCTAATTCCAAAGTTTTATCTAATCAATGCAACAAATATTGAGTACCTCCTGTGGGCCAGGCATTGTTTAAGTTCTCAGGATGAATCAATAAAGAAAGTAGACAAAAAAGAAGAAGAAGAAGAAAGAAAGAAGGAGAAAGAAGGAACAAAAACACAAACTCTTTATTTTGGAGTTTCAAACTCAGATTTTAAAAGCAAGTTATCAAACACTGTTGAAGGATTTTGTGCTCCTCCGGACTTCAGATTGTCTGGTTTTGCAGAGGAAAGATGAGATTTTACAATAGGAAACTTCCTTGCCTACAAAGCAATGAGAATTTGCACTACAGATTAGACCAAAACTCCACCTTGCAAATAGAGGTACCAAAGTTACTGATGAAACACTGAGTGGGATGGGTTTACCCTCAAAGTGACAGGGAGTAATTTATGCTACATGGATCAGCGATATCTTAAATAGAAGTTGCAGTGAGTCATAATAAAACAGGTTGGTGCAAACATTATTGTGGTTTCAGACTGTGACTATTAAATCAACATATTGATAAGTAGGCTCAAACATCTTTATTAATCAAAACAGGAAGCATTGCAATCAACACATTTTTGCCAATGAGAAATACATTTATTTATTCCTGTATGTAAAAATCTGGGCTTGGGGAGTCCACAAACTCTTGGAAAGCATTTTCTGCCTCCTACTGGTTGTGGAAGTGTTTTCCCTGCAAAAGTCGTTGAAGGGATATGCTTGAAGAAGTGGTAGTCAGCTGGCAAGAGGTCAGGCTGAATATGGCAGATGAGGTAAAACTTAGACCAGTTCATTCAATTTTTGAAAAACTGTATGTGTGAGGTGCACTCGGTCATTATCCTGGAGAAGAACTGGGCCCCTTCTGTTGACCAATACCGGCTGTAGGCATTGCAGTTTTTGGTGCATCCCATTGATTTGCTGGGACTTCTCTAGTGGCTCAGACAGTAGAGAATCTGCCTGCAATGCAGAAGACCCAGGTTCAATCCCTGGGTTGGGAAGATACCCTGGAGAAGGGAATAGCAACCCAGTCCAGTATTCTTGCCTCAAGAATCCCATGGACAGGGGAACCTGGCAGGCTACAGTCCTTGGGATTGCAGTCGGACAGAGCTGAGCGACTTTCATTTCATTTCACTTCACTTCATTGATTTGCTGAGCATACTTCTCAGATGTAATGATTTCACTGGGATTCAGAAAGCTGTAGTGGATCAGAGCAGAAGCAGAAGCAGACCAACAGTGACCATGACTTTTTTTTTTTTTTGGTGCAAGTTTGGCTTTGGGAAGTGCTTTGGAGCTTCTCTTTAGTCCAACCACTGAGCTGGTTGTTGCCAGTTGTCGTATAAAATTCACTTTTTGTCCCAGGTCACAATTTGATGGAGAAATGGTTCATTGTTGTTGTACAGAGTAAGAAAAGATGACACTTTGAAGCAACAATTTTTTATTATTGGTCAGTTGATAAAGCATCCAAGTATTGAAGTTTTTCACCTTTCCAGTTTGCTTTAAACACTGCATGACAATAGAACAGTTGATTTTGATCTTCCACAACTTCTTGTGTAATTATAAGAGGATCAGCTTTCATGATTGCTTTCAACTGATCTCTGTCAACTTCCGATGGCCAGCCACTAAGCTGCTTCTCCACTGGAGGAGTTACCGTTGGGCTCATAATCTGTGGCTTTTAATTATTTACTTATTTTTCCTACCTATTATGTTGCCCTCTGTGCTTCCAAGGCTTGCCACAGACTCAGCAGTGAGAGTGTTTTCTGGTGTTTGGAAACCTCTCTTTTTAAGACTCCCTTCCTGGGATGGATATTATCTGCTTGATTTCTTTTTATATATATATATATAACTTTTTTATTTTTTATTATTATTATTATTTTTACTTTACAATATTGTATTGGTTTTGCCATACATCAACATGCATCCGCCACGGGTGTACATGCGTTACCCATCCTGAACTCCCTCCCAATACCATCCCTCTGGATGATGAAACTGGAGCCTATTATACAGAGTGAAGTAAGCCAGAAAGAAAAACACCAATACAGTATACTAACACATATATATATATGGAATTTAGAAGGATGGTAATGACAACCCTGTATGCAAGACAGCAAAAGAGACACAGATGTATAGAACAGTCTTTTGGACTCTGTGGGGGAGGGGGGATGATTTGGGAGAATAGCATTGAAGCATATATAATATCATATAAGAAATGAATTGCCAGTCCAGGTTTGATGCAGGATATAGGATGCTTGGGGCTGGTGCACTGGGATGACCCAGAGGGATGGTATGGGGAGGATTGGGAACATGTGTACACCCGTGGCGGATTCATGTTGATGTATGGCAAAACCAATACAATATTGTAAAGTAAAAAAAAATAAATTAAAATTTAAATTAAAAAAAAAAGAAATAGCAAAAAAAAAAATTCTATGCCTAGGAACTCATAATTGCACAATTCAAAAACATATTTATTGGAAAATTATTTCTCATAGAGACGTTTAGGAACCAAATGAAGAGGAATGGACATGTCAATTTTAGTATAAATCTATACAGAGTATTGTGTAGCTTAAGAAAAGTTAAGAGATATTATAGATTGATAATAGAAATATTTTTCATATGTCAGATACCAAAAGCAAGTGTTACGTACATAGAAAGAAGCAAATATACATTGGTTAATATATTTTGTTTCAAAGATTATTGGTGGTAGTGATTTAGTCGCTAAGTCTTATCTGACTCTGTGCAACCCCATAAACTATAACCCACCAGGTTCCTCTCTCCATGTGATTTCCCAAGCAAGAATACTAGAGTGGATTGCCATTTCCTCCTCCAGGAGATCTTGAATCAGGGATCGGAATCAGGGATTGAAACCAGGTCTCCTGTGTTGCAGGCAGGTTCTTTCCTGACTGAGCCACCAATTAAGCCATCAATTAAGAAACAAACTTAGGGCTAAATTCTGAGCATGAGGACTAGAAAATACTGAGAGAAAAATAGGAAATTTATTTGACATTGCATCCCAGTTTACTTGGTTTTCCTTTATACTATTTATTAATATCTTTTTTCGATTTCAATTTTTCTTATAAAGTTAAAGCATTAAGTTAAACATTTTGTGAATAATGCAACTTAAATATAGTAAAGAAAGCAACTTATATAAAATTAAATATATAAAATTGTATATATAAAAATGTTCCAATTAAATGACACAAATCTATATAAAAAGTATCCTGTCTCTGAAAAAGAGTAAAAAAGATAAATACATGAATTGATTAAATTTCAGGGTGACTATATAATAGTTAAAATTCTATATAAAAAGTTTAAAAGTTAACTATATATAAACCTAAAAATCAGTAAAACTGATAATAATTTCTTAATTCATTTTAAATTACTGTTCTTGACATTTAGTCATATCCAGCTCTTCATGAACCCATGGACTGCAGTGCACCAAGCTTCCTTGTCCTTCACTGTCTCCTAGACTTTGCTCAAATTCATGGCCATTGAGTTGGTGATGCCATCCAGCCATCTCATGCTCTGTCACCCCCTTCTCCACCTGTGCTCAATCTTTCCCAGCATCAGGGATTTTTCCAATGAGTCAACTCTTCCCATCAGGTGGCCAAAGTATTGGAGCTTCAGCTTTAGCATCAGTTATTCCAATGAATAGTCAGGGTTGATTTCTCTTAGGATTGACTAGTATGACCTCCTCACATTTCAAAGGACTTTCAAGAGTCTTTGGCAGCACCACAGTTTAAAAGCATCAGTTCTTCTGTGTTCAGCCTTCTGTATGGTCCACATCTCATATCCATATATGACTATTGGAAAAACTATGCATTGACATATGGACTTCTGTTGGCAAAGTGATGTCTCTATTTTTTAAAATATATTACTAATTCCTAGATATATAGGCATTACCTCTTTCTAGGTACAGTAATAAACAAGAAATTATAGACCTTATATCCTAGTAAGTAGGTAAACTGTTAATAATAGCATAGCTGTATTAATTGCAAACATTCATATAATTATCACAAAGTCTCTGAAGAAAGGGAAATCAGAATCAAATTTTAAAATTACTTTTGTAATCTAAGTAAATGAACCCCGATGTCAAATGGCTCCCTTTATGGTAGATGATGCACTTATTTACTATCAGATATGGTGTTCCTTTGCCAGAGCTTCTTCATAGCATTAGTCAACTCAGAATTTCTTAGACTGTAGATTAATGGGTTCAGCATGGGGGTTATGACTGTATAGAACACGCTCACAGATTTGTCAGTGGGGAAGGTCTTAGCAGGTCTTGCCTTAATGAAAATACAAGGAACAAAGAAGCAACCACAGTGATGTGGGAACCACAGGTCTGGAGGGCTTTCCGCCTCCCTTCCTGACTCAGGTTCTTCAGAGAGTGCAGGATGACTCCATAGGAGATGAGCAAGAGCAGAAACACAATAGTGCAGATCAGCCCCCCATTGGATGCAACTAAGAGGTCAGTGACATAGGTGTCAGTACAGACGAGTTTTGGTAAAGGGTACATGTCACAAATATAGTGATCAATGACATTTGGGCCACAGAATGGGAGCCCATAAATAGTGCTAAGTTGAATTACTGAGTGCAGAAAACCTCCAAACCAGGACATCAGCAGCAGCACAACACACACCCTCTGCCTCATGATCACCAAGTAATGCAAGGGCTTACAGATGGCCACATGGTGGTCACAGGCCATCACCAGCAGAAGGAAGACCCCTGATCCAGCAAAAAGGTGCTCTGCAAACAGCTGGGTCATGCAAGATTCAAAGGATATGTTTTTTCCCCCAAAGAATAAGTCTGAAATCAATCTGGGGGTAATAGAAGAATAAGTGACATCCATAAATGATAAGCTAGCAAGAAAAAAGTACATCGGTGAGTTCAGGGTCTTACTGACAGTTACAGTAATGATAATGAGAAAGTTGCCCAGTACAGTCAAAATGTAAAAGACCAGGAACATAACAAAAAGGACTTTTTGCTATTGCTCCTTGGTTCCATCTAGTTCTTACAAGAGCTGAGTTTGTGTATTAGAAGCAGTTTGCATATAAAACAAGGTGGGGGGTGGGGAGAATTAAATGTTTAATTTTTTAATATATCCATTCAAGAGAAGATTGTGAATGGCATACATTTTGGGTCCAATATGTCAAGAACATTCTAATTACCAGCTTGAAAAAGCCTTGGAACTCTACCTTCAGTGATGTGACACATAATAAGGAATCAGGCAATTTCAGCCATTGCGTGAATATTCACACAGTGCTAAGAATCACAGCATAGGTGCATATCAAACTAGAATCAGAGAAGACTTCCCAACGGAGTCAATGCTTCAGCTGAGTTTTGTTTTGTTTTGTTTTTAATGAGAGGATAAAAAAAGATGGGAAGAGAATTCCATGAAAAGGAGCATCGTTTATAAAGTCACAAATGTGTAACACCTCTTAAGGTAATTTGCATAATCAATGTGAGTAGACAAAACTATGAATAGAAGATCCCTGTCTTGAATTATCTCAGACCTCATTGATACGTCTTAGGTCTTCAGGTGGATATTTCCCTTTTCCTGACCAATAAATGCTGCAGCAGTCTAACTTTGTGTCTCCAGCCCTTCTGTCTCCCTTAATTTTCAAATTTGTATGTGCAACATCTCTAGTTTTTGACATCCAGTTGACTGGCAATTTAGTATTTATAAAACTAGCTTTTAAATTTTCCAAGAAAAACAGAAGCAGTTCCTATACAAAATTTAAAGAGGCATTCCCTATTTATCTCATTAAATACTATCATTTTCCATGCTATTGTCCTGACAAAAAAATTGCCGTCTTCTGCACTTGATACTCTCATAAAACTTTATTAAATCCTGTTGTCTCCACTTTCAAAATATATCACTAATTTTTTCATTCCCTTCTTAATTTTTTCCTGGTCTTCTGCAGTACCCTCCTACCAAGTTTTTTTGTGTTTATTCTCAAAAACTTGGTTCTCCTAAAGCAGCTCAAATTGTCTTTTTAAGTTTTATTCTGATGATATCACTCTATTGCTCAAAACTGCTACAGTATATTCCAATTATGCACTCATAGTCTAATGTATCACATTTAATATTTACAATAATAAGAAATGCAATTGCCATTTTATAATTGAAAAATCTAATACTCAGAACATATCATTTATTTTCCCAAAATCACACATTTCTAAGTGATATATCTAGAACTGAATGTACATTTGTTTGACTTCAAAGTAATTTAGTTTCTTACATAAAGAAAGTCATACAATTGTGAGCCTGGTTCTCATTATTTTCTGTTAGTCTTACCTTGTGGAGGTTTGTTCAGAATCTAAGGATGATTTGAAGTTATTCATAAACACTTGAAATTGTTTTTCATCCAGTTTGATGACAGAGGCCAAATGCTGCCTTATTACTTGAGTTTATTTCATTTGGCAATCTGTCCTTTTCCTCCACTGAGTCTTCTGATTATTCAGAAGTTCATTTTTATATAAAATATAGATTATTTGAAAGGAGTTCCATGGCACACAGAAAAAAATAGTTTATCACATCAGGAAATGTATCAAAATGACCAGCAAATCCTCCATATTCATAGAAAACATAGATATCAACTAGCCATTTCCTAGGGAAGTTTTTCACAACTTATTTCCTACTAACATCAAAATGAAAAATAGCGTTTGAATGTTTAGCTCTTCTCACACTCACGTTAACATGGACAGACTAGTTGACTTCAGATTTCGAAAGACTGTTGCGATTTTTTTGTCATGCTTTAAGTGTAAGAAATGACCTCCTGAAAAATGTATGACAATCACTAAGTGGATAGCATCTTCTCCCTGTTAAGGGTGAGATTATGGAATATTTCATCCCTTCCAGCTGAATTTATCATGGAGTCTTGGAATTGGAATGTGTCCAAGACTGATTCTTGCTTTAATTAATACACTGGAATTTTCCACAAAGTTGTTAAAGAACATCTAGAGGTAAAGATATTATTAGACCAAATTTCATATTAAATATCATAATGGCGCAACATGGAAAAATAGCTTTAGAATCATTATGAGACAATTGCCAATCAAGAATAAAATCACCCCAATCATTTTATCCCAGTGAACTTCTTTGTTATATATTTCCTGCACCTGGCAGAGGAAGATTTTCCATTCTTCTATTTACTACTCAATATTCTCAGCTTGGGAATAAGTAGTTCATGATCCGAGCCACAGTAAACTCCCAGTCTTGCTTTTTCTGACTATATAGAGAAAAAAAAATTCTTAAATTTTAAATTTAAATTAAATTTTAATTTTAAAAATTCTTAAGTAGAAGAAGGTAGGGAAACAACAGGATCACTCAGTTATGACCTAAATCAAATCTCTTATGATTATACAGTGGACGTGACAAATAGATTCAAAGGATTAGATCAGATAGAGTGCCTGAAGAATTATGGACAGAGGTTCATGACACTATACAGGAAGCAGTGATCAAGACCATCCCCAAGAAAAAGAAATGCAAAAAAAAAAAAAGGCAAAATGGTTGTCTAAGGAGGCCTTACAAATAACTGAGTAAAGAAGAGCAGCTAAAAGCAAAGGAGAAAAGGAAAGATATACCTATTTGAATGCAGAGTTCCAAAGGATAGCAAGGAGCGATAAGAAAGCCTTCTTCAGTGATCAATGCAAAGAAGTAGAGAAAAGCAATAGAATGGGAAAGACTAGAGATCTCTTCAAGAAAATTAGAGATACCAAGGGAGTATTTCATGCAAAGATGGGCACAATAAAGGACAGAAATGGTATGGACCTAACAGAGTCAGAAGATATTAAGAAGAGGTGGCAAGAATACACAGAAGAACTATACAAAAATGATCTTCATGACCCAGATAATCATGATGATTTTGTGATCACTCACCTAGAGCCAGACATCCTGGAATGTGAAGTCAAGTGGGCCTTAGAAAGCATCACTACGAACAAAGCTAGTGGAGGTGATGGGATTCCAGCTAAGCTATTTCAAATCCAAAAATCTGATTCTGTTAAAGTGCTGCACTCATATGCCAGCTATTTGGACAACTCAGCAGTGGCCACAGGACTGGAAAAGGTCAGCTTTCATTCCAGTCCCAAAGAAAGGCAATGCCAAAGAATATTCAAACTACCGCCCAATCCACTCATCTCACATGCTAGCAAAGTCATGCTCAAAATTCTCCAGGCCAGGCTTCAACAGTATGTGAACAGAGAACTTCCAGATGTTCAAACTGGATTTAGGAAAGGCAGAGGAACAAGAGATCAAATTGCCAGCATGCGTTGAATCACTGAAAAAGCAAGAGAGTTCCAGAAAAACATCTACTTCTGCTTTATTGACCATGCCAAAGCCTTTGACTGTGTGGATCACAACAAACTGCGGGAAATTCTTAACAGATGGGATGCCAGACCATCTTACGGGTCTCCTTAGAAATCTGTATGCAGCTCAAGAAGTAACAGCTGGAACCGGACATGGAACAATGAACTGGGTCAAACTGCAAAAGGAGTGAGTCAAGGCTGTATATTGTCACTCTGTTTATTTACCTTAAATGCAGAGTACTCCATGCGAAATGCTGGGTTGGATGAAGCACAAGCTGGAATCAAGATTGCCGGGAGAAATATCAATAACCTCCGATATGTAGATGACACCACCCTTATGGCAGAAAGCAAAGAATTAAAGAGCCTCTTGATGATAGTGAAAGAGAAAAGGGAAAAAGCTAGCTATAGCTCTACATTCAGAAAACAAAGGTCATGGCATTCGGTCACATCACTTCATGGCAAATATATTGGGAAACAATGGAAACAATGACAGACTTTATTTTCCTGGGCTCCAAAATCACTGCAGATGGTGACTGCAGCCATGAAATCAAAAGACACTTGCTTCTTGGAAGAAAAACTATGACCAACCTAGACAGCATATTAAAAAGCAGAGACATTACTTTGCAAAGGTCCATCTAGTCAAAGCTATGGTTTTTCCAATAGTCATGTATGGATGTGAGAGTTGGACTATAAAGAAAGCTGAGTGCAGAAGAACTGACGCCTTTGAACTATGGTGTTGGAGAAGACTCTTGAGAGTTCCTTGAACTGCACAGAGATCCAGTCCATCCTAAAGGAAATAAATCCTGAATATTAACTGGAAGGACTGAGGCTGAAGCTCCAATACTTTGGCCACCTGATGTGAAGAACTGACTCATTTGAAATGATCCTGATGCTGGTAAATATTCAAGGCGGGAGGAGAAGGGGACAGAGGATGAGATGGTTGAATGGTATCACCAACTTGACGGACATGAATTTGAGTGAGCTTTGGGATATGTTGATGGACAATGAAGGCTGGATTGCTACAGTCCATGGGGTGGCAATGAGTTGGACATGACTGAATGACTGAACTGAACTGAACTTATTCTCAGCTTAAAATTTTGTTAGAGATATAAAATTATATCAGAAAATGCAACTAAATGTGTTAGCATTTTAGAGATAACAGCTAATTATTTATCCAATTATTAATTTTTAAAAGGTTAAGACACCTGTATTATGCCAGCAATTGTACGTTGAGTGAGAGCCCAGCAATTTCTAAAATCGGTTGGAAAATCATGCAAAATTTTTCTCCTGCATGGATGTTATTTATTTATGATTCAGATAATAAAGAAAGAAACAGTTTAATAAAGTAGTTTTATTCTTTTCACTACTTATAAGTTAAGAAATAGGGTAGCGTGACAGAAAATAAGAGGGAAAATTCTACTATGGATAATATAACCAGAGATTATTTTTCTTAAAAGGATATGTTTAAGATGATATTGAAAGGATAGAAAACAAATACCATCAGAAGCACTGTTACAGAAATGATACCAAGGAACAAAGCAGAACAGATTCAGAGATGCAGAGAACAAACTTATGGTTGTCAGTGGAGAACAATGTGGGAGAGATAGTTGGGAAGACTGAGATCTACATGTTCAAACCACTTCATTTAAAGTGGATAACCAACAGGGTCCCACTGTACAGCACGGGAAGCTCTGTTCAGTGTTATGTGGCAGTCCGAATGAGAAAGGAGTTTGGGGAGAATGGATATGTGGTTTCGTGACTGGGTCCCTTTGCTGTCCACCTGAAGCTATCACAACACTGTTCATGGCTGTGCCTTCATTTTCAGTCACTTCAGTCACATCCAGTTTCTTAAGAACCATGGACTATAGCCCACCAGGCTCCTCTGTCCACGGCATTATCCAAGCAAGAATACTAGAGTGGGTTGCCATGTCATCAAGGAATCTTCCTAACCCAAGAATTGAACCCTTGTCTTCTGAGTCTCCTGCATTGCAGATGGATTCTTTACCACTGAGCCACTGGTGACACTCATTAATTGGCTATACACCAATATAAAATAAAAAAGGTTTTAAATAAAGAAGCACTATTACAGAAAGTAAAACTCAATTTAACAAGTGAGATAATTAATAAAATTATCTTACTCTCAGAGTTGACAGGAGCTATACTTAGAAAACTCTAAAATTTTCACAAGAATTTTTATGGCAATACTATGGTAAAAGGGGCTTGTGAGAGTGCCCTCTTTGTGCATATTTTAATGGGGAAGTTTTCAATCTTTCAAAGTTGAGGATGATGTTAGCTGTGATCTGTAAATATATGAACTTTATTATGTCAAGGTACACTCCTTCTATTTCCAATTTGTTGAGATTTTATGTGAAATGATGTCGAATATCTATACTATCATGAACAACCCAGGAGAAATAAAGAAAATAATTCCACCTACAAGCACGTCATAAAGAATAAAATAGTTAAGGAAAAACATAACCAAAGAGACAAAAATCTTGTAAACTGAAAACTGCAATATGTTACTCAGAGAACACACGCCCATATATGGAAAGAATTTTATGAATTGGGTTATTTAATAGCATTAAGATGTTAATATGACTGTAAGTGACCTACAGATTCAGTGAAATCCGTATCAAAACCCAAAAATGTTTTTGGCAGAAATAGAAAAATTCATGCCAAGACTCATAGGAAATCTCAAGGATTTTCCAAGTCAGTCTTGAAAAGGAAAGAGAAAGTGGTCAGTCTAATATTCCCTGATTCTACAACGTTACACAAAACAACGGTAGTCACGGCACCAGTTTTGGAATAAAGACAGACAACAAACCAATGGAATTAAGAGAGTCTAGAAATAAACCTTTTATATGTGCTTAGATAATTTTCAACAAGGGTGCCAACAGCATTTAATGGGGAAAGGATATTACACTGAGTGAAAAAAGGCAATCAAAAAAAAATGATTCCACTTTACATGAGGCACTTAAAGTGGTCAAGTTCGCAGAAAGTAGAATGGTGATTGCCTGGGGCTCACTGCGTGGAAATGGGAAATCTTATTTAATAGCTGTGGAATGTCAGTTTGGGAAGCTGGAAATGTTCTGCCGATGATAGACAGTGATATCGTTTGCATAACAGGGTGAATTGATGCCACTTTAATATGGTTAAAATTAAAAATTTTGTTATGTATATTTGACCACAATTTTTAAAATAAGTTTAAGAACTAAGGTAATAGGAGCTTTCCCGATGGCTCAGTGGTAAAGAATCTGCCTGCAATGCAGGAGACTCAGGAGACACGGGTTCAATTTCTGGGTTGGGAAGATCCCCTGGAGGAAGGCAGGGCAACTACTCCAGTATTCTTGCCTGGAGAACCCCATGGACAGAAGAGTCTGGTGGGCAACTGTCCACAAAGAGTCAGACTAGACTGAAGAGACTTGGCATGAACACACACCACTTCTGAGGAGCCTGGAGCAAAAAGCAGAGAGTCTGGAGAAAAGTAAGGTACTGTGCATGCCCCCTGCACACAATACCACCTAAGGAGTTTGTCTTCCTACCCCCTGCTGCAGCGGGGACCACAACAAAGGCTTGCCTGAATTTCTTGTCTGGTCTGTAATCAATTTCTATTGATTAAGGAGGTCAAGAACCCTGGGTAGTAACAAGGACACCAACCCAGAAACTCTGGGACCTTTAACCACTCAGACAACACAAGCTCTGGGGCCCCTGGGCCCGCAGCCAGGGACGCTGGGACTTGGCTCCACCCCCAGTGGGCTAGCCCTAGCCCCAGGTCCTGGTCTCACCCACCAGTGGGCAAGCATCAGCCCAGGACCCACTGAGCCAAAGCCCCACCCACCAGACTGTGGCCCTGATGCCAGCCCAGTCAATCCCAGCCCACTCACCAGCAGGCCAGCACCACCCGGGACACCCTGGCCTGGCCATTCTACCAACCAGCAAAATGACACCAGCTCCAGGGCACCTTGCTCTGTGACTAGCCAGAAAGATATCCATTATGTGTACAATAGCCAAAAGTGTCATTTCTTTATTAGACAATTATTTCATAAAAATCAGCATGGAAAGGATCAACAATTAAATGAATAGATAAAAGAGAGTAACAGACAATTCTAGGGGAAAAAAATACAAATTATATCAAACAAGTGAAAAGATGTCCAAACCCAATTATATCAAAAGGACTTGTGGTAAATTATAAAACCAAATTTCAAATAAATTTAATCTGATTATCATATGCCATCAGTATTTATCAGGACTGATTTTGAGAATGTGGACAAAAATATTCTCATGGACTGTGGACAGGAGTGTAGCTGTTTGTACAACTTCAAAGATGGAAATAGCTATGACCATCAATATTTTAAATAAATGTATTACCTGAGCACTGATTCAGACACAACACATATATCAACAACTTCACTTCCAGGAGCTCATACTGGCACACATTCAAAAATATATTTTTATTTCAAAATTACTTTTCATAGAAAAAGTTTAGGAACAACATGAAAAAGAATGGAAACAATTTCAGTGTGTCTCTATAAAGGAGTATGGTGTAGTATGGGGAAAATTAAGGATTAGATCTAAATGAACTACTAGGAAAATACTTCGCAGATGTTACTAAAAGCGCAAAGTTTACCTACACAGAAAAAAAAATACATGTATTAAATACAATTGCTTTTACATAGATTATTACCAGATGGAGCTTAAGAAATAGAGTGCCCCTGCAGAAGTGGACTAGAAAATATATTGAGAGATAAATAGGAAATGTATTCTACACTTTCTCCCATTTTGTATGATTTGCATTTTTACTATTTATTATTATCTATTTCACTTCAATTGTTTAAATAAAATTAGGGTTACATGAAAGTTTTATGTATAATGCAACTGAAATTTTATAAAGAACACAGAGTATATAGCATTAAATACTTTAAATAGCATAATAAAAAGAATAACTTAAAAGACAAGAATCTAACTAAAAATAAATACTGTCTCGAAAAAATTAAAAAAGAAAAAATGCATAAATTGGTTAAAAATTGGTGTAACTATATAAAATTTCCTCACTAATCTGTTACATGATATTGGCTCCTTCAATATAAGCCTTACATCTTTCCAGGTACAGTGATAACAAAATATTACAGACCTTACATTCTACCATGGAGAGGAACTATTCATGTTATTAACAGCACAGTTGTATGGTTATAGTATAACTTTTTGTATTATAATTATAAATTCTTTGAAGAAAAAGAAATCAGCATCAGATTTGAGAAAGCTACTGAATTCCGAGGAAGTGGTCTCTGATGTCAAATGACCCCCTTCATGGTGGATGATGCACTTTTTTACCATAAAATGCCGTGTTCCTTCTCCAAAGCTTATTCATGGCATTTGTCATCTCTGAGTTTCTCAGAGTGTAGATTAATGGATTCAGCATGGGGGTTATGACTGTGTAAAACACACTCAATGATTTGTCAAAGGAGAAGGTCTTAGCAGGTCTCACATACACGAAAATACAGGGAACAAAGAAGCAGACAACCACAGTGATGTGGGAACCACAGGTCTGGAGGGCTTTCCGCCTCCCTTCCTGACCCAGGTTCTTCAGAGAGTGCAGGATGACTCCATAGGAGACGAGCAAGAGCAGAAACACTATAGTGCAGATCAGTCCTCCATTGGCCAACACTAAGATGCCAGTGACATAGGTGTCAGTACAGACGAGTTTCAGTAGAGGGTACATGTCACAGAAAAAATGATCAATGATATTGGGGCCACAGAATGGGAGCCCAAAAATAGTGCTAAGTTGAACAATTGAGTGCAGAAAACCTCCAACCCAGGACACCACCAGCAGCACAACACACACCCTCTGCCTCATGATCACCAAGTAATGCAAGGGCTTGCAGATGGCCACATAGCGGTCATAGGCCATCACCAGCAGAAGGAAGACCTCTGATCCACCAAAAAAATGTTCTGTAAACAGCTGGGTCATACAGGATCGGAAGGATATGGTATTTTTCCCCACGAACAAGCTTGAAATCAGTTTGGGAGAAATAGATGAGGAATAAATGACATCCATAAATGATAAGCTAGCAAGAAAAAAGTACATCGGTGAGTTCAGGGTCTTACTAAATGTTACAGTCACCACAATAAGCATGTTGCCCAACATGGTCAAAATGTAGAAGAACAAGAACAGAACAAAAAGGACTTTCTGCTCCTTGGGATTCTGTGTGAGGCCCAGGAGGACAAAGTGAGTCACATTGCTTCTTGGTTCCATCTAGTCCTTATAGGTGCTGACTTCAGATATGAGGAACAGTTTACCTATAAATCAAATCAAAAAATTAAAAACACCTTTACATGGCTTATAAGCTTAATGTACTTTATTCACTCAATGTGTTAAACCTGCCATTAGGATCATAAAGTTAAACAAGAATGCTTCCCTATTCTCAGTGATTAGATGTATAATGAGGGGTCAGACCATACCAACTAATTTCATAAGTGTCACTACAAATATATTCATGGATAAGGGTTCACATTTCCAGAATATCTATAATCAACTCTGGATCTGGGAAGGTTTCTCAAAGAAAACAATACTTCAGCTGAGTTTTATAGGAAAAGTAAGATAATAGTGGATAAATCGGGAATTCCACGAAAAGATGAACCAGGTATAAAATCACCAAAGTGAAATATTTAAGTAAAGAATCACTTAAGGTAACTTACACATTCAAAGTGGAAAATTTAGGAATGAACATGTGTATGCAACTATCTAATTGACATATCCAAACAGATATCAATTTAATATTTATTAAAATACATTTTAATCATATTTATTAAATTTATTAAATACATTTTTAATATTCCACAATTAACCTATTCCTTCCTAAATGTTCTCCATCTCATTATGTGGTAGAGAATAGTCTAATAAAAGGAAGTATTAACATTGTAAGAATATTTATCATTTTTATGCCAAACTATATGTTAGATGTCATCTCTGTGCTTGGACTTCTCAGATGGCTCAGTGGTAAAGAATCTCCCTCCAAGCAGGAGACAAGGGTTCAACTCCTGGGTTGGGAAGATCCCTTGGAGAAGGAAAGGGCAACCCACCCCAATATTCTTGCCTGGGAAATCCAACGGACAGAGGAGCCTAGTGGCCTACAGTCTGTGGGGTGGCAAAGATTTGGATATGACTTAAATGGCACCCCACTCCAGTACATCCATGGGAAAATCCCATGGATGGAGGAGCCTGGTAGGCTGTAGTCCATGGGGTCGCTAAGAGTCGGACACGACTGAGCGACTTCACTTTCACTTTTCCCTTTCATGCATTGGAGAAGGAAATGGCAACCCACTCCAGTGTTCTTGCCTGGAGAATCCCAGGGATGGGGGAGCCTGGTGGGCTGCCGTCTATGGGGTCGCACAGAGTCGGACATGACTGAAGTGACTTAGCCGTAGCAGTAGCAGTAGGGATACACAAATCTCCATGCTTACACTAATGTTTCATATCTCCATATATATAAATGCATGTACTCTCTGCACTTATAAAATCACTGCTGCTACTGCTAAGTTGCTTCTCCTATAAAATCATATTAATGTATAAAATGTAGTCTTCACAGTAAGAAATATTAACTTAATTTTTTAAAGAAACAGGCTTATAATATTTGATTTTCTCAAAATCATACATTTTTCAGTGAGAAAAATTGAATTTTAAACTAGTTCACTTCAAAAATCTTGTGATTCCAGGAAAAGGTTTTCAACTTTTCAACTCTTATAAATCCAAGTTTGCAATTTCATACATAGTAAATAAATTTACACAACTGAAAAATCTGGCATCTACTATTAACTGTTATAAATTTACCTTTTGGATTCCTGTTCACAGCCAGCAAGTAGCCTTTGCAACTATCTCTTAAAGACATAGAAATATCTTCAATCCAGCTATATCATATAAGCCATAATAATCACTGTTCCAGATATTGCCTCCCCAAGCTCATGTATTACAATTCTCTATGTTCACTCGGCTAAGACTTTACATTAGCCCTCAGATAGGCAAAGTGCTTTTCCATCTCTATAGTTCCATTTATTCTTTTGTAGAATGTAATTTCAGAGATCAGAAACATTTTACCTCTAAAATGATGGAACATATTGTAGAACGGTACAACTATTTACCGTTTACTGGCTACTTAAACTTGAGTCACATTTTTCAGGTAATATAAACTCAGAGACATCTCATAGTGTCTACTAATTCATTAATGGTCAGGCCCTATACCAGGAGTGATGCTATCAGAGGACGAAAATAGGAGTGTAAATGTGGAAGCATCTTTTCATTAACACTCTCCTTCTTTTCCAGATAAGGATACCTCTTGAGGTTCAAAGATGGCTCCTGACTTCATTTAATTTTTCAACCTTTTCATGACAAATAGCATATAAGTCTTAACCAGCCACGTTCTAATCTTGTTCCACTTGATACTCAGTGATATTGAACATCCCTTGAGGAGGTTTCCATTTAGCAAACTGACTATTATATTTGATGATAAATGTCTCTTTCTACTCCAGAGGCCAGTTTATATGACATGACAGCCAAAAGCCTTATGAAACTGGATTTTAGATAAACTTCATCATTAATATGTGTAAATCAAATGTCTGTACAACTCTTCTTTTAGAAAATATATATCATTTTTATCATGAAAGATATTTCAAAGCCTGTAATATAAACTTTTATAAATCTAGGTGTAATACTTTAAGTAAGTGAGTAACTACTCTGAGTCATAAATACTTCACTGAGTTTTTGTGAATATCTAGTGGGCTACATATATGCATGTAACAGAGTTCTTGAACCAACATGGATAATCAATCTTCACTTTTTTTTTTCCAAAATTTCAGAAATTCAATTTAAGCATATCAGCAAGCTTTTACCCCTCTTAAATGTAAAACATGATGAGAAAACAATCATTTTTATTCAACTGTTTTCATTAATATAGACCAAAATATCTTAATGAAAAGAAATACCAAGACTAGAAGAACATCTATAATTTCACTTGTTATGCAAAATTATGTTCAAATGTTACATCCATATATATTTACAAAATCAGATATACATATGCATATATATAAACATGCGCTCAGTCACTTTAGTCATGTCCAACTCTTTGTGACCCTATGGACTGTAGCCTGCCAAGCTCCTTTGTCCATAGGATTTTCCAGGCAAGAATACTGGAGTGGGTTGCTATACCCTCCTTCAGGGGATCTTCCTGACCTAGGGATCAAACCTATGTCTCCTGTTTCTCCTTCATTGCAGGCGGATTCTTTACCACTGAGCCACTGTGGAAGCCCATGTATACTCATGTAAGTATATATAATTATATTTATATAATATATAATTATATTTCATTTTGTCTATGGCCAGCAGTTTTTTTTTTTATTTTCAGCTCTTAGAAACTCAAGCAATGTGATTTCCTATGTAATGTAATGTAAAGTATCACATTTTATGTTCACAATGACAAAAAA
The DNA here is from genome assembly GCF_055505025.1 of Bos grunniens. NCBI lineage: Eukaryota > Metazoa > Chordata > Mammalia > Artiodactyla > Bovidae > Bos > Bos grunniens. The sequence continues at coordinate 78,756,218 of NC_141179.1, read as the reverse complement.
AAAAATCTCCAATTTAGAGTTTTAAAAAAATTGAGGCTCAGAATTTTAAATTAACTTTCCCAAAGTTACCTGCTTTTAAATGACAGGCCTGGAATTGGAATCTAACTCTGATTTATTTCATTTTCTCTATGGTCAGCAGTTGTTTTTTTTGGTTTTTTTTTTTTTTAATTTCAGTTCTTAGAAACACAAGTGATATGATTTCCTATGTACTATAATACAGAAATTTATACAAATGCAAAGCCTGGTTTCCACTATTACCTTAAGTCTTACCTTTTGGAAACTTGCTCACAATTTGAAGGAGGATTTTTATCCCACTCATGAAGACCTAGAAGTCTCTGGGCCATCTGCTTTACTCATTGAGGGCAAAAAGCTGCATTGTTCTTTGAAAGCATATTTGATTGCATATGCCTTTGTCTGTTCATTTTCTCCATGGTCTTCCAAGTATCTCAGAAAATTATTACCTACATTGTAGCTTCATTTCAGAGGAATCATGATACAAGAAAAACTAAAAATTTCCCATTAGAAAAGTTTCTCAGAAACTAAAAAAAATTGCTGTGTCATCCTGTGTCTACATATGAAGATAACAGTAGCTATTCTACCAAGGAACTTTTTATCTTATTCATTCTGTTCTAGTAATATCAATAAAGAATAACTACCATTCGGATGTTTAACCAGTCTCGTTCTATTGTATTGGTATGGCCAAATAGTTCTACTTTAGATTTGGAGATGGCATTCTTGTGTCTTTTTTATATCATGGTTGAAGCCTACTAAAGCATCTCCTTCATTCATTAGCTCTTAAGAGGACAACATCGTCTACTTAAACAAGAAAATGTCATGATGGTACTGTACCTTCTCATGATGTTAATCATGGAGTCCTGCAATTGGAATGTATCCAAATCTGATTGCTGTTTAATTAAATTCAATGGGATTTTCCACCAAATCTTAAAAGAACATCTACATATTAAAAACAAACAAAACCCTGTTAAACCAATCGCATCACATAACTAGGGTAAGGAATATGTAACAAGAGAAAAACAAACAAGCAAACAAACAGCCTCAGAACCATTATGGAAATATTGCCAGCTGAAAATGAAATATCGGCCTGTCATTTTGTTCCAGTGAAGATGAGTTTGACACTTTCTCTACTTTGCCATAGCAAGACTTTTTGTTTTCTTTTACCTAATCAACTTTTTTCTGTAGAAGTGTGAAGTTGAACACATGAAATTCTTATCTCCAATGTAGTTGCAATAGCTATCTAATCATTCATTATTTTTTTTTTATTGAACATCTATTTTTTTCCAGGTTTTATTCTATGAGCTATGGATATAATAGTTAATAAAACAAAAAAATCAGGATAAACTCAGCTTGCATTCACATAAAACTCTAATAATAAAGTCAGACAATAAAAAATGGAACAACTTAGGAAGGTAATTAGAGTTTGAGACTTCTAACTATAAAAAATCCACTATTAGAAATGGACAGATCCTGTAGGCATAAAACCAGTAAGGACATAGCTAAACTCAACAGCTTCAATTGACTGGGTATAATTGACATCTATAGACTACTTCATCCAACAACAGCAGGATACACATTCTTCCAAGCAGGAGCTAACCCTTTCAAAGATTCTTTAAGATTTAATCACATTATCATGTACCTTTTCTACTTAAACTCCCTATGGAGATTCCATCATCAGCTAGGAATCCTAACTGATATACTAAACTGATCTAAACTTCTCCATTTCAATTTATCAACAAGAATAAATATCACCATCATCAATTTCAGAAGCAACCAGTTAACAAGTGTCCCTTTTAAAAATGCATTTACTCTTTATTTATTTGTTTAGGCTGTGCTGGGTGTTCCTTGCTGCTTGCAGGCTTTCTCTAGCTGTGATGAGCGAAGGCTACACATCGCTGTGGTGCACAGCTTCTCATCGCAGTGGCTTCTCCTGTTGTAGAGCACATGGGGGCATCAATGATGGCAGCATGCACGCTCAGTCGTGGCGGGTTGCAGGCTCTAGAGCACAGGCTCAGTAGATGTGGCACCTTCCCAGACCTGGGATCAAACCTATGTCCCCTGCATTGGCAGGCAGATTCTTATCCACTGTACCATCAGGGAAGTCCTGCATTTACTCTTAAAAGGGGTAACTAGAAGTGATAGCCTTTTATTCAGAAAATATTTATTAAGCATTTACTCTATTCCAAGTCTATTCTATGTACTGGAAATCCAGTAGTGACTAAAACAGCCAATACCTCTACTACATGGAGTTTACATACTAATTAGAAGAGAGAGATAATAAACAAGTAAATGAAGTAATCAGATGATAAAAATGCTGTAGAGAAAAGGTAATAGAGTGATGTGATAGATAGCAATTCAGGGAGATAGACAATGATTTTATAGTGGGGGTTGAAGAATACTTCTAAGGAGGGGACAGGTGAACTGCAGTCTGAGTGGGGACCATGATCCAATCAGATGGAGGTCTCGAGGAAGAGTATTGGGAGAATAGAGATTTAGTTCAAAGGTTCATGGGCAAAAGCAAAGCCATTGCAGCTGGAGCTAGTCAACAAGGTAAAGAATGATATAGGACAAGTTCAAAGAGATGTGTGTTTGAAGGGAGTGGAGGGACTGAAATTGGGCAGAGGCTGATCAGATCAGATCAGATCAGTCACTCAGTCGTGTCCGACTCTTTGCGACCCCATGAATCACGGCACGCCAGGCCTCCCTGTCCATCACCAACTCCCAGAGTTCACTCAGACTCACATCCATCGAGTGAGTGATGCCATTAAGCCATCTCATCCTCTGTCGTCCCCTTCTCCTCCTGCCCCCAATCCCTCCCAGCATCAGAGTCTTTTCCAATGAGTCAACTCTTCGCATGAGGTGGCCAAGGTACTGGAGTTTCAGCTTTAGCATCATTCCTTTCAAAGAAATCCCAGGGCTGATCTCCTTCAGAATGGACAGGTTCAATCTCCTTGCAGTCCAAGGGACTCTCAAGAGTCTTTTCCAGAAGGAAAAACACCAATACAGTATAATAACGCATATATATGGAATTTAGAAAGATGGTAACAATAACCCTGTGTACGAGACAGCAAAAGAGACACTGATGTATAGAACAGTCTTATGGACTCTATGGGAGAGGGAGTGGATGGGAAGATTTGGGAGAATGGCATTGAAACATGTAAAATATCATGTATGAAACGAGATGCCAGTCCAGGTTCGATGCAAGATACTGGATGCTTAGGGCTAGTGCACTGGGACGACCCAGAGGGATGGTATGGGGAGGGAGGAGGGAGGAGGGTTCAGGATGGGGAACACATGTATGCCTGTGGCAGATTCATTTTGATATTTGGCAAAACTAATACAATCATGTAAAGTTTAAAAATAAAATAAAATTTAAAAAAAAAAGAAAGAAAAAAGAAAAAGTCTTTTCCAACACCACAGTTCAAAAGCATCAATTCTTCGGTGCCCAGCCTTCTTCACAGTTCAACTCTTACATCCAAAGATGACCACAGGAAAAACCATAGCCTTAAATAGATGGACCTTTGTTGGCAAAGTAATGCCTCTGCTTTTGAATATGCTATTTGGTTGGTCATAACTTTCCTTCCAAGGAGTAAGTGTCTTTTAATTTCATGGCTGCAGTCACCGTTTGCAGTGATCTGGGAACCCAAAAAAATAAAGTCTGACACTGTTTCCACTGTTTCCCCATCTATTCCCCATGAAGTGAGGGGACCAGATGCCATGATCTTCGTTTTCTGAATGTTGAGCTTTAAGCCAACTTTTTCACTCTCCACTTTCACTTTCCTCAAGAGGCTTTTGAGTTCCTCTTCACTTTCTGCCATAAGGGTGGTGTCATCTGCATATCTGAGGTTATTGATATTTCTCCCGGCAATCTTGATTCCAGCTTGTGTTTCTTCCAGTCCAGCGTTTCTCATGATGTACTCTGCATATAAATTAAACAAACAGGGTGACAGTGTACATGCTTAACGTACTCCTTTTCCTATTTGGAACCAGTCTGTTGTTCCATGTCCAGTTCTAACTGTTGCTTCCTGACCTGCATACAAATTTCTCAAGAGGCAGGTCAGGTGGTCTGGTATTCCCATCTCTTTGAGAATTTTCCACAGTTTATTGTGATCCACACAGTCAAAGGTTTGGCATAGTCAATAAAACAGAAATAGATGTTTTTATGAAACTCTCTTGCTTTTTCCGTGATCCAGCGGATGTTGGCAATTTGATCTCTGGTTCCTCTGTCTTTTCTAAAACCAGCTTGAACATCAGGAATTTCATGGTTCACATATTGCTGAAGCCTGGCTTGGAGAATTTTGAGCATTACTTTACTAGCATGTGAGATGAGTGCAATTGTGCAGTAGTTTGAGCATTCTTTGGCATTTCCTTTTTAGGGATTGGAATGAAAACTGACCTTTTCCAGTCCTGTGGCCACTGCTGAGGTTTCCAAATGTGCTGGCATATTGAGTGCAGCACTTTCACAGCATCGTCTTTCAGGATTTGGAATAGCTCAACTGGAATTCCATCACATCCACTAGCTTTGTTCGTAGTGCTTCTTTCTAAGGCCCACTGGACTTCACATTCCAGGATGTCTGGCTCTAGGTCAGTGATCACACCATCGTGATTATCTGGGTCATGAAGATCTTTTTTGTACAGTTCTCCTGTGTATTCTTGCCATCTCTTCTTAATATCTTCTGCTTCTGTTAGGTCCATACCATTTCTGTCCTTTTTCGAGCCCATCTTTGCATGAAATTTTCCTTTGGTATCTCTGAATTTCTTGAAGAGATCCCTAGTCTTTCCCATTCTGTTGTTTTCCTCTATTTCTTTGCATTGATTGCTGAAGAAGGCTTTCGTATCTCTTCTTGCTATTCTTTGGAAATCTGCATTCAGATGCTTATATCTTTACTTTTCTCCTTTGCTTTTCACTTCTCTTTTTTTTATTATTATTATTTTATTTTTAAAAATGGGGAACACATGTATACCTGTGGCGGATTCATTTTGATATTTGGCAAAACTAATACAATTATGTAAAGTTTAAAAATAAAATAAAATTAGAGAAAAAAAATAAAATAAAATGAATCCACCACAGGTATACATTTATTCCCCATTCTGAACCCTCCTCCCTCCTCCCTCCCCATACCATCCCTCTGGGTCGTCCCAGTGCACCAGTCCCAAGCATGCAGTATCGTGCATCAAACCTGGACTGGTGACTCATTTCATATATGATATTTTACATATTTCAATGCCGTTCTCCCAAATCATCCCACCCTCTCCCTCTCCCACAGAGTCCAAAAGACTGTTCTATACATCAGTGTCTCTTTTGCTGTCTCATATACAGGGTTATTGATACCATCTTTCTAAATTCCATACGTATGCATTAGTATACTGTATTGGTGTTTTTCTTTCTGGCTTACTTCACTCTGTATAATAGGCTCCAATTTCATCCACCTCATTAGAACTGATTCAAATGTATTCTTTTTAATGGCTGAGTAATACTCCATTGTGTATATGTACCACAGCTTTCTTATCCATTCATCTGCTGATGGGCATCTAGGTTGCTTCCATGTCCTGGCTATTATAAACAGTGCTGCGATGAACATTGGGGTACACGTGGCTCTTTCAATTCTGGTTTCCTCAGTGTGTATGCCCAGCAGTGGGATTGCTGGATCATAAGGCAGTTCTTTTTCCAGTTTTTTAAGGAATCTCCACACTGTTCTCCATAGTGGCTGTACGAGTTTGCATTCCCACTAACACTGTAAGAGGGTTCCCTTTTCTCCACACCATCTCCAGCATTTATTGCTTATAGACTTTTGGATCACAGCCATTCTGACTGGCGTGAAATGGTACCTCATTGTGGTTTTGATTTGCATTTCTCTGATAATGAGTGATGTTGAGCATCTTTTCATGTGTTTGTTAGCCTTCTGTATGTCTTCTTTGGAGAAATGTCTATTTACTTCTTTGGCCCATTTTTTGATTGCGTCATTTATTTTTCTGGAATTGAGCTGTAGGAGTTGCTTGTATATTTTTGAGATTAGTTGTTTGTCAGTTGCTTCATTTGCTATTATTTTCTCCCATTCTGAAGGCTGCCTTTTCACCTTGCTTATAGTTTCCTTTGTTGTGCAGAAGCTTTTAAGTTTAAATAGGTCCCATTTGTTTATTTTTACTTTAATTTCCAATATTCTGGGAGGTGGGTCATAGAGGATCCTGCTGTGATGTATGTCGGAGAGTGTTTTGCCTATGTTCTCCTCTAGGAGTTTTATAGTTTCTGGTCTTATATTTAGATCTTTAATCCATTTTGAGTTTATTTTTGTGTATGGTGTTAGAAAGTGCTCTAGTTTCATTCTTTTACAAGTGGTTGACCAGTTTTCCCAGCACCACTTGTTAAAGAGATTGTCTTTAATCCATTGTATATTCTTGCTTCCTTTGTCAAAGATAAGGTATCCATAGGTGCGTGGATTTATCTCAGGGCTTTCTATTTTGTTCCATTGATCTATATTTCTGTCTTTGTGCCAGTACCATACTGACTTGATGACTGTGGCTTTGTAGTAGAGCCTGAAGTCAGGTAGGTTGATTCCTCCAGTTCCATTCTTCTTTCTCAAGATAGCTTTGGCTATTCAAGGTTTTTTGTATTTCCGTACAAATTGTGAAATTATTTGTTCTGGCTCTGTGAAGAATACCATTGGTAGCTTGATAGGGATTGCATTGAATCTATAATTGCTTTGGGTAGTATACTCATTTTCACTATATTGATTCTTCCAATCCATGAACAAGGTATATTTCTCCATCTTTTAGTATCCTCTTTGATTTCTCTCACCAGTGTTTTACAGTTTTCTATATATAGCTCTTTAGTTTCATTAGGTAGATATATTCCTAAGTATTTTATTCTTTCAGTTGCAATGGTGAATGGAATTGTTTCCTTAATTTCTCTTTCTGTTTTCTCATTATTAGTATATAGAAATGCAAGGGATTTCTGTGTGTTGATTTTATATCTTGCAACTTTACTATAATCATTGATTAGTTCTAGTAATTTTCTGGTGGAGCCTTTAGGGTTTTCTATGTAGAGGATCATGTCATCTGCAAACAGTGAGAGTTTTACTTCTTCTTTTCCAATTTGGATTCCTTTTATTTCTTTTTCTGCTCTGGTTGCTGTGGCCAGAACTTCCAAAACTATGTTGAATAGTGATGGTGAAAGTGGGCACCCTTGTCTTGTTCCTGACTTTAGAGGAAATGCTTTCAATTTTTCACCATTGAGGATAATGTTTGCTGTGGGTTTGTCATATATAGCTTTTATTATATAGAGGTATGTTCCTTGTATTCCTGCTTCCGGGAGAGTTTTTATCATAAATGGATGTTGAATTTTGTCAAAGGCTTTCTCTGCATCTATTGAGATAATCATATGGTTTTTATTTTTCAATTTGTTAATGTGGTGTATTACATTGATTGATTTGCGGATATTGAAGAATCCTTGCATCCCTGGGATAAAGCCCACTTGGTCATGGTGAATGATCTTTTTATTTCTTCCTGGTCCAGTTTTGGAAAGTTTTACTTTTCTAAGAATTTGTCCATTGCTTCCACGTTGTCCATTTTATTGGCATAAGATTGTTGATAGTGGTCTCTTATGATCCATTGTATTTCTGTGTTGTCTGTTGTGATCTCTCCATTTTCATTTCTAATTTTATTGATTTGACTTTTCTCCCTTTGTTTCTTGATGAATCTGGCTAATGGTTTGTCAATTTCATTTATCCTTTCAAAGAACCAGCTTTTGGCATTGTTGATATTTGCTATGGTCTCTTTTGTTTGTTTTGCATTTATTTCTGCCCTAATTTTTAAGATTTCTTTCCTTCTACTAACCCTGGGGTTCTTCATTTCTCCCTCTACTAGTTGCTTTAGGTGTAGAGTTAGGTTATTTATTTGAATTTTTTCTTGTTTCTTTTTTGTTTTGTTTTGTTTTTTAATTTTATTTAATTTTAAATTTACATAATTGTATTAGCTTGCCAACTATCAAAATGAATCCACCACAGGTATACATGTGTTCCCCATCCTGAACCCTCCTCCCTCCTCCCTCCCCATACCATCCCTCTGGGTCATCCCAGTGCACTAGCCTCAAGCGTCCAGTATCGTGCATTGAACCTGTACTGGATTCTCGTTTCATACATGATATTTTACATGTTTCAATGCCATTCTCCCAAATCTTCCCACCCTCTCCCTCTCCCACAGACTCCATAAGACTGTTCTATATATCACTGTCTCTTTTGCTGTCTCGTTCACAGGGTTATTGATACCATCTTTCTAAATTCCATATATATGCATTAGTATACTGTATTGGTGTTTTTCCTTCTGGCTTACTTCACTCTGTATAATAGGCTCCAGTTTCATCCACCTCATTAGAACTGATTCAAATGTATTCTTTTTAATGGCTGAGTAATACTCCATTGTGTATATGTACCACAGCTTTCTTATCCATTCATCTGCTGATGGGCATCTAGGTTGCTTCCATGTCCTGGCTATTATAAACAGTGCTGCGATGAACATTGGGGTACACGTGTCTCTTTCAATTCTGGTTTCCTCAGTGTGTATGCCTAGCAGTGGGATTGCTGGATCATCAGGCAGTTCTATTTCCAGTTTTTTAAGGAATCTCCACACTGTTCTCCATAGTGACTGTACTAGTTTGCATTCCCACCAACAGTGTAAGAGGGTTCCCTTTTCTCCACACCATCTCCAGCATTTATTATTTGTAGACTTTTGGATCGCAGCCATTCTGACTGGTGTGAAATGGTACCTCATAGTGGTTTTGATTTGCATTTGTCTAATAATGAGTGATGTTGAGCATCTTTTCATGTGTTTGTTAGCCATCTGTGTGTCTTCTTTGGAGAAATCTCTATTTAGTTCTTTGGCCCACTTTTTGATTGGGTCATTTATTTTTCTGGAGTTGAGCTGTAGGAGTTGCTTGTATATTTTTGAGATTAGTTGTTTGTCAGTTGCTTCATTTGCTATTATTTTCTCCCATTCTGAAGGCTGCCTTTTCACCTTGCTAATAGTTTCCTTTGATGTGCAGAAGCTTTTAAGTTTAATTAGGTCCCATTTATTTATTTTTGCTTTTATTTCCAATATTCTGGGAGGTGGGTCATAGAGGATCCTGCTGTGATGTATGTCGGAGAGTGTTTTGCCTATGTTCTCCTCTAGGAGTTTTATAGTTTCTGGTCTTACATTTAGATCTTTAATCCATTTTGAGTTTTTTTTTGTGTATGGTGTTAGAAAGTGCTCTAGTTTCATTCTTTTACAAGTGGTTGACCAGTTTTCCCAGCACCACTTGTTAAAGAGATTGTCTTTAATCCATTGTATATTCTTGCCTCCTTTGTCAAAGATAAGGTGTCCATATGTGCGTGGATTTATCTCAGGGCTTTCTATTTTGTTCCATTGATCTATATTTCTGTCTTTGTGCCAGTACCATACTGTCTTGATGACTGTGGCTTTGTAGTAGAGCCTGAAGTCAGGTAGGTTGATTCCTCCAGTTCCATTCTTCTTTCTCAGGATCCCTTTGGCTATTCGAGGTTTTTTGTATTTCCATACAAATTGTGAAATTATTTGTTCTGGCTCTGTGAAGAATACCGTTGGTAGCTTGATAGGGATTGCATTGAATCTATAAATTGCTTTGGGTAGTATACTCATTTTCACTATATTGATTCTTCCAATCCATGAACATGGTATATTTCTCCATCTATTAGTGTCTTCTTTGATTTCTTTCACCAGTGTTTTATAGTTTTCTATATATAGGTCTTTAGTTTCTTTAGGTAGATATATTCCCAAGTATTTTACTCTTTCCGTTGCAATGGTGAATGGGATTGTTTCCTTAATTTCTCTTTCTGTTTTCTCATTATTAGTGTATAGGAATGCAAGGGATTTCTGTGTGTTGATTTTATATCCTGACTTTATAGTCATTGATTAGTTCTAGTAATTTTCTGGTGGAGTCCTTAGAGTTTTCTATGTAGAGGATCATGTCATCTGCAAATAGTGAGAGTTTTACTTCTTTTTTTCCAATTTGGATTCCTTTTATTTCTTTTTCTGCTCTGATTGCTGCGGCCAAAACTTCCAAAACTATGTTGAATAGTAATGGTGAAAGTGGGCACCCTTGTCTTGTTCCTGACTTTAGAGGAAATGCTTTCAATTTTTCACCATTGAGGATAATGTTTGCTGTGGGTTTGTCATATATAGCTTTTATTATGTTGAGGTATGTTCCTTCTATTCCTGCTTTCTGGAGAGTTTTTATCATAAATTGGTGTTGAATTTTGTCAAAGGCTTTCTCTGCATCTATTGAGATAATCATATGGTTTTTATTTTTCAATTTGTTAATGTGGTGTATTACATTGATTAATTTGTGGATATTGAAGAATCCTTGCATCCCTGGGATGAAGCCCACTTGGTCATGGTGTATGATCTTTTTAATGTGTTGTTGGATTCTGATTGCTAGAATTTTGTTAAGGATTTTTGCGTCTATGTTCATCCATGATATTGGCCTGTAGTTTTCTTTTTTTGTGGGATCTATGTCAGGTTTTGGGATTAGGGTGATGGTGGCCTCATAGAATGAGTTTGGAAGTTTACCTTCCTCTGCAATTTTCTGGAAGAGTTTGAGCAAGATAGGTGTTAGCTCTTCTCTAAATTTTTGGTAGAATTCAGCTGTGAAGCCATCTGGACCGGGGCTTTTGTTTGCTGGAAGATTTTTGATTACAGTTTCAATTTCCGTGCTTGTGATGGGTCTGTTAACATTTTCTATTTCCTCCTGGTCCAGTTTTGGAAAGTTGTACTTTTCTAAGAATTTGTCCATTTCTTCTACTTTGTCCATTTTATTGGCATATAATTGTTGATAGTGGTCTCTTATGATCCTTTGTAGTTCTGTGTTGTCTGTTGTGATCTCTACATTTTCATTTCTAATTTTATTGATTTGATTTTTCTCCCTTTGTTTCTTGATGAGTCTGGCTAATGGTTTGTCAATTTTATTTATCCAGAACCAGCTTTTGGTTTTGTTGATTTTTGCTATGGTCTCTTTTGTTTCTTTTGCATTTATTTCTGCCCTAATTTTTAAGATTTCTTTGCTTCTACTAACCCTGGGGTTCTTCATTTCTTCCTTTTCTAGTTGCTTTAGGTGTAGAGTTAGGTTATTTATTTGACTTTTTTCTTGTTTCTTGAGGTGTGCCTTTATTGCTATGAACTTTCCCCTTAGGACTGCTTTTACCATGTCCCACAGGTTTTGGGTTGTTGTGTTTTCATTTTCATTCGTTTCTGTGCAAATTTTGATTTCTTTTTTGATTTCTTCTGTGATTTGTTGGTTATTCAGCAGCATGTTGTTCAGCCTCCATATGTTGGAATTTTTAATAGTTTTTCTCCTGTAATTGAGATCTAATCTTACTGCATTGTGGTCAGAAAAAATGCTTGGAATGATTTCCATTTTTTTGAATTTACCAAGGCTAGCCTTATGGCCCAGGATGTGATCTATCCTGGAGAAGGTTCCATGTGCGCTTGAGAAAAAGGTGAAATTCATTGTTTTGGGATGAAATGTCCTATAGATATCAATTAGGTCTAACTGGTCTATTGTATCATTTAAAGTTTGTGTTTACTTGTTAATTTTCTGTTTAGTTGATCTATCCATAGGTGTGAGTCGGGTATTAAAGTCTCCCACTATTATTGTGTTATTGTTAATTTCTCCTTTCATACTTGTTAGCCTTTGTCTTACATACTGCGGTGCTCCCATGTTGGGTGCATATATATTTATAATTGTTATATCTTCTTCTTGGATTGATCCTTTGATCATTATGTAGTGACCTTTGTCTCTTTTCACAGCCTTTGTTTTAAAGTCTATTTTATCTGATATGAGTATTGCTACTCCTGCTTTCTTTTGGTCCCTATTTGCATGGAAAATCTTTTTCCAGCCCTTCACTTTCAGTCTGTATGTGTCCCCTGTTTTGAGGTGGGTCTCTTGTAGACAACATATGTAGGAGTCTTGTTTTTGTATCCATTCAGCCAGTCTTTGTCTTTTGGTTGGGGCATTCAACCCATTTACATTTAAGGTAATTATTGATAAGTATGATCCCATTGCCATTTACTTTATTGTTTTGGGTTTGAATTTATACACCGTTTTTGTGTTGCCTGTCTAGAGAATATCCTTTAGTATTTGTTGGAGAGCTGGTTTGGTGGTGCTGAATTCTCTCAGCTTTTGCTTGTCTGAAAAGCTTTTGATTTCTCCTTCATACTTGAATGAAATCCTTGCTGGGTACAATAATCTGGGCTGTAGGTTATTTTCTTTCATCACTTTAAGTATGTCTTGCCATTCCCTCCTGGCTTGAAGAGTTTCTATTGAAAGATCAGCTGTTATCCTTATGGGAATTCCCTTGTGTGATATTTGTTGTTTTTCCCTTGCTGCTTTTAATATTTGTTCTTTGTGTTTGATCTTTGTTAATTTGATTAATATGTGTCTTGGGGTGTTTCACCTTGGGTTTATCCTGTTTGGGACTCTCTGGGTTTCTTGGACTTGGGTGATTATTTCCTTCCCCATTTTAGGGAAGTTTTCAACTATTATCTCCTCAAGTATTTTCTCATGGTCTTTCTTTTTGTCTTCTTCTTCTGGAACCCCTATGATTCGAATGTTGTAGCATTTAATATTGTCCTGGAGGTCTCTGAGATTGTCCTCATTTCTTTTAATTCGTTTTTCTTTTATCCTCTCTGATTCATTTATTTCTACCATTCTATCTTCTAATTCACTAATCCTATCTTCTGCCTCTGTTATTCTACTATTTGTTGCCTCCAGAGTGTTTTTGATCTCATTTATTGCATTATTCATTATATATTGACTCTTTTTTATTTCTTCTAGGTCCTTGTTAAACCTTTCTTGCATCTTCTCAATCCTTGTCTCCAGGCTATTTATCTGTGATTCCATTTTGATTTCAAGATTTTGGATCAATTTCACTATCATTATTTGGAATTCTTTATCAGGTAGATTCCCTATCTCTTCCTCTTTTGTTTGGTTTGGTGGGCATTTACCTGTTCCTTTATCTGCTGGGTATTCCTCTGTCTCTTCATCTTGTTTAAATTGCTGAGTTTGGGGTATCCTTTCTGTATTCTGGCAGTTTGTGGAGTTCTCTTTATTGTGGTGTTTCCTCACTGTGTGTGGGTTTGTACAGGTGGTTTGCCAAGGTTTCTTGGTTAGGGAAGCTTGTGTCGGTGTTCTGGTGGGTGGGGCTGTATTTCTTCTCTCTGGAGTGCAATGAAGTGTCCAGTAGTGAGTTATGAGATGTCTCTGGTTTTGGGGTGACTTTGGGCAGCCTGTGTCTTGGAGCTCAGGGCTGTGTTCCTGTGTTGCTGGAGAATTTGCTTGGTATGTCTTGCCCTGGAACTTGTTGGCTCTTGTGTGGTGCTTGGTTTCAGTGTAGGTATGGAGGCGTTTGATGTGCTTCTGTTAATTAATGATCCCTGGAGTCAGGAGTTCCCTGGAGTCAGGGTTTGGACGTAAGCCTCCTGCTTCCAGTTATCAGTCTTATTTTTACAGTAGTTTCAAAACTTCTCCTTCTATACAGCACCATTGATAAAACATCTAGGTTAAAGATGAAAAGTTTCTCCACCATAAGGGTCACCCAGAGAGGTTCACAGCATTACATGGAGAAGATAAGAGGGAGGAGGGAGTTAGAGGTGACTTGAATGAGATGAGGTGGAATCAATAGAGGAGAGAGTGGGCTAGCCAGTAGTCACTTCCTTATATGCACTCCACAACTGGACCACTCAGAGATGTTCACGGAGTTATACAGCGAAGAGAAGAAGGAGGAAGGAGACAGAGGTGACCAGGAGGATAAAAGGAGGGAATGAAAAGGAGAGAGACAGATCCAGCCCGTAATCAGTTCCCTAAGTGTTCTCCACCGTCTGGAACACACAGAAATTCACAGAGTTGGGTAGAGTCGAGAGGGGTTAGGGAGGAGACACAGGCGACCTGGTGGAGAAAAAGGAGAGTCCAAAGGGAGAGAGAGCAGTCAAGCCAGTAATCTCGTTCCCTAGTGAAAAATGGGTCCTGAAGATTGGGTTCTTAAAGGTACAAAATTGGTAACAAATACATAAAGGCAATAATTAAAAATCTAGAGTAGAGTTTGGAATTTCAGATATACAACATTATATAAAAGAATAAGAGAAAGAAAGAGAGAGGAGAAAAAAGTCACAAAAGTTATTAAAAAATATATAGGTACAAAATTGTTAACAAATACCAAAAAGCTAAAATTAAAAATCTAGAGTAGAGACTGGAATTTCAAAAATACAATGTTAAAGAAAAGAAGAAAAGAGAAGAAAAAAACAAGGTCACAAGAATTATAAAATATATATATATATGAAGTTTGCTTTAAAAAAAATAGGGTCCTTTTTTTTTTCTTTGCAAAGTAATAGTAGGTTATAAAAGTGAAAATTAAAGGAATAATAGAGGACTTAAAATTTTTTTTAATTAAAAAAAAGAAAGAAAGAATGATCGTAAAAATAGTAAAAATATGTCTAGGACTTTTCTCTGGTTTTGTTGTGAGTATTGTGTGGTCAGTTCATTTTTGGCTAGTTCCTTGGTCCGACTTATATTTCTCGAGATAGGCCGCTTCCTACATAGCCGGTATTTAACCACAGGGTTTAATCTATTGCCTGTAGCTTCCAAGGCGGTTCCCTCTGTTATAGCTTCTTCTGTTTGCTGGTCACTTCAGTGTCTGGTTTCCACCCTGACACAAAGGGGACGGTGGTGGACACTTTTTTTTTTTAGGCTCACTTGTTCAGTCGTGCTGTGGGGAGGGAGGGACGCTGCAAACAACACTGGCGTGTGCTCGCAGTGCCTCAGCCACACTGGGTCTGCCCAAACTCACGGCGCATGTAGCCTCCCTGCCCACACTGCTCAGGCTCTAGGTTGCTGCACTGGGAACCATCCGTGGCCGGCCCTGGGCTGCTTGCACCTCCCAGGTCCAAGCCGCTCAGGTTCAGGCACTCGGGTAGCCTTCAGAGGTGCAGACTCGGTTGGGCCTGCGTTTTGTGCCCTTCCCAGGTCCGAGCAGCTCAGGTGATGAGGTGTTTGGCGAGCGCAATTGCTGCGATTTATCGCCTCCCTGCCACTCGTTTATCTAGGTGTACAACTGGTGCACCTTCTCAGGCGGATGTTGACCGTCCAGACCCCCAAGAAGTTTTAGTTAGCAAAAAGGCCTGCTTACAGTTTTCTAGATAATGTCTCTCTGGGGCTGCGATTGCCCCCTTCTGGCTCTGGCTGCCTGTCACTGGAGGGGGATGGGCTGTAGCCGGCTATCTCTGTTCAGTCCTTTGTTCCATGCATGGGCCTGGTGGTGTCTTAGGTTAGGGCTGGCTTTTTGCGTGGTAGATATCCCACAGTCTGATTTACTAGCTCAAATTATTTCACTCAGATAGCGCTCAGGGTATTCAGGCCAGATCCTTACTCTAAGCGATGCGGCCCGCGCCACGCCTCCCTGCTCAGCCCCTGCTTGCTAGTGGCATGCACAGGCGTCTGTGCTGCTTCTCCGCTGGGGGAGTTACCGTAGGGCTCCCAATCTGCAGGTTTTAATTGTTTATTTATTTTTCCTCCCTGTTATGCTGTGCTCTGTGCTTCCAAGGCTCGACACAGATTCGGCAGTGAGAAGGTTTCCTGGTGTTTGGAAACTTCTCTCTTTTTAAGACTCCCTTCCTGGGATGGAACTCCGCCCTTCCTCTTTTGTCTCTTTTTTTGTCTTTTACATTTTTTCCTATCTCCTTTCGAAGACTTGGGTTGCTTTTCTGGGTGCCTGATGTCCTCTGCCAGCCTTCAGAAGTTGTTTTCTGGAACTTACTCGGCGTTTAAATGTTTTTTTGATGAATTTGTGGGGGAGAAAGTGTTCTCCCCATCCTACTCCTCCGCCATCTTAGCTCCTCTCCTCCTCAAGAACTTTTAAAAGAGCTGCCATTAATTGTTTGTCCTCAGTGATCTAGCTCTCAAGCAATCAATAATGGTTTCCAATAAAGTTTTAATAATTGATAAGAAAATACAAACTCTCCTATGACAGGAGTCAATGGGGGTTCATCACATGTCACACACAGGAATTATGCCACTTTGCTATTGACAAGACATTCAGTTTTCTTAACAATCCAGGTCCTGATAGAAAAGAGGGAATCTCACAGATTTAGTTTACAAGTGAAGGGAATACTGAGCTTCTCCAGTGGCTCAGCTCGTAAAGAACTTGCCTGCCAATGCAGGAGACACAAGAGACGTGGGTTTGATCCCTGGGTCAGGAAGAGCCCCTAGAGAAGGAAATGGCAACCCACTCATGTAATCTCATCTTGAAAATTCCATAGACAGAGAAGCCTGGCAGGGTGCATGGGGTCACAAACAGTCGAACACAACTGAACTCCCATGCACACACACGAAGGGAAAACTATTTCCCATTTCACAGTGGGTGTTTCTCCACACTGTCGTTTCAGAATACTTGCTTCTGGACAAAGCCTTTCCATCGAAGGAGATAATTAATTCCTAGGAGAGAAAGCAGCAGCTATAAGACAAGGTCTCTGGACCTTATCACAGCCTCTTTGAATATCTATGAATATACAAGAGCAAGGTAGAAGTGATTTGCGTTGCTGTTCACCTCTCTAGAACAAGATTCACCATGGGCAGAATGAGCCATTTGAACATGCTTCCTTCACACTCTGTTTCTTGTGCTGCTGAACCACCGGCATTTATTCAGATCAGTTCTCCATAGTATTCCAGTTAACCCATTCTCAATTCAAAATCAGAAAGCAAATTTTCTGTGAAGACCATTTGAGGCTTTAGAAGCTAGATGGAAAGATTTAGACTTCTAAGAACCCTTTTATCTTTTAAAACAGGTTTTATGAGATATAACTGATATACTAAGAATTTATACATGTTCAATGTACACAATTTCTTAACAACTGTTCATTTCAGAGTTAACAAGCTCTTCTCAAGTGTCACACCTTTTATACTGAAAGTTACTTGCTATAAGAAGTTAGTTTGAATATGGAACTGCTCCTGAACACATTCAAACATCACTAAAACCATGTGAAGAGCTAAGGTAAGTTTTTCAATAGTGCTGATGCTCATTTTAATTTGGTACTTCATATGTATAACTCATTATTTTTGAACACTTTTCAAATGTAGTAAAAGATTATTTTATCCGCATTTCAATTTTTCAAAAGATATTCGTGAATTTGACACTTGAAAATTTTGAGACTTGAAGAGGTTAAGCAAATTGAGGAACCCAGTTCTGTGACAACAGGCCCCATGCTTGGCCATGAAACATCTTATTTAAGGATCAGGACTAATAATGAGGACAAAACAAATTTTAATTATACTTCACATACATGAAAGAGAAAATTACAAACATCAGTAGCATAATCACCAGTAGTTTCATCAAGTATAAATGTGGTGACCCTTCCTGGGGAAACCTGCTATGGATAATATCACCCTCTGTTGTTTCTTTGAGACTAAAATTAGTAGTTTTTCTGGAGTCTGAAGCATGGTTAAACAGTTCTCTGTATTAATGCTCCAAATGTTAACTCTCCCTATCCCACAGCTGTATACACAGTCACAAAAGTAACTAAAAGTTCTTTTTGTGTCCACAGCGGGTAGGTGTGTTCAGACATAATGACTCAACTATTGATCTATGAAATGGATATTATTATTCTAACTTTATAGCTAAGAAAACAAGAATATAAGGTGCCAAAGAAATGAGACTTCAGATCAAAGAAGTTGCAATTGGAAGAACCAGGATTCAAACTGGGTCTTTTCTGATTCTCAAACCAAACCATTTAACCAGCAGCATAGACTTTCTCAACATTTTGCAGAAAAATCTGGGGTGCTATTATTTGGAGTGGTATCAGAGAAGGGAGAGTTAGGTCTGAGGAAGAAGTCAAAATGAAAGGGCTATTCAATGAATTCAGTACCACAATTTCCTTACTACTTAGGAGTTCAGAGATACCAATGTGTGTGTGAGTGTGTGTATGTGTGTGTAAGTGGATAAAATTTATCAGTATAAACTTGCCTCTCAAGTAGTATTAAAGTAATCGAAAGTATAATAATTATGGTCATTTCAAAAGGAGGTTACTAGTTCTCCATTGTTTATTGTAACATGACAGTATAGAGCATGGATTAAGATTTGGAGCAAAAAATAAAGATGCATAATCTGAACTGATCTTCAGATCAGATCAGATCAGATCAGTCGCTCAGTCGTGTCCAACTCTTTACGACCCCATGAATCGCAGCAAGCCAGGCCTCCCTGTCCATCACCAACTCCTGGAGTTCACTCAGACTCACGTCCATCGAGTCAGTGATGCCATCCAGCCATCTCATCCTCTGCCGTCCCCTTCTCCTCCTGCCCCCAACCCCTCCCAGCATCAGAGTCTTTTCCCGTGAGTCAACTCTTCACATGAGGTGGCCAAAGTACTGGAGTTTCAGTTTTAGCATCATTCCTTCCAAAGAAATCCCAGGGCTGATCTCCTTCAGAATGGACGGGTTGGATCTCCTTGCAGTCCAAGGGACTCTCAAGAGTCTTCTCCAACACCACAGTTCAAAAGCATCAATTCTTCAGTTCTCAGCCTTCTTCACAGTCCAACTCTCACATCCATACATGACCACAGGAAAAACCATAGCCTTGACTAAGACGAACCTTTGTTGGCAAAGTAATGTCTCTGCTTTTGAACATGCTATCTAGGTTGGTCATAACTTTCCTTCCAAGGAGTAAGCGTCTTTTAATTTCATGGCTGCAGTCACCATCTATAGTGATTCTGGAGCCCAGAAAAATAGTCTGACAGTTTCCCCATCTATTTCCCATGAAGTGGTGGGACCGGATGCCATGATCTTTGTTTTCTGAATGTTGAGCTTTAAGCCAACTTTTTCACTCTCCACTTTCACTTTCATCAAGAGGCTTTTGAGTTCCTCTTCACTTTCTGCCATAAGGGTGGTATAGCTGCTTGACCTTAAACAGAATCCTTAATTTCTCTATGTTTCTATTTCCTAATGTGTAAAATAAGCATAAAAATGATAGTAGTAACCATATTGTAGGTTTGTATCAAGGCTTAAAACCAAGTGTCTGCATAACACTTAAAGCACACTAAGTGTGCAGTTTTAGTTAATATTAGCACTTTTATTAAGCTATTAACATCAGTCTATGAGATTGTTTCCTCATGTGCAAAATGAATGATACAATACCAGCCGTGTAAATTGTTATTGCTAGGAAAAGAAAGCATGTGATAGTACACTATGAACATAGCAAAAAACTATTGGAATGTGCATGCTATACCTATTGTAAAGTAAGTAGGTTTAGTCAACATGCATTAGGAATACTTTTAATTAGCTCTTGTACCCATTCTTTGGGCTTTCCTGGAGGCTCAGTGGTAAAGAATCTGCCTGCCAAGGCAGGAGACATGAGTTCGATCCCTAGGTCAGGAAGATCCCCATGGAAAAGGTAATAGAAACCCTCTCCAGTATTCTTGCCTGAAAAATCCCATGAACAGAGGAGTGTGGAGCAGCTACAGTCCATGGGGGTCACAAAAGAGTCAGACATGACTTAGCGACTAAACAACAATAACAACCTGTTGGGAAGAACCCTGGAGGAGGGCACGGCAACATACTCCAAGGTTCTTGCCTGGAGAATCCCATGGAGGGAGGAGCCTGGTGGGCTAGAGTCCATGGGGTCGCAGAGACATGGACACGACTGAAGCCACTTAGCGCGTGCACATTGTAGTGTTACTCCTTTTTCAACTATTCTAAGTACTTTGCTACTGTGGTTTCTATCTCCATCTACCATCCGTTCACTGAAACCCTGCCAACTTCATCCAAGACACACAAAATCTTTAGTAGAATAACATTCAAGATTCCCTCTTCATCAAATTTCTTTTGTCCTTCCACTCATATTTTCAATGACCTTCCATGGTCCCCCATTTCTCAGAGAGTAAAAGGAAAATTCCTAAGCTTTACATCCATCCTCTACCTCTTTTCACACTTAATTGCCATTATCTGGGAAATACACTACTTCAAGTTAGAGTCAACCATTTCAAATGATTAAGGTCTCCCACCCATGGGTTTACAAAAGTTCCTCTCATATTTATTATTAAAAGAATTTTCTCCTAGGAGCTAATTGGAATAATCTTAAGAACTCAGAATCTTTTCTTCATTAAAAAAAAAAAAAGAAAGAATTCACACTCCAGTAAAGTCTGGGTATTATTACTTATTAGAGTGAAGAAGTTTAATAAGCTTAAGAATGCATGAATTAAAATTATGTTTTCTTTTGATAGGTTTGGACAGTGACCGATGGATTCATGATCTCCGAAGAATAGGATTTAGCTTCAGAATCAGGGACCAGGCTTGATCACTCAGAGCCTTTGTGTGGCAGAAGTTTTATTACAGTGAAAAAGGGCAGAGAAAGCTTCTAACAGAGACATCAGAAGGGGGACAGAGACTGCCTCTTATCAAGTCTTATCAAGGCCTTATGAACTTTTACCAGATCCACTTCCACAACACACATTTTAAATTCAAAAGATTAGAACTGACAATGGAAAGGTCTTAAAATAACAAGATTAGTCAGAAAGTTCACTTAAGAAGGAGAAACATGTCCTTGAGCAAGATACATTTTCCTTACATAATCATTAGTACAGAGCTTAAGAAAAAACCTACCCTTGAGCAAGATGAGATGTGTTGTCCTGTAATCATTAGTTCTGGGCTTAAAGAACATTAATTTTAAAAATTATTGTCACAAAAACTCAGTTTAAGAAAAAAAAAAAAGCATGGGTTTAAACAAAGTTAATTTTAAAGATTATTGTCACAAAAGCTCAGTTTAAGAAAGAACATTTTATGTGACTAAGACAAAGCAATGTAGGAAAAAAAAAAAATGTTTCTATCTTTCTCCCCCTCCAGGGCCCTGGACCCTTTCTCTTTCAGGGCCTTATCAACCTACCTAAGGATTAACTCTCTCACTTTCAGGCAGTGAATAAACCATTTCATGAAACACATGGAGAACAGGAGCAACGTGACAGAGTTTGTTCTTCTGGGGCTCACACAGAATCCAAAGATGCAGAAAACTGTGTTTGCTGTGTTCTTTGCCATCTACATCACCACTGTGGTAGGAAATGTGCTCATCATGGTCACCATCACTGCCAGCCCATCTTTGGGATCCCCCATGTACTTTTTCCTGGCCTATCTCTCCTTTATCGATGCCTGCTACTCCTCTGTGTGTGCACCTAAGATGATTGTCGATTCACTCCGTGAAAAGAAAACCATCTTATTTCATGGATGCATGACCCAAATCTTTGGGGAACATTTCTTTGGAGGTGCTGAAGTCATCCTGCTTACCGTGATGGCCTATGACCGCTATGTGGCCATCTGCAAGCCCTTGCACTATACAAGCATCATGAACTGGCAGGTGTGTGGGCTGCTGGTGGGAGTGTCATGGGTGGGAGGCTTTCTTCATGGATTCATACAGATCCTCTTCATCTTCCGCTTACCCTTCTGTGGCCCTAACGTCATAGATCACTTTATGTGTGACCTGAACCCTTTGCTCGGTCTTTCCTGCACTGATACGCACACGCTAGGGCTCTTCATTGCTGCCAACAGTGGCTTCATCTGCCTGTTAAACTTCCTTCTCCTGCTGGTCTCCTACGGGGTCATCTTGCGTTCCCTAAGGGCCTACAGCTTGGAAGCAAGACGAAAAGCCCTCTCCACCTGCATCTCCCACATTACAGTGGTCATTTTATACTTTGTGCCCTGCATATTTGTGTACATGAGACCTGCAGCTACCTTAGCTGTTGATAAAGCAGTTGCTGTATTTTATACTGTGATAACTCCCATGTTAAATCCCTTAATCTATACCTTGAGAAATGCCCAGATGGAAAATGCCATTAGGAAATTGTGTAGTAGGAAAGTTACTTCAGGTGTCTTATAAATGGGCTTTAGAGCCAAACGTTAATTCATCTGATACAAAGGTCAAAGTGTATTTTGGATGATCTCAACAAGGA
Source organism: Bos grunniens (assembly GCF_055505025.1). NCBI lineage: Eukaryota > Metazoa > Chordata > Mammalia > Artiodactyla > Bovidae > Bos > Bos grunniens. The sequence continues at coordinate 78,734,216 of NC_141179.1, read as the reverse complement.
GTATGTAAAGAATAAAGAAGTAAATTAGTCACTGCAAATTATTGCACTGAGGGGAACAGAAATAAGTTCCCAGAAAAAGAAAAAAACATATATCAAAACCACTCTTTCCATCTTTAGAATCTAAATTCTACCAAATTGAGGTTTATTTTTACTAGTTTCAACCTTGTATGTGGATTCATAGATTTTTTCATCTAATAAAATGAAAGAAACACTAAGTAGATTGATATTTACCACTACTCTCTCTAACAACACAAAGAGATTGCTATAATGCTGCTATTATCCCAATTTTACAAGTGGTGAAATTGAAGGAAAAGGGATGGTATCAAAGCCCATATACCAAAGAGTCAGTAATCAGAATCAAACCCATTTCCCTGACCAAAATCCTAACTGCCTTCATAGATAGCCAAGAAATGATAGAAACGGAAGACAATTACTACCTTTTATAGAGACAGAGACTATGCTGGACAAATTGTGTATAGTACATTTCATTTTGTTACTGTAACTAAAAATCCAATAACTTTTCATTACCAACTATTCACTTTATGTATCATAGTTGACAGTGATTTGTTGACTGTAACATGTAACTATTTTGTTGTTATAAAACCCAACACAATACTGGGTTTTGATGAACACATTAGAATAATAATCCTCCAATTAAACATAAATATATTTAATAATAAAATTATCCATTGAACATTTGTAATAGTTGAATGGAGATTGCATGATTTTTTTTAAATTTCTTCATAGGTTTCATAGCACTTACCATTGTTCATGTCACCATCTTAGGTTGAAAAACCATCCAAAAGAGTGATGACTCAAAGAAAAGAAACTCTTGATGTCAGATAGAAATTTATATCTATTAAATATGTGGTCATATTCCACAAAGAACTTTCCTGGTATATCATGATAGTTTATTCAGAGTAGCACAATTTCTGGTTAGTAAAAAACATTGAATGAATAGATAAAAGGTGTAAGCAAAATAAAATCTCAACAAAATAAAGAGTAAAACAGGCACTGTATTTGAGAGAATTTTTTCCTACCTTTATTTAATTTTGTTTAATTCAGATTCTGAGAAAATTCTGGGTGAACTGTTTAGGGAAATCACAATTTCTTTTACTCTTTCTTTTGAGAGAAAGAAAGAAAGGAAAACTGAAATTATCCGCAGTATGAGCAAATAGTTTACCTTGATGTTTTTCCTGTCTCAGCAAGATTTCATTGTCTTATATATATATATGAGTTATTCATATTATATTTCTCTGTTAATCTTTAGCTTTTGGTAACATTTTATTATTAAATGCTTTTTTTTAATCTGTGACTACATCTACATACAAAGCAATTTCATAATAAATGTGTTCCATTATTCCTCTGTCCTTCATTCATCAGTAAATATTTTTGAGCTGAAATAATGAATCAGGCACATGGATATTTGTTGGGTCTTCAGTGACTAATAAAAACAGATTCGGCTCCTGCCTTCTCAGAGTGTAGGATCCATAAAATTCTACTCTAGAGCTCTTGTGATCAGAATCTAGTTTAGACCACAGCCTTTCTTCTCCTACCATGAAAGTGAAAGTGAAGTCGTTCAGTAGTGTCCGACTCTTTGCGACCCCATGGACTGTAGCCTATCAGGCTCCTCCATCCATGGGATTTTCCAGGCAAGAGTGCTGGAGTGGATTGTCATTTCTTTCTCCAGAGGATCTTCCCAACCCAGGAATCGAACCTGGGTCTCCCGCATTGCAGGCAGATGCTTTTCCATCTGAGCCACCAGGGAAGCTTACCATAGTGGCTTCATTAAATCCCTTCTCCTTATAAATCACTTCCATAAAATCCCATCTCAGGATCTGCATCTAGGGAACCCCATCTAACATGAAGAGATAGAGTCCAAGAAATATTTGCAAATTAGTGAATAAAATTGTGGAATGGCCTTTTGAAAACAATTACAAGACCAGATAGGTGACAGTTTATAGTAAGACCTGGGACAAAGTGCTCCTGAAGGCTGACATGCTCTATATCATCAACAAATATATGCCAAGGTTTCTCCTATAGCAAAGACATACTTAATGGTGAAAGGCTGAAAGCTTACCTCATAAAATCAGAACGTGTTCACTTTCATCACTTCTATTTAATATTTTCCTGAAGAATAATGTCAGAAAAATTAGACTAGAAATAGAAATAAAAGGTATACAAATTGGAAAGGACGAAGTAAAACTATACTACCAAATGACATTATCTTATGTAGAAAAAATCTAAATAATCCACACACACAATAAAACTATTAGAATCAATACAAAACTAGCTATATTTCAATATAGTAGGAATTAACAATTAAAAAATTAAAATTAAAAAATTTAATTAAAAATTTAATTAAAAAATAATTATGTAGGCAGTACTATCAGAAAGAATAAAATACTTATGAATAAATTTTACCAAAGTGGTGGATAAATTGTACACTAGAAACAGAAACATCACTAAAAGAAATTAAAGAAGACCTTGGTAAATAGAAGGGCTTCCCACATGGTTCAGTGGTAAATAACCTGATGGGTTCCATCCTTGGGTTGGGAAGATTCCCCAGGACGATGGCATGGCAACCCACTCCAGTATTCTTGCCTGGGAAATCCCATGGACAGAGGAGACTGGAGGGTACAGTCCATGGGGTCTCAGAAGAGTCAGACACGAATTAGGGACTAAACAGCAACAACACAACAGCATACTTACTGAGCCATGAAAACTCATAGTTAAAAGTTTAAATAACAAAGATGTTTAAATCTGTTCTACAATACCACCTCCAAGTGATTGTTCATCTCTGCCTGTGCTCTTCAGTGAAGGATTAACGAGGTATCAGAGCATAAGTAATACTGAAATTATACGAAATTATCAAAATTCAGTTATACAGAATCTTTCAACAAATTAGATGCTTGCTTATTTTAAGGTTTTACAATAAAAAAATTATTGCAGTCACTTATTACCAACCAAAAAAGGGAAGTCTTACTTCAGGCTGTTTAATAAGCAAAAAGTATGTAGGATAAAGTGGAGAAGGCAATGGCACCCCACTCCAGTACTCCTGCCTGGAAAATCCCATGAACAGAGGAGCCTGGTGGGCTGCAGCCCATGGGATCGCTGAGGGTCGGACACGATTGAGCGACTTCACTTTCACTTTTCACTTTCATACATCAGAGAAGGAAATGGCAACCCACTCCAGTGTTCTTGCCTGGAGAATCTCAGGGATGGGAGAGCCTGGTGGGCTGCTGTCTATGGGGTCACACAGAGTCAGACACGACTGAAGTGACTTAGCAGCAGCATGTAGGATAAAGAGTCATATCTCAGTATATATCTCAGTTCTGACTTTAACCTAAGGCTCTGTCATATTACACTATATATTTGAGCCTCAATGTATAGAAAATGGGTTCAAAGAATTAAGGATAAAATTCTTATGTCAGTTATCAATTAATTGCCTCTCAGCTACAAATAAACCCATTATTGCCCACTCCATATTAATGAAAATGGATCCTGTAAGCATTTCTCCCTGTCCTTGACCTGACATGATGATAAGCTTGATCAGGAGAAGTGTTCAAAGACACATCTCTCTCTGGATTAAATATGTTCCTTTTTCATCTTGTTCTGGCTCTGTAGCTTTCAACATTGCGCGTGTTATTATCGTGGGAGGCGGGAGGGATGGCTTCCACTGGGCTCCCTTTCGCTTTTACTGACACTTCCTTCCACTTTTACTGACACTTCCATGGACACTTTCCCACTGAGTTTCAGTGGCCCATCTACCGGAAGATTCCAATAAATTTCACAAGCACCCCAGTAATCAATTTTCCAACTCAGTCTAAATGTACCGTGTGTATGTGTGCTGGTCACTTAGTCGTGTCCAACTCTTTGTGACCCCATGGACTGTAGCCCACCAGGCTCCTCTGTCCATAGAATTCTCCAGGTAAGAATACTGGAGTGGGTTACCATTTCCTTCTCCAGGGGATCTTCCCCACCCAGGGATCAAACCTGGGCCTCCTGCATTATAGACAGATTCTTTACCATCTGTGCTATCAGAGGGGTGTTCTCTGCCAGCCTTTCTCCACCTGCACCCAAAATGGGTTTTTCCTGCTTGCCCCTCAAGGCCTTAATTCCTTGTTCATGACTTTCAGTCAACCACCGCTGCAGTGGAAGACTCCTGTCTTGCCACTTCCAGAGACATTTCATGCCTGTCAACCTCTTCAGAGATCATGAAATAGTTGTGGACCAAGGCAACTCAGTCAAACTTTTCCACCATTCAATGGACAGCAGCTACACCTTCTCCGTAAGACTGGAATCCCAAGTTTGGGGAGATGCTCACATTCTAAATGTTCCTTCTTTGGATGCTCATCTCTCAGTGGAAGTCATTCTTTATAGAATCATTACCTCCCTCCTTTTTAAAAAAGATTTATTTAATATTTGGGCTGTGCTGAGTCTTTGGTGCTGCACGTGGGCTTTCTCTAGTTGCAGTCAGCTGGGGCTGCTCTCTGTTGCAGCACATGAGCTTCTCATTGCAGTGGCTTCTCTTGTTGTGCAGCAAGGCTCTAGGGCACACAGGCTTCAGTGGTTGCAGTGCGTGGGCTCAGGAGTCGTGGTTCCCAGGCTCACAGGTTCAGTAGCTGTGGTACATGGGTTTAGTTGGTCTGAGGCATGTGGGATCTTCTTGCATCAGAGATCAATCAATGTCCCCTGCATTATATGGCAGATTTTTAACCATCAAACCACCAGGGAAGACCTTATTACCCTTTTATAAATAATACCCCACTATAATTAATAATTGCATATGAACTTTTGCTATCCAAATTGCACTGTGGACTGTCTCCTGGCTGGAGCCTGACTGATACAGTATGTAAAATACCAAAGACTGCCAGCCTTAGGGGCAATGAGAAATAACATTACTTTTCACTGTACAACCAAGATGCAATAATCAGGAAAATTCCATAAAAGAATCTATATTGAGTCCAAAATAAATAAATACTAAACATGCTATTTTCAATAATAAGCAGTAACCAAGATCTCAGTGTTACATAATAAGACAATTTAATAGCAATTTTATATTCTAGATTCTTACCTTTTTGCTTCTGATGACATTTGAGATAAACAGATTATGTAGTTAGTTATAGTTCAGTCACTCAGTCATGTCCGACTCTTTGCGACCCCATGGACTGCAGCACACCAGGCTTCCCAGTCCATCACCAGCTCCCAGAGTTTACTCAAACTCACATCCATTGAGTCAGTGATGCCATCCAACATTCTCATCCTCTGTTGTCCCCTTCTCCTCCCACCTTCAATCTTTCCCAGCATCATGGTCTTTTCAAATGAATCAGGTCTTCACATCAGGTGGCCAAAGTTTGGAGTTTCAGCTTCAACATCAGTCCTTCCAATGAACACCCAGGACTAATCTCCTTTAGGATGGACTGGTTGGATCACCTTGCTGTCCAAGGGACTCTCAAGAGTCTTCTCCAACACCACAGTTCAAAAGCATCAATTCTTCGGTGCTCAGCTTTCTTTATAGTCCAACTCTCACATCCATACATGACTACTGGAAAAACCGTAGCTTTGACTAGACCGACCTTAGTTGGGAAAGTAATGTCTATGCTTCTTAATATGCTCTTTAGGTTGGTCACAACTTTTCTTCCAAGGAGCAAGCGTCTTTTAATTTCATGGCTGCAGTCACTATCTGCACTGACTTTGGAGCCCCCAAAAATAAAGTCTGTCACTGTTTCTTTATCTATTTGCCATGAAGTGATGGGACCAGATACCATGATCTTAGTTTTCTGAATGTTGAGCTTTAAGCGAGCTTTTTCATTCTCCTCTTTCACTTTCATCAAGAGGCTCTTTAGTTCTTCTTCACTTTCTGCCATAAGCGTGGTGTCATCTGCATATCTGAGGTTATTGATATTTCTCCCAGCAATCTTGATTCCAGCTTGTGCTTCATCCAGTCCAGGTTTTTGCATGATGTACTCTGCATATATGTTAAATAAGCAGGGTGACAATATGCAGCCTTGATGTACTCCTTTTCCTATTTGGAACCAGTCTGTTGTTTCATGTCCAGTTCTAACTGTTGCTTCTTGACCTGCATACAGATTTCTCAGGAAACTGGTCAGGTGGTCTGGTATTCCTGTCTTTTTAAGAGTTTTCCACAATTTGTTGTGATCCACACAGTCAAAGGCTTTGGCATAGTCAGTAAGGCAGAAGCAGATGTTTTTCTGGAACTCTTGTGCTTTTTCAATGATCCAACAGATATTGGCATTTTCATCTCTGATACCTGTGCTTTTTCTAAATCCAGCTTGAACATCTGGAAGTTCAAGGTTCATGTACAGTTGAAGCCTGGCTTGGAGAATTTTGAGCATCACTTTACTAGCATGTGAGATGAGTGCAACTGTACGGTAGTCTGAGCATTCTTTGGCATTGCCTTTTTTTGGGATTGGCATGAAAACTGACCTTTTCCAGTCCTGAACATATCTAGAAGGTTTGACCCATAATTAAGACTCATACTTAATGGTGAAAAGCTGAAAGCTTACCTCATAAAATCAGAATATTCTCCCTTTCACCACTTCTATTTAATATTTTCCTGAAGGTTAATGTCAGAAAAAATAGACTAGAAATAGAAATAAAAGGCATACAAATTGGAAAGGAAGAAGTAAAATTATACTAACAAATGACATGATCTTATGTAGAAAAAAAATCTAAGGAATCCTCACACACACGAAGAAACTATTAGCATTAATACAAAATAACCTATATTTTGATATACTAGGAATTAATAGTCTCCAAACAAAATTAAGAAAATAAGTATGTTGACAGTACCATCAGAAACAATAAAATACTTATGAATAAATTTACCAAAATGGTGGATGAATTGTACACTAAAAACTAAAAAAAAATCACTAAAAGAAATTAAAGAAGACATAGGGTGACTCAGTGGGTGAAGAATCGCCTACAATGCAGGAGACACAGGAGACACAGATTCGATACCTGGGTCAGGAAAATTCTCTGGAGAAGGAAATGGCAGCCCACTCCATTATTCTTGCCTGGAGAATCCCTTGGACAAAGGAGCCTGGTGTGCTACAGTCTATGGGGTTGCATAGAGTCAGACATGAATGAAGCGACTGAGCACAGGTAAATATAAACGTATCCTGTATTCATAGCCTTGTAGACTTAATATAATTAAGATAACAATATCCCCTAGAGTGCATATTTAATACAATCTTTACCAAAAGCCATTTTATGCAAAAATGGAAATGCAAATACTAAAATTTGTGTGAAATTGTAGAGAAGTTTCACATGGAATTGTAAGAAATCCCAAATAATCAAAAAAAAAAAAAATCTGAAAAGTGAAGAATAAAGTTTGAGGATTTATACTTTCAATCTCAAAACTTAATGCAAAGGTATAGTTATTATGAGAACTAAAAGGATTTGTAGAAATGTGTGCCTCCAAGTTAGGTTAATGAAAAAATAAATATTATACATGTATCCTCACATATAAAAAATTATTTTCATTTTAAAATGTTAGAAGAAAATTTTGATTAAATTGTTATATAATATAATGTTTATATTTAGAGTACCAGTGTTTGTGACTTTTATCTTCATAAATCCAAACTGTTCATAAAAATCATAAACATGAATGACATTATCTCTGTTGATGACAATGATTAGCAATATGACAAAGTACAAAAAACATGCAGAAATGAGTTGATGATGGAAACAGGATGGCCTAAGGAACATGGATGCTTAGATGCTGAGAGAGATGAGATATATCTGATAAAATAACAGCTTTTTATATTTTTAATGACAATTAAAATTTCCCTGTGAAATAAGAAACTGAATTACAAGGGGAAAATATTTAACATAGGCAATGAAGTGTTATAAACAAAAGCAATGAAGTGTAATGTGATTGTTGTTATTTTTGTTGTTCAGCCACTAAGTTGTGTCCAACTCTTTGCCATCCCATGGCCTGCAGCACACCAGTCTCCTCTGTCCTCCACTACCTCCTGGAGTTTGCTCACACTCGTGTCCATTTAGTCAACTGAGTAGAGACACCATTTATCAAGGCTGCTTAACTAATCTCTGGGACCATCTGATCATGCTCAGTGAGAATCTACATGAAGGTTTATAACCAATAACACCAGTTTCACTGACCTTGTCCCTGTACCAACTGGGCATTATTATTAATTCCTTACAATTATAGAATGAGTTGGAAAACACCACAGAGTTCTGCCCCATAAAATTCTCCAAGTTCTACTTTTTTCCTACTGCTCTGAAGTGTCTTGTGTGGCTTGGTGTCTGTTATCTATCTTGTTGACTTCTGTATGATTTTGCCTTTCTGCTGTGTTAAATTTCATTCACCTTTGGATATCATTTGTCCCTGGATGCTATTTATTTCAAATTTTTCCAAAGCTTCGCCTTCTCTAGATATCCTGTCCCCATCCTGGTGCCAAACTCTGACTCTATAAGCTCTTTGATGATAGAGAAAAGACTAGACCCTTCATTTATACTTTGAAGAGTGTTCCACTTCTTCCCAGGTGGCACTACCTTCCCAGGTAAAGAACCCACCTGCAATGCAGGAGATATAAGAGACATGGGTTTGATCCCTGGGTCAGGAAAATCCCCTGGGGAAGGAAATGGCAACTCCGTTCAGCTTTCTTGCCTAGAAAATTTGATGGACAGAAGAGCCTGATGGGCTACCGCCCATAGGGTAGCAAAGAGTCAGACATAACTGAAGCAACTTAGCACACACACATATTTACTGATCCATGATAATTCAGAGTTAAAAGTTTTTTGTGCCTGTATCAATTTTCATTTTATGTATACATTGAAGCAATGTATAATTAGTATAATATAATGTGAATCAGTTAATTCACATCCTCAACAACATCTGGTAGAGTTAGTCTTTACCTTTTTTTTGATTATGAAAGTATGATAGCACATGCACAAGAGACTTAGAAAATACAGAACAAAGTTACATATAGTTCCACTATATATTACAATTATTTTTAAACAGATATATTTAGATTTTTATTTGGAGTTTCAACATCAAACTCTCAAAGCATAATAAAATTAATAGGTAGAAAAGTAGAAGGACAAAGTATACCTGAAAAACACTATTAACCACTTCAGTATAATAAAGATTTATACAATTTTCACACAACAATGAAATACAAATTCTATTCAAGTTCCCATAGACTATAAACCAGAAGACATTGGAACATATCCAGGGGCATAAACAAGGTTCAAAAATTTCATACTACACAAGAATTGAAATCATACAGTCTGTTCTCTTATCAGTGTTGAATTATGCTGCTGCTACTGCTAAGTCATTTCAGTCGTGTCTGACTCTGTGCAACCCCATAGATGGCAGCCCACCAGGCTCCCCCATCCCTGGGATTCTCCAGGCAAGAACACTGGAGTGGGTTGCCATTTCCTTCTCCAATGCATGAAAGTGAAAAAATTAAGTGAAGTCGCTCAGTCATGTCTGACTCCTAGCAACCCCATGGACTGCAGCCCACCAGGCTCCTCCGTCCATGGGACTTTCCAGGCAAGAGTACTGGAGTGGGTTGCAATTGCCTTCTCTGTGAATTATGCTAGAAATCAATATTAAAAGGTATTTGACAATAACCCACATAATTGCAAGGGCAATGTGACATTCACCAAGAGATCTTTGACTTAACCACTGAAAGCCTCAGAAAAGTTAAAAAACTGAGAAAGCACAGAGGGTGATTGCAGAGAAGAAAGCATTTACATGAGAAATTAATATCAAAGATTATTTGATGTTTCTGGAAATCGAATGCTCACCTTTAAATGATGGGAGGATCGAAGGAGTCGTTGATGATATTTAGTCTCTAAGCCATGTCCGAGACTTTTGTGACCCCATGGACTATAGCCCACCAGGCTTTTCAGTTCATGGGATTTCCTAGGCAAGAATACTGAAGTGAGTTGCCATTTACTTCTCCAGGACATCTTCCTGACCCAAGGATCGACCCAGGGATCGAACCTGGATCTCCTGCATTGCAGATGGATGATTTACTGATGAGCCATCTGGGAAGCCCATCTAAGAATCCATAACAAGGAAAATTAGAAAATATTTCCAACAGAATAATTCACTTAAAATTTTGATAATAGTTCCATTTATTCTGCCATCTATTATTACTACTAAAAGTCTAGAAATTGCATTATCTTCAGTTCAGTTGAGTCGCTCGGTCGTGTCTGACTCTTTGCGACCCCATGAATCGCAGCACGCCAGGCCTCCCTGTCCATCACCAACTCCGAGAGTTCACTCAGACTCACGTCCATCGAGTCAGTGATGCCATCCAGCCATCTCATCCTCTGTCGTCCCCTTCTCCTCCTGCCCCCAATCCCTCCCAGCATCAGAGTCTTTTCCAATGAGTCAACTCTTTGCATCAGGTAGCCAAAGTACTGGAGTTTCAGCTTTAGCATCATTCCTTCCAAAGAAATCCCAGGTCTGATCTCCTTCAGAATGGACTGGTTCGATCTCCTTGCAGTCCAAGGGACTCTCAAGAGTCTTCTCCAACACCACACTTCAAAAGCATCAATTCTTCGGCCCTCAGCCTTCTTCACAGTCCAACTCTCAATTCCATACATGACCACAGGAAAAACCATAGCCTTGACTAGATGGAACTTTGTTGGCAAAGTAATGTCTCTGCTTTTGAATATGCTATCTAGGTTGGTCATAACTTCCCTTCCAAGGAGTAAGCGTCTTTTAATTTCATGGCTGCAGTCACCATCTGTAGTGATTTTGGAGCCCAAAAAAATAAAGTCTGACACTGTTTCCTCTGTTTCCCCAACTATTTCCCATGAAGTGATGGGACCAGATGCCATGATCTTCGTTTTCTGAATGTTGAGCTTTAAGCCAACTTTTTCAGTCTCCTCTTTCACTTTCATCAAGAGGCTTTTGAGTTCCTCTTCACTTTCTGCCATAAGGGTGGTGTCATCTGCATATCTGAGGTTATTGATATTTCTCCCAGCAATCTTGATTCCAGCTTGTGTTTCTTCCAGCCCAGCATTTATCATGATGTACTCTGCGTATAAGTTCAATAAGCAGGGTGACAATATACAGCCTTGACGTACTCCTTTTCCTATTTGGAACCAGTCTGTTGTTCCATGTCCAGTTCTAACTGTTGCTTCCTGACCTGCATACAGATTTCTCAAGAGGCAGGTCAGGTGGTCTAGTATTCCCATCTCTTTCAGAATTTTCCACAGTTTATTGTATCCACACAGTCAAAGGCTTTGGCATAGTCAATAAAGCAGAAATAGATGTTTTTCTGGAACTCTCTTGCTTTTTCGATGATCAAGCTGATGTTGGCAATTTGGGCTCTGGTTCCTCTGCCTTTTCTAAAACGAGCTTGAACATCTGGAAGTTCACAGTTCATGTATTGCTAAAGCCTGTCTTGGAGAATTTTGAGCATTACTTTACTAGCATGTAAGATGAGTGCAATTGTGCGGTAGTTTGAGCATTCTTTGGCATTGCCTTTCTTTGAGATTGGAATGAAAACTGACCTTTTCCAGTCCTGTGGCCACTGCGGAGTTTTCCAAATTTGCTGGCATATTGAGTGCAGCACTTTCATAGCATCATCTTTCAGGATTTGAAATAGCTCAACTGGAATTCCATCACCTCCACTAGCTTTGTTCATAGTGATGCTTTCTAAGGCCCACTTGACTTCACATACCAGGATGTCTGGCTCTAGGTCAGTGATCACACCATCTGGTGTGACCCAGTGATTATCTAGGTAGTGAAGATCTTTTTTGTACAGTTCTTCTGTGTATTCTTGCCACCTCTTCTTAATATCTTCTGCTTCTGTTAGGTCCATACCATTTCTGTCCTTTATCGAGCCCATCTTTGCATGAAATGTTCCCTTGGTATCTCTAATTTTCTTGAAGAGTTCTCTAGTCTTTCCCATTCTGTTGTTTTCCTCTATTTCTTTACATTGATCACTGAGGAAGGCTTTCTTATCTCTTCTTGCTATTCTTTGAAACTCTGCATTCAGATGCTTATATCTTTCCTTTTCTCCCTTGCTTTTCACTTCTCTTCTGTTCACAGCCATTTGTAAGGCCTTCTCAGACAGCCATTTTGCTTTTTTGCATTTATTTTCTATGGGGATGATCTTGATCCCTGTCTCCTGTACAATGTCACGAGCCTCCGTCCATAGTTCATCAGGTACTATATCTATCAGATCTAGGCCCTTAAATCTATTTCTCACTTCCACTGTATAATCATAAGGGATTTGATTAAGGTCATACCTGAATGGTCTAGTGGTTTTCCCTACTTTCTTCAACTTAAGTCTGAATTTGGTAATAAGGAGTTCATGGTCTGAGCCACAGTCAGCTCCTGGTCTTGTTTTTGCTGACTGTATAGAGCTTCTCCATCTTTGGCTGCAAAGAATATAATCAATCTTCTTTCGGTGTTGACCATCTGGTGATGTCCATGTGTAGAGTCTTCTCTTGTGTTGTTGGAAGAGGGTGTTTGTTATGACCAGTGCATTTTCTTGGCAAAACTCTGTTAGTCTTTGCCCTGCTTCATTCCATATTCGAAGGCCAAATTTGCCTGTTACTCCAGGTGTTTCTTGACTTCCTACTTTTGCATTCCAGTCCCCTATAATGAAAAGGACATCTTTTTTGGGTGTTAGTTCTAAAAGGTCTTGTAGGTCTTCATAGAACCATTCAACTTCAGCTTTTCAGCATTACTGGTTGAGGCATAGACTTGGATTACTGTGATATTGAATGGTTTGCCTTGGAAACAAACAGAGATCATTCTGTCATTTTTGAGATCGCATCCAAGTACTGCATTTCGGAATCTTTTGTTGACCATGATGACTACTCCATTTCTTCTGAGGGATTCCTGCCTGCAGTAGTAGATATAACAGTCTGAGTTAAATTCACCCATTCCAGTCCATTTTAGTTTGCTGATTCTTAGAATGTCGACATTCACTCTTGCCATCTCTTGTTTGACCACTTCAAATTTGCCTTGATTCATGGACCTGACATTCCAGGTTCCTATGAAATATTGCTCTTTACAGCATCAGACCTTGCTTCTATCACCAGTCATATCCACAGATGGGTATTCTTTTTGCTTTGGCTCCCTCCCTTCATTCTTTCTGGAGTTATTTCTCCACTGATCTCCAGTAGCCTATCGGGCACCTACTGACCTGGGGAGTTTCTCTTTCAGTAGCCTATCATTTTGCCTTCTCATACTGTTCATGGGGTTCTCAAGGCAAGATAACTGAAGTGGTTTGCCATTCCCTTCTCCAGTGGGCCACATTCTGTCAGATCTCTCCACCATGACCCGCCCATCTTGGGTTGCCCCACGGGCATGGCTTAGTTTCATTGAGTTAGACAGGGCTGTGGTCCTAGTGTGATTAGATTGACTAGTTTTCTGTGAGTATGGTTTCAGTGTGTCTGCCCTCTGATGCCCTCTTGCAACATCTACTGTCTTACTTGGGTTTTTCTTACCTTGGGCGTGGGGTATCTCTTCACGGCTGCTCCAGCAAAGCACAGCCATTGGTCCTTATCTTGGACGAGGGGTATTTCCTCACCACCGCCCTTCCTGACCTTCAGTGTGGGATAGCTCCTCTAGGCCCTCCTGTGCCCACGCAGCCACCTCTAAGCAGCCACCACTAATAAGTATTATCTTAGTGGTTTAAAAAATTTTTTTTGATGAGGCTTGAAACTTTTGACCCAATTCTGAGAAATACTATGTTGTAAAGAAAAAAAACACAAAACCCACAGGAAATTAACATGTGATACAGTATTATTAATTAAAGTACAGATTTTGTTCAAGTTCCCAAAATTTTATGCTAGCACCCATTAGTTGTTTTCATACCTTTTAAAAATTTCACATTCTATTTAGTTGCATTGAGAAGCTTCAGCTGCATGCAACAGATTCTAATAAATTCTCTTTTCATTTTTTTTATTCCATTACAGAGCTAAAAGTTTAAATAACAAAGATGCTTAAATCTGTTCTACAATAACCACCAGCAAGTGATTGTTCATCTCTGTTTGTTCATCTTTACTGAAAAGATTAATGAGATCAGTGATCACTCAGTTAGTTGGTCAGTGTTATCTGACTTTTTTGCAACCCCATGGGCTGTAGCCCACAAACTCCTCTCTCCATGGAATTTTCCAGGCAAGAATACTGGAGTGGGTTGTGTTTTCTGCCAACCTTGCTCCACCTACACCCAAAATGGTTTTTTCTGCTTGCCACTCAAGGTCATATTTCCTTGCTCATGAGCCTCAGCCAACCAGCACTGCAGTGAAAGGCTCCATCTCGCCAGTCCCAGAAACATTTCATGCCTGCCAGCCTCTGTTCAGCCATCGTGAATTATTTCTTGCTCAAGGCAATCCAGTTAAAATTTCCCACCATTCAATGGGCAACAACTACACCTTCTCCATAAGACTAGAATCCCAACATTCTAAATATGTTACTTCTTTGTAAATTCATCTCTCAGCCCCAGGTCCTTCTTTAGAGAGCTCATTCAGTTCAATTTAGTTCAGTCGCTCAGTCGTATCCGACTCTTTGCGACCCCATGAGTTGCAGCACGCCAGGCCTCCCTGTCCATCACCAACTCCCGGAGTTCACTCAAACCCACGTCCATCAAGTCGGTGATGCCGTGTAGCCATCTCATCCTCTGTCACCCCCTTTTCCTCCTGCCCCCAATCCATCCCAGCATCAGAGTCTTTTCCAATGAGTCAACTCTTCTCATGAGGTGGCCAAAGTACTGGAGTTTCAGCTTTAGCATCATTCCTTCCAAAGAAATGGTGGACTACAATCCATGGAGTTGCAAGAGAGTCAGACACGACTTGGTGACTAAATGAAAACAGCTATTAATTGGTCACCAAGTCGTGTCTGACTCTCTTGCAACTCCATGGATTGTAATCCACCAGGCTGCTCTGTCAATGGGGTTTCCCATCAAGTGCACTGGAGTGGGTTGTCATTTCCTTCTCCAGGGGATCTTCCCAACCCAGGGGTCAAATCCATGTCTCTTGCATTGGGAAGAGAATTTTTACCACCCAGCCACCAGGGAAGCCCTTTGTAGTTAATACCCTGATACAATTATTTATTGTATGTGAACTCTTTCTATTCAAACTGCACTGTGGTCTGTCTCCTGGCTGGACCTCAACTGATACCATATGTAAAATAACAAACACAATGCCAGCCTTATAAGCATTTGAGAAACACTATTTCTTTTCACTGTACAACAAAGATTCAATGAACAAGAAAATCCCACAAAAGAATTTATATTGAGTTCAAAAAAAATGAATATTTTTAACATTTTATTTTCAATAATCAGTAGTAACCAACAACTCCATGTTACATAATAAGACAATTTGAATACCAATCCAATATTATAGGTTCTTAGCTTGTAGCTTCTGAAGACATTTGAGATCATCAGATAATAGATAAATATTGAATAAAAAGCATTAAGTTGTGATGAGGAGAGTGTGGGATGGGAGAAAGTAAACCTGGATTCCAGTCTAAACTTAAGGTCTGTGCTTAAGTTGTTGTTCAGTCCCTAAGTCCAATACTTTGCAACCTCATGGACTGCAGCATGCCAGGCACTTCTGTCATTCAGTGGATATCTGCAGTTATTATTCAGTCCCTTTTAGAGTCAACGTATTCATCTATAGATCAAGAGGATTGGAGGAAATTATCTGTTTTACTTCTACCTATAAAGTTCAGTGAATCTCTTTAATCACTATCTGCAGTCACTTTCTTTCTCCAGTGCTTCTTCATAGCATTTTTTACCTCAGCATTTCTGAGGGTATAGATTAAAGGATTTAACATAGGGGCCACCATAGTGTAAAAGACAGCAACAGCTTTATCAATGGGCAGAGTGGTGACTGGGCGAAGATACACAAAGATACAGGGCACGAAAGACAAAACAACTACTGTGATGTGAGAGACACACGTAGAGAGGGCTCTGTGCCTCCCCTGCAAACTGTATGCCCTTAGGGAATGCAAGATGACTACATAGGAGACCAACAGAAGCAGGAAGTTTAACAGGCAGATGAACCCACTGTTGGCAGCAACAAAGAGACCAAGGATGTGGGTGTCCACACAGACAAGTTTCAACAAAGGGTACAAGTCACACATGAAGTGGTCTATGACATTGGGGCCACAGAAGGGCAGCCGGACTGTAAAGAGGACCTGAATGGTTGCATGGAGAAATCCTCCAGTCCAGGCCACCCCCAGCAGGAGGATGCACAGCCTGTGGCTCATGATGGCCGTGTAGTGCAGAGGTTTGCAGATGGCCACGTAGCGGTCATAGGCCATCTCTGTGAGCAGGATGATCTCAGTAGCACCAAAAATGTGTTCTGCATAGACTTGAGCCATACACCCATTAAACGAGATTGTCTTGATCTCCTGAAGGGAGTCCACAATCAACTTAGGAGCTGAAGAAGAGTAAATTGTGTCTATCAAGGAAAGATGGGTCAGGAAGAAGTACATGGGGGAGTTCAGAGCCTGGCTGGTGGTAATGGTAACCACAATGAGCAGGTTGCCTGAGAGGGTTACCATGTATAAGACCAAAAACACCACAAACACTATTTTTTGCATTTGGGGGTTCTGTGTAAGACCTACTAGAATGAACACAGTCACATTCCTTTCATTCGCCATCTATATGGTGTGGGTAATAAAAACTCTGGCAAGGAACACTTTACCTTTAAAAAAGAAAGAAAGAAAAAGGGAATATAAAAGAATGAATTACTACAAAACACTACCTTTTAACAGTACTCTGACAATATCACAATGATTCCTTCTTTTCCCCAAACTGTCTAGGAACACATGGACCAAAATTTCTCTTAGTTGACTCTCTTAGATCTTTTTTTTACATTTTTTTAATAGTTTTCAAAATTCTGGAGCTTGCCTTACTAATTTTAATCAGAAAATACATGTTTTTTTCTTGGAGCCTTAGGTTGAAACAGTGAATTCTTTAATTGAATGGTATATGTATGGGAAAAGAAACATAGGAAGCTGTGTACTGGCACATTGTGGGACCCCAAAATATATTATCTGAATATAGTAATATTTGAGGAAATCACTTTAATGTACTCATAAAGTTATTGTTATAAGTTCACTAAATGAACATAGAATGAGGGTCTCGCTGGACTCTAACAGCTTTTAGAGGATCAGGGAAGGGGGTAAGTCTGCCCTAGTTGCCCCATGGACCACTTTTAATCATCCTAGATACTGTCTTTAGTCTACCATCTAAAAATTATTGATCACTAGTTTTAACATAGGCCATTAATACTAACAGGTAATGAGCCAAGTCTCAGTAATCAACCAGATCACTTTAATGCAAAGTCTATTTCCATTTACTTGATGAGGAATATATATATTAGTCAAGCCCACTTTAAGGTAATATATACAGCTAAGTGGGTTTCCCAGATGGCACTAGTGGTAAAGAACCTGTGTGCCAATGCAGAAGACATAAAAGACATCAAGACCCAGGTTTGATCCCTAGCTTGGGAAGATCCCCTGGAGAAGGGCATGCCAATCCACTCCAGAATGCTTGTCTGGAGAATCCCACGGACATAAGAGCCTGGTCGGCAACAGTCCATAGGTTCGCAAAGAGTTGGACATGCCTGAAGTAACTTAGCAATATGCATACAACTAAGTATTGTCATTATTAATCTTTGCATTTTACAATAACTAAGATTTCATTATTCTCTTTATATTTATGTATTTTTAAAGAAAAAAGGCAGTGAAAGGTAAAATGAATTGTCTATGTTACAAGTGGGCAAGGTACATAATGAGGTAACTCTTCCAATGAAGTTACTCAGTCTTGTCCGACTCCTTGTGATCCAATGGACTGTAGCCTACCAGGCACCTCTGTCCATGGGATTTTCCAGGCAAGAGTACTGGAGTGGGTTGCCATTTCCTTCTCCAGGGGATCTTCCAGGCCCAGGGATCGAACCCAGGACTCCCACATCGCAGGCAAATGCTTTACCATCTGAGCCACCAGGGAAGCCCCAGATTCTCTGCACCAGGGAACTCTTCCAGATGATCCCACAAACTCTTCATTGAGAGGATAGCTTTAGAGTCCCAAGCCCCAGGATAGTGGGCTGTCTTCTGGATAGCCCAGGGCATCAGAGAATCCTTCCAGGGACAAGGACACTTGAGAAGAAAGTCTGTGTACACTTCTAATTGCCAACTCTTCTCTAGACAAGATGACACCTGGGAGAACCAAGAACCAACTGATATATTTTTATGCTTTCCCAATGGTCTGTACCAAAGGTTGGGTTTCATGATCAAAATCAGACAGAAAATCCCAAACTTAACTCATTCATTCTCATTATTTCACTTTTTACCTCAGCTTCTTGCAAACTTTGAAGAAGTTGGCTTTAAAATAGTTCTCTTTTACCAATTTATGTCAGCTCCCTTCATCCCACACAACACAATAGCCAACTCACAAACAAAACAACCTGGCCTATGTCAAACTCAGTGGACATTTTTGATGTCCTCTGTTAATTGACAGACACAAACACAGGATAATTTTCTGTTTTGTTCGTTTTTTGTCTTAATCCAAAGACCAATTCTGTTCCTATTTCCACTCATAGTCTCTAATATTCATAATTTTGGAAAAATAAGAAATGGACAAAAGTTACAGACAGCAAAATAATCTTGACCTTCCATAAAATGGCAAGCAGACTGCAACTGAGAGGTAAGAACTTCAGCAAACAAACTACTTAAGCAGGGAAATCTTTGTTTACTTGCTTAAATTCAATATACTCAAACATTGGTTACTGCACTTTTACTATGTCTGCTTTTTCTCAATCTTTATAGAATGCAGAGATTTATTTTTACACCATGGCATTCCTGTAACTGTTAGCTTTGTTGAGTTTCACAATGTACTAGGCATTACACTAAATATTTACATGTACGTGGTCTTCAAAATGATCCTTGTGAGGTTGATGTACTGTTGACTGATTTTAAAGAAAAAGAAGCTGTGGTTAAAGAAGATAAATGACTTACCCAAAGCAATAATGATGAAAACCCTAATAGAGAAGACTGGATTCAAATTCAGGATGCCTGCATCCAGCTCTCTACCACTCAGTGCCTCTCCAGGAGGAACCCAGTTTACTTCTGGGAATCAGCAATGCCAGAGTTTAGACATGGCCACCGGTGACCACATGAAATCCATGGCAGTTCTTTTGCTAACCTGTGAAATATAGTGAAAGATGTTAATGGGATCCAGGGTCGATTGGACAAGACCTAGAATTCTGTAAACAAAAAATCTCCCAGTACTTTGCATTTCATCATCTCATCAGTTCGGTTAAGTTCAGATACTCAGTCGTGTCCGACTCTTTGAGACCCCATGGACTGCATGTAGTACGCCAGGCCTCCCTGTCCATCACCAACTCCACAGCTTGCTCAAATTCATGTTCATCGAGTCAGTGATTCCATCCAACCATCTCATCCTCTGTTGTCCCCTTCTCCTCCTGCCTTCAATCTTTCCCAGCATCAGGGTCTTTTCAAATGAGTCAGTTCTTTGTATCAGGTGGCCAAACTATTGGAGTTTAAGCTTCAGCATCAAATCTTCCAATGAATATTCAGGACTGATTTCCTTTAGGATTGACCGGTTTGATCTCCTTGCAGTCCAAGGGACTCTCAAGAGTCTTCTGCAATCCCACAGTTTAAAAGCATCAATCTTTGGCACTCAGCTTTCTTTATGTTCCAACTCTCTCTTTTTTTTTTTTTTTTGGACTTTATGCATATTTTTTTTTCAGGCAATAATTAAAATTTTATTGGACCACAGCTATGCTTATACAGTTACATATTGTCTCTGGCTGTTTCTTTTTCTTTTTTTTTTTTTTAATTTTAATTGGAGGCTAATCACTTTACAATATTGTGGTGGTTTTTGCCATACATTCACATGAATCAGCCATGGGTGTACATCCTGAACCCCCCTCCCACCTCCCTCCCCATCCCATCCCTCAGGGTCATCCCAGTGCACCAGCCCTGAGCACCCTGTTTTATGCATCGAACCTGGACTGGTGATCTAGTTCACATATGATAATATATATGTTTCAATGCTATTCTCTCAAATCATCCCACCCTTGCCTTCTCCCACAGAGTCCAAAAGTCTGGTCTTTACATCTGTGTCTCTTTTGCCGTCTCGCATATAGGGCCATCATTACCATCTTTCTAAATTCCATATATATGTGTTAGTATACTGTATTGGTGTTTGTTTTTTCTGTTTTACTTCCCTCTGTATAATAGGCTCCAGTTTCATCCACCTCATTAGAATTGATTCGAATGTATTCTTTTTAATGGCTGAGTAATATTCCACTGTGTATATGTACCACAGCTTTCTTATCCATTCATCTGCCAATGGACATCTAGGTTGCTTCCATGTCCTGTCTATTGTAAACAGTGCTGCAATATGTTCCAACTCTCACATCCATACATGACCACTGTAAAAATCATAGCTTGACTAGACAGACCTATGTTTGCAAAGTAGTGTCTCTGCTTTTTAATATGCTCTCTAGGTTGGTCATAGCTTTTCTTCCAAGGAGGAAGCATCTTTTAATTTCATGGATATAGTCACCATCTTCAGTGATTTGGAACCCAAAAAAATTAAATCTGTCACTATTTCCATTGCTTCCCCATCTATTTGCCATGAAGTGATGGGACCAAATGTCATGATCCTCTTTAAAGATGAGGAAACTGAGACCCAGAGAAAAACACAGCTAACTGATCAGTAGTACACAAGAATCCAAGTCTTCTAAAGCCCAAAACAGTATTTTTTTTTTCCACAGTACCACTTCTTACTCTGTTAAGACACCTTACGGTGACTGCATACAAGGGGGAAAAAATCACCATAGGGTGACAAAGAGAATTAGCTTTCATCTCTCATATTTAGCAAGACCTGTTTTGACTCTCTAAGAAAAAGATGTAAGTCTAAGGTCGTGTGTGTGTGTGTGTGTGTGTGTGTGTGTGTTCAGCTATGTCCAGGTCTTTGTGACCCCATGGACTCCAGTCCGCCAGGCTCCTCTGTCCATTGAATTTTCCAGGCAAGAACACTGGAGTGGGTTGCCATTTCCTACTCCAGAGGATCTTCCCAACCCAGGGATCAAACCTGCATCTCTTGCATATCTTGTATTGGCAAGTGGATTCTTTACCACTGAGCCACCAGGGAAGTCCAGTTCAGGGATACAGAAATTCAATCATGCTACTGGGACCACATCCGCTGAAACAAAAATAAGATCTAACAAGATCCACCAAAGTTTGAATAGAATTAGAATAAAATAGCCTTTGAGCTTGGAGTTTAATAAAGACTCCCAATCACAGCAGAGAGCACATTTTTAATGCCATATTTTAATTCATTTTCTCTTAGGATCTCGGTTTTGAAACTGGGCTTTTTCTTAAAAAAAAAAAAAAAAAATAGAATCCAAATGCTGTCCTTCTCTCTCCCATGATGCTCCATGGGAATCCATAAATCATAAACCTATCCCTTAATAATTATAGTTAAACCCATAAACAGTGAGCAAAATGAATATTTCTGCAAAATATCCTTAAACATCTAAAACCATCAGTATTAGAAAGGAAAACTTTAATGATTTTAACTCTAAACCTCTTAGAATAAAATGAAAATGTAAAAACAAATGAGATGCCAGTCCAGGTTCAGTGCACGATGCTGGATGCTTGGGGCTGGTGCGCTGGGACGGCCCAGGGGGATGGTATGGGGGGGGGGGGGGGAGGGAATTCATTTATTTAAAAAAAAAATAAATAAAAATTAAAAAAAAAAATAAAGATCAACAGTGCTAGTTAACTTACTGTGGTGGGCTCTGTCCTTAAGAAGAATGATCAATGTACTCAGGAATAAGAAATAATCATTATTTGTAGCTGCTCAAACACCATGTAATGGAAGTTTCTCAAGTGTTCCCACTGACTGGACAATTCTACAGGAACCAGAGAATGTCAAGATGGCACAGATTTATTCAAATGGATTCAGCACACATTTGCAAAGCTCCAGTGCCTTGGAGATTCACATCAAAGGAAAATAAAATGCTATGATAAATTTGAAACCCAAACTTCTTAGATACTAAAGAGAATCCTCTGATCTTTAGAACTTTGAGTCATGATTCCACAACAAGAAATACAAATATTTCATTACTTAATAAACTCCTCTTATTCTGCTCTTAAAATAAGAAAACAGCTTCTTCTTGAATCTTAGTATTTAGAGAGGATACTGAGAATGTTAAAGGACTGATTTTTCTATTAATATCTAAGGCTTTGTCCCCCTAGGAATTAATTAACTCTGTTTTTTTCCCCTAACTTTTGCCTTAGAAACAGATATTGAGGAGAATTTGTCCACAAACAATACATCTTCACCTGATT
The DNA here is from genome assembly GCF_055505025.1 of Bos grunniens. Lineage (NCBI taxonomy): Eukaryota > Metazoa > Chordata > Mammalia > Artiodactyla > Bovidae > Bos > Bos grunniens. Next base: position 78,711,853 of record NC_141179.1, on the reverse strand, counting down.
GGTTCTTTTCCTTGAACTGTAAACTAATACAGCAACAGTTTTCATTCCTGATTGGAAATTTGGGTGAGAAAGCAACTCTCAAATAAGCCCTTGGGTATCATGAACTGAGACATAGAAGATAGTAAACGCTATGTGAACAACTCCATGGGGTTTCATTGAGGTTGCATACCTCTGAAAACATTTCCTCACTAACTGAGGCCACCAAAAGTGGGTAAGATTCTGAATCAATGTCTCACTTGTACTATAAACACATCAGGACAAGTGCTATATATAGGAACCTTGTGAGTAGACATATTTTCTGGCAGTGTGACATCTAGAGTTGGAGAACAAATGGAGGTTAAAATTCTACCAACACTTCTGGTGTAGAAATACAGAAAGATATCATCTTATGCCATCTTGCTGACTATTTTAGACTTTTGGGGATTCTATTGGTCATTCAATAAAAGAAATCTACCTAGGCAAACAGATTTTTTCAAATTTTGTTCACATGTATTATCCTCAGGAGTGCTACACATATTTTTAGCAAATACTCTGAAGCCTAGAGGAGAGGGTTTAAGTCATGTTATATGACTTGATACAGCTATTATATTTAAGTGTATGGCTAGGCAGTGGATGGAGAACTGAGGAAAATAGTAATAATAGTATAATCATGTCAATAAATTTTTCTGGCCACAGGATTATGAAGCTAGAAATCAACTATGGGGGGGGGGGGAAGCCTGAAAAAGCAAGTGGAGGCTAAACAAGACAATACCAAACAACCAATGAATCACTGAAAGAAGAAGTTTTAAAATGCCTGAAGACAAATTAAGACAAAAGTGAAATGACCTAGAATCTATGCATGCATGCTAAGTCACTTCAGTCATGTCTGACTCTGTGTGACCCTATGGACCATAGCCACCATCCTCTGTTCATGGGGGTTCTCCAGGCAAGAATACTGGAGCAGGTTGCCATGCCCTCTTCCAGGTATCTACAGAATGTAGAAGTAGGTCTAAGAGGGAAGTTTAGAGCAATAGAAGCCTACTTCAGGAAAGAGGAGAAATTTCAAATAACAATCTAACTATTCACCTAAATGAAATAGAAAAAGAAAATAGACAAATTCTGAAGTTAGTAGAAGGAAAGAAGTCATAAAGATCAGAGTAGAAATATATGGGAAAAGAGACTAAAAATTAAAAAATAATAATAGTTAAATGAAGACCTGGTTCTTTGAAAAAATAAGCAAAATTGGCAAAACTTTAGCCAGACTCATCAAGGTCCAAATCAATAAAAACAAAAAATTTAAAATGAGAAGTTACAAATAACCCCACAGAAATCAAAAAAGATCATAAGAGGTTACTACAAACAATTATATGCCAATAAAATAAACAACTTAGAAGAAATGGATAAATTTCTAGACATGCATAATCCTACAAGACTGAACCAGTAAAAAACAGGAAATATGATCATATAAATTAAAAGTAATTAAATTAAATCCATAATTTAAAAAAAATTAAAGCTATGGTGACTCAGATGGTAAAGAATCTGCCTGCAGTACAGGACACTGGGGTTCAATTACTGGGTTGGAAAGATCACCTGGAGGAGAAAATGGCAACCCACTCCAGTATTCTTGCCTGGAGAATTCCACGGACAGAGGAGCCTGGCAGTCTACAGTTCATAGGGTCACGAAGAGTCAGGCATGACTGAGCAACTAACACACACTTTCTATTTTGAAAAAAATAAAAGTCCAGGACCAGATTTTTCACAGGTAAGTTCTACCAAACATTTAGTGAAGAGTTAACACCTGTCTTTCTGAAACTATTTCAAAAAATTTACAGAGAAAGGGATGGTTCTGAACTCATTCTCTGAGGCCTGCATCACCCAAAATCAGGCAAAGATATCACAAAAGAAGAGAAAATTATAGGCCAATATACTGATGAACCTAGATGCAAAATTCTTCAACAAAATATTAGCAACTAAATTCAATATAAGTTGAAAGGATCATATACCATGATCAAATATCATTTATCCCAGAGATACAAGGATACTTCAATATCAATAAAGCAATCAATGTGATATACCATGTTAACAAACAGGAATAAAAATTATTTAATCATCTTAGTATAGGCAAAGAAAGCTTTTGACAAAACTTTCACCCATTTGTGACAAAAACTCTTCAGAAGGTAGGCAGAGAGGAAACATATCTCAATGTAATAAAGGCCGTTCATGATAATACCACAGCTAACATTATACTTAGTGTATAATGCTATACACTGTGTATACTCAGAAAGTATTTCCTCTAAGATACGGAAAAGAGACAAGGATGTTCACTCTTGCCACATTTATTATTTGTTGGAAGTTCTAGCCATAGAAATAGGAGAAAAGAAATAAAAGAAATCCAATTTAGAAAGTAAGAAGTAAAACTCTCACTGAAGTTGGAAATACAAAATATATAGGAAATCTTTGAAAAGCTACTAGAGTTCATCATTGAATTTGTAAAGTTTCAGAATACAAAATTAATATACAGAAATCTGTTGCATTTCTTCAACACACTAGCAACAAACCATCAGAAACAGAAATTAAGAGAACAATCCAATTTATAATCACATGATAAAGAATAAAATACTGAGGAATAAATCTATCTAAGGAGGTAAAAGATCTGGACTTGGTAAGCTATAATAAACTGATGAAAGAAATTGACTCTACAAACACATGGAAATATATATCATGTTCATGAATTGGAAGAATTAATATTATTAAAATCACAATATTATTCAAGGCTCGATGAAATCTCGGCCAAAATACCAATGCTATTTTTAACAGAACTAGAACAAATAGTCCTAAAATTTATATAAAATTTATATGACAACACCCTGAATAGCCAGAGCAGTCTTGAGAAAGAACCAAGTGGAAGTAGCACACTCCTGATTTCAAACTATACTACAAAGCTATAGCAATCAAGCAGTATGACACAAACATAAAAACAAATACCATGATATTAGAAGATACAAACTACTATATATAAAATAGATGAAAACAAGGTCCTACTGTATTGCACAGGAAAATATATTTAAAATCCCAAAGAAAGGCAATGCCAAAGAATGCTCAAACTACCGCACAATTGCACTCATCTCACACGCTAGTAAAGTAATGCTCAAAATTCCCCAAGCCAGGCTTCAGCAATATATGAACCGTGAACTTCCAGATATTCAAGCTGGATTTAGAAAAGGCAGAGGAAACAGAGATCAAATTGCCAACACCCACTGCATCATGGAAAAAGGAAGAGAGTTCCAGAAAAACATCTATTTCTGCTTTATTGACTATGCCAAAGTCTTTGACTATGTGGATCACAATAAACTGTGGAAAGTACTGAAAGAGATGGGAATACCAGACCACCTGACCTGCCTCTTGAGAAACCTATATGCAGGTCAGGAAGCAACAGTTAGAACTGGACATGGAACAACAGACTGGTTCCGAATAGGAAAAGGAGTATGCCAAGGCTGTACATTGTCACCCTGTTTATTGAACTTATATGCAAAGTACATCATGAGAAGCACTGGGCTGGAAGAAGTACAAGCTGGAATCAAGATTGCCGGGAGAAATATCAATAACCTCAGATATGCAGATGACACCACCCTTATGGCAGAAAGTGAAGAGGGACTAAAAAGCCTCTTGATAAAAGTGAAAGAGGAGAGTGAAAAAGTTGGCTTAAAGCTCAACATTCAGAAAACGAAGATCATGGCATCTGGTCCCATCACTTCATGGGAAATAGATGGGGAAACAGTGGAAACCGTGTCAGACTTTATTTTGGGGGGCTCCAAAATCACTGCAGATGGTGACTGCAGCCAGGAAATTAAAAGACACTCCTTGGAAGAAAAGTTATGACCAACCTAGATAGCATATTCAAAAGCAGAGACATTACTTTGCCAACAAAGGTCCATCTAGTCAAGGCTATGGTTTTTCCAGTGGTCACGTATGGATGTGAGAGTTGGACTGTGAAGAAAGCTGAGTGCCAACGAATTGATGCTTCTGAACTGTGGTGTTGGAGAAGACTCTTGCGAGTCCCTTGGACTGCAAGGAGATCCAACAAGTCCATTCTAAAGGAGATCAGCCCTAGGATTTCTTTGGAAGGAATGATGCTAAAGCTGAAACTCCAGTACTTTGGCCACTTCATGCGAAGAGTTGACTCATTGGAAAAGACTCTGATGCTGGGAGGGATTGGGGGCAGGAGGAGAAGGGAACGACAGAGGATGAGATGGCTGGATGGCATCACTGACTCGATGGACGTGAGTCTGAGTGAACTCCGGGAGTTGGTGATGGACAGTGAGGCCTGGCGTGCTGCGATTCATGGGGTTGCAAAGAGTCGGACATCACTGAGCGACTGAACTGAACTGAACTGAATAAGTCATAATGGAAAATAATATGATATAACTGAATTACTTTGCTGTACATCAGAAATTAACAGGACATCATAAATCAACTATATATCTACTTTAAAACAGAAAAATGTTGTGTATATATATATGTGTGTGTATGTGTGTGTGTGAATTAGTCATTCAGTTGTATCTGACTCTGTGACCCCATGAACTATAGCCCACTGGGCTTCTCTGTCCATGGAATTCTCCAGGCAAGAATACTGGAGTGGGTAGCCATTTCCTTCTCCAGGGCATCTTCCCAACCTCGGAATCACACCCAGGTCTTCTGCATTGGCAGGCAGATCCTTTTACCATCTGAGTTAATATATAGTGAGGAGAACAAATATTTCTGTAAAATATCCTAAACCATGTAAAAAGTAATCTCCCATAAATTGTCAGAAAATAAAGCTTTACTGATTTTAATTGCAAACTCTTGAAGAACATGGAAATGTGAAAACTGGTTTATAAATCAATGTCTAGTTCACCTTCTGTGGTTGCTTCCATAGTTAAGGAGAATACCCAAGGTATTCAGGAATAAGAAATAACCAATGCATGTAATGTCATATCATGTATATTTCTCAAGTTCCCACTGATTGGACAATTCTACAGGATGCAGAGAATGTCAAGATGACACAAATTTATTCAAATAGATTCAGTAAGCATTTCAAAACTCCAATGCCTTGGAAAGTCAAGTCAAAGGAAAAGAAAATACTATGTTGAATTTGAAGCCCAAAGTCTTATGATCTAAGAGAAATCTGATATTGAGCTCCTAGTCTATGGCTACAGAACAAGAAACACAAATATTTCTGATACTTAATAAGCTCCTCTTACTGTGTTCTTAAAATGAGAAAACAGCTTCTTCCTCAGTTTTAATATTTAGAGAGGGTTCCCTGGTGGCTCAGACGGTAAAGCGTCTGCCTACAATGCAGGAGATCTGGGTTCAATCCCTGAGTCAGGAAGATCTCCTGGAGAAGGAATGGCAACCCACTCCAGTATTCTTGCCTGGAAAATCCCATGGATGGAGAAGCCTGGTAGGCTACAGTCCATGGGGTTGCAAAGAGTCAGACACGACTGAGCTACTTCACTTTCTTCATGAGAATATCAAAGGACATATCTTTCCATTTAAGGTTTTATCCTCCCAGGAATTAATTATCTTAATTATTTTTAAAACATTTTATCCTAGAAGCAAATACCTGGAAGAAGCCATCCATGAATAACATATCTTCACCCAATTGTTTCTTTCTCTTGCACTTTAAAATGTTAGCAGACTACATCCCTGATGAGAAAATAGGAACTCTTCCATGACTTGATTCCATGGTGAAACCACATCACAGGTCCACATACTGGAATTATGCCACCTTACAAGTCACATGATATTCAGTTTTCTTAACAATCCAGGTTCATGTAAAGAGGCCTCCCACATGCTAAGTTTCCAAGTGCAAATAATTTAATTGCCCACTCAAGAATGGATGATTTGTAAACATGTTTCTCCAGAATGTCTGCTTCTAGGACAAAGTCTTTCCATTAAACAGGGATAATTAACTCCTGGGAGAGAAACAGCAGCTGCAAGACAAGGTCCCTGGACTCGATGGAAACCTCTTAAATAGTAATAAAGGACAAGGTGGAAATGGTCAGTCTTGTAATTCACTTCTCCAAAGCAAGATTCATCATGAGCAGAGTGAACCACTGGAATACACTTCCTCCACACTCTCTGCCTCTTGTTCTGTGGAATCAGGGACATTTATTTAAGATAATTTCTCTTTTGTGCTGCAAGTGAACCCACTCTAAATTCAAACAAGAATAGAGGTTACAAACAGGTTTTCTGTGAAGAATTTTGAGACTTCATATTAGGTGGAAAGATTTCGATTTCTAAGAAGGCTTTCTTTATTAACAGGTTTTTTGAGATGTAGTCAATTTACCCAAAACAAGTGCACGTGTTCGATGTAAAAATTTCGTTAACAACTCTTCATTTGACAACTAGCTATATGAATAGGCTCTAACCAAGTGTGAAATTTTTCATACTGAAAGTTGCTTATAATAAGAATTGGTCATTTTGAATACGAGATTGTGTTTTGAACATGTTTGGAGAGATGTTTCTCCCCAAACATCACTAAGATCATTTAACAGAGCTAAGGTACATTTAACAATAGTGCTGATGCTTATTATAGATTCTCACTTTCCATATATAGTACTCATATTTTCAACACTTTTCAGATATAATATTAATAATAAAATATCTCATCTTCATTCTAATTTTCCAAAAAATAATATGATCCACTCAACTTGGAAGTTGACAATTTTGAGGCTTAAGGAGTTTAAGCAAACTTTAAGAGCTCACTTCTCTGATACTAATAACAATGCTTTGCCATAGACACCTCCTTTAGTAATCAAAACTATCAATGACAATTAAAGCAAAATTTAAATATACTTCCAATACACAAAATGGGAAATTACAAACATTAATGACATAAATCATCAGTCTTTCCATCAAGCACAAACATGAGGACCCTATCTGGGAAAAACTGCTATGGATAAAATGGGTCTCTCTTGCTTCTTTGAGAGTAAAATTAGTGATGATTCTTCTGGAGCTTATTGCATGATTAAATAGTTCTCTGTATTACTGCTCCAACTGTTAATTCTTCCTATCCCACAGTGTATACAGTCACAAAAACAATTGGAAGTTCTTTTTGTGTAGTACATATTTCCTCTATCAATTATCAATTATCATAGTGATCTATGAAGTGGATATTATTATTATTATTTTATAACTGAGAAAAAAAGGATATAAGATGCCAAACAAGGATATAAGTTGCCAGAAAATTTGGAAAACTCAGCAGTGGCCACAGGACTGGAATAGGTCAGTTTTCATTCCAATCCCAACAAAAGGCAATGCCAAAGAATGTTCAAGCTACCGCACAATTGCACTCATCTCACATGCTAGCACAGTAATGCTCAAAATTCTCCAAGCTAGGTTTCAATGGCACGTGAACTTCCAGATGTTCAAGCTGGATTTAGAAAAGGCAGAGGAACCAGAGATCAAATTGCCAACATCTGCCAGATCATCAAAAAAGCAAGAGAGTTCCAAAAAAACATCTGCTTCTTTGACTATGCTAAAACTTTTCACTTTGTGGATCACAACAAACTGGAAAATTCTTCAAATGATGGGAATACCAGAGCACCTTACCTGCCTCTTGAGAAATCTGTATGCAGATCATGAAGCAACAGTTAGAACTGGACATAGAACAATGGACTGGTTCCAAATTGGGAAAGGAGTATGTCAAGGTTGTATATTGTCACCCTGCTTACTTAAATTATATACAGAGTACATCACATCATGCAAAATGCCGGACTGGATGAAGCACAAGCTGGAATCAAGATTGCCAGGAGAAATATCAATAACCTCAGATATGCAGATGACACCACCCTTATGGCAGAAAGTGAAGAACTAAAGAGCCTCTTGATGAAAGTGAAAGAGGACAGTCAAAAAGCTGGCTTAAGACTCAACATTCGAAAAATGAAGATCGTGGCATCTGGTCCCATCACTTCATTACAAAAAGATTGAGAACCAATGGAAACAGTGACAGACTTTATTTTGGGGGGCTCCAAAATCACTGTAGATGTTGACTGCAGCCATGAAATTAAAAGATGCTTACTCCTTGGAAGAAAAGTTATGACCAACCTAGACAGCATATTAAAAAACAGAGACATTACTTGGCCAACAAAGGTCCATCTAGTCAAGGCTATGGTTTTCCCAGTAGTTCATGTATGGATGTGAGAGTTGGACTGTAAAGAAAGCTGAACACAGAAGAATTGATGCTTTCGAACTGTGGTGTTGGAGAAGACTTTTGAGAGTCCTTTGGGCTGCAAGGAGATCAAACCAGTCCACACTAAAGGAAATCAGTCCTGAATAGTCACTGAAAGGACTGATGTTGAAGCCTAAACTCCTAATACTTTGGTCATCTGATGCAAAGAACTTACTTGTTTGAAAAGACCCTGACAGTGGGAAAGATTGAAGGTGGGAGGAGAAGGGGATGACAGAGGATGAGATAGTTGGATGGCATCACCTACTCGATGCACATGAGTTTGAGTAAACTCTGGGAGTTGGTGATGGACAGGGAGGACTAGCATGCTGCAATCCATGGGGTCACAAAAAGTTGGACACAGCTGAGCGACTGAACTGAGCTGAACTGAATTTATAACTATGATGGCTAATGGGCTCATGACAGCCATTAAGGCCAGCCCATCTGGGGTCCCCAATGTACTTTTTCCTGGCCCATCTCTCCTTTGCTGATGCCTGCTACTCTTCTGTAGGTACCCCCCAAATTGATTGTAGACTCACTGTATGAAAAGAAGATTATCCTATTCAATGGATGTATGACTCAAATTTCTTCAGAGGTGCTGAGATAATCCTGCTCATTGTGATGGCTTTCAACCGCTATGTGGCCATCTGCAAGCCCTTGCACTATACAACCATCATGAACTGGTGGCTGTGTCGACTGCTAGTGGGATTGTCATGGGTGGGAGGCTTTCTTCATGGATTCATACAGATCCTTTTGATCTTCTGATTACCCTCTTGTGGCTCTAACATCATAGATCACTTTATGTGTGACCTGAACCCTTTGCTCAATCTTGTCTGCCTTGAGAACTGAGTCAGTAGATTGAGTAAAGCAGGTTATCCTTCCTATCTAATGTGGATGGATCTCATGAAGTGCCTAAATAAAACAAGAAGACCAATAGAGATCGAATTCTCTGTTTGTCTGATTTCCTTTGAATTGAGACATTGAGATTTTTCCCTGCCTTTAGATTTGAACTGAAATGTTAGCTCTTCTTGAGTCTCACCCTGCCAGTATTCATATCAGAATTGTACCATCAGGTCTCCTGGGTCTCTAGTTTGCCAGTTGCCGGTCTTGCAATGTGTTAGATTTCATAATCACATGAGCCATTTTCTTATACTAAACTGCACGTGTGCGCGTGTGTGTGTGTGTGTGTGTGTGCATGAGTGTATTCTACTGGTTCTGTTTCTCTGAAGACCACTGACTAACACAGGACCTTAAGAACATGGCAGATTTTCTTTCTTTAAGGTAGAAAAGCAAATCCAGTTATCAAGATAGCAGTTGATTAAATGTTCCCTGCATGAGAAACCTTCCAAAGCCAATTCTTCCAAGCTTTTATTCAGAGCATCTATGCTCAGAGCGGAGCTGTATGTTTTGGTCTGTGGGACTTCTCTTGCTCTCCACTCATTTCACTAGAACCCCAAGTCTAGCCACAGAGGGTGCTGAGGAGAAGTCCTGCCTTTGCAATTTGCTCCACCAAGAAATCCTCACAGTCTTGCCTTCTCAGCTCCTTTAGTTCTCACAACATAGATGAGTTTTTTCCAAGTGCATTAACCAGCACTGTTTATTTCCTCAAGGGAAAAGTTATCTTAGTAGCCCTTCCCAAAATGGCAATTAAATGTTTCTACCTTTTTTCTACTATCCCTGTGATCAGAGAATGGGAAGGATTAGAATTCATGTATGTGACATGGATAATCTTGAAGCTATAGTCAGAACCTCTATTCTTTTTTAACAGTGTTCATTGAAGGCCTAAAAGTACCAGGCCACTTGGAAACTCAGTGTTATTGTGTGTGTGTGTGTGTAACTGTGTGTGTGTGTGAGCTGATGAAATTTTTTCAATAAAGCTTGTCTCTGAAGTGGTATTACGTAGAATTATTATGATCATTTCAAAAGGAGATTACTAGGTCAACATTATTTATCATAACATAACAATGTTGGGTATAGGTTAAGAATTTGGAGGGAAAGTATTTAAATAAGAATAACCTGAGACCTAACTGGAGAAGGCAATGGCAACCCACTCCAGTACTCTTGCCTGGAGAATCCCATGGACACAGGAGCCTGGTAGGGTGCAGTCCGTGGGGTTGCTAAGAGTTGGACACGATTGAGCGACTGCACTTTCACTTTTCACTTTCATGCACTGGAAAAGGAAATGGCAACCCACTCCAGTGTTCTTGCCTGGAGAATCCCAGGGATGGCGGAGCTTGGTGGGCTGCCGTCTGTGGGGTCGCACAGAGTCGGACACGACTGAAGCGACTTAGCAGAAGCAGCAGCAGAGACCTAACTTGGCCTTGCTCTTTATTAGCTGCTCAGTCTTGGACAGAATTCTGAACTTCTCCATGTTTCTGTTTCCTAATGTATAAAATAAGTATGAAAATGATAGCAGCAGCCATTTAGTAGATTTACTGAGGATTAAATACCAACTGTCTGCACAAACACTAAACACACTACGTGTTCAGTTTTAGCAAATATTATCATTGTTATTATAACTATTACCTGTTTCCTGAAGATGTGAGGCAACAGCAACTCATATACTGCTAACGGAAATGTAACAACCACTTTGGAAGACAGTTTGCTAACTTATGCCTTTATTATATCATCTATAATACAATATCCAAACTGTTTTTAAAAATGAAATATGAGGATTAACTTGTGAAATATTCAACACCTGTTTATGAAGGCCAAAAAAAACATTGTTGAGAGAAATTAAATGCACAAATCATTGAGATAAATCATGGATTAGAAACTCATTATTTTTACCATACCAATGCTAAAAATTTCATGAAATTCCAATCCAAATTTCAACAGAACTTTTGGAGAAACTGACAAGCTTATTGTAAAATATGTATAAAGATATAGAAATTTAAAAGAATCTAGTAAAACAAATCACTTGCAAAAAATGAGTTGAAGTAATTACTTAATATCAAAACTTATATAAAGCTCCAGAAATCAAGAGTGTGTTGCACAAGCACAAGAATAAACATGCAAACCTGTAAAATAAGAGAATGTACAGATATAGGACCAAATATATAAATTTTTACAAAGATATCAAAGTAATCCAATAGGGAAAACAAGGACTTTTCAACAAACTATGTTGAACATAATTTCAACAAATTATGTTGAATCATTTGGACATTTATAAGGAATAAAATAAACCTCACCATTACTTCACATCATACACAAAAATTAACACATAATGAATGAGAGGTCAATGCATCAAAGGTAATGAAAATAATAAAAATTTTAATTTGACCTTGGGGTAAACTAACATTTCTTAGGTATGACACAATAAGCCTGAACCATAAGACAAATGAAAAGTTAAACTTTGTCAAAATTTTAAAATTTTGACTCATCAGATGACACCATTCTTAAAAGTGAAAATGCAAATCACAGATTTGGAGAAAATTTTGTTACATATATAATTATGTAAGTTATATATATATATGATCACATATATATGACATATATATGTGATTAAGGATCTGTGTCTACAATATATAAAGAACAATTACAATTCAGCAATAAAAAAACCCAGAGCTCCTATTTGTAGAATTTACAAAGAACTTGGAAAGAAACTTCACAAAATAAGATATATTAATACAAAAGGCCAATAAAAAAGTGAAAAAGGGTTCAACATCATAAATGATCCTGGAGATAATAATTAAAACTATATTAATTGGTGTCTACATATCCTCAAATAAGGGCTAAAAGGAAAGCAACACTACCAAATAATGTGGATACAGAAACACTGGTCATGTCTCATTTTCTGAGAGATGGGAGGGACAGGGAGGGCTGGCATGCTGCAGTCCAGGGGGTCGCAGGGAGTCAGACACGACTTGGTGGCTGAATAACAACAAATAGTTGCTTTACAATGTTGTGCTGTTTTTACAACAAAGTGAATCAGCTGTACATATACATATATCCCCTCCTTTTTGGATTTCTTCCCTATTTGGGTCATCACAGAGCACTGAGTAGAGCTCCCTCGGCTATATAGTCGGTTTTCATGCTAGTTATGTGGGGCTAGTGGTAAAGAACCTGCCTGTCAGTGCAGGAGATGCAAAACACAGATTTGATCCGTGGGTTGGGAAGATCCCCTGGAATAGGAAATGGAAACCCACACCATTATTCTTGCCTGGAAAATAACATGGACAGAGAAGACTGGCAGGCTGCAGTTTATGATGTTGCAAAGAGTCAGATATAACTGGGTGCATACACACACAAGCACACGCACACACACACACATGCACACACACACACACATGCACACATTCCCCAGTAGAGTATATGTAAATCCCAACCTCCCAATTAATCCCACTCCCCATTCCCTTGTTTGGCAATTTCTTCTTATGTTTCACATATTTCACCACATTTGTAACGCTGCCTAGTGTTTCATAATGACCACAAATGAATCCCAGAGGTAATTGTGATCTGAGTTTCTGACCCAGAAATAGATAAATGTCCGCCATTAATTTTATGCCCTGCTGATCTACCTTTCAAGCATTCAATAGTGGTTTTCCAGAAAAGTTTTAATATTGATAGGAAAATAGAAGCTCTTTTTGTGATACAAGTCAATGAGGAAACTACATCACACTTCCATATACTGGAGATTTGCCACCTTGATATTCACATCACATTCAATTTTCTTAACAGTCCAGATAGAGAAAGGGGATTCCCACATGTTTAGGTTCCAAGTGTAGGAAATAATTTCCCCATTCAAGAATGGGTAATTCTCAAACATATCTCACCAGAAAACCTGCTTGGAAGACAAAGCCTTTTCCTCAAAAGAGATAATTAATTCCTGGGAGAGAAAACAGCAGCTATGAGACAAGGTCCCCGAACCTTATGAAAACCTCTTTAAATACATGTAGCAAGGAGAAGGCAAAAATTATTTCTGTCATCATTCACCTCTCTAGGGCAAGCTTCGTCATGGACAGAGTGCCATTTGACCTCTGCACTCTGCCTCTTGCCCTGCAGAATCAGAGTCCTTTATTTAAGGTCACTCCTCCATAGCATTTCAAGAGAACCCACTCTAAAGTCAAAACCAGAAAACATAGTTTAACAGGATTTATGTGAAGAAATTTTGAAGTTTAAGGATAGATATAAAGATTTCGTCTTATAAGATCATTTCCTTTTTTAACAAACTTATTGATGTATACTGGACATACCCAAAAAATTGAACATGTTGAATGTATACAGTTGTTCATTTGATAGTGAATTACCTGAATAAGATCTCCCTAAATATGACATCCCAGATGTTACATATATTTTATACTGAGAATTACTTTTTACAAGAAGCAGTCAGTCTGGAAATACGATTGTTTCTGAACACCCCAAAACATCCTTAAGACCATCTAAGACAACTAAGGTAAGTTTCTAAACGGTGCTACTGCTCATTAAAGATTGTTACTTACCATGTATTGTACTCATTACTTCTCAGCACCTTTCAGATACAGTAATAAAGTATTTCATCCTTATCCCAATTATTGAAGAGATCGTTTATAGTTATCCTTAACCTAACTTCATGGTTGAAAAATTTGAGACTCATAGAAATCAAGCAAATTGTAGGACCCAGCTCTCTGATACTAGGCACCAAGCTTTTGGCATTAGATATCTCCTTTAATAAGGAAGACTAATCATAAATGAAAACAAAATTAGACTACATTTCACACACACGAAAGACATTTCATGAATATTAAATGACATAAATCATCAGCTGTTAGTTCCAGCACAAGCATAGAGAACCTTTCCAGGGATCAACTATTATGAATAATACAAGTTTGGGGGGATTCCTTGAGGGTAAAATTGGTAACGATTCTTCCTGAGATCACTGCATAGTTAAGTCATATTATTACTCAAACTGTCAGTTCCATCTCCTAGTTGTACACACAATGATTAAATTAATAGAAGTGCTATGTGTATTCCAAATGCCATAATGAGTGTGTCATATATGTCACCTCAAGTAATTCTTTTAACAGCCTATGAGGTGGATATCATTCTCAGGTCACATAAAAAGAAACAGAATATAATGTATTAAAATCATGTACCCAAATTAGGAAAGTGAAGATAGAAGGATCAGGAACTAATCTGATTTTTCTAATTCTCAAACAAAAACACTTAACCCCTGGGATAATCACTATAGATATTTTTCAGGAGAGTCTGTGAGCCCATATTTTGTAAGGAGATAAAGGAGGAAATATTTGGGGATAAGAGAGGCCAAGGTAAAAGGGCTGTTCAATAAAAGCAGCACCACATTTTTCTTAACATTTGGGAGTTCCAGTATGTTATTATGCTGTGTGTGTGTGTGTATGAACTGATTAAACTGCTCCATATAAACTTGCCTCTGAAATATTAGAGTAGTATTAATGTGATTATAATTATTACAATCATCTCAGAAAAAAAGACTACTAGTTCAACATTGTTTATTATAACACAGTGAAACAGAGCATGGGTTAAGAATTTGGAGAGAAAAAAAAATTAACAAATATAATCTAATCTAACCTTGGTCCTCCCCTTTATTAACACTTGGTCCTAAGCAGAATCCTTAACTTTTTATGCTTTTATTTCCTAATGTATAAAAATAGGTATAAAATGATAGCAGTAACCATCTTTAAGTTTGCACTAAGGCTTAAAATATCAAACGTTTGCAAAATCATTTAGCACACACCAAGTGTTCAGTAGGTCTTAGTTAACATTATCCTTGTTATTATAACTACTAACACTAGTCTCTGAGACTGCATCCTCAGCTGCAAAGTGGATGATATTTTACCAACCACACAGGTTGTTATCATATGAAAAGGGATATGTACAAAATAATTGCTACTATATTGGGCATGCAGCAATCAATTATTTTAAAGTATGCATTATTAGCTGTTGTAAAGTTACTGGACTTAATGCATGCTTCTAAGTACCTCTTGTATCCATTCCTTAAATTCCCATCACCATTGTTCTGTCGCTCCTTATGCAATCATTATCAGCGATCTATTAAAACAACTTGGGTTCTTGTGTCTGCCTTCCACCCCCTTACTTAACTGCGGGCCATTTCATCCAAGACAAACAAAGATCTTTACTAGAATAACATCCAAGATTCCCCTTCATATTCCTGTTCACCAATTCACCCATAGTCTCAGTTTTCATGATTCCCCATTTCCAAAAGACTAAAATGAAAATCTTATAGCTTTTCACTTATAGACTTTACACCAAACTTCCACGTCCTTTTCAGGATTTATTGCTACTGTGTATGTAATGTACTGTGTCAAACTCTTAGTCATCTGGAATGAGAAAGTGTACACAGCAGCTCTCCTGCCTGTATGTTTACAAAAGGTATTCATTTCTATAATCTTAACAAAGACTTCACCTGGGAGGCAATGAGATTATTCATGAAGATCTCACAGTCTTTTCAATACAAGCACACACATACAAATCAAAAGAATCAATACTTGATAGAATAATTATTATATATTAGAATGAGAAGTTTAATAAACCCAAGGGTGCATTAAGAAAATATGTTTTCTTTTCAGGTAATGCAATTTCCCATCACATGAAACCCATGAATAAGAACAACGTGACAGAGTTTTTTCTACTGGGACTCACACAGAATCCAAAGATGCAGAACATCATCTTTGCTGTTTTTTTGGTCATCTATATCATCACTGTGGTAGGAAACATGCTCATCGTGGTCACTGTTGCTACCAGTTCCTTACTGGAATCCCCCATGTACTTTTTCCTGGCTTATCTCTCCTTTATTGATGCCTCTTATTCCTCTGTCAACACTCCCAAATTGATCGTAGATTCGCTCCATGAAAGTAAAACTATCCTATTCAACGGATGCATGACCCAAATCTTTGGGGAACATTTCTTTGGAGGAGCTGAGGGCATCCTTCTTACTGTGATGGCCTATGACCGCTATGTGGCCATCTGCAAGCCCTTGCACTATACAAGCATCATGAATCGGCGGGTGTGTGGGCTGCTAGTGGGAGTATCATGGGTGGGAGGCTTTCTTCACGCGACCATACAGATCCTCTTCATCTTCCACTTACCCTTCTGTGGCCCTAACATCATAGATCACTTTATGTGTGACCTGAACCCTTTGCTCGGTCTTGCCTGCACTGATACCCACACTCTAGGGCTCTTTGTTGCTGCCAACAGTGGGTTCATCTGCCTATTAAACTTCCTCCTTTTGATGGTCTCCTATGTGGTCATCTTGCATTCCCTGAGGACCCACAGCTTAGAGGCAAGGCGCAAGGCTCTCTCCACCTGTATCTCCCACATCACCGTGGTTGTCTTATTCTTCGTGCCCTGTGTATTTGTGTACATGCGACCTGCAGCTACTTTATCAATTGATAAAGCAGTTGCTTTATTCTACACTATCATTACTCCCATGTTAAATCCCTTAATCTATACTTTGAGAAATGCCCAGATGAAAAACGCCATTAGGAAATTGTGTAGTAGGAAAGATATTTTAGGTGATACATAAATGTGCTTGGAACACAACATTGATTCAGTAGAGGCAATGGTCAAAAGGACATTGTGGATGATCTCAGCAAGGAATACTTATGGGATAAAGAAAAAAAATTTAACTGCTACAAATCACAGATTCTGCATTGAGTAGATCAGAAATGAGTGCAAGAAAAGAGAGAAAAATGACCCTTAACTGGTCTTTCCGTATGCATGAAATTCTGCCAGAGTCGGGTTTAGTTTTACTAGCTTCAACCAGTTACATGAATTCACAGGTTTTTCTTCTAATGACAAATTAAAGAAATAATGGAATTTATTGCCATCGAGTAATAATCTCTATAATTCATCACAACCTCAGATATGCAAATGATACCACTCTAGTGATAGAAAGCAAAGAAAAGCTAAATAGCCTCTTGATGAAGGAAGAGAGTGAAAGAGCCAGCTTAAAACTAAATATTAAAAAAACTAAGATGATGACATCCGGCCCCATTACTGCATGGCAAATAGAAGGAGAAAAGGTGGAAGTAGTAACAGATTTCCTCTTTGTGGGCTCCAAAATCACTGCAGACGGTGACTGCAGCCATGAAATCATGCTTCTTGGCAGGAAAGCGATGACAAACCTTGCCAGTGTGCTGAAAAGCAGAGGCATTACTTGGCCAACAATGGTCTGGATAGTCAAGTCTATGGTCTTCCCAGTGGTCACATGCCATTGTGAGAGCTGGACTGTAAAGAAGGCAGAACGCCAAAGAATTAATGCCTTCAAACTGTGGTGCTGGAGAAGACTCCAGACTCCCCAAAGTCCCTTGGACAACAGGGAGATCAAACTGGTCAATCTTAAGGGAGATCAACCCTGACTGTTCACTGGAAGGACTGATGCTGAAGCTGAAGTTCCAGACAACTCATTGGAAAAGTCCCTGATGCTGGGAAAGATTGAGGACAGAAGGAGAAGAGGGCATCAGAGGATGAGATGGCTGGATGGCATCACTGATGCAATGAACCTGAACTTGGGCAAACTCTGGGAGATGATGAGGGACAGGGAGGCCTGGCGTGCTGCAGTCCATGGCATCACAAAGAGTTGGACACAACTGGGCAACTGAACAATAACAAATAATCTCTATAAGAAACCAAGGAGGCATGCATAAAGATATGTGTGCATACATGCATGCTCAATAGTGCCTGACTCTTTGTGACCCCATGGACTGTAGGCTCCCCTCTGTCCATGTGATTCCCAGGCAAGAATAGTGGAGTGGGTTGCCATTCCTACTCCAGGGGAATCTTCCCGACCCGGGGATTGAAATTGTGTCTCTTGAATCTCCTACATTGGCAGGTGGATTCTTTACCACTGGCACCACCTGGGAAGCAGAAAAAGGAAAGTATCAAAAAGTGTCGTAAAGAGGAAAGCATCAAAGTGGATGTATTGGAAAGCCAGTAATCAAAATTGACTATTTTCCCAGGTCATGCCCTAAACTTCAATGAACTTCCAGGCAATGATGACAGAATGTTTAGATAATTGTACTACTAACCATGTACTGAGCCAGGACCTGTGCTTAACAGTGTATATATTGAATCACTATCACTAAAAGCCTAATAATTTTTCATTAATATCTGTGCTTGTTTTTATATATCACAATTGATAGTCACATGGTACCTGCAATATTATAGTATGTAACTATTTAATGCTATAAACACACTGGCCCTGTCTACCTCTGAGGGGTAGATAATTAATATTACACCATTTCCAAATTTTCCTGTAGCCTTCAGCACCATTTAGTATTGCTCATATAACCCATGCTCTGCTGGTAACACATCAGAAAGAGTAATGACTCGAATAAAAGGACATTTTGATGTCAGAAAAGAATTTCTATTTTTGACATATACAGTCACAATCTGTAAAGTACTATAAAGTACATGCCTACTATATAGCAATAGTTTCTACAAGATAACACAATATCATATGCATGATAAATATTGAATGTGTGGGTGAATATGTAAAGGAAAATAATTAAATTCACTAAAATGAAGTCCAAAAAGTAGTACTAGAGGCTAGGGAATTCATTTCTACTTTAAGTTGATTCAACTTCAAGGAAAACTCTGGCTTGATCTCAGAGGGAACTATAATTTGCTTTTCTTCCTGTTTAAACTGAGGATGAGAAAGAAATTTAAACTACACTTCTCAGCATATGAGCAAATGCTTTACCTTAATATTCTCCCTGCTCTCAGCAAGATTTTTTACCTTATTAATATATGCTCTTTAAGCTATATTCTTCGGTTAACCTATTTACTTTTAAGTAACATTTCATCATTAAAAACTGTTTTTAAAAATGTGTGGCTCTGTATACATACAAAGCAATTTCAAGATAAATGCACTCCTTTTATTCTTTTTTGTCTTAATTCATTAACTAACAAACATTTTGAGCACACAGTATGTATCAGATGCTGATAGTTGCTGGGGTTGCAATGGTAAAAAAAAAAAAAAAAGAGAGAGAGAGAGACAGAGAGAGAGACCTGGATTCTGCCTTCAAAAAGCTTAAGATCCACCAAAAAACTCCCAAGAGGGAGTAAAAACTTACAACGAGGTGTTATTAATTATAAACTAGTGGAAGGACAAGGTACCATGAAATGCGTAAGGAATAGAAATTTGTACAGCCTCTGTGAAAATCAGTATCAGATCAGATCAGATCAGTCGCTCAGTCGTGTCTGACTCTTTGCGACCCCATGAATCGCAGCACACCAGGCCTCCCTGTCCATCACCAACTTCCAGAGTTCACTCAGACTCACGTCCATCGAGTCAGTGATGCCATCCAGCCATCTCATCCTCTGTCGTCCCCTTCTCCTCCTGCCCACAATCCCTCCCAGCATCAGGGTCTTTTCCAATGAATCAACTCTTCTCATGAGGTGGCCAAACTACTGGAGTTTCAGCTTTAGCATCATTCCTTCCAAAGAAATCCCAGGGCTGATCTCCTTCAGAATGGACTGGTTCGATCTCCTTGCAGTCCAAGGGACTCTCAAGAGTCTTCTCCAACACCACAGTTCAAAAGCATCAATTCTTCAGCACTCAGCCTTCTTCACAGTCCAACTCTCACATCCATACATGACCACAGGGAAAACCATAGCCTTGACTAGACCAACCTTTGTTGGCAAAGTAATGTCTCTGCTTTTGAATATACTATCTAGTTTGCTCATAACTTTCCTTCCAAGGAGTAAGCGTCTTTTAATTTCATGGCTGCAGTCACCATCTGCGGTGATTTTGGAGCCCAGAAAAATAAAGTCTGACACTGTTTCCACTGTTTCCCCATCTATTCCCCATGAAGTGGTGGGACCGGATGCCATGATCTTCGTTTTCTGAATGTTGAGCTTTAAGCCAACTTTTTCACTCTCCTCTTTCACTTTCATCAAGAGGCTTTTGAGTTCCTCTTCACTTTCTACCATAAGGGTGGTGTCATCTGCATATCTGAGGTTATTGATATTTCTTCCAGCAATCTTGATTCCAGCTTGTGTTTCTTGCAGTCCAGCGTTTCTCATGATGTACTCTGCATATAAGTTAAATAAACAGGGTGACAATATACAGCCTTGACGTACTCCTTTTCCTATTTGGAACCAGTCTGTTGTTCCATGTCCAGTTCTAACTGTTGCTTCCTGACCTGCATACAAATTTCTCAAGAGGCAGATCAGATGGTCTGGTATTCCCATCTCTTTCAGAATTTTTCACAGTTGATTGTGATCCACACAGTCAAAGGCTTTGGCATAGTCAATAAAGCAGAAATAGATGTTTTTCTGGAACTCTCTTGCCTTTTCGATGATTCAGCAGATGTTGGCAATTTGATCTCTGGTTCCTTTGCCTTTTCTAAAACCAGCTTGAACATCAGGAAGTTCATGGTTCACATATTGCTGAAGCCTGGCTTGGAGAATTTTGAGCATTACTTTACTAGCATGTGAGATGAGTGCAATTTTGTGGTAGTTTGAGCATTCTTTGGCATTGCCTTTCTTTGGGATTGGAATGAAAACTGACCTTTTCCAGTCCTGTGGCCACTGCTGAGTTTTCCAAATATGCTGACATATTGAGTGCAGCACTTTCACAGCATCATCTTTCAGGATTTGAAATAGCTCAACTGGAATTCCATCACCTCCACTAGCTTTGTTCGTAGTGATGCTTTCTTGGCCCACTTGACTTCACATTCCAGGATGTCTGGCTCTAGGTCAGTGATCACACCATCATGATTATCTGCGTGGTGAAGATCTTTTTTGTACTGCTCTTCTGTGTATTCTTGCCATCTCTTCTTAATATCTTCTGCTTCTGTTAAAACTACCATATGATTCAGTGATCCAACTCCTAGGAATATACCCAGAGAAAACCACAATTTGAAGGGATGCATGCACCCCAATGTTCATTACAGCACTATTTACAATAGCCAGGACATAGAGGCAACCTAAACATCCATCAACAGAGGAATGGATAAAGAATATGTGATACATACATACAATGGAATATTATAAAAAATGAAATAGTGCTATTCACAAAGATGTGGATGGACCTAAAGACTCTCATATAGAGTGAGGTAAGTCAGAAAGAGTAAAACAAACATTGAATAATATCACTTACATGTGTAATCTAACAAATGGTACTGCTGCTGCTGCTAAGTCGCTTTAGTCGTCTCCGACTCTGTGCGACCCCATAGACGGCAGTGCACCAGGCTCCCCGTCCCTGGGATTCTCCAGGCAAGAACACTGGAGTTGGTTGCCATTTCCTTCTCCAATGCATGAAAGTGAAAAGTGAAAGTGAAGTTGCTCAGTGGTGTCCGACTCTTCACGACCCCATGGACTGCAGCCCACCAGGCTCCTGCATCCATGGGATTTTCCAGGCAAGAGTCCTAGAGTGGGGTGCCATTGCCTTCTCCAAAAAAATGGTACAGATGAACTTATTTGCAAAGCAAAAATAGAGTCACACATATAGAGAACAAACTTATGGTCACCAAGTGGGGAAGGGAGAGTGGACAGAATTGGGAGATTGGGACTGACACATACACTCTACTATGTATAAAACAACTAAATCGGAAGAACCCACCGTATAGCACAGAGAACTCTATTCAGTGGTGGCCTCAATGGAAAGGAAGTCCAAAAAGGAGGGGATACACGTACATGCATGACTGATTCACTTTGCTGTACAGCCAGAAACTAATGCAACATTGTAAAGCAACTATACTCTGATTAAAATTAATTTTAAAAAAGAACTATGAGGATCTGTAGAAATCTGTGTGCCAAGTTTAATTTTTAAATATTAATAAAATAAAGTGTTCTGTAGGTTTCCTCACATATGAAAAATCTTTTAAGAATCAGAAGCCAAATTATATGATGTAATTATTATATAATGTGTTGTTGGTACCTTAACATAAAGATACCAATATTTTCAACTATTATTTTCATAAATCATGTGTATACCCATGGCGGATGCATGTTGATGTATGGCAAAACCAATACAATATTGTAAAAGAAAATAATAAAAAAATAATTTAAAGAAATATAAATGTGAGTGTAGTTTGGCATACCCGCAACTGTTGACAGCAGTGAATAGCAATAAAACAAAGCACAAAAACATATGGAATGAGTTTGTGGTGGCAGCAGGCTGGTCTGAGGAACATGGGTACATGGATGCAAAGGAAGAGTGAAATAGAACTGATAGAAGAACAGTATTTCAACTGTTTTAGGGATAATTAAAATTGTCTTGTGATATAAGTACCAGAACGTCAAGAGAAAAACGTTAAAGTAGCATAAGCAATGAAGTGCAATGTGAGTAGAGATCACTGTTACAGCTGATGAACCAATGATCATCTCTGGACCCTCTGATCATGCTCAGTGGGAAACTATGTGAAGTGTTTTTTAATAAATATCACCAGTTTCATTACCTCATTTCTGTCCAAACTGTCTGGAAAAGACACTAGAGTTGCGTGTAATGAGTAAACAGTATGTGGACAAACAGTCACATCTCAGTATGGGTCTCAGCCCTACCACTAGCCTGAAGTTGGGTCAAGCATGCCATCACTTCACCCATGGGCAAAATCTACACTTTCTCCAAAGAGTGAAATCCTGGCCTGGGAAGTAAGTCCACATTCTAAATGAATTCCTTCCTTGGATACTCATTTCTCAGTCAAAGGGCTTTTATAGAGAGAGCTCATTACCCTTTTTATAGTTAGTGCCTGACATAATTAATGATTGCCTGTGAACTTTTTTGGTTCAAATCACTCTGTTCTGTTCTCTGACTGGACCCCACCTAACACAATATGGAAAATACATAACACAATGCTAGTCTTCTAAGCATGCCATAAATAGTATTTCTTTTACTGTACAAACAAGATTTAATGAACAAGAAAATTCACACACAAAAAATCTATATTGAGGCCAGAGTCCAAAGTAAAGGAATATCATTAGGCACTCTTTTTAATAATCAGTAGTAACCAACACATCTCCACGTTACATAATAAGACCGATTCAAAACTCTAGATTTGTACTTTTTAGCTTCTGAAGATATTTCCAGATTTCCCTTTAATACATAAGTATTTATTGATTAAGAAGGATTAAGTTGTGATAAGGAGAGTGAGAGATGGGAGACAGTAAGTCTGGATTCCAACCCAGGCTTTAGTTCTTGTGCTTAAGTGGCTATCAGCAAGTATTATTCATTCTGTTTTTAGATTCGACATATTCATCAAGAGGCTTGGACTGCTGCTACTGCTACTGCTAAGTCGCTTCAGTCGTGTCCGACTCTGTGCGACCCCATAGACGGCAGCCCACCAGGCTCCCCCATCCCTGGGATTCTCCAGGCAAGAACACTGGAGTGGGTTGCCATTTCCTTCTCCAATGCATGAAAGTGAAAGGTGAAAGTGAAGTCACTCAGTCGAGTCTGACTCTTAGCGACCCCATGGACTGCAGCCCACCAGGCTCCTCCATCCATGGGATTTTCCAAGTAAGAGTACTGGAGTGGGGTGCCATTGCCTTCTCGAGGCTTGGACTAGAGTACCTCTATTACTTCTATCTGTAATGTTTAATGATTCTGTTTAACTATTATCTGAACGCACTTTTTTCTTCCAGAGTTTCTTCATAGCACGTTTTACCTCGGTATTTCTGAGGGTATAGATTAAAGGATTTAACATAGGGGCCACCATAGTGTAAAAGACAGCAACAGCTTTATCAATGGGCAGAGTGGTGACTGGGCGAAGATACACAAAGATACAGGGCACAAAGAATAAGACAACTACTGTGATGTGAGAGACACACGTAGAGAGGGCTCTGCGTCTCCCCTCCAGGCTATAGCTCTTTAGGGAGCTCAAGATGACCACATAGGAGACCAACAGGAGCAGGAAGTTTAACAGGCAGATGAACCCACTGTTGGCAGCAACAAAGAGACCAAGGATGTGGGTGTCCACACAGACAAGTTTCAACAAAGGGTACAAGTCACACATGAAGTGGTCTATGACATTGGGGCCACAGAAGGGCAGCCGGACTGTAAAGAGGACCTGAATGGTTGCATGGAGAAATCCTCCAGTCCAGGCCACCCCCAGCAGGAGGACGCACAGCCTGTGGCTCATGATGGCCGTGTAGTGCAGAGGTTTGCAGATGGCCACGTAGCGGTCATAGGCCATCTCTGTGAGCAAGATGATCTCAGTAGCACCAAAAATGTGTTCTGCATAGACTTGAGCCATACACCCATTAAACGAGATTGTCTTGATCTCCTGAAGGGAGTCCACAATCAACTTAGGAGCTGAAGAAGAAGAGTAAATTGTGTCTATCAAGGAAAGGTGGGTCAGGAAGAAGTACATGGGGGAGTTCAGAGCCTGGCTGGTGGTAATGGTAACCACAATGAGCAGGTTGCCTGAGAGGGTTACCATGTACAAGACCAAAAACACCACAAACACTATTTTTTGCATTTGGGGGTTCTGTGTAAGACCTACTAGAATGAACACAGTCACATTCCTTTCATTCTCCATCATTGTGGTGTGGGTAATAAAAATTTCGAGAAAGAATGCTTTGCCTTAAAAAGAAAAGAAAAAAGAACCGTAAAAAAGTAAAATACACTGAAACTCTGCCTTTTAACAGTACTCTGATAATGTCACAGATGAGTCTTGCTTTTCCCAAAACTCTGTAGGAATAGTATCTTAAAAGTTATTTTAGTTGACCTAGTCTTTTTTTATTCTGGTCTCAAACTATTTTTATAAGACATAGAGTAACCAGAAGAAAGAAATTCAGTTTCCTTGGCCATAGTGTCTGAAATACTTTAATGAAACATCAATTTATTGGAATAATTTGGACATTAGAAGTAACAATTTTGGAGGCTAATTTAAAAGTTTGTGCACAAAATAATGTGAATTTAAAAATCACAAAATAGTCCATTTTACAAATTATGTAAAAATAGGGAAAAATTTAGTGAATATACTTATTGAATTAGCATTTAAAGATTACAGATTTTATATACATCTTTTAAAAATAAAGTTCAAATTTAAAAATTTCACTTATAAAATTTTATATACTTCTCTAATGTATGTTAAAACATATGTATAGAAGATTGGTAAGAAAAATAATTTAATACATTGAGGACATTTGCTCCTGAATGTGAGATTATGGTTGATATTTTATTTCCCATGTTCTTCAGTATTTTCCAAATTTCTACAGCTTACATAACTAATTCTATGATTAGAAATTAAATATAATCTTCATGTTTTGTCTTAGAGTTCTAAAGCTGAAACTATGTGGTTTTAAACTGATTGGAATATGCATGAGAAAACAGACATAGGGAATTGGATTTTGACACATCATGGGACCCCAAGAAATATCTAAATATAAGTAAAGTAACTGCTCTAATGTACTCAAAATTGTTATCAATTCACCAGCTAGATATAGAGTAGGGGCAGGTCTGGGTACTCACTGCTTTGAGAAAATTACTGTGAGCGGTGAGGCTGCCCTGACTGCCCCATGGGTCTCATAATTACCCTAAATCCCATCTTTATTCTATCAAGCAAAGATTATTGACCTCTGCATTTAACTTACACCATTTATACTTGTAGCCAATAAGTCCTCTGAATAATCAAACCGATCAGTTTACTCCAAAGTCTATTTCAACTTCCTTGATGAGGAATACACATATTATTCAATTAAACTTTAAGGTAGAATATAAAACTAAGTTTTATTAATGTTCACTTTTTCCATTATTCTCTTTATATACTCTTAAAGCAAAAAAAAAAAAAAAAAAGCAGTGAAGAGTAAAATGAGTTCTCCCAGTTACACATGGTCAAGTTGAATAACGAGGTATGTGGAAAGGAAACCTCTTGCAGATGATCCCATCAACTCTTCATTGAGAAGCTAGCTTTAGAATTTCAAGCTCCATGATAGTGGTCTCCCTTCTGGATAGGTCAGTGCATCAGAGAATCCTTCCAGGGAAAAGAATACCTGAGCAACAAGTTAAATGTACTTCTAATTGCCAGTTCTTCCCTAGAGAAGATGGCCCTTGGGGGAACCAGGAACCTAATAATACATTTTTATAATTTCCTGAAGGCCTGTACCAAAGGTTGGATTTCATGATCAAGATAACATAGAAAACCTCAAATATGACTCATTCATTTTTATTATTTCACTTATTGTTTCAGCTTCTTGGAAACCTTGAAGTAATCAGGACATAAGTTAAAAATAGTTCTATCTTATCAATGTCTTTGATATCCTCTATTAACAGATAGACTCAAACACAAGATCATTTTCTTTCCAGTACTAGATTTAGCTGTGCCTACTAACATTCAAATCCTCTACAATACATATTTTTGGAGAAATGAGAAATAAAGTATTAATCTCACTTTATTATTATTCCAAATAGGAAAAGGAGGACATCAAGGCTGTATATTGTCACCCTGCTTATTTAACTTCTATGCAGAGCACATCATTAGAAACGCTGGACTGCAAGAAACACAAGCTGGAATCAAGATTGCCGGGAGAAATATCAATAACCTCAGATATGCAGATGACACCACCCTTATGGTAGAAAGTGAAGAGGAACTCAAAAGCCTCTTGATGAAAGTGAAAGTGGAGAGTAAAAAAGTTGGCTTAAAGCTCAACATTCAGAAAACGAAGATCATGGCATCTGGTCCCATCACTTCATGGGAAATAGATGGGGAAACAGTGGAAACAGTGTCAGACTTTATTTTTTGGGGCTCCAAAATCACTGCAGATGGTGATTGCAGCCATTAAATTAAAAGACGCTAACTCCTTGGAAGGAAAGTTATGACCAACCTAGATAGCATATTCAAAAGCAGAGACATTACTTTGCCAACAAAGGTTGGTCTAGTCAAGGCTATGGTTTTTCCTGTGGTCATGTATGGATGTGAGAGTTGGACTGTGAAGAAGGCTGAGCGCCGAAGAATTGATGCTTTTGAACTGTGTTGTTGGAGAAGACTCTTGAGAGTCCCTTGGACTGCAAGGAGATCCAACGAGTCCCTTCTGAAGGAGATCAGTCCTGGGTGTTCTTTGGAAGGACTGATGCTAAAGCTGAAACTCCAGTACCTTGACCATCTCATGTGAAGAGTTGACTCATTGGAAAAGACTCTGATGCTGGGAGGGATTGGGGGCAGAAGGAGAAGGCTGGATGGCATTACTGACTCAATGGACATGAGTCTGAGTGAACTCTGAGAGTTGGCGATGGACAGGGAGGCCTGGTGTGCTGCGATTCATGGGGTTACAAAGAGTCGGACATGACTGAGCAACTGAACTGAACTGAACATTATTATATACATTATTATAACATTTGTTAACACTAATGAGAGTAATTCTTTTCTCTCATAAGGGCATTCATACTGCAGTTGATAGGCAAAAACTTAAACAGACAAACTTCCTTCTAAGCAGAGAAACCTTTATCACTTGTTTAAATTCCATGTACTCACACATTCGGAGAAGGCAGTGGCACCCCACTCCAGTACTCTTGCCTGGAAAATCCCATGGACGGAGGAGCCTGGTGGGCTGCAGTCCATGGGGTCACTAAGAGTCGGACACGACTGAGCAACTTCACTTTCACTTTTCACTTTCATGCATTGGAGAAGGAAATGGCAACCCACTCCAGTGTTCTTGCCTGGAGATCCCAGGGATGGGGGAGCCTGGTGGGCTGCCACCTATGGGGTCCCACAGAGTCACACATGACTGAAGCGACTTAGCAGCAGCAGCAACTCATACATTATGAAATATAAACTTTTACTACAAATCTACTGTTTTCTCATTCTTAATAGAATGCAGAGATTAATTTTAACCATATGATTCTAATAATAATTAATTAAATGTTGTGGGTTTTTGATGTGTTCACACTATACTAACAGTTTTACATTCACTATTCCATTTACAAGACCTTCACAACAATCCTACAAGGTTGGTAAACTATTATCTACTTTAAAGATAAGGAAATGTGGTTAGAAGGTAAACAATTTGCCCAAGTCATAATCAGATCAGATCAGTCGCTCAGTCGTGTCCGACTCTTTGCGACCCCATGAATCACAGCACACCAGGCCTCCCTGTCCATCGCCAACTCTCAGAGTTCACTCAGACTCATGTCCATTGAGTCAGTGATGCCATCCAGCCATCTCATCCTCTGTCATCCCCTTCTCCTCCTGCCCCCAATCCCTCCCAGCATCAGACTCTTTTCCAATGAGTCAACTCTTCACATGAGGTGGCCAAAGTACTGGAGTTTCAGCTTTAGCATCATTCCTTCCAAAGAAATCCCAGGTCTGATCTCCTTCAGAATGGACTGGTTGGATCTCCTTGTGGTCCAAGGGACTCTCAAGAGTCTTCTCCAACACCACAGTTCAAAAGCATCAATTCTTCGGCACTCAGCTTTCTTCACAGTCCAACTCTCACATCCATACATGACCACAGGAAAAACCATAGCCTTGACTAGATGGACCTTTGTTGGCAAAGTAATGTCTCTGCTTTTGAATACGCTATCTAGGTTGGTCATAACTTTCCTTCCAAGGAGTAAGCGTCTTTTAATTTC
The DNA here is from genome assembly GCF_055505025.1 of Bos grunniens. Lineage (NCBI taxonomy): Eukaryota > Metazoa > Chordata > Mammalia > Artiodactyla > Bovidae > Bos > Bos grunniens. The sequence goes on along the minus strand of NC_141179.1, from coordinate 78,683,174 downwards.
ATGGCTGCAGTCACCATCTGCAGTGATTTTGGAGCCCAGAAATATAAAGTCTGACACTGTTTCCACTGTTTCCCCATCTATTTCCCATGAAGTGATGGGACCAGATGACATGATCTTCGTTTTCTAAATGTTGAGCTTTAAGCCAACTTTTTCAGTCTCCTCTTTCACTTTCATCAAGAGGCTTTTGAGTTCCTCTTCACTTTCTACCATAAGGGTGGTGTCATCTGCATATCTGAGGTTATTGATATTTCTCCCGGCAATCTTGATTCCAGCTTGTGTTTCTTGCAGTCCAGCGTTTCTCATGATGTACTCTGCATAGAAGTTAAATAAGCAGGGTGACAATATACAGCCTTGATGTACTCCTTTTCCTATTTGGAACCAGTCTGTTGTTCCATGTCCAGTTCTAACTGTTGCTTCCTGACCTGCATACAGGTTTCTCAAGAGGCAGATCAGGTGGTCTGGTATTCCCATCTCTTTCAGGATTTTCCACAGTTGATTGTGATCCACACAGTCAAAGGCTTTGGCATAGTCAATAAAGCAGAAATAGATGTTTTTCTGGAACTCTCTTGCTTTTCCGATGATCCAGTGGATGTTGGCTATTTGATTTCTGGTTCCTCTGCCTTTTCTAAAACCAGCTTGAACATCAGGAAGTTCACAGTTCACATATTGCTGAAGCCTGGCTTGGAGAATTTTGAGCATTACTTTACTAGCGTGTGAGATGAGTGCAATTGTGTGGTAGTTTGAGCATTCTTTAGCATTGCCTTTCTTTGGGATTGGAATGAAAACTGACCTTTTCCAGTCCTGTGGCCACTGCTGAGTTTTCCAAATTTGCTGGCGTATTGAGTGCAGCACTTTCACAGCATCATCTTTCAGGATTTGGAATAGCTCAACTGGAATTCCATCACCTCCACTAGCTTTGTTCATAGTGATGCTTTCTAAGGCCTATTTGACTTCACATTCCAGGATGTCTGGCTCTAGGTCAGTGTTCACACCATCTGGTGTGACCCAGTGATTATCTGGGTCGTGAAGATCTTTTTTGTACAGTTCTTCTGTGTATTCTTGCCACCTCTTCTTAATATCTTCTGCTTCTCTTATGTCCATCCCATTTCTGTCCTTTATCAAGCCCATCTTTGCATGAAATGTTCCTTTGGTATCTCTGATTTTCTTGAAGAGATCTCTAGTGTTCCCCATTCCGTTGTTTTCCTCGATTTCTTTGCATTGATCACTGAAGAAGGCTTTCTTATCTCTTGTTGCTATTCTTTGGAACTCTGCATTCAGATGTTTATATCTTTCCTTTTCTCCTTTGCTTTTCGCTTCTCTTCTTTTCACAGCTATTTGTAAGTCCTCCCCAGACAGCCATTTTGCTTTTTTGCATTTCTTTTCCATGGGGATGGTCTTGATCCCTGTCTCCTGTACAATGTCATGAACCTCATTCCATAGTTAATCAAGCACTCTTTCTATCAGATCTAGTCCCTTAAATCTCTTTCTCACTTCCAGTGTATTATCATAAGGGATTTGATTTAGGTCATACCTGAATGGTCTAGTGGTTTTCCCTACTTTCTTCAACTTAAGTCTGAATTTGGCAATAAGGAGTTCATGGTCTGAGCCACAGTCAGCTCCTGGTCTTGTTTTTGCTGACTGTATAGAGCTTCTCCATCTTTGGCTGCAAAGAATACAATCAATCTGATTTCGGTGTTGACCATCTGGTGATGTCCATGTATAGAGTCTTCTCTTGTGTTGTTGGAAGAGGGTGTTTGTTATGCCCAGTGCATTTTCTTGGCCAAACTCTGTTAGTCTTTGCCCTGCTTCATTCCATATTCCAAGGCCAAATTTGCCTGTTACTCCACGTGTTTCTTGACTTCCTACTTTTGCATTCCAGTCCCCTATAATGAAAAGGACATCTTTTTTGGGTGTTAGTTCTAAAAGGTCTTGTAGGTCTTCATAGAACCGTTCAACTTCAGCTTCTTCAGTGTTACTGGTTGGGGGGCAGACTTGGATTACTGTGATATTGAATGGTTTGCCTTGGAAATGAACAGAGATCTTTCTGTCGTTTTTGAGATTGCATCCAAGTACTGCATTTCAGACTCTCTTGTCATGATACCAAAATAAAATAGAGCAGTATGTATTAAAAAATTGGGATGTCTACCTCTAGCTCTTTGGAATTTAGCTCTCCAGTATAGGTCTAGTTTACCTCTTGGAATCAGCCATGTCAGAGTTTGGACAAAGCCACCACCTTTGATCATGTGTAATCCATGGCAGTTATTTGGCTAAACTGCGTGATGCACAGTCAGATGTTAATGAGTTCAGAAGCTATTTAACAAGTTCAGAATTTTTGTGCCCTAAGACTCTTTCAGTACCAAGGGATAGTTAGAAAGTTTGGGGTGGATGTGTACACACTGCTGGGTTTAAAATGGATCAACACATGGAACTGTACAGCACAGGGAACTCTGCTCAGTGTTGTGTGGCACCCGGGAGGGGAGGGGAGTCGAGGAGAAAGGGCACGTGTATATGTGTGGCTGAGTCACCTGAAGCTATCACAACAGTGTTAATTGGTTATACCCCAATACAAATAAAAAGTTTAAAAGAAAATTCTTCCAGGACCTTGCATTTTATCAACTCATATGCTCTTTAAAGATAAGGAAGCTGAGGCCCAGAGAGGAAACACAGCTGATTAGTGGTAAATAACAATCCAAGTCTTTTAATGCCCAACACAGTGATTTTTTTATCACACCACACCTTACCTCCCACAAGATGACTTAAGTCCAGTGTATACAAGGGGGAAAGAAAAATCACCTTAAGCTGACCGAGAAAATTAACTTTCATCTCTTATCTTCAGCAATATGTGTCTTGACTCTCTAAGAGAAAGGTCTAAGTCTTAGGTCAGGGATGCAAAAGTTCAGTTATATTGCAGGGACCACATCCAGTTCAGCAGAAATAAGATCTTGCCTGGTTAGAAGACCCAAGAAAGTTTGAAACTAATCAGAATAAAAAGTGCCTCAGAACTTGGGGTTTAACGTGTATTCCCAACCACAGCAAAGGGTACGTTTTCCCTTGTAAATGCTATAAATTTATATATTCTCCATTTGGAATTCAATATGAGCTGACAAATTCCTTCAAAAAACAACCTAAATGCTGACCTTCCCCTCAGTCCCGTGCAGACTTAAAAATTGTCTTCAGAATTCACAGATTGTAATCCTATTCTGGATAAATTATAAATAAATCCATATATAGGAAGGAGAACAAATATTTCTGCTAAAGATCCCAGGGTATCTAAAAGTACTCTCCCATAAAATATCAGAGAATAAATCTTTAATGATTTTCACTGTAAAAATTCCTTGAAAAAAAAGCAGAACTATAAAAACTCAAAAAAAAAAAAAAAAATCAGTTCTAGTTCACTTACTGTGGTTTCCCCTGTAGTTAAGAAGAATGCCCAAGGTATTTAGAAATACGAAATAACCATTACTTGTAATGTCAAATCATGCATATTTCTCAAGTCCCCACTGCCTGGACAATTCTACAGGAAGCGTTTCTGTCAAGATGATACACATTTATTTAAATAGATTCAGCATGCTCCAATGCCTTGGAAAATCAAGTCAAAAGAAAAGAAAATGCTATGTTGAATTTGAAACCCAAAGTCTTAGGTGCTAAGAGGAATCTTCTGATCTTCAGAACCTAGTCTATGCATATAAAAGAAGAGACACAAATATTTCTGTTACCTAATAAGCCCTTCTTTTTTTTTTTTCTTTTTTTTTCTTTTTTTTCTTTTTTTTTCTTATGTAATGATATACAACATTTATTGAACACTTAAACATGTGTCAGTCACTGTCTCAATAATCATTTACAAGTATTACACAATTCAATCCTCTTCACAACTCGATAATCCCCAGTATAGAAATGAGAAATCAGAAGCAAGAAGAAATTGAGAAGCTTGCCTGAGTGAATGAAGGAGACAGGTTTTGAATTGGTCACAAAGCCCATACTCTTACAAGCTTTATTAGGCTTCTCTTAAAATAAGAAAACATCTTCTCCATGAATCTTAGTGTTTAAAGACAATACCGAGAACATCAAAGAACCAACCTTTCTATCTAAGGCGTTATCCTCCCAGGAATTAATTATCTCTGTTTTTTTAAGATCTTGCCTATAAGCAGATATTTGGGAGGACTCACCCATGAACAACACATTTTCACCTGATTGGTTCTTTCCCTGCACTTTAACAGCCTGCATTCTTGGTCTGGAAAACTATGTGATAAAGTACTCTTCATGCAAGCCCTTGGGTATCAAGAGCTGAGGCGTGAAAGACTCTAAATGATGCAACCATGGTGTTTCATCCAGGTGGAGTATCCCTAAGGAAATTTACTCACCGACTGAGGTCACCAGAGGAGGTTGAGATACATATAGGTTCATGACTATTATATCTTGAGTAACTAACTGCTTAATCATTATAAAATGTCTTTCTTGGTCTATCGCAACAATTTATGGCCTACAGTTTATTTTGTCCTATATGTGTATTGCCTGTTCTTTTACCTCTCTTTTTGTTACTTTTTCCATAATATATATTTCTTGCCACTTTCACTTTCCACTTATCTGTGTCTTTGAATTATGCAGCTTGTAGAGAAAATATATATGAATCACGATTTTGTCCATTCTGCCAATCTCTGCCTATTAGTTGGAGTGCTAAACCATGTGTATCTTATATAATTACTGGTAAGACAGGATTTACATCTTGCATCCACTCCCGCTACTCCTCTCCCCTGTGCCAGGTCTATAAAACTCTGGGAAACTTTTGTTCAGGGCTCCCTCAACAATGAGATGACTCCCATATCTGTGCTAATCCACCTGACCCCTGACTGCACAATGTTTCACAGGGGATAATGGAACAGGGGGAAGTTGATACTTACTCTGGTTTTAACCTGTCACTTATACTATGTCAGCAAATGATTAAGGCTGCTGCTTTCATTTGTGGCTTATTAATTTATTCACTCGTCTGTCATCTGACAACTCCGTTCTCTCTTCCGCTCAGCTGAGCCCTTGAGTCTATATATAAAATTATGATATCTGTGAATAATGATGGTCTTATATTTTATTTTCCCATCTTTATACCTTTCATTTTAGATTCCTGTTGTATTGTACCAGATGGGCTTCCCAGATGGTGCTAGTGATAAAGAACCCACCTTCCAATGCAGGAGATCTAAGAGATGCAGGTTTGATCCCTGGGTCAAGAAGATCTCCTGGAGGAGGGCATGGCAAGCCACTCCAGCATTCCTGCCTGGAGAATCCCATGGAAAGAGGAACCTGGTGGGCTATAGTCCAGAGGGTTGCAAAGAGTAGGAAATGACTGAAGCGACTTAGCACATTATATTGGATAAGACCGCCAATACTATATTAAATATAGTATTTAATATATCCAATGCTGTTTTAAATTTCTGAGACTTTTCAGAAAATCATGCCCCAGAAATCCATAGATTCTATTCTCTGACTCCTGGTCAAGCCATTACATTAAAATCACTTATAATTATTTATCTCCTGCACATATCATTTACAGAACAGAAAAAAACAGATGGACACCTGCCAAACTGCTAATACATGGTGTCATCAAATGAGGTGTGGGCATTTTTAAAAGAGGCATTTCAGTTAACCAAATATTTCACCACACACTTGTTCATAAGGATGCATGACTTTGGTAACTGTTTTATCTCCTGCCACCACTAAAATTTAAACTTTATGAAAGGTATCAATATATTGATTATATAACACTTCTTTTTTTTATTATATAACAATTCATAGATTGTTAATTAACTCTAGTTCCTCCTCTAACAAATCAGCTATCATCGGATGAATATCATGGGGAGATTTTAATTCAATTTCCTAACATGTTTGATCATCGGTATCAGTATTGTCACAGATTTCATTGAAATCAAATTAATCCTACCAGTTATACCTTTATTAATCCAAAAAACAGGTACATTATGATTTATTTATTGGCTCCCTTTTTAGTAACAATTATCTTTCTATTATTTGAATTAATTTTCACTCAGATCCCCCCATTTGATATAATCCAGGGTTCCCCTTATCTTCCAGTTATCTCAGACTCATTTTGCAGACTCTATTACAAATCCATTGGATACTTAGTAAGAATCAGTACAGTCCATCTGATGCCACTACCATTATAATCCACTTCTCATTCCACAAGGAACACCACTCTTCCTTCTACTCATTGAATGGATTTAAATTTTCCTCTTCAGTGAATTGGTTTCTATGCTGCTACTTACCAGATTGATAGATGGCTTTTCACTCTTGAGCCACCATTTGCAAATAATACTGATTTTAGTCATCCTCCAATAACTGATCATAGGGAGGGACTCCTTCAGCCATGAGGTTTAGATATTCTTCTGCTGCTGCTGCTAAATTGCTTCAGTAGTGTCCAACTCTGTGCAACCCCATAGATGGCAACCCACCAGGCTCCACCATCCCTGGGATTCTCCAGGCAAGAATGCTGGAGTGGGCTGCCATTTCCTTCTCCAATGCATGAAAGTGAAAAGTGTAAGTGAAGTCACTCAGTCATGTCCGACTCTTCGCGACCTCATGGATTGCAGCCTCCCAGGCTCCTCCATCCATGGGATTTTCCAGGCAAGAGTACTGGAATGGGGTGCCATTCTTCAGGAGGCTCTAATAAAGGGCTTGAAGGCAAAGCAGCCATTGCTCATACATGCAATGACTGACTGTAATTCTACGAAAAGTAAGTCAGAAAGAGAAATATAAATACCATACAATATCATTTATATGTGGAATCTAAAAGATGACACCAAAAAACGCGTGGGTATATGTATACGTATAATTGCTTCACTTTGCTCTACACCTGAAACTAACACAACATTGTAAATTGATTCTACGTCAATAAAAATGTTAATAAAAAAATTAAACATGACACAAATGAACATATCTACAAGGCAGAAACAGACTCACAGACATGGAGCACAGAATTGTGGTTGCCAAGGGGAAGGTGGATGGGGAGGGAAGGAACAGAATGGGAGTTTAGGATTAGCAGAGGTGAACTGTTACAAACAGTATGGATAAACAAGGTCATACTATTTAGCACCAGGAACTATATTCAATATCTTGTGACAAATCATAATGGAAAAGAATATATATGTGTGTATTCTGAGTCACTTTGCTGTACAGAAGAAATTAACACAGTATTGTAAATCAACTAAATTTCAATCAAAATTTTTTAAAAAGAATACCCATAGCTTTTTTTCTTAGCTATAATTGTGTCACATGCCTATCCCTAAGTTTATCACTAGAAAGGAGAAAAACAGACATAATTACTTAAATTAATTCAGAGTCACACTATGAACTGGGGTTGAACCACAGTTTCCCCCAAACACATGACCACCTGGCACCAGAACAAAGGGAGCTTTGGTTGAAAAAAAAGATGAGAAATAACTACTCTGTGGACAACTAACCCTGTCTGCCATACCTAATATGCCTCTATTAATTCTATTAATTACTCCCTTCTCACTCCTGATCTATAACTTGCTCTCTCCTTCCCTTCCCCCTCCCATTTCCCTTCCCTTCCTCCTTCCTCTTCTCTTCCTCTCTCCCAATTTCTCACCCTTCCTCATCTCCTCTCTTTTAATGCTTCCCACTGGTATTTAAACATGACCAACTTTCTCCCATTTTGAAATACAATCATCTTCAATCCCATATCCCAAGATAGTACCTAAGTACCTAATTTGATTCTAATCAACCTATGAGGTACTGTTATTATCTCTCTTTATAAGATAGGGAAACTGAGGCACAGAGAAGTTTAATAACTTAGCCAAGATCACATAGCTTAACCAGGATTTAATAAATGATGATAAATAGTATTATAGTAGGGGAGAAATGCAAAATTTTCTCTCAACTTATTTCAGGAAATATTTTTTAGGCATAAAGCACTAATGGATAATTTTATATGCTATTTTTTGGTGTTACTCCCAATAACCCCTATTTATTTAAGCTGTACTTAAGCTGTTTTCCAGGTTCTGGTAAGTTCCATGACAAGCATAAAATCTTACAGTAAATAGAATTGATTTTCAATACCCAGGTTCATGTCTTTGGTATATTATTTCTCTAGGACTCCACCATGTCCCATTGATATAGAGTATATCCCTGGTCCTAGGTATGAATATCTGCTCAGTCTTCCCTTCTACTCTGAATGCATCAGGAAATTTCCAGAATGAAAACTCCCAACAGAGTGCTTAGGAAGACATCCCAGATGGGGGCCAAATGTGGAAAGGAAGATGAAAAATATTCTCTTTACTCAACAGTCCTTTCTGGTCAGTGCTACACAGGGGGTCTGTCTGAGGAATATGTCCTTCCTGCCACTGGTGCTAAAAGCAAAGCCTCTAAATAATGCACAGCTGGTCTGAATCACCACCTCCTCCCCACCCAATCCCAGTGCACGAAACTCATCACGAAATCAACGTCCAGTGCCCTACAACAACATAATTGTTAGAGCTCAAGCTTAGAAATTAGACCAGCTTGTGTTTCAATTCAACGTCTACTTATTAGCTTGTAGGTCTTGGTCAAAAGATACTCAAAGTAAGCATCAATTTTCATTTACATAAAGTAGGATTAATAGATCCCACATGGAGATTATGTGAGAATTAGATGAAACACCACATGTAGCACTGTGATGTAAATACAGAGCTCATTATCTGTTAGTTCTCACCGCATCCACATTTCCTGAATCTCCTACAGCCTTTCTAGGACTCAACTACACTGTCAGATTTTTTAGTGAGAGATGGCTAAACATCCATAGATTTCTGAACTATAATGACTTATGAATCAGTATTCAATACTTTAAAACTTAACCTTCCTTCTCTCTTAATTTTTGTATTAAGAAATTCTACCAACCGTAAGAATAAGGAAGCCATGTATGTGAGTTGAGACAATTCTTTGCAGAAACTTGAATCAGTCAAGCCGTGTGCTCTATACAGAAAGTGACAACAGACACCAGTGAGCTTTTGCTTTACACCAAGCACCGCTGGAAGCACTTTACATGTGCTCACTCATAGAAACCCCACAATATCCTGTGGCACATACTCCTATCGCCCTCTTCTTACAAGTGTGAGAACTCAGGTATAGAGAAAGAGGCTGAAGAACTTGCCCAAGATCATATAGTTAGCAAACAGAAGAGGCAGCAAAACTCTTACAGTTAATCATGATTCACTATTCTATTACTAAAAGCAGTTTCTCTAGCCTGCAGTTGCTCAGTTGTGCCTGACTCTTTGCAATCCCAAGGACTGTAGCCCCCTAAGCTCCTCTGTCCATGGAATTCTCCAGGATTGGGTTGCCATTCCCTTCTCCGGGACACCTTCTCAACCCAAGGACTGAACCCAGATCCCCTGCATTGCAGCAAATCCATTATCGTCTGAGCCACTCTAGCCTGCATGCCTTTATCTACAGGGCATTAGCAGTAGAATAGCAGTTTTGCAGGGACTTAGATATTTCCACATGTTATCTTCCTCAATCCCTCCTACAACTCTGTGAGACAGGTATGAATAAGGCTCTTTTGGTGATGGACAGGGAGGCCTGGAATGCTGCAGTTCATGGGGTTGCAAAGAGTCAGACACGACTGAGCGACTAAACTGAACTGAACTGATGAACACTAGGGAGCTCATGCATCCATTATGCCATGACAGGACCTTCTGTGCCTTGGGTCCCAGAGTCCAAGATCATTTTCTAAACACACTCATAGAGGGGCTGCAAACCCAGCCCAGATGCCTCCCCCTCATCTCCTTAATCACAGATGCCGTGGCCACAAGAGAGAATGGATAAGCTAGTTTGGCTGCCATCTTGGTTGAAGTTGCTAGTTTTAATCCTCTGGGAGTTGAGAGATCAGAGACTCTCTAACTCCTTGCACTTGAGTAATACTTTTTGAAACATTTCCCTGTAACCACACTTGAAAGTGTTGGTAAAGATAAACCCAGGAAGACCATATAAGCATAACCATCCCCAGATCACAGAAGCTGTGTGGTGTGTTTTTGTTTTGTTTTGTTTTGTTTTTTTTCTTGACACCATGCACTCAAACTCTTAAAGAATATCAGCCTTCACTTGTATTCCAGTTAAAAGTAGGGTAAACTGGGCCTGTCATTCATGGCTGACTTCCAGGAGGAAGAGAGTTTTGAGCCAGTCTACTGCTGCTAAGTCGCTTCAGTCGTGTCCAACTCTGTGTGATCCCATAGATGGCAGCCCACCAGGCTTCCCCATCCCTGGGATTCTCCCAGTCTGAACAGTAGTAAAATGCAGAAGCCAAAGTAGGCTGGCTGCCAGGTGTGGGACAGCCATGCACAACGCACAGATATCACTGCCCTCATGGTGCTGACTTCAGTGTTTTGTTTTGGGCACTTTGTTTTGTCTTTTCATTTTTTATGGGCTTCCCAGGTGGCTCAGTGGTTAAGAATCTGCCTGCCAATGCAGGAGATGTGGGTTCGATCCCTGGCTGGGGAAGATACCCTGAAGGAGGAAACGGCAACCCATTCTAGTATTCCTGCCAGGAAAATCCCATGGACAGAGGAACCTGGCGTGCTACAGTCCATGGGGCCGCAAAGAGTCAGAGACGACTGAGTGCCTGATCACCCAAAATATATTTAACATAATACTTATCATCAAAATAATTTTTTGAATTTCATTATTTTTTTAAATTTTCATTAGAGTATAATTCATTTTAGTATTGTGTTAGTTTTGGGTGTTCAACAAAGTAAATCAGTTATTATATACACATACATACACTCTTTTTTTTTTTTAATTCGTTTCTCATATAGACCATTACAGAATTTTGAGTACTTCCTTATGCTTTGTAGCAGATTCTTATCAGTTATCTGTTTCATATATAGTAGTGTGCCTATGTCAATCTCAATCTCCCAAATTTTAAAAAATTTTTTTTTATTTTACAATATTGTATTAGTTTTGCCATACATCAACATGAATCCACCACGAATGTACACGTGTTCCCAATCCTGAACCCCCCTCCCTCCTCCCTCCCTGTACCATCCTTCTGGGTCGTCCCAGTGCACCAGCCCCAAACATCATGTATCCTGCATCCTGCATCAAACCTGGACTGGCAATTCATTTCTTATATGATATTATACATGTTTCAATGCCATTCTCCCAAATCATCCTACCCTCTCCCTCTCCCACAGAGTCCAAAAGACTGTTCTATACATCACTGTCTCTTTTGCTGTCTCACATACCGGGTTATTGTTACCATCTTTCTAAATTCCATCGGAGAAAGCAGTGGCACCCCTCTCCAGTTCTCTTGCCTGGAAAATCCCATGGATGGAGGAGCCTGGAAGGCTGCAGTCCATGGAGTCGCTGAGGGTCGGATATGACTAATCGACTTCACTTTCACTTTTCACTTTCATGCATTGGAGAAGGAAATGGCAACCCACTCCAGTGTTCTTGCCTGGAGAATCCCAGGGACGGGGGAGCCTAGTGGGCTGCTGTCTATGGGGTCGCAGAGTCGGACACGACTGAAGCGACTTAGCAGCAGCAGCATACTGTATTAGTGTTTTTCTTTCTGGCTTACTTCACTCTGTATAATAGGCTCCAGTTTCATCCACCTCATTAGAACTGATTCAAATGCATTCTTTTTAATGGCTGAGTAATACTCCATTGTGTATATGTACCACAGCTTTCTTACCCATTCATCTGCTGATGGACATCTAGGTTGCTTCCATGTCCTGGCTATTATAAATAGTGCTGCGATGAACATTGGGGTACACGTGTCTCTTTCAATTCTGGTTTCCTCGGTGTCTATGCCCAGAAGTGGGATTGCTGGGTCATAAGGCCGTTCTATTTCCAGTTTTTTAAGGAATCTCCACACTGTTCTCCATAGTGGCTGTACTAGTTTGCATTCCCACCAACAGTGTAAGAGGGTTCCCTTTTCTCCACACACTCTCCAGCATTTATTGCTCGTAGACTTTTGGATCGCAGCCATTCTAACTGGTGTGAAATGATACCTCATTGTGGTTTTGATTTGCATTTCTCTGATAATGAGTGATGTTGAGCATCTTTTCATGTATTTGTTAGCCATCTATATGTCTTCTTTGGAGAAATGTCTATTTAGTTCTTTGGTCCATTTTTTGATTGGGTCGTTTATTTTTCTGGAATTGAGCTGCAGGAGTTGCTTGTGGTTTTGAGTCTCCAAAACATTTGGATCCAGACTCCTAGGAATCAAAGAAGATATCCATAAGCTGAGCACAAGCTTAGTTAGAAAAAAATTTGAAAGAGCTAACCTCAGGGAATTGCTACTTCAAATCAACTTTTATTTGTTGCTGATTTTATAGTGTTTGCAATTCCTAATTTTTCTACTTTAACAGTGTGATATTTCCAGGGCTTTAAGTCAGGATAGATCTCAGGTCAAGTGGCTCTTTCTAATACACTTCATCTGGGCACAAGAAGGACTGACAAATCTATAGTAAGATGGCATAAATGGAAATTTCCTCCAATGGTTAGGCTTTTTCCCATCACTTTCTTTTGAAGCCTAACACTTCGGAAGGTGTCAGACTAAAGAAATTTGTTATCTGAGCTGAGATGTATGTGCCTCACTCACATAACGATATGAGCCAATAAAGCAAACCTAAAACCCAGTCCATGAACTCAGCATTATTTAGGAATTCTCTTTCAGCAGTCATTTTCAAACCATTAAGTAAGGGAAAGGAAATTTCCATTTAAGATAAAAAGTGAATAAACCTTTAAAGCAGCAATTGTTGATGGGTCAACGATCGCTACCCCCAGGCAAATTATGCTCTACAAGTAACACCTTGTTATGAAATGAGCATGTCACTTATTTCCCAAAAGCATCTGGAGAGGTAAGCACAACCTGTGGTTTCTTTATCACATTTTCTCAAAGTGATACTTTGTTGTTGCTGTTCAGTCATCATGTCCAACTCTTTGCGGCCCCATGGACTGCAGCATGCCAGTCTTCTCTGTCCTTCAACATCTCCCAGAAAGTGCCCAAGTTCATGTCCATTGAATCCGGTGATGCCAACCATCTCATACTAGGGTATTCAAATTACAGGTGAATTAGGTTTAAACACTTCAGTATTCATGCCTGGAGAATCCTGTGGACGGAGGAGTCTGGTGGGCTGCTGTCCATGGAGTCGCACAGAGTCAGACACGACTGAAGTGATTTAGCATGCATGCATGCATTGGAGAAGGAAATGGCAGCCCACTCCAGCACTCTTGCCTGGAAAATCCCAGGGACAGAGGAGACTGGTGGGCTGCCGTCTATAGGGTCGCACAGAGTCAGACACGACTGAAGCGACTTAGCAGCAGCAGCAGCAGTAGGTTTAAACATCCATTTCTATTGTCACAGACTTTTATAAATAGTGACCAACATACTGAGAAAAGGAGTCAGAATACTCTCTTTTATTAAATTATTTTTCTTATTATAAAGGTAATATATTCTCTTTGTAGGAAATTCAGATCAGAAAAATTTAAAAAGAATACAAAATTTATCTTAAATCCATAATCCAAATAAGCATTATTAGTCTTTAGAGCATTTCTTTTAGGTACTTTTCTATATTTATATGTCATTTTGGACCACTTAGATCATAATAAAGAAGTTGTCTAGTACCTTGTGTTTTCTGCTTAATATTATGTTGGAAGAATTTTTTCACACCATGAATTTTTCTTGTAAATAACCTCAATGTTCACCTGATATTTCATAACTATAATTTGCTTAATTTTCCCTCTTTATGTAGATATTTGAATTGTTTTCACTTTTTCATTATCTTACAAAATATGAAATATAGCCTGTATGCACAGTTTTTGTCCATAATCTTTATACAGAATAGATTCTGAAGAATAAGGAGTACTGGGTCAAGGGGATGACCAATTATAAAGCTCTTATTATACAAAGTCAAACTTCTTTCCAGAGTATTTACATCAACACAGTACTAATATAATTATCATAAAGTTCTGCTCATTTTCCAATTTAAAGTATTTCACTGTTTTTAAATTGCTTTTCCTTGATGGCTTATGAAATAGGGATTTTTTTTAAGGGATCTAATGTTTTTTCTAAGAATTTTCTTTTTATTAAAAAGTTTTGTTAATTTTTATAATTATGTAGGTAGAACATTTTTTTGTAAAAACTACATCTATGATAATAGTTATCTATCATACTTGTTGCAAAGAGTTTTCCAATGTGTTCTATACCTTTATGTAGTTAAATCTGTTCGCTTTGTCCTAGTTTTTATACCACTGACTTTTGCTTAAAATGCTCTTCCCCACCTAGTTATATATATATATATATATCAAATTCTTTTGATTTTCTGTTTTTGAAGAAATCTGCTTTATTGAAAGTCTTTAATGCATGCTACCCTTTTTTCTCTATCTCATTTTCTTTTTATTTGGTGATGGCATAAAAGATAAGCTTTATTTGAAAAATATCTATTCAGTTGTTAAAAAATCTTTTATGAACTACACATAATATTTCTTCAAATTTTCTTCCAAAATAATGCCCTTTTACAGTTTGACCATATTTGCCTCTTACTGAGCTTGTCTGCTCATTTATTTCATTCATTTTTTAATATAAAGTTATTTATTTTAATTTGAGGCTAATTACTTTACAATATTGTAGTGGGTTTTGCCATACATTGACATGAATCTGCCACAGGTGTACACATGTTCCCCATCCTGAACCCCCTCCCACCTCCCTCCCCATCCCATCCCTCTGGGTCATCCCAGTGCACCAGCCCTGAGCACCCTGTCTCATGCATCGAACCTGGACTGGCAATCTGTTTCACATACAACAGTATACATGTTTCAATGCCATTCTCCCAAATCATCCCACCCTCTAAAAAAAATTTGAATTCATTTATAGTCTACTAGTTTTCTATTATTTAATATATTGATTTCTGCAGTCAACTCTTTCTGAATACAATTAGTTGCTTTTCTAACCTCTTGAGTTGATTACTTAATTCACTTATTTTCTCTCTTTATTTGTGTTCTTTCTAAATACTAACTATAATAATCAAGTATTTCAAGGATAAGAATAATGATATGTCTGTTTCTTCACTTTTATAGTCATCAAAAATTTGGAATATGTGGAAAGTTATGCATTTTACTTTTAGCATAGCATGTTGACCTATTATTATTATATAATAATATTCTTCAATTCCTCCATACCATCTGTTATTTTTCTTAATTTGTATATGAGAAAGTTTAGATGTAGTAAGACTAAGGTCGGTACACAACATCACATAGCTGCTAATCAGTGGAAACAGAATTTAGGAATACCTGACTGCACAGAAGCACATGCTGGTAAACAAATTGTAATGCTTGTTTCCTTGCCTTAAAAGTACCTGTGTTCTAAAGAGGTCTAGAGAATTTTTCATAGTCTTCCCTAAACAGCTTGATTTGCAAAATTCTTCTGAAACCTAAACACGATAAAAATTCTCCAACTATAAAGAAAGCTAAGCGCCGAAGAATTGATGCTTTTGAACTGTGGTGTTGGAGAAGACTCTTGAGAGTCCCCTGGATTGCAAGGAGATCCAACCAGTCCATCCTAAAGGAGATCAGTGCTGGGTGTTCATTGGAAGGACTGATGTTGAAGCTGAAACTCCAATACTTTGGCCACCTCATGTGAAGAGATGACTCACTGGAAAAGACCCTGATGCTGGGAAAGATTGAGGGCAGGAGGAGAAGGGGATGATAGAAGATGATATGGTTGCATGGCATCACTGACTCAGTGGACATGGGTTTGGGTAGACTCTGGGTGTTGGTGATGGACAGGGAGGCCTGCGTGCTGTGGTTCATGGGGTCACAAAGAGTTGGACACGACTGAGTGATTGAACTGAACTGAGTGAATCATAATGTTTCAAATAAAGCTGGGGGATATTGCATTGCATCGTGCTATTTTATCCTCTTCAGAATAATCTTTTTTCTTCTTGTGTGATGGTATCTTAGAAAGTTTTATTTGAATGTAATATAAACTCACAAATCTAACCACTAGTTATACCTCAAAAGTGAAAGTGAAGTTGCTCAGTCATGTCCGACTCTTTGTGACCCCATGGACTGTAGCCCACCAGGTTCCTCTGTCCATTGGATTCTCCAGATAGGAATACTGGAGTGTGTTGTCATTTCTTTCTCCAGGGGATCTTCCCTAGCCAGGGATTGAACCAGGGTCTCCTGCATTGCAGGTGGATTCTTTACCACCTGAGCCACCAGGGAAACCCTCAGTTATACCTTGTTAAGAAGTATACCTTAGGTAAAGAAGCTATACCTTACTGGAGCCTTAAGGATTCAATCAGTTCAGCTTTTTCTGAGGTGCAACTACATTACCCCTAATTTTGAGTTGAATTTACCCGATGTTTTATATTCACCCTGAAACAAGTTAAAAGTAAGAATAATAAATTCTGCAGCTTAACCTCATCAGCACAAGTGACTAGAGAAGGGAAACAAGGGAGTAAATTCTCATGAACTCAAGCCTCTGCTCCTTTGTATGGGTTCTCTTTTTATTCCTCTTTTCCTACAGGAGAAAATACATGAGCATTTTGGGGGGAATACCCATCAATGTACAATTATAGAAAGATGACTGAATGTCAACAGTGATAAAACTGTGGTTGTGTATATGAATGTGTATGTGCATGTGTGGGTGAGTGGGAGTGTGTGTGTGTGAGAGAGAGAAGACAGTTATGTGTTCATTTTGTGGCTAATAATATGGCCCAACTTTAAGTCTTGGGCTTATCTACTTGATGTTTTTATCAGTCTTACAAAAAATGATTCTGAGAAAACTTACTAAGATTGGTCTAAATTGATCCTCACAATTGTGATCCCTGTGCTATTCTCAGAGAAATCAGTTATCTGAACACCAGACTGGATTCAAGGAGCAAATGAAGAATGTGACGGAATTCCTCCTGTTTGGCCTGACACAGAACGCAGATGTACAGAAACTCTTGTTCGCTCTGTTTACCCTCCTCTACTTTCTCACTGTGGCAGGCAACCTACTCATCATTGTGACAGTCACCACTAGCAGAGCCTTAGGTTCCCCCATGTATTTATTCCTGTCTTTCTCGTCCTTCATAGACCACTGCTGCTCTTCTACCATGGCACCCCAAATGATATTTGACTTACGTGCTCAAAAGAAACCATCTCCTTCGGTGGGTATATGACTCAGCTCTTTGCAGAGCATTTCTTCAGAGGAGTTGAGATCATCTTGCTCACGGTGATGGCCTATGACCGCTTTGTGGCTATCTGCAAGCCCCTGCATACGCCATCACAATGAACAGGCAAGTGTGTGGCCTCCTGGTGGCCATGGCCTGGGCTGGAGGATTTCTTCATGCTCTGATTCAAATTCTTTTTATAGTCTGGTTGCCCTACTGTGGCCCCAGCATCATTGACCATTTCATCTGTGACCTTTTCCTTCTGCTGAAATTCTCCTGCATGGACACTCACATCTTTGGTCTTTTTGTTGCTGCCAACAGTGGGCTGATGTGTATGCTCATCTTTTCCATTGTTATCACCTCCTACGTGCTCATCCTTTGCTCTCTAAGAACACGCGGCAACACTGCAGAACAGCAGAGAGCGCTCTCCACTTGCGCCTCCCATGTTACTGCAGTGATCCTGTTCTTTGTACCCTGTACATTTGCGTACCTTCGGCCCACGATCACCTTCCCTATTGATAAAGCAGTGGCTGTGTTTTATACCATGGTAACACCCATATTAAACCCTTTCATCTACACCCTCAGAAACTCAGAGGTGAAAAATGCCATGAAGAAGCTCTGGAGCCAAAGAGTAACCTTGGGTAACAATTTTTGTGAGTAGACAAGATAAAACAAAATCTATTCATATCTTAAGAACAAGTGTGACTAATAGAAAGGATAATGATTTTGAAGTTAAAAGGTATGACTTTAAGGATATTATTCACCCCTTGCTTTCTGGACTCTTTAATGATTCATCTTTCATAAAATGTCACAATTTGATTAAATGATGACTAAAGTTCTTCAATTAGAAATTTCTTTGCTTCTACAAATTACTACTAATCAAGGGGACATTGTTTTTAAAAAATTATTACTTTTTAATTTTATTTTTTCAGGGTTTTTTTGTGTTTTGTTTTGTTTTGTTTTGTTTTTGCTACACTGAGTCTTTGTTGATGCACACGGGCTTTCTCTGGTAGCAGTGAGTGAGGGCTTCTCTCTAGTTGAGGTGCTTGGGCTTCTCACTGCAGCTGCTTCTCTAATTTCAGAGCACGGGCTTTAGGTGTGAGGGCTTCAGCAGTCGTGGTGCCTGGGCTTTTGTAGTTGTGGCACACGGGTTTAGTTGCTTCTCAGCATGTGGGATCTTCCCGGATCAGAGATTGAATCCATATCCCCTGCAGTGGCAGGTGGATTCTTAACTGCTGGACCACCAGGGAAGCCCCCAAAGGGGCATTGTTAATCAACTTAAAGAATCACAGAGGCTGGAAAAACTTTGAGTTACTGTATTCAGTAGAAGCACTCTCTGTAAAGCTTCAGATATAGAGTGTATAACCAATAGGCCAAATAATTAAAATATCTAAACAATAAGTCCTAACAACCAAATATTTTTTTAATGACGTTTTAGTCCAAAGTACTGTAGGCAAGGTAGAGCTATTATTGTGAGAGATAATGACCAATGAGAAAAGAATGAGTTTTGAGAAATGAGAGTGACATAAAGACAGGACTCATTTCAAAATTAGTACCAAGTGCTGCACAATTCCAGGGGCACCCTTTACAGTGTAATCTGGGCTCTTCTCAAAATGAATTATTTTCTATGTCTAAAGCTAAGAAAGGATATAAAATTCTTCCAGGCACAACTGTAGAGCCATCTTGCACACAATTTCCCAGGCAGTGTTTTATGGAGCACTGTTTTTGTAAAATATATTCAAAATACTTTTGGGGGGCGCCAATTTGTGCTTTAGCTAATGGATAGAGAAGTATCCAGTACAAACAAAAATTAACTTGGTGATAGGTGAGTAATCAAGTCAGAAAGTGTGCACATTCAAATTTGAATGGGAAATTTTAGACCAATTGCAAACCAATGAGATGGAAAATCATGTGAGATATAGACAGAGTGCAAGTTCAGGATTCATTTGTTGCACAGCAAAATGGTCCTATCCTGACTAGTTACATTGAACCATTTCATCTTTTAAAAGACTTATAAATATCAAGGAGAGAAAAGGTTTCCATCACTTTTGCAATTATCTTCATTCTCTAAGCACAGAATGAATAAATGTCCATCTTTACGGAACCAAGTCTAAATAGAGCATTTTCTTCAGTGTAATGCATTACATTAACTGAAGTTTCTAAACCAGAAATTCATACACCATCATGTCTTTCCCTCCACCAGAGATATAAGGCGATCTTGAAGAAAATTATTAACTAGCTATTGCTGCTCAGTCAGTCAGGTCTGACTATTTGTGAACCCAAGGGCTGACTGTAGCCCTCCAGGCTCCTCTGTCAGTGGGTTTTCCAGGTAAGAATACTTAAGTGGATGGCCATTTCTTCCTCCAGGGGATCTTCCCAACCCAGGGATCTAACCTGAGTCTCCTGCAGCTCCTGCATTGGCAGTCAGATTCTTTACCACTGAGCCACCTGGGAAGCCCATTATTAACTAGGAAGGAGCGCCAACAAAAATTTCATCTCTAACGTGAACCATGTCTTCAAAACTTGTTAAGCAAATGTTCTGGCTGTTCCAAACAGTTCCTTCTTCCAACACATTCTTTTTAGTATATGTTCTAAATTTTCACTGATTTCCTATAAACTTTATCCCCACAAAATGTCCATGTATCTCAGGAGGATGCTATGCTTCCCACTTCTCAGGAAAAACCAGGACCAAAACAGAATCTTTCTCTTAATCTCAAGCCTCCTCATCAATAATTGTATCCATATCACCTTTTAGCCCTCTGTTGCAAGCTATTAATAGATATGCAAGGGTTCCTATTTAGTTTTAATGTAGCTATGTGTGTTCTGCATGCAACTGCCTTCTCTCTTCTTAGAAATCTTAGTTTGTTAACTATCAAAATTTTAACCTTTGGTCATTAATCTTTATGCTCTAACCAAACCGCCATTCACATGCAATCTGGGGTCAAAACAAGGAAACAGTACCTTTGGCTCCAATCTATGTGATCACTTAAATCCCTTCTCAGTTATTCCTAACCTCATCCCTACTCTTCCTTCTCCCACCAAATTCTCATTATTAGCTTATTTCCCTTTCTAATAATCCTTCCTTCTATAAATTAGGAGACAAGCTCTTCCTATTGAATTCTCAATCTCTTTGCATGATTTCACCATTCTATCAACTACCAGATTACACTCAAATTGTCCTTGTCGTTTTTCAGTCACCAAGTCATGCCCCCCTCTTTGAGGCCCTATGGACTGACCTGAAGTATGCCTGGCCTCCTTGTCCCTCACTATCTCTCAGAGTGTCTCTGGGTCTTGATAAATCTAAGGGATTGGGTCCCAGAAGAAAAAAAATAAGAATGATAACAAAAGCAGTTTCCTTCTGATCTTCTCAAAATCAATGATCAATCAGAATTATAGTTATTCTGTGTCGTTACTAGGAAGTTCCCACTATGGGTCAGTCATCCTGTGTCTGTTGGCATCCTCCTCCCAGGACAAAACCCCAACCAACCAGTCAAGCTGATGGAATCCATGTTCTACATATGTGAATAAGTGTTTCTCTAAATTCCCAAGGACTCTGACATTTTCCCCAAAGACAGTTTTTCAATAGGGCATTGTTCTGTGGGTAGGGAGCATAACCATTCCTGCTCCTGATCAATTCCTTAGGTAGAGGAACAACCTGAACTCAAAATGCCCAGTTAATTACATCACTCCAGATAATTCCTGACAAGGTTGCAATCAACTCCACATCAGAGTCTGAAAAAGAGGAAACAGAAGCAAAGTTCTCCTACTTACAGTGCTTTTTTTCATTTTTGTACAGGGGTATTCTACAAAGAAGTTTGACTGAGTGTGATTTTCTCAGTCACTTCTGGACAGAAGCATAATCCTTTACTTTATGTCCTCAAGATTCCCCATCATAGAGTAGGAAGCAAACTGCTATTCTCCCAAACAGATTATGATATATTGACACCTGGATTGTCATGAAAAAAAAAGTTATATAATGATGACTAGGACGTAGGGGGGGGGAGGAATGATAAATTATTATTTAATGAATATGGAGTTTCAGTCTGAGAAGGTGAAACATTATGAAGATGATTGGTGAGGTGTTTGCACAACAATGTGAAGGTATTTAATGCCACTCAAGTGTGTACTTGGGTGTGAGAGTTGGACTGTGAAGAAGGCTGAGCGCCGAAGAATTGATGCTTTTGAACTGTGGTGTTGGAGAAGACTCTTGAGAGCCCCTTGGACTGCAAGGAGATCCAACCAGTCCATTCTAAAGAAGATAAGTCCTGAGTGTTCTTTGGAAGGACTGATGCTAAAGCTGAAACTCCAGTACTTTGGCCACCTCATGGGAAGAGTTGACTCATTGGAAAAGACTCTGATGCTGGGAGGGATTGGGGGCAGGAGGAGAAGGGGACAACAGAGGATGAGGTGGCTGGATGGCATCACTGACTCGATGGACGTGAGTCTGAGTGAACTCCGGGAGTTGGTGATGGACAGGGAGGCCTGGCGTGCTGCGATTCATGGGGTCGCAAAGAGTCGGACACTTTGCAACTGAACTGAACTGAAGTGTATACTTAAAATGGTAAATTTCATTCTATACATATTTTATGACAATTAAAAAAAAATCAGAGAGTGGGCCAGACTGAGAGTGAGGGTGACCGCTAACAGAAGCAACATCATTAACTGTCAAGAACATGAAAGCATTGCTTCTCTCTCTGCTCTGAATTTCAGGAATGCATCAGTTTGGTTTAAAGTTAAAGGTAGGTGAGAAAGAAAGATGACTCTGTGCAGTTCCAGCCAGCTCTTCACTCGAAGCTGAGGGAGAGAAGACTATAGTGGAGTGTCCTTTTTGTAGTTTCTTTTCTTTCCCTCTGGATGTCTCTATACACGAGTGCTTGGCTGAGCGTGACTTTTTTCAAAGTTTACTCTGAGAAAGCATGGAGAGCAGTAAAATCGCTATACATCCCAGTGGTTCCCTCTGTGTGTGGCAAAGCTACAAGCTCTATAGTACATCATGAGGCTGTCACCTAGGTACTCATCCCAGAGATAGTTTATATGTTCATGGCTTTTAAATTACTCGAGGTCTGGGAGCTGGGAACCTGCTAGTTAAGTCTCCTCGGTCAGTCACTAATAAACATGTCACAATGTCTGAGGGTAATCTGGCCCAGACTGGCATTTCTACTCTCAGGGTAACCATATAGTACCAAACACTCATGTTTTCAGAGAGAAATCCATTCTCTGAACTCTGACCTATGCCTAAAACCACCCCATATATCCTTTGGCAAGGTCACCAACGTCAAAATGAGCAACAAAATCCTAATATCAAGCTTTGCTCTTATCTTACCTAAGTTTCATTCTAAACTATAGCCAGAAGTGTGTGTGTGAGTCAGTCATGTCTGACTCTTTGTAACCTCATAGACTGTCACCCACAAGTCTCCTCTGTCCATGGAATTCTCCATGCAAGAATACTGGAGTGGATAGCCATTCCCTTCTCCAGGGGACCTTCCCAACCCAAGGATCAACAACATCTCCTGCATTGCAGGCAGATTCTTTACCACCTGAGCCACCAGGGAAGCCCATAGCCAGAAGTATATTTTTAACCAAAGCTCAACTGCATTTCTAAAGCTGGTCTCTAATGTTGTTTGTGAGAGTCAAACAGGAGCAAAAAAAAAGTCCGTGGCTGATGCTTTAGCAAAGATTCCAACAGAGCCAATTACTAATCCTCTGAGGACTTGGGAGATTGATGTATTACCAAACCCTGAGCTTTTTTGAAAGTCTATTTAAACATTTCTCTAGAGTCAATGAAGAAAGAATTACAAACAAGGGCCTTGAAGTAAATAACAGCCACAGAGCCATGCATCAACAAGGTGAAGATCTGTTTGGGAGACCCTGCTCCCAAGGTTAGTACGAGTTAGAAGAATGGATTAAATCAGGAATAAAAGGAGTTCAATCCCTGGGTTAGGAAGATCCCCTGGAGAAGGAAATGGCAACCCACTCTAGTATTCTTGTCTGGAGAATTCCACGGATAGAGGAGCCTGGTGGGCTACAATCCATGGGGCCGCAAAGAGTTGAACACAACTAAGTGACTAATACTTTCACTTTCACATACATTCCACAATTTCATATGCAAGTTTCTTCTTACTTTGAAGAATCAAATTTGAATAATTTGATGTATACATTTGAATAATATATGTTTTGAGGATGCATGTATAATCTCATAAGAATCCTGGAAAGTGAGTTAAAATTAAATCTGAAAGCTATCAAAGTTTCCTAATTCAAACAGCTTGTTTTCTGAGTAAATCCAGAAAATGGGAGAGTTGTCTAGAGACATAAGAATTCTACTGTCCTCCTTGTTAGTTGACAGTCTATTTGCAGCTGTGGGGCAAATGCCTGGTGGGAAGAAAGCGATGTCTGGATTTAATCTACAAACTGAGGAATCCACAACCAACTGATCCAAGTTAGTGATAGCTAATTCTCTTCCCCAAAATTTAAGATGGTTAACTTAGCCAATTTTATTTCACTGAAATAATATTTGTGGTTAGATTCTGTAAATTGAAACTTAGCCTTTCTCTCTAAAAATGAATTTGGACACAATGATGTGAAAATGTCAATAGAAAATACTGTATGGAATGTTCCCAGCCAAGATGCTGTTGAGAATCACTAAAGTCACTTTTACAAGATTGGGATTAACATTTATGTCTTAGCACCCCACTCCAGTACTCTTGCCTGGAAAATCCCATGGACGGAGGAGCCTGGTGGGCTGCAGTTCATGGGGTCGCACAGAGTCGGACACGACTGAAGCAACTTAGTAGTAGTAGTAAGTAGATTGATCCTGAAGATCTCTGTAATTATTAAAAATTATTTCCTCTTTTCATGATTTCCATGCCACCACATTGAAGTATTTGTGAGTTAAATCTTTGAAGAATGATTGGCCATCATTGGAGTCATGGAGAGAGAAAAACAGCTGAGGCATAAGCTTTCCTGAAAACTCTAAACTATCTTACTTCATCTTTATTGAAACCTCCAAGATCATGATGCTGAGTTCTGTGCCCAGAAATTTTTGAGGAAAAAAATATGTAGTTATGTTTTTGGCAAGCGTTAGGGAAAGAAGAGAGAAAGAAAGATAACGAATAAAATAGCTTATGATCTTGGTTACAACAATGTGTAGTCTATCTTGAAAACCTATATACAGTCTCACTCCCCAGGAAAAGAATGCATTCTTATATATATTCAATATTTTTACATTAATGTAAAAATGTAATGTAATTTAAGTAATGAAAATTTCAAGTTCATCTTAATTGATAAAAACTTATTCCAAAGGGGGAAATTGTATTATTTCAGGTGGTCCTGATATTTTTGTCTGGTCAATAGGAAACAGGAAAACTTCTTGACTTACATCATTTCATAGCAAAATGTGAGTAGGGTAATATAACTAATCCAGAGCATTATTCTATATGCAGTGAAAGAACAATTACACAGAAAGCTCATTTCAGAAATATTGAGGACTTTTCAGGGAACTTTGCACCACTTACATGTTCACATTCGAAGATGTGGAAAGAGTGAGCATAACTATCTTGTTGGGCCAGACACAACATCCAGGGTCGCTGAGTGAATGCTGCTCAAAGAGCTGTTATAAAGAGAGTTTCTTGGCATTTTGAACGACAAAAACTCCATCTGCAGCTCTGTCTGTGTGTGTGCATGTGTGTTAATTCAAAAAAAAAGGAATAACAGGTCACAGAACACAGCTGGTATAGAGTAAGGTTTGATTGGTACTTTTCATGTCTGATACAAAGTTAATTTTTAAAATATTGTGTCCATATACCTATGAATATTCATTTCAATAGACAAGCATTAATATAACTTTATAAAGAATTGTCAATGAAATCTGTCCCCCAGAGTAAAAAAAGGCTATCTGTGAGACATTCAGAGCTAAAAAGAAAATTTAGAAGTTAACTGCATGTCAATATTCATAAAAAATATCTTGCTTTTATTGTGGTATTTGTAAGGTATTGTCACAATATATTTAAATTATATGAATCAGGAGAGATTTAAACTCCTCCCATTCTTCTTTACAACTCTCTGTAAAATATCAGAGATAAGTGAAGGGAGTAGCTTCACCAGTCCCAGGGACCCAGGCTAAAGAGATGATGAAATTTTTTCCATAGAATTTAAAATATCATCACTCAGAAATATTGTAATCTTTCCAGATCAACTACGTGCGTACAACTCAAGATGAACTGAGGGAAAGGATGAGCAACATAACAGAAATCCTCCTACTGGGCCTGACCCAGAATCCAGGACTGCAGACACTCTTATTTGCTGTGTTTCTGATCGTCTACTTGATCACATTGGCAGGTAACCTGCTCATCTCCATCACCGTCTTCACCAGCCCAGCCCTCGGCTCTCCCATGTACTATTTTCTGTCCTATTTGTCCATGATAGATGCTTTCTACTCTTCCTCCACAGCACCCAAGTTGGTCTTTGACTTGGTCTCTGGAAAGAACACCATTTCCTTCAGTGGCTGCATGACTCAGGTCTTTGCTGAACATTTCTTTGCTGGAGCCGAGATTGTCTTGTTAACTGTCATGGCCTATGACCGCTATGTGGCCATCTGTAAGCCCCTGCACTACATGGCCATGATGAGTTGACCCGTGTGTGCTCTCCTGGTTGGAATGGCTGGGGCGTTAGGCTTTCTCCATGGAGGGATCCAGATTTTGTTCATGGTTCAGTTACCATTCTGTGGCCCCAATGTCATTGACCATTTTATGTGTGATTTAATACCTCTCCTGGAGCTAGCCTGCACAGACACTCACCCTCTGGGGCCCCTGATTTCTGCCAACAGTGGGTCACTGTGTCTGCTAACTTTCCTAATGTTGGTTGCTTCCTATGTTGTCATCCTGCGCTCCCTGAGGACTCACAGCTCTGAAGGGCGTCGCAAAGCCCTGTCCACCTGTGCCTCTCATGTCACAGTTGTCATCCTGTTCTTTGTACCTTCTTCGTTCCTCTACCTAAGACCCACGACCTCCTTCCCCATTGACAAAGCTGTGACTGTGTTTTGCACCATAGTAACTCCTATGCTGAACCCTTTAATCTACACCCTGAGAAATGCAGAAGTGAAAAATGTCATGAAGAAGCTCTGGGGACAAATAATGAAAACTAGTAATGAATAAATCTTGTGTGGAGTATTTAGGCAAGATTTCTCCCCTTCTTAATTGATTGAACTGGGATGATTCTTCTGTCTGGATCAATTTTCTCTAGGGGCTCATACATTGTAAGCCAGGGTTGATATTCAGAAGGCATAGTACACTCAGTGCTGAGAGCCCACGATAGTCTTAGGAGGTCATGAAATGTTTTAATTTCTTTTACAACAGAAAGAAAGAAATTAATATAATCTAAATGCAGCTTAGATTATAGTCATCTATACAACCATGCAGTCAGAAAAGATAATTTTTAACATTTTCATGGAGGAGAAGACCCAAGAGGAAGAAAGTACCAAAGGTCCACGAAAGTCATAATGTTGCCCTGAGTGTGGGTACGAAACAGATCAACAGCAATATTCTTGAACACTTGTTATACCCAGCACCATAGCTAGAATGAAGTTTTACTTTAAAAGAGGGAAGACAACTACAAATGAAAAAAGGACAGAACAGTAGGAAATAAGCTTTCAAAAAGTACATTTATACACTTTTTCTGATCTTTCTAAGTTTGAGAGGTTTATAAATAAAGACAGCAATAAAAAGAAATTTTTACTTATCACAATCCCAAACAGATGGCATTTGCACACAAAAGTACTTTTTGAAAATTACACTTCATCATTCCTTGTAGTATACAAGAGTTTACAAAAAGAATTAGAATTGGATGGCATAAAATAAACATAGTTGATAAAGTCCATAGAGCTAAGGCAGAAAATATCTATACATTAAAGTCTGGTTTTAGACACAGACAAAGGAAAAGAAGATTCTCAAGACAAAACAGTGGTTATAGGAAATTTCCAGTGATTTAAGAACAAGTCATGGAACTGTCATGGAACAGCACAAAATCACAAATCTGAGCTAGAGTAAAGAATCCATACCATGTACGTAATGAAATTCTAAGAGACTCAAAAATAGAGATTAAGAGCTTTGGACAAAGTAGGCTTAATTTCTCTTATTGTCTCCAGCATTAATTATTCGAGTAAATGTTAGCAAATTGTTTCATCTATTTTTTTCATCTTTAATAAAAAAAAAAAAAAGAATTTCCCAGGTGGCTCAGTAGTAAAGAATCTGCCTGCCAAGTAGGAGACACGGGTTCGATCCCTGGGTTTGGAAGATCCGCTGGAGAAGGAGGACTTGGCAGCTCACTCTAGTGTTCTTGCCTGAGAAATTCTATGGACTGAGAAGCTTGGTGGGCTACAGTCTGTGGGGCTGCAAAGAGTCAGGCACAACATCACAGCTAAGAAACAACAACAAATAGGAAAATAACATTACATGCTTCCTTAAATTGTGCAGATTAAATGATTTCAAGAGGAAAACTGAGTCAGCTAAAAATTAACAAAAATTGCTTAGACTTCGTTTCAACTTTCAGAGATTCCACAAGAGCATAAACTATGCTGGGGGCAGTGGTTCCTAACAGAGGAGCCCAAGAGCATCGCTACCATTATTCACTAACCAGGACAGCAGGGAGACCAAACGTCCATCCCAGCCTCACTTCACTCCAAAATGTGTCATCTCAGCCAATAAAAAGTTCTCTGAATGTTGAGAGCGAGTGCCTCACCAACTCCCTATTCTGGGATTAAACTCCATTTAAATATCTCTGTAGTGACAAATGGGAGAGCCGGTGGGATCAGCTATGAGATGTTTGAAAGTGAAAGTCACTCAGTCATGTCTGACTCTTTGAGATCCCATGGACTATACAGTTCATGGAATTCTCCAGGCCAGAATACTGGAGTGAGTAGCCAGTTTCCTCCTCCAGAGGATCTTCCCAACCCAGCAATCGAACCCGTGTGTCCCACATTGCAGGTGGCTTCTTTATCGGCTAAACCACCAGAGAAGCCCAAGAATACCAGAGTGGGGAGCCTATCCCTTCTCCAGTGGATCTTTCCAACCCAGGAATCAAACCGGGATCTCCTGCGTTGCAGGCGGATTCTTTACCAGCTGAGCTACGAGGGAAGCTTGAGCAGCATCTATTTCAGAAGCTCTCGCTGATAATGGATCCTTTTATCCTGTTTCCATCCTCTAGAAGAAAGAGAAAAAGGGAGCGCTCAGTTGGAAAGACGAAGAGATCAATTTCTGTACAGAGTTTGTGATTTATGGGGAAGACTTCAGAAACTTGTTTTCAGGAGGGTTCCCAACCAGGAATTTGAACATAAGGTGATGCCAGCATTGCATTTCTAATGTTCTTAAGATCTTATTGTCAGGTTAGCTCTCACTGTATTTATAAAGGCTTTAAACAACAGATACTTTGCCATAATCTCCTATGAGTGAGTATTTTGAAAAAAAAAAAAATATATATATATATATATATATATATATATATAAGCAACTGTGTATTTAAAAACTCAAAATTATCTTTTAAACATCTAGTGGTAGTTCCCAAGAAACATGGAATGTCACAGGATGATGTAGAAAGAAGGCTGATGATGGTGATGATGATACTGGTAACGCTGGTGACAATAGCTGTTTACTGAGCCCTTTCTGTGAATAAAGTCTTGACCTGAGCACTCATTCTGTGTGTTTGGGAGGCAACAGATTTCTGACCTTAATTTATGACTTTAAGTCTCAAGCCGAGAAAACCTCTGTCTAAAATATTTCTTTATTTGAACATAATGGTGAACCTACCCTTGCTGCTGCTGCTGCTAAGTCGCTTCAGTCGTGTCTGACTCTATGCGACCCCAGAGACGGCAGCCCACCAGGCTCCCCCGTCCCTGGGATTCTCCAGGCAAGAACACTGGAGTGGGGTGCCATTTCCTTCTCCAATGCATGAAAGTGAAAAGTGAAAGTGAAGTTGCTCAGTTGTGTCTGACTCTTATCGACCCCATGGACTGCAGCCCACTAGGCTCCTCCATCCATGGGATTTTCCAGGCAAGAGTACTGGAGTGGGGTGCCATTGCCTTCTCCGGAACCTACCCTTAGGATGGGGTAAACATCAAAAAATCAATGCTAGTGTAAAAAACATAATTATGACAGCTTTTTCTATTTGTGTGTTTACTCTGTGCAAGGAGCTTTTCTTTTGCTATTTAATTCTTATTAAAGCCCAGTAAGTACAGTAATTGGAGAAGGCAATGGCACCCCACTCCAGTACTCTTGCCTAGAAAATCCCATGGATGGAGGAGCATGGTAGGCTGCAGTCCATGGGGTCACTAAGAGTCGGACATGACTGAGCGACTTCACTTTCCCTTTTCACTTTCACGCATTGGAGAAGGAAATGGCAACCCACTCCAGTGTTCTTCCCTGGAGAATCCCAGGGATGGGGGAGCCTGGTGGGCTGCCGTCTATGGGGTCGCACAGAGTCGGACACGACTGAAGCGACTTAGCAGCAGCAGCAAGTACAGTAATATTGATATTTACCTAACATTGTTGTATGTAATATATGGCCTCCCCGATGGCTCAGTGATAAAGAATCGCATGTAATGCAGGAGACTTGGGTTCGATCCCTGGGTTGGGAAAATCCCCTGGAGAAAGAAATGGCAAACCACTCCAGTATTCCTGCCTGGAGAATTCCATAGACAGAGGACCTGTGGATTACAGTCCATGGGGTCGCAAAGAGTCAGACACAACTTAAGGAGTAAACGACAAAGGATACTATATGTGAAAGCGCCTAGGACCTGCACTTAGAACACGAAGATGATCAATAAATGCGATTAATTTTTGTCCTTGTTGTCCAGTCATCAATTTTCCTAAAGACACTAACCCTCCAATATCTGTTCCTGAAATATCCTAACTCCCTTTTCCTCCTGACAACTGGTGGACTCTCTCTAGATGCTAGAAGGACACTAGGCACTTTTAGGAAGTAAGGTGAAAGTCTCTTCCTTGTGAGACCAAAACTGCATTCAAAGGGACTAATTAATGATGGCACCACAGTGTTCTAACCTGTGAATGAGGCAAAAACCAAGCCCCAGAACCGTTTCAGCAAGTGATGCTGTGGGGAGAGGATTAGCCTTCAGAGAAACCTCGCAGTGATAATCGCATGTTATCACGCCCACCTTATAAGTCACCCTTTTCAGTGGCAAGGGAAAGATTTTCTGAGACCATGTTGATGAGCATTGTCAGTGGAAAGCAGAGACGACAAGCCAGCTATTTTGTTTTGAGGCTTTTCTCCCTAAGCTGAGCCACAGCATTTTTTTGGCTTCTCAATGATAGAGAAAGCAGATACTGGATTATCTACTATTATCTGTTATATACTGTTCTCTACTGATTGGTGGTGGTGACACTGGAAAGCACAGAGGAGTGCCGAGTGGCCTGGGTTCCAGCTGCGCCTCCACCACGGACCATCAGTCCAACTTTGGACCATCTGCTCCTCATCTGAGTCTTAAATCCACCACCTTTAATACAGAGACAACTGGAAAAGGTGATTTGTAATGCCGTAGGGTTTTTCAGGAAATAAGAGGGAAATGGATAATGGAACAAATTCTCCGCTGCTTGTGAATGAATGATGCCCTTTGGAATTTTCTCCTAATACTAGTCTAAGAAACTTGCAGCTCAGATGCATTCCTGCAATCAACAGCACATCCCCAGTGTGAGATCTGCCTAAATGAGAAAAGCAATTTTAATCTCACGCAGGAGTTTAGGCACATGAAACAGTGATATTTGGGTTGATATGCTTGGAGCTGGTCTAGGTGACCCTTCAATAACTCGCCCAGGTCCACTATTTCATGATGTTAGGATGTAAAAGAACAAAAACAAAGACAAAACTCCTGACGACATACTCGTGTCCTCAGATCCAGTGAATGTAACTTGCTGTCCATGGCATTGATGACAGTGACTTCAGCGATACCATTGCTGGAGTGGGTGTCATATCCAGGCTCTGTACAAACACTTGATATGCACTGTTTTCATGACTGCTGTTTGCAGACTCAGGGTGTAGCAGTACTCTTATTTTTCATTTTATAGATAAGAACACTGAGGCTTTGAGAAATTGCCCATGATTACAAGGAAAATAAATGGTACTGGGAATACTCAAACTTAAGTGAGTTTATGTGTCAGGATACTATGGTGAAGCCCACAGACTCTATAGCAGAACTGCCTGGGCCCAAGTCTTAACTCTGCAACTTATTGGCTGACTATGCTTCTGTAAGTTTCTAAATGTGTTTCTCACTTTCTTCCTCTGAAGAAATGAGAAGAAAAGTAATAATCTATCTTGTGGGGATAATGAGGATTAAATGAGCTTATATATTTAAAGCTCTTAGGACAGTGTTTGCAAAGACTAAGTGTTATACAGATGGCACTTATCACTGCTATTTGTGCTCTTGGCCATAATGTTCTCTTCTGAAAAGTTCATAATCAGATTTGTTTCCTGCATAAACTGCATTTGCCTGTGTAACCACGCTTAGAAAGAAAGTGTGCAGCTTCCTGATCAATACAAGAATCTTCTCTCCAGCACTTCTTATATTTGCATGTCTCTTCCTCTGACACTCAGTGACTCTCCTTTCATTCATATCATACTGAGCATAAAATCTTCAGCAAGTTGGGAGATTTAGTTACTTTAAGAAGATTTATGTTTCCAGGAAAATTCTGAAAGAGATGGGAATACCAGACCACCTGATCTGCTTCTTGAGAAATCTGTATGCAGGTCAGGAAGCAACAGTTAGAACTGGACATGGAACAACAGACTGGTTCGAAATAGGAAAAGGAGTACATCAAGGCTGTATATTGTCACCCTGTTTATTTAACTTATATGCAGAGTACATCATGAGAAGCGCTGGGCTGGAAGAAGCACAAGCTGGAATCAAGATTGCCAGGAGAAATATCAATAACCTCAGATATGCAGATGACACCACCCTTATGACAGAAAGTGAAGAGGAACTAAAAAGCCTCTTGATCAAAGTGAAAATGGAGACTGAAAAAGTTGGCTTAAAGCTCAACATTCAGAAAACGAAGATCATGGCATCTGACCCCATCACTTCATGGGGAAACAGTGGAAACAGTGTCAGATTTTATTTTTCTGGGCTCCAAAATCACTACAGATGGTGACTGCAGCCATGAAATTAAAAGACGCTTACTCCTTGGAAGGAAAGTTATGAGCAACCTAGATAGCATATTCAAAAGCAGAGACATTACTTTGCCAACAAAGGTCCGTCTAGTCAAGGCTATGGTTTTTCTTGTGGTCATGTATGGATGTGAGAGTTGGACTGTGAAGAAGGCTGAGAGCCAAAATATTGATGCTTTTGAACTGTGGTGTTGGAGAAGACTCTTGAGAGCCCCTTAGACTGCAAGGAGATCCAACCAGTCCATTCTGAAGGAGATCAGACCTGGGATTTCTTTGGAAGGAATGATGCTAACTAAAGCTGAAACTCCAGTACTTTGGCCACCTCATGTGAAGAGTTGACTCATTGGAAAAGACTCTGATGCTGGGAGGGATTGGGGCCAGGAGGAGAAGGGGGCGACAGAGGATGAGATGGCTGGATGGCATCACTGACTCGATGGACGTGAGTCTGAGTGAACTCCAGGAGTTGGTGATGGACAGGGAGGCCTGGCATGCTGCGATTCATGGGGTCACAAAGAGACGGACACGACTGAGCAACTGATCTGACCTGATCTGATCTGATGTTTCCAGGAAAATAATAGATGGTTGGTGGGTGCGATGAGTGACAGTTTTTGTTTAATCAAAACTTAGAATAGCGCAAACATTTCTTTAATGTAATTAGGAGAATAAAGCATGAGTAGCAATATTTTGTCAGATGAGATTCTAATTTACAAGGACATTGGTTAAGACAGAATATCTCTTCTTCCTCCTCCTGTAGCTTCCTTTATGTAGTGAATAGGCAGATAATCATTTAATAGAATCTTTCACTGCTGGTCACTTTTAATTTTTTAACTTTGACTCATCCCTGTCGATTGTAGAAGGACTGGAAGCCTTTAACTAGAAGGATTTCACCAAGTCCAGAGAAAGTAAAGCCCAGACATACATATAGTGTGTACAGCAAGGGGGAAGAGTAATTTAACTTCTTATACATGATACTGCCCGCAGCTCAGGCAGAAGTGGGAGCAAATGAACAAGGAGAAACAGAGAACTTGGGCGTCTCCAGCTGCAACCAAGTCAATGTCTCCCTACTCTACTTCAGTTTGCTTTGCATCAATTTCTGTTACTATTGGAAGCACAACAGAAAATGTAGCAAACCTCATTGCAAGGAAAAAGAGTTAATTCAAAGGGTATGAACTATGCATGCAGAGATTTCAGAAGATCCTAAGTATTCATGGGTTTCTTGAGAGCCATTGTATCCATGTGGAACCCTGCTGAAAACTGTCAGAGATGTTTTCTGGTCAAATTAGAAAATCGATGTCCACCAAATGTTCCATTTAACAAAATAAATTCTAGAAAATTGAATAATTATTTTCATATAATAACTTAGATATCTATTGCCCAGTGATGCTAAAGTTAACAGACATGCTTACATTTTGTGGTTAACAGGATGAATTGGTACACAAGTTTTGGAACAGAATGGGTTAAGAGGGATGAAGAGAAGTGGGTTTGGCTAAACGAAATCTTGTAACATTTTGTGTCTCTCTTGACTTTATAGGCAATGCTGTGCTTGCATCCTCGGTGTCCTTGGACTCTATGGAAATACCACACAACATCACAGAATTTTTCATGCTGGGACTTTCACAGAACCCAGAAGTGCAAAGAGCTCTCTTTGTGGCCTTTTTGACCATATACGGGATCACAGTCTGTGGCAATATTCTCATTGTGATCACCATCACCTGTAATCCCACGCTGGTTTCCCCTATGTATTTTTTCCTGGCCAACCTGTCCTTTATTGATACCTGTTATTCTTCTTCTATGGCCCCTAGACTCATAGCTGACTCCTTGTATGAGGGGAGAGCCATCTCCTATGAGGGTTGCATGGCTCAGCTCTTTGGAGCTCATTTTTTTGGAGGTGCTGAGATCATCCTGCTCACGGTGATGGCCTATGACTGCTACGTGGCCATCTGCAAGCCCCTGCACTACACGGCCGTCATGACCAGGCATCGCTGTGCCCTGCTGGTGGGGCTGGCTTGGCTGGGGGGCTTCCTGCATTCCCTGGTTCAGCTCCTGCTGGTCCTGCAGTTGCCCTTCTGCGGGCCTAACGTGATCAATCACTTTGTCTGTGACTTGTACCCCTTGCTGGAACTTGCCTGCACTGACACCTATGTCATCGGCCTGCTGGTGGTGGCCAACAGTGGCGTGATCTGCCTGTTGAACTTCCTCCTGCTGGCTGCCTCCTACCTGGTCATCCTGCGCTCCTTGAGGTCCCACAGCGCAGAGGGGAGGCGCAGGGCCCTCTCCACCTGCGGGGCCCACTTTACAGTTGTTGCCTTGTTCTTCGTGCCTTGTATGTTTACTTACATGCTGCCGTCATCTACTTTATCTATAGACAAAAACATGGCAGTATTTTATGGTATCCTGACTCCCATGTTGAATCCACTCATTTACACTCTGAGAAATGAAGAGGTAAAGAATGCCTTGACAAAGTTCTTCACACAGCAAGATCTTAAATGTAGCTAATAAGTTGGAAAGTAGGAAATAAAATGGCTTTATTTTGGAAAGTGGAACAAACCAAAACCTGTTACTTATTGCCATATACATCTTAATCCATCTTATCCATTCCTTCATCGTCACAGACTTCATTGATTTACTTAGACTTTCATATGAATTGCCTAATTTGATAATAAAACAACTATATGAAATGCATATGGCATGAATGATTATTATTCCTGTTTTAGAAATGAAGAAACCATATCTACAGATGTGGTTAATTGATTCATTAAAATTATCTAGCTTTGAACTGCCTGATACAAAACTCAGAATCAGTTATTTTTGATCCGTCTTACCGATCTTTAAATGGCAACCTATGCTGACATCATTGGAGTCTGTATGATAATCAGTTGAGTTATAGAAATGAGAGGCAAAACCCTTAAAGCAAATAACTTCACTCATCGCCATATGTAGTAGTCTGTGTGCATACAAGTCTGGCTTCTCTTCCTTCTCATCACCATTTATGGCATCAGCAGCACAGCTGCTACGATACAGCAGAGGGAAGGTCTCAGTTCTGGAGACAGATCAACCTGAGTTGAGTCTCAGTTCCCACACTTCTTCATGGCACAACTAGAGGCAAGTGGCAAAGCTTCATAAGCCTCTGGTGCTTGTCTTGAAAATAGACACAAACGTGTCCAAAGCAGTATCATAGGAATTAAATTAGACAATCTATGTAAAGTTTTTTATCCAATTTACGGCACATATGGCCCCCTAAATTTAGCTGCTATTTCTACTTCAACCTTCTGTAACCTTCCATAAAGAGGCTGCTTTCTTTCACTTTTCTATATCTATTTAAAGTTTGAAACACATACTTCATTTAGAACAGACTGGCTTATTTTTCTGCCAATGATGGAAATTGACGTTTCCTTATATATTTACTGACTCTGTTTCAAACTCTGAGGGATCCTAGTGTTCTGGAGTTTAAAACATGCATCCATATTCATTTTATTCCTTTCCTGGAATGAGAGAAATGAAACTCTGACCACATCCATCCCTATAATTTACAATAAGCTTATATCTTGTTTGACAAATGATTTGTAATTCACTGTGCCACAAATATCCATTTTTTACACTAAAAAAGGAAAAACCAAAAAACTAGAAATTAGTATGGAAAAATAATTTTCCTTCTACAGGTATTCAAAATCAGTCTCCAAGAACCATTAAGTTCAGAGATAATTAGGAAATAGTTATTGCTTTACCCTGAACTTCTATGCATAACAAAAACAACAGTTGCCGAATTCTTAGGCAAAATATTGTCTTTCTTAACTTTACCACATTTTGATGATGTAGTTAATAATAGCTAAGTATAGCAGACCTTGAGCCTTTACCAATTCATTTTTGCTGTTAGATTATAAAAATATAATTGAGCTAATTTTCCAATTAACTACAAAATATGAAATCATTGGGAGGGTTACTAAAAAGTTGCCAAGCCAGCTTCCCACAGTTAACTCTCAGGAAGCTTTCTAGAAAAGAATACTTTTGAAATTCAAAAAGCACTTTTATTTTTATTACAGTTAAAATAGCAAATAGCCAAAAGGACTGATGTAGTGCCCTCTTGTTTTTTGTTGTTCAAGTCGTGATTAACAGCAGCTCAACCATCTTACAAATACTGCTCATTTTTGAAAAATTTCAACCTGTTGGAATAAACACATCAGTAAATACCACCAGAAGTTTTCTAGATGACTCATAAATTATTGCTGATCTTGTTTACAAAGGAAGTGTTATCTCCAAGACTATGTAAAATATTTTTCCTCCTAAACACATATCTCTTTTAGAATTTAGAAAATAAGACTGGCAACACACACACATGTGTGTGTGTGTGTAAATCCACTTATAAGCCCACTACCTAAAGGTAATCACCATCAACAATTTGGTAACTATCCTTTTAATCATCATCATCTTTTTCTTCTCTTCCACTTATTCCTTCCGCTATTTCTACAAACTTGGTTAAGCTTCTACCATTCTAAAAGTTACTCTCTGGGACTAAATTGTTTCTTTGTTTAGTTTACAAGGCATCTTAGGCAAACAAGCATTTCTGATCCTCAGTTTGTGCATCCAGCAATGGGCAGTTTAGGGGACTTCCCTGAGGGTCCAGAGGCTAAGACTCCACGTTCCTATTGCAGGGAGCCAGATTCAGTCCCTGGTCAGGGAACTGAGATACCACAACAAAGCCTGAAAGCCACAGCTACTGAGCCCTAGGGCTCCAGTGCCCATAGGCCAGGACTAGAGAAGCCCACGTGCCTGAAGCAAGACCCAGTTCAGTTCAGTTCAGTCACTCAGTTGTGTACAACTCTTTGTGACCCCATGGATTGCAGTACGCCAGGCTTCCTTGTCCATCACCAACTCCCGGAGTTCACCCAAACTCATGTTTATAAGGTTGGTGATACCATCCAACCATCTTATCCTCTGTCATCCCTTTCTCCTCCTGCCCTCAATCTTTCCCAGCATCACGGTCTTTTCAAATGAGTCAGTTCTTCACATCAGGTGGCCAAAGTATTGGAGCTTCACCTTCAGCATCAGTCCTTCCAATGAACATTCAGGACTGATCTCCTTTAGGATGGACTGGTTGGATCTCCTTGCAGTCCAAGGGACTCTCAAGAGTCTTCTCCAACACCAGAGTTCAAAAGCATTAATTCTTCTGCACTCAGCTTTCTTTATAGTCCAACTCTCACATCCATACATGACTACTGGAAAACCATAGCTTTGAGCAGATGGACCTTTGTTGGCAAAGTAATGTCTCTACTTTTAAATATGCTGTCTTGGTTGGTCATAGCTTTTCTTCCAAGGAGGAAGCGTCTTTTAATTTCATGCCTGCAGTCACCATCTGCAGTGAATTTTGAGCCCCCAAAAATAAAGTCTGTCACTGTTTCCATTGTTTCCCCATCTATTTGCCATGAAGTGATGGGACCGTATGCCGTGATCTTAGTTTTCTGAGTGTTGAGTTTTAAGCCAAGTTTTTCACCCTCCTCTTTTGCCAAAATAAATATTTTTTAAATTTTTTAATTAAATTTAATTTTTAATTTTAAAAAAATTTTAAATTTTAATTAAAAAATTTAAAAAGCAGCACAATCTCATCCTTATGACCTTATGAAAGGAGATTGACTATGAAAAGCATTGTATCTGACAGGTGATAGGAGTCTAATGAGTTGTCAAAAATATACTTGTGGGAAAAAAAGAAAAAAAAAAAAAAACTGTATCTGGCATTATTATTCCACTGGTCATGGTTACATGTCTATTGCTCAGCTACTTAATAAAAAGTTTATCATCTCTCTTGAACTCCCCTACCTCAAGAAGAGTATTATTTTATTTATTTATATTTTTTTTTCTAATTTTATTTTATTTTTAAACTTTACATAATTGTATTAGTTTTGCCAAATATCAAAATGAATCCGCCACAGGTATACATGTGTTCCCCATCCTGAACTCTCCTCCCTCCTCCCTCCCCATACCATCCCTCTGGGTCGTCCCAGTGCACTAGCCCCAAGCATCCAGTATCGTGCATCGAACCTGGACTGGCAACTCGTTTCTTACATGATATTTTACATGTTTCAATGCCATTCTCCCAAATCTTCCCACCCTCTCCCTCTCCCACAGAGTCCATAAGACTGTTCTATACATCAGTGTCTCTTTTGCTGTCTCGTACACTGGGTTATTGTTACCATCTTTCTAAATTCCATATATATGCGTTAGTATACTGTATTTATGTTTTTCCTTCTGGCTTACTTCACTCTGTATAATAGGCTCCAGTTTCATCCACCTCATTAGAACTGATTCAAATGTATTCTTTTTAATGGCTGAGTAATACTCCATTGTGTATATGTACCACAGCTTTCTTATCCATTCATCTGCTGATGGACATCTAGGTTGCTTCCATGTCCTGGCTATTATAAACAGTGCTGCAATGAACATTGGGGTACACGTGTCTCTTTCCCTTCTGGTTTCCTCAGTGTGTATGCCTAGCAGTGGGATTGCTGGATCATAAGGCAGTTCTATTTCCAGTTTTTTAAGGAATCTCCACACTGTTCTCCATAGTGGCTGTACTAGTTTGCATTCCCACCAACAGTGTAAGAGGGTTCCCTTTTCTCCACACCCTCTCCAGCATTTATTATTTGTAGACTTTTGGATTGCAGCCATTCTGACTGGTGTGAAATGGTACCTCATAGTGGTTTTGATTTGCATTTCTCTGATAATGAGTGATGTTGAGCATCTTTTCATGTGTTTGTTAGCCATCTGTATGTCTTCTTTGGAGAAATGTCTATTTAGTTCTTTGGCCCATTTTTTGATTGGGTCGTTTATTTTTCTGGAGTTGAGCTGTAGGAGTTGCTTGTATATTTTTGAGATTAGTTGTTTGTCGGTTCTTCATTTGCTATTATTTTCTCCCATTCTGAAGGCTGTCTTTTCACCTTGCTAATAGTTTCCTTTGTTGTGCAGAAGCTTTTAAGTTTAATTAGGTCCCATTTGTTTATTTTTGCTTTTATTTCCAATATTCTGGGAGGTGGGTCATAGAGGATCCTGCTGTGATGTATGTCGGAGAGTGTTTTGCCTATGTTCTCCTCTAGGAGTTTTATAGTTTCTGGTCTTACGTTTAGATCTTTAATCCATTTTGAGTTTATTTTTGTGTATGGTGTTAGAAAGTGGTCTAGTTTCATTCTTTTACAAGTGGTTGACCAGATTTCCCAGCACCACTTGTTAAAGAGATTGTCTTTAATCCATTGTATATTCTTGCCTCCTTTGTCAAAGATAAGGTGTCCATATGTGCGTGGATTTATCTCTGGGCTTTCTATTTTATTCCATTGATCAATATTTCTGTCTTTGTGCCAGTACCATACTGTCTTGATAACTGTGGCTTTGTAGTAGAGCCTGAAGTCAGGTAGGTTGATTCCTCCAGTTCCATTCTTCTTTCTCAAGATCGCTTTGGCTATTCAAGGTTTTTTGTATTTCCATACAAATTGTGAAATTATTTGTTCTAGCTCTGTGAAGAATACTGTTGGTAGCTTGATAGGGATTGCATTGAATCTATAAATTGCTTTGGGTAGTATACTCATTTTCACTATATTGATTCTTCCAATCCATGAACATGGTATATTTCTCCATCTATTAGTGTCCTCTTTGATTTCTTTCACCAGTGTTTTATAGTTTTCTATATATAGGTCTTTAGTTTCTTTAGGTATATATTTTTAATGGACAACAGCAGAATGAATACATATTCATATCAAATATATTTGCTAATTTTAAAAAATTAACACAGGAAAGTACTACAGTATAAGCCAATTGTTATGTATAAACTAGTGCAGATGGAGAAGAAAATAATTTCAAAGGAATTTCCTATTACATGGGAATCAAAAAGTTTCGGAATCACCACCCAGTCACTAGCCAGTTCTTCTCAGACTCATGCATTTCAGGTCTGTTAAAAGAAAGTCCACTTTCCAATAGGTTAACACATGAAGGCCAAAGGTTTCAAGAAGAGAATTCTAAAGATTCAAGGGAAACATGAGAAATTTAGTTTATTGGCTGTTTATATTAGGGGGGTGCAAAATGGTTTTGGTAATGCACTAAGGCTGTGGGTCACATAGGCTTAGATTTAAATTCTCATTCAGCCAAACTTAAGACAACTGATCTCTAGCAATATAATTGACCTCTCTGACACTTTGTTCCCTAATTTATGAAATGGGAATATTAATATGACTGCAATTATTGGGCTGTAGTGAAAATTAAATAAAACAAATATAAACCACTTTGCACAGGGTGAAAACATAAGTAAGAAAAGCTGTCATAATTTTTACACTAGCATTGATTTATTTACATTCACACCATCCTTAACATAGGTTTACCATTATGTTCAGATGAAGAAATATTTAAGACAAAGATAAGTTCCACAGTTTGAGACAAATTAAAGAAAGACATAAATTAAGGTCACAAATCTGTTTCCTCCAAAACATATAAAATGAGTAAGTGCTCAGATGAAGACTTTATTCACAGAAAGGACTCAGTAAACAGCTATCATTATCATCACTATTATCCTTCCTTTTATATCATCCCGTTTCATTCCAGCTTTCTTGGAGACTACAACTAGATATTTAAAAGATATATGTGATTTTTTTTTAAACACACAGTTGCTTACATATATTTACAAAATGATCACTCATAGGAGGTTATGGCAAAATAAAATATCTATTTTTTTTATAGCAAACAGGGATTTTTTTTTATTGAAGGATCATTGCTTTACAGAATTTTGCTGTTTTCTGTCAAACCTCAACATGAATCAACCATAAGTATACATATATACCCTCCCTTTTGAATCTCCTTCCCCATCCCACCCCTCTAGGTTTAAAGCCTTTATACATACAGTGAGATCTAACCTGATAATAAAGTCCGAAGAACATGAGAAATGAAAAGCCAGCATCGCCTGATATTCAAATCCTTGGTTGAGAAATCTCATGAAAACAAGTTTCTGAGCTCTCCCTCAGAAATCGCAAGCTCTGTACAGAGATGGGCCTTTTGGTCTCTGGAACTGAGCTGTCCCTTATCCTCTTTCTTCCTGAGGACAGGATCAGGACAGGATCCTGGAACTGAGCTGTCCCTTCTTCTCTTTCTTCCTGAGGACAGGATCAGGACAGGATCCACCATCAGTGAGAGCTTCTGAAATAAGTGCTGCTCAAGTATCTCACAGCTGATTCCACCAGCTCTCCCACTTGTCACTGTAGAGATATTTAAGGGCATTTTAATCCCAGAATAGGGAGTAGGTGAGGGACTAGCTCTCAATATTCAGAGACCTGGCTCTGGCTTACATGACACATTTTGCAGTGAAGTGAGGCTGGGATGGACGTTTGGTCTCCCTGTGATTGTGGTTAGTGAATAACAGTACTGGTTTCTGGGCTCCTCCATCAGGAACCACTGTCCCCAACATCCCTTATGCTCTGGTGGCATCTCTGAAGGCTACGACAACTTCTGAGCAATTTTAGCCTTTCAGCAGACTCATTTTCCCAATTCAGTTATTTAATCCTCACCACTTAAGCAAGTGCATAATGTTAGTTCCCTTTTACAGATGAAAAAACAACAACAACAAAAAAAAGGCAGAGAGGTGAAGCAACTTGCTAACACTGACAAAGCTGATTCACGCTGTAGACGATGAGAAATCAAGAGTTTTTAAGCCAAAGCTCTTAGTTCTGATTTCAAAACAACTGACTGTTTCTAAATCTCTTAGAATTCCCTTACATTTATGGTACAGATTCTTTTCTATAACACAGATGTGTGATTGCTGCCAAGTTCTGGGCACACATTCTTGCACTTGGTCACTTGGTCATGTCCCACTCATTGTGACGCCATGGACTGTAGCCCACCAGGCTCCTCTGTCCATAGGATTTCCCAGACAGGAGTACTGCAGTGGGTTGCCTTTCCTTCTCCAAGGGATCTTTCTAACCAAGAACTGAATCCATGTTTTGGGCTTGGTAGACAGATTCTTTACTACTCCACCACCAGCAAAACCCTCTATGAGACACTTGTTCTTAAATCACTGGTGATTTCCCATAACAGTTGCTTCATTTTCAGAGTCTTCTTTTCCTTTTTTGGAGTCTTAAACTACTTTAATGTACAGGTATTTTCTGCCTTAACTGTACAGATTTTATAAATGATACTTCTTTTATGCTCGCCAATATTCTATTTCCAAGTCTTTTTGCGAACTATGGTACAATTTTTGAAAGCTACTTCTGTATGCAAATTCTCTCTTCTTGGGAATGTGATAAGTAAAAAGTTGGGTTTTTTAATTACTGTAGTGGGAGAACATTTATAAACCTCTCAAACCAAGGGTGATCAGAAAAAGTATACTTTGATAAATGTACTTTTAGAAGAGTTTCTTTACTGTTCTACATTTTTTTCATGTATAGTTGCTTTCCCTCTTTTAAAATAAAACCACTCTAGCTAAAGTGCTTGGTATAATGAGTGTTCAAGAATATTACTGTTGATCTGTTGCATACCCACAATCAGGGCAACATTATGACTTTTGTGAGCCCTTGGTACTTACATCCTTATAGACCATTTCCTCCATAAAATATTAAAAATCATATTTTCTGACTGCATTTTTATATAGATGACTATAATCCAAGTTGAATTTAAATTATATTAATTTTTTTCCTGCTGTTTTCAAAATAAAACATTTCAGGGGCTCTTAAAACTATTGGGGGCTGTAGGCACTGTGTCGACTATGCCTTAATGGATAGCAACCCTGGCTTACAATATATGAGCCCCTGAAAAAAAACTGATCCAGACTAATACAGGAAATAAATTTCTATAAAATATCACTAGTGTTTTTTTTTTAACCTGAATACTCCACACAAGGTTTATTCATCACTAGTTTTCATTATTTGTCCCCAGAGCTTCTTCATGACATTTTTCACTTCTGCATTTCTCAGGGTGTAGATTAAAGGGTTCAGCATAGGAGTTACTATGGTGCAAAACACAGTCACAGCTTTGTCAATGGAGAAGGAGGTCGTGGGTCTTAGGTAGAGGAACGAACAAGGTACAAAGAACAGGATGACAACTGTGACATGAGAGGCACAGGTGGACAGGGCTTTGCGACGCCCTTCAGAGCTGTGAGTCCTCAGGGAGCGCAGGATGACAACATAGGAAGCAACCAGCATTAGGAAAGTTAGCAGACACAGTGACCCACTGTTGGCAGAAATCAGGGGTCCCAGAGAGTGAGTGTCCATGCAGGCTAGCTCCAGGAGAGGTATTAAATCACACATAAAGTGGTCGATGACATTGGGGCCATAGAATGGTAACTGAACCATGAACAAAATCTGGATCCCTCCATGGAGACAGCCTAACGCCCCAGCCATTCCAACCAGGAGAGCACACACGGGTCGACTCATGACGGTCATGTAGTGCAGGGGCTTACAGATGGCCACATAGCGGTCATAGGCCATGACAGCCAACAAGACAATCTCGGCTCCAGCAAAGAAATGTTCAGCAAAGACCTGAGTCATGCAGCCACTGAAGGAAATGGTGTTCTTTCCAGAGACCGAGTCAAAGACCAACTTGGGTGCTATGGAGGAAGAGTAGAAAGCATCTATCATGGACAAATAGGACAGAAAATTGTACATGGGAGAGCCGAGGGCTGGGCTGGTGAAGACGGTGATGGAGATGAGCAGGTTACC
This sequence comes from Bos grunniens, assembly GCF_055505025.1. Taxonomy (NCBI): domain Eukaryota; kingdom Metazoa; phylum Chordata; class Mammalia; order Artiodactyla; family Bovidae; genus Bos; species Bos grunniens. The sequence goes on along the minus strand of NC_141179.1, from coordinate 78,639,181 downwards.
TGCCAATGTGATCAAGTAGATGATCAGAAACACAGCAAATAAGAGTGTCTGCAGTCCTGGATTCTGGGTCAGGCCCAGTAGGATGAATTCTGTTACATTGCTCATCCTCTCCATCAATTCATCTTGGTCCACCTGGAAAGATCACAATTTTTCTGAATGATGGCCTCAAATTCAATATAAAATAATTCATATGTACAGAATCAATCTATTTGGTGATACATAAATACTAAGACAGTTTTCTAAAGTGATTTGTAGTTTTCAACAGCGTCTTTTGGGGAACGTTGTTGCTGTTTGGTCACTAAGTCATGTCTGTCTGTTTTGTGACCCCATTAACTGTAGGCCACCAGGCTCCTTTGTCCATGGGCTTTCCCAGGCCAGAATACTGGAGTGGGTTGCCATTTCCTCTACAATGGATCTTCCCAACCCTGGGATCAAACCCATGTTTCCTGCATTGGCAGGCAGATTCATCTACCACTGAGCACCAAGGAAGCCTGTTGGGAACATTATAGTGTTTCTTATTGATATTTTCTCATCATTACATCCAAATTCATTCTTAGAAAGTTTAACCTTCACTACACATAATCTAACTACAACAATTATTTCAGTGAAACAAAATTGGCTAAATTAAGTTAACCTTTCTTAAATGGCAGAAAAAAGAATTAGTTATCACTAACCTGGACTGGTTAACTGGAGATTCCTCAGTTTTTAAATTAACCACAGTCATTGTTTTCTCCCCACCAGGCATTTGCCCCACAGCTGCAAATAGACTACGTGAACTATCAGGAGGAACACTGGAGTTCTTTGTCTCTAGACAACTCTCTCATTTTCGGGATTTACTCAGAAAATGAACTGTTAGTTAAGAAAGTGGTAGCTCTACGATTTAATTTTGACTCGACTCACTTTCTTGGCTTCTTGTGAGGTTATAAATGCATCTTCAGACATGCATTATAAACAATTCTTCAAATCAGGAAAAACTAGTATATGGAATTATAGAATGTATAAGTAAATCAAATCCATTTGATTGGACATGGTTTTCTCAAATCAATTCTGCCAAAGAGTCCTTGGGAGCAATGAGTCCCAAACAGATTTTCAGCTTGTTGATTTATGGCTCTGTGGTTATTTATTTCAAGGTCCTTCTTTGCAATTCTTTCTTCATTGACTGTAGAGAAGCGCTTAAATAGATTTTCACAAAGTGCAGGGTTTGGTACATTGACCTGTCAAGTCCTCAGAGGATTAGTAATTGGCCCTGTTGGAATCTTTACTGATGTGTTGCCAAGGACTTGCCTTTACCCCCATCTGGCTCCCACAAACAACATTTAGAGGCCAGAAATGCAGTTGAGCTGTGGTTAAACACATGCCTCTGGCTATAGTTAAGGCTGAGACTTGGTAAGGTAAGTGCAAACTTTGGTGACAGGGCCTTGTTCTTCATTTTGGCATTGATGATCCTGGCAGAGGATATATGGGGTAATTTTAGGCATAGGTCAGAGTTCAGAGAATAAATTTCTCTCTGAAAATATGAATGTTCTAAAGGGTATGGTTGCTCTGAGAATGGAAATGACAGTCTTCAAAGTTATGTGCCAGCTTATTCTGGGACACTGTGACATTTTTATAAATGATTCACTGAGGAGACTGAAATGACAGGAGTCCCAGTTCCCAAACACTGAGTAATTTAAAAGTCATAAACATATAAACTTCCTCTGGGATGAGTACCTAGGTGACAGAGTCTCATGGTTTCTGTGGTATTCTCATGGCATTCTCTCTACTCAGAGAGAGAATCATGGGAACTTACAGTAAATCCTAGGCCTTCACAGAGTAGCCATTGAGAAAATCACACCCAGCTAGTCTCTCATGAATAAAGATGTCCAGAGGCAGAGAATGGAAACACTACAGAAAGGAGGCTCCACCACTGTCTTCTGTCCCTCCGCTTCTGAAGTGATGAAGAGCCAGCTGGACCCCTGCACAGAATCACCTTTCTTTGTTATCAGCCTTTACCTTTATTTATTTTTTTTAATTTTATTTTATTTTTAAACTTTACATAATTGTATTAGTTTTGCCAAATATCAAAATGAATCCACCACAGGTATACATGTGTTCCCCATCCTGAACCCTCCTCCCTCCTCCCTCCCCATACCATCCCTCTGGGTCGTCCCAGTGCACTAGCCCCAAGCATCCAGTATCGTGCATCAAACCTGGACTGGCATCTCGTTTCATACATGATATTTTACACAGCCTTTACCTTTAAACCATATGAATGCATTCCTGAAGTTCAGAAGCCATGCACTCAAATCTGTCCACAACAGTTAACAACTTTGCTCCTGTTTGCTGCCAACCTCACTCAAAGTCTGTCCCTCCCCCTTGATTATTTTAGTCATACAATACACATAACGTGAAATTTACCATTTTAAGTGCACAGTTCAGTGGCATTTAATACATTTATTAATACGTTGTCATGTAAACATCTTCATAAGTTTTTCATCTTCTCAGATTGAAACTCCACATCCGTTAAATAATTGCTTCTCATTCCTGCCTTCCTCCAGCCCCTAGAAGCCATAATTTTGCTCTTTTTGTCTCTAAGAGTTTTATTATTTTATACAATTAAATAAATTGAATTATGCAGTATTTGTCCTTCTATCACTGACTTATTTTACTTATAATAATGACCTGAGTGTTCATCCATGTTGCTACAAATGGCAGGGTTTCCTTCTTTTTAGAGCCTGAATGATTTTCCACGTAAGTATGCACCACGTCAGAAAATCCATTCATCTACTGACGGACATTTAGGTTGTTTCCAAGTCCTGGCTGTTGTGAATAATGCTGACAGTGAAAAGTGAAAGTTGCTCAGTCATGTCTAACTCTTTGCAACCCCGTGGACTATACAGTAAATGGAATTCTCCAGGTCAGAATACTGGAGTGGGCAGCCTTTCCCTTCTCCAGGGGATCTTCCCAATCCAGGGATCAAACCCAGGACTCCCACATTGCAGGCAGATTCTTTACCAGCTGAGTCACCAGGGAAGCCCAAGAATACTGGAGTGGGTGGCCTATCCCTTCTCCAGCAGATCTTCCCCACCGAGGAATTGAACTGGGGTCTCCTGCATTGCAGATGGATTCTTTCCCAACTGAGCTATCAGGGAAGCATGAAAGTGAAAGTCGCTCAGTCGTGTCCAACTCTTTGAGACCCCATGGGCTATACAGTCCATGGAATTTTCCAGGTCATTACTGGAGTGGGCAGCCTTTCCTTTCTCCAGGGGATTTTCCCAGCCCAGGGATTGAACAATGCTGAAATGAGCTTAATAGTGCAAATACTTCCTTGAGATTCTAATTTAAATTGTTTTGAATAAATACCCAGAAGTGGGATTACAGGACATATGGTACTTCTAACTTTGATTTCTTGAGGAAACCCCATCCTGTTTTCCAAAGGGTCTGTACCAGTTTATATTCACATTGACAATAAGACAAAAGCCCCCATTTCTCCACATCCTTGCCAAACCTTTTGTTTTATATAATGCATGTTCTAACAGTGAGGGGATATCTCACTGTGGTTTGGATTTGCATTTCCCTGATGATTAATGTTGTTGAACATCTTTTCATATACTCGTTATTCATATGTATGTCTCTTTTGTAGAAAAACATATTCAAGTCCTTTGCCCATTTAAAAAATTAAACTATTTTTGAGCATGTGAACACTAGGTTAAAGTGAAAGTGAAATCACTCAGTTGTGTCCAACTTTTTGCAACCCCATGGACTGTAGCTTACCAGACTCCTCCGTCCATGGGATTTTCCAGGTAAGAATACTGGAGTAGGTTGCCATTTTTTCTCCAGGGGATCTTCCCAACCCAGGCATTGAACCTGGGTCTCCTGCATTGCAGGCAGACCCTGTACCCTTTGAGCCACCAGGGAAGCCCTTTAGGTACTAGATACCTAAGTTATTACATGAAAATAATAATTTAATTACCTAAAATTCATTTTGTTTCTACTGAATCAGAACATTTGGCAGACATTGATTCTTCTAGTTCAACCTGAGTACATCTCTGACAATTTTCAGCAGGGTTCCACATAGATACAATGGCCCTTGAGTAATGAATAGGGTTTCCTGAAATCTCTGTATGTATAGTCCATACTTTTTGAGTTAAATCTTTCTTCTGCTACGCAATGAGGTTTTCTACATGTTCTGTTGTGTTTCCAATAGTAACACAAATTAATGGAAAGTAAGCTGAAGTAGAATGGGGAGACAGTGACTTGGCCGTAGCTGGAGACTTGCCCAGCTTCTCCTTTACCCCCACTTGCTCGCTTACCCCCACTTCTGCCTGTGCTACAGACAGTATCATGAGTAAGAAGTTAAATTACTCTTTCCCCTGGCTTTATACATTATATATACTTCTGCGTTTTGCTTTCCTTCAACTTGGAGAAATCCTTCTAGTTAAAGGCTACCCATCCTTCTACAGTCTAAAGGGATGAATCAATGTTTAAAAAAAAAAAAAGAGTTTTGTGACTGTCAGTGAAAGATTCTATTAAATGACTATCTGCCTATTCACTTAAGGGAAGGAGGAAAAACCAATGCCCTGTCTTAAGCAATGTCCTTATAAATTAGAATCTCATCTGATAAAATACTCCTACCTACCCTTTATTCTCCTTATATTCAGGAAATGCCTGTGTTTATCTAAGTTTTAATAAAATAAAAACTGTCCCACCTACCAGTAGTCTACTATTTTCCTGGAAACATGAGTCTCCTTAAAGTAGCTAAATATCTCAACCTGCTGAGAATCTGATCAGTATGATGAGATGCTTGGATGGCATTGTCAACTTGGACATGAATTTGAGCAAAGTCCGGGAGTTGGTATGGGAACTCCCAGGGAAGCCTGGCATGTTGCAGTCTATGGGGTCTCAAAGAGTTAGACACAACTGAGCAACTGAACTAAGCTGAATGATAAGAAGTGGGGCCTCTCCAGCGGTTCAGTGGTAAAGAACCTGCCTGCCAATGCTGGAGATTTAAGAGGTGCAGGTTCAATCCCTGGGTGGGGAAGATCCCCTGAAGGAGAAAATGGCACCCCACTCCAATATTCTCGCCTGGATAATCCCATGAAAGAGGAGCTTGGCTGGCCACAGTCCATAGGGTTGCAAGTGTCAGACACGACTGAGTGTCTGAGAAGTGGAGCAGTGTGCTGATACCAGATCAATGCTCGATAAACCATACACCATGTAGGGGTATATGTGTTAGGGCTGCAAGTGTGTGTGGTCACATGTGCACACTGGACATTTGTTTCAGAATTTCACACCACATTACAGTTAGTATACAATCATGCTTATGTTTTAGTGTATAAACCTATTCTATACACTTCCATGACTTTAGTTCAGTCAACCTTAATTGTAGTCCCTGTTTTCTCAAAGTCCCATCACACTATGGATTCTAATATCACTGTCAGTATAAATCAGGTGCAGGTGAATCATCAATAGCTGTTGTGATCAGTACTCTGATGCGCAGTTGGAGGACCAGGTTAGTAACATTTCAATAAGGAGATTTTTATCGTGACTGAGGAAGGCTCCATCTCAAATACAAGTTGGGAAGAGAAATGTGGTGCTTCCATGCTCTGCGGTTTAGGACAAACTTAAGAATTAAAACCATGAAGGGGCATATACTCACTTGCATGGTCAACAACATAGGATATGGATATACTAGGCATAATTTCAAACTTTCAAATCAGCTTTATTCTGAAATTTTTTGATGATTTCTCAACTTTCACAATGACAGTAAGAATTCTTCTCTGAGAGTGACTGGTCATTTCTTTCCCTAGGTTCCTGTATCCTCCATCCACAATTGCTCATTTTTTCCAGAGATTTTTCAAGGCATTTTTCACCTCTGCATTTCTCAGGGTATAAATCAGGGGGTTGAACATGGGTGTCAAAATACAGTAAAACACAGCCACTATTTTGTCAATGGACAAAGTAGATGACGGCCGCATGTAAATAAATATACAGGGCATGAAGAACAAAGCAACAACCGTGAAGTGGGCCCTGCAGGTGGAGAGGGCCCTGCGCCTCCCCTCTGCGCTGTGGGACCTCAAGGAGCGCAGGATGACCAGGTAGGAGGCAGCCAGCAGGAGGAAGTTCAACAGGCAGATCACGCCACTGTTGGCCACCACCAGCAGGCCGATGACATAGGTGTTGGTGCAGGCAAGTTCCAGCAAGGGGTACAAGTCACAGACAAAGTGATTGATCACGTTAGGCCCGCAGAAGGGCAACTGCAGGACCAGCAGGAGCTGAACCAGGGAATGCAGGAAGCCCCCCAGCCAAGCCAGCCCCACCAGCAGGGCACAGAGATGCCTGGTCATGATGGCCGTGTAGTGCAGGGGCTTGCAGATGGCCACGTAGCGGTCATAGGCCATCACCGTGAGCAGGATGATCTCAGTCCCTCCCAGTAAATGGGCAACAAAGAATTGAGCCAGGCAGCCGTCAAAAGTGATGGCTCTCCCCTCATACAAGGAGTCAGCAACAAGTTTGGGAGTCATACATGAGGAATAGCAAGTATCAATAAAGGACAAACAGGAGAGGAAAAAGTACATAGGTGAGCCCAAGGTGGGGCTGAAGACAATGGTGATCATGATAAGCAGGTTGCCTCCAACAGAGACCAGGTAGACAATCAAAAAGAACACAAGCAAAACCCTCTGCACCTTGGGGTTTTGTGAGAGTCCCAGCATGAAAAACTCCGTGACATTTCTTGGACTATCCATGAATCGTGAGCTGCCACAAGAACTTGGGTGAAGAGGTTTACCAAGAAAAAATTGTTACTACCTCTTATAAGACATTTCAAAAATAAAAAATGGGGGAATTCAATGTGCAATACAATTAAACCAAATCCTGAATCCCAAAGCAAAAACATACATATTATTTTCTGCACTTCAAATCAGTAATTTTCCCAAAGTTCAAAGCTAAATCATAGACAAAATAACTCTGCAAAATATTACACCTCTTGCTTTGTAACCATTAAGAATAAATTCTCATTTTTTTAGATTGATATCTTCAAGGAGTCTTTTATAATAAAAATTATATATATATATACATATATATATATATATACATATATAAGTTCATTAAAAATAGCCAGTTATGGGAAAATAATTTTCCTAAATATTTTTCATACCCACACTTCCAACTCCCCATTGTACTGTTCAATGCACCTGGTTATCTTCTATATTTCCTCCACCATCCACTATAACCATGGAAATCATCCTTGACTTTTCCCTTTACTAGTCCATCTTATAATACCAAAATGAATCACTGCAACTTTTCAAATCTTATTCCTTAAACTTCATCCATTCTTCCATTCATTTATTCCTTCATTTATTTATTCCATAAACATTTTTGAGTACCTACCACACTATGGGCTTTCCTAGTGGCTCAGACAGTAAAGAATCTGCCTGCAATGAGGAGACCCAGGTTCAATCCCTGGGTTGGGAAGATTCCCTGGAGAAGGGAATGGCTGCCCCACTCCAGTATTCTTGCCTAGAGAATCCATGGACATAACAGCCTGGCGGGTTCTCAAAGGGTCAAACACACCTGAGTAACAAACGCTTTCACTTCACTTTCGCCATACCCAACCATAGTGCTCAGCACTAGATTTAGACTAATTAGCAAAGTAAGTTGATGGCTGCTACAATAACATCATAGCTGGTGTCTCCGTCATCTTCCTCACCCAGACACCTGCTCAGTGTCCACACTTCAATCACAATGATATTTATAAAACATAATCATTCAATCATGTCATTATCCAGTTTAAAATTCTTCAAAGACTCCTCTTTATATTCAAGATAAAATCCAAGCATTTTAGTCTCATTACAAGTCCCTGGACCCTGAAAACCCATCCATGTTATCCTTCAGCTCCCCTCCCTGTTCACTACTGTGGACTACCCTAAATTTCTGACCAGGGGGGAGGAGCCAAGATGGCGGAGGAGTAGGACGGGGAGAACACTTTCTCCCCCACAAATTCATCAAAAGAGCATTTAAACGTCGAGTAAATTCCACAAAACAACTTCTGAATGCCGGCAGAGGACATCAGGCACCCAGAAAAGCAACCCAACTCTTCGAAAGGAGCGCGACTGAACAAGCCTAAAAAAAAAAAAAGTGTCCTCCACCGTGCCCTTTGAGTCAGGGCGGAAACCAGATACTGAAGAGACTAGCAAACAGAAGAAGATATAACAGAGGGAAACGCCTTGGAAGCTACAGGCAATAGATCAAAACCCTGGGGTTACTACGGACTACATAGGAAGGGGCCTATAGATCTTAAGAAATATAAATCTGACCAAGGAACTAGCCAAAAATGAACTGAACCCACAACACCCACACAAAAAAAAACAAAAAAGTCCTAGATATATTTTTATTATTTTTACGATCATTCTTTCTTTTTTTTTTTTAATTAAAAAAAAAAAATTTTAAGTCCTCTATTGTTCCTTTAATTTTCACTTTTATAACCTATTACTTTGCAAAAAAAAAAAAAAGGAAAAAAAAAAAAAAGACCCTATTTTTTTCTTCTTCAGCAAACTTCATATATATATATTTTATAATTTTTTGACCTTGGTTTTTTTGTTGTTGTTGTTTTTGTTTTTTTCTTCTTTTCTTTAACATTGTATTTTTGAAATTCCAAACTCTACTCTAGATTTTTAATTTTCGCTTTTTGGTATATGTTATCGATTTTGTACCTATAGTTTTTTTTTATATAATTTCTGTGACTTTTTTTTTTTTCTTCTTCTCTGTTTCTTTCTCTTCTTCTTTTATATAACATTGTATATATGAAATTCCAAACTTTTCTCTAGATTTTTAATTTATGCTTTTTGGTATTTGATATCAGTTTTGTACCTGTATTTTCTTTATAATTTTTGTGACATTGTTCGTATTTGTTTGTTTGTTTTCTCTCTTTATTTTTCTTCTTTTCTTTTCTTTTTTTTTTAACATTGTATTTTTGAAATTCCAAACTCTACTCTAGATTTTTAATTTTTGCTTTCTGGTATTAGTTATCAATTTTGTACCTGTACTTTCTTTATAATTTTCGCGACCTTGTTTGTTTTTGTTTGTTCGTTCTTTCTCTCTTTCTTTTCCTTCTTCTTTTCTTTAACGTCGTATTTTTGAAATTCCAAACTCTACTCTAGATTTTTAATTTTCGCTTTCTGGTATTAGTTATCAATTTTGTACCTGTACCTTCTTTATAATTTTCGCGACCTTGTTTGTTTTTGTTTGTTCGTTCTTTCTCTCTTTCTTTTCCTTCTTCTTTTCTTTAACGTCGTATTTTTGAAATTCCAAACTCTACTCTAGATTTTTAATTTTTGCTTTTATGTATTTGTTACCAATTTTGTACCTTTAAGGACCCAATCTTCAGGACCCATTTTTCACTAGGGAGTGAGATTACTGGCTTGACTGCTCTCTCTCCCCTTGGACCCTCCTTTTTCTCCACCAGGTCGCCTGTGTCTCCTCCCTAACCCCTCTCTACTCTACCCAACTCTGTGAATTTCTGTGTGTTCCAGACGGTGGAGAACACTTAGGGAACTGATTACTGGCTGGATCTGTCTCCCTCCTTTTCATTCCCCCCTTTTATCCTTCTGGCCACCTCTGTTACCTTCCTCCTTCTTCTCTTCTCTGTATAACCCCGTGAACATCTCTGAGTGGTCCAGTTGTGGAGTGCACATAAGGAAGTGACAACTGGCTAGCCCACTCTCTCCACTATTGATTCACCTCATCTCATCTGGGTCACCTCTAACTCCCTCCTCCCTCTTCTCTTCTCCATGTAACCCTGTGAACCTCTCTGAGTGACCCTCACTGTAGAGAAACTTATCATCTTTAATGTAGATGTTTTATCAATGGTGCTGTATAGAAGGAGAAGTTTTGAAACTACTGTAAAAATAAGACCGATAATCGGAAGCAGGAGACTTAAGTCCAAACCCTGACTCCAGGGAACTCCTGACTCCAAGGAACATTCATTGACAGGAGCTCATCAAATGCCTCCATACCGACACTGAAACCAAGCACCACACAAGGGCCAATAAGTTCCAGGGCAAGACATACCAAGCAAATTCTCCAGCAACAAAGGAACACAGCCCTGAGCTTCAAGATACAGGCTGCCCAAAGTCACCCCAAAACTATAGACATCTCATAACTCACTACTGGACATTTCATTGCACTCCAGAGAGAAGAAATACAGCTCCACCCACCAGAACACCGACACAAGCTTCCCTAACCAGGAAACCTTGACAAGCCACCTGTACAAACCCACACACAGTGAGGAAACGCCACAATAAAGAGAACTCCACAAACTGCCAGAATACAGAAAGGACTCCCAAACTCAGCAATTTAAACAAGATGAAGAGACAGAGGAATACTCAGCAGATAAAGGAACAGGATAAATGCCCACCAAACCAAACAAAAGAGGAAGAGATAGGGAATCTACCTGATAAAGAATTCTGAATAATGATAGTGAAATTGATCCAAAATCTTGAAACTAAAATGGAATCACAGATAAATAGCCTGGAGACAAGGATTGAGAAGATGCAAGAAAGGTTTAACAAGGACCTAGAAGAAATAAAAGAGAGTCAATATATAATGAATAATGCAATAAGTGAAATTAAAAACACTCTGGAGGCAACAAATAGTAGAATAACAGAGGCAGAAGACAGGATTAGTGAATTAGAAGATAGAATGGTAGAAATAAATGAATCAGAGAGGATAAAAGAAAAACGAATTAAAAGAAATGAGGACAATCTCAGAGACCTCCAGGACAATATTAAACGCTACAACATTCGAATCATAGGGGTTCCAGAAGAAGAAGACAAAAAGAAAGACCATGAGAAAATACTTGAGGAGATAATAGTGGAAAACTTCCCTAAAATGGGGAAGGAAATAATCACCCAAGTCCAAGAAACCCAGAGAGTACCAAACAGGATAAACCCAAGGAGAAACACCCCAAGACACATATTAATCAAATTAACAAAGATCAAACACAAAGAACAAATATTAAAAGCAGCAAGGGAAAAACAACAAATAACACACAAGGGAATTCCCATAAGGATAACAGCTGATCTTTCAATAGAAACTCTTCAAGCCAGGAGGGAATGGCAAGACATACTTAAAATGATGAAAGAAAATAACCTACAGCCCAGATTATTGTACCCAGCAAGGATCTCATTCAAGTATGAAGGAGAAATCAAAAGCTTTTCAGACAAGCAAAAGCTGAGAGAATTCAGCACCACCAAACCAGCTCTCCAACAAATACTAAAGGATATTCTCTAGACAGGAAACACAAAAACGGTGTATAAACTCGAACCCAAAACAATAAAGTAAATGGCAACGGGATCATACTTATCAGTAATTACCTTAAATGTAAATAAATGGGTTGAATGCCCCAACCAAAAGACAAAAACTGGCTGAATGGATACAAAAACAAGACCCCTACATATGTTGTCTACAGGAGACCCACTCAAAACAGGGGACACATACAGACTGAAAGTGAAGGGCTGGAAAAAGATTTTCCATGCAAATAGAGACCAAAAGAAAGCAGGACTAGCAATACTCATATCAGATAAAATAGACTTTAAAACAAAGGCTGTGAAAAGAGACAAAGAAGGTCACTACATAATGATCAAAGGATCAATCCAAGAAGAAGATATAACAATTATAAATATATATGCACCCAACACGGGAGCACCACAGTACGTAAGACAAATGCTAACAAGTATGAAAGGAGAAATTAACAATAACACAATAATAGTGGGAGACTTTAATACCCCACTTACACCTATGGATAGATCAACTAAACAGAAAATTAACAAGGAAACACAAACTTTAAATGATACAATAGACCAGTTAGACCTAATTGATATCTATAGGTCATTTCATCCCAAAACAATGAATTTCACCTTTTTCTCAAGCGCACATGGAACCTTCTCCAGGATAGATCACATGCTGGGCCATAAAGCTAGCCTTGGTAAATTCAAAAAAATAGAAATCATTCCAAGCATTTTTTCTGACCACAATGCAGTAAGATTAGATCTCAATTACAGGAGAAAAACTATTAAAAATTCCAACATATGGAGGCTGAACAACACGCTGCTGAATAACCAACAAATCACAGAAGAAATCAAAAAAGAAATCAAAATTTGCATAGAAACGAATGAAAATGAAAACACAACAACCCAAAACCTGTGGGACACGGTAAAAGCAGTCCTAAGGGGAAAGTTCATAGCAATACAGGCACACCTCAAGAAACAAGAAAAAAGTCAAATAAATAACCTAACTCTACACCTAAAGCAACTAGAAAAGGAAGAAATGAAGAACCCCAGGGTGAGTAGAAGGAAAGAAATCTTAAAAATTAGAGCAGAAATAAATGCAAAAGAAACAAAAGAGACCATAGCAAAAATCAACAAAACCAAAAGCTGGTTCTTTGAAAGGATAAATAAAATTGACAAACCATTAGCCAGACTCATCAAGAAACAAAGGGAGAAAAATCAAATCAACAAAATTAGAAACGAAAATGGAGAGATCACAACAGACAACACAGAAATACAAAGGATCATAAGAGACTACTATCAACAATTATATGCCAATAAAATGGACAACGTGGAAGAAATGGACAAATTCTTAGAAAAGTACAACTTTCCAAAACTGGACCAGGAAGAAATAGAAAATCTTAACAGACCCATCACAAGCATGGAAATTGAAACTGTAATCAAAAATCTTCCAGCAAACAAAAGCCCCGGTCCAGACGGCTTCACAGCTGAATTCTACCAAAAATTTAGAGAAGAGCTGACACCTATCCTGCTCAAACTCTTCCAGAAAATTGCAGAGGAAGGTAAACTTCCAAACTCATTCTATGAGGCCACCATCACCCTAATACCAAAACCTGACAAAGATCCCACAAAAAAAGAAAACTACAGGCCAATATCACTGATGAACATAGATGCAAAAATCCTTAACAAAATTCTAGCAATCAGAATCCAACAACACATTAAAAAGATCATACACCATGATCAAGTGGGCTTTATCCCAGGGATGCAAGGATTCTTCAATATCTGCAAATCAATCAATGTAATACACCACATTAACAAATTGAAAAATAAAAACCATATGATTATCTCAATAGATGCAGAGAAAGCCTTTGACAAAATTCAACATCCATTTATGATAAAAACTCTCCAGAAAGCAGAATAGAAGGAACATACCTCAACATAATAAAAGCTATATATGACAAACCCACAGCAAACATTATCCTCAATGGTGAAAAATTGAAAGCATTTCCTCTAAAGTCAGGAACAAGACAAGGGTGCCCACTTTCACCATTACTATTCAACATAGTTTTGGAAGTTTTGGCCACAGCAATCAGAGCAGAAAAAGAAATAAAAGGAATCCAAATTGGAAAAGAAGAAGTAAAACTCTCACTGTTTGCAGATGACATGATCCTCTACATAGAAAACCCTAAAGGCTCCACCAGAAAATTACTAGAACTAATCAATGACTACAGTAAAGTTGCAGGATATAAAATCAACACACAGAAATCCCTTGCATTCCTATACACTAATAATGAGAAAACAGAAAGAGAAATTAAGGAAACAATTCCATTCACCATTGCAACGGAAAGAATAAAATACTTAGGAATATATCTACCTAAAGAAACTAAAGACCTATATATAGAAAACTATAAAACACTGGTGAAAGAAATCAAAGAGGACACTAATAGATGGAGAAATATACCATGTTCATGGATTGGAAGAATCAATATAGTGAAAATGAGTATACTACCCAAAGCAATTTATAGATTCAACGCAATCCCTATCAAGCTACCAACAGTATTCTTCACAGAGCTAGAACAAATAATTTCACAATTTGTATGGAAATACAAAAAACCTCGAATAGCCAAAGCGATCTTGAGAAAGAAGAATGGAACTGGAGGAATCAACCTACCTGACTTCAGGCTCTACTACAAAGCCACAGTTATCAAGACAGTATGGTACTGGCACAAAGACAGAAATATTGATCAATGGAATAAAATAGAAAGCCCAGAGATAAATCCACGCACATATGGACACCTTATCTTCGACAAAGGAGGCAAGAATATACAATGGATTAAAGACAATCTCTTTAACAAGTGGTGCTGGGAAATCTGGTCAACCACTTGTAAAAGAATGAAACTGGACCACTTTCTAACACCATACACAAAAATAAACTCAAAATGGATTAAAGATCTAAACGTAAGACAAGAAACTATAAAACTCCTAGAGGAGAACATAGGCAAAACACTCTCCGACATACATCACAGCAGGATCCTCTATGACCCACCTCCCAGAATATTGGAAATAAAAGCAAAAATAAACAAATGGGACCTAATTAAACTTAAAAGCTTCTGCACATCAAAGGAAACTATTAGCAAGGTGAAAAGACAGCCTTCAGAATGGGAGAAAATAATAGCAAATGAAGAACCGACAAACAACTAATCTCAAAAATATACAAGCAACTCCTACAGCTCAACTCCAGAAAAATAAACGACCCAATCAAAAAATGGGCCAAAGAACTAAATAGACATTTCTCCAAAAAAGACATACAGATGGCTAACAAACACATGAAAAGATGCTCAACATCACTCATTATCAGAGAAATGCAAATCAAAACCACTATGAGGTACCATTTCACACCAGTCAGAATGGCTGTGATCCAAAAGTCTACAAATAATAAATGCTGGAGAGGGTGTGGAGAAAAGGGAACCCTCTTACATTGTTGGTGGGAATGCAAACTAGTACAGCCACTATGGAGAACAGTGTGGAGATTCCTTAAAAAACTGGAAATAGAACTGCCATATGATCCAGCAATCCCACTGCTGGGCATACACACTGAGGAAACCAGAAGGGAAAGAGACACGTCTACCCCAATGTTCATCGCAGCACTGTTTATAATAGCCAGGACATGGAAGCAACCTAGATGTCCATCAGCAGATGAATGGATAAGAAAGCTGTGGTACATATACACAATGGAGTATTACTCAGCCATTAAAAAGAATACATTTGAATCAGTTCTAATGAGGTGGATGAAACTGGAGCCTATTATACAGAGTGAAGTAAGCCAGAAGGAAAAACATAAATACAGTATACTAACGCATATATATGGAATTTAGAAAGATGGTAACAATAAGCCAGTGTACGAGACAGCAAAAGAGACACTGATGTATAGAACAGTCTTATGGACTCTGTGGGAGAGGGAGAGGGTGGGAAGATTTGGGAGAATGGCAATGAAACATGTAAAATATCATGTAGGAAACGAGTTGCCAGTCCAGGTGGTGCACTGGGACGGCCCAGAGGGATGGTATGGGGAGGGAGGAGGGAGGAGGGTTCGGGATGGGGAACACATGTATACCTGTGGCGGATTCATTTTGATATTTGGCAAAACTAATACAATTATGTAAAGTTTAAAAATAAAATAAAATTAGAGGAAAAAAAAATAAATAAATAAATTTCTGACCAAGTCATGCTCATTCACACCTCATTGCCTTCCACATGTTATTCCATCACCCCACCTACTGCCCCATCCTACATACCCATTCCCATTTCTACTGACTGACTCTTAAACATCCTTCAAAATTTCCACAAGGAAAATGGTCTCTTCCCTCACCTTAGTCTAGATTATAAGAACTTCCACTGTCCACCTATACCATCTCCATCCTGGACTTTTGCACACTATGCTGTGTTGGTTTTCCTCTATCTTCCCACCCTACATTAGGAGCAGCTCAAAAGCAGGAATTTTTTGTGCTAAGAATCTCATTGCCACACCTGGAGCAGTGTTCAATGAATAGCTGTTGAATGACTAAAAATCTAAAACCAAAAAATATAGGAAACTTACAATACCTGGACCTAAGAAGGTTGATAGTTTCCTATTAGAATTTCTGTTACATTCTAACACAGCAGGGTGACAGAACCAATAGAATTCTTAACAGGTCATCTGGTCTGTATTTCTGCATCATCTGGTCTTTCTTCCCCCTGCTTTGATGATATGTGTGTTAAATGCCTAAATAAGATTTTTTAAAGTTCCTGCTGAGAGGGAAAAAAAAAACGCAGTGAGAAATTATCTATAATTTCATAATCTCTTCTTTGACTCGGAAATCTCCCACAATCCTCAGTCACCCAGGTTCAAAAGCTGGATGAGGGATTTCATTTATTTATGGGCTACAGCAGACTTCTTAAATCATCACTTCCCACACACTTTTCATTGGATCATTCTATTAGGTTAGAAAACTGACTGAGTTTCATAATTCTTTCTTTCCTAAGTAACACCATTTGGTGTTAATAGTGCCTGACTGAGTCAGGAGTGCTGTGTTCTGGTCCTAACTTAGCCAAGAGGTAACTGTGAGATTTCTTGAAATTCACTTCACCTTCCTGAGCCGTAATATTCTCACTTGTAAAGTGAGGGAAACTGAAGGTAAAGAGTGTTATCAAGACATAGAGAACAAACATATGGACAGGGGCAAAGGGGGGATGGGGTAAATTAAGAGATTGGAACTGACATATATACACCACTATATGTAAAATGTATAACTAATGAGAACCTATAGTATAGCACAGTGGGGGGAAATGTTCAATTAGTTTGTAGGACATATATTAAGTTAACCTTAAAAATGCATTCCAATATGCACTGAGTGCAGACAAATACTGTTTGATCCCACATATATGAGATACCTAGGCTTCCTTGGTGGCTCAGGTGGTAAAGAATCTGCCTGCAATGTGGGAGACCCAGGTTCGATCCTGGGTTGGGAAGATCCCCTGGAGAAGGGAATGGCAACCCACTCCAGTATTCTTGCCTGGGAAACCCCACGGACAGAGGAAGGAGTCTGGCAGGCTAGAAGTCCGAAAGAAGGGCTTGACTTATTCTACATGCACCTTGAAAGATGAGCTATAGGAAATCATAAGGGAAATGTCATATTCAAATTACTTGTAAGCCATGTAAAGCTGGAGTTCATTCACAGCTCCTGAGATTCACAGTAGGTTTGAAAGTCCCACCCACAATTATTAAACCCAAAAATACATTCTCTTGGCAGCCAGGAAGAAATGGATCTAGCAACAATTTAGCAATGAGAAAATTTATCCTCCATGTTCCACTCTCCTTGCAGACATAATCAACCCAAGGCACTGGGAGAAACTAACAGATTGGGACCGGCACTCCAAACATGTGTTGTAGTCTTCTGGTTATATGGCAGGTCATGGGGAGACACATTATAGGGAATCCATCATCTCAGGAAAACTATAACCTGTGATTGAGGTTTCAAGAAAATTTTGCCTAAGTAGAAAGCCTCACTCACCCAGCCTAAGTTTAGTATCAAAGAACAGTAGTCTATTGTTGTAAAAAAAAAAAAAAAAAAAAAAAGTTCAAATTTACACACAAGAGGGAAAAGTCTTAGTAAAAGGATGGAGGGAAGAGAGGCATTTTCTACAAACAGGAGCTTCTGGGAAGGAGGAGTCAGAGAAAGAGCAATCAAGGAAGAGAGATCGTTTGGGGCTTTTTTGTTTGTTTGTTTACAGAGAGTAAGAACAAGCATGTATTGATGTTTAATTGTCACTGGTTAGAAGGAAATGGCAACCCACTCCAGTAATCCTGCCTGGAGAATTCCATGAACAGAGGAGCCTATCAGGCTACAGTCCATGGGGTTGCAAAGAGTCAGGCACAACTCTGAGTCATCACTCACTCTGCAGTAAACTCTTCACATGCATTATCTCACTCAATCTCCACAATAATCCTTAAGATACATGTGCCATCTTTATAATGAAGAATCCATGTCAAAGACAATTGGCATGCTCAAGCTTACTTCTCATGAGCAGTAAGTAGTCCAGTCTGGATTTTAACTGAAGCTATCTATTTGAATACACATCAGGGGTTTGAAACAGAATGACCCTGAAGTACTAAATGGTCAATTGTGATCAACTGGAAATAGCAATAGATTCTGCCAGAATGAGCAGATGCTCACTCTGGGTAAAAAGGAAATTTACAGGCTAAAACATCATTAAACCAGAAGATTCATAGCTGGGGCCCAGAACTTAAAAATGTTATTACATTGAGGAATTCAACCAGATCCAAAGACCAGCCTGTCCTCTTTTAAAAACTGGGAGAGAGAAGTATCAGTTTCATGCTTTGTTATAATAAAGACTGAGACATAGGGTCAAAAAGAACAAAATTTTAAAAGCCCAAAATTTAAAATTCAGGGCTTTCCTTGTAGCTCAGTGGTAGAGAATCTGCCTGCCAATGCAGGCAGATTGGGTTGGGTTCAATCCTCAACCCAGGAAGATCCCACGTGCCGTGGAGTGGCTATGCCCGTGCACCCCAATTATTGGGCCTGTGCTCTGGAGCCCAGAAACTGCAACATCTGAGCCTACACCCTGGAGCCTGTGCTCTGATACAGGAGAGGCCACCACAATGGGAGGCCTGCTCACAGCAGCTAGGGATTAGCCTGTGCAGCAACAAAGACCCAGCACAGCCAAAATAAATAAATACACAAAATTTTTTTTTTTTAACTTAATTCCTTAAAAAAAAAAAAAACTCTGGAATTCTAATGGACACAAGTGATCCAAAGAATATTTTTATTCAAAAAGGAAAAAAAAATTACAGTATCAAGCCAGCAAAGGAGCAGTTTAGTGTATTCTAAAATCCCTGAGAGTGGTCAGAGCATTCCCAGTCCCTTTGGGATCAGCTTCCTTACAGACAGAGGTCCACATCTTAGTGGATGAGCACTAACACTTCCTAGAATTAATCAAATCAAATTAAAATAGCACTGAAATATGGGAAGAGCCTTAGACTCTCTATTCATTTACTCATGTATTCATTTATTCAACAGGTATTATTTTAGGTATTGGGCTAACTGATCAGGAAGCAGCAGAGGAAATCAGCTTGATTCCTCTTCTCACAGAGAGCGTGGTATTCAGTGCTGTGACAGACATTTGCCCAAGGACTGTCTGAGCACAAGGATGAGTCCCACCTCAACCTGGAGGCAAAGAGTGGGAAAACTGAATTACTCACAAGCGCTAAACTTAGTTCCCTGGGTGCTGAGCACTCTCAGCTTCTCACTGCACAGACAGACTCCACTCTCACCTGGGAGCCCTGCCGCTGCCACCCTGTGGCCCCTGGAAGACAGCCCCGCAAGTGTCCCTTCCAAGTCCATACCAAGTCTATTTTCCACAGTTCCTCCACCCATCCAGCTCTCCCAGTCATGGGACCTCTTTATTTCAAGTTCTGCAATGCCCTCCTCTATCACTAAGCTCCGATCTCGGACACCCAAGTTGTTGATTAGGGCCCATAAATTTCAACACACTGATTGTAACTGACACTTCCGGCCTCATCCATAATTGTGAGAGTCATAAACAAAGAAAGTCAAAAGAACATTTTTTACGAATGCTGCAGAATTCCAGAAGAAGGTGCTATGGAATTGCTAGGTAAACTCACTGATCCTTGCAGATAATGGTAGCTGAAAATATATTTTAAAGAGAAGCTGAATCTCTTTCAGAAAGAGCTTGAGAAATTTTGTATTATCTTGCATCCTTATAATGAGGGGCTGGCAGAGGAGAGGTAGAGAAATCAGGCAAAACATATTTATAACAATTCTGAATGGGTGTGGGACTCACTACCCTGGACTGGGCTATTCTACATCTGGTTCTGATGACAAGTTCTTAATATTATTAGATCCTCAGATTCTGAAATAGCTGTTAACCCATGGAGGTCCCAGGTCTTCCACTCAGACAGTTTGAGCCTCAGTTTCTTCATTTGTAAAATAGGGATGCCAATAATTATTCTCTACCTGCTATGGATAAGATCAGATGAAAAAAATAAATGAATAGATTATAGACATTGCAAAGCTTTAGGAAAAAACGTTGTTGATTATTATTACTTACATATTGTTATTTTTTCTTAATTCAAACCTTGAAAACAGGTATACAATAAGATTTTGAAAACTTTAATCAAAATTTAGAAAAATGAACTTTAGGTTCATTACAGACTATCAAATGAGTTCTTTCATTGTCTATTTCCATCAGAAATGATAGGAACTTTGAATTAAATAGAAAATATATCAACAATGAAGGAAAACTTACTTGTACAGCAAGGTTGAAGGACTTGAATAATGTGTAGTTTATTTTCTTGCTTGGATATTTCTCTAGAAAAAGTATTGAAGGTTAGAAATTTCTGAAATATGAGTTGCAGTTTTGGATTCTGCCTGTGGTTCCCAGCATCTCTCTTGTGACAATCACCACAGCACTGAACTCACTTAAAGCTGGTCGAGACCTGCTGGCTGTCTGGAGTCAGGGTCGGGAAGCGAGAGGCGGCAACACCACGCTTTAGATGACCCCAGTCCTAAAGCCCTGATGTCTGACCGCTTAGATGCAACCACTAAATGTATAACACCCACCAGAACGGGAACATCTTAATCTCATTGTCCTGGAAACAGGAACAATTGAAAGGAACTGACACCCTCCTCCCAGTCAGCTGGAAGAAGCTGGCAATGGACCAGGAAGTTAAACATTTCAGTCCTGTGGGACCCTGTCTCAAAGGCTACCACATATTCTGAGTGTGGGCCAGGACCAGCACATGGAGATACAGAGAAGTGGACAAAAGTGGTCACAAGTACTGAACCTGTGGCCCCAGGTTGCCCAGCCTTCGATGGTCAACTCTCTGTTATTAATACTATTCCAATAAAGCAGCTTAACACTCTGCCTTGGATTCCTGCAGAAAATGATTCTGGAGCATCTGGGTTTCTGCTCCAGGTTTCTCCCTTTAGGCAACTTATTTGACATTTAACCTTCTGTGTTTCAGTTTCCTCACCTGAAAAATGCGACTAAAATAGTGTTTACTTGGGAATTAACAACACAGAAACATGTTAAGAGAGCAGATTTTAAATATTCTCACCACACATCCAAAAAAGTGATAAGGAAATGGAGATGTTAACTGACCTATTGTGGTCATCATTTCACAAAATACATATATATATATATACATGTATATTATATATATATATATATATATATATATATATATATATATATATCAAGTCATCACATTGTATACCTTAAACTTACATATGCTACATGTTAATAATATCTTGATGAAGCTGGGAAAAAATGATGCCTACCTCATAAGGTCATTATGAGGATAAGATGAGAGTTTGTATCAAATGCTTAGAGCAATGCCTGGCAGCCAGTAACTGCTATGTAAGTGTTTGCTATCACTGCTACTGGTAGTAACACCATCATCATTATTATCTTCAGTGTTGCTATTCCCTAACCATGTGCTCAGGCTTCGCTGGTGGCCCAGCGGTGAAGAATCTCCCTGCCAGTGCATGAGACGCAGGTTTGATCCCTGAGTCAGGAAGATCCCCTGGAGAAGGAATCGGCAACCCGCTCCACTCTTCTTGCCTGGGAAATCCCAGGGACAAAGGAGCCTAGTGGGCTACACTCTACGGAGTCACAAAGAGTCGGACACGACTGAGCGACTAAACAATAACAACCATGTGCATCTCGCCACTTCTGTGCCACTGCAGCAACCTCATTGCAGCATACGGACACTTGACTGGATTATATGACATGAAGATAGCATAAAGAAAGTTTAGTAATATAAAGGAAATCCTGATGACCTAGAGCAGGTGAAACGGGGGCAGGGGAGGGGAGGCTCAAGAGGGAGGGATCCATACTTATGGCTGATTCACGTTGTTGTATGGCAGAAACCAACTGAACATTGTAAAGCAATTATCCTCCAATTAAAAATAAATAGAACAGGATGGGGAACACATGTATACCTGTGGCAGATTCATTTCAATATTTGGCAAAACCAATAAACTAAGTAAAAAAAAAGAAAATATTTTAAAAATTAAAAAAAAAATAAATAGAACAAAATAAAGGAAATCCTTAATATCAGGCACCAGTGCTCTCAGCGGCCACCAACCACACTCCCTAGACTCCTAGGGAGTCTCTAGATCAGGTCACCCCCATCTCTCGAGGGTGCTTCTTCCAGCCCCATCACATCTGCTGGATCTTCTCTTCCCTCTATCTATAGCCCTACATGTCTACCTCCAGTTCTTTGGAGAGAGAGAAAGAATCAGTTAGCATCCTTACAACTTCTTCACTCAACATAATCAGCCTTTTATTTTACTATACTTTATTCTGTTACTAGTATATTTTATTAGGTACAAATAACCTAAACAGTGCAGCTTAGATCTTCTCTGCCTCAACTTCTTTATAGAGATTCAGAGACCTAGATTTATAAAAGTTAAATGATAATGGAAATCTTTTTCTTAAAAAATCAGTGGAACCCACCCCAAATATGACTTTTGCTATCGTCTTTAGTATGTTGAAAGACTTATTAAGGCTCATTTTTTATAGCGTGAAACTGAAAATCTTCTAAAATGTTCCCTTCACCTCCCCTAATGGCCATAGACCACCTAGAGGCCCTCTTCCTTCTGTGACTTTTTCAGCATCATCACTCGCAAACGATGGCCTTCAGGGCTTGGCTCTAAATCTTAGCATGCTATCACACGGTGCTGCCTGCTTCACACGTTTGTCTCTTTCCTCCTCCCATTGGTCATTTTATACCCAGAGGGTACATTAGGGAACTGTAAAAATGACACTATAAGGAATCCATTATTTTTTCTTGAAATAGTGGGATATAAAATCTGGTAGGGACATTTGAAATTTTATAAATCTAACTTCTCATTTAAAAAAAAAAAAAGAGAGACACACACCTCAGAAAAGGTAATGAAAGTGTGAGGAAATGGTGGAAATTAAGAGCTAGGATCCATCTCAGAAAATGTACAGCCTTGTCAAAGTCACCACACCACTCTGAGCTTCATCCCATCTGCTCATCCTTCCATCCAAGAGGAACTGACACATTTGAGCTGGACATTCTATACAATGAGGTTTCAGGTTAAGGAGGGTCATATAGAAAAAAAAAAAAACATGGCTTCCTCCCCCATGGCATGGTCAATCTAGTAGGCATAATGACTCATTTAGGGGGATACAATTTGGGATCAGGAAGATTCTTCATGATTTCAACAATATAACCTAGGGGCACCTTGGAGTTAAACACTGTTAAAAGCAGAGACATTACTTTGCCAACAAAGGTCCGTCTAGTCAAGGCTATGGTTTTTCCAGTGGTCATGTATGGATGTGAGAGTTGGACTCTAAAGAAAGCTGAGCACCAAAGCCTTGATGCTTTTGAACTGTGGTGTTGGAGAAGACTCTTGAGAGTCCCTTGGACTGCAAGAAGATCCAACCAGTCCATCCTAAAGGAGATCACTCCTGGGTGTTCATTGGAAGGACTGATGTTGAAGCTGAAACTCTAATACTTTGGCCACCTGATGGGAAGAGCTGACTCATTTGAAAAGGCCCTGATGCTGGGAAAGATTGAAGACAGGAAGAGAAGGGAACAACAGAGGATGAGATGGGTGGATGCCATCGCCAGCTCAATGGACATGAGTTTGCGTAGACTCTGGGAGTTGGTGATGGACAGGGAGGCCTGGAGTGCTGTGGTCCATGGGGTCACAAAGAGTCAGACACAATTGAGCGACTGAACCGAACTGAACTGAACTGAATAGTAAGAATTGTGCTTTCTCTTATCTGTGCATTGAATTTTGCAAAGGATTGCCCCATCCATTAACACTTTTTTGATCAGAATGTTGTGTATTAATATAAGGCAGGGCAGATGTGGTTGTCAGTGTTCATTTATTCTGTAATACACTGGCCTTAGCAATCATTAATTCAGCTCAGAGGTCTAAGTTTCCTCATTTCAGAAATTCTCCCAAGTAACGGTGTCCCTCCACCACTAATGCAGTAGTTGTGCTGCATTCACCCTCTGCACCAGGTAGCTGGGGGCATTGTGGGGAGGTGTCCAGAGGTTAGAGACATGGGGCAGCACAGCAAGAGTTCTATCCAGGACAGCTCCTGGTCTCATGAATAGTGCTCCTCGGAATGGTCCATTCATCCAGTCCTTCCTAGGTGCCCCTATCCCTACCTCTTCCATTCTTCACGTTATCAAATAAATTCATTAGCAACTCTATTATCTGTATTAATTGTCATGGGCTAGAAATGCTGTTGTAGTACAAAATAGCCCAAAATCCAGTGGCCTAACCCCAGTGACCACAGCCTTGTTTAATTCAATGAAACTAAGCCATGTCATGTGGGACCATCCAAGACGGCTGTGTCATGGTGGAGAGGTCTGACAGAATGTGGTCCACTGGAGAAAGGAATGGCAAACCACTTCAGTATTCTTGCCTTGAGAACCCCACGAGCAGTATGAAAACACAAAAAGATAGGACACTGAAAAAAGGAACTCCCCAGGTTGGTAGGTGCCCAAAATGCTAATGGAGAAATAACTCCAGAAAGAATGAAGGGATGGAGTCAAGGCAAAAACAATACCCAGTTGTGAATGGGACTGGTGATGGAAGCAGGGTTCGATGCTGTAAAGAGTAATATTGCATAGGAACCTGGAATGTCAGGTCCATGAATCAAGGCAAATTGGAAGTGGTCAAACAGGAGATGGCAGTAGTGAACATCGACATTCTAGGAATCAGTGAACTAAGATGGACTGGAATGGGTGAATTTAACTCAGATGACCATTACATCTACTACTGTGAGAAAATCCCTTAGAGGAAATGGAGTAGCCATCATAGTCAACAAAAGAGTCCCAAATGCAGTACATGGATGCAATCTCAAAAATGACAGAATGATCTCTATTCATTTCCAAGGCAAACCATTCAATATCACAGTAATCCAAGTCTATGCCCCAACCAGTAACGCTGAAGAAGCTGAAGTTGAATGGTTCTATGAGGACCTACAAGACCTTCTAGAACTAACACCCCAAAAAAGATGTCCTTTTCATTATAGGGGACTGGAATGCAAAAGTAGGAAGTCAAGAAACACCTGGAGTAACAGGCAAATTTGGCCTTGGAATACAGAATTAAGCAGGGCAAAGGCTAATAGAGTTTTGCCAAGAGAATGCACTAGTCATAGCAAACACCCTCTTCCAACAACACAGAAGACTCTACACATGGACATCACCAGATGGTCGACACCGAAATCAGATTGACTATATTCTTTGCAGCCAAAAATGAAGAAGCTCTATACAGTCAGCAAAAACAAGACCAGGAGCTAACTGTGGCTCAGATTGTGAACTCCTTATTGCCAAATACAGACTGAAATTGAAGAAAGTGGAGAAAACCACTAGCCCATTCAGGTATGATCTAAATCTAATCCCTTATGATTATACAGTGGAAGTAAGAAACAGATTTAAGGGACTAGATCTGATAGACAGTGCCTGATGAACCATGGATGGAGGTTCATAACATTGTACAGGAGACAGGAATCAAGACCATCCCCAAGAAAAAGAGATGCAAAAAAACAAAATGGTTTCTGCCTTACAAATGGCTGTGAAAAGAAGGGAAGTGAGAAGCAAAGCAGAAAAGGAAAGATATTCCCATTTGAATGCAAAGTTCCGAAGAATAACAAGGAAAGATAAGAAAGCCTTCCTCAGCAATAAATGCAAAGAAATAGAGGGAAACAACAGGATGGGAAAGACTAGAGATCTCTTCAAGAAAATCAGAGATACCAAGGGAACATTTCATGCAAAGATGGGCTCAATAAAGGACAGAAATGGTATGGACCTAACAGAAGCAGAAGATATCAAGAAGAGGTGGCAAGAAGAACTGTACAAAAAAGATCTTCATGACCCAGATATTCATGATGGTGTGATCACTCACCTAGAGCCAGACATCCTGAAATGTGAAGTCAAGTGAGGCTTAGGAAGCATCACTATGAACAAAGTTAGAGGAGGTGATGGAATTCCAGTTGAGCTATTTCAAACCCTGAAAGATGATGCTATGAAAGTGCTGCACTCAATATGCCAACAAATTTGGAAAACTCAGCAGTGGCCACAAGACTGGAAAATATCAGTTTTCATTCCAATCCAAAAGTAATGCAATACCAAAGAATGCTCAAACTACCACACAATTGCACTCATCTCACATGCTAGTAAAGTAATGCTCAAAATTCTCCAAGCCAGGCTTCAGCAATATGTGAACCGTGAACTTCCAGATGTTCAAGCTGGTTTTAGAAAAGGCAGAGGAACCAGAGATCAAATTGCCAACATCCACTGGATCATCAAAAAAGCAAGAGAGTTCCAGAAAAACATCTGTTTCTGCTTGATTGTCTATGGCAAAGCCTTTGACTGTGTGGATCACAATAAACTGTGGAAAATTCTGAAAGAGAAGGGAATACCAGATCACCTGACCTGCCTCTTGAGAAATCTGTATGCAGGTCAGGAAGCAACAATTAGAACTGGACATGTAACAACAGACTGGTTCCAAATAGGAAAAGGAGGATGTCAAGTCTGTATATTGTCAACCTGTTTATTTAACTTATATGCAGAGTACATCATGAGAAATGCTGGGCTGGACGAAGCACAAGCTGGAATCAAGATTGCTGGGAGAAATATCAACAACCTCAGATATGCAGATGACACAACCCTTATGGCAGAAAGTGAAGAGGAACTAAAGAGCATCTTGATGAAAGTGAAAGAGGAGAATGAAAAAGTTGGCTTAAAGCTCAACATTCAGAAAACAAAGATCATGGCATCTGGTCCCATCACTTCATGGAAATAGATGGGGAAAGAATGGAAACAGTATCTGACTTTATTTTTCTGGGCTCCAAAATCACTGCAGATGATGATTGCAGCCATGAAATTAAAAGATGCTTACCCCTTGGAAGGAAAGTTATGACCAAACTAGATAGCATATTCAAAAGCAGAGACATTACTTTGCCAACAAAGGTCCATCTAGTCAAGGCTATGGTTTTCCCAGTATTCATGTATGGATGTGTAGTTGGACTCTAAAGAAAGCTGAGTGCCGAAGAATTGATGCTTTTGAACTGTGGTGTTGGAGAAGACTCTTGAGAGTCCCTTGAACTGCAAGGAGATCAAACCAGTCCTTCCTAAAGGAGATTAGTCTTGGGTGTTCATTGGAAGGACTGATGTTGAAGCTGAAACTCCAATACTTTGGCCACCTTTTGCGAAGAGCTGATTCATTTGAAAAGACCCTGATGCTGGGAAAGATTGAGGGCAGGAGGAGAAGGGGACGACAGAGGATGAGATGGTTGGATGGCATCACCTACTCGATGGACATGGGTTTGGGTAAACTCCAGGAGTTGGTGATGTACAGGGAGGCCTGGCATGCTGCAGTTCATGTCAGACACAACTGAGTGACTGAACTGAACTAATTCCAGTGAAAGTTTATTTCTCATTCATACTAAGTCCAATGCAGATTTGCAGGTTTTAGGGAGAGCTCTCCACCAAGCTATGACCATCAGTAACAGGCCCATTGCTATCTGTGATACCTCTGGTCTCCTGGGGCTTCAGGACCATCTGCTGGGTCATGTGCACCCAGCTAGCCAGTCATCAAAGTTAAATTAAGGATTACTAGGGACATTTTATGGACCAAGCCTAAAGAGGTATATCATTTCCACCTATTAGTAACAAGACCCCATGTGGATGTAAGGGGGCCAGGAAAGGCAGCTTGTGTGCCCAGAAGAAAAAGATGAAGTAATTTGGTAAACATATTCCATTGTTCAGACCACAATTCCTCATTTTCTGGCCTTTTTCCCTCCCTTCAGAAAACTAAGATCATGGCATCTGGTCCCATAACCTCGTGGCAAATAGATGGGGAAACAATGGAAACAGTGACAGACTTTATTTTCTTGGGCTCCGGAATCACTGTAGACAGTGACTGCAGCCATGAAATTAAAAGACGCTTGCTCCTTGGAATAAATGATATTACCAACCTAGACAGTATATTAAAAAGCTGTCAAAGCTATGGTATCTGCAGTAGTCATGAATGGAGACTCTCACATCAGTAATCATGATATGAGAGTTGGACTATAAAGAAAGCTGAGCACTGAAGAATTAATGCTTTTGAACTGTGGTGTTGGAGAAGACTCTTGAGAGTCCTTGGACTGCAGGGAGATAAAACCAGTCAATACTGAAGGAAATAAGTCCTGAATAATCATTGAAAGGACTGATGTTGAAGCTGAAGCTCCAATACTTTGGCCATCTGATGCAAAGAACTGACTCATTGGAAAAGATCCTGATGCTGGGAAAGATTGAAGACAGAAGAAGGGGACAACAGAGGATGAGATGGTTGGATGGAATCACCGACTCAATGGACATGGGTTTGGGTTGACTCCTGCAGTTCATGATGGACAGAGAGGTCTGGCATGCTGCAGTTCATGGGGTCGCAAAGAGTCAGACACAACTGAGTGACTGAACTGAACTAAACTGAACTGAGGTGCTTAATAAATATCAAGTATTATTAGATCTCAATGGTTGCACGTTACAGTCAAGTAGGAGATTAGTTTACAAGGCCACTGCCATAGGATTTAATTCCAAGGTTCTCTTTTACTTCTATTTATTTCAAAACATTTTTATTAAATTTCAATTACAAAGACTCATAAAACTTAGGATACCTAACGGGCAAGTTGTTCTAGTTCTATGCAGTTCACAAAATGAAAATAAATAAATAAATAAAGGATTATGAAGACGCCTGAATGCTACAAGTCCCATGGCACAGTCTGCAGTCATAATAGAAAGATGCAATAGTGACGTCATCCTAAGAGGTGAGGCAATTTCAGAGCAGGCTGAGTCAACACTGCGTGTTCAGGAGAGTTCGCCCTGATTGGGCACACTATCTTTTCTGAGGCATGCCTTTACTCTCATTGAGGAACCTCTTGCCCTGATTCTCTGGACTTGGACTTTAGAAGGAACAAGGACTTACTGTAGAGCACAGAGAACTCTGCTCAATGTTATGGGGCAGCCTGGATAGGAGGGGAGTTTGGGGGAGAATGGATACATGTATACATATGGCTGCCTCCTTTTGGTGTCCACCTGAAACTCTCACTACAGTATTAAGTCAGCTATACTCCAGCATAAAATAAAGTGTTTTAAAAATCCTTTTAAAAAATTATCTAGTTTTAAAAAAGGCTTGGCTCTGCTCCCCCTGCTCAGAATGGTCGTTTCCTAAAGCCTGTCAATCCATAACCGAGCTGCAGAACCTGACTGTGAAGAAATCAAGAAAGACATGTAGACAGAATATTTTACAATGTTTTTTTAAAGTTTCTTAAAGGATTTGACTATCTTTTATGAACATAAATCTTACATGTAAAGCTTATTTTTCAAAAAGAAACAAGATAATCTGCTGCTTTAACTGAAGTCCCACAGGGACCTGTTTGACTGCATCTTGTCCTCTCCTGCTCTGCCTCTTCACCAATCCCTGAGGTGCCTGAAGAACTCTGGGTTCTAACTCATGGTTCACAAACAGCTGGTTCAGAAAAAACAACCAGGGCTTTGGAAGAGTCCTTGACCTGCAGTTTCCTCAACTGCAAAGTGAGCATTGTCCTACCTATGGGGCAGTGCCCTTCAGGTCTAATTTTAGGAAATTGAATAGGGGATACTCAACTCGTATTAGTCTTTGACTTCTATTTCCCATTTTCTGAAGCATGTGTCAGTCTCAAGAATGCTGCCTTTTTCAGCATTTGAAAAATTCTTCTTGACCAACATAAGGCATTTTGATCCTATATATTAGCTAAGCCTTGCAACTCAGTGAGCTTTTCCTTTCGTGAGAACCAGAGGCTGAGCGGCGAGGAGCATCGTGTCTCCCTGGTGTTTCAGCTCACCATTTCCAGATCTGGCATCTCAGGCCCTGGTTTTCTGTGGACCCAGGAACACTTGTGAAGACCAGAAGGCAGTTCAGGCTGTATTTCTAAGAAACACTTTTCATTTACGTTGAAGTGATTCCACAGAAAAACACCTGACAGTAACAGAGATTATGAAACCTCAATTTTGGAATCCAGAGACTTAGATGTGTTTGTGCTCTGTGATCTTTAAAGAGAAGCAGAGGGATACACGGAGAGAGCAAGAACTTAGAAATCAGACAGTCCTGGGTTTGAGTTCAGCCTTTGGGGGACCTAACTCTCTGACCTGGATCAAGGCACCTACCTCCCAAAGCCTCAGCCTCTTTATCTATAAAGCAGGAGACTCACACCTACATCACCAGAGCATTTTAAGATGAAGTGGAGATAAAATATATGAAATCTCTTGGATAATAGTAAAATATATACATAATACATGCTCTTTTGGTATGCATATATAACGTGTGTGTGTTCTAAGTGACCTCAGTCATAGCTGACTCTGCAACCCAATGGACTGTAGCCCGCCAGGATCCTGTCCTTTGGATTCTCCAGCCAATGTATGTTATTCTCAGAAAAAATTAAGCAGTGATTATTGATTTGGTCTCAAGCAGTATAATATCGGTTTATTAATTAGATAGTTGAGGCGAAGATACAGATGTAACAACCACTGTTCACTTAACAATCTGAAGCACTACTGACTTCTGGAAATTTAATAGACCATATATTTATTAAGTTTTACTAGATATCATTAAGAGCAAGTTATGAAAAATGAGTAAGATTCATGCCATGTACCCAAGAGTTAAAGTCTAGGGGCAGAGTCAGGGCTGGAGGAGTAAGAAAAATAAACACTGAAATTTAGGGAGCAAAGACTTGAAAAGATTCTAGCTAAGTGCTGTGGGAATTCAAAGTATTGAATACATTTTTCTCTCTCTTTTATCCTGGGACTCCTAAAATGCGAATGTTGGTATGCTTGATGTTGTCACAGAGTTCTGAAAATTATTCTCGTTTTCTAAATCTGTCTTTTTGCTGTTCTGGTTGAGTGTTTTCTGTTATTCTGTCTACCAGATTGCTTATATTTTCTTCTGAACCATCTAATCTGCTGTTAATTCCCTTTAGTGTAGTTTTCACTTCATTTATTGTATTCTTCAGCTCTGATTGGTTTTTATACTTCCTTAATCTTTGTTAAAATTCTCACTGTGTTCAACTGTTCTTTTCCCAAGTTCAGTTACGATTGATTCAAACTCTTTATCAGGCAAGTTATTTCTCTGTTTCACTCAGATTTTTTCATGGTTTATTTTCTTGTTCTTTCATGTGAAACCTGTCCCTTTGTCTTCTCATTTTGTTTACCTTTCTCTTTGAAATTAAGTGAAGCTGTCACCTATGCCGGTCGTGAAAGCATGTCCTTTTGAGGAAGCAGCTCTGTGCAGTCTGTGTGCCCCATGGCTTGGAGGCAGAGCTTCCCCTGTGTGCAGTGGCCGTCCCCGCCCTGTTGGAGGTGGACTCTGGCCCAAGGAGGTGAAGCAGGAGCCCTGAGAACACCGGGCTCCTCCCAGGTTTGATGGCAGTCTCCTCCCTGGTCTGGGACCTTGCTGGGGTGTGAGGTCTTGCAGCTGCACTTCCCAGGTGGTGCTGGTGGTAAAGAACCCGCCTACCAAACGCAACAGATAAGAGACGCAGTTTCGATCCCTGGATCAGGAAGATCTGGTGAAGGGCATGGCAACCCACTCTAGTATTCTTGGAGAACCCCATGGACAGAGAAGCCAATGGGCTACGCATAGCCCATGGGATCATAAAGAGGTGGACACAACTGGAGTGACTTAGCATGCACACACGTGTGTACCTTAGTTACAGGATGGACTGGGGTCTGAGCAGTGGGT
Source organism: Bos grunniens (assembly GCF_055505025.1). NCBI lineage: Eukaryota > Metazoa > Chordata > Mammalia > Artiodactyla > Bovidae > Bos > Bos grunniens. The sequence continues at coordinate 78,607,587 of NC_141179.1, read as the reverse complement.
GCCACACCACTGGGCTTGTCCCACTCCCTCCCGAGTGTGCACAGGGGATGCACGCCCCAGGGGTGGAGGTCTCTATGCTACCGCCTCCCCCTCTGCCTTCAGAGAGTGTGCACGGTGACAGACGCTCTGGCGGGGGCCATCTCCGCTCGGGAGCTAGTCTCGCTCCCTCTCCAGGACGTGCACCAAGGCGTGCACTGACAGTGGCTGCCTCCTCCCCAGTCAGACGTGGGGCCAGAGTCCAAGCTGACTTTGTTCCCTCAAAGTCTGCACCCCTTCACTGGCAATGGCAGCCCCTGCTTTTGTGGGAAGAAGCACCAGAGCAGGAGGGGCTGCAACAGGAGCCCGGTGGGGACCTGGGGACACTGGGGTGACCCTGGTGAGCCAGCAGGAGCAACAGGCAGCTTTTGACCCGCTGCCTTCGAGCTGTGACTGGAAGTAAGCAAATATGTGTGTGTGTTGTTTTCAAGAGCAGAGTCTCTCACAGTCCTCCAGTAATCCTCACCGGTTTTCCAGTTAAGAGGCTTGTCTTACCAGTATCAGAACCAAAGGGCTGGGGTACCTAAGGTGTAGGTCGAAATCCTCACTCCCCAGGGAGGATTCCTGACCCTGTAACACACTCTCGTGTGTGCCCCTGGGAAGTATGCGTCCTGACCAGACTGCTTCTCCTCCCTTACTAGCAGACTCCATGTGGATCTTTCTTCACAGCTTTGGTGGTAGGAGAATTCTGCTAGCACCCAGGTTGACTACAGGCAGAGTCACTATATATGTAGTTGTAGTTTTCATGTGTTCATGAAGGGAGGTGAGCCAGCATCCTCCTACTCGACTATCTTGATCTCTTTCCTTGCAAACTATTATTCAGCGCAGGCTTAACTGATATTTTCTGATTAAAGTGACATTGTATATTTTTTATAGAAATGCTACAGTAATTATGCTGTGTGCCTCTCAGTCTAAATATCATAAATGTGTCTAATTACTAAGAAGAGTACCTTCCAGGATTCTTGATTGTAAAGTCATATTTATCCTTTTGCAATTAATAAATATCTTACGGGGAGATGAGATGAGACTATCTAAAATACTATTTCTCATCAAGAAAAAATTTAATGACTGTTGAGTTACAAACATTCTGAGAATTTATTTAGCACCACGCATCAAAAGTTATTACACTTTTTAACAAAGTAAGGTTTCTATAGCAAATAACTGTTTAAAAATCAGTATCATTAAAAAATTCTGTTCAGGAAACGTAGAACATTGTTATTTATAAAACTTCAGAAACAATTTAAACATCTGACAGAAAAGTGGCCAATTAAGTAACAGTAAGAGATAAGAAAAAGCCTCTTGATGAAAGTGAAAGAGGAGAGTGAAAAAGTTGGCTTAAAGCTCAACATTCAGAAAACTAAGATCATGGCATCTGGTCCCATTACTTCATGGGAAATAGATGGGGAAACAGTGGAAACAGTGTCAGACTTTATTTTGGGGGGCTCCAAAATCACTGCAGATGGTGATTGCAGCCACGAAATTAAAAGACACTACTTGGAAGGAAAGTTATGACCAACCTAGATAGCATATTCAAAAGCAGAGACATTACTTTGCCAACAAAGGTTGGTCTAGTCAAGGCTATGGTTTTTCCAGTGGTCATGTATGGATGTGAGAGCTGGACTGTGAAGAAAGCTGAGTGCTGAAGAATTGATGCTTTTGAACTGTGGTGTTGGAGAAGATTCTTGAGAGTCCCTTGGACTGCAAGGAGATCCAACCAGTCCATCCTAAAGGAGATCAGTCCTGAGTGTTCTTTGGAAGGACTGATGCTAAAGCTGAAACTCCAATACTTTAGCCACATGATGCGAAGAATTGACTCATTAGAAAAGACTCTGATGCTGGGATGGATTGAGGGCAAGAGGAGAAGGGGACGACAGAGGATGAGATGGCTGGATGGCATCACCAACTCGATGGACATGGGTTTGGGTGAACTCCAGCAGTTGGTGATGGACAGGAAGGCCTGGCATGCTAGATTCATGCAATCGCAAAGAGTCGGACACGACTGAGTGACTGAACTGAACTGAAGAGAAAATATATGGTAATTGATTATAGTGAAGTTGATGGAGAGTAACTCTAAAATTAACAAGTCCTGGGAACTTGTCCTTCATCTCATTCTGCCCCTTCAGTTTGACAGAGCATCACCTAAACCCAAGGATCAAGACCAAGGCTCAGCCTCTACCTCTCTTCTAGCTTCATTGCTCTGACCCACAGCCTCTTCATGGCCTTCTTCACTTCAGCATTTCTCAGGGAGTAGATGACAGGGTTGAGCAGTGGGGTGATCACCGTGTAGAACACGGCCACCATCTTGTCCACAGATAGGGTGGTAGAAGGTCTCAGATAGATGAAGATGCAGGGCCCAAAGAACAAGGTGACCACAGTGATGTGGGATCCACAGGTGGACAGGGCCTTGCGCCGCCCCGCGGAGCTCCGAGTCCTCAGATGGAGCAAGATGACCACATAGGAGGCTAAGAGGACCACAAAGCTGATCACGGACAGGGTCCCCCCGTTAGCAACGATCAGAAGACCAATGAGGACGGTGTCAGAGCAGGCAAGTTTGAGCAGGGGAAGCACATCACAGAAATAGTGGTCGATCACATTGGGGCCACAGAAGGGCAAGCGGAAGATGAGAAGGATTTGGGCCAAGGAATGCACTAAGCCCCACACCCATGCTGCTCCCACCAGGAAGGCACACACCCGCCGGTTCATGATGGTGGTGTAGCTGAGGGGCTTGCAGATGGCCACGTAGCGGTCATAGGCCATCACAGTGAGCAGGAAAATCTCAGTGCCGGCAAAGAAGTGGAGAAAGGAAAGCTGTGTCATGCAGCCCCACAGAGATATGGCTTTCCTCTCAGCCAGCAGATCTGAGATGAGTCTGGGGACTGTCGTCGAGGCGTAGCAGATCTCAACAAAGGACAGGTAGCTCAGGAAGAAGTACATGGGGGAGCCAAGGCTTCTGCTGCTCATGACAGTGAGGACGATGAGGAGATTCCCCAGCACAGTGGCTGTGTACAGGAGCAGAAACATCACAAAGCAGACTTTCTGCACCTCTGGATTGGAAGAAAGTCCCAGGAAAATGAATTCTGTCACATTGTGTGTTTCAGCCATGACATAGCCACCAGGAGGCAGGAATTCAGAAGGGTGATATGAAATGATACAAAACAAAAGACTCCTTCCTTAAGGAGTGAATTATATAATAGTCCCTTGCGTACCTGAAATGCTACCATTCAGACTCTATAAACTTAGTCTTCTCAGAAATAGGAAATCCATCTCTGCAATCCATAGACCCTTACAGTCGGTGACACTCTTCTCTTAGGACATTCTGGAAATACAGCACTTTGCACATTGAATTGGAATTGTGCTATGTGACCATCTGGTCCACCAAACTGTGGACGTTTTAGAGCAGAGAGTATGTCTGGCTACCACTCCATCTCCAGTGCTAACTGAAGCACCTGCACAAAACTACACTCAGTGAACGTACTTAGGGTGGGAACAGTGCATATAGATCATCCTGCCTTCTTAGCACAGTATTTGGTACACCACAGAAGTTCAGAAAATACTGAAAGAACAGAGGTCACCAAGGAGCAGGACCACATCTTTTCATCCCTGAATCCCGTGTCTAGCAGAGCGCTTATTTCAGGCAAAGACCAGACCAGCGTGAGAGCACTTAGCATTCCCTTTACTTTCAAAGCGGAATTATAATCATCACACGCTCACAAAACAAAACTCACCCCACTGTTTCTGGGCCTCTGCTGTCTCACCACTGTTCCTTTTATCTGTTCCGATCCCAGAGAGCAAAATAGTGCCCTGAGACCACCCATTACCTCGTGACGGTTTCCCAGTTATTCAATCTCCGAGCATTAAGGCCAAGTTATGTGCCAGAGCTCATACATCTTAGGAGTTGCCAGGTGGAGGATCTGCTCTCCCTGCAGCCTTAGGAATGCTGAGACTAAGCCAGTAAGTCGATTCCACCTGATTAAAAACAAGAGCACAGCAGACTTGCCTCTCAGATGGCCCACAGAGAAATAAGAATTCTGGCAGCTCAGCCTTGAGTTCACACTGCTGAGAGATACTGGGGGTGGAGCGGGGCGCACTGTGATCAAATGAGAGAAGATTGGTCCCCAGAGACCCATGCCTTTCCCCTTCTTCATCAGGCACCTACCTCATGGGAAGCGGGACCTGAATACCAACCTCTCAAACTTTCTTGTAGGTAACATAACTTCAGAAATCAATAGGGAATATATTAAATTAATTTTACTCAGTGTTCACAGAGCACTTAGGCTATGGGACTCTATGCTGTTCTGAGGGCAATTAGATCCAGCTCTTGCTTATCATGAACTCAATTATGTGATTTTACATATGATGCCATCCCAAGGATGGGTTCAAGGAATTATGGACCACAAATGTCAGAAACTGAGACAGCCCTTCTCCCGGCCTTTGGTGTGGATGACGGTGAGGCTACAGAATAGTGGTTCTCAACCATGGGTGATTTTGCCCCCAAGAGGATATGTGGCAACATCTAGAAACATTTTTAAACTTTCATTTCCTAAACTTTTCATTTACCTGTGTGGGAAGACGGTGTTATTGGCACTTACTGGACAGAGGCCAGAGATGCTAACACCCTACAATGTGGAAGACAGCCCCTACCACCACAGCAAGGGTTATCTGAGCCAAAATCACAATGCAACTGCTGTTGAGATGCCTGCTCAGAAGGAAACAAAACCTTTCCAAACTGATCTTTATCAATACTAAACTGGATATTGGTTTGAAAACACTACATGTGAGTTTATTACTCTGCTTTGGCCTCATCTGTAATAAATTTTCTGTCATGAATAGTTTTACAAATGCTATAATAACACTTTGTATGATCAGCATGCTCTCTCCCAGTCCTAAACATAATTGTCATTAATTTAGCCTGACTAAAATTAAAGCTGAAACAAAATGCCATTTTCAACTAGTGATTAAGAGACTATTATGACCATATTTTTTTTTAATTATTTTACAGGTTTTAACATAAGATGTCATGTAAAAAACCCAAACAAACTTTTTGGCCAACCCAATAATTGCTTTTGAGAGTGCAAACTCTGAATTAACCATTATCATTTTTTTCATTATGCATTATATTTTAAAAAAACATTTAGGAGGAACATTAACAAATAATTACATAAAAGCTCAAAATATTTAAGAAAATCTACATTTATTCATTTATTCTGTACATCTCATCACTAAGCTTTTGTGGAAGGCTGTAAGTCAAAATCTTTTCTCTGTTGAATGATTCAGTTTAACACATCTAAGGAAGATGAGTTTTTAATATGAGTCTATGAACATGCGTTATAGGAAAATACATTTGTTAAAATGTTTGTGGTATGAGACTATTTGCTCACCTAAAGTTATACATTTTCAGGAAAGGCTGATGTTATTTTCTAACCTGGTGAAGATTAACCCACTGACTATGGCCACACTTGCCTAGTTCTAATTAAACTCCACCATTATATGAAAAGTACAGATTCTTTAAGAATTAGGGATAGTACTACACAACTTTCGCCATTTTGCAAGTTAAAATGAAGATTTGAATTGGTCAGCTTACCCTTTTTATGTTTATGCCACTACTTACTGTTCCAGGCTCCTTTGCATCTAGGGATAGATATATAAGCTAGTTCCGCTCAATAAGAACAAAATAAGAATTGTTCTGGAAAAGTCCTTGGAACTGTTTTCTGAAATGAAATGAAAACCCCTCCCTTCTTACATGTGAGCATGTAATACCGAGAGCTGCTTTAGACATCTTGCAGCCATGAGGGGCCAGCCAAGAGAACTGAAGGGGCTTGGGCATGGTGGGAATAACAAAACAACCCTGGGACCACTGACCTCCCAACTTCCTGTTGAGTAAGCAATAAATGTTACTATGGCTTAAGCCAGGGGCTGGGAAACATGTTCAGTAAAGTGCTACACAGAAAATATACAGGCTTTGCAAGCAGAGTCATGAATGTAGAGAACAAGCTTAGAGTTACCAAGAGACAATGAGGGGTGGGACAGATTGGGAGATTGGGATTGACGTATACACACTGCTCTACACAAAATAATAACTTGTGAGAACCTACTGTTTAGCGTAGAGAACCCTACTCACTGATCTGCGATGACCTAAACGAGAAGGAAATCTAAAAAAGCGGGCATATATGTATACATAGCACTGATTTGCTTTGCTACACAGCAGAAACTGACAACATCATAAAGCAGTTTACTCCAATAAAAATTAATTTGTAAATAAATATAAAAATTTCATACATAAAAAAAGAAAATATATGGGCTTTGCAGACCACACAGTCTCTGTCGTAACTATGCAACCATGCCACTCCAACAAAAGCTGCCATAGATAAAAAGAGTAAATAATGGGGCATGACTGTAATCCAATAAAACTTATTTGTGGGCAATAAAGCTGAAATTTCATCCAACTTTTATGTGTCACAAAATATTATTTTACTTTAATTTTTTCAACCATTTGAAAATGTAAAAGCCTTTCTTGGCTCACAGGTCATACAAAAACAGGCAACATTTTGGCTTAAGCCATGCATGACTGAGTGACTAACACACACACACACACAAGCACATAACTCAGTGCACATACAACTGTCTAGAAAGGAAAGGGTCTTGTAAAATTATTTGGATGAAGATATGAATGGCTGTTTGTTTATGGCTGAGTCTTTGAGGTTCACCTGAAACTATCACAACATCGTTAATCTGCTATACTCCTACACAAAATTAAAAGTTTGAAAACAAAAAGATATGCCTAGTTGCATGCCTGCTCAGTTGCCGTCAGGTCCGACTCTGCAACCCCATGAACTGTAGCCTGCCAGGTTTCTCTGTGCATGGGATCATCCAGGCAAGAAACTGGAGCAGGTTGACATTTCCTCCTCAAGGGGATCTTCCCGACCCAGGGATCATACCCTCCTCTTCTGTGTCTCCTGCCTTGGCACGCAGATTCTTTACCACTGAGCCACCTGGGAAGCCCATGTGAATGATTAATCATAGCTCTATTATATTTCACCTTCCACAGACCTTTCCATTCTAACAATGTCCTACTTCCATGAAACAAAGCTCCTACTGTGGAATTTGAGGCATTGGATTCAGGTCAATGAAGGGGGAAAACTAAAATTAAGTTGTTGGTTTTTTTTTTTAAGAAATAGACAACTTTAATAGGGTTGATATTTGAGAAGATGCATTCCTAAAAAATTGCCTTCATATTTTTTTCCATTTAAAAAACATCGGAGAGAAAAACCTTCTCCTATGATAGAATTATATATACAGTTGTCAAGAGCTGATAAGATGATTCCTGCTAAGTGAACTTTGACAAACTTAATTGATCAAGTTTATACATACTGGTTTGAAAAGCCATCTATAACAGTATCTGAAAGGATGAGAGAGAGGTGCTGAGTGCAGCTGTCACAGAGATGGGAGATATTTAAATATTTTCACTTACTAGAAAAGATGAAATAGTTATGTTCTTAGCAATGGTTTTTCAGTTTTTAACATTATTAAAATTTTTATTTTGTACTGGGGTAGAGTTGATTAACAAACAATGTTGGAATAGTTTCAGGTGAACAGTGAAGGGACTCAGCCATAGGTATACATGTTTCCATCCTTCCCCAAACGCCCCTTCCATCCAGGCTGCCACATAACATTGAGCAGAGTTGCATGTGATCTACAGTAAGCCATTGTTGATTATCCATTTTAAATATAGCAGTGGGTACATGCCCATCCCAAACTCCCTGTGCACGCTAAGTCATTTCAGTCGAGTCCGACCCTTTGGGACGCTATGGACCACAGCCCACCAGGCTCCTCTATCCATTGGCTTCTCCAGGCAAGAATACTGCAGTGGGTTGCCATTTCCTTCTCCCCCACACTCCCTAACTAGACCTAAAATGAAGTATTGATAGAAAAGCCTTCCAGGGATTCCCACAAGAGCACATTGATAGAGGGAAAGAATAAAACATAAACTTATTTCTCCCAGTACCACAATCTTTCCACACATTGCAGCATGCTAAGAAGTATCGTTTACTGAGAAGTAAAGTAAATGAACCCAGGGTTCGCAGGTAGAAGGTGACAGAGTGGGAATTCCAACCCAGGTGATCCCTCCCTAATGTCTATGCCCTGTATACTGAAGAACATGAAGAAAAACAACAATGCAGCTCAATTGTCAACTTTCTCCAAAATACAGAGGGCTATGAAAAGCATCTGATTTATTTTATGGAATATAAAGCCCTCACCTAAAATACAACCAAAAAACATAAATAGGTGAACATTTGCTCTGTTCTTCATAGTTCACTAAAATCAAACTTCTATTTAGTCACCATATGCATGCTCAGTTTTTTAAGGTTTTCATTGTTATTCCACCGCTGAGTTAACTTTCCTGCCCCACAGCCTCTTCAAGGCAATTTTCACCTCTGCATTTCTGAGTGTGTAGATGATGGGGTTCAGCATGGGGGTGACCACCGTGTAGAACACGGCCACCAGCTTGTCCTCAGTGAAGGTGGAGGGGGGCCGCATGTAGAGGAAGATGGCAGGTCCAAAGAACAGGACGACCACCGTGACGTGAGAGGCACAGGTGGAGAGGGCTTTGCGTCTCCCCTCAGCTGAATGGTTCCTCAAGTTGACCAGGATGACAATGTATGAGGACACCAAGAGGAGGAAGGAGAAGACAGAGATTAATCCACTGTTGGTCAACACAACGACCCCCTCCACGAATGTGTCAGTGCAGGCAAGCTTGAACAAGGGATGGAGGTCACAGAAGTAGTGGTCAATCACGTTGGGACCGCAGAAGGGCAACTGGACAGTGACAAGGATCTGCACCATGGAGTGAATTATGCCCCCCAGCCAGGAAGCGGCTGCCAGGCGGTGGCACACAGGCCGGCTCATGATGATTGTGTAGTGAAGGGGCTTGCAGATGGCCATGTAGCGGTCATAGGCCATCACCGTGAGCAGGAAGATCTCAGTAACCCCAAAGAAGTGAAAGAAGAATATCTGAGCCACACAGCCCTCCAGGGAGATGGTCTTAATCTTGACAAGTAAGTCTGTGATGAATTTAGGGACAATAGTAGAGGAGTAACTGATCTCCACCAGCGACAGGTGACTAAGGAAGAAGTACATGGGGGAACGCAGGCTCTTACTGACTCTGACCGTCAGAACAATGAGGCCATTGCCCACCACCGTGGCCAAGTACACGGGCAGAAACACCGCAAAGCACGCTCTCTGCACCTCTGGGTCCTGGAAAAGACCGGTGATAATTAACTCAGTCACATTATTGGTCCTCGCCATGGAATCCTTTCAGACGCGATTGGATAAGAGCTACTGAGAGCCCTGTAATAAAACAAACACTGATCATAATTAATTCACTCCGTATATAGCATGTTGGGCAGTGCAAACAACTTTATAATACACTTACTATGATATCATTCATTTAGCCAGTATGAACGTATTAAGGATTAACAGTTTATATATCAGAAAATTAAGGCTCAGAGAATTGGCTATTTACCCAAGATCGCACAGAAAGTAGTGAATTCTGGGACTCAGAACCAGACTTTCTGACTTTAGCTACAATTCGTTTTAGTCCATTAAAAGGTATTCTGAATTTAGGGAATCATTTAAGTTCAGAGCTTATAGTTTTATTATCCTTTTGCATTTTTTAGTGTTCTTTACTTCATTGCATTTTGAACGCTGTCTCCTATTGGGGAATTTTCATGAGACATTTCTTTTCTTAACTTCCTTTTTCCCTTATCTCTGCCTCAGGGAATCATCTTCCCACTGATATTTCTACCTTTTTCCAAAAGGTCTTCTGTCCTGATTTCTTCACTCCTTTCTGCTAGGCCTCGGTCTCTTCAGGTCAGATTCCTTCTCCAGTTTTGCTGGAGAATAACTATGTTCCTATGACAAATGCTCAAACACATTGGAGATAATTCAATCCACAGCTTGTCACCATCATTACACTTTCACTTTCAAAACCTGTGACCCTCTGCTCAAGCTGCTGACAGATCATGAGCTCACAGAGCTGGTCCTTAGACAGCAAGGGTGGCCAGCCTGCTTATTCTTTTTCCAGGTTAGTAGAGAATTTCTCTATGAGTTATATCCCTGAAACATACTTACTGACACCCCTTACACATCTATACAGCCCCAAACTAGAGGGAAGAAATACAGATCATGATACCACTTCAAGCTAACAATGCCATGTAATTCAAAAAAATATCTTCCAGATTAAGCTAACCAACTAGGACTTTTTTCACCACATAAAGTCCATGAGACATAAGAATGAAATAGTATTAATGTTTTGAATTTCTAAGTTTTATCCTATTATCTTTCCCCTTATCTCCAGGAGTTGGTGATGGACAGGGAGGCCTGGCATACTGCAGTCCATGGGGTTGCAAAGAGTCTGACATGACTGAGCAACTGAACTGAATTGAGCTATCTCTGATTTTATACTAAAACTTTCAAAAACTATAGCTTTGGACATGATACAAATGAGCTTATTTACAAAACAGAAAAAGAAATAAAAATAGGGGGGAAAAAGAAAAGAAAAAAATAAAAGATGGAAAGGCTTCAACCCCAGGGATGCAAGCGATCATGGAAACATTTCCATTCACCATGATTCCAAACTTTTCCCATACAGAACTTTGTTTCTTCGGCTGCCATGTTAAGTTTGAACAGCTTTTCCATTTCTTGAGGTCTGTTCATTTAGATAGTAATTTAATACTGTTGTAGACATCTACTCTAGGGTTGGGGATGTGGGGAATATTATTTTTGAAAAGGGTTTAGGAATATATGGTTCACTTTAAAAGAGCAGAAATTCTGTCTTATCAATTTATTTACACTAAGGGAAAGTATGTTGGTTGCTTACATACCTTGGTCTTGTTAGGATCTTTGCTTTATATTTGTTCACTTTTACAATTTTGACTTGAAGTGTCACGAAAGAACTATTATCTTATGCCCTCCAAATCCTAATCAGCCTTTGAAATGTACACCTCTCAGAGCTGTTAGTAAACACAGATTTTTGCTTGTTTGCAAAAATAAGAAAGAAATATACTTTTGAAGAACTGAAAAAGAAAACCTCAACAGCAAGGAGCAGAAGTAACAACAAAAGAACAAAACCCAAAGGCCAGTGATCTGGACTGATGGAGACAAATCAGGTAAGGACATAAGTCAAGGTTAAGACTGTACGAAGTTACTGAACTTGAAAAATTATAGAAGCTAGTGTTCTGGAGCAAGGAAAAGACTAGAGAAAGAGGTCATGACTTCTGAGAGAGTCAAAGAAATGACTGAGGTGACTCTGAGACACACTAAAAATAAATGCTCATAAAGCATATATACTCTTCTGGGGCTTCCCTGGTGGCTCAGATGGTAAAGCATCTGTCTGCAATGCAGGAAACCCAGGTTTGATCCCTGGGTCAGGAAGATCCCCTAGAGAACAGAATGGCAACCCACTCCAGAATTCTTGTCTGGAGAGTTCCATGGACAGAGGACCCTGGCAGACTATAGTCCATGGGGTCACAATGACTCAGACACAACTGAGCAACTTCACAACAACAATAAAATAAGTGCCCATAAAACACAAATACTATTTTTAACAAAAGTAAAACATTGGTACTTGGAGAGTTGGCATGGGTGAAAATATAAACAAGTTTCATTTTAAGTTGTAGACGTGGAGATCAGAACAACCATTCTGAGAACAAATAGTATGCATCAAATGTACACCCCTTTGTTCATACAATTAATATTCCATGAAGACATGAGTTAAGTGTACAAGTGTTGGAAGCTGTGCTGTGTTGGACCCAGTTCAGACCAGCTCAGGAGAATCTGTCACAGGCATCTCTTTCAACTCCACACATCACATTGGTAGCTTGAAATTAGCCATGGTGGGAGCACGTTGGAAATCAGGAAATGATACAAATCAGTGCTCTTTACTTAGGAGAGCCAGTTATTAACTATTTACCAGCACACCACCGATAGGAGGCTGGAGGAGAGCCTTTCCGCTACATTCTTGATGTTTGCTTCACACAGAGGAAGTTACAGCCACTAAACTCCTGGCACCACGCTGCCTCCGCGGAGGTGGAGTAAATTGGGAAGCGGAGATTAGGCATGCCCTCTCCTCCTTTTCTTGGAGTGAGATGCTGCAGAGAGAACACTTTCTACACTGCCCTGGGGCAAGTTCTGTTTCAGTGAGGCAGAGACAGACAGCTTCTTAGGGTAGGTCCCATCTGTGTCTGTGTCAGTCACTCAGTCATGTCTGACTCTGCAAGCCCGTGGACTGTAGCCCACCAGGCTCCTCTGTCCATGGAATTCCCCTAGAGTAGGAAATGGCAACCTACTCCAGCATTCTTGCCTGGAGAATTCCATGGACAGAGAACGGTGCCCTTTTGATATAAGTCCCGAGTATATTTACTTGCCATGAGTGGATGTGAAGCTTTACCTGAGACTAGGGTTCAGAAAAGCCACTTGTAGCAGATTATACACCACAATCTTCATTATCATCTTTTCCTGTTATATCTTTGATCCTAAACAAAGATAATGTTTCTTCCCTTCAAAATGCCTTATTCCTTTAATTTAGAAATTAATTCACCATCCACATAGAAAGAGATATGTTAAGTTTCTTCAAACCCCCAAATGATATCTTTTCTCACAAACGGTTTATTAAAAAAAATATTCTATACCGACATAAATATCCACCAAATCTGCCATGGGATTATCTGTCTGCCTGAATGGGAATCAGAACAATATAATTTCTTGGAAGTAAAATAAAAATAATAGGAAATTCTCTTTGCAGAAGCAAAGGAGTTTTGCCATTCAACAAAGAAGAAAGCTACCTACTAGAGAGCTAAAATTCCAGGAAGGTGGATGCTGCAGAGAAGTTGTGTTGATGGTCATGCCAAACAAAAGCAGTATTGTTAAGCACATCACAGTGTGGTGGGATTTCCAATAGAGGCACCAGGGACCCAAAATCATTAAAAATACCTGGCACAATCTCCCACCTTGGGAAATCAAGCAGCTCAATGGTTGAAAGAGAAGACTGTGATTCTCAAGAATCACCATTACTACATTTACACTCACAAACCCAAGAAAATGATTTGGACAGAGATTAGGGTTGAATCAAAGAAGGAAATGGCAACTCACTCCAGTATTCTTGCCTGGAAAATTCCATGGACAAAGGAGCCTTGTGGGGCTACAATCCATGGGGTCACAAAGAGTCTGACACAACTGAGTGACTGAGCCCATGAGGTTGAATCTAATAAGACTAAACTACAGAGTAACAGGAGACCTAAAGCAAGGGTGACCTGGAAGATACCTGGAGGCATCATCAGCCTCCAAGATGCCAGGCTTGTCGCCGTGGTGTCCTGTGTGATCCATGCCTCCCTTTCATCCCCGCACCCAGTCAGTTACCACATCCCATTCATTCTGTCTCTGATCACCTCTCCTCCTACCTCTTCCCGTTCATTTTGTCTTTGATCACCTCTCCTGCCACCGCATCCCGTTCATTCTGTCTTTGATCCTCTCCTGCGGGCCATTCTTTTTTCCATTCTTCCTGCTACCACCGTCTATACTGCTGTCAGCTGATACCAAGATTACCGGAGCTTCTCAGCCTCCAGATGGTCCCACTCCATCCATCCTGCAGACTACAGCCAGAAAAGTGTTCCTTAGACCCTTCTTTCCTCAGATCCTCCACTGGCTTTGAATGAGTTGGGGAAAACCTAAGCTCCCCTGCCCACTTTTAAAGACTTGAACAGATTGAGCCACTTCAACTATCACCCTCCTACCCACTAAACTTCAACTCACCTCTATTCAACTCAGGGTCCTCTCCTCCTCACACAAGCCCACCCTGATAATCCCTACCACAGAGCCCTCCTTCACCAGAAATGACTTCTCTTTATCCCTTCCAATTCAACCCACCTTCCAACCCAGTCCTGTTTATTCAATGATGCTTGCCTTTAAGACTCCTCCAACCATGTGTCTTCTCTTCTTTAGGCACTGTAAACCCTTTGGTGATTATCCTTAAATGTAAATCTTGTTACGCTACGTCTCTACCTAAAATCTAGCGACAGCCCCCCATTGCCCATGGCACAAAATATAATATTCTCACTATGAATTCCAGGTCCTTCTTGAACTGACCATTGCCTGTGTTTGCATCCTTGTTTTTTCATTACCCAATGGAATATTATACGGTATTTCTTAACACAAAGTTTCTTTCCTCTGTCTTTATGCTTAGCATCCCTACTTTAGAGATAAAGAACCTCACTACTACAGGAGTAATAGTCTTTTCTTTGGTCTCTCATAGTATTTTATCATACCTCTTCTAAATCATTTCATAATTATAGCTTCTGAGTCTATACAGACTATCATATATTATGATGACATTCAAAATTTTCTGCTTAATATTCTTCTTCAGTCTTTATTATTAATTGCATTTTTTGGTTAATAATTATAGCTAGCATTGCAATAGTACTTGCTATTTACATACATTAATTCATTTAATTCTCACAACAGGCCTGTAATGTGGATATTATTATAATCACTGCTTTTTTTATACAGATGAGGAAATAGAAGCACAGGTAAGATGTTGGGGGCCAGCGTGAGGTACTCCACCCGTGGCAAAGGTCATGAGGAAGGGGGCTTGACATACACAAAGGCGGAATCAAGCCTCAGGAGTCCCCCTGGAAATCCTCGAGCATCTACCCCCATAACCAGAGCCTGCCTACTTTACTACTTTGTGCTCTCACCTACACCTCTGACTTTACGGGGAGCTGTCCCCCACCACCTCTTTTGGAGAAGGAGTTAACTTAGACCTCCAGTTAATAATAATTCCTGGGCATGATAGGAGTGTTTCAACCTACAGACTCCTCTGAAGGTTCTCTAGCCTGCCTGACAGGCTTGTCCAGCCACATGTGATTGTTCACAGCCTCCCAGCCATGAGAGGCACGAGATGCTTTAAACCTTCTAAAAACAGGTTCCTTAGAAAAGTTAGGAAACTATTAGTATAAGTATAGTGGGCTGATTAGAAATTGTATTGGTGAAGGGTTTTTCATTTGTTGAGCCAATGTTTGTTGCTAAGTCTCCACATCCCCTGCCCTTACACACATTAATGAATATATAGAAGAAATAAGTATTAACCTTTGATATAAATCACGTTAGACCTTAGGCTAAGTAAATTCTTTCCTTAACTAAAACCCACTACACCCTCACCCTATAGGAATGTAACTTTATTTGAGTGGTGTCTATTTTGAGAATAATCACCCCTGGAGAAATAAGTGTCCTGGTTGACTGACTGCTGTCACAAGGAGAGGGTCATAAATTGTCAGCAGGCCCCCAGCCAGAAGACGATGTAACATCCCTAAGACCTCTGTATACATTTGTATGAAGCACCTGACTTTGATAAAAGTCAGGACTGCTGGCCCCACGTGACTTTTGCATAACATCTCAGTGTATAAAAGTAGACCATGGAAAATAAAGAATTGGGATCAGTTTCTCAAAATACTGGTCTCCCCATGTTGCTCTCTCTCTCACTCTGGCTGAGTCTCCATTGGAGCGCGGAACCCACCAAACTTACTAATTTTGCCTGGGCTTCTAAGATCCGACCGGGGAGGCCTCAGTGTCTCCTCTCCTTTGGGAGAACGGAAGGATGCCTGCAGCCTACGTAAGTGGTGCAAACTTCTTGTCTTGAAGTTTTAATGGTCTCCCGCGTAAACCAAGCTACTCAGCCTCTTTTCTCCACTGAATTTTCCTACTGAGCTATCCTCATTCTATTACACTTTACATCTTTAATTAATATCTAATTAAAGCTATTGTATCCTGATCCTCGCCGACGCCGTCCCTGCTTCAAATACCCTGGATCAGCCAGGGCTGGGCCCCGGCAGTAATGGAATTAACTGGCCATTCCCACCATCTCTCCCACTTAAGTGAGAAGACATACCTCCTTGTTCCCTGCAAAGCTGCCTCCCCAAGAAACATGGAAAGAAGACGTGACCAGCATGTAAAAGCCTAAATCAGCATTTGAGCCTGTACATCAGGTAACCTGCTGGACTAGGGCCCAGAGCCAGTGATAGATAGAAGGCAGACAACAAAAGAGAGCTTCACGTGCCACTGGGACTGGTCTCGGAATGAAGTCCCTCCATCTCAATGACATGGTTCTCACTTGATAATCCCAAATATTACCTCACAGAATCACAAAATTGTAAAAGACTTACAAATCACCAAATCTTACATTACGTATATTTTACAAAAATGAATAAATCGATTCCTTGCCCTGTCCCCTCCCTCCAAAAAAATCTTCAAAATCGACCACCTAATTAACAAAGGAGGGACTTCCCTGGTTGTCCAGTGGTTAAGACTTCCCAGGAAGGGGGTCATGGGTTTGATCCCTGGTCAGGGAAGTTCCCACATGCTTGTGGCATAACCAAAAAAATAAATAAATAGCATGATCTTCCCTGGTGGCTCAGACAGTAAAGCGTCTGGCCTATAATGCGGGCAGACCCGGGTTCAATCCCTGGGTCAGGAAGATCCCCTAGAGAAGGAAATGGCAACCCACTCCAGTACTCTTGCCTGGAAAATCCCATGGATGGAGGAGCCTGGCCGGCTACAGCCCGTGCGGTCACAGAGTCGGTTTAACAAATGAGGGAGTTCCCTGGTTGCCCAGTGGTTAAGACTTCCCATGCAGGGGGACATGGGTTTGATCCCTGGTCAGGGAAATTCCCACATACCTGTGACATAACCAAAAAGAAATAAACAGTATGCAATTTGTAAATTAACAAATGAGCGTTTGTGGCTGAAAGAGAACTGACTTGCCCAATATTATACATATGGCTAGTCAGAAACTCTACAACTTACTTCCAGTCACATCACCTACCCTTAAGTCAGAGAATCTGGTGTGGTCCGTTCTGCCTTAGGGCAGGCAACTGCTCAGATGGATCCCAAATGCATTCAAGTGCCTCCAATTCAGCATGAAGTTAGCTTCTGCTGGAATCGATCATTACTTCAGGAAATGATCTGTTTTGGAGAAACTGGGAGGGGATGAAGCATTAAATCTCTCTGGGAATCCTAACAAGCAAGATGCTTTGGCTAATATTAACACACTCAGATGATTTTCCCCTGAGGGCCCCCAGTGAGCCAAGTTCAGGTCACACTCAGCTACGCCACTCTAAGAGTCGTGCTAAAAAGATTTAGAGACCTTTCATTCTAACCTCCTTTGTTTATAGATAGAGTGACAGAGGATGAGCCATGTTAATTGGATCCTAAGGCACACACCAGTTAGTTGCCAGGTTACTAACTTAGAAATGAGTGCTCTTTCAATAACACTAAGCTGCCTTCTGATGGGACTGTGTGGTGGTTGCTACTGGACTCAAGATCAGATCTTGTCCCCAAGAGAAAAATCAGCAATATTCCTAGGACTTTTAGAAAACAAAGGTCATGGCTAAGATGAATCAGCAAAAACAAAAAGGAAAATACAGAGGATTTGGATACAGATTAACATCTGGATTTATAAAATATAGAAGAAATACACATAAGCCCAGGAAGCAGCAATCCAGAGATTTTTAAGATTCTGCCTTTCCTGTAGACAAACCTATCCACCCATTGAAAGTCCAAGGGTTGTGATTAAATGCTTAGATCCGTGAACTATTTGAAATAATGTCAGCCACACATATAATCAAGGGAACAATTTCCCCATGGAATTTCCTTTCTCTAGGGTGAACTTTACCAAGTAAACTATGACTTGGGGAAAGATTCAAAATCACTTTCAGTTAGCTTAGTGAGATTTCTATAAGGTTTTTGCACTCAAGAATGAGACAGTAAGAGAGGAAACTTGAAAGTAAGATGAAGGAAAATTTTTTCCAGACTGTACTACTGAGAATTAACAGGAGAAAAAACAGAGAAGAAAAAGGACCGCAGGGAGCCAGGACCCCTGGGCACTAGCTGGGTCAGGAGTCGATTAACTAACTTAGGCCACGTCATCTCACCATTTCACCTCTCACTCTCCCGGGTTTCCTCTTCTGTATAACGTGACAGGATTGCACTAGGTTAACTCCAATGTACCTCCTGATTCTAACGTTCATGGATTCAAGTCACTTAGTTCCCCCCATGTGTCAGTCTCTTCATCAACGTCTGGAATGCAGCACATGCTCATTAAGTTTTGTTGAATAAGTTATTAGATGTATCTGAAAATTCCGAAGTGAGTGAATAATTAGTAAATTATGCCACAATTGGACTCTGCGACATAATCAAGCTATCAAAATCATGTTTATAAAAAGTGTTTAATTACATGGGTAATAGATTCCCAGGTGGTTCAGTGGTAAAGAATCTGCGAGATGTAGGTTCAATCCCTGGGTGGGGAAGGTCCCCTGAAGGAGGAAATGGCAACCATTCCAGTATTCTTGCCTAGAAAATCCCATGGACAGAGGAGCCTGGTGGGCTACAGTGCATGGGGCCACAGAGTCTGACACGACAGAGTGACTGAGCATACAATAGACTCTAATAGACTGCCTGAGACCATAAGCCAATCCTTACATCCATCCTCTTCCCTTTTGGAACAGGGCAAAACCCTGATATTTAGCAGAACATAATTCTACACAGAAGAAAATATTTTAGTTTCCAATCTCCCCTGCAAATAAGGGTAATCATGTGACTAACGTCCATCAAATAATATGAAAGTAAAAGTGCTATGTGGCACTTTTGAAAAATCTGAAAAGAAAGGAATTCATTTGCCCCTTCCCCGTACTCCTTTCCTGCTTCCTGGGAAGACAGATGAAATGTGAGAGCTGTGTTGTCCAGCATGGTACCCACTAGCCCCACGAAACATTTTACCTTTAACTTATTAAAAATAAATATTTTAAAATTCCATTCCTTGGTCTGGATAGCCACATCTCAGTTGTCACTATCACACAGGACAACACCAACAGAGCACGTCTCTAGCACAGCATAAAATTCCACTGGGCAGCACTGGAGCACAGCACTGGCAGCCCTTCGAGGTGATGAGGCTAACGCTGCAGGATTCAGGTGGCGGAGTCTAGATTTCTGATAGTATTGGTAGACCTCAATAATCACGCTGGCTTGTCTGCCTCTGTACTTCCATCTTATAAGCGGCTCTGTTTCCTGTTATATGCAGTTCAAGCTATACCCAAAAGGACACAAATAATAAGTGGGAAGAGAATACAAAATTGTATACACAGAGTAGTCTTCTGCCCTCTACAAATTTTCTTTTGTACTACTGTATTTATTGCCTACAGCTACAGCTAAGTTGCTTCAGTCGTGTCCGACACTGTGTGACCCCACAGACGGCAGCCCACCAGGCTCCTCTGTCCACAGGATTCTCTAGGCAAGCATACTGGAGTAGGTTGTCATTTCTTTCTCCAATTTATTGCCTAGAAAACACATTTTCTTGGGGTTTTATGTTGTAACAGAACTGACAATTAAGAACCTAACCAGGAGGTCTCCAATGCTGTGTAATATCATTACACTTTAAGAAGGCATTTTAAACATTTTACAATCTCTGCCTCTTAAAAAAAAAATAAAATGTTTTCATTGATTCCTGTGTTTTTTCCAGTGAGACCAGGAAAAAAGTGATCAATTATCCCTCAATAGACCAACTAACTCTCAATCCTCAATAGATGAGATAATCCCTGAGAATTTTGACAGTTTAGTAGAAGTAGATATTATCTGTTCTTGCAATATCCAGTGACTCAAGTTCATTGCTAATGTCCATTCTGTAGATCTCAGGAGAAAATGAAACATCCACATGAGTAAGCAACTCCTATCACAGCCTGCAGACTAACATCCTAGCCTGCCGCATCAAGGACTGAGAGAAAGGGAGGGCAGCTCCTCTGAGTTTAGGTCTGGACCAAATGCTTTCAGTTCAGTTCAGCCGCTCCGTCGTGTCCAACTCCCTGCTACCATCCTCCTCATCTTCACGCTGAGTGGACTGAGGAAGAGGAGGAAGAAGAGGGGTTGGTCTTGCTGTCTCGGGCAGAGGTGGAAGGGGAGGCAGAAGAGGCAGATGCATTTGATGTAACTTTACGGAAATACATCATAACTTCTGTCTGACTTTTTGCTTTTCGTTTCCGTAAAATTGTTTCTACAAAGTACTAATCCTTCTTCTACTATTTAGTTTCTGTGGCTATTTCATAGAAGCGTCTATGTTTTAAAAGAAGTCAAAATCAGCCCTTTCTAATTGGAACCCTTGTGCAAGCTGTCCAATGTCAGTGTCTCCTGGTGCTACTTTGATGTTTTCTTCATTTTCGGGCGCTGATTTGGAAGCACTTACCTCCATCAAGGTGCCTTCTGCTAATGCCACTAGTGTGCAGTCTATTAGCTCTTGAATTTCTTCAAGATCCATGTCTTGAAACACTTCACTCCCTACCTTTTTTGTTTTCCATATCCACAATCTCTTTCATGATTTTCTTGATTGGTTCTGTCATAAATCCTGTGAAGTCATGCACAGCATCTGGAAAGTTTTCTGTAGCAGGAATTTATTGTTTCAGGCTTGATGTTTCACAGATTTTTCAATAATGGCATCTTCACTGGTGTGATTATTCCAGACTTTCATGGTGCTTTCTCTATCAGGTTCTCTCCCATAGTGTTGACAATCCTTTCCATAGAGCAACACAGATAATGAACCTCAAAGGTCCTTCACTTCAGTTCAATTCAGTTCAGTTGCTCAGTCGTGTCCGACTCTTTGCGACCCCATGAATTGCAGCACGCCAGGCCTCCCTGTCCATCACCAACTCCCGGAGTTCACTCAGACTCACGTCCATCGAGTCAGTGATGCCATCCAGCCATCTCAACCTCTGTCGTCCCTTTCTCCTCCTGCCCCCTCCCTCAATCTAGAGGCTTAATTATACTCCTTGTGTTTGGGGACAAGCAGACAACTTTGATGCTTTCAGTGTTAACCTCACAGGGTTCTGAGTAATCAAGTCCAGTTCAGTCACCCAGTCGTGTCCGACTCTTTGCGACCCCATGAACCGCAGCACGCCAGGCCTCCCTGTCCATCACCAACTCCTGGAGTCCACCCAAACCCATGTCCATCGAGTCGGTGATGCCATACAACCATCTCATCCCCTGTCATCCCCTTGTCCTCCTGCCCTCAATCTTTCCCAGCATCATAGTCTTTTCCAATGAGTCAGCTCTTCGCATCAAGTGACCAAAGTATAGGAGTTTCAGCTTCAATATCAGTCCTTCCAATGAACACCCAGGACTGATGATCTTCTTTAGGATGGACTAGTTGGATCTCCTTGCAGTCCAAGGGACTCTCAAGAGTCTTCTCCAACACCACAGTTCAAAAGCATTAATTCTTTGGCACTCAGCATTCTTTATAGTCCAACTCTCACATCCATACCTGACCACTGGAAAAACCATAGCCTTGACTAGACGGACCTTTGTTGGCAAAGTAATGTCTCTGCTTTTTAATATGCTGTCTAAGTTGGTCATAACTTTCCTTCCAAGGAGTAATCAAGGGCATTGTCCAAAACCAAAAGAGATTTAAAAGACAGTCCCTTACTGGCAAGGTACTTCCTGACTTCAAAGTGTCAATGGAACCAATAGCTGCAATGATAGCTTTATGGATTTTCTTTTTACAATCATCCTTATACTAGAATCATTTATCTTAAAGTGGCAGGCGGCCCTTGCTGCATATCTCAATCTATGGAACATATCAAGCAATTCAACTTTTCTGTAACGTCATGACTTTGCTTCTTAAAAGTACTTCTAGAATCACTGGTGGCACTTCATAAGGGTCCCTAGTGTTATCCAATGTTTACGATATTGCACTAAATATGATGAAAACTACACAAGAACCTCAAGAGATCACTTTTTACTGAGAAAAACAATTTACTGCAGAGGTGACTGCTCATGGGTAATTGATTAGCATGAAGATGCATTTTAAGTGTATCTTTGTAACACTTGAGCTCACTGTCATAGCAACAGGAGGTGGCAATGGAATTATTACAGTCATACTGTATGTACTACCATTAGTTTTATGAAGTTTGACTTGATATTGCATCTTCCCATTTGTTTACATTTCTCTCTACTGCAAATAGTACCATGCTTTACACTTACATGGTCTGTAAGTGTGTGTGTACCTACGTTTTGATAAATTTTAAGGCAGCAGCATTTCAGGTGGGTTTTTGAGGGTGGGTAGGATGTTAACAGGTAGAGAAATCTGAATGACTGTTCAATGAAGTAAGCGGACAAGTCCCTTCCAATTACTGTATTATTGTTTCAATTTATATTAATATAAATTATATATATACATAATTTATAATTTATATATAAAATTTATATATATATATATAATTTATATAGTCTTATATAGTTAGATCCTCCTATAGTAAGTATATTATAAATGCTATATCACCTTCTCATATTTATCACTTTATCATTGTGTAATGTCTTTTCTTGTCTATTATAGATTTTTTTAAAGCATATTTTGTCTGAAATGCATATTGCTATCCCAGCTTTCTTTCCATTTCTGTTTTCATGATACATTCCTTCCATCCCCACACTTTGTTTGTTTGTATCTTTATCTCTGAAGTCTCTTGGAGGCAGCACTTAGATAAGCCTTGTTTATTTATCCAAATAACCTCCCTAAGTCTTTGGTTAGAGCATTTAGCCCAGTAAAATTTTAAGTAATTGTTGATAGGTATGGACTAGTGATTTTGCCATTTATTTTCTGATTGTCTTTGTAGTTCTACTCTGTTGTTCTTTTAGACTCTTCCCTTGTGGTTTGATGATTTTCTTTAATGCTGTTTGTGCTTCTTTCTCTCTAATTTTTGTGTATATATTGTAGGTTTTTGATTTGTGGTAATCATGG
This sequence comes from Bos grunniens, assembly GCF_055505025.1. Classification (NCBI taxonomy): domain Eukaryota; kingdom Metazoa; phylum Chordata; class Mammalia; order Artiodactyla; family Bovidae; genus Bos; species Bos grunniens. Next base: position 78,584,729 of record NC_141179.1, on the reverse strand, counting down.
AATTCATATACGTTGACCTGTATCTACTTGTTTTAAACTGATTGTCATTTAAATGCACATTCTAAAATCTCTGTATTTTTCACTCCTCCCCACATTTTTTGATGTTATATTCTACATCTTCATGCATATCCCTTAACTCTTTATTGTAGTGATACCTGATTTTACATTGTCTTTTAAATTTCATGCTAGTTTATTTAAGTAGCTGATCCACAGCCTTTATTATATATTTGCCTTTACCAGTGGAATTTTCCCCTTCCTATAATTTCTTAGTTCTGTAGCCTTTTATCTTTCCCTTAAGTAGACCCTTTAATACTTCTTATAAGGTCAGGTTAGTATTGATGAAATCTTTTCGTTTTTGCTAGTCTGAGAAGTTATTTATTTCTCCTTCAATTTTGAAAAATAATCTTGCTGGTAGAGTATCCTAGGTTGTAGGCTTTTTCCTTTCAGTACTTTGATGGAGGTCTCCACCTAGAGCTAGTTTCGCTCCCTTCTGAGAGTGTACAGAGACAACAGCAGAGGCCCTCTCTGCCCTGGAGCTAGTCTCACTCTCCCAAGTGTGTGCACCAAAGCATGCACTGGCAATGGCTCCTTCTGCCCCAATCAGAAACAGGGGCTGGATTCATTCTGGTTTTTTCCCTCAAATATGTGCTCCCTGTTAGTAGTGGCAGCCTCTGGCTTACTGGTAAACAGCCCCAGAGCATTAGGGGCCCAGCGCAGACAGGCAAGAAGAGTGGCATGCTTGAGGGGTGCTGGAGGAACATCTAGATCCCCAGACAGTTTTCAATCTGCTGTCTTTGTGCTGTAACTTGGAGTAAGCAAGGCTGTGTGTATGCTTTTAAGAGCAGAGTCTTGGATTCTTAAATCCTTCTGGTAAGCCCCACTGGTTTTCAAGCCAGCTAAGAGGGCTCCTCTTCCTGGTATCAGACTTCAGGCCTGGGGTGTTTAATACGTAGTTTCAACCCCTCAATACCCTGAGTCTATAATATCCTCTCCTTTTCTGTGTTCCCCACTGGGGGTGTGAGTCCTAAACAGATCACATCTCCTCCCCTTCCATTAGAATCCATGGGGATCTCTCTTTACAGCTTTGGTTGTAGAAGAACAATTCTGCTAGTACCTGTATCAACTTCAGTGAGAGTCACTATATATGTAGCTGTAGTTTTCATATACTTATGAAGGGAGATGAGCCAGCTTCCTCCTACTCTACCATCTTGATCTCTCTCCTTTCAAAATGTCTTTTGACTAAAGTTTGACCGACTTTTTTTCATAAATAAACTCATATTATGTATTTTGGGTAGAAATATCACACTGACATTGTGTGTCTCTTTGTAAATGGCAATAATAAATGTGAGTAATAGTTAAAGGAAGTGTCTACCAGGTTTCACAACTATAAAGTTACCTTTAAATTTTTACAATTAATAAACATCTTGTGGGGAGGTCATTTGAGAGTGTATAAAACTTTATTTCTCACCAAGAAAAACTGTAATGACTGTGCTGGATTACAAACCTTCTGAGAATTGATTTGAGACTATGCATCAAAAGTTATAGTAACTTTTAATGCAGTAAATTTATGATAGCAAATTAGACATAAAAATGAGAAGTATCAATCAAGATTTTTATTCAAGAATACTTAGCACATTATTATTTATAGTAGTAAAAATATATAAATAATCTAAACATGTAACAGAAAAATGGCTAGTTAAGTAATAGTATATCCATAAAAGAAAATATTTAATAAATGAGTACAATGAACCTGTTGAAGAATGGAACCAGTTGGAGTAATCTAAAAATAAACCCTAGGAAGTGTCCTTCATTCCATTGTGTCACTTCGCTTTTATTCACCATCTTTCTAAGCCCGAGGATCAAGACCAAGGCTCAGCCTCTACCTCTCTTCTAATTTGATTGCTCTGACCCACAGCCTCCTCATGGCCTTCTTCACTTCAGCATTTCTCAGGGAGTAGATGACAGGGTTGAGCAGTGGGGTGATCACCGTGTAGAATATGGCCACCGTCTTGTCCACAGACAGGGTGGTAGAAGGTCTCAGATAGATGAAGATGCAGGGCCCAAAGAACAAGGTGACCACAGTGACGTGGGCCCCACAGGTGGACAGGGCCTTGCGCCGCCCCGCGGAGCTCCGAGTCCTCAGATGGAGCAAGATGACCACATAGGAGGCTAAGAGGACCACAAAGCTGATCACGGACAGGGTCCCCTCATTGGCAATGATCAGAAGACCAATGAGGACGGTGTCAGAGCAGGCAAGTTTGAGCAGGGGAAGCACGTCACAGAAATAGTGGTCGATCACATTGGGGCCACAGAAGGGCAAGCGGAAGATGAGAAGGATTTGGGCCAAGGAATGCACAAAGCCCCCCACCCATGCTGCTCCCACCAGGAGGGCACACGCCTGCCGGCTCATGATGGTGGTGTAGCTGAGGGGCTTGCAGATGGCCACGTAGCAGTCATAGGCCATCACAGTGAGCAAGAACATTTCAATGCCACCAAAGAAGTGGATAAAGAAAACTTGTGACATGCAGCCCCACAGAGATATGGCTTTCCTCTCAGCCAGCAGATCTGAGATGAGTCTGGGGACTGTTGTCGAGGCGTAGCAGATCTCAACAAAGGACAGGTAGCTAAGGAAGAAGTACATAGGGGAGCCAAGGGTTCTGCTGCTCCTGACAGTGAGGACAATGAGGAAATTCCCCAGCACAGTGGCTGTGTACAGGAGCAGAAACATCACAAAGCAGACTTTCTGCACCTCTGGATTGGAAGAAAGTCCCAGGAAAATGAATTCTGTCACATTGTGTGTTTTAGCCATGATGCAGCCACCAGGAGGCAGGAATTTCAATGGGTGATCTGAGATGAAACAAAAGACTCATACATTAAGTAGGAAAATTGCATAACAATCCCTTGCATGTCTGAGAAGCTTGTGACCTGGATACTGAAAGATTAGTAGGAGTTAGTCATGTGGAAAAAAAGGGAAGAACACTTCAAAAAAGCAGAAGAGGATGTACAAACAATGGAAATTCATTGAGTAAGGCTGGAGTAAAGTGGAAATAGAAATACTAAAGCTGGAAATAGGTTATAGTATCACTTCATAAAAGACTCCTATGGACTTTGGAGTTCAGTCAACAGACAATGGGAAATCCTGAAAAAAGTCAGGCAACTGAAAAGTAAAAGCGTTTTGTAGGTAGAGGTTGGACTAGTGGATGAGACTTTGAACTGTGAAACAGCTGAAAGTGTTAGTCTCTCAATTAAGTCTGACTCTTTGAGGCCCTATGGGCTGTAGTCCACCAGGCTCCTTCATCCATGGAATTATCCAGGCAAGAATACTGGAGTAGGTAGCCATTCCCTTCTCCAGGGGATCTTCCTCACCAGAGGATCCAACCCAGGTCTCCTGCATTGAAGGCAGATTTTCCAGAAAAACATCTACTTCTGCTTTATTGACTATACCAAAGCCTTTGACTGTGTGGATCACAACAAACACTGGAAAATTCTTAAAGAGATGGGAATACCAGACCACCTGATCTGCCTCCTGAGAAATCTGTATGCAGGTCAAGAAGCAACAGTTAGAACTGGACATGGAACTACAGACTGGTTCCAAATTGGGAAAGGAGTGCATCAAGGCTGTATATTGTCACCCTGCTTATTTAACTTAAATGCAGACTACATCATGATAAATGCTGGACTGGATGAAGCGCTAGCTGGAATCAAGACTGCTGGGAGAAATATCAATAACCTCAGATATGCAGGTGACACCACCTTTATGACAGAAAATGAAGAACTGAAGAACTTCTTGATGAAAGTGAAAGAGGAGAGTGAAAAAGTTCGCTTAAAACTCAGCATTCAGAAAACTAAGATCATGGGATCAGGTCCCATCACTTCATGGCAAATAGATGGGGAAACAATGGAAACAGTGACAGACTTTATTTTTTTGGACTCCAAAATCACTGCAGATGGTGAGTGCAGCCATGAAATTAAAAGACGCTTGCTCCTTGGAAGAAAAGTTATGAGCAACCTAGACAGCATATTCAAAAGCAGAAACATTACTTTGCCAACACAGATCTGTCTAGTCAAAGTTACAGCTTTTCCAGTAATCATGTACTGATGTGAGAGTTGGATTATAAAGAAAGCTAAGTGCCAAAGAATTGATGCTTTTGAACTGTGGTGTTGGAGAAGACTCTTGAGAGTCCCTTGGACTGCAAGGAGATCCAACCAGTCCATCCTAAAGGAAATCAGTCTGAATATTCATTGGAAGGACTGATGCTTAAGCTGAAACTCCAATATGTTGGCCACCTGATGTGAAGAACTTACTCATTGGAAAAGACCCTGATGCTGGGAGGGATTGAGGGCGGGAGGAGAAGGGGATGACAGAGGATAAGATGGCTGGATGGCATCACTGACTCAATGGACATGAGTTTGAGTAAACTCCGGGAGTTGGTGATGGACAGGGAAGCCTGGCGTGCTGCAGTCCATGGGGTCGCAAAGAGTCAGACACAAATGAGTGATGAACTGAGCCACCAGCGAATCCCAGACTTTGGACTAGGAGAAACCTATTATAAAATTTGTTGCCCCATTGGGTGATATAGGGGCAGAAAGGACAGTGTTGCTATCTTCATGATAATCATCTCTGTATTGACTTTGAATGCTTTGGTTTTTACCTACAAATTTCCATTATCTCACTGTCTTTTGCTCCTTTTCTCTTTGTGGCTTACAAAATAGGATTCTCACCTCCCCATATACCCTTCAGAGTCTTCTGAAGAAATTTCACTTGACACTCAGGACTCCTTATTTTTGCTTCTCCTCCTAATTATCTGCTTCTACACTTGGACACTAGGTGACCTAGTTCCTTGCAAAAGCTCCAGTTCAATACATTCACAACTCTCTACCCAGGTACCTTCACTTTTTCAATTGTATATCCCCAGTGGCAACAGAAGTGCAAACGACTTCTCCACCCAGAATCCCAACTAGTGCCTTGACAAATCCTCCTCTGAAGTCCAACCTTACAACACCTAAAGCATCACCAAGATTGTGCACTGACTGTTTAGCAGACTCTTTTCATCCATCTGGATTTATCCAAGTTGACTGAGACCAGTGTGTATCAACATAGGCCCTTGTATGGTTAAGCTCCAGGGTGCTTGACACTAGGAGTCATATGACATCAACTCATGCCACAAAGCTTCCTTCCTTTAGCATTGGAGACAGGCCCAGATGATCGAGGACTATCATGAGTCACCACCATAAAGAAACTGACAGAGTTTACAATTGCAGAGACCAGCACTAACCTCTCAGATCAGCTTGGGAATTTTACCAAATCACTCATGGAAGAAAGAACTGCTTGGAGTCCTAGGTATACATACCAATATCCTTAAGTGGTAACTTATCTGGAAAGTTATTTCACCTCACAGAGACTCAAGATCCAAATTGTACCATGGAATCAAAACCTACCTCACAGGTGGATGTCATACGTCTCCATCCCAGGAGAAATTAAGGACTCATTCACTGTGCTGCCGTGGATGCTTCTCAAAGATAGGAAGTCCATCTTCTGAATCCACAGGCCTTGCAGTCAGTGGCCTTCTACTCTCAGGACGTTTTGGAATCACAGCACTTTACACACTGATTTATAATTGTGTTATGTGACCATCTGCCCCACTAAGTTGTGAACTTGCAGAGATTATGTCCTGCTCAACACTCCATCTCCAGTGCTAACTGAATATCCTCCATAATACAGCACTCAGTGGTGTACACAGAATGAAGAGTGGCTACAGATCTGGTGGTTTAGATGGTAAAGAAACTGCCTACAATGCAGACGACTGGAGTTCAATCCCTGGGTCAGGACTATCCCTTGAAGAAGGGAATGCCAAACCACTCCAGTTTTCTTGCCTGGAAATTCCATGGACAGAGGAGCCTGGTGGGCTACAGTACATGGGGTCACAAAGAGTCGAACACGACTAAGAGACTAACACTGACTAACTACCGTCATAGCACAGTATTCAAAGGTTGTTGTTGCATCATGCGATGACACCGGGATTCTTGGCCCCCGGAGGAGGATTCAATCCGGGGCCAGAGACGAGGCTTGATGGCTCAGAGCTTTTGTGTAATAAAGTTTTATTAAAGTATAAAGGAGATAGAGAAAGCTTCTGACATAGGCATCAGAAGGGAGCAGAAAGAGTACCCGCTTGCTAGTGTTAACAATGAAGTTATATACTTCAAAGAATGTCTGGAGGTTGTAAGGACCTCCCATAATTTACATTTTAAGATAACAGAATTAGCCAGAAGGTTTGATCCAGAGACTGTCCTTAGGCAGGATACATTATTGTTATATAATCCTAAGGAATGTAATGAGAGAGTCATTTCGTAGGCAGGTTGATAGGGAGTCTAGGGGTCCTCAAGGAGAGAGGGATCTGGAATTCTCAAGGAGGAAGAAAGGACAAACTTTTTTTCTTTCTCCACATTCCTTAGGCTTATATAACAATAATGTATCCTGCCTAAGGACAGTCTCTGGATCAAACCTTCTGGCTAATTCTGTTATCTTAAAATGTAAATTATGGGAGGTCCTTACAACCTCCAGACATTCTTTGAAGTATATAACTTCATTGTTAACACTAGCAAGCGGGTACTCTTTCTGCCCCCTTCTGATGCCTATGTCAGAAGCTTTCTCTATCTCCTTTATACTTTAATAAAACTTTATTACACAAAAGCTCTGAGCGATCAAGCCTCGTCTCTGGCCCCGGATTGAATTCTTCTCCTCCAGGGGCCAAGAATCCCGGTGTCTTCGCGTGATTCAACAACAACCTTTCAGTATTTGGCAACATTGTAAGTGTTCAGAAAATGTTGAAAGAATAAAGGTCCCCAGGGACGAAGACCACATATTCTTCATCCCTGAATTCCAATATTTGGCACAGTGCTTGCTTCTGGCAAAGACCAGACCAATGTGAGAGCACTTTGTAAAATGCCATGGGCAACTCACTTTGCTTTCAAAGTGCAGTTGTAATCGACACATGCTCACAAAACAAAACTCACCCCAATGTTTCTGTGGCTCTGTTGTCTCACCACAATTCTTTTTTCTGTTACGACCACAGAAGGCAGATGATGCCCTGAAACTACCCCACAGAGCATGCAGGTTTCCCGGTTATTCAATCCGAAAGCACTAAGACCAAAATCTCAACCAGAGCTCATACATCTCAGGAGTTGCCACATGGAAAATATGATCCCCTTCCAGCCTTAGGCTTGCAAATGTTGAGACTAAGCCAGTGCATCTACTCCACCTGATTAAAAACAAGGGCAGAGTAGACTTGCCTCTCTATGTTCCATAAATAAGAAGTCTAGCAGCTCAGCCTTGAGTTCACTCTGCCGAGAGATACCAGGGGGAAGGCATGATGATCAAGTGAGAGAAGATTGGTCCCCAGAGACCCATGCCTGGCCCCTTCCTAATCAGGCACCTATCTCATGGGAAGCAGGACCTGGATATGAACATCTCAAACTTCCTTGTAGGTAACATAACTTCAGAAATCAATAGGAAATGTTAAATTAATTTCAGCCAGTGTTCACAGGGCACTTAGGCTATGGACCTCTATGCTGTTCAGAAGTCAATTAGACACACCTCCTGCTTATCGTGAACTCAATCACGTGACTTTACATGAAATGATACCATTTCAAGGATGGGCCCCAGGAATATGGGCCACAAGGGTCAGAATACTGAAATAGCACTTCCTGGCCATTGATGAGGATAAGGTATAGTGGTTTTGAATCATGGGTAGTTTTTGTCCCCCAATATCTGGAGACATTTTTTATCATCCCAATCTGAGTGGAGAGGACATGCTGCTAGCAACTCGTGAGAAGAGGCCGGAGATTCTGAGCAGTATCTTACAATGCACAGGACAGCCCCCCACAGCAAAGGTTACCTGAGTCCAGAGCAACAATACTACTGCTATTGAGATACCCTGCTCAAGAGGAAACAAAATTTGTCCAAAGCAGTATTTATTCAAGCTGGATTTTGGTTACATGTGACTATATTAATCTGTCTTGACCACACCCGAATATGTATTAAAATTTTTGTAGTGAAAGCTTTCACCAGTGCCACAATGGCACTTTGAAAGCTCAGTGTGCTCTAGACCAGTGCTATTCAGGATGTCATTAATTCAACGCTGATTAAAGTTCTAACGAGATGCCAAGTTTTAACTAATGATTAAGGAGAAAATCATTATACATTTTAACATCATTTTAAAGACTTTAATGCAAGTGCTTTTGAGAGTGAAAACCCTGAATTAACCATTACCCTTTATGTTGCAAAAGAGTGTGTAAAATAGCTAGGGAAAGCTGCTCTGTGGTGGTCGTTCAGCCCAGCGATGCTCTGTGATGACCTAGACGAATGGGATGGGGGCAGGGGGTGGGCGGGAAGCCTAAGAGGAAGGGGATATATATCTATACACTTATGGCTGATTTGCATTATTGTATGGCAGAAACCCGGAGAAGGCAGTGGCAACCCACTTCAGTACTCTTGCCTGGAAAATCCCCATGGACGGAGGAGCCTGGTGGGCTGCAGTCCATGGGGTCGCTAGAGTCAGACACGACTGAGCAACTTCACTTTCACTTTTCACTTTCATGCCTTGGAGAAGGAAATGGCAACCCACTCCAGTGTTCCTGCCTGGAGAATCCCAGGGACGGGGAAGTCTGGTGGGCTGCTGTCTATGAGGTCCCACAGAGTTGGACACAACTGAAGCGACTTAGCAGCAGCAGCAGCAGCAGCATGGCAGAAACCAATGCAACATTGTAAAGCAATTCAGTTCAGTTCAGTTCAGTCACTCAGTTGTGTCTGACTCTTTGCGACCCCATGAATCGCAGCACACCAGGCTTCTCTGTCCATCACCAACTCCCGGAGTTCACTCAGACTCATGTCCATCGAGTCAGTGATGCCATCCAGCCATCTCATCCTCTGTCATCCCCTTCTCCTCCTGCCCCCAATCCCTCACAGCATCAGAGTCTTTTCCAATGAGTCAACTCTTGGCATGAGGTGGCCAAAGTACTGGAGTTTCAGCTTTAGTGTCATTCCTTCCAAAGAAATCCCAGGGCTGATCTCCTTCAGAATGGACTGGTTGGATCTCCTTGTGGTCCAAGGGACTCTCAAGAGTCTTCTCCAACACCACAGTTCAAAAGCATCAATTCTTCAGCACTCAGCCTTCTTCACAGTCCAACTCTCACATCCAAACATGACCACAGGAAAAACCATAGCCTTGACTAGACGGACCTTTGTTAGCAAAGTAATGTCTTGCTTTTGAATATGCTATCTAGATTGGTCATAACCTTCCTTCCAAGGAGTAAGCGTCTTTTAATTTCATGGCTGCAGTCACCATCTGCAGTGATTTTGGAGCCCAGAAAAATAAAGTCTGACACTGTTTCCACTGTTTCCCCATCTATTTCCCATGAAGTGATGGGACCAGATGCCATGATCTTTGTTTTCTGGATGTTGAGCTTTAAGCCAACTTTTTCACTTTCCTCAAGAGGCTTTTTAGTTCCTCTTCACTTTCTGCCATAAGGGTGGTGTCATCTGCATATCTGAGCTTATTGATATTTCTCCAAGCAATCTTGATTCCAGCTTGTGCTTCTTCCAGTCCAGTGATTCTCATGATGTACTCTGCATATAAGTTAAATAAGCAGGGTGAACAATATACAGCCTTGACGTACTCCTTTTCCTATTTGGAATCAGTCTGTTGTTCCATGTCCAGTTCTAACTGTTGCTTCCTCATCTGCATACAGATTTCTCAAGAGGCAGGTCAGGTGGTCTGGTATTCCCATCTCTGTCAGAATTTTCCACAGTTTATTGTGATCCACACAGTCAAAGGTTTTGGCATAGTCAATAAAGCAGAAATAGATGGTTTTCTGGAACTCTCTTGCTTTTTCGATGATCCTGTGGATGTTGGCTATTTGATCTCTGGTTCCTCTGCCTTTTCTAAAACCAGCTTGAACATCATGAAGTTCAAGGTTCACGTATTTCTGAAGCCTGGCTTGGAGAATTTTGAGCATTACTTTACTAGCATGTGAGATGAGTGCAACTGTACGGTAGTTTGAGCATTCTTTGGCATTGCCTTTCTTTGGGATTGGAATGAAAACTGACCTTTTCCAGTCCTGTGGCCACTGCTGAGGTTTCCAAATTTTCTGGCATATTGAGTGCAGCACTTTCACAGCATCATCTTTCAGGATTTGAAATAGCTTAACTGGAATTCCATCACCTCCACTAGCTTTGTTCATAGTGATGCTTTCTAAGGCCCACTGGACTTCACATTCCAGGATGTCTGGCTCTAGATGAGTGATCACACCATCATGATTATCTGGGTCATGAAGATCTTTTTTGTACAGTTCTTCTGTGTATTCTTGCCACCTCTTCTTAATATCTTCTGCTTCTGTTAGGTCCATACCATTTCTGTCCTTTATCGAGCCCATCTTTGCATGAAATGTTCCCTTGGTATCTCTAATTTTCTTGAAGAGATCTCTAGTCTTTCCCATTCTGTTGTTTTCCTCTATTTCTTTGCATTGATCGCTGAGGAAGGCTTTCTTATCTTTCCTTGCTATTCTTTGGAACTCTACATTCAGATGCTTATATCTTTCCTTTTCTCCTTTGCTTTTTGCATCTCTTCTTTTCACAGCTATTTGTAAGGCCTCCCCAGACAGTCATCTTGCTTTTTTGCATTTCTTTTCCATGGGGATGGTCTTGATCCCTGTCTCCTGTACAATGTCACGAACCTCAGTCCATAGTTCATCAGGCACTCTATCTATCAGATCTAGGCCCTTAAATCTATTTCTCACTTCCACTGTATAATCATAAGGGATTTGATTAAGGTCATACCTGAATGGTCTATTATGTTTTCCCTATTTTCTTCAATTTCACTCTGAATTTGGCAATAAGGAGTTCATGATCTGAGCCATAGTCAGCTCCTGGTCCTGTTTTTGTTGACTGTATAGAGCTTCTCCATCTTTGGCTGCAAAGAATATAATCAATCTGATTTTGGTGTTGATCATCTGATGATGTCCATGTGTATTGTTGGAAGAGGGTGTTTGCTATGACCAGTGCATTTTCTTGGCAAAACTGAAAAAAAAAAAAAAAAAAACACTTGGAGAAGGAAATAGCAACCCATTCCAGTATTCTTGCCTGGAGAATACCATGGACAGAGGACAGTCCATGAGGTCACAGAGAATCGGACACAACTGAGTGACTTTCACTTCATTTCACAAAAAAAAAAAAAAAAAAACATTAAAAAAAGATAAGCAAATAATTACATAAAAGTTTCCAATATTTAAGTAATATTAAGTATTGACAAATTTAGCAGTTTATAATGGATTTGTGTGTATTATTTGCAGTAAATAGCAAAGTAGGCTAATATCTACATGTTTTTTTCTTAATTTCTTAATTTGAGCTTTTTCTTAATTTTTTAGATATTTCTGTGCTCTGTGGTTCATCTACCAGCTGTTTCAAATTGTCACAAACCTCGAGAAATTTTTCAACATATTTATTGGAAAGTATCCTCAGATAAGTGACCCTGCACAGTCCAAATCCATATTGTTCAAGGATCAATCATGTAAGCATATTTAGCATAAAGAATAATAGAGATGCTATGTTACAGACAACATCTATGTAACAAGTACTTATTGAGCAGCTACATCATACCAGGTACTGTACCTGGCAAACAAAAACTATTAAGCAACAGAGGCCAAAGAAGCTTCAAAAAGGAAGAATTTAATTGCCTCAAATGCCTGAAAATGGAGAGTGACGGCAGCATCACGCTGGCATAGGATGCGCTCAGTTCCGCCCCCTCCCTTTAACAGTAAACACTTGGTATCCACCCATGAGCAAAAGTGCCTCTATGGGAAATGTGGGATCCAGCTCCATACGCCAAGGAACTCACCAAGAACCTCACCCACAGGTGTATGGGGCAAGAAGCAGGCAGATGTCAGGACCAGCCGTGTGGCCTACAGGAGACTGTGAATGAGTTCTGGCCCCTCTTGGCCCTGTCATGGGAGGGCCAGTGGGAACACTAACTGGGGATTTCACCTACATATGAGAGAATCTTTGTGGAGGTGAGACTTTTCAATGGAACTTTCACACTCCATTGAAGCAATATACGTGTATCACACACACACACACACACACACACATATATATATATACCTTTGGATGCACTAGGGTGTGAAGAATGAACATCTTGACTTTGCGGGCATCACTCCTCCCCCAAAGGGGCACAACTTAGGGCTGACCTTGGTTGCCTGTGATTTTCCCACGGGAGAAAAGGAGAGCTGGTGAGTGAACATATGACTTCACCAGCTCTGCAGGATGCTGCTGAGAAGGCTCGTTTCACCCTCACAGCTTCCAGAGAATTGTATGGGGGGTTTCATGATTAGCACAGATAGGGAGGGAAGGAGGAAGCAGATGGGTGGTGAGGAATTTTGGATTCTTGAATTTATTAAACAGACTTAAGTTCACCCCGCTTATTTAATTTATATGCAGAGTACATCATGCAAAATGCCAGGCTGAATGAATCACAAGCTGGAATCAAGATAGCTAGGAGAAACATCAACAACCTCAGATATACAAATGATACCACTATAAGTAAAGAGTCTCTTGATGGAGGTGAAAAAGGAGAGAGAAAAAGCTGGTTTAAAACTCAATATTCAAAAAACGAAGATCATGGCATCCGGTCCCATCACTTCTTGGCAAATAGATGAGGAAACAATGGAAACCGTGACAGACTTAATTTTCTTGAGCTTCAAAATCACAGCAGATGGTGACTCCAGCCATGAAATTAAAAGACACTTAAACCTTGGGAGAAAAGCTATGACATACCTAGATAGCATATTAAAAAGCAAAACATCACTTTGCTGGCAAAGGTGCATATAGTCAAAGCTATGGTTTTTTCTAGTAGTAATACACAGATGTGATAGATGGACCAGAAAGAAGGCTGAGCAATGAAGAATTGATGCTTTTGAATTGTGGTGTTGGAGAAGACTCTTAAGTGTCCTTGGACAGCAAGGAGATCAAACCAGTCAATCCTAAAGGAAATCAGTCCTGAATATTCATTGGAGGGACTGATGCTGAAGCTGAAGCTCCAATACTTTGGCCACGTGATGCAAAGAACTGACTCATTTAAAAGACCTGGATGTTGGGAAAGATTGAAGACCAAAGAAGCGGGTGACAGAGGATGAGATGGTTGGATGGCATCACCAACTCAATGGACATGAATTTGAGTGAACTCTGGGAGATAATAAAGGACAGGGAAGTCGGGTGTGCTACAGTCCATGGGGTCACAAAGAGTTGGATACAGCTTAGTGACTGAACAACAAGCTCATACTGATTGAATTCTAGATTCCATCAGGAAGATTGTTCACAAGTCATGGAGCAAATCTCATCCAGGAACAGCCAGCTAAACCACTGGCATCCCCAGCACACTGCATGCAAGCTCCCACCTTCCCCTCTTCTGCAGCCAACTCCCAATGCATACTCCCAAGAGCAACAGCAAGATCAGGTTCTAACAGATAGGCGGACATGTAGAAATAGCACCAGGTGTGTGGGCATAAACCTGTACTGTGCACTGTATCCAGGGGAAAAGGAGAGAGACAGTTCCATTGACACAGTGTAAGCTCAAAAGAATACAAATAATCTTAAGAATTATGCCACAAAGGAAGCAAGAGGTTTAGAGCTGGTACATCTATACAAAGTATGAGAAAGCCTTAGAATCTATAACATCTTAGAATCAGTAGCAAGACTGATGAAAGATATTTTATCCTAAAGCAATTGGTAAATAACAGAGCAAGTGGCAGTTAAATCAAATGCAAGAAGAACAATGCAAAATTCCCAGGAACATAAAATATCAAGGAAACAAGACAACACCAAAAGATTGCAGTAATCTTCCTGTAACCAAACCCAAAGATGTGGAGATCTACAATTTAGATAGATAATAGATAATTCAAAATTTCCTTTAAGGAAATTCACTGAGTTTCAAGAAATCATAGCAAGACAATCCAATGAAATCAGGCAAACAATACATGATCAAAATGAGACAATTAACAAAATTAGTGATCATACAAAAGAACTAAACAGAAATTCTGGAGCTGAATTTCTGAAGAATTCAATAGATAGAAAATGCAATACAGAGCATCAAGAACAGAGTAGACCTAGAAAAAAAAATCAGTATATACAGAATGTGTTTAGTTGCTCAGTCATGTCCAACTCTTTGTGATCCCATAGCCAGGATCCTTTGTTAATGGGGATTCTCCAGGCAAGAATACTGGAGTGGGTTGCCATTCCCTCCTCCAGGGGACCTTCCCAATCCAGGGTTCAAACCCACACCTCCCTCATTGCAGGTGAATTATTTGCCATCTGAGCCACCAGGGAAGCCCAGACACAGAATAGAAACATTGGAATATCCAATGCTGAACAGAAAAAAATTAAAAGGTGAAGAAATGTTACCTATAAGAGACCATCAAAAAAAAAAAAAAAATCAATATCATTGTCATTCCAAAGAAAAAGAGAAGGGGTCAGACAGCTTATTTGAAGAAATTACAGAAGACTCTCCAAACCTGGAGAGAGATTTGGGCATTCAAGTCATGAAAGTAATAAATTATTCATTATATCAATCCAAAATGACCTTCTCAATACATATTATAACAAAACTGTAAAAATCAAACACAAAGGGATAATCTTCAAAGCAGAGAGAGAAGAGAAGTTTGAAGCCAGCAAAGAAACCTCCATTAGATTATCAGCAGATTTCATAGCAGAAATCTTGCAGGCTTGAACGGAATGAAAAGATATTCTCAAATTATTGGGAAAAAAAAAAACATGCCAACCCAGAATACTCTATCCAGAAAAGTTATCATTCAGAAATAAAGAAGAAAAAAATTTTCATAGATAAACACCTAGGATAATTCAATATCACCAGACATACCTTACAAGAAGTGTCAAAAGTTCCTTATGGTAAAATAAAAAAAAGATAGTGACTAGTAACATGAAAATATATGGAAACTATTCAACACATAAAATAAAGCAAATGTATAGTCATATTCTGAAAATCTAATACTGTAATAGATGTGTTAACCACTTAACTATGGTATAGCTACTATAATTTATGAAAGAACACACAATATAAAAAGAGGCATGTTGTAATATTGAAGACATTTAGGAGCTATAAGAGGGTAAAGTGTTTGTATGCAATTGAATTAAGTTGCTAACAACATAAGGTAGACTAGTTTGTTGTCTTTTATGTAAGCATCATAATAACCACAAGGCAAATCTACAGTAGATTCACAAGAAATAAAGATAAGGAAATAAGAGGATAACGCCATGCAAAGTCACCAATTCACAAATGTAGGTAACAAGAGTATTAAAAATTAACCACAAAACAGCCAGAAAGTATTTCATCAAATGGAAACAGTAAGGCTTTACATTTCAATGATTATTTTAAGGATAAATAGATTGAATTCTCCAATCAAAAGGCACAGACTTGCTGGATGGATTTTTAAAAAAGAAGAGGAATTCCCTGACAGTCTCATGGTCAGGACTACATGGTTTCAATGATGAGGATGCAGTCTCCATTCCTGCTCAGGAAATTAAGATGCCACAAGCAACACAGCTGGACTGGGGGGGGAAAATGGATTCTCACAAGGTTAAAAAAAAAAAAAAATATATATATATATATATATATAATTACATATATATGTAATATATATATAATATATGTAACTATTTGTGGTGATGGATGTTAATACCAAGACAGCAAGCTCAGCCTCTACCTCTCTTCTAGTTTCATTGCTCTGACCCACAGCCTCTTCATGGCCTTCTTCACTTCAGCATTTCTCAGGGAGTAGATGACAGGGTTAAGCAGTGGGGTGATCACCGTGTAGAACACAGCCACCGTCTTGTCCACAGACAGCGTGGTAGAAGGTCTCAGATAGATGAAGATGCAGGGCCCAAAGAACAAGGTGACCACAGTGACGTGGGCCCCACAGGTGGACAGGGCCTTGCACCGCCCCGCGGAGCTCCGAGTCCTCAGATGGAGCAAGATGACCACATAGGAGGCTAAGAGGACCACAAAGCTGATCACAGACAGGGTCCCCCCGTTAGCAACGATCAGAAGACCAATGAGGACGGTGTCAGAGCAGGCAAGTTTGAGCAGGGGAAGCACATCACAGAAATAGTGGTCGATCACATTGGGGCCACAGAAGGGCAAGCGGAAGACAAGAAGGCTATCAACCAAGGAATGCACAAAGGCCCCCACCCATGCTGCTCCCACCAGGAAGGCACACGCTTGCCAGCTCATGATGGTGGTGTAGCTGAGGGGCTTGCAGATGGCCACGTAGCGGTCATAGGCCATCACAGTAAGCAAGAAAGCCTCAGTGCCACCAAACAAGTGGATAAAGAAAAACTGTGACATGCAGCCCCACAGAGATATGGCTTTCCTCTCAGCCAGCAGATCTGAGATGAGTTTGGGGACTGTCGTCGAGGCGTAGCAGATCTCAACAAAGGACAGGTAGCTAAGGAAGAAGTACATGGGGGAGCCAAGGCTTCTGCTGCTCATGACAGTGAGGACAATGAGGAGATTCCCCAGCACAATGGCTGTGTACAGGAGCAGAAACATCACAAAGCAGACTTTCTGCACCTCTGGATTGGAAGAAAGTCCCAGGAAAATGAATTCTGTCACATTGTGTGTTTTAGCCATGATGCAGCCACCAGGAGGCAGGAATTTGGAAGGGTGATCTGAAATGACAGGAAACAGGACTCCTACATTAAGTGGGAAATTTACATAACAATCTGTTTTAAGTGTGAGAAGCTTGTGAGCTGGGTACTGAATGATAAGTAGGATTTAGTTATTTAGAAAAGAAGGGAAGAACACTGCAAGGAAGCCGTGGAGGAAGTGCAAACTATAGAAATTTGAGCGAGGCTGGAGTAAAGTGAAGAATAGCAACCATAAAGTTGGAGACAGGATCTAGTACCAATTCACAAAGGACTATTATGGACTTTGGGGTTTGCTCAACAGACAATGAGTAATCATCAAAAATGTTAGTGGACCCAAAGGCAGAATCACTTGGTATGCAGAAATTGGACTAGTGGACTAGAGGCTGAACTAGGAGAAGTCTATTAGGAGACTGATTGCCTCACTGGATGACGTAGGGCAGCAGGTACAGCATTACTGTGTCCATAGTAACTGTCTCTATTGCCACTGAATGCTTCTGTCTTTCGCCTGCAGATTTCCTTCATCCTACTTCCTTTTGCTCCTCTCCCTTTCTGCTTTTCAGAATAGGAGTCTCACCTTCCCATATACCCTTTAGGGTCTTCAGAAGAAATTTCCCTGGACATTCAGCACGGTCTCTTATTTCTGCTTCTTCACCTAATTATCTGCTTCTACATTCGGTCACCAGGTGACCTAGTTCCTTGCAAAAGTTCCAGCTCAATCAATTCACAATTCTTCTCTTTACAGGTACCTTCACTTCTTTCTGGCTTCTGTCCCTCAGTGGCAACAGAAGTACAAACCACTCTCCACCCAAAATGCCGACTATGACACATCCTTATAAGAAGGCAGGCCTTCCAACACCTCAAAACATCGCCACGATTGTGCATTGATTGGTTAGCAGACTATCTTCACCCATGCTGGATGTGGTCAAGGTGACTGAGATCAAACTGCATCAACATGGTCCCTTCTATAGGTGGACTCCAGGGTACCTGAGACCAGGAGCCATGTGACATCCACTCACACCACAAAGCATCCATCCTTGAATACTGGCAACAGATGATTATGGACTATCACAAGTCACCGCTATAAGGAAATCACCAATAGAGTTTATGACTGCAGAGACCATCACTAAACCCTCAGATCTTTTGAGAATTTTACCAAATCACTCCTAGAAACCAAGAAACCACTGCTGGACTCCTAGGTTCACATTCCAATTACTACGGGTGGTAACTAATCTAGAAAGTTAGTTACCCTCTCAGAGACTCAAACCCACACTGTTCCATGGAGATAAAACCTACCTCACAATCAGATGCCATATATCTCCCTCCTAGCCCATCCCAGAAGAAGTTAAGTATTCATGTACTGTGCTGCCTTGGAAACTTCTCAGACATAGGAAATCCATTTCCCAATCTATAGACCCTTACAGTCAGTGATCCCTCCTCTCTCAAGACATTTTGAAATCACAGCATTTTACACACTGACTTATAACTGTGTTCTGTGATCATCTGCTCCACTAAATTGTGAATTTATTGGGGCAGAGATTATAAGCTGCTCAACACTCCATCTCTGGTGCCAAATGAATATCCATCACAATATAGTACTCAGTGAATATGCATAGAATAAGCAGGAAATACAGATCTTTCCTAGCTTCTGAGCACAGTATTTGGTACATTGTAAATGTTCATTAAATGTTGAAAGAATAAAAGATTAACACCACGTATTCTCCATCCCTGTGTCCTGTGTCTAGCACAGTGCTTGCCTCAGGCAGAGACCAGATCAATGTGGAGCACTTTGTAAAATGCCATGGATGTCTTACAATATTCCCTTTGCTTTCAAAGTGAAATGGCAACCATCACATGCTCACAAAATAAAACTCACCCCAGTGTTTATTGTCTCACCACAATTCTTTTTTCTGTTCTGACCAGAGAGAGGCAAATAATACCCCAAGAACATCCCCTAGAGATGCAGTTTCCCAGTTATTCAGTCTAAAACCATTAAGGCCAAGCGACCAAAGAGAGCTCATACATCTCAGGATTCACCAGATGGAGAATCCGCTCCTCTGCAGCCTCAGGCTTGGGAAGGTTGAGACTAAGCCAGAAGGTCCACTCTGCTGATTTAAAACAAGAGCACAGTAAACTTGCCTCCCTTGTGTTCCCTAGAGATATAAGAATCCTGGTGACTCAGCCTGAGTTCACGTAGCTGAGAGATACCAGGGAGGAAGGTATGGTGATCAAGTGAGAGAAGATTGGTCCCCAGAGACCCATGCCTGGCCCCTTCCTAATCAGGCACCTACCTCATGGGAAGCAGGACCTGGATACTAACATCTCAAACTTCCTCGTAGGTAACATAACTCCAGAAATCAATAGGGAATGGTAAATTAATTTCACCCAGTGTTCACAGGGTACTTAGGCTATGGGGCTCCATGCTGTTTATAGGTCAGTTAGATCCAGCTCTTATCATGAACTCAGATATTTGACTTTACATGAAATGACACCGTTCAAAGGATGGGTCCAAGGAATATGGGTTCCGTTCAGTTCAGTCGCTCAGTCGTGTCCGACTCTGTGCAACCCCATGAATCACAGCACACCAGGCCTCCCTGTCCATCACCAACTCCCGGAGTTCACCCAGACTCACATCCATCGAGTCAGTGATGCCATCCAGCCATCTCATCCTCTGTCGTCCCCTTCTCCTCCTACCCCCAATCCCTCCCAGCATCAGAGTCTTTTCCAATGAGTCAACACTTCGCATGACGTGGCCAAAGTACTGGAGTTTCAGCTTTAGTGTCATTCCTTCCAAAGAAATCCCAGGGCTGATCTCCTTCAGAATGGACTGGTTGGATCTCCTTGCCGTCCAAGGGACTCTCAAGAGTCTTCTCCAACACCACAGTTCAAAAGCATCAATCCTTCAGCGCTCAGTCCAACTGAGCACAGTCCAACTCTCACATCCATACATGACCACAGGAAAAACCATAGCCTTGACTAGACGGACCTTTGTTGGCAAAGTAATGTCTCTGCTTTTCAATATGCTATCTAGGTTGGTCATAACTTTCCCTCCAAGGAGTAAGCATCTTTTAATTTCGTGGCTGCAGTCACCATCTGCAGTGATTTTGGAGCCCAGAAAAATAAAGTCTGACACTGTTTCCACTGTTTCCCCATCTATTTCCCATGAAGTGATGGGACTGGATGCCATGATCTTCATTTTCTGAATGTTGAGCTTTAAGCCAACTTTTTCACTCTCCTCTTTCACTTTCGTCAAGAGGCTTTTGAGTTCCTCTTCACTTTCTGCCATAAGGGTGGTGTCATCTGCATATCTGAGGTTATAGATATTTCTCCTGGCAATCTTGATTCCAGCTTGTGTTTCTTCCAGTCCAGCGATTATCATGATGTACTCTGCATAGAAGTTAAATAAGCAGGGTGACAATATACAGCCTTGACATACTCCTTTTCCTATTTGGAACCAGTCTGTTGTTCCACGTCCAGTTCTAACTGTTGCTTCCTGACCTGCATACAGATTTCTCAAGAGGCAGATCAGGTGGTCTGGTATGGGTGGTGTCAGTAAACTGAGATAGCACTTCTACTGGCCTTTGGTGTGGATGAGGGTACAGAAGAGTAGATCTCAACCGTGAGCAGTTTTTGCCTTCAAGAGTATATATGGCAATATCTGGACACATTTTTCATTGAACCAACCTGCGGGGGAGGAGGTGTTATTAGCATCTAGTGGACAGAGGCCAGAGATGCTAAGAAACATCCTATAATGCACAGGATAGCCTCTACTGCATAGCTTATCTGAGCCAAATCACAATACTATTGCTATTCAGATACCCTGCTAAAGAGGAAACAAAAATCTGAATTGGTGTTTATTAAAACTGGACTTTGATTGCATATGAGTTTATTAATCTGCTTTGTCTCTGCAACAAAATGTTTTACCAATGCCATAATGGCACTTTGCAGAATCAATGTACTCTACACCAGTGCTATTCATGAATGTCATTAATGCAGTCTTGAGTAAAATTAAAGCTGAAACAAGATGAGAAATTTCAACTAATAATTAAGGAGAAAATTATAATGATATATTTTAGGATTGTTTTAAAGATTTTAATGCAATCACTTTGAGAATGCAAACCCTAATTAATCATTATTCTCTATATTGAAAAAAAGCACTAGGAAGAAGATTAGCAAATAATTACATAAAAGCTTCCAATATTTAATATTAATATTAAATGTGCATATTCTTGACAAATTTTCACTGCTTGTGATGGATTTGTATATATTTAATTGTAGCAAATGGTAAAGTAGATTCATATCTATTCATGTGTATTTTACTAATGACATACCTAACTTTTTCATAATTTTCAAGGTATTTCTATGCTACATGGTTCCTCTAAAGTTTTTCAAACTGTCACAAATCTCCAAAAATTTTTCAATATACTTATTAGAAATAATCCTCATATAAGTGGCCCTGCATAGTTCAAATCCACGTGTTTCAAGAGTCAACCATATAAGCATATTTAGCATAAAAAATAGGAGAGGTGTTATGTTACAGACAATATCTATGTAACAAATATTTATTAAGCAGCTATATTGTGCCAAGTACTGTGCCTGGTAAGCAAAAACTATTAAGCAAAACTGGCCAAAGGAGCCTTAAAACAGAAGGACTGAACTGCCTCAAATGCCTGAAAATATAGAGTGACAGCAGCATCATGGTGGCTTAAGACACCCTCACTTTTGTCTCCTCCCTTCATTTAACAATAAATATTTGGCATCTACCCATGAAGAAGTCCATCTATGGGACATCTGGGATCCAGCTCCATATGCCAAGGAACTTGAGAAGAGTCTCATCCACAGGTGTATGGGGCAAGAGGCAGACAAAACTCATTATGCCAATCCAAAATTACCTTCTCAAGACACATTATAATAAAATTGTAAAAGTCACGAGTGAATCCTAAAAGCAGCAAGAGGAAAGAAGTTTGAAGCCTGAAAAGGACCTCCATGAGATTATCAAAAGATTTCTCAGCCAAAATCTTAGAGGCCTGTAGAAAATGAATTGATATTCTGAAATTATTGAACAAAAAAAAAAAAATTTTTCCAACACAGAATACTCTATCCAGAAAAGTTATCACTCAGTAATAAAGGAAAAAAAGACTTTCTCAGACAAATAGCTAAAAAAACTCAATTCCACCTATCTTACAAGAAATACGGACAGTTTGTTTGGCTAAAGTAAAAAACATTAGGTAGAACATGAAAATATATGAAAAATATATAACACACTGAATAAAGAAAATGTATAGTCAATTTCTGAAAATCTAATACTGTAACAAATGGTGTGTAACCGCTTAACTCTAGTATAAAGGTTAAAAGACATGAGTATCAAAAATAACCACAACTACTGTAGTTTGTGAAAGAATATGCAATATAAAAAGAGGCATATTACAACATTAAAGACATTAAAGGAGACGTAAGAGGGTAGAGTTGTTGTATGCAACTGAATTAAGCTGCCATCGACATACTGTGTTGCTGTTTCACGTAAGCTTCATGGTAACCACAAGCAAAACCTACAGTAGATTCAAAAAGAATAAAGGCAAGGAAATCAGAGCACAACACCACGCAAAGTTACCAATTCAAAAATGTAGTCAGCAAAAGAATCAAAAAATCAACTAGAAAACAGCCAGAAAACAATCAAATGGCAATAGTAATTCTTTACATTTCAATGACTGCTGTAAGGATAAGTGGATTGAATTCTCCAATCAAAAGGCACAGAGTTGCTGGAAGGATTTAAAAAAATAAAAAGAACACTCAGTTATATGCTGTTACACAATAGATTTAGGAAAATCTACACCCAAGAGAAGGGCTTCCCTCGTAGCTCAGTTGGTAAAGAATCTGCCTGCAATGCAGGAGACCTGGGTTCAATCCTTGGGTTGGGAAGATCTCCTGGAGAAGGAAATAGCAACCCACTCCAGTATTCTTGCCTGGAGAATCCCATGGACAGAGGAGCCTGGCAGGCTACTGTCCATGGAGTCACAAGAGTCGGACATGATTTAGTGACTAAACCACCACCACACTCAAGAGTAAAGGGGTGGAAAAAAAATGCTCATGCAAATGGAAACCAAAAGAGGGCAGAATAGCTGTATATTTATATCAGACAAAGGAGACTTTAGGACAAAAACTGGAATAGGAGATGACGGTCATTAGATAATAATAAAGTAGTCAATTCATCAAAAAGGTGTAGTGTTTGTAAATATATATGCAACTAACACTGAAGCACCTAAATATTTTGTTGGGCAAAAAGTTCATTCCAAAAGATTTTATAGAAAAACTCACACTAATTTTCTGGCCAATCCTATATGTTAAGCTAATACTAATGGGGAAAATCAACAATAATACAATGAAAGCAGGGGACTTCCATATGTTCAGTCCCATGAAAAATGTCATGTATTGGACAGGGATCACATTAAATCTGTAGATTGCTCTGGGTGATATGGCCATTTTAACAATATTAATTCTTCTAACCCAGGAGCATGGGATATCTTTTCATTTCTTTAAATCATCTTCAATTTCCTTTATCAGTGTTTTATAGTTCTCAGCATATAAGTCTTTCACCTACTTGGTCGAGTTTTCTCCTATGATTTTTTTTATGCAATTTTAACAGGGATTGTTTTTTTACTTTCTCTTTCTGATATTTCATTGTTCATCTAAAGAAATGCAATAGATTCCTGTATTCTTTTATATGCTGACTTGCTGAATTCATTTGTAAGTTCTAATGGTTTTTCTGTGGAGTTTTAAGGGTTTTCTACACAGAGTGTCATGTCATATGCATATAATGACAGTTTTACCTCTTCCTTTCCAATTTGGATAACTTTCTTTTTTTATTTTTTTATTTTTTTATTTTCGTTGGAGGCTAATTCTTTACAATATTGTGGCGGTTTTTGCCATACATTGATATGAATCAGCCATAAGTGTACATGTGTTCCCCATCCTGAACCCCCCTCCCACCTCCCTCCCCATCCCATCCCTCAGGGTCATCCCAGTGCACCAGTCCCGAGCACCCTGTCTCATGCATCGAACCTGGACTGGCGATCTGTTTCACATATGATAATATACATGTTTCAATGCTACTCTCTCAAATCATCCCATTCTCGACTTCTCCCACAGAGTCCAAAAGTCTGTTCTTTACATCTGTGTCTCTTTTTCTGTCTCGCATATAGGGTTATTGTTACCATTTTTCTAAATTCCATATACATGTGTTAGTATACTGTATTGGTGGTTTTCTTTCTGGCTTACTTCACTCTGTATAATAGGCTCCAGTTTCATCCACCTCACTAGAACTGATTCAAATGTATTCTTTTTAATGGCTGAGTAATATTCCATTTTTTTGTTTGTTTGTTTAATGACTGTAACCAGGACCTCCAATACAATGTGGAACAAGTGGTGAGAGTGCTCATCCTTGTCTTTTTCCAGATTTTAACAGGAAGACTCAGTTTTTCACCACTGAGTACTATGTTGGCTGAGGGTTTGTTGTAAATAGCTTTTATTATATTTTGATATGCTCCCTATATACCCACTTTGGTGAGAGCTTTTACATAAATGGATGTTGAATTTTATCAGATGCTTCACTGTATCTAATGAATGATCATGTGGTTTTTATCTTTTCTTTTGTTGATGAAGTGTATCACATTGATTGATTTGTGTATGTTGAACAGTTCTTGTGATAGGGACTTCCAGTCCCATAGAAAGGCAATGCCAAAGAATGCTCAAACTACCACATAATTGCACTCATCTCCCATGCTAGTAAAGTAATGCTCAAAATTCTCCAAGCCAGGCTTCAGCAATATGTGAACCATGAACTTCCACATGTTCAAGCTAGTTTTAGAAAAGGCAGAGGAACCAGAGATCAAATTGCTAACATCCGCTGGATCATGGAAAAAGCAAGAGAGTTCCAGAAAAACATCTACTTCTGCTTTATTGACTATGCCAAAGCCTTTGATTGTGCGGATCACAATAAACTCTGGAAAATTCTGAAAGAGATGGGAATACCAGAGCACCTGACCTGCCTCTTGAGAAATCTGTATGCAGGTCAGGAAGCAAGAGTTAGAACTGGACATGGAACAAGAGACTGGTTCCAAATAGGAAAAGGAGTACGTCATGGCTGTATATTGTCACCCTGCTTATTTAACATCTATGTAGAGCACATCATGAGAAACGCTGGGCTGGAAGAAGCACAAGCTGGAATCAGGATTGCCGGAAGAAATATCTATAACCTCAGATATGCAGATGACACCACCCTTATGGCAGAAAGTGAAGAGGAACTAAAAGGCCTCTTGATGAAGGTGAAAGAGGAAAGTGAAAAAGTTGGCTTAAAGCTCAACATTCGGAAAACAAAGATCATGGCATCTGGTCCCATCACTTCATGGGAAATAGATGGGGAAACAGTGGAAACAGTGTCAGACTTTATTTTTCTAGGCTCCAAAATCACTGCAGATGGTGACTGCAGCCACGAAATTAAAAGACGCTTACTCCTTGGAAGGAAAGTTATGACCAACCTAGATAGCATATTCAAAAGCAGAGACATTACTTTGCCAACAAAGGTCCATCTAGTCAAGGCTATGGTTTTTCCAGTGGTCATGTATGGATGTGAGAGTTGGACTGTGAAGAAAGCTGAGCACCGAAGAATTGATGCGTTTGAACTGTGGTGTTGGAGAAGACTCTTGAG
Source organism: Bos grunniens (assembly GCF_055505025.1). NCBI lineage: Eukaryota > Metazoa > Chordata > Mammalia > Artiodactyla > Bovidae > Bos > Bos grunniens. The sequence goes on along the minus strand of NC_141179.1, from coordinate 78,559,317 downwards.
AGTCCCTTGGACTGCAAGGAGATCCAACCAGACCATTCTGAAGGAGATCAGCCCTGGGATTTCTTTGGAAGGAATGATGCTAAAGCTGAAACTCCAGTACTTTGGCCACCTCATGCAAAGAGTTGACTCATTGGGAAAGACTCTGATGCTGGGAGGGATTGGGGGTAGGAGGAGAAGGGGACGACAGAGGATGAGATGGCTGGATGGCATCACTGACTCAATGGACGTGAGTCTGAGTGAACTCCAGGAGTTGGTGATGAACAGGGAGGCCTGGCATGCTGCAATTCACGGGGTCACAAAGAGTCGGACATGACTGAGCAACTGAACTGAACTGTGACTTTGGGATGAAATAACCAGATGGGACCTATCAAACGCCTAAGTTTTTGCACAGCAAAGGAAACCATAAAACAAAACAGAAGGACAACCTACAGAATGGGAAGAAGTATTTGCCTTAGGAAAGAGAGAGGGCAGAAATGAAAAAAAACGGTTGGAAGTGGTAGAAAGTCCAAGACCTGTTCCCATGGACAAACTTCACTGGCCCCACCTAGAATGTGTGAGGAGTGAGGATTCAGGGGTGGGCACTGATATAGGGGTCCATGTCTCATGTACACCCTCATCTCAGGCTTCACCCCAATCCACACTCACACCTTGAAACCCTTCGTCTTGTTCCTCCAGCTCAGCTACTTTTCTGAGAAAGAGCTGGGTGCTTGCCTGTATTGAAGAAACACAAACACAAATTGGAAAAAAAAAAAAAAGAACAAACCTATCACATACTAAGTGATCAACAGACATGTGAGGAAGGACTAATCAATATGGTTATTAGAGGGCTTTAGGTCAGGGACAAAGTGAGGAATAGGAAGAGAAAAGGGATTAGAAGACATTATAAAGGAACAGAGGTAGCAGCCACCCCTGAACAACATTCTTTGATATAAGAATGTATAAAGCCCTGAAGGTCCCCTTGAAACCTTCTGAAGCTGGTATTATTACTGTCTCCGTTTGTATTTGTAGAAACTGAGACCCAAATGAATTAAATGATCCATGAATGGTTGCTTCAGTAGGACTTCTAACCCTGCTTTTCAAATTCCATCCTAAACAAACTGGCCCTGTCTAGAGTAAACAGGGCAAAGCAAAGGAGATTAATGTGGAACAGTCCCTGTTCTGCTGGAGAAGGACTGGACACTACTGGGTGGAATGCTAACAACCTATTCTCCCCAGCTCTGCTCCCCAGCATCCCAGGAAACCATCAATTGTTGGTCCCCAAAATTCCTGGTCCATCCTGACTGGTAGCCATGCACTCAGTCTTTGTCATGGAGTCCTCTGGAGGTGGTAAGAGCCCTGGAAGCAGACTTATGATCCTGGTCACCACCTTGCTCAAGACTTACTGTGTGACCTGGGTAAATCTTTTAACCTTGCTACATTTATTTACTCAGCTATCTCCTGAGAGCACAAAATGAGGAATATGAGTAAAGTGCCTTGAATATCATAACCAAAAAGAAAGTGAACTTCAACAACTATTGTGCTAATAAAGGAATTATTGGGTGCTATTATCCATTTTATAGATGAGATACCTGTACATTCACCGGCTGTCATAGGTTTCCTGAACGAGCCTTTGAATATCACACTAAGAGCCTCATAAAGGCTTCCACTATGGCTCAGATGGTAGAGAATCTGCCTGCAGTGCAGGAGACCCAGGTTCAATCCCAGGATCAGGAAGATCCCCTGGAGAATGGAACAGCTAGCCACTCCAGTCTTCTTGCCAGGAGACACCCATGGACAGAGGAGCCTAGCAGGCTACAATCCATGGGGTTGCAAAGAGTCAGACATGACAGAAGCAATTTAGCATACATGAGCCCCCGGGACTATGACCCCACCTCGAGTGTAGTGATTACAATTTACTTTTATTTGTATTCCCAGTGCCTCACTCATTGCGGATAATAAATATCTGCAAAGATTGAGGGGTACGTGGAATATTATTAGAAAAAGAACAATAGTTGTCATTACAAGCATCAGACCAGAGATGCAAAACTGTCTTAGAGAGGGAGCAGCTAAAATGGTGGAGGAGTAGGATGGGGAGAACACTTTCTCCCACACAAATTCATCAAAAGAACATTTAAATGCCGAGTAAATTCCACAAAACAACTTCTGAATGCCGGCAGAGGACATTAGGCACCCAGAAAAGCAACCCAAGTCTTCGAAAGGAGGTAGGAAAAAATATAAAAGACAAAAAAAGAGACAAAAGAGGGAGGGGGCGGAGCTCCGTCCTGGGAAGGGAGTCTTAAAAAGAGAGAAGTTTCGAAACACCAAGAAACCTTCTCACTGCCGAATCTGTGCCGAGCCTTGGAAGCACAGAGGGCAACATAACAGGGAGGAAAAATAAATAAACAATTAAAACCCGCAGATTGCGAGCCCTACGGTAACTCCCCCAGCGGAGAAGCAGCACAGATGCCTGTGCATGCCACTAGCAAGCAGGGGCTGAGCAGGGAGGCGCAGCGCGGGCCGCATCGCTTAGAGTAAGGATCTGGCCTGAATACCCTGAGTGCTATCTGAGTGAAATAATTTGAGCTAGCAAATCAGACTGTGGGATATCTACCACGCAAAAAGCCAGCCCTAACCTAAGACACCACCAGGCCCACGCATGGAACAAAGGACTGAACAGAGATAGCCAGCTACAGCCCATCCCCCTCCAGTGACAGGCAGCCAGAGCCAGAAGAGGGCAATCGCAGCCCCAGAGAGACATTATCTAGAAAACTGTAAGCAGGCCTTTTTGCTAACTAAAACTTCTTGGGGGTCTGGACGGTCAACATCCGCCTGAGAAGGTGCGCCGCTTGTACACCTAGATAACCGAGCGGCAGGGAGGCGATAAATCGCAGCAATTGCGCTCGCCAAACACCTCATCACCTGAGCTGCTCGGACCTGGGAAGGGCACAAAACGCAGGCCCAACCAAGTCTGCGCCTCTGAGGATTACCTGAGTGCCTGAACCTGAGAGGCTTGGACCCAGGAGGTGCAAGCAGCCCAGGGCCCGCCACGGATGGTTCCTGGCGGAGCAACCTAGAGCCTGAGCAGTGCAGGCAGGGAGGCTACACGCGCTGTGAGTAGGGGGCAGACCCAGTGTGGCTGAGGCACTGCGAGCCCACGCCAGTGTTATTTTTTTGCAGCGTCCCTACCTCCCCACAGCGCGACTGAACAAGTGAGCCTAAAAAAAAAAGTGTCCTCCACCGTCCCCTTTGTGTCAGGGCAGAAACCAGACACTGAAGAGACCAGCAAACAGAAGAAGCAATAACAGAAGGAACCACCTTGGAAGCTACAGGCAATAGATTAAAACCCTGTGGTTAGTACCGACTACATAGGAAGGGGCCTATAGATCTTGAGAAATATAAGTCGGACCAAGGAACTAGCCAAAAATGAACTGAACCCACAATACTTGCAACAAAACCAGAGAAAGTCCCAGATATATTTTTACTATTTTTATGATCATTCTTTCTTTTTTTTTTAATTTTTTAAAAAAAATTTTAAGTCCTCTATTATTCCTTTAATTTTCACTTTGATAACCTATTACTTTGCAAAAAAAAAAAAAAAAAAAGACACTATTTTATTAAAGCAAACTTCATATATATATTTTTATAATTTTTTTGACCTTGTTTGTTTATTTTTTTTTCTTCTTTTCTTTAACATTGTATTTTTGAAATTCCAAACTCTACTCTAGATTTTTAATTTTAGCTTTTTGGTATTTGTTATCAATTTTGTACCTATATATTTTTTTTATAATTTCTGTGACTTTTTCTCTGTTTCTTTCTCTTCTTCTTTTATATAACATTGTATATCTGAAATTCCAAACTCTACTCTAGATTTTTAATTTATGCTTTTTGGTATTTGTTAACAATTTTGTACCTGTATTTTCCTTTTTTTTATTTTTTTAAATTTTATTTTATTTTTAAACTTTACATAATTGTATTAGTTTTGCCAAATATCAAAATGAATCTGCCACAGGTATACATGTGTTCCCCATCCTGAACCCTCCACCCTCCTCCCTTTAAACTTTACAATATTGTATTAGTTTTGCCAAATATCGAAATGAATCTGCCACAGGTATACCTGTGTTCCCCATCCTGAACCCTCCTCCCTCCTCCCTCCCCATACCCTCCCTCTGGGTGGTCCCAGTGCACCAGCCCCAAGCATCCAGTACCGTGCATCGAACCTAGACTGGCGACTCATTTCATACACGATATTATACATGTTTCAATGCCATTCTCCCAAATCTCCCCACCCTACTCTAGATTTTTAACTCTTGCTTTTTGGTATTAGTTATCAATTTTGTACCTATATTTTCTTTATAATTTTCGCGACCTTGTTTGTTTTTGTTTGTTCCTTTTTTCTCTTTCTTTTCCTTCTTTTCTTTAACATATTTTTGAAATTCCAAACTCTACTCTAGATTTTTAATTTTTGCTTTTATGTACTTGTTACCAATTTTGTACCTTTAAGAACACAATCTTCAGGACCCATTTTTCACTAGGGAGCGAGATTACTGGCTTAACTGCTCTCTCCCCCTTTGGACTCTCCTTTTTCTCCACCAGGTCGCCTGTGTCTCCTCCCTAACCCCTCTCTACTCTACCCAACTCTGTGAATTTCTGTGTGTTCCAGATGGTGGAGAACACTTAGGGAACTGATTACTGGCTGGATCTGTCTCCCTCCTTTTCATTCCCCGCTTTTATCCTCCTGGCCACCTCTCTCTCCTTCCTCCTTCTTCTCTTCTCTGTATAACTCCGTGAACATCTCTGACTGGTCCAGTTGTGCAATGCACATAAGGAAGTGATTACTGGCTAGCCCGCTCTCTCCTCTATCGATTCCACCTCATCTCTTTCGAGTCACCTCTAACTCCCTCCTCCCTCTTCTCTTCTCCATGTAACGCTGTGAACCTCTCTGGGTGACCCTCAAGGTAGAGAAACTTTTCATCTTTAACGTAGATGTTTTATCAATGGTGTTGTATAGAAGGAAAAGTTTTGAAACTACTGTAAAAATAAGACCGATAACTGGAAGCAGGAGGCTTAAGTCCAAACCCTGACTCCAGGGAACTCCTGACTCCAGGAAACATTAATTGACAGGAGCTCATCAAATGCCTCCATACCTACACTGAAACCAAGCACCACACAAGGGCCAACAAGTTCCAGGGCAAGACATACCAAGCAAATTCTCCAGCAACACAGGAACACAGCCCTGAGCTCAAAGATACAGGCTGCCCAAAGTCACCCCAAAACCATAGACATCTCATAACTCACTACTGGACACTTCATTGCACTCCAGAAGAAGAAATACAGCCCCACCCACCAAAACACCAAAACAAGCTTCCCTAACCAGGAAACCTTGACAAGCCACCTGTACAAACCCACACAGAGTGAGGAAATGCCACAATAAAGAGAACTCCACAAACTGCCAGAATACAGAAAGGACACCCCAAAGTCAGCAATTTAAACAAGATGAAGAGACAGAGGAATACCCAGCAGATAAAGGAATAGGATAAATGCCCACCAAACCAAACAAAAGAGGAAGAGATAGGGAATCTACCTGATAAATAATTCTGAATAATGATAGTGAAATTGATCCAAAATCTTGAAATTAAAATGGAATCACAGATAAATAGCCTGGAGACAAGGATTGAGAAGATACAAGAAAGGTTTAACAAGGACCTAGAAGAAATAAAAAAGAGTCAATATATAATGAATAATGCAATAAATGAAATCAAAAACACTCTGGAGGCAACAAATAGTAGAATAACAGAGGCAGAAGATAGGATTAGTGAATTAGAAGATAGAATGGTAGAAATATATGAATCAGAAAAGAAAAAAGAAAAATGAATTAAAAGAAATGAGGACAATCTCAGAGACCTCCAGGACAATATTAAACACTAAAACATTCAAATCATAGGGGTCCCAGAAGAAGAAGACAAAAAGAAAGACCATGAGAAAATACTTGAGAAGATAATAGTTGAAAACTTGCCTAAAATGGGGAGGAAATAATCACTCAAGTCCAAGAAACCCAGAGAGTCCCAAACAGGATAAACCCAAGGCGAAACACCCCAAGACACATATTAATCAAATTAACAAAGATCAAACACAAAGAACAAATATTAAAAGCAGCAAGGGAAAAACAACAAATATCACACAAGGGAATTCCCATAAGGATAACAGCTGATCTTTCAATAGAAACTCTTCAAGCCAGGAAGGAATGGCAAGACATATTTAAAATGATGAAAGAAAATAACCTACAGCCCAGATTATTGTACCCAGCAAGGATCTCATTCAAATATGAAGGAGAAATCAAAAGCTTTTCAGACAAGCAAAAGCTGAGAGAATTCTGCACCACCAAACCAGCTCTCCAACAAATACTAAAGGATATTCTCTAGACAGGAAACACAAAAACAGTGTATAAATTCGAACCCAAAACAATAAAGTAAATGGCAACGGGATCATACTTATCAGTAATTACCTTAAATGTAAATGGGTTGAATGCCCCAACCAAAAGACAAAGACTGGCTGAATGGATACAAAAACAAGACCCCTACATATGTTGTCTACAAGAAACCCACCTCAAAACAGGGGACACATACAGACTGAAAGTGAAGGGCTGGAAAAAGATTTTCCATGCAAATAGGGACCAAAAGAAAGCAGGAGTAGCAATACTCATATCAGATAAAATAGACTTTAAAACAAAGGCTGTGAAAAGAGACAAAGATGGTCACTCCATAATGATCAAAGGATCAATCCAAGAAGAAGATATAACAATTATAAATATATATGCACCCAACATGGGAGCACCGCAGTTTGTAAGACAAATGCTAACAAGTATGAAAGGAGACATTAACAATAACACAATAATAGTGGGAGACTTTAATACCCCACTCACACCTATGGATAGATCAACTAAACAGAAAATTAACAAGGAAACACAAACTTTAAATGATACAATAGACCAGTTAGACCTAATTGATATCTATAGGACATTTCATCCCAAAACAATGAATTTCACCTTTTTCTCAAGCGCACATGGAACCTTCTCCAGGATAGATCACATCCTGGGCCATAAATATAGCCTTGGTAAATTCAAAAAAATAGAAATCATTCCAAGCATCTTTTCTGACCACAATGCAGTAAGATTAGATCTCAATTAAAGAAGAAAAACTATTAAAAATTCCAATATATGGAGGCTGAAAAACACGCTGCTGAATAACCAACAAATCACAGAAGAAATCAAAAAAGAAATCAAAATTTGCATAGAAACGAATGAAAATGAAAACACAACAACCCAAAACCTGTGGGACACTGTAAAAGCAGTCCTAAGGGGAAAGTTCATAGCAATACAGGCATACCTCAAGAAACAAGAAAGTAGTCAAATAAATAACCTAACTCTACACCTAAAGCAACTAGAAAAGGAAGAAATGAAGAACCCCAGGGTTAGTAGAAGGAAAGAAATCTTAAAAATTAGGGCAGAAATAAATGCAAAAGAAACAAAACAGACCATAGCAAAAATCAACAAAGCCAAAAGTTGGTTCTTTGAAAGGATAATTAAAATTGACAAACCATTAGCCAGACTCATCAAGAAACAAAGGGAGAAAAACCAAATCAATAAAATTAGAAATGAAAATGGAGAGATCACAACAGACAACACAGAAATACAAAGGATGATAAGAGACTACTATCAACAATTATATGCCAATAAAATGGACAACGTGGAACAAATGGACAAATTCTTAGAAAAGTACAACTTTCCAAAACTGGACCAGGAAGAAATAGAAAATCTTAACAGACCCATCACAAGCACGGAAATTGAAACTGTAATCAGAAATCTTCCAGCAAACAAAAGCCCAGGTCCAGATGGCTTCACAGCTGAATTCTACCAAAAATTTAGAGAAGAGCTAACACCGATCCTACTCAAACTCCTCCAGAAAATTGCAGAGAAAGGTAAACTTCCAAACTCATTCTATGAGGCTACCATCACCCTAATACCAAAACCTGACAAAGATCCCACAAAAAAAGAAAACTACAGGCCAATATCACTGATGAACATAGATGCAAAAATCCTTAACAAAATTCTAGCAATCAGAATCCAACAACACATTAAAAAGATCATACACCATGACTAAGTGGGCTTTATCCCAGGGATGCAAGGATTCTTCAATATCCGCAAATCAATCAATGTAATACACCACATTAACAAATTGAAAAATAAAAACCATATGATTATCTCAATAGACACAGAGAAAGTCTTTGACAAAATTCAACATCCATTTAGGATAAAAACTCTCCAGAAAGCAGAATAGAAGGAACATATCTCAACATAAAAGCTATATATGACAAACCCACAGCAAACATTATCCTTAATGGTGAAAAATTGAAAGCATTTCCTCTAAAGTCAGGAACAAGACAAGGGTGCCCACTTTCACCATTACTATTCAACATAGTTTTGGAAGTTTTGCCACAGCAATCAGAGCAGAAAAAGAAATAAAAGGAATCCAAATTGGAAAAGAAGAAGTAAAACTCTCACTATTTGCAGATGACATGATCCTCTACATAGAAAACCCTAAAGACTCCACCAGAAAATTACTAGAAATAATCAATGATTATAGTAAAGTTGCAGGATATAAAATCAACACACAGATATCCCTTGCATTCGTATACACTAATAATGAGAAAACAGAAAGAGAAATTAAGGAAACAATTCCATTCACCATTGCAATGGAAAGAATAAAATACTTAGGAATATATCTACCTAGAGAAACTAAAGACCTATATATAGAAAACTATAAAACACTGGTGAAAGAAATCAAAGAGGACACTAATAGATGGAGAAATATACCATGTTCATGGATTGGAAGAATCAATACAGTGAAAATGAGTATACTACCCAAAGCACTTTATAGATTCAACGCAATCCCTATCAAGCTACCAACAGTATTCTTCACAGAGCTAGAACAAATAATTTCACAATTTGTATGGAAATACAAAAAACCTTGAATAGCCAAAGTGATCTTGAGAAAGGAGAATGGAACTGGAGGAATCAAACTACCTGACTTCAGGCTCTACTACAAAGCCACAGTTATCAAGACAGTATGGTACTGGCACAAAGACAGAAATATAGATCAATGGAACAAAATAGAAAGCCCAGAGATAAATCCACGCACATATGGACACCTTATCTTTGACAAAGGAGGCAAGAATATACAATGGATTAAAGACAATCTCTTTAACAAGTGGTGCTGGGAAATCTGATCAACCACTTGTAAAAGAATGAAACTAGAACACTTTCTAACACCATACACAAAAATAAACTCAAAATGGATTAAAGATCTCAACATAAGACCAGAAACTATAAAACTCCTAGAGGAGAACATAGGCAAAACACTCTCCGACATACATCACAGCAGGACTCTCTATGACCCACCTCCAAGAATATTGGAAATAAAAGCAAAAATAAACAAATGGGACCTAATTAAACTTAAAAGCTTCGGCACAACAAAGGAAACTAATAGCAAGGTGAAAAGGCAGCCTTCAGAATGGGAGAAAATAATAGCAAATGAAGCAACTGACAAACAACTAATCTCAAAAATATACAAGCAACCCCTACAGCTCAACTCCAGAAAAATAAATGATCCAATCAAAAAATGGGCCAAAGAACTAGACATTTCTCCAAAGAAGACATACAGATGGCTAACAAACACATGAAAAGATGCTCAACATCACTCATTATCAGAGAAATGCAAATCAAAACCACAATGAGGTACCATTTCACACCAGTCAGAATGGCTGCGATCCAAAAGTCTACAAGCAATAAATGCTGGAGAGGGTGTGGAGAAAAGGGAACCCTCTTACACTGTTGGTGGGAATGCAAACTAGTACAGCCACTATGGAGAACAGTGTGTAGATTCCTTAAAAAACTGGAAATAGAACTGCCATATGATCCAACAATCCCACTGCTGGGCATACACACTGAGGAAACCAGAAGGGAAAGAGACACGTGTACCCCAGTGTTCATCGCAGCACTGTTTGTAATAGCCAGGACATGGAAGCAACCTAGATGTCCATCAGCAGATGAATGGATAAGAAAGCTATGGTACATATACACAATGGAGTATTACTCAGCCATTAAAAAGAATACATTTGAAATCAGTTCTAATGAGGTGGATGAAACTGGAGCCTATTATATAGAGTGAAGTAAGCCAGAAAGAAAAACACCAATACAGTATACTAAAGCATATATATGGCATTTAGAAAGATGCTAACAATAACCCTGTGTACAAGACAGCAAAAGAGACACTGATGTATAGAATAGTTTTATGGACTCTGTGGGAGAGGGAGAGGGTGGAAAAATTTGGGAGAATGGCATTGAAACATGTATAACATCATGTATGAAACGAATTGCCAGTCCAAGTTCAATGCACGATACTGGATGCTTGGGGCTGGTGCACTGGGACGACCCAGAGGGAGGGTATGGGGAGGGAGGAGGGAGGAGGGTTCAGGATGGGGAGCACTTGTATACCTGTGGCGGATTCATTTCGATATTTGGCAAAACCAATACAATATTGTAAAGTTTAAAAATAAAATAAAATTTAAAAAAAACTGTCTTAGATGCTACAAAGACGGGAAGTCTCCCAAGTCCAGGCTCATGAGAAGCCTTGTAGTTTCACTTCTCCCCCCGAGCTACCCTGAAGATCTTCCTCATGGCATTTTTCACCTCACTGTTCCTCAGCATGTAGATCAGAGGGTTCAGCAAAGGTGGCATGACGATGTTAAAGAGGATGACAAGTTTGTCAGCGGCCAGAGTGGTGGAGGGTCGAATGTACATGAACATGGGGGGCACCAGGACCAGAAGCACAGCGATGATATGTGAGCCGCATGTGGACAGAGCCTTGCGCCGGCTCTCAGAAGACCGGCTTCTCAGGTTCAGTAGAATGACCACATAGGAGATGATAAGGATGATGAAGGACACTAAAGAAATCATGCCGCTGTTGGCCACCATGATGAGCCCCACCACATAGGTGTCCGCACAGGCCAGCTTCAGCAGGGGATGGACGTCACAGAAGAAGCTGTCGATCTCGTTGGGCCCACAGAAGGGCAGCTGGACTGTGAGGAGCGTCTGCAGGATGGAATGCAGGAAGCCAGCCACCCAGGAGGCCCCCGCCAGCAGGCCGCACTTCCAGCGGCCCATGATGGTCGCATAGTGCAGGGGCCGACAGATGGCCACATAGCGGTCGTAGGCCATGGCCGTGAGGAGGAAGATCTCGGTGCCACCAAAAAAGTGGGCAGAAAAGAGCTGGGTCATGCAGCCCTCAAAGGAGATGGTCTTGCGCTCCACCAAAGTGTCAGCAATCATCTTGGGTGTGGAAGCGGATGGATAGCACATGTCGGCAAAGGACAAGTGGCAGAGGAAGAAGTACATGGGAGCGTGCAGGGTCTTGCTGGCGTTGATGGTGACGATGACCAGAAGGTTCCCCAGGACCGTGAGCACGTGGAAGAGAGAGAAGACCAGGAAGCAGGCACGCTGCATCTCCTGGCTCTGGAAAAGGCCGAGCAAGACGAACTCAGTCACGTTGTTCTTGGAGCCCATGGATTGTCTCTCCTGAGCACTGACAATCTGGTTAGGTCTGCAAGGACACAAACTGCAGGATGTAAGAAAGCTTCCCATAGAGAAGGGGCTTATGGACACAGTGGCGGGGAGGGAGGACGGGATGAACTGAGAGAGCATTATTGACGTATATACATAGGCTGCCGTGTGTAAATAGATAGCTAGTGAGAGGCTGCTGTAGAGCACAGGGAGCTCAGTTTAGTGTTCTGTGATGATCTAGAAGGGGAGGGATGGGGGGATGGGAGAGATGCTCAAGAGAGAGGGGATATATGCATTCTCATAGCTGAATCATGGTTGTTGTACAGCAGAACTTTGCAAAGCAATTACAGTCCAATTTTAAAAATAAATTTAAAAAAAAAATTACAGATAGTTTCCCAAATCCAGGAGTCAGTACACTGTATTCAAGTCTGATAATGATTTTAACACCCTGTTTCAAAGGGTGTTAAAACTAACATTCATAACTCCTTTCTATGCCATAGCTAAAATACAGTATGTGGAAAACATTTTGTTATCTAGAACCTGTAAGATTTCATGCACAGATCTACCCTAGAACATACATGTATCAGAACACAGACCAGAGACAGACCTGGCAAAATAGGAAAGCATGTAAAAGAAATAAATGAAATAATAAGTTAATGAATGCATGAACAAATGTCTCAGATACTAAATTTATAAATGATTAAGATATAAAAAATTGCATTAAATTCAACAAAAATTGTTGAGCCCTCTAAGTGCCAACAAACATTGTCACTGATCCTTAAGTGCCTAGGACCATATCAAATGTCCTTAACCACAGGGCTGTGTATAGCATATAATTTAAAAACTTTAAGGGGGAAGATGAGAGATGCTAACATTACAAAGCTGGGCTTTGTGTACATCAATCAGTAAGTATGAAAAACCACCATAAGTACCTCAGTAACAACCAGAGAGTGCTGGATGGTAATTATTTCATAGTCAAGGGCAGGTTGGTAGAGTGTAGGGAAAAAGGAAGGGAAATCATACAAGACTGTTCTGAGTAGTGCTTTTATCACAAGTGTCTTGTTATCATGGCTGTTGAAAAAAAAAAAAACGGCAAATAACATTTATGAATAGCAGAACAGTAAAGTGATAGTTGCTCAGTCATCTCTGACTGTTTGCGACCCCATGGACTATAGCCACACCAGGCTCCTCTGTCAATGGGATTCTCCAGGCAAGAATACTGGGGTGGGTAGCCATTCCCTTCTCCAGGGGATTTTTAGAGATCGAACCTGGGTCTCCCACATTGCAGGCAGATTCTTTACCGTCTGAGCCGCCAGTGAAGCCCAGCAGAACAGTAAAGATGCTCACATCTGGGGACTTTCCTACTGGTCCAGTGGCTAAGTCTCCACACTCCCAATGCCAGGGGCCCAGGTTCAATCCCTGGTCAGGGAACTGGATCGCACGTGCCACAACTAAAGATCCTGAGTGCCACAACTAAGAAAGGGCCAGTCAAATAAATAAATATAATAAGTATGTTTTTAGAAAGATGATCACACTGTATGTGATCAACTCTAGTCCCTACATTCCCAGGCGACTTAGGATCCTCGAAAAGGTTCACAGAAGACAGAGAGGACGACTCGAAACACTTGGGACATTGACCCACAGAGGCTGACACAAAGAATTCACACTCAGAGCCTCTTCCACTCCTTCCTACCTCCAATTCCAGGTCCCAGACACACTGCTTGTCTTTAAGCGGTTGAATCTGCTTTAAGCTGAAAATTAAAACAATAAACAATGACAATGCCAGAGGCAAGAACAAGGGAAAAATTGTCTGCCCTGGGATATTACCCAGACTTATTTAGCATCTCCCTTATCCAGAAGTTTCCTAAAATCCAGGATCTTACAGCAAGATTCTTCTACTCCCTGCTCAACTACTCCCTGCTCAAATTGTGCAAATGCTTTGATCAGATGGTTAAATTCACCCACAAGGCAGAGAGGAGAGATAGCACTAGAAATAGCCAGTTCCTGCCAGCCACTGAAGGAGAATGCTATAAAAAAAATAATGATACAATCATTGTGCACACCCCAAAACAGATTTTGATAGCAGATAAATAATCTAACCATTATTTCCATGAAAAAAAAATGTCTGCCATATTTTATTTAGTCTTGTAATAAATGTAAAATACACCCATTGTTTCTATCTGGCATTTTGTCATGCTGAAAAAAAAGACATTCTGATGTGAGATCAAATGCTTGGAATTGCACAGCTGGTGTTCAGGCCATCAAATGAAAACTGCTTGGGAGGCAGTATCAGAGTCAGCAAGAAGCTAGCCACTAGAGACAAATTCTGTGAAACTGATTTCCAGTTCTTCCAGTCCCTCTCTGGATGACATTGGACAAGTTGCTTGACCCCTCAGAAACTCTGTTTCCTCCTATATCAGATAATAATACATATCACCTAGGCTGCCATTATAAGATAAGGGAAGAGTATTTAGGACTTCCCTGGTAGCACAGTGGATAAGAATCCTCCTGCCAATGCAGGGGACATGGGTTCAATCCTTGGTCCAAGAAGACTCCACAAGCTGCAGAGCAACTAAGCCAGTGTACCACAACTTTTGAAACCCACACACCATAATGAAAAATAGCTGCTGCTCGCTACAAACATAGAAAATCTGTACACAGCAGCAAAGACCCAGTGCAACCAAAAATAAATAAATAATTTTTTAAAGAAAAGAGCATTTAGCCCAGTTATTTGCCCTTAGTAGGTGCTCAGTAAATACCAAGTATTACTAGGCCTCAATGGTTTCACGTCATTCTCAGGTGGGAGATTGGTTTGCAAGGGCCATCTCCTAGGATTTATAGCCAAGGTGATTTGCCATTTAATTTCCAAACATTTTTATTAAATTTCTAGTACGAAGAATCATTAAGCTTGGGATATCTAATGAGCAAGACGGTCATCCACCTGCTCTTAAAGCCAATTCCTCTGAGGACAAAGAGGGAACAACATGCTTGGGTGATGCAAGTCAAGATTTGTTCTCACTTCCCTTTCTCTCATGAGACTCTCTTCTGACCCAGACGCTCCCAGAGAACATCATCTTAATCATATGAACTTTACTTTTATGATTTTTATCATAAAATAATGAAATAATACATGCCTTTGTTATTTAATCCAGAGTATATGTTTACTGTCCTTATCCCCATTTTACAGATAAGGAAAATTAGGCTCAGGGAGATTAGCTAATTTGCTCAAGTTCAGCATATTCACTAGAGATACTTTGGAAAGTAGTGAAAATACTATTAGAAGTTAGAAGTCATTATTATTACAGAGAGCTTCTTTTGGTTGTTTCCTTCAGTTATGAAAACATTTTTATGAATTTGAAAGAGATGTATACATAGTATTATATTCAGCATTTTCCCTTAACACTTTCTTTAAGCATTTCCCCAAGGCGATAGTTTTCAAGAGATTGTTTTTAACGGTGCATCTTAAAACACATACCCTAATTTATTTGACTATTTTTTTTTTTATTTATGAGCTTTGAGTTGCTCCCTATTTCGTACTCCAGTGTATGGCCTCCCTCTGTAAATATCTTGGGATCAATTTCTTGGAATGGGAAGACTGAGGTAGAGGGCATGACAATTTTTTAGGGTCCAGCTAGAATCTCATGCAGTTTGAAACAATATCATTTGCTGTTCCCAGAAGTAAACACTGATGAAATAAGAATGCTCATTAACTCCCAACACAGACCACTTTTCCCCAACCTAAACATCTCCATACACCTTCAGCCTCTCCTCCAAGGACTCATTTCTGTCCTTGTTTCCTCCAAGGTTCTTTCTGGTTCCCCCCAAAGTCCTCACACCACCCTTAACCTGTAAACACATCTTTGGACCTTGCAGCCTGTGAGGACCTGAACAAGACTGCATGGAGTGCAAAAAGGACTTTTCACCTCTTGCGGTTCGTGCTGCCGTCACCCTGGCAAAGCTGCCGTGGGTCAGGCACGGCTCATGACCTTCATTCACGCATTATGTGAGTTCACACTCATAACAAACCTTTAAGACAACTATTACTATTCTCACTTAGGAGGTGAGGAAAAGGAAGCTCTAAAACTTTAGTGTTTATGGGACTTGCTCGAGGTCACTGATAGCAAACACCGTGACAGGTATTACAAGCTGATCTGAAAGACACTTGTACACCTTATTGTCAGAGAGGTCTCCCTATTGCAGTTGTGAATGAAAACGGTTGCCTGCTGTATCCGCAAGCAAAGGATGCTGCAGCCATCAAGCCACACCTCCAGTGAGCCCTGAGGGAACTCAGGTTGGAAAGAGGACGCCTGACATCTAGCAGCCACCTGCTGCAGCCATCCTCAAGGGCACTCCCTGAGGAGACTGGGATGAGGAAAGCAGAGAGCTGAGTGCATCTCAAAGGGGCAATTTCAGGGAGCCCAGACTCCTGCATCCTCCCACACTTAGAAAAGTGCTGAATTCGTCAACTGGAGCTATCTGGTTTTCTTTAGTTAACAATAATCTTTGGTGTTCCAACTGCCTGGTCTTTGTTGCAAAAACTTCTATATATCTTGATTCCTGTCCCTGCATCTTCAGACCACTCCCTCAGAGTTATCTGAGAGGCTGTGTCCCTAGCTTAAATCCTCAGTTTTGTCCACCAAATAAAACATAATTGTAAACTTCTAGGTTGAGCCTTTTTTTTTTTTTTTTCAGTCAATACAACAGTCCCCGCACCCCTATTGCAACCATTTCCTCCTACTCTCTCCCCTACAGTACTTGCTACTCTAAACCTACTGAAAATTTTCAGGTGATTAACATAGAGTTGACTTTGCTCAAAAGCAGCAGCTTGAAACCCTGAAAAGGGCATTGACCTGGAAGTCAAAAGACCTCAGTATTAGTCCCAGCTTTGTTGTTTGCAGTCACCTCAAACAACTCTCTTTCTCTCTCTGCCTGGTGCCCTATTTCCCCATCTATTCAAAATGATAGTAAGACAAAGTACTATGATTTTAAGGTGGGAAAGTAGAAATACACAGCCTTCAGGTTAATTTCACTGATAAACATCATCAATATCGTGGTGAATTTTAAAATAACTAGAAAGCAAGTAAATACCTTTATATGATTACTCACGTCTTTCACTCCCTTGCTTAGGCACTGGTGGGGGTTTGGGATATACATTTCATATTTCCCATGCCTTACATTGAATTTGAGCTCACACGAGTTTTCAGATATATTCTCTCTCTTGAAAGAGAAAGGAAATTTGTAATGCAATTTAGAAACATTTTTACCTTAAAAGATTAAAATGTCAGTAAGTCTTTTAAGAGGCTTTCAGACTTAGGTATCTAAGGAGTCACTGACATGAACGACTACCTTGCCAGCTGGGCTTTGGGGAAAGGGTGCTAAGACTGTGCCTCAGTGAAATACACTCTGGAATCTGCTCGAATTTCCAGGAAGTTGACTGGTGTCAGGGACCACACACCAGGACAGCCCATGGGAAAAGCTGGGAACTCAGCCTTCTCTGCATACTCTGATCCTTCCATTCTGCCTTCAGCAACCCCCAGCCAAGGACAGGGCATTCATATGGCAAGCCTCTAAATAATAAAATATCTGTGAAAACACTCTCTGAGTCTGAACATCTCCACAAGTAGAGGGAATGGTCACCCAGGCACGAAGACATTTGCTTGCATTTATTAAGCAATGCTGTATGCCAAACCCTACAGGGAGCACTTAAAATGCATCATCTCAGTAAATCCACTCAACAATACTTGGAGGAAGCTAGATGCTTGTTTCTCTTTTTCAGATGAGGGAAATAAGGATTAGAGCAAATGAGTGACTTGGCCAACTTCTCAGACCAGTAAAAGTCCGAGCCAGAAATGCAACCCAAGGTACACAGCTCCAAAGTCATGCTCTCAGTTGCTGCACAACACTCCTGACTAGGAAAGTAGGAGCATTTGATCATCCAAAAAGGAGGGAGATGACGGCTGAAGGCAGCAGACAGAAGCTCAGTGACGAGAGGTGAGCACAGGCTACATTGGACCCTGGAAAAGATGCTTTCGGGGCATCCCTGCTTTGTAACCACAAAAATGCCATGTCTTCAGGAAAAAAAAATCAAGACAAAAGGAGAACAATTACATCAATACGGTGAGGGTGCATGGGGAGGAAGCTTGAAAAATTCAATTCCTTTATTTCTTTAAATTACTCAGATGAATTCCACAAATATGTTACAAATTCTGGAATGCTTCTTTTTAAATCTCTAAATCTTTACAGTAGAGTGAATTTCTATTTTTCATCTAGATACATTTAACTTTGTTTAAAATAAGGTGATCTAAAAAAGGAAATTTTCTCAAATAAATAATTCTATGATATATTGCTGTTGTTTAGTCACTAAGGTGTGTCCAACTCTTGCAACTCCATGGACTGTAGCCCACCAGGTTCCTTCTGTCCATGGGATTTCCCAGGCAAGAATACTGGCTGCTGCTGCTGCTAAGTCACTTCAGTCGTGTCCGACTCTGTGCGACTCCATAGTCGGCAGCCCACCAGGCTTCCCCGTCCCTGGGATTCTCCAGGCAAGAACACTGGAATGGGTTGCCATTTCCTTCTCCAGTGCATGAAAGTAAAAAGTGAAAGTGAAGTCGCTCACTTGCGTCTGACTCTTAGCGATCCCATGGACTGCAGCCTACCAGGCTCCTCCGTCCATGGATTTTCCAGGCAAGAGTACTGGAGTGGGGTGCCATTGCCTTCTCCATGGTTGCTATTACTTTCTCTAGGAGATCTTTCTGACCCAGAAATCAAACCCGCATTTGCATTAGCAAGCAGGTTCTTTACCACTGAGCCACCAGGGAAGCCCCTCTATGATATGTATGTGTGTGTGTATATATATATGTGTGTGTGTGTGTGTGTGTGTGTGTGTGTGTTTACTGTATAGCAAAAAAAGAAAATGGCTGAAGCGGAAGGATTCTAGTGATGCCGTGGGAATATGAAAATAAATCAATTTGACACTTTATGCATTTAAAGGCAAGGACCTGAGAAACACTAAGATACTGTGCAGCAGGACTTCTATCTTTGTACTGAGAACAAAACAGAGAAAGCACAGACCAAGTGAAAACATCTGTTTTCTGTAAGAGTCCCTGGTTGGTTCAGGTTTATTCTAGCTAGAGAGTCCCCCAGAAAACCATGACTACATGAGAACTGACCTTAGTGAGCTCCACCCTCCTAGCTGAGCAGTGAGAGTAAAGGACTCTGGCTGGAGAAGTGAAAGGTCTCAGGAAACTTTTAAGCACAAAGTGTTCAGGGAATCTTACACAGAATTTCCACAGGCAAAGCCATTGTAGAGCTTGGACACCTCTGCTTCTGAAGTGTCAGCAACACACATTCATGGTTGGCAAGAGCACCTTGAGGTTTGCTAATGAGACCCCAAAGGCATTACAATCCAATTAGAGGAGGGGGCCACAGAGACAGGCACAGCTCTCTTGTCGCATTAACTTAGTGACTCAGACAAACCACCACGCTGTGCTTTGCTGTGTCCAACTCTTTGCGACCCAATGGACTGCAGCCCACCAGGCTCCTCTGTCCACAGAAACCACTTTTTTATCCCAACTTTGAATTTCCGTACCAAATCATCCCAAACTCATTCACTCAACTATATTTATTAAGTCACTACTACATACAGGGAACAGTTCCCTGTTATCAATTTTTTCTCATGACACAAAACTGTGTTATCAGAATTTTGCCAAGAGAATGCACTGGTCATAGCAAACACCTCTACCAACAACACAAGAGACATGGACATCACCGGATCGTCAATACCGAAATCAGATTCTTTAGCTGAAGATAAAGATATTCTTTAGCCAAAGATGGAGAAGCTCCAAACAGTCAGCAAAAACAAGACCAGGAGCTGACTGTGGCTCAGATCATGAACTCTTTATTGCAAAATTCAGACTTAAATTGAAGAAAGTATGGAAACCACTAGACCATTCAGGTATGACCAAATCAAATCTCTTATGATTAAAGAGTGGAAGTGACAAATAGATTCAAGGTATTAGACCTGATAGAGTACCTGAAGAACTATGGAAGAAGGTTTGTAACACTATACAGGAGGCAGTGATCAAAACCATCCCAAGAAAAAGAAATGCAAGAAGGCAAAATGGTTGTCTGAGGAGGCCTTACAAATAGCTGCGAAAAGAAGAGACGCGAAAGGCAAAGGAGAAAAGAAAAAATATATCCACCTGAATGCAGAGTTCCAAAGAATAGCAAGGAGAGATAAGAAAGCCTTCCTAAGTGGCCAATGCAATGAAATATAGAAGAGCAATAGAATGGGAAAGACCAGAGATCTCTTCAAAAAAGTTTAGAGATACCAAGGGAAATTTTCATGCAAAGATGAGCACAATAAAGGACAGAAATGGTAGGGATCTAACTGAAGCAGAAGATTTTAAGAAGTGGCAAGAATACACAGAAGAACTATATAAAAAAGATATTAAAGACCCAGATAGCCATGATGGTGTGATTCCCTCACTAAAACACAACTGCATTCATTTCACATACTAGCAAAGTAATGCTCAAAATTCCCCAAGCTAGGCTTCAACAGTACATGAACCGAGAACTTCATGATGTCCAAGTTGGATTTAGAAAATGCAAAGGAACCAAACATCAAATTGCCAACATCCGTTGGTTCATAGAAAAAAACCAACAGAACTTCAGAAAAACATCTATTTCTGCTTCACTGACTATGCTCTAAAGCCTTTGACTGTGTGGATCACAATGAACTGTGGAAAACTGTGAGAGATGGGAATATCAGACCATTACCTGCCTCCTGAGAAACTTGTATGTATGCAACAGTTAGAACCAGACATGGATGAACTGGTTCCAAGTTGGAAAAGGAGTACATCAAGGCTGTATATTGTCACCTAGCTTATTTAACTTATATGCAGAGTATATCATGTGAAATGCAGGGCTGGATAAAGCATGAGCTGGAATCAAGATTGCCAGGAGAAATATCAATAACCTCAGATATGCAGATGACACCACCCTTATGGCAGAAAGTGAAGAGGAACTAAAGAGCCTCCTGAGGAAGGTGAAAGAGGACAGTGAAAAAGTTGGCTTAAAATTCAACATTCAAAAAACTGAAATCATGGCATCCAGTCCCATCACTTCATAGCAAATAGATGGGGAAACAATGGAAATAGTGACAGACTTTATTTTGGGGGGCTCCAAAATCACTGCAGATGGTGACTGCAGCCATGAAATTAAAAGATGTTTGCTCCTTGAAAGAAAAGCTATGACAAACCTAGACAGTGTATTTAAAAAGCAGAGACACTACTTTGCCAATAAAGGTCCACCTAGTCAAAGCTATGTTTTTTCTAGTAGTCATGTACGGATGCGAGAGTTGGACTACAAAGGAGGCTGAGTGCCAAAGAATTGATGATTTTGACCTGTGTTTCTGGAGAAGACTATTGAGAGTCCCTTGGAATGCAAGGAGACCAAAGCAGTCAATCCTAAAGAAATCAGTCTTGAATATTCATTGGAAGCAATGATGCTGAAACTGAAACTCCACCTGATGGAAAGAGCTGACTCACTAGAAAAGACCCTGATGCTGGGAAAGTTTGAAGGCAGGACGAGAAGGGGACAATTGAGGATGAGATGGTTGGATGACATCACCAACTCAATGGACATGAGTTTGAGCAAACTCTGGGAGATGGTGAAGGACAGAGAAGCCTGTAAAATGAAGATGAAGTCAGGGGGGAGTACATAGACAAAATGCATAGATGAGGTTTTGTAAAGTTGCCAGAAGTGGCTACTGAATTTGCTCCCAACATCCCATATATCACAGAAAAGAAAGAAATATAAACAATGATATGATTCAGCATCTAGTTCAGTTCAGGCGCTCAGTCGTGTCCAACTCTTTGTGACCCCATGAATTGCAGCACGCCAGGTCTCCCTGTCCATCACCAACTCCTGGAGTTCACTCAGACTCACGTCCATCAAGTTGGTGATGCCATCCAACCATCTCATCCTCTGTCGTCCCCTTCTCCTCCTGCCCCCAATCCCTCCCAGCATCAGAGTCTTTTCCAATAAGTCAACTCTTCGCATCAGGTGGCCAAAGTATTGGAGTTTCAACTTCAGCATCAGTCCTTCCAACGAACACCCAGGACCGATCTCCTTTAGAATGGACTAATTGGATCTCCTTGCAGTGTAAGGGACTCTCAAGAGTCTTCTCCAACACCATAGTTCAAAAGAATCAATTCTTCGGTGCTCAGCTTTCTTTATAGTCCAACTCTCACATCCATACATGACCACTGGAAAAACCATAGCCTTGACTAGACAGATCTTTGTTGGCAAAGTAATGTCTCTACTTTTGAATATGCTATCTAGGTTGGTCATAACTTTCCTTCCAAGGAGTAAGCGCCTTTTAATTTCATGGCTGCAATTACCATCTGCAGTGAGACACTACATAATTAAGAAATATTTAAGACAAGGAAAATCTGCCCTAGAAATGTAATGACATTAATGATTATTATTTAACTTTTAGATATGATAATTGTATTATGGTTATGTTGTATAGACAGATCTGCAAACATTCAAATGATATCGTGTCTGGAATTTACTTCAACTTACAGATGAAACAAGATTGACCATGGGTTAATAATTGTTGAAACTGAGTAATGACTACATATGGCTTATTATAGTATTATCTCTACTTTTGAATATGTTTGACAATTTGCTAACACAAAACAAAGCATGTTTTGGTTGGAGAAAAATGTTGATTTCTGATTTCAGTCTTAGACTTTCTTATTTAATAGCTCTTGTGTGAAATTCCTTTAATCTCCATTTTTAACAAGTGCATCTCAGATCTCAGATTAATCTGATGCCAGTGGTCTCCAGATAACACTGAGTAAAAAAGACCAAGTAAACATTGTCTATATGGTTCAGAACAAAAGATGCTTTCCTAAAACAACTGTGTCTGAGACCTAAATAAGACAACACTGGGAAATTTAGTTAGACAATCAGGTCATGGAGGACTTGAAGCTTGTAGAGAAAGCTTGTAGGTAGTCCATTGTATCTTATAGGGAAAGTAATAATGTAACTGGATGGAGGAAACAGCCAAGACCAGACAGCTCTGATGATGAGATGCTAGGTGTTTCGGGGAACTGAATCAACATGGAAACACTGAACTAGAATAAACCCTAGAGGTCATCCAGAACAGCCTATCAGAATTCCTTCATCAACAATCCCTCTCATATGACCATGAGGACTTCATTTGAATACATTATTTTCTGTATCTTTTTAAACTTAATGCAATGAGCATGTATTACTTTGCAATTTTAAAAGGTAACAATGATAGCAATAATAAAATTGTTACATTCAAAAATCAAGGAAGTCTGAAGTTATCCAGTGAAGGGGAACTTTGTCCCTGCAATACTTCAATAGCCCAGAGGGTTCTGATTGGTGACCTTTATATTGGATATGAAGTACATAATAGATGTTAGGCTACAATTAGATGCTTTGGTGTTTAAAAAATTGAACCTAAGTTGTCTAGAAAATATGATCTTGCAGAGACCTTGCTCTTTAATACATTGTAGGGACCAAAGCACACTAGTTAGAAACACAAGTTCTAGAATCACACAGTCAAGGTCTGCAGCTCAACATCAGCTGTGCAACGTAAGGGCTCTTGGAGCAGCTTTGCCACCATTTATGTTTTGTGACCTTGGGCAAGTCACTGCCCCTCTGTGGTCTTCCTCGTCTGTCATAAAGGGCCTGAGCATGGCTCTTACATTCTGTGGTTCTTGTGGACTTGCCAAATGACCTTGAGTTCAGAGCAATATTTCTATATGGCGAAAGCCACTGTAATAATTCCTATTAGTGACCAGAAGTCAGTGAGTGCTCTCCACCTGGAGGCTATGTTTTAGGACCTTTCCTGGTTTTCATTCTTGCAGCTGACATGAGGTTGTCTTAGATCATGGAAAAATATTGGCTCCTAATGTAAACTTAGCTGGGTTGGGAATATCCCCAGGAGTAGAACATAGCAACCCACTCCAGTACTCTCACCTGGAGAATCCCATGGACAGAGGAGCCTGGTGGGCTACAGTCTATAGGGTTGCAAAGAGTCGGACACCACTAAAGTGACTTAGCATGCACGTACACAGTGCAAACCACAAGGATTAAGGAGCATTAACGTGGACCTGCAGGGGCCATATCATTATTAAGGTATTGAACCAGGCTAACAGATCAGTCTAAGGCCTTAACTCTAAGAAGCCCAAGGACTGGTCAACTGAATCAGGGCATGGCAACAGGCAAATGGCATAACTGCAGTTTCTTGTAATTGACATAAAGGGAGGAGCATATTTCACAGCACTGTGTCTCTGGCCCTGTTGGGCTGCACACCACAGGCCTAAGAGGTTTTGCCCCACAGGCCCACCAGGCCTCTACCCCACAGGCCCACAAGGTCTCTACCCCAAGAGCCCACCACGCCTCTACAGCACAGGCCCACAAGGTCTCTACCCCACAGGCCCACCAGGCCTCTACCCCAGAGGTCTACAAGACCTCTATCCTGCAGGCCTGCCAGGCCTTTACTTGACCAGCATAAAGACTGAAGAAAAAGTCCAGAGTCAGCAACAGAAACAGTGGTTTAACAGGTAAGGAAAACTTACATGTCTGAAGCAAGGTCCTGGAGCAACTCATTACTATGTGCAGCAGACACAACAGGACATGGCGGCAGGCTTCGCTCTGGAGGCTAGGTAATCAGTTACAGGAGGAAATGACGCAAGGTCGGCTCATCAGTTACCCGGGAAACCAGCAGAGGGGCACGCCCCTTACCGCCCTTTTGATGAGCTATTGGAAACAATCATCAGCTGGGCCTGGGGCGAGTTTGTAGGAAGGTCAGTTCTGTGAGTAGGGTGCAGATGAAGCAGGCACTGGTCCAGCAGGGGACGTACGGGAGGACAGTCATCTAGGGTGGTCTGAGCATACAAACCCTCGACCCTTTCCTCAAAAGGCCGCCCAGGTGATTCTGCCGGTGTTAAGGAAGCAGTCGGCCTAAAATTAGCATTGAGAGAACACTTTCTGTTGCACCTTCTACTTACAAAGTGCAGCGCCTTCTCGCACTGCCATCATCCCTCTGCCTTAGCCAGACGGGGCAGGAGCTACTCAGGTTACGTATGTAGTGACCGGAGCTGCAAACACTAAGAGCTGCACTTTGGCTCTTGCATCCAAAATCCCTGACTTTCCCGCTCCTTTTGCACCTGGGCCCCTGCTGTCTGCATAACAGGAAGGCTCCGGAACTATCCTCAGGTTTGCTGCTGGGTTTCCCTTCTCTCTTCATTTTCTACAGATATTATTTAATTGGGGGAAAAGTCCATGTAAGAAAATATTTTACCACCCACTGTGGCTTCACTGGAAGTGCTTCCAAAATCTACAGTGTTTTCTGCATTGTGGGATTCTGTCCTGTGCAGAGTAGATGAAAACATTCAGATGTGCCAAAATTCTTGAGAAATAACAGAAAATCTAATGTGTAGGGTTTTAGATAATGGGGACTTTTTTGCCTGAAAATAACACCATGAAACAAATGTTAAAAACATGTGGGGTCAAGTACAGGCCCAGAGACATTACTTTGCCAACAAAGGTCCATATAGTTAAAGTTATGGTTTTTCCAGTAGTCATGTATGGATACAAGAGTTGGGTCATAAAGAAGGCTGAACGCCAAAGAATTGATGCTTTTGAACTGTGGTATTGGAGAAGACTCTTCAGAGTCCCTTGGACAGCAAGGAGATCAAACAAGTCAATCCTAAAGAAAATCAATCCTGAATATTCATTGGAAGGACTGATGCTAAAGCTGACGCTCCAAAACTTTGGCCACCTGATGTGAAGAGCTGACTCATTAGAAAAGAACCTGATGCTGGGAAAGATTGAAGGCAAGACTAGAAGGGGATGACAGAGGACAAGATGGTTGGATGGCATCACCAACTCAATGGACATGAGTCTGAGCAAGCTCCAGGAGATAGTAAAGAACAGGGAAGCCTGGCGTGCTGCAGTCTATGGTGTCTCAAAGAATCAGACACTACTGAGCAACTGGACAACAACACCTACTACATATAGAGTGCAGTATTGTGTTATCAATTTAGGGGAAAAGCTAGTATTAAGTATGAACTTGTCTGGTTTTGTCTTGTTTTTCTTAAGCAGCAGGGACAAGTTGGAACTAACCTAGCAACTTGACTACCACCTTATGTTAACAAAACATGTTGAAAAGTATTTCCACCCTGTGAATAGGGTAAGACAGACAACAGACAGTATACTATGTTGCCTAAAAGCAAGGGCTAAAGGGTCAATTTGCCTTGTTTAAAGGTTAACTTTGCCACCTGGTAGATACATAATTTTTAACAAGTGACTTAACATCTCCTGAATGCCATTTTCCCATCTGAATTTTTTTTTCTATCTCAGATTTAAAGAAATCAATATAAAATTCACAATGATAGTAGGAGATATTAATACCTCCAAGGCTCAGACACAACCTCTACATGAACCCCAACCCCAGAACACACCCCCAATCAGGAGGGAACTCACAAGCCAGAACTTCTCCTTGAGGAGTGAAGGCTTTGTATCCCACTTCAAGCATCCCAACTTTTAAGACCTATACCCAAGAAATAAGCCCCCAACACATCCGGCTTTTAAAACCAACAGGGCTCATGTCCACAAGATTCAAAGGGCTATAGCAAACTAAGAAATGGCTCTTTAAAGGCTTGTGGGCAAACTCATCCACCTGAGTCCAGCACAGAAGCAGCCTTTCGAAAAAGCACCCAGGCTTTATGTCAAAGAGCTTTCCCAAATTAAATAGGTGTGAAACCCAATCCCTACCTATCTACTCTGCAGTTTTAACCAAAATTATCTGAGTATTAGCCAGATCCATGTACATTGGGGATAATAACACCTCCCCCAATGCCTACATTATGTGATGTCCTGCATATGACCACAGCTACGTCATACGTGACTATGACTCTGTCAGCTCTAACACTGTTTATGATTCCCCAGGGTAGGTTTTCACATACAAGAAAATCACCATTTTCAGAAGATATACAATGTGGTTAACTCTGTTGCAACATCTGGCTTTTCAGACTTTTCCTAAAGAAGCCACATCTCAGTTTTATGTCTCTGCTTCCCAGAAATGTGACTAAATGTGGATGTCAACCAAGGCTAAGAAGTGAGAGAACCAGGGAGATGTCTCTGAAGATGGTTTATCAACTGATAAAAGCCCAAACACCTAGAACTCTCAATGTGATTTACAAAGAATATGATAAACCTATGCTAAGTCACTTCAGTCGTGTCCGACTCTGTGCGACCCCATAGATGGCAGCCACCAGGCTCCCCCGTCCCTGGGATTCTCCAGGCAAGAACACTGGAGTGGATTGCCATCTCCTTCTCCAATGCATGAAAGTGAAAAGTGAAGACAAAGTCGCTCAGTCGTGTCCGACTCTTAGCGACCCCATGGATTGCAGCCTACCAGGCTCCTCCATCCATGGGATTTTCCAGGCAAAAGTACTGGAGTGGGGTGCCATTGCCTTCTCCGATGATAAACCTAGACAGTGTATTAAAAAGCAAAGACATCACTTTGCTGACAAAGGTCCATGTAGTCAAAGTTATGGTTTTTCCAGTAGTCATGTATGGATGCAAAAGTTGGATCACAAAGAAGTCTGAGCACTGAAGAATTGATATCGAACTGTAGTGCTGGAGAAGCCTCTTGAGAGTTCCTTGGACTGCAAGGAGGTCAAACCAGTCAATCTTTAAGGAAATCAACCCATTCATTGGAAGGACTGCTGCTGAAGCAGAAGCTCCAATCCTTTGGCCACTTGATGTGAAGAGCGAACTCATTGGAAAAGACCCTGATGCTGGGAAAGAGTGAAGGCAAAAGGAGAAGGGAGCAACAGAGGTTGAGATGGTTAGACAGCATCACTGACTCGATGGGCATGAATTTTGGCAAACTCCTGGAGATAATGAAGAACAGGGAAGCCTGGCATGCTGTAGTCCATGGGATCACCAAGAGTCAGAATGCAACTTAGCAACTGAACAGCAACAATGTTTCACCCAATTCCCTTGACATTAACCACACACATAAAGTACAATACTTCTAGTTCCATACAAGTCTCACATTTTTTTAAATTTTGAAAAAGACTCTGAATGCTATGAGTCTCATGATACAGTCTGCAATTATAATAGAAAGAGACAATAGTGATATCATCCCAAGAGGGCTGAGCAGGCTGAGTCAACAACTGCATGTTCAGAAGCGTTCACCCTGATTGGACGTGCTACATGTTCCAAGGCATGCCTTCACTTTCATTGAGGAAGGTCTTGCCCTGACTCTCTAGACTTGAACTTTAGATGCTTTCCCTGCTCAGCATGTAGGAAATTTCCTAAAGCCTGCCACTCCATAACCAAGCCACAGAACCTGGCCATAACCAATCAAGAAAGAAGTGTGAACATATTATATTATGGTGACTTTAAACTTTTTTAAGGATTTGAATATTTTTATCAACATGAATCAACAAGATATATGTTTATAAAAATATTTGACTTTTATCAACATAAATCTTACATAAAATGATTTTAAGAGATAATTCACTGCTCTGATTGAAAGTCCTCACATGCCTGTTAGATTGCATCCTATCCTCTCCTGCTCTGCTCCCCAACCAGCCCCGGACGTACCTGAAGAACTCTGGATTCTAAATCATAGTCCACACACAACTGGTAGAGAAAAAACATCAAGGGTTTTGGAAAAGTCTTTGACCTGAAGTTTCCTCAAATGCAAAGTGAGCTTTGTCCCCTGAGATCTAATTTAAGAAATTTATTGGTGGATGCTCAGTTCATAGTGGTCATTTGATTCGTACTTTCTATTGTCTGATCTGTGTGATATTCTCAAGATTTGTGCCATTTTCAGTATTATGTCACTAGAATAAAACTCTCTTCTTGGCCAACACATTGAGTTTTGTTTCCATGTGTTAGGTAACTCTCGCGGCTCAATGCCTAGGTTTTGCCTCCATAAGAAGAGGAGCTTGAGCTGACAGAAATATCTTATCTTTCTGTTTTCATGCCCTATACTTCCAGATCTGCAGCTCAGGTTTTCTGTGGACCCAGAAACATGCAGGGAGTCATGCAGCAATTTTTTAAAAACATTTATTTTTACCCTGAAGTGTCTGGAAAGAAATACCTTACAGTAAAGAAATTATCAGGTCTCTCAGATCAGAATTCAGAAACTTAGATGTATTTATGTTTTGGTGATCCTTAAAGAGAAGCAGAGGCATGTACAGAGAGAACAAGGGCTTAGAAATCAGGCAAACCTGAGTTTGAACCCAGCTTTGTAGGTTACTAACTCTGTGACCTTAATCAAGACACTGATCTCCCAAAGGTTCAGTGTCTTCACCTGTAAAACAAAAGGATACATATTCATCTCACCAAAGTGTTTTCTTATTAATAATAGGATAAAATGAGATAAAATATATGAAATCACTTGGATAATTGTAAAATACACACACATATACATATTTATTCTTTGTATATAACATTATCTTCAGAAATAATACAAGGTGTAACTATTTGTCTTACCACCACAAGTGATGATGGTGTATTATTTAGATAACTGAGATGAACCAAAATAATACAGATATAACAACCATTGTTCACGTACAACCTGAAGCACTATGGAATTCTAGAAACTTAATCAACAAAATATTTACTGAGTTTTACACTATGTCACTTAGAGCAAGATACAAATAAATAGGATTCAGGCCATATTCTCAAAGGAGTTATATTCTAATGGGGGAAATGAACACTGAAAAATAGTTATTAAAGTTCTTAAAAGATTCCAGCTGAGCATTATGGGAGTTCAAAGAAGGAAAAAGGCATATTCAATTTGGATAATTTTGGAAGCTCCCTAAAGGTGGCAGCATTTCTGAGGGGCATTGTAAAGTAGGTAAGGTGCTGAAAGGTAGAGATGGGAAAATATTTTAAAGGAAAGGCACTAGGGATCTTCAGAAGCCAGTGAGCTTTACCAGAATGCAGCTTAAAAAAAAAAAAAATAGAACATTAAGGGTATTACATGTCAAGTAGGAGTTTGTGGTTGATTCAGAGGCAATGGGGAGTCGTGGAAGAGTCTTGAGAGAAACGCTGAAATCAGAGAAGTGCTTCCAGGTGATTTCTGAAAAGAAATCATCTGCTGTGAGTGAGGGTCAGTGCCGGGGTTAGAGTTTGAGGGGTATGTTCTTCTAATGTGGGGAGGTAGTTATAGATATTAGGACTCAAAAAAATATGATTGACAAGCAGTGAGGCCCCAGGGGCAGTTGACTTCATACCGTAGTCAACAGGCAGCTCCAGAGTGAGGCAGCAGGGGTGCTCATGGATGGAGAGCGACAGGGTTGCACAAGAGAGCAGGTTGTTGGGGTGCTTTTTTCAAAGGGCTGAGAAACATGAGAAGCCAAGAGGCTGAAGAGAGAGAAAACTAATGGGTCAAACAATGAAGGCATAAGGAGGGAGAGAAAAGGACAGACAGAGGTGAACAGAAGAGAATTTTAGACATCAGCATGGTAATGGTACATGGGAAATATCTGTGCCTAAGTAGATATCATCACCTAGTGCTTTCAGACCTCTTAAAATCTCCTTGTGGTTCCATTTAGTAGCATGAGCTTATATGAATCTCTGTCGAAAGCTAAACCACCTTCTATTCTGAGGACTAAAACCTCCAGGCTCAACTTGGCCTGCCTAGAACCCACTGGGCAAATCTTTGGTTTGTCAGAACAATAAAGTTTCTAAGCACTGGAAGGGCCACTATTTCTCTCCTAAACTTTCACCTCCCTGAAGCAGCTCCTTCTGCTTTTCCACCTACCTCTTCATTATTCCCAGAGCGCCCCTGGTTTTCTAGAGAGTTCATTCTCCCCATATCAGCCAATCTGCCTCAAGAGCACTGTCGAGTGTGGAAGTGCAGCACCAGAAGACCCCTCCTAGACTTCGTCCTAGTGACCCCTTCAATCCTGTCCAGTCCCATTAAGATGAAGAAACTGAAAGGTGGGCATATATCCAGAGAAAAATTTGGCTCAAAACTATTCATGCACCCGAATGTTCAGAGCATCACTGTTTACAATAGATAAGACATGAAAGTAAGCTAAATGTCTATTAACAGGTGAATGGGTCAGAAAATGTGGTACATATACACATGGAATATTACTCTGTCGTTAAAAAGAGTGAAATAATGCCATCTGCCACAGCATGGATGGACCCGGGGAGTATCATAATAAGTGAAGTAAGTCAGACAGAAAAACACAAATATCATATGATATCACTTGCTGCTACTGCTAAGTCACATCAGTCGTGTCCGATTCTGTGCGACCCCATAGATGGCAGCCCACCAGGCTCCCGTCCCTGGGATTCTCCAGGCAAGAATACTGAAGTGGGTTGCCATTTCCTTCTCCAGTGCCTGAAAGTGAAAAGTGAAAGTGAACTCGCTCAGTCACGTCCAACTCTTCGTGACCCCATGGACTGCAGCCTACCAGGTTCCTCCGTCCATAGGATTTCCCAGGCAAGAGTACTGGAGTGGGTTGCCAGTGCCTTCTCTGAATGATATCATTTACATGCAGAATATTTTTTTTTAATGATACAAATAAACTTGATTAAAAGACAGACTCACAGACTTAGAGAATGAATTTATGGTTACCAGTGGGGAAGAGTGGGTTGGGAAGGGATAGACTGGGAGTTTGGGATGGACATATAAACACTGCTATATTTAAAATAGATAACCAACAAGGACCTACTGTACAGCACAGGAATTTAGTTCCATATTCTGTAATAACCTAAATAGGAGAAGAATTTGAAGAATAGGAAAGGAAGGAAGGAAGGAACAAGAAAGGAAGAAATTATATGTTAAAAAAAAAAAAAAAAAAAAGATGGTGGCTGGGCCAAGACCTCCAGGTCAGTTAAATGTAGACAGTGAAATCTCGGTACCCCAATTTCCTATGCCTTGCTCCCCATTTTTCCCTGATGGAATCATTTATTTCTCTTCCCAACTCCCTTTCCTCCCCATCAGTCTCCTTAGGGCATTTTGCACTTCAGCATTCCTGAAGGAGTAAATGACGGGGTTTAAGAGAGGTGTGACCACCGTGTAAAACACAGCGACTATTTTGTCTGCAGGGAGGGTGACACAGGGCCTCATGTAGACAAAGGAACAGGGGACGAAGAACAGGGCCACAACTGCAAGATGGGAGGCGCAGGTGGAGAGGGCCTTGCGCCGGCCTTCTGAGGTCTGGGTCCTCAGGGAGCACAGGATGACCACGTAGGAAGCAAGCAGCCCCGTGAAGCTGACCACTGAGATGGAGCCACCATTGGTGATGATCAGCACGCTGATGAGGAAGGTGTCTGAGCAGGCCAGCTTCAGCACCGGGTGGACATCACAGAAGTAGTGGTCAAGGAACTTGGGGCCACATAAGGGCAGCTGGAAGATGAGGACGGTTTGCCCAACAGAATGCAGTAAGCCCCCACCCCACGCTGCCCCCACCAGGAGGCCACACGCCCTTCGGTTCATGACGACCGTGTAGTGCAGGGGCTTGCAGATGGCCACGTAGCGGTCGTAGGCCATCAGCGTCAGGAGAAAGATCTCGGTGCCACCAAAGAAATGGAGGAAAAATATCTGTGTGATGCAGCCCTTGAGGGAAATGACTTTCCTCTCCATAAAAGAGTCCAGGATGAGTTTGGGGGCTGTGACAGAACAGTAGCAGATCTCCGCAAAGGACAAGTAGCTGAGGAATAGATACATGGGGGAGGTGAGCCCTTTGCCGGCCATGATGGTCACCACAATGAGGCCATTACCCAGCAGGATGGCCACGTACAAGAGGAGAAACAGCACAGAAATGACCTTCTGGGCACCCTGGTTCTGGGAGAATCCCAAGAAAATTATTTCAGTCACATTGCTTGTAGCAGCCATGTTCTAAAGCTCAGGAGCTGACACCTGAAATCACAGAAAGCAAAGATGTCTCTTCAATAGTTAGAAGCATCCTTTTCAGACCTTGAGGAAAACTGTCCTTATGATCCTTCTTGATCCCCTCTGTCTTGAGCTTCTCCAAAACATGCTCTCCTTGAGACAAATGGACAAGACAATGGTCATAAAATCTTGATATTATTCCCAAAGCAGGAGCTGAGCTTGTAATAATCTTCTTTGAAGTGTTTTCTCTGATTCAGTCACTTCATTAACTAATGAATCTCCACGAGGAAATAAGAGAATATTTCACACAAAACAAATGAAGCTCAGAGAAATTCAGTCCTTAATTCAATGACACACAGCTCGTCTTTAAACTGATGTCTGCATCTCTCAAAATGTAGCTGCTGCTACTACATATTCTGCTCCTGAAGTGTGCACCCTATATTTGGATCCATAATAAGCGTTTCAGTCAATCTTGCCATACATGATAACATGGAAGCAACTTTTGCAGTGGCTACTAGATGTTCTCAACCTCAATTACCCTGCAGTTATTGAATTGCAGGCTGCCTCCCTAAAACGCATAGGAGAGAGGCTGAAAGGGAAGAGACAGTCACCCTGCCTCATCTGCTGTCCTTGGAGGTGTCTATGGAGCAGAGGAAACGTGAGTAAGTCTTTTTTTTTTTTTTTTAACTTTACATAATTGTATTAGTTTTGCCAAATATCAAAATGAATCTGCCACAGGTATACATGTGTTCCCCATCCTGAACCCTCCTCCCTCCTCCCTCCCCATACCATCCCTCTGGGTCGTCCCAGTGCACTAGCCCCAAGCATCCAGTATCGTGCATCGAACCTATTAGAGAGCTCTGCAAACTGACAAAGGGTGATCAGACACAGAAAATCCATAATCACATTTCTGAAGCCGTCGTTCCCTCAAGGTAAACAAGCTCGACCAGCAAACCTAAAGGCATCCTAAGACCATATTCACACACTTCACAACCAGCCCACAGTTCAGGTCAGCGTCTGTGTGTTGACCCAGTGACAGAAACACAGGGTTTGGGTCAGGAGATGAGTTTTTAATTCCAGCGCAGCTATTTAGTAGCTCTATGATGTTAAAAAAGTCTATGATTTTCTTTCATGTCTATAAATTTCATCTGAAAAACAGAAGTAAAAGTACCTTTTCCATGGTGCTGTTTTTCAGGATTGAATGAGCTCACAAGTTTTAAAACAAATAGTAATTGTATAAGAGAATAATTGATAAGAATATCAGATATAATTTTTTCTTTTTTTTTAATTTATTTATTTTAATTAGAGGCTAATTACTTTACAATACTGACTCGATGGACATGAGTCTCAGTGAACTCCGGGAGTTGGTGATGGACAGGGAGGCCTGGCGTGCTGCTATTCATGTGGTCACAAAGAGTCAGACATGACTGAGCGACTGATCTGATCTGATCTGAATGTATTGGTTTTGCCATACATCAACATGAATCCACCATGGGTATACATGCGTTCCTAATCCTGAACCCCCCTCCCACCTCCCTCCGCATACCATCCCTCTGGGTCATCCCAGTGCACCAGCCCCAAGCATCCTGTATCCTGCATCAAACCTGAACTGGCAATTCGACCCAATCAAAAAATGGTCCAAAGAACTAAATAGACATTTCTCCAAAGAAGACATACAGATGGCTAACAAACACATGAAAAGATGCTCAACATCACTCATTGTCAGAGAAATGCAAATCAAAACCACAATGAGGTAATATCTCACGCCAGTCAGAATGGCTGGTATCCAAAAGTCTACAAACAATAAATGATGGAGAGGGTGTGGAGAAAAGGGAACCCTCTTACACTGTTGGTGGGAATGCAAACTAGTACAGCCACTATGGAGAACAGTGTGGAGATTCCTTAAAAAACTGGAAATAGAACTGCCTTATGACTCAGCAATCCCACTGCTGGGCATACACACCAAGGAAACCAGAATTGAAAGAGACAGGTGTACCCCAATGTTCATCACAGCACTGTTTATAATAGCCAGGACATGGAAGCAACCTAGATGTCCATCAGCAGATGAATGAATAAGAAAGCTGTGGTACATATACACAATGGAGTATTACTCAGCCATTAAAAAGAATATATTTGAATCAGTTCTAATGAGGTGGATGAAACTGGAGCCTATTATACAGAGTGAAGTAAGCCAGAAAGAAAAATACCAATACAGTATACTAATGCATATATATGGAATTTAGAAAGATGGTAATGATAGCCCTGTATGCGGAACAGCAAAAGAGACACAGATGTATAGAACAGTCTTTTGAACTCTGTTGCGGTGGGGGGGCGGGGGGGTGTTGGGAGAATGCAATTGAAACATGTATAATATCAGATATAATTTTTATTGGAGTTTAATTGCTTTACATTGTTGTGTTAGTTTCTATGAAAGCAAAAATAAAAAAATAGAACCTAATTAAACTTAAAAGCTTTTGTACAGCAAAGTGAAAGTGTTAATCTGTCAATCCTGTCTGACTCTTTGCAACCCTATGGACTATAGCCTGCCAGGCTCCTCTGTCAATGGGATTTCCAAGGCAAGAATACTGGAGTGGGTTGCCATTTCCTTCTCCAGGGGATCTTCCTGGGTCTCCTGCATTGCAGGCAGATTCTTTACCATCTGTGCCACTGGGGAATCCAAGCTTTTCTACAGCAAAGGGAACCATAAACAAAACAAAAACAATCCTTAGAATGGGAGAAAATATTTGCAAATGAAGCAACAGAAGAAGGATTAATCTCCAAAATATACAAACGATTCATGCAGCTCAATAAAAAAAAAAAAAAAACTGGCAAAGGACCTGAATAGATATTTCTTTAAAGAAAACATACAGATGGCCAAGAGTCGCATGAAAAGATGCTCCATATCACTATTAGAGAAATGTGTATCAGAGTATAATTGATTTATGCTTTTACTCTGCCTTATCACTCTATTAGTGCAGAGTCTGATGGGGACTCAATGTTCCCCACTTCAGAAGGCAGGTCTGACACCCATCTTTGTGTGCATAGACTTGCAGCAGCCTCGGGATCTGACTTAAGTATCTTAGAATTAGCTTATGGAATAGTGGGCTATGGAATAACACAGGACTGAATATGCTAAGTGACATGCTAAGTCAGTTCCAGAAAGAAAAACACTGTGTGGGAGCACTTGCATGATGTCTGTAGGGTAGGAAAATTCAGAGAGACAGAAAGTAGAATGGTGGTTTCCAGAGGCTGGGGTGGGGGTACATGGAGTTAGTGCTTGGTGCGTGCATGCACAGAGTATTTGTGACAATGAAAGACGTTCTTGAGATGGATGATGGTGATGGTTGCACAACAGTGTGTATGCTCTTTAATACACTGAGCTGTGCATGTCAAGGCTTCCCTGGTGGCTCAGATGGTAAAATGTCTGCCTGCAATGCGGGAGACTCGGGTTCGATCTCTGGGTTGGGAAGATATCCTGGAGAAGGAAATGGCAACCCACTCCAGTACTCTTGCCTGGAAAATTCCATTGACAGAGGAGCCTGGTAGGCTACAGTCCATGGGGTTGCAAAGAGCTTAACGTGACTGAGCAACTTCACTTGTGCACATAAAAACGGTTAAAGTGGTAAATTTTATGTTATTTGTGATCTACCACAGATAGATAGACAGACAGAC
The DNA here is from genome assembly GCF_055505025.1 of Bos grunniens. NCBI lineage: Eukaryota > Metazoa > Chordata > Mammalia > Artiodactyla > Bovidae > Bos > Bos grunniens. The sequence continues at coordinate 78,523,132 of NC_141179.1, read as the reverse complement.
AGGCAGAGATGAGAAAGAAACAGAGATAGATAAACCCAAGAGACTCACATTTCCCCTCACCCATACCAACCTCCAAGAATAGAGGTTGAAGCTTGGCAACTTTGTCCTTTCCACTGCCTTTCCCTTTTCTCTCTTATATGTACTAGGGCACCTGGTTCATTTCAAAAGTTGCAGAGTAATTGAAAAACCAGCACTAGCTGTAGGAAGTCCACAATACGACACTCTTGCTGTGCATTCAATATTAGGCACTCTTCAAGAGTGAGAGAGATAGTGGAAGCATCTACATTTTGGAAAATATAGATCTCTGTTCACACTGAGCTTTGTGGCCTAGAGCAAGAGACTGGACCTCTCTGAGTCTCAGTTTCCTTATGTATAAAATAGGCATAATAAACTGTACTCGTTTGCATGCCCTTCCCTTACCTCCCCATCAGGCTCCTCTGGGTATCTAGCTGACTCTCTTGCTGTGTGCCAGTATTTCATCCTCAGGGTGTTTCTGTGAAGACCAGGAATCACAGGTGGGCATGCTTCACCCTCATGGCAAAAATGGCTGTGTTAGAAATGGATCATTTTTTCACAAATAATTAATTTCACAAATTATTTCTGTGAAATTTAGCTTTGAATGTAAATGCTACCTGTTTCTATAATTGCCATTGTTTGGGGGTGCCAGTGGGAGAGATTCTCTCAGAAGATTTTTAAGGACCACTTTAGTTTTCAAATTAAAAAAAAAATTAGTTGTGCTTTTCTGTCTAACATCATTGAAGGTTAACAGAATAACATGTATATTTGGTGCAATCAAGTGTTCTCTAAAAAGTTAAATTTTAAAGTATTTAGATCAGAAGAAAGAAAAATAAGTTGACATTTATTGAACTTCTGAATAGAAATGGAAAACATTTGAGAAAGAGTTGCATAAAGAGGTCATCAGACTGTATATTATTGATAGTTGCAGTGACATTTCACCTGTGGAGTAATTTTAATTTTAATTCTGACATTTTAACTGGCAGGACCAAAGAAGAGAGTCTGAAAGATAAGATAATGTACTCTTATCAGTCAGGAAGTCTGCACATTTCCAGGGTTTATGGTTAAGAAAACTGAAACAAGGATGAACACAAAAGCTTAAGACAGATTAGACCCCATAAACAACTTCTGCGAAACTTCTTCATTCTCATCTTCATCTATGATTTCTTATCATAATTTTCCTATCATAGAACTCTAGGTCCTGGGACTTCTGGAAAATAAGATTGGTCTGAACAGTCCCACAGAGCTATCTGAGAAGCTGTATTCCAGGCTTAAGTCCACAATAAGTCCAATAAAATATAAATATAATTTTTTTAAAAATTGGTCCAACTGACTTTTCCAGTACTCATTTTCTCCTACTTTTTCTCCAAAGATATTCTATCACCAGAGGAATCAGATGCCCAGCCTCTCCTCGCTAGTGTCCTTTACTGAGTAAAATAAACTGTTAGATTTGGAAGGAAGCTCGTGGATTCCTCTTCTTACAGAAGACCCAGACTCACACAGCGGGCTGGGGCAGAGCCTGGACTACGAACGCTCTCCACAGCTTCCTGTCCAGTACTTTCTCCCCTACACATCTTATCCACTGACTCCTCCCACTGGTACCCACAGACAGCAGGCTTCTACACTGAATAGAGAGCATGGAGAGAGAAGAGAGTTGTGTTGATAACAAAAGGCAAAGCAAAGCTAAAGAGTAAGCTCTAAAAAAAACAACAGTAACGATGTGAACAATAATGGGCTCCTACTTCAGTTTTCCATCTTTACACGTTTCTACTGGTACACTTCACATAGGGTAGGGAACTCAGCGGAGTTAACAAATATTGGACTTTTGACCCCTGCACTCTGCATGTGCTGCTACACCTATTTCAAAACTAAGGTATCATTGCAAGTATCCTATAAAAAATATATATATATATATGTATGTATGTATGTATAATGAAGGTATGTAGTATAGAAAGTACGCTTTTTGAAAATAATTCCAAAGTATGCCCCTATAGAGATTAAGTGTATAAGCTTACTTTGAATATTGCTTATTGCCTTGATTCTTAACTTTATCTTCTGAAACTTCCATAGTCAGAAAACTGATTCACTAGCACAAGTCACTCCAGGCAGAGATTTTTGTTTCACATACACAAGGAAATATAAACAGTATGTTAGTTTGCACTGATCTAAAACTGGAAATCTTGAGCCAAGATTGGTCCTCAGCAATATTTAGGTTTCTGTGTGGTCCTATCCCCAGGTTTGAAAGAAGCTAATACCTTCATTTTCACCAGAGACTTTCAGGCATGAAAATGTTTTAGCCAGCCCCCTTGAATTTTTCAAAAGGATATTCTTACATGACTCAGCAGAGATGAAAACTAGCTTTAACACCCCCAAAGTGACCATTTTACAAGTGGTTCTGATGAGGGTGACAAATATCTGCTCTAAGTCAAATTACAGAGTCATTTTCCCCTCCTGTCATTGAAGTTGGCAGGAGAGACTTTCATAGGATGATATCTAAAGTGTGACCCATCTGCTGAAAGAGTGGACAGATCTAAGAAAGACTGCCCATGGTTGAAATATATGGAAGCTAGAGTAACAAAAATGAATGGTGCAAAGTGTGTGAAGGCCCTGCCTGAGTCAGAATCTGTTCTACCCAAAAAAAGCACCAGTTAATGCTTACCTCCTTCAATGGACTCACAAGGCACCACCCATGCCAATATTTGCCTGTGCCAATTCCAGCACTTAATGACTTTCTCATGAAGAAATTTATAGGGAAATAGAACAAGATCAATCTATCCTAAAACCCAGTAAAATGAAGATTTAGAAAAATATTTGCTGGGAGGTGAAACTACGTATTTAAGTGAATGAGATGGAAAACTGAGACAAGAGAATTGAATTCCCTGAACTTTTCTGGCATCCCCTGTCTGGGGAATTTCTGAGAAGAGCAAAAGTCAACTTTCCAACTGTTTCCTTTCAGAGGTTAAGGAACTTATCTCTAATTAATCCAATTACAATGTTGGGACTTCTACTTGCCCCTGTATAATTAACAACCTCTTGTCCTGGCCCCTAGAGGTTTCCATCTGCATTTCAAGCAAATGATGGAGGAGAATCCAGTATCACATCATCCTTCTGTCCCACCCCAGACATCCACAAGAGGCTTTTGCCGGCCGATTCTGACCTCAGCCCTCACTAGCTCAGTGAAGTCAGTGAGTTCCAGGGAGACTGTAACCAAGAGGACCAGGACCACTTCACGCACATAGTCCACATGTGACAGCTGAATCACAGAATGCTAGTCACTGAAGGGCCTTCAGGATCATTTTGCCCAACTCATTCATTTTAAAGATGCCTAAACAGTCAAAGAGGGACAATCACTGTGCCAAGCCACCCTGTGCATTGATAGCATGGTTAAACTCTTATCCTAACTCCTAGTACAGAGGTCCTACAACGACTCATTCTTAAAGTTCTAAGCATTTTACTGCTGTGAGCACATGGTTCTCATGTGCAAGGGCTTCAGAAAGACTACAGTTCCCTAACTTCTGGGCATAGTCTCTTAAGTAACAGCACAGTACATTTTTGTCTTTCAACTTCTCCAACATCTCACACACAGTCACAGTAACACTCTACTATAGGAACTAGCATTCCCACCTGACAGATGAGGTCGCTGGGGTTCAGAAGGATGACGAGAACAGTTCAGACCTATATAAATAATACATTTCCCCGTTGTGTCAAATGACTCGGTGTAGCATCTCCCATCCACACGGGATGTGTCACCAGCAGCTGCTGCCTCACTATGAAGCAAAGAGGCCAGAAGGAAATAAAGCTATGCCCCCAGTCTGCAGCCACGCTACTTCTTCGGAGCTTTGTATGTTTGGCCAAATAAATTATGAAACAGTGGTGTATGAGTGTGGCCTCTTCCTGTAACTCATCTTAAATACTTCAAGAACAGAAACTCTGTTTTTAAAGCCCCAGGATTTCTCACTACTTAAAGGAACCTGTCTCCTTCAATGCCTATCTCCATAACTTTTTTTTAACCAAATAGCATTGGCTACTGTAATAGACTCAGGATTTCTTCACTTCTCACCATTATAACTCTGGAAAAGAAACAAATGTTGTAAAACCACTGTATGTTTAACAGCCTTTTTACATCCAGAACCTGGAAAGGACTTCTAGGAATAACATAGGCTGATGGAATGAAATGAAGTGATATAAACAATGGACCACGGTGTGCATTTCTGTGGCCAAAGATGTGGGAAGAGAGAGTTTCCTTTCTGCCTGACCTCACCCCTTTTAGTCAGAGACCCATGCGTATCCATGCACATGTGCGTGCACACACACACACACACAGGTGCATGTGAAAGTGTGTGTGTGTGAAAGCCTGGAGTCCTAACCACAGGATTGCCAGGGAGTTCCCCAAAAGATGTTCAACCTCGTTCCAAATAAGAGATATGAAAATTAAAATTATTTGACTTCCCATTTTTTCAGTTATTGCATTAGCAAAATCCCCAAATTCAGCAAAACATTTTACAAGAAAGACAAAGCTGTTGGTGAGAGTAGAAATAGGTGAAGGACAGTTTGGCAATATCTAAAGCAGTTTTATTTCTAGAATGACACTGTAGTTTAGTTGCACATGTTTAAATCGAAGTTACTCTCTGCAACACTTCAAAACAATCCAAATATTTATCAGTGGAAGACTGGACAAGTAATGACAGTATACCCGCTCAATGAACATGGAAAACTACAAGAAAGGGGAAGCTTTCCTTGTACTAATATACAAAAATTCCCAAGATATATTTTAAGTAAATAAAGCAAATTTCAGATGATTTACATAGTATGTCTGTGTAAAACACAGAGATAAAAGATATATATATATACCCACTAGATAAACAATTTTCTTATTTTTCTTTTTTTTCTTTTGGGGTTTATTTAAGCAAATACTAAAATATATATATATAATATAATATATAATTATAATATGATATAAAATATATTATTAATTATGTTTTATTTGTATTAATAATTATAATGATCATATATATTAATAATTATATAATAATACATTATTATATATTATATTATATAGTATATATTATAATATGTTATATTATATAGTATATATTATAATGTTATATTATATATATTATATAATGATATATTTATATAGTTTCATATATATTTATATATATGTTATATTATGTACTATATAATATATAATATATATAAAATATAATATAATGTATAACATATAATAATTATAATATAAAAATAATTAAAATATAATATAAAATATAATATATTTTATATATAAATATATATTATATATTATAATATATGTATATTTTATATATTTATATATATGGCTTATTTAAGAAATACTAGACTACATATATAATATAATATATAAGATATATTCAGAAATATAATTCATATATAATTATATATAATATATATAATGTATATATATACATTTAATTTATATATATATAAATATATTGTATATATAAATATATAAAATATAATTATATATGTTAATTATATATGTTAATATATAATTAATTTTACATAATATATTGTAATATAAATATATAATAATATATGTATATATAATAATATATGTATATATTATATATTATATGTAATAATATGTAATATAATAATATATGTATATAATAATACTATATATACATACATATACAATATATAAAATATATATCAAAATTGTATATACTATATTATTATATTTATATATAATACAATAATTATATCATATAATTGTATATAATTAAATATTATATATAATATTATATAATAATATAATACAAATATATAATATATATTATATATATATACTCTAGTATTTGCTTAAAGAAATGACAAAAGAAAACTAAGAAAATTGTTTATCTAGTGGGGATGTGGGAATGAGGAAAAGAATGGAATGAAACTTTCCACTTGGCTGTCTTTTTATTTTGTTGATGTTTTTTAATGTTAAGAATATATTATCATTCCACAAAATTAAATTAAAATTTTAACTGATTTCTTTAAATATGTAAGTTTAGTTGATCTTGTAAGATAATCTAAACAGACACAATGCAAAAAATCAAAAGAAAAAATTGATTAATATGACTATGTGGAAATGTAAAGCTTTAAACATTAAAAAATTTGTAAATAAGACTTGAAGCTAAATAATAATTTAAACTATCCTACTCACTTACCAAAAAAACTAAAAGTGCAAGTTGTATAAGCTATTTAATTTTCAAAATATTTTAACTTTAAAATAATTTCTGACTTACAAAAAAAGTTGCAATAATAATACAAAGGATTCCTGTATATGCTTGATCCAAATATCCCAAATATTAATATTTTATCACATTTTATAATTCAATCTCTCAATTGATAAATAGATAAGCAGAATTTTTTCTGAAATGTCAGGAAGTTGATGCTATTGTTCATTTCCTTTTATATATCTTAGTGAGCAATTCCTAATCCAAGGACCTTCTAAGACATAAAGACATTACAGTTGTCAACATCAGGAAATTAACTGTGAGATAATTTATTATTAAAAATACCTCACCTACAGCACTTTCATCCACTAATGACCTTCATCTAGTACAGGATCCAGTCACAGGGATCACAGGTTACATTTGGTTATCATCTCTCTGTAATCTAGAAAAATTCTTCAATTCTTTTGTCCTGTATTTTACAAGAACATAGGCTAATAATTTTGCAGGATATTCCTTAGTTGGGGTTTCCATGATTTTTTGTCATGATTAGACTCAGGTTACATATTGTGGTAGGAATACCACAGTAATGATACTGTGTGCCTCCCCAGTTTCAATACTGATGGTGCTAACTATGAGGAATTGTTTAATGGGGTGTCTTCCAGGTTTCTCCACGGTAGACTTTTGCAACTAACTTTTGCAACTAATAAATATGTTGTGGGGAGATACTTTGAGACTACATGAAATCTTACTTCTCACCAAGAGAATGTTAAGTGGTCACGTTCAATTCTGTCACGACTACTTTCACAAGGAAGGTTACTACAGCATTTCTAAACCTCAATTTAACATTATGCCTTAAAGGTTTCAATAACTTTTAAAACAGTAAGTTATTTATAGCAAGTGAAAGTGAAAGCCACTCAATCTTGTCCCACTCTTTGTGACCCCATGGACTATATGGTCCATGGAATTCTCCCGACCAGACTAGCAAAGGAGCTTCTTTAAAAAATATAGTAAAATATTTCTATTCACAGATACTGACCTCAGCATTATTTTTTCCCTCAGTGTTACTTATATGACTAAAAAATTAGAAATGGTCTAAACTTCTAACCAAAGCAATGGCTTAAGTAACAGTATATCCATAAGAGGAAATATTTTACAATAATTATAATGAAGTTGTTTGTCAGGGAACATTTAACAGGAGGATTCCTGCCTGCTTTTTTCTATTTCTCAAGGATTCTCTGTTCCTTATCAGTTCCTATTCCAAGAATGAGTAAAGCTGCATGCAGTTCTCAGGACTGAGATCATGGGATGAGACATGCAGTGACTCTTTTCAGCATCAGTGACCTTGTATGTGTTAGACTATCCATATTGTGGCTATTGATAAAATTTCATCCTGTGTAATAGCTGAGTAATCATCTTACTAAAGATATATAAGCCTGCATTTCTGCTAATAAAGCACCTTTACTCCATTAGAGCTTGGGTCTTTCTCTCTCTCTCTCTCTCTCTCTCTCTCTCTCTCTCTCTCCCTCCTTGGCTGATTCTCTGGAGCACAGAGACCTGTATTGCTCACTCTCCTGCCCGGGCTTCTCAGACTCTCTCGAGAAGGTGCCCTGTGCCTTCACCCCCATCAAGAGGGCGCCCGGTGCCTTCATAAGAGACGCAAGTCCTGTGTCAAGGGCTTTATTGGTTCTCTGCATAAACCAGGGAATATTAGCCTCTTTCTTTCTTTCACTTTCTTATCATCGCCTCCAGACCACCAGGTCCCGGTCCATTAAAGGACCCCAACAGGTGTTAGCATGGAAACCAGTTAGAATACTCTAGAACTAACAAGTCCTGTGAACTGAACTTCTTCCCATTCTGCTCCTTCAGTTTGGACTAGGCATCATTTTTTTTTTTTTTTTTGACTACTGAAAAGATGGAGGAGATTTCCTTCCAGTCTTTACATCTACTTAGACATAATCTTTTACATTTTTAATGAATGCAACAATATACATATTTTTATTAAAATGTTTATTGTTAGCATTTCTCTGTTTTTATTTTCCTCTATAATAGGATTTTTAAATGCTGGTCTTAGCATCGTTCTAAGCCCGAGGATCAAGACCAAGGCTCAGCCTCTACCTCTCTTCTAGCTTCATTGCTCTGACCCACAGCCTCCTCATGGCCTTCTTCACTTCAGCATTTCTCAGGGAGTAGATGACAGGGTTCAGCAGTGGGGTGATCACCGTGTAGAACACGGCCACCGTCTTGTCCGCAGACAGCGTGGTAGAAGGTCTCAGATAGATGAAGATGCAGGGCCCAAAGAACAAGGTGACCACAGTGATGTGGGCCCCACAGGTGGACAGGGCCTTGCGCCGCCCCGCGGAGCTCCGAGTCCTCAGATGGAGCAAGATGACCACATAGGAGGCTAAGAGGACCACGAAGCTGATCACAGACAGGATCCCCCCGTTGGCAACGATCAGAAGACCAATGAGGACAGTGTCAGAGCAGGCAAGTTTGAGCAGGGGAAGCACATCACAGAAATAGTGGTCGATCACATTGGGGCCACAGAAGGGCAAGCGGAAGATGAGAAGGATTTGGGCCAAGGAATGTACAAAGCCCCCCACCCATGCTGCTCCCACCAGGAGGGCACATGCCTGCCGGCTAATGATGGTGGTGTAGCTGAGGGGCTTGCAGATGGCCACGTAGCGGTCATAGGCCATCACAGTGAGCAGGAAAATCTCAGTGCCACCAAACAAGTGGATAAAGAAAACTTGTGACATGCAGCCCCACAGAGGTATGGCTTTCCTCTCAGCCAGCAGATCTGAGATGAGTCTGGGGGCTGTCGTCGAGGCGTAACAGATCTCTGCAAAGGACAGGTAGCTCAGGAAGAAGTACATGGGGGAGCCAAGGCTTCTGCTGCTTATGACAGTGAGGACGATGAGGAAATTCCCCAGCACAATGGCTGTGTACAGGAGCAGAAACATCACAAAGCAGACTTTCTGCACCTCTGGATTGGAAGAAAGTCCCAGGAAAATGAATTCTGTCACATTGTGTGTGTTAGCCATGATGTAGCCACCAGGAGGCAGGAATTTGGGTGTGTGATCTTAAATGATACAAAACAAGACTCCTTCCTTAAGGAGTGAATTATATCATAGGCCCTTGCATACCTGAAATGCTACCATTCAAACTCTGCAACCTTGGAACCTTCTCAGAAATAGGAAATCCATCTCTGCAATCCACAGAACCCTAGGCTTAGTGACCCTCCTCTCTTAGAACATTTTGGAAATACAGCACTTTGCACATTGAACTGTAGGGCTTCCCGGATGGCACTAGTAGTAAAGAATCACCCTGCCAATGCGGGAGATGCAAGAGATGTGGGTTTGATCCCTGGGTTGGGAAGATCCCCTGGAGGAGGGCATGGCAACACACTAGCATGTTCCTGCCTGGAGAATACCATGGACAGAGGAGCCTGGTGGGCTACAGTCCATGGGGTCACAGAGAGTAAGACACAACTAAAGCGACTTAGCTTGCACACACACATTGAATTTACTGTAATTGTTTTACGTGACCATCTGCCCCACCAAACTGAACTTTGTAGAGCAGGTATTATTTCTTACTACACTCCATCTCCAGTGCTAACTGAAGCACCTGCACAAAATCACACTCACTGAATGGACATAGGATGGAGGAACAGTGCATACAGATCATCCTGGCCTTCCTAGCGCAGCATTTGGTACATCACAGATGTTCAGCAAATACTGAAAGAACAAAGGTCGCCAAGGACCAAGGCCACATCTGCTCCATCCCTGAATCCCACATCTAGTGCAGTGCTTGCCTCAGGCAAAGACCAGACCAATGTGAGAGCGCTTTGTAAAATACCATGGCCTTCCTGGTAGCATTCCCCTTTACTTTCAAAGTGGAATTGTAATCACCACATGCTCACAAAACAAAACTCACCCCAGAGTTTCTGTGCCTTTGATGTCTTACCCCAGATCTTTTTTCTACTCTGATCACAGACAGGCAAATAACACCCCAAGAATATCCCTCACCTATTGCAGGTTTCAGAGTTGTACAATTTCAAAGCAGTCAGGCCAAGCTCACAACCAGAGCTCATACAGCTCAGGAGTTGCCAGATGGGAAATTGGTTCCCCTTCCAGCGTTAGGCTTGAGGATGTTAAGACTAAGCCTGATTCTACTAAGCCTAAGTCTACTCCACCTGATTAAAAAGAAGAACACAGAACTCTTGTCTCTCCATGTTCCACAGAGAAGAATAATTCTGGCAGCTCAACCTTGAATTCACCCTGCTAAAGGATACAAGGGGGAAGGCATGGTGATCAAGTGAGAGAAGATTGGTCCCCAGAGAGCTGTGCTTTCCCCTTTCTCATCAGGCACCTGCCCCATGGGAAGCAGGACCTGGGTACTAACATCCCAAACTTCCTTGTAGGTAACATAACTTCAGAAATCAGTAGGGAATATATTAAAGTAATTTCACCCAGTGTTCACAGGGCACTTAGGCTGTGGGTCCCTATACCAAGCAGAGGTCAGTTAGATCCAGCTTTTGCTTATCATGAACTCAGTCATGTGACTTCGCATGACAAGACACCATTCAAAGGATGGGTCCAAGGAATATGGGTGGTATGTCAGAAAACAGATGGCACTTCTCCTGGCCTTTGGTTTGGATGAGGTTACAGGCATCCCCCCACTTGTCAAAGGTTCACTTTACACCACCACTATTTTCCACTGATACCTGCCTCCTGAAGAGGATTTTTCCTTTTACAGAAAATGATAAAAGGGGGAAATAGCAGCGTTTGTCTTAACAAGTGAGTGTTATAGAGGCAGCACACACCCCGAGCAACGGGCATTGCCAAGCACTTCAGCATCCAGCTGCCATACCTCCCAGCTGTGTCCGTGAGCACCGGTGGTTCACCTTGAATTGTTTTGTGTGTCTGTTAGCAAGACGCATCCCAAGGTGACTGCCCCTTCACTTTACCTCATTTCGGTTTCCCGAGGATCATACAGGAACACTAGTTTTTTTTTGTTTGTTTTGTTTTGGGAATTTGGGGTGTTTCCTGTTTTTATTTACTTCCTTGGCTGTGCCAGGCCTTAGCTGCGGCACACGAGATCTTCCCCTGCAGCACGTGGGCCATCTCCAGTGCCTGGGCTTCTCTCCAGTTTTGGCCCCGGGCTTAGTCACCCTCAGGCATGAAGGATCTTAGTTCCCAACCAGGGATGGAATCGCATCAGCAGCGTAGGAAAGTGGATTCTTAACCACTGGGCCACCAGGGACGTTTCAGGAACACTCTTGATTTTAGATAGAAGGAGAAACTGGTACAAATCAGTGGTTCTTAACTGGGGGCAATTTTCCTCCAAGAGGACATCTGGCAATATCTGAAGACACTTGTCCTTGTCACAATTTGGGTGGAAAATGTTCCTACTGGCATCTAATAGGTCAAAGCCTGGGATTCCAGGACACATCCCACATGAACAGGACAGCCTCCCAAACGTATCTGAACCCAAATCTCAATAATGCTGCCATTGAGATACCCTGATAGAGACATAGCAAGATTTCTCCTAAATTGATCGTTATTGAAACTAGGTATCTGCTACAGGCGAGTCTAGGAACCATGCCATGATAACAACTGCATATGGTCTAAATTTCTTGTAACAAGAGATGTTTTAAATTTCACAAAAGAACTCACATCCCAGGGCCTCAATCGTTTATCATTCGTCAGGGAAAAAAATCAGGGTGTGCTGTCAGCAAAACAGTGTTGCTAGGAAAATGGTTCTTGGGACTTCTCTGGTGATCCAGTGGGTAAGACTTCATGCTTCCAATGCAGGGGGCACAGGTTCAATCTCTGGTTAGAGAACTAAGATCCCACACGCTGTGTAGCATGGCCAAAAAAATAAAATGCTTCTTGCACTTGGCCCAAACTTTCATGCTAATTAAGGAAACTGAATTACGGTTTTAGTCACTTACTTGGGGTTGCACAGTCTCTAAGAGGGTAAACTCAATTTCAGTTGAAGACTCTGGCACCAGACTCAAATCCTTTAACAACCTCACTGTGCCCACATCACTATCCCCCAGGGTTCCCTCTACCAAAACTCCCTGTGGAGACTTCCCTTATTTAATGAAAGAACTCTGGCATTATTGAACACCAGTGTGACCAGTTCAGAGGAAACACAATATTTGGTCTAATATTATAATCCCATTCCTATTTTCACTACTTACTATTCCAGCCTCCTCTGCATCTCGGCATAGACATATGACCTAGTTCTAGTCAATAGGAGCCAGAGTTCCTCCGGGGAATTTCTGGGAAATATTTCCCACAATAAAATGAGAACCTCTCCCTCCCTGCATGGGAGCAGATAACACCAAGAGCTGCTATACACATCTAGCAGCCGTGACGGAACAGACTACAGAATCAAAGGGGCACCAGCCAGATGCTTGGGCATCATAGGAATAGCAAAACAACCCCGGGACCGCTGACCTCCCGACTTCTTGTTGAGTAAGTAAGAAACATCATTATGGCTTACGCCAGGGACGGGCAAATTTCTCTAAAGGGTTACATGGTAAGTCCAGGGACAGGCAAATTTCTCTAAAGGGTTACATGGTAAGTATTTTAGGCTATGTGGACCACACTGTGTCACAGCCACTCACGGCAATCTAACACAAAGACTGCCATAAATAAGAAGTGAAACACTGGGTACAACCATAGTCCAGTGAAACCTTATTTGTGGTCACTAACATTTGAATTATGTGTAAGTTTCATGTATCACAACGTATTACCCTACTTTGATTTTTTTTCAAACATTTAATATGTAAAAACAATTCTTAGCTCCCAGCAAAAACAGACAATGGACTGGATTTGGATTGAACCGTATTTCAGTGGCCAGACACAACCATCCACAAAGAAAAGAAAACCATCTTGTAAAATTATCCAAATTAACATATTAGTGATTAACAATAGTTTCCCTTCTAGCAAAGCCCTACTGCCCTGAAACAAAGCTCCTACTGGGGAATTTCAGATATTAGAATGATATTAAGGGGATGAGGGCACCAAGGAAGTTAGAAAAGCCTTCTGGGCACTCCTATGTTATCACATTGAAAGGGAGGGATAATACAAAAATATAATCTTCTCTTTCCAGATTCAATCCCTGATCCAGAAAGATCCCACATGCACAGAGAAACTGAGCCCATGCACCACAACTAGCCTGTGCTCTAGAGCCCAGGAGCCGCAGCTGAGGAGCCCACGCGATGCAACCACTGAAGCCCGTGCACTCGAGCCCATGCTCCGAAACAAGAGAAGCTTCCGCAATGAGAAGCCCGAACACTGCAAGCAGAGAGTGGTGCTTTGCTCACCACAGCTAGAGAAAATCTGCCCAGCAATAAAGACCCAGCACAGCCATAAATAAATGTAATTATAATCTCTCTCCACATGCCACAATCTTTCCACAAATCCCAGGGTGCTGACACCAAGAGAAAAAGTGAATGAAGCCAATGTTGTACAGGTAGAAGATGACAGGCTGGGAATTTAAGTCCAGGTGTTCCTCCCTAAAATCTGTGCACTCTGCCTAATGGATCTCCAAAGAAGAGAAGGCATTTAAATAAGGACAGCTCAGAAAGAGCTATGATTGATACCAAGCAGTACAAGGAGCTTATCTAAAACACAACATGACATGAACTACTCAGGTCTTGATGGGAAAAGATGGTGTATGAGAAATCAAAAATATTTTGGGTGAAAACACAATCTCAGATGCTTCATACAGAAAGTTAACAAAGTGGCGATTCTATCTTAATCTCACCCAAATCATGACTTGAAGCAATATTTCTTCTGTCATCATTATTCAACCGTATTAACAAGTTTTACTCTCTAATGATAGCATCAGTGCTACTCTTGAGAGTCCCTTGGACATCTAGGAGACCCAACCAGTCCATCCTAAAGGAAATCAGTCCTGAATATCCATTGGAAGGACTGATGCCGACTGATGGGAAGAACTGACTCATTTGAAAAGACCCTGATGCTGGGAAAGATTGAAGGCGGGAGGAGAAGTGGACGACAGAGGATGAGATGGTTGGATGGCATCACCGGCTCAATGGACATGAATTTGAGTAAGCTCTGGGAGTTGGTGATGGACAGGGAAGCCTGGCGTGCTGCAGTCCACAGCGTCACAGAGCTGGATGCAACTGAATGACTGAACTGAACTAAAGTGAATGATAGCACACCTGTTAACATTAAGACGGTAAATGTGGATTGTTTGTTAATTGGAGTGATTCTATAATGCCAAGTGAAAATTTCACCATTTCTATGCAAAGAAAATAATTTTAAAAGTATACTCTAGAAATTGAAGCTTAGAATTGGATGCTGAGGCCATAGGACATTCTTTATTCTTCACATCACTGTGTATGAACCTTGACACCAGAGTTTACATGCCATTCACATATTCTGTTATCCATTAATCTATTTAATTTTGTATTCATTTATTCAACTTTGCTGAGGACATAGTATGTGCATAAAATTATGCTAACACTGAAGTAGAGCATAAAGGTAAGTAATATTCAGCCCTCAAGTAGACTTCAAGGTATACACATCCAGAAATAGAAATAGTATAAAATACACAGGCTTAAATACCCAAAAAGCTGTTCATATAAGCAAAGGGCAATTAGTTTTCAGAGGAAGTTAAGTCTTCCCAACCCAAGGAAACTGGCACAGATTTTATGAAAAGAATGGTATCTGAAAGAATTTTGAGGCCCGGTTCTGACCAGACTTAGATAGTGAAGGCTTAGATAGGTTTAGACAGAGCAGGAGCCAAGGTCTTCTGGAATTGCCAGGGAAGTCTGAGGCCACATAGGCTGATAAAAGGGTCCCTTTATGCCATCACTCAAAATAGACAGACAAGCTTGGTTGGATTCTCAGAACAAGTCAGATACTATTTTGGAAACAAGCTTTTTCAGTCATTTGGTAAATTTATTAGTGGGACCTAGATCTTCATTTGAGCTTGCCAGGTGGGTAGGCAGTAAAGAATCCACCTACCAATGCAGGTGACCTGATTTCAATTCCTGGGTCAGGAAGACCCCCTGGAGAAGAAAATGGCAATCCTTTCCAGTATTCTTGACTGGGAAATCCCATGGACAGAAGAGCCTGGCAGGCTATTGCCTACGGAGTTGCAAAAAAGTCAGACACCACTTAGCAACTAAATCACCAACAACAAATCTTTATTTATAAAATAAGCTTTATAGAAATTAAAGAACCACACATATCTAGAGTACCTAAATAATTATATATTTTATTGTTTAATGACAATGAAGATAGAATAAAAGAAAGCTGACACAAATTTACAAGCGTGAATTCTGTGGGGAATTTGGATTTAATGATGGCAGCACTGAAGTACAAGGGAAGTTTGGAATTTTCTGGTGGTGTCTAAAGGAAAAGGAAAATTAAATTCTCATCATCATAGGGCAGTGTTGTAAAAACTAATAAAATAAAATACAACAAGAAAACATGAACAGGTTAACTTTTCCTCTCTTGCTTATATTCACTAAAGTCAGAATGCGTATCTGGTCACCCTATACATATTAACCCTAACACTTTATTTTTTGGGGCTCCAAAATCACTGCAGATGGTGACTGCAGCCATGAAATTAAAAAACGCTTACTCCTTGGAAGGAAAGTTACGACCAACCTAGATAGCATATTCAAAAGCAGAGACATTACTTTGCCAAAAAAGGTCCATCTAGTCAAGGCTATGGTTTTTCCTGTGGTCATGTATGGAGGTGAGAGTTGGACTGTGAAGAAAGCTGAATGCTGAAGAATTGCTGCTTTTGAACTGTGGTGCTGGAGAAGACTCTTGAGAGTCCCTTGGACTGCAAGGAGATCCAACCAGTCCATTCTGAAGGAGATCAGCCCTGGGTGTTCTTTGGAAGGAATGATGCTGAAGCTGAAACTCCAGTACTTTGGCCACCTCATGCGAAGAGTTGACTCATTGGAAAAGACTCTGATGCTGGGAGGGATTGGGGGAAGAAGGAGAAGGGGACGACAGAGGATGAGATGGCTGGATGGCATCACTGACTCGATGGTCGTGAGTCTGGGTGAACTCCGGGAGTTGGTGATGGACAGGGAGGCCTGGCGTGCTACGATTCATGGGGTCGCAAAGAGTTGGACATGACTGAGCGACTGAACTGAACTGATACATACTAATTTTTTTAATATTTTCATTTTTATTGCAATCCTGAGTTTACTTTCCTGCCCCACAACCTCCTCATGGCAATTTTCACCTCTGTATTTCTGAGTGTGTAGATGATGGGGTTCAGCATGGGGGTGACCACCGTGTAGAACACGGCCACCAGCTTGTCCTCAGTGAAGGTGGAGGGGGGCCGCATGTAGAGGAAGATGGCGGGTCCAAAGAACAGGACGACCACCGTGATGTGAGAGGCACAGGTGGAGAGGGCTTTGCGTCTCCCCTCTGCTGAATGGTTCCTCAAGTTAACCAGGATGACAACGTATGAGGACACCAAGAGGAGGAAGGAGAAGACGGAGAATAATCCACTGTTGGCCAACACAACGACCCCCTCCACAGAGGTGTCAGTGCAGGCAAGCTTGAACAAGGGATGGAGGTCACAGAAGTAGTGGTCAATCACATTGGGACCACAGAAGGATAACTGGAGAGTAATAATAATCTGAACCATGGAGTGAACAAACCCCCCCAGCCAGGAAGCAGCCACCAGTTGGTGACACAGAGACCGGCTCATGATGGTTGTGTAGTGAAGGGGCTTGCAGATGGCCACATAGCGGTCATAGGCCATCACCGTGAGCAGGAAGATCTCAGTAACCCCAAAGAAGTGAAAGAAGAATATCTGAGCCACACAGCCCTCCAGGGAGATGGTCTTAATCCTGGAAAGTAAGTCTGTGATGAATTTAGGGACAATAGTAGAGGAGTAACTGATCTCCACCAGCGACAGGTGACTAAGGAAGAAGTACATGGGGGAACGCAGGCTCTTACCGACTCTGACCGTCAGAACAATGAGGCCATTGCCCACCACCGTGGCCAAGTACACGGGCAGAAACACCGCAAAGCACACTCTCTGCACCTCTGGGTCCTGGAAAAGACCGCTGATAATTAACTCAGTCACATTATTGGTCCTTGCCATGGAGTTGATTCATATGCACTGGACTGGAGATAATCAGAAGTCTGCAATAAAATAAACACTGATCATAACAAATTCACCTCATTTATCACAAGTTGGACAGCATAAATCAGTTTACAACAAAAATTTATCATTAACTCATTTATTTAGGCAATATGAGCTCATTGAGCATTAAATATGACCAATCTAACAATAGTTTATATATTAGAAAATGAGGGCTCAGAGAAATGGTTATTCACCCAGGATCACACAGAAAATAGCCCACTGTAGGACTCAGAATCAGGTTGAATTCATAGGGCTTCTTCCAACCCACCACAGGATATTCTGAATTTAGGGAGTCATTCAAGTTCAGCTCTTATATTTTTACCATCTTCATTGCATTTTGATGGATCTGTCTTATTGGGAAATCCCCATGACACACTGCTACTCCTAAATTCTGAATTCCTTCTGTCCCTCATCTTCTCTTCAGGGAACCATCTTCCCATTGTTAACCCTTCCCTTTCCAAAAGGTCCTCTGTATCGTTTTCTTCACTCCAGTCTAATCCTCAGCTCACTCAGGTCAGAGTCTTTCGCCAGTCTTGCAGCTTTAATAACTGAGCTTATAGAACAAGTGCTCAAACACTGTAGAGAGTTCCGCTCAGTAGTATGTCTCCATCATTGCACTCTCACAACTCTTGGCACACTGCTCAAAAGGCTCACAGATCCTGAACTCGCAGAGCTGGTCCTCTGAGAGCACTGTTGTGCCTGACCAGACCACCTGTCCCGGTTCCCAGTTGGTAGCCAGCAGCAAAGTACATGATAACAAGATGAAGATTTCTCTGCGAGTTATTTCCCTGAGCAGACACTTACCCGAGCACCTTTTATACATCTATACACCCTCAGATGGGCTTCCAGGGTGCTACAGTAGTAAAGAACCCACCTGCCAATGTAAGCGATGCCAGAGACATGGGTTTGATTCCTGGGTCTCAAAGATCCCCTGAAGTAGGAAATGGCAACCCACTTCAGTATTCTTGCCTGGAAAATTCCATGGAGAGAGGAGCCTGACAGTCTACAGTCCACTGGGTCACAAAGAGTAGACACTACTAAGTCACACACACACACACACACACACACACTCCCTCAGAGAATACAAGAGAAATACGGATCCCAACATCGGATTCAAAACAATACTCTCTAGATTAAGGTGCCGTGTTAGGCATATTTTCACCACATAGGATCCATGAGAAATAAGGAAGAAACAGTATGAAGACCTTGATTCTCTGCTTTAAATTTTACCCATTGCTTTTCCCCTTATCTCTGATTTCACACTGAAATTTTCAAGAAATACACTTTTGGAAAAGTAAAGCTGCACCTGATCAATAAGGACCAGAACCAACAGAGAAAACAGAAGTCAACGATATAGACAGATGGAAACAAAGTCATAAGTGTCAGAATTCCTCACACCAGGATGTACGCTGAACTTCAAAATTTCCTGAGAGCAGATTACAAGTTTTTGCACTGACACCCACATACACCAAAAGTAACCACAGGAGGAGATGAATATGTTAATTGGCTTAACAGTTGTCATCATTTCATTATGTATATGACCATCAAATACCAAGTTATAAATATGAAATATATACACTAAATATACAGTAAATATATTTACTGTATATTTACTGGATTCTTTACTATTTTTAAAGTTTTTAATATTTAAAAAATTTTAGGATTATGTAAAGTCACTAAACCTGAAAAAAAAAATTATGGCAGAAAGCATCCATGATCCTTGACTTTTCCATTCCTAATTCAGTCCTGTGTACCTGAGAATGCCCCTTATTCCTCAAGTAAATTCTCCTCTCTGCTTAGGCTAGTTTAATGGGTTTCTGTTTCTTGCAAGCAAAACCTCCTAATACGTAAACCTAAGAAATTGATAAATAAAAGTAAATAAATGCATACATAAATCTGAACATCGCTAACACAACAAAAAATTTTAAAATACAATTACCAATTAAAACACAGCTCAAAAATATTCTTTTTATGATAGCCAAGGGAAAAATATTAAGTACTTTAAAATGTAATACAATTATGCAGAGAAAACCATAAAACTACCACAAGAACACAAGAAAATATATATTTCAAATGGAAAACATATCCATCTCCCCAAATTCTTACATATTATATTTAAATAATAAAAGTTAACATAATAAATTTGACTATCCCTAACTTTATATACAAATTTAGGCAACCTCAATTAAAATCCAATGAAATTTTTCTTTGTCATTTGTATGACTACTCTAAACTTCTTCTGCAGAGGTTAAAAAAGGGAGGGGGGGCTCAGTCACTTATGGAAACAAAAAGAAATTTCCTAGTCAAGAGACAGTTTCCTGGAAGATATTGATGCACGCAGTATAGAAACAACATTGGTACTCATGACCAAATGCAAGCAACATTGATAAATTCATCATAGCACGGTGCCCTTTCCATCGGTAACAGTGTGGTGGACACGAGGCTCTCAGAATCAGGAATACCTGTCAGCATCACAACACCTTGGAAAATCCAGTCGCTGAGTGGTTAAAAGATAAGATTGTGAGACATCGCAAAAATCTCCTTTTACCACATCCTCACTTGAAACAAAGGAAAAGATTGGGACAGTGATAGACTGAAGCTGGTCAGACTGAGCTATGGAATAACAGGAGACCTTCCAGCAACTGTGATGACACCAGCAGCCTCCAAGATGCCCAGGCTTGTAGCTTTGAGGTCATATGTGATTCGTGCCTCTCATTCCCATATCCAGTCAGTCACCACAGTCCGTTAATTTTATCTTTAATCATCTCTCCTGTGCACTTTCTCTCCAAACTTGCCACCCTCACCTTCACACCTGCTGTTGCTGATGCCTAAGTCAGCAAAGCCTCTTAGTCTCTACAACCTCCCACTCCATCCACCCTGCAGATTACAGCCAGAAGATTGTTTCCTGGACCCTTCCTTCCTCAGATCGTCCACTGCTTGGAAATAACCAGGGAAAACCCTGGACGCCTCTGGCTCACTTTCAAAGTCTTTCACAGACTGAGCCATCTCAACCATCACCTTCTTAGCCAACTAAACTTCAACTCACCTCTATTCAACTCAGGGTCCTCTCCTCCCACAAGCCCACACTGTTCATTCCCACCATGGAGCCGCCTTCATCCAAAATGCCCTCTCCTTTTCCCTTTCAATCCTATCCACCTTCTAACCCTAATTCCAGTCCTGTGCATTCAATGAATCTTGTGAAATATGTGTGTGTGTATGCTCATTCAGTCATGTCCGACTCTTTGTGACCTCATGGACTGTAGCCTTCCAGATTCCTCTGTCTATGGGATTTTCCAGGCAAGAATACTGCATTGAGTTGCCATGCCCTCCTCCAAGGGATCTTCCTAACCTAGAGATGGAAGCCAAGTCTCTGCATCTCTTGCATTGGCAGGCAGATTCTTTACCATTGAGCCACTGGGAAGCCCTCTCATGATTAACACTCCAACTCATATGTATCTTCTCTAAGCACTGAAAGAATAGTTTGGTGATTTATATTAAATGCATAGCAAATCAGGCTACTACTCTACCTAAAATATATCAACACCTCCGTATTGTCTACAGCACAAATTCCAATATTCTTAGCATGGATTCCAGGTTCTTCTTGAACTGGCCATTGCCTATTTCTGCAACTGTCATCCCCAAAATGAACATTATACAGCTATTTCCTAATCCAAAATGTCCTTTCTTCCTTCACAGTGTTTAGTATTCCCTTCTTTTTAGATTGCACGAAGAATCTGATTACTGTAGAAATAATATAGTCTTACCTTTGCACTCTTACAGTAAGTAGTTCATCGTACTGCTTTTTTTTAGCACTTAATAGATTCTTTATAATACTGTTTCTTTATCTCTACCAAGAAATACATATCCTAGTATTCAAAATTATCTGTTTAATGTTTTTATTATATTTTTATTATTAATTGCATCTTGGTTGACAATAATAGCTAGTATTTCAATGACATCATATGTCACAGGTTTTTTTTAGTTGCAATTAACATACAATATTGTATTGGTTTTAGGTATACAATATAGTGACTCAATATACAGTAAGAACAGTTACCATCAGTCACCATACAAAGTTGTCACAATATTACTTATTATATTCCCTATGTACACATTACATGCCTACGCCTTGTTTATTTTGTAGCTAGAAGTCTGTATCTCTTAATCCCTTTCACCTGTTTCATCCTTGCCCCAACACCCTTCCCCTCTGGCAACCAGCATTTTGTTCTCCGTATCTACTAGTCTGTTTGTGTTTGGGCTTTTTATTCTATATATGTTAATTAACTCAATTTCCAGAACAAACCCGTGATGTGCATATTTTTATCACTCCATTTTTCACATATAAGGGGAAAAAAAAGAAGCACAGGTAAGTGAATTCACTGACCTAAGTTTACACAGCAGTGGAGCCAGGATTTCAACCCAAGCAATTTAACTCCAGATCATACGTTCTTTCATCCCTACCCTATACAATTTCTAGACACATAAACACATACTGAAGTGTTAAAATTAAATGTTTTCTTCTATAAGAAATCCAATGTATATTGATTCCCCAACACAAATGTTTATTGTTTGAGTATGAACTCAATGTTTTTTGATTCACTAGAGAAACTAAGAACAGTATTCTAGGGCCAATCTGAGAGCTCACTCAGAGATAAGAGAAAAATCAACGAGAGTCCAGTTTTTCCAGTCTTCATCCTTAGTAGAAGGGATAACTGTTAACTTGGAAAACTACGTTTTCCTTTTCTGTCATCTTTGCCTTTCAGTATCTATTCCTGTCTCTGCTACCCACCCTTCAGCCACCTCCACCATCTCCCCCACTGAGCTGGTAAAACATGCCTCCTCTCTGAACACAGTGTTGCCTCACCTGGAAGCATGGGGGGTGGGAGGAGTGATCAGCATATAAAAGCCCAAATCCGTCTTTGAACACATAGACTCTACATCAGGTAAACTGCTGTACTCTGGACCAGAGCGTAATGATAGAATGGAGACAATGCCCAAAGGAGATATAATAGGAATCTTCATGTGCCAATGGGGCTGATCGCAGAGTGAGGCAATGGAAGCTCCATCCCAATCACAGTTTTCCACTTCATAATTCCCAAATGGTACCTCACAGAATCCCAAAATTGTAAAGGACTTAAAATTCATCAAATTTATGTTTTGTATAATTTACCACAATAAAAGTAAATTAAATAAATTGAATTCACCACCCCCACCAAAAAAAGCAAATACTTTAAATCCAACCAGCTTATTTCGAGTAAGCTCTGGGAGTTGGTGATGGACAGGGAGGCCTGGCGTGCTGCAGTCCCTGGGGTCACAAAGAGTCGGACACAACTGAGCGACTGGGCTGAACGGAGCTCATTTAGCAAATGAACACTGAGGCTCTAAGAGAGAGACTGACTCACCCAACATCCTATGGCTGTTTAGAGACTCTGCACTTCCAGTCATATCACCTACCTTTGAGTCAAAATAGCTGGTGTAGTTAGTTCTATCTCAGAACAAAGAATTGAGTCAGATGGATCTCAAATGCAGCTGAGCACATCCAAGTCATCATGAAGTTGGCCACTCTGCTAGAATCGATCATTACTCAAGGAGATGATCTGGTTTGGAGAAACTAGAATAGGATAGAGACTTGAAATCCCCCCTTGGAATCCTAAATCCTGACAAGATAGGTGCCTTTGCTAATACCATCAGCTCAGTCGCTTTTTCACTCAAGTCTCCCTGAACAAAGTTCAGTTCATACCCAGCTCAGTCACTCTGACTAGAGTTGAAAACATTTAGAGACCTTTTACTCTAATCTCTTCTGTTTATAGATGAGATGAATGAGGCAGAGAGAGGGTAATTGGATTCCCAAGCTGCACACCAGTTATTTCTCAGGTACCTAATTCAGAAATCAGTATTCTTTCTGCACTGAGGACTGGAGGGTGGTTATTACTGCTACTCAAGGATCAAATCTTGCCCTGAAGAAAAGCACCAGTGTCCCTGGGAGCTTTTAGAACACAAAGCAGATGATGTCTAAGATGAATCACCAAAAAAAAAAAGGAAAATTCAGGGGATCTGGATCAGAGTTGATTTATAATAGCTAGGAAATAAACAAATGCCACAGAAAGCAGAAAAGAGATTTTAAGACCTTGGTTTTCATGAACTTACACACCCACCAAAACCCCAATGGCTGTAATTAGTTCCTTGCATAAGTTAAGATCCTTTAAATAAATTAATCCACACACTCTAGTCAAGGGAACAACTTCCCCATGGAATTTCCTTTCTCTCAGGTGAAACTTTGTCAACTAACCTTGACTTAGGAGAGATTCAAAATCTTTTCAATTAGCTTAAGGAGATGTCCGTAAAGTTTGTACCCAAAAACAAAGTAATAAAAGAAAAAAGCTGAAGGTAAGACATCAGGGGAATACTTTTCCAGACTGAACTGCTGAGAATGAAAAGGACAACTGAATACAGGAACAGTGAGGACTGGCCAGGGAACCAGGACAGCTGGGCACTGGCTGACATTCAGTAACTGACTCACTTCTATCTTAACCAGGTCATTTCACCTTCAACCTCTCACTCTCCCTGTTTCCACTTCTAAGTAAAATGACAGAATTGGCTAGATTATCCCCACTGTACCTTCCAATACTAACATGTCTATATAAGCCACTTGGAGAAGGGAATGGCAAGCCACTCCAGTTTTCTTGCCTGGAGGATCCCATGGACAGAGGAGCCTGTAGGGCTACAGTCTGTGGGGTTGCAAAGAATCGGACACAACTGAGCGACTAACACACACATATAAGCCACTTTGACTTCTTGTGTTTCAGCCTCTCCAATAACAGTGATAATAATGTAATAGAGTAAGAATTTCCTCAGCAAGAGATGTCATTCATCCATCCCTTCATTCATGCATTTATTCAAGAAATAGCATTGTGCCCTTTAATGTGTCAAGCATGGGTGCTAAAGATTTGGCCATGAGGAAACATCGTCCCTAACTCAAAGCAGTTATATCTGTCATATTCCCAGCAAGGGGAAGTGGGAAATATAAGGAAACCAATTAAGTGAATATCAGTTGCAATAATCCAGCCAATAGTTGCTTGTCTTTACCAGGATGGTAGCACTGAAGGTTTTAGGAAGTGGTCAGAGTCTAGACATCCTAAAGATAGAAGATTTGCTGAGGTTTTGATGAGAGGAGAGAGACAATTCAAGGATACCTGAAAGGTAGATTTGAGCGAGGAAAATGGAGTTACCATTATTGAGATTGGAGTTACTGTAAGAAATGCATGGAAGCAGATTCAGAGTGTGGATCTGGACATGTTCACGAGGCAGAGTAAAGAAGAATGAGTCCAGGATGGTGGTTAGACAAAGTGGCATCTAGAAGATGAATAAGGAAAAAGCCCCTGAAAAGAGACAAAGGGGAAAAAAATCTGCAGCTAGAATAAAATCCTTCAGTGGGAAAAACCTACCCGCTACCCAATGCCTCTGGCAACCACCAATCTGTTTTCTCTATCTATGAATTCAGTTCTTTGGTTGGTTGGTTGGTTCACTGGTTCGTTCGTTTTTAGATTCCACATACAAATGAGATCATATGATATTTGTCATCTTCTGTCTGATTTATTTCATTTAGCATAATGTCCTTTAGGTCCATCCACATTATTACAAATGGCAAGATTTCCTTCCTTTTTACAGCTGAATAATATCCCATTGTATACATGGCCACCTCATGCGAAGAGTTGACTCATTGGAAAAGACTCTGATGCTGGGAGGGATTGGGGTCAGGAGGAGAAGGGGACGACAGAGGATGAGATGGCTGGATGGCATCACTGACTCGATGGACGTGAGTCTCAGTGAACTCTGGGAGTTGGTGATGGACAGGGAGGCCTGGCGTGCTGCGATTCATGGGGTCGCAAAGAGTCGGACACGACTGAGTGACTGAATTGAACTGATACATCTACCACATTTTCTGTATCCACTCACTCATCAACAGACACTTAAGTCACCTCTGTGTATTAGTTCTTGTGAATAATTCTGCAATGAACATTGAGGTGTATGTATATTTTTGAGTTAATGCTTGGTTTCCTTCAGATAAATATCCACAATTGAAATTGCTGGATCATATGGTAGCTTTCTTTTTAATTTTCTGAGGAACCTCTATACTATTTTCCATAATGGCAGTAACCATTTACCACCAACAGTGTACAAAGGTTCACTTGTTTTTGCATTCTTACTGATGTTTTTTTTCTTGTCATTTTTTTTTATAAAATGTGTAAGGAATAGCTCATGATAGTTTTGATTGGCATTTCCTCGATAATTAGTTATGTTGAGCATCCCTTCATGTACCTGTTGACCATTTGTATGTTTTCTTTGCGGGGGGGGGGGGGGCGATGTGTAATCAGATCATACTCTGATGGTGGGAGGGATTGGGGGCAAGAGGAAAAGGGGACGACAGACGATGAGATGGCTGGATGGCATCGCTGACTCGATGGACGTGAGTTTGGGTGAACTCCAGGAGATGGTGATGGACAGGGAGGCCTGGTGTGCTGCAATTCATGGGGTCGCAAAGAGTTGGACACAACTGAGCGACTGAAGTGAACTGAACTGAACTGATCCATTTTTAATCTAATTGTTTGGGGGTTTGCTACTGAGTTATATGAATTCTTGATATATTTTGGAATTAACACCTTATCAGATATATGATCTGCAAACATTTTCTCTCATTCAGTGATTGCCTTTTTGTTTATGGTTTCCTTTGATCCACATAGGCTTTCTAGTTTGAAATCCATTTTGAGTTATTTTTGTGTATAAAAGTCATCTAGTTTCTTTTTTTTATTTTATTTTTAAACTTTACAGTATTGTATTAGTTTTGCCAAATATCGAAATGAATCCGCCACAGGTATACCTGTGTTCCCCATCCTGAACCCTCCTCCCTCATCCCTCCCCATACCCTCCCTCTGGGTCGTCCCAGTGCACCAGCCCCAAGCATCCAGTATCGTGCATCAAACCTGGACTGGCGACTCGTTTCATACATGATATTATACATGTTTCAGTGCCATTCTCCCAAATCTCCCCACCCTCTCCCTCTCCCACAGAGTCCATAAGACTGATCTATACATCAGTGTCTCTTCTGCTGTCTCGTACACAGGGTTATTGTTACCATCTTTCTAAATTCCATATATATGCGTTAGTATACTGTATTGGTGTTTTTCTTCCTGGTTTACTTCACTCTGTATAGGAGATTCCTTAAAAAACTGGAAATAGAACTGCCTTATGATCCAGCAATCCCACTGCTGGGCATACACACTGAGGAAACCAGAAGGGAAAGAGACACGTGTACCCCAATGTTCATTGCAGCACTGTTTATAATAGCCAGGACATGGAAGCAACCTAGATGCCCATCAGCAGATGAATGGATAAGAAAGCTGTGGTACATATACACAATGGAGTATTACTCAGCCATTAAAAAGAATACATCTAGTTTCTTAAATGTTAGGCAAAATCTACCAGTGAAGTCACCTGGTCCCAGACTTTTGTTTGTTTGGGGAAGTTGTTGATCACAAACTTCGCCTTCCAACTGGTAATCTGTCTGTTCAGGTTTCTTACCAGACTAAATTCTTACCAATTCAGTCTGTTAGGCTGTATATTTCTTAGAATCTATTCATTTCTTCTAGATTATCCTAGAAGTTTGTTAAAATATAATTTATATTATAGTAGTTTATAGTATAAACTATAAACTATAGTAGTATATAGCTTATAGTCATCTATTATGATCCTATTAGTTAATATCACAGAATGTGGTAATGAGGTAATATCTCCTCTTTGATTTCTTTTACTTATTTGTGTCCTCTTTATTTTCTTGGTGAGTTTAGCTAAAGGATTTTTGGTTTTGTTTATCTTTTGAGAAAAGAAACAGCTCTTAGTTTCATTAATGTTTTCTATTCCCCTCTTAGTCTCCAGTCACTTATTTCTGCTCATTCTTATTTCATTCCTTTTACTAATTCTGGGCTTAATTTGTTCTTCTTCTTCTAGTTTCTTTAGGTATAGGGTTGGGTTTTCTATTTGAGATCTTTCTTGCTTCTTGATGTAGGCATCTATTGTTATGAACGTCCCTCTTAGAATTCCTTTTGTTGCATCCCACAGGTTTTGAAATTACAAAACAAACTGTATACACATATAATAGAATGCCTCAGACAATATGCCAATCCTTACATCCATTCTCCCTTTCTTCTTTAGGAGAAGAACACAATAAAACCTTGATTTTTTTAACAGAACACAATTTCACATAGAAAAAAAAAAGGTTATACATTCTAGCCTCCCTTGTAATTAAGGGTGACCATGTGTCATATTTCTGTTGAACAAAATGAAAGCAAAAGTGTTTCAAACAGCTTTTGAAACAGCTCCTAAATAGAAAGGTATCAGCTTATCCTCCCCTATTCCCCTTTATGGTCTCCTAAAATACAAATTTAATACTAGAGCTGTACTGTCTAATATCATATCCACAAGCCACATTTAGCTTTTTCAATTAAACTGTTAAAATTAATAACATTTAAAATTCAGTTCTTTGGTCTCACTAACCATATCTCTATAGTTCAGCAGCCACTACCATACTGGACCTCACAGATATGGAGCATCAGCTGCATAACATATATTCTGCTGGACAGCCTTGATATGCAGAATTAGAAGCTCTTTAAGGTCATGAGGTTGAGTCTACTAGATGGCTGACTCTGCATTTCTAATAATATTTTTGGAACTCCCAACAATGTTGGACTTTTCTGTATTTCTGTAGTTCTCTCATTAGATTGCCATTTTTCTATTATATGCAGTCAAACCCATACCTAAAATATATATAAATAATAAATAGGAAAAGAATACAAAATTGTATATGCAGAGTAGTTGGCAGCCCTCTACCAATTTGTCCTGAATAAAATTTTCTATTTATTATCTAAAAAAAATACATTTGGGGATTTTTTTTTTCTTTGTTGATGTTGCAGCAGAATCAATAACTGAGAATTAACTGCATGGTCTCCAATGCTAAGTGGTATAATTATAGACTATTACTACTTCTGTGAATTTAGTAAGCATTTTCTAAATGTCACAACAATAGTTGGCTCTTAGCACAATTGAAAAGATGCTTTCCTTTGTCTCCTATGATTTTTCCAGTGAAATCAAAACAAAGGGAATAACTAGCCCTCAATAGACTTACCCTCAGTAGGTAAGGTAGTCCCCTAGAAAACTGACAATCCGGTTAGAGGAGATATTATCTGTACATGAGTATCCAATGACTCAGAGTGTACTGATGATGTTCTTTCTGTAGCTCTCAGTGAGGAAAACCAAAGGTATACATGAGTAAGATGCTTCTTTCACAGCCTACATCCTGAAGTCCCGGTCTGCCATGGTACAATCAAGGCCTCCAGGTCTGGTGCACCGGGACAACCCAGAGGGATGGTACGGGGAGGGAGGTGGGGGGCGTGGTTCAGGATGGGGAACACGTGTATACCCGTGGCAGATTCATGTTGATGTATGGCAAAACCAATACAATTTTGTAAAGTAATTAGCCTCCAATTAAAATAAATAAATTTATATTTTAAAAAATTTAAAAAAAGAGAGAGAAAGGGAGGTAGCCCCACTGACTTTGGTTCTGAAACAAATGCTTTAAAATATACATTAACAAAATATAAATGCATTCAGCATAAAAGCTAATGAGGCCATGTGACGTTAACATTTACTTAACAAATATTTATTGAACACCTACAATATACAAGGGACCATGCTATATACTCAAAAGTGATGGAACAACAGAGAACATGTAGCCCAAAGAAGCTGCGAAACAAAAGTACTTAATGGCTCTCAAATACCTAACACTTTTTTAGAATGAAATCAAAGACTATTTGAGTAGATTCCCAGGAAAGAAGTCCAATTTGTGAATAGTCATGTAGTCATCAAACAAATAAAATTAATGACCAGCACTAATTATAAGAATGATTATGATAGCTAATATTTACTGAGTCTATAGTATAAATCTATACCATGTTCTTTTCTAAAACTTTGATGTATACTGGAGACTTCCCTGGTGGTCCAGTGGTTAAGAATCCACCTGCCAATGCAGGGGACATGGGTTTGATCCCTGGTCGAGGAAGATTGCACATGCCAGGGAGCAACTACGCCTGTGAGCCACCACTACCGAGCCCATGTGCTGCAGCTACTGAAGCCTGAATGCTCTAGAGCCCATGGTCTGCAGCAAGAGAAGCCACCACAAGGGGAAGCCCGAGCACCACAACCAGAGCAAGCCCAGGGCAGCAACAAAGGCACAGCACAGCCAAAAATAAATAAACAGGGACAGAGCGGGTGTATGTATAATTACAGCTGATTTGCTTTGTTGCATGGCAGAAACCAACACAACATTGCAGATTTTTTTTTATTTGAATTTTTTTTTAAATTTTTTATTCCTTTATTTCTCATGTGTTCCCCATCCTGAACCCTCCTCCCTCCTCCCTCCCCATACCATCCCTCTGGGTCGTCCCAGTGCACCAGCCCCAAGCATCCAGCATCGTGCATTGAACCTGGACTGGCATCTCATTTCATACATGACATTTCACATGTTTCAATGCCATTCTCCCAAATCTTCCCACCCTCTCCCTCTCCCACAGAGTCCATAAGCCTGTTCTATACATCAGTGTCTCTTTTGCTGTCTCGTATACAGGGTTATCGGGGAAAAAAATAAAAAACTTTAATTTAATGTATATTAACTATTCAGAATACTTCTGAAGTTCATATTATTGTTAATCTTCTTGTATTTATGAAAAACAGGTGGTGAGTGAAGTAGTACTTGGATCATGAGTTATGAGAGAGGGGCACTTGAAAGAGCCTGATGGATTTCAGAGCCTGAGTTCTTCCAATTTTAGCAGGAAGAGCTAGCACCCCACCATGAGACATGCCCATTAAAAATTCCTTAATGGATCTGGGGTTTGTTTTCTAGGTGTTGAAAATGTTCTGCAATTAGTGGTGATGGTTGCAAAATGTACTAAAAATGACTGAATTGTCCAACTTAAAATGGTCAAACTGGCAAAATTTATGTTCTGTAAATTTTGTCTCAATAAAATATTGTGTAAATAGTAAATGTATACAACTGTTACTTAACACTATTGTTGTTCAGCTGCTAAGTTATGTCTGACTCATTGTGACTTCAAGGACTGTAGCCTGCCAGGCTCTTCTGTCCATGGGATTTCCCGGGCAAGAATGCTGGGGTGGGTTGCCATCCTTCTCCAGGGGATCTTCTTGACCCAGGGATCAAACCTGAATCTCTTAGGTCTCATGCATTGGCAGGCATATTCTTTACCATTGAGCCACTGGGGAAGCCCTCCTTAAACTATTAAATAAATGTAAAAGAAAACTTTAAAAAAATAATCTGCAAAATATGATCTAGAAAGGATTGTTCATAGGCCTAAATGGTTTGTTTGTTTGTTTGTTTCTTTTTCAATAAGCACTGACAAAGCACCAGCTAACACATGACATTTAGAGTTGCAAAGAAGTATAGTGAATAGCCCTGCCCCTGAGAACTTGCATTCTAGTCAGAGAGAAAAACATACAAAATAATACCTCCAAAGTGATAAGGACAATGATAAAATTATGTAAAAATAACTATGGATGGAAAACAAAAGTTCAACTCAAGGAGGAGCAAGGTGAGATAAGAACTCATAGGAAAGTGATTTTAACATAGGTCTTAAAGGATATATAGGAGTGCGTCACGGGGAAAAGTGTGGTAAAGTCATTCCAGAAAGAAGTGGTATTTCCGCAGGCATTATGAATAGTCACCCATGTCAATGATTAGTGAGGATGACAAGCAAGTGGGGAAGATTTCCCGGTACCTTTAAAATCACTGTTCATCTGCATACTTAACCAGCTTCTGAGGAGAAAAAGAAAAACTTTTAAGGCCCATAACATAATATGATGGATGCTCCATCCCTCTGCAAGGAAGCTAGCTGCCTGCATTACTTCCCCTGATCCACAATGAGGACTGGAAGAATGGAGGGCAAATGCAAGAAAATCCATGTTATTCCAAAGCCAATAGAAACAAATTTTATTAAATTGTCTCTATATTCACAATGATAAGAGTCAGTTGAGTTAAAGGAGTTTCTGAGAGATGAACTAATAATTCAAAGACAAACTCTCTTATCCTGCTCCACCAAGAAACACTAATAGGATTGACAAGAAATGGACTTGGCTGATCAGTTAGAATGAAGGACAGAATGAGGAGCAGAAACACACTTGGACATTATTTCCCTCTCCTTCATTCTTCAAGTTAGGCTCAAGAAGTTTTTTATATTCTGTATTGATTTACATCTGTATAAAGCTAAAAGTAATCTTTTTTGTTAAAATGTGTGTCTTGATCTTTCCCTACTGGCAGCCAGGATCTATTGCCATGTTTGATCATCTTTAAAATTTTGGATGCAGGACATTATGAGAAGAGATTTAAGGACAATCTTTTGTGTCAACATGTCACAAGAACTGAAACTGCTCCAGGGTCTTTTCTATTACTTGTGCTCAAAAAGTCTATGGTACAAGATGCTAAAACAAGCAGAAGAATAGAAAAATCCCTGGGTGCAATTTTCAAAAACACAATTGCCCACGCTGGAAGAGTAGATAAGATTGGTACCCTTCTCCCCAAATATCCCATGATAATTTCTCTGTTTGGTTTCCTTTATATTGAAATATGGGTTGTTATTATTAGGGAGGTCAAATAAAGAGGGAAGCATGAAGAAGAAATGAAGAAAAAGGGGAAAGAAGGAAGGTGGAAGGGAGTGTAGGAAGGGAGTGACAGAATCACTTTAACATACAGATATTTGTCCAAGAGTGCTCCTTTTCATTCGTACTTAATTTGAGTCTCATGTTAACCAGTCCCATGAAAATGCTGAACATCACAGAGCCAATTAAGTTCTCTAAGATCAACAAGACTAGCTGACCTCAGTCCTTGGAACGTGACACTAGGGTACTACAAAGACTTTGGTTGCTAAGGAGAGTCACAGTACAGTAATGCTAAGTCCTTGCATTTGTTTCTGCCATTCCTGTATGTCCTACTAAAATTAAAATCCATTTCAAGGTAATAATCAGGCACACTTTTATAAATCACTTTCCCATTTTCGCTCCATCCCTGAGTTCTTCTTTTTGCCCCACAACCTCCTCATGGCAAGTTTCACCTCTGCATTTCTGAGTGTGTAGATGATGGGGTTCAGCATGGGGGTGACCACCGTGTAGAACACGGCCACCAGCTTGTCCTCAGTGAAGGTGGAGGGGGGCCGCATGTAGAGGAAGATGGCGGGTCCAAAGAACAAGATGACCACCGTGACGTGAGAGGCACAGGTGGAGAGGGCTTTGCGTCTTCCGTCTGCTGAATGGTTCCTCAAGTTGACCAGGATGACAATGTATGAGGACACCAAGAGGAGGAAGGAGAAGACAGAGATTAATCCACTGTTGGCCAACACAACGACCCCCTCCACAGAGGTGTCAGTGCAGGCAAGCTTGAACAAGGGATGGAGGTCACAGAAGTAGTGGTCAATCACATTGGGACCACAGAAGGGCAATTGGATGGTGATGAGAATCTGAATTATGGAGTGAAAAAAGCCTCCAAGCCAGGAACTAGCCACCAGCGCATGACACAGTCGATGGCTCATAATATTCATATAATGAAGAGGTTTGCAGATGGCTACATAGCGGTCATAAGCCATCACCACAAGCAAAAAGATCTCAGTGACCCCCAAAAAATGGGAGAAGAATATCTGAGCCAGACAGCCTTTCAGAGAGATGGTCTTAATCTTGACAAGTAAGTCTGTGATGAATTTAGGGACAATAGTAGAGGAGTAACTGATCTCCACCAGCGACAGGTGACTAAGGAAGAAGTACATGGGGGAACGCAGGCTCTTACTGACTCTAACTGTCAGAACAATGAGGCCATTGCCCACCACCGTGGCCAAGTACACGGGCAGAAACACCGCAAAGCACCCTCTCTGCACCTCTGGGTCCTGGAAAAGACCGGTGACAATTAACTCAGTCACATTATCAGTCCTCGCCATGGAATCCATTCCTGCAATAAAACAAACACTGATTATAACTAATTTGCCTCATTTATGGCAAGTTAGCATAAACCGCTTTACAATACAAACTTATTATGAACTCATTCTTTCAGTCAATATGTATTCATTCAATTTTCAATATGGTCAATGTAATAACACTTTATATAAACAAAATTTAGGCTCAGAGAAATGGTTATTTACCTGAAAGCTACCCTGGTGACTCAGACAGTAAAGAATCCATCTGCAATGAGAGAGACCTGGGTTCAATCCTCAGGTTGGGAAGATTCCCCTGGAGGAGGGCATGGCAACCCACTCCAGGATTCTTGCCTGGAGAATCCCATGGACAGAGGAGCCTGGTGGGCTACAGTCCATGGGGTCGCAAGGAGTCAGACATGAATGAAGCGACTAAGCACACAGAAAGTAGCAAATTCTGGAACTCAAGATCAGACTTTCTGAAAGGAGTCCAGGGTTCTTTCTAACTCACCTTAAGATAGTCTGAATTTTTGGCAGCCGGTCAAGTTCAGCACCTACGTTTTAACCATGTCCATTGCATTTTCATCACTCTGTCTTATTGGGGAATCCCCAAGACGGACTACTATCCTGAATCCTTCTTTCTTTCATCTCCATGGCAAGGAATCGTCTTCCCACTGATAATCCTTCCCTTCCAAAATGTCCTCAGTATTGTTCTCTTCACTCTGCCAGTCTTCAACCTACTCACGTCAGAGTCCTTCACCAGACTTGCAGCTTCAATACCTGTGTTTATATGACAAATGTTTGAACACTCTAGAGAGAATTCCACCCCCTAGTTTGTCTCCATCATTTTACTATTACTTTCCTGCCTCTTGCCCCACTGCTCAAACTGCTGACCGATTCTTAAATCAAAGAGCTTATCCTCTGAGAGTTGTGGCTGACCAGCCTTGCTTGTCCTGGTTCCAGGTTGGTCGGTGCATGCTAAGGCATTTCAGTCATGTCCGTCTCTTTGCAACCCCACAGACTATAGCCCACCAGGCTCTTCTGTCCATGGAATTCTCCAGGCAAGAATACTGGAGTGGGTTGCCGTGCCTTCCTCCAGGGGAGCTTCCCAACCCAGGAATCAAATCCACATTTCTTACATCTCCCTGTATTGGCAAGGAGATTCTTTACCACTAGTGCCACCTGGGGCTTTCCTAGCGGCTCGGACAGTAAAGAATCCACCTGCAATACAGGAGACCCAAGGTTGATCCCTGGATGGGGAAGATCTCCTCGAGGAGGAAATGGCAACCCACTCCAGAATTCTTGCCTGGAGAATCCCATGGACAGAGGAGCCTGGTGGGCTATAGTCCATGGGGTCTCAAAGAATTGGACAGGCTGGAAGTCAACAGCAAAGTATATGATAACTAAAGTGAAGATTCCTCCATGAGTTACTCCTCTGGAGAAGATATTTACCAACACCTCTTACACATCTATACAGTCTCAGGCTAGACTAAAGAAATACAGATTATGATACACCCCTCATGCTAACAATGTCATAATCAAGAAGCTACAGAGGATAACCACTCCTTGCCCCATCCTCCCACAGGGGAGGTGGAGTGATTTGGGAAGGAGAAACTAGAAACGCAATGATGGGCCCTTCCTCTCCCTTTCTGCAAAATGCTGTAGAGAGCGCAGTACCTATACTGCCCTGGGGCAGCCTCTGTCTCTATGGGGTGGAAATAGGTTACTGTGTGTGCTCACTCAGTCCTGTTCTACTCTTTGCAACCCCAGGGACTGTTGCCCACCAGGCTCCTCTGTTCATGGGATTCTCCAGCCAAGAATTCTCAAATGAGTTGTAATTTCCTACTCAAGGGGATCTTCCCAACCCAGGGATCAAACCTGTGTCTCTTGCATCTCCTGCATTAGCAGACAGATTCTTTACCACTTGAGCCACCTGGGAATTCCAGGCTACTCTGTAGGGTAGATCCAATGCTGCCATGGCTGGATATGGACTTTTACCTAAATCTAGAGCTCAGTTTGAGAAAGGCCACTTGGTACCAAATCTTAAACCTCAGTCTCTGTCATCACCTTTTCTAATAGCAACAGTAACATTTTCCCCAAATTTCTTCTTTCTTTGCCTTGTTTCTGAATTAGTTCAACCTTCATAGAGGGAAAAGATAGATCAAGTTTTGTCAAAGTTCCAAATTATATCTGACAATCACTTTATAAGAGAAAAAAAAAAAAAAACTGTTACAACCTAAATATCTGTCAAAGCCACAGTAGAACTGACTGTCTATCCAAACAGGAGCTACAGCTTTCAAATTTCTTGGAAAGAATTACTGCTATGAGACAAAAGAAGAGGAATGGCCATTTGCAGAAGAAAAAGGGATCAGCCATCCATGGAAAGAGAAACTGTCTACCCAAGAAATAAAGGTTTCCAGGATGATAGTTGTGGCAGAGAAATTACATTGATACTCATGTCAAACACAAGCAATATTGAGAAATTCATCATAGTGGGGTCCTTTTTCAGTAATAACAGTGATGTGAAAACAAAGTACTCAGAATATCTGGCATCATCTCAGGATTTTGGAAAACCAAGTAGCTGAAATGTTACAAAATAAGATTGTGAAACTTCTCAAGAAGCTCTTATTAACACATTCTCATTCAGGAGCTCAAGAAAGGATTGGAACAGAGATTAGAGTTGAAGTTGAGGACACTAAGAATAACAGTGTGACCCAAAAGACACTTCAATGCCAGCATCAGCCTCAGAGATGCCCTAGCTTTTTGCTGTGTCCTATGTGATCCATGCCTCCCTTTCATTCCCATACCCAGTCAGTCACCACATCCCGTTAATTTTACCTTTAAACCATCTCTCCTGTGCACTTTCTCTCCAACCTTGCTCCCACCACCTCCATACTCACTGTCAACTGATGCTTAAGTCACCAAAGCCTCTTAGTCTCCACAACCTCCCACCCCATCCATCCTGCACACTGCCACCAGAAGATTGTTTCCTAGACCCTTCCTACCTTGGATCCTCCTCTGCTTGGGAATAACCAGTGAAAGCCTGAGTGCCTGGACTTACTTTTAAAGATTTTCACAGATGGAGTCATCTCAAAGGTCACCGCTTTACCCACTAAACTTAAACTCATCTCTGCTAACTCAAGGTCATCTCTCTCTCCCACAAGCCCACTCTGCTCACTCCCACCACAGAGACACCCTTCACCGGAAATACCCTCTCCGTGTCCGTCCCAAACTTACCAACCTTCCAGCCCCAATTCCTGTCCTGTGTGTTCAATGAATCTTGCAATTAACACTCCAACTTATATGTATCTCCTCTGAGCACTGCAAATCCTTTGGCGATTATCCTTAGATGTAAATCTGACCATGTTCCTTCTCTACCTAGAATCTAGCATCACCTCTTCACTGCCCAGAGAAGGAAATGACAATCCACTCCAATATTCTTGCCTGGGAAATTCCATGGATAGAGGAGCCTGGAGGGCTACAATCCATGGGATCGCAAAGAGTTAGACATGACTGATCATACACGCATGCCCCATTGCCCATGGCATAAACTGTAACATTCTTAGCATGGATTCCAGGTCCTTCTTGAATTGGCTACTACATATTTTCACAACCTTATTTTCATCCCCTGAATGAACCTCATACAGCTGTTTGCTAACCCAGAGTGTCCTTTCTCTCTTCTCTGCGTTTACTAATCCTTCTTCCTAGGTTTCGGGAGAACCTTGTTTCTATAGGAGAGAGAAACGCAATAATAAATTCTCTTCTTTATGATATATTTTACTTTACATACTTCTTTTATAGCAATTAAAATATATTTTGTAACTGTAGCCTCTATGTCTATATCTTCTACTTAGAAATACACTCTTTGTATTCAAAATTATCTGTTTAAAATTTTCTTAAAGCTTTATTCTTATTAATTACATTCTGGTTGATAATAATAGTAAGCATTTCAACAGTACCACGTACCAAACACTTTATAGGTATCCTTACACATTATTTCAATCAATTCTCAGAACATAACTGTGATATAGGTATCGTGATTATCATTCCTTTTTTACATATGAGGAAAAACGAATACAGGTAAGTGAATTAACCAGTCTAAGACTAC
Organism: Bos grunniens; assembly: GCF_055505025.1. NCBI lineage: Eukaryota > Metazoa > Chordata > Mammalia > Artiodactyla > Bovidae > Bos > Bos grunniens. The sequence goes on along the minus strand of NC_141179.1, from coordinate 78,485,633 downwards.
ACAGCAGTGAAGCCAGGATTTCAACCCAACTAGTCTGACCACTGGAGAAGGAAATGGCAACCCACTCCAGTATTCTTGCCTGAAAAATCCCATGTTCAGAGGAGCCTGGCGGGCTACAGTCAGTAGAACTGCAAAGAGTCAGACAAGACTGAGCAACTAAAGCACCACCACCAACAAAACCTGAGCACAGATTCTATGCTCTAACCAATACCCTTTACAATTTCTGGGTACATAACACATACATAAAAAGTTAAATTTAAATATTCTAGGACCAATCTGAGAGATCACTCAGAACTGTTTAGAGTCCAATATTTCCAGTCTTTATTGCTCAGAGAAGGAATACCTGATAGTTTCTTTGTGGAAAACCACCATTTCCTATTCTGTAGTCTATGCCTTTTCTGTAATTATTCCTCTCTTTGCTACCCTCTCCCGTCCATTTCCGCCTTCTCTCTGCAAATTAAAGATTAGGCTCTTCTCCAACAACAAATCACCAATATACCTGTGAGCTTTTAGAAAGCAAATTCAATGATGTCTAAGACGAATCATCAAAAAGAGAGGAAAATTCAGGGGCTCTGAATCCAGGTTGATAATTGTATTATAATATATAGGAAATGAACAAATGCCACAGAAAGCATCAGATTCAGAGATTTTTAAGATCCTTCTTTTTGTAAAGAAAAACTACCCAACCACTGAAAGTCCAAGAGTTCTGAATAAATGGTTAGATCTTTGGACTATTTTAAATAATTTAAGCCATACACAATAATCAAGGGGAAACCTTCCCAGTGGAATTTCCTTTCTCTTGGGTGAAACTTTGTCAATTAAACTATGACTGAGGAAGGGTTTGGAATCTGTTTCAGTTAGTTTGGTGATGTTTCTAGAAAACTTTTGTACCCAAGAATAAGGTAGTAAGAGAAGAAACTTGTATACGAATTGCTGATTCACTTCATTGTTCAGTATAAACCAGCACACCATTGCAAAGCTTTTTCAAAGCCAATAAAACTTTTTATTGTAAAGCCAATAAAAATTTTTTTTAAAGGGAGCTTGATAGTAAATCATAAAAACAATGTTTTTCCAGACTGGACTGCTGAGAATGAAAAAGAGAATAAATAGAGAAGAAAGAGGACTGGACACGGAGCCAAGACACCTGGGCACTAGCTCCAGTTCCGGAATTAACTACCTAAATTAAGCCATGTCATCTCACCCCTCCACTTCTCACTCTCCCCTGTTTCTGCTGCTGCTGCTGCTGCGTCGCTTCAGTCGTGTCCGACTCTGTGCGACCCCATAGACGGCAGCCAAGCAGGCTTCCCGTCCCTGGGATTCTCCAGGCAAGAACACTGGAGTAGGGTGCCATTTCCTTCTCCAATGCATGAAAGTGAAAAGTGAAAGTGAAGTCGCTCAGTCGTGTCCGACTCTAGCGACCCCATGAACTGCAGCCCACCAGGCTCCTCCGTCCACGGGATTTACCAGGCAAAAGTACTGGAGTGGGGTGCCATTGCCTTCTCCCCCCTGTTTCTACTTCTATATAAATTGACAAAATTGAGCTAGACAAGCTCCACTGTACCTCCTAATTCTAACATTCATGGATTCAGGTCTAAGTTTCTTAGTTTCCTTGTGCTAAGCCTCCCCATCAATTAAATAGCACTAATAATAATGTAATATAGTGAGAATTTCCTCAGGAAAAAATGCATCATTCATTCATCCATTTATTTAACAAATAGTATCTAGTCTTATTATGTGCTAAACACTCTTCTAGGTGCTGGAAATTTGCTAGTAACAAAGCAAAGTCTCTCGGTTCATTGAGGTTTTGTTATTCAGTCACTAAGTGGTGTCCAATTCTGAGATCCCATGGATTGTACACCAGGCTCCTCTGTCCATTGAATTTTCCAGTCAAGAATACTGGAGTCGGTTGCCATTTCCTACTCCAGTGGATCTTCCTGATCCAAGGACTGTATCTTTGTCTCTTGCATTGGCAGGCAGATTCTTTACCACTGAGACACCAGGAAAGCCCCCTTCATTGAGGTTATATCTTTCATATACATATCAGGGCATAATGAAAACAGAGACAGATGATAAATAAATAAAACTTGATATGAAAATTAGATAGCAGCAGTCCTATCAAAACTATCCCCAAGAAAAGGAAATGCAAAAAGACAGAATGGTTGTCTGAGGAGGCCCTACAAATAGCTGAGAAAAGAAGAGAAGTGAAAGGCAAAGGAGGAAAAAAAAAGATACCTATCTGAATGCAGAGTTCCAAGGGATAGCAAGGAGAGATAAGAAAGCCTTCTTCATTGATCAATGCAAAGAAATAGAGGAAAACAACAGAATGGGAAAGACTAAAGATCTCTTCAAGAAAATTAGAGATACCAAGGGAACATTTCATGCAAAGATCGGTACAATAAAGGGCAGAATGTTATGGACCTAACAGAAGCAGAAGCTATTAAGAAGAGGTAGCAAGAATACACAGAATAACTATACAAAAAAAAAAAATGTTAATGACTCAGATAACCACGATGGCATGATTACTCACCTAGAGCCAGATATCCTGAAGTGCAAAGTCAAGTGAGCCTTAGGAAGCATCACTATGAACAAAGCTAGTGGAGGAGATAGAATTCTAGCTGAGCTATTTCAAGTCCTAAAAGATGATGCTGTGAAAGTGCTGCACTCAATATGCCAACAAATTTGGAAAACTCAGCAGTGGCCACAGAACTGGAAAAGGTCAGTTTTCATTCCAATCCCAAAGAAAGGCAATGCCAAAGAATGTTCAAACTACCACACAGTTGCACTCATTTCATATGCTAGCAAAGTAATGCTCAAAATTCTCCAAGCTAGGCTTCAGTAGTACATGAACTGAGGACTTACAGATATTTGAGTTGGATTTAGAAAAGGCAGAGGAACCAGATATCAAAGTGCCAACATCCATTGGAACATAGAAAAAGCAAGGGAATTCCAGAAAAACATCTACTTCTGCTTCATTGACTACACTAAAGCCTTTGACTGTGTGGATCACAACAAACTGTGGAAAATTCTAAAGGAGATGGGATACCAGGTCATCTCACCTGCCTTTTGAGAAACCTGTATGCAGGTGGCAAAACAACAGTTAGGACCGGACATTGAACAACAGGCTGGTTCCAAATTGGGAAAGGAGTACGTCAAGGCTGTATATTTTCACCCTGCTTATTTAACTTATATGTAGAGCACATCATGCTAAATGCCAGCCTGGATGAAGTACAAGCTAGAAGCAAGACTGCTGGGAGAAATATCAATAACCTCAGATATGCGGATGACACCACTTTTATGGGAGAAAGTAAAGAGGAACTAAAGAGCCTCTTCATGAAGGTGAAAGAGGAGACTGGAAAAGCTGGGTTAAAATTCAGCATTCAAAAAACCAAGATCATGGCATCTGGTCCCATCACTTCATGGCAAATAGATGGGGAAACAATGGAAACAGTGACAGACTTTATTTGAGGGGGCTCCAAAATCACTGTGGTCTGGGATTGCAGCCATGAAATTAAAAGACATGTGTTCCTTTTTATAGGCAGAAAAGCTATAACAAACCTAAATAGCATATTAAAAATCAGAGACATTATTTTGCCAACAAAGATCCATTTAGTTAAAGCTAATATTTTTCCAGTAGTTATGTATGGATGTAAGAGTTGAACCATAAAGAAGGCTGAGCACCAAAGATTTGATGCTTTTGAACTGTGGTATTGGAAAAGACTTCTGATAGTCCCTTGGACAGCAGAGACCCAACCAGTCAATCCTAAAGGAAATCAATCCTGAATATTCATTGGAAAGACTGATGCTGAAACTGAAGCTCCAATACTTTGACTACATGATGCGAAGAACCAACCCATTGGAAAAGACCCTGATGCTGGGAAGATTGAAGGCAGGAGGAGAAGGGGACGACAGAGGGTGAGATGGTTGGATGGTATCACCGGCTCAATGGACATGAGTTTGAGCACACTCCAGGAGTTGGTGATGGACAGGGAAGCCTGGAGCGTTGCAGTCCATGGGGTCGCAAAGAGTCAGACACGACTGAGTGACTGAACAGCAATAACAAAGTCCTATCAAGAAAAATAAAACAGGTTGATGATAGGAAACCTAGTGGTTATTATTATATTACTATAGGTAGTAAGGAAAGGTTATCTCTTGCCAAGATCTCTGTCTGCTATCTTGAGAAGAAGCGTGGGGAATATAGGAGTGGGAAAACCAAGGAAACCTGTTAGGAGAACATCACAGTAACCTGGCCAAAGATGCTTGTGTTTCGGGCCAGGACAGTAGCAGTAAAGGTTTTAGGAAGTTTTTGGATTCTGCACATATTTCAAAGGTACAACTCATAAGATATGCCAATGTTTTGATTTAGAAAAGCAAAGAAGTAGAGCAATCTCAGATACCTCTAAGGGTTTAGACTAGAGCAAGCAGAGTGAAATAAGTCAGACAGAAAATGATAAATACCACATGCTTTCACATGTATGTGGAATCTCAAACAAAACAAACAAAACCGAGCTCACAGATATAGAGAACAGATTGGCAGTTGCCTGAGGCTGAGGGTGAGGAGGAGGCACAAATGGATGGAGGGGGTCAAAAGGTGCAAGCTCCCAGGCGTCACCACACACCTATCAGGGTAGTGGGCCAAGGAGCAATTTTGCCCTGATTCAGAAAAATAGGTACAAGTTTGTAGCAAAGTAAGCTCTGAAGTGTGTAGACTTGTGTATGCAACATGGTAGTCACCAGCCACATGTAGCTATTTAAATTCTAGTTCACTACAATTAAATAAAATTTAAAATTCAATTCTCCCATCATTAAAGTCATATTTAAGATGCTGATTAGCCACATGGCTAGGCGCTACCATGCATGAGCACAGGTTTAGAACATTTCCATCATCACTGAGCCTTCTCATAGAACATGGATCTAGACCACAGCTGCTTCAGAAAAAAAACAAAATATTTTCCAAGGACATAAGCTCCATGCAGGCAAGACCTTCTCCCTCCTGTGTTTCGTTATACACCTCCAGCACTTAGACCAATGTCTGGCATGTAGTACATGGTCTTTAAGTCTTGTTGAATAAATTCTTAAATGAATCTAAAGCCCTGAAAGAAGTGGCTATTAAGTAAATTGTGCTACAATTAGACTTTGTGATATTACCAACCCATCAGAAATAACTTTTATGAAAAAATTTTAATTGCTTGGGAAATTGATGTGTAACTGAGTGCCTGAGAATATGGGCTAAACCTTGTATCCATTCTCTTCTTCCTCTTTGAGACTAGAAAAGAATGCTAATTTTAGCTAAAGCAGTTCCACACAGAATAAAAGATTATAGTTTCCAGGCTCCCTGGCAATTAAGGGTCACCATGTGATTAACGTCAGTGGAATAAGATGAAAGCAAAATTTCTGTGTGGACTTTGGGAAGTCTCCCAAAAGAGAAAACGATCTTTTAATTTTGTGGCTGCAGTCACCATCCACAGTGACTCTGGAGCCCAAGAAAATAAAATCCGTCACTGCCAGGGTCAGTCTGTAGCTAGGGACTAGATCCTGCATGCCACAGTGAAGACCTGGTGCAGCCGAATAAGTAAATAAAAATACCTTTTAAAAGCAAGAAATTACTATCATATTAGACAGGACGAACAGAAGGCATCATCAGCACAGCATGAGTTCTACTGAACAGCACACATATGGATCTCAGCAGTCCCCTGAGGTCACAGGCTGAAGCTACCTGCTGAATACATTCAGAATAAATACTCAGTCTCAATTTCTGATAATATTGTTGGACCGCCACAATCAAGCTGGATTTTCTCCCTCTGTACTTCTGTAGTTCTATCTCATAAGTTGCCCTTACTTTCTATTATATGTAGTCAAACCTATACCAAAAACAACACAAATAATAAATGGGGGAAATGTAGTACTTGCAAAGTGGTTTGCAGCATGCTATCAAATTTTCTTTTTTTAATTTTTTTATTTTTTAACTTTACAATATTGTATTGGTTTTGCCATATATCAACATGAATCCGCCACAGGTATACACGTGTTCCCCATCCTGAACCCTCCTCCCTCCTGCCTCCCTGTACCATCCCTCTGGGTCGTCCCAGTGCACCAGCCCCAAGCAAATTTTCTTTAGTAAATTTTTTTTATTTATTGTCTTTAAAGTATTTTTTAATGCTGAGACAGCATCAAGAATTGAGGACTAATTATATGATCAGTGACACTAAATGGTACAATTAGACTGTTGCTTCTGTGAATTGAGTAGGCATCTGTAAAACTTCACAACGCTCTCTGTCTCTTCAAACAATGAAAACAATGCTCTCCTTTGCTTCTTGTGCTTTTCCAGTGAGACAAGAATAAAGTGAGTAATTAATTCTCAACAGACCCACCAAGTCTCAACCCTCAATAGGTGAGGTAGTCTCTGAGAATCATGGCAACACGTTTGGAGTAGATACCATCTGCCCATGCGGTATTCACTGATGGTGTTTTCTGTAGCTCCCAGTGAGGACACTAAAGCTGCACGTGAGTGAGAAGCTCCTCTCACAGCCTGCACCCTACATTCCTAACCAAGCATCAAGGGAAAGGGGGTTGCACTAACTTTCGCTCTGGATCAGATGCTTTCAGATACACATTAAATGAAGTGCACTCACATAAAAGATGAATGGGGAAGCCGCGTGACAGTCAACATCCACCTAACAAATATTTATGGAGTGTCTGCCACGTGCAGTTACTGTGCTAGGCGCCTAAAGCAATTAGGCAACAGAGGATGCTTACCCCAAAGAAGCTGCAACACAAGAATCAGAATAAAGGACAGAGTATGGAGTAGAAACATACGTGGACATTACTTGCCTCTCATTTATTCTTCAAGTTAGAACTAATAAGAAATTTCTACATTCTATATTTATTTACTGTGGACAAAGCTTTGTTTAAATGTTTGAGTTGACCTGTCCCTATTGATAGCTAGAATTTATGACATTTTGATTTTTTTCAATTTATTGATGGTAAACATTGTGAGAGGAGATTAAAGGGCTATCTTTTGTGTCAACATGTCACAGGAACTGAAATTTCTCCAGGGGCTTTTCTGATACTTCTGCTCAAATGATCTATGGTTCAGTTCAGTTCAGTTCAGTCTCTCAGTCATGTCCGACTCTTTGTGACCCCATGAATCGCAGCATGCCAGGCCTCCCTGTCCATCACCAACTCCCGGAGTTCACTCAAACTCACGTCCATCAAGTCGGTGACGCCATCCAGCCATCTCATCCTCTGTCGTCCCCTACTCCTCCTGCTCCCAATCCCTCCCAGCATCAGGGTCTTTTCCAATGAGTCAACTCTTCACATGAGGTGGCCAAAATATTGGAGTTTCAGCTTCAGCGTCAGTCCTTCCAATGAACACCCAGGACTGATCTCCTTTAGGATGGACTGGTTGGATCTCCTTGCAGTCCAAGGGACTCTCAAGAGTCTTCTCCAACACCACAGTTCAAAAGTATCAATTCTTCAGTGCTCAGCTTTCTTCACAGTCTAACTCTCACACCCATACATGACCACTGGAAAAACCATAGCCTTGACTATATGAACCTTTGTTGGCAAAGTAATGTCTCTGCTTTTCAATATGCTATCTAGGTTGGTCATAACTTTCCTTCCAAGGAGTAAGCGTCTTTTAATTTCACGGCTGCAATCACCATCTGCAGTGACTTTGAAGCCCAAAAAATAAAGTCTGACACTGTTTCCACTGTTTCCCCATCTATTTCCCATGAAGTGATGGGACCAGATGCCATGATCTTAGTTTTCTGAATGTTGAGCTTTAAGCCAACTTTTTTACTCTCCTCTTTCACTTTCATCAAGAGGCTTTTTAGTTCCTCTTCACTTTCTGCCATAAGGGTGGTGTCATCCGCATATCTGAGGTTATTGATATTTCTCCCAGCAATCTTGATTCCAGCTTGTGCTTCTTCCAGCCCAGCGCTTCTCATGATGTACTCTGCATATAAGTTCAATAAGCAGGGTGACAATATACAGCCTTGACGTACTCCTTTTCCTATTTGGAACCAGTCTGTTGTTCCAAGTCCAGTTCTAACTGTTGCTTCCTGACCTGCATATAGGTTATTCAAGAGGCAGGTCAGGTGGTCTGGTAATGATCTATGGTTCAAGATGCTAAAACAACCAGAAGAACAGAAAAATCCCTGCATGCAATTTTCAAAGACACGCTTATCCATGTTGGGCTTCCCAGGCGGCTCAGCAGGTAAAGAATCCACCTGCCAATGCAGAAGATGCAGGAGTCAAGGGTTCAGTCCCTGGGTTGGGAAGGTCCCGTGGAGGAGGAAATGGCAACCCACTCCAACATGCTTGCCTGGAAAATCCCATGGACAGAAGAGCCTGGCAGGCTACAATCCATGGGGTCACAAGGAGTTGGACACGATTGAGTAACTTAGCAGACATCCATGTCAGAAGAGTAGATCAGATTTTTTACTCTCCTCCCCAAATATCCCATGATAATTCTTCTACTTGGTGTCCATATTTAACTAAGTGTTGGTTGTCATCACTAGGGAGGTTGAACCAAGAAGGGACAATGAAGAAGGAAGGGGTGGGAAAAAATGAAGGAAAGAAAGAAGGGAGGCAAGAAGAGAAAGAAGGAAGGTGATCATAAAATAAGTGATTTATCCCCTAAAACACTTGTTAAACTATTCTCCTTTGCATTTGCACTTAGTTTGAGTCTTAATATTTTCTAATCTTGTGATGTTGTTGGATATCATGAAGCCAATCTGACCTCTGCCCTTTGATCATTACACTGGATTAGTGGGGAATCTTTGCTTACTTGCAACCCCATGGACTATACAGCCCATGGAATTCTCCAGGCCAGACTACTGGAGTGGGTAGCTGTTCCCTTCTCCAGGGGATCTTCCCAACCCAGGGATTGAACTCATGTCTCCCACATTGCAGGGGGATTCTTTACCAGCTGAGCCATCAGGGAAGCTCTTGCTTACTTAGGGAGAATCATAGTCACAGTAACATTAAGTCCTTACATTTGTTTCTGCCATTTGTGTACGTCACTAAAATCAAAATCCTGTATGCGAGAGAGCAAAAGAGACACAGATGTATAGAACAGTCTTTTGGACTCTGTGGGAGAGGGAGAGGGTGGGATGATTTGGGAGAATGGCATTGAAACATGTATAATATCATATAAGAAATGAATCGCCAGTCCAGGTTCAATGCAGGATACAGAATGCTTGGGGCTGGTGCACTGGGATGCCCCAGAGGGATGATATGGGAAGGGAGGTGGGAGGGGGGTTCAGGATGGGGAACACGTGTACACCTGTGGCGGATTCATGTTGATGTATGGCAAAACCAATACAATATTGTAAAGTAAAAAAAAATAATAATGATAAATGGTTAAAAATAAAATAAAATCAAAATCCATATCAAGAAAAGATAATAATGAGGCACACTTTTATAAATCAATTTCCCATTTTCACTCCAGCCCTGAGTTCTTCTTTTTGCCCCACAACCTCCTCATGGCAAGTTTCACCTCTGCATTTCTGAGTGTGTAGATGATGGGGTTCAGCATGGGGGTGACCACCGTGTAGAACACGGCCACCAGCTTGTCCTCAGTGAAGGTGGAGGAGGGCCGCATGTAGAGGAAGATGGCGGGTCCAAAGAACAAGATGACCACCGTGACGTGAGAGGCACAGGTGGAGAGGGCTTTGCGTCTCCCCTCTGCTGAATGGTTCCTCAAGTTGACCAGGATGACAATATAGGAGGACACCAAGAGGAGGAAGGAGCACAGAGCAATTAAGCCACTGTTGGCCAACACAACGACCCCCTCCACAGAGGTGTCAGTGCAGGCAAGCTTGAATAATGGCTGGAGGTCACAGAAGTAGTGATCAATCACATTGGGACCGCAGAAGGGCAATTGGATGGTGATGAGAATCTGAATTATGGAGTGAAGAAAGCCCCCAAACCAGGAACCAGCTACTAGTATGTGACACAGCTGACGGTTCATAATGCTCATATAATGAAGAGGTTTGCAGATGGCGACATAGCGGTCATAAGCCATCACCACGAGCAAGAGGATCTCAGCGACCCCCAAGAAGTGAAAGAGGAATATCTGAGCCAGACAACCCTCCAGGGAGATGGTCTTAATCTTGGAAAGTAAGTCTGTGATGAATTTAGGGACAACAGTAGAGGAGTAACTGATCTCCACCAGCGACAGGTGGCTAAGGAAGAAGTACATGGGGGAACGCAGGCTCTTACTGACTCTGACCATCAGAACAATGAGGCCATTGCCCACCACCGTGGCCAAGTACATGGGAAGAAACACCACAAAGCACCCTCTCTGCACCTCTGGATCCTGGGAAAGACCGCTGATAATTAACTCAGTCACATTATTTGTACTCGCCATGGAATCCACTCGAAGAAGATGGATTTAAGAGAAGAGACCTGTGATAAAACAAACAGTCATAACACCCAGTCGTTCATGCTTACTTAGCACTTGCCTGTTGATGGAACTCTCACACATATCTGACTGGTTCATTTATTTGATCACTAATATAGTAAATGTTTGTCCAGTAGCCCAGTTTATGCAAGATGTGATTCAATATATCTCACAAAAACTATAATCTCCATATCCTAAGTGAGAAAACTGAGGCTCAGAGAGGTGGAAAATTAACCAAGCCTTCCAGTAAGAAATGGATTCAGAACAAGAACCAAATTGTTTTATTCTAACATGTTATTTCAAGGAAACCACACTGAAAAAAATAATTACTATCTCCAACATTTGAGAATGGGATAATTGTTAGTCATTAATATATATGTTAATTAATATATATTAATAGCATCTATATATAGATGCTATTAGTTACTCTCATCAGTTACTCTCTTGTTTTCTCCTTTTGTTCCCCAAAAATGCCAATCCCATTGATAATCCTCCCTTTCTAAAGAATCCCTTTAATATTTTCTTTGTATAAGTTAGACAAGTTTCTGAATTATTTTAGACCTATGCTTTCACTCAATCCCACAGCTTCATGAATTTTTACCAACATTTTTTGAAATTTTTGGCACTGGAGACCAAGGTAAAACTCTAGGAGCTGTTGAGAATATAACTCACTATCAAAGACAGTTTAAATATAACACATGGAGATTCACCAGTTTGCTATTTTCTGTCTTCCAGTTTCCCTGCCATTGAGAAACATTTTTGCCAGCAGGAGGTAAGGATTTATTTTAATTCAATTCTTTGACCAAATATTTTATTAAGGACCTCCCATGTGCCTCAGAGATCCAGGATGTATGAAAGAAGATGGCTCTCACTCTTAGGAAGCTTGCAACTTCATGCAATTAAATGGCACATTTATTAATGAGGCAGAGAAAACCGTCAAAATTCCTCTGTTTTTGAAACTACTTTGAAATAGCTCATTCCTCTTATTTTTTCCTTCCGTCTCTTGTGCATCCATAGTGAAATAGATTAATCACCTCCTTTCTCCCCAGTTTTTCTCTTGATGAGAATTTGAAGACATATACAAAGTGAAAATATGCTAAGAGAATCCTCAATAAGTTACTTGGCTAAAACTGGGGAAGAAATGGGACATTGAAGGGTAAAAAAAAAGGTGGGGGGAGCACCGAGAAAACACAGCTGAGCAGGAGAGATGAAGCAAGATGGAGTTCCCTTAGTCAAGCCTGGGGCTCTGCAATGATGTAGAAGGATGGGATGGAGGAGAGGAGGGGAGGGGATATATGTATAATTATGGCTGATTCGTGTTGTCATATGGCAGAAACCAACACAACATTGTAAAGCAATTTCCCTCCAAATAAAAAAGTAAATTTAAAAAAATGATGGGGCTCCCTTACTGATTCAGGGAAACAGAAAGAAGGAAGGTGTTAAAAACAACCCAAAGAGGCTGTGAAATAGTTTGGTTCCTTAAGGAGACTAAACCACGTGGCTACCGGATGTTCACCATTTTCATCGCCAAGCTAAGCATCAGATACTATTGCCCTTTATTCAGCTTCTGCTGTGTGCTGGATTGTGGTAAACATGTTACAATCCTCTCCTCGTGTAAATCTTCCTACCACTTTGAGGTAGTGAATGGAAAGGTGAGGAAACTGTGACTCAGAGAGGTTAAGTTACTCACCCAAAGAAACACAGTTTATGAGTGGTCAAGTCAAGGCTGAAACCCAGGTCAGTCTAGAAGAGGGAGGAAGAGCCTCCTTCACCATGGGCAACGGATGAACCTGAGGGAGGAGAGCTAACAAGGAAAGAGCGTAATACACGAACGACGCTTTTCTAGCGAAGATAAAAGTACTATAGTACCCTCCCTCTTGTGGCTCAAAGAAAAGCATAGCCTTAGCTATTGGTTCAGTCTCTGATGCCACAATATTCTTACAGGAGTACCTGATCCTTAGGTGAAGAAATATGTCTATATACCTTAGAGTCCAGAGTAGACATCAGAGTCTGGTGTAGTGAGCTCTGAAACAGAACAAGGTCGTCAAAAGGGGCATGTATTCAACAAAGTTGGAGGAACAGATAGAAAGGCAATATTAATGCCTCAGGGGGAGTTCCTGGAGCCTCTGATTCATGGGCAATGGACAAAAAATTGTAAAATAAGCAACATCAATCATCTTACTTGCCCCCAGGAGTAAAGAAAGCCAACTTTTAAGAGAGAAAAGCAACACTCAGGTTTTGTACAAAGTGACACATTCCCAGGTGCCTTGTATGTCTGTTTAACCTAGTCCAAGCTACCACTATCTCATGGCTGGATTACTACCATATGCCCCTAACTGCTCTTGCTGCTTCCACCCCTCTTGAAAGATCAGTCAGATTGTGTATCACACATACATCCTCAAAAAAGGAAAAACAACATCCCTACCAAAGTCTTTCCTGGCTCCCACAGGGAAAAAAAAGCTACAGAGTCCCTCCCGCAGACGGTTACGTGGTTCCCACTCTTTCCCTGGGCACTGACGCCATCACTCTTCCATTTCCTCAGTGTTTTGCAACCACAGGATGTAGGACACAGTAGGGACTGTCCAGACTCATTCTAGGGTCCTGACTGACATGTAATGTCATGGCATAGGATAAAACTGTCAGTAAACTAGAGCTAAAAGTGATCAGCTTCTTGTTATAAGGTTTGACTTGATATTTCCATTTTGATAGCTAGGATTTATGCCATTGTGATCTTTTGGTGGAGGGAATAGTTCCAGGTTCATGGATCACTGGACAGAAGGAAAGAAAATACAGTAAGGACATCTGGTTGAGCGGACTTACACTCTCCTCCCAGATCGATCTAGAGAAGTGGTCATAAGAGCAAGTACTGCAGCTGGCAGCCAATTCTCAGCTCTGTCACCACATATCACGTGTCCTTGGGAACAGCTTTTCTCATTCTCTTAGAATGGGGTAACAATTCCTATGTGACATATTTGTTGCATGAATTAGACATGAGATAAAATATATAAAGCACTTAAGAGGGTTGCCTGGCAAATAGGAAGTTCTCAATTAATAGGAGCTATTATTAGCTCAGACTTCCTGGTATTTATTTAGATCTCTCTGGTTTCTCTTTCCCCCTGGCCCAAGAGAAAGACAGTCCATGACTAATTACCTCTTCTTCCCTCTGTCACTTCTCCAAATAAAACCCTTACTGTGGAATTAAGTATTACAAAATAATCCATGGGTTGCATGTAAAAACCTAGATAGGTAAATGATGGTCTAGACCCTAACTAGTTAGAATTTTCTCCTCTAACTTCGAGGCTTTCCAGGTGGCTCAGGGGTAAAGAATCTGCCTGCCAATGCAGGAGACACCAGAGGCTTCGGTTTGATCCCCGTGTCAGGAAGATCCCTAGAAGGAACCTATAACCCACTGCAGTATTCGTGCCGGGATAATCCCATGGACAGAGGAGCCTGGCTGGCCACAGCTGTGGGGTCACAAAGAGTCGGACACGGCTGAACACACACACAAGACTGAGCATAGAGTCCCAATGAGAGAAATCTAATAAGGACACGATAATAAAGTGATAGGCTGAAGACTTATTGCTATGAGCTCAAATCACATCACGAGAGCTTCCTTCCCACTTTGGACCTCCAAGTGGTATTTCATGGAATCCCATGATGTGAAAGCCAAAAAAATAAAAAATAAAAGCCTTTAGGAAACATCCTGTCCAGTCCTCTCCTTTTTATAGAAGGAGAACCCAAGATCCAGAGAGAAGAGTGACTCACCCCAGATCGCACAGGGATTCGGAGCCTCTCGCATTCTGTCAACCTGTGAAAACCTCCAGGCACGCCATTACCTACCTGGTACGGTTAATGTTCAGTATTAGAGCAAGGAGTATTTCTCCTTCTATTGCAAGAACTCTTCACTCAAACAGATGTCCTGGGCTGAGGAGAGAAGGCTCTCTTCACAGCAAAACCCTTCCACTGGGCTTCTTTCTCTGCACTGAAGGCCCCTAGTGAGTTAATCCACTTCATCTCAGCCAAGGCGCCAGGTGCGACTGAAGAAATTTTAGAGCTGAAAGGAAATCTGTAGACTGTTAACCTTCTCAATTTACCCATGGAGCAACTGAGGGCCAGAGAGTTTAACTGACTTCTCAAAGTCAGATAGCTAATTTTTGGTCAAGTTGCTGAGGCACTGTTTCTGAAATACTGGGATTGTCTCTAGAAATTTTGGTTTTGTGATGGTTATTGCCAATAACAGTGTCAATTTTGCTATCATATGACAAAACCCCACAGGCCCTGTGATCTTTTAGAAAATGAACAGCCTATGGTGATGAGGATAAATCACAAAGGGAAAGATTTAGGAAATTGGCCCCTTAGCCAATCTTTAGATCAACCATTTAGAAACAGGAAAATAGCTACCAAAAACAGCTAACCAGTAAGCTTTAGGTCCTGCTGCTGGTTTAGGAAACCTACTCGCTCTCTAGAAAACCAAAGATGGTTTTTCAATATGGAGATGCTTGAACTATTTAAAACAAATTGAGCCACATGCTGTGATCAAGGAACCAAATTTCCCCATGGCTTTTTGTCTCTAGCGTGAAACTTTTCCAAGAAACAGAGTTAAGAAAAAGTTCAAAATGTGTGTCAATTAATTTAGAGAACTTCAAGAAGTTCACAAACATCCATTAATTATGCTCTGAGAGAAAAAAACTAAAAATACGACATCAGGAGAGTTTTTGCCCCAACTTTCTGAGCTACCATGGGAGTATGAGTCTGCAGGGAGAAAAGAGGACTAGCCCAGGGGAAGGGACTACAAACTGGATCACTTTAGGCAAGTTCCTTCATCTCTATGGGTTGCAGTTCTACAGACATAAAACGACAGAATTGGACTAGATTTCTTTCATGTCCCTTCTCACTCTAACAACCTGTGCTTCAAGGTCACTTAGACTTAAATACAACGCAAGCAAAGATGATGATCATGATCAAAATAATAATAATAATTGCCATTTATTGAGTACCTACCAGGTACCAGGCACTATACCAGATATTTTGTGACCCTTATCTCTTATAGTCACAGCAGTCCTACAGGGCAAATTTTCTCTCTTTTTATTTTTTTTTAAGTGTACAGATTGACACTTCTTTTTTTAAAACTTTCATTGGAATATAGTTGATTTACATTGCTGTGTTAGTTTCAACAGCAAAGTAAATGAGTTGCACATATACATGTAGCCACTCGTTTTAGGGTTGTTTGTTTCCTCAATTCTTTTCTCATCTAGCCTATGGGAATATTGAGTAGAGTTCCCTGTGCTATAAACAAGGTTCTTATCAGTTACCTATTTTATATAAAGTAGTGTGTATATCAGAGAAGGCGATGGCACCCCACTCCAGTCCTCTTGCCTGGAGGATCCCATGGGCGGAGGAGCCTGGTAGGCTGCAGTCCATGGGGTCGCTAGAGTCAGACACAACTGAGCGACTTCACTTTCACTTTTCACTTTCATGCATTGGAGAAGGAAATGGCAACCCACTCCAGTGTTCTTGCCTGGAGAATCCCAGGGACGGGGGAGCCTAGTGGGTTGCCGTCTATGGGGTCGCACAGAGTCGGACACGACTGAAGCGACTTAGCAGCAGCAGCAGCAGCAGTGTGTATGTGGGGCTTCTCTGGTAGTTCAGCTGGTAAAGAATCTGCCTGCAATGCAGGAGACCCTGGTTCAATTCCTGGGTAGGAAAGATCCCCAGAGAAGGGATAGGCTACCCACTCCAGTATTCTTGGGCTTCCCTGGTGGCTCAGACAGTAAAGAATGCACCTGCAATGCAGGAAACCTGGGTTCAATCCCTGGGTTGGGAAGACCCACTGGAGGAGGGCACAGCAACCCACTCCAGTATTCTTGCCTGGAGAATCCCCATGGACAGAGGAGCCTGGTGGGCTACAGTCCATAGAGTTGCAAAGAGTCAGACACGACTGAAGCAACTAGGTACATATATATACCATTATGTATAAGCTCATGGTAATCACAAACCAAAAATCTACAATAGACATACACTGAAACAGAGAATATAATTCAAACATAACACTATAGTCATCAAATCATAAGAGAAGAGCACAAAAGAAAGAAAAAGGAATGAAAAATAACTATAAAAACAACCACAAGACAATTAACAAAATGTTAATAAGTACATAACTATCAATAATTACTTTAATATAAATGGACTGAATGTTTCAATCTAAAGGCATAATAACATGGCTAAGTAAATAGAAAAAGCAAGATGAATATACAGGCTGCTGATAGGAGATTCCCTTCAGATCTAAAGACACACAGGCTGAAAGTGAGGGAATGGAAAAAAATATTCTATGAAAATGGAAATCAAAGGAAAATGTGTATAGCAATGTTTATATCAGACAAAATATGCTTTAAAGACTGTAATAAGAGACAAAAAAGGAAAATACACAATGATAAGAGGTCAATTCAAGAAGATATGAAATTATAAACATATATGCACCCGACAGAGGAGCACCTAAATACATAAAGCAAATGTTAACAGACAACAAGGAAGTGGAAGCTTGTTCTCAACCTCCCTCACCTGCCTCCTCCTTCTCACCTCTCCCCTCTGGCAACCATGGGTTTGTTCTCTGGACCTATGACTCTGCTTCTGCTTTGCTATGCTTGGTCACCTGTTTTGTTTACTATTTTGTTCCATAATAGAGGGGGGTCTGTTTGAGGGTTTGTGCTTTTCCCACATGCCTCCTATTCTCCTCATCCAGGCTTATATCTTCAGTTTCCTGCCCTGTAAGACAGGGTAAGTTACAAATAACAGAAATTTTACAGATCTGAAGGCTGGAAAGTCCAAGATGAAGGCACCAAAGGATTCAGTGTCTGGTAAAATCCAAATTATATAAAAAGGACTTCTAAGATCAATAAAAAAGATAACTAACCTAAAAATGAAAAAAAAAAAAGTAGGGGCCTTTTACAAAACTATCAAAATGGCATGAAAGTCAAGAAACAGCATTCAATCTTAAAATATCCTAAATCAAAACAATAAAAGACACAGACTTTAAAATAAAGTTACTCCTTGGAGTTCAAGGACAGACAATGGGATAGGCTAGCGAACAAGCACGCGGATTTAAGTTATTCATAATGCTCAACACTTGGACTACATTATGGCTTACAGGCATTTACTTATTAAAATAATACTGAACAGGTTGTGCATGGAAGCCTCAAAACAAGAATCCTGATTCCATCCATTCAGTTCATCTGAGGCCCTAAAGACAAAACAAGAAGCCATGCAATGTCTATAAAGTGCTTATAATAATGCAGAACACATAGTAAGTATTTAACCAGTGGAATCCATTACAGTTAAATTAAAGGATGGGTATCCATGGCGATCCACATCCAGGGACCATAAAAAGCAGTCATGTCCCAAGAGGGTTCCCACATTGACCAATGCAGCGGGGAAAGTTTTGTGTATCTTTAGTCAGAATTTTCAACAGGGAAAGCAGCTTGGAAGGCTCAAGGGAGCTAATTACTCAGGATGGTGACAGCATGGCATCCAGGGGTATCAAGGGGCTTTTCTTTCTCCTTCTCAAGCCATAGCATTTGGACTTGAAAGAGCCTTAAACTGGGACCCTTGACCAAATTTATACTGAAATGACGAGCAACTCTGGATCTCGGTGAGAAAGTAAGTTAACTTTCAAATGTTCTCAGTCACATATTTCTATTCTATATTTATCCTCTGTCCTTCCTGTTTACTGAAAACTTGCCAAGATCTTAACAATGTAAAAACTTAGCTTTGCGCTAGGCATCAAAACAAATGACCTTGCTTTGTGACCAAGGCAGCAATTCTAAGTAATAAATGGGGGACTATTTTTCAGGAGACACCAAGTAATCTCAAAGACGATGGTTTTAATAAACATAAGATACCTAAAGGGGTCAAAAATGCATCTACACCAGACTTTTGGAAAGCCACCTCTTTCAGGACAAGTGTGATGATAGATTTTCTCAGGGACTGATCATCTAGTCAGGCAGTGGAGACAGCATTTGGAGAAGCCTAAAGTCTCATCCTGAAACTCCAGTACTTTGGCCACCTCATGCAAAGAGTTGACTCATTGGAAAAGACTCTGATGCTGGAGGGATTGGGGGCAGGAGGAGAAGGGGATGATGGAGGATGAGATGGCTGGATGGCATCACTGACTCAATGGACGTGAGTCTGAGTGAACTCCGGGAGTTGGTGATGGACAGGGAGGCCTGGCGTGCTGCGATTCATGGGGTCGCAAAGAGTCGGACACGACTGAGAGACTGAACTGAACTGAACTGAACTGAAAGTCTCATTCGTTAGATTTTGCTTCAATCCGTGTTCATCCACTGATTGAAAGCTTCTGGCATATGTGGAAAAACCCACGCCTCGTTGCAGCAGCACGTGGCAGGTAACGGTGTGGGGAGGGAAGATGGGTAAAGGGATCCTGCTGAGTCTGAGACTCCGGCAGGATAATGGGGGAGCTTGAATATGCTTCTCCATGATCAGAACCCTTTTCTAAGACTCTGCCTGTCCCACAGTCAAAACGACTGTTTAGTTATAAGCCGGTGGGTCTACCAAGGGCACAGATATCAGGACTCCACTAACTTATCACAGAGTACTGGTGTCCACTTGGTTAATTACATTTTATTTAAGTTAATTAACATGGCAGTTCTCTCCCAGAGACCCTAGAAGAATAAAGAAGACCTCAAAAGTGAAGGTCACCCAGTCGTGTCTGAGTCTTTGAGACCCCATGTACTATACAGTCCATGGAATTCTCCAAGTAAGAATACTGGGGTGGGTAGCCTTTCCCTTCTCCAGGGGATCTTCCCAACCCAGGGATCAAACCCAGGTCTCTCGCATTGCAGGCAGATTCTTTACCAGCTGAGCCACCAGGGAAGCCCAAGAATACTGGGGTGGGTAGCCTATCCCTTCTCCAGCAGATCTTCCCAAGCCAGGAATCAAACTGGGGTCTTCTGCATTGCAGGTGGATTCTTTACCAAGTTGGCTACCAGGGAAGCCCAAGAAGCCCTCAAACATGACCATAATATCTAATTTAATTGTAGTGACACTGTGGAGTACGTAGAACTCGTCCCACTATTTGCATAAGAAATAAAACCCAGTAAGGAAAACTAAGTTTATCCACAGTCATAGCTGGTCATTGGTAGAATGAAGATTGAATTGTTATAAAATATTGTCTTAGCCTGTGCTACATTATATCACTTAAATGTAAAATTTCCATTGGCCTTTAAAAAATATGAACTTTCCTATTAAGAAGACCTCAAACCTATTTTCACTTTCATGCATTGGAGAAGGAAATGGAAACCCACTCCAGTGTTCTTGCCTGGAGAATCCCAAGGACGGCGGAGCCTGGTGGGCTGCCATCTATGGGGTCACACAGAGTCGGACAGTTTGCAGCAGCAAACCTATTATTTAGTTCTACATACTTCAGAGTGTTACAACAACTAAATTAGATATTATGGTCACACACCAGAGCCTAATTCTCAGTACAGCACTGTGGAAAAGAAACAGAATACAAGCCACATTGTCATTTTAAATACTTTTGTAACCACATAATAAAAGCAAAAAAAATAGATAGAATTTATTTTTTTTCCAGAGTACGTACTTTATTACTTTTATTTTTATATGTATTTTTTATTATTTTTATTTTATTTTATTTTTTAACTTTACAATATGGTATTGGTTTTGCCATATATCAACATGAATCCGCCACAGGTATACACGTGTTCCCCCTCCTGAACCCTCCTCCCTCCTCCCTCCCCATACCATCTTGTATACGAGACAGCAAAAGAGACACTGATGTATAAAACAGTCTTTTGGACTCTGTGGGAGAGGGAGAGGGTGGGATGATTTTGGAGAATGGCATTGAAACATGTATAATATCATATATGAAATGAGTCGCCAGTCCAGGTTTGATGCACGATACTGGATGCTTGGGGCTGGTGCACTGGATAGAATTTATTTTTATAATTTGATAGAGAGAGTACCTGAAGAACTATGGACAAGGGTTAGTGACATTGTACAGGAGGAAGTGATCAAGGCCATCCCAAAGAAAAAGAAATGCAAGAAGGCAAAATGGTTGTCTGAGGGGGGCTTAAAAATAGCTGAGAAAAGAAAAGAAGTGAAAGACAAGGGAGAAAAGGAAAGATATACCCATCTGAATGCAGAATTCCAAAGAAGAGCAAGGAGAGGAAAGAAAGCCTTCTTTAGTGGTCAGTGCAAAGAAATAGAGGAAACCAATAGAATAGAATAGAATAGAGATCTCTTCAAGAAAATTAGAGATGCCAAGGGACCATTTCATGCAAAGATAGGCTCAATAACAGACAGAAATGGTATGGACCTAACAGAAGCAGAAGATATTAAGAAAAAGTGGCAAGAATACACAGAACTATACAAAAAAAGACCTTAATGACCCAGATAACCATGGTGGTGTCACACACCTAGATCCAGACAACCTGAAGTGCAAAGTCAAGTGGGCCTTAGGAAGCACCAGCAGCATCACAAAGTTATTGGAGGTGATGGAATTCCAGCTGAGCTATTTCAAGTCCTCAAAGATGATGCTTTTAAAGTGCTGCACTCAATATGCCAGCAAATTTGGAAAACTCAGCAGTGGGCACAGGACTGAAAAAGGTTAAGTTTTGATTCCAATCCCAAAGAAAGGCAACGACAAAGGATGTTAAAACTACCACATAATTGCACTCATCACACAACACTAGCAAAATAATACTCAAAATTCTCTAAGCAAAGCTTCAATAGTACATGAACTGAGAACTTCCAGATGTTCAAGCTGGATTTAGAAAAGTCAGAGGAACCAGAAACCAAATTACCAACATCTGCTGGATCATAGAAAAAGCAAGAGAGTTCCAGAAAAAATTCTACTTCTGGTTTATTGACTATGCCAAAGCCTTTGACTGTGTGGATCACAACAAACTGTGGAAAATTCTTAAAGAGATGGGAATACCAGGCCATCTCACCTGCCTCCTGAGAAATCTGTACACTGGTGAAGAAAAAACAGTTAGAACCGGACATGGAACAACAGACTGGTTCCAAATAGGAAAAGGAGTATGTCGAGGCTGTATATTGTCACCCTGCTTATTTAACTTACATGCAGAGCACTTCATGCAAAATGCTGGACTGGATGAAGCATAAGCTGGAATCAAGATTGCTGGGAGAAATATCAATAACCTCAGATACACAGATGACACTAACCTTATGGCAGAAATTGAAGAACTAAAGAGCCTCTTGAAAAAAGTGAAAGAGGAGAGTGAAAAAGCTGGCTTAAAACTCAACATTCAAAAAACTGAGATCATGGCATCTGGTCCCATCCCTTCACGGCAAATTGATGGGGAAACAGTGGAAACAGTAGCAGACTTCATTTTCTTGGGCTTCAAAATCACTGCAGATGGTGACTGAAGCCATGAAATTAAAAGATGCTTAGTCCTTGGAAGAAAAGCTATGACCAACCTAGACAGCATATTAAAAAGCAGAGACATTACTTTGCAGATAAAGGTTCATCTAGTCAAAGCTATGGTTTTTCCAGTAGTCTTGTATAGATGTGAGAGTTGGGCCATGAAGAAAGCTGAGCACCAAAGAACTGATGCTTTTGAACTGTGGTGTTGGAGAAGACTCTTGAGAGTCCCTTGGACTGCAAGGAGATCCAACCAGTCCATCCTAAAAGAAATTGGTCTGAAATATTCATTGGAAGGACTGATGCTAAAACTGAAACTCCAATACTTTGGCCAACTGATGTGAGGAACTGACTCACTGGAAAAGACCCTGATGCTGGGAAAGATTGAAGGCAAGAGGAGAAGGGGATGACAGAGGATGAGATGGTTGGATGGCATCACCGACTCAATGGAGATGAGTTTGAGTAAGCTCTGGGAGTTGGTGATGGACAGGCAGGCCTGGCATGCTGCAGTCCATGGGGTTGCAAAGAGTCGGACATGACTGAGTGACCGAACTATACTGAACTGATTTTTGTAATATTAAAATCTTGTTTAACTCAATTATACAAGTTTTTATGATGTCAAACATTTTATATCACTTTACTTCTAAAAATTAAATTTAAATAAAATTGAAAGTTCACTTTTTTAATCACACTGTCCATACGGCAGGTATTCAGTTACTCATAGTGAGTGACCCTATTCCACACAGCAGGCAAAGCAGGCGCTCAACTCATTACTATAAGAAGAGGTGGGAAGAAAACATGGCTACAGCAGACCAGATACCGGGAAACTACTGGTAATATTATTAGATGTGATTAAGGCCTCATGCTTACTTTTTTTAATGCCTTAATTTCAGAGACTTGGATACTGAAGTTGCAGTGATGTGATTACAGATTTCCACTAAAATAATTTGGAACAAAAAAGTAAGGAAAAAGAGAGACCCATGAAACAAATGTGGTAAAATAACTTTACCACAGAATTATTGTGGTAAAAATGGTAAAATCATTTTTTAATCTGAGTAATGAGATGGTTAGATAGCATCACTGACTCAGTGGACATGAGACTGAGCAAAGCTCTGAGAGATACTGAAGAACAGGGAAGCCTGGGGTGCTGCAAGTTCATGGGGTTACAAAGGACCCAGTGACTAAACAAGTATATGAGCACTTATTATCTCTATTCTGTATATATTTGAAAAGTTTCATAACAAAATGCAAGTACTGGAAATCGAGTTGGAAAATCAAAAGGCATAATTCAATGAGCACTTTCAATATGCTGGACTAGGTTTGGTACTTGAAATAATTCTCTGAAGTAGTTAGTAGCTTTCCCTTTGAAAGATGAAGTTTAAAAAAGCTTAAATCACTTGCCAAACTAATAAACCAATACAAAAATAAATACACATTGTCCCCACCTTTATTCATCTTTGGTTCAAAGAGACACAAAAACAGTAAAAGAAAGAAATCATATTCAATGATAATGATTCTTTGTATTGGGGAGATAACCCTAAATTTCATGATATAACATTAACTGGAGGAGACCCTGGTGTTCTCTAGAGGGATTGACCTTCTAGAGTCAATCCTTTGATGAAAGAAATTAGGTCTCAGTGAAGACAAATAACTTACCCAGATCTCACAGTTGGTCATTGTCAGAGGCACTACTAAACCTAATTGAGAACTGGTACCTCCCCAAATCCTGTAACAATTAATGTCAAGTAGAATCTGAAGATTTGAGTATCTTGCAAATGGTATTTCCATTTTGTGAAGCCTCTATGCGCTTTCTGCAACTTCTAAACAGATGAGAAGAGACAAAAAGTGAAGTCCCAGAATAATATAATAATCTAATGTGATAAAAACTCTTCATTCAAAAAGCTGGCCAGCTTAAAACTCAGCATTCAAAACACTGAGATGATGGCATCCGGTCCCATCCCTTCATGGCAAATAGATGGGGAAACAATGGAAATAGTGACAGACTTCATTTTCCTGGGCTCCAAAATAACTGCAGATGGTGGTTGCAGCCATGAAATTAAAAGACACTTGCTCCTTGGGAGAAAAGATATGACCAACCTAGACAGCATATTATAAAGCAGAGACATTACTTTGCTGACAAAGGTCCATTTAATCAAAGCTATGGTTTTTCTAGTAGTCATGTACGGATGTGAGAGTTGGACCATAAAGAAAGCTGAGGACTGAATAATTGATGCCTTTGAACTGCGGTGTTGGAGAAGACTCTTGAGAGTCCGTTGGACAGCAAGGAGATCCAACCAGTTCATCCTAAAGGAAATTAGTCCTGAATATTCATTGGAAGGACTGATGATGAAGCTGAAATTCCAATACTTTGGCCACCTGATGTGATGAACTGACTCATTGAAACATGTAAAATATCATGTATGAAACGAGATGCCAGTCCAGGTTCAATGCACGATACTGGATGCTTGGGGCTAGTGCACGGGGACGACCCAGAGGGATGGTATGGGGAGGCAGGAGGGAGGAGGGTTCAGGATCGGGAACACATGTATACATGTGATGGATTCATTTTGATATTTGGCAAAACTAATACAATTATGTAAAGTTTAAAAATAAAATAAAATTAAAAAAAAAAAAGACCCTGATGCTGGAAAAGATTGAAGGCAGGAGGAGAAGGGGATGACAGAGGATGGGATGGTTGGATTACATCACCAACTCAATGAACATGAGTTTGAGCAAGCTCTGGGAATTGGTGGTGGACAGGGAAGCCTGGTGTGCTGCAGTCTATGGGGTCGCAAAGAGTCAGACATGACTGAGTGACTGAACTGAACTGAATGTGATAAAGACAATCAGGTTGAAAGTAATTTGGGAGGCCAAAGAGCTACACAGAAGGCTCATTACATCACAGGTCTGGCTCAAAGTTGTACATTTGAAGACATGTATCAATACTTATGATAACAAATGTGTGTGTGTGTTTACATAGATTCCATATTTCCCTTGTGGCTCAGCTGGTAAAGAATCCACCTGCAATGCAGGAGACCTGGGTTCAATCCCTGGGCTGGGAAGGTCCCCTGAAGAAGAAAAAGGCTACCCACTTCAGTATTCTGGCCTAGAGAATTCCATGGACTGTATAGTCCACTATATAGGGGTTGCAAACAGTCAGATATGACTGAACAACTTTCACTTCACTTCACATTCCACATATCAACTGGAACATGGGGGAAAGCATCCTGAAATAGGAGAGTGGACTTCATCACTTGTAAACTTGATTTAAAAAGAAGATATGATTTAAATTCTCAAGCAACTATGATTCAGACAACTGACAAGTGGAGAACCTAGACTCCATGCCTAAATATATTTAAAACCCATCAGCTTTTCTTTTCTGTCCTCTTGCTCCCTCTGTCCCACCCTTAGTCTCAAGTAATTTTAAGAAACAAAGTATAATGAAACCAAAACCTTTAAGGGAGGAACTTCGTAAATAACTGCTAAAAAATAAAAGCAATACTGTTATATCATGTGCCCCAATCTAATTGCCCTTTATCCTTTTTCCAACAGGTAAATCACAAAGCATTTCTCTCTTATGAACTTCCAGGTTTCATGGGAAATAATGTTACTGAATTTATCCTCATGGGTCTTTCCCAAAATAAGGAAGTACAGCAACTATGCTTCATTTTGTTCCTACTCTTTTATATAATCCTCATGACAGGAAATTTTTTCATAATGACTGTTCTAAGGAACCCAAATCTCAGCTCTCCGATGTACTTCTTCCTCAGCTTCCTATCCTTTGTTGACATCTGCTATTCCTCTGTCACAGCCCCCAAGCTGATTATTGACTTTCAAGTCAAGGACAAAAGAGTCTCTTGTTGGCTGTATGCTCCAGCTCTTTTTCTCCCACCTGTTTGGCTGCACAGAAATCCTTATCCTCACAGTGATGGCCTATGACAGGTCTGCAGCCATCTGTAAGCCTCTGCACTATTTGACCATCATGGACTGGAAATTCTGCTCCATCTTGCTGGCGTTCTGCTGGCTAGGAGGGTTTGTGCATACTGTGGTCCAGACCATGCTCACTGTACAACTGCCTTCCTGTGGCCCCAACCTGATCGACCACTACTTCTGTGATGTCCACCCTTTACTGAAGCTGGCTTGCACAGACACATATGTGGTAGGGCTAATTGTGGTGGCCAACAGTGGCGTGATTTCACTGAGCTCCTTTGTCATTCTTGTTGGTTCTTACACTGTCATCTTGCTTTCTTTAAAGACCTGCTCATCAGAGGGAAGGCACAAAACCCTGTCCACATGTGCTTCCCATATCGTTGCAGTCATCTTGCTGTTCGTCTCCTGCCTCTTCATGTACCTGAGACCTTCCACCACTTTCCCTGAGGACAAGATAGTGGCTGTATTTTACACCATCATCACATTCAAGTCGAATCCTCTGACCTACACCCTGAGAAACATGGAGGTGGAAAATGCCATGAAGAGACTGGATCAAGAGGTTGTTGGGCAGAAATAGGAGAGACCCTGATAGGAAGTTCAGTGGTACTGGAACAGCCTCAGTTGTACCAGTTTCCAAAAATGGTTGCTGAGAATAGTCAGTAATCAGCCCTTAATCTCATCACACAAATAAGCAATTTAATATTAATCCAATATAAAGAGTCTTGGATTTGAAGTCTAAAGACCTACTTTGGAGGACCAACCTTACTAGTCACTAGTGGTTTGACTTTCAGTTCAGTTCAGTTCAGTTCAGTCGCTCAGTCGTGTCTGACTCTTCGACCCCATGAATCGCAGCACGCCAGGCCTCCCTGTCCATCACCAACTCCTGGAGTTCACTGAGACTCAAGTCCACAGAGTCAGTGATGCCATCCAGCCATCTCATCCTCTGTCGTCCCCTTCTCCTCCTGCCCCCAATCCCTCCCAGCATCAGAGTTTTCTTCAATGAGTCAACTCTTCGCATGAGGTGGCCAAAATACTGCAGTTTCAGCTTTAGCATCATTCCTTCCAAAGAAATCCCAGGGCTGATATCCTTCAGAATGGACTGGTTAGAGCTCTTTGCAGTCCAAGGGACTCTCAAGAGTCTTCTCCAACACCACAACTCAAAAGCATCAATTCTTCGTCGCTCAGCTTTAGTGATATTCAAATATCTGATAAGAGATATTCATGTACACCCGTGGCAGATTCATGTTGATGTATGGCAAAACCAATACAATATTGTAAAGTAATTAGCCTCTAATTAAAATAAATAAATTTATATTAAAAAAAAGAGAGAGAGAGATTCCCTACTGGGAGCCCTGAGTGGATTAAACATTTGTACAGAGAATTCTGACACCAAACATAGTGTGTTTCATAGCAGATAGTATTGTTGTCTCTGGGCAATGCCTCTAAGTCACAAGACATGTCAGGTACATCAGGTCTGAGCAAGCTCAGGGAGCTGGTGATGGACAGGGAAGCATGGTGTGCTGCAGTCCATGGGGTCACAAAGAGTCAGACATGACTGAGTGATTGAACTGAACTGAACTGATGTCAGGTATATCAGTTCAGTCACTCAGTCATGTCTGACTCTTTGCAACCCCATGGACTGCAGCACACCAGCCTTTCCTGTCCACCACCAATTCCCAGAGCTTGCTCAGACTCATGTCCATTGAGTCAGTGATGCCATCCAACCATCTCATCCTCTGTCATCCCCTTCTCCTCCTGCCCTCAATCTTCCCCAGCATCAGGGTCTTTTCAAATGAGTCAGTTCTTCCCATCAGGTGGCCAAAGTATTGGAGTTTCACCTTCAGCATCAGTCCTTCCAATGAATATTCAGGACCGATTTCCTTTAGGATGGACTTGTTGAATCTCCTTGCAGTCCAAGGGACTCTCAAGAGTCTCCTCCAACATCACAGTTCAAAAGCATCAATTCTTCGGTCCTCAGCTTTCTTTATGGTCCAACTCTCACATCCATACATGACTACTAGAAAAACCATAGCCTTCACTAGATGGATCTTTGTCGGTAAAGGAATGTCTCTGCTTTTTG
This sequence comes from Bos grunniens, assembly GCF_055505025.1. Lineage (NCBI taxonomy): Eukaryota > Metazoa > Chordata > Mammalia > Artiodactyla > Bovidae > Bos > Bos grunniens. The sequence goes on along the minus strand of NC_141179.1, from coordinate 78,457,802 downwards.
ATGCGCTGTCCAGGTTTTCTAATAAAGGGATGATACCAAAACCAAATGCTGAAATGGATTTCACTCTCCTTTGCTTTGTATGTTTCTCGATTTGTTAAATGGATTGATGCTACTGTTCCAACCACTTCCCAGGGTTACACAATCAAATGAGATGGAACTGCAGGTGAAACCAATGTTTCTATGATAAGAACTGCATTCGTGAACCTTACTGTTCTTACCATTAACTTGGCAACCCCAGACACCTAGGCAACTCTCGTTTTAAGAATTTAATTTGAGGTTAAGGAGTTTCTCTCACATAGCTTTCTTTAAACAGTTCATCAATAGGAATTGTTTCTGTGGATGCTGTAGTACAAGCGATACTGGATTCAGAATGTTTAAAAACATGCTTGCCATTGGACTATCTGAGTCAAGGAAAGGGTTTTAGTGGATGCTGTGGTGAGCCACCCACAGGCCCCTTAATTCCCTCAGCTGCCCGGAGGGATGGCTGCTCATGCCTGAGTCCTTATTCCTCTCTAGACACTGCCGTCCCCCAGGGCAGCACCAGAATCACACCCTCGTCCTCTGCAGACTGCACGCAAGAATGGTCAGTGGATGGTGAGAAGACCTGGGCCTCCTGCCTCAACTTGAGACAACTCCAAAGGGCCATCCCGGCTCTAAGGCTCTTGGGGGACCCTCCCAGATCTTTTTGTCCCTATATCATGGTTTGACATCCCCCTCTGTCCAATTCTGCCCTCTTCATTATCATACAGAAGTTAATACTGGGAGCACTTTCCAATAAATGTTTACACACAAACTCAACCTGAGAGATGTTGCCTAGGGAGTTCAACCATTGACATAGGTTTACAGTAAAAGGGGGAAATATACACAAATATTAAAATAATTTAAACTCAGTGTGCATGTCTTGAAGAGAAGAGAGTTCTACTTTCTGAGCAGGTTTACTAAATTGTTTAAACAATAGCCAGAACAGATCAAAATGTACAGTTTAAATCTTGAAGTAGTGCAACCAGAGAAGGCAATGGCAATCCACTCCAGTACTCTTGCCTGGAAAATCCCATGGACAGAGGAGCCTGGTAGGCTGCAGTCCATGGGGTCGCGAAGAGTCGGACATGACTGAATGACTTCACTTTCACTTTTCTCTTTCATGCATTGGAGAAGGAAATGGCAACCCACTCCAGTGTTCTTGCCTGAAGAATCCCAGGGACACGGGAGCCTGATGGGCTGCCGTCTATGGGGTCGCACAGAGTCGGACACACCTGAAGCGACTTAGCAGCAGTAGCAGCAGCAGTGCAATAAACAGCCTGTGAATTTTACATGACGGCCTAGCACCTTCAACCTCTCGTCACTGAAACCCAGGAAGTTCGAACAGTTCTGAGTAGTGAGCTTCTTTATCTTTCAGGAGATTTAAAAACCTCCTGCAGGATAAGGAAGTATACTTATCCTAGATACTTTTCCATTTAGTGCTATCCTTTGAGCACTAAATGGAGACTTTTAAAATTTCGAGAAAGGTGCTCTGAAAAGCTGACCTCCTGGGGCATAGCACCCGGTGTTGGGATCCCACACGCCTGTGTCTAAGGGCAGTACAGGCTACGGGCCAGTTGATGACTACTGACTGGCTGCAGAAGCAGGAACTATAGCAGTTGTTGTGTGCTAATTGTTGTATGTACGCATGTAGTAATTGTTGTATGCTGCTGCTGCTGCTAGGTCGCTTCAGTCGTGTCCGACTCTGTGCAACGCAATAGACGGCAGCCCACCAGGCTCCCCCGTCCCTGGGATTCTCCAGGCAAGAACACTGGAGTGGGTTTCCATTTCCTTCTTCAATGCATGAAAGTGAAAAGTGAAAGTGAAGTCGCTCACTCGTGTCCGACTCTAGCAACCCCATGAACTGCAGCCTACCAGGCTCCTCCGCCCATGGGATCCTCCAGGCAAAAACACTGGAGTGGGTTGCCATTTCCTTCTCCAATTGTTGTATGCTATCCTTCCTTTTTTCCCCTACCTTATATCAAGAGCACAGTAATAGCTAACATTTTAGGATTCAGATGAGATCCTGATTGAACTGACAGCATCCCACAGAACCATGACTAATTTCCTTTGCAGAGAACATAAACCATAGACCAAATGAGGTTGAGAGCAGATGCTGAGAGCCCTCATGGTGGACTCACGAACCCTTCTATTTGTGCTTCAGAACCACTCTCCACTCTGATTCACTATGCAGTGAAGGTCCTCTGCAGTGACCTTCATGGACTGCTTCAGTGAGTTTTTCTACTGTAATGAATAAAAAGAAAACTGAGAAGAGAGATAATTCCCCAGATCTTCCTGTCACATTTTTCATTTCTCTGCCAAACTGTCGCTTGCCTCAAAAAAGTCTCAAGACCTTAGGAGAGATGCAGTGCTGAGTGTCTCTGATTTTCAGTCACTGAGATCACTATCGCTTTCAACAACGACCCTGGACCTGAAATTGTCTTCACTCTGCTCCAAATAGTCAACCCTGTCTAGAAGCATAGATCCCTGTCCTTACAGACTGATGCTCCGCCCCAATAGAATGTCTACACCATGTAACTAGTAGGTGAGTGGATGGGGACAGCCTCAAAATAAAATGCCCAAAGATTCCCGCTCTTCTTTCCAAGGCTAGGTAAGTTTTCTTGAATAAGCACTTTCCAGTTTGTTGTATGCTTCTGGTCAATATCCAGGGGTTTTGAATCATTCTTTTTGACAGTTTTGTCCAGTTTTGTTGTTGCTTCTTGGAGATAGGTTTTGTGAGCTACTTAGTCATCTATTCTGAAAGTCACACCTTCACAAACCTTATTTTTCGTGGTTAAACATTATACACAAATATCAAAACATACTGAAACTTTAAATAATGAAATTAGGAAATCTTTGGTACATGAATAAGCGTAAAGTACAGCAAAATAAAAATTTTAGTGTATAGATCTTCTGTGTGGTATGAAAATATAGGGGTTCCTGCTAGTCCCATGAAGGAGGTGAAAGGTGGCTGGAAGTCGGGGGATCTTCTTTGGGGGCTTCAGTGAGGAGATAACCCTGCAACAGGGGCTGTGGGACCAATAGCCTAACACAGAGGCCATCTGGAGGAGATGGCTGCGATTCAGATGAGCCAAGATGAGCCCAAAGCCGCAAAGGAGAATGAGAAATCGCTACCCATGCTGTATAATATCTCACAAATCAATAGGAAATATCTCTCACTGATCTGCTCTTCCCTCCCATAGGCACACAGCTATCTCACACTGCTGACCACTGCTGTAGTCAGGAGTGAACGTAAATAAGATCCGTCCAATAGAAGGTGAGGAGTGACATGGACCACTTTCAGCCCTGACCACAGGAAGCCTCTCATGAACATGCTCCACACTCTTTCCTCTGCCACTGTCTGGATTCAGATAATACTGAGTCTCAGTAGATGTCTATGATGATTAATTGTATGTGTCAACTTGACTGAGCCACATGATGCCAAATATCTGGTTAAACATTATTTCTGTGTGTGCCCATGAAGATGTTTCTGGAAAAGATTAGCATTTGACTCAGTAGACTGAGTAGTCTACTAGTAGGGAAATATTTCCCTCCCCCATGACAATATATCATCCAATCCAATGAGATCCTGTTCAGTTCAGTTCAGTTCAGTCACTCAGTCGTGTCCGACTCTTTGCGATCCCATGAACCACAGCATGCCAGGCCTCCCTGTCCATCACCAACTCCCAGAGTCTACCCAAACCCATGTCCACTGAGTCGGTGATGCCATCCAACCATCTCATCCTCTGTCATCCCCTTCTCCTCCTGCCCTCAATCTTTCCCAGCATCAGGGTCTTTTCTTTTTTTTTTAATTTATTTTATTTTATTTTTTAACTTTACAATATTGTATTGGTTTTGCCATATATCAACATGAATCCACCACAGGTATACATATGTTCCCCATCCTGAACCCTCAAATGAGTCAGCTCTCCGCTGACTCAGGTGGCCAAAGTATTGGAGTTTCAGCTTCAACATCAGTCCTTCCAGTGAACACCCAGGTCCTGAATAGCCAATAAATAAATAAACAATCTTTAAATTTATGAAAAAGAAATGATGGCTGGAAATTTCCCTGACCTGGAGAAAGAAACAGATATCCAGATCCAAGAAGCCCAGGAAGTTACACATAAGATGAGTACAAAAAGCCTCACACCAAGACATATTACCATTCAACTGGCAAAGTTAACACCAAGGAGAGAATCTTTAAAAGCAATAAGAGAAAACCAACTTCTTATGTAAAAGGGAACTCCCATAAGACTATCAACAGGTTTCTCAGCAGAAGCTTTGCGGTCCAGAAGGAGACAATGTGCAAAGGGCGGGAAGCGCTGCCCAGCATACTCTACCCAGCAAAGCTGTCCTCCGGAACTGAAGGCAAGAGCAAGAGTTTCCCAGACAAGCAAGAGGTGAAGGAATTGATCACCATTAGACGGGTCCTATAAGACGTGTTAAAGGAAATTGTTCAAGCTAAAGTGAAAGGACTCTAATTAGTAACAGCAAAACATATGAAAATATAAATCTCACTGATAAAGTTAAATATATAGTTGAATTCAAAATATTCCAGTGTTGTAACAGTGGTGAGTAAATGACTTATAGCTCTAGTTTTATGACTAAACATTAAAAGCATAAAAATAACTATAACTACAATAGTTTGTTAACAGACACACATAGTAAAAAGACATAAATTGTGACATCAAAAATACAAACGTTTGGGGTAGTAAAAATGTGAATCTTTAGTATGCATTTGAACTTAAGTTGTCATCAGCTTAAAATAGACTATTATAAATATGTTTCATGTAAGCCTCAAGGTAAACACAAACAAAAAGCCATAGTGGGTTGCCATTTCCTTCTCCAGTGCATGAAAGTGAAAAGTGAAAGTGAGGTTGCTCAGTCGTGTCCGACTCTTTGTGACCCCATGGACTGCAGCCCACCAGGCTCCTCCACCCATGGGATTTTCCAGGCAAGAGTACTGGAGTGGGTCGCCATTGCCTTCTCCGAAAAGATAAAAAAAGAAAGGAATCTAGGCATACCACTACAGAAAATCATCAAATCACAAAGGAAGAGACCAAGAGGAAGAAAGAAACAAAGGAATTATAAAACAGCTAGAAAACAATTAAATTAAAATGGCAATAGTAAGTCCATACCAATTAACAGTTACTTTAAATGTGAATGAACACATTCTCCAATCAAAAGACACAGAGTATCTCAGTGAGTTAAAAAGATAAGATCCAACTATATGCTGCCTATACCCCTTCAACTTTAAGGCATAGACAGAAAGTGAAGTAATGAAGAAAGACATTCCATGCAAATAGAAACCAAAACAGAGCAGGAGTTGCTGCTCTTATATGAGAAAAAAATATACTTTTCGTCAAAGAATGTAATAAGAGGGACTTCCCTGGTGGCCCAGTGGTTAAGAATCTGCCTTCTGAAGCAAGGGACTCAGGTTCGATCCCTGGTCAGAGACGTAAGATCCCACATGCCACGGAGCAACTAAGCCCACACACCTCGACTACTGAGCCCTTGCACTGTTTCAGCCACAACTAGAGAGTCCATGTGCTTCAAGGAAAGATTCCACACGATTCAGTGAAGGCCCCACATGCTGCAACTAAGGCCTGTTGCAGCCAAATAAATACACAGATTTAAAAAAAAAGAATGTAACAAGAGAAAAAGCACAGTGTGATATAGTAATAAAGAGGTTAATATGTGGAATCTAAAATAAAAGGTCAAACTCAGAAAGAGAGAGTAGAAAAGTAGTTTCTAGGCACTGGAGGGCGGGGGAAATAGGGAAAGTTGGTGAAAGGTACAAACTTTCAGTTATAAGATGAATAAGGTCAGAGGATTTAACGTCCAGCATGGGGACTAAAGTTGACAACACCATACTGTATAATCGAAATTCACTAAAAGAGTAGACCTTGAATATTCTCACCAAAAAAGGTAAATATGTGAGTTTGCAGAGTGATGGATGTGCCATCACTAGATGGGGGAGTCCTTTTACAATGTATGTGTGTGTGTGTATATATATATCAAATCACTACCACGTATACTTTAACTATCTCATGATTTCATTTGTCAATCCGTCAACAAAGCTGAAATTAAAAATAAAATAGAAAATAAAGAACGATGCTATGGACTAACTGGTGGTGGTTTCATCACTAAATCATGTCCGACTCTTGTGAGACCCCATGGACTGTAGCCCACCAGGCTCCTCTGTCCATGGGATTCTCTAGGCAAGAATACTGGAGTGGGTTGCCATTTCCTTCTCCAGGGGATCTTCCCAACCCAGGAATCGAACCTGGGTCTTCTGCATTGCAGGCAGATTCTTTACCATCTGAGCTACGAGGGAAGCCCATGGACTAACTGTGTCTGCCAAAAATTCATGTGTTGAAGTTCTAACCCTTATTGTGATGGCATTTGAGATGGAGTCTTTGGGAAGTAATTAGAGTTAGAGGAGGTAATGAGGGTAGAACCTTGATGATGGAATTAGCAGAAGAACCCTCTCTCTCTCTATTTCTCTCCGCCACGTCAGGACACAGCCGGAAGGCAGACTCTGCAAGCCAGGAAGCATGTCCTTACCAGGGAACCAAATCCACCAGCAGCTTGATCTTGGGCTGCTGGTCTCTAGAACTACGAGAATTACATTCCCGTTGCTTAAGCCACCCCATCTGATATTTTGCTATGGCAACCAGGCCTAATACAGGTGAGCATATCTACATACACTGATATTGAAAGAGCTCTAAAATGTATTATGAAACTTTTTTAAAAGTTGAAAAAACATATGTGTAATACAATGTAAATGTAAAAAAGAAAACTGTTGATCAAATCCATGTATTCTCAGCAGTTTCCACTAACACTCCCCAACTCAGATGTTAGCCTCTTCGCATTTAATAGAAAAAGTTCTCTGCTGCTACAAGGATCATCAAGGGAAGAAAAAGAGCCAATTAGTTTTCCGTTCTGTGACTACAGTGATCAGTTACTCCTCCACTTTCTGGAGGCCACACTCAGGTTTTCTGGCATGATGACAACTTCCGGCAATTAATTATGCCCTCAGGAGCTGAGGCAAAGAGTTAGGAAAAGTTTGCGAAGGAGCAAATTAATGCCATCCCTTGGGGGTTCTTCAGAACGAAGAAGTTTCTTTCCCTCCTTGAGATCCCCAGGAGCTTCAGGTAAGTAATTACAGGCATGGTTGGAAGCTTCAAGAACACATCCCCACTAATGTGCAAGTCACTAATGAGCTCACAGCTCCCAACACCTGTAAGCGTACTGTAGACCTCAACCAGGACACAGCATCTCCCAGTATCCCCGTTAGGTCCACAGAATCATACATTTTAGAAGCAGCTGGGTTGCCATGCCAATGCAGAACAGAAGCCATTTCTTTCCCATCTACTTCTTCCCTAGACAGGTGGCTCTGGAAGGGAGGAGGAGACCACCATTCATGGAATCCCTGCAAGGTGCCAGGCACTATGCTGAACATTTTATCCACTGGTCTGACATCAGAGGCACAGGACGCACATGCTCAGCAGGACCCACAACTCTCTTCTTCCGGGGAACCCGGCCAAATGCTGTTCCCCACCGATGGAAGGTGGACATAAGCGGTACATGTCACGTACACACCTGGACCATAGAATCCTCCCTGCACGGACTCCTGAGTTCTCTTCCTCATCTGCCAGCTGGATGGTGACCCCTGGATGACCTCGACAAGCTGGGGTTAAAGCTGGGGAAGCCTTAAATAGTGCCAGCCACATTAAACTGTGACATAGGCATTAAACCATTGAGATCTGGGGGTTATTCCTTATAAAACCAGTTCGTTTAGCTAACTCATTCGATCTATTTCACCATCTGGTGAAATCTCACCACTCAATCTATTTCACCATTTTTCACTTCACAAATTAAATCACATCATTTATTTACCCAACTAATGGCTCAAGGCCACCTCTGCCTTAATAGCAGAAGTCCTTTATCTCTCACATAATGATGGATACCATCTCTTCTCAGAATATCAACTTCTGAGTTTCTTTTCTTTTTTTATCATCATCATCAATAACTTTTATTTGTTTTTAAATTATGTCCCTTGACAAACCACAGATTGATGAAATCTATCTTTGGTCATCATTGAAAGATAAAGACCAAAAGATACTAGAAAATAAACAGTTAAACTGTATCTTCCTTTCACCAAATCTCTTCTTTGATTACCGAAATGATGTTTTCAACCAACCTTGTCACAGATTTCGCAAGGGAACATTAACAATAATTACAAGACTGTAAAGAGAGGTCGATAATGAGTTGGGGATGAGATGAAGTGGTCAGCTCAGAACATGCCTTAGCAGAGCACACACAGAAGAGGAGGGGCTATCGTGGTTTTGTGGATCCTCCTGGAGTGAAGTTGTTGTTGTTCAGTCGCTAAGTTGTCTCCAACTCTTTGAGACCCCCTGAGCTGCAGCACGCCAGGCTTCCCTGTCCTTCACAATTTCCCAGAGTTTGCTCAAACTCTGACTCATCAAAGTCGGTGATGCCATCCAACCACCTCATCCTCGGTTGCCCCTTCTCCCGCCTTCAATCTTTCCCAGCATCAGGGTCTTTTCCAGTGAATTAGCTCTTTGCATCACGTGGCCAAAGCATTGGAGCTTCGGCCTCAGCATCAGTTCTTCCAATGAATATTCAGAGTAGATTTCCTTTAGGATTGACTTGTTTGATCTCCTTGCAGTCCAAGGGACTCTCAAAAGTCTTCTCCAGCCCCACAGTTCAAAAGCATCAATTCTTCAGCACTCAGCCTTCTTTATGGTCCAACTCTCACATCTGTACATGACTCCTGGAAAGACCATAGCTTGATCTTATGGACCTTTGTCGGCAAAGCAATGTCTCTGTTTTTTAATACAAGGTCTAGGTTTGTCACAGCTTTCCTTCCAAGGAGTAAGCGTCTTGAATTTCATGGCTTGCAGCCACTGTCCACAGTGGCTTTGGAGCCCATGAAAATAAAGTCTGTTTCTACTTCTACTGGGTGCCCCAGGCCCAGGGTCTGACACTGGGAAGACTGTTTCCAAATCAAAGCTCAGTCTGCTCGCTGCAGGACAGGCCAGTGATCAAGAGAGGAGGTGTTGAGGCCTGGTATCTGATGGCAGGCTAGTGCCATAGACATCTTCTGGGGTCTGGATGCCAGTTTCTTTTATAGAACAGAGAGGGGAGGAGGAGGGCAGGAAGTGAAAAGGCCATTGTTGCTCTTTAGTCACTAAAAAACTCTTTGCCACCCCACGGACTGTAGCCCACCAGGCTCCTCTATCCAAGGGATTCTCCAGGCAAGAACACTGGAGTGGGTTGCCATTTCCTTCTCCAGGGGCTCTTCCTGGCCCAGGGATTGAACCTGCAACTCTTTATATCTCCTCCATTGGCAGGCAGGTTCTTTACCACTAGCGCCACCTGGGAAGCCCAAAGAGGGAATAAATCTTGAAAACATCTCTTGGCTTGGCCAGCATGGGGTGGTGCAGGAATGGAATATATTAATTTCCTCTTTCCTGCCGCCATTCGCAGGTGGACAGGGTCAGAAGGTCTCCCTGAGAGTTGAACAAAGGCACTTTAGTTTGACATTCAGGCAGAGGGGCAGGTTCCCAGAGGCAGGCCCTTACATCTGCTTTTAGCTATAGACCAGTCCATCCTAAAGGAAATCAGTCCTGAATATTCACTGGAAGGACTGATGCTGAAGCTGAAACTCCAATACTTTGGCCACCTGATGCAAAGAACTGACTCACTGGAAAAGACTCTGATGCTGGGAAAGATTGAAGGCAGGAGGAGAAGGGGACGACAGAGGATGAGATGGTTGGATGGCATCACTGACTCAATGGGCGAGTTTGGGTAAACTCCAGGAGTTGGTGATGGACAGGGAGGCCTGGTGTGCTGCAGTCCATGGGGTCACAAAGAGTCGGACACGACTGAGCGACTGAACTGCTGCTGCTGCTAAGTCACTTCAGTCGTGTCCAACTCTGCGACCCCATAGACGGCAGCCAACCAGGCTCCTCCATCCCTGGGATTCTCCAGGCAAGAACACTGGAGTGGGTTGCCATTTCCTTCTCCAATGCATGAAAGTGAAAAGTGAAAGTGAAGTCGCTCAGTCGTGTCCAACTCTTAGCGACCCCATGGACTGCAGCCTACCAGGCTCCTCCGTCCATGGGATTTTCCGGGCAAGAGTACTGGAGTGGGGTGCCATTGCCTTCTCCTGCTCAGTCACTCAGTCATGTCCAATTCTTTGTGACCTCATGGACTGTGTCCCATGAAGCTCATCTGTCCATGGGATTTTCCAGGCAAGAGTACTGGAGTGGGGTGCCACAGCTATAGCCAACATCCTGTTACCGATTATAATAACAAAAGCAATGAAAAGCAAAGGTTAAAGTCAAACAAACAGATCCAATGTGGAGTTGGGTTTTGCTCTTCCCCTGTCCCTGGGATTCTCCAGGCAAGAACACTGGAGTGGGTTGCCATTTCCTTCTCCAATGCATGAAAGTGAAAAGAGAAAGTGAAATCGCTCAGTCGTGTCCGACTCCTAGGGACCCAAGAGTCCCCTTAGCTGGTTCTAAAACCAGAGACATACAAGAGGGCTAAAGGCAACCAAGACTTCACTTGTGAAGATTGTACATGTATGTTTGCTTATTCCTGGGAAGAGCGCAGAGAAAGAGACTGAAAACTGCCTGCGGCTCTGACTGGGTTCTCAGTACTGCCCCAGTATGCACCCCACCCACACAGGGAGGCCACTGCAGCCACTCTTGCTCCTGGTTCTGTTCTCGACAGAAGTGCCACGGCCGAGGAATGCGCACTCGCCTGCAAGGGATCCATGAACCAGCTCAGACCCGATCCTCAGGGTTTCTGCTCCTACACCTCGGGCCCTGTCCACGCTCCCAGTAGAGTGGTGACTGCTACTGAGCACCAGAAATTCCTGGCCCTGACTCCAGCTCCTCCACCTCCGCCCCTACCTCCCACGAAGGTGGTAGCTGCTTGTACACCCTCGGGGACAATATGACCCGTGCTCCCTTCAAAGCCAGCCAGCTCTCTGACTTTATTTTTTGCAAACCTGTTTTCCTCCATTGCCATCTGACAACCTGAATTGCTTTCTCAGCTCAGTCCTTTGGCGCCATCTAGTGGCGATATGCAAAGTAGCTGCCGGGCCTCAACTGCCTGCAAGAAAGTTAAGTTAGGCTGTGTCTACAGATGCTGGGAAATCCCTACGTCGGGAAGATCCCCTGTAGAAAATAGCAGTTGCGTGGACAGAGCGGCAGAGTTGAACACAATGACTGAGCACACACACCATTTATAGGGTAACGCCTAGGCTCTTCTGTTTTTCTTCAGAGGGCCCAGGGACCATCCAGCAAGGGAGCTGTGGAACCCCAGATGGGGTGGGAGAGCTGTAAGAACTTTGAGGAGCAGGGCTCATCCTCTTCTCCCCCTGCCTTTTGCCCCTGCCTCCTCCCCCTGCCCCCCAGGTCCCCACCAGGCCCTCCACCCTGGCAGACACACACTCAACCAGGACCAAGAAGGTGGGCCCCGTTCTCTCCAGCTTAACAGCTCAGAATCTAATACCGTAAATTTAACTTTCACTTTTTAACAAACTCCCTGCAACTGGAGGTACTCAAAAAAGCCTTGGATTCACACTCATTTTGAAGAACTTGGTAAATTTGGACAAGTATATCTTGAAATATGTTACAGCTTACTTTTCTAAGTCAAGAAGAAAAATGCTAAAGTTTTAAAGTAGTCTCAACAAGAACTCCATACTCAGTGGGGAAAATTATAAAATTTAGGAAAGTAAAAATAAAAGCCACTCATAGCCCCCCACCAATGGGAGCTTCCCTGGAGGCTCAGTGGTACAGAATCCTCCCGCCAATGCAGAGGACATGGGTTTGATCCCTGGTCTGGGAAGATCCCACAGGCCACGGAGCAGCTAAGACCCAACTACAGAGCCTGTGCTCTAGAGCCCGGGAACCGCAACACTGAGCCTCCTGGCCCTAGAGCCTGGGCTCTGCACCAGGAGAGGCTGCTGAGATGAGAAGCCTGCCCCTGCAGCTAGAGAGCAGGCCCCACTCACCGCACCTAGAGAAGAGTCCTCAGAGCAACAAAGACCAGCATAGCCAAAAATAAATACATTTTTTTAAAAATTATAACCACACCATTACTTCCCTGTGGCGTTATCTTTATTGTCTTCTTATATGCTTACCTAACTGCTTCCTGGAATTATTTTCTTATAGTTGTATAAACTGCTTTTCTCACTTCAGCACTTGATTTTTATTTCCTGTTGTAAGCAAGCTGGACCCTCTGGGCCCTTCCCAGGACAGACCTCCCCCACTCTCCCCACCGTGTCCTCTGCCTGCCTCTTGTCTGCAGAAAAATTTTAGCCGAGGAATAAACTTAGGGACTTCCACGGTGGTCCAGTGGTTAAGAATCCTCCTGCCAAGGCAGGGGATACGGGTTCCATCCCTGGTCTGGGAAGATCCCACACGCCATGGAGCAACTAAACCCATACACCACAACCATAGAGCCTGGGGGCTCCAACCACTGAAGCCCCTACACCCGAGGGCCCACGCTCCACCACAGGAGAGCAGCCCCCGATCGCCGCAACTAGAGACAGCCTCCACACAGCAGTAAGACCCAACACAGCCAGAAACAGGATGCATTTAATCAGAGAAGTGAGAGAACGCCGAAGAGAAGCAGCCAAACCGGACAAAATAAGAGCAGTTTAGCCTTTAAAGCCAAGAACATTTAGTTCCTCTTCAAGGGCTGTGAAGTCAAAGTGAAAGTCATAACCGACTCTACTGCAACCACGTGGACTGTAGGCCGCCAGGCTCCTCCGTCCCTGGAGTTCTCCAGGCAAGAATCCTGGAGTGGGCAGCCATTCCCTTCTCCAGGGGATCTTCCCAACCCAGGGATCGAACCCGCGTCTCCCTCACTGCAGGTGGATTCTTTACCGTCTGAGCCTCACGGGAAGGCCTCACGGGCTATACATTCATCTGTTTCCAAAACCATTGCTACACCAGAGGCTCTAACAGACTTCCCTGCTTCCGGGCTCCCGGCAGCCCGAGCTCCATGCAGAGACCAGCGTGTCAGGACTCTGCTCTGGAAACTCTGATGGCCTCCCAGGGCTTGTAGCCTCTCCGGACCTCGGCTCACGAAGCTCCACTCGATGGGCCCTGACTTCCTCTCTGGCTTCATATCGCGCCTTAGCTCCTTTACCAACAAGGCCCCAGAGACCACACTGCCCTTCAAATGCCAAACCCACTCCTGCCGCAGTTTGTCCGAGGCTGCCCCCGCCCACTCCCTCGGGGCTTGCTCTCTCATTCCAGCTGGAAGGGATCAACAGGTACGTGTTCAATTGCTTCTTCACTTCCTGCCTCTCTGTAGGCCCTTAAATTCCACAAGGGCAATGATCATGCCTTTTTATTTCCCCCCACAAAGGTACATACCAAGGGCCCACTGCCAGCCCACAGTACTTGATCAAAACAAATCTAAGTTGATTAAAAAAAAACAGCTGCACCTACCTGGTGTTTCAGATGTCCTAGGCAATACGCTGACTGTCTCGGCACATCACAGCGTCACCCGTCACCACACTCCTCCGTCTTCCTTCTTTCTGAACTAACCCTCAAGTTCCCCTGCGGGGACATGAAGGTAGGCCCTGGAAGCTTTCCAGTTGAAGCGGTAATGGTCAGGGGACCATTCAAGACGTGTGGATGGATTCAAAATACATGCAGGACGATGCCCTCCGAAGAAACTGAGTCTCTAGACCGCTTAGGATTTAACGAGAAGACGCCCACCCGGGCCCAAGTCGACTCAGGCCCTTGAGGCTGTGGACTCAACAAGCCACAGATGTTGCTCTCCAAACTCCCCAGGCAAACTTCAGCTCTCTGCCACCTAGTGCTTCCCATCTTTTTTTTAAGAGAACAAATTGATGGTTACCAGAGAGTAAGCATTTCAGAGGAGGGATAGCTAGGGAGTTTGGTATTGACCTGTGTGAGTGTGTGTTTGTGTGTGTGTGTGTGAGAGAGAGTGGGTGGGTGTGAGTGTGTGCTCAGTCATGTCTCTTTGCAACCCCATGGACTATACATACATAGCCCACCAGGTTCCTCTGTCCATGGGATTTTCCAGACAAGAATACTGGAGTGGGTTGCCATTTCCTCCTCCAGGGCATCGTCCTGACCCAGGGATCAAACCCTCATCTCTTGTGTCTCATAAACTGGCAGGCAGATTCCTTACCGCTGACTCAACTTGGAAGTCCCCCTGACGAGTACACACTGCTACGTTGAAAATGGATAACCAACAAGGATCTACCATGTAGCACAGGGAACTCTGTGCTCAGGCCTCTGAACTTTGGACCTGCAACGTCCTTCTTACCACCATACGTCTGGAAGCCTCTTTTTAAAAGCAAAAGATTTCCTATCCTCACTGAGGCAAGTAGTCACATCTGGAACAATTACATTGTCATATGCTCCAGACCTGTGCTCTCTACCTAATCAGAAAAGTAATTACAGCAACAGGCTCCGGGCAGACCTGGACACACTACAGGAATCTGTGCCCGGAAAACTACCTGATTCCACCCAGTGTTTCAAACAAACAACTCAGGAATGTGCTGGAACTCTCAGGAGTTGTTTTGACTTGGCAAGCAGGCCAGCATTTAGCTGTTGTCTCCAGATGGCTGGCGCAGGCGAGGAGGATGAGAAATAGAGAAAGGGGAGTGGGGAGAGAGACAAGGACGGAGGGGGTGCGATCAGCAAAGCAAACGAAGGACCCGCTAGGACCCAACGGCGAAGACCACGGAGGACCTCATGGGACCTGGAGGCTCAGGCTGAGCACGCTCCAGCGTGGTCTCTTCTGTGCGGGAAAGTACACCGTTCACTCCCACTAACCAGCCAAGAGTCTGGTGCGCCCCCTGCGTCCATCTTACTGTGGTTACTCACCTTTGTGACCACCATGCGCTTTCCACGCAAAGAAAATAGTGAAGACAAAGTAGTGTGTGTGTGTGTGTGTGTGTGTGTGTGTGTGTGTTAGTCATTCAGTCGTGCCCGATCCTTTGCAACCTGGGCTGAAGCCTGCCAGACTCCTCCATCCATGGTATTCTCCAGGCAAGAATACTGGAAAGGGTTGCCATTCCCTTCTCCAGGGGATCTTCTCGACCCAGGGATCGAACCCAGGAGTCCCACACTGCGGGCAGATCCTTTACCGTCTGAGCCACCAGGGAAGCCCACGTCTCAGTAAGTTAACTTATTTATGTATGTACACACACACAGGACTGGTCAGCATCTTAAAGGTGAGGCCGTTTCCATCAACCAGGCTTACAGTCCCAGGGTTCTTCCCTGCCAGGGCCATCAGCCACCACCTCACCTCACCTTGCCCCACCCTCCCTGCAAGCTCACATCTCACCAGCCTCCACGCGGGCACATTCACCCTCTGCCTTCCCCCTTGTATCCTCCTCCTAAAATCCTGCTCAAGATTCAGCTCACCTGCCATCCCCTCTCTCACGCTCCTGGGATTCCTGTCTCCTGCTCCTTTAAATCGCTTCTGGTATTTTTCGGGTTCATTTTGCATTTGCATCCCTCATGCCTCTGGCCCTCTGGACTGTCCACTTCTTCCAGGCAGGACTTGTGCGGTGTTCACCTTTATCTTCCTGACGGGCTTGACGCAGGGGTTGAGTGATGAGCTTGTAGCGACACTTTCTCCTTGACACACTGTGGCTGCACTGCCTTAGTGAAAATGAGCTGGTGCATCCAGGTGTGATACACTATTTTTCTCCATATGTTCATCATCTGTTAGATTCTAACATACTAAGGATTTAGTTTACATACGTTTGTCCACCTCCTCTCACTTTGCTGGTAAAGAATCTGCTTGCAGTGCTGGAGACCTGGGTTCGATCCCTGGGTTGGGAAGATCCCTTGGAGAAGGGAATGGCTACCCACTCCAGTATTCTGGCCTGGAGAATTCCATGGACTGTATACCCGCGGGGTTGCAAAGAGTCCGGACATGACTGAGTGACTTTCACTTTCCACGAGGGCAGAGATTTCTATCTTGTTCACAGTTGAACCCTCAGCCACCAAGGTATAGTTGCTGGTGGACAGTAGGTACTCAGTACATCACTGTTGAATGGCTTGATTTACTTCCGGAAAGAGGAGCAAGAGATATCTTAAAATCATCTCAGTGCACTTAAGAGTTTGCATCAAGGCATAAGGGAGTGAGATGAAAGAAAAACCCCCCAAACTGCTACCGTCCCCTGGAAATTTTGAGATTCCCCAAATCCATCAACCAGAAAGCCTCTAAAGATCCTGGAGGCTTGCCTAAGGCATGTGAGTTCCCCCAAGTGGGTGTCTGTCCACCTGTAGACCTCTGCCTCCCACCCTCTGGGAACATATGCCACCACACTTTGGAGGTGCCCTCACCCCCCCAGGCCCCACTTTATCACCCTCCGTGTGTGTTCTGGGCTGACTTTTGTTGTTCCTGCTGTTGTTTAGTCGCTCAGTCGTGGTCCAACTCTTTCGTGACCCCATGGACTGTAGCCCACCAGACTCCTCTCTCCATGGGGTTTCCCAGGCAAGAATACTGGAGTGGGTAGCCATTTCCTCCTCCAGGGGATCTTCCCGACCCAGGGACTGAACCCACATCTCCTGCATTGCAGGTGGATTCTTTACCACTGAGCCACCAGGGAAGCCCTTTGGGCTGACTTATGTGCCCCCAAGGTTTATATGCTAAAATCCTAACCTCCAGTGCCTCCCAATGCAACTGTATTTGGAGATAAGAGTCTCCAGAGGTAACTCAGGTCATATGAGGTCATTAGCATGGGCTGTGATCCCCAGTGACTGGTGTCCTTGTAAGAAGAGGAGATTAGAACACATGGGGGCAAGATGGTCATCCACCAGCCAGAGTGGCCTCAGAGGAAACCAACCTACCGACACCTCAATCTCAGACGTCTAGCCTCCAGGACTGGGAGATGGTCCGTTTTTAATGTTTAAGGCCCTCAGCGTGCTGTACTTTGTTACAGCAGCCCCTAGCAAACCAAAACAATGTGGAAAAATCCCAAGGGAAACATGCTTTTGTTAAGGATCCCCCAGCTGAACAGAGGCCAGTAAACTGCTCGGTAAACCATATGATGTGGATGTAAAGTGAGGAGGCAGAAAGACAAGCAAACAGAGGCATGATGTGTTGACATTTTTTTATATTTGGTATTTATAAGTCTTTTTAAAAAAATTTTTTTCAGGCCATGTTTTTCCTTAAAAAACAAACCAAAGAGGGGGAAAAAAAGCAACCAACAGCAATACTCTGTACAAGTATAACAAACATTAGAAATATGCATCATTCCAAAATAGTTACAAGAAAATTACAGGTTTAGAGTCCACATCAACACATCCTCTTCACAGGTGCCCCCGAGGGGATAAAAAGCTACAGTATATTGAATACTCGACTGCTACACAGAGTCTGCAAATTCAGAACTTGAACTTTGGAGGCAAATCAACATCAGTCACCAAGGCTTGTTTAGCTCAGCAAGTGCAATCAAGCATTTCAAAAGGAAACCAGGCTTTTTCACCCCCAGATGAAAAGCAATCGTGAATCAGCTGCATAGTCGGGCCCAAGCCCCAGGAGCCTCCGACTCTGCGATGCCCACGTCCAGTGGTCAAGTGTGCCCAAATCCAGCTGGTGGTTGTCACGTGGCCACAGGGAAGCGACCTGCATCTCATTTCACACTGCTGCCAACCATCACTAGATTTAACTTTGCAGACAAAAACGTCCTTGCTCTTGGAAGAAAGAGGCCGAAATCCCCCAAACCAGCTCAACCCACGCTGGCTGGTGTACTTCTGCACTTGTCAAATGCTAAGCAGGGGCAATCACACCCTCCCCATGACTCCACTGGACTCAGTTTTAGCTCGTGGCTCCTGGGACGAACCCTAACCCTAATCCCAGGAGTGATGGTTTGGGGCAGGAGCTCAAAAGCGCTCTCTCTCTCCTGTGACTAGCCCTCAGCCTGCCTGTCCTCTATATTTACACATTAATCTTCCCTTTTCAATCACTGTGCTATAAATACCCTCACCACCCACCCCTACCCTCCTCCCCTACCCCCTGGCCCCTCGCCAGGCCTCTTCAGGATGCAGAGAAGCATCATGAATGACCTTCGTGTGACCTGCCCATTTGGAAGCCAGACTTGGCCACCGCAAGCCTTCCTCCCGGGACCGGGGGTGACGTCTGAGTGAGACTGACCAGGCTACGGCCCATTTCCCAAGCTCATCCCAGGCGGAAGGGAGGAGGGTTTCTGATCTTTGCGGTTTTTACACCCATATGTTTCTAATTATTGTGGCTTTCATCTTTTAAAGGAATTTCTGGAGTCAAGTCCTTCCCCCTGACTTCCCCAGGACAGCAGCAGTGACGCACGCAGGGTGTACGCCTACGTGGGGCCTGACGGTACCTTGGCACCACCAGCATGGCTTCCTGGCAACTGGAGTGGGGAGGGGTGGGACCCCAGAACTGCCGCCTGGACCGGGACCCCTGAAGAAGTTAGGGAGCTCTCCAAGACAGGCGCGAGGGGCAGACCCGCGTGAAAGACTTGGAAGCCGTCGCCCAAACCCAGCTTCACTCAGCAGCCCAGGATGGCAGGGCTTCCCTGATAAGGACCAAAGAGGACCCAGCCCAGCCCGCCCGCTCCTCGAAGCACCCGACACGGAATGAAGTGCTTTCCGCCACAGAGAGAGCAAAGGACACAGCCAAAAGTGCAATTTCCACTTGGGAAGTAAGGTTCTCCCAAAACACAACACCATCATCACCTCTCCTCTCTTCCTTTCAGTACCTCAAAGGGAAAGGGAGACAAAAGACGTATGGCCCTCGACCCCGGCACTGACCCAGGGGTTCTCTGTACGCTGTGGTTCCCCCTCCGGAGCGCCCCATGAGTGCTCAAAGGCCCAGCGAGCCGGGGCGCAGGGCCAGGAGACGGGCTCCCACAGGCCCAGGGAGACCGGGGCGCTCAGAGAAGACCCCACTCCCATTTCCAACAGGACACATCGCCTACACTTACAGCAGGATTTATCCCTGTGGGAAACAGCCACAGGACTTGCGGGACTTGATCAATCCTTCATAAGACCTCGAACACTTCATTGCTTATTGGAGGAGAAACTTAATACATCTTCAGAATAGAACCTGAGCCACAATATAAAATAAAACAAAACAAAACAAAGAAACAAATCCTTTCGTGTTAATTAATGCCTTGAGAAGTTTACAGATTATGTACCAATAAAATAAATCCACATAGATTTGGAAACTCTCAGTGGATACACACCTGAAAGCCAAATAACAATAAACAAAAAATTAATCTACATTTTTTTTAAAAAATCAAAGTAATTACAGCAGCAGTATAGTGAAAAAGAGGTTTTAAAAATAATAATTACATCTTTGATACAAATTCAAACTTTGTACACCTCAATTTCAAGGAATGACTGTTCTAAGAGTTTAGTATATATATATACAGTAGATATGGATATGCGTCACTGCACGTACAGACCAAAGCCAGTAGACTTTAAGAAGGGATTCATCTGACACCGTTTTCACATGGACGTGTTCACAGACTGCCACACTTTTAGAAACACACACACACACACATACACGGACACACAGAGACACATAAAATGCCAACCTGAGTAAAACGTTACTAAAAACCTAGAGCATCATGAATCACTAAGTCACATATTGCACCTTTAAATAATCCTTCTTACCAAACACAGAAATGAGAAAGAAAAAAAGATAAAACAGGGACAATAAAAGATTATTGTGTCACTGAAGGGTTGGTTCCTCTGCTCACCCGACTCCCACCCCCAAAATTTTCAAGATGATAATTTAGTTTCCACTCTTGCTCAACCAGTGGGTAGAAAGTGTGGTCATCAGAAATGTCTTTCGGGAAAAATAGGAGGGAAAAGGAATGAAAGAACAGAGCACAAAACAGGAGATGGGGAAGTGTGGGGTGGAGGCGAGATCTTCTCTAATCAAATGAGAATAGGAATGTTACTGAGAAGTCTGAACCTCCAATACTAAACTACTGTTTAAATATTCCACATAGTCCAATTATGAGATTCAGTACAAAAATAGAGATATCTACTGAGTTTTGCCTGTGGAAGCATAATTCAGAAAAGGCACATGTTCAAATAGAAAACGCAGGTGGAAGAGGTACCACATACCCCTCCTACGTGATAATCATCCACAATTATGTATTTTCCATCAGCTAGATTCCAAGATACAGTAGGTAAAAATAGACCTCTGATACTTAAAATATATTCAACCCAACACAATCCTGGCTTTAGCGTGTGAATCATATAAAATAGTCTATTTAAAAAAGAATGTCTTGTAAAAGGAAAAAAAAAAATCATAGCTCACTTTTCCTGGTATTCTGTAATTCTCAAGAGAAAAAAAAAAAAAAAAAAAGTGAACTCATCCCATTGGTAATCAGGAATGTAGTTGATTTGCTCGCCAGCCATCCACAGCCCCTGATAGCCCCAGCCTCTCATTTCTCATGCTTTACACATGCAGCTTCACACTCTCAAATTAGTTCTAACAAAACAGAACAAAGAATTAGGATATGAGACATATAAAAACATGTCAACATCGGGGCATTTTCCTTTGCTGTGGGTGTGATGGTCTGGTTAACTCCAGAAAGGTTTTCCTTTGGAATTAGGCAATGTAACCATTTGTCTTTCCAAACGTGGTTATGGGTGAAAGGTTCTCATAGATTGTCATTGCAGTTGTGTTCTGGTAGATAAGATCCACCTTTGAGTCCTTCTGGGATCTGATAATATCCAAAACACACTGATTGAGGAAAACATACTGGTCCTGTTAGAAAAAGAAAGAAGAAAAAAAAAAGAGAAGCACCAAAGATTAGCACCCAAGGTTTTCTCAGATTTCCACCCTCCAACCCCACTCACCACAAGCGAACACTCCAAGTTCACATGGTCAAGGAGTAATTACATAATGGGGAACTCTGAAAGTAGAGGTAGCAAGGTTCTCGTCACTAATGAGTATCAACCAGAGGGGTGCACCCCACACACAGCTCGGCTCCTCAAGAAGTACCAGAATCTTAAGGAAGGGCAAAGAGAATACGTGGAGGAGCTAAGGCACGTGCATATTCAATCAGCAAAATGCCCAGCAGTTTTCTTGGCTACGGAGGATGTGAATGAAGAATAAGGAGTAAGCTGTGATTCTCAACGAAAGGGGTGAAATAAAGGTGGCTGGTCAGGGCTGAGCTTGGGGCTCCTATCCTTCAGTGGGGGGTGTGTAGAGATTGGGGTTATGATCAGGATTCCCACCCTTCAGACAAGCACATCAAAATCTGCAGGTAGCCATTAAAAAGAAGAGGTGTTTGCTGAAAGACATCCACAAACTTTAAGAGGGGAAAAAAATCATAGGACAGCAATTATATATAAAATAGTTTCCAATTTTTCAAACATGCTCTAGGAAGGAACATCTGCAATATCCTAAAACATAAATGAACTTGAGGACATTATACTAAATGAAACAACCAAGTCACTAAAAGGCAAAAAAAAAAAAAAAAAAAGCTAATTATAAATTCTTCTCAAAAAAATAAAATACGCTCCATGTCTGTACACGTTTTTGTTTTTTTTTTTTAACAGAAGTACATAAAGAAGCCTATAAAGATATATTGTTGCTATTGCTCAGTTGCTAAGTAATGCTGACACTTTGCACCCCCATGGACTGCACACCCCAGGCTTCTCTCTCCTTCACCATCTCCCAGAGCTTGCTCAAACTCATGTCCATTGAGTCAGTGACACCATCCAACCATCTCATCCTCTGTCGTCCCCTTCTCCTCCCGCCTTCAATCTTCCCCAGCATCAGGGTCTTTTCCAGTGAGTCAGCTCTTCACGTCAGCTGGCCGAAGGACTGCAGCTCTGCAGACTGTAAACACTAACTACCTCTAGGGCATGGAATTGGAAAAGAAAAGGCAAAAGAGGAAAAATGTCCTCTGTATAATCCTGCACTAAGGTTTTTGATATGAACAAATTTATGCAATTTTCAAAATATTTTAAAAAGGGACGAGAACATCTGTAAGCAGGCGTAAGATTTCTGTGTTACCCAAAATCTAAAAGATGAAGAACTATGACTCCATATAATTAGAGCAGAAAAAAGAAGATCTCTCTACCAACCAACACAGGAGGCGACTCCACTCTTCCCACCCCAGCCACCTGCTCACCCCAAAGCACCCAGGCCTCTAGAACATTGTCTGCTGGACTCAGAAACACAGCATCTCTTCACAGAGTCCTAAACTAGTTCAGGGTGACGGCCTGACACTAGATTAATATTCCGCTCTGTCCTGGTCAGGATGCCTTCACCCTGACAGCTTTGAGGAGGGCTATTTCCCAGTTCCCTTGTTGAGAACACGCCTTGAGCATGCTGTTTATCTGGAACATTTCAGGGAATACATAGAGCTGATTCACATTATCATACACCAGAAACTTACACTGTAAAGCAATTATACTCCAATTTAAATAAATAAATAAAATTAACAACAACAACAAAAAAAAACACACACAGACAGGAAGGGAGAACTGTCACACACAGATGCTGGCCTCACCTCTGTCTGCACCATTAAAGGCCTGTGCATGCGAAGGTCGTACACGATGCCGTACACGTCCACAGTGTTCTCGTTCTCTATCTGATAGATAAGACGGTCGATGGCCACGAAGGTGCCCGTCCTTCCCACCCCGGCACTGAAAAACAGGGGAAAGGAGCACGTCAGCACGGGTTGAGTGTGCTAAGTCGCTCCAGTCACGTCCGACTCTGTGATCCCAGGGACTGTAGCCCACCAGGCTCCTCTGTCCATGGGATTCTCCAGGCAAGAGTACTGGAGTGGCTTGCCATGCCCTCCTCCAGGGAATCTTCCTGACCCAGGGATCGAACCTGAGTCTCCTATATCTCCTGCATTGGAAGGCAGGTTCTTAACCACTAGCACCACCTAGCATGGGTCCCCTCTACTATAAAAGTCCCACTTCCCTATTTGTACATATATCCTGCTCTCCCCAGCTACCAGGCTTTGAGGGTCAAGGCCAGGACCATTAACCATTGGCTTAATTAAAACCTCAGCAAGTCAGACTGTACTAGCTTGGAACTGGGACCCAAGTCCTAAAGTTACTTTCAAATCAGATGCCACAAATAAAACACCTTGTTAGAGGTCTTTAATCTCAGTCCCATCGAAGTTGCCACTGTGTCTAGGATGGCACGTTTTATCCATTTCAATCTGTTACTCTCAAAGGGTAACAAAGTCCCTCCTGTCTTCCGTCCCAAAATCAATTCCTTTAGCTCCAAAGCTAATCGATTGTTGTTCTGCAGGAGGAGGTGGCAAAGTTTTCTCTTAAGGACCAGAAAGTAAAACATCATCAGCTTTGCAGACTCATCCTGCCATGGCAGCGTGGAAGTAACCACAGACACTATACAACCAAAGGGACACAGCTGTGTTCCAATAAAACTTTATTGATGAAAACAGGCAGCCAAATAGATTGTGGTGATGGCTTCATGGAGGTATACTCATCTCCAAACTTATCAGGTTGTATACATTCATTTACAGACAGTTTTTGTATGTGGAAAACATATTTTTAAGTAAATAAAATGAACTAGAATTATGTATCTCAACACTGTTAAACAGCAAACCAAAATGCTAAAGAAAACAGGCTGCAGAATGACTTATACATTATAAAATCTAGTAAAGGTTTAAAGCTATATAAAACAATAGAGTTACCTACACATGCAATAAAATATAAAAGCATGCAAGGGAATAATACAGATCAACTTTAGGACCAAATGTGTAAGAAAGAGAATGGGATAGGAGGCTAGTAAGTAGAGATTTTAATTATACCTGTAATGTATTATTAACAAAAAGAAACATATATGGTGTCATGCTGAGCTTTGTTAAATTATTTTCCGCATTTTTGTAAGGTTGAAATATCTCAAAGGGAAATATTATAAATAAGAAATAAAATAGGTTACGATGTTTTTTAAAATACAGTTAGCTGACCAAACCTGACCCATCGGCTATCGTTTGCCAATCCCTGTTCTAAAGTCTCAAGGTTTAGGGAATAAATCCATTGTCCCATATCCAAACCTTCTTGAATTTATAAATACCTACTGCATCCCCTCTCGGACTTTTTTCTTTTTTCAAAAATGTCCATATTGATGATTACATTTGAAATCTGTCACATATGCATACCTGCAATGCACCAGTATTGGCGACTCAGGAGGACTCTGCTTCATGTAGTCACGAACAAGGTAGCGGAAGTTGATGAGTAGATCAGTGGTGTCAGGAACACCATGGTCAGGCCAGGAGGTGAAATGGAACTGACGCAGAGGGTGACTCTCACTTGTCGGAGTCTAAAAACCAAGAAACAAGGTTAGAGCCAGAGAGAAAGGCAAGCTAGATCAAGCTATACCTGAAGGCTGACTGCATGGTACAGCTGAAAAGCAGTTCAGACATGGTTATGACTACAAATTAGAATTATATGCTGGTAAAATAGCTAATAAAGTGCTTGCGCAGACTGCAAATCCATATAACATGCCAAGCAGGAGGGTTTACTGTCTCCCTTTTAAGAAGGGGAAACAAACTTTCCAAGTTGTGAAGTGACAGTCTCAACACTCAGCTCAGAGGCAGAAATCTCGTATCCTTCAGTTTTGAGTTCAGAATCTTCCCTTTTTATCACAGGCCCCTGCCAATAGTGCACTCACATTCTTATACCTACACCTCCTCAGAGCTTCATAAACCCCCATCCCTGAACCCAAGGGGGAATGTCACCAGCCAGAAATAAATTTATGCAAGTATAACTATGATAACCAGTGCCTTCAGGGCAAGAACTGTCTCATAATTCACATGTCTTCCAAAGAATTTTGGCTTCCCTGATAGCTCAGTTGGTAAAGAATCTGCCTGCAATGCAGGAGACCCTGGTTCAAATCCTGAGTCAGGAAGATCCACTGGAGAAGGGATAGGCTACCCACTCTAGTATTCTTAGGCTTCCCCTGTGGCTCAGATGGTAAAGAATCCACTTGCAATGTGGGAGACCTGGATTCGATCCCTGGGTTGGGAAGATCCTCTGGAGAAGGGAAAGGCTACCCACTCCAGTATTCTGGCTTGGAGAATTCCATGGACTGTATAGTCCATGGGGTTGCCAAGACTTGGACATGACTGAGCAACTTTGACTTTCTAAAGAATTTAATAAAGTGATAAGCAATCAGCAATCACCAAGTAAATATTTAGAACTGTAGGGGTTTGAGAAAGGACTCCCTCAAAAAAAAAAAAAAAAAAAACATCTATTTCAACTTCAGACAGACAATAGAAAGTGAAGGTCATTATAACAGAGTTAGTTACGACACAGACTGCCTTCCTACAGTGGACCAAAGCGCATACCTTTAATTATCAGAACTCTGCCCTGGCTGAACCATGCCCATTCCTGAGTCAACTGCACTCGCTATGCCTACACCTGAGGACTGACCTCATCTGTGTGTACTACACCTGGACGGCAGGCGTTTGCTCAGTGACAGCTACCCTTTGAAGCATATTTATTTTCTTTTTTAATGGATATATATCAGGGACTCCCTGGTGGTTCAGTGGCTAAGACTCCGTGCTTCCAATGCAGTGGGCCTGGGTTTCGACCCCTGGTCGGGGAACTAGATCCCATATTCCACAACTCAGACCCAGTGCAGCTGCATAAACAAATAAATGTTTAAAAAAAGAAGAATGCTTCTCCTAGATTTCAGATTAATTCTCTAGGACAGATTCTCAAGCTTGAAACCAGATCAAAGGGGAACAAATATTTTTATGCCTTTGATATAAACTATAGAGGGCTATGGAGAAGGCAGTGGCACCCTACTCCAGTACTCTTGCCTGGAAAATCCCATGGACGGAGGAGCCTGGTGGGCTACAGTCTGTGGGGTCACTAAGAGTCGGACACGACTGAGTGACTTCACTTTCACTTTTATGCATTGGAGAAGGAAATGGCAGCCCACTCCAGTGTTCTTGCCTGAAGAATCCCAGGGACGGCAGAGCCTAGTGGGCTGCCGTCTATGGGGTCACACAGAGTCGGACACGACTGAAGTGACTTAGTAGTAGTAGTAAAGAGGGCTATACCGATTTACACAGCCATCAAAAGATATCAGAGTCACCCATGACAGTGATTCAATTTTTAAATACCGTTTAAAAATAAAAAGGACACATACTGACTTCTTAGAATGCCTACACAATTTAGTTGCATTTGTTTTCATAACTTTTGAGAGGAAAGGAGGCCATATGGATATGTCCTGGACTCCTATTAACGTAACTGTCATCATAAACTATTTCAACAGCAAACGGACACTCCTGATGTCAAATTTCCAACCAAACAATTCAAAAGGGCCTTGACCTGTAAGAAAAACTCTATAAGCAGATCACCTGGAAGGGGAAGTAAAGAAGTTAAAGATGTTCTAGCTTCATTTTTTTTACAAGTGGTTGACCAGATTTCCCAGCACCACTTGTTAAAGAGATTGTCTTTAATCCATTGTATATTCTTGCCTCCTTTGTCAAAGATAAGGTGTCCATATGTGCGTGGATTTATCTCTGGGCTTTCTATTTTGTTCCATTGATCTATATTTCTGTCTTTGTGCCAGTACCATACTGTCTTGATAACTGTGGCTTTGAAATAGAGCCTGAAGTCAGGTAGGTTGATTCCTCCAGTTCCATTCTTCTTTCTCAAGATCACTTTGGCTATTCGAGGTTTTTTGTATTTCCATACAAATTGTGAAATTATTTGTTCTAGCTCTGTGAAGAATACTGTTGGTAGCTTGATAGGGATTGCATTGAATCTATAAATTGCTTTGGGTAGTATACTCATTTTCACTATATTGATTCTTCCAATCCATGAACATGGTATATTTCTCTATCTATTAATGTCCTCTTTGATTTCTTTCACCAGTGTTTTATAGTTTTCTATATATAGGTCTTTAGTTTCTTTAGGTAGATATATTCCTAAGTATTTTACTCTTTCCGTTGCAATGGTGAATGGAATTGTTTCCTTAATTTCTCTTTCTGTTTTCTCATTATTAGTGTACAGGAATGCAAGGGATTTCTGTGTGTTGATTTTATATCCTGCAACTTTACTATAGTCATTGATTATTTCTAGTAATTTTCTGGTGGAGTCTTTAGGGTTTTCTATGTAGAGGATCATGTCATCTGCAAATAGTGAGAGTTTTACTTCTTCTTTTCCAATTTGGATTCCTTTTATTTCTTTTTCTGCTCTGATTGCTGTGGCCAAAACTTCCAAAACTATGTTGGATAGTAATGGTGAAAGTGGGCACCCTTGTCTTGTTCCTGACTTTAGAGGAAATGCTTTCAATTTTTCACCATTGAGGATAATGTTTGCTGTGGGTTTGTCATATATAGCTTTTATTATGTTGAGGTATGTTCCTTCTATTCCTGCTTTCTGGAGAGTTTATCATAAATGGATGTTGAATTTTGTCAAAGGCTTTCTCTGCGTCTATTGAGATAATCATATGGTTTTTATTTTTCAATTTGTTAATGTGGTGTATTACATTGATTGATTTGCAGACATTGAAGAATCCTTGCATCCCTGGGATAAAGCCCACTTGGTCATGGTGTATGATCTAACACCATACACAAAAATAAACTCAAAATGGATTAAAGATCTAAACGTAAGACCAGAAACTATAAAATTCCTAGAGGAGAACATAGGCAAAACACTCTCTGACATACATCACAGCAGGATCCTCTATGACCCACCTCCCAGAATATTGGAAATAAAAGCAAAAATAAACAAATGGGACCTAATTAACCTTAAAAGCTTCTGCACATCAAAGGAAACTATTAGCAAGGTGAAAAGACAGCCTTCAGAATGGGAGAAAATAATAGCAAATGAAGCAACCGACAAACAACTAATCTCAAAAATATACAAGCAACTCCTACAGCTCAACTCCAGAAAAATAAACGACCCAATCAAAAAATGGGCCAAAGAACTAAATAGACATTTCTCCGAAGAAGACATACAGATGGCTAACAAACACATGAAAAGATGTTCAACATCACTCATTATCAGAGAAATACAAATCAAAACCACTATGAGGTACCATTTCACACCAGGCAGAATGGCTGCGATCCAAAAGTCTACAAATAATAAATGCTGGAGAGGGTGTGGAGAAAAGGGAACCCCCTTACACTGTTGGTGGGAATGCAAACTAGTACAGCCACTATGGAGAACAGTGTGGAGATTCCTTAAAAAACTGGAAATAGAACTGCCTTATGACTCAGCAATCCCACTGCTGGGCATACACACTGAGGAAACCAGAAGGGAAAGAGACACGTGTACCCCAATGTTCATCACAGCACTGTTTATAACAGCCAGGACATGGAAGCAACCTAGATGCCATCAGCAGATGAATGGATAAGAAAGCTGTGGTACATATACACAATGGAGTATTACTCAGCCATTAAAAAGAATACA
Source organism: Bos grunniens (assembly GCF_055505025.1). NCBI lineage: Eukaryota > Metazoa > Chordata > Mammalia > Artiodactyla > Bovidae > Bos > Bos grunniens. The sequence continues at coordinate 78,429,321 of NC_141179.1, read as the reverse complement.
TTTGAATCAGTTCTAATGAGGTGGATGAAACTGGAGCCTATTATACAGAGTGAAGTAAGCCAGAAGGAAAAACACCAATATATTATACTAATGCATATATATGGAATTTAGAAAGATGGTAACAATAAGCCAGTGTACGAGACAGCAAAAGAGACACTGATGTATAGAACAGTCTTATGGACTCTGTGGGAGAGGGAGAGGGTGGGAAGATTTGGGAGAATGACATTAAAACATGTAAAATATCATGTAAGAAACGAGTTGCCAGTCCAGGTTCGATGCACAATACTGGATGCTTGGGGCTGGTGCACTGGGACGACCCAGAGGGATGGTATGGGGAGGGAGGAGGGAGAAGGGTTCAGGATGGGGAACACATGTATACCTGTGGTGGATTCATTTTGATATTTGGCAAAACTAATACAATTATGTAAAGTTTAAAAATAAAATAAAATTTAAAAATCAAAAAAATTAAATTAAAAAAAAAAAAAAGAAAACCTTAGGCTGAGTGAAGTAAGGCTGACACAAAAGGACAAGTATTGTAGATTCCACTTATAAGAGGTACCTAGAATAGACAAATTCATAGTAACAGAGAGTAGAGTAGCAGTCACCAGAGGAGAGGAAGAAATGGGGAATTAGTGGTTAACGGGTACAGAACCTCAGTTTGGGGTGATGCAGATGTTCTGGAAATGGATAGTAGAGATGGTTGCACAAAATTGTGAATTACTTAATGTCACTGAATTGTACATTTAAAATGATTGAAACAGTAAATTTTATGTGATGTATATTTTAATGCAATAAAAAGCATATGCTAAAAAAAAAAGAAAAAGAAGTTAAAGATGCTGAGCCATGCTCCTAAGATTCATTTATGAAGAACTTATGAAACTCTCAAGCAAGCAAAGCCAACAGGTTGCATTAGGGTATATGCAGATACAGATTGTTACATTCTATAAAGAAGAAAGAGAAAATATTTTCCTGATGCATACAAAAAAAATGATTTACATCAATATCAACCTAAAAGTGTCACCCCAAAAGTAATGGATATTAATTTTATATGAGATCTATGCGTCTTGACTCCTTACTTACATTTTTCACTGTGAAGTCTCTGATGGTCCATTCTGGAAGAACAATTTCGGACGTCATTGCCACAGTTATGTCCCCGTAGTCCTGAGCCTGCTTGGAGGGCCAGTACTCCTCACATTTGGTCTAGAATGAAATGCAAACACTCAGATCACACTGTCTGCCATCACTGAAACCTCACAGGAGATGAGATCTTAAAACTGAGCATCAGAGTCTGAATCCAGGCCTTACGTGGGTTCTGCCTGACCCTTGGAATTTTGCATTTTAATTTTCAATTCCTACTAACTTTATAAATTTGGGAGTCTTCCCATAAAAATCTAGATTTCTGGTTTCTCTTGAGAAATCAGAAGACCTAGCCAACACTGAGCCCCCATTTCTGCACAGAAACTGACTTACAGCTGGGCAGCCACTGTTCCTTCACAGGGGACCCTGTGCCCACCTGGCTCCCCAGCCCTACAGCAGCCCTTCCACCAACTGTTCACTGAACTAAACTCCACGTGCAGAAGAAATGAGAGCTTTTCTCAAGACTTTTAGATACACACTAACTCCAACACAACTATGGACACCAAAAAAAAAAAAGAAAATCAGATTAAATCATTTTGGGGTGTTTGATTTTGACAGCCAGTGGGCAGATGTGAACAGAAATAAAAATCAAGAGACAACCGCTCTCTGAAAGTTATCTGAATCCCTACTTGGTAACTGACTTTTTTAAAAATGAGAGGTTTGTTTTGCTTTAAAAACAGATGCCTGCTTCTCAACTCCAGAGATGCTAACTCTGGCCCAGAGATCTGTATTTATTAAACGATCCCAGCTTCTGCTTTTTAAAAAATCTTAATTTGTAGAAAACCAGAAATACCTCATAGGCTTCCCTGCTGGCTCAGACGGTAAAGAATACGCCTGAATTGCAGGAGACCTGGGTCGGAAAGATCCCCTGGAGGAGGGCATGGCAACTCACTCCAGTATTCTTGCCTGGAGAATCCCCACAGAGGAGCCTGGGGGGCTGCAGTCCATGGGGTCACAAAGAGTCGGACATGACTGAGCAACTAAGCATAGCATAGCACATAAACACCTCATGCTCAAATAAGAGACAGACTTAAATGGTACTTGATGTTAGCACTTGGTGAAAGCTGGGAAGAAGGTAACACTAAACTATGCCATTTCATTTTCTGCATGAAAGAGTAAGGTTAACCTCTGACATTTTTTTAGTTAATTCATGTAAAAAGTTATATTGATTTTGATGTAATTTTTCTCTTTGTTGAAACCAATTGAAAACCAATTATTTAAGTTGTTCATGATGTTAGTAACTTTGCCACATGATACACTAAATAAATTTTATTGGTTGATGCCAAAAAAAATCCCGGCTTCTGGACCACTGCTCCAAGAAAGAACACAGGACTGAGGCATACACTGGCATGGAGTTTTTGCCTAAGTTAGTCTCTTACCAGCTGGATTTACGTTGCTAACTTGTGGGCAAGTTCTTAAACTCTAAGCTTCAGTTTCCCCATCTATAAAATAGTAACATCTCCCAGGGTTGTTAGAGGAAAAAATAACATATATGGAGAATCTGGTACAGGTAATCAGTCAATTCTAAAGGAAATCAACCCTGACTATTCATTGGAAGGACTGATGCTGAAGCTCCAAAACTTTGGCCACCTGATGTGAAGAGCCAACTCACTGGGGAAGACCCTGACACTGGGAAAGATTGAGGACAGGAAGAGAAGTGGGTGACAGAGGATGAGACAGTTGGATGGTATCATCAACTCATTCAGCTGGTAAAGAATTCGCCTGCAATGCAGGAGACCCCAGTTCAACTCCTGGGTTGGGAAGATCCCCTGGAAAAGGGATAGGCTACCCACTCCAGCATTCTGGGCTGGAGAATTCCATGAACAGAGGAGCCTGGTGGGCTACAGTCCATGGGGTCGCTAAAGAGTTGGACACGACTGAGCAACTTTCACTTTCACACTTTTCACACACCGACTCAATGGACATGAGTTTGAGCAAACTCTGGGAAATAGGGAAAGACAGGGGAAACCAGGCATGCTGCAGTTCATGGGGTCACAAAGACTCAGGCACAACCTGGCATCTGAACAACAACAACACAGGCTCCTCTCTCCTCTCACTTAGTCATTAACATCCACTTCCCTCCCGATATAAGATGAACGAGGGCCCTAGAGCCGAAACTACTGAGCCCATGAGCCACAACGAAGACCCAGCACAGCCAAAAATTAATTAGTTTTTTCTTTAAAAATGAACAAGAGCCCATTTAAATTTGTCTTGCTCTCCATTAACTATGTTGTTTTCATTTATCTAACGGATATTTAGGAGAACATTCCATGTGTGAAGCCTTGGGTTCAACAACACCATAAAGTTTATCTGCACACAATAAGCAGTAGCCTTTTGTTTGCATAATGACCTGCTCTAATGTCAGAAGCAGGTACAGAACCCAACCTTCTGCGTCACAAATAAAGTGAAGACAGGAACCATCCCTGATTGCTCTTTGTTACCTCTGCCTCCTCCATCCCCGGCCCCCAGCACACGCCTTACACACACTGCTGCTGCTGCCGCTAAGTCACTTCAGTCATGTCCGACTCTTAGCGACCCCATGGACTGCAGCCCACCAGGCTCCTCCATTCATGGGATTTTCCAGGCAAGAGTACCGGAGTGGGTTGCCCTTGCCTTCTCCACCTTACACACACAATTGGGGCCAGACACACATCTGCTCAATTAAAGTGAAAGAAAAGAACACGGAAAGAAATGATGCCTGTCAGGTTCCCACTCTCCCCAGGATAGTGCAAGCGCCCTGGAGCAGCAGCACCAGGAATTGGCAGAAACGCAGCTCTGGGGTCCACCAGAGACCCTGCAGGCGGAAACCCTCCAGAAAAACTGGAAACCTTCCAGGTGACCCCGAGGCACGTTAATATTTCAGAACCACGGGCTTAGGGACTTGACTCCCACCCTATTCTTCAAGTAACAGACCTACATGAAAAGATTTACAGAGCACACGAGGTCCTATTCCTCAGGCACAGACTTTTCTGAATTTAGCCCATGGTTTTCAATTCCCCTTGGTTTATTTGTGGAAAGGTGAAAGTGAAAGTCACTCAGTGGTATCCGACTCTTTGCAACCCCATGGACTGTAGCCTGCCACGCTCCTCTGTCCATGGGATTTTCCAAGCGAGGACACTGGAATAGGTTGCCATTCCCTTCTCCAGGGAGTCTTCCCAACCCAGGAATTGAACCTAGGTCTGCTGCATTTCAGGCAGATTCTTCACCATCTGAGCCACTAGGGAAGCCAAGGGATTTTATCACTAGAAGAAATCTTGTGTTTGACGGGGGGATTCCAGGCCATCATAGGGGAGAGGGAACTGCTGAGACTTATCAGGGGATAAGTTGGAAATTTTGCGGAAAGAAAGGGTTCTGATGCTAAAAACTCAGTTTGAAAATCACTGAATCACTCAAGTTGGTCATCTCACAGGTGCAGCTGGTTGCTCAGGGACAAGACAGGCTTGCACCCATTCACAGAGCTGATGGGGACTTCCCTGTGGTCCAGTGGTTATGACTCTGTGCTTCCAATGCAGGGGGCGTGGGTTCAATCCCTGGTCAAGGAACTAAGATGCCACGTGCCACGGGGCATGACCAAAAAAATGCGTTAACACAGATCTGATGAAGGATGGAGTCACACGAAGTTCTTTTGTTGCACTAACCCAAATCTTGATGTCTATTAACTCCAGCAGCAGTGACTTAATGTATAGAGAACATTCTTCTCTCCATAACTGCTACTGCTAAGTCGCTTCTGGAGAAGGCGATGGCACCCACTCCAGTACTCTTGCCTGGAAAATCCCATGGATGGAGGAGCCTGGTGGGCTGCAGTCCTTGGGGTCGCTAAGAGTCGGACACGACTGAGCGACTTCACTTTCACTTTTCACTTTCATGCATTGGAGAAGGAAATGGCAACCCGCTCCAGTGTTCTTGCCTGGAGAATCCCAGGGACAGTGGAACCTGATGGGCTGCGGTCATGGGGTCGCACAGAAGGTAACAATAACAGATTTTTTTTTTAGCATTTTTTAAAAACTTTTAGAGGAGAAAAAGACAAAAAACACATTTCTAAGAATAGAAGTGCTAATGCTTGGGGGAGTGTCTTTTTTAAAAAATAGGTTTTAAAATACCCTCCACCACAGTAACTATGAATGAATGAACTGAACTGAATAACAATAAAAATAAAAATTACATACCCTTCCCTGTTCAACACATTTGGTCAGCATGACAACGGCATAGACATTTTTCTCCCAAACCATACGCCAAAAATCTTTCAGAGTGTTGGGTAAAGGTCCTTGCGTGGCAATGAAATCTTCTTTGGAATGGTAGCCCTAGAAAACGCAAAGCAGCACAGAGTCAATCTCAAAGAGACGGAGGAGGAGCCCCGAGGACCTCCTCCAGCCAGCCAACAGCGAGCCCCGCTCCCCACTCACAGGCATGTAGTTGGCGTTGATGTAGTCGTCAGTCGAATGGGTCTGAACTGAAAGTTTGACACGGGAAACGTCATCTGTGACATTCAAAGAGAAGAGTTCCACATTAGGATACGGAACAGAATATTTCATCTCAGAACAGAGAAACAAGTGCAAAACGGCAACGCAGGGGCTCCGTCACACCTTGACGCTGCCTGGCTCCGTGTTTTAGATCCACGGCCTTATTGCATTCCCGCCGTCACCAGATATGACCGTGGCAGAGAAGTTGCATGATTCCCTGGGCAGAGCTAGTTAAGTGGCAGAGCCAGGGTTCGAACCTTGACAGTCTGGCACCGGTGCACAAGCTCTGAACCACTCCAGACTACCTTCTAGATGAAACCAACTACTTCCTTCCTTGGGTGTATGCCACAAGCCAGGGAAGGCCCTCCACAGTTATTTATCCCTCATAACCATCCGATGAGCTTCTGTGCCCATTTTACAGATGAGAAAACTGAGGGTCAGAGAGGTTAAGTGATTTTTCCAAGCTCTTTCATCTGGTGAGTGGCAGCCAGAATTCAAATCCAGTGCCCTTTCCACTATGGCAGGGTAGATCCTCAGGGTAAAAAGTTAAGCCTTTCACTCTTTCCCTATTCTCATTAAAAAGTTGTTATAAAAAGACAGTCCCAAATGCAAGAATAAACTGAGTGTGTAAGAATACTATAAGTGGTATGTGTGGAATCTCAATTATGATACAAATGAACTTATTTACAAACAGAAACAATTCACAGAGTACACTCAATGTGTTGTTCCTGTCAGGCTACAGACATTGTCAATCCTCAAAAACAGGAATGAATCCAAATATAATTCACATCTAGCCATGGAATGTACTCAGCCAACCAGAGACATGTCTGTTCAAGCAGAAGGCATCACTCCCCGCTTGTCCTCCACCGGCTCCCCTTTTGTTCCAGAACTGTGTTTATGTTGGAATAAAGGGGCAGAGATGGGCTGTGAGAGCAAAGGGGCTCAAAGCACGGACTCTGGAGGAGTCGCAGGACCCTGCAGGAAACGGCCAGATCCAGTCCAAGTCTGGTCCCACCATGACTCTCAGTGTGACTTCGGACAAATCGCTCAGCCACTCTGTGCCACTTTTTTTTTTTTTTTTGCAGAATATCCTACTACCTACTCTGTAAGGCTATTGTGAGGTGAATCCAACGGCTTACGCCTAAACGCAGTGCTGAGCACACAGCAGGTGACTGATGGATGGCTGTGGGAGTGGCTGGGTAGTACCCACATTCCTCTGCCCCCTGCTCCCAGAGACGTGATGTCCAAGATGGGGTGAAAAAGGGAAGATGTGGGAAAAACTACTCACAGGGCAGAACGTTGTTATAGCGATTCTTTCCTCTGTTCTCAGCCAGTTCAGCTGCATATTTAGGGAGGTTAATTCCAACAAGCTTCAGATCCTGAAAGCAGACCATAAGAATTGTTCATTCACTCCGTGTCCAGATAGTATTTATACGGCACAAAGAGTATAGCAGGATAACGTGGGAATGCAGAGATGTTATGGCTAACACTGCATCCCCAAAAAGACACAGCAGTTCTAAGCCCTGGTACCTGTGCACACAACCTGGCTGGAAATTACAGCTTTTGTGGATGTAATCAAGATAAGATGAGGTCATACTGCAGAGGGCGGGGCCCTTAATCCACTATCACTGGGGTCTTTTTTTTTTTCTTGGTTATTCTAGGTCTTAGTTGCAGCACACAGGGTCTGTTTTTATTTGCGGCATGTAAACTCCTAGTTGCAGCACGTGGGCCCTACTTCCCTGACCAGGGATTGAACCTGGGCCCCCCGCACCGGGAGCGCAGAGTCCTAGCCACTGGACCACCAGGGAAGTCCCTGACACCTTTACAAGAGGAGAAAAGACACTGAGACAGAGACACATAAGGAGACATGTAAAGATGGAGGCAGGAGACGTCCCCGGCAGTCCCGTGGTTAAGACTCCGGCGCTTCCGCTGCAGGAGGCGTGGGTTCAATCCCTGATTGGGGAACTAAGGTCCTGTGGGCCATGCAGCATGGCCAAAAAAAAACCTTCTCTCTTCCCTCGAAGAGGCTACCTCTTACCCAAAGCTTCACCATAAAACAGAAACAGTTTCCCAACTTTCAGGAAAAACATAAAGCAAACAAAACGACAACATTCAACAACCACATACTTCATATTCTTCTGCAAACCCACAGTTGGAGTCAGCTTGCTGTTTCTTGAAGTAGGCCTCAAAATTCTCCACTTTGATTAACTTGGATCTAGGGAAAAAACGTGTCAGGATTGGCTGCATTCAGTCAAGTTCACACTCAAGATAGAAACATGCAAGTTATTTTTTAAAAAGCAAAATGTGTACTCACTTTTTAGGTCTTCACCATAGAAAAGCAAAGGGAAAAAAAAGACAATTAGAAAAAAAAAAATGACTCGACCATAACTCCAGAGATTTTTCCCCAAAGAAGAAAACCTATAGTACAATGGCAGGGGGTGGTTGGGGGAGGTTCACTGTAATGTAATTCACAAAACACTGAAATGTGAATCAGGAAATCTGACTTCTAGACCCTGTTATATAACTGAGTGGCTTCGTGACTCTGAGCAAGTTCTCTCCTCCTAGACCTTGAATAACCATGTTTTGAATCACAAAATATATATTTATTGATAGAATATGGCAAGTATAGTTCTACTTGGCACGGTAGAACGTGGCAAGGAAGCCAGCTTCAGGAGACAAGCCACATGGGTCCTTGCAGGATAACAACGCTAATAAGCATTTCTGGGTGATCAGGTCCAAACGTGTCAATCTGGAAAAATGGCAGCGGTTCCCATCAAAAAAAAAAAAATCTCAAAATAGTCACTGAACAGATGGGGGATTAAATGTCTTAAGGCTCATAAATGTAGAGACTTACTTAATTTGAGAAAAGGTCACGTCATTGTTCTTTACACCTTTCCTACTTTGAAAGAAAAACAGACGCATTAGATCAAAACGGCTTAATACTGTGCCTTCCCTGTGTGTATCTACAAGACGCTTCTTCCCTGGGCCTTAGTTCTTAGAGCGCATCAGATCCTGTTCACAAACACTGAAGCTTAACGGTCTAAACCCGTGAAGTTCCTCGCTTCTATACCGTCTAAAAGTATCACAGGATCCTACTGAAGCAACTTGCAGGACTTTCTCTGAGCAAATACAGATCAGCAGCACCGCGCTATCACACAGTCAAGCTCACTCCTTCGTGCTCTGATTTTTGTTTCTGTTTTTTGAGTAAGCCTTTCTGAAAAAGTTAATGTACTAAACCAGAAAACATATCCAGTGTTGGTGAGGGACCAGAGACCAGGGGGTGGGGGGGGGGCGGGGGGGAGGGACCTGGAACTCTTCTGTATTGCTGACTAAACCCCATATTGGTATTAAAAAAAAAAAAAAAAGATAAAACTCTGGAAGGCAATTTTGCAGTATGTACTAAAATTAAAAACATGCATACGCACTGACCCAGCAACTACGCCGCTTGGAATCTGGCCTAAGGGAATAACTATGATTGTGCCCAGATTTACACACAAGGATAAGTAACAGTGGCAAATAAGGACACAAAAACGTCAGAAAGTTGGTTGAATAATTTCCACACAGCTGAACACGCAATAGCCACTTAAAATGAAGATCTGAAGCTGTCCACAATGTCTTAAGAACAAAGCAACCCATAAAATAACATGTATAATATGATCCTGTTTGTGGGTGTGGTGTGTGTACATATGTGAGTTTTGTAATCACATCCATGTTAAGAGTAGTTTTCCATGCTGTAAATATGGGCTATTTCTTGTCTTTCTGTTTTTTCTTGTTGCTTCTTTTTGTCATAAGTATGTATAAGTTTACTTTAACAAGAAACGATAAAGCTGTTTTTGACGCCTCCCTCAAAAAAAAGAAAAATAGAATCTAATGCAAAAAGCTGGAACACAGGCACTGCCTATCAACCCAGGAGGGCAAGGCGGTAGAGAAAACCAGGGGTAGGACGCATCAGAAGCTCTGGGCCGGGAGGAAACCTGGGGTACGGACGCACCGCAACGTGTCTACTCGGGCTCCTGCTCAATTAATTAATAGTACATGCAGCGCATTATCATCAGCACAAGCAGCAGTCACCTTCTCCTCCTCCAGAAGATGAAGCCTCCCACGGCCACGATGACCAAGGCACCAAAGATACATCCAAAGACTGCTCCACAGATGACACCTGGGGAGAGTCCACACGGGAGGCACGTCAACAGGTGTTCACAGCCAGACAGACAGAGCGTGTGTGTGGTGGGGGTGGGGGCTGGCGGAGGAGGGGTAATAGCTCTGGACAGAAAGCGTGTGTGTGTGTGTCTGTGTGTGGTCTGCAGTGTGTGTGTCTGTGTGTGTGTGTGGTGTGTGTGTCTGTGTGTGTGTCTGTGTGTGTGTGGTGTGTGTGTCTGTGTGTGGTGTGTGTGTCTGTGTGTGTGTGTGTGGTGTATGTGTCTGTATGGTGTGTGTGTGTGTCAAAGGATAGGTAAATAGCTCTGGACATAAAACATGTGTGTGTGTCTGTGTGTGTGTGGTGTGTGGTGTGTGTGTCTGTGTCTGTGTGTGTGTGTGGTGTGTGTGTCTGTGTGTGGTGTGTGTGTCTGTGTGTGTGTGTGGTGTGTGTGTCTGTGTGTGTGTGGTGTGTGTGTCTGTGTGGTGTGTGTGTGTGTCAGAGGATAGGTAAATAGCTCTGGACATAAAACCTGTGTATGTGTCTGTGTGTGTGTGGTGTGTGGTGTGTGTGTCTGTGTCTGTGTGTGTGTGTGGTGTGTGTGTCTGTGTGGTGTGTGTGTGTCTGTGTGTGTGGCAGAAGATGGGTAAATGGCTCTGGACATAAAATGTGTGTGTCTGTGTGTGTGTGGTGTGTCTGTGTGTGTGTCTGTGTGTGTGTGTTATGTGTGTCTGTGTGTGTGTGTGGTATGTCTGTGTGTATGTCTGTGTGTGTGTGTGATGTGTGTGTGTGTGTGATGTGTGTGTGTCTGTGTGTGGTGTGTGTGTGGGGGGGTGGGGGGCAGAGGACAGGTAAATAGCTCTGGACATAAAACGTGTGTGTGTCTGTGTGGTGTGTGTGGTGTGTGTGTGTGTGTCTGTGCGTGTGTGGGGGGGGTGTCTGTGTCTGTTTCTGTGTGTGTCTGTCTGTGTGTGTCTGTGCATGTGTGTGTATGTCTGTGTGGTGTGTGTGTGTGTGTGTGTGTGTGGTGTGTGTGTCTGTGTGGTGTGTGTCTGTGTGTCTCTCTGTGTGTGTCTGTGTGTGTGTGGTCTGTGTGTGTGTGTCTGTGGTGTGTGTGTGTGTGGTGTGTGTATCTATGTGTGTGTCTGTGTGTATGTATGTGGTGTGTATGTCTGTGTCTGTGTCTGTGTGTCTGTGCATGTGTGTGTGGTGTGTGTCTGTGTGTGTGTGTGTCTGTGCGTGTCTGTGTGTGTGTGTGTGTCTCTGTTTCTGTGTCTGTGTGTGTGATGTGTGTGTGTGTATCTGTGTGTGTGTGGTATGTGTGTGTGTGTGATATGTCTGTGTGTAGTGTGTGTGTCTGTGTGTGTGTGTGTGTGGTGTGTGTGTCTGTGTCTGTGTGGTGTGTGTCTGTGTGTCTCTCTGTGTGTGTCTGTGGTGTGTGTGTGTGTGGTGTGTGTATCTATGTGTGTGTCTGTGTGTATGTATGTGGTGTGTGTGTCTGTGTCTGTGTCTGTGTGTCTGTGCGTGTGTGTGGTGTGTGTCTGTGTCTGTGTGTGTGTGTGTCTCTGTTTCTGTGTCTGTCTGTGTGTGTGGTGTGTGTGTGTATCTGTGTGTGTGTGGTATGTGTGTGTGTGTGATATGTCTGTGTGTAGTGTGTGTGTTTGTGTGTGTGTGTCTGTGGGTGTTTGTGTGTGGTATGTGTCTGTGTCTCTGTGTATGTGTTTGTGTATGTGTATCTGTGTGTGGTGTGTGTCTGTGTGTGTGTGTCTCTGTGTCTGTGTGTGGTGTGTGTATCTATGTGTGTGTCTGTGTGTGTGTCTGTGTGTGTCTGTGTGTGTGTCTGTGTGGCGTGTGTGTGTCTGTGTGTGTCTGTGTCTGTGTGTGGTGTGTGTGTGTGTGTCTCTGTTTCTGTGTCTCTGCACGTGTGCGTGTGTTTGTGTGTGTGCGGCAGAGGGCAAGCAGGCAGCTCTGGGCATAACCTAGCCTAGGCGTCTGGGAGTGGTCCTGGGGTCCCAGCTACAAACTGAGGCAGCTGAGCTACTTTTGGGTGACTTTTGGGTTGTCCTCACCCACCGCTTCCTTTCCTCACAGGGAAGTGTGTACAGCCCCCCAGAGTACAAGACACAAAGCGGGCAGAAACGCTCTTGGTGAGGTCGGAGTCGGGCAGGAGCCCCCGGGGAATGGGCCGTGGGGCGGAGCAACCGCAGTTTGAAAATTCCTGGACACGCCGTTCCCCCGTTGACTTTTTGACACTAACGCCCACACGCCCGGTGACATAAAACCTGTGTGCTTGCTGGGGAGGCTTTGGGGATCCCTGAACTTGGCTCCTGGGCTTCTTTGCTGAAGCCAACGGCTACCAAGTACAGACAAAGAACAAACTGGCTGGTCAGTCGGTCTCTGGCCTGAGCGGAGGGGATGCACCCTGCCCCCTGGAGTCCTTGAAGCTCCTAAATCACTTCGCTCTGTGATAAAGGACAGGAGCACTTGACAAGGAGTCCAAGCCCAGAATGTCGGGCCGGCCCCTAAAGGCAGTGTGCAACCTGGGGCCAGTCACTGCCCCTCCCTGGGCCTTAACGCCCTCATTTCTAACGCGGGAATTGCACAGACAGAACAGACTTCTGGTTGCCAAAGGGCCGGCCGGCGGGGGGAGGAAAGGACTGAGAGTTTGGGGCTCGCAGAGGCAGACTATCATATACAGGGCGGATAACAACAAGGCCTAGTGTACATAGCAGAGGGAGCTGCATTCAACACCCTGTGATAAATACAGGAAAAGAACATAAACAAGAGTGTGTGTGTGTGGTCTGTGTGTGTCTGAATCACTCTGCCGTACTCCAGAGACTAACACAACACTGTACATCAACTATATTTCAATAAAATTTTTAAAAAATAAAACGAGGATCCGACAAGATGATTTCCATGGCTCCTTCTGATCCTAATAGTCAAGAGTTCCATGCGCTGAAAGGGGCACGTGTGTCCGGCACACGGTCACACAAACCACTACACTGAAGAGAAAGGCACAAACAGCGTGTGCAGACTGGACGTGCGACGGGCCTTCGGAGGAGGGACGTGGCGGGCGGGGGCTGGGGGACGCCAGAAGAGGAAGCTGAGCTGGGTCCTGATGGCCAAGTGACAGCTCAGCTTCTGCGAAAAGAGACGAGACTTTCCAAGCCTCCTGGGGACCCAGGGAGGGGTGCAGACGCCCGTCCTTCTGTGGACACTGGAAGCAAAGCCTCAGTGAGCTGCTAACAGCAGTCTTGCCCCTCTACCTGGGTCCTGCGGCAAGAAAACGGCCTCTGAACAGGGACTGAAGGACACGTAGCTCTCGTTCCCGTCTATGAGTCCCGCGTTGCGAGGGTTGAAGGCAATATTGGTGAAGCCGGCCACACAAGCCCTGTGGGGTGACAAGGGAAAAAAAGAGGTGACTGAGACCTCATGTCCCAGGCACAGAGAGCTCTGCACTCAGAGGCCCGGCCCCCAAGAGCAAGAACCATGAGGCATTACCGATAGGAGCCCAGGGGTTCCAGCTTCCCGTTGTAGTAGCCGTGCGTGGTGGACTCGTTGCCAACATCAACTTCGTATTTCAAGACTTCAGACAAGCCCTGAGCACGTCTCTTTGCTTCTGTCGTTATGAGGTATGTCACATAAGTATTCGAGGCCCCCCTTTTGAAGTCGCCATATGTGAATCTCAAAACATCTGCCGATGGCCGATGAACTAAGAAAGGCACACAGAAGGGAAGGCATAAGAAAGGGAGAAAGGGATCGCACGTGGAGTGGGGAGGGAGGTCCAAAGTGCTGGTGTAAGACAGGCTCCAGGATGCCTTCTGCAGCACAGAGGGTGCAGCCAATATTGTGTAACAAGTGTAAATGGACTGTAATCTTTAAACATTGAATAAATCTTTTTTAAAGAGAAAGAAAGTGATCACAGAGGTTCAATGTGTCTCCAGCATTTCTAAATAATGACCTTGACACTGGGTAGTGGTGGTAACCCCTGCCATCCCTTAGGTATGCTCTCTCTGCCAGGTTTTCCTTCTATTAAGTTCTAAGAGCTTTACTTACCCATTTAATCCCCACAATAATCTCGCTGCACAGGCTGACTGTCCCCACTGTACAGATGGGGATACATCTGTACAGTAAAAAGGTCTGAGTTTTGGAACTTCCCTGAGGGTCCAGTGGTTAGGACTCCGAGCTTTCAAGGCCATGTACCCGGGTTCAATCCCTGTCAGGAACCAAGCTCCTGCAAGTTGCATGGCATGGCTAAAAGAGACTGGGCCAAAGGTGGTGGGCTTGTATTTCTAACCCAGACCATCCGACGGGGGTGTGTGTGACCTCACCCACCCCAGGCTGCTCCTGATCAGGCTGCTCAGTATGCACCCTCACCTCCCCCATTCAGCAAAGATCTGAGCTTGGGATCCGCTGTAAACCTTCACAGCAAAATGACTAGGTGTCTAAAACAGACTCAAAACAAAAGACAGAAAGAGAAAGAGCAAGATCTCAACGTCTCTTTTTGAAATCAAGCCACAGGTTGACGACACCAGCAAATCCCTTGTCTTCCCAGATGCCCACTGCCCTAACAGTGGGTTTGATCTCTGTCTTCCTCGGGGAGATGAGGGCAGAATCACAGGCTGCATGCCTGGGCAGGGACAGCACTGCATTGTTCACAGTTAAAGAATCAGCAAAAAGCAAAACCCTGCACTTTTTTGTTTTTTGGCCATGCCACGTAACTTGCAGGAGCTTAGTTCCCGAACCAGGATTGAACTCAGGCACATGGCCTTGAAAGCTCAGAGTCCTAAGCACTGCACCCTCAGGGAAGTTCCAAAACTCAGACCTTTAAACCAAGCCTTGAACAAAGCACCCAGACCCACCCACCCATCCTCGAAGCTTTCCCTTCTTACTTCCAAGGAACGTAATAGAGCCCTTTAAGGAAAGGCGGCATTTAATCCACCTCCTCTCTCAGCTATGGCGATGCTCTTTGCCAGTTCCCACTGCAAATGCAAATTTTTTTGTTGTTTTCTTCCAAGAAAAAGTCACCCTTTGAGGATCATTTGGGTGTGTGTGTGTGTGTGTGCATGTGTGCACATGTGTGTATGCACATGTGCAAGAGACAAAGTTGGTTAAAACTACTAATCTGCCACCTAAAAGACCCTGTGTTGCGAAAGAGATGAAGAACCTAGATTACAGGTAAGCAAGTCAAATCCAAGGGCCACAGCCAGCCAGCCATCCATTTTTGGTAAATTCTGGAATAGTCACTCTCACTCTTTCTGTATCTTCTATGGTTTCTTTCATGTGACAGCCGCAAAGTCGAACAGCTGAGAAGGAGACAGCAGAGCCTGCGAAGTTTAAAATGGTTTGCCGTCTGGCCCTTTACAGGAAGTCTGTCAACCTCTGACTGAGCTCATCAGAATTACACCTACCCATCCCCGGGTGAGTGCCAAAGTGTGGGCCGCAGTGTCAAACCCGACATGTGTCTGTCTCACTAATGTGCCTCAGTGGGCACGGAAGTGGCGCCCGGTCATGCATCACCCGCCAGCTACGGAACCCATCAGGACCCCTGCTTACCATCCACAGTGGTGAGAACGAGTGCGTAGGCTTTGATAGGTCCATGGCTGGCTTCGAACCCACTGAATTTGACCTTCACCGAATTGTGACTGACAGATGTGATATTAGGGGACCCATCCGGAAGAGGGGGGTCTGAAACAGGACAACACAAAACACTTAAAACCAAAGAAGGAACAATATTATTAAGGAGAAGATTTACTGTAGTGCCCCCCTCAAGATCCCCCCTGGTTCTGCATGCTGCATGTTGGGCTCACGCAAAGCAAATCCAGAAGCGAAGGGTGAGGAGGCGAACTGGTGGGGACAGAGGTGGGGGGTCCTCGGGGAGCCTGCCTAGCTGACAAGCACCCCTTCAGTGGGTCCAACCACATTCCCAAGGGGGCCTCCTGGCAACCTCGTTTCTAGAAGGTACTACATCTTTCCTGTTTTCCACCAGTCCTTCCTGACCCAGAAAGGCCAGGTTGCGTACCCTGAGAAGGGGTGCAGAAGGAGGAGAGCGAGACAGAGGCTGTGTAGGTGGAACGTCCAGGTGGGGACCTGGGAGCTGGACTTGGCCCCAGGACTGGTCGGTCAGCTGAGAACAATGACGGAGCAGGAACCCAGGGGGAAGCAAGGACGATGTGGAGAGAACACGCTTCCTCCTGAGACCTGACTGCAGTCCTACTCTGCCCTTCACACCAAAGTCCTCATTGTTTGCTAGGGATGGTTTAAAACTCCGCTAGAGAAACCCAGCTGACCCTCTTCCTGGAAATCAGAAAAGCCCACACGGAAACATTCTGAAAGAGGCCTTCAAAATCTCGTGCCTCAGCTTCCCGAGCTAAGCTCATAAAGCCACTCTCTGAATTGACACAAAAGGAAAGAAAAGTTGAATTAAAGATGGTCCCTCTCCTCATACACACTCTCTACCTAACTGTGTCTCCCAGGTACAGTGTGAGTGTCTTTGCTATTATAATCAAGAGAGACTCAGAAAAGTCAACTCCAAAAAGACAAAGCCCACAACCCAATTCTCCAAACATATGCTGTCCAATATGGCAGCCACTGAAATGGCAACCCACTCCAGGATTCTCACCGGGGAAATCCCACAGACAGGGGAGCCTGGCGGGCTACAGTCCATGGGGTCACAAGAGTCAGACACGACTGAGAGACTAAGCAACAATAAACCACTCTGAAAAGTAACTAGTCCAACTCTGGACGTAGAGTGTCTCATTAATAACGTGTGTGTGTGTGTGTGTGTGTGTGTGTGTGTGTGCACGCACACGTGTGCTTAGTTGCTCAGTCGTGTCCAACTCTGCGACCCCGTGGACTGTAGCCCACCGGGCTCTTCTGTCCATGGGATTCTCCAGGCAAGAATACTGGACTGGGTTGCCATGGCCTCCTCCAGGGGATCTTTCCCAACCCAGGGATCGAACCCAGGTCTCCTGCATTGCAGGTAGCTTCTTTACCAGCTGAGCTACCAGGGAAGCCCCATTAATAACTTACTTTATACAAATTAAGTGAAATTAAATGCTGAAATGATAACATTTTTAATATACTGGGTTAAATAAAATATGATCAAAACTCATTTCAGGGACTTCCCTGGCAGTCGAGTGGTCCACACTTCCAATGCAAGGGTTCAATCCCTGGTCAGGGAACTAAGATCCCATATGCCACAGAGAGCAGGAAAAAAAAAAAAAACTTCATTTCAGCTGCTCTTTTTAGTTTCCTAATGTGGTGCCTAGAAAATTTTTTATTATACAAGAGGCTCATATGATTTCCTACTGGAAGGCACAGCTCTAAACCATCCTCCGGCAACCTCTCAAGTAACTGACAGCAGTGGCCACTTGGAGGTGCTGTTCCCACGGCTTGGTGTCAACTGCCTCATCAGACACTGTAACACCCGCTCCCACACTGCCCATCGCTCTTTGCCTTCTAGCCGGCCAGCTGGGAGTCCCCAGCTCCCTACCCCAAGACAGCATTCACCTCCAAGCCTGGAAATTCTTTCCTTCTCAGTGCTTTTCTCAGTCCTACACTCAAGGGGCCCTGCCTGCCTGCATTGGGAAGATCCCCTGGAGAAGGAAAGGACAACTCACTCCAGTATTCTTGCCTGGGAAATCCCATGGGCAGAGGAGCCTGGAGCACTACAGTCCAGGAGGTTGCAAAAGAGTCAGACACGACTGAGCAACTAGGCAACAACATGAGAACATTCACTAGGAGGAATCTCTTGTGAATGACCCCAAAACAGCTGGGGAATTTGTTGACCCAGATTCTAGCGAAATTTGAATCTTGACTGAGTATCTCGTAATAGTTTAAAGAAAAAAAAAAAAAAAAAAAGATTGCTGGGAGTTCCCTGGTGACCTAGTGGTTAGGATTTAGTGCTTTCACTGCTGTAACCTGAGTTCAATTTGTGCAGCATGGCCAAAAAAAAAAAGGATTGTTAAATTTTTTAATGTAATGGTAATAGGAATGCGAAAGAATTGATGCTTTTGAACTGTGGTGTTGGAGAAGACTCTTGAGAGTCCCTTGGACTGCAAGGAGATCCAACCAGTCCATTCTGAAGGAGATCAGTCCTGAATATTCATTGGAAGGACTGAGGCTGAAACTCCAATACTCTGGCCACCTGATGCAAAGAGCTGACCCATTTGAAAAGACCATGATGCTGGGAAAGATTGAGGGCAGGAGGAGAAGGGGCTGACAGAGGATGAGATGCTTGGATGGCACCACTCACTCAATGGACATGAGTTTGGGTGGACTCCGGGAGTTGGTGATGGACAGGGAGGCCCAGAGTGCTGCAGTCCTTTGGGTCACAAAGAGTCAGACACAACTGAGCAACTGAACTGAACCAAATAGTAATGTAGTTATGTTTGAAAAAAAGGGGGAAAGGAGTCCCTCTCTTGCATCAATACATGTGGAAAACATACAAATAAAATTATAGAATAACCAGGACTGGTCTCAAAGGAATCCAATAAGAGTGGAGGGGATATAAATGAAACCAGATTGATCAAATGCCCACAAATGGTCAACACAAATGCCATCAAATGCCCACAAATGAGTGATGATGGTACGTGGGTCCCATTACACTGTCCTTTGCTTTCGTGTCTGTCTGAACATTTCTATAAAAATACTTTGTTTTAATGCAGTAGAGGAACTTACCACTTAAAAGAATATGTGGCAACAAATTGTTGCATAAAACAAAGGCAACTTTGGGAATGTAAAAGATAATTCTCACTCATTAAATTCCTATAGATTATACAGTTTCTATGCCTCCCTTGTAATTAGGCTGGTAAAGGATCTGCCTGTAATGTGGGAGACCTGGGTTCGACCTCTGGGTTGGGAAGATCCTCTGGAGAAAGGAAAGGCTACCCACTCCAGTATTCTGGCCTGGAGAATTCCACGGACTGTATGTCCATGGGGTCGCAAAGAATCGGACACGACTGAGCGACTTTCACTCACTCACTATGGTTTCTATAGACTATATAGACTACATTTCTACAGAACTGGGTTAACAAAAACAAATATTTTGGATAATTTTTTTTTAGAAACAGGTTTCCGAGCACACTTGGCAGAGCCACTGGGTCAGCTTTCCAGGAGTGATCAAATGACCTGCTGGCTACCCTGCCCTCTGGGAAGCTCACCTGTGATGCCAGAGAGGCAGGTGTTTTGGGCGGGCGGTGCCGTCTTGTTACAGGAGCTGGTAGCAATGCTGACGTCGTACAAGGTAGAAAAATTCAAATGCGTGACTTCCGTCATGAACTCAGAGCCGTTGTTCAAAGAGCAGCCCTCCAAGGTCATTTTATTTTTCCAGTGTCCATGGCTGACCTCCAGCTCAAAGCCTGTGCTGGTGCCTAAAGGGCAGGCCCACCTAAGGACCAAGGTGGCCTTCTTGGGGACTGCTTCACAGTCGAAGGAGGCCACCGACGCAGGGTCTGCAAGGCAAGCACAGCACAGCATGAGATTCTTGGACGCTTGCCTTTGCAAACACTTAAACTTGGGATGCCTGGCCCGTTGGTGATGAGGAGACAGCAGTGGGGAATGTCAGAAGAGGCAGAGGCTGACCTTGAATCAGGCCTTACTGAACTTTGTGACCTTGGGTCAGCCCCAGCTGCAGGAAGACCCGAGGATTAAATGAAACGGTGGCCGTCGGGCTCCAGGCTGGAAGAGCACAAGGGCCTGTGAGACATAGCTACCTTATGCGGGGAGTGGTAGCAATTTCTCCACCTGTGTCCCCTCTTCTGGGCACCCTCTTGACCATCGTTCTGGAACAGGCAGGGTTAATACTGTCCCACTTTGCAGCTGAATCAACTGAGACTTAGATTAAGTAATTTGCTCAAATGACTGGCTGGCCAGTGGCAAAGCCAAAACTGGATCTTGGGTTTTCTAAATCCAAGTCCAGGGTGTTTTCTACATACACAACAGGCTGAATAACCAATGGTAAATGGTACCAATTTCTTCATCTTTAATATGGGGTGTTATTTGTCTCTACCCATTTGAAGGGCCAGTAGGATATTATTAGGGCTTCCCTGGTAGCTCCGCGGTAAAGAATCTGCCTGCAATGCAGGAGACCCAGGTTCAGTCCCAGGGCCAGGAAGCTCCCCTGGAGGACATGGCCACCCACTCCAGTACTCTTGCCAAGAGAATCCCATGGACAGAGAAGCCTGGCGGGCTGCAGTCCATGGGGTCTCACAGACTCAGACACGCCCAAGTCAGCTAAGCAGCAGCAGCAGGATTTTATTAAGTGTCCACAAAAAGCTGACATAAATGGAAAACTCTTTCAGATCCCAGCGGTGCCTCCAAAAATAAATAAATGGAAAACTCTGTGTTAATGTACTGGGGGCGGGGATATTATCATGACTTGAACACTGTGGTGTTTTAAAGCAGAAAAAGTTTTAAAGAGGCACCCACGCACAGCGCCCACATTCTCCACCTGAGGCCTGGAAGGACAACCTGCCCGATACGATCCCCCTCCCACAGTCCTGTCCATCCACCCCCCCACTCATAAATGCTCACAGATATCTTTCTCTTGCTACAGGGAGCCATGACTGCAGCTAAGATAAATATTAGCAATGGAAGCCACCCGCACGCCAAAGATCAGAGTCTAGACCGGGTGAACAGAGTTTGAGTTAACACAGGGGGCTCAGAGCTGCCAGGATCTCTTTTGCCACTCCACGTGAAAGGTCAGAGGTCATCGAGGTCCCAACCCCTACACTACCAGGGAGGCTGATCTGCTGAGATCCCTGCCCGACTTCCAGATCAGCCTGAACACACCTGAAGGGCTTAGTCTAAGGAAGAAAGGAAGCAAGTGCAAAGGCGGTAGGGGACAAGGTGGCCCACAGGTCCAGAGGGATAAAGCCCCGCCATCAGAACTGTGAGCAGAAGGACTCACAGCCGTTCACCAAACATCCCCCCACTCACTCTCTGAAAGCTCCTTCAGTTAAACACAGGGCTCTTCTCTTTAAACGCTCACACTTTTTGCATTGAGAGATAAGGATCAAGAAAAGTGAAAATGCTGAGCATCCCTTTTAACTATATCCTTTCTGTCTTCTTCAGGGTAAAAGCCAAACTATGAGCTGCAAGGCCTGACATCAGCCGTGCCCTGGCCCCTCACCCCGTTGGCCTCACCTCCTCCACCTCCCCCTCTTGCTGCCCTCTGCCATCCTGACCTCCTGCTCTTCCTCCAACACAGCAGGCACACTCCAGGCCCAGGACCTCCACACTGGGGCTGCCCGTCTCTCCTGTCCACACGACTGGCTTCACTTCCTGCAAGTCTTTGCTCAAAAGTCACCTTTTCGACAAAGCCTTCCCCAAGATAAACATCTCATTTCTCCTATCCTTTTTACTTATCTTTCCTCAGCAGTAATCATCACCTGATAACCTATGTTTCTGGCTTATTGGGTCTTCCGCCACCAGAACAGAAGTTTCAGAAAGGCAGGGACTCATCTGTGACCTTAGACGGTACCTGACGCACAGTAAATGCTCAGAACGTATCTGCTGAATGAACGAACGATGAGGGCAGCAAGACAGCACTAATGAGCTACTAGGATGCTCACACACCACACAGACGCTAACCAACTCGAGGGGCTTCCCTGGTGGGCCACTGCAGCGGGGCGAAGGTTCTATCCCTGGTTGGAAAACTAAGATGCCATGGTGATCGGCAAAAAAAACTAATCAACTGGAGTTTATTGCAAGGACCTACGTGCAAGGTCAGCATGACACCAGATGGAATCCAAGAGTCCCCTGAGACTACCCACCTGTACAGAATGACTGCCTGCTGGGCCCAAGTGACTTGACATCCCCCATCCGCGTGAAGATCTCTACGGTGTAGGAGGAACCAGGTATTAAGTTGGTGACCGTAGCATGGGTAACGCTGACGTCTGTGACTATTGGCGGGAAGTTGCTGGAACTTCCGTCCTGCCTAATAAGAAGGCAGTAGGTGTAGTTTGAAGAGGCTTCGTCAACATTCTGCCAATTTAAGGTTGCTGCTGTGGTATTGGTCATTATCTCAATGCTGGACACCTTGCTGGGCCCTTAAGTTTTAGGGAAAAAAAAAAGGATGGATTAACTTGAGCCATTTTATTGACTGCATCTAAAAATAGCCTGGACTTTTTTTTTCTTTTTTTTTTTCATTAAATTTAAAATAAAAATAGCCTGGCTCCTTTGGGTAAAGAATAAATAAAGCTAATACTTGCTGGGATCAAAAAAGAGGAGGCTTCCCCAAAAAGACATTTAGAAAATAATTATACAGATTAAATCTCAAAAGAATTGAAGCTTTTCAGACTTCTTTTAATACTTTATCTGAAATCTATTTTTAAGATGTAATTTCCTACTTGTTTTTGAAATATGATTAATGAAACAAAAATATACAAAAAAGACATTATAAACTTCCATCTCTACCATATATTTAGGTCAAATATTAGCAAAGCATGTCCCTTACTGGTGCATGCAAAACTGCTTCCTTTGGGCAGCATCTTCCATGCCAACATGACCGGGTGACCCCTCCTCCAGTCTGTATTCCCAAGGAATGAATGGTGATGCTTCCCATGCTCATGGGATGCCTCTCTGCTTCGGAAGACAATTCCAAGTTCACATGGCTCAGCACCAGTGCCACCAGGGCAGGGCAGAACGTTGGCTGAGCCCAACGTCTTCAGCTTCCTCGGTTTCACATTCTACCTGGAGCCCAGAAACACAAGGGCCTCTTGCCTCATCACTGAACCCATGCTTATTTCCCCTCCTCCGGCTGAAAGGCTGGAAAAATGCTTCCTTAGGAGGGTGTCCTGAAACACTTACGTGTGTACTGTAGGGTGGAGTTGGCCAGCCCCTGGACAAAGTCCATCTGGGGGGTGACTGTGATCTTGTATAAGGTGCCCGGGGTCAGGTCGTGGAAAGCGATCCCCGTGTGAGAACTGTTCTTCCGATCAGAGCTGTGTTCAGACTGTATTTCTACACTGTAGATGTATTCGGAAGCGTTGTCTGTGTTCTGCCACGCCAGCTGCATGTCGGTGGTGGTGACGTTAATGACGCGGATGTCAAACACTGCGCTGCAGTCTGGGCAGAGGAAAGGAAGAAAAAAGGAAGTCTGTCAATGACCATCGCAATGTCCAGCTTTATTCTAAAGCACCTGCCCAGAGAACTTGCTCTTCTGTCATCAAATGAGTTCACTAAGGGCAAACTCTAACACTTAGGTGAGAAACAGTTTCTTTCAAGAATCTTGGCTCTTCTGCAACACCGATGAATTTACCAGCCTGTCCTATCTGTTCTCTGGCCTTTTGCTTCTGTCATAGAGACATCCCCTTGGTCTGGGGTTGGTTGGGAGGGGGTCTTCTAGAGTGGAAACCATGCTCAGGTTTTCTTGATCTGAGTGCTAGTGACCAGATGGGTTCAGTTTGTAAAGATGCATCAAATTACGCACTTAGGGTGCGTGTGAGTTTCAGCGTATGTATTATATCTCAGCAAAGTTTTTTAAAAACCAGTCCCTCAGAAGAAAACATCTTTCTATAACACAGGCAGGCACACTGAAGAGAAAGACGGAAATGGAGAGTTGACACTGAAATGGGCACTTGAGGCTGGAGTGCGGAAGGGGAAAAAGCACACGGAGCCGCATCCTCACAGTGAGGAGTCAGAAGCGAAACTACCCAGAGGGCTCTGGGTTCTGCACTCACCATCTCACCTCTACACACTGAACCAGCTGCAGTATAACTGCACAGAATCTCTTTTTTTTTAAGATTTTTTTTACAAGGACCATCTTTAAAGTCTTTATTGAATTTTGTGGTAGTAAAATAAACAGAGTGCAATAGTTATCATCTGAACCATTTGTAAGTGTTAAGTATGTTCACAGTGGGGTATCACCATCATCACTGGCTAAACACAAAGTGTTTCATGATGCCCAACACAAACTCTGTTCCCTTGAAGTAAGAACTTCTCATTCCTCCCTTCTCCCCACTATCTTCTGTCTCTACGAATGTGCCAATTCTAGGCACCTCACATAAGTGGATGTACATGGCAGTTGTTCTTCTATGATGGGCTTTTTTCACCTAGCATAATGCTTTCAAGGTTTATTCACACTGTAGCATGCCTTGGTACATCAATCCTTGTGTGGCTAAATAATATTCTAGTGTGGGGCTTCCCTAGTGGCTCAATGGTAAAGAATCCACCTGCCATGCAGGAGACGCGGGTTCAATCTCTAGGACAGGAAGATACCCTGCAGGAGGAAAGGGCAACCCGCTCTCGGATTCTTGCCTGCAGAATCCCATGGACAGAGGAGGCTGGTGGACTACAGTCCAT
The DNA here is from genome assembly GCF_055505025.1 of Bos grunniens. Taxonomy (NCBI): domain Eukaryota; kingdom Metazoa; phylum Chordata; class Mammalia; order Artiodactyla; family Bovidae; genus Bos; species Bos grunniens. The sequence continues at coordinate 78,405,279 of NC_141179.1, read as the reverse complement.
GGGGTCACAAAAGAGTCGGGCATAACTTAGCAACTAAATAACAACAACTATTCTATTATATGGAGAAGGCAATGGCACCCCACTCCAGTGTTCTTGTCTGGAGAATCCCAGGGACGGGGGAGCCTGGTGGGCTGCCGTCTATGGGGTCGCACAGAGTCGGACACGACTGAGGCGACTTAGCAGCAGCAGCAGCATTCTATTGTATGGATATACCACATTTCACCTGCTGATGGACACTTGGCTGCCTCCACCTTCTAGCTATTGTGAATCATGCTACTGTGAATGTTGGTGTAGAGAAATATGTTCAAGTCCCTGATTTCAATTCTTTTAGAAATATGTATACATGTAAGAGTGGAATTGCTGGGTCATCCAGTACTTGCTTCCCTTTTTCAAAATCACCTTTAATGCTGTTACATTGATTCTCCCCCAATAACAGCAAACATTGGTCAATAATAGAATTGGTGATGTCCTAAGAGCCTAGTGCCTTATTATAACTCTTCTTGATTTCCATTCATTGGGACAATTATAGGCAATAGTACAAGAGATGCCTTCTCCTTATGAATAGTCCTAAATTACTTCTGCAGTTGCTCCATATCGCAGTGCAGTCCACACTGTGGTTAAGACCTCAGTCTCCAAAGGCAGACAGAGGCCAGTTCACTCTCTTGTCACCCTGGGTCAGTTACTTAAGTTCAGAGTCCCCGTTTCCTACTCTATAAAATAGAGATGATAATAGTACCTACCTCATAGAGTTGTGTTCAAAATGTTTAAATACAAAGGCTGAGAGCACAGCGCTTTGTAGACCCCCGCTACATAATGTTATTATTGCAGTAAATCCTGGGAATTGGCAAGTCACACAACATCAAAGGGACCCAAATTGTGATCCCCTTACCATTAGCTACATTCTCAAAAAGAGAGAAAAAATATATATGTTGATACTATAACCTGATCTCAAAAGTCTAACCTGAAAATCAGACTTGAAAAGGAACTATGCACTTCATCTGAGGGATACATTTTAGCAGTTCCCTTATTGTGGAGGCAGATCTTCCAAATAACCATCAATGCTTAACCTAACCAACAAAGTTGAGAAAACCCACACAAGGAGAATCTCAAAAACCCAACTGACTTCACACATGGCTCAAGGAATCAGTCCCATTTATTTACTCTTTCCTTCTGTAGAAAGGATTTCAAGTCCCGTGCAATCAAAGATCAAGGATACTGGATGTTCTCCAAGCTTTCCCAAAAAATTTCATTTCAAATTTCAAAGGTAACAATAATGAACAATGGATTGTTTTCATGAAATACTTTTATCAACATCAATCAGCCTCATAGAACTAACAAGACCATTGCATCACAATATTGTTCATGAAAGACTGTCAATGATCTACCTGTCCAACAACAGGCAAATGGTCAAGCAATTTATAATACATCCAGACCAGCAGTATAGACTCCTTTACCTTCTGAAAATTATTGAGGCTCTCAGAGAATTTTTATTTATTTAGGTTATATTTATGTATGCTGTAACAGAACATTTTTAATGAGGAAATGCTTAAAATGTAAGAATACCAATCATACATTCCATGAGCCAACAGAAGAATGATGCCATCCCATGTCACACTGCATCTGGAAAACTCCACTGTACACTTATCATGAGAGAATGAGAGTGAAAAAGCCAAATAGTATTCTAGTAGTATTATGATAATACTAATACCTCACAGACCCCCTTCAAAGAGTCTAGGGGACCGCCCCAGAGATCCCCGGACCACACTTGGAGAACCACTGATCTAACCACTCCAGTATTCTTGCCTGGAAAATCCCAGGGACGGGGGAGCCTTGTGGGCTGCCGTCTATGGGGTCGCACAGAGTCGGACACGACTGAAGCGACTTAGTAGTAGTAGTAGTAATAGTAGTAGATCTAACCAAGGGTCAGCAAACTTTTTCTATATGGACCACAGAACAAATATCCTAGGCTTTGCAGGCCATGTATTCTCTGTTGAAACTATTTGTTTCTAGCACGAAAGAAGTCATAGACTTTATATAAAGAAATGAGCATGGCTAGGCTTGAATAAAGCTTTACTTATAAAAAAAAAAACAGGCAGTGAGCCAGATTTGACCCATGGACCTTTATTGTCTGCTGACTCCTGATTCGGACAAGGGAATGCCAGGCAGATATTAAAATTAATCTGCAGGGATATTTATGCTGATAGGGAAGAAGAATCATAATAAACTTGAATAGAACAAAAAGCAGATTTAAAACCACATGTGTAGAGGATTTTAATACTTGTTAAAATATACATGCACACATACATACATACACCTTTATATAATCTTAAAATTCTAGAAGAGCAGTCTGCAACCTTTTTGGCACCACAGACTGGTTTCATGGAAGATATTTTTCCACACACAGGGTAGACGGGTGGTTTGGGGATGATTTTCATAAAGAGCACGCAACCTACACCCCCCGCATGCACAGTTCACAGTAGGGCTCACACTCCTATGAGAATCTGATGCCATGGCCAATCTGACAGAAGGTGGAGTTCAGGCGGTAAATGCAAGCGATGGGGAGTGACTCCTTCACCCACCACTCACCTCCTGCTGTGCAGCCTGGTTCCTAACAGGCCACAGATCAGTACCAGTCTGTGGCCCAGGGGTTGGGGACCCCTGTTCTAAAACATCATGCATCAAAAGCTATTAGTGATTATCTCTGGCTGTTGGTCTACAGGTGATTTTTCTTTTTGCTTATCTGTATTTTAGATAATGAATATGCATTGCTGTCATTAACAATTTTTTAAAAGGTCTTTCTTAGATAATTAAAAGAAAAGCAATATTTGGAAATTTTGACAGGTAAGGTTTATACTGATTTCCCTTAAGAAACATAACTAATTCACAGAAAATACAGCCTATTTGCTTACCAGTTGTAGTGGAAACTGTTTGGGAATCCCCTTTAGTCCCATTTGGTCCTTGTGGATATATATCAAAACGATACATGGTTCCAGGGTATAAGCCACCAATGACAATACTTTGTTCGGTGGTGGTGATGATTCGAGGTTCTCCAGCTTCATGAGGTGTGATATGTATGTCAAAGGAATGAGTGTCATTGCTGTTCCATGCTAAGCCAACTTCCCTTGTGCTGACACTTGTCACTCTAAAGTCAGAAACTGGACTGGGGGCTGTGTGAAGAAAGCAAATGACTAGATTAAGAATCTATTTCTCCAGAAGACAAGGGTGACTGAATCTCACAAAATATTTACACAGAGATTAAATGCACACTTGGTACACCTACAACACAAGCCCCTTAGGAACTCATGTTTCTAACCATCAAGAGAACAATTGGCCACAGGAGTTCAGACACCGGTTAAGTTGTACAAAGTCATTCAAAGGAAATGAGAAAAGGGGTGAGTGAATTCCCGAGGGTTCGGGGCTCAGACTCTGGAGTGGGACCTTGGCCACTGCCAGCAGTCTTATCTTGCATACAACACTTAGCCACCCAGAGTCTTTTTTTAACGATGTACAGCAGAAGGTGCTGTTGACCCCCAAAATTCATCCGCCTCCATTTTCCTTAAACATACACTCCCAGATTTTTAGCAATGTACATGACTCTTGGAGATTTAAAAAACTACATTTCCCAGCCTCCCTTGCAACTAGTCACGTGATTACTAAGTTCTGGCCAATGGGATGTGAGTATAAGAACAATATGGCTCCTAAGAAACAACCTTAAAGGGGGAAGCAGTATTTTCTCCTCTTTGTAGCTGAACTGTGGGTGTGATCCCTGGACTCAGGCTACCTGGCTCTAGAACCAACAATGTGGCAGTGGCTGCAGCCTCCTGATGCCCAGCAAGCAACTCCATACATTCCAAGAGCCAACAACTACAGCCAGGTACTGACTGTGACACTGCTGGGGCCATCCAGGGTGGGGAGTTCTGCACCCTTAGACTGGGAGTCATTTCTGGGTCCCAGCCTAGACCCTGCACCTCACATGTTATGAGCTGAATTATGTCCCCTCAAAATTCTTATATTGAAGTCCCAACCCACAGTACCTCAGAATCTGACTATACTTGGAGACAGGGTTTTTAAAGAAGTGTTTAAGGTAAAATGAGGCCATTAAGGTAGGTCCTAAATTACAACAATTAGTATCCTTATAAGAAGAAATTGGAAGGAACTATATTCAATATCCTGTGATAAGCCATAATGGAAAAGAATGTAAAAAAAGAATATAAACATGTTTAACTGAGTCACTTTGCTATACAGCAGAAATACAACATGGTAAATCAACAGTATTTCAATAAAATAAAATAAAGAGGTGACTGGGACACAGGCATGCACAGACCAAAGGACAGTCATGTGAAGACACGGGGAGAAGCTGGCCATCACAAAACCAAGAAGGCAGATCTCAGAAGAAACCAACCCTGAACCACTTGATCTCAGACTATTTGCCTCCAGACTGTGAGAGAGCAGATTTCTGCTGTTAAAGCCTCCCAATCTGCGGTGCTTGTTACAGCAGCCCTAGCAAATTAACACATCAGCCCTTCCAATGATTCTATAAACTCTCAGTTCCAAGATTAGATCCTTCTCAGCTTCAAATAGCTCATAGTCTCTCAGCCATAAAAAGGAATGAATCTGAGTCCGTTGTAGTGAGGTGAGTGAACCTAGAGCCTGTCATACAGGCTGAAGTGAAGTCAGAAAAGCAAGTGTCGTACATTAACACATGTATATGGAATCTGGAAAAACAGTACTGATGACCCTAGTAGAAAACGGACTTGTGCACACAGCGGGGGAAGGTGAGGGTGGGACAGATTGAGAAAGTAGCGCTGACATATATATACTATCGTGTGTGAAATAGTTAATGGGGAACCATCATATAACACAAGGAGCCCAGCCAGCCTGGCACCCGGGAATGGCCTAGAAGGGTGGGATGAGGGGAGGAGAGGGAGACTCAAGAGGCAAGGGATATACATATAACTACGACTAACTCTTGTCATTGTACAGCAGAAACCAACACAACACTGAAAAGCAATTTTCCACAAGTTAAAATAAAAAACAAAAACACTGCAGTGAGCTCACGGTTCCTGTTTCTTGCTCTGAGCCGCAGCTAAGACTCTACCATCCCATCCATAGCCCTGGGCTTAGCACTGGGCTGCTTTTACAGTGAGAGAGAAACAAACTCCTGTCTTGGATACTTGGGGAGTTTGTTACTCACAGTGAACCTAATCTTAACAGAGAGATTAATTTTTTTTTTTTAAGTAGAAGGTGAAGAAAAGGAAGCAGATTTCATTTACTCCACAGACCCAGTCAGAAGACATCTGTAAGAATGCCTAAGGCGCCTTGCAGGAAGCATCAGACACTGGAATAAAGCATTCTCATGAGATGAGCCCTGGGTCCAGAGCCAGGCGCCCCTGGATTCAAGTCCCTGCCCTGCCGCTTGCCAGCTCTCTGGTTTTAGGCAAATTCCTCAGCCGTGTTGGGCTGTAGGTTTTTCACCTGTAAAACAGGGGTCCTGTTTGGGGAAGAATGGATACATATATAGGTATGGCTGAGTCCCTTCGCTGCTCACCTGAAACAGTCAGAGCATTGTTAATCAGCTATACCCCAATACAAAACAAAAAGGTAAAAAATAAAATTAAATAAACAAAAACAGGGATCCTAACAGCTACCATGAAGACCCCTGCGATATATGCAAAGCTCCTGGCACAGAGTGACACCAATATCATTATGTAATATTAATACACTATATTATTACATTACTGGTAGACCATTATTGTTTTAATTATTGGACCTTCTTTGGAACAGAAAGGTTTTTATTTGCTGCCAAACACCTTATCTTTAAGAGAGACTCAAATGAGAAGGAAAAAAAAAAAGAGAGATAGCTGCATCCTGCTTCATTATTTTGTCAACATTCAAAGGACAAAGGCATGTGAATATCCGGGTTCTTTTCATCTCCACATACCAATTTGCTCCCTGTCTCCACCTTGCTAGGGTGGTTGTCACCAGCTCAGGCTGGAGCTGAGAGAGCCCAGCTGTCTGATCCCACCTCAGACACTTACAAGATGTGATACCTGCCCACAGCATCTCTCTCAGCCTGGAATTCCTCATCCATAAAATGAGGTCAATGCCAACCATGTCACAGATGTGTGAACATTAAAGGAGACGGTACAAGGAAAACGTGTCACACGAGGCTGGACGTGTGGGCAGGTCAGTCAATGGTCACCATTACAGGACTGAAAATCTTGAAGGTGGTAAGAGTCCCTGTGGATCCACACGCTGAACTGTGCGTTCCTCGAAAAAGGAACAGGGTTTGTCTCGTATCTGGGCCGGGCACACGGCCGGCAGGAAGAAAGGTTAGCAAAGCCACGAGCAGACTCACGGGTGTAAACTTGGATGAAGCCCGGCGTGCCCTCGGAACCATCCTCAAGGACAGGATACACCGTGATGTTGTACAAGGTGCCTGAGCTCAGTTCAGTGATGACGGCATGAGTCTCATTGACTGTGAGATTGAAGGAATCTGTCTCATCCACAACTTGTATCTTGTAGGTATTGACTGAAGATGACTCATTATCATTGATCTTCCAGGTCATGGTCAAGCTGGTGGCACTGATGTTCACAAATTTGATGTCAAAAACCTGACTGGAATCTGTGAAGACACAAGAGGAGTTCACCACCACCAGACAGGGAGAGAGATGCTGTCATCAAGGCATCTCATCCAAGAAACACTCAGCAATTCTTCTTCCTGTTCTACACCATTTAACACAGCAGACCCAAGTGTAGACAGGGTCCCAGCAAAAGTCAGACAGCATCTTCAGTGAAGAAACAGCCTGGCTAATTGCAACTGCATAGTTTCCCCTTCATTCTCCCTGCTAAGTTGACTAATCCTAGGGATGCAATAGATGTCTCAAACCACAACATGGACTCTACACATGCCCGTCTAAGTGCTGGGTGACCCCAAAAGGTCTCAGGCATCTATCCATCCAAGAATTAACACTATCTACACAATTAAGTAAAGATCACAGACTTTTGCACGAGGCAGGTCTGGGTTCCAAGGTGAGCTCTACTGAAGAGCCTGGTAGATCTTAGGAAAATCACTGAGCTCAGTTTCCTCATCTATAAAAAAAAAAAATCAAGATAACAACCATAACTCCAGGAAAGGAAACACGAGAGTGCTAGTCATTCATCACTTGTCCACCCCACCCTCCCAGTCCACCCTCTGTCCTCTCCCGCCTGCACTGTGTCCCCACAATGCTGACCCCGGCACCCTGCATCACTGGGGCACTCTGCCGGGTGACAGGTTCCACCAGCGAGTGAAACAGACAGGCTCCTGTGGGGCTGGAGGAGAAAGCAACTGGAGCCTTCTCCTCACCACCTCCCGTTCTGGGTCGCCAGGTCCAGCGCCAGTTTTCTGGCTGCTACTCGGTGTTCTGACCTTGGTCCTCCAGCCTCCACTCTCCTCCCCCTGTTCTATGGATCTATGACAGCCTTCCAGAATAGATATATTTGGAGGAGAGGGGGTGTTTGTTTGCTTGTTTTAGTTTTTATTGGAATATATTTGACCTATAAGGTGTTAGTTTCTGCTGTGCAGCAGAGAGACTGCCATGCAAAATAGATATCTTTTTGGATAAGATAACCCAAATTGGTCTGTATCGCCTGCAAGCAAGCCCCCGAAGGCTACAAGGCTACAGCATTCGTTTCTGAACTCACTGAGCATGGCTGTGTGCTTTTGCGTGTATTTTCCCTCGATTCCCCTTCTGTTCTGAAATTTCCTGAGCGTAGGAACCATGCATTTCTTTACACCCTCATTAGCACTGATCCAAAAAGTCTCCAAAACTGTTCAATTTACAGAGTAAGAATGCTGACAGATTCTAGGTAAAAAGCAGCAGCGTGCATGTCAGCAAGGGACACAGGAAGGTCAGTATGCCTTTCAAGTTTAGGTCAAAAAAGAAGACTCATTGTCTCTTCTCAGGGGGAAAATACTTAACCAACGTGGACAAAATGAATATCAACTTTCAAGAGAAAAACCTTACACCAGTGTGCCTCCCTGGCCAGTATGCAGAGCTATAAAAGAAAGGGCAAGGGAGCCCCTCGCATCCGCACACAGTAGCTGCTGAATATGCTGTGATGGGGTCAAGGAAAGAAGAGCCTTGGCCACAGAGCTCAGAAGAAACTCACTGGACCTGCTGTCCAAAATCTCTTCCAGAAAATTCCCTCCAACCACAAGCTGACTTATGAAGCAAGAGATAACTCAGGACCAGAATCACAGGAGACAAACTTTGCGCTAGGAAACTCTGGCTGAAGCCATTTTACAAAACTCCACATACTTGTTTTGAACTCTATAGCCTGGGGCTGTCCTTCGGCACCTTTAACAGCCTGGGGATAGACCGTGGCCTTGTACTGTGTGCCAGGCTTTAACCTGAGAAGCAAGACTTCCACGGTGTCCGGGGCCAGGGAAGTGTTAGACGACGGGCCGGCACGTTCCAGTCGGTATTTGGACCCAGGGGCCGCGGGACCCCCAGGCAAGCTGTCTGTGTTGCCGGCATCTGTTTGAAACACAAAAGGCAAAGACATGACCTGAGACTGAAGTGCATTCCTGTCTGCTTTCAGCGCCGCTGCCCTCTCCACCGAAGGATGCCACATCAGACAGTGCCCACAGCTGGGATTCTATGAACACCTGTTCCCTTTCTCCCCCAGAAAGAGATCCATGCTCCTGAAAGGAGCCTGATATTGTTAAGCAATGGTTTAGGGGTGTGTGTGTGCGTGTGTGTATTGACTGATTCATTCATTGTGTGACACACGTGGGATCTTAGTTTAACAATCAGGAACTGAACTCACGCTGCCCAGTGTTGCCAGGTGGCTTCCTAACCACTGACCTGCCGGGGAAGTCCCAGGAGCCTCATCTTTGGCAGGTATTTTGCATTGTACTTTTAGCACAGGTGTGCTAAAGTCACAAAGTTGCATCTTTGTGACCCTATGGACTGTAGCCCGCCAGGCTCCTCTGTCTATGGGATTCTCCCAGCAAGAATACCAGAGTGGGTTGCCATTTCCTTCTCCAGGGGATCTTCCCAACCCAGGGATTGAACCCAGGTCTTCTCCTGCATTGCAGGTAGACTCTACCATCTGAGCCACCAGGGAAGACCAGGTAGCACCACAGATATACGTGCTTTTCTCTCCAAAGCAGCTACTTGCATCAACCCCAACTTCTTCCAAGAACCCATCTTCTCCCACCCAACTCCAAACATGGATTTCCAGGGACAAGCCCATGATTCACACTGGGCTAAGCAGAGCCCCACTCAAGGCATTCTTTCCCTGGACCATACCCCTGCAGAGAGAGGGTAAAACAGGCAGAACTCCTGGACCAAGGTGAAGGTCGGTTAAAAGAAGCAGGAAGAGAGACCAGCGTCACCTCATCTCTTCCTTCAAGGCCTTATGGGTCAGAAGCCCACCGCTGTGACTCACCCAAGCCATTTTCTGTCGACAGGGGGCTTCCCTGGGTCTCATTTAATCCTAGAGGATACAGGGTGACCGTGTGCTGACTCCCCGGCTTCAGGTCAAAAATATTGACCGTTAAGTTTGTAGTCAACTCCTGGCTTCCTTCAAGGAGCATCCGGCAGGTGTCCGTGATGTTATCAGTCTTCCAGGTAAGAGTCACGTGCGTCACACCCACGAAGGCAGCACGCAGATCCATTACTGGATGAGGCTCTATTTGAAAAGCACAGAGTGGGCACTGATGGAACGAGATGCCTGCAGTCCCCTTCATTATGAATGACTGGGGGCACCGATGATTCAGTGGGGCCCACTACAGACACTTCCTTTATGTCAGAGTCCAGTGCAATTCTATCGCTTCACAGTGGGGAGAAAACTTACCATCATGCAGGAAAAAGGAGAAAAGGATGAACCTTAAAGCCGTAACTTTTTAGGATCAGAACTATTCTCCAAGACAGCCAACTTCTACAGTGATTTGGCACTCTTTAAATTGCCCTTTTAAACAGCAGCTTTTAATATTTGTTTTAGGTTATCAGGAAGAAGCATCCAAAATAGTGACCATCTGCTACATCTAAAAGTCTCAATTCCAGATAATACGAATATGTCATAGTACCGAGACATTTCAACTGAGACGCTCATCCCTGTATTCCAACCCCAAGGGGAATTTTCTGAAGACTTCCAATCTATACTATCCCTCTGCCATCCTTTCTGTCACTTTATTTGGCTGATTGTGACCAAAACCAAACCGCTTTGGCCAAAATGACACCCATATCCTTCAGTCTTGAGATGAGAGTATGGAAATTCAGAACGGCAAGGTGACTTGCTCAAGAACGCACAGCATACTTGGAGCATCGGGGAACTAGAGCCCAGGGCTCTAGCTTTAAGCATGGGGTCGCAAAGAGTCAAACATGACTTAGAAACTAGACAGTAACCGCAGCAACAGCACTGCAGACGAAGCCACAACCCTGCTTGAGGAGGCTCAACTCAAAGACACTGGCACGGATGCCCATCAGGCCCCATCCAGCTCTAGGCCAGCTAATCCATTCTACGACTTTATTCTTCATGTCAAACCATATCTGAGGCCAAGATTTCTAAACTGGGTCATGCAGTTGTCTTTTTTAAAGAAACGGAATGTGAATAAACCAGCTAGCTCAGTGATCTGGGTGGCCGCTATGGACACCGCTGTACCACAGTGCTCTGGAACCAGGCTCCTGGGTTCCCTCCACATGGTGCTCAATGACCCCAGGAGCGCAGAAGAAACTTAGCTTCTCAGAGTTACAGATTCCTCCTCTGTAGCCCTCAGGGTTACTGTGAGGGCACTCTGATGTATTAGGGGCAGCTAAGCACATTGAAAAGACTCAATTGGGAAAGACCCTGATGATAGGAAAGATTGAAGGCAGGAGGAGAAGGGGGTGACAGAGGATGAGATGGTTGGATGGCATCACCGACTCAATGGACATGAATTTGAGCAAACGCTGGGAGCTAGTAGTGAAGGATGGGGAAGCCTGGCGTGCTGCAGTCCATGGGGTCGCAAAGAGTCGGACACGACTGAGCGACTGAACTGATCTGAAGCACATAGTACATGCTCAGTAAACAGCAGCTGATGAACACAGCCTTGGCCTCGGGGGCCTTAAGCTGGAGTGAGGAGCCTCAGCCCCTGAGCTGGGTGCTTCGGGTCACCTGGTCACCTCCCCGTTCCTATAGGCACCAATTCTGTGTCACCTTGTCCCATTACCAACTCTAAATTCTGCTTTCTTCTTCCTCCCCCGTTCCCTTCCATCTCCTCCGCCCTGTCCTCCTTTTCCTGTCTCTCTCACAATACGGTGAGGCTTTCCTGCTTTCTCCTCCTCCTCCGTCCCTTCCATCTCCTCCGCCCTGTCCTTCTTTTCCTGTCTCTCTCACAATACGGTGAGGCTTTCCTGCTTTCTCCTCCTCCTCCGTCCCTTCCATCTCCTCCGCCCTGTCCTTCTTTTCCTGTCTCTCTCACAATACGGTGAGGCTTTCCTGCAGGTTTTGTTTTCTCTAAAACTGTGCTCTGAGGACCTCCAGGAGTTTTTGAAGGTGCCTGTGACATTGCATCCCTGTAGCTCCTCTTTCTCCAGTTCTTTGCAGTTTCTGGGCACCTGGGCAACGTTTTATTTACAGAAATAATTTCCTGGCTTGGAGAAAAGCCATGTTCAAAACCACTGGTCTAGCACTGGCTTGCTTTGTGTGCGGAAGCTGCTATGCCAGGTGGTCACTTCAAGCCCCGGGCTCGAGAGGTCAGCTTCCCGTGGCTCCCACAAGCCAATGACATCACCGCCCCTCCAGATCAGAAAACCAACACAGGACCTCTTTTTTTGAATTCTGTATTTTTCTGAGCTTAAAAAAAAGGCATCTCAACTCTTTTTTATGCTTTTGGTTCTTTTCAGCTTTAAAAAAAAAAAAAAGCTGTTATTTGCAGTTATAACTGGTGGTTCAGGGTACTGATACCTAAGCTAAATAAAAATCTAAGCTTAATCCAATGTCACTGGGCTCTTATTGCATTTGAAGCATATACTCCTCTATAAAGTATCCAAATTTTCATGCCCAAAAGAAGCTTCTGGGAATACAAACACAGCATCAACTTTCCTGGGGAGCTTATCAACAGCATCAAGACACATTTCTAACAGGGTCCCTGTTCACAAGTCTTAGCAGAAAAGTAAGTATTCACCAATAATAATGAGAGATTTTTTAAAAACCAAACAGTTGGAAGCAGTTAAAATATCCCAAAACACACAGGACCTTAGTATTAAATGATCCTGCCACCTGAACTCCTGGGCATGAAACCACACAGAATCTTCCCTCATCTTCCAGAGTCAACAAAAATCAATCTCTTTCCAACAGGCAACTTGAATGGGCAAGGCTCTAGGGTACAGGATGAGAAGGACAGTTCATGATCCGCCCTGGGAGCCACTCATCTTACCTACTGTGGTATCTCCTGAAGTCCCATTGCTTCCTGGACCCGAATCCGTGCTGTTATCACCTGTCTGATTTGCAAAGCTCGTGTGCAGATTCTCATTCGTACTCTTTATGCCACCCATGGAATCAGAAGCAGTTGTGTTGTTTTTCCAAGTTGCAGTCACACTGGATGGACTGGTGGTAACTGCTTTCACAGGACTGGATTCTATTTTAATGTTGTTTCCAAAAAAAAGGACAGAAAAAAATTATTTTTCAAAAAGAAATGTAAGAGTAAAGGCTGTTCTGTATGTCTACTTTCCAGAAGTGAGTTTTGCAACTATAAAATTTCATTTCTCTTTATTTGCCTCCTGGACTTCCCTCCAACAAAATACATTTAGATTTCCATGTATTTAGATAGATAGATATATATACATACATGCATACATGTGTGTATATAATACATACACATGTGTCAGTGAAACAGAAGGCTACCAAATAAAGATAAAAACAAGCATGGACCTAGATAATCACACTGAATGAAGAAAGTCAGACAGAGGAAAAATACTGTATGACATCCCTTATGTGTGGAATCTACAAAACAGAAAGAGATCCACAGACCTGGAGGACACACTTATGGTTGGCAGGGAAAGGAATGGGGAAAAGGGATAGTTGAGGGGGTTAGGATGGACACATACACAGGATGTATTTAAAAGGAATAACCAATAAGGACCCACTGTGCAGCATAGGGAACTCTGCTCAATGTTAAGTGGTGGCTTGGATGGGAGGGGAGTTTGGGGGAGAACAGATACATGGCTGAGTCTCTTTGCTGTTCACCTGAAATTGTCACAACATTGTTTGTTAATCAAAGATATACCCCAGTACAAAATAAAAAGGTTTTTTAAAAGATAAAAATAATAGAGTTTGGCCTTGCTGGCTACAACTTCAACATGGAGTTATATCTGTACAGACCTGAGATGCTAAATGCATCCATCCCCGATGTTCAGAAAACGCTGCGTATGGAGAGGAGTGTACACTACATGGTCCCCAGGACCCTGCCAAGGTGCCGTGCACACATCCTCCCACGTATGCTTCGTAACAATGTCATGAAGGAGGCTATGGCACCATTTTAAGAAGGAAAAAACTGTGTTAAGACCTAAACGTTGTGCGTGTGATAGCCTTTTTTCCAAACTCAGATCTTAGGAGGAAGCGCCACAGCTCTCTGGCATAAAGATGGCACAGAACAGAAGAGCATAAAGAAGAAAGGGTCAGCCTTGGAATCCAAGCTTGGAGGTAAGGACCTGTTCTGCCCCTTAGCTGTGTGACCTAGAAGTAACCCCTGAAAATATCTCAGTCTCGGTTTCCTCTGCTGACAGCTCAAGAATGTTATATTTAAACATAAAGGATTATCATTAAGACACCATGACATTGTAAACACCATCACTAAATTTGGACATTCAAAAGTCAGGGCTCAGAGTCCAATCCTGCCAGTCACTGGCATGAGATTTTACTGAGAGTAAAATTCACCGCTCTGAACATTACTTCCTCCTCTGTCAAATTGCAGATGTATGGGATCTTAACACAATGGAAGCCATGCTGGTTACTAACAGGAATTAAAACTTCAAGATGGGTGTATCCTAATTACAGCCTAGATGGAGGAGCAACAACTCGAAACAGAAGCGTAAGCACAAGCAGTAAGGCCTTTCTCAAGGACCCAGGGCTGGATCCGAGGAGAATAAAGGGGGTACAGGCAACACCATCTCTGCATGGACGTGCCCTTCAAATGACAGCACGGGGGGCGTGCCCCATCGGGAGCCAGGGAGACGCAAACATCGACCCAATGGAAGAAGAAGGGCAGGAGAGGAAACAAGAGAAAGGGACCAGGCACAGAAAAATCTAGTGGCCCTCACTTCAATAAACTGCAGGTTAGGAAGCCCCTCCAGACATGAAGCTCCTCTGTATCACGTAACCACTCACAGCGTCAGAGCAGCATTTTCGCAGGTTATCACTGTGATGCCATTTGCAGTCAGTGATGATGATGGCGAGGAGGAGAATGATAAAACAGCGGGCACGGCTACAGCGCGGAGGCAGCAAGAACAGCCGCAGTCCTATTCTGGGTGCTGGCCGGGTCCCAAGGACCAAGCCACGGTGCTGTGCACACATTTTCCCACATGTGCGTCATAACAACTTCACGAAGGAGGCGACGGCACCATTTTAAGAAGGCAAAGAACTGTGTTAAGACCTCAATTTTGATTCGCATAAGGATTCTGGGAAGATTTTAGAAAAGCAAGTTCTTTTTTTTTTTTCCTTTTGGCCGTGCCACATGGCATGTGGAACCTTAGGTTCCCGGACCAGGGATCAAACTTGTGCCCTCTACAGTAGAAGTGTGGAGTCCTAACCACTGGACCGCCAGGGAATTCCTGAAAAGCAAGTCCTGAACTTTCAATAGTTCAGCAAAGTACATCTTAAAATATCTTTTAAAAATATGTGTGTATATGTATGTATTTCTGGTGATAAAGATGAAGAATCTGAGATCTAAGAGGATCAATGAGGGACTTACCCAGTGGTCCAGTGGTCAAGACTCTGGGCTCCCATGGCAGGGGCCACAGGTTCGATTCCTGGCTGGAAGGGCCAGGGGCTTCCCTGGTGGTTTAGTGGTAAAGACTCCACCTGCTAATGCAGGAGACGCCAGTTCGATTCCTAGGTTCCCTTCAAGCCCAACCAACCTCAATAAATTACTTAGCATTTCTTTTAGGGACTTCCCTGGTGGCTCAGATGGTAAAAAGCGTCTGCCTACAATGCAGGAGACCCAGGTTCGATCGCTGGGTCCGGAAGATCTCCTGGAGAAGGAAATGGCAACCCACTCCAGTATTCTTGCCTGGAGAATCCCATGGACGGAGGAGCCTGGTGGGCTACAGTCCATGGGGTCGCAAAGAGTCGGACACAACTGAGCAACTTCACTTTCACTTTCTTGAGGAACTAAGATCCCACAGGCTGTGTGGTGAGGGCAAAAACATAAATCAATAAACTAAGAGGAAAACTAGCCCTGGATCACATAGTGAGACAGTGACAGATCCAGGAAGCAAAGCTGGGACTCTGATTTTCAGTCTGGGCTCTTAACCACGACACCACTGGAGTGCTGCTCAGAGAGCAGACAGAAAGACAAGTGTTAAAACAGCTCCCAGGGGAGCCAGGCTACGAGGCCAAGAATAGGGAGCAAAGAGATATAGGTAGTTGCATTCTACTATTGAAGCCTAGATGAAGTGATCTTGAATATAGTGCACATATGAAGATATTGGCATTCTCCAAAACCCACAACCTACCCCAAAGGTCTTGCTCACGTGTTTGCACTTTTTGGCAGCAGGTACATTTTAGGAATCAGTGAACAAAAATGGACTGGAATGGACGAATTTAACTCAGATGACCATTATACCTACTACTGTGGGCAAGAATCTCTTAGAAGAAATGGAATAGCCATCATAGTCAACAAAAGAGTCCAAAATGCAGTACTTGGATGCAATCTCAAAAACGACAGAATGATCTCTCTTCATTTCCAAGGCAAACCATTCAATATCACAGTAATCCAAGTCTATGCCCCAACCAGTAATGCTAAAGAAGCTGAAGTTGAATGGTTCAATGAAGACCTACAAGACTTTCCAGAACTAACACCCCAAAAAAGTGTCTTTTTCATTATAGGGGACTGGAATGCAAAAGTAGGAAGTCAAGAGATACCTGGAGTAACAGGCAAATTTGGCCTTGGAGTACAAAATGAAGCAGGGCAAAGGCTAATAGAGCTTTGCCAAGAGAACACACTGGTCATAGCAAACACCCTCTTCTGAAAACACAAGAGAACTCTCTACACATGGACATCACCAGATGGTCAATACTGAAATCAGAGTGAATATATTCTTTGCAGCCAAAGATGGAGAAGTTCTATACAGTCAGCAAAAATAAGACCGGGAGTTGACTATGGTGCAGATCATGAGCTCCTTATTGCTAAATTCAAACTTAAATTGAAGAAAGTAGGGAAAACCACTAGACCATTCAAGTATGACCTAAATCAAATCCCTTATGATTATACAGTGGAAGTGACAAATAGATTCAAGGGATTAGATCTGATACACAGAGTCCCTGAAGAACTTTGGATGGAGGTTTGTGACACTGTACAGGAGGCAGCCAAGAAAAAGAAATGCAAAAAGGCAAAATGGTTGTCTGAGGAGGCCTTACAAATAGCTGAGAAAAGAAGAGAAGCTAAAGGCAAAGGAGAAAGGGAAAGATATACCCATTTGAATGCAGAGTTCCAAAGAATAGCAATGAGAGGTAAGAAAGCCTTCCTCAGCGATCAATGCAAAGAAATAGAGGAAAACATTACAATGGAAAAGACTAGAGATCTCTTCAAGAAAATTAGAGATACCAAGGGAACGTTTCATGCAAAGATGGGCTCAATAAAGGACAGAAATGGTATGGACCTAACAGAGGCAGAAGATATTAAGAAGAGGTGGCAAGAATACACAGAACTGTACCAAAAAAATCTTCACGACCCAGATAATCACGATGGTGTGATCACTCACCTAGAGCCAGACATCCTGGAATGTGAAGTCAAGTGGGCCTTCAGAAGCATCACTATGAACAAGGCTAGTGGATGTGATAGAATTCCATTTGAGCTATTTCAAATCCTAAAAGATGACACTGTTAAAGTGCTGCACTCAACATGCCAGCAAATTTGGAAAACTCAGCAGTGGCCACAGGACTGGAAAAGGTCAGTTTTCATTCCAATCCCAAAGAAAGGCAATGCCAAAGAATGCTCAAACTACCACACAATTGCACTCATTTCACACACTAGTAAAACAGTGCTTAAAATTCTCCAAGCCAGGCTTCAGCAGTACATGAACCGTGAAATTCCAGATGTTCAAGCTGGATTTAGAAAAGGCAGAGGAACCAGAGATCAAATTGCCGACATCCACTGGATCATTGAAACAACACAAGAGTTCCAGAAAAACATCTACTTCTGCTTTATTGACTACGCCAAAGCCTTTGACTGTGTGGATCACAACAAACTGTGGAAAATTCTTGAAGAGATGGGAATACGAGACCACCTTACCTGCCTCCTGAGAAATTTAAATGCAGGTCTAGAAACAACAGTTAAAAATGGACATGGAACAACAAATCAGTTCCAAACTGGGAAAGGAATAGGTCAAGGCTGTATGTTGTCACCCTGCTTATTTAACTTATATGCAGAGTACATGATGAGAAATGCCAGCCTGCATGAAGCACAAGCTGGAATCAAGATTGCTCAGATACGCAGATGACACCACCCTTACGGCAAAAAGTGAAAAAGAATTAAAGAGCCTCTTGATGAAAGTGAAAGAGGAAAATGAAAAAGCTGGCTTAAAACTCAACATTCAGAAAACTAAGATCATGACATCTGGTCCCATCACTTCATGCCAATAGATGGGGAAACAGTGGAAACACTGACAGACTTTATTTTCTTGGGCACCAAATTCACTGAAGAAGGTGACTGCAGCCATGAAATTAAAAGACGCTTACTCCTTGGAAGGAAAGTTATGACTAACCTAGACAGCATATTAAAAAGCAGAGACATTACTTTGCCAACAAAGGTTCATATAGTCAAAGCTATGGTTTTTCCAGTAGTCATGTATGGATGTGGGAGTTGGACTATAAAGAAAGCTGAGTGCCAAAGAATTGATGCTTTTGAACTGTGGTGTTGGAGAAGACTCTTGAGAGTCCCTTGGACTGCAAGGAGATCCAACCAGTCCATCCTAAAGGAAGTCAGTCCTGAATATTCATTGGAAGGACTGACGCTGAAGCTGAAACTCCAATACTTTGGCCACCTGATGGGAAGAACTGACTCATTTGAAAAGACCCTGATGCTGGGAAATATTGAAGGTGGGAGGAGAAGGGGACGACAGAGGATGAGATGGTTGGATGGCATCACCGACTCAATGGACATGAGTTTGAGCAAGCTCCAGGAGTTGGTGACGGACAGGAAACGGGGCGTGCTATGGTCCATGGGATCACAAAGAGTCAGACACAACTGAGCGACTGAACTGACTGGAGCCATTTTAAAGGGTGAATAGATAGTGCATACCAGGATCCAGGGGTGAAAATGTCCTACTGTCCGCCTGAGTAAACTGGCCATTCGAATGCATTACAGTTGTTACAAGGTTTTCTGGGGCTGCGGTCCATGGACTCTTACTGGCTACAGATGAGAATGTAGTCACATTGCAGCTGGTGCCTAGAACACAGGAAAGAAGAACAAAATGCAAGCTAATAAAACAGCACCCCCCACCACCACCACATACAGGCCATTCAACAGACTTTTAACTATAATTTTTTAAATGTATCACAGTTCTTTCATCTCCCCTCCCCCACCTTCCAATATGGCCTCTACACACACATATTTTCTTTTGCACCAGTGATTTGAGCCTATGCAAGGAACCTACCAGCTTATTTACCAAACTGATTAACAAGGAAGAGAAAGCAATTACAGAACTCTTCCTATTGTTTGCACAGGCTTTGCATAATTACTGTTATTAAGTGAGATTCTCTTTATTAGAAGGTTTCAGCAAGGCTGCGCCCTTTGCATGACACTGTAAGAATATTCTAAGAATTTTATCTCTATGGTTCACAGGCTGAGATTTTACCAACCGGCAAGGGGCGGGGGGGAAGTAGTCCTTGAATTTTGATAACAGACAAAAGCCACCTATTTTTATTTTTCAAAGAGGTACATTTAAAAATTACTAAATATTATTCATTTTATTTCTTATAGAAGTGAATAATGATCAAAAAATTAGTGAGGACATAACCCCAGAGTAAATAATGCTTTCAACTAAATATGTTAAGTTCCATTAAAAATTTACTATAGCAACCCCATTTTTCTCATTTTACTATAGACCAGGGAGGACTTCAATGGATCAGGAACTAATTAGCAACTGAGACTCAGCACAGTTGAAGCACAATATACAGGAGGCTACGTCTGGTTTTCCAAAGATCATACAAAACCTGTACATCATTTAAAAAATCATGGGGTGATGCAGCAACACAAGAAAATACTTACAGGCTAACAGTGCATGAAATAAATATACATCATACTGCATTATGAAAACTAAGTTGTCTTTAAAAAAAAAATCATCCACAAATGTAGGGTAGGAAAAAAAAAATCACAGGAAAAAAAATTGTATTTGTCAGGGTTGCACAACTGATAAAATTTTTTCTTTCATTTGCTGTTTCCACCCTTACCCCACTTCCAAAGAAATATTGGAACTAAGCGAGTTTTAGCAAATTATCATGTTCTGTGATTTCTCACTGTCCTGTTAATATTGATGCGTCCAGTAGGGGGCAGTAGCGAACAACACAAGCGCAGAGTGGGAAGTGGTACTTACTACAGTTATCTGCGCACAGGATCTGTAACAGAAAAAGAAAACGGAAGTCAGTAGATTGCTTCAGCCTGGGCAAACTGCAAATCAGAAATAAAGCAGATGAAAATTTAATGACTGGGGTGAGGTGTTAAGAAATGCATTAGGCAAAGGCCTGCCGGCCAGGGTTAGGGCATGAGGCCACTGAATGTGAGAATCCAGGGTAAGCGCATCCATCTGCAAACAATGGATGAACTCAGTTACAGGGAGACCAAACGGCTGTTGGCTGTCCAGCGTTTCTTCCCCCGGAAACACTCAATAAGAGCAACTCCCCAGGTCCGCGCTCCTTCCCATCACTACGCTGCACTTTGAGGCAAAAGGACATCGCAACAGGAGTTGAGATTCTCTGGACCAAAAGAAAGCAAGCAGGGCCATCCCCACCCCCATCGCCCCTTCCCCAGAGCCACTTTGGGTCGAGGAACGGAGGATATGAAGAGAGACGTGTGGCACCAGAAATCCACCGCGTTAGAGATGTTCATTGTGCAAAAGTTCATCTTCTATCAGGAGGTGGCAGGAATCTTTTTAAAAATCATTCGGCAAACGGCTTTGTGAAGAATAAATGTTTGAACCAGAGGGTGTCTCCATCTGCCATCTGTAAAGATCCCTGAGGATTCTCAAAGATATTTATCAAGCCCCTATTATTTCCCCACATTTAAAAAGCCTAAAAAAAATTCAAGATTGTTTAATCTGTTGTTTAGTAAAATCACATCTTTCTTGTTAATGGGATATTTCCAATTACGGCCCTTGTAAAGTGGAAAATAATCAAAAGAGACTCCAGTGGAAAAAATGTCCTCAAACCTCCCATCACACTTAGAATAAAATGCAAACTCTTAACCACAGGTTCCCTCTGTTATCACCTCTCATGCCCTTTGCAATGTTCTTGAAGCTGGTTCTCCGCAGGAGCCTTTATGCACTGATTCCCTTCTCCAAAAACACTGCCCTCACCCCCTACCCCGCCATCCAGACCTTCCCAGATGGTGCCACCAGCCGATGGAAATGAGCCCCATTCACACTGCTTGACTGGTGCGTTTTCTCCCAGCCTTCACCTCAATCATCGTCAGTCTCCTCCGACTGAAATGCACACTCCAGGAGAACAGAAACTGCGTCTGTGCCCACGCCTAGAATATTACACACAGTAGGCACTCAATACGTGTCACGGAAGGAAAGAATGAGCCTCTCATTTTGCAGAGGAGCCAACCTCTAAGGCCCAGTGAAGGAAAAGATTTCCCCAAAGTTCAACAGCAAGGACAAGGCCAAAGCCGGTCAGGTCCCAGGAGCCCGATTACTCAGCCCCATATTCCTCCCACTTATCCCACAAGTTTGCACTTATCAAATGAAGAAAACAAGAACGTTTGTTCTCGTCTCATGAGATAGGTGGTCAGAAGGGGTCCTAGCCCCAGCCCTGTCTCCCAGGGACCCAGGCACCAGTACTCAAAGGAATCCAGCACTCCTCCCCTCCTCACTCCCTGCCAACCTGCGGGATGGGGTGCCAGGGGGCGGAGGGGGGAGGCAAGGGGTGGGCGAGCCCTGTTGACTTCCCTTCCTGCTCACACACCACTCTCATACTTTCCATTTCCACCGCCGCCATGTACCCTTCAGCCCGCCTCATCTCAGGCCTCAGCGTTTCCAGCTCACCGTCCTCCCTCCAGCCCTCGCCCTCACTCTATGCTCTGCATCCCACATCATCCAGGATGGACCACACGAGGGAGAAAAAGGAGGAATAGGTCACTAGGTAAGCAGCACAGGGCAGTAAACTTTTTTTTTTTGCTCCCGCGTTGGAAACCATTAAACTACATCACCTTGTGACCCTAGGATGGCACGTCCCAGCCCTTTACAATGTTACTCTCTCTCTGCCTGGGCATCTGTGTGCTGTGTCCTCACCTGGAAGCCATGCAACCATCCATCCATCCCACCAAATATTGCCTAAAGCAATAAAGATCTGGGCCCTGTCTTCAAACTATTTACAGAAAAGTAAGGGAAATGAGACACAACTGTAAATCAGCCCGTCAAGGTAGAAAGTACTGACATTTAACAAGCAACTCTTGAGCGCCTGTGTGTGCCAAGTGCTGGGCTAAAACCTCAGAACTAAAGCAGACAGGCCCCGAGTCACGGGGGCCATGGTGGAGCGAGGGAGGGAGGGGGACAGATGGAGTGTGCCCTGGGGTTGGTACCACCTGCCAAGGGAAGTCAAGGGGGCGCACAGAAAGGGGAAGAGTGTCTGTGCATGTCAATCTGGGTCCTCTGCAGTCCAAGACTCGGCAAACACTGACTGGCTGCTGGTCACAACACAGGATAACGTGTCAAAGAGCTCTGAGTTCTACAGATGAAATTCCCAGAATCAGTCATGGCCAAACACAAGTTTCCCAAGATTAGAATCGTGCTTTGACTCTGCATTCTCAAAGCCCTTGGCCCAATACGCACAGAGCGCTTTCAGATACTAACTCATTCCCTCTTCCAAACTGCCCTAAATGGGAGGCTCAGGTCCCTACTGAGCCATAGCACCAGGGTCTGAACCCAGGCAGTCTGACTCCAGTCTGTCCTAAACCACTAGCTTCCAACATAAAGCAACTGGCAAGAAATGTACTAGAACTAAGGGAAGGTTTAAACATTAACTTCAAAAGATATTCTCAATGTGCCTCTTTAACAGAGCCAGGTACAGTTTCTCCTGGCAACCCTCCCAAAGAAGACCTTATACGCCAGGTGTACACACCAGCTGGCATCTCTTCGAGGCTCATGATGAAACAGTAGCTAGAGTGACGTCACCCTAGCTCACGTGGCTTCACATCTTTCCTGGCTTCATTCCCTCATCTTGACCTCAATGGGCCTTGACTTCCCAAATGAAGCATCAGCAGCTTAGTCCTTGCCTTAGGACTCAGGGAATCTAAAGGATGCAAACTAAAACGAAGGACAAGGGTAGGGTACCTAAGAGAAATCTGCAAGGAGTCTCTTGGGGGAATACTTCTTCTCTAATAAAAAGGAAATTCATGGAAGGAAATACCATCCTGCTTTGCTGGACTTCAGCAGATCTGCCCATGATGCCTGGCGCTTCTGCGGCCACTGTGTGACAAGGAAGGAAGAACTCACCCACCAGCTGAGGATGGCTGATGTGGAAAGAGAGAAAACACTTGGATCCTTCTTGCACTTCCAAATCAAGCAATTCTAGATTCTACTTCCAGACTTCTTGGCTGGGGAGATGTAATACCCCATTTAATTTAACTACTTTTGTTTGGGTTGTCTAAGGTTTGCAACCAAAAGAACACTACTTGGAACACTAGTTGACACTATAATGAGCACAAAGCTAGATGACTAATTTTCACAGTAACCTTCATTTTTATAGATAAAGAAAGTGAAAAGTCAGTGACCTGTCATCCAGGGCTACCGAGCTGGTCAGTGAGAGGCAGACACAGGAGGCCAGTTAGGTCTGCCAGGCCCCCAAACTCTTCCAGTGACCACAGGGCAAAAAGACCCTTGCAAACAACACCCCACAAGGTGCATGGCCTGGGGGACACCTTATGAGTACTTTTTAAAAGAATACAACAGAAAGGGCTTCCCCGTTGGCTTAGCGGATAAAGAATTCACCTGCAATGCAGGAGGCGCAGGAGATGCGGTCTAATCCCTGGTTGCAAAGATGCCCTGGAGAAGGAAATGGCAACCTCCTCCAGTCTTCTTGCCTGGGAAATTCCATGGACGGAGGAGCCTAGCGGGCTACAGTCCAAAGGGTGACAAAGAGTCGGACACAACAGAGCGCAGTCCCTCTCATTCCAGTCATTCAATCAACAGAAAGCTCACCTTTCTAAACTTAGAGCACAGCTGTGCCTGGGGTGAGATGGGAAAAAGCCAGTTTCCACAGATTCCTACACTGAGCACCAGAGTTAACTGCAGAAAAGGGAAGTGGGGACAACTTTCCAGCAGTGACAACTAAGCATGGTGACGAGAATGACTGCAGCTCCTTCCCCTTCTAAGGGGACACCCGGAGGCACCAGTGGTCGCTCGTCAGGAAGGACTGCATAGAAACCGCCCTGCCTGCAAGTTGCTGTTCTTAGTTACTAAGTCATGTCCGACTCTCTGTGACCCACAAACTGCAGCACGCCAGGCTTCCATATTCTTCACTATGGAGTTTGCTCAAACGCATGTCCACTGAGTCAGTGATGCTCTCTAACCAAGTCATCCTCTGTCGCCCCCTTCTCCTCCTGCCCTCAGTCTTTCCTAGCATCAGGGTGTTTTCCAAAGAGTTGACTCTTTGTATCAGATGCCCAAAGTATTGAAGCTTTAGCGTCAGTCCTTCCAGTGGATATTCAGGGTTGAATTTCTTTAGGATTGACTGGTTGGATCCCCTTGCAGTTCAAGGAACTCTCAAGATTCTCCTCCAGCATCACAATTTGAAAGAATCAATTCTTCAGCCTTCTTTATGGTCTAACTTGCACATCTGTACATGACTACTGGAAAAACCATAGCTTTGACTAGACAGACCTTTGTCAGCAAAGTGATGTCTCTGCTTTTTAATATGCTATCTAGGTATATTAAGTCATAGCTTGTCTTCCAAGGAAAGCATCTTTTAATTTCATGGCTGCAGTCACCTTCCACAGTGATTTTGGAGCCCAAGAAAATAAACTCTGTCACTGCTTCCACTTTTTCCCATTTCATTTGCCATGAAGTGATGGAATCGGGTTCCATGATCTTAGTTTTTTGAATGCTGAGTTTTAAGTCAGTTTTTTTCACTCTCCTCTTTCACCCTCATCAAGAGGCTCTTTAGTTCCTCTTTACTTTCTGCCACTAGAGTGGTATCATCTGCATATCTGAGGTTGTTGATATTTCTCCCGGCAATCTTGATTCCAACTTGTGCTTCATCCAGCCTGAAATTTTGCATGATGTACTCTGCATAGAAGTTAAATAATCAGGGAGATAGTACACAGTCTTGACATACTCCTTTCCCAATTTTGAACCAATTCATTGTTTCATGTCCAGTTATAATTGTTGCTTCTTGGCCTGCATACAGCTTTCTCAGGAGGCAGGTAAGGTAGGCATTGCCATCTCTTTAAGAATTTTCCACAGTTTGTCGTGATCCATACAGTCAAAGGCTTTAGCATAGTCAAGGAAGCAGAAATAGATGTTTTTATGGAATTCCCTTGATTTTTCTACGATCCAATGGATGTTGGCAGTTTGATATCTGGTTCCTCTGCCTTTTCTAAATTCAGCTTGTACACCTGGAAGTTCTTGGTTCACATACTGTGGAAGGCTAATTTGAAGAATTTTGAGCATTACCTTGCTAGCATGTGGTAGTTTGAACATTCTTTGGCCTTGCCTTTCTTTGAGACTGGAATGAAAACTGACTTTTTCCAGTCCTGTAGCCACTGGTGAGGTTTCCAAATTCGCTGGCATGGTGAATGCAGCACTTTCAAAGCATCATCTTTTAGGAATTGAAAGAGCTCCACTGGAATCACATCACCTCCACTAGCTTTGTTTGTAGTATGCTTCCTAAGGCCCACTTCACTTCACACTCCAGGATGTCTGGCTCTAGGTGAGTGACCACACCATCGTAGTTATCTGGGTCACTAAGACCTTTTTTGTATAGTTCTGTAGATTTTTGCAACTTCTTAATCTCTTCTGCTTCTGATAGGTCCATACTATTTCTGTCCTTTATTGTGTCCATTCTTGCATGAAATGTTCCCTTGGTATCTCTAATTTTCTTGAAGAGATCTCTAGTCTTTCTCATTGTACTGTTTTCCTCTATTTCTTACGTTTTCCACCTAAGAAGGCTTTCTGATCTCTCCTTGCTATTCTCTGGAACTCTGCATTCGGTTTGATATATCTTTCCCTTTCTCCTTTGCCTTTTGATTCTCTTCTTTTCTCAGCTATTTGTAAGGCCTCCTCAGACAACCATTTCACCTTTCTCATTTCTTTTTCTTTGGAATGGTTTTGGACACTGCTTCCTGTGCAATGTTACAAACCTCCATCCATAGTTCTTTAGGCACTTTGTCTACCAGACCTAATCTCTTGAATCTCGTGGTCACCTGCACTGTAAAATCATGAGGGACTTGATTCAGGTCATACCTGAATGGCCCTCACCCAGAGCTCCAATTCCAGGTAGGGAAAGAAGCAAGCATTCCAGAGGCTCCATCTCATTTAACCCTCACACGAGTCTGTGAAAAAGGAATGAGCATTCCCATTGTGCAGATGAGAACACTGAGGCCAGAGAATGCCTTAGGTCACAGAGCTCAGAAATTCCCTGGCTGGCTGTTACGAACTTTCCCCAGGCACTGGAGTGAGAAGTGCTTCACGGTGAAGAAAAAAAGGCACTTTCCACTTGCTACCTTCCTCTGGGAAGAAATTAAACCAGATAAAGTGTGTTGAGCCAGCCCACGAGCGAGGGGCACCTCTTGCTCCCAGTCTTCTCCCTCCTGGCTTAAGGAGATCCAGCAGGGAGTGATGAATGAGCCCACCCTGTGGCAAGGACTCAGGGGACACCAGAAGTCACAGTCCCGGTGCTCAAACAGAAAAGGGGGCAGTGTTTGCATAAAAGACATTGGGGGTTAACAGCCACACCACTCTCAATAGCTTGAAGGTGGAGACAACCCACCATCCACTGGCAGATGAGCGGAATGTGTATACATGTGCAAGGGACACTGTTCAGCCTTAAGAAGGAAGGAAACTCTGATTTATGCTACAATGAGGATGGATGCAAAAACATGACACCAAATGAAGAAGTCAGACACAGAAGCAAACAGACTGTGGTTCCATTTATACAAAATGTCCAGAAGAGGGAAATCCACAGAAACAGAAGGCAGAACTAGCGGTTGCCAGGGGACAGAAGATGGGAAGGGAGAGTGACTGTTCACAGGTACTGGCTTTTCTGTGGGTGGACAAAAATGTTCTGAAACCATAATCGATGGAGTGGTGGTTACACAACATGGTCAGTGTACTAAATGTCACTGAACTGCACACCTTATAATGGCTAATTTTATGTTATGTGAATATCACCCCAATTAAAAAAAAAAAAAGGCAGTGAGTAGGTGACTATCATCAAGCTGAGCCGCTGGGAAGGAAGAGTTAAAGGTGGCTTCTAGCAGGACGAGGGTGGGGGAGGGAGGAGAAAACGAAGGTAAAATAGGAAGGTTTTGAAAGGTGGATTTGGACAGTTGGAAAAGGGGGAATGAACCTCCCTGAACCAGACATTAGATAGCATGAGCTAGGCAGGGCTTCCCAGGTGGCGCTAGTGGTAAAGAACCCACCTGCCAATCCAGGAGACCTGAGAGATGCAGGGTCAATCCCTGGGTCAGGAAGATCCCTGGAGGAGGGCATGGCAGCCCACTCCAGTATTCTTGCCTGGAGAATCCCATGGACAGAGGAGCCTGGCAGGCTACAGTCCATGGGGTCGCAAAGAGTCAGAAATGACCAAAGGAACTTAGCACGCACGCCATGCACACCTTGATCTGGCACTGCTAACCTCCAGAATCAGGAGAAAATAAAAAAGAAAACATGAGGTGAAGCGTCTGATCAGAAGCACAGTGGGGACCTCCACTTCCAGATGCATTCTGAGGATAAAAAGGAAGGAACTCAAGTTTACTGAGCGGCCACAGCATGCCAGGCACTGAGCTGGGCTTGCTGTGACCTTTGTCCGAGCCCAGACCCATGGAATCTTGGTTAAGAGCCAGGGCTCTGGAACCAGACCAACCACCTGGGTGAAGTCATTCAGGGCCACCGCTTACTGGCAGTGTGACTTTGGGCAGGTAGCTTAACCTCTCTGTCCCTTGGTCCACATCTATGAACAGGGATGAAATGAAATAAAACGATCTCTTTAGCCACTATTACTACCATCATTACCTGGAATCTTCACAGCAACTCTGCAAGGTATTTTATCTCTATTTTACAGATGACACCAAAGCTCAGACTCCACTGACATAACCAATAGGCAATTTGAAACACATCCTTTCCAAAGTGTATAAATAGCTGAAGAACCCAGTTACAGAGGTGGGCAGGGAGGTCCAGAGGCACTCAGGGGCTTACCCAAGGACACACAGCAGTGAGGAAGTACCAGAAACAACCCAGGTTTTGACCTCAGCCACTCCAGCCAAGACTCCCCAAAGCCTTCTCTCCTGGGAGGCAGACCTGGATGGAGTACACATAGCCCGCCCATGTTCCCGCTTTCCCCCTGCAAAGTCACCCATACAGGTGGCCCAAGGCTTCTGCAGGCCCCCAAAACTGGGCTAAAGGGGCCCAGAGAGAAGAGAGACTACGCTCACTGTCCAAGGAGGAAGACATACCAACATACGAGAAAAGACTCTAAGACTGTCCTCAGTCTGCCAAGGACTATCGAGCTACCCCAGGGACAGCAGACAATGGTCCACCCACTGGCCAACCAGATGGCCGAGCATTAACGACACCCAAGAACACCCAGCACTGCACGCCAGTCTTCTGCTTCTTTTCTAAGGAGCAGACCCTCACTGTCGAGACATCCAGCCTTTTTCATCATCCCCCTGCCCCGGGGATGTGTTCTTCCTTCACAGCCTCCTCTGGTCAGGCTGATGAGCCGAACCCTCTTTGGGAACCACACCCTGTCCTGAAACTTTGGTTCCAGTCACAAGGGTCTTCCTCCATGCCCAGAGAAAACAAAACTGCTAACACCACCCTCGGTACCATCCCAACTCAGCCAAAGCTACAGTGGTCCCATCAGTGGTCCACATTGAACCCTGGATTCTTCCTGCCAAGCAGCTAAATCACAGGGATCTCACTAGCTACATTCACCTAAAGTTTCTAAATGCCCCCCAGCTCCTCTTCAGGTAAACACTCCTCCTAGATACACACCAAAACAGACCTGGACGTGTTCTCTTCCCCCTCTCCAAGTACTGGGTTGGAATGAACTTTTTGGCCAACCCAATACCTCTGTGACTGCCCCATCACACCTGTCTCCCCGCTCCCTCCCTGCATCCTTTGTGGGTACACTCAGCGGTCATGGCCTGACGATGCTTGGGTGTTGAATGCACCTGGACTTCCCACTTCCACACTGCGGCCACCCAAAAACAAACCTCATAACCCTCAGCCCGAACAGAAGACAGCACTGTCCTTGGGCTGAAACAAACCATTTCCCCTTTTATATCTTGAAGCTCTCAGTAGACACACACACACACACATATTAAGAAGTGCCAGCAAAGGATTCTATCTGCTGCAGTATCTACAATCCCTCATTTGAATATAAAAGCCCAATAGCTAAATTGAAGCTCTTTGTGCACAACCAGCCCTATTCCTTCATCCACACACCTGGCTGCTTCTCTCCGTCTCTCCTTTCAATGCATAGTGGAAAGTTAATATAGAACTGCTAGATTACCCTTTCTAAAACATGCCAGTGTTCATGGGGAGGCTGGTGGGGACAGATGACACGCTACCAGGGTAACTGAGGAGAGTTTCAAAGGGTCTGTTTACAAGGGTGTGATGGGAACCCAGCAAGGGCTGGGTGAGAGTTTTAGCAGCCGTGGGACCAAACAAGGTAAGGGGCTGAGGGGCCAGCCCAGCAGGAAGCGGCAGACTGAGGGCACTCATGGTATAGCCCAAGGAGGGCAGCCTCCTCCTGGCAGGCGGAGCAGGGTGGAGGTGGGTGGGGGGAGGAGGCAGGGGCCCGAAGCTGCACACAGAAGGGCCGAAGCAGAGATCATGTCACATCACCGTGGAGGTTCACCACTGTGAACGTCGCAGGCACGGCCCAGAGAGGTGATCAAGAGGTTTAGGTTCCACTTCCCCTGGCACTTGTGAGCTCAGGGACTTGGCTGGGTCTCACCGAGCCATCCACTTCATCCGCTGAAAAGCCACAGAAGGACATATGCGATCCACAGCCCACGTCGGTATTCTCCTGAGGCTCTAATGAAACCAGGTTGCTAAAGGCCCAATGTCATAGCCTTCCTCCTGCCTCAACAAACTCCAAAGAGGCTACGGGACATCCAGGCTACTGGATGACCTTCTATGACCCCTCCAGCCCCAGGATCTCCCCAGGCTCTGAGTCCCTTTCAGTCCCAGCCATTTGTGCCCTTTCCTGGAGGCCTGGCACAGCACCAGGCCCTGGGCTGGATGATACCAGGGCACATAAGGTGGTTCGGACTCACCAAGAGCCACGGGCAAGACCAACATCAAAGACAATGACCATGCAACGCTGAGAGGGAGCCAGGAGCCCCCCAGCGGAAGGCGGGGGCGCTGAGGGAGGGGAGATACAGAGGGAGGCACATGGGTGGTTTGAGAGTGATCCCACGCGGGAACTTCATGCCAGTGGAGTCGACTTCCAACAATATTGACTAAGCCCTTGACTACTGGCCGACAACTGCGCTACAGGTATCACATTCATCATCGCCTTTAGGAGGCTTATGACAAGGACCTGGGAGGCAGGAGCTGTGTTGATCCCTGTTATACAGATGAAGAAACTAAGCCTTGGAAAAGCTAAGTTCCTGACCCAGAATCCTACAGCTAGGAAGACTAAGGTTCCGGCTCAGGTCTGTCTGACTCTGAAGCTCTTGACCTTAAGGACTCCAGGGAGCCCTAAGCTGGTTCGTACCCTGGACAAATCTCACCTGAGGCCACAGAACCCAAAGGCACTTCCAGGGCTGCACGCCACAAACCCTGCCTGTCACAGACCCTGTGGTCAGGTCCCATCCATCTATTTAAATGGGCTGGATGAAGAAGGATTCTGCACTATTCTCAAAAGGAGCAGAGTCTGAGGATAAATTCACAGAGCCTGGATTTCAGCAAGTGACACAGCTTCAGGTTTTCTATTACACACGTTCAGAGTTTTGGGGTGGGTAATAAGTGACTGAATAACACAATGGGTAACAATAGATTCTTTATCCTTCTAAAACCAAGCCCGCACACCATATGACAATAGTTATTTTTACCCACTGACGTAATTAACCAAACTGCGAACTGCGTCAAGCGATTTTCAAAATCAAACAGCATTTTATGGGATTCGGTGCAGGCACACATTCCAATCCTGATGGATTATCAGGATTGATAATTTATCTTCCATTTATCTCCCTTTAAAAGTGGGATAAAAAGGTCAATCACTGGCACTTCCCTGGTCCCTGGTGGTCCTGTGGTTAAGACTCCATGCTGCCACTGCAGGAGGGCACAAGCTCCATCCCTGGCAGGGGAACTAAGATCCCACGTGCCACATGGCCCAGTATGCAACTGTGTACATCAATTATATCTGAGTAAAGCTTTAAAAATCTGTACTGCTTTCACTTAAAGAAGACGGTAAATCAGACAGAAAAGCTGGAAAGGCAGAACACTCCCTCCGAACCCAGAAGCCAGGCAATAAACACCTTTATGGGAAACTTCCCAGAAGACAGGTGTGACATTGTAGGGCAACCTTAACACCTGGCATCCATTTCCATCCTAGAGTCCCAAGTGGGGAGAGGCAGTCCAACAGGCAACATGGCAAGCGGTCCCCACAGTACAAGACATCAGGCAAAGCCAGATGAGAGTGGGCTGGCTCACTCTGCCTCATAGGCAAATATTGACTCTCTGAACTTGACACTGTCATCGAGAGAGACTGCGGAGAAGGGTCAGCATAATCCATAATTTTGTGCCCTAAAAAAAGTCAGGTGAGGCTTTGACACAAGGAGTCAGCGACAACTACCCTGGCAAACACCAGCTGGCTCATCTTTTGCCTCCTGGGGCAGCTGAAGGCATGATGAACATTTCCCTTCCAAAGCAGAGAGGAAAAAGTAACTAGAGGGGCTATTTTGGTGAGGCTGTGTGAACTCTGAGATGCAGAGCTGAAGATGAACTTGGAAACCCCAGGCCAGAAGTTTCCATGGGTATTTTTAGCAGCAGAACTATTTCTTTTACAAAGAATCTTATGAAGAACTACATGCATAGAGTTCCACATATCATATATATCTATGAAGGTATAAATGTCCATGTGTATCTATGTGCCCTCGGGTAAAAGCAATCTTTTCATTATACATTCAAAGTTCAAGTTACCTTGTTCTTATTTTCAATATAATATATGCATAATTGAAACCCTGTATTCCCCAATGTATTAAAAGTTGGTGTCACACACAAGTGTTTGCATTACAGTTTATTGGAAGGGGTTGGAGACGGGGTGGGGCGTGTTTTTTTAAGGAATCTCACAGGAAACACTTATGGATTCCCCGATGGGCCTCAAGGGACACGGTTTGTAAACGAGTAATCAATCTCCCCTTCGACTTCATGATGGAGGCCAAACGAACATAACCCAGCCCTAAGACTAAAGCACAAAGCAGGACTCACCTCCCCACCTCACGAGAGCATCAGAGCTGGCAAGATCCAGGCCCCCATCTGAACCTTTTCCCCACATCACATGCTAAATCCCAGGGTCTGAAGTTACAACTCCACGGTTCAAATCTAGCTCGCTGACATGTTTTATCTAATCTACAGGGTTGTTGCTTTTTTTTTTAATTTACCTCCATTGGAACACTGTTCTATTTTCCGCATTGTACTTTTTTCCAACTTTGATATAATTGTCCAAAAAAAGATTATATATATTTATGGTATAAGACATAATGCTTTGCCACAGTGTTTCTTAAAATCTTAAGTGAATACTTTAAAATTAGGAGACAGCATGTTTTCAAGTACTGATTTTTAGCTTCTCAAAGGGAAAAAAACAAGGCAAAGAAGATCTGGCCACATGTAAGCAACGAGTCAGGATTCCCTGGTAGTTCAGCGGTAAAGAAGCCACCTGCCAATGCAGGAGATGCAAGTTCGATCCCTGGGTAGAGAAGATCCCCTGGAGGAGGGAATGGCGGTGCACTCCAGCGTTCTTGTCTAGGGAATCCCATGGACAGAGGAGCCTGGTGGGCTACAGCCCATGGGGGCCGCAGAAGAGTCGGACCCGACTGAGTGACTAAACAACAAAAGCAAAGAGTTGTCTCTGCGCATCAGCTCCCCCCTCACTGGGGTAAGTGCATGGAGTTCCCCGCCGCCCCCTAGCATCGTCACCTCAATGCTGAGGGCTCGCGGCAGTGGCCAAGCAACATGGTGCTCACACTCCTCATTTTCTCTATCACACAAGAGCATATAAGAGATGGAGAGGCACCGGGACTTCTCAGGGACTGGCACATTCCATTCATTTGTACTCCCCACAGGTCAACCACATGTGAGTTTCTGACTACTACCTGGAGTGCAGTTTGTAAAATTCATGGGTTGCAATTATTCATGATATTTACTTTCTAACTTTCTCTCTTAGGAAGAGACCTCTGGCCAATGTCAGATGCAAAATAGACCATTTTGCCTGCCCCTAAATTCTCTGTTCAGGCTTTCCTGGCAGCTCAGCGGTAAAGAATTCATCCTCCCAATGCCAGAGACAGGGTTTCGATCCCTGGGTCCGGAAGATCTCCTGGAGGAGGAAATGGCAACCTACTTCAGTGTTCTTGCCTGAGAAATCCCATGGACAGAGGAGCCTGGAGGGTTACAGTCCATGGGGTTGCAAAGAGTCGGAGACCCTGAGACACAAAACGACAACAAATTCTCCGCTCGTCCCCTGACCTGCTCCCCCATGCCACTACCACCCGCCCAAAGGAGAAAAACAGAGTAGGGAGTTCATCTCTCAGTTGAAGATTTTCACTTCCTACTCTTGAATCTGAATAAAACCACTGCATAAATCCCACCGGTTCCCTCCAGCACCACCCATCCACCTTAGAGCACTGATAAAAATAGCTAAGAGCCACCATTTACTAGGGCTTTCCTGGTAGCTCAGACAGTAAAGGATCTGTCTGCAATCCAGGAGACTGGAGTTCAATCCCTGAGTCAGGAAGATCCCCTGGAAGAAGGGCATGGCAACCCACTCTAGTATTCTTGCCTGGAGAACCCCATGGACAGAGGAGCCTGGTGGGCCACAGTCCATGAGGTCGCGAAGAGTCAGACATGACTGAGCAACTAACACTTCTTTTCAGCCTTGACTAAGGGCCCGCTGTGTTCAGGGCCAGCTTCTCGTGGACACCTCCCCATCCCCACACTGCCCCCTACCTGGGTGCATCCACAGCCCATCTTTCCCAGCTCCCCAGCCCCCCTCACCTCTCCCCCTCTCTCCCAGAGGAGCACTGACCATTGGGACTCCCAAGTGCTAGCCTGGCGAGCTCTGCCTTCAACTGACCACAGATGTTAAGGGGTCTCTCATTATCTATGAAAAAAGGCCAAAAGGTCAAGGGTGGATTCTGTCTCCGAGGCCACAAGGACCAACAGAGATTTCAACAGGCCCAGAAGCTCCTCACACCCTTCTAGAGTTCATTCTGAAGTAACCCTGTGTTCTAGCAAAGTTTGCAGCAAGAGGTTCCCACAAGCCAAACCACCACCCCACTGATTCCGCCTGCACTTGCCCAAGAGAGGAGGGCAGAGAATGGGTGGGGAAGAAAATGCACGGGGCCTGGAGTCAGTTCTGGATTTGAATCCTGGTGTGTTTGGTTGTCAAGTCACGTGCAACTCTTTGTGACCCTGCGGACTGCAGCACGCCAGGCTTCCCCATCCTTCACTACTAGCTCCCAGCGTTTGCTCCAATTCATGTCCATTGAGTCGGTGATGCCATCCAACCATCTCATCCTCTGCTGCCCCCTTCTCCTCCTGCCTTCAATCTTTCCCAGAATCAGGGTCTTTTCCAATGAGTCAATTCTTCACATCAGGTGGCCAAAACATTGGAGCTTCAGCTTCAGCACGTGTCCTTCCAATGAACACTCAGGGTGGATTTCCTTTAGGATTGACTGGTTTGAATCCTGGTCTTGCTAGCTATCAGTAAGGAGTCTGGAGGCCAGGGGGCTCACCTCTTGGAACTCTTTCACCTGTAAGTTATCGTCTACTCTATAGGCTTGACGTGGGGGTTAAGTAGCACACAGTAGGCACTCCCTAAACAGCAGCAAAGATCAGTCAGCAAGTGGGAGGGCACAGGAATTGAGAGAAGACACTTTGGCATCCAGCTGACCAGCTGCACGCACCTGAGCCAGCTCCCTATCCTCTTTCAGTGACTACAGTAACCACCTTCCTGAGCAAGGGAAGGGGCGAAAGAGTCTGCAGAACCCGAGAGAGGGGTGCCTGGAGTTCATCTGTGTGTGTTTGATAACTTTCATAACTTAAAAAATAAATGGTTTAAACAGTATTTACCGCGCAGGATGACTTTGACAAGCCTTAAATGATACAATCCATGCGAAGCACTTAACATACAGCGGGGGCCCGATAAATATTAGCTAGTATTACCATTATCAGCGCCGAGCAGGAGCTGGGAAGGGAAGGTTCAAGAGGTGTTGCGTGGGGAGGGGTGAGCTGTTGCAACAAAGCATAAGAAAAAGCAGAACCAGGGAGTGTTGCAGCTAACGCAGAAAGAAGGACAGCAGAGAGAGCAAGCCGGAGTCCAGGATTCTGGTGCACGTTAGGAAGAACTCGGGCTGAAATTCTCAGACTGACTGCAGTCTCAACTCTCGCCGGCCATCACGGCCAGAGCGGCACCAAGACCATCCTGCCTCCGCCAGAGGAGAAAGATGCTGTCAGCAAACCCACCGTCCACCCCACTCCCCACGAGGCCAGCAAAATGAGAGCACAGGACCCAGCCCGGGTCCTCCCCACCCACCAGGACAGTCTCAGGGTGGCCTTCACATAATCACAGGTGGTGGTGATAAGAGTTCTTACAGAGATTTTCCTGCCTACCATATTCTCCTTCAATTAAAAAGTGCATCCATCTCTGGAACACCTGTTTGTTGCATTTGGAGACAACTGTTCTCCAAATCAGTTTTTAACAGTAACCAAAATACAACCACCACCACCACAAAAAAGATTTTTCAAGGCAAAGTCATACCACTGTCTTCTCTAAAAGACAGATCTTTGATAAACCAGCACCTGGGCGAATCCCCCAGGGCAGGTACTATCAAGCCAGTGAGGTCACAGAGTAAACACCTTCATTTAATACCCAAGCAGTGAAAAGAGAATGAGGAATCATTATCAGCAGAGCCTACCCACAAATGGTGAGGGTGAAGACAGTGGGAGGTGACCGATTTTCAACATCTCCTAAAGCCTGATGAATGCCCTCAATCAGAGGTTGGCAAACTGTGTCAGTA
This sequence comes from Bos grunniens, assembly GCF_055505025.1. Classification (NCBI taxonomy): domain Eukaryota; kingdom Metazoa; phylum Chordata; class Mammalia; order Artiodactyla; family Bovidae; genus Bos; species Bos grunniens. The sequence continues at coordinate 78,369,407 of NC_141179.1, read as the reverse complement.
AAAGGCCAGACAGTATATATTTTAGGCTTTTGCAGGTCTTCCAGCTCTGCTGTTGTACCGGGAAATCAGCCACTGACAGCATGCAGAGTAACGACCACGGCTCTGTTCCATTACAACTTTAGTTATGAGTATTCAATTTATATTTCAAATAATTTTTGCCTGTCATCAAATATTCTTCTTCTCTTTGATTTTTTTTTAACCGCTTAAAAGTGTAAAAAACCACCCTTGGCTCCCAGGCCACCCCAAAACAGACAGTGGCTGGACCTGGGCTGTGGGAGCGAGGCTGGCCGACCACTGCCCTAAATCACATATTTACGCTGGACAGGCCGTCGGCACAGGCCTGCAGCAGGTCAGAGCATGAGCCTGTGGTCTGGGTTTTGGTCCTGGTTCTGACAATTACTAGCTTGAGTACTAAGCTGAAGTTTAACCTTCTCCTCTGAAAATAGAGATTACAACAGTCCCCTCCTAAAGAATTAAGCTAATTAAATGAAATAATGTCTGGCATAAGGCATATGTCCGAGAGAGGACAATTCTATCATTATCGCCATTGTTTCTTGGTTTTTGGCTAGAGATCAACCAGCATGGCTTAAGAACACAGGATCTCTCGGTGCTGGCCAGAATTTCCAACTGGCTGATAAGACACGGGAAGGAGCAGAACTCTTCTTCATGAAAACGGGGTATCTGAGAGATGGAATACCCTGCAGTATGAGTCCATGGGGGTTTCCCGGGTGGTGCTAGTGGTAAAGAGCCCGCCGGCTACTGCGGGAGACGTGAAACACGAGTTTGATCTCTGGGTCAGGAAGATCCCCTGGAGGAGGGCATGGCAACCCTCTCCAGTATTCTTGCCTGGGAATCCCATGAACAGAGGAGACTGGCAGGCTCCAGTCCCCAGCATTGCCAAGAGTCAGACACGACTGAAGCGACTACGCACAGCACACACGGGTCCCCTGGCGACAGAGGATGGTGGCTGATGGTCAAAACACACTGGCTACAGGACTGCTTTCTTGGAGAAGCCCCTCTGGTAGCCTGTACATCTGCAAACTGATCCTGACTTTCGGCACTTAATCGGAAGCCAGTTTATCTTAACAGACAATAAACTCTGTTTCAAATCGGATGGTAACTTCTTTACAACCCTGTGTTCGTTTCTGCTATACAACCAAGTGAATCAGCTGTGTGTATACATACATCCCCTCACTCTCAAGCCTCCCTCCCACACCCCCATCCCATCCCTCTAGGTCACCACAGAGCACCAAGCTGAGCTCCCTGCGTTACACGGTGGCTTCTCCCTAGCTATTTTACACGTGTGTGTGTTAGTCTCTCAGTCGTGTCCGACTCTTTGCGACCCCATGGACTGTACAGCCCGCCAGGCTCTTCTGTCGTTGGGATTTTCCAGGCAAGGATACTGAATGGGTTGCCATTTCCTTCTCCAGGGGATCTTTCCAACCCAGGGATGGAACCCAGGTTTCCTGCATTGCAGGCGGACGCTTTACCGCCTGAGCCACCAGGGAAGCACGTGTTGGTATATACATGTCAATACTCTCTCAGTTCGTCCCGCCCTCCCCTTCCCTCTGCATCTCTATTCCTGCCCTGAAAAGAGCTCATCAGCACAGTTTTTCCAGATTCTACATATATGTGTGTGTGTTAATACATAATATTTGTTTTTCTCTTTCTGACTTACTTCACTCTGTATGGCAGGCTCTAGGTTCATCCACATCTCTACAATGAGGGGGACTCACACACGGACACCCACCCATGCCCAACATAGGGCCTTCCACGCTCATTCCACATTGGCTGATTGGTGGGTTTTAACTGGATCTCCAATGCCCAGAACAGAGCTGGCCTGGCCACTAGTGGGTAAACTCGGATGCATGGGTGTGAACTTCAGGGCCCCAAGAGCAAGCAGCTGGAATATGGGCCATCAGTCACAAATATTGGATAAAACCTTTACTTGGAGTTGAGGCAACAGAGGCCCAGAGAGGGCCTGCATCTGTTCCTGCATCTGAAACTCCTTCATTCACCCACTGTTCACTGACTGAGTTCTCTACGCCAGGCCGCACGATCATTCTAGGGACACAGAGATGAAAGTCCCTCGGTCTCAAGTTGCTTATAGACCAGCAAGGGGAAGGACTTCCCTGGTGGTCCAGTGGTTAAGACTCCTGCTCCCAACACAGGGGTCCTGGGTTCGATCCCTGGTCAGGAAGCTAGAGCCCACACCTGGCGGCAAAGATACCACATGCCCAACTAAGACCCAACACAGCCCAATAAAACACACATCTCTTTCCAAAGACTAGCAAGGGAGACAAAGAAATAAACAACGGTCTTGTTCTCCTCCCTTTAGGTGGAAACCACTTCATTTGGTAAGGATTTCAACCTTCTACTTCTTCGACTTCACGTCTTCTTCTGAACTTTTCAACATACTTTTTTTTTTTTTAATGACGTAGCCCATGCCTTCTGTAAAGGAAAGTATGAGTCATAAAAGCAGGATTCACATTGCATGTACATTTTCCCATGTGTCAACATACCTCAAATCCCCTGCTAAGCTGTGCTGTCATCCCCTACTTTGACTTGTGCTGACCCCACACCCTAGAAGGCAAGAGCTGTCTCACTCTCTCCTCCACCCGACTCATTCCTGCTCATCCTCGTACCAGGACAACTTGGCCAAACTCCCTCCCCCAGCACAGTTGAGCTCTCCTCCGTGGGATGCTTGGCACCCCGCCTTTCTGCTTACTGTTATCATAACTGTCCATCTGGCCTGGAAACTCCATGACACTGGGGACTCTAACTCATGGCCGGCACAGCGCCTGACCCGGCCGACCACCAGACATTTGGATGGTAAGAAGTTTACACAGAGGAAACAAGGACCTGCCATGTAGAACGGGGAACTGTATTCTATACCTTGTAATAACCTACAGTGGAAAAGAATCTGAAAAAGAATAGATACAGATACAGGTACAGATATGCATATCTGAATCACCTTGCTGTACAGCCAAAACGAACACAACATTGTAAACCAACTATACTTCAGTATTTTTTCATTTTAAAAATAAAAGTTTAGTAGCTGAAAGGATGACAGTGGGGAGAGGGTCCAGGCATGGAAATCCGATTTGATTTGGGCAGCAGAAAAGTAGGGAAGACAGCATTTGAAGCCAAGGATGGAGTGAGAAAAAAAAAAGTGACAAGAAAGCCTGTGGATGTGATTCTCACACTCTGGTTCAGGACCGTCCAGGGAACTTAGTGAAAAACACAAAGCGTCCATTCCTGTCCTACTTCAAGCAGCCTGGGGTTCTGTGTTCTAAACCAGCTCTCTAGGTGACTTTTATGAGACCACTGCTGCTGCTGCTGCTACATCGCTTCAGTCATGTCATGTCTGACTCTCTGTGACCCCATGAGCTGTGGCCTGCCAGACTCCTCTGTCCATGGGATTCTCCAGCAAGAACACTGGTGTGGGTTGAGATGCCCTCCTCCAGGGGATCTTCCCGACCCAGGGATGGAACCTGTGTCTCTTATGTCTCCTGCTTTGGCACGTGGGTTCTTTACCACTAGCACCACTTGGGAAGCCCTTGAGAGCCACCAGCTTACATCATTTTAAAGGGACACTGAGAAAAGATGATCCAGCCCAGAGAGCCCCCTCTGGTCTGAAGCAGCCACAGCCCACAATCTCCCAGGAAAACCCTGAAGGCTCACTCCAGGGAGGGAGTTGGGTGCGCTGGTCCGGTTTGAGGAAAATTCAATCCAGAATAAACTGAAGACATCCTTTAACGGTCTTTAAGCAAGAAAGGGGCCAGGTCTTCTGGAACTCAGACTGAGGTCACCCCATAGGTTCTAACTGGGCTAAAACCAAACTGTACTTGGCGGAGAAGGTGCATCAAAGGGAGGGTTTTTCTCAGATGCACGGCAAACTTTCGCCAGCTTCCTCCAGTTCTGCCTCTAACAAATCCAGCCACCCAACAAACCTTAGTGCGTAATCCCAACGGTCTAGGTAGGAATTGGGACGAAGAGCTCATTTTCCTCACTGACTAAGAACTGGAACCATATTCCTACCAAGGTCAGAAGACCCAGGCTCTGCCACTCAGCACTCAAAAAGTCCTTTTCCTGCCCACTGACTGGCACCACCTGTTCATATAGTACATCACAGGTCCCATTCATGGAGCCTCTGACTTTCCTTATGAGCTTTCAGGAAACGAGATGCAATGCTTAAGAGACACAGTGGATGTAAACAAATTCTGTAAACTGCAATGAACTGGGCTGGGTTCCAGCCAGGCCTAAAGTGAGTGAGTCAGCCTTTTACAAGAATGGTTTTTGCAAGTCAGACTCAGGTTCAAATCCCCACTCTACCACCAACTAGGCGTACGGCACTGGGGGAGTCACCAGTTCTCTTGAAGCTTCAGTGTCCACATGTTCAGGTGGCAAATAATGCTGCCTGACCTCCCGCAGTGGTGACAAGGAGGAACCGCCGTAAGGTCTCGGGGAAAAAAATAGATGCTTAATAATTGTTAGCTGGTTACGTCCCTGAGGTACACTTATCTTCAGAGTGGAAATGTTTAGCTTTAAACAAAAGATACACCACACACACACACACACACACTGGTATTTTACCCAGTTGAAGATAATTATTAACTATTAGCAATTAATTATCACATTGTACAAATAAATTGCATTCTATAAAAAGTTACTCTCTTCCAAAGTTTGCATTAACAAAGAAAAAGCTAAAATGCTCAGAGTCTCATAAGTCCAGTCCATCTTTCTTTGCCATCAAATAAAACACTTTTTATTTCCTTTCATGGGCTTAAAACTTCACTAAAAGGCAAATTGTCTGAGGGCATGCCTCTGAGACAACAGGACTCTGTGTGTGCTCAGATAATCCTGTTCCAGTTGACTGTTCTCTACTTTTCTGAACAGACACTGTTCAGAAGCAGGAGTCAGAAACGGTCCTGTGATCCCCCTAATTGCTTCCACAGACAAGTCCAAAAATGGGTAAGTTTTTTTCAAAGACACAACTGACTCAAAGCCCAAATGCTCCTCTCGGAGCCCTCAGCCTTCTCTCCCACAATGGGCTGGACGTCCCCCTGCCAGCACCCCGTCAGCCCTCACCCCGGGGCTCGGCAGGAACTCAGAGGGCAGACAAGACCCGTCTCCGCCCAGGAAAGGCCAGCATGAGAAGCGGAAGGCCATTTGGAAGGCGAAGACAGCATGTCCTGGGCATCCGTCCTCCTGCTATCCTGACATTGACCCCAAGTCGGATCCAGAATCTAGCCTTTGAGGAGCTGTTGTGTTACCAAGAGTTTCTACACCCCCAAATCATCCGTAAGGGCCACAATACAAATTTAAGATACGCACGCAGCACAGTAGACAGCAAACCCCAGCACACCCAATCTCAGCTTTGACAAGTTATGATGGAGACGGATGTCTCAGTCTTCCTGGTGTCTTAATGGGGGTCTCCAAATTCTTTACATAAGATATTTAAGGAAGCAGCCAAGTCCTACTAATGAAAAAGTTAAAATAAGGCCATTTTCAGCAACACAGATGGACCTCGAGATTATCACACTAACTGAAGTCAGACAGAGAAAGACAAACATCATACGGTATTGCTTATATGTGGAATCTAAAAAAAAAATGATACATGTGAGTCTTTTTTATAAAGTAGAAACGGACTCACAGACACAGAAAACAAACTTATGGTCACCAAAAGGGAATGGGGTAGGGGGAGATGAGTTATGACTCTGGGATTAAAATATCCACACTATTGTATATAAAACAGATAACCAACAAAGATCTACTGTACAGCACAAGGAACTACACTCAGCATCTTATAATAACCTATAAGGGAAGAGAATCTGAAAAAGACTTGATAGATAAGCGGAACCGACTCACTTTGCTGTACAACTGAAACTTAGCAAACATTGTACATCAACTCTATTTCAATTAAAAAAATTTTATATCAAGAAATGGTAATTATGTGATGGGATTGAAATATTAGCTAATGCTATGATGGTAATTATTTTGCATCAAAGTAACCTGTTGCACAGATTAAGCTTATACAATGTTATATTATCAATTATATTTCAATAAAGTTGGGGGAAAAGAAGAAGGGGGAAAAATTTGGGCCAACAAGCCCAAACAGAGGCTAAAGTCTTATCAGTAACAAGTTAAAAGAGCCAAATTCCCAACAGGTTTGACATCAGACCGACAATGCTTGTCTGTCAACGTTTGTCAAAGTTATGAAGTAAATTTACTATGCCAGGAATATCTTGTGATATTTGGTAAGCCTGATAAAATGATTTTATGGCAATTTCTTAAATGAAGATAAGAAGAAACTCCAGGAAGGTCATACTGACAAGATCTTTTGGCTGCCTTTCTTTGGGATCTTAGAGGGCATATTCCAGTCTCACACGTTTTAACAAATTAAATACCAGGAAAACAATTTTACTTGGTCCTTGCTGTTCAAAGAAAAATTTCTCTGCCTGCATTGTGGCTTCTGACATCCTGCCAAGTTTCAGACACTGAAATATGAATGGGATTAAAAAGGATTAAGACAGAGTAAATGCTATTAACAGTTCTTCTATTGCATGCATCTATCTTACTCAAAAGCCAATGACCCACCAGGGAAAAAGAAGGGCTGAGAGAGAACTCAACTCATTCAGCACCTGCTCACTTGAGATGGCAAGGTCAGCAGTTAACGCTGGGCTCTCTCCGGTTGCAGCCTTGCCTGTCAAAGGTTTGCTCCATTCATCTTGACACTTAATCAAAGAACACTTCATCATGGACCATCAGCGTTGCCGGAGCCATTGACAATCAGTGGCTCCTCTTTTTATTATTTTAGAACAGCAAAACCCTCTTGACAAATTAACACCCAAATAAAACCAGATAAGGTGGGTAATATTATTAGGAAGCCTTAATTATTTTTATAGTTCATATGTATATCACTCACTTACTTATTACTAAGTATTCATCTTTTTTTTTTTTTTAATGGCAACTTGGGCAAACACAAAAATCTGAAATCACGTGTTACATCTCATCCATTTCTGGGTTTCATTTGGTTGCACAAAAATCAACACAATTCTGATTCACAGAGCTGTGTAGCTGCAAATGGTGCAAGTTTAACAATTCATCCAAATTAAATAGAGAGCAGAGGTTTTATTCCTAACAGCATCAATAAATTAAAAAAAAAAAAGTTAAGCTGGCAGTACAAAGAAACATGAGTAGCCTACAAGGTTGAAAGTTGTTTTTATTTCCCCCAGCTTTACTGAGGTAACTGACATATAGTATCAATAACCTCAGATATGCAGATGACACCACCCTTATGGCAGAAAGTGAAGAGGAACTAAAAAGCCTCTTGATGAAAGTGAAAGAGGAGAGTGAAAAAGTTGGCTTAAAGCTCAACATTCAGAAAACAAAGATCATGGCATCTGGTCCCATCACTGCATGGGAAATAAATGGGGAAACAGTGGAAACAGTGTCAGACTTTATTTTGGGGGGCTCCAAAATCACTGCAGATGGTGACTGCAGCCATGAAATTAAAAGATGCTTACTCCTTGGAAGAAAAGTTATGACCAACCTAGACAGCATATTGAAAAGCAGAGACATTACTTTGCCAACAAAGGTCCATCTAATCAAGGCTATGGTTTTTCCAGTGGTCACGTATGGATGTGAGAGTTGGACTGTGAAGAAAGCCGAGCGCCAAAGAATTGATGCTTTTGAACTGTGGTGTTGAAGACTCTTAAGAGTCTCTTGGACTGCAAGGAGATCCAACCAGTCCATCCTAAAGGAAATCAGTCCTGAATATTCATTGGAAGGACTGATGCTGAAGCTGAAACTCCAATACTTTGGCCACCTGATGCGAACAACTGACTCATTAGAAAAGACCCTGATGCTGGAAAAGATTGAGGGCAGGAGGAGAAGGGGACGACAGAGGATGAGATGGTTGGATGGCATCACTGACTCAATGGACATGGGTTTGAGCAAGCTCCAGGAGATAGTGAAGCACAGGGAAGCCTGGTATGGTGCAGTCCATGGGGTTGCAAAGAGTTGGACATGACTTAGCAACTGAACAACAACATATGTTTAAATATTTTCTAATGCTGAAACGTAATCAACGTCATTCAGGACAGCAGTGATCTGGCTGCAGGGGAGGCAAGTGACGGGCTCAAAAGGAACACAGGTAAATGAAATAACTGGGTGGTTACTCCCAGTGCACTCTATGCCTGTGCTTGTAACTCAGCTTGTAATTCTTTCAAATTATCATATATTACATGATAACAATGATTAAACCACTGACACAATCCACCGCCACCACTGAGGCTGACAGCAGCCAACACTTATCAGGCGATCACTGGAGGCCGGGCACTTCTCCAATCACACAGGAGAACTAGAGAGGGAGCCCTGCCAGGTGGGAGGTCAGAACCGGAAGACAAAGCCAGGCCGCCTCGCCCTCGGCCAGGAGGAAGGCGCCCAAGGCCACACGTCAGCACCCGCCTGTGGGTATCTGGTGTTTGCCTCATTTCCCCAACCACAGTGTAGGTTAATGGGCACTCCTTGCCAGTTCCTGTGTTCCCCTCTGAGTGCCTAGCACCTAGCAGGTGCCCAATAAATACCCATTGGCTGGATATATAAATGAAATATCAGATCAGATCAGATCAGCCACTCAGTCGTGTCCGACTCTTTGCGACCCCATGAATCGCAGCACACCAGGCCTCCCTGTCCATCACCAACTCCCGGAGTTCACTGAGACTCACGTCCATCGAGTCAGTGATGCCATCCAGCCATATTATATAATAAGGTAATTACCAGAATAACATGCTTGGTCATTTATCATGCTTGGTAAATCATTATAAGCTGACCCATGCACATTCACGGGCACTTTAGAACCAATTGCTTTACCTGAATGGCAGCTAAAACCATTAGCTTCTAGAAGAGAGGTTCTCACCTGACAAGGTGGCAACAGAAAGGTGGGTGGCCCTCTGTCATAAGAAATATTGCCCATCATTTGTTACTAAGGAGCATACAAATGGTTGGTATCTTGTCAAAGCAAATCCAAAGCTTTCTCCTAACAGCCATCATCTACAGGATTTAGCAGACCTTCTTCACTAGGAGTCAACAGGGCAAGTTTAGGGGACTTTCCTGGTGGGCCAGTGGTTAGGACTTTGCTTTCCAATGCAAGGGGTGTGGGTTCGATTCCTGGTCAGGGAACTACATGCCTTGTAGCCAAAAAAAAATACAAAATATAAAACAGCAATATTGTAAAAGTGAAAGTCGCTCAGTTGAGTCTGATTCTTTGCTACCCCATGGACTATACAGTCCATGGAATTCTCCAGGCCAGAATACTGGAGTGGGTAGCTTTTCCCTTTTTCAGGGGATCTTCCCAACCCAGGGATCAAACCGGGTTCTCTGGCATGGCAGGCAGATTTTTTACCAGCTGAGCCACCAGGGAAGCAATACTGTAACAAATTCAATAAAGACTTTTAAAATGGTTCACACTAAAAAAAAAAAAAAAAAGCATATGAAAAGAAGTTTAGAGCCAGCTTAGAGCCTCAGCCTGTGCTCAGCATGGGGGTGGGAAGGTCCTGAGGACCACCACTGGCCTTGAAGGAAACAGAGGAAAAAAGGGAAGTGAGAGAGGAGGGAGAAAAAGAAGGGGAGTGAGAAGAGAGAGGAATAGAGAAAGTCAGGAGCTGGCTGGTCATGGCTGGCTGGCTGGCTCAGGTGGTTTGTCTGATGGAACCAACGCAAGACAGTGCAGGAGGTTCCTGGTAACAGATCACATCAGAAGACACCTACCCTCCCACCACCCACCCAAACTGATCTAAAGGGAGGGGGACACTATTTCTGTGGGTCTGGAGTCCTGGATCCAGACTTACTCCATCCCTGGTGTCAAGACACCTCACCTTGTTCAGGCCTCTGCTCTTTTGCCCATGAAGTGATATTGTCACCCCTGCCTTCTAACTGCACAGAAACTCTTCAACGATCCAACCAGCCCTTGGCAGACTTCAGATTTCTCCTGTCTGCAAAAGCACACACTTAAGCCAGTTTATCAGAACTCCCTGATCACTCTGACAACTACTTCTGTCTCCCACAGCAGTGGCTTTCTAGAAGCACCTGCATGTCTGAACAGCACCTCGGGGGACTCCCAAAATAACGCTGTTTGAGGCCAAAGATGACAACCTACATGCTCGCTTCACAGGGGAGATGCGATTCGACCCCACAGACCAGCGGTTCTCTGGGCTCCGCTCCAATCCTCAGCCACCTCTGTCGGCCCTGAGCAGCAGCACACAAGCCTGGCCCTGTCCCGCGGTTGGGGGAGGGGACACCACCCTCTGATTGAAATAACAACCACAAGCAAACAGCAAAAGGCTCTTGAAACAGACTTCACCTGGTTACATCACTGCCTGTTGACAGCAGCCCTAAGGAAGCAGGTGCCTTTCAGCAAGTTTTCAATCATGTGAAGGAAAGAATGAAGGCAGTAGCATCAACATATATACACTTCCATGTACTGGTGAGAAGCTGCTATATAACACAGGGAGCCCAGCCAGGCTCTGTGATCATCCAGAGGGGTGGGAGGCAGCAAGGAGAGGGCGGCTTAAGAGGGGATATATGTATAATCACAGCTGATTTGCATTGTCGTACGGCAGAAACCATCACAACATTGCAAAGCAATTTTCCACTAATTAAAAAATAATTTAAAAAAAAAAAAGTCAAATCTGGAGCAGAAAGGGAGAAGAAAAGTCACATGAACAACTATATTTTTCACTTCAAAGAGGCCAGTCCAGACCCGCCCTTAACACATGAGCAGGGTCTCTGGCTTTCCCCTCATTGTCAAACACCACTATGGAGTCTAACTAAATAAGACCCATCCTGTCCTGAGGTTTAGAAAGAGTTTTATTTGGTAGCCTAACCTCTTAAATACACATACACACAACTCCTCATGGGGAAGTCATAAAATGCAAATTTCTGATAATGTCAACAATATCATGGCAGCAGCAGGCATTCACTGAGTTCTTCCCATACGTTGGGAAACTCATCCATGGCATACTAGTAACTCCTATGAGATAAGGGATGCTCTTATCTGCATTTCACAAATTGGGAAATCAAGGTTGGAACACAGGAAGTGAATCGCCCAAGGCCATGTCATTAGCCTGTAGGATGTTTCCTCCAGCTCTCCCCGCCAAGTCTTCCCCATCCTCCCACCTTCTATCAAGGAGGAGTTTGTTTAGCTGCAGATTGAAGAAATCTTCTGAGGCAAACAGGTAAGCACCCTCCCCTGAGCACTTTTGGGTCAACCTGCAGAATACGGTCTCCTACGCAACCTCTAGCTGGGCAGCACTTCACCACCACCCCCCAGACACTCACCTCGAGACTAAGGCAGTCTGGGTGGACTTCCTCAAATGCTGGAAGACCTGGGGAGAATGCACCAGCAGGACAGAGGCCTCACTCAAAATACAAAGACCCAGCCGCATAACCACAGCCAAGCCGAGCCCAGGTAGCAGGACTGCAGCAGAGGAAACCCAGCCAGGCAAACCCGGCCCCAGGCCGTGCCGCACGCAGCATCCCCGGCCACGTGAACTGACTTCCAGACACCGCCGTGTGATGGAGCAGAGGCAACAGCAACTCTCAGGCACTCAGTAAAACCACCAGCCAGGCCAGGCAGATCGGGGTGGGTCGGGGTACCAGCGCGCGCTGGTCACAGTCAGTGAGGACATGGGGGTTCACAAGGCCAGCCCGGAGGCCCAGGCCTGCCTCTGCAGGGGCTAACGTGCCGGCTCTGGTCAGAGACACCATAACAGCAAAGCCTCTCTCGACGGCTGACCCGAGAGGACGACACAGAAGGGAGAGCCGGCCAGCCAGGAGCTTCAAGAAGGGAAGCCAGTGTGGGCTGGGTTCTGGGAAGAAGAGGCCATTTTTCCTTCCTCCTCCCTGAAGCTCAGGTAACAAGTGGACCAGGCAGAGGAAAGGGTGTGTCAGGAAGAAGAGGAAGAAGCATCGGGGCTGTGGGCCTCCACTGGGGGCTAAAGGATGGAGGTGGGCCCAGGCCACTGGCTCCGTGGGGGGCCTGGGGTACAGAGGAGGTGATGGACCGTCTGTCCTCACGGGCGGCTCCCGGCTGACCCTGAGCCACTCAACAGGCGCAGTGACAGAGCTTCCTCTGACCCGCTACGTCCAGGTGGCTAGAGAGGAGGGGACTGAACTCCTGCTACGTCTAAAAATGGGTTTTCCTACGCTACTCTTGATTAATAACAGCCAACATTTACTGTGAGCTGGCTGTGAGACAGCACTGCTCCAAGGATCTAGTATGTGCTATCCGGGGGTACGCCGTGGTTAGCCCCATTTCCCAGATGGGGAAATGGACTGGAGCCAGGGCTCCAGTGGCTGGTGGTACAAGGTCCTGGAGCTAGGATGTAACAGAACTAGGCCTGGAGCCCCCTCCACTCAGTGTCCCCCATACAGACTCCTTTCATTTACTGATGGTTACTAGGTGCCATCACTTCATGGCAAATAGATGGGGAAACAGTGGAAACAGTGACAGACTTTATTTTGGGGGGCTCCAAAATCACTGCAGATGGTGACTGCAGCCATGAAATTAAAAGATACTTGCTCCTTGGAAGAAGCTATGACCAACCTAGACAGCATATTAAAAAGCAGAGACATGACTTTGCCAACAATGGTCCATCTAGTCAAAGCTATAGTTTTTCCAGTGGTCACGTATGAATGTGAGAGTTGGACTATACAGAAAGCTGAGCGCCGAAGAATTGATGCTTTTGAACTATGGTGTTGCAGAAGACTCTTGAGAGTCCCGTGGACTGCAACGAGATCCAACCTGTCCATCCGAAAGGAGATCAGTCCTGAATATTCATTGGAAGGACTGATGCTGAAGCTCATACTCTAATTCTCTGGCCACCTGATGCAAAGAACTGACCCACTAGAAAAGACTTTGATGCTGGGAAAAATTGAAGGCGGGAGAAGGGGACGACAGAGGATGAGATGATTGGATGGCATCACCAACTCAATGGACATGAGTTTGAGTAAGCTCCGGGAGTTGGTGATGGACAGGGAGGCCTGGCGTGCTGCAGTCCATGGGGTGGCAAACAGCCGGACACGACTGAGTGACTGAACTGAACTAGATGCCAGCCCTGTGCTAAGGCATTTCACATTTGTTATCTTACTAAAACCCTCACAGCAGCTCTCTAATAAAATACACCATCTCTGTTTAAGAGTTTATATGCGTACAGGATGACATCAACTAAAGTATCTTTTTGCATGAAAAAAAAGTGCTGAGAACACACACACCCAGTCATTAACAGCGGTCTCCTCAGGTGGTCAGTAACAGGAGGCTTCTTTTCAATATGCTTCTGTAGTTAGCATCCTTTGCACACAGGGCAGGGCTTCCTTTCACAATTTTTAAAAAACACAGGACTTTAATTCCATGCAGAACACAGTGGGGAATAATAACCACCAAACTAAAAATGTTCAAAGCGGTCTCCGATGCAAGGAACAGCCCCCCTGGCTGTAGAACATGCTGGCCAGGGACAACGAACAGAGCAGCTCTGAAATTAAGAGACTCCGTGTGTCAGCTGAATACAGAATAGAGGATAAACCCTACGCAAAGTTACTAAAGCAAAGCACGTCGGCTGGTTTGGCTGACACCAACACAACATAAATTTTCTTAATATGACACACCAGGCTGGAAACTTCATTCGCTAAGCTCGCCCCCAGCCAAGCATAACAAGCCTAAGTATAGAAGCCACATGTGAGCCTTGAGCTGGTGCACAGATGGGCCCATCAGAGGTGTCTCATTCATCCACCCTGAAGGACACGAGGGCCTGCAGACCACGATGCTCAAATGACAGGTAGAGAGGAGCCCGCAGGGCTATCTGGATCCAGGATCCCAGCCACGATAGCCACCGCCTATGCGGCACCCACCGCACACCAATAGCAAAGGTGGGCATTTTGCAAACATCACTTGGCCTCGAGGAGGCGCCTATGGCAGCGAGCCAGGGGCACAGGGGGCCACTGGCCAAGTCGCTGTGCTCCCTTCATCTGTGAACACATGGAGTCACTAAGCTGTCACTGGGAGAGCACGGTACAGCTCAGCCGAGGCCAAGGCCGCTCCTTTCCCACAGATCATTTACGTCAGTTATTACAAGGCTTCAGGAAGGAGCATGGAATGCTCTTTGGTCTTTAAATCTGACAGGATGTCATGAGAATTTCTCCATGCTCGCTACTCTGTGGTATCTTTGTTAAAAGGCTGCCTGGTAAGGCCCCAGATGAGAGAGAAAACACTTGTCAATCATCTTAGGAGAGGAAGGCAGGACCTCTCAAGAAAGAGAAGAATGCCTGATCTGTGTACACAGCACAGAATCCAGGGAAAGCCCTTTTATCCCGTCCTCCTAGGACCTGGGCTGAAACTAGGGGCAGGAAGACTCAAATTAGATCTTTGAAGTCCATCCACAGTTGAAAGATCATCAAGAGAGGGCTAAGAAACCAACCCAACTAGAAGCTGATGTTACTTAGAATCACAAACAGTAAATGCAGGAACCAGGCTAAAAATAAAACTCTGATGTCACTCACTGACAACATAAGAACCTATTTTACTAAGGAGGGGGAAGGGAGAGAAACAGGGTTTCCTTTGCTTTTGACCCAGAAATCTCTCCTAAACCCAGTCATCTAAGTCTGCATGTTAGCTAACTTCTTGGGAGGATACCCCAATCTCACAGGGAAGAGATCAGAGGCAGAATTTGAACACAGGTGTGGTTAACTCAAAACCGGTGCTCACAGTCATCCTCTCTGGGTTTTAGCCCTGACTCGCCTCAGATTTGCTGTGTGACCTTGGGCAGGTCATGTACTTCCTCTGAGTCTCAGGTTCCTTACTTGAGTGGAGAACATTCCTTGACTGGTTTCTAAGGTCCCTTCTAGCTCTGACATTTTATGGATTTATCTACCAGGGTTTTGGACTTCACAGACCAATGCAGTTTCGAACATTAAACACACAAAACCTTAAGGGTCAACCTGAGAGTCACCGCTGTTTATTTTGCCTAGGGGTACTTACCACCTACTGTCTGTCATTCTTGTTTCACGAAAAGAAATAGTTTCCCCCAAAAATATAGGGAGGACATATTCTGATGAAAGAATGTTCCTTTGAACTGAGGTAGGGTCATGAGAATCTCAGTATGCTGAGATTCTTCTCTTTTTAACACAGGCCCCTGAAAACTTTGCACAGGCTGTGCACTGGTCTGCAGACCAGTGTATGGGAATCACTGTCAGATGCATTTCTAGCCACATTTATCTTAGGGCATAAAATCCTTGTACCCAGCAAGGATTTCATTCAAGTATGAAGGAGAAATCAAAAGCTTCTCAGATAAGCAAAAGCTGAGAGAATTCTGCACCACCAAACCAGCTCTACAACAAATACTAAAGGATATTCTCTAGACAGGAAACACAAAAATGGTGTATAAATTCGAACCCCAAACAATAAAGTAAATGGCAACGGGATCATACTTATCAGTAATTACCTTAAACGTAAATGGGTTGAATGCCCCAACCAAAAGACAAAGACTGGCTGAATGGATACAAAAACAAGACCCCTACATATGTTGTCTACAGGAGACCCACCTCAAAACAGGGGACACATACAGACTGAAAGTGAAGGGCTGGAAAAAGATTTTCCATGCAAATAGGGACCAAAAGAAAGCAGGAGTAGCAATACTCATATCAGATAAAATAGACTTTAAAACAAAGGCTGTGAAAAGAGACAAAGAAGGTCACTACATAATGATCAAAGGATCAATCCAAGAAGAAGATATAACAATTATAAATATATATGCACCCAACATGGGAGCACCGCAGTATGTAAGACAAATGCTAACAAGTATGAAAGGAGAAATTAACAATAACACAATAATAGTGGGAGACTTTAATACCCCACTCACACCTATGGATAGATCAACTAAACAGAAAATTAATAAGGAAACACAAACTTTAAACGATACAATAGACCAGTTAGACCTAATTGATATCTATAGGACATTTCATCCCAAAACAATGAATTTCACCTTTTTCTCAAGCGCACATGGAACCTTCTCCAGGATAGATCACATCCTGGGCCATAAAGCTAGCCTTGGTAAATTCAAAAAAATAGAAATCATTCCAAGCATCTTTTCTGACCACAATGCAGTAAGATTAGATCTCAATTACAGGAGAAAAACTATTAAAAATTCCAACATATGGAGGCTGAACAACACGCTGCTGAATAACAAACAAATCACAGAAGAAATCAAAAAAGAAATCAAAATTTGCATAGAAACGAATGAAAATGAAAACACAACAACCCAAAACCTGTGGGACACAGTAAAAGCAGTCCTAAGGGGAAAGTTCATAGCAATACAGGCACACCTCAAGAAACAAGAAAAAAGTCAAATAAATAACCTAACTCTACACCTCAAACAACTAGAAAAGGAAGAAATGAAGAACCCCAGGGTTAGTAGAAGGAAAGAAATCTTAAAAATTAGAGCAGAAATAAATGCAAAAGAAACAAAAGAGACCATAGCAAAAATCAACAAAGCCAAAAGCTGGTTCTTTGAAAGGATAAATAAAATTGACAAACCATTAGCCAGACTCATCAAGAAACAAAGGGAGAAAAATCAAATCAATAAAATTAGAAATGACAGTGGAGAGATCACAACAGACAACATAGAAATACAAAGGATCATAAGAGACTATTATCAACAATTATATGCCAATAAAATGGACAACGAGGAAGAAATGGACAAATTCTTAGAAAAGTACAACTTTCCAAAACTCGACCAGGAAGAAATAGAAAACCTTAACAGAGCCATCACAAGCATGGAAATTGAAACTGTAATCAAAAATCTTCCAGCAAACAAAAGCCCAGGTCCAGACGGCTTCACAGCTGAATTCTACCAAAAATTTAGAGAAGAGCTAACACCTATCCTGCTCAAACTCTTCCAGAAAATTGCAGAGGAAGGTAAACTTCCAAACTCATTCTATGAGGCCACCATCACCCTAATACCAAAACCTGACAAAGATGCCACAAAAAAAGAAAACTATAGGCCAATATCACTGATGAACATAGATGCAAAAATCCTAAACAAAATTCTAGCAATCAGAATCCAACAACACATTAAAAAGATCATACACCATGACCAAGTGGGCTTTATCCCAGGGATGCAAGGATTCTTCAATATCCGCAAATCAATCAATGTAATACACCACATTAACAAATTGAAAAACAAAAACCATATGATTATCTCAATAGATGCAGAGAAAGCCTTTGACAAAATTCAACACCCATTTATGATAAAAACTCTCCAGAAAGCAGGAATAGAAGGAACATACCTCAACATAATAAAAGCTATATATGACAAACCCACAGCAAACATTATCCTCAATGGTGAAAAATTGAAAGCATTTCCTCTAAAGTCAGGAACAAAACAAGGGTGCCCACTTTCACCATTACTATTCAACATAGTTTTGGAAGTTTTGGCTACAGCAATCAGAGCAGAAAAAGAAATAAAAGGAATCCAAATTGGAAAAGAAGAAGTAAAACTCTCACTATTTGCAGATGACATGATCCTCTACATAGAAAACCCTAAAGACTCCACCAGAAAATTACTAGAACTAATCAATGATTATAGTAAAGTTGCAGGATATAAAATCAACACACAGAAATCCCTTGCATTCCTATACACTAATAATGAGAAAACAGAAAGAGAAATTAAGGAAACAATTCCATTCACCATTGCAACGAAGAGAATAAAATACTTAGGAATATATCTACCTAAAGAAACTAAAGACCTATATATAGAAAACTATAAAACACTGGTGAAAGAAATCAAAGAGGACACTAATAGATGGAGAAATATACCATGTTCATGGATTGGAAGAATCAATATAGTGAAAATGAGTATACTACCCAAAGCAATTTATAGATTCAATGCAATCCCTATCAAGCTACCAACAGTATTCTTCACAGAGCTAGAACAAATAATTTCACAATTTGTATGGAAATACAAAAAACCTCGAATAGCCAAAGCGATCTTGAGAAAGAAAAATGGAACTGGAGGAATCAACCTACCTGACTTCAGGCTCTACTACAAAGCCACAGTTATCAAGACAGTATGGTACTGGCACAAAGACAGAAATATAGATCAATGGAACAAAATAGAAAGCCCAGAGATAAATCCACGCACATATGGACACCTTATCTTTGACAAAGGAGGCAAGAATATACAGTGGATTAAAGACAATCTCTTTAACAAGTGGTGCTGGGAAATCTGGTCAACCACTTGTAAAAGAATGAAACTAGAACACTTTCTAACACCATATACAAAAATAAACTCAAAATGGATTAAAGATCTCAACATAAGACCAGAAACTATAAAACTCCTAGAGGAGAACATAGGCAAAACACTCTCTGACATACATCACAGCAGGATCCTCTATGACCCACCTCCCAGAATATTGGAAATAAAAGCAAAAATAAACAAATGGGACCTAATTAAACTTAAAAGCTTCTGCACATCAAAGGAAACTATTAGCAAGGTGAAAAGACAGCCTTCAGAATGGGAGAAAATAATAGCAAATGAAGCAACCGACAAACAACTAATCTCAAAAATATACAAGCAACTCCTACAGCTCAACTCCAGAAAAATAAATGACCCAATCAAAAAATGGGCCAAAGATCTAAATAGACATTTCTCCAAAGAAGACATACAGATGGCTAACAAACACTTGAAAAGATGTTCAACATCACTCTTTATCAGAGAAATGCAAATCAAAACCACTATGAGGTACCATCTCACACCAGTCAGAATGGCTGCGATCCAAAAGTCTACAAATAATAAATGCTGGAGAGGGTGTGGAGAAAAGGGAACCCTCTTACACTGTTGGTGGGAATGCAAATTAGTACAGCCACTATGGAGAACAGTGTGGAGATTCCTTAAAAAACTGGAAATAGAACTGCCTTATGATCCAGCAATCCCACTGCTGGGCATACACACTGAGGAAACCAGAAGGGAAAGAGACACGTGTACCCCAATGTTCATCGCAGCACTGTTTATAATAGCCAGGACATGGAAGCAACCTAGATGTCCATCAGCAGATGAATGGATAAGAAAGCTGTGGTACATATACACAATGGAGTATTACTCAGCCATTAAAAAGAATACATTTGAATCAGTTCTAATGAGGTGGATGAAACTGGAGACTATTATACAGAGTGAAGTAAGCCAGAAGGAAAAACATAAATACAGTATACTAACGCATGTATATGGAATTTAGAAAGATGGTAACGATAACCCTGTGTACGAGACAGCAAAAGAGACACTGATGTATAGAACAGTCTTATGGACTCTGTGGGAGAGGGTGGGAAGATTTGGGAGAATGTCATTGAAACATGTGAAATGTCATGTATGAAACGAGATGCCAGTCCAGGTTCAGTGCACGATGCTGGATGCTTGGGGCTGGTGCGCTGGGAAGGCCCAGGGGGATGGTATGGGGAGGTTGGGAGGGAGGAGGGTTCAGGATGGGGAGCATGTGATTTTTTTTTTAAAAATAAAATTAAAAAAAAAAAAAAAAAAGAAAGTCACTGGTCTTTTGAGTCTGAATCTGGAAACCACAAGCTGGCCAGAATATACCACAATACCATTGTTCTTGCTTCTAGAAAGCTGTCCATCTGTCTGGTTGTAATAAGAAAGTGAAACTAAGCAGGAGCCTCTGGCGATCCTGGGCACAGAAGACTTTCCATGTCTCTTGTTCCTTGTTTGTGGGGAACAGACTCCAGCCTCCATGACCTTCTCTGAGTCCCAAAGGTTAGATTCAAACAGTTGCTAATCAGGGAAAGGAGGGGATTCAGAGACAACAGAGAGCAGCCAGGAAACAATAGTGCAGACTTTGGGCAGGGTCCTGGTTCCACCTCAAGAGATAAAACAGTATCTTTATTTTCTTGGGCGCCAAAATCACTGTGGATGGTGACTGCAGCCATGAAATTAAAAGACATTTGCTCCTTGGAAGGAAAGCTATGACAAGCCTAGGCAGCATGTTAAAAAGCAGAGATATCACTTTGCCATCAAAGGTCCATGTAGTCAAAGCTATGGTTTTTCCAATAGTCATGTATGGATGTGAGAGTTAGACCACAAAGAAGGCTGAGTGCCGAAGAACTGATGCTTTCAAGTTGTGCTGCTGGAGAAGACTCTTGAGAGTCCCTTGGACTGCAAGGAGATCAAACCAGTCAGTCCTAAAAGAAATCAATCCTGAATATTAATTGGAAGGACTGATGCTGAAGCTCCAATACTCTGGCCACTTGATGCAAGGAGCACACTCACTGGAAAGGACCCTGATGGTGCAAAAGATTGACGGCAAAAACAAAAGAGAATGACAGAGGATGAGAGGGTTAGATAGCATCACTGACTCAATAGATATGGATTTGAGCAAAGTCTGGGAGAGAGTGAAGGACAAGGAAGCCTGGCGCGCTGCAGTGCATGGGGTCACAAAGAGTGGGACATGACTTAGTGACTGAACAACAATAACAAAAGGACTAAAACCCCAAATAAATGGAAGATGACATCATTCTTTTTATTTGTTTATTTGGTTTTTTAATTAAAGGAAAATTGCTTAAAAAAAAAAAAAAAAAAGAAATAGTTTCCCCCAAAAATATAGGGAGGACATATTCTGATGAAAGAATGTTCCTTTGAACTGAGGTAGGGTCATGAGAATCTCAGTATGCTGTCCTTGTTCTTCTCTTTTTAACACAGGCCCCTGAAAACTTTGCACAGGCTGTGCACTGGTCTGCAGACCAGTGTATGGGAATCACTGTCAGATGCATTTCTAGCCACATTTATCTTAGGGCATAAAATTAATTGCTTTGCCTGGCATGCTGGAAGACCTCGATGCATTTTAGCTGCAGAATAAAGTGATATAACGTGAGTTGCGGAAGTCAATTACCAAGATTGCTAAAGAGAAACCGTACCAATCATAATGTATTACTTTAATTTTATTTCTTGTTGTTGTTGAGGCAGGCAAGATGCTCAGTGCTTTGCATGGATTGAGTCATTTAATTCTCCATATCCAATTTTTGTCCATTTTCCATCAAGATATGCAGTTCTCCAGGCTTACCTGGTGGCTCACTGGTAAAATAATAATAATAATAAGCCTGTCAATGCAGGAGACATGGGTTCGATCCCTGGGTAGGGAAGATTCACTGGAGAAGGAAGTGGTAACCCACTCCAGTATTCTTTCCTGGGAAAACAGAGGAGTCTACTGGGCTATAGTCCACAGGGTCACAAAGAGTCAGACACAACTGAGTGACTCAATAATAACAACATGCAAGTCTCCAGGGGCACCATGATAAGGAAATATATTCAGACTGAAAAAAAAAAAAAAAAAACAGATTGCAACTTATTTCAAGGCTCAACATGAAGAAACATATTCACAGCCTATTTTAAAAAGCACTGTTGCCCTGAGAAGAGCAGCAGGAAGTTATAGAAAGGCAATTAAAATGAACACACACGTTTGGTGTCTTCCTGCACACTAGCTGATCGGTTACAAAGGCCAGGTGGTCTCAGGCCACTGACCTCGGTTGCTCTGTAAACCCAGGAAAGGCCCCATGTGAGGCCAGGGAATTCTTGGGGGAAAAGAACGAAAAGGTCCAGGTTACTGGATGGACACAGGCTGGGGCCCAGAATCAAAGTAACTGTGCCTCCACCCAGACCACGTGACTCGGGGCTCAGAGAGCCTGCGTTTGCCCATCAGCCAGATGCGATATCCCCCTCGTCTGAATCCCTCCCAGCCTCATAGGCAAACCTTGCTCAGCTTGAAGCCTCCTCTTCTCCTTGAAACCTCCTCTCCCCATTTCAATTCCCTCACCATCTCTTTGCAAGGAGTGAGCAGAGCTAACATGAAGAGAACCTGAAAGAGACCCAACACGGTCTCTTCCACCTGCTTCTAGTCCCAGTCTTCAACAAACGAGAAAAGCAAGGCCCCGAGAGAGAGCAACTTCCCCAAGGCCACATGGGTAGAAGGCAAGCACATCATTCAGACAGGCATGCCTGACGTAAGGGATGCTCCATAAACCCAATCACCCACCTGGGCGAGCATCCCTGTGGGAGCTACCGGATGAGCGCAGTGCCTTCAGCAGCCCATGGGGGCCTCCATGTGGACCAGAGCTTCTTAATCTGTTTGGTCTTGGGACCCCTTTTATTAATGACTTTTTGTTTATAATATTATATATGTTTATAATATAGTCTCTATTACCTGTATAAAAATCATTATGGAAACGGTATTTTCCAACATGAAAAAAAATTCACGGGAGGAGTGGCATTATTTTAGATTGTTGCAAGTGTCTCACATCTGGTAGCGTAAGAGAGGCTGGATTCTCACATGTACTTCTGCGTTCAGTCTATTATAGTATGGTTTTGGGAGCTGAAGTCGATGAAGAAACCCTGGCCTGACACAAACCTGTCGTTGGGAAAGGGAGTATTTTCTCAGCCTTCTCGGTAATCGTGGATATTTTTCTTTGACACTACACCAAAACTCGACAAGTGACAGGTAGCTGTTTAAAGTCAGCCGTGACGTGGAATCTGAAACTCTGTCAGTGACTGTTCGTCTTCCGTTACATGAAAATCAATCGCTCTTTGTACTCACTGCACTTTGCATGGTCCTTTTTACCCTGCATGGCTTTGTGCCATCGTGCATCGGTTACTTGGAAAATATTAGTTCACTGAGATTTGTACCCGAGAGAGAATGAGAATGAAAAGACCACAGTTCAACACTACTACAGAAATGGTTTTGACCACGCCGATCCACTGAAAGGGTCTCAGGGAAGCCCAGAGGTCCCAGGACCACTTTTTCAGAACCAAAGACGCTCACACCCCATGAATGTGGGTCTGTATCTCTTCGTTCATTCCACAACTATTTACTGGGCACCCACTACATCTGTTTCAGGTGCTGGGAATTCCGCAGTGAATGAGGCAGAGCCCTGCCCTCGTGTAGCTCACAATCTCGTGGGGAGGGCAGACCGCACACAAGCAAACCAGTAAAGGCACATAATAATGTCAGGTAACGCTAAGTGCCAGAGGGAAATGAAACCCCATACCATATATTTGCACATGGGCATGTGGGTTCCCTGGGAGGCCTAATTCAGCCAGCTTGGGATTTGCTAATTTAAGGGTTTCACAATAAAATATGGGTTGCTGTGTTGTTGTTTTTTTTTAAATACAAAAATACTTGCGGACATGGGCGGGGGCGGGGAGGTGGGGGTGACGTGCCCTAGAAGTGCTGAGAGCTCACCACTGGGGCTGGATTCCCTTCCAGTGGCTCCAGGAGGGCTAAACCTCAGCAGTTACCTCTCAGAGCGGCTTCTGCCCCTCCAGCGGGCTGACCACAGCCTCCCTGCTGACACACAGGATCCCTTCCCCGGCCTGTACGGCACATTGGCCATCTAGCCTGAGCCTCACATGACTCCATGAGAGTGATCTGGGGCGGGTATTATTCATCGCTTTTTCAGATGAGGAAACTGAGCCCAGCAGAGGTTAACATGCGATAACGTGCCTGTTACATAATGAACTCAGAACTTGAACCCAAGTCCCCTGACCCACCCTGCACGCTTCATTTCACCAGACAGACCACCACCGTTTCCTTCACCTCTGATACTCCTTCAAGTAAGGAAAAGAAAATGGATGAGACATTTAGAGCAACGATAGCAGCTTAGTGTCTTCCTCCAAAAATGTCCTGGATCATCATAATCCTCCTTCTCAGACAGCAAGTTGAACTTATGAAGAAGACAGATAGATGGAGCCTGATGCTCAGTAGGCACCCATATTTGGAGCCACGAGCTCTCCAAGTGTTCGTGGAGACCTAGGGCCAGTATGAGGCAGTGAGAGTACAGAGATGAAGAAGAAAGAGCAAGGGCCTGCCCTTATGGAGCTTCTGTCCTGGAGGACTGTCACCAGCACAACACCAACTCAGAGGCTGAGCCTGTTGACCACATGTTCCCCAGAAGGGTTAACTGCAAGCTTCCTGAGCCTCAATCAATGGCATCAGATTAACAACAGAGCCCTGTGTTCAGTCTTAGCCGTGAAACATGCCTTTCAGGAGAAGAAATGAGCTTTATTGCTCTGCCCCTTCACTCCACCCATTTTACAGATGGAAAAGCAAGCCCAGGACCCAGAAGCCACTGCTTCTGAACCTCACGATGAGTCAGAGGTGTGACAGGGGCCACAGCCCACTCGCTCGTCTTCCTGAGAAGCCCTGGCTGCGGCCTGGCCTAATTTGCTCTTTTTAACTTCCCAGGAGGCCCCCTTGAATAACAGCCACACATTTGAGGCGGCCAAGCAACACATCACCCTGGCAGGGAAGTGACTATTTCAAGAGGAAAGGGGCATATATAGCAGTGGTCCTCGGCGGCCACCCAAAGTACAGCCAGCCCTGCGAGGCCGGCCAACCCCAAAGCCCACATCGAGCTTCCTCTCCTCCCGGTCCGCCTGGCCAGCACCATTCCCACCAAGGTTTAAAAAAGAAGTAGAAGTTCCCTTCTGCCTGCCTGGCTGGCGGCACATTCCACTGACTCAGACCGTTCTGGGCACTGCGAAGAAGACACTGTTCATTTTCCCTGGGCAGCGAACTGGCCCACATCCGGACCTGTCGCTGGCAGGAGGGGACACTTGGCATCCCAACAGAAGCAAATGAATGGCGTGCTATTTTTAACGTGCGGTTCCTGTCTTTCTTCCAGAAGGCTCGGCACCTGTGCCAGAGTTGCTCCACGCTCGGCTTGCGGACCACCCACATCCGAAACACCTGGTGCTACAGGGAAAGTCAGACTCTGGGTTCCACCAACCTAGCAGGAGCCAGCAGGGGGAGAACTCAGGAGCGTGAATCTTTCGCAAGCTCCTCAAGTGACTCATTTGCAAAATCAAGTCTGAGAACCAGGGACGATCCGGATCCATATTCATTCATTCACTCAACATTTGCCACCTGTGATATAGGAATGCAAAGATAAATGCACGTGCTCCTTGGCTTCCCTGGTGGCCCAGTGATTAAGAATCTGCCTTGCAATGCGGGGGACAGGGGTTCGATCCCTGGTCCAGGAAGATGCCACAGAGCAACTCAGCCCATGTACTACTAAGCCTGCGCTCTAGGGCCCACAAGCCTCGATAAAGGAAGCCACAGTAATGAGAAGCCTGGGTACTGCAGGGTAGAGTAGCCCTGCTCACTGTGAGGAGAAAGCCTGTACACAGCAACGGAGACCCAGTGCAGTTAAAAAAATAATTTAAAAAATTTTTTTCTAAAAACAAAAAATGCACATGCTCCCAGTCTAAGCATCCAAAGGAGACACAATACAGTGTGATGTGCTGAAGACAGAGCGTGAAGGGTGCTCAAAGGTGGGAGAAATCAGCTCTGCCGGGAGGGGATGGTTACAAGCAGCATCACAGAAGATGGGATCTTGGAGCCGAGGCCCAGAGAGTGGGGAGGAGGCTGCTATGGAACCATCATTCCCCACCTTGGCTGGCCTTTGGCATTCCCCTGGGCTTAGCCAAAACCAAGATGGCACCCCACCCGTCCTCACTTAGCCCCAGTACCCTCCTGACTTCTTAAAGGCACTCAGTACACATTGATGAATGAGTACAAATGGAGGACGGGGACTCCCCTGGCGGTCCAGTGTGAGGGATATGGGTTTGATCCCCGGTTGGGAAGCTAAGATCCCATATGACTTAGGGCCAAAAAAACCAAAGCGTAAAACAGAAGCAATACTGTAACAAAGTCTTCAATAAAGACTTTTTAAATGGTCCAATCCAAAAAAAAAAAAAAAGGAGGATGGGTTGAACATGACGAGAACAGGAAGCTGCTCAGCCCCTGCAGTGAGACGGACTGGGGTCAGCGGACCATTTCTAGTTACCAGGCTGCAGGCCACGAGCCTTTCCAAGCCTTGCTTTCCTCATCGGTAAAGCAGAGACAACAGCTCTTTCCAAGGTTGCAGTGAAAGGTAAGTCTACACGTGGAGCCCCTGGCATGTGGTACAGGTTCAAATGGTTAAGAATTATTTAGTAACGATAATAATGAAAGGTTTGCAATTAAACGTAAGACCCTGATGCCGGGAAAGACGGAAGGCAAAAGGAGAAGGCAGCAGTAGAGGATGAGATGGTGAGACAGTGTCACCAACTCAATGGTCATGAGTTTGGGCAGATAATGCAAGAAAGAGGAGCCTAGTGTGCTGCAATCCATGGGGTTGCAAAGAGCCAGACACCACTGAGCAACTGACCACCACCACCACCCATCACCAACCAGCTTTGTAAATATAATACATCCATCTTGGGCTCAAGTTTCTCCCCTGCAAACCAGAGGCTTACACCTGACCCTAACATCTCCTGAGCAACGACTCCATTTTTCTAACAATGGAAAGAGACTTTAAGTCCTCAGGGTCTTCCCTGGACTGGTGTGCATGTCCCCTCTGACTCATGGCTTTCAGCACCCCTAAGGCTGGCTGGAAGTCATGCCTTTTCCCTGATGAGGGATATGCCTCGGAACCCTGTGCTTCCCTCTTGAGTCTCCCTTCCCACCCTGGCTTCTTCTTTGTATCTTTTTATCCTCAAAAAGCTCTGTGGGTGACCCTCCCCCTGCAAGCAGGCAGGCACGGGACAGTAGGGAACTTGACCTCCCAGCCTCGTCCGCACCCAAGGCTAAAGGGAGTCATCAGCTTCCTCTCTCATCCCCAAAGGCAGGGAAAAGAAGCGTCAACAGCAGCCAGACAGAGACAAAGAGCTCCAATCACTTAGATCTCACACAGACACACCCTTGAGAAGTTGCAGCTTGGGAAGAAAGGAGCCTCGGGGGGCTGCTCCCCTTCCACAGCTCTCCCGACCTCTCAGAAGAACTGTTACCCCAAAAGCCCCCCAATCAGTCAAGTGTGGGCTGCTCAGCTTCACTCTTGGTTGTGTGACACGTGGGATCTTAGTTCCCTAACCAGGGATGGAACCAGCACCTCCTGCCACTGGAAGCACAGGGTCCTAACCACTGGAGTGCCAGGGAAGTCCCAGCTTCGCTCTTTTTTTATCCGACCCCACCAGCAGCCAGCAAGCTGTCCTCGGTCTGGAGGACTTGAAGCCACCCAGTGCTTTGGGTTTACTCTAAGACTAACCCCGGCCCCCCACTGTGAAAGCACAATCCTTTTACCTTTCCCTGCCCTCTGCCCCCTGCCCCTAGCGAAGCCCATATCTAGGCACCACCACTAAGACACGGAGTTCCAGAAGGAGGGAAGCACAACTACTTAACTCTGTTGCATCTTCCTCTAAAACGTCCCTTGATCCTGACCTTTCCTCTCCTTTCCACTCCCTCTCACTCACCCCGGCTGGTCTACTCCAGGGGTCGAAAAGCTTATCCTGTCACAGGCTGGATGGTACTTAGTTCAGCCATCATGGGCCACGTGATCTCTGTCGCAAACTCAAGGCTGACATGCTTGTGTGAAAGCAACCGCAGAAAATACACAAATGGATAGGTCTGTGTTCCAAAAGAACTTGACTTACGGATACTGACGCCCACACAGCTTCCCCATGCCACGGCATATTTCCTTAACTCCCTGGCCATGCAAAAACAGGTGGCAGGCCTGGTCTACACCCTTGACACCTCACCCCCAGACCTCACCAACACTCTCCACTGGGCCTCCCTAGCACATCTGACTACACCTTAATCGCATCCTGCTTGCTCCTACCTGGGCAGATCTTCCGACAAGTTCCACTGTAGTCATCTCATTCCCCTCCTGTAAACGGCCAAACATCTTTGCTGGCACGTGAGGCCTGGCTCATTCAGGTTCCCAGATATCTTTCACATTGTCTCCTAAGAGCCTAAACTACCTAAGGCTGTCCTTTTCAACTTGGCAAATAAATTGCATCCATCTTTATAGATTAGACTCTGAGATTGTCCTCAAAACTTCCCCTGATCACCTAACCTCAACTGAGTCTCCATTCATATAGCATTCACTATGCCATTCATCCAGCCCTCAGTGAAAGTGAAAGTCACGCAGCCGTGTCCGACTCTTTGTGACCCCATGGACTATACAGTCCACGGAATTCTCCAGGCCAGAATACTGGCGTGGGTAGCCATTCCCTTCTCCAGGGGATCTTCCCAATCGAGGAATCAAACCGGGGTCTCCTGCACTTAAGGTGATTCTTTACCAACTGAGCTACCAGGGAAACCAAATGGCTTACAATTAGCAGGGATAAAAGTACAAACAGATAATTACCAAAGAATAAAATGGACATTCTAATTGGTGTTCACAGTGCTACAGTGGAGAACAAAGCCACCAGCTGGGGGACTCCCCTGGTGGTCCGTTGGTTAAGACTCTGTGCTCCCAAGGTTGGGGGGCCTGTGTTCAATCCCTGATCGGGGGACTAAAGACCACACACCACAACTAAGACCCGGTGTGGCCAAACTGTTTTAAGGGGAGTAGGGGGAGCAACCAGCTCAGGAGAAAATGGAGGAAGTCTCTATAAAAGGCAAACCCCTTAATCCAGGTCTCCAAGGGTGAGCAAGCCGATAAGACATAAGGGTTTGAGAGCAGGAAAAGCGCCATTCTAGGCTGCAGAGAGTCCTACAAAGGCAAGGGTGGAGCAGGGGGCAAACGTCAGGTCACAAAGCGTTTCTTGGCCCAGGCAGACACTCACTAGGGCTGCTGCGGGAAGCTCAGCGGTGTGGACACACAGTAGGCCTTCAGGAAGCATGTTGGGGGACTACCGTAGAAGCTGGGAGGATTCCATTTCTCATTCCTGGAAGAGTCAGTTACTCCAAGCCTCAAAAAGTCAACATACAAGTGCATCAAAGGGTTGATGGCAGGAGATCCCTGGTCTCTGCCTCTCCTTGTCCAGCCCACACCCACAGCTCCAAGGACAACTGAGTATGAGGTCTTACCAGGCCTGAGCCCCGCTTTCTGGTCTGCAACCTGCAGCCCTGCTTAGCCATCTTGGAAAACGTTGCACATAAGACTATTTCCGTCCTCAGCCTTATAAAAGTAGGACAGACCAAAAAAAGTAATTTTTTAAAGAAAAAGATTTGTTTTTTTTCACCAACTGTAAAATAGCTTTTTTTTTTTTAAGACATCTTAACTTTTTTTAGAATTACACTGGCTTGTGCCTTTTTTTTTTTTTAAGAAGCAGATGTTTCTATAGCATCTCTTTAAAAGGATTATAAAAATAGAAGTCTCAAAAAACTCTCAAATGCAACCAACACAAGGTCTTCCATTGACGCCAACCCCTATAGGCGTCAGTGGCAAGCAGTTCTCGGCCAAGGCGGGCTTTGAAGTCAACTCTTTGAAGTGAGCCTGGCACTTTCTCAGTACTAAAGAAGTAAAAATGGAAGCTAAAAGATGGGGAGAAGACAGAAATAAAGGATGAAAAGGGAGAAGAAGGCCCTTTTGAACACAAGCGCTCTCCAATTTTATCCCTTAACTGGAATAACTCCAGACCAACTTGATTCTATGGAAACTGGCATCAACAAAGTATCTATATAAAAGCATTATGCTAGGCACTATTGGGAAAACAAAGAAAGGACAGTTTTCTTTCACAAGATTATAACTTATTAAAATAAAATAAGACAAAAACAATAAGATGATACCACTTTAATTACAGAAAGTGAAGAGGAACCATAGAACCTCTTGACGAGGGTGAAAGAGGAGTATGAAAAAGCTGGCTTGAAACTCAACATTCAAAAAAACAAAGATCATGGTATCCAGCCCATCACTTCATGGCAAACAGATGGGGGGAAAGTGCAAGCAATGACAGATTTTATTTTCTGGGGCTCCAAAATCACTGCAGATGGTGACTGTCACCATGAAATTATAAGACATTTCTCCTTGAAAGAAAAGCTATGACAGACCTAAACAGCATATTAAAAAGCAGAGACATCACGCTGATAACAAATGTCCATATAGTCAAAGCTGTAGTTTTTCCAGTAGTCATGTATGGATGTTGAGAGCTGGACCATAAAGATGGCTGAGCATCAAAGAACTGATGCTTTTGAACTGTGGTGCTGGAGAAGACTCTTGAGAGTCCCTTGGACTGCAGAGAGATCAAACCAGTCAATCCTAAAGGAAACCAACCCTGAATATCCATTGGAAGCCCTGATGCTGAAGCTGAAGCTCCAATATTTTGGCCACCAGATGTGAAGAGCTGACTCACTGGAAAAGACCCTGACGCTGGGAAAGATTGAGGGCAGGAGGAGAAAGCGTTGACAGAGGATGAGATGGTTGGATGGCATCACTGACTAATCATTGGGCATGGATTTGAGCAAGCTCCAGGAGATGGTGAAAAACGAGGAAGCCTGGTGCGCTGCAGTCCATAAGCTCACAAAGAGTCGGATACAACTTAGCAATTAAACACACCAGGATTCAAATCCAGAACTGACTCCAGGCGCTGTGGACTTTCTTTTCCAGCCCATTCTCTGTTCTCTGTCAGTGCGGGGGCAATTAGTAGGGCGGTGGTTTGGCTTGTGGGAAATGACTTAGTGACTGGACAACAACAACACAAAAACAAAACTCTTAACAGCAAACATAAAAGCCATTAGGGTAACAGAAGAGGTCAGACAGCAATGCATGGAGAGAAGCTATGTTAGGAGTCCTAGCTGTGCTTCTTCATGGGAGTCAGGCTCTCACCTAAAGCTCTAAGGACATGAATGGACCCACCTAAGGTCACTCCCTATGTAAACACACGGGTGGTAATATGAAGACAGGTCAACCTGCCACATTCTTCCGAGGACAGTCCCCCGAAAAGGGAACATATGCCTTGTTGGGGCGGGGAAACCGTGGGAGAGTTTAGGAACAAGGGACCTTCAAGATGGAGACCAGACAACCGGGACTTGAGTAGACACAGCTGGGAAGGCAGCGCATCCCACACTGAAGGCCCAGCACTTGCCATTTAGACAGAAAACAACAATCAGGCCGCTTCAACCAGAACCTGGCCTCTGTCTAGGGGAGTGAGGCAGGAAACAAGGGCTTCTGAGCAGGTAAGGGACATGACCATACATGAAAATATCCTCCTGGAGTTCTCTAGAAGAGATGGAAGAGGCCGGAACACAGCTGCAGGTTGTAAACCAAAACCAGAGAATCTTGGAAATCCAGTTAAGTTCCAAGTATTCCTTATGTTTTCCTGAAGCTGATATGCACCCACTCACTCCTCTCTTTGCAAAGAAAACTCCAGTCTGGGGGCAAGTACTGTTGCCCTCGCTGTGCCTTTACAGCTCCTGCTGAACATGCAAAACCTACATTAAAATATATGCAGGGTGAGATTCTCCCGTGTTGAGAGCACTGACTCCTGGCCCTAATTTGGTAAAATTCCAAACTCGTATCAATTATTCCAGTAAGTGCTTTAGTATTTTCAAAAATACCTAAAAATGATGGCACACTGCACTTTAGACAACACCAAACAAGAAAGTCAAAAGTCCTCTGAAGCACTGACCTAAGAACTAAGGTCCAAACTTTGAACTAAGGTTCAAAGCCTCCATGAGTGTCACACTGGGCTTTGATTTTTGCCCAAACTGCATCGTGAGTTACTTACATGTGATAAGTAAGGAAGTGAGGCTCAGAAAGGTTACATACCTTGCCCAGGTTCACAGAACAGGTGGGAACAGACTCTGGCACAACTTAAATAATGCTAGTCCTTTTAGGCATTATTTCCCAGAATCTAAATACTGTATATTAATTTGGTTCTGAGCTTCCCTGATGGCTCAGATTGTAAAGAATCTGCCTACAATGCAGGAGACATGGGTTTGATCCCTGTGTTGGGAAGATCACCTGAAGGAGGGCATGGCAACCCACTCCAGTATTCTTGCCTGGAGAATCCTCATGGACAGAAGAGCCTGGTGGGCTACAGTTCAAGGGTCACAAAGAATCAGGCACGACTGAGCAACTAAGCACAGCATGTCGGGTAATTACAAATTCAGGTATGATATATACGATTCTTATCAAGTTAAAGGCTCTAAATATACTCATGAACAAATTAGTCCAATGTTCCTATATGCTAATACTACAGGCAGCTGAAATAATTACTACTGCAAAAATATATTGGCAGCACAGAACAGAAACTTGAAGTTCTCAAGTTTAAAGTACTTTAAACCCCTTTTTTGTTTTTTTGTTTCCCTGGTGGTGCTAGTGGTAAAGAACCTACCTGCCAATGCAGGAGACATAAGAGACATGGGTTCGATCCCTGGGTCAGGAAGAGCCCCTGGAGGTGAGCATGGCAACCCACTCCTGCCCACTCTTGCCTGGAGAATCCCATGGACAAAGGAACCTGGTGGGCTACAGTCCATAGAGTCGAAAAGAATCAGACACAAATGAAGCGACTTAACACAAACACTTTTTTTTCCTAGTTTTTTAAATTTAGAAATGAATTTCCCCCCTGTGGTTTAAAAAGAGGTTAATATGTTTGTGAGCATAATTTTGCTCTTTAAAGTATACATAAAGGTTGCAAGCGGTCTCAAATATAACACCCTAAGGACTTATAAAGTGAATGGGTCTATTAAGAATACAAGAAATACCTTTGGACACTTTCAGCTACATTGGGTTATTTTATGTCACATGTATGTAACGTTTTTTTAAAATAATAACTTCAACCATCAGCCAGAAAAAAGGAGAAGAGAGAAACTGAACTCGAAAGTGAAAAGATGTTAAACATCCCTTTTTTTTTTTTTTTGAAAGGAAAATCTGATAAAAGGGAATCAGGAAGGGGTCCTTCCACCACGAGGCCAAAAGTCTTAAAGCTGAACATTTTCAGTTAAAGTTAACTCATTCATATTGAAGAAGGCATGATCAAAGAAAGTGATCCATGAGCAGCAAAGTGACTGGGCAGTACCAACAGTAGTCTGTGTATAGTAAACACTGTGCCAAGCACTTTACATGCTGTCTGTCCATTTCACAGATGAGAAAGCTGAGGTGAGTGGTTCACAAGGAAAATATCAAGAGGCGAGTCGATGCGTAAGAGGTCAGACTGCCCTGGAGCACCTGCTGTAGAAGGTCACCATCGCAGAAGCAGCATTTCTAGAAGTCCCAGGAGGTGGCCTGATCTCAAGCGGGACACCCGCAGTTTTGAAATGCTGTCCTGGGGCACGAATGACCGAGGCACACAGGGACGCAGATGGCTGGGAATGCTTAACCCGGAGAAGAAAATACTACAAGGAGTGAGGAAAGTGGATGCAGGTTCTTTGTGGGGGGCTCTGGGAGAAGGCAAAACCCCACTCCAGTACTCTTGCCTGGAAAAATCCCATGGACTGAGGAGCCTGATAGGCTGCAGTCCATGGGGTCGCTAAGAGTCGGACACAACTGAGCGACTTCACTTTCACTTTTCACTTTCATGCATTGGAGGAGGAAATGGCAACCCACTCCAGTATTCTTGCCTGGAAAATCCCAGGGACGGGGGAGCCTGGTGGGCTGCCATCTATGGGGTCGCACAGAGTGGGACACGACTGAAGTGACTTAGCAGCTAGGGGAACCAGACAGAACTCGTAGGCAAAAGGTGCCGGCATGCAGACCACCCCGCTGTAAGAACTTTCCAACCAGCAGAACCACAGTAAGAGTGGAACAGTCTCTAATTTCCAAATGCATCACTGAAATTGCTTCACTCGTTCAAGTACCGTCACCATCATTTCTGCCACAGTCACAAGCCACTCACATTTTTATCGAATATTTTTCTGTGAATTAATCTACAGATTTTACTGAAATAAATGTAGCTTCACCCTATGTAATGCTATTCAAGAAACCATGACATTCACTGTTCTCTGGGTTTTCTTCCCTAATACATTTTAAAAGAGATGGCTACTGAAATAAATATTCATCTGGGTAGCATCTAACATCATCTCACATCCCAGGAGCTGAAGGCCCACCATACGTAGAACTACAGATCAAAAAGAGTCAAGCAGAACAAAAGACCAATGACTTTTGAATTAGATAGTTTTAGGTTAAAACTCCTGACTTTAGCTGTGTATTTCCTTACCTGCAAATGGATATGATATAGTGCTATTTCCATTAGGGTGGTTGTTGAGATCATTAAAAAAATACACCCAGTACTAACCACCACAGTGCCAAGGACATATTAATAGTAGCTTTATACTTCTTGATACTTGTGAAGTGAAGTGAAAATCGCTCAGTTGTGTCCAACATTTTGCGACCCCATGGACTATATAGTCCACGGAATTCTCGAGGGCAGAATATTGGAGTGGGTAGCCGTTCCCTTCTCCAGAGGATCTTCCCGACCCAGGGATAGAATCCAGGTCTCCTGCACTGCAGGCAGATTCTTTACCAGCTGAGCCACAAGGGAAGCCCAAGAATACCGGAGTGGGTAGCCTATTCCTTCTCCAGATCTTCTTGACCCAGGAATCAAACTGGGGTCTCCGGCATTGCAGGCAGATTCTTTACCAGCTTTACCAGATGCTTTTTACATTTATGTACTTTTCATACTGTTTTGCAGAAGAGCTTCACTGAGCTCTAGTCATTGATATCATGACCTATTCAATCTATTCAGAATTCTGTGGAAGGTTCCCTGCGCTAGAAGGAGAATGAACCCGATGGTCTGTAATCCTTGTTCTCATATATCTGCAATTCCAGTGAACCAATAACTATGCAAACCCAGGAAAACCAAGTCCCCCCACCTCTCAGAAAACAGGTGATAATATACGTCTAAGGCAATGAGCACAGTCAGGTGACAGCCCTCATAAAACACTAAATCATCAAAGTTCCCTTTATGGTTGAAAAGGTCACAGCACTTCGGATGGAAAAATATAAAAATAGTCCACTCTGAACAATAAGAATGAATGATATTTGCTGCTATTGGGAAACTGCCAAGGAATAAAACAATGAAGTATACGTTAAGAAATTTTCCACAGAGAATAATACACAAAACAAAAACTCTTATCACTGACGTATTCATAGTTAAAATTAGACCACCAGCAGTAGCAAAAACAAAAAGCCCATGTTGATGTTCCATCATAGAACGATATCATTGGGGTGAATTAAACTACATCTTGACAGGAGGGGAGAAGTAAAAGACATAATTTAAATGGTAGCAGCTATTCCACCCATCATCTGTTGTGAAACCCAAATCAACTGTAGCCTCAGTGAGTCCCAAGCTGCTGTTCGGCTGCTCAGTCGTGTCCGACTCTTCTCGACCTCATGGTCTGTAGCCTGCCAGGCTCCTCTGTCCATGGGATTCTCCAGGCAAGAATACTGGAGGGGGATGCCATGCCCTTCTCCAGAGGATCTTCCCAACCCAGGGATCAAACCCCAGTCTCTTACATTACAGGCAGATTCTTTTCCATCTGAGCCACCAGGGAAGCCCTGAGCCACTAGCGAAGCCCAATTCCCACGCACTATTTCTCACCATCCTCATTTAAAACGTAAGGATATAGAGTTTTCATACAGCCTGGAAAATCCCATGGACGGAGGAGCCTGGTAGGCTGCAGTCCATGGGGTCGCTAAGAGTCAGACATGACTGAGCGACTTCACTTTCACTTTTCACTTTTCATTTTCATGCACTGGAGAAGGAAATGGCAGCCCACTCCAGTGTTCTTGCCTGGAGAATCCCAGGGATGGCAGAGCCTGGTGGGCTGCCGTCTATGGGGTCACACAGAGTCAGACACGACTAGAGTGACTTAGCAGCAGCAGCAGCAGCCCCTAAATCTGATGCTCAACCACAGATGGCACTTTTTTCAACCATAGAGGAAACTTACTAAGAAATGGCATCCCCAGTGGTCCAGTGGTTAAGATCCTGAGCTCCCAATGCAAGGGGCACAGGACTGACCCCTGGTCAGGGAACTAAGATCCTGCATGCCGCAAGTATGGCCAAAAAAAAGAGAGCAAAAGATGGCATATGTCCCTAGTGTGGCAGATAAATACCACCTTGGACACTATTTGGGAACAACTC
Organism: Bos grunniens; assembly: GCF_055505025.1. Taxonomy (NCBI): domain Eukaryota; kingdom Metazoa; phylum Chordata; class Mammalia; order Artiodactyla; family Bovidae; genus Bos; species Bos grunniens. The sequence goes on along the minus strand of NC_141179.1, from coordinate 78,333,510 downwards.
AAGGGATGATGACTTTCACTTGTGATCCTAACCAAACAGCAGGTCTGCCACAGCCCTGACTTTCCATCAGGAACCCACGCTCCAAATGAGATTCTATTTCACTTGGCCTCACCCACGACGACCGCAGTCCAAAACCAAAGTATTACACAGTCAAGTTGTATTGTTCCCACCATCATCGGGCAATGTGGCCTGGTAAAAAATTCACTGTCCTTTTTATCACAGCCACTGAGAATTATTCCCTTGTACCTACTAGAGGACTTCAAGACTGGATTCAAAGATCACTTCCCGTCCAAAGCCACCCTGGAATTCCCCACCATCACCCAGGGCAGATTTCGATTGTGAAGGAGAATCAGATAAGAAGAAGAGCAGCTATCAGACTATGCCGGGCAGTCTGCAAAGGTAGTTTCCATACTTTTTCTCATTTCATCTTCCCAGGAGATCTCTGAGGGTAGAACTTTTATAGTCTTCACTCCATGCATGAGCAAACTGAAGATCAGAAAGGGGAGGGACGCAGCCAATCAATACAGCAAGCGGCGGGGCTTCAGGGCTTCCCAGGTGGCTCAGGGGTAAAGAATCTGCCTGCTAATAACACAGGAGATGCAGGAGACATGGTTTCAATCCCTGGGTCAGGAAGATACTCTGCAGTAGGAAATGGCAACCAACTCCAACATTCTTGCCTGGAAGATTCCACGGACAGAGAAGCCTAATGGGTTACAGTCCATGGCGGCTGCAAAGAATCAGACGCGACTGAGCATGCACATGCGCAGAGCCGGCTTTAATGCCTGGCTCAAGCGGGCTCTCCTCCCACCTCCGTTCTGATCACAGGGCTCTCACAGGGCCAGGAAAGCACAAACCCCCTGTTGACAAGTCCATGGCTATTCCCAGCAACCTGAACGCTTCTGCACCCATCCCAGCTGACTGAGGAATGCTGACTCTGTAACACTTCTGCACCTATCCCAGCTGACTGAGGAATGCTGACTCGGTAACACTTCTGCACCTATCCCAGCTGACTGAGGAATGCTGACTCCGTTGCCACTGCCTAGAGCAGACCAGTAACCAACTGCTGTCACTCACACATCTATTTCAATTGTTCTGCTTCTCCAAAGGAGGAATAGAAGAAATGATGGAAGTCTGTATCTATGTATCACATGTTTTTTGGGGGAGGGGCCCAGCCATGTGGCTTGCAGGATCTCAGTTCCCAGGGATTGAACCCGGGCCCATGGCAGTGAAAGCACTGAATGCTAACCTCTGAACTCCCCCATCTCGCCTTCTTAAACTGAGTACCCTGATATCAATAACCTCAGATATGCAGATGACACCACCCTTATGGCAGAAAGTGAAGAGGAACTAAAAAACCTCTTGATGAAAGTGAAAGAGGAGAGTGAAAAAGTTGGCTTAAAGCTCAACATTCAGAAAACGAAGATCATGGTATCTAGTCCCATCACTTCATGGGAAATAGATGGGAAAATAGTGGAAACAGTGGCTGACTTTATTTTTTTGGACTGCAGATGGTGATTGCAGCCATGAAATTAAAAGACGCTTACTCCTTGGAAGGAAAGTTATGACCAACCTAGATAGCATATTGAAAAGCAGAGATATTACTTTGCCAACAAAGGTCCGTCTAGTCAAAGCTATGGTTTTTCCAGTGGTCATGTATGGATGTGAGAGTTGGACTATGAAGAAAGCTGAGAGCCGAAGAATTGATGCTTTTGAACTGTGGTGTTGGAGAAGACTCTTGAGAGTCCCTTGGACTGCAAGGAGATCCAACCAGTCCATTCTAAAGGAGATCGGTCCTGGGTGTTCTTTGGAAGCACTTATGCTAAAGCTGAAACTCCAGTACTTTGGCCACCTGATGCAAAGAGTCGACTCATTGGAAAAGACCCTGATGCTGGGAAAGATTGAAGGTGGGAGGAGAAGCGGATGACAGAGGATGAGATGGCTGGATGGCATCACCGACTCGATGGACGTGAGTCTGAGTGAACTCCGGGAGTTGGTGATGGACAGGGAGGCCTGGCGTGCTGCGATTCATGGGGTCGCAAAGAGTCGGACACGACTGAGCGACTGAACTGAACTGAACTCTGATATAATAATATCACCTCAGTCATCACTTCACCGTTGGAGGATGACAAGTCATCTTATCAGCAGCCTGTCCCTACCTGTGCTGGGTTAATGTTTCCTAGGGGAGCTGAGATAGGGCCTTCCACACTCTGATTAGAAATCAAGCACTAAGGGTCCCCAGGGGCTGTAGAGGTGTTTAAGCACATGCTTCGCCTTTCCCCAGTTTCTCCCATTTCCACCCTGGAGATACCCTATAGGCTTCTCCTATTCCTTTCAATTTCCTGCTTATCTGCTATGGGATAGAAAACCAGAAGAAGCACGCTTACTGGACCAGTCCTTAAAACCGTGAATAAAAAACTCTCCTCTGAGAAAAACACGAACCGCTTGCTCACATTTCTTTCTCCTGTGGTCTCCCTCTTGGTGCTGAGCTGTGGTTTGGATAATTGCTGTTGCCTGACCAGTCCAATCCAGAAAGAGAGAGAGGCTTCCTAGGATAAGGTTCCCTTCCATTTCAAGTTTCCATCTGAATTCACAGCCAGAGGGCCCATCCCTACCGCCTCGAAATGTACTTTCCTGGACTGAAGGATGTGGAGAGTGAAAGCAAAGGCCATAAGCGCGGGACCTCCCATTAGGGATTCCCTGAGCACAAGCCAGTCTCGCATTGAGGAAGTCATCTGCAGCATTGGCAAACACATTGCTTTCCTTTCCTTCCCCCCATTGTTTGCAGAATGGTATCTCCTCCAGGTTGGTGAGGATGCTTCCAGGGTTCCAGGCCAGATGCTCCGTAATTGCCCTGGGGGAGGGGATGGGGCTGGTTTTATCGCAGGAAAGGATTCTCCTGGAGTCTTTTCCAGGAGGCCTCCCAACCCCTACTCTCTGGAAGAGGGAAAAAAGGGAGAGGTGGGGGAAAGACAATCATTCTACTTCCTTATTTTCTATGTCCCCACCGCAAGTTTCAGGTTTTTTGAACCGAAACTGCAGATTTGCATTTTACTGTCTTTGCTTGAAACCTATTCCCCTTTTACTTATGACCCCGGGAGGCGCCCACAGGTCTGTATGGAAGATCATCCGGTTCAAACTCAGACTCTTCCTCGGCATCAGAGAGTGCGTGGAGTGGACTCAACACCTGAGCTGCCTTCCTACCACCTGTGGGAGGACGGTGGGGCCCATCAGCATGATTATGTATGTTACACTCGATGTATGAAATACACAAAGGATCCCAAATGGGGAGTCTGTATGGACAGCATCCCGTCAGCAGTTCGGTCCACCTCAAGAGCGCCAGGGGGTGGGAGAGCACTCACTTTCCCTTCATACGCATCACTTAGGTTTTTCCTGTGGTATTACTTTTGAATCTTTTAGGAAAAGTACAGTTTATTTTTTCTTTTTTTATTGTTCAGTCGCTAAGTCGTGTCCAATTCTTTGCGACCCCACAAACTGCAGCACACCAGGCTTCCCTGTCCTTCACCGTCTCCCGGAGTTTGCTCAAACACGTCCATTGAGTCAGGAGGACACCCAACCATCTCATCCTCCGTTGCCCCCTTCGCCTCCTGCCCTCAGTCTCTCCCAGCATCAGGGTCTTTTCCAGTGGGCCTGTATTTGGTGCACTTGTCTTCCTTGTGGCACGCAGGATCTTTAGTGGAGTGTGGCATGTGGGATCCAGCTCCCGGACCAGGGATCGAACCCAGGTCCCCTGCATTGGGAGCACGGGGTCCTAGCCACTGGACCACGAGGGAAGTTCCCAGGAGTTTTCATTTTTGAGAAATAAGAATGATAAGTCCAAATCCTGCTGCTAATACAAAGGCTAGTGCGGTGCAGTGGTTTAAACACCTGATTTAAGGTGCTCACCTGCCTGAGTTCAAATCCAAGCTCTGCATTTGGCAAGTGTGTGGCCGGCTGGGTTTAACCTCTCTCTGGCTTAGTTCTCCCCTCGATATATCAGGGCTGATAAGAGCACAGTGCATGGGGTGAGGGTAAGTTAGTAGGTCCAAAGGGCTTAGAACAGAGCCTGGCTCTTAGGAAGCACCATGGCAGGGTCCGCCCTGGTTACTGTTCATAAGTAAGAGAAGGCCTGAACACACTTGGTCATCTGAGCCCTACAAACAAAGCAGACAACACAGAAGGACACTTACTTTCAAAAGTTTTAAAATCCAACAGAAGACAGACAATTTACAAACAGGAAGAAAGACTTGCAGAAGTTTCCAGAATATAATGCAAAGCTGTGTGATGGGGAAAAGCTGACGGGCACCACAGGAAGAAAGAATGAAGACCTGAGAGTCCAGAGGAAAGCATGGGTTCCCGGGAAGGACGCCTTCCCCCAGGAGGGGCCTTGGAGGAGCCGGCAGGGCTCAGTGACCAAGCCCGCTGGAGGACGCAGGCCAAAGCCCCCCCAGAATGGGGAGAACCCCCTCCCCCAGTTCCTGTCTTCGCTGACCCCTGGGGTTGATTCTTCCCCCCTGCTCAGTAGGAAAACACTCTGAGGATCCTGGATGAGCAGAAAGGGCTGAGGCAGCCTTGTGGCCCAGGCTCCGCCCCGCCGCACGGCCCCTACAGCAGTCTCCCCCAAAGTTCCAACGCCCCCCTCTTTCTGAGCCAACCCAGCCCCAGACCTCTAGTCCCCAGGAGACAGACTGTGGCAGTGCAAGGGCTCAAGGGACTTCACCGGCTTCCCCTCCGGCCAAAAAAAGTACACATGGAGGAGAAAGAGAATTCATTTGTCTCAGTCACTAGAAACAAAACGGGTGGAGGGGAAGGCAGGAGAGCCCGCGGGCTTCGCGAGACCCTGTCCCTGTGTGCTCCAGAGCAGCTAAAACCAGAAGAACCACGCGAGCTGGCAGCAGCCCTTAGAAGGCCTCGGAAAATGGTTTCTAAGCCACCTCTAAAACTGAAAGGGAACTTCAGGCGCCCACTTATGAGCTGGCCTTGCAAGAAGCATAAAAATCAACTAAGGCGGTAAAAAAAATTCACTAAGAATCAAAACTAAAGCCAAAATATGAGCTTTTTTAAGGAAAAAAAATACATAAGCTGAGAACTTTCTACAACAAATGCCAGATTTTTAGCTTGGGAGAGAAACAGAAGCCTTTGGGTAAAATAAACAGAAGGGGGGAAAAGTTCTCTTAGCATAAACCAAGGGGAACCTCCTTCCTGCAGATCAAGTTCTGACCTTCATGTGAACTCGAAATAACTAGCTCATGATTTCGCAAAGCGGGAGGAATGGCAAGCATGTTGAACGATGCTAAAAATCCTGGTTCTTCTCTGGCTTTTTGTTAGGCAGCCAAGTGTATCGGTCAGAGCAAAAGCAGCTAAAAAATGTGCACTTCCCTCCATCGGGAAAGACTGAGGCTATCGCAAACAGGCCCCCTGCGTCAGCCTGTCCATGACACTGCCCTTTATGTGAAAACTGAATTTTCAATGAGAACTGAGCAAGGAAAGCAATTCCTCTCATTACTCATTCAACAAATATGCACCGAGCACCTACACTGCCACGCCAGTTGCTATTTTAGGGCCATAAACAAAACAGAGGGTTTCCCTGATGGCTCAGACGGTAAAGAACCCGCCTGCCATGCAGGAGACCCCAAACAAAACACACAAAACCTCCCGCTTTGCAGGGGCGGCGGGGCGTGGGGAAAGCTGACGTCTCCAAAGGTGGACTTTAAAGTAAAGGAACCCGTTCTCTGTCTTGTACAGTGGAAACATTGAAGACGCTGCCCCACACCCTCATCCCTGCCCGTAAGTCCACGCTGACCTGTCTCCTGTTGCTGCATTGTAGCCTGGAATCCATGCCCACCTGTGGCCCCTGCATCCATCCAGGTGTGGACACAGAGACCTGCTCAGGGGCACATCTCAGCCCCAGACTGATAAGGGAGAGCTAGCTCCACCTAGGGATGGCTCTGTGGGCAAAGTTGGCAGGCAGGAGGCGATTAAATAGGAAAAGATATGAGAAAGTGCTTCAGAAGCAACGGTGTCCACGAGCCAGCCAAGGGGTCCTGTCACTCAGTGCTCAGCCCTCTTCCTCAATGCCTCTCCAGCACCTTGACCATCGCCCCTCATGGGCTATTTCTATCCCCCTATTGCTGAGGCTGGTACAGCAATAGGGATCACTGCCAACGCCATTGACGACGATGACGTAACAGCAGGGCATGAACACGTGCCAGGCGCTATTCTAAACAACTTAAGAGTTGGCACCATTTTCATCCACATCTTACAGATGAAAGACTGAGACCAACAAAGGCTGAAGACCCCTGGAGAAGAAGCTGGCAACCCACTCCAGTACTCTTGTCTGGATAAATCCCTTGGAGAGAGGAGCCTGGCGGGCTACCCTCCATAGGGTCACAACGAGTCGGACACGACTGAGTGACTAAGCACAGACAAGAAAGGTTAAGAAGCACATCCACAGGCACACAACTTGGAGTGTTTCCATCAGTTTTATAAAGCATCGGCCCTTGGTAACAAGTAAAAGGTTTATGTTTCCCAAACAGCAAGTGCCCCAAGTGGGAGCAGTGCAGAGCAGGCAGCCCAGGACACAGGCAGCTGCTCAAGGCTCTTTCTTGCTTCCACTCTTCAGGCCAGAATTTGCACCGCTGTGACAGGCAGCACATCAGAGAGGGGACGGATACAAAATCCGGTACCAGGGTCCCAGCTCTGCCACCTAGTCTGTAGCCCGGTGGGAGGAGGGGAGCGTTAGCCCTCCTCAGCCTCAGATTCCTCCTCTACCCAACAGAGATTATATTACCCATCTTAAACAAGTTAATAAAACGGGCTCAGAAAAGTTCCTGACACACAGGCTCCCTGTCTTTGTATTTATCAGCAGTATTTATTATATTATTTTATATTATATAAAAACTATTATTATATAACAATTATATAATAATATTTACATTATTTTTAGCTTATAGTTACTAAAGTATAAATATAAATAATGATTACATTAAATAATAAGTATTATTATATTTATTATGCATTTATTTGTAGCATCACTGCAGCACCTCCATGCACAGCATCCACACCCCTGTCGGAAGGGCACCGTCGAGGAGCAAACCAGAGTGAGTCCCCCTTCAGGGCTTTCCCAGGAGCCCCACCTGGTACCCCAACAAGCAGCCGTGGACAGGGTCACGTGGTTGCCCACCCAGGCAAGTGAGACTGGGAGAAGCGGCTTCTGTCAAGTGGAAGACAGAATGACTGGGCACTGAGTGGGAACCCAGCAGCGTGCCCACGGGGTGGGGCCAGGACGGACCCCACGCGGCCCACGGCACTCACCCCGCAGAGGGCGGCTCCTGGGGCAGGTGTGAGCAGTGAGCGGCACCCCACCACCTCCACGTAAGCTCCCTGAAAAGCCGTTGGTCACACAGGAGATTCAAAAACTCCTTTGCCCACACTGCTGTGGTAAAGTGGGGATGGGACAGTGAGGCAGGGGAGAAATGTCCTCCTGTTAAGGGGCCCAGGCCTCGCCGTTGCTCAAGGAACACGAAGCCCAGCGAATCTTCACGAAAATACTTTTTCTGACAACTCTGTTGAGGTGGTGGTTCTAATAAAAACAAAAGCTTAAGAGCTTCTTCCAGACTTGCTAAAATTAACAGGAGCCCCCAAAACAATCTGGCACTACCCCACTGGCTTCCGGCTTCTCCTTCCATCCTGTATCTTTCCAAGATTGTGGGTGGGTAAAGCAAATGTTTGTTCTTAGCACATACTGGTTTATTTTGTTGTTTGTGTGGCAACATGAGTTTGGATCCTTTTAAAAAAAATATATAGCTTTTCTTTAAGTTATGGAAAAGCAGCTCACAGGAGCTCAATCTTTGTTTATGGTATACCATAGACACTTTAATGGAAAAAAAAGTTTCATGAAGCCTGCCTCCTGGTTATAAATAGGGTTTCTCAAAAATGTTTTTCAAAAGATAAAGTTATTAGTCCATCTCTTGAATTCTCAGTAACCCTAGGACTCAGTCATTTTTAATTTTACTCATAACAAAAATCTACTTCCCAGACCTAGAGAGAAAAATAAAATAGGCATATACCCACTTTAGAAAGCCTGATATATTATAGTTAACTGGAAAATGAAGCTAATTGAGGGGAGGGGGCGGATTATTCCATTTACCAGAGGCATCTTCGCTTTACAAAGCATCCCTTCCATGGAGAAGGCTTCCCAGAACCCCTTGACCTCAGAGCACCGCATTAACCACGAGCAAAGCTCCCCTTCAGCCTCAGTCAAAACTGGATTTAGGCTGCTTGCAGGTTTCTGCCAGTGCAGACAGACGGGGCAGTGGTTAGGACACAGACTGTCGGAGGTGATACCAAGCGCTGACACTCACTTCATGGCATGCCAGATGTATCACCCGAGCTCAGCCACTTCTGCCTTCTCATCCTTGGTTTCCTCACCCACAAAATGGAGACTTTTAACAGTAGCCGCCTTGTCAGGTGACTGCAGAGCAGCCTGGGCGGCGTGCGGGGCATACAGCAAGGGCTAGGGAACGCACGCCATCGCCACCTGCTCTACACCGAGTGCGCACTGCAAAATCTCCAGTAGCTGCTACAGGCCCGTGTTCTGGCCCTACTACGTGCCGGGCACTGCCCTGGTGGCTGGAGATGAATCCACCCAGAAACCAGATCAGAATCCTCCTGGAGCCTACACTGTGATTGCAAGAGGAGCGATGCAGTCTACTGGAGGTGGTAAGCGGGAGGGTCGTGACCTGGCTCCCAGTTCCTTGTGGCTGCTTCCCAGAGAGCAGACGGAAAAGAGATGAAGGGAGAAATACGGAGATCAGAAAGGAGGCCCCTGCAAAAACCCAGGTGAGAGACAATGATGGCTTGCATTCTGGATCTGCTTTGAGGGTTGAGCCCACAGACCGATGCAGGTACAGATTCAGGGTGTGAGGGAAATGTCAAGGGTGACCCAAAGGCTCTAGGTCTAGCAAGCAGAGATGAGCAGACGAACTGTGCTGCCAGAAAGTGGCTAGACCATGAGCAAGGGTCGTTTTTGGTTACTGGGGCTTTTCGCAGGGGGAGAAGAATTTTTCTTTCAATAGTCATTGTAGCCAGTATCCTTCTTCCCTGCTTCTAGTTTCCAAAAAGAAAGATTTTCCTGGGACTACCCTGGCAGTCTAGTGGTTAAGGCTTCACCTGCTAATGCAAGGGGTGCTGGTTTGATTCCCTGGTTAGGGAGCTAAGATTCCCACAAGCCTCACAGCCAGAAAAAAAAAAAAAAATCCAAAAACATAAAACAGAAGCAGCATTGTTGTAATAAATTTAATACAGACTTTTAAAATGGTCCACATCAGAAAGAAAGATGTTCCTTCAAAACTCCTGAATCTAGTCTGTCTCTCCCTCTAGGCCTCCCCCCACCCCCACCCCCATGCAGAAGTGACATATCCCGCCCTGGTGGTCCGCTCCTCCACCCAGGAGTCACTGCCGCTGCTGCCACCACCATCAGCCCGTGGAGGAGGCCCCTGGCTGCTCAAGTCTGCTCGTGGCTGGGTGGGTCCGTCTGTCTACCATCGAGCTCTTATCAGGAAGCTCATGGTATCCCACACCTAAGCCACATCCTCCAAGCAAGCCTTTCTCAGTAAGAAAGGTGATATTTTGATATATTTTTTTTTTTTACTTGGTATCTCTCTTTAGTGGTTCAGAAATCTGAAAAACAGGTGTGCTTTTTAAACCCCAACGATAAGTGCATAGGGGCATAACAACCAATGGAACCTTATTACCCGTCCCTAACATCAGTCAGTCAGCAAATGAATACTCAGCATCTATTATTAAGCACCCACAACCAAGCACAAAGTGATGAAGGGTGAGGAGGCGAGGGGGGTCTGACATAGGACCACCCTTTTATAGCTAAGAAAGGCCACCCAGAGGTAGGCAATTGGCGAAAGACCACACTATCACACCAGGACATGCTGCCAAGGGCCTCTGATTCCTAAGTCCTTGCTCTTTTCATATTTATGAGCTGGGTGACTTTGGGCACGTTATTCAACCTCTCTGTGCCCGAGTTACATCACCTATGAAACAGCATTTGTAACAGCACCTACCTCATTGAGTTACTGTGAGAACTAAATGTGTTAATTGATGCAAAGTACTTGGAAGAATAACTGACATATAGTAAGCCCTCAATAACTATCATCATCACCATTATTATCATCATCATCATCATACCACGTGGCCTAATAATTAGGATAATAACTACCATTACTAAATATACTTACTCTGAGCCAAGAATTGTACAATAAGTGCTTTACATGCAATAACGCATTGAAACCTCTATGAGTTTTGTCCCCTTTTTACTCCCCAATCTGAAATTCAGTGTGAGGTTAAGTTATACTAAGTGTCAAAGTTAGAAGCTGAACTCAGGTCTTACAAATGACCTGCCAGAAATACATCTACTGCATGAAATAGAGCAATGAGTGTGCTTCTAGCTTCCATACAAATGTTTAGAATACATGCAGACTCAAGGGCACCTCCCTGATACACAAAGCTCCTTTTGAGAAGTCTTTTAAGCCCAAAAGTATAAAAGGAAAAAAAAAAGAGTTGCACTGTTCTTGTTAACTTCATCCGCAGCATGATTCTAATCTCCCTAGACCACATCCTATACCCACCACAACCGAAAAGCCCACTTCCTCCCCAGAACACATCCCAGGGAGCAAAATCAACATCCAGCCCCAGCTTCTCCGGGAACACCTTGGATATTTACCTATGCGTGCCAGCAAGTAACCGAGCTGGAAAAACATTCTCCCAACACCTGGAGAGGGATCGGAGTGGCGGGGACTGAAACGCATCACGTTTTCAACCCTGCTTATTACTCCCAGCACCAACCCAGCTGAGCCAGGCAAGCTAGCAGCATCCCACTGGGTCCTAAGGTCAGCATCACAGACCAAGGCCAGCTGCCCCGGTGGCCTTCACTGAACCTGACTTCAGGGACCTACCTTCATCCACCGGCCCTGAGGCCTAACGGTGGAATGGGACCCTGGTGCCCCCAGCCTGCGCGTGGGATAACAGAAGGGGTATTTGTCAGCAGGCTTTGGAAGCTAACCCGCCTTGAAGTATGGAGCTCAGGGGCCTGATTATGGATACGAGGTGGGGAGGGTGGGGTGACGCTGTCCTTCACGTGTTGGTCGTGAGACCAGCCCTCAAGCCTCCCAGGGCTGGAATTCATCAGAAATATTCTAGAGAGGATGGGACTGTCTCACTGGTGGGAGGAGGAGGCGGAGGGGACAGAGGCCAGGGAATAAAGGCAGGAGGTGGACTGGGTGTCAACCCCAGAGATCGGCCGGGTGTCTCGGGCCCCTTACATTCCAAGAATCACTGTTGTATCAGAGGCTCCGTGTCTGCAGGCAACCAGCCAGGCAAGAATGCAGTCCACTGAGACCAAAGGAACCCACAGTCTACAAACGACAGGTCCTGACCACTCTGGAGGGGTATCTGCTGAAAGCAAATATCTTCCATCAAAACAGAATCTCCTACTTTTCTCAGGCTTCCCTGGTGGTTCAGGGGTAAAGAATCTGTCTGCCAATGCAGGAGATGTGCGTTTGATCCCTGGCTCGGGAAGATCGCCTGGAGAAGGAAATGGCAACCCACTCCAGTATTCTCACCTGGCAAATCCCATGGACAGAGGCGCCTGGTGGGCTACAGTCCACAGGGAAACAGAGTCAGACGTAGGGACTGATTTAGGGACTGAGCATGCACTTTTCTTGGCGGGGAAGGGGGGGTGGTAGAAGCAAAAGATCTACTAACACTAGGCCATATTCTCACATGACAACATACAAGGGCTGGGGCTGAGTAGGGGCGGCCCCGTGGGAGACCTAACCCCTCCAGCTCAACACCAGTGCCTCCAGCTCACTTCCCTCGTATATATGGCTGCCTGGCCACTGTAGGCTGGTGCCCGGCACTGCTAACGTAAGTGAGCACTGCATAAGGCCAGGTGTTGTGAGACACAGCTTCACCAGTTTCTATAATTCTGCCAAGTCTTCACTGGGTTGTAAGATTTTTGGTACCACTTCCCTGTTACCTGGGGGATCCATGAAGGACATTTCATTGACGGCAGTAATATGGAACCAGCCCTCTTGGGCAAGCATGCGTGATGCTCCCCCAAGCTCTTCTCTGCCTCCTGGGTGCATCTGTCCCACCCTTTCAGATCTGGACTCCACCTGATCAAGTCACTCCCATCAGAAGCATCAGCATCAGGGAAGGGATGCAGATACGTGAGATCCCCAGCACCTCCTGGCCTCAGGAGCTCTTCTGCCACCCAGGAAGCATAAACCCTTGTCAAGCCAGGTGGGGAGGTTCAGTGGATGGTAGGGCTGGGGGACTTGCTGGCACTGACCCAAGGGCTGCAACAGGGAGCACCTCGGTTTCAGGCTGAAGCCAAGAGTAAGACCATCTATGGGCTCCAGAGGATGGCCATCATCTCCTGAAGTCCTGGCGAGGAAAGAAAAGGGCCAGTGCCTGCCCCAACAGAACCATATTCTTACATTTGAGGGACCTGAAGACCGTCCACCACCAATCCAAGGGCACACTCACAGCTGAATCACGACTCCACTACTTTGCGTTGCTGCCCAGTTTCTAAGTTGTGTCTGACTCTCTGCGACCCCATGGACTGCAGCACACCAGGCTTCCCTGTCCACTCTCTCCCACAGTTTGCTCAAACTCATACCCATTGAGTCCATGATGCCATCCAACCATCTCATCTTCTGTTGCCCCCTTCTCCTCCTGCCCTCAATCTTTCCCAGCATCAGCACCTTTTCCAGTGAGTCAGCTCTTTACATCAGGTGGCCAAAGGACTGGAGTTTCTTCAGCTACCTTGTAGACCAAGAATAAACACTAAGCCTCACATCACTGGAGATGCGATATCTCATGTCTTTCTAAACTCAGCCCCACCGGATGGGCTCCAGGGGAGGACCTACAGGCAATTCCAGACTCCAGAGAGACAGCACAGAGTGAGACAAAACCCCACCCTCAGGAAGCAGACTCTGCACCCCCAGACTTGGCCAAGTGCCTTCTCCACCGCTGTCAGTACCATCAAGGCACTAACGTTCCCCATGTCCACTGGGTCTCAGCTGGCATGTTAATGCATTTCACTCTCTTTATCACATTTTGGTGGGATTCCCTGGCAGCTCAGACAGTCAAGAATCCCCCTACAATGCAGGAGACTTGGCTTCGATCCCTGGGTCAGGAAGATCCCCTTGGGAAGGGAAAGGCTACCCACTCCAGTACTCCTGCCTGGAGAATCCCACGGACTGTATAGTCCATGGGGTCACAAAGACTCAGCCACGACTGAGCAACGGAACACAGACATGCGTCCCATTTTGGAATGACTATTATCTGCCTGTTCAACAAATGAGAGAACTGAGGCTCAGGAAAGTTAAAGTAACTCACTCAAACTCACAGAAGGAACTAGAATTCAGGCCCAGGAAGTCTGACTCCTGAACCCATGCTGGAAATGCCAGTCAAGCCTTACTTCCTGATTTTCAGATAAGGAAGCTGAGCCTCAAGAAGTTTGTGTAATTTGTGTAAGATGATAAAACCAGGAAAAGGGCTCCCTCTCCCAAGCCCACTTTCTTCCACCCCCTACTGGTTACCCCCCGAGAAGCCTGTATTTTCTTCCCTCCCCCACCCACAGGAGGGCCTCTCAACGCCCCCGCTCCTACGGCTGGTATCAGAGGCTGGACGGTTCATCATGTGGGCAGCCATCCTGTGCAGGCAGAGTCCTTACCAGCCTGCCTGGGCTCCACCCATCGGCTGTCAACAGCAGCTTTTTTTAAATTTATTGTCAGCTATGCTGGGTGTTCGCTGCTGCTCGGGCTCTTCTCTAGCTGCAGAGAGCAGCGTTTACTCTCCAGTTGTGGCGCACGGGCTTCTTACTGTGGTGGCTTCTCTTGTTTCAGAGCACAGGCTCTAGGGCCCGTGGGCTCTGTAGTTGCAAAGCACAGGCTCAGTAGTTGTGGCAACAGGAGCTTAGTTGCTCCGTGGCCTGTGGGATCTTCCCAGACCAGGGACCAAACCCGTGTCTCCTGCATTGGCAGGCCGATCCTTTATCGCTCAGCCACCAGGGAAGTCCAACAGCAAGTTTAAAATCCTCTGCCTCGCAATCATGACGTCAAAAAGTCTCCTGATAACTGCCCAACGTCCCCTGGGAGGCAAAATCGCCCCCAGCTGTGAGCTGCACTGGATACCAAGGCACAGCCCGGGACAGAAGAGACAGGACTGGCAGAGGGGCCCGGGTTTGAGCCTGGCCTTAAATCCCAGCCCAGCCTCTGAGCATATGCCTTGGTCTCCTCCTTTGTAAGACAGACGTAGCACTGTGTCTCCTTCTCAGGGCTCCTCCAGTAAACGGAACTGCTTATGCCAAGAATCTGGGCCAGAAGCCGGCTCCCAGGCAGGGCTTGACTGCGCTCAGCTGTCATTAAAATAAGTCTGGTCATCTAGTTGAGACCCACCTCGCAGTGACCTGGAAAACCTCTCTGAAAACCAGGAGCAGGTTTTTTTTCCACATCTACGGAGAAACACAATCATCAGAAACACCATTTTCCTTACTCTGTGGGAGGTGGCCGGCAGGGGAGGGGGAATATGACCAAGTGACTTCCTCTAAACCAAAAAGGAAGAAAGAGAAAACCACAAGCAGCTTGGCCTGGGAGTCAAATGTAATAAGCTTCCAGCTCGAGCCTGGAACCCAATGCCCGATCACACAGCCTTCACGCTGTGAGTCAGTCTGCACAAACTTGCACATAAGCGCGCACACACCACACACACACACACACACACACACACACAGCCCTAGTGTCAGAGCAGCCTTGCAGTGACAGTCCTTGAGGATCATGAAACATCATAAACACCGAATGCTCCAGAATAGAATAAATAAAATACAAGAGACGCTAGAATATTATGCAGCTAGCAAATGATAAAAGAACAATTGTCAACATGAGAAAGTGCTCATAACAAAACTCAAAGTGAGGCAGATGAGATACAAAAATTATATATGCGAAATAAAGAATGACACATGCAATATGATCAGTCTCGTAAGCATTCTGGGGGCTCAGTCATAAGGGAACGGTAAAATGCTAACAATGTAGACCTCAAGATGGCAAAAGAAGGGATTTCTATTTCTTTTTTAAACTCTCCTTGTTCCCTTGGTTCTATATCTACAAAGGCCGTTAGAGGCGGGAAAGCCCTGAGGGCCGGGATCCCAGCTCTGCTGTGCCTCCCTGTGCTGGGCGGTTAACTTTCCCAGTTAATGACACTCCTAATAAGAGAGCAGAACGCCTAACGTAGCTATTATTATGACTTTTCCTATTGGAGGGGAGACTTAAGCCCTGGGAATAAAAAACGATGGGTCCTTATGGGTAAAAAGATGTCCTCAGTTAATTAGATATCACCCCTGGGGGTGTTATATTAGTGCTGCAAAAAGAAATGCGCACCAGGCGCTTTTGCAAAATTCCCCTGAGTTACCAAGACTGACAAGAGAACCATTTGCTGAAAACCAGCCACTCTCGTAAGCCGTACTAAACACAAGGCCACTGGTACAGCCCCCGGAGGCTGCCCACTGCAGCACAGGGACAGACTATACCTGGCTAATATATGTGTTTCCAAAAAAGCATGTGTAAAGGGGTGTTGCAAACAACACCCTACTTATGATCTAACAGGAGAGAGCAGTCTTCCACAGAGCCACAGAAATGGGATTTATCATCTGATTGCATCATCTGAAAAAATAATCTTTCCCAATGTTACTGTTCCATTTGAGGTTTTAATAAACTGGATTTCCTCCGTGCGAGGTATCGCGGCACACCACGTGCTCCCCTGTTCCATGATCCCTGCAAATAGCTGCTCTGCGGTCTCAGGTGCAGCCTGGCACAGGTCAGCTTGGAGCCTCTGAGGATGGACGTGTGAACCCACAGGAGCTCCACCCGGAGGAGAAGAAACCACGCCGGACAAAACATGACAGGTCTGCCAGCTGTGCGTGCGAAAAGAAACTCACGTGGGCTCGCGTACACACAGCACACCTGACCCCGGCGCCAATGAGACCTGCAGGCGAGCACGCAGGGGCGTATGGAGAACACAGGGGTGCTCCGTCAGGGCACGCTTTCCGTGTCCCGGGGCCTGAGGGAGGCCCTTCTCGTTTTCAGCCCGTTCTTTCCAGCAGAAAGTGCCTTGAGCCTCAAAACTTGCATAAATCAAAGACTACGATTTTTTCCCCCACAAGCTACCAGCAAAGACAAAAGACTTAAAGGGAACTCCATAACAGGCCTCCAAGAGGTATGCAGGGTAATTTAAATTTCATCGTGGGACTTCCCTGGTGGCCCAGTGGCTAAGAGTCCACACTCCCTGTGCAGGGAGCCCGGCTTCAATTCATGGTCAGGGAACTAGATCCCACATGCCGCCAGCTAAGACCTGTGCGTGCATGCGTGCTAAGTCACTTTAGCCGTGTCCGCCTCTTCGCAACCCTATGGACTGTAATCCGCCAGGCTCCTCTGTCCATGGGATTCTCCAGGCAAGAATACCGGAGGAGGTTGCCGTGCCCTCCTCCAGGGAATCTTCCTGACACAGGGATTGAACCCGTGTCTCTTGCAGCTCCTGCATTGCAGGCGGCTTCTTTACCACTGAGCCTCCAGGGAAGCCGGTCAAATAAATTATTTAATTAAATATTTTTAAAGTAAATAAATAAATTTCATCTTGAAAGGTTATCCCCACATAAAGCCTGCTGCCAGTCTGTCTTCCCACACAGAACGCTATAGTTAAAGCTGCAGTTTCAAGTTTGCTGAGACAGTCCTGATTTTAAATGCTCTATCTTGCTCCATCCCCAAATAATGTACATCCTGGTTTAAGGTTTGAAGAGGTCACTATAATCCAGTGGTCCTCACTGGGCACAGTTTTTTCCCACCCCCACCCCTGCCCCAGGGGACATGTGACAACATCTGGAGACACTTTGAGTGGTCACACTGGAGGCTGCGAGGTGGGGGGGCAGGACAGGGAGCTCCTGGCATCAAGTGGGTAGAAGCCAGAGATGTCCCCACAACAGAGAATGATCAGAGGACATCCCCCCATAGTCCAGGGGCTAAGATGGCACACTTCCAATGTAGGGGGCTCGGGTTCGATCCCTAGTTGGGGAACAAAGATCCCACAAGCCACGTGGCGTGGCCAAAAAGTTAAACATAAAAAAAAGAATGATCTGGCCCCAAATGTCAGGAATGCCAAGGCGGAGAGGCCCTATCTTAACTAGAAGGCTTAAGAGAGAAAAGCTGAAGGAACCTTAAAATAAAACTCCTGCCTCAGGTCTGCGGGGCTTTCCAAGCAGCACTAGTGGTAAAGAACCCGCCTGCTAATGCAGGGAGATGCCAGAGACAAGGGCTCGATCCCTGCGTGGGGAAGATGCCCTGGAGGAGGGCATGGCAACGCACTCCAGTATTCTTGCCTGGAGAATCCCATAGACAGAGGAGCCTGGCGGGCTACAGTCCGAGGAGTTGCAAAGAGTGGGACACAACTGAAGCCACTTCGCACTCGCGTGTGCAAGCGAAGGACATTGCTAAGTGGAACTCTGCTCCTCCGGTGAGACGCAGTCCTCCACAGGTGGCTGTGTGAGCTGGTATAAGTGACTGCCTCCGTGCAAGCCTCTGTTTCTTCAGCCATCCAGTGGGGACAATAAAAATACTCTCCTCCCAAGGTTTGGTGAAGACAGTGAGAGGTTATGCACACCAAGGGTTCACAGCACTCCAGCGCCCGACGCATCACAAACACAAACTTCAGGAGAGACCAATCGGCAAAGCTGAGATGTCTTCTAAACGCCAAGAGCCATCTCCGCCATCAGCTGGGGAGCAGCCAGGCTGCAGAAGGCTTCCCTGAAGCAGGGCAGGGCCCCGGGGGACATCGAGCAAGATGGGGCAGCTCAGGGGGTCTCCGAGCAGAGTTCCCTGGGGTCACCTGTACCCCCAAAGACGTCCTGGATGGGGGTGATGACTAAGTAAGCAAAGCAAGAAGGAGAAGGGGCCCGAGACCAGACAGTCCCACGGCAGCGGCATTTGGTAGCAAAGGAAAGGATTAGTCAGGCTTCCTCTGCAGACCCCGAGCGAACAAGCAGCAGACTGAACTGCAAAGCCCATCCCCCCATCAGGGTGCCCTTTCATGTGACAAGAAGAAGCGAGAACTCGGTGTTCAGGGGCTTCAAACAGGGCCCCCACAACGTCCGCTCGCTGCAAGGCAACCCCCAACAAGGCCACAGACAACCAGAACCAAATAAAGTTGGTCCTAAGCAACTTGGAGGCCTCCTGAGAAGATTGAACTGCACGTGCCCAGGAACTCCTGCTTCTGAAGAGAACCACCAGGGCGTCCGCCCTGCGGCCACGTCAGCTGCCCGGATCCCTGTGTCACGCTCACGCGCACGTGTGCCAGGAAGTCACTGGTGGCTCAACATGGAATTTCCAGACTTCTGTTTTCTGAAAGTTTGAGCAGGGTTTAAAAATTACCACGGGCTCCTGTTGGCAACAAAAGTGAGGCCTTTATCTGAAGAGGTTTTTCACCCTGACTCTCCACTGGAGCGAGATTGTGAGACACGGCCAAGACCACGTGCTCAGACCTCAGACCCCCCCATATCCATGAGTCCGGATTACAAAATAAGACACAGAGCTCACCCTTACACAGGAGCAACTCTGAAGTGGACGTGTTTGAGAGTTTAACCAAATGCTCACAGAAGGACTTGCTGCTCTTCTGCCAACTGTTTCTCTTTATGAAAACACGTATGCACAGGTAGGCAGTGTAAGATGGCAGAAATCCACCCAGGGTCGTCTTCAGATTCCAGCTCATCTACTGGGCGGCCTCAGATGAGTTACCCAGCCTCTCTGAGCCTAGGTTCACACATAGGTAAACCGTGCTAATAATCTAAGGGGAGTGGGAAGGACACCAGGGAGAAGGCTGGTAATGTGATGGAATATGAAGTGTCTAAGCAAAATGGGCTAAAACCCTAAGTCCCTCCGCCAGCCTCCAGTCCTGTCTCACTGCCCCCACTCACAAACCTCACTAAGGGAGCTCCACCCCCAGAGTCCCAGCTCCACGAGGACAGGGACTTTGTGGGTCTCATGCATCAAGGCCAGGTTTAGGCCAGGACTCCGCACACAGCAGACACTCCGTAACTACAGATTGCATGAAGAATGAAAGTAACCTCCGAGCAAAGGGCTCTCTGTTTGTTTCCTTCTCTGTAAGAGACACACCCCCCCCCACCCCACATTATGGTGAGGATTAAATGAGCTCATGGATGGGAAAGTGCCCAGGGCAGGGCCTCCATACAGGTGCCAGTAAGTGGCAATCTACCCCGCCTTCAGTGCACACGAGATCACAAACAGAACGAGGCTGTAAAACGGTCACGTGTACACACGTGATCAGGCGGCACTCTCCCTCTCTCCTCGGCCACAAGAACATATGCACAGCCGCCCTTGTGAGCACCAGGTGGCCGGCCCCTGGGCCCTCCAGGAAGAGGCGGGTGGGTGGGCCACAGCCTGCAGACTCAGAAAAGAGGCCAAGCCAGCTGGACCACCACCAGCCACACCCACGCAAGGGGTCTGGGGATCAGCTCCACACGCAAATATTCCACCTGCTCGCCTCTACCTGTCTCCACCCCAGGAAAGCCACAAGGGGCTCAAAACACAAGGTGGGTGGAGAAAAGAGAGGTGAAGGGGAGGGAAGAAAACCAAACTCTCAATAGAAAAATACCTGAGAGCCGCAAGAGTCTTGCACCAGTGGCCTCGAGATCTTACCTAGAGACATCCCACCATCCTTCTGCCCTAAACAGAAGTTCCCCTGCTCAGCCCCAAGCAGCAGAAACCAGAGAGACTTAAATCTTAAAAGACGTCGAAGATCACTCACTGGGGTCTGGGACAAAAGAGTCTAGCGCAGAGAAAGCACTGCAGTGAAAGTTCAAGTTCACGCCCAGCTCTCTCGCTGCTCAGTGGGAAGCCCCAGGCAGCTCCCCAAACTTACCTGGAACCCACTCTCCCAAGCTGATAAAATAAAGAAGTTACAAGGACACCCTCCCAGGTCAAAGGGGTCTATAAGCATCAGAAGCCAGCCACAAAATCCAGACCTCAAGTTCATGCGTGCCTGCTAAGTCATTTCAGTTGTGTCTGACTCTGTGAAATCCTATGGACTGTAGCCCGCCAAGCTCCTCTGTCCATGGGATTCTCCAGGCAAGAATACTGGAGCGGGTTGCTGTGCCCTCCTCCAGAGGATCTTCCCAACCCAAGTCTCTTGCATCTCCTGCACTTGCAGGCGGGTTCTCTACCACTAGCGTCACCTGGGAAGCCCCCTCAAGCTCGTGCACTGGGCTTGAAAGTTCTCTCTCCCAGTCCCAAGTCCCAAAATTTGTGGGGGAAAGGAAAAGCTGGATGGGAATCTCAAAGGTGCTGCTCAGAGACCATCCCACTGCGGGGGTAAGAGGTGCTATCCCAAGAAGGAGGAAAGAAGCGGGCAGGAAAGAATCTGGGGGTCACAGAGGGAAGAGAAACAATCTGAAAGGTGCAGAGTAATCAGCATCACTCCATCAGCGTCACTCCCCCAGGGCTTAGGAACTCCTCCGAGGCCCCAGCAACACCACACTGAGAACCCGCATCAGCCAGGCTCTGTCAGGGGCTGGGGACACAGCAGCGATGGCTCCCACTGTCTCAGGGCACTGTCAAGCCCATCTGGCCACCTCCTCCAGTGTAGCTCTGGTAACTGAAGGCCTGACTTGGCGTGTGTCCTCTCTCTGGTTCAGACAGGGTAGTGGAAGGAACCCCAGCCTTAGGAAAGCAGCTGAGTTCCAACTTCTGTATGGTCTTTAACAAGTCTCCATGTCCTCATGTCTGAAGTGGGCAGAAAGCCACCTCACCCGACCTCTTCATCTCACGGGTTCCTGTAGCACATACTGAAACCCCACCGAAGCGCATGAAAGCCTTACTCAAATGAGTTACTCCTCTGTCCAGCATCACTAGCAAGCCAGCTGGTTTGGGAGATCTCTGAGCATAGGCTGAAGATGACAGGCAACCATCCCGCCCCAGCCTGGCCCCTGGGCCACCCAGTTCCTCTGAGGGTCCCAGTGGCCATCATGCCTGACGGCAGAGCAGCTGTGAACCACAGCCCACACTGGAAAGCACACCCCCCAGGTGGGATCCACTGAGGAAGTCAACCCAAGTCCAGCTGGGCGAGGAGCCAGTTCAGCCCCACTCGAGCAAGAAGCGTACGTGTCTCAAAACAAGCACAAGTGAAAAGCACAAGTGTGGACTGCCCCGTCCCCAAGAAGGCTGTGTGCACCAAGGCCCATGCCTCCCGCAGCCCAGCACACCGGATTTCTCTGCCTTTCCTGCATGGCCAGTCCCCCGTGGAGGAGGACAGCAGCCAAGCTCCAGGGAGCCCCCCTGAGCAGACAGATCTCTTGGTTCTTGAACCTTCCAGAGCATCGAAGCAGGTGAGGTGATGAGCGTCCTTTCTGAGAGATGGGAGAGGAGCTGCACAAATGCCCTTCTGAATGTCTGGGGCTTCTCCTGCCACCCCCACCCCAACCCCAGCACAGATCTGAAAGCCACATACCAGCCATGAGACCCTGGGACCCACCCTCTAAGCCCCCACTTTCTCAGCTCAGAGGAGGGTTCTGAGGATGAAGCATGGGCTGGCACAAAGCAGCACTCTGAACCGCAGCTGGGACTCAGCCATGGCTGAGCCCCCTCCCAGACCCCACCCCCATAATCTCAAGATCCACTGGACTCTGCCAATTGTGAAACAGCCCTCTAGACGGGGAGGAAAGGAGTGGCGGGGGGAAGACCTCAAGAAAGGAAAAAAAAAACCGAATTATTCAACCATTTCCTTCCCTATTCTGCTTTGACCTTCCACGGTGTCATACAGGTGGCACTTGTTCTAGTCAAGTGAGCACTGAACTTTTTTCTAAAGATGAGAAACTGTTATTTTTTCCTGTACGTGTCTGCCTCAGTTCCCACAGCCCTCCAGCCAGAGAGGCGGTCTTCCTGGGGCTCGGCCCAGGTCTTCCTGGTCTGATGGGTGTGGTTCTGTTTTTCCTGGAAAAGAAAAAGACCTCAGACTAAACGTGCCGCCGCTTATGACTATCAGGCTGGCAGAGAAGGCTCCACCCAAAAGGGAACTGGTCAAAGACTGAAGACCAGCTCACAGGTCAGGACCCACCCTGTAGGGGTTTATTCTTTTCCATAAAGCAGTCTACCAGCCACATGTCCACATGTTATAGAAGACTTTTCACGTTAACAAATTCACAAGACATAAGAAAAACTTCTACCAGAACTTGAGCCTGACACAAGGGCTGGGAAACATGGTTACTATGATGTCTCTTTGGGTCCCATGTTTCAGGAAGTCTTGTTCTACTCAGTGCAACAGTCTCCTCCCAATCAATCTTCCTCTCTTTCTCACCCTACCCCCATCACACACACACACACACACAGATAAAAGAATCAGAGCCCAAGGCCATAGACTTATTCTTGCAAATGTCTCCAATGTTCTGAACTGCTGTCCTCTGGATCTGAACACCCCCCGTACCCCCCGCCGAGTTCCAGCCCCACCCCAGCACTGTTCTGATTTGAGAGCATGGAAGAGAGGAAGGAATTTCCGATCACTGGCAGAACATTAATTTCTAATAAATATGCTGATTAGTCATGCAACTCAAAATCTATTTTTCAAACACCAAGACAGGAGGGAAAAACACAAAAGAAAAGAAATGCTTTCCTTGCCACCCAGGAGCACCAGAATTTACCTGGATTGCCCCAAAATGGAAAAGTGTATTGGTTCAAACATAAGGAAAATACACCATGTGCTGGCCCCAGTGGAGCAACAGCTCAGGACACAGAGTGTTCTATTCATGAGAAAAAGCACAAGAGAGATGCTTTCTCTGACTATTCAGAGCCTCCGTCACGTCCTACTGAGCAAATAAAAATGCATATGACCCAGACTGAAGAGACCCCTTATAAGATAACCCCCCAGCTCTGCAATGTGGCATCCAGCAGCCTCTGTCGCTCACAAAAGGGGAACTCAGGCTAATAGGCCCATCAGATTCTGAATTACTCAAAGAGATAGTGTATTTATTGAGTCAATAAACAACTCCAATTTGGCCTTCATGTAAATGCAAATTATTGGAGAAAGAAAATCCCCCTTTCTCCCTTTACATTCAGAGGGATTGGCAACTGGCAACTTCTCTCAGGGTCTAAGCACCCAAGATTCTGTTTCAAATATTGTCACAATATTGTCACCATTTCCTTGAGCCTCGGTGGTGAGGCCCTTCAGCTTTAAAGGCAGAAAGTGCCTTGAAATGCTGAGAAGCCATGGTCTACTGACTTCTCATCTGAGAAACGGAGCCCCTGCTTCTGCACGTGTGTGATGGGGTCAGTAGGAACACTATATACGTGGGTACAGCAAGGGTAACCGAAGCGCTGGGAAAGCGCACACTGGATAACCGGCAGAGTGTACTATCAAGCAAACCTGGGAATGCGCAAGGAACAAGAACGCTCAGATTTTCCCACCTCTCTGCATTTTCACAGGAAATAAAGTCTTGTGACTAATTCTCCATTCAACCGTTACTGAGCTCCGACTGTGTGCCAGGTACGGAGATGAAGAAGGCAAGGTGTGAATGGTCCATTTGAGTGGAGGAAGCGAACCGGAACAGAGCCCAGTGAGCCCAGTGACGCAACAGAAGGGCGGACCCGGGATGGATCTGATTGGGCATAGATTTCCGGAAGTGGCCAATAGGAATTAGCCAGGGGGAGACGAGTGACAGGTACAGAAGGCTCAGCCAGCCAGGAATGCCTAGAGAAGAGAGAACCACATACACTCAGAAACAACCTGGAATACATCCCAGCTGGAGCAAACTTACAGGAAGCATATAAAAGAGGCTGGAAAGTGGGCAACCAACAGGCCAATCACCCTGAGGGCTCCATGTGTGTGTGGGGGGGGGGGGGGGGGGGGGCTGGGGGGGGAGTACGGGGGGTGGGGGCGGGGCGGGGGGCAAAGAAAGATTTTAACCATGGAAAGACATGGTCAGATTGTCAGATCTGCATCGTGGAAACGCTCTCCTGCTGGTGGCAGCAGCGTGGAAAATAAATTTGTGGAGGCTGCAAAAACAGAGAGATGAACAAAACATATGGAATCACCGTCAACGCTGTATACATTGGAGACTCTCCAGGTTTCAGCTCTGGGGAAAGAACGTCCTTTATTCCTTGTAAATGTTTACATCTCACTAGGTGTGTGTGCTCCTGCACACACACACGTGCACATGCACACACACCTCTCAGGGAGCTGGTGACAGTTCCTGGCGCTGGGTTGTTTAGCAAGGCCCACTCCAGTATTCTTGCCTGGAGAATCCCATGCACAAAGGAGGCTGCTGGGCTACAGTCCACAGGGCTGCAAAGAGTCAGCACGACTGAAGCTACTTAGCGTGCATGCATATGCTATCTGGGAGCTTCCAAAAGAATCAACACCTACGGGCAGTCCATATCCAAAGAAAACAGGTCTCAGACTTAGAATCTGGAGAGGCATGAGGTTAGAATGTGTTGGTGATGCCAAGAGAAGGCAAAGGGCAGATCGGGGGAGACAGTCAACTATTAATGTCAAACTGGACACTAGGAGCCCTTTATCCTCCCATCAGCTGGTTTCTCGATAAAGCTTCACAAAGAAGAAGGGTGAGGGAATAAGTAGAATTAAGAAACTGTGTAAAACTGAGTAAATTAGCCACATTTAAAGCCACAGATATGGTGCCCAGGAGAGAAGAAATGGTGTTATTCAAAAGAGGAAGGGGAGGGAGGGCTCCAGAGCGATTCAATAAATCTATAAATCACACACCACAGTATTTGTTGCATCTGGTGAAAGGCAATAGAGTTATGTGGTATTAAGCACTCTGGAGTCACACCTGAGTTTAATTCCCAGCACTGCCATTTACCATATGACCATGCCTGAGCCCATTTTTTAACCTCTCTGGGGTACAGTTTTCAACACTAGCTGAGTAACCCTACCTAACTCACTAGGTAGAAGGATTATAGAGATAACTAGGTGCTAACGACTTTATGCTCTAGGTGCTGCTCAAGAAGGTGAAGATCATTTACCAGTAGTCTTAGAAATGAAACCTTCATTATAACTGATCAGGGGAAAAAAAATCAGAAGCAAGGCTGTGCAAAAGGAACAGAAGCAGGAGGTGGGGGATAAACTGGGAGATTGGGATTGACATATACACACAGCTATGTAAAAATGTGTAACTAATGAGAACCTACTCTATAGCACAGGGTGGGGGGAAGATATAATCTGCAGGACATACATTAAGTTAATGTGAAACATGCATTCCAATATTCAGTAGGTGCAAACAAATACTGTTCGATTCCACTTGTGTGAGGTATCTAGAATAGTCAAATTCGTAGAGTCAGAAAGTACATTGGTAGGGCTTCCCTGGTGGTTCAGTGGTAAAGAATCTGCCTGCCAATGCAGGGGACACAGGCTCGATCCCTGTCCAGGAAGATCCCACATTCCGCAGAGCAACTAAACTCACGCTCCACAACCATTGAGCCTGCGCTCTAGAGCCCAGCACCACAACTACGAGTCTGCACCCTGCAGCTACTGAAGCCCGCATGCCCTGCGGCCGGTGCTCCACCGCAAGAGAAGCCACCGCAGTGAGAAGACCACACACGGCAACCAGGGAGTAGTCCCCGCCCGCCGCAACTAGAAAAAGCCCACATAGCAACAGAGACCCAGCACGGCCAAAAATAAATAAATAAAATTATTTAAAAAAAAAAAGAAGAAGAAAGTACATTGATAGATGCCAGGGGCTGGGGGTGGGGGGAGTGGGAGTGAAGGGGGCTTCCCTGGTGGCTCAGATGGTCAAGAATCTGCCTGCAAGACGGGAGAGCCAGGTTCCATCCCTGGGCCTGGGTAGTATTTAATGGGGACAGAGTTTCAGTTCAGGAAAGTAAAAAATGCCAGAGAGATGGTGATGAGAGCAGCACAAGGTGAATGTACTTGGTGCCACTGAAAGGTACAGTTAAATTAGTTAAAATAGTATGTTTTATATTATATGATCTTCACCACAATAAAAAATTTTTTTAAAAAAAAGAAGCTGTCCTCCTCAGCAATGCTGAATGGAGAAGGCAGATTCTGCGTCTCATTCGGTGACCGGTTTTTTGAGGTCAGCACAGACATTGCTGTGGGACATTTCCACTGTGACCACCCCTGACAGGCGCCCCCTCCGCGGAAGCATTAACCAACACGACGAACATCCGCTCAGCATTTACTGAGAGCTTACTACATGCAAGACAATGTGACTGTCCCACTGAAGCCATGACAGGAAGACCGGTCTTATCTTCAAGGAGACGCATCAGTTAAAAAGACGTGGACACAAATAAATGGAGTACCAGCTGGGATGTCATGACACACAGCGGGTACAAAGCATAGCGAGCTATAAGGATGCAGGGGCCCAGAGGCAAAGTGTACAGAGAATGTCTAAGGATAAAGCGAAAAAAAGGAGGCTCTGAACTGAGTCTTGCAAATGGGGTTGAATCTGATCATGTGAAGATATGGTTGAACTTGGCTGTGTTTAGATAAGGGAAAGGGCACAGACGGCGGAGACAATGGTGTCTGTAGATGCACAGGGGCCAGAAAGGATGGGAAGTGAAAACGATGGGAAGCGAAAAGGATGGGAAGCGAAAAGGTGAAACGCTAGGAGCCTGGACTTTATCCCTGGCTCAGCGTTGTTTCACATGCTGCTTCTGCCACAAGATATCAACAGGTGTCCAGGGGAACAAAGTGGCTTCCACGGAACTAAACAGGCTTCCTGATCGCAGTGTAGCTGAGCTCCAAAAGTCTCCAAGAGACTCCTTCAGGAATCTCTTTCTTTTCTAAGATTTTTTTTTGATGTGGACCATCTTTAAAGTCTTTTGAATTTGTTACAATGCTGTTTCTGTTTCATGTTTTGATTTTTTGGCCACGAGACATGTGGGATCTTCGCTCCCCAACCAGGGATCGAACCCACAACTCCTTATATTCGAAGGCAAAGTCCTAACCACTGGACCACCAGGGAAGTCCCCCAGGGCTCGCTTGAGAACAGAGCTCTTCCCCAGCTTGTTTGACCAAAGGACCCCTTTTCCCCCCCTCATACTCTCTCTAGGTCCTGAGAGGATGCACAGCGTGGGAAAGACAGTCATTTCAGTCAGGGCTGTGCTTCAGAACGTCTGTTTTACATACTATAAATATAGAAAATATGTTACCACACCGACTGAGAAAACTGCGAACTAATGTTTCCAAATAGGGCTG
Organism: Bos grunniens; assembly: GCF_055505025.1. Lineage (NCBI taxonomy): Eukaryota > Metazoa > Chordata > Mammalia > Artiodactyla > Bovidae > Bos > Bos grunniens. Next base: position 78,306,210 of record NC_141179.1, on the reverse strand, counting down.
GGACACTCTGCAAGGGGTCTGCACTGGGAGGAATAAATTACATTCGATATGGCAATCCCTGATAGTGCAATAGTTAGGACTCCTCGCTCCCAGTGCAGAGGGTCGTGGTCCTGCCGATCAAGGTGTGGTCATGGAAGTAAGATTCCACTTGCTGTGAAGCATGGCCATTAAAAAAAAAAAAAAACCTATCTTTTACTCTTCCAAGGGCCACGTGTTAATGATGTGGTATTCTTACGTGTGCTGTCGGTACCTGCTGTGCAGGACAGGAGCCGGTGCTGTCCCAGAGAACCGTTCACCGCCGTCAAACTCCAAAAATAAGAGAGAGAGAAAGAATTCCAGAGCTCAGTGCCTGTGACCCGTCCACGTGAGAAGTGGGGCCCCCAGGGACAGCAGCGTGTGCCTGGCCCCTCTGGGCGGGCTCTGGATCTCCTGGCAGGTCGAAGAGAACCAAGATCAGCAGAAGGAGCACCAGGTTTGGAGGCAGACAGATCTGGGTTTATAAATGCTTTCTCTTCTTTTCTGTTCATACTCTCGGTAGGCTCATTTCTAGGAATTGGTCCTAGGCGAGTTGCCAATATAGTACGACTGACAAAAGCAAAAGAAAGAAAGAGAAGAGTCACCCTAAACATCCAAAAGCAGTGATGTGGTGGGGAGTTCCTGGGGAGCCAGTGGTCAGAACTGGGTGCTTTCACCACCATGGGCAGGGGTTCGAGCCCCGGTCAGGGAATTAAGATCCCACAAGCTGGGCAGCCAAAATAAAAACAAAGAAACCTAAAGCGGTGAATAGCTAACGAGAACCTTCTGTACAGCTCTAGGAACTCGACTCTGTGCTCCGAGGTGACCTAAATAGAAGGAAGTCCAAAACAGAGGAGCTATCTGTATAAGTATAGCTGGTTCAGAAACTAACACCATGGTAAAGCAACTATACTCCAATAAAAATTAATTTTTTGAAAAGTGATGAAGTGGTTAAATAATGATACATATAGACAATAAACTAAGAGGCTACTGCTACAAAAAACATTTTTCTAAGTTTTTTTTTTAATGTAACAGTTACATTCATAGCCCATGTAACATAGTAAAGAGAACGGGGATGTAGGTTCAGAAGAGATGCAGGCAACATGAAATTTATAGACAAAAGCAAGGAGCAGAAGGAATGCAGGAAGTTTACAATCAGCAACGAGTCAAAGAAGAGCCAAGCTCTGCAATTCAAACAGGCAAGAGAGAAGTCGAGGGCAAGAAACCCAAGAGGGCAAGAAACCCAAGAAGGCCTGCCTCGCAGGCCTCCCTTGCGGGTCGCCCAGGGAATGCCAAGAAGGGGCAGAACAGAGAGAAGAGGCTTCTATCTGTTTCAGCTGAGATGTAGGTCAGTGTGTCATTTCTTCAAAGAGGTGAGTCGGTATCAGAGCAGCCAATAATTCCAAGGCAGGAGAGACAAGAGCTAAATTAAAGGAGCCTCTCCAGGGGGTCCCGCACGCCCCCTAAGACTTCAGTCTTTCTTAGGCAGAGAGGGACTAAGGACGCGCTAGGAAGCTGACCCCTTCTCCCCCTCTCCAACCGTCCTATAAATTGGTCCTGTGTTTCCCAACACCAGAAAGGGTACTCACTCATGCAGAGCAAAATGCCAGTAAGTACAAATTTGGAACACGGGTTAAACAATACTGTGATCAAAACTCCAACAGCAACCCTGAAGAGACAGAGGGTGGGGGAGGGGAAGAGAGAGATTAAGAGCCCAGCTCTCCTCGAAACTTAATTCTATGCTCTAATTCAGAGCAGTATAATTAACCCCGAGTTTCGCTGCTAACACTGAACTTTTTCAGCCTGATGAGAATATCATTTAGAATCCTGCAATCGCCAATAATAGCAATATGACACAATGGCGTCCATTGAGGCCCTCATCAGGGCTCGTAGTCATTTACATAGAACATTTTCTGTGACTCTCTGAAATGCAATGCTACAAAGACTCGATTGAGACAGAAGTCTCCCTTTCCCATAAATGAAAAAAAGAAGAAGAAAAAAAAAGGAAAGAAAGAAACCACAATTTCCTTTACAGGACAGCACAGATGGTCCCCACCCTCCCAAGGCTTCTCCAGGGCCGGGCACGTCACGAGAAACTGCTCATCCCAGTGCTGACCAGAAACTAGATACTTGCATATCACACTGGGTGTGATGCCTAATCTTGCACACACCGGGTGTGTGCGTGTTGGCCTAATCTCTTCACACAGGAAAAGGAGATCTGGGGTGCTTTAGGAAAACCCTGAGCTTAATAAAACAGAGCAGAGGATATGGAGGGGGCCCAGCTGGATTAACAGCTTTCAAGTCCAAGCTCCGACTTCACCAGCCTCCCTGGAGATGGGGGCTGGGGGCGGGGGGGGGGGGGGGGGGCGGGCAGGGGGGTGTTCACGTGGCCTAGGAGCCAGGCCTGGAGAAACACGGGCCACTGTCCCGTCCTGCAGCCCGACTGGTGCCGTGGGCCACAAAAGTCTGAAAGGTGGTGACTGGGGACCATGAGTCACCCAGGGCAGGACAGTATTATGTGCAGAGGGCAGGACAGTCATTGTGCTGAGGAAAAAGCAGGATTCGGAAGCCAGACAGACCACAGTTGGCATCCTGGCGCCATTCCTTAGACTCGGAGTGGTTATCTAACGACCCGGAGCCTTTTGTTTCCTTCTCTGAAAAATGGGCTTTGAAGACGACGTGGGGATGAAGAGTCTTAGCCTCTGAAATATACCACACCATGACAGTATAAAAGAGCAACAGTTATGGATATGGCCATTGTCGTTATTCTTTACTAAAGATTTGCGGAAAAGCCAATAAGGTGAAAAGCCTGGAGCCACAGCCAGGCTCCTCTGGTTCATGTCTGAGCTCTATCACTTGCTAGTTGGGTGACCTTATTTAACCTCTGTGTCTATTTCCTCATCTGTAAAACAGATGAAATAATAGCACCTACCTCCCAACTGGTATCTAGGGTAAATGAGTTAATATATGCACAGCATTTACACAGTGTATACATATGTGCCAGGCTCTAGTCTATGGATTTGTTGTATAAATAAGATGAATCAACAGGGATCTGGGGAAAGGGGTATCCTTTAAGGCAACAGCAGCAGTTCCTAACATCTACAGTATGTCTTCATATCCACTAAGTTCTTTAAGTCTTTCATTGAACCTCCCCCAAGAGAAACAATTCTATGATGTGAAATCAGGGCCTAAATTCTAAAGATGGCCTGGGAATCTCCCTTTCTTGAAGGTTTCCTTTAAGAAAAAAAAAAAACAAACTGGTTAATGGGAAGCATCAAATGAATGACCCTTTGTTCTTTTTCTAGCTCAAGTCTTTGCCTGTGCAGCCAAGTTCTTCCCAACAGATCACATCCTTCTCACATGCCACCTTGAGGGAATGGACAGCAGGAAGGTCCACGCCAGTCTAGCACGAGGACAGGACAGACTGGAGGAGAAAAGGGGAGTCCCACGCCAAGTCTGGGTGCTGCTTTCTGACCAAGCAAGAAGGGCCTGACAACTGGCAGCTGTTGCCACTTGGCAGCTGTTAACTGTCAGCACTTCAGAGTTCACGCTTGGAAATCCTGCCGAGTCCCTGCTTGGTACATGGCCTATTCACCTTGGAGAGAAGGCTAGTAATAAAGAATGCACTTGTTGAAAACTCAGCTGGCTAGTACAGGTCAAATGCTCTGGTTCTGCTGAGCAATCCCAGTGGGGCCACCACCATCAGTGGTCACCCACCAGACAGTTATCGAGGCCAGACCTCAAGGACAGACTCATCAGTGACTTCTCCACTGTACTGGTCTCATCCTTCTGAGGGATTTCCACACCAGATGGGGAGCAACACAGGGACTGGTCCTTGGTCACTCTGTCCAGATGCAAATCCATGGCCAACGAATGACGCAGACAGGCACCTGTATCTCTTGAAGATCCACCAAAACAGGACATGTGCACCACCTGGCCAGGGCGACCAATCTCACGCGATCCAGTCCCAGACTCCGTGGCTCCTCTGAACTCCAGGAACCTGCTACCAACACCCTACTCAACCTCCACATTCCTGTTGAAAAGTATCTCAAGCTCAAAAGTCGAAAACCCACACCCCCTTCCTGGTTCATTCCACTCCCCAAAGAGCTGGCTCCTTGCTGTTCCACAAACAAGCCAATCCGTCTTTCCTCAAAGCATCTGTACTCGCTGTTTCCTGAACCCCCTTGTGGAGGCTTGCCCCAGCTGCCATATGTAAAACAGTACCTGCCTCCCATCACCCTATCTTACTTCTCAGCCTGAAATCCACCTGTCTTCCCCAGCAGATGGAAGCTCCATGAGGGAGGGGCGTGGTCTGTTCTGGGCATGTCAGTATCCCCAGGACATAAACGGGGTTTGACACAGAGCAGGTACTGAATACGGGGCGTGTGCTGAATGAATCCATTAACTGGTTAACTAATTAGAAGCCAAGGTAGACAAAGAAAGGGTCAGAAAACAAAATCGTATCTGGGGCTTAACTTCAAGTTTTTAAGACGCACTTGAAGCCCAGCCAAGGAGTCTCGTGGAGGTGCTCAGCGGCCAGTTCAGTTGGGCTGCTTGGCTTCCCTTCTCTCCCTTCCCCCTTCTGTGTTTTATTTCTCATCGTGTTTTGAAACTGATGGCACATGGAAATCCAGAGCTGAGGGACGAGAATCTCACCCCAAAAAAAGGAACCAAGTCGGGGGAACATCCTGGCAGGGGGCAGGAAGAGGTGCTGGGGGAACCGAGTCACTCTCTGCCGCCTGGCCTGCTCTGACCAGCTGGACGCAGCAGTGGTCACTCACCGAGCCCTGACCAAGTGCCGGGCACCTGGCTGGGTGCTCATCCTCATGACAACGCCATGATAGAGCCATGGGGATGCTCCCTCTAACACAGGGCTAGGTACAAAAGTCACCGGGGTGTGGGGATAGGACCAACCATGAGCATAATAACCCTCGAAATGTGCCAACCAAGGCAGTCCCTGCGCTCCAGCGCTGGACAGATGAAGGGACAGGCAGATGGTCTGCGTGAAGGAGCCACACTGCATGGAAAATATATTTTTAAATCCCTGGAAGCACACTGGCAAGGCAGGATAACCACACTGTGAGAGGCACAAAGACACCGACAAGGGAGAAGAGGCGCGTGTTTCCAATCCTGCATGCCCTGCAGGCCACATCTGTACATATATGGTGGCGGTGTCCGACTCTTGCGACCCCACGGACTGTAGCCCACCAGGCTCCTCCGTCCATGGGATCTTCCAGGAATACTGGAGTGGGTTGTCCGACTGCGCCCCACCAGCGTGCTGGGCCAGACTCAGGCTGGACCGCTTCTATGACGTCTTTGAACCCACGGCATCTTCTACACTAGGGGCGCTTCCCATATGCCTGCGGGAAACACTTCAGCCCAGCAGTGGGTTAATCATTCACATCACGCTTTCAGATCCACCAAGGCTTCCGCAGGGCTTTCAGATCCACCAAGGCTTCCGCAGGCTTCGGCAGCCCTGTAGGTGGCGGGACTCCTCGTCTAACTGATGGGAAGAGCTCAGAGAGGTCAGAGGAGTCCGGGAGTTGACCCAGGTCTTCCGACACCAGGGCCTGGGCGCCTTCTATGGCTCCACACGATTTACCTTCTGGCTGCAAGGAACATACAATCAAGATCCCACGTCCTGTTCTAATTAAGAGAAAAATGTCCTCTGGTCTTACTGACAGCCAGTCATCAGAGGTCTTCAGGAGTTTCAGGATGCAAGGGTATGAAAGCAATGTTAAGATTCCTTCATGGGAAGAGAGGAGGAACAGGATTTCAAGTTGAAAATGGTACTGCTCAGCTTTAATATTTTTATTATTTCTCTTATGCAGCTGAACATGTATGTTTATCAAAGACAAACATGTGGTAATTACAAATGAGATTGCCAAAGAAATCCTCAACACAAGAAAAAATAATAATAATCTGTGTGCTTAGGATTTGGGGGATTTCACATCATCTCATTTAATCCACGCTCAAGGAAAAATAATAATACTGTAAGCTAGGTTTTTGTCTGACTCTTTGTGATCCCATGGACCTACCAGGCTCCTCTGTCCTTGGGATTCCCCAGGCAAGAATACTGGAGTGGGTAGCCATTCCCTTCTCCAGGGGATCTTCCTAACCCAGGGATCAAGCCAGGGTCTCCTGCATCGCAGACAGATTCCTTACTGTCTGAGCCACCAGGGAAGCCCATGTTTTACTACTATTCCATAACATATAAGGAAACTATGTTTGGAGGAGTTAGAGGATTTGTCTGAGGTCACATAACTAGTCAGTTTTTTTTTTTTAATTCAAATAACTGGGAGAGGAAGAGAGGAAAGGGCAAAAAGTAATTTCCTCTTTAGGTCTTTCTGTATAATCTGAATTTTATACAACCATGTGCACGCACTCGTTGACATTTTTCCCTTTCAAAAAAAAATTAAGTTATTGTTCATGGCTCTGGAAACGGAAAAGTAATTGGAGCAGTCTGCATGAGGTCACAGGGGCTAAGCAATGCACACAGGTGTGAGGCTCCCCTGACCCATGAGCAGCAGCCCACACCCTCAAGGCACGGGGAGCGGTGGCCAACGAGGCAGGACGCATCCACTGTGCTCACAGCAGCATTGGCAGCTCCCAGCACAGGACCTGAGGCAGACGCAGCAAGGCCACCGCCAGCACAGGGCTCAAAGGCCCCACACATCGCAGGGACAAGCCTCTGCCACACGCACCAGAACACAGTAAGAAATCCCACATCCATCATTGCAAATCTTCTCTGCTTTTATTCACTTCCAAACTACCCTTTATTTTCAGGAGCCCTCACATGAAGCTTTAACTTCCCTCCCTGCCATGGATCCCAAACAAAGACCAGGAGGGGCTCGTGGCTGTATCAGGCCCATGGATGTCTGGTTCACAATGTTTTGAAACAAAGCTAACAATTAAGAGCTTTCCCATTAAAAGCCCAGATTTCCACTTTTTTGCGAAGACCTGGGGGATGTGGGCGTGCCAGGTCCCCATCCTTGGGCTGAGGGTGGATGACAGGTGGTGTGAGGGGGCACAGAGGGGTCCCCAGGCTGCTCCCAGCACCACCACTCAGGCCAGCACCCACCTCCAAGCTTATTTATCCGCCATAAAAGCAACATTTTGTGGCGTCCATGCCTCTGTCAGCAGCACAAAATGGAAAGAGAAACCAAGAAGACCCTGTGCTTCCAGCAAAGTGAGAGAGCAGACAACCGAGCAACTGGAAAGACCTCCGCCTCCAAGACGCGAGGCAGGCACAGCTGTGAAGAAGGGCTATTAATGTGGGGTGCTTTTTCTTTCACCAGGGGAGCCCCTCTGATTGCCACTGCATGCCTGGACCCTGGACGCCTGTGAGCTTGGGAACTAAGAGCGCCCCTAAAGAAGAGCTTTGGGGGAGAAAAAGGAACGAAACCCAACAGTCCTGCAGGCAGGGCCTGCTCTGAAGTCCAGAAAGCCCGCGAGGCAGTATCCCACCCTCTGCTCCGGCCAACTGCCCCCTTTTCCATGCTCCCTGCAGACCTGAAGCAGCTTCCTCTTAAGAAATCTCCATTTCCCCACTGAGAAGCGTCTAATTCAATAAACTCCTGTTGACCGCTGTCCTGAGCCAAGCGCCAAGGGTGGTACAGAGTGACGAGTGAGACCGGGACCCTCCCACAAAGCCTGCACCATCTACCACAGGAGACAGAGCTTCGAACATCCGCGATCCATGGACAAGGGTGCAGATGAAAAGCACACGCCGTGGTAGCTAAGGGAAACACCCGGTTTATTCCCAGTTTACAGAGCGGGGAAGGCCGTGGACTCGCCCATACACTGGAGGGACGAGCATTCCGGCAGAGGGGACAGCATGAGTGAAACCAGGAGGGAAGAAACCGTGGGCGTGTCCTGGAAGCGCCCGGCTGCGGTCCGGGAAGCCTGGAGGAGCCCAGTGGGACCCCACGGGCGTGTCAGTTGGTCAAGGCCACTCTCTGACACGGGAGCAACATTTACAGGTACACCACACAAGGAAGGCCCTGAAGGTCAGACTGGAAAAGGCAGACTGAGGCTCCAGGGGGCAGGGAGGAGCCCTGGGAGGCACAGGGCAGGGAAGGAGACAAGGACCAGAAGACTTTCTGGTGGGCAAAGAACTCGGCCTTTGTCGTTAACATCTCCTTGATGCCAACCTTTGGCATCTGCTCCACCTGCCCCAAATGCCAAGTCCATTTCCGTGGCCATCACGGTATGTCACCATCTGGATGGTGACTTCCACCCTCCCAAACTGACCCTCTGGCAAACGTGTGTCCCCTGGGGGCCACTGGCATTCATCAGCCTGGCCCTCCCACTCTGAGGCCAGCCAGCAGGCGTGACTCTGTGGTTGACACGGTTGCCAACATTCAAAAATTAGGAGACATAGCTTTAAAAAAAAAAAAATTCTGAATTTTTCTAGGATGACACTTCTACACGGTGACAAAGAAGCTGACTGGCAGCTGCTCCCGCTGGCAGAGCACACAGCCACCCGTTTTCCACATGGTCACCTCTCTCGAATCTCCAGGACGGACGGCAAACCTCCACTGTCCACTTATCGTTTACCAGGCCACCTACCACACCCCCAGAGCCCTCCGAGTTGCAACATCAACCACATTTATGCTAGACTTATGGGCCTAGTAGATATTCCTGATTCCTTCAGCCCCAGGTACCAATCCTGCCCCCAGAGCCCACAGTTGATCCACAGAGAGCTGGCACCTCACTCCTCCTCACACACTCTCAGGCCCTGCTCGATAGCACGGCTAAAAGAAACCAGAAGGGCCCTCCAGAGAGCTGGGCAACAAGCTCAGAAGAAATGCAAGGTATCTTTATTTTCCCTTCTATTACCAACTCAGCTCTCCCTGATGACCCACTGTGTGCCAGGCTTTCCAAGCAGAGGTCAGGAATAACATCTGAGTAAGGTGGGATCTGTGCGTTTGCCAGGTCTGGGGTTGGGGGGGAACCTGGAGTAAGTCCAGGCGGATCTGGCTCTGATGCCACTCAGAATGAGGGCAATAACAACGCAGCTCAGTCACGAAACACAGCAATCCATGCACATTCTGCAAGCAAAGGCTCAACACTCGCTGGCCAGTAACCGAGGCAGCAGGCACTGCCTGTTCGGGACAGGGTCGGGGTTCAGTCCCCAGCCCTTACTCCCATCAGAATCAGCTGTCTGTTCCAGGAAATCTGCTCCACTGCTTTCATCTTAGACAGAGTGAGAGAGGCTGGAAAGAGAGAGAAGGTTGGTCACGGCAGCAAAATACTGAGAGAAAAGAAATGGAACTATGACTCCTGTCTTCAGTGAGTAAACAGCCTAGTCAAGGGTTCAAACACTGAACCCCACAGATTAATGAAGTCACTAACATAGGAGGAATGTGAACAGAGGCTGGGCTCCAGGTAGGAGACCTGCTGGGTGAGGTGTGTGTGCTGGGGAGGGTTGGGGGGGGCGGTATGTGGGAGGGATTGTTGGTGTTTTGTTGTTTGGGGGGGTTTAATTTTCTGGTCCCACAGCATGTGGGATCTTAGTTCCCCGACCAGGAACTGAACCTGCGCCCCCTGCACTGGTAGTATGGAGCCTTAACCACTGGGCCACCAGGGACGTCCCTAAGGCAGGGTTTTGAAAGATGCTTTTAATCAAAGAAGTAGCCTGGGCGGGGCGGCATAAATCATCTAACTTCTGCTGGATTAATCATCAGGACCTCCCTCTGAAAAAAAAATACTGTAGATCTAATAAAACTACAATTGAAAAAAAAAGGAAACATTAAATCCCATTTTAGGAAGAATGAAGTTCAAAATCTCACGGAAAACTCTCATTCGAGAAAGTTAGACCCATTCAGCCTGTGAATGGGTTTTCCACTTGGCAAGATAGCGCCTCGTCTCTAAGTGATAATAAAGGAATGAATGGGCATTCGTATCAGGGAAATTCCTAGTGATTATTAGAATGGAAAGGAAAGAGGGGGGGATGGAAACAGAAGTATTAAGGACTGGCAGACACCCTCTGGTTTCAATGCTAGAAAAGGCAGCAACTGTTTTGTTCAAGTTGGGATGACCTCCAGCAAGAACTAGTAAGCTATAACAAAACTGAATTTCTACACGTCTAATAGTCATTTTTCTTGGTTTCCTGGCTCTTAATTTCTTCTCCAAAGTCTGGTCACCTTATAAACAAGCAGTCATCTGTACCGCCCAAGTAAGGAGATCAGCCCAGACCACTTGGATAGGCAGCATTTCCTACCATTCTGTATTTAGTCCCATCCTGTACCGCTTGACCTCAGGCCTTCAGACGCCCTCCCCAGGCTCTGTTACGCCCACCAGGCCCACCCCTCCCTGGACAACTTCCCCTTGGCTGGCCCACTCACCCTGCCTCTTTCCCCAGGAAGGGCCCTTGAGTTCAGCCACTTCCATACCTCTTTGTTTCCCCCCTCTCTGTCTCTCTCTCTTACACTTACACACACACACACACACACACACACACACACACCAACCCCCAAAAGAACCCTTTCCTCCCCAGGAACCAAAATCCACAGATGCAATGAACCCAACCTGCTCCAGCTGAAGCGAAAACGGAGATCTACAAGCCTCTGTCACTCTGTTGTGGGGCTGCCCCCACCCCTCTTACCCCTTACCACAGAGTCCCAGAAAAGCACTCGTCAAGCCAAATGTCTTCATCTGACAGGTGCAAAGTCAGAACCCCAGAGAGGGAAAGTGCCCAGCCGGCCGGAGGACCTCAGTCTGTCAGAATCAGGCCGGAAGCCAGGTTTCTGGACTCACCCGACCAGCACTTTCCACTGCCCACACGGCAGCTTAATCAGCTCGTGTAACCAACACTTGCATAAAACCGACCAGGTGTCCAGCATTTCCCTACGCCCTCTCTTACAGGTGAACACATTTAATCCCCGCAACAGTCTTAAGGACACGAGTTCTCTTATGCCCTCCATTTCACAGAGTAGGAAACCGAAACACAGAGAGATTTAGGAATTTGGCAAGGTCACAGAGCTGATGAGGGGCGGACCAGGGGGTTGAACCCAGGGAGCCAGGCTTTAGATGCGTGGTTCTTAAGCACTTTGCCAGAAGGAAAAGTAGGCAGAAAAGGGAATACTGGGCTATTAACCATTTGACAAAGGAAATACACCCAGAGTGTCCCTTAAGAAGCAAATGAACCACAAAAACAAAAAATTAAAACAACACCCACAACACTGGAGGTTGCAACGGAAGCCTAACCGTGCTAAACGCCCCTCCAAGACGTCTGCTGGCTTCTTCTCTCGGGCATTCCCTGTTTGTGAGGGGTGGGATGAGGCAGTCACACGTAACTTCCACAGTAGCCCAGACTTTTCAGTCTGTTCACAATGCATGTGTCCTTCGCACACGGCTCTTGGCTTCATTCCCACCTCTGATGCCCCAAAGCTTGAGGCTTGCATACAAAACCCACCCTCCTGTTAAGGGCTCCGGGCAGACTACCCTCCTACCACAGAAAAATAAAATGCCTCGCTGTTGTTGTCCAGTCACTCAGTCATCTCCAACTCTTTGCGACCCCATGGACTGCAGCAGGCCAGGCTTCCCTGTCCTTCACCATCTCCCGGAGCTTGCTCAGACTCATGTCCATTGAATCGGTGATGCCACTCAATGCAAGAAAATGCCCGGCTGTTTCTTTAAAACATAAGCCATCAGTGTTCAGCCTGCCCTTTGCGGTCTTTCTCTGCATCTGGGGATCTATCGTCAACTCTGGCACATGATAAAATAAAGTCAGATAATCCAGAGGTGAACTGTCCAAACCCCCCCCCACCCAGCTCCTTTACTGTTTCATGAACTTGCCCACAGCCTGTTTATAGCTCACTGGCGCATCCACGCCAATGGTAGCTCCAGAAGCTACAAGCTGACAGCAAGCAATGGCGGAACTAATACACAGCTTGACTTTCAGAGGGTTCTGAAACCTCTGCCTGCTCAGCTTCTGACCCACCTCAGGGACTTGGGCTGGGCCAGCTGCGGTCACCAAGAATTTGGTCTGCACCCAGATTGCACCAAGCCCAGTTATTAGACCTCCAACCGTGAGCTCAGTGGGGGTCAGATGTGGACCAGGTTCCCACGCCCCAGGGAACCCCAGATGTCCTAAGAAGGAAAGGGGACCACACCAAATGAAGGGTTGGAAGAGATGAGAGACATTCCCACAGCAGCAGGGAATGGAAAGCATCTTGACTTTCTGTGCCAATGCCCTCCACCACCGCCACCAAAAATTAGGGTATTTCATGCCGCAAGCAGAGATGACTGACTCAAATCCAGCCACTTCCACATTTGCAAAATGGGTTCAGCCATTTGGCCACCATTTAACGGTCACCAAATTAGACACGAGGTAGAGACCTCCCCAGAAAGCAATATTTATTGTCTCTGGATCACCATTGGCTACAATCTCCTGAAAGTTCACCAAACTCAGCTCTGTAAAGCGAACAGAAAGGAATGCCATTATAAATCCCCATCCAACCAGCATCGCAGGACCTGCCCATAGTTTCTATGTTTTAATTTTCAGAGAAATACTGGAACAGGACAGAACCAGAGTGACCTCAGAAATCATGCCATTTTGATTCGCACATGACAGAACCCAACTATTTATCTCATTTTAGTCTACTTATCTCATATACACAGTTCCCTTTCCTTTAGCCAAAAAAAAAAAATCCCTCTTTTAAACAATATGTGATATAAAGCAAAAAGAACAGGGAACCAAAACAAATTCTTTCCTGCAAAATTTATGGTTCCTTTTTTGTCAGGGGTTACACACATAACCACCACCCAGGTCCGCCGCTGTGTACATAACACAGGCTGCGAATTCTAAAGAACTGCATGGGTCTCTCAGCTGCACGCTGTCTGATGGCGCAGACTTAGGTGCTGACGTTCCAAAACAAATCTGCCTTACTCAAATAATTTATTAAGATGAAGACTCAGGAAGGGAAAGCTGACAAGCATTCAACACACTGGCAGGAGAGACCCAAATGTTCCTGTGTCTCAGGCTGAGGCCTTGGGAGCAGAAACACACCGTGGGTTCCCTCTGTCATCGGCGTTCAGCTGCCAAGTCCCGTCCGACCCTCTGCGGCCCCGTGAACTGCATCACACAGGCCTCCCTGTTCTTCACTATCTCCTGGAGCTCCTGGCACAGCATGTTTTTACCCTTATCGCCTGGGTCAGTGAATTTTTACCTTCAGGCTTGGGCAAATGGGTTTGCTGAATGGTCAAGAGAGAGCTGGACCCCTTCCTGGTCTCAGAGAAATGAAGTGGTGGGTGCTGGGTACGTTTTGGAGGTGGGCGAGGGGAGTTAAGTCCAAAGATGCTTCCCCAAAATAACACTCCTTAGGGTCCTTCCCTGGGAACTCAGCTGGTAAAGAATCTGCCTGCAATGCAGGAGATCTCGGTTTGATTCCCGGGTGGGGAAGATCCCCTGGAGGAGGGCATGGTAACCCCCTCCAGTATTCTTGCCGGGAGAATCCCCATGGACAGAGGAGCCTGGTGGGCTGCAGTCCATGGATGGGGTCGCAAAGAGTCAGAAACGACTGAGCAACTAAGCACAGCACAGCACAGGGTCACCACCTTAAGCCAGAATCAGTTATGACGAGGGTGCCAAGCTCCCCCTGGTTTGCAGCTTCCTTGGCTGTGGGCCCTCAGTTTTGCTTTCAGAGCTGGGGGGTGGGGGGGTTGGGAAGAAGTCTCCAGTCCAAACACGTGTGTCCATGTGCATCTGTCCAGAGGGGCCAGGCAGGAGAGGGTGAACCAGGAACGACGCTTCCTTTCCCCCCGAGAGCACTTCTGCGGTGTTCCTGTCGAGGCCAAGGGTCCGCCTCACCTCCGCCACCTCCGTATTCCTGGACAGAGGTCGTCCCAAGGCAGGAAAAGAACGGGGGAGACTGGGACAGCCTGACCTCAAAGGCCCACTGCGGGGGGCCTTTCTTCAGTCTGGGGCCTTTGTTCAGTGGCTCAGTCCGACTCTTTGTGACCCCATGGACTGCAGCAAGCCAGGTGTCCCTGTCCACACACGCACGCACGCACACGCACAGACACACCCCCACCCCCACCACCGGAAGTTTGGAGAGAAGGTAACTGGAGACTGGAGAAAAGGAAGGCTTCAGTTCTCTCCTCCCAGTATCTAGCCCGCCCCCTCGGGCAGCTTCCATTTGCATGAATGAGGGCTGTGGTCACTGCATACCTTGGACAGAACAAAGCAGGAAATAACAGGGCTATCCCTTACTCAAAGCCAAAGTTCATCAAACTCAACAGCGCGCCCGTCTCCCCCATCAGAAGCTGGGAGTGGCTAGCCAGCCCCGCCCCCGCCCCGCCCCCCGACTGGCGCTGACAAAAGCCACCTTGTTCCCAAGGAACCTGTTTCTCCAGCGTCTGTTTCCAATCTCCTAGGGGCCTGTATTTATATTTTCAGTTAGCCGCTTTTCACATAACTTTCCAAAGTGTTATTATTACTTGTAGGTGGGAAGAGAAAAGATCTCAAAATGAAAAGAGATTTCTCCCTCCCACCTGAGAACCCTGGGATCCCACTGCCTCATCCCAGGGGCTTCACTGCTAAGGGTCTTCCCACCTCTTCCGAGGCAGACCGAGGGCTTCGGGCAATTTCCGACGCTGCCCCCAGCCCCCCGCATCAGCAGCACCCCTGGGTGGGTACCTCGGGCCTGCCTGGCACTTTGCTGCGCTCTGCTCAGTTCTGTCTCTCTGCGACCCCATGCACTGTAATCCACCAGGCTCCTCTGTCCAGGCAAGAATACAGGAGTGGTTTGCCTTTCCTCCTCTGGGGCGGGGAGGTGGCGGGGGGGTTGGGGGGAGGGGGGTGAATCTTCCTGAGCCCACGTCTCTTGTCTCTCCTGCACTGCAGGCGAATTCTTTACCTGTTGAGCCAGCACTTTCCTAAGACTTTGCAACACGGACTCTCAACAAACTGGTTGAAGGAAGAATCTGCATACTACAGGTGATCCCACCATCTCAGCAAGGGAGATGATTTTAAGAAACGGAAGGGGCCATGAGGACTAATTTACATCTGCTCTCCGTGTCTGCAAAATGTCATTCACATGTCACAAACAATTTTATAGCAAGGTACAAGCATCTATGCATCCCCTATTTCATTAACACCATGAAGCGTGTTATTATCTCATCTTACAGGTGAAAAATAAGAAGCTCCGAGGGGAGTTCAGTTGCCCAAGGCTGTTCCAGGTCCCACTGCCCCTCCAGGGACCACCCACACCAACTGCTTCCCCAGGTGGTCCTTACTGGTCCTCTCACATTGATGTGCAGTAATACCATCACCCTAAAATAATAATACCATCACCCTAAAATAATAATACCATCACCCTAAAAGGCCCCAGGCTTCTGCCCTTTCCCAGGATTGTGATGATAAGTTCAGCTGTGGGGTCAGTTGCTTGGCTTCAAATCTTGGCTTTACCACTTAATAGCTCTGTGCCTTTAAGCAAATTACTTAATCTTTTTTTAAACAAATTACTCAAATTTTTTTCCACCTGCAAAAAGAAACTCTCATATCCCCCACCCATCTGCTTACTTTGTGCATTGGTTAAGATAATGTATGAGTAAAGAAGTAACATTCTTATGACGTCCGCCATTCCCATCAACATCGTTATCGCCACCCTCTCCATCACCAGCGCGGTGAAGATGGAGCACAGCACACACGCACAGTAGCTAACACCAGACAAATGCTTCCATGCTCGCCTCCTCCTTCATCCAGTGAGGCTGGCAGGGCAGGAATTAGGGTGCCCACTTTAGAGATGAGGCTTCTGAGGCTCAGGAAAAGTGACTTACCCATAGGCATGCACAGCTGTGTGTGCCAGACTCATGCCCAATGTGATCCAAACCCCAAGTCCTAAGCTCTTCCCCACTCCCACGCTGCCGACAGAGGGAGGGTTCAGGGAGCTCTCCCAGGGGCCGCGTGGTGTTTTACGTCGCGGTGCAGGCTCAGGTGTCCCCCAGTGGGTGCAGTCCTTTAGCCTCTCCAGGCCTGTTTTCTCATCAATACCACCTGCTCCTCCTGACGCTCTCCAGAGTTGCCATGAGGATAATGAATGAGAGGTAGCTGCAGAAAGCATCCGGTGCTCATCTGTCTGTCCAAGGCGGGGAGAGGGTCTGTCCCCCTGGGAACTCTCCGAACCACAAGCAGGAAGGGAAGGCTGAGGAGCTCTCATCAAGAAAGGATCCACAGCCCAGAGTCTTGCTCAAGCCACATGTGTGACATGCAAGTCAATTCAAGCCACTCAAGACCTCCAATTCAGCCAGCCTGGTTTCTGCTGAAACCCACAGAACGGTGGTTGCAAAAGCAAATAGAACTGTGTCTTGGTGGATCCTCATCCGGAAAGACACAGGGTGTGGAGGACAGAGGTGGAGCCTGCCTCCCCTGGCCAGCTAGCTGGAGGATCTGACACAACGCACCTGACCAGCATTTTTTAAATTTAGTTATACCCACCCACCAGGTATTTACAGCAAACAATACAAACAACACCAAAGAATAAAATAAACAGTCAAGGGAATCAGGCCAAGAGAAAAATAAGCATAAGGAAAATAATAAAGCCAGAGGCAAGACCAACACGTAGACAAGTATACCGTATGGTCAGTTTCTTTCTGCACAAGTGTCAAGTCAGGTCACACACCTAGCCCTCAGGTGCTTAGTAACCAAAGCCAAAAGGAAACACGATCAGTCATGAGATCCTCAGTGCCCAGAGAGAAAAACAAACCAGTTGTTCAGGAGACGCACGTCTTCCCCTGTCAGATTCAGAGACTCTTGGGAAAGTTTCTCCATCAGACCTTCAAAAACGAACACCAGAGGATAGCAACAGATCCTCGCCACAGACCCCAAAATCTCTGCCCGGTGTTCCTCACTTCACCAGCTCCTCTTGCAACTCAGCCCAAGCAGGGCGGTCACTTTACCCTTGGGAGCTTCGGTTACAGCCTAAACTGTAAAGTGGTCCATCTACCCAACCAGGCTGTTGTGAGGGTTACCCGGGATAACGTGTGATAACTCACAGGCTGACACACAGCAGGTCCTCCACAGAGATCACGTCATCACTTCCACAAGGAGATAAGTTCCTCCAGCACAGGGCTCTAGGTCTGGACTTGCCCTTGACTTATCACAAGCATCTATGATGGCCACTGGCACATAGTAATTACCCAGTAAACGTTTGCTGAATTGACTGATTCATTTCCTGCAGCAGGTTCCTGAAAACATTAGCCTCCTGAGGTATTTCTAATAACAGATAAACAGATATGAGGTAAAACAAAAAACTGGGGGAAATAAGCATTTTATATCCCCCCCTTCTCTCAGAGTCAGAAGCACACAGAAGGTTCTTGGAAGTCTTGCAAGAAAGACATCTGCTTGATTCTGTTTAGCCCAGAGTTCTCCAAATTTTCTTAACCAAAAACCTCTTTTCCCCCCACAGAATGGAAATAGACTCACAAGTGTTCTCATGACCCCAGGGGATTCAAACTTTTCCTAAGAAGGAAAAGCAGGCCACCCCAGAGATAAGAGATGGTCCCATAACCGCCAGGGAACAAAGAGCATCCCTGGTCTCCAAGCCAACCCCCTCCACCACCACCACCTATTGACTTTGGAACACATGGCATTTTTAAGAATTGAATGGATCCTTCAGACCTAAGCAGCTCCCTCTTGTCTGGACACATGGACACTCTGGCTACCCCCTGAACATTCCAGAACCCGCTTATTCAGCAAGACCAACTCCCAGCCTCCTGGCTCAGGGTCACCAGCCTGCAGAGAAACACCCATGTCAAAGCAAAGATCTGAGTCTGGGGCCAGGGAAGGGTCCTCACCATCCCCCAACCCCCCAGGGCGGGCAGCACGTTCATGGAAGAGGGTGCAGGGAGAGGAGGCCAGGGCGGGCGTCCGTCCAGGAGTCCCGGGGGACAGCCTGCAGGGCGCGTCACGTGTTTCCCTTTAGCTCACTAAGCCGAGAGGCCACCTGGCACCAGGTTTCCCTGGCTGCTGCTCCCGCCGCCACGCCCACAGGTGCCACCCTGCCCTGAGCTCCCAGAGAGCCGGGCGGGCCGGAGGCCAGGTCATTTGAATGACCCTTCCCTCAAGTAAACCAGGGCTCTCCTGGGCACCCACAGGGCTTGCCAGGCAGGAAATGACTAATGAGCATTTACTGAGCACTTCCGGGCAGCAGAGGGCTGCTCCCAGACTTGGATCCATCCCGGGTGGGTGCTGGTGTCCATCCACTCATTTGAGAAGCAGCTGTTAAGGGCCTACCTAGCACTGAGGACCAAGTACCGACCCAGGCTTCTAACTGAGCCCTGGCCTTGACCTTCTGAGCCCTCTGAGCCACTGGCAGGCTGTGGCCTGTGGTCCTCGCCTAGCGTGGACCCACATAGCCACAGAGTCACGGTCCTCCTACTTCTAGCTGCCCAGTCCATGGGTCTGAAAGAAATCAAAGTGGCCAGGTGCACATGAACCCAAAGGTTTAACATCTCTCTCTTGTCATCTACCTTCTGCCCACTGGGGCCTGACAGCTCAAATACAACCCTGAATCATTCTCAGAAGCCTGGTGAGCAGGTCCAGGGCTAAGCGCCAGGGACAGAAAGGTGGGTGAGATCCATGAGCTCTCTTCTTCCAAGGCCCGGCCGACATGTCTCTCTCCCCTATGCCCTGCACGTCCCTCATCTGCCCGTGTGGTTCCTGCTGCCTAGAAGGTCCTCTCTGATGGCTAATCGGCTGTTACAACAGGCAGAGCAGCAGCTCCTTCTTTCCTGCGTTGGATCACGAGGTCCTTGACTTCAGTCCTTGACTACGGGGACGTCCCCCGCCTTTTCACTCCCCGGGGACTCAGCACAGGGCTTGGTATGGGCCAGCCTCGAGGGACCGTGCTGAATAAAGAGGAGGGGCCATCAACACAGTGGCTGAAGACCTTCCCACCAAGCCATTGAGATGCCAACCTTGAAAACACCACCTTGGGGCTGTGGTTCCTTCAATCAGCACCACTTAGAGGGAGGATGTGGATCCAAACAAGCTAATTTACAGGGTTGTTAGCAGAATTCCAAACAAAGAAAAAAAAGAGGAAACTGGGGCCAGCAGAGCCCTCACCCCAGCTCCACGCTCCCTGTCGCATGCCCCCAAACTGCAGCAGATCTGGACTCGCATGACCCCCAAGGAGCCACCTAAACACATGTGAGGGAAACTGCTCTCGGGGGCTTCCCCTGAGCCGCCCTAAACCTTCTAACTGCACTTTTCAGCGCTCTTCCCTTAAGCAGATACATTTTTTAAATCTGAAAATTAGTTGATTACTACCTTTCCATGAAGAAGAAAGGCTTTCCTGACAGTGCAGATGGTAAAGAATCTGCCTGCAATGCTGGAGACATAAGAGACCCAGGTTTGATCCCTGGGACAGGAAGATCGCCTGGAGAAGAGAATGGCTACCCACTCCAGTATTCTTGCCTGGAGAATTCCATGGTCAGAGGAGCCTGGCGGGCTACAGTTCATGGGGTCGCAAACAGTCAGACTTGACTGAGACTAAACTTCCACTTTTCAAGGAGAGGAAAGCATAGTGCAGGCTTTGCAGTCTCTCAGATCCAAGTTCAAATCCCAGCTTTGGCACTCTCTCCCCATGGGACCTTGGAGAGTGACTAGACCTCTCTGAGTCTCAGTTTCCACCTGATTGTTGTGAGAGTGAAATGAAATAAAGTGAGAGAAGGTGCCTGGCAAAGTGTCTGGCCCTGCTCTGGGCTTTAAATAGAAGCTCATCACTTCCCCTTCCCTGGTAATTCCTCAGAGTTGGGCTCCAAGGCAATAAGCACAGTGGTAACAGAGCCCCACTCTGGAGTCCACTCCCAGGGTTCGGATCCCGACTCCACCGCTCCTGACCTCAGAAGAGGTACCTGACCTGTCTGTGCCACATCTGAAAAAGGAGGGGAACAATACCCCGACCCTGGAGGGCTCTCGAAAGAACAGGACTTGACACATACAGAGCACTCAATATGCGTATTTAGCTACTCTTACTAACCCCCAAATCAGACATCCTGCTTGCTCCTCACAAGCTACCCAAAGTTTTACTTACATTATCTCCTTGTGTGTGTGTGTGTGTGTGTGTGTGTGTGTGCTTAGTCGTCTCAGTCGTGTCCAACTCTTGCAACCCCATGGACAGTAGCCCACCAGGCTCCTCTGTCCATGGGATTCTCCAGGAAAGAATACTGGAGTGGGTTGCCATACTCTCCTCCAGGGGATCTTCCAGACCCAGGGACCGAATCAATGTCTTAAATATCCTGTGTTGGCAGGCGAATTCTTTACCACTAGCGTCACCCGGGAAGCACCTGGCCCATCGACCATCCCAATGCCTCCTGGAGGCAGGCGGGATGGGTGTCAGTGAGTTACCAGGAGAACCCTGCCCAGATAGTAACGAAGAGGCTGTTGTCTGGCCTCCGTGGTGCTTTGTTTGGTTAGTTTGAGTCAATATTTTTTAAAAGCAGGAGTTTTAACATTTAAAGCTATTTCCAGCTTTTCTGGAAAAAAAGAAAGAAAAAAAAAAGAATCAGAGTAACTGACAACTCTGGGTCCCCTAAGGGTTAGAATTCCAGTTCCAACACTGACCAGTGCCTTAACCCGTCCGTGGCTCAAATTCCTCAATTCTCAAATGAGGATTAAAAATCGGAGCTATCTCAGCAGGTTTAGTGAGGATTAAGTGGGGTGGTGTTTATAAAGCACAAAATACAGGGCCTGAATGGAGGGTGGTGGAGGGCACACAACACAGTGAGTGCCCACAGAGCTGAACTGTACACTTAAAAACGGCTGAAACGTACAAAATAAATACAAACTTTTAAATAAGTTTTTAAATGGTTAAAATGCTAAATTTTATGTTACGTATATTTTACTGCAATTTTAAAAAACAACAAGGGAATTCTGTAGCAGTCCAGTGGTTACGATGTGACACTTTCACTGGCCACTGGCAGAACTTGGGTTTGATCCCTGGTCAGGGAACTAGCAACCCATAAGCTGTCTGGCCAAAAGAAACCAAAAAACTGCCTGACGCATTTTAATGTGTCCTCTTAAAAAGGGGAGGGCTCCCCTTCAAACAGGGCAGATTCTCTGAGTCCCCACTTCTCCCTGCTGCCTCACGGACAGCAACCACACACGTGCGACTGGACACGTTCGGAATTACACCACTGCCATAAGAACTAGATGAGATAACTGTGCGTAGATGGCACTCGGGACGTGCTGGCAAGCACTGCTTTCATTCCTGAAGTCACTCCACTCAAGACATGATCTAGTAACTGGGGGGTGTGGGGGTGTTAAGTCATTTCAGTTGTATGAAATGTGTGACTCTTTGTGACCCTATGGACCGTAGCCTGCCCACAGGGCTCCTCTGTCCATGGGATTCTCCAGGCAAGAATACTGGAGTAGGTTGCCTTGCCCTTCTCCAGGGGATCTTCACGACCCAGATATCAAACCCGCGTCTCTAGTATCTCCTGCATCCGCAGGAGGGTTCTTTACCACTAAGAAGCCCAGGGAAGTGGTAAAGTGAGACAGAGAACCCAGGCTGCCTCCTGCCTCCAGGTCCAGCTGGGTCTCACCTTGTGCAGGATGTCAGCAGCCTCCATACATATGTGACCACCCCACAGGCTTGGTCTTGATGGGTCTCTCTTATAAGCAAGCACACACAGCCCCAAGGTACAAAAGCCAGCAAGACTGATCGAGCCTGACCCATTGAATGTCTTACAAAGGGCAGTGATGCCCAGTGACAATGAACAGTAAAGGCAGGCTGTGCCTCGGGGCTTTCCTGCTGGCTCCATGGTAAACAGCCCATCTACCAATGCAGGATCCATGGGTTCCATCCCTGATCTGGGAAGATCCCACATGCCACGGGGCAACTAAGCTCAGGCACCACAACTATTGAGCCAGTGCTCTAGAGCCCGGGAGCCACAACAACCGAAGCCCGCACTCCTCAGAGCTCTGCTCCACGACAAAGTGGAGCCACCCCAGTGAGAAGCTGGCAGCCCGCAACTAGAGAGAAGCCCCTGCTGGCCCCAACTAGAGAAAAGTCCATGCAACAGTGAAAACCCAGTACAGCCAAAAATAAATAAATAAATAAAATTTTAAAAAAAAAAAAAAAAAGGCAGGCTGTGCCTATGTCAATCCCTTGCTGTGCCCAGCTGGTCTGGTCCCTGAACAGGCAGGAGTGATGACCACCACTGCCCTCTGCCCTGCCTGGCTCCTAGGATGACGCTCCAACCTCGATCACCAAGCCCCACTTTGCACTTAGAGGCCTAATTCAAGTCCCATCTCTTCAAGTCAGTTGACAAACATTGGACTAAGCACCTCCTGGGCCCCAGGCCCTGTGCACACGGTGCCCCGGGTGGAAGCCAGTCTACTCAGGAAGACAGAAACACAAGAGTTACTTCAGCACGTGTACGGCCCTGGTGGCCAGAAAGGGCACAGCGCGTGGAGGAAACAACAAGCAAAGTGACGGTGTGAGCCCCCAGCATGCAGGTCCAGGATCCAGAAGGCCCTGGGAGCTCTGATGGGCCTGAAGCAGCAGATAATTGGGTCTGGTCCAATCACTCGACAACAGCATGAAGACTTCAGGTCCAAGACCAGAGGCGGAGGCAAGCCCTATCTCTGAAGGCCCGAATAGCTCACTGAATTCCTCCCACAACCCAGAGGCAAGGAACATCTCCCAAATTACAGATGAGAAGCCTGAGTTTGGAAGGTCTGATGACTCGCCCAAGGGGCCTAGGCCTGCCTAACTTGCTTTTTTGGTTGTTGTATTTTTCTTTTTAAAAAAAAAAAAAACACACTATGGTGTACTGCTGTATCCTTGCAAAACACGTTTTTGAGTTTGAAGTCGGGTTGAATGTTTCTGCTTTACCTTATTTTGTAGCTCATACCTTCAAGTATCTTACGTGATGAACATCTTCCCAGCTCGCAGAGCATTCTTTCAAAGCATCTGTGATGACCTCAGGGCAGCGCACAGTTTCAGCAGCTCCCCCAATGCTTCACATTTCGGTTGTTTCCAACCCATGGCTTCTGGGTTTTTAACCAACCAGCCCACACAAGGTTCACTTCACTGTGCTCTCACGGGGGAAACAGCACCCCAGATACCACCCATTATGTGACTTATCTCCAGCAAGGATGAGTAAGACAATGACTTTCAAAACGACATCAGCAAGTTTTATTCTAAAAGAAACACCACTCTTTTTCTTTCCCAACTCAGCGCCCCCAGTTTTGGTTGCTGGGCTGGGTTCTCTATTACAGTGGTCCCCAACCTTTTTGGTTTCGTGGAAGACATATTTTCCATGCACTGGGAGGAGTGATAGTTTTGGAATGATTCAAGCACATGACACATATTGGGCACTTCATTGCTGTTACTATGACGTCAGCTCCACCTCAGACCATCAGGTCTTTGACTCTGGAGGTTGGGGAACCCCTGCTCTATTAGATATAAATGCAATAGCTGGGGGTACAGGTGAGGACCATCTGGCAGCCAACACCTTTACGATCTAAGCACGCTCAATCTCTCCCCAGATGGCAAAAAGTGCAGACTCCAGTGGACACCTCCAACTCTTCCGCAGAAAACATGGACTTCTCCCCAGCAGATCGCCAAGCATGTGACAGAATTCACCTCCAGAAAACCAGTTCTGCATCTGCTAGAGAAACGGGTCAAAGATAGGTATGCTCCCTGAAGGCCCCACGGCGTGCTCACTGTCGGGAGCTTTACTGTTTGGAAGAAAGACAGTGTCTTGAGGGAGCCAGGAAGCCAGGCTTACATTGTGAACAGCTGTGTGACCGAGGGCACATGGCTTCCCTTCTTGGGGCCTCACTTTCAGTATCTGCAAAGGGCAAGGTTTGGATGAGGTGATCCTTAAGGTCCCTTCCTGCTCGGAAGGAGACCCTTGGGCCTGACCAATTATATAAATGAACAGTGACTGGACTCCATGATCTGAGCTCATAAGTGCAGCCCCAAGCCAACAGCTGCTGCCTGGAGGCAAAGGGGCAGAAACTACGCAGAGGAAGGACAGTACACCGAAGTCCCCTGTGTCCTCATGCGTCACTTTAGTCGTGTCCGACTCATTGTAACTCTATGGACCGTAGGCTGCCAGGCTCCTCTGTCCATGGGATTCTCGAGGCAAGGATACTGGCATGGGTTTCCATGCCCTCCTCCAGGGGATCTTCCCAACCCAGGGACTGAACACACATCTCTTATGTCCTCAAAGGTCAGGACAAAACAGAACACATCAGATCATTCTCTGATAGAGGTTAAGGGCAGGATTCTTAGTCTAAGGAAAAATCATCTGACTTGCATCACATAAAAGCCTAGCTTCTCATTTTAAGACAAATGTGCTTGTCACACTTGGGGGGAAAAAAAGTGACTGATTGATAACAATCCAGCAAAATACTGGAGTCAGAACAAGAGCAAGTCAGTGCAATGCCAACTCCAAAGGGGAGGTTTCTATCTTTATTTTCTAACTGGCAATGACAAGCTTTACACAAAACGCCGGCAAGCTGCAAGTCACTGATAAAGGGGACAGCCGGCTCTGCCACTGGAACAGAAACAGGCCCAGATAGGAGAGGCCACCCGAGTGGCCTCAAGGACCCGGGCAAGCCTCAGTGGCTTGAAGGTGATGTGCAGGCAGAATGAGGAAGGGACGTGCTGGAGGCGGCCACTGATGCTGAGGGCAGGTCAGTGCCAGACTCTTCCTGGAAACGAAAGCTCCAATTCAAACACTAGGAAAAATCAACAGTTCCAGGGTGACAACCAGCTCATTAACCTCTGGGTAGGAGCTCTTCCAGGGTTCAGGACTCCCCCAGATGGTCAGGGATGTTCCTCCTCCCAGACCAGCTGGCGACCTCCTCCCGAGCCTGCCTGCACCTGCCGCATGTCCCTTCCCGCCGCCTCCCTCCCAGACATGTTCCAGCAGGTTCTGGTCCCCCCCCTTCTTCCTTTCTCCTCCTCGCCTCCCTTCTGCCCTTCTCTCCCCACCCTCCACCTGCTTCTTGCTCATTTCAGCCTTCAGGGAGGCAGGAGGCTGGGAGAAGAGCCCCAGGTTCCGGACGAGGAAGTTCAAGTTCAGAGGAGACAAGATCTGCCCAAGGTCACAGAGATGGTGCCAAGAATCCAACTGGCTCTCAATGACTCCAGCTCAGGGTTCTCTCCACTGTCGCAGCTGCACGGCAGGTCCTGCCCCTGATGCCTGTACAAGGCCTCCCCTCCCAACACACCTGGTTCACACCGGTGCACACACACACCCCACTCTATCCCACTCCCTGCCACTCTGCAGCGCCACTCAGCCTCCCGGGGAGGCCACCGCCACAACCTGATCTCCAGGAGTAGGTGGCCTGCCGGCCGGCTGAGCTAAACCTACCATTTTCTAGCTGGGCTACTTAACTTCACCTCATTGAACCTGAGTATCCTCATCTGTCAAAATGGAGTAAGATCAGACTCTGCTTCGGAGGGTCTTAGAAAAGAAGAACGTTAAGCTTGCCCTGGACTGGCTTAAGGGTGGAGACAACACGGGCCTCCTCACAGACCATCTTGCTCAAAGGCTCTGAATCCACTCCCCAGTTCATAATCCTCCCACAATGAAAACCTCTGTCTGCGGGAAAACCTACACCCAAATGTTCACAGAAGCATTATTCACAACAGCTGAAAAGAGGGATTAAGGCAAATGCCCATCAATTCATGAAAGCAGACATAACACCTGGGGTGGGGGGGGGGTCCCTATGGTGGAGCATTACTTGGCCATGAAAAGGAATGAGGTGCTGCTATTCTCCAGAATACCTTGAAGGAATTCCCTGGCAGTCCAGTGTTTGGGCCTTTGGGCTTCTAATGCAGGGGGCACAGGTTCAGGCCCTGGCTGGGGAACTAAGACCCTGCAAGCTGTGCAGTGCAGTCCAAAAAACAAAGAAGGATGGACCTTGAAAACATCATGCTCGGTGAAATAAGCCAGAGAGATACAAGAGGACAAATACTGTACACTTCTTCTTACACGAAACACACAGAGCAGGCAAATTCTTAGAAACAGAAAGCAAATTGGTGGTTGCCAGGCGCTGGGAGGAAGAAGCATCAGGAGTGATTGCTAATGGGCATGGGCTTATTTTGTAGGGGTGGGGCAGGGTAATACAAATATTTTGGAACTAGGTAACAGAGACGATTGCCTCTGAATACACTAAAAACAACCAAGTTGGAGACTTTTAAAGGACGCTCTTGTGGTACATGAATTACATCTCAATACAGCTGTTAATTTTTAAATGACTATGAAAAAAAAACAACAAAACAACAGTTAGGACTTCCCTGTAGCTCAAAGGGTAAAGAATCTGCCTGCAATGCAGGAGACCAGGGTTCGATCCCTGGGTTGGGAAGATACCCTGGACAAGGGAATGGCAACCCACTCCTGTACTCTTGCCTGGAGAATCCCATGGACAGAGGAGCCTGGTGGGCTACAGTCCGTGGGGTCACAAAGAGTCGGACACGACTAAGCGACTAACACACACACACACACAACAGTTAGTATTTAAAATCTGTAAGAAAATCCTTGTGTAAGGCCTCAGGCTCTACAAGTCTGAGTCTAAAGGACTCAGATACCAGATACCTTCCAGCCTGGGCCCAGCCCACCTTGCCACAAACACACCGAACTTGCCGACTGCGACTTCCTCACTGGACCCAGGAGGAGTCCTCCCCACTACCGGGCTGGGTGCCCAACCTTCAACCCCGATCAGGGACCAGGGTAACTTGTTCGGCCTCCCTTCTGTCTCAGCTCCTGGCCGTTATTCTGAGGGCCGTCCCATCCGTGACCTGACGCTGACCTAGCGGCCCACCTTATCTCTCCTGCTAAACCAGAACCTCCCAAAGGAAAGCCATCTGGGGCGGCCTGCTTCCCTCTGCTCTGTCCCCACCCCTCGGGCCTCTGTTCTGTCAACACCAAAAGGAGATCCCCAAGTCTTCCTGTGGGCTGAATCCTTGATAACAGGGCTCTTCATCCTGACCTCAGCACTGCTGCTGCTGTTGCTGCTGCTAAGTCGCTTCAGTTATGTCTGACTCTGTGCGACCCCATAGACGGCAGCCCACCAGGCTCCCCCGTCCCTGGGATTCTCCAGGCAACAACACTGGAGTGGGTTGCCATCTCCTTCTCCAGTGCATGAAAGTGAAAAGTGAAAGTAAAGTTGCTCAGTCGTGTCCGACTCTTAGCGACCCCACGGACTGCAGCTTACCAGGCTCCTCTGTCCATGGGATTTGCCAGGCAAGAGTACTGGATCCTGTTGCCATTGCCTTCTCCGGACCTCAGCACTAGCAGACTGATTTACAGGTAGGGAGGGGCAGGGCGGGGGGGGGAAGAGGGGAGGAGGCAGGGGGCGCAGCGAGGATTTGAACGCAACTTTCTCTGCCTGCCATGCTAGCACGTGCTGCCATTTTCAAGCTGTAACCAGGAAGGCCTAGATATCTAGGAAGCACTCAATAACATTTCATTTCCCCTATGTTCCCCCCGACAATCACATAATTCAAGTTTAAGGTCGAGATATTGCAGAGCAGGCATCTCTAAGGGCAGCTCTAAAACTGAAATGAATACAGCTGATCATCTCTCCAATCAGAAAATACCCAACTAGGCCTGGCTGGCTTCTGGCTGTGCTTAGAAGTTTCTAGGTACCTAACCACTCCAAAATCACTGCAGATGGTGACTGCAGCCATGAAATTAAAAGATGCTTACTCCTTGGAAGGCAAGTTATGACCAACCTAGATAGCATATTAAAAAGCAGAGATATTACTATGTCAACAAACGTCCGTCTAGTCAAGGCTATGGTTTTTCCAGTGGTCACGTATGGATGTGAGAGTTGGACTGTGAAGAAAGCTGAGAGCTGAAGAATTGATGCTTTTGAACTGTGGTGTTGGAGAAGACTCTTGAGAGTCCCTTGGACTGCAAGGAGATCCAACCAGGCCATCCTAAAGGAGACCAGTCGTGGGTGTTCATTGGAAGGACTGATGCTGAGGCTGAAACTCCAGTACTTTGACCACCTCATGTGAAGAGTTAACTCATTGGAAAAGACCCTGATTTTGGGAGGGATTGGGGGCAGGAGGAGAAGGGGATGACAGAGGATGAGATGGCTGGATGGCATCACCGACTCAAGGGACATGAGTTTGGGTGAACTCCGGCAGCTGGTGATGGACAGGGAGGCCTGTTGTGCTGCGATTCATGGGGTCGCAAAGAGTCAGACACGATTGAGCGACTGAACTGAACTGAACCAGACAAGTGTAGACTTTGGTACAAAGCACAGACAGTGACCTGACATTTTCCCTGAGCATTAGACAAAAAAAAAATTAACAAATTTTTTTAAAAGATTACACAAAACAGCTTCTATATGAGTCACACATGGTCAAAAGCGGCATGAGGCAGCCAGCCACCACACAGCCCAGTTGGCATGTCTGCAAATGCAAATATTAAATTTAAAATCTGTCTTTAAAAAATGATAACACCCAGTGCCAGTGTGGGCGTAATGAAGCAGGCAGTCTCATGCGTTCTAATGGCAATATAAATAATACACCCCTTTTGGAAAGTCATTTGGCAGGTGGTGTCAAAGATTATAAAGATGCTTGGAAATTAATCCAGAAGAAATCATTTCTGTTTCTCAGAAAAAGCGACAGGTGTGAAGACGGTCATCCCTACATTACTTGTAATGGGGAAATTGGCTGCTGCCTAAAATTCTAAATAGGAAAGAGCTTAAGTGAATTACAGCACATCCACTCCATGCAGTATCCTGCAGCTATTAAAAATTATGGTTATATCATCCATGTATCACCAAGGAAAAATGTTTGGCTCTTCATTTGGCCTTTTGACATTAGAGGTCTGAAACTGTTCCTGTCTGTGATCACCATTATTTTATCTATTTTCTTCGAAACTTTCAACTTTTTATTTTGTATTGGCGTGTAGCCGGTTGACAACACTGTGATAGCTTCGGGTGAAGAGCGAAGGGACGCAGTCATACACACACATGCACCCATTCTTCCCCAAGCCCCCTCCCTTCCAGGCTGGCACATAATGTTGAGCAGAGTTCCATGTGCTATACAGTAGCTTCTTGTTGATTATCCACTTTGAATATATTAATAGCAGTCATCATAATTATTTTAAACAAGAAGCCACATGGACTAAATCATAGCTGTAACTGCTTTAAAATATAGTAGTTCCGTGATAAGGAGAGATACATGGCTTTTTTTCCCCCTTTCTCCAGCTTCTTTTAATGTTGTTATGCCACTCTAATATAATTAGGAAAAAATAATTAAAAAAAAAAAAAAAGACCAAACTCACTTGAGGCTTCTCAGTCTCACATCAACCCTGAGGCCTGCTCACCCCAAAGTGTAGCAGCCACTGGAAACGCAGGCATGGCTGTTCACACTTCCATTTATCAGAACAGGGCAAATCCTTCCAGGAAATGCCTCAGCAAGGTGATGCCCAACCCAGGCCCAGCACATGTCCAGTTAAAACCATCACAACCTCAAAAAGTGCCCAAGTAATCAGGCATAAAAGGCTGATGAGTTGGAGTGATAGGATTGAGACTTTTCTAATTTTTTTTTTTTACTGGCCCTCGTCACAATGCCAGGCACAAAGTAGGCACCTGATAAAATATTTGAGGCAAAGAGTTTTTTTGTTTTGTTTTTTTCATAGGAAATGCACTCATTCGCCCACACTCCCTGAGTGCCCGGGCTCAACATCCTGCACAAGCCTTGGGGACTCATCACCACCACCCATCTGGGCCACCCGGATATGGTTTCATAGATTCAAAACACCCTGACTCTAGAAGCAAACTGCCGAAGTTTGAACTCTCACGTCTGGCTGGATTCACGGTGTGACCTCAGGCTGGTTGCCTAACCTCTCTGGGTCTCGGTTTTCCTTTCCTATAAAATGAAGGCAAGAAGAGAGCCTCCTCCTGAGGTGGTCATGAGGATTCGCTCAGTCCAAACACATTAAGCCCTTCGCACAGTGCCTGGCACACAGAAAGCATTCAATCAATGCCAACTAAGCATTAACACTGAGCTTCCCAGGTGGCCCTAGTGGGAAAGGACCGGCCTGCAAATGTAGGAGATGGGAGAGATGCGGGTTCGATCCCTGGGTCGGGAAGATCCCCTGGAGAAGGACATAGCAACCCACTCCAGTATTCTTGCCTGGAGAATCCCATGGACAGAGGAGCCTGGTGGGCTACAGTCCATAGGGTCGCACGGAGTCAAACACGACTGAAGTGACTTAGCACACATGCACAGCATTAATATTGATTGTCATTCCATTTTGCAGACAAGAAAGACTGGGTCTCAGACAGGTGCCATAATCTCCCAAGATCACACAGCTAGTAAGACGCAGTGCTGGGATTCAAACTGAAGTCCAAAGGACTTAAAAATCTGGGCTTTTTTTTTTTTTTTTAACTAGAGCATGCACTCTCACAAACACACACATTTGGGCTGTCATGGCTAAAGGTAAAAATATGAGATCACTGGAAATTACATGAGACTGAGAGGCAGTTAACTGGGATCCTAGTTGGTTGTAACTTGGGGATAATTGATACCAGGTCTATGTCAAGGTTGTTCTTTTAATTCATCCATTTACCAAGCATCTTTTTGAGGCAGGTTCTGTCCAAGTCATGAGAGATGGAGCAGAGAACCAGACAGGGTCCCTACCTCCTGAAGTTCTTATTCCAGGGAATAGGGAAACAGAAATGGCAACCCACTCCAAAGTTCTTGCCTGGGTAATTCCATGGGCAGAGGAGCCTGGTGGGCTACAGCCCGTGGGGTGGCAAAGAGTCAGACACAACTCAGCGGCTAAACCACAAGAGAGACAGAAACAGCAAACCAGTAAGATAGTTTCTGGTAAGCAGGGAGGAAATGAAGCAGGACAAAGTGCTGGAGGGGTCTGGGCAAGTCAGAGTTAAAGCCTGAGAAGGAACCAGAAGGATCTGGGGAAGAACGCTGTAGCCTGTCCTCCCAAACCACCAAGGGAGAAAGCAGGGTAGGCACCAGTGTCTGCTGTAAGAGAACCAGCATGAATGGAATCAGCAAAAAGGGGCAGGTGAACAGGGTGAGTCAGAGAGGAAGGATGGGTCTGGTCATCCAGACCCAAGGTTTCGGGTCTTGCAGACACACCATATGGGTTTATACCGAGAGCAATATGAAGCCACGTGGGTTTAAACAGTGGGGTTACGCACCTCTATGGGACAAAAAGAGCCTCTGCAGGACATTAAAAGAGCCTAGCATATGGCTGGCCCTTTGTGAAGAAAGAAACCCTAGTTTCCTTCCCCTGCCTCACTAAACCTAGACAACCATACGCTTTCCAGGCCTCTGATTCCAAAACAAAAAGGTTTGGTCTCAGTGGTTCTCATCCCTGGCCACACTTTAATACCTCGTGAGGTACCTGGAAAAATAATAACAAAACAACAAAGCTGGGGAAGGTGTGTGGCCACCCGCCTAGAAGTTCAAATCCCAGGTCGGAGCAGGGGGCCTCCAATCAGCATTTTCTGATGCAGCCATGGTGGGGAAGAGACCACCAGAAGTGGCTTCTAAGGCCTTCTCCCCCTCTGTGGTAGAAGTGCACCCAGGAAAGGTGCTTCCCACGTAGCGCTCGTGGTAAAGAACCCACCCACCAATGCAGGAGACATAAGAGATGCAGGTTCGATCCCTGGGTCAGGAAGATCCTCTGGAGGAGGGCATGGCAACCCACTCCAGTATTCTTGCTGGAGAATCCCATGGACAGAGAGCCTGGAAGGGTACAGTCCACAGGGTGGCAAAGAGTCGGACACGACTGAAGCAACTTAGCACGCACGCAGGAGAGGTGCCCAAAGACAGACCCAGCCACCTTTTGAGACAGCAAGTTCCTTCTCGCTAAAGACAGTCCAGCAAAAAATCACTTTCTCAGAGATGAAACCCAAGAATTAGGTACCCTTAAAAGATCCCTTTCAAAAGAGATTTTTGTGGTTTTACGAATTGCTGGGTGACCCTCTAGTGAGTACTTAGGCCTCAGCATCTCAGCTGAAATCAACGAGAGCAAATAAATGGCCTGTGTGCTACCTCTTGCCTTGTTGTGGCCATGACAGATATCACTAGTTGATCCCAGCACTCTCTCCAGCGGAGCGAGGTATCCCAAGTGGTCTAAGAACCCTGCCATGCAGGGCTGGCACAACCGCTATCAACCACTTGAAAATGAACTCAAACTGGAACCCATCTGTCCTAGCCTAATGTCCCTAAGGTCCTTTCTCACTCTTCGAGATGATGATCCTTTTTATCTTCTGATAAGCCATGCTCAACCACCAAATAGCATGGCAATGAGCTCAGTTGGTTTGATGGAGATCGCATAGTCCATCCCTGAGAGCAGATTCTGCTTTCCTTTGCTCTCTTCTCTCAACCTCAGGCTCTCTGTCCTCCCTACATGACATCCCCCTGTCCCCTCTAGACAGGTGCACCCCCCAAACATTCACTGAACAGGGCCTGAGACTGACTATATGCTTAGATCAGGCAAGCCATTCCCATTCCTGGAAAAGCTCATCCAAGTTGGTGCCCTGTGTTATCACTGATAGTTGAGATGATAATAGCGACAGCAGCTGGCATTTATGGAGCACCTTCTGGAGCCAGGCACCAGGCTGGGGGCTCCCCATGCATTTTCTCATGGCATCTCAATCAGAATCCTTTGAGGTGTTTATTAGCCCCATTTGGCAATGCGGGAAAATTCAGGTTTTGAAAGCTATTTAAATTGCTGTTGATCACAAAGCAACAGAAAGATTACTAAACAGCCCCATCCCTGGCTCTGGGCAAGTCCCCTCACCTCTTTGTGCCTCAGCTCTGAAATGGCCAGAATGAAAAGGATGAAGAGGGAGCCCAGCACTGCGTGTGGCAATCCAGTGGCCCCTCGGGAGAACTTGCTGGAATCTGGGTACAAGACTAGAGCCACTAGAAAGAGTACATCTTGACCAGGTGTAACCGACACTGAGGGAGGAGCCTTTTGTTGGCTTCACAAAGTGACGTGTCCTCAAACAGCTGCGTCAATATCAGACTTTCAGAAACCTAACCTTTCAGGTTACGTTGAATGCAGGTTCAATCCCTGGGTCAGGAAGATCCCCTGAAGAAGGGAATGGCAACCCACTCCAGTATTCATGCATGAAAAATCTCAGGGACAGGGAGCCACAGTCTGTGGGATCACAAAGAGCTGGACACCACTGAGCACCCATGCACGAACCCTTTTCAACCCTCCTCGCCCTGGGCTGGCACTGCCACCATCTCAGCGGGTTTTCCAGGGTTCTTCCTCCAGCCTTGTTCCTGCCGGTCTCCCTGTCACTGGCTCTGAAGGCATTATCTCTAGGCTTATGCCTACCTCTGGGGCTGCTAAACATTCAAAAAGCTGAAAAATCTTCTAGGGAGGTGGTGGGAGGGGGAACTTGGCAGTGCCTCTGTGTAATGTGATCTCCCTTTGACCAGGTCTATCTCTTGTGCGGAACTTGGCACATCTGGCTTCACTCCTAATAAACACTAAGCCTTTCCTTCAACTTCACATGCCCTGCAGTAAAGCTTCGAACCACACTTATCATATTAACATGGGCTTCCTGTCCCACCGGGCAGGGTGAGAAGAGTGTCAGTTATTCCCATTTTGCAGAGGAAGAAAGTGAGCCTGAGCACACAGGGAGGAGCCTGGCATAGGACTTGACTCCTGGGTGCCGAGACACCCAGGACAGCACCTGACCTGCATGGCACCCCTGAAAGGTACTCACTGCACAAGCAGAGGTTGAATGGGAGTCATCTTCTGAGACCCAGCGGTGCGGCGATTCATCACATCTGTAAATGCACTTGTTAGCTGAGATCTACTGTCTCACAAGAAGAAGTCAGTGGGGGACTTCCCTGGCAGTCCAGGGGTTAAGACTTCGCCTTCCAATGCACAGGGTGCAGTTCTATCCCTGGTCGGGGAGGGAAGATCCCACATGCCTCTTGGCCAAAACACCAAAACATAAAACAGAAGCAATATTGTAACAAATTCAATAAAGACTTTTAAAAGGGTCCAGTCAAAAAAAGAAGAGATGAAGTCAGTGACATCACCACCTGGGAATGGAAGGACAGCTGGGCCCGCCTACTAAGTCAGTGTTACCCCCCAGGGGACATTTGGCAATGGCTGGAGACTTTTTTTTAATTGTCACAAATTGCGGGAGGGAATGGGCAGAGGTCAGGGATGCATGCTGCTAAACACCCTACAGTCCATACACTAGTCCCCCAAATAAGCGATTACCTGAGGTTGAGAAGCCCTGGTCTAAAGGAATAGTAGTTGTCCCCACTCACCCCCAGTGACCCTGGGAGACAGCCTCGAAGCCTAAAGGCCAGATTCCAGGGGACAGCAAAGGCTCAATACCACATGTGCCTCTTCCAAAGGAAATCAAATGGCTGCTCACAGACTTTATGGTCAGACAGAGGCCGAGCATCTGAGTCTTACCCCCATCCAGCACATGGTCCCTTTTCTTTTTTGTAACATTTACTGATATTTGGTTGCATGTGTGTGGGTGCTCAGTCATGTCCAACTCTTTGTGACCCCATGGACTGTAGCCCTCTGTCCATGGGATTTTTCAGGCAGGAATACTGGACTGGGTTGCCATTTCCTTCTCCAGGGGATCTTCCCAACTCAGGGATCAAACATGTGTCTCCTGCATCTCCTGCATTGGCAGGCGGATTCTTTACCACTGAGCGCCCTGGGAATCTCTACTGATATTTAACATACGGTGACTAATTCTTTGCAATACCTACCTTATCTTACCTGCTTCTTCTAACAGCCCTAGAGCTGAGTCATACAACCACCACTATTTTATAGATGAGCAAAGTGAGGCACAGGGAGGTTAAACAACATGACAAAACATGTTTTCTCACGGAATCCCCATGCAGTCTTCTTCCTCAAGAGCCTGGCTCTCAACAACTGCACACACTGTCTCTCAGTTCCAGAAACAAGCCCAGAGTTTGGTGAGACTGTCCCCAAAGTGACTTCAAGCCATCTGACATCTACTCTCACAGGGATGGACTCCCAGAAGCCAGATACAAGGAAGCTAAACTGGAGGTTATGATTGACTGGAGAGGTGCACCGGTCAGAGCTACGAAACAATTTCAGCATCAGGTCTGAACTCTAAGGAGAATGCAGAATCAGAGGTGGTATCAGGTAGAGCGGTTTGCAGGAGGAGAGGACCTTGAGGAATGGATTTGGACAGGAAGTCTGAAGACAGGTGCTGGATGATGAAGCCAAGCCATAGGTCGCCGGGATGGATACAGCAACCCTAGAGAGACAGGCTGGGCTGCAGGGTGCTAGATCTAAAAGGTGAGATTAGTGCTAGCTAAATGTTTCCTGCCTGAAGCAAGGATGTAACGGGCTGGCATGGCCTCACCAGCAGGGAGAAAAGGCACACGGGACCATTACTTTCCTCCAGGAAGGGCTGACTCTCTCTAACTGCTTGTATGTGACCTCTTTCTCTCCACCCCTCTGTCTGATGATCTCCTGCTCCAGCTTAATTAACATTATTCTCTTTTAGAGATCACTGTGATTCACAGTGAATATATGCCCACATCTTCAGACATGCCAACGTGTCATCTGAAATAAGAGCTCCCATCTGTACCCCTACAATTTCTTTCCATGCAGTAGGGTCTGGTGACCACTCCTAGACAATACTACTCCCGGGCACCAAGGCAGAAACTGTCTCAACACCTACACAGCAGGTCTTCTCCTTGGATGCATGGCAACTATAGCCCAAAGTCAGGAAGCACCGTGATACTACGGGTGAGTTGGGAGCACACATTTAAGCCACAATCTGGATGGGGTTTAATCTCACACACCTTCCCTCATTTAACCCTAATAACATGTGGCCTGGTAATTATGACCCATTTTCCAGGTGCTGTAGCAAGTTTCCAAGACAAGGCTGCAGAAGACGAACATGGATTTGGATGCATGTTCTGCTAATGCCAAAGCCCATGCCCTTTGCCATGCTGCTCTTCTCCTGGGACACCCCAAAGGCATGTCATCCATGCCTAATTTCAAGCTCTATGAAATCCAAATTCGTTCACAAAAGGAAGGTCAAGGCCCCAAAGCCATGCCATTATGTCATCAATTGATCTGAGCCAAGGCCCCAAAGTTTCAGGTAGCCTTTACCACTTAGAGGGGCTTCCCTGGTGGCTCAGAGGTTAAAGTATCTACCTCCAATGCGGAAGACCCAGGTTCGATCCCTGAGTCAGGAAGATCCCCTGGAGAAGGAAATGGTAACCCACTCCAGTATTCTTGCCTGGAGAATCCCATGGACGGAGAAGCCTGGTAGGCTACAGTCCATGGGGTGGCAAAGAGGCGGACATGACTGAGCGACTTCACTTTCACTTTCACTTTACCACTTAGAGCTTCAGGATCTAAAATCCATGGCCAAGACACTCTTACCTTCTGCGGTTCTGGGAAGCATTTCATTCCTGCCAAGTCATGGGGCTTGAGCAGCAAATGTCAATGGGCCTTTCCTCCTACCCCAGGAAGGTGGCTCTCCCACCTGCGAAAGTGGCCCTCAAGCCCAGCTGTCCTTCCAGGAGACTCAATCGCACCCTGGCGCTTGGAGGCAATGCTCCTCAGATTTCCCTACGTCCTCAAGGAAACCCACAACTAGCTGGTTGAGGTCCTGGCACAGGCTGTGGCCATGGTCCAGAGTATAACTCCCTGGCCTCAGTTTCCTTCCCTGTACCTACATCACAGGATTGTATTAGTTAACACATACAGAGTGCTGACAAGTCATAATGGCTATTCAACCTATGGTAGCTATTATTATTATCACCACGTATCCCCAAATCAATAGATGTGTTCAGATTTAACCACAAAGTTATCCAAATAGTCTTTATCATGGCAAAACGTGTTAGAATCAAACTAGACAAATAATCAGGAGAAGGCAATGGCACCCCACTCCAATACTCTTGCCTGGAAAGTCCCACGGATGGAGGAGCCTGGTGGGCTGCAGTCTGTGGGATCGAGAAGAGTCGGACACGACTGAGCGTCTTCAGTTTCACTTTTCACTTTCATGCATTGGGGAAGGAAATGGCAGCCCACTCCAGTGTTCTTGCCTGGAGAATCCCAGGGACCGGGGAGCCTGGTGGACTGCCGTCTATGGGGTCGCACAGAGTCGGACACAACTGAAGCGACTTAGCAGCAGCAGACAACTAATCACAAGATGAATGAGATAAACTAAGGTAGGGCCATACAATGCAATGAGATGCAACAGTTAAAAGTTAGAAAAGGCAAGAGTATTTACTCTCAAGGGGGAAATGTTTGCAACATACTATCAGTACTTTACAAAACGCCCCTGAGAATAGCAGAGGAAAGTAAACTCATACCCCAGAGGGACAGAGATGCTTTTTGCTGTCTTCTGTATTTGCTGAAAATTTTCTTAATGCAACCATGTTTGTTTAAAAAAAAAAAATTTTTTTTTTTTTTTTTCAAAAGACTTTCTACTGAGTAACAGTGAGCTTCCAGGAAGAAGCCTCATGTTTATGCTGTGGGCTACTGGGATATACCCTACAAATGCATCTACCCCAATTTTTAAAAAATTGAAAAATATAAATTATAAAGCATGTATAGCAGGTAACCCTATTTTAGTAGAAACAGGTAGAACGAGCATAAAAAAAAAAAAAAAAAAAAGACAAAGATCACTCATCAGAAAACAGTACCAGGAGTTAATTTCAAGGGAGCGGAGATTACAGATAATAATCTTGCTTTCTTTTTTTATTTATCTGTATTTTCAAATTTTTTATATTTAAAAAAAAACCCTGAACTGACTCATAGGAGAATAAAGTCAAACTCTAGGTCAGGGTCCTCCAGGCAACTGCGGACCAGGATGAGGGGATTGAGGGCAGCATGGCCTGAAGGTTAAAAAAAAAAGGCCAGGCTGTGAGTCTGAGTCCCACTACTCAACAGACGAGTGACCACCCCTCAGAGTCGCAGCTCCCCGGAGAAGGTCCTAAGTTTTTATTCAAAGTACACAACACACTAGACAGAGAGTGTCAGCTCCCAACCAAACCCATTCACCAAAGAACACAGGGCATGGCCAATAACTTGTCTCACTGGGGTGGTCCCCCCGAAGTTTCCAGAAGGGCAGCTACTTAAGGTCAGGCCTCCTCAGCTGCCAGACAACCCACTCCCCTCCTAAGGGCCTTCCTGTACCAGCCACTGCACAATGGTCTTCAGTCATCTATGGGCACTGATTATGCATATCTG
This sequence comes from Bos grunniens, assembly GCF_055505025.1. Classification (NCBI taxonomy): domain Eukaryota; kingdom Metazoa; phylum Chordata; class Mammalia; order Artiodactyla; family Bovidae; genus Bos; species Bos grunniens. The sequence continues at coordinate 78,267,993 of NC_141179.1, read as the reverse complement.
GGGACATTATACTAGTTCTCCACTGTCTTTAGAGACAGAAACCACCTCCACTCCCTGACCAACACCTTCCACCTCTCCTTTCCCTGTAACAGTGGCTTCCGGTGTTCTTGGCAACGACTGAAGCCGTGATGAACCAATTTATATGCAATTCAGTACAGACACAGACACACAAATATATATATATGCTTTCATAAAGCAGTTCTTGTCCATCCCACTGCAGAAGACGCCAATATTTTCTATTCTATCATTTTTTAATGCTGATCATAACTCACTAAACTGATTTTATGACCCATGGTTTCAAACATACCACTTTACAACATGCAAGTCTATGATTTGGTTTTCTAAACTTCACTATAAAAGAACATTTCCTGGAACATATTAGATGGAACCATATATAACTGCCGGGATTCAAAGGACCAAAACCAGTAATTTCATGTGGTTCAACCTAATAATTATGAATGAACCAAACTAGAGGACTCAACTGGCCAATTAGCCTCTTGAAAGCTAATTCTAAATTTGACTAATGTTAAAAACTGGGCTATACAGTGAATGTACATTATTATTGCACAACAGACAGATGGCCCCTGAAATGGACAGTCCAAGTCACATCTTAAATGGGAATGACAATGAGAAATCCACAGGGATGCTGTGAGAACTGAATGAATCATATATGTTGAAGGCCTTGCAAACCAAATAGGTTAAAAATAATATGTTAGTTTTCATAAATAGTAAAGTATGCCAGTGTCTCAGCAAAATAAGACCATGAGTGTGGTCCGTGCTTAGTGGGGAAGGAGTAACCCCCACGACAGATGGACATGGAAACATGGTGGCCCCTCAGCCAGCAGCAGGAACCGCAGCATCACCTTGTCACCATGGAAACAAGGTGGACCACTTGGCACAGACTCTCTCAACTTCCCATCTTCTGCAATTAGAGCCAAAAAGAATGCCTTCAAACTTTCAGTTGGCAGCATAAAATAACTCCTCATGGTCCTAGAGAAAATGTCCCCAGAGATAGGAGGTGGCCACAGCCAGAGCTGGCCAGGTCACAGAGATAAGGATGCTCAACGAAGACCCTGTTTCTTTAAGGGACACAGTCAATAGTCCTACGCTCTTTGGGGACAAAGATCACACTGGCCACTCTTCAGTCACATCTTGGCTCATTTAACCTATATTAATTCAAGTATATCAACTTGTCAAAAGAGAAATATAATTTAAATTATCCTAGCAGAGAAGCCTACACCACTTCACATTATACATTTTTTTCACATTATACATTTATATATATATACACACACACACACACACACACAAATATATAGGTATATAGATACATACATATATATATATGTATGTGTGTATGTATACTATCCATTGTGGATTTAATCTCAAATTCAATTTTAAAATTTTGTGACACAATTTTTACAATTCAGAATTATGTCCTTTTGCTCTAACTTTAAAAATCTAATCCTTGAATAAATGAAACAGTGTTCTTATATTTCGAGATCAGTTTACAAGGAACTTTAACATAATGTGATCTCATTTAACTTATCCAACTACCCTTTGTGAGATGTTCTACTGTTATACGCAATTTAGAAATGTGAACACCAAGGGTCAGAAAAGTTAAGGCACCTGCCCAAAATACACAGCTATTTAGATGGTGGAGCTAGGATTCCAACCTGGCAGTCTCGCTACAAAGAGTCTATCCTCTCTTTATCACCCAGAGGTCTTATTTAAATTTCAGTTCCTAAGGACAAGGGTTGCAGCAAAAATAGTCATATTTTAGATATACTTATATTTGAATCATATTGTTGCATTTGAAACACAAATGAGAGAAAAGGACTAACTTCCTTCATTTCCAAAGAGCTTGCACACAAATAACAAAAAGACAATCTTGTTTTAATGAACAGGGAGTTAACTCCCCCCGACCCCAAAAAAAAGGAAGGAAGAAATGCAAATAGCCCGAAAAAATGCTCAACTAACTCAAAATTGAAGATATAACTAAAAGTAACAGGATATAATTTTTTACCTCTCAGGCACACATTTAAAAACTTAACAATCCTCAGTTCAGCTTATAGTATGGCGATAACAGACACTCTCCAAGCCTATGGGTGCAGGTACAAATGGGAAAATTTAACAGCTATCAAATTTTTAAATGCAGGTTCCAAGCCAGCCATCCTAAAATCAGAAATTTACCCTATGGCTCCTGAAAGTTACAAGAAATATGTATCAAACACACTCTCTGAAGCATGATTTGTAAAAAAAAAAAAAGGGGAGGAGGGGATTGTCAGAAAATAACTAAAGTGTCCATTGACCAGAATGGCCAAATAAACCGTGGTAAAGTCACACATCAGAATATTAGGCGTTTAAAAGAATCAATTAAAACTATGGGTCCAGATATGAAATAATCTTCAAGATAACTAAGTAAAGTAAAAGGCTAAAAGTAGAGAACAATGTATATATAAGGTTTCCTTTAATGTAACTTTTTTAAAAGATGAACAAAGATACTTAAATATATTACATAGAAACATTTTTTTCCCTAGGAGGAAAACAAGGATACACACCATGGTTATTATCTCTTTGAAGAGAACTAATACTTTTGTAACTGTTACAATTTTAGATTGGAGGGTTTTTAACCTAGGCTTCATGGGCTATTTTAAAGGGGCTGTAAAACTCCTGAAATTGGATACAAAATTGTAAATATGTGCATTTCTTTTAGGGAGAGGAGTCCGCTTTTACACATAAATACTCTGTTAGGGTTGTAAACCTCGCCCTCCCCAGAAAGATTAAGAACCACTGTGTTAGACCTGGTATTGGTGCTAAGTTTTAATATTCACTCACATCTCTTCTCAGAAGCCGTGAAATAACCCTGGGCTGGGGCCAGCACAGGCACTCAGAAAAACACCACCCCATCCCTGCTGTGGAGAAGGGGATAGTTTGTGGCATAATAACAACATTGTCTGCTCAAGCCTCAGAGAAGGCAACAGGGGACAGCTTCCCTCTAACAGGAAGAAGGAAAAGTGGAACTGAAAATTATTTGCATGTTTAAAATTAGACCTTCTGTGGGAGCTGACACTACTTGGCTTTCAAAGTGGCCCCCATCTGCTGTCTCATTACCACCACCCCTCATCCAGGCATTTACATGCCATGGAAAGGCTGAAACAATAGGGTGACTATCAAGGAATCCTACGGCTGATAAGGAAGCGATAGCAAATTTCCTGCAGCTCCTGTCTTCCCAGCGGGCACCAGAAAACCCACTGGAAAGCCATAGGAGGAGGTGAAAAACTGCTGCAGACTTCTCTGGTCTGACACAGCTGCAGCTTCCAGGGGTCTCCACTTTGTCCCTCTCAACACCACTTCTTCCCTGGCAAACCCAGGGCCAGCCGTTTCTCTGGCGGGGGGACAGGGGGCAGCAAGGACACCACCAGCACAGCCTGTGTGACAACTGTGACTGGTGAGCTGGGGGTGATCTGAGTCGTGCCAGCCCCACAGCCTGTAAGAGACACAAAGCCAGGCTGCCTCTCTCGCTCGCCACGACTGCCTGTGCCCCATGCAGTGTGTCCCCCGTTTAAGAAATGTATCACATTTACAAGGGCGCCATAACCACACCATTATTTACATCGTTATTTTTACTCAATATTTTTCTCTTGAAAATATATTATTTAAGTATTTGTTTATTTGGCTGCTCCAGGTTTTAGCTGGGGCACACGGGATCTTCGATCTTTGTTTGGGCATGTGGGATCTCTAGTTGCAGCAGGTAGGATCTAGTTCCCCGACCGGGGATCAATCCTGCTCCCTCAGCCCCAGCACTGGAAGTGAGGAGTCCCAGCCACTAGGCGACCACCGGGAAAGTCCCCTCAATATTTTCCTTCAGCTCAACTTTCTATTAAGTTTTACATAAATTTATTTACCATGACACACATGGATTTGACATCTCACTTACATTTTTACTAAAAGCTCCCTAAAATGAATAATTACTATTTTTAATGTTATGTGAGCCGAGTTCATCACCATGGGAGACAATAAATACCTGTTCAATGAATAAATGACTTGAAACCTCACATCCTCTCCCCCAGATAATAGCAGAGGCCCCCACTGAACTTGAGCCTTAGATTTCACGGAGCAGTTCCCCTTCTATCTTACTTGATCCTCTCAACCACCGGGTAAAGCAGGAAGTATTAGTCCCATTTTCCAGATAAGGAAATGAGAAGTCACAGAGGTTAAGTGGCTTGCCCGAGTTTATGCAGCTACTAAGTGACTGAGGGGGGACCTAAACCCAGGCCTTTCCATCCCAAATCCCATTCTGTCTCCACTAAGGCAGGCCCACCTTGCAGATTCAGGCTCCCAAAGAAACATAAGCAGGGGAAGTGGAAAGCCCTACAAGCCTGTCCTTCACAAGTCAGTCACCTCCTCTCCCTCCTCCCCCGTTTGCTTTTTTTTTAAGTATAGTTGATTTACAGTGTTGTATTAATTTCTGCTGTATTGCCAAATGATTCAGTTATACCTATATAAACATTTTTAAAATTCTTTTCCATGATGGTTTATCCCAAGATATTGAATATAGCTCGCTCTGCTCTACAATAGGCCTTTGCTGTTTATCCATTCTGTATATAATCGCTTATGTCTGCTAACCCCAAACCCCCACTCCATCTCTCTGCCCCGGCCCCTGCCCAGCAATGGCCAGTCTGGTCTCTCCGAGTCTGTTTCCCTCTTGCAGGTAGGTTCAATTGTGTCGCCTCCTCTCCCAGTTGAACACCGAAGACTCTGTAAAATACGCATTCTCACAGCACGGGACAGTAAACTGGGGTGCCAGAGACGGCAAACACGGCTCTGCCACACACTATTATGATGAATCTTCGGTAAGTTCAGAACTTCAGTTTTCTCCCAGATAAAATGGGACCAGGAAATCCCCAGAAGTCCAGTCCAGTGGACACAATGCTTTCAGTGCCAGGGCCCAGGTTCAATCCCTGGTTGGGGAACTAAGATCCTACAAGTCACAGAGTACAGCCAAAAATTTTTTTAAATAAGTAAAATTTTAAAAAATAAGATGGGACCATGAACAGCACCTCCTGCTCAGTTATTTCTGATATGGTCAAACGGGATAGTGCATTAAAACCCTTAGCACAACACCTGCCACATATAAAGCTACCTATTAATTACAGTATTAGCAGCAGCATTCTATTAGAAGGGAAATGCACAGAAAATTGCCTCTTACCCTGCACTCAAAATAATTCCCCTAGCCAAGCAGTAAATAAACTAAGTAAGTAATTGCTGATGATGTGCTGCTTAATCCCAGCAACTTTGCCTGGGTCTCAATCCCAAGCAAAATTACTTTTAGGAGCTAAATAACCTCTCTGCTGACCAAAACTGCTCACTCGGGAGCCAGGATTCTCTTTGCTTAGGAAACCTTGGGTATTCCAGGGTTATCTTTATCATAGGGCTAAGGTTGAAGTCAGCTCAAAGCCACAGTCTAACCATAAACCAATTTGCTCTGTTTTCTTAAATTGCCTGCAAACAAAACATAATCATTTGGTTTTTTCCATTGTTGTCCTGAAGCAAAACAAAAATGTTTAAAGTTGCCTCTATGAGAATTTAATAAGCAATTTTGAAGGAGTCAAAATATTTTTTGTACCCTGGATGAAACAGGTAGGCAAGCAGACTTAAGGATTAGCTACAGTAGATAATAAACACAAACAGTTATTATTCACCAGGAAACAAGAAAATAAAAGAAAAGCAAACCCAAAACACCATAAGACCAACAAAACAGCTATCAATCACCAGTTCGGGTTTTGTTTTGTTTTTCATTTTAAAGCAGTCCACGATCAAACTGATTTCAAAAAGAATCTGTAGAACTACTTTTCTCAAGAGAAGGAGACCAAGGGAGGAGGGGTGGATAGCTTTGTCACATTGCCTAAAACATATATACAAACGAAAATTAGGGTGCAAAAATGCTAGGAGAACGGGTGAAGTCATTGCAACCAGTCAAGTCCGCATGTTGGAATCAACCCCAGCCATCCTTCCTGCCTCGGAGAAAGGGGATGAGAAAACAGGTTCAAAAATCGCTTCTCCAGCCCTACTAAACACTGAGTGTTCTAGCATCTCAGCTTCCCTGCTTCTGTATCTGTCCTCATGAATGCCCAGAGTGCATTGTTTCCACAACTTGCCCATTTTTTCAACCTGCTACCGTTGATTTCATTTTAAAACACACACACACAATCCAAGCCTTACTAAACCAACCAAGTGTTAGGGAGACAGTCAGACCCTTTACCCACATTTCCTAAATGTAAAAGCTTTGAAAACCTCAAATATGACTTTCCATCTCAAATATGATTTGACTTTAACTTTTTATTTTATATTTGAGTAAATAGCTGATAACAATGTTGTGATAGTTTCAGGTGGACAGTAAAGGCGATCAGCCAAACATATACATGGAAAATATGATTTGACTTGGAAAACTCGAGGGCTTCCCTGGCGGCTCGGTGGTAAAGAATCCACCTGTCAAGGCAGGAGACATGGATTTGATTCCTGACCCGGGAAGATCCCACAAAAAGATGGAAAAAAGAAAAACTCTATTCATACCCACAGTTTCAGGAGTACACAGTGAGGCAGCGCTGTGCCTATAGTAAAATTAAGAGCAAAGTGGAAAATGGCAAAAACAACAATAACAAAATCATGAAAATCAGAGACAGAGGCAAGGGACACAGGTTTCAATCTCATCCCAACTCCTCTACTGTCTTGCCAGGTGGCCTCAGTCCAATCACTGTCTTCCCTGGGCCTCAAAAACCTTATCTTTAAAAGAAAAAAAAAGGAATTTGAGCTAACTTGAAGTCTGGTCCAGCTAAAAAATGCACTGACTCCCTGAAATATCCAACATCAAAATGAACTGTCCAATGTGGATTTTGAAGATGCTTTTTCAGAAAGCCTTTTACATTTCCCATTTTATAATGCATCCAAAAACGAGAAATAGACTCCTCAAGTTTCTACAGAACAAATTAGAGAGGAAGGAAATATATGAATAGGGGACAAGTGTCGCATGGCAAAATGCTATTGAAACACAAGGAAGGATTGGGCAAGAAATAAATTTACCCAAGAAACTTTTCGCTGATTCCAAACAGAGCTAGCAACCACTATGGCCCATGCAAAATGAGAAATACTGTAAGATACATTTGCACCAAAGTAAACTAAAAATAAATGAAGTAGCTGGTACAAGAGATCTTCAATATAAGGTGATTTTTTTTTTAATCTCATATACTGTTCTCCATGAATTTCTTTATAGGGACAAGGAGCAAGTCCATACAAACCGTACCTTAATGATAAGCCCACCTGGACGCCCTTTCATGTTCATAAGGCTATTTCAGACATTGGCCACTGAAAGCCCCTCAGACAAGCCCATGGGGCAGGTGGTGTGTGTGTGTGTGTTCAGTCTCATTGGACTCTTTGCGACCTCCTGGACTATAGGCCACTCTGTCCATGGAATTTCCGAAGCAAGAATACTGGAGTGGGTTGCTACTTCCTCCTCCAGAGGATCTTCCCAACCCAAGGATCAAACCCACTTCTCTTGCGTCTCCTGCATTGTAGGCAGGTTCCTTACCACTGAGCTACCGGGGAAACCCATGGGGCAGGTGGTCCCATCCTACAAAAGCAATTAACTGAGAATGGAGGAGACTGAACTTGGCCCTGGAGCTGGTCTTCCGAAACACCTCATCACACATTCTCTGCAGGAGGTCACTGCGCCTTCTAGGCCCTCCGGAGAGACTGGCCAAAGCCTGCCCAGGAAAACTGAAGGGACATTGACAACCAGAGAGCCCTCTGGGTGCGGAGAGCTACTGGAGCCCCCAGGCCCTAGCTACCTTCCTGTCCTGCCTGCTGGGCTGCATTGCTGCCCCAAGGCTGATGTTTCTGTTCTCAGGCAATCGTTTTATTTGTGCTTGAAAAGTTTTCCCTTGTAGTAAACCATAACGGCAAAGAATCAAAAATATACAGAAAGATACATACGTGGATATGTATAACAGAATTACTTTCCTGTACACCTGAAATTAACACAATATTCAAAATCAACTAGACTTCAATTTCAAGAAAGAAAGAAAAAGGAAGGGACCCGGGATGGGGCGGGGGGCGGGGGGGGGGGGGTAGCTTTCCCTGAAGCCAGGTTCCCTCCCCAGTCAATAACTCGCTTCCCAGGTTTCAAACATCCTGTTCTTAGAGCTGCTGTCTGTATAAAAGAAGAGACATTTTTTTCCCCATATTTTAGTATATACTGGTTGAAATCAGTTTACTAGCGGGAATTTTTTCCTTCACAAAAACGCCAAGGCCCTTTCCATCGCTGGTTCAAGACCGTAGCAGGCTCCTAGAAGGGGACGAACGCACTGGTTCAGCTGCCGCGGCAGGGCTGGGCGATTCTGCTTTTTCGCTTCTCTCCTTCCAGTTCCCTATCTGTGAAATGGGGACATCGCTCAGCTGCCCTGCCTCACCCCGTGGGAACACCATGAAGGGGAAACGGCGCTTTTCAGGGGGATGGATCGCCAAAACGCCAGGCACAGCATTATCTGAAAGGCGAAGCTCGAGAACAGGGCGCACGGCGGGGTAGGGAAAGCCGGCGCCCACAATGCACGAATTAAGCACCCAGGGAAAGCAGGCAGCTTCTCTGGGAGAAGGACCGTCGCTCGGAGGCACGCCTGCGAGGGGCCACCTTCTCCCGGGGCTGCAACTTTCCCCAGAAGCAGCGCCGCGGCCCGGAGGCCCCGCGCCTCGCCCACCACCCGCAGCGGCCCCGGCCCCGGCCCCGGCCCCGGCCCGGGCTCCCGCCGGCCGCGGCCCTTCGGCCCCGCCCCTCGGCCCCCGCAGGCCGGGTCGGAGGTCGGCCGCCGCTCCGCCAGGCCGGCCCGGCTCCGCGGTCGGAGCTCTCCGCAAACACGCCCCCTCCGGCCGCCTCGGCCAGGCGAGCCGGGCCCGCGCCAGCCAGATGTGACCAGCTCGGGGCCGGGCCGGGCCAAAGACTGCCTGCAGCCCGCGCGGGGGGCGGCCACGGCGAGGCTCCGGACCCCTCCCTCCGGGATCCCCGAGCCCGCCGCCCTCCTTCGGGGACGCGGGAGCCGCGGATAGGGCTGGGTCGCCGGCGCGAGAGCCCGGCCTTCAGGAGGGGAGGGCCCCGGGGACGCGGAGCCCCCCCACCCTACCCCGGCCATCTGCCCGGATCCCCGCAATCAGGACACACCCGGGCAGGTGCAAGGGCTTCCAGTCCCGCCCCCCCCTCCTCGCGCCCCCCCCACCCCCCGCCACCACCACCCCCGCCCCAGCGCCCACCACCCGGCAGCTCACCTGGCCCAAGCGCAACAGCAGCAGCAGCGGCGGCAGCGCCCAGCGCAGCCCGGGCGAGCGCGGAGGCGGCCGCGCCTCCCGAGCCGCCGGCTTCATGCCCCGCGCGCCCTGGAACGTGCCCGGGACGCGCGAGCCGGGCCCCGCCGTGCGCCCGAGCCCCGGCGCCTGAGTCACCGCCTCCAGCCGCCGCCTCCGCCTCCGCCTCCTCCCGCCGGTCCGCCTCGTCCCCGCTCCGCCCGCCCCGGGCTTCCCCGGGGACATGGCAGCGGCGGCGGCGGCGGCCACACGGCGGAGCCCGGCGCGGCTGCGGCGGGGGGGACGCGTCCCCGGACGCCTAGGGGCTTCGCAGGGCGGAGCAAGCGGCGCCCACCCCTGGCGCGCGGCGCCCGGATCCCGGCTCCCGCGGCCCCGGCGGCTCCCGCTGCCTCCTCCGCGCGTCATGCGGCTCCGGCTGCAGGGAGCCGCGGCGAGCGCTCAGCCCCCTCCCTTCCCCCTCCCCCTCTGAATATTCATCGCTTCCTCCCGCCCGGGCCGGCCGGGCGGCTGCCGAGCTCCGCGGCCCCTCGCCGCCCTCCCGCTGCAGCCCCCGCCCCCGCCGGGCCGGCCGGGCCGCTGGGAGGGGGCGGCGGCGCGACCCGCGCGCGCCCGGGCGGCTCCCCTCCTGGCGGGCAGAGGAAGCGCCCCGCCTCGCCCGCCCTCTCCGCTCAGCCCTCCCACATTCCTGGGACTCGGCACCCGGGATGCGGCTCCCGAACCACGAGCCTGTACCCTCGGCCCCGGCTCCGGGGCCCCCACGTTTGGGTCGCCAGATGTGGACCGAGATCCCTCCCTAGGGAGCAGCCAGGCCTGCGTTAGGATGGCACCCCAGCGATGGCCTGCTTGACCTGACGAGTGGGTGGCTTAGAGGTGCATGAACCCGTAAACTGCAGGAGACATGTGGTGTGTTGTCTTAACCCGCGCCCCCGCCCCCATCCCCGGGCCAGGGAGGCTGAAAGCGGGGCGTTGGAGCCGATCCAGAGATTAACACCCGACTCTGCCATGGGGTAAACCTGGCTCTGCCAGTGGTACTAGCTGTGTGACCTACGGAGAGGCGTTTCGCCTCTCTACGCCTCCTTTCCTCACCTGTAACGTGAGGATAATACTGGCACCTGGCTAGAGAGACTTGACAATCACCTGAAATAATGAACGGAAAAGCCCTAAACCCCAGGCCTGACGCTGACACGCAGTGGGCTTCCGTCAACAGTAGCTCTTCCAGCAGCTTTCATCACATTTTCAAAGAAGTCCGCTACCCGAAAAGGGTTCAAGATTACTGCAGATGTTATGCCCGAGCACAGAGGAGAGAAGTGAGGATCTGAGAGACTTAAGCCTGTTGCCCAAGAAAAAGTAATGAGTGAAAAGGCCAAACAAGGAGTGTAGGGAGACAGAGGTGAATTCCAACCAGAGGGAGAGGTGACACGTGAGCTGGGCTTTGAGGGATGGGTTGAATTTCACCAGCTAGTTAGAGGCGGGGCAGGGGCCCAGGAAGTGAGAGCAACTTAGCAAAAAAAAACAAAAAACAGGAGGTGGATGCTTCAGGCTTGGCCTTCTGAGAAGCAGTGAATGCGAGGTTGAGGGGTTCATATAGAGAGGAGACTTCGAAAGGCAACATGGTAAGTGTGGGCTAGATTTGGGTGCAAAGCACCAGGTGGCCAGCACAGCCTCCAGGCACCCCTCGTGCTTCCAGTTTGCCATCTGGGAGATGGGAGCCCGTCTTCCCTCCCAGGGCACCACACACAGAGAGCATAAGGCAAGGGGGCCTCACATGTTTACTGCAACACCTTGCCATCTTTCGTGTAAACATGGTGTCCAGTTCAGTTCAGTTCAGTCGCTCAGTCGTGTCCAACTCTTTGCGACCCCATGAACTGCAGCACACCAGGCCTCCCTGTCCATCACCAGCTGCCGGAGTCCACCCAAATCCATGTCCATTGTGTCAGTGATGCCATCCAACCAACTCATCCTCTGTCGTCCCCCTCTCCTCCTGCCCTTATCTTTCCCAGCATCAGGGTCTTTTCCAATGAGTCAGCTCTTCACATCAGGTGGCCAAAGTATTGGAGTTTCAGCTTCAACATCAGTCCCTCCAATGAACACCCAGAACTGATCTCCTTTAGGATGGACTGGTTGGACATGGTGTACTGATCGTAATTCACCAGGAATGCTGTTCCTTCCTGACTCTTCCTCTTCTCAGGGCAGAGACAAGTGGTTTGAAAAGCATTCCTGTTGATGACAGCGGCGAGGGGTGGGGGGGGTGGCAGGGGAGGAAAGCATCACTTACCCTAGGTGCTTCCAGGTCTTCAGGTTGCCCCATATACTCACAGACCCTGTGGACCCCAAGAATTCATCCAGGCCTCCACAGCTTCATGTGTATACATGCTCAGTCACTCAGTCAGATCTGACTCTTTTGTGACCCCATGGACTGTAGTCTGCCAGGCTCCTCCATCCATGGGATTCTCCAGGCAAGAATACTGGAGTGGGTTTCCATGTCCTTCTCCAGAGGACCTTCCCGATTCAGGACTCCAACCCGCATCTCTTGTATCTCCTGCATGGGCAGGCAGATTCTTTACCACTGGGCCACCTCAGAAGCCTCCCACCACTTCATGGAGAGTCTGCAAGCAGCCTGGGGATGCCTGCACACACTTGGATTATCTCCTGGATGAAATATGATGTTCATGGTTGTGTTGGCCAGAACTGCGTTTCTCCACAACGAGGCGATGAAAGAAAATACACAATATTTTCAGGAAAGGGAGTTAAGACCTCAATAATCCTGCTGGGTCATAAACAGGTGTTGTATAAGCTCCCTGAGAGCATGGACTGGGCCTTTCTCTCCCTAGCTGCCCTACAACACCTCGCTCAGAGCCTTACCCATGGCAGGAACCTGGTATTTGTGCAGCTGCCTGATTGTGTAAATGAATCCAGGGCAACATGGTGTGAAAGTCCATTTTTCCGCAGGGATGAGTTAGGGAAGGACCATTCTCTTTCCAGAAGAATTTGAGACTAGGTTCCAGTGTAGAGGTCTCTTCCTCCCATGTCACCTCCCCTAGAACTTTCCCAGGTGCCCCAACCCTGAATTGGGTACCCTTTTCCCTGCGTGGTCCCTGTGCTAACCTTATCTACCACTCTGGACCCTAAGTAAGACCCTTGAAGACAGGGCCTGCCTCTTATTGGTCACTGAATCCTCAGCACTTAAAAGTCACACATATAATATTCATTTAGCTGAATTGATTGCATTCCTTTGAATAGCAAACTTAGGTGTTAAATATACATCTGTTCGCATGCACACATACGCACACACCAAATTCTATTTGCAAGCAGCTTTCCAGGAAGAAATATACTGTGTAAAGTTCAAGGCACATTCTCTTTGAGAGTATATAATGATATTTGACCTTTTAATCATGTCTACCCTCAAGCAAAATCTTTGCTGAATATGGGGCCAGGTACAAGGGACTGAAGCAAGCAAGAGGTTGGAGGGAAGGCTTCCTGGGTGTGTTGTAAAATGGGCCAGTAAGAGTCACCCAGTAGCTTGTTATACATCCCAGTGCCTTTCCTTAGACTACATCTGTACTTTCCATCAGCTCCTCAGGTCAGTCTTGTTGTGAAGCAGGATTGTGCTGTGTGCTATGCTCAGTCATGTCCAACTCTTTGTGACCCCATGGACTGACCCGTCCACCAGGCTTCTCTGTCCATGAAGAGTTGGAAGACACTATTTATCCTGTGGCTGGCCCACATTGCATCCCTACTAATAATCAAGACCATTCATCAGGTACTATCTAGGTGCCAGTCATTACTCTAGTACTTTACAGCCATTATTTCTACTGCTCACAACCACTCTTTAGAATAGGTGTCATTATCAATATGTGAGGAGCAGAAAACTACCTCTCAGAGAGGCTTAGTTACTTCCACAAGATCACACAGCTTCAGAGAGTCAAAACCAGGATCTGAAGCTGTATCTTACTTGCCTCTATGCCATGGTGACCCTTGCCTTGACCTTTGTAGGTAAGTTAATATAAAGTGTTCTATGCATTGGCTGTTGTTATTACTTTTCTCCTGACTCTCTTGGGCCTCAGTCTCCCCAGTTTTAAAACAGAAAGGGACAGAAGGTACAAGACTTTCCACTTCATCCCCTGAGAATGGGACACAGGCAAGGCAACCATGGTTAATGAGAGGTCTGCCAACCTAGCAGGAGGCAAGCGCCCTGGGCACCGGCCTGGAACCAGGTCGCAGGCCCCACAGGGAGTCCATTCAGCCTGGCAACCCTCAGTTTATTTTAAAAGCCACGATGAGCAAACCATTCTCCAAAGCCCTCCTAAGCGGAATGGAATGTTTCTTGGGAGTCTGATTAGCTAATGTTGCAGGCATGGCTGCCCTGAGACCTTCCTGCCTCACAGACTTGAACTGAATCAGAATGGAAAGGAAGACTTTTAGAAAGTTCTTTAAAAAAAATAAAAAAGTAGCACTTCATCTTTATAAGAGTAACAGGATGTTTCCTGTGGACTAATAACTGGGCTGTGGTTAGAACTCCTTGTTTGTCCACCAGACCTCAGTTCCTCCCAGAAGAGGGCCTGAATCACCTGCCCTGCACCAAGCCTTGGCAAGGCCTTTTTCATTCCTGACTTCAAGTACTTGCAACGTTAAGCATGTTCATATGTCTTTTATTATTATCATTATTATTATTATTATTGGAGTATGACTGCTTTACAATGTTGTGTTGGTTTCTGCTGTACAAAGAAGTGAGTCCCCACCCTCTTGAGCCAACCTCCCATCACCACCACCCCCATCCCACCCTCAAGGTCATCACAGAGCCCCGAGCTGAGCCCCCGTGCTGTGCAGCAGCCTCCCGCAAGCGCTCTGTTTTACAGCTAGCTGGTAGGTAGTGTGTGTACATCTGTCCTAATCAAGTCATCTCACCCTCCCCTCCCCCGCACCATGTCCACATGGTCCGTTCTCTCTATCTGCTTCTCTATTCCTGCCCTACAAATAGGTTCATCTGTATGTACCATTTTTCTAGATTCCATGTATATGCATGGAGAAGGCAATGGCACCCCGCTCCAGTACTCTTGCCTGGAAAATCCCGTGGATGGAGGAGCCTGGTAGGCTGAAGTATGGCACCCCACTCCAGTACTCTAGCCTGGAAAATCCCATGGATGGAGGAGCCTGGTAGGCTGAAGTCCATGGGGTCGATAAGAATCGGACATGACTGAGCGACTTCACTTTCACTTTTCACTTTCATGCATTGGAGAAGGAAATGGCAACCCACTCCAGTGTTCTTGCCTGGAGAATCCCAGGGACGGGGGAGCCTGGTGGGCTGCTGTCTGTGGGGTCGCACAGAGTTAGACACGACTAAAGTGACTTAGCAGCAGCAGCATGTATATGTATTAATAAATGATATTTGTTTCTTTCTGACTTACTTCACTGTGTATAACAGTCTCTAGGTCCACCCACATGACTACAAAGACCCCATTTTGTTCCTTTTTCTGGCTGAGTAATATTCCGTGTGTGTGTGTGTGTGTGTGTGTGTGTGTGTGTGTGTGTGTGTGTTATGCTAAGACAGAAAACAAAGCTGAGTTAAAGGAAAAAGTAGCACGTGACAGATTTCAGAGTGTGGAGAGAGGAGAGTCATTGCTCTCAAGAGTCCCCTGCCTTTCCCACATTTCCGTAGCCACAGGGATGAGCCCACTGGCTTCTGTACTCTCGGCTGTTAGGTCTTGAGTCAAGCTCCCCGGGAGCCTGGTACCTTCACATTCTAGCAGAACAAATTAAAGAAAGACCCAGGGTTCCAGGGTACCTGGGAACACAGGGAGTCTGTTGGCAAGGAGACTTGGAGCCTAGGGGATAAGAGGCTTTTGTCAAGGGCTTGAGAATGACTTCCACACGAAGACCAGAAGTGCCAGGCAGCGGGCAAGAGGCTGTCAAGCCTGTAGCTGAAAACATCACCTCCAACAAAGAAAGGGCTGAGAGGTATAAAGATAAGAAGAGGGAGACTAAGCAGGAGGCCCAGGGTCCCAGGGCTTCCTGGCAGCTGGGTTCTTCCAGGCTTTTTAAAAATAAATTAATTTTTTTCAGGTTTGAAAAGAAATGTTCTTTTTTTTCCGGGTTGAAAAGAAAATCTTAATCACACTAGGCTCAATGTATACAACACCTGGGCCCCTTCAGTTAGCAAATCAATTCGTGTGGGAACGATTGTACAGTGGAGTCCTGCCAGTAGAGAAGAAAATACCCTAAATTTAAATAAGCAAAAATCATATTTGGCAATATAGTTACATTATGTATATAAATGGTATATACGTGCACATACATATCATGTTAGACCGATAAATGCATGATCTTTGGTCGTGGCAATAAAGTCTAATGGGTATGAGTATGGACCCTGAGGTCAGCTACCTGGCTTCATATCCTGGTCCTGCCACATATTAGCTGTGTAACACTGGAAAAATTACCTAAGTTCTCTGTGCCTTGATAGCCTTATCTAAATGAGGATGTTCTTGATGACATTATCTGCCTCATAGGATTTTTACAAGCATTAAAATAGTTCAATCACTAATAGTACTGCCTGGAATAAAGTAAATAGCATGTAGGTGTTTTCCATTATTAAAGTTATCCTTTTGGTAGATCTGAGATGGATGATGTAATGGGGGAGGGGGACATGTACTTTGGATCAGATGGTCAGAGGTTCAAGTCCTGTGTTTGCTGTGTAACTTTGGCCTCTGTTTCCTAATATGAAGAGTGGAATGATAATTCACTGTGGTGAAGATAGAAGGAAATGTCACATGTAAAGTGCCTGGCACGTATTCCAGAAGATCCAAGTGGTAAAGGCATGGTCATTGATGGGACAAAAAAGGAAGGAAAGTAGGGATTCAGAACCCTAGTATTTCACTGACCAAGTGTCAGAGCACAGACAAGTCATTCTTCTTGGGCTTCGTTTCTTTCTTTTCTTTTTAATATATACTTATTTTTTGGCTACATGGGGTCTTAGTTGTGGCCTGTGGGATCTGGTTCCCTGACCAGGAATGGAACCCAGGCCTGCTACATTGGGAGTTCGGAGTCTTAGCCACTGGACCACCAGGGACGTTCCAAGGGCTTGGTTTCTTGTTTTATACAACATGGGTTAGAATAAGTGTATCAGTCAGGGTGGGCTAGGTTATGCTGCAGTAACAAACACCTCTCCAAATATGGGAGACTGAAAGCCACAAACACGCGTGTCTTCTTCTCAGGCCACGTCCTCACAGGCCTGCTGAGGGCCAGGCTCCATGCCATTCATCCCAGGGGCTGTCTGCTCCAACAGATGCTATCTGAAACATTGCCAGTAGCAGCGGCAAACAGAAAAAAAAGCTTTGGAGAATCGAAGAAGTGAAGTCGCTCAGTCGTGTCCCACTCTTTGCAACCCCATGGACTGTAACCTGCCAGGCTCCTCTGTCCATGGGATTTTCCAGGCAAGAAAACTGGAGTGGGTTGCCATTTCCTTCTCCATCGAACTGGCAATTAAATAGTCTGTCCTAAAAGTGACCCTGACTTCTTTTGCCCACAGATCATTAGCCAGAACGAGTCATACGGCCCCACTCAACTACAAAGGGGCCAGGAAGTACAATCCTACCAGGTGCCCCGAAAGCAGAGTCAGAAACGTCTAGCGAATGGTACTCGTGACCATCACAGTGACAGAGCCTCGAAAACCTGGCAAGTGAAACTATGGTCCACTGGGCAGAAGCATGACATTCCCCTGGGAACTTGTTAGAAATGCAGAATTTCTGGTCCCACCCCAGACCTGCCGAGATGGTTAATTTGATGAGGGGGTCCGGGGAGGCCCGGATATCTGGGAAAACACTATTTCTGATTTGTTTTTGAGGGTGCTTCCCGGAAGAGACTCACAGTGGAATTAATGAGCTGAGTAAAGCAGATGGCCCTCCCCCGTGTGGGAGGGTCTCATCCAATCTGTTGAGGGCCTGAATAGAACAAAAAGGTGTAGGAGGGTTGAATTTTCTCTCTGCCTGACTGTTGGAGTGGGACAGTGATCTTCTCCTGCCCTGGTGCTCCTGGTTCTCAGACCTTCAGGATCAGACTGGAAACTGCACCATTAATTAGCTCTTGGCCCTTGGAACTTCACCCACCAGCTTTCCTGGGTTTCCAGTTTTCAGGTGACACTTCTCAGCCTCCATAATCACATGAACCAATACCTTGTTTTATGTGTGTGTGTGTGTGTGTGTGTGTGTGTGTGTGTGTGTGTGTGTATAGGGCTTCCCTGGTGGCTCAGTGGTAAAGAATCTGCCTACAATGCAGGAGCCACAGGAGACTCAGGTTTGATCCCTGGGTTGAGAATATCCCCTGGAGGAGGGCACAGCAACCCACCCCAGTATCCTTGCCTGGAGAATCCCCATGGAGAGAGGAGCCTAGTGGGCTAAAGTTCATGGGGTCACAAAGAGTTGGACATAACTGAAGCAACTTAGCAGGCATGTACATGTGTATTTTAATATATATATTTTCATATAATTTTTTCCTATTGGTTCTCTTTCTTAGAAGAACACTGACTAATATACCTACTAAATCAGAGTCTGCATTTTAACGAGACTGCCAGCAAATTCCTACATACCTCAAAGTTTGAGAAGCACTGACCTGGTCCGCTGGCTGGCAGGGCAGCATACTCCTTAAGAGCTGGTTCTCAGAATTCCCTGGTGGTCAAGTGGTTAAGAATCCCAGCTGCCCAATGGAGAGGCAGACATAAAGAACAGACATTTGGACACAGTAGGGGAGGGAGAAGGTGGGATGATTTGAGAGAGTAGCACTGAAGCATATACACTACCGTATGTGAAATAGGTAGCCAGTGGAAATGTGCTGCAGGACACAGGGACCCCAAAGCCGGTGCTCTGGGACAACCTAGAGGGGCGGGATGGGGCGGGAGGGGACAAGTGTATACCTACGGCTGATTCATGTTGACCTATGGAAGAAGCAGTCACAATATTGTAAAGTAAGTATCCTCCAATTAAAAAAAAAAAAAGAATCTGCCTGCCAATGCAGAGGACATAGGTTCAAGCGTTCAATCCCTGTTCATGGCCACGCTAAAGGCAACAAGGCCACGTGCTACAACTACAGAGCCCTTGCTCCGCAACAAGAGAAGCCCGAGCTGCAGCTAGAGAGTAGCCCACTCGCAGCAAGAAGATCCAGGGCAGACCAAACGAAGAAAAAAGAAGAGCTGACTCAACCTTGATCAGTGAACTTGTTCACATGCTCATTTCTGGGCCTGCCTCAAAGACTCTGAGTTCTGGACTCGGCACTAAGAAGCACACAGGTGACCCAGGACAGTTAGCTTCCTCCAACCAGTTTGGGAAAAATACTAAGTTTGTTCTGAGTCTGTTGGGATTTTTTTTTCCCCCTCAATGAAGGAAAAAGAACTTTAAAAGATCTAGATTACCACACATAAGCAGAGCATGTTTAGAATTCTGTTTTACTTACTTGGAAACTATAATCCAAGGTCAAGAAATGGCAAAAAACCTAATAATCACATCCATCACTGGCAGCTGACTGTGTACCCAGCTATGTGTAAGCTACCTGATATATTTTATCTCGTTTAATCCTTATTTATCTGAATATTTGTAACCCACACCCTGTACCATATGTGCTATCATGATTCCCATTTTTCTGGTTAAGGAAACCACAGCACGTGGTTTAAGTAACTTACTCAACAACACATAGGAGGCAGAAAAAGAAGCAGACACACGAAACCTGGCTGAAGTCAAAGCTTGTGTTAACCACTCCAAGACTGCTTCCCAGGGCAAACATCCCTGGCCTAAGGAGGTCCTTCTTCAGAATCCACTCCCTACCCTGTGTCTCCCACATGGTCCTTTAACCTTCAGCCTCTTGCCCAGGACAGTGTGAGACAGATACTCCTGAATTTCCTGCACGCACCCAGTAAATGAAGGATTTCAAGACAGGGACCTGTAGACAGATTTCTCATCTGCCTTGATTCTTATTCATCTGCTGCTGTCATTTTCCTCTGTTGTTATTTTCATCAGGCTTTGTTTTTTATTTCCTGAGACTTGCTTCCACTCTACTGAAAGATGCTATTGCTGCTCTCAGGGTTAATCATTCTGAGATCAGGGGAAGTAAGTAAATTGTAAAGGTACAATTGTAAACATTGTAACATGCAACAAAGAAGCTCGGAGGCCTTCCAGTCCAATCTGCTCATTCTACATATAAAGAAACTGAAGAAGAACCTGAGGCTCAGAGAGATTAAGTGACCTGTGAATGGTAACACAGCTGGTCTGTGTATCAGCAGGGCTTCGGCAATAAAGGCTGGGTTCTGCCACCTTTCTTAACATTCTCCCTCTCCTCTGTATGGCCGACAGAACAATCTGAGGCTCCACCCTTCTCAAATGACCTCCACTCATTTCTGGGCTGTTAAGAAATGTCAATAAGCTTGATTTAGTGAAGCCTTGAAGTTGCCAGTTACCAAGGAGGTACAGAACATGAAGAATTTTTCTGATATTTATTTGCATTTATTTATTTGACTGCACCAGGTCTTAGTAGCAGATCTTTCGTTGTGGCACGCGGGATCTAGTTCTCTGACCAGGGATCGAACCCCGACCCCCTACGTTGGGAGCGCAGAGTCTTAACCACTGGCCCACGAGGGAAATCCCCAGAACATGAAGTATTTTTGCCTTGAGCCTCCGGGCCCTGGGAAAGCAAACTGGGCTGGGCTGATCCTGGGCCTGTTTCTTACTTGGCCATAGTCCAAAGCAGAAGAATCCAGCAGAAAGAAAGGGTTTGTACACGAGCTATAATCCGATTGGAGGTAAGGCTACAACCAGTGTCCTCAAGATCTTGGTTTTTCTGGCAAAGCTAGATTTTTCTCTGCTCGGGCCGCTGCTGGCACAGTGACAACCGGGAGACTCATTTGGCCTGGAGCAAGACAGCCACGTAGCAGAAGCATAAACATAAACAGAGCAAAGCGGCGAAAGGATCTTGCCTGGCTCCCTGACTCTCCCTGGCAGGTCACCCGGGAGGATCCCTGGCCCCTGGCCCCCTGGCCTTCAGCAGCGACCTGAGGCAGCTGTGTTCTCTGTGAGCCTGGACCACACCCAGGTGTTAACCAGCCAGCTCAACCTTCCACTCCCAGAGCAGGAAGGGGGTTTAGAGGTCATGCATTTGACCCCTGATTTTACAAGTAAACGAAGGACCCGTTGGGCTTCCCTGGTGGTTCGATGGTGAAGAATCTGCCTGCCAATGCACTAAGCGCAGGCTCGATCCCTGAGTCAGGAAGATCCCCTTGAGGAGAGCATGGCAACCCACTCCAGTCTTCTTGCCTGGGAAACCCCATGGACAGAGGAGCATAGCGGGCTGCAGTCCATGGGGTCGCAAAAGAGTCAGACAGGACTGAGCGACTGGACGACAACAACAAATGAAGCCCCTAAAGGAGGTCAGTGACCGTCTAAGGCCATGGAGAGGGTCTTCTCTGGTGTCCAATGGCTGAGATGCTGTGCTCCCAGCCAGGGGGCCTAGATGCGATCCCTAGTCAGGGAACTAGATCCCGCATGCCCAAGACCTGGCACAGCCAAGTAAATAATAAAAACGAAATAAATAAATATTAACAAAAACTTCCTTTAAAAAGATAGTAAAGTCATGGAGAAGTTTGTAGGGAAAAGTTAAACTAGGGACTGATGTAGACAGAGCTGCACACACGGGTACATGCACACAGATACATGCGGTGTTCTGCGGTCGTAACGTTTCCAAAGTTCTTTCACACACAGTCAAGGCTGATACTCAAGACGGTTTAACCGGTCGGGCACAGGTTCTGATGATACACGCGGGCCCCCAGCCCCACAGACTCAATGCCTCTCAACATTCCTGAGAAGAGCACTCTGTCCCTATTCCCATCTTACAGATGAGAAAGGGGAGGCTCAGAAAGACTGACGTTTAGCCCTATGCACCATCCTAAGGAAGACTTTTGTTTGCTGGTTTGCACATTACAGAGAGAGCTTAGCAGAAAGGGGGCTTTTATTCTGAGAGCATCGGCGTGTCTCACAGACCATTGCCCCCACCCAGCGCCTCCCTCAGCCTGGCACCAAGACCTGGAAAGCCACCGGGAGCCCAGGACAGTGGTCTCTGCCCTCGCTCCACTCCCGCAGGCCGCCCTTCACCGGGCCTGTGTGCGCTTCCTTCCAGTTTTCCTCACCTCTGTTTCAGTTCTTCCAGTGACTCCTGCATGTGTTCATGCTCAGTCACTCAGTTGCGTCCCACTCTTTGCGACCCCATGGACCGTAGCCCGCCAGGCTCCCCGTCCATGTGATTTCCCAGGCAAGAATGCTGGAGCGGGTAGCCATTTCCTCCTCCAGGGGACCGTCCTGACCCAGAGATCAAACCCATGTCTCTTGTGGCTCCTGCACTGCAGGCAGAGTCTTTACTGCTGAGCCATTGGGGCAGCCCCACGGCTTCCCCAGTGACTCCTAGACCACGTAAAATCACAGTTTCCAGGGGGCAGCTGATTAGCCCAGCTTGGATTCCACGCCCACCCCAGGTCCTACCAATGTAGCTGAGGAGACAGGGTCGTATTATGAAAGTGAAAAGTGAAAGTTGCGTCTAACTCTTTGTGACCCCGTGGACTATATAGTCCATGGAATTCTCCAGGCCAGAATACTAGAGTGGGTAGCCTTTCTCTTCTCCAGGGGATCTTTCCAACCCAGGGATCAAACCCAGGTCTCTCACATTGCAGGCGGATTCTTTACCAGCTGAGCTATGATGGAAGCCCTTATAGTAGCCATAACATCTTACAGAAAAACCCAAATGAACTTTATGGCCAACCCAATATGAAAATGGCCATCAAAGGCCACCCCACTGGGTGGTTGATGCACAGACAGGAGTAGCGGTGAGCTGAGCAGACACACCACAACTTGTCCACTACAGTCACACAGGACACACAGAGCCAGAGCTCAGGCCTGAGTCTCCCGACTCTCAGGACAGAATGCCTTTCCTCAGGACCACTGATCCCTCTGTCCCCAAGGCCAAGTCCAAATACACGGCTGCACACTCTGCACTAATCCATGGATATGCCAAGGGACGCCCCTGCTCTCCTGGAAGGATTTGGGTCAAGGGCCAAGATTCAATTCCAGCTTTCTGCACACAGATGAGGGGAGATCCCCTGATTGGCTTCTGAGGGTATTGCTGAAAGAAGACAGAGGCACAGAGGAAGGGAAAAACCTGCCGTCAGCAGTGACGCCCCAGAATCCTGCCTGCTTCTTGCCCTCTGGTTGCCCGAGCCCTCTATT
Organism: Bos grunniens; assembly: GCF_055505025.1. Classification (NCBI taxonomy): domain Eukaryota; kingdom Metazoa; phylum Chordata; class Mammalia; order Artiodactyla; family Bovidae; genus Bos; species Bos grunniens. The sequence continues at coordinate 78,245,395 of NC_141179.1, read as the reverse complement.
CAGGGGCTAAGCATGGTGGCTGACTGTGGGGAGCACTGCATGGGGCCAAGGCAGGTGGAGGAAGTATCTGCAGGGAACCTCGAAATCAAAGGCCCGCTTAGAGGCAGGCAGGAAACTAGGATCGTGGAGCCAGAACAGGGAGTCAGGGAAGCCGACTCTGGAAGGCAGGGGTGTGGCCCAGGAAAGAACCCCGAGCAGGCGGGCAGAGTACCGGGAAGCCTGCCACACTGCTGGGCACCTCCTGCAGAGGCCGTGTGGAGCCAGCCAGAAGCACCACCGTGGACAGGGCACTAGAAACACGCACACACAGCAAGTGGGAACGAAACCCGCCCGGCCTCTCTTGAGACAGTTTGCCCATGTGTATTAAAAGTCTTTAATAATAATGGAAACAAATACGGGCATTTTACCCCCAGCAAAAATCCACTGTGGTTGTTTCTCCAGTGCCTAGAAAAGAGCCTGACACCCAGAAGGGGCTTGATAAAAGACCACTGAATGAACCAGTAGATGATTGACATGGGCATAGAGATACAAGCAGGGGTCTTCAATACAGTAGCAAATTAGAAAGAACCTAAACGCCTGCCAACAGGGGACTAGTTAAATAAATCATGGGATAGGCTAATAAAAGAATACAGATATTTTAAATGATGGCATAGATGTGTACCTACTGATTTGGAAGAATATTCTCTCAATATTCTGTTGAGGAAGGAAGGAAAAGATAATGCCATTTTATAGAGTGAAAAACATCTTACTTTATTATTATTATTTTTTGGCCATGCTGCACAGCTTGTGGGATCTTAGCTTCCGAGCCAGGAATTGAACCTGGGCCCTCAGCAGTGAAGGTACAGTCCTAACCACAGGACCACTAGGGAATTCCCAGAAAAATATTTCAACATATGCATGAAGAAAAGCTAATTATGCATGAAAATGATAACAATGGACGACCAGGTTTCAGATTATTTTAATCCTTGTTTAGTTTATTTCTGTCTTCTAAGTTTTCTACCATGACCGTGTGTTACTTGTATAACTAAAAAGTAATAGGAGAAAAGAAAGTAACACATGAAAATATTTCTCATCAAAAAAGTGTGAAGTGGGGCCAAGAAGGGGATGAATACAAGGGATCAATCAACAAATGATTTCAGAGCCCTGATTGCATATGGTGGCAAGTGCTTTAGCAGCTAGCCGGAAGTGTCAAGCAAAGTCTCTGCCCTCCAGGGGTTGACAGTGTGATGGTAGCACGTCACAGGGGAGGGTGAGAGACCCTGCAGGCTCACGCCGAGGCTGTGGTGAGCACCAGGGCCACCAGCAGTCTTTTGCTTCCTGTGGCCAGAGATAGACCAAGGGCAGGGCTGGTCTATGAATGGGGGAACCTAGAAAGCCAGAGATGCAGCCAGAACTAGCAAAACTCAGGCCGGCAATGACGGATAAGACCAATGACATCAGTGAGAACTGAGTTTAGCAGGAAAAAAAAAAAAGAATAAAATCCAACTGTGTACCAGGGATACAAACAAACCAATCAATAATTTAAAAAAAAAAAAAAAAACAGTAAATATCATGGGGGAAAAAATGTGATGAACACACTCATACCTATTACCAACATGTAACTGTTCTTAAAGTTTTGCCACATTTGGTTCATCTATTTTTCTGTTACTGTTTTTGTCATTGATTTGTTTTAAAGTACAAACATCATGACATTTCACCCTTCAGTACACCTCTAAAAACTAAAGACAGTTGTCTACCTAGCTACAATCTGATTGTCACATAGCTGTGTCCGATTCTTTGTGACCCCATGGTCTGCAGCCCACAAGGCTCCTCTGTCCATGGGGATTCTCCAGGCAAGAATACTGGAGTGAGTTGCCATGCCCTTCTTCAGGGGATCTTCCCAACCTAGGGATCAAACCTGGGTCTCCTACATTGCAGGCAGACTCTTTACCATCTGAGCCACTAGAGAAGTACAGATTATCACAACCAACACAATAATAATTCCTTCATAGAACCAGATACTCTGCCCATACTCAAATATATACATTTATTCCTATAATTTTTTTAAATACTGGTTTTTCACACTAGGACTCAATCAGCATTTACACATTGCATTGGGTTGTTTTTACTTTTTTTAAATTAATTTATTTATTTTAATTGGAGGCTAATTATTTTACAATATTGTGATGGTTTTTGCCATACTGCTTTTACTTTTAAGTCTCCTTTTAATGTCTATATCTACAATCTCATTTACATCAACATCTATATCTATAGGGTCTTCCCGGGTGGTGCTAGTGGTAGAAAACCTACCTGCCAGTACAGGAAACATAAGAGATTCGGGTTCGATCTCTGGGTCAGGAAGATCCCCCAGAGGAGGGCATGGCAACCCACTCCAGTATTCTTGCCTGGAAAATCCCCTGGACAGAGGAGCCTGGAGGGCTGCAGTCCATAGGGTCGCAAAGAGTCGGATACAACTGAAGTGACTTAGGACAGATGGACTATATCTATAGATTGATCTCTATTGTCAAAATGATCACTCCCAGGAATACCCTGGCGGTGCAGTAGTTAGGACTCCAAACTTTGACCGCCAAGGCCATGGGTTCAACCCCTGGTCAGGGAAGTGTGCTTAGTCACTCAGTCGTGTCCAGCTCTTTGCAGCCCCATGGACTGAGCCCACCGGCTCCTCTATCCATGGGGATTCTCCAGGTGAGAATACTGGAGTGGGTTGCCCTCCTCCAGGGGTCTTCCCAACCCAGGGATTGAACCCAGGTCTCCCACATTGCAGGCGGATTCTTTACCATCTAAGACACCAGGGAAGCCTAAGAATACTGGAGTGGGTAGCCTATCCCTTCTCTAGGGGATCTTCCCAACCCAGGAATCGAACTGGGGTCTCCTGCATTGCAGGCAGATTCTTTACCAGCTGAGCTACCAGGGAATAAGATCCTGCAAGGTAAGGCTTCCCAGGAGGCTTAGTGGTAATGAATCCACCTGCCAACACAGGAGACTTGGGTTTGATACCTTGGTCTCGAAGATCCTCTGCTGTAAGAAATGACACCCTGCTCCAGTATTCTTGCCTGGAAAAAAAAAAACCATGGACAGAGGACGAGCCACAGTCCATGGGTTCAAAAAGAGTCAGACATGACTGAGTGACTGAGCATGCATGCCAGCTTCAAGGCTCAGCCAAAAAAAGTGATTGCTTGAAAAAGTCATGTACCCAGTACAACTATACTTTTGGTGACACAGTTGGTAAAGAATCCACCTGCCAATGCAGGACATGCAGAAGACTCAGGTTTGATCCCTGGGTCAGGAAGATCCCCTAGAGTAGGAAATGGCCCACTCCAGTGGGCCCACTCCAGTATTCTTGCCTGGAAAATTCCATGGACAGAGGAGCCTGGCAGGCTACAGTCCATGAGGTCCCAAAGAGTCTGACATGATCCTGTTAGTGGGTAGCAAACCCTGTTGCCTCCTGTCCACTAGTAAGAGGTGACTGTTCTTTAGTCGTTAAACCATATCCATCTCTTTGTGACCTCATGGACTATAGCCTGCAAAGCTCCTCTGTCCATGGAATTCTCCAAGCAAGAGTACTGAAGTGGGTAACCATCTCCTTCTCCAGGGGATCTCCATGACCCAGGGATCCAACTCACATCTCCTGCATTAGCAGGTGGATTCTTTACAACTGAGCCACCAGGAAAGCCCAAGAGGTGACTGACTAAAGGTGAAATCACTGGCCTCAGAAAAAAAAAAAAAAACTATACCCTGTATGTGAATCAGCTCCATCTGAGAAGAACTATTGACACGCTCTCCCTCACCATTCTTGGATAGTTCAAAGAGGGAGGCAGGTTTAATGGAAGAACATAAGTAGAAATGCCTCAATACTTGCTCCCTAACTATGGAATAATGTGGCCTTGGGCAAATTATCTCTTTGAACCTCAGTTTCTTTTTCTTTTTTTCTTTTTACTTTTTGGCTGCACTGCACAGCATGTCAGATCTTAGTTCCCTGACTAGGAATTGAACCCAAACCCCTGCATTGGAAACATGGAGTCTTACCCACTGGACTGCCAAGGAAATCCCAAGCCTCAGCTTCTTTACCTGTAGAATGAAGATAGTAACCATTTGGGGGGTTTGCTGTGAGGGTGAAATGAATTAACTTACACAGCATGGCCGTCACAGGACTTGAACTTCCTACAAAGCCCAGAGCAGATACTGGCATCTGATTACCAAACTCAGTTCCCCTTCTTCCTGGTGACACAGCCACAGAACATCTCCCAGGCTCCCGTAGGTGCAGCCATATGATCAAGATCTGACAGTGGAATGTGAGACAAAGTATTCTGTGCCTGCCTCCTCCAGGCTCAGCCCATAAAACCTTCTATGTTTCCAGCCCCAGGGCAGCCTTGATCTCTTGGAACTGGCAAAATCTATGTATCTGGATCCCTGAATGACGACATGAAGTCCTTGCCGCCAACGAGGAACATCTGATTTGGACTTTATACATGCAAGATATCAAGCATTAGAGTGTTAACCAATGTGGTTTTCGGGTTTATCTTTTACAGCAGCTAGCATTGCGTGAATCAAAACTCAAGGCTAGGGGACTTCCCTGGGCAGTCCAGTGGCTAAGATTCTGCATTCCCAATGCAGGGGGCCCAGGTTCGATCCCTGGTCAGGGAACTAGATCCCACATGCTGCAACTAGGAGTTAGCAAGTTGCGACTGAAGATCCTGCATGCCGCAACTAACACCCAGCACCACCAAATAAATACATAAAACTTTTTTTTAAAAAAGCTCAGTGCTAAAGATGAAGCCGTTACTTAGAGGGAAAACCTACATAGGTTTGACTTAAACCACGGTGGCTTTTGAAACACCAAATAAGAAACAACACAACTGTTAGGGAGGACATTCAAATTTTCATATTGTACTCCATCAAACTTACGACACCTTTTTCAACATAATTTTAACGTCTCCGAAATAAGGCCGTTACCAAGTGTGTAGTAACGGGCGGCATCTCAAATCGCAAGCAGCCGGGAGATGGCGGTGATGTAGTGCGTGTGCACGAACTTGGTCACGGTTCCGCATCTTGTCATCCTTGTCCTTAAGCTTTGGGCAGCGTCAGCACCGCAGGTGTTGGTTTAATCTCTGCTGACAATGTCTTCAAAAAGACTTCATGCTGATTTGGCACTGAAATGAAAAGTTATTGTGTTTTTTAAAAAGCAAGGAAACAGAGCAGATTGATACACAATAAAAATCTGTGTCTAAATAAGACTTAAAAGAGCTCTTTCGATATGCACGAAATGGAAATTCTAAGTGATAAGAAAGCTTTATGCCATGATTTTGTATTCCTTAGAAATCCATTAGTAATGGTGTGGGTTATAATTGATGGGTGCTTTGGCTCAGATGGTAAAGAACCTGCCTGCAATGAAGAAGACCTGGGTTTGATCCCTAGGTCAGGAAGAACCCCTGGAGTAGAAAATGGCAACCCACTCCAGTATTCTGGCCTGGAGAATTCCATGGACAGAGGAGCCTGGCGGGCTACAGTCCACGGAGTCGCAAAGAGTCGGACGCAGCTGAGTGAATAACGCTTAGATTTGGTGAAATTGTCAGTACGTCACTAATCAGTGTTTTCAACCAAGGAAGGCATCCAGTGTAAATAGCTGGTGATAATAATATAGCAGCTTACCCTTGCCAAGAGCCAAACATGTGCCACGAAGCTCCGTGCTTTCCTCACATCATCTCCTTTAATCTTCATAACAACACGGTGAAGTGGCTACTATTATACATGATCGCAAGTCATCCTAAGTGCTGTCTGGGAAAGAAGCAGGATGCTCAGAGGTGGGGACATAATTCAGATTGGGTGGGGGTGGACAGCGGGGCCTCCCTGAGGAAACAGAGACTTGAAACACAGCACTAGGCAGCAGGTACTGAGTGTTTACCCGGCAGCAGGTATGATGCAAGTCTATTGTTTTGACACTTCCCTGGTGGGCCTGTGGTTAAGACTCTGTGCTCGCCCTGCAGGGGAGCCGGGTTCAACTCCTGCTCGAGGAATTAGATCCCACAGGCGGCAACTCAGAGTTCACATGTCGCAGCGAGAGATCCCGAGTGCCGCAAATGGAGAACTGGTACAGCCAAATAAATAAAAATAAATTAAAAAGAGAGTTTATTGGGTTAACTCCCTCAGTTCTCACAAAAGGCCAGAGAGTGTTACTTTCAGCTCCATTTCACAGATGAGGAAATCAAGGCAGGGATAGAGAAGTGAAGCGATTTGCTCGTAACTGCAGCTGTTGTTGCTTCAGTCTTTGTGACCCCATGGACTATAACCCACCACACTCCTGTGTCCATAGGATCTCCCAGGCGAGAACACAGAAGTGGGTTGCCATGCCCTCCTCCAGGGGATCTTCCCCATCCAGGGATCGAACCCACGTCTCTTATGTCTCCTGCATTGGCAGGCAGATTCTAAACCTGGGATTTGAACCCCCAGAGCAGTGTGGCTCCAGAGCCCCTGCATCTTACCACTTTCTTATCCTTTCTAGTGATTGAAACAAAGGAGTCATCTCCATTTTACCAAGAAGAGTGGCAGTAAGTGACCTGGTTACATGCACAAGCTTTGGAGCCAGGCTCCCTGAGTTCAAAGCCAGGCTTTACAACTGACTGGCAAGGCATCTGACCTTCCTAAGCCTCAATTTCTTCATTTGTTGTAAAGGTTTAATGAGTTAAGACACATACAGCACTTGGGTCGGAGCCAGAATATAGTCAGCCCTCAAAAAAACATTCCATAGGGATTCCCCTAGTAGTCCAGTGGCTGAGACTCCCAAGGCGGGGGCCCGGGTTCGATCCCTGGTCAGGGAACTAGATCCTGCATGCCGCAACAAAAGATCTCACGTGCCACAACTAAGAACAGCACAGACAATTTTTTAAATTACTTATTATCTTCATAAAATGCTCCCAATAACTCAGAGAACACTGAGCTTCAGAGGTTTAGCAATTTGTCAAAATCCACCCTTTTCAAGAAAGGAATCAGGATTCCAACCCAAGTTTCTTCACTCAGAAGCCCTTGCTCTCTGCGTTACCCCATGGACATGCCTAGCAAGAGTGAGTCAGCGATTCAGACCTTTATCCTGAAGGTTTCCAGGAAAGGAGGTTCCCACTCCCAGCGTGACGCTTTGTGTTAGTATCTCAGATCCCTCTCAATAGTAAGGCTCTCTTGCCAATCTGGATTTCGTCTGTTTCATTTTAAGGTCGTTTCCGTTTTGAGAAGGAGAGAAGGTGGAGACTCACCAGCTGGTTTCTTTCTTTTGCAGCTTTCATACAGGGTACCTCACATTTCCTCATCCACGGAGAGAAAGCAGGGAAGGTTTTAGACTCTGGCACGAAATAGGTGCTCAAAAGAAAAACGTGTTGTGTGGAGAACAGATGGGTGGTGTCAGAGGTGGGGGGTGGGCGTGGGAGTCGGGGGCAGGGTGGGCAAAAATGGGGAAAGAAGACCAAAAGGCACAAACTTCCACTCTGAAAATAAATGTCACAGCAGGTAACGTGCAGCGTGTTGACTGCAGTTAATAATACTGTCGTAGGGACTTCCACGGGCTTCCCAGGTGCCTCTAGTGGTGAAGAACCCATCTGCCAGTGCAGGAGACATAAGAGACTCGGGTTCGATCCCTGGGTCAGGAAGATCCCCTGGAGGAGGGCATGGCAGTCCACTCCAGTATCCCTGCCTAGAGAAGCTCATGGACAGAGGAACCCAGTGGGCTACAGTCCACAGGGTCTCAAGAGTCAGACATGAAGGGACTTAGCACAGCACAGGGAATTCCCTGGTCGTCCAGAGATTAGGACTCAGCGCTGTCACTGCTGAGGTTCAATCCCTGATTGAGGAACTAAGACCTCACAAGCCAAATGAGGTGTAGCAAAATATATGTGTGTATGCTGCTAAGTCACTTCAGTCGTGTCCGACTCTGTGTGACCCCACAGATGGCAGCCCACCAGGCTCCCCTGTCCCTGGGATTCTCCAGGCAAGAACACTGGAGTGGGTTGCCATTTCCTTCTCCAATGCATGAAAGTGAAAAATGAAAGGGAAGTCGCTCAGTTGTGTCCGAACCTCAGCGACCCCATTGACTGCAGCCTACCAGGCTCCTCCATCCGTGGGATTTTCCAGGCAAGAGTACTGGAGTGGGTTGCCATTTCCTTCTCCAATGCATGAAAGTGAAAAGTGAAAGTAAAGTCGCTCAGTCATGCCCGACTCCCAGCAACCCCATGGACTGCAGCCTACCAGGCTCCTCCGTCCATGCGATCTTCCAGGCAAGAGCACTGGAGTGGGTGCCATTGCCTTCTCCATATGCGTGTATATATATACACTAATGTGTTTTCTGAATAACAAATGAGTGAGACAAGAGACGCACATTCTCAAAGGTCCCTCCCGGATCACACAGACCCCGTGCACCCCACCCAGACCACTTTTCTCTCACACCCATTTCTTAACTCCAGTGTTTCTCAAACAAAGGCATTACAAAATAGTGCATTCTGGGCACACTGTGGAGCTCAGAATGGTATGTGGTGACACCCTGGGTTTCCCCATTCTTCATTCCTTTGGGCCAGTTTTGACCAAGAGGGTAGAGATAGAGGTGTGTGTGTGTGTGTGTGTGTGTGTGTGTGATGGGGAGGGGTGCTCAGGTTGAGGGTGGGCAGGAGAATGACATGTGACTGGAGCCCTTATTCACATCCTAACAGCCCATCGAGGTCGCAGGTGTTGCAGAAAGAGGAAGGTTGGGAGACCTGTTAAATATGTGCTATCAAGATGGAAGACCTGGGCCTTTGGTTACAAATAATAGAAACCCATCTCAACACACATAAGAAACAAAGAAGGGCATGTATTGTTCACATAACTTGGAATTCCAGGAGTGGTGCTGGTTTCAGGTGTGAATCAAGACATTCAAAAAAAGAGACTTTGACTTTTCTTCCTCTTCCTTGCCGCTCTGTTGCTCTTCTCTGTATGTTTGAGGCGCACTCACCTCGGAAGGCAGGCTTTCTCCAGACGATGGCTGCTGTCAACCCTCACCTGACATGCTCCCCCAGCTTGCAGGGCTCTCCAGCCATCATGACTGTATTTACGTTGAGGGCAGTGGGAAAGGCTGCCCCCAGGAGCCCTGGGGCAGGGCCTGTTTCCCTTTGTCAAAAAACCAGAAACTTTCTCAGAAGCCTCGGAGCAGACTTCCCTGCAGGTCTTATTGTCAATAGCTGTGTCACATGGATACCCTAGCTGCAAGGGAGTCTGGGAAAGTGGGAAATGGTGCTGTCTTTGGTTTAGACCCATGGTCTAAACCATGGGGCTGACCACGTGGTCACCCAGAAGAAAACTGGGGTTTCTTAAGCCAGGCAGGAAGGAGACTAGACTGGGTAGGTAACCCAATGATGTCCACTGCAAGGAGGTGTTGTGCTACTGCTGCTAAGTCGAGTCAGTCGTGTCCGACTCTGTGCGACCCCATAGATGGCAGCCCACCAGGCTCCCCTGTCCCTGGGATTCTCCAGGCAAGAACACTGGAGCGGGTTGCCATTTCCTTCTGCAATGCATGAAAGTGAAAAGTGACAGTGAAGTTGCTCAGTCGTGTCTGACTCTTAGCGGCCACATGGACTGCAGCCTGCCAGACTCCTCCGTCCATGGGATTCTCCAGGCAAGAGTACTGGAGTGGGGTGCCATTGCCTTCTCCAAGGTGTTGTGAGCCAACCTGAATAGATCTCATAAGATGCACAGAGAGGAGAAGTTTAGCAAAAAGCGGTGGAAATGCTAGCTAAACAGAAACAACTTCAGTGTACATCAGAATTGGGGAGGAAGGAGATGAAGGCCATGAGAAGAGGTGAATCAGGGGAGGTGGGCATGGCCAGAGTGGAGAGGATCAGCCAGCTGTGGACAGCACAGCACATTCCTGGAACACACAATTCTTTTTTTTTTTTTTTTAAGATAATGCAACACCTTTTTTCTTTAAAAAAATTTTTTTTACCTATTTATTTTTGGCTCTGCTGGGTCTTCTTTGTTACATGGGCTTTTCTCTAGTTGCTGCAAATGGGGGTTACTCTCTCGTCACAGTACACAGGCTTCTCATTGCAGTGGCCCTGGGACACGTGGGCTTCAGCACCTGTGGCGGGTGGGCTCAGTAGTTGCGGTTCCTGGGCTCTGGAGCACAGGATGAGTAGTTGTGGTACACGGGCTTAGGTGCTCTGCAGCATGTGGAATCCTCCCCGACCAGAGATGGGACCTGCGTCTCCTGCTTTGGCAATTTGGATTCTTTATCACTGAGCCATCGGGGAAGCCCTACAATTCTTACCTAAGGAGATTCTGTAGAAGTTCAGCAGATACAGAGAATGCTTGGTGAACAAGGAGCCAGGGAGGGATGTCACCCCACAGGCAGTCTGAGTTCTTCCCACTGTGTTCAGTCTCCATTATCTGAGCTCCAAGGTCACCCTAAACTAAAGCAACAAGGATGCAACACCTCTGGGGCACCAAGGAGAAACGCCGTGGAAAATCTTCGGTGGTTCCCTGCCACCACGATCTCAAGCCCCTGGTCCCACTGGTCCTCTCCAGCTTCATCTGTCACTGTCCTCCTCTGTCCTTTGGTTTTGGCTGTGCCACGTAGCATGTGGGGTCTTTAGTTCCCCAACCAGGGACTGAACCCATGCCCCTTGTAGTGGAAACACAGAGTCTTAACCTGTGGCTCTCTGGGGAACCAAGCCCCTGCCTGTACTTTCCTGACGCCAGGATTCCATTCCCACTGTCCTCCTGGACCTTTCTTGGGTAAGGCCTCGCTGAGGCTCTTTTCTATAAAACAGGAAGCACCTCCCTTGCTAGGTGGTGAGGGAACTATGAAGATGAGATAAACTATGGTAAGCGTTTCAAACCTACCAGTGCTCAGTCCGTGCTAGCTACTATTATTTGTCAGTCCCTGTTTTGAAATCTTGACAAACTTGATATACACCTTATAGTACTTATGGGTTCCTTCCTTGCCGTCTGCCTGCATGAATATGTCAAGAGGGTGAGCCTCGAGAGGCCCAGGGCAGTGTGGGTGGCTGCCCTCTGCATCTGGCTATCTGTAGCGGTGGGGCAAGCACACAGCTGTTCTTGAAGATGACAGCCAGCCGGTCTGACGAGAGGCAGAACGCGTCCATCCGGGACGTGCTGGAGGGTGCTGGGCTGGGCTGGGCCGAGGGTCAACCTCCAGGGCCCATCCCTCTCGCTGGCCACGGGGCCACACCGGCAAATGGAGCCCACGAGTCTGCAGCAGAGCTCTTAGGAAAGTCAGACGAATTTGCCCACTGACAATGTGTGGTTCAGGCGGGCTGCCAGGAAGGTCTCCCCGGGAAGGCAGGAACCGACCAGTGTGAGGAGGGGAGGCCTGAGTGCCCCTCGCCTCCCTTCACAGCCCATCGGCAGTGACTCAGCAGGAAGCCAGCCAAGGCCCGAGTCACTCGCTCCCCTCCCACCACACCCAGGGTTTTCCTCCAGGGCTGGGAAGGCTGCTTATAGCTGGAGGTGTAAATCCTCCATACCTGGGTCTAATTTCTTCAGCTTAGCATTTACAGGCACAAGATCTCGAGTTAGGCCGCTTGGGTTAGAAGCCTGGTTCTACCTCTTATGAACCCACAGGAGCTTTCTTAGGCTCTCCCGCCACAGTCTGCCCATCTGCAAGTGGGAACAATGACAGCACCTCCCTCACGGAAGAGAAGTGACTCAGAGCCGGGCATGGTGTGCCCACGGGGCGCCTCTAACCCTCCGCCCTTGCTTTTTCCTGCCTAGGTCTTCGCTCCAAAGGCAGCTCCCACACTAAATCAAGATCTTCACTAAATATTCATTTTCTCAGTGCAGCCCACAACGGCCACCCCATCTAAGCCCTCCTCTTCCAATACTTCTTACCTTCTTTCCCAACTTTTCTCCATGGTGCTTATCGCCATCTAATACAATGATGTATCTTCTCTATTGTCTGTCTCCCTCCACCCACACTGGGATTCAAGTTCCATTTTTGTCTGTTTTCTTCGCTGCTGTATTCCCGAGACCTAGAAAAGTGCTAACACAGAGCAGCTCTCAATAAACATGTGGAACGAGTGGAAATAAATGCCAAATTATTCACTATTATTTATCACCAACTATCATTGTCATCAATGAAGATCACCAGTAAAGACTGGCATTATTCTCATTCCGATGAGAATGAGAGAAAAGCTCAAAGTTTAAAACTATACTAAATTCTGCAAATCTGCCTTTGGTTTCTTTCTACTTGAATTAATAGATTCTCAGAACTTAGAGACATCCACTGTTCGGGTGGAAAATTCTGTTAGCCACAGGGCTGGGCAGATAGCCGGTCATGTAAATACATAAATCTGATGTGGCCAATAAGGAGTGGTGAGAACCCCGGAAGCTGGGAATGGGATCCTCACCTAAAGGCATTTAAATTCAAATTTTAAAATAGCCTCTACTAACCAAACACAAAGATCCCCTGGAGAAGGAAATGGCAATCCACTCCAGTAGTTTTGCCTGCGAAATCCCATGGACAGAGGAGCCTGGCAAGGCTACAGTTCACGGGGTCACGAAGAGTCAGACACGACTGAGCAACTAACAACCAAACACATGTCTAAACTGCATTTCCCTGATTCCAGACTCTAACTGGAAATTTATCTCATCACCCACTAGATCATCCTGATCTCAAACTCTCCAAATATTGACATGACCCAGAGCACCTCCTTCTCCCACCTCCCTGACGTCAAGACTCCAGGTGGGCTGCACAAGTCTAACCGTCAGCTCCGATCTTTTTCTTTTTTAAACTGTATTTATTTATTTCTCTTTGGCTGCACAGGCTCTTCCGTGCTGCATGCAGGCTCTTCTCTGGTTGCTGTGAGTGAGGACTACCCTCTAGTGTGGTGTGCGGGCCTCTCCTCAAGGTGGTTTTTCTTGCTGCCGGCCAGGGGGCCCTAGGGCACTCAGGCTTCAGGAGCGGCAGCTTGGGGGCTCGAGAGTTTGGGCTCCCTAGTTGCAGCGCACAGGCTTAGAGGTTCTGAGGCACATGGGGTGGGATCTTCCCCGACCTGGGAACAGAACTAGCATCCCTTGCATTGGCAGGTGGATCCTTTTTTGTTTTGTTTTTGATCAGAGGATAATGGCTTTACAATGTTGTATTGGTTTCTGCCATCAACCATCAACGTGAATCAGCCACAGGTGTACATGTGTCCCCTCCCTCTGGACGCTCCCTCCCACCTCCCATCCCTTCCCACCCCTCTCGGTTGTCACAGAGCACCGGACTGTTGAGCTCCCTGTATTACACAGCAAGGTCCCCTTAGCCGTCCACTGTACCTACGGACATGTGCACATTATGGAAATGCACACATTTCCGTGCTGCTCTCTCAGTCCCTCCCACCCTCTCCTGCCCCCGCTGTGTCCAGAGGTCTGTCCTTTAGGTCTGAGTCTCTATTTGGCAGGTGGGTTCTTCACCAGCAGACCACCGGGGAAGTCCCCGCCAGTTCCAATCTTAGCTATCCTATTTTGAGCTGCTTTGCTGCCCTTTTAACTCTCCCAGAGTTCAGCTGGGGGCAACTCACCAGTAAATTCCCAAAGCCGAGCAGAGCTTCAGTGAATTAATGAATGACTGGATGACTCAAACCAGTCGCATGGGTCCGAGGCAGCTTCCTCGTCTCCATAATTCAGCCTGCAAAGACCTCCCACGGAGGCACCTAACCTGCCGTTGGGATCTCTCTCTGGGAAGACTTTCCCCCTCACTCCTTCTCCAGGGTAAAGGGTGGTTAAAAAGACACAGATTCACATCGTGAAAGAGAACTCAATACTCTCCACTCCATCTGTGTAGAGACTGGGGCGACCCCACCTTCTCCCTGAGGACAGTGGGCGGGGACTTGCCTCGAATTTGTATAAAGCCCCATCCTGGTGAAATTCCCAGAGAGAGACTCCTCCCAAAGTTCAGGGCATTTACTCCTAGTAACGGAGACGGAGCCTCCCCTCCCCGGCCAGTCCCCCCACCCAACACCCCCCCAACCCTGTGGCATTTTCTTGTTAAAGTGGAAGAAGGAATTAAGCCCCTCTGTACACATACACATTCACATACCCAGTGTAAAACTGGGAAACGGAGCTTAGACAGACTAGAGTTCTGACCTTCACTGGCTATGTGACCTTGACGTTCCCTGAGCCTCTGCCTTCTCGTCTGTGAACCAGGAAGAAAACTCGGATGACCTGACTGGATGCGGGGAAAATGACACGTAAGCCTGCCTCCTCCCCCAAGCTTTAACCCACCCCCCACACTCTGACCAGACGTGAGTGGTCCTTCTCCCAGCTCCCCCCATGTACACTCCAGCCCCCTCCCACATATACACCCCAGCTCCCCAGCCCTGACGCAGACTCATTAACTGTTACAGCCATAGTGTTGGTCGCTCAGTCGTGTCTGACTCTTTGTGACCCCATGGACTGTAGCCCACCAGGCTCTTCTATCCGTGGAATTATCCAGGCAGAATACTAGAGTGGGTTGCCATTCTCTTCTCCAGAGGCTCTTCTTGACCCATTGATTGAACCCTGGTCTCCTGCATTACAAGGAGATTCTTTACTGTCTGAGCTACAGGGAAGTCCCCAAAGCTTTGGAGATCCTTGGCATGGGGGATAACCTGGGTAGAGCTACAAGAACTATTTATTTTGGAGGAAGAACAGGTCAGGCTTGGTGTCTGAAGTAAGAGCAGCAGCAGTCGTGCAGGCGTTCAGCCTTTGAGGCCCCGTGTCCCAGGCAAGAATACCGGAGTGGGTTGCCATTCCCTTCTCTAGGGGGTTTTCCTGACCCCGGGGTTGAACCTGGGTCTCCTGCATTGCAGGCAGACTCTTTACCATCTGAGCCACCCGGGAAACTGTTAGCTATTAACTATTACTGTTATTTAGGCTCAACCCGTGAATGAGAATGTGGAACCGAGACAACCAGCCCACAGTCAGCTGGCAGTGCCCGCCACCACCCTGCCTCTCAAAGCAAAGCACTTTGAAGAGCAGGTCCAATGTGACAGGTGCCAGTCTATGCATCATAAGAGAAAGCAAGGCTATCTTTGAGCATCAGCCCACCAGCTCCCTGCTACTCCCGGTTACTGGCCCCAGACCTCCACCCAGCCCGCCCATTCCTCTGTAGGCATCATTTCAGTAGAAGTCTTAAAGGATCACCGCTCTCCAGTCCTGACAGCTCTTCCTCTCTCTCTGTCATTGACACTACACCGTTTCGCCTCTAAGGCCTTAAGGGGCACGGAGAGAATTGAAAACATGTAGAAGTCCCAAGGCTGCCTTAGTCTATGAGCTTTGCCACTAAGCTGCCTTGTAAACCTCAGAGAAGTAACTTCTTTTCTCTAAACTGTTGGTTTCTGATCTGCAAAGACAGGAAACCAACATCCATTCATGGCTACCAGGTGCTTAGGCGCACGTTCGTATTGTTAACTTGTTTGATCTGCAAAATGAAGGGGTTGGGCTATATCATTTCTGAATTGCTTCTGGGAAAGGTTTCAGAAGTTGCTTTCAAAACCACTGCAGCCCTCAGTCCAGGGAAGGGGCTGTGACCTCGCAGAGAGAGCACGGGGCACACACCCAGGCTGGCCTGTGTTTAAACCTCTGGCCTGTCCTTTCTCAGCTATGCCGACACTCAGCAAGTATCGAACCTCAGTTTCCTCATCTACAAAATGGGAATGATAACGTTCCCTCCTAGGGCTGCCTGGAGGAGCGGGTGGGAGCCAAGCACTGCACTTCAGACACAACGGGGTTGCAAAGAGTCAGGCGCTGCTGAGCACACACAGCGCTGCAGTGTGGGCTCCTGCCTGCTTGCGGAACTACCTAAAGATTTGAGGATGTCTTCATGCAAATCATTTCTGCTAACCCCCGAAGGTTTCTGCTTGGGTTTGGTTTGTGAGAAGGAAGCAGAAAGTTGCATCTGATGGTCTAAAAGAATGCTGATGACAAAGGTTTCATTTCTGCAGCCCGTGCCCCGGGCCAGTGTCAGAGGGCCATTGCCACAGACCTGAGCAAAGTCAGCCTTTCCCTGGAGACTCTGCTGCCCAAGAACAAATATACT
The DNA here is from genome assembly GCF_055505025.1 of Bos grunniens. Lineage (NCBI taxonomy): Eukaryota > Metazoa > Chordata > Mammalia > Artiodactyla > Bovidae > Bos > Bos grunniens. The sequence goes on along the minus strand of NC_141179.1, from coordinate 78,229,362 downwards.
TCTTTCCACAAAAAAATTTTTATTTCAATTTTAAAAGTCCCCCCCCCCCCGCACTGTGCTGGGTGCAGTCCGGGATCTGGGTCACTTTCTCTGAGGGACCCTCTTTGACCCCCTCCTCTGTGTGTAATTCTAGCCCCTCTTCCCACCTCTGGCCACTTGCCGTTGCCCCTTCTGCTCTGCTCTTCTCCACAGCATTGATCACCACACAGCAAGCACACCCACACTGGCAGTTGCCTGGAACGTAGGCACTGTGGGGATTAGGGCTTGCAAGCGTTGTGTTCACTGCAGGGTCTCCACTGCTGAGAACAGACCCTGCACTAGCTGGCACTAAGCAAGATGTGCTGGGAGAAAGAATCTGAACCTGAGTTAAAGTCAAGCTGGCAGTCATGGCCAGATAATAATAACACCCACTCCAGTGTTCTTGCCTAGAAAATCCCATGGACAGAAGAGCCTGGTGGGCTATAGTCCCTAGGGTCGCAAAGAGTCAGACATGACCGAAGTGACTTAGCAAAACTAAAATATCACATGAGCCCCTCACTTCACAATTTGCAAAGCCCTCGCACAGGATCCGTTTCATCCTGTTCATCTGATCTGCATATTCTAGGTGAGGGACCTTGGCATAGACATGACGGGTCTCTGGAAGACAAAGCAAGCTCTCCTGGTCTCCTGGCCTTGAACGAGTCACTTCCCTTCTCTAAGCTCATTTTTCCTTATAGGTGAAAATGACAAGATGTGAACTGGGTCCTTTCTGGGGCTCAGACTTTTAAATTCTTAAATCCTATGACCTGACTGTTAACCTTTTAAATGATGCTATCCATAATTGCAGAATCAGAAGAAATTGATGTGTCTGTCCATCTGATTCCATTTCCAGTCTTCTTCCAGACCTCACACCACTGGGGGATGCTCCAGGTGGGTCTTCTGAGACAAACAAAAGCACACAGTAAATTCTATACAATGAGTCCTGGTAATTATTTGTGTTATATGGTCAAGGCAATTCGTTTAGTTTAAAAAAAAAAAAAAAAAAGACCGTAATTGGCTGGGTTTGCACTAGTCTCCTAACTCAGTCATCTCCAGGCTCTCCTCTCCAACCACCTTACATGGATTGCAGCCCGCCAGGCTCCTCTGTCCCTGGAATTTTCTGGGCAAGAATACTGGGTTGCCATTTCCTCCTCCAAGGGATCTTCGCAATCCAGGGATTGAACCCGTGTCTCCTACGTCTGCTGCACTGCAGGGCCCCCAGGGTAGACCATCTTACATGCTGCTTGTAGACTACATGAGTAAACCCTGCTTTTAGGAAATCAAAACCCTTCAGTGCCTCCCCGCTACTCACAGCACACGCATAGAAGGGTCAGTCTACCACTCAAGACGCTCCTCAATCTCATCCTGACCCTTTCAAACAGACCTCTCCACCCCACCCTGCTTCACTGCACAAGAATTCTCTGCTTCAACCAATTCAACTCATTCATTCATTCAATAGCTATGTTTTACATTCCTACATGTGTCTGGTACTCACTACTCTAGGTGCTGCTGTGCTGAACAAGAATACATTGTAGAAAGACGGGGAAAGGGGACAAGAGACAAGTAAACAAGTTAACAAGAGTATTTCAGATAAGGATATTGTTCCTGATGCTTTGATAATAATAGCGCCAACAAGGCAGGATGCAGTGATAGGCGGTGGGACCCCCTTCCATCCTGTCATCAGGAAGGGCTCCCTGTGGGGCCACATTTAGGGAAGGCTTGAGGGACACGGAAAACAGACTGGCTCCAAATAGGAAAAGGAGTTCGTCAAGGCTGTATATTGTCACCCTGCTTATTTAACTTCTATGCAGAGTACATCACGAGAAACTCTGGGCTGGAAGAAGCACAAGCTGGAATCAGGATTGCCAGGAGAAATATCAATAACCTCAGATATGCAGATGACACCACCCTTATGGCAGAAAGTGAAGAGGAACTCAAAAGCCTCTTGATGAAAGTGAAAGAGGAGAGTGAAAAAGTTGGCTTAAAGCTCAACATTCAGAAAACAAAGATCATGGCATCTGGTCTCATCACTTCATGGGACATAGATGGGGAAACAGTGTCAGACTTCATTTTGAGGGGCTCCAAAATCACTGCAGATGGTGACTGCAGCCATGAAATTAAAAGACGCTTACTCCTTGGAAGGAAAGTTATGACCAACCTAGGTAGCATATTGAAAAGCAGAGATATTACTTTAACAACAAAGATCTGTCTAGTCAAGGCTATGGTTTTTCCAGTGGTCATGTATGGATGTGAGAGTTGGACTGTGAAGAAAGCTGAGCGCAGAATTGATGCTTTTGAACTGTGGTGTTGGAGAAGACTCTTGAGAGTCCCTTGGACTGCAAGGAGATCCAACCAGTCCATCCTAAAGGAGATCAGTCCTGGGTGTTCATTGGAAGGACTGATGTTGAAGCTGAAACTCCAATACTTTGGCCACCTGATGTGAAGAGTTGACTCATTGGAAAACACCCTGATGCTGGGTGGGATTGGGGGCAGGAGGAGAAGGGGACGACAGAGGATGAGATGGCTGGATGGCATCACCGACTCAATGGACACGAGTTTGGGTGAACTCTAGGAGTTGGTGATGGACAGGGAGGCCTGGCGTGCTTCGATTCATGGGGTTGCAAAGAGTCGGACACTGAGTGACTGAACTGAACTGAACTGGACTGAGGGAGAAGAAAAGGACAGCCACGTGGAGACCTGTGAAGACTGTTCCAGGCAAAAGTGAGAACAAGTGCAAAGGCCCTATGGGTGGCAACAAACTTTACGTGTGCTCAGAGTGGAACAAAGGCCAGTATGGCTAAAGTAACGTGAGGCCAGGAGGAGGTTAGCAGGAGATGAGGTCAGAGAGGGAGGCAGGGGCCCTTTCAAGTAGAGCCTGGTGAGACCTTTGGATTTTATTCTGAGTGCATGGGAAGCTGCTAGAAGATGTCCATAGGAGAGTGACGTGATTGCTGCATGACTGGCTGTAGTGTGGCGTGTGAGTTGTGGATAGTACAAGAGAAGAAGCAAGCGGACCAGCTCAGAGGCTTTTGAAAAGTCAAGGTGAGGGGTGATGGAGCCTGAGCCAGGGCAAGCCAGTGCAGATGGAGCGAAGTTGCGGGACCACAGATGTTTCTGGATGTAGAACTAACACCATCCATCTAAACCCATCTAATGACAGATTCATTAGAGGGGACATTGGACTCTCCAGGTGGCACTAGTGGTAAAGAACCTGCCTGCCAATGCAGGAGACATAAGAGATGAGGATTGGTTCGATCCCTGGGTCGGAAGATCCTCTGGAGGAGGGCATGGCAACCCACTCCATTATTCTTGCCTGGAGAATCCACATGGACAGAGGAGCCCGAAGGGCTACAGTCCACGGGGTCACAAAGAGTCCGACACCACTGAAACGACTTAGTGTGCAGGGTAGCAGAGACAGGAGGAGCCAACATATTAGACTCACACCTTCCCGGCAAGACTGTGTGCATCCCCTTCATTTTCTCTCCGCCACCACTCTCTGCTTTCTCTTCACCATCTCTAAAACCACTCATTCCCACATGCCACTGACGCTCCACTATTTCAATGGCACCTTCCTTTTCTGCTTTCTTTTTTTTTTTTTTTAATTTTAAAATTTCTTTACTTTTTTGCCTTTTCTGCTTTCTTCAGTCCTAGGACTCTTTCCTCACTAGATCTCTGGTTCCGTGTGTGTGTGTGTGTGTACCTGTCAGTAGAAGCTGAGATCAATTCCTCTTCTGATGGCTGTGTTCTCCTTCCCCTATGAGTTCTCCTACCCCTTCAAGGGTAGGGTGGGTACACCAGCAAAACTGGAGCACAGAATATGCCACGTTAGCTACAAGCACAGCCCTTCAGTGGCGCCATCCGTCAGGGAAGTTACTGACTTCTCTGAGCCTCAGCTACATAGCTGGAGGGAAAAAAGAAAGAGATGGGGTGGAGGTGTGGCTGAATAAATAGTGCGTGTGAAGTGCTCACTAGCTACCACGCCTGGCAGAGAGTAAGCCTTCCATAAATCATAGCTGTGGCTATTATTTGCAAGGCACTTGTGCTACTGGTGGCTATGACTTTGGGCAAGTTTCTTCCCCTCTTTGAGTCTCAGTTTATGCATCTGTAAAATGGGATGCAGATAGATTTAGCTCTAAGATTCTCGGTGCCTCTATTTGGAAACACTTGAGAATCCACTTGAAGTAATGTCCAAAACCCATGGTATGTGATTTATTCTTCATAATGTTGCACCGCCCTCTATTGGAGGTACTCTGCCAGCATACTTGCTGGAACCTGAAATCAGCAGATGCTTAAACAGAAGCCCAGAACTCCTTCGCTTCGCCTTTATTCTGACAACTGCCTCTTCTTAAGGAAGATCTCTTTCCCTATAGCTGTGGATTATTTTTAAAACAACAAAAAATGGTTTCTTTGCATTTTTAAATTCTGTCCCTACTCTCTTCCATTTTTAGGACTTTGTAAAAGTTTTAGGGTTTAAACAAAACGTATCTATTTTAAGGTAATACCAGAGTTACAAAAAAGTTGGAAGGATAACACAAGAAATACACTATGTCTTCACCCAGATTCCCCAGATATTTACAACTGATCACATTGGTCTTATTATTTTCTCTCTCTTTGCACACGCACACACATGTACACACACACATATATGTAATACATACATATTATTTCTGAATCATTTGAGCTTAAACTACAGACAAGATAAGCCCTTTTATCCCTAAATACTTTATTGATGATCATGTGATAGTATAAAATCTTCAGACTTTGTTCAGATTTCTCATTATCTCAACAGTATCCTTGCTAAGTCGCTTCAGTCGTGTCCGACTCTGTGCAATCCCATAGACAGCAGCCCACCAGGCTCCCCTGTCCCTGGGATTCTCCAGGCAAGAACACTGGAGTGGCTTGCCATTTCCTTCTCCAATGCAGGAAAGTGAAAAGTGAAAGTGAAGTCGCTCAGTTGTGTCCGACTCTTCGAGACCCCATGGACTGCAGCCTACCAGGCTCCTCCATCCATGGGATTTTCCAGGCAAGAGTACTGGAGTGGGGTGCCATTGCCTTCTCCACAACAGTTTTCTTAGAGCAGAACAAAACCTTGCATCCCATTTTACCTTTGGTTGTGCTGTCTATAGTTTTATTTACTCCGGAATAGTTTCAAAATTTTTCTTCCTCTCTCAAGACATTGACATTTTTGAAGACCACAGGCTGGGTATTTTGTAGAACATTCCTCTATCTGGTTCTGTCAAATGTTTCCTAACAATTAAATTCAGGTTATGCATTTTTGGCAATAACATCACGAAAGTTTGGGGTAGTTTTGAGTTTTAAAAATAAAAAATCAATACGTTTAGGAAGGATATGCAATAATGATATATTAGAAATTATTATAATCGTGTATTTATTTGTTTATCTGCATAAACAATCACTTGAGCTCTTTTGAAAAGTACCAAGCCCCACCCCTAAACATGTTTATTATATTGGGGTATTGCTTGCATACTATACTATAGAAGTTTCTAGAAAACTCTCCAGGTGCTTCTAATGGGGAATCAGGATTGAGTCATTGATTTCTACTCTGCTAACTCAAAAAAGAATATTAGACAAATTACAGAGATCCGTATAAATACTATAAGATAAGATAGATTGAAAGAAAGGAAGGACTCTCAACAGGAGAAGGATCTACAGGAAGTCTCATGGGCTCACTTTGAATGGCCTATAAATTTCTTCCAACAAACAACATGAAGATAATGAAGTAATGTTACAGACTGAGACCCAAATTTTTTTTTTTTTTGGCCATTGCAAGGCAGGTGGAATCCAGTTCCCCTCTGCAAGGATCAAATGGGCACCCCCTGCCTTGGAAGGGCATAGTCTTAACCACTGTACTACTAGAGGAGTCCTGACTGAGACCCAATTTTTAAATGATATATAGAAGGGTTCCCTGGTGTCCAGTGGTTAAGAATCTGTCTTACAATACAAGGGATACCTGTTCGATCCAAACGCCCTGGAGCCACTGGGTCCATGCGCCACCACTACTGAAGCCCGAATGCCTAGAGCCTGTACTCTGCAACGAGAAGCCACCACAATGAGAAGCCCACACACCGCAGTGAAGAGCGGCCCCCACTCACCACACTAGAGAAAGTGCACAGCAACAAAGACCCACCACAGCCAAAACTACATTAATTAAAAAATCTTTTTTAAAAATTATATATACAAGATAAAACTACACTTATGTCTAGAAAAAGAAATTGGAGAAATAGACTAAAAAAATGTGTCAGTGGTTGCGTTTGGTGACGTTATGGGTGATCTTAATTTTTCCCACACTTTTCTTTATTTTCAATATTTCGTAAATAAGCTGAGGTACTTTTAGTAGTTAAATTGTTTGTTTTCAAAATATCAATATATAATCATTAAAATAATTTTCATTTGCATAAGCACTTAATTTCCAAAGCTCACATTATTTCATAGTAGTAATATGCAATAAGCAAATGACAATAATGATTTATTGAATGCTTACTATGTGTCAAGTACTATACTATAAGCTTTACATACATTCTCTTTAAATCCTAACAGCTACTCTTTGAGGTCAATACTGTTATGAACTTCATTTTATAAGCTGAAGAACAGACTCAGAAAAGTTAGTTGACTTGCCCAGGCTCAAACAGCTTCTAGGTGTCAGCAAGGATTTTGCTCTAAACCTGTAGCATCTAACCACTGCGTACACTATTGTCTAATTGCTAGGAAAAACATGCACTTATGCAAACTCCACTAAATTTAGTTATTTTGCATGTCATTTGTTAAAGATTGCTTTCCATATCGGATGAATGTTTAATATGAAAAATGCCTTGGTATGCTTTGGTTAGTAGCTTAGAAAATGAGATGAAAACTCTTGCTATTACTTTAGTTAGTAGCTTCCCACCAACATGCAGGCACCGGCTGTTTTCCTAAAAAAGCAAAGTCACAAAATATTGAATAAATTACAATATTGCCAGGCAATATTCAGTCATTTTGTTTACAAGGATTTTAAACATGATGCAACATTTTAAAACATTACTAGAACAGAGTCATTCTTCATTCAAAAGACAAAGTATGTCTTTAATTCTTTTCCCATGTATCAAGACCAAAAATTTTTTACTGAGCTCCGTCTAAAAGGTTTAGTAGTAGAAAAACAAAATTTAAAAGTCTGGTTTGGTTTAATGTAGTTGAGTTTTAATTACTTTTGTTTTTAAGAAAAAGAACTGGAAAAATATGTGAGCTGTCCACTGTGAGTTACAGAACAAGCAGAGGGCTGAGGGTCAGGAGGCCTGGGTTTTGGCCGTCACTTCCCTTCTCTGGGCTTTTATTTCCTTATTTATAAAATGAAGGGACTGGACCAGACAATCTGGAAGGAACGTCCCAGCTCAAAAACTCATGATTTTACAATTGGAGTGTCCTGCCTTGCCCTGTGTCACCTGAATCTAATGAGCAGCGAAAGCAGCAGCCCTCTCCTAGCACCGAGACAGACAACAGAAGAGAAAGGGATCGAGGCGGTTTTCTGTCAACCGCCCATCCACTGAGGCTGCTCTCAGCTCTAGCCCCAGAAAGAAAAGAAAAACAGGAAATGAGACTTCCCTGGCAGTCCAGTGGTTCTGACTCCCCACGTCCACTGCAGAGGGCACAGGTTCTATCCCTGGTCAGGGAACTAAGATCCCACATCCAATACTCCAGGCAGCCAAAAAAAAAAAAAAGCAAAAAAAAACCTAGGAAAGGAAGCAGAATAACTGAATTTTAAGAAAGGTTAGAGGAAGGAGAAAGTGGAGGAGCAGAAAGAAAGTGAAGGGAAAGGATGTCCCTTTTTGTTAAGGATTTTCATATATTTAAACATCCCAATACTTTATAAGCAAATCAAATTTCATATAATATATTCTGGTATTCCAATTCAGATATAGTAAGTTTATATCTGTAAAGAACACTTTAAAAATACTGCATTTACTTAAACAATAGCTAGAAGGCAAAAAAAAGAAAGCACTTCATTTATTTAAAATTCTCCCATTTTCATTAAAAGTTTTTTATTCCCATCACTTCTAGTTTCTAGAGCTGCCCTGTCCAAAATGGGAGCTGCTAGCTCCACAAGGCTATTTAAACATAAATTTAGATGAATTAAAATGAAATAAAATGTAAAAGTTAGCTCTTTAGCCACTGTACTAACCACGTATCAAGTGTTAATAGCCACAGGGGGCTCATAGCTATTGTACTAGTCAGTGCAAACTTGGGACGTTTCCATTACGGAAGAAAGTTCTACTGGACACCACTATGCTTCAGAGTTTGATTAAAGGGAAACAGAGGACTTCCCCTGTGGTCCAGTGGCTAAGATGCCACTCCCAATTCTGTGTTCGATCCCTGGTCAGGGAACTAGATCCCTCATGCCACAACTAAGACCCAAAATATTTAAGTAAATAAATATTTTTAAAAAGAAGGGGAGAATGGAGTTCAGAATATTTGAGGGAAGAACATCCTGTTCAACAACAGGATAAATGAAAATGATGTAAATAGGCAGTTGTTAATAATTACAGTAGTTTCAGACGCGGGATTTAGCAATTTGTAGGCATTCTGTCACTCCTTAAAATTTCCTCATGAGGTGAACACACATATTATCCCCATTTTACACATGGTAAAACTGAGGCGTAAAAAGATTAAATTGCCCAGGTTCACATAGCAACTGAGCGCACCCAGTTTAAACAGCACCAGACTCCTTGCCAAGAGACTCCTCAGGCACAAACACTCTCGAGAGCGGCACAGCCAACAGAAATAGAATGCAAACCACATAAGTGATTTTAAATTTACCAGTAGCCTCCTTAAAAGAAGCAAAAAATAAACAGGTGAAACTAGTTTTAATGATGTATTTTAACTCATTATCCAAATGTTGTCATTTCAGCATGTAATAATTATTTTTTTAATATTTATTCACTTATTTCGCTGCCCTGCGACTCAGATGTGGCACGTGGTTGAAGCATGTGGGATTTAGTTCCCTGACCAGGGATCGCCCCAAGTACCCTGCACTGGGAGTGAAGAGTCTTACCCACTGGACCACCAGGAAGTCCCTCAACATGTACTAATTATTAATGAGATATTTTAAGTTCTCTTTCTATACGAAGACTTGGACATTCAGGGTGTATTTTACACCTACAACACATCTCCGCTTGGACCAGCCACATTGCAAGCGCTCAAGAATCACATGGGCAAGTGGCTATCCCCAGTATGGGGGTCCATGGTGTCAAAGCAAGAACTTGGGCCACTGACCCAAAAGGCTCGCTTACGCAGAAGCAGCCAAGCCTCTTTCTCCTTCCCTCAGCCCCTGCCCTTGGCCAGTTTAGGGTCTGAGATCTCCCTTGGGTGCTGTGCGTTCCTGCCCCTTTCAGGCCTCTTCTCCTTGGAGATATCCACACCCCCCGCCGTAACACCCAGTGACCCACTGGAGACCCAAACTCTCTGCAGTGGGAGTGTCCGGGGTCAGCCTCCTCCTCCATCGAGGGGAGGAGGGGAGGAACGAGGGAGAGCAGACCCTGTCTCCCCCTGCCCTGGGAATGGAATGCACACAGGGGTTCCTCCTCTTCAGGGAGGGGGTCGGCAGGCCCAGCCCAGCGCATGGGGGAGGGGAGGCAGCTACAGGCCCTTTGGCTGGAATCTCTGTTCACGCCTCTTTCCAGGAACAACAGCAACAACAACAAAAAAACCTCTGGAGCAACTTTGGCTTCCCTCTTACAAGTCAGGACAGTCGACCAGTTCCCAGGGTGGAATTAAGTGGACTTCAGCCCCCGCTTCTCATACAGCTCTTCCCCAAAGACTGCCACTCGGTCCTGTTGTATATCCGCTCTTGCTTCAGCTCGTGTCCAGGCTTCCCTATCGCCAGGATGCTGACTGTAATTTTATCACCTTCCCCTCAACCCCACACGCTCATTTCTACCTGCGCCTCTGCACTTACCGTTTTTGTTTGTTTGTTTTTTATGATGATGACTTCCCCTTTGTTTAATCATTCCGGTGAAATTGGACTCAAAATAGAAAACAAGAGAGTGCTGACACGGAAGGGAAATAGGTCCGCTAGAACCACTACAAGTCCAACAATTGCTTCCTTACAGCTTCGAGTAACAACGTGCTGATCACCACCCCTAAGTATCACCGGCTCACCCACTTATGGACGTGACGTCATCTCACAATCCAGGGGCAGCCCTTTCACTCCCGGGATAGCATGAGTGAGTCAGGGTTCTACTAGGGACAAAGCTCTGGGGGAGATGGAAGCGGGTATGGCTGTCAAGGCTTCTGCCCTAAAGGGCCTTGTAGGGAACAAAGATGCCCGCCCTGACCTTAAAGCAGAAACAATAAGGAACCGCCTGCTTGGCCACAGGAGGAAGGGAACAGGAGAGGCGGGAGTGGGAGAGACATACCCATTTGTAAAGCAACCAGCTTTTGCCTGATTGGTCAATGCTGGTACAGTTGGTTCAAAGGTTTTTAATATTATCCTCAAATGGGGCTTCCCCGGTGGCTTAGTGGTGAAGAATCCACCTACCAATGCAGGAAACACAGGTTCAAACCCTGATCTGGGAGGATCCCACGTGCTGCAGAGCAAGTAAGCGCGTGCACCGCAACTGTTTAGCCTTCCCTGGGGGCTCAGATGGTAGAGAATCCACCTGCAATGAGGGAGACCTGGGTTTGATCTCTGGGTTGGGAAGATCCCTTGGAGGAGGGCATGGCAACCCATTCCAGTATTCTTGCTTGGAGAATCCCCGTGGACAGAGGTGCCTGGCAGGCTACAGTCCTTGGGGTCACAAAGAGTTGGACACGACTAGCGACCAAGCAATAGAGCCTGGGAATTGCAACTACTGAGCCCATGCACTACATGCCCAAGTGCCTGAGCTCTGCAACAGGAGAGCAGCCTCGCTCGCCATAACCGGAGAAAAGTCTGCGCAGCAACAAAGACCCAGCGCACCCTAAAATAAATAAAGAATAAAAAAAACATCAACCCTGGATGGAAGGGATATTATCCCAGCATGGTCTATCTTCCTCACTGTGAGAGGCAACCTTCCTCGGAGAGGACAGTTGAAGATTATGTTCTCTGTTGCAAAAAGAGAGAGAGAAGAGAATGCCTCCAGCCTCTCCACCCCAAGAAACGTATTCCTGCTATTTAGGGAACCAGTGGATGGGGAACGTCTGAAAGAGCTCCACATACGACACAGATGCAGTGCTGGGTTTGTTTTTACCTCTTATGGAACGGTCCCCCCAGGCACAGTTCAGATATCCAAGAGCAGTCATGCGTGGGCCCCGTTTCAGTGCTTCTTTGCACATGCTCCATCACACCTCCTGGGTTTGACGTTTTTCCCCACAGCACTGATCACTATCTGAAATTCTCTTATTCATTCATCTGGGTTCCAGTTGATCACTGGCCCACAAGTAGACTGTATCGTCAGAAGAGCAGGATCTGCCAGGGCACTGCAGTAACCCCTGCCCGGGTTTTGCAACAGTACTGGCTGAAGTGGGCACTCAATCAATATTTGTGGAAGTCCACAGAGGGCTGAAGAGTAGTATCCAACAAAGTTACAAAGGCACATGCCTACAAAGGCACCCACAGTGACTGAAAATGAGATCATGAATCTTCTTTTTCTTTTCCGTAAAAGAACCAAGAGAATCTCTGAACCTCAGTGATCAAAGTAATGCATCACACCCTGGTTTATAATAACAAAAGACTGGAGGAACCTAAACGTCTACCTGGTTATAGACATTTAGGTAAACGAGGACCCTCAAATACCTATGAAAGAACAACGACGCTCTTTGTGAACTAATACTGTCTACCTGGTTATAGACATTTAGGTAAACGAGGACCCTCAAATACCTATGAAAGAACAACGACGCTCTTTGTGAACTAATACTGTCTACCTGGTTATAGACATTTAGGTAAACGAGGACCCTCAAATACCTATGAAAGAACAACGACGCTCTTTGTGAACTAATACTGTCTACCTGGTTATAGACATTTAGGTAAACGAGGACGCCTCAAATACCTATGAAAGAACAACGACGCTCTTTGTGAACTAATACTGTCTACCTGGTTATAGACATTTAGGTAAACGAGGACCCTCAAATACCTATGAAAGAACAACGACGCTCTTTGTGAACTAATACTGTCTACCTGGTTATAGACATTTAGGTAAACGAGGACGCCTCAAATACCTATGAAAGAACAACGACGCTCTTTGTGAACTAATACAGAAGGATTTCCTGAACCTAGTTTTGTTTTTTTTTATCATGGTTGATTCACAGTGTTTTGATAGTTCCGGGTGTACAGCAAAGCGACTCAGCTATGTACACATACGCTCCTTTTTGGACCCTATTACAGGATATTGAACGTTATTCCCTGTGCTGTATGGTAGGTCCTCGTTGTTACCCTATTTCACATAGTGTATCTGTTCATCCTATCCCCTTATCTCTGTCCTCTCCTTCCCCTTTAGTAACCTTAAATTTGTTTTCTGTGTCTACGAGTCTATTTCTGTTTTGTAAAAAAGTTCATTTGCATCATTTTTTTTGATTCCACGTATAAGCGCTATCATGATATTTGTCTTTCTCTGACTTCCTTCACTTGGTATGATAATCTCTAGATCCACCCAGAGTGCTGCAAATGGCATTATTTCATTCCTTTTTATGGCTGAACGATACTCCACTGTATATGCGCACCATATCTTCTCTATCCATTCCTCTGTCAGTGAACATTTCGGTTGCTTCCATATACTGGCTATTGCAAGTAGTGCTGCTATGAACACTGGGGTACACTGGGGTACATGTGTCTTTTTAAGTTAGAGTTTTCATATTTCCCTGAATCTAATCTTAAGGAAAAAGCAAAGTACAGGACAGTGTTAAAATACACTATTTAATGGTGGGGAGAAAAAAAAGAGAGAGAGAGGCCATGTATTTGTATTTTCTTCTTTATGCAAATAATATTTCTACCAGGGTACCAAAAAACTAGCTATTAATATAGCAACAACCTACAGGGAGGCAAGGTGGACTACTTGGGAACAGGGAAGAATTTTCCCCATACACCTGTCTGTAACTTTTGAGTTTTGAACCATAAGAATGTATTACCTATTCAAAAATAAAGTCAATCAAACTGATAACAGTATTTATTTAAAATATAGATTGAATCAATTGAGGACTGCAGTTCAGAGTTTCCCTTGGGGGCTTTCAGGAAAGGTAAACCAGTGTGCCTCCCATTTTCATCCACAGGCTCAACCCTGGGCCTGCCCTCACTCTTGCCCTCTCTACCTCTCCCTCCCACTAAAATAAGGCCAAATTCCTGAAGGCTGGACCCCTGGGGGAGCTGTCTCACCGGCTCACTGGAGGTGCATGAAGGACAAGTAAACAGTGGCCTGTGCTGACACAGAACCCCCTGCATGCCAGTGAGTCTGTGCACAGAACGAGAGCGCGTCATCGTGTTCACCTTCCAGGGAGTTTGACAGAAACGAACTTCCTGCTTCCTTAAACTACCAGATAAGAGGAAATAAACTTGGCTCTGCTCTCAGTCAGCCGGCTTAGTTGAAACCATGGCGTCTGGGGGAGATCTGGGGTGAAGAGGTGGCAGCAGCCTCTTGTGGGCCTGGTGTATCCTGGCGACGAAGGGGCAGAGTGCCGTCTGGAGTTAGCGTCACTCTGGAGCTGATGGGAAAAGGGTCTCTTAGAAGCCACAGCATCCAGAAAATCAGGGCCAGCTCAGAGAACCCAAACTATCTCCTGGGCTGCCCCGGAGGCAGCAAGCACCCACGGCCGTTTTCGTGGGTGTGCAACCCACATGTAGGACACCTGCGCTTGGTTCAGTGCTCTGATGCCGCCCTCGGGATTCTTAATAATCGCTTAACAAGCAGCCCACGTTTTCATTTTGTACTGGACCCCACAAATTAATGTCATCAGTTCTGCAGGAAGTGTCAGAAAAGTCCTTGCCATCTCAGGTGTTCTAGTTTGTTGTTTGTTGTAAAATACATAGTGTGTGTTCTTGCGTGTGTGCATGCTCACTCAGTCGTGTCTGACTCTTTGCGACCCCATGGACTGTAGCCTGCCAGACTCCTCTGTCCATGGGATTTCCCAGGCAACAATATTGGAGTGGGTTGCCATTTCCTACTCCAGGGGATCTTTCTGACCCAGGGATCAAACTCCCATTTCTTGAGTCTCCTGCGTTGGCAGGCAGGCGGGTTCTGTGCCACCTGGGAAGTCCGATTTCCTATGAGCATGTTCTCGTTTACCAGTATACCTGGGTTTATCAGATCCTTTCCTGAAAGCCATTTTAGGAGAGCTTGAGGGTCCAGGCACTTGCAACAGTGGACAGGCAGGAGGAGAAGGGCAAGGTCAAGGTCAAGGGACAGGCCACTCCAACAACTTGGGTACAACCAGACATTGCCAGCATTTCTGTCTATTCCTGGCTTCCAGGGGGTGCCAAGAATTACTGGTTCACACCATAACACCTCTGAGGAAAATCTTCTGAAGAAGACAGAAGGGCAAGACCTCTAATGTTTGCACTTGTCCTTTCATTCCAGAAATATTTATTGAGCAAATAGGTGCTAGACATACAATAGCAAGGCACTTGCCCTGACTCATGACCTTACAGTGTATGGAGCTAGGCAATAAGCAACTAAATGAGCACAATCATGGGTATGAATTGCAATAACTGCTACAGGGGAAGCACAGCGCTAAGAGAGAAGAGCGGGTGGGCAGTGAGGAGGGGTAAAGGGGCTGGGACAGAGTCCTTAGAGGAGGCCTCTCTGAAAGTGTGACCCTTCCCAGTGTGGAGGATGGGGCTGGAGAAGCGGGCAGGGGCCACTCCCTGCGGGACTTGATGGACCCCACTGGGGAACTCGGCTTCCACTCCAAATGCGCCCGGTAGTCTTTGAGGGCCAGTAAGAGGGGTAGTAACACCATCAGATTCGCATTCTGGTGAGTTCACTGTAGCTGATACATGTCCCCGTTCACTGGAGTGAAGGGGGGCAGGAGACCCCCATGAGAAAACTAGTTAGGAGGCAAGTTGGTGGTAACAGATGACAGTGTCTCAGATAGGTGTGCTAGTGGTGAGAATGGGGGGCGGGGGAGGGTGGAAAGCAGTGTAAGTAAATATACTTTAAAAGGGGACTAGACAGGATTTGATGATGGATTTGGGGGATGGGAGTGAAGGGTCATGACCAATAGGTATCTTACATGGGAGACCCAGTGGCTGCAAATGACATTTACAGAATCAGGAGAAAACAGATTTAGGGGGTGGGCACTGAGATTAAGAAACTGATTCTGAACATACATTTGAGATGACTGTGAGATATCATAGAGTAGAGATGGCTAACACACTCCCCACTAGACAAGTCAGAGGGAGGCTTCGTGCAAAAGCCCACTCAGAGGGACAGGACGGTCAGAAGAGAAGGGTGGGGCCTGGCTTCCTACTTCCTGTGAGTCACTGGGTCCTGGGCCCCAGATGAGACTCCAGGACAGACTCCCTGCGAAATCTGGAATGACCAGCGGCCTCCTCCGTCTACCCCCACTCCAGCCTCCCAGTTGCCTCAGTTTACGACCTGATGTGGTATTCATGGGCAGAATAACAAGGTTAAGGACAAATGCCCTATAAGGAGTAGGCTTGTGCCTATAGACGGGCTCATGCTCACTGAATGTGGGCACTAACTTTTTCTCAGAGCGCTGGGTCCCAGAAGTGGCCTAGGAGGCAAGAGCCCTGTGTTGGTAAATCCTCCATCTGCATGGCACTCAGGGGCTTACAGAGCACTTTCACATCCACTTTCTCATTCTCTGGACAACATTCGAGACCAGGCAGCGATTATTATTAACATTACTTTATATAAGGAGGTTCAGAGAGGTTAGTCAAATTTTCCTAGGTCACACAGGTAATTGAGGAGTCAGTCTGTCTGATGCCAAAACCAAAACTCTTTCTAGAAAGCTGTGTCATTTCATGGTGGGGACTAATCACATTCAGGGAAAGCTGCCTTCGTTTCTGAGAAACAGAGAGGCAACTGGGAGAACCCCACTGCCTAAGGCACTACCCAGAACCACAGCCTATTAGAGTTGCAAGCGCCCACAGAGCTCCTATCCATCTCCTCATTTTACAGCTGACAGGAAAACAGACTCACAGAGGGAAGGAAGTTCGTGGCAGAACAGGACTAAAACCCCAATCTCTTGCCTAGATCTCTTTCCACTTCACTCAAGGCTTCCTGGGTTTGGCCCTCTTCCATCTACAGAAGAGTCAGTCCTTGTGCTAGGAGAACTCTGGGGGAAAGAAAGTAGGTAAAAGGTTGCTTGGCAACTAGAAAGGTGGGTGGGTGTGGCACCTGCCATCCATTTACCCTTCTTTCTTGTGTCCTCATCCCCAGGCTTCCTCTGGCGGGGGACCACTCCCAACTCCTCTTCAAGGTTCTGCACCTGGACAGAATTCATTTCCAGAGGTGCAGGTTACTTCCTGCTTTAGGAGCAGGCCTGTGAGTCAGGTCTGGCCAATCAGAGCATCCCCTTTCTCTGGCCACAGTGATTGGCTCAGGAATGGGCATGTGACCTAAGCTCAGCCACTCACAATCTCTCCCTCAGGACTGTCAATCTTACCAAGACTGCTTCAGTGGCTCCTAGGTCTGGTGGTGAAGACTGCCTGCTTCCAAATCAGCGGGTACTGATGTGATACCTGGTTGGGGAAATAAGATCCTACCTGCTGCCGGGCACAGCCAAAAAACTGAAGGAAAAAAAAAATGATTCCCTCATGGACCGAAGAAATGCCTGAAGTAATTTGTTTTTGCTGCTGCAGCCTGTGTCTTTTGGGCTTCCCTGGTGGCTCAGACAATAAACGACTCTCCTGCAATGCAGGAGACTTGGTTCGATCCCTGGGTGGGGAAAATCCCCCAGAGAAGGAAATGGCACCCCACTCCAGGATTCTTGCTGGATAATTCCATGGACAGAGAAGCCTGGCGGGCTACAGTCCATCGGACTGCAAAGAGTCGGACATGACTGAATGTCTAACACTTTACTTCCTGTGCTTTTTAGCCTAAATCTTTAGCCTTCCTGACAATTCATCCCAACTGAAGACCCCTCACCAACTCTTTTGAGGGGGTGGTTGGGAAATCGAACAATAATATCATTTCTTGTATCTCCTGACAAATTGCTCTTTCAGTGAGATGTAGTAGCTTTGTTCCTGAGTATTTATCTGGAAAATGAGACCTAGTGCAAGAAAATGCAGCTGACACAGAATCTTTTAATGATTCCTTTAAATCAGTGACTCTCTGTATGTGGTCCCCAGATCAGCACTATCAGCATCACCTGGGAACTTGCTAAAATTCCCTGTCTACTGGCCACACCCCAGACATATAGTGGTTTAGGAACTCTGGGGGACAGGCCAGCAGTCCAAGTTTTCAGAAGGTCCCTAAGATGCCCAACTGGGTGTGTGCTAAGTTGCTTCAGTCGTGTCTGACTCCTTGAAACCCTATAGACAGTACCCACCAGGCTCCTCTGTCCATGGGATTCTCCAGGCAAGAATATCAGAACGGGTTGCCATGCCCTCTTCCAGAGGATCTTCCCCACCCAGGGATCAAACTCTCTCTTTTAAGTCTCCTGCATTGGCAGGCGAGTTCTTTACCAGTAGTGCCACCCAGGAAGCCCCCTGATGCCCAGTAGAGCTTGAGAACTACTTCTTTAAACCATTGAGCACACTCCCGTATAGATTTACTAAAACATTCAGATATGAAGAAAAATGATGCTTGAAAGTCATGTCTCATTTCAGACCAAACTTTGCAGGATCATTTTATGTTACTGTAGGGAGGTGGAGACATCAGACTTAAGTTCTAATCTGCTCTCAGCTATCTGCTCACTGTGGGAATTTGGGCTAGTAATGTCACCTGTTAAGTTTGTTTTCTCATGTGAAACACTTGGAGTAACAACATCTCCTTTATAGGTTACCGTGGACATGAAGTGAGATGATGTCTCACTCTAACTATAAAATTGCTAGCATATAACAAGCTCTGGATAAATTTCAACTCATTATTATCACATTCATAGGGCTTCCCTGGTGGCTCAGATGGTAAAGAATCTGCCTGCAATGCAAGAGACCCGGCTTCAATTCCTGGGTTGGAACGATGCCCTGGAGAAGGAAATGGCTACCCACTCCCGTATTCTTGCCTGGAGAATCCCAAGGTCAGAGGAGCCTGGAGGGCTGCAGTCCATAGGGTCACAAAGAGTTAGACATGACAGAGCAACTAACACACAACTAACTAAGGCTACTAATTACTGACATGTAAACCCTAACTCCCTACACTGGCTGAGAACACATTTCCCATGTGTCTGAAATTAACGTTTGGCACAAAGAATGAAACAAGAAGACCTACGTGTTAGGCCTGGCACTGCCGATCATTTACCATATGGCATGCGGTGAGCCAGTTTCTATCTCTAAACCTCAGTTTCCCCATGTGTTAAATAAGCTGGTTGGGACTAAATAGGCTGCAGGGTCCTTCTGGGCTCAGACACTCTGAAATTCTAAGTCTTAAGCCTTGAACAGAGTTTGTTTGTTTGTTTTTTTAATTGCTCATAGAAAGCACAGTCTTCAGCCAAAATTATCTGGAAGCAGCTATTTCTTAGGAACTGTGAAAGGAGGGCCACCCTCTAAAAGTGGGTGTTAGAGGGAAGCAAGTCTTCCCACAGAGCAAATGTCTCTATAGATTTATTCACGTCTCTTGGGGACCACCCCACCCTCTGCGCTGCATCACCAAGGAGCCACCTCCTCACTCAACCAAGAGAAACACTTTCCCTTTCTCTGTCTACTGGTGATTGCTTCATTGCCTGGCTTGGGTTGACTACTCAGAAAGCTCTGGCCAAGGGCCCTCCCAAAACAGAAAGCAGAGTGACCACTAGCCCGTGAACCTGCCAACAAGAACAAGAAGTTCAGTCTCTGCTGGGTTTTAAGCCAGCCTCCAGTTCATCTTACAAGTCCCAGGACTGCTTAAGCCAAAACAGCAGGACATCAAATCACCCCATTTCACTTTCTTCCCTTTGCTTATCTACATTTTCTATGTTTTCCCCCATACACTGGATGTTTAGCATGTCTGTCTAAACTTCAAAGCAGTAACTTCAAACAGAGACTCTCATCAAGCGCAGGAATGATTTTCCTGGGTGATAGCAGTACGGTGCATGGGGGAGGCCCCAACAGGGAACTGGATGTCCTGGGAAAGTCATTTAGCACCCCAGGGTCTGCTTTGCAACGTTGAAATGTAGGGGGAGCAGGGCTCTTGAGCTACACTACTTTCCAAGATGGTAACCGACATCCCTCAAGGCTTGCTGGTTGGTGAAAATGCTGTGCAGATAAAGTCTTGAGTCTGGCCCTGCATCCTCCACGACCACAGGCCACTGCTGGGTTTGGGACAGCTGTTTGTGGATGTGAGTCAGTAGGGAAAATGTGAATTGACTGAGGCAAATCCATGACGGTACTACCTGGGTCTCCTGCCAAGGGAGGGGGGCGTGAATGGGGAGGTCTCGGAAGGCTCACATTGTCCCCCAGACTCCCAAACTCACAAGGGATAAATTGGGAAGACAGTGGCAGATCACTGGATTCACCCATCTCCTCCAGATTTCAGATAAGGTCCCTGGGGTCCAACCTAGGGAAGTGAGCCTTTAAGGCCACTCAGAGAGTAGGTGACCCCGGGGCACTGCTCAGCCAACACCAGCCTGACTCTGCTTTTATGTCATGGAAGCTAGTGGGTCCCGGGAAATTTTTTTTGCTACTAAGTTGATAGGCTAGGTGGAGCCTTCAGCCCTGCTGGCAGGGTTGCTTGTCGAAGCTGAAGAACTGCCTCTGGCACCCCTACCCTCTCAGCAGGAACGGGAGAGGCGGTCCAGACCCTGGCTGCATTTTTCCCAGGCTGTCTCAGACAAAGGGCTGGCCTGGCCTCGCCTCGTTATCTCTCGCAGTTAATCAGCCCCACTCCATTTTCTATCATGATTTATCCACAAAAGCCTCTTTGGTTGCCCAACAGGAAAGCCAGGCTATGGTCCCAGGGTTAGTATGAAGGCCAGGCTGGGTCTGGTTTGATGAGAGAAAATACAACGGGTGTGCCAGGCTTGCAGGCTGCACGACCTTCAGAAAGCCACATCTCTGTAGAAAAAGGTGGCATGGGTGGTGGAAAGAGCAGGCAGACAGGCCAGGGTTCAAACTCTGGGGACCTCCCAGCTGCGTGACTTTGAGTAAGATATTCAGCTTTCTGAGCCTCACTTTCCTCATCTATAAAATAAGGGTGAGGCTTCCCTGGTGGCTCTATGGTAAAGAATCCGCCTGCCAGCTCAGGAGACACGGGTTCAATCGGCGGTCCAGGAGGATCCCACAAGCCGCAGAGCACCTAAGCCCGTGCACCCCAACTCACTTTAGAGCCCAGGAACCGCAACCCCTGACCCCACACACCACATGCCCTACAGCCCCTGCTCAGCACCAAGAGAGGAGCCACCACTTGCCGCAACTAGAGAAAAGCCTGTGCAGCAAGAAAGACCCAGCCCAGCCAAAAAGAATAAATAAATTTTAAAAATAAAATAAAATGAATTTTATAAAATAGGGATGATACCACTGACTTCCCTGGTGGCTCAGATGGTAAAGCGTCTGCCTACAATGCAGGAGACCTGGGTTCAATCCCTGGGTCAGGAGGATCCCCTGGAAAAGGAAACAGCAACCCACTCCAGTATTTGTCTGGAGAATCCCATGGACAGAGGAGCCTGGTGGGCTACAGTCCATGGGGTCACAAAGAGTCGGACATGACTGAGCAACTTCACTTCACTGACTTCACTGCTGACCCCACAACTTGTTAGACTGTGTATGTAATATCATTAGCTCTGGGCCTGGAAAATGGGACTCTGGGCTTGTGTGTTTCCCTGATGCTCCTTATGGAGTTGTGCTAGTGAAGAATCAGAGGTTCAGCCCTGACCTGTGGACAAGCCACAGTGTGACCAGCAGAGCCCGTGCGTAGGGTTTGAGGATGACTCTGATGTTTACCAGCTGTGGAAAACCCCTCCTCTTCTCTGAGATTCAATTTCCTAGTCTCTAAGTGGAAAGTTTAATGCCTTTCCTGCACCCAAGATTATGGTTATGAATTTGCTTCATAAACTATATGAAAGGCCAGTGTTATGCCTTCTCATTAACACATACCAGTATATAATCAAATCCTCCTGAGACCTCGGGCAAGTCATTAAACCTCTCTGGGTGTATCAGTCAGGGTGCCACCAGGCAACAGATGGCACATCCAAACTGGGTAATCCGATTAGAGTATAATAACAGGGCTATTTACAAAGATATGTGCATGAATGAATAGTGGGTATCTCAAGGTTAGTGGCCCCAAGGAGGCTTCACTTCCGCTTGGCCATGAAAGAGCAAAAGGAGAAGCAGTCACCAGGATCAGAGGCAGCAGCTGCATTGAGAAGCCACCAGATGGGAGGCTGTGGCCCTCAGAGGAGGGGTGCAGCCCATTCAGGGTGCCCTAGCATTGTGGTCCAGTGGCTAAGACTCCACACTCCCAATGGAGGGGGCCTGGGTTCGATCCCTGGTCAGGGAACTAGATTCCACATGCTGCAACTAAGAGTTCACGCAAATAAAGAGCCTGCGTTCTGCAACTGAGACCTGGTCCGGATGAATAAATATGAAGTGTTTTTTTAAAATACCTTTACTTTGATTTCCTCCTGCCCTTGGATCTGTGGGTGCTTTCCTTCGGCCTAATCAAACCAGAGACTTGAGAAAAAGGGAACCCAGTCATACAGTACATCCAGGGCAGCCTCCCAGGACACAGCACAGAGCGGAAAAGGGTGAAGAGAGGGTCTGGAGGGGCAGTCGGCAGTATCCAGCACAGCGGGCATCAGTGTCCTCCACAGTTAAAGGAACATATGAAGGTAGCTCAGCTGGTAAAGAATCCGCCTGCAATGCAGAAGACCCCAGTTTGATTCCTAGATCAGAAAGCTCCCCTGGAGAAAGGATAGGCCTCCCACTCCAGTAATTTTGGGCTTCCCTGGTGGCTCAGCTGGTAAAGAATCTGCCTGCAATGTGGGAGACCTGGGTTCGATCCCTGGGTTGAGGAAGATGTCCTGGAGGAGTGCATGGCAACCCACTCCGGTATTCTCGCCTGGAGAATCCCCGTGGACAGAGGAGCCTGGCGGGCTACAGCCCATGGGGTCGCACAGAGTCAGACATGACTAAGCGACTAAGCACAGCACAGCATGAAGGAGGTAGCCTCTCCTTCTGTCTCACCCTCTGATAGATTCTCAGCACTTTTTCTAAGCTTCAGATCCAGATCTAGAAAGGTTAGACCGTAAAAGGGAACCCAAGCCCTCTCCTCGGGATAGCTTTAGTCTTCCCAATTAATCAAGAGCAAAGGCATGCTTTCCTGGCAGCCCCCAATTTAAATTATCGCCTCTGAGGTCCATACTCAAAGCAGAGAGCAAGCCAGCCCAGAGGGAGTCATTCCTTGGACTACTCTGTTTTAATGCTTAGTTTCCTCTTTTAACCAAAGTGAGCCAGGTGCGTGTCTCAAATACTAAACAGATGCCCTTCTGCTTCCATTTATTGGAGGAAATGTAACGCAGTGAGGCCTCTTTAGGCCTTATCTTTAGAAATGATAAATTGCATACACGTGAACACACTGGAGCAATCTAATGTTTTCCAGCACCTTCTAGCTGACAGTCAGCGTGGCTCCCAGGGGAGAAATCAAAGAGCTGAGTAATCTTGAAGAGACAATAGTTCCCGAATCCCTCTTTTCACTCCATCCCATTCCAGATGGGTGATATAAATCATGTGCCTATAAAAGATAAGAGAGCTCTTCCCAGGAAATCTCAACATGAGTAATCTGGAGCAAGAGTTAAACCCGTGGGCTCTAGAATTTTTAAAGTACAGATTCAAGTCCTTGCTACGTCACTCACTCGTTGTCTTTGACCTTGGACAAGTGACCTAAGCTTCAGTCTCCTCATCAGTCCATTTGACAGATTATGCTTACTTAGGACAATAATAATGCTTTACGAGGGTTATTTTGGGAATTGAACAAAGTAGTACAAACACTTAGCACATGTGAGCATTCAGCAAGAAGTAGTGGAGGAACTGCTGACAGATCTGTGACCCCAGATCCCTAATCATGGCTTTTCTCTGGCCACAGAGCTTCATCTATGCTTCTTCTAGGGCCCTCCTCACTTTCCCTTGCATTTTAGCCATCCACGTTACCCCCTGCTCTTGGCTGTTGTTCAGTTGCTCAGTCGTTCCTTTGCGACCCCATGGACTGCAGCATGCCAAGGCCCCCCTGTCCTTCATTATTATCTCCCTGAGTTTGCTCAGATTTCTGACCACCAGGTAGGTGATGCTGTCTAACTTCCACAACTGAGTGTTGTCCCCACTTTGGCTCTTCCCCAGTAGCAAACGACGCCTTCCGACCTTCCGGGGGGCTCATCCTCCAGTGTCGCATCTTTGTACCTCTTCACACCGTTCATGGGGTTCTCCTGGCAAGAACACTGGAGCAGTTTGCCATTCCTTCCTCCCGTGGGCCACGTTTTGTCAGAGCTCTTCACTCTGACCCATCGGTCTTGGGTGGCGCTGCCCAGCACGGCTCATAGCTTCACTGAGTTATGCAAGCCCCCTGGCCATGTTAGGGCTGTGGTCCATGAAGTGGCCCCTGCTCTGGAGATGTCAATCACAGTGCTTGCCACAGGCACAGCCCCTTGCTATGGAGCACCGCCCTCCTCCCCCCACTAATACAAATCAAGGATACTTTTTTAGCTTCTCAAGCAAATCATCATCATAAAATACTGTGTTTTAGTTAGTCCACGGTTACAGAACACAGGGCAAAGAAAGGCCATCCCAATTCTGTAATGGAGATGGTACCAGAATCTACGGATTTAATCATAAAAGCCATAGGAAACCTATCAAACAAGCTGTGACGACACAGATGGTACGTGTGGATGGGCAGCCTGTCAACGCAAGGCGTACCTGGAAAAGACAGGAGAGAAAAAGGAAGGGAGGATTGAAACAAACTTACCTTTAACAGGTTATTTTTCATATTTTTATTTATTTTACCTTTTATTCGTTGCTGCTGCTACTGCTAAGTCACTTCAGTCGTGTCCGACTCTGTACAACCCCATAGACAGCAGCCCACCAGGCTCCCCCGTCCCTGGGATTCTCCAGGCAAGGACACTGGAGTGGGTTGCCATTTCCTTCTCCAATGCATGAAAGTGAAAAGTGAAAGTGAAGTCGCTCAGTTGTGTCCGACTCTTAGTGACCCCATGGACTGCAGCCTGCCAGGCTCCTCTGTCCATGGGATTCTCCAGGGAAGAGTACTGGAATGGGGTGCCATTGCCTTCTCCATTTTATTCATTAGGAACTGGCAAATAGTTTTCCTGTGAGATCATGAGGTGAGGATTCCCATCCCAGGAAGAAACTTTATCCTTCTTCTTTTTTTTTAAAGTTAAGTAAACTGTAGCTCAGAGAGGGTGATTTACCAGAGTCACGCAGCTAGAAAAAAGAGTTCTAATCTCAACAAACTGGTGTGTGTGTTTTGTGCCACCCCCTTCACAAATATTTTGCTCACTCCCTCTATAAATAGCTCCTGAAGTATGCAGATGAGTCAACACCGCAGGCTATTTCTCAAGATTGGAAAGTTGTGTCACGATCCATTTGCATTGTGACAAAAATCTGACCTAAGAAGACCTGTCATCTAATCGGTTGCCTAATCGCTCCCATCCATCTTTTGTGGTGATAACCTGCTGGCCTGGAGGGGCCCTTCCAGGAGCTGAGGTAAGGTGTGCCTCCAACATTGTGTGTGGAGCCCTCCTCCGCTCAGGCAGCCTTTAGAAAGTGGCAGAATCTCACTCTGAACACCTGAATCTTTTTGCACACTTTCCTCCTCTTTCTAGCCACACTGCGCTTGCTCTGTGTGTGTGTGTGCGTGTGCGTGCTCAGTTGTGTCTCACTCTTTGCGACCCCATGGACTGTTGCCCGCCAGGTTCCTCTGTCCATGGGATTATCCAGTGTGCAAGAACACTGGAGTGGGTTGCCATTTCCTACTCCAGGGGATCTTCCCAATCCAGGGATCGAACCTGTGTCTCTTGCATCTCCTGGGGTAGGCAGGTTCTTTACCACTGCTGCCTGGGGTAACTTGTTACAATAAACTCTCAATGGCTCTTCCACTTGCAGCCTTACACTATTTCAATCTATTTCACTTACATTGCTGACTGATCTATCCACAACCCTGCTCATATCATAGTATCTTCCTATTGCCTATAGAAGAAAAAAAAAAAAAAAACACCTCTTATCCCCCCTTCAAGACATGGATGCTCTCTTTCCACTCTGCCTTTCCAGTGCTGACACCCTGCACCAGGGCTCCCAGGGCTCTCAGTGAATTGTATTGTTCATTATTGCCCCCCGCTCCCCAGATGTTCCCCAAAGGATGTGTCCAAGACCCAGTTCCTCTCTCCCTCTGTCCCCCTTTCTCTCTGTCTCTATTTATCTGTCTCTATCTCCCAGCTCTACTTCCCCAGGGAGGGTTCTGTTCTCAGAAGTCTCTCCCCTCGTGCCCATGAGATAGCCGCCAGGGTCTTCTAAGACCACATGCCTCCACATCACATTTGGCGGAGAAGACGAACATCTGTTTCCTGGTAGATTTCATTGTCCGTGACAGGCCTGACTTTCTTCATACCTCCAATCCTTTAATCAATGCTTGTGGCCAGGGTTGGGGCGCATTCATTGTAAGAAGTCCCTGAAGTTCCAGTCATGACGTTTTGGGTACGACTGACCCCTGCCTTCAAGTCCAGGGATGACCCCTGACTGCCTTAGGGTAATAGATGCTCTGGAGCCCCTTTTTCCCATGCAGCCTTTCCCTGACTCTCCTAACTAGAAAGTAGGCTCCTTCCCCTCTGAACTTGTAAAGCTCTTTTTCAGCATTTCTTTTATTAATGTTGCGATTATACCACTGTCTGTGCGTGTGTGCATGTGTGTGTGCTCAGTCATGTCCTACTCTTTGCAACCCCATGGACTGTAGTCCGCCAGGCTCCTCTGTCCATGGGCTTTCCCAGGCAAGAATACTGGAGTGGGTTGCCATTTCCTTCTCCAGGGGATCTTCCCAACCCAGGGATCAAACCCAAGTCTCCTGCATCTCTTGCCTTGGCAGGCGGATTCTTCTCCACTGAGTCACCTGGGAAGCCCTAGTACTGTCTACCTTGCGTTAAACTCTCTGTCTCACCTCTGTGTCCGGGGCATCAGTCATGGTTACATCATACCCACAATCCTTGGTGAGAATGGCCATGTCTACATCCCTGGCTAAGCAGCCAACCCTGAGTTACTTTCTGTGACCGTGTCTACCCTGTCTCCCTGCTGGCCATGCTGACTGGTCCTGGGGTGGACAACTGACCAATAGGCAGGCAACCACAGGCTGTCTGGCAGCTTCCAAAGTGAAAGGTTCTTCCTAGAGACCCCACTAATTAGCCTTACAGCCCTGAGTGAACTACAGTGATAAGCAGAAAGCAGCTCTGTGTAAGCAGAAGCCAGAAGGCAAGAAAAAGCTACTGAGTAGAGAATGAAGACAGTCATCCTCAGGAATAAGGAAGTAGAGCCTCAGAGAAGCCAACTAACCTGCCCAGCAGGTAGTCTAATTCTCAAGCCTATTCTCCCAGCTGGTAAACCACGCTCTCAAATCACCACCCAAAGCAACTGCATTGCATTCGCTGCAGAAAAACCCTTATTATAGAAGCTAAAGAGGGAAATGCTGAAAGGAAACAATAGGGTCATTAGTGGTAGCTTCTTTCCCTGGGATGGTCACCCAGGGCCTCTCTTTTTGCCCATTAGTCTTTCACTCATTTCTTTTAAGACTGTCCAGAAACTTTCCCCCACATCATACCCTGAATGCTTTTCATCCACTCTCAGGAATGGTTTTCACCTTCACTGATCCTGCATATGATGAGCAAAAGGCAAAACGCTGGAAGAAGCCCATGGTCACAGGCCCCTCTGGGGGAGGCTGCCCAGCCCACAACAGCCCCCACATCTCAGAATGTTTCTCCACTCCCCCTGGAGAAGGGACCCCAGCAGCACTTGCTGGGTACTTTTATTTACATTGATTTGTCTTATTCTCACAATAGCCTTGAGATGTAAAACTGAAAGTACGCAGATGTTCCCTGGTGGTACAATGGATAAGATTCCGCCTTCCAATGCAGGGGAAACAGGTTCACTCCCTGGCCTGGGAAGATTCCACGTGCCGAGGGGCACCTAAGCCCGAGCGTCACAACGACCAAGCTGGCGTACTGCAACTACCGAAGCCCGCGTGCCCTACCGTCTGTGCTCTGCAACAAGAGACGCCACTGCGATGAAAAGCAACTAGACAGGAGCCCACGCACAGCAAGAAAGACCCAGCGCAGCCAAAAATAAATGCATGAATTCTTTAAAAAAAAAAAAAAAAACTGAGATTAAGTAAACCGTGCAAGACCACGAAACTAACATGCTGTCACTGTGATCTTAACACAAGCCTGGCTAACTCCAAAGCTCACACTCTTTCCACCATTCACTGCTGCCTCCAAAATGGAAAGACAAACGGGACTAGGATACAACCATAATATACAAGCATTAAGGTCTTTGCTTCATTTTCTTTTTATTGGCATCGGTAGTATTCATGACAGATTGTTATCTAGAGCCTTTATTTTGGCAATGACATGTCTGTAATACACTGAACAGACCCCTGTCTTGCTTAATGAGCTGGCATCATGAGTCTGAGAAGTTTGTGCAGTGGTCATGTCCCACCACGGGATACACTGTGGAAACTAGTGGCTGTCTCTGGGGTACTCGGACAGGATTCTCTTGCGATGAGGATATGACTGATGAGAAATGTTTAAAGGCCTGAGGGAAAACCCTCCCTCGATTATGGAACACTTCCAATATATCTCAGTGCAGTTGGAAATGTGTGTCTAATATTCTGGTGGGAGCTCTTCTCTACGTGTCCAAAGTCATTTAGGCAAGTGGGTCCAGAAACGCTCTCCAAATGCAGCTAAACTCCAAAATTTAAATACTTCCTGACCTAGTTTCCAATCATTTCACTTCAGGCTTCTACTTGTCCAGTCTATTCAAATACTATCACACTGATTTGAAAGAAGGAAATATTTTATCTGTTTCATTTATAAAGTTCATACATTAATTCTGAGTGCCAATATGGGGCAGGTACTAAAGATTGAATGAGGTGTTTCTGCAATTCTATACTAGTACAAATTAATGTTTCTTTCTGCTGATGCATTAGAGTTCATTTGAGCATCACAATATTCCTAGGGTAGGCAGAGCTGGTTTTACAATCTTCATATTACAAATAAGAAGCTTGAAGATGAGAGAAGTTATGTGTTTTTCCCAAAGTAACATAGCTTGTAAATAATAGATCTGATACTCAAGATCACTTAATCTAGGGGTCCCTTTTATGGAGTCAATGTTGCTCTTTGATATTTTGCTTTTTGATCATATTTTAGACTTGATATTTCTTGTAGGGCTTCCTCGGTGGGTCAGTGGTAAAGACTCCACCTGCAATTCAGGAGACACCTGGTTCGGGAAGATCCCCTGGAGAAGGAAATGGCATCCCACTCCAGTATTCTTGCCTGGGAAATCCCATGGACAGAGGAACCTGGCGGGTTACAGTCCATCGGGTTGCAGAAGAGTCGGACGTGACTTAGTGACTAAACGATAACAACAAATTTCTTGATGGTGCAGTTTTTTGTCTGTGATAGTTTGGAGTAAGAGTTAGCAAGCTATGGTCCGTGAGCCAAGTCTGCTGCCGCCTGTTTTAGGAAAGACAGTTCCATTGGAGCACGGCTACACGCATTCACTTGATTTCATGCTCCAATGGCAGAGTTGAATAATTGCAACAGAGACTGTATAGCACACGAAGCCTAACGTAATATTTCTGGCCTTTTAGAGAAGAAGCTTGTTGACCCCTGTCCACAGTATAAATTTAACTTGTCTTCCCCTTGATTTTTATCTTTGGCCAGGGTCATGGGTCAGTCTGATACCAGGATCCGGATTCAGCCTAGGGGCTACCCAAGATGCTGCTGCTGCTGCTAAGTCGCTTCAGTCGTGTCCGACTCTTAGCGACCCCATGGACTTCAGCCCACCAGGCTCCTCCGTTCATGGATTTTCCAGGCAAGAGTTCTGGAGTAGGGTGCCATCGCCTTCTCCATAGCCAAGATGACAGTTCTGCAAATTCTCCCACTGATAGGGGTTTTCTCCATCTTGTTGCTGTTTAGTCACCAGGTCATGTCTGACTCTTGTGACCCCGTAAACTGCAGCCCACTAGGCTCCTCTGTGGGAGTCTCCCGGCAAGAATACTGGAGTGGGTTACATTTCCTTCTCCAGGGGATCCTCCTGACCCAGGGATCAAACCCATGTCTTCTGCTTGGCAGGCAGATTCTTTACCACTGAGCCACCAGGGAAGCCCTTTCTTCATCTACTTGACCTTAAAATTTGCTGTGTGTCCCTTCCTCTTCTGGTAGACTTAGGGCCCCAGAAAAGCATATGACTTCATATCCAAAGGAGGAAATGTTGTGCATAAACAAGGATTTGATTTGCTGGAAAACTGCCCTTATTAGCTCTAGCCGATAGCCATGGCCCACTCCATTCTCCGTATGTGACGTCTAACTTGAGAGGAGGCGGTCCAAGAATGCGGTTGGGTGCGCTGGACCTGGCCCCAAAGTCACAAGGACTCTGTAAGACCAGCGCTGTGCTTTCCCGACTGTGCCTGAATTTGAAGTGAGTCCTCCTTACTTTTCAGCTCTAGCGGAAGACCAAGAAAATGTACGTATTGAATGGTCAGGGTTTCCATTTACCCAGCCCTTTCTTCTCCACCCAATGCGCCCTTTTTGATGTCCTCATAGCAATTTGAATCCATCAGTGTGAGTCCCTATGCCTGGCACCTTCAGCATGCATCAGTTCAATAAACCGGCCCTAGCGTAGGCCTTAAGTTCTCCCTTTGATGCTAGGCAAGTTGGGGGAACAGATGAGCGCCATCTAATTCAAATCCCTACACTGACAAAGACCTCGATTCACTCTTGGCATTATCTACAAAAGAACTTACAGGCTTCCCTCGTGGCGTTAGTGGTAAAGAACCCACCCACCAACGCAGGAGATACAAGAGACGCAGGTTTGATCCCTGGGTTGGGAAGATCCACTGGCAGAGGGCATGGCAACCCGCTCCAGTATTCTTGCCTGGAGAATCCCATGGACAGAGGAGCCTGGCGGGGGGATGTTCACAGGGACACACAGAGTTGGACATGACTGAGGCAACTTAGCTCTCAAGCACACACGAAACAACTTACATTTAGAACCACTGTGCTACATCGGTAGAATTACACTCGATCTTGGGCTGTGGCATTTAGAGTCTACTTTGAATTAATATTGCTTTAGAACGTCTGCCATAACTTGTGAATAACATTACAAAATTACATTTTGGGGGGTTCAGTTCAGTCCAGTCGCTTGGTCATCTCCAACTCTTTGGGATCCCATGGACTGCAGCACACCAGGCTTCCCTGTCCATTACCAACTCCCAGAGCTTGCTCAAACTTATGTCCATTGAACCATCTCATCCTCTGTCATCCCCTTCTCCTGCCTTCAATCTTTCCCAGCATCAGGGACTTTTCCAGTGAGTCAGCTCTTTGCATTAGGTGGCCAAAGTACTGGAGTCTGAGCTTCAGCATCAGTTCTTCCAGTGAATAGTCAGGACTGATTTCCTTTAGGATTGATGGGTTTAATCTCCTTGCAGTCCAGGGATAGGGGGTAAAATATTAATTTTTTTTAATTTTTTAAATGTAAATATTTTATATATTAAATGTACCACAGTGTGTATTACACTGCTTTATACTGTCTTCATATTTTCATTTATCAGGAGCTACAAAAAACAGAAGAATCCTGAGCTTTTTTTTACTTTCAGAGCCCTGTATGCCTCAGTCAAATCGATCTCATCAATAAAGATGAGCCAAAAGTGGACACTGAGCTTTCCTAAGAGTGTCCCCGAGTTTGACCAGAATTGGGTACATTTCATTTCCTACTCTCATGTTCCACATTATTTGTACATCTCAGGATCCGTGTAGATCAATGAGGAGGAACTCATGCAATTATAGAAATGACCCCCCTCTTCAGCATCTCTCTCCTGGAAAACCAGAGAAAGATCAGCTTAGGTCAGGGCTCATTTTTAAATCTCAGACAGGGGGCAACTCCAGGACTGTCCACTGTATCAATGAAACCAAAATGCAGACTTCTGACACACAGATGTAACCTAACATATATATATACTCAAATACCATTAGAGCGTGAGCAGTGAGCAACCAGTTGAACTGTCTACCAATCAACTATTTAACTTGGCCCAGTGCTGCCCACAAAGCTGATGTTAATATACACGTGTGTGTACACACATATACATGCATATGAAGTGAAGTGAAGTGAAAGTCGCTCAGTCGTGTCCAACTCTTTGCAACCCCATGGACTATACAGTCCATGGAATTCTCCAGGCCAGAACACTGGAGTGGGTAACTTTCCCTTCTCCAGAGCATCTTCCCAACCCAGGGATTGAACCCAGGTCTCCAGCATTGCAGGCTGATTCTTTACCAGCTGAGCCACAAGGGAAGCCCAAGAATACTGGAGTGGGTAGCCTATCCCTTCTTCAGCAGATCTTCCCAACCCAGGAATCAAACTGAGGTCTCCTGCATTGGAGGTGGATTCTTTACCAACTGAACTATCAGGGAAGCTCATAAATATTTATAGGTAATATATACATATTCACACATGTATATAATCAGTTGAATTAACACTAATTTCTGAAATTTTGCTTCCAGTTTTAGGTGATAGGGATGAAAGCTCCCGTATTTTTTAATTTTTTGGCCGTGCTGCATGGCATGTGGGATCTTAGTTCCCAGACCAGGGATTCAACCCACACCCTTCTGGGGAGAAACACAGAATCTTAACCACTGGACCACCAGGGCAGTCGAAAACCTCTGCATGTTTACATGATCCAATGAAACCCCAAGTCTAAAGGGCCACTTTGGGGGTGGGGTGTTCCTTCACTTAATAAATCCTCATTATGTTGTCTAGGATCTAGGAGCTGAATAAGGTAGCCCTTGCCTATGAGGGGCTCACTGGGTAGTGGGAGACACCCACTCCGATGTAAGACCACAGGAAGTGCCATTCTCGATATAAACCAGGTGCTATCGAGTCTCCAAGGAGGAATGCACTGGAGCGATGAACTGAGGCTGGAGGAAGACCTCACCTAGAAGTAATATTTGGCAGGGCCTTAAAGAATGAGACGATTACAAGAGATAGTATTTTATATATTTTCTTTTAGGTTATGCTGCATCTTCATTGCCGCAAAGGCTTTTTCTCTAGTTGCAGCGAGCAGGGGCTCCTCTTCATCGCGATGCACAGGCTCCTCATTGCAGTGGCTTCTGTCGTTGCAGACCGCAGGCTCCAGGCACACGGGCTTCAGTAGTGGCAGCTCCTGGGCTTTAGAGCACAGGCTCAGTAGTTATGGCGCACAGGCTTAGTTGCTCTGAGACACATGGGATCTTCCCAGACCAGGGATCGAACCTGTCTCCTGCATTGGCAGGCCGATTCTTTATCACTAAACCAGGGAAACCCCAAGAAGGCTTTTAACTCAATTTAACAAACACCATTTAATCACCTACTCTTTACCAAAAACACTAAATTCCGTGCCTTTCTTGGAATAGGTGCACAGCATATACTAAGTTTTGCAATACTACTGTGATGCTATTAATCGGGGCAGACAGGGCCAGCAATTGCCCACAGAGCAACTTAGTTCTTATGAGAAAAAGCATCTGTCCTCTAGACGGTCAGAGGTCAAAATCAGGGCTCCTGACCTGGTGGGTCTGGCTAGATTTCAGAACCACTTTCAACCCCACTTACCCTCACACTAAGCTCCTCTGCACGGTGAACGACCGGCTCAACTGTACGTGGCAACCTTGGGTACAGGAAACACAAAGATGAATAAGGCCTGATCTCTGCCATAAGGAGC
Source organism: Bos grunniens (assembly GCF_055505025.1). Classification (NCBI taxonomy): domain Eukaryota; kingdom Metazoa; phylum Chordata; class Mammalia; order Artiodactyla; family Bovidae; genus Bos; species Bos grunniens. Next base: position 78,196,333 of record NC_141179.1, on the reverse strand, counting down.
TCATCTGGTCAAGGGGAAAAATCACGTGAGATATCATATAAGTGACATTATAAAGGAATGTGCACATATTATGGGAAAGGAGCAGTAAGAGTGAGATGTGATTAAAAATGATAAAGCATGAAACATGTGACCAGCTTAGGGAAGACTGAATACTCTTGGGCAAGAAAAGACAGGGAGCTTTGTTTCTCTACCCCAGTGGGTCCCAAGCCTGGAAGATCACCAGGAACACTTGAGCATGTAAGAAATTACGTGCCCAGAGCAGCTCTCAGGTGAAGCCAGGAACTTCATCATCACAAGTTCCCCCAGGCGAATCCAGTCATTTGCTGGGTTAGGGACCACAGGTGTGAACTAAGCATCCACTCAGACTCTCCTCCCCCAGGACTCAGTTTCTCTTGGTGAAATAATAATGTTCAGAACTTTCTCCCTACGGTAACAAGGAAATGAAAGTTCTGTGGTTGCTCAAGCTGACTGCCCAGGTGAAATTTCGGTTCTGCTTTAGAAACAGAAAGACCATCTGAGAAGTAAGGTGACCGATGCACCTGGGGGGTGGGCCACACACAGGGTTGTCTGAGCACTTTTGATCCACCTGTGTGGCTGAAAAGGAAAGAGGCGGCCTGACCGGGAGAATGACCCATGGGCGGGAGTCCTACTCATGAACCCTCGGAGGAAACTGCTCTGGTGTCTCTGACCCTGACAACGATGCCCACACCCTTGAAAGATTCTTCCTTCCTGCTCTCCTAGATTATGACCTTGAGCTGGGTACTTGGGGAATTCAGTGCTTGGGTTACCCAGCTGGAAGATGAAGCATGCTCCTAGGATACCAGCAAGGCAGGTGCACGTGCACACACACACACACACACACACACACACACACACACAAGAATTGATGGTTTTTTAAAAATCGATCCCTGGCCAGGGTTCGATCCCACATGCCTCAGGGCAATGAAACCCCTGTGCCACAGCTACTGAGCCTATGCTCCCTGAAGCCCAGGAACCACAACTGCTGACGCCCGGGCACCTAGAGACCCTGTGCTCCCCAACAAAAGAAGCCACTGCAATAAGCCCACGCACGGCTACAGGAGTAGCCCAGGCTCACCGTAACTAGAGAAAGACCATGCGCAGCAGCGAAAATCCAGCACGGCCACAAACAAGCAAATGAAATTTTAAAATAAACAAAAAAATTCTGGGGAACCACAGTTCCACCTTCGTACCCACTAGGAGGAGCGTCCACACTGCCGTCTCCTCTCCAACTGTCCCTGCTAAGGACAACACAGAGACTCACTCTACTATTTGAAAACTATTTTTACGTAATTAATGTATGCTTTCCTGTTTATAAATGCCTGATTTCAAAAAAAACAAAAACAAAAAACGCTCTGGAGAGCTCCCTAGCGGCCTAGTAGTCAGGATTCCAGACTTTCACTGCCATGGCCCAGGTTCAACCCCTGGACAGGGAACTGAGATCCCACAAGTTGCATGGATTCAGCCAAAAAAAGTAATGTTTAATAAAAAAAATAAATAACAAAAAGCTCTGATACCATCATAAGAAAAAAATAATATTTCCCCGAGGTTTATCATATATTGTTCTTAGTTCAAATTACTTGTAGGAGTGGAGGTATACCACGATTTTTTTTTTTTGCTTTTCTAAAAATGAATACGCTTTACTTTTTAGAGCAGTTTTAGGTTCACAGTCGAGGGGAAAGCGCAGAGTTCCCATATGCCCCCCTGTCCTCACACAAGCACAACTTGCCCACCGTCGACACCCCCACACCAGAGGGGCACGTTTGTTACAACCAGCCTGGACTGACCCATCACAGCACTTAAAGTCCACGGTTTACATTAGGGTTCACTCTCGGTGTTGTATGGGGTCGCAAAGAGTTGGACGGACACGACTGAATGACTTTCACTCACTGGAGCTTTTACAATCTGTGGGTTTGGACACACACATAATGGCATGTATCCACCACGGCAGTATAGCACAGAATAGTTTCACTATCTTAGAAAATTCTCTGCCTTCTGCCTATTCCTCCCTCTTGCTGACTGCAACCCCTGGCAATCCTTTTACTGTCTCCATAGTCGTGCCTTTTCCTGAATGTCATATAATTGGAACCAAACTATGTAGCCTTTTTAGACTGGCTTCTTTTACTTAGTACCATGCATGTGTTTCCTCCATGTCTTTCTGTGATCTTGCTATAATCATTTACTAGTTTGATGAGTTTTTTGCTCAAATCTTTCAGATTTTCTACATAGACAATTATGTCAGTTCAGTTTGTTCAGTCACTCAGTTGTGTCCGACTCTTTGCCACCCCATGAACCGCAGCACACCAGGCCTCCCTGTCCATCACCAACTCCTGGAGTTTACCCAAACCCATGTCCATCGAGTCGGTGATGCCATCTAACCATCTCATCCTCTGTCGTCCCCTTCTCCTCCTGCCCTCAATCTTTCCCAACATCAGGGTCTTTTCCAATGAGTCAGCTCTTCACATCAGGTGGCCAAAGTATTGGAGTTTCAGCTTCAACATCAGTCCTTCCAATGAACACCCAGGACTGATCTCCTTTAGGATGGACTGGTTGGATCTCCTTGCAGTCCAAGGGATTCTCAAGAGTCTTCTCCAACACCACAGTTCAAAAGCATCAATTCTTCAGCTCTCAGCTTTCTTCACAGTCCAACTCTCACATCCATACATGACCACTGGAAAAACCATAACCTTGACTAGACGGACCTTTGCTGACAAAGTAATGTCTCTGCTTTTTAATATGCTGTCTAGTTTGGTCATAACTTTCCTTCCAAGGAGTAAGCATCTTTTAATTTAATGGCTGCAATCACCATCTGCAGTGATTTTGGAGCCCAGAAAAATAAAGTCAGCCACTGTTTCCACTGTTTCCCCATCCATTTGCCATGAAGTGATGGGACCGGATCCCACCTGGTATAAACCCCACTTGGCCATGGACTGAGAACTTCACCAATACTTTAAACACCCACCCCTCTCCCCTACCTTAGTTGGGCCAGGATGGTTGGAGGGACTGGAGTTATGTATTTCCCTTTTCCCACATGGGAGGCTACAGGAGGCTAGAGTTAGGTATTTCCTTTCCCTAAGGTAAGTTGCTGCTGCTGCTGCTGCTGCTAAATAACTTCAGTCGTGTCCGACTCTGTGCGACCCCATAGATGGCAGCCCACCAAGCTCCCCTGTCCCTGGGATTCTCCAGGCAAGAACACTGGAGTGGGTTAGGTTCTGGTAAAACCCCAGTAGGTTAAGCTCTGATGAAATAATTTCTCCTGAGAGCAGGTTTTGCTAAGAACAGAATGCTCTAGCATATTTCCAAGTGGTTCCTTTTCCCCCTTCACCTGCTGGACTTCCGAGTACTTTTCTCCAATATTCACTGGGAGGAACACTGGTACAAAAGTGCGGAGGCCCCCTTATCACTGGGCCCCCCTGGAGCCCTTAACTCTCAGGCTTGTCCACACTGACCTTCCAGCAATTTTTCAGTTACGTTCAGGTTTTTCCATTATTCGGCTTCCCAGGTCGCTCAGTGGTAAAGAATCCCCCTGCCAAAGGAGAAGACGCAAGAGACGCAGTTTCCATTCCCGGGTTGGGAAGATCCCCGAGAGGAGGAACTGGCAACCCACCCCAGTATTCTTGCCTGGAGAATCGCATGAACAGAGGAGCCTGGCGGGCTACAGTCCATGGGGTCGCAGAGAGTCGGGCACGGCTGCGCGCCCACACAGCAGGGTGGCTTCTGCTCCCGGAAGTTGTGATTCTCTGTGTCCACTCATCTGGTGATTTGCTCTGTGACCTCATTTCTTTGACAGATCTAAGACAAGTTTGTTTGTTTTTCTTTTTTCAGTTTGTTCAGCTTTTTACTTGCTGTTATGACAGAGCAGCAACTTCTACGCTCCTTACATGCCAGACGGGAAACTAGAAGTCCTCCACCAGAATTTTTTCAGTACCGAGGAGTCTCTAAAAGGTCTTACTCTGCCCTAGAAGAATTGAATTTCAGTTAACGCTTGTCAAGCACCATCTACGAGTCAAATGTCTGGTAGATTCGTTCACACTTGTTATCTGTCTCAGCCCGCAGAACAGCCGTGACAGGTAGGTATTAAAATTGTCCCCATTTTACAGATGAGGAAGCTGATACTCGAAACATGTAAACGACTTGGCAAGACTATGTACATAGAAAGTAACAGCACTGAGATTAAAACCAGGTCTTCTTTCAACTCCAAGGCCGGGGAGACGACTTTAGGACACGAAAAGTCTGGAGTGATAATTTTAGAAAATCAGAAGTCTCAAGTGATTTCCGGCTCCCCCTGCTCCTCTGGGACCTCCGCTTGTGTTTGGGTTGGCATGGAGGCGGGGACATTGAGGAAGCTGAGTTCCACCCACTGAATCAAGGCTGTGGCAGAGGCTTGAGCAGCTATGGCCAATGCCATTTAGGTTTATTCTGACTTCCCAGAATAAACTGGGGAACGTCCTGCCAGAATTAACAGACAGTCACAGTCCAATTTTAAAGAGTGGTTCTTCCCTTTTATTCTTGACTGTGCAGACCATAGGTTTATAGCCAGGGTCTAAGCCTCCTCAAGGATCCCAGGGGCATCGGGAAGTTTGTGAACTTCTTGAAAGTGTTGTTGCGCTGCATAGGTGTGAGAAAGTGAGAAGAAGGTTTATCTCTTTCATTAAATGTTCAAAGAGTTCTCTAACGCAAACGAGGTTTAAAAATAATTAGTACAGGCTTTGCCCAAGAAGAGTTTGTTTTTAAATGTTCTGACTCCAGCCTAGGGAGAGAACCAGATACTAGTAAAGAATGCAGCGGTTCATATCAGGAAATAATAATCACACTAATACTTCAGTAATTACTTTTTTCCTCTGTGCTGATCGAGACATAGATCTGGCTTTGGTGAAACCAAGAAAAAAAGAAACCCCAACAATTTGTACGGAGACCAAGAGGATGCATCTGTTTCCTGAATCAACCAGATCAAATGAGCCCTGAATCAAACATTGCCTGTGCTGAGGCTCTATTTTCTTCCAAAGAGAGATGAAGCAGTTGCTCTCAAAGGGGGAAAGAAAAAGAAAAACACAGAGAACTAAAAAGTAAGTCTAGGCAAAATAAGAATGATAATCTCTACTTCTGGAGTAATGCCAATGAATTTCTTTCTTTCTTTCTTTTTCCCCCTTCTTTTATTTTTTTTTAAATATACTTTCTTGTCTGTGCTGCACAGCATATGGAATCTCAGTAAGCCCACCAGGGATAAAACCTGCGCCCCTTGCATTGGAAGCATGGTCTTAACCCCTGGACGGCCAGGGGAGTTCCAACCAAAGGATTTTTTGACACAGTGCCTTCTCCAAGCTAAAGTTCCCTCCTAACAGGTATTATTTCTAAAGTGCGTGTAAAGCAGCTCCAGTCTCTGACGTCATACAGTGAAGACTTTGGCTCGGTCTGCCTGGGTTTATTTCAGCAGGTGCTACATCGGGTCCTGCGGTGTCGCCTGCATCTTTCTCCGTCGTCTACGTATCTGCCACCATCGAGTCATGCCTCATCCGTTGGTGTGCTTTCGGCTGGCTCTGCGCTTTGCTTTTTTTCCCTCTGCCTCTACTGTTCCCTCTGAATGGAACACCCTTCCCTCCCTCGTCCCCCTCACTATCTCCTCCTCAGCCCAAGGGACTCCTCTTCCAGGGAGTTTTTTCCCATCCCCTTCGGAGGAATTTTCTGTCCTTGACGTCTCTGTAGTGCCCTGTGGGCACCCTTATGCCAATACCCAGCGTACCACTGCACTCGAAGCCCCTTGAGGGCAGGAGCTGTGTCTTTCACCTGGGATCTCTAGGTGTGTCTGACACATAAGCTTTTACCAAATACATGTAAAATGAATGAGTAGTTAGTTTCCCATCCGTACCTAATAAGGGATATTAAGTAATAGATGCTTGTGCAAATATCCTGCTGTTGCTACTGCTAAGTCACTTCAGTGGTGTCCGACTCTGTGCGACCCCAGAGACGGCAGCCCACCAGGCTCCCCCGTCCCTGGGATTCTCCAGGCAAGAACACTGGAGTGGGTTGCCATTTCCTTCTCCAATGCATGAAAGTGAAAAATGAAAGGGAAGTCGCTCAGTTGTGTCCGAACCTCAGCGACCCCATGGACTGCAGCCTACCAGGCTCCTCCATCCGTGGGATTTTCCAGGCAAGAGTACTGGAGTGGGGTGCCATTGCCTTCTCCGATCCTGCTGTTGAAAGTAATCGAAATATTCTCTGTTCCCCTTGCTTCCCCCTCTCAGAACTGGAGATTTTAGAAATACTGACCTCCCAATATCAAAAAGCTCAATTTAACACCCCCCCATATCCACAGAGCTCTAAGAAAAGAATATAATCTGAATTATCATAAGAAAACAGATTATATAATACATTAAAACAAAAGGGAAGTTTTAGATTTTAGTCTCAAAAATATGGTTCCTTTTTCTGTGGATATGACTGTGATGTTCAGGGTTAATGGCAATCATTGACCATTTTTTTTTTGAAATCTGCTGCGTGTGACACATAAATTCCTTTAACTATGTGTTTTTCCAAGAAGCTGAATCAGACCTCTTATTTAGTCATCACGATGCTCAACTCTTAAGTTTGAGAAATGTGGTTACAAAACAGAGAGACTATGTAAAGCTTTTAACTTCCTTCCTCCAAGAAAGGTAATAAGTGGAGAGGAAAAAGGAAAACAGACCAGAGATCAGTGACTTCAGTAATTACATCTGATTGGGAAGACCTGAGCCTGCTCTCTTCTCAGTGTGCTTAAGGCAAGTGAAATTAATTGAACCACATACAAGAAGACATATTTAAATCTCAGGAATGAGATTAAAGTAAATCCAAATATTTAAAGAATAGAATAGTTTCTCTCTTTCCTGAAAGCAGGTAGTTGCATAAAATAACCAGCTGATGCTAGAATTCTCATTCTTTTTTTTGTATTGAAATGGGAGAAAAGCGTATGTTTTTAGATTTTAAAGGGACTTTGAAGATCAGTTACTCCAGGCTCTCACTCTCACCCATTCTGATTTGACTCATTATATAATCCCCCTGTCATTATATTCCTGGGGAGCACAGGTGGAATCGTACCTAAAATAGACTTTCTCGGAAGGATTTGGCCCTCTGAATATTTGCCTCAAGGATCATCTAGTCTAAACACCATCATTTCCCTCACAAGGTAGATGACGTCTAAATATAGGCTCCCAACCAGAAGGACCCAAGGCTTTATGATATACAAAGCATGTTCTCATCATTGTATCTAATTAAATAAAGAAAGGTTCAGAGGCTCTCCAGAGTCACCCAACTTGTTAATTATGGAATCTGGACCAGGACTCCTGGTGTTGTATCCTTTCTCCTTCACCATGGTACTTCCTGAAAAGTATCCAAAGTGCTGTTTGTATGGTTCTGAGCAGGGAGTTTGGCCATATCCAGGGATAAAATGGAGTTAAAGATTTCTGATGTTTTGGGACTTCCCTGGTGATCCAGTGGCTAAGACTCCGCAATCCCAATGCAGGGGGCTCAGGTATGATACCTGGTCAGGGAACTATATCCCACACAATACAACTAAAAAGATCCTGCGTGCTACAACAGAGATTCCAAGTGCCACAACTAAGACCCAATACAGCCAAATAAATAAATATTTTTTAAAAAGAATCTGATGGTTTACAAGGAAATGAACAAGTCCCTTCATGAGGAGGACACACTGCAAACAGCCCTTGTGGAAACGTGAGACATCTCAAAGCTGAGGAGAATCTGGTGTTAAGCTTCATTTTAAAGCTCTTCACAAGATTATAGGAGAGGGTGTGTTGTAAGCATCACTTTCAAATTTAATGTACGTATAGGCATCTCAGGATGGTGCAAATGCAGGTTCTGATTCACAAAACCTTGGGTAGGGCCTGACAAAAGACTGTCCACTGGAGGATACTCCAGTATTCTTGCCAAGAGAATCCCATGAACAGTATGAAAAGGCAAAAAGATATAGCTCCAGAAGATGAGCCTTCCAGGTCAGAAGGTGTCCAGTATGCTACTGGGGAAGAGTAGAGGGCAATAACTAATAAAGCTGCAGAAAGAATGAGGCAGCTGGGCCAAAGTGGAAATGACACTCAGCTGTGGACGTGTCTGGTGGTAAAAGTAAAGTCCAATGCTGTAAAGAACAATATTACACAGGAACCTGGAATGTCAGGTCCATGAATCAAGGTAAATTAGAAGTGGTCAAGCAGGAGATGGAAAGAGCGAATGTTGACATTTTAGGAATCAATGAACTAAAATACATGGGAATATGTGAATTTAATTCAGATACCATTTTATCTACTACTGTGGGCAAGAATCCCTTGGAGTATATATAGAGTAGCCCTGATAGTCAACAAGAGTCTGAAATGCTGTACTTGAGTGCAATCTCAAAAATGACAGAATGATCTCAGTTCATTTCCAAGGCAAACTATTCAACATCACGATAATCCAAGTATATGCCCCAACCACTAATGCTGAAGAAGCTGAAGTTGAACAGTTCTATGAAGATGTATAAAACCTTCTAGAACTAACACCAAAAAAAAGTGTCCTTTACATCACAGGAGACTGGAATGCAAAAGTAGGAAGTCAAGAGAGACCTAGAATAGTAGGCAAATTTGGCCTTGGGGTACAAAATGAAGCAGGGCAAAGGCTAATAGAGTTTTGTCAAGAGAACACGCTGATAATAGCAAGCACCCTCTTCTAACAACACAAGAGAAGACTCTACACATGGACATCACCAGATGGTCAACACCGAATCAGACTGATTATATTCTTTGCAGTCATAGATGGAGAAGCTTTATACAGTCAGCAAAAACAAGACCGGGAGTTGCTGTGGCTCAGATCATGAACTCCTTATTGCAAAATTCAGACTTAAATGGAAGAAAGTAGGGAAAACCACTAGGCCATTCAGGTGTGACCTAAATCAAATCCCTTATGATTATACAGTGGAAGTGATGAATAGATTCAAGAGATTAGGTCTGGCAGACTGAGTGCCTGACAGAAAAACTATGGACTGAGGTTCATAACACGATACAGGAGGCAGTGACCAAAACCATCCCAAAGAAAAAGAAATGCAAGGAGGCAAAGTGGTTGTCTATGGAGGCCTTACAAATAGCTAAGAGAAGAAGAGAAGCAAAAGACACGGAGGAAAGGAAAGATATACCCATCTGAATGCAGAGTTCCAAAGAATAGCAAGGAGAGATAAGAAAGCCTTCTTCAGTGAACAATGCAAAGACATAGAGGAAAGCAATAGAATGGGAAAGACTAGAGATCTCTTCAAGAAAATTGCAGACACCAAGGGAACATTTCATGCAAGGATGGGCACCATAAAAGACAGAAACAGCAAGGACCTAACAGAAGAAGAGGAAATTAAGTATATAAGAATACACAGAAGAACTGTACAAAAAAGATCTTAATGACCCAGAAAACCACCATGGTGTGGTCACTCACCTAGAGCTAGACGTCCTGGAGTGTGAAGTCAAATGGGCCTTAGGAAGCATTACCATGAACAAAGCTAGTAGATGTAATAGAACTCCAGCTGAGCTCTTTCAAATTCTAAAAGGTAATGCTGTTGAAGTGCTGCACTCAGTATGTCAGCAAATTTGGAAAACTCAGCAATGGCCACAGGACTGGAAAAGGTCAGTTTTCATTCCAGTCCCAAATAAGGGCAATGGTAGTGTTCAAACTACCGCACAATTACATTCATTTCACATGCTAGCAAAGTAATGCTCAAAATCCTTCGAGCTAGGCTTCAACAGTACATGAACCAAGAACTTCCAGATGTACAAGCTGGATCTAGAAAAGGCCAAAGAACCAGAGATTAAATTGCCAACATCTGTTGGATCATAGAGAAAGCAAGGGATTTCAAAAACACATCTTCTGCTTCCTTGACTACGCTAAAGCCTTTGACTGGATCACAACAAACTGTGGAAAATTCTTAAAGAGATGGGAATACCAGATTACCTTACCTGTATGCAGGTCAAGAAGCAACAGTTAGAACTGGACATGGAACAACAGACTGGTTCAAAATTGGGAAAGGAGTACATCAAGGCTGCATATTGTCACCCTGCTTATTTAACTTACATGCAGAGTACATCATGCAAAATGCTGGGCTGGATGAATCACAAGCTGGAATCAAGATTGCTGGGAGAAATAACAACCCCAGATATGCAGATGATACCACTCTAATGGCAGAAAGTAAAGAGGAAGTAAATAGCCTCTTGATGAGGGTGAAAGAGCAGAGTGAAAAAGCTGGCTTAAAACTTAACATTCAAAAATCTAAGATCATGGCATCTGGTCCCATCACTTCATGGCAAACAGATGGGGAAACAATGGAAACAGTGACAGACTTTATTTTCTTGGGCTCCAAAATCACTGAGGACAGTGATTGCAGCCATAAAATTAAAAGACGCTGGGTCCTTGGAAGAAAAGCTGTGACAAACCTAGACAGCATATTAAAAAGCAGAAACATCACTTTGCTGACAAGGGTTTATGTGGTCAAAGTGATGGTTTTTCCAGTAGTCAGGTACCAGCATGAGAGCTGGACCATAAAGAAGGCTGAGCACCGAAGAATTGATGCTTTTGAACTGTGGCACTGGAGAAGACTCGTGAGAGTCCCTTGGACTGCAAAGAGATCCAACCAGTCCATCCTAAAGGAAATCAGTCTTGAATATTCACTGGAAGGAGCTGAAGCTCCAATACTTTGGCCAACTGATGGGAAGAGCTGACTCACTGGAAAAGACCCTGATGCTGGGAAAGATTGAAGGCAAAAGGAGAAGAGGGTGCCAGAGGATGCGGTCACTGACTCCATGAACCTAGGTTTGAGAAAATTCCGGGAAGCAGTGAAGGATAAGGGAAGCCTGGCGGGCTGCAGTCCCTGGGGTCGCAGAGGCAGACACCGCTGAGGGACTGAACGACAGCACAGCATTCTCCCCGAGTCTGCCAAAGCCGCTGCTCCGCGGAGCACACAGCGAGCAACTGGGTGTAAGGAAGAGCTTCATCTTGGAAGCAAAGCACTTGGATCCAAGTCTCCACTACACATTTATGAGCCATGTGAATCTGGGCAAGTCACACTCTAAGACTGTTTCTGGGTCTAAAAGGTGGGGGTTATAATCATACCTCTATATACACCGAGACCCTTAAGGCTGTCATCTGCCATCCCTTTTCCCGGACTCTGTCCTGATGAGAGGACATTTTTGGCCATCAGAGATGTTTCTCACAATATTTTCTACAATAGTGAAAAACAAGGAGAAACCTAAATAACTAAAATTAAGGAAACATTTTAGAGTAAGGAAGAATAGATCCATTGCATTAAATATTAAGCAGCCGTCTAAAATCCTGTTTAAGGAGAAGATTTAAGAATATGGAGTTGGGGCTTCCCTGGTGGCTCAGTGGTAAAAAAAAATACTCACTTACCAATGCAGAAGACATGGGTTCAATCCCACATCCAGTCCCACAAGCCACGGGACTAGCAACTGTGCTCTGAATCAAGAGAAGCCACTGCAGTGGGAAGCCTGAGCACTGCAGCTAGAGGAAGCCTGCACAGCAATGAAGACCCAGCACAGTCAAAAATAAAAGCAAGTAAATACATGTATCTTTTTTTAATGAATATGGAGGGGGGCTTCCCTAGTGGTCCAGTGGTTAAGATCCCACCTTTCAAGGCAGGGGACAAAGATTCAATCCCTGGTCTGGGAACTCAGATCATACTACTAGGCCAGCTCATCACAACCACACACAGAGCCCAAGTGCTCCGGAGCCCACCTGCCACAGCTAGAGAAAACCCACATGCTACAACTGAGACCCAACGCAGCCAAAAATTAAAATAGGTAAATGAAAAAAATATATATATATATATATACACACATTACACAAAATCTCTGCCCTGGTTGACCCACAGGGACACTGAGAATCAAATGAGACAACAATTGATAATGCAGTATATAACTATGAGGTATTATTATATAATTATTGTCAAATAGCATTGAGAAAATCCAGGTCAGGTCTCATTCCCTGCTTTGGCAGCCTGCCCTAATTCTGCAACATAATGTTTCCTAGAATGGCCAGCTTCTATCTGAACAGTCTCTCTTAGTAGGAAGACTTCATTCTGACTCTGATTAAAAATATGAACCCAAGAAGCAAAGAATATGCATTTCCTATTTCTGCTGTGACCCTTGAGAAAGAGGAAGAAGAGGATGATTTTTTTAAACGTTTCTGGGGCAAACTACTTAAAAGTTGAGGTGTAAAGGGCAGAAGGTTCTTTTAAGATCAAATCTGAGTTTGAATCCCAGCTTTGCCATGTATTGGTGGGGGGAGTGCGGGAGAGGACCTTGAACAAGTCAAAACCAATTCCTTTTAGCTTCAATTTCCAAGTATTTGAAAATTACTTTCATAGTATTCATCTCCTAAGGTGATCGGAGGATTAAATGATATAATGAATGAAAAGTGCCTGGTAGAGTTTCTGGTACACAGCGGACTCTCATTAGTCACATTGCTAATTGTGGAGGACATGCCCTGGGTGTGGATAGGACCTGTGATGTGCTTGTAACCAGTAGAGCTAAAAATGTGATTAGAGTTACAATTGTGTACATGTTTCCACTCTGAAAGCACATGCTAGAGAGATTCACTCTCTGTTACTGGCTTGGAAAAAATAAGCTGCCGTATTGTGAGAAGGCAACTTGCAGGACCGTAGTTCCCCCAACCAGGGGCTGAACCTAGGTCCCGGCAGTAAAAGTACCAAGTCCTAACCACTGGCCCCCCAGGGAATTCCCTCTGAGACAGCTTATGGGGAAAGTCACACACTGAGGACTTGTGGGCCACCTCTAGTGAAGAGGAGCTCCATGGAGGGACGTTCAAGAGGGAGGGGACATAAATATGCCTACGGCTGATTCATGTTGATGTATGGCAGAAACCAACATAATACTGTAAAGCGATTATCCTCCAATTAAAAATAAAAATTAATTTTGATAGAAAGAAAAAGAGTAGCCCCAGTTTACAGCCAACAAGAAAACAGAAACCTGAATCATGCAGTCAAAAGGAAATGAATTTTACCAACCACCTGAATGATCTTGGAAATTAATTCTTTCCTAATGGAGTCTGCAGGTGAGACTATGCAGATCAACTACCATGTTGATTACTGATCGATGAGATCCTGAACAACACAGGACTACGAGACAATAAATGTATTGTTTTAAACCTCTAGAGTTGTGGTAGTTCGATACACAGCAATACAAAGCCAATACAGAATATAAAGTAGGTAACTAACCCTTGTCTTTTGCCTGCTGCTTGGAATGAGCAAGCTCACCTTCATTTCACCAATGTTTATAGAGTGCCCACTATTCTGTTGGGGCCAAATGAAAGAAAAGAAGACAGAGCCCACCTTTGAGGGGCTAAAGGTCAGTGGAGGAGACAGGAAAGCAAAAAATTAAAAGCAGTAAGTGGTGAAGACTTTGCCTTCCAATACAGGGGGTGGGGGTTCAATCTCTGATCAGGGAGCTAGGATACCACTTGCCTAACCACCGGAAAAAAAAAAAAAAAAAACATAAAACTGAAGTGATATTTTAACAAATTCAACAAAGATTTCAAAAATGGCCCACATCAAAAGAATTAAAAAAAGAAAAAACAAGAAATGAGTGTTATGATTGAGATAGCAGAGCTTCACATTTCAGCTAGATCATGAAGAATCTGGCTGAATTAGAAATTAGCCAGGCAGGAGAGAAGGAAAGGTATTTCAGGCTGATGGACTGGCACATGTAAAAGCACAGGAATGAGGGGATACAAACTTCATCTCACGAAAACTAAGTGGTTGGTACAGGAAATTTTCCCTGGACAGAAGCATTCTAGGGGAATTAGAATATGACATCAGCAAGCCAGTGAGTCTTTCTCTCAGAGGCTAACGTATGAACAGTGGACGAAAGCCTGTCTTCGAAGGCAATTCTGCTGCTGCTGCTGCTAAGTCGCTTCAGTCGTGTCCGACTGTGGGACCCCAGAGACAGCAGCCCACCAGGCTCCGCCGTTCCTGGGATTCTCCAGGCAAGAACACTGGAGTGGGTTGCCATTTCCTTCTCCAATGCATGAAAGTGAAGTCGCTCATTTGTGTCCAACTCCTAGCGACCCCACAGACTGCAGCCTACCAGGCTCCTCTGTCCATGGGATTTGCCAGGCAAGAATACTGGAGCGGGTTGCCATTGCCTTCTCTCGACGGCATTAGGAAGCTGGAATTCTATAAGCTGGGAGCTTCCCTCAGTCACTTTCCCATGGACACACAGGGAAAGATAGTTGATAGTCGGAGAGAATGAACTCCAAATATATCGGAAGGGAGCAGAGTCGAATTACGGAAAGAGAGAGGGAGACAGAGAGGACATCATTTGGTCTTGATCAATGCTGTTCAATAGAAATACAATGTAAGCCATAAATACAAGCTGTGCTGTGCTTAGTCGTGTCGGACTCTTTGTGACCCCATGGACTGCAGCATGCCAGACTCCTCTGTCCATGGAATTTTCCAGACAAGAATACTGGAGTGGGCAGCCATTTCCTACTCCAAAATACAAGCTGCCATACGCAATCTTCAGTTCCTAGCATCCATGTTAGGAAAAGTAAAAGGAAGCAAAGGAAATGAATTTCCATGCTATGTTATATTTAATTCAATATTTCCAAAATTTTACTTCAATGTGTCATCAATATATAAGATCATTAATGAGATGGGGTTTTTTTTATGCTCTTTGAAAGCCAGCTTGTACTTCATATCCCATTTCAATTCGGATAACCATATTTTGAAGTGTTTGCCAGTCACATGTGGCTAGTGGCAGCTTTGTAGACCACACCACTCTAGATCCATTCCTACTGAAGCCAGCTCTTGTCCTGTGTTTCCTTCAGTTACGTTCAGTTCAGTCCCTCAGTCATGAATTGCAGCACACCAGGCCTCCCTGTCCATCACCAACTCCCAGAGTTCACCCAAACTCATGTGCATTGAGTCAGTGATGCCATCCAGCCATCTCATCCTCTGTCATCCCATTCTCCTCCTGCCCCAAATCCCTCCCAGCATCAGGGTCCTTTCCAATGAGTAAACTCTTCGCATGAGGTGGCCAAAGTATTGGAGTTTCAGCTTCAGCATCAGTCCTTCCAATTAACACCCAGGGCTGATCTCCTTTAGGATGGACTGGTTGGATCTCCTTGCAGTCCAAGGGACTCTCAAGAGTCTTCTCCAACACCACAGTTCAAAAGCATCAATTCTTCAGCTCTCAGCTTTCTTCACAGTCCAACTCTCACATCCATACATGACCACTGGAAAAACCATAGCCTTGACTAGACAGACCTCTGTTGGCAAAGTAATATCTCTTCTTTTTAATATGCTATCTAGGTTGGTCATAACTTTCCTTCCAAGGAGTAAGTATCTTTTAATTTCATGGCTGCAGTCACCACCTGCAGTGATTTTGGAGCCCCCCAAAATAAAGTCTGACACTATTTCCACTGTTTCCTCATCTATTTCCCATGAAGTGATGGGACCAGATGCCATGATCTTTGTTTTCTGAATGTTGAGCTTTAAGCCAACTTTTTCACTCTCCTCTTTCACTTTCAACAAGAGGCTTTTTAGTTCCTCTTCACTTTCTGCCATAAGTGGTGTCATCTGCATATCTGAGGTTATTGATATTTCTCCCGGCAATCTTGATTCCAGCTTGTGCTTCTTCCAGCCCAGCGTTTCTCATGATGTATTCTGCATATAAGTTCAATAAGCAGGGTGATAACATGCAGCCTTGATGTACTCCTTTTCCTATTTGGAACCAGTCTATTATTCCATGTCCAGTTCTAACTGTTGCTTCCTGACCTGCACAAAGGTTTCTCAAGAGGCAGGTCAGGTGGTCTGGTATTCCCATCTCTTTCAGAATTTTCCACAGTTTATTGTGATTCACACAGTCAAAGGCTTTGGCATAGTCAATAAAGCACAAATAGATGTTTTTCTGGAACTCTCTTGCTTTTTCGATGATCCAGCAGATGTTGGCAATTTGATCTCTGGTTCCTCTGCCTTTTCTAAAACCGGCTTGAACATCTGGAAGTTCATGGTTCATGTATTGCTGAAGCCTGGCTTGGAGAATTTTGAGCATTACTTTACTAGCGTGTGGGATGAGTGCAATTGTGCGGTAGTTTGAGCATTCTTTGGCATTGCCTTTCTTTGGGATTGGAATGAAAACTGACTTTTTCCAGTCCTGTGGCCACTGCTGCTTTCCAAATTTGCTGGCATATTGAGTGCAGCCCTTTCAGAGCATCATCTTTCAGGATTTGAAAGAGCTCAACTGGAATTCCATCACCTCCACTAGCTTTGTTCGTAGTGATGCATTCTAAGGCCCACTTGACTTCACATTCCAGGATGTCTGGATCTAGGTGAGTGATCACACCATCGTGATTATCTGGGTCGTGAAGATCTTTTTTGTACAGTTCTTCTGTGTATTTTTGCCACCTCTTCTTAATATCTTCTGCTTCAGTTAGGTCTATACCATTTCTGTCCTTTATCGAGCCCATCTTTGCATGAAATGTTCCCTTGGTATCTCTAATTTTCTTGAAGAGATCTCTAGTCTTTCCCATTCTGTTGTTTTCCTGTTTTTTTAGATTCTATATTTGTCTATTTGGCATCAATTAGACAGCTTAAGTTGTTTATATCTCCTCTAAGATCCAGAGCTCATACTCTGAAATCACCTCCTTTAACTAACTCATACACACCAAGCCATTGTTTCCCCAACCCAGATCAACACAGGGCCAAAAATCAGACATCTAGGAACAGCTGCTGTGCCCCAAAGCCCAGAAGAATCATTCAAACTAGCCAGTCCTAAGCTGTTTACTCTACCCCGCCTTACCTTTTCTGCAAAAGCCCCAATCAGGGCTGTGGTTCACCTCTTCCTGCCTCCTGGCAAAGCTCGTGCTTCCTTAGGTGCCCTGCATGGCAAGAGCCTTTGCTCTCGGGAAGTGTAAGTAATAAACTCTTTCAAAGACACTGACCTCTCCATGTCATCACTCAGTCATGCCAATAGATTAAAATCCCCCAGATATAACGGAGATAGTTTTATCCCCTGAATGTCCTAGGAAATAATGGATTCCTTTTTTGACCTAAACTAGTTTGAGATGACTTTTTGTCACTTACAAATCTAAAGAATTCAAACTAACATCTACAAATTCCCAGGCCTTATCCCAAACTTCAGAAACTATATCTTAAATATGATCATTCTGTGACTCCCCTGATGGTCCGGTGGTTAAGACTATGCATGCTCTTAATGCAAGGGGCATCGGTTCTATCTCTGATCGGGGAACTAGGATCCACATGCTGCATGGCACCACCAAAAAGTAAAAAAAAAAAATTTTTAAGACTGTTCTTTCATAGTCAACTACGGACAGGCCCATGCATCGACTGGAGCTTGAGAATGCTTGCTTTGGGCCAAAAGGCCATAGCAAGTTCTTAAGTAGATGGAATGATCAGATTTGGGTTTTAGGACAATCACTATGACGGGCTTCCTTGGTAGCTCAGTCGGTGAAGAATCTGCCTGCAATGCAGAAAATGCAGGTTCAATCCTTGAGTCAGGAAGATCCCCTGGAGAAGATGTCAACCCACTCCAGTATTCTTGCCTGGGAAATCCCATGGATGGAGGATCCTGGAGGGCTGCAGTCCATAGGGTTGCCAGGAGTCAGACACGACTTAGCAACCAAACCACCTACGATGGTTTGGAAGACGGACCAGGAGGGTAAGAGAGGAGAGAGGGGCCACTTCCAGGCCCAGAGGGGCTACACACAACTTTGTGGTGCGGATTCCCCAAACTCTGTGCCATTCTCAGGCCACTGGGTGTAAAAGGAAAAGGAAGCGATGTGGGCATTTGCTGACGCCGAGAGCTCCCTTTGTGCTGCTTGCCCCGGAGGGCGTATTTTTGGGAAGGGGTGTGTTCTGAAAGTAGGGAGGAAGTCGCCACCCCATTGGAAAGAATCTGCCACCCTGCCTTCCAGCTGAAATATCAGATAGAGTCTGTCCTTCTCCATGGGCAGCAGGGAATGGAATGGCCAAAGGCTTTTTTCTTCTCTTTTTTTTTTTTTTTTTTGAGGGATTATATGAAAGAACATGATGTCTTAGGTTCACAAAGGGAAAAAAGATAAGGGAAAAGTGGCAAGTTAGAAAGTCTATTGTGTACGTTATCTCTGTTATTTTAGATTAAGAAAAAGTAAATATGGCAGACTGGGCTCACAGTTGATGCCAGTCTGCTCCAAAATCATTGCTTTTTATTTTACCTCTGGTTTTGCATGTTGGCAGAGGGTTTTCCCTGGGCCTTTTCTGGCGCTCAGCACTGCGCTGCCTCGCTAAGGAAGACAATAGGAGGCCCACCAAGTCAAGCAAGAGAGTGGTGGGGGAAACAAAGATCCCCCAGAGCACTGAACGGAGCTCCCTGTGCTGCACAGCGGCTCCCCACCAGCTCGCTGTTCTATGCGTGGTAGTGTATGTATGTCAAAGCTACTCTCCCAGTTCGTCCCACCCTCCCCTACCCCGACCGTTCTCTACCCTGCCCTGCAAGCAGGTTCATCTGAACCATTTTTCTAGACTCCACATGTGCCCTGTGATGACCTAGAGGGGTGGGGTGGGGGGTGGGAGGAGGTCCGAAAGGGAAGAGACTTATGTATACAAATAGCTGATTCACTTTGTTGCACAGCAGAAGCTAACACAGCATTGTAAAGCAATTATACTCCAATAGAAAATAGAAGTAATACTTGCAGTTGGGCTGATCAGCAGCCTTAGTTGTGAATTTTTCTTCAAAAATAACAAAAGAAAAAGATCTCCCAAAACTCTTGAGAAGTTAGAAATCTTCTGCATGTAGGTACTACTGTATTTAAAAACACATTCTTTTCTGGTTGGAATATAAAAAGCAAGAGTGGCCTTAGAATGCCGGAGATTCAAATGGAAAAACAATGGAGAGGTTGGGCGTATCCAGGGAGGGCAGCAAGCTGACTTCCAAGAAGCCTCATGCCTCTGGCGCGTGGGTCGCAAGCCAAGGCTGTCCTCCGCCTTGTCGTTCTGAATCCAGAGCTTGTCAGCTTTCGCTTCAGCCCTTAGGGTCAAACGTACTTTAGCTAAGTTTGTAAGACTGATGGATAAAAGTAAAACACCAATTTATTCAACAGTACACTATGTTTTTTTTTTCAATATTTATTTATTTACTTTTATTTTTGGTTGTGCAGGGTCTTCGTTGCTGCACACGGGCTTTCTCTAGTTGCAAATAACAGGGACTTCTCTCGTTGCAGAGCGCAGGCTCTAGGCGTGTGGGCTCAGTAGTTGGGGCTCATGGGCTGAAGGCGTCTGAGCTTCAGTAGTTGATAAGTTGCTCTGCAGCATGTGGGGTCTTCCCAGACCTGGGGTCGAACCCATGTCCCCTGCATTGGCAGGCAGATTCTTAACCACTAGAGCACCAGGGATGCCCGTAAGTAGACTAAATAGTAGGCTCTGGCTAGCTGAGCTAAGACTCAAACACAGTATAACAGAACTCTCCAAAACATACTCACAATAGTAATAATCAAAGGTAACAATTATCCAATACCTACTATGTGCTAGCCACTAGGCAAGCTGCTTTATATGAATTTTCTCACTTAGTCTGAAACAGGTACTGTTTGTTTGACCACACCACGCAGGTTGTGGGATCTTAGTTCTTCAACCAGGGCAAGGAAAGCACCAAGTCCTAGCCCCTGGGCCACCAGGGAATTCCCTGAAATAGGTACTTTCATTATCTCCATATTTCAGAGGAAATTGAGGCACAAGGAGGTTAAGTAACATGCCCAAGGTCATATGTCGACCTCCCATCTGGCCCTTGAACTGGAATTGAACAGGACAGAAAGGAGACAGAAAACTTGAATGGGAGACTCTGTGAGCTCAAGCATCACTGCTCTGGGGCGTGGCCGGCACACTCTGCGCCTGAGTATCTCCACCCAGACCCAGCCCTGCTCCCCACCCCGATGACCGGCGGTGATAGAAGCCTGGGGAGAAGGCCCCGGCACACACGTGGGTATTCTCACATTCAGACCCTCTAACCTTGGCCACCAACTAGCCTCACCAGCGGCGGATTTAGCCAAATGGAAGCCAGGGTCAAAGAGGAAGGAGAGGCAGACGGCAGAGGCAGGCTGGTCTGAGAGTGTGAGTGAAGTCCTTCTCTGGGGCTGTTTGGGACTACTTTAGTGGGGGAGGCTCAGTTCCTACTTTAGGGTGTAGCCAGTATACTGTGAGCACACATAAATGACTCCATTTGCATATGCCCATTCTAGAAGCCAGGTGACGGGGCTGACACACAACAATAAGAAATTTCCACGGGGACCCAAATGCCCATGTCAGCAGGGCCAGGGTGTTTGCGTCCTGAAGGTGGACCCACTGGGGATATGAAATCGTCATCCACTCGAGCATCACTTCCTCAGAGATGCCTCCTTCCTCCCCGTCTTCAGGTGCCATCTTGCTGTAATAGACACACACCACCCTCCTCTTGTGTTTTCAGCGCTTACCAAATTGAAGTTGAATAAACCTGTGGACCGCCTCTCTTTGCTGGACTGTCAGTCACCTGAGGATAGAAGCCCATATCTGTTGGCTCTTCTGCTTCACCCTGGCATCTCCTGATGTCAGAGCACAGTGAACATTCAATAAATAACACTTCTCCCCTCTTGAGCACAGCCAAGCTTCTCAGGTCACCTTTCTCCTTCGCCACCCTTTCACTCTTCCGCCTGCAGGGGACCCCGCATCATTCTGCAGCTTCCACATGGCCAAATCCACTTGACACTCTCAGTCTTGACCTACTAGATCTAACGTAGGCACTGGGTGTACTTTATCTCTCTGACTCAGTTCCTGCGAATGTAAAATGGGGTTAATAACAGAAACCACCTCAAACGCTTGTTTTAAGGATTCAGTGATGTAATGTGCGGGCTCCCAGGTTGTGTTCATGGTTAAGAACCCGCCTGCCAATGCAGGAGACGTCAGAGACACTGGTTTGATCCCTGGGTGGGGAAGACCCCCTGGAGGAGGGTGTGGCAACCCACTCCAGTATTCTTGCCTGGAGCATCCCATGGACAGAGACGGGCTACAGCCCATGGGGTCGCAGAGTTGCACACGACTGAAGAAACTTAGCACAAAGCGACGTATGCTTAGCACAGCACAGGCACAGAGGAGGGACTCAGTGAGTAGGCCACCTGGTAGCTCCTTACCCGCTTGCCCAAGGAATTTGAAGGAGTTCATAAATATTCAAGTTCAGGGGAAATCTTGACCTAGTGTATGGCAATAAGACGTACATACTCAGACATTCTGAAAATGGGAAAGCCTCTCTAGGGCCATCTTACGCGACTACCTGTTATGAGGATTAAGTTAAATGAGTTAATATCTGTAAATGTTTAGCACCAGGTCCAGTACATAGTAAGCACCACGTCAATATGGGCAAGTGTAATTATTACGATCATCATACCCATGAGGTTGGTATTAGTTATCTGTCCTTATAAGGGCTTCCGTGGTGGCTCAGATGACAAAGAATCTGCCTGCAATGCAGGAGACCTGGGTTTGATCCCTGGGTCAGGAAGATCCTCTGGAGAAGAGAATGGCTACCCATTCAAGTATTCTTGCCTGGAGATTTCCATGGACAGAGAAGCCTGGAAGTCTACACAGTCCATGGGGTCGGAGAGAGTCAGACACGACTGAGCCACTAACACAGAGGCTATGAGCAGTTCCATGTAAAACATTACCATGTGACTCTGTCTCCCTTCCCTGAGAGACTTCCTGTGTACAAGGTAACTGGCAGTTTCACCGCGCCCATCTGCGCAGTTTTAGTGAAGCTGGGAATTGCCAGCATGTTAAAGGGGACATGTGCCACCCTGCAGCTGAACAAGGAAGCACGATCACACTTTTTATTTGAGGATTTCTAACTGTGCAGGCCTCTTTCCAAAAGTTCTCTGTAGAATTTTCAGGACAAAAATAGGTGTGAACTGTGCACCCTTTAGAAAGGAATGAGTTGGCCACAGTAGCGCTAAGATTGGTATTGTTCAGAGAATGAAATTCCTGTTCACTGATGTTGTTTTGGGTTGGGCTGACCTTATGAACTGGATTTCTTTTCAGATGGGTGTATTTTTCCTTATTGCAAATTTCCTTCAATTCATCAGCAGAAAGTCTAGCTACTTTGCTGGGAGCTTGTGACCCTGGTTTGGATGGCTTCTGTACTCGCCTTTCGACAAATGTGGATTTATTTACTTTTATTTTTTTCTAGTTTCTGCCTGGCGCTTCCCGCTTCCCTCCGGGTTGCCATCCTTAGCCTTCTGTCACCACTCTCTGTTTTCATCCCCTGTGAATCACTTCCTTTGGGTCACTTGAGTTTTTCCTCCTGCAAGAGAATCTCATCTTTTTCAACAACCAACTTAAAAAAGACATTTTCTTCCTATATCCCTGCTTTTCCTTTCATTCACTGACCCAAGGCTGTAATTCATATATCAATGGTCATATTTATCCATACTGTAGGCAATGCCATGATGCTGAAAGGGGTGTTGACTTTTTTAACATAATCCATACCAAACAGTGGCAGTCCTAAATCCTATCAAGGTTTGTTGCCTGAAAACTCATTGTCTCTGAATTTTCCTACCCACAAATGTTTATTTTCTTATTAATCTGCAACCTATTTTCTTTCAAGAAGACTTTAAGGCTGCTTATAAAAATGCAAACACTATGTAAGTGTTAAGTCACCCACTCGTGTTCAACTCTTTGAGACGCTATGGACTGTAGCCCACCAGGTTCCTCTGTCCATAGTGTTCTCCAGGCAAGAATACTGGAGTGGGTGACCATTCCCTTCTGCAGGGGATCTTCCTGACCCAGGGATCGAACCTGGGTCTCCTGCGTTGCAGGCAAATTCTTTACTATCTGAGCCACCAAGAAAGCAAACACTTATAGGAGTATCAAATAAATTTGAAATAAGAAACATGAGGGAAAGCAAAGGTATAATTAAGATGCAAGACATGGAGTCTTTGCTATCAACGATACAAAAGTTGGCTCAGAGCCTCCTGGTATTCAACACAAGAGAGAAAAATGATGAATTACAAAATACACAGGGTCCCAGAAGGATCAACACACCAACTGCATAGGCACAGCATAACTGTTCTAAAACTTCAGAGTATCCCATGGACCATTCCAAAGGAATTTAGTGGAGAGTATCCTAATAACATCTTTCTCAAAGCATAGTGAAGGATGGCCTGGATCCTCCTTACAACACCAAAGCCCAAGACAGAAGCACCGATATTTCTACCCAAGTCTACAAAACTGGAGTAACCTCCTCTGACACCACCCAGGAGTGAAGGATGGATGCAATGACCTCCAGGAGGGCCTGAGAGAAGAGAAATGAATACCTGGTGCTGGCCCTCAGGCTTTTGGGACACTGTAAAATGCCAAAGAGGATGAGATGGTTAGGCAGCACGGTTGACTCAATGTACATGAATTTGAGCAAACTTGGGGAGATAGTGGAGGACAGAGGAGCCTGGTGTGCTGCCGTCCATGGGGTTGCAAAGAGCTGGACACGACTTAGTGACTGAACAACAACAAAAGTGTCAAAGACTACTCAGTAGCTAAGGCTCAGATCCAATCTATTATTGGGGCTGTGATGACCACAGAACCTTTTGTTTCATTAAACTCAGTCATCTGAATTCCATAGCCAGGACTTTCCAGGTGATCCAAAAGTTAAGAATCCACCTTCCAATGCAGGAGGCACAGGTTCAATCCCTGGCCTGGGAAGACTGCACACACCAAGGGACAACTAGGTCTGCGCGCCACAACTATTGAACCCTAAAGCCAGGCTCTGCAATGAGCGGCCACTGCAGTGAGAAGCCTGAGCGCTGCAAGTAGAGAAAGCCTGTGGGGAGAGACCCAGCACAGTCAGAAAAATAAGCAGGTAAATTTAAAAGGAAACGAAATTCAATAGCCACCCCCCACGCATGGCTTTTGGGGGGCCCTTTTGTTCCCACAGAAGAAGAATGGGAAAGGAGGTGGTCAGCCTTGAGAAAGGCTGGGGGGCAGCCCCAGGCAGGGGTGTGAGAGAGGGCCTCACTCACACGGGGCCAGATGAACTTCCGCAGGTTCTTGGGCCCACACTGACTTTCTTTACTGGTTTTTAGTTTTTATGAAATTCAGTTGAATCCACTGTGCATGCCACATTGCCTGGCAAAGATGGCAGTATTAGCCCTGAAATTTGGTTTATTCACTATCAAAGTTTGCACAGTATCTTTCCCCTAAAACCTGATGTAGCTCTTTCCTATCAGGCCCATTGGTTTAAATCTCATGACATAACCCAGGAGATGGACAAATTATTTTCAGTTGGAAAAAAAAATTTTTTTAATTTATATCAATAAAATTCAGCTTTTGTGGCCATTTTTTAATTATTGTTAGTGTGAAGTTATAGCGTTTTCACTTTGAACCTCAAAGAAATCAGCATGTAATTGGCACATGATTTTCATAATTGTCCTGTGGGGTGTACGAGAACCCAAATTCATTCAAGAAAGCATGGCTCGTATGTGTCTGTAGATTAGGAGAAGATGGAGAAGGGGACAGGGTAGGGACAAGAATGAAAACACAGAAACAGTGACAAATCATCATCAAAAATTGAAAATCCCTCAAAATGAAGGATGAGAATAGCTTTCTCTGAACAACCACTCAGTCTGCACAGATTATCATCACCAGCAGGCATCCTGCATTTACCAAAAAAAGGAAAGAGCAAGGATTTTTTTCTAACTTCTTGTTAGTAGATTAATGGCTAACTTAACCTCCACTATAGTAATTCAACATAATCTAGAGTTGATAGAAATGCTTCTGTACAGGCTAGGGTTTATTAGTACATTTAATATTTTTTTATGAAAAGATTTTTTAAAGTATGTGTTACCAAACTTAGAAATTGAAAAAAAAATTTTTTTAAGACTTTCAAAACTATATGTTACTAAAAATAACACTGACCCTTGGTATTTGTCTGAGGAAGAATCTCTGGAGAGAAAAAGATTTCATCCCTTGGAGATAAATGGGGCCAACTCATCTGCAGTCTTTGGTTTAATTAGCTAAACTTTTCCAGATGGAAAGCATGCAAAGCAAGGGAATAGTTCTGAGCCCCCTGGAATTGTTTAAAAAAAAAAAAAAAAGCGTAACAATATGTTACATGTAAAAGAAAATATGTGTCTTTTATCTTTGCCTTTAAAAGGCAAACCAGGAAGTACTTGGCAGCATTATGGTTTTCGATTTGATGACTGAAAAGGAAATGCTCTAATTTTATTCGATATTGAACAAACAAACACTGAGTGTTTAACTTTTCTCCGGTGCTAAGCCCTGGGGAAGGAGAAGTCAGACAAGACCCCTGTACTTATGGAACCTATAATTCAACTGTTAACAGAGGTTGCACTCTCGGTGCCTGGCACATCGTAGGGGCTGGATGACTCTTCGTTGCATGAGTGAGTGACGGATAGAGACACTTGAATAAGGAGTTGCAGTAATAAAGTTCTGAACAAATGACTGTGGTTGGAGGGGAGTGTAGGGGCCTCAAGCTGTCAGAGGCTACACAAAGACCATTTCTTAGGTAGGAGCACAAAAGACTTCCAGACCCAGAAAACAGCATGTGTAAAGGCCAGCAGAGAAAAAAGAGTGCCATGTATTCAGGGAACAGCCAATGTGCCTGGAGTTACAGAACATGGGGATACACGGGGATACAGAACATTCCTGGAAGATAGTGAGGCCCATGAGATGGATTAGGTCTCATTTGAAAAGGACCCTGAAAGCCTAAGTTTGGACTTGATCCTTTAGTATGTGTTTTAGAAAGATAGTGAGAGACACCAGACAGAGCCTGCACAGAAGGGGGAAAGGAAGTAACAGATACCAACGGTTACACGCCCTGTTTAGGACCAGCACTAGGATAGATCCTCCACATAGTTACATTAAATCTCATTCAATCCTTGCAACACACCCAGTGCGTACGAAATATCGTCCCCCAGTTTCCAAGGGGGAGACTCAGGGAGGTTAAGCGACTTTCTCCAAATTACACAGCTAATAAAAGATGGAACTAGGATTTGAAACCAGGGTTCTAAAAATCTTGGTGGAGAATAAAATAAATACCATCGGACTCATACAAATTAGAAAAAAAATACACAGTGGAAGCTTGGAGAAAGTTTAGTGAATATGAAGAAAGACAGAATGCAGGGGAGAGACAAGAAAAGCATGACTCTACCAAAGGATATTTACAGTAAGGGAGATACAGCACAGGAAGTGGGAAGATGATCATAGAAAAACCACAACATGTGTTTTTAAAATGCAAAGCCCCAGGGAGGAGAAAGCAAACCAGACAAGAATGCCATTCACTCTGGTATTCTGTGCTCTTTACTCCTTTTCTTTTTTTTTTTTTAACTTTAAACAATTTGTTATAAGAGTAACAAAGATACAGCCCATGATCTTGCAACTCTAATGCCCTAAATCAGAAACAGATGGTGCCTAGTTTCCTAGAAACTGCAGAATTTTGAGGACAACACCCTCTACGCACTGCACCACTAATTTCAGTTCCTTCACAGATACTAATACATGACTAAATAATGTGGTTGCTGGGCATTGTATTGGAACATCTGTTTTTCTTGCTCCAGGATCTTTCTGAAGCTTTAAACTTCTTTCCATTTTTGTGGTATGTTTCTTTCTGATTTCCAGAAAAACTTCATTTTTATCATTTAAATTTTGGAAAATATCGAACAAGGCTGAAAATTTAAATCCCCCTAATCCTTCCACCCAGCAGTAACTAATGGCCCCTGTTAACATTTTGACAATAGTAGTCTAATCCTCTACCCATACAGGGGTGTGCACACTTTATAAAAATACAATGTATAGTGACTGCTTTTAACCTGTTTCTTCACTGAATTTATCACTAGCATTTATCCATATCACCAAACATTGATGATGACTGCTAGTATTCTGTCTTATTGCATAAATTAATTTATTTAAATAGATCTCTTCTCATTCAACCAATTCTACCTATTGAACTATATGTTCTACATATCAGAACTATTCTTGGCACTGGGTGCATTGTGATGAGTGAAACAGGCAGAGTCCCTGCCCTCAAGAAGGCTACAGTCCTATTATTGAAAAGTTTTATTATTAAAAAATACCACGGTGATGGAATTCCTTGGTGATCCAGCGGTTAGACTCCGTACTTTCACTGCAGAGGGGCTGGCTGGGTTCAATCCCTGCTCAGGGAACTAAGATCCCACAAGCCATGCGGCACAGCCAAAGCAAAATAGCACGGTGAAACCTGGCAAATACCACCTGCTATCTGATTAACATCATCGGTAAACATTAGGTAGACAGCTGATACCCCTGATATGATGTAACAAGAAAGGCAGCTCACATCTGTGATCTTTCTCCCAGGACTTCTTTTTTTAATCACATCTGTGATCCTTCTCCCAGGACTTTTCCTTTTTTAATAAAATCAAACCAACCCAAATCAAGACATTCTGCAAAACACCTGACTGGTGCTCCGCAAAACTAACAAGGTTATCAAAAGTCAGGAAAAATGGGAGCATCTCCCACCCTCTTAGGGAACTAGGGAGGTGTGACAACAAAATATTATGTGGTGTTCTGGACAGAATCCTGGAACAGGAAAAAGAAATAAGGTAAAAGTTGGGAAATATGGTTAAAGGATGGATTTTCGTTACTAATGCATCAATATTAGTTCATTAGTTGTGATAAATGTATTCTAGTATACTGACGTAAGTTGTTAATAGGAAAGGAAGTGGGGAGGAGGAGTATATGCGAACTCTCTGCACTACCTTGGAGAAGGAAATAGCACCCCACTCCAGTATTCTTGTCTGGAGAATCCCACGGACAGAGGAGCCTGGCAGGCTACAGTCCATGGGGTTGCAAGGGGTCAGAACATGACTTAGTGACTAAAACAACAGCTGCACTATCTGTGCAACTTCTCTGTTAAATCTAAAACTATCCTAAAATTAAAAGTTTATTAAACAAACAAACACACACTGTGATAATCATTCTTGTATCTTGAAGCACACCTCTGATTCTTCCCTTAGGATAAAGCCCCCAAAGTGAAATTGCTGAGTCAAAATGAACACATATTTTTACTTACCAGAGATTATTCTTTTTTTTTCCCCAGAGATTATTCTTTTAAAGTGCTTTTTATATGAAGATGCCTTGCCGACTTCTTAGAGATGTCTTAGCCTTATGTCTTCATTTCAGCTTTTTCCTATGTGACTGATAGGAAAAGACTGAGGGTAGGAGGAGAAGGGGGCGACAGAGGATGAGATTGCTGGATGGCATCAATGACAATGTACATGAGTTTGAGCAAACTCCAGGAGATAGTGACAGACAGGGAAGCCTGGCATGCTGCAGTCCATGGGGTTGCAAAGAGTTGTACATGACTGAGCGACTGAACAACAAGACTTCTTGAAGCTGAAATGAAACCAAAGGGATCATGAAACTCAGCTGCCCTGCTTTACTGATGAGGAAACTGGGGTCCAGAGGCCTGAAGTGACTTGCCCAAGGTCAAGTGGCAAGTGAACAGTGGGAAGTAGAACCCATTTCCCTGTTGACTCTTATCTGTGCTGGGCTGTCCTTGGGTGTGTCCAAATGAAATTAAATTTTCTGACTCATGGTGGAATTGGAGTCAACACTCAGACCTGTGTCTTTTTCTGTAAGTAAGTGTTTGCTTCCTTTGTCTTGGATGTGGTTGCTGGAAGCTGAAAGGATTTTTAAATAAAATTAAAGAACAGACTCAGACGCAACTAACAGAAGTGCTTGACTAAGTCCTTGGGCATATCAGTTTTCCTTTCTGAGCCACTGCTTCCTGATCAGGAAAAAAAAAAAATTGGAATTCCAGCACCTACTTCTTAGCGTCTGACAGGTACCTTGTAGAAATTAAGCAGCTAAGTGCGGATATATCTGCAGAAGCCAAAGAAACGTCATTTAAGGAAAAGGCATTTAAATGAGAACAAAGGGCACATTCTCTGCTAAGTGGTCTGTCATATCCCAAGAAAGTTCACTTCCTTGCCTACATAGTCTCCAGACAAGGGAAAAATCCCAGACTTGGCATGGGTAAGGATGAAGAGGGCGATGGAGAGGAAGGGAGAGAATTGTTAGACTTCTTGGCTGGAGTTCAGAAACAAATAGTT
Source organism: Bos grunniens (assembly GCF_055505025.1). Classification (NCBI taxonomy): domain Eukaryota; kingdom Metazoa; phylum Chordata; class Mammalia; order Artiodactyla; family Bovidae; genus Bos; species Bos grunniens. The sequence continues at coordinate 78,167,170 of NC_141179.1, read as the reverse complement.
CCCGAGCCTGGCATTGTTGGGGGCTGGTGTCAGGACCAGACCAAGAAGGCAGACAAGGAACTTGACCGTTCCTGACTTGGCTCCACACACCGTTGCTCAATAGAAACTGATGCGTAAGCAGGATTCTGGAGGACGCAGGAGAAGGATAAACAGGCACTGGGTGCGGTGTGGCTGCCTGTAGAAGCCCTGCCAGGCCCAAGATTACAGCCATCCATTTCTGACATTTAATTTCCAGACATTCTTGCAGGATTTGGGTGATGACAAAAGCTAGTTAAAACAATACTCAAGTCTGGGATTTAGAAAAGCACTGGCCTCTGACCTCAAACCAGGGCCTCTAATCAAAGTCCTGACCCTGACTCAAGTCAGTGAGCGTCCTTCCTTAGCGATATGGAAATAACTTATTTTATTTGCCTATAAGCGTCTGTCAGCACCTGCACCAGATTGAAACTTGGCAGGCAAAATGAGGAAGGGGTCATACTTCTTAAAATTCTATTTTTATGGTTTGAACCTTTTTACTCTTTGAAGGAATAGAACAGGAGATCGAGTTAGAGAGCTCACAGGAGGAGATGGAAGAAGAAAAAATTAAATGGATGGCAATGTCTTCTGATGGTTATTAACTGCCATCAGCATTTTGTGGTGGAAGAGGCCAAGACACGGGTAGGTTGGTTGGCACTGCCTATGATCTCAGAGCGACGGAAGAAGTGACAGCCCTGAGGTTTTAGGGAAGGACAGAATGAGAATGGAGCATCTGAAGTGGGTGCAACTTCACAAGAATCTAGATTCAAATAAGAATCTATACTTAGCAATCTGAATCTCTAGATTCTAATTGTGTGCTTTTACAGGAAAAAGCAGCTCTGGGCTTCATGTACATGCAACTAAAACTCTTTACTGGATCAGCTTTTTTAAAACAAGAATTTATTTATTTGGCTCTGTTGGGTCTTAGTTGCAGCCCCTGTGATTTTCGTTGCACCATGTGGAGTAATCTGTATGGCCCGTGGACTTCCTCGTTGTAGCACTTGGGTCCAGAGTGAACAGGTTCCAGTGGTTGTGGCCTGCAGGCTTGGCGGCTCCACGGCATGTGAGAGCTTGGTTCCCGGATCAGGGATCGAACCTTGCATTGCAAGGCGGGTCCCTAACCCCTTGACCACCAGGAAAGTCCCATTTACTGAATCAGCTTTGATCCTGGTCTTGAAGTTCAATATTAAACATATTTTACCGAGATGACTTAACTGTCCCTGTTGAGCCTGCCAAAACATCTGGTTCCTTATTGATGCCTCCAATTTCACCGTCCCTTTGAATTAGATGGTGAATTGATTATGTATCACATGTCAATCCCCGTCAACTGGTAGCAGCTGTCTGAATGACTATGTCAAAACAACAATGAGGTAGGAAAGGACTCCCCCAACTGATCAGCAAGATGAGCAAGAGAGAAGAGTGACAAGGCTCTGTGGGTTAGGGCAATGTGCGTTGCAGGACCCATACCTCTGGGAAGGGCAATTCATTAAGCTTTTATATCATCAGCGTCTCAGGCGAATTCATATCAGATCATTTCCAGTGCTGGTTTCAATAGGCACAGCACACTTCATAGAAGCAAAAGTCAGGATAGATGATTCAAGCAAGGATTTTTTTTTTCTGATTTTTGTGAATTAAATAATACATGCAAGCTCTTACAAAGATATAAAACTAACATTTAAGTAAGCATGTAATGAATCACAACATATTGAAATTTATGGGAAACATTATAGGAAAGGTGAAAAAAAATCCAAGGCATACGGTCCCCAAGGATAAATCCAAAACCCAGGAAGATTAGGTCTGGGTGGGAACTCTAGGCTTTCACAGGCCAGCAGAAGGCCCTGCTGTCTGAATCAGGGTGGTTTCCTAACTGGGTAGAAAGAAATCATGAAAAGGGAAGTGAGATGTCACCGACACACTTCGCTTATTCCACAATTTTGCTTTTAAAAGAAACTTCTCCTGCAGGGCTCTGCTCTGGGGGTTTCCTGGGGAGAATTTCAAAATTCTAGACAGCATGTTGGGGCAATTATTAAGAACTTACAATGTCAGCCTGGCTTCCCCATGAGCTACCAAGCATACAGAGATGTCTGCTGTGTTTCAACAAGGCCCATGCATATTAAGTTTCTCTACACTGGGATCAGATCAACCTTTCAAAAAAACTTTCTTTTAACTATTTACAAAGTTTTTGTTTGAGATCCAATAAAATTAGTACACCAAATCTACAATGATAATGTATAATTATCTTATATAATGTATAATGATAATGTAAACTCCTCAGTAAGAAAGGAAAAGCTCTCAAAAAAGGTCCCCAGCCTTCTTACTCCAGTTCTCTCCATGCTTTTTAAGACTTTTTGCCTGGAATGCACTTTCTCCTTTTGGTACCTATCTCTCTTATATCAATTAGCGTATTTTACTGTCCTTTCTCCTTTGTCTATTAAACCACTGTTGTTGTTCTAAGACATGTTCTAAGTCATGTCCAGATTCTTGTGACCCATGGACTGCAGCCTGCCAGACTTCCCTGTCCCTCACTGTTTCCTGGAGTGTGCTCAAACTCATGTCCATTGAGTCACTGATGCTATCAAACCATCTCATCGTCTGCCACTTTCTTCTCCTTTTGCATTTGATCTTTCACAGCATCAGGGCCTTTTCCAATGAATTGGCTCTTTGTTATCAGGTGGCCAAAGGATTGGAGCTTCAGCATCAGTCCTTCCAATGAATATTCAGGATTTATTTCCTTTTAGGGTGGACTGGTTGGATCTCCTTGCAATCCAAGGGACTCTCAAGAGTCTTGTCCAGCAATACAAATTGAAAGAATCAATTCTTTGGTGCTCAGCCTTCTCTATGGTTCAACTCTCACATTCATACATGACTACTGGAAAAGCCATAGCTTTGACTATACAGACCGTTGTCAGCAAAGTGATGTCTCTGCTTTTTAATACCCTGTCTAGTTAATACGATGTCTAGGTTTGTCATAGCTTTTCTTCCAAGGAGTAAGCGTCTTTTAATTTCGTGGCTGCGGTCGGGAGACTCTCAAAAGCAGAGTGTGTGAAAGTTTTATTCTGTCCACAAATACTTCATGAACACTGACGAAGTGCTGGTCACCATGCCAGGCACCAGTGATACAACAGAAAATGAGGGAGACAAGACCCCTGACCGCACAGAACCTGTATCCTAAGGGATCTGTCTAAGCCCAGTGACTAGCACATGTCTAGCGCAATCAAGACTGCAAGTCTAAATAAACGAAGGGGAAATGAAGCTACTGCCAGGAATTTGAAATTGAGTTGCTATGATTAATTCGGCAACACATATGTGAACGGTAATTTTAAAAAAAAGACCAGAAATAGAAAATTTCAAGTCATTTGCATTGTGGTTATATCCCAAGTCATTCTGCTATCACTAACAGCTATTATTGAAAGTGACTGTCCGCATGGCAGGAAACCACATTCCTAGAACCCAGGTAGATTTTGTAAAAAGTAGTCAATGTGAAATGATGCTAATTTCAATTAAAGAAATGATTACCAGGCTTCCCTGGTGGTTCAATGGTAAAGAATCTGCCTATCAATCCAGGAAACACAGGTTCGATATGTTATCTGGGAAGAGCCCACGGGCCATGGAGCAACTAAGCCCGTGGGCCACAACTATTGAGCCTGTGCTCTAGAACCTGGCAGCCGCAACTTCTGAGCCCACGAGCCCCAGAGCCCAAGCTCCACAAGAGAAGACCCCATCAAGACCACTCACCACAGCCAGAGAAATGCCAGCAACAAACACCCAACACAGCCAAAAATGAATAAAGTTAATTAAAAAAAAAAGAGGAAAACAGAATTGAAAGAGACATGTGTACCCCAATGTTCATCGCAGCACTGTTTATAACAGCCAGGACACGGAAGCAACCTAGATGTCCATCAGCAGATGAATGGATAAGAGAGCTGTGGTACATATACACAATGGAATATTACTCAGCCATTAAAAAGAATACATTTGAATCAGTTCTAATGAGGTGGATGAAACTTGAGCCTATTATACAGAGTGAAATAAGCCAGAAAGAAAAACACCAATACAGTATACTAACACATATATATGGAATTTAGAAAGATGGTAACGATAACCCTATATGTGAGACAGCAAAAGAGACACAGATGTATAGAACAGTCTTTTGGACTCTGTGGGAGAGGGAGAGGGAGGGATGATTTGGGAGACTGGCACTGAAACATGTATAATATCATATGTGAAACAAATCGCCAGTCCAGGTTCAATGCATGATACAGGGTGCTCCAGGCTGGTGCACTGGGATGACCCAGAGGAATGGGCTGGGGAGGGAGGTGGGAGAGGGGTTCAGGATGGGGAACACATGTACACCCGTGGAGGATTCATGGAAAAACCAATACAATATTGGAAAGTAAATAGCCTCCAATTAAAATAAATAAAGTTATATTAAAAAAATTTTTTTAAGAATTTATTACCGAAAAATTAACTAAGAGCCTTATAATTGTAAGTCATGGCTACTGACTTCTTACAATGTACCTTGAATTCACTGTGTCTAGAACATGGACACGAAAGCCAAAAAAGGCTTTGTAGTCAGGAAGACAATATGCAGTAATAGGTTTTTTTTTTTTTAAGAATCTTTCTTTTATTGATAAAATGTAGTAAATTAATCTTAGTGAATTTTCCCATATCTTAGTAAGCCTAAACATGCTTCCATACAAACAAGAAGTCCCCATACCCACTACAACAAAATGAAAAGTCTGAATATTTTAATATATGAGGAAAATTAAAACACAGCAGTGTTTCCCCCAATTTTTTCCCCATAGAACAATGGTCCAATGAAATACTTTCCTTGTAAAGAGTATTCATTCTTGTTCAGTCACTAAGTCATGTCTGACTCTTTGCGACCCCATGGGCTGCAGCACGCTAGGCTTCCCTGGCCTTCACTATCTCCCGGAGTTTGCTCAAATTCATGTCCATTGAGTCAATGATCCCATCCAACCATCTCGTTCACTCTCGCCCCCTTCTCCCCCTGCCCTCAATCTTTCCCAGGTTCAGCGTCTTTTCCAATGAGTCGGCTCTTTGAATCAGGTGGTGAAAGGATTGGAGCTTCAGCTTCAGCATCAGTCCTTCCAATGAAAAGAACATAGAGTCCGGGAAACACATTGCTCGTAAGGCCCTCTTGGAGTTTCACAAAGCACACTATCACACTAATGTCTCTGAAAAGTTCTGCAGGAAAGAAACGTGTTGAACTTTGTCATCATCTCCCATACTTATTTCAACCACTGAATTCTTCTTTGAAGGAATAGCTATTCAGTTAGTGTAGGAAAATCTGCTTTGAAGTTCAATTTATAATACTCTTCTACTTAGTGGTGATCTGGCAAATCAAGACATTCTCGAGGTAAAGCAAGATAATAGTGTCAAGCAATAAAACTATTTTTCCTATGAAAGTATTTGTAAATAAAACATGCTGCACAAACAACAACCTTAGTAACATTCTGCATTTTATTTCTAAATGAAGTCATCACCTCACCACTAGATGGCAACATAATTCCATTTAAGTTACTGTGTGTGGTGGGGGGGCGGGTGGGGGGGGTGGGGTGGGGGGTGTGTGTGTGTGTGTGTGTGTGTGTGGTGTGTGTGTGTGTGTGTGTGTGTGTGTGTGTTTTCCTTAGTGTCTCACTCTTTGCAACCCCAGGGACTGTAGCCTGCCAGGCACCCTTGTCCATAGAATTTTCCAGACAAGAATACTGGAGTGGGTTGCCGTTTCCTTCTCTGGGGGATCTTCCTGACCCAGGGATCGAATCCATGTCTCACGTTTCCTGCATTGGCAGGCGAATTCTTTACCAGCTGAGCCACCAGGGAAGCCCCATTTATGTTACAACCACACCAAAAAGAATATTTAAGTTTTCTAAGAATGTACATGTGCATTTATTCACTTTTAGTCATTCTTCCAAACACTTATTAGGAACTTTTAAGCTCTGATGAATGTTGAAAATAAGAGGAAAAATGAGACAGCTCACTGTAATTCAGAGGCTTGCTGGGATACGGGGTCTTTCTTCGGCATCTACGGAGATGGGAGAAGAGAGCTGGAGGTTGAAGTTTAAAAGGAACAAATGGAGCTTGGAAATGGGTTAAAGATGTTAGCTGCGGACTTTGAAAAGTTACATGAAAACCATCATCCAAAGATGTAAGAATCTGCGTGATGAAATTTACATGACCGGTACAGTCTCGGCCTCAGTTTGAAGCCAGAAAGGACACTCCAGGAGACACTAGCAGCGGTGCCTGGTCACTGCCCTGGACCCAAGGAGGAATTTCTCTTGTGTGCCTGCAGTGAGGGACAGCTGAACTGCTACACCTGAATCAAGTGAAACGATTCCTGTCCTGTTGTGTGTGAGCCGTTTCCATCTTACGTGTCCCAAAGAAGTCCCACAAGCCTATGATGCTGGTGCATGAACCCCAGCCCTTGGCAGTGAGAGGTGAGTCCTTACCACTAGACCGCCAGGGAATTCCCCAAGTGGTAGGCTTGACTCCACTGTGCGTGCTAAGTCGCTTCAGCCGTGTCCGACACTTTGCGACCCTATGGACTGTAGCCCCGAAGGCTCCTCTGCCCACTGGATTCTCCAGGCAAGAATACTGGAGTGGGTTGCCATGCCCTCCTCCAGGGGGTCTTCCTGACCCAGGGATCAAACTCAGGTCTCCTGCAGTTCCTGCATTGCAGGTGGATTCCTTACTGCTGAGCCACCAGGGAAGCCTTGACTGCAGAGGGGGTTGAATATAAATGCCCCCAGCTCTTTACTGCTGCTCTTTACTTGCTGCTTGCCAGATTCTGCTCCCTCAGATCACTGCCACCCAAAAAAGAGAGCCGTCTGGGACCCTGCCAGCCTGCCCTGAATCAATCTCCTAATGCCTTCCACACACACAGACGCACACATAGAGGCACAATGATTGATTGCCTAGAATGAGTTCCCCCAGGATTGCCTCTTATCCTCGATTTTCTTTAAACTTAACCTTCGGTTTTGAGTCACTGAGTTGGCTGTTGCATCAAATGATTCTTTAGTCTTACAAGTTGTCTCCCAGGTGGGATCAGCACAGATACAGGTACTGGTTGCTAATTTCTATAAAAATAACCGCCTCCAGAGGAGTGTCATTTAAGAGTTCTTTGGGGGGACAAAAAAGAGTTCTTTGGACTTCATCTCCAATAGTAGCCAAAGAATTCAAGTGACAGGTTAATGCAGAAAATCTTTTGCAGTTAATACATAACTAAGAACATTCAGAATGCAACACACACAGTTTAGGTGATCTCGGTATAGTGGTGGGAGAGCAGTGATTGTAAAATGAAGATAATTAACATGTACACTGGGATTCCCAGATGGCTCAGTGGTAAAGAACCCACCTGCCAGTGCAGGAGATGCAAGAGACTTGGGTTCAATCCCTAGGTCAGGAAGAACCCCTGGAGAAGGAAATGGCAACCTGCTCCAGTATTCTTGCCTGGAGAATCCCATGTGGCCAGAGCAGCCCCGTGGGCTACAGTCCAGGGCGCCACAGAGTTGGATGCGACTGAACGCGCATGGTCATAACACGCACATGCTCTGTTGGGGGAGGCTAAGGGGAAACAAGCGTTCAGCCTAGAAAAGCATTTCTCAGTGGATTTCCTATGATGTCAATGTGGGTTAAACTTTAAAACATTTAAAAACTGACTTACTAGCATTTGTGAATTCCAGATTGATATCCAAGAGCAATGTTTTCTTCTAAGACTCAGAACATTCTTTCATAAATGAGAGTTTGTTTCCTACTAAATTGATCTTACACAGTTGACTGGTTTTGGTAACTACAGATGTGATGGCAACAGGGAAAAATAAAATATGGATAAAAATGGGGAAAAACCCAATAATCCCTGGATTCCTGGGAAATGAGGATGTCCCATCAATTTAAAAACCATATTTTTTATTGAAATTTTACTTCAACTGCACAAATGAAGGTAGCATGTAGGAAATTTAAATGACACAGTACGATAAAAATAGCAGAGAACCAAAAACTCTAAAAAGGAAGTACACCCGAAGCGTAAGAACTCAACATTCGTGTTCAATCTTCAGTTTTGATTGATACTTGCTGCCTGCAAATAAGGCACAAAATAACTCAAGCATAAATCAAAATGAAGAACCTGGAAAATTTCTGATTTCCTACATTTTCAAAAACACTCTATCATTGCAGCATACAGGCTTTCTCCCGTTTTAATCTCAGAAGCTTCAAAGAAAGGGGAGTGGACTATATGCACACACCTGAGTGCCCACACAGTCACGCATGCACACACACAGTCACACACAGGGTAATGAGTAGAGTATCTAGCTCCTTCTCCCTACCACCGAAGTCTCATTTTATTTCTTGAAAGAAAAGTATGCACAGCCCCTCACTCTTCCCCCTTTGTCTAATTTCTGTCACCGTGATTGCTGTCATCACTGCTACTTTACTAGTTTTGCAACTTAAAATTTAAAAGCAGCCTCTGCAGGTGTTAGCCCACTACACAGCCCATGGATCTCATCTGCTCTGCCACCTGCTCTTAAAATAAAGTTTGATTGGATATACTCTCATTTGCTACAAATTGTCTATGGCTATTTTTGTGCTATAACGGTGGTTACAAAGTAGTGACAAATATATAAAATAGTTACTACTTGCCTTTTACAGTAAAACCTTGCCAACACCTGGTTTATAGTCTTGTACCATTTTTAACCCTATTTTTGGTAACTGTACTATGGTTATGTTAAATGTTAACATTAGGGATTAATAGCAGAGAAGGCAATGGCACCCCACTCCAGTACTCCTGCCTGGAAAATCCCATGGATGGAGGAGCCTGGTAGGCTGCAATCCATGGGGTCGCTGAGGGTTGGACACGACTGAGCGACTTCACTTTCACTTTTCACTTTCATGCATTGGAGAAGGAAATGGCAAGCCATTCCTGTGTTCTTGCCTGGAGAATCTCAGGGACGGGGGAGCCTGCTGGGCTGCCGTCTATGGGGTCGCACAGAGTTGGACACGACTGAAGTGACTTAGCAGCAGCAGCAGCAGCAGCAGGGATTAATAGAGTACGGAAACCCTTTGTATAACACTATTTTGCAACCACTCTATAGTCTAAAATCAGAAGAGCTGACTCATTGGAAAAGACTCTGATCCTGGGAAAAAACTGAAGGGAAAAGGAGAAAGGAGAAAGGGGTAGCAGAGGATGAGATACTTAGATAGCATCACCGACTCAATGGACATGAATTTGGGCAAACTCCGGGAGGTAGTGGAGGACAGAAGAGCCTGGCGTGCTGCAGTCCATGGGGTCGCAAAGAGTCAGACGTGACTTAGCAACTAAACAATGACAAGGCCTTGAAAAGGTCACTACATATCAGTATGACATGCACTAAGGTGTGCAATTTAAAAAGCTAGTTTTGTGGTGCTTGTAATTATATTATAAACATGTCCACATGCATAAATGTAAAAAAGGTTGAAAACCTACAATGAATCTACAACATACTTTTTAAACACTTTATTTTTATGAATGTATTTTGCTGCATCAGGTCTCCACTGCATCACGCAGGATCTTTCATTGCAGTGGTAGGCTTCCTAGTTGAGGTGCTCGGGTTCGATAGTTGCGACTCACAGGCTTAGGTGGAATCTTAGCTCCCAGACCAGGGATTGAACCCTAGTCCCCTGCATCGCAAGGCGATTATTAACCACTGGACCAGCAGGGACGTCCCAAATCTACAATATATTGTTTTACATTTGACCACTGGTTCGTATTTGTAGGAGTCATAATTTGGTAAAGCATTGTAATAATTTAGGAAGGCATCTACATCTTTTAATTCTGGATGAACTTTATGCTTGAATCTATGACATTGCATGAGGACTAAACTTGAGAGACTTCCTATCATTCTAAAATTCCTCACTCTGGACAAATAATTTTTAGGACACTTTCTTGTAAATATCACCCTCTGAAAGCATATACAGTTCCACTTATTCTGTATTTTATGATCTTAACCTACGGGGCTGATCTCAATTATTATCGCAACATCAAATATGACAGGGAGACAAACCTGAAACACAACAGTATAACTTGCCAAATCCTTTTTTATTTATTTAGTTGTTTATTTCTGGCTGTGCTGGGTATTCGCTGCCATGTGTGGGCTTTTTCCAGTTGCAGCGACTGGGGGCTACTCTTCGTTGCATTTGCAACTTGCCAAATTCTTCACCAACGTTCTCTGAAAAAAACTTCTCAAGTCTTTCTCTCCTTTTTTAAAAATAACTTTATTATCTTTGGCTGTGCTGGGTCTCTTATTATCTTTGAGCTGTGCTCAAGCTTTTCTGTAGCTGCAGCGAGCAGGGTTTAACTCTAGTTGCAGTGCTGGGGCTTCCCACAGCGGGGGTTTCTCTTGTTGCAGAGCAAGGGCTGTAGGGCACTCGGGCTTCAATAGTTGTGGCACACGGGCTTAGTTGCTCCACAGCAGGTGGGATCTTCCCAGATCAGGGATCGAACCCATATCTCCTGCATTGGCAGGCAGATTCTTAACCACTGAGCAGGCAGGGAAGCCCTCTCTTCTTTATTTTAGCAATGGATTATGGAAAATGTGCGATTTTGTCTTGACATGAAAATATTTCACAGCACAGTGTTCTTACCTGATGGGTTTCGTATTTTCTATGTAACTGATACAGGAATTCCTATACGATTGTCTTCCATCTTGCTATAAAGGTCAGGGGGGAAAAAGCAGCAAACTGGGAGAGAAACAGCCAGAGTAGTATCATCTGAAGGCTTTCAAAGCATGTTGGTTTTTTCCCTCCTTTCCAACTGTTTGTCTCCATCATCTTACAGCTCACAAAATGTAAAGGTTTCATTGTTAGTGTTCTTTGCAGGGGTTGGTTTTTTTTTTTTTTTTTTCCTCTCTCTCTCCAGATTTAAGTCCTATCTCTCCTTAGTTTGTTTCTCTAGGCAGCATTTGACTTGCTCACTTCCAGCTTGATTGCATCAGTGAGCTTTTCTTTTGGCTAATTCTTTTCTCGTTTCATCTAAAATGTCCTGCTTCAATCTGTCCTAGTCCAGGCCCCCCGTCTGGACTCTGCCAGCACTGCCCTGTGACCAGGGTGCAGAGTTTGGTCTGTGTAATGAGTCATAGGGCCTGTGATCAAAAAGATCTGGTTTTTCTTCGGAGAATCACATCTGGAAACAACAGGTGACTTGCTGCCATTCCTTGTATTTGTTTTTTCCCAAGGTTCTCCTGTCGGTTCAGGCGTACTGGTTGAAGAGGCCTTAGAAGTTACAGACTCTGAATCTTCATTTTTGCCCTCTTTTTGTTCTATTGTTGATCCCTTTTCAGCAATTCTTTTCCTCCTGGCCAGCAGGGCACTCATTTCTTCCACTAAATCAGTACCCTCTAGAGGAAGGGGTCCATTTCCACGACCGTATCTCTTTTAGATGAGGCCGAATTCACACCAATCAAACTTCCTCCGCTTGGAAAGAGGCATCCTCCATCCGTGACACTTTGCTAAGTTTTGGGTCAGCAACTGCAGCTGCAAGTCCAGTTAAAGGGCGATTGTCTTCAGACGTGAATCCCGTGGCTGGGGGGGGGGGTGAAATCCAGATGCAGGGAGGTGAGGAGCAGGAAGAGGGGGTGGAGGAGGAGGGGGGTACTTGACTAGGAAGAGGTGGTGGAGGAGGTGGAGGCCCTGAGGATGGAAGTGGAGTGGGTGGAGGGGACCCTGGGGGAGGAGGGGGTGCGGCTGATGCCTGGGCAGGACCTGGGCGGGGAGTGGAGGGGTGGCTGGGGTGCAGGTGGTCCCATGACAATGCCCTGAGCAGCTGCCTGCAAGCCTGGCTCCGAAGCTGAGGAGGCCCCTGGCACGGAGTTCAGAGGACTCTCCACAGAGGCAGAGGTGGGGGCATTTAATATTCTCTGCTCTCGCGCCCTCTCTAGCTGCTCCTGTGCTGTTACCGTCCCCTCACCAGGTCCAGTCTCTGAAGCCTCTCCCACTCCTCTCCTGCTCCAGTGATCCTGACGTTCCCTCTTCTCTCTCTCCAACTGCTCCTGTTCCAGTCGCTCCCTCCCCGGCCTCTCCCTTTCTACCCTCTCCCTCTCCAATCTCACCCTTTCCCTTCTTTCTCTCTCCAGCCTTTCCCATGCCAGCTGCTTTTATGGTTGCTGAGCTTGTAGCTGCCTTCTTTGAATTTCCAAATTGTGATGGGCCATTGTGAACTTGGGCAGGTAGTCGGGAATTTTGTCCCTGTTTCCTATGAATTCAACACTTCTAAGGCATGCATCAGGGCACTTGTGGACACTGGCATCTTCTTTGCTGCCAAAGTTGAGACCCTTCACCTGTCTAGTGTCCTGCCCTGGGTGGAGGGTCTGAGTAGCTTGATTGTACTTCAACCCTTTAGGAACAATACAATTTATCATGGTCTGATGATGGTCCTGAATCTTCCTGCCCACCACTTCCTGCTACCTGTATGATGATATAACTCTGCTGAACCCAGCAGAACCGCCAGCTGGCACCCAGTTTTTACTGGCATCATCTTAAACCCTTACAGCAGCTCTTGCCTGACGGATATTCTGTTTAGTTTTTATTTTAAACATATCATGTCACTCCCTTCTCCTCTGCAGTTTTTGCTGAAAAACCAGCTGATAACCTTATGGGAGTTCCCTTGTATGTTATCAGTTGCTTTTCCCGTTGCTTTTAATATCTTCTACTTTTAATTGTCATTTTGACTACAGTGTGTCGTGGTGTGTTCTTCTGTGGGTTTACCTGTTTGGAATGCTCTCTGTTTCCTGTGGGTGACTGTTTCCTTTCCCAGGTTAGGGAAGTTTTCAGCTATTCTCTCTTCAAACATTTTCTCAGGCCCTCTCTCTCTCTTCTCCTTCTGAGACCCTGATAATGTGAATCTTAGGGTGCTAACTGTTGGTCCAGAGGTTTCTTAAACTGTCCTCTTTTCTTTCTTTCCTCTGCTCCACCATAGTGATTTCCCCTACTCAGCCTTCCAGCTCACTAGTCTGCTCTGCTTCATTTACTCTACTATTGGTTCCTTCCAGTGTGTCTTTCATTCCAGTTATTGCATTGTTCAATTGTTTTGGTTGTCCTTTATACTTCCTCTTTGTTTAAAAAAATCCTTCTAACTTATGGATCTGTGCATCCATTTTTCTCCCTAGTTCTTGGATCACCTTTACCACTGTTACTTTATCACTGTTTACAAGGGCTTCCCTTGTAGCTCACTCGGTAAAGAATCTGCCTGCAGTGCAGGAGACTGGGGTTCAATCCCTGGGTTGGGAAGATCCTCTGGAGAAGGAAATGGCAACCCACTCTAGTACTCTTGCCTGGAAAATCTCATGGACAGAGGAGCTTGGTGGGCTGCAGTCCATGGGGTCGCAAAGAGTCAGGCACGACTGAGTGACTAACTCATGTAACTCATTACCATTGTTAGTCTGAACTCTTTCTCCGGTAGACTGCCTATCTCCACATCACTTGGATTTTCTGGAGTTTTATCTTGATTCTTCATCTGAAACAGATTCCCCTGCCACCTCATTTTGGGTTGTGTTTCTCAACTCTGGAGAAGCAGCCTTCAGTAGGAGAGGTCCTATGGGTCCCAGAAGTGCCCTCCTCTCTCATCACCCAAGGGCCAGGGGCCAGCGGTCCCAGGGCAGTGTCTAGCCTGCATTTGCAGACCACAGGCTGCTGGATTGTAGCTTTCTTCCTTCTAGTTTCTGCTCCCTGGTGGGTGACAGGCTGGTCTAGAAGCTTGTGTAGGCTTCCTAGTGGAAAGAGCTGATGCCTGCTGATGGGTGGGTCACAGGTTGTGTGACTCTGAAGTCAATTTTGACTCAGGGAGGACACGTCAGTCCTCAGACCCTGGGAGCACCTGGGGTGGGCTCAGTTCTGAGCTTTGAAATTAAGGAGAGATGAAGCTGAAGATCCAGCCTCTCTCTGACTTTCAGACCACAGACACCAGAGCTTTAGTGCCAGGAAAGAACTTGAAGGTCAATGAGTGCAACACCGTCTCCTAAGTAACCGAGACAGAGATCTTGGGGGACTCAAGTGACTTGAGGGGACTTCCCAAGTGACAAGAGGTGAGCTGGGACAGAGCTAGACCTTGAACCCCGGTCTTCTACCATCCAGCTGAGGTTCTTTCCAGTACTGTATCATCAATTTTGGAATTTAGAAAAGATCCTCCCTTTGCAACTACTTTTTCCCAGCTGGTTCCCAGCTGGCTGCTCATCCTCAGATGATCCATCAGCCAAGAGCTGATGTGTGAGTGAATGTCTCCCATAGGATTCCAAGAGGAGATACTCAGAGGCAGAGATCTGCATGCAGGACGTTTGCTGGAGAGTGCTCCCAGAACGAGCACCTTGAAGGGACAGAGAGGGGCAGGACAGGCAGAAAGAGAAGCTGAAGCCTCAGATATTTCCAGTCACTGCCCTGGAGTGCAGATGGTCCTTCAGGGTCGTTCCAGATCCAACCCAGGGGGTGAGACCTTCACACTCCCCACACTGAGCACTCATTGGATGCAGGGGGCATAACCATAGGCCAGGCAGCTCCCTTTAGCTGAGAGCAAAACTCAGTGAGCTAACATCAGGGTGTGCAGGGTTTCATTCCTTTTTGGAGACTCGAGGTGAGAATCTCTGTCTGCTTTTTGCAGCCTCCGGAGACTGACCACACTCATTGCCCATGGCCCCCTTTACATGCCAGTCATTTCATGTAACTCTGACCTTTCTTTGGTCCTCTCATCTTTCCAACCTCAGCAGGGATGTGTTCTCTCTTTTTAAGGACTATGTGATTAGACAGGGCCCACCTGCATGATCCAGGCTCACCTTTCCATCTCTAGATCCTTACTGTACTCATACGTAGTACAAAGTCCTGCCATGTAAGGTCACAGGTTCCAGGGATAAGGAAGTAGACATATGGGGCGGGGGGCATTGTTCTGCCTGCCACAGTATGAATTAAATATATTTATAAGAATACTTCATATGTTCATAGCAGCATTATTCATAGTAGCCAAAAAGTGAAAATAACCCAAATGTCCAGCAACTGATATCTGTGTATGTATGTGTGTATATATAATGTTGTTCAGCTGCCAAGTCCGACTTTTCAAGACCCCATGGAGTGCAGCACACCAGGCCTCCCTGTCCCTTACCATCTCCTGGAGTTTGCCCAAGTTCTTGCCCATTGAATCAGTGATGCCATCCAATCATTTCAGCCTCTGTCGCCCTCTTCTCAGCTTTCAATCCTTCCCACCTTTAGGATCTTTTCCAATGAGTCGGCCCTTCACATCAGGTGACAAAAGGATTGGAGCTTCAGCTTCAGTATCAGTCCTTCCAAGGAGTATTCAGGGTTGATTTCCTTTAAGATTGACTGGTTTGATCTCCTTCCTGTCCAGGGGACTCAAGAGTCTTCTCCAACACCTCAGTTCAAAAGCATCAATTCTTCGGTGCTCAGCCTTCTTTACAGTCCAGTTCTCACATCTGTACATGACTACTGGAAACACCATAGCCTTGACTATCAGACGGTAACAGGCAGGAAGGCCAGGGGTTTCCAAATGGGGGAAATAGGCTGCAAATGTCAGACATTTCTTATCTCTCTTAAGCAGCAGGAGGAAACAAACTAGTGTTACATTTTTTCCCCTTCTCTATACAAATTTAAAAAAAGGTTTCTCTTAAAATTCTGTGTTGCCATAATGACACCTGGTTCTACCTGAGCTTAACTTTTCTCAAACCTTGAGCTAACCAATGCATTTTTCTTATGGAAATGTTTGTCTTAAGCTCTGTTAATGTGCTGTGTATTTACCCCAGACTCTTGTCTTCAAGTTGGTTCCGGTTCTGCCTAAAGGCTCAGAACTGACTTGACAAACCAGTATGTGATACTCATGCATTGTTCTCCTAATCCATGTTAATGAAACTATGTATTTGTATGGAAATCTACCTTTCTTCAAGATTCATGTCAATCATTTTATGGCCCAGGATGACTCACCTGGTGCCAAGGTTATTTCAAAATGCATCTTGTGGGTGAGGGGGCTGGTGCCATTCTCTGAGTTTTGAGACATTTCCTTTCTTTAATTAGCAGACTGCTAGTAGCTATGTAACATCCAGCTAAAGACTAGCGGGGGGGCACTCTTTCTGCCCCCTTCTGAACTCTATGTCAGAAGCTTTCTCTATCTCTTTTATACTTTAATAAAACTTTATTACACCAAAGCTCTGAGCGATGAAGCCTTGTCTCTGGCCCCAGATTGAATTCTTCTCCTCCAGAGGCCAAGAATCCCGGCGTCTTTTGTGGTTTAGCAACAACCTTTCAACTACACGGACCTCTGTTGGCAAAGTGCTGTCTTTGCTTTTCAATACATTGTCTAGGTTTGTCATAGCTTTCCTGCCAAGAAGCAACTGTCTTCTAATTCAGGGCTGCAGTCACCACCCACAGTGATTTTTAGAGCCCAAGAAGAAGGACTCTGTCACTGCTTCTACCTTCTCCCTTCTATCTGTCATGAAGTGATGCGACCCAATGCCATGATCTTAGTTTTTTAAATACTGAGTTTTAAGCCAGCTTTTTCACTCTCATTCCTCACCCTTACCAAGAGGTTCTTTAGAAACAATAGTTAGAACCTTGTATGGAACAACTGACTGATTCAGGATTGAGAAAGGAGTATGACAAGACTGTTTATCGTCATCCTGTTTATTTAACTTACATGCAGAGCACATCATGTGAAATGCCGGGCTGGATGAGTTACAAGCTGGAATCAAGATTGCCTGGAGAAATACATAAATGCAGTATAGCTAAATTTATAGAAACCTAAGTAGATTACCAGTTCCAAGGGCTGAGGGGGTGGAAATGGTCAATGACTTTTAGGGATGATAAAAATGTTCCCAAATGAGATTGTGGTGACTGTTACACAACTATATGAATATACCAAAGTCATTGAATGGCACAATTTAGAGGCGGGGATTTTACAGTATGTGAAGACTATCTTAAGAAAGTTGTGGGGCTTCCGTGGTGGTCCAGAGGTTAAGAGTCTGCCTTGCAGGGCAGGGGACACAGATTTGATCCCAGTCTGGGAAGATCCCACGTGCCTCAGAACAACTAAGCCCATGTGCCACAACTACTCAGCCTTCACTCTACAACCGAGAACCACAGCTACCGAAGCCGGCATGCCCTGGAGCCCTATAGCCTACAGCCGAGAACCACAACTACCGAAGCCGGTGTGCCCTGGAGCCCGTGCTCTGAAACAAGAGAAGCCACTGCAATGAGAAGCCCGAGCATCACAACCAGAGAAAGCCCACACAGGAACAAAGATTCAGCACAGCCAAAAAATAAATAAACAAAAAAATTATTTTAAAAAGTTGTTTAAAACTGCCTTACAGGGGATTCCCTGATGGTCCAGTGGTTAGGACTCCATGCTTTCACTGCCAAGGGCCCAGGTTCAATTCCTGGTTGGGGGACTAAGATCCTGCAAGCCTGAAAGTGCAGCCAAAAGAACAAAAGATGCCTTAGAAGTAATGTGTCTTTCATTTTATATCAAGACATTTAGGCATGAGCAACAGGGGTAGCCTAGCCTGGCCAACAGGATGCAAGCTGATCTCTAAACCCCATTCCAGACACACCCAGGAGAGTTCACGGATATGTTACCAATAACCACAGAGACTTTTCCAACTCCTGCATATGCACCCTGGGCACACAGTGGATACAAACTAACCACAGGGGCTTCCTCAAGTCAACTTAGGCAGCTAGGAGCCCACTAAGGGTTCACTAATATTCTATACGTACATACATCTGATTATAATAGACTGAATTATGGGAAGATATGCACAACAGAGCCTATAGTTATATAACTTGTAACTGTCAACTGGCCTTGAGCATATGCCCATTTCCTTTCTTGACTGGTGGTGGGTACAAGCCCTGTTTTGCACAGGACACAACCAAGAGGAGGAGACAGGAGGGATAAAAAGGGGGAAGCCAAGAGGGATGGGTAGGACAACTTCTTTAGGCGTAGAAAGTATTACAGGGTAGGGGTCGTCCATGTGGGCTGGAGTTGAGCCTTTAGGGACCCACCTTTCCAAACCCTAGTTAGTACTTGAATCCCTGGGGCTTATAGTGGCAGTCCCTCAGAGTCCTTCTGGGTCCTGGTTGACACCCTCCAAGCGTATTTCTTGTTGGAAGTGCCCAATGGCCATAGTGTAAGATAAGAGGCTTTGAATCTCTGGATCTAGAAAGAGGTCATTGACATAAACAAAAGGTCATCTCAGAAGCAGGCACTTTACATCTGGTTGTCCTTATTAGTGAGCAACACTAAGACTGAATTCTGGGTTAAGGTGATGCCAATGGACGGAAACTATATTTTTAACAAGCACTTCAGAAAAGTCATCTGCCTTACAGGGATAATATTACTTCACAAGGGATGTGATGAAAATGAAATCAGAACATGATATAATTAGTAAAATCATAAATAATGTCTCCTCCCAAGAAAGATGTCCACACCCTAACCCCTGGAACCTGTGGTTATGCTACCTGACGTGGCAAAAGGAACCTTGCAGACATGATTCAGTTTATGTATTTAGAGATGCAGAGATTAATTTGGATTATCTGGGTGAGCTCAACCTAACCACATGAGTCCTTAGATGCAGAGAACCTTTCTCGGAGATCAGAGACAGAGATGACATTGCTGGCTTTCAAGATGAAAGAAGGGTGTCAACAGCCAAAGAACGTGCTGACCTCTAGAAGCTGGAAAAGACAAGAAAAGAGATTCTCTTTTTTGTCTCCAGAAAGAATATAGCCCTACAGACATCATGATATTAGGCCCATGAGACCCTGGTTGGACTTCTATAGAACTGTGAGATCAGAGTATTGTTTAAGCCACTAAATTACCACTAAATCTGCAGTAATTTGTTAATCAGCAATAGAAAATTCTTACCAAACAGCACAAAACTCAAGTTTCCCCATCCCATGGGTAAAAAAAGCACAGTTTTATTAAAAAAGAACAAATTCTACTGACTTCTGCCCCCACCTACCCAGTCCCTGCTGAAGAGTCCCTCAAACTTCTGAGGGTTCTCAGGGGATCTCTATATTCATGAAATAATCTGCTTCTGAAATAATCCATTTCTAAACAGTACAAGTACTCTATCAACTGTTTAAAACTGCTAATAAACAGCAATGTCTTACTGTATAGCATGGGGAACTATATTCAATATCCTATGATGAACCATAACAGAAAAGAATAAGAATGAGCTTATAATAAATGAGCTTCCCTGGTGGTTCAGACAGTAAGGGATGTGCCTGCAATGCCAGAGACCTAGGTTCCATTCCTGGGTCAGGAAGATCCTCTGGAGAAAGGAATAGCTACCCACTCCAGTATTCCTGTCTGGAGAATGCCATGGACAGAGGAGCCTGGTGGGTTACAGTCCACAGGGTCACAAAGAGTCAAGACACGACTGAGCAACTAAAACTTTTTTCATATGTATAAGTGAATCACTTTGCTGTATATCAGAAATTAGCACATTATAAATCAACTATACTTTAATAATTTTTTTTAAAAAGGGATTAAAATACTCCCCCCATAAAAGAGATGCTGTACTGGATAGGCTCCAGTCTCCTTTGGGGACCGCCCCTGCTACACTAGACCCCAGCTCTTGCCAGGGACTCATTCCACCCCTTTGATCACCAGATTTCTGGAAAGCCTTTAAATGGGCAAAACTGCTCTGGGGTCATTCATTTTGTGGGGGAGGGAATGCTGGCTCTCTCCGTGAGAGCAGTCTCAGTGCAGCATCTGTGAACCCTCAATGGTTCATAGAATTGGTAATAAACTTGGTCTCTTTCTCATTCTAGTCCCCCATGCTGCCTCCACAGGCCTCAGAGTTAAGTCCAGTGGGAGTGTTGGGAGGGAGATAAATCACATCACACCCAGAATGCTCCCCTCGCCACTACAGTTAGGTCCTATGGCATTAGGCAGTAACAGGTTCCTTCTCTCCCAAAGCAAGTTTGTTTCCCAAGACTCTTTTCAGTCCCCTGGCAAACAGGTTTGAAGAACAAAGTGAAAGGCAGTGAAAAGGTGACTGGAACAGTGGACTCCAGGTGGGATGGAGGGGCTGCACTGCTAGAGTGGGTGTTCTGGTGTTACTGAAAGGAGTTTGCAGGGCCCGGCTGCTTGCCGCTCAAAAGACAACAAATAGGCCAGGATGGCGGAAAGGAAAGTTTGCTTTATTTCAGATTCTGGCAACTGTTGGGGGAGGGTAGCAGACATCTGTCCAAAGGCCAACTCCCCCAACCCCCTCCACGAGAATGGGGTGAGAGCTTTTATAGACAGAGGGGGGCGGTGGCTATATGCAGAAACAGCACAGTCATCTCTAACAGTCATCTTCAGATTGGTCATCAGTGGTCTGACCAGCATCATCTTGATTGTTTTCAGTACCATTAATCTTCAGGTCCAGGGTCCCTTTGTTCTCATTTCTTTGTGGCCAATTCTTGGAATTGTGGCAACTCATGTCCTGGGTACGGTCTGGTCATTGTGTCGCTAACTTCTCCACCTGGTGTTTTAGTATCTGTAAGACAGCTCACAGGATATGGCTCAGAATAGTTAGCCCTTGAGAAAGAACTAAAGGTCCTTGACTATGCTTAACAACTACATTATTATTTAGTCTCCTTTAACTGTTTTCCTTTGTTTCTGCATTTCTCACTTCTCTGATTAAACTTATTTTTTGACTAAAGTTTTTCACAGTCAAAAGGCAGGCACAGGACATAGTTGGGGGGGAGGCAGGCTATGGTAAGGAACATAGGGTCCTGCTCCATCTCACTAGCAGGAGTGAGCTGGAAAAACAGTGGAGAGCAGTTAGAACAGAGGAATGAAACAGGGAATGCCAGTGAAGGGTTGCGGCCACTGTTAACAAGAAACAACAGAAGTGCTTAACAAATGTTAACTAGCAGGGGACAAAAATACCTTTTCCCCCTGCAAAGGACTATTTCCCCCCCAATAGATCCCAATTCCCTCCACAGAACATCTACTCTGCCCTGTGCTGTGTTCAGCTGTCTCACTCTTGTGACTCCATCAGTTCAGCTCAGTTGTCATGTCTAACTCTTTGCGACCCCATGGACTGCAGCACACCAGGCTTCCCTGACCATCACCAACTCCCAGAGCTTACTCAAACCCATGTCCATTGAATCAATCATGCCATCCAACCATCTTATCCTCTGTCATCCCCTTTTCCTCCTTCCTTCAATCTTTCCCAGCATCAGGGTCTTATCCAGAGTCAGCTCTTCCCATCAGGTGGCCAAACTACTGGAGCTGCAGCTTCAGCATCAGTCCTTCCAATGAACACCCAGGACTGATCTCCTTTAGGATGGACTGGTTGGATCTCCTTGCAGTCCAAGGGACTCTCAAGAGTCTTCTCCAACACCACAGTTCAAAAGCATCAATTCTTCAGCACTCAGCTTTCTTCACAGTCCAACTCTCACATCCACACATGACTACTGGAAAAACCATAGCCTTGACTAGACAGACCTTTGTTGGCAAAATATCTCTGCTTTTTAATATGCTGTCTAGGTTGGTCATAGCTTTTCTTCCAAGGAGCAAGCGCCTTTTAATTTCATGGCTGCAGTCACCATCTGCAGTGATTCTGGAGCCCCCCAAAATAAAGTCTGTCACTGTTTCTATTGTTTCCCCATCTATTTGCCATGAAGGGATGGGACCGGATGCCATGAGCTTCATTTTTTGAATGTTGAGTTTTAAGCCAACTTTTTCACTCTCCTCTTTCACTTTCATCAAGAGGCTCTTTAGTTTTTCTTTGCTTTCTGCCAAAAGGGTGGTGTCATCTGCATATCTGAGGTTATTGATATTTCTCCTAGAAATCTTGATTCTAGCTTGTGCTTCATCCAGCCCAGCATTTCGCATGATGTACTCTGCATGCAAGTTAAATAAGCCAGATGACAAAACAAAGCCTTGACCTATTCCTTTCCCAATTTTGAACCAGTTGTTTGTTCCATGTCCGGTTCTAACTGCTGCTTCTTGACCTGCATACAGATTTTTCAGGAGACAGGTAAGGTGGACCTTACCCCATGGACTTAGCCCATTGTGATCCCATGGACAACCTTAGCCCATTGTGAACCCATGGACTTATCCCACTGTGACCCCATGGACAACCTTACCCCATTGTGACCCTATGGACTGCAGCAAATCAGGATCTTCTGCCCATAGAATTCTCTAGGCAAGAATACTGGAGTGGGTTGCCATGTCTTCCTCCAGGGGATCTTCCCAACCCAGGGATGGAACCCTTACCTCCTTGCATTGCAGGTGGATTCTTCACCCCTGAGCCACTGGGTAAGCCCCTACTCTGCGCTACATATGACTAAAGCTGGAGTATCTTCCAAACACCCAAATCACAAATGGAAGAAACAGCAAATTCCTTTCACCTATGCAAGTGAGCAGCATTTATGTAATTCTAGCAGGGAGCAGCATCAATATTTACCTGAATACATTCAGTTCAGTTCAGTTCAGTCGCTCAGTCATGTCCGACTCTTTGCAACCCCATGAATCGCAGCACACCAGGTCTCCCTGTCCATCACCAACTCCCGGAGTTCACCCAAACTCATGTCCATCGAGTCAGTGATGCCATCCAGCCATCTCATCCTCTGTCCTCCCCTTCTCCTCCTGCCCCCAATCCCTTCCAGCATCAGGGTCTTTTCCAATGAGTCAACTCTTCGCATGAGGTGGCCAAAGTACTGGAGTTTCAGCTTTAGCATCAGTCCTCCCAATGAACACCCAGGACTGATCTCCTTTAGGATGGACTGGTTGGATCTCCTTGCAGTCCAAGGGACTCTCAAGAGTCTTCTTCAACACCACAGTTCAAAAGCATCAATTCTTCAGCACTCAGCTTTGTTCACAGTCCAACTCTCACATCCATACATGACCGCTGGAAAAACCATAGCCTTGACTAGATGGACCTTTGTTGGCAAAGTAACATCTCTGCTTTTCAATATGCTATCTAGGTTGATCAGAACTTTCCTTCCAAGAAGTAAGCGTCTTTTAATTTCATGGCTGCAATCACCATCTGTAGTGATTTTGGAGCCCAAAAAAATAAAGTCTGACACTGTTTCTACTGTTTCCCCATCTATTTCCCATAAAGTGATGGGACCAGATGCCATGATCTTCGTTTTCTGAATGTTGAGCTTTAAGCCAACTTTTTCACTCTCCACTTTCACTTTCATCAAGAGGCTTTTGAGTTCTTCACTTTCTGCCATAAGGGTGGTGTCATCTGCATATCTGAGGTTACTGATATTTCTCCCGGCAATCTTGATTCCAGCTTGTGCTTCTTCCAGCCCAGCGTTTCTCATGATGTACTCTGCATATAAGTTCAATAAGCAGGGTGACAATATGCAGCCTTGACGTACTCCTTTTCCCATTTGGAACCAGTCTGTTGTTCCATGTCCAGTTCTAACGGTTGCTTCCTGACCTGAATATAGGTCTCTCAAGAGGCAGGTCAGGTGGTCTGGTATTCCCATCTCTTGAAGAATTTTCCACAGTTTATTGTGATCCACACAGTCAAAGGCTTTGGCATAATCAATAAAGCAGAAATAGATGTTTTTCTGGAACTCTCTTGCTTTTTTGATGATCCAGCGGATGTTGGCAATTTGATCTCTGGTTCCTCTGCCTTTTTTAAAACCAGCTTGAACATCTGGAAGTTCACAGTTCATGTACTGCTGAAGCCTGGCTTGGAGAATTTTGAGCATTACTTTACTAGTGTGTGAGATGAGTACAATTTTGCAGTAGTTTGAGCATTCTTTGGCATTGCCTTTCTTTAGGATTGGAATGAAAACTGACCTTTTCCAGTCCTGTGGCCACTGCTGAGTTTTCCAAGTTTGCTGGCATATTGAGTGCAGCACTTTCATAGCATCAGCTTTCAGGATTTGAAATAGCTCAACTGGAATTCCATCACCTCCACTAGCTGTGTTCGTAGTGATGCTTTCTAAGGCCCACTTGACTTCACATTCCAGGATGTCTGGCTCTAGGTCAGTGATCACACCATCGTGATTATCTGGGTCATGAAGATCTTTTTTGTACAGTTCTTCTGTGTATTCTTGCCACCTCTTCTTAATATCTTCTGCTTCTGTTAGGTCCATACCATTTCTGTCCTTTATCGAGCCCATCTTTGCATGAAATGTTCCCTTGGTATCTCTAATTTTCTTGAAGAGATCTCTAGTCTTTCCCATTCTGTTGTTTTCCTCTATTTCTTTGCACTGATCACTGAGGAAGGTTTTCTTATCTCTTCTTGCTATTCTTTGGAACTCTGCATTCAGATGCTTATATCTTTCCTTTTCACTTCTCTTCTTTTCAAAGCTATTTGTAAGGCCTCCTCAGACAGCCATTTTGCTTTTTTGCATTTCTTTTCCATGGGGATGGTCTTAATCCCTGTGTCCTATACAATGTCACGAACCTCCATCCATAGTTCATCAGGCACTCTATCAGATCTAGTCTCTTAAATCTATTTCTCACTTCCACTGTATAACCATAAGGGATTTGATTTAGGTCATACCTGAATGGTCTAGTGATTTTCCCTACTTTCTTCAATTTAAGTCTGAATTTGGCAATAAGGAGTTCATGATCTGAGCCACAGTCAGCTCCTGGTCTTGTTTTTGCTGACTGCATAGAGCTTCTTCATCTTTGGCTGCAAAGAATATAATTAATCTGATGTCGGTGTTGATCATCTGGTGATGTCCATGTACAGTCTTCTCTTGTGTTGTTGGAAGAGGGTGTTTGCTATGACCAGTGCATTCTCTTGGCAAAACTTTAATAGCCTTTGCCCTGCTTCATTCCGTATTCCAAGGCCAAATTTGCCTGTTACTCTAGGTGTTTCTTGACTTCCTACTTTTGCATTCCAGTCCCCTATAATGAAAAGGACATCTTTTTTGGGTGTTAGTTCTAAAAGGTCTTGCAGGTCTTCATAGAACCATTCAACTTCAGCTTCTTCAGCGTTACTGGTTGGGGCACAGGCTTGGATTACTGTGATATTGAATGGTTTGCCTTGGAAACGAACAGAGATCATTCTGTCGTTTTTGAGATTGCATCCAAGTACTGCATTTCGGACTCTTGTTGACCATGATGGCTACTCCATTTCTTCTAAGGGATTCTTGCCCACAGTAGTAGATATAATGGTCATCTGAGTTAAATTCACCCATTCCAGATGGGTGAATACCAGAATATATTACGGTTCATCATACAAAAATACTCGTATACAGTCTCTCAGAAAAATTCCAACACAAAAGGACACTCTGCCCTTCACTGCCCCCGCCCCCATCACCCACCATCCCATCCCAAGGCTCGCTTAAGGGTGAATAAAAGGAGACAGAGCGGAGATGCACTGACAGACACTACGACGCAGGGAGAGGTGACCGCAAGCTCGAAACCCAGCAGAGGGCGCCCGTCTGCCGGGCCTCCCTGGACCTCGCCCCTCGCGGCAGGATGAGACCCTAGGCCCGCGCCAGCGTCTTTAAAATGGAAACAAACCCGGCCACCCCCCCTGCCCCGAGGCCGCCGGGAAAATGGCGCCGCCCCTTGGGGCGTCCTAGTCGGCCACGCAAAGGTTTCCTCAGGTGGAGTCCGCAGGCTTCCCCTAGCCCCTTCTCCCTCGGCTCCCTCCCTGCGCACCTTGTCTCCAGCTAACTCGGTGGACGCCTCACAACGCAGGATCCGGCCGCCCTCGACCTCTCCGGGCTTCTCCACCTGCCCGCCTGCTCCTCCCCCGGAAGTGACGACACCCACCCGGCCCTGCTGGTGTCCCGTCGGGCCTCGCGGCGGCGCGGGAAGATGGCGGCGGCGGGAGCCGTGGAACGGAGCTTCGTGGAGGTCGTCGGCGCTGAGCGCGAAAGGCCGAGGCACTTTCGGGAGTTCACTGTTTGCGGCATTGGTACGGCAGCATCCCAGCAGAGCGCGATCCGAACCTTCCCCTCGGGCCTCTCCTGTGGATTCCTCAATCCCTAACCCCCCCGTTACCCTTCTGAGCCCACATGCCTATTAGCACAGGAATCAGAGCTACCTTAGTGTCCTGCTGCCTCCTCTTTCCTCCCCTTTCATTCTGTATGGACTCTCAGTCCGTCCTCCTCTGCTTTCTCAGCGACCTCAGTCCGTGTCATCCCCAGAGAACCACGTGTGCAGGCTGACCACTGACCTTTTGCAGGAACTGCAAATGCAGCGGCCGGAGCCGTGAAATATGGTGAGAGCGCGGGAGGCTTCTACTATGTGGAAAGTGGCAAGTTGTTCTCCGTCACCAGGAACAGATTCATTCATTGGTGAGTGCTGTGTTTGGCAAACCCTCTGGAAGGTCGGGTCGTTCGGCGGCTGAATTTGCGTGTCTGACCCTAAGGTGTCATTCATTTTCCGAGTGGTTGTAGACAGGAAAAGAAAAAAAGCCTGCTTTCTGTTTATGTGTTAATCAGTGGATAATTAAGGAGACCCAGAGTTCTGGAAGAGGTACCCTACCAGGCAACACTAAAAGCAGAAGAAATGTAGCATAGGGGCTAAAGCCCCAAAGACCAGTTTTAAAACCTGAGCCCATTATGTGTGTGTAGTGCTTTACATTCATTCTATGAATGAAGCTTCCTTCGTTCTATGAATGTTTGAGCCTTTACTTGTCAGGCACTGATAGGTGTCCTGGGGACAAAATGACTAACAAAAACAATCACCGTTTTCATCATGCAGGGTGTGGCAGTGTAAGAGAAGTGGACCTACCTTTCATGGGGCAGTTTTGAGAAGGAAAAAGGCATTAAACTAATGTTCATACATAGGTATATCAATACAGATTTTTCATTCTTGCCTCAGAGGAGAAGAATAGGGCTTTGAGAGGCTAATGGGAAGACCAAGTGTTATTGGTGGGGCTGGAAAGGCCTAAAGTAAGTCACATTTCACCTGAGATTGGAAGGGGGAAAGGTTAGCCAGGCAAGGTGTTGCGGGAGAGGGCATTTGAGCAAGTGGGATCACTATCTCCAAAATCCATGAGGTGAAAAGAATTTGACAGGTTTGAGGAACTGACTAAAGATCTATGCGGCTTAACTGCAAATGGGCAAAATGGATAAGGACGTGAGAGATGCTGAGACTAGGTAGCTAGGCCGGACTCATCTTGAAGGACCTCAGGCTGTGCTTGGTCTTTGTTCTGGTGCACGGGCTTCTCATTACGGCGGCTTCTCTTGTTGCAGAGCGCAGGCTCTAGAGCATGGGCTTAGGTACTGCATAGCATGTGGAATCTTCCTAGGCCAGGGATCGAACTGGTGTCCCAAGAGTTGGCAAGCAGATTCTTAACCACTAGACTACCAGGGAAGCCCCAAGATATGTGAATTTTATCCTGAGTATGTTGAGCAGTCACTGAAAGTCTATAAAGGATTACTAACATGATCAAATGGAGAAGGAAATGGCAACCCACTCCAGTGTTCTTGCTTGGAGAATCCCAGGGACAGGGGAGCCTGGTGGGCTGCCATCTATGGGGTCGCACAGAGTTGGACACGACTGAAGTGACTTGGCAACATGATCAAAATCACATTTTAAAATAATCAGTCTGCTTTGTGTAAAGTAGATTTGGGATGGATGGGTAAAATACAAAAGAACAGTTTGCTTTTATGATGGACAGAGTAAGACATGGTGACTCAGCTGTGGGAGTGGCTAGAAAAACAGAAATAGATGGATTCGAGATACACTTAGAGGGTAGCTTCATTAGGACCAGGTGATAGACTGACTATTGGATAAAGGATGGTAGGGAAAAGGAGGGAGCAAGGACAAGTTCCTGTCTTTTGGTGTGACTGACCAGATATCCTGCAGAAGGATTGCCATCTTCTGAGATATAGAAGGTGGGTTTTGGACAGATGTTAAGTCATTCTTTTAGATGTGCTATTAAAGTGTCTGTGTAGTTGCTCTTTGACAGTGTCAAGTAGGCATTGAACTTTATAGGCTCAGAAGAAAGACCTATGTTAGAGGTGCAAATCTCATTGATTTCAGAAATATTTTTGAGTGCCTAATATGTTCTGACGCTAGAGCTAAAGAATCCACCTGCCAGTACAGGGGACACAAGAGATGTAAGTTCCATCCCTAGGTCAGGAAAATCCCCTAGAGGAGGGCATGGCAACCCACTGCAATATTCTTGCCTGGAGAATCCCATGGACAGAGGATCCTGGCAAGCTATGTAGGGCTTTGGGTTGCAAAGAGTCAGACTGAAGTGACTTTGCACACACACAATGTGTTCCAGTGGACGTTTAGGGACTAGGAACATAGCAGGGAACAGAGCAGACAGTCCTTGCTCTCAGAGGGAGCTGATCAACAACAGTAAACCCAAAAAACAGTAGTTCATCAGGTAATACGTGGGATGGAGAACAGGGAAGGGAGAAGGGGAATTATTACGTTTAATATTTCACATAGGGTAGTTGGGCAAGACTCAGTGATAAGTTAACATTTGAGCAGAGGAAATAAGGGTACCCAAGGGATGAGATTTCAGGTAGAGCCTTCGAAGAAAAAGGGCAAAAATGCTGAGACAGGAGCTTCTGTGTTGTTTTCAAAGAATGGCAAAGGGCCAGAAGTCTGCCTCTTGGGAGAATGAAGGATAGAGGAATAAGGTAACCAAGGGGCAGATTGGGGCTTTGTCAGTTATTTCAAGGCTGTGACTTTTACTTTGAGTGAGAGGAGGGTTTTAAATGAAGAAGTATTATGAATAACAGTGTTTTTAAAAGATTGCTTGTCTGCTGTGTTGAGAACAGAGTGTAGTAGGAAGGGGTGGGAGCAGGGAGACCAATTAGAGGTTGGTGCCACAATCCACACAAAAGACAATGGCTTAAAATGAGTTTGGTATTGTTAGAGGCTGTGAGAAACGTTCTAATAGTGGATATATTTTAAAGGTGATTTTGTTAGAATTTAGTATCGAATCAGATGTAGGGTATATTGAAAGAAAAAATTCAAGGGTGAGCCCCATATTTTTTGGCTTGAGCAACTGGAAGTTATAGAGACGCCATCCGTGAGTTGGAAAAAAGTGCAGGTGAAGCAGATGTTTTTTCTGGTTTGCTGGGTCCAGGAATTCTGTTTCGGACAGGTGTAGTTTGAGATCCCTGATACACGAGTGCACGTTTGAGGCAGTGAGTGCACGTTTGAGGCAGTAGTCAGGTGGGTGGAGAGTGTGGGCTGAATAAGATACAGATTTAGAAATTGTTGCCAGTCAGAGCTGGTAAACCAAAGGGGATCGCCTGTAGCAGCGGTCCGCAGGCTTCGTGGCGCCAAGGGCCAGTTGCCTGGAAGACGGTTTTCCCACAGACCTGGGGTGGGGGACCGGTTTCAGAATGATTCCGGCATGTTACATCGGCTGTGCCCTTGGTTACTGTGACATCAGCTCCACCTCAGATCATGAGGCGTTAGATCCCGGAGGCGGAAGCCCGCTGACACAGAGAGGAGATTCAGGTGGTGCGGTAGATGAGGTGGCGCTGGTTAGGACACTCCCAGCATGGTGCCGTCTGTGGTTCCGAAGCTACCACATAGCAGAGTTGTACGTGAGGATGAGTCTACCCTGCTTCCTAGCAGGAGGAAGCTTTAGAAGGGAAACACCCACATGTATAAGATCACCGTAGTTTGATGCTATAGTAATTATATGTAGAGGCCACATTACACTATAAGGTGTGAGTGTGTGCTGTGGATTTTAATCCTGCTGCTAAGTTGCTGCTAAGTCATGTCAGTTGTGTCCGACTCTGCGACCCCATAGACGGCAGCCCACCAGGCTCCCATCCCTGGGATTCTCCAGGCAAGAATACGGGAGTGGGTTGCCATTTCTTTCTCCAGTGCATGAAAGTGAAAAAGTGAAAGTGAAGTCCCTCAGTCATGTCCGACTCTTCGATACCCCATGGACTGTAGCCTACTAGGCTCCCCCATCCATGGGATTTTGAGTACTGGAGTGGGTTGCATCCTAGTGGAGTACTGGAGTGGGTTGCATCCTAGTGGAGTTTAATTGAATTGACTATTGTTCTAAAGGTTTCCCAGGTGGCGCTAGTGGTAAAGAACGTGTCTGCCAATGGGGGAGACAAAATAGACCTGGGTTCAATCCCTGGGTCAGGAAGATCCCCCCTGGAGGAGGGCATGGCAACCCACTCCAGTATTCTTGCCTGGAGAATCCCGGGAACAGTGGAGCCTGGAGGGCTGCAGTCCATAGGGTTGCAAAGAGTCTGAACTAACTGAAGCAACTTAACACTTTGTTCTAAACATACTATCAAGTTTGGAAATGTCTCCATTTAACAGAGAGTCATATAATAATAGTTGAATTGTATATAATACTGTGTTTTGTAGACTATACAATGTGGTTTGGAATGGCAGAATTGATTTGAGTTTGCTTATCCAAAATTTTTGAATTAGGAGAGTTCACCTGAAAACTATTGTCATACATTTCCATGCAACAATCAGAAAGAAAAGCGTAAACTCTTTTTTTTGTTGTTTTTTACAAATGTCTCTTTTTAATAGGAAAACCTCTGGAGATACATTGGAGCTGGTGGAAGAGTCATTGGACATAAATCTGTTGAATAATGCAGTTCGCCTCAAATTCCAAAACTGCGTCCTTCTACCCGGAGGAGTTCATGTCTCTGAGACTCAGAATCACGTGATAATCTTGATATTAACCAGTCAGACAGTGCATAGGTTGCTTTTACCACACCCTTCCCGGATGTATAGGAGTGTGAGTTGGTTAAGTATAATGTCCTTTATTTCTCAAGTTACTCAGTCACAAATTTAGTATTAGAGCAGTGTCCTTTGGAATTGAAGGAAGGGTAGATTCCTTGCTAGCCCTAACCAAGCACACGTTCATGCTGTTATTGTTTATCCCTAAGTCATGATCGGCTCTTTTGCGACCCTATGGAGTATAGCCCGCCAGGCTCCTCTGTCCATGGAGTTGCCCAGGCAGGAATACTGGAGTGGGTTGCCATTTCCACCTCCAGGGGATCTTCTCCACCCAGGGATCGACCCCACATCTCCTGCACTGCAGGCAGATTCTTTACTGAGGAGCCACTGGGGAAGCCTCATACTTTCCTAGTTACTATTTTAAATGATCAAATACATTTTAAGTTGCAAAAATAGTTTCATTAAAAAGAACAGCTTCCTTTTTCAACTCAACAATTTTTTTACTTTAAAAACATTGATAGCAATTGGGAGGAACTGAGCAAAATTCGTTTATTTTGATTTTAACAGATTTTTCTTTTTCATTTCTCCACAGGAGTTGGCAATTGAAAGTCAGATGCAGTCAATATTCACTGACATTGGAAAAGTTGATTTTAGGGATCCTTGCAACTATCAGCCGATCCCATCAGTGCCTGGCCTCTCCCCTGGTTCTGCCACCTCAGCAGCCTGGCTGAGCAACGATGGGGAGGCTCTGTTTGCTCTGCCATCTGCCTCTGGGGGAATCTTTGTTCTTAAACTACCTCCTTATGACATACCTGGTAAGAATGGGAATGCAGCATGGGTTTAATTTTAAACAAATACTGGCATTAAGATGGACGTTAGAAGTCCAAGGCTGTTATCCAGTGCAGGAACTGCTTCCAAACCACCCTAAAATGGTTCTTCATTATTGCTTGCCTAATGAGTCCCTAGCACTTTACAGTTTTTCCCAAGAGGGTGGGATTTTATACAGTGAATGAAAACTGCAGCTTACTGGAATGTAGGAAAACAGGTGGCTGTAAGGTGGCCTATTCTAAGGCCTTTAGTAGGGATGAGTTGACTGATGTCTATTTTCAGTTTGAGGTGCTGTAACTAAAATAAGTTTACCTGAAACAAGGAAGCTCAGTGCTGCTACCATGCTCCAGGTTACCACCTTCTCTTACCTGAACTATTGCATTTGCTTCCTAATTATCTTCCCAGATCTGTCCTTAGCCCTCTGCAGAAACTTCTCAGGCAGACCAAGACATTTAAAACCTACGTTGAGTCATGCCATTCCACTGCTCGAAGCCCTCGGGTCAGGGCTGTTCTTCATCTCACTCCAATAAACCCAGCGTCCTATGGCAACGCCCCGCTGCCTCTCTAACCGCATCTTCTCATTCTTTCTCCCCTCCTTCTCCAAACCAGCCACATGTCTTCTGGCAGTTCCTTGAACATACCAGGTGCATCTGCCTAAGGGCTTTGGTGGTGTTCAGTCGCTCAGTTGTGTCTGACTCTGCGACCCAATGGACTGCATCGCACCAGGCTTCCCAGTCCTTCACCATCTTCCGGTGCTTGCTCACACTCATTTCCGTTGAGTCAGTGCTGCCGTCCAACCATCTCGTCCTCTGTTGTCCCCTTCTGCCTTCAATCTTTCCCAGCATCAGGGTGGTGGTTTTCCAGTGAGTCGGCTCTTCACATCTGGTGGCCAAAGGATTGGAGCTTCAGTTTCAGCATCAGTCCTTCTGATGAATATTCAGGATTGATTTCCTTTAGGATTGACTGGTTTGATCTCCTTTGATCATCCAAGGGGCTCTCAAGAGTCTTCTCCAACACAGTTAAAAAGCATAAAGTCCTCAGTGCTCTGCCTTCTTTATGTTCCATTCGCAAACGCATGCATGACTGCTGGAAGAGCTATAGCTCTGACTATACAGATCTTTGTCAGCACAGTAATGTCTCTGCTTTTTAATACGCTGTCTAGGTTGATCATAGCTTTTCTTCCAAGGAGTAAACGTCTTTTAACTTCATGGCTTTAGTCACTGACCTCAGTGATTCTGGAGCCCAAGAAAATAAAGTCTGTCGCTGTTTCCATTGTTTCCCCATCTGTTTGCCATGAAGTGGTGGGACCAGATGCCATGATCTTAGTATTTTGAATGTTGAATTTTAAGCCAGCTTTTTCACTATCTTCTTTCACCTTTATCAAGAGGCTCTTCTTCACTTTCTGCCATAAGGGTGGTGTCATCTGCATATCTGACGTTGCTGATATTTCTCCCGGCAATCTTGATTCCAAGGCTTTGGTAGGAATAGTCTGTCCCCAGCTACCATTGTGGCTCATTCTCTCAACTCCTTTAGGTCCTTTCTCAGTGGGTGATCTGACCACTTTTTAAAATCGTAACGCACACCACCCCTCCCCCCATTCACTGCACCCTTCTGTGTTTTCTTTTTCTCCGCTTATGGCGTTCTGTTTACTTTGTTAACTGTCTGCTTCTCCCTTCCTCTCAATGGAATGTTAAGTTCCAGGAGGACAAGACTGTTTTCACTTGTATTTTCTGCTGTATCTCTCGCATTTAGAATTGTGCATAGCGCAGGAAAGTTACCGATTGTTGCTTTTGGAAAGAATGAAGTGCTGCTTCTGAGCAGCAACATGGGTTCCCATTTATGAATGGCAAAAATTTCCCCTTGGAATATAAAACTGCTGTTGCTATTGATCCAGTAATGATTCAGAATATTTTAGTTAGGAGAGATCTATGGAAAAGGTACAGCCTAAGACTTCCTTGGTATAGAAAGCTCACCCATTATAAATTCCTTGTTCACGGTTGCATGCTCTTGTCTTTGGGTTTCGCCAGGTATGGTCACGGGGTGCCTTGGTATCACTGGCTTGTTTTCCATCTTGCAGGGGTGGTGTCAGTCGTGGAGCTGAAACAAAGCTCAGTGATGCAGCGCCTGCTCATAGGCTGGATGCCCACAGCTATCAGGTGAGTGGTCTCTAGCCGGTGAATCAGAGGGCCCAAGAGTGTGAGCTTTTGCCCTGGTCAGCGGCAATTAATGCTTCCAGTCTGACTCCAAGACAAATAAACGTTATGCTGGAAAGAAGAAGGGTCTACACAATACTGCATTCTGTCTATAGTAACCGGACATAAGCCAGATAGAAAGTGTGCTGCCACAGCCCAGCCTAGAAACTTTTGCTCCTTCCGTTAAGATTGTACATTTAAAGTTTTATTTAGTCTCTTAAATTGCAAACTCTAAGGATCGGGTAATTGGCACCAGTAAAACGCTAATGCTCAGCCTTCCGTTTTCAGAGGTGACCAGGGGCCTTCAGATCGTCCCCTGAGCCTTGCTGTGCATTGTGTCGAGCACAATGCCTTCATCTTTGCTCTCTGTCAAGATCATAAACTACGAATGTGGTCTTACAAGGTAAATGCTACATTGATAGTTACTGTAAGTTAAAATAGGATTGCGAATTGTAGAGAAATTGAAATAAGTCTTGTTTCCTCTCGTAAAGATGATCAGATCTCTTACTTTGGAAATGATGGGCCATTTCCAGATTCAGACAGTTTCATTTAATTTTATTTTCCATACACTTCTCCCCTAAATTTTTGTATTTTTATTTTGGAAAATTAAGTCCTACAGAAACGTTGAAGTGATACCAAGTATACTCTTCAGTTCAGGACAAATGTGGTTTTGAAATGCAAGTTGAGAGGCTTCTGCCGGTGGTCCAGTGTTTAAGATTCTGTGCTCCCAGTGCAGGGGGTGCGTGTTTGATCCCAGTGCAGGGGTTGGGGAACTAGGGTCCCACATGCCACACAGTGTGGCCAAAACCTTTTTTTAAGATAAAAACTTTAAAAAATAAAATGCAAGTTGGTAAAATAGTGTTCAACCTTTGAATATGAAACAGCTACTGATTTTATCTATCAGAGCAAAGAAATGTTTTCATCTCAACCCTTTAAAAAAAAAAAAAAACCCTGTAGGGCCCTTCAGCAGATAAATTACATACGGTGCTAGATGTGATGGATATGCATTCTTTAAAAAGGGAAGGAGTTTTTTTTCTATCTTGAATGTTCTTTAATACCACTTACTAAATCTTTTCTTGACAGGACCAAATGTGCCTGATGGTGGCTGACATGCTGGAGTTTGTCCCCGTAAATAAAGATCTCCGGCTCACTGCTGGGACTGGACACAAATTGCGACTTGCTTATTCCCCTTCCATGGGACTCTACCTGGGGGTATACCTGCATGCACCAAAGCGAGGACAGGTATGAGACAGATAAGACACGTATGGAGTTATTCTACGTGTACTGGCGTGGAGCAGTAGCTGCAGACTCGAGTCTCTTCAGCTCTTCACATCAGCCTCTAGATGTATCTTGCATTGTTTCCACACAAAAAAATGTTTCCACTTTTTGTGCTACTATGTGAATTGAAAGATCTTAAAGGAAAATTCAGGATGAAAGGAAGTAGAGAGTTTAGAGGAACGTGGAAGGAAAGTGAAGTGAAAGGCGCTCAGTCGTGTCTGACTCTTTGCAACCCCGTGGACTGTACAGTCCATGGAATTCTCTAGGCCAGAATACTAGACTGGATAGCCTTTCCCTTCTCCAGGGATCTTCCCAACACAGGGAACTAACTCAGGTCTCCCACATGGCAGGCGGATTCTCTACCAGCTGAGCCACAAGGGAAGTCCATGGAAGCAAAGGTTAACCAAAACCAAACAAGAAAGAGCTAGTTTGAAAGTCTGAGTGAAGAAAATGGAGTTGTGAACGGGATGTAGGTGTTGTTAAGTAGTGCAGTAGAAGTTAATTTTGTGAAATAATTTTGCTCATTATTCAAACATTAACTGTTACATGCCGATGAGGTATTCAGGATACAATACAGTGGTATAATGGTCATCTGAGAAGGCCTTACAAATAGCTGAGAAAAGAAGAGAAGCTAAAGGCAAAGGAGAAAAGGAAAGATATAACCATTTGAATGCAGAGTTCCAAAGAATAGCAAGGAGAGATATAAGAAAGCTTTCTTCAGTGATCAATGCAAAGAAATAGAGGAAAACGATAGAATAGGGAAGATGAGAGATCTCTTCAAGAAGATTAGACATACCAAGGGAGCATTTCATGCAAACATGGGCACAATAATGGACAGAAACTGTATGGACCTAACAGAAGCAGAAGATATTAAGAAAAGCTGGCAAGAATACACAGAAGAACTGTACAAAAAAGATCTTCATGACCCAGATAATCACAAGGGTGTGATCACTCCCTAGAGCCAGACATCCTGGAATGCAAAGTCAAATGGGCCTTAGGAAGCATCACTATAAACAAAGCTAGTGGAGGTGTTGAAATAGCTGAGCTATTTCAAATCATAAAAGATGACGATGTGAAAGTGCTGCACTCAATATGCCAGCAAATTTGGAAAACTCAGCAGTGGCCATAGGACTGGAAAAAGTCGGTTTTGGTTCCAATCCCTAAGAAAGGCAATGCCAAAGAATGCTCAAACTACCACACAATTGCATTCATCTCACACGCTAGTAAAGTAATGCTGAAAATTCTCCAAGCCAGGCTTCAGCAGTACATGAACCATGAAATTCCAGATGTTCAGGCTGGTTTTAAAAAAGACAGAGGAACCAGAGATCAAATTGCCAGCATCCATTGGTTCATAGAAAAAGCAAGAGAGTTCCAAAAAAAACCGTCTACTTCTGTTTTATTGACTATACTGAAGCCTTTGACTGTGTGGATCACAACAGACTGTGGAAAATTCTTTAAAAGATGGGAATACCAGACTACCTTACCTGCCTCCTAAGAGATCTGTATGCAGGTCAAGAAACAACAGTTAGAACTGGACATGGAACAACAGTTTCATTTGGAACTGGTCCAAATGAACCAAATCGGGAAAGGAGTGCGTCAAGGCTGTATATTGTCACCCTGCTTATTTAACTTATATGCAGAGTACATCATGAGAAACACTGGGCTGGATGAAGCCCAAGCTGGAATCAGGATTGCTGGGAGAAATATCAGTAACCTCAGATGTGCAGATGACACCACCCTTATGGCAGAGAGCAACAAGAACTAAGCCCTATGGCACAGCCAAATAAATAGATTGTTGGATATTGTGTTTGGCACAGTGCCGGGCCCTTTATGTACATTAACAGCAAATCCTTGGACTGTGTGCTTCCTCTGGACTCACACACCACACATACCATCCATTTAATCCTAGTGGCATCCCAGCGAGGTCGGGTTTGTCGTCCTCCCTCCACTGGAGCTCTGATCCCCATGCTGGGTGCTGATCTGTCTGGGTCCCCTCCTCACTCCCGTTGGGCTCTGGGGTCCCAGACCATCAGCAAACTCCAGGAGACAGTGAAGGACAGAGAAGCCCAGCGTGCTGCAGTCCATGAGTCAGGCACGACTGAGCGACTAAACAAGAGCGATCCCTCTCCAGGGTGCCCTTTCATGTGGATGCCCTCCGCACCCCCTCGGCACTGACACTGCGCTGGTCCACCCCCGTGCAGTGGACGCCCTCCTCGCCTCCTTGGGCTCTAGTCTCCAGCGTGGGCTGTCTCTCTGTGTGAACCCTCCTCGCCCTGCGTGAGTTTCCACCCTGCCCCAGGCCTTCCACATAGGTGGACGCCCCCTCTCCCTGCTCATGCTCATTGCCCGAAGCCAGGCTGCTGCCTGATACAGAGACTCTTCTTAGCCCCTTGGGTTCTTTTTTTGTTTCATTTTTTACCTTTTTGGCCAAGCTGCCTCGCGAGCAGAGTCTTAGTTCCTTGACCAGGGATCAAACCCATGCCTCCTGCACTGGAAGCTCAGAGTCTCAACCACTGGACCACAAGAGAAGTCATTAGTCCGTGGGTTCTTGATTCATGCCACCCTCTCCCTGGGCTCAGAAATTTGTTAGAATGGCCCACAGAACTCAGGGCAACACTCGCAGTTACTGCTTTATTATACAATAAATGCTGAAGATGTAGGTAGGGCAAGGTCCAGAAGGGTCTCGAGGCATTGAGGCGCACCACCGTCCCGGCACATGGATGTGTTCCCCAGCCTGGGCGCTCCCCACATCCCATAGGGATAGGGGTTTTTAAGGAGGCTTCATCACATAGGCATGATGGATTATTAAGCCAGTGGCCTTTCTTCCCTTTCTAGAAAATAGGGGTCTGGGCTGAAAGTTGCAAGATTCTATTCAGGCTTCCTCTTTCTGGTGACCAGTTGCCATCCTGAAGCTACCCAGGAGTCAGCTCTTGGAGCAAAAGGTGTTCCTGTCACTCAGGAAATGCACAGGGATTTAGGAGTCTGTGCCAGGAACCAGGGTCAAAGACCAGCTACTATAACAAAAGATGCTCCTAGCACCTCTGTCACCACTCAGAAGATTGCAGGTGTTTTAGGAGCTCCGTGTCAGGAGCCAGAGACCGACATGTATGTTCATTGCTACTTTGCAGACTCTGATAGCGATTTGTTAACTCTAGATCATACTGAAAAGCATCGCCATCTTAGCAGTATTAAGGTTTCTGCTTCATCAACATGGGATGCTTTTCCATTTAATGTTTTATAGTTTTCATGATACAGGTTTTGTAGGGGTTTTTTAATCAACTTATTCCTATGTATTTTATTCCTTTTGATACTATTGTAAGTGAAGTTATCTTCATTTCAGGTTCCTCATTGCAGGTTTATAGAAATATAATTCACTTTTTTATATTGATTTTATATATACTGAACTCTTTTTAGTTCTAGTAGTGTTATAGTGGAATCCTTGGGACTTCCTATTTATAGGACGGCAACATCTGCAAATAAAGATAGTTTTATTACTTCCTTTCCAATTTATGTGCCTTTTCTTTTTTTGTCTTAATTTCCTTGAACAGATCCTCCAGTATAGTGTTGGATAGAAGTGACAAGAGTTGACACCCTTGTCTTATTCCCAGTTTAAGAGAGAAAGCTTCGGGTGTTTCACCACTGAGTATGATGTTAGCTGTGTATTTTTTGTGTTGAGGAAGTTCCTGTCTATTCCTAGCTTGTTGAATTTTTATCATGAAAGAGTATTCAGGTTGGTGCCACTGTGACATTAGGAGATCAGTAATGTCACCCACTCTTGCTTTTTTGCATAATCAGTGCAAATATTAACACGATGAAAAGGGCAAATGATGTAGAATTACTGTGAAGAGTTTTGACCTCACTGACCCCCTGAGATTAGTCTCGGGGACCTCCAGGTGTCTGTGGACCACATTTTGAGAATCTCTGCTCTAAAGATTACACTGAGATTGGATGTGTTATTCTAGGATTAGGGTCAAAGTGAGCAGAGCTACTACCTCCTTTGGTTTAAGCATTAAGGTTCTATTAATGAAGCCTAAAATCAGATACACTTCATTTTTAGCAGCCATGTAATGCTGGTGTGCCTGTTCAGAGTATAATGAAGTTGAGGTCTTTTTTTTTTTTTCTTTTTCTAAACAAAAACTGCTCTTCAGAATGTTTTTTTCTCCCTAACCTGCACATTTGAAGTTTGGTGTTGTTTTTTACAGACTTATTTGTTGGTTGCGGTGGGTCTTTGTTGCTGCACAACAGCTTTCTTTTAGCTGGGGTGAGTTGGGGCCGTTCTTGGTTCAGATGCGTGGGCTTCTTGTGGCGATGGCGTCTCTTGTCGTGGAGCACAGTCGCCATTGATCAGAGGCCTCTAGGATCTTCCTGGACCAGGGATCGAACCGGTGTCCCTTGCATTGCAAAGCAGATTCTTAACCACTGGACCACCAAGGAAGCCCTGTTTGGTCTTTTTAATCTCTGTAGTAGTTTACATCCATCCCTGTTAGTTTCATTTGTTTCTTCTTGGTTTTCTTTTGGTTCTTTGGACACTAATTCTGTTAAGTGCATTAATCTAATCATTCTCAGCATCATGTCCTCGGTGTTATATTATGCCATATGTATTTCCATCTGGGCTTCCTTGGGCTCAATGGTTAAGAATCCACCTGCAATGTAGGAGACATGGGTTTGATCCTTGGGTTTGGAAGATCCCCTGGAGGAAAAAATGGCAACCCACTCCAGTATTCTTGCCTGGGAAATCCCATGGACAGAGGAGCCTGGTGGATTATAGTCCACGGGGTTGAAAAAGAGTCAGACAGGACTTAGCCACTACATAATAACAATAATAGTTTCCATCTAGGACACTAATGAAAATCTCAAACAGAAGTGCCTTAGACCTGTGATGTGGTCTGTGGAATGGTCCTGGGCCACAAACTGTTACTAGTTTGCAGTAAAATAAATATAGAAACTGAGAGAACAGAAGCATAAGTGATTTGACGTTGCCACAGACATTCATGGTTTCTGTATGTCATGAAAGTGTCTTTCTGAGGGACTCTCTAGCGGCCCAGCGATTTAAGACCCCACGGTTCCCCTGCAGAGCGTGCAGGTTCACTCCCCGCTCGGGGGATTAGGATTCCCACATGCCACCCAGTGGGGCACCCCCCCCAAAAAAAAAAGAATATTAGTCTGCAGCAGGTTAAAAAATGAAAGAAAAAAAAAAGCGTTCCTTTACCACAGGTGGTTTGAGAAGCGCTGCACTAGACCAGCATTCTTCCAACTTTTTGGCTGGAAGATACAACAAATAGTTTACGTTGCCCTCTGGACACCCTTATGTGGCAATGGACATGTAACAGAAAACGGTTTTCATGAAAGTGTTCACCATGGGTGATCAGCCGATAAACTCTTAATCTTTTTTTTTCTCTTAAATGCTGGATGAGACCTACTAAGTTGATTCATGTCTCAGTAGTGCTTTGAGATATGTAGCTTGTGAAATGTAGCTGGAGGCGGGAATGAATGTGACCACTACATATTTTTCTCATGCTTCATACCAGTCTATTTTTCTCTCAAAGGGAATCACTGTATTTTTTTTAAAGCTTCTTGTGAACAGTTGCTTATGTTACCAGGATAGAATCTTCATGGCTCTTATTAGTTTATCGTATATTTTCTTTGTAAAAAAATTATTTAAAATAATGTTCATTAAATATTATTTTTGAGTTTGACATCTTTTTTGTTTTGGCAGTAGAGTTAAATATGAAACATGAATTATTTTGTAGGTTTTTGTAGTGAGGATTGACTTGAGTTGATTTTTATCATGTGTATGTTTTAAATTATTTTTGGTAAAAGCATTAAAAATAGGTTTCTGACCGTAGATTCCACTTCATACCCAAGGATAGCTACCATGGCAGTGGGGATTAGTAAATATCAAGTGTTAGGAGGATGTGGAGACATTGGAACCCTTTTGCATTACCGGTGGGGATGTAAAATGCTACAGCCACTATGGGGTACAGCTTGGCAACTCTTCAATTTCCGTATGATCAAGCAATTCCTCTTCTGGATATATACCCAAAAGAATTCAAAGTAGGGTCTTGATATTTGTACACCCACATTATTAGCAACAATATTCCCAATAGCCATAAAATGGAAGCAACCTAAGTCTCCATCGATGACTGAGTGGATGAACAAGATGTGGTGTTTACATAAAACGGAATATGATTCAACTTTAAGAGGAAAGAAATCGACACATGCTGCAGCGTGGGTAAACCTTGAGGATATTGTCCTAAGTGAAAACACAGACCCTAAAAGACAGGTACCATTATGTCGAGGAGTCAAGATCCTAGAGATAGATAGGATGCTGGTTGCCCAGAGCTGGGCAGTGGGAGGGGTGGGGGGAGGAATGGGGGATTTAACAAATACAGGGTTTCTGTTTTGAAAAACAAAAAAAAGTTTTGGAGATTGGTTGCACAAGTATAAATGTACTTAATACTACTAAGCTGCACAGTTAAAAATAGTTAAGAAGTGCTACTTATATTTTATCACACATATTTTTTAAAAATAAGTTTTTGAACGCTAATAAGTCTTGCTTCCTTAGAAAAATGGCATGTTGGTTATTTCAAGTATTAACTTAGCAACTTGTTTTTTATCAGTTCTGCGTTTTCCAGTTGGTGAGCGCCGAGAATAACCGCTATAGCCTAGATCACATCTCCTCACTGTTCACTTCTCAGGTAGGTTGAATCATGCTTTGCATATCACACAAGTACAGGAAAGAAGTACTGGCTAACTTACCTGTTGTGATGGGATTATAATCTTAAAGTGGAATATTTAGTGAAACTTCGTCCACACGAAATTTGATTTGGGTTTCACCCGGTTCACACGGCACCATCTTCAGTTTTCATGTTTTTACGTCTCCTGCTTATAAGTGTAACTCACCATAAAGTAGTACCTTTTCGGTCTTATTTTAACCTCTTTTTGTTTGTTTCCTCCCTACATTTCTTTCCAGGAGACACTGATTGACTTTGCCTTAACCTCCACGGATATCTGGGCCCTGTGGCACGACGCTGAGAACCAGACAGCTGTGAAATACATCAACTTTGAACAGTAGGGGTCCCTCTCCTCTGTCCTCCTGCCTTGCCCCAGGCAGTCACACTCAGAAAAGAAGGGAGCTCCTTGTGTAGGACAAAAGTCAAATGTGTGCATTTAAAGGATTCAACCCTGGGTTTGCCTGTTTTCTGACATACCTTCTGTTTCATTTTGCATTCTTACCTTAACGGTTTTAGGACAAAAAAAGGATTCTTAGAGTTGGAATGACACAAAAAAATATGCATATATACCATATTTATTGGGAGAGACAGCACATATCCAAAATACTTCTTTTTTTGTTTGTTTTTCAAACAAGCTCTGGGTGGTTTTATTAAAAGTTGTACATGATTGACTTTTTACCAGCCTGTTCTGGCACGACCCGTTCCCCTGCACCCGTGACAGCCAGTGTACAAGTTCTCGTATTTTCCACGTGCTCTGCCAGTTCCATGTTAATACTCCTATAGCGATGGAGGCCTGTTCGAGCTAATATGGCCTAATACTGTACTTCACATTTCCCCGAGGCTGGGTGCTTGGCAAGGATGGCCAGTTTCGCTTTGCCTTGTCTGATCGTTTTCAGCGTTTGCTCGTACCCCAGCACCTACTTTCCACTTTTCATGACGGGTTGGAGCCTAGAGTTGAGCAACTCCAGCGACTTTTTCATGTTCATGGTCTTCCTGCCTTACATGCAGGATGCCCCCAGCCAAGGGCAGCCTCCAGGAAGGCTGGGGAGCGAGAAAGGTCCCCAATACTTGTAATCTGCACATTTCCTTTGTTTTTAAGCAAAGGCCGTTTCTGATACCTACAACTTCCAAGAGTCACTGCAGCGCCTTTGAAGTCTCAGTGTCCTCACCCTAAGATAAAAAGTAGATTCTACAACAGTGCTTCTCAAACTTTGTTTTTTAAACAGGAAACCCTTTTTTTTCCCCCCTCCGAAGATAATGAACTCCAGTATATATAACAAAACCAGTATTTTATGAATATAAAATTATAACACAATTTAACATGTTGATAATCTCTAATATTAGATATGTTTGGTATATCTGTTATTTTTATTTACATGATATTCATTTTAAGATTTTTAACAGTTACAAAACCCATTTAAGAACCAGTTTTGAGTCAGACACTTGTGTAATTCCTGAAACATCTGAAGGATTCCCTGGATCCTATTTTGATGCTCCTGGAACTACAGTTGACCCTTGAACAGCATGGATTTTGAACTGTGGGGTCCACTCAATACATCGATTTTTTTCATAGTACTTACTGTTGGATCTACAGTTGCTTGAATAAGCTATACCTGGGTTTTTGGGGGTCAGCACCTGTAAATCCCCCATGTTGTTCAAGAGTCAACTATAATTGTACCCGAGGGGTCCCTCATGAAACCCATATTCTAGATAAGAATTCTAGGAGTGGTTGCCCCCAGGTTGACCCTGAACCACACCTCAGAAAATAGAGCGTACTCCTCATAGATGGCATTCAGGCAGAGTGGGTTAAAAAAGCAAAGAATCCAGTGTCGGGTGAGTTTGAAATCTGGTTCTCCAACTTACTAGCTGTGAGATACCCTAAACCTCACTTTCGACATCTTAAAATGAGGGCAGTGTATCCTTCCAAGAATTATCATAAGGTATAAATGAAGTGTGGGATTCCCTGGTAGCTCAGCTGATAAAGAATTCGCCTTCAATGCAGGAGACCTCAGTTTGACCTGAGTTGGGAACGTCCCCTGGGGAAGGGATAGGCTACCCACTCCAGTATTCTTGGACATCCCTGGTGGCTCAGATGGTAAAGAATCCACCTGCAATGCCGGAGACCTGGGTTCAATCCCTGGGTTGGGAAGATCCCCTGGGGAAGGGAAAGGCTACCCTCTCCAGTATCCTGGCCTGAAGAATCCCCACGGACAGAGGAGCCTGGCAGGCTACAGTTCATGGGGTCACAAAGAGTTGGACACGACTGAGCGACTAAGCACACACATGAGGTATATCCAGAATTACCCTGCAGAAGGTGTAGCATATGGTAAGTGTAGAATGAAAGTTGGCTATTATTTGTAGATTTGTGTTTAGAGTTTTAATTCAGGAAGATGCCTATTAAGAGAAGTAAGAACACCTCTATAATCCAGACTCTGCTATGAATATGTTTCTCTTTTTGGAAACTATTTTAAATAGAATTGATCTAGGACTTCCTGGTGGT
This sequence comes from Bos grunniens, assembly GCF_055505025.1. Classification (NCBI taxonomy): domain Eukaryota; kingdom Metazoa; phylum Chordata; class Mammalia; order Artiodactyla; family Bovidae; genus Bos; species Bos grunniens. The sequence continues at coordinate 78,123,028 of NC_141179.1, read as the reverse complement.
CCAGTGGTTAAGATTTCATGCTGTCATTGCAGGGTGCATGGGTTCATCCCTGGTCAGGGAAATTCCACATGTTGCCTGCTGCAGCCAGAAAAAAATAGAATTGATCAAGCAGTAGTTGCAGAGCTCAGCAGCGGGACCCTTCCTGCCCACATACTGCTAACCGCGTAAGCTTCATTTTTATTCATCATCTTTACGTAGACTGATGGACTTTTTTCTCTCTCTAGTAATGTTGCAGGTCAGTGGAGTCCAGTTTTTATGCAGCCTCTGCCAGAGGAAGAAATCGTCATCAGAGATGATCAAGACCCCAGAGTAAGCAACACTGAAGTTTTATATAAGGAGATGATTTACCCTGATCATCAGTTTGAGAAGAACCAGTTGTATTAGCAGAACTCTTTAAGCTGCAGATGAAAGAAACCCACCTCAAACTGCCTTAAGCTGAACATATTGGCTTGTGCTGCTGAGAAGTTCAGAGTTACCTGGTTTCAGCCATGGCTGGAATAATGCCTTTAGGGCTTCATCTCTCCTTTGTCTCTATTCTGCTTCCCTCCTTTTTGGGTTTATTGTTGGGCAGAGCGCTTCTGTTCTAGGTCATGGAGTTGACCCTGGCCTGGCATGGTCATTCTGATCAGAAGGAATAGAATATTCTGGCTTGGCATGAGAAACATGTCCAGCCTGGACCTTCTTATTGTGGAGGGTGAAGTTCAGTTGGGTGTGGGTGTAGGAGGAGTGATTCTTCAGAGAAAGATAAGGGGTTTGTTAGTAAAAGAAAGGGAAATGGATTCTGGGCAGGCACAGACCATGGGTGTCCACTATACTAACCGTGTGAATAGATGCATAAAAACTAGAAACAAAATAAATTCTGATAGAGGTATATGCTATGAAGAACACAACTTTAAAAGGCAATGCAGTAGAGAACAAAACAGGCCACGCTGCCTGTGTTTCAGGGACATCCTCAAGGTAAACGAAAAAACTTGATTCTTTACTGTTAAAATGAACTTAAAGATTATGGGCTCTGGGTCTGAGACATTAACTCTTTGTAAGATTGGGAAACCCATTTTGAGTATCTGAAATTGAATATTGCTCTATTTTTAATCCAAAGAGTTTATTGGCATTTAACTTTGATCTAGAAGTCAAAATCACATGCTGATTTTTAAAAGTTCTTGTTTTTCTCCATTTTGGTCATTTTATAAATGTCCCTCAGAACCTCAGTGGAAGGAAGGAAATTTGAATGAAGGTCAACCAAATTTGCTGCTTATTGGCAAATCTGGTTTATAAAATTTGATCAAAATAATTAGACAATATGAGACTTTCCATTTTGTTCTCCCTACTTCATGTCCCCACTTGTTAGAGCTTATTGCAGTTTCGCTTGTTTGTTTTTTATGTATATAATGCCTGTTCTTATTGGTTCCTTTCCTTTTTATATGTGAACCATAAATGAGGCCTTTTGTGGATGGTGTAGAAACCAGCTTAGTTTAATTGTTCTCTTACTGGTGTTTATGACTAATAACCTAGATAAGAACTCTTCCCTTTTAAGATTGGCGTTTGACAAGCTGACCCACTGAAGTGCTCCGAAGGAACACAGCATTCTCAGTGTAGTACATCCAGTTGGTTCAGAATGCTAGAGGCTTCGCTCAGTGTGAAAATATATGACTGCTCCGCCCCTCTGCTCTGTGCAGAGGGCAGAATTTCTACATTCACATAGTAGAAATGCAGACTTTGATTTTAATGTGTTGGATTCCTCATTCAAATTTTTCCAAATTTTATCTTTTTTAGAATGATGCTAATTCTTGCTTCCATGTTCTAACAGGAGATGTATTTGCAGAGTCTTTTTACACCAGGGCGATTCATTAATGCAGCTTTATGTAAAGCTTTACAGGTCAGTGAAAAAATATTTCGTGTTGATCTAAGACTCTCCTATTGCGATCATTATGTAGTTAATGATTACTGTTAATTTTTGTTGTTTTGCACGTACTAACCCCAACATAGTTTTGCGATCGTACATACAGGCGTTTATAAATACTGTTGTAATTTTTTTTACTGTTCTTTCCGTAAGAATACCAAGAGTCCCAGTGTGGAGAGAGGATTGAGGGCACTTTCCCACTGATAGTAAAGAAGAAACTTGTACCATTGTAAAAACATACCTACTACACTGTAAATACTCTCTATACTAGAAAGAAATTTTAAATGTTTTCTTGGATAGGTTTGCTGGTACAGTTTTTTACCCTTTTGTTAGTACAGCAAAGGTCTGACTTGGTTCGGGTTTAAGAAAACTCTTAAAAAAAAAATCTAAGCTTCAAAGTTATAGGGTATAAGAGATGCAAGTCACTTAGACTTCATTAAATTGCCACTTAGCTTCATGAATTTGAAATAATCACTCACAGAATTAAAAAATCCCTTAGAATCTCCTGATCTGACCTCCCACACAAAGCAGAAATACCTTCTGAGGCTTCTCTGACAGATAGGTAGTCAGCTTCTAATTGTCTCTGCCTCCAGTGACAAGTATCTCAGCTCCTCCTGTGTGACTTATCATTCAGAACTGTGCCATCTGAAAGTTTATCCCAGGGTATTCCCTGGCAGTTCTGTGGTTAGGACTCGACACCTTCACTCTGGGGGCCCAGGTTCAGTCCCTGTTTGGGGAACTAAAATCCCACAAGCCACGTGGTACAGCCAAAGAAAAGTCCATCCTGGTATTAGATCAGATTTAATCCTGCATCATTTAGGTGGCATCTTTCTTTGTGAACTTCACAGAACATGGCTCTTTTCTATAAAGCAGCTCGTCAAGTATTTTAAGCGTTTTCCGTGTTATCTTTCTCCAGGCTCAGTACACCCAGTCCCTTAACTTGCTCCCAGGTGATGTGGTTTCCAGATCCTTGACTTTTCTTCTGGGTACATTCTTGAATATCTGGCTGTTCTGTGTTTTCTTTTTTCTAATAAAACTCCAGGATGACACAATCACTTACTTCTAAGGCATTATTTCTTTCATCTCATCAGCACTTCCTGTTAATGGTAATCAATGTACGATTTCTCATGGTGTCTCTTGCAGACTGAGATCCTGAATAATTAGTAAGGCACCGATCACAAGCTTTACTTTAGGAGAGTCTTTCCCAGTAGAGTGACCTACCTCCAGCACTACTCTCGCTCACCTTTGCGCCTGTCAGGATGTATATATTTGGCATCATCTTCCTTCCAGCTGAACAGTAGATGTTATGTTTCCTTTTGTTTTTTGTAATGACCCAAATGTACCCTATTATAATTCTTGCAGGCTCATGAGTTTTTATAGTTTATCCTGGACTATATAAACTATTTCAATTTGCTGTGATCTCACAATTAGAAATTATTTGCACAATGTTAAGAGTAAATGTGTTATTTCAGGCATGTCCAGCGTCTAGTGTATTGTTATATATTGCCTTAGCGTCTTCTGGAGTATTTTTCATTTAGTTTTTAGTATTATGTGGCACTCTAAAGTGTCTCTTTGTGTCTCTTTTCAGATTTTCTGTCGAGGAACTGAGAGGAATTTAGATCTTTCCTGGATGGAACTAAAGAAAGAAGTTACTTTAGCTGTTGAAAGTGAGGTGAGGTTTGATTAAAGAAAGAAAGACAATTTCTTTCATCTCACTGTGGGGCAGATTGGTACCAAGAAATTGTTCAAATTGTTCATTGGACCTTGTTGCTAAGAAATATAAAATTCTAGACCTTTTAATTAAAGAATTAGATACATATTTACGGAGGCTATGGCATATATACTTTCCTATAGTTTAAGGAATATTCACTTCCCTATAGTTTAATAAAATGATATTAAACATTTATGTTTGGTGAAAGAAAATATCCCAAATGGTATCAAGAGTTTCTTTTTTCTTTTTTTTGTCTTTGCCAGCTCCAAGGAAGTGTAACCGAGTATGAATTCTCCCAGGAGGAGTTCCGAAGTTTACAGCAGGAATTCTGGTGCAAGTTCTATGCCTGCTGTCTTCAGTATCAGGAAGCCCTTTCCCATCCTCTTGCCCTGCATTTGAATCCACACACAAGCATGGTGTGCCTGTTGAAGAAAGTAAGAGAGCAGAAACACACGGAAGAACTCCTGTGGGCTGTTCAGTGGGTCTTTCAGAGTGCAGTGTCTGTTGTATACTGGAATTAGCTTTTAGGACTTTGGTGGGTTTTCTCTTGAGGGGGGGAGGGCAACCTCAGAATTATGGTTAATTTGTGTTTAAATAGTCTTCTGCACTATTTACACTTTTCTGCATCTTGTTCACCTGTTACATTGAAGTGATTCCTAATTTGAAAGTTATGAGAATAGCATAAAGCACTTCTAAATCCCCTTCACCCAGATTCACCATTTATTAACTTTCATTTACTTTTCCTCTTGAGCCACTTGAGAGTTAGTTGTAAATATCATGCCCCTTGGTCCTGACACATTTTAGCGTGTACCTAAGCACAGCAGCATTCTTTCATAACTGCAGCACAATTTAAAGATCAGGCAGTTTGATATTGGTTTATATTCAGATTTTACTAGTTGTGCCTAGAATTTTTCTTCCTTGATCTAGGATCCAGTTCAAAGTCTTGCATATATTGAGTTGTCATGTTTCTTTACTTAATCTCCAACTGTTGTCAGCCTTTCTCTGTCTTTCATGACACTAACTTTTTAAACTACTTATTTATTTGGCTGCATCTGGTCTTAGGTGCGTCCTGTGGGGTCTCCGTTGCCGCGTGCGTACTCCCTAGTTGTGGTGAGAAGGCTTAGTTGCTCCGGGCCACGTGGGACTTAGTTCCCCGGCCAGGAATCAAGCCCTTGTGCCCTGCATTGCAAGGCAGATTCTTAAGGAAGTCCTGACGTTGATCCTCTTTGAAGGTTACACCTGTTATTTGGTAGAGTGTCCTTCAGTTTGGATTTGTCTGGGGTCTCCTCATGATAAGATTCAGGTCTCAACTATTCTATACCTTTAAACACTGAAAAAAATAATATATTTTTTATATTTTCAGGGGTACCTGTCTTTCCTTGTGCCTTCCTCCTTAGTGGATCATTTGTATCTCCTCCCTGATGAGAATCTTCTGACAGAGGATGAGACAACCATATCTGATGGTAAGAGTGATTATTATGTCCACATCCAGGCTTCTTTCTCCATAAGCCCACAAAAAACATCAACGGCCACTGTGACCTTTCCTGGTCAGTGTACCTCATTGTACATTTAAAAAAAAAAACTGAAGAGGCCTAAGCATCTCCAAGACTTCAGATAGCTACCTGTCATGTATTCTTAATATCTTTTAGTATAATATTAACTAGCAGCTCTTCATTGACCTGAGACGTGAATGTCACCTTCCTCTTACAGACGTGGATGTTGCTCGGGATGTCATGTGTCTTATAAAATGCCTCCGGCTGATTGGAGAGTCAGTAACTATGGATATGTCAGTAATGATGGAAATGAGCTGTTACAACCTACAGTCTCCAGAAAAGGCTGCAGAACAGATTCTGGAAGATTTGATCACTATTGATGTGTAAGGAGAATTTAGGGTAAAGTCCATTTCCTAATGGAAATTTAGCAATTCTTAGTGTCAATATCAGGTTTGAATGTAATTCAGATATGTACAAAGTAGTGGCTTAAAGTGAGTTGTCATGATTCTAAGTAGCTGGTTTCAGCTTTTAAACAGAAAATCTAACACATGAATTCAAGTCTGGAAACAAGACTCATGAATTATAGTCTAGCTGTTAACTATGAAGTGAAGTCGCTCAGTCGTGTCTGACTCTTTGCGACCCCATGGACTGTAGCCTGCCAGGCTCCTCTGTCCATGGGATTTTCCAGGCAAGAAAACTGGAGTGGGTTGCCATTTCCTTCTCCAGGGGATCTTCCCAACCCAGGGATCGAACCTGGGTCTCCCGCATTGTAGGCAGATGCTTTTACCATCTGAGCCACCAGGGAACTGAGCTGTAAATTCTAAAATGTAAACATATTTTCCTCTAATACATTTTGTCTGTCATTTCTGGGAAAAAATGAAGGAAAATTTGCTACATGGCATGAAAGTATCTTATATACCAGAGTGATTACTTCACTCCTATATTACATGGCTGGTTTTCCTGTTTCATAGAGCATTTACCTTACAGGGGCGTAAAGAGTCTATCATGTACATTCTCAGAAGTAATGGTTTTCTAACTTCCTTACAGAGACAATGTGATGGAGGATATTTGTAGTAAACTGCAGGAGATTAGGAACCCAATCCATGCCATCGGACTTCTAATACGGGAAATGGATTATGAAACAGAAGTAGAAATGGAAAAGGGATTCAATCCAGGTAAATGACAAAGTAACACATATACCTTTTGATTTAGAGAAAACAGTAATACAGTTAAATTTTTTTAATTATGATTATTTTTTAATTTACAGCTCAGCCTTTGAATATTCGAATGAATCTTTCTCAGCTGTATGGTAGTAGCACGTCAGGGCATATTGTGTGCAGAAGTGTGTGTAAAATTGCCAGCACGCGCTTCCTCATCTGCCGAGACCTTTTGATCTTACAGCAGCTACTAATGAGGCTAGGAGATGCCGTAAGTACTACTTGAGGGAAAGCTTGTCAAATCTGAAACCTGGTCTTGACCTGCAGGCACGCAGCAGAGCATCAGCTCCAAGAGCACAGAGACATGTGTCTTTGTTTACTGCTCTGTCCCACGTGCTTGGCCCTTCGGAGGTGCTCTGTGAATGCACGCTGATTTAAGAATGAGTGAGCCTAAATTGCAGATTAAGAATGTATATGGGGGGAAGAAAAAGATTGTATATGAAGCAGGTTGTTTTACTCTTAACCTTTGTGTATATGATGGTCGGATAATTTTCTAGGACGCTCTCCCAAAATGTAGTATTAGTACAGCTCTGGATGTGATCACAGAGTACCATTTAGGATGGAGGAGAGAGGAAGAAAGAGAAAAAGAACTTCTCTATTTCTCCCGTGCAGGATTTTCCCTAAGCTGTTTTGAAATTGCAGAATTGGTTTTGGGGTCCTCCCAGCTCCATTCTGTACCTCCCTTCCCATCCTCGCCTTTTAGCCACCAGACTTGTGTTGCCAGACTGCTGTCCTTGTCTCTCCCCCTCCTCCCCACCTTGAACGTTTCACATTCCAAAGTTAACCTTTCTGCCCACCGTCAGAAGGCCCATTTATGTCACTCATCTGAGCCTGATAAGGAAGTAATCTGATTAAACTAATTCATATTAATATATAAATAAACAAAGCCCTTTGAAGCTCCTGGGGGTGTTTATACTTAAATCAGAATTCATTAACTCAAGTACATGGCTAATGGCAGAATTTCAGGTAAAAGATAAGGAGAAAACATTCTGGAAGATGATTGGTTTAGGACCACCAAGGAGAAGCAGGACCCTTTCCTGAAAGTTGTCTGTCTGTCTGCCTCACAGCTCATGGGATCTTAGTTACTTGACCAGGGACTGAACCCAGGCTTTGGCAGTGAAAGCCCAAGTCCCAGCCACTGGACCACCATGGAGTTCTCTTTGTGGTTTTGTTTTTTGAGTCTGTGTTGTATTTTAATATTTATTTATCTGGCTGCATCCAGTCATAGCAGGTACCTGTGGGGTCTGTTCCCTGACCAGGGATTGAACCCATGCCCCTAAAGTAGAAGCGTGGAGTCTTAACCACCAGGCCAACAGAGAGTCCCAAAGCGACACACGTTTTTAAGGCTACTGATATTCTTGTCGAGCTTTCCTCTAATGCTCGTATTTATTTTTACCCAAAACCAGAAGATTAAGAAATGTCTTAGATTTCCCTGTTCCTCTTCTTGAGTCCTGAACCTACAAATTTGGTGCAAGTTAAGCAGTCTGTTACTGTTTTCTTTTTGGCCATCAGCTCCTGTGACCTGGTGAGCTGTTTTTTATTATTTTGTACTGTTAAGTGGGTAGATCCTTTTGCTGCCTGCTACCCAAAAATGTAATGGGTGTGTTGCTTTTATGTATGCCCTGTGTAACTGTGTTTGTTATTTTACCGCCACCTGAACCTAAGGGTTATTGTTACTAAATGCTATTTCCTGTCTCACCCACCCACCCATGACATATAGGTAATCTTGGGAGCTGGCCAGCTCTTTCAAGCCCAGCAAGACCTACTGCATCGAACAGCTCCCCTACTCTTATCTTATTACCTCATTAAGTGGGGAAGTCAATGCTTGGCAACTGATGTTCCAGTTGATACATTGTGAGTTTCAGTGTTCTGCTTATTTTAAAAATAAATTGTGAGCTTAATGATTCTTTTCCATTGTCTGATAGAAAAGCAAATTAAATATTATGCTGTAGCATGACATGCCTTTAAAATTCAGAGCTTTCAGATAACTCCATTTTCTAAAGGTTAAAGGCAAGTTATAAGAATGAAAATAATATAAAAAAAAAAGAGTGAAAGCAATAAATATGTGTTATTGTATGTGTGTATGAATAAAGGAAAGACAAACCCTGTGGAAAGCGAGAGAAGATGAGGTCAGCGTGCTGTATGACTCGGGGAGCTCCGCCCGGCGCTCTGTGATGGCCTGGGTGGGCGGATGGAGTGGACGCGGGAGGGAGGGGACATCCGTATACCTGTGGCTGATTCACGTTGACGTGTGGCAGAAACCAGCACAATATTGGAAAGCAATTATCCTTCAGTTAAAAATAAATAAATTTTTTTTTTAAGTTGAGGTCACAGAGAAAGTTAGGCCACACACGAAAATATGCTAATTATCAAGAGAAGACTGAGATTCTTTATAACCAAAGTAAGAAAGAAAATTTAATGTGTACCTAAAAGACTGACGTTTCAGTTAGATAAGCCACTTTGTTTTCTGGCAAGGGAAGGCTTTTCAGGGCATGGAGGCCTAAGAAATTTCTGCTCTGGCTTTTCCTTGAAGGATCACTGGGTGATATGATGAAAACAGTCTAAACCATGGGTCATTTTCCAGATATTTTTGTGCTTTCAGTGGAGCTTTCACGTGTAATTTATTAGTGAAATTGACAGTGTTTTAATCAGCTAACTTGTTGAAGTAATGTTGTCATAGGAAAATTTATTGAGCTTTTTTGTTTTTTTCTCCCTTCCTCACAGGGAGTCTAATCTTCAACATTTGTCAGTACTGGAACTGACTGACTCTGGTGCTTTAACGGCAAATAAGTTTGGTAAGGACTGGACTGTGTATGCATTTGATTTTAAGTTTGGCATTTATTCGTGTTCATTAAGGTGGTCTTTTGCCACCTTTGCTTTAGAAAAGGTGCCTCGGCTGTGCTTTCGGTTAGAGAGGGTGTGAGCAAGCTTGTCCTGAGACCTCTCTGGTTGTGACAAGTAGTATCAGATCAGACTTAAATGAAGGGTGTTGCCTGTATATATGCGCACGTGCGTGTTCTCAGTCGTGTCCGACTCTCTGTGACCCCCAGGCTCCTCTGTCCATGGGATTTCCCAGGCAAGAATATTAGAGTAGGTTGTCATTCGCTTCTCCGGGGGATCTTCCCAACCCAGGGACTGAATCCATCTCTCTGGTGTGGGCAGGCAGATTCTCTACCACTGAGCCACCTGGGAAGCCATGTATATGTGTATGTACACACGCCCGCATACACACGTGTACAACTGCTCTTCCGTTGAATACTGATACTCCAGTGATTAATCACTTTTTTAATTTACTAAGTTCATATAGCTTTTATAATCTTGTCTTCATCAACAAATATTCAAAAGGAGTCCTCTCGTGCTTGAGAACCATTCTGGAGAATTTATTTGTGTTTTGGTATAAAATTTAGACTCTTAGGACTATGTTTATTGGAAATACTTCAAGAGGAATGGCATGACTGTCATGTTTATTTAGTGGCTTTTTTATTGCATTTATGTAATGCTTCATAGTTTACAGATTGCTTTTATTTATATTGCCATTGATTATACCAGTGATGCATTTTATGTTTTTAAATAATAAATGTTCTCTGTGACAGGTGTGAAATGAATTGGGAGGCTGTCTTAATTGAAAATTGATACTACTGTCACAAGTTGGTGACTGTTAAAACTTTTTATTTTTAAGTATCTAGCCCTCAGACAATTGTGGAATTATTCTTCCAAGAAGTTGCAAGAAAACACATTATATCTCATCTGTTCTCTCAACCAAAGGCACCTCTAAGCCAAACTGGATTGAACTGGCCAGAGATGATCACTGCAGTTACCAATTATTTATTGCAGCTCTTGTATCCTTTCATTTAAAAGCTAATTGAAGGTTTTTTTTTCTATCCAAATAGTCTAAGATTCAGGAATATTCTGCCTGTATAATGAAAAATTTTAATGAGGTTGGATGTTTACCTCCCCCATCCCAATAAGAAATGATAGTTATTTTCAGGTATCCCCCCCCTTTTTTTTTTAATTTGTCTTTTTGCTCAGGGGTTGAGCCAGATTTTATTGGTGCACACACAGTTAATACCTAGATTGCTTTTAAAACACACATTTATCAAATATTTATTGAATGGTTTTGTATTCCAAGCCCTGTGTTAGGTACTGAGTATCCATTGGCATAGTAGGCTTGGGCAATATACTAGCTGAAATTAGAAGTGAGCACCAAGAGGTGAGATACCTGCTCTAGTTCTTTGTTGGTTGCATTCTAATGCAGGTGACTAGGCTCCTAGTCTATAACCTTTCCACTGTGTTTAATATTAAAGTTATATAGTTACGTGGGAAGAACATGTGTTGTACCACCTTTTCTTTACCTTCTTTTTAAAAACTAAGCCATTTCGTGGAGTTTGGGTGCCCAGTGTGTATATTTAAGCTTTACCAAAACAGTAAATACTCTCCTTAACCAATGACTAGGTGGCCTAGCAATCCTGGTTGTCTCTTCCTAGAATGTTTGATGGGAAATTGTCAGTATGTACAATTGCAGGTGAGTACCGTTGAACATTTCAGGACAGTTATTCTTGTAAAGAAGGAGATTTCTAGAACTTTTTTCTTTGTAAATGTTTCCTGCATTTTAATTGGGCTGATAAGACCCACAGTAATTTACACTGGATTACACAGAAACATACACCAGAGAGATTTTCTATACTTCATTCTTGGCAGTGTCATTCCTAACACAGTGTTTTATAAAGTACTTTTTTGTTAATTCTCTCTGTTGGGTTCTCTTTATAGAAAGAAAACGTATCATTGTCTTCATATAAATCCTTCACTGGAATCTAGTCAGTTGAGCCAGTAAATACCAAAAGTTGGAAGATTGCCAAGACGGAAAGTGTGTGTTTGTTTTCATGAGATAGTGTTATTAGAGTCCCGTTTGCTTTCTTAGAGTGTCTAATAACTTATTAATAGTTTAAGAATGGATTAACAGGATTTGGTTTTAACCTCCAGATGCTTTCTGAAAATACAGCTTTTGTGTTGAATGACCACTATCTTCTCTCCCTCTGAAGAACATGGAAATGAATATCTCCTTAAGGGATATTTACCCTCTAATCAGAAACCATCTTTTTTGCCTTTAAGGATTATATTCAGTTGCTGCATCCCTGGTGTCAAGTCAACGTTGGTTCCTGCAGATTTATGCTGGGACGGTGTTACCTGGTTACGGGAGAGGGACAGAAGGTAAACTGCATCTGAAAGATGAGCAAACTTTAGAGCAAGGAGGACACTCAGTTTCCATCTCAGGGAGAGAATTGGAGGCATAGAATCCCCCAGATAAGGTTAAAGAAGACTAGCAGCGCCAGCAAGGGGCATGATCTACCCGTGGGGACCGTTTAGCTTCATGTACTTTACAGATTATTTAGGACACAAGAAAATATGAAGAAGAACACTTTAAAACCCTCCTGCCCCTGTGCACTGCTTTTAGGGATACATTTTTGTGACTAAAATATTTGTCAGATACATTGTTTTTATAGCATGTTTTTTTATGCTGTTTTTTTTCCCATTATGGTAGTTTACATTTCTGATTTTTTCCCTGACATCCTGTTATGTAAACTTGCAGACATAAAAGTCCAAAGACTTTCATACTAAACCCCCCACTCAGATTCTACAAAAATTAGCATGATGCTATAGTTGCTGTATCACAGGTATCCATCAAATGTCTTCTTAAAGTTTACTTTGTAATTAGCAACATTTAAGTTAAAAAGTTAGATAAGTTAAAATATTAAATAATGCATCAGAGAGAATTTAGATACAACAAACAATAAATGCAGTCATTTACTTACTTAATAATTACTTACTTAAATAATTTTCATTCTTTTTTTTGGCTTTTCTTGGTACAAGAACTCTTGGCTCATAGTATCTGGAAGTGGAACAATCTATTATAAGTCATTTTATATCCTTCTATTCCTCCAGGCTCTGGAATGTTTCTGCCAGGCAGCATCCGAAGTGGGCAAAGAGGAATTCTTAGATCGCTTGATCCGTTCCGAGGATGGAGAGATTGTGTCCACCCCCCGGCTGCAGTATTATGATAAGGTTCTGGCATGGTTTGGTCCTTCTTATACCACACTGGTTAAAAATGTAATAGGGGCAGGGAGGCAGATAAATGAGAGTTTGGGGTTAACATACACACTTTATATATGAAATAGGTAGACAAGGACCTACTGTATAGCACGAGGAACTATACTCAGTGTCTTTCAGTTTTGACTCCACTGGGTCTTTGTAGCTGCTCATAGGCTTTCTCCAGCTGCAGTGAGCGGTGGCTCCTCTACTTGTGGTGCTCGGACTTCTCACTGCAGTGGCTTCTCTTGCAGAGCACAGGCCGTAGGGGCGCAGGCTCAATGGTTGTGTCTCATGAGCTTAGTTGTATGTGGGATCTTCCTGGGCCAGGGATCGAATCTGTCTTCTGCATTGGCAGGTGGACTCTTAAGCACTGGATCCCCAGGGAAGCCAAAACATGAAATAAAGTAAATTGTATTTCAATTTGAAGTGCTCTAATATTTCTCCCTAGGTTTTGCGTCTGCTGGATGTCGTAGGTTTGCCTGAACTAGTTATTCAGTTGGCCACATCAGCAATAACTGAAGCAGGTGATGACTGGAAAAGTCAGGTGAGGACTAACTGTATTCTGCTTATTACCCTGGAGCTTTATCATGGGTACGGTGTTTTAATTTCTGTTCTTTTTTCCCCTGTATTTGATACTTAGGCCACTTTAAGGACATGCATTTTCAAACATCATTTGGATTTAGGTCACAATAGCCAAGCCTATGAAGCCTTAACCCAAATTCCTGATTCCAGCAGGTAATCAAACCCACAGTCTTAGTTAGAGGAGGCATTTTACCAGCCCTGTGTAATCCACAAGGAAAATGTACACTTGTATCCCTTTCTTTCCTTCTAGGCAGTTGGATTGTCTGCGGCAGCTGGTGGTAGTTCTTTGTGAACGTTCCCAACTTCAGGATCTTGTGGAGTTTCCCTATGTGAATCTGCATAATGAGGTCATCTTATTTATCCACTGATGGCTGGACGCAGTTCTGGTGGTTGTCGTGATGGCTGCTAACGTTGATATCTGACTGCTTCCCCTCCTTTAGGTGGTGGGAATAATTGAATCACGCGCAAGAGCTGTGGACCTTATGACTCACAATTACTATGAGCTTCTGTATGCCTTTCACATCTATCGTCACAATTACCGGAAGGGTGAGCACTTGAAGCGTGTCATCTCTGTGGGAGGCAGCCTCATCAGTGGTTTCATGCATTACAAAAAAATATTATCTGTTTGACTTATGTAATTTTTACCTTATTTTTACCACTGGACAAGTGTTCTCTACAAGCATTTGGGGAATTTATATTTAAGTTCAAGATTTGCTTCACCTCTTTGTAGATTACCTATTAATCTTAAAGATAGACACTTCTCTGCCAGAATTCCCTGGCAGTCCAGTGGTTATTAGGACTCCATGCTTTTACTGCAAAGGGCCTGGGTTCAATCCCTGGTCAGGGAACTAAGATCCCCATAAGCTGGTCGGTGCAGCCAAAAAAGATAGATATTTCTCCCATTTTAGAACATTCCTGAAGCATTTCCATTGAGATGGTGTTCTATGTGTATCTTTCATCTAATTTTAAAAGCAACTTTATTTCACTAAAGGCACCTTGAATTTTTGTGGCTGTTTTTTTTTTGTTTGTTTTGTTTTGTTTGTGGCTGGTTTTTAAGTTCCTGTACAATTTTGCCTTTGGCCTTTCTTTCTGCTCTTTGTTGTTGTTGTTGATTTACTAATTTATTTACTTATCTTTGGCTGTGCCAAGCCTTCGATTTTCTAGTTTCGGTGAGCAGCGGACACGCTCTGACTGCAGTGTTGGGGCTTCTCTTGCTGTGGAGCACGGGCTCCTGGGCACGCGGGCTTCAGCAGTTGTGGCTCCCGGCTCTAGAGCACAGGCTCAGTAGCTGTGGCACACGGGCTTCACATTGCTCCATGGCTTGTGGGATCTTCCCAGACCAGGGATCAAACCTGTGTCTCCTTCATTGGCAGGCAGATTCTCTAGCAATGAGCCACCAGGGAAGCCTTTGGCCTTTCTTTTCTCTTACTTGTGCTGATCCTTTAGAGAGTAAGTTGTGGACATCATGACTCAATGCATAAACACTTCAGATGCATTTCAAGGACATTTTCTTATATAACTGCAAATTGAGAAAATAACTAATTTTGTGAACTAAATGTAGATGTAGTGCTCTTATCCAACGTGCTCTTATCCAACGTGCTCTTATTCATGTTTAAATATTGCCAAACACGGCTAGTACATTTCTCCCATACTGTCCTCACCCCCTGATCTGGGATCACGTCTTGGACTTAATTGGCCTGTTGGTTTAGTCTCCTTTAATCCAGAACATTCTATCAGCCCTACTTTGCCTTTGATGACACTGATATGTTTGAAGAGGATGGGCCAATCATTTTTGTAGAATGTTTCTGAATTTGGATTTATTTGATGACAATGTGATCTTTATCAGGTCAGCTAAAATTAAGGGATTACATGGCTGTTTTAAGATCATATTTTACAAGATAATCATTGTGGTTACCCTTTGGAACCACTAACATTTTTATACTATTTTCACTCAGGAATTTTTTTTTTAGATTTCTTATTGATTTTCATTGGAAAGAATAGATGGAAATAGTCCATAGGCCTATTCTTCATATTCCTAATGGTAAAGGGTGTTTGTGTGTTCTTTGACAAATATAAGAAAGGCAGTGTAGACGATTCAACATCTCTCACTGCTTTCACAATGACAGCATCCATTATGTCCACCCGATTAAGACCAGTTTAGCTGGATTAATGTTCAGATCTTTCTGGAGCAAGGCTGTTTTTCTGACAAAAACGTCTTACATATTCCAGGCACTCAAAAGTATTTGTTGGGATGAAAAAGAGTTTGATTTGGTTTGAAAACTGAAAGAGAATTTTTAAATCTGTTTAGTTTCTGGAGTCCCATGCTGTCTTAGAACAATGATGAGAGTATGATCTTGGGGGGTCTTCCGTGGCAATCCAGTGGTTAAGACTCTGAGCTTCCAACACGGGGACACATGTTCAATCCCTGGTTGGAGAGCAAAGATCCAACATGCCATGCGACTCAGCCAGAAAAAAGAAAAAAGAGTTTATGACCTTGAACAGACACTCAGATCCTGGGTGGTGATAGGTGACCACAGAATTGAAACTAGTTCTCCAGCTAGTGTTCTGTGCTACATGTGTATGTAGTATCTAAACTTCAAAAGTAACATTTTAGATGTTTGCAGAATTTTTTTTTTTCTGCCTTTCTTTGGGATTGTAAAGTACATGTAACATAAACTACTGTCTTAACCGTTTTACATGTTCAGTAGTGCTAAGCACCTTCACATGACTGTAGCCAGTCTCCAGAATTCTTTTCACCTTGCCAAACGGAAACTATACTCCTTAAACACCAACTTCTCATTCCCTCCTCCCCATCTCCTGGCAACCACCATTCCACTCTCTGTCAACAAATTTGGCTGCCAGAATCCTCTAGCATTTGACTTTTCATGACTGGCGTGTTTAACTTAGCATAATGTCTTCAAGGTTCATCCATGTTGTAGCATCCATCAGAGTTTACGATACTCTATGGACGTATTGATAACAACTTTGATGGAACCTTGAATGTTTCCATCTTTTGTTTGTTATGAATAACACCGCAATGAACAGGGATGTACAAATAATTCTTTAAGACTGCTTTCAGTTGGGTTTTTTGGGGGGAGGGAGTGGTTTATACACCCAAAAGTAGAATTGGTGAATTATAAAGTAATTCTGATTTTTTGAAGAACTGTTTTCCTTAGTGGCTATACCAATTTATATTCCCTCCAGCACGACACAAGGGTTCCAGTTTTTCCACATTCTTAGCAACATGTGATTTTTTGTTGTTTTAAGTTAAACTTGATTTTTTTTTTTTTTAATTTTTAACATTTGGTAAGTGTGACAGATTTTATCTGTGTCTCTAAAGAGTCACATTTTTGAAATCCTTATATCTGTTATTGCCTTATAGCTGGCACAGTGATGTTTGAATATGGAATGCGTCTTGGCAGAGAGGTTCGAACCATCCGGGGACTTGAAAAGCAAGGCAACTGTTATCTGGCTGCTATTAATTGCTTACGACTTATTCGCCCAGAATACGCATGGATTGTTCAGCCAGCATCTGGTGCAGTGGTATGAAAACTTTGTATCCTGGAATTTGGGGATTATTTAACTTATTTTGTTTGGTCCTTTAAAAATACCTCATTTTGCTTCATTTCATTTAAAACTTCCACTGGGATATTTGTGAAATTAATCTGTTTTTGCAGTGATTCATTTGTTTTATGTTACTACCCTCTTTGGTTTCCAAGTTCAGAATTACTGTAGGAATAAGTATTGTTGTTTAGTTGCTAAGTCATGTCGGACTCTTTGTGATCCCATGGACTGCGGAATGCCAGGCTTCCCTGTCCTTTACTATCTCCCAGAGCTTGCTCAAACTCATGTCCATCGCATCAGTGATGTCATCCAATCATCTCATCCTCTGTCATCCCCTTCTCCTCCCACCTTCAATCTTTCCCAGCATGAGTGAGTCAGCTCTTTATATCAGGTGGCCAAAGTATTGGAGCTTCAACTTCAGCATCAGTCCTTCCAATGAATATTCAGGGTTGATTTCCTTTAGGATCGACTGGTTTGATCTCCTTGCAGTCCAAGGGACTCTCGAGAGTCTTCTCCAGCACCACAGTTCAAAATCATCAGTTCTCTGAATAAGTATTACAGAGTGGTTTTGGAATTAGACAGCCTAACTTCAGGCAAATTACTGTATCTTTTATTGTCCAGTTAGCCTCTTGCATAAAATAGGAATGATGATGATAATAATATCTACCTTCTAGGATTATGTGGGTATTAAATGAGATAACCCATCTAAGATTGCATAGAATAGTGACAGTGCCTGGCCTGCAGAAAGTGCTCAGTAAGTGCTAGCTGTTTTTATCTCATTCATTTTTGTTAATTTAATGTATTGCTACTGTTCTAAAGGAGGTGAACCTTGAGTTTTTCTTATCATGCTGATGGGGTACTCCAGTTACTTCTATAGTTCCTGCATATACTGTTCTATTTTCCAGGGTTATGAATGGAGAATGTAATTTTGTAAACCAAGGGAAGTCAGGTGGTTTATATGGACATCAAATCAGTGTCTTTGGACTCAGTAAAATTTCAGCTAAGTGAGCCGAGTTTCTTTGTCTAGTAGTCACAGTAACTTTGTGAGAAGAGCTGTGCTAGTTGAAATAGATGTAATTTACGCTGAGAGAATTTAAGCATGAAAGCCCTGGATCATAGTTAATGATATTAAAATAAAATACTGATTTTTCATAGTTAAACCTCTTGTCTTTTCAGTATGATCGCCCTGGAGCATCCCCTAAGAGGAATCATGATGGAGAGTGCACAGCTGCCCCCAGTGAGTTGGGGAGCTCAGGCCGACTTGCGCTGACTGCCACGTGTTACACTAGTTGTGTTTATATTTACGTGTTTTTTTATAGTGCTTATTATAGTATAAACACTCATGTTGTATTACATTGTATATGTATGGTAGTTACTTTGTTAAAATATAGTAAAGTTTCTTATCAGTATTCTGTCTGGTTGCCCTTTGAAAACTTTGTGTGCCTGAAAATCCTTAAAAAAGGGTGTGTGTATGTTTGCTGCTTGTTGTGTTCGAGTCAGCTTAAGCTGCATACTTTTTTTTTTTTTTTTTTTTGGCAACTCCACCGGGACACGAGCTGCATACTTTTTTAAATTGGGTTCCTTTAGTGTCTCTATAGAAGCATGATTTCCCTTCTCTTTTTTTCCTTTTTTCGCCTCGAGGCAAGTAGTCTCTGAGTTTTCCGACCAGGGGTTGAACCCCCAGCCCCTGCAGTGGGAGCGCAGAGTCTTGGCCCATGATTTCCTTCCTTAAAGAGCCTGGGCTCTAGAGTTGGACACACTTGGTTTTAATTCTGCCTCTCACTTTGGGCATGTTCCTTACCGATAAAGATGACAGTATTTCACAGTTGTAAGAGTTAATTCCTTGCAAGCGCCTCCTTGAAGCTGTTATTAGAGTACTTTCACTTGACTCGGCTCTAGAGTGAAGCAGGGTCGTTTGTTTTATTGAACCCCTTGTTTTCACCCCATCTTCTTAACATTCAACTGACACTGACTTAGTGTTTAGTGGAAACTGACGGCTTGCGTTTGTCTGACAGGCACTTCCTTTGTGCTCTGGGAATTGACAGTGTTTTCCTTTGGCTTATAGCGAATAGACAGATTGAAATCCTGGAACTGGAAGATCTGGAGAAGGAGTGCTCCTTGGCCCGCATTCGCCTCACCCTGGCTCAGCATGACCCCTCGGCAGCCGCCGTCGCAGGTGGGCATTCAGCACCAACAGCACATTTTAGGACCAGGCAGCAGACGTAGCGTGCCACGTGGGTGTGGAGCGTGTCGTTGTTATTCTGGGCATTCACCAAGGACGTGGTCTTTGGGTTCAGTTCATTGGCATGTCCCAGTGGTTGCACTAAATAGCTCTTCTCCACTTCTGCAGGAAGTTCATCCGCAGAGGAGATGGTCACTCTCTTGGTTCAGGCTGGCCTTTTTGACACTGCCATATCACTGTGTCAGACTTTCAAGCTTCCCTTAACGCCAGTCTTTGAAGGACTTGCTTTCAAGTATGTATAAAATTGCTTTTCTGTAGTCTTAATTTTCTAACATAGTCTTATCTTCTAGTCTTAAATTTCTAAAATATTCTTAATTTTCTATTTACTTCACTGTTGCTTAGTATGAAGCAGTTATCACACAAGCCAGTATCTTACAAGCCAACTTTAAATAAGTTTTTATGTAGTCTGAATTTTTTTTTTTTTTTTTGGTAGTTGACTGTGAGGTTTTTGTGTGGGGGCGGGGAATTAATCTTGGTTTATAGCGTCTTTTGAGAAATCAGATCTGGCATTGCCAAGCCCGCATGCCCGCATGACAGTAGGTAACCTGTGTGCCCATTTAGACAAGACGTGTGTTCTCTTCAGTCCTTTAGGGCATCTCTTGGCCCACACACTGTTTAAAAGCGCTTCTTACTGATGTTACGTCACACCTAAATATTGGTCAAGTTGTTTGTGGGTTAGAAATAAACTTTCAGAATTATTCATCAGTTTTCTCTTGTAAGTAAATGATCTCTTGTAAGTAAATGATCTCTTAACACTTCTTAATGGCCTTATGGGTCATCCAGTTACTTGACTGTGAGGAGAGGGAAAGCCAATATCCCAGCAGGGAATTCAGTAATAGATTGGAGCTAAAGTTGTCATCTTATCTTCAGGTTTAGTAGCAACATAATGTGCATTTCAGCAAATTGACTTACTGTGTGTGGAACCATTCTCCTTTCAGATGCATCAAATTGCAGTTTGGAGGAGAAGCAGTTCAAGCAGAAGCCTGGGCCTGGCTAGCAGCCAACCAGCTTTCGTCAGTCATCACCACTAAGGAGTCTAGGTACCGCCCCAGACTCCAGCCAGCCCTGCAAGGGCGTACCCTCCACATCTGGCCCCAGTGCACCCAATAAGTGGCTACCTGAATGTATTCCATTGTCTTCAGATCCTTCTCTAACAACCCTCAGTACACTTCCCTTCCCTGAGTTGCATTTATAATTTGTATTATGCAGCTTAGCACTTTAGAATTATAGCATTTTACAGTGATGAAGTCCTTTTTTAGAATTATAGCATTTTACAGTGATGAAGTCCTTTGACATTATTTTTCAGCCCCTAAATTCATACCAGAATTACTATCAAGATACAGATTACAAAACATCACTCTAATCTTCTAAATCAGAACTTCTACATGATTCTAATGCTTGGTCAGGTTTGGAAACAGGAGTCTGAGCCAATTTCATTATTTTAGAAATCTGGAACACATAAGTAAACTAAATTGTTGAGTTCATATGCGGTTGTTGGGAAATTCTAGTGCCGCCTCTAAGTCACCTTGGCCCTAATAGCGTCAGTTATCATTTAGCTGTATTGTCGATTCGTTATGTCTAAAGATTGTTTTCCTTGTAAATACATGTTTTGAATGGTACTGTAATTATCTATTAAGAATCTGGAACTCATAAGTCCTCTTTTTTCATCAAGTGCTACAGATGAAGCGTGGCGGCTACTATCAGCTTACCTGGAAAGGTACAAAGTCCAGAATAACTTATATCACCACTGTGTAATCAACAAGCTCTTATCTCATGGAGTTCCTCTGCCTAACTGGCTAATAAACAGTTACAAGGTAAGTGGCACCTTAGCTTGTAGAGAGTAGGAACCTGGTCTTTATCATCCTGAATAACTTTATGAGATGATTAAAAAGAAAAAGATAATTTATGGAAATATAAAAACAGTTTCTTCCATCCCTATGAAGTACTGGGTGTGAGATTTAAAGTTCACTCGGTTGGTGACTAAGTTAATATGTGCTGGTGTGCCCAATGAACAATGAGTATTTTAGAACAAAGAGTTTATGTGGGACATTGCATTTACTATTCATTACTCAAGAAATCACAGGAGTGGCTGGAATAGTTTTCAAATACTGCAACAGTGTTTCTTTCAGGTTTTGTCAAAATTGGGTTCTTGGGCCACCTGCATTAAATTATTTGGGTGGTGGGCTTCTTTGAAATATCTGATTCTTGGGTTCCATCCAAGACTTCCAGAATCAAATTGCCTGGAGTTAAGATCCAGGATACGCATTTTTAACAAGGTCCTAATTTGATTTGATGTTTGCCTAAAGTTGAGGACTACTGTTTCTGAAATACATTGGGAAGAATAGGAAAAAAGAATACAAAGCTTAAAATCAAGAAAGTTAGTCTGTTTTCTTAAGTTAGAAAGTAGAGAAGGCAGCTAAGTTGGTAACGGTTAAGATTGTGATCAAATCAGAATATAGAAAGCATAGTTGGGGTAATTAGGAGAACCTTCCTAACTGAAGC
Source organism: Bos grunniens (assembly GCF_055505025.1). NCBI lineage: Eukaryota > Metazoa > Chordata > Mammalia > Artiodactyla > Bovidae > Bos > Bos grunniens. The sequence continues at coordinate 78,101,730 of NC_141179.1, read as the reverse complement.
TGTATTCATTTCTCTTTCACCCTGAGTTCAACACAAATATAATTCAAGCATTGAAAGTTGGTGATTCTTCGTGTATTTCTTAGAATTAATGTGACTATATTGTCTCTGGTACTCAGCATTTCTGGGAAGTTTTGTTGACTTTTACTGCTGTCAAAACAAAGTAGGAAAGAATGAAAATGTGTCTTAGGTCAAAAAACAGGTGAGGAAGGCCACTTAATAGAAAGGGCCTCGCAAGGTGCCCGGAGGCAACTAGGCTTTTGAAAATCCAACCCTCATCCCAAGATAAGCAAACCATGATGTTGGTCTATTTATAAAGAAAAGTATCAATGCCAGGGAATTGGACACTCAACAGTCTTTGGATAGTGCCCGGATTAGATGGAAACAGGTAAATGTTTTTGACCACTGACGTTTTACAGAAAGTTGATGCAGCTGAGTTGCTCCGTCTGTACTTAAACTATGACCTTTTAGAAGAAGCTGTGGAGTTGGTTTCAGAATATGTGGACGCTGTACTGGGAAAAGGACATCAGTACTTTGGAATTGAGGTAGGCTTGTCTCCACATTTCCTTTAATTCTGTGTTATCACACTTGCTTTTTCCAAAGGTTTTTCCAGATAACTTGAATTAAAATTTCAGACTGGAAACAGTATCATTTATTAACAATTTAGAGAAAAGTTTTGTTGAGTGTGTTTATCCTTAATTGTCCTTCAGTTCAGTTCAGTTCAATCGCTCAGTTGTGTCCGACTCTTTGCAACTCCATAAATCGCAGCACGCCAGGCCTCCCTGTCCATCACCAACTCCCAGAGTTCACTCAGACTCACGTCCATCGAGTCAGTGATGCCATCCAGCCATCTCATCCTCTGTCATCCTCTTGCCCCCAATCCTTCCCAGCATCAGAGTCTTTTCCAGTGAGTCAACTCTTCGCATGAGGTGGCCAAAGTACTGGAATTTCAGCTTTAGCATCAGTCCTTCCAAAGAAATCTCAGGGCTAATCTCCTTCAGAATGGACTGGTTGGATCTCCTTGCAGTCCAAGGGACTCTCAAGAGTCTTCTCCAACACCACAGTTCAAAAGCATCAATTCTTCGGCGCTCAGCTTTCTTCACAGTCCAACTCTCACATCCATACATGACCACTGGAAAAACCATAGCCTTGACTAGACGGACCTTTGTTGGCAGAGTAATGTCTCTGCTTTTGAATATGCTATCTAGGTTGGTCATAACTTTTCTTCCAAGGAGTAAGCATCTTTTAATTTCATGGCTGCAGTCACCATCTGCAGTGATTTTGGAGCCCAAAAAATAAAGTCTGACACTGTTTCCACTGTTTCCCCATCTATTTCCCATGAAGTGATGGGACCAGATGCCGTGATCTTAGTCTTCTGAATGTTGAGCTATAAGCCAACTTTTTCACTCTCCACTTTCACTTTCATCAAGAGGCTTTTGAGTTCCTCTTCACTTTCTGCCATAAGGGTGGTGTCATCTGCATATCTGAGGTTATTGATATTTCTCCCGGCAATCTTGATTCCAGCTTGTGCTTCTTCCAGCCCAGCGTTTCTCATGATTTACTCTGCATATAAGTTAAATAAGCAGGGTGACAATATACAGCCTTGACGTACTCCTTTTCCTATTTGGAACCAGTCTGTTGTTCCATGTCCAGTTCTAACTGTTGCTTCCTGACCTGCATATAGGTCTCTCAAGAGGCAGATCAGGTGGTCTGGTATTCCCATCTCTTTCAGAATTTTCCACAGTTTATTGTGATCCACACAGTCAAAGGCTTTGGCATAGTCAATAAAGCAGAAATAGATAATTGGCCTTAGGCCTGCTTTAAGATAAAAGATGACATGAATTTAAAAATACGCATTTGATTTAACTAAGAAAAGCACTAGTTCCCCAGTTGAAAAGAGTTGGGGGAGGAGGGGTCCAGTCATGTGCCTATGTGCACACGTGTGTGTGTGTATGGATGCACTTGCATGCATACACACACAATCCCTTGCTGTGAAAAGAAAAAGTGTTTCATGTTATTGAATCCTATGGAAGTAACTGCCCAGAAGAAAGGGTCCACTTTTCAGATTTTCTTCAAACGATCCATATTTTTCCTTTCAGTTCCCACTGTCCGCCACGGCTCCAATGGTGTGGCTCCCATACTCCTCCATTGATCAGCTTCTCCAGGCTCTGGGAGAGAACACTGCCAACAGTCACAACATCGCAGTGAGTAAACCCTCTCCTGAGGCACCTTAGATTCCATAAGTCCTTGCACTAGCAGTTGCAAAGCCTGCTCTTTTGGTTCTCAGGGATTAAGAGAGGGGCCGAAGCCATGCATTGCCCTTCACGTGTTGCCCATTCCTTCTGTGAAAAACTGAAAGGGAAGTCGCTCAGTCATGTCTGACTCTTTGCGACCCCATGGGCTGTAGCCTTCCAGGCTCCTCCATCCATGGGATTTTCCAGGCAAGAATACTGGAGTGGGTTGCCATTTCCTTCTCCAGGGGATCTTCCCAACCCAGGGATTGAACCTGGGTCTCCCAAATTGCAGGCAGACTCTCCACCATCTGAGCCACCAGGGAATTCTACCCCTTTACGAAATGATTAGTTAAATCACATATAAGCTTTCTGGTCCTGGGACAAGAGCTAATGAAGCTTTTATTAAAAATACTGGTATGATTTGCATATTTAGAAATTCATTAATAAAACAAGTTTGGAGTATTGTATATAATAGAAAAGTCCAGTTTTAGCAGTGGAGCCACAGAGCAGACTCCTATACTGAACGGTGATTAAATGAAGCACAGTGGCTAACAGCTTCATCAGGGGACATCTGGTTGGTGACATCAAAGTGATAACTTTAGTCTTTTTCAGTCCTTGACCTATCTCTAACAATTCCCTTCGTTTCTCCTACAGCTGTCCCAGAAAATACTTGACAAATTGGAGGACTACCAGCAAAAAGTTGATAAGGCAACACGGGATTTGTTGTATCGTCGGAACTTGTGACCTGGACGGTTGCCCAGGCTTTGTGACCGCTTGGTGCCTCTTCGGGCTTGAGACTTTACCCTACAGGAAACCTGGACTCCGGGCCGGCCTTTACACCTATAAATGACGTGTACAGCGTCCGGTCTGCATTCTGCACGAGAGAGAAGGGTGGATGAGTCACAGGACCTGTGCTTGCTGGTGGTGCTAACACACAGATTTCTGGGTTTCAACCTTGGTCTCAGACAGCTGCTTTTTTATATGATTCACAAGCTTTTTTAGAGTTTATATTTTTTTAAACTACCGAAGACATTCTTTATCTGCAAATTAAACCCCACCTTCACTTTGCAAAATAGCTGAGGGTTGTTGGTTTGTTGTAGCTGACCACCAAAAGCAGTCAGTGCAAATCCTTGCATTCTTCCCTATCGCTTTTTGTATTTCAATGGAATTATTTTGGTCCAGAATTGACATGTATTTTCTGTATTGCAGACAGAGGCTAATGATTTTGCGTACTTTTTTCATTATTTATTGTGGAATTTTTTTTTTTATGATCTTCAATAAAGTAGTAAATAATTTTCCTAGATTAACCCTAACATGATGACCAGCTGTTAAGGAAGATATCTTGAATCTGATTCTGAGGCTAAAGTGGAATAAACTCTTAGCTAAGAAAAAATAGAAAATGTATCATCTATAAAAATAATATTTTCCAGGTAAATTCCATTAACTGCTATGATTTATGATAATCAAGCCGGACTTGATCATACAAGTAGTCTAATAATGTATTGGACCAAAATACAAACTCTCCTGGTCAGATTTAGAGGCATTCATGGCCACAGATTTGGGGAAACATGAAAAAATAAACTCTTGAATTTTATTCTGTATATTAAAATTTATCTTTTAAGGAAACTATCTGTATAGTACTTGGCTTGTATGCCCTTTGACCTTCCTTGAGTTTTTCATAAGCATTTAATTTTTATACTGTCAAAATCCTATTTACATTATATATTTTAAATAACAATGTGAGTTTCCCGGTGGTACTGTTATTGTAGATATTGCGGTATATGGTTCTTTTTTCACTTCATCTCTACCATGATTACTGTGAAGTGTTTGATGCAGTTACAGGCAGCACGCGGCCTTGCCCTCCCAACTCCACAAACATGTGACTTCCAGTTGTAGCACAGAATATATTTTGACCTGTATATACATATATAACCAAGAGAAAGCTTTCTCACTTATATTTTCATGAGTGACTAATGGATGATAACCTGCAGTCTGAAAACTATCAAACCCTGTTGTAGCCATTTCTGGAGGAGAAGTAGCTCAAGACTGGCCCTGTTCCAGAAGGCTCCTCATTTGCATAGAAGAGCAAAGCAGTGGTTTCCATGGTAGCAGTTCATAAGACACTGACCAGCTCTTCTGTCCGTTTTCTTCCACCTTCCTCACTTTGATTTCCAACCGGAGCAGAGAGAAGGTGCGCACATTCTTTCACTTCACTTTTCACCTCGCTTTGAGTCTGCAGTTTTGTTTTCTGGACCATGTGATGTATTAATAGCATCATCTTTCCTTGTTTCTTCCAACTCTGACAATTTTCTGATTATAAATTGCTTTTAAAAGGACTCCCTTCTCTTTTAGTACTTAACTACCATTAAATACCAGGGGTAAAGAACCCACCTTTCAATGCAGGAGACATAAGAGACATGGGTTCAATGCCTTAGTCAGGAAGAGCCCCTGGAGAAGGGAATGGCAACCCTCTCCAGTATTCTTGCCTGGAGAATCCCATGGACAGAGGAGCCTGGTGGGCTACAGTCCATAGGGTCGCAAAGAGTCAGACACGGCTGAAGCCACTTAGCATAGCATGCACCATTAAACATGTGACTCTTGACGGAAAACTTCATAGTTCTTAAAACAAAATGTGACAAACAAGGTTACACTTTTCCAGCCTGTGATGATAAAAGCATCATTTCTATTAATTATATATATATATATATAGCACACAGTTTCATACCAACCATTCTTTTTGTGATCTAACAAAGCTCATTTGTTCTACAAAGCTGTCCATCAGTGAACACATTCTAGGTAACAATTAACCTAATTTACTTCAACCTGATTAATACTTCTTTTTTTCTGCTAGAACACAGTATATATTATAGAAAGTTCTAAAGTTTCTTTTACTTTTTAGAGCTCTTTGTACCTGAAAACAAAGATAGTCTTGTATTACTTTTAATATAATCAGTAGCTCATCATTAACCCTAAGCCACAAGAATATACCTGTATCTGCTTAGAACGCCATCAGCAAAAGATCAGTTTATTGCTCACATGACCTATGCCAGTTTTTATAGACTAAAAGGTATTTCTTCCAGTAAATGAGGCTTTGTGATTTAAATGAACTTCCATGGAACACATAAGGTCAAATAATGTGATATAACAAAAAATATATTTCTTGTTTGTCCCCATTCCTGGCAAATAGCTTATAAATCCTTGTGGAACCCTGAGTGAAAGAAATCTTTGTTATGCTAATAAGGTGACTGTGAATGGGGGGCCCTTACATAGCTTCAAGATGGGGATAGTCCCTGGGGAGATCCATCCTGTGAAGGTGAATATAGGGTTAAAACTTTGGGCCAGCCCAACCTCCCGCCTTTCAGCCCAACAACCAGCATTTCAGCATCTGTGGTGATGGAGCACATTATTTTCTGAAGCTGTCACAGTGAATCTCCAGTCATTTACTGACCCATGGATTCTGTAAGGTAGCCTCGCATCTTCTCCCCCCACGGCCCCCACTCTGGCCAGTCCCCCTCGCTTTGTCTCTTCATGTGAATGTTCTTTGGCTACCTTAGTGGAAACACAGACCAGTTTGCTCCTCATCCTCTGAATCCAAGTGAAAGTAAGATTATTTACTAGAAGGTGTATGCAGTTAAAATGCCCAGTTCAGATATGTGAAACATCAGCGCGTGCTAGTGACTTTTGAGAGGAGTCATGTTTGAATGCCAGTTGATGGGGGTTCAGTGAAAATCAGACATGCAGTACAACTCAGGTTTCCAGGAGAACCAGGCAGAGAGAAAAACAAGTCTTATATATATGAGTTGAATTGCACAATTTAGTTTTGCCATGGAGACAATTTCCATAAAGTAGGAAAAGTAGAAAGTTAAGGTTATTATAGGGATCATTCAGGAGAGGAAAGTGTATTTTTTGGAAGCAGAAAAATATTTAAAACTCTTCCTCACTTTTGATGTTTAGCAGATGCTCCAGTGTAATCACAGGCTTTGGAGTTTGGGGAAGAGGTATGGGAAATGGCCCAGGTGACCCCTGCTCCTTCATCCTTCCCTCCCTTCTCCCTTCCAGCAAAATAGACACTTAAAGCCAGCGTCAGAGATGCTCAGTTCATCTCAATAGTGTGCGCTATTTCTGGGGTTGCCCTGCAATAGAGATGAAAGCCAAACACTTTTCATGGGCTTTTGAAAGATGATGTTTGTTTAATGATGTTCAGTAGCCTAAAGGAGATCCAACCAGTCCATTCTAAAGGAGATCAGCCCTGGGTGTTCTTTGGAAGGAATGATGCTAAAGCTGAAACTCCAGTACTTTGGCCACCTCATGCGAAGAGTTGACTCATTGGAAAAGACTCTGATGCTGGGAGGGATTGGGGGCAAGAGGAGAAGGGGATGACAGAGGATGAGATGGCTGGATGGCATCACCGACTCGATGGACGTGAGTTTGAGTGAACTCCGGGAGTTGGTGATGGACAGGGAGGCCTGGCATGCTGCGATTCATGGGGTCGCAAAGAGTCTGACACAACTGAGCGACTGAACTGAACTGAGTAGCCTAAAAACTGTTTCTCGTTTCCTTCAACAAAGTCTAGTTTTTCCTTCAATGATTCTGCACAAAAATAAAATTTTCTTGAAAATGTTTTGACCAAGATAAAATTAAAGGGATCTCTCTAGTTTTGTTTCTACTGCCACACACGAGGTTCCATCAAAGCTAGGCACAAAGAGTAGCTTGGGTGGTTTCTAAACTTCCTACATAGCCCGTCGTCCTCTGATTCTAGCCAGCTCTGCATTCATTTTGCTTTCTCTTATCCCCACTAGCTTCCTGCTTATTTAGAACTTGAAAAGACTTCTGTCTTTCATATACTCTAAAGCAAGCATATAATAGGTACCATTCATTGAAGGCCTGCTGAGTGCCGTGTGTGTCCAGTTTTAGGACATTTGCAAACATCTCGTTTAATCTTGCCAGCATCCTTTGAGATAGGCACGATCCCATGTTTGTAAACAGTGAGGGTCATCAGAGTAAAGCATCTTGCCCTGGCTTCTGCTGCCAATGCCCAGTGTAGACAGGACTTGAAATGCACAGTGTAGATAGGACTTGAATGCAGGTTTCCTGACTCTGCTCCTGGATGTTGACTACCTGCGTCCTGTCCCAAACAACGCAGGTCTCTCAGCCCCTCAGGCTTGCTACTATTTCCAAGCGGCCTCATCCAGAATGGTGGGGTTCACTCTGGTGACATCCACTTCAGTATGAGAGTGTTCCTTTTTTCCCTTTTGCTTAAGCAAAGGAAGCTGCTAGAGGAGAGTCAGCCCTTGATCATCCGTAACTGCTCAGTTCAGTTCAGTTCAGTCGATCAGTCCCGTCCAACTCTTTGCAACTCCATGGACTGCAGCACGCCAGGCCTCCCTGTCCATCATCAAATCCCCGGAGCTTACTCAAACTCATGTCCATTGAGTCGGTGATGCCATCCAGCCATCTCATCCTCTGTCATCCCCTTCTCCCCCAACCTTCAATCTTTCCCAGCATCAGGGTCTTTTCCAATGAGTCAGCTCTTTGCATTAGGTGGCCAAAGTACTGGAGTTTCAGCTTCTGCATCAGTCCTTCCAATGTATATTCAGAACTGATCTCCTTTAGAATGGACTGGTTGTATCTCCTTGCAGTCCAAGGAATGCTCAAGAGTCTTCTCCAACACCACAGTTCAAAAGCATCAATTCTTTGGCATTCAGCTTTCTTTATAGTCCAACTCTCACATCCATACATGACCACTGGAAATAGTAGTCATAGCTTTGACTAGACAGACCTTTGTTGGCAAAGTACTGTCCCTGCCTTTTAATATACTGTCTAGGTTGGTCATAGGTTTTCTTGTAAGGAGCAAGCGTCTTCTAATTTCATGGCTGAACTCACCATCTGCAGTGATTTTGGAGCCCAAAAATTAAGTCTCTCACTGTTTCCATTGTTTCCCCATCTATTTGCCATGAAGTGATGGGACCAGATGCCATGATCTTAGTTTTCTGAATGTTGAGTTTTAAGCCAACTGTTTCACTCTCCTCTTTCACCTTCATCAAGAGGCTCTTTAGTTCTTCACTTAACTGCTCACTTGTAAGTAAAATGAGGGCTTCCCTGGTGGCTCAGCTGGTAAAGAATCTGCCTCCAGTGTAGGTTACCTGGGTTGGTAAGATCCCCTAAAGAAGGGAACAGCTACCCACTCCAATTCTGGCTTGGAGAATTCCATGGACTGTAGTCCATGGGGTCACAAAGAGTTGGACACAACTGAGTGACGTTCACTTTCAAACCTCCTGGGAAGACTGGACCAGGGGGCTGGAGATTAAGTTGAGCCACAGTGGCCAGTAAGCCGATCAACCACGCCAAGTGAAAACCGGACAGCAAGACTGAATAGGACGTCCTGGACTGAGAAGACGATGAGCTCGGAGGGAGACGTGCTGCCCTCACAGAACGGCAGTGTGGGAACTCTGTGCTCCCTCCCAGACCTCACCTTGCATCCTTTGTAGTAAAACTCAAATCATAAGTACAGTGCTTTTCTGAGTTCCATGAATGTTTCTGGAGAATTATAAAATTTGAGAGGGTTGTGGAAACCTCATTATGTAGCCAACCAGAAGTGTGGGTGGCATGGGGGTCTCCCTTGAAGCTGACCTCTAATGTAAAGGCAGCTCTGGGGACACCAAGGCTTCCCTGGTGGCTCAGACGGTAAAGAATCGGCCTGTGATGCAAGAGACCGGGATTTGATCCCTGGGTCGGGAAGATCTCTAGAAGAGGGCAGGGCAACCCACTCCAGTATTCTTGCCTGGAGAATCCCATGGACAGAGGAACCTGGCGGGCTACAGTCCATGGGGTTGCAAACAGTTGGACACGACTGAGTGACTGACATTGTTTTCTGGGAGACTGAGCCCTTAAGCCTGTGGTGTCTGATTGCAGCTCCTAGGGGTAATCCTCAGAACTGAATGCTCAAGACATGCCCAGTTGGAATTGATTATTGACCCAAAACAAATATTCTGCCCCGTTATTTCTCCAGCAAAGATGAGTTTATTCTGAAGCATCAGAGAATTGGCAATTCAGGATCTTGCAACTTTGGCAAGCCATGTGCAAGTTCCCTCAGGGCAAGGGAAGTTGCTGCTTTTTTGGGGGGGTGGGGCTGTGCTGGGTCTTAGTTGCAACACAGGGGATCTTAAGTTGTGCCACGTAGGATCTAGTTCCCTGACGAGGGATGGAACCCATGCCCACTACATTGGGAGAGCAGAGTCTTAACCACTGGCCCACCAGGAAGACTCCGTAGCTGCTTTTCTAAAGAAGTTGGAAGAACTATAGTAAATAAAGAGCACAGGGCTTTTCATTGGCTGAGCCCTTACCAGGAAAGAAGAGGAATCTTCTTCCTATTGGGATATCATCACAGGGTGTGAAAGATTCCTGTCCTGGTCTCTATTTAATTGATATTTCTATTTATAAAATTTTTTATATAAAAAACTTAGATGAATAAACACACACAACCCTAAACTATTTTATGCTTCTGAAACTGGGCTGGCTGAAGCACAAGCTGGATTCAAGATTGCTGGGAGAAATATCAATAACCTCAGACATGCAGATGACACCACCCTTATGGCAGAAAGTGAAGAACTAAAGAGCCTCTTGATGAAAGTGAAAGATGAGAGTAAAACAGTTGGCTTAAAACTCAACATTCAGAAAACGAAGATCATGGCATCTGGTCCCATCACTTCATGGAAAATAGATGGGGAAACAATGGAAACAGTGACAGACTTTATTTTGGGGGGATCCAAAATCACTGCAGATGGTGACTGCAGCCATCAAATTAAAAGACGCTTGCTCCTTAGAAGAAAAGCTATGACTAACCTAGACAGCATATTAAAAAGCAGAAACATTATTTTGCCAACAAAGATCCATCTAGTCAAAGCTATGGTTTTACCAGTAGTCATGTATGGATGTGAGAGTTGGACTAACAAGAAAGCTGAGCGGCAAAGTATTGATGTTTTTGAACTGTGGTGTTGGAGAAGACTCTTGAGAGTCCTTTGGACTGCAGGGAGATCCAACTAGTCCATCCTAAAGGAAATCAGTCCTGGGTGTTCAGTGGAAGGACTGATATTGAAGCTGAAACTCCAATACTTTGGCCACCTGATGCGAAGAGCTGACTCATTGGAAAAGACCCTGATGCTGGGAAAGATTGAAGGTGGGAGGAGAAGGGGACGACAGAGGATGAGATGGTTGAATGGCATCACCAATTCAATGGACATGAGTTTGAGTAAGCTCCGGGAGCTGGTGATGAACAGGGAAGCCTGGTGTGCTACAGGCCATGGGGTCACAAAGAGTCAGACACGACTGAGCGACTGAACTGAACTGAAATGAAATGAAGCTGGGACTTCTATGGACAGTCCCTCTCTGCAGCATACCTCCTGTTGAAGTTCCAAAAGCTAGAGTTTTAATATGGATTGGGAAGGTCAGCTTTTGAAATTAAATCAGGGGGGTCCCTGGTGGCAGAGAGGAAAGAATCTACTAATGCAGGGGCCATGGGTTTGATCCCTGTTCCAGGAAGATCCCACGGGCCACGGAGCAGTTAAGTCTGTGCACCAGAACTATCGAGCCACAGCTACTGAAGCCTGTGTGCCCGAGAGCCCATGCTCTGCAGCAAGAGAAGCCACTGTAACGAGAACTCCACGGTCAAGAGTAGCCCCTGCTCACAGCAACAAGAGAGAGCCCACATGCAGCAGGGAAGACCCAGTGCAGACCAAATTGTTTAAAATTATTAATAAAAAAGAAATAACATCAGATACAGAGTAAGGCGTCGCCCACCAATTGTGATTATAACTAAATATATTTTTAAATGGGTATTTTACTTGACAAATATAATTCCTCATAATTTGATTTTACTGAAATAATATCATCACCACAACCAAAACATCCTCAGTAATTCCTGAGGTGGTTAGGCCCTTGGAGATCAGGCCCGATTTTTCTTTAAAAGGAGTAACTCTATGTTTATTCACTCTGTGTGGAGACATAGTCAAACCTTCCCGTAAAAAGCCAGATAATAAGTAGTTTAGGATTTGTTGTCTACACAGGTCTCTTTTTACATAGTCTTGTTTGTTTAACCCTTTAAAAAGTAAACCTGATTTTGCCCATCCCTAGTTCAGATCCTGATACCTTCACGAGTGCCCGCGTACTAAGTCGCTTCAGTCGCGTCCCACTCCTTGCAACCCTATCGGATCTAGCCCGCCAGGCTCCTCTGTCCATGGGATTCTCCAGGCAAGAATACTGGAGTGGGTTGTCTTCTTCCTGACCAAAGCCTTGAATCCAAATCTCTCATTGGCAGGTGGGTTTTTATGCCACCAGGGAAACCGCCTCCCCCCTTCCGAATACCTCCTCTGAGGCCAAAACAACAAAATATGTCTCTAAAATCAGTGGTTCTCAACCCTGGCTAAGCATTAAAATTATCTAAAGAGCTTTTAAAAAGAAAACTGATATGAGCCTTGCATTTCCAGCACTAATTCAGATTCTTATGTTGCTTTAATGTTCTCTGGATCAGGGATCCCCAACCTCCAGGTCACAGACCTGTCTGGGTCTGTGGACTGTGAGGAACCAGGCCATACAGCCAGAGGTGAGTGGCCAGTGAGTTAAAGAAACTTCATCTGTATTTTCAGCCACGGCTTCCTATGGTTATTACCACCTGAGCTCTGCTTCCTGTCAGATCAGTGGCAGCATTCAGATTCAGTATGCAAAACATACTGCATTTGAATCATCCTAAACCATCCCCATCACCCTCTTCCTTGAAAAAATTGCTGCTGTTCCGGATGGTTCTATGGACAGACAGGATTGAGAACCCTAGTTACAAACAGTAACAGCCACCTCCAGAATTGGGAATTTCCCCCAAGGAAAACAGCCTTTCACATTTCTACACATTGTGGTTTAGTTCATAACCTCATCTTGGTTCTAGCTAGTTTTGTAATAGGGTCTGGACTTTTGTATAAACAAAATGCTCGTTAACGGTAGCAATAGCTACCATAGGGCCTCCCTGTTGGTCCAGTGGTGGGGAGTTTGCCTGCCAACACAGGGGACAAGGATTCAATCCTCTGTGTGGGAGGATCCCACGTGCCAAGGGGCAACCGGGCCTGCCTGTCCACAACTGCTGAAGCTCACATGCCCTAGAGCCCGTTCTCCACAAGAAGTCATTGTGATGAGAAAGCCCATGCACTGCAACCAGAGAGTAACCCCCAACTCGTCACAAGTAAAGAAAGCCCGCATGCAGCACGGAAGACCCAGGGCAGCCAAAATAATTAACTAATAATATTAATAATAATAGCTACTATATGATAATTGCTTATTTTGTTCCTGGCCCAACGCAAAGAGCTTAAAATTATGATTAACAACCCTATGGGTACTGTTACTAACACATTGTAACAGTTGCAAAAACAAGTTTCAGTTCAGTTCAGTTCAGTCACTCAGTCATGTCCGACTCTTTGCAACCCCATGAATCGCAGCATGCCAGGCCTCCCTGTCCATCACCAACTCCCAGAGTTCACTCAGACTCACATCCATCGAGTCAGTGATGCCATCCAGCCATCTCATCCCCTGTCATCCCCTCCTCCTCCTGCCCCCAATCCCTCCCAGCATCAGAGTCTTTTCCAATGAGTCAACTCTTCACATGAGGTGGCCAAAGTACTGGAGTTTCAGCTTTAGCATCAGTCCTTCTAAAGAAATCCCAGGGCTGATCTCCTTCAGAAAGGACTGGTTGGATCTCCTTGCAGTCCAAGGGACTCTCAAGAGTCTTCTCCAACACCACAGTTCAAAAGCATCAATTCTTTGGCGCTCAGCTTTCTTCACAGTCCAACTCTCACATCTATACATGACCACAGGAAAAACCACAGCCTTGACTGGACGAACATTTGTTGGCAAAGTAATGTCTCTGCTTTTGAATAGGCTATCTAGGTTGATCGTAACTTTCCTTCCAAGGAGTAAGCGTCTTTTAATTTCATGGCTGCAGTCACCATCTGCAGTGATTTTGGAGCCCAAAAATATAAAGTCTGACACTGTTTCCACTGTTTCCCCATCTATTTCCCATGAAGTGATGGGACCAGATGCCATGATCTTCGTTTTCTGAATGTTGAGCTTTAAGCCAACTTTTTCACTCTTCTCTTTCACTTTCATCAAGAGGCTTTTGAGTTCCTCTTCACTTTCTGCCATAAGGGTGGTGTCATCTGCATATCTGAGGTTATTGATATTTCTCCCAGCAATCTTGATTCCAGCTTGTGTTTCTTCCAGTCAAGCATTTCTCATGATGTACTCTGCATATAAGTTAAATAAGCAGGGTGACAATATACAGCCTTGACGTACTCCTTTTCCTATTTGGAACCAGTCTGTTGTTCCATGTCCAGTTCTAACTGTTGCTTCCTGACCTGCATACAATTTTCTCAAGAGGCAGATCAGGTGGTCTGGTATTCCCATCTCTTTCAGAATTTTCCACAGTTTATTGTGATCCACACAGGCAAAGGCTTTGGCATAGTCAATCAAGCAGAAATAGATGTTTTTCTGGAACTCTCTTGCTTTTTCCATGATCCAGCAGATGTTGGCAATTTGATCTCTGGTTCCTCTGCCTTTTCTAGAACCAGCTTGAACATCAGGAAGTTCACGGTTCACATATTGCTGAAGCCTGGCTTGGAGAGTTTTGAGCATTACTTGACTAGTGTGTGAGATGAGTACAATTGTGCGGTAGTTTGAGCATTCTTTGGCATTGCCTTTCTTAGGGATTGGGATGAAAACTGACCTTTTCCAGTCCTGTGGCCACTGCTGAGTTTTCCAAATGTGCTGGCATATTGAGTGCATCATCTTTCAGGATTTGAAATAGCTCAACTGGAATTCCATCACCTCCACTAGCTTTGTTCGTAGTGATGTTTTCTAAGGCCACTTGACTTCACATTCCAGGATGTCTGGCTCTAGGTCAGTGATCACATCATCGTGATTATCTGGGTCGTGAAGATCTTTTTTGTACAGTTCTTCTGTGTATTCTTGCCATCTCTTCTTAATATCTTCTGCTTCTGTTAGGTCCATACCATTTCTGTCCTTTATCAAGCCCATCTTTGAATGAAATATTCCTTTGGTATCTCTAATTTTCTTGAAGAGATCTCTAGTCTTTCCCATTCTGTTGTTTTCCTCTATTTTTTTGCATTGATCACTGAAGAAGGCTTTCTTATCTCTTCTTGCTATTCTTTGGAACTCTGCATTCAGATGCTTATATCTTTCCTTTTCTCCTTTGCTTTTTGCTTCTCTTCTTTTCACAGCTATTTGTAAGGCCTCCCCAAACAGCCATTTTGCTTTTTTGCATTTCTTTTCCATGGGGATGGTCTTGATTCCTGTCTCCTGTACAATGTCACGAACCTCCATCCATAGTTCATCAGGCACTCTATCAGATCTAAGCCCTTAAATCTATTTCTCACTTCCACTGTATAATCATAAGGGATTTGATTTAGGTCATACCTGAATGGTCTAGTGGTTTTCCCCACTTTCTTCAATTTAAGTCTGAATTTGGCAATAAGGAGTTCATGATCTGAGCCACAGTCAGCTCCTGGTCTTGTTTCTGCTGACTGTATAGAGCTTCTTGCTGACTGCATAGAGCTTCTTCATCTTTGGCTGCAAAGAATATAATCAATCTAACTTTGGTGTTGACCATCTGGTGATGTCCATGTATAGAGTCTTCTCTTGTGTTGTTGGAAGAGGGTGTTTGTTATGACCAGTGCATTTTCTTGGCAAAATTCTATTAGTCTTTGCCCTGCTTCATTCTGTATTCCAAGGCCAGATTTGCCTGTTACTCCAGTTGTTTCTTGACTTCCTGCTTTTGCATTCCAGTCCTCTATAATGAAAAGGACATCTTTTTTGGGTGTTAGTTCTAAAAGAAAGTCTAGCAATTATATCTGGAAGGTACTATATCCAAATGTTTGACTTCAAAACTCCTTATGTACAACTACCATATTTCAATGTTTTTCTTAAGAAATAAATGAGAAAAAAAAAAAATCAGAAAATTGGTGACAGGAACTTCCCCTGCAGTCCAGCAGGTAAAGTTCCATACTCCAAATTCAGGGGTCACAGGTTCGACCCCTGGTCAGGGAACTAAAATTTCACATACCACAACTAAGCCCTCACTTCACAATGAAGAGCCTTTCAGGCGCAATGAACATCCAGTGCAGCCAAAATAATAATAAACTTTGATGACAGCTTCAAAACAGCATATACACTTGCTTCTAGTTGTTAATTTTTCAGAAATTTTGGAAGTCTAACCTCAAGACACTCTAACCCAGTTATTCCTCCCATAGGCAAAGGAAAAACAAACAAACAAACATTGCTACTTATGTTGTTTGCATATATTCATGTGTTATATTCATTCAAAAACTCTTGAGTGCTTATGTTCCAGAAAGTACATTTCAACCCAGGGAACAAAACAGATAAGTCACTGCTTTCATGGCTTTTGTACTCAACAACCAATCCAAGGGTTCATCTATAAATGAGGAATATTATCTAAAAATTAGAAATAACCATATAGATATCTATCTTATACAGTTATTGTGAAAATCAAACGTAATTCTACACATAAACTGCTTAAATGGTATGTCACACATAGTTAAGTGTTCAACATTACAAATTATTAGTGTATGCTCAAGCAAGAATTGAGTGGGCCTTAGGGACACAAAAACATATACCATTGGAATTCTTCAGTCGTGTTGGCCTCTTTGTGACCCCACGGACTGCAGCACACCAGGCTTCCATGACCAATTCCCAGAGCTTGCTCAAACTCCTATCAAGTCAGTGATGCCATCCAACCATCTCATCCTCTGTCATCCCCTTCTCCTCCTGCCTTCAATCTTGCCCAGCATCAGGAGCTTTTCCAATGAGTCAGTTCTCCACATCAAGTGACCAAAGTATTCCAGCTTCAGCTTCAGCATCAGCCCTTCCAATGACTATTCAGTATTGATTTCCTTTAGGATTGACTGGTTTGATCTCCTTGCTGTCAAAAGAGCTCTCAAGAGTCTTCTCTAATTTGTAACACTGAGCATTTATTATGTGTGAGGTACGATATAAGCAGTTCATATGTAGAACTGCATTCGATTTTCACAACCTTATAGGATAGATATCTATACCATTATTTCTAGTTTATAGATCATATTACTCTTTTATACATGAACCCTGGATTTCTTAAACTCAGTGGTAGGTTAAGTGCTGGTGAGGAACTCAGCAATGAAATAAGATTCAGAGATGTAACCCCTGCAATGGGTCTTGAGGAAGGAAAACAATTTGGCCACGTGATGCAGTAGTTATTCCAGCTAGTCTGAAAGAATAAAGGTGAGAGAAATGCTCTGTGTGGCTGCCTCTGAAACAGGGGAGGGGAGAAGAGAGTGCTAAAGAAAGATTAAACCTAATAAAGCGACTAGATTGGGAAGGTTCCTGGATCCCATCGCAAAAATTTAGGCTCTTTCCTCCTATGCAGTACAAGTGATTTTTTTTTCAGCTGATAAGCAACAATATGAGGCATCTTTGTGCTCCAAGAAAAAATTTACAAAACCGTAAGAGACCCCCCCCTATTCTATTTAGTGTTCAATGCTAGACCCAAATTAAACCCCAATAAACAAGGCGAAACTAGGGGAAAGACCAGGAAAGCAGCATAGCATCCCAGATGACAAACGGTAGGAAACATAGCCAAGAGCGGGCTCAAAATGGAGGACAGGGCGGCAGAGAAAAGACTCCGCAAAAAACGCAGGGGTGGAGCGTGACGTAATTTGGAAGGTAGTCTAAACTCACACTCTTCGGTACTATTGGCTTAACGCTAACCTTTTTCGTTTTCCATTGGCTCCCGGCTCCGTCGATGTGTCAAAATAACCAATCGCCTAACCCCATGGGTAAAGTCCGCCCTCCCTTCCTGGGGGCGGGGCCAGAAGAGCACACCAGGCCCAGTGCGCTTGCGCTAGCGCGCTCTCCGCCGGTTAAAAGCGGATCCCTGCAGGAGGCGGCGTCGCAGCGTATGAATATTGATTACGCATCGCCGCGCCAAGCGCCCGCCCCTCTCGGCTGTCCGACGCTCGCGGCTCGCGCTCGGGCTCGCGATGGGGAAGAAGTCCCGGGCGGTACCCGGCCGAAGGCCCATCCTGCAGCTCTCTCCGCCAGGTCCCCGGAGCAGCACGCCGAGCAGGGACCCGGAGCCGGAACCCGACGCCGAACCGGACTCGACGGCGGCGGCGGCGCCCAGCCAGCCGGTCCCGGCAGCGGTGTCGACGACGACAACCGCGGTGACTGCCGCCGCGGCGGCCTCGGAGGATTCGCCCTCAGAAGGTAAAGCGTGCGCGAGGGCCCTGGCGCCGAGGTGGGGCCAGTCCGAAACTCGAGCTCGGGGGCTGCGGCCTAGGTCTGTCAGACTGGGCCTGCGAGGAACGAGAAGCCCGGGCGGGCGGCGTCCGCCTCCGAGGCCTGCTGCGCGGGGCCTGCGGGCCGGACGGCTGTGGGCCCGGAGGGCCGGAAGGGGCCGCGGAGCCGTGTGCGCTCGGCCGGAGCCGACTCAGAGGCGCCATCTCGGGTGCAGGGCTTGGCCCGGGCCGCCGAGTCTCCTTCCTCATCGTCTGCTCTCGGTTTTGAATAACTTCACGGGATAAATGGAGACGGTGCGTTTCCTTGTCCTAGGCTCAGTGACCGTGGAACCTGCCGTTTCCTACACGTCATGTGCTTTTCCTTTCGTTTTTGTTGAAATTGAGAGAGACGCTTTAGAAGTAACCATACTTCTGTTACGCCAGCTCAAGTGTAAGTTCCTCCTAGTTGGCAGGTTTCCGCAACATTCCTGGAGAGGTGGAGCTCGTGGCTTCCCAATCTCTTGTGTTTATCCCCAGAATGGTACTTGTATTAAGATGAACCAGACAGAATTACTTTAGGAGCCATATGCCGGAAAAGCCCCGACCTTTTCAGGTGCTAAAAAATATATATATAAATAATAATAATAAAGATCACTTTGGGGGAAAAAATGCTCTAGTTATGCTTATAGTAAAAGCCGTATGGTTAACCTGGAGACAATTTAACGTGTGCGTGAATGTGTTTTAACTTTGGATTATTTCAGATAATTTTTACGTATGGTGTTCACATTCTTAATGTTAACGCCACGAGGCAGAGTGAAGATTCTGGCTATGTTTGTTTCTCGCCTCTCAGTTATTTGGGTCAGTGATGGGTTATAGCCACTTTGTTTTGAAATTGATGAAATCTAGACTTGAGAGGTCAAGTCAGAGATTGTTTTGTCACCTGTGTGGTTTTTTTCTCTGATCGGTCATCTGGCTGTTTGCTTTTCGCTGTTTTAGATCCAGATGAACAGGAGGTGGTGGTGGAGGTTCCCAGAGTTGTTCAGAATCCTCCCAAACCAGTCATGACCACCAGGCCCACTGCTGTTAAAGCAACAGGTATAGTTGTGGTTTTTTTTTGGTTTTTCTTAATTCATTGTCTACAGTATCTTTCTTTAGGATCAAATTGTGTTTGTATATGGTGTTTTGATGAATGTTTCAGCAAATTTATACTCCCGTTAGATGGAAATTTAACATCTTTGTGAGGGCTTGTAGTTGTATGTATACACTTTAACCAGTGTAAAATTTGCTATTTTTGTCTCTCTGTACCCATATTAATTTCTACTACTTTTTCTACTAATGCTATTTTTAAAATTTATTTTATATTGAAGGATAATTGCTTTACAGAATTTTGCTGTTTTCTGTCAAACCTCAACATGAATCAGCCATTAGGTATACATATATCCCCTTCCTTTTGAACCTCCCTCCCACCCGCCTCCCCATCCTAATCCTCTAGGTTGATACAGAGCCCCTGTTTGAGTTTCCTGAGCCATACAGCAAATTTCCATTGGCTATCTATTGTACATATGGTAATGTAAGTTTCCTTGTTACTCTTGCCATACATCTCACCCTCTCTCCCCCACCATGTCCATAAGTCTATTCTGTATGTCTTTTTCTCCATTGTTGCCCTGTAAATAAATTCTTCAGTACCATTTTTCTAGATTCCGTATATATGTCTTAGAATACTGTGTTTATCTTTCTCTTTCTGACTCACTTCACTCTGTATAATAGGCTCTAGATTCATCCACCTCATTAGAACCCACTCAAACGCATTTCTTTTTATGGCTGAGTAACATTCCATTGTGTATATATACCACAGCTTCTTTATCCTACTAATGCTATTTGGTAACTTGTTTTCTGGCTTCCCCAGTATCTTGGCATTCTTTAGGGAATGCTGATGATGTCTTTTTGTCTTT
Source organism: Bos grunniens (assembly GCF_055505025.1). Lineage (NCBI taxonomy): Eukaryota > Metazoa > Chordata > Mammalia > Artiodactyla > Bovidae > Bos > Bos grunniens. The sequence continues at coordinate 78,082,224 of NC_141179.1, read as the reverse complement.
TTCTTTAAGAAACTGCTCTGATTGGTACCTAGCAAATGTTTGCATAGCTGAAAATTGCTCTTACTGAATATTTTCTAAGCATGAAAGAATATTTGCAACAGTGGTTTTGTAGACAGACCACTGTGGTTCAAATCACCACTCTAGCATTCATATACTAAGACCTCACGACATCATTCATCTGTAAAACAGATCTTTCAGCCCTAAGTTGTTTTGATAATTACCTTGAATAACATACAAATTTCTAAACCACAAGTGCTGAAAATGTTTGTTTTCTCTACTCTATATATCTTGAGAGATTAAAGTGTGTTTTCATATTAAATATTCTATAATTGTAATAACTTTGATCTTCTGAATTTTAGGGACTTTTTGAACTATGTACCTGAAGTAACAGATGCTTGCTCCTCCCCATACCCCATTTACCACTTAAAACTGAATTAGAAACGGTAAACTGGAGAAGGGAATGGCAACCCACTCCAGTATTCTTGCCTGGAGAATTGTGTGGACGGAGGAGCCTGATGGCTGCGGTCCATTGGGTCACAAAGAGTCTGACACGACTGAGTGACTAACACACACATGGGAAAGTAAAACACGTGAAAGAAATTTCAGAACTAGGAAGTAGCACTATGTGTTCAAGAGTTGGAAGAGGTTTTATGTATTTAGTATGAAAAACTCTGAATTGAAGAGAAAAAGACTACATAGAGCCTTGAATAAACCTATTGCCTATAAGATCCGCTCTGAGCCTGGGTAATTAACCCTGCCGAGGAATTTTGTAATCCAAATTCCCCACAGCTCACCTGGCTGGAACCTTTTACCAAAGTATATAGAACTAAAGCCAGTGTTTATTATTGTCTCTAAACTAGAAAGGGTTTCTTTGTGAAAATATAAATTTCCTATACTCCGCTTTCCCCCAGAAACCCATCAGTGCTGAATTCTAAGGTGCAGATTTTTTCTGTACAGAAATGTCTTAGGTAGTTCTTGCCCTTACCTGTTGTTCAGGAAGTGTGGAAAATTGACTGGTATCTACACCACCCCTTCCCCAACCACCAAATGAGATATATTTAGAAACTGGAAAGGGGAAATACTGTCTAACAAATATCCATTTTAAAATATATTCCTAATCAGTTTAAAATAATATTTTGGGAATTGGTAGTGTAACAACTTAGCTATATACTAAAAAAAAATGAAGGCATGATTTATGTGACTAAAGTAATGAATGTGAACTTTTGTATATAAATGAAGCAATTTATGTTCACACCTAGGTGAATCTATGAATTTGTTTATGGAATTATAACAAAGAAAACTAGATTTTACCTCCTGATAAATCTTTTCAGTTTCCACAACACTGGAAAATTTAGTCCTGTTATTAAATGAAAAGTCAAGTTAGACTTAGATAGTTCATGTGCCTATTGTGATAAAATATATAAAGAGAGTATATATGCTGACTTAATTGTAACATTAGAGTAATAAACATCGGTCAACTAATAAACAGTTTCAGGTTTGTTTGTTTTTTTTTTTAAGGGAATTGCATTGCAGCATTACAGAGGCCATGCTTAATATTTTCAGTTTTAGCTGTGATTTTTGTTTTCTTTGTTTTGGTCGTAGCATCTTATGTTCTGTTTTAATTCATCACATGTTTGAGGGGGAAAAATTATTAAAGAGAGCTTTGTTTCCCACTTTGAAAAATCTCCTTGTTTCATTTACTAAACTAATCGGTTTACCTGTTTGAGATAGAGACCTAAATCAACAGATTCTAAAATCAGGATATATATTATGTGTTATTTTGACAGAGGGAGTAGTAGTTGAATAATTGAGCACATATTTTGAAAAGGATGTCAAATTGCTATGCAGGTTGATTTTATTAGTTCTAAGTGCATAATTATTTTGTACCTCTCTTGGTTAGCTGCAGATTTCTTGAGGTTCTGTAAGTAAACTAAATGGCTAAAAAATCATATTTTCTGTTGGATACTTCCTAGGACTTTGGCATTGTTAGAAATGTTGTTTTACCTTTTTGTTCCCAGGAGGTCTGTGCTTGCTTGGTGCATATGCTGACAGTGATGATGAAGAGAATGATATTTCAGAAAAACCAGCACAGTCTAAGGAAGCAAATGGAAACCAGTCAACCGATATTGATAGTACTTTGGCCAACTTCCTAGCGGTTAGAAGTGCTTTTGTATTTGGGTTTTTAGTTATTGAAGCCACTTTGGGATTTGCATTTCAAGTGGTTAGCCCACTTGTCAGTCTGTATCTCCCGCTCCACTTTTCTTCCTTAGTCCCTCCCCATTACTCTCAACTTCTCCTTTTGTGCTAGTTGTAAGGACAGAAATGGAGAAGAGGAGAGTTTTAACTTGAGAAGCAGAGACTCAAGCTTCTTAAGTCAAAACCCTGTACAGTGGAGGGTTGGTTGGTTTGTTTATTTTCATTATTGCTGTTTTTTGGGTTTCACCTCAGTTATGCTTGTTGTTTTCACCCTGCAGGAAATTGATGCAATAACAGCTCCTCAGCCTGTGGCTCCTGGAGCAGCTTCTGCTCCACCCCCGACTCCACCCCGGCCAGAGCCAAAGGAATCGGCGCCTGCCCTTTCTTCCACCACTCCTAATGGGACGGACTCAACCCAGACCGCAGGGTGGCAATATGATACTCAGTGTTCACTGGCAGGAGGTAAGCTTGAGTCTTTGAGTTTTAAATAAACCTAAAGTGTGGTTCTTAAAGTTGTTCTAGGCACTGAGGTTCCCAAAGGTGAAAGCCTATATACCTTAGCCCCAGACTTTAGAATTCTGGCTTTTTAAATACAGTACTTGGAAAATAACTAACTGCTCGGTTATATTTTTATCAGAAGATGATTGTTTGCCTTTTAACCAGTGGCAGATTATACTCAGTAAATAATAAAAGCCATTATTTTTAAAAGTCTTTTGGGGTTTGCAATATATCTTTCAACCATCAAACTGCTTTTTTAAACCATGTTTGCAAACAGCTCAGGAGGGAGGAGTTGCTCCCCCAGGGGACGTTGAACAGTGTCTGGAGAGGGTTTGATGGTCACAGCAGAGGGTGGGGGCGGGGGAGCGTTGCTGCATCCAGTGGGTAGCGGCCAGGATGCTGCTGAATACTGCTCAGGACTGTCTGCCCAGTGACAGAGCTAAGGTTGAAAAACCCTGGGTTAGATGGTTATGACTTGAGATACAAGGTCAGAATTGTGCATAAATATGTGCTGCTTGACATTTGTTTCATTTTCTTCTAGTTGGAATTGAGATGGGAGATTGGCAGGAGGTCTGGGATGAGAACACAGGATGCTATTATTATTGGAACACACAAACAAATGAAGTGACGTGGGAATTACCCCAGTATCTTGCCACTCAGGTACAAGGATTACAACATTACCAGCCTAGGTAAGAACAGACCTGAAAAAGAAGTTAACCTAGAAGGAAATCAGAGTCTTATCTTTTGCTCATATTCACCTTCTGTTGCTTTTGCTAAGTATATGTTTTTTTTAGTTGTGTAACAGGTGCTGAAGCTAGTTTTGTGGTAAATACCGACATGTATGCTAAGGAGAAAAATACTTCTGTTTCTAGTAGTAAAAGTGGACCAGTCATAGCCAAGCGAGAAGTTAAAAAGGTCAGTGTTACAACTTACCTCTTCTGCTTATTTTCAGATATAAAGAGCTTGAATGCTACTTTGTCACAGGTGTATTACCCGTCTGTTAATATTTTGCAACATAGATGTAAAACAGGATACATTTTGTTTCTTGAAATTTTACTTAATCTGTTTCTGTTTATTGTGTGGCATTTATAGCAGTTCCCCAGTTCAGTGGTTCTTCTGGAGCTTTAGGGTGCCGTAAAGGTCCCTTGGGTCATTGTGAAGGAAATGGGAGCAGCTAAGCAAGCAGGGACGGCTTTAGGGATTTGGTGATTCCACTTCAGGTTTTTTTTGTTGTTTTTTTTTTACTTCAATACAAAGATGAGCTACCTTAAAAATTACTGATAGTGAAATAAGCATTTTTTTAGCCTCATCAATAAGCAAAGTAAGTTGTACTCAACTGAGAGAGTGTTTGGGGGTGAATTTTAATTTCTCTTGAATTTTTAAATGGTGGGAGGTATATCAAAAAAAATGCTTTTATAAAATAATCTGTACAACTCTTAAGAGGGAGGTAGAGTAAATATCCCAGTGGAGGAAGTAGACACTTGAAATATAATCACACATTTCATTTTCGAAATATTTCACTTACCTCTCAGTCACCTTCACAGCATATTTATGAAGTTATCTCATCATACAGAAGAGGAAGGTGAAGGTTCATCCACTTATGTGTTGAACTGACAAAATTAGGATTTTATTTTAATCTGCTTCTGTTTTTTACTAGTCCTTTGACATACAGAGGAGAAAAGATATGTTTGCGTTCCACCCAGAACAATAATACTGCCTTTCTAAAGTAACATTATTTGCATTACACACATGTAAGAAAAATGGTGCGAACATGTACTAATCTGATGGGGATCAGTGGTTTTTATTCAGGTGAAATTTCTTTGAAAGTTAAGCAAGATTATTTAATTCTTTATAGGAAGTAAATGAAGGAATTCAGGCTCTCTCAAACAATGAGGAGGAGAAGAAAGGGGTGGCAGCGTCACTGCTTGCTCCTCTACTGCCTGAGGGAATAAAAGAGGAAGAAGAGAGATGGAGAAGAAAAGTAATTTGTAAAGAAGCAGAGCCAGTTTCAGAAGAGAAAGAAACAAGTACAACAGAAGAAGCAGCAGCAGTAAAGCCACAGGAAGTTCTGTTGGACAGTGTGGAAGACCCGACTCAGGAGGATCTCTGCAGTGTTGTTCAGTCAGGAGAAAGTGAAGAGGAAGAAGAACAAGATACCCTTGAGCTGGAGCTGGTTTTGGAAAGGAAAAAAGTAAGTTTTTGTTAAATATGTTTTCTTCCTTCAGGAGTGTCATACTCTGGGATCATTGTGCTTCATTTACGCCATTGGCGGGGCAGGGGGTCTGTTCTTCTTATCCTTTCATATAGATAGATGTTTAAGCCTATGTAATAAAAACCTGAACTCTGGAGTTGATCTACTGAAGCCCTGAGTGTGAAGCAGAGTCTCAATAGGTGTTGTAACAGTAATACAACTTCGAAGCTTCCCCCTTTTGAAAAATTTGAAGCTTTGGAGAGCAGCTGGGCTTCCTAGGTAGCCCAGTGGTAAAGAATCTGCCTGTCAGTTCAGGAGACTCAGGTTTGATCCCTGGGTTGGGAGGATCGCCTGAAGTAGGACGTGGCAACCCACTCCAGTATTCTTGCCTGGAAAATGCCATGGACAGAGGAGGAAAAGAATGTGGAGTTTAATGCTCAGTCCTGATGGAGAGATGTATTAAGAAATACTTCTTGTCCTCAAAGTACTTAAATTCCAAAAACACATGGCTGTCATTCTTGCTACTCACAAATAAGTGTTGGTAAACAGTTAATGACACTCTGTTTTCATGTTCATTGTAGGCAGAATTGCGAGCCTTGGAGGAAGGAGATGGTAGTGTGTCAGGGTCTAGTCCATGTTCTGATATCAGCCAGCCAGCATCTCAGGATGGAATGCGTAGACTTATGTCTAAAAGAGGAAAATGGAAGATGTTTGTTCGCGCAACCAGTCCAGAGTCTACCAGCCGGAGTTCTAGCAAAACTGGACGAGAGACTCCAGAAAATGGAGAAACTGGTAATTGGTGCTTTAATTAAACTTGAGAGTTGAGAGATTTAGAGGAGCAATCCTTCTTACCCCTTTTTTGTTCCCTCTGGGGCAAATAGACCGATATTGCGCTTCTACCCTTTTAGGGAAATATGGGGAAGGAAGCTCTACCCTTTCCTGCTCCACCTCTAATGGAGCAGTAGGAATTCGAGAGGCTGGAATCCAGTGGGTTGTGCAGTCACTGCTGATTGGAGATAACTTCTCCCTCAAAAACAAAAAAAATAAGATTGGGTTTCTCCTTCCCTTTTGTTTTAATCACTTGCTACAGTTATCTTGTAATCTGCATGAAGACCGTGGGTTCTCCTTATCTCTCTCTTTCCAGCTGGTAAGCAAAGTAGGCAGGGACCACCTCTAGGAATCCCAGCCTCATCTTCTCTCTGTACAAGTCGCTCGGTCTTTTTTTTTATTATTATTTTATTTTTTGACTGCTTCAGGTTTTTGTTGTGTCATGAGGGATCTTTCATTGTGGCGTGCGGGCTGTCTAGTTGCAGCCTGAGGGCTTGGTCGCTCTGGGGCATGTGAGATCCCAGTTGCCCGACCAGGGATCGAACCTGCACCCCCCAACATTGCAAGGCAGATTCTCAACCACTGGACCACTGGGATGTCCCCAAGTTGGCCAGTCTCTGGTTGGGTGTGTAGGTAGTTTGGTACTACCACGAGGATCCCAGTTATCTTCAGGGTGATAAAGGAGAGAACCTGCTGCATTCTTCCAATCTGTTACCAGAACGGACTAGTTTTAATCACCAAAATCTGAGTTGAGTGTACCAAGCAGAAGGTACTTTATAGGTTATGATTTTTTAATTATAAGTAAACAAAAACACAGGTAATGAATGCAAACATCCTTGTTTGAATTTTTCTTTCCAATGAACAATACAGAAGAATATAAAGTAGAATTCTAAGGGCCCCTCTCCCTCCTTTGTCGTTTCACTATTCTCATTCCCTACTCTGAGGTCCATTTTCTGTATTTTTTGTCTACATATGTTCTAGACTTTGTTTTGTTTTTTATGTGCGTTTGTGAAGTGGGCATATGTGAATTTTAACATAGACATTAACTGTATAGATAAAGTTGTTTTTCACTACTGCGTGTTACAGACGTCTTCATTTAACTCTTCCCTCACTGATCGTCATCTGTATCCTCGTTCCACGGTTAAAACTAATACTGCATTCATATTATCCCAAAATATTAGCCATTCAAATATCCATCTAAAGAATAGTGGATAAATTGTGATGTATTTTTGAAATTGAATACAGAATAGCAGTGAACAGTGAATGGTCCTTTGTTACATGCATCAACATGAATTATCACCAGAAACAATAAGGTTGAATTTTAAAAGCCACAGGAGAATGCATATGTTAGAATTCCATGTATGTAAATTGGAAAATAAGCAAAACTACTGTGTTTCAGGATTTAGCCATGATGAAAGTACAGGCGCTTATTAACATGACCAGGGTGTGTCTGGTGTGAGCATGATGGGAGAGGGGCACAGGGAGCTTCAAGGTGTTACTGATGGTCTTCTGTTAAGCTGGGTTGTAGTTACTGGAGTGCTCATGTTCTTTATACATAATACTCGTTACTTATGATACTTCACAATTAAAATCAAGCTTAGCAAACATCTTGGGACATCTGTCTTTATGCAGGTTTTAGTATCATAGAATAGACTGCTAGTGGTATATTGCTAGGTTAAGGGGTATGTGCATTTTAATTTGATAAATCCTGCCTAATTGCCCTCCAAAATAATCATATCTTATAGCTCTAGCAGTTCTTTGAAATTGTTAAATTCTTAAACCTGTCATTAAATGTAAGATGTCTGATATATAAATAAACTAGAAACTAGTCAATGGGAGAGTAGAAAGATTTAGACAATTTGAAAATGCAGAAGCGATGTTAATGAACAAATAAAAAGAAAAAGGCCATTGTATGATAAGGTTTAGTACTTAATACTAAATTTCAAACTTTTTATGAAAGCTGTTGAGAGTGGTGTTAAAGTCACATTTCTTCTTTAGATCAAAGATTAACCGAAGTTAAGAAAGAGTACTCAAATTTGTTCTTTTTCTTTTTATCTATGATCCTCATGAGAGTGATTTATACTGGATATATGGGTTAGTTTGATAAGCAGGTGTTAATCAAATATAACAAAGAGTTCGTATCTTTTATGAACTTTTAGTCCATTTAATTATGTGGTAAACCTGTTCTCTTATGGAGATTCCCACTACCAACAGATAGCACTAACCAGAGGAATAAGTAGGTCCAGTAAAGGTTGTCTACAGGTGTTAACCAAGAAGGGAGTTATTTGGTAGTTTAATATGCTGCTCTGATTATGAAAGCCTTTTTATCAAAACCCTCTTGATAAAGAATCCTCACATATTCCAGGTTTGATATCTAGCTTTCACAAGTAGTTGAAGCCATGAGTTTTTGGAAGAGATCAGGAAAGGAGCTTCCCTGGTGGTCCAGTGGTTAGGACTCTGCACTTCTGCTACAGGGGACCACAGGTTTGATCCTTGTTCAGGAAACTAACATCCCACAAGCCACTAGATGTGACCAAAAAAATAAAAGAAAAGATTAATAGATGGAGAAAGGAAAAGCAGAAACTTTTGGGTAATGTGATAAAACAAGTAAATCCTATATGTAGATACATTTTAAGAAATGTGATTGTAAAGTAGTGGTCTCCAGCTCTTGACACCAGGGACCATTTTGTGGAAGACAATTTTTCCTTGGACCCAGTTGGGGGTGGGGAGGGCAAGGGATGGTTTCGGGATGATTCAAACAAGTTATATTTATTGTGTACTTTATTTCTAATACTGTTAACATCAGCTCCACCTCATCATCAGGCATTAGACCCTCAAAGATAGGGGACCCCTGTTATAAAGGAATAATTTTTTTTTTGGCTTTATAAAGATAGTAGGTTGGTAAGTCATTAGAGCTTCCTTAACATGTAAGGAACACATAGGCAAAGTAGAGCACTAATAACCTTCAGATACCTCTGCTCTAGGGATAAGAAAGTATATTTGGGGCTCTATTAGTACTGGTCTGTTTTTTTGTTTTTTTTTTTTAATATTTTTTTGAAATATAGTTGATTTACAGTTTTGTGTCAACCTCTCCTATCCAGGAAAGTGACTCAGTTATATACATAGAGACATTCTTTTTTTTTTTTTCTTAATATTTTACGTTATGGTTTATTATGGGATATGGAGTATAATTCCCTGCACTGTATAGTAAGACCTTTTTATGGTCCTTTTGATTTAATTTCACATATTTTCTTTTGCAGCAGTTGGTGCTGAAAATTCAGAAAAAATGGATGAAAACTCAGACAAAGAGATGGAAGCAGAAGAATCTCCAGAAAAATTAAAAGTACAGACAGTACCTAAAGTAGAAGAAGAACAGGACTTGAAAGTATGTATATTACTTAATGCAGCTTGACAAATATTTTTTAATTGGCCAACCATCTTAAATAGGCCGACTACTTTTTTTTCTAGGAAGTAGTTAAACTTTTTCTTCTGGATAATAGTAAAAAAGTAATCTTTGCTATCTTTAAGTATAAATCATTTGGTTGAGTGAAAAAGTTATATTTAAGGCTGAAATAAGGAGACTGACTTGATGTAAGGAAATCTAAAAATAAATTCTAAATGCTCAACTATTTATAAGTAAGTCTCCATTGGAAAGCAGTAGCTTATCAAATATAGGCCTCTCTAGTTTGGAAGCATTAAAAGAAACTAAAGTCACAAATTTAAATAACAAATTTAACCTGCATGAACTATTGGGTTGGCCAAAAAGTTCATTCAGATTTTTCTAAAACAGCTTACGGAAAAACCAGAACGAACTTTGTGTCCAACCCAATACTTGGCCTTACACAAAAGGCATGCTTGGTTCCATTTTCATTTCTGTTCCTAATGTCATGAGAAGACTTGGACCAAGTAAGTATGTGGCTCTTTAAGTGTGCTTTTGGAAAAACCACTTTGCCTATTGTTTCAACTTTAAAAAGTCTATCCAGTCAGCAGCTAGTACAACTGTGCAGGTGGAATTGGGAGAATTCGTTTTGTTTAGTGTATGGCTGGTATAAGCAGTTAGTGATGGATGAGTGATGGTTTGGACAATATTGAGGAGTCATGTCATTTAGGATCTCTTTTCAAATTCCATATTATTTTAGAGTAGATATTGCATACAGTTTCTCTAGACCTTGCATCATTATTCATTCTTTCTTCACATAATTTTTAATGTGAATTATTTTACTATAAGTTAGGATTTTATCTTCTACATAACTAGTTGCAGTATATGAGAAAGGCCTTATAGGCAGATCCATTTTTCTAGTATCTGTAATGAAAAATGAAAGACTTTACTTAAAATATTCTGACTCTTAATTTTTCCTTTTTTTCTTTCCTGCATTGCAGTTTCAGATTGGAGAACTGGCAAATACCCTGACAAGTAAATTTGAGTTTTTAGGCATTAATAGACAGTCCATCTCCAACTTTCATGTGCTGCTTTTACAAACTGAGGTAATTAAGCCATTCTTTTTTTTTTTTTTTTTTTTAAGCCATTCTTAATATAAACAGTCAGTGTTTGAACGAAATGCTTTTTGTTTGAGAAATCTGTCTTATTTATGTTTCAATCCTAAATTTAAATTACTAATCTTGATATATATTTGAACAACCAACACAGGAAACAAAACTGTGTCGTGGCCAAAGCAAAACACAATCATGGAAATAAATAACTGAGAGTTTGTGTGTAAGGATGATACTTGACTCCTTTCAATAGGCGTATATTTTAATATTTTTTTTGTAAGAAACTAAAATTCTATTCATAGTGATGAGACCCCCCCTCCCCCATAATATTGAATGTACTTTTAAAGTATTCTAGCATTATAGACCTTTTTTTATTTGGCCTCTCCCTCAGGCCTGTGGGATCCTGGTTCCCCGTCTAGGGGTCAAACCCAGGCCCTCGGCAGTGTAAAGGAGGGGTCATACTGCTGAATTGTCAGGGAATTCCCAGAGACTTATTGAAAAAGAGGAGTTCTGAGTCCTATGAGTAACCTGTGTACTTTACAGTAGTAGCAGGGTAGGATTAGGTAAGGAATTCCTGTAGGAAGTTGACCGATTTCCCTAAGAACTAAACCTTTAATCTTGATTAATCGTATGTGCGTGCTCATTTGTGTTTGACTCTGTGACCCCAACGGGCTGTAGCCTGCCACAAGTCTTCTCTGTCCATGGGATTCTCCAGACAAGAACACTGCAGTGGGCTGCCAGTTCCCTCTCCAGGGGATCTTTCCAACCCAGGGATGAAACCTGGGTTTCTTAAATCTCCTGCGTTCCCCTGCAAAACTTTTTTTTATTTTTTTTAAACCACCAACACCACTGGGGAAGCCCAATTTATTTTTTATTGATTACATGACTTAATTGAATCAAGTATCTACCAAAAATGTAAAGTTACTGGGGAACCATCTTAATATAGTTCACAGGGAAAAACAAAACTGTACTGCTACTCACTTTCACAGATGTTGGAGCTTTGGCAGTATTGGGTTCCAGTCTCATTTTTCAGAACTCTACAGAGCAAACAAGACTTCTTAGGAAATTTAGGATGGGATTTCTCTTCCTCTTTGGTCTGTTCTGCCAGAGTATATAGTCATGGACCAGAAGACTTAAGTCCCTTTTCCTCTTCCTGTTGACATAAGAACAAGTCTCTAACGTAAGCTGCTCTTTGATTTTAGACTCGGATTGCGGACTGGCGGGAAGGGGCTCTCAATGGAAACTACCTTAAACGAAAACTTCAGGATGCCGCAGAACAGCTAAAACAATATGAAATAAACGCCACTCCTAAAGGCTGGTCCTGCCACTGGGACAGGTACGCACTCTTCTCCCCTTTTCACCTTTCACCTTTGACATCTCAGACTTGATTTGTGATCGCCACCGCCTGACGACCTAACAGCCTGTCTGGAGACTGAGGGCAGCGGCCTGAGCGGTGCCGGGCGGGCAGAGCACCGCGAGCACTCACAGAGTTTGGGCCAGCCACACGGCGGAGGAACCAGAAGCAGTGTTTAAAGTGTTCCATGTAACGGATTTTTTCCCAAGATTGGACCAAGCTGGTTTTTACTCCAGAGCGTTGTTGCACGGAGTAGGGCGGGCTTGGGGGTTAAGCGCATGCGAGAGCTCTGTGCGCTTTACAGGACCTCTGGAAGCAACTACTCCTGATTAACCTCGGTGAAGTTAAGGAAAGCTTCGTGGCTGAAGATGTGAATGAAGAACAAGATTACTATCTTCTGCCAGCAGGTCAGATGAAAACATTTCTTTTTATATTTGGCTTTTCTTGATTTTTTTTTTTCGTTATTTGAAATCTTTGCTCTTTTATTTTTCAGCTCCCAGATCCTCTCCCTCTCTTTAGCTTTCACTGTGTTTGATATCAAGAGTATGAAATGTGAATGCCACGGTTCAAGAGGGGAAGAGTCACCTTTCGCAAACTTCGTTGTTCTCTTCTGTGGAAGGGAACTTAGTGTTCTAGGAGATTGAGTCCCTTCACTAATGAAACTTGAAAACCCTGTTAAGCATTGGCAAAAAAAAAAAAACATATGAGAGGTGTTTTTCTAAGTCATCTGTTGGAGTAAGAGGGTTCAGGGCTGTATTCACAGAGCTGCTGGCAGTGCAAATAGCTTTGAATTATCCTTGGTTCTCCATCCTCAGTTGTCAAAGCTCTTTGTTGCCTTTGTGAATAGCAGTCCATTAAGAAGCGGTTCGTCCCTGTGAGAGCAGACTGCTGTCCTGGGACAGGACCAAATGGAAGTGTCTTTGTAGGAAAATGGGTCTTAAAACATGTGTTTTCTTTCTTGTAATTTAGGGATCATAGACGATATTTCTATGTAAACGAACAGTCGGGCGAGTCTCAGTGGGAGTTCCCAGATGGTGAGGAGGAAGAGGAAGAAAGCCAAGCCCAAGAAAGTAGAGACGAGACTCTTCCTAAGCAGAGCTTGAAAGACAAAACTGGCACTGATTCAAATTCTACAGAATCTTCTGAGAATTCCACAGGTGGGACAATTTACCTGGTATTAATTGGAGAGAGATGATTTGGGGTGGGGGGGTGGAGACTTGTATTAACATATAAAAGAAAATATAGTCATGAATTTCTAACTAAAAAATTTCAGGATTTATACTGAGAGAAACTAAAGTTAGTGTTAGTCAGAAATAACCATGTTATCTGCTAAAAAATAAAATTATGAGCCAGTGTATTGTGACTTGCATAACTATTCTGTCATGCCACAGACAGCTGTGAATTTCCAATAACAGAAATTCTAATTAATGGTAAGGAATTGGATAGTTAAGTTGTCAGTGTTTATGTGGAGTAATAAGAAATATGTTCTGCCTTTTTATAAAATATTTAGTCTGTTGATTTTGCAACTTCCATGTTTCTACTCCACTAGTCTCCTAGGAAGCATGTTTGTTACAAACCAAAATAATGTGAATAAGCACTGTGAAACTAGGACCATGCTTGTTTCAGAGAAGCACAATAATCGATGATTGCAAATCATCTGTTCTAGTATAAAATAATCGAGATGGCTCAGTCCAGTTAAAGTACTCTTAAAGAACTTCAATTTGGTTATACAGATTTTAAAAAGAAAGACTTTCATAGTTTCTCGGTTACTTTGAAAATCTAAGGAGCCATCACTTGATTTATACATTATGAGAGAAGATACTTTTTTTTTTCTCTAACTCCATCTTTTGTGGAATGACAAAAATAAGTAGGAAGTGAGGCATACATAGTCAAGACTGTGGTGAACAAACAACCTTTTGATCTGAAAAACTTACATATTTGTTTAAATGCTATATTAAGGTAAGAGTGTATGGAATGGTTTCTAAAGTCATAAACTTTCGGGAACTATATTTGATATTTTGTAATAATCTATGATGGAAAAGAATATTAAAAACATGTATAAAACTGAATAAGTCTTAAACCTTGAGGATAAAAAGAAATTTTTTGTAAGGTGGGGCGTAAAGAGCTGTGTTCTCATGTCCTCTGCCTATCAAAAATGATGTTTTTATAGTCTACTGGCTCCCCAGTCCCAGTAGAAAAGTTCTGATTATATGCCAGATGAAACTGGGCATGTACCAGTGGTTTTGTTAACTTCTTAAATAACCTAAGAATCCCGAGAATCCCTAGTCACTCAAAGTAAAAAGACATGTATGACAGCAGTGATAATTTTAGAACATAGAAAAAAAAAAGGCGGTATTCTACTTCATATTTCAGGGGAAAGAATACCCTGTTACAAGGTGTGCTGTTTCATGAAGAGATTTCCTTTAGATCCGTCATTCTTTGGGCAGCAATGATAGATACGCTGCTTTTTTTACTCTTTAGTAGTCAGTGAACTGAAGACATTGGATGGTGTTTCTGGTTTGGTGATTCTTTTCCTGACCACTGTTTAATGTCCCTTTGTATCTATTCCAAAGCTGAATATTCTGGAATTGCCAGTGCCAAGCGTTGTGTGCATACCTTAGCATTAGATACCTGTTTCTCCCTTTGTTGGTGACACACACAGCTGGCTACTGTCTGGTCAAGGAAGATGCCATTGGTAAACAGCTGATATTATTCTGTTGAATATATTCTCAGTCTCTTGATAAGGAACTACTAAAACCATACAAAAAACATGATATAAATCAAATCCAAGTCTTGTACTGAGGTCTTTGGAATTGGAGAGCAACGACAATCACTATTTTAGCCAATAAAGTTTATAATATATGCTTTCTGTCAACCCAACAATGGTTAAAATCATCTTTTAAAGTAGAAAAACTCCACTGAGGAGTAAGGAAGTTTCACAGTTCTGCACATTTTTAATCCTTGTTCATTGTTCCATGTTTCAATTTGACATTATATCTCTAAGATTAGCCAATTTCAGGGTATCCCAACATATTTGAGTGTTGGGCTTTTGTCAGGTTAAAGCAGGTTTCTGCTGCTTAACCAAAAAGTCTCCATGGACCTATTATTTGTATAATAGCTTCTTGATTTAAACTGATAAACTGCCCTCCTGCTTCAAAATACTAAGTAGTAATACTTTGAGGGGAGTATAGGAAAACAATAACGGAAGCCTGCCTGTATAAGAAAGAAAGCTTGTCTTTCTATTTATATAGAAGTGAAGATGCATAGAAAAACATATGTTCTTGGGGAATTAAAAATTTGTATCCCCACAGGATTCTGTCTTTTAGCTTAATACTTTAAAAGTTTAGTGAAGTGAAGTGTTAGTTGCTCGGTCTTGTCCAAATCTTTGCAATCCCATGGATTGTATCCCGCCAGGCTTCTCTGTCCATGGACTTCTCCAGGCAAGAATACTGGAGTGGGTTGCCATTCCCTTCTCCAGGGTACTTCCTGACCCAGTGATCGGACCTGGGTCTCCTGCATTGCAGGCGGATTCTTTACCATCTGAGCCATCAGGGAAGCCTAAAAACCATGTATATACCATATGAATCTCTCGGACTTCAGACTTCATGTTCTCGTAAATGGCGAAGTACACCAACTGGGTTAAATGTAGGAATGAAGAGAAGCATCATGTAATACGGCATCCATGGGTATTCAGACTAGCATTTCTTGGAACTTTCTATATTTAAGCTGAAGGAGATAATTATCAATGTTAAGACACAGTTTTTATGTTTTGAGTAAACTTAGGATTCAGACATTAACTGTGAAAGAGCTACTTGTGTGATCTAAATTTATCGAGTCTAGTGTGTTTCATATTTACGCAGAGTTCAGTTACTGCTGATTAACACTTTGTTGAAGGTTGTAAACCGCATTGTTAAACGTACTGTGTCTCCTTGATTTCTCTGCATAGCACTTCCACCATCATACAAGCATCGGTGCTGCAGTATGCTTCTAGATGAGACGCCTGCCAGCACATGAATCTGACCCATTTATTTACCTACCGCATATTGTGGTTGGTTTAGTAAAAGGACGTTTAATAAGCTATAATCCCCAGTGCTTATTACCTTAGTTCTGATGTAATCTTGATGTACTCTAATGTAGTAGACTGCTTGCCCATACTCAGACTGTCTAAACTTCGTGTAAAAATTTGTGTTAGATACGGCACAATGAACAGGTTAATGAGACATTTGAAGTCTTTTAGCTAGAAAACCGCAGTCTTGTTTTCTGGTGAATTTTTTCAGTCCCCTTTTCCTTGGTAGTAGCAGCTTCTCAATGATTAGAGAAGTCATGTGGGTCACCTTCAAGTCTTTTACATAGTGTATCTTCCATAGAAACTGAAGCTGTTCTAGAAGCCTAGTGGTTCACACTTGCTCTAGTTTTGCATTGTTGAGTGCCAGTGTGGTGTATTTTGTGCAAAGTAAGGTAAAAGGCCTTATCTTTGTTCTCAAGCCTTTTATGATAGAGTTCTTACTTAATCGACTGCTTTGCCCATGACATTTGACAGGTGACGGCCTCTGGACCTCTGCTCCGCGAGAGCAGTAGGGGAGTTCCCTGGTGGCCCAGTGTTTAGGGTACTGGGCTCTTAACGGCTGTGGCCTGGGTTCAGTTCTGGTGGAGAAACTGAGATCCCGCATGTAAGCCATACAGTGTTAGCAAAAAAAGTAACACTAGACAAGGGGGCAGACCCGGCCACAGAGAGATGGGTTCTTGGGCAAGTCATTTCCCTCCTGGGTTTCATTACCTTTAAAAGGAGAGGGTTAAACTAGATGATTTCTCATGTTTCTTCTACTCCTAAATTCTATGATTTTTAGGGAGAAAATCCCCTTCAGCATTCCTGGGATATATATCTAATAGTCCCAAATAATGTGAAACTTCCCTATTGACGATAAAGAGGGATGGGGAAGGCTACAAGTAAGTATATCTTCCTATTTTCTCTAATCTTTAAAGCTTTTCCCGGAAGAGAAGGGACAGTAATTAACTGACTTCTGCAGCTTTTGAGGAAAGCAAACCTTGCAGTTCCTCAACTCTAATTTCTTCAGCAGCAATTTCAAATTCTCTGTATCTTCAGACAGCTCTTTTCTGGGTTATATTTATTATTAATCATCATTTACCTTGAAGATTCATTCTAATTTCCCCTTTATCATCACTGAAATAAAACATTACCCTCCCGGGTTTGTTGCTGTGATTTAGCAAATGAGTAGTTCACACAAAGATGTGAAGGATTAATAGGGTTGACAGTATCACCTTGCCAGTGGATTTTTCTGAACTTAGTAACCCAGATTAATTGAAATGGATAGAATTTGTGTGAGTGTTTTGAATGGGTGCTTCTCTAGGTAATCCTAATCACTTACCTAGCTCACTAAAAAATAAAATATGTGGAATTAATATTGCAAATGCACATCATTCACTCACTTTTTCACTTAAAGAAGACCCCAGAATATTGCCTTCTCTAGTTGTGTATCTTTGAAATAAAAAAAACTTCTAGTTCAGATGATTTGAGTTTCTCCTTGAGTTAATGTGATGTGCTTCATTTACTCAGCCATAAATCTGGACCCAGAAAACAAGACTAGTGTAACACAGCTGGGGCAAGTGCTAACTGTAAATCTATGAATTTATCTTTCCTTGGAAGTCATTTTTGAAGTGAGTTTAATATTTCAGTGACATCAGTATAGAATAGATGTCTTGGGGACATGTGTCAGCAGTCAGTTCATGGGAGTTTTAGTCTGCTGTTTCCCTGATTCCTGTTTGTTTTCATAGGTTCTCTTTGTAAAGAGTCCTTTTCCGGCCAAGTATCTTCTTCATCACTCATGCCACTCACTCCGTTCTGGACTGTCCTTCAGTCAGATGTGCCTGTGCTGCAGCCTCCGTTACCTCTGGAGGTGCCGCCCCCTCCGCCTCCACCCCCCGAGTCCCCTCCTCCGCCCCCTCCGCCCCCTCCTCCGCCCGTGGAAGATGGTGAGATCCAGGAGGTGGAGATGGAAGACGAGGGGAGTGAGGAGCCGCCTGCTCCAGGAACGGAGGAGGACACTCCACTGAAGCCCGCGGCACAAACCACGGTTGTCACTAGCCAGGTGAGAACCGCTGCTTGGCACTCGGAAGAGTGTGGGGCACTGGGGTGTGATTGGTAAGGTTTCTTTTAGAAGAGGATACTTAACCAGGGCCTTCAGCCACTGACTAGAATCTCTTCATTTCAGAGTTCAGCCGATTCTACCATCTCTAGTTCTCCTTCCACTAAAGCGATAAAGAGAAAAGCTACAGAGATGAGCAGTGCAGTAGTCCAGCGATCAGCCACCATTGGCAGTTCTCCAGTCCTCTACAGCCAGTCAGCTGTAGCTACAGGTCAGCACTGTGGGTAAAGTGTGTTTTCATCAGTGTATTTTCTTTGTTTCCTGAACTAGATGTCATAAATTAAAGACTTCTCTTTGCAAAGACTGTTCATATGCCGTTTCTTTCAGTTACTGAAAACCACTATTAACAGTCTACATGCGTCCTTCCGGATTCTTCTCTGTGCATTTACATAACAGTGATTTCGGTGTTAAGTCCCTTAATGCTAAAACATTCAGAAATTCATATTTTGCCACCAGAAAATGTGACTGTTTTTTTTTTAGGTTTGGTTTTTCTAAAGGGGGAAGGTACATTAGAATCGCTTTGTAGATAATCTAACTCCCACTTTCCTTTTCCTTCTTTTCTTGTTTTTGGCTTTGTCACAATGTCCTTCTTATAGTTGTTTCATTTTATATTTTCTGTGTTAGGTCAACAAGCGGCAGGGGTTGGACACCAAGCAATAGCAGTTAGCCATCCGGCAACAGGAATGGGCCATCAGGCCAGAGGAATGAACCTGCAGTCGAATTACCTCGGCCTGGCGTCGGCTCCTGCACTTATGGGCTATGCTGAATGTTCTGTGCCCATGGCAGTGACCGCGCCCACACTGCAGCCGGTCCAGGCCCGAGCTGCTGTGCCCACCACTGCCATTATTGAACCTCCTCCTCCTCCTCCTCCTCCTCCACCACCACCACCACCACCACCACCAGCTCCCAAAATGCCACCACCCGAGAAGACGAAAAAAGGAAAGAAAGATAAGGTAGAGTACATAGCTCTTTAAATTTGTATTTAAAAATTTTGTTCTATTGAGGTGATATTTAAAGGTTACATTCAGTAGCATTTAGTATATTCACACTGTGGTGCAACCACCCCGCCTCGCTGGTTATGTAACATTTTCATTACTCCAAAGGAGAGCACCTGCGCCCATTACGCAGCCACACCTCAGTACCCCTTCCCTGGCCTCGGGCCTACCAGTCAGCTTTCCATCTCCCACCAGGTTACCCACGCTGCAGTGGTGCATGTCAGGCTTCCTTCACTTAGCACAATGTTTTCTGGGTTCATCCATGTTGTAGCTTCATCAATACTTCGTTCTTTTTATGGCTGAATAACCTTCTGTTGTGTGTATGTACCACAGTTTGCTTCTCCATCCATCCATTGATGGACATTTGGGTTGTTTCATACCTCTCTGCTGTTTTTTTTTCTCTCTGCTGTTTTGAGCAGTATCTATAAATATGTATATGAGTACATACATGTTGAGTACTTGTTCCCGTTTCTTTTGGGGGGGGGGTGTGTATTTAGAAGTGAAATTGCGGGAGCATATGGTAGTTCTGATAACTGTTGGAGGAACCATTTTCCTGCAGTGAATGAGCCATTTTCCATTACCACCAGCAGTGTTGAGGGGCACTAATATCTCCAAGGGCTCACCAGCACTAGTTACTTGCCATTTTCTGAAGGTTACCATACCAGTCGTGGCAGGTATGAGTGGTATCTCATTGTGGTTTTGATTTCTGTTTCTCGAGTGAGTGAGTGAGTATGTTCAGCATCTTTCATTTGCATCCTTCATCAATGCGCCCACCGTGAAGGTAACAAGATTTTTTCAGGCCTTTTCTAGGCATGTATGTTCCCTGGACGTGGACTCGTATGTGGTTGGTTTTTTTTTTTCCCCTCCTTTCCTCTTGTATATTTACTTTTAATTTCCCTAAGGATTTCACACTTATTCTATGAGCTTTTTATGTTCTGTTGTATTCCTGTTCACAGAAGCATTTGCCCCCAACTGTCCAGATGACATCTGTCCCGCTGTGGTTTTCACAGGCCGCAACTGCCGCTACCTTTCATGGCTTCTAACCCGAGATCCAACATATACCACCATTCCTAGCTGACGTTGAAGTCAGACAACACTGAACCAGTCCCGAAGGCAACCACAGTCTGGAACATTTCAGACACCCCACTCATTTCCTTCCATCTGGAGTGAGGGAACTGAGCCTTGGGCCATTTTCGTTCCAGCCACGCTGGGGAGGGTGTGAAATGAGGGCACGCAAACCTGCCCCAGAATCTCCTGCTGCTCTTGGTGCAGGTTTTTCTCGATTGGCTGTTCTCTTAGTTGCTGCAGAGCTTTGACTGGTTTCTAGAGTTCCCACAAAACCATCTTAGTCCGTTTCTTATTTGTTTATATATTTCCATGGGATCAGCAAGAGCTTGGAGCTTCATAGTCTGCCAGCTTTCTGACATCACCCTCACGGACTCTTTGAATTCCCTAAATCACCTAAAGAAACTTTCTCATCAGCTTTTCCCTTCCCAGTGCTGCTGCTCCATTGTCTCAGCTGTCATCTTTTGCTCCAGGGGTCAGTGGGGCAAATTCTTTGCTTTACATGGTTCAAGGGACCTTCTTGAAGAAGTTTGAGTTACACACAAAATAGAGTATTTCTGGATTGACCCACTTGTCCAAGCTGGTACCACGGTTCCAGAAATTATCTGGAAATGAAGTGTTCTGAAAACTCAACAGTGCCAGGATAGCATCTTGAATGGATTGCTGTCCAGCTCACTGTGCCCCATGCACCTCTCCTGAGCCAGCGTACTGTCGACCACCTACATGCCTTGTCTGTGTTTACCGGTCCCCCTACTGTTCATTTTTACAGAATCAAGGTTAGAGTGTTCAGGGCTCAGGAATCATTTCTCTTATGAAGCCTTCCTTGCCGCTCTTCCTTCAGTCTTCCAAGAGAGAGAATCATCTCCACCTCCATTCGTTCAAGTAATTTTTTAGACAATCATACTCTTACTACGGTCATATAAATAATAGTTTTTTAAAAAATACATTTACTTGTTTTTTGGCTGCGCTGGGTCTCAGTTGTGGCACATGAGATCTGCACTGTGGTGTGTGAGATCAGTAGTTGGGGCACGCGGGCCCAGTTGCTCCACAGCACGTGGGATCAAACCTGCATCCCCTGCGTTGCACAGCGGATTCCCAGCCACTAGGCCATCAGGGAAGTCCCTAAATAATAGTTTCGAAAATCTAGTATTCTACATTAACATGTCGTTTTTATGGACTTATTTGAAAGCAATGTTTCATCTCTTTGGTGTTACAGGCCATTTTTTAAAATGCACGATATGTGCTTATTTGAAATACCTGATTCCAAGAATATCTGAGACCTATATATTTTTTCAATCTTTTTGCTCAGGTTTTGTATGCAGTTTACTAGAAAAGAATTCTAGCCATTTAATCTTTTCCTCTGACTGCAAGGTTCCCCTATTTAAAATGTGTTCAAACAGCCAGTGCAACTCTGGATCCATGGTTTTGAATGTGACAAACAATGCCTAACTTCTAAAGCATAGCTTACTTTCCCATGACAGATAGGAATCAAATACACTTTGAATTTACAAAATCGTATGGAAGTCAAAATGAAACCGCCATGACTCTACCTAGATCTATGTTGTTTCTAATCATATTTGCAGAAATGTGGTGAGAGGTTGTACTGCAGTGAGCCCTCTATTCATAGTGACCATTACGACAACAATTCTTATTACTTTTTACTCGGTTGGTTGCATTCTGACCCAGAATAGGTTGTGTTTGGAGCTTACTGGAAGGGTGTGAATGCAGTGGGTCAGATTGGACCACAGGTGAAATAACAGAATGGAATGTGGGAAGGTGTGTGGAGCAGAAGGCTTAAGCATTTACCATGGGCATTTCCCCGAATGTTAAAAACCTGTTATTGATAGTCAGAATAGGGTACTGAGCCAGGGAGGCAAGTCTTTTAAAAGACTGAGAAGATAAGCTTGTTTTCTCAACTCTTTTGGGTGGTTAATCACGCATGTGTTTGTTTTAACTGTAGGCTTGGAAAACAGTTTGGGCCACTATACGTAGACCTCCTAAGAGCACGGCACTCCTTCATACCTGCCACTTGAGGGCCTGCTTGTATTTAGAGGGTCACTTGGCCAGGATCTTCCCTGGTGGCCAAGTCTTCAAAAACACAGGGGTGAAAATTAGTTTTTATCAGTGTCTAATATAATATTTCTCTAAATTCAGTGAACTAATCACAAATATTAGAAGGTTTATTTTGAATACATACTATCTGTCAAGCATTCTAAGAACTTCATATTCAGTAACTAACAAAATCTCTGCTTTTGTAGAGCTTTTCTGGTGGGCTTGGAGAGGGTAGGGGGCAACTGGGTTGCAGAAACAGATAAGCAAATATATGTTTAACGTTTAAAAATGCAATGAAGAAAAAAGTGTCAGAGGACTGAAAGTGAGTGGGCTTTGGGAGGCGGTACTGTTTCATATAGTGTGGTCAGAGAAGGCATCTTTGCTAGAGCGCCATTGATCAGAACTCTGAAGGTAGTGATAGAGCAAGCCATATTGTATATATAGCAAATATCACAAGGTTTTTTCCCTTAACTGTGAGATTCTGTGTTTAATATAGGCAGTTTAGAAACTGAAGGTAAGCTAATAGAAAATTGAATTGTAAGTAGTATCTTCTCTTAGAACTGATCTTATAATTAATGTTTTAATATTCCTCTTTGTTTTTTTTCATATTTAGTAGATGTGTTTGACTCTGTTGGCTCTTTCCAGAAAAGTTATCATTTGTTTCTCAGCACTGTGTTTCAATTGATACGAACACTACATCCATTTAAACTCATAAAAGGGTACATTGTAATTCTGAGAAGATAAGGGCAAGAGTTTTGAATTCCATAGAATAAGGCTAAAGGAAATTTTTCTGACCTGATTTCGTAAAATACCCCATTTACAGACAGAGGGGACACATGTATGCCTATGGCCGATTCATGTTGTCATATGGCAAAAACCATCACAATGTTCAGTTCAGTTCAATTCAGTCGCTCAGTCGTGTCCGACTCTTTGCGACCCCATGAATCACAGCACGCCAGGCCTCACTGTCCATCACCAGCTCCCAGAGTTCACCCAAACTCATGTCCATCGAGTCAGTGATGCCATCCAGCCATCTCATCCTCTGTCGTCCCCTTCTCCTCCTGCCCCCAATCCCTCCCAGCTTCAGAGTCTTTTCCAATGAGTCAACTCTTCACATGAGGTGGCCAAAGTACTGGAGTTTCAGCTTTAGCATCATTCCTTCCAAACAACACCCAGGACTGATCTCCTATAGAATGTTGTAATTAGCCTCCAACTAAAATAGTTTTTTTTTCTTCTTCTTTTTTAAAAGAAAAAATATCCCATTTACAGTTTTTAGGTTTTTAACCAAGCTTGGTAGAAGTTTTTGGCAAAAATTTAGAATGGTACTTGTGTTTGGTTGATTTTGAAGTTCACTTACTCCTTAAAACTAAGGAAGAGATCTTGATCTCATGTGAAGAACTCGTTCTCTTGTTTTATGTATTATTTTCTTTCTGACCTTTAACCTTTGTTACAGGCAAAGAAAAGTAAAACCAAAATGCCATCTCTGGTAAAGAAGTGGCAGAGTATCCAGCGTGAGTTAGATGAAGAGGAAAACTCTAGTTCCAGCGAAGAGGACCGAGAATCGACCGCACAGAAGCGCATTGAAGAGTGGAAGCAGCAGCAGCTGGTCAGGTAAAGAGGAGGGCTCTCAGACGGGCAGGCTGTGCTGCTTGCAGCTGTGCTTGTAGAACTGTTGTATTCTTCAAGTGTTTGTTTTTATTTTATTTTGTTTCTTTACGGCTGTGCTGGGTCTCACAGCTGCGTGAGCTTTTCTCTAGTTGCAGAGTGCAGGGGCTGCCCTCTGGTTGCAATGTACAGGCAGCTCCTCGCAGTGGCTTCTCTCGTTGCAGAGCATGGGCTCCAGGGCACATGGGTCTCAGCAGCTGCAGCTCCCGGGTTCTAGAGCACAGCTCTAGTTGTGGTGCACAGACCTAGTTGCTCTGCAGCATGTGGGATCTTCCCAGATCAGGGTTTTGAACACATATCATCTACATTGGCAGGCGAATTCTTTATCACTGAGCAATCACGGAAGCCCCCATGTTCTTAAAGTCATAGCCCTGATTTCTTTACAAACTTAGCCCAAGCAGTTTTAAATTCATAGAAATGTTTTTTTCCTATAAAAATTACAGTCTAGCTTTTTTCAAAGACATCAGAGTTGTAATCAGTTCAGTTCAGTCGCTCAGTCGTGTCTGACTCTTTGCGACCCCATGAATTGCAGCACGCCAGGCCTCTCTGTCCATCACCAACTCCTGGAGTTCACTCACACTCATGTCCATCAAGTCAGTGATGCCATCCAACCATCTCATCCTCTGTCGTCTGCTTCTCCTGCCCCCAATCCCTCCCAGCTTCAGAGTCTTTTCCAATGAGTCAACTCTTCACATGAGGTGACCAAAGTATTGGAGTTTCAGCTTTAGCATCATTCCTTCCAAAGAACACCCAGGACCGATCTCCTTCAGAATGGACTGGTTGGATCTCCTTGCAGTCCAAGGGACTCTCAAGAGTCTTCTCCAACACCACAGTTCAAAAGCATCAATTCTTCGGCACTCAGCTTTCTTCACAGTCCAACTCTCACATCCATACATGACCACTGGAAAAACCATAGTCTTGACTAGACAGACCTTTGTTGGCAAAGTAATGTCTCTGCTTTTCAATATGCTATCTAGGTTGGTCATAACTTTCCTTCCAAGGAGTAAGCATCTTTTAATTTCATGGCTGCAGTTACCATCTGCAGTGATTTTGGAGCCCCCCAAAAATAAAGTCTGACACTGTTTCCACTGTTTCCCCATCTATTTCCCATGAAGTGATGGGACCAGATGCCATGATCTTCGTTTTCTGAATGTTGAGCTTTAAGCCAACTTTTTCACTTTCCTCTTTAACTTTCATCAAGAGGCTTTTTAGTTCCTCTTCACTTTCTGCCATAAGGGTGGTGTCATCTGCATATCTGAGGTTATTGATGTTTCTCCCAGCAATCTTGATTCGAGCTTGTGCTTCTTCCAGCCCAGTGTTTCTTATGATGTACTCTGCATAGAAGTTAAATAAGCAGGGTGACAATTTGCAGCCTTGACATACTCCTTTTCCTATTTGGAACCAGTCTGTCGTTCTGTGTCCAGTTCTAACTGTTGCTTCCTGACCTGCATACAAGATTTCTCAAGAGGCAGATCAGGTGGTCTGGTATTCCCATCTCTTTCAGAATTTTCCACAGTTTATTGTGATCCACACAGTCAAAGGCTTTGGCATAGTCAATAAAGCACAAATAGATGTTTTTCTGGAACTCTCTTCCTTTTTCCATGATCCAGCGGATGTTGGCGATTTGATCTCTGGTTCCTCTGCCTTTTCTAAAACCAGCTTGAACATTTGGAAGTTCACAGTTCACATATTGCTGAAGCCTAGCTTGGAGAATTTTGAGCCTTACTTCCCACTAATTGTTCATCTTAGGCAAAGAACTGTCTTAACCCTGAGCATACAGGGGAAAATAGTCATCCCCATTTACCATGTAGCTCCAAGAGACCAATTTTTAATTTAACAAGATTTAAATATAGCTAAGCTAAGTTTTTATTCTTTATTTTCATGATTTTTGAAGGTACACATACTGAAATGACCAACAGTCCTTTAGTGTAACCAGTTGCTCAGTTGTGGTGCATTACCTGGAGCGTACTGATAGTGATGCCAGATTTTAGGTTCATCTCCGATAGGTTCTAGCATATCATTACTGCTGCTTCTGGCACTTACAACATCCATAAATGCAGTACTTATGGAAATGTTTGAAGGAATTCCCTGGCAGTCCAGTGGTCAGGATTTTTCACTTTCACTGCTGAGGGCCCAAGTTCAGTCCCTGCACATGGAAAGATCTCCCATGGTGTGGCGAAAAAGAAAAATTGAGAAAGGATAGCCATCTTTGTTTCATAATTCAAAACATTTTCATTTTTAGATCCATAAATACCAATTGGAATAGTCATTCCAGTGAAGTCTTTGTTCGTAAAATACGTTTCTCTCTAGCCGCTGCACACCTGTTTTTAGCATTTGTCCCACTTACAAACTTGATCAAGTACATTTTAGCATATAGCAGCATAAAACGTGAAAACTTATGCAAATACTGTATTTCCTTTTTGGCCCATATATTCACTCATTGATCTTGAATTTAAGAAAATTCATCTGGATTATGATCTTCTTAACACTCGTAGCCTGAGATTTTACTTATCCAGTTTTACCATCACAATTTGAATGTACAGTGCCCCTATCTCTTTGTATCCATCTGAATTATGTAATATTGGGGGCTGTCCCGGAGGAGACTATGAAGATGTTGTCTCCAGACTTTACTTCCTTGAAAGGTGGTGCACGGGATTTGGGGCAACACAGGAAGAAAACTGCAGGATGGTATTAATGATAATTTAGTTTTACTTGTGTATCATCCTTGTAGATGACTCCATTATTCTTGAGTTTTCTTACTATTTAGTCCTTTTTAGTGTTGCTGGGAATTGATTAATCATTAATTCCTACAGTGATGAAATAGTAAACTATTTCAAGATGATGGGAAGTCACAAAGGTCTTGTAATTTATCTTATTTTAGATTTATAAAAGGGTCTCATGCACTCATTTTGGTTATTGCAAGATAGAATCTGAGTTTTTGTTTTGTCTTTGCTGTGCTGCACAGCTAGTGGGCTCTTGGTTCCCTGACTGGGCCTTCCACAGTGAGAGCACAGAGAGTCCTGACTACTGTACAGCCAGGAAATTCCCAAGAATCTTGAGTTTGTTTTTTGTTGTTGTTGTTTTAAATCATAGCATACTATATGGTTTACCTGTGAACAGATAGCATATTGTTGTTGTTTAATCCCTAAATCGTGTCTGACTCTTTCACTACCCCATAGACTGTAGCCCACCTAGTGAATCTTGAGTTTTAACCAGTTTTTTAAATAATTGAATTTGAATAAGCCATGGGAAATCAATGCTAATTAGAACTAATGAAAGAGGATCTCAGAAACATCAGGTCTACCCATCCCTGGTGGTATGTTGAGGGTTAAATATATCTTCTTAGAGGTTAAGTAAATAAATCTAGGATAAAGACTCCTAACTCCTTGGAGCCAAGAAATACTTCTACAAGCATGTGTTATTTTCCTTCAGTGTAGCTTTAATGGTTACTAGGGAGACATAAAAATAAATATGCACTTAAATATAAATACAGCTGTAGAGCAGAGTATTTGTATGTGTTTGGTTGACCTATCAACTAAGAAATTTGATGAAAACTATTTTGGTTACTTAGCTGAGAAATTTGAAACTTTGTCATGAAGATAGATGCGATAGATCCAATTTTCAGCTTTAGTCAGTTTTTATTTGCTAGGAAATGAACAGCTCCATTTTTTTTTTTCAGTGAAGTAATCTGTCTGTTTTCACAGTGGCATGGCAGAGAGAAATGCTAATTTTGAAGCCCTTCCTGAAGATTGGCGAGCAAGACTGAAGAGACGAAAAATGGCTCCAAACACATAGTTTTTTACTTTTTTGTTACTGTGTGCTGTTTTTTTTTGTTTTTTTTTTTTTAATGTTCAGTTCAGAGTCTTAACCAGTTTTACTGTTGCCAATAAACTATAAATGTTATGAGGGAGAGCATATGAATTTGCTGGGCAAGAGCATACAAAATTCCCCCATTTGTGAAATGTAGTTTTTTCTGTTTTGCCAAAAGGTGAGGTGGCTGAGCCATTTGACCTGGCTGCCTGTATTCTCACACTGACAAACTCAGCATGTTAGGTACATCATCAGTCTGGACGTGTGGCTCATGACACTTCTGTAGAGGACTCATTGACGAAAAGGGAAGGATTTTCCTGCCTAATAGAGGCTCTTGTAGTTTCTAGTGTGGCACACTGTCTCTCGTTAACTTCTTCAGAACAAGTGCAATTAAGAAGGCAGCTCTATACTCTACCTTGCTTAACTGGGATTATAGGAATTTCCTTCTGACCTCTTCTCTTAGTCTGCCACCCCCAAAGTGCTGAGGTATACAAACTCATCCATGTTGTGCTAACAGACGGCCACACTCTATAAATTTATAGAGTGTTTCTCACAGATTCTAGAACTGATAAAGATAGCTCAGTCATTGCACATACTAGGTGACATATATAAATCCAGTATAGGGCAGCAGCAGCAAGTGTTCATGTCTTTGAGACTTCCCCCTCACACGTGGGAGTAAGTGTAACGAGCCACTGTATGTATTGCTGTGTCTCCATTGTCGTACCTTGGTCCAGAGTTCACCTCCCATTTATATGTGAATGTATTCTCCATAAAATTCCAGTATTTAAAAAAGCAGTTTACTGTTCTGTACTTTATATTGTATCACAATCAGGTAAAAGTCACTTTAAACTGAAGAAAAAGCAAATTGTGTTTTAAAGCTGTTTGTATTTCTCCAGTTTCTGACCTTGTAAATTTGTATATATGCACTAATAAAGCCTTTTTTATACTTCTGATTGGTTATCCTTTTGCTCCTGTTTTGCCTGTTACTCCATGAAGATGTCACCAAGACTTACTTTGAGTCAGTCGTTTTTTCTAATCAAGTAGGCATAAGGGAAACATTGAGAAGCTCTCAGGAGAAAGACGAGTGTCAGGATCTGGAGCCCGTTGCAGGGTGGGAGGATGGGGTTAGAAAACAGGACTCTAGTATCAGAAAATATGATGTGACTTAAATTTTGGAGCTTGTGGTCTATTATTAGCTTGTATTTAGCCTACTTAAATCCTGGAAATGACAAAATGTGGTTAATATTGTGAAAAAAAAGGTGCTTTATACTCTCACTAGTTACAAGAGTTATATATACTCATAGTCATGTAAAGTTAACCAAAGACAACAGTAGTAAAAATTTTATTCCAGTATATTTATATGCAGCTAACTAATCAGTGTCATATATACTTGTGTGTTGGTTTTTATTTATACAAAAATCGGGGTGACCATTTTGTATATACATTGTTTTTCTTGTCATTTGCATAGAGCACATTTCTGGAAAAAGGCTATTGACTAGTCATTAAAGCTTTTGCTTTTAACTGCCTAACAGTTAACCAGATTTCTAGGAATTGTTGACAGGAACTAAGTGCCTTTGTCCCTATCCTGCCAGACCAGAAGCATTTTTTTGAATCTGACAATTTGATAGTCAAAGTGTGGGTTTTACTTTGTTTCTTGTATTTCTCAACCGAGAAGGTAATTTTTCAATTCTGGCTCTGGGATGGAGGGAATAGGTGAAAGAGGAGAAGCAGCTCCCTTTGAGTAATACCCAAGAGTTTCCTTAAAGCTGAGAAACTTTTTTTTTTTGGCTGCCCCATGGAGCATGCCTTAGCTACCCACCAGGGATCCCACCGGTGCCCTGCAATGTAAGCGCGGTCTCTTCTTAATCACTGGACCGCCAAGGAAAGGGACAGTGGAAGCGTTAGTCGCTCAGTCGTGTCTTACTCTTGAGACCCCATGGACTGCAGCATGCCAGGCTCCTCTGTCCATGGAATTCTATAGGCAAGAATGCTGGAATGGGTTGCCATTTCCTTCCCAGGACCGCCAAGGAAGCCCCCATCAATGCAATTTCTAATCCCCAGAGTCCGGGCTGCAATACTGTAATGAAAAGAGTAACAGTAACAATCCGGGCTGCAATACTGTAGTGAAGAGTAACAACAAAGCCTTGGTACTGCAGTCGTCCACTTTCCCCTGGTTCCCCACACCCCCTTCGGAGGCAGGGCCTCGCTCCCGGAAGCGCCAAGCCGCCCCGCCTTCCTGCTTCCGGCTCGCGGTTGCTAGGCTACCGGCGCCCCAGCCGAAAGCTGTGACTTGGCGAGAGCTCCGCGAGGGCGTCCTCGGCCGGGTGCGCGGCGGGGCCTCTGCCTGCGGGTGGTGACCCCCCGCCTCATTCACGCTCCTCTGTCGCCGCCGGCACCGCGCCCAACCCCTGCTGCCCCGAACAGTCCGGGGCGCCGAGGCGGTAGCACTCTCCCTGTGGCCTCCCAGGAAATCTCTACGCCCCATCCCTCGACTCTCCGGGAAACTGCCCTCCGCCACCTTCTCCCTGACCAAGAAACCCCGGACCCCTGAATTCCGTTTTCGGAGCCCCTGACCTTTCTTTTCCCACCCTCCCCGAAACGACTCCTCCGGACTCCCCTCCCCTTTTCTTTCACTGTCCAGCGGCGTCCTGGTGGTGGGCATCCCCTTCAACCCGGAAAAGGAAGCATGGAGCCGGCAGGGGTCCTGGCGCCTCGGGAGGAGGAGGTCGGAAGACTAGCCACCCTCCCAGATTCCTCAGGTGCCCACCCGGGCCTCATGGCGGGCCCTGGTTTAGAGGGAGGGTGCCGCGTGGGAGCTGCGGAGCGGAGGGAGGGGACGGGAGTGGATGTCGACAGGTGACTTCAGTTGTCCTGCTCTGGTTTATTTTAGCTCCTCGTATGTAATCAACTGCCCTTTTGGAAATTGGGCAGGGGCTGTTGCTGGGTGTCACTGACTGGTCTTCAGCATACCATGCAGAAGTAACATGTTCCCAGCATTGGAACCAGAGCTGAAGCAGGAGGTCGGTACCCACTCCTCTCCAGAAACCCAGTACTAGCTCAGAAGGTATATTCTGATGGCACCTTTTTCTGGCTAGAGATCTTGATCCCAAAGGTAGAATCATTTGCACAAATGTCTTTCACATGGTTTGTTTTTAGAAGTTCTCAGGTGTGGCGTCCTCTGCGACCATGCTTGTGTACCTTTGTTAAGAGTCAGTATCACTCTTTTAACAGGCTGTTATAATAATGATTATTATGAAAACATGTTCCTGATTGAGATGGTTTGTCCTTTCACAGACTCTTCCTGATCCCTATGAAGACTTTATGTACCATCACCTCCAGTACTATGGCTACTATAAAGGTAGTATCTCGTTCTGATCCAGCACCACCTTTCCTGGGTCATTGAAGTACATTGTTGGATCAGCTGAGAGAGTTGTGCTTGGATAAACTAATGACGAATTTTTTGAGCAGCGTTAGTGGGAAGTACTTCCTTTCCCCACTGATATGCTCTGTCACTTCTGTTGAGTGTCAGTTTATACAGAGGTCTGTCTGTCTGTCCTTGAACCACTACCACCCTTTCTTAATGACATGACATGGCATGAAAATAGTCTTGATAGTTGGAAAGAAATGTCCTCCCATATTGTCATTTTCAGAAGTGTCTTGGCTAACCTTACCTTTTTATATAATCTTAGAACTGGCATGTGATACTTTAAAAAAATGGGATTTCATTTAATCTACAGATCAAACTTGACAAGAAATGAGAATTTTCCAATACCACATTCTCCAATCTATTCATAGTATTTTCTAATTCTCTAATTTGCTTCGGTCCTCCTTAATGTCTTCCAATGAGATTTATAAATTGTTTTCATGGAACTGCTTATCTGTATGCTTTTATAAGTGGTATCTTAAAATTTTGATGTTCTAACTTTGTTCTTGGTATTTAGAAATAAAATTTAAGTTTTCGTATTGATTTCATTTCTGACTTGTTAAACTTTCTTATTAACTGTTTCATTTTGTAAGTGATCACTCACTCACTCGTTGAAAACGGAATTCCCAGTTTGCCAGATTCAGCAGAGCCCTCGGGACGAGGCACCTCTCATCCTGAGTGCTCCACTTCCACTCTGAGCACTTACCCTGACTTGGTCATACAACTGCTGGGTTTTTCCTGCCTCCCCAGCCCTTCCTTTCTACTTTACCATATGCCTCTCAAGTCTTCTCCTCAACGTGAAATGGAGAAAATTATGTTTAACTCAGAGAAATTGGAACGTGAAAGCTCTTTGGAAAATGGGTTATATTGGTTGTAAAGGCCTGTGGTATGGCAGGTGGTGACTGGAAGGCAGTTTGCTAGTAGTAATTGTTTGAGTGTTGACCTCAATATTGGATGTGATGAACTAGCCTTCAACATCTTTCACTAAACCGCCTGTTCTTAGCTCAGAGAGGCAGTTTACCAAACTCTGCTACGCACCAGCACATTTGGAAGAATAATCCTCGATACCTGTTGAATGGCTCTTTTGGAAAAAGAGAGGATTTGATACCGGACCGCTTGCAAAAGGAGAAGCATCTATGTGAGTAGTAATCGGTGTCATATGTCCCTAGAATGCTTAGTCCCTTGAGCAACTGCTCCTGAGGTTGAGGAGAACATGGCCTAACGTGGGAGAAGCCAGGGGAGCACCCTTGGACACTGTTTCTGACATCACTCAGAAATGTTTATCTTAAAAAAAAAAGAAAAATTTTAAATGAAAAGAAAAATAACAAAACAAAAAAATATTCTGTAGATCTGCTTTGGATTGTAGGTTTAAAGTACCATGTATTCTGCATGGTCTTCCTCCAAATTGTTGGAAAATTTGTTAAAACTCTTCTGTCAAGAGTAACATGTTGATTTTTTTCATGCAGTTTTTATGGATATATTTATTAAGGCTCTTTGCATAGGAGTGGTGGAAACCAATCCAAGCTAACTTAAGCAAAAACAATTTTTTACAGGGATTCCACAAGTTTTTTCTAGAATTCGAGGGTAGGAATGCAGTTAAATTTCTCCCTCAATACATATCCAAGCAAACATCAATTCACTTCCTTTTACTGCACAACCTTTACTGCACAACAGCAGCCATCATCTCACTATTGAAACAGCCTCATCATTGGTTTCTGGTTCCATGATGCCCCCTTCCAATCCACTTTCCACATAGCAGTGTTTTGTTTTGTTTTGTTTTTCTTTTTATGTGCAAATCTGATTGTATCCCTTTTCTGGTTAAAAATCTTTGGATGATACAAGACCCAAAAGCTATAAAATATAACACTGATAATTTTTACAGCAAAACTTTATGTTTAGGAAAAAGTTGCCTTAGTAAAGAAAAATAACTGAAAAAAATTTTCGTGAGAAATATTGTCAAAGGATTAATTTCCGTAACAAAATAACTTACAAATCAATAAGCAAAAGATGACCAAATAGAAAAATGGACAAAGAGCATGAGCAAGGAGTTCGTAGAAAAGCAAACACAGCCAATGCAACATGCAGCATGAGCTCCCCTGGCGGCTCAGTGGTGAAGAATCCACCTGTAGTGCAGGAGACTCGGGGTGCGGGCTCGACCCTTGGATCAGATCCCCTAGAGGAGGAAATGGCAACCCACTGCAGTATTCTTGCCTGGGAAATCCCGGGGACACAGGA
Source organism: Bos grunniens (assembly GCF_055505025.1). Lineage (NCBI taxonomy): Eukaryota > Metazoa > Chordata > Mammalia > Artiodactyla > Bovidae > Bos > Bos grunniens. Next base: position 78,049,256 of record NC_141179.1, on the reverse strand, counting down.
GTCTGGTGGGCTACAGCCCTAGGGTTGCACAGTTGGACACGACTGAGCACACAGGCATGTCCAGGGATTAACTTTCTTAACAAAATAACTCTTACAAATCAATATGTAAACGATGACCAAATAGAAAAGATGGACAAAGGACATGAGCAAGGAGTTCATAGAAAAGCAAACACAGTCAGGAGGTTTTTTGAAAAGATGCTCAGTTTCACCCCTAACTAAAGATACAATTCAGTATGTCAAAGTACCATTTTGTAAATTATGAGACTTGGGCAAAAATATTTTTATGATTATACCTAGTAGCCGTCAGGAGATGGTAGAACACCCTCCCACACTGCTGTTAGGAATGTGAATAGATAGACTTAAATTTTTTTATTTATTATTATTAATTTTTGGACTGTGCTGCATCTTCACTGCTGCACGGGCTTTTCTCTAGTTGCGGCAAGCAGGGGCTGCTCTCTAGTTGTGGTGCATGGGCTTCTCATTGTGGGGGTTTCTCTTGTTTCGGAGTGTGGGCTCCAGGGCGCGAGGGCTTACGTCGTTGTGGTTCACGGGCTCTAGAGCCCTGGCTCAATAGTTGCGGCACACAGGCTTGCTTGTTCTGCAGCATGTGGGGTCTTCCCAGATCAGGGACGGAATCTGTGTCTCCTGCATTGCCAGGCAGATCCTTTACCACTGAGCCACCAGAGAAGCCCCTAGACGGACTATTTTAGGACGGCAGTTTGGCAATAGGAGGGAAATATAACGGTACTTAACCTTTGATGTAGCAGTTCCGTTTTCATGTTCAAATATGTGTCACACTTTTGCTCATCCCCGTGCTCGGAAGGCTCTTCCATTCTGCGTCCCGGAGCTCCTGGCTGGGAGAGGAAGGGCCAAGCTTGAGCGAAGAAGACTGTCAGGGTGGGGTGGCGCAGGGGCCAGCTGACCCCCCACCTTCAGTCCCCTCCTGTCCCAGTTTCTGATACTTGAAATAACATTAATAAGAAACAGTTGCCTGTCTTCATATAGTAAAAAAAAGCCATAAAATACAAAGTCAGCTACAGAAGTAACACAACAATGCAAAGGAATTTTAGAGTATAATTGGTAACCTGACACCTTCCAACCCCCACCCCCATTTTGATCATTGGAGTGAGGAAGATATTTTTCTTCATCTTTGTAGCAAACCATTTATTGTGTTGTTTTTTAAACCAGAAAAGTACAAAAAAGTACAAAAGGAATGAGTTACAATATACTTGTTTCAAAAAGGGAAAAAGAAGGGAAGAAAGGAAAGAGAAGAGGGGGGGGAGAAGAGAGAGAGAAAGAAAGAAAATATACATATAAGGTTAGAAAATCCAAATGGTAGAAAAAACACAAAAGGAAATTAAGAGCTCTCCCAGCCCCATCCTTAATATAGCCACTACTGTAATCATTTTTTTTTCCAGTAAAAAAATTATACCCTCAAGTATCTATATATTTTTTCTTTCTGATTGCTCATAGAGGATCCTCTACACAAGCTTTACTTTGGCTTTTTTTGTTTAATAGACGCTTTCCCTATGAGCACAAAAAAATATCTACCTCATTCTTTAAGAGCACCTACCTATTAATGCCTATTAATGAGTTTTCCATCTCGTTAATATGTCACAGTTATTTTAACTTCCCTTTTGATGGATGCTTTGGTGCTTTGCACGTTTTTACTATTGGAGCATTACTGCAGGGAACCTCTCTACATATGTATGCTGACGAGCTTTTGTAAGAAAACCTATAAGATAATTCCTAGCAGTGGGATTGCTGAATCAAGGGTTAGCGTGTTTTAAGTCTTACTGGACACTGCCAAATTTGCTTTCCAGAAAGATTGCACCAAATTTGCCTTTTTGTCCTGAGGTTCTGAGGGTAGTTGTTTACTTACACCCTTGTCAGGGTGAGTGTGAAACAGGTAAATGTTTTTCCTCTCTTAAGTAGCTAAAAGACTGATATCTTTGTGTCATTCTGATTTACATTTCTTTGAGTGAGATTGAGAGGTTTACCATCGTTTCAAATGTTTGTTGCCTCCCCCACTGCCTCCATTAAACAGTGCGGGAAATGTTTAGACATAGAAGTGCAGGGACCCAAGGTGGGGGGATGGAAGGGATAGGGGGAAAAGGACAGAGGAAAGAAAGATCCGGAGGACAAAGCAGGCCTCTTCCTTCCTCTTTCTAGGGCCTAGCTGTCTACCTTCCACTGTTCGCGGACAGACAAGAGCTGTGAGCACAGGTACTGCGCGTCCTTCCAGGCAGAAAAGGCACACGCCCCTGTGGGAATGTGTCTCCTCCCTGCTGCCCACCAGCGCTGGGAGGCGCCACCCTGGAGCCTTTCCTTCCCCTGCCCTTTCTCTTCATTCTTCCTCCCATTTCCTTCCTCTGCCCTTTCTCCTTGAAACCTTTCTTTTCCTCCCTTTTCCCTTTTCTTTATTTCCTAAGAGCTCTTCTCTCTCTCCTGCCCCTTCTCACACCTCTGCCTCTACTCTCTCCATCCTCTCTGTTTTGTAAGTCTCTCTCTGTCCTTTGAATGGTTATAGCAAGAACTTGAAATTTAGTTTGTAGATTGTTACATTGTAGTTAATAAAGTTTTATGTCCTTTTCTAAAATGCTGGTGGTCAAATTGAAAGTTGTTGTGGTTTTGTGTTTTTTTTTGCCTCTCTCTAGAAAAAAAAAAAATCAGAGAAGGCAATGGCACCCCACTCCAGTACTCTTGCCTGGAAAATCCCATGGATGGAGGAGCCTTGGTAGGTTGCAGTCCATGGGGTTGCTGAGGGTCGGACACGACTGAGCGACTTCACTTTCACTTGTCACTTTCATGCATTGGAGAAGGAAATGGCAACCCACTCCAGTGTTCTTGCCTGGAGAATCCCAGGGACAGCGGAGCCTGGCGGGCTGCCGTCTCTGGGGTCGCACAGAGTCGGACACAACTGAAGTGACTTAGCAGCAGACAAAAATAGCATACATTAAGTAACTTTTATTTCCAACCCACTGTTGAAATATCTTCAACTCATTAACTTTGATTTAAAAAACAAAACAGTTTCTTCTGACTTACTCTAAACCTTTGCATGTAAGTGCTTCATAGATTAGAGCAGAATTTTAGCTTAAGTGTTAATTGCTCAGTCCTGCCCCGCTCTTTGGGACCCCATGGACTGCAGCTCACCAGGCTCCTCTGTCCATGAGATTTTCCAGGCAAAGATACTGGAGTGGGTTGCCATTTCCTCCTCCAGGGGATCTTCCCAACCCAGGGATCAAACCCGGGTCTCCTGCACTGCAGGCAGATTCTTTACGGACTGAGCTACAAGGGAATTTTAGCTTAACGTTTTATAATTTCGATATTGTCAGCCTGAAACTAAATCTCTTTGAAGGAGAAAGATGTCATAGGATTGCATATCTGTGATACTATTTTAATACAATGCTTAAAATTCCTTAATTGTTACAGTTGAGCAGTAAAGTTGTTGCTTCAAAGGAAAAGGAAACTGCTCACTCCTTACCTTTCCCTTTGGCAGATTCTCTTATGCTGAGTTCACCGTTTGTTAAGAGCAGACAGCTTCTTTATGATGACATTGGCAAAGTAAACCCTCATCTCAGAGAACCCCGAGACCTCTTTGCTCTTTTCTCTGGCAGCGAGCTGCTACAGGCTCCAAGATGGCCAATAGAATGTGAGGTCATCAAGGAGCGCATTCATCATATTGGTAATGTGACTTATGTGTCATGGCCTCGCTCTTCTGATAGTCTGTATGACAGTTGTAAGTTCTGTGCATAGTAAAGTACAAGGCAGGATAGATTCACTATCTGTTAGCTCACTCGAAAATGCTTAAGCTCTGAGAAACTGATACACACTCCCCAAAGTCAAAAGTCACACTAATGTTTAAATTTATTCATAGGTATTTTACTCTTTTTGATGCAGTTGTAAATGAGAATGTTGTCTTTTCTTTCATTATTCGTGTATAGAAATACAACAGAATTTTGTGTATTGATTTTGTACTTTGAAAAACACAAAATTTGTTATTAGTTCTAACAAGTTTTCTGAATTTGTTATTAGTTCTAACAGTTTTCTGATAGAGTCTTTAGGGTTTTCTATATATAATATATGTCAGTGGTAGTTGTACTTCTTCCTTTGCAGTTTAAAGAGCTTTTATTTCTTTTTCTTGCCTGATTGCTCTGGCTAGGATTTCCAGTGCTATGTTGAATAAAGTGATCAGAGTAGGCATACTTGTAGTGCTCCTGATCTTAAAGGAGAAGCTTTCAGCTTTTCACTGTTGAGTATGATGTTAGCTGTGGGCTTGTCAGTTCACGGCTTTTATTATTTTCAGGTGGTCCATCCATACCCCCTTTGCTGAAAATTTGTGTCGTAAAGGATGTTGGATTTTGTTCAGATGCTTTTTCTTCATGTGTTGAAATAATCATATAATTTTTATCCTTCATTTTGTTACTGTCATGTATCACGTTGGCTGGTTTGTGAATGTTGAACCATCCTTGCAACACTGGAATAAATCCCACTTAATCATGGTGTATGATTCTTTCTATGCCCTTGGCTTTCATCAGTGGCTCCTGTACTTAAAATGGTAGGAAGCTGCCCAAGTCCCATATGAGAAATCTTTCAGAACTTAGTATTAATGAAAAAACCTTGTTTCCTCTGAAGAAATTGGTATACTTGTTCCTTTATAGTAATAAGAAAAATGTAGCTGATCATATTGTCCTGACTTGGAAGCTCAGGGACACATTTTGTAGAGTTGTTGCACCAACTTTCTGGCTTATTTTTAAGTGTTATACTTCTGTTGTATATGCTTTTTGTTAAAAATTTCTCCATAGTCTTTATAGAAAGAAGCAAGGTATAATTAATTTACAAACACACTGGAAACTTAGGATTGGAATTTGATTTGATTCAATCAGACTAGCCATTTGAATAATCATTATTATTATTTTATATCAGTTCTAATAAAATGCCTTTTATATTATTTCTTTCTTTTTTTTTTTATATTATTTCTTATTTTGTGCTTTTTCAATGTCTTCTTTCAGAGTGGGTTCCACCTCAACCAGAATATTTCTATCAACCTACAGGAAATGAGAAGATACCAGAAATTGTAGGAGAAGAAAAAGGCACAATTGTCTATCAGTTAGATTCAGGTACTGTTATCACACCAAACAGTGAGTCATTAGTCATGACCAAAGTACAGTAAACAGATTTTCTGTAATAAAAATGATTTTCAAAAATCCATTGTTTAGTGGTAAACTGAGTGGTAGCCCTGAAATTCATAACTGATCAGTTTTAAATATTTAATCACTTTTTAAAAAATGATATAGAACCTTTTCTTAATAGTTCTGAGTCCCTTTCATCTCTTCTTCCCTGTTGTTCTTCCTGAAAGCCAGACGTTGGCTCTTTGGGGAATCGCTCGTCTTTTCTCACCTGCTTTGCCGCAGTGAGGGCTTTGTAGTCTGTGTGTATGACTGGCGTTTATGCTGTAGTTTCCTGCATTAATTTGCAGGCATCCTGCTGGTGTAATTCATGTATTTTATAAAAATGTGCTGGACACTGTGCCCAAGAACAAAATACATATTCTTTTCAAGGGCACATGGTAAATTCCCCAGGATATACCATGTATAAGGTTATAAAGCAAGTCTTAATATGCTGAAAAGGATTGAAGCCATACAAAATACATTCTCTGACCACAGCAAAATTAAATTAGAAATCAACAGCAAAATGAAATCTGGGAAATATACGAATATTTGCAAATTGAATAGCACATTTCTCTTAAGTAACCCACAGGCTAAAGAAAACATAAGTGTTCAAAACTATTTTGAACTGATTGAAAATAAAACCACATATCAGAATTTATGAGATGTAGCTAAAGCACTGCAAGGTCAGTTTATGACTTTAAATGCCTTTATTTAAAAGGAAGAAAGATTTGAAATCAGTTACCTAAGCCTCCACCATAATAAATTAGAAAAATAAGAGCAAACTACGTCCAAAGGGAGCAAAAGGGGACTCCCTGGTGATCCAGCGGTTAAGTCTGCCTACCAACGCAGGGGACATGGTTTGACGGTCCGGGAAGATCCCACATGCCACAGAATAACTACGCCTGTGAGCCGCAACTGCTGAGCCTGTGGTCTAGAGCCCAGGCACCGCAACGAGAGCAGCCACGCAGTGAGACGCACGCGCCGCAGTGGAGAGCAGCCCCTGTGACCGCGACTGGAGAGAGCCGTGCGTAGCAACAAAGGTCCCGCACAGCCCGAAGTAGATAAATGATTTTTTAAAGTGGGCAAAAGGAAGGAAATAGTAGAGAGAAAAATGGAAGTCAGTGAGATAGAAAAGTGATGTAGGAAACCAAACCAGGGTTGGTTCTTTGGAAACATCAACAAAACTGACAAAACTGTAGCCAAACCAACCAAGGAAAAAGGAGAGGAGAACACAAATGACCAGAATTAGGAGTGAAAGGGGACACAGCCATCAACTCTACAGAAATCGAAGCAATTACAGGGCAATGCTATTAACAGCTTTATGCTAGCAAATTAAGCAACACAGACAAACAGGAAAAGTTGCTGGAAAAAACATGTATTATCAAAACTGACTCGGAAGAAATAAAAAGTCTGAATAGGTTATAACAAAGAAATTGAAGTAGTAATTCAAAATCTTCCTGGGAAGAAATCCCTGGCGCAGATGGCTTACCAGGATTTATTTGAATTGTACCAAACATCTAAGGATGAAATAGCCCTAATTCTTCAAAAACTCTGAAAACAGAAGAAGAGGAAACACTTCCTACCTCTTCCTTTGAAGCCAGTATTCAAAGCCAGACAAAGGCATCACAAGAAAACTATAGATTAGTATTCCTCATGAATATAAACGCAAAAATCCTCAACCAAATACCAGCAAACCAAATTCAGCAGCATATTGAAAGGATTGTACACCGTGACCAGGGGAGACTTGTTACAGGAAGCCAAGGGTGGTTCAACATAAGAAAACTGATGTGACAAACCACATTAATAGAACAAAGAGGAAAAAACTAACTACACAGTCATCTCAGTCAGTGCAGCAGAAGCATTTGACAAAATCCAGCCTTTCATGATAGCATTCTGAAAACTGGAAACCGAGAATTTCCTCTGTTCAATATCCTTTATTGATACTGGATATTTATCGATAAAAGGATATTTATGGAAAGGAAGAATCAACTTCAAACTCACTAAAACAGCCATAACAACAGTAGGGACAGTAACAAGTGCCAGGGAGGATGTGAAGTAGATGGTAATAGTAACCTTGAAGGCAGAAAGGAGATGTCATGTTAAAGAGCTGTGAATCAATAGATAGAAATGGTCAGAAGAGAAGTCAATTTTATTAGAGGAGGAGTATGTACCAAGTGTAATTAGTATAAATGGAATGTAAGTTAATAAAATCGCGGGGGGAAGGTTAAGAAACAGCAAGAGATAGGAAAGAGGAAGCTGCAATGGGTTTACATTCCTACCATGGGAAAAATAAAATGAGCAGGTTTTAGCAGAGAGGGTCCATCTGAGATGTGGTTATAACCGCTCTACTCCCAGTTCCCTTGGTTTTGGACTCTGATCTCACTGTTTTGGCAAAACTTACTATGTTCAGTGAGGTAGAAAAGATGAAGCAACTACCTAGCTCCACCTTATGGAACGTCTGAGGAGGAGTTTGGGAGACTTGAAAATCTAAGATCAGGGGACTTCCCAGGCAGTCCAGGGTTGAGACTTTCCTTCCAACGTAGGATGTGCAGTTTCAATCTGTGGTTGGGGAGCTAAGCTCTCACATGTTTCACAGCCAAAACACCAAAACAGAAAACAGAAAAAAATATTGTAACAAATTCAATAAGGACTTTAAAAACGGTCCACGTAAAAAAAAAATTTTTTTTAATAAAATCTGAGATTGTAAGTCAGTTGACTTGAGTGATATTAGGGGATGTATCGCTCCTAGGACCTCAAGAAATTCTTGGTATCATAAGCCTGTTTTACCTGTCGGTGACCTTGTAGTCATTTCCAGTAAACCAGATGACCACGGATCCCCACTGCCTCATCGGTTCTATCCAGACATATTTCTACAGAGGGAGAAACACTGGGGCTGAGAGCTCATTCTCCCGATACGGCAGCTTTTGTGAATTGTCCTGTTAATACACATTTGTAGCAGCTGTCTTGATCTTGCCTTTGGATTCATCAAGTGGAGTTAAGCCCACCCTCCTGGAGGAATGAAGAAAACGAAAACTGAGAAGATGGGGCTCCAGGGAGAATCTGGGAGTTTGTCAAGTTAGGAGTCCTGGAGCAACCACGTGCTCTAAGAATGTTGTGGGTTAAATAAGAAAGAGGTTTTGTTTTTGAGATATGTTACTGTGGGCTATGAATTGGATCATTTTTAATGTTACCTAAGAGACTCAAGAAAATGTTGAAATTCCTTTATTAACGACATCTGGTTGCTGGTCTGTACATTGATTGTGGTTCCTTGAAAGGATTGAACAACATGGGACTCCAGCTCTTAAATGGATCATGCGTACTCTGCTGCTTTCTCTGCTTTTACCTCCTCTGTGCTTTTACTCCCATTTTATACTCACTTTCTCTTTTGCTTTCCTTTATTATCCAATTTACTTCCTCTCTAAGTCTCCACTGTGACAAGATTGCATATAGAAGCAAAAGTCATAATGTGAATCTATCTACTAATGAAGGGTTATCCACTTATGAAAGCAGGCCCTGTACATGTTTCTATTTGTTTAATGCGTGTATCCATCCTACCCCGTGGTCAAGATCTTTGTTGGTGTCAATCATCTGTTGATTGGCAGATACTGCTAACGTCTGACAACATAACGCAAGTATAGTAAAAAATCATTGCAAAGTGAAATTATCCATATAAGTGATGCAAGATTGTATGAAGTCGATGAATATTAAATAATTACTTACTTCACTTGCAAAGCCATTGACTACTAAGAATATAGATATTTCTTATTTAAATACTCCTTGTTGTTAAACTAGAATAGTGCTTAACACAGAGGGGCTTAATAAACATGTACTGGATAAACGAATTCTGACTGGAACTTGGACTAAATATATCTATCTCATCCACAGTGCCCACTGAAGATTGCTATTTTACCAGTTCCAGAGTGGGAGGCAAACGGGGAATTATCAAGGAACTTTCTGTCTCCTTACAAGGACCAGAAGATAATACTCTGCTGTTTGAATCAAGGTTTGAGAGTGGGAACCTGCAGAAAGCTGTCAGAGTGTGAGTAACAGAGAGGAATTTCCCAAAGGGATGATGACTGAAATGACTGAGAAGTGTCTTCAGGAATCATGTTAAGGAGTCAGGAGTGTTTTTGTGAAAGAGAAAAGTGATGAGAGATGATTGTGAGGACAATGAAAAAGAATGAAATAATTGTGACTCATCTTTTCCTCTAGAAAAAAAAATTATCCAAACTGTTTTTTCTACTTCTAAAAGAAATTAGTGCACATTTGAAATTTGCTTTATGGACCTGAAATAGACTGTTAGATATTTCTCCAGCTAACATGCCCTTATTCAAGATCAACAGAGAATTGCAGTTTGGGGTCTGCAGCCACAGGGAGCCATGAAAGTCCTGTAATGCAAGGGAGGGAGAGCACGTAACTGAGGGGAGAAGGAAGTTGGGAGGCTTTAGTAAACAAAAGGTTCGTAGCTTTTCATTGGCTGCATCCTTACCAGGAAGGAAGGAGTTCTTCCTGCTGGGCTCCACTACCGTTGCAGGGCTTGAGAGCTCCGCCTTCGGGTCTCCCAATTCTATTTAATTAGGGTTTCTGTTCATTAGTCCCTGGCGGCTCAGAGGGACTGGAATGCGGGAGACCCCAGTTCGATCCCTGGGTCGGGAAGATCCCCTGGAGAAGGAAAATGGCAACCCACTGCAGTACTCTTGCCTGGAGAATCCCACGAAGGGAGGAGCCTGGTGGGCTACAATCCATGGGGTCGCAAAGAGTCAGACACGACTGAGCGACTTCACTTTCTGTTCATTAACTTTTTACAATCTTAATAAAAATGTTGTTGTCATTGTTTAGTTACTAGCCCGCCAGGCTCCTCTGTCCATGGGATTTTCCAGTCAAGAAGACTGAAGTGGGTTGCCATTTCCTTCAGGTATCTTCCCAACCCAGGGATCAAACCCACATCTCTCATGTTAGCAGGTGGATTCTTTACCACTGAACCACCAAGGAAGCTCCTTAATAAATACCTAACATAAAAAGCTGAAGTCCTATAATCATAGCTCCCAGATGCAGAAACTGTTTATATGTATTACTTTTTGTGTATATGTGTTAACTTTTTTCTCTCTGGATAGATGTAATATATACAGATTACATGTTTTTAAAAAACAGTATGCATACTGTTTGTTTTTTTAAATACATACTGTTTTGCATGTTGCTTTTTTCCACTTAATAAGTTTTAGATGTTTTCTTATGGCCGTACCACAGATGCATCTCCTTGTTTTTAATAGCTCATGTTGTCCTATCATATGGATACTCTATATCTTATTCACCTTTTTCCCCAACTGATGGGAAATGATGTTCACAATGTTTGGCTTAATGAATGAATACCCTTATGCCTTGGTAGTTTTGAGTATTGGTGGTGTTATGAGACAAATCCTAGACATAAAATTGTTGGTCAGGGTTTGATCACTTCAGTAATACTAGTTGTTGTCCAGTTGTCCTCCCAACATGATTTCAGTCCCCATCAGCAGTGTGTGAGAGTGCCTGTTTCCCAGCTCTAGAACGCCAGTGAGATGGAGGCAGAAGGGACATCCTATTTTAGTCCACGCTTCATGAGTTTTGCTTGTGGATGAGCATCTTTCCATGATCTCTGGCATTTGTATTCTGTCTTCTGCAAGTTCAACAAGGTGAACGCTTTCCAGAAATGTCCCCTCATCTTCAAATAAGTGAGGATCAAATATAAAGACAGCACAGAGGGCTTACAGGTCTCTTCTACAGAGATGATATCCAGAATGTAGCTCACATCCAGCACTGGCTCTGGCTTCACTACTGTTCAGTGCATTTCAGAGAGGTGCTGAAGTAGTTAGAAACTGCTGTCGGACACTCCTGAAAGATACCCAGGCGCTCACGGCGCGCCCCCCACGCCGCGCGGCAGTGTCGGGTTAGAGGTCCTTCCTGTCCCACTCCAAAGAAGTTTTCTTTCCCCGAGTTCCTGCTGGCCTGATACATGAACTGGAAAACTAGGGAAAATAGAAAATAAGTGTTTGATATAGCAGGCTTTTCTGTTGTTGTAAGGTCTGTTTTTATCAGGAGAAAACAGTATTTGTTTTTTGAGGGGCAAGTGGAGTTACAGAGATATGCTTCTGTGTTCTGTATTACAGAAACACCTTTGAGTATGAACTCACCTTGCGAACTGACCTCTACACAAATAAGCACACTCAGTGGTTTTATTTTCGAGTTCAGAACACCAGAAAAGATGTCACCTATCGCTTCACCATCGTCAACTTGCTAAAAGCCAAGAGCCTCTATACTGTAGGGATGAAGCCGCTCATGTACTCCCAGTTGGATGCCAGCACCCACAGCATTGGCTGGAGGAGAGAAGGAAATGAAATCAAGTACTTCAGGAACACCGCGGAGGACGGACAGCAGCCCTGGTACTGTCTCACGTGGACCGCTCGGTTCCCGCACGACCGGGACACTTGCTTCTTCGCACACTTCTACCCATACACCTACACTGACTTGCAGCGCTTCCTCCTGTCGGTGGCAAACAGCCCCGTCAAATCTCAGTTCTGCAAGCTCCGGACTTTGTGTAGGAGCCTAGCAGGAAACACCGTCTACCTGCTCACCATCACCAACCCAGCCCGGACCCCTCAAGAGGCAGCTGTGAAGAAAGCTGTGGTCTTGACTGCCCGCGTGCACCCCGGAGAAAGTAATGGCTCCTGGATTATGAAAGGCTTTTTGGACTTCATCCTAAGCAACTCCCCAGATGCTCAGCTCCTCAGAGATATCTTTATCTTCAAAGTGGTCCCCATGCTAAATCCAGACGGAGTGATCGTGGGGAATTATCGGTGTTCGCTGGCTGGAAGGGACTTGAACCGGCATTATAAAACCATTCTGAAGGAGTCTTTCCCCTGCATCTGGCACACCAGGAATATGATCAAGAGGTGAGGCTTCTGTCCGTTGGTCTTACACTGTCAACTCTGTCTAATGTGTGAGCTCTTTCCCAATGGCATAGGAGTCAGGAATGGTTTTGGGGACAGTCTGTAATGTTCTCTTTGCAGCCATGTGGGTTTGTTAGTTTTCACATTTTTAAATCATGTCTTATCTCTGGGTTGAAACTAAACATGGAGCATTTCACTAGAGTGTTTTACTTACAAGTGAAATGATTGAATGTAAAAGATCAAAAGTCAGGGAGCTCATAGGTCTTTGTGATGAGACTTGTGTAATAATAATAATAGTACCTAACCATTCGTCAGTTCTTGTGTACAACAGGCAGTATTCTCAGTGCTTCCCACATGCCCCATTGAGTCTCACATTCGCCCTGTGAGATAGGCATACTCTATGTCCCCATTTTACATAGGATGAGGAAATTAAGGCCCAGAGAAGTTAAGAGACTTGCCCAAGGTCGTACAGCTAGTTCTCTGGTTGCAGAGTCTGAATTCCTTGTTGCTGCTGCTGCTGCTAAGTCACTTCAGTCATGTCCGACTCTGTGTGACCCCATAGACGGCAGCCCACCAGGCTCCACCGTCCCTGGGATTCTCCAGGCAAGAACACTGGAGTGGGTTGCCATTTCCTTCTCCAATGCATGAAAGTGAAAAGTGAAAGTGAAGTCGCTCAGTCGTGTCCGACTCTTAGCAACCCCATGGACTGCAGCCTACCAGGCTCCTCCGTCCATGGGATTTTCCAGGCAAGAGTACTGGAGTGGGGTGCCATTTGCCTTCTCCAGAATTCCTTGTTATCCTCTTATAAAGAAAGAATAATAAATCAATTTGCATTTTTAAGCCAATGTAAAAGTAGTTGAAGACTAACGATATAACAGCACCCACCTTTAAGGAGCTTCCATTTCACTGGACCTGAAATTGCAGCACATAAAAACATGTGGACTCACGTACCTTCTCACCGTATCTGTGTGAATGGCTGAGAGCAGCTTTGGGTTGATAGGCAGAATGGCTCAGAGTGTATATTGGAGTTGGGCAGGCCTGGGTCTGAGACCTGGTTTTACTACTGACTGCTTCTGTGACCACTGAAGCCTCAGTTTTCTTATCTGTAGAGTGGGGATAATAATACCTGCCTTGGGTGGTTACTGTGGGGCTTAACTGAGATAATCCATGTTATCTACTTAGCACAGTCCCCTGCATGTTGTAAAGGTGTGGCATTTTTACCATCATCACAGAGAAGGTAACTCTGTTTAGAAGATTGAATGGGTGTCCTGGTCATCCAGAGACGAGAGCTGAGTCTTAGAGGAACTAACCCTGGAATGTCAGAAACCAAGGCTGCCTTTGGTTCTTTCCCCTCTCTGCCTGTCTCCCTCTTTCCACAGGTCGGCACCAGGGTGGGCTTTCTTTCAGTGGATTTTCTCCTCTCCTTCCACAAGGCCTGCCCATCTCTGCTTTCCGTGGCTGGCAGGGCAAGGAGTGCTGGAGACATGTTTCCATCAGGGATGAGGTTGGGGGTCCTTTGAAGGTCATTAAGGGCTGAAATTTTCTTGGGAGGGAAAGTATCAACAGACATGCTTAAGGAAGAGACTCCAAGGGATCTTGACTATTCTCATGCCTTTGTATACCCACTAAGTCCTGTGTTTGCACCCCCCGTAGACTTCTTGAAGAAAGGGAGGTTCTCCTGTATTGTGATTTCCATGGCCACAGCCGGAAGAATAACATCTTCCTGTATGGTTGCAATAACACCAATCGCGAGTTCTGGCTTCATGAGCGGGTCTTTCCTTTAATGTTAAGCAAAAACGCACCAGATAAGGTAAGCACGAAAGGTGATTTCCTGTCCACTGACTGAGGGAGGAGGATAACTCATCCATTCCTGTATGCAGTGTCTGATTTGCCGCTTTGTTGCTCTTCATTATCTTGGGTAAATCCCAGGATGCTGGACTTCAAGACTTTAGAAAAGTGTGGCTTTGAGAATAACATTGTGTTCATCAACCAATGAAAAGATAAATAAAACTGTAGTATGTCCACACAATGGAATGTTATTGGCAGTAAAAAGAACTGAACTGCGATACACCCGGACTCAGATGAACCTTGAACACATTATGCTAAGTGAAGAAGCCAGACACAAAAGGCCACATGTTATATGATTCTGTCCTAGGAAACATTCAGAAAAGGCAAATCTGTAGAGACAGAAGGTGGTTGAGTGATTGCCGAGGGTGGCATGGTGCGTGACAGCTAATGATGCGTCCTGGGTTTCTTTTTGGGGTAAGAAAATATTCTAAACTTAGGTTGTGGTAATGGTTACACAAATCTGTGAAGATATTAAGCCACTGAATTGTGTACTTCAAATGTATGAATTGTACGGTATGTGAATAATATCTCCATAAAGATGATTTTTTTTTAAATTGCTGTTGGCTGCTTTGCCCTGGGTATAAGTTCAAACTCTTAGTAGGTAGAATTCTCTACCATCTTCCATCCTGTGGCTGGCAATGGAAGAAGGAATTGAAAGACCAAACGCTTATGTTATATGAGCCTCTGCAGAAACGTGTGTAATACAAAATCACAAATGACTGTAGGACAGTAGAGGACTCATAAAAACAGCTTGAGAGTCTTTAGTGGTTGGTTGAGTAATAGCTCTGTGACAGTTGTATCTGCACTGATTTAAAAGTTGGTTTTCAACACCGTAAATAGAGTCACAAAGTGTAACTGGCATTGGAAAGAAGTTAGATTGGGTTTAGAAAAGTATTTAAATGATAGCACAGATTTTTCTCACATAAAGATACAAGACAGGGACTTCCCTGGTGATCCTGTGGTTGAAAGTCCACACTTCCACTGCAGGGGTGAGGATTTGATCCCTGATCAAGGAACTAGGATCCTGCATGCTTCCTGGTCCAGCCAAAATAAAGAGAATAGGAATAAAAATGGCCCTTTAAAAATAATTAGGCCTGAAAAAAATCAAACAAAAGTGTAGGACAAAGGAATCCCCTGGGGGTCCAGTGCGTAGGACTTGGCTCTTTCCCTGCTGTAGCCTGGGTTCAATCCCTGGTCAGGGAACTAAGACCCCACAAGCTGTGCAGTGTGGCTGGAAAAAATATAAACAGGACAAGTATTTCATATCTGCAACTTATTTGTTAAAAAAGGAAAAGGAAGCTTTTCTTCCTTCTGCCCTGTTTCCCTCCCTGCCTCTTTTCTTTCTTTTCTTTTTTTAATCTTCCTATTTTCTCCAGGAATCTCTTTCTTTCTTCAAATGAAATCACATCCAGAACCCAGTATCTAAAACTTGAACAAACTCTTTGGCCAACCCAATATATGTTTACAAATTCAAAATGAGGAAAGAGTTGGGGGTGGTCATGAAATACGAGGCTGTTGAACTCCAAGCCAGGACCACATTAGTGTTAGGAGGTGGGAGAGTCTGGGCAGAGGTTATAGGGCTGAGGGATACACAAATCACAGATAGAGGATAAGGGTTCCAGATCCAGGGGTTCAAGGTGGGGAGGGGTAGGAAATAAATCTCAGGCTGGCTGGTGCCTTGAATACGAAAGTAAGCCAGCAATCCCAAACAGGTGTTGAAGGAACCCTAGTCCTACAGAATGTCCCTGGGGAAGGTGGGAAAGGACAGGAAGAGTCCACAGGCAATGAAAATCAGAATCTACTCTCTCCCCTAGTGAGAGTCACAGTCCACAATAACACATTAAATGAAAGGTCCTGCAGAGAAGGCCTGTTTAATCGGATTCATCTTCATCTCCCTGACCAACACGACTGCAGAACTCATTTTTTCCTCTGTAATATCTATGACAACCCCTTGGTATTTTATGGAGCATATGCTAGAAACTAATAGATACTTCCATTTCTTTTAACCATATTAGTGAATTTCAGACATCTTACATTTGCCAGTTTATGATTAACAGAGGGTTTGGATTTCTCTTTAGTTCTCTTTCCACAGTTGTAACTTTAAAGTCCAAAAGTGCAAAGAAGGAACAGGACGCGTGGTGATGTGGCGGATGGGCATCCTCAACAGCTACACCATGGAGTCTACATTTGGCGGGTCCACCCTGGGTAAGCTGTCTTTCGTAGATGACGGGCCATTATGGCAAGAGGAAGACAAGCCAAGCACTGGCAAGGTGAAATCCCTTTGAATGTTGGGGAGATAATTGACCTAGAAGATTTTCTTGTCTGTGCTTTAATGCTGAATTCGAGAACCCAAAATATGAGCGTGAAATATCATACTGGTGGGGCAGTACAGCACAGGGGTTGCTCAGGGCCTGGAAGTGCAGCAGGTCTGAGTTTGGGCTTCCTTTGCGTGCATGCTCAGTCACCCAAGCTGTGCCTGACTCTCTGCGATTGCATGGTCTGTAGCCCGCCAGGCTCCCTTGTCCATGGGATTCTCCAGACAAGAATACTAGAGGGGGTTGCCATTTCCTCCTCCAGGGGATCTCCCCGACGCAGGGATCAAGGCCACATCTCCTGTGGCTCTGCATTGGCAGGCAGGTTCTTTACCACTGAGCCACATGGGAAGCCCTTTGAATTTCCTTTACTTGGCAATAATATTAGTACTTGTATTACAGGTACTACCTAATGAGATAGTGTACATAAAGCATTTGGCCTAGTGTTTATCACAAAGTAAAACCTCAGTAATTTAGGCATCATGATTGTAAAACTTGATCATTGTCAAAGATTGTCCTGAAATGGACTAAGAGAGAGACCCTGACCAGAAGCATAATATTCTAGAATCAGAGGTGGTGTTTTTAATGAGATATTATTCATAAATTAGATTTGCATTTGCTCATGAAGACTTAGTAAGAAGTCCTGTGGATTTTTTTTGTCCCTAGGCAATAAAAGAGACACTCATTTTACCACTGAGGATCTGAAGTCCCTGGGTTATCACGTCTGTGACACCCTTCTAGATTTCTGTGATCCTGACCGAACCAAGGTAAAAATGGGCTCTCAAGACAGGTGGTGATGTCACTGGGATCATTGTCACTTGGGTCCAAAGTCAGCCCAATGGGGTGACAGGTGATCTTTATTTTCCTCCTCCTATTTTTCTGAAGTTTTTATAATCAAAGACAGTGAGGAAACCTCAGTCTGCACACTCCCGGCTGACGGTAAGCCCGCGTCCTTCCCTGGGAGTGGGGGCCGCAGCGCCCCTCCCTGCAGCCGCCTCTCCCTCGCTCCTGGGCCTCCCTGTGGCCGCACCGGCACTCGCACCCCTCCCTCCCGTCTCAGAAAACCAGGCTTCCTTTCTCTCCTCCAGAACCGTCTCTGCCCTCGGTGCACCTGCCAGCCTCCCCCGTGGTCTCCCTGAGGTCTTGCCGTATCAATCGCCTCTTCTCTTTTCTGGGCCTGTTTCTGTTTTTTTTTCTTTTTCTTCTTCCTCTTAACTGCAGATGTTCCCAAGTTGCCCCCATCCTAAATCACAAGCAGAGGCTTCCTTTGGCCTTGTTTTTCTGGGAGCTTATTTCTATTTCCCTTTATTGTTCACCTTTTTAAAAGGGAGCCTGAACTCACGGTCCCTAACTCATCTCTCATGCCCTCTCTGGTATGTGCACCCTGGGAACACGTGACATGCACCACTCTGGATGCACTGTACCATAAAAAATACTTAAAGGAGAATTTGGCCTCAGCATAGGGCCTATTAAATCAGATTTGCCAGAGGCTGAAGTCTGAACCACCCCATTCTAACTTTTCCTTCTTTGCTACTCAAAAATATGAAGCAAATCCCACCTTTGCATTGTTCAAGAAGTTTATTAACTACAACCAAGGGAATGGCTAAAGCAGTATTCATTGACATTCTTCCCTAAAAACGCTTTTGCCTGTTCCCACAGCTCATGTAACTTATTGTTCACGTGCCTGTAGTAGCAGAGGTTATGGTTTACTCATCCCTAGGTTCCCAGCAATAAACAAAGTGCCTTTCAGCATATTTAGTATATGAATAAATAAATGAATAATCAAGAATAGCTTTTTTTTTCAATTCCATAGTTCATGCAGTGTCTGGCAGAGCTTAAAGAGCTCTTACAACAGGAAATCCATAAGAAATTCAAGGAACTTGGACAAGATATAGATTTAGAAAGAAGCTGGAGTGACATCTCTTTGTCTGACGTTGAATCCAGGTATCAAACTTCATTTCAAAGTAAAACCAGAGAGGTTCTATTTTTTTAAATTATTGTCTTGCTTGCTCTGTTGTGTTGGTTTTGAACCTCGGATGCAAAGTATTGAATAAAATCATGGCAGACTTAGATACACGTTGTTCTTTCAACAACTAGGTATTAAGTGCCTGGTCCTTGTTAGCCTCTCCTCTCGGCTCTGGAAAGGGTTAGAGAGCCCTGATTTGTGGCCCCAGAGTAGTTCTGCTGACTCAGTCTCCCAACAGTCTCTTTAGGAACCTTAACAACCAGACCATCAGGCCAGGGAGGGCGTCGCACTCACCATGTCGCCTCTTGCACTCTGAAGCCTCTGCCTGACTCACAAGGACCTGCCTCTTCACTTGCAGTCTCAAAAACAAAACGCTCCCTGCATATCAACTCCTGCACATTGGGCCCAGTGGGGACTGACTCACAAGCATCCTGACTGCATCCTGACGTGCTCAGCAGGGATACCCTGATGGATTTAGTGAAGAATTATTGACTCCAGTCTGTCAGCCCCAGCACCAGCCTCCATGGGGCTCGGTCCGTTCACGGCATCACACAGAACAGCAGGCTGCGTGTGCAGGCCCAGTGTGGCTGCGTCTCAGTGTGCACACACATGGTTTTAGACATCTTCTGGGGCGTACCGCATCTCACGTTTCTATTCCCTTTGTTAATGTTTTGTGTTATTTCCAAAAGGGACTTTAGAGGCTATTATCTGGCGGCCTCAAAGGCTGCTGCTCAGACTGGAAAAGCCTGTGAGAACAGGGAGCTGGGAATTATGAGAAGCGAGAGCTTCCTTCCCGCTGCTTTGCTGCAGGGCTCCTCATTGTGCACTGATGGGAGGGAGAGGAGCACGAACAGAATGAAAGGGCTGAGCAAAAGAGCGGCTGGAGATGCTGTCCTTTCCCAAGAGATCTGGGTTTTGTGCCTAAGACGCTTTTCATATACGGAGGACGTGTCACAGGGCACAGCTTTCAGTTCTCGCCAACCACACCCCAGGAGAGGAGAAAATAGAACACGGCTCAGAAACTGAGGACATGATGAAGAGGAAGCATTCTCTGAGTCCTTATTCATCCCAGCCTGTGAAGAAAGAGGGAGACGACGGTTTGCGGGGGGACTTCAGATCAGCCTAGACGTTCATCTGAAGCTTTCCAAGGGGGATTTGGGGTGTTAAAAGTAATGCTCCTAATCTGTGACCTACAGATCTTTTGTTATTAAAGTATCTCTTTGTATTTTCAACGCATTCTTAAAGAGTAACTGGTCACATCCTTGCTCTCTGAGCTGGTACTGACTAGACAGGCATTGCACACTGGAAAGAGCCCTTGCTTTCAGACAAACCACAGCCCCCTGCTATTCTCTCGGGCTGTTCTCTGTGGGATTCCTTAAGAATCCCACAGCCTCTCACAATCACTGCCAAGGTCAGCTTTGTCCATCTGGCCAGTATTTATTTTGCCACACCGGTCATCTCTGTTTCCTGTGCCTGGTGCACTGCCTGGCATGCCGAGGTGTTCGCAGTGAATGAATGGATGTGCTTGTCTTGATTTCTTAGTAATTGAAATACACATTGCGGGCAAATAGCAGACCAGGTGTCCTCACCCCATGCCACTATTCTGGTCAGTGTTACACATCCTGGAAATTAATGACAGGTCTTTCCCTTTTCCTTTCCTTCTGGAAACAGCACCAGCGGTTCTGACAGCTCCCTCTCAGATGGCCTCCCTGTTCACCTACTGAACATAGCAGATGAGGTGAGATTATAGAGACTCTGACACCCAGGAAGTAGCAGCCTAAGAAAAAGCCTGACACTACTGAATAGTTTGGAGGAATTTTCAACTGTCCTAAGATCTGCAGAAAATATAGTAATAGCATCCTAACTGGTTACCCTGCCTTGGAGTCCTTCTTTTTGTCCTTTGCAACTTTCTTCTTTAAAACCTAGGGAGGAAAAATGTGATGACTCCACATGTATTCCAAAATTAACAAAAAGTGAGGGGAAAATGTTTAACTTAAAGTGAAAACCATGTTAAGAGGTAGAGGTTGTTAAAAGCGACCCACACATTTTAAAAAGTGTTGGAAAGTGTTTTTGTTTACATGGTCTTAGGTAGTTTTCTATATTTCTGTATATTAAGTGATATTTTTGCCCTGTCTATTCACAGACTTTTTTTTTTACATAGATATTATAAGAGCTTTAGAGACAGCAAAATATTTGTTGTGGCTCACTATGCACTTGATTTCCTAGTTACATTAAGAAATATCTTCATCCTAGGGTGAATGTAAGGCTGTGTCAGATAAGCCAGCCATATCAGACTAGACCCTACAATTTCTTCAGCCAGATTTAACAGCACCATCAGAATAAGCTTCACCACACCATGGGTAACTGGAAAATTAGTACCAAGCTTCATTTGCTTAACTATTAAAGCTACCTTGTGGTAACAAACTGTATCAGTTGATCACACAGCTAGTAATCAGTGTCTTCTGTACTTGCCAATATTGCCTTAAGTAATGTGCTTTCTCATTTTATATCACAGATATTTGGTTATTGGTAAAGGTGCCTCTTTGGCAGTGTATCTTTAATAGGGGGATTTGGCGTGTTAAGTGGGGAGGGGTCTCTAGTAATGAGGTAACTGAACTGTTTTTTGGTTCTCCAAACCAACAACAACTCATCACACTGTGAGGGCCTGCATACTGGGTTAGCAATGTTGTCTTAGGCATTGTGTGAAAAGAGTGCTCCCTGTGGGTGGGTGTCTATCTGGAACCCTCAATGGCTAATTTCTCTGTACTTTCTGAAATAGTTGAATCAGAAGAAGACAATGTATAAGAAGAAAAAAAAGGCACTTAAGTCGAGAAAACAGCGAAACAAACAGTATCAGAGACATACT
Source organism: Bos grunniens (assembly GCF_055505025.1). Lineage (NCBI taxonomy): Eukaryota > Metazoa > Chordata > Mammalia > Artiodactyla > Bovidae > Bos > Bos grunniens. The sequence continues at coordinate 78,028,170 of NC_141179.1, read as the reverse complement.
TTGATGCCGGAGTCAAAGTTGACTGAAGATGCCCCAGTAAGAACGCCTACGGCTGCTGTCTGGTTAGAGTGTTCCACAGTGGGTGCAAGAAAGAGCTGAGGTTTACTCTAAACCAGAAAGGGAATGGGAAATGGGACGGGGTGGTGGGGGTGGCGGGGTTGTGGGGGGGGGCGTTTTCTATGTGGATTTCAGAGCTCTTACCTGGGTCCTCAAAAGCAAAAGCTTTTGAACTGTGGTGTTGGAGAAGACTCTTGAGAGTCCCTTGGACTGCAAGGAGATCCAACCAGTCCATCCTAAAGGAAATCAGTCCTGAATATTCATTGGAAGGACTGATGCTGAAGCTGAAACCCCAAAACTTTGGCCACCTGATGCAAAGAACTGACTCATTGAAAAAGACCCTGATGCTGGGAAAGATTGAGGGTGGGAGGAGAAGGGGATGACAGAGGATGAGATGGTTGGATAGCATCACCAACTCAATGGACATGAGTTTGAGTAAACTCCGGGGAGTTGGGGATGGACAGGGAGGCCTGGCGTGCTGCAGTCCATGGGGTCGCAGAGAGTTGAACACAACTGACGTGTGTCCTCTGGACATCCCTGAGCGTACTTCAGCTTGGCCCTTACACTAGACTCTAGCACAGCAAGTCCAGGAGTCCACCAAGTCTGGATTTACAGAGGAAGGAGGTAGTGGTGGAAAAGTGGTGGCAAGAGCCAGTCCAGAGTGGCTGGGTGGCGAGAGATCAGGCCTGGTGCCCGCCAAGGTCATGCGGGCACCTCCTTCCTCACGGCCACACCCACGCCACACCCCCTGCTCTCCAAAGATGAAAAGGCCTTCAGAGGCGGGAGATTCGCTCTTGGGTGAATTGGGTCTGTTGTGAGTAGATTAATTATAACAGAGCAACTGAAAACTGTTCTCTTTGCAATCCTTCTAGGAAAGGGCAGGATTTCCTTCTACTCTGCAAAAGCCTCCTGCCTTTTTCAGAACTTCAGAGAATGCCAGTTCTTCAATGATGAAATATGAAAAATCAAGATTGAATAAGGTATTATTTTTGCCTTTTTTTTTTTAACTCACGCATAGAAAAGTTATTAAAATTTTTTTTGGAAATATATTTAAAGTGTACAATGTGATTTTATACACACACGCACACACACACATATATACATTGAGAAAGGATTGTCAGCATTTAGTTCATTAACACATCCATCACCTCCAATATTTACTTTTTTTCCTGAAAGCTCTTAAGTTTGGGGCTGTCTATTCTGTTCCGTTTTTAGTCTTTGTCACGCAGTTGCTCTGATTTTTCCAATTAGTGCATCTCCCCCTCAGGGCGAAGAATGCCATCGCCCCTTGTCACCCTGACAGCGCAGCTGGGAGCAGGGGGACATTAGCGTTGGTGGGACACTGACACTGCTTTGGATTGGACACCATTGAAGTCGGATATCACGCATTGGTGAATTGTGATCTTTATACCCAAATCATAAGAGCAGGCTGCTGGACGCTCCGTCCATCCATTCAACAAACTATACTGTACACTTCGTGCAGGCCACCTACTGAACGCATCGAACCAAACACCATCCTGCCTCAGGGACCCTGGCATCTGCTGGGGGTTTTAACAAGTAAGCAGGAAGTTACCGTCCAGAGTAGGATGCGATAGGAAACAGAAGGGACAGATCCAACCGACTATTTAGCGCTTTGGAGCGTGGCTATAAAATCCGCGATTCTTCTATGTATAAAGTAGGTTTGGGTACAGTAGCAGCCAAGCAGCGTGCATGAGGCCTTCCTTGTGCGGAACGCTGCGCCATGGGCGAGGAGGATAGAACGAGGCCCCTCGGCGTTACAGCGCGGAGCCCGAGCAGAGCGCAGCCATCTTCGTTCAGTATCGAGGGCCACTCGCGTCCGGTGCCATAGCGGCAGGAGCGCACGCTGTGGGGGCTGCCTCCAGCTCAGACCCCAGCCCCACTGTGTCATCCTCTGTGAGTTCCTTAACCCCCGGGGCTCCGTTCCTGCATCAAAAATGCTGGGGTTGTAGTGTCTACACCATGGGGTTGCTGAGAGTATTCTACATGAAACCGTGTGTGAAGTGCCCAGCACATAGTAGGCATTCAGTAAGTAGTAGTTTCCTTCTTTTCTTTGAATTACTGTACTTGCATTCTGCCTCTCTTTTCAAAGTGAGAGAACCATAATGAATCAACATGCATGAATAAAAAGTCCTCTGTGTGTTTTATACAATCACACACTTGTCCAAGTGGAAAATTTAGTGAGAATATGTTCCTTTATTTTAGTCCCAGTTAAACGGAAGAGGTAAAAGCACCTCCCTGGACCCAACAGATATGACCACCTTGATTTTGACTAAGAATAAAGACAGAATACAGGTATTTCACCTAATATATGCGTATGTGTGTATATGTGTGTGTGTGTATGTGTGTGTGTGTATGTATATATGCGCCCACATTGATTTTGTTTTGCAAATGTATTATATGATTGGAGGGGTGGTGATCCACAGTCCACACAGTGTTGTCTCCGTGGATTTGTTCTGTTGAGGCGAACATCTCAGGTGGTTTGCCTCCTCAGGCTGCACACACCTGACCAGGCTGCACACACCTGACCAGCCCGGAGCACAGCCCACAAGGCACCTCAGGACTGGGGAAGCTCACCCAGGGCTGAACACTTTGCATGGCGAATTTTATTTTGTTTCAGTGAACACTTGTTAGGCAACTAACTGTTTTGTAACTCCACAGCAACACTTCAGGTAAAAAGTGGTAGTGAATGCAGCGATTCTCAACCCAGGAGATGTTAACAACAAATTGGGGTGCCACCATCAGGTGTGAGGGGTGTCTCACATCCAGTTACAGTGAACGTTCAGTACAGAGGTTTGTGAATGACCCGCTTTTTTAGAAGAATAAGTTTGAATGAATTAATATTTGTCCCCATAATAACATCTCTCTTGCTCATTTGTACCTGCGCATTCTTTACTTGTTTAGTTGCTAAGTTGTACCCAACTCTTTTGTGACCCCATACACTGTAACCCTTGAGGCTTCTCCAGGGTTACAGTGGGAACATGGGATGTCCCAGGCAAGAATACTGGAGTGGGTTGCTATTTCCTTCTCCGGGGAATCTTCCTGACCCAGGGATCGAACCTGTGTCTCCTATATTGCCAGGTGGGTTCTTTACCACTGAACCATCAGGGAAGCCCCATTCTTCCTTAGAAGGAGGAGAAAAAAATAGAGCTGGTGAACCAGCTGGCAATGCCAAAGAATATTCAAACTACTGCACAATTGCACTCATCTCACACACTAGCAAAGTAATGCTCAAAATTCTCCAAACCAGGCTTCAATAGTACATGAACCATGAACTTCCAGATGTTCAAGTTGGATTTAGAAAAGGCAGAGGAACCAGGAAAACACATGTTCTCAAATAACCCTGGCTATGTCTCTGGGAAAGTGCTGCTCACATGTGTCCAGGTGGAGCAAAAATTGAGGACCACTGTATTACTGTGGTTAGATGGCCCTGGTGGTAAAGAATCTGTCTGCCAACGCAAGAGACATAAGAGATGAGAGTTCGATCCCTGGGTCAGGAAGATCCCCTGGAGGAGGCCATGGCAACCCACTCCAGTATTCTCGCCTGGAGAATCCCATGGACAGAGGAGCCTGGCGGGCTAGATAAAGTCCATAGAGTCACAAAGAGTCAGACACAACTGAAGGAATTTAGTATGCACACGCACACTAGGTAGAGATTGGATGGTTTTCTCAAGATCAGATCCCTGCCATCTTCTCAAGTTTGCTGCTTGGGGATTCTGAGAATGATGCTCTTATTTACCCATCAGTATCTTATGAAGATCCGACCATGTGGGGCCCTCTGAGGGCTGTATAACATGAGCCCTCCCTTAAGGCCATGATCCTCTAGGAGGAGTAACAAGGTAAATAGTCCAACCACCATGATATCACAGAAACAGAACAGTGAAAAGAGAGGTGGAGATCAAGTCAAGTCCAAGAGGATTCTGTGCTGACACGCTGATAAGTGATGACTGTCCCCTTTCCTCATACGGCGTCCACTGCAAGATGTCTGTAGGTGGCTAAAGCCAAATCCCCCCACTGAAACATGCTGGGGAGGCTTAACATGTAAATTGGGGTTCATTTAAACCCAGCAGAGTAGCTGAATGCCATCCGAGCCTTTACTTCTACTCCATTTTTCTTTAAATTTCTAGTTTAATGTTTCTGTAACAGAGATGTAGGTGTTTGACTTCCATGGTATGTCAGAGAAGACTTTAAAAACTCTGGGCAGTCTCCAACCTTGTAAATCAAGTTCTCTTTCTTTGTGTAATGTTCCTAAACAGCTTATAAAATGCAATCCCTGAGCTTCTCAGAGCAATTAAGCCATCACCCGTGGACTTTTCTTTGGCCATCTCAGGGACTAGGGCGAATGCTTGATTCACCCCTGCCCTGTAACAACGTCAGCTACTTTGATGGTATTTGAGGAGAAATGCGACTGCCTGTCTCTAACTCCTTGTAACAGCAGCCCCAGTCCTAACTATAGCTTTAGGAATTGCAGCACAAAGTGATTCAACTCTTCTATCTTGTTTGCACAGAAAGAGAAGCCAGGATTTACAGTGTCTTGCGATCCAAAGAGAAGCACCAACCCCAGCCAAGAGCCAGCTCCATCAGTGAAGCCAAGCTGGTCCAGGAGCAGACATCCTGGCACAAGGGGAAGCCACAGGACCGCCGTGGCATACCCATCCTTGCACGTATACACCTACCCGTAGAGTGCCTGGGCCACACCACACCGGGACTTCCTTGCTGTGTTCTGGGCTCGGCACGTTTTGTAACGAAGGGACTTGTGTGCTCGGGAGCTCCATCCACACGTTGCATTCTGTGCTGTGTGTTCATCATGCACCACCCTCACCCCAGGAGCTTACACTGCATGTAGGATCTCAGGACACATACCTCACGACTTAAATTATTTTTTCATGAAATGAAATTTTATTATGATGTATCCAAAAGCTTCCCTTTTCAGAAATTGAAGTGTGTGCTCATGAAACTACAACACAGATATACCTCAGTTTATATATTCTCTTTAAAATTATGTGCAAAGAAGCTTTAAAAGAGCAGACTATTTTAAACGTACTCTGGGAGTTTGCTATATTAAATAAAAAGTCTTGTGCCAGAGCTTCCTAGCGACGAATGATCAGTCAGGCTGCGGTATATCAGGTTTGTTCAGAGTGAAGTGTTCCCACATAGAGGAAAAAACTCATGCTATTACCTGGAAGTCAGTGTTGCATATATTATGCTCAGCATGGTTATGTAAGTTTTTTAACCCATTGATTAAAATTCTTTCTCTCCCACAAGTTATTCCCTTTGATTGGTTAACTGCGTAATCTCGTGTGAATAGCTACTTTAGATTTTCTGTCCTTGGCAGGCCCCAGGCACCATCTGCCAACTACGGCCTGTCCTGTCAACATGCTGGGGTCACTCCAGTTCATGCCAGGCTTCCTGCTTTGACCTGTTTCCTTTTATGTTGGGTTGAAAGTTTCCCAGTATGTTTTGTGTTACGACTTTGAAACCCTTTCAGCCACCACCACTACCTGGATGACTAGAGATTAGAACCACAGGCAACATATTCTGTTAGAATCCGAGTGTCAGTATCTCTCTCTCTTTAATCAGCCGACTCTTGGCTTGTGTATCTGTTTGTGTACTGTTAGCGGCACCGGGCCTCTGTTGCCGCGTGGCTGTCCCCAGTTGCAGAGAGCCGGGACTGCTCTCCCGTGGGGGCACACGGGCTTCTGGCCAGCGTGGGCTCTGGGGAGCGCGGGCTCAGTAGTTGTGACACTTGGGCGTAGTTGTCCTGAGGCGTGTGGAGACTTCCTGGACCAGGGATCGAGCCCACGTCCCCTGCATTGGCGGGTGGATTCTTAACCACTGGATCACCAGGGAAGGCCAGGCAACTTTATTTTGAGAACCATTCTAGGTTTACAGAGAAATTGAAATTTTTTAGTACAGAGAGTTCCTATATACTGCCCACCTCCCCGAAACCCCTCACACACACTGTGTGTGTGTTTTTAGGGGGGAGTATCTGCCCTTGCTTTTTACATAGGAGCCTGCAAGTGGCCTTCTTCTAGTCCACACCTTACACCCTGAAACTTTAGTCATCTAGTCAACGTTCTATCTAGAAATCATCCCAGCAAAAACCCCACTTTTTGTTACTAAAAGGATATCGTTAAAGGACAAGTCCCAAAACAAACTGCTCAGGGCAAACCTTGTTTGAAAGTTGTTCAGAAATACTTTTTTTTGTTCCAAATAATTTTGGAGAAAACTAACTTTAAAAATTACTTTCTAGACAATTCTACACATGGACATCACCAGATGGTCAATGCAAAAATCAGATTGATTATATTCTTTGCAGCCAAAGATAGAGAATCTCTATACAGTCAGTAAAAACAAGACCAGGCGCTGACTGTGGCTCAGATCATGAACTCCTTATTGCCAAATTCAGACTTAAATTGAAGAAAGTAGGGAAAGCCACTAGACCATTCCAGGTATGACCTAAGTCAAATCTCTTACAATTATACTGTGGAAGTGACAGATTCAAGGAATTAGGTCTGATAGAGTGCCTGAAGAACTATGGACAGAGGCTCATGACATTGTACAGGAGACAGGGATCAAGACCATCCCCAAGAAAAAGAAATGAAAAAAGGCAAAATGGCTGTCTGAGGAGGCCTTACAAATAGCTGAGAAAAGAAGAGAAGCAAAAGGCAAAGGAGAAAAGGGAAGATATACCCATTTGAATGCAGAGTTCCAAAGAATAGCAAGGAGAGAGAAAGCCTTCCTCAGTGATCAATGCAAAGAAATAGAGGAAAACAAGAGAATGGGAAAGACTAGAAATCTCTTCAAGAAAATTAGAGATACCAAGGAAACATTTCATGCAAAAATGGGCTCAATAAAGGGCACAAATGGTATGGACCTAACAGAAGCAGAAGATATTAAGAAGAGGTGGCAAGAATACACAGAAGAACTATACAAAAAGATCTTCATGACCCAGATAACCAGGATGGTGTGATCACTCACCTACAGCCAGACATCCTGGAATGCAAAGTCAAGAGGGACTTAGGAAGCATCACTACAAACAAAGCTAGTGGAGGTGATGGAATTACAGCTGACCTATTTCAGTTCCTAAAAGATAATGCTGTGAAAGCGCTGCACTCAATATGCCAGCAAATTTGGAAAACTCAGCAGTGGCCACAGGACTGGAAAAGGTCAGTTTTCATTCCAATCATAAAGGCAACACCAAAGAATGTTCAAACTACCGCACAATTGCACTCATCTCACATGCTAGCAAAGTAATGCTCAAACTTCTCCAAGCCAGGCTTCAACAGTACATGAACCATGAACTTCCAGATGTTCAAGCTGGATTTAGAAAAGGCAGAGGAACCAGAGATCAAATTTGTCAACATCCGTTGGATCATCAAAAAAGAGAGTTCCAGAAAACATCTACTTCTGATTTATTGACTACACCAAAGCCTTTGACTGTGTGGATCACAACAAACTGTGGAAAATTCTTCAAGAGATGGGAATACCAGACCACCTTACCTGCCTCCTAAGAAATCTGTATGCAAGTCAATAAGAAACAGTTAGAATCGGACATGGAACAGGCTGGTTCCAAATTGGGGAAGAAATATGTCAAGGCTGTATATTGACACCTTGCTTATTTAACTTCTATGCAGAGTATACATCATGAGAAATGCCAGGCTGTATGAAGCACAAGCTGGAACCAGATTACCAGGAGAAATATCAATAACCTCAGATACTCAAATGACACCATCCTTATGGCAGAAAGTGAAGAACTAAAGAGCCTCTTGATGAAAGTGAAAGAGGAGAGTGAAAAAGTTGGCTTAAAAATAAACATTCAGAAAACTAAGATCATGGCATCTGGTCCCATCACTTCATGGCAAATAGATGGGGAAACAATGGAAACAGTGAGAGACTTTATTTTGCGGGGGGCTCCAAAATCACTGCAGATGGTGATTGCAGCCATGAAATTAAAAGACGGTTGCTCCTTGGAAGAAAAGCTATACCCCAACCTAGATAGCATATTAAAAAGCAGAGAGACTACTTTGATAACAATGTCTGTCTAGTCAAGCCTATGGTTTTTTCATTAGTCATATATGGATGTGAGAGTTGGGCTATACAGAAAGTTGAGCACTGAAGAATTTATGCTTTTGAATTGTGGTGTTGGAGAAGATGTCTGAGAATCCCTTGGACTGCAAGATCAAACCAGTCAATCCTAAAGGAAATCAGTCCTAAATATTCATTGGAAGGACTGACGCTGAAGCTGAAGCTCCAATACTTTGGCCACCTGATGCGCAGAACTGACTTATTGGAAAAGACCCTGATGCTAGGAAAGATTGAAGGCAGGAGGAGGAGAAGGGGATGACAGAGGATGAGATGGTTGGATGGCATCACCGGCTCGATGGACATGAGTTTGGGCAAGCTCTGGGAGTTGGTGATGGACAGGGAAGCCTATCTATCTGCAGCATATACATCTCCTGTGGGGCGTGCTGGCGTGCTGCAGTCCATGGAGTCACAAAGAGTCGGACACGACTGAGCGACTGAACTGAACTGACTGAATTTTTTAAAAGTATGATATTTTTGGAATAAAAATCAGAATACATGATCAGATTTTTAGAAGTGCTTTTTGAGAGTGAAAGCTTCCTGAGAGCTGTGGTTTGGCTGCTAAGATACCAAAGGAGCAAAAAAGAGAGAATCCCATGTCATCCAGGCACAGCCTCCACATCCAATAATTGTCAAAAGGCCAAGGCAGTTCAGTGCTGGGCCCCGCCCAGCCCACACCAGCTCCGGAAAAGAGTAGCTACTTGTTTTCTTTAGAAAAGAGGGGCAAATCTTCCTGCTTCCATTAAGAAAAAGTGCCCCACAGGGAATGTACACGCTCAGCAGCTGAGCCACCGTGCCTGTCATTTCTCCTTCTGCTTTTGATGGGAAACTGGGAGAGAGGACCCTGGGAAGAAGCTGTGAAATGAGAAACAGGTAATTAATTCTGTGTGGATATGGAAAGTCTGAGGGTGCAGGAGAAACAGCGCAAAGCATCTTGACCTCTAAGAGTGAACCTTGAGAATGAAATGAGAGAAAAGTCGAAACATAGTGATTTAGTTGGGTCAAAGAACAAGATCAACTTTACTGAACATAAAGGAGTGATCTTCCAATTTAAAAAAAGGAAAAAAAAAACCTACACTGGACAGTTGTAAACAAAATGAAGGATATGGGGGGAAATAATAATATGCTTTATACTTGGTTTTCTTTTTAGTTATGTCATGCTTTTTGAGTGTACTTTTTCTTTATAAACTGAATGCATAGTCAGTAACAAGTAGTTTTTTTAAGATTTAAAGTGGATTTCAGGTGAACAGGTTTTTTTTAGAAGCATCACTTTTTGGACCATGTGGTCACAACTGAGCTCCTGTTACCATCTGATGGCAGCATACCCCTTTTCTGTTTTGAGACATGACAACATTGGTAGAAGTCTCATGAGGTAAGGTGATCACGGTAACCATTACTCTACTCTTTAGAAGTTTCCTGATGGACCATTAAACAGTGCAACTCTGTATAGACATAAGAGTTTCATTGAAAGCAAGAATTCTAGGTGTTTTTTCCATTTGTCATTTTTAAAGTACAAGGATTTGGGAATTCCCTAGTGGCTCAGTGGTTAGGACTCAGAGTTTTCACTGCTGGGGTCCAAGTGCGATCCCTCACGGGGGAACTGTGATCCTGCAAGCCGTGTGGTGTGGCCCAAATAAAGTGCAAGAATTTGAGAAATCTGGCACCCAGCCACTCTGAAACAACCCTTGCTCACCAGTTTAACGATGTTGTCACCAAGTGTTTTATTTTTTAGCTGTGCAGCGTGCTGAATCTTAGTTCCCCAACCAGGGATTGAACCCATGCCCCCTGCAGTGGAAACACAGAGCCTTAACCCCTGGAGTACCAGGGAAGTCCCTAATGTCACCAGATTGAATCCCAGCTGCTGACAAAAACGTCACACAAAAGGCTCTGCTTTGCGGAAATAGAACCACTACCTTCTGGTTTTCCAGGCTGCTCTCAGACTAGCTCTGTCTTGATTACCTAGAGTAGCAGCAATGTTCCCAGGACACAGAGACTTGGCCCTTCTGCACAGGATGCCTTTGAAGCTGCAAAGCCTACTCTGTCCTTTGTAAACAACAAAGATAAATCTGTGTGGCCTGGCTCGGCTTAGTTGAACTACATCCCACCAGTGACACCTCTGTCCATTCCTAGCGGAATCTTCCTGGGGAAGATGAGCTCATCTCTGAATGCCTCCCGAGGTCTGACAGCTTTACCCCTTTTCCTCGCCTTGATGCCACCTGATCGGCTAAAAAGAAGCTTGGAATTTATTTTCCCCTTTAAGTGTGTTTCACCTTGACTCTGTGCAGCTGAGTCATGTGGTCTCTGAGAAACAAACTTTCTTGTGAAATTAGATTCAGAAAGGCAGTATTTAATTAGCATGTTTATAGACAAAGCCCTACTGACAAAGTGTGCACCACGTGTCTAGAGTAATTCTTGCTTAGGAAGGGTCAAAAGAAAGGAAGACCCTTCAGAATATAGAAAGAAATAATGCTCCATGAAAATTCCAGCTTCCTGTTGGCACTCCTACCCTATGACATAGTCTCTTCCCCCAGACTCTTTGATCAAAAAGAATGCAGTGAGCAGTGACTAAGGAACCACAGAGAGGGCAGAGATGTGTCAGACTCCATTCCTGTGCTCCAAGCCCAGGTGGGAACAGACCAGTGAACCCAAACAAGCCCGCCAGTAAGACATTCTGCTGTAGCTGGAGAACATTGTCATGGGTTAGAGAGAGCCACTAACTGAAATGTCAGATACCTAGGTTGGAGTGCCACCCAGGCTCGGGGCTGAGGGAGTGCAGTTGCTTAACAACAGCTCTGGACCTTCGTTCTCTGACCTGAAAAGTAAAGTGACGGTCCAAGTGAAATGATCCCTAAGGTCCCTTCATTTTTCACAAAATCATGATGGTTTGAATACTTCTCCCAGCTGTTGATCAGGGATTGCAATAAGGTGCCTGAAACAACATTCTTCTTTGGCCTGGGCCAGCTAGACCCTCTCTCACGGCCTCTCGTCCTTGGGGAAACAAAGACACTTGGGTTGCTCTAAGTAGATCCCCTCCCATCCTGTCCGCACCAAGTCTGGCACAAGCCATCTCTCCCACAACTCCCCTGAACCATCAGATTCGGTGACCAGAAGTCAGTAAACACCTTCTCTGCTGCTGCTGCTAAGTTACTTCAGTCGTGTCCGACTCTGTGCGACCCCATAGACAGCAGCCCACCAGGCTCCGCTGAGCTCAGACTCCAGCCACTCCCCTTCCTGTCTCTCTCTCTTTCTCTCTGCTTCTCTTCCTCCCCCATGCAGCCCAGACACAGGGTGCATTGCAGTCAACCACTCTCTTGCCAGCACGCCAGACTCCTCACCCTCCTTCCTTCTGCACATCCACCTGGTAGTCCCCCAGCTTCGGATCCTTCCAGCACCCCCGCCCCCACCGACCATCTGTCTTCTCTACTCCTCCACCCGGGCTGCCAAAATGGCTGCAGGAAAACCGGCGACAAGTGCACCAGGGCCCCTGCTCATGTGTCTCCTCCAGCCTCGGAAATGTATCCTCTGCTCCTGAAACTGAAGAGCTCTTTCCCTTCCTCCTCCATGGCTATTTCACACCTCCTCCCTTTCCTCAAGTGCCCTGCCCTCTTCCAGCAAACAATCCTTTTTTTTTTAAGTAATTTTTAAAAATTTTATTAAAAATTTTTTTTATTTGCTTGACTGTGCTGGGTCTTCACAGCTCCGCAGGCTTTTCTGCAGCTGCAGAGAGTGGGGCCTGCTCTGGTTGCAGCGCGTGGTCTTCTCATGGTATTGGTTTCACTTGTGGAGCACAGGCTCTAGGGTGCTCAGGCTTCGGTAGTTGTGGCTCCCGGGGTTAGTTGCTCCGATGCTGCTGCTGCTGCTAAGTCACTCAGTCGTGTCCGACTCTGTGCGACCCCAGAGACGACAGCCCACCAGGCTCCACTGTCCCTGGGATTCTCCAGGCAAGGACACTGGAGTGGGTTACCATTTCTTTCTCCAATGCATGAAAATGAAAAGTGAAAGTGAAGTCGCTCAGTCGTGTCCAACTCTTAGTGACCCCATGGACTGCAGCCTACCAGGCTCCTCCATCCATGAAATTTTCCAGGCAAGAGTACTGGAATGGGATGCCATTGCAGCCTGCGGGAACTTCCCAGATCAGGGATCCAACTCTTTTCTCCTGCATTGGCAGGCAGAGTCCTTACCGCTTAGCCACCAGGGAAGCCCCATGGCAAACAGTCTTGTTAGAAAGAAGTGGTTAAGAAGCTGAGTGCTGGTGGCCTGGGGGCAGGGAGAAAACTGCAAAGAAATTGTGAATGCTTTTTGCAGGTTTGTCTGTGTACTTGTATTTGCAAAATGGTTCTGAAACTATTTTTGATATGTTATTGGGCAAATTAATAAATGTGTTGATGCTTTAAGAGCCAGAGTGTTTACTCTGGAAGAAGAAACATACAAATAGTTAATGGAAGGAAACAGATTAAAAAAAAAAAAAACTTGTGGAAATGGATTGGAATTGGAGATATCAGTGTGCATTCATGATTTCTAAAATACGTACGGGTATGTATATTCATATGTATATATATTCAGCTGTGTCTGCTAGGAAGGAGGGTCTAAAACCAAACACACCTCATTAGCAATAAGCATATTTTGCACTGAGATTTGTTCTTCCATGCCATTTCGCACTTAAAGGAATCAGGGATCATTAGAGAAATGGCTGATTCCAGGGGCTAGTACATCACAAATACGAGATGAGCAGCCTGGAACATTTTGTTATGCCAAAACGTAAGAAAGCACTTAAAAAATTAGTAATATTAGGAAGCATTTCACAAGAGAAAGGAGGCAGCTTGAAGAGGCTGCCACCAGCCAAATCTGGGATATTAAATGGTGGTAGTGGTGTTCAGTCGCTCAGTCGTGTCCAACTCTGCGATCCCATGGACTGCAGCTTGCCAGGTTTCCCTGTCCTTCACTATCTCCCAGAGTTTGCTCAGATTCATGGTCATTGAATCAGTGATGCTATCTAACCATCTCATCCTCTGCTGCCCTCTTCTCCTTTTGCCCCCAATCTTTCCCAACATCACGTTTTTTTCCAATGAGTCTAAAGTATTGGAGCTTCAACTTCAGCATCAGTCCTTCCAGTGAATATTCAAGACTGATTTCCTTTAGGATTGACTAGCTGGATCTCCTTGCAGTCCAAGGGACTCTCAAGAGTCTTCTCCAGCCCCACAATTTGAAAACATCAATTCTTTGGCACTTAAACTTCTTTATGGTCCAACTCTCCATACATAGCTTTGACTATAAGGACCTTTGTTGGCAAAATGATATCTTTGTTTTTTAATATGCTGTCTAGGTTTGTCATAGCTTTTCTTCCAAGGAACAAGAGTCTTAATTTAATGGCTGCATTCACTGTCTGCAGTGATTTTGGAGCCCAAGAAAAGAAACTCTGTCACTGTTTCCACTTTTTTCCCCATCTATTTGCCATGAAGTAATGGGACCAGATGCCATGATCTTAGGTTTTTTGAATGTTGAGTTTTAAGCCAGCTTTTCCACTCTCCTCTTTCACCCTCATCAAGAGGATCTTTAGTTCCTCTTCACTTTCTTCCATTACAGTGGTGTCATCTGCACATCTGAGGTTGTTAATATCTCTCCCAGCAATCTGGATTCTAGCTTAAGATTCACCCAGCCTGGCATTTCACTTGATGTGCTCTGCATATAAGTTAAATAAATAGGGTGACAATGTACTACCTTGGCATACTCCTTTTGAAATTTTGAACCAGTCCAAAGGTTCTAACTTGCTTCTTGACCTGCATTCATGTTTCTCAGGAGGCAGGTAGGGTGGTCTGGTATTCCCATCTCTTTAAGAATTTTCCACATTTTGTTGTATGGGATATTAGGTACCAAAATGATTAAGGACATTTATAAATAATAAACCCATTAGAAAAATCAGGAATCATTTACTTCATATTAATGAAAAAGGGAGAGAGAGAGAGAGAAGAGAAAGAAAGTATTGGGTTGCCAAAAAGTTTATTCAAGTTTTTCCATATCTTACGGGAAAACCTGAATGACCTTTTTGACCAACCCAACAGAATGAATGCTGAGAGTCAACCAGTGAGGGCAGATGGAGTGCTGGAGATGGGACCAACGTTTCACAACCACAATAGTAAAATGGATCAGGCAAGAATCATCAATGGAGGCTAAATTTAGAAGGAAACATGAGGAGCAGTATACATGCATGGGTTCAAAGTGTCTCCACTGTTAAATCTGGTCTCCCATCCAAACTTTGGCAGAGCAGCCAAGATGAGCACATTACAAGGCTGTCTGATCATGTTGATCCCCTTGCAGGGGCCCATCTCTGACGTGGCCCTTCTGCCCCCTCAACCTCCCTGTGAGTCTCTAGGAACATTAACCCCCCTCCCAGATCCCTGCATACCACCCCATCACCTCATTACTTAGCAAACACCTGTCACCTTTCAAGACCACGTCAAATAGTAACTTAGCCTGCGAAGCTGTTTTGATGCTGTTTGCAGGCAGAACTTGACAGTCCTTCTTCACCTCCTGGAGACTCTGACCTCTGCACTTGAAACACTTCACTGTACCAATTTGTTTACTCAGCTGCCTTTCCCAACTACAGTGATTTCAACCACAGCCCACAGGGGAAAAACAAATTTCAAGCATCTCGTCCTCTGTTGTCCCCTTTTCCTCCCACCTTCCAATGAATATTCAGGACTGATTTCCTTTAGGATGGACTGGTTGGATCGCCTTGTTGTCCAAGGGACTCTCAAGAGTCTTCTCCAGCACCACAGTTCAAAAGCATCAATTATTTGTCGGTCAGCTAATGCAGCCAAAAATAAATAGGTAAATAAAAAATTTTTTTTAAGAAAAAGAAAGACATCCAGGGACAGAGGTTCTTTCACTGGGTGTTTTTGGATCTGGTGGTTTGCCTGGATTTGCTATAGTCATACAACTATAGGGCAGAGTTAACTTGAGAACAAAGTTGGCATCAAAGGTGACGGTTGGAAGACGGTAAGGCCTGGATCTTTGATGGTGCCAGTGAGCTGCTAAATAAATTAAGCACTCCTGGAGCTGCCTGACATCTAGACTGATTGTATGAAGTAACTTGAGTCAACCAAGAGATGTATAGAGACAACTTCACCAAAAGAACTCATAGACAATATAAAAACCATTTTATTTTATTCCAGTCTTGGGACTTTAAAAAATGTGAATGCCTTTTATTATAAAATGGAACGAAAATATTATAAACCTAGCGATATGTTTTTGGCCAAACAGCTTGTGGAATCTTAGTCCCCCAACCAAGGACTGAACCTGTGCCCCCAGGAGTTAGATTGCTAACTACTGGACCGTCAGGGAATTCCCAAACCTAGCAATATGTAAATATATTTATAACAATAGTTGAGAGAGAAGGAGGAGTAAAGGTGAGAAGTATTGTGATGATGCTGATTTCATAAGAAGAAACGTAAAGTTGATAAATCAAGTGGTAAGTATATTTAAAGATATAAATATGAACTCTATTGGTACTTTGTGTGAAGACTGTGAAATACAAGAATACAGTTGTGTGGGACCTGGAAGTAAGGAAGATGATGAAGATGGGGAAGGGAAAACAATGAATATAAATTTATTTCATATGCATACAACAGAACCTTTCAAATATACCTGCTGCTGCTGCTAAGTCGCTTCAGTCGTGTCTGACTCTGTGAGACCCCATAGGCGGCAGCCCACCAGGCTCCCCCATCCCTGGGATTCTCCAGGCAAGAACACTGGAGTGGGTTGCCATTTCCTTCTCCAGTGCATGAAAGTGAAAAGTGAAAGTGAAGTCACTCAGTCACATCTGACTCTTAGCGACCCCATGGACTGCAGCCTACCAGGCTTCTCTGTCCATGGGATTTTCCAGGCAAGAGTATTGGAGTGGTGTGCCATTGCCTTCTCCGTCAAATATACCTATGCACACTCAAAAAGAAATAGTTCATATAGTAAAAGTTTATTTTGAAGCTATCCACAAAAATCTATTTTTAAAGTTGTAAACACTTTTTTAATATTGAAAAAAATTATAAAACAATAATATAACTATGACCAAAAGTATTTGTCATATCAAGAAATGTAAATTGACTTAATTTGTCTATTAAAAGAAAATTTCAATCCGTGAATTTGATCTGCCATTCAGCTATCAAAAAGTTCTCTCAAGCAAATCTTTTGTCAACAAAGAGTCAAAACCAAAATTTCTAACTACTGAAGGACATATTAGAATATGTGAGCTAAAGCAGTGTTTGAAAGGAAATTCACACTTAAATTCTTATGGTAATGAACACGAAAGGGTAACAGTGAATGAAGTAAGGGTAATGAAGAATAGTAGGCAGAATTCTAAAGGTCGCCATGATGCTTCCCTGGCAGTTCAGTTGTTAAGACTCTGTGCTTCCATTCCAGGCGGCACAGGTTTGATCCCTGGTAGAAGGAACCAAGGTCCCACATGCCATGTGGCCCAAAGTAAAAGTCTCCCCCAAGGTCCCCATCTTTTGCTTATTTAATCAAACACTAATCTAGGTACTGCTATAAAAGGGTTTTGCAGATGGAATTAAGGTTATTAATCAGCTGACATTAAAATAGGGAGATTATTCTGGATTATCCAGGTAGATCAAGTATAGTCACATGAAATCTTAAATTAGAAGAGGAAAACAGAAGACTTCATCAGAGAGGTAGGGTAGAATAAGAGGCAGAAGAGATTAGTAGACAGAAAGTAGAAGTGTTAGTCACTCAGGTTTCCGACTCTTTGCAACCCCATCAACTGCAGCCCCACAGGCTCCTCTGTCCTTGGAATTCTCCAGGTAAGAATACTGGAGTGGGTTGCCATTCCCTTCTCCAGGGAATTGTCCAGACTCAGGGATGGAACCCAAGTCTCCTGCACTGCAGGCAAATTCTTTACCATCTGACCCACGAGGGAAGCCCTAGTAGACAGGAGACCAGAGATTTCTGAAGGATGAGAAAGATTGGATCCATCATTGCCAGTTTATGAAGATGAAGTCAGGGAATGTTAGCAGTCTCCAGAAGCTGAGACAAACCCTTGGCCAACAGCGAATAAGGAAATGTGAACCTCAGTCCTATGACCATGTGGAACTGAATTTGAATTCTACCAACAACCTGAATGAGCCCAGAAGTAACTTCTCCCCGAGAGCTTCTAGATAAGGACCTGGTGGGTCAATGACTTGATTTCAACCTGTGGGACCCGGAGCTGATATCCGCCACTCCTACTGGACTTCTAAGCTGCAGAACTGCCAGATAGTAAGCTGTTGTTGTTTTAAGCCACCAAATCTGTGGCCGTTCGTTATGGTAGCAATAGATAATGAATACAGCATCTAACTGAAGGAATTAGAACAACTTAATTAAGTCAGCTATCCCACGTCCAAGATCAAGAGCAGAAGC
The DNA here is from genome assembly GCF_055505025.1 of Bos grunniens. Taxonomy (NCBI): domain Eukaryota; kingdom Metazoa; phylum Chordata; class Mammalia; order Artiodactyla; family Bovidae; genus Bos; species Bos grunniens. The sequence continues at coordinate 78,010,605 of NC_141179.1, read as the reverse complement.
CAGGAGGACCCCATGCCTGAGGGGCGGCGGCCAAGAGGAGCTACCCCGGATCCGAGGTCAGGGGCGGTGGCCGAGAGTGCCAGGCTGCAACAGCACAGGAGCAGCCAAGAGGAGCTTCCCCACATCCGAGGTCAGGGGCTGCAGCCGGGAGGAGCAACCCCACGTCCAAGGAGTAGGTGGCTGTGCGGGCACAGAAGGGCCTAGAGGAGCTACTCCACGTTCAAAGTCAGAGGGGCGGCGGTGAGGAGATACCCCTCATCCAAGGCAAGGAGTAGCGGCTGCGCTTTGCTGGAGCAGCTGTGAAGAAATACCCCACGTCCAAGGTAAGAGAAACCCAAGTAAGACTGTAGGTGTTGCAAGAGGGCATCAGAGGGCAGACACACTGAAACCATAATCACAGAAAACTAGTCAATCTGATCACATGGACCACAGCTTTGTCTAACTCAACGAAACTAAGCCATGCCCTGTGGGGCCACCCAAGATGGACAGGTCATGGTGGAGAGGTCTGACAGAATGTGGTCCACTGGAGAAGGGAATGGCAAACCACTTCAGTATTCTTGCCTTGAGAACCCCATGAACAGTATGAAAAGGCAAAATGATAGGACACTGAATACGGAATGAAGCAGGGCAAAGGCTAATAGAGTTTTGCCGAGAGAATGCACTGGTCATAGCAAACACCCTCTTCCAATAACACAAGACTCTACACATGAACATCACCAGATGGTCAACACCGAAATCAGATTGATTATATTCTTTGTAGCCATAGATGAAGAAGCTCTATACAGTCAGCAAAAACAAGACCAGGAGCTGACTGTGGCTCAGATCATGAACTCCTTATTGCAAAATTCATACTTAAATGGAAGAAAGTAGGGAAAACCACTAGACCATTCAGGTATGACCTAAATCAAATCCCTTATGATTATACAGTGGAAGTGATAAATAGATATAAGGGGCTAGATCTGATAGATAGAGTGCCTGATGAACTATGGACAGAGGTTCGTGACATTGTACAGGAGACAGGGATCAAGACCATCCCCATGGAAAAGAAATGCAAAAAAGCAATTGGCTGTCTGAGGAGGCCTTACAAATAGCTGTGAAAAGCAGAGAAGCAAAAAGCAAAGGAGAAAAGGAAAGATATCAGCATCTGAATGCAGAGTTCCAAAGAATAGCAAGGAGAGATAAGAAAGCCTTCCTCAGTGATCAATGCAAAGAAATAGAGGAAAACAACAGAATGGGGAAGACTAGAGATCTCTTCAAGAAAATTAGAGATATCAAGGGAACATTTCATGCAAAGATGGGCTCGATAAAGGACAGAAATGGTATGGACTTAACAGAAGTAGAAGATATTAAGAAGAGGTGGCAAGAATACACAGAAGAACTGTACAAAAAAGATCTTCACGACCCAGATAATCACGATGGTGTGATCACTCATCTAGAGCCAGACATCCTGGAATGTGAAGTCAAGTGGGCCTTAGAAAGCATCACTATGAACGAAGCTAGTGAAGGTGATGGAATTCCAGTTGAGCTATTTCAAATCCTGAAAGATGATGCACTCAATATGCCAGCACATTTGGAAAACTCAGCAGTGGCCACAGGACTGGAAAAGGTCAGTTTCCATTCCAATCCCAAAGAAAGGCAATGCCAAAGAATGCTCAAACTACCACACAATTGCACTCATCTCACATGCTAGTAAAGTAATGCTCAAAATTCTCCAAGCCAGGCTTCAGCAATATGTGAACCGTGAACTTCCAGATGTTCAAGCTGGATTTAGAAAAGGCAGAGGAACCAGAGATCAAATTGCCAACATCCACTGGATCATCGAAAAAGCAAGAGGGTTCCAGAAAAACATCTATTTCTGCTTGATTGACTATGCCAAAGCCTTTGCCTGTGTGGATCACAATAAACTGTGGAGAATTCTTCAAGAGATGGGAATACCAGACCACCTGACCTGCCTCTTGAGAAACCTATATGCAGGTCAGGAAGCAACAGTTAGAACTGGACATGGAACAACAGACTGATTCCAAATAGGAAAAGGAGTACATCAAGGCTGTATATTGTCACCCTGCTTATTTAACTTCTATGCAGAGTACATCATGAGAAACGCTGGGCTGGATGAAGCACAAGCCGGAATCAAGATTGCCGGGAGAAATATCAATAACCTCAGATATGCAGATACCACCACCCTTATGGCAGAAAGTGAAGAGGAACTAAAGAGCCTCTTGATGAGAGTGAAAGAGGAGAGTGAAAAAACTGGCTTAAAGCTCAACATTCAGAAAACGAAGATCATGGCATCTGGTCCCATCACTTCATGGGAAATAGATGGGAAACAGGGGAAACAGTGTCAGACTTTATTTTTTAGGCTCCAAAATCACTGCAGATGGTGAGTTCAGCCATGAAATTAAAAGACGCTTACTCCTTGGAAGAAAAGTTATGACCAACCTAGACAGCATATTGAAAAGCAGACACATTACTTTGCCAACAAAGGTCCGTCTAGTCAAGGCTATGGTTTTTCCAGTGGTCATGTATGGATGTGAGAGTTGGACTGTAAAGAAAGCTGAGCGCCAAAGAATTGATGCTTTTGAACTGTGGTGTTGGAGAAGACTCTTGAGAGTCCCTTGGACTGCAAGGAGATCCAACCAGTCCATTCTGAAGGAGATCAGCCCTGGGATTTCTTTGGAAAGAATGATGCTAAAGCTGAAACTCCAGTACTTTGGCCACCTCATGTAAACAGTTGACTCATTGGAAAAGACTCTGATGCTGGGAGGGATTGGGGGCAGGAGGAAAAGGGGACAACAGAGGATGAGATGGCTGGATGGCATCACCGACTCGATGGACGTGAGTTTGAGTGAACTCCGAGAGTTGGAGATGGACAGGGAGGCCTGGCATGCTGCGATTCATGGGGTCGCAAAGAGTCGGACACGACTGAGCGACTGAACTGAGCTGAACTGAACTGAAGTCAAAGAAGGCAGATGGAAGGAATTACTGCAGTTAGTAATAGACATAATTGATTGGGAGACCAACAGAAAGCAGTCCATATGTCTGAGAGCTGGTTGAACTGTAACAAACCCTCATAACCTGGCAGGGAGTTCAATGTGTTTCCTCAGTTTCATGAGCCTTTACTGCACCAGTGGCCACGGACAGGCAAAACAGTAAAGGACAAAATGCGTATTCTTAAACCAGAAAAGCCTTTATAAAACAGGCAAGCTTAGCTCTAAAAATAGCCATATTGGTAATCGCTAAAGTAAGCCCAACTAGTAGGTAGGCTGCAGAAATATTTTTTCTCTCTTTGCCGTAAGAAGAATTTAAGCGCCACTCACTCTGCTATATGGTCTTCTGTCTTTCTGAGCTGTGAGTATGGGCTCTGATTCTGGCAAGTTGATTTAACTCTCTTCTCTCTAGCTTTTCTGTCTCCTGTATTAAAACTTTTGTTTTTGGACTTCCCTGGTGATCCAGTGGCTGAGACTCACACTCCCAATGCAGGGGGCCCAGCTTCAATCCCTAGTCGAGGAACTAGGTCCCATATGCCACAGCTGAGACCTGGAGCAGCCAAATAAACAAACATTAAAAAAAAAATTTTTTTTTTAACTTATCTGCCAGTCTCAAGAGCTTTCATTTGCCCTCACTGAGATTTTCCGAGAGTATACTGATCATTTGGAAGAAAAAAAAGGGCAATGAAAGAGTTAAAATGTTGGAAAACCTAATCAGGAAAAAAAAAAAGAGAGTGCACATAAAGGCACCAAAGAAACAATGATTCCAATGGGAAATAACCACAGACTCACCACATACTAAGAAGAAATCACTGACTCGACGGACATGGGTTTGGGTGGACTCTGGGAATTGGTGATGGACAGGGAGGCCTGGCGTGCTGCAGTTCATGGGGTGGCAAAGAGTCGGACACGACTGAGCAACTGAACTGAACTGAGGAAGAAATCATACACAAATGGACTTATGTGAAATGAAACAGACTCTGACATAGAGAAGAGACTTGTGGTTGCTGGGGGGTGAGGGAGAGTAAGGAAGGGTTGGACTGGGACTTAGGGAACAACAGATGCAAAACATGACATTTCGGCTGGATAAGCAAGATCCTATTGTATAGCACGGGGAACTTTATTCAATATCCTATAATAAACCATAATGGAAAAGAATATGAAAAAGAAGGTATAGGAACTGAAAAAAGAATCATAAAAGGCTACTTTGCTTAGCTCTATGTGATTGAATTTGAAAACATGGATGAAATAATTTTCTAGACAATACAAATTATCAAAAGAGATGGAAAATTAGAACAAAGTACTTTAAAAGACGTAAGGAATGTTGTCAGAAAGCAACCCCCCTGAAAAAAAAGAGCACCAAGTCCAGATAGTTTCATAGGGTAACTCTACCAAAACTTTGAGAATAGTTATTTTAAATGTTGTAGAGGATTAAAGAAGAATGTGTGCTGTGTGTGCTTAGTCGTTCAGTTGTGTTCAACTCTTTTTTGACCCCATGGACTGTAGCCCATCAGGCTCTTCTCTCTGCGGGGATTCTCCAGTCAAGAATACCGGAGTGGGTTGCCATGCCCTCCCCGAGGGGATCATCCTAACCCAGGGATCGAATCCAGGTCTGCCTGAACTGCAGGCAGATTCTTTACTGACTGAGCCACAAGGGAAGCCCTAAAAAAGAACACCTTCTTTAAAAAAAAACACAAAACTATATTGTATAACATTGTTGCCAAATGACAATACCAGCACACACAAAGAAAATTACAGACCAACCACACTTGTATCAATTGTATCAAATTCTAAAATCCCAAATAAAATATTATCAAATTGAATCTAAGAGAATTTAAAAGAATAACACACCTTAGACTAGGCCAGGATTTCTCAACAGCTGCACTGTTGCTGTGTCCAGATATTTCCAAATATCCCCCAGGGGACAAAATCACTCCTTGTTGAGAATCACTGGTCCCCACCAACCACTGGGTCAGCAGGTGGCAGGTGACCCACTTCTGCCCAGTGATTTATGAGCAGTCTACCAGGGGAAGAATCTGGAAAAGTTTTATTTCTCCAAAAAGAGAGGCATAGAAAAAGACCCGCCCCCCCAACCTTGTCTTTCTCTGACTATGTTAGTGCTGGAGAGAGAGCAAGACCAGCTTAGGGAGAGGATGGTTCCTCTTTGAAGGGGGACGAGCAGGGCTGGAAAGCCAGCCTGCAGGTGAGGGTGGTCTTGGGAAAGAAGCAGGATGGCATCTCTGCTGTCCCGTCCACCCCTCTCATAAGCCCAGGGCTCGTCTTCTGCCAAAGTCCTACAGACTCAGAGATCTTCACCAGCGCAGAATACTGGAACTCCTCAGCCTCCTGATTCTGTCAGATGGGGGAACTCAAGCCTGGCGAGGGGCGTGAACCCAAGGTCATAAAGCAAATGTTATTAATAAGTTCAGCACTTCTGGGTTTCTGACTCCTAGCCAAGTGGGCTTCCCATTTACTATCTGTTCCCCATTGAAAAGCCAGCAGAGAGAATTCCCTGGTGATCCGGTGGGAAGGAAACTGACACACTCAGTGTCTAGTAAGTTCCAGAGGTTTCAACTGGACTATTCCAACGAATACTTCCTGAGTACCTGTTTGCCTCGCACTGAGAATGGGGCAGTGAGCAAAAAAGACAAAATCCCTGCCCTCCTAGAATAGCTCATATTTTAGTATTTTGTGGGAAGGGACAAGCTTTAAAATTAATTATATAATTCTTTATAAGGTGATAAAGGCTAGAGAGAAAAATAAAGAAGAGAGAGGGAATAGGGAAGTGCCAGGTAGCTTTTGAAATTTATCCCAGTGAGCCAGTGAAGGAGGGTTTATTCACCCCAACTTCAGCACAAAGTGTTTAAATGACTCACCCAAGATTGTCAACTAGCTAAGTGGAAGAATCAGATTTGGAAAATGGGAAAAACGTATAGGAGTTCCGATATCTCTCAAACTGCCTTCCACCCCAGGAGTCTTTTATCCGGCAAATCCCCAAATCCTTCTCTGGGTTTCATTATTACTACAGATCTTTCAGCAGCTTTTGAGATTACTCACTTCCTTTCTCTTCCAAACCTTTGACTTCAGTGACTCTTTTCTGTTCTAGCTCTGTTCCTTTCCAGTTATCTCTCCCTCTTTTCACTTTTTCCTTTCACCACCTGAATACAGGTCACCAAAAATGGTCACCATATTGAACTGTATTGGGAACACCATTATTTACTTATTTTATTTATTTATTTGTCTTACTTTTTGGCTGCACCCTCCGGCATGTGGGATCTTGGTTCCCCGGCCAGGGATTGAACCTTGCACCCCTTGCTTTGGAAGTGTGGGGTCTTAACCACTGAACCCCTGGGCGAGTCCAACACCACTCGTTTAAATCCTAGTCCTTGAGAATAGCACTCTTTGGAGTTGCGCAGTGCACAGCTTGGGGAGCTATATACGGCAGCCCTATACTTTTGCACTTCTCTTATTTATGCCACTGACTTTAGTTCCCTCTCTACAGGTTCTTCCCAAAATTTCATGGGCGGGTTCTACCCTACACCATTGGAGAACATGGTGCAGCAGCCTGCAACACCCCCACTCAACCACACGCTCTTGCAAGAGGCTCTGTACCTCCTAGTGCCCACAGACATCATTAAGGCAAATGTGCATTCTTAGCACCACTAATGCACAAATCCATGAATGAAGACGCCACTCGATGGGGGAGGGGCAAAGCAGGGGTAGGGACTAAGAGGTACAAACTTTTATGCATAAAAAAGTAAACTATAAGGATATATTGTACAACTCAGGGAATACAGCCAATATTTTATAATATTGGGCTGGCCAAAAAGCTTGGCCAGCCCAGTAACTATTCATACAAATAAAGTATGAAAGTGAAAAGTGAAAGTTGCTCAGTCATGTCCAACTCTTTTCGACCCCATGGTCCAGGCTCCTCTGTCCATGGAATTCTCCAGGCAAGAACACTGGACTGGGTTGCCATTCCCTTCTCCAGGGGACCTTCCCAAGCCAGGGATCGAACCCATGTCTCCCACATTGCAGGCAGATTCTTTACCAGCTGAGCTACCAGGGAAACCAGAAAGTACAACCTTTAATAGTCGTGAATCACTATGTTGTACATTTGTAACATATAATATTGTACTATACTTCAAAAAAATCAGAAAAAAAAAGTCCTCTTGCTAAATGGTCTCTATGGTTAGACATCAAACATCCTCTGGTTAGACAGTGTTAAACATCAATCGTTTTGATGTTGAAACAGTTTCTGGATTTAATTAGAATCAACTTGTGCATTATAACTCAAAAAGTTACAATTTGATATTATATTTTCATGTGCCAAGTTGTGTAGGCATATCATTTCATTCAATTATCACAGCAACGGAATGAAGTAGACAGTACTATACTCATTTTTCTAAGGTTCAAAGACATCGTGTGATCAGCCTAAGGTCACAGAGTTAATAATTGGTAGAGGTGAAATTTGGACCATAGATTTCCAAGTCCATTCTCCCTCCCACTCTGTAAACTGCCTCCCTAGCACCATGCTGAGTACAGAACAATATTAATTAAAACTAACATTTGGATTTCAATATACAGTTTTTAAAAATCTTATCCTATGCACAATTTCATTTAAGGCTCCATAATAATCCTGAGAGGCAGGTAGTAGTTTTAGATTTAGATACAAAAATTAAAAATCAGATCAGATCAGATCAGTCGCTCAGTCGTGTCCGACTCTTTACGACCCCATGAATCGCAGCACGCCAGGCCTCCCTGTCTATCACCAACTCCCAGAGTTCACTCAGACTCACGTCCATCGAGTCGGTGATGCCATCCAGCCATCTCATCCTCTGTCGTCCCCTTCTCCTCCTGCCCCAAATCCTTCCCAGCATCAGAGTCTTTTCCAATGAGTCAACTGTTCACATGAGGTGGCCAAAGTACTGGAGTTTCAGCTTTAGCATCATTCCTTCCAAAGAAATCCCAGGGCTGATCTCCTTCAGAATGGACTGGTTGGATCTCCTTGCAGTCCAAGGGACTCTCAAGAGTCTTCTCCAACACCACTCTCAAGAGTCTTCTCCAACACCACAGTTCAAAAGCATCAATTCTTCGGCGCTCAGCTTTCTTCACAGTCCAACTCTCACATCCATACATGACCACTGGAAAAACCATAGCCTTGACGAGATGGACCTTTGTTGGCAAAGTAATGTCTCTGCTTTTGAATATGCTATCTAGGTTGGTCACAACTTTCCTTCCAAGGAGTAAGCGTCTTTTAATTTCATGGCTGCAGTCACCATCTGTAGTGATTTTGGAGCCCAGAAAAATAAAGTCTGACACTGTTTCCACTGTTTCCCCATCTATTTCCCATGAAGTGGTGGGACCAGATGCCATGATCTTCGTTTTTGAATGTTGAGCTTTAAGCCAACTTTTTCACTCTCCACTTCCACTTTCATCAAGAGGCTTTTTAGTTCCTCTTCAGTTTCTGCCACAAGGGTGGTGTCATCTGCATATCTGAGGTTATTGATATTTCTCCCGGCAATCTTGATTCCAGCTTGTGTTTCTTCCAGCCCAGCATTTCTCATGATGTACTCTGCATATAAGTTAAATAAACAGGATGACAATATACAGCCTTGATGAACTCCTTTTCCTATTTGGAACCAGTCTGTTGTTCCATGTCATTTACAAATCATTTTGATACAAAGGAGAGCCAGGACTGAAATGAAAGTCTCCTCTTCTTTCTCTGTGCCAGGTTCTAAGTGTTGTTTGATTTAGAAAGTATGAGCTGGGACTGAAAGGTCGAAGACAATGCTTTTTTTTTTTTTTTTTGCCCCTAACAACCTGTGGCCTGGTAGTCACTTTAGTAACTGTTCATTTATCCAATAAGTATTTATTGAGCATCTCATATGTGTCCTTCACTGACTAGACAAGGATCAAAAACTGTCCTGGCTCCTGAACTCACTGGGGGTCTATATTCTGGTGGAGGAGATTAAAAGATAAATTCCAGATAATTATAAGTATTACAAGACGCTGTGGTAGGAATAAAGGTGGGGGGGGGGGTAAATTTAAATAGAGGTCAGAGAAGGTGTTTCCGAGGAGAATGAATGAGTGCATGAATAACAACCCCCTGATGGGTTCAATATTCAAACTCATCTAGGTTTTGCCGGTCATTAGATTGTTTATTTATAGTTGGACTATAAAGAAAGCTGAGCTCCGAAGAATTGATGCTTTTGAACTGTGGTGTTGAAGAAGACTCTTGAGAGTCCCTTGGACTGAAGCAAGGAGATCCAACCAGTCCATCCTAAAGGAAACCAGTCCTGAATATTAATTGGAAGGATTGATGCGGAAACTGAAACTCCAATACTTTGGCCACCTGATGCGAAGAAGTGACTCATTAGAAAAGACCCTGATGCTGGGAAAGATTAAAGGCAGGAGGAGAAGGGGACGACAGAGGATGAGATGGTTGGATGGCATCACCGACGCGATGGACATGAGTTTGCGTAAACTCTGGGAGTTGGTGATGGACAGGGAGGCCTGGCGTGCTGCAGTCCATGGGGTCGCCAAGAGTCGGACGCGACTGAGCGACTGAACTGAACTGAGATTATTTATGATTCTGACGCTGAATATTCTTTGGACCTTACATTGGTGATCCCAAAAGCTCAAGTTCAGAGGCAAGAACATCGAAGAATCCTGTTACAATTCCTTTTATTCCTCTGACCTTGCCTTGGCTGACAAGTGTCAGGCCCTATTGCCACGCCCATTCTTCCCCACCCGGAAGCTCCCTGCCTGCGCAAGCGCAGGAGAAGTGGCCCGTTCCTAGCGGAGGGCGGGGGAATCCCAGCACCTGACGCGTGCGCCCGGGCCCGTAAGCCCCGCCCCGACGTCTGCGCCGGCTCGCGAGCGCCTGCCGTTTCTGAGGGCGGGGCGGTGGTCGGGGACTGAGCGGGGAGGCGCGCTCCGGAGCTTGCGTGCGCGCGCGCCGCGGGCGGGCCAGTGAAGCCGGCGGCCCTGGCACGTGACCTGGGACCGGCTCGGTCGCTTGGTGGCTCGGTCTGTCTGTCCGTCCGCGGGTGCCATCATGGCGGACGCGGCCAGTCAGGTGCTCCTGGGCTCCGGTCTCACCATCCTGTCCCAGCCGCTCATGTACGTGAAGGTGCTCATCCAGGTACGAGTCGTCGCCATTCCCTCCCCCGTTCGGCACCCTGTTCGGTGGCCGCTGCCCAGGGCGCCTGAGGACCGGCTCCAGCCTTCCGGGCCTTCAGTCTCCTGGGATGCTGCTGCTCCTTCTTTGCTGCTCGCCCCTTCCTTCCCTGCAGGGACTACTCCCGTCGTCCGCGGAGCTCCCACTGCCCGTGGGCCTTCCCGAGGTCTCGCCTTCAGCCGAGCCGTGAGGCCCGCTCCTTTCCCGGTAGCCCAACTGCCGCCCTGCCCTGCCCTGCTCTGCCCGGTGGCTCCCCTGAACTTTGTTTTCTCTTCCACGAGGTCGATCCTGGCCGGGCGCCGCCAAGGACTTCCCAACCTTTCCCCTCTCCGCTCCTCTGAAATGAGCGTTCTTCTCTTGTCCCCCGCCCCAAACGCAAGATGTGAAATCTGTTAAAGACAAATTTGAGATTTAAGGGGAGCCCACGTTTTATTAGCTTTTGTTTCCTCTTTTTCTCCTTCTTTTTTTTTTTGGCTGCTGTTATTGCTGCTTTTCTGTTTCGAGATTTTAGCACCAGATACCCAGAGAAACACAAGGAGCTCATTCAGAAGTGATTGCTGAGTCAAATTTCGGAAGGACGCACTGAGGCTCTCCAGCAGCAGCCCATGTGGCTCATGACAGTGAAAATCCCACCTGTCAGAGCTAGACATCAGTTCAGCCCAAGTTTTGTTAGAGAGTTTTAAGTGTATGGATTAGTTTCTAATCTTCTGTGAAATAATTCTTAAGGGGTATTTTCTATTCATAGGCAGGTATGCCAGGTTTTAACTGAGGAGTGTTTTCAGTTGCCTTTCTAAATTTCCCTGGACAGGTCTTTAATTTTTGAAACTTTTGTTGAGTGTTGAGGTCATTACATCATGCATGGTATCAAGGATAGAAGCCCTGTCCCCACCATCCACCTTTCTGTCAAAAATAGGCATGACATTAGGGAAGGCCCCATTTCTTACTTTTGAGTTTATGATACTCATTCATACAACATGTTGCTGAGTTGACCCATGTGGATTCAGAACCTATAAATAAAAAACTATTGTAAAATGAGTTATTTAAGAACAGTGGGGGGACTTCCCTGGTGTCCAGTGGCTAAGTCTTGGAGACCCCCACCCATCCCCCCTTGGGGGAATCCTTGATCAGGGAGCTAGATCCCGCATGCCACAACAAAGATTGCCGAGTGCTACTACTAAGACCTGGCACAGCCAAGTAAATAAATATTTTTTTAAATTAAGAACAAAGGGAATTCTCTGGAGGTCCACGCTTTCACTACCAAGGGCCGAGGTTCAGCCCCTGATCAGGGAACTAAGCTGCATAACGTGGCCAAAAAATACAAAAAGAACAAATCTTTGAAATGTACTCTGATATCTCTAAAACAGAATTGGCACGTTTTTAGCTGGATAATATCTGAGATGGAAGCATTTTGCCATAAATCTGGTATAAGCCCATTACCTAGTCATTATCCAGGAGGCAAGGTTTTCTAGTGACAATCAGAACTGTTGCCTCAGAAACTCCTTAATCCTGATTGCACAACATCCTTGTGTTGCCAAGTGTCTCAGGGGTTTTGGTGAAATTCCCAAATACTCAGTTTTAAAAATAGTTGCACTGTGAGCCTTTCCGGAGTTCTTGAGTTGAATAGGTTGAGAATCACAGCAATAGAGAGTCAAGACCATGTCCAACAGCATTCATTCACTCAAGGATCTCTTTGGCACTAAAGACTCTGAATATATTGTAGAGATAAAATGATGAAATTAACTCTAAAATGGCCTTCATTAGATTTTTCATGACTGTCTGCTCCTTTAATACATTTAGCTTATAATTGTTTCCCAAATGAATTATCAAGCTGTATCTGCGTTTGCCTGTGAATGGTTTGTCTTGTTAGCCAAATATGAAGTTGACACTGGCTTAGTCATCTCACTTTGTCCAAATATTTAAAAAAAAATGCTAGATTTTCTTTATTTTTTTAAATACTTATTTATTTACTTCATGTATTTGGCTGTGAGTGAGTGAAGTCGCTCAGTCGTGTCCGACTCTTTGCGACCCCATGGACTGTAGCCTACCAGGCTCCTCCCTCCATGGGATTCTCCAGGCAAGAGTACTGGAGTGGGTTGCCATTTCCTTCTCCATAGATTTTCTTTAGAAAATACTTTTGAGCATCCTCAGTAAACTGTAGCTTTCTTAACACAAAAATTCCCTAATTCTGTTTTCAGTTTAATACTAGTCTATCTCAGCTACATGTTTTTTTTTTTTTTTTTGTAGAATGTGAACCGAAAGAAAACTTGGAGTTCATTGAAACCAGTCTTAACCGCGTGCCAGAATTTAAGATAAAACAAGACCCCCCCCCAAAAAAAAAAAATGGACAGGGGTGATAACTTCGTTACTGTCTTGGAAAACACACGGCATTTTAACTTGTGTTAAAAATTATAACTCTAAATTTGTTCTTTATTCAAGACCTTGCAACCCAGGGATTCCTGGGAATGTTGCCTAGTATTGATATATCCTCTTATTTTCAAAGGTGGGATATGAGCCTCTTGCTCCAACAGTAGGACGAAATATTTTTGGGCGGCAAGTCTGTCAACTTCCTGGTCTCTTTTGTTATGGTGAGTGTCTTTTGATTTATTTAGAATTGGATGACATTGGCAAATGTGATAGGCAGGAGTCACTGAAAAAAATATATAGAAAGCATGTTTTCTTGAAATTTCTGTGTGACCATTTCTTTCAGCTAGGATGTAAATCTCTGATTTGTGTTCTTAGCTCAGCACATCGCGAGCATTGATGGGAAGCGTGGATTGTTCACAGGCTTAACTCCAAGACTGTGTTCAGGCATCCTTGGAACTGTGGTCCATGGTAAAGTTTTACAGGTAATAAGAAAATCCATCTTTCCATAGATTTAGATTACCTTTTAACAACAGTTTGTCCTACTGATTAAGAGCAATTGCAAAGATATATTTATATCCATGGCTTTTCTTCCTCTTGAAAAATATGCACTTGAAATACTCGTTGTTAATTCTTTCCTGGGAAGCAAAGAGAATTTGTCTAAGATGAAGTAATTGATTTTGATCTACACAAGCTTCCTCTGGACCAGGTGTTCTGAGCAGAAATTAAGTGCACTTATTTGAGCTCCTCAATAGCTTACTTGGGGCTTCCTTCATTAGTAAAGAATACGCCTGCAATGGGGGAGATGGGACAGGAGCCTCAGGTTCAATCCCTGTGTTGGGAAGATCCTCTGGAGAAGGAAATGGCAACCTGCTCCAGTATTCTTGCCTGGAAAATCCCATTGACAGAGAAGTCCGGCAGGCTACAGTCCAAGGGGTTGCAGTCGAACTTGACTTAAAGACTAAGCATTCATGCATAACTCATCTTATTTCTTCAAAAGACGAAGGAAGCTGGTTAAAACATACATTTCTGATTTTATTTTCCTCTTATTCCTAGTGTTACTCCTAGTAAAATATTTTCTGTGACAAACTTTTTTTTTTTTTTTTAACTTAAGATAAACGTTAAAGTCAGGATAGTGTTTATTTATGGGAAGAGGAAGGGAGACCAGGCATGGGATGCGAGGGTAATGGAAATGATCTTCCCTGATCTGGATCATGGCTGTGTGGATATTTGCCATTTAATTATTTGTTGCACTGTGCGTTTGTATTCTGTGCACTCTTTCTTTTTGTGTTATACTGCGTAAATCTGAATGTTTGTTTTTTAAGAAAACCTCACCCACGTGTGTGCATTGACTATAAGGGTTATGGTTACTTTTGAGAAGAGGGAACGAAATGAAGGGTGGAACTTCAGCTGTATCTGTGGTAGTTTATTTTACAAAGGCAAGAAATTTTAAGCAGAAAGGTCAAAATGTTAACATCTGTTTAAGCTTGGTAGGTGATACAGAGGTAATGAGTCGTTTCCTTAATTATTCTGTGTTTGAGTTGTCTCATAAAGTGTTCTTAAAAACATCACAGTTACATCTTTTTCATGGTTATCCTTCTGCTTTGCTGTCTTCTTTTAACTTTAGATACTTTGACTGTACTTGTCTCTCAGTTGCGCCAGCTACAGTGTAGGTCAGCAGAATTGCCTCTTGGTATATTTGTGGAGGTGTTACATGTACAAATTCTGTACCATTTAGAACAGTTCGTGGGAAGGTTGTTCAGTATGAGTAGGGTTGAGAATATAAAATTTATAGGTTTTCTTGTTCATTATTCCGTCTCCCACTGGCACCAAAGCTATATTACCTTCTGTGCTCTAGTTCTTAAAAGTGTAGCAGTATTTGCTAACCCAATCTATGTAGTATTTTCAATCTATATATCCAATGTGTTAAATTCCCAATGTTTGCAAACCGTTTATTTCAAGCACTACTCAGTGCAGTCCTCCAGGCACTTTTTAAAGTAGCTTTTACAGTGCCCCAGTTCTACTGGGTAAAAATGTGTTATCATTTGATGAGCAAATCATGATTTGGTTGCAGTTTCATGATCTGATTAGCTTAGGTTTTAAATTCTCTTCAGACTTTGTTGAGTTGATTTGCAGAGGTTTTCCAGTCAGTTCCTCTTGTGGAAGCTGTTTTGTTATTCATTATACTTACTCTTGTCATCATGCCTGTGGACTGATGAGCCACTATTTTGGGTGGCCCTTGGGTCAGGGTCACCCAAAATGGGATTCCATTATTCTGGCCTGGAGAATTCCATGCACTGCATAGTCCATGGGGTCGCAAAGAGTTGGACACAGCTGAGTGACTTTGACGTGGGTCAGAATGATGGAGTGTTAATGGGCTGATATTTTGGGGCCTGGATTACTACTCTATTTTCCAGCCACACCATTATCTGACGCAGTGAAAGTGTTGCTGTTACCCAAGTGAGGTTTAGATTTTTTTTTTCAATCTATGCTGCAGACACCATGTGGAATCATAGTTCTCCAACCAGGAAAAATGCATGCCTCTTGCAGTGGAAGCTCAGAGTCGTCACCACTGGACCTCCAGGGAAGTTTTCATGTAGGAAAACAGTTGTCATCTAGTTCAAAGAGGTTAATGTGTAGTTTTAGAGCAAGAGTGAAATTACTCTTGTAATTACTCTTGAATTACTCAAGTTCCTTTATGTAAAGGAAAAGTAAGACAAACTTGAGGTAGCCAGGTACCTGGAATATGTGTTCACATGTAGCCAAGTGAAATAGAACAGGGTCTTGGTACTACACTTAGAATCAAAAGCAGTTTACACAGTCAAGAAGAAAGACCAATTTAGGATTGACAAGACTGTTTTAGACTTTGTTCAGTTCAGTTCAGGTACTCAGTCGTGTCCAACTCCTTGCGACCCCATGAATCGCAGCATGCCAGGCCTCCCTGTCCATCACCAACTCCCGGAGTTCACTCAGACTCACATCCATTGAGTCAGTGATGCCATCCAGCCATCTCATCCTCTGTCGTCCCCTTCTCCTCCTGCCCCCAATCCCTCCCAGCATCAGAGTCTTTTCCAATGAGTCAACTGTTCACATGAGGTGGCCAAAGTACTGGAGTTTCAGCTTCAGCATCATTCCCTCCATAGAAATCCCAGCGCTGATCTCCTTCACGATGGACGGGTTGGATCTCCTTGCAGTCCAAGGGACTCTCAAGAGTCTTCTCCAACACCACAGTTCAAAAGCATCAATTTTTTGGCACTCAGCTTACTTCACAGTCCAACTCTCACATCCATACATGACCACTGGAAAAACCATAGCCTTGACTAGACAGACCTTTGTTGGCAAAGTAATGTCTCTGCTTTTGAATATGCTATCTAGGTTGGTCATAACTTTCTTTCTAAGGAGTAAGCGTCTTTTAATTTCATGGCTGCAGTCACCATCTGCAGTGATTTTGGAGTCCAAAAAAATAAAGTCTGACACTGTTTCCCCATCTATTTCCCATGAAGTGATGGGACCAGATGCCATGATCTTCGTTTTCTGAATGTTGAGCTTTAAGCCAACTTTTTCAGTCTCCGCTTTCACTTTCATTGAGATGCATTTTAGTTCCTCTTCTCTTTCTGCCATAAGGGTCGTGGTATCTGCATATCTGA
This sequence comes from Bos grunniens, assembly GCF_055505025.1. Taxonomy (NCBI): domain Eukaryota; kingdom Metazoa; phylum Chordata; class Mammalia; order Artiodactyla; family Bovidae; genus Bos; species Bos grunniens. The sequence goes on along the minus strand of NC_141179.1, from coordinate 77,994,427 downwards.
GGTTATTGATATTTCTCCCGGCAATCTTGATTCCAGCTTGTGCTTCTTCCAGCCCAGCGTTTCTCATGATGTACTCTGCATTTAAGTTAAATAAGCAGGGTGACAATATACAGCCTTGACGTACTCCTTTTCCTATTTGGAACCAGTCTGTTGTTCCATGTCCAGTTCTAACTGTTGCTTCCTGACCTGCATATAGGTTTCTCAAGAGGCAGGTCAGGTGGTCTGGTATTCCCATCTCTTGAAGAATTCTCCACAGTTTATTGTGATCCACACAGGCAAAGGTTTTGGCATAGTCAATCAAGCAGAAATAGATGTTTTTCTGGTACTCTCTTGCTTTTTCGATGATCCAGTGGATGTTGGCAATTTGATCTCTGGTTCCTCTGCCTTTTCTAAATCCAGCTTGAACATCTGGAAGTTCATGGTTCACATATTGCTGAAGCCTGGCTTGGAGAATTTTGAGCATTACTTTACTAGCATGTGAGATGAGTGCAATTGTGTGGTAGTTTGAGCATTCTTTGGCATTGCCTTTCTTTGGGATTGGAATGGAAACTGACCTTTTCCAGTCCTGTGGCCACTGCTGAGTTTTCCAAATGTGCTGGCATATTGAGTGCAGTACTTTCACAGCATCATCTTCCAGGATTTGAAATAGCTCAGCTGTAATTCCATCACCTCCACTAGCTTTGTTTGTAGTGATGCTTCCTAAGTCTCTCTTGACTTTGCATTCCAGGATGTCTGGCTCTAGGTGAGTGATCATACCATTGTGATTATCTGGGTCATGAAGATCTTTTTTGTACAGTTTTTCTGTGTATTCTTGCCACCTCTTCTTAATATCTTCTGCTTCTGTTAGGTCCATACCATTTCTGTCCTTTATCGAGCCCATCTTTGCATGAAATGTTCCCTTGGTATCTCTAATTTTCTTGAAGAGATCTCTGGTCTTTCCCATTGTGTTGTTTTCCTCTATTTATTTGCATTGATCGCTGTGGAAGGCTTTCTTATCTTTTCTTGCTATTCTTTGGAACTTGAGTTCTGTATATCTGAACAAGAATTAAATTGAAATCTGTTCAGGATAATGTAGAAGAGACTGTTGAAAATTTTATTATCAGTGAAAACCAAAGCCTAGAAATTAGTGAGAATTTTTAAAGATGCCTGAAACTGTTAGAATTAATTTCTGGCCAAAGATCTGGAATTTGGCCAAAAACCATCATTTCACTTTGTGATGTTTGTCCTCTTCCCTCTGATTTTCTTTTTAAGAAACGCAGTTCTTTTTGCAAGAGACAAGTGTTGTCTATTTTTTAAACCTCACTATGTCTGGGAAGTCAGTTGTCTGGTTCTTATATTTCACCTAGCCCATCTTCTATTTCTGAAATATCCCACGAATAATATTTTCTCTTCCAATGCAGCCTAAGCTCTGGCAGTTTCATGTATCTTTGCCAGAATTAAGAAAGCATCTTCTCTCTTGTTTGGCTCAGAAACAGTCAAATTCAAAAGGAAAAGAGAGGCAGGTTTAGCTATTCAGGCTTAGTACCAATTCTCTGTTCTTTGTAGGGAAGGAAAGCATCTTGCCCTAATTTGGTATTGGACCTGAGTTTCCCTGTGAAAAAGTCCTGAGGCTTTTTCTGTGGCCTTAGTCCTCTGAGTATGTACGAAGTTATTTCACTTGTGTCTGATTCTTTGCGACCGCATGGACTGTAGCCTGTCAGACACCCCTGTCCCTGGGATTCTCCAGATAAGAACATTGGGGGTGGGTTGCCGTGCCCTCCTCCAGTGGATCTTCCTGACTCAGGGAGCAAACTGTGTCTCTTACGTGTCCTGAACTGACAGGCAGGTTCCTTACTACCAGCGCCACCTGGGAAGCACTGTTTTTACCGGTTTATTTTGTTAGTGTGTGTTTAGTAAATAACGCTCTTGGAGTTTTGTTTTGTTTTCCTTTTTCATCTTTTTTAATATTTAATTTATTTGGCTGCACCTGGTCTTAGTTGCGGCCTGTGAGATCTTTTACTTGCAGCGTGCGAGCTCTTAGTTGGAGCGGGAGGATCTAAGACCTGATCAGGACCCAGGTCTTAACCACTGGACCACCTGGGAAGTCCCTCCTTTTTCTTTCTAGATATGAGTTTTTGTGAGTTGCCCAATCAGTATGTTAAACTTAGCAACAGGATCATCTTAAAGACACTTGTTAATATTTCCAAGTGTTAATTAGAAATAGAAGTTAATGGGAAATTTATAGCCCCACCCACCCCCCAAAAATCAACCATTTTAATTTCTGCCAATCAATAGGGTTTTCCTTTTATGTCCTGTCTCAGTGACACTATGATAGACCTAATCATCCTCTTCCTTTCTCTTCCTTTGTAGCATTACCAGGAGTGTGACAAGGCTGAGGTATGTTGAAGCCAGTGTGTATGCTTGAGCCCGTTTTCCCCGCAAGCCGCTGCTGCTCGTTGTCCTCTTTAGGAAGAGGGACAAGCAGTCAGCTTTCCTTTCATCGTGGACAATGTTTTTATACAGGGTGGCCACCGGTTTGACCAGTTCTGTTGAAAACCATCACAATAGCGATCTTTTATTTTGATTTCCAGGAGTCAGGATCTGGAAATGTACAGAAAGAAGTCTCATCTTCCTTTGACCGGGTTATCAAAGAGGTGAGATGATTATGATCTCTCTAAATCAGAGTGGAGTGGCAGTTATGGAATCAGGATCATCAGGCCTGTATGTTCAGTGTTCCAAGGGAAATTAAACCTTCGATTTAATACGGGCTTTACTGCATGCAGAATAGAAAGAAGAATGCATTGCTTGCTGTTTGGAATTGATGCATTTCAAGGAAACATATTTTTCCCACTCATTTCATCTTTAATGTTGAAGAGGTTTCTATTGAAACTTCTTAGAGTTGAAAATCTCTGGCCCAACAGTATTAACATATAGTAGCCGAGGCCCTGCGTGTGTTGGACGTTATATATCTAGAAATGCTTTTACAACATTATTCTGACTTTGAAATGCCCTCATCATTCATTTCCCACCCCTATCTTCTGCCATTGGAGTTGGTTGCACGCCTAACTTAATAATACTCTTTTTTATTTCTTAGTCTTGATATTATCTAGTTGTCTATAGTAAGGTCATGATTTTCAGTAAAAGCTGCCTTCAAAAACATAATATTGTGGCTTTCTGGATGGCACAGTGGTAGAGAATCCATCTGCCAGTGCAGGAGTCTCAAGAGATTTGGGTTCGATCCCTGGGTCAGAAAGATCCTCTGGAGAAGGAAATGGCAACCCACTCCAGTATTCTTGCCTGGGAAATCCCATGGACAGAGGAGCCTGCTGGGCTACAGTCCTTGGGGTCACAAAGAGTCAAACACAACTGAGTAGTGACTGAGCAAGGAACACAGAGATACGTGTATTAATTAATAGGTATCTTATATTTTCTGAACTTCCTTGAGTTCATCCTGTGGCTCTTAGAACTACCAATAGAGTGGAGGTGAGGGATCTCTTAACTAAGTGCAAAAATGAACGACAGACCTTCTGTATTTACAGCCTACCTCCAGGTGTTATGGTTGAATTTTTTTTACTAACCTCTTTACAGAATCCTGGATAAGAAAGATAAACTGGGATAAATATAGGAGCTCCAGGATACTGCGCAGTTAGTTATAGGGTTGTGGTTAAAAAACCAAACCAAAGTTGTTCTGCTGTCCTCAAGCTGTTGGTGTAGATTAAATAGAGCCTGACATTTGCCTAGTGCAGATATCAGAGTCTCTGAAATCACTCACAATGAGAGATCCAGTTAATAATCTAAATACAGTCCTCATAGTTTTATCCCAGCTAGGTTACCACACCTCCTGCATTTCAAGCACAGACCGCCAGGAAAGTCCCTTTACCTGTTTCTTTGCTTTTGTTTTTCTTTGAGATGATAATAGAAATCTGCTTTACAGAGAAGTTTTGAGACATAACGTTGAAATCCCTGAGTGAAAGCTGTGACAGAATGATATTGTATCATATTGCATCCTATTCGGGCTGCTCATCCTGACTCAGGAGTGCTATGTCACCCACTTTCTTAAAGTGACTTCTTGCAGGAATTTAAATGTCGTTTATTCAGATTTCACAAGTGTGTTTGCTGATTGTTTCTAGACAACTCGGGAGATGATGGCTCGTTCTGCTGCTACCCTCATCACACATCCCTTCCACGGTAGGTCTGCAGTGGACAACTGAAATTCGACTCTTTATCTCTCTCTGTATCATGATCTCTCCTGTCTACTTCCATAGGTTGACATGAGAGTTCACTAAAGTGCCTTGCCTGTGTGTTTTTGGTTTGCTTGTTTTGGTTTTTATCCAATTTATCCAGATACCAAAAGTGTCTTTAGGTGGGCAAAACTTTTTTTCAGGGCTATTAAAATTTACCTGGAGGTAGGTTAAAAATCTTTCCTCTGTATTCTTTAGTGATCACTCTGAGATCTATGGTACAATTCATTGGCAGAGAATCCAAGTACTGGTAAGTGTTTCTCTTTTCAAGTCTTCAAGGAGATCTGTTAATGCCAAATACTTTACATGTCTGTGATGCCTTAGAGCTTGCAAAGCAAATGCATATATCTTATATCATTTGACTTACACAGACACACACAACCACTGAAGCCAGAATTCATCCTGACTCCATGTGACTATACCCTTCAGTTCAGTTCAATTCAGTCGCTCAGTCGTGTCCGACTCTTTGCGACCCCATGAATCGCAGCACGCCAGGCCTCCCTGTCCATCACCAACTCCTGGAATTCACTGAGACTCACGTCCATCGAGTCAGTGATGCCATCCAGCCATCTCATCCTCTGTCGTCCCCTTCTCCTCCTGCCTCCAATCCCTCCCAGCATCATAGTCTTTTCCAGTGAGTCAACTCTTCGCATGAGGTGGCCAAAGTACTGGAGTTTCAGCTTCAGCATCATTCCTTCCAAAGAACACTCAGGACTGATCTCCTTTAGAATGGACTGGTTGGATCTCCTTGCAGTCCAAGGGACCCTCAAGAGTCCTCTTCAACACTACAGTTCAAAAGCATCAATTCTTCGGTGCTCAGCCTTCTTCACAGTCCAACTCTCACATCCATACATGACCACAGGAAAAACCATAGCCTTGACTAGACGGACCTTTGTTGGCAAAGTAATGTCTCTGCTTTTGAATATGCTCTCTAGGTTGGTCATAACTTTCCTTCCAAGGAGTAAGCGTCTTTTAATTTCATGGCTGCAATTACCATTTGCAGTGATTTTGGAGCCCCAAAAATAAAGTCTGACACTGTTTCCACTGTTTCCCCATCTATTTCCCATGAAGTGATGGGACCAGATGCCATGATCTTCGTTTTCTGAATGTTGAGCTTTAAGCCAACTTTTTCACTCTCCTCTTTCACTTTCATCAAGAGGCTTTTTAGTTCCTCTTCACTTTCTGCCATAAGGGTATCTTTCACTTTCTGCCATAAGCAGTATCTCCCCTTCTGTTTCTGAATTCATCTGTCTTTGCGGAATGCGGGAGGTAGAAAGGGGAGGTGGGTGGGGGTATAACCTTGTCCAAAGTGGTGGTTGAACCTTGTAATCTGAATGTACTTTACCTTTCTTCCTTCTAAACCTAGTGGACTTTGTGACTCCATAGCAACAATCTATCGGGAAGAGGGCATCCTAGGATTTTTTGCGTGAGTAAATTACTGATTTGTGGATGTGATTTTTGTGTGAGTAGGACACTTTAATGAGAATGAGGACATGACTCCTTGTTTCAGCCTCAGGGAAAATGTACTCTTTTGGTTTATTTCATGTTAAACTCTGTTTTGGCCCCTCTGACTTAAATGCTCTTGTAAGAGATCCCAAACTTTTGCTCTGCACATCTGAAATGGTTGAAAGGAGAGGGTTTTTTTAAGTAATAAATTCATTCCAAGTCTCTACTGTCATAGTAAGTTCTCAGTTGCTATATAGTTGATGAAATGAGGAAAGTTCATTTTGGAAAAATGGAGAGGTATCTAATGGGTGTCTTTCTTATCCTCAGAGTATGTGCTTTGTGTTCATTCCCTTGAATTTACTTTAGAAGAACTTAGGCTACTACCTTAGTTCTGTTAATGACAAAAACTGCATTATTAGCTAAATGGTCCTTTTTGATTTTCAGTGTTTCCACATCGTTGATTTTTTTTTTGAGTATCATAAATATTCTGGGAAATAGACAAGATAGCTATTATTATTCTCATTTTAGAGATTAACAAAAACAAAACTGATGCTCTGGGAAGTTCATTTGCTGATAAGTGGTAGAAGTGGCATTTAATCCTTGGTCTTCAGTCTGAGGTAACCTTTGTCCCGGTGCTCCACACGGCCTCACCTAGCGTACCTAGGCCCTGGAAATGTGTCTTCTGATGCCTCTCACCTGTGTCCACGTTTGGGCCATTTTCACTTTGTCATTTTCTCATCTTTTGCATGGCCAAATTTGTATATCAAGTAGTCTAACAATAATCATAGTTAAGTCTCTTCTCTGAAGTAGGCAAATTATTTGCCTCCCTGATTATAGTTATTAATAGTAAGTTGAGCCATTGGCCATAGCTCAGAGGGATGTAGCCTTTAAAATTCTCATTTTAAAAATGAGAATACAAGTCATTAGAGATTAGCTTCAAGAACAATTGTGTTAATTAGAATGAACTGGTTACGTTCTGATATTCGGTTCCTTTCAGTTCTCTAGAATGTTTTAAAATCTTTATTTGTTTATTTTTTAATTGAAGGATAAATGAATTCTTGTATGACTTATATAAGTAAATATAAATGAGTGAATTACTTTCCAAATGATCACACCTCTTGGCTCTTGTCTTTGTTGCTTCCTCACGCAGGGGCCTTATCCCTCGCCTGCTCGGTGACATCATCTCCTTGTGGCTTTGTAACTCGCTGGCCTACCTCGTCAATACCTACGCTCTGGACAGTGGGGTAGGTTGGGCTCCTGATGAGATGTGCTGGTGCTGACTGCACGGTCCCCGCCTGGCAGCTAGGTTAGCTTTACAGTAAGATGGCAGTTGGTGATATGAGACTCACCATTATATAGCTAAATATTAACGGTCAGATTTTCAGAGGGTAATGGAATGATCTACGCTGCTTACCTCAGAGAGAGGCACCTGGAAAGGGTTTGGCAGGGTGAGCCTAAGCGTCTGCAAGGAGATTGCTTCTTTGTTGATGCCTAATGTTAGAGGACACCATGAAGCAGGACAGTTCTATCGTATATTCAGGGGTTTCATCTAATTGGAAGTGCTCAGGGGACTCTTACATTGGGCTTTCTGGAAACTTCAGCCTGGGCCGGGGGTTTGAGAATCAGCTTTCCCTAAAAGTCATGTTTCTGCAGCCTCAGCAGCTGTAGACCTCTTTGAACCCAAGAGAGTTCCATAGCATGGTGGAAACGAGAACACACCCAGGCCAGAGGTAGGACCAGAAATCCATGTGCTTGGTTACTTGAGTAGAGACTGATCTTCCCCACAGCATCTGGGATACAGCTGGGTGTATACAGAAGGAGTGACTTGGCCCTAAGAGTACCATCAACGTGGTTTCCGGGGGTTGTATTTCTAGGACCCGGGCAAAGATTTCCAGTCTCACTTCCTGGTGCTTTTGAAATCCTGAGGCCATTATATTAGTTCCTGGAAGCCATCCTAGTCTTATATGAACTTGCCTATTAATGTTGAGTCAAGGTGATCATTTTGACCACTGCCTTTTTATGCTCCTAGCCAGTCTTTTATGTTTTCATCCTGTAAATTAATTTTCAGGTTGTCAAAGAACTTGAATTCAAAAATAGACTGTTTTGATACGGGGAGGACAATTAGCCATTAATACCAGCTTAATTTTCTCACTCGTTCTAATAAAGGCTTTCTTCCTGTTATAGGTTTCCACCATGAATGAAATGAAGAGTTATTCCCAAGCTGTCACAGGAGTAAGTTTTTAAACATCCTCTTGGGACTTCCCTGGTGGTCCAGTGGCTAAGACTCTGAGCTCCCAGTGCAGGGGGCCCAGGTTCGATCCCTGGTCGGGGAGCTAGATCCCACATGCTATACAACTAAGACCCAGAGCAGCCAAATAAATAAATAAAATTTAAAATAAATAAATAAACAAATAAACATCCTCTTAACCTTTGAGGAGTAGTTTTGTTTTCTTTGAAATTTGGAATGTGTCATTATTGTTTTTTGGTCAGAGGTAGGAACAACCCAGAGTCCCTGCATCACAGAGGCAGAAATAACAAACTCACGTGGTTTGGTGCTGGTCAACTTCCAGAGGGGTCAGCGGGCGTTTGCCAACACAGATCTGCCCCTGCCCCCTCCTGTGTCCTGCTGGACGAATACTGAAGGCTTCAGTCTCTTTACTTACGTGGAGTCTTGCAGTGGCTGACTTTTGGAGTAGCTTCCATTGTCTTTGGAAAGATGTTTGTGTTCTCTTGTTTTCTTCAGGGCTGTTTTGAAATGCTCATTGTACTTAGTTTTAAATGTTGAAGTTCAGTTGTATGTGAATGAGGCTCAGTCACAGAATAAGAGAAGTCTTCTGACCTTTGGTGAAAAGGTTGCAGGGTAAGGGGAGAAACATCTCCAGACTCCAGAATGTGTACTTTAGTCTTGACCGGGGATACAGAGAAGGCAAAAGCAGTATGGCACATTTGAGCATAGCGGCACTAGGGCTAGGGCTGAGAAGGAGGGACATGAGAGAGGCCAGGCATGACTTAATAACTGAGCTGCTTTTTCCTCCTTACAGTTTTTTGCCAGTATGTTGACCTATCCCTTTGTGCTTGTCTCTAATCTTATGGCTGTCAACAACTGTGGGTAAGTGCCTTGCATTTCTTATCCTAGTAATTGGCTGCCTGTATGCCTGACAGGCAGAGCAGTCCTGGTAGAAATTTGGCAAGGATAAGTACAGGTGATGCTATGAGTAGATTTCCTGATTTTTCCTGTCTGCCCCATGCGCCAGCAGTGCCATCAATTTGTATTATAAGCAGTCTCTTCATAGCCTGTTTTGAAATAGAGAAGGGCACAAATAATATTCCTTAAGTACTTATAAATAGTATGTACTTGTCAGTAGTCTAGGTTTTTTTCTGAAAATAGTGGAATAATGATCACTCTCACATCTTTGCTTTATATTAATCCTTATCCTCTCTTATGAACATTATGAAAAGTATGTTAGGGATTGAATGACAACCTGTACCTGTTTTGCATCAGGGCTTCATGGAAAAAGTGTTTTGAAGTTAGAAAAGTAGAAAATTTGGTTGAAAATGAAAAGTTTCTTGACCTTTCATGTATTGATTGGGAAGGAGGGCCGAGGGTGGGGATGGACACCATTGATTTCCAGATGCCAGGTGACTGCCAGGTTGGACAGAAGTTTTAACCTCGTGATTTAATTCTGTTCCACTAGGGTACCCGTCACAGCACGCCATTAGACATGTCACTGTTTTCAGACAAGGTATCCAGGTGATAGCTATGGAGAGTTGTGAGCAGTTACCATATTGTGTTTGTTCTGTGATTTGCGGATCGGCTGCCGCATTGTAGCCCAGAGCAGGCTTGAAGGATGAGTTAAGTGTGTTGTTGTTATTTGCAGTTTTTTTAGAGAAATGAGTGGCTTCCCTGATGGCTCAGTCGGTAAAGCATCTGCCCATAATGCCGGAGACCTGGGTTTGATCCCTGGGTCGAGAAGATCCCCTAGAGAAGGAAATGGAACCCACTCCAGTATTCTTACCTGGAGAATTCCATGGACAGAGGAGCCTGGTGGACTGTAGTCCATGGGGTCACAAAGAGTCAGGCACCACTAAGTGCCTAACTTTCACTTTCAGAGAAGACGTGGGCGGGAGTTATGCCTGAGTAAGAGCGTGTAGTCACCACAGTTTCACACCGATATCCATTGTTATATTTGGAGTCTTTTGAACACCACATAGTTTTAAATTCCCTTTCTCAGCTCTTTAGTCATATAATTACTGTGTTCTAGAATTTCATTTGTCCACTAATTAAAACCTAGATGTTTTAGAAAATACATAGCTAAAGTTTCTCTTTATGTGTTGATTCAAAACCTAAATGTAAGAAAGTGGGATCTGTTTTGGATGCTCAGTCTTTCCCCTGTGCCAACAGAATTTGTTTCTATAGAACCGCTAAAATTGCTTCTCAGGGAACCTTCCAGGCAGAATATTTTGACCAAGATCTATTGAGCTCTTGAGAGAATGTTTTATAAATATTGACTTCGGTAACTAATCCCTTTTTCTATTTCAGGCTTGCTGGTGGATGCCCTCCCTATGCCCCAATATATTCTTCTTGGATAGATTGCTGGTGCATGCTACAGAAAGAGGTACTTCTCTCTCATTCTCTCTCTCTTCCTCCCTCCCTCTCTCCTTCTCCCCTCTTCATATTTTGTGGGGTTTTTTTGCTTGTTTTCTTAAAAGTCTCTGGGATCCCAGGTTAATTCTTATAGGTTATCCTTTAGTTACCAGTTAAATGTATCCTTTTCAGTGGTCTGTATGTCGCTCTGGCATAGCTGTAAAATATGCTGCTTAGAAATCATCAGGAGAGGTAAAGAAGGAAGAATTCCTGGATGTGATCTGGAACCCGTTTGAGTGGTTACATTCAAATTACAAATAAGGTCTGGGCAGTCAGTTATTCTGGTTATTAAAATGATACCCTCAATTTCAGATTACTTTTTCCAACCTCATCTTCTTGTAACTTGTCAGAATATATTCTGAAATGTATTTTCTAATATATTTAGAGAAGCTGAGCAATAGTTGTTTGTTTACAACATTGTCACAGTGGTGTCAGCAGAACTGCTCTCTTCTGCAGTCACGTTAGTCCATGCGGCGTCCAGATTCCGGTGTATTGTTTGCTTTTGCTATGGGATAGGTCATCTCCAACCAAAAATTCTTGATCAGTCTAGGCAGAGCTTTAATAGGAACCAAAATAATGAGTGGCTGAGCGCTAAATTTAACATGGAATCGCTTAGAGTGGCCATCAGTTGAAAGCTGTTTTTGAGTGGGAAACACTTTGTAGAGGACTGTGGAGGAAGGCCTATGAGGAAGCTCTTTGTTGCACGCTGTTAGAGCGCTGGAGACACTGATGAGAAAGGCCTTTGTTCACGGGGCTCAGGCTTCCCAGCCTGAACTCGGAATGCAGAGGCCTAAGCTGGGGGGCTTTTGCTCAGTGGACCCAACAAGCCCCTCTGTGAACCCAGGCCAGGACACTTTGATGGTTGCCAGACAGACCTAATGTGAACATTCAACTCTGCTATATAAAGAAACCAAACAGAAAATTATTAGGGTATCAGACACTTTACAGTTGAACCTTTAAGTGCTTAAGACAACAGCAAATGTTAATTGATCATTCACTGTATACGAGGCATCATGCTAAGAGTTCTCCATGTTTCAGCTCATGCAACCCTCAAAGTAACCTTGTGAGGAGAGATACTGTACTTTACCGTTCCGCCTCACATATGAAGAAACTGGGACTTTGAACAGTTAAATAATGCCAATTGCATAACCCACAATCACACAGCTTGTATTTGGGAGAGCAGGATCTACGAACAGGCTGTCTCACTTAAGTCTGCTCAATTAAACTCACAACATGACTACTTTAATTATAAGATTTTATAAGTACTCCCTAGAGATCTGACCGTTCGGTTCAAAACAAATAAAAGCTGACATGGGGACTTCCTCAGTGGTCCAGAGGTTGACTCCGCACTTTTACTGCAAGGGGCACGAGCTCCAACCCTGATCAGGGAACTAAGATTCCACATGCGTGCAGCCAAAAAACAAAATACAAATAAAAGCTGGCGCTTGCTACGTGTTAGGACTGTTCACGACACTTGGTATGAGTTAACACACTTGATAGCCCAGCTAACTAGCACATAGCAGAGCCAGAATCTGGACTGGGAACATCTGTCTAAATAAGAAATACTTGCCTTTATCCACGTGTCAAATGGTAGGTAGTTCCACAGAGGCTCAGCTTGCGTCGGAGATGACACGTCGCTGCCCCATAGCGCAGCGACATCTGCACTGTGATGGTGATAGACAGTCTGGTCGTTTTCATCATTTCGTTTCTCAGAAGTACGTCCAGTTGGATGTCTTTGCTGCTTTGGACTAGCTGACCTCATTTTCACACTAGACTTTATTTGTATTTATTTTATTTTTCTTTCAGGGAAATATGAGCCGAGGAAATAGCTTGTTTTTCCGGAAGGTCCCCTTTGGGAAGACTTACTGTTGTGACCTGAGAATGTTGATTTGAAGATGTGGGGCAGGGACAGTGACATTTCTATAGTCCCAGACGCACAGAATTATGGGAGAGAATGTTGATTTCTATACAGTGTGGCGCGCTTTTTTTAATAATCATTTAATCTTGGGAAAATGGAGGTGTTTGGTGTCTGCCTTTTTTGTTCTTTTTCCCAGCACATGATTTACCACTGATACTCCCCCTGAAATGGGACATTTTAACCCCAGGTTATTTTACTTAAGAAGTTGCATTTACCTAAAGGTACCGGCAAGTTGTCATGCAATTTGAGTCTCAATTTAAGGTTTTGTAAAATGAAGAGAGTACAGTCCCATGAAGAAAGAAAATGCAAAAGTTGAGAAAATGAATAAGGCAAATGATACGGGAAGTCATAAACTACCTTTTCTTTGGTAGACCTTAAAACTCAGCAGCATCCACTGGAACCTGCCTCCCAGCATATTCTTCTTAGCACATTCAACTAACCCTGGCTCTCATACCTCACAGAAAGGACAATACACGCCTAACCTACCCTAGAAAATCTGCACGCTGTTATTGCAAAGCAAGAAATTGTGTTGCCAACAACAAGAAAAAAGGACAGTTACAGAGAAAAAGCAGGCTTTGGAAAGGAAGTGTAATGTCTCCTTTTTCGCCCTCACAGAGGCTCTTACTGTCGCATGAAGTGTGAAAAGCAGATACTGGAGCGTTAGCCTTGCCAGTCCCTAAATCACATCATTACACAGTTCCAACTGCATGTAATCTCTTGTTCTTCGGTTTTTGTTTTGTTCGCATTTTGTCCTTGCAGAAGGTGAGCAGTTTGTTTTCCATTCCTCATGACACCCTTGGAAGGTGTACTTGTAACCTCACGTCTGATGGTGCAGACTTACATCCGTAGGGCTCTTAGACTACTGACCAGCTCGCATGTCATACCCTCAGTTAGGCATGTTAACATTCATAGTAGGGGAAAAATCATTTTAGAAGGAAATAAATATCCACTCAAACATAAAGCTCTTATTTTACTCAGGCCTTTTCCAAGCAGGTTAAAATGCTCTTAAAATGAGAAAGCATTTGGTTTTACTTATAATCCACTGGGTTGTTGCCAAATGAGTAAACGCGTCATTTGCTGTTTCTCAGAAGAATTCGCTACTTCCCGTCAAAGCAGCAGCACCCACAGTGTTAGACTGAGCATGCAGGGTCTCCTCTCCTCGCCCCCACACGCCGAGTTTAAGAGTATAGCCTGAAGCTCGTGAGTAGCTTACCTTGAAATGTCTTTGATGTCTCTTTGTCTCAAAAAGCAATGTAAATTTTATATTCAATATTATCTGCATTTGTTTTAATATAAAAATGTTTTGCATTACCTACTTTTTTTTTCCCAAAAAAAAATCTTCAAGTAAAGATGATCTAGGAAACTGCCATGTTTATGACCTGTGGCTTCTGTCTTCACACACGCCTGCCTAGTTGGGGAGCCTGTCTGACTATGAGAACCAGTCTGCCACCAGAGGGCGCCAAGGCTCCGGTTTTGCCTTTGAAAGTTGGGCTGTGGAAAAATTTCACCAAGGCCTGGGATTAGTCAGCACACTGGCCGATCCAGCTCACTGCATCCAGGCTGTCGGTCCCATAAGGGTACTACACCTGTGCTTATTGTTCGGTTGCGTCCAACTCTCTGTGACCCCATGGACTGTAGCCCCCCCAGGCTCCTCTGTCCATGGGATTTTTCAGGCAAGAGGACTACATTTGTGGTCCTCCATGAAATTTTATAAGCCATTAACATACTCAGAAGTTTATTCCGGGGCTGGTAAATGCAGGTATGTAGGTACTTTTAAGAGACACACAAAAAATGAAGTGACTCATAATGTAAATCATGTAAACCCAGATAAGGGTTATCTTGTGTGCTGTACTTGTGAAACTGGTACAGGTGGTTTGGCTTGGCAGGGCTGAGCTAAGTTGCCAGGAAGTATTCCCTCTGGGGAGTGTGCTGGTCACTGAAGCTTGACTGAAGGAGAGAATGTGGAGTTTCCTGGGACTTGGGTGCTTGTAAAAGTACCAGGCTATACAGACAACTTTAGGATGAAAGAAACTTTAAACCTAGTCCTGGATCCCAGCTTCTCATGTTACCTAAACATACTGTAGTTTTGCTGTGATTTCCTCCTCTAGAAACGTCCTCCTTCCCTCTCCCCCTTGAAGTGTTCCCTATATGGTAAAATTCAGTTCTAGGGTCATCTCTTTGTGAAGTCTCTCTTAAGTCCTCTCAGCTGGACAAGATCTTTGCCTTCAAACTCTTCCTCCCCCAAGGCTTGTAATGATATTGCCAACTAAACAGACAGAAGAGAAACTACACCACACACTGAGTTCAGGGCTTACACAGCAATGGCATCGCTTCTCTCTGGTCTGAAAATCTGTGGGAAAAAATTATATTGATCCCTTTAAAACAGGCCCACTGAAACAGCCTCCCTGGGCTTTATGGGAAAAGTGTAGCTGGTGAAGTGAGAGTGCGTGAAGTTGGTCAGTTTAAGGTGCCGTGCGTGGCAGACACGTGGCAAGCGAGGAGAACAATGGTAGTGACTGTACCGCCTGCCATGGAAGCTTGACTTCTCATAATCTTTGGTACAGTAGGTGTCTCCACTTTAGAAATAAAGAAAATGAGACTCAAGTAACTCATTCAGAATTATATAGCTAGTATGTTTCAGAGCCAAGTTCAAACCCGAGTCACATTCCAAGGCATGTTTGCTGCTTCCTAGGAGCAATGAAATGCTGAGAGAAAGTAGCCAGTCAACCGAATGGTAAGGGGTCCATCCATCTGAGGACAGGTGCCCTCCCTTGTAGTCAAATCAGTGGACCAAAGAAAAGAGCCTTCTGCAGGATAGTGTAAAACGGTCTTCAATTAGAAGAGACCTGGTCTTTTGCCTCTGCAGAATGATAAATAGGTGAAGCAACTGAAGATAGAAATGATCACCGTTACTTTTCTAGGCTATTGGGATTTATACAGATGGAACACTTACTGTATGGGAAGGCTTTATTCCTATGAGCACATCAGTCCAGTACATCTACTCCCCATTTGAAGGCTAACAGTTTTTGAAAGTGATTTATTTACATGTCAGCTCCTCACTGGATTCTTTTTTTTTTTTTGCCTTGGCTCATGGGATCTTAGTTCTGTAACTAGAAATGAAACCTGGACTCTCAGCAGTGAAAGCATGGACTCATAACCACCGGACCACCAAGGAGTTCCCTCCGTGGATTCTTCTGAAACATACTTGCCTATTGGATGGGTTCATTCCTGCTGCCTCCCTAGGTGCCATAGTAATTTGTATCTTTGGACTTTTGGGTGGTTTTTTTTTGTTTTGTTTTCTTTTAGTTTCAGTGGAGCCATGCAGCTCTGGGATCTTAGTTCCCCAACCAAGGATCAAACCTGCGCCCTTGGCAGTGAGAGCACAGAGTTCTGATCACTGGGCTGCTAGAGAATTGCTCTGGAGTTTGTTTTTGAAAGTAGACAAAGATGGGTGTCTCACTCCTCTAGAGAGATTTTTTTTTTTTTTAGGGTTAAGGATGTCATATGTGACATCTCATTTTTTCTCCCTCTCTTGATCCCTCATTTTATTGTCTCATCAGACTTGAGAGAATTAGAGTCTTGAACTCTGATTTTTGTCCTAGAGAGAAAGTTTCAAATGAAAGATCCTTTTGCCACCAGTGCCCCCCCAGCCCAAAAAAAAGAAATCTTTGCAGAAGAATATCTTGGCTAGTAGCAGCAATTAGTTTTCTAAAGCAACTGTTTCCCTTCCAACCAACTTTGTCCATATGAGTCAGCTTCCTCCTCTGTTCACTGCCTTCCCACGCTGTCTTGGGGAGGCAGGTCTTCCAAACACATTGTCATGAGAGGAAATGTTGAAAAGCCCTTTTGCCTTGGTCTCATAAGTGGATTCCTCTGCAGCCGGGGCCCCAGTCTCCTGTCTGGGATCAATTAGTCAAATTTTGTATTAAAAACCACAGTTGTTCTGGAACCAACTTACTACCACCCCAAAAAAGCATGTTTCCAAGTAGATTCAGATTAGTACCACACACCAAAAATGGCTGAAGACAGTGCTTTGGAAAAGGGGGAGAAAGAAAAATGTGACCTGGAAGAGTTTTTGAAGACGCACCAACTACCCGAGGGAGAGTAAGTAAGGAAATAAACCCGCCCCATGCAAAATCCAAGAAGCCGCCTGGGGTGAGAGAACCTTTTCTAGCACTAATTTTTGCCTCCCTCGGGCAGCCAGAAGAATGGACTGTTCCCTGGTAATGCCACATTTCCACGGAAAAATCTATTAGGCTTTGCAGTTTTTATTTCCAAACTGAGTAGTACGAAGAGCTAGAGGTGAGATAAGGACAAGAAGCAGAAGTGTGCCTACTGACTTTCCATCCTGTCTGCAGCCCTGCCTTGCTGGCACCCCAAAGACTGGTGAGTGTCCTCTGGCTGGAAGCGAAAAAGGAGGTGAAAATGCAACGACAGCCGCGCCTCACGTCAGACAGCTCCCCACCTCCTGCAGTCCAGCATCTCACACCCTTGCTCCCGAGGGGACCGCACTTAGAGTTTATACACAACCCTCAGCCACTCAGCGCGAGAAGCCCTGCCACGGGGGCAGTGGGGAGGTACTGCATCTCCATGGCCCCTGGGCCTGCCTGTGCACTGAGGAAAGGACGGAGTCTGACGAGAGCATCAGAACTAAGGAAGTGGGGAGGATTAAATAGAACCATGTGTGAAAAACCAAGGCCTGGGAGTGCCCTGCCAGTCCAGTGGTTAAAACTCCACGCTTCCAGTGCAGGGAACATGGGTTTGATCCCTGGTTGGGGAACTAAGGCCCCACCCTGCATTTTTTTTCTTTGAGGCCAAAGAAAAAAAAGCAAACCCTGGTATACTTGCAGTGATGCCTGTTGGACAGGCAGAATGTGCCAGAAGTTGAAACCAAGCTCCCTGGGATCCACAAGAGGAAAAGCTCACATACAGTTGGGGGGACTCCGGGAAGACTTCATGGAGGAATGGACTTTGAGCTAGTTCTCTAAGGGCAGGTTGGCAGGAGGGGAGCAATTCCCACCTCTGTCACTTAGCAGCCCTGTGACCTGGGACTAGTTATTTAATTGTATTAAGGTTCAGGCTCTTCATCTCTAAAATGAGGGTAATACTCCTCTTGCTGCTAAGTCGCTTCAGTCGTGTCCGACTCTGTGTGACCCTGTAGACGGCAGCCCACCAGGCTCCCCCGTCCCTGGGATTCTCCAGGCAAGAACACTGGAGTGGGTTGCCATTTCCATCTCCAATGCATGAAAGTGAAAAGTCAAAGTGAAGTCGCTCAGTCGTGTCCGACTCTTAGCGACCCCATGGACTGCAGCCCACCAGGCTCCTCCGTCCATGGGATTTTCCAGGCAAGAGTACTGGAGTGGGTGCCATTGCATTCTCCGAATACTCCTCTTACGGGAGCATAAACTTGAGTCCAGTGTCACAGTAACTGGAATGTGGTCGCTGTCGTGGTTATTTAAGAACTAGAAGGTAAGGTGACACTGTACCAGTGCAGATGACGCGGGCAAAGTCACAGAACTAGTGAAGGTGGCAGGCTGAGGGAAAGTGGAATTGCATCTCCACTGACAGTCCTCACATTTCTTCAGCGCTGTTTTTCTGCACTATTGCAAGCACCCAGGACAGTCCCTAACACACAGTCCTCAATAAATGCTTACTCAGGATCTTCAGATTCAGTGACGTCTCAGCCCACCTCCCCGAGCCTGCGCTGCTGCTCGAGTTCTCACACTTTATTCCGCACTTGCGGATCACCCTGTTTCCCAGGCTGAAAGCCCAGAGATGACCCCGAGTCCTGTCTACCCCTCCCTCTTCTCAGAAGTCGGGGCTGGACTCTCAGGTGCCTCTTGAGTTTGTCGTCCTCCCTTTGTCCCCACCGCCTCGGTGCGTCATCTCTGCTCAGCTGTCGTGGCGGCCTTCGATCTTGTCTTCCCGCCACCAGCGCAGGACGGGGCAGTAAAGCAGGGGCTCTGTGGCGGGATCCAGTTACGGAGGATGGCTGCCCCTTTCCTCTGCCGGCGCAGGCTTTTGGCAAGGGACAAATCACTTTCTGATGTAAGTTTCCTGAGACATCCTGCCCCAGAATCTGTAAATTCATGCACCTGACCCACGTCAGGCAGGCGATTCTCCAGCCTCCTCTGCTCTGCGCATCTGTACCTGCTCCCAGCTGCTCTTTGTATCTGTTCTCTTCCGCTGGAGTCTTCCGCAGGAGGAGCAAAGCCAGGAGACAAGGATATTTATAAATAGAAAGTGGGTGTAGAATTCTGCGGTGGCAAATGTTTTTTAAAAAGGCTAATTCCATCTCCTCCACCATTTGAGCTTTCAAATTCCTGTCCACCTCCTCATCTTTCATCTTTTCCCAAAACTTTCTGCACTGTCCTTGGTCAAGGCCATGATCAACTTGGAAACCATGGTGGTTAAGAGGTGTCGCCTGGAAAGAGGTGCCCCTATAGACAACCATACAGAGTAAAAGCTGTCAAGATAGTATAAGGTGGTGGAGGTGGTTTAGTCACTAAGTTGGGTTCAACTCTTCTGTGAATCCATGGATTGTAGCCCACCAGGCTCTTCTGTCCGTGGAATTCTCCAGGCAAGAATACTGGAGTGGGTTGCCATTTCCTACTCCAGGGGATCTTCCCAACATAGGGTTTGAACCTGTGTCTCCTGCATTGGCAGGTAGGTTCTTTACCACTGAGGGAAGCCATCAGGGAAGCCCTATTTACCACCTAATAATAGAGCATTAATTGGTGGCCTACTACATCATCTGCTGATGTATCCATTAGCTTCAACCCATAAAACAGCCATATAAACAAAAAACAATCCCATTTTATTGATAGAAAAGTGAAGTTCAGGTTTAACCGATTTGCCCAAGACTGATGAATGACAAAACCAGGATCCAGATCTGGGCCTGCGAACCTGGAGAATTTCTAATATGTCATGCACATATACTGAGTTCTATTTTTCTACATAAAAATAAGGAAACCGATTTAAACAAGGAGGTAAAAATGAAATGATGAGAGAGAACTTGTGATTTTATAACCATGTAGAGAGATATATATATATATATATATATCATTGTATATCATGGTTGCATACTCAAGCCCAACAAACTGGCTTAATTAAGAGATGGGATTTAGATACTTCCCCGGCAGTCCAGTGGTTAAGATGCCTCGAGTCCAATGCAAGGAGTGCAGTTTCAGTCTTTGGTCAGGGAACTAAGATCCCACACAGCTCACAGTGCAGCCAAAAAAAAGGAAAGAAATTTATTGGCTCAAGCAACAAAAATGGCCAGGTTAACCTGTTGATGCAAACAAAGGCCTCAGGACTCCCACAGGCCACATCCCTCCAGCCCACCTCAGCCTGGTTTCCCTGACTCCACTAGGCAACTAGATGATAAATAGCAGCTTCACTCACGTGCTCATAGAGCTTGTAATTTCAGAATAAAAATCTCTTAGGGAAGTTCCATCTGTAAACCGTTCCATTCAGTATGTCTCAGGGATGGAGTACTCTACTGGCCAGAGCTGAGTCAGCCTCACTGAATGCATAAGGAGTCGGCCCTTCGTATCTGCAGATTCAAGGGTCTAAGGGTCACAGGGGCCTGGCTCGTCACAGGAAGGTTCACCAGGCACAGACATACACTGCAGGGTGTCCGGAAGACCCAGCTCGGCCAAAAAGGGGAAGGCAGCAGCACAGTCCACCAAGAACGTACGCTGTGAAAACCAGGAGCCTGAGGTCAGCACAGGGGTTGATGGGTACCGAAAACTTATGCACAGGGGTATGTGTGTGTGTGTGTGTGAGTGTATAGTTACTCAGTCACCCCATCAACTCCGTAATATCCCCATTTTTCAAGTGAGAAAAAATGGAAACTCAGAGATACAATTTGCTGGGAAGGGACAGAGCTAGAATTCAGATCTGGATAAGCTTGACTCCGAATCCTGCGTGTTTTCCATGCAGAATGCCAGCCCCGGAGAAGCCTCTAGGTGAGACTGACAGGTGAGCGCTTGGAGCTACCAGCCCTCAGGAGTCCACTTACGCCTGCCCAGCCCCAGGATGGGGGCTGGCAGCCACAGTCCCGCACAGCTCCCTGCTGAGCCGCCCTTGACGAGCATCAGCAACCAGTGCCTCTCCCAGTGGGAGGACGCTCCTACCGGGGAGCGGCTCTGCCAGCCTGATCTCTGACCGTGGGAGAGAACTGCCTGGTGCTGTCGGTGACACGGGGTCCACAGACAGGTGAAGGAAGAAGGAGAGGCGTGTCGGCTGTGGGATGACTGGGCGAGACAATGAATAATAGAGTCCTAGGGAAATAAACGAGAGAAAACTTACGATCTCACGTTCAGAGATTTAAATGGGAATGTGGCACCAGAGAGAGAGGAGGCTCTGAAACAGAAAATGAGGACAGCCTATCTTCTCTGATGGCTCAGATGATAAAGAATCTGCCGGCAATGCAGGAGATCCAGGTTTAGTCCCTGGGGTGGGGAAGATCCCCTGGAGGAGGGCATGGCCACCCACTCCAGTATTCTTGCCTGGAGAATCCCATGGACAGAGGAGCTTGGCAGGCTCCAGTCCGTGGAGTTGAAAAGAGTCGGACACAACTGAATGACTAACACTTTGATCTGCAGAAAATCCTCGGACAGGAAAAGGGGGAAACCCAAAGAAACCAGCAGAGCTGTGCAGAGAGCTCCCTGACAGGCTCACAAATCCAAAGGCAGGTGTAAGAGGAGGAAGGTTGAAGTCCTGGATAAGCTGAGACTTGAAAGAGTTCAGATAGTAAAAGATGTTCTTGGTTACATTCGGAGAAGGTGTGGATGACATGTCAGGTTAGCAGTTATTGGAAAGCAGGATACTCAACCCCGATTTTCTTCACTCTTCATAGAAGAAGAGCATTTCTAAACTGGAGTGAGGCAAGAAAATGTGGGATAGAGGAAACTGAAACTCCAGAGAAAAGACAGTAAGTAAACCCAGGCACCCATTTAAATAAGTTGCAAGCCTTTCCTGGTGGTCCAGTGGCTTGGACTTCGCACTCCCAATGCAGGGGGCACAGGTTCAATTCCCTGTTCAGGGAACTAAGATCCCACATACTTCGTGGTGCAGCCAAAAATAATAAAATGAGTTGCAAATCCCAAGGTGTTAAACTTTGCAGAGAAGATCCTGGAGCCCTTGCCAGTGTACGTGAGAAAGCCGTGCAGAAAGGAAAGGGCCCCCAGTGCCTGATGGCTGTGAATGTCCTGGTGTTACAAAAGAGGAAAAGGTAGATTCTGGAAACTCTAGGTGGGTACGCTTCAGGTGAATCCCCAAACTTATTCTAGAATATAATGAACTGGGTTTATATAATTAAATTGGGTTTGAGAACACCTAGAAAAAGAAAGTGGCAGAAAGTGAAGAGGAACTAAAGAGCCTCTTGATGAAGATGAAAAAGAGTGAAAAAGCTGGCTTAAAACTCAACATTCAAAAAACTAAGATCATGGCATCCAGACCCATCACTTCATGACAAATGGGGAAAAAATGGAAACAGTGACAGACTATTTCCTTGGGGTCCAAAATCACTGCAGACTGGTGACTGCAGCCATGAAATTAAAAGACGCTCCTTGGAAGAAAACCTATGACAAACCTAGACATATATTAAAAAGCAGAGACATCACTTTGCTGACAAAGGTCCTTAAGAGTCAAAGCTATGGTTTTTCCAGTAGTCATGTATGGATATGAGAGTTGGACCATAAAGAAGACTGAGCACCAGAGAATTGAATTGTGGGTTGTGGTTCTGGAGAAGACTCTCGAGAGTCCCTTGGACTGCAAGGAGATCAAACCAGTCAGTCCTAAAGGAAATCAACCCTGAATGTTCATTGGAAGGATTGATGCTGAAGTTGAAGCTCCAATACTTTGGCCTCCTGATGTGAAGAGCTGACTCATTGGAAAAGACCCTAATGCTGGGAAAGACTGAAGGCAAAAGGAGAAGAGGGTAGCAGAGGATGACATGGTTAGATGGCATCACTGACTCAATGGACATGAGTTTGAGCAATCTCTGGGAGATAGTGGAGGACAAAAAAGCCTGACTTGCTATAGTCCATGGGGTCCTAAAGAGTCGGACACGACTTAGTGACTGAACGACAAGAAATGAAAAGAATTGGTACCTTCACTAAAAACAAGATATTACCAACAGAAATCCAGTTTGTTATTATTTATTTGGAAAGCCACTAGGAATATTTCCTTGGACATATTGTACCCTGTTTCCAGTTAGACATCAAATGTCTTTCAGTCGAGACAACCAGGAAAGCAGTGGCTACTCCTAGATCGCCCATCCGGTGGGCTTCTAGCCCATCTAACCCCTGTGCTGCTCCCTCAGGTTGCTTATTCAAGGGATGCAAATCCGAGGAGAAGCCTTAAAGTTCATGCTTCTGGATTCTGCATTTGGTCAGCTCAGTGGTTAATCGTGTCTGTCACACTGGAAATGCAGATGGCACCACTATGGGGAGGAAAAGCTAATACTTGGATGTCAGAATCAAGACCCTAAAATATCTTAAAACAGTGGGCTGAAACTAACCGGGTGAATTTGAAAGAAGTGAAAAGACGTGCGTTTTTATGTATTTTTAAAAACTCAGCTGCGCTAGCTAAGGATGAAGGCAGTTTGGCTTGATGGTACATATGAAAAAGGCTGAGGGCTTTCAGCTGACTCAGGTTGAATAGGAGCCAGCAGGAACCCAGCAGCTGCTTAAAAGATACTGATTCTCCCTGCCTTTTTAAATTTTAGGTACAAAAGGGTGGAACAGTGAAAAGTATGTCTTTCTCCCATAACCATTCCTCTTGCCTGGAGGCAACTGCTATTAATGGTTTCTAGAAGATTCTCTCAGAGGTATTTTATGCACAAAAAAAGCAAATGCATACTTAAAAAAAAAAGGAAATGGTAGTATACTGTACACTCTTTATTTCCTTAAAACAATATTTATTTCATAATTCATTAACCTGTTTGATTCATTACTCAAAGATACAGACCCAATGTATACTCAGAAATGGTCATAAAGATCTCTCTCACCTAATAAACTATTACTTTATACATTAGAATTACCAAAAAAGTTATTATAATAACTAACAGTATAGCTATAACACTTGCAGCATGGAGACCTGAACTTAAAGCAATTCTCAACTAAGTCTTGAATACAAAATGCATAGGATTTAACAGATTTTTCCAATATATTGCAATGGGTTGGTCCTAAACTCTTCTTGTTGTTTAAGTGGAAACTCAGGGGAACTCTTTCAGGAAAGCATCAGTGGAAAAATGGAATTCTGGATTAAAAAAAAGTTTTAGGAAATTTGAGTCACAGGAGAAAAGAGGTCATCCTATTGGGAAAGCAAAGGAGGTACAATTATTTCCTTCCATGAAACTGTCCTCTCCATTTATAACAAGGTATGACTTTGAGGGCCAAGTACAGCCGGAGCAGACTTATGGAAAAAGAAGCCTGATGAGTAGTCTAGCCTGTACTGGAGTTCAGATTTTACACGACAGCAACAAAATAAAATTTTCAAACAATACACATGAGGATTTTGGAGCAAAAGACTTAACCAGCATTCATTCAACAAATATTTAATATGGAAGTCATATTCTAGAGTGTATAGATGAAAGATATGTTAGAAATGATAAATGCCACAAATAAACAGAAAATAGCAAGTTGTTTGCTTTATTTTATTTTTTTTAGGGTTGATGCGATTAGGACTGGGTTATAGACAGTTGTTAGGAAATATTGTCTCATTTGGTGATATTCAAGCTAAGACATAAAGGAGATGCAAGACTCATGTAGAAAGCCAAAAACAAAAAGCCAGCCAAGAGTTGAACAATAATGTTTTAGACAGGGGAGCGAATGTGAGGGAGAGAAACGGCACATGCAGAACGCAGCTGCTATAATCCATGACTTGTGGAGGCGATGCACAAAGCATCTTTAAAGACCAGATGACCACAGCTTGGCCAAACTATTTCAGCTACATACCGATTGCCTCAAAACAAACGTATACCTTGTTTTTTCCACTTACCAGTAAATCTTAGAGATTATTTCATATCAGTATGCAAAATGAGTCCTCATTCTTCTATAAACAGAGTTATTAGTATTCTGTGTCTCAGAATTTATTGGATGGGTCCTCTATTGTTATTGCAAACAATGCTGCAGTGAATAACATGTCATTTCAGATGTGGGTATATATCAGAGTAACAGCTTTTCAGGAAGTAGAATCAAAGAGTTGAAGGGCATGCATACTTTAAACTTTGGTAGATAATGTCCAGTTATCCAGCAGTACTGGTTGACCATCCCACTAAAAGGGTATGAATGTTTCTCTGCCTCCTCACCAACAGAATATGTTATGAACCTATTGATCTTAGATAACGTGAGAGGTAAAAAAAGGATGGCATCTTATTCTGAGTTACTTGTATTTTCTTTTTTATTAACTGTTTATACCCTTTACCCACTTTCCTACTGAGTCGTCTTTTCTTAGAGCTCTTATATATTAAAGAAATTTGCTCTTTGTGCTATGAATTACAAATATATTTTCCAGTTTGTAGTTTGTCTTGACTTTGCTTCTGGCAGTTTGCTATGTTAATATGTTTTCCTTTTAAGCTGTAGTAAAAAGCTTAAATTTTTTTTAATGAATTCTGGATTTTATGTCATACTTCAAACTTGACTGAGCATGCACACATGTATGTATATATGATGTATGGATCCAACTTAGAGCTTTCTAGGTGGCTACCTAGTCATTGCCCTACAGTTTATTAAATCACGTGTTTTCTCTAAACTCCCACTTTTATAATATGTATTTGTCTTCCAATACATATACATATGTATTTATAATATATATGTATAATATATATAATATATAATATAAATATGTATTTATAATATGTATTCCAATATTTATTTGGAAAATTTAAAAGAAATTAAAGTTTTTCTTGATATTTTAAATTACTTTTCAAATGAAAGGACTAAATATTCATTGTAGAAAATTTGGGAGATAGAAAACATTTTACAGAGTAAAATGTCCCTGAACCCACCATAAATAACTAACTGTTTTGGTGTTCATCCAGTCAATTGCTGCATAGTTATATTCTCTACCTAATTGATGACACTATGTAAGTACCCACCCCCCAATTTTCCAGCCCCCAAAGGTAGTGTGATCTCAGTGCCCAAAGTGGAACCAGTCATCGTCTGACCCAGGCTGAACTCTTCCCTCCCTGTCCTCCCAGATGCCAGCGAAAGAGGCGGAGTAAACGCTTTTGACTCTTCCAGTTTCTTTACTTGTCCCTCACCTTCTAGTCACCAGGTCCTCCGTGTTTTCCCTCCAGAGACTCACAAGCCCTAAATTATGAAGTCTGCTCAGTGTACATCCACAGAAACCAAGACCCGGGGAGAGGAAATAACTTGTAAAAGTTGGAGTGTTTTTAACCTCAAGAAACAGAGAACTCTACTCAAAATGGCTCCAACGTCTTCCACAGTGAGAGGGCCCTCGGGAGGGTGTGGAGTGACCTGTGCCTCCAATCCCCTCTGCCAGCGTGGGCCAAGAAGGACCTGAAACAGCAGCTCAGATGACGAGTCTGGGTTCGCGGGGAAACTCAGTCACTGTACTGCCTCTTCAGTCCAACTGTGACACGTTCTAGTTCCCCCAGCCTTCCAACTATCTAAGGCTGTGCAGTAACTCAAAAGTTTCTGGTTTAAAACAGTCAGTTCTTTAAAACAGAACCCTAGTGGATCTGGAAGTGCACTGGGTCAGCCGGGTGGGTCCCGCTTGGAGTTCTTTCGCAGTTGCCATCAGACAGTACCTGCGCCCCGAGTCATCTTGGAGGCTTCCGGAGTCGTACCGCAAACAGCGGATGCTGGAACCTCAGCTGGGGTCAGGCCCAGCTTCACAGGGTGCCTTATACCACTGCACAGAGTCCCACATGTGGCCTCTATGCTTGGTGTAAGGCGGTTCTCACCTCCTCAATTCTTAATTTTTGAACAAAAAGCCCTGTCTTTCCATTTTGCCCTGGACCCTGCAAATTAGATAACTGGTCCTGCCTCAGGCTGTTGGCCACCACATCTACACACAGCCTTTCCATGCAGCCTGGGCTTTCTCACATCATGATGGCTGGATTCTAAGTGTGAATTTCAAGAGAGCGAGCACCAGAGAGAAGCAGCATCACCTTTCACAGGTGAGCCCAAGTCCTCCTCTTGGAGGGTAGTGGCATGGTCCCAGTGCAAGAAGGGCAGGGTGGGAGTCACAGCTGTCTTTGGAAAATGCAATTTGCCATGTCTAGTCAAGAGCAGGCCTCGACCTCCCCATCTGCAGAAGGACCTAGGGATCTGCTTCTGGGAAAAGGGCCAACGGAGAGTTAGGAACTTGCTCCTCACAGCCACTCCCAAATTCCCCCATTCCCGGCTGTTTACCAAGTGCTCAGAGGGATTGGAACCAGGCGCCATGGGGCCAGGAGCCCAGCCCAGGCCCTCTGAATGTCTGCTCCCCCCGGAAGGCTGAAATCTCCCAGGGAGGCAGGGACTCAGCGCCCTGACATCTGTTTCTCCTGCCAGCTTCTCTGCTTGGCTAATGATCCCTCCCCTTTCGTTTCTCCCTGGGGCTTGTTGTTGCCTTTCTCATTAGCTTCCCCTCAACTCCCAGCAAGGTCCCTCGACTCTGAGCTCTGCTAATTCCCCTGTAATCCATCGGCAAACCAAGAAGCTAATTAAATTCTGAGCTTGTGTGCCTGTGTGCCCTCTGTCTCTGCAACTCTTCTCAGTCTCTCTTCCATCTGTTTCTTCCCTTTTCTTTTCTTTTCTTACTAACCCTGTATAGTTCAGATTGGACACTTTGATTAGATTCTTATAGATCTCCCTGCCTCCTTCTGTCTCCTGCCTTTCACTCTGTGGCTGGAATAATCTTAAAATACTGCTCTGGGCACTCTTCCCTCCTGCTGCAGGTTGAACCGAGCTCCTTAGCTCAGCATTTAAGCCCCATACACCTTATCTGCCGCGTCTCCTTCACGAACCCTTCCCCCTTCAACTAGCCACACACTGGCGCATGTATGCTACCTCCATGCCTTTGCTCAAACTTTTAACTTAAACTGGATCCCACTCCCTTACTCCT
This sequence comes from Bos grunniens, assembly GCF_055505025.1. Lineage (NCBI taxonomy): Eukaryota > Metazoa > Chordata > Mammalia > Artiodactyla > Bovidae > Bos > Bos grunniens. The sequence continues at coordinate 77,967,114 of NC_141179.1, read as the reverse complement.
CTATCAGCACTATGTAAAATCCTCACCATCATTTAGAAATAACTTCTGTGACACCGCCCTGATTCCCCCAGGAGGAATTTCTGCACCTCTCTCCTGGTGCTGATCTCTTTTTACCTATTGTGGTTCTTTACACCCAAATCCTGCCGCTCTCCCTAAATGATCAGCTCCTTGAGAGCAGAATCTCTACATCCTATTCATCTCAGCTTCCTCCTGAGTACCCTATTTGACACTGTTTCAGAAAATTTCATTGTTGTCTCCTGGCCCAGCGTGGCAACTGGAGCTCCAGCCTTCATGCATACGTTCCAGGAAAAGGGAAGAGGGAGGGCAAAAAGAGTGGGCCTAGTCAGTCCCTTTAAACCACTTTCTCTCCTAATAATTTTTGTTGTTGTTTTGGCCAAGCCATAAGGCATGGGGGATCTTCGTTCCCCCACTGGGTATCGAATCCATACCCCCTCGCAACGGAAGCTCACAGTCTTAACCACTGGACCACCAGGGAAGCCCTTCCTGATAATTTCTGCTTACATCTCACTGACAAGGCCTAGCTGCAGGAGCCACTGGGTACGTTGCCTCCCTTCAAACTCGAGGGCTCATTCCTCATTGTACAGATGAAAAAGTAAGGCCCAGAGAGGATCAAAGAATTAGGCTACAGAGGATAGTGGTCAAGGACTGGGTTTTGAAGCTAGATCGACCTGAGTTTGAATCCTCTCTGTGCATTAACTTTTTTACTCTTCCTTTGTAAAATTGGGTTCGTGACATCTACTTCAGAGGATGTTAAGAAATTAAATAAGGGCACTTCGCCGGCAATCCAGTGGTTAAGACTCTGTGCTTCCATCGCAGGGGATGGGTTTCATTCCTGGTTGGGGAACTAAGATCCCACATCCCTCACAGCACAGCCATAAATAAATAGGAATTAAATAAGACAATGGGTGAAATGAAAAAGCACGTAACACAGTTATGGTTCATTGTCTATTTGAGATCCCCCAAAAGTTGACCCTGAGAGATTTGGATACAAGTAGTTTATTTAGGGGAGAAGGCAATGGCAGCCCACTCCAGTACTCTTGCCTGGAAAATCCCATAGATGGAGGAGCCTGGTATGCTGCAGTCCATGGGGTCGCTAGGAGTCGGACACGACTGAGCGACTTCACATGCACTTTTCACTTTCATGCATTGGAGAAGGAAATGGCAACCCACTCCAGTGTTCTTGCCTGGAGAATCCCAGAGACGGGGGAGCCTGGTGGGCTGCCATCTATGGGGTTGCACAGAGTCGGACACGACTGAAGTGACTTAGCAGCAGCAGTTTATTTACGAGGTGATCCCACAGCAGGGTGCGCAAGTGGGAAAGTGAGGCAAGAGAGGAAAGCAAGCCAAGCCCACAGGGGTAAGCAGGGTTTCCCCGTGGTTTTGGTCCATTCTGCTGGAGTCAGACTGGAACACGCCTGGGAACTGAGGATTGTCCTGCTTTCAGGGGGACTGAAAGCTAGAGGATTTATTCACTAACTCTGGACCCTCCTTGTTGAGCGTTACCCTGGAGGTGTTAATTTTCCACTTGCAGCCTGCCCCACCCTTGCCTCCATAGCTGGGAATGCCTCAGGAGAGACACAGCAAGCTCAGGAGCTGCCGGCAGGTGACCTCCACGTAGACCTGGGGGCTTGAGAGGGGGCGCCGGTAGCATGTGCAACACACAGTGAAAGGAGCTTGCTATAAAAATTAATACTGTTGCTCCAACTTGTTCCAGGACAGAGCTGGAGCAGGCAGGAACTACAGCTGAGCCCTGGAGCTGTTTGCTCTGAACCCTGCTGCCCCCTCCGGGGCGCCCCCACCCCCAGAAGCCCGCTAGCACATGGCACCCTCCTCCTCAGTATCTCCTTGCCAGTGGCCCGATCCCATCCCTTGACGCAAACCCTGCTGCCATCTGCCTCAGCCGCCTGTCTCCACCCCGCACCCTGACTGCTCTGGTTGAACGTTTTGGGGGACCCAGGGAGTGTCAAATGGCTTTCAGCCTGAGACAGAGCCCCACTGGGCTTAACTGTTCTGCCTCTAGAGTCCTGCCTTCTTCCCAGTCCTCTATCGGAATCACCTTCAAAGCGCACCTTCATGATGGCAACCTCAACCTCCTGGTTCAAAAGAGGCACTGATGCCCTAAGAAGGGTTGTGGCTGCCCCAGATCGGCTTCCGGTCTTCCCCAGCCCGCCTAAGCCTCTTCCCACACCCCTCCTCGACCTTTACAGGCTGGTGAGGAGACAAAGGATGGTCTGGAAGGGCTAGACAGGGGCTTCATCCTGTGTTCCCCCGAATACCCCGTGCCCAGCCAGAAATGCCTCCATCCATTCCTTTCTGTTCAGGTACATATCCATTCACTTCATCTTTCCCTCAACACCTGAAGAATATTTAATGAGTTCATCACTGTCAACACCTTCATGAGGACTAACCCATGTTAGATTAACTGGGTCGTGTAGGTTCTGAGAGTTGCAGGAGAGCTCCAGAGCGCAGGGGGTCACAGAGGGGCTGGGGCAGAGCCAGGACTAGAACTTGGGCCTCCTGAGTCCGAGGGCTCCTGCTTCTGGCAGCTGGGAGTGGGGCTCTTCACGACCATCCATTCAGCCAGTGCGTGCCCAGCACAGCCTTCAGGAGAGGACTGCAGCCTCCCGGAGGTGGGGTCAGAGTCCAGGGTGGAAGCTGTGGAAGGGCCCCGGTGAATGCCGCGGTGGGACGGCAGTTGCTCCCAGCCCGGGGGTCCTGCTGGGTCCTGCCCACCGGGCCCAGCTAGGCCGGGTGTCAGTGTCCCTCTGCACACAGGCCCCTTGAGGCCTCCCCATCGCCTTTCTCAACCCCTTCCCTCCTTGCAGATGCTGTGAACGCAGCCTTCCCGCCACAAGGCAATTCTGCAAGGACACCCCTCCTGCGTCACCCCCCCCTCCCCGGGGACGCCCCCCAGGCTGACCCTCTGATGCCTGGGAGTTTGGTCTTCCTCCTTCCTTCCTAACCAACCATGGCCTTTTCCGATTTGGAGGGGAGGAAGAAAACGCGGTCACTGTAAGCCCCTCCTTTCCTGGCAGCACTGACCCATTTATCCTCCTCTTCTCGAAGACCCTCTCCCCTCCCTTGAGCCTGGACATCTGTCCCCACCGAACTCGCTCTCCCCTTCCGCTGCCCTTGCAGCCCCGAGGCTAGTCCAGTCTCCGCGCCCCGCTCCAGCCCCCTCTCCTCCAACCAGGGAGGAGGCTGGGTCTCTAGACAGGCCCGAGCCACCCCGGGACTGGGGGCGGGGGTGGGGGTGGGGGAATCGGCCTCTGCCTCAGTTTCCCCATCTGCTAACTTGGATTCCTGATGCCCGCTCTGCAAACCCAGAGGCTGAAGCCCGAGGGAGGTCACGGAGGAGGACGAGGCCGGCGCTCGCGCGGCCCGCGCGGGGGGCCTCTGTGCGGTGCCCCTGGGCCCCGGCGCTCGGCGCGCCCCTCCCTCTCTCCCCCTGCCCGCCTCTCCCCGCGCGGGCCCGGCGGCTCGCTCTTCAGCAGTCCTCTTTCCCTCGCCGCCCCGCGCCCACCCACCCCGGGGTCCCCGCGCCCCGCCCGCCCCCGGCGCCGCCGCCCGCGCCAGGCCCGGCCCCGCCGCAGCGCGGGCGGCCAGTGCGCAGCCCGGCGCCCGCCCGCAGCCCGGAGCCGGATCGCGGGCGCGGAGCGAACCCGACCGACCGCCGCCCCCAGCCAGGTGAGGGCTGCTCTGGGGCGCGGGGAGCCAGGCTTTCTCCTTGACGGGAAGCGGGGGCCGGGAATTGAATCCTTTTCTTTTTTTTCCCCCTGAAAGGAGGATCTGGGAGCTTCTTCCATGAAAGAGGCTCAAGGGCTTTTCATCCTAAAGGATGGATGAAGGAGGGTCTGGGGGAGAGAGGGTCTAAGGTACCATTTTCTGAGGGATTTTTTTTCCTTTTTTTAATGAGAAAGGATTAATTGGCTTCTTCGGTGAAAGGGGGACTCATCTTCTTGGGAGCCCGAGGGGCTTTCAAGGTAGGTGGAGAGGGCGCTTTGGGCAGAGCTTGAGGGAGGGGGTGACTGGGGAGTGGGGTTCGCTGGGAGGGTCTCTGGAATCCCTTAGCCTGGCATGGCTGCATCTCCACGGTCGGTTCCGGGGCTCTGTCCAGCGCACCGTGTCCTAGATTTTTTTTCTCTTTGAAGATGATTGTTTTGAGCCTCACCTGCACGAAGCCAGGAACAGCCATTTCCTTCCCTGGAGCTGTGACGCCCACCTGACACCCTCTCACCTCTGACCTGCTCCGGGAAGGGGGCTTAGGGAAGGATGGGGACCTAGGGATCTGAGAAATGGGCAGTGCCAGGTACCAAACACACAGGAGGACCCTCTGGCACTGGCAGGGTGCACCAGGCGCAGCAGGGAGATTACCAACGGTCCAGTGGGCAGATGCTCCCGGGGCAAGACCTGCTAGGAGAGCCGCACGGTCAGGAAGAGTTGCGATGCTCCCATATTCCCAGGAGACAAAAACGTTAGTTTTTGGGGTTGGTTTTGCTTTCTTCCCCCTTCGCCCTAGATCCCAAGACTCAGTCCACTTCTCTCCCCTCCTATTTTTGCAAAAAGGGAAACTGAGGCAGCTAATAGGTTGGCTGGACATGTCTACGTTTAGAAAGGAAAGGTGGTGGAGAGGAAAGCACACTGAATTTGGAGCCAAAAGACGTCCATTCAAGGCTTGCCTCAGGGCTCCATGGGTGACCTTGGGCCAAAACGCTTCCCCTGGTTGGACCTCAGCTTTCTCCCCTGTAAAATGGGAGAGGGCCCACCCGTCTTGCAGGTTAGCTGTGACACCCAGATGGGTGAAAGAAGTGCCCTGGGAAAGGGATTGTGATGAGTACTGTGAGATGCAATCTTCACTGCTGCAGGGACCCCCCACTCCCCCCACCGCTGCCCTCAACAAGCGACTGGCTAGCCCAAGGGGCACCTTCGTAAGAATGAGAAAAGGTACTGTCTCTGGAAGGAGAGTGTTCAGCTGGGCTAGGGACTTGGGGGTCTTTCTTATGAGAAGCAGAAAAAGGCGCACTTTGCCCAGCTGCAGCAGTTCCACACAGTTGGGCAAATAGGATGCGGGCCGCACTCCAGCGCCCACCTGCCTTCAGGTGAACGTCCTTGTTGAGTGCAGCGCATCTGTACGCCTGCTCCTGGCACTCCTTCTTGGCAGGCCCCCAGCATCTCTAAGCGACACAAAGGCACACACGCTCCCCGGGCATTTCCTGTGAAGCCCACATCCTAGGCTGTTGCCAGCTCATTTTCTTTCCCACTTTGCCTCCACTTCAGGGCTTCAGGGAATTCAGTCCCCAAAGCCAGTGCCCTACTAGGAAGCATTATGGAGGAAGCATCTCCCTATCTTCCAGGAGGTAATCCTGAGTCAAGTAGTGCCTTCACCAAGCTTCCAGGGGTAAGGGTTACTGAACTCTAACCCCTTATGTCAAGAACCTGATCATCAACTATACTCCAATATAATTTTTAAAAATTAGGTTAAAAAAAAACAAAAACACTTGATCAGATCAGTTTTCTCCCAAAATCGACTGCACTGCCATCCAACAGAGGTACTCACACCTGCTATCTCAGAGCATCCTCAGTAAGCTAGTTAGGCAGATATCCTCCCCCAGTTTAAACAGAAGGGGCCATGCCTGGAGACATTCGGGAACTTGCCTAAGGTTTCACAGCATGTAGAGGAGCAGCGCCAGGACCTGAGCCCAGGTTTAGCTGCCAGTCTTGTACACCCCGCTGCTCCTACCGAGGAACCAAGCTGCTGACCTCACAGACCTGGCGAAGCCCGCTGGAACCGCTCTCCCACTGTATCCCTAGCAGCCCCTGGCTCTCTCTTTCCCCTCAGGGACCAACCCCCAAGCCCAGAGGAAAGAGTCCCTCTTTCTTCTTACTCTGATTTTGTGGAGGGAGGGAACTACCTCAAAACCCAACTGTTCTGACCTCTTCAGCCCAAGAAGGGCCCCTGGTGATTCTGGAGGTCCAGTGTGGGAGCTGACCCTTGACTGGGTCAGAGGCCAGGAAAGGGGTCAGTTCAGCTCAGTCGCTCAGTCGTGTCCAACTCTTTGCGACCCCATGGACTGCAGCATGCCAGGCCTCCTTGTCCATCACCAACTCCCGGAGCTTACTCAAACTCATGTACTTTGAGTCGGTGATGCCATCCAACCATCTCATCCTCTGTCGTCCCCTTCTCCTCCTGCCTTCAATCTTTCCCAGCATCAGGGTCTTTTCAATGAGTCAGGTCAGGGAGCAGCTATTTCCTGCCAAGATGGAGGTTTAAACAGCAGCCATCAAGGAGGATGCCAGTACAGACAGCCAGTGCCTGAGTGAGGGGCATGCTAAGGGCCATGGAACAGACCAGGAAAATGTAGCCAATTGGAAGCTGAAGATAACCCCAGGGCGTCCTGACCACCTTCTGTGTTTCCAGGGCTCCTGGGTGTGAAGGAGGAGGGCACGTGGCAAGCGCAGCAGACAGGGCATTAGGACCCTTGAACCTGAGCATTTCCACTGGTATCTGTCTGCGAAATTTCACACAAAGGGGTTTGGTTACAAAAAAACGAAAAAAAAGTCACTGATCTGATTGTTCACAAACTGTGGTCCCTGAACGAGCAGCATCTCTGCATTACCTGGGAACCTGTGAGCAATGGAAATTCTCAGGCCTCATCCCAGACAAATGGAGAAGAAAATGGCAACCCACTCCAGTATTCTTGCCTGGAGAATCCAATGAACAGAAGAGCCTGGTGGGCTACTGTTCATGGGGTCACAAAGAGACGGACACGACTGAGTGACTAAGCACAGCACATCCCAGGCGAGGCAGGGGTGCAGGCCAACAATGTGTTTTAACAGGCCCTCCAGGTGACACCGAGGCCCACTTAACTTTTGAGAACCTCTGAGCCAGTCTCGGTGTGTAGAAAACCAGAAGTCCGATTTGTGGGCCAAGGCGGGGCTGTGCAGGGGGACCCGGCCCCCGGCCGCCCCGCCAAAACCCTCATCTCCCTCCCTCTCGTGCCTCCCGTCCCAGGCGCCATGCTGCTACTGCTGCTGGGCCTGCTGAGCCCGGCGGCCTACGGGGCTCCGGGCCCGGCCCCGGGGTCCGCGGAGCTGCGCTCGGCCTTCTCGGCGGCGCGCACCACCCCGCTGGAGGGCACGTCGGAGATGGCGGTGACCTTCGACAAGGTGTACGTGAACGTCGGGGGCGACTTCGACCCGGCCACCGGCCAGTTCCGCTGCCGCGTGCCGGGCGCCTACTTCTTCTCCTTTACGGCGGGCAAGGCGCCGCACAAGAGCCTGTCCGTGATGCTGGTGCGCAACCGCGACGAGGTGCAGGCGCTGGCCTTCGACGAGCAGCGGCGGCCGGGCACGCGCCGCGCCGCCAGCCAGAGCGCCATGCTGCAGCTCGACTACGGCGACTCGGTGTGGCTGCGGCTGCACGGCGCCCCGCGCTACGCGCTGGGCGCGCCGGGCGCCACCTTCAGCGGCTACCTGGTGTACGCCGACGCCGACGCGCCCGCGCGCGGGGGGCCGCCCGCGCCCGCGGAGCCGCGCTCGGCCTTCTCGGCGGCGCGCACGCGCAGCCTGGTGGGCTCGGACGCGGGCCCCGGGCCGCGCCACCGGCCGCTGGCCTTCGACACCGAGCTGGTCAACATCGGCGGCGACTTCGACGCGGCGGCCGGCGTGTTCCGCTGCCGCCTGCCCGGCGCCTACTTCTTCTCCTTCACGCTGGGCAAGCTGCCGCGCAAGACGCTGTCGGTGAAGCTGATGAAGAACCGCGACGAGGTGCAGGCCATGATCTACGACGACGGCGCGTCGCGGCGCCGCGAGATGCAGAGCCAGAGCGTGATGCTGGCGCTGCGGCGTGGCGACGCCGTCTGGCTGCTCAGCCACGACCGCGACGGCTACGGCGCCTACAGCAACCACGGCAAGTACATCACCTTCTCCGGCTTCCTGGTGTACCCCGACCTCCCGCCCGCCGGCCCGCCGGGCCTCGGGCCGCCCGAGCTCTGAACCCCAACCCGGAGAGCCGCTCGGGGTGGGGTGGGGTGGGGTGGGGTCGGGTCGGGGGCGTGCATGCCGAGGCCGGACCCGCGGCCCGAACGCCCCGCCGGCGCGAGCATGACGGCCCGCCGCGCGTGGCGAACTCTGCCAATAAAGTGGGCCTGCGCCGGCTCCTGTCTGCCAGGGTCCTGCGCTTTGTCCTTACTGCGACGCTGTTGTCTTGGGGCGGGGCGGGAGAAGAGGGACCACCCCGGTGCGGGGTCGGCTGGCCGAGGGCAGGATTCTCCCTGGGCGAGCGAGGAGGTGAGAATTTGATTGGACCCTTCTTGTCTAACTCCGCGTGGGTCTCCCCTCCATGTCCGTCTTTAGTCGGTCCCTGTAGCTCTTCCCCGTTGAACTCCGATGTGATTTTTAGGGCCCATCTAGTTCCTTTTTTGTGGCAAGGGACAACACCCCGCGGCCTCACTGGGTGTATGGGATTCAAGGAAACGGTACATTCTGGCTCCCGGTATGGGCGGTGGTGAATGGGAAAAGCAGCTGGTATCTGGTTGCCCTGATTCCTGCCTTCCCAGGATGGGGAGGGGGGGTTTGTTATCTGACACCGAACGACACAGGGCTCCAGGAGGCCAGAACAGAACATTTTATGGGATGAGCTACACAGGATCAGAAACACTCCAGCCAGCCTCAGTCTCCTCCCAACCTCATCCCCTTCTCTGAGCCTTGTTGAGATGGACCTAAAGAACATTTCTCACTTCCCTGCCCCCCAAAAGATAATGTTCCTCCACCTGCTTCCCCTCATTCTTCCAACAGACTGAACTAAAAATGTCCAGTCTATTCTCCTAGCCCAGATAGGATACTTGGGCAACTTAGGGACCCCCAGAGCCTCGGTTGGGTTTAAAAGGGTTTCTACATAAGACTGGGCACTTAGAAGTTACCTGGGCTGCCGGGGTAGGAGTTGGAGGGTCTGACCTGGCCTTACTTGGGAGCTTCCTTTTCAGCATCTCTTAAACACACTTTTCAAACACACACACACACTGCCTGCAAGTCCTGCCCTTAGGTCTGTGCCTGCCCGTCTGGAACCCAGAACCTGGGCCCGAGGAAGAAGATGGGGGAGGGGTAGACTGGGGTCCAGTTATACAAGGCAAGCCCAGAGACCCGAACACAGTGGGAAGAACCCGGTGCCAGATGGAAGCCCCTGCCAAAGGTGGGTCTGGCTCAGGTTGGGGATGGGGGGAGAGGAGGAAAGAGGGATGGCAAGCAAAAGGGGAGGGTTAGGGGAAGGAGTCAACGATGGAGGCCCAGAGCCCTAGAGAAGGGGGCTGGCCCTGGGGGCAGAAGCCCTTGCACAGGTCCCAGAGTGTTTCCTGTGCCAGGAGGGTGAAGACCTGGGCCCAGCGGCCTCTCTCCTCGGCCTCGCTAGCCACATGGAGCCGGTAGACACAGGACACGCCTGTGAGGAGCAGATGTTCAAAGTCCCAAGGGCTAAGAGGAGGTCCCTTCCGCAGGTCCTGGAGCTGCTGCAGCCGCTGCTCAGCGCCCTCCAAGTCCCTGGGCACCTGGTGCTGCAGGAGGAGCCTGAGCCGGCGGCCTGGACGTGTGGATGCCAGTTCCTCGTCCTGGAGGTGCAGCTGCCCCACGATATCCAGCTCCAGCCCCGCCCAGAGCAGCTGCAAGGGGAGCCACGTAAGGGGCAGGCTGGGGCCTAGGGAGCAGGTCAGCGAGCAGTAGTGTGCCGGGGGCCACAAGCAGGCAGTAGGACCCATGCTGGGCTGCCCCCTCCCCCAGCAGCCCCAGCTTGAGGCATCCCCCTTCCCGACCCTGAGCTCGGGGACCACTGGTACTCCCACCCCCACATTCCCAGGCTGGAGGAAAGACCTCGAACATCACTTCCGGGGCCTCTGGCTCCTTCGGGCCACCTCCCACGCTGGTGCTGTCCATGGGCTGCCCTGGGGCAGCAGAGAGGAGTCAGGGCCCTGCCAAGCTCCACCCGGAACACCCCAGCATCCCCAGACTGCCCCTGAGCTGCCTGGTAGGGGTGCCCAGAAGTTCTTCTATCTACAAAAGAAGAGGAATGCCACCCCATGTCCACCTCCCCCTACACACATGCACATAGACATTTACTCTCCCAGGCGTCATCCCAAACCCAGATACCATCTCGGCAAATGTCCATGACTCCTCCTCGAACTTCTACAGTTCCCCTGGCCAAGAGCTCCAGCCCAACGAGTCACAAGACACTTCCCTTCCCATTACCCCTCCCTATCATCATGTGGGGACAGCGTGACCTGAAACAGTGCCAGTGACCCTCCCCAAAGGTGAAGACCCCTTTGAGAAGGACCTAGTCCTTTCCCGCTCCTCAGTAAGTGACTACAAGACAGGAGGCCAGGCAAAGCAGGATGCCTGCCGCAGCTTCCGCATCTCTCTGCGGTGCTGCCTAACCCTTGGAATGTCTGCCCTAAGCCCAGGGCAGTTCAGGAGGTCCTGCTTTGCACATCAGCCAGAAGAAGCCCAAGGCTCGTTGAGAGCACCGAGGGCGAACCACCCTCACTTCACCTGGACCTTTCTGGTTCTGAGTGAGGCCCACATCATTCCGTCCCCCACTCTGCAGCACAGGGCAGCCTAGCAGCTATCACACCCACAGTTCCTAAGCCCTGCTGGACTCAGATAGGACCAAGCGTGACTGCTGTCAGCCAGCAGCCTTCCTTAGCTCCCTCCACCCCACCCTAAGGCCCGGGTACCTGCATGGTGGTAGGTTGTAGTCACCCCGGGGAGGAGGCAAATGGCTACTGTCAGCCAAGCCAGGAACTGCATTGTCCCGGCCATGCCCCACCAGGCCCTCTGAGTCTTATTCTTCGCGGCGTCTCTCTGCACCTCCATCTGCCTGGCACACACTGGGGCTCCAACTTTCCACTAGGCTGCTCCAGCTGCTCCCTGCGTTGCGTGTCGGTCTTCAGAGCTCAACAGGGAGGGGCTGGCTCTGGCTTCCTAGGGGCTCTTTCCATCCCAGAGAAATGTGGAATCTGGTTGTTGGCAGTAGGAGCCTGGCTCCCAGTTTGTCAGGCCCTAAGCCTATTCCTGCCCAGATGGGCGGGATGCTTAGTTAATAGAAAAAGGCATTTGGTAGCAAACAGCTCAGGCTTGGCCCTCCCAAAGAGGTAGGCGAGACCCCAGGCAGTAAGACTGCCTTACTATCTGTCCTCACCCCCAAAACACTGCAACTGGCTCTAGACTGACACTCAGTCTGGCCCAGTACAGCCTGGCCCAGCCTCCAGGAAGCCCCTCAGTAGCCAAGAACAGCCACAAAGCCTGATCTTCCAGCTGCCTGGTGGGCTGGCTGAGTGGCCCCTGGACAGGCAGAGAACTCTTCCCCCTCAGGCACTCAGCCACTGGCTGAACAGACCCCAGACTGGCTGGAATGGGGAGTACTTGTTTCCTGGAGACAGATCAGCAGCTCCTGATTGTCTTTGGCCCGACTGGGACCCTCCTTTGCTTGTTTACAACATTCTCAGCTCAGACCAGACTCCAGGAAGATTCCCTTAGCCCAGGCCTGATGCGCTGTCAGGGTGCAGGACACAAGGTTCAGAATGGGCTGCAGCTCGTCCTGGTTCTGGGAACCTTGTGGCTTAAACAGGATGAGGGTGGGTGAGGGTTGCCCTATTTTCACAGGCTCTCTGGACCCATCAGCTGCCACGAGATAGTCTGCTGTGACAAAGGGCTTTCTCCAGCAGTGGCCGAGACTCCACCCCACACCCGTCCTAAGCCCTGTGAACTGTGAGAACTTTCCATTTCAGTTCCAGGATCTCTCAGAAGTATATCTAGGCGTGCAAGTTAAGCCTGTCCGCAACTGCAGTATTTAGCCCCATCGAAATAGATTCCCAGTTTGGAAGTCTCTTTAAGGGAGTCAGCAAAACCCCAGCCTGCACCTCTCTCCTCTCCTGAGTCCAAGCTTCACTTCTACTTATGGTAAGCACGCAGAAAGTGGTGAGTCTAGTAGGATTTTATTTACAGGACACTCAGTTATAGGTAAGGTGCTTTCTAGGATCCACATGCCTTCCCTGAAACTACTTGGCTTCAGGTTTCGTGTCTCCGGCTTCAAGCTTGAGACTCTCGGGGGGCTGGCGATAGGCAGGGAAAGCCTCCCACGGGCTGTTCAGATCAAACTTGCGGAACTCTTGAGCCAACTCCACCGGCTCGGCCACCACCCGCTTCACCTCATCGTCATAGCGTAACTGGAGAAGAAAAAGGCAGGCTTGAGCATTGAGGAAAGCCTGTGACAGCCACTAAAGGCCCACTTTCCCAAAGCTTTCCTCAGCCCCCTTACTCCTCTGCCCTGGACTCCTGTCCCAGCCTCTTTTAAGTCTCCATCCTCCTCTGTGTTACCCATTAGGTCACAATCCAACCACCATCTAAAACGGCCTCTACCTCAAGCTCTGCCATCACCCAGGCAGGCTTCCCAGCCTGTTACCCTACATCCTGTGCTCTGAGCTCTTCTTCCACCAGAACGGACCTTGCCCACCTATCCACATACTCCTTTTGGTGAGACCTTCGTTCTCTGACCAGGGATCAAACCCGGGCCCATGGCAGTGAAAGCATGGAAGCCTAACCACTGGACCGCCAGGGAATTCCCTCCACACACCCTATAAGTTGATGGTAAGCATTTGCCCAGGATGAGGGAGCAAGTCAGTGGCTGAAAAGAATAAACCTAAGCTGACAAGCACTTAAGTTCAGGCCTGGTGGCCTTGGCATTATCACTGCCAAGATGCAAGGTAGTAAACTTGGCACGACTTTTTCTGTTACTGGAAAATCAACAGTCGGATAAGGCGAGGACAATCAGCTGCTGCAAATGGGACCATGCTAAACATTAAGAAAACAGAAGCATCTGGGTACTGAAGAGAAAGGGCTGGATTGCCACTACCTCAACATTTCTAAAGTTACTTTGCTACGAAACCATGTATGTCTATATACAATAAACCACCTTCCTGCTAATGAGCTGCAACACGCTGCAGTGGCGAGTAAAGCACTGAATTCAAGGGCTGAAGATTTAGTGTCTTGCCTTCTCAAGAGATCCAGGCAGGGTAAAGAGACACTCCACTTTCAGACCCTGGTGACAAACTGTGTCCTGAAATCTGCCTCGGTCATTAAAATGACCATGAAAGCCATTAAAACAACGGGTGACAACAGTTGGGCATTTACAATACACCGGTTTTAAACACATCAATTAGTTTACTACAAATCTACTATTGTTAGGTGCTACTCTTGTTCCCATTTTGCATATAAGGAAACTGTCAGAGTGGAGCTCCGATAGAGTGCAGCATTGATGCTCTTAACCTACCACGATCCACTGGCCATAATTCCTGCCCAGCATCCCTACCAGTCCCTCCCTCTCATACTTCCAAGGCTCCTACCTCAACATAGCCAGACAGGGGGAAGTCTTTCCGGAAAGGATGTCCCTCAAAGCCATAGTCTGTTAGGATTCTTCTTAGATCAGGGTGGTTAGCAAAGAAGACTCCAAACATGTCCCAGATCTAGAAGAAAGAGGCGACTGGCCGTCACAGAGGCGAGGGCTGCACTGCATCCACTGAACCCGGTCTGTTTCGCAGCTGGCCCAGGTGCAGGGCCACCACGTGCGGAAACTCACCTCCCTCTCATACCAGTTGGCGGCCTTGTACACAGGCACAGAAGACTCAATGGGCGTTAGCTCGTCCGTATAGGTCTTCACACGGATCCGCGAGTTGAAGCGCAGAGAGAGCAGGTTGTAAACGATCTAGGGAGAATGGAGGGAGCCAGAGGACCAAGATGACCACAGGCTGAGGGGTCTGGGACAGAAGTCCTTGAGTGGGACCATAATGAGGGGATAAAGTTCCACCCTGTGAACCTGCCTTCTGTCCTGAAGCTCAAAACCCCAAGATGCTCCAAGACTCACAACTCCTTGCAGACGCCTAAGCAACACTAGCTCAGCCTGTCAGCATGCTTATCTCTGCTCACACTACTGGACGTCTCCCAACTCCTCCCCGCCACCCCACCCTCCATGGGACTAATACCTGCTCTCCAAATTATCATCAAGAGTCAGCACAAACTCTCTCTCTCCCTTCATAAAAGCCTTCTAGAGTGGGCTAAGTGCTCCTCCTGTGTCCTTACAACATCCCATGAATTATGTGATTACAGTAAACTGTAAAAAAATACATATCAATATGTTGAACCTGTTTTGTTTTCATAGGCTTTTCTGGAGTGTAAGTAACGGTCACTGTATCTACTTTATGGCGGTGGTTTAGTTGCTCGGTCATGTCTGACCCTTGCAGCCCCATGAGACTGCAGCTCCCCAGGCTCCTCTGTCTGTGGGGTTTCCCAGGCAAGAGCACTGGAGCGGGCTGCTATTCCCTCCCCCAACAGTACACTGTTCTCCGTGTCCTTCTCCCTCACTAGAGTGTGGGGGACTTCTGGAGGGCAGCAGGTACTGGGTGTTACTTCTCTTTCGATCCCAGGATCTGGCAAAAAGAGTAGGTGACGAGTAAACAACAACAGCTAAATGTACTGAGAATGTACTGTGTGCTAGCAACCTACCTGAACTATCTCAGTGAATACTCACAACCACCCTGTGAGGTAGGGTGGTTTCACACTTTTTAAAAATACTTATTTCGCACATAAGAAAAACTAAAGTTCAGAGAGACCAAACAAAATGTTTGAAGTCACACGGCTTATTAATGGCAAAGCTACAACTAAAACTGAAGGTCTCCCTGATTCAGAGACCCCCGTTAACTGCTGTGTTGTATTTGTTTGACCTGAACTGAAACTAAGGCGGCTACGGTTCCCACAGGCAACTGTCACCCTGAAACTGTTCTGTCCCCTTCCCTCCTTCATGCTCCAAACCTCAAATCTCCTGACTGACCTCAAAACGGTTCTGCCGGGTGGGGATGTCCACCGCTGTCAAGTCAGCCAAGGATTTGAATTGTGCGTTGCTGTGATCCCTGAGGAAAGTCAGCACTGGGATGACCCCATCAGGATGGATACAGATCTCTAACTCATTGAAGCAAGACACCTGACGACACAGAACAGGAGAGGAGAGGGAACAAAGCTACAGACGGAGCAGACAACTTCAGTTGGAATCTCCTGGTTTAAGGCAGAGAGAGAAGACCAAGTTGGGATGCAGGAGTCTGTACTTTGATTCCAGGCTGCCCACTCCCACATGCCCTGAGAACATGGCTCTTTCTTGATCCAAATCCAAACACCGGTAGTGAATATTACCTGAACTTGCTGGACATACTTGGGCAGGATTTCAGCCACATACTCTCCAAAAGCTGAGAGCTGCTTGTGGGCCACATCATTCCGTGGTCTGACAGTGGCTGGAACGAGAAGGCGTATTTTGAAAAGGAAAGTAGAAGGCAGCAGGCAGCCCTGCAGACTGAGCCCTGCTTAGTCTCTTGAGCTTGTGAGTCATGCTGTTCCCCAGTCAGGACTCCCTGTAGAACCCTGAGAAAGGTGAAGATAGAAAGTTCCTCTTCCACGGAACAGGAAGTGATGAAAACGCTGGGGAAATGCTACCTGCACGATCCATAAAGACTCACCTATTATTACAGCTGGGGTGTTTGCTTCTTCTTAAAACTACTCCACAGTTCTTCCTTTTCAATGCCTGCAATTCTGCTAAAGCAGCATGGGTCTCAGTTCTCTTACCACACTAGGAGCTCTTTCAGTGTGAGAACTAGAGCTTTTATGATTCTCTGTATCTCCTTAACATCTGGCTCATAGTAGGTTCTCAAACTAAGAACTTCAGGGCTGAAAAGTCCTCACAGATTATGTAGTTGAAACCTTTTTTTTTTGGCACAGACCAGGAAACTGAGGCCCAGAAAGGGGGAAATATCAGGTCTCCTGATTCTCAGGCGGCTTATGTTGACTGGAACTTATCTCCATACGCTCATTCGTGCCACACTAAATCACTGGAGCGACTACAAATCATAGGCTGCAGAGTAATTGTTTTCTGCGCCTTTGGCAGCAGGCAGGTCTGCTTTATCACTTACTAGTGCTGTGATCCTGGTCAACCTCTCTGAACTGTTTCCTACTCTACCGTATAAGAGCATAATACTATCTACCTCGTAAGATTGTTGTGGGAACTATGATCATTCATTAATCGCTTAGCAAGGTGCCTGGCATACAATAAGCACTCAATTAACATGAGCTACTATTATAACAGGGCTCAGAGGCCCAGAGTTTATGCTTCTCATTTTAAAGAGCTTACAGTTTAATCAAGACAGAGAGACAGAAATGGACAAGCGGCAACAGGGCCGTAACAGGCCCAAGGACACAAGAAGGACGCGTGCAGTCAGCTCTCCAAGGACAAGCAAAGGCTTGCCGGGAGGACGCAGAGAAGGACGGGCCAGGACAAGGGCAAAGCAAGCATCTGACAAAGGGAATGAACGCGGCCCCGCCTGCAGTCCCGAGAAGGGCCCGGTCTCGCACATACTCACGGCGCGTGTCGGCCGCAGAGCTTTCCCGCCTCACGGGCAGCAACAGCACCGAGGGTCTCCCGGCCACTGCATGGGAAGACAGAGACACTGAGGCGCAGGATGAGGCCTGAGGGACTCCCTCCGCTGGGCGCGTCGCCGCTCCTGCCCCGGGCCTCAGCCGGCTGCCCACTGGTCACCTCTGGCCGGCGCCGCGGACCCCACGAGCCTCTGCCAACAACCCCGAGCCGCCGCCACCACCGCCGCCGCCATGTTTCCCGGATGTACACCAGCCCCCCCCCCCCCCGAGGCCAGGCCCGTAGGACACGGACCCCCCAAGGGAACGGACCGGAAGCGGAAGTGTGCATCAGACGTTCTTCCGGGCGGACGCGGGGCCAGAAGCAGAGGTTCCAGGTTCCGGGCTTCGGAATGAAAGGAGGGAAGGCAGGTGAGAAAGCAAAGCCCGCAGGTGGGGAGACCGTGAGGCGAATGCCGCCCTAGCTTGGTGTGACAGAGGCTGGAGAGAAGGCAAGGATCCTAAAGAACCAGTCGGATGAGAGGAGAAGAAGGGACGAGAGGTCTGGGTTCCACATTCCACACCCCTCCCCCGCTCCCTGAGCTAAGCTTTTGCTGAGGGCCGGCGGGCCAGGCTAGGGGGAGGGGAAGAGAAGAACGGTTTCCCTGGCGACCGTTTCCCGGGCGACTCCAGGTGGAGCGGGGACACTGCACGTGGCGATGGGCCGCCTCTGGCCCCTTGCCGGAGAAGGATCGAGCTCCGTCTCGCGTTCTGGACGAAGCCTTGGGGAGTCATTAGGGCGAGCAGGGAAGTGCCAGGGAGAGGCTCAGAAAAGAGCAGATGGGGAGCTGAGAGATGTCCCAGGCTGAATCTTATATTGTAAGGTCTGGATTCCCTGCGCCAGGGAAGAGGAGCCTGGCTGCAAGGACGTAGGGGTCTTCTTGTCGGGTTCTGCTGCCTGGAGCCTCCACACGTTTTATGTCCAGGGCTTATTTGGTTGGACTTTTTAAAATGACAGGCTTCCTCCAGTCCCTTGCTCTCATATGTTGACCTGAATACCAAGCCTCTTGTTACATCATGGAAAAGGGGTTCTCTGTGTTTTCTCAGGGAAATACCTCGCGTAGGAAATCTTGATTTTATTAGGTATGTGATGTCACTGTGAGAGAATGAGCCCAGCTTTGGTTCAGGGGGATCATCAGAGTTGTCATTAGCAGGGCCAGGACTAAGGCTAATCTGGGTTGACGGTGCCCTCCTCCCTTTTCCCTTCTCTCTCCCTGAATTGGACAGTTAGATTCATAGACTGTGGCTTCCTTCAGTTACTCAAGGTGGTGTTGTTTTACAGACAGCTGGCAGAGAGAGAAGTTGGCTACCACCATGGAATCACCAGAGGAACCTGGAGCATCCATGGATGAGAACTACTTTGTGAACTACACTTTCAAAGATAGGTCACACTCAGGCCGTGTGGCCCAGGGCATCATGAAACTGTGTTTGGAGGAAGAGCTCTTTGCTGATGTCACCATCTCCGTGGAAGGACGGGAGTTTCAGCTCCACCGATTGGTCCTCTCGGCTCAGAGCTGCTTCTTCCGGTCCATGTTCACTTCCAACCTGAAGGAGGCTCACAACCGGGTGATTGTACTGCAGGATGTCAGCGAGTCTGTCTTCCAGCTCCTGGTTGATTATATCTACCACGGGACCGTGAAACTCCGAGCGGAGGAGCTGCAGGAGATTTATGAGGTGTCAGACATGTATCAGCTGACGTCTCTCTTTGAGGAATGTTCTCGGTTTCTGGCCCGCACAGTGCAGGTGGGCAACTGCCTGCAGGTGATGTGGCTGGCAGATCGACACAGTGATCCTGAGCTCTACACCGCTGCCAAGCACTGTGCCAAGGCCCACCTGGCCCAGCTGCAGAGCACAGAGGAATTTCTTCACTTGCCCCACCATCTACTCACCGATATCATCTCGGGTAAGCAGAGGGAGAGGGAACGTCATGCCTAGCTGCATGGGTGTGTGACGTCCGCTGAAAGTTCTCCTTTAGGACAAGGGTATCCTCAGACTCCTGGTGCTAGTTTACATTATTATTCTTGATAAGAGTTTACTTAGATATCTTCTGAGAGAGAGCTTGAGTTTACATTTAGTAGTTAATGTCAGAGACAGGCCCTTCCAGAGGAAGAGCTTAGGAAACCAAAGCAGCGTTCCACATTATATGCAAATATTGAATTAAAAAAAAAGCTGCACTTAGCCACGAAAGGTAGTGAGGAGCTACCTGCATTTATATTCTAACCTTTCTTGTGCATCAGTGTTCTCTTCTATACTTGGCACGTGTTTGTGGGACTGGTTACCTGAGTAAACTGACAGTGAGTCAAGATAGTTAGGGGCTTCCCAGGTGGCACAGTGGTTAAAAAAAAAAAAAATCCACCTACCAATGCAGGAGACGCAAGAGACGTGGATTTGATCCCTGAGCTGGGAATATCCCCTGGAGTAGGAAATGGCAACCCACTCCAGTATTCTTGCCTGGAAAATCCCGTGGACAGAGGAGCCTGGCGGACTACAGTCCATAGGGTTGCAAAGAGTCAGACACCTAAATAAGAAGCTTCTCAAGTGACTGGCCAACTTTTAGGAAACAGTGCTAACCCTGCAAGTGAGGTATAACTGTACTTCAAGTGTGAGCTTTGTAGCCTAGTAGATTGCTTCCATGGCAAATAGGAGAATATCAAGTCATCCATTTTGATTAAGGAAAAAAACAGGGCAATTTTAGGTTAATTTCTCATACACACACATACATATATATACATGGTGGTAGTCTAACAAAGAGATTCACATTTTTGAAGCCACTGACTCTAAATTTCCCTTGTGGATCCTCAGACTGCCATTGACCATACCTTTCCTCTGACTCTTGCAGATGGAGTTCCATGTTCCCAGAACCCAACAGAGGCAATAGAAGCCTGGATCAATTTTAATAAAGAAGAAAGAGAGGCTTTTTCAGAGTCACTCAGGACTAGCTTGAAGGTAAGGCAGATTTCTTTAGGGTTGGGACACCATACTATCCATGCATTCCAGCCATCTATCAGCTTGGCCTCTTTGATGGCTGGCAAGTAAGTCTCTGGCTTAAAGCTGATAAGAGCTGGGGTGGAGGATATGTATATGAGCCTAGAAGCCAGCAGCCTCTGGGCTCCAAAGCTCCTTGAGAGAACTACTTTCATCATTGCATTAATGACCAAAGCACTAACTCGTCATAGTTACAAAGAAAGCTGGGAGGATGAGTGTAACAGGTTTTCTCTCCCAACATAAGGTGTCTGAAAGACAGTGGTCAGAGGAGAGTCAGGGTGACACACAGTAGCTAGAAGGGGTGGGTCAGAGCAGGATCCAGGGTGTGGCCCAGGACGCAAGGGTGTGCGTCTCAGCTGCGCCTTTAGCCTCGAGCTGCTAGACACCATTTATAACTTTAATTTCGCCAATAGGAAATTGGGGAGAATGTACACATTTACCTGATCGGGAAAGAGCCCTCTCGTGCCCACTCGTTGGCTGTGTCCTTGCACTGTGCGGAGGATGGCTCCATTAGTGTCAGTGGCCAAAACAGCCTGTGCCACCAGATCACAGCAGCCTGCAAGCATGGCGGGGACTTGTACGTGGTGGGAGGGTCCATCCCGCGGCGCATGTGGAAGTGCAACAACGCCACCGTGGACTGGGAGTGGTGTGCACCTTTGCCCCGAGACCGACTCCAGCACACCCTGGTGTCTGTGCCAGGGAAGGACGCCATATATTCCCTGGGTGGCAAGACGCTGCAGGACACCCTCTCCAACGCAGTCATCTATTATCGGGTGGGTGATAATGTCTGGACTGAGACCACCCAGCTGGAGGTGGCTGTGTCAGGGGCCGCCGGTGCCAACCTCAACGGGATCATCTACTTACTGGGGGGGGAGGAGAATGACCTGGACTTCTTTACCAAACCGTCCCGACTCATCCAGTGCTTTGACACAGAGACAGACAAGTGCCACGTGAAGCCCTATGTGCTGCCCTTCGCGGGCCGCATGCACGCGGCTGTGCATAAGGACCTGGTGTTCATCGTGGCCGAGGGGGACTCCCTGGTGTGCTACAACCCCCTGCTAGACAGCTTCACCCGGCTTTGCCTTCCCGAGGCCTGGAGCTCTGCCCCGTCCCTCTGGAAGATCGCCAGCTGTAACGGGAGCATCTATGTTTTCCGGGACCCATATAAAAAAGGGGATGCCAACACCTACAAGCTTGACCCTGCCACTTCAGCTGTAACTGTCACCAGAGGCATTAAGGTGCTGCTGACCAATTTGCAGTTCGTGTTGGCCTAAGGCTGTTGAGGGCAGGAGCGGCTGGCGTTTGCCCTCCCTCCTTCCAGCACCTCCCCATCCAAACTCAAAAGTCCCCCGAGGCCCCCCAACTGGGGTATTATGTTACTTTCTGATACATGTTAGAAAAGCAGCGCCACAGCCCTTCCCTGAACTCCTAAAAGAGAGTTCTGTCTGGGGCTTTTTAGACTGCTGCTGCTCACCGGCTGCTAGAACTGAGAGTAGGCCAGCCTGTTCGCCACCCCCTTGTAATCTTGAGCCTCACTCACTACAGATGGCTTAGAGCCAGCCTCTTCTCCACCCCTAGGCACAGCCTCCCCTCTCTACCTGATCAATGTTAAATAGAAGCACCCCTGATCCTGGGACAGAAGGAAAGATGCCCAGTCTCCGTTTTGTTTTTTTTTTTTTTGTAGCCTGCAAAGTGGCTCGTTGGTCATTTTCCCACAAAGAATTAGGTGTTAGAGTTCTCCTTCAGGTGTTGCTTGGAAAAAATGGACTAAACCGAAGGTGTCCTTCACCAGCAAGAGTCTACCCTAGAATTCAGGATGTGCCGTCCATTGTTTTTCATCTCTCCGTCAGAATATGTACACTTTGGTTTTATTTTTGGCTTATTCCAAGGAGTAAGCCAGAAAGAAGTAGAAAGGATTATTTCTGGTTAATAGCAGAAACTTTTTTCAAACTCAAATATATAAGGTCACTACTCTTTTAAAAGCTCTAAGATAAATCAAGAGCTAGGAACTGTTCACACAAATAAAAGTTTTTGAAGGGATATGTGTGTGTTTTGAATTCTCAAGGGGTGACTTCCTGAGGGGAACTGACTACATCCCCATACACTTCTAAGTCGCAACACTGACCGAATCCCGCGCTTCCTTTGCTACACACAGGACGACTGCGCCAACCCGAGGACAGCCACGGAAGGCCAGTGGGTTAGCGTTCCGACGGTGGGAAAGAGCCGGGGCTGCATATTTCTCTGCCCTTCTCCTAGTGTTAAACGTCTTTGAGTTACGGGGCTAAGTATTAGGCACAACATCAGGTGCACGACAGGCTTCTTTGATCTTATAAACCCTCAGCCTGGTCCCATTTCCCCATGCCCCATGAACAGAAGCCACATGAAATCTAGCCACACAACAGTGTTATTTCAGGAAAATGAAACAAGACAAAGGGAGCAAAATTAACCCCCACTTAGCACATTTCCTTATGTCAAGTCTGGGCTTAAGCCCCCTTGGTCCTGTTAAGCACTTTCATTCTGTAGGAAGCAGTGCTGTGTTGCATTCTTCCTGATCCACCTGTGTCATGTCAGGGGTGTGTGATGAATCTCCGTCTTGGCCGCCCCTGCAGTGGTCACCTTGTGGAACTCTTTGAGAACTTCTAGCTGGCCAGGTCTGATGTAGATGTGGGACCGGATCTTGGTGATGGCTCTTATGGCCTCCTCTGGAGTCCAGTGGTACACCTGAAGTGCAGGGTTGGGAAGTCAGACAAAGGAAGGAGCAGGTGTTAAGGGGTCCTTGACCTGATAACCGGTGCTCAAGGGCTCTCAGTATTTCTTTAAAAACAGAAACAGAAACCATGAGCCACATATTACAAGTGGGAGAACACTTTAGCCCCTCAGCCAGCCAGTCCCACAATTCTGTGCAGCAGGCTGGTGGGTTGAGGAGACACAAGTCAGTCTTTCTACCTAATTCTTGTTCTGCCAAACCCTGGAAAATTAGGAGGTTGAACACATGAAGCTGAGGTCCTAAATTCACGCGGGCCTAGGCCTACTAAATACCCTCTCTGAGCTAGGCTGTTGGTTACAAGAGTTTCCTGGAAAGAGTACACAATTGATGTCATAACTTGTCACTGTGGCTAGAAGAGTACTTTTAAAATTTTTCGAGGAGGGCTATCTTCACGTCCTCAAGATACTTATTTGTTCAGAACGCAACAGAACCAAGAAAGTAGATTTTTAGTCTGCTGGTTCAATTCTCACTTGGCCCAAAATATCTCCTGACAGCCAGTTTCCAGCAAAACAGACTCCTAATGACCAAAGCTTTAGTATTGTTAAATCATATATTCACCAGGCCACAGTACCACAAGGCCAGGCCGTTAAATCATATATTCACCAGGCCACAGTAACACAAGGCCAGGCCGTTTATCTTTACATTTCCTTTTACCTTAAACTATCTAAATTAGTCAGGGCTCTTCAGGGGCCTCACAGGTAAGAAAAATGAGCTGGGGTGTGTAACAGGAAATGATGGACTAGAGAGTGCTGGCTTCTAAATGTTTTTAAAAGCATCTCCGCTGCCAATCATCAAACTGATAGGCAAAATTCTGCTGGAGCCACTGTTTCTAGAAACTAATAACCAGGACTGTGCTCTGAAATACTTAACAAGATGTGAATCCTCTAGAGCCATGATCAGCACTGTTCTCTACAGCACTGTATTTCCTGACGGACCGTTTATAACAAATGTTTCTAGCCTTTCGCTTGTATTAACATCCTTTGCAATTCCATTCTTTGCCTGCTCCAGGTCAGTGTTTGACGTAGTTCTTATTTGAGTTTTGTAACACATTTAGTTTGAGAAATTGAGCATTGGAGAGGGTCACCCACTTTTGCCTAAGGTCACACAGGTGGCAAGTTGCAGCCTGTCTGCAAATTTCAGATGTTTTCCACCTCCCAATGGCCTAAGATTGGGAACGCGACTCCTTCCAGCAAGGTCCGCCAGTAGATTGGAGAGCTGCTGTACAGGGGACCAGTCCATTCCCTGGTGGCCCAGTGGTAAAGAATCCACCTTCCAATGTAGGCAATGTGGATGCGCTCCCAGTTGGGGAACTAAGATCCCACGTGCTGCAGGGCAGCTAAGCCCACCCTGCAACAAGAGAAGCTCGTGAACTACAATGTAGACCCAGCACAGCCAAAATAAAGAGGGACTTCCTTGGGGGTACAGTGGTTTAGAATCCACCAGACAATGCTGGGGACATGGGTTTGATCCCTAGTTCGGGAAGATTCCACGTGATGCAGAGCAACTAAGCCCAAGAGCCACAGCTATCGAGCCTGCGCTCTAGAGCCCGGGAGCTACAACTACCGAAGCCCCTGGAGCCTAGTGCCTGTGCCTGCGGACTAAGTCGCTTCAGTCGTGTCCGACTCTTTGCGACCCCATGGACTGTAGCCTGCCACGCTCCTCTGACCATGGGATTCTCCAGGCAAGGATACTGGAGTGGGTTGCCATGCCCTTCTCCACGGGATCTTCCCGACCCAGGGATCGAACCCAGGTCTCTTAATGTCTCCTGCACTGGCAGGTGGGTTCTTTACCACTAGTGCCACCTGTGAAACCCAAGTACAGTGTACAGCGTCCAGTGCCTGTACTCGGCAATAAAAAAGAAGCCGCCACAGTGAGAAACGTGTGCACCTCGATGGAAGAGTAGCCCCCGCTCACAGCAATTGGAGAAAGCCTGCAGTCGGCAGTGAGGGCCCAGTGCAACCAAAAGATAAAAATTTAAAAATAATAAAATAAAAATCAGATTGCTTTTAGAAACAATGGGGGAGAAGAGGGCACCTACCTGAATGAGATACGCGGCCACCATAGTGGCGCTCCTGGAGCGCCCGGCCTTACAGTGCACATAGACAGAATGGCCTAGCGACTGGTGCCTGATGGTAAACCGGACTCCCTTCTGGAGGTTAGCCAGGGTTGGGACCCCAGTCATGTCTACCGTGCTGAGCCGCAACTGCTCCACTCCTGCTTTCTCCCACTCCTGGGGCCAGGTCCGCCAGCACAGAAAAGAAAATGAAAAACGCCTGATGTGAGTGGCAGGAAGAGGCAGTCCCGTGAGGCAGCAAAGCAACAAGGAAGGTTCACGGTGTATGGTAATATATGCGGTATACTGTTGGCCTAAAAAGAAACTTCTTTCAGAAATGTCTTTAAGATAACTGACTTACATGGTCTTTCATCAAACAACAGCAATGCTTCTGAGTTAGAATTATGTCCAAGATTTACAGCGTTCTTAGTATTTGAATCTTTAGCGACAAAACACAAACTGTATAAAATTCATCGATGAAAGCTGCGTAAACAGTTTTTTTGCATGACCTTGGTGCTTGTGCAGTGATCCAGCTGCAGGGTTCGACTACTACATTTTGCAAGGCCTTCTATTTCTCTGCCCGTAAGTATTCTCTTTTTTACCACTTTTTTGGAGAGGGGTATGTGGTAGAAAATAAGAGTTATTTTAAAATTAAAATAACGTACCTACTTTTGTTTTTGCTTAGAAGGAAGAAAAGAATCAACAGAAGAAATAAGGCCTCTGGCAAACTGGGTAACTTTTTTATTTTTTGCCTTAAGACTTGAGGTAGACTTTTTGTTATTAATCTCTTTAGCAAATCAGACACATGACTGAATGAAGGTCAACGTATTATACAGCTAACGAAATTAACCAAAAACAGCTAAATCTGGCAGTGTGTGTTTACACATCAATTACATCAAACACTTGGGGAGCCTGCTACATCAGATCAGATCAGATCAGATAGTCACGTTCTTAGGCCGTGATTTAAAGTTCCTGAGTCAGAATCTCTTAGGGGTTGTACCTAGGAATGTGCTGTCTTAACAGACAGCTGGATAATGCTTCCCTGGGGCTTCCCTGGGGCTCAGAGAGTAATGAATCTGCTGCAATACAGGAGTCAGTCAGTTCAGTTCAGTCGCTCAGTCGTGTCTCTTTGTGACCCCATGGACTGCAGAACACCAGGCTTCCCTGTCCATCACCAACTCCCGGAGCTTGCTCAAACTTATGTCCATCTAGTCAGTGATGCCATCTAACCATCTCATCCTCTGTCATCCCCTCCTCCTCTTGCCTTTAGTCTTTCC
This sequence comes from Bos grunniens, assembly GCF_055505025.1. Lineage (NCBI taxonomy): Eukaryota > Metazoa > Chordata > Mammalia > Artiodactyla > Bovidae > Bos > Bos grunniens. The sequence goes on along the minus strand of NC_141179.1, from coordinate 77,941,517 downwards.
CAGCATCAGGACTTTTCCAATGAGTCAGTTCTTCGCATCAGGTGGCAATGCAGGAGACCCGGGTTCAATCCCCCGTCAGGAAAATCCCCTGAAGGAAACAGCAAACAACTCCAGTCTTCTTGCCTGGAGAATTCCATGGACAGAGGAGCCCGGTGGGCTATAGTCCACGAGATTGCAAAGAGTTGGGCATGACTGAGTTACTAACACCACTACCACTAGATAATGCTTAGCCATATTAAAACATCAGAACCATTGCCTTGGAGATTTATTTTCTCTAGGCTAGTGAGAGAAGATAGCAGATCTTGATGCCTCACACCCAGAGACCAAGCACTTTCTGTGGCTTGCTCCACAGGACCGACCACACTGAGGCTAATAACACATTTTGGCTACTAACTTCTGAGATTCTGTGGCAAAGTTCTGTGGGAAATCCAAGGAATTGCTATCTGTTCTTTAAAAATGTATGCCATCACTGATCAATAGATTTTAAATGTGAGTCACAATTAGTTTTTTAGATTTCAAAAAAGATCTATGGTTTGAAATAACTGCGTGTTCATTAGGCTCTATCAGTACCGTAAACAGGGAAGATAATTGTGCAGTGCTAATAGAAGTCAAACACTAGAAAGACAGGGCAACACCTAATAACCATCATGAAGAGTTCCACTAAAAAACCACTCACATCTAATGAAAACTAGGTTTTAGGCTTGAACTTCATTTATGACCATGCTTTGGAGTTCCACTATCATCTCTAACATATAAGTGAAATTCCCTCGAATAAAAACCAAATGAATTCTATGCAGTTTTTATAAAGAGTTTTATGATACAGTTATCAGAGATTGGGGGTAGCTTTCCTTTTTACAGTTTATAGGGCCTTCGTCTTGAATATCTAACAGTGACGGATCCATACTTAGTGCTCATTAAGTGTTGAACGAATGAAAGCAAGGCAGAGAAAAGTTGCCTTTCAGGACTTCCCTCGTGGTCCAATGGTTAGGACTCTGCTCTTCCAGCTGCAGGGGTCGCAGGTTTGATCCCTGATTGGGGAACTAATATCCCACAGGCCGCAAGGCGTAGCCAAAAAAGAAACGTTGCCTTTCAAGTTTGGTTACTGATGTGAGTTACCAAACCGAGAATATACGTGTGCAGAAAGGAGTAATCAAAGTTGGGCAACTCTACTGTGAAATACCTTTCACATCAATTTCTAATTCACAAATTAGATTCTACCCCCATTCAGCCGCAAGACCAGCTCCTCAGAGGCAAAAAAAAAAAAAAAAAGCCTGGGACGCCCGTGTCTGGGGCAAGGTCACCTACAGCACAGCCTCCCCCCAACCTCCTCCGGGCTCGCCCAGACCCCGGAGTGGTAGAGCGGTGGCAGGCGGGGCGCCGGGCCCCGGAGCCTCACCTTGGAGGAGTTGCACAGGAACCTCGTCTCATACTCCTCGTTCATGGTGATCACCCCGCGCACGTTCTCGTCCTGGACCAGCTGCCGAGGCAAAGAGGGGGCTCAGAAAGGGGCGGGCGGCCGAGGCCCGGGCGGCGCTCGCCGGGCTCGCAGGCCCTGCCGCGGCCCGGCCCGGCCCGGCTCACCCGGCGCGTCATGCTCCGCAGCGGCAGCGCGCCCAGCAGCACGGTGGAATCGATGCGGTGGTACCAGTCGCGGTGCGCCCGGCCGGGCATCTTCCCGCGGAACACTGTGTAGAGCAGCGTCGGGTAGTAGAGCACCCGGGCCAGACCGGCCTCCAGCAACGTGCCGGCCGCCATCCCTGCCCAGCCGGCGCGGCGCAGCGGCGACCCGCCCACCGCCGGGCAGGAAGCGGGCGACCGCGGGCCGGGCCAGGGGGGCGGCGAGGCGGCCGCGGCCCCCAGTGAGGACGACCCGGCCGGCGCGGGCCTCTCGAGCGTCGCGACCTCGGGCCCGGCCCCCGGGGAGTCGCCGGGACCGCCGGGGGCCCCCGGGACCCACACCATGGCTCGGGAGGAGGGGCCGCCGGCCGCCAGGGGGAGGGACCCTGGCTTCCCGGGCGGGAAAGGGGGCCCCGGGCCGAGGGAGGGCCCGTCCCGTGGACCCGAGGTTGGGAGTCTACCGCGTGTGGGGAACTGTGACCCCGGCCTGTGGCTAGTGAGCCCCCGCCTCCCGAGGGAGGGGCTGTGACTCCAGTGGGGGGTGGGGGGCCCTGACCCCTGCGGGTGGAACTGTGACCCCGGCCAGTGAGCCTGGGGCACCTTCGCCAACCACCGGCCAGACCGAGGGGACGGTGACCCCACCGAAGGGCGGGACAGGACCGGGAAGAGGCTCTCTGCCAGGGAGTCCAGAGCTCAGAGCCGAAGGGATAGTAAGGAGAGGGGCCTGATCAAATAAGGGACCTGGGTTCGTCCGGCCCTTCCCACCACATCCCCACATCTGCCTGAAGTCCTGGCTCCCGCCTCCTAACTAAACTGCAGTAAGTATGTGTGTGTGTGTATATGTACATAGTGAAAAATAGATATCAGTTGAGTTCAGTCGCTCAGTCGTGTTCGACTCTTTGCGACCCCATGGACTGCAGCCCGCCAGGCCTCCCTGTCCATCCCCAACTCCCGGAATTTACTCAAACTCATGTCCATTGAGTCGGTGATGCCATCCAACCATCTCATCCTCTGTCGTCCCCTTCTCCTCCCGCCTTCAATCATTCCCAGCATCAGGGTCTTTTCAAATGAAAAATAGATATAAGTGATATCTGCTCTATTTATGAAAATATATTAATATTAAAAATATTATCGTAGGTACTTTTCTGGCGATCTAGTGGTTAAGACTCTGTGCTCCCAGGGCAAGGAGCGCCAGTTCCATCCCTGTCAGGGAAATAAGATCCCACAGCCTTGCATAGGCTAGACCAAAAATTAAATAAATAGAGGTTTAAAAATATATATATTATGATAAACATAAAACCTACAACCTACAAGTAAGCAAGAGGAATAGTTGTCACACTGATTATTTATAGTTAAATAGCACTCTGAAAAGTACATCTTGTGCTTTTTTTCCTCGCTCAGTCATGTCCCACTCTTTGCTACCTGTGGACTGTAGCCCACCAGGCTTCTCCGTCCATGGCATTCTCCAGGCAAGAATACTGGAGTGGCTCGGCATTTCCTTCTCCACATCTTGTGCTTTTTAAAACAGCTTATCTCCTACTACAAATGACACATGTGAATAACAACTGGAACATACAGGAAAGCAGAATTTAATCACCCGTAATCCTACCACCTCAAACACATTTTTTTCTTCCAACTTTCTTTTCATGTGGTATCATTAAATTTTTTATAACAGTTTTATTGAGATATAATTCACATACCATACAATTTATGCATTTAAAGTGTACAGTTCAATGGCTTTTAGTATATTTGCAGTTGTACAACCATCACCACAATCAATTGTAGAATACTTTCATCATCTCCCAAAGAAACCCTATGCCCATTAGAATAATCACTCCGTGTTTTCCCTCAACACACTAGGCCTTGGTACTCATTCGTTTACTTTCTGTTTCTGTATACACGTTTTTCTATCCAAGCACGGAGTTTTGGAGTCATATAACAGTGCTATGTGATTTACGTACACCATTTAAAAAATCAGCGGTGTCATTTTGGTGAAATTTTGTGTCACTGTGTTCGTTCGTTCGTTCGTTTTGGCTGCTGCCATGGGGTGTGTGGGATCTTATTTCCTTGACCAGAGATGGAGCCCACGCCTCACTGCAGTGGAAGCCCAGAGTCAAGCACTGAGCCACCAGGGAAGTCCGCATAAGCACTTTCAATATTACTACCTTATTTTTATCATTTATAACGAACCTAATTACGATACCATAATGTGATCATTCTATTCTTAGATATTCAGGATAATTCCACATTTGTATTATAAAACATTTTCAACATGAAATTTTTTTCTACTTTTTTTTATATTTAGAATTACTATATTAGGATAGGTTCCTAAAAGTGGAATTACTGTGTCAAAAGATAGTTTACAAGTTTTGCTCTATATAAAGTATATAACCTGAAAAGTTTCATCCTTACCCCCAAACCCACTCTTCAGAAATACAGATTTTTACATGCATATCTTTTTCTAACATTTTGTGATGAACCTTTTCATAATAAAAAATTAAATAGATTCAACAGGGAAAATTCATATAATCACTATCCAAACTCAACAATTAGCATTTTATTGTTTGTTTTATCACATTCATCCACTAATCCTTTTTGCTACATTGAGACTATATATATTTTATAAAAATTGACTCATCCTATACCTATTGTTCTATTTCCTGCTTTTTACACTCAACATTATTTGTAAGTATTATGTCAATAGAGATAGATGTACATTTTCTTCATTCTTTTCAGATGTACATCATATTCCAATATATGGATTCCCATTCAATTAAAAAATATTTATTGAGTGTCCTATATATTCCAAACAATATTCCAATACTTAGGATATGTCAGTGGACAATATCAGTGAAGATTTCTGTTCTCTCTTGCCTTTCCTGTATGAACTATATTTTGGGGTAACCAAATACCTCCAGTTGGTGAGGGAAAGTTATTTACAGCAGACTTCCTGTAAATGCATATGGAAGGAATAATGAAATTAGAAACTCAGGATTGTGCATTTTAGCCAATAAATGTGGAAGGAAAGACAGGATTAGAAAGACAGCATTTTGCAATTTCTAGTGAAATAATTGATACTGTCAATGGTCACCAATGTATAAAAGCATGAGATAAGGTGATGATACGAAACTTTACCATGGACGGATCAGGCTGATTTACCTGAACCACAGATACATCTCTGCATTGCTGAAATCAGGACAACCTACCTGAACATCACATTTCCAGATGTAATGCAGTGTGATGCTCACACCACCAACCTCAAAAAAGTCAAGCCTGACTTTTACCAGGCCTCTAGGGCTAAAGTTCATTTATAGGAGATGTAGGTGATAAGGCCTTCCCAGGTTGCACAGTGGTGAAGAATCCGCCCACAATGCAGGAGACCCAAAAGACGCTCCTTTGATCCCAGGATCAGAAAGATCCCCTCGACTCCAGTGTTCTTGCCTGGAAAATTCCATGGACAGAGGAGCCTGGTGGACTATAGTCCATGGGATCACAGTCAGACATGACTGAGCGCGCGCGCGCGCACACACACACACACACACACACACACACACAGGTGATAGAAAAGTGAAAGTGAAAGTTGCTCAGTCCTGTCTGACTCTGACGCCATGGTCTCTACAGTCCATGGAATTCTCCAGGCCAGAATACTGGACTAAGTAGCTTTTCCCTTCTCCAGCGGAATCTTCCCAACTCAGGGATCTAACCCAGGTCTCCCGAATTGCAGGCAGATTCTTTACCAGCTGAGCCACAAGTGAAGCACTGGAGTGGGTAGCCTATCCCTTCTCCAGCAGATCTTCCCTACCCAGGAATCGAACCAGGGTCTCCTGCATTGCAGGCAGATTCTTGACCAACTGAGCTATCAGGGAAGCCCTAGGTGGTAGAAGGGTAAGTGATGTAATCATAGGGGAGCAACAGACAAATCCAGAATTTGGGACACTTGGCAGGAACAGCTGACTCAGTTTCTTCAACAAGTCAAAAACTTGAAAAAAAGGGGGAGAGGGGAGTATAACGGATTCACTTTGCTGTATACCTGAAAATAATATGTTTGTAAATCAACTATACTCCAATGAAAATTAAAAAAAAAAAGAATGAGAGAGCAGCTACCTCAGATTAGGAGTCCTAGAGGCAAGACAACCAGAAGTAAACACTTAAGCCATTTAGATCCTAATTCAAATGAATCAGCTATTAAAAGTCATTTTTCGAAATGACGAGACAATTGATTATGGACTGAAATAATACCAAAGAATGACTGCTAACTTGTTAATGTCATCATGGCATTGTTACAATGTAAGAAAATGGTCTCTAAATATATTGACTACATGCTTACGGAAGTGAGTAGAAATAGATGACACGTGTGGGACTTGCCTCAAAAGACTGCACCAAGGAAAAAAGACGGATTAGACAAATATGGCAAAATATGAACCATTGTTGAGTCAGAGTAACATTCTTTAAAATTTTGTTAGTTTATGTTTATTTTGGGCTGTTCTGGGTCTTCTCTGCTGCCCGGGCTTTTCTCTGGTTGTGGTCGGTGGGGGTTACTCTCCAGCTGTGGTGTGCGGGCTTCTCCTGTTGCAGAGCATGGGCTCTAGGGGCTTCAACAGCTGCAGCTGCCTAGCTCTAGAGCACACTCTCAGTGGTTGTGACACACGGGCCTACTTGCTTCTAGGCACGTGGGATCCTTCCGGACCAGGGATCGAACACATGTCTCCTGCATCAGCAGGCGGATTCTTTACCACTGAGCCGCCAGGGAAGCCCCAGAATGATGTTCTTTGGGGGTTCATGATGCCCTCCTGCCTATTTTTTTAAAAAGTATTTTCAAACTAAAAATTTTAAATAGGGTTTTTAGCACATCAATGTGGCTTAATGAAAATGATAGGTACAGCAGATAATCTTGTATGACTTTTTCATTAAAGATTAAACTGCATTGTTGTGTGTAGGTGCTATTCATTAAATTTTCCTGCTCTCTAATAATCCATTATATGATTATACCATCATTTGCCTCCCCATTCTCCTGTGATGGAAATTTAGATTGGTTTCCATTTTTATTAATGAAGAATGTATCAGTAAGTAGTTTCACCTTTTACGTAGTCAAATATTTTTTTTGTTGTTATTCTCTCCACCCTGGATTTGCTTTTTATTTTCTGATTATAATAGTAATACATGCTTATTATAAAAAAATGCAAGCACTTCAAAATTACATGGTATAAAAAGTAGATGTCTGTTGCAATCTCAGCGCCAGAGAAAACCACTCTTATATGCATATCCCCCAGTGATTGGTTTTTTTCCTTTTTAGGAACTGTCCACCAAAATTCTTTTTTTTTTTTTTGGCTGAGCAATGTAGCATTTGAGATCTCACCTGGCTAGGGATTAACCCATGCCCACTACATTGGGAACCCGGACTCTTAACCACTGTACCTCCAGGGAAGTCCCAAAAATACTTTATTCACTTTTTTTACAATGTCTGAGCAGTCATATGCCCAATGTCCCTTAGAATGGGAAGTGATATAGGACTCAGTTCTATCTCCAATGGGATGTGAGCACCAGTAATGTACTCAAGGACGAGGACCAGCGGATCTGGTCCATAAATCCTCCACAAACCTCTCCCATACCCTCTCTCTCTTCTTGTGAGATGAAATAGCAATGGTGATGGCTAGAATCACCATGCCAGGAACCAGTTACAGGTGGCAGAGTCCTCATTAATCTGGGTCACTAAGAACTACTTAGAGTAGAAACCACCTATCTTCATCCTCCCACTAACTGGGAATATCTGCTCTCATCTGTTAAGGGAGAGAGAAATAAATTTCTAATTTGTTTCAGCTATTTATTTTAGGTCTAATTGTTGCAACAGCTTAACCTATCCTAATGTATGTGCATTGCTGCTGCTGCTGCTGCTGCTAAGTCACTTCAGCCGTGCCCATCTCTGTGTGACCCCTTAGACGGAAGCCCACCAGGCTGCCCTGTCCCTGGGATTATCCAGGCAAGAACGCATTACTCGGTTGCAATGTGAAGTCCAACTTTTTTTTTCTTTTTACTATACCAAATATACATACTATAAAATACACCATTTAAACCACTTTTAAGTGTACAGTTCATTAAGTATTTTCACATTGTTGTTAAGCCATCACCACCATCCATTTCCAGAACTTTTCTCATCTTCCCAAACTGAAACTCCATACCCATTGAACAAACTCGCCATGTCTCCCTCCCCTCAGCTCTTGGTAAACACCGCTGTAGCTTCTGTCTCTATGTATGACCCTGAGTACTCTAGGTACCTCATATAAGTAGAATCATATAGCATTTGTCCTTTTGTGACAGGCTTATTTCCCTCAAGTTTCATCTATGCTGCAGCAGGTGTCAAAATTTCCTTCCTTTTCAATGCTGAGTAGTACTCATACGTATATATACACATACATATATATACATATATATAGGCTTCCCAGGTGGCACTTGTGGTAAAGAGCCTGCCTGCCAATGCAGGAGACTTAAGAAATACAGGGTCGGGTTCGATCCCTGGGTCGGGAAGATCCCCTGGAGGAGGGCACAGCAACCCACTCCAGTATTCTTGCCCAGAGAATCCGAGGAGCCTGGTCACATTTTGTTTATCCATTCATCCCTTGGGTTGTGAATCCCAGCCCTTAATTAGCTTGGGCAAAAAGCTATATTGAAATTTTCTTTTTCAATATTTATGGCTGTGGTGTTGGAGAAGACTCTTGAGAGTCCCTTGGACTGCAAGGAGGTCCAACCATTCCATCCCAAAGGAAATCAGTCCTGAATATTCATTGGAAGGACTGATTCTGAAGCTGAAACACCAATACTTTGGCCACCTGATGCGAAGAACTGACTCATTGGAAAAGACCCTGATGCTGGGAAAGATTGAAGGCAGGAGGAGAAGCGGACGACAGAAGATGAGATGGGTGGATGGCATCAGTGACTCAGTGGACATGAGTTTGAGTAAGCTCTGGAAGTTGGCAATGGCAAAGAGTCGGACATGATTGAGCGACTGAACTGAACCGATGGGTCCTCATTGCAGTGCACAAGCCATCTCCAGTTGCAGCAAGTGGGGCTATTCTCTCCTTGCGGTGCTCAGGCTTCTCATTGCAGTGCTTTCTCTTGCTGCTCACAGGCTCTAGAACTCTGGCTCAGTAGTCGAAGCCTGGACTTACTTGTCCCGAGGCATGTGGGATCTTCCTGGATCAAGGACTGAATCTGTTTTCCCTGCAGGGGAATTCTTTACCACTGAGCCACCAGGGAAGCCTGAGAGACTATTTTTAATTGTAATAACTACTGTTAAATTTTCTTCTAACATCGCTATATCTGTATACATTGAGTACCTGTTGTATGTTTTTTCACAATTTTAACAACCTTCTAAATTTAATTATTTAATTTAGAGGACTTCCCTGGCAGTCCAGTGGTCAAGACTCTGAGTTTCTATGGCAGGGGATTTGGGTTTGGTCCTTGTTTGGAAACTTAAGATTCCTACATGCCCTGCGGTGTGGCCAAGAAGTTTTCTAAAAAAATTACTTAGTTTCCCATTCTGACAGTAAAAAAAAGTACACACTGTTTTAATGAGAATCCCTTAATTATTCACGAGTTAAGTTTGAACATCTTACCTTTGTCACTATTCTATGCTTCCTATGCACTGCATGTTTCTTTCTTTTGCAGGTCTGGCTAAAGGGTTGTTTGTTGTTACTCTCCCTGGCCACAGAACCTGTACAGATTCTAAGTGTATGGCTTGATAAATTTTACATATCTACACACCCATGTAAACTCCACCCAGAATAAGACATAAAACATTCCAATACTCCAGAAAACTCCCTGGAGCTCCCTCCAATCAATAGCCAATGCTCTTTCCCTAGCAAAGATAATCTCTATTCTGACTTTTTTTCTTTTTTTCACCCATATTCAAATTTCAGTTGAATAAACTCATACAACATATGCTCTTTTCTTATGACTTGTTTTGCTCCATTTTATGTCTGTGCAGTTCATCCATATTGTTATATACAGTTGTAGTTTGTTCCTTTTCATTGCTATATAAATAGCCTGTTGTAAGTATATTCCATAATTTATTTATCTATCATTTCCAGTTTGGGCTATTATTAATAAAGGTACTACAAACCATTTTTTTGGGGGGGGGTGGGAATAAGTATTCACTTGTACTGGGAGTAAAACTGCCCATGTCATGGGGTACAAGGTCATTTAACTCCTTGAGTTTCAGATCAGATCAGTTGCTCAGTCCTGTCCGACTCTTTGTGACCCCATGAATCGCAGCACGCCAGGCCTCCCTGTCCATCACCAACTCCCGGAGTTCACTCAGACTCACGTCCATCGAGTCAGTGATGCCATCCAGCCATCTCATCCTCTGTTGTCCCCTTCTCCTCCTGCCCCCAATCCCTCCCAGCATCAGAGTCTTTTCCAACGAGTCAACTCTTCGCATGAGGTGGCCAAAGTACTGGAGTTTCAGCTTTAGCATCATTCCTTCCAAAGAAATCCCAGGGCTGATCTCCTTCAGAATGGACTGGTTGGATCTCCTTGCAGTCCAAGGGACTCTCAGGAGTCTTCTCCAACACCATAGTTCAAAAGCATCAATTCTTCGGTGCTCATCCTTCTTCACAGTCCAACTCTCACATCCATACATGACCACAGGAAAAACCATAGCCTTGACTAGGCGAACCTTTGTTCCTTGAGTTTAGTGAAAGTGAAAGTCGCTCAGTCCTGTCCGACTCTTTGCGACCCCATGGACCATACAGTCCATGGAATTCTCCAGGCCAGAATACTGGATTGGGTAGCCTCTCCCTTCTCCAGGGGATCTTCCCAACCCAGGGATCAAACCCAGGTCTCCTGCATCTACATCACAGGCCGACTGTTTGCCACTGAGCCACCTGGGAAGCCCATATATTTGACAAGAAACTTGTATTCAAAATATGTAAAGAACACCTCCAAACCAAAACAAGAAAAAAAAAAGAGAGAGAGAGAAAAGAGAGAAAAAAGATTGAATAGGCGATTCACACACACACAAATATCCAAATGGTCAATAAGAATTATGTATGTAAAGTAGCCATTAGGGGAAAAAAAAATTAAACCACAATAAAATATCACTCCACTTGCACCAGAATGACTAAAATTAAAGGACTTGAAAGGGGCTTCCCTGGTAGCAGAGTGGTTGAAAAATCCACATGCCAATGGAGGGGACGCTGGTTTGATCCCTGGTCTGGGAAGATTCCACATGCCTCCGGGCAACTGAGCTGGAGTGCTGGTGAGCCCGAGCTGCACAAGAAGAGAAGCCACTGCAATGAGTAGCCCTCCCTCGAGGAAACTAGAGAAAGCCCATTCGCCAACAAGAAAGACCCAGGACAATAAAAAAAATAAATAAATCTTAATTAAAAAAAAACACAGAAAAAATATTTATTAAAATATTTAACCAAGCCTCCTATTCCTCACTTGTATGATCATCCTTTTTTTAAAAAAATTTATTTTTGGCTTCAAGTCAGTAGTTGGAACACTTAGGCTCAGTAGGTTCAGCTCACAGGCTTAGCTGCTCCAAGGCATGTGGGATCTTCCCGGGATCGAACCCATGTTCCCTGCATTGGCAGGTAGTTCTTAATAACTTCCCTGATAGCTCAGATGGTAAAGTGTCTGTCTACAATGAGGGAGGCCCGGGTTCAGTCCCTGGGTTGAGAAGATCCCCTGGAGAAGGAAATGGCACCCCACTCCAGTATTCTTGCCTGGAAAATCCCATGGACAGAGGAGCCTGGTAGGCTACAGTCCATGGGGTCACAAAGAGTCAGACACAACTGAGCGACTTCACTTTCACTTTCTTAATAATTAGACCGCCAGAGAAGCCCTCTTTCTGGGTTTTATCTCTTTCTGTCAACAAGCATGCTGTTTAACAAAAATGGGATCTTACTGTACCTATTAATTTGTCACCTGTTTATTTGTTTGATTGTGTTGGATCTTAGTTGTGGAACCCAAGATTTCGTTGCATCCTGCCAGAATTTTCATTGCCGTGAATGGACTCCCTAGCCGTGGCATCGCTAGTTGTGACACACGCTCAGGCTTAGTTGCTCCGCAGCAGGTGGGATTCCTAGTTCCCTGACTAGGGATTGAACCCAAGTCCCCTGCATTGCAAGGCAGGTTCTTAACCACTGGACTACCAGGGAAGTCCTATCACCTGTTTCATTCACTCTGTGTCATGAACATTTGCTCACAATTATTTGAAAAAGCATATATATATATATATAATATTCTAGGCTATGGATATATCATACTTTATCACTCTGTTTTTGTGTCAAATTTTATGCAATTCCAACAATGTTATGATCCATCTCTGCTCTTATCCTGATTATTTTCTCAAGAAATGCTCCTAGAAAGATATGTAAACCTTCAGATTCCTCCAGACTATCTGAATTTTACTCCCACCAGCACGTGGAAAAAGGCTCGCTTCCCCGAACCCTCATTAACATTTTTAAAAACAAATCTTCATCCATTTGGAAGGCAAAAAATTAAATGGGAATTTTCATCCTTGTTTACCTCACAGCAGGCTTTTTTTTGCATTTGGACTACTGAGTGTTTTTGTATTCATTGTGAAGCCCTTTGAAGCTGAATCTGTAGTCCTCATGTAACTGTTCTGCCGCCCAACTCTGGGCTTAGTGGTAATTAGATTCAAGAGTGGCACTAGCGTCCGGCAAGGACTGGCCGTACATCCGGAGGCAGATAGAAGGGGAAAGTTTCTGGTTGCCCGTCCAGAACTATCTATCCAGCTGGACACTTTGAGAACCAGAGAGAGAAGAGGTTAGCAGGACAGGTGTGGCCGCCGCTCCCATTTAGCTCAGGATAGGGTGCAGGGCTGACTGAGGGGAAACTGGGTCTTGTTCTGATGGGCGGGGCCATGCTCAGTAAATCCTCAATCCAATTTTCTGTTGAGGGGTGGAGCTGTGTTCCCTCCCTGCTATTTTCCTGGGGCCAAACTATGGTGGAGCAGCGCCACCTCAGACACCACCAGAGATGCTCAGAGAGCTCAAACAAACCCTATGCGCACAGAGACTGGCACAGAACTGTGAGCATCTCCTGCGGAGGTACGGGCTGGCGGTGGTCTGCCGCAGGGACAGGGGCTTTGGGTGCAGCAGACTTATGTATGGGAAAAAGCCCTCTTAGAGGAGGTCGCCATTAACCCCACCATAGAGCTGCCAGAACTTACACAGGACTGGGAAATAGACTCTTGGAGGGCACAACAGAACCTTGTGCACCAGGACCCAGGAGAAAGGAGCAGTGACGCCACAGGAGACTGACCCGGACTTGCCTGTGGGTGTCCGGGAGTCTCTGGCGGTGGCCTGCTGCAGGGTTGGGGGCACTGAGTGTAGCAGTGCATGCATAGGATCTTTTGAAGGAGGTCGCCATTATCTTCTTTACCTCCACCATAGTTTGGTGAAAGTGCAGTCGCTCAGTTGTGTCCGACCCTTAGCGACCCCATGGACTACAGCCCACCAGGCCCTCCATCCATGGGATTTTCCAGGCAGGAGTACTGGAGTGGGGTGCCATTGCCTTCTCCGTTAACAGCGGCTAGGCATATTATATTTACTTGGAGCTGGTATACTTGGTGACAGCCTTAGTGCCCTCGGACATGCTTAGCCAGCTCCCGGCTCCAGATAAATAGCAGAGAGGGAACACCACAGCTACACCCATCAACAGAAAATTGGATTAAAGATTTACTGAGCATGGCCCCGCCCATCAGAATAAGATCCAGTTTCTCCCTCAGTCAGTCTTTCCCATCAGGAAGCTTCCATAAGCCTCTTATCCTCTTCCATCAGAAGGCAGACAGACTGAAAACCACAGTCACAGAAAACTAACCAATCTAATCACATGGACCACAGCCTTGTCTAACTCAATGAAACTATGAGCCATGCCCTGTGGGGCCACCCATGGTGGAGAGTTCTGACAAAATGTGGTCCACTGGAGAAGGGAATGGCAAACCACTTCAGTACTCTTGCCTTGAGAACCCCATGAATAGTGTGAAAAGGCAAGAAGATAGGACCCTGAAAGAGGAACTCCCCAGGTCGGTGGGTGCCCAGTATGCTGCTGGAGATCAGTGGAGAAATAACTCCAGAAAGAATGAAGGGATGGAGCCAAAGCAAAAACAATACCCAGCTATGGATGTGACTGGTGATAGAAGGTCCGATGCTTTAAAGAGCAACATTGCATAGGAACCTGAAGTGTTAGGTCCATGAATTGAGGCAAATTGGAAGTGGTCAAACAGGAGATGGCAAGAGTCAACATCGACATTCTAGGAATCAGCGAACTAAAATGGACTGGAATGGGTGAATTTAACTCAGATGACGATTATATCTACTACTGTGGGCAGGAATCCCTTAGAAGAAATGGAGTAGCCATCATAGTCAACAAGAGTTCAAAATGCAGTACTTCGATGCAATCTCAAAAACGACAGAATGATCTCTGTTCGTTTCCAACGCAAACCATTCAATATCACGGTAATCCAAGTCTATGCCCTGACCAGTAATGCTGAAGAAACTGAAGTTCAAGACCTACAAGACCTTCTAGAACTAACACCCAAAAAAGATGTCCTTTTCATTATAGGGCACTGGAATGAAAAAGTAGGAAGTCAAGAAACACCTGGAGTAACAGGCAAATTTGGCCTTGGAATACAGAATGAAGCAGGACAAAGGCTAATAGAGTTTTGCCAAGAGAACACACTGGCCATAGCAAACACCCTCTTCCAACAACACAAGAGAGGACTCTACACATGGACATCACCAGATGGCCAACACCAAAATCAGATTGATTATATTCTTTGCAGCCAAAGATGGAGAAGCTCTATACAGTCAGCAAAACAAGACTGGGAGCTGACTGTGGCTCAGATCATGAACTCCTTATTGCAAAATTCAGACTTAAATTGAAGAAAGTAGGGAAAACCACTAGACCATTCAGGTATGACCTAAATCAAATCCCTTATGATTATACAGTGTAAGTGAGAAATAGATTTAAGGGCCTAGATCTGATAGACAGAGTGCCTGATGAACTATGGACAGGGGTTCATGACATTGTACAGGAGACAGGGAGCAAGACCATCTCCATGGAAAAGAAATGCAAAAAAGCAAAATGGCTGTCTGAGGAGGCCTTACAAATAGCTGTGAAAAGAAGAGAAGTGAAAGGCAAAGGAGAAAAGGAAAGATATACCCATTTGAATGCAGAGTTCCAAAGAATAGCAAGGAGAGATAAGAAAGCCTTCCTTAGTAATTAGTGCAAAGAAATAGAGGAAAACAATAGAATGGGAAAGACTAGAGATCTCTTGAAGAAAATTAGAGATATCAAGGGAATATTTCATGCAATGATGGGTTCAATAAAGGACAGAAATGGTATGGACCAAACAGAAGCAGAAGATATTAAGAAGAAGTGGCAAGAATACACAGAAGAGCTGTACAAAAATGATCTTCACGACCCAGATAATCACGATGGTGTGATCACTGACCTAGAGCCAGACATCCTGGAATGTGATCAAGTGGGCTTTAGGAAGCATCACTACAAACAAAGCTAGTGGAGGTGATGGAATTCCAGTTGAGCTATTTCAAGTCCTAAAAGATGATGCTGTGAAAGTGCCGCACTCAATATGTCAGCAAATTTGGAAAACTCGGCAGTGGCCACAGGACTGGAAAAGGTCAGTTTTCATTCCAGTAGTAAAGAAAGGCAATGCCAAAGAATGCTCAAACTACCACACAGTTGCACTCATCTCACACGCCAGTAAAGTAATGCTCAAAATTCTCCAAGCCAGGCTTCAATAATACATGAACCATGAACTTCCAGATGTTCAAGCTGGATTTAGAAAAGGCAGAGGAACCAGAGATCAAATTGCCAACATCCATTGGATCATCGAAAAAGCGAGAGAGTTCCAGACAAACATCTATTTTTGCTTTATTGACTATGCCAAAGCCTTTGACTGTGTGGATCACAATAAACTGTGGAAAATTCTGAAAGAGATGGGAATACCAGACCATCTGACGTGCCTCCTGAGAAATCTGTATGCAGGTCAGGAAGCAACAGTTAGAACTGGACATGGAACAACAGACTGGTTCCAAATAGGAAAAGGAATACATCAAGGCTGCATATTGTCACCCTGCCTATTTAACTTACATGCAGAGTACATCATGAGAAACGCTGGGCTGGAAGAAGCACAAGCTGGAATCAAGATTGCCGGGAGAAATATCAATAACCTCAGATATGCAGATGACACCACCCTTATGGCAGAAAGTGAAGAACTAAAGAGCCTCTTGATGAAAGTGAAAGAGGAGAGTGAAAAAGTAGGCTTAAAGCTCAACATTCAGAAAACAAAGATCATGGCATCCGGTCCCATCACTTCATGGCAAATAGATGGAGAAACAGTGGAAACAGTGGCAGATTTCATTTTGGGGGGCTCCAAAATCACTGCAGATGGTGATTGCAGCCATGAAATTAAAAGACGCTTACTCCTTGGAAGAAAAGTTATGACCAACCTAGACAGCGTATTAAAAAGCAGAGACATTACTTTGCCAACAAAGGTCCGTCTAGTTAAGATTATGGTTTTTCCAGTAATCATGTATGGATGTGACAGTTGGAATATAAAGAAAGCTGATCACTGAAGAATTGATGCTTTTGAAGTGTGGTTTTGGAGAAGACTCTTGAGAGTCCCCTGGACTGCAAGGAGCTCCAACCAGTCCATCCAAAAGGAGATCAGTCCTGAGTGTTCATTGGAAGGACTGATGTTGAAGCTGAAATTCCAATACTTTGGCCACCTGATGCAAAGAGCTGACTCATTTGAATAGACCCTGATGGTGGGAAAGATTGAAGGCGGGAGGAGAAGGGGACGACAGAGGATGAGATGGTTGGATGGCGTCACCGACTCAATGGACATTCAGTTCAGTTCAGTTCAGTCGCCTAGTCGTGTCCGACTCTTTGCGACCCCATGAATCACAGCACACCAGGCCTCCCTGTCCATCACCAACTCATAGAGTTTACCCAAACTCATGTCCATTGAGTCGGTGATGCCATCCAGCCATCTCATCCTTTGTCCTCCCTTTCTCCTCCTGCCCTCCTTCTTTGCCAGCATTAAGTTTGGGCAAACTCTGGGAGTTGGTGATGGACAGGAAGGCCTGGCGTGCTTCAGTCCATGGAGGGAGAAGGCAATGGCACCCCACTCCAGTACTCTTGCCTGGAAAATCCCATGGACGGAGGAGCCTGGTAGGCTGCAGTTCATGGGATCGTGAAGAGTCGGACATGACTGAGACTTCACTTTCTCTTTTCACTTTCATGCATTGGAGAAGGAAATGGCAACCCACTCCAGTGTTCTTGCCTGGAGAATCCCCGGGACAGCGGAGCCTGGTGGGCTGCCGTCTATGGGGTCGCACAGAGTTGGACACCACTGAAATGACTTAGCAGCATATGACTGACTGAAGAACAACAATATATGACAACCTTCTATAAGCTGTAATGGTCTATAAATGGAAGATGTTTTCAGTAAATTACACACAAAACTATTAACAAGAACAAGATCATATATCAGCATTATTTGTTGTTCACTAAGTCCTGTCGGACTCTTTGCAACCCCATGGACTGCAGCACGCCAGGCTTCGCTGTCCCTCACTATCTCCCTGAGTTTGCTCAAACTCACATCTGTTGAGTTGGTGATGCCACCCAACCATCTCATCCTCTGTTATGCTTTCTCCTGCCTTCAGTCTTTCCCAGCATCAGTCTTTTCCAATAAGTCAGCTCTTCGCATCCGGTGGCCAAAGTACTGGAGTTTCGGCTTCAGCATCGGTCCTTTCAATGACTATTCAGGGATCGACTGGTTTGAATATCAGCATTATAAATGTATATAAAATGATAAACTACACAACTAGGAAATCTGATAGTGTACAATTTAAGGGTTAATTGTTTAGATCTATATGGTACTAGAAACTGTGACTATTTTTTTTCCTTCCTAAGAGAGGAAAGAGGTGCTTCCAACACATGGGAAAACCCTTGAGGCCTCTGCTTGGGAGTCCACTTATTTTTTTTGTGGTAAGGTAGGGTATAATCAGTATTTGTGGGTAGAAGAGTTATTGCTCTGAGAAGCCAGATGTTACAGAGAAATCATTTGCAAACCCATGAGTTATTTGCATGTTGTTGGGGCCAAAAGGTCTCAGAACTAAGTTTTCTTTCTTTCTCTGCATTTTACTGTCCCACAAGATGTAGAACTTGTGGGAATAAATGACGTTGACCTTTTAAACAAACAAACGAACTATTTGCATTCTACCTAGATCTTGGGATTTCTGGGTCAGTCTGAAGGAGGTCTTCAAGAACCTAGCCTTTGTTACGGAAAAAAAAATTTTTTTTTTTCACTGGGAGAAGCAGGTTAGGGCTGGAAAAATCAGTCTTTTAGTAGAACTTTTATGAGCTTCCTGGCGCTCCAAGGATTTTTGCAAGGTTGTGAGTTCACCCAGCTGCTCATCCCGCCAGAGGGCTTTCGTTTAACTCTGAAAGCTTGCAATACACTTACAGTCCACGTCTCAGCAGACAAGGAAGGGCCGGATCCCGTTGCTTATCGGCTGGGTTAGAAAGGAGGGTGTGTCGGGTGCCCAGCGCTGGCCAAGCACCATCCCATTCACTCACCCATTCATTCATCAAGTATTTTATTATGCGCATATTCAGCGCCAAGCAGAGGTTGGCGCCCGCCAGTTCGTCCAGAACTCTTGTGGGTGAGGGGCGCAGAGCCGAGAACTTCCAAGTTTTCAGGCCGGGTGTCTTCCCCGCGTCTTCCCTCCAGCGGAGTAACGAGACAAAGAGACTTGCCCTCGCCGCTCCCCGGGTCGAGGGTTGTACCCGAGGCCCCCAGGGCCCCCGCGCGGCTGCTTCTCCACTCCCCAGCCCGAGGGGGCGCTGCAGCGCCGGGCGCTCGGCCCGCCCCTGCGCCGAGCCCCGCTCGGCTCAGCGCTGCGGGCGGCACCGCGGTGGTACGTTCCCCCGAGCCGCCCTCCCCCTCCGCGTCGGCCCTCCCCGCCGGTGGTAGGCGCCGGAAGTGCCGCCATTTTGGGGTGTTCTGCTCTGGCGGCAGCGGCGGCGGCGGCGGGACGCGGCGGCTCCCCCGGGACTCGGCCTCAGCAGCGAGGCGGCGGCGGCTGCGGAGGCGCAGGCAGCAGCTGAGGCGGCGGCAGGCTGAGGTGCAGCCGCTGGTGAGTGCGGCGGCCGTGGGATAACGGGCCGCGCGGGTGGGAGCGAAGGGGCAGGAGGGAGGCGCCGCGGGGCGGGTCCGGTCCGGGCGGCCCCGCGGGGTCACCAGGGCCCCTCCGGGCGCGGCCGCTCCGGCTTCCCCGCGGCCCCCGGAGGCAGGTCCGCGGTGTCTTCCCGGGTGTCGGGGTCCTCCGCTGCCCGGGTCCCGGCGCGTGCCCCGGCGCCCTGGGAGACCCGCCCTCCTCGTGGCCTTGCCCCTCTGCCCGCGCCCTTTGCCTTCCCCCTCGGGGCTCCGAGGGCTCGGTTCCCTGCCCCGGGGGTAGCTCCGTCCTCCTTTTTTCCGGCCGCCGTGCAAGACCCAGGCTGCTTGCCCGGGACACCCCTTCCCTGCTCCTGTCGCCCCACGTGTTCTTCTCGGTCCTTACCCTTGGGGTAGGGGTGGGGTGTCCCCAGGACCCCCGCCTCTGGAGGGCCGCGCTTCTTCTCTGGAGCTTCGGGAGCCCCCACTTCCTCGCCCCAGATCCGCTAGGGCCTTGGCTCACCCTCCCCCCACGTCAGGTGCTCACCCAGTCATGGCCTAGTAGCTGGGCTGAATTCTCGCACCCGGGAGCGCCGAGAGCACGGCCGGGAGCTTTCTTCCTTCTCTAAAGGACCTGCTTTTGGAATTGAAGCTTCTGGCGTCTTCGGTTGCGGTTCTCGGGGCAGGATGTTATTTTAATTCTCGAGGCCGGTTGTCCAGGCTCGAAGCAGCTTCTCCTTGGTTTAGGCTCATCCCCGTAGTGGAGGGGCAGGTGGTAGGGTTTTGGTCGGAGGAGGCTGCTTTAGCAAAATGGAATCTTTTTTTTTCTTTTTCTAGCGAGCAAAGTTAATGCTGTACTTTTATTACCTTCGAGTGAGAATGCTGCCCAGTAGTGTCAGACAGCTTTGAGTGCTTTATAAATTAGCTTGCAGTATAAGAGGTTACAGACACCCGATGAATCCTTTGCAAGAACTTCACCCTTAATAAAGGTCTTTTCGCTTTCTTTGATGCTCTGTAGGTTGAAGAGGCTTTAGTTGGATTCTCTCACCTTTTCCACAAGTGTGACATCTCTCCGATGGGTATTGCCAAGTTTCAGTTTCTCCTGAAATTCTCGCTGAGGAAGGGTCGTCTCTGAGAACCACCAAAGATTCTTTCCACTTTAATATTCACGAGTCCACTTGGAAAATAATCCAGTTGCCATAGCGTGCATAAACTATTGCTCCAGGTCCCTCCCCTACAGCTGTGTTGTTACATTCTTCTAACTTTACTTATAAATCTGCGGTTTCTCCTCTTAAGTTAGCTAAGATTGAAGCATTGCTGGTAGGGAAGCAAAGCCGGAGCTTTCAGCTGTTGCTTCAGCCAGGAAGTTGAGTTTCCCCAGCGGGCTCTTTGCTCTTGACTGTCCACAGCCTCTTTCCATTGAAAAATGGCCCTTGACCCAGAGCACAGGCCTCAGCTTCTTTCCAACTATTCATTCATTTTTGCCCACGGGGTTTTCTTCTCCTCAGTTGGTATCTAGACTTAAAATCCATTCACTGGTGAGGCTAGATGAGCTGGTGAGATAGAATAGCTTTTCCAACCACTTCACTTTTCAGATGAGGAAACTGAGGCTCAGTTTCCAGGTTACTTGCCCAAGATTCTGTAGCACCTGCTCTTAGGTGTTATTTAAACATAGATTAAATATATACATTTTCATATATATATATATATATAAAATGAGCAGTAATGCAGAGTGCTCTTTGAGATGTGGTGGACCGGAAAGGCTTGAAGTTGGAAGGCCTTAATTGGCATCCCCGCTCTGTTACTAGCCTTACAGCCTTGACCACGTCTCTGCTTTGAGCCTCAGTTCATTCTCATCTGTAAAATGTAGGGAATCATGACTGTTTCACATGGTACCAGTTCAGCTTCAGGGCAGTAATATGGTATCGGAGGCAGACAGTGAAATTTTAAGCCAGAATGATTTCTTCTTCTGAGAGTTACATTTCTTATTGCAGAAGTTCCAGATGCATCATTAAAAACGCAGATGTGCCAGAAAGGGAGCGCTTCACCCTTAGTTCCACCGCTCGGAGGTGGTTGGTAATACTTAGTCTTCATCTCACCATCTTTTTTTATATGCAGTAGAAAAGTTTATTATTTTATCAAAATAGGTTTATCCTAGTTAATAGTTTTGTGATGTGTTTTCAGGATTTAATAATAGATGATAGGCATTAACAACTACGTATTAAATGATTCTGTGTTTTATAGCTCCAGCACATGTGAGTTAGGCCAGAGGCTATCCGAGCACGGGAGCTGAGCATTTGCTCTTTTAGACATGCTGGGCTGGAAGGAGAGGAGAGGAAGGGCAGAGACCTGACATTTATTGTATGTCTACTGTGTGATTTTTTTTTTTTTTTTTTAAATATTTTGGCTCTGCTGCTGAACGTAGAATCTGAGTCTTGAATTCTGTGCCCTTTGCTATGACTGCCACTGTAGCTTCTTTAACTTAACTTTCCTGTGAGGTCAGACATAATACATAATAAGGAACTGGGAGGTTAGAAGGTGGTGGTGATGTGCCTTGGAGGGGGCAAGAAAAGGGCTGTCATATGGAGGCTGGGGTGAAGAAGTTGGAGGAAGCAGAAGCATAGGATCCTCTCTGAGCTCCAGGATCTGGATACTTCCAACAAATTGCTCTCTTTTCTTAAACCAGCAAATGATAGAATTTGGTTAAACTCTGTTTCCTCTGCTTTTTTTTTTTTTTTAACAGCTTTATTGAGATACTCACATACTATACAATTTCGTAGTTTTAGTATATTACATTATTTAAAGAAATTGTGATAAAATATAATACAGTTTTGCCATTTTAATCATTTTTTTTTAATGTGGCATAAAGCACATAACCTGAAAGTTACCGTCCTCATTATTTTTGAATGTACAGTTTTGTAGCATTAACTTGTTATTGCCAAGTGGTGTCTGACTCTTTGCAACCAGATGGACTATAGCCCGTCAGGCTCCTCTGTCCGTGAGATTTCCCAGGCACGAAAACTGGGGTGGGTTGTTGCCAATTCCTCCTCTAGGGGATCTTCCCAACCCAGGGATCGAACCCATGTCTTCTGCAGAGAGGAGAGTTGTTTACCACTGAGCCATCAGGGAAGCCCCTAGCATTAAGTACATTCATATTAATGGAAAATAGATCTCCAGAACTTTTTCATGTTCTAAATCTGAAACTATATATCCATTAAACAACTCCCATTTTCTTCCTCTTCTCCTCACCCCAGCCTTTCATAACTGCCATTCTGCTTACTACTTCTATGAATTTGACGACTTTTCGATTTATAAGTAGAATCACACAGTATTTGGCTATTTGTGACTGGGTTCTTTCACTTACTAGAGTATCTTTAAGGCTTATCCGTGTTGTAGCACATGGCAGGATTTCTTCCCTTTTAAAGGCTGAATAACCTGTTATATGAATATGCCACATTTTGTCCATTTATTTGTCAATGAAGACAAGTTGTTTCCATCTTTGGGCCATTATGATTAGTGCTGCTGTGAATATGGATGTGCAGATATCTCTTTGAGATCCTTCTTTCAGTTCTTCCGGATAATACTCAGAAGTGAATTGGCTGAATCATATAGTGGTTCTGTGTTTAGTTTTTTGAGGAGCCTTAATTATTGCACCGTTTCACCATCCCACAAACAGTGCACAAGAGTCCGTATATCTCCCTATGCTCCCTAGCATTTGTTTTCTTCTTCTTTGGCCACACCATGGGGCATGCAGGATCCTAGTCCTCCCCCGGAGCCTGAACCCTGCCCCCCTGCTGAAGCACAGAGTCCTCACCACTGGACTGCCAGGGTTCTTCTCTGGCCGTAGTCATCCTGACGGGTGTGAGGACTCCCTGTGGTTTTGATTTGCATTTCTGACTAACGATCAACATCTTTTCATATGCTTGTTGACCATTTCTGTATCAACTTTGCAGAAACGCCATTTAAAAAACTAAAAACATTTGGTGGTGTTGAGGTGCAGTTCTTCATTCACTCTGAATATTAGCCCTTAAGAGATGTGTACGATTCACACACACTTTCTCCCTTGCCTGTTCATTCTCTTGTGTCCTTTGATGGAGTCTCATTTGTTTTTGCTTTTGTAGCCTGTGCTTTTGGTGTCTCATCCAAGAAACCACTGCCCAGTCCAGTGCCCTGAAGCTTATCCCCTGTTTTCTTCTACGAGTTTTATAGGTTTAGGTTGAGGTCATTTTAACCTTTTTTTTTTGGCTGCTCCGTGCCACTTGGCTTGCAGGATCTCAGTTCCCTGAAGAGCAGTTGAACAGGGACCACAACAGTGAAAGCCCGAAATGCTCACCACTGGGCCACTCGGGAGCTCTCCCCGTTTCAAGAGTGCAGTGCAGTGGCCTTAAGTACATTCATGGAGTTGTGCAGTCGTCGTCTCTGCCTGTTTCCAGTGTTTTCTTCAACCCAAGCAGAAAATCTGTAACCATTAAGTAATAACCATCCATTGCTCCCTCCTCCTAGCTCCTGGTAACCTCTGGTCTACTGTCTGTCCCTGTGAATTTACCTGTTCTGGATACTTCATGTAATTGGAATCGTGCAATATTTACCCTTTTGTGTCTGGCTTATTTCATGTAGCACAGTTTTCAAGGTTCGTCCATGTGTAGCAGGTATTAGGACTTTCTGTGGTTGAAGTCCTCTGCTGATTGAAGTCAGGGACGTCTCCTTCATCTTGGTATCTTGCCCTCTCTTAGTGCTGCATAAAGGCTCTTGATTTGGTTAGAATGCTTTCTCTTCATGGGAATTGCCAATTACAGGGGGATGTCCACAGATTCCCTCAGATCTTTGAAAAAATTGGAACATATCAGTGTGCTTAAAAGTATGTAACAGTAACCCAGATCACAGTTATCAGCATCATTTCTAATTTGTGATTTATATGTACAGAAAAAGTATCGCATGAAGAGAAAGAAACGGCAAATTTCTGCTATTGCTGTGAAACTGTTATATGAGTGCTCTTTGTTACAGGAGTGGACTGATATCCAGATATTCCATATTGTGTAGAGGTAAAGTCTATAAACCTGGCATTTAATGGCCTACTTAGAATTAATAATGAATACTTTAAGGATAAGAGCCTTCTGAAGGTTATCATAAGCCTCCGAGTCTGTTTCTGTATGTTCAGAGTATTCTCACTTTCTTCTTAAGGTGAGCTTTTCCTTATTTATTTGGAGGTTCATAACTGATTTTGAGCTGCTTGACTGTCTACTTTTCCTCTTTGCTTTTTGGACGTAGCCTCCAACTTCATTTTTCTTCCTCTCCACTAACAAAAGGAGCATGATTAATATTAATTCTTGGGACATGAGATGAACTGGAAGTTTTATTTGGTCAACTCTGTTGTCCTAAAGAGATATTACAGGCTTCCCAGTACTTGATGGATGGGATTTTATTGTAGTGTTAGCGAGGAATTTATATACGTCTTTTTTTTTTTTAATGATTTATTTAGGGTCATAGTTGCTGTGCTCAAGCTGTCTAGTTGGAGAGAGCAAGGGCTACTCTCTAATTCTGGTGTGTGGGCGTCTTGTTGCGGTGGCTTTCCCAGTGGCCGAGCATGGTCTCTTGGGCACACAGGTTTTAACAGTTTTGGCTCTTGGGCTCCAGAGCACCCACTAATTGTGGTGCCTGGGCTTAGTTGCTCTGAAGCATGTGGGATCTTCCTGGTCGAGGGATCAAATGGGTATCCCATTCATTGCAAAGCGGATTCTTAATGACTTAACCACCAGGAAAGCCCCTTATATTCCTCTCTTTCAAACAATATGAACCATTTTTTTGTTCAGAACTATTCTTTGATTCTTGATTATTTTTGGTAATAGTTAAAAGTAGACTGTATCATGGAAGTTCAAGTATTTCACTATATGTTTGAAATAAGAATTAACTTTATATGTAGGCCTTCTTAGCAGAACTTACAAATTCTGCTAATTGATTGCTATTAATACAATCTTGTATTTACCTGCACACCTCTTCCTAGAGGTGCCATGGCCTGCTGAAATGTTCAAAGAGCAAATAAAATACAAACAAAATTTTTATACTAATTTTTTAATTGAGGTATGGTTGATTTACAGTATTATATGTTTCAGATGTACGACATAGTGATTCACAATTTTTAAAGGTTTTACCCCATTTATAGTTAGCAAATATTGACTGTATTCCAAAACAAGAAATTTTTTAACAAAACGTGGAGAATTAATCTCATAATTGAGAGTTGATTCTAGGATTTTTGAGTTTTTAAAATTGGTTTGAAATCTGTGGTTGGAAAGAATGATGTGACTTGAATAGGGTTTATGAGCAGAGCCTGGCAGGGGTAGGTTTGACACCTCCAGCTCTGGGCCTTAAATTGGTAATATCACTGTGTGACCGTAACATTTCTGGGCTCCGCCCCCCCCCCCCCCCCCCCCCCCGCCATCTTTAAAATGGACATCACCTGGAGTGTAATGTGAGGATTGATTGAGATAACTGAAGCAAGGCGCTGAGTAGTGCCTGGTACAGTGCTGATAATGCTGTTTCCTTTTTTCATCTGTAAAAATGGGCCTACTGCTTATGCGTTGGTCAGTAATGCAGTTAAGCCAAATAAAAGACACAGAGAGGATGACTCGGTGTGCGGTGCATAGACAGCAGCCACTGCCAGTGTTCCTTTCCTCTCCCCGCTTAGGTATGGTCTGTTGTGCACTTTGCTTTGCTCATTGTGGCTTAGGGATAAGATCGTTTGGCTAGGAAGCGTGTCCTCTCCTGGAAGCTCTCAGCTCGTGGCTCCCTGTGGAATGCTCGGGTCGGGTGGTCTCCTGTCGTCTTCCCTTTGTGTACTTCACGTGGAGTTTGCTAATAGGGAGTCTGCTGTGTTCATAGAAAACTGAAAAATACAAATGCGTGTATTGCTGGGTTTGCCCTAGGGACACCTGGTTATAGATAAGTAGTTTTAGGCTTGTAGAGAGGGTGGACGCTAATATTTAGAGTTGTAATGACAGAGGGTGAGATGGTTGGATGGCATCACCGACTCGATGGACGAGTTTGCACAAGCTCTGGGAGATGGTGAAGAACAGAAGCCTGGTGTGTTGAACACCATGGGGTCACAAGGAGTCAGACACAACTGAGCGACTGAAGGAAGAGATGATAGAGTTAATTGGTTGTAGCTATTTGCTTAGTAAACTATTGTATCAAGAATCCTTATCTGAGCTTTGTAATTTACTGAAGAAGGTTTTCTTGATGAGATCTTTGTAATTGTAACTTGTCCTTGCCTTGAAGCAGTTGGAGTCTCCTTCAAGTACTGGTTTCCTAACAGTTAATCAACAGAGCTGTTGTGTAGTTTGTTTGGGTTTCCTGGGGGTTGCATCTTGCAGCTTGTGGGATTTTAGTTGCGGTTGCCCAACCGGGGATCGAACCTGGGCCCACTGAAGTGGAAACACTGAGCCTTAAACGCTGGCCCGCTGGCCCGCCAGGGAATTCCCGTGCTCTGTAGTTACTGTTTAACTTGCTACACTGTGGAAGCCGTGAGCATAAATTTATTTTTAACTTCTTTGAGTTCCAGACCTGTAAAGCTTTTCAAGAATGTTTTATATCCATGAACTCCACATTAACTTAACACATTCTTTCTGCTAAGGAAATCTTTAATTCTTCAAAAATGTTACCTCACAGGCTAGAAGGATAAATACCAAAGTTTTTTCTGGGCATTGGGACATGAGCAGTTTTTCTTTTCTTCATACTTGCCATTGTTTTTAAATTTTCATACAGAGAACATGAATTTCATAAAAGTTACATTAAAATTAGACTGTATGCTCAAGAGATGAGAAAGTCTAGTTTGGGGAGACTGAGTATAAAGTATCTTACGTTAAATAATTTTAAAGCATTTTAATTCTTAGAACTTTGTGAAGTTCTGATGTAACCCTCAATCAGCTGACCTTTCCCCCACTTTACAAGAAATGGACTCACTTTTAGAACAGCATTTGAGTTGTAACATTTTGATTTTTCTTTTACTTCACTTACAAAATGTGGCAGAAAATATGAAGAGGGATGGTGAGTTCTGGTTTGGAGGCGGCAGTGAGATCTAGTGGATCTCAATTAATTGATTTTAACATGCCTCTTTTGGGATGTGTTTGTAGGTTAGAAGTGTGGCTTTAGAAAGAATTGTTCGCTAGCTTTTTCTGATCTCCATGGCTGTGTTCAGCTTTGAAAAAATGGAGTTAAATATCACTCCCCCCCCCACATTGAAACTCCATTGAAATTTTATTCCCAGATTGGGAAATGTCTTTAGTTTGGGGATTATACAAAATGAAGTTTTTTGGTTCTAAAGCTGTTGGATTTTAGTGTTAGACGTTTAATTTTGATAGGTCTGTGGTTTTCATTTACATAGCATTGTTACTCTTCAGCAAAGGAATCAGTAAATTAGAAACTGTCACCACTTTCTCATTGTTCTTTGTACCTTTTTGTTTCTTGTGAGATTGAAGCAAGCTCTGGCATGTGGGAATGTGTGATATTTTGGTGATAATGTAGGGTAACTAATAGTCTACTGTGAGTAGACTGTCTTTTTTAACCCAGTATATTTTGGACATCTGTTAAGTTTTTGCTAGTTTCTGTTTTGTACAAATAATTTAGGCTTTCTCCAGTTTTTTTGTGCTTATAGCTTTTGTATGTGGGAAACATTCTTTTCTGTTCCAGTCCCCTCCCCCCACACTACTAGCACCTAGCTTAGCCTGAGTTGTCTGTGTGTTAACCATGCTGGGTTGGGTGGGATATTACCAGTGAGACACCTGTGCTGTCCTGTTGGCTGCCTGGGCAAGAATCTTAGGGGGTCCAGGGAGTGAAAGGAAGTCAGGGTGATGACAAGCACCTTGGAAATGTATAACCCACATTCGTCAGCTAGCGGGTTACTACTGCACTTTGAAACAGCACTGTTTTGTTAAACCTTACAGCACACTTTCAACTAGGATATTTCACAGAAGATATTTATGTGGTAAAAGACTATTCCTTAGGTTCCTAATTCTTAGCTATATGGCCAGAGTGAGAGGAGCAGGCGCTGTGTTTGGTGCTCCTCAGCCCTTCCCTGAACTTGGTTCTATTTCCGTCTTTCGTTTAGTGCACAGCTGATCCTTGTTCCTTGTCATGGAGCTGTTCCTGTCCGTTCATTCTAGAGTGTGTCATAGGATATTATTTAGTATTCATGTATTTTTTCAGTGAGATTTTAAGTGTTTTTTTTTTTTTTTTTGAGGATGCATACTGCCTTATTGCTTGTTTAGTGTATTACACACCTTCTGAGGAGTCAGGCATGCAGTCCCTACCCTGGCTACACTCTGTGACCCAGCTCTTCTTTTAACAGTTTACTGGACCGCGGGCAGGCACTTACCTAAGCTGGGCAAATCAGTTTCTCCTAGGAATTTGAGACTGGAACTGAGACTCATGCCTTCAGGGAACAAACAGGTCCACCTGAATTCAGAGAACTTGAAACAGATAAGCAGATGCCAGGGTACTGCCAAATTCAGGCTTGTATCTGTGAAAGCAGGGAGGCCAGTACGGGGCGGGGTGGGGGGGTCGGGGGTGGGGCTAAGATTTATGCAGAAGGAAGCACTGATGAGAGAGATGGCCCTGGAGAGAGACAGGCGTATATCTGTGGAAGCAGCGAAGGCCAGTACAGGGAGGGAGAAGTAAGTAGATTTATCCAGAAGGAAGCACTGAGGAGAGGTACAGCCCTGGAGAGAGAGACTGGAGACAGGAGACAGACTGCGGAACAGGAGCCTGGGTGTGTAAAGGCTCCAGGTATGGCCCTGTTACACTTCCTGCCTTTGGGTCCTGTCTTTTCAGTTAGTGCCTTTTTTGCTTAAGCTAGTTTGGAGGAAATTCTCCTTAATTACAACCAAAAGAGCTTTGACTAAGATGCTTACCACAGAGCTCTGCCTAATATTTCTTAAAGTCATTTGAATTTTAGGATAGTCAAACCTAGGATCATGCTCTTTGGAATATTGCCCTTTCCCCTCCAAGCCCCGCCCCCCGCCCCCCCAGGCTGCTTGGGGTTTTTTCTTCTCCACCTGTGTAGTGTGGACATGCATTTGTGTTGTCCCTTCTGGCGCAGAGTGCTTCTCTCTGGTGCTTTGCCAGCTCAAGATTGAGGGCTTGGGCTTTCTTTAAAAACAAGTTTCTAATGATTATTTGTTTACAACTGGGTCTTTTTAGGCATGTAAGACTGGTAATAAAGTAATACTGCTATTTAAGATAGGAAATATAAAGTGAGCCATCATTTTTAAAGAGTTTTTTGTGAGGCATATGAATTAGATCCTTTCTTCATTTTCTGGTTAAATAATACATTTGCTTGTTTCCTGATTGTTTTCTCTTTTAAGAAAGTTGATGGACTTGAGTGGAACACAATAACGTGGGTTGAACGGCAGTTGAGACTCTAAACAAAGGGGAATGGTGAGTGGCTGTGTGCCCAGTTGATGGAGTCTGCCGGTCTCAGCCCAGTTGGGAACTTCATGAATGGTCTGTAATGGGAGCATCACAGTGGCGTTCTTCTGTTTGAGCAGTGTTAATGAGGGGGAGAGGGAGGCTCTGAGAAAGACAGTTTAATGCTTCTAATTTGATTTCTTTTTCTTGTGCGATCATTTGGTTTCTGTTAAGTTGAAAGACTTTACACCAGAGAAATGTAACAGTCCTCTATACTATTAAAACAGGAGTTAAAAAGAAATGTGGATTTGTATACAGCCAGGAAGGTATATAGATGTGCAGGGTAGGAAAAGCTGAAAGTCATTATTTTACTTTGAAGCCCAAATTGTCGAGAATACAACCTAAATAATGCTATGCCTTCGTATTGTGCTGTAGCATGTGTATAGTATTGAACCAAGTGCTGTTCATAGAAGACGCTTACATTTTTACAGTCCAGAGTGCTTACTGGTATAGGGCCCTTGCACAAAGTAGGTAATCGATAAATGCTGAAATACTGTATATCGAATGACAATTTAATGTTTGACACAGTTCAGTACTAAGGATTAGAAATAGGAAGAAAACTTTTAAGACTGAAATTCTGTGATCCATTTCTTTAAATCATTGTCTTTTGAAAATTGTCAGTACCTTAAAGCTCCAGAGAGTTTTCTGGGGGGAAAAATATAAGCCACTTTGCATTGAAAGAACATTAAGTTGGCTGAGATTTATACTATAAAAGCCTTTGTGTATCTTAAAACCTCACACCGTATACTGCCTGGACAGAATCAGAAGGCTCCTTGACAACCCGGATTCTGGCTCTGTTTTCTGTAGCTCCAGAAAATAAGAAAAGGAGAATCTGATACTGTTGGCAGTCTATGCTCTCTTGCTTTTCTGGGCCAAGACATGCATTTAAAAATAAAATCAGGGAAATTGTAAACCAGTAGTAAAAACAAATAAAGCACCCAAGAGTTTGCCTCTTCTCAAGTCCTGTGACCTGAGTCTCTTTTTGTTTCTGGATGTCTGATAGTAAACTAATGTGTCAGGACTATGCTTTGGGCTTGTCCTTCGCTCTTCCTATTTAAAGTTTATGGGACATGATCATGGAAAGACACCATGTTTCCTGTTCCGTTATTGTTTGTATCGTATGCCATGTTTCTTGAATAGCCTGATACAAGTCTTTTTTTTTTTTTTTTGCTTGCAAACTTCTTTACTGAAATAGTTTGGGTTATAGATTGTGGAGATAGGGTTGGGAAACTGCTTAAAAATAACCCTTTTGGACCTGCCACAGGAAAGCTTAGGTGAGTAAATGTATCAAAACCAGATGGATCGTTTCTATGGGATATCTTCATGCCTGTTGTTTACTCTTAGTTGACAGTGTAGCTTGTCTTCTTAGGTCTTTTTTTTTTTCTCTTTAGACTTGTAAATTTGTAATTTGTTTTTTAGGTTATGAATTCTGTTTCAACACATTTTATCTTAGTGGTGTTTATATTTAGGTTTTTCAGTAATTATTAGTGTGAGATCAAGGAAAGATTTTTGTGAGTACAGAGACACGTCTTCAGTTTTGTTCCAAGTACCTTGTGGCTCTCGGGATAACTGTGCCTCGGGCCTCGGGCAGGTGAAGTTTCAGACTATTACTGTGAAATCAAGTGCTCCTTTTTATTAATGTTAATTTGTCTGGTGTAACTTTGCTTTGGGCTCAGTAAGACATAGAGAAATGTTTTATTCTGAATTCTGACGGCTCCACTTCTCTGATCAAACCAGATCCACAGATTACCCTTGTAAATGATCTTTCTTAAGGTATCTTCTAATAGAATGGGTCTCGGGGGAACCTGAGCCCCAACACACATTTAGCTGGGAGTGACAGTTCATCTCCCTTTGTCCATACACAGCAGTTTTGGAGGCAGACCTGCAATTTAAACTCTGTTCTGGTCTGATCAGTGTGATTTATTTTATAATAAGTTTTATTTTTATAATTATTTTGTGTGATGTATTTCTGACATAATCGTGTAGGGAAGCTGAGATTTCTTGAGAACAATCTTGATTTGGAGAACTTTGAAGTCTTGATGGGGAAATACTAAATACAGTTCATGTGGTGTGGTGATCTGGAAAGAAATGACAGCATACACAGGTCATTGAGACTTCAGTGGGCTTGTGTTTATTTGCTCGTATGAATAGAGAGATTAAAACTTGAATATATGTAACTCATAAGAGTGTCATTGAAACAGTTAACATTTTGTCAGAATTGTATACTACATGGGAAATGATCACAGAAAGACACCAGTGTTTATTTTATCGTTATTGTTTATATCATGCCTTTTTTAATAGCCTCTGGATACATTTACAAGTCTTTTTTTAAAAAATGTGTGTTCATTTTTGGCTGTGCTCTGTCTTCGTTGCAGTGCATGGGCTTCTCACTGGTGGCATCTCCCATCTAGAGCTGGGGCTCTAGACTCAAAGCTCTTGGGCTCCTGGGCTCTGGAGCACATGCTTGGTGGTTGTGGTGCATGGACTTAGACGCCTCATGGCGTGTGGGATCTTCCCAGATCAGGGATTGAACCTGTGTCTCCTGCACTGATAGGCTGATTCTTTACCACTGAGCCATCAGGGAAGGACCCCCCCGCCACCGGTTTCTTTTTAAAGCTTGCAAACTACTGAATTAATCTGGATTACAGATTGTGGTGATGGGATTGGCAAACTACTTAAAAATAACCCTTTTAGACCTGCTATATTTCTTAAAGGCACCTTGCCGAAGAAAAATTAGATGAGGCTTTCTAAATTGCTAGATCCAGACCATCAAAAAATGCTCTGACCAAAAGGGGGAAAAGCCTGCCGGATCCACCCCCGGAAATCCTAATGGGTCCCCATGGTAACAACCTCCTTGCTTACAACTTGTCACTGTAACTGTCACTGGAGTTCAAGAAAAGCCAGTATATCAAGAACTGTGTGGCATTAACTACTCCTTGGTAAAATGCTGTTGCACATTTGCAACAAGCCAGAAATAGAAAGTTAAAGGTTTTAATTTCTGTGTTCCATTAATTAGATGCTTTAAAAAGCTGCCTAATTATGGTAAGGTGCAGTAGTGGGAAGGTGGTGGGTGGCCGAGGCAGGCATAGGAGGAAGCCGTAGGCTCAGAATGTTAGGATCTTCATTTTCTTCTCTCAGCCTCTCATTTTGCAAAGAGGAAAGTGAAATGCCTTATTTAAGTTCACATAGAAGTGGAAGCAGGGTTCCAGCCCATGGCTTCTAATTTTCCAGCGCTGTTCTGCTGTCTCTGCCTACACATCACATTTGCTTTGCTTCTACTTTTCAAAAACCAAGTCTCAGTTTCTGAGGTTAGGAAAAGACCTTAGAGGGCATGCAGGGAAGTCTTCCACCCAGTAGAGGAATCCCTCCTACAGCATCCTGAGCAGGTGGCCTCTGCCTCTTTCCTCAGCTGGGGTTTACCTGTCCAGTCAGCGAAAGCCCCACTTCCTGACTTTGAAGAGAAGATAGTTTTACATGGCTTTCCCATTTTAAAGCTATAAGCTTTGTTTTTCTCCCTTACAAAATAGCAATTGAAAATCAGACCTGAATGTTTTTCATTAGCCTGTTTATCTCCACTTAAGTCATCTTGTCAGTCATGACAAGACAGAATAATTTGTTGAAGAATTATGTCGTGCCTAAATCGTAGAACTTGGAAAAGACTAATGCCATATTTGGAACAAGTTAGTCCTTTAACAGCTGGGAGGGAAGAGATGATAAATGCTATATTCAGCTTAAAGTATTTTATAATGTGCTTATTAATAAGATGAAATGATGGTGAGCTGAAGAGTTCTGCTGTTCTCAGAAGGCCTCAAAAGAGGCCTCAAAGTATTTTAAAAGCAAAATCAAGAGCTAAATAGGCAAGGTGTTTTGTGGGTTTTTTTTTGTGGTACATTTGTGACCATTACTGTCATTGTTTGGAGTAGATTCATTTACACAGAAGTGAGTTTTGGACTCAAAACCAACATTATTTTGGTAATTATTAATTGCATGTACCAAAAAAGGATTTTTTTAGGTCTGTTTTCTGGATCATTGTTGCTCAATATGCCAGTCATTTAATGTCCCATCAGTAAGTGCTTCAGCTTTTATTTCACTTTTCTTCTTTCCTAACTACTGGAAGGGTAGTAACAGGTAAACATTTAAGATTATTAGCCTGAGGTTTTGTTTTTTTAAATACCTTTTAAGCAAAGCATAAATGCATATTTTCTAATAAAGTACACAAAAATGATTTCAGTTTCTTATAACCATGGATATTTTTTCCTCGAAGAATTTAGCATGTCTAAAAATGGAGAATTTGGCTCCAGTGTTAATTTTTCTTTTTGTCTTACCAGAAAATTAAAGTGAAAATGCTGTTGGCAGTCTTTTGCTGTCTTGACTTCAACACAGTAGAGAGTGCTATAATGAAAATGTGGCTGAGTTTTTAATATTCTGGAATTTCATAACCACCAGCACCTCTTGGTTATGCAGCCAAGATAATTAAGGTAATCAAATATTTTAGTCATTAGTAGGTGCGACCTGGCTCTGAGAGACATATCTAGTCCCAGCTTCAACCCAGTGCCCTTTTCCCTCATTTACTCCAAAACATATTATTTTTGTTGGTTCTGGTTCTTAATTCAACCTGTGAGTTTTTACGTAAAAGTTCATCATACAGTTTTTCTTGATAAGAAAGTATGCTGGACTACAGTGTCGTGGTACAGACTAGCTGTTGGACCTCGTGTTTTGGGTGGGAGGTGGGGAATGAGAGAGGAGGGAGGAGAGGAAGAGAAGGATTGGGGGGGTGGGGGAGATGGCTGCACCTGTGCCATGTTGTAGACAAGAGAGCTCGCGTTGGGAACCTCAGGGAGGAGGGTAACGTATTTGGGGCATCCAGCTATCAAGTAGTAAGTCAGGGCGGGACTTTGAATCCACGCCCCAAATTCCGTGCCGTTTTCCTTTGCTTTTGTTGCTTTTAGAGGCTCAGACTCATAAAAATAATGAAATAATTTATTTTTATAACCACTCCTTTTCATGTGGTAGTAAATTTTTAATTGTTAATCAGTCGTGTAAGTTCAGTGTCTCCTTTTAGAAGTTCTTACCTTGGGTTAAGGGGGAAAATGGGCTTATCTGTGAACTGCTCTGACAAGATATTGTTTGTGTACCTTACCTAAGCTGTTTTTATCTGTTTTCTTGTTAAAAAGTAGGAGTAATTTAACCCTAACAGAAGTGGCATGGAAGTAATGGTTTTAAGGTAGGTAGCATTCATAGCACCTTCAGGTCTTTGCAGAGAAATGTATGGCATTCCTGTGGGCAAACAGATGAGGGTGTCCCTCCCACGGGTCATCTACTAGATGAGGAAACTAGATGTTGCATCTTTACTTGGTTCCTTAGTGAGAAATGGTGTGACATGAGAGGCTGCTGTCTCCCTTGCTCCCTTCTTCCTAAGGTCTGGCCCTGATCTCTGCTCCCATTGCCCACAGCCATCCTCTTGGCTCTGACGTTACTTAATTCTAAACAGCCGTATTCCACGAGCTCCTAAAGAGAGAGAGAGAGGTGGCCAGTCTCTCCTGGCTGCCTCGCAGTCAGTGCCGCTTCACCAAGTGGTCTGCTCTGTGGCCGTGTCCTCTTTTGACTGGGCCCACGTTAAAGCCTGTCCCCAATGCTATCTTGATATATATGTCCTTGCTAGCAATCTTGTTTTTTAAGCCTCCATGTACAGGTTGATTCACAGTGGGGGAGGAGCCATGTTCAGGAACTTTGTGATAGCCTGGTTTCTCTTGTCTTTCATCTCTCTGCTTCTATTTATGTTCTTTGTACCTCTTTCTTGAGCTTGCACCTTCTGCATAGTTGACTCTATTATATCATCTTTGAGCCTGCAAAATAAAAGTTGGAAGATTTTAAAGTTAAAGTTCCCAGAATAATGTTGTCGCCCACATTGCACATATGTCACATTTTGAGTTTACTAGTTAAGCCTCTAAATATGTGCTTTATATACAGTATGTGCAGTGTGATGACTTTGGTTGCCATGAGAACCTAAAAATCTCAGGCTTAAATGGTTCAGTAACAGACACATTTTTTTTCTTTTATTGTCTTAGAGGTAGGCTAGCTTTTTCTTTGATCTAATACACTTTTTACAAATTGAGATATTAGTCGGTGTCTATTCTCAGGTATCACCTCTTGCTGACAGGATGGGTAGCTTCTTTGTTTCTCTGTTATCAGTCTCCTTTATTCCAATCTTCCATGCTCTAGTTTTTTCTCTGACTGTCTCCTGTTACTTTGCTACAGGATAGAATTAGCAGTAGGAAACTGGAAGCCTTGCCTTCTTAGAAAAAACAGTATACGTGGTAAGAGAGGACCTGTCTGGTGGGACAACCCTAAGCACATCTACCGAATTCCACTCTTGTGTAAGCCTCCTGTGATAAGCTGTGGTGGTAAAATTTTCTTAGGGAAAAAAAAAATTTTTTTTTCCTGAACCAATTGTTGTACTAGACTTCTTTTTTTTTAGTAATTGAGGTATGGCTGATTTACAGTAGCTTGAGAATTTTTAAAAAAGAAGTATGATGTTAGTCTGTCATACAGTTCAGATTCCGCTTGAATTGGAATATATTATTTTGAATAATTTCTTGGCCAGGGTGACTTGTTTATTCTTGACTAGGTTTAGTCATGAAGATTCTTTTTGGACTAGGAAGTAGAAGAGGAGATGACAGGATGTTAGATGTAACAAACTATATATTGTTTGCTCTTTGATTCTTAAACCTGTTTTGCATCATAGACCCCCTTTGATAATCTGGTAAAAAGCTATGGAACTATTTCCCTACAAATACAATTTAAGTACATAAATTTTTTTGCATATGTATGTAAAATTTTGTGCATAGTATGGTGAAGTTTATGGAATCTGTGAAATACCCGGGAATTCTGTAGGTCTGTGGACCCTAAACACGGAGTGCTGATCTGGCCCAGTGCCGTTTTTCACCTGAGGATGTGGGTATCAGGAAAGAAATGACTTGGCAAAGGCCAAACTATAGGTGTGTATAGCCATGTTGATTTTGTGGTTATACTTTAATCACCTTTGGTATATATAGTTGTGATGTTTTGCATTGTGTTTATTTTTACATAAGTAATCTTAATGGATAATTAAAGCTATGATGTCATCCAGAAAGTAGCCTATCAGTCCATAGTATGCTACGTTTTGGGAAATGAAAGTTGCTTTGGGAAATCAAAGTTGCTGTAACAGGCCCGGTCAGAATAAATTAAATGTATAAGCCACCAACACGGCTCAGAGATTTTTAATAAAATGTTGAACACTTGCACATCTGTGTTTTGTGGGACATGCCTGGAATGCCTCTACTACTGGAATCCTGCTGTGCTCTTTTTCAAGCACATCAAACAGGGTATGGACAAGGCTCTGCCTTGCACTAGGAGATCTAGGAGGTGGGATTGAGAGATCGGTTTATCTGTGATTGGGCCTTTTGCTTGTCAGTACTGAATTATGTACAAAAGGCACAGAGAAGATTTCCTTTTTTTTTTTTTTACAGAGAAGATTTCAAATGGTTAGTTTACTTATGAAATACAGTAAAGTAAATAATTACGGTGGACCAATTAATTTTAAGGGTTTTCATTTTTTTAGTTTTAGGGAAAGCATTTTGCTGGGGTGCTACCCAGTATGTTTGAGTTCTTATGTCCCATAAGCTGGAGGATTGTGCGCACGCATAAAGCAGGCATTTCAGTGATAGAGAGGAGCTAGGCAATGCTGTCTTCTCCAGAGCTCCCCTTCATGACTGGGTGACTTAGCAAGTGTTTTGTCATCAAAGATATTAAAATGCACACTAAATATTGGTTGATTCATTGACAGCTAAAGTACAGAATCTTTTGAGGCCATGAGCAATGCATTTCTTTCCTTTTCTGCCCCCCAACCCCCCGCCCTTTTTTCCTTCAAACCATGCATTTCTTATCTGTGGAGCGTTCACTCTGGCCACAAATGAAGCTTTTCATATATACTTTACATTGAGATGAATGTGAATGAGTTGTTCCAAGCAGAATAATTTTTAGAACATAAACATTTGACGTCTGATTATATAAGCCAGCATCCTGGGAAATACATTTTAAAAGTTATACATTGTAAAAGTTATATCAGGATTTATTTTAACTTGTAAATCAGAAGAGAACAAGAGACCCAAAACTAGTTTGAGAGTTGGAATGAGACTTTCATTCTGAAGACACCAGCCAAGGGGCCTTCACACAGATGCAGAATAACCTTTTTTGCATGTTAAATTCCAGAATTTAAATGATGAATTAAACCTTGTGGTGGCTGCTGTTGACCTGGTAAGACGTTGACCAACTAAAGTGCTCACAGTGTCTTTTCTGTCTCCTGTGGCAGAGGGATTCTTGATGTATAAGTGACTGAAATTATTGGGAGGTTCCTTGGCTGAAATAGAATCTCAAACCTTTCTTCAAGTAGCAGCCTGTGTTGCCTCTGTTTTTTGTCTGGAGCATGTGAACACAATGCATGTGTGTGAGATAATTGGGCTTTCACTGGTGGCCCCCTTTCAGCAACCATGTATGGATAAAGCTGTTCAGGTCCCTGCTCCTCCCTCCCTGAGCACGGCGCAGGATCTGTTCTGCTGTAGCTGCTGCTCCACTTTTCAGCTTTCTATATTTGTACCGCAGCACAGGGGCAGCCCATCCTGGCTTGGGCCGGCTCAGGGCCCGGCCCCGGCTCGCAGTTTGTCTCTTACCTGCATGCGTCTGTCTGTGTGCATTTCTGTCGGGGACTGAGGTTTCAGATTAAAGAGGTGACCTGTTTGCCTTGTTTTGTCAGTTATACATGGTAAAGAATGTTTCAGAATCTTGGGGGTGGGGTGAGGAGGAAAGATTTGTATTATTTAACAGAATATATTAGGGAGAGGATGCCAGACTGATTAACATAGTGTCAGAGGTGACTTTGTTCTCTTAGAAACTTTTCTCATTAAAGTTGTAGCGTTTTTTCCCTGTTGTTTTTCACTAGTCACAAAGCCCAGTTCTTTGGGGTGAAAGTGAATTTCCTTTCCTGGCACGTGAATTTCCTGATAGAAGAATTGAGTAAAAAAGGCTGAGACATCTACCTCCTTATGAAATGATCTCATACACATCTTTTTGTAAGAGGGGCTCCCCTGTGTCTCAGACTGTAAAGAATCTGCCTGCAGTGCGGGAGACCCGGGTTCGATCCCTGGGTCCAGAAGATCCCCTGGAGAAGGGAATGCCTACCCACTCCAGTATTCTTGCCTGAAGAATCCCATGGTCAGAGGAGCCTGTGGGGCAGCAATCCATGGGGTCACAAAGAGTTGGACACAACTGAGCGAGTAACACTTTCACTTTTATAAGTAGGGGCTAAGCCTCTTCCTTTGACCTTTTCCTGGAAAAGGAACTGGGAAATGCCCCGCTTCTCTGGGCTTCACAGTGACGATGCTGTCTGCACCGTTTCAGAAGGCTTTGTCTGGTTTGGCCTTACAGAAGGCTCATGATGTTTTTTTGGTGTCATGTCTATTTAAGGACATGACATGTAGACAAGAGTTCAGATTATTTCAAAGAGTTTTGGGTTTGTTATACATTTAAGGAGTACTCTCTTGCTTTGTTGTAAGGTATTCTAATTAGACAGAAATACATGCCTCATTCTTGATCAACTCAAGTCTAAATTCAAGTTGGTTTCTTTGTTTTACACTTGCCTTTTACTCCCCTCCCCCAACCCCCCGTGAGTCATAAGCATGCCAAGTTGGGAATAGAACTTGTCAGCTGAGTAGGGATGAGACACTTCGCTGCACATATTTGTAACTGGCTGGTGAGGAAGGTAAAGGCCTTTAAATGCTGGAGAAATGCATTCACTGAGGCAGCTTCTCCTGTGGCTGTGTAGTATGGTTGCAGAGCTCCGTGTGACTATTTACTGATGCAGTCTGCCTTTCGATCACTCAGGAGTCTGTCCCTGAGTCTGTCGTCTGGTGACTTGTTTGCCTGTGACTTGTCCGTTTTTGGCTGCAGGGGTGTGTATTGGTGTAGGGCCAGGACCTGGTACTAAGTCTCTCATGGGTCTCATTACTTAATGACTTTCTAAAATTCTGTTGCGTGTGTCATTAAGTTGACTTCACCTTCTCCTTGGCAACTCTTAGTCCCTGTCTCATGTCATCTTTCTACTAATGTTTTCTCATTTATACCGTGAGTCACTGTATAGTCTCTGTAGGGGCTGTCCCTGGAGATTAAAATCAGTGGCAGCTCTCAGATTTTAGAGCTTAATCTCAGTAAAGGACACCGTGATTTAGCACATCTCTTATTTCAGCTTTTCCTTTGTTCTTGATCTTTTAAAAACTTTTATAATTTCCCTGGTCTCGTTTTATTAGTTGGTATTTTTTCATTGTATGCTTCCATAAACCCTTTTTGGTATAATGCGGGTAATAAATAAATGTTTATAAATAAATAAGTGCTCTTAGAACAAGTGGTTCAGTCTTTTGTAATGAAAGTTACACTTACACTGGACTCTTAACAGACACAGTTGAAGATTTGTCTGCCAGTCACTGCCTTCGTATCTCCATCCCTCCCTCTCTCTAATAGGTGTTTCTGTATAATCTTAGGTACTCCATTTTGCTGGGGTTGACATCCGCACACTGCTGTATCTAAAGTAGATAACCACAGGGATCTACTGTATAGCACAGGGAACTCTGTTCAATAGTCTGTAATAAACTCAATAGAAAAGGAATTTGAAAAATAATAGAAAAATATCTCAGGTACTCAATTTTGAAGAGAAGCAATCCTGTCCTGCATAGGTGCCAGCTCAGTGCCTGGGGTGATCCTGATAGCAGGAGTACCCTGTGTGTGCCAGGCACGGGTCTAAATGCTTTATATACATGGATTTTTAAATTCAAACAAACATCTTCTAAAGTAGATACAGTTGCTGTGACCATTTGCCAGATGAGGTAACAGGTATAAAAAAGTTAAGCAATTTACCCAAAGCTAAACATGGCTAGTAAGGTCCACACTGGGACTAGAAACAGTGGTGGGACTCCAGAGTCTGAGGGTCGGGTGTGTTACTGGCTTGTAGTCAACATTTGACTATTAATTTTATAAACATTCTGAATTTTATTTGGAGATTTTTGAATCATGAATCATCTAACCCGTTTCATTTTAGAATTTCCTTCTAAAAATGACTATAATATATGACTTTGGTTTTGCAGGTCACTGTCAACTAATTCATTTATTGATGATAAAAAGCTGGAAGGCAAGTAAAGTGGTGAGCCTGCAAAGCATACCCCAGATTAGTAATTTATCTCTGCTAGTGCCAGACTGTGTGTTGAAGATACTGAAAGCAGAGTTAATTTTAGCTGCTTTAACTCTGGGGCCCTACACTACCCGTCTTTAAGAGATGCCTTCGTAGGGGAGCATGGGGAGCGAAGCCTGGCAAATTTTGCCTGCTCCATTAGCTGTAATCTATGTGATGGTAACAGGATAATATACATTCAAAAGAAATGATGATGGTAGAATTATTGGTAGGCAGAGTAATTTCGGCAGAGGGTAGCAAAAATGTTATTCTAATCTTAGACAGTGGGATTAACTAGCACAGAAGTTTGGTTTAGACAGCAGCCCAAGAACCCGCTCTCCCGCTCTCCTGTGGTGCTTGTCTCTCTTGAATGGATGACAGATTTCTCCTGACCATATATGCTTTTCCCTTATGTATATGCTGTCCGGAGTCTGTTATTTGTGTAATCTTGTCTTCTGAACAAGGACAAGGATTGGGCCTTTTTTGTACCCCCTCTGCTTCGAGAGTTAGATGTTCTCTATGTGCATTTTTTGATGGATAGCTCTCCCATTTTATAAGGAGCTTGTTTTTGTAAAAATGAAATCAAAGCACTGACAAGTTTAATTTTGTGAAACAGTGGGATTTTTTTAGAAGTGATTTGAAGGAGGTGACAGAGATCATATAAATGGGTGTTTAAATGTGAGAAGCACTTTTAGGAGCACAGTTTGAGAGTGATGAAAGCATGATAATTGTTAGGAGCGCAGTTCGAGAGTGATGAAAGCATGAAAATTGAAGTCACTTTTTAAAAAAGTGACAGTATTAAAGATATTTAGAATTTGCCCTGGGGCTGCACATCCTTTGGGATGAGTCAAGCCATGCTAAACACATGCCCTGATTGGCTGAAGCAAAGGTATAATTTTTGTATTTCAGGGAGCATCTGCACGGAATGAAGTGGTTTCTGGTTTTGTAGAATTATGACCTTAACAGAAAGAGGTTGAGTAGAGTTTCCTGCTTTCCAGCAGAAGAGGACACGCCTCCTGAGACAAGGCCATATGGAGGAGTCCTGCGTGAGCACCATGTGCTGAGGTTGAGGTTGGGGCAGATGGTGCAGGCAGGGTTCCTGGCTGCTTGGTCAGGGATTTTGGAGATGGCAGAAGTTAGATGCTAGGTACTGTGGAAGGACCGTTGAATGTGATGCATATTGTCCGTGTTTGCCTAAGAGTTGAAGTGAGCTCAGTGAGAGACTGTTGATGTATTTGGTAGCGTGGGGGTAAGATAAGGGAAGAGATAGGAAGACGCTGGCTTCAGTGATACCTCAAATTTGATCTTAACCTCCTGAGATTAGGAAGAGGGAGACAAGATACAGTGTGAGAAGCAGGATTCCAGATCCCTGGCCTCGCTTGTTCTCTAGAGACTTAAGGTAAGGTACGGCAGGACTGTTCAGTTCAGCCCCTCAGTCGTGTCCGACTCTCTGTGACCCCATGGACTGCAGCATGCTAGGCTTCCCTGTCCTCCAACTTCTGGAGCTTGCTCGAACTCATGTCCATCAAGTTGGTGATGCCATCCAACCATCTCATCCCCTTCTCCTCCCGTCTTCTCCTGCAGGACTGTAGGATTTTTCTATTTAAGCTTGAAGCTGTTTTGATTCCTTTTTGAGATACTAGGCCAAAAGCTGTATTTATAGAACTTGTTTTGACATATTATCTCACCCTGTCCCTAGCCTTCCTTACTGGAATCCAGCTAATGTTGCACTCTGCCTGGCAGGAAGGATTGATTGAAGAAATGTACACATATATATACAGCTGAGTGATTGAAGATAGCTCCAGACTCTGTAAATAGGCCGGCTGTAAGGTTTGCAGTCGGTTAAGTTGCTGGAATAACTCCACATGTGTAATCCCTCAGCTCACACGTGGTAGGTACACTGCTGGTTCACCTGGACCCTGGCTGTTTCCACACAGGTCTGGAACGCAGGAAAAAAAGTAGAAAAACAAAATGCTTGGTTTGTAACAGATTGAGTTAGGATTTTTCTTTACTTTGTCTTTCATAACTTCCAAGAGTTTTCTTTAAAAAAAAAAAATTTCTGTAAAATAGATAAAACGTATCCACATGTGAGCAATTCAGTCAGTATTCTATTTCTGCAACCTTGTTAGTAATTTTTTCTTTATCTTTCCAGAGATACTCTATTCTATTTTATAAATATTCTATTTATTATTATTTTTTTTCGTCAAACTGCGCTGCTTGTGGGTTCTTAGTTCCAGGGATTGAACCCGGGTCCTGGCGGTGAAAGTGCCAGTGGACACGGAGGAGTTCCCAGGCCCTTCCTGTCCAAACACACCCTCCTGGTCAGTACTTAGTGCTACGCTGGAGCTACCTTCTTCTCTTCAATAGCTACAGAGGTGTTGTGTCTATACTCTAGTTTATTTCACCAGGATCCAGCTGATAGGCGTATGTGTCTCTCTTTTTTGCTGTTATAAACAGTGTCCTTACGAATGGCCTTTTGTGTATGTCAAGTATGAGTTTATTTGGAGGCTGTGTTTCTGGAACTGGAGTTGCTGGATTCAAAGTGCATATATAGTTGTCAATATTGATACACATACTTAAGATCATTTTTTATATTTTGCAAGTGATGTCTATTGAAGACTAGAAAGATTTTTAAGAATTTTTATTAAAGTATATTTGATTTACAGTGTTGTGCTGATTTCTGCTGTGCAGCAAAGTGATATATATATATATATTCTTCATTTTTTTTCTGTATGGTTTATCACAGGGTATTGATTATAGCTCCCTGTGCTGTATACAGTAGGACCTTGTTGCTTATCAGAGTAGAAAGATCTTAATGCAGTGGCAGTCAAACCACTAGCCCAAACAATTACTGGAATGAAGAGCATATGACCTGAAAGGGAAGATTTAAAGAGACCGTCCTGAGATAAGCTGAACTATCAAAACCAGCAACCATTATTGCTGGAGAAGAGCCATGTTGCCTAGAGTAGGCAGGAGTAACCCCTCCTTTTTATTTTTTATTTTATTTATTTATTTTTAGCCCCTCCTTTTTAAAAATTTTTAGGGAACGTGGTGATGGTAGCTAAATCTGTAAGCCAGATATATTT
Source organism: Bos grunniens (assembly GCF_055505025.1). Lineage (NCBI taxonomy): Eukaryota > Metazoa > Chordata > Mammalia > Artiodactyla > Bovidae > Bos > Bos grunniens. Next base: position 77,897,893 of record NC_141179.1, on the reverse strand, counting down.
CTTTTACTCTCAAAATGTTAGTTTCACCCATTTGTGATCTCTGCCTTAGAAGAACATTTGTGGTCCATCTCTCATTCAGTCCTTTTCTCTTTCACCTACTCAGGTGGATGTCATGAGACCAGTCACAAGAATCAGCCAATAAATTCCAAGTAGTTAAAAAAAAAAAAAAAAATTCCAAGTAGTTGCTGTACCTAAAGTTTAATAATCACCTCAGAAAATAAAAGCAAACTAATATTTTGATTGTGCCCCCTCCCCCCGCAAAAAAAGCGCATTTTACAAACGGGTGTATTTTACCAAATAAAGCCCCGTGACTCCAGAAAGTACAAATTTTACTGGCTGGCTGTGGAACCTGCGTCACTCAATCTGATATCTTCACTTTAGTTCCCTCATCTGGAATATGGGACTAAAAATGCTGAAGAATCTCTTTTGAGCACTCAGAAGAATAATTATAAAGTCATCTCCAGAAGGTTGTGTATTACAGAAATGACTCTTCAGAGATATCAAGATTATAAGGTAATTTAAAAAGTAACTCTGACAGTGTTTTAGGGAAAAAAACCCAGTCACATTCTGTCTACATGGCACTAACATATGGCACAGCCCTCCTGAGCTGCACGAGTGGGCTGAAGTCAGAATGCAGTTGGAGAGCGGAGCAGTAATGACTCACTAGATGAGGCAGATTTGGCCTTATGGCAGGGCAGGGAAACCAAGGCGGAACTGACGGTCTCCGAACATGCCAGATTTCAGCAGAGGATACGTGAGGGTTCCAGGACAGGAGAATGGCTGAGCCCCGCGATTAGGTGCTCCGGCAGTGGCTCAGTCCCCGAGGCCCTCTCTCCCCAGTGCCCCCACTTCCACACAGTGGGGACCCTGCGCTGCCTCGGACTGCTGTGTCTTTGGAGGCTTCCCTGGTGGCTCAGATGGTGAAGAAGCCACTAGGCAAATATTTAACATTGTTCACTGGAACACTGGGTTCAAACTAGAAAGACGCATAGAAGAGGTAGCAGTTCTGCCCAGAGGAAGCTACACGTAAGCTTCGCCACCACATGTAAATGCTGCTGCACCACCAGGCAGTTTTGTTGGCCGGGACTGACAGTGCTGCCAGGGAAACTGAGGAGCTGAAGGCAGAATGAGGTTCTTATTCACTGCCCCCCCCCCCGCCCCCACCAGAGAGAGAGCTGGGTGGGGAGGAGAGCGGAGTACTTAATGGGGATTTGAGAATTACTTAGAGAGAGAGGTATTTGGGGAGAAGGAAATGGCAGCCCACTCCAGTGTTCTTGCCTGGAGAATCCCAGGGACAGGGGAGCCTGGTGGGCTGCCGTCTATGGGGTCACACAGAGTCGGACACGACTGAAGCGACTTAGCAGCAGCAGCAGCAGCAGCAGAGGTATTTGGGGAGGAAGTATGAAGAGGTGTTTTTTTTTTTAACGTATTTTGCATTTCCTGTCTGCCTCACCAGAGCACCTCCAAAATGGAATGGAGGTGAACTCTTGTTTCCATGTGTATGTAATCATGTGAAAAGATCATGCGACCCAACAGGAGATGAGACGGCAGATCAGGGAAAGGAAGAATAGCCCAGCTCGCCACCATTTAACTTTTTTTTTTTTTTTTGCACCGTTCTATTTTGTGGACCACTTTTTGTAACAGTTTCAGAAGATTTAATCATTATGTTGGCTTTGTCAAATAGGTGTTATATTTATTGATTTCTACATACAGATGATGTTGGCAAAGTCAGGCTTTATACCAGCTCTGACTCTTAATTCTTAAATATGCGCTGCTCACAAGAAAATGTTTATAACTATCATGTTTTTTTAAATAAAAAGTGTTGCTATATTGCATAATAGTGTTAACACTACTGAACTGTGTACTCAAAAATGGTTAGATGGTAAATTGTTTGTTTTGTTTGACCCTGCTGTACCTTGCGGCATGTGGGATCTTTGTTTCCTGACCAGGGGTTGAGCCCACGCCCCTCTGCATTGGAAAGTCCCTGTGTATATGTTTTTTACCACATTTTTTTTTTTTAAGCTGGAGAAAAGTTGTTGCCTCTAAAGAAGAGATGAGCATACTGGCCAGTGGTGAAGGAGATGAGGTTGAGATCTGTTTATAAACTTCTCTCCTAGGGTCAAGAAGAGGACACACACAGATGACTCAGTCAGTAAAGAATCAGAAACCCCAAACTTGAGTCTGAATCATGGAAATAGTAGCCACAGAGCAAGTGTCATAAGGCGGGTAAATGGTTTTTATGCACCCCACAGAGAAAGTGTCGAGTTTACCCCTGCGGACCAAGACAAGTAGGATCTAGGTCTGATATAGTGCAGGACCCAAGCTGTTTAACATGAAACCGTTTACTCTGCGGAAGGAGATGCTCTGGGAATGAGGAGAGTGACAGAGGGGATTTATCTGGTGTTTCAAGTGCATCTGTTTAATTTACCTAATCGCCTCTATTTTACAGATGAGCGAAACAGTGGTTAGTTTCTCAGTCTTGCGTCCACCTATTTGTTGCTGAGTTCTTTTACACATTTTATTTCATTGAATGCTCAGATCATTGAATTAGATTCTACTCACTATTACTTGTGGTATGTGTGCCTAAGATCCTGGATTAGGATCTGGTGGCAACTGCCATTCCCCTGCTACAGGTTCCTGAGGAAAACAGAGCGGCCAATCCAGGCAAACCCCGCTGGATTTAGCAGTAATCCCTGGTGGAGTTTTGCATCAGGAAGAGCTTGGTTAGGTAGGACAGCTTCCAGAGTTGATCCTTTTATCTGGCTATTTGGCTTTTTAGGGTATGGGAGTGGAAGAACATGCAGTTTTCCAAAGCATAAGCCCAACGTTCTTATTGAACCAGCCACATAACAGGAGGAGAAAGACAGACATGAGGGCATTGCATGCAATCTAAAAAGTAACAGACATTTTTTAAAGGAGCACAATTTTCGTAAGTCATTCCTATTATTTGTTTCCTCTTCCAGTTAGAGATTTGTATAGTGACTTGGTTGTATTCTGGGCATCCATTTGGTTCCTTTTTGGTGGGGGGGGGTAAAGTTCAGTTCTCTTTTACAGGTGAGACCGACCCTTAAGAGATGTTAATGAACTTGATCAGAGTCACATGTCTCCTGAGTAACAGGAAGTTTTCACTAACCCCAGCCAAATCTGTCAGGACTGTTGAGACTTCGGACATTTACCTACTTACAAGATTTGCCTTAGAAAAATGGTCAGATTTGGCTTTTGGGAGCTCAGCGTTTAAGCAGTCTTTTCTGTGGTTTCTGCACAGGATCTTCCTTATAGACAGCTAGAGTGAAGGAGAGGCTCTGGAAAAGATGGGACTTGGAGGAGAAAATTTACCATGTGCTTCAGTGTTTCTGTCAGGCTTTCTTTCACTCAAGGGTCCAACTACTGCTCTTTATATTCCATCCAGCTCCGTCATTGCCTGGGTTCATGTGGTCTTGAGTTACTTCGTTCCTTTGTGCCTCGTCTTGTCTGTAAATAGAGATAGAATAGGCAGGAGGATTAAGTATATAAAGGACCAAAAAGCAGCACATGGTGTACAGTAAATACTCAGAAGGTGTTAACTTTTGTCATTGTAGCCTCTTGTACATTACTGGAGATTTCTCCCTACTTTCTGGTGTACAGATTTTAAATACAAATCCCATCGGTTTGAGGATGCACACACTTACTGCCATTGATGGCATCTTAAATTCCTTGATTTGTGATAACCTGTTAGATTCAAAGAGAAAAATCTGTTCAAGAAACTATTCATCTCAAAACTGGACATAAAATTGGTGAATTATCTATTGTTTTGAATTATCCAGGCCTGTTGTCAAATTTCCCAGGAGACCTCGGGTTACCCTGAGGCCAGAATAGGCAAACAGGTAGGGTCTGCCTTGCCTCTGTCTGTCTTCCACCTGAACAGCTTCACCTTTATGTTTATGGGAAAAACACTTCATTTAAAAACATTTCAAAAACCGCTCATCTGGATCATTGTTCCGTTCTTCTTTAGCTCCCTGCTGTATTATTAACATATTAATCATGTCCAGGTATTGTTAAGAGGACTTGCTCGCGAGGCTGGAGTCATGGGTTTAGGCCTCTTGCAGGTCTGAGCATCACTGAGCCTGGTACCAGCCTCTGTATCTGGAGTCTGCCTCAGTGCACACGGTGTAAGAGCTGTTCAGTCAGTTGACTTTCTGTCTTCCTTTGAAGGACTGTGTTTTGGTCTTCAACATACAGGCCAGCAGAAAACTCTAAGATTCATTACCTTGCCTACACTATGGGAGGTGTGTAGGAGATCTGAGACCTTTCTTATCAGATATTCTTGTGAGAGGAGATACTGTTCATTCACTCTTGCATCCTTGAAACATGTCAAGATCATATAAAAATGTTCCAAGATATATTCCAAAACCAAATATAAATGCTTTCCAGATTGTGTGTTGTGGGATAAGTACTTTGCCTTTCAGAGTCCTCTGTACCATCGACCTGCAAAGTATAATTTTAATTCTTCAAGCAGGTCGTGCTTTGAACATGTGAGTATCACAAGCAGACAGTCCTGCTCATTTCCCTCAGTGCCGTCTTGCCCCCATCCTTGTCTGTTGCCCCCTCACCCCAACCCCACCTACCTTTTTGGTGCTCCTTTTCTGCCTTGACTCTTCGACTTTACCACTCTTTGAGACTACTTCTGTGCCTCTGCACATGGTGATTGAGAATATGAAGATAATGTTAATGGAAACAGACTTGGTGGAGCCTCAGGGAAGCATAGAGCAAAGGCAGTTCAGGCTTCCTCACAGCTTGCAGTGCATTTTGTTTGGTTCCCTACATAAATGAAAGATGTAGAAAATCCAAACCTAGGGGCTTTTCTGGTGGTCAAATGGCCGGGACTCCGTGCTCCAGTGCAAGGGCCCGAGTTCGATCCCTGGTAGGGAAACTAGATTCCACTAGGAGTTCGCATGCCACAACTAAGACCCGGCACAGCCAGATAAGTCATAAATCCTAAAAGAAAGAGAGAAAGAAAAAGAATATCAGTTAAAAAAATCCCTCACGCCTAAAGCTTTTAATTTCCACATAGCTCTCCTCGCTCCCCAAAGCGTTTGTTTTTTACGGACAAGGCAACAGAATGTAAGAAAAGTAAAGCTGGATGACAGCTTCTAAGGACGCCTCCTTGTGTGTCAGTCTGCCCACCGTCCTCCTCCAAGTGCCGGGGGCCTGTGTGAAGGAAGGCAGTGTGTCCTTTTTTTGTGCGCTTAAGTTTTCTTTAAAAAGTCTTTGGGTGACTTAGTAGGATGATTAATCTCCTACTTATGTGTGTTTTAAATAAATAATTCCATTTTCCTTTTCTCTTGGCTGTGCAGTCAGGGTGTTCTTAGTCCCCCGCAGGGCTGCCATGTTCGCTGGGGCCTTGACGTTTGTCCTTCCTACTTTAACGTAGTTGCTCCTCCTTAACAACCCCAGCCTGCATTTAGCTCTTTGTGTCCTGGAGGCTCCCCAGCCAGCATGCAGTATGAGTCTGGTCTCACAGGGTCACACAGCACTAGTGTTTCTCAGCTCTTCCATGCAATATATCAGGAGACATGACTCCTTGGTCTTTATTTCTTCCAGAATAAAACTGACAAGCAGACATCTAACTTGTTCTCTACTGTCTTAACAGGCACTCCAGAGCAAGCTCAAGACAGACACACTGTCCCTATACAAGTTTGTGCGGCCTGGATGGTTTCTCTATTTCTGAGAGAGAGACTGTGGGCTCTGAAATTAGAATTGCTCATGGATTTAGTAGATTACTTTAGCTTCTGAATTCCGAGAGTAGTCCCCATCTTGGAATGGCCATAATGATACAGGATTGAATGAGGTGTTATGAACTTAGAAATAGTAAGTTCCTTTCCTCTTAATAACTTTTGATGATATAGGCAGGTCCAGGAGAGTGCTTTTAGGTTTTTTGTGTGTGTCTTAGTGTAAACTTGGCATTAAGATGGTTGGAAGCATCATTACTTCATTAGCAAAATTGGAGACTGGTTAGGTCTGTATGAAGCATCAGTTAAGTATTCATGCACCCATTTTATGCCTCAAGAAATGTCTCGGAGAAGGCAATGGCAGCCCACTCCAGTACTCTTGCCTGGAAAATCCCATGGACGGAGGAGCCTGGAAGGCTGCAGTCTGTGGGGTCGCTGAGCGTGGGACACGACTGAGCGACTTCCCTTTCACTTTTCACTTGCATGCATTGGAGAAGGAAATGGCAACCCACTCCAGTGTTCTTGCCTGGAGAATCCCAGGGACGGGGGAGCCTGATGGGCTGCCGTCTATGGGGTCGCACCGAGTCGGACACGACTGAAGTGACTTAGCAGCAGCAGCAAGAAATGTCTTTGAGTTCAAAGAGGGTAGGTAGAGTGCAGTGTCTCATGGTGAGTTCTGGTTCTGGCTTTGTCTTTCAGAATTCTTGACACTTTCCAGTGTAGACTTGGTGACTTTCTGCAGTTCTCTGTAGCCGGGGCCAGACAGAACTTCAGCTGGCAGGAGTTGTAGATGGACTTTTGTAGGAATTTGGGCAACTTTTATAGAAGCAGTCTTTACTTGAAAGATTGTTCCATATGTTTAGAAATGAAATAGATTGGTGTTTTGGTTCCTGTTTGCTTTTACCTTCAGTTAACTTCCCCATCTTCCGATTGGTTTTCTTGGTTTCAGTGGTTTACCACCATCCTGGGGCCATCAGTATGCATTTACAAGGCAGGAACTTCGGGTTACTTTTGAAGAGTTTTATACCTAGCACCAGCCCTCAGGCCGATTGCTTTGGGGAAATAGCATGGCTTCTTCACATCAATAATACGATCTTTAACTGCTCAGGGCTTGCCTTGTGGCTCAGCTGGGAAAGAATCCTCCTGCAATGCAAGAGACCTGGGTTCGATCCCTGGGTTGGGCAGATCCCCTGGAGGAGGGAAAGGCTTCCCACTCCAGTATTCTGGCCTGGAGAATTCCATGGACTGTATAGCCCATGGGGTCGCAAAGAGTCTGACTCGACTCAGCGACTTTCACTCTTAACTGCTAAAAGGATTACACAGCCTTTAGCTTTGTGGTAGTTTCCCACCCAAGAGCAGATGCTAAAAATGATTGTTTTGGTGACCTAGATGTGCTGTAGTTCAATCTCATAAATTCTAGTCATTGATTTGCTATTTGTGGTGACATTTTGGGGTAAGCATCTTTTTAATAAACCTTTTAATAGTTTAGTTCTCTGTTTTTTAACTTGATGGTGTTCTTAAATTAGCTTTGAGGTGTTAATGTAATTGTGTATTGTGTACTTTAAAATTGGGAGAGGGAGAGTTTGTTTATCTTCAGTCTCGGTGACAAAGGGGCTTTTGTTTGAAAAGAAGCTGTGTATCTGGAATTATGAGAAATATAGGCATGGTCCACTTATTTTTCTTTCCTTGGTTTTTTAGAGTGAAGACACTAGTCCAGAGAGGGAGGTGGAAAGCTACAGGTATGGGCTAACTGCTGGATGGTTGTGCTCTGGTTATCTTTTTAACCTTCCTTCTTGCATGAGGCCTGTTTTGCAGATGTGAAAAAATTGCCTCCAGAAAGGTGATGGCTTTTTCCTACATTTTGAGATTAAATTTCCTATTCCTGGGAAGCTAGATTTTTTTTTTTTCTCCTTCCCAACTTTCTCCTTAGCTGTTTACCAATGCAGGCTTATCTCCCATTTGAACTAGCTGCTGCGTAGTTCAAATAGTTGGAGCTGGGCGGGGGGTGGAGAAGGCACAGGGAGAGAGGGAGGGCACGTATGTGTGTGTGTGTATCTGCACACAGCAGCTGCCTGGCTGGCTTCCTTTCCCCTTTCTGCCTCATAGTTGGAAAAGGATTCGTTGCTCAATGCTGTCCGATTCTTTGCAACCCCACCATCTGTAACCTGCCAGGCTCCTCTGTCCCTGTCCATGGAATTCTCCAGCAAGAATACTGGAGTGGATTGCCATTCCCATCTCCAGGGGATCTTCTCGACCCAGAGATTGAACCTGGATCTCCTGCATTGCAGGCAGATTCCTTACCATCTGAGCCACTTCATAGTTGGAAGACCCTAAAGGTGAAAAAGTAAAGTCGCTCAGTGAAGTGAAGTCTTCTCGACTGAGGGGTCGAACCTGGGTCTTCTGCGTTGCGGGCAGACGCTTTACCACCTGAGCCATGGTGGCTTATTGGAAGACCCTAAGTAAACTAGAGCAAAGATGAAGATAAAACTCAGTGAATTTCACAAAGATGATACAACCCTCTTGGAACTGGAATTTGTTCAACATACTGATATTTAAATCAGCATTGGAACCTAAATAAAGCTTCAACCTACAGTATATTGTTATCAACTAACAATTATACTTAAATTCCAGAACTAGTTGGGGACCTGAAAATATGACCTGATTTAAAGGGTGGTCACAGTTTGACAGGATGATTTATTTGGTCAGGTGTGTCCCAGAAACTCCGTGGATGTCTCTGAGCTGACACTTTTGCTGAAAGAACTGAGCACAGAAGAATGTCTTTCTGCTCGGACTTTGACGCTGACTGGGGAGGAGATAGGTGATTAAAGACAGGGAGAGGAGATGGAACACTTTCAGATTTCAAAAGTAAATCTTCCTCCCTTCAGTCTTGTCCTATCTTTTTAGTGTACCATATATAATAATTTTACAGGCAAACAGTCTTAGACATAACAGTTACTAAACTTAGTGCTTTTGGTCTTACTGTGATTTTAGATTTGGAATAGAACTTTTTTTTTTTTTTTTAAACAATACTTCTATTCCTTCTTTAACCCCCCATCCCCCTCTTCAGAATTTTTTCATCATCTCATGGAAACTCAACAAAGGTTTTCTGTTTTAAGATATGCTCAACTCTCACATGTTTGCAGAAAGTCTCCCACAAAGTGAGATGTCACAGAGATAATTAGCAATTCAGGTCAGTGTATTTTTGCATATGCAAAGTACTAGCTGGGGAGTTTTAGGAGCCCCACTAATTATATTAGAGGTACTAAACTTTAGAAATGAAATTCAAGTCCAGAAAGATTTTAGGCTAAATTTTAAGTTGTTCTGGTTGGTTATTTTCAAGTAGTATCAGTTCGTTGCTTCTGAGGGAATATCCAGTCCGCTTCACTGTTAGGTTATGACTTTTCCCTGGATTTTTGCGCTTTTCCTTAAATAGACTAATGATAGACATAGGCTCTCTTATAATTTAGCAGTAGGCTCTCATTTTCTCTATGCTCATATAACCAGACTTCACATTTTTGCCTTTTAAAACACATTTAGATTATTGAGATGGAAGTATAAAATCCCTTCACCTGTCATTGAACTCCCTGGTTACATCAGTCAAGATCGACAGCCTGACATTTGCACGTTCCACGTGGGCTTTTTTGCTTAACTATACTTTGCTCTTTCTTTTGACAAACCAAATGCTGTGATTCTAGCATTTCTGTCTTCTAATCTGGTTTTTAAGCTGTTTATTCCCTTCTGATGCTCTAAATGCAGGGTGCGCTGCTCTTTCAAGGGTGTCCCAGATCCTCTGGTAGCATCCACAGGGTCCTATAGGAACACAGGGCAAGGCACCTAAGGGATTCAGGAAGGCTTCCTAGGAGAGATGGTGTGTGTGTGTGTGTGCCCGAGTGTGTGCGTGCTGTGTCCGACTCTTTACGACCCCATGGACTGTAGCTCGCCAGGCTCCTCTGTCTATGGGATTCTCCAGGCAGGAATAGTGGGGTGGGTTGCCATTCCCTTCTCCAGGGGACCTTCCCCACCCAGGGATCGAACCCATGTCTTCTGTCCCCGTCTCCTGCATTTGCAGGTGGATTCTTTACCACCGAGCCACCTGGGAAAACCCGAATATCTTATCCTCTGATCATTTTTAATGATTTGGGTTCTTTTGTTATAACAGATAACAGACCGATTATTCCTACCCTCACATAATCAAGCCTTGAATTATTGCCCTTAGGAAAAAAGAGAATATTCAAGGCAAAGAAAACTGAGACAGTCAACCAGGGAAGAAGAGGAAACCATGAGTGTAAATTCACAGATGTGGTTAGAGAGACTGAGGGAAGGTTAGGGCCTTCTGTTGCAGCGGACCCTGGGTTTTAGGCCTAGACTGTGTTTCTGATTAAGAACTTTTAAACAACTGCTTACGGATAGTTTGCTATGAATAACTTTTAATTCTCCTTTTTAATTTCCCTCTAACAGCTGCATTTTTGTATTTCCATAATTGTTTTTATTGTCACTTTGTAACCCTTTTCTAAAATGGAGTGACTTGTGATTAATTTCTGTTCTTTCTTTTCCTACAAGCATGTTGAATTTAATTATACCGAGATAATTCTTGTGACCTGCTTAAAGAGAATTCCCCCTCCCCCCATGTAATAAAATTTCCACCTTGTAGGTTTTTAAAACATTGCAGCCTTATCCATCATAAAATGAATTTTAAAATATTACAGCCTTTAACTCGGTAAAAATTACTCTGAGGAGTACACATCCTTTCATACACTGGGCAGTTACTCTTGTTACAGTTGTGATTCTGATTAAAATAGAGATGTAGTTAGGAGTCATGCATTTTTGGTGAATAATAAAAGCATAGCAACCAGTGGACTTCCTGAAAACTTGATTCATTTTTAAAGGAGTCCTGGAACTAGAAAATCTAATTGATTAACCGACCTCACACAGTCACTCCTTAGTCAGGTGCTTCTCTGTAGGAAGAGGCGTGTGACCAGCTCCAGTGCTCTTAGAAACGGGGACCCGACGGGCCGGTCGCTCAGCCAGCCCCAGCTGGGGCGAGCTCTGTACCCTGGGTGCCGGTTGCAGTCTCCTCACTGGCAGCCTGCTTCTGCTTCCTCTGTTAATAGGGTGGCAGAGAGCTCCTGTCACTTCTGTCTCTGTAGGGGATCGGATGGGCCAGGGTCTCTGACAGAACGGAAAGAGCAGCTACCTGCTATTTTAGTTCTAAATTTTGGGTGGTTATGTCTGGAGACACAGTTTCTACCTTTCTCAGTTAGATGTAGACAGGTGCCAGCCTTTGTTAGACAGACCTGTGCTGTGACATAACTGCCTTTCATTAGTTTTGTTTTAACGTCAGTCTGTATCTTTAGTTCATTTGTTTACCTCTTTACGTAACTTCTTTTTTTCAAAGTTCCCTGTATTGTGATCTGAGCTTGAGTGAAGTGAAACCTTTGAGGTAAGGCAGCCCTAGTGGTAAAAACGGAAAGAAGCCCTGTGAAATTTGGAGCCTTCAGAGAGAGTTTTAGAGTCACTGCCTAAACACTGAAATGCCACCGTTTGTTGCTTGGAGGGATGTGGAGCTAAACTGAGAATGAGAGTGCCACATCTGCCTTGACTGCTGAGTGTATCCATCTCTGCTGCTCACCCATAATAGAATTTTTATGTGCGCATTCATTAATCTTGGTTTTAGGAGCAGTTTAAAAGAGGGCAGACAGTGAATAGACGGGGTCTGCACTCCTCTCTCCTCCTCTAAGTATTTGAGCCTTTGTCCCTGGTAGGCCCCAGGTCGTCTTCATGATTATCACTGTGGTGGCTTTTGTTTGTTTTTCTTTTGTTTTTTGTTTCTCTAGAAAGGTCAAAATACTGAATAAACAGTGTTTCTTAGTACTCTGTCAAGAGGCAGAATATACTATTTTTATTTTTTGTTTTTTAAATTTTGTGACAAATTAAGATTCAGAGTTCCTAAAGAAGTTTTGCCTTATGCTCCCTAAATGAATGCCAGTGCAACAGCAATTTTTACAGCCCTTCACTACGATAAAGATCATCAAGAAAGCAAAGTTGGTCCAGCGCAGGTGGTAATATTAATTAATATAAGAGCAGTATGTTTCTGGTGGCCAGTTCTTCAGCCAGCTCGCCTCTGGCCTGCTTCTGATGGGTGGTCTGAACCATTCCTCCTTAAATGACTCTTCTGAGGTTAGTTTGGCACCCAGACAGTGCGTTCATTGCTGTCTTTGGTGCATGGAAAATAAGTTCAGACCAAAGCTAACCACCCATTTGTTTCTAAAACGTTTTCAGACTACATGACGAGAACCGCGCCCCCCTTCCTTGTACTCAGGTAGTTTCAAGCTTGGGGGGGTCCTCAGAAACGGCTCGGCAGGGAGGAGTTTGGAAGATGTGAAGCAAGTTTGTGTTTCTTCTGCTCTGTTAGCCGCTGCTCTCCTCATGGGTCTGACACTATTTATCTGACAGTGCACTTAGTACTGCTTCGCCAGGGAAAATCGCACAAAACCCGCCCGGCGCATCAGCACTTCCATTGTGTGCGGGGCTGAGCCTCCCTCCACATGCTCACATCCCCCGTTTAATCCCCTGCTCCCTGCCCCTTCCCCAGTCCTGCCTGCTTCTGTGGCACTCACTGCTGGCGTCCCTGAGCTCCTGTTTCCACTTTGTGTTTTTTGTGGGGCCCAGGAAGCTAAAGCTGTGTATATTTGTGGATCAGACAAGTGCAGCAAGTTAATATCATTGGCTTCTGAAGGGGAGAGTGAGGTGATGGCTGCGTTTAAGTTGGATTTCCTTCCAGAAATGATGGTGGATCATTGCTCTTTGAATTCCAGTCCCGTGTAAGTATTTTTGTTGTCTAATATTTATCATAAGTAGAGGACTTGGGCTGTTTTCTTTGTTACTTGATAAAAGAGGAAAGAAAAAAATTGGGTGAGGAAGCCAAAGTCCACACTATTGTTATTTTCTATTGTAGTCTGATTCTCTCATTACTGCTGACTTCCTGTAGTTGTAACTAAGTTTTGTACATAAGGATGCATTTGATATATGACCAGCAACATCAGCTCATGTGTGCTGGGCTCTTAATTCCATTAATGTAGTTTTCCCATCTGATAGATTCTAAGGTATTTTTTTAAACCTTAGATTTATTGCTTTGGGTTGGGTATACAATTTCAGATAATCTTTTGGGAAGCTATTTATTTATTTGTATGTTTCATTTCTAATGATCAAATTTTTAGACTGATATCACAGACTGGTAGCTAGGGTGTATTTAGTAGTGTATACAGAATATTGTATTGCTGTGTAAACTAACCCTGAATCTTGACCCTCCCTCCCCCCAACTGATTGAACATGCCGCACACTTTGTGATTTTGGGGACATCAGATGTGCCCCACCCCAAGGGGGCAAACAAACAATCTTGATTGGCAAATTGCCTAAATAAATTTTGAACGTAAAAAGTGAGAAGCCTGATCCTTTTGCGTCATTGTTCACCGCTGTATGCAACTGAAAGGCCCCCTGGCTCTGAGTTGTACCTTGGGGGCCTGAGTCCAGGGCTCTGTGTTAAAGAACACACTTCTAACCCTTGGTTTCAGTTACTTTCACCAGGCTTCAGAGTACCTTGGAACCTAATTGAAAGAGACTTAAGTCATTCAAAGCCAAGAACATTAAATGGTAGAATACTCCCTAGATCACCGGGGGGGGGGGGGGGGGGGGGGGTAGTGCAAGTCTTTGACATAGGCCTCCATGTGCAGATCTGCCTTGGGATTTGGTGTAACAAGTGTGGTGATAGCAGATTCTCAACAGTTCTTTGTGGGATAGTTTTGGGGGCCTCAAACAGAGTTGGCTTGCTCACTTGAAATGGATCCTGTGCCTTCTCTGTAGTCTCCAAAATAATGATAATTTAGTAGTGTCTTTTTATGAGAGTTCTCTTTACTGTTAAAAGTTTAGCAATAGATTACAGGTGAAATCACAGTGAATGCCATCATAAAAACTTAATATATAATAAAAATATTACCACATACCAGATAGATGATCCCTAGAATTAGGACTTTGTGGCCCAAATTGTCTTTCATTGTCTGTGCATTACCATTGCCTAGTGTTCAGTCCTTCGATACAGTATTTTTCCTCAGCCTGTTTTCTCATCTTTTACTAGGTCGGCCTAATTCAGTATCCCATGAAATCTGGATCATGGACCACTCTGTAAAAGTCACCTGGAATTAAAAATGCAGGTTCTGGACCCATGCGCAGATAATTCTCATGCTAGAATGGGCACACCAAGAATCTGTTTTAATAGTGTCCCATGTGGTTTTTATGTACGCTGAAGTGTGAAAACTAATGGACTTAGTACAGCGCTCATTCTGAGTAGGAGTAATCAGGGAGTACTCTGCTAACATTATTATTTTTTTCCAAGAGCTTTTGCTTTTGTTTTAATCATCCATCTTCACAAAAACTTCGTGAGGTTAATTGGGCGTAGGCTATTGCCCCTCTTTTACAGATGAGAAACCCAGCTGAGAGAGGCTATGACTGACTTAACTGAGGACAGTTGGTATCAACCTTGGGCCTAAAGTGCAAGTTTGATGGTAGCCACTTTATTTTTTGCCTGCTGGACTTGGCTTCCTCAGGTGTCATTAAGCAGTTATCATCAACTCTTCTCATGACTGCAAGTCCTCTGGCCCACTCCCAGGGGCACCACATACCCAAGCCACAGAGTAGAAAGAGGAAAGTTCTGGAGAATGGCGGGTGCTTGTCACCTCTTGGCTTCTCAGCTCTTCTTTTCACTCATACTGCTTTAGCAGTAGGCTCGATACCACTAGTGTTCTCTCTGAAGTGATACTGCCTGGGAATATGACCTCGCAATCTATCTGTTCCACTATTTCAAATTACAACAGACAAAAATTGCTGGAGGAGCTGTGGAAAGGCTGAGGGGACCCACTCCCTAGCTCCCTTTCTTGTTTATGGTAAGAGGTGTTGCTGATACTTACTCTGTATAACAGAGGAACAGGGGAAGCTGAGGAGCGCTTGGCTTGCGCCCTGGGACAGAGGTGTTCTCTAGGCTGGGGTCATCTCTCAGCCCTGACCTCTCAGCTTCCCTGTTGGTTAAGGGGGCACTGGTATGCTTCTCTGATTCTCAGATCTTTATGCCTGTCCCTGGATGTCCCTTGAGTTCTGTGTACCTAGTCTCGTTCCCCTAGAGAACAGCTGGTAAGTAATTTAGGCCGGTGTTTCTGGGTCCTCTTCATCTTGATGTTCTCTGTGCTCATCGTGAGCCTGAGGACCAGTTCGGGGTCGGTGGTGTCTGGAGATTGGGATGCAGCAAGTGTTTATGCCTGCTGGGGAGGTAGAGGGATTAGTAAGTATGTGAAATTATTCTGCTTGTATAATGAACAAATGTAGGTCAACAGGTAATAAGAAGGGGAGAGGGGGAAAAACTGGGTAATTAAAGATTTTGGAAATTATTTTTGAACAGCTGTGAAGGTAGTATTTGCCAGCTTATTTGGCTACAAGGAACAGATTCCACTCAAGCTAGTATATATGAAAGTCTTTTTCCTCAAAGACTCGCAAACACCAGCTTTTTGACCCAGGTCACACGCTCAGCTGTCTGCCTGTGCTTCTGCTGTTCATCTACTGGATGGTTTTGGTTGCATTGTGGCTTGGCTTTGCCATTGCCCTCCCAGGATGTCTTGACACCACCCGTCCCCCACACCGTGTAAATACAATTAACACAAAGTTTACCCTTTTAAACTGCACAGTATCACTGATCTTTTTATTTATTTTTCACTATATCCATAAAGTTCTGTGGTTATTATCACTGTCTAATAACAACATTTTCATCACTCCCAAAAGAAATCCTGTACCCTTTAGTGAGCATTCCCTCCCTTTCTCCCCACCTCTAATTCCCATTCCCAGGCAACCACTAACTTACTTTCTGTCTCCATAGGTTTGCCTATTCATTTCACAGATGTAGAATCACACAATATGTCACTTTTTGTGATTGGCTTCTTTTACTTACCTTAATGTTTTCAAGCTTCAGCTGTATTGCAGCATGACTCCTGCTCTCTCTTGCCGCTGCCCTTTCATCTTAGCTTAGCTCAAGCTATCCTGAGTTGCAGCTTTTCCTCTTGCAACTTCATCACTGACTGCCTGTCTTTGTCAGTGGGTTCTAGGTTCTGTAGAGCAGTCCTGGGCAGCAGAACTTCCTGTGATGTTAGAAATGTTCTTCTGAGTAGTCCCTGCTTGTCCAGTACTTAGGACTCCAGGCTTTGACTCCTGAGACCCTGGGTTCAATCCCTGGTCAGGGAACTAAGATCCTGCAAGCCACGTGGCATGTCCCCCCCCCCCCCAAAAAAAAAATCTCTGTCTCTAATATCCTGTGTAGTCAACACGAGTCACATGTGGCTAGTGCCAATTGAGAAACTGGATTTTTAAAATTAAGTAGGCACATGTGGCTAGTGGCTGTTGTCTTGCTCGGGGTAGCTATAGAGGGTCTTGATTAGCTGGGCCTATGTTTCTGTTTTAAGCGTAGGTCACAGTCATAGGTTTCTAGCCAGCCAGTAAATCAGTCTTGTTGGGTTAAGATCCACCTCCTGGTCTAGTCATCGGGGGCCAAGGGATGGAAAAAAAAAAGTGGAATAGAACATTAACTCTGCCCTCTGAGCTGGGAAGTTTTGATAGGAAAAGGTGAAGACGGGGGTTAAGAGTTTTGAATGGAAGTGTACTTTGGCGATGCAGCTCTTCAGTTCCCCACCGGTCTCTTCCAGATTGGTTGTTTCCCTTTCCTGTGCCGGGTTCCATCGGGAATCAGGTAGACCAGACAGCCTCTTGTCCTGATGCCTCCTAGTTTCTCATCTTAATGAGTTGCCAGTTGCTGCCACAGCCAGAAACATAAAAAGAAGCGGATACCATGCCTCTTTCCTGAAATACTGGCTGCCTTCTTGTTTCCCTTCTTCTGCTGCCGCAGGCCTGCTTTTCCTCTCTTCCACCCCACTCCCGTCAATACTTCACTGACTGGCAGTACTTCCACAGAAGATAAGAAGGAATTTCCACTGACCTGCCTCTTAGGAATGACAGGGACGTTATAGATACTTCTCCAGGGGGTTTGTTGAATTCATTGATTCTTGAATGAATGTAATATGTTTAATTTATGATTACTGACTCTGAGGAGCTCTCCATCAATGGGCAGGTGAGACACAAATTTGAGAATGTATTAGGTGATGTGCAAAGTAAATGCCATACCTGGATATTGTGGGATCCTTGGCATGTCACACTGGGAGTCTTGTCCCCAGGTGACTTTTTTATGTAGTGGTTACTTCTAAGGACTAGAAGTATGTGTGGAACGTTGAGAATGGAAGAGCATTGTTGATCATCTCTTGAGACACAATAACAGTTGATGATGAAGTTTGTGACTGCTTACTACAGACATATGTGGTTGCTTTTCTCTTTTTTATCTCTAGCTGATACTGGCACTTAACTTTCTAATTGTGTCTTCATGTGCTCCAAAGAAATACCCCATGTTTTCCTTTTTCACTGATGAATACCACATCTTGAGCTTCCCTTGTAGCTCGCTTAGTCGGTAAAGAATCTGCCAGCAATGCAGGAGACCTGGGTTTGATCCCTGGGTTGAAAAGATCCCCTGGAGAAGGAAATGGCAACCCACCCCAGTGTTCTTGCCTGGAGAATCCCATGGACAGAGGAGTCTGGTAGGTTCCCAGTCCATGGGGTTGCAAAAGTCAGACACGACTTAGCGACTAAAGCACCACTACCACACCACGTCTAACACTGTGCTTGTGCTGTATAAAGAAGAGCTCAGTAGTAATTGGAGGAAGAAATCAGTCAGTGCATAACTCCAGTTGAATGATGTCCACTGCATCTTGAGTGCAGCCTGATCATTTGCTGTGCTCTAGAAGTGCTTCTCAAACTGGTGAAGGACCATGTCCCATCCCTCCCTCCACCCAGCTTGTAAGATACAATAAGATAATTTCATAGTAAAACAAAATAATGAGGTAAAGGCTTACATTTTGCGTATCTTTTTAATATTCAGTTAACCATATGTAAAATTATGGAGTGTGATTCCTGTAAAAGTTTCTGATGATTAAGTTTAAAGATTGCCCAAAGTTCTTGGGGGAGTCTTCTGGTTCTTGAATAGGTATACTCAGGGAAAGGGTGATTCAGGCAGTAGGTGGACATAAAGAAATGAGCGGGATTTGGAGAGAAAAGAGAAAAAGGAAAGGCACTTGTCTGGAATGCTGAATCTCCACTGAACTTTTGGATAAATCACAAAGCATATAGATTGACTACATTTATGCTTTTGCACTAAAAAGCAATGTAGAAAATTTAGAAGTGGTACACAAATAGGGAAGGAAGGGACAAACTGAGAGCCTCCGATGTAATACAAACTAATGAGCTCCTGCCTCTTTTCAGAAATAGCTGTCTGCTTCTTTATGGTCAAAACATTCTGCTGCTAAGTCGCTGAAGTCGTGTCCGACTCTGTGCGACCCCGTAGACGGCAGCCCACCAGGCTCCCCCCGTCCCTGGGATTCTCCAGGCGAGAACACTGGAGTGGGTTGCCATTGTCTTCTCTAATGCGTGAAAGTGAAGTTGCTCCGTTGTGTCCGACTCCTAGCAACCCCATGGAGTGCAGCCCACCAGGCTCCTCCATCCATGGGATTCTCCAGGCAAGACTACTGGAGTGGGGTGCCATTGCCTTCTCTGGGTGACAAAACTTACTGTTTTTCTTTTAAAGAAAAGTGGCGTTTTATTTGAGGTTGAACATTAGGAAGAATACATGAAAGAAAGACACATTTGAACATGATGATGTAATTTCTGGATTTAGCAAACACTAACAAAAGTTAAATGTGCTATTTAGAATTTCAGTTGTTACTAGTTTGGGTAAATGCTCAGAATAAGATTGTGAAAAGGAGGTAGGAGAAGGACTTCGATTCATTCGGAGTGGAAATATTTAATAGTGTAAGAGTTTCCCCCATGGTTCTTGACAGTGGCAGGGGTAGGAATGAAGGCGTTTAAATAGGAGTGTTACAGATCCGGTGTGATCAGGTTGGAGGAGTACGTGGGCATTATAACAGTTAGAGTTGGTAAGGGAATTAACTGGTAAAATCGTGGAGAAATAGCAGCAAATTGGATTACTTAGAAACAAAAGACCCCAGAATGGTGACATCATTGTTTATATAACAATCATTTGTGAAAGTTTAAGAGGTTTTATTTTGTTTTGATTGGAGGGCCTCACTCAAGAGTACCAGGATTATGCATGAGACAGCAACAACCAAAGATTTAATGTTCCAGTCAGTTCTTAGGCCTTGGAAGTCTGTGCTTCTGTTCTGACATCTACTGAGAGAAGACTTTTCACCCATCATTGTGTAGATTGAGAATCCTGATTTTGTGGACATTTTATGAGGTTTTATAAAGTTTCTACTTAAAAATGATTAAAGCTTTCTTTAAGAACTTTACCTCTTAGTTTCTTCTGAGACTTCTCTAGCTAGACAAGGAATGACCGACATTCATTTCCGTAGTTAAAGCCCGGGGTGTCCTACTCAGATTGGTGCCTTTAGTTTGGGATCAGATGGAAGGGGTGGCAGGCATAGTGAGGGGTGGCAGGCATAGTGAGGGATGGCTGGGGAACTCTGGTAAATTGAATGTAAGTAGTGAAAAGAAGTAGGTTTTTTTCTCCTTACTTCTTAAGGAAGTAGTTGAGACTTTTAAAGAAAAGAAGTTTCTCTTAGAAACAACAAGAATACATAATAGAAGTTTTATTTTACGCAGCTCAAAGAAAATGAACGGCACCCTGGACCACCCAGATCAACCGGATCTTGATGCTATCAAGATGTTTGTGGGCCAGGTTCCAAGGACCTGGTCTGAGAAGGACTTGAGGGAACTGTTTGAACAGTATGGTGCTGTCTATGAAATCAATGTCCTAAGGGATAGGAGCCAAAACCCTCCACAGAGCAAAGGTAAGGAAGGGCTTTGAATTTATGTGTATTTGCAGTCAGGCGCATGCTCTCTCTCATTGCCAGAATGCTCTTGTGGTCATGGCCGGGGTGTTGGGGGCAGGGATGTGACTGTCTTTTTGTTGCAGCTATATCTCCCAGTCCAAACATGTTTAATGGCTTAAAAATAAAATAAAATCCTCATGAGTGACATCATGAGGATAATTTGCAAGTTGGATCTTGGGCAGTCATTTTCAAGATCTGTAACAGACTCATGTGAGTGTCTCATTTGATCTTGGTAGTGGAATGACAGAAATAAAGTTGAAGTAAACCAACCACGTAGGTGGTTTTTTAGTATTTTAGCTAGGGTAAGTGAAAAGAGAAAGACTGTCCAGGTACTCATGGGTTTTTGTTGGTGTTACACAGGCCTTCTGGGATGGCTTAGCAACTAGGAGGGGCTTGTTTATAGATCACCTGTTTGTTATGGCCTACAAAATGAACAGGGGAAGGAAGGCAAGCTGCCTCCAGAAAACCCGGCAGAGGAGAGGGTTTATAGGACGATAGTAGACGAGGTGTTAGCTTTGGCCCTAGACACATGCAGATACACACTTGTCTTCCCAAATAACCCATTTCAGAGTAATTTTCTATGGAAGCTGTTCTGTAGTACAGATGTAAGCACGCGTGATTGTCATACTTGACACCAGCTTAATAGCAAAGGGTCTAGAGCCGAGGAATTATTTTCTGTTTGTGACATAGTTAACCAAAGTAAAAGGTATTATAGTTTCTGAAAATGACTGTCAATGTAATATACAGTAATTTAAAATCTTAATTGCAGGGTGATTTTAAAAGAAATCTATATCATATCTTATGGGACTGCGGGCCTAAGATTTACAAAACATACTTATGCCCTCCAATCCCCAGTAAAGATACAGAGCAGAGAGTCTCAAGGTCTCCTCAGTCAAGTGCTGTTGGACACATAATTATGTTTGATGAGAACCAAGAGTCTAAGAAATAGATACTAAGAGATCCTTGCTCTTAAGTCATTTTATAATTTAATAAATGATGATTATGTTTAAGGCATATGGTAGAAATTGGCTGCAGTGTAAGGCTTGGTCTGAGAAAGCAAGAGTTGTAGACCACAAGCTGTAAGAGGGCACGGCTGAGTCTTCCTGCCCAGCGCACCGCCTGGTGCTGCGTGGAGGGCGGGTTGAATGCCGTGATTCTGTGACCTTTGTAAGGACAGCCTTCTTTCCAGAGAAGTTATAGGAGCAGCTAAAGAATAAAACCAGGTGACGATAGCAGTAAAGAAAATGGTAGAAAATCTTTTTTTTTTTTTTTCCCTTCCTTGTTAGATTTTCTCCATCTCCCTCCCTCCCCTCTCCCCACCCACCCACCCATTTGAATAAACCCAGCCCTGGTTTTTGACTTTCAATGTATCCCTGGAGGAGGGAGTGCTCTCAGAAATCATCTGCTTTCAAAGGGCTGGTTTGGTTTCATTGAGTATTGTTTATTGCAGGGTGCTGTTTTGTTACATTTTACACCCGAAAAGCTGCATTAGAAGCTCAGAACGCTCTTCACAACATGAAGGTCCTCCCAGGGGTAAGGAATTCCTACTAGTAAGTGGAACCGTGGTGGCTTTGGCGCCTGGAACACACCTGTGGGGGGAAAGGGGTGACTGCCACAGGAACTGATGCAAAGGAGGAATAAAGGGAATGTTTCAAAGAAGATAGAGTGAAAGTAATTCTCAGCCAAAAGAATTTTGACTTGTTGACTCACATTCTATTTTGAGATTCTGTTGAGGAGAGATAATGAGGCAGGCGTGAGTTCAGAGACAGTCCTTCCTTTCCTTGGCGCGCTGGGTCTCGGTTGGTTGCGTCACTGCAGCGTATGGACTCTGGTTGTGGCGCATGGGGTTAGTTGCTCCAAGGCATGTGGGATCTTAGTTCCCTGATCAGCAGTCGAACCCACGTCCCCTGCATTGCAAGGTGGATTCTTAGCCGCTGGATCACCAGGGCGGTCCCCAGAGCCACCTCTTAAAGCTCAGTTGTGGTGTCTCCTTTGGAGTCCTCGTTTATGTTTCTGAGTGCCTTCAGTGTGCGATCGTAACAGGCACGTGTCTTCCCTTGTAGATGCATCATCCTATACAGATGAAGCCTGCCGACAGCGAGAAGAACAATGGTAAGCAAGCACGTGAGCGGCCCTCCCCTTCCACGGTTTCCGCTGGTGTAGTTGCTGTTCTCATGGCATTTGATTGTATTGTGCACTAATTACTCTTCTGTTGAGGTATAATTGGCATGTATTGTGTTAGTTTCAGTTGTACAGCATGATGATTCAGTGTTTGTATGTATTGTGAAATGACACTGCAGTAAGTCTAGTTATCTGTCACCATACATAGTTACCAAAATTATCCTTCTTGTGATGAGAACTTTAAAGATCTACTTTCTGGACAACATTGAAACGTGCAGTGCAGTAAACTGTAGTCACCATACATCCTCGTGACTTATTTTAAAACTGGAAGTTTATGTGTAATAAGCTTATCAATACTTCTCGGCCTCCTTTCCCCGTTTTGCCTCCTCCTTTCCCTTGCCCCTGACAAGCACCAGTCTGTTCTCCATGAGCTCAGTTGTTTTTTTGTTTGAAATATTCATATTTAAATGAGAGCAATACAGTATTTATCTTTCTGTGACTTAATTCACTTAACAGAATGCCCTCACAGTCCATTCATGTTGTCACATATGTCCAGATTTCATGTTTCATGGCTGAAGAACAATCATGTGTGCGTAAAATACCCCTTTTTCTGTATCCCTTCATCTGTTGATGGATACTTAGGTTGCTTCTATACCTTTGCTGGATAAGCATGGGTGTACATAGGTCTTTTCAAGTAAGTGTTTCCGTGTTCATCAGGTAAATACCCAGGAGTGGAGTCGCTGGGTGATATGTAGCACGAATTTTAATTTTCTGAAGAATTGCGTACTGTTTTGCACAGTGGCTGTACCATATAGATCCTGCCAGCAGTGCACGAGGGTTCCCTTTTCTCCACATCCTCACCAACACTTGTTGTTTTTTGTCTTTTTGATAATAACTGTTCTAACATATGAGATAATACCTCGTTGTGGCTTTGATTTCCCTTTCCCTGATGATTAGTGATACTGAGCATCTTTTATGTCTCTGTTGACCATGCACTGGAAGTATGGAATCTTAACCACTGCACCACCAGGGAAGCTGCCCGTTTTTAAATCAAGTTGTTTTTCTTTTACTATTGAGTTCTTTAAGTTCTTTATACATTTTACATATTAACTCCTTATCAGATACATGATTTGCAAATACTTTCTCCTGTTCAGTAGGTTGCTTCTTGATGGCTTTTTGTTTGTTTTTTGCTATGCAAAAGGTTTTTCATTTGATGTAACACCACTTGCTTTTTTTCTTTTTTGTTTTTGCTTTTGTTGCTTTGCTTTTGGTGTCAAATCCAAAAAAAAACATTGCCAAGACTCATGTAAAGGAGTTTACCAAGCCCAACTCACCTAGGAGTTTCATGGTTTCAGTTGATCTATTACTTACTCAGAATTAATGCATTTTTAGTTAAGTTTTGTGTCTGGTGGAAGATAGTGATTCAGTGCTGTAAGTAATCTGTCATCTGACTTGTTCTTTAAAATAAGCACGGTAAATAGATGAGATAGAGTTGACAGGGAAACATTACAAGAACATCTGAGAGTGAACTGGAATGCCTTTGATCTTCATAGTTTCTTATCAACCAGAGGAAGGAGGGGAACTGAAGGAATTCCCTCCCTAAAAAATTAGGAAGAAAAGCTTAGTCCTCAAGAAAATAACCAAAATATGAAAGTGGACAGTTCCATTCACTGAATGTGTGTTCTGCTGCTTTTGTCATATCAGTTAAGTGAGAAAACTCCTCCTTCGGCCCAACAGCATTGCTAGTGAGAGCAGACTTGGCTAAGTACGAGGCAGGATGCTGAGCACTTGGTGTTTAATACCTACAGCAGCCTCTGAGGTAAACTAAGTTTTCTCTATTAATCACACGAGGAAACAGGCACAGAATGGTTAAGTAACTTTCATAAGATCCTGAAGCTACTATATTTCATCTAAGTGCTTCCAATTATGATTTATAAGAGTAGGTGCTAAATTATGCAACAAAATGCATCTTAAAGTCAGTGCAATAGGCTGGAAGGCACAGTGCTCTGCTGTGCCCCTCTTGCAGTGACAGCGAAGCATTTGTGTTTACTCTCTCAGCAGTGGAAGACAGGAAGCTGTTTATCGGTATGATATCCAAGAAGTGCACTGAAAATGACATCCGAGTCATGTTCTCTTCGTTTGGACAGATTGAAGAATGCCGGATACTGAGGGGACCTGATGGGTTGAGCCGAGGTGGGTATACTTTTAACTTTTAAAAGTACCTTTAGCACCTTTAAAAGTACTCATCTTAAATTTGGAGTTCTTTTTAATTGGATCAGTGGAAACCAGTGATCTCCAGCCACCATGAATGATACTGCCAAGATGGAGAGGGTTGAGTATGGTGTTGTATTTCTAGGTCCCGCCATGATTCCTGTCAGTTGATCCCAATTCCCCCAAGGAATCTGCATTCTGCACTTAAGGTCGTGCATTAAAAGTCTCTGTTTCTGTCCTTGGAGAGATTCTATGCCAAAGTGGAAACACGCCTTTCACTAGAGAAACTAGAGAATGTGACTCCTCCTTTATCTCTCAAACACTTTCTCTCCTATTTGTGCTTCCCTGATTTCTCCCTGACGCGTGTATCGCCTTGTTGTAATACATCATCTTCCCCACTAGATCATGAACTCCTAAAGGCAGAATCACGTCTGTATTGTTAGCATGCCACTTGGGCGCATAGAAGGTGCTCAGTAAGTGTCAGTCAGATAAATCATTAAACGAATGGATGAGCTATTGACTCTTCTCTCACCAGGTTGTGCGTTTGTGACTTTTACAACAAGAGCCATGGCACAGACAGCTATCAAGGCAATGCACCAAGCACAGACCATGGAGGTAGGGGGCAGATGGACGAAAGGGGCGGTTCTTAGCATGAGAGTGCTAGGACCGTTGAGCACCAAAGCCCGGTAGCGTGCAGAGCGCTGATTGCCCTGAAAGTTGCTGTGTGCTAAGTCACTTTCGTCATGTCTGACACTTTGCAACCCCATGGACTGTCCCACCAGGCTTCTCTAAGTCCATGGGATTCTCCAGCCAAGAATACTGGAGTGGGGTGCTGTTTCTTCCTCCAGGGGATCTTCCCGACCCAGGGATCGAACCCGGGTGTCTCAGTTCTCCTGCATTGGCAGGTGGCTTCTTTACCACTAATTGCCACCTGGGAAGCCCTAAAAGTTAAGCAAGCCAAACATCTGAAACACTGGTGCTTTCTTTAAAATTAGCATTTTGCAACTAGTTAACCCTTTTAAATTACCTTTTGCCACTTGTTTGTCTATCAAAGAGGAGAATCATTTGGCACTGAATAAAATGAGAATGCAGCCTATGCGGCACTGGAAAGGAGGGTTTCCCTGCACCAGAATGAGGAATTTGACCCTTTGATTTTGGTGTTTTCGTAGGGTTGCTCCTCCCCCATGGTGGTAAAATTTGCTGATACACAGAAGGACAAAGAACAGAAGAGAATGGCCCAGCAGCTCCAGCAGCAGATGCAGCAAATCAGCGCAGCCTCTGTGTGGGGAAACCTTGCTGGTCTAAATACTCTCGGACCCCAGTATTTAGCAGTGAGTCTTTGTGGTGTGCTTTCTGCAGGCTGTGCAAGCTCCCAGCTGTTCTTCTGCTGTCCCTAGCTAACATATATAGTAGCACTCAGAACTTTTAGCATATCCAAGTTTTACATAAAAATTCAGGCAACATGATATTCTTTGTCACGTTAGCCTTGTGTGTGCACTGGCTCGCTCGCTGTCGTCACACATCATTGGTAATATCTTGAGCTTCTGCTCAAGATACTAATATACTAATTTCCTAAAACAAAGATTTAGAAACATGTGTCCCTGCCCCCAAGAAAAAAAACTCCTGCAGAATTCTTAGCTACCAAGTATCTTTCTCCATCTCTTTCTCTAGTAGATGTAGAGACCATCAATAAAAGCCTTCCTGAGCCTCCCATGAAGAGTATGACAGTGGATTTTCCCATTGGCGGGAGGTCAAGAGATTAACATGGACATTATTAAATGAGTATTACAGGTGTCTATTTGAGTTCACTAGTAAATAGATTTCCTTTCATTTGAATTCTCTCTTGTCGAGTTTGAGTCATATAATCCAAAAGCAGGCTCTAATTTGTTAGATTTATTAGGTCTGCAGTGTATATTACAGGGGATTATCACTGCTTTAACCCTCAAAAGAATCACAGATGGCACAAGACACTTAAAACTGTCTCATCTTTGAGTCAGAAAGAACAAGCCGTCTGTGAAGCTACCAAAGGAGGATAACAAATGGTGAAAGCACTAGGTGAGCTGGACGGTCTACGGACACACAGGCGCAGTCGCCCCGTCCTCCTCCCCTAAGTGTTGTTCTGTGTGAAACGGGAGAAAGGCAGTGGTTTCTGCCCTCGGTGCCAGGTTTTGGCTAATTTGATGCCCTCTGGTTTCCATGTTTCTAAAATATTAGAAGAAATCCAAGTTTATCCCTGCTGGTATTTCTCTGAAATCAGAAAGCCTAGGTGGTGGTTCTATTTCTGCAGATTAAATTGTTCCTTGGTGCTAGAACATTGCTTTTAAGTTGAGAAAATTCAGAGATTTTAGTCTTCCGCCAGAATGATAATGCTTTGAAAATTATCTCCATGATGGGTGCTTGCTTTTCTTAGAGCGTTTGGAGCCTTCTTTTAGGGAAGACTCACCTTTTTGTTGTATTGCCATATCTAGCAGGCACATGACGGTATATGTTGAGCGCTATGGCCTCCTTGTTTCAGTTAAACATGATCCCCGCTCTCAGAGCTGGTCTCATTTAGGGAGGAAGTAAAGTGCCAAGTAGTATGTACAGTCCCTACTTGGGCCTGAGCTCATTGGCCAGGATATTTAAGGAGACAGAAGTAAAGACGTGTGAGAGCTGATGGGCTGCGTAAGTGATAGCACGCCGTCATTGGTTAGGGTGCACTAGAATGTGTCGCCTTGAAACTAGAGCAGTAGTTCTTAATCTTCCAAGCTGTGGAGCCCTTTGAGAAGCTGATAAAACTCCACATGTGTACATTTTTTCATTCTACTTCTGGAAGTTTGTGAACTTCCGTGAAATGCCTGTAGACTAGAGACATTCATGATGACAGAGGAGCCAGGTCAGATGTTTCTAGGAATGGATAACAGACTGAACAAAGGATCCAGAAACAAGAATACCAGCCATTCAGTGATTGGGCTGGAATGGAACAAAAGGTTTCAGCAGGTTGCTTAGATCAAGGTTGCAGCTTGCTAGGTACAGGGTAAGGCTGTGGAGATTCATAGCTTATGGATAGGTCCTTTCGTTTTATTTGTTATGCAACACTCACTGAAAGAGAATGTTCTGTGGATGAATGCAGACTGAGCCATCATTTGGTCATCTGCAACTGTGAGATGAATGGGGCTAGATGAATGCGTAGTATTCTAATCACGACAAGGTTGATCCAGTCACAAGTTCATCATGGGTGGTAAAGGATACTCCAAGAAAGAGCCTGAAATGGTCCCGTTTGGTGTTTTAAGTAGTCGGCTAAAGTAGAAATTAGGTCTCCAGATGGGAACAGCCTATAAAATAAGGTGTGTGGACCTGACCAAGGAGGATTTGGGAGAGAAATTAGACACGGCAGTCACTCGTCTGCAGACACTCCTGAAGTGGGCTGCATGGCTGCCTGAGCTGAGCTCAGTTCTCCCCTCCCCGCTGTCCTCTGCTGCTGTGCTGTGTTGCCAGGGACTCGGGCCTGGCTTAGGACTCGGCTTACACAGCTGTCCTCTGGGCCAGGGCTTTAGCTGTGTTGTGCTGTCCTGTGCTGTCATAAGCCTCGTGTTTCTGTTGTGTTGGCTTGGGTTCTCGTCTTCGACTTTCTTCTCTCTGGGGGCCTCTGCACTCTCGCTTTGCTGTGCTGTAGAGTTATCCCAGATGCAGAACCAGCCCTCACTCTCACTCTTGTTCTGTTTTTTGGTGTAATGTCTAGCTTTATTTGCAGCTCCTTCAGCAGACTGCCTCCTCTGGGAACCTCAACACCCTGAGCAGCCTCCACCCGATGGGAGGTAAGTGTTTCACTGGTGCGGAGGAGCGGCAGCAGCCAAGCCAACAGACGCAGCTAACGGTAGTCTTGAGAGTTTTCTACTGTTTGTGCAGGAAAAAAAAAAATTCCCACTCATTACATAAACCTGACATAAGATGAACATCCTGGGATTCATACCTCCTCTCTCAAAGGCGGCTCGTTTAGTTACTGATGTCATATTGCTCTGTAGTTGTCTGCTCCCCACCCCTTTAAGTCTCTAGTAAGAAGAGCTGTTAGTACCTGCAGACTGTCTGCAGCCACTTTGATAAGGAGAAAATTGCAGGAATTATTTCCACAATAAAGTGACTTTTCCAGTGATTCTCAGAAGAAAAGTCTAAGATGGCTTCTGTGTGTGTGGCTTGCCCTGCAGCTGCTAGAACCTCGGAAGTTAGTGTCTGATACATGTTGTTCCTCAGGTAATTACTGTTTTTGGTGTTAACACACACCAGAAACTTAATTGACAGATGCCCGAGTTGTTAACAAAGACTGCTCCACAGACAAACCTGAGGCAGGGACAGGGCCGCTCCAGAGCCGCCCAGCCCCGCCCCTCCGGCAGTGGGGTACGGCTAGGCAGGTGCATCTGAGGAAGGGCTCCACCCTAGGCGAGGTGTAGCGTGCCACTGGGGAAGTCTGATGGATTCATTTTTTGTCCCAGGGACTCAAAGGTTGCTGTGTTTTCAGAAAGTTGCCAGATTGTAAATCTGTGCTGTAGCCTCTGTAGTCTCGTTAATTCTCCACTCTACCCATCTGCCTTTCCATTGTCTAGTAAATCGCTTGCCACACGTTGTTGGTGCAGCTCAGATTTTTTGCTCTCCTTTTGCCAGTGTTGCTAGGTTCCACTTGGAGGTCTTCTCAGAGTTTGTTTTCTCTTGTTTTTCTGATGATTAGGTGGTGTTTTTTTCTTTGTTCTCTCTGCTGTTGCAGTTTTCACGTGTCATCCCTCCATGGTCTTCTGGGTCTCTGCTACATTTTCTACTTGGTTCTCCTCCGTTGCAGAGAACAGATCCCCTGTAAAGCATCAGTGAAGGCTCAGATACAGATTGATCCTCTGCCTCGGGCTTTGCCATTGTTCTCTTCAGTCTGCCTGTCTCCATGGTAGACCACAGAATCCACCCCTTTTTTTCTGATTTCCTAATTGCCCATCCATTTATTAATGCTCACTCACTTGGGCTGGCCTGCTATTGTATTAGACATGTCTTATCTGAGGAAGTGTCAAGTTTCTTAATGAGTTGAATGGTATCTGAGTCTTTTTGGAGCTCTGTAGTATTGCCTGCAAGGCTTATACCTAGAACATTTCCACTTTGGGATGAGCCTCCTGCCAGTCTGCACGGTCATTGCCAGAGTGGATGTAGGGCACTCTTATCTGCTGGCTGATGGCTTGCTTTGGATGTTGCAGGGTTAAATGCAGTGCAGTTACAGAACCTGGCTGCACTGGCTGCTGCGGCTAGTGCAGCTCAGAGCACCCCAAGTGGCACCAGTGCTCTCACCACGTCCAGCAGTCCCCTCAGCGTGCTCACCAGTTCAGGTAAGCGTGTGATGGGGCTGGGGGCCCCTGTGGGCCTTGGGCAGAGTCCCACGTGAGGATTCTGTCATTCTGGAGAATAGTTAACGCCCATTTCCAAAGGGGTCAGATCATGAACAGGAAAGTCTCAAATGTCTTCTGAATTAAGAGAGCTCTCATAGTCTTCAGTTTGTTGTAATCATCACTTCTGTGTCCTGCAAGAACATGTTGTTACCAGAATCATTCACTGGGGCGAGCGGAGGGTGGGGGACTTGGTAACCGAAAGCCTCCCTATAAAGAGAATGAAGAGTTGGGTGACACAGCTTGTGCTTTGGCTCCTGTTGACACGGGAAGGCAAGTTTTGGTTTGAGTTTAACTGGTGGGTGTCTGACAGCAGGGTCCTCACCGAGCTCCAGCAGCAGCAGCTCCGTCAACCCCATCGCCTCCCTTGGAGCCCTGCAGACATTAGCTGGAGCAACAGCAGGCCTCAACGTCAGCTCTTTGGCAGGTGAGGGCCAGTCCCTGGAAGTCCTCCAGTCACTCTGTGCAGGTAGCACATTTTAAACTACTCTGGTAGGGACACGTAGAGAGAATGATGGGAGTGGCTCAGTGAAGTTAGAAATGACCGTGGGATTTTGAGTCAGACCTGACCCTGTCCGTTAACTGTACCTTAAGATCACTTTTCTAAGGGCATTTTCTCATCTGTGAAGTGGGACTAGAGTTCTCTGAGGATTGTCAAGTTAAATGAGAATACAGTGAAGTGCTGAGCACATCACTTGGTATGGCATCTGACACGTAGCACACGCTCAGTAAGCGTTAGCGGCTATCTTGACGATAGGATTTGCCCACACCTGTCATACGGTGTGTGCACTCGTTTTAGTCCCCAGTCCTGGGACTGTTGTTCTACCGCATTCCAGTTCTTAAGAGAAAGGTGGGGCAGGTCACGTGTCGGTGGTGTTGCTTCTTGCGCAGGTTGGAGGATGAGCTGCCTCTGGGTGTGGCTGTTTAAAACGTCCCCGTTAGCCATGGGCCCTGGTGACTGTCCTAAAACCTGACCCATCAGATGGCTGTTCCTTCTCAGGGAGAAGCTGAGGAGGAGATGACAGGGTTACTTTGGGTTTTGTTTTCACATCAGTTGAGTCTTCCCAATTTGTCGCTCCTCTTCCCCCACCCACCCCCACCAGGGATGGCCGCGTTAAACGGCGGCCTGGGCAGCAGCGGCCTTTCCAACGGCACCGGGAGCACTATGGAGGCCCTCACTCAGGCCTACTCGGGGATCCAGCAGTACGCCGCCGCGGCGCTCCCCACCCTGTACAACCAGAACCTGCTGGCACAGCAGAGTATCGGTGCTGCTGGGAGCCAGAAGGAAGGTGAGTGCGGGGAGACTGGAGTCGGGGCAGAGTGGGCACGCCCTCTGCGCCAGCGCTGAAAGGCAAGCAAAGCCCGGGAGAGCCGTTCAGGTGGTGAGGCCAGCCCCGCTCTTTGGCGCTGTCAAGGGCAGACTGAGAAACTGGTCTGCGCTGGGATGTGCTCTGGCTGTGGCTCGTCTCAGAACCTCTGCACGCCCTCCTCGAGTGGGGCTGCAGCTTTCGGGTGAGGAAGCATACTGGCCTCCCTATGTCTGAAACCATTTGGCAGTCTGCTTTTGAGAGGAAGTCTTCCTTCTTAGAAATCTGCTAGGGGATGTCTTCTGTCTGGGTGTCCCCTTTGACTCTCTCACTTGGCCGTTTCCTCACGGTCTCATCTGTGCTTTTCCTTATTAAGGAAAAACTGAGGGACGTTGAGACAGTACAGCCTGTGGGCCGATGCGGGCGGCAGGGTGTGCTTTGACACAAACGGTATTAAATTCAGGAGAGGCTTTGTGAGCAGAAATAGGCCTAAAAGTGGTTTGTTTGAGTAGAAAATCCTGCCGACATCTCTGTGCTCTTATTTGACGAGTTTTCATAGCCAGGAGCTGGCAAGATCTAAGCGTTTATGTAGGAAAAGCCAGGCATCCTCTCTTGCTTTAGCCCCAAGGAGCCCCGGTGCAGCGCGCCCTCCCCTGCTCTGAGCTGGACATTTACTACCTGCCCTGGGCTGTGTTGACAGGGAGCTCTTGGAGCCCTGGAGACAGATGGTGAGCAGAAGCGTGAGGTGTTCCCCTGGTGCTCTGAAGAATGACGCACAGGAAAGCGGAGTAGAGAGTGCCAGGAAGATAGCGTTTTACATAGAGAGGTTTCTCCAAACTGACGTTTAAGCGCAGACCTTAGGAAAGGAAGAAGCGAGCAATGTGTGTATCTCAAGGAAGAAGAGGAATGGGGCGGAGGGGCAGCAAGCGCAGAGACCATGAGGCAGCGTGTGCCGTCGTATCTGACGACAGCAGGGAGGCCAGGGCGGCTGGAGGCTGCCTGGACTGCCGTTGTAGTAAAACTTGTTTGAATGTGTGGTGCGTATATATAACGGCTGTTGCCCAGACGTTAAAGAGAAAGAAGTGGTGCCCTTTGTGGCAGCAGGGATGGACCCTAGAGACATCGTGCCAAGTGAAGTGAGACAGAGAGAGAAACATGACGTTGTTTACATGTAGAGTCTTTAAAAAATGCTACAAGTGAACTTATTTACAAAACAGGAGGAGTCACAGATGTAGAAAACAAACTTATGTTTACAAGGGGGAGAAATGGTGAGGGAGGGGTAAATAGTGAGATTGGGATTGACATACACACGCTGAGATACATAAACAGACTAGTAAGGACCATTGTGTAGCACAGGGAGCTCTGCTCAGTGCTCTGATGACCTGTATGGGAAAAGAATCTAAAAAAAGAGTGGATATATGTGTGTATATATGTAACTGATTCACTTAGCTGCACAGCAGAAACTAACACCACATTGTATATCAATTATACTCAAGTAAAAATACTTTTTAAAGCTTTTCTTTGGTTGGGAAGTCCTTGAGTTGAAGAGGAAAACATATTCTGTTTTTGAGCTTTGGTTATTTATCATATATAGTGAAAGTCACTCAGTCGTGTCCAGCTCTTTGTGACTCCATGGACGATACAGTCCATGGAATTCTCCAGGCCAGAATACTGGAGTGGGTAGTCTTTCCCTTCTCTAGGGGATCTTCCCAATCCAAGGATCGAACCCAGGTCTCCCACATTGCAGGCAGATTTTTTACCAGCTGAGTCACAAGGGAAGCCCGAGAATACTGGAGTGGGTAGCCTATCCCTTCTCCAGCAGATCTTCCAACCCAGGAATCATATCGGGGTCTCCTGCATTGCAGGTGGATTCTTTACCAACTGAGCTATCAGGGAAGCCCGGTTATTTATCATAGGCATGTATTTTAAAAAATAAATTTTTACTGAGGCACAATTTACTTATGGTAAAATTCACCCTTTGGTGAATATCGCTCTTTGAGCTCTGATGAGCACATGTAGTCACGTTCCTGCCACCACAGATGTAGAATATCTCCACGACCCCTAGAAATTCCCTTATGTCTCTCTCTAGTCGGTCCCTGCCCCACCTGCCTCTGGCAACTATTGACCTCTTTGCTGGCCCTCTAGTTTCTAGGCACTCTTTTGAAACCCATTTTACTTAAAATCTCTTTCTACTGTTTTTTTTTGCTCCAAATGCAAATCTGCCTGCTACTGTCCCAGCATGCCACCCTTCCACAGGGTCAAATTCTGCCCTCTGTCGGTAGAACAGGAAAGAGGGCAGGAACCTGTTTCAGTGATTGCCCTTCAGCTCCCTGCTTTGTGTTTGGTGAATCTTTTTAGTTCCCCAGACACATTTCTGTGATTTGGGGATGCTGAGAGTTTCAACATGGGTGGAAATGGGACTCGTTGGTGCGGGGGACGGCGTGCTTGACCCTGATGCCGTTTCAGTCAGTGGGAATTTTGCAGGTCCAGAAGGAGCCAACCTGTTCATCTACCACCTGCCCCAGGAGTTCGGAGACCAGGACCTGCTGCAGATGTTTATGCCCTTTGGGAATGTCGTGTCTGCCAAGGTTTTTATAGACAAGCAGACAAACCTGAGCAAGTGTTTCGGTACGTTGGTGTTTTTTCTGGTGTGGGGAGGGTTCAGTGTTTTACCAGTGAGCGAGAAAGAGAGGGGCTGATTGATAGCAGGAAGAGCTGAGTTTGACTTTGCGTAGCTGTAGTTGAACTTTGCTTTGAGTAGATTACATTACCTCGTTTTGAGCCTCAGTTTATTTTTTCATTTCTCTGGTGGGAATGGTGATTTGTACCCACACTGTCGCTCCAGAGGTAAAAATAATGTATGGAAAATGGCTTGGCCAAAAAATACTTTAGGATACTGTGTAGATGTCAGCTGATACTGTTAGGAACCTGATTTGTTTCATGTGATGTAATTTCAAGAAGTCTTCTTCCTGCTGAGAAAAATTGAGACTCAGCTCATGTAAGGATTCTGTTGCATAAGGAGGACTAAGGCTGTCCTTGCCTCTTCACGCCCCTCACTGGGTTTCTGCTTGGACCCACAGGTTTTGTAAGTTATGACAATCCTGTCTCGGCTCAAGCTGCCATCCAGTCCATGAACGGCTTTCAGATCGGCATGAAGCGGCTTAAAGTGCAGCTCAAACGTTCGAAGAACGACAGCAAACCCTACTGAGCGTGCTCCCCTCTGAGACTGGAGTGAGAGGGTCTTCTGGTAAGTGGGGGAGGAGCACCCTTAATGATTCGAAGCCCTAAGGCTGTGTGCTGACAGCCCTGGACCCTGATCCCTGCCACTCTCGCAGGCACAGCTTGCCCTGAAGACTCAGCTACTGCCTTCTGTGGGAATTTCGCTTCGTACAGAGGACAAGTTTGTGCTTTGGTTTCCAGTGTTTTACTTTGGAGTTTAGGTGCCATATCCTGAGTTGTTTTTTTTTTTTTTTTCTCCTTTATTTAAAAGTTTGCTGTGTTTGTAACCAGTGTGTGTTGAGAAGGACCAACATCAAACTGCCCTGGGGGAGGAGGGGAAATGGGGAAACATTAAGAAAGAGGATCAGAATTTGCCCCAAACTATCCCAAGAAAGAGGACGAAGTTAGACAAAAGTGGACCCCCAGAATCTTCCTGAGCACGAGAGTGGGTGACGTGAGAACTGATACCCAAGAGCTTTTGGGGGGCAGAGCAGGTGGGGTTGGCTTTGGAGAGGGAGAGTGACTTGAAACCCGGCAGCCCTGGGAGCTGGAGGCTGAAACTCCTCCATAGCCGCCTTCACTGGAAAATCTGCGTTCTTGCCAGCTATTTTTTTAGATTCTCATCTAGGATTTCTGCCCCTCTTACCTAAGAAGGGGGTAACAAGTCTCTGGAAATAATGTACCTATTAAATTAGCCTAACATGCAAAAAGTAGGGATTTGTCATCCGTTACCCAGCCAGCCATTGGTGTTGGATTGGCCCTTCCTTCCTGGCTGGTGGCTCTTAGGAGGAAGAAGCCAGGCAGAGGTCCTGTTTGGTTTATTTTAACACCAGACTGTTAGACCATGGCCCATGTCTACCAGGTCCCTTTAAAGAAGACCTCTCCGGAAGATACCATCGGGTTTCCTTTTTGGTAATTGACCACAGCAAGGAATGTCACTTCCATCCCTAGCCACAGTTTTCTCTTGAGGGTAGATCCAAGAAGGGCTTATGGTATCTGGCAGAAGGGAGCACCTCTCCTGAGCAGAGCAATCAAAAGCTGTCGCGCTGGGGGAGGAGGAGCCTGCTTCTCAGTGTACCCGAATCCTAGGGTCCCTTCAAGCTGGTCCTGCATTTCCCGGTGGCCAGCACCCAGTACTTAAAAGGATTAAGCAATCCGCGGTTGCCTCCTTGGTTGAGGAGGCCCAGGCGTGGCGTCTGGATGGAGGCAGGCCCCTCTTCTGACCCCTGCAGCCCCGTGCTCTGCTCCTGGTGACAGAGGAGGCGGCAGGACGTTTACAGCCTCCGTGTGGGTTAGTGTTCATTTACCTCAGTGTCACCGCGTTCACTTCTGTCCTCGTGCTTACAGTCAGCTCCCTGCTGCCTCCCACAGGTCTCACTCTTGCCTGTGACCCATACAGCCTCCGGGCTCTGCCGCTGCTCCAAGAAGCGCTGGTAGTGGGGAGGCCCGGGAAGGACCTGCTGTCGGGAATGTGGCCCTGTTAGGATGTGACCCGTAGCCAAGGCCAGGGACCAAGTCCCTGGGCTCCTCAGCCTCACAGACGTCAGCCCTGCCCCCTAGCGGCAGAGGCGAGATCACAGGGGTTGCTTTGCTGTCAGTCAGACGGGGACGCTCTCCTTGTCATGCTGTCCTCGGGCCTCAGACGAGCGTTGACCATCTTGCTGTTGTGCGGGTAGTTGGTGGTGGTGGATTACCCCACTGAAGCTGGGACAGCTGTTCCCTTCTCATAGTGATAACTTGGGTCTGTTGTCCTCTAAGAAACATGAAACATACTTCTTAAGCTGAACCACGTAAACTTGAATTCCGCGCACTGGGAGAAATGTGTCCTGTGTTTCAAGGATAAAACTGTTCCAAAGGCTTCCAGGGTCATGATGGGATTTTTTAAATAAATGCAAAAAATAAAAATAAAAAAGAAAAAAGAAAACAAAAAAAAAAGAAAAAAATGCTAGGTTGGGGAGGCGCTGTTCTGAATCCCAACCGGCTGGAACCAAGAATGTCGTTTCTATTTTTATAGAAGTTTTATACAGCTCCGGGGTGGAGAATATTTATTACCTAAATTATATCTCTGGAAAAGGCCAGGATTTTGTAGAATCCAGAATGTGATTGTTGTACACACAGGGTGCTGTGTATGATTGAAACTACTGACTTTGTGGCCGTCTGCAGCCCAGCTAATCTGCCGAGGGGGAGGCGTTAACGCTGTGAATTGGCGGAGGAGAGAGCTGTGCTCCCCAGGTTGCTGCCGGTCTCACCTTCTGTTCTGTCTTCCTCCTTGGCCCGCGTGGGGTTTTCCAAAGCCCGGAACTCCGCTCTGCGCCCACCTTTGTCCCTTTCTCTCCCTCCTCCCCCATTTCACTGTTATTCGCATACCTATTTGTCCTGGGCTCTGGGATCCCTTCGCTATTGGCATGAGAGTTAAAGGTGTAGTCAGCCTGCCTCTGATACCAGACCCCGAGGTTTCGTACCTGCCGTGGTTTCCTCGGCTGCGCACGGGCGCCTCTCTGTTGGTCTTGTCCCCAGCCCCGCGCACCCCACAGCAGTGCTGCCCTCGAGCACAGCTCTCCCCCGGCCAGAGACGGTGTTGTGGAGAAGCTGCTCCCCTACAAGTCTCACGGTGTAAAGGGTTCAGCTCGGAGAGGGGAAACTCGCAGTCAAGTCTTAAGCGATCCTTTTCTGTTGTGTGGGGTTCTCACTTACATAAGTGTGTTTTCTGCTGTAGTTTCGTTTCTTCCTTGGGTTTCATCATGAAATTGATTTGCCTTGAATGCAGCCAGACACTGTCTCCTGGGTCCCACAGGGGTGGCCAGGGCCCTCGTGGAAGCTAAGAGCTTGGATTTCTGGCAACAGAGGGCCATCCCCATAGGAAGGGGGAGAAATTCTGGCCCTCTCCCCCAAAGAATTCTGGTCCCCTCGCCCCCAAGCCAGCAGCTCCAGCTGTCTCCCTGAGTCTCGACCACTCGACCAGGAGTGACACTCGGGAGGCTGAGGCTCTGCCCCGCCCGAGAGCTGCTTTTTCCGATGCATTTGGGCGCTTCTGGGGAAATCCAAGCCTTAGGTCCCCTGTGTCTCTGGCAGTTGGATGTTTTCTCGGTGTCCTCCGTGTCCTTTTTGACTTCCCCGTGTCCGTTGTTAGCATGTGCGAGAGTCCCGTCACCGCCCAGCCTCCCTGCCCGCCGCCTCATTTCAGGGCTGCACACAGTGAGTGTCCTGTTCTCTCTCTCTCTGTTTGGATGTATTGCTCTGTGTAACTCAGTGGGTCTCCCTCTTTCTGGTTTGTTTTTTTTCTAGATTCCTGCCGTTTGTTCATCGTTGTGCCTAAAGCATGTCGATGTGGCGTCAAGTACATCGTCCAAATCCCTGTCTCTTCAGCTTCTCTGATGCTTGAACTCTCACCTTTGACCTTGTGTTGACCTTTGATGCTGATGTGTATTTTTATTATGTTTGTTTCTTTCTTTGTTTTTTCTTTTTTCTTTCCTTTTTTTTTTCTTTTGTGCTGCCAAATTGGTTTTGCTAGAACGACTGCTGAAGGGGAAATATTTAAACTTGCATTTGAATATAAAAAAATCTATTTTTCTAGAACTTCATAAGATAACCACTTGATTTTGTGATTCCAATTCTTTGTAATTGTCTTCAGAGCAGCCCTACTAGCACATACCGCGTGGTGTTTGTATTTCTGTGAACACAGCCAGTCCGCTTCTAGGCTTTGTTTCTCGGTGTGTTTAGTTTTAAAGACAACTTTGGAGTAAACAATGAAATAAAAGATGTCACTAAAACCTTTGAGGCTCCTGAGCACATTTTGCTGATACAGTTTGTAGGGCTTGAGGAGACCGCATGTGTTCCTATTTTTCTTTTTTCTGAGTTCTCAACTGCAGAAAACCCCTGAGCCCTTTTTCCTTTTTGACCACCAGCTGCAGCTTGGGCCCCAGGCAGCCCCCGCCACCTGTGGCTCTGCCCTGGAGTCCCCTTGCGGGGAGTCTGCGGGGCCCCCGCCCCCAGCCCCGCCGTGCCCGCCCCCAGACCTGTTCCTGCAGTCTCCACAGCAAAATGTGATGCTTCAAATTTTTTTTTTCTGTTTTTGTATTGTTTTTGTGTTTTTGTTTTGAATTTTTTCCTTTCCTACTAAGATTATGCCCAGAAAAACCGAGTTTGCATGTTTCCTGCTGTTTCTTCACACCTCCGTATATATCACCTTCACCTCTCTGTTTCCTATAGTTTGTGCAAAAACTGACCGATTTAAAAGGGTTTCAAAGAAGCTGTTTTAAATTGTTGTGGGGTTGATTTTTTTTTTTTTCCAAGGTTGTATTGTTTTGTTTTGAAGTGGCAACTTTCTCCTCTCTTGCCCTTAGAGCGTTTGCCTGTGCATTTAGACTGTCTCCTCACACGGCCTCCAGGCCTTGGGGGGCCTCCGGGGACCGGCTGCTCTGCTCAGAGACGGGTGGGAAGGGGGTCCAGAGAGGCACAGGAGCAGAGAGAGCACCCCAAGGGTGGCTGTGGGCAGCAGGAGGCTGAGTGCGCTAGGGGCCCCAGGCATTCCTCGGCCCCAGAGGCGGAGAGTGCCCTGAGCCACTCCGGCGGCTGTGCCTGCGCTGGGCGGCATGCCCCTGCCCGCGCTGCTGTGCAGCCCCGGGCCCCGCCGCCCCACTCTGGCTCTTCACTGCAGCTCTGCTCTTGCTTAGCTGCTGGGGTTGGGGTTGGGGCGGTTTTTTTGTGTTTATTTTTTTAAATTGGGTGAAGAGCCAAATAGCTACTGTCCCCGGGTGCCAGGCAAGCCCCGGTCCTTGGTTCCCTGAGGGGAGCCTGCCCTCCTCTCTTGGGGCACCATCCAGCCTCAGGGTCTGCAGGGATTTGAGTGAGAAGGTGCATGGTGAAGGGCGAGGCCAGAGGAGACGTGAGGTCGCAGGGTGGGTCTGTGGAGGTCAGAGGTTGCAGGGGGCGGCGTTTGGGATAGCTTCCACCCAGGCCTGAGCGGCTGGTGGGCGAGCGAGCTGGGAAGTAGGGCTGTCCAGGGACGGGTGGAGAGGGGAGCCGGGGGCAGGGCGGGGCGGGGCAGGTCGAAGCACTGTCCGCATCATCCTCGCTGCAGGTGATGAGGAAGGGTCTCGGCAGCGTCTCTGCCCCGGGACCGGGCAGGCAGCCTAGTGTTAGCTCGGGGCGCCCATTACCCAGAGGAGAGGGTGGCCAGGTGGAGGCCCAGTGGATGGTAGGCTGCTTCATTTCTTCAGAGGGGTGAGTGGATGGAAGGAGGCCAGGAACCCCCAGCCTGAGCGAGACCGCCGCGCACCCCACAGTCTGACTGCACAGAGCGGCCTCTGTGGGCAGAAGGCGCCAAGGCTCCCCTTCCTGTGTATTCAGAACCCATGTTTGCCAATATATTTTGCTTTCAATTCCAAGAGGAGCTCTGGGAAAACCTGTGGATAAAACCAAATGCCAAATGTTGGACGCTGTTTCCTTTTCCTTTTTCTCTCTCTGATTGTTTTAATTGTTTTGTGGTGGTTTTAATGGATTTGAGACCCT
Organism: Bos grunniens; assembly: GCF_055505025.1. Classification (NCBI taxonomy): domain Eukaryota; kingdom Metazoa; phylum Chordata; class Mammalia; order Artiodactyla; family Bovidae; genus Bos; species Bos grunniens. The sequence continues at coordinate 77,858,438 of NC_141179.1, read as the reverse complement.
GGAGCGGCAGCTGCCTTTCTGATTTCCAGCTGCTTTTTGTGAATAATTTAAAAAGAAAAAAAAAAAGAAACTTTACATTTTGGAGACAAACCTGTGTGAGTTTTTTATTGGTACAAACGTTGTATTTAACACTAGGGGTTTTGTACAGTTTTTTGCCTTTTCTACTAGAAAACAATGTAAAGTGATTTCACAATGTGAAGAGAAAAAATTGCCACTATGACCAAACGCACAGTCTGTTCTGCAGCAACAACGGGATTCAATCAACTCAAAGTCGTGATTCAGCCGTAGAAATGCTTTTTCTTTACCTTGTTTGAGCTTTTCCTTTCTTTCCTGTTTTGATTTGCAAAAGAAAATGTCTTTTTTGTGTGAACTTGTGTTGTACTATGTAGAAAATTATGGATTTTACTTTAATGGTTTAAAAAAAAAAAAAAGGCAAGAAGAGCCCCTGTCGCTTTTCTGACCTGATCACAGAGTTTGTGTAGTGGATTAAAAAAGAAAAAAAAAAATTGTTACAAGTTTGGAGCAAGGGAGTATGTGTTTAAAAGGAAATCTTCCTTTTCTGTGTGTTTTTCCTTTTGTCCCAATGGGGAACCTAAATCTGTTTTAATTGCACAGACACACGGACAAAAAGTCATTTTGTATCTGCCAAGTGTGGTACCTTCCTTTGTTTATTTGCTATTAAACTGTTTGAGAAGAACTGCCGTTGTCTTCTGTATTACTGATTGTTGGGGCGGGGGTGGCCTTTGGAGCAGAGGGATTGGCCTTCCTGAGGGAAGGGGTGGGCACTCTAGTATGGTTTCACGTTGATGTACCTGTTAGTATCCAGTGGGACCACCCCAGACTCCTGAAAGAACAGGATTTCTTCCAGAAAAGTGCCTTCTGTATGGATCCTGCGTTCTTCTCAACGGACCCACTAACCAGGAGGCACTTCCACAACTTTTTGGCAGCCTTCATTTCTGTGCTTCTTCCATCGCCAGTAGTGGCCGCCACCCTGCAGGACTGGCCCAGACCTGTGAGTGCAAGTCCCTTCCTTGGTGCGGGGTTCCTGTCCCCAGGGAGGCAGCCAGCGAGCACCGAGGTGCCGCGCGTTGGGGCTTCCTCACTCCGGACCAAAGTGCATGGGCTCCTTTTCCCCTCTTTCTGACCTTAGGACAAGGTCACATTTCTAGGGTTTCTTGGGTTCACTACTCAGTAATTCTAGATCACTTTCCGAGTGAGGCCCATACCGAGGCTTCCCCTCCTACCTCTGTGAACGGCAGATGCAGTCAGCCCCTCGGCTGGGAAGCTCAGGCCCCCTGGCTGAGGCATGAGTCTGTCTGCCCCTTCCTACCGCTTTCAGCCTCACGCCCCTGGGAGGCCCGTCCTCGAGAGGCTGGCGCCTGTGCAGGGGCCCACGAGCAGCTGTGGCCGGTAGGCGGGCCAGGCCTCAGCCTTCTCATCAGACGGGCTCTGTGTGGGGTGGGCCTGGAGTAGCGTTTTCCAGAGTGGGTTGTACTGGGTGCTAGCCCACGAAGTGTTTATGCAGTCATTGACCCAGCTCGTGTTCACTGACCGCCATCCTAGTGCTGCAGGGAACACGACACACCGAATGCGCTCGTCGTCATAGCCCCTGGGGGACCTACTGTTTCCATCCCCACTTAGCGGATGAGCAAACTGAGGTTAAAAGAAATTGGGTTGTGGGCTTCTCTGGTGGTCCACTGGTTAAGACCCCATGCTTCCACTGCAGGGGGCATGGGTTTGATCCTGCGTGCCACATAGCATAGCCCCCAAAATAAATAAAAGTAAGAAAAATACTTAACTGAAGAAAAAGAAATTGTGTCAGGGGCAGGGGAGCGTTAATCTTGCCCTCTGCAAAAAAGATAACTAAAGTTTATTTACAAACATCTAGTATGTTGAGTTCAAGAGTTTGATTCTTTTTTCAAAGAGATTGCACCTCTTAAAATGCTCCCCTTCGTATCTGTCTCCTGAATTCCCCACCCGGCCCCAGCCATACTGCACAGCTTTTGGAGTTTTACTTCCCCAACCAGAAGTTGAACCCCAGGCCCTCGGTGGTGAAAGCCCAGAGTCCTAACCACTGGGCCACAGGGAGTTCCCTCTCAGATTATATTTTAGGTCGTGAGTGTCTTACTATAAAGGCGCAGCAAATCCAGATCCAGCGTACAAAGTTCATAGCTAGCAGCCTCCACTTGTTTTCCCCCGAAAGTGGGAAAATCTTCCCATGGGCCGCAGAGGTTAGGACCCTCCGGATGCTCCCTCCGGATGCTCTCTCCCGATGTAGCAGCGCTGTTGAGTCTCTGCGAAGGTCTCGGAGACTGAAGGTGGAAGTGACGGCGGCCGCACAGCAAGACCGCCTTTCCCAACGACCCCTTTCCCCCGTGTCCAAAGTACTGCCGTATTTCATTGAGTCTTTTTGTCCATATGCACATTTTAGAAATAGAACTGGGATCATACTAAAAAAAAGGAGACACCGAGTTGTTTCTGGGAAGTGGTGTGCACCGGAGTCAAACCAGGTCTGCCTGACTTGCAGGCCCTCACCCCTGAGGAGAAGTAACTCCGTAAAAGCGACTGAGTGTGTTGTGCTTACCTGTGCAGACTCCTCACGTGTGATCGGCCTGCTGACCTCTAGGCTCAAGGGGACGGCCCCTATATCCCTCTGACTCCCTCAGTGGTGCATTTATCTCAGCTTTGTCCTCAAAGTGACTCTCAGTCACTTTAAGGGATTCACTAGTAACTCGGTCTCCAAATTGTTGGCCAGCATGCTCCTGAAAGGCGCCACTTCCCGTGAATACTGGGGTGCTTCCTAAATGTCATTGCTACCACACAGTTCTTTCTTTAGATCAGTTCAGTTCAGTTGCATCCGACTCTTTGCCACCCCATGAACCGCAGCACGCCAGGCCTCCCTGTCTATCACCAACTGCCGGAGTCCACCCAAAACCATGTCCATTGAGTCAGTGATGCCATCCAACCATCTCATCCTCTGTCGTCCCCTCCTCCTCCTGCCCTCAATCTTTCCCGGCATCAGGGTCTTTTCCAATGAGTCAGCTCTTCGCATCAGATGGCCGAAGGATTGGGAGTTTCAGCTTCAACATCAGTCCTTCCAGTGAACACCCAGGATGGATCTCCTTTAGGATGGACTGTTCCTTAACCTCATCTTGACCTCATGTTTAATTTTTTTTTTTTGCATTGTGGTAAAAGTTAAATAATTCTATTCTAACCATTTTTGGGTAAACAGTTCAGTGACATTCAGGACATTCACAGTGTGGTGCGACCATCGCCACTTAATGTTTTAAGTCGGCTCGAAACGCACTTTTTGTAACTTCACCTCCTTTGGGCCATTGGTATTTGTGAAGTCACAAGTTCGATGCCCTAGTTGTATGTTTTAAAATAACACACCAGGGGATGTACCTGGCAGTCCCGTGGTTAAGACAGGCGGCACAGGTTCGATCCCTGGTCAGGGAACTAACACCCCACATGCTGCTCAGCCAAAATAAAAAACACCTGAGGCTACATGATCATCGGACACAGAAAACGGCCACACGGCACCTTCTCAAAGGATCTGTGTTTCACACTTCCGGAATTTGGACCAGGGTGAAGAGTCAGGCTTGCCCGTGGACTCTTTGGGGCCTGTTGCCTCTGAAATTAGAAGGCACTTGGTTGAACCTGAAGCTGTCTCCCGCCTGACCCAGATGCTCTGTGACTCACGGTAAAGAATGAGGTGGTAGATCTCTTTTTAAGTCTTTGCGTTTGGATTCCTGTATTCCTGAGACAACTTGACATAAAAATAAAATGTACGACTTGAACATCTTCCAGTTTAACATCATACATAAAGGCTGTTGTTTCTTTTTAAAATTTACCAGAAAGGGATTATGTCAAAGGTGTACTGTTTTTAACCTCAAAAAATTTTAGGCTTGTGCATCTCTATAATCATATATCTGTATCTTACTTAAACTGTTAATATTTTTTTTTAAACTCCCATTCAGTTATTTTTATTATTTTTTTTAATAGATTCCTCAGGCACCTAATTTTTGCCACACTCCTAGTTCCCAGCTTACTGGCTTTCTCGGTCAGCACACGACCTCCCTAAATCTCCCAGGAACATCACATACTGTGCTCACCTGAGCATCTCAGTCCCGGATGAAGATGAGCCATCAGGAAGGAAATGAAAACGCAGGTTTGTCCCTTCACCTCTGGGAATGTCAAACTAATGTGTGATGACGTTGCCCTTCCATGAGGGACCGTAACACGGCTTTCTCTTGCACCTTCTGCGTTTTTCAAGCTCTTCCTCAGGAGCCCTTTCCAGCCTACCACCACCACCATCTGGTGTTCGATTTCTTTTGCATACGTTGACTTTCTCTTTACTGGCACAGGCTCCAGCTATAGAAAGGGCTCTTGTTCTTCTAAATCACAGTCAGATCTGGGGATGGGAAAATGAATACGTTTTGGCCAGGAAGCCCTCGCCTGACACTCCAGCCAAATCCATAGGACCTCAGCCCCCACTTCCATCCCCACGCCCCCATGAAGGCTCCAGTGACCTGAAGCCGCCTGTGGTTTTGAGTGTGTTTGAACTGCCTTACTGAGATGGAATTCACACGCTGTAGAGTCTGCCCACTAAAGCAGCCAGGTCTGATTTTGAGCATTCTGCGCCATCACCATAACCTAATTTTAGAACATTTTCATCACCATAGAAAGAAAGCCTGTACTCCTTAGCCATCACTCGCCTTCCGCACCCCCGCCCCCCATTCCCATTTCCAGCCCCTCAGTTCAGTTCTATTCTGTTCTGTTCAGTCGCTCAGTCGTGTCTGACTCTGCGACCCCGTGGACTGCAGCACGCCAGGCCTCCCTGTCCATCACCAACTCCCGGAGTCCACTCCAGCTCATGTCCATTGAGTCGGTGATGCCATCCAACCATCTCATCCTCTGTTGTCCCCTTCTCTTCCTGCCTTCAATCTTTCCCAGCATCAGGCTCTTTTCCAATGAGTCAGTTCTCATCAGCTGGCCAAAGTATTGGGAGTTTGAGCTTCAGCATCACTCCTTCCAATGAATATTCAGGACTGATTTCCTTTTGGATGGACTGGTTGGATCTCCTGGATTTGTCATAAATGCAGTCATGCGGCACATCCCTTTCATGTTTGGCCTTCACTTAGCCTACTTTCTGAGGCATCTTTTCCTTTCCGCACTAGCCTGGGACCGCCTGCTCCTGCCCTTCTGAGCTCGTCTCCTGCTGTTTCTGCAGTGCCCAGTCCCTTCCACTTCTCCCAGCTCCTCCTCCTACCTGCTGAGTGACCTGCCTGACCCGGAGTCTTTTAGACCTGCCCTGCCTGCATCGTCCACTATGATTACCTGTTAGCCAATAGAGCTATTAATTAAGAATGAAGACTTCCTTTCTGGACTTCCCTGGTGAAGACTCCCTGCTCCCAATGCAGGGGGCCCAGGTTTGCTTCCTGGTCAGGGTTCTAGATCCCCCATGCTGCAACCAGGAGTTCTCACTCCACAACAGAAGAGTCCACACGCTGCGACTAAGGCGTGGCACAGCCAGGTAAAGACGTATCTTTTTAAAAATAAATAAATCCCACCTTTAGAATGGAGCTTCATGAAGGCAGGGACAGTGTGAAGTGGCGTTCTTCACTGGAGCCCTGTTCCACCGTTGGTCGCTCAGTCGGGTCCGACTTGCAACCCCTTGGACTGTAGCCCGCCAGGCTCCTCTGTCCATGGGGTTTCCAAGGCAAGAATACTGGAGTGGGTTGCCATTTCCTTCTCCAGGGCACCTTCTTGACCCAGGGACCAAACCCGGGCCTCCTGCATTGCAGGCAGATTCTTTACCACTGAGCCACATGGGAAGTCTCACTGGGGCCCTAGGGTCTGGTAGATAATAAGCATCCAGGAGACATTTAATGAACAAGTAAATATCCAACATGAATAAATAAATATGCAAAGGTGACAGTTGCTTCTGTCAAGAGCTTCCGGATGTGCTTTTTCCCCAAGATTGTATTACGTTAGATTTTTATTTAGAAATCCATCCACTCCAGAAAAAAGGGAGGAACATTTCACACCCGCTTATAAGCCACTAGCTTCCAGCCAGTACCCGAATTCTCTGCAGGCCCCCAGTGGCCGTGAAATGAATGACAACTAGGTCCCTTAGAGACCCTTGGCAGGAGTGCTGCTAATACAGCTTCCTGCTCCTTGAGGAGATTGGTGTGCCACCTGTTCCCTGGGCCCCTCTGCTGCTGGAGAGCCCCTTTGGCAGCCAGGGAAGGCCCTTGGCAGAGGGGAACCTGTGTGTGGCCCACCAGCCTGGAGAGTGTCACCAACCTAGTCATCCCTGCAGTGGAAAGAGTGCCCTGAGCCTGGGGCGAACATGACACAGTGGCCTTTTTAAAGGTTATAATGGTTGAGGGTTTTTTTGTTATTGTTTTAAATGCAAATTGTATATAGAAGAAGGTTTAGTGTGTGGTGGGAAAAGCTTATGTGTGTTTAGGAGCCTCTTCCACCAAATGAGACCCAAGTCCCAGGTGGCGCCAGTGGTAAAGAACCTGTCTGCCAATGCAGGAGACTTCAGACACGTGAGTTCGATCCCTGGGTGGGGGAGATGCCCTGGAGAAGGAAATGGCAACCCACTCCAGTATTCTCGTCTGGAGAATCCCATGGACAGAGGAGCCTGGAGGGCTACAGTCCATGGGGTTGCAAAGAGTCAGACGCGACTGAGCATGCGCACATCGCTGTCCCATAGCTCATTGATGACTGTCAAACAGATGGGGGAAGTACGCTTCCAGAATTTCTCTCTATACAAAGATGTGTGCATATGTAATTTTTGTTAATAAAAATGAGCTCATGCCTTAATGTACAGAATGTTCTGCTGTCTGCATTTTTTTTCAGTTACTGTTTCACGGGCACCCTTCCATCTGGCATCTACGATTTTCACTTTTAGAGGCTTCATAGCATTTCATGGTTTCTCAATGACTTTCCTATTGAATGCAGGTTATCTCTAAATTGTTCACTATTGTTAACTGAAGAGCCAATTCAAGCGAAGTTCAGGGGGTCCTTTAGAGGGCTGTTTGTGCCACGTCTTGTTTTCAAAGCCAAGTTCTTCCTTTATCATCTTGTTTGGTTTTCACAGAAACCTTCCCAGAAAGGTAAATCCCCATTCACAAATAGGAAAACGAAGTTTGTTGAGAGGGACAGACATCTCAAGGATACGAGTAATCATGGCAGAAGGGGCCTGGGATGTCACCTCCAGTTACACTTGTGCAGGGGCTCTAAAGTCAGGGGCCTGCAGGGGCCAAGCCGGTGGTTCAAGCTTGCAAGAGGAGGCCGATCGAAGATCGTAAGTGACGCTTGGCTTCAGTGTCGAGGCAGGAACAGCAGGAGGTGGGGGCAGCGGGTGAAGGGGGATATTGTTGGTCTCTTGCCTTCAGACACCGACCCCTTGAGCCCAGACAGTGACCCTTTGACCCGTTGACTCTGGACTCACAAGCCCAGGGATCACTTGAGCTTCCTGTCTTCAGGAGAAGCAGGAAGTGCTGATTCTTACATGAACTCTCCCAGATAGCAAATGTAGCCACCTTATATGGGAATCTTCAGCAGGCCAGATTGTGAGCCCCACTTCAGGCCCAAATTTCATTTTCTACTTTCGATTATCAACCAGGGCACTAAAGTGTAGGCCATGTAGCTGGTACCCAACACAGCAGGCACTTGGAACAACAAACCCCCAGGCCCTTGCTGTCCCATCACCCTGTGAGGGTAAGTGACCCAGGAAAAGACTCATTCTGTGACTTGCTCTCCTGGGTCAGCCTTTGTTGCTGGGCTTTGTGAGTAAGGCTTGATTCCGTTCACCCTCTCCTTAGCCTTTTTTTTTAAGAGCAATTTTTAAAAATACTTACTTTTTATTTATTTGGCTTCTGGGTCTTAGTTGCTGAATGCAGGGTCTTTGATATTCATTGTGGCATGAGGGATCTTCAGTTACGACATGTAGGATCTAATTCCCAACCAGGGATTGAACTCGGTCCCCCTGCATTGCGAGCTCAGAGTCTTAGACCCTGGACCACCAGGAAGTCCCTCCTTAGCCTTCTTTGTGTGCATTTCTCCTGCCCAGCCAGGTCAGAGCCTGGACAGGGTTCCCAGTGGGCTTGGTGTGTCTGGCGAAAATCACTAAGCTTCCTGAATATGGCCATCTACATCGCCTTCACTTTTCTCCCTCTCTCCTGGGACGGTGTCATGATCAAGAGTAAGACCCCTGGAGCCACACTGCTTGGGATCCACTGCCTGCTCTGTCTTGAGGTCAAGGTGTGGCCTTGGGCAGGTCACTTCACCCTTGGGTGCCACCCAGTTATCTGTAAGCTGGAAGAAGTGCTCAGCTCGGGCAATGTAAGCCTCCTTTTGGTCTCCTCTCACTTTGCCAGGGGCCGAGCGGATGCTAGTACAAAAACCACCCCCTTACCCTAAAGGAGCATGCTGCTGCTGCTAAGTCTCTTCAGTCGTGTACGACTCTGTGACCCCATAGACGGCAGCCCACCAGGCTCCCCCATCCCTGGGATTCTCCAGGCAAGAACACTGGAGTGGGTTACCATTTCCTTCTCCGATGCATGAAAGTGAAAAGTGAAAGTGAAGTTGCTCAGTCGTGTCCGACTCTTAGCGACCCCATGGACTGCAGCCTACCAGGCTCCTCTGTCCATGGGATTTTCCAGACAAGAGTACTGGAGTGGGCTCAGTCCCTGGTCAGGGAACAAAACTCCCACAAGTCAGGCAATATGGCCAGAAAGAGATGGTGTCTCCAAATAGGTCACATTCTGAGGTCTGCAGTCAGTATCGCATATGAGCAGGGGTGACTGCTAATGAGCACAGGGCTTCTTTCCAGGGTGATGAAAATCTTCTGGTGTTAGTGCTAGATCAATGCTCAACTTTGTGCATACAGGCGTGCCTCATACATGCTTTCTCCGAAAGGAGCATGACCCTGACCTAACTATGTTCAGAAGTCAGCAAATGGCTCACTCGGGGGCAAAGAAAACTCGGTCAGGTTTTGAGATCATTTGAGTTCCCAGGTACCTGGAAGTCTGTGGTTCCAGATTCCTCTGGGATGCTGAGGCAGAGTGCCCATCTACTTCCTGCCAAAGACTCAAGGCAGACTCGGAGCTGGACTGTATCTCAACCACAAATGGCAGAGAACCTGCTGGCTCTTCAGCACTTTCCCTGTGGGTCCAGCTTCCTTCCCCGCTGTGGGTCCCCAGGACCCACCTGTCCCAAGACAGTACTGTGCCAGTGGCTCCCAGCTCTCCCCCTTTGCCCAGCTTCCTGTGCACCAGGTTCGAGAGCACGTCCCCCAGGACTTCCAGTGGTCCAGCGACTAAGAAACCTCCCACCAGGGCAGGGGACATCAGAGCAACTAAGCCCGTGCACCTAGAGCCCATGCTGTGCAACAAGAGAAGCCACGGCACGGAGAAGCCCGCCCACCGCAGTGAAGAGCAGCCCCCGCTGCGCCACTAGAGAAAGCCCAAGCGCGGCAACCAAGACCCAGCACGGCCCAAAATAAACAACTAATTCATTAAATGGACTTCCTTGGTGGCTCAGACGGTAAAGAATCTGCCTGTAATGTGGGAGACCCAGCTTTGGTCCCTGGGTTGGGAAGATCCCCGCAAGAAGGCAATGGCTACCCGACTCCAGTATTCTTGCTTGGAGAATCCCATGGAAAGAGCAGCCTGGCAGGCTAAAGTCCGGGTCACAAGGATTCTGACATGACTGACCAGTTAAATAAATTGGAAAATTGAATTTAAATTAAAAAAAAAAAAGCACTTCCCCTGGAACAGCCCAATGTCTTTATCTAGTCCCAAGGGCCTATTCCTCTGTCCCCTCGACGTATGACCCTGGGGCATGCCCCGCCCCCCCATGCCCAGACTGTCCCACTCTGGACCTGTTCTGCTTGCAGCAAACAGGAGGCAGTGATCTCTGCCTCTGCTCAGCTTCCCCAGGATTAAGGAGGCATGGCAGGTTAGCTGTAAGCCTGGAGCAGCTACTTTAAATTTCAAAATTAAGCTTTCATTCCTCCCATTCATTCATTTAACATATTTATTGAGTGGCCACTGTATGCCAGGTTTTGCTCTGGAGACAGGTCAGTGAAAAATGAGATAAAGTTCCTGCCCACACATTTGAGAGGGGCAAACAGATACTAAGCCAGTACCCTCATCAATGAATATAAAATTATAGAGATACATCTTGTATCAGAATGGAATTTAATTCTCCATGAGTATCGTAAGCTGGTCCATCCCAACTGGGCCTTAACTGGGCAGAACTTCGAAGTAGGGAGGAGAAAAGGGACCGTGAGGGGCAAAGGCCCTGAGGCAGTCAGATTCCTCACAAGGTGAACACAGAGCTACCTATGGCCCAGCGATTCCACTCCTAGGTATATACTTAAGAGATACGAAAACTTGTCCACATGAAAACTTGTACATGGATGTTTAAAGCATCATTATTCATAATCGGAAAGGGAAACGACCCAAAGGCCATTAACTAATGAATGGATAAGCAAAATGGCATAAATGTACAATGAATACTGAAAGAGAAAGGCGCTCAGCCGTGTCCGACTCTTTGCGACCCCAGGGACTGTACAGTCCATGGGATTCTCCAGGCCAGAATACTGGAGTGGGTAGCCTTTCCCTTCTCCAGGGGATCTTCCCAACCCAGGGATTGAACCCAGGTCTCCCGCATTGCAGGCGGGTTCTTGACCAGCTGAGCCACGAGGGAAGCCCTAGAGTACCATTCAGCCAAAAAAAGGAATGAAGTACGATTCACGCTACAATATTGAAAACATTGTGCTGAAAGAAGCCAGTCACGAGGGGCCGCATGTTGTGCGAGTCCATTTACATGAGATGTCCAGAGCAGACGGGTCCACAGAGAGTAGGTTGTGTTTGCAGGGTGTGTCCGTTTGCTCAGGCTGCCGTTAACACTGGGCACAGATGGGGGTGCTTAAACAACAGAAATGTATTGTCTCAGATCTGGAGGCCGGAAGTCAGAGAGCAGGTGTCAAAAGAGTTAGTTTCACTCCGAGGCCCCTCTCCTTGGCTTGTCAATGGCCCTCTTTCTCCCCCTCTGTGTGTCTATGTCCTAATCTCTTCTTACAACGCTAGTCTTATGGGATCAGGGCCCTCTCTAGTGACCTCGTTTTACCTCTTTAAAGGTGAATTCCTGGCAGCCCCGTGATTAGGACTCTGAGCTCTCACTCCTGAGGGCCCAGGATCAGTCCCTAGTCAGGGAACGAAACTCCCACAAGCCAGGCAGTATGGCCAAAAAGAGATGGTGTCTCCAAATAGGTCACATTCTGAGGTCTGCAGTCAATATCGATATGAGCAGGGGTGACTGCTAATGAGCACAGGGCTTCTTTCCAGGGTGATGAAAATCTTATGGTGTTAGTGGTAGATCAATGCTCGACTTTGTGCATAGAGGCGTGCTTCAGAGATACTGCGGGTCTGGTTCCAGACCACCACAATAAAACGAACATCACCATAAAATGTCACACGAGTACTTTGGTTTCCCATTGCATACAAAAGTTATGTCCGTGCTATATTGTAGTCTATTAAGTGTACAATAGCATTATGCCTACAAAAACAATATTCAGTCCTAAACTGAAAAATACTTTATTGCTGAAAATGCTAACCATCAACATCAAAGATCGCTGATTACAGGACATCCCTGGTGGTCCAGTGGTTAAGACTCCATGCTCCTAACGCAGTGGGCTCAGCTTCAGTCTCCGGTCGGTGAACTAAGATCCCATGTGTCCCACACGCGATATGGCCAAAAGGTTAACAAAACAAAATGAAACAAAAAGATGTTAAGCCAAGAGAACTGATTACACGTCACCATAAGAAACATAATGAAAGAGCTCCAAATACTATCAGATCAGATCAGTCGCTCAGTCGTGTCCGACTCTTTGCGACCCCATGAATTGCAGCACACCAGGCCTCCCTGTGCGTCACCAGCTCCCGGAGTTCACTCAGACTCACGTCCATCGAGTCAGTGATGCCATCCAGCCATCTCATCCACTGTAGTCCCCTTCTCCTCCTGCCCCCAATCCCTCCCAGCATCAGAGTCTTTTCCAATGAGTCAACTCTTCGCATGAGGTGGCCAAAGTACTGGAGTTTCAGCTTTAGCATCATTCCTTCCAAAGAAATCCCAGGGCTGATCTCCTTCAGAATGGACTGGTTGGATCTCCTTGCAGTCCAAGGGACTCTCAAGAGTCTTCTCCAACACCACAGTTCAAAAGCATCAATTCTTTGGCGCTCAGCTTTCTTCACAGTCCAACTCTCACATGCATACATGACCACAGGAAAAACCATAGCCTTGACTAGACGAACTGCCAAATGCAGCATAGAGACACGAAGTGAGCTTATGCTCTTGGAAAAATGGTGCCAATAGACTTGCTCGATGCTGAGTTGCCGCAAACCTCCCGTTTGTCAAAGACAAGCATCTGGGAATTGCAATAAAATGAGGGATGCTCATATGCTAAAAGCCACTGTCCACTCTGAAAGGACAACTTTGCCCTGGGGCGGGAAGGAGCCTGGTTTGCAGATCGGGAAGAGAAAGATGCAGTGAGACGAGCTGGTAATTTTGGCAGAGCCCTCTCGCAACCCCAGGAGCCTTCACGGGTCTGCCCTCTCCCTCTGTAAGACCTTGCCCTTCTCCATGGTGTCTGGCATTCAAGCTCATTATAAGGGACTCTTTCAAACTGGGATTGGAATTGTACATCTTTTATTTGTTTTTGTTTTTTTGAGGTGAAGTAGAAAAGAATAGCTTTATTGCTTTGCCAGGCAAAGAGAGCCACAGTGGACTAAAGCTCAGAACTGTGAGTCCCTGGAACTGGATATTTTTTTAAACCTTCAAAAACCAATTTCTATTCCTCGTGGACAATTTGCCATGGAGCAGACGAATGCTGCTTGAGATAACCTCTTGCTTATGGTCACGTGGTGTTTCCCGTGTGTCAGGCACTGTTCCAAGTCCCAACCAGCTCCTAAAGGGTATGGTTCCAACAGTCCAGTGAAGTGGAAACCATTGCTCTCCTGCCCAAAGGCATGCTGCCCGTAGAACTAATAAACGGCAAAGGCAGCATTCGAAAGTTGGCAGCCTGGTCCAGGGTCCCGCTGTTACCCATCATAGGTGAGGGTTTATTAGCTTATGACAGTTCCATTTTACAGATGAGGGAACTGAGGCCCAGAGAGGTGAGCAACTTGTTGGCTGGGCTGAGCTGTAGGTTAGGACTCATTGGGATGGGGTGGGCCTGTGCGCAGGTATGTGGCTTCAGTTGCCAGTCACTCACAGAAGCAGAGCCCGGGAGGGTGGCTCTGGGGATGGTGATGTGGCGGCAGAGGAGGGCTCAGAGCTGGGCATCCACTCCAGCCTTCCTGCCGCCCATGTGCCCAGCTTTATCCCTGCTTACTCCAACTCTCAGGCTGCAGGGAGAGCCTGCCCTGCCAGGGGGGCTCGGGGCGCCAGGGTCAGAGGTGCTAAAGAGATGCCCGAGGGGGTGCCCGGGGCAGGAGGGGGCGGGCACCTTCCTCCCAGCTTGGGGGCGGGGGCGGTGGGGGCCCGCGTGACCTTGTTGCTGACATTCCTTGGCGGCCACGTGGCCTCAACTGGCAGGGACAGCTGCGCACAGGACCCGGACCGGCTTTGTTCCCGGGGTGGTGCCCGCTCTCTGTTCGGGCCTTGCGCCTGCTCGGGGCTGGGTGGGCAGCGGGCACCAGGGGTGGGAGGGGTGGTCCCATGAGAGCCTAGAGGCGCGGGGCCACCGGGGGTCTCTGGGAGGATGGGGCAGGACCAGACAAAGCAGCAGATCGAGAAGGGGCTCCAGCTGTACCAGTCTAACCAGACGGAGAAGGCGCTGCAGTTGTGGATGAAGGTCCTGGAGAAGAGCTCAGACCTCGTGGGGCGCTTCCGTGTGCTCGGCTGCCTCGTCACGGCCCACTCAGAGATGGGCCGCTACAAGGAGATGCTCAAGGTGGGAGCGCGGCCAGGCTGGGCAGGTGGGGCCCAGCGGGGTTCTCCCAGGCTTCCCGGCCCCCTCCCGCCTCCTCAGACTCACCCGTATCCCCCAGGCTGGCGGTCAGGGCCTGAGGCTCTGAATCCTCCGCATCTCAGGCCCTGGCTCTTGGATGCTCTGTCTTGGCTTTGGATTTGGGCCCGTGGCCTTGAACTTTGGTGTCTGAGGTTCTCAGCCTTGCAGTGTGAGGCACTCAAGGCCAGGTCTCAGAGTCGAGGTTCCAGTCCTCTCCTGTGGGGTTCTGAGTCTAAGCCTGGGGAGGGGGGCACTGGCTCCAGGTTCGAGGCTGGGGGCCTGGGCAGGTGGTGGAGACTGCAGACCAGTTTCGGGATGAAGTTGAAAGCGGGGGGTCTGGATTTGGGAGGTGAAGGCTCCCGGGTTGCAGCTTCCAGTCTGGCTGGGGAGCCCAGCGCATATCTGAGGCTAGGGGTGGGCGCTCCGGGTCTGAGGCTCTGGGCTGGGGGGTGGGGGGCTTGGAAGGGCGGAGACTGAACGCCCCGGCCCACCCCCGCGCTGGGCAGTTCGCTGTGGTCCAGATCGACACCGCCCGGGAGCTGGAGGACGCCAACTTCCTCCTGGAGAGCTACCTGAACCTGGCGCGCAGCAACGAGAAGCTGTGTGAGTTCCACAAGACCATCTCCTACTGCAAGACCTGCCTTGGCCTGCCCGGCACCAGGGCGGCCGCCCAGCTTGGAGGCCAGGTCAGCCTGAGCATGGGCAACGCCTTCCTGGGCCTCAGTCTCTTCCAGAAGGCCCTGGAGAGCTTCGAGAAGGCCCTGCGCTATGCCCACAACAACGACGACGCCATGCTCGAGTGCCGCGTCTGCTGCAGCCTGGGCAGCTTCTATGCTCAGGTCAAGGTGCGCCCCGGGGCCCCCGGGGGAGGGTGGTGGAGGTCCCAGGTCCCGGAGAGCCTCCGAGGAGCCGTGCTCCCTGTTGCATCACTGGGTTCAGTCCTCCCATATCAGTAGGGACGAGGCAGATGGGAGTCTGAAAAGAGAAAGACTTGGCCGGGAGGAACAGACACGGCCGGGCTTCCCAGATGGCACTAGTGGTAAAGACCCACCTGTCAATGCAGGAGACATAAGAGATGCAGGTTCGATCCCTGGGTCAGGAAGATTCCCCTGGAGGAGGGAATGGCAACCCACTCCAGTCTTCTTGCCTGGAGAATCCCATGGACAGAGGAGGCTGATGAGCCACAGTCCACTGGGTCGCAGAGTCAGACGCAAGTGAGGTGACCTAGCGTGCAGAGATGTGGCCAGGCATGGCAGAGTCAAAATTCAAGCTTCAGTCTGCCTGACTTCCTGGGGGAGTGGGAAGCTCCTATGTGAGGACAGGCCTTAAACCTGTACTTTGCTGTGTTTGCTGTGTGATCTTAGGCAAGTCACTTCTCTCCAAGCCTATGAAATGAGGGCGAATGGAACCCGCCTTATAACACGGTCGTAAGGATTCATTCATCAAACATGTACTGAGCATCTATTGTACCCCAGGCACTGTTGGTCAGGATACAGCAGTGAAAATAACAGCCAAGTGCCTGGGCTCACGAAGCTTGCTTTCTAGCTGGGGGAGGAAGGTGAATAAATATAATCAGCAAAGCCAAGTATACAGCATGGTGGAAAGTGCTTAGGAAAAAGGGGAGCAGGGAAAGGGGGTTGGAAGGGCTGAGGAGGGGGTGTTGCAAGTTCAAACAGGGTGGTAGGGGTGGGTGATGTCTGATGACTTGGGGAAGAGAGGGTGAGCCATGCAGAAATCTGGTGAAAGGATGAAAAAGGGAACGGCGGAAGCACAGCTCTGCTTTTGGGGGAGCTAACCTGGAGTATTCCAGGAAGGGTGGGGGCCAGCGTGGCTGTCGCAGGTATGTGAGAGGTGGGAGGTGGTGGGATCCGGGGGCTTAGGGGAAAGGGACATAGAAGGGAGAAGAAACTGATGGAGCCAATGACCTCAGGCTTCTGGCCCTGAGCCTTTGCTCTCCATCCTGCAGACATCCAGGCTGCGCTCGGCCCTTGGGGCATGTCAGCCCCTGGCACATAATAATGCCTAATAAACCTTGCGAAAGTCAAAGTGTGAAAGTGTGGGTCGCTCAGTCATGTCTGACTCTTTGAGACCCCATGGACTGTAGCCCACCAGGCTCCTCTGTCCATGGAATTCTCCAGGCAAGAATACAGGAATGGGTTGCCATTCTCTTCTCCAGGGGATCTTCCCAACCCAGGGTTCGAACCCACATCTCTTAAGTTTTCTGCATGGGTAGGTGGGTTCTTTACCACTAGCCCCACCTGGGAAAGCAGTTGGGTGTGAGGAAATGAGAGTCATCCATGGATTGATGGATCATCCTTCATTTGAGGATTTTGTTTGCAGCAATAAGACATCTGGGGAAGCCATTCTGTGAGATCAAATAGGATTGGAGAGAGATAGGGGTGTTTCAAAACCTTTTTTTATTATGAAGAAAATTAACCATACAGGAATGCATAGAGGATGATATAATGAATCACCATATACCGGCTACTTATATTTAACAATTATTAACATTTTGCCATGTTTGACTTAACATATTTTTCACTGAAGTCTTATGATATAAAATTATATCACATTATATCCCATACATTATGGGACTTCCTTGGTGGTTCAGTGGCTAAGACTCTACGCTCCCAGTGCAGGGAGCTGGGGTTCAATCCCTGGTCAGGGAACTGGATCCCGTATGCCGCAAGTAAAGACCTGGAGCAGCCAGATAAATAGGTTTTTAAAAAAATTATAGACATCACGAAATTTTACCGCAAAGTAGTTCAGTAAGCATTTCTGAGAATAAGGAGACTATTTTCTGATATAAGGACACTTTATTATATAATCACAATACTATTCTCACACACACCATGGTGAACAATGATCTCTTAAATTTCTCTGTTTATCCTGAAAATACACCTTAATGCTCAGCTTGTTTGAACTGGAACACAAGCAAGAACCACACACTGCAGTGATTATTATGTCACTTTCAATAGAAAGTTAATACACTACTCTTTATTCTCCATGATTTACTGAAGAAGCCAAATTAATTTATATTCCATCTCATTGTCTCATTGCTTCCTCAAGGAGTCACATAAGCTGTTTCTTTGTCTCCATTACTCTCTATGAACGAGAATTTTAAAAATGACT
The DNA here is from genome assembly GCF_055505025.1 of Bos grunniens. Lineage (NCBI taxonomy): Eukaryota > Metazoa > Chordata > Mammalia > Artiodactyla > Bovidae > Bos > Bos grunniens. The sequence goes on along the minus strand of NC_141179.1, from coordinate 77,841,271 downwards.
TGGTAAGATCTAGGTCACGCATTTTTAAATTTTTTTTTTTTTTAATGTGGAGCCTTTATTGAATTCGTTACAATATTGTCTATGTTTTGGTTTTTTGGCCACAAAGCACATGGGATCTTAGCTGCCCGACCAAGGGTTGAAGCTGCACCCCCTGCGTCGGAAGGGGACGTCTTAACCGCCGGATCACCAGGGAAGTCCCGTAGGTCGTTCATTTCTGGTGAGAACCTGCACAAGCAGGTCTGCGTGCTTCATGAGACACCATATTGACGTCCGAGCAAGTAACCGCCCGATCCCATTGCTTTCAGCTTTGCCTTCTTCCTTGCAGGACCAGCAGCTTACTTTGTGGGGTGACACTTGGTGAATATTCAGCTCAGCAGCAGTGTTCTCCATAATGGTTTGAGCATTTTTTGGCGTCTGTTGCCTGAATCAGTTCTGTCAACTCTCACGAAACGGTGACTTCCACGTTCTATGATGCCTTCTGCAATTGTTAGCTGGGATTTTCCTATAAATTAATTAAAGCTAGCTGATTGCTCTGAAAAGCAGTTCCTAAAGGAAAGGTAGATAAATCCTTTGTCCCTCTCCTTTAATTGCCATGTTTCAGGATAACGAGCTGATGTGATAGTTGACTCCAACAATCACACTAGTTTTGCTTCCTCTTTTTGGTATTTCATCATGAAATCTTGGAGTTAAAAAAATACTCAGTAGTCTTCAGTCATTTGCAATCATTGTTCCTTTTGATACTCACGTTATCTTAATTTTAGTCAGGGGAATTCTCTTCAGCATGACCCCTATGTCCTTTTGACGAGACTTCCTTTAGTTCTTTGAAAGAAAGCATTCTTGTTTTCTGGCACAATAGCCTGTCCCATGGTATTGTGTAGAATCGGCCCTTGGTATTCTCAGGGGATTTGTTTCAGGATCCCCAAGGACACCAAAATCCAGGAATGCTCAAGCCTCTATATAATATGGTGTAGTATTTTCATAGAACCTACATATATGGCTGCAGTGGGTCTTAGCTGTGGCACATGGGATCTAGTTCCCTGCCTAGGGATCAGACCCGGACACCCTGCGTTGGGAGCCTAGAATCTTACCCACTGGCCCACCAGGGAAGTCCCCCCTCCTATATTCTTTAAATCATCTCTTGTTGTTGTTTTAGTCGCTAAGTCGACAGGCCCACGGACTGCAGCCTGCCAGGCTCCTCTGTCCATGGGATTCTCCAGGCAAGAAGACTGGAGTGGATTGCCATTTCCTTCTCCAGGGGATCTTTCCCACCCAGGGACTGAAACTGCATCATTGGTAGGCGGATTCTTTTAGACTGAGACACCGAGGAAGCCCAGATTATTTTTAAAACCTAATACACTGTAAGTGCTAGGTTCATAGTCAGGTGCCTGGCAACTTCAAGCTTTGCTTTTTTGGAACTTTCTGGATTTTTTTCCCCTAATATTTTCAAGCTTTGATTGGATGTGGAACCCTTGGGTACTGAGGGCCCACTATATTTCCTGCTCCAGACTGGTAAAGCCTGGATGTGGGCTCTCAGGATGCTCATTGCCACTGGCTTGTTATTGCTACTAAATCTCCTCGGTTTCGAGGACAACTGGACTTCATACTGAAATCTTCAACTCAAGCTTAATGTTTCAGGATTTTCTTTATTTCATACTTGATTCTTTTTTTCTCTTAGGCTGAAAATCTTGGTTTCTAAAAACATAATTAAATATTTACTTTATCTTACAAAGTACACAAAATAATTTCAAAACACAATATACCACTATTGCTGAAAAAAAAAAAAGACAAATGAAGTTTAAGACTTCTCTGCTGTTCTTTTGTCTTTATAATATATCCCACTATGGTTGAACTGTTCAAGTGTATGTTAAGGTCATTTGAAGTAACACTTGTTCTGTATGGTTCTATTAATAAGAGGTTATATAATATATTATGGCAATTATGAAACCATCATAATATATTATAATATACCTTAATTAATATTTTAATTAATTATAATTATATTATAATTTTAAGTTATATTTAAATTATATGTAATAATTATCTAATAATTATTATATTGTAATATAATTATATAATAATGTGTAGAATATATATAATATATAATATAAATATTTGTAAATATAAATATATATATAAATCTAAATAATTATACAGATATATATAATATATGATACAATTAATACATAATATATATATAATACGGAGAAGGCAATGGCACCCCACTCGAGTACTCTTGCCTGGAAAATCCCATGGACGGAAGAGCCTGGTAGGCTGCAATCCATGGGCTCGCTAAGAGTCAGACACGATTGAGCGACTTCCCTTTCACTTTTCACTTTCACGCATTGGAGAAGGAAATGGCAACCCACTCCAGTGTTCTTGCCTGGAGAATCCCAGGGACAAGGGGAGCCTGGTGGGCTGCCATCTATGGGGTCGCACAGAGTTGGACACAACTGAAGCGACTTACCAGCAGCAGCAGCATATATATAATATAATATATAATACTTAATATAATTATATTATAATTCTTATAATATATTATTATAATATAACATGTAATATATAATTATTATAATATAATATATGATATATTATATGATTATATTATATATGACAATTATAATTATATATTATATTATAATTATATTATAAAATATATATAATTATGTTATATATTATAATTATAATGTATAAAATTATATTTATATAATTTTATATTTAATTATATATTATATTTATAATCATATTACAATATTATATATAATGTTTATATTATATTATAATTATATTGTATATTCTATTTATAATTATATTTATATAATCATATATTGTATTCTTATATTTATATTATAATTATAATTATATTATATATTATGATAATTATATTATTCAGTTCAGTTTAGTTGCTCAGTCATGTCCGACTCTTTGCTACTCAATGAATTGCAGCATGCCAGGCCTCCCTGTCCATCACCAACTCCTGGAGTTCACTCAAACTCATGTCCATCGAGTCGGTGATGCCATCCAGCCATCTCATCCTCTGTCGTCCCCTTCCCCTCCTGCCCCCCAATCCCTCCCAGCATCAGAGTTTTTTCCAATGAGTCAACTCTTCGCATGAGGTGGCCAAAGTATTGGAGTTTCAGCTTTAGCATCAGTCCTTCCAATGAACACGTAGGACTGATTTCCTTTAGAATGGACTGGTTGGATCTCCTTGCAGTCCAAGGGACTCTCAAGAGTTCTCCAACACCACAGTTGAAAAACATCAATTCTTCGGCGCTCAGCTTTCTTCACAGTCCTACTCTCACATCCATACTATATTATTATAAGAGTAATATATTATATTTATATTATAGTTATATAATATTATATTTATATTATAATCATGGCATATTTAATTATATATTATGGTTATATTATAATTACAATCATATTATAATTAAATTATATTTATATTATAACATAATATAACTATATTACACTGTATTTATAATATATCTATAGTTATTATAATTATATTAAATTATATTATATACATTATAATTGTTATATATACAATACAATGTAATATAATATGATATAATATATACTATAAAATATAATATATATTATATTATATATTAACATATATATAATTATATAAACATTATATAAATATAATATATTTAATATAATAAACATACATTATATAAATATATGTTAATATATAATATATTATATAATTATATATAATACATTAATACATTATATTATTATGATTATATAATACTATAATATAATATAATTATATATTATAATTAAAATTATATATTATCTATTATTATCTATTATATATAATTATATATTATATAATTAAATATATAATATATAATTATATATTATAATTATTATATGATTAATTATATATTAATTATACTTAAAATTAATTGTAATTTTATAATAATATACACTTAAGGTTATTTGTTTCCATTTTTTAAAAATATTTATTCATTTATTTGGCTGCACCAGGTCTTAGTTGCAGCACGTGGGATCTAGTTCCCTGACCAGGGATCGAACCTGGGCCCCCTGCATTGGGAGCTGAGTTAACCACTGGACCAGCAGGGAAGTCCCTTGTTTCCATTTTCCAATCTTAGGTTTTTTTAAATTAAATTTCCTATTTTTAAGTCTGTAAAACATTTACATGGCTTCGAATTAAAAAGTACATAGTACATACTAAGTTTATTAGAAACAGGTTTATATTGGGGTTACCGAGAGTTTTCTTTGGGTCATATTAGCTTGTTCGATATCAAATAAAAATTCAAGTAGGTTTTCTACAAAAAAGAAGAGAGAATCGGGGTTGTAGTTGAATGGGACGTGAAGTCAAAGGTGGTTGTTTGATTTTAATTTTTGTTTTTCACGTGAGGTAAGAAATGCCAGGTTGTGTTTTTATGGTGATGGGATGACTCAGTAGAGAGACTGGGGAGGGGTTCCAGAGCCCGCCTGGAGGGGGTTTATTTAATTTGACGGAGCAGGGAGGAGCAGGAGTGAGGCTGTGTGGAGTCAGGGCCGGTGGGTTTGACCGAGAAGGCAAGTGAGGGAGCGCGTCTCCGATTTCCTTCTGTTTCCTAACGGAGTGTATGGTGAGGTCATGTGCTCATAACTGGCAGGTTGAGAAGACATTTAGAAGTCTGAGGAGAAGGAAAGGGGGAGAGGATGATTTCTTTGCCTCAGTCAGTCTGTCCTATGTTCTCGGAGCTGACTCTGCTGGCAATCCTCATCCAGCCTTCAGTGATGACAGGCCGCCAGGAGGCAAACTCCAGCGGGGGGTCAGGGTGGGCTCTGACAGCCCCACCACCACCCTTCTGTGCATCTCTGAAGGCCAGGGGCCCAACCGGGACTGGCTGAGAGAAGCCAGTTGCCTTTCTTGCTTCTGATTCTCATTCATTCATTCAGCAAATACTTTCTGAGCCAGGAACTGTGCTAGGCTCTTGGCAAACGTCGGCAAACCAGATGAAAACCCTTACGTTCATGAGCCCACCCCTTTGCAGGGCTGTTCCCTCTGCGTGAATCACGGTTTTCCTGGACACCAGAATAAGTGAATGAATGAATGAACGAGCATGCGGTGGAGCGCTCCACTTAGGGGCAGCTCCCGCCACTCAGCATGCGCACTCCCATCCCGGCCCCTCCCTTTGTCCCCTGCAGGACTACGAGAAAGCCCTGTTCTTCCCCTGCAAGGCTGCAGAGCTCGTCAACGACTATGGCAAAGGCTGGAGCCTCAAGTACCGGGCCATGAGCCAGTATCACATGGCTGTAGCGTACCGCCTGCTGGGCCACCTGGGCAGCGCCATGGAGTGCTGTGAGGTGGGCGCAGCGCGGGCGGGTGGGCGGAGCACGGCGGTGTGGGCGGGGCCCGGGCCCGGGGCTTCCTCCTGCCTACCCAGTCCGCTGAGGCCCCCCAGTCTGGTTCCTGCCCCCCTCTCTATCGCTGAGCCCCTGGAGGATGTGCTTGCTCCCCTTACCCCATCTGCCCCAAATCTCATTCCCTTATAGTCTGTTCTCAGCGGAGGGGGCTTTCCTTTGTCCCCCGGCCCAATACCCACTCTGTGGGACCCTTTTAAGTTGGAAGCGAGCCAGTCTGGAGTTCCACCGACCTAGGTAGGAATCCCAGCTTTGCCACTTAATAACCTGGTGACCTCGGTCAAGCCACTTCCGCTCTCAGAGCCTCAGTCTCCAGGGCTGTCAATCCTCAGGGGTTCTGTACACGGGGACTCAGCACCAGGAAAGGGGTACCGGGCTCCGAGGGTGTCTGAGGGGCCCACGGGGTGAGGATGCCTCTAGGGTGGGGGGCAGACGCGCAGGCCTGAGGGTCCGGCTCCGTCACAGGAGTCTATGAAGATCGCGCTGCAGCACGGGGACCGTCCGCTGCAGGCTCTCTGCCTGCTCTGCTTTGCTGACATCCACCGGAGCCGTGGGGACCTGCAGGTGAGGTCACCGGGACGCAGGGGGCGGCGGTGCGGGCCAGGCCGGGCCTGATCCCAACCCCCAACCCGGCTGCGCAGACAGCCTTCCCCAGGTACGACTCCGCCATGAGCATCATGACCGAGATCGGGAACCGCCTGGGGCAGGTGCAGGTGTTGCTGGGCGTGGCCAAGTGCTGGGTGGCCAGGAAGGCGCTGGACAAGGTGAGGGGGATCCCTGTCCTGCGGCCAGCTCTCCCCAGCGCTCCCACAGGTCAGCCAAGGGTGTGTGGGTCTGCTTCCCGACTGGGCTCTTTCAGACCCTTTGTCCAGTATCAGCCTCACCCCACATCTGTGAGGCCAGGGCATCCCAGGTCACTTTCCAGGCTCAGAGCAGGGTGTGACTTGCCAATCACCCAGCTCGTAAAGGGCCAGACCTGGCATTGGAACTCAGACGCTTGAACTACCTCCTATGATTTCACATGGAGTAGGAAACCCAGGGCAGTATTCTTGCCTGGAAAATTTCACAGGCAGAGGAATCTGGCAGGCAACAATGGGTTGCAAAGGGTCGGACACGACTGAGTGACAGAGCCCGATTTCATAACCCCCTGTGAGATAGGAGTGTTCTTCCCATTCTGTATCCAAGTAAACTGAGGCAGCTCAGGCCAGTGTACCCCAGTCTCTTTCTCTTCCCAGCCCCGTCCCTCCCTGCCCTTCCTTCCCTACAAGGCAAGGTCTCTGTCCGACAGCCCTGCCTGCAGCCCTGCCCTATCTCCCCTTCCAGGCCCTGGATGCCATTGAGAGAGCCCAGGACCTGGCCGAGGAGGTGGGGAACAAGGTCAGACCTGATTCCGTCTGCTGGGTCTGGAGTCAAGAGCCCAAGGTGGGATCTAGGGTGGATGGGGAGACCCCCCCACCAGCCTGCTCGTGCCCTGAGTCCTTCCTGATCTCCAGGAGATGCCCCTAGTCACTCCCTGACCCTGGCTGTTTCTCCTCCACTCAGAGAGCACTTGGGGGGGCGGGCAGGTGAGAGTTCTGTAGCTCAGGGGACATCAGAATTCCTCAGCGGTTTCTTTCTTTCTTTTTGGAAAGTTTCTTTCTTTCTGGCTGCGCTGGGTCTTCACTGCTGCTTGGGCTTTCTCTGGTTGCGGTGCACAGGCCTCTCCCTGCCCAGGTGGCTTCCCTTGTGGAGCACAGGCCCCAGGGCACCTGGGCTTCAGAAGCTGTGGCCTCCCGGGCTCTGGAGCACGTGCTCAGTACGAGTGGCGCACAGGCTTAGTTGCTCCGTGGCACGTGGGATGTTCCTGGATCAGGGATCGAACCTGCGCCCCCTGCATAGGCAAGCCAGTTCTTCACCACTGCGCCATCAGGGAAGCCCCCTGTCAGAGGTTTCTTGATGGTCATTAAGACTCTGCCACTGATAGGGAGGTGGGCACCCCAGGGCTCTTCTAGCTGTGGGTTCCAGGACTCACTGGCTTCCTGCAAGGTGGGTACAGCGAGCCGCCTTTTACAGATGAGGAAAGTGAGGCTCAGAGAGGTGTTCAAGGTCCCACACCTGGTAACTGACCTGTGTTAACTCCACAGCCTGTGTTCTTCCCACAGTCTATGCAACCTCTTCAAATTTCATCATCCTATCCAAACCTTTTGAAAATAGCCTCAGAGTCTTCTAGAAGATGCGCCTTTCTCAGAGATCAGGGCACAGTCCTGTCAAAATGCCAAATACACCTGCCTTGGCTGGACAACAGCTGCTCTGGCTTACCCAAATATCATCAGAAATGTCGATGAGCTGCTGTGGGTATGCAATGAACAGAAACAGGAAAGCAAATTAACGAGTAGGGCATCGAGGCAGCAGATCCGGTCAATAAAAATCCTTCAAAAACATGAGGTCCCCAGTTGCTTCTAGGAGTAAGGATCACTGATTTCGCCAACCCCCTCATTCTGCATGAAGGGAAGCTAAGGCCCGGAGAGGGCCAGATGTTTTTCCTAGGGCCCTCAGCAAGGCAGGAGCGCGGCAGGACAGGGCCCCCGTGTACTGAGCAGCCTGTGGCCCCGGGCGGACAGATGGCGTCTGGGGGCCGCTGCTTACCGGCACTGACCTGGTCTCGTCCGCCCCCACTGCAGCTGGGCCAGCTGAAGCTGCACTGCCTGAGCGAGGGCATCTACCGCAGCAAAGGGCTGCAGCGGGAGCTGCGCGCCCACGTCGTGCGCTTCCACGAGTGCGTGGAGGAGGCCGAGCTCTACTGCGGCCTGTGCGGCGAGTCCATCGGCGAGAAGAACAGCCGTCTGCAGGCCCTGCCCTGCTCCCACATCTTCCACCTCAGGTGAGCGCCCTGCCGTTGGGCCCTGGGGGCTCCCTGGGGCCTAATCACACTTAGGCGGTGCTTTTGGGGCCTCCTGGGTGCCTGTTCTAAGAGTTTTCTGTCTAATCACTCATCAAACCCTCCCGGCGGCCCTGTTTTTCTCCCCAAAGAGACCACAGAGAGAGAACTCTCGAAGGTTATGGGGGAGCGGTGACCAGGGCCACAGGTGCCTCCGCCACCCACGCCTGACCCCTGGCCCAGGCTCTGGCCTGCAGGGCTGCCTGCCGCGGGGAGGGGAAGAGGGAGCCGGTCCAGGGTGGGCAGCCAGGCCGGCCAAGCCGACAGTGCCCTTTGCACCAACCCCCCCGCAAGGTGCCTGCAGAACAACGGGACACGAAGCTGCCCCAACTGCCGCCGCTCGTCCATGAAGCCTGGCTTCGTGTGACCCAGCAGGTCGTGGACTTCACCTCACCTCCCCTGCTCCTTCTCTGCCATCACGCTGGAGGGCCCCGAGCAGCTGAGCCCCCCGCCATGCCTGTTTACTCCTGGGGCAGGGGCCGGCGCGGGGGGCGCCTCCTGCGGCCTCAGTCAGGGCCCAGGGCCTGCCCACCGCAGCTCCGCCAGGCCCAGCTGCCCTCCCCCCTGCCTCTCTGGACTTTGCTCTTTCTAGAAAAATAAAACCGTTTGTACCTCATCCTGGTGATTCGGACTTTCCCTGCCCACGGTCTGCCCAAGGGTGGGGGAGAGCAGCCGGCTTCCTCAGACACCCCTGTCTCTCTGCACACATGGACGAGCGCCTCCACCACCCTCCCGGCTCCTCGGGCTGCAGTGGGAGCTGGAGGCAAGATCCTGCTGGAGAGCAGCACCTTTAAGTGCTGACACGCAGGGGTGGGCAGGAGGATGCAGTACAGAGCACACACAGCACACCAGCCACATAGAAAGTCTGTCAGAGGACTCCCCTGGTGGTCCAGTGGATAAGAATCTGCCTGCCAATGCAGGGGACACGGGTTCGCTTCCTGGTCCAGGGAGATTCCACATGCCACATGCCACAGGGCGACTAGGTCGCTTCATCAAAACTGCTGAGCCTGCGCTCTACAAGAGAGTACAGGAGAGGAGCCCCAGTCTCTGCAACTAGAGAAAGCCCTCATACAGCAATGAAGACCCGGGGCAGCCAATAAATAAACAGAATAAATGTTATTTATTTTTAATTGAAGGATAATTGCTTTACAATATTGTGTTGGTTTCTGCCATACATCAACACGAATCAGCCATAGGTATACATAAGTCCCCTCTCTAAAAAAAAAAGACTGTTCTAGTCAGCTCAGGCTGCCATAACACAATACCACACACCAGGTGGGTAAAATAATCAAAATGTATTTCCTCGCAGTTTTGGAGATTGGAAGTGCAAAATCAAGGTGCCCGCAGGGTTGGTCCCTGGTGAGGCCCCTCTTCCTGGCTTGCAGACAGCCCTTTCTCAGTGTCCTTGCATGGCGTTTTCTCTGTGCTTATATGTAGAGAGGAGAGAGCAAGATCTCCCTCTCTTTAATCCCATCATGAGGGTCCCACTCTCATGATCTAATCGAACCCTAAAGAAAGTGAAGTCGCTCAGTCGTGCCCGACTCTTTGTGACCCCATGGATAGTAGCCTGCACCAAGCTCCTCCGTCCATGGGATTTTCAAGGCAAGAGTACTGGAGTGGGTTGCCATTTCTTTCTCCAGGGAATCTTCCCAACCCAGGGATCGAACCCAGGTCTCTCACATTGTAGACAGACGCTTTACCGTCTGAGCCACCATACGTCCCATCTCCAAATACGTCACATTGAGGGTTAGAGCTTCAACGTTATGAATTTGGAGGCAGGGATACAAAATTCAGTGCATAGTAATGATTAATTAAACAAAAATCCATACTGATGTTAATAAATGAACAAATTAAAATCTTAATAAAAAAAAGAATGGGATATTTGCATAGTTTCAAAGTACTTCCTCACAAAATACTTGTTAATTTCAAGGGGAAACCCTCACCATGGAGAAGGTTTGTAGAACCAGATTAATCACTGAGCGAGATCGACATCTCCAGTAATGAAACAAAATGAAATCAGCTGCTACCCGCATGAACGGAGTGAGAAACTCAGCGTCTCTTCTGTGAGGCTCCTGCAAAGATGAGTCACGTGAATGTAATCAAGCAGACACGCCAGGTAAACACAAACAGAAATACCCTGCAGGACTTCCTTTGCCGTCCAGTGGATAAGAACCCACCTGCCAATGCAGGGGACACGGACTCGATCCCTGTACTGGAAGATTCCACATCTCATGGAGCAACTAAAGCCCCCGCACCAGGACTGCTGAGCCCACCTACTGCAGCTACTGAAGCCCGGGAGCCCTAGAGCCTGTTCCCTGCAACAGGAGACTGTAAAGAGAAGCCCATGCAACTAGAGAGCAGCCCCCGCTCACTGAAACTAGAGAAAGCCTGTAACAATGAAGACCTGCCACGCCTAAAGAATACATACATTGATTAATTTTTTAAAAGACTGTTAATGCCAGATTTTTTTATTTTTGGAAAGAAATATTCTACAAAGTAACTGTAATCTTCAAAAGTGTCAAGGTCATGAAGCCAGGGAAAAACTGAGAAACAATCCCAGACTGAAAGAAACTAAAGCCCTACAACTAAATACAATGCTTGATTCTGATCTTGATTCTGGACTGAATCCAAGTCTGAATGCAGTCTGTCCTTTAACGCTGTGAAGAACATTACTGGGACAAGTGATGAAATTTGAATGGAGGCTAAGGGTTAGATGGTAGAAACATATCAAGATTAACCTACTGGTACTGAAGTTGTATTGTGCTTAAGTAGGAAAATGTCCTTGTTTGTAGGAAATTCCCACCAAAGTATATAAGGTGATGTATTTAACCAATAATATTCTCTCAAAAGATGCAAGAAAAAAATTATTTACACTGTATTTTCAACTTTTCTTTAGGTTTTAGATTTTAAAAATAAAAATATATAATTTTTTTAAAAAAGAATAGCACAGGGTAAGCGGTTGAGGAGCATGGGAGCAGAAAAGGCCCAGGAGGTGCAGGCTGAAACATTAAAGGCTGTGCCAGTGGGTCTGGATGAGAAGGAGGCATTTAAGCAAAGACTTGAAGGAGCAAAGGTAAGGGAGTGAAGCAAGAAAATATCCTGGAAAGAACATTTCAGGACAGCAGAACAGAGTCCAAGGTAGGAGTTGGCCTGGCCTGATCTCCAAGCAACAAGGAGCCGTGTAACTGTGAGCAGGGAGGAAAGGAGTGGGAGTCAAGGTCCTGGAGAAAATTGTTGGGGAGGAAAAAAGCGGTGCTGTGACCCACCTGCCGATGCAGGAGATGTAAGAGATGCGGGTGCAATTCCTGGGTTGGGAAGGTCCCCGGAGGAGGACATGGCGCCCCACTCCAGTATTCTTGCCTGGAGAATCCCGTGGGCAGAGGGGCCTGGCGGGCCACAGTTCATAGGGTTGCACAGAGTTTGGACACAACTGAAGCGACTTAGCACGTAAGCACAAAATCCCCTGCAGGACCTGGGAGGCTGTTTCAGGGACCTTGGCTTTTACTCTAAGTCTCACAGCTGCTGCAGGGTTTTGAGCAGAGGAGTGACATGATCTAACGAGGCTTTAAAATAATTCCCTTGGTTGCTGTGTTGAGAACAGAGTACACAAGACAACTGGCCAGGATGCTTCAAAAATGTCTATGTCATGAAAGACCAAAAAAGATCGGGAGACTGTTCTAAACCGAAGGAGACTGTAGAGACCTGACAACTGACTGCCATGTGTGATTTTTGACTTGATGTTGGATTTTTTTTTTTAAGGCTCTAAGGCATGTTATGGAGATAATTGAAGAAATTTTAATATGGACTGTATATTAGATTTTATTGCCTCAATATTAAATTCTATAGGTATGACAATATACTATGCTATAATGTATTGGAGTTCGATTATTAGAATGTCTTTACTCTTAGGAGACACAAGTTGAAATATTAGAGGTGAAGTAACATGATGTCTGCAATGTACTTTGAAATGGTTCAGAAAAACAGACAGCAAAAGAAAATGCAAATCAATTCGTGACTCTAGGTGAAAGATACATAGGTATTCATTGTCCATTCTTGCAATTTTTTAATGTATTTCACAGTTTTCAAAATAACAGATTTTAAGAAGTATTTTAGTAGGGGTCCCCAGGGGAACAGATCCCATAGGAGACATATATGTATGTAAAGAGATTTATTATGAGGAAATCGGCTCATACAATTACAGAGGTGGGTAACCTCCGTGGCAGGTAGGGTAAACCGGCAAACTGGAAACCCAGGAATGTTGATGGTTTAGTTTCAGTCTTCATCAGAAGGCCTGAGGTCCCATGGAGCTGCCGGTGTACATTGTAGTCTGAAAGCCAACAGGCACAAGACCCTGTTCAGTTCAGTTCAGTCGCTCAGTCGTGTCTGACTCTTTGCAACCCCATGGACTGCGGCACGCCAGGTCTCCCTGTCCATCACCAACTTCCGGAGTTTATTCAAACTCATGTCCATTGAGTAGGTGATGCTATCCAACCATCTCACCCTTCTCCTCCCGCCTTCAATCTTTCCCAGCATCAGGGTCTTTTCAAATGAGTCAGTTCTTCGAATCAGGTGGCCAAAGTATTGGAGCTTCAGCTTCAGTATCAGTCCTTCCAAAGAGTATTCAGAACTGATTTCCTTTAGGATGGACTGGGTGGATCTCCTTGCAGTCCAAGGGACTCTCAAGAGTCTCCTCCAACACCACAGTTCAAAAGCATCAATTCTTCAGCACTCAGCTTTCTTTATAGTCCAACTCTCACATCCATACATGACCACTGGAAAAACCATAGCTTTAACTAGATGGACCTTTGTTGGCAAAGTAATGTCTCTGTTTTTGTAATAAAATGTCTAGGCTGGATCATTGAAAAAGCAAGAGAGTTCCAGAAAAACATCTATTTCTGCTTTATTGACTATGCCAAAGCCTTTGACTGTGTGGATCACAATAAACTGTGGAAAATTCTGAAAGAAATGGGAATACCAGACCACCTGACCTGCCTCCTTTAGGATGGAGGAGCAGCCTGTGAGCAGCCTGATTAGGACTACATTTCCCAAGGACCCTGGGTCGTTTCTCCCTCCCCTTTCTATTTCTTTTCCGCCCCAGGTCCCGCCCCTCTGGGCGTTCCAGCCAGTGGCGCATCCTCCTCTCGCTGTGGCACTAACAGGACGAGGGCGGGAACTTTTCAGCAGCCGCGGGGGCGGGTCCTGTGGCCTGCGCTTCAGGTTTTGAATCCGAGAAGCAGATTCGCCGCCGCAACGCGGCCCAAGCTAATTTTTTTCAAGAGTCAGGACTTGTTGACGGAGTCTCACTAGTCAAGAGCAGACGTAAAGAGAGGTAATATTGATCTCTCCCTGCGGCTGCCGCCCGGTGTAATCTTCAGGCTGCTCCTCCGAATGGTGAATCTGCTGCCGAAACTCGAGAGTCCAGTGACTCGGCAGGAGAAGATGGCGACTGTGTGGGACGAAGCGGAGGTGCGCGCTGGCGGTGCTGGAGCTCGGGCCACGGGGAGACCCCGCTGGCGGGAGGGGAGGCGGTGGCTGCGGGGGTCAAGGTCGAGCCCGGTCCCGGGATTGGGGCCGCTTGGTATGCGGTCGCGACTGCATTCTGGGTTTTTTGGCGCATAGTGGGTCAATTGAGGCAGAGTTGGCTAACTCACAGTGCTGAGTTAACTGCCTTGAATTTAAGGGAAAAAAAATTATTTTTTTCGCAGCAAGATGGAATCGGGGAGGAAGTTCTCAAGATGTCCACAGAAGAGATCATCCAGCGCACACGGCTGCTGGACAGTGAAATCAAGGTGGGCAGTGAAGCCCCCTCTCCCTGCCCGCGTCCCCACACACAGGGCAGGCCCTGGTGCTCTCACGTCGTCCCCAGCCTCCCTCGGAGAGGTGTGGGGGCCGCGGTTTCCTCCTCAGACCAGAAAAAGAAAAAAGAAAACGAAGTTTTAAAAGGGAGCGGGAGAGGGCCAGGGTGGTGGGAGACAAGGCTTGAGAGAAGGAATGGTCTGACTGCCGTTCCCAGGCTTTTCAGTATTCCTCTTGAGAGTCTGTCTTTTAAGAAACCCCCATTTTACAGATGAGCAAACTGAGGCTAAAAGAGGGTTTTTGTTGTTGTTGTTTTGTTTTGTGTTTTACTGTGGTGAGGTATGGAGCCTGTAACGAAAGGCAGAACCTGAAACCCGTATTTGCTCAACTCAAAGTCTGGCTCTTTTCCCTTGTCTACAACTGCTTCCCCTGGAGGTCTCCCGACAGGCCTCCTGTTTCGACCTTTGCTGGTTGTGGACACAGTTAGGCTGAGCATTCAGAGAGCCTTCGAGCTGAGTGAAGGGGTGCAGGAGGGTTCCTCCGGCTGCCTGGATAAGGTGCTCCAATTAAGTGGCCCTCAGATAAGCTAAGGTAAGGCTGAATGTTTCTTTCCATTCACCCTCATCCCAGATCATGAAGAGCGAAGTGTTGCGAGTCACCCACGAACTCCAGGCCATGAAGGACAAGATCAAAGAGAACAGCGAGAAAATCAAAGTGAACAAGACGCTGCCGTATCTGGTCTCCAACGTCATTGAGGTGTGTGTGTATGTGGAGGGGAAGAGGGGTCAGTGGGGCTTGGAGACAGCCTGCCATTGGGGAAAGAGTGGGTGGGCCTTTTGAGGCCTAAATTGCATGTAGGATCTAAACCTCTTAGGTTCTCCTCCCCGCTGTAAGTTTTTAGGGGAATATACAGGCCTGAAAAGGCATCGGAAGCTTCGTGTTTCTTTTTCTACTGGGTATTTTTCCTCAGGGGGTAGATGAGCTCTGAGCAGAGATCACGCTAAATCTTCTGATTTATTAACCGCACCTTTGCTGGGCTTGGGGCTAGGCTGAGGAGTGAGGTAGGGATGGCGAGCCCTGGGAGTGCTGAGGTTGTCTAGGCCCCAGAAGTTCTGGGCTCTGCAGAGTACAGGGGGGCTGAGCAAATCTGAGCTTCTTCCTTTCCCAGCTTCTAGATGTTGATCCTAACGACCAAGAGGAAGATGGTGCAAACATTGATCTAGACTCCCAAAGGAAGGGCAAGTGTGCAGTGATCAAAACCTCTACACGGCAGGTGAGGCTGGCACAACAGGAGGAGCTGCAGAGGATGAGAGGGGGATGTGGGACAGGACTCGGGAGCCTACCTGAGGGCAGTGACTGAGGCTGCACCTGGAATCCTTCTGCAGACCTACTTCCTGCCTGTGATTGGCTTGGTGGATGCCGAAAAGCTGAAGCCGGGAGACTTGGTGGTGAGTGGTGTCCCTGAGCCCAGGCAGGCCTTTTCCAGCGAGGTTTCTCCCACTGCTGAGCCGAGCCCCTGGCCCCGGCCCGGGTCACTGTGGGTCCTGAACATTTGCGGAGCTGCCTGCCCTTTGATTCTTGTGTTGCCCGGTCGTGTGGCTCTCCTTTCACTCTATGGACACCTGTCCCCCAGTCACTTAGGTAGACCTTGAGCTGGGACAGAGCTGAGGTTTCCATGCTGTGTCCCCAGGGTGTGAACAAAGACTCCTATCTGATCCTGGAGACCCTGCCCACCGAGTACGACTCGCGGGTGAAGGCCATGGAGGTGGACGAGAGGCCCACGGAGCAGTACAGTGACATCGGGGGCCTGGATAAGCAGATTCAGGAGGTGAGGGAAGCCCAGCACCTCACCAGCCTTTTGTGTCTCTCTGCTTCAGTGACCAGAGCACTTTTCCTCCCATGCCTCTTATCCTTGCAGCACTCTAGGGAGGCAGGGAAGAGGCCATGGAACAGTTTAGAAGACTGAGCTCTGGAGGGTCTGAATGGCTTGCTTGGGATCTCAGATGGTTAGGGCCAGAGCCAGGACCGGAGCTCAGGCTCCTGTTCTTAACCCGTCCTTCTGCCCTGTCCTGCTGTTCCGGGAGTCCACCGGCAGCCTTGGTGGCAGTGAGCGTTCTGTGTCCTCTGGATGTGGGGCAAGGAGACGGCGGTGACCCCGAGTTGAGTGGGAGGGCTACAGAGAGGGTTAGGCTGTGGGAGCCCACAGGGTTCACTGTCCTCACCCAGGTCTTCTTCCTGGCAGCTAGTGGAGGCCATTGTCCTGCCAATGAACCACAAGGAGAAGTTTGAGAACTTAGGGATCCAGCCCCCAAAGGGCGTGCTGATGTACGGGCCTCCAGGTACAGGGAAGACCCTGCTGGCCCGGGCCTGTGCTGCGCAGACCAAGGTGGGTGCCTTGGGAAGGATGGGGGGAGATGGGTGGGAGCTGAGACTCAGCTGGGTGGGCTTGAATCAAAGGGGCCTCTTGTTGCACCTTTGGCCTGATTCTGTCACCCTCCACCCCAGGCCACCTTCCTGAAGCTGGCCGGCCCCCAGCTGGTGCAGATGTTCATTGGGGACGGTGCCAAGCTAGTCCGGGACGCCTTTGCGCTGGCCAAGGAGAAAGCGCCGTCCATCATCTTCATAGATGAGCTGGACGCCATCGGCACCAAGCGGTGAGGGGTGCGGGGTCCCACCAGGTTGGGTCTGGAACCCTGGTCTTCCACCCTGCCGCCTGCTCGCCCTGGGATGCTTGGACTTCTTAGTGCTCTTCTGACTAGCCTCCCTGCTTCATTTCTTTTCCCCCACCATCCTTTCTCCTCACAGTTGCCAGCAGGTTCCTCTCAAAGTTTCACTGACTGGCTCCGCCAGCTCCTCATGCAGACAGAGCCTGCTTTCCCCTTCCACGCCTCCCCACTGTTCCGTGGCATAAATGCTGGGCTTGCCACGGCCTGCGGGGCCCTGTGTTGGTGCCCCAGCTCCCCTCCAGCCTCACCCCGTCCCTGCCCTCACCTCCCCACCGCCCCCCCCCACCCTGGCTTCCTCCAGGCGGCCCCTCGGTTTGCAGGCCCGCTCGTTGGCAGAGATTTGCCACCTGCTCTTTTCTTTCTGGAATGTGCTTTTCCTTTTCCCCTGATCTCTGCTGGTCGGTTGCCCAGTGATGTGTTTTCAGCACTCAGATCTCAGCCTGAGGGATATTTCCTCGGGGACAGCTGCCTGGGCCCCCTGTTCCATGCCAAGTCTGGGCCAGATCTCTCTATTTCTTCTGAGTTTTAGTTCAGTTTGTGATGGCACCTTCATCGGGGGCACAGGCCAGGCAGCGGGTTTTGCTCACTGTTCTGTCCTCAGTTCGGCACCTGAGCCCAGGAGCTCTCACATCTGACACCATTTCTGTGCTGTCCCTGGGCTGGGGGCCCCCAGGCTGAGCAGGACTCCTCTCCGCCCTGGGATGGGTTGGGTTGGGCTTCTGGAGGAGCAGGGGAGGGTGTCCCCCGAGCTGTGGCCTCACCAGTGTCTCCTTCGGGGCCCAGCTTCGACAGTGAGAAGGCCGGGGACCGGGAGGTGCAGAGGACGATGCTGGAGCTGCTAAACCAGCTGGACGGCTTCCAGCCCAACACCCAAGTGAAGGTGGGTGTTGTCTTCACAGGGGAGGAAGGGGCGCTGAGAGGTCAGGGGTCTTCTGTTGTCTCACTGGCGCAGCTCGAGTTAGAATTAGAGGCGGTCTTGAATATCCGGTGCCGTCTCACCTGACCCGGGCTGCCTCCTTGCCGGTCGTGGCCATGCCTGTCACCTGTCTCTGAAGCTCCCTCCTCATTCAAGCGGCCGCGTCTCCTTCTCAGGTCATCGCAGCCACCAACAGAGTAGACATCCTGGATCCCGCCCTGCTCCGCTCAGGCCGCCTGGACCGCAAGATCGAGTTCCCCATGCCCAACGAGGAGGCCCGGGCCAGAATCATGCAGATCCACTCCCGGAAGATGAACGTCAGGTGCGTAAAGTCACGAGCGAGGCGCTGAGACCTCAGGGGCAGCAGAGCCGTCCCAGTCCTCTTCGTACTGAGCCTCCCCGGGCTTCCCCTCTCCCTCCACCTCCCATTCACACAGCACTGTCCCCGCAGCGGCCTCCCTTTCTCTCAGGTGCCTGACCTGACACAGAACCTTACTGGGGCCCGGGATCCTTAGCGTTCACCTGCACACACACCCCCTGCCCCGGGATCGGAAGGCGTGCCAGCCCGGGCCGTTTCCTGGCCTCCTCTGCCCTAGCAGGTGAACACAGCCCAGCCTGGCCCAGGGGAATGCTGCCAGGGGCCAGGCAGACCTGGTTCAGATCTGTGTGCCTGTCTGCAGGTGGCATAAGCCTTGGTTTTCTTCCTGGGACTTGGGGGTGAGGGCTGCAACCTCCCGGGGTTGTGATAATGTCCAGTGCAGTGCTTGGCGCAGGAGGTGAGTCGCCACAGCGCTGTGCCGGTACAGGGCCCGCCCGCCTGAGACAGACAGACGGCTGTCTTCTGTCTGCACAACCTTCTGCTCCCCTCAGACTGGATCCTGGGGTCCAGGTGCATCTCGAAGGCTGGAGACACTAGAAATGACTTGGTCTAACCTACTCTGACCTCCCTGCCTCCCGCCTCCCCCCTGCCCCGTGCAGAGGGACGGAGGGACGAGGCCCAGTGGGGAAGGGACTCTTCTGTGATCCGGGCGAGTCGACCTCGCTGCCTGAGGGAGCGTGTGGGGGATAGCTGCTCTTCCTGGCCCCTCCCCTCAGTCACTGAGTCTCGCCCTACCTCCCCACAGTCCTGACGTGAACTACGAGGAACTGGCCCGCTGTACGGATGACTTCAACGGGGCCCAGTGCAAGGCAGTGTGTGTGGAGGCGGTGAGTGGGGGCTGCAGAGGGTGGGCGCTTCACACGACCTCCCTGCTCAGGCTGGTGGAGGCGGCTGAGGGAGGGGCTGAGAAGGTGGAGGCCTCCGGGAGCTGGACCAGGGCGTGGGCAGGGGCCAGAGAGCCTATCTGTTCTGGGGTGTGGGGAGGGACCCAGAGCCTGTGTCTCTGTCTGGGGGCTGGGGCGTGGGGAGGGACCCAGAGCCTGTCCTGGGGTGTGGGGAGGGACCTGAGAGCCTGTATCTCCGTCTGGGGGCTGGGGCGTGGGGAGGGACCTGAGAGCCTGTGTCTCTGTCTGAGGGCTGGGGCGTGGGGAGGGACCCAGAGCCTGTCTGGGGAGCTGGGGCGTGAGGAGGAACCCAGAGCCTGTCCGTCTGTCTGTGCGCAGGGCATGATCGCACTGCGCAGAGGCGCCACGGAGCTCACCCACGAGGACTACATGGAGGGCATCCTGGAGGTACAGGCCAAGAAGAAGGCCAACCTGCAGTACTACGCCTAGGGGCCTCCTGCTGGCGGACACGTGCAATAAAGGATGCTTCCCATTCCTGCTGCCTGTCTGTCTCACCTTCCTGGGGCCTTGGGTAGAGGAGTCGGGGTGTATGCCGGAGGCCCTTCCCTAGGTGCTGCTGCTAGAAACCCGAGCGAGCCATGGGCCTCAGACCAGTTGTCAGGGCGGGGCCCTCTGGCAGGGATGGGTGTGCGCCCCAGCTGCTCCCTGGGGTCTTCTGGCCTCCAGACCCCTCTGACTGCACACTCCTTACCCCGCCTCTCAGTCTGAGCTTCTGAAAATTCTTGTTAACCTGCAGTTTGCCTGAGGGGCCTACACAGAAGCCAAACCAGTGTTTCCCTTCCTTTTGAATCTTGGTGCTCTGGCCCTCGACCTTGCTTCCTGGTAAAGCCAGGCTCTGGGCCTTGGCTCCCTGGTTCCTGGCTGCCAAGCCTTCTGTTTGTTTCCACGTCCTGGTTCGCTGTTGGCCCATTTCCTCCCGCTGAAAAATGAGCTTCAAGCAAGATCCGGTGAGAGCCCTTCTAGGCCTGACCCTGCTCACCCGGTGTCCTCTCCCACCCCTGGTCCTGCCCCCCGCCCCGTCCCTGTGATGCCCCACGTCTGCTGGTCATCTGCCTGCCACCCTTCCAGCTCTGCTGCCTGAAAGCTGACCGGGTGGTTCACCGCTGGCTGAGGGCTCGGCGGGGACCACATGCTTTGCGGATCTTATGCTTAATTGTATCTAGTTAATCTCAGCCACCAGTAGGGCAGCCCTGTTTTATGGATGCATCTGAGCAGCTGGGCCAAGACCATGCAACTCTTAGACGGCATAGCCAGGATTCAAACCTAGGGGTGAGCATAAAGCCTACTGTGTTGTCGTCAGCAGGTTTGGCTGTCCCCCCACCCCCACAAACGGCCTGTTAAAACAGCAACCCTTCGTGAACCCCCATCGGCTCTCACTTGCCCCCTGGCAAGAGCCCCTTACCCTCTTCCCATCCCCTCTGAGGGGCCGTGCCCACAATCCCAGAACCACTGACTGCTGGCCAGTCTGGAGGCCCCTCCCTCTCCCACTGCCTCCAGGCCGCCAGCCTGGGTCAGGGGGTACCCTCACTGCACACTCCTTGGTGATCGGTCCCACTGACTTCCACTGCCCGCCCCCCCGCCCACCACCACCCCATTCCAGAGGAGCCCCAGCACAGCCTCTGATAGAGCTCTGTCCCTCTCCTGGGCATCCCCACCTGAGTGAGGCCACAGGCTTCTTATCCCTGACCTCGGAGCCCCCATCTGTAAATGGGACCTGGCTGCCTCCCTCGGCGAGCTGAGTGCATCTATGCCCTATGCCTGCTGAGGGCTGGGGGCGCTGGGGGACAGCCCTGGCTTCCTCTGTTCATCAGGCCTGGGCCCACCGCTCCCTGTCCCCCTTCTCCCAGGAAGCAGCTCCTTCCCATGCCTGACGCTGGCTTTACTCAGCCTGTTCACTGGAGGCGAGGGTGTGGTTTAGAATAAAGATTTCATTTTTCCTTTTTAACAAAAAATAATTTCATGGAGGCCAAACCTGGAGACGACTTTGTGGGTGGAGCTCCCTCCCGTGGTGAAGTTACTCAGGCCAGGCTGGGAAGAAGCCCTTGGTTCGCAGGTCTGCGAGGACACCAGCCTTGGGGGTGACGTGGGCTATAATGGCCTAGAACCAGGCTTGTTTTATTGACATAAAAAGCTAACAGCAGAACAAGCCAGGGAAATGTGGAATGTTTATACCCTGTTCTGAGAAGCAGCTCAAAAGAGTGCAGAGGAGCAGAAGGGCTAGAAGGCAGGGATGACAGGCTGGGCAACCTGCAAGAGCCGGGGTGCGCAGAACAGCCAACCTGGCGGGGACACGGGGTGCCCGGCTTTCGTGTGCAGAACAGAGGCAGCCAGTTCGTGTATATTTATTTCCATCTCATCTATACAAGTTATTTACAGATACAAACGGAACCACAGCAAAACTGCTATAAAATCGATCAGCCCCTCCTGACGGCGACTCCTCCCCACGAGGCTGGAGCCTGGCTGTGGAGCGGGCCAGCTGAGTACCTGGGTGTCGGCCAAGGGAAATAGCTGGGGATTATGGCTTCAGCATTCTCCCAGAGCACATTCCTGAGTGCTGACAACGTGGAGCCCTCACCGCCCCCGCCCAGCCCCACCCGCAGTGGCTGGGGAAGGGGGCCCTCGTCGGGGGCAGGCGGCCACCATTTCCTGTTTTCCTGCCCCCAGAGTGTCTGCCGGACCCCGGGCTGGCAGGAGCACCCGAGCGGACGGGGAGGACACTGGCCCAGGGCCGCTCGCTGCCCTGCTGGCTGCTGTTTGGCAGCTGGAGGTGGCAAGAGCTGCCGGCGCTGCCAGGGAGCGTTCGCAGCGGTGGGGGGGACAGGAGCCGGCCCAGGGCTGACGGGGAAAAGGTCTTAGAAAGCATCTCCCAGCTCCGCGCTGGGTGCAGTAGGGCCGTCAGCGCTGAGTGGAGCCGGGGGCGAAGCACCCGCCTCTCCTCTCTTTGGCCTCAGAGCTGGTGAAGGGAGGACCAGGCCACGGCCGAGAAAAGGTGCCCCAGCCTTGGTCCCTGGCTGCTTGGAGCCGGGTGCACGCCCCTAGGGGCTTACCCCCAAGGCCCAGGGCCACGGAGGCCTCGCCGGGGACAGCTTTGGGGCTCGCTGCAGGCCTGGCTCCTTGGGCGGCTCACTCTTCCCAGCGTCACGCACAGAGGCCTCTGCTCGGGACCGCCACTCCTGTGCCTCACTGCTGACTCCGGCGGTGCAAGCCCCCAGGGTGGCAGGGGGAGAAGACCAGTGGGCGGGCCCGGGCGTCAGGGATCACAGTGTCGGCCTCGCACACACCTCTGGTCACATGTGCACATCACACACACACACACCACCCTCTTGTTGGGTTGGAGGTGCACTCGCTCTCTGACACACGCATATTCACTCATACACACACACATGGTCACAGAGTGAATCCGAGTCTCTTATTGCTGTGCAGGAGTGGGGCGCTGAGACAGTCACTCCACGAAGACCGAGAACAGCACCATCACCACGATGCCCGCACAAAGCAGAAGCACCTGCTGCAGGGAGCGCCTGCGGGCGAGAGGGCCGGGGCTCAGGGGGCCGCACGGGCCGACGGGCAGCGGGCAGGGGCCTGCCAATGGCAGTGCCGGCGGGCAGCTCACCATGGGTCGTCTTCCTCCAAGAGATCGGGCAGCACGTTCACCAGGGCGATGTAGAGAAAGCCACCGGAGGTGAAGGGCAGGATCCAGGCCACCGTCTCCTCTGTAGCAGGGGGAGGAGCCCTGACTGGCTGGGGGGGGCTGGGCGGCCACGTGTACCGACCGCCCCCCATCCCGCGGGGTGGACCCGGGCAGAGCTGGGCTCGGATACCCGGGTCAGGGCGGCCGTGCCCTTCGGCCAGGGCCCCTCTGCGGACCGCCACCACCCCCACGCCCGTACCTACTCCCTTGGGGGATTGCGCACAGATGGCGAAGCAGGCGCCCAGCAGGCCCCCCAGTGCCGTCGAGAGCTGCAGCTTGGCTGCGCTCCATCGGTCAAAGCCGGCCCGGAGCAAGATGGCAAAGTCGCCCACCTGAGGGGAGGTCCAGACGATCACTCTGGGCCCCAGTGGGGCCAGACGCCCTGAGCATCTCAGGTGTGGATGGGTGCACCGAGCCCCCAGCAGCAGCCCCATCGCTGGGACCCTCGGCCCACAACCCCTCTGCTGGGCCCCCAGTCCTGAGGAGGCTGGAGCATGGCTGCAATGGTGGCTGTAGTCTGAGTAGGCTGAGTAGCCCCAGGTCTCTGGTGCAGCCCCCCAAGCCAACCATTGCTGGGCAGTCCCACCCAAAGTACCCCCCACCAGCTGCACACCCACATGGCTGATCATGGGGACCCTGTGGCACTCACCTCATGGGGGATCTCATGCAGGAGGATGGCCATGGTGGTCAGGAGCCCGATCTGCAGGGAGGGGAGTGTGTGTGGGGGTCTTTGTTGAGGGTACCCAGCTGTCCGCTCATCCTACCAGTATCTGCTCTGGGTGCCCTGGCTGGACACTGTTTGGCTACTAGAAATACAGCAGCGAATAAAACAGACCAGGAATCCGCCCTCAAGAAGCTCCCAGTCCGGGGGGGAGAGGCAAGGACTGAGTAAACACAGAAAGAGCCGTGTGACCACACGCCTTGACAGGGGCCATGGGACACGAGGGGCCTGACAGATGAGGGGTCAGCAGAGGCCTCTTTGAGAAAGTGCTTTTGGAATGGAGGCCTGAAGGATGAGAGTGGTAGAAAGAACACTCCAAGCAGAGGCAGCAGGGAGGAGGAAGCCACCAGAGGGGGACGAGGTGGGCCAGTTCAAGGGCAGACAGACCTCGGGGCCCAAGCACAGAGGCAGAGGGAGCAGGAGTGGGGAGAGGCACGTAGAAGCAGGAAGGGGCTGAGTCTAGCAGCTTGGCTGAGGCCCGTGGTCCCGAGGCGTGTTCGCAGTAAGGAGGCTGGGGTAAGGTGCTGGGTGCAGGGAGCGTGGAGGAAGTGACTGGAGGCAGGGCCTCCTGGTCAGTGTGGGCCCTGCATGCCTGTCACGATGGCCTGCGCCCCCGCCCCCACCCCAGCCTCACTCACCTTCTTGCTCACTAGGAAGCTGGCGGCCACGGCCAGCCCGTGGGTGAAGTTGTCTATGGTGTTGGCCAGCAGGTTGAGATAGCCACTGACCTGGGTGAGGAGGGACAGGGTTGGGCTGAGCCAGGCAGGTGGGCCTGAGCCAGGCCGGCCACTCGGGGTGGGGCGGCTGTGGGGGGCAGGGCCCGAGCGGGCCACTCACTTTGATGTTCCGGACCACGGCGCTCGGGCCGGGCTCTGCAGCCGGCTGGGCCAGATAGTGGCCTCCATTGAGCGCGGCAGCAGCTGCGGGGTCTTTGCTGGGGGCCTAGGGCCAGGAGAAGGGGGGAGAGGTGACATTAGATGCCCCCCACTCGGCCAGGGTAAACAGAGGGAGGGAGACAGGGGACACCGCTTTTATCCGGCTGGACTTCGCTGCTCAACCAGCCGGGTGACCCCAGACCCAGCAAGCCCTCTGCTTTCCACACTGCTGTCACCATTATCCATGGAGACAAGTCATGGCAGGGGCTGGGCCCGGATCCTTCCAGACAAGCTGGCCCAACCTCCCAGAGCTCCCAGGAAAGGGCCGAGAGACTCTTTTTAGGGCTTGACTCAAAACCTGAATATTCACTGGAAGGGCTGATGCTGAAACTCCAATACTTTGGCCACCTGATGTGAAGAACTGACTCACTGGAAAAGACCCTGATACTGGGAAAGACTGAGGGCGGGAGGAGAAGGGGACAACAGATGAGATGGCTGGATGGCATCACCAACTCAATGGACATGGGTCTGAGTAAACTCCGGGAGTTGGTGATGGACAGGGAGGCCTGGCGTGCTGCAGTCCATGGGGTCGCGAAGAGTTGGACACGACTGAGGGACTGAACTGAACTGAACTGACTCAAAACCTGGGCCTCCAGGCCCTAGTACCACCACAGAATGAAGGCTGACCTGTGTAGGCTCTGGAGTTTGGGGCTCACCTGGCTGGTCTCCTCCTTCCCTTTGCTGTCAAAGAACAACTTCTCCAACACCAGGAAGGTCAGGAAGCCAGCAATGACCCACAGTCCCAGCTGCTGTTGCTGCTGCAGGCTCTGCCTCTCACCACCTGCAGGGGGCAGCACTGACAAGCCAGGGCCACAGATCCGGGGTGGGCCCCCCTCCCCCGATTGGAACGGGGGCACTGGGACCGTGACAGAGGTCCAGGAACCCCTCTCCCAGTCATTCTTCAGAGTGGGCACGGCCTAGGTCATTCCTGGGCCTGGGCACCAGCTCCACCCACTGCCCACCACCCTCCTGGCCCCCCCAGCCTGTGGCCTCACTCACCAGAGCTGGCGCTGTTCGTGTAGGCCCACGCCTCGGGGAGCAGGTGGAGAAACACGTTGCCCAGAAGTCCCCCCAAGGCAAAGCTGAGCAGCTGTTTCAAGCGCCGTGCCCCAGCTACAAGGCAGAGATGTGGGACCTGGGAACGGAGGCCAGAGTCCCTGGCCTGACCCCTTCCCCACCCAGCTTACTGGGCTCCTAGTGTGATCCCAACCAGACTGCAAGTCTCTGGACGGCTGGACGTGGGCTGCTGGCCTCCCCGGGCCCCCAGCCTCCAGCCCCTCCAGGGGCTGGTGTTCAGCAGGAATTCACCACGTCCTGCAGGGCGCGCGTGGAGCCACTACTGCTCCAGGGCTAAGAGAGCGGACAAGCCCCAGCCCCCAAAGCCAGCAGCTGGTAAGTCTGGGCAGATTACTTCCAGGGCTCAGTCTCATCATCTGTAAACTGGGGACAATTGTATCTATCTGACAGTGAGTGATCTTGATGAAATTAAATGACAACATGTGTAAGAAATGCTTATTAAAGAGTTTTTCTCTTCTCGGCCACTGATACTCTCAGCGAAGTGGCAGAGATCTGACAACCTGTGCAGACTTAGAATACCCAGAGTTGGAAGTGCCCTAAAGGGGCCCTTGGTTCAGTAGACAAACTGAGGCCCAGAGGGAAAAGGTGGCTTGGTGGTGGGCGTATGATCCCAGGGTAGCTACTGTTTCCACGCTGTGCGACCTTGGGCTCCTAGAAGAACTCCTTTGTGCCCGTGTGTCCCCATTTGTAAAATGGAGCTAACAATCCAAGTCCTCCCTAGGCTGACCCCGCAGGGATGCCATGAGAAGGTCAGGAGCGCCGGGCCTGAAGAGGGCTGTGTTCACAGCTGCGGTGCCAGCCCTCAGCCCAGGGCCCGGCACAGCTGTGTGCATGTCCATCTGCTGAATGAATGGTTCCTAAGCCTGGCAGGCAGCACAAGTCCCCGGGGGACCCTCGCTTCAGAGATTCCCAGGGCTGGTCCAGAACTTCCATGGCGTTGTCCTGGCTGGGGGCGACAGCCACCTGCATCTTTAGGGCTCCCCATCTGGTCCTGTTTCTCTTTCACCACAGAACGTCACTGTGGACA
The DNA here is from genome assembly GCF_055505025.1 of Bos grunniens. NCBI lineage: Eukaryota > Metazoa > Chordata > Mammalia > Artiodactyla > Bovidae > Bos > Bos grunniens. The sequence goes on along the minus strand of NC_141179.1, from coordinate 77,814,796 downwards.
CACGCACACGGCAGGAAGAGGAAGCCAAGGAAAGCCCTCTGCCATGCCTGCACCCACCTCCCGGGTGCCCTCCCCAGAGGAGGCGGGCTGCCAGCCTCTCCATGTTCCAGGGAAGGCCGCCCTGGGGGCTCTGGGTCTGAGCACCCTTTTGCACGCTGAAGTGGGGCTGAAGCAAGAGGTGGCGCTTTTTACGGGGCACTGGCTGGTGAACATGGAGCCCCTTCCCAGCGGTGGACAGTCTTTTTTTTTCAAGTTAACTGCTTAATTTATGTGGTGTGTTGGGCCCACCACCCCTACCCTTGTAGGGGTCACCGTGGCACCACCTGCCACATGAAGCCAGCCTCGCTGTGGTTGGAGCCCAGGACGTAAGCCTGCACAGTCCACGCCTAAGCATGGTTGAGACAGCAAGGAAACTCTGGCCAGAGGTGACACCTAGTCCCACTGCTCATCAGGTCTGCATACAGCATTTCATGTATTACCCCAGAGGTATAACATCAAGACGGGCTGAATAGCAACCGTCTTCTCCTGCATCATCCCACCTGCCCCACCAGTACCACCACCTCACGTCTCAGTAAGATCCCAAACCCACTCCTCACTCGCTAAATACGGTACAAGGTGACACTCAGGGGAGGCAGGTCCACTTGTGTTCAAGAACGCCCCCCTCCCAGGTCTGGAAGCCAGGGTGGACGATATCCCCCAGGCTTTTCAGTGGCTGGGCACTCTTCCAATCGCTTTACTGATATTAGTTCATTTAATCGTCACAAAAACATCTATGAAGTTTATACTGTTATTATCCCCGTTTTTAAGGTTGGGACCTTGAGGCAGAGCCAAGTTAAGGAACTCACGCAATACTACCCCAAGTGGCACAGCCAGGCTTTGAACCCCAGGCAGCCTGGCGTCCTATTTCCAGCCTTGCCTCTTGCTTCGCAGTGAACGTTCGCTGATGTTCATCTTTCAGAATAAACAGGTGCACAAACGGATGAACAAATAAGCTGGCGCACCCCGGCTCACCGGACCGCGGGGAAGAACTGTACTCGGTCCAGCCCTCTACCTCAGACGTGCTGCCGCCTGGGACGAGACCCGGCTCTCCCACGAAGGGCAGCGGCATGGTTCCCCGGTCACCTGCCGCCCCTGGGTCACCTGTCGTCCCCGGGTCACCTGCTGCCCCCTGGGTGCCGGAGAGGTGATCATTTACCTTCTGAGCGCAACGTGGTCCCCATCTCCAAGGGAATGACAAGCAGTGGGAAGACCCCGCTGAGCCCCACCATGAGTGAGCCCAGGAGGGAGCAGATCCACGTCTCCAGCCTCTCTCCACTCAGCAGGGCCCCCCAGGACTCGCTCTCCTTACTGTCCAGGCGACAGGCCGCTGCCACCCCCCGGCTCCGGAGGGCCTGCTGGGAGCCCCCAGCCCCTCCCAGGAGCTCCAGGGCAAGAGCCGCAAGGAAGAGGAGCCTCTGTCCCGCCATGCCGATGCCGGGGCAGGGACATCCAGGCATGCCACGTGCTGAAAAAACACACAAAGGCCGCTTGCGTGAGCGGCCACCCTTGGCCGCGCACCTGCTTAGAAAACGTGGCACCTGGACCCTCCCCGCGCTCCCTGCGGCCACGGCACCCGCCCTCCTGCCTGCCTCCCCCAGGGCCTCCAAGGACCCCTGTGAGGGGTGCACGGAGCAATGGGGCTCTGCTCCTCCACACCCCACTTCCAAGGACCACACATTTTTTTTTTCCTTGGGAGCCAGTTCCAGACTTTGTGTCAGCCTGTCCGCCTAGGGCTAAACTTTCCTTAATGACAGGGTGAGGCGCTGGCTGAGTTCCCTTCAGCCACCGGCAGGCCCGCCCCATCAGGGTGTCTGGCTGCCAGGGGAGAAAGCCTGACTGCCAGGATGCGCCCTAGTGAGGATACCCCCAGAAGCGTGGCCGGCGGCAGCATTGTCTAGCTTGACGGGACGAGCTTAGGAAGCGCAGGTGGCGGAAGCCAAGCAGCTGGGCTAGGTCAAGACCATCAGGGCTTCTTCCTAGGAAATGAGTCTAATACCCCGGGGCCCGGAGACAGGCAGGAGGTGAGGTGAGACCGGAGAGAGAGGCTCCTTCAGTGACGAGAGGCCTCCCAGATGCACGGGGCACGGGCATCCAAGACCCACCCTTAACCTTGTGCTCCACGCTTAAAGCTGCTGGGCTTGCGGTGCTGTGTGCTCAGTCGCTCAGCCCTGTCGACTCTCTGCGACCCCGTGGACTGTAGCCCGCCAGGCTCCTCTGTCCATGGGGATTCTCCAGGCAAGAATACTGGAGTGGGCTGCCGTGCCCTCCTCGCCTGACTGCGGACAAGTCCCTAAAGCCCTTCTCTGAGCCCTTAGTCTCCTCCTCTTCCGAGGAAGATCAGTATGGCCTCCCTCACTTGGTCGTGAGGGTGAGATGAATTTGCCCGTTGGGTGAGCCTGCCTGGCATGGTGAAGATACAGAGAGCCCTCCTCGTGTTAAGGGGCAGCCGGAGTGTACCCAGCGAGCAGATCACAGGATCTGGATGTGAGTCAACCAAGAGGGAAGTTCAACCTGGAAACTCGGGCGTGAGGTTTAAATGTGGTCTTCCCAGCCTCAGGCCGTCTGTGACCTTGAGCCGGTGATGTCTTTGCCTCAGTTTCCTCATCTCCTGATGGAGATGGGAGGAAGGGAAAGCAGCTGGAAGAGACGCTAGGGTCTGGGATCTCCAGGCCTTAACGGGACCCTGATGAAACCCACTGGGCTCCACTGGGGACCAAAGGCGGGACTGCGGCCAGGAGGCCGGGCTTGGGAGGCAGAGGCGGGTCACGGTTAGAGGTGAGGGGGCCCCAGGTGTGGAACAGGAGATAGGGCTACCGAAGAGAGTCAGAGAGAAGAGAGAACGGGGGAAGCAAGAGCGGCAGAGTGAAGAGGGGGAGAGCCAAAGACGGATGCGGAGCGGGGAGAGATGGGGACGACGCGTGGGGAGACAGAGGAGAAGAGCCCAAGGAAGTTTTAACTCCCGGGCGAGAGGCCCAGGTCTGACCTGGACAAGGGGATCGGCAGAGTCCGCCCCGTCCGGGGCTCGGGCCCCGGGCGTCGGGCGGTCACTCACCGTGCGGCGGCGGCGGCGCTCCGGGCGGCCCCGGCCATCCAGCTGCGGCACCGCGCCCCGCCCCGGCTCTGCCCCGCCCGGCCCGGCGCCCCCCTCCACCCGGGCCCGGAGCCGCCCCCAGCGCGCGGCCACGTCACACGGGACCTGTCCGGAACCCGGCGCGCCGCGCGCCGCGGGGTCGCGGGGGGAGCGGCGGTAAAGGGGCGCGCTTCCGCCTCGAGGCTATGGGGGACCCAGGAGGCTGGCGCACTTCCGCTCGGGCCGGACCGGGGACAGCGGCGGGGAGCGTCGGGCGGAAGTGGGAGCCCCGTGGGCGCCCGGCTCGGCCTGGCTGCGCGAGAGAGGAGGTAGCGGTCCCCGCGGGGACCGCGAGCGGCCGGGGCACTTGGGCTTGCGGGGCCCGGCCGCCGCTTCCTCTCTCGGGCGGCGGTGCTGGCCGCGGCCGCACGGGGGCGCGCTCGGCCGCAGGACGGCGCCGCCCCGGGCCGGGGTCCGGGTGTGCAGGGCGGGGGACGGCTGCCGCGCTCCTGCTCTGAGTCAGCCGGCCCTGGCTCCTCCATGAGCCAGGGAAAGGGGAAGTTCCTGCCACAGGGAGGGGCCTAGCCCCGGGAACCTCAGAAGAGGGAATTTTATTCTTACTCATCGAATTATTTTTATGCTTTGGTTTTTCACTGGGAACCTCAAGCCTTTTGTCTCCAGGGCTTGTAACCCTTTGGAGTCCAATGCACGGTGGCCCGACGTTGCTGCCCGGTAAACTTCAAACCTCGGGGAGCAGAGACTCTGTGCTTCCGTCACTTTAGACGAGGGCAGCAAACTAGCATCATTATTATTGTAATTGCAGTTTAACTGAACGTCGATGACGTGCCATTCACTCTGTTCGTACTGTCTTCACTGAATCCTCGGGTCTGTCCCGTTAAGGTGGGGACTGTTAGCGCAGGGTCGCACAGATGGCAGAAGCCCGATTCAAACCTGGGTGTCCCTGGACCCAGAGCATGTGAGAGCACCTCTCACTTGCAGGATCATGGGAATCTGGTTTGGCATTTCCACTTTTGCATTCTTCTTGGGGAATCTGCCAGGACCATATAATACCAGGAAAGGGGCACTTGGGTGCCCCCTTGGGTAGAGACTGTGTCCGGGGTGGGAGTCTCCGAGCCTCTGACCCTCATCTGCTCCTGCGGCGGGTCCTTCATCCGTCATGTGTCACTCTGTTACCGGGGCTCCGACAGCACAGGGCTGTCACGTGCTACACCTACACCAGTTGCCCTATTCTACGGCACTCGCCCACGTTTGCCCTTCCTAGACCCCCAACTACACAGCGGATCACCTTTCCTCTGAAAGTCCTGTCTGCCTCATCCACCAGGCCCTTAGTTCTGCTGGGGCGCCCTCCTGTTCCGCTTCCTGAGTTCTGAAGTGGAAGCCCCAACTTACTTTGTAAAGGGAGGAGGACACTCAGGGATGCTGCTTTGGGATCTCTAAGATGCCCTCCCCACCTATGCAAATCACTCCATCACATGCAAAGCACTTCACAATATACAAATGATTTCACAATAACACAGTCAGCATTCCCGCCACTAGGAGCTGAGGACTGCTGGCCGCCAGTAAGGGGATGGGCAAGACCCGGCTAGAAACACCACATGCTGCCTTCTCTCTGCCCTTTTCTCTCACTCGGGCCGGAATTTCCATCATTAGACTCCCTAATGTACTGGGGGTTGGGATGAGACTGGAAAATGGTCATGAGCCAGAAGAGCCCAGGTAGAGTTCAGTGGGGGAACCAAAGTGTGGCTGTTAAAAATGTTGAGTTAGATCTGCCAGGGGTTTCTGGATGTGGATGAGTAAGAAAAGAGAAATGTAGAAATATCTTTAAATATATCCGCTAGTTTAAACTCATGACAAGGAGGATGATTAAAGGTATTGAGAGATATATATATATATAAGCCCATGTATAATTGTGAGGCTCCTCTGTCCATGGGATTTTCCAGGCAATAGTCCTGGAGTAGGTTGCCATTTCCTTCTCCAGGGGATCTTCCCAACCTAGGGCTCGAACCCGGGTCTCCCACATTGTAGACAGACGCTTTACTGTCTGAGCTACCAAGGAAGTCTAAATAAAAACTAGAGAAAATCACATCTTCCCAGGCAGTGGGTTGAGACCCATGCTTCCAATGCAGGGGGCATGGGTTTGATCCCTGGTCGGGGAACTAAGCCCACAGGCTGTAGCTAAGAGTTCGCATGCCACAGCTAAAGATCTGCATGCTGGGGCTTCCCTGGTGGTTCAGTGGTAAAGAATCTACCTGTCAATGCAGGAGACACAGGTTCGATCCCTGATCCAGAAAGATTCCACATGCAGTGGAGCAGCTAAGCCCCGGTGCCTGTGCTGTAGAGTCCGGGATCCACAACTACCGAGCCCACACCCCACAAATACTGAAGCCCGTGGGCGCCTTGAGCCTGTGCTCCACAAGAAGAGACGCCACGACAATGAACTGCAGCTAGAGAGTAGCCCCCACTGGCCTCAACTAGAGAAAACCCCCATGCAGCAACGAAGACCCAGGACAGCCAATAAGTAAATAAATAAAAGTGTTTTTAAAAAAAGAATCCTGCAGGCCACAATGAAGATCAAAGATCCTGTGTGCTGCAAGTAAGACGAGGCACAGCCAAATTAATTAAATTTTAAAAAGAGAAAAATTTTAAAAACATACATATATAAAAAAGAAGGTATTACAGTAATGAACAGAGGATGACACAGGGTGGGGCCCATGCCCTCCTCTCCTTGCTGAGCACAGATGAATGGCTTCCAACACATTTATCAATTGGTTTGGAGGCTTCAGGGACTGCCTGGGTCACGGCACTGGGCCGGCACACTCCAGCAGGGCAAGGTGAGCCTGGATACTGCTTTCTTTGTGGTTGGGAGACATCTGGCACCCGGGGTAGGGGTGGGGGTGGCGCAGACCAATTTCTCTGATTTCACTGAGTTGCCCAGGGTCTGACTAACACATTGTTCCTGGCTCTGGTACCTTTACCGGGGGGCCTTTCTCAGCAGCCTCAGCCCCCTTACTTCTGGAAGGTGGGGCTGCTCCTCATCGGGCGATGGCCGGCACTGCCCAGGCCCTGCCAACCCTCTCCTCCTCTGGCAGTCCAGGCTGGAGGCCCGAGGCCGGACACCTTCCTTCTGCTTCCAGAGCGTGGCCTCTGTGAGAGAGCCGGCCTTCTCTGGGCTTTCCGTGGGGGCCTGCAGGGAGGCAGCAGTCACTTGGAGAAGGGCGTCTGAGGCTCAGGGGGCCCCGGGTGGGGTGAGGTGGAGCCCAGGGCTCACCTGGGGCCCCGCTGCTCTTACCATGGCCTCCGGCTCTGCCTCTCCACACTGGACGTGCCCTTCTGGAACCCGCGACCCTAACTGTCTCAACTTGCTCTTCCCAGGGCAGCCTTAGCTCCCCGTGAGTTTCTGGGGAGCTGTCTCCTCTGAATCTCCAAGCCTGGCTGGCAGTGCCCCAGTGACTCCACTGATGGCGCTCCCTGTGGGTAGGCTCCCTCCCTCCCCGGCGGAGTGCAGCCCTGCCTCACTCCCCTGCCTTTACTGCCCCCGTGTGCCTATATCCCACCCCGGCAGGCCTGGCTTGGCCTTCCCCTTCCAGCCCCTTCCAGCCCCTTCCACCGTCTCTGGTCTCTGTCGATTGGAATCCAGCCTGTTTACAAGGCCGCCGCCTCTCTGAAGCCTTCTGGGTCTGTCCAGGCCCTCAGTGGTCGTGTCCTTGGAGCCCGGAGACCTGTCCCCTGAATACACAGGGCTTCTCCACCCACCACCCTCCTCAGCCTCGCCCCACTGTGGGCTTCTGGAAAGAAAGACAAGCTCTTGCCAATAACCCTGAGGAGAAGTCTGTCCAAATCAATTTAATGTCTCCCTTTCCCCCTCTCCTGCCTCAGGAGCACAGAATGGGATAAAATTCCTGTGCGCTACACACTGTGTTCTGAGACTTTGCAGGGCTCTCTTTTATTTATGTATTTTTAAATATATATATATATATTTATTTATTTGGCGGTGCCAGGTTTTAGTTGTGGCAAGTAGGACCTTAGTTCAGGCGTAGAGGATCTTAGTTTCCCGACCAGGGATTGAACCCACAGTCCCAGCATTGGGAGGCGGAGTCTCCTGAATCACCCCATTTAATTCACGTTTATTTATAGATTTCCTTGCGTGTTACCCCGTTCAAATCCCGTATCTCTGCTTCCTTCTTGGGGGAACCTGAGTTTTAACAATTCTTTCCTTATTTTTAATAAACATGAAAAAAAAGAAAAAATAAATAAACATGACAGGCAATACAATATTCTGTCCAATCTGCTTCTTTTTTTTTTTTTTAATAAGAAAAAGAGCTGTTTTCTTTTACATTATTCAGAATTTTGTTTTTTTTTTTTTTTAAAGTTGTTCTCATATAGGTCCTGCCTAACTCTTAATAAACTTCAGTTCATTTCAGTTGCTCAGTCGTGTCCAGCTCTTTGCAGCCCCACGGACTGCAGCACGCTGTCCTTCACCATCTCCTGGAGCTTGCTCAAACTCATGTCCATCAAGTTGGTGATGCCATCCCACCATCTCATCCTGTGTTATCCCCTTCTCCTCCTGCTTTGATAAGCTTACTTTTAAATACTTTACATTTTGCAGGTAGTTAAAAGAATGTATTTCATGTTACATTTTAAATGTAGTGCACAGGAAGGCAAATGATTTTTATGCACTCCTTTGATAACTGGTAAGCCAACCACATTTTCTTACTGGTTCTGGTCAATTCTCAGTATTACTCTTGAGTCTTTTGGGTGGGTAATCACATCATCTCCTAATAATAAAAGTAGCAGAAGGAAGGGACCCACATCATCTGCTGTAGAGACATGGTTTGGCTTGGTTTTGAACTTCATAGGAAGTATCTGGGAACTGGCTTCTTCCCTCAACCATATGGGTACGAGGGGCTTCCTGGGTGGCTCAGACAGTACAGAATCTGCCTGCAATGCAGGAGACCCGGCTTCAGTCCCTGGGTTGGGAAGATCCCCTGGAGAAGGGAATGGCTACCTACCCTAGTATTCTTGCCTGGAGAATTCCACGGACAGAGGAGCCTGGCAGGCTATGGGGTCACAAAGCGTCGGACAGGACTGAGCAATTAACAGTTTCATGGGTACTAAGATTGATTCACAATATTGGGAGAAGCTTGTTTTCTTGCACTGCTGAGCCATGTGCCACTGTGTGAATGAGTCCTCTGTAATGTACCCATTCTCTTTGTCAATGGGCATTTGGGATATTTCCTAGATTTTTGCTATTCAGGACAGTGCGGCTTTGAATGTTCCCCGTCTCTTGGAGCACATGCCAAAGTTTCTCTTGATTTTAGCCTGGAGGGGGATCTGCTGGGCTTTACAAGATAAGGCCAGATTGTTTTCCCCAGAGGTTGTCTGGAGTTGCACTCTGACTAATGCACTGGAGATCCCGTGGCCCCACCTCTTCTCCAACGTTTGGTGCTGTCAGTCTCGTTCATTTTTGCCCTTCACATGGTGTAAAATAGCATCTTATTGTGGTCTTTATTTGCATTTCTCTCATTGCCAATGAGCTTGAGCATCCCTTAGATGTTGATTGGACAAAAGTGTTTCTTTTGTAAAAAGGCCAGTTCATGTCTTATATCTGTTTTTCTGTTGCATGACGAGGGTTGTTTTTTGTTGTTTGTTTTATTTTTTTCTCCATGGATTTGCAACAGTCCTTTATGTATTTTTGATGTTTATCCTTCACGAGTTGGACCTGGCAGACAGGCAGACGTCTCCTCCAGTTTGTGGCTTGCATTTCACTTTCTCTAAGGTGTCTCCACGTCTCTCTTCCCTCCCACACCTGTGCCAGGGATGCGAGTGTGCGTGCGTGCGTGTGTGCACGCGGGCGCGTGTGTGGTGTGTGTGTGGTGGGCTCCTGTCCCTCAGAACACCTTGCAGACCAACGCCACTGCCTCTCCTGCTCCCTGGGGCGTTAAGGGACCTCGGTAGCCCTCCCGTATTTGGTCGAGGGGGCCCGGATGGGGAGCCCCCGTCGGGGTGGGGGTGGATGTGCTGCCCCAGGGAGGGCCTCCTCGCGATGATGCCCCCTCCCAGGAGTTGTTTATCACTTCCGGCTGCTCACCTGGGGGCCGGGCCCCTCTCTGCTCCGCTGGGCAGCAGCCCGGGCACTCCCTGGGGGCGGGCGGCCGCGGGGGAGGGGCGCCCCGGGCCGGGCCCTCGGGAGGCGGAGGCGCGGGCCAGGCCTGCGGCGGGGGCTGGGCGGGGGGCGGAAGCTGCCCGAGCAGATAAGGGCCGAGGTCGGTCCTGCGGTGAGACAGTGCGGGACGCCGCCTCCTCCCCCCAGCCTCCGCCCAGCCCGCCCCCGCACCCTCCGGTCCCAACTCCCCGGAGCCATAGTCAGCACCCCCCTGCAGCCGTGGGGGATGGGGCTCCAGCCTGCACGTTCCGTTCCAAACTTCAGTCATCTCCGTTGGAAAATGGGGGTAGGAGCTCCAGTTACCCACCCCAGGGCCGTTGGGGATGGGACAGGCGCAGGCTGGTGAAATCCCTTTGTAGATCTGGGCCCTTTTGTAAAGAAGGGGTACCCTGAGTTCCTCGCATGGCCCTGCCTGTTCTTGCTGACTCTCCAGGCTTGATCCCCACTGTGTAGATGAGGATTTGAGGGGCCTGCCTTAAGTCACAGAGCTGGCCGTCAGGAAACAAGTGGGGAGCGGAATGGAGCTCTTTGTATTGCCGCCAACCCCGGGGACAGAGCTAGGTTTGGGTATGCTTGTACACTCTGGGGGCCCTCTTTAAGAAAAAGATTACAAAATCACAAATACAAATTTGCTGAGGCCTCTCCCCTGGCCTTGAAAGGGGTCCAAGCAAGCAAGAAGCACAAGTCCAGCTTCTTGGTTTCCTGGCCCCACCCTGCAGACCCTCCGGGGAAGGACTTTACACCCCTCCTATAGGAGCAGGTCGGACACCAATATAGTTGCAGGGTTGGCCCAAGGAAGGACAGCTTGAGCCTAGAGGAGTCCCCGCTGCAGCTGGGCGCACCCCTTGCATGCTTAGGCGGCCCTCCACCAGCCCAGCCCAGCCCAAGAGTGAGAGCAGTCAGGCATTTGGGGACTGCACCACAGCTGGGCAGGGCCCAGCCCTTCAGTCCCAGCCAGTCGAGGTTTACTTTGCCACTCAGGGCCTCTGACTTGTGGGCTGGCAGTGGTAGGGAAAATTCCTAGGAAAAAAAGGAAGGGGGACCTGTCTAGGGCAGGGTAAGTGCATCTGACTTGGAGTCACATGGGCCTGAGGTTCAAGTCTCTGCAGGACCATGTGACCTTGGGAAGACTCCTTTGCCTTGGTTTCTTCATCTGTAAAATGGGAGTAATAATAGTACCTACTCGTCAGAGCTGTAACAAGGCTTAAATGAGGCCATGCATGAAGAAGGGCTGAGCCTTTGGCCTTTAGAAGCAAATTTCCCTTCTGTGAAATCTCCAGGTCAGGAGAGGCATCTTTCTCTCCATATTAGGGTTGTCACTTATGCAGTGGGGGGTGGAGTGGTGTGTCTCTGGTTGTAAAATTGAGATTTAGACCCCATGAATGTGTGGCAGCAAGGCCCTGGTTCTAACCACTGGGGAACACTGCCCCCTTGGGCCTGCTCCATCCACTACGAGGCGCGCATGCGTAGGGCAGGGAGCCAGGGGAGCATTTGATTCAGGAGGCTGCTCACCTTTCTGGATTTTATAATCTCTGATCTTATGGTCACCTGAGGCTGGAATTTTTCTAACTCTGGCATACTGCAGCCTGAACCAGGAGAAGCAGGAGACTCTGGGGATGGAGACAGAGCCGGGGAACTGGGAATAGGCCATGACTGTGAACCAAGAACCTGCCTGCCAGTGCAGCAGATGTGAAAGACATGGGTTCTTTCCTTGGGTCTGGAAAATCTCCTGGAGAAAGGCATGGCAACCCACTCCAGTACTCTTGCCTGGAGAATCCCATGGACAGAGGAGCCTGGTGTGCTATAGTTCAGGGGGTGGCAAAGAGTCGGACACGACTGAACAACTGAACTGAACTGAAGCTACTTCGCATGGGCGCACACATGAGCCTGGGCAACAGTGACGTCCCAAAGGACTCAAAGTCTTCCAAACAAAGAGGTGCTGCTTCACCTCACGGTTTGCTTAGGATTTCTCCTGGGTTAATTGATGAGAGAACTGAGTTCTCAGCTCAGAGCTGCCCCTCTCTAGCCAGCTGACCTCACACCAATCCTTCTTCCTCTCTGAGCCTCAGTTTCCTCATCTGTGAAATGGGGATAAGAATACTTCCAACTGCAAGAATTACAAGATGTGGTGTGCACAGAGTGCCTGGTGAACCCTACCCGTTGTTCAAACCGTGTGGCTGTCTGGGGATGAAAGGTGGTATCTTGGGAGGGCAGGAAGTGTGTGAGTAGATGTGGGGAGTCCTGCCAGGGCAAGAGTTGAGCGTCCAAGGACCTCGCCTCACAGATGTAGTGCCTTGGGGTAGGGCTGGGAACCCCAGCTCCGGTACTCTCCCAGATCAGGACAGGTCAGAGGGAGGTCAGGGGCCCTGGGCGTGCAGAGAAGAGCAGGGAGCAGAGGTTCTCAGGCAGGTGAAAGGGAAAGGAGGGAGGAAGTGGGGGCTTCTGGGAGGAGGCGGTCGCTGTGCGCTGCTGGCCACACGGTCACCGTGAGGCCCCAGACCATGATCTCCTTTGTCCTACATTACCGGCTTTCAAGTGAGGCCTTTCCCCAGTGGGGAAACCAAGGCTCCAAGAGGCGAGATCACTTGCCTAGGGTCACACACTGCAGGCTCCCCAATCTGTCTGGCTCTGCAGCCCGGACTCTCCAACAGTCACAGCCACTTTCTTATCTTATCTGCCCGACGAGGTTGTGAGTGAAGCAGCGTGATCTCAGAGGCGCAGAGGGATCCTGGGCCCTGCTGCTGTCTCCTAGGACTCCGAGCTCTAGGCTGCCAGCTGTTCAGGAGATATTGCGGGGAGACCCTGGGGGCTGGGAGCCCAGGTGGGGCCCAAAGCATTTGCTCTGAGTGAGAGCAGAGACCCCTGGAGTAAAGGGGAGTGAGCCTGCCTTCTCAGGAGGGTTCCAGTAAAGATACCCCAACAGCGGGGGAAGCTGGAGGCGTCGCTCACAACAGGGCCAAAACTAGCCAACGTATTTCTGAAATTCCTTCTTCTTGTCTTAAAAATTCATACAGATTTGTATCCTGTTAAAAAGGTGGGCTCCCCCACCCCACGCACAATTTTAAAAAGATCAGTTTCTACTCTCATTTTCTACCTGCGTGGACACTCCAGAAGACGTGATGTCTTGAGTGACTGCGTGTATCTGGGGCCTGCCCTGTGGACCCCAGGCCCTGGGCCCCTGGTCTGGTTTGAGAAAGTGCAGGGACAGAGTTGAGGTCACAGTCCTGCCTGTTGTCACAGTCTAGGGCTCTCCCCACCTCCACTCCGTGCTCCTGCCTCTTGGCCTCTTGCTTTGACTCTCCCGTCTCCTTTCACAGACGTTTGTCCAGCCCAGCCCAGCCATCCCACTGGGACTTCTCAGATGCTTCACCCCCCCACCCCGCCCCCACCCCTTCACGCCCTGAGGGTCCTTGTCCAGAGGGTCCCTACCCATCTTCAGCTGTCTATGTAGGGCAGTCTAAGCCCTTGCCTCCTCAGAGGAACAGCCTTGTTGAATCTCCCCGTGCCCATTTGGAGGAAACTGAGGCCCAGTGCTGAGCCTGGGCCTTCAGGGTTCCCAGGGGACCTCCGGGCAGGTGGGGTACCTCGGCCTAGGGGAAAAGATACCCTATCCGGCCCCCCACCCCCCCGCCAGGGATGCAGGGAGGAGGAGGGAAAGCCGTGGGGTGCCGGGGGCTGCCGCCTGGCAGGTCCCTGTGCCCAGGGTAGGGAAGTTTCTTATTTCTCCTGCTCCGACTTCCCCCTTTGATTTATTATAGCCATGAAATGCTCTGCTCTCTTCTCTTTTCCTTGCTGTCCGCGGGGCTGGAGCAGTGCAGGCCCTGCGGGACTCCCATCTCCTTCCAAAGGGTGAGCCCCGGCGCCGGGAGCCGTAAAGGAGAGGTGAGTCGGGGCAGGTAGGGCGGACGAGGAGAGGCCCCGACTCCCACCCCCGCTCCCGGCCCCCCCAAGGCTGGCCCGGGGGCAGGACCCCAGGGGCGGGCTCAGTCTCGGTCGGGAAGGGCTGGGGCCGGGCGAGAGGGTGTGGCAGCCGTGGAGTTGACGGCAGACAGCTCCCAGGGGCTGTGGGGGTGGCGGCTCTGAGGCCGCGGCCTGGGGAGGCTGGCGGATGGAGCCCGGTCGGGTCGAAGGCCATCAAATAGTCCTCCCGCGCTAACCCTTAGGCCGGAGAGGCGGCTTCTCTGTGACCCCTGACCCCATATTCTGATTTCTCGATGGCCAGAGGGGGCCTGGTTCAGCCGCCTCTGGGGGATGGGGCTGAGCACCCAGAGGAAGGCGGGAGGCCCGAAGCCCAGGCCTCCGGCTCCTCGAGGCCGCCCCCCTGCCCCCGTTGGACATCGGCCGAGGCCGGGGCCAGGCAGGTGAGGGCTGAAGTCCGACGGCCCGGCCCCCGGGGCGGACCTGGCGGCGGAGCGTCCCGGCTGCCGCGGTGTGGTGCCTGTGGTAACCGGGCTGTTGGCATTTTGCAATGGCCCGGGGGCGGGGAGGCTGCGCACACACGCTTCCTGTGGTGACTGGGCGCTTCCTGTTTTCTCAGGCGCCGGACTTGCTGCTGCCGATGTGGAAACAGGGGCAGCTGCAGCCGGGGTGGCTCCAGGCAGGGCGGCGCGCCGACCCTGCCCAGAGGGGCCTGAGTGGGCCCGCACCCCAGGCCCCGACCCGGGCAGTAGATGGCCCGAGTTATCCCCCAACCCCAGGGCCCCCATGCCTCCCATCCCCAACAGCTTCTGCCAAGAGGAAGGGGCCAGGCAGGGCTGCCCGAGGCCGAGCAGGTGGTCCAGAGGGTCCGAGGTCCAGGGACCGGAGCTCTGGTCCCAGCTCTGTCCTTTGTTCTCTGAGTGCCTCTGGCCATCCCTGACCCACCCCAGGCCTTGGTTTTCCTCTTTCACGTGAGGTGATCATGGTACTCAGAGTCTAAAATCCCTCACGCATTTCAGGCCCAATTCTGACCTTCCTTGATATTTTCCATCCCAAGAGCCTCAGCTTTGAGGACAAGATGGGCCCTGAGACTGGGACCCTCCAAGGTGGGGCTTGGCATAGGCCTGGACAGAGAGGGATTTGGAGAGACAGGGGCAGGGGAGAGCACAGCTGCTGGGGGAACCAGACTTCCAATTGAGGTGTGGAGGCCGGGAAAGGCCAGCACCAGGTTAGGGAGACAGGCTGTGGATGGGACAGACCGAGAATGGTGGCAGACAAGGTTGACTCGGAAGGATTCCGAGCGGGAGAAAGATCTCCGGATCCTCTGTATTCCTACAAATGTTAGGAAAGGGTCTGGTATGCCCTCACATTCTTTCTCAGGAGAAAGACGAGTAGGGCTAGGGGCAGGGCCAGCCCTTCTCGTCTGTCTGGCAAGGAGGTGGGTGCCTGTGTGGCGTGACACGTGGGCCTCGGGAGGGCCCAGAGCCTTCTCCAGGCATCAGGTGCCTGGAGGTTCCACCACCAGGGCCAGGCGTCGGGAACTTGGCATTGCCTTTTCCCCGAATGTGTTTTGTTTTGTTTTCAAGCTGCTCTTGCAAGAAGGGGAGGGCAGATGACTTGGCTGCTTGTGGAGATTGCTGACAGCATCTGACGTCTAGAGGAAGAATTTCTTTGCAGGAAGGCCGAGGCCTGGGTGCCCCTGGGGGAATTGACCGGTCCACTGACTGAGTTCAGCCACCTCACTCGGCCCAGGAGGTTCTGAGGGGCCCACTTCCTGAGTGGCTTCTCCTCAGTCTCAAGGCCTGTCCATCGCGGACGGCCAAGGACTGGTTCCAGCCAGAGAGGCCTCCAGGATCCCAAGACCCTGGTGCTCAGCCTGAGGGGCTGGGAGGCTGGCCTGGCCGCTGCCATCGCGTCCCCTGCCTTGGTGCCTGGGGTCAGCCCAAGTGCTGAGTTGGCGGCTCCGCAGCTGCTCTTCTGCCCACGGAGGCCCAGTTATAAATAAGCCCAGTGTTGGCCAAGTCATCAAGTTCTATCCCAGCTGTATTACCTCAGTGACCACAGGTTGGGGCTGCCCAGAACTGGGCCCGCCAGAACCTGCCCATCAAGGCCAAAGGCCGGGCCAGCCTCGATGCCCACGGTGGGGGGTCCTCAAACCCAGGGCGGGAGCCTGTGCAGCTCAGACCTGGACCTGCCTGGACACGGGCCACAGAAGGGGCAGGACCCATCCCGCCCGCACGGAGCCAGCAGCTATTTACAAACCGAAACCGGGAGAAGCGAAGTGGCTGCGGCCAGAGTGGCTCCAGGCCCCCCGGCCCCCACTCCATCCCCCGCGGCCCCCTCCCCCGCTCCACACGGCTTCCTCTTTCCTTCCCCACACAGCTCCCCAACCTCCCACTGCCCCGGCCAGCTCTCTCTGGACAACCTGCCAGGACCTCACAGTGACCCCCACACACCCCGTCCCCGGCCCTTCAGCCTCTTGGTTGGAGGTGGGGGGGGTCCCCTTCAACTCCTCACCCCCACCCAGGACCCCATGAGCCTGGGCTTCTTGGAGCAGCCCCCTCCCACCAGGGCCCGGCCCACTCTGGCCTGCCCAAAGCACATTCCCACAGTTCTCAGTTCCCCTTCGTGACTGGAAAAGCTCCAGCCCTGATGGCCGCCATGACGCTGCTCGGCCCTGCCCAAGGGTAGCCGCTCCAGCAGCTCCTTGACCTTTTCCGGGGGGCATGGTGGGGGCAAGGAATCTGGGGCACTGCAGTGGGCCTGGGGGCACCCGGGGCCTTCCAGGGGGCTTGTTTCTGGGTGGGAAGCCCCAGCCATCTACTGTCTGTGAGATGGGCTTCAGCCCCCTCATCCGGCTGGTGTGGGTCACAGGCCCTCTTGCGGGGCAGAGTTGAGCTGGGACAGATGGATGCTGGGCCTGAGACCACGGCTCACGCTGCTTGGGAACCACAGGCAGGACTGGCGCTGCAGCGGGGGATTGTTCTAGGAAGAGACAGAAGACAGCACAAGGAACACTCGTTTCAAATCATGAACAAGCTCTCTCACGATGGCGCAGAGCGGATCGGTTCTTTTCATCCTCAGATAGAGCCTGTCCCACCGTCTCCATCAGAAATGGATGCTGGGACGCAGAGGGCAAGGCGCGTGTCCCAGGCTACGCAGTGGGCAAGTGTCTGGACCGGGAGTCAGGGTTTCCCGACACCCAGTCCCCTTGTCTGTCCATCTGACTGGCCCTGGCTCCATCTCATCCGCCCATCTCCTTCCCAGGGAGGACACAAGTTTCCCAGCCCCGGGGACAAGGCAGGAAGCCAGGCTGTCCCGAAGCTTGAGGGAGACGCAGGCCTTGGACCCTGGAGCTGCCAGACCTGGTCGTCAGCGGCCCAGGTCCCCCTCCACGGCCCCAGGAGAAGGCTCTGCCTGCCCCACTCCATGCGTCCCACCAAGTCCCAGCTGAAGCAGAGCCCTGGCTCCCGCATCCCCCTCAACCCCAGCCAGCGGGCTGCATTTCGCCTAACTTCTCTGAACGTCAGAATCCTCTTCCGTGGATTGTCAGTGCTCAAACACAGCAGGCAGAAGCTGTCTCTGGAGCCAGGACATGGTGCCTGCCCACAGTCCTGTGCGGGAGGCAGATGGGTGACAAGATGCGAGGACTCTGGAAGGGAGACTGAGGCTGGGAGACCCAGGAGAAGGCGATGGGTGGTTCCGGGGCAAGGAGGGGCCCCTCGGGTGGGATGGGAAAGAGGTCCCCAACAAAAGCCCGGGGAGACGGGCTCTCCATGCTGAGTCCCACCCCTGGGCCTGGGCTCTAGTGCTTCCCACAGTTCGAGTCAAGTGCCCTTTCTTCCTCTGGGCCCGGTGAACTCCTATTCATCTGTCAAGGCCCATGGACACACCACAGAATGACCAGGCCTGGCCTGGCTTCATGGCTCCTTGCCTCCTTCTTCCCACCCGGAAGCCAGGCCTCCTTGGTCACGACGCCCTCGCCAGCCCCACCCAGGCAGGCATCTGCTCCCGGGTTGGAGCCCCCGCCGTCCTCTGCTCCGAAAAGCACCGTTTCCCTTTTCTGGGTGACCACACGCCATGCACAGGGAATTTCCATCTCAGCCTGCGGAGCCTCTGATTCACCCAGGCCCCTTATGCATTTAACTCCTTCCGGGTCCAGGCCTGTCTACTCCTTGCCCCTCGCGCTTGCCCAGGGACCCCTAGCTTCAGACTAGCCTGGAATCCCACAGCCTGGAAATCAAGTCAGCGCCTCACTCACCGGCCCCCTCAGCACCCTCCCACTCACGCACCGGGCACAGAGGCCCCTGTCCTGCTGGCTCCCAGCACACACGCTGGGGCAGCTTTGGGCTGAGAGCACAGACTGTGGAGTAAGATAAGCCTGGTCCGACCCTGATTCTGGCTCTTTCTGCTTTCCGTCCTGAAGCGGTATAAGGGTTGGCTCTGAGGCCCATTTCTCATCTATTAAAATCGATCCCTGTGCCGGCGCTTTGTTGTAAATGTCTAGCGCACTGGCCCATGACAGGAGCTTGGTATTGATTAGCCTCTTCCTACCACAGCATCCCTACTCCAGACCTGGGGCTCCTCAGTCTTCTCCCGAGAGCTGGTTGCTCAGGCAGGGAGGAGCAGAGAAGGGCAGGCAGGGCAAAGGAGGGCGAGAGGCTGCTCTCTCAAGGCTCTCGTCCGACAGCTTCTTGGCTCCTCACATTGCTCAGCTTTTCCAAGGAGTCTTTGGAAGGCCAGGGGGCGGGAGCTTCCAAGGAACTGAGGGCCGCAGAGATCCTGAGCCCTTGGAGACAGGGCCGAGCCTTCCTCCTCCAGAGGGAGGCTGGGTGTGCGCATCAGATAGAAACATATCCAGTGTGGTCTCTAATTCTCTTAGCCCCCTGGGGTGTATCCTGCTGTTGCCCCCATTTTACAGATGACAATACCGAGGCTCTGAGAAGTGACTTGTCCCCAGCCACGCGGCAAACACAGGGCAGGGATAGGATTTGAAATCAAGGTCTCTAGAGCCATACTCTAACCTCCACGAGGGTCACTCAGCATTGTGGAGGCCAGTGAGGGAAGCGCGCACTAATTGAAAGCCTACTGTATACAAGGGAGAGGCTCACACAGATTGTCTCTTTCTGCCCTCTGGACCATGCTGCAGCTGAGTCTTGTTGGCACCTCTACAGAATCGAGGCCTCTGAGCTTCGGGGAGGGGAAGGGGCTACACAGTCAGTGGTAGGGAAGGATCCAGGGGTGCCTAGATAGGAGAGGATGGTGTCGGGGGCTCCACAGAAGAGGGGGGGGCCTTGCAGAGTGGGGGGGAGTGGCTCCTGTCCTCACTGAGCGAGCAGGGCGGGTGCTGCCCGTGGTGAGCAGGAGGAAGTCGCTGTGGGTGGCGGTGGGTTTGAGGTGCCGGAGGCTGAGTGATGTGGCCAGGAGGTGAGCTCCCCGTCTGAAAGGCCTGGTCAACAGGAGACAAGGGTGTGGAGGGGGGTTGTGGGGGGAGAGCTGAGATTCAGGGCATGGGAGATTGGGCCACTCTGAAGATGTCTGCTGCTTAGCCCCTGGGGCCAGGGACCCGGTGGGAGTGTGGGAGGGAGTGGGGAGGTGGGCAGGAGCTGGTGCAGAGTGCCAGGAGAGACTCAGCAGGGCGGGGGGAAAGATGGAGGTGTGACCTGGGAAGGGAGCGTCTTAGCCTGGACAAGGGGAGCCCTCAAAAGATGGAGGAGAAAAAAAAAAAGATGGAGGAGGCCTTCGAGTGTAAAAGGGGGTGGGACTGTGAGCAAAGGCCGTGGGAGATTGAGAAAGAGGTTCTGGGAATGTTGAGTAGTGTCTTTGGGCTGGAGGTGGGGGCAGGGCTGGTCCACTTGGGGTGGGGGAGGGTGGGAAAGGCTGGCCAGGGTGTTGGAGGGGGGCGGCGGACTCCGGCACAGGACTCAGAGCTTTGGACTTCAGCCTGTGAACAAGCCAGAGCTAAGGAGCACTTTTAGGTAGGAAAGCACCCACAGGAGAAACTCGAGATGGAGGCAGCCGCGGAAGCACATGCCCCAGGGCCACCCGCACACGCCCCCTGGGCCAGCTGTGTGTCCTTGGGCAGCCCCCTTGCCAGCTGAACCCCGTGACCCTTGTCTGTAAAACGGTACTGGTACTAGATTCACAGGGTCATGGGAGGTGGGGCGAGTTAGTGCCGGGCGATGAGGGCCTCAGCCAGTGGTGCTGGTCTGCTTGGTCCCGGCCCCTGGCACTTCATGGGCACCTGCCCTGGGTACCACCCGGGTCTCCAGTAGACCTGGTTTAAGCCTCGCCTGTCTCTCGATTGGCTGAGTCATGGACCCCCTTCTGAGCCTCAGTTTCCTCCACTGTCCCAGGGGGGATGATAAGAGCCCCAACTTCAGATCTGAAAGAGAAAGTGAACTTTGCGGTGGTGCTCCTATTCTCCCGGAGTCAGGACCGTATTCCACACGATGCGCAATGTTCCTCAGCGTCCGCCACCCCCTCCCACCCTGGCTCTGCTCACACTGGCCCCTTGCTGGTCCCCCCGCCTGGAGCTCTTCTCCCAGGTGTCTGCTTGGCTGGTTCGTCCATTTGTTCCCAGGGGTGGTTCAGTGACCCCATGCTCCATTTCTCCACGAGGCCTGCCCTGCTCCCCTTCACACTGCAAATGCGCCCCCCTCCCCCGCACTGCTGCAGCCCTAAACTGGGCAATCCCCTTTCCTATTGCGCTTGCCTCCTCCTCCCTGCTCCGTGTGTCCCCTGCACCCCCACCAACCCCGCCTGCTCCAGAATCAGCCCCCGGAGGACAGGGGCCTTTGCCTGTCTGGTCGCCTGACCCTTGGAGGCCCTGAGCAAATATTTGTAAGATGTCCTAACACACTCCAGAGCCAGCCCGGCGCTCGGACCGGAGCTCAGAGCTTGGAGGGGCCCAGGGAGCCCTCCCAGTGTCTCAACCATGAGAGGAAGTTGCAAGACGGCCATTTCTGTACACGGGCTCAGCTCTTTCTGGTCACCTTTCCCAGCTCGCTGTGCGAGGCCTGAGTCCTCCCATGCGCCCCGTCGCGTCCCGTCGGGACCAGTCGCTCGCAAGGGTGGAGGGCGTCTGGAGCTCTTTGGGGCTGAGGTTGAGGGGCCTGCGAGAGAAGGGGCCACGACACTCCCCCATGTGCGCTCAGCGTCGAGGACGTGGGCCCCGTGTTTCCTGTTGCCTGCCTGCCTTGTGATTGCAATAGCACCCAGCCTACCCCAGCAGTCGCCCAGCCCAGTGCAGGCAAAGGCCACCCAGCGCCCCACCACCCAGGCCTGCCTGACCGCCTGGCCCTCTCTGCAGGGCCCAGCCCTGCATGGCCGCCCGCTTGTCCAGCGAGGGTGGGAACAGCAATCTCACTGGCTGCTGGTGGGAGGATAAGTGGGGGGAACCTTCACTCGAGACAATGCGACAGTATCTCTACATGCGTCTCGTTGTTTAATCGCTCAGTCGTGTCCGGCTCTTTTGAGAACCCCGTGGACTGTAGCCTGCCAGGCTCCTCTGTCCATGGGATTTCCCAGGCAAGAATACTGGAGTGGGTTGCCCCTTCCTCCTCCCGGGGATCTTCCCAACTCAGGGATCAAACCTGTGTCTCCTGCATTGGCAGGCAGATTCTTTACTGCTAAGCCACCTGGGAAGCCCATGTTTATCTACCTATTTACTTAAGAGTTAAAAATGCATGCAGCACACAGGCTAAAACTAATAAAATGTTATATACATCACTTATATATCAACTGAAAAAAAATGTCTCTTTTGACTTCAAAAGAGGTAAGTCAAAAATTTCTGTGTACTTCAATAAAAAAAATAAAAATGAAAATTTAAAAATTAAAGAACTATCTGGGCACCTGCATTGATAGCATCTAAATAACTCTCTGGTCTCTTTTCCAATGAGTTAAGATGGAAAGCTGTGGCGTTTTCAATATTACTTACAATTGAAGGAGTTTTTGTTTCTATTTTAGGTAATTCCTGATACTATTTATTAGTGTCTGCAGGGAGGTGCACAAAGGTTTTTGACTCAAGCCTGTACTTGGTTGTGGTGATTTTCTTGGCACTGTCAAGTCTCTTAACTGTCAAGATTAGACTTGGAAAATTAAATACAGAGAAAGACTTTGTAACATTGTAGTGTCTCTCCCTTTGAGCATGTGCTTCTGCAGAAGCAGGCCTTTCTCCTACATGGTTTTCGTGTAAGGCAGAAACATGGGTTTTGTTCTTTACAGATGAAGGGTGTTTTTAGAAACAAGCAGAGGCAAAGGCGTGAGGACTGCCGCCTGGAGCCAGCACTGCAATCCCGCCAGTCCTGGAAATGAACTTTCACTCACATCGTCCCCCAACTATTCCAGGAGACACTCCTCTCTAGCTTTCCTGCAAAAAAAAAAAAAGCACTACTCTTTGACCCAGTATTTCAACTTTGGGGCATTTATCCTAGACGTATACTTGCGTGTGCGTAAATGAGCAAATTTTGCCTATTGCAGTATTATTTGTAATAGCAGAAGACTGGAAATGACCTGAATATCCATCAGTAAGAGACTGGTTAAATAGCTTTTTGCAACAATGGAAGGCTATACGCAATGAAAATGGACAGCAGCTACGTGCAACAAGAATGTTTACACCATGATTCTCTTCATATAAAGATTAAAACCTGTTAAGGTAAAAACTGTATTGTTAGAGATGTTTACTTGAGTGGGAAAGCTGTAAAGAAAACAGGGAAATCATTACTGGAAAAGTTAGGATAGTCTTCCTTCTAGAGAGAGGCAGGACATTTGGGGGAAGCTTCTGGAGTGCTGACAGTGTTTTATTTCTTGACCTGGATGGTGGTTACATACGTGTGCGCTTTATAATTATCTTTTAAATTGTACGTAAATGTTTCCTGCAGTGTTTTGAATGAATGAGGTCTCTCAGGATGTGAATCTACCACAGTTTACCCAAACAGTAGAATACTATATAGTCATTAAAAAGAACAAGACGGCTCTATATGCGTGGGCATGGGCATGGATTTAGTGGGGAAAAGCAACCAAAGTATGGTGTGTTTGGTGTGCTACTTGCTGTGTGAAATTAAAAAAAGAGTTTATCTGCCTCTGTGCTTCTGTCTGCTAGACTTCCTCCAGAAAAAATATCCAAGAATCAGGTAACAGGGAACAGAACCATTTCCCCTTTTGTTATCTTTTGAATTTCATACCACGTGTATCTTTACCTATTCAAACATTAACGTAATTTAAAAAACTGTTTCAGGGATTTCCCTGGTGGTCCAGTGGTTAAAAGTCTGCCTTCCAATGCAGGGGACACAAGTTCAATCCCTGGCTGGGGAGCTGAGATCCTGCATGATGCCGTGGGGCCTCTGAGCCCATACAGCACAATTAGAGAGTCCACATGCCTCAGCAGAGACCCAGCACAGCCAAAAATAAATAACAAATAAAAAGATAAAAATAAAAAACAGTTTCGCCTCTCACTCCTTGGAGCACCTAAGTGTTTTGTTTTGTTTTTTTAATCTCAAACCAATTTCTTGCCCACAAAAACTCGAGCTGTGGGGTCAACAAGACGCTCCTGGTGACCTCCAGCAAACTGCGGACTCTCTCTGGTCCCTTTTCCTCTGCTGAGGAAGACGGAGGCGGGCTCCTCAGGGCCTGCAGCCTTCCAGAACCCACGGCGCTGTCCCCTCTCGCCCTCCTCTGTGTCCCCCCAAAGCCTCCCCGCTCTTTCTCGCCTCACTCCGCTCTACCGCCTTCTGTGACTCTTTCTCCTATGTTTTTGCCTTTCTCTTCCTCCCCAATTCTGACTGCCTTGGCCCCTGTGTCCCCCCGACCCCCCGGTCTGTTCCACACTTGGCTCCTCTTCCTTCTGCCTCCTTCCCCTGCCCTGGGATCCGGCCCTTCTGAGAGCCCCAGAAAGCAGGTCCAGGCCCCAGCTCCCCACTCACAAGCTGTGTGACCCTGGGCGAGTCATCAACCTCTTGGGCCTCAGGATAACAGATGATTGTCCCCATTCCATGAGATCACAAGGGTGGAGGCACTCAGCCCAGTGCTGGACATGCAGAAAATAACTATCTCCGCCTCACCCCTTTGAAGGAGTTGCTAGCTCCTGGGGTTGTGGATGATCAGCCCGTTCCTGCTCTGCTTGGAATTGCTTAGAAGCTGGGTCCTGCTATTCCTAAGGCTTCAGACTTCAGCAGGTCCCTTGGAATCCGAGCCTTGGGCAGAGGTTTCTGGTGCACTTAGGGAGGACGGGCATTGGGAGGAAGGATGGGGAGGACTTGATGACATGGGAATGGATACAGGATGCTCAAGCTGCACAGAAAGTAGGAATCAGTTCAGCCCGTTTCCCGAGATTTGGGACCCTGGGGCTTTTCTTACCCTGGGCTTGGCCAGACTTGGAACATCGGAGTCTCTTACTTCTCTGTGGCCCTTTGAGACTTAGGGCTCAGGAGGACAGAGCCGGCCTGGTCTGCTGTCTGCACTCATGGAGGAGAGCGACGCACTCCCTCCTGGTGTGTGTGTATGCTCAGTCGTTCAGTCGTGTCCGACCCTTTGTGACCCCACGACCCCTGTAGCCCGCCAGGCTCCTCTATCCATGGGATTTCCCAGGCAAGAATACTGGAACACATCAAGCAGGACGTGGCTCTCGTGCAGTAGAGCCCACCCTCACAGCCATGCAGTCAGTGGGGACGAGGCCTTCTTGATGAGAAAGTGGGGTCAGGGATGGCACAGATGCCAAGTCAGCCCACCTCTCCCCTCTTCTTGGGGAGGGGCCTTGGTCAGGTTCCTAGGGCGTCCTGAGGACCAGTGACCTGAACTCCTTGGAGAGTCCCAAAGGTGGAGGCAAAAAATCAGTGAAGATGTAGGTGGGTTGGGTCTAATGGTGAATCCAGGCCTGCGAATCCCTGGCTTTTGCTGCAAGTGAAGAAGCACTCGGGTATCTGGGGTTCCACTGACAGGGAGGACGCAGTGTTAGTGCGAATGGGACTTAGAGCAAAGGGTAAGACTACACAGGAGAGGAAAGTGAGCTCTCAGTGAGTTGGAGAAGTGGGCTTACCAGAGACCAAAGATTTAAAAATTACCTCTATTCTTCCTTCTGCCCTGCAGACTAGACCAGGAACTCCCTGAAGCAGGAGTCTTGTCCAGCACCTTTCTCTTTCCCCAGGACTGAGCATAAGCCCTGTGTGTGTTAGCCAGTCAGTCGTGTCTGACTCTTTGCAACCCCATGGACTGTAGCCTGCCACTCGCCGGTGTCCATGGGATTTCCCAGGCAAGAGTGCTGGAGTGGGTTGCCATTTCCTTCTCCAGGGGATCTTCCCAACCCAGGGACTGAACCCAGGTCTCCCACATTGCAGGTAGACGCTTTACCATCTGAGCCATATCGTATGGGCATGAAGCCTAGAACTCAACTGATATGGTAGAATGCATAAATGGATGGATGGCTAGATGAATGAATGGACCAATGAATGATCAGACTGACACTGGACATGCAATGGATACACAGATGGAAATGTGGATGAGTAAGAAGTGGATGGGCTGATAAATGAACGTATAGATGGCTCAGTGGATGAGAAGATAAACAAATGGGTGGATGGATAATAGACTAACAGATTAATGGATGAATGAAGAGCTGGATTAAACCAAAAGACAAATGTATGGCTGGCTTGATGGGTGAATAGATGGATTGACAAAACAGATAAGTAAATGGATGGGAAAATAGATGAATGGATGGACAGACAAAGTTTGTAAACTAGGAAGACTCGATTGACAGTCAGGCATTGGTAAGGGGTGGGGAAACTGAGAAATCTGGGCTGGGAACAGAGATGTGGAAGGCATGGTGATCCTTAGGAAGCTGGGAGGGGAGGGTGTAAGAATCCTTCTGGTGGAAATGAAGCTGGTGGAACGAAAGAGAAACCAGCACCATGCTGAAGACCAGGCCCCAGGGCCCAGCCCCAGGCTGGGTAAGACTGAGGGGTTGGGGGCCTAGGGGCCCAGGAAGAGCCAGGCCTGGCAGTTAGCCGGACCAGAGCCCTCGGCTAGCCAGGCTGACCCCAGAGCATGGAGGCCCCAAGAGGACACCCTTACCAGCTCTGATCCCCCAAGGAAGTGACTGTTGGCCACGTGGGGGGTCTCAAAAGTAGTAGGCATCTGCGGGGTTTGGGGTGAAAGAGCCTCCGCAGACCCCGGGGGGCAGCAAGGCCCTCCTCGTGGTGGTGCAGCCAGCCTTCCGCCCTCCCATTCTCCCGCCCCACCCCAGGCCTCAAGGCCGCCCCTCACAGTCCCAGCTTCCTCTGGGCAGGGGGCCTGGCCCCCTCAGCCTCCCAGGCCAGCCCCTGGAGCACCACCTGCCCCAGCCGGCCAGAGACTTCCTGTAGCGCAAGAGATTTATGCAAACGGGCTGGGGTGGTGATGTCACCCCAAGGGGACTATCTCCCAGCGGCAGGCCTTCGATAAAATCAGGAACTTGCGCTGGCCCTGCAATGTCAAGGGAGGGGGCTCACCCAGGGCTCCTGTAGCTCAAGGGGCAGGCCTGAGCCCTGCACCCGCCCCGAAGCGGTCCAGCCCCCCCGCCAACACCCCCCGACGGGGCGCCCCATCCCCAGGGGCTCCGCACTGGCCCCCACCGAGGCAGGGGACCTGACCGGCTCGGAGCTCGGCTGGATGTTACAGGCGTGCAAAATGGAAGGGTTTCCCCTCGTCCCCCCTGTGAGTATCGGGACTCCTCCACCAGCCCAGCCCGCGGCCCTCGGACGCCCGCCACCTGCCCGCCAGCCCGCCGCCTGCCTTCCCCTATCAGTGGGAAGTTGGTGTTTCCTCCCTGGAGCCCCAGGGCCTGAGACCCAAGCAAGAGGGCCATCGGCCTCCTTGGAGCAAGCACGCCCCGGCGGGCTGAGGGCCGGGCCCACGGTGGGGCTGTAATCGATGGGGCCTGAACGGTTATTTATAGATGGGGCTTGGGTGGCAGCCGGGGTTCCAAGGGCCTGGTGGGGGGGCTGGGCTGAGGGTGGCGAGGGCAGCGGGGAGCTGGTGGTGGAGGAGCTAGGAACGCTGGTGTGGAGGGAAGCCGGTCCCTGGGACGGTGAAGGGCTGGAGGGCAGGAGGCAAGAGGCTGGAGGTCTCGGGCCCTGGACTGGGTGCCCTGGAGACCAAGGCTGCCTTAAACCTGGGTCCCCGCCACCAGGCGCAGAGGACGTGCCTGTTGACCCGAGAGGTCTGGGCCTTGGGCCCTGAGTGGTGGAGGCAGAGGCAGGGGCCGGGACAGCAAGGGGAGCAGAGACTGGCCAGGCAGCTGGGGCTGGGACTGCGGAGAGGAGGGCAGCGTCTTCCTGGGGCTGAGATTGGGGCTGGGGGAGGACCTCGTCCAAGGAGAGACGGGAGTGAGGGCAGCGGCTGAGGCCGGAGGTGAAGAAGCGGGCGTCCCAGGGGACCCCAGGGACGGCAGGGCGGCCGTCTGGGGCACAGCCCCTCCGCTCCCGCCCTCAGTGACAGTTGCAGCCTCTGGCAGGTGTCACACCACCGGTCCCCTCTGAGAGGACCCCTCTCCCTTTCCTCACCCCCTTCCCCACTCAGCTGGGGACGGGGAGCCCTGGGGGTAACTGGGAAGGGCTTGGCCGGGCCTGCCCATCTGACTCAGCTTTCCCGGCCTGGAGGCAGCTCCCTTCCCCCTACCCCCGGCCACCCCACCCCAGGCAGGCCCCAGAGCCCCAGGGAGGCACCCCAGCTTGACACCCTTCTGTAGGGCTGTGCTGTTTGCAGACCCAGCGCCAGGCTCCACGCAGGGCCTCCACAGATGGGACAAGCCAGCCAGCCTCTGACCTGGCCCTGGCACCCCCACCCCCACCTGGCACCTAGAAGATGGGGGGGGACAGGCAGGGGGTGACAGGGGGGTGGTCCCAGGAGGAGCCCACTCTGCCTCAAGACAGTCAGAGGCCCCGGGGCCCGGCCACCCTGTCTCTGACCCTTGACCTCTCAATCCCTGAACCCCAGCTAGAGCTGAGCGGGAGACATGTCCTCCTGGGCTCCACGCAAGCCCCTGAGCCCCCTGGCCCAGTCCAGGTGTGACGCGGAGTGGGTCCTGGGAGGGTGGGCTCCCAAGGCAGCTCTGGCCCCCAAATCAAGCCCTGAGGGCCGGGGTGGCAGTTGTGCAATCCCTGGGCACACGAGCGGGGGTGGGGAGAGGCCTGGTGACTGTTGGGAAGCCTCTGGGTGCATGTCCCAGTGCCTGGCCAGGGAGTGGGGTTGAGGGGAGAGGGATGGGGAGACGGAGGGAGGGGGACCAGGGAGTGTCCCCGGAGGAAAGGAGAGGAGGGAGAGGCCCCCAAAGCCATGGCCCCAGCGTTGCGCAGGGTGAGCCCTATAAAGCCCATCGGCGTGAACAGCCAGCGTGGGGGTGGGGGCCCTGAGCCGGCCTGGGACCTGGACATCGGGCAGCCAGAGAGCCTGGGGGCCTGGGGGGCTACGGCAGGAGGACAAGCCTGTGTGCAGGCGATGGGCGTGCAGGAACATGAGTGACCGAGCAAGGACACGGGCGTGAGTGTGTGTGTCAGTGCGCTTGGAGGCAAGGGGTTGGATTCGCGTGTCAACCCCAGGGACTCTGCGAGCGCCTACAGGCGGGTGTGTACTGGCATGTGTGCCCGGGGTGAGTGTGAGGGCTGTGAGTGGATGTGTGTGTGGGGGGTGGTGTAGGCATGTCAGTGTGACCGTGAGCGGGTGAGTGTATGAGGCTGGGACCTGGGCATTCAGTGGAGCGTGAGTGTAAGGTGGCCAGGGGAGCCACTGGGCTGTCCCCTCAGACCTGTCTTCTTTTGACCTCTGACCCCCAGGGTCTCTGTCATCCCCTTTCTGCCGGAGCCGAGGCCCTTGCATCCCTGGGTCCCCCGCTTGCGCTCTGCGTGGCCTCTCCCAGCTGCAAGCAGAGCGAGGGCTGTAGGCCTGATAAAGAGGCTCAGTGTGGACCCAACATCCTGGGGGGGGTCCTGCCAACCTGGCTGGGGTCTCCCCGCCGCACTCCGAGTTCTGACCCCCTCCTCTCTCAGCAGCCATCGGAAGACCTAGTTCCCTATGACACGGATCTCTACCAACGCCAAACACACGAATATTACCCCTATCTCAGCAGTGATGGAGAAAGCCACAGCGGTGAGTAGCGGGCCCCGCCCTGCCCTGACTTCCCCAGCCTGGCCTGGCCCCAGCGTCGCTGCGTTCTGGGGGAGGGAAAAGCATACCCTTCCTGAGGCTTCTTTGGAATCCCGAGGATCGGATCCAGTTAGCTCTCAGGGACATGAATTCCCTACCCTAAATCCCCATGCTCCTGCTCCCCACCAATATCCCACACCCCCAGCGCACATTTCTGGAGCAGCCTTGGTGTGCAGGCATGGTGAGCTTCTTCCCTGTTTTATCTTCTCATCCAATCCTTTTGGCCTGTTTACACCTGACGAAACAGGCGGAGAGGCTACGGGACTTGTACAAGGAGGTGCAACTGGTCGCTGCGACCCAGCTCTGTCTGCTCCAGGTCCAGTGCTCTCTCATTTTTTTTTGGCTTCCTTAGTCGCTCATTCATGTCCAACTCTTTGCGGCCCCACGGAACTGTAGTCTGCTGTGCTCCTCTGTTCTGGGGATTCTCTAGGCAAAAATACTGGAGTGGGTTGCCATTTCCTCCTCCAGGGGATCTTCCCGACCCAGGGATTGAACCCTGGGTCTTCTCCTCCCCCAACCCCCCCTCTCCCTCTCCATTCTTGTCACCGCCCGTGACCCTGAACTCCATTGGTGCAGCCCCAGGCTCTGCTGTGTGTGACTAACAGCGTCTGTCTATTGACATTGGGGCTGGATAGGTCCATGCTGCGAGGTCTGTCTTGCGCCTTGTCAGCATTCCTGCCAATCATGACAACCAAAAATGTCTCCAGAGCTGCCAAATGTCCCCTGGCGGTGGGGGCGGCGGGGCAGAACCGCTCCCACTTGAGAGCTGTTCATTCAGCAGGGCTGAAACCCTGTCTGCTGGTGGGGGCGCGGGGCGGTGAGGATGGGGCCTGGGCCAGGGCTTTTTTCTATCTGGGTCTAACTTCCCCCCACCCCAAAGCCCAGGTCAATCCTGAAGCAAATTCAGGGGAAGGGAGAGAGACCTTCAGTGTCTGGGACCGCTAAGAGAGATCACTGGTGGTAGATCTCGGTGTATTGATGGAATATCTCTGAACCAAAGGCGAGGTGGCCTGGTTACTGGGTCTTCACTGAGGGATTCTTCAGGGGGTCTGGAGGCCTAGGCAAGCCAGACAGCGGGGTGTCTGCAACCCCACAGGGACAGGCATGCTCTGCCTCAGCCAAGGAAGGTTTCACCCGAGGGCCTCATCTGGGGGCCGCTCACACCTGGGGCTTCATTCTGCTGGCACACCTCTGGCAGTTTAAGCCTGATGTCTGTACCTAGAGATGCCATATGTGGCGAGTCCTTATTTAGGGCCCTCACATCCAGATGGCAAAGCCTGCAAACAGTTTTGCATGGAACTCACACCTGACATCCATTCTAAAGACTACAGCTGGAAACCGTATCTTGGGAGTAAGGGGTGGACATCCTTTGAGGCCATATCTGGGAACACACAAACTCCTTTCAGAACTTGAGGACTAGAAAGACTTTAAAAACATCCTTCCCCCCGCCCCACCCCCATACTTTTAAATTTTATACTTCTACAAGAAATGCACCCTTTCTGGGGAAAATCCAGAGATGGTTTAGAGAGTCTCCCTTCTCCAGCTCTACCTCCAGCTCCCACTGCCAGGGTCGGGGGCTGACTCTCCCTGACTCCACACCAGCCCTACACCTGCTTCTGCCCAGAGTCTGGGACCTAAGCAGGTCCCTGCTTGAGGACTGGCGCCCCCTGGTGGCTCCAGGCAGCAGGTCCGCTCAGGTCCTTGCAAACGCAGGGAGGCCTCTGACCCCTTTTAGCTAGTGTCAGGGATCGTTTCTCCCCTGGCCTGACCCCTTCTCAGTCTCCCTGGGTCTGGGTGCCTTTCCTTTGGGTCTACTGAAGCTGCATTCTCCCTTCCTATAATACAGGGATGCTATTTATATACTCTAGAAACCAGGTAGGCCTGGGGCTGGCTCATGGAGTGAGCACTGTAGAGAAAGCCAGCAGGTCGACAGGGAGTGGAGAAGCACAGAAGGTTCTGTGACATCAACAGGCTCATCTCCCGATGACCCAGCAGACATTCACCCAGCCGTCCGCTCCCTGCCATCCGCCCAGCTCCCCCTCAGCCACCTGTCCTTCCAATGCTTGCTGTCCAGTCCACTTGTCCACTCATCCCCCTCTTGTCCATCTGCCAAATAGCCCCTGATTACATGCTGTGGACCTGACCCTGTTCTAGGTGCTGGATTTGCCACAAGGAGCAGGCCGGGCAAGGCCACTGCCCTCGTGGAGCTTACAGTCCAGTGAGGGAGAGAGACGGGGAACAGCTGAATTAGCAGACATGCTCTAAAGACGTCCTGTAGAAAGCAGAGTACCGTGAGTCAGGCTCTGCCATCTGCATGTGAGGGCCCTAAAGAAGGACTTGCCACAGATGGCATCTCTGGGTACAGATGTCAGGTTTAAGCTGCCAGGGGTATGCCCGCAGAACAGAGCTCCAGGGGTGAACGGCCCCCGGGTGAGGCCCTCGGGTGGAAATCTGAGTGCCCTGAAGGCACATGAATGCACAGACAGGGAGGCACAAGTGTTCTAGGAGTGGGAACAGCAGGTGCAAGAGCAGGAGGGACCTGGGTGGGGACCAGGGTGGGCAGGGAGCACGGGAAGCAGAAAGGACGGGAAGGGAGGCCGGTCTGCAGGGTAGCACCGCACAGGCCCGAGGACTGCAGCGGGAGCTTGTCGTGGTTCCCACGCCTAACGGGAAGCCACTGGAGGGGCCGAGGAAAGAAATGACACGATCTGAGTAACCTTGTGTGTGTGTGTGTGTGTGTGTGTCTGGTAAATATCCAGAGAAATTATAGATGTTTAATTTTAATTATTCAAACAAGAAATACCCGTTGCAAACAATTTTAAAATACAGCAGCGTATGAAGGAAAATATTATTACCTGCTTCTCATTCTCACCCCGCACCGATAGCCATCTTGGTCAATTCTAGCAGATACTTATTTGAGGTGTATAATCCTGCATGTTTGTAAGTGTATACATCCACACATATCCTATCCATTCAGAAATGAACTGCAGTATCATGCTGTTCTGCAATCTGCTACTTTTTACATAAATTTATCAGAGTTGTTTCCCTATGGCCTATCCAGCACATCAGAGATAGTTAAAAGCTATTTTTCCAGTCTTTCTATTACAGGGCAATGGAAGTATATACATGAAAGTTTGAAATAGAGACTTAGAACAGCATTTATTTATTAATTCACAAACATTTATTGAGGACTTTCTATATGCCAGGTGGAGATGAATCTAGCTTGATTTTTTACTTAGAGAAATCTATTGTACTATGAAAGATGAGTATTTGACTTTCTAGTTATTTATAGCACACACACATACTTCTTCACACATACCAAAATAGTTACAGTAACTTTTCCCCTTTTTTTCATTTTATTGCTGTTATGATATACAACATAAGTGTATGAGTTTAAGGTGTAACAGCTAATGACTTCACACACCTATACGTTGGGAAATGATTACCACATAAGTTTAGTTAATATCTGTCTCCTCATACAGTTACAAAAAGTTTTTCCCCTTGTGATGAGAATTTTCAGGAGCTACTCTTAGCTTTCGAAGTTACCATATAGCAGTTATCCCTAGTCATTCTGTGCCTGGCATCCCCAGGACTTATTTATCTCACAGCTGAAAGTTTGCACTTTAGACCGCCGGCACCCAATCTCCCCCATCTCTCACTACTTCTGGCAAACACAAGTCTGACCTCCTTTTCTGAATTGTTTTTTTTTTTTTTTTTAAAGATTCCACATATAAGTGAGATCATCTTCCTCTGTATTCTATTTTTAATAATTTTTTTTCACTTTTTGGCCATGTCCCACCTGTGGGGGCTTCCCTGGTGGCTCAGAGGGTAAAGAATCTGTCTGCAATGTGGTAGACCTGGGTTGGATCCCTGGGTCAGGAACATCCCCTGGAGAAGGGAATGGCTACCCAGTCCAGTATTCTTGCCTGGAGAATTCCATGGACAGAGGAGCCTGGTGGGCTACCTTCCATGGGGTCACAAAGAGTCGGATACGGCCTAACAACTAACACTCAACATTCACGTCATGCGGGCTTTTAGTGCCCTGATCAGGAATCCAAGCCTGGTCCCCTACATTGGGAGCATGAAGTCCTACCCACTAGACCACCGGGGAAGTCCCTTTGTCTGTGTTCTAAGTTTGTTAAATTGACGTCTGAATTTTCCATGGTTTGGACCATGTGAACATGGCCCACAGCTGAGCCACGCTGCGTGCTTTGATTACCTGTACGTTCTCATCGCTGTGTGTGAGGGCTGAGCAGCAGTAACAGAGGCCCCCACCCCGCAGCCAGGCTGCCGGGAGTCACGCCCCATCTCCCCATTATCGGGTGGGGTGACCACAGGGAAGATGTCTCACCCCTCTGGGCCTCAGCTTCTCACTCATGAGACCTACTTCACAGGACTGCCCTAAGGATGGAGTGAGCTACTCCATATAAGAGGCTTAGAAAGTGAAAATTATGTAAGGATCTGTTACTCATAGCATTATGCTCTCCTAAGAGAGGATGTCTGGGAGGTAAGGTTTTATTGCTGTTTGTGTCACCTGCTGTCTTTCTGGTCTCACCTGATTAACAGTAGTTTGGCTGTGTATAGAAGTCTAAGTTGAAAAAAAAATTTTTTTTCTCATTGAAACTGAAAGCATTTCTCTACTGTCTTCAGGTTACTACAGTTTTTCTTAGGAAATCTGATGTCATTCCATATCCTCTTTTTTGAATGTAACCATTTTGGGGTTTTGTTTAATTTTTTTCCTGTTTAGTTTTGTTTTATCTCTCTGGAAGTTTTTAGTGTCTTCTCCCAATACCTAGTGGTTCCACTGAATAAGTTTGTTTTTTTTTAAATCACTCTAATTTCTGGGTGGAGAATAGCTGGAGAGGAGGCAAGAGTAGGAACAGGGGTAAGCCCAGGAGGAAACCACTGGAATAATCCAGACACGAGATGATGGTGACTTGGCCAAGGGTGGTGGCGAGACAGACAAAAAAGAGCAGACGGATTCAGGATAGATTCTCAAGGTAGGGCTCATAGAACTTGCTGTTTATCATTTTTAAGTTGTGATTAAAATGTATACAGTATAACATGTACTATCTTAACCATCTGCACATGTATAGTTCGGCGGCTCAAGGACATGTTGCTGCGCTACCATCCCCCACCATCCAGCTCCAGAACGCTGTTCATCTTGCGAAACTGGCATTCTGGACCAATTAAACGGTGCCTCCCATTGCCCCCTCCCCTCAGCCCCCGGCAACCACCATTCTACTTTCCATTCCTATGACTTTGACGGCACTAAGTACCTCATCTTAGTGGAATCATGCAGTATTTCTCTTTTCGTGACTGGCTTCTTTTATTTAACATATAAAACCTGCAGATTCATCCGTGTTGCAGTGTACATCAGAATTCCTTCCTTTTTGAAGCTGAGTAATATTCCGTTGTGTGGATATACTACATTCTGTTTTCCCATTCACCTGTTGATGGACACGTGGGTTGCTTCTGTCTTTTGGTTGCTGTGAATAACGCTGCTGTGAACATAGGTGTTAAAATACCTCTTTGAAGATCCTGCTTCCAGTTCTTTGAGACTATATGCCCAGAAGTAGAGTTGCTGGGTTGTAAGATAATTCTATTTTTAATTGTTTGAGGACCAAGCATGCTGTTTTTCCTTAGCGGTTGCACCATTGTACTCTCCTACCAACAGTGCACAAGGATTCCACTGCTCCACATCCTTGCCAAAATTCATAATTTTCTGCTTTTTTAACCACTAAAAAAATGAAGTGTAGTTAATTTACAATGTCATGTGTTCAGCAAAGTGACTCACTGATTATATATATGTATATATACATGTATATACGTATTGTTTTTTAGATTCTCTTTCATTCTGTTATTACAGGATAGTGAATGTAGTTCCCTGCACTATACAGTCAGCCCGGGTTGTTCTGTTTTTAGATAATAGCCATCCTAATGCTATTTGCAGTGGGATTGATGGAGGAAATAGAGTTCCAAAGTATGACCATTCTCTCCATCATTCCACCTGTCTATACACTTTTCATCTTTTCATCCCACAGATTCACAGTTTATTATTATTCACATACCACAGTTTATTCAGAGTCTTCTAATCATCCATTCATTTCATTCACCTTCTGAAGTGTCCTTCCTTCCCCTACCAAACCTTGCTTCCATCCCAGGGACATTGCCAGGTACTGTAGGATGAATAAAACATAGGCCCTGCCAGATTTATCTTTTTTAACAAAGGAAAGAACTAAAATCGTAATAATTAGGATACAGTGTAAGAAATAATAAGGATTGTGAGACCTGGAGCTCTCTGCTTGCTGGGACCTCAGTTTCCATGTTTGAATAATGTGCAGGAGGGCTGGGATTAAGGAGCCCTTGTCCAGTGGTCTGTGATTTCCTGCGAAGGTTTTTTTTCCTCATTCCTTGCTTTCTTAATTCCTCATTTTCCTTCTTAGTCTTGATCTTACTTCTCCTCTCCTGGTGAGAGCCATGGCTTCAGGCTGGGGTTTCTGCTTGAAGGAGATAAGGTCAACTGAATGACACTTAAGGCTTGCATTTTGTGTGTGTGGGGGGGGATTGTTTTGAATATCATTTTATTTTTGTCCTAGTGACATCTAGGTGTTAGTGACACAAAAAACTGAGTAGCAATAAGGATGTGTGGGTAGGACTTTGGTTCCAAACTGGAAGCTGGTTTAGAGGGTGGAAGTCAAAGATGTTGATGAATGGGTCATTGCTGGCTGGATGAATAAAGGTTCAGTGATGGATGGGTGGATAAATGGATGGATGGGTGGGTTAAATGATGGATGATGAATGAGTGAACGATGGATAGATGATATTTGGATGATGGATGGATGGATGGATGGATGGATAGATGGATGGATGGATAACAGATGGATGATGCTGGATGGTGGATGGATGATGGATAGAGGATGAATAATGAATGAGGGGTAAATGATGGTAGACAGACAGATGGATAGTAGCAGTCCGTAAATTCTGTCACCATGCGTCTTACTTAAAGCTTTCACTGGCTGTCTTGGTCCTCAGTGGAGGTATGGCATAGGGATAAGAGTTTAGTCCCTGGAGTCATACACAGGTGGGTTTGGATCCTGACTCTACCAATGACTATCTGTGGGCGAGGGACTTTATGTCTCTGAGTCATAGCTTCCTCATATGCAAAAGGAAGATCAGACCATAGTGGCCACTTTGTCAGAGCTATGGTGAGGACTGAGGGACATAATGTGGCTTAAGTACTTAGGACAGTGCCTGGTACATAAAAAACAGGTTAAAAGTAAGCTTCCACTGGTCATTTAACCAAATATTGACTGAAGCCTAGTACGTGTTGAATGCCCTACAGGTTCCAGAAGGGAAGGTCCAGAGCTCTCTCTGGATATGCGAATGACGCTATACTCTGTATTATAATTTTTCATATTTATTTATTGACTGCACCTGGTCTTAGGTGTGGCACACAGAACTTCGATCTTCATTGCTTCATGCCTGGTCTTTTTTTTTTTTTAATCCAATTGCGGCATGTGGGATCTTTTTTCTTTTTTTTCTTTTAGTTGCAGCGTTCAAAGTCTTAGCTGGAGCCTGTGAGATCTAGTTGCCTGACCAGGGATTGAACTCTGGCCCCTTGTATCGGAAGCGCAGAGTCTTAGCCACTGGACCACCAGGGCAGTCCTGACACTATGTCCTTCTGAGGATCGAAAGTCATACTGAGGGGACATAAGTGGCAGGAGAGTCTGATGACCTCTCAAAGTGACAAGCAGGGATTTAGCAAAGCATTCCTGGGCAGTCAAAGAGCCCAGAGTGCTGACCTTTGCCTAAGGATGGACTTGTGGCATGATGTTCCTTCAGACGACTCATCTCTGCCTACCAGTGTTTATTGTATAACTGCCGGAGCACTCAAAATCAAGGGTAGAGGAAAGGTTTCCGTTGGGCCTTTTGAAACCTTAATTGTAGCCCAAGAGTCTCTGTTGCAGGTTTCAGCGACCCTGGGGCAGGATTCCTGAGCCTCAGTGAGCAAACGAACCTCTGCAGGGTGCTGTGAAAGGCCAGACTCTCCCGTCTCCTTCCATCACTGCAGATCGCATGGGTCTCCGATGGGCCCCAAATCTGCAAGCTTTTCTGGCCCCCAAAGTGACTCGAATCGGGGGGTGCTGAGACCTGCTGTGGGAAGTGCTGGCCCTAAGCTGGGATCACCAGAACAAGCCCGTGGGTCTCACGTGGAGCTGGGACAGAGGTGGGGACCGAGAGAGAGAGAACTCAGAGCCCTCAAGCCAGAACTGAGTAGGGGGTACTTCCCTGGGGGTCAAGGGATTGAGACTCTGTGCTTCCAATGCAGGTGGCTCGGGTCTGATCCCTGGTAGGGGAACTAAGACCCCACATGCCACACGGCACGGCCAAAACCCGCCCCCTCCAAAAAAAAACCCAAAAAAGACCTGGAGTAGGTGTGGAGATTTGAGGGGGAGGATAAAGTATTCTATAAAGATCAGGAAGTTCCCCTGGAGAAGGGCATGGCAACCCACTCCAGTATTCTTGCCTGGAGAATCCCCGAAATGGAGGAGCCTGGCTGGCTACAGCCCATGGGGTGGCAAAGCGTCGGACACCACTGAAGGGGCTTGGCATGCATGCAGGGGCAGGATAAGGCATTCTATGAAGATCTGGGCACCTCGGCCTGGGCAGGAGAAGGCAAAATGGGAAGGGCCTGGAGTGAGGCTCCAGGGCAGATCTACAGCTGAAAGGAACCTGGATCCACTCAAGGACCCCAGAGCCCCAGAGAGCCAACTCTCTCTCAGCAAGGGGAGAATTTCTGGGTCTTATTAATGCAAGGCAAGATGAAAGTACAAAATAAGTGTCATTTTGTTTTGTTTTCCCTTCAGATTTGGATAATTTGGTGGAGGAGAGTCAGAGTTCTTAAGAAGCTAGGATTCATGCATTCACTCAGGAAATGCTTGTTCAGTGCTTACTGCATTGCAGTTCAGTCCAGTTCAGTCTTTCAGTCGTGTCCAACTCTTTGCAACCCCATGGACTGCAGCACACCTGGCCTCCCTGTCCATCCCCAACTCCTGGAGCTTACTCAAACTCATGTCCATTAAGTTGGTGATGCCATCCAACCATCTCATCCTCTGTCGTCCCTTCTCCTCCCACCTTCAATCTTTCCCAGCATCAGGGTCTTTTCAGATTAGTCAATTCTTCACATCAGGTGGCCAAAGTTATCGGAGTTTCAGCTTCAGCATCAGTCCTTCCAATGATTATTCAGGACTGATTTCCTTTAGGATGGACTGGTTGGATCTCCTTGCAGTCCACGGGACTCTCAAGAGTCTCCTCCAACACCACAGTTCAAAAGCATCAAGACACCTACTGCATCCAGGCACTGGGAATATGAAGGTGAAAAAAACCAGTCCTCTGCCCTTGGTGCAACCTTGGGGTCCCAACTTGAGCTTCTGGGAGAAAGAGACGGCCAGGATCCCTCAAACTACTTCTCTGGACCATGGACTAAGGTGGCAGAGAGCAGGGGAAGATGAGGAATTGATAAGTATTAAAGTATCCGCTATTTGCTCAGGTGCTGATTTAGGCTCTCTAAAGACAGCATTAAACATTCATAATAATTATCACTATAAGGATAACGGGTGTGTGTGTGTGCTCAGTCGCTCATGTGTCCGACTCTTTGCAACCCCATGGACTGTAACAAACCAGGTCCTCTGTCCATGGGATTCTCCAGGCAAGGATATTGGAGTAGGTTGCCATTTCCTTCCAAGGGATCTTCTCAACCCAGGGATTGAACCTGTGTTTCCTGCAACTCCTCCTACACAGGCAGATTCTTTACCACTGAGCCACCTGGGAAGCCTGGAATGATAATAGTTAACGTTTATTGAGTCTTACTTTGTGCCAGGTTCCATTCAAAGTGCCTTGCAAGCATTAGCTCATTTAATCCTCACAGCAAGGCTATGACGTGAGCTGGGTGTAGTTATTAACCCCATCTCACAGCGGAGGCAACAGGCATAGAGAAGCAGAACGACCTGCCCAGTGTCACTCAAGGGTGAGTGGCAGAGCCAGCATTCAAACCCAGCTCTGCCCCAATTAGTTCCCCTATGCCATGCAGCTTCACGGAAGTGGGAGTCTGGACTGTGGGTTCAAACAATTCCACATGTGAATCGGACCTCAGTAACCGCCCAGCTCGGTCTCTGACTTTTGCAGAATCAGAGGCTCAGGCAGATAAAATGTCTTGCTCAGGGTCACAAGGCAAAGCCACCACAGAGCAGGATTGGAAAATGAGTGAGTCTTCTGAGAGCCAGTGCAGAGCCAAGACAACACGTGTCATTTCTCACGGATGCGTGAGCAGCGATGTGTTTGTGAGAGAGAAAGAGAGGGGGGAGACAGACAGACACACAGAGACACGCACAGGCGTTGGTGACGGTCCCCCTGCAGGGCCCTGTGCCAGTCCCGGAGATGGTGGCCTGTCTTAGCATCCTGTACTCTCCCTCTCTGGGTGACACGAGAAAAATTCCTCTTGGCACTTTGTCACATCTTCTTTTGGACTCCAAGTTGTACCCAGGAAGTCCTCAGACGTGTGGTGGTTTTTGTTCCTGGAAAAGGTGCCCAGAGTAACCACGTTGAAGACCGGCTCTAGGCCCAGGCAGGGCTCCCAGTGGCATGGAGCTGTTCCCCAAACTCAAATCCACCCTACCGCAGACTCTGAAAGCACCCACCAGGGGCTTTCCAGGAAAGCCTCAGGTGCCATGGCGACTTCCCTGGGACTCAGGTGCAGCTCCCCAAGGACACGGCCTTGGAGGGGCTTGGCTGAGGAATGTCAGCCCTGTGACTCTGCAGTCACACCTCGGCCATGTGACGGGGCGGTGAGCTGTGACTACGGGCAGCCAGTCAGCTCAGGAACCTCTGCTGCGTCTGAAGGGGAGGAGAAGCGACTCCACACACTCCCGAGTGCGGCCTCTGGGGCTAGGGGGTTTTACAACTGTGAACTTGCATGGGTCCTCCTAGTTTCTAGCATTCCTATTTGACAGAGGGGTCAATGCCTGTGCCTGAGGCCACACAGAAAGGAAACGCCCGGATTCGGACTCTGGCTCAAAAGCCAGCATCCTCATGATGGGCGTGGGAGGCAGGGTAGATTGGTTGTTGAGAACAAAGGCTTTGCCTCCAATGTGGCCTTTGACCGGGGGTGGGTCATGTAGCCTCTCCAAGCCTCAGTGTCCTCATCCATAGCATATTCTGAGTATTCTAAAGTCCCTCAGTCGTGCCTGACTCTCTGCGACCCCATGGACCGCAGCCCGCCAGGCTCCTCTGTTCATGGGATTCTCCAGGCAAGAATACTGCAGAGGGTTGCCATGCCCTCCTCCAGGAGATCTTCCCGACCCAGGAATCGAAACCTGGTCTCCCGCATTGCAGGCAGATTCTTTACCTTTTGAGCTACCTGGGGAAGACCCATCTGTGGAATTGGGGATCAGAAAATAGCAGGGTGGGTGGTGCTACGATTAATGCCAATCTGCAGTCCAGAATGGCGGTGGTGATTATGATAGGGAACACAGCCTGGTGCTATTGTTTTTATATATGCTATTATTGTTACATATATTAATATCATTATTATATATAATGATATATAATGTATACTATTATTGCTCATATTTTATACAATCATAAGCCCCTCCTGCTTTGGCCCGCAGACCATTACTGGGACTTTCATCCGCACCACGTGCACAGCGAGTTTGAGAGCTTCCCCGAGAACCACTTCACGGAGCTGCAGAGCGTCCAGCCCCCACAGCTGCAGCAGCTCTACCGCCACATGGAGCTGGAGCAGATGCACGTGCTCGAACCCCCCATGGCTCCTCCCCACGCCAACCTCAGTCACCAGGTGCGTGCCTGCAGGGCCGCCGCGCCCCGCCCCGGCCCGGCCCTGTGCCTGTGGTGAGGCGGGCACTCTGCAGGAAGCTGACACAGGCTCTTACTCAACTGGGCTTCCTGCCCCACAGCGCCAACGGTGGCCGGAGCCCCAACGGCTGCCTCCTGACCCCTCGGCTGACCTCGTGACCCCACACCCCTTATCTGCTCTCACCCCACCGAGGACAGAGCCCGGACCATTCCCACCCCGCCCCCCCCCAACACACACACACACACACACACACACACTGGTCCTTCTGACCCCCTGGGGCCTCATCACGGGCCCTCTGAAACTCCGGGGCTAGTGCCCCCACCCCGTTCACTGGCTCCTCGTGGGTCTGGCATCCAAGTCACTGAGTCCTGAAATCCGCTGATCTCTCCATCTCCCCGCTGACTCCCTTTACCGACCCTCCTCCTCAGCCCCTCACCCCAGGGCAGCTGCCTGTCCACATGGCACCTTCCTCCGCCCAAACCAGGGAGACAGGCTGGGTGTCAGGAGCCACTTTGTCCCCACAACCGGCACCCTGTGTGTGGGGACCCCGTCTGACCCCGTAACAAGCCCGACCTCCAGGGTCCCGAGCCTTCTCCCATATCCCTCTGCCCCTCCCTGGCCACCCTGCCCCAGGACCCCCTCTTCTCTCACCCCACGGAACCCCCCCTACCTGGCCGCCTTCAGCTTTGCACCGTCCCTCAGGGACCCCAACCCTACTTCTGCCTCCTTTCCAGGTCTACCTGCCCCGGATGTGCCTGCCGTACCCCTCGCTGTCTCCCGCCCGGCCCAGCTCGGATGAAGAGGAGGGGGAGCGGCAGAGCCCCCCCCTGGAGGTGTCCGACGGGGAGGCCGACGGCCTGGAGCCAGGGCCTGGCCTCCTGCACGGGGAGACAGGTAGGGGACCCAGCCTGGGACCAGCCCTGACCCTGGCCACCCTTGTGCCCCATCCCCACCCCGATCAAGGCCCACTGACGCGGCAGCCTGGCCACAGAGCAGAGTGCTTGCATATGGGTATGTGTTTGCCAACACGTGTCTTCGCGTGTGTTCCGCGGGTGGGGGTGGGGGGGCCTGTGTCCCCCCGTCCGGGTGTGAGCACCTGCGCTGTGGGCGTGCGCATGCGCCACGCTGGCCGTAGCCCCGCCCCTGCGACCACCCCACCGGGAAGGGAAGGAGGGGGCGGTCCCACGTCACCGGGAGGCGGGCTGGGTCCCCCGCGTGGGCGCTGACCGTCTCCGGCCGCAGGCAGCAAGAAGAAGATCCGCCTGTACCAGTTCCTGCTGGACCTGCTGCGCAGCGGCGACATGAAGGACAGCATCTGGTGGGTGGACAAGGACAAGGGCACGTTCCAGTTCTCGTCCAAGCACAAGGAGGCACTGGCGCACCGCTGGGGCATCCAGAAGGGCAACCGCAAGAAGATGACCTACCAGAAGATGGCCCGAGCGCTGCGCAACTACGGCAAGACGGGCGAGGTCAAGAAGGTCAAGAAGAAGCTCACCTACCAGTTCAGCGGGGAGGTGCTGGGCCGCGGGGGCCTGGCCGAGCGGCGCCACCCGCCCCACTGAGCCTAGGCCTGAGCCCACCGGGCCCGCCAGGCCGCCCCGTTGGCCATAGCATTAACCCCTTCGCCCGGGCGGCCGGACACAGGAGGGAAGCTCCCAGGGGCCAGGGGCAGGACTGTGGCGGGCCAGGCCTCGCCTCCCTGCCCACCCCCTCCTCCTCCAAGGCCCCTGCCCGCCCCACATCCCCTGCTTCGCCTCCCAGCAGGGCACCGGCCCGGGTTCCAGAAGGCCATCTGGGCGTCTGGCCCCAGCGAAGGGTCAGCTTGCTTAGTGCCGGGCACACGGCCTTGGGAGTTGGAAGCCATCATTATTTGTGTATATTGAACCCCCCTTTTTTTTTTTCAGTGGCCCTCTCGCCCCACACCTCTCCCCCCCTCCATCAGCATTCTTAAGAAACCCATTTACCTAAAGTTATTCTCAGTCAGTTCTCTTCAGCACAGACCCGTTTTTTAGAATCTTTTGTGCACCTTGTCTGATGCGCCCCACCCCCGACATCTGATCTGCCCTCTCGTGTATCCACTGTGCGTTTACTCAGGATCCGCACCAATGCTGGACGCTGCGGACCTCAGGATGGTTGACGCTTTGCCCGGTTGTCTAGACAGTTGACACTGCCTGACCAGAAGTCACGATCCATGGAAGGAACGAATTCTCAGTTGTTCTTAAGGAATAAATCATTAAAAAGCTCTCTGTACCCGATAAATGGCTGTTTTTTTAATGCTTCAGTGAGACTTAAACTCATTGAGTCTTTCTGTTATGAGCCCAATGTTGATGATGATGATGATGATAAGGGCAACAACACTGGATATTCTAGCATTTACTGCATGTTAACCTTGAGAAGTGGAATCTAATGCCCCATTTTATAGACTGGGAAACTGAAGCTCATAGAAGTCAACTCATTTGTCCAAGTTACACATGTAGTGAAAGGCTGCCATGGCCATGTGAGGCGGGAAGCTTCATGTGTCTGGAAGAGGGTAAAGTGCAGCTTGATCAGGAGCAAGAATGAAGCCCCAGAGCTCCCGTGAGCAGCAGAGCAGCTCACGGAATCCCTGCTGGCAGGACCCTGAGACAAGTGAACTCCTCCCACGTACCCTGGCGTCTGGTCGCGCTGGCCTCTGGCCCACAGCAGGGGAGAGGCAGAAAAACATGAGCCGTGAAACCTGTAAGGGTTTTGCTTCCAACAGTAGCAAGAAGAGGCAGCCGGCAGTCTGGGAGTGAGGGAACTCGTCAGCAATCTGCAGACCCCAGAGAATCCAGATTCTGGGGCCGTTTGTGTTGGGGCAGATACCCTCCGGAGTGCCCTGAGCCCTCAGGCTGGGGAAACTCAACCGTAACACCCCTGCATGGATCTCTGAGCCCCGAGAGAGAGGGAGAGTGGAGCCCCGTCTCTTTGAATTTTTATGGATTAATTTATTTTAAATATTTGGCTGTGTCATATGGCATGCGGGATCTCGGTCCCTCAGCAGTGGAAGCGCAGAGTCCTGACCACTGGACCACTGGGGAGTCCCAAAGTCCTGAGTGCTTTTGAAAGACGGCCCAGGGACATGAGAGGCGGTTTAAACATGGTTAAAACGGCATAAGAGAATGGATTTATGTTGAAAGGGATGGCAAGTGTTGACCACACGGACAATGCTTGTATATAGAATTGCTCTCTCCTGATGATGGGGGGGGACAAATGACCTTCCCTGATTAGTGGGTCTTGCTCACAGTAGGTCACATGTGATTCACTTCTTCCTGTGTAGCAGCTGATGTTCTTTGCGACTTTGGTGGGGTGGGGGTGTGGAGGCAGTTGCGGGGGTTCAGAAGGACACTCAGGAGGGAAGCCGGGACTCGGGGTCTGTGGGTGTAACCATCACCCAACATGGACGCCTCTGACCCGACAGCTTCAGGGTTCTGGGCCCCACACACCCCCACTGCTCAATTTGCTTGTCACAAGGACACACGGCAGGGCTTGGGGTGCCCCTGTGTTCACTGAGGGTTGGGGGGGCAGGATCTGTCCTGTGGGGTTGCTGAGGGAGGGGCCGGGGCCAGCGGAGAAAGCCAGGGCCACACATTCTCCTGGAGAGCCCTTGATCTCAGGAATTTGTCTATATTTAGCAGGTGGCCAGGCAGGGTGCA
Source organism: Bos grunniens (assembly GCF_055505025.1). Classification (NCBI taxonomy): domain Eukaryota; kingdom Metazoa; phylum Chordata; class Mammalia; order Artiodactyla; family Bovidae; genus Bos; species Bos grunniens. Next base: position 77,770,865 of record NC_141179.1, on the reverse strand, counting down.
GATAAGGAAGGTCTGGAGAGGGGGCGGCCCCTTATATAGTTCGGGACCGGAGCCCTGCTCAGAGTCTCTTTGGGTGTCCCGTGCCTGCTCGGTTCCTGCTGTGACCTCTCTCAAGATGCCCGAGCCAGGGAAGAAACCAGGTAGCTCCAGGCCTGGGCTGGGGACCGACCGTGGGGTAGGGAGGGCTGGGGACATCCTCGGTTAGGGGGTGGGCCCAGGAATGAGCTCCTGAGGGGGTTCCCAGGACAGGGGCTCTGTCCTCCTGGGTCCTTTTTCGATTCTCAGTTTCTCCTTCTCATCATTCTGATGAGAGTGAGGGTAAACCAGGATCAGGGGCCCAGAGGGGGAGACAGCCAAGGCAGGAAGCCCCCAGGGCCATCGCCCCACTCTCAGGATGCCCGGGGACCCCTCCCTGCCTGCATCCCCATCTTCTGCAGCAAGGTTAGGTCCCGGCTTGCCCTTTGGGGAAAGGCTGCCACAGGAGGCACCACAGGATGACCCCAGACTTGAGCCCATCTCCCTGAACATCTTGGATGGGCCCCTCCCCTCTCTGGGTCTTGGTTTCCCCAACTGTACAAAGAGGGCTTCGGTGGGTTGCTTCTAGTTCTGAGAGTCTCTGCTTTGCCAGCCTGCACCCCTGTGGCCCCCACACCAGGCATGGCCCCCACACTGAGGTGATGCAGGGCCTCTGCTCTGGGGAGAGGGTGGGCAAGAGGTCCCTGAGCCACCGCCAAGGGCAGAGAAAGTCACAGCCCGGAGTCCCCGCCCTGGCCTTCCAAGGTTGTCCAGGTCAGGGATCAGCCCCCCAGCCCCAGCCCTCTCCCAGGCCAGCTTTATCTCACTTGCTGATTCCCAGCCCCAGGCCCTTAGAGGACAAATTTAGCCACGTCCAAGTAGGCAGAGTGCTGGCCCCTTGCCAAGGGCCGCAGTTGGTGGGGGCTGGGCTTCCACAAGCAGAGAGGGTGGGCTCTTCAGGGACACACCTAGCAAAATTCCTCAGGCCTGGCTCTCCCACTTCCTGGCTGTGTGATCTTGGGTAAGTCACTTAACCTCTCTGAGCCTCAGAGCCCTCCTCTGGGGATGATAACTGCACCTACCTCATAGAGCCGTTGGAGTATTAAACGAGGTGATCCATTAAAGTGCTCACCACCTTATTTAATAAGAGGGTATGTAGGAGTGGGATCCAGGGGCAAGCCAGGGGACCCCTGCAAACTCCATTGGCCCCTCAGCCTCCGCCTTCAGCAAGAAGCCACGGTCCGCAGAGGTGGCCGCCGGCAGCTCTGCTGTGTTCGAGGCCGAGACAGAGCGGGCAGGACTGAAGGTGCGCTGGCAGCGGGCGGGCAGCGACATCAGTGCCAGCGACAAATACAGCCTGGCAGCCGAGGGCACGCGGCACACGCTGACCGTGCGGGATGTGGGTCCCGCCGACCAGGGCTCCTACGCGGTCATCGCTGGCTCCTCCAAGGTCAAGTTTGACCTCAAGGTTGTAGACGCAGGTAAGCGCCTGGGCAGCCTTCCCTGAAGTTGGAGCAGCCCCGCCAGCTCTCTGTCGATCACGGCACAGGAGCTGTCTTCCCACTTTCTCGCCTTGGCCCTGGTTGCACCCTCAGCCCGCCATGGCCTTTTCCCGTTTTCTGTAGCAAGACCTTTCTGAGTGTCCCCGCGAGGCTCCCTGGCCCATCTGGGCCGTTCTGGAGGTGGGGGAAGTTCAGAGATGAGTCAGACGTAACACTGACCTCCCGCTGGACACCCCCACATGGATGGGAACTTGGTGGGCTGGGTGTGCTGGCAGGGAAGCCCCTATGGCTGTGTGCCGAGCCCCAGCCCAGCTTGACGGGCTGGACCAAGACCCAAGCCTGGAGAAGGAGAGGAGGGATGTTCAGGCCGACCCTCTGAGATGAGGGCACAGACAACTGGTGAGGGCAGGGAGAAGGTGAAACGCAGGCTGGATGGACTTCTTGCAAAGATGGGAAGGACCAGGGACAAGATTACCGGGGTGTGGGGGCAGCGGGGCTCTGATTAGAAGCTGCTCCACAACCCCCAACCTGATCCCCTCCAGGGAAAGCGGAGCCTGTGTCAGCCCCTGCTCCCGCCCCCACCGAGGCCCCTGGAGCCCCGGGAGAGGCCCCGACCTCTGCCCCTGAGGTGGAAGCAGGCGCCCCCAGTCCCGAAGGTGAGAGGAGCGGGGCAGGGAGGCCGGGTCGGTGGATGGGGGTGTCCCAGGGCAGGTCTCAAATGCCTCTACCACAGGGTCCAGCTCAGCGGCCCCTGAGGGCCCCAGTGCCCCTGGCGACCCCATCGGCCTCTTTGTGATGAGGCCACAGGACGGCGAGGTGACCGTGGGTGAGTGTGGGGCTGCTGCCCCCAGGGGCGAGGTGGGGGATGGAGGCACAGGGCGTCCCCCAAGCCCAGACGGTCACGCCTCTCCGGCAGGTGGCACCATCACCTTCTCAGCCCGCGTGGCCGGAGCCAGCCTCTTGAAACCGCCCGTAGTCAAGTGGTTCAAGGGCAAGTGGGTGGACCTGAGCAGCAAGGTGGGGCAGCATCTGCAGCTGCACGACAGCTACGATCGGACCAGCAAGGTGGGGCCCGCGGGCACAGGGTCACAGGGACGCACAGCGAGGGGATGTGGAGAGCCCCTGGAAGGCCCGGGGGGGCACAGAGAGGCAGGGAGGCACTGAGACCTGAGCCACAGAGGAGGTGCAGAGAAGGGGTGTGGAAAGCCTGCAAAGCTGGTTGGGGGGTCAGCGGCACACAGTGAGCTTGGCGAGGCTCAGAGGAGGGTTATTGGGGGCCTAGAAGGACATGGGGGCTCAGAGGCGTGATAGTCTCATGTGTGCGCTCAGTCGTGTCCGACCTTTGCGACCCCATGGACTGTAGCCCGCCAGGCTCCTCTGTGCATGGGATTTCCCAGGAGTGGGTTGCCATTTCCTCCTCCAGGGGATCTTCTCGACCTGGGGGTCAAACCTATGTCTCCTGCGTTGGCAGGTGGATTCTTCACCACGGAACCACTAGGGAAGCTGTGATAGTCTCAAGGGGGCATAATAAAGCCTGGGGGCACCAGTCAGTGAGGGTGCAAAGGCCCCATATGGACGGCTATCAGCTCACGGGGCCCTCGATGAGCAACCACAATTCTCTACACACACGAGGAAACCAAAGCTTGAGAGGTTGCTGTTGCTGGTCCCAGGTCACTCAGAGCCAGGCCTGGAACCTGTGCTTTGACTCCCAGCCTTTGCTCCTCCCACTCTTCCACAGTCCTGGCCCAGGCAAGGGGGCTTCTGGAAGGATAGGGTGGACATGTTCAGTTGTGTGGGCAGTTCCCTGAGCAAAAATGCCTTTTTTGGGGGGCTGAACTGCGTGGCTCTCAGAATCTCTAATTGGTGATCCAACCTGGGCCCATTGCAGTGAAAGCATGGAGTCCTACCACTGGACTGCCAGGAAATTCCCCCAAAATGCCTCATCCTAAGTGAATGCCACGTGCCTTATAGCCACCCCTGATTTCTATTTTATCACCACCCTGTGCCAGCAGACAGCAATGTGTCTTGAGAAGGGGTCCCTTTTTTATGTATCCAAAACGGAATGGATTCATTTAAGCCCCGAAGGGTGAGAAGGTCGGTGGTCCCCAGCCACCCCGGCTCCTTTTCAGCCTTGTCTCCCGGCCTCCAGCCTCCCCGACACCTGCCCTCCACAGGTCTACCTGTTTGAGCTGCGCATCATGGATGCCCAGACCACCTTTGCCGGTGGTTACCGCTGTGAGGTGTCCACCAAGGACAAATTTGACAGCTGCAACTTCAACCTCACTGTCCATGGTGAGGGGCCCTGTGGCGTCTGTTGGGTTCAGGCTCCCCGTGGGTCCGGTCCCCACCCCCGCCTCCACTTCCCAGTACTAACGGGGATGCTGAGGCCTGGCCATACGCCCGCTGATCACACGCTCAGTGCTATTCACACAGAAGCATGCAAGAAATACATCGGGGCTTCTAGGCTTGGGGTGGGGCTTGACCTCAGATCTCCTCTGGGTATCATCTTGGTATCTGATGATTAGGCACTGGTGAAGAGGTGAAGGGTGAGTCGAGACATGGGAGGGAGATGAATCTGGAAGGTATTGGGGACCATGAACTGCGCCACGTCCCTGGTTCCTCAACGCGGGCTGGGAAAGGTTCAGGGGGCAGGTTCCTGGGACAGATGCCCACTGTCAAGGGGTCATAGGTGGGCAGGCCTGTGACACCAGGAGATCCCAGGGCAGGACTCCTGGGCAGGCCCCCTCTAAAGCCTTCCCCCTGACTCTCGTCCCCCCTCTTTGAAACCAGAGGCCGTTGGCCCTGGAGATGTGGACCTCCGATCAACTTTCCGCCGCACGTGAGTGGCCCTCTCTCCTCGGGGCTGTGGGGGAGGCCAGTGCTGGGGTCTGTGGCCCCTTGGGGTCAGGGCCAGGGTGATGTGGGGGCCCAGGGCTGGGGTGGGATGTTGGGGGGACCAGGACTGGGGTTGATACGGGGGTCAGAGCAGGGGCATAACATAGGGACCAGGGCTTGGGGTGATGTGAATGGCCAGACTGAAATGGATGGGTGTGGAAGAGAGTAAGCTCCCTGGGCAGGTGAAAAATCTGAGTCTTATCCCCGCAGGAGCCTGGCTGGAGGCGGTCGGCGCATCAGGTGCCCCTTCCAATCCACCTGTATGGTGACCCCAGGGGTCTGAGACGGGGCGGGGGGGGCACGCCCGCTCCGTCAGTGTCCCTGTCTCTCCCTCGCCCCAGCCCACCCCCACCCCGCTCCCAGACCCTTCTATTCGTAGTTGGCTCTGTCGTGGCCTCACTGGGGGTTCCTCTCCGCAGCGACAGCCATGAAGACGCTGGGACTCTGGACTTCAGCTCGCTGCTGAGGAAGAGGTAAGCCCAGGGAAGCAGCTCCCAGAACACGTGGCTCCCTGATGCCAGCCCTGTGGTTTTCCAGCTGTGTGACCCCGAGCAGGTCATGCACCTCTTGGAGCTAGTTTCCTTGTCTGTTGGACGGGACAGTCCAGGTGCTGGGAAGAGTCAGAGGGCTCAGCAGAGGTTACATCCCATGTACTAACATCCTCACACTGTTCCCGTTACCAGCCTACACTTGAGTCTGTGATGGCTCTTCCCAATAGGCTCTGGAGACCCACAAGCTGGGAGAGGGCTCCAAAGCCTCAGGAATTGCCCACCTAGGCCACACAGTGCAACTGACCCGTGTGCTCTGTGTCCTGTCCCTCCCTCTCTTGGACCCTGCATTACGGCCAGTGCTGCTTCAGCCCAGAGAATGAGCACTGGGGTCAAGTGCTTTGAGGGTAGCAGGGCCATCCCCACCAGGGCAGATGACAGATGACAAGGCTGGGGATCAGACTGACCTGGGTGAGGATCCGGGCGAGGATCTCCACTGACTGGGGAGTCTCTGAGCCTCCGGCTTTCCTGACACTCACCTATCAGAGCTCAGGAGGAATAAACAAGGCCACGGGTGCCCTGTAAACGGAAAGGTGTGAGTGCAGGGAGGAAAGTGGAGGTGAGGCCCCATGTGCTGTGGGTCACGGAGGGATGACTGTGCCTTGTTTCTGAGTCCACACTTGTATTGTGTGCTGCATGACAGGCCAGTAAGTCGAAGGACAACTTGTCGGGGGCAAAGAATAAGGACTTTATTCAGAAAACCAGCAAACCAAAGATGGTGGACTAATGTCCCAAAGAACCATCTTACCCCAGTTAGAATTCTGGTCTCTTCTACTGAAAGGGGGAGGGGGTGTGGCTGGTTATTGCAGACTTCTTAGAAGAATGCTTTGTTCTTGCAGCCCTCTAGGTAGATTTGGTCACACTGTTCTTGTAAACTCCCCACAAGATAATTGTTATCTTTTGTAACTTTTTATCTCCATACGAATGAAAAGCGTTCTGTACCTTTAAAGGTCCAGCCAGAGAGACACAGCCTTGAGAATGGAGAATGTCATATACTTTATAGTTCAGGGTATAGACAACATGCTTTTACAAGGGTGCAGAGCCAGCTTGACGAAGCACAGGCAACAGAGCACAAGGGTTAGTGCTAAAGGCATGGACTCAATATGGAGTCACCTTTGTTCTCTGTTCCGTCTCTAATGTGTACACTGCCCTTCTTTCCTGCCTGGAGCAGCAGTTTACGGACCCCGAGGTGAGTGTCCCAGGAAGCACCGCCCCCCCCCCGCCGCCCTTATCACCCCTACTTCAGCCAGGAGCCCCTCCCCGTCCCAGTCCCCCACACTGAGCACCTAAGGCCTCATGATCCCCAGAACTGGTCCAGGATCCACTCCAGTTCAAGCTGCCCCACCAGAAGGGAAGGGTCAGCGGGGCGGGGGCAGCTCCCGCTTGCGGAGGGAAGGGCAGGGGGACAGCAACTCTGTCCTGGCCACGGGGGCTCTGAGGCCTTGCCACGTGGACGCAGGCTGGAGGCCCCCGCCGAGGAGGACGTGTGGGAGATCCTGCGGCAGGCACCCCCGTCGGAGTACGAGCGCATCGCCTTCCAGCATGGAGTCACCGACCTGCGGGGCATGCTCAAGAGGCTCAAGGGCATAAAGCGGGACGAGAAGAAAAGCACAGGTGAGCCTCCAGCGCAGAGCCAGGCGAGGCGAAGGCTGGCTGAGCGCCTGCCTAGATGTGCGTGGGCACGTGCACGCACGGCGGCGCGCAGACGCAGGCATGTGCACACAGCGCGGCACGCAGACGCGCTGCCGGGAAAGAGCGGCATCCAGCTTGACTCAGAGACACCCGGGAAGGGACCATTTGGGTGAACGTCCTCTTCTGTGGGGGGAAAAAGCTGGGGTGCCCGGGTTGGCATCTGGTCGCACAGAAAAAGAAAAGGGCAGTTAGCCCCGAGATGCCACAGGAAGAGGACGGAGCCCAGGCCAGCCCTCCTCTCCACAGCCAAAGCCAGGAGGCCCCTTCCTCCCCGACCCGCCCTTGGGGAAAAAAGTAGCCTGCTTGATTCTCCCCATACCCCCCAGAAGGGGAGGAAGCCAGTTTAGCCCAGAGGACACCGCCCCCTCCCCCGACCCGGGAAGAGAAAACCCTGGTTAAGCCCCCTCACAGGCCAACAGAACAGGTGGGTGCAGGTGAGCGCCCCCGGCCCCCACCCTAGGTGGGTCAGAGGCGAGGGCTCGGGTCAGCCCTTCCCCATCGCGGGCTTGACATGGAGACCCTGAGTTGAGACGGAGGAGGCACCTAGAAGGAGGGCATGAACCTGGGGGTTGCCACAAAAACAGACCGGAGAGGAAGAGAAGGCCCATTTGTCCCACCACCCATTCTCCTGCCAAGCTCCTGCCTTTCTGGAAGCCCTGAACCCTAGCTCTGAGTTGAGCAGGTGAAGTGGACCCCAGGGAAGGAAGCCAGAGAGACAAGGAGCTGACAGAGATAAGGAGACAGTCACAGCAGAGGCACAGAGAGAGACGTGGGGAGGTGGGACCGTGTCCTCCTGGCCTGGGCCAGCCTGGGGAGCCGGGGGCTGAGGGTGGGGGTGCTCAGCCTTTCAGAAGAAGCTGCAGCCGGCCTACCAGGTGAGCAAGGGCCACAAGATCCGGCTGATGGTGGAGCTGGCCGACCCTGACGCCGAGGTCAAGTGGCTTAAGAACGGACAGGAGATTCAGATGAGCGGCAGGTGAGGGCGGGTGCTGGGGCCTGGGGGTGCTGGGGCCGGGAAGGGCTGCCCCCCAACCCTGCGTTCCCTGCCTCTCTCTCCGCCCCTGCCCTCTGGCCAGCTCTCACTCCCTATCTCTGTCTCTCCCCATTTCTCTGGGTTCTAACTCTCGTCTCTGTTTCTTCCCGGCTCTCTCGATCTCGCTCCTCGCTTCGGGAATGCTCCACGGGCCTCTTCTGCTCTGCAGCAAGTAAGGTTCCTTGGGGTGGGGGCACAGGGGTCCCGATGGGGGTTTGAGGGGGCACCCAGGGCCCAGGCGGGGAGTCCATGGGTCTCCTGCCCCCACCCTGGCCTTACCCAGGTACATCTTCGAGTCCATCGGCGCCAAGCGCACGCTGACCATTAGCCAGTGCTCGCTGGCGGACGACGCAGCCTACCAGTGCGCGGTGGGTGGCGAAAAGTGCAGCACCGAGCTCTTCGTCAAAGGTGGGCCTGGGGCCCTGAGACCCCGAGAGGGGACCCACAGAGCGGCCCGCCCATCTCGCTCCCTCCGCTTGACAGAGCCCCCCGTGCTGATCACGCGGCCTCTGGAGGACCAGCTGGTGATGGTGGGACAGCGAGTGGAGTTTGAGTGTGAAGTGTCTGAGGAGGGGGCGCAGGTCAAATGGTGAGTGCCGAGGCAGGGGGTCGTGGGGCAGGGCCGGGGGCCTGGGGTGTCCCCAGAGGGGGCCCTGGCACCTGCTGCCCACCCTCTGGCCAGGCTGAAGGACGGGGTGGAGCTGACCCGGGAGGAGACCTTTAAATACCGGTTCAAGAAGGACGGTCAGAAGCACCATCTGATCATCAACGAGGCGACACTGGAGGACGCCGGGCACTATGCGCTGCGCACCAGTGGGGGCCAGGCTCTGGCTGAGCTCATCGTGCAGGGTGAGCCCCCAGCCACGGGCGGGGATCAAGCAAAGCCAGCATCAAGGCCCGCGTGGTCCTGGACATGCCACTTCAATACCTCAAACCTCACTCTCCTCATCCATAAAATGGGGATGCTGGGGTGACCACCTGGAGAGTGTTGGGAGGTTCAGATGGGCCTGGTTAGCGTCACCCACCCTGGCGCACTTAGGTTCCTTGTGTACACAGCACCATCACAGGCACACAGGCATTGCACTCATGCACGCACTCATGTGTTTTCACAAGCCCAGGAGATCTCTGCAGGGATTCCCACCCACACACCCCCGCCCCAGCTCACTGGCTCTGCCCTGCCCCACAGAGAAGAAGCTGGAGGTGTACCAGAGCATTGCAGACTTGACGGTGGGCTCAAAGGACCAGGCTGTGTTCAAGTGTGAGGTGTCAGATGAGAACGTGCGGGGCGTATGGCTGAAGAACGGAAAGGAGCTGGTGCCTGACAGCCGCATAAAGGTGTCCCACATCGGGCGGTGAGTGTGCAGGATGTGCCAGGGACAGTCACAGAGAGACAGCAAGAAACAGAGAGACACAGGCAGAGGGAGGGACAGACACACAGAAAAACAGACTGAAGCAAAGAAAAAGAGACGAACAGGAAGAGAGCGCGCTAAGAGTGAGCTAGAGACAGAGACTGAGAGACGGGAGAGAGAGATGAACAGAAAGGGACAGACACACGGTCAGGACAGAGACAAAGAGGAGAAGGGACGCACCCAAGTGTGGAGAGGCAGAAGCGTACGGAAAAGGAGGGCCCCTTAGAGATGGAGGGGGAAGTCGGAGACAGATGAGGCAGTGAGAGAGACAGGCTGGGACCCCCAGCTCGGGACCAGGGCGGGGCAGGGCGCACGGGGCATGGCTCTGGCCAGGGGCCCTCACTGTCTCCCACTCTCTTACTCATACCCTGAGTATCTGGGCCAGCCCGTGCTGGGCCCAAGGTCACAGAGATTAATGTGACAAGCCCCTGCCCAGTCTCCAAGGGCCCAGCCAAAGGGACATGTCTACACTGCCTACCTCTGAAAGCAGGCAAGGGAGCGGAAAAATTCAAAAGCAGAGAAAGCACTCAAAAAAAATTTTTATTTTTTGGCTGTTCTGGGTCCTTGTTGGTGTGCACAGGCTTTCTCGAGCTGCGGCAAGCGGGAGCTCCCCTGTGGTTGCAGTGCTGGGGCTCCTCATTGCGGTGGTGGTTCATTTTGAGGAGAACCCGCTCTAGGTGCACCTGCTTTAGTTGCTCCTCAGCATGTGAGATCTTCCCGGACAAGGGGTCGAACTCATGTCCCTTCGTTGGCAGGTGAATTCCTAACCACTAGACCACCAGGGAAGTCCGAGAAAACACTCTGCACACCATTGAGCCAGGGCAGGGCGAGGGCTCCCTGGAGCCCTGGCTGGGGTGTCTGGTGAGGCAAGGGGTGCGTGGCCCAGCAGGGTCCCTTGAGCCACGACTGCCCTGTAGGGTCCACAAGCTGACCATTGACGACGTCACGCCCGCAGACGAGGCGGACTACAGCTTTGTGCCGGAAGGCTTCGCCTGTAACCTGTCTGCCAAGCTCCACTTCATGGGTGAGCCGGTGCTGAGGGGCAGAGGGGCCCCTGCTGCTGGGCCCAGCCTGCACCCTGGTGCCACTTGCTCTTCCATCTCTTGCAGAGGTCAAGATTGACTTCGTGCCCAGGCAGGGTGAGTCTCGGACCCCGGCATGGTGCCTCCCCCACCCCGCCAGGGTCTCCTCTCCACTCAACAGAAGCAGGGAGCCGGGAGTTGGGACCTGGCTCAGCCTGAGGCCCAGCCTCAGCTCTGCCACTCTGACCGCAGGCCAGCTGCAGTCTATCTCAGCCTCAGTTTCCTCACCTCTAAAACGGGGACCCCGAAGTGGCTCCCCAGTGGGGTGATAGGAACGATGACCTAAGGTGGTATGTGTGAGCTTGCAGAGGACATCACAGTTGTGGGCTTTTATTATTAATCTTTTTTGCTTTTAGTACCTCTCCTGCATTTAGATTAAACTGTGATCAGGGATTTTAGGATTTTAACTTCAGGAGACTTGTCCAGGCTGAGGCGGGCTCTAGGCCAGGGCTTTCCAAACAGGGTTCAGTAAGTTTGAGAAACTCTGAGCCGTCCGTCTGTCCTACTGCTTGTTGCTTCAGAAAGCGCATGGGCATGTCAGAGGCTCTGAAAAATCCTACTCAAGTTGGTTTAACCCAGGGTTTCTTAAATATTTTCCATGGAAACTTTTTTTTTCTAGCAAGACACTGGTGTTCCCCCAAACACAATCTGAGAAATGCCATCCTAGGTGACCCAACGTTACGAACCTCCCTGGGAACTTCCTGGGCAGATGGCAGTTTTAGGTGTGATCGGGCAGGGTTACACAGGTGTATATGTGTGTTAGTACTCATTAAGCAGTGTGCTCAGTGTTGGCATTTGATTGTATGCAAACTATACCTCGAGAAAATAAATTCAGAAGATAAACCAACTCCCAGGGGCATGTGCTTTTTCCAGTTCTCCCTTCTTTCAGAGGCCTGGGGCCCTTTTCTTCTTTCTCTGACCTGTTCTGTCTCCCTGCCAGAACCTCCCAAGATCCACCTGGACTGCCCGGGCCGCGTGCCGGACACCATCGTGGTTGTGGCCGGGAACAAGCTACGCCTGGACGTCCCTATCTCCGGGGATCCTGCTCCCACTGTGATTTGGCAGAAGGCCATCACAAAGGTACTGTGGACCCCTCCCCCCACGCCCCCATCTGTAAAATGGGCGCGTGGGCCCAGCACGCTCCCCACCCCACCTGCGCACGCCCTACAGCTGGCCGGGGGTGGGCAGAGCAAGGACAGGGTGCTTGGCAGGGTTCCCTCCAGGCCAAACCAGACCTTCCTCCTCCGCCCTCCCTCCTTCCTTCCCGTCCTGTTTCCAGGGGAATAAGGTCCCAGCAGGGCCAGCCCCCGATGCATCAGAGGAGTCAGGTGCCGGTGACGAGTGGGTGTTTGACAAGAAGGTGAGTGAGGCTGGAGGAGGCTCGTTTGGCTGCCGTGAGTTTCTGTCCACGTGGGATCCGCCCTCAGGCGAGGTCTCTGTTGAGATGCCCCATTGGGCCAGCTGTGTTCCTGCCCCAGGCAGGGTCTCCACCCTCCACACCCCAGGAAGTCGTTCGGACTTGCGGGCTCCCTGGCTCTTGTCTTCCTGAGCCCACCTTGACTTTGTGCTCCCTCCCCGTGGGGGAGTAGGTCCTTGGCCCTTTTCGGTCGGAGTCGCAGCCAGGGCACCGCTCTTGGCTTTTCTTTCTCCTCCACGCACTGCTGCTTCCTCTGCCCAGCTGAGGTCTTTTGAGACCCTCACAGTAATTGTGTGAGGTCGTTTAGGTCAGAAAGTCAGACTGAGGATGGAGAGGACAGGTGACTGCCTGAAGTTCCGTGACAAAGCGAGGGCCGTGCTCCGGCAGGTGGTGGGAAAGGGTCTTGGATTAGACACTCACACGGTGGTTTCCACTGAGGCTGTGTCTCCCCAGCAGACCCGGGCTGAGCTGCGTGTCCACCTCAGGGCTGTCAGCGGCTGCAGGAACCCCTGGGGTCTGACTTGAGCCCCCCCCCAACTCCTCCTCCCCCGCCAGCTGCTGTGTGAGACAGAGGGCCGGGTCCGAGTGGAGACCACCAAGGACCGCAGCATCTTCACCGTCGAGGGGGCCGAGCGGGAGGACGAGGGTGTCTACGTGGTCACGGTGAAGAACCCCGTGGGGGAGGACCAAGTCAGCCTCACGGTCAAGGTCATCGGTGAGGCGGGGGTCCAGGGGAGAGCACGGAGGTAACCAGGGAGGACCCGGCTGTTCAGTCCTTTAGGCTCTCAGCAGACGTCGCGGGGCCCTCTCAGATTGGTAGAGCGGGTTGGGACTTGGACCTGGGGGCACACAGGCAGTGGGGAGCCGTAGTCGGCTGATTGCAGGCTGGTGACCTGATGAGAACTGCATTCTGGAAAGATGGTGTTAGCCTGTGGGGGCACGGGGGAGCCTGTTGGTTAGGGTGGTGAGGGGATGGGCACCGTTGGCCCCGGCTGGGCAGGGCACATGAGGGTCCACTCCCCCAGATGTGCCGGATGCTCCCGCGGCCCCTGAGATCAGCAAGGTGGGCGAGGACTCGTGCACGGTGTGCTGGGAGCCCCCAGCCTACGACGGCGGGCAGCCGGTCCTGGGTGAGCTGCGGGCATGGGACTGAGCCCTGGGCAGGGCGCGTGGGGTGGGGGGCTGAGCTGCAGGCAGACCAGCGCGCCGGCCTCCCCATCCAGGCTACATCCTGGAGCGCAAGAAGAAGAAGAGCTACCGGTGGATGCGGCTGAACTTTGACCTGCTTCGGGAGCTGAGCCACGAGGCACGGCGCATGATCGAGGGCGTGATCTATGAGATGCGGGTCTACGCAGTCAACGCCGTGGGCATGTCCAGGCCCAGCCCTGCCTCCCAGCCCTTCATGCCCATCGGTGAGCCTGCGAGTGCCCCCAGCCCTGCCCCGGGCCACCGCGGCCAGGGTGCAGTAACCACAGCCATTCTTCGGGCTGCGTTCACACCCCTCGACTTCCTTCATTCCCGTCATCTCACAGGTGAAGAAAGGGAGGCTCTGGGAAGTAAATTACTTGGGAGCCCAGCTGGCAGCGGGTGAGACTCGCCTCTCCAGCCCCACTTTCTGCATCTGTGAAGTGGGGGTAATGACAGTGTCTGTTTCACAAAACTGCTGTTAAGATGAAGTGAGAGCACGCAGGGGGAGCATCTGGCGTAGATGCTTCTTTTCCCCCCTTAGACCCCCTCTCTTCAGCCAGGGTTTGTGAGCCAGGGAAGGGGTGAGGGCAGGGGGCTGCTGAGGGTGTGAGGGATGTCTGTCTGTGGAAAGCGCCTTGGACCAGGAACCAGAGCCAGCACCTTCGTCCCCAGGAGGAATATCTGGAGTCATGGTCTCCCCCGAGCCTCAGTTTCTGCATCTGTATAATGGGGGTTGAGAAGTCCCCAGGAGGAATATCTGGAGTCATGGTGTCCCCCGAGCCGCTGTTTGTGCATCTGCATAATGGGAGTTGAGAAAGTCCCCAGGAGGAATGTCTGGAGTCATGGTGTCCCCCGAGCCGCTGTTTGTGCATCTGCATAATGGGAGTTGAGAAAGTCCCCAGGAGGAATGTCTGGAGTCATGGTGTCCCCCGAGCCTCAGTTTGTGCATCTGCATAATGGGAGTAGAGGAAGTCCCCAGGAGGAATGTCTGGAGTCATGGTCTCCCCCCGAGCCTCAGTTTCCACATCTGTATAATGGGGGTTGAGAAGTTAGAGCAGCCCCCGAGGGTGTGGCACTCTTGAGGATCCCTGTCAGTGTCAGGACCCATAGGTCTAGGGGACAGGGTGGCTGGCCATAGTGGGGCAGACACAGGGAGGGGCAAGGTTTGGTGAGATGGCAGGAAGAAGGTGCTCTGGGGGCAAGGGCTCAAGCCTCCCTCTTTAGGTACTGACTGCAGTTTTCTCAGCTCACTTGTACAATGCCAGGAAACTTCCATGTTTTGGGTTAGTTTTCCCTTAAATTACATCTGTAGCGTCTTCTGCTCCGTCTGAAAGAAGCGACTCCTTCTAAGCATGTTGGTATTTGGGGTGTCTTTTTAGATCTTTCTTCTGTAATTGCTGCTGCTGTCTGGGTGCGTGTTTGTTTCTAAGTCTTTCTAGAGACATGTCTTTTAACAAAGCTGGGCTATTTCTCAAGTGCTTGAAGGCCAGTGGAAGGGGGAGGGTTTCCCTGGATCCTTCAGTTGCACTGACGGGTGCAGCCTCGCTCAGACCCCGTCTGCCTCCCCTCTGCCCAGGCCCGCCCAGTGAGCCCACCCACCTGGCGGTGGAGGACATCTCCGACACCACCGTCTCCCTCAAGTGGAGGCCCCCGGAGCGCGCGGGAGCCGGAGGCCTGGACGGCTACAGCGTGGAGTACCGCCGGGAGGGCTCCGGTGAGGGCGCTGCAGGGCCCGGGCCCCCTGCCCCCTGCCGGGCCTGCCAGCCACCGGGAGGTGGGCAGCAGGCTGCAGACCCTGCCGGCCTTGCCGCCTCACGGCCGCCTCCGCCCCACCCACAGGCTCGGCGTGGGTGTCTGCCCTGCCAGGGCTGATAGAGCGCACTTCACTGCTGGTGAAGGACCTGCCCACTGGCGCCCGCGTGCTCTTCCGTGTGCGGGCGCACAATTTGGCGGGGGCTGGACCCCCCGTCACCACCAAGGAGCCTGTGACGGTGCAGGAGTTGCTGCGTGAGTGCCCCCCGCATGCAGGGAGGGGGGGGCGGTTGGGGAGAGCCTGCCAGAGGGAGGAGAGTGCCGGGCAGGGACGAGGGGCCGGCCCCCTTACCCCGGGGGTGGCACGTGTGGGGCCTCCCGCCTGGCTGCTCCCTGTCAGTCCCCGGTTCGGACCAGGGAAGGCGCAGGTTGTTGCACCATCACCGTCGAGCTGTTCTGGGGGTCTCTCAGCTCCATCAGTTCGGCGCTGTCCACGTGCTCAGTACAGAGCAGTGAGGTCACTTGGCGTCAGGTTGGCCCCTGGGGGGATCCACTTTGCATTAGTCTGTCACCAGCAAAGAGTGGATCGTTGAGGAACTGCTGCTCAGAGTGGACAGAGAAAACAGCAGGGGGCGTAGAGGCAAAGGCCTAGATTAGCATCCCGGCCTGTGACAGACTGGCTGTCGGACCGTGAACAAGTCCTTCACCCGCTCTGGTCCGTGCCTGTGTCGCAGCATGAAGCTTGGTGGTGGCGGGAGCCCTGGGACCTTTGGGGCTGGGGCTGGGCGGCGGGAGGAGAGGGGGGCCCAGCCACGGCTCTCCAGCCTTGCCTGGGCCTGCAGGCCCCACCAAGCCGCTCTCCTGTGCCCACAGAGCGGCCTCGGCTGCAGCTGCCCAGACACCTTCGCCAGACCATCCAGAAGAAGGTCGGGGAGCCCGTGAACCTCCTCATTCCTTTCCAGGTAGGGCTGGCTGGCCCCTGCCCTGGCACACTCGCGCGTCCTCAGCAGGGCTGGGGCAGGGGCCGGGAGGGCGGGCCAGGCTCGCCGCTGAGCTGTGCTCCTCCAACAGGGCAAGCCCCGGCCTCAGGTGACCTGGACCAAGGAGGGGCAGCCGCTGGCGGGCGAGGAGGTGAGCATCCGCAACAGCCCCACGGACACCATCCTGTTCATCCGGGCCGCGCACCGCGCCCACTCGGGCACCTACCAGGTGACGCTGCGTGTGGAGGACATGGAGGACAAGGCCCAGCTGGTGCTGCAGGTCGTTGGTGCGTGGCCCAGGGCACCCCTGCAGCCCCTCCAGCCCGAGCAGGGCTGCCGCTCGCCATCTTGCAGGCCCGGGGCCCCTCCTCTGGGAGGCCCAGAGCCCCTGCTGAGGATGGCGGCCGGGTCCTGGCAGGCAGGGCGGCCCCTGGAGCCTGCGTCCCCTGCCTGTACTCAGTGTCAGAGGCGTGGGCTTCCAGCTGAATCTGTCTCCTGCAGACAAGCCAAGTCCGCCCCAGGATATCCAGGTCGCAGAGGCGTGGGGGTTCAATGTGGCTCTGGAGTGGAAGCCACCCCAAGATGATGGGAACACAGAGCTCTGGGGGTACACGGTTCAGAAGGCCGACAAGAAGACCATGGTGAGCCTGGGGCCAGGCCCCAGGTCCCTGCCCGGGGCCCAGCTGCCCTTCCCCGCCCTTGGGCGGGGCCCTCCTCTCTGCCCTGGTTCCCTCCACAGTGAGGGCGCAGACAACAGGGGTGCCCGAGAGAGGCCCTGGCAGTGCGTAGGGCCTGCCTCAGGGAACCTTTCCTTCGCTGCCCACCAGGAGTGGTTCACCGTCCTGGAGCATTACCGCCGCACCCACTGCGTCGTGTCGGAGCTCATCATCGGCAACAGCTACTACTTCCGGGTCTTCAGCCATAACACAGTGGGGCCCAGCGACACAGCCGCCACCACCAAGGAGCCGGTCCTTATCCCCAGACCAGGTGCTGGGCCTTCACTCTGGTCCCCGGGGTGGGCAGGGCTGGGAGGCGAGCCTGGCTGGGTGCTGAGTTCTGACCCCCACAGGCATCACGTATGAGTTGCCCAAGTACAAGGCCCTGGACTTCTCTGAGGCCCCCAGCTTCACCCGCCCGCTGGTGAACCGATCGGTCATTGCCGGCTATAACACTACTCTCTGCTGTGCTGTTCGGGGCAGCCCCAAGGTAGGGACCTGGGGGCGCTGGTCCAGGCCAATCCAGGAGAGCTGCCTGTGGGCCCCCACCCCGAGCAGTCCTCTTCGCGGGCTGCCCCTACTTCCTCTCCACCCCAGGGGTCAGGTGTCTCTGTGAACAGGGCCGAGGCAGTCCTGCTGGCTCCGTCTGTCCTCAGCCTTGGCCAGTCTGGGACTCTAGCAGGTGCTCAGAGGAGAAACAAACGTCGGGTCTCCTTCAATCTGAGTGCGCTCCCTCCTGCCCTCCTATCTGCAGCCCAAGATTTCCTGGTTCAAGAATGGCCTGGACTTGGGCAAAGACGCCCGCTTCCGCATGTTCAGCAAGCAGGGAGTGCTGACCCTGGAGATCAGAAAGCCCTGCCCCTTCGATGGGGGCATCTACGCCTGCAGGGCCACCAACTTAGAAGGGGAGGCCCAGTGCGAGTGCCGCCTGGAGGTGCGAGGTGAGGAGCCACCGGGCCAAGGCCGGGTGCCCCGGGGACGCTGGGCTTCTGCCCTGCTGCGCGGGCCCAAGCTGCTGCTCTGGCTGAGAGCGCGGCTGGCACAGCCGGGTGGTACTGGCCCCTGCACTTTGCTGCCAGAGCTGTTCCCTGAGACTTCCCGAAGGCTGGGGGTGGGGGCGGGGGCTACACGTGGTGCTGGGAGGTTGCAGCACAGATTCGGCATGGCCGCCTCCTCTCCCACAGTGCCTCAGTGACCGGGCTGGCTCCCTGTGGATGGCCAGGTATGTGCTCCAGATCACCCTTGGTCCAGGGGCAGCCACCAGGAGGTGGGGTCCAAGAGGCTGTTAGGGTTTCAGCCCAGCTCACTCAGATGGGAACCTGTATTACAGATGCAGCTGGAGCTGGCCCGTATGCCAGGAGCCTGGAAGGAAGCTGGATAGGCCGCCTTCCTGCTGCTGGATGTGTGTGCAAGTGTGTACACTGGAGTTGGGGGGGGGGCACCCGTAGGGCAGCATAGTCACGACAAGCGGGCACATTCTGACCTCAGAGCTCCATGTGGAAGCTCTCAGACCCTGTGTGGGCTTTGGAAGTGGTTGCTGGGACGGGCCTTTCTGGCCTGCCGTGCTTTCTCAGCATGTAAGGGCAATAAAAGATCGGTGCAGCCACTGAGAACTGACTTTTGTCCAAGGTGCCTGTTTTCACAAGAAGCACAGGAAAATTTATATTGAAAACAAACAAGGCCGGTGTTCTTTCTCCTGGATGAATTAAACGAGGACCAGAACAGGGTCCTAAATTCACGAAACAATAATAGAAGGAACTCAGTCTCCCCGACCTTCCATTGAGGAAACCAAGGAGCTGTGACAGAGGAAAGTGCACTGTTATTAGCAAAAAGGCCAGAAGCCCCAGGCTCTGCCGTTGTTGTCCTGGCGACTGTGGTCACGGTGGCCTGGTGAGGGATAGTGACGGGCGTCTGTGTTTCTTTGCCCATAAGGCCTGGGGTGAAAGCATCCCAGCGGCTTTGGGGTCCCAGTAGGCAAAGAACCCGCTGCCCACACACAGCTGTGTTGCACGGGGAGAGGGTCCTGCTGTTGGACCAGACAGGACCAGGAAGGTGTGCGGGGGCCAGGGCCCTGCTCCCCCCCTCGCCAAGTAGTCAGAAGCCCACCACTGATGTCCTTTTGGGAGGAGGAAGCCAGCAGCTTTCAGAGGTCCTCTGATAGAGTGGTTTTTCCACGGTATAGAAAAGAAGTTCCATGAAGGCTGGTCCAAGGACTCCTGCCCTGCCTCAGACACTCCTGGTTTCCAGGCCCTGGGGGAGGCCCAGTCCTGACACCTCTCTGGGGAGCTGAGGCCCAGGCCTCGGTCTCTGTCCAGCCCCACTGAATCCCTGCTCCCTGTCAAAGCCCAGTTTGGCGGCTCCCTCTAGTGGCCCACTCGAGCACAGCCACCCTGGGGCCGCCCCTTGGAGCGGGCGGCGGGGCAAGGTGGGGCGGGCACAGCCTCACCTCCCCAACTGCCTCTGGTGGAGGTGCCTTTGTGGAGTCCAGGGCTGGCCCTCCTCGCACAGGGCTGAGGGGCCTCACTGAATGCACGGCAGCCAGGAACCCACGGGGAGTTCAGGACGTTTATTTCACATTCACACCTCTGTACACCTTCTATAAATAGTGTGGAGCCGAAATATTTACAGTCCCCTGCTGCCCACTCCCAGGCTCGCCTGCCCTCACACACAAGTGGGGTCCGAAATGGCCTTTCCCCTCCCCACCCCACCCAGCTCCAGGCGGGGCAGCCCACGGCCCTGGGAGTCTCCTACCGAGGCGGGCAGGCCGCAGGGAACTCGCCACTCAGCAGCGAAGGGGGTCGGCGCAGACCGCTGCGGGGGGAGGCTGTGGGAGCAGCCGCCAGGCAGGCCTGTGCCCGCGGGCAGCAGCTTCGGCCTGGGAACTGCCCGAGGAGCATGGCGGGCCCCGCTGGCTCTGCCGCCCCTGACCCCTCCCATGCTCACCCACCCCTCGCCGGGGGCGGGGACGAGCCTGCTGGGTCACAGGGAGGAGAGGCCAGGTCTGCCCTGAAGACCCACGATGTCACGGACGAGAACCACAACGGACAGCTCAACAGCACGCAGCAGGGGCTCGCACTGCGGCCTCGTGCGATCTCGGGAGCCACTGGCCCGAGACGCACACGCGTGTGCACGCACACACACACACACACTCACCCTTGAGCCCCGAGGGGACAGCAGGCTGGTCTTCTGGGGGAGGGGAGGGAAAGGCGGGAGAGACTAGCTCAGCCCCGTGGACACGCTGAGACACACACACACTGAGAGCCGTCTGAGCTGCGGCGAGAGGCCGGCAGAGGACACGCCATTGGCGCGCTCGGCAGCATTGTGCCAGGGCAGCAGCGAGGGGCAGCCTTCGGCCCTCCCCATCAGCTAGAGACGGGCCGGGGCGGGGTCCTGAGGTCCTCCTCACTGCTGCGGACCGCAGCCACGTACGAGAAGAGACACAACACGGAGTAGCAGATCTCGTGGGCCTGGGGGCAGAGAACCAGCCGGGTCAGCGCAGGGGACGCAGGCCCCGCCATCCTCACTCGTGGACGGCTGCCAAGTGGGAGACTCCAGGCCTCCAGCCGAAGAGCCCCCGCGAGGCCAGAGCGGGCTGCAGGAGGGGAGGCGGGCGCCTCTGCCGGGCCAAAGGCCTGCTCCACTCCAGCGGCACCTCTGGCCTCCAGACCACACTCGCCTCAACCACTCGCCATCGCCCGCGCCCTGCGAGGCCCGCCCCCCTCCTGCCGGAGTCGCCCTGGGAGCCCTCTGCAGACCGGCTG
The DNA here is from genome assembly GCF_055505025.1 of Bos grunniens. Classification (NCBI taxonomy): domain Eukaryota; kingdom Metazoa; phylum Chordata; class Mammalia; order Artiodactyla; family Bovidae; genus Bos; species Bos grunniens. Next base: position 77,750,875 of record NC_141179.1, on the reverse strand, counting down.
GCGGGGCTGGCGGCACACTCACCATCGGTGTCTTGTACTTGTGGCTCACCACTTCTTTAATTTCAGGAACTACAACCGGACGGGCAAGAGACAAAACAAGAGAGTTCAACACTTCAGAGCAATGACGCCACGCTCCCCCAGGCGGCGGCGCCCGGCACAGGGTCCCCTTCCCCTCTGGGCCTCACCCAGCCCCTGCGAGGGGACACCGGCCCAGACGCCCTGAGGTCCGCAATGGCCCCTGGCTCTACGGCTGCGGCTCGACCCCGCTGGCCGCCACTCCAGTCCTGGCCCCCAAGGACCACGGCGGGTGCGCCCAGCTTTCGGCCAGAAGAAGAGCAGTTTCTAGCCTGTGCCTCGCCTTGCTGGGACCCCCGAGCGCTCAGCCCCCTGCCCAGCCCCACCCTCCGGTCAAGGCAGCAGATGCCCTGTGCTCCCAGCCCAGACACGGAGGCTCCTGAGGCAGGATGAAGCGGGGGCGGGACACTAAACCCACCAGACTCGGGAGTTTCCTTCCCTGATGGCAGGAGAGGCCCAGGCCTGCCCGTGTGAGGGAGAGCGTCAGAGGGCCCTGGAGCAGACACACCGAGCAGAAGAGACAGGCGAGGACGGCACCCGGGGGAAGTGACAGGGAGCGTCAGGCAAGATACACACAGGTCCACGGCCCAGGGGCCAAGACTGAGACCCCTGGCCCCAGCCCTGCGGGGCTGCTGCGCGGCCAGAGCAGGGAAGTGGGTCTCCTGGCCTCAGCCCCATCCCAGCCCCGAGACCAGAAGTGGGGGGCATCACGCCCCAGAGGGCCCCTCCTCCTCCTGACCCTGGGAGGGGAGTTTGGGGCCCAGGGTTAACAGGGAGTAAATACACTCGTCCAAGGTAGAACAAGGAGCCCAGGTCCTTCTCCTGAGCCAGAGGACCCCCCCCTGCCCCCCAAAACATCTCTCTGGCAGAAGAGAGGAAGGCGTACAGAACCGGTGAGCCAGCGCAGGTGGAGGACGTGGGGAAGGAAGAGGGTGGAGGGAAGGTTAGGGAAGGTTGGCGATGGGAGCAGCTGGCCTGGGCGAAGGGAGCCTGCCCACCCAGGCCCGAGGTGGCGGGCAGGGCCTGGGGAGGCAGCGCGGCGAGGTCACTTTACCTGCTGGAGAACGAAGGTTTTCATAGCAGCGATGAGGGGCACAAAAGAATGAAGCACAAACACAGCAGGAACTCAAAGCCCCAGGGTGAGAACCCAGATGCCGCTCAGCCCTGGGTGTGGGGGGGAGCCTGGCTCCCGGCTCCCTAGGCCTGCCTGCGCCCCTGCGCGCCTTCCTCTGGCTTGGAGGCTGCACGGACCCTGGCGTGGCCCCGGGGCAGTTGGACGAGGCGCTGGGCTGCTAGAGGGACTGAGGCGGCTACGTGAGCACAGCTGAGCGGGGGCGCGGCTGGGCCGCTCTGCCCCCAGGACTTTCTGACTTCCGCCTGGCCAGGCCCAGCCAGGGGAGGCGTGCTGGTTGGAGGAGCCCCCTGAGCACCAGCGGAGCTCTGGGCCGGCGTTAAGCCGCTGCTCTGGGGCCTGTTCCCTGGCAGCACTGGCTAGCTTTCCTGCCTCCCTTCTCTCATCCTCCCTACGCTCCTGCTCCTCCTGACCTCTCTGCAGAGGCGCTTCTTCTCTGTCTCTAGTCCCTCCTCTGGAGCTCCGAGGTTTGAGTTACTGCCATGTGAGTCCAGACCTAAGAGCAAAATAGTGTAATTACCAAATTCCTCCAGGACAAAGACGCCTCGGACTGTATTGCACTTTTTAATGTGATTCAGCTCTATGAAAACCTGCAAGAGAGGGAGGGAGGGAGCGGTAAGGCCCAGACGCTCCCCCTCCACCCGCAGAGCCCCCTCTCCCAGCTGTAGCCCCGTGCCCACACCGGAAACCTATGTCCCAAAGGGAGGGCACCAGAACCCACACACACACAGCTCAGAAGCGCCAAGAAGCAAAGACAGCAGAAAGGGCAGTACCTTCCGCTCCTGGCCGGAGGAGAAAGCATGGGAGAGAAAGGAAGGTGTTAGTTTTAACGGTCAAAGCCAACCCCGAGGCCCCTCTGCCGGCCTGGGCTGCCTGCCCGCACCCTCTGCCCAGGGCAGCGCTGGCAGGACCCGGCACCCCGGGGCCCCCGCCCCGGCCCCTCAGCGCTCTACCCCGCCATGCGTCCTCCTCCGGCGCAGAGGGCTGGCACGCACAAAGCTCTCCTCACACTGTCCTGGGGGAGGTGGGGGCATCTTCTGTGAGACAGGATCCAGGTTCTCCCCGGAGTGCGTGGTGCTGGCAGTGACAGCTACCACTCGGGAGAGCCTACTGGGAGTCTGCACACACTGTCTGTCTGTCTGTCCTCGTGTCTCCGGGGTGGGGCATCCGCACAGGTGTGGTATCACCCATGTTGCACAGATGAGGCTACTGAGGGTCAGGAAGGTTTTTCCTGAGGATAACAGCTGGCATCTGAATCTGAGTACATCCTGACTCCAAAGGCCACGCTTTCCCCCCTTCAGCAGAGTCCCACCAGGGGACCACCGCTTCGTCCACTCCAGCTGACTGTCAGGAGGTGGAAGATGGGCCCCGAGGCCAGGATCTCAAAGTGAGTCAGGGTCTGACCTCCTGGGGCAAAGCCGTAATCCACAGACCGGCCTGTACACACCGTGTAACGCTTAGACAGGAGGTCGGTCTGGGGCGGGGGCGGACCAAGGGGAGGACGGGGGTCATTCACTGAGACCTGTTCTTCGGAAGGTGAGGCTCTGGGGGAGGCCGCAACCCTCAAGTGCAGTCCGAAGCCTGGTCCCCAAGAACTGCTGGCGCCTTCATGGTCCAGAAAACCGCTTAAGTAAACCCTCTGCGGGTGGAGCCTCGGGTCTCGAGTATACTATTTAATGCACTACTCTGACGATAGTAAACGTGCTTCTGCACGTACCCTGCCGGGAAACCGGGGGGCTGCTCCCCAGCACACCGAGCTGCCCTGAGGGGGTCCTGAAAGAAGAATTAAAATGGAAGCGGGGAGGGAGCCCCCGAGGCCAGGCGTTCACTGCACACTCGGGTCTGGCTCAGAGCCTCGGGAGGGTGAGGGAAGGCACTTGTGTGAAGAGCCAGGACTGGGAACGGACCTGGGATGACGCGCGGGCCTCAGAAAGGAATTAGCTTAAGGAGCGTCCACTGAGAGAAAACGTAATGCTGTGTTAGAAGATCAAGAGGAGAAACGGTCAGGTCCTACGGTGGGACCACAGGGAGGGCAAGATGGATCCCGAAGTGCTCCCCGTTGGGGTCGCGGGCCGGCGGGCGGGGGAGTGGGGTCTGCGGAGCAGGGGACGGAGTGGGGCGCTCAGAGGAAGGAAGAGAACAGGAAGGAGGATCAGCAGGTTGGAAAGGCGAATTCACACACACACTCCACGCACACAAGAGGACCAGCTGGCCTAGACTCACAGCGAAACCACAAGCAAAAGCACACCCTGGAGCAAGAGAAGGGCCGGGGAGACGCTCCCACTCACACTGAGCTGAGTCTACGGGCGGGGCGCGGCCCCCTCTCCCCGCCCCCCTGCAACGGCTCCCTGCCGCGGCTTCGCGGGTGGGGGCAGCCAGTGTCCCTGCGCCCTCCCTTCGGATTGCCCTCTGGCCCAGCTGCCCCGATGCGCTCACTAGCCCCGGATGCTCCCACTAGCCCCGGAGGCCTGGCTCCCATTCGCGGGGGAACCTGGACACGACGCCTGCAGCGCCGGGGCTGGAAGCCTCAGGCTGCCACTCTAACCCACCTGGTTGTGCATGAACTTGAGGTTGATCCCTTCGAGGGTGACCTGCAGCAAGCCCCCCTCGCCAGTCTTCATGTCCTGCACGGGGAACTCGCCACCCAATTCCGGCCCTGCGGCAAGGAAGGGGCCTTATCAGCTAATGGAGGGGGCGAGCCCCGAGGCCCGTGACCTCCGCGGGGCTCTCCGGGCGGATGAACACCAATGCAAGTCAACGGAAGGCATGGGCTCCGGGGCCGCCCCCTCCTCACCCGGCTTGATGCTCTGCTGGCGGGCGGCGGCGCGCTCCATGCTGTCCTTCACGCAGTAGTACAGCTCCCGACACTGCGGCACAGGGGGCGGCCGGCCGGTCAGACCAGGCCCCCGGGCGCCCCACCCCTCTGTCCCTGAACCCTGGACCTTGGAGGCAGCTTTATGTGGCCCATGCCACAGCCAGAGGCATGTGGATGGTGGTGGGGGAGGCCAGCGTGGCTCCCTTAAGGGTCCCTTCCCTGCAGGGAACTCCAGGTGTGGCCCTCATCGCCTGCCCCGCCCCGGACACACGGAGCTCACGGGTAGGTACCTTCTTAGTATAGAACTTGTTGAGCTGAGTCTCGGAGCCATTTCTGCGCCACAAGCACAGCACCTTGGTCTTGGGGCAGTAGGTCATGTTGATGAGTTTCTCGTACCACCAGCGCTCGTACACCGTCCCGATGTTACTGCGCAGCACCACGCAGTCGTCACACACCTGCGGGGCGGTCGGCAGCCCTGGTCTCCTGGGTCTCTTCCTCCCCGGGCCACGCCCCCAGGACAGATGTACCGGGTGCTAGGAGCATCCCCCAGGTCAGGGTTCTCACCCGACACTCAGCCTAACTTGGCGGAGACGCAGACCCTGAACGGCTGGGCACGCGTCCACCGGAAGGGTTGCTGGCAAGGGGAGAGGCCAATGAGAGGAACTCGTGGGCCCGGAAGGAGGCCCGCACCTCACCTCAGGGTCGACTGCCTCTCACACGTTCTGGAGATAAGTGCGGAGGCCATCTCCCGCCTCTACCTTTCAATCTTAGGAATCATCTCTTTAGTGATGGGGCACAAAGGCAGGGGACTGGGGCAGACTTAACCCAGGAGGAAAAAAAAGCGACATGAACACATTTCCTAATCTTGGCTCAACTCCAGTTCTGCATAGATTCTTCTCAAAAATTAATTACACAGTGACACGTGGACACTGCTTAATGCAATAATAAAAAACTATCCAGCACAGGATGGTATAAATTAAAGGCCAAGTTCTCCTCCACAGAGTTCCTCTTTCTTGCTCAACGTTCTCCCACAGGCCAATGAATATGTCCATCTGCCTTCAGTTATGGAGGAGGCAGTTCAGCACCATGGGTAAGAACACCGGTCTAAGATCTGACTGCCTGGGTTTACATTCCGGCTATCACCTTACTTAGCTGTGTCACCTTAAGCAAGTTAATCCGTGTCTGTATGTCCTCATGTATAAGATGGGGACAGCTATAACTTCATGGAGTTACTGTGAAGATTAAGTAAGTTAATGTGCATAAAATTCTCAGAATAAAGCCAGGCACATAGAAAGTACCCAAGAGTCAGCTGCTATACCAATGATACAACTGTGATGTAGGAAACAGAATAATAATTCTGACGACCATTCTGATGGTCCTCAAACGTTCCTGCATAGGAGACTTGTCTTCCTGAGTCCTGACCTTGCTCTGTGTTGGTGTCACACTGGCAGCACCTCAAACTCATCCTGGACTCCACATCTCTTGGGCAGCTCCTCCCTCTAAGCTCCCTGAGTAACTGGCATTTCTGTCCCCCCAGCTGCCTGAGCCAGGAAAGAAGGTGTGATGTGAGACCCCACCATTCTGCCCCAAACACCCCAGGACACTCTTCCCCTCCCCTACTCCAGCCATTAAGTTCTAACTCTTCTTCAAGTCTTAAGCGCAAAGATCACTTCTGGGCATCACCCACAACGCCCAGGCCCTCTGCTGTGTATCCTCATGACATCTGCCCCCCAGAAATCTCTCATAATGCTCATTATCCTTTAGGACACTGGGTGTTTAATTACCTGACTTTCCCAATGGCTTATCAACCCTATAAGGGCAACAGAGACCTACCTCCCTGATTCACTACTGTAACCCCAAAGCCAGCAAAGCCAGCAGAGTGCCTGGCTGTAATGTGTGCTCCCTAAAAACTGGGTGAAAGAATAAGGAACACACGACTATCAGTTTAATCTACCTACATAAGACTTTACTGGAGTTCAAAAGCCCAAGGAAGAAAAGGGCCAGAGTAGCTGAGTGGGAATTTAGAAACTTGAATTCTACTGTAGCTGAACTCTGTGCTTCTCTCGATCTGAAAGATGGAGAGAACTACTCTGCTTTGCATAACCCTTTAAGAACATCATGTAGGGCCTTCCCTGGTGGTAGAGTGGATAAAAAGCAGCCTGCCAATGCAGGGGACATGGGTTCGAGCCCTGGTCCGGGAAGATTCCACATGCCTCGGAGCAACTAAGCCCGTGCGCCTAGAGCCTGTGCTCTGCGACAAAAGAGAAGCCACTGCCATGAGGAGCAGCCCTCGCTCGCTGCAACTAGAGCGAGGCCATACAGAAACAAAGACCCAGAGCAGCCGAAAACAACTGATTTTAAAAGAACGGTGGGGAAAAGACACTGAGAAGAATACACAATTTCTAGGCTAGAGACACAAAGGTAGCGACGTGTCACACTCGTCAGTGCTGGGGGAGGGGTAACTGGTGTAGTCTTTGGGATGGCAATGGCAAAATCTATCAAACTGTAAACGTACCCAGTGGACACCTGTGTCTGTATGGCTGTGCCCCTCTGCTGTCCACCCAAAACTACCACAACATCATTAACTGGTTGCACTCCAGTGCAAAATGAAAAGCTTTTAAAAAGTTGTAAACATATGTAAGCTTGATCCAGAAATGTCTTTTTTTTTAATTAATTTTTATTGGCGTATAGTCGCTTTACTAATGCTGTGTTAGTTTCTGCTGTACAGCAAAGTCAATCATCTGTAGGTATAGATCTACCCCCTCTTTCTTGGATTTCCTTCCCATTTAGATCACCGCAAGCATTGAGTTCCCTGTGTTACACAGTAGGCTCTCCTTAGTCATCTATCTTATACATAGTTTGACCCAGAAATTTCACACCAAGAATCTATCCTGTAGAAATTCTCATGTGACTGTGCGAAGATTTATGTTCAAGGATGACCAGTTAATCCTTGTTAAAAAAAAAAAAAAAGAAAAAGTGGGAGGGACTAGTTAAATACATCATGGCACATCCAGAGAAAACCTAACGGTTGAGCCTCCATTTAAAAAAGACAGATTTCTATAATATGGAGACATACTATCAATATATCTATGATACATTAAGTGAAAAAAGTCAAATTATATAATAATATTTGTAATCTGGTATCACTTTTAGAAACACTGAAATAAAATTCCATAGTAAGCTGTATTCAAACAAATACGCATTTTTTTTTAAATCTGAAGGGATTCACACCAAATTCTCTAACAGTGGTTACCTCTGAGACATGGCATTGGCAGGAAGTGAAAGAAAATTTTTACTTTTTACTTAATTCACTTCTACATGGTTTGAAACATTTCCAGCATATACTCTTACTTTTATAATTAAGATAACAGGCAATAAAGGTGATTTTTAAAAAGTCTTTGCAAATTGTTATCCAGCTGATCACACAGCCAGCAGCCTGTGCTGAGAACGGTTAACTCCGATAGCCTCACAGTAGCCAGGCGCTGACAGAGTGAGCGCGGTACCCATGCTTTGCAGTACAAGGCGGAGCATCTATGAGTTGACAGAACCACCCCAAGCTCCACCGCCCTTGTCTGAGGCTCCTTGTACAGTGGTGGGAGTGGGTCCTACACGTCAGAGAATCCTCTTTAGAAATTTACTCTGCTGCCGGTGTCTGAAGTAGCCCTCAGCTCCAACAGGCACTCAGACAAATTCTATCACTTCAAGGGGACATGAACACAACAGCCTTCTGAGCTGCATCACATGTAAGTTTCTGCTGCAGAGCAGACACCCCCCCAATGTTTGCTAGATTACCTCTTCAAAAAGCTGTGACTGTGAAAATCAAATTTGACTGAACCAAAAGGCAACAGGGTGTTAGCTAATCTCACTGCTTTACAGAGGAGCTTTACTTGGCCCCTAAAAGTACTGAGAAAGAATCTTAGCCATTTTAGAATTAAAAACACAGAAATGAAGAAAACGTGGCCAACTTCCTTCATAATACTGGATTAAGAAAGGATTTTTATAGCTATGACTTAAAATCCAGAAGCCAGAAAATAAACGACTAATTAATTCAACTACAAAAACAGTTAAAAAAAATTCTGCACGACAAAAAATACCATAAATCAGAAAACTAATGCAGAGCAGAGGCCAGATTCCCACGTGTGAACCCTCTGACCACAAGCAGGGAGCTGACCATACGAGGCGACCACCTAGTCTTCTGAAATACTGAAACCACAACTGAACAAACCTCCAGACTGAACCGCCAGTGTGCACAAGCACAAGTGACAGAGAAACAGGCTACACGACATAAGGAGATGCGGCCAGCAAAACCGAAAAGGGAAGATGGCCCCTCCACAGGCCTATGCTCTCCAACAAAACAAACAGCAACACGAAGAGAAACTGGATGCTAAGACATACTTTAGAGTCACAGCAACCAAAACTATAAATGCATTTTCTCTTTGACCCAGCTATCCCACTTCCGGGAACTCTTAGATGAAGCTTCCTTTCACGCATGAAATGAAGCAGGCACAGCATCACCCAGAGTCACACTACTAACAATATAAAAACCTGGGCGAAAACCAAGGGTGTATATATGCTGACTGGCGAAATAAAGTGCGGTCTAGTCACATGGTGGAACACCACACGGCTGTAAAAAGAATGAGAACATTCTTTTTCTACTGATACGGAAGATCTCCAGGATATGTTTAAGGAAAAAAAGAAAAAGGTTCAGATCAGCAGATATGAAGTGCTACCTTTATGTCTGTGGTGTTGGAGAAGACTCTTGAGAGTCCCTTGGACTGCAAGGAGATCCAACCAGTCCATCCTAAAGGAGATCAATCCTGAGTGTTCATTGGAACGACTGATATTGAAGCTGAAACTCCAATACTCTAGCCACCTGATGCGAAGAGCTTACTCATTGGAAAAGACCCTTTTGCTGGGAAAGATTGAAGGTGGGAGGAGAAGGAGACGACAGAGGATGAGATGATTGGATGGCATCACCGACTCAATGGACGTGAGTTTGGGTAAACTCTGGGAGTTGGTGATGGACAGGGAGGCCTGGCGTGCTGCAGTCCATGGGGTCGCAAAGAGTCAGACACGACTGAGCTAGTGAACTGAACCGAACCTTTATGTAAGAGTAGGAAAATAAGAATTTATGTTTATATTTTATTGTGTTTGCGTAGAAAACCACTGGAGGACATAAAGTGGTTATAAATAAAAGTGGTTGCCTACGAGAGGAAGGGGTGAGGTGGTTGGAAAACCGAGTGGAAGGGGATAAGAATGAGACAAGACTTGCCAGTGTATACCATTTCATGTTGTTCTGACTTATGGACAATGCGACCGTATCATCTACTCAATCTATATGTAAAAGACAAGACAGGGAATCGTCTATTACATTACTTATTTGCATAAGAGCCTGACAATTAATCCATCTAGTCAAGGCTATGGTTTTTCCAGTAGTCATGTATGGATGTGAGAGTTGGACTATAAAGAAAGCTGAATGCTGAAGAATTGATGCTTTTGAACTGTGGTGTTGGAGAAGACTTTTGAGAATCCCTTGGACTGCAAGGATGTCCAACCAGTCCATCCTAAAGGAGATCAGTCCTGGGTGTTCATTGGAAGGACTGATGTTGAAGCTGAAACTCCAATCCTTTGGCCACCTGATGCGAAGAACTGACTCACTGGAAAAGACCCTTATGCTGGGAAAGATTGAAGGTGGGAGGAAAAGGGGATGACAGAGGATGAGATGGTTGGATGGCATCACTGACTCAGTGGACATGGATTTGAGTTAACTCCGGGAGTTGGTGATGGACAGGGAAGCCTGGCGTGCTGTAGTTCACGGGGTCTCAGAGTCGGACACGACTAAGCGACTGAACTGAACTGAAAATTAATGATAAATGGACCATGAAAATGAATAAGTGGGGAAAAATATTCTGGCATCCGTTCTAGGAGTTTCTTGTGACTTTCAAATGACTTTCAAATGTCCCTCTGGGCATGAACCAGCAGCACCTACCTCCATGAAAAAGATATCTCCATTCGTGTCTGTCCCTGCATGTACCACGAATGTCTGCTTCTTCATGTGCCGGCTGCCACTGGACCGGATGGAGAGATCGCGTCCATTCTGAGGAAAGAGAGATCCTTCAGCGACATCCGAGCTTCCCTCTCATAGAGCAGTCTGGGCCCAGAATCCCCCATTCAGCAATTCAATTCCTATCGGTCTCCTCAGAGAAGCGCCATCTGCTGGCCACTGACCACCATGGACGTGTTCACAAACTTCTTGGTCTCAGGATTCTTCTAACATTATTGATGACCCCCAAGAGCTTATGTTTTTGTGAGTTAAATTTATAGATATTTACCATATTAGAAATTATCATTGACAAAAGTTTTAAGTTTTTATTAATTCATTTAAAGTGTTAGTCGCACAGTCGTGTCCAACTCTTCGTGACCCCCACAGATTGCACAGGCTGCCAGGCTCCTCTGTCCATGGAATTCTCCAGGCAAGAATACTGGAGTGGATAGGCATTCCCTTCTCCAGGGGATCTTCCCCAACCCCAGGGATTGAACCTGGGTCTCTCACATTGCAGGCAGATTCTTTACCTGAGCCATCAGGGAAACCCAATTCATTTAAAAGGAATTAGTAATTCATTAATAAGGTGGTGCAAGTGGTAAAGAATATGCCCGCCAATGCAGAAGACACAAGGGATGCGGGTTTGATCCCTGGGTCGGGAAGATCTCCTGGAGGAGGAAATAGGCAACCCACTCCAGTATTCTTGCCTAGGAAATCTCATGGACAGAGGCCTGGGCTACTGTCCATGGGGTCGCAAAGAGCTGGACACGACTGAGCGACTAGGTACAAGAGTGCAACAATAAATCCACTGCATGGTAATATACATAACATATACTTTTCAAATAACTATATCTCTCAGAACAAAAAAAAGTGAAGAGCAGCATTATTTTGCATTTTTGCAAGTTTCATTAATGTTTGGCTTATTAAAAAATAGTTGCATTCTCATATCTGCTTCTACATTCAATCCATTGTGACATGTTGCTTTGGCAGAGGTATATTAAAGACAACCTGACTTCAAAGATATCTATCTGGAAAAGGGAGGAGTATTCTACCAGGCTTTCCATATGTATATGTATATTCTTCTCTGATGCTGTACCAGAACCTCAAGTAGTTTCTTAAGCTTAGTTGCAATGTGGGATCTGAAAACACATCAGTGAACACTTTGTACTTTGCTACAGTGCAATCCATTTGTATGCTTGACACTTGGAGTTACACTTGGAGTGGTTAGTTGAATTTTCAACACCACACATTGAGCATCTGGAAAATACTGGTTTTTCAAGTTATGAAGCTCTTTCAAGTGCTGACACATTTCATGACATAATATAAAAAAAATCACATTCATTAATTCCATCACCAATCTTACTAGAAAAGTCTTTAAAATACTGGGAAGCTTTGAGCACAAAAGTCTGCTGAGAAAAATAAATAAATAAATAAATAAAGTCTGCTGAGTACCCAAGTCCAAACAATGATAGTTTGTTAGTCATTCTTTCAAGTGAAAATGATGTCCCATAAACAAAGCTGCCAGTTCACCATGCAGCTAAAATTGTCACAAACTGCTTTTCCTCCAAATGATCATTGCATTTTGGTTTGCGGCAGAAATGCTCTATGTGTATTTCTCATTTTGCCACACAGAATGTTAGGAAGATGTATCATCAATAGTCAGATTTAAGAAAACTGATGATTTTAACTGCTTCATCGAGGACACTCGCAAGTCAACTGGCTTTTCATTTTCTTCCTAACCGAGAGAGTACAGAGGTGGGGCCGCCAGCATGCTTTGGTGCCACTGTCTACACTGCGTTAAGGCACCAGCGGTTTTTACCCACTACTGCTTCTGAACCATTAGTGTGCATGTCAACCCAGTGAAAAAGGAAATAACATCTCAGTATTGTCAAGAAAACAGTATTCACCTTGTGGATCCACAAGGGTCCACAGACCACACAGATGCTGAAAAGGCTGCACTGGGACGGTTTCAGTGCAGAGACTCCTATCACAGAACAGAAGGGCAAACGCCTCATCTAGAGGCCAAGCCCTATGTTCAGAACTGCTGCTGCTGCTAAGTCACTTCAGTCGTGTCCGACTCTGTGCAACCCTATAGACGGCAGCTCACCAGGCTCCCCCGTCCCTGGGATTCTCCAGACAAGAACACTGGAGTGGGTTGCCATTTCCTTCTCCAATGCATGAAAGTGAAAAGAGAAAGTGAAGTCGCTCAGTCGTGTCCGACTCTTAGCGACCCCATGGACTGTAGCCCACCAGGCTCCTCCATCCATGGGATTTTCCAGGCAAGAGTACTGGAGGGGGTGCCATTGCCTTCTCCGATGTTCAGAACTAGGAATTCTGAAAACATCTGAGCCAAGAAATGAGCTACAGGGAAGCCTCTCCGTTAGGCCTCGGGGCCCACGCCTAGGCAGCTGACCAGTGCGATGGAAGGAGCCTGAAGAATGGCTGAGACGTGCTCACCAGGTTGGCCAGCTGGTCAAGGACTTCATTGATTTGCTGACTGTACACAAGCCCAATATGGGACTTTCCCATCAGGCGCCTCACCTTCTTCCGGATGTCATTCTTATTTACCTGGAAAGCCAAAACAGAACCTCAATAACCAAGAGTGACTGCAGGGTATTCTCTCCACTGGATCAACTCATGTCTTCACATTAAGAGAGGCCGGGAGAACAGGCGGAGGAAAAACTCAGGAACTCATTCTCAAAACAACTCTCTTCTACCCACCAGGTCCTTTCAGAACAGGACTCTTCTACTTGGGAACACAGTTCTCTCCCACCGCTATAAAAACCAAATATAACCAAGTCAAACTAGAATCTGCCATTCACTGCTTTTCCAATGAGTAGTGCTTTTTACATCCACGGGAAAGTCAATATGATGAAGGACTAGTGCTGAAAAGTAAATTCTGAACATCCTTTCTAAGGTTTCAGAATCTACTACTTGAAAAAACATTCTCTTTCCACTGAATCCTCTGGGGAGTTCGACAGGCATCCTAAAAATATTCAGCAAAGGAAGCCCACTTAAAATTCAAAAGAAACAAACAGCACACCGTCATCCCTCACCTTTACAGCACTCCCCAGCTGTACAGCAGCCTGGCTGCTTCAGGGAAGGGGATAAATGAGCTGCAGAGAGGCCTCGGACCTTCAGTGAGGAAGAGGGCCCTAGCAGGACGCCCTGACTGCTTCCCGACTGCCCCAGGATCCAGGCAACAGGAACAAGCCTTGTCCTCAGCATTGGCAGTAGCTGGATGTAAGCAGAACTGACACTACCTTCATCAGCAGCATGTACGAGATGAGGTTGTGCAAGAGTGTGGCCAGCAGACGGTCTTCATCGTCCTCCAGGCGCTTCCGGTCGTGTTCTCCCAGGGACAGGTACCTGAACGGGAGACCAGGACACGTCAGCCCCCAGGTGGGAGGATGCAGAATTAACGGGGAAGGGGCCAAATTTGCCTTTTCCAAGGGTTTATAGACCTCACACCTGTCTATCATTTCCTGGGGACCCTGGTCCATGCCCATTCCTTCTCTCTCCAACATCACGGCATCTAAGAACGCGTCTTCCCAGAACTGCATTTGGTCCCATAAAGTAGAACGCTCTTTGCCTGTGTGGAAGAGAGGGTTTCTTAGTGGCTTATATAACATATAAAGAAGGCGGCTGCCAAACTAAGATAAAGAGTAACTTCCAGCAAAGAAGGGAGTCTTTACAAATTCCAGAGCAAAGGAAACATCAGACTCGCCACCCCAGATGCAGCATTCCTGCCACCAGCCCCGGCTGCCTCCAAGTGAGGCCCAGCCCCTCCCGAGGAGGAGGGATGAACAGCACACACAGAAGGGTGGTTACTTATAGAAAAGGTCTCCATAGCAGCGTCCTCTAACTGGTCCCACATCGATCCTTTGTCCCTTCCTGCCAGTTTGTGAGCAGGAAGGACCATGGTAGCAAGGAAGTAAAAGAAGACAGAAAGATAGAGACTGTTGATTAATACTGGACTTCAGTCTCTCCTAGCGTTCTCCCACTGCCTTCCTCTCTCCAGACCCAGACAGTCGCCGGCTTCAGATATAAAAATGCCCTTTCATGTCCGCACTGAGATCAGCCAACGGCCACGCAGCTACTTGTCCGGTGCCACCCTCTTCCCTGGCTGAAGCCTGCTTCCTTCCTGTGCAAGAGGCCTTCTCGGTCTGTTTCTCACCTAGGAGTCCCTCGTAGAGGTAGACTCGCTGGCTGACGTCTTCAGAAAAGCGAACTGGGCTGCCCACCAGCTTCTCCTTCACACTTGGCTTCAAGCTATGGGCTTTACCCTAGACAGGAGAGACAACAGGTCAGCTGCCGAAGCACCAAGGGACAGGCGCAAAGGAAACCAAGCAGCTTATAAAAGAGGCTCACACACTGGCCACCATCATTAGCCACATGTATTCCAGTAGCCCTGCCTTTGCCACTCTGCTCACTTCAAACAGAAGTCACTCTGGGACTTCCCTGGTGGTCCAGTGGTTAAGAATCCACTTGCCAATGCAGGGGACACGGGTTTGATCCCTGGTCTGGGTAGAATCCACATGCCACGGGGCAACTAAGCCCGTGCTCCCTAAAGCCCATGCACTGCAACTAGAGAAAAAGCCTTCACTCAGCAAAGACCCAGCACAGCCAAAAATAAATAAAAGAAACTTTTTTAAAAAAGAAGTCAATCTGATAAAACTGCTTTCGGTTACTGCCTCCCGAAACAGGTAATCGACCTTTCATTTTTACTTATTTTTACCTCCTTTCATTTCTATAAGACTCTTTGCTCTTAAAAATTAGACAAATTCTCTGTAGCAGCGTGACACAGAGAAAGAACACTGGGTTTAAACTGAGAATGACCAAGAATCAGATTCCTGCCTCTTGCTAGCTATGTGATCTTTGGTACAAAACTTTTTAGCTTATAGAACAGTCTTATGGACTCTGTTGGAGAGGGAGAGGGTGGGAAGATTTGGGAGAATGGCATTGAAACATGTATAATATCATGTATGAAACGAGTTGCCAGTCCAGGTTAGATGCACGATACTGGATGCTTGGGGCTGGTGCACTGGGACAACCCAGAGGGATGGTATGGGGAGGGAGGAGGGAAGAGGGTTCAGGATGGGGAACACATATATACCTGTGGCGGAGTCATTTCAATATTTGGCAAAACTAATACAATATTGTAAAGTTTAAAAATAAAAAAATAAAAAAAAAACTTTTTAGCTTCTCAGACTCATTTTCTTCATCTGTAAAAGGAAGGTTATAATACCCACTCAACAAGACTATTCCAGGGATAAAATGAGAAAAGACATATAAATCACTCAGTGTCTGGCACACGTGCGTGCACTAAGTTGCTTCAGTTGTGTCCAGGCTCCTCTGTCCATGGGATTCTCTAGGCAAGAACACTGGAGTGGTTGCCACGCCCTCCTCCAGGGGGACTCTTTCCAACTCCCACGTCTCATACGCCTCCTGCACCGACAGGCAGGCTCTTTACCCCTGGCGCATGGCTGGTGTTTGACAAATGTTAATGTTTTCTCTCTTACCATCTCTTAGAAATATCTTCCCACATAAAAACAGCACTTTATCTGCCATTTGCACATTAGGCTTTCTGTTCATTTGGGAAAGATTTTTAGCTGGGGAAGGGGTAGCTCTCACACCCATTTCACAACACGTGAGGCAGCACAAGCAGAGAAGCCACTGATCAGAGGCTCCTGGGCAATAAATGCCTGATGAGTGTGTCCAAACGCCACTGCCTGGTTCACGGCCAAAGACTTCGTTCAGGGAACCGTATTAACTTAATATAATGCCATTTCTTGCCAAAGCAGCCTATTTTTTTGAGCCAAGAAATTTAGGTAACTGCTCTCGGCAACTCAACCGCAGGAAGCGCCCTCGCCCAGAAGCACAGGACAAGTAAGAATCTGTCCCGGGAAGGTGCCAGGAAAGGGAGGCCACAGCTGAGCGGCTTCTTGCAAGACAGCTACGGCACAGCATGTACCTCAGCTTCCAGAACAGAAGCACACTAGAAGGATTTAAGATGCTCTTAATTAAAAGGGTCTGTTTAGACTCAGGGCAAGTTACAGTGCATGAGTTTGAATGGCTCTGGTGCCTACCCCTACCCCCCACTCTGGGATATCACTGGCTCTGTCAGAAGCAGGGCTACACAAGGCCCTGGGGTGGGAGTGATCGCCAGGGCTGCATGATTTATTTCATTTAAACTTCCTCTCCCATTCTCCCCACAGACCAAAGATGAGGACCTCTGAGCTCAGGTGGAGAACACCCATCCTGAGCTCTGCCTAACCAAGTGGCGAGAGTGTCAGAACCCTTAACGCTGCCTGAGGATGCCTGTATACACTGCAGGGCAGTGTGTCTACAGACAGGGACTAAAAAGAACCCATTTAATTCCTACTGATCACTGGCTTACTGTATAACCTAGGGCAAGATCTTTTTTTTCCCCCTAAGGCTTTGTTTCCCTCACCTATCAGAAGAGATCAGTCATAGCAACATACAGAACTGCAAACTTGTTGAGAAGGGGAATCATGCCTTGTCACCCTTGATTCTTTCTTACAGAATCTGGCATTTAGTCAATCACTTAATAGACATTTATTCACAAAGGAAAGCTTCGAATAACTGTTAGGAACACACTAAAATGAAATGCTATTTTAAGGTGCTACACAAACAAAGCAGTGACCAGAATGAAAACAGGCTGACTGGGACAGAATGAGAGCTGCAGCTGCCCTGACACGGCCACAAAGGCATCACGTTGTTTATTTTAAGCGCAGGGGTTATTGCCACATAGGAGTCGAAGCCCTTATGTGACTGGGCAGGAAGCCTAACTCATCAATGATTCAGGAGAAGGTTCTGAAAGTCCTAGAGCATGGCACTGGATGACTCTGCAAAGAGCTAATTTAAGAAACATTTTCCTGAGGGTCAGATATATGAAGGTTATCCATGCCTGCCTTCCCTTTTGCCTCCTAACTGCCTCCTAAGTTTCAACCTTTTCTAACCTAGCCCCATCCCGTTGAGCTTACAAAGATGGCACTGGTGGCAGAGTTGGTCTCGATCTCGCTGTCAGACAAGGTGCCTCGAGAGCCTGCCAAGTAGGCGCTGCCCTCGCCGCCTGGGCCATCGCCCGCACTGCTGCTGAGGTCGCTGTCTGCTCCCAGGGTCTCTCCGGAGCTGTTGCTCACCTGCAAAAGAAGAAAGGCGGTAAGGGATCTCCCCCAGGGGTGCGTCCCAGAGATGCCAAGCTTCTTAGAGCCTTCTGCTGCCGTGAAGAAAAAAAAAAAGACCCAGCATCAAAGGCGTGTTAAGACAGCCTCTGGAAATACCTTCTTTATAAGATGAGGAGACGCCCTGGGTGAAATCTCAGGGTCTGAGCCCACGGACAAAGACCTACGACAGGGACACGTCTCCACCGAGAGAACCAAGCTGACTTGAGACTAAGAACAGCCTCCATAGGAGAGAGGAAACCCCCTTTTTCCAAAGGGCGACCCACACCCCGCCCACCAAGGTGCCAGCGTGGTGTTCCCCTACCACGGTGCTAACTTCAGAGTCCTGACTTGAGCTTCGGATCATCACAGCGGGACTCACACTGATGACAGAGTCTGGATCGGTCCTCTGAAATGAGACATGCGGACTCAGACACAGCAGGGAGGTGGCCCACCCATGCTCTGCTTCCCTAAGAAACACTGTATCTTCTTCCTCCTCCCATCCCCACCCTTCTGTTGTCATCCCCGGATAGGTCATGACAAATCAGCTCTTCTTCCTGAATATAAAATATGTAGGACTTACAGAATAAGAAAAACAACGAATGTAAAACAGATACACGCTTGCTACGGAAAATACATGAAAGAAATAAGGAGATTTAAAAAAAAAAGCCATAAACTTACCACCCACATTAATCACTGTTATTTAATCTTAGCAAACTTCCTTTCAGTCTTTTCTATGTATATTTTAAAAGTAAAATCTGATTCACACTGTATATAGCTTTGTAAACACTTTCCCATGTCACTAAATTTTTGAAAATAGTCATTAATGGATACTAATACTGCATTACATGCATGCTGCTGCTGCTGCTGCTAAGTCGTTTCTGTTGTGTCCGACTCTGTGTGACCCCATAGATGGCAGCCCACCAGGCTACCCTGTCCACAGGATCCTCTAGGCAAGAATACTGGAGTGGGTTGCCATTTCCTTCTCCATTACATGGATGCTGCTGCTGCTGCTAAGTCACTTCAGTCGTGTCCGATTCTGTGTCACCCCATAGATGGCAGCCCACCAAGCTATGCCGTCCCTGGGATTCTCCAGGCAAGAACACTGGAGTGGGTTGCCATTTCCTTCTCCAGTGCATTAAAGTAAAAAGTAAAAGTGAAGTCGCTCAGTCATGTCTGACTCTTTGCGACCCCATGGACTGAAGCCTACCAGGCTCCTCCATCCATGGGATTTTCCAGGCAAGAGTACTGGAGTGAGGTGCCATTGCCTTCTCCCACTTATTTCACCATTCCTCTGCGACTGGATATTCATGATGTTTCAAGGTTGTCTTTTTATTTTGGTCTTAAAGTATTCTGAGATAGCGAACTGTTAACACTCACGATTCTGAACAAGGTTGTCACAAACCTGGGAACCAGATGTCAGGCTCACACCACTGTCTGCGCTGACCTGGGACTTTTTCTCGTCGGTCTCACCAAGGTCAAAGGTGGGTTTGATTACTTCAGGCCCTGAGGAGGGGAAGACTTGTGTTACTCGGTATACAGGCTAGGGGCAGGCTGGCCAAGGGAGTGGGACAGAGGCACAGCCTGGTCCCAGACCTGTTCCGCGTGTCCCAGTCACCTTTCCAGGGACTGCCACTCACTCGGGCCCCACTGGAAGAAGTCCCAGATGCCTTAAGAACCAGGCAGGGAAAAATCAGACCTGGTCTCAAGGGGTTCTGCAGCCATCTTCTTAACTAGAGAAGACTCTGACTGCATCATCCTAAGGAGGAAAAGTTACACAGACAAACCACGCTCCACTGCACTCAGGGTCAGCGCTCCACCAGGGCCTGAGAGCCTTCAAGGGTCCCCCGGTCCCTGTGCTTTCCCATAAATACGTCTGAAGGGACCAGGGCAGGAGGAGCCAGGGAGACTAAAGAACACCAGCTGTCTCAGTGGACACTGCCCACCAACCCCCACAGCTTCTACGTCCAGGGTTAAAAGGCAACCCCGTCTTTCCCACCCATCCACAATGGTATGGCAGAAGGACAGAATGACAGAAAGCGAGAAAGCGTGCCTAGGCAAGCCACCAGAGAGTCGGGAAGCTGCAGACTCAACACGGAGGGACAGCAACCATCTCTGCCAACTGTGCCCACAGGCCTTCCAGTGGGTGCGGGAGATTCAGCCAATGAGGGGCGCTGAAATAGGCAAATGTTCTCCCCACCAACTCTGGGGCGACAGAGAACCCAGCCCTGGGGGCCTTTACGCAGCGGATGCCCTGATCACCGCCTGGTTTACCACAAGGGGAAGGGGCAGAAGCAGCCTACGAGCACATACCTAGGTGTCACACACCACCTACCTGCTTTCGTTCCAAATACCCCCCAAGAGCAAATTTGGGGTGGGGCTGACCAAGGGGGCCTGCCCCGACTGGGCCTGGGGAGTTGGCAGGTATGGGAGACTTGGGAACGGGAAGGGGCATTTGTTCCTTACTCTGTTTTTCCAAAGCTTTTTGCTTTTTCACTTCCTGGTGCTTGCTCCACAATTCTACCCCAGATGCAATGTAAGCAGGAGAGAAAGACAGAGAGAGTCAGAGGCTGGTCAGACAGATGAAATGGAAACCCCACCCACCCAAGCTGCTTCTGTCTCAGGCACAGGACTACAAATCAAGAGATCAAGAGAGATCTTCACTGAGGGGAAGAGGGGGGAACATCAAGAGCTCTAAAGCCTTCCCCCTGCCGCCCAGCTCAAGAACTAAATTCCTTTCCGCATCTCAATGCATCAGTAAAAATCCCTCCGAATGTCAGAGCCAGAGAAGCCTTTGATCAAGCTCCTTCATTCTGGTGCGAGGAGACTGATCCCAAAGAGGCTGAAACACTTGCTCAAGATCACATAACCCAGGGGAAACTTCTACCACACCGCGCTCTCTCTGCCAAATGAGCCAGGCAACAGCAAACTTTAAAGATTCCAGATCAGACAGATGATCACCTCGTGCAGCCAAAGGGCCCCAGAAGCATCAGCACAGATCTAGTGCTTCTCTGGACTGGACAGAGGCCACTTGTGCAGGCAGTTAGCATCCTTCCCTGTTGCTACCAAAAAACCCAACTTACCCTCAGAATCAGTGCCTGCCCTGCCAAAAGACCCATCTTAGCCAGTAGAGGTGGACAGAGATCCCTAAATGGTCAAGAAGAGCATCTTAGTGGGGGTAGAGAAGAGGAAATAGTCATCACAGCAATTCTTTTCTTGAAAGAACTTTAAAGTCTACTTGGTCCAATCTCCTCGCTTCCCAGGTGAGGAGATACAGACCCTGAAGGGAAGCGATCTGTCCAAAGTCATTTTCTTTTCTGGGGGCTGATCTAGGATTAAAACTCCAGATCTCCAGACTGGCGGGTCAGTATAGTTTCTAGAGCATCACAACAGGCTGGCTGCCTCTAGGAAAGTATTTTGCCGGCTAGAGAAGGCCAGTTTCCCGCTCCACATTACCATTTAAGGGGGTAAAAGTTATTGGCTCATGGATGTGGCAAAAACACGCTTCAGTTAGAAGCATGTTCCCCAGGGATCTAGAACCAGAAAAAGAGAGAGATACAATCTAGATGACTCCAGGTCAGGTGGGGAGTGAGTCAGACAGACGCCCCGAGAGCTCACCAAGGCACTGCCTCAGTGGGAACGGAGAAACACCACAAGTAGAGCGAACTCTAACACCAAGTCCAGTGAGGAAGAGCGGACTCAGAACTCTGGACCTCAAGGTCTAGAGCCCAGGGAGATGGGGTGGCCGGACATGCCCCAGAGGAGCAAGTCCGAGGGCAGTGTGATGCCTGGATGGGGGGGAAGCTGGCTGTAGAGACCCAAACCATCACAGTGTTACAGCCCAGAGATGCGTCCGTAAACTGCCTTATAGCTTCCAGGAACTCTCCACTAAGTGAAGCAATCCCGATGTCTATAAGAGAGGGAGGGAGGGGGAGTCCAGCTCAGACTCCGGCAGTAAGCTCCACTGGGCCCCCTAAACAAAACTTCCGCTCTTCCTTTAAGGCTCAGGTGAGGGTGACTGTAAACGAAACATCAGGGATAAAGAAGTATAAAGAATGGCCAGAATGGACACAAATCTGTCTCCCTGTCTGGAAAGCAAAGCGTGGGGAAGAGAGAGGCGGGATTCTGGATGGATTGAAAGGAGGCAGGGACACTGAAGAAGCCAGAACTCCTCCAGCACACTCAACACGTGATACACACCGATAGATGCCACAAAGTTCTCTTCCTTTAGACTTCTGGTGTCCAGTTCCTTGGGACTCTTTCCTGGGGCACTCGGTGCCAGAGGTCCCAGCTGGGGGACCCTCAGCTGTGCCATGGCCTTTGGGTCCCCCCGCCCAGCCAGGCCAGGATCCTTGCCGACTGGTGTACTGATGCTCTCTGTGGGACTTCTCTTCCGCTTGTCTGGTTCTGAGGAAAAGATGAAACACACGAAGAGGTCAAAAGAGACAGAGAGGACTTCCCGGACGGCCCAGTGGCTAAGACCCCGAGCTCCCCATGCTGGGGGCTCACGTTCGATCCCTGGTCAGGGAATGAGATCCTACGTGCTGCAATGGAGAGTTTGCATGCTGTAACTAAAGATCCCACTTGCTGCAACTAAGACCATCTTTGCGCAGCCAAATAAGTAAATAAGTGTTTCTTTAAAAAAAAAAGAGAGAGAGTCCAGGTGTGGAATGAGGTGAGAGAAGCGAGGACAGAGGAGAAGGTGGAAGGGAAGAAGCACAGAGAAAGAAAAGCGGGCCTCGTTCTCTCCCACGACAGAACACCCGCTAGGTAAAAACATGCGCTAGAAAAGCCCAGAGCCTCAGAGGAAGCAGCCGGCGCTGGGAGTCCCGTCAAGGGGACTGGTCCCACCCCCTGCTGGTCCCACCCCTACCTTTACTGTAGTAGTGGGTCTGGGCGATCTCCAGAAGCCCGAAGATGCTGGCCATGCCACCCAGGCCAGCGTGGGCGAAGGACTGCTCCAGACTGAGGACCGTGCACTTGAGCAGATCCAACATGCCCTTGTACACCTTCCGGCTGATCTCCTGCAACGACAGCCCGGGGCCGAGAGTGGGCACCGCTCTCTCCAGCATGGCGTCCCCACCCCTGCTTCCCGGGCGACCCCCGGCCCTGACCACGTCGGGGATGACATCCTGCCGGGCCTCGTCCTCGGACTGCACCGTGCGGTTCAGCTTGCTCAGGACGAAGACGCGCAGCTGCTCGCTCTCCAGCAGCCGCCGCACCTTCTTCATGTTGAGCCAGCCGACGCCCTGGCCGTCCAGCACGCTGTGCACCACCTCCTTCAGGAACTGCTGGTTCTCACTGAAGGTGGGGGGGGGGAGTCCACACACCACTTTTGGGGTCGGCGGCTCCTTGGCAGAGCATCCCCCACTTTCACCATGCTAGATGTTTGCCCCCGGGGGCAAAAACACGAAGCCCCTTTCCAAAGCACCAGGTCCTCTGCGAAGCCCCCCACAGACGGCCAGGTGTGCCCAACGACCTAGTACCAACCCCACCCTCCTCCACACCACCAGCGACGGCTGCCTCACAGGGGCCGAGTCTGAGTGGGGAGGGGTTTCACCTCTCTCTCTCTCTTCAGCACCCCTCAGGTTTGGTACAGGAATCGCTACCTCCATCTGAGAACCTTTCAAATGGCCCTGGGGACTTCTTGGCCGTGCCCAACGCGAGGGACCCAGGTTCGATCCCTGCTCAGGGAACTAGATCCCATATGCTATGGGGGAGTTCACGTGCCACAACTAAGGATTCCACATGACAATGAAGATCAAAGGTCCCGAGTGCTGCAACTAAGCCCAGAGCAGCCAAATAAGTAAGTCAATATTTACACAGGGGAAAAAAACAAAAAACAAGGTAACAGTGCTGCCCTTTATTACCTAGAGTTGCTGGCTCGGCCCTGGGGTGACGGGGGCTCTCTCTTCACGGTCGGGCTGTGTTTAATGACGGACGACTTCTGGTCCACCAAGGCCCGCCTGTGCCCTGCAGTCAGGAAGGCAGAACAGACGGCGGCGTCACTCCTGGGGTCCAGGGGCGAGGCTCAGCACAGCCCCCGGGCAGCCACGCTCCGCGCCCATTCCCTGGAGGGGCTGGGTGCGGGCAGCCCCGGGGTGTCACACACACACAGGTGGAGACCAGCCACGTGGAGGAGGTGGGGATGGAGGCTCAGGCCACTCCACATGCACCAGCAGCGCGCCCCACGGGCAAGCACGGGGGGGCGGGGCAAGGCGGGCCACTCGAGGTGATGCCGCTTGCTCCGGGAGGAGGATGGCCCTCGGGCAGGCACAGGAGATGCTAGGAGAAAAAAGATCATGCAGAGCTCACGGGCAAGACCCACCTTCACCACTCCCGGGGCCGGCTTCAGTAACAATCTCCATTAGAGTATTTAGCCCAAATACTGGGACACAAAATACACAATTAGTAGGTGCACCGTGATACCACCACCCTGCACCCCGCGATGGAGCTGCCAGTCAGGTCGTCTCAGCATCCTCCCGAAGCTTAGTGCCCGTGACCTTTGTTCTCGGGCACCTCCAGAGGCTGGAAGCCGAGTGGCCAAGGGGACAAGCCCAGGCTCTGGGAAAGACTGTCCTTAAGACTATGGCCTCTCCTAGCCAGAGGCAGGGGAACGACACCAGGAGCCTTTAGGTACTCACGGACGCATGCATGAGAGACAGCTGTTTCATGAAACATCCAGCACCGGGCTCCAGAGGGCCCACAGGGAGGCAGAGGGAAGTGCCCCCGATGCGTCATGGGGAGGGGGCAGGGCTGAGGATGGGAGTGGGTGGGAGGGACCAGTGCAGCGGATGGAGTGAAGCGCCCGCATGCAATGAGAGCGAGGCGATGCCTGTCCCCTGCAGCTGTGTCAAACGAGAGCCAGCGCCGCTGCCGCCTTTCCGTCCCTAACCTGCCGTGCCTGGGCTGATCCGCCCTGCAGGCCTGGTGAGCTCCCTACACGCGCCACTAGACGTGATGTCCTCACCCCCATCCCCACCAAAGAACGTTCCTGAGACCCCTAACATTTACTAATTGGTGGGGAGACACGCCAGTTAAAAAATACACGAAACTGCTGCTCATTTGGCTTTCTTCTTTGATTAAATATTTCAGCACAAACTCCAAAGGAAACAAACAAAGCAGAGTAAATTCAGAAGAGCCCGTCAAACTGTGGGAGATCACAAATGAAAATCCACTGAGGTCTTAATTGCCCCTCGATGCCAGCCAATGCTACACTCATGGAGCCCTGAGCTGACAGGAAGCCAAAGTAAGAGGTCTCTTGACGCTGTGAACACTGCCAGTCTTTTCACAACCATCCCCTGGTGGGCCAGCTCCTTAGGATGGAGTCTGTCCTAAGCCCCTGCAGGAGGAAGCTGGCGGAAGACTGGTGGCAGCCAAGGAGCCCTATGTGGATTAAGTGCCTCTGACAAAGGTTGCTCCCAGAAGCAGCAGTAATCCCCCGGTTGCCATTATCCTAAATGATACGACAGGGCCTTTTCTTTAGCTACGAAAGACAGTTTCCACCTGAAAACCAGAGGAGAACTCGTTCGATGTGCAGTGAGAGCCATGAGAAGCGTTACATGAGAGGCAACGGCCGGGTCAGATAATTCATCATACACGGGGTTCCTGACAAGTACCCACGGGCCTGAAATATTTCCCGGAGAACCTTGGCTTGGCAGAAGGAGGGCGGTAGTCACCTTTCAGACTGGGGAAGGGCGTGCTCTTCTCTCGGGCTCCTTTGGTGGGCAGCGTGAGGTTCGAAAGGCTGAAGCTGGTGCTGTGGTTCCGATACAGGCTGCCTGTCCAGGGGGCGGGCGAGAGCCATGTGTCAGGGGGGTGAAGCGTCAGAGCACTCCCCTCCAGGGGCTGGAGCACCACTTCCACCCTCCTCCTCTTCAGACGTAATCCCAGAGCCCCTCATCTAAGCTTAGAAAGGACCACTGCTAACTTAGGACAAACAGAAGAGCTACTGCCAGGAATGCTCAGAACCCCCAGGAACCACTTTCTCTGGCTGCCTCCCATGGTAACACCCAAGCCTCTCCTCTACTGCCAGCCCAGTGCAAACGCCTGGCAGATAATGTACTTCCCGTCTGACGCTGGTACTGTCCCTTCCGGGCTTCTAAAAAAAAAACCCTCACCATCACAGTGATCCCCCCATGATGGCCTTCTCTGGCCCCTAGTCTGTCTTTAATCTTGAACTGACACCACCCTCATTTCTGGTAATATTCTCTATGTACAAGTCAATGTCACGTAGATTTCAACGCATATGTGTGAAAAAGTCCTTCCCCCAGGCAGAGAAGGTATTAGACATAAATCTCAAATCAAATTTGACCAGAACGTTTCCACGAAATACATGTACGAGGGTCATGATTTTAATAAAATGATTCCTTTTCATTTCAACAGCCAGCTGTCTTACCCTCAAACAGACTGAAACCTCCAGGCATAAAGACAGTGACTAATCTGTCCCTGTTCTCTGTTGACTTCCCCCGAAAATACCTTATTTGGCATCACTCAAACGACCTGAAGAGGAGCTTGACAATGCCAACCCAGCCCTACGTCTGAAGTCGTAAGCAGCATCTGCTGTGGTCAGGCCCTGCCGGACAGGAGATGGGACCGAGGCGGGAGGGAGCTGCAGGCACTTACTGGCGAAAGACATGATGCCCCCGAAGCCCTCCGTGCTGTTGTTGGAGACAGTGGAGGTGGGCGAGCTCGCTCGAGAGTCCGACTCTGCGTCTGAGTCACTTGCCAGCTTCAAGCTGCTGGGCCGCAGCAGCTTTTGAGCCCTTGAACACACAGTGGCACCTCTGAGCCCCAGGCAGGGCTACTGAGTCCTGGGCGGTGGGCCTGACTACACTGCACTCCCTTCCCGCAGTGCCTACAGGCAGGTCTAGATCAAAGCATGAGCCTCTGGGGACGCCGGGCCTCACGAGCCTTCGGACTGCCTGGACTTTCTGGTCCACCCTCGCCCCAGAGCCCATGGGGGTGAGGCCCTTCCGTCACCCCTCTAGGGGCATCCGCAGGCTCTCACCGATGGCCACTGACATGCTGGCTGAATCGGGGGGTGTAACTTTCACCCTGCTCATCGTCTTCCTCAGGGGGAAAGCCATACTGGGGCTGGAGGCACGGACTGTCAGAGGCTTGCTGGCGCACTGACCCCTCTCCGGTTTCTGTCTGATGCCCGTCCATGCTGCACTTGCCCACGCCGGGAGGCACGGTGGGTAGGGACTTGGGGACGCCTCCTGCCACCTTATCGTCGGTCTCTGCTGAGTCAACAGGTTCCTGGGAACATATTAAATACAAAGAAGTCACCCAGGGCCTGGGGTGCCTTCCCATCTTTCTCAGCTGGGCAGGGCCAAGCCAGGCCTGGTAGATTCTGAGCCTGAGGCGTGTGTGAGAAACATCTCCGTGACACCCCTGTTCTCTCTGCACAAATTATGCAAGGGGGAAATCTCAGCTCACTCCTGAACAGGGCTGTGTGTCCTCCTTCTGGGGTCAGACTGTACCTCATAGGCTCTAAACTACAGGATCTATGGAGAGGAGGCTGGGGGAAGTGCGGAGAAAGTAGCAAGTTGAGTGGACAGTTTCACCCCAGCTTTCCTGGCAGAGATGAGGCCCCACACCCCATGTCACCGTTCTCACTCAGCCCCTCCTCCGAGTCTCCACGTACAGAGCTGGCGCCGTGGATGACGGTGCTGGGGCTACTGCTCACAGTGGTGCTGGGGCTGGAGCACAGGGGCGGGTTTTCCTGAGAGCTCTCGCCATCCGGGCCGGGTTCCTCTGCCTCCTTCTGGTTCTGCAGCTCCTCAATCGCCACCTCGCTGGCATCTCCCAGTGCCGCGTGCGTCAGAGGGTCCACGTCTGCCAAAACCCAAGGAGGACATGTCTGGTGGGCTCACTGTGCTGTGCTGTAGAAGCTATCGCTGTAAATCAACTGTACTCCAATTAAAAGACTAATTTTTATAAGTCTTAAAAAAAAAAAAAAACTTCAAGGATGGCAGCTGCAGACCCGCCATTGCAGAACCCCAAACCCCGCCCAGAGCGGCTAATTTCTCCAAGTATACTTACTAGGAGTATCGCCGTTGATATCGCATTTCATCATCTCGCTGACAAAGTCACCAAGGGAAGAGTAAGAAGAGCTTGAATCGTCATAATCCACGCTGTCACTCCCGCTGCAGAGCGAAGATCAAGAAAAACAAAACAGGAAAAGGGGGGCAGAGATAAGAATCGGCAACCCGCATTAGGGAAAATCAACAGAGGAGCACTTGTAACTCAAGATCGGGGAACAAGATACAGAATGAGGAAACGAACACGAAATCAACTGAACTATGTATGACAAGGCTTTGCAGACTGATGTCTCAGTGCAGTCCAGTCGCTCAGTCGTGTCCGACTCCTTGCAACGCCATGAATCGCAGCACGCCAGGCCTCCCTGTCCATCACCAACTCCCGGAGTTCACTCAGACTCACGTCCATCGAGTCAGTGATGCCATCCAGCCATCTCATCTTCTGTCATCCCCTTTTCCTCCTGCCCCCAATCCCTCCCAGCATCGGAGTCTTTTCCAATGAGTCAACTCTTCGCATGAGGTGGCCAAAGTACTGGAGTTTCAGCTTTAGTATCATTCCTTCCAAAGAAATCCCAGGGCTGATCTCCTTCAGAATGGACTGGTTGGATCTCCTTGATGTCTAAACCCTATGAAATCTGGCCACTGTGCTAGTGAGAGCCTTCTAGCCTTTGAGAACCCTCCTGCTGCTGTAAGGTGCTGCTCACCTGTCGTCAGTTGGGTCAGAGTCAGAGTCTCGCTCGGGCGGCACGCTCAGCGCCTCGGCCAGTTGGGAACCACTGTCATACACTCGATAGTGAATGGGCTGCAGCTGGTGGGCATACCACTTGGGCTTGTCGCCAATCAGAGCTGGATCGAACATGTCTACCCATGGAGGAAAAAAAAGGAGACTCGAGTGGGCAACAGGCAGAGTAAAAGCAAGCAAAGTGTAAAAGACAGGTGGGAGAAAGTCTCAAGCAAAATCAGAATGGCAGGAGCAGCCTGCAGACTGGCAGAGGAGACAGCAAGGGGAAGAGCCGTCAGGAGGACAGAACAGGAGGTGGGGCAGTGCAGAGGGATGGGGACTCACTGTTGTGAATCCGCTGGAAGGCGTAGTTGGTGGGGTTCAGGATCCATTCTCCAAAGTACTCCACGGCCTGAGTCCTGGCCAGTTTCTCGGCGAAAGGAGTCTGCCGGGGGCGTGAGGCTAAAAAGGAGCCGGCTTGGAAAGCCACCACGGGCCGGGGGAAGAGACGTAGGGTACGTGTGTGCATCTGAAAGCCCTGCAGCACGTTGGGGGAGTTGAAGAAACGGACCATGGCCACTCTGGGGAAGAAGGGGATGGTGAGATGACCCAAGTCTCGCGCCCTGCAGAGCAAGGGTCCCTATGATCTGAGGCCTCAGACCACCTCCCGAGGTCATCATTTAACAGGCTTCCAACAGCCAGGGGAGAGGTGTCTTAAAGAATCATCAACCCCCTTCTGCACCCAAGGCCTAAAAGGCCTGAGAATATGATGGACCATTTTCCTCTGCTTTTACTAAAGTGGCAAATATAACTAGATATTATCCACATTTTATAAATAAAGAATCTCTGGGCTCATGGAAGTAATTCGCCCCAAGGTCACTGAGTGAGGAGGGACCAGTTTAAGAGCTTGTGACTGTCTGGTTGGCTTGCCTGTACCTGGTTGCAACATCCACCGAATCCACATCATTGCCGTAGATGAGCGGGTTGAACTCGGTGGAAGGTGTGGACTGCAGGTCATTAGAAGGCCTTCCCAGGAGAAGGGGGATCTCCTGGCCCTCGTGGAATTTCTCCAGATTGAGGATGGGTTGGGTGTTGAGACTCATGCTGGCGAGGGCCTGCGGAAGAAGAAAAAGTCCCGCACAAATGGCTGAGTCCTGGGCAGCCAGCCAACATCAATTCCTAGGAAAGAGCCTTCCTCTCTGAAACAAGAATCCAAAAACTTTAACCTTTAGAAAACAATCTGAATTACGCAATCTTCAGCTTAAGCCAATCTGATCAAGGCCACTTGATCACACTTGAGGTCCAAGGCGATAGTTTTCAAATTTGTTTTAGTTATGAAATCTTGTTTTTCAATTGAGATCTAGGCAGGAACATCAACAGTTGAAACCTGTAAAAGTAAAGCTTCTCTGAAGCACATATGGAACCCAGAGCCTCATGTGCTCAGTGGTCCCGATCTAAATCAACCTTCAGGGGCTCCGTGGGCCAGTTTAAAGCCACTGGTTTAAACCAGCAGTGTTTGTTTTTTTTTAATTAGTTTATTTGGGGGGCTGCACTGGGTCTTGGTCGCTGCGTGCAGGCTCTCTCTACTTGTGCTGAGGAGGCTTCTCACTGCTGGGGCTTCTCCAGTTACAGTGTGGGCTCCAGGGCACATGGGCTTCAGAAGCTGCATGTGGAATCTTCCCCAACCCAAGACTGAACCCGTGTTCCCTGCACTGGCAGACAGATTCTTAGCCACGGGACCACCAGGGCAGTCCCAGCAGTGTTTCTGCAATGCTACCGAGCACAGGAATCACCTGGGTATGTGCCTGCACGTGGCTTCTGATTCATTGTGTCTGAGGTGACTCTGCACGTTTAACAAGCCCAGGTGACACTAACGCCACTGGTCCAGGGACCTCGCTTTGAGTGACAGGGGTCAGAATACAGGATCTGTAAGCCCAGAGGTCTTAGCTCCTATGAACATGTATAGTACAATTCTGACTGTACTTCTCCATCCCATTAGTCATACTAAAACAATCATTGAGAATGAAAGCACAACACAGGAAGACAGCTAGAGCATCTTCTGAACTTGCTATCCTCACCAGACTCAGCTGTAACAAGATATCATATTGTATCAGTGGTGATGGAACCAAGTGAGAGAAAGAGAGAGGGATGACACAAAATGACTCGTGTAAATCCAAACAGGTTTCACCTAGAGGTATTGCTAAGTAACTGAGACAACACAGAGAGAGACTTCTGAAGACTCTCCAAATGAGGAGTTCCTAAAAGAAACACAGAGCTATCTACTGGTGGTCCTACACAAGACACACAGCAGGGCAGGGGGCCAGGGTCTCATCACGGTTTACCTTCAGGTACTGTGTTCAGCATGCAGGGGAAGAAGAAAATCAATCAATGAAAATGCGTTTATGGGGTTTACTCAAAGGAAGGAATTTTTGAAGAAATGATTCTGTAGGGACCAGAGATCAATTCAAGAGAAAAACATGAAAGGAGCCAGACTGTCCAAACTGCTGACTCCCTCCTTAGGAGACAGAGAATATTCTGGGGCCGTTAAGAAGGGCAGCTGTGACAAACAGCAGAAGGTGAAGGTGGTTTTATGCACTAGAGGGTGGTGGGAGGGGCGCACACAGTGAATGAAAAGGAATCTAAGTGGCTCTTTTCTGAGATTCACCCTGCCACCCCACTTCTCTGGAGCCCGCCCACAGCTAAGGAGACCTGCTCGACTGGAAGTCAGCAAGGAGACTGGGTCTCTCAATAGCTGTCTTCCGACAGCAGTGCTACAGCTGCTGCTGCTCCCCTTCCTCTTGATCCCCTCTTCACCCACCTGCTTCAAATGCTTCTTCAACTCTAACGATTCCGGCTCTGGCAGGATAGGCAGCACTTCCGCATTAGTGGGGGCAATCACCTGCACCAGAGAAAGAGCAAAGGTGCGGCCTCAGAATGAGTTGCTCTTACATAAGAGTAAGGAACAAGAGCAGGAACTCAGATACACAATGCTGTTGTTTTTAGTCACGAAGTCGTGTCTGACTCTTTTGCGACCCCACGGACCCTGACTCTTTTGCGACCCCATGGACCGGAGCCCGCCAGGCTCCTCCGTCCATGGGATTTTTCAAGCAAGAATACTGGAGTGGGTTGCCATTTCCTTCTCCAGGGGATCTTCCTGACCCAGGGATCAAACCTGCATCTCCTGCTTGGCAGGCGGATTCTTTACCATCTGAGCCACCAGGGAAGCTCCTTACATGTATACAATACTGTTATATACATGCAAACACATACATTATATATGCATGTACATAAAAATATATATATGCATGTATATGACAGACATACACACCTGAAGGGAAACAGTGTACCTAAATGTTCTTGGTGACTCTCCCTAGCCCACAGGCTCATGGGATTGTGCCAGGTCTTGGCCGGGGCACTGGGGCCTTCCATCTCTGTGACGGCATATGCGTTCTTCAGTTGCAACATGCAGGATCCTTTAGTTGCAGCACGCAAACTCTTAGTTCTAGTTCCCTGACCAGGGATCGAACCCGGGCCCCCTGCAGAGGGAGCATGGACTCTTAGCCACTGGACCACCAGGGCAGTACCAGGATCATGCTTTTTGTTTCGTTCTTTGTACTTTTATTTTTACTCTCTAAAGTTTTATGGAAAACACATATAAGGGCTACCTACCGAAGCTTGAATGTATTCACATTACAGAATGTTAGTAATATACTTTTTTAAAATCTGCACTGAAAGGCAGTTTCTTACTAGAAACTACACTCCCAGAAAACCAGTAAATGACCTACGCCGTAGGTAATAATTCTGCAACCATAACTGCTCTGCTTCTCTTGGAAGATGCGGGGAAACACTTAACTCCAGAAAAACTAAACCTTATAATTCTCTGGGTGCTAACCAAGGGCCTATCAAGACAATAAAGTAAAAGCAGCATTTTTTTCAAAAAAATTTGTTTCAGTGAGTTTCACAGTAGCAATCACCCACAAATTTAGGACCTTCCTGGCCTATTCTAGGCCCCATGGAGCCTCAGACAAGGGCCTCACCCTATTGCTGTCCAGATCTACTAGCCACACGTCATCAGGCATTTTGAAGTCCAGTTTGTAGAGGAAGAAGCTGGCAGGGACCCCGATGATGTATGGTGTTGGAGCCAAGAGCAGCTGTGCAAAAGACAGGGAACAAAACCACAATCTACTGTGATCACTTATCAGGTCAAGATTTTTCTAGGGGAGGAAAACACAGGTCCACAATCCCTTTTCCAAAACCCTTGAAGGCAGATGTGTTCCAAAGTTCAGAATGCTTCAGATCTTAGAGCAGTAATAATATATATTACATGTTATGTACTACCTGCAGCGAGGTAGCCAGTAGCCTATAATCCCTGACATTAATTGTGATAAGTAAAAACTATAAATAATGGATCCATGTATATATATGGCTGAGTCCCTTCGCTGTTCACCTGAAATTATCATAACACTGTTAATCAGCTATACCCCAATACAAAACAAGAAGTTTAAAAAAAAAGCCTAAATGGCCTAAGTCTTCCCACCAGATCAGTTCACATTTTGTGGACAAATAAGTTATGACAAGGAATTCAGGACCAGGACTGATTTACAACTTCTTTGGGCACAGAGCTTTCACCTGGACAGTGTCAGAACAGAGATGACAAAGCCAGAAGACGCCTTAAGACTCACCTGTTCTGCTGACGCCATGCAGGTGGGCAGCAGTGGGATAACAGGAAACATATACTCCAAGGGGTAGATCATTGCCACAAAGGCCATCACGGACATGGAGAGTGCATTGTAGTCTCGGGACTGGAGCACAACCTGCCGCAAACCGTACCAGAGGGATTTCTCGACAGAATCAGTAAGGCTGAAGTGAAAAGAGCCTCTGACACTACAGTTTAATCTCTCTTCACCAAGGCCATGGCCCTGGGATCTTAGTTTCCACACTTATCACTGCCCTACACCCCGCCCTGCCTGTCACCTCCCAGTGTAAGCACTGCCCAAATCCTCCCTTGAGCCATTCCTTTACCTTCTTAGTTCTTGTTCCCCAAATCCCAGGGTCACTCATCAGTACAGAATTACTGAGATTTCCAGAGAATTAGGCTGGTACAGTTGAGGATAATTCAGCTGAGTGTCAAGCTCTCTGAATATATCCCACATGATGCTCAGTTGCTCAGTCATGTCAATCTTATTGCAACCCTATGGACTGTAGCCCACCAAGGCTCCTCTGTCCATGGGATTTCCCAGGCCAGAATACTGGAGTGAGTTGCCATTTCCTACTCCAGGGGATCTTCCTGACCCAGGGATTGAATCCATGGCTCCTGCACTGGGCCCCCTAACCCACGTGATGCTGGTACCGTAATTCGACCCTCACCCGCTGAGAACCTACTGTATACCTCGTATCATGTTATCTCTTGGAGATAAGGTGATGAAAAAGATGTGGTCCCTAATCCTCATCTTTGATGGTCTAGCCTCCGCCACACTTCGAAGCCCTTCCCCTAGAACGGCCTAGAATGCTGCCCTCTCACCTTGTGCTCTAACAGGATGCAGGTGAGCACCTGTAGACAGGCGTCCACACCCAGAAGCTCCAGGGGGAGGTGCAGCGGGAAGTCCACTAGGGTGAATCGAGAGGGGTCTGGGAGAGCAAAGGTCAGAGCCTGCTGGAGCTCCTGGGGCAGGACCTCAATGTCCACTCGCTTCTGCCCCGAGACAGGTACCGGGGAGCGCAGCAACCGGTAGATCCAGGCCTCAATCTCCCGGAGGTCGTGCAGCAGGGCACTTGACTTCTCCTCCACTAACAACGATCCAGTAAAGATGCGCCACATGGTGTCCCTAAGGAGCAGACACATAAGCAGTGGGAGCTGACACCTCACGGCAGCCCC
Organism: Bos grunniens; assembly: GCF_055505025.1. Lineage (NCBI taxonomy): Eukaryota > Metazoa > Chordata > Mammalia > Artiodactyla > Bovidae > Bos > Bos grunniens. Next base: position 77,716,984 of record NC_141179.1, on the reverse strand, counting down.
GCGTAACCACAGAGCGTCTAATGATGGCCACGGAGAAGACTTCACTATGGGCTCAGCCAGGACCACAGGATGCACACAAGGGTGATGACAAGTGCAAAAACGTACATGCAGCAAGGACTTCAAGTCCTGCCCATCCTGAAACACCCAACTCCTCAGCATCACTCCAAGCACGATCATGGAAGGAGGTCTAACTCTGCAGCAGTCTTTCGCTTCCATGGATTAACGTTAAGTGTTTAAGGAGGTCTGAGGGACCTCAGGCTTTAGAGGGAAATCCCTACGCCCCTCACCATCCAACTACACCTCAACTCCAGATGCCTCCCCTGTTTCGAGCAGCGGCAGCGAACCATACCTCTGTATGCCTCGAGGGAGGCCCAGTTTCTTGCCCAGCAGGCGCTCGCTGCAGCAGTCCACCAGACGCTTGAGGGTGTACAGACACTCGCGGAAGGTAGAGAAGAAGGGGTAGTGGCTGAGCACGCACAGGGACGTCAGCGTGCTGTTGCGGGACCGGCTCCCCGCCTTGGCCCGGCGTCTGGCCCGAGGAGACTGGCTCACGTCTGGGGTGGAGTCGGCACTGGGCGGCTGCAGGGATGGGCCGCTCTCCGACGTCTTGGGGCCCACCTCCTCGGAGACGAAGGGGGCTCGGGGCCCTTCCTTCCCCCGGGACCCTGGCCCGGCCTCCCCCTTTTCCTTAGGCACGCGCTTTTGGAAGGAGCGGTAGAAGTTGACGCAGATGCCATATCGGGTGACACCAGTGTCCTTGTCCGTGAGGGTGAAGACAAAAGAGGTGTCATCCCGCAGGGTCATGCGCCGCTGCCGCACGCTCAGGCAGCCTTCCGGCTGGCAGAAGAACACAACATCCGGGGGCAGGGGAAACTCCGCGTGGTCCTCTAGTGGGTACCGCCGTAGCAGTTCCGGAGTCTGGGCCACACTGTCACTGCTCGGGTGCCTGGAGAACATACAGACAAGGTCAGCAGCCTGAAGGGACAGCATGCTCTTTTGGGTTTTAACCACAGTAAAGAAAAATAATAATAATAATAATTTAACCACAGTGGAGAAGTAAATGCTCTTTGGATAAAGTAACCTAGCTGCAGGATCTGGGAAAGCATGCCACGTTGAGGTCTGTGCTGCCATGAAGATGCCTATATTGAAATGAAAGGCAAGTGGCGACAGTAAAATTGTCACCACACCTTAAGATGACTAGCATCTTTCAAGGTGAGTTAGCTAATGAATTCCCCAAGGAGCATAGGTAGACAGAAAAGGAGCACAACGTACTTTTCCTTTTTTCCGAAATAAGGAAGCTGAAGTAGATAAGAGTGTATTTGCTCAAAATCACAAAGATGCTATCTAAGAGCAGAGGTTTGCTCTTTCTCTTCCTCCAGGCCAGTAGCCTCGATCCGCCTGTTCTGTTTTTCCAACTGGCAGCAAATTTCCCATCAGGGTCAAATAACAGAAGAATGAGATATGCAAAGCAATGTGGGAGTAGGGAAGGGGATTCCTTACAGATTTTGTGGCTACCCCAGATGACTGGACAAAATCAGTCACTTCCTGGTTACCTGGCCCCTACGATCACCAGGTAGTCAAGTAACCGAGGACAGGACTTCTTCTTTTGCACCATGGCTCCAATTCATCAGTTCATCTCAGAGAAACTTCAAGGCACCAGGCATGGAGTCAACGTTCGCAGGACGAATTCTGATGTTATCTGAAAAGCCAAGTCTAATAGGAAACAAAGTACTGATAAGATCCACTGCTTCACCTAAGGGACTCATCCCTCTCCACGTCAACCCAGGTCAGAAGATCTTCCTTTTTACTACTAAAGATAGGAGAACATGACACTTTTCTCAGTCTAGAGCTCTGTCCCGGCTTATGAGCTCACAGAGTCACATGTCAAGAAGTAGGATAAATAATGGCCCACCTCCCATCCCTACAAACCAGGGCGTTTCCAGCCTCACTTCTGGGGCTGTTTCTGAAAAAGAGGCCTGGTCAGTCCAATCTGGACTCAATTATCATAATAACAAAAATTAAGTCACTTTCAGGACTGCTGCAGGGTACATCAGGATCAAACCAGACTCTGTAATCAGAACTAATCTGCACTCCTAGCTCTAGGTGGAAACCTAATTATTCTGTTCCAACATTCTGCGTTCAGCTTGATGTGAAATCACCCTATAGACTATACTTAATTGCACTCAGACAACAACAGACGGCTACTCTACCCCATGTGATCTCAAACGAGGGCTCTCCCTGCCCCGCTGCTGCCTCCATTCCATTTTTCTTCCCTCTTTAAGCAAGAAAGGGGCCAAGTGGCTACAGATACTAGCTCTGCCCTTGGTGCTGAATCATAGTCTTCCGCCTCTACTCTGGTTCCGGGATTTGAATCAGTGATACAATACACACGGATGAGGCCCTGTCCTTCTGGATCTTAGAGATAAAGAATCTAAAGGCAGAAACAACAGGATTTCTGTGAGGAGAGGGAGAGGTGCTCAGGGAAATTTCTAAACCACAGTCCAAAATTAGGAAAAGCTTCCATGTCTTGCCCTGGAGAAGGAAATGGCAACCCACTCCAGCATTCTTGCCTGGAGAATCCCATGGACAGAGGAGCCTGGTGGGCTACTGTCCTTGGGGTCGCAAAGAGTCAGACGTGACTGAGCGACTGAGCACTTACTCACTCCATGTCTTAACTGCAATTTATTTCCTGTTCAATTTCCATATACTTCCCTAAATAAAATGTTTCACTCCATGCCAAGGCCACTTTCAGCACTTCCCGCATTGCACCTCTGTGCCCAACACATGGCCACACTAGGACCTTGTTCACTGCACACACAGAACCCCACTGCACTACACACACTCTTACACACCACTCCCTTCTTTGCTGCTGCATGTACAATGCAAACACTCCCTGTAGGCTTAAGGCTCTACCTGATCTAGATGAGAAGTTATATCTTTTTTCTCTCTACTTAACCATTTTTAAAAACTATTTACAGCACCTCTTCAATCCTCAAAATACTTCTCCCTCCTTTCCCTTGCTCCCCATAGAGGGCCTGCAGGTAATAGGATTCGGTTTTGTCTCCATAGCAACTCTGGCTCCAGCAGTATTTATAGCAGAGCTGCCACCCCTCCCCTGCGTGGTGACCGCACAGTGCTAGCAGCTGCTACCCCAGAGCTGCCCGGTGCCCGTAACAATTCCTTCTCCTTGAATCTAGAGAAGCCTCTTCCACTGACAGCATCTACTGATTATCAGGTTATCTTCTCCCTCATGTGCCTTTAGTTTGCACTTGGTCCTAATCCTGGATTTTGTTAAGAGATTATCTCCCTTCTATACAACCACAACCAAGTTCCCAAGCTTGCTGTATACTCATTTCTAGGCATCACTGCCACCACAAGAGCCCTCTGGGTCTCCCCACTGCTATGGAATCATGAGCATACCGCAGAATGTAGAGCACTGTTAACAGAGCTCCTCCCAAGCGGAATGAGAAGGGGAGGGGAACACAGAAATGAAATGGGAAGATGGGTAAAAGCATAACTCATTCTCTAAACAATTATGTGTTTGTGGTGGTCATTTTATGACGTATTTAAACATCAGATCACTGTTGTACATCTGAAACTAACATAACAGTGTACTGTCAACCACACTTCAATAAAAATGTTTGCTCCAAAAAAAAAAAAAGAATCATGTGGAAAATGCCTAATGAGAGCCAAAGCACCTTAAAATAAAACAGAACTCGCAGGACCAGGGCTCAAGGCTGAGCCTTGAAATCTATGTTTACACTGAAAACCAGGAGCCCTTTACAACCAAAAATCTAGAAGATCACACCTGAAGCATTTTCTACTGATATACTAGGCATCGGACCTCTATCCTTGGTGGGATCCCAGCCCCCTCTGAACTGAAAATCACTTGATAAAACTGAAATCATTATCATGCTCTACAGTGTTCATCTCCCTCCAAAGCCACAAGGACCCAGAGACGACGTGACCATTCCGGCCACTAGCGACAGGATGGATTTTTAGCCTCGGCTCATATCTCATCAACAGCCACTGCCTTCAGTTATTCAGATTGCAGAGATAACTAAGGCTTTCCTACCCTTCTCCCCTCCTCACAAAGACTCTGGATCCTCTAACATGACCTATAACTCAACACTCTGTCTTCACATCCACCCACTCGGCCTCTAGCCTCAACCACATTTACAAAACGTAGAACCCATCATTATTAGCCCCTATATTCCAAAGGCATCAAGCTACAAACGCAAACCTACCTGCTGAAGTTCTACACAGTTACCATCCACTGCATCCACAGAGCTTTAAATTATCTGTGTCTTTTCAGCTTACAAATGGTCACACGGACCAGCTCCTTGGATCTGTCCCCCGTTTGGGGCAGGATGTTAATAGTAAAGCCACAGGAACCAGAGAGCGATATGACATCTTCGCTGACGTGAGCAACGACAGGAGGCTCTCTCCCCTCCCCCTCCTCCCCAGGCAGTGACCTTGCAAGCGCATCAGCACAGACTGGTCCAGCTTGGGGAAGAATGAGAGCAAGGAGGCAGGCGCTAGGCAGGGATGGGGAAGAGGGGAGGACAGGAATAGGAGGGCGAATTTAGAGGTGCACGAGGACGAGCAGGGAAGCTGTTGCAGTAAAGATGAACAACGGCGTCTCCACTCACCAACAAGCCAATTTTGAAACACCGAATTAAAAAAAAAAATATATATATATTTTTGAAGAACCAAATGTCCTTCTTCAAAACCTAACCAAAGATAAGCCGCGCGCCTGCGCGCACACACATATACACACGCGCACAGAAACAGACACACACAGGCTCGCCATGTGCTTAGCACGGCTCGGGCCCCCGGGCTGGACAGCTCTGCCCACCCCCTCACCTGCTGGACAGTTCTCCCCCCGCCCCCGCCCCGGAACCAGGGCCGCCAGTCCGCCCCGTAGGAACCCAGCCCTGCAGCCGCAAGCTGCGCCCAGGCTCGCAGCCCGAACCCCCTCAGCGGCCCGGACGCCCCCTCCTCCAGCCCCACCGGCCCTATTCCTTACCGACCCCTGCTCTGCCTCTCGAGACCTCCATACCCTCTCACACGCCTCTGGGGCCTCCTTAGAGACCCCTTCCCCATGGAGCTCCTGTTCCCTCCCAGGATCCGCTTCCCCCCGGGGAACCCAATTCCCAACACCTTCCTAGGGCCCCCAGCGGTCCGGACCTTCCTACCTCCCGGGCCTAGGGGGACCGGCCGGGCTCGGCTGGACGTCCCCGGGCAAGCCGGGCGTCAGTGGCTCCCCGGCCCCGGCGCCGCTCGGAGAGCAAGCCAGTTCCGCGTCTGCACCAGGGGGGCGCGCACCTCTCCGACTAGGTGAAGGAAGGGGAGGCTGAGGGGCGCCGGGGGCCGTACCATTCACCCCCGGGGGTGGGGGGGACAGGGCTGCACCAAGCCGAGCGCCGAAGGGCGGAGCCGGTCTCGGGAGAAGGGCGTTTACGCACACACCTAGGCGTGAGGGAGTGGGAGCGCGATGGGGCGCGTACGTGCCAAGGGGAGGGCCCACGGGAACGCTGCTGTGGGTGTGGGTTGCGCAAACATTTCAGTTCGACACGGTAATAGAGCCCATTTCAATGATGGTACGTTCACCCTGGAAGCGACTTCTCAACATAAGCTGCTCTCAGACTTTCTCGCCGTCCCCTTTACTTCACTTCCCTCCCCACCCCCCGCTCGCGGTTTGGAAGCGCCCAACCGCCCGTGCAGGGAAGCCGGCGGCTGAGGCGGCGGAGCCTACCAACTCGGGACGGCGGGGGGGGGGGGGGAGGGGGGGCCGGGCGGCTTGAGGCCGGAAGGCGCGGCCGCGTTATCACCTACGCCCGGTGCTCTCCAAGGAAGGGGGCGTGGGCGGCGCCGCGGGGCCCGCTGGGAAATGCAGTCCAGCCCTTCTGAGAGGCTCAACCCGAGACGCGGCAGCCTCCCCTTGGCTTCAGAGGACATTACCCCCACCCCCCTCCACCCCCCCGCCCCAGTCCCACAGGGCCTGCGGGCCAAGAGGAAGGACTTATTGTCCTTTGATTTTCAGGAAAATCGAGGCATTGGACCTGCACGCGCTAATACAGGTGCGCGACTGAGGCGTTGGTTCTGAAAAATAAATCCAACACTCCTCCCCCAGAGAAAGACAACGCGCGATCCCACCGGGATTCCTGAAGGGGAAGCAGGCCTCCCAGCCTCAGCACCTCATTGACCCCTTACGGCGCAATGGGAATTGTAAAAGGAGGTCCCCTCCCACGGCCGAGGCTGTCACTTTGTGACCTGCCTCCCTCCTCTTGAGTCTGGAAGCGGACCCTCAAGGACACACTAGCTTCCCGCCTCCGGTGGTCGGGCCCCCACTCCCACCCACCAATCCAGAAATCGGTTTCTATCCTTCTGAATTCAGTTTGGTCTTCCTATACAAACATCCTAAAGGAAATCAGTCCTGAATATTCATTGGAAGGACTGATGCTGAAGCTGAAACTCCAATACTTTGGCCACCTGATGCGAAGAGCTGACTCATTTGAAAAGACCGATTCTGGGAAAGATTGAAGGCGGGAGGAGAAGGGGACGACAGAGGATGAGATGGTTGGATGGCATCACCGACTCAATGGACATGAGGTTGAGTGAACTCCGGGAGTTGGGGATGGACAGGGAGGCCTGGCGTGCTGCAGTTGTGGGGTCGCAGAGAGTCAGACATGACTGAGCGACTGAACTGAACGGAACTGATACAAACAGTGCCAGACCTCTCAATGTGGCAGCCCCGAGGCGCTTACAGCCAAGGAGGAACAGTGCAGAATTTCTCTGGGGGCCCTGTGGGGAAAAACAGGAAGTGGTAGAAGCAGCATGGGCAGTGCCCGGAGAGCCTAGTGCAAAGGGGCCCCCAGGTTCATCCATTTGACAGGGTTCACACAGTGTTCACGTGGAGCACAGTGTGGCTATCCCGACTACTCAGCAGCCACAAAACTCCCAACCCTTTGACTCTCCTTTAATGCCACGTGAGGATCTCCTCTGCCCAGCCCTCAGGAATGTTTGTCCTTCATCTGGCTCCACCTCTAGGAGGCAGCCACCCAGCCTCAGTCATCCAGCCCAGGAAAACAGAAGACACGGAGGAGGAACTGTCATTCGTGCACGTCCCAGATCTCAGAGAGCAGCGGGGGAAGCTTCTTATCCTGCAGGCGCAGGGCAAACACTTGCTCTGAGTGGACGCTGCTCAGTGTCCGGAGGCTCACCAGTTTCATCAGCATCCTTGGGAACATCAGTCGGTCCTAGGAAAGGAGAGGGACAAGTAGGGCCTTTTGTCTCTCCCCAGGGAAGAGGGGCCAGGGGTAGGGGAGTTGCGGGAGAGGCAGAGAAGTGTCTGTGCTCGATGCAGTCAGGGAGGGGTTCTAGAAGGGACAGCAGGTTTTCTGGGGATGAGCTGTGGAGAGGACGGAGGAGGAGCAGTGGGGAGACTCACATGGGGGTGGTGGATGGAGACGTAGGCATGCAGGGCCTCCACATATGTGTGTTGCAGCCTCTCTACCTGGAGCTGGTCCTGCACGTTGGGCCGGTCTACAGGTCACCAACAGAGTTGAGTGGCAGGTCTGGCCAGGGTCTCATTTCCATACCCCAAATCACAACCCCAGAAATAGGGACCTGCCGCACCCAACCTCTCCTATCCCACAGGAACACAGCAAGGGCCTCCACCCCCACGATCGTTGCCCTAAGGCGCCTGCAGCCCTCTCTGGTTTGAGTCTCTCACTGGTTTTCCCTCTCGCCCCTCCTCCGCACCTGCAGAGAAGATGCTGATGGCAATGAGCAAGGCAAACTCAGCATCATTTAGCTGCAGCTCGTTCATGGCTCTGGAGAACTCGAAGATGGGGTTGATGAACTCCACCTGCAGCCCTGGGGAGGAAGAAGAGAGGCTGGGGACTGTGGCATGGGCTTTGTTGTTCAATCCCTAAGTCATGTCTGACTCTCTTGCAACCACAGAGACTGTAGCCCACCAGGCTCCTCTGTCCATGGGATTTCCCTGGCACAAATATTGGAGTGGGCTGCCATTTCCCTCTCCAGGGAATCTTCCTGACCCCAGGATTGAAGCTGGGTCTCCTGCACTGGCAAGCGGATTCTTTACCACTGAGCCACCAGGTGAGTCCCGTGACATGGGCAGCACAGCTCAATTTAGGAAGATACCAGGAAACTCAGTCAGAAGTCCCCAGGCTCTGCTGTGTAACCTTGGATAAGCTTCTTAGCCTCTTTAAGTCTCTTATGTGAGGTGGGAATCATATCTGAACTTACAGAATTGTGATGGTTAAATGGTAAAGCATACAGACCCCTTTGCACTGAACCCAGCATATAGGACATGCTAAATTAAATAATCACAATAACAATTCTGTTAGAATTCTTCTTAGAACTCTTCAGGGCCCCACATTACTAGAAATAGAGGCAACTCTATGTTTGTTTACAAAAAGACTTCTTCACTGACAAGTGGCCTTACTTTGAATAGTAGCAACATTTCATTTTCCATCACAGGGGAGACAGCAGTGTGTTGAGGGTGTGGACTCTGTTGTTGGACTCCCTGGGTTTGAGTCCTGGCTCTACCACTTCCTAGGCTGTGTGACCTTGGGTAAGTTATTTAAGCTCTCTGGGCTTTGGTTTTCCTATCTCTAGGATGGAAATAATACTACCTATCTCATAATGGGTCCTTAGAATAATGAGTGGCACATAAAATAACTGCCATATAAGTGTTGAATAAATTAAAAAAAAAAATAGAACCAGTCTTCTTACTGAGAAGACTGAAGTTCAATAAATCATGACTTGTTCTAAAGGATAGCGTTCTAACGAACGTTTCTCCCAAACACAGTCAAACTCTCTCCACCCTACCCATCCCCTAGGTTTTCTCAGATGTCTTTTAGCAACCATCTGCTAACTTTTCCATTCCAGGCTTCTCGATTAGTCACTTCCTGTACTTTCACCCCGATGTTTATCAAGTGTGTCTTGATACACTTAATGGACAAGCTCTGTTTAGAAAGCCCTTCTTGGTGAGGTGTCCAGCCTTGAACGGCGCTGAACAGCCCCTTGGGAGGACGAGCCAGTTTTGGAGTTTCACCTCCTGTGAGGGTCCACTGCTGCTCGCTGAGTGAGCACCCCCACTGTGGTCGGCTCACGTCACTAGCCACTCACACGTACGTGCAGCATGTGGTAGTGGAGGTAGAGGGGGAGGGAGACCTACCCAAAGAGCACCGCTCCCCTCACTGAAAACATGAGAAATGAAAGACAAACACTAGGACATGAAAACCGCTTATATAAATGAATCTATAAATAGATGCAGATTCAGATAGCCCAAGTCCGTAAGTGCCCAAAGATACGTGCAGACGTGAAAACAGGCAAGGGTTCAGAAGGGAGGATGTTATGAAGGAGAAGGCCGTGGTTGGGTAGAGAAAGGGGGCAGGGCTGGGCTTCTAAAGCAGGAAAGTCATTACATCACTCCTATTAGGTGTCTCTACGTTCAAGCAGCGCACCGGGTGCTATAGAAGGCTAGAGGTGCCCACACAGCCCTCCCATGCCCTATGGTGAAGGGAGGCCTACCTAGAAAGCTCACTGGGTGGCCTGTGACCAGACAAGAGCTGGCCTGAGTCACCAGAAACCTTTTTGAACTCTGCCCTGGAAACCAGGATCCTCCAAACCTGAGAATGGAGTCAGCATCAGCCCTATTTTACAGACCCACTGACTCAGGTGTTAAACCACTCAGTCTCTTGTTCAGCCTCAGTCTGGTCTCTCCAAAACACCTTCTACCTTCCAACCCTTCTCCCACAGCACAAACATCAGCAGCAACCGAATATGAGGAAACCAACGCTGCTTAGCCTGCAAGCAAACATCAGCTAGAGAACCGCACTGTGAACTAATTCTTGGAGAAAGTACTCCAGCTATGGGATGGGGACAGAAGTGTTCCCTCTTATCCTAAAACTGCCCCATCTGGGCATGTCTGCTGTGTTTTAACGCCAATGCCACGGCTCCTCAGAAAGCGCAGTTGAAAAGGAGGAAATCAGTCCGCATGATCCTTAAAGAGCACGTCTGTGAAAGGTTTTTCGTGATTGACTACTAAAGGGCTCAGTGAGGTTTTCGAGGATTTTTCCTAGCTTTTCTTCAAGCAAAATATTATTCATAAGCACAACATATAATGCAGATTTAAATGGAGCTTCTTGTTTGGCTAAAGTTAGGGTGAAGGATATGTCTGCTCTAAGGTGACACTGTGGAAACCCTGCCTCAGGTTCCTGGGAGCACAGTCTGAGAACCGCTGGCCTAATGCAACAGAGACCAGGAATTGGTGTGGGGCAGTTAAGGGAAAACTATCAGCATTTCAACTTTCCATCTTGGAAAAACAGGTGGGTCTTTCCCTTTGGAGCCGCTCAAACCCTGGGCCTGCAGCTCTGTAGTCACTATGGACCCCCTGCATGATGGGACAAAATGCATGTGTCCATCCAGCCCAGCCCCTTTGTGAGCTCAGTCCTCACCTGCTTTGGCAAAGTCTTCCCGGTTATAACTGAAATCCTTGAGGAAGGTGATACTCTCACTTCCAGGGTTGTACCTCCGAGAGGTCTCCAGGAGCATCACCTGCACACAATGATCAGGCTGGTCTCGGGCCGGGGCACCTTCGAGCAAAGGGCAGCCCCTCAACCCTACTTCCCGGGCCGGGGGGTAGCGGGGAGGACACGGCTTTCCAGGGGGCTGGCTGGAGGCTCCTCCCACAGACATCCTGTTCAGGTCCTCCCTTCACCCCCGTCCCCGCCAGTCACCTCAATCGCAGACGTCTTCAGCAAGGCGATCTGGTCCTCCCGGCTGAGCTGCAGGAAGCCTGGCAGCTGTTTGGCAAAATCCACGATCTCCTGCACGGAGACGATGGCCAGCTCAGTGAAGTGAGCAAAGCGCTGCTGACGGGCCTCCCGGCTCTGGGGATCTGGTGCCATTGGCCAAGGCTGCCCGGAAAGGCAAGGAGGAAGGAAACAAAGCGCCCTGAGCTGGATGTCAAGAAGCCACCTGGGGCTCTGGGCACAGCCGTCTCTTCCCCAAGTCTCTCAGGTACCGTGACTCGAAGCTGGTCTGAGAAGGAGCGCCTGTTACACAGCTGCTGGGCAGCCACCAGCTTCTCAATCATGCCCAGCTGCTCTGGGCTGAGCTGGGGCAGGACTTGGGGAGGTGAGGAAGCTCTCGGGGGTGCAGATGTGGCCTGAGCCTGTTCCTCCTCTTGCCGCTTCATTTTCTTCAGACGGATCTGTTCTTCTGATAAGACACCTGAGGAGAGAGCGGGACAGGGTGAGGAGGGGAGAAGTGGGGAGACAGGAAACGGGGATGGGGCACAGGAATAGTTTGAGGCTCCAGAAAAGTGGAGAGTGTTGGATAAAGACAAAGTAGATACAAAAAAAAACACATGCCATGTGGCATGTGGGATCTTAGTTGCCAGACCAGGGATGGAACCTGAGCCCCCTGCAGTGGAAGCTCAGTGTCCTAACCATCAGGGAAGTCCCTAAAGAAGAAACTTTAATCCACTCTTAGGAAGGCCTGCAACTCAGCTGCCTGTCTGCCCCCAGACCCTAGCAGCCACATGTCCCCTCTTCCCCATCAGCCTAACCGCCCCCAGCTCCGGTGTCCAGACACTCACACTCCTCCCGCATGCCCGCCTGGCGGCACTTGCGAAGGCGGCACTCCTGGCACTTGCGGCGCATGTAGGTGTCCATGGGGCAGTGGCCCCCGCTGTGGCAGACGTAGCGTGCCCCTTTGATGACACTGCGGCGGAAGAACCCCTTGCAGCCCTCGCAGCTCAGCACGTTGTAGTGGAAGCCGGAGGCCTTGTCCCCGCACACGCTGCACAGCTCGTTCCCCAGCATTTTGGGGGCGGGCCCCTTTTTCCGCTTTTGTGGACGAAGCTCTGGATGCAGGGAAGAGCCTTCATGTTCTTCTTTGGGGAGAAGGCTTAGTGCTCAGTTGGCCACTGCCCTGAGTACTCAGTGACCTTCATTCACTTCATTATACCAAGACTAGTCTCTCTATTCTAAGAAAGTAGCTCTCATACGCCACGCTGTCCTAGGTACTGTCTGAGCCCTTACAGGTGCTGATCCTTACAACAACCTACGAGATGGGTGCTCTTATTATTTCCATTTTATTGAGGCTCAGAAGAGCCTAAAAGTGAGTGAAGTCGCTCAGTCGTGTCCGACTCTCTGCGACCCCATGGACTGTAGCCCACCAGGCTCCTCTGTCCATGGGATTTTCCAGGCAAGAGTACTGGAGTGAAGAGCCTAAGACAGATGCAAGATTTACACTCAGATCACTTACGTCTAGTTGACGCCAAAGCCTTTGGACTTAACCCTGATCTCATAAGGTAAAGAGTCCTGATCCCAGATCCAGGGAGCCCCCGCCTCCAAATCTGGCAGCTCCTCACCTGTGGACTCTGGAGGGGCCTCTACACCAGGGAGCAGGGCCGTGGGCTCTGGCGCCTCCAGCCCCATCCTCGAAGTGTCCCCAGCGGACTGCGGCGTGCTGGACTCCTCCCTGAGGATGCACTTGCTGCTTCCCAAGGGCTGGCTGCTTGCATCTTGTGCATCTGGTTCCCACAGCTCCACTGCAGAGTCTGAACCCCGAAAGAGAGACACAAGGGGTCTCAGGCCCCCCCCCACCCCTCCTGCATTCTCCTGGGAAACTGCAAGTCTATCTCCGCCCACAGAGGGCAGCAAAACGCTGGCTCTGGCTCTGGGACCCTGGGATTGTTATGGGCTCTAGAGTGAGCCACTTGTAGTCCCCTGCACCTCAATGCCTTAAATGAGGACATTAAACTCTGTCCTTTGGGCGGGGGCTGAAGTTCGTCCATCTCAGAGATCAGACAGAACTCTTGAAAGCCAAGCTGGGTAAGCCCTGGACATGCCAAGCCTCCCCAGCAGCAAGCCCGGATTGAGAAGGATGGCAGGTTATCTGCAAGGGCCAGGCACGAGAACCAGCACAGAGGCATCCCGGGCAGAAGGAGGTCAGCAACACCCAGAGCAGCTCTGAACTGTTCTCCAGGGGTGGGCAGAAGGCAGGTCATGTAGGAGGCTGATTCCCGCTGGAGGAGAGGAGCCGGCGCCCAGGCTCAGGGGAGAGGGCTGGAGTGAAGACGCTTACCAGAAACATCAGGCACAGGAGCCTCCAGCCACAAAGACATCTCTTCCCGGAGCCCTGGACATTACCAAGGGACTGTCCTGCAGGAAGGATCCAGGTTACACTATTCCCAAACTGGGTCCCTTCCCCTCCTGATCCTGCCTTTTATCTATCCTCACATATCAGCTTATGTTTACCTGCCATGTATGTGTTAGCGCCTGTGCCAAGGCTTGCCATGCCTTCCTCACAACATCCCTGTGATGTCAGAGCTACTCTTAAACCCAATTTCCAGATGAGGAAACTGGAGTTACAAGACACGAAGAAAACTGCCTATGGCCACGCAGTTAGGCAGCGGTAGAGCCGAGGTAGACTCCCAACTCTGGTCTCTCCGACCCGAAAACTCTCATGTCTTGGCTACCGTGCCACCTTTTCTCCCCAGGCCCCGCTCCAGGCTGTCAGGGAACATTTGACGCCCCCGCGCCCGGCTTCTGTCAGAGCCCCTTCCCCTTACTCCTGCACTGGGGACCGCAGGCGTTGGGCCGAACCCGGGACAAGTTCTGAGATCCAGACTCCCTCCACCCCGCGATAAACACCGCTAGTTAAGACAAACCTCCCTCCTGCCACTTCCCGGGACAAAATTCTCGCCTCCGGGAGTCACCCCAGTTCACATAGAGGACCTCCTCCCTTGATCGCGACAAGTTATTCTGGGGCTTAGAGCGAGCGCTGCGCTTCCATCACCACCCTCCCTCGCTGCTCCCCAAAGACCCCCTTTCTAAAGCCCCGAGACACCCCGCACCCCCGCCCCCACTCCCGGACACGCAGACGCAGAGCCCCAGGGCAGAACTGAGGCGCAGACCCACCGGTGCCCGGGCCGCCAGACTCCCCGGCCGGGGCAGTCTCTGGAGCCCCCTTGCTGGGAAAGCAGGATGCTGCAGTCCCCCGGTCCGCAGGCCTCGGCGGCGGCCGAGGCGCCCAAACTGAGCGAGACGGGGGCCGGGAGCCCGGTGCCGACCGACTGGAGCCCGGGCCTCCTCGCCCCCGCCCCCGGCGCTGACTCCGCCCCTGCCGGCCGGCCGCCCCCTCGGCCCGGCGCCACCGCGGCCCCTGCCCCCCGAGCCCGGCGGCCGCATGTCCCCGCAGAGCGGGCCGCGGGTCTCCCCTTCCTCTCCTCACCCCGGCGGCTCGGAGCGGCTCTTACACAAACCGCTGCATCCCAGGCACCACCCCCCACCACCACCCCACTCCCCGCAGCCTCCAGAGTCGTCCCCTCCCCTCCGGAGACATCTCGCAGAGCAAAGGTCCCGGCCCGGCCCGGAATTGCGACACCGAGCCCCAGCCTGCTTTCCCAGTCTTCCTCCGCCTTCCCTGCCTCGGGAAGGGGCTGAGCAGCTCTCCCCACCATCTCCAGGCCGGGGCCAAGCTGCGAGAACTCCAGGGGTGGAGACGGGCAGGTTGCTGGGCTTTCAGGGAGTTTCTGACTGTGGGTGCCCTGCGGGGGGTGTGGGGGCCCTCCGCGAGGGGAAGAGGTTGGAGGGGGGGCTGGGGTGGAAAGAAGTCGCTTCAACACTGGATGGTCTGGGATGGGAGGCTGTAGATCTGGGTACCAGCCCGGAGGACCTGAGAGGGTGTGTATATAGGAACGGTTCCATCACAAGTGAAGGCAGGCCCTGTCGCGCTGCTCCTGAGACCATATCCCTGCCTTCCTGCCCCGCTGCCTGGAACACCGAGGTCTACCCTGAAGGTGGACGCCTCATTTTATTGATTTTACCTCCCCTGAAACAGAACCTGACGTAGAGAAAGAAACAAGAGTAGGTACTGTGGTCCTGTTTGTTGAATGAATAAGTAAACAAGGAAAACAGCATGATCCTCTTCTATCCTATACTTGTTACCTCGAGTCAGTTTCATCTCCACAACACTGCTTCAGTGCAGGGGCTCTGAGCTCAGGTTTTGGATTCAAATTTGGGCCTTGCCTCTGCCTCTTATTTTCTGTGTGATCTTGATTAAGTGGGCTTCCCTGCTGGCTCAGGCTATAAAGAATCCACCTGTGATGCAGGAGACCTGGGTTTGATCCCTGGGTGGGGAAGATCCCCTGGAGGAGGGCATGGCAGCCGACTCCAGTATTCTTGCCTGGAGAATCCCATGGGCAGAGGAGTCTGGCAGGCTCCAGTCCATGGGGTCACAGAGTCAGACACGACTGAGCAACTAACCACAGCACACAGCACTTGATTAACTGTTACTTAATGTCTCTGAACCTGTTTCCCTATCTTTATAACAGGGATAATAATAATGATTTTTACCACAGAAGGTTGTCGTGGCAATTAAACAATATATCAGATGTATCGCACCCAGTAAGAGTACTAGAGATGGTAGCAGTGATCAGCCTCCCAATTCCTTCAGCAATGGGTCTTCCCATCACCTTGGTTCTGAACACTATTAACCTTCCAGTGCTTATTTCCGTATACATCCCCCTCTTCTGGTCCTTGGAGCCGTCCCAGGAGGGAGGGAGGGTACAGTAACTCTGAGCTCCGTTTTCTTCTCGGAGAACACTGAGCTCAGGGCGGAGCCTTTTCCGGGACCACACACAGTCAGTGGCTGAGCTGGGATCGGAATCCAGATGTCCTCACTCAAGTCCCCGTCCTCCTTCTCCTGCGTCAGAGTCCAGGATGCCTCTCAGGTCTGCTGGACCAGTGAAGCACTGAGATGGGCAAAGCGGGAGCGGGGTCGGGGGTGGGGGGTGGCCGGGGTGCTGCAGTGGGAGAGGCAGAGGGCCCTGGGGATGCTTCAGTGCAGATGTGGGAAGCAAGGGGCTGAGGTTACTGCTGGTTGTCCCCCACCACCCCGCCCCACTCCCAGTTTCCTGCTCACAGGCTCTTCCTGTTTTGCTGTGAACTCGTTCCCATGGGTCCCACATTAAAGCAGAGAAGGACAGGAGGCCAGGGCGGGCAGCCAGAGGGACAGACACGGATATGAACAGGGCACCAGGGAAGAGGAGAGAGAGCAGGGCAAGAGTGGACAAGGGGTGGGGGGAACTGGGTGGGAGAGGCACCAGGCAAGCAGAAACAGAAAGGAGCTTAGTGAAAGATGGGAGGAAGCTCAGGGTGGGACAGGGGGAACGGGTGGAAGTTGGGGACCAAAACTTGAGAAGACAGCAGGCTGGGCAGTGTTGCAAAATCTGCCCATGTATTCATTTTCACATTTCAGAAAAGCCCCTCTGACATCCCCCATCTCAAAGTTCTGCCTCCAGCTTTTGCTCTTGTTCCCTCTCATCACAAGGTCATCCCCTCACAAGGCCGGCACCCCAGGCTGGGCATCTCTGAGTCATGAGCACAAGGCCCAGCTGTCCTGGGAAAGTAAAAAACCAGGGACTCTGGCTCTTGGGCAACTGAAATGGTTCCGTCTTAAGCACGCACACCCTCTCTCGGCTCCCTCCTCCTCCAGTGCACAGGGAGGGTCAGCGGTGCCACTGAGACACCTGGTGATGGGCACTCGGGTGGAACTCTGGTCTGGGGTCTGATGACTTTTCTTCTGGGAGTCAGGAGAAGACCCTCGTTCACTCCAGATCCTCAACTCCTCTCCTCACGCCCTCATCTCCCCGTAGGCCAGGACCGAGGACCACACACGAGCTGGTTCTGTCACCCTCTGACCTGGGCCAGAGCCGGCTGCTGAACAAGCAGCTTAGGGCGCCATCTCTCCCACGTCAGGGAGTCAGCCTCAGCCTCGTCTCAGAGGAGGAGGAAGCGTGACTGCCTGAGTTACCCCTTCAGGTTACAGGGGTTCAGGAGCCTCCCCCGCATGAGGGGAGAGCAAAATGGGCAAAGACCAAAACCTGTTGGTGGTCTCTCCACAGGGGTCCTGGAGACTAAGGACTGGGACATGTTCCCCAAGCCAGGGCCAGCAGTCAGTTATCTGCAGCGGGCATCACTTCTCACTTTGCCAGACCCCCAAACCTACCTACCAGTCTCCAGGAGGTGTCAGGTGCAAGGCCTCCCCTTCCCGAGGGGGCTTTCCTGTGTGCTTCCTCCACCCCGAGAGGAGGCATCCTGCCTGGGAGCTCCATTTAAGATCTTCCAGCTCCCCACAACCTGCAGAGGGAATCTGAAGCCAAGACAGGCACATCCCCCAGCCCGTGGTCACATGCACCACTAGATAACTCCCCTCAAAGCACTCCCCTGAAGCAGGCCACAGGGTACACTTGGTGGTATGGAGGAGGGGGGCAAGTGCTTCCTGCTGCCTCCCTCACGATTCTGGAAGGCTGCAAAGTGTGGGGAGTGGGGGGTGGGGGGGCGGTCATCTTTCAGGCCAACCAAGTAACTTCTCAAACCCCTAGTCACAGGACAGGGAAGAACCCAGGAATTCCAGGTCGGTGAGTTCAGAGATGATACAGATGGCAGAAAGGAAAAAAAGAAAAGTAACATTTATTAGGCCCTACGACATACATTTATCTTTGCATGTATTATTTTATTTCTCCTTATATATAAAACCCCAAGAGGTAGTTACTAGCAGGAGGGGAAATCTCAGATTTGAACACAAGTGTAGCTGACTCAAAAGCTCAAACTCAAACAAAATTTCCACCTCACTCCATTACACAAAACTACCTTCCCAACTGGGAAAAACAATGAACTCACACGGATTTAGGTTCACTTCTGCCAACAAAGGGTAGAGCAGTGGTTCCCAAACCTGGCCTCCTTTTCAGAGATTCTGATTTATTTGGCCTGAGGTAGGAAGGGGATGACAGAGGATAAGATGGCTGGATGGCATCACCGACTCGATGCACATGAGTTTGGGTGGACTCCGGGAGTTGGTGATGGACAGGGAGGCCTGGCGGGCTGCAAATCATGGGGTCCCAAAGAGTCCGACACGACTTGAGTGACTGAACTGAACTGAACTGAGGCCCATGTATCCATCTACACATCCATTCTTTTAGCAGCTGTAGCTAAGAACCAAGGTTTGGGAACCACAGAACCATCTGGTGGAAAACAGGCGGAAGCTGGGGGTCCAGAAGCCAGGGCTCTGCTCTCGGCTCTAACATGCACTGTGATGCAATCCTCACCCTTCCTGGGTTTATTTCTCACCATCAAAACTGAAATAATATCTTCTCCATCAATACTTCCTACATTGGATATTTGCAGGCACAAAGAAAACAGAAATATTTGAGCAAGTGGGAAGAAAAGCAAAAGATGAATTTAAGGGATTTTTGTTCTACGTGCCAAAATTTAGTAAGCCTGGGATTTACACTCTGATATCACAACAGTCTGGTTACTTTGCAAGGAGAGTAAGGGGCATATTAAAATGAAATATTCAACAACTCCCATTAATATGCAGAATTTTGCCAATTAACCATGTCCCACTCAACCCCACCCACGTGAAAAGGTTTCCTTTGCTAGAAATCTCTTTATTGAAAATATTTGGGGGCCACTGAATATAGTTAAACAATGCAGTTTGAGTAGCCTGTGAGAAATAGCCCATTATAAGGAAAATTTGAATAGAAATCAGAAAACCTGAGTTTTAATCCAGTCTCCTGAATTGTGTGACCTTGGACAAGTCACTTCCTCTCTTAGGATTTGTTTTCTTATCTGTGAAGAAAAGGGGACTAGGTTACATCAAGGATTCAGAGGTGCTGATTTATGAAGCTTATTAATGGTCTTCATGAACTTCTTGGGATTGTGTGCAAAATTCTATTTGTGTGTGGACATTTTTCTGGAGGAGAGGAGACTAAATTTTCATCTAATTCATAAAGGGGCTTGTGACTAAATACGGCTAAGAACTTTTTGACTACCCAGCCTTCAGATCTCAATTTCTATTCACTCCTCCTTAACAATTCTGGAAGCAAAGTTTAGATCCTGAAATACATGTAAATAATTCAATCTGGAGTCCTGGGGCAAAATAATGACTCTGCTTTCTTCCACATGTTCTGATCAGGTGTTATTTCTCCAATGATCTGAGGTAATTGGCTACTAGGGGGCAGATCTGAATCAAAGCATCTCAATGGCCTTTGACCTGACTTCCTGGAGCAGTGAGTCCCTCCCCAAGTTCAGAGTCACAAAGATCTGAAGCCAGACTGGCTGCATCTATATCCTAGCAATGAGTGCCAAGCGGGCCTCTGTCTGATTCTGTGGAAAGCCCATCTACTCCTACTGTATGATATTCTCTTTTCCCTTACCCCTATATCTCCCCACTGGTCTGAAACGTCTCCCCTGAGGATTCACTGCTTTGGTTTTGCAGCCTGAACATCCTGTGCAACCCAACCCCTTTGAGAAGAGGCACGGCATCTTGATTCTAATCATCTAAAACTTGGAAGTGGACGGGTGGGAGGAGAGGGAAAAGGACTGGAAGGGGAAGTGAGAGAGCACCTTAAGCTCTGCTCAGGAAATGAGCAGTAGGCTAGAGTGGGACCAACCTCAGGCACACGGGAAGTCCAAAGGGCTGGTACACCCTGTGCCCTACACCCCGAACAAGCCTTCCTTCAGGGAATAAGAGCCCGGGCCAAGGCTCAAATTCCACCCTAAGTAAGGCGTGTGGAGACAGCCGCCCTGGGCCACCCCTCGCCTCAATTCGGCGCCGGCTCTGGCTCTAGGTCAAGCCCGGAAGCACCCCCAGGCCCGAGGGGGCGCTCGCTCTCCCGGCTACGGTCCAGCCGAATACAAGAGCCACCTTGGTACGGGGGTCTCCGTGAGCAGAGGCAAAATCCACGTTCAGGGGTCTCTTTACCAAGACGAGGTCTTCAAACCCTTTCTGCAGGGCGAGGTCGCGCTACATTCCCACGCTCCTCCTCCATGGCAGGATCGCGAACCTCCTACAGGAATTCCCTCCGGGATTCCTCCTCCCACCATCCCTGCCCCGCGCCTTTACCACGATGGCGGCGAGCGGACTTCCGGCGTGTGTTCTTAAGGGTGCGTCCGGGTGGCTGCTGCAAGTGTCACCCAGAGGGTTCCAGCCTCTGTGCTGCATAGACTACAGCGGTGATGGCGGGCAGGCGGTTTGGCTGGAGCCGGGCAGCTCTTCTCCAGCTCATTCTTGGTGTGAACCTGATGGTGATGCCACCCACCCAGGCCCGGACTCTGCG
Organism: Bos grunniens; assembly: GCF_055505025.1. Lineage (NCBI taxonomy): Eukaryota > Metazoa > Chordata > Mammalia > Artiodactyla > Bovidae > Bos > Bos grunniens. Next base: position 77,696,817 of record NC_141179.1, on the reverse strand, counting down.
TTTCGTTACTTTGGTAATGAGAGATGGGGTCGCCAAGGGCTGGCCAGTGCTAGGTGGGCACCGGCCTGCTGGTGGAGGGAGGGGCGGGGCTTTGCTGGGGTCTGGGGTCTGGAGTAGTGGGGAGACGACTGGCCTGCGGGGTTGGGGGCCAGGGTTCGCAGTTTTTGTGACGCCCTGGGGTATTTAGGGTAGGGGGCAGGGTGCACGGAGATCTGTATTAGAGGATAGATTGGTGAGTCTGCCTTGGGACTGGGATGTAGTTCAATGATTAATAAGAGATTCACTTCTAAAGCAACCTTTGGTGATTTTTTTCCCCAGTTCCCCCGCCCCCACCCACCCCACACATACACCTGCATTGCTTTCATTTCTTTCCCTTTCCCTCCTGTACTTTCGGTTTTCCCAACGTCTCCAGCGGCATTGCTTAGCCAAGTTAGAGTCTCTGGAGGCTGCAAGAAGTTAGTGACTTCTAGGTTGGGGTTTTTCACAGTGGGTAGAGTTAAGGTTCTCAACATGGGGCAGGGGTTGGCTCTGTGTCCACACCAAGGAGACCCTCTGACCTCTGGGCTAACCACTTTCTTTCCTCAGCTGTACCGACATGGAGACCGCTCTCCAGTGAAAGCGTATCCCAAGGACCCCCATCAGGAAGACAAATGGCCCCAGGGCTTTGGTCAGCTAACCAAGGTGGGTCAGGAGCCAGCTCTCTCTCAGGATGAGCTGTAGAACCGGTGACCTCTGGAGCAGGCTGCAGAACTCACCAAACTGCTTTTCCCCATGTGCATGCTAACTTTGGCCACATTTCTTCAGCTTACTTTCATCCGTGCCCAGATTAAAATGAGCACACACAATGCATGCACAATCAACCCCTTAATAAACGACTTGTGGGGTCAGATTAACCCACTCCTGCTTCCAACCACAAGGTGGAAAGCAGCCGTGGCTAAGCCCTATTGTTCTCATGAGCCATCCCCCTCCCCCTGGGCCTCTTAACCCTTGGGTTTGCCCACAGGAGGGGATGCTGCAGCACTGGGAGCTGGGCCAGGCTCTGCGACAGCGCTACCATGGCTTCCTCAACACCTCTTACCACCGACAAGAGGTAAGGCTGGGAACTCTAGAGGGAGCGGGGATCGGCTGTTCTCACTCTCTGCCCTCAGGGAGACTACCAGTGACCCGGGCACTGTGGCCTTCCTCCATGCATCTCTGGTTACAGCTGCAGGACGAGACGTCCACGGGCTGTCTGGAGCAAAACTCTGGAGGCTGAGTTGCCCCTGCTTGGCTTGGGAAGAAGCCAAACTGTTCAAGCATCCAAGCGCAGACTTAAGGGCCTTGCAGAGTAGTTTCTGACTCTGTGAAGTAACTCAGGCTTTCCTTCCAAGTACTGTTTTGGGCCAGGCACTGTGCTGGTACTGTGTGTAACAGTGTGTCAGCCAGATCCAATCTTTGTCTCTCATGTTACTGTTTCCTTGAGGGCCGGCCCTGTCCTGATTTTGCCCTTTCTCACTTCTTCCTCCCTTTTCACAAGTAGTTATCTCTGTTCCTCATCTTATTTCCTCTCCTACTCTCTAAGCCAGTTATTAAGGGTGGGGGGTGTGTGTGTGTGTGTGTGTGTGTGTGTGTGTGTGTGTGTGTGTGTGTGATTAAAGACAGTTTCTGCCCCCAAGGACCCGGGCCTCGATAAGGGAGACAGGTGTTGTAATAAAGCAGGCAGGCCGGCAGACCCGAGAGCCTTGTTGAGTAAGCACTTCGGACTGGGAGTGGCATTTGACCTATAGCCGTTCCTGCAGGAATTCTTTGCAGATGGCGGGGATAGCAACCCTACCAGTCTAGGCTGGAAGAGGGGTGGGGAAGGCCAGAGAAGGGGAGAGGGGCAGATGCCTGGTGGATTTACAATTTGCTGGGTGAACAGCAAGAACTGGGGCTCCACTGCGAGGCCAGAGCTGCCCCCACCCCCCAACTCCCACAGGTGGGACTGGTGTTGTCATCTCTGCAGGTTTATGTGCGAAGCACAGACTTTGACCGGACGCTTATGAGTGCGGAGGCCAACCTGGCTGGACTCTTCCCGCCCGACGGGATCCAGCGCTTTAACCCAAACATCTCTTGGCAGCCTATCCCCGTCCACACCGTGCCCATTGCCGAGGACAGGGTAAGCCTGGCCCGCCCTTCCCTCAAGGCGACGGCAGGAACGACTCTGGCCGTTGGCCTGCTGATCCCTGACTCCTTCTCTGCCTCTGCTTACCCGCTCTGGCCTGCAGCTGCTGAAGTTCCCCTTGGGCCCATGCCCCCGCTTTGAACAGCTGCAGAATGAGACCCGGCGGACGCCCGAGTATCAGAACGAGAGTGTTCAGAATGCAGTGAGTGGGGCTGAAGTGGAGGGCACCACCCCGACCTTCAGCCCCGGGCAGGACTGACCCCCTGATCGTGTTTCATAGCAATTCCTGGATATGGTGGCCAATGAGACGGGGCTCACGGACCTGTCCCTGGAGACCGTCTGGAATGTCTACGACACGCTATTCTGCGAGGTGAGCCGGCTCAGGTCTTCTCTCACAGCTCGGCAGGCCTGCATGGCCAGGCCAAGTAAAACACTGTGCCTGGATGCCATGCCCCTGGGGTGGTCCAGGCAAGCCACCTCTTGTGAAACAGAAGAATTTCCCTCACGGGTGAGAAAGAACCTCAGAGTGGGAAACAAGTTTGTTGATGGTCAGCAGTTCCCACTTCTCCCCACCCAGAGCTCTCGTGGTATCCGACTCCATTCTGCTGAGTCACACTTTTGGGGCCCGAGCCTCCTTTCCTGTTCCCTGCCTCCTCGACACCCTCCACCACGTCTCCCGGTTCCAGACCCTCTGCCTCTCCTCTGCCTCCCCTCACACACACGCAGGCACCATCCCAGCGGGGAAGAGAGCTGCTCCCGGGAGAGGCTCTGGCCGGGGCCGGGGAGCTAACCTGCCCGCTGCCGCACACAGCAGACACATGGGCTGCCCCTGCCGCCCTGGGCCTCGCCCCAAACCATGCAGCGTCTGAGCCGGCTGAAGGACTTCAGCTTCCGCTTCCTCTTCGGGATCTACAAGCAGGCAGAGAAGGCCCGGCTGCAGGGGGGTGAGTGACAAGACCAGCATGTCACTCCCCTGAAAGAACCCAACAGCGTTAGAAACCTTCTGCAGGGGGGTTTCTCACACGCTCACTTCTCTACCTGAAGAGTTCTCCGCTCTTTGAGGACCAGTGAACCCTAGTTATCCCATCAGTCATCAAAGCCTCCCTAGTCCCCCAGGTGCTTAGCACGTCTGTCACTAGTACCAGTGACCACAGGCTGGTGTGCATCTTGTGTGTGTGTGCGTGTGTGTGTCCATTCATATTCTTAGTTTCACCCATATCAGGAAACCCTCTGTCCCCTCAAATAACTTCCCACCTCCCCCAAAGGACCACCAGGGGCCATTCTGAAAGAAGGCCAAGAGTAATACACAGGCCACACGCTGATCTGAGTGCTCAAGGGAATGCCAGCTGCCAGACCTTCCCAGCATCTCGGTTCTCCGAGTTTGCCCCTGACAGAGTGCCCCTGGCCTGGTGCCGCCGTCTGATGCTCCCTGAAGCAGCCTTAGGTTTACATTTGTTCCCAACTGGAGTAATCATTCAAACACAGGCAGGGCCTCATTGCCCCTTTATGAATAAATGGGCAGGTTTCTGCGTCTGTGTTGAAATAGGGGTATCTTGTTTTATCTTGCTTCCTTCTGTAAATTTGAAAGTTTTTAAGTGGGATTCCTCTGACGTGTCCTCTCTGCTGGGATCAGACCCAGGGCTGGCAGAGGGTGAGAGGCCCTCAGGTAGGTCGGTCAGAAGATGGTGAAGACCGCAGCCGCTGACACGGGGGGACTCTCTCCCTCAGGCGTCCTGCTGGCTCAGATACGGAAGAACCTGACGCTGATGGCAACCACCTCCCAGCTCCCTAAGCTGCTGGTCTACTCTGCGGTGAGCTCCCACGGCCCTCAGGGGGCTCAGGGCACGCGGAAGCTGGGTTCCTCCTCTCTTCAGTATCTGGGGTTGGCGGGGGGAGCGGTGCTGATGGGAAGCCCTTCCTCTTATAGCACGACACCACACTGGTGGCTCTGCAGATGGCGTTGGGCGTCTACAACGGCGAGCAGGCCCCCTATGCATCCTGCCACATGTTTGAGTTGTACCAGGAGGACAGTGGGTGAGTGGAGCGCGCAGTCTGCCCTCGGGAGGGGCGCCCAAGTGGAGGGCGGGGCTGTGGGCAGCCTGAGGGGACGCTGTTAGCCTGGGGAGCCACTGCCCTCGTGCTTCCCACCCACCCGCAGGAATTTCTCGGTGGAGATGTACTTCCGGAATGAGAGTCACAGGGCCCCGTGGCCCCTGACCCTGCCCGGCTGCTCTCACCGCTGCCCGCTGCAGGACTTCCTCCACCTCACAGAGCCGGTCGTGCCCAAGGATTGGCTGCAGGAGTGCCAGCTGGCAGGTGGACCCGCAGACACAGGTGAGTTGCCGTCTGCCTCTGTGCTGGCCGAGGCCCAGAACGGCTCCTGGTTCCTACCCAGAGGTCTCCAGAGCACTTCCAATCCTGGTGCAGGTTCCCAGACAGTCTCCTTCCCACCCTGAGACGCACTCCTCACCCTCAGGCGATGCCCTTCTTACAGCGTGAGGAAAGCCTTGCAGCTGGGAGGGAGAGGACCATCTCATCCTTCCCCCACCTGGTGTCCTGGCCCTCTCCTTGGCGTGAGCCCCCGCTGGGGGCCCGCGTTTCCACTTACACCCCGGGTTCGTTTCCTCTGACCTCCACGTGGGCCCCAGTGCTCCGTGTCGCCGCTCTGCCAGATCAGTCCCGTTGCAGAGCCTAACAGAGACTCCTTTGGCCCACCTCCTTCTCCGGCTGCCACTCCCGTTCTCCCCCTTTCGGATGGGATCCTTCAAAGAGTTGCCTAGACTCTGCTGTCACCTCCTTGCCACTCATTCTCAGACTCACACTGGACAGTCTTCCGTCACCTGCCACTCCACAGAAGTCACTGTTGTTGAGGACCAGTGACCTCCTCTAGCCCCAAAGCCAGCTAACCAGTTCTTCAGTCAGCTCCTCTCACCTGTCAGCGGCGTTATGGAGTCGGTCACTCCTTCTTTGACCACTTTCTTGCTTTCTCTGGTTTCCTTCCTCCTCCCCGCAGGCAGCTTTCTTTACTGGCTTCTCCTCCCCACTAACCAGCAGATGGCCCCGGGCTCATCAGCCTGGCTCTTTCCCCACTGATGCCCTCTACTCAAGTGAGCTTACCCAGCCCTATGGCCTCATGTTGCCATTTCCATGCTAAGTTCTTTTTATGCCTCGTGACCTCTTTCTCTCTGAGCCGCAGGTTTGCACATCCAGCTGTGGACTCGAGGTCTCTATGTGGATGTCAGCTAAGCCGTCTCACAGTGGAGGTCTAAGCCCACATGCTCTCCCTGAAGGCTTCCCCGCCTTAGTTAGTGCAGCCTCAGCCACGCAGGTGCACAGCATGTCCCGAGGTGCCATTCCGAGTGCCCTCTCCTCAGACCCCCACCTCCAACCACCAGCATATCCTGCCAGTCCAGTCTTTAAAATCCGTGCTCTGGCTCCCTAGCTCAGTCTACCATCATCTCTTGCCAGAAGTACTGAAAAGCTTCCCAACGTTCTTTCTGATTTTGTTCTTGGCCCTACCAGTCTGTCAGCACAGCAGAGTTAAATTTTTTAAAAACATGAATCGGTTCACATCACTACCCTTCTCAGAACTGTCCAAGGGCTTCCCGTCATCTGGAATAAAACCCACATTCTCTACTGTGGCCTTCAGGCCCTGCTCGGTCTGCTCCGGTGATACTGACTCTCTTTCCTAGACCATGTCGAGCTAAGTCCCTCTTGCATTTGCTTCTACCTCCCCCCACCCCCGCCCACTGGCCTGAGGACACTCTTCTCTCAGATCTTCTGTGTGTCTGACTGACTCCACGGCTCAGGTCAGTGTGTTGCTTTCTTGGTGACACCTTGCCTGTGACCTGCCTGGCTTTGGTTCTCTCGACGGCATCTGCCGCTAACCTGTCCTTTCTGTCATTTGCCTGTCATGGCATCTCCTCTCCTAGAAGGGAAAAGCCACACAGGACACTGTGTCTTGGCCGCCTGTGGTCTCCCCGTTGTAGGAATGGCACCTGGCATGTGGCAGGCGCCCAAACATTTGCTGAACGAACACTGACATGACCTTTCTCTCCTCCCCTGGCGCTGTGCTCAGAGGTGATTGTGGCCTTGGCCGTCTGCGGCTCCATCCTCTTCCTCCTCATAGTGCTGCTCCTCACCGTCCTCTTCCGGGTGCAGGCCCAGCCTCCTGGCTACCGCCACGTCCCAGATGGGGAGGACCACGCCTGACAACCACTCAGCCCCCTTCCCTCTGCCTCCTAGGGGAGGTGGGCTGGGCCCTTGCTCCTGACTGTTGCTGCTCCCCAGCCCATGGACAGGAGACCCTGGGTTGGGCCTCCCTCTGATCACTGCACCTAGATGAACAAGTGAGGCTCAGCTTGGCCCGAGGCACCTGTCACCCGGCATCCACATGCCCGACGTTAACCAAGTACTGTGTCGGACACTGGCTTCCTCCAAACAGGATTTGCCTCCTCCGTGCTCCCTTCTAAGGACGTGAAATGTAGACAAGTGCTCCGGTTTCACTCAGGACCTCGGAGAAAAAGACTGAAGGAGACGGGGCTTGATCTGCTTTGCCTCTCCATCAAACCCTGCTCTCTCTTCCAACCCAGAGTCTTTGGCAGATGGCCCCAAGGACACGGTCTTGCCTCTCACCTCTCAGTGCTTATTTTAGCGGGAAGAACGGCCCAACACTGGGGGCACAAACACTGCCCGCCAGGGAGCCAGGTCACCCAGGAGCCAGCCAGTGGTTTGTCCAGCTGACGCCACCGTTAACTCCAGTGAGACATGATGCTTTCAGCATCTTTGTCACCCCTCTCCTTGAGCCGGTTGGAAGGAGGTTTGTGCTTGGGAGGGAGTCGGGGATGGCGGAGAGGGGACGGTGAGTTGTGGTACAGAATCCTGAAACCACTGTCCCCACCCTTAGTGGGGCTGGGATCCCTAGGTTGTGAGCTGAACAGCTCTAGACTGGCCCAGAATAGGACTGAGACAGCTTCCAGAGAATGAAGGTTTGGGACTCCCAGTGCTGGTTCTATGCCTTTTCTTCATTCTGGGGAGCTGAGAAGCCCTTTGACCAGATCGGAGCTGGAAGATCCACTTAGAAGCTCAGCTGGGTATGTTTTATTGGCCATGTGAATAGCGAGCACAGATCAAAAACCACTACCTGAGCACTGAGTGTCAGAGAGGAGAAAGGAGAGAAGCTCGGCTCCAGGCCACGTACAGCAGAGGCCCTTGGCACAGCAAGTCTGCCAACTCTGGAGTTCCTGGAGCTCAGCCCACGCGTGTCCAGTCCCCATGTCACGGTCCCAGTGCCCCAGCTCCAACGCTGGGACTCCGATACCTCGGCCCTTTAACACGAAGCCGCCTCTTGTCAAAGAACTTGTTCTCGTGGGGCTCCAAGCCCCTGCTTCGCCCCCGCTTCATTAACGTCTCTCATTTCTGAGTCCCAGCATCCTCCGGGCTCCAAACGAGAATGTGATAACCTAGGAGGAGTGAGACCAGAGGCACCTTCCATCATCAGCCTCTGAGAACTTGGAGCTGGCGTGGGGAACCTAGCACTTGGTCAGGAGACACCAGGAATCCGGGCAGCAGCCAGGCATTGCTGTGGCCAAGACTCAGCGAGAAGGACGGCCCTCGGTCCAAAGAGACCATGGGCTCCTGGTTGCCATCTTCACTGACTATATCCTGGGGGTGGCTGGAGCAATGCTAAGCTGGGGTGAGCCTGCACTGAACCTTGGGGAGTAGGCTGGGCTTGACTGGCCTCATGTACACTCACCCATCACGGAGGCCAGCGTGTCCCCCATGGGATTGAATTCATTGAGCTGCAGAGACAAGGGGATGAGCATGAGGAGGGAGTGGAGGTAGCAGAAGAAGGGCATGTGAGGAGTAATTGGTCATTTTTGATCCATGAGGTTGAATCCCTGCCTCCTCCCATTTATTATTTGAGGGCCCAGGCCTCACCGACATGATACCAGAAGATTCTGGGTCATACAGCTGATACATGATCTTTCCTGAGCTTCCATCAAACACATCGATCGTCCTTAATTCATGGGGGGAACAACTTTTGAAATTAGGATCTGGGTATCGGCCCACGACAATGAGGTTGTACCGAGGATGCCAGCTTGCCTAGGAGATGGAGAGGCAGGTCACAGGAGTAAATGCAGAACAGCATTGAGAGGGACAGCAGAAGTACCTTTGCCACTGACAACAATGGTTAATACAACTGCCAGCAATTTAACAACGGAGGTAAGACCTACATGAAACAAGAATGGTTTTGAAGTGCATGTGCATCTACCATCGAAAATGTAAAATCCCCAGCTGACCTTCCTGTGATCCTCAGGACACATGCAGGCCTTCTCTCTGCATTTTCTGACACTGCACCAGCTGATAAGTATTTTAACATCAGCGCGACCCGAGCGAAAGCGATGGTATAGTTGCTCAGCCATGTCCGACTCTTTGTGACCCGTGGACTGTAGCCCGCCAGGCTCCTCTGTCCGTGGGATTCTCCAGGCAGGAACACTGGAGTGGGTTGCCATTCCCTTCTCCAGGGGGTCTTCCCGACCCAGGGATCTGCATTGCAAATTAGACCTCGGTTCTGAGCTCATCCCACAGCTCTCCCTCCAACATCAGGGAGTTGAGTAGAAAATGGCAAGTGGCTGAAACGGGGGAGGACCTCTCTGTTCCCAGATCACCCCACTCAAAACAAACTGAGCAGCTACTGGGATGACAGAACTGGATGGGATTTTCCCAAGAAAGCTTTTTCAAGGAAGTTCTGAAGGGGACAAGACACGGTTAGCAGGAAGAAAGAGGTGCTACAGGCAATGGCTTGGAAATAAGTCACAGGTCACACCTGGGATGCTGTTAGTTGGTCTGGCTGATTGATACCAAGAGGGAGATAAGGAAGAAAGGGTCAACGGGAACACCAACCGCTGAAGGGCCGACATTACAGACAGCTTGGATTAGATGTGAGGTATGTTATGCTACGCTAAGTTGCTCAGTCGTATCCAACTCTTTGTGACCCTATGTGACCCTGTAGCCCACCAGGCTCCTCTGTCCATGGGATTCTCCAGGCAAGAATACTGGAGTGGGCTGCCATTTCCTACTCTAGGGTTGAGGTACGACGTGGGGGCCATTCTCATACCAAATCATTATTTCCTGAGTACTTCCTAGGCGCCAAGCATGTTGCTACATGCTTTAAGTACTTGGGTTCAACCTCACAACCACCACCTGTCAGATACTATTATTCCCTCTTTATAGATGAGGACATTGGGATCCCTACTGCGAGTGATTTGCTGAAGGAGTCTAACCTGGGGGGCGGGGGAATGGGCTCTGCCCGCCTGAACTGTGCTCTCCTGACCATACAAGTGCAGGCCTGAGCTCTGGAAGCCCGAAGAGGGACTGTGGTTCTAGAAGAGTATAACCTGGGCAGCAGGAGGACTGGCAGAGTTCAGACTGGCAGCAGCGGGGGGGACGGGGGGCAGCAGGCATGGAGGACTTGAAGGTTGGAAGCCTTGGGGGTTAAGGCTAGAGAAGCCATAAATGGCTTGGCTAACTAATCCAAGTTAGCTCGTGGGTCAGCTGCACACACAGGTCACCAAAACTGAGGGCAGAACAGAGGGTCAGGATCTCAGAAAATGCCTGGGCTGCGTGGAAAGAACTCAGGAAAATCCACTTATCAAAGAGACATGACGAAGACTCAGCAAAACGGGCTCACAGAGCTGGACCAAAGGTGCAGAGTGAGCCAGGGTGAGAAGAGGGCTGGGGCTGCGGCTGCCCTGTCCAGCGCCGCCTCCCCACCATCACTTACCTTGATGGGCGTCAGGTGCTGGAAGTGGCGGTGAGGATGTGGGATCAGGCTTGGCGGGCAGTCCCACTGGCAAGCAGAGTAAACCCGGATCTCACTTTTCTGGTCAGTAGTCAGGAGCTGGGCTCCATCGGGACTGAAGTGAGCTGGCAAAGCGAAAAGCCCCTGAGCTCAAGGGACCCCAGGTGGGCCCTATCCTGGCCTGCAGGGGCACCTCCCTCCCACTGCTTCCTAGAGACAGGTGGCAGGGCCATGATCTGGGCCGTGAACAAACACCCAAGAGGCTCAGCGGCTGGGAGGGCGGCTAGAGACAGGAGGGCTCGGGACCTCGGCCTGGCCAACGCTGTGCGGGGTTAAGGCCTGGCTGAGTGGCTTCTACGCTTTGCGGGAAAGGCCCTGAAACGGCGGGTCGGCGGGGTCTGCAGGAAGGCCGAGGTCTGGTATATCACACCTGCGTTGACAGGATGCCTGTGCGGCAGCGAGTGGAGGAAGCTGGATTTCCCTCTAACCTGGCGCAGGTCCCAGATTTTCACCGTTTGATCTACGGAGGCTGTGGCCAGGAGCCAGTCACAGCACGGGTTCAGGGCCACATGGGTCACCTTCTTTTTGTGCATTCTCAGATTCCAAAGCTGCGGACGAGAGCTCGGTTCAGGCTGGGGTGCAGAACCGAGGCTGGGGGTTGGGAAGGGAAAGGGAGGGCCTGGGCTCGCGAGAACGCACCTCCCTGCCATCCATGTTCAGCAGGATCACGTGCCCCACATTGTCTCCCGTGACCACCACTCGGCTTTTGACAGATACGTCCAAGCTGCAGAACCAGACGCTGGAGGGAGAGATTGTGCTGTAAGACTCTTAGGGACAGAGGCAAGTTGCATTTATTCACTGTTGCAGCTCATGTCTCACACACAGCAGACAGTCAATAAATATCCGTTGAGTGAGTGAATATCTTGTCATGGACTCCCAGTGAGGAGCACTCAAGACTCGTCCACCATTCCGACAAAGGGTATGGGGGTGGTGGGGCTCAGAAACTTGTCCAGTTACTTCTAGGTTCAGGATCCTCATGTGGTAAGAGTCCCTGAAGCAGCCAAACCCAGAGCCGTAAGGCGAGTCCTCAAGTCCGGGCCTGCCCCCTGGAGCCCTGAGGAAGACTCAGCTGTTGTTTTCTCTCTCCACTCTCCACCCTCTGGGTCAAAGGAGAGGACACTCCACACAGGGACTGCCCAACTCTTCCTCACTGCTGGCTGGAAAGGAACTCCTGCCCCCTTCTGAGCACTTAGGGGAAAAACCACACCAACTTGGAACTACCTGCTGTTTCTGTCCCTCAGACCACTTGATATGAAGGGACGGGTCAGGGTGGGGGGAACGTCAGGGATCCTGATACCCAGTCGGGAGAGCCCAGATTCACATTTTCCCCTCAAATCTCTGCTACCCTGCTTTCTGCATCCCTTGTAAACATCTTGCAGGAGGAGGGCTCCTTGTAGAAGAGTAAGGTCGCCTGTCACCTGTCCTGTTGCTCCTGTATTTCTTACCCCTGTGTGGCAGCCCAGTGCTAGGTAGAACCCCACACCCTCACACACTTGGGCAGAGTCATATCTCCGACTGAAAACCGAAGTGACAAGCATTTTGAATTTCTCTAGCCACATGCTCTTGGGGAGTCCAAAGTGCTTTGTGGACATGATTCTATCCATTTCGGCTTCCATCAAGGAGCTGGCCAGGTCATTACACCCCAGTGAAAGCAGGGAATGGAGTCTTAAGGTCTTAGTTCCTGCTCCAGGCTTGAAGTAGTCTTTTAGACTAATAACACGTTGACTTGTCCAGTGAGAATCCAGGTCTAGTCGGATACAGGAAGGACTGACAGAAGAGCTGAGACTGTTCCCTTGCCGAGAAAAGCTGAGGTTCTAGAACCCATCCCTGAAACAGGAACCCACCTGGCCCAGAGGAATAGCAGCTAAAGAGTCAGAGGGAAGGGTGAAAAGGAGCTAATCCCTTTCTTCCCTGTGCCGGGTTTAGGGAAAAGAAATGGGATCCGGGTGCTCTCGCCACAACTACACCGAGAGCCTAGAAGCCCTTTCCCCTCTTGAGTTAAAACTACTCACTTGCAGGTGTCTGAGCTGGCAAAAACTCGGAGAGTGTTGCCTTTAAAATCTTGCAGCCTAGTCGTTCCCTCCATTGAGGAGGTGAAAAACTGGTTGGTATTGAGAGGGTTAAACTTCATCCCAGTGATGCTCCCTCCAGCTCCAATCTAACACAAGGAAGAAAAAAGTCAGTGAGTGATACTGGCCCATGAACGGACAAAGCCTGGGCGCACATCCTCTGATTGGACACAAGAGCCATCCAGGCCACACTTGGGGCCGGGCCAGCTTGGATGCCTAGACACTAGGGTGCTCTCCACAGTACTGCTTCTTAAGGTTCTCATTTTACACTTTTTAACGAACATACAGTAAGTTGGTTGTTTCTGGTATACAGCTTTATGAATTTTAACACATGTAGAGACTCGCACCACCACCACCACCACCACCAAAATCAGGATGCAGAAGTTGTGTCACTTCCCCCCCAAATCCCTCACGTTCTCCCACTGTAGTCACATCCTCCCCCGACTCCTCACCCCTGGCAACCAGGGATGAGTTCTTCATCACCATACAAGTTTTGCCTTTGATGGACTGTCGGATCAGTGACTCATGGTATGCAGCCTTTTGAGACTGGCTTCTTTAATTGCACTCGGTGTAATGCCCCTGAGTTTGATCCAGCCTGCTCTGTGAATCTATAGTTCATCCCATTTTATTGTTGAATATCCTATTGTGTGGATGTACCATAATGTATCATACAAGTGCTCTTTTCAGAAGAGCTTCAGCTTGGAACAATGGCTGGGTTAGGTAGGCTGGTGTCAGACCTGAGCTCATTTTTTGCAGACATACCAGACAATGATGAAGATAATCATGATGACATTGGCAGCATAACCTTATTAAGTGCTTATTACATATCAAGTGCACTGTTTTACGAACTTTATATCCTCCAGGCTCCTCCTCCAGTTCTCCTGTATGTTGTTGCTCTCCCAGCCTTACTTCTACAAGGCCTCTTACACAACATTCACTTAACTCACTCAGCACACTAACTGGTACTTCCCATTCCCTCTATAAAACGTTCTAACTGATGCCCACGGTTCATCGAACCCTTGCTGCTAGTAAGTTAATCTGCTCCCACTAGCTGAGTTCTATGCTTATGAAGGGTTAGTTGTGTTTGTTCTTAAACCTAGATATGTCAGTTGTACTTTGTATTGTAATCATGTAACTTAACATGTAATTTATTAAACATTTAAACTTTAAACACAAAACATTTCATTAAAATGTAATTTAATTAAAATTGATGAAATATGTGCAAAAAGAATGACCACTGTGGTTTCTATGAAATCCACATTGAACACTTTGGAAAAACTAGATTAAAAAGATTTGCTAAAATAAGAGTTGCTGAATTAAGCATGGAAGAGATACTTATAAACAATTAGGGTGGGAAATAGTGAAAACTTAAGAGAATCTGCAATCAGACTGCTTCACAACTGATTTTAAATTATGTCTCCACTTTTGGGAAATGGAAACTAGACGCTGTAAAGTATGCATTATGGATTCGGTTTATGTAAGATCAGGTGAACCCGAATCAGTGAGCACTTACTACAAGAAAGGACTGGCCCTATGTCAAAACATTAGTAATAAGCACTTATGTAAACATTTTCAGGTAAAATGCATGCGTGTTCTTCTAGCAAGGGTGGATTAAGTAGTTACGACAGCTCTTGCACTGAGAAGGACTACATAAACCTGGACACAACACAAAAAAGAAAATGTGTTTGAGACTTTCCAATTCCAGTCATGGTGGGTTAGCTGGTTTCAGGCCAACCTGTCAAGAAAAGTTAGAAAAGGTAGATGAGGTGTATGTTCTCAAAGGAAAGTTTCTGAAGTCAACGAAGAGCTATCAAGGCACCAAGGACTACCAAGTCCAGCCTCCTAGAGAGAAGAGAAGCAGAGAGGTAAGTCTGACATTTCAATGCTGCTTTTGCTCCTGAGGCCTATGCAGGTGAGAAAGCTGTATGGCTGAGGAGCTGAGAAGTTCAGCAGAAGTTCTGTCAATCTCAAGGGAGGCAAAAACAGAGTCCAGACCTGTCAGAGAGGAAAGGTTTTAGAAAAAAAAAAAAAATGCAGGTTTTAGTTAGGATCCCTGAAACCCCAGAAATAAGAGCAAACGAAACAGACCCTCCCTCATGAAGACTGAAGTCCACATACAAATCATTTCCGTCTCTGAGTAAGATGATCTGATTCTACCTGACCTGCCTGGCAGAGAGAAAAAATTCTTTTTGTAAGAGCACTCAAAACTTAAAATTGTTATCTCTGCAAATTTTCATATGCAATATTTGGCATCAAATCTAAAACTGTCCAGCATATCAGAAATCAAGATCAAATAACCAACCAAGAGAAAAAACACCAGCTTAAAGACACAGAAGATCCAGGTATTGGTGCTATTAGACATTGGCTTTAAAATAATTGTAATTAGTATACATTTTAAAAAGAGACCTAATTAAAAAATGGACAAAGAGAATTCCCTGGAGGTCCTATGTTTAGGACTTGGTATTTTCACTCCCATGGTTGGGGTTCAATCCCTGGTCAGGGAACTAACATCCCACAAGCCCCATGGTGCAACCAAAAAAAGGACAAAGGATTTCAACAGACATTTCTCCAAAGAAGATATAAAAATAGTGGCACATGAAAAGATGCTCAACCTCATTAGTCACTAGGTAATGCAAATAAAAGTCACAGTGAAATACTATTTCATAGCCATAGGAGGCTATAAACCAAAATACAATAATGAGTGTTGTAAGACAGCCTATAGAATGAAAAAAAATAGTGCAAACTATATCTGACGAGGGATTAGTATCAACAACATATAAGGAACTTGGACAACTCAATAGCAAAAAAAGGAGAAACAAATAATCTGATAAAAAAAATGGACAAAGATTGAATAGGCATTTTTCCAAAGACATACAAATGGCCAAAGGGTATATGAAAAGGTGCTCAAGGTCACTAACAGAAATACAAAATTACGAGGAGATATCACCTCACGCCCAGTTAGAATGACTATTATAAAAAAGACAAGCGATAGCAAGTGCTGGCCAAGGTGTGGAAAAAGGCAACTCTGGTATATTGTTGATGGGAATGTAAATTGGTAGGGGCATTATGGAAAACAGTATGGAGGTTCCTCCATGAAAAACTCAGAAAGGAGCTACCAAACTATCCGGTTAATTCTACTTTTGAGTATGTATCAAAAGGAAAGGAAATCAGTTTCTCAGAGTTCTGTCCTCCTGTGTTCATTGCAGCATTATTCACAATTCCCAAGATATAGAAACAACTGTCTGCTGATCAATGAATGGATAAAGAAAGAAAATGTGAGATATATATATGTATCAAGTGGAATATTAGCCTTAAAAAAGTAAATCCTGCCACTTCTGATAACATGGATGAACATGGAGGACATTATGCCAAGCGAAGTCAGACACAGATAAATACTGCATGACCTCACTTACATGTGCAATCTAAAAAAGTCACTCACAAAGGCAAGAGAATAGCGGTTGCCTGGGGCTGAAGGCGGGTAGGGCAATGGTGAGATACTCGTCAAAGGACACAAAATTTCAACTATTCATGAGATCTAATGTATAGCATGGTGACTATAGTTAATAACTATTTTACATGTGAAATTTTCTAAGAGAATGGATCTTAAGTGTTCTCAGCATACACATAGAAAACTACGTAAGATGATGGATGTTAACGAATTAGCTTGATTGTGGAAATCATTTCACAATATATACATGTATTAAAACATCATGTTGGGTCCCTGGTGGTCTAGTGGTTAGGACTCTGTGCTCCCACTGCAGGGGGCTCAGGTTCCATCCCAGGTCAGGAACTAAGATCCACATGACACAGCCAAAAATGATAAATAAAGCAAAAACAAAACCACACTATGATGTACACTAGATATGCACAATTTTTATTTGTCAGTCAAGGATGTGGAGGAACTGAAGCCCTCCTACATTGCTGGTGGGAAAGCGAAATGGAGTGCTTTGGAACATAGGCAATTCTTCAAAAAAATTAAACACACAATTACCATATGGCCCCAAAGATACATATACCCAAGAAAATATATAGTCAACAGAAATGAGTACGTATGTTGATATAAA
Source organism: Bos grunniens (assembly GCF_055505025.1). Classification (NCBI taxonomy): domain Eukaryota; kingdom Metazoa; phylum Chordata; class Mammalia; order Artiodactyla; family Bovidae; genus Bos; species Bos grunniens. The sequence continues at coordinate 77,680,677 of NC_141179.1, read as the reverse complement.
AACTCGTATGTAGATATTCACAGGAGTATTATTCACAATAAAAGTTAAAAAAGCCTAAAAATCAATGACCCAAACATCCATCTCAAGAAGCTGTAAAACAAACAAGAAGCTAAAACCAGAGAGTAAGAAGAAAAAACAGAAATGAATGAAATAAATACACTGTGGAGAAAAATCAACAAAGCCAAAGTTAGTTCCATGAAAAGACTAATATAATTAAATTGATAAATCCCAGCTGAGAATGACCAAACAAAGGAGAAAGCACAAATAACCAATTTAGTGGATGGAAAAGATATCTTAGACATTTTAAAAAGTAATAAGAGGACATCATAAACAATCTTTTGCCAATAAAACTGAAAATTCAGAGGAGATAAGCACATTCCTAGAATAGTACAAACTTACCAAACTGACAGAAGATGAAAAGGAAAAATTTGAATAGTCTGATAGCTGTTAAAGAAACCGAGTCACAACTAAACACTTTTTTGCAAAGTAAATTCCAGATCTTAATGGCTTCAGTGGTGAATGTACTAAATATTTGAGGAAGAAACAATCTTTTTTTTAAAAAAAAAAGTTTATTTTCAAATTGTCTCATAGAAAAGTTGTGAGAACAGCACAAAGCACTGTTTTTTTTCTGGAACCATTTGGTAATAAATTCCCAACATGAAGTCCCATCACACTCAGATACTTTACTGTGTACTTCCTAAAAGAATGTTCTCTGACATAGCCCCAGCAAAACCAGCAAAACTTAGGGTATCTAAAGTAGTTCAGACTCATAGAAACAGAGAGTAAACCTGTGGTTGCCAAGCGCTGGAAGGAAGGGGAAATGGTGAGCTGTTAGTCAGTGGGCACACAGTCTCAGTTTTACAAGATAAAAAAATTCTAAAAAAAAAAAAAATTCTAGAACTCTGTTGCTAAAAATGGAAATACAGTGTTAACTGTGCACTTAAAAATGGTTGAGATGACACATTTCAGGTTATGTGCTTTTACCACAGTTTTTAAAAGAAGCAGTACGACTTGCTAGAAATATAATTGTAAAGGTTAAAAAGTGGGGAAAAGAACATTTAAATTAAAAAATCAAATTTGGTTTATTTGGTAATAAACCAAAACAAACAAAAAACAGTGTAGTTTTTTTTTAACAGCACAGATAAGGAAAATCATATGCTGACCTCAACAGACACAAAAGTATTTGAAAAAATTCAATTATCATTCATGATAACAGCTTCTGGCAAACTAAGAATAGAAGAGGAACTTACTTAATCTGATAAAAGGTATTAAAAACAAACAAGCTCCCAGGTGCATAGCCAAGAAAACTGAAAACAGTTGTTCAAACAAAAACTTGTACATAAACGAACATTCATGGCAGCTGAATCAAAATAGCAAAATGCAGAAACAATTCAAATGTTCAATGACAGACGAGTGGCAAAACAAAATTTGGTATATTTGTACAATGGAATATTATTCAACCTCAAAAAGGAATAAAGTACTGAAACCTGCTACAACATGGACGGACCTTGGAAATATTATGCTAAGGAAAAGGAGCCAGACCACCAAGGTAAAATACTGTATAATTCCACTTACATGCAGTACCTGGAACTGTGAAATTCAGAGACAAAAAACAGATTAGGGGGGCTGGGGAAGAGGTAATAAGACAGTTATTGTTTAATGGGTATAGAGTTTTATTTGGGGATGAAGAAGTCCTGGAGATGGATAGTGGCAATGACTGCACAATATAAATGTACTTAGTGCCATTGAACTATATGCTTTGAAATGGTTAAAATTGTAATTCTCATGTTATATATAGACTATCACAATAAAACGCAGCAGATATTTCAATGATAAAACATAAAAGCCTTCTATAATGAAGAACAAGATAAGAATGCCTGTTAGAGCAAACATTCAACAAGGTACTAGAGGCCTCAGCCAATGAGATAAGGCAAATAAAAAAGAAGTGTAAAAATGGTAGAGGAAGAAATCAAACTCTCATGATTTACAGATGAAAAACTGTATAGGGGAAAAATTTAAATCCCTCAGAGAAACTATTAAAATTAATGTGAATTTCTACTTCCAACCATGATGGAGTGTCAGAAACCAGATATATCCTCCTGCCTTAACACAACTAAAAAAATGGAAAAATACATGAAATAAGTTTTCACACACTGGCCAACAGGCAGCACAAGAGGGAAAAGAGTGAGGCAGCCATGTGATTGCCCCAATTTAATGCTTGGAGAGCGTACCCAGGCTGTAGCATAGGCAGGGAGGACCCAAACAGCCTAATAGTCTCAATGGGCTCAGGAGACACTTGGGAAAGCCAGCAGGGCAAAATGCTAGAGAGGCTGATGTGCAGAGAGAGAGCATTATGGATATTTTCAGAGGGGTCCCCTCAGGCCTTTGAGTAAATAATATTGTGTAAATGTGTATAAGGAAACTGTATAAAGCTAGGGCAGGAGAAGGGAGACGTCAGAAATTAACAGAAGGAGAAATCCTCAGAACGGTCTATATTCTCACCATCCAGAATGAAAAGATTCTTAACATAGCTCAAGCAGAGTCCTCAGAAGGGTACTGTCTCAGGGTGAGGCCAAAATCTAGACTATAGGCTGCTTTGCTACTGCTAAGTCACTTCAGTCGTGTCCGACTCTGTGCGACCCCATAGATGGCAGCCCACCAGGCGCCCCTGTCCCTGGGATTCTCCAGGCAAGAACACTGGAGTGGGTTGCCATTTCCTTCTCCAATGCATGAAAGTGAAAAGTGAAAGTGAAGTCGCTCAGTCGTATCTGACTATTCTCGACCCCATGGACTGCAGCCTACCAGGCTCCTCCATCCATGGGATTCTCCAGGCAAGAGTACTGGAGTGGGGTGCCACTGCCTTCTCCATAGGCTGCTTTAGACCCATGCTAACCGGAGTGGATTGAATAATGGGTAATTTATTCAATTACCCAAAATGTCTATGCTGTGATCCCTGGATCCTGTGAATATTTAGATGACAAAGGGAAAGAAAAATCATATGAAGAGGAACATAGAATGGGAGCAGACTTCACATCAGAAATCATCTTCAAAGTACTAAAAGAAGAATAAAAAATCCTGTAAACCTAGAATTCTATACCCAGCAAAAATACCTTTAAAGGAAACTGCAAAATAAAGACTTCCTTGGACAAACAAAAGGGAAAAAAATGCATCACCAACCAACCTACATTATAGGAAATGTTAAAGAAATCTCTTTAAGCAGAAGATCAAAAGGAAGTCTGAATCATACAAAAGAATTTTAAAAACTGGAAATGGCAAATATGTGGGTAAATATTAAGTTTTTTTCTCATTTAAAAAACATCTTTAAAAGATACCTACCCTGCAACCCAGCCATCCCACCACCAGGTATTTACTCGGGAAAAATGAAGACATATATCCACACAAAGACTGTACGTGAAATCTTCATAGCAGCTGTATTGGTAACAGTCAAAAGCTGGAAAAAGCCTAAATGCCCTTCAATAGATGAATGGATAAATAAACTGGTATATCAATACACTGGAATACTACTACAAACTATTGATACCGGCAAAAATATGGATGAACCTCAAATATTCATACTGTATGAAAGAAGTCAGGGAAAAGAAAAGAGTCTATATCATATAGTGCCATTTATATGGGGAGGAGCTCCTGGAGGAGGGCATGGCAACCCACCTCAGTATTCTTGACTGGAGAATCCCATGGACAGAGAAACCTGGAGGACTATAGTCCATGGGGGTCACAAAGAGTTGGACATGACTGAAGCAACTTGGCATGCAAGCCATTTATATGTCTTGAAAATGCAAATTTATCAATAGGAATAGAAAGCAGATCAGTGGTTTTCAGGTGACAGGACAGAGAGTAGAAAGGGAAGGATTACCAAGGGGTGTAAGGAAATTTGGAGGTGTGATGGATATGTTCATTATTTTAATTGTGGTGATGGTTTCATGGTTGTATACATATTTATATATGTCAAGACTCATCAAGTTGCACACTTTAAACATGCAATTTATCATACATCAGCTATATCTCAATAAATATTTAAATAAAAACAAAAAGATAATTAACTGTGTAAAGCAAAAATCATAATGTAAGCTTTACAAAGTATGTACAAGTAAAATTAAAGACAATGAGAGAAGGGAGAAAATGAAAGTCAGTACATAGTTGTAAGACTGTTACAATACATATAAAGTTGTATGATACTATTTGAATGTTCACTCTTACATTAAAAATGTAGACTGTGGTAAAGTCCCTGGCGGTCCAATGGTTAGGACTCTGTGCTTTCACTGCTGAGGGCCCAGGTTCAATCCCTGGGTCAGGGAACTAACATCCTACAAGTCTCATGGTCAAAAAAAAAAAGATGTACATTGCAAACTCTAGAACTACTACTAAAAGAGAGAGAAGGGAAAGAAGAAAAGTATAACTAATAATCCAATAATGAAGATAAAATGGAATCACAAAAAGTACTCAATCAAAAAGAAGGCAAGAAAAAATAATGGACCAAAACAATGAGACAAATATAGAAGATGACAGACTTAAATCCAATCATATTTATAATTAATCATATTAAATGTAAATGGACAAATGCTTCAATTAAAAGGTAGAGACTGTCAGAATGGATTTTTCCTTTTTCACCATGCCATGCAGCTTGCAAGATCTCAGTTCCCCAACCAGGGGCTTGAATCCCAGCCCTCAGCAGTGAAATCATAGAATCCTAACCACTGGTTCACCAGGGAATTAGCAGGTTGCATTTTTTTTAAATGCTATCTACAAGAAACATTTTATATACAAATATACAAATACATTAAGAATAAAAGGATGAAAAAAGATATACAATGCAAGTATTAATCATAAAAAAGCTGCATGGCTACATTAATATCAAAGAAATAAAATTTCAGAACAAGAAATATTATCAGGGATAAAAGGAGACATCTCACAATAACAGAGGTGTCAATTCATCAAAAGGACATAATGCTAAATGTGTAAGCACCTAATAACAAACAAACGTTTGAAGCAAAAACTAAAGGAAAATAAACAGAACCACAATTTTATAGTTGGAGATTCCAATATTCCTCTCTCAATAACTGATAAGAGATATAAAATCAGTAAGGCTATAGAACATTTAAAAAAACACTATTAACCAATGTAACCTAATTAACATTTAAGGAGTAATTCACCCCAAAATAGCACAGTACACATCTTTTTTCAAATGCATATGGAACACTCCAAAGACAATCAACATGCTAAGTTATAAAAGGTCTGGAATCACGAAATGTCTTTTGTTCCGTAACAGCATTGAACTAGAAATCAGTAACAGAGATATCGCAACAATCCCCAAATAGAAATCAAACAGATACTTCAAAATAATCCATAGGTAAAAGAAGAAATCATAAAGAATCTGGAAAGTAATTTATACTGAATGAAAACAAAAACACAACAAAATCTGTAAGATTCAGTTAGAGAAATACAGGGAAATGTATAGTATTGAATGGTTGTATTAGAAAACAACAACAACAAAAAAATCAAATAAAAATCCAAGTTTCTATCTTAAGAAGCCAGAAAAAGAAAAGAAAATTATACCCACAGGAAAGAAAACAATGGGGCAAAAAGAAAAAAAAAATAAAGAAAACAGAAAAACAATGGAGAAAAATCAATGAAGCTAAAAGCTGGAAAATATCAACAAAACTGATGATCTTCTAGCAAGACTGATTAGGGGTAAAAGAAAAAAAAGACACAAATTACCAGTACCAATAAAAAGAGTGAGAACATTACAACAGATCTTATGAATATTAAAAAGATACAAGGCTTCCCAGGTGGCACTAGTGGTAAAGAATTTGTCTGCCAATGAAGGAGACGTAAGAGACTCAGGTTTGATCCTGGGTTGGGAAGATCTCCTGGAGGAGGAAATGGCAACCCACTCCTGTATTCTTGCCTGGAGAATCCAAGGACAGAGGAGTCTGGTGGGCTATGGTACACTGGGTTGCAAAGAGTCGGACATGACTGAACATCTGAGCACAAGGGAATATATAAACAACTTTATGCCTCTAAATTCAACAACTTAGATAAAATGAACAAATTACTTGAAAGACAAACTGCCATGCTCCTTCAAGAAGAAATAACCTAAATTGCCTTACTGCTGTTAAACAATTGGAAATATAGTTTAAAACCGTCCAACAAAGAAAACTCTAGATCCAGATGGCTTCACTAGTGAATCCTATGAAAAATTTAAGAAAAAAAATAGTACTAACTCTGCACAAACTATTCCAGAAAATTCAAGTAGAGGAAACACATCCCTGATACCAAAACCAAAGACATTACAAAAAAAAAAAGGAAATAAGATATTTTTAAGTGGTCATCATCTGGTACAAGATGACTAAACCAGAATATGATCTAATAAGTAAAATACAACAGATTCTAGGGTAGAACACTTATATAAAAACATAAATAAAAGAATGGGTGTGTATAATAGTGTCTACACACATATAAAGATGCCCCATATGGGGATTTCAGGTAACAATTACTTTATTCTTTATATATGTATTTTTCCTGTATTGCGTGAATTTCTTACAATGAGCACAGGTAATTTTTACAATGAGAATGATCATTTTGAAAATTAAACACATGTCCCCTCGCCAAGGGCCTGAAAGATATCAAGATCAGAACCAAGGTCAGATGACTAAAGAAAAGATAAAATGAGGCACTGCTTCTCCCTTCCTCACTGGTTTCAAATCAACCTTCTGCTGTCGGTTTCTGGGAGTACAGACAGTTCTCCAGACCACCAAACCTTTCTTCTGCTACAGCCTACCTCCCTGCGAGTCACACAGTTTAAATGCCCAGACCAATCTCCACAACAGCGTGAGGAAGCTTCACGTAAACACACATTGTAAGGAAGGGTGATAAATCCCAAAGCACCTTCACCCTAACACAAGTTCAAAGCAGTTATCATTCCTCTTTTAGTCAGGAAGCCCTTCCCCAGGACACTCTTAGGCTATTTCTTAAATTTCTCTATTCTCGCATCCTGGCTGCTTGCTGGGGAAGGTGGGGGCGGGGTGGGGCGGTGGCGGCAGCAGCAGTGAACAAATCTCTTCCTGTTTGAGCTCTGGGTTCTGACTTTAACTTAAAGTTCCACTTCCTAGTGGTCATCTGTCTCACCAGCTGGACAGAAAGCCATTCTTCGGACTTCAGGCACTTACTTTCTTGAATAATCTCATAGCTTGAATCCTAATCTCTCAAGTCTGTCTAACCTGGCCTTTTCTGATGAGCTGTTCTCCAAACCGTCCATTTCAAAGAACTCATCGTGGGTTTAGCTATGGCCTCTAAACCAGAGGTAGAAAAAGTGAGCTAATGAAGAATCCAGTTCACAAATGTGTTTTGTTTAGCTACAGAGCATGTTCAATTTCATTTGATTCCCAACATTAAAAATCAGGTATTTTAAATTAAAACCCTTGTGTCCTATTGGCAGGAATGTAAAATGGGACTATGCCGCTATGGAAAACAGTATGGTGGTTCCTCAAAAAATTAAAGAGTTACAATGTGATCCACTCTAGGTACAAAACCAAATGAACTGAAAGCACGAACTCGAAGAGATATTTGTGCAACTCTGTTCACGGCAGCATTATTCACAAAAGCCAAAAGGTGGAAGCAACCCAAATGTCCATCAAGAGATGAATGGGTAAAAGAAAAATGTGGTGTATACATACAGAGGAATAATATTTAACCTTAAAAAGGAAAGAAATTCAGATACATGCTGCAACATGGATGCACCCTGAGGACATGATGCTAAGTGAAATAAATCTGTCAGAAAAGGACAGGTACTGTCTGATTCCACTTGTATGAGACAGTCAGTCAAAATCAGAGAGACAGAAAGCAGCATGCGGTTGCCAGGGTCTGGAGGGAAGGGGGAACGGGAAGTCTGCGTTAATGTTTACAGAGTTTCAGTTCTGCAAGACAAAAAAGTTCTGGAGACTGGTTATGCAAGAACGTAAATGTTCTCACACTGAACGGTACACTTAAAAAATGGCTAAGGTGGTAAACTTTACGTGTCTCACTACAATTTTTAAAAATCCAAACATTTCAGACTTCATTTGAAAAACTCAGACCTGATACCACAGGACCTCAATTCTCACCTGTCAACCATCTCCAATTTATCGCTAACCACCATCCTGCATCATTCTTTTATCTGTCTGGCTTCTTTAGGTATGTGAATTTGCAGCTCCTGCTTTAAACCCAGAGTGTCACCTTTCACAGTATAGCCCTCCAATCTCAGTCCCCTACTGGGCAAGGTAAGAGTGTTCTCTTTGGTGGAGAAACCAACACTCTCAACCCCTTAACGACTGATGGCAAACACTAGCACAATTAAGACCATCCCTAAAAAGCTCTTTGCCACACCTTGCCCCAAACACACTCTGCCTTTCCTCCTTTTCTCTCCATTTACCTAAATATTGTTCTTCCTCACATCTCACTCATCCATGAAACCTTCCCTATCGACTCTAATCCCCAGAGATTCTTCCTTCCCTCATTTCTGTAGCATTTAGCATCTGTATTGCTGTACAGTCAGTGATCTTGTAGGTATACATCTGACTTGCCCAGTTATATCACAAGGCCCTCATTCATTCAGCAAATACGAAGCAGCTACTCTAAGTACTGGGGATACGGTGGTGAGTTAGAAAGACAAGGTCCCTGCCATCATGGAGTTTACTGTATAATGGACAAAGACATACAAATCAGTAAAACATTTCAGATATTGATAAACATTGTGGGGGGAAAGTGATGGAGGATAATAATGAGGTAGAGAGTCATTAGTGAGTAAGCAGAGCGGTCAGTAATAAGCCTTGTAGAAGAAGTATATTAAGCTGAGACCTGAATGGTAAGAGGAAGCCAGCCATGAGAAAAACCACGGGAAAGAGGACTCCAGTCAACAGGAACAGCAAGTCCAAAGACCCAATTTCAGAAACAGAAGTATCTAGTATGGCTAAAGCATAGGCAATGAGGAAGACAACAGCAAGGTCAAGGAGGTAAGAAGGGGCTTAGATCCTATAAGTAACTTATGAGGATGATTAGTGTATCATAGTTGCTAATATTTTAAGGGCAGGCATTCAATAAAGAGTTGAGTACCATCACCGTTTACTTGTTTGAAAATACCCAGTTACTTTTGATCCCAATTATCTCCTTGTTACTGGATGACTTTTCATCCCTTCAGCAAACATCTCTTCAGTACTATTGTCTGGCAGAGGGTACTGCTCACCCCTTTAATGAAGGTAGGTTTGTCCTTTATGCCAAAGTTCCAGAGCAAGATATCTCCCCCTTTGGAGCCCACAGCCAGGGTGCTGGGGTGAGTTGGGTGCCACGCCAGGGATGTGGCCCTCCTGTCAAAAGGGGCAGCCTTTTGGAATATCCGGTAAGAAGCCAGAGAGTTCAAAAAAGACTGCTGGAGACCCTAATACAGAGAGAAAAGAATTAAGTTGAATTAAAACACAAGGGTAAATTGCCTATCTCTGACTCCTCCATAGATGAGGCCTGGGGCCAAGTTCTCCCACTAAGGGAAAACTAACTGCCTGGCTCTGTGCATAAAAAGATTTGCAATACACATAATCTAACCACAGAAATCAAGGAGGCAGAGTGCATTCCTGCTGGGACCCCTACAGCATAGGACTTCTATCTTGTTAGGAGCCCAGTAGGCCAGTCACCAAGGTGGGGATAATCTCTCTGACAACCCGGTGAACCAACCCAGCATCTAATTTTGGAGCATCCAGAGGCTTAAAAAGGCACCATACAAACCCCTGAATTCTTCAGCCAGGAAACGCCTCACCTGCTGTAGTGATGGCCAGGCAGCTGTGCCCAGCTTATGCTGGTGGAGGGCCCTGACGATGCTGCTGCATAGCGGCGGGACCCGCAGGCTAGCCAACCCCGCCCAAAGGCCTGAGTCAAATCTTCTGCTAGAACCTGCCAAGCAGAACAGACACATATTTTCCGCTCCAGTCTCACGAAGGCAAGATTTTTCTGCCGAATATGCCAGAAAGAAAGCCCTATTGCTTCTTTTGGCAGAGACAATCTCTATCACCTCCTAAGATCTTTTCAGGTTCTGCTCAGTCTTACCCAGCACAACAAATAAATAGTGAGCAGGGATTCAATCTCTTCCAAAAAAACATTCCCCAAAACAGTAATTCTGAAGTGAAACTGTGATCTTGCAGGGTTCCTGAGAAGTGAGCCCAAGAAACACACAAGAATTGCAGAACTCTTCTCAGTTTGGGGTGGAAAACTGGTGATAGGGTTGAGTGACAATTTAAAAGTCATATGTAAAGCACAATAAAAAGATTTTAAGATGATATAGTGGAAGTGAGTAAGAGAAGCAGTTTTTTCCAAAATCCTGTATTACAATAATGTAGAAGTGACCAGCTGTGGGCCCCAAGTCTAATCTGTTCTCCTGAAAACCAGCAGGATCCACGGGGTCTGGCATGGGGCTAAATTCACTAGGCTACTTTTGGAGAGGAAGATGCACCTAGAATAGGAATAAAGCAACTCCGGATTACTAACCTGTATTTGAGGACCTGATCTCTATAAATCCTGCCTCTGGACAACCCTTTCTTTCTTCTCATGAACAACAACAACAAAAACACTTCATCGACAATCCCGTCTTTTGAGTTCTCTACTTTCCTTACAGCCCCAGGTTTTAGCCCCAAGAAACCCTAAGAGTGAGTTTTCAGAGGAAGGAAGGAAATTGAAGGTTCCCGCAGTTAAACCAAGGACAGATAGTAACTATCGAAATTAAGCACACACCCCACCACGCAAGGCAGGATTATCTTAAGCAGTTCTCAGTGTGTAAAAATGCCGATGCAAACAAGGAATTGGAAAAGTCGGTTGTGTCTGTTGTAACGTAGGTCATCTGCCTCGTCCCGTCACCTGAGGGAGGTTAAACCCAAGCTCTAAGGGTGTCAAAGGACCTACAGACAAAATGCATAGCCTGAGGCGCCCACAATTTGGGCCAGCCTCAGAACCTATGCGCACCCATCCCCCACTCCAGCCTTCTGCGTGAGAACCCCAAATTGCGGAATTAATTAAAGCAGCAGGCACAGGCAGTACCGGGGCCCTTCACACAGAGCTTCTTGGCCTCGGGCTCCAGCTCCCGGGGGCTTCTGTTCCTCTTGCTCTTGGGGCGCACAACCACCTCAGGGGTCTTCTGGTTTTCTGGGCGTTTCCTGGGAGCCATGGCGTCCTCCGTGCGAAGGGGTACTATGCCCTATGCCGAGGAAGAATTAAGAAGCCTCTGGGGAGAACAAGGCGGGGACGAGGAAAAGCGCTCAGCCACAGGTAGGCCAACTAAGCCAACTTCCCGCCAAACAGGCTCACCGGGAAGGCGGGGGCGCGCGCGGACGGATGGGAAGTGTGTGAAGGCAGAGCCTCACCGCTCCCTAGAGAAAAGGGATACCGCCTACAAGTTGGCTCGGAGCTGGTCCAAGTCAGCTGACCTGCCAGAAGTAAAGATGGCCGTCAGCGCTGGACCTCCCGACTTGAAGCCTCTTCAGACGCCACGCTGCCAGGCCTCTAGCCCCACCCTACCCCCTAGACTAGATGCCAATCAAAACTTCGGCTCCACCTCTCTACCTTCTAATTGGTGACCACGCCCTCTCGGGCTTTGTGATTGGCTGATCCCTACAGTTGGCGTGAGGCGGCTTCGTAGAAAGTAACCACATCCTGGCGGGGGAAATTAAGTTGTGTCTGTCGGCTGGCTTTGCGGTTGATGTCAATTAGTTCTTATTTCTCCAGCTCCGCCGAAACTCAGCTTGTCTATGGAGAACAGTTGAAGCCCTCAGCTTTTAACTAAAGTTTCCCGAAGCCTGCTTAGCGTCCTCCTCAGGAGTAACCTAGGGCAGTGATGATGGACCGGAGAGAGTGCGGCTAAGCTAACTGCCTGGGCTGAGAGGTCTTGTGCCCCCGACTTCAGCCAAGGGCCATTGTGGTGAGCTTCATCGGTGTCCTATCTGGCCCGAGAGGAGACAGTTGGGATACATCCCACTTTATGCCTCGATCCAGGCAGAACTGCGTGTTGGGAACTTCTGGTTCTTTGGTTCCACCGGCTGTCCCATGCCAGGTGCTTTGGGAGAGCAAGCAGAGACAAAAATGTGTTAGTGGTAGATAGTGCACTAAAGGAGCTTTCAGACAGGTAGAGAACCACAAACAACTCTTGGAAAGAAAGGAATGCTCCAAGAGAAAAACTGGAAAATGGTTTCTTGATGGGAAGATCAGCTCAGGGTGTTAGAAATGGCAGACAACGGAAAAGCGCAAGGTGATGGCATCTTCCCTGCAGCTGTGTTTTCAGAGCTGTGTTACTGAAGCAAGATGCCCCCTCTCCCTTCCTCAGACCAGTCCTTAGTTTCACGTCAGCGGGCATTCATTTTTGGGGGATCCTGAAGTATGAGAAATTGTCCTGCCCCTAAACTGTTGTAGTCAGTTTACAACCTACTAAGAAGAAAAATACATGTGAAACAAGTCAAGATAGGACACAGGGGACTTCCCTGGTGATCCTTTGGCTAAGACTCCACACTCCCAATGCAGGCAGCCTGGGTTCCATCCCTGGTGGGGGAATTAGATCCCACATGTCTCAAGTAAATTGTTCTGTTAGCAACTAGAAGATCCCTCATGCCGCGACTAAGATTCAGCCCAGTCAAATAATAGATTAAAAAAAAAAGAACACAGGTGAGTACTAAATTGTGGTATGCCAACCAATACTTTTAGATGCATTCAGAAAAGATAATCTAATGGAGAAAGAAGTATTTAGGAAAACCTCATGGGAAAGATGGGGTTTTGTGGAGTTATTTGGGGGAGGCAGAATAGCATCCTAAGAGGAGAAGCAGACTGATAAAAGTTAGACGTGGGTGTGGGTTGTGAGAAAGAGAGAAACAGCTCCTTGGGCTTCTCTGGTGGCTCAGTGGTAAAGAATCTGCCTGCCAATGCAGGAGACACAGGTTCCATCCCTGATCAGGGAAGATCTGCATGCTGCAACTGCTGAAGCGCTAGAGCCCATTCTCCACAAGAGAAGCCACTTCAATGAGAAGCCTGCACATTGCAAGAAAGAGAAGTCCGTGCTCACCACAGGTAGAGAAAAGCCTGCACAGCAATGAAGACTTAGCACAGCCACACATAAGTAAAATTATTAAAAAAAAAAAAAAAAAGCAGCTGCTGGCATCTGGAAGCTGACCTAGTACTATTAGCTAGGTTTTAGTCATGTGTTGAAATAATTTTGCAAAATATCAGCACAGACAGACGAGGCCATTCTATAATCATGGTGTGTGTGTGTGCGCGTGGACACATGCTCAATTGTGTCCAACCCTTTGTGACCCCATGGACTGTAGCCCACCAGGCTCTTCTGTCCATGGACTTTTCTAGGCAAGAATACTGGAGTGGATTGCCATTTCCTTCTTCAGGGGATCTTCCTGACCCCCTGGGATTGAAGACGTGGGATTGAACCCACGTTTCTTGTGTCTCTGCATTGTGGGAAACCCAAAGAATCCACCTGCTAATGCAGGAGACGTGAGTGGGATCATTGGTCCTGGAAGATCCCACATGCCTCAAAGCAACTAAGACTGTGCGCCACAGCTACTGGCCTGTGTAATCTTGATCAGTTCAGTTCGCTGCCCAAACCACAGAAATGAACCAAACATTCCCCTATGATTTTGGCTAATATGAATAACCGCAGATTCTTTGCTAATCACAGCTTTAGCTTTGCTTCATTCTTATTGATATGTAATCATATGCAATCATAGAACCATTCCTGTGTCCTGACAGCCTCCAATCCAGAGCAAAGGCCCACTTCTCTGATCCCTTATCCAAACCATCTGGTTCAGCAGAGCAGCATGAAGGATCTAAGTTCCCCAACCAGGGATTGAACCTGGGCCCTTGGCAGTGAGAACATGGAGTCCTAACGACTGGACAACCAGGGAATTTCCTCCTACTTCTTTCTAACACCTTCTTTCAGAGGTGTCCCGCCCTTCTCCATGGTATGCATCCTCTGTTGCAATGGCAGTAGACTCAGAGTTCAACTCCATGTGTGTCCCTGATGGTATTTGGCTTGGGGGCATGAATATTCATGAGCAGGATAGGCGGCAGCTTGAAGAGGAGACAACTGATCACGTTAAAGATCTGTGCAGGGACTTCCCTGGCCATCCAGTGGCTAAGAGTCCGTGCTCCCGATGCAGGGGGTCCAGGTTCAATTCCTGGTCAAGAAATAAGAGTTTGTGTGCCACAGCGAAGATTGAAGATCCCGAGTGCCACGTGTAGGACCTGGCACGGCCAAGTAAATATGAAAAGTAAGTCAATAAAGGATTGTGGAAAGTGAGAGAGAGATCAGATAAAGGGGGAGGTGGTATGGTAAGCAGAAGAATTCATCCTACTGACATTTATCAAAACCCACACTGTTCCTGGCATTATTCCAGTCAAAAAGAATGCTGAAGTGGAAAAAAATGCTCTTTTCCCCCATGGAGTATGCCTTTTAATCAACAAGTAAACATACAACTACAGTATTGTGTGATAAGCTGGGTGAGAGAGGAAGCACGGGATTCATGGGGGGTAGGGGGCACAGGAAAAGGACACTTGAACTCATTTTGGAGTGGAGTACATAAGGGACAGTGTTGGGACTTTACTGGCGGCCTTCCAGTGGTTAAGACGCAATGCCCCCAGGGGGTTCAATCTGCGGTTGGAGAATAAGATCGCACATGCTGTGTGGGTGTGCCAAAAAATGTTTACTAAGTGAACAAACAGAGTTAAGGAAATCTTCCCAGAGAAGGTGACACTTAAATCTTGAGAGGAAACTGAGGCAGGGGAGATGGGGAGAACCTTCCAGGCAGGAGGAGTAGAAGACAGAATGGCAGGGAGGTAACTGTTAGCCATAATGGACTCACGAGCAAAGGAAATGTCCCGCTTAATACCAGATTTTCCTACAATCTTTGTTTAGGACTGAGGCGTCTTCCATGGTGGATATAAAACAACAACAACAAACCAACCACATGTGAGCAGTGAAAACCTACCTTGCACATACCAGTAAAGCACTTTGCCTCAGGTTGTGTTATGGGCCGTTCTTACCCTGAGTTTTGCTGTTTCACAAGGGGCTTGGTCCATTCCCATCTGATGAACCATTGGGTGCGCAGTGGACAAAACTATTTCATACATATTTTGGATGCGGCTCCTCTCATAATGGGGTGAATGGCACAGCATTGCTCTGGTTTCATGCCGTGGAGAGGTTGTGCCAGGTAACCCCCTTTACAGATGTTTGGGTTCTATCTGTGACACTACTTTTGACATAAGGCATCACAAGGTAATTCATTCAAAAGCTGCTGGTGGTAGCAAATCAAGGCCTCGCGTTCACACTGGAAGCCTGGCAGACCGTGAGCATGGCCCTAAATAAAGCCAGTTTCTTTGGTCTGCAAAACAATGTGTGGCTTAGGTGTTTTCTGGAACAAATAATGTAGCACGGTGGAGAGAGCACTGTACTGAGACTGCGTATGTGGTCTTGGAGCTGTCATTTCGCTTCTCTGTGCCTTATCGTCTAATGAAAGGGAGAGAGGAGGCGGGTCTCTCAGATCCTTTTTGATTTTAAAATCTGTGATCCTGTGACTGTCTTGCTGTTAAAGCCGCAGAAACCAGGGACTGCTTTCAACTCTGGTCTCCCTGTGGGAAGTTTCCATCTAGTAGGGATTATTTTCCTATTGCAGGCTGATACATGACTCCGATTCTGATCAAGCTGTCTGTGGATCCAAACACTCCGCTGAGTCTGCAAAACCATCCATAATCCACATGGATGGCGTGTGCAGGCTTCCCACACACAGTTACTGCGTCCAGTGGTTTGCAAATGACAGCCTCAAGGATTCGGCAGCATTTGCAGGAGACTGAAGTTTAAATTCCTCCTAAAAGACTGGAGACAGACTGAATACAGCATCCAGGGTCCTTGTTACTTGGCATCTCCAGTACATATTTAACTGCCCAAATATGAATAGATTTGTAATAATGTGAAGTGAGGGCATGACTCCCACTCTCTGGGAACAGCATCAGTTTTCAAAAATATAATAATTTGGGGTAGCTTTGGAAGTGTCAGACAGCTGTGTAAATACCCCCAAACCCTACCTTCTCTCTCTGCTGTGGGGCATGAAGCACCATCCACACACTAAATCAATATCCTGTCATGAAATACCATTGGCATAGGATGCCAGAAAACTTCCCTAGGCAGCCAGAGCTGCAGGGCATTCGCCAGAGTGCTGAAATAATACATGAAAGTGCTTCGCAAACTGTAAAGCACTCTACAAATAGAAGTTGTTATATAATCTCCTGGCAGCATGTTTTTTACTGATAAGGTTTGAAAAAGGTGGTGGAGAGACTATTCTCCAGAATTCTCACCAGTCACTGAGCCATCATGGAAAGAGCGGGGACCAGAGAATGAGAAAGCGGGCATCTGAGTTCAGGCCATGCCTTCTACTTGCTCTTCTCAAGCCAAAGGTCTCTTCTAGGGACTGCAAAAATCCCAAGTGGCAGAAATAAAAATGGTTCTCTCTGTGTTACAGACAAGCCAGTTCTCCCTGAGTGGATGAGTCACCCGCTGGTGGGACCGGGAGAACTGCATTTACATCTCTGTACTTTTCCCTCTTCCCCACCCCCTCCCCACTGCCCGCCTTTGGCTCCTGTCCCTAGGAGCCAAGGTCTGGTTATTAGGACGTTGTAACTCCAGCAGCATGTGACAAAAAACTTACCGGAGGAGCCGCAGTTAACATTCTCTTTGTAAAGGAAGGTGATAAGCTGCCAGGATAGCCGTAGTTCTTACAGGTGAAGCCAATAGCCTGGGGGAGGGGGTGTTCTTAGTACCGATTTACACACACCCTCACCCACACTCCACACCCTGCGTGGGCATCATCGCTGGCATGTTAACTGTGATTCCTCTTTGTGCTAGACTTGCCCAGTGTTAGAAAGCCCCAGAATCTGAGCATTTTGTCATAGAGATAGGCAATCTGGAAGAGCATACCCCATTCATGTTGACAGCATTTAGGCTGCTGATCCATCCCGCAAAGAGGCAGATAGATTTATGAAACTGGATGAAGAAGGTCTCTGAAAAGGCAGTCTGCTTTTTAAGCTCAAGAAGCATTGTACTAGATGTCCAAGGCTAACAGCTGTGGGCTCCTCCAGCCTTGTGTGGAGGGTTGAATGATGGCCCTTGAAAAGATATACCCATATCCTAATCTCCAGAATAGATGGGTAAATAGATGGGGAAACAATGGAAACAGTGAGAGACTTTATTTTCTTGGGCTCTAAAATCACTGCAGATGGTGACTGCAGCCATGAAATTAAAAGATGCTTGCTCTATGGAAGAAAAGCTATGACCAACCTATTAAAAAGCAGAGACATTACTTTGCCAGCAAAAGTCCATCTAGTCAAAGCTATGGTTTTTCCAGTAGTCATGTATGGATGTAAGAGTTGGACTATAAAGAAAGCTGAGTGCCGAAGAATTGATGCTTTTGAATTGTGGTGTGGGATAAAACTCTTGAGAGTCCCTTGAACTGCAAGGATATCCAACCAGTCCATCCTAAAGGAAATCAGTCCTGATTATTCATTGGAAGGACCGATGCTGAAGCTTCCAAAGAAAGGCAATGCCAAAGAATGCTCAAATTATCGCACAACTGCCTTCATTTCACATGCTACTAAAGTAATGCTCAAAATTCTCCAAGCCAGGCTTCAACAGTATGTGAACCGTGAACTTCCAGATGTTCAAGCTGGTTTTAGAAAAGGCAGAGGAACCAGAGATCAAATTGCCAACAGCCGTTGGATTATCGAAAAAGCGAGAGAGTTCCAGAAAAACATCTATTTCTGATTTATTGACTATGCCAAAGCCTTTGACTGTGTGGATCACCACAAACTGTGGAAAATTCTGAAAGAGATGGGAATACCAGACCACCTGACCTGCCTCTTGAGAAATCTGTATGCAGATCAGGAAGCAACAGTTAGAACTGAACATGGAACAACAGACTGGTTCCAAATAAGGAAAGGAATACGTTAAGGCTGTATATTGTCACTCTGCTTATTTAACTTATATGCAGAGTACATTATGAGAAACGGTGGGCTGGATGAAGCACAAGCTGGAATCAAGATTGATGGGAGAAATATCAATAACCTCAGATATGCAGATGATACCACCCATATGGCAGAAGGCGAAGAAGAACTAAAGAGCCTCTTGATAAAAGTGAAAGAGTGAAAAAGTTGGCTTAAAGCTCAACATTCAGAAAACTAAGATCATGGCATCTGGTCGTATCACTTCATGGCAAATAGATGGAGAAACAGTGGAAACAGTGACAGACTTTATTTTGGGGGGGCTCCAAAATCACTGCAGATGGTGACTGCAGCCATAAAATTAAAAGATGCTTACTCCTTGGAAGAAAAGTTATGACTAACCTAGATAGCATATTAAAAAGGAAAGACATTACTTTGCCAACAAATGTCCATCTAGTCAAGGCTATGGTTTTTCCAGTGGTCATATACGGATGTGAGACTTGGACTATAAAGAAAGCTGAGCGCTGAAGAATTGATGCTTTTGCACTGTGGCGTGGGAGAAGACTCTTGAGAGTCCCTTGGACTGCAAGGAAATCCAACCAGTCCATCCTAAAGGAGATCAGTCCTGAATATTCGGCCACCTGATGTGAAGAACTGACTCATTTGAAAAGACCCTGATGCTGGGAAAGATTGAAGGCAGCTGGAGAAGAAGGGGATGACAGAGGATGAGATGGTTGGATGGCATCACCGACTCAATGGATGTGAGTTTGAGTAAGCTCTGGGAGTTGGTGATGGACAGGGAAGCCTGGTGTGCTGCAGTCCCTAGGGTCGCAAAGAGTCAGGCATGACTGAGTAACTGAACTGAACTGAACTGAATCTCCAGAACCTGTGAATGATATCTTATTTAGAAAGAGGGTCTTTGCAGATGTAGTTAAGAATTTTAAAATAAGGAGATCATCTTGGATTATCTGATTAGACTGTAATCCAGTGGCAAGTGTCCTTATAGGAGTGAGGCAGAGAGAGAGAAGAAGACAAAGAGACAGACACATAGCGAGGATGATGTGAAGATCGAGGCAGAGACTGGAGTGATATGGCTGTCGCCCAGGGGACACCAAATATGCCCCCACGTTGTCAGCAGCCACCGGCAGCCAGCAGAAGGACCAGGAAAGCTTCTCCCCCAGAGCCTGGAGAGGGAGGTGTGGCCCTACCAACACTTTGGTTTTGGACTTTTGGCCTCCAGAACCGTAAGAGAAGACATTTCTGCTGTTTTAAGTCACCGTTTTTTGTTCGGCAGCCCTCAGAAGCTAATATATCCAATCTCTGCTGTGGGTGCTTGGTATCACCAAGAGGGAAAAATTATTCCCTGCTGTTGGTGAGCCCTCAGGTTCCTACTTCCTAGCTGTGTCCCAAAGCAGATCCCGCACCTCTCAAAGTCTCTTCCCTCCATTGTTAAATGGGAAGAATAAATCCAACTGGACAGGGTTGTTACGAGGCTGGGGTGACCAGATGCTCAGCAGATCACCTGCAACTCCATAGACACTCTGTAAGCTCCCCTTCCCACCCGGTTGGTACGGGCTCACATCAAGTACAGAGGGCTCCCATTCTGCACCGTTTCTGTTCCTTCTCCCAGGTCTCGGGCTCATCAGTAAGGTTCAGGATAGTGCCTGTGTGCTAATAAAACTTTATGGAAAATTTTAATTTCAATAAATAATTGAAATTATGGACATTGACATTTGAATTCCTTCTAACCTTCATGTAACACAGAGAGTATTCTTCTTTTGATTCTTTTCAACCATTTAATTAAGTGAAAGTTGTCTTAGGGATTTCATTCGTGGCCCAGTGGTTAAGAATCCGCCTTGCATGGCTGAGTCCCTTTGCTGTTCAGCTGAAACCACTACAACATTGTTAATCGGCTCTACCCCAATACAAAATGGTTTTGGTGTTTAAAAATTAAGAAAAAAATCAATTGACCATAAGAGAAAAAAATAAGAATCTGCCTTGCAGTTTCAGTCCCTGGTCAGGAGTCCACATGCCACCAGACAATTAGGCCCTGACTCCGAAACTACTGAGTCCACAAGCCAAAAGGAAAGATCCTGCAACTGACACAGCCAAATAAATAAATAATAATAATCTTTAAAGGATTCATAGCTTTGAAAACAAACAAACAGAAAAAAACCCCAAAATAAAAATCTTACCTTATGGGCCATCCAGGCTACAGTTTGCTGATCCCCTGCTCTAATCTATTCCTCACACAACATCCAGAAAGATCTTCAAGGTCTCTCTTCTGTTTAAATTCTGCACTCAGTATAAAACAAAGCTTGCAGTGTCTGAGAGCTGCCTGCCCCTCTTACCTCACCCTCGCCCTCTCGCCCTCTCATTCACCACTCTGCCCTTCTTTCCCAGGTCAAGTTCCCATCACAGGGACTTTGCACACATCAGTCCTTCTGCCTGGAACGCCATCTTCTAGACTCCATCGTTACCTAGCTGACTTTCATTTGTCTTTTGGGCCTCTAGGGGTAGAGAAGCTTAAACTTTCTGAGAGAAGTGTCCTCTGACCTTCTGACGCATTGAAATTATGCTTCCCCTGTTATTCTTCTTTCATAGCACTGTATCCTTTTTCAGTTCAGTTCAGTTGCTCAGTCGTGTCTGACTCTCTGTGACCCTATGAATCGCAGCACACCAGGCCTCCCTGTCCATCACCAACTCCCGGAGTTCACTCAGACTCACGTCCATCGAGTCAGTGATGCCATCCAGCCATCTCATCCTCTGTCGTCCCCTTCTCCTCCTGCCCCCAATCCCTCCCAGCATCAGAGTCTTTTCCAATGAGTCAACTCTTCACATGAGGTGGCCAAAGTACTGGAGTTTCAGCTTTAGCATCATTCTTTCCAAAGAACACCCAGGACCGATCTCCTTTAGAATGGACTGGTTGGATCTCCTTGAACTCTTTGGAGTCTTCTCCAACACCACAGTTCAAAAGCATCAATTCATCGGTGCTCAGCTTTCTTCACAGTCCAACTCTCACATCCATACATGACCATTGGAAAAACCGTAGCCTTGACTAGATGGACCTTTGTTGGCAAAGTAATGCCTCTGCTTTTGAATATGCTATCCTTTTTTTTTTATGCTATCCTTTTTATTCCCCTTTAAAACACATATCACAATTTCTAATTGTGTATGCAGGCTTTTGACTTTAGGGAAACTCCATGAAGCTTCCCTGGTGGCTCAGATGGTAAAGAATCCACCTGCAATGCAGGAGACTCAGGTTTGATCCCTGGGTCAGAAAGATCCCCTGGAGAAAGGAATGACAACCCATTCCAGTATTCTTGCCTGGAGAATCCCACAGACAGAGCAGCCTGGCAGGTTACAGTCCATGTGGTCACAGAGTCCATGGGGTCGCTTTATCCTATCCTATCATATCCACAGAATCAGGAAACATATCTGCTTTGTTTGCACTGGACCAAGCATCCAGCATGGTGTCTGGCATAGCGGGCGTTCTCTGAAAGTCAGCTGAATGAATGGATCCCCCACTAGAATTCCTCTTTTACCAAAAAGGAGGTCCCCAGTGGACTTTGGGGAAGGGTCCCAATGAAGCAGGGCAGGCTTCCTGAGCAGAACCCTTGCCTGCAGAGCTGTAATGTGGACTGTGCAATAGTACCTTCCAAAGACTCTGCCCCAGGCAAATTCCTGACCCCAGAGAGGCTTTCTCTATAGTCCCCGCTCTGAAATCTGCTGCACATTTTTCACTCTAATGCCATCCATCTGCTGTTCTTCCTGTGTTTCAGCCCAGAAACAGCCACCCCCCAGCCCCACCCTCCACGACCAACTGAGGTTAACCCTTCTCAATAACTAGGACCAGTTTTTCCACCTGGGGTTGCCTGAGATCTTAAAAACATAGCTATTGAACCAGAATACTTTACTTAGCTGCCCGTCTGGAATGCTGGGGCAATGTCCAGAGGCCACAGAGACAAACAGCAGCCTTCAGAGAAGATCAGTCCTGCCTGCAGCCCTCTGCCCACTCCAATCTACACTCTGAAGGGCTGCCAGAGTTATCTTTTTAAAGGACAAATCTGATCTAGTCACTTCCTTCCACACAGTGAGATTGTCTATGAGAAGTGTGAAAGGAGCAGCACCATTTTAGACAATACGACTCATCACCATCTCCTAAAACAAAACTGTTTATACAATTTACGCTTAAGTACATACCCATCGTTAATTTTCAAAGATTACAAAGATCTCCTTCACCAGTTCTCTCTAGAGTGTGTGTGCATGCTCAGTTGAGTCCAACTTTTTGCAACCCTAGGGACTGTGGCCCGCCAGGCTCCTCTGTCCATGGAATTTTCCAGGCCAGAATACTGAAGTGGGTTGCGATTTCCTACTCCAAGGGATCTTCTTGACATAGGGATCAGACTGGTGTCTCCTGCGTCTTCTGCATTGACAGGCAGATTCTTTACCATTGAGCCATCTGGGAAGCCTCTCTCTAGAGAAAATCACCAAAATCAGTTTGGTGCATATTCTCTGAATTTTTGAGTGTTCTGCACTTTGTTTTTTTGTATGCAACAGTATCTTGGATGTCTTCATATAGGAACGTATCTTTATCTCTCCTGTTCTTAGGTTATTGCAGAGTAATCCAAAAGCATGAATGGACTTTAGGTTATTCAACCAATGGCCTCTTTTTTTTTTTTCCTTCATTAAAAAAAATTTTTTTTGACGACACCACATGGCATGTAGGATCTCATTGCTCTGATCAGGGATCGAACCCATGGCCCCCTGCAGTAGAAGGGCAGAGTCCCAACCAACCACTGGACCCCCAGGGATGTCACCCAACCACTACCCATTTGTTTTCAAGTTTCTCCCTTACTGCAAACAATACTATATGCAAACATCCTCGGACCTTTTCCTAGACTTGTACACGTTTGGCTGGGGTAGATACCAAAAAGTGGAATTGCTGGGTCACCATGTCATATGCTAACACCTCCGGCGCTTGGCACACCCTGATGCTCCCGCCTAGAATGCCTCTTCACATGACTAATTCTTGCTCATCAAGACCAGTCAAGTGTCATCGCCCGGTGAAAGGTGGTCTGTTCTGCTTCTGTTTTCCCATAGCATTTCCTGCGCATATTGTATCATTAACGTACACCTCGGACTCTGCCTTTTTTGTTTTTGTATTCCCAACACCCAGCCTAGGGCTTAGCATAAAGCAAAAATTCAACTGTTTTCTTGATTGGCTGAGTGAATAAATAAATAAACAAACAAAGGAACAGTCCTTAGGACATTCCAGAAACTCAAGGGGAGTGAGTCTGTGAGTGTTGTGAACTTGGGCTGAGGACCAACCTGCCACCTGGTGCCGGGAGCCAAGCTGCCCCTCTGGGTTTCTGTCTATCTGGTCCTCCTGACCTTGGGCATCTCATCTTGAGCTCTGTTCAAGTTGGGAACCCACTGATGGAGCCCCGTGAGTGTTCAGGGGCTCTGGCTGCGGAGCACAGAAATCTGAACCCTGGGGCAGCACTAGCAGGACTTTGGCTTTCCAAGGTCAGCTCTGTCTCCTCTGACCCTTGAAGCAGCTCACTATGCTCTGGGTTTTGGGTTATTTTTTTCTCCCTACAGTACCTTAGGGGCAATGAAGATCAGCTGCAGCATTTCTCCAGATTTGAACCCGAGGGATGCCAGATGTTTTCCACTCCGCATTCCCTTCTCTTTGTGGTCTGACAAACGGCCCTGTTTTTTTGAGTTTCTAGAGAGACTTCTCTAGATCCCAGAGTCTGGCTTGCAGCCTTTATTTTTAATGGGTTTTTGATAGGTGGCTCCTGTAATTCATTTCTTTCTTGTGATTTCACACTTTCTGTCCAGGTGCCTAAAGCCCCTCCGGGCACTAGGTGGGATGGTAACTGATTTTAAATAATACAAAACAGTATGGCTGTCGTTAGATGTTACCTCAGCTCCTCTCATTCGCAGTCGTTTTACAATCATTAATTAGCTGCTGCACAGGCCCTTTTGGGAGGTCAGCCCAGTCACATGTCGTGTTTCATAGAGGTGGAAACAGAGATACGGAGAAAAGGGACTTGTCCAAGCCCCAAGAGAGTGGGTGTTGAAACTTGTCTCGGGAGCTACCTCCTGCTGGGTTCACACCCTGCGAGCGCCCAGGCGAGGATCCACTCCTCAGGTGCGAGGGGCCGAACGCGGCTTGTCTAGGGTGCCCCACGGGCCGTTTCACCCTCCCACGAGGACTGCGGGGCAAGTCAGTCCTCAGAGACTTAGATGCCGGTTTGAAATTATCCTCGTTCATTCTCTGCAAGCCCCCTTTTCATTTTATGAGCGGATTTATCTACGCAGAGAACGCGTCCGTGATTCCTCGGGGATTTAGAAACTACATAATTTTGCTATTTTTAAAGCTGTCGTTTAAAAATCCGTGCACAGGGACTCACACTCCTCGGGGAGAGTAGAGGTGGGGGTGGGGGCGTGGGGACCGAGAGGACGTGCTAGAGAGAGAACAGCTTGGCTCTCGGCTTCCCAGCGCGCACGCCGTCCCCTGGGGGCGCACTCCTCCGAGAGCGCGGGAGGGTTTGCGGCCCCCAGCAATTTGCGCGATCCAGACCCTCTGAGCGCCCTGGGCGTCGGACCGCGCAGACCTGCGCCCCCTCTCGCCTGCCAGGCGGAGGGCACGGCCGCCGGGTCATCGGGCCCAGGAGGAAGCGGGAGGGGCCGGGAGACCGAGCAGGTGGCGATTAGGTCAGACTCAACATTCTTGGACCGCTCCAGTGGATATAAATAACAGACAGGCAGGCTCCGAAAAATCCCAGGGTGCGGGGCAAGGGGGTGAGGAAGCAGGGGTTTATTAAGGGTGGGGGGGGGGGGTCGCATCGTGGTGATCTGGAAAGATCTACTAACAAAGGGGGTGGAGGGGCGAAGGGATTTAAGAATGAACCGTGGTACAAAATCTGGGAATAAAAACACGTGCGGGGGAGGAGGTCATGACTTTCTGCCCCACCTCCACCGCGTGTAGTACCCAGTCCTCAGAATGGGCCATCAGATTGGCCAAGAGGGCTGTGCAAGGAAAGGGCAAGGCTTTGGAGTCCCGGCCCTGCTCGACGACAGATCTTGTGCAAGGTGCTAAAGGTCTCTGAGCCTCAGTTTCTGCATCTATACAATTGGAATCCTAACGCTTACAAGTGGATGGTTATGTGCCTCTCCAGAGTTAACGCCTAAGTAAACGTCTAAGTTAACTTATAACTTTTAAGAAAGCTGTGCTCAGCAAAAAGAGTAAGGCAGTGTAGCACTCCCCCAGGCCTCCCTCCAAAGACAGCCGGTGCAGGCCGGACTCCTTCCCGCTTCCACGGCTCTCCCAGGTTCTGCCGAGGCCGGGGAGAGGCAAAGCCGAAATCAGACTGCTTACAGCGCCACCCTGGGTAGGCGGCCCTGGCGCTCCTCGGGCGGGAACCGAGACCCCACAGCCCGCGCCCCGGGAGCCGAGCGGGTCGCCGCGATGCAGGCAGCTCCTGGCCGGTGGGGTTGGGGCCCGCGGGCGCGAGGAGAGGGCGGGGCTGGGGGCTGGGCTTCCCGGGGGGAGGGCCCGGCGCGCTCCGGGAGGCGGTTGCGGCCCCGGCCCGGGAGCGACAGGACTTGGGTCGGAGCGTGGCCGGACCCCCCCCACCCGCCGAGGCGCCCAGGGAGGACGCGGTGAGTGCTGCCCGGGCGGGGACGGCGGGGAGGCGGTGGCGGGAGCCGCAGCTAGATAGAGCACGCCCTCTCCTCCTCCCGCTCCTGGTTTGCTGTGGGACCGGCTCCGGCCCCGGGAGCCCCCGGGGAGCTGTGCTTTGCGGGAGCGCGGCAAGAGCTACCGCCACGCCGAGGGGGTGACCCTTCTGCGGCGCCGCGCGCCCGGCACTTTCTCAGACCCGCCGCGGGGGGGTAGGGAGGCGTCGGGGCTGGCGGGCCATCCCATCTCCTGGGGTCCCTCAAAGGCCCCAGACCGCCCTGGGACCCCAGCAGGGGCCTCGCTCCCCAGCGACCCCTCGCCCTTAGCAAAGAGCCCCAGTTCCTGGGGCCGCCGGTCCCGGGCCACCATCTGGAGTTGCCGGCGGCGCGGGCCAAGGCAGGGTGCACCCCCTCCCCTCAGCGGTTACCGGCGGGCCCCCACCCCGCGCCGAGACCGAGTTCAGCGAGTTTGGCCAAGAAGTCCTGGAGTTTCCAGGGCCAGGCCTGGCCCGGCCGCTCCTCGTGGGCTCCAGCGGCTCCGAGGTGTGCAGCGCCTGGCCCGCAAGCAGAGCGCCCGTCCATAAGGGTTTTGAGGCGAGAGACCGGCGGCCCCTGGGTTCGGAGGTTTGGTGTGAGGGCTCTGGGTTTGGCGTGCGTCATCGGGGAGCTGGCACCTCAGGCGGGGCCGGTCGGGTTTCCAAAAGTGCCCCTTTGTTATGCCCCTCCCGGGCCGGCCTCCTCCCCCTTTCCCGGGCCACCCCTCCCCCAGCCTCCGGGGCCTCCCTGGCTGCAGGTTCCAGTGGCTCTTGCCTGAGCACCCCTCTCTGGACCGGTCTACCGCCCACCTCGGTGTGGTCAAATCTGCCGGCAGATCGGGAGGGGCTGCCGGAGAAGAGGTCCTTGGGCGCAGCCTGTGACTCAGGACGGAGCCTGGGCAGGGCAGGACAGCAGGGCTCCCTCCCAGGGCCATGCCCGGGGACTTCGGGACAGGGTTGGGGCCGGTCTGGACAGGGGTACCTAGTGGCTTCCTAAGGGAAAGTGGGTTCTTCCCTGGACCCCAAGACTCCCTACCTTGGCTCAGGACGCTGTGAGGAGACCCTGCCAAGCCCCAGCGGCAAGTCCCAGCCCAGTTAGGTGCTGGCTCCCTGGGCTGGGAAGGTTCATGATCTGCTTCCCGAGCTCTTGGCCATGGCAAGAGTGTGTTCTGGGGAGCAGGCTGGGTCTCTGCCGGGGTCAGGAGGCATAGGGTACTGGCCCTCCTCAGCAGGGGTCAAGGCACAGGCCCATTCCCCCATTGCTGGGTCCGCTGGGGCAGTGGGGCTGGCTGTGCCTGGGGCTTGGGCTCGTGTTTGCTCTGGGAGGCCGGAGGGAGCGGTGCCAGCCCTGCACACACAGCTCGCTCTGTTCTGGGGCCAGAGAGAGGGAACGGGTGGGGGGCAGCTCTCCTGGGAGCCGGGAGCCAGGAGGCTGGGGCAGGCAGGGGGCCCCGGCCCCTGGATGCCTGGCTGGGACAGCTCTTGAGGCCCTGGGGTTTACAGCTGCAGCTCTGTTTCTCTCCATCTGGTTGGCATGTCCTTTCTGGGTAAATGGGACAGATTCAGAAGCAAGGGGGAAGCGTTGAGGACCCCGGTGGGGCGGGCTGCTCCATCCTTCTACTCTGGGCCCAGGCATCTCCCCTGAGGGCCTGAGCTCTCCCCGCTGTGAGCTGAGAGGCAGAAGCATACGCAGGCCATGTTTTCTCAAAGCTGCCATATCCTGTGTGTTTCCTGGTCTTCAGGTGGATGTCGTGTGTGTTTTAAATTCAGCTACTAACTCCAGTGCCTGGAGGAACACAAACTGGACCCTCAGGAAGTCTCTGCCAGTGACTGAGGACAGATCCTGGCCTGTAGTCGCAAGCCAATGTGATATATACCCGGAGATATATACCGAATGTGATATATACCCGGAGAGAGGGGTGGGGATTGGGGATGGAGGAATGGGATGGTGCCTGGAGAAGATGCCTACCCAGTTTTCTTTTTTGTAATAACAGCTTTATTGACATATACCACACAATTCACCCATTTAAAGTATCGTTTGTTTAGTTGCTAAGTTGTGTCTGACTCTTTGTGACCCCATGAACTATAGCCTGCCAGGCTCCTCTGTCCATGGAATTTCCCAGGCAAGAAGAGTGTAGTGGGTTTCCTTCTCCAAGGGACCTTCCTGACCCAGGGATTAAACCCAAGTCTCCTGTATTGGCAGGTGGATTCTTTACCGAGCCACCCGGGAAGCCCTCACTCAAGTTTTGGAGGGTGGGGAGGGAGTTAGTTTGGGGGAGAACTGTCATAAAGCCCTGCCTTGGAGGCAATGAACACACTGTTCTCCCGGGCCTGGCCATGTCCCTGGGGTTTGTTCAGAGGGGGAAGTGGTTTCCTTCTAGGGGGTTGATGCTGGGGACAGCTGAGACCCTGCCCAGGGACAGGCAGGGAGTGGCCGCGTGCCTCTGGGTCCTCTAGCTCCCCCAGGGGGAGCTCTGGGGCTGGAATCTGCCTTGCCCTCCCCCGCAGTCCTGGAACGCACTATTGTAACTGGCTGATCACCTGTCTGACACCTTGTGCTGCCCCAGACTCTGGGCTTTTGGAGGGTGGGGCTGAGTTACTCATTATTCACGGAATCCTGTGGGACCTCAGGGATGCTGTGGAGCAGGACGAGTGTCCCTTGTGACCGTCAGGCTCCTCACAGTTCTTGTTTGCTGCCTTGAGTCTTATGCCAGTGTTGGCACAGAAAGAGGGAAGAAGGCGGGATTTCCATCTTGGGAGGGAGCCGAGGCCCCTTAGGAGACAACAGTATAATGCATTTGTTCAAGCTTCATGGCCAAGATAAGCCTCAGGCCTCCTGGCTCCCAGTCTGCTCTTGCCACCCCAGGAGCTCCTGGGGTGTGGCTGGGTACCCTCTGACCTGGCCGGGTCTGGGGAGGGGTCGCCTTGTTCAAGGAGAGGCCACAGAGCCCTGGCTTGGGCAGGCATCCCCTTATCTCATCTGCGGTCGGGGCAGCAGGGCCCTCTGCCCACTACCCACCCCCGCCTGCCATGTAATCCCCGGCTGGACCGTGTGACCTGACTGGCATTCTCCTGGCTGGAATCTGGCGCTTCTGACAGCAGTTGCTATATCGGGGGAGCTGGGCACCGCCCTGGACACGGTCAGCCCCACCCTCACCCCCTGCTTTGCTCTTGGTAGCGTTGAGGCAGGATCACGGTAGCAGCTGTGAGGGTCGGACACCCAGGTCTCCGGAGTGAACTCTAGGCCCAGGTACATGAACTGAGGTGGTGGGAGGGCAGGCCAGGGCAAGAGGAACAGCCATAGAACCACCATCTTTGCCCGCTTCGGGCCCCTCTTGGGACTTCCAGACCCCTGCCTGAGTCCTGGCTCTTGACAGTTCCTTGGGGAGTGGGGATGGCAGTGCGAAGGGGCAGAACCCAGGGGTAGCAGGGGCTCTTTGCCTCACCCCCGAAGTGCGCCTGGCTTTCCTGCTTACCCCTCTGCCCTCTGCAGCCCCCATCCGCCACCATTCCGTGCTGCGGGGACACCATGGCTCCAGAGGAAGAGGCTGGAGGGGAGGCCCTGGAGGGCAGTTTCTGGGAGGTGAGCAGCTGGGTGCCAGCTTTGGGGGTGGCGCTGAAATGCCCACCCCTCTCTGGGCCCAGCCACCTGTCCCAAGGAGGAGCCTCGCGTCAGCCCTGGCCCCCGGGGAGGGGAGCATCTCCCCTGGGCGACACCAGGCTTCTCGTCTCCTGCACAGGCTGGCAACTACAGGCGGACCGTGCAGCGGGTGGAGGACGGGCACCGGCTGTGCGGGGACCTGGTCAGCTGCTTCCAGGAGCGCGCCCGCATCGAGAAGGCCTACGCCCAGCAGCTGGCCGACTGGGCCCGCAAGTGGAGGGGCGCCGTGGAGAAGGGTGAGCCAGCGCTCGGGCCTCGTGGAGAGGAGAGGACCGCCGAGTTGGGGGGCAGGGGCAGCCAGGCAGGGCAGCTTCTTTTTGCACCTCTTGTGGAAAGTTGGAGGCTTCCCCGTCTGCCCTCCCTTTAAAGAGAGAAGATCCTCCTAGTTATTCTTTACATTTGTGCTGTTAGGGTTTGCCAAGCACCATCAAATGAGTTATTTTGATATTTCTAATAACCCGCTGGGAAAGATTGAGGGCAGGAGAAGGGGACGACAGAGGATGAGATGGTTGCATGACATCACTGACTCAATGGACATGGGTTTGGGTGGACTCCAGGAGTTGGTGATGGACAGGGAAGCCTGGCATGCTGCGGTTCATGGGGTTGCAAAGAGTTGGACACGACTGAGCGACTGAGCTAAACTGAACTGAATAACCCTATGAGTTTCCCTGGTGGCTCAGTGGTAGAGAATCTGGAGATGTGGGTTGGATCCCTGGGTCGGGAAGATGTCCTGGAGAAGGAAATGGCAAGCTGCTCCAGTATGCTTGCCTGAGAAATCCTATGGACAGAGGAGCCTGGCAGGCTACAGTCCATGGGGTGGCCAAAGAGTCAGATGTGACTTACAACCAACCAATCACAGCTCTATCATGGAGACGGTCTTGTTCTAACTATCTGCTAGAGGAGAATGGGATACTTCACAGAGGCCAACTGACTTGCCTGAAGTCACACAGCTAAGAAGAGCAAAACTTGCGCCCAGGTTTTCTGGCTCTGGCGCTTGGGCTCCTTCTGTCCAAACAAGCTGCCTTCCTTGGGGACAGACACTAGTTCTTCTCTGGGGCAACAGAGTGTAGTGATTTATACCACACACCTGGGTTTGGATCTGAGCTCCACCTGTAGCTGGAATGCTTTGGGCAACGAATTTCACTTCTCTGGGCTGCCTTTTCGCTTGTTCCACGTTGTTGGTGACGCCGTCTTCACGGTGGTGGATGAGTCGAGCACTCAGTGGGACCGTGTGTCCAGGCACCGAGTAGGTGTTCAGTCAGCAGTAGCTGATACCATTTGTCGTTCATCTTCGCATCTCTGCCCCATGCCTGGCGCCCAGAAGCCCCTGCTGGTGGAGGGGGAGGCTTGCTGCCAGCAGGTGGGCCCAGCCCCAGCTCACCCCTCCCCGCAGGCCCCCAGTATGGCACGCTGGAGAAGGCCTGGCATGCTTTCTTCACGGCGGCCGAGCGGCTGAGCGCGCTGCACCTGGAGGTGCGGGAGAAGCTGCAGGGCCAGGACAGCGAGCGAGTGCGCTCCTGGCAGCGGGGCGCCTTCCATCGGCCTGTGCTGGGCGGCTTCCGCGAGAGCCGGGCGGCCGAGGACGGCTTCCGCAAGGCCCAGAAGCCCTGGCTCAAGAGGCTGAAGGAGGTGAGCCCGGCAGGGAGGAGGGGCCGCAGAGGTCCGCCCCCTTCCTGGGTCAGCCTGGGGCTAGAAGGGGCCACAGCGCAGGGTCCTGGGTCCAGCACGGTCCCTGCGTGTGCGCCAGGTTGAGGCTTCCAAGAAGAGCTACCACGCGGCCCGGAAGGAGGAGAAGACCGCCCAGACGCGGGAGAGCCACGCAAAGGCAGACAGCGCCGTGTCCCAGGAGCAGCTGCGGAAGCTGCAGGAGCGGGTGGAACGGTGTTCCAAGGAGGCCGAGAAGGTACAGGCTGAGGGACCCGCCAGCCCAGGTCAGGGCTCCCTGAGTGCCTTTTCCAGCCCCCAGCATTGCTCTCGTCTTCACTTGCCCCCTGCTCTCCAGCTTATCATGTAACATAGGACCCTGAGAAAGATGGGGCGTCCCAATGGCCTTAGTGATAAAGAATCCAGTACTGATGCAGGAGATGCAGGGGACGTGAGTTTGATCCTTGGGTGGGGAAGATCCCCTGGAGGAGGGCATGGCAACCCACTCTACTATTCTTGCCTGGGAAATCCCACGGACAGAGGAGCCTGGCAGTCTACTGTCCATGGAATCGCAGTGTCAGACACCACCGAGCGACGGAGTGCACACGCACCAGGGAAAGAGGATGCTTTACCCAGGAAAGAAATGGTGCAGTGTGGGGCACTGGGATAATTTTAGCAGTTGAGGAGACCTTCCCAGCTGCTTTCCTTTTGGTGTGCCCCCTGGGACAAGTTCTCATGTTGCTCGCCCGGCCAGAGTGCTTTTCCTCCAGCCCTGCATATCCAGAGCCTCCCTGTCCTCTGAGGTGCTGCTCTGTTTCCACTTCTTCCCGGAAGCCTTTTCTGATTTCTTCCATGGCGCCCCGTGTGTGTGTGCCCATGCGTGTGCACTCAGTCGTGTCTGCCTTGCAACCCCAAGGACGATATAGTCCATCAGGCTCCTCTGTCCGTGGGATTTTCCAGGCAAGAATACTGGAGTGGGTTGCCATTTTCTGAGATGAGGTTAACCTCATCTCACTCTGTACCACCTTTTTTTTTTCTTTTATTTATTAACTTTTTTAAAATTTATTTTTAAAAATTTATCATTTATTTGTTGGGTCTTAGTTGTGGTGCTCAAGCGTAGTTTCTCCAAGACATATGGGATCTTAGTTTTCCAACCTGGGATTGAACCCACGTCCCCTGCGTTGGAAAGCATCTTCTCAACCACTGGACCACCAGGGAAGTCCCTGCACTGGACTCTAAAGCCGCTGGGCCTGAATGTCACCTCCCTTGTTAGGCTCCTGGGGTTTTAGCGGGCAGGAGCCAGGTTTCCAGCCCCTGGTGCCTAGCCCACAGCAGGTGTGCAGGAAAGACTAGCAGAGTCCTGAGTGGAAGAAGAAGAAGGTCTTGTCCTCACCAGAGCCCCTCCTCTCCCCACCCAGACGAAGACCCAGTATGAGCAGAGCCTGGCGGAGCTGCACCGCTACACCCCACGCTACATGGAGGACATGGAGCAGGCCTTTGAGAGCTGCCAGGCGGCCGAGCGCCAGCGGCTCCTCTTCTTCAAGGACATGCTGCTCACCTTACACCAGCACCTAGACCTCTCCAGCAGTGAGAGGTACGGCCTCTGGGTGGGCCTGGAGATCTGGGTGAGGCTGGCTTTCTCCCCTCGCCTCTGGACTCTGGCTGGCTGAATGAGAGCAGGCAGGGTGTGTTTAGAGGGGTAGGCTGGGGAATCGAGACCCAGGGCTTCCTGGCCTGAGGCTTATACCCGGGACACAGGTTCCACGAACTCCACCGAGACCTGCATCGGGGCATCGAGGCAGCCAGCGACGAGGAGGACCTGCGCTGGTGGCGCAGCACCCATGGGCCGGGCATGGCCATGAACTGGCCCCAGTTTGAGGTACCTGTTCCTGGCAGGCTGGGGCTGGCAGGTGGGGTAGGCTCCCACCGGGCTCACCCTGGTGCTCCGGCTGGAGGCTGGGGTTTGGGATGTAGGAGGTAGAGGTGGTCTGGATGGTCCTGGCTGCCACCAAGCCTACAGCCCAGCCTGGCCCTGAACACTGTCCCCATAGGAGTGGTCCTTGGACACACAGAGGACAATCAGCCGGAAGGAGAAGGGTGGCCGGAGCCCTGACGAGGTTACCCTGACCAGCATCGTACCCACCAGAGACGGCGCTGCACCCCCACCCCAGTCCCCGCGGTGAGAGCCAGGATCCAGGCTGTGGGAAGGACACCGCTCTGCCCCCTGCTGTGCCATCCTTCCTCTGTCCCTTCCCTTCATGCCCTTCACACCTGAAGTGGCTTCAAAGCTGATGTTTTGAGTTGTAAAGATGCCAGTTTATATGGTGGTCTGCCAGGCGCTCCCCACACTCCCTCTCATGTACTGCCCGTGTCAGCTCTGAGTGGCAGGATGTGTGCTTGAGCTTGCAGGCATTCATGGCAGAAGTCAGGCTAGAATCCTGCAGCTTTTCTCCCACCTGCCTCTCCCCAGGCTCCTGCAGGGGGGAGCCCTAGGCCCTGAGTCCCAGGCTCTCCTACTCAAGCCTGCCCCCTGGTCCTCCCCTCTCTAGTGGCAGACACGAGGAGGAGTGGTCAGATGAGGAAAACCCCCTGAAGGCTGCCACAGGCGTGCGGGTGCGGGCGCTCTATGACTACGCGGGGCAAGAAGCCGATGAGCTGAGCTTCCGAGCAGGTACCCTAGAACCCCTTTCCTGGTCCTTTCCAGGCTGCAGCCCGTCTCCTTCGCCCCTTTACTAGCCTGAGCAGGAATGTGGAGAAAGGGAAGCCAGACGCTCAGTTCCCAAGGGTCAGTGCTCTGAGTTGTAAGGCTGCTCTAGGGACATCTCTGGTGGTCCAGTGGCTAAGACTCCATGCTGCCAGTGCTGGGGGCCTGGGTTTGATCCCTGGAATGAGATCCAACTTAGAGTTCGAATGCCACAACTAAAGATCCTTCATGCATGCTGTAACACAGATCGAAGATATTGCATGTGACCTTTAAGACAGGTGCAGCCAGATAAATATTTTTTAAAAACTATTAGAAAAAAGGCTGCTCTGGGTCCATCCCCGAGGAGTCAGAGTGTCTGCTTGGAGCCTCACCTGCCTCTCAAAGTCACCAGCTGGGGCCTGACTGCTGAATTCAGGGCCTGGGGGTGGGGTGGGGTGGGGTGGGGGTTGGGGGTGGAGTGGCTGACTTTGACCTCCCTCTGCCTGAACCAGGTCTCTTCTAGCTGGGTTCTCGGACTACCCCCTCCCCCTTAGTCCTTGACCCAATTACAGGAATGGGGCGGGCAATTGCCAGTGACCAATCCCCCTTCTCTCAGGGGAGGAGCTGCTGAAGATGAGCGAGGAGGATGAACAGGGCTGGTGTCAGGGCCAGCTGCAGAGTGGCCGGATTGGCCTGTACCCTGCCAACTACGTGGAGTGTGTGGGGGCCTGACCTGCCCTGGCAGCCCTTGTGCAATGTTTCTCCACCCTGAGTCAGAGCCCGGCTTGTCTGCACAGCCGGACCTGAGGGCCCTGAACCATCCTGCCCCCTGCGACCGCTCTGTCCTTCCAGGAGGGAGAAGTCCTGGGACCCAGGGAGGGGAGGGGCCTTGTGTCTGGGAAGGGACTGGTACGGAAGGGCCAACTGAGTCTAGGCTGAGGAGAAGATGGGGAGGTCAGGAAGTGACCGAAGGGCTCGGGTGCCTGGGCCTCCCCAAAGAGTCCTCCAGTCTCCCCCGGAGCTGTGGACCCAGCTCCTAGTCTCTCTGTTTGGGGTTCCATGGGTTGGCTTGGGGTGAGTGTAGTTCTGGGCTAGCAGCACTCTTGCGGCTTGTTCTAGTGTGTATTAAACTTCGAAGAAAAAAAAAGGCTTCTGTGCATCTTTTTCGATATTCCACCCTTGCCAGGCGGCAGTGGACATCTGGAGGCACTAGGGGGTAGGTGGTGGGCCTGCAGTATATTGCGGGGGCGGGGGTTGGGTGGAGGTGTGCCAGCTTGCTACCTGCTCTGGGACTTCGGGACCCTAACCTAACCTAACCTGGGGTCCCGCAGGGGACTCGTGATCAGATTTGGTGCGAGCCATCCGAGGATGCGTGGAGGTCAGGAGCTGAGCTCTGAGCGGAGCTGGGGGCCCGGCCAGTTGATCTTCCCATTCAGGCCGGCGGCACCGCGTGTTTGGTAGGGACTGTTAATCATTACTCACCGTTCGGGAACTGGCCCGAACCGAGGCCGAGGGCCGAGCCTCGCAGAACACACGCTTCTGGGAGGTGGCTCCGCCCCCCGCCCCCAGGGGGGCTGGGGAGCGCGCGGGCGGCGCGGTTTGGGCCTGTGGGCGAGCCGTCGCCCCGCCCCGCCCGCGGATTGGCTCCGGCGCGGCGCTGCGAGGACTCGGGCGCGCGCGCGTGGAGCCCGGGCCCCTGACGTCACGGCGCACGCTCCGCCGGCTGCTCGCCCGTTGGCCCGCGTCGGGCCGGGTCGCCCCGCCCCTCGGCGGACCGGCCTCCGCTGAGTCCCGCCCGCTGACCCGCCTTGGCGGCCGCGGATTGGCCCGTAGCGGGACCCGTCGGTCGCGCTGCTGTTCTGGGAAGGAGAGAAAATGGCGGCCGAGCCTAACAAGACCGAGATCCAGACGTTTTTTAAGAGGCTTCGCGCAATTCCGACCAACAAGGTGCGAGAGAGGGAGGCGTGCGGGGCCCGGGGGGCGCCGAGAGGGTCTCTCCCAGCTCCCCTGGCGTCTGAGGGACGGGGAGGGGCCGGCGCGGGCTTCTCTTCCTGGGTTGTCAGCGCCCGGCCTCGACTCGAGGCCCCTGACCGTTCGCTCATCTCCTTCTCTGCCCAGGCCTGCTTCGACTGTGGCGCTAAGAATCCGAGTTGGGCCAGCATCACGTACGGTGTTTTTCTGTGCATTGACTGCTCCGGGGTGCATCGCTCCCTGGGCGTCCATCTCAGCTTCATCAGGTGGGGTCTCCTCGCGGCCGGCCGGGACTGAGTGCTCAGCAGGGGAGAGTGAGCTGCCAGGACTTGGACCGCGCTGAGTTTGGTGTTCGCCAGACTCTCACGCGAGGGAACCGCCGGTGTGGGCCTCTTGTTACACTGGCGGTTCGTCTCCGTGTCTGGCTCAGAACTCTTTCCTGGTTCAGGGGGAAGAGTTACCTGCGTTGATCTAGTTGGTGATACGCTGGAGCGAGACTCTGGTTGTCCTCAAGAGGAACGCTGAGTCCAACCTTCCATTTCCTTTCGCATCTGGAAAATAATTAGTACCCTTTTGACTAAATGAGGGTAGAGCAGAGTTCTCCCGGACAGGGTAGAGTGGAGGAAATGGGGTGGTGGCTGGTGAATGTTTTTGGGTGCCTACTGCAACCCGGGGCCAAATGACAGGTGTGGGTCACTCAGGGAAGCGTCTCCTGGAACCTGCTGGTAGGTGACACACAGCCCTTGCACACAGGTCCACAGAGTTGGATTCCACCTGGAGCTGGTTCCAGCTGAGGTGTATGCAGGTTGGCGGGAATGCCAATGCGGTAAAGCTCCTTCTTACCATCCTTCTGCCTCCATTCTTCTGTCTGGGTACTGACTTCTCAGTGACTTCTTGGAGGCCCTCTGTTTCTCTGTTCAGAGGGTTCTCTAGTCTATGGCAGCTCTGTACGCTGTTCTCTAAACTTGGACATTGGTCACTGTTCTTCTTAAAGGGGCTTTGGATTCGAACTACCCGGGACAGACATTCTTGGGGAGAGGCCAATGGCGCTGGGGTCTCCACGGTCGACTGGGTCTTGGCCTGGAGGACGATGGGCAGAGTGGGTGTATCATGCTGTTCTCAGGCAGAGTCGAGTGAGGGTTAGGCTTCGGACATTCATCCTAGTGGGTGCATGCTGTGTTATTTTGCAGGAGTTTCTGAGGAACTTTGTGAAAAGCTGCTGGTGTCAGTAGTGTGCATCACCCTCTTCGAGTAATAACAGGGCTGTTGCGTGTGTGTGTGTGTGGGGTGGGGGGCGCCTCGTTTGCTCTGGGAAAATCTGTAGCATGTTCTCGCTTCTTTGCTCACCAGACAGCCTTCTTCCGCCAACATGGATGCACAGCCAATGATGCTAACACCAAGTATAACAGTCGAGCTGCCCAGATGTACCGAGAGAAGATCCGGCAGCTGGGCAGCGCGGCCCTGGCTCGGCATGGCACTGATGTGAGTGCCTGTTTCCTGGGGCTGGCGTCGGGGTGGCGGGAGTGGGCATGTTCAGAGTCCTGTGTTTCAGTGGTGCCTTCTCCTTTCTAGCTTTGGACAGACAGTGTGAGTACTGCTCCCAGTCACTCCCCAGAGAAGAAGGAGTCCGATTTCTTCTTGGAACACACTCAAGTGAGTGCCCACAGGAATGTTTCCCACAGTTGTTCCTGACAGGTGGTTTACTGACTGAGGCCAAGGCCCACAGTCACAGGCATGGATCCTGTTTGCCTTGGTGTGATATTCCCTATGGGGAATGTGTGGGGCCCACTGCTGGGTAAAGCCGGCTTTTTCCTCCTTCCATGAACAGGGGTGCAGTATGGCCCTCCTTATGAACAGAACCCTATAAACTGGGGAGTTACGGAGGATGAGAAGATTCTTGAAGGCTCAAGAGATATCAGGAACCCAAATAACTTTTGCTGGATTCTTCCCCTATGAGAAAGGATTCCCTCCCAAGCAACCCACTCCCAGAGGTTTCCCTCTGTTGGTGCTGGGTGCTCAAGTCAGACTCTCTGTTTGGATCCCTGCTCTTCTGCTTAGCCTTTCTAGTGTGGGGTAAGATACCTAACCTGTTAAAACCTCAGTCTCTAAGATGGAGAACTATTTACATCATAGGTTTGTTGTGATAGTTAAAACGTATTTATACGTGAAAAGCCCTTAGACTTGTACCTGGCACGTGATGAGTGCCTTTGTTTGTTGTTATTCAATTAGGGGAATGGGTTCTGGGTGTAAGTATTGAAGAGGTGGTGATGGCTGTAGTTTCATCTTGCTTTTTTCCATTGTGCTTAGTCGCTCAGTTGTGTCCAACTCTTTGCGACCCCATGGACTGTAGCCCATCAGGCTCCTCTCTCCATGGGGATTCTCCAGGCAAGAATACTGGCTTGGGCTGCCATGTCCTCCTCTGGGGATCTTCCCAACCCAGGGATCACACCCAGGTCTCCTATGTTGCAGGCAGATTCTTTAATGTCTGGGCCTCTGGGGAAGCCCTCCATAGTGAATAGCAACTATAATTTTACTTGCTAACCTCCAGTCTCCTTTCCTCATGGGCTTGGAGTAGGGCCTTGTACCCCCAAGGTACTTGGCGCTCTTTACCAGCAGGAATGGCTCATTGAGGCTTCTGTCATCTGGTTCTTTCAGCCCCCTGCCTGGAATGCACCAGTCACCGACCTGTCAGAGACCCAGCAGCCAGCCCCATCTGCAGAGAGCAGTGGCCTGGCACGTGAGTTCAGCCCATGTTCCAGCCATGTACCCTGGTCTTGGCAAAGGGCTTGGGGCAGCGGAGTGGGACACCTGACCAAGGGAATGGAAACGAGGAGTCTCCTTTATCTCTGGGTGGGCTGGGAGTCACTTAAGTCCCCTAGGGAAAGTGGTAGGAATTCCTTTTCTATTTGGTGGCCTCAGAAAGCTGAGGAAAGCTGCTGAAGAAAGCTGAGCTTCTGCTCTTACCTCGTCACTTTTTAAGGGTAGCTCATTGGAAGTTTTGAGTGTCACACCTAATTCCCACCATTGCATCCACAGAGCCGGAGCATGGCCCCAACATGGACCTGCTTGGCACCTCACCCAAAGCCTCTCTGGGTCAGTATACCAGCTGGCAGGAGTGGGCTGCCTTGGGAGAGGGTGGGCCGCGGGGGTTCTTTTCAGATCTGCTGCTGCCTGTGTAGACTGAGGTCCCAGAAGACTGAACTTCTAGTCTCTGGAGTGGGGCCTGAGATTGAAGCTGTGGCCTCAACGTTGAC
Organism: Bos grunniens; assembly: GCF_055505025.1. Lineage (NCBI taxonomy): Eukaryota > Metazoa > Chordata > Mammalia > Artiodactyla > Bovidae > Bos > Bos grunniens. Next base: position 77,641,722 of record NC_141179.1, on the reverse strand, counting down.
CAAAGGGACTTCAGAGCAGGCCCTTGGCGGCTGGTGTCCCAGGCCTGGGGTCTGCTTCAGAGTGGGCCTGGGTCTGGCCAGTATGAGGCTGGACACCTAGACCTGGGGGCTGACGCAGGATCGGCCTGTCTGGTCCATTTCATGATACAGGGAGATAGCTCTGAGCTGTTAATGGCTAGAGGTGACGTTGTCCTTTCTCAGCCAGTTCCTCGCCTTTTGGCTCTTTTCTGTTCTTCTTGATGTCCTTCAGATTTAATTCAGGGTGAACAGTCCATTTGCTGCCCTGGTTGGTTTTGTTGACCTTTAGGGGTTGGGACCGGAAACCAGCAGAGTGACCATCACGACCCTGTGAGAAGGCTGGTGTGGCCTGGTCTGGAGTGAGGCTCCGTAGAGGCCTCTGGGCTTGGGAGCTGTATGGAGGCTCTGGGGTAGGGCCTGCTGTTAGCCACGAATCTGTTTCTCTCCAGAGTCCATGTATCTGTCACCTAAAGGGGTTCTTCCTGCCAGAGGTAACCGCCCGCTGCTTCTGGAGCCCCTTGCATGCCGGAGGCTGTGTGTGGCGCCGCCCCGGCCTGGCAGTCTTTGTGTTGGGTCAGGGCCTTTGTCTCTGGTGCTTCAGGTCTGGGTTCTTACGTCCATGTGCTGGGAGTCAGTAACCGCCCCTAACCGTGTCCGTCTTGGCTTGGACGTCCTGACACCATTGGTTGGAGCTGGTGGTGGCAGCTCTCCGTTTTTCTGCCTGAAGCTGTTCTTCATAGAAGTTCTTGCCACGAAGCTGCATGGTGTGGACCGAGCTGCCGCCTCCGAAGTCCCTTTGTCTCTGCTCATGCCCCACCCTCTTCCTCACACAGAACCGAAAACCTCCCTCATTGGCAAGAAGAAGCCAGCAGCAGCGAAGAAGGGGGTAGGTGGGGAGAGGCAGTATGGCAGGGTGGTTAGGGGCTGGGGTCAGACCCGGCCACTTTGGTAGATGACTGTGACTTTGGTAAAGGTGCACAGCTTCTCTGCAGCTCAGCTATGAAAGGGCTGTCAAGAGCGAGACTGTGTGCCTCGGTGCTTGGCTCATCCCGGGCCTGGCAGCATTGGGCCTCCGCTGGGGTTGTGTGGGCCGCCTCGTGCCTGCCTCCAGGCAGAGCCCCTCTTCTGCCTCTCTACCATGTGGATGGGCTCCTGTTTTTGTTTTTTTTTTTAATAAACACTTTAAGAAGGAGCCCTTTCCTTAGGGGTGTCCCCTCCATGCCAGGGAGGGGAGGAGGGGACAGAGGACTTTGTGGTTGGCAAAGCTCTCATCACATGATTCTCCTCCCAGCTGGGTGCCAAGAAGGGCCTAGGGGCCCAGAAGGTGAGCAGCCAGAGTTTCAGCGAGATTGAGCGGCAGGCCCAGGTGGCAGAGAAGCTCCGTGAGCAGCAGGTGGCTGATGCCAAGAAGCAGGCCGAGGAGTCCATGTGTGTGTCTGCCAGAGAGGCCCCAGCTTACGTGGGGTTGGGCGGGCAGGCAGGACAGGTCAGAATGTGTGCTGAACTCTGGCATGTTCGTTCCCTCGAAGGGTTGCCTCCATGCGTCTGGCCTACCAGGAGCTCCAGATTGACCGTAAGAAGGAGGAGAAGAAGCTACAGAACCTGGAAGGGAAGAAGCGAGAGCAGGCCGAGAGGTTGGGCATGGGACTGGTGTCCCGAAGGTGAGGCTCAGCTTTGGGGTGCAGCAGGGAAATGCCATTGTTCTCCCGGGAACCCCTGGAGGTTCTTCCTAGTATTCTCAGCTTAGTCTTCCTCTGAGGCTGAATAGATGGCCTTGCTTTTACTGTCTTCAAGCGCCTAGTATAGTGCTTGGCACGTAGTAGGTTTGTGCTCGCCAAGTATTTGTTGAACGAGTCAAAACACAGGATCAGGTGCTCTTTCGAACGTCCGAGAGACCAGGGTCGTGTTTCTTGATGAGGGCGATAACAGCTCTTAGGATGGCAGGACAGTTCTTTCTTTCTGAGGGTCTTCCCAGGAATCACAGGGCTTTGAGTATTCTGGCCCCTGTCCTCTAAAGGCCATTAGTGCTGACAGCTCCTGTAACACCTGGAAGTACTCCCAGACTCTCAGGTGCCCTGGTTGGGTGGTGCCCTTCCTGTGTCAGGACCACTGGATTTAGGTTGCTGTGGTTTTCTTAAACAAAAACAAGAGCTGCTCACCAGTTCTCTTAGGTGTTTTGTCTGCTTTACACTGAGAGTGTTTGGAGATTTCAGTAATACGAGATTTTTTTCTTAAAAATCGGCATATCTGGCAGGGCCAGAGTGAGAAACCCTGGCTCCAGTGAGCTTGTGCCAAGTGGCGGCTGCTCCTTTCCACAGGGTGTGAGCTTCACCAGTGGCTTTATTTACTTAAACACAACAGTCCTAGGTGGGAGGTACTCTTATCCCTTTTTACAAATGAGAAAATTGAGACTCAGAGCAGTTAAGCAATTTGCCTGAAGCCCAAAGTACTAGTAATTGGTCCAACTAGATTTTGAACCTAGAACTCTTTCATACTTAGCATTTGGAGCCATTATACTGTGCTCCTCAGGTGAAAGAGAAAGCTGGTGTCTCTGCTCCATCGCCCAGGCTGCAGCGAGGCGGATCCAGTCACTCCCTGTCAGTCCGTGCCCTGCTAGTGTGACCCACAGCTGATCAGGGAGACACAGTTTTACTCCAGATTGCGTCTCTTTCTCGTCCCTGTTTTGGTCTCAGGAGTTACTGGGTTAAAGGTTATACTTAATTTTTTTTATTTTTTGTGTGCAGTAGAATCTTATTTAAACCTAGCCTACCCTGTTTAAAACTCTGTAGCAAAATAGTCACTCCGTGGAGTTCTGCCAGCCAAAAGCTGTAGATCTTAATGAATTTATTTAAATGAAACTAGTCCTTAAACTGCCTCTGTGGAGTTGTCACACAGCAGGGAAGAGAGGTGTCACGAGTCGGTGCTGCCTGCCGAATTCACTGCCTCTTCCCCCTAGGAAACCACATGGCAGATTCAGGTCTTAGTGCGTAAGGCTGGACTCTCTACTTTGAAATGCTTTGTTCTCTAAAACAACAAAAAAAGGATGGGTTAATTAAGAACTCATCCTGTGATGCCATTAGACTCATTCCCCTGGTTCTGGGGCATTTTCCATCTTTTCGTTTGTGTCCCTGACGGTGAAGGATGTAGCTCATGGTATAGCAGGCGGAGGACAGAAAGCGCTCGTTTGGTGCATAGTATCACTGAGATTAGGCAGACGGTCATTGGTCAGGGAAACCCTATTTCGAGAAGACGAGCTGATACGTTGACGGGAGGTGCGCTCCAGTTCAGCACAGGCTCTAGCACTCCCTGCGGGGCCTCGCCCAGCCCCAGGCGCAGGGAGGGGAAGGCTCTGGGTGGTGCTCAGTGAGGGAGAAGCAGGTTTCTACTCGTGGCTGGGCGCCTTCTGTGCGGCGACACGGATGCCCACCCCTGCTCTCCTGCCCCGGCCCCACTTGTCTCTGCAGCTCTGTCTCGCACTCGGTGCTGTCTGAGATGCAGGTGATCGAGCAGGAAACCCCAGTGAGTGCCAAGTCCTCCCGCTCGCAGCTGGACTTATTTGACGACGTTGGCACCTTCGCCTCTGGGCCTCCAAAGTAAGGCTGTTGTTGAGGTGCAGACTTGGCTGCTGTGCTCCCCACTCAGGTTCTCTGAGCCCCTCTACTGTCTCCCTAGGTACAAGGACAACCCCTTCTCCTTGGGGGAGAGTTTCGGTTCCCGCTGGGATACGGACACTGCCTGGGGTATGGACAGGATGGAGGAGAAGGAGCCGGAAGTGACCGTTTCCAGCATCCGGCCCGTTTCAGAAAGGTGGAGGCCTGTTCCCTAGGACGCCCCGTGCTGGTGGCCGCGCTCTGCAGCTGCCCTGCCGGTGTGCTGGCCACTGCGCACGCGGCTCCCGAGCCCTTCAGGAGTGTCCAGTGTTAATGGAGGAACTGAGTTTTTAACTTGATTTAAATAAATTTGGATAGCCGCTAGTGGCTGCCAGACTGGAGAGTGCAGGAGCCAGGCCTGGGTTTGAGCAGTGCTCGTGTCTCAGGAGGCTGAACTAGCCTGCTGTGCTTGAGGTCCTTTTCTGCCAGGGGAGCCTGATTTTATGCTTCGGTTCCCGACCTCCCGATGATGATGTGTCTCTGGCCCTCATCTGGGAATTTTTAAAAAGTATATTCCATGTCGACCTGGGTAATGCTTAACTGATAAATATCTGAAAATAACCCATTAGTAAAATGGGGACATAACTAATAACTTCACAGGGCCGCCTTAGGGTTAAATGAAACTGACAACACAGCGAGCTCAGTGTGTGTGTGCCAGGGTCAGGCGGCAGTGACCTTACGCCTTTTCAGCCAGACTGAGGTGCTTTTGAGAGTAAAAGGGTGGTACTAATAATCACACCAAGAAAGGAGGTATATACCCAGGCAGCCTGAGAATTGGATCATCCTCGTGGTTTGGGGCAGAAGCCTTGGCCCCTCCAACCCGTTTCCATGCTGCCTAGCGAAGGGAACAGAGGTTCTCTGTGTCGTGGCCTCAGTGTGGAGAGAGGGCCTGGTCTAGAGCTGCAGTCAGGTGGGACTGTGGGGAGCGCTCCCGGGGGGGCCTCGGGTAGTCATAGGGTCGCAGCGCTCCAGGGACACTTCCCTGGAGGCAGTGGGAGAGTCAGAGCCATTGTCCCATATCCACCCCTCAGAGTCACCAACCGGAGGGAAGTGGAGAGCCGGAGCTCGGGCCTGGAGTCGAGTGAAGCACGTCAGAAATTTGCAGGAGCTAAAGCCATCTCCTCCGACATGTTCTTCGGGCGGGAGGTGGATACTGAGGTGAGGTGGTCCACCCTGAGCCTGGAGGCAGCAGGCAGAAGCGGACTGTCTGCCCTGCTGTTTGGGCTTTGGCACTTGGGTGGCTTGGCCCGCGAGAATCCTAGGGTCAGCGGTGCAGAGAGCTACAGACCTCACCTTTTCCTCGCCACAGTATGAAGCCAGGTCCCGGCTCCAGCAGCTCTCGGGCAGCAGCGCCATCAGCTCGTCAGACCTCTTCGGGGACGTGGATGGAGCTCATGGAGCAGGTGGGCCCGGGGCGGAGTAGGCCCCAGGAGGGCCTGCCAACCGAGCGGGAGGGCCCTGTGGGCTGGGAAGGGCTTCCTGCAGGCGCTGGGTCACCCCCTCCCTTCGCTTACAGGCAGCGTGTCCCTGGGGAATGTGCTGCCCACGGCTGACATCGCCCAGTTTAAGCAGGGCGTCAAGTCTGTGGCCGGGAAGATGGCCGTGCTGGCCAATGGCGTGATGAACTCTTTGCAGGTGAGTCTGGACCGCATGGCCTGGGGTGGGAGGAGACTGGAGGGTAGTGCTGAGAAGGCGGCTTTCTCCACCACGTCCAGACTCAGCCCCGGGGTGGCCCTCAGCCCAAGAGGGCGCCTCTTCTCTCCCTGGAGGACAGCTTCCTCCCTCTGAGCTGGGCCCAGGGCTGGGCCTCTCCCTGAGATGGTGTCGTGTCTACACTGATCTCCCCCACACTGCTCCTCTGTGCTGTCTCTCCTCCCTCTCCAGCTTCTGTGAGATCAGGCAGGGTGGGCCCCTGGGGGTCTGACCACACCCCGTTCCTGGGCCACAGTAAATAGGAGACAGTCTCTGCACGGGTGAGATGGGCGCTTGATTCCCTCACTCACCCCTCCCCACAGCCCCCCAGCCCTTGGGGTGTGTTGGGGAAGGGTGTGCTCGCTGGGAAGCTGCTGCAGGTCAGAGACTCTGACTTGGGTTTTTTTTTTCATCATCCCCAGGATCGCTACGGTTCCTACTGACCCAGGCTCCGTGTCTCAGACTTTGGGTGGTGGCAGTAGCAGAAACCTCACGATTCCTCGGCCTGGGATGCTTGCCTTGTGGAAGCTAGGGAGGCGTTGTTACTTTATGCCTGTGGTGTGAGTGGGGTGGCCTGCGAGGAGCTCCGGTGAGGGAGGGGCAGTGCCGGCCCCTGACCTCTGCCTGGAGATTGGGCCCTTTGTTCCCCTTCCCATACACACTGACCTCTGCCTGGAGATCGGGCCCTTCGTTCCCCTCCCCACACACCCCACCCTGTGTGCTCCGTGCTTCTGGTCCTGCCCCCCACGCTGCTGCTCACTTGGCCTGCCACCCTGGGGGTGAGGGGAGGGCATTCCCTCAGGATGGCTTATTCTGGGTTCAGGCCTTCCCCGAGGAGGGAGAGTAAAAAGTGGAAGGCTGTTTTGCCGGCTCTAGGATCCTTCCAGGTGGTCCCGGGGGTTGGCTCCCGGCTCTGGAAGCGGCAGGAGGCCTGGAGAGTTCTGCTGTAGATCAGCCTCCAGGGTGGGAGGCTGTGGATGTGCTGCTGCTCCTGTGGTCTCTTCCGGCACCAGGAGAGGGCAGGGGAGGGGAAGGACCCTCTGTCTGAGACTTGAGAAGGGCTAGAAGCTTGATCCGGTACCTAAAGCTTCCATTTGGGATCAGACTAGAGGCCTGAGTGATCTTCTCCTGTCTCGCTGACCCTTTCTACAGCGGTTGCTCGGAGGACTTCTCCTCCCGGGTGTGTGGGAGTCCTCCCGGGTGTGAGGGAGTCCTCCTCCTGGGTGTGAGGGAGTCCTCCTCCCGGGTGTGAGGGAGTCCTCCCATGCCATCTGTGGTGGACCGCGGTCCCTCGGAAACTCTGCCCCTTCTTCCCTTGCTTGGTGGCCATGGTGTCTGCTCTGCCCGGGGCTCTGCTCTGGATGCCGTGAACGTAGTGCTGGCCGAGGAGGCAGAGGATGCGTGGGATGGAAGCAGGCTCCTGGGCTCGGCTTTTCTCCTCTGCACCATCTTGGCCTCAGGACCCTGGGCAGCACCCCCCACGGAGAGCTCGTGGCACCTGCGGGGCGGCAGGTCTTGGCCCTGGGCCACACACTGTGCCATCCTTGGTGCCACCTGCCCCTGCTGCTGGCAGCCCGGGTCCCCCCACCGTGACGGGGGCTGGGCTCCCAAGCGCTGCAGACCGCTGTTCCCAGCACCCCTCCCCAAAGGGACGTGACTTTCTTTCTGGACTGTATTGAAACAAAGTGGTGTCGAATAAAGCCCCGACGGGGCCCTGGGTCTCTGCTGGTCTGAGTGGAGGAGTGTCCTCTCGGGATCCTGCCTCCCTGCCCCATGCAGGCCCCTGGCCTCACTCTCTGGGCTCCCACTGATACAGGCAGGGCGTTGGTGCCGAAGCGGGGGGCACTGTCTGCAGGGCCTCCAGCTTGTCTCTCCTCTGATAGCCAAAGGCCCCTGGCTCCTTGGCCCTGTGCTGCCGCGAGCTCCGGTGCGGCCTCCACCTCAGCACCCTGTTGCACGCGGGGGAAAGAGGTGGCGTTAGTTGGTCCTTCGTGGCACCCTGAGAGCTGTGCGCGGGCGGGCAGCCTCTGCAGCCCTGCCACTGGCCCAGCAGTAGGCTTGGCTGGGGGCGGGTGTCTCGGGTGGGTGGGGGAGAGAGCGAGAGTGTGTGTCAGTGTGTGTGTGTGTGTCAGTGTGTGTGTCAGTGTGTGTGTGTGTGTGTGTGTGTCTGTGTCTCTGTCTCGGGCATTAGGAAAAAAAACCTGAATGGAGCCCTAGGCAGGTGTGTGCATGTGTGCGTGTGAACCCGTGGCCTGGCAGCTCCCCCGGCTGGGACTCCTGGAACAGCTCTGTGCCACCGTCGGCCGACAGTTGTAAGCCACTGGTCTGGGAGGTGGGCGATGAGAACGGATGGGTGGAGGCAGCCACAGGGCTCTAAGGCAGCTATGTCCTAAGTGCGGAGTCATCAGAAGTTTTGGAATCCTCGGGAGGTGCTCATAAAGAGATTTCTCTGCCCTGCCCCCGGGCTGGAGGGGTGTGGTCGTGGGCCGGAGGGGTGTGGTCGTGGGCCTTGTACACAAGCCCCCCGGGGTGACTGAGGCAGCCAGGGGCTTTGAGTGGCTCCCAGTCAGCTGGAGGGTGCAGATCCCTAAGCGCTCACCATGTGGTCTGGAACTGCTGGGCCCTGGCCTGGCAGAGCTGTGGGAGCCAGTCCTGTAACTCTCCAGGGGGTGTGGGTCTGGGCAGGGATGAGCCAAGAAAAATGTGGGTGTCTGGCAGCTGCAGAGAAGGAAGCCTGATCTCCTTGGGTCCTGGGGTGGTTTTATTTCCTGGAAGTTGCAGACCACCCGTCTTACTGTCCAGCTTTGGCTGGAAGCTGGTGCTCCTCCGCCTGTCTTGTTCACAGCTGCATCCCTACTGGCCTAACCCTGAGCAGGTGCTTAGAAAATGTTTAATGAATTTGTGATGGCAACCCCTTGTGGCCAGTCTCTCAAGTTATAGGCACCTGACCTTGAACCATCTGAGCTTGTTCCTGAAAGCTCTGTCCAGCTGTGGCCACCTTTCCCATGAAAGGCAGAGCTCATGTGCAGCTGGTGAGTCCCTCTTTGCTCATGATCTGAGGCAGGTCTCCAGGTCAAGTGGTCCTGTGTCCCCCAACTTCCCAGTCCTGCCAGAAAAAGCTGGAACTTGGCACCAAATTCTCAAACACCCCTTCCCTTCACCCCTGTCTCATGGCTTTAGACTCACCACTTACCAGACACAAGGGACTTTATTTGTTTCACATATTTAACTATTAGACACAGAGGAGACTTGAAGCGGTTTCTGAAATTTCTTTTTGCCCACCCTCCATCTTATGGCTAGTGGCTAGTCCTCCAGAAGAAGGCTACCATGGCTGTATCCTAATACCCGCATCACTGGGTGTCACCCTTGACCATGCAAGGCACTGCATGGTTCTGGGATTGCTGTGAGGAGATGGGGATGGTCAGCAAAAGGGTAAAACCCAGTCACCCTTCCTGTGGCCTCAGCTCAGTCCACCGTCAGCTTGGGGCCTGGTGAAAGGCAGGCTGACGGGAGAAAGTCGGCTGTTAACTTTCTAGGGTCACTGTAGCTTGGCTGCTCATCAGCACCTCTCTGGCGGGTCTCTGGGCTAGGGTTGTCACTTGGCCTTCTCACCAGTGGAGGGCAGCTTGGCACAGGGAGTGGGAGGAGAGATGCCTGGGGTTCTGGGGGTGGGGAGGTGAGCGGGTGGGGAGCTGGGAACTGGACCCAGGGCTGGGTTCTGTGCTGTAGACAGGACCCTTCAGATTCGTCAAGTCTCGGACTCATCTGTCTCTTCAGTGGAGCCATCGCTCTCTCCATCCACTTTGCGAGCATGATGGAGGGGTCTCCAGGGGGAGCCAACCCGGGGAGGGGTCCGGGGAGGCAGGTAGCTGGCCTCTGGACTGGCAGTGACCGAGGTGACCAGGCCTGGGATCTGTGCCAGCCTGAAGAAGGGGAGATGCCCAGAGGGAGTGAGGTGCCTCTTGTCCAGAGACCAGGACCCCTTCACTCACTCTCGCGTGTGAGACCACGGGCTTCTGCCTCAGGCTTCTGCCAGCCCCCCAACCCTTCCCTGACAGACGGACAAGTGATGTGTGGCCCATGTCGGGCTCTGATCTGACTGAGGTCTCGTGCCCACAAGGGGGCAGCATCTTCCCACCCAACACTTACAGCCGCTCCAGTTCCTCGTCCATGGCTGGGTCGTGCATCAGGTCCCCTTTGTCGGGTAAGGCTCCTAGGGAATAATTGGGGGCACAGAACTTAACCTGAGGGTCCTCCACCCAGGCTTCAGCCAGACATCCCCCTGTAGTGGCTGCCTCTGTGCCCCTCCTCGTCATGTCTGCCTACATTGTTGACCCTGGGAGAGCTGATCTAGATTCAGGGAACAGAGGTTTAAGAGATCTTCTCTGGGGGCAGTAAGCCCTAGGTGCTGCTGGAGAAATTTAGTGAACCCCCTTCCTACCTTCCCCGATCATAACTACGAGACAGCCCCAAAACTCAAGGTCACTGCACAAAGAGAATGATCTCCTTCCAAGACTAGATGGGATGTTGTGAGGTGGTGCTAGTGGTAAAGAACCCGCCTGCCAGTGCAGGAGACGAGACAGACACGGGTTCCATCTCTGGGTTAGCAAGATCCCCTGGAGAAGGAAATGGTAACCCACTCCAGTGTTCTTGCCTGGAGAATCCCTTGAACTGAGGAGCCTGGTGAGCTACAGTCCATGGGGCCGCAGATAGTCAGACATGGCTGAAGGGACTTAGCACTCATGCATGAGCTGGTGCTGAGGGTTTAGTCCTTTCCTGGGGCTCCAGGTACTGTGCTGAGAAGGAGCCAGAGACACAGGACAGGGCCAAGGCCCCAAAGGCCAGAAGTTACCTAGTTTTGTGCCTCTAGATCAGGGGGATCCCACTTTGGGGACAGAATGGTCAAACATGCTGTCTCAGCTCCTCCCGGGAGGGTCCCAGGGCGAGAAGGGAAGGCGGGGTCAGGATGAGACTCAGCTCTCCTCCCTTGGCCACGAGCCGCCAGGAGGGGCGCTATCCCTTCTCTGACAGATCACTGCAGGTTTCCTCGGCTACAAACCCAGGGCAGTCATTCTCGGGATATCGGGAAAGGTGACAGGAGGGGTCCAGGGTGCTCCCTGGGGCTGTTAACAGTGGGAGTGAAGGTAGAGCTGGAGTCTGCAGATAGATTCTTACCAGCAAACGAGAAAAGAGCCGCACTCCTGGCCAGAAGCTAGTGAACAGCGCTGGTCCCCAGAAATCCTCAATCTTAAAATTGTCCATCTGGCTCTACGGTTCCTGACCTTTTTAGATGATGCTTCCTGGCCCCTTTAGTGTTAGTGGTGATCACGCTGTGTTTGATGGAGCCCTCGTGTGCGTGTGTGTGTGTGTGTTGCCTTGAGGACTAAGGGAACAGGACAGCCTCCCTCCACAGCTGGCTGCACCTGGGGTAGCTCAAGTCTCTCTTTCAAACACGGGAGACGCAGGTGAGGACAGAGACCCTGTGCTTCTTTCCGTCTCCCACTGGCCCAGCACTGCAGGGGATGTGAGCGGCATTGCTGGTCGGGTAACTAAGGTCCACGTTCCACAACTACTGAAGGCCACTTGCCCTAGAGCTGGCATGCCACAGCAGGAGAAGCCACCGCAAAGGGAAGCCCGTGTGCCGAAACTAGAGAAGAGCCCCGGCTTCCCAAGTAGAGAAAGACTGCACACAGCGACAAAGACCCAGTATAGCCAAAAAATAAACAGTTTAAAAAAACAGCGGGCGGATGTGCTCTTTCTTGTTTAAAAAATAGGAAGAACCCTCTCAAGCTCTGTGGGTGGTGATGTCAGCCTGGTGGCCCCTCCCCGGGAGGGCAGCACATGCGGGAGGGGGCGGGAGAAGGCGGACCAGTGAGGATGAAACGATGGACAGGAAAAACTGGGGCGGAGCCGGCCTCCATCCACCACCGCCCTTTTTTTCCCCACTCCCTTTCAGACTAGTAAGAATTTGTTTTTTTCCAGATGGGAAAAAAAGGTCTCCCAAGACACACCTTTGCCCTGCTTACAAATAGGGTTCAGGTCTCTTTGAAATATAAGCTCCGGAGCCACTTATTAAATAGCCTGTGTCTGCCCAGCCTGCAGGCCAGTGCCCACAGCAGAGCCGGGGACCCTATGGGGTGGGGGGTGCTGAGCATGCCTCTGCCCTGGGGAGGCTGCTTCATGTCGGGGCAGGACCCAGGTCGGGGAGGCCATCTGTGAGCACGGGAGTGGGAGAGGCCTCAGAGTCCAACCCTGAGAAGTCAAGGCAGACCTGGCAAATCTGCGTCCCCTGTGGGAACTCTGTCCACCAATACTCTGGCTCCTACGTGGCCTGCTGTCAGGGCGGAGGTGGCCGGCTCCGGCTTACCTAGGGCTTGGTTGATCCCGTGATGCTTTGAGAGGGCCACGAGGAAGCCGTAGAAGGTCAGTCTCTGAACGTTGCTGAGGACCTCTTTGACCAGCGCCGGGGGTGGGCAGCTAGAGGGGACAACACAGATTCAAACACTAGTTAAGTCTGACGCCATCTTCTCATCCAGACCTTCAGGCTTAGGAGGTTGTGTTCTGCCGCTAAGTCGGGTCCAACTCTTTGGGACCCCGTGGACTGTAGCCCGCCAGGCTCCTCTGTCCATGGGATTCTTCAAGCAGGAATACTGGAGTGGGTTGCCATTTCCTTCTCCAGGGGATCTTCCCGACCTGGGGATCAAACCTGCATCTTTTGCGTCTCCTGCCTTGGCAGGCAGATTCTTTACCACTAGTACCACCTGGGAAGCCCTTAGGAGGGTGAAAACCAAGGAACCTGCCTGCCCTGGGAACCCTAAGGCCCTGGGGAGCCTGGCAGAACTCTTGGAGCAAGGCCTTGACTGTGGACAGAAAGGCTGGCATGTTCACCAATTGGTGCTTCACTGGCAGGGGTGGGGGATGGGGAAAGGGCGCTGGGCGATGCCTCCTCTCGGAGGAGACACAAGCTGGCTGCTCTGTCCCCAAGGGGACTTTGTGCTACACAGGACAGCTACCCTCTTTTTCTGGAGGGTGAATTCTGCGCACGGTGGGTATTTTTCTCCTTCTCTCTGAAAAGTCAAGACCAATCTATCTCCTGGCAAGAAGGGGCCCAAGCTGGTCATTAACAGCTGGTCTTGCCCAAATGGAAGCAATCTGGCCCCCGTGAGCCACCTGGGAAGCCTGTCAATCATCAGCCTGGACTGATGGGGGGCAAATGGCGGCTGATTCACATTCAATATGATGACCATCAAGGGCCTCGGAACCCTGGGCTGTCAGAAGAGCCTGCTGGGGGTCCGAGCCGGTGCCCGCGCCCGCGGCCCCGGGGGCTGGGGCGGGTTCTCACCTGTACTTGTGCCGGTCACACAGGTTCTCCAGGCACTGGTAGAACAGCGAGGCCTCCACGCCCTCTGGTGTGCCCGCCTCGCCCGTGGAAGGCCGGTGGCGGTGCTGCCCACTGGATGACGTGGGCACGATCACCGTGTTGGGGTTCTTGCCCGACAGCAGGTCCTGATAGATGGCGGCCACGCTCTCCAGGAACTCTGCGTACAGGGTGGAGGGGCGCGGGTCAGGTGGGAGGGCACCCTGGATCCCCTCACCACGCGCCCCTTCTCTCTCCAGGTCAGCTCATCTCCCAGCAAGTCCTCAATGCACAGCATCCAGGGAGCAGGGGCCCTCATGGCCCACGCTCAGGAGAGATGACACGTGTCTCAGCGCGAACGTCCCCTCCTCTGGCAGTTCTTCCTAGACCAGGTGAGACCCCGTGACATACTTTCAGGCAACCCGGACTCCTCTGGGCGCTTATCCAGTGAGGGCATCTGTGTGTGACTGGTTCGCTTTGTCTCCTTGCTCGGATGGCAGATCTTGTCCCCAGGCCTGAATCGTGCCGTGTCCACCTTCCCCACCCCCAGCACCCAGCAGAGTGCCTGGTGCATAGAAAATCCAATAAATACTTTTGAAAAACGTAAAAGGTGAACAGGCACACATTCCTGCTGGCAAACCTCTCTTGTGAGGCCACCTGCCTCTGTGACTAAGGGAAGCAGGTTGGAGATACCCATGCAGGAAAGCTTACGAACTGCTGATTTATTAAACAGCTGAACTAGTTTTCAGGTGTTAGTCCCCGAGCCCTCGTCAGTGAGCCAGGACTTACGGCCCACCTCCCCACGGCTGCCCTTTCTGGGGGGCGCTCTGAGGAGAGAGCCCAGACACATGGTGAGGGGAACAGGGTCTCCACACACGGCTGCTCCTTCTCCAGGGCCCAAGAGCTTCAGAGAAATGGGAAATGGACGCCCGGAGCTGCTGAGAGCAGGAGGCGAGACCCCAGACTGCGGCCCCTGCCTGACCGGGCCCTGGGGCCGCCCTCAAGAGGACACGAAGCGGCACCTGAGTGAGGCTGCGGCCGGCCAGGGCCAGCCGCTGGCGGAAGGCCACGGGCAGGCTCCAAGGACAGCCAGCCCTGTTTACTGGAAGAGCCTGTTTGAAACAAGTTTGCTGATGGACACAGTCAGCAGTTTCAGGGCCCAGCATTCCATCGGACGCTGCCATGTGTGAGCCGGTGTGTGCTGGCATCCAGTCAGCCATCTTTATTCCACCTGGGATTTCGGGGTGCAGCTGGTGCTTGCTGGGCAGCAGGGGGGCGAGGGGGAAGTGTGAGAGAGGACTGGCGTGTGCTGATGAGCTGTGTGCTCACACGGCTGCTTCGGGCCCAGGAAGAGACCTCCGACCCCGCTGACGCGGCACGGGCCCTCTGGTCCGCCCGGCAGCCCGGCGCGTTGGCAGCTCCCCTCTGTCCGCTTCTCCCTTAAAAGGGCCACCTGCCCCTCAGGGCTGCGGTGAGGACGAAGGTGCCTAGCGCTGGGCCCGGCCCGCAGCACGTCTTCGCTAACGGGAAACGCCGCGGGGACCGCCCCGCAGCAGCGTGTGCCGGTGTGGTGTGACCGTGGCTGTCACTTAAACTGATGTGTGTCCCCCCGCTGGCGGGAAGCACCGTGGCTTTCCGTGTCGTGAGGAGGCTGAGTGGGTCGGCCCTGCGGGCCGAGTCTTGTGACCACCAGCGAGAACGGCACATCCTGCGGGGAAGCCCGCCATGAAGGGAGGCGGCGCAGAAAGTGCGGGCCAGAGACGCAGGCGGAGGGGCCACAGGGCGGGACGGGAGTCGGGGACTGTAGTCCCACAGGAGCCGCGGGGGCCCGGAAGACTCTCACCTGAGTAGTAAAACTGGATCTGGAAGGCAAAAAGGAAATCTGAGAAAGACATCAAGCAGTCCATGGCATCGTCCATGAGCACAATCCTGAGGGGCAGAGAGAAAGAGAATATGAGAGAGAGTGGGTGCGTGTGTGCGCGTGCGTGCGTGTGATGGAGGGGTGTTGGAGTCAGCCGTTCTTGGGGCTCCAGTCCCCCTTGGGACAGCAAGGAGAGATGGCTCCCCCAGACAAGCTCCTCCCTGTCACTGCACTTCTCTGTTAACTGGGCTATGCCACCAAACTGAACTGGTGTGGGGGGTCAGGCTCCCACTTCAGTCTCTGTGGCACCAGCAAGTGGATGGAACATGGGCTGGCGGGGGGCGGGGGTGGCAAGGAGGGGGTGCAATTGTAATGCAGCCAAGATTTCTTTTCATATCCTTCAGCGGTAAATCCTTTCATCCTGCGGCAAGGACCATTTAGTTCAGAATAAATACAGCTGATCGGCAAAGGCAAAAAGAACAGCCAAGAGCTTTAAAGAGTCTTGGCAAGTGGCCCCGAGATTTAATAGGCGACCGAGGGCCAGACAGGCCATAGGCACCTCTATCCTGGGGCATGGGCGGCACAGAGGGCCGGGGATACATCCTGGGGCCTGCCCTTGAGGGGGTCCAGTGACGCCAGGCGGCCGCTGCTCCTCCACGCTGTCCATGCGCACAGGGTGGCCCCCTCCCCGCTTCTCGCAGGAAGAATATCCCGTGACCACTAGAGGGAGCGGACCAAAGCCCCCTTCATACTCTGCTCAGGCCCTAGCTGGAGAGAGGACAGGAAGAGATGGAAATGAGCACTTGCCGGGCTCCATCCTTATGCCAAACTCATCTACTGACGGGCAGCTGGGCTTCCAATCTGTTTCTTTTCTCTTTTTTTCCAGCCATGAGACATGTGGGAATCTTAGTTCCCTGACCAGGGATCGAACCTGTGCCCTCCTGTACTGGACGTGCAAAGTCCTAACCACCAGACCGTCAGGGAGTTCCTACCTCCCTGCCCAATCTGTTTCTGACTGGGCCCTATCTTTCCTTAAACAAACAAACAAAAAACCCCAAGAAACCAACTTATTTTGCTCCTTCATGGGTTTTTCGAATTCTCTCTCCACCTCACTGGGTCAGAGTCCCCAGACTGGCAACTGGATCAGCTCCAGAGACTGCAGGCATTTTTTGCCTCTGGGGAAGGGGTTTTAGAGAGACTATGATGTGGACAGTGCCCCTGGGAGTGTGCAAGGCCTGGCTTCAGGTCTCCCCGAAGAGAGAGATGGTTCCTACATCTAGTCTCCAGGTGTAATAACGATAACAATAGAAATAGGCAGGATTTACTGAGTCCTTACTTCATGGCAGGCACCGTACAAGGTATTTGGATGGACCTGTGGTGGTTTAGTCGCTAAGTCATATTTGACTCTTTGAGACCCCATGGACAGTAGCCCTCCAGGCTCCTCTATCCATGGGATTCTCCAGGCAAGAATACTGGAGTGGGTTGCCATTTCCTTCTCCAAGGGATCGTCCCAAACCAGGAATCAAACTGGGTCTCCTGCATTGCAGGCAGATTCTTTACCAACTGAGCTACGAGGGAAGCCCTGAGTTACAAGGTATTTAACTTATGTTAATTAAATTTTGAGAGTCCCTTGAACAGCAGGGAGATCAAACCAGTCATCTCTAAAGGAAATCAACCCTGAATATTCATTGGAAGGACTGATGCTGAAGCTACAGTCCTTTGGCCACCTGATGCAAAGAGCTGACTCATTGGAAAAGACCCAGATGCTGGGAAAGATTGAAGGCGGGAGGAGAAGGGGGCGACAGAGGATGAGATGGTTGGATGGCATTATTGACTCAATGGACATGGGTTTGGGTGGATTCCAGGAGTTGGTGATGGACAGGGAGGCCTGGTGTTCTACAGTCTATGCAGTCATAAAGAGTTGGACATGACTGAACGACTGAACGATTACAACAATTAAATTTTACCCACAACAATCCTATGAGACAGGTGTTGTGATTATTCCATTTTACAGGTGAAGAGACTAAGTCTCAGAGAAGTCAGCTTAATAAGGTTGTACAGCTGGTAAATTTACTACATTACTCACATGTCATGGGCTTGCTTCCTACTAGGTCTCACCACCTCTTTTAAAATAAAGATACAGGATATAAACGGAGGAGCCTGGCAGGCTACAGTCCATGGGGTCATAGAGTTGGACACAGACTGAGCAACTTCACTTTCTTTCTTTCACAGGATACAAACACCTGCATTTTATTTCTTAGTTTATTATCTGCCTAACTTATCTTTTTTTCTTCTCACCTATACCTTAGGGCCTTAATTGTTTCTCATGTACCTCTTGGGGAAGAAAAAAGCTGCCTCCTCTACCAGAAGACCCTGATGTTGGGAAAGATTGAAGGCGGGAGGAGAAGGGGATGACCGAGGATGAGATGGTTGGATGGCATCACCAACTCAATGAACATGAGTTTGAGTAAATTCCGGGAGTTGGTGGTGGACAGGGAGGCCTGGCATGCTGCAGTCCATAGGGTCACAAAGAGTTGGACACGACTGAGTGACTGAACTGAACTGAACTTCCAGAATTCAACATTAAAATTACCTCTAGGAAAAAAAAAAAAAAATTCAAGGCCAGAGTGGGAACAAGCAATGCTGCTAAAGGCCACAAGAGGGCGCCCTAGTCTTTCTGGCAGAGGCTCCTGGGACGAAGAGCTGAGACTTAGGCCTAGTTAGCTGTTGTTTGGTCACCCAGTCGAGTCTGACTCTTTACGACCCCATGGACTGCAGCAGGCCAGGCCTCGCTGTCCCTCGCCATTTCCTGGAGTTTGCCCAAGTTCATGTCCATTGCGTCGGTAATGCCAAGTATTTACCTCTTTTCTTATAACCTGAGCAGAATGGGCAGGCAAAAGGGATGAGAGAGGGCACAAAGCCCAGACTTTAATATCTGGATGGGGACAGAGGGGCGAGAGAGGTAGACAGAGGGTGGGGAGAGGGGGCTGGGGTAGCAGAGGCACCCCAAACTGCAGAGGGAGAGTGCATTTTTCCAGAGTCCCAGGGAGAACCTCAATGTCCTCCCTTCCCCGGCCCACAGTGGAGGGACAGGCCCCCCGAGGAGAGAAGGCAGTGCCGGCTCCTTCCTGCCCCAATTCCCGGGACAGCCAAGAACCAGAATGGCTTGAAGTTAATTGCTAGGGAAGAGTGCTGGGCTGAGAACATCCCCAAGCAGGAAACCACGAAGGGGAACCAAAGCCTTTGAAGATGTTACTTGGCTCCTCTTGTTTATCATCAACCTGGGACCTGGTGCTCCTGTTTATAGCAGTTACCTCCCTTTACTATTTCTCTCTCTCTCTCTCTCTCTCTCTTCTTGGCCATGCTACGGGCATGCAGAACTTCCCCAACCGGGGATCGAACCCGTGCCCTCCACAGTGGAAGCTCAGAATCTTAACCCCTGGACCATCAGAGAAGTCTGACTATTTCTCTCTTCACCTATTTATTTACTTATTTTATACAGACGGTCCCCAACAGGTCATCACACCGATGATGGTGTGAAAGCAAGAAGAACTTTGAATTTTTGACTTTGAATTTTGACCTTTCCCTGGCCTAGCAATGCAAGGTACGTACTCTCCTGTGATGCTGGGCAGGGGCAGCTCCTAGTCGGCTGTGCAGTCACAAGGGTGGGACATGGACAACCATTCTATTTTCATTTTGAGTACTGTGTTCAGTCAATTACATGTGAGATTCAACACTTTATGAAAAAACAGGCTTTGGGTTAGATGATGTTGTCCAACTGTGGGCTGAGGACACAGCTGAGGTAGGGCTGGGCTAAGATATGATCTCTGGTAGGTCGGGTGTAGTCAGTGCATTTTTGACTTGATATTTTTAACTTACAGTAGATTTTATCAGGACATAACCCCCTTGCAAGTCAAGGAAGAGCTGTATTGCAATGTAACTCCAATACCATAGGACTTACCCTTTCATAATGCACAGGGTGGTGCGTTCACAAAGCTGCACAGTCACCAGCCCCATCTAATTCCAGAAGCGGTCATTCTTGCTGAACAGCCTGCTCCCGGCCACGCCAGGGCTGCCAGGCCAACTGCCGTAAGCATCTCCCCTTCTCAGCCACAGCCAGGACTGTCAGCTGCAGAGGGCCCGCCCTTCCAGCCCCAGAGCTGGCCACCGCTGTCAGCAGCCAGGCTTGACTGTGACGCCAGCTCCCTCTTTTGAGGTGGGCAGCTGGGGAAGAGAGAGGGCACAGGCCTCGGAGGTGTCAGGGTGAAGCAGGGCAAGCCCGGCGTGCACTCTGCTTTGACCCCTGCTTCTCGGGGGGCTGACGCGTGGATGGGGCTAGTTGAGGAGGCAGGCGGTACAGGGGCTTTCTCTCTGGGGACAGGTAGCTGGATCCCTGGCAGCACGTGCACGTAGGACTGAAGTGTTTTCCTGACTGCAAGCAGTGGGCCTGGCTGCCAGAGAAGCCAGTTGGGTCTCAGCTGTCACTGACAGCTATGCTCCTCTGCTCAGCCAGAAGCCTGGGAGTCCTCCCGACATCCAGGAAATGCCCTCTCTTGCCCGCCACATATCAACCAATCACCTGGTCCAATCAGTCCTGTTCCAGACATTTCTCTAGAATCTGTCTACTCTTTTCCATTTCCAAGGCCCCCACTGATGCCCACGTCCACCTCCTCTTCCAGGACAACGGGACGACCTTCTACCTGGTTTCCGGTAACACTTTTGCCTCCTTCTAATTGGGTAACCATACTGTGGTCAGAAAGAGTTTTGTTTTTTTTTTTTAATTAAATTTATTTATTTTTAAATGAAGGATAATGGCTTTACAATATTGTGTTGGTTTCTGCCAAACATCAACATGAATCAGCCATAAGTTCAGTTCAGCCACTCAGTTGTGTCTGACACTTTGCGACACCATGGACTGCAGCACACCAGGCTTCCCTGTCCATCACCAACTCCTGGAGCTTACTCAAATTCATGTCCAGCGCGACGGTGATGCCATCCAACCACCTCATCCTCTGTTGTCCCCTTCTCCTCCCGACTTCAACCTTTTCCAGCATCAGAGTCTTTTCCAATGAGTCAGTTCTTCACATCAGGTGGTCAAAGTATTGGAGTTTCAGCTTCAGCATCAGTCCTTCCAATGGATATTCGGGACTGATTTCCTTTAGGATGGACTGGTCGGATCTCCTTGCAGTCCAAGGGACTCTCAAGAGTCTTCTTCAACACCACAGTTAGGTTTACCTATGTTCTCTCCTTCTTGAACTTTCCTCCTACCTCCTTCCCCATCCCACCCCTCTAGGTTGTCATAGAGCCCGGGTTTGAGTTTCCTGAATCATACAGCAAATTCCCATTGGCTATTGGGCTTCCCTTGTGGCTCAGCTGGTAAAGAATCCGCCTGTAATGCGGGAGACCTGGGTTTGATCCCTGGGTTGGGAAGATCCCCTGGAGAAGGGAAAGGCTACTCACTCCAGTATTCTGGCCTGGAGAACTCCATGGATCATATAGTCCACGGGGTCGCAAAGAGTCGGACATGGGTGAGCGCCTTTCACTTTCACTTTTCATCTGTTTTACATATGGTAGTATATATGCTTCCATGCTACTCTCTCCATTCATCTCACCCTCTCCTTCCTCCCAGAAAGACCTTTTTAAAAATGCGAATTTGACTGTTTTACAACTCTGTTCTAAACCCTTTACGGGCTTCCCCTTGTCCTTAGAGCAACGTCTCCCATCCTTATCCTGGCATATGAGCCTGTATGCCCTGCCCTTGGCTCCCGCTCACCTTTCTGGACTCATAGGAGGCCCCAGTCAGTCCCCCATGATGCTCCAGCGTGGGGGGGGGGCACACAGTAGGCCCTCAGCCAGTATTAGTTGAATGAGAGGGAAAGTGTGAACGCATAACTAACAGAGGTGTGGTACCCTTTTCTTTTCTCCTGGCAAGGTAACATCTGGGCACTACGTTCGGCTCTGGGCGGTTTATTTAAGAGGGATGAGCTAGAGTCACAGAACAGGGGGTCGGCGAGGCAGAGTCTGCAAACCAGGATGTCAGGCTAACAACTGCCTTTAGATCCTTTAGTGGGAAGAGAGGATGAAGGGTAAGTGGCGCTGGGCCGTGGCTCTTGAAGGGCTGCCTCTGAGGGAGACGTCACAGGGTTCTGGGAGACTGGAAGATGCCCAGCTCTGGGATTATGGCTGCTTTGTGAGCAAGTGAGTTGCCTGCTGCTGGAGATATTCAAGCGGAATACTTCCCCAAAGTCTGAGTGGACTTCTACCTCTGACAGAAGGGCATCCCAAGGGCAGAGAGAACTAACAGCTTCTGGTAACTCTGATTCTCACTGGGGAGAAGTTTGCTATTGAAAAACCTCACAAAAAGGTGCTTTTAGAAACATCGAATGCCACACCATCCATCTCCAGGCTAGCGCTCTGACCCGTAAGTCCTGGGCATCTGGCACCGGGATCTCACAACTGTGGG
The DNA here is from genome assembly GCF_055505025.1 of Bos grunniens. NCBI lineage: Eukaryota > Metazoa > Chordata > Mammalia > Artiodactyla > Bovidae > Bos > Bos grunniens. The sequence continues at coordinate 77,620,681 of NC_141179.1, read as the reverse complement.
GAGAGGCAGGCAGGAGGCTGCAGCTTTGTCTCTGCCTGTGGTGACTGTGATGACCCCAGGCTGTAGGCCCATCACCCCACTGACAGCGGCTCCACCCTGAACCGAACCTGGCCCCACCCCCTTGAGGGTCAGGAGGAGGAGTTTCCTGGGCTCGACACCCCTTCCTGCCAGCGGCCTGCTGCTAACGTGCCAGCTGCTCCTGACACCTGGAGGAGAGGGGCCGGCTCTGGCTTTGAAGGGGAGCCAGCAGGGAGCGGCTGCCAGCGAGAGTCTGTACAGATCCACTGGGTCGGGGAGGGACCCTGGCAGGCTGGGCCTCGGGGCTGGAGAGAGGGGGCTCTGGGGGAGAAGGAGAGGCTGGCTCTGAGCAGAAACATGTGGAGGGTGGAGTCCAGGGCAGAGGCTGGAATGGAGAAAGAAAAGAGCGCTTGGCAGGGTCTGAGCCCGTCCCGAGGGGGCTGGCTGTTCTCGCCCTCCCATGCTGACTTCCAACAGCTGGGATGGGCTGGCTGGTTGGACGTTAGGTGGGTGCCAACGAAACAACAGTTTTCAGCCTGAATCTGCGACTTGCCAACTTCCTATTCCCCCTTAAAGGTCAGCATCCCTGGGATGAGTGGCAGAAGGCGTGTTTTGTTTTGTTTTGTTTGCAGTTCAGCGGGATCCAATCCCACCAGCTCTAGAACTCCCTGCCCAAGCTTCCTTTTCTCGGCAAGTCACGTTTTTCTCTCGGAGCTTTAGTTTCCTCATCTGCAGAAAGGAGATAATTCTAGTTCCCAATTTACAGGATTCTGGTGAAGATTCAATATGGTGATACGCTGCGTCTATTCTACTGTTATATATTACTGGTATACATAGTAATCACTCAAAATCAGTGTTAGCGGCCACCCATAAGTGTGTTCTAGCTGGTTTCAGGTGATGGAAGAGCTCAAAATAGCGAATAAAAATATAGCTCAGAGGTAGTGCAGCCAGTGCCTGGCTGGGCACAGGCTCTCAGGCGGAAGCGAGCTATCCTGTTTCAAGTCCACTTTTGGGGGGCGCTGGGGCTGGTGTGAAGCCTCCCATGCCGGCACTTCCTCTGGGAGGTCACATGAGCCGCGCCGTTCATGGGTGAGGGTGAAGGGCGTCTCCAGGCCTGTCTGGGATCCTGGGACACCTCTGTGGAGTCTGCCTTAATGTCAGGGCCATGAGCGAGGGCGAAACCACAGCCTGGCTGCCTTCTCCAGGTATTAACACGGTTTCCTGCGACACTTCCTTAGGGCTACCGGCCCGCTGGGCTGCACTGGAGACCCCCCCGTGCTGCACGAGCCGCTTCCAGTCCAGGCCCTCTGAGCAGCGTGGGGCGTCCAAGTTGTGGTCTTCCCTGGGCTCTGGGCTGCACTTCCGGGGGGCCCCAACGCCCCCTGCCCTGCAGTGCCTGAGAAACTGGACCCAGAGAGCCTGGGCAGCAGCAACAATTACAGCTACACGGCGTCCAGTAAGGGCTTGCTTGGTCAGCGCTTTGCATCCGGTATTGCACTTTCTTCTCCCATTGATCCTGTGACGTGAGATCGATGGATATCTTCACTGAGAACACAGGGCCTCAGAAACTTGACCAGGGTTTTCAAACCAGACTCAAAAGAGCTGTAATTTGAACACAGGCCTCTCTGACTCTAGTCACAGCTCCTGGGCCAGCTGCAGCGGCTCCAGGTGAGACGTGGCCGTGACACCTTCTGCCGGGGGTGGCGCTGTCCCTTCTCCCACTCTTGTAGAGCCATGGCCCCCAGGCGGGCTGGACGCCGACGAGGCCTGGGTGCTGCTTCTTCCTTGCAGATACCATGAAGGCCCCACTCGGCCATTTTGGCTCCATGATGCTGGTCTCTCCCCAGAAGCCTCATAGCTGGGGCTGGGGGCAACTGTTCCACGCTCTTAAGATAAAACCCACATCCAGTGCATCGTCTGCGGGGCCCTCCCTTCTTCCAGCTCCAGGCTCCTCAAACTCCCGGCCCCCTGGTTCCCCCAGGGCACCCAGGTCCTCACTGGCTCCTTTCCAGGTTGCTTACCTGCCCGAGATGGCCTTTCCCTCTCCCTGCTCCCTTCCTAAATCCTGCCCACCTTCTTCCTTTTATTTGTTTTTCTCTTTTTTATATTTTGAATTACGAAAGCATGATGAGACATTTACAGGATGCTTGGAAAATACAGATCAAAGTTACATAATAGTTTCACTATATATTACAACTACTTTTTAAGTAGATAAATTAAGATTTTTAGTTGGAGTTTCAATATCAAACTCTCAAAATTAATAGAATGAATACAGAAAAGCAGAAGGATGGAGTAGACCTGAAAAGCACCATGGACCAATTCGACATAAAGCTTACACAATTTTCACACAACAGTAGGGTATAAATTCAAGTTACCATAGATCATAAACTAGAAGACACTGGAACATATCCAGGGACATAGACCAAGGTGGAAAAACTTCATGGTTTAAAGGTACTGAAATCACACAGAGTGTTCTTTTATCCACACCTTTTTCATTTTAAATACAATATTTAAAACTTCAGAAAATTACACAGAATAACAGAAAAAACACCTGTGTACCCACTAGCTAACTTCCTCTCCAATCTTCACATTTTCCCACCCTTGCTTCAATGTTTAAAAGCTTTATAAGCGATTACACGTACTGTTTAGAACACCAGGACACCCTCCCTCTACCTTCCTCCTTGAGATCCCGCTGGAACTTGAGGGCTTAGCTTTCATTCATTCACGGAAACTTGGGCTTGGCATGCCTCTGCGTGCTTTCGTACTGTTGTTGACTCACACAAATGTTTACATTCTTAAAGCATGATATCACTTTGCTTTGCCTGTTATCAAGCTCTGTGTATTCTTCTGCAACTCGCCATTTTGAGATATATCAATGCTGATGCATGTATATCTCCCTGTATTCACCTTATTATTTAAGAAAAAACATCCATTTGGCACCGTAGGATCCCCATGGTATCAAACCTGCGTCCCTTGCATTGGAAGGTGGATTCTTAACCACTGGATCACCAGGGAAGTCCTACGTCCCTGTATTCGTTTTAGCTGCTGTATAGAATTCCAAGGAACGGATTTAAGACATTTTGTCCTTTCTACTGAGTGGCAACAGGCATAGGGCTTCACTGGTAGCTATTACAAATAATGCTGCCTGTCTCCTTAGACTCAGCCACACCTCATGACCTTTTTTTTTTTTTTTTTTTTTTACTATTATGTAACTAGTTCCCTGCACATGGCAAATTCAAATTTATTTTGTTTTTCAGAACTTTCTGGAATTTTTTTTCCAAACACTTTCCTCTTTTTAAAGAAAATGTATTGGAATATAGTTGCCTCACAATGTTGTGTTCGTTTCTGCTGTACAGCAAAGTGAGTCAGCTGTATGTATACACATATGCCCTCTCATTTCTTGAACTTTTTAAGATTTGCCCAAATTGCTTCCAAGTGATTATGCCAATTTATACTCCCACTAGCCGAGTGTGCGAGTTCCCACAGTTCCACGTCCTCACCAATACTTGCATTATCTCACTTTAAAATTTTTGCCAATTTGATGACTGTGAGCGGGTATCTCAACTTAACTGGCATTTCCCTGATAACTAGCGAGTTTGGCCATGAAGATATGCCCGAATGTTTGGTAGTTGTTAGGGTTTTCTCTTCTGTGTATTAGCTCTTCATATCTTTGGACTGTTTTTCTACTGAGGTCCTTCATCTTTTTCTTACGCAATTGTAGGAGTTCTTTATAGACAATCTCGAGACTAAAAAAATTCTGTGGACTGATTTGTTGTTAGTTATGTAGGTGATAAATATCTTCTTCAAGTCTCTGGCTTGTCCTTCAACTTTGTTTATGGTATCTTTTGCTGGACAGACGTTTTTCATCCTAACTCTCCGCTGGGCGAGGGCTCAGCGCTTGCACTGTTGCGGCCTGGGTTCAGTCTGCCATCAGGGAGCTCCTGCTTCCCAGCAGATGCTTCTTTCTCTAGAATGTCTGCTCCACGAGGGCAGGGGCTTTGTTTTCTTCGCTGCTTTCAGCAGCAGCAGGTGATGCGTTCTCCTTCAACACTGGCTGATGGCTGAATGACTGAATGCAGTTTTGTGGTCGGTTTATCAACCTCGTCCATTGGGGTTGGGCTTAAAGAATTTATATCTCGTTTAAGAATTTTTTAACTACCCGGTGGCAATAAAATATTTTCTTCTAATCTCTTTTAAGAGTATTATAGCTTTGCATTTTACACTTATGGCTATAATCCAGCCTTCTCAGGTGGCAACAGTTAATAAATAATCCAGGTGCCAATGCAGGAGATTTGGGTTCAATCTCTGGGTCAGGAAGATCCCCTGGAGGAGGAAATGGCAAACTACTCCAGTATTCTTGCCTGGCAGATTCCATGGACAGAGGAGCCTGGTGGGCTACAGTCCACAGGGCAGCAAAAGAGTCGGACAAGACTGATCACACATGCACACAAGGATTTTTCTGTAATCTATATGAAACTGACTTTTGCATATGGTCTGAAGTAGTGATCTAATTTTATTTTATCCTAGAGGATAAACGTCAACTGAAAAAAAAAATGCACGATGTGAGAATTGTGAGTTAAGTTTTATTTGGGGCAAAATGAGGACTACAACCTGGGAGACAGCACCTCAGAGAGCTCTGAGAAACCACTCTGAAGAGCTGGGGGAAAGCTCCGTATGTACTGGTTTTGGTGAAGGGGGAGCATGCCATCAAGCACGCATTTTTGCAGAAGTTGCTGCTAGTCTTGTGAAGTTTACTGCTAGCCATGAGGAGCAGACGTCTCCATGTGTGATTTTAGTGCTTTTCTAGGTATGAGGAGAGGCAAGGATTGGACTCATAAAATCTTTTCTTGAAAATATCTAACTATTTGAAGGCCTGTTCTGCTAGTTTTTCCCAGAACACAGAGTGCCTCATTCCTAATTAACCCCATTCAGGGTGTGTTGAAGGTCAGCTGCTGCAGTGGCTTAATCTTCGTACAGACAGATGGCAGTCCCAATTTTTAGTGGGCATTTTGATGGCCTTGGGCTTCCCTGGTGGTTCCGATGCAATGCAGGAGACCTGGGTTTGATCCCTGGGTTGGGAAGATCTGCTGGAGAAGGGAACGGCTACCCACTCCAGTATTCTGGCCTGGAGAATTCCACAGATTATATAGTCTATTGGGTCACAAAGAGTCGGACATGACTGAGTGACTTTCACTGTCATGATGGCCTTACAGTAAGTCTTAGTAGTTGAAAGGGCTAAGACTTATTGCAAGACCAACAGGCTTCCGTGGTGGCTCAGGTGATAAAGAATCTGCCTGCAATATGGGAGACCTGGGTTCGATTCCAGGTCTGGGTTGGGAAGATCCCCTGGAGGAGGGCACGGCAGTCTGGTATTCTTGCCTGGAGAATCCCACAGACAGAGGAGCCTGGCGGGCTACAGTCCAGGGGGTTTGCAATGAGTTGGACACGCCTGAGCGATGAGGCACTCAGAGAACACAGAGCTGGCAGAGCAAGTTCATCTCTTACAGACCCTCCGGGTCCCCGATGCAACATGTCTATCTCTGCCTTAGGGACCAGCTTCTAATCGACCAGGTTAGGCTGTAACCTGTTTACGTGTCCCTGCAGCACTTGGCTCTTCATTGACTTAACGCCTGCTGCTCTACTGGTTGGCAAGCTCCTTGAGGGCTGGACCCACGTCTGTTTTGCTCACTGTCAGCTCCTCCACAAGCACACTGACTGGCACGTAACAGGCACTCAATAAACATTTGGGAAATGAGAGGATGGGGAGAAAGACCTTCGGGGCAACAGCGACGCTGTCGGGTGGCAGGTCAGCCCTGGGGGGAGATCAGTGCAGGACACTGCTGCAGGCGAGAGGCATGAAGTGCAGGACACTGCTGCAGGCGAGAGGCATGAGGAAAGACATTCTAGATTTTTTAGGGGTCTACATGCTTTCAAAGCGCTGTATGTATTCAGCATACAACCATGACAGAAGAGCTCTTCCTATTAAACATGTATTACTGACTAGGAAATGTGGCTTTCAGAGACAGAGAAGCGAGTTAAATACGATTTCCGATGACAAGAGTGAGAAGGAAACGCAATTCCTTTGAGTGCAATCAGTTCTAAAATGGCAGAATGAGATGGGCACGCAAAGCTCTAAAGAGGTTCTCAGAGTGGTCCCAGACCCGTGAGCACCACCTGAGAACCTCTAAGAAACATGAATTCTTGAGCCCCATCTCAGACCCCCTGAGCTCTGAGGACGGGGCCTGGGCCATCTGCAGTTCACTAAGCTCTGCGGGTGAGTCTGGCGCTCTTTCAGATTGGAGGGCCACTGCTTGAAATCTCCACCCTTGGGGCGAGGCTTCCCACTCGTGTCATGTGAGCCTTGGACGGGCTACAAGTGTGGGGGCCCCCTGGCCCAGGGGGCTCACCACAGGCAGTCTTGTCTTTACCCTACTTTTTGTTACGTATTATTTTCTGAGTGTTGTGAAGGGGAAGAAGGCCAGAAAGCAGTGCCTTAGGGAACCCAGGAACTTCTCACTTATTTAATTTTTACATCGAAGTACAGTTCATTTCCAACGTTGTGCTAATTTCTGCTGTACAGCAGGGTGATTCAGTTATACGCACATACGTTCTCCTTTTAATATTCTTTTCCATTATGGTTTATCCCGGGAGACTGGGTTCGGTTCTCTGCGCTCTACAGTAGGGCCGTGTGGTTTATCCATTTTATATGTAACAGTTGGCATCTGCTAACCCCAAACTCTCAGCCTATCCCTTCCCACTGGCAACCGCAAGTCTGTTCTCAATGTCTGACTTCTCACTGATTTAAAAAAAAAGTCTGGTAATAATAATACCAACATTATTTTAACAGCAAGAAAATATTATTTATTGAATGTCCATAATGTGCTAAGCAATTTATATATATATAATTTTGTTGAAATCTTACAGCCACCCTATGATTTAATTATTAGCCTCATTTTACAGACAAGGCAAACAGGGCTTAGAGAAGTTGAGAAAGATCCTCAAGGTCATGCAGTCAATAGACAGAGGTGGTGTGGATACTCAGGTCTTTCTAATCCTCTGGTGCCTGTGCTCTTAGAGGTCAGGGTTAACACCACTGCTTCTAACATTTTTGCTCTATGCCAGGCATTGTTTTAATCACATGATATGCGGCTTCAATTATTACAACTATTAAAATTATTCCCACTTTACAGATGAGGAAACTGAGGCTCAAAGAAATTAAAAAACTTTCCCCAGGATATAAGCTGGGACCAGGATTTGAACTCAAGAGTTCTGGCTTGAATCTCTCTGGTGGTCCAGTGGTTTAGAATCTGCCTGCCACTGTGTTCAGAGCAAAGCCCAGACTCTGCCTGAACATGACAGCCAGGCACTGGGATGCCAGGAACCTGTGCTGGATGGATACAAGCTGACTAATCAGAAAACTCCTGATTCTAAGTGTTTGTAATTTCTATGTTCTTCTGGCTTTTCTGAAATTTCTTGGATTTCTTTACTGCAAATGTGTTATTCTTACAACTTGAAAGGGAAAGGATGAAAGGAGCAAAAAAAAAAAAGAATCTGCCTGCCAGTGCAGGGGACACAGCTTCAATCCTGGTCCGGGAAGACTCTGCAACCCTCAGGGCACCTAAGCCCATGTGCCACTACTATCGATCCCGTGAGCCTCAACTACTGAAGCCCTCGAGCCCGTGCTCTGCAACGAGAGAAGCCACCGCAAAGAGAAGCCTGCGCACCGCGCCTAGAGAGGAGCCTCTGCTCGGTGCAACTAGAGAGAGCCCACACATGGCAATGAAGACCCAGCACAGCCAAAACACACATAAATAAAAAGGACCTTCCCTGAAGGTGGGGAGGCGTGGTATTAAAATGCCATCAAAAGTGGCCTCTCACTTGTTAAAAAAAGAAGCAGTTTGGCTCTAGTTGAGCGCTTTTAACCGTCAGGAAAGCCGCCCAGTCCATGGAGGATGGAGACGAAGATGCTATGGTGACCGTTTAGGGATATGTAACTTAACGACCTCCATTCTGCAGGAGTGGGGGGTGGGGCGGGGCTCTGGCCGAGCGCGGTCAGGGGGTCTGCTGGCTCTTCCCCAGTTGTGTTTCCGGCTCACACCTGCCGCCCCAGGCCCGGCCGAGGTGCCGCCCGTCAGTTGGACGCACGTGGGGCTGCTCTGTGCTCGGCAGGCTCTGGTGCACAGCTGCGTGTGGGTCACATTCCTTTACGCACACATCATCAGGGGCTGCCGCCTGCTCCCACGGCCTGTCCCCACCTCGGGGCCACGAAGACCGTCCTCCAGCCATGGCCACTGCCTTGGGGGGGCCTCACCATCCGCACCCCCGGCCTGCAGTTTTGGTCGGAAGCCGGGGCTCGCGTGTGAGGAAGCTGGGATCCTGACCTTCAGGATGAGAAGGGAAGAGCTCAGGCAGTCAGAGGGGCACATTCTGGGATGGATATGGTTTTTCCACACAGACACACACATGCACACAGCAGCTGGAGTCGGGTGGGGAGAGAATGGAGCTGGGGAGGCGGGGTCGACACCGAAGCTTGAGTCTTGAAGTCATCTCTAATTTTGTAGCCCGTCTCCTGACGCTTGCCCTGGGCCCTTCTGCTGTTGATTCTGGCGTCCCCACCATCCCTTCTCGTTGCTGGCTATTAGCATGGACCGGCCACCATGCTTCCCCCCTGCTCAAATGGAAAGGTCTGAAGTTCTAAAGAACAAGAGGGTCTCTTGGTGGTGGTGGTGATGGGGAGGGGCGGTAAGCTTCTGACCACAGCCAGGGGAAGGTCACTCCAGAAGCCCCTGGATATCAAAACTTGTAAGAATCTGTGGATTTTAGAGGGTTCTGCTCCTTCTAGTCTAACCTTCCAGTGTTTACTACATCAGGTTGTTTGGAAGCATCTGGGAGGTGGGTGGGGCTGAAGACCATACAGAAGGTTCACCCTCGGGCCCACCCACTACCTTTCAGGTGTGAGAAACGGGGACAGCAGCTGCTGTGAAGTGACAGAGACCAAGGCGGTGTGTCACAAAGAGATGGCAGGCTGTGATCGGTACCCAAGCGACCCTCTTCTAAATCAGATGTCAAGCTCCTTGGTACAGGAACTATAATCTTATTCATCACTGCACCCCCAGTGTGCAGATTAGATCCTGGCACAAAACTGGCACTCAATAAATAGCTGATGAACGACTTGTCTGGCGGTCCAGTGGTTAAGACTTCACCTTCCAGTGCGCGTTCAATCCCTGCTCAGGGACCTAAGATCCCACATACCTTGGGGCCAAGAAGCAAAACCTAACACAGAAGCAATATTGTAACAAATTCAGTAAAAACTAAAAAAAAAAAAAAAAAAAAAGGTCCACATAAGAAACCTTTAAAAAATATTTGATAAGAGGAAATACTGAGAGCTGCTATGACGTGGATGAACCTTGAAAACATACGGCTAAGCGAAAGGAACCAGTCACAAAGGCCCGCATATCGTGTGCTTCCATTTCAGTGTCTTGAACATGCAAATTTACTGAGACAGAGTGTAGTTGCTGCGGGCGAGAGAGGATGGGCGGGGGATTAGGGAGCAGTGGCTGAGAGCAGCAGGGTTTCTTTTGGGGGTAATTAAAATTAAAAGATGCTTACTCCTTGGAAGAAAAGTTATGACCAACCTAGATAGCATATTCAAAAGCAGAGACATTACTTTGCCAACAAAGGTCCGTCTAGTCAAGGCTATGGTTTTTCCAGTGGTCATGTATGGATGTGAGAGTTGGACTGTGAAGAAAGCTGAGCGCCGAAGAATGGATGCTTTTGAACTGTGGTGTTGGAGAAGACTCCTGAGAGTCCCTTGGACTGCAAGGAGATCCAACCAGTCCATTCTGAAGGAGATCAGTCCTGGGTGTTCATTGGAAGGACTGATGCTAAAGCTCAAACTCCAGTACTTTGGCCACCTCATGCGAAGAGTTGAAACATTGGAAAAGACTCTGATGCTGGGAGGGATTGGGGGCAGGAGGAGAAGGGGACGACAGACGATGAGATGGCTGGATGGGATCACTGACTCGATGCACGTGAGTTTGAGTGAACTCCGGGGGGTGGTGATGGACAGGGAGGCCTGGCGTGCTGCAGTCCGTGGGGTCACAAAGAGTCGGACATGACTGAGAGACTGAACTGAACTGAAAACGCTCTAAAATGGATTGTGGCGATGTGAATATATGGTTGACCCTTGAACAACCTGTGTTTCAACTGTGCAGGCTCACTATTTTTTCAATAGTGAATACAGAAGGGGCAGCTGGTTGAGTCCATAGATGCTGAACCCGCATATATGGAACCGCGTGTGTGGAAGTCCTGTGCGTATGGAGAGTGGACTAAGAGCTCCACTTGGGTTTTCATCTGCACAGAGAGGCCGGTGTCTCTCACCTCTTCCTTGTTTACTAGTCAACTCTACTCTGTACGCATACTTGATCAATTGGTTTAGGGAAGCTGGGCATTAAAAAAATTATTACTTAGACTTTCCTAGAGCAGTTTTAGGTTCACAGTGAACTGGAGGGGATTTCTCAAATGCCTTCTGCCCCCACACGTGCACAGACTCCCCCGTAATCAAAGCCCCCCACCCTGCCGGCACATCTGCTCCAGCCATTGAACCCACGGACGCATCGTCACCCCAAGTCCAGGTTTGGAGCCACGCTTCACTCTTGGAGCTACATTCCACGGGTGTGAACAGATGTATCTACCATGTATGCTGTGCCCTGTGTGCTGTGCTTAGTCGCTCAGTCGTGTCCGACTCTTTTCAACCCCATGGACGGTAGCCCTCCAGGCTCCTCTGTCCATGGGGATTCTCCAGGCAAGAATGTTGGAGTGGGTTGCCATGCTCTCCCCCAGAGAATCTTCCCATCCTAGGGATCAAACCCAGGTCTCCCACATTACAGGCGGATTCTTTACTGCCTGAGCCACAAGGGAAGCCCAAGAATACTGGAGTGGGTAGCCATGCTCTCCTCCAGGGAATCTTCCCATCCTAGGGATCGAACCCAGGTCTCCCACGTTACAGGTGGATTCTTTACTGTCTGAGCCACAAGGGAAGCCCAAGAATACTGGAGAGGGTAGCCTATCCCTTCTCCAGGGGATCTTCCTGGCCCAGGAATTAAACTGGGGTCTCCTTCATTGCAGGTGGATTCTTTACCAGCTGAGCTACCAGGGAAGGCCATCTACCGTGTATAAGACAGAATATTTTTCTAAAAATCCTCTGTTTTGGCATTTTTCAAAAGACGAGATTTTTGCTACACTCCCATTTGTTGCCTTAGCTCAGATTTTCACCTAAATAAGTAAAAGTTAACTGAGGCATAGCCCAGCTACCGCATTTGCTTAAAGGATGCGAATAACAGTGAAACCAAACACAGAAATTAGGGGCTCTAACTATTTCTGCCAAGTCTCCCTGGTTCTGGACTAATACTGAAAACCGTCTTTTAGCATAAATAATACAATTTATCTCCCCCTCAGTCGGAATTTATCACCTTCACGCTTTCCAGCCTCGAACTTCACCCCCCTTCATCGCAAGTCGCTGCCAAAGCTTGCACCATATTTTCTCAGAATGCCCTCTAGGGATGTTTATCTGTGTGTGTGCCCATGTGAGTGTGCGAGCTGGTGTGAGTGTGTTTGCCTCTTCATCTCACCACCACCCCCAACTCTATCTGCAGACCCTAAGGCTCCCCACAGAAACCACCAAAGATCATTTGGCTTCCTCCTGGAGATGCAGAAAGTGAATATTATGTTTTGGGGCAAATCCCAAATAGACCCCTCTCCAAATGCCAATTCCTTCCCGTCGCTGTTACTCTCTCCTAACGTGTGTTTGTCTGCATACATCGCAGTTCTCTCTCAGAAGCCTGAGCCAGAGAGAGGGCACAGTTGACTTCAGGAGCCCGGGAGACATACCTGGCGGCCTTCTGAGTGAGCTCCAGGGGGAAATCCGGGCACAGTAATTGCAGCAAGCAGTGATACTCCCTCATGGTCAGCAAATCTGCAGTGAAATGGAGAGGAAGGCGTCAGGCCTCAGAGTGGGAAGTCACCGCAGTCTTTTCGGTCATTTCAGGGGTTTCAGACCTACCCTAGGTAGAACTGCTCTTTTTTAAACAAATTTTTACTGGAGGATAATTGCTTTACAATAGTATGCTGGTTTCTGCCACACATCAACATGGATCAAGGTGAGTCACTATTAAGGTTGCGTTAACCCAAGGATGATATTTTAAGATTAATATTTCTACAAAGTTTTTCCAGGATGGGAGGCACCCAGCTACAACATTTTGGCCAAAGGAGCTTCACTGGTTTGAGGGATGGTTCGGTAAGAAGGGAGAATTAGAGGCGCAACTTTATTAGCCTTCTCAGTTTGATTTTCCTGGTGTCTGAAAATCCACAAAAATGAGTCATTTCAAAGCTGGCTACATTTGCTGAAATTCTCTGGCACGGTAGCCTTCACCACAACATGCCCAAAGACCATGCACAGAATATCTGGAAGCAGTGCCAAGGCAGAGGCAGTCTTGTAGTGTATAGGGGAGAAGAGTTAGCAGGGCGGCCCGAGCCCTTCTTGCCCTTCATCCAGTACTGGGCAGGCTGGCTTCTTTTGGATGCCCACACACAGATCTGGTCATCCTACTGTAGGAAGCCAAGACCCGAGATCTACAATCAAGGCGACCAAATGACTCCTGATATACAGAAGCAGTGCTTTGGGAGAGATGAGCCAGGATGACGCTCCGTGGCTCAGCAGAAAACCCAGAGAGGTAAACTCAGAGGGCTTTGTAGAATGTCAGGGGAGAGGAAATACACTGATGCTTAAAAGCTGTTTTGGGATGATTTGAGAGAATAGCATTGAAACATATACATTACGATATACAAAACAGATAACCAGTGTGACTTTGATGTATGAAGCAGGGCACTCAAAGTCGGTGCTCTGGGACAACCTGGACGGACAGGGTGGGGAGGCAGCTGGAAGCGGGGTTCAGACGGAGGGACACATGTACACCGGTGGCCGATTTATGTTGAAAGGAGTTCGTCAAGGCTGTATATTGTCACCCTGTTTATTTAACTAATCTGCAGAGTACATCATGAGAAACGCTGGACTGGAAGAAACACAAGCTGGAATCAAGACTGCCGGGAGAAATATCAATAACCTCAGATATGCAGATGACACCACCCTTATGGCAGAAAGTGAAGAGGAACTCAAAAGCCCCTTGATGAAAGTGAAAGTGGAGAGTGAAAAAGTTGGCTTAAAGCTCAACATTCAGAAAACGAAGATCATGGCATCCTGTCCCACCACTTCATGGGAAATAGATGGGGAAACAGTGGAAACAGTGTCAGACTTTATTTTTCTGGGCTCCAAAATCACTACAGATGGTGACTGCAGCCATGAAATTAAAAGACGCTTACTCCTTGGAAGGAAGGTTATGACCAACCTAGATAGCATATTCAAAAGCAGAGACATTACTTTGCCAACAAAGGTTCGTCTAGTCAAGGCTATGGTTTTTCCAGTGGTCATGTATGGATGTGAGAATTGGACTATGAAGAAGGCTGAGTGCTGAAGAATTGATGCTTTTGAACTGTGGTGTTGGAGAAGACTCCTGAGAGTCCCTTGGACTGCAAGGAGATCCAACCAGTCCATTCTGAAGGAGATCAGCCCTGGGATTTCTTTGGAAAGAATGATGCTAAAGCGGAAACTCCAGTACTTTGGCCACCTCATGCGAAGAGTTGACTCATTGGCAAAGACTCTGATGCTGGGAGGGATTGGGGGCAGGAGGAGAAGGGGACGACAGAGAATGACATGGCTGGATGGCATCACTGACTCGATGGACGTGAGTCTGAGTGAACTCCGGGAGTTGGTGATGGACAGGGAGGCCTGGCGTGCTGTGGTTCATGGGGTCGCAAAGAGTCGGACACGACTGAGCGACTGATCTGATCTGATGGCAGAAACCAGATCTTCCATATTAAAATTTAAAAAAAGAAAAAAAAGAGTTGTTTTGTTACTGCGTGTCCCAAAGCTGAGGGATTTTAGATCAGTCAGGCAGCTTCAATCCACAAGTATTCCATATACCAAAGCATTTCAAATACGGAAGGACGTGCTGACGGTAAAGCAGGATGGAGCAACCCAGAAGCCCTCCTAACTGGGAGCCTGGGTGAGAGGAGGGAGCCCCGAGGGCAAGGCCACACTGGGGGAACAAAGATGGTGATCACAGGCACTTGGTTTCTCTGGACCTAAGTTAGCTCAAGCCACAGGAATCCAGATCTCCTGTCCCTGCGAGTTCAGTTGATGCTTTTCCAAGATAAAAACCCCAAATCCCCAGGGACAGGCCTGGGTTTCCTATCCTTTTTCATCAAGGCTCCATTCAAGGTGAGGGCACAGCGTCAGACTAACCACACTGCCAGTCAGGGACAGCAAGGGGACAGCGTCAGCGTGGGTCAGAGGACAAGATGGCTTTTGCGGCCTTCGTCTCGGCCACAACGGGGGGTGCGCTTCCCTCTCCTTGCTCGCCTGACCTCGGGCACCAGCCTAGTCGGAGGCTTTGTTCTTCAGCAGAAAGAGTAACAGCTACTTGTGGGCTCGCGGACTTGGGGTGAGGGACAGGAAAAACGAAGCGGAGAAAAGCCACTGAATTGAATGCGTTCCTGCTTTCCTCTCACTCCAAAGCTCCCTGTGCAGAGAGGAGTGAGTTCTGTCTTTGAATCATTAAAGCTCTTCTAGGCTAAGATTTAGAGAAGGAAATGGCAACCCACTCCAGTATCCTTATCCTTGCCTGGACAATCCCATGGACAGAGGAGCCTGGTGGGCTACAGTCCATGGGGTCGCAGGAGTCGGACACGACTGAGCTACTGAACTGAATTGAACTGAGGCTAAGATTTGGTGGATGGATCTGATACCATTCTTAGGGTGGGCCAAAGTATTTCCCAGTTATTCATATTTATCCCCCAAATTATCTGCAAGATACTCTTGGGAAGATAAACAACATGAAGGAAAGTGAGAAGCTGAGAGACAGTTGTGACACCTGCCCCCCACCCCCTGCTTATTTAATCAAGAAAGACCATGCTGGGACTCCATCTTAGCTTCTAGCCTCCTGGTTTTCCTGCCCTCAGCATTTTTTAGGTTCTTGATGATATTCTAACTCACGTGTTTCAAATACTTGCTTCCTAAGGACAGAAGAGTAACTTATGAAAATAATTTTGTTCTTCTCCAAAGCATCGACAGTTCTGGGAAATACTAAATACATCAGAAAAACAGAATAGATCCTGTTCACCACTTCTGGAACTTGACATTCCCAAATGTAAAGCGAGGAAGACAAAGAGATGAGTGAAAGTGCAGGCAAATACACAACTTTGGCTACCTTAACTGTGGAAGACAGCAGTTCTATTTCTTTAAGACAGCAGTTCTATTAAAGCAGACTCAGGATAATATCAAGGCCAGATGCTTTCAAGGGAGAGGCATCTGTCACTTGGAAACACTCCTGGGTTGCACATTGGGTATCTGGGAGAAGGGTGAGCAGTTAAGTCTTGTCCCCGAATCAGAGCATTGATGAGCAAAGGAGAGCTGTTCTTCCCCTGGCCCTCTGGCTCGGAGTTAAACCTTGGCTCTTCGGTTCCCCAGGTAGGCAGCCTTGGGCAAATTGCTCAGTCCCTCTAAATCTCAGTTTCTCATCTGTGAAATGGGAATGATGACACTTACCTTTCAGGGCTCAAGTCAAGATTAAAAGAGATGATGTCTAGAAAGTACTCGGTGGAATGTCTAGGACACAGTAACGCCAAACAACAGGAGCTATTTGGGTTTGTTTTCAGTGTTCGTTCATTTACTTGTTTACTTTCTGGCTGTGTTGGGTCCTAGTTGTGGCACTCGGGACCCTCAGTCATGGCATGCCGGATCTTTAGTTGGGCCGTGTGGAATCTAGTTCCCTGACCAGGGATTGGACCCAGGCCCCCTGCATCAGGAGTGCGGAGTCGTAGCCACTGGACCACCAGGGAAATCGCTTGGTTCTGTTTTTTAAATCCTGGGGGCAAAGGCAGGAGATGAGCGGAGGAAGGAGCTTCTTGCTGAGTTTAAAGCTTAAACCCCTGGGAGAGTTCTGCCTTGAAAATTCTGTCAGGTTGTTTGAGTCAAACCTGTTCTTGAATATTCTTCTGCAGTCTGCATTTTATGCCTCCTCCGTTCCCAGGAAGATCCCCTGGAGAAGGAAATGGCAACTCACTCCAGTATTCTTGCCTGGGAAATCCCATGGACGGAAGAGCCTGAGGGGCTATAGTCCATGGTGTCGCAAAAGAATTGGACATGACTTAGCAACTAAACAACAAGAACAACAACACATGGAGCAGGGCACGGCAACCCACTCCAGTATCCTGGCCTGGAGAAGCCCATGGACAGAGCAGCCTGGCGGGCTATACAGTCCATAGGTTTGCACAGAGCTGGACACGACCGAAGGGACTTAGCACGCACACCATTCCCAACAAGCTGGTGGCCTCCCCAGCTCAGAGGCTCCAACTCAGCCATTGGTTAATCCTAAACGCTTCTGCCTTTGGGTCCTTTGGCTCTAAAGAGCTCTCCAAGATCTCGAAGACCAGCCTTGCAGGCAGCCCCTTTGTGCTTCAGGAATAGCAATAGTGAGTCAGTCACTGAGCTCTGTGCTCAGGCTCTGAAGTAGCTTGCTTAACCTCATGACAACCTCATAAGATAAATCCCAGCCCTACTGCACAGATAAGGACATGAAGGCTTAGAGAGATGAAATTATCTAGGAAGTGAGGAGAGAAGGGTCCAGAGCGTGGGGGACAGGAGGAGCACGTTTGGCTTCCCAGAGCCTTGGCTTCCTAGGCTGGGAGGGGAAAGGAAGTGAAGCAAAGTCGCTCAGTCATGTCTGACTCTTTGCAACCCCATGGACTATACAGTGCATGGAATTCTCCAGGCCAGAATACTGGAGTGGATAGCCTTTGGGGCCTAAGGGCTGGATGGGCTTAATGATGATAATAATACTTAGAGTGAACATGTACTGGGCACTCACTCTGGACCAGACACAGTTCTTCCAAGGGTTTTACCTGTGCCGTCTCATCTAGTCCTCACTGTGGTTATCCCCATTTCACAGACACAAAAACTCAGATCATGCTTAACTGGTGGAACTGGAATCCAAGCTCTGGCAGTCTGGCTCCAAAGTTTACCCAACTAACATTTTCCGCACCTTGATCTTATCAACCGTAATGGGTGAAGGCTTAAAAGCTTGTTCTCCACTCCAAACAAACTGTAGGGACTAAATAGCTCCAGGTGAACTGGATCAAGGAGACAATTCAAGTGAATTGGGATTTTTTTGCACATAAGAAATTGAGTCTGAAAGGTTCTAATTACTGTCAACAGGAAAGGCTGCAGCTCCGGCATCGCGGCGTGTGCTGGGCTGGGGGCCTCGGGGAGGCAGGGACGAGTACACCTCTGCGGGCGGCTACACTGTGCATCCCGCCCACTGCCGGCGCTCCACCCCGGCAGGTGCAGGAAGGCAAGCGGCGCACCGCCAGACGCCTGCTCTAAAGGAACCCCCCAGGTCCTGAAAGTTCAAAGGCAAAGACATGAGACGAGTTTGGTATAAGATCAAAATCAGAACATCCCCTGCAAACTGGTGCTGCTTTTTTTGTGGGTGGCCAGAGCTGTTCGTCTTTCTTATTCTAAACCTCCTAAGAGCCCCACTGACTGTGTGCCTGGCTCGGGGACCAGAGGTCTCAACCCTGCTCCATCGTATCATCTCAGGAGGAGCTCTGTACTGCATGGTGGCTCCCGGCATGGACTCTGGAGTTAGACTGCCTGGGTCCAGATCCGAGCCTTGCCACTGATTTCAAATTACTGACCTTTAAGCATTCTATGCCTCAGTTTCAACATTTATAAAGTGGGGATAAGGATAACCAACATCATACAGTTGTTTAAACTACTGAGAACAAGGGTCCCATCATAAGTGCTCTGTTAGTATTTGATATTATTATTTCAGAAATAAAGAAACAAGGTTTCTTTAAGGTTAATGACTTTTCAAAGAGACAGAGCTAATAAGAGGAGGGAAGATTGAGATTCAGATGTTTGCTGGTTTAGCATTCAAGGTCCAGCGAGTGGTACTCTACCAGGTAGGATCTGACTGGTTTTGTGGGGCACTTGACTTCTGATGATAGGATTGTTTATGCCAGGTGACTTGCAGACTTTATATCTAAGGTAAAACACAGATAGAGGAAAACAACAGAATGGGAAAGACTAGAGATCTCTTCAAGAAAATTGGAGGTATTAAGGGAATATTTCATGCAAGGTCTGGCACAACAAAGGACAGGAACAGCAAGGATCTAACAGAAGCAGAAGTGATTAAGAAGAGGTGGCAAGAATACACAGAGAAACCATACAAGAAAGGTCTTCATGACCCAGATATGACCCATAGCATGGTCACTCACCTAGAGCCAGACATCCTGGAGTGTGATGTCAAGTGGGCCTTAGGAAGCATTACTATGAACAAAGCTAATGGAGGTAACTGAATTCCAGCTGAGCTATTTCAAATCCTAAAAGATGATGCTGTTAAAGTGCTGCACTCAATATGTCACCAAATTTGGATAACTCAGTGGACACAAGACTGGAAAAGGTCAGTTTCCATTCCAATCTCAAAGAAGGGCAAAGAAAGTTCAAACTACTGCACAATTGTGCTCATTTTACATGCTGATACAGTTATGCTCAAAAACCTTCAAGCTAGGCTTTAGCAGTATATGAATCAAGAACTTCCAGATGTAAAAGCTGGGTTTACAAGAGGCAGAGGAACCAGAGACCAAATTGCCATCATTTGTCGGATCATGGAGAAAGCAAGGGAGTTCCAGAAAAACATCTACTTCTGCTTCATTGACTACTCTAAAGCCTTTGTGTTCAGTTTAGTTCAGTTGTCTGACTCTTTGCGACCCCATGAACTGCAGCACGCCAGGCTTCCCTGTCCATCACCAAGGCCCAGAGCTTGCTCAAACTCATGTCTATCAAGTTGGTGATACCATCCAACCATTTCATTTTTTTGGGTGTGTGGATTTGACTGTGTGGATCACAACAAACTGTAGAAAATTCTAAAAGAGATGGGAATACCAGACCACCTTACCTGTCTCCTGAGAAACCTGTATGCAGGTCAAGAAGCAACAGTTAGAACCGGACATGGAACAACAGGCTGGTTGCAAATTGGGAAAGGAATATGTCAAGGCTGTATATTGTCACCCTACTTATTTAACTTATATGCAGAGTGCATGATGAGGAATGCCAGCCTGGCTGAATCACAAGCTGGAATCAAGACTGCTGGGAGAAATATCAATAACCTTTGACACGCAGATGATACCACTCTAATGGCAGACAGTGAAGAGGAACTAAAGAGCCTCTTGATGAGGAGAGTGAAAAAGCTAGCTAGAAACTCAACACTCAAAAAACGAAGATCATGGCATCTGGTCCCATCATTTCATGGCAAATAGAAGGGGAAAAAGTGGAAGCAGTGACAAATTTTATTTTCTTGGGCTCCAAAATCACTGTGGATGGTGACTGCAGCCATGAAATTAAAAGACGATTGCTTCTTGGAAGGAAAGTTATGAAAACCTATACAGTGTATTAAAAAGCAGAGACATTACTATGCTGACAAAGGTCTGTATAGTGAAAGCTATAGTTTTTCCAGTAGTCATGCATGGCACCCCACTCCAGTACTCTTGCCTGGAAAATCCCATGGACGGAGGAGCCTAGTAGGCTGCAGTCCATGGGGTCGCTAAGAGTCGGACATGACTCAGCAACTTCACTTTCCCTTTTCACTTTCATGCATTGGAGAAGGAAATGGCAACCCACTCCAGTGTTCTTGCCTGGAGAATCCCAGGGACGGGGGAGCCTGGTGGGCTGCCATCTATGGGGTTGCACAGAGTCGGACATGACTGAAGCGACTTAGCAGGATGCATGGATGTGAGAGTTGGTCCATAAAGAAGGCTGAGCATTGAAGAATTGATGCTTTTGAATTGTGATATGGGAGACTCTTGAGAGTCCCTTGGACTGTAAGGAGATCAACCCAGTCAATCCTAAAGGAAATCAACCCTGAATATTCACTGGAATGACTGATGCTGAAGCTGAAGCTCTAATAGTTTGGCCACCTGATGCGAAGAGCTGACTCACTGGAAGAGACTGTGATGCTGGCAAAGACTGAGGGCAGGAGGAAGAGAGGGCAGCAGAGGACGAGATGGTTAGATAGCATCACTGACTCAATGGACATGAAATTGAGCAAACTTTTGGAGTTGGTGGAAGACAGAGGAGCCTGGCATGCTGCAGGCCATGGGGTCATAGAGTCAGACACAACTTAGCCACTGAACAACAACAAAAACACAGATAGCTTGCAGGTGGCCAGGGCAGCTGTGTTAGTGCAGAGCCCAGACTTCGTAATCAGATGACCTGGCTTCAAAACCTGGTCCCACTAGTTACCACCAGCACGACTTGGACAAGTTAGACAGCTCTTCTTTTGTTTCCTTTTCCTGGTTTCGGCTGTAGCTTGTGGGATCTTGGTCCCCCTACCAGGATAGAACCTACCTGTGCCCTCAGCAGTAAAGGCTTGGAGTCCCCGCCACTGGCCTACTGGGGAATTCCCTAGACAACTTTTCTGAACCTTGATTTCCTCTTAGTAATGTGACTAATGACAGTACCTGCCTAAAGGGATTGTTATAAAAAGAAAAGGAGGTACTTTGTATATGAGGTGTTTTTCTAAAAAATTATCAAAATGCTCAGTAAATGGGAGAACTGTTTAATAATTATTAACTGAAGTCCTGAAATTAAGGCATCTTTGGAAGTCCTCAGCACAATGTCCGGATTATAGTACTAAACACCCGTTGAAAGAGCAAATGAATAAAACACGCACTGCACAGTGACCCGAATGAAAATTCACAGGGACGAGTTTCCGGTCAGCGTTTGAACAGAGACGGGGGATCTCCAGACACAGGAGGCGTGACTGTAAACTCAGGGTGGTGCGAGGAGGTGCCGGGTGCTGGGGATGGAACATGTCCTGGCTGGGTAGGTAACCCGGCTCTCGGGGAACTGAATGAATTACAGCAGGTGTAACTACACTCCATGGCCTTGCTGGCTCCTAGCACTTTCTTAGCAAGCGCTCAATCCACTCAACCTGAATACTTATTTTCACTGGAACAGATCACCAGTTTTACCATGAAAATCAGAAGCAGCCTAGGGTTCACTTCTTAGGCATTCAGTTTACCACTGTTAAACTCTGGAGCTTCCCAGGTGGCGCTCGTGGTTAAGAACCTGCCTGCCAACGCAGGAAATCAAAGAGGCTCAGGCTTGACCCTGGGTCAGGAAGATCCCCTGGAGGAGAGTGTGGCAACCCACTCCAGCATTCTTGCCTGGGGAATCCCAGGGACAGAGGATCCTGGAGGGCGTCCACAGGGTCTCAAAGAGTCGGACACGACTAAAGTGACTTAGCATGCACGCACTGTTACAACTCTGGCAAGAATACTGGAGTTTTCAACATACCCATCCCGACTCAAAATATTCTCTTGGCTGTCCCACTCTAATCCTAGAGAGTGATGGATGAGGTTATGATGGCTAAGAAAACTCATCTTGTCAGAAATTAGTCATGCCCAATATGTTCAAAGGCTAACTCATTCTCACTTCCTCCTTTCTTGGAAAAGAAGGATTGAAGACCTTCTCTTGTCTTTTCTCCATCTGGTCTTGCCTTCCTGCTGTGGAAACTCTAGGCTCTGAAGCTCTGTGGGGGCAGCTGAGTCATCTCTACATCTTCCTCACAGACCACCATGTGGGTCCACACATTTGCTCTGAAGAACTGCGGCGGTGTGTGGTTGAAGATTCAGATGTCTCTTTGCTCTTCCTGGGAAATGGTGCCCTTTCGAGTGTCACAGTGGTGTCATGAGAGCAAGGATGAAGGAACAAGGGCCATATCTTTGTCCCTTACTCAGAGAAGCCTTCCCCCAAGCCCGACTGAATCGAGGGTTGTTTTTATTTTTATTTTTTTTTACCTCTGAAAGTCTGGAGGAGGAACTGGGGTTTAGTCTGAGTTCATTTGCACGAGAGCCTTCAGGCTGAGGGCTGGGACAGGAGCCGGAGATAATGAAATGCTCCCAAGCCACGGGGAATCCCAGAGGACTGAATAGCCTCTAGTTGGTTGGCTGCATGATCTCGGTAGGAACTACCACAGAGCCCAGAGAACACCACAGCCCATGAGTGGACTCTCCAATTTTCAGCTGCCATTGTTTTTATGTTCTTTCATGCAGGGGTTATGAAGTCTCCTTCCAAATGACACTTGCCCCCCAGCCAGGCTGCTCTGCCAAGAGATGCTCGGAAGGACATGGATAATTCAGGGCATGACCATACCACCCCTTCCTTTCCCCAGGGCACTGAGGCTTTGGTACCAGTCCGCAGCTGAGTAAATATCTCAGTGCTACTCTGCAAGGAGGGGAACGGAGAGAGGGGGGAGTAGGGAGGAGGCGAGACATCTGACAGCTCCACCCTTCATGTAGCACTGGGTACCATGAGACACAGGAAAACTGCAAACAGCCACAGGGGATGTTCTTGTCCAGCAAAACCTCAGAAGAAGGGCAGGCTGTGTTCTTAAATTTTATCTTCTCTGATAGCACGGTTGTTTTATGTTGTAAATGGAGGGAAATGATAGTTTACTGAAAGGGAAATGATTTTACAAAAGGAATGAGAAGCAGCAATGGCTTCCAGTGACACCTGTGGGGCATTATTAATACTATTCTTTGCCAACTCATTAGTCTCTGGACTATGCGAGGTGTGTTCAAACAGGGGCAGAGAGCCAGACTCTTTCCTTTTCATATTTGATTATGACAAAGCCCAACACCAAGTGACTATTACTTCTTGACCAGTATATACATTCTAGGCAAAGTATTAAATCAGGTACAGTAACAATTTCACCCCAAATTTTAGAATGAACAAAAGAAATTCCCCAGGGGGACATCCCAGGGGGTCCAGTGGTTAAGAATTCACCTGCCAATGCAGGGGACATGGCTTTGATCCATGATCCAGGAAGATCCCACAGGGGACAACTAAGCCCGTGAGCCACAAGTCCTGAGTCCGTGGGCCCTAGAGCCCGGGCTCTGCAACAAGAGAAGCCACCACGCTGAGAAGCCCGCGCACAGCAGCTAGAGCAGCTCCCGGCTCACCGCTACTAGAAAAACCCCGAGCACAGCAGTGAAGACACAGCACATCCACAGATAATTACGTAAATCCCCAGAAACTCTTTATATTATACAAAGATTTAAAGAGACGTGAGCACTTC
This sequence comes from Bos grunniens, assembly GCF_055505025.1. Taxonomy (NCBI): domain Eukaryota; kingdom Metazoa; phylum Chordata; class Mammalia; order Artiodactyla; family Bovidae; genus Bos; species Bos grunniens. The sequence continues at coordinate 77,597,408 of NC_141179.1, read as the reverse complement.
TAATCAGGGTCTGAAAACTCTTCCCCAGGGATTGTGTTCGGCACATCCCAGCAGTCTGATCAGGTGAGGGGCTGCGCGACTGGACTGGAGGGCTGGGCTGGCACGGAAGAACCCTCCAGACTGGGCCAGACCCTCAGGGTGCCACCCTTTCTTCTGGACGTCATGATGCAGCTGCTCAGAGGTGGAGGACCGGGGCAAGGCCTGGGGCTGGCGGGGGCACTGCCTTAGCTCTGATGCTGACGTGAAACCCAACAGGCTGCCCGTGCCCAGGCTGGGGAGCCAGGTGGCACTGTGGAAGGAGGCACCAGCCGGGAGAAAAGAAGAGTGTCTCTCCAGGAGCAACAGGGCTAGCTCCTCGGGCACGGGCATGGTCTCCAGACGGTTTACTGAGGACACGGAGGCAGCTCTCCCAAAGGGCCCAGTAGCCCTTCAAGGAAGCTATCTCAAGCCTAGCGTTGCGCTACTGCTCACAAAAGGGAGTGTCTTTGAAGGCAGAGGTTTCAGAGCCGAGGTGTAATTTTCATCCAGGAAGAAGCAGGGACCGCCGCAAACTCCTGTGAGCCACTCCTGTTCTTAATACAACAGAAATGGTCAAACAGGCACCAGAGCTGGAGCATGAAGTAAAGGTGAGAGGAAAATCCTGCCCTCTCGATGGTGCGTATCTGGAACACCTCACTCAATTTTTGAAAAACAGGCAGTATTTTAAATTTTCTGCTGTGTGTGTGTTGGTCGCTCAGTCATGTCCAACCCTTTACAACCCCACGGCCTGCCAGGATCCTCTTGTCCATGGAATTCTCCAGGCAAGAATACTGGACTGAGTTGCCATTCCCTGCTCCAGGGGCACTTCCCCACCCAGCCTGAATCTCCTGCACTGCAGGCAGATTCTTTACCATCTGAGTCACCTAGGGTTTTAATGGCTGAAATGAGGATTTTCATGCCTTTTTTTTTTTAAAGTCTGTTTTCCCACAAAGATACCTCCTGATATACAGAAAAGAACTTGGTCTGAGTTCTGCAAAGAACTAATTCTGTGATTCTGGCCACAGGTTTTCTGGACCTCCATTTCCTCACCTGTAAAATAAGAACATTGTGGTATGTGAGGGCTGAACAAAATTTTAAAATAGATAACACTTTTTAAAGGGGCTTCCCTGGTGACTCAGTGGTAAAGAATCCACCTGCCAACGCAGGAGACGTGGGTTGGATCCTTGGGTCGGGAAGATCCCCTGGAGAAGCAAATGACAACCTGCTCCAGTCTTCTAGCCTGGAAAACCCCATGGACAGAGGAGCCTGGCGGGCTGCAGTCCATGGGGTCGCAAAAGAGTCACACGTGACTTTGTGACTAAACAATACAACAATGCACTTAAAGAAAAAAAAAGGAAACCTTGGGAGCTCCCCAGCCATCTGGTAGCTCGGGCTCCGCCCTCTCACCGCCAAGGGTGTGAGTTCAGTCCGCGGTCCGGGAACTGAGATCACACCAGCCACGAGGAGCAGCCCCTGCTCTTCGCCCCAAAAAGGAAATCCTATAAGGAAACTTAACGTATAACAGATAAAAACAAGCCTCTTCTTACCTAACTTTGTCCTCAACAGCCTTCACTAGAGGTGTGGGGGTGAGGAGGCTGGAGGAGAAGGCCTGGAACTCCTTTAAAACGGTGGGCTCTACCCACGCACCCCAGCTCCTGAGCCCCTGCGCGGCGACTAGAGGAAAGCCTTCACTAGCAAGGAGAGGAAGGAGCCCACGTACCTCAGCGAGCGCCCTGCGTGCCGCAACTAGGACCTGACGCAACCAAAGAAACAAATACCCACGCAAGCAAAACAACATGCCGGGCTCTGTGCAGGATCGCTGGCCCTGACCGCTCAGTGGGTCTCATATAGCGTATGGCTAAGGGTGCGGGCTCCTGAATCAGCCGACCAGGATCTAAATCCTGGTGCTGAAGCTAAGTAGTCATGTAGCAATGAGCATGCCCATTAGAAATGGCAGTAAATCATCATCATATGAATATGAATAAAGATGATGCTAATACTAATCGTGAAGAGCTCTTGAGAGGATTCGAACAGGCGATTAAAAAAAAGAGAGGGGTAGTAAACTTCACGTTCTAGTGCACGGCACGCGGAAACGTTCAGTAGAGTGTCTACTCCTGTGTCTGAGGCACGCAGGTGGGATGGCACCTGCAGAACAAAAGGCTCAGTTCATGGAAGCTCTCCAGCTCCAGCCAGTGGGTGGCTAGAACGATCTTACGCCTTATCTCATAATTATTTTATCTGGCTGCCTTTGTTCTTATTGACGAGTGAATAACAGACTTCCTGCCCCAAGGCAGGTGCACACCACCTTCCTGGATAGTCAGTGCGCTGCCAATCCTCTCTTCTTACAATTAAAAGTAATGATGAGTCATATTTACAGAGAGACTGTATAATTATGCAAACCATTTTCATATGCATTACCACTTTTGATCTCCATAAGAAACCTGTGGGGCAGAGAGAGGAAAGTGGTAATAAAAGTATTCCCAGTTTTATAGATGAGGAAAGTCAGCCTCATTTAGGGATAAAATCACCAAGTAAGTGGTAGAGACAGGATGAGATCAAGCCTTCCCACTCCAGGGCATGGCCTCTTTCTACTATGGAGGCCAGTTCCCCGTGATGTCCTTTTCTTTCGGTCCATACGGTCCCTGGGACCCCGGGCTCTCGGCCTGCTTTTATTTCTCCTAGAGAATTCGGTAGTGAGAATGCAGTGAATGTTAGCTGCAATGCTATTACTGTCATTTCTGTTACGTTGAAGTCTACCGCCAAGCATTCTACCTCTTTCTAGCATCCTTCTCCTAGGCTGACCCCAGGGCCAGATGTAGTCTGTCTGGCTCCCAGCTTCCTGGTTGCCGCCCCCCCCACCCCCTCAAACTGAGAGGGCCCTTCTATTTTAGGTGACCTGCTGCTAATCTCTAAAAGAAAATAGAGAAGGGAAACAAGCACAATAAACACGTTGAGTCATTAGAAGCCTGTGTCTGCAATGGTAACAGGCCCAGACATAGGTTAGCAAGAGAAAAGTATATTTGAATGTACATAAAAAAATACTTCCAACTACCTTTTTTCCTTTTCCAATTTAAAATGAGGCTGACAACCTGAAACAATGTAAGTCAACTATACTTCAATAAAACATATATAGTTAAAAAAATAAAAAATAAAATAAGGCTAAAAAAAAATTGGCATGGAGTTTTATAAGCTATCAGCAAAACTGTCTGATGACTTGTCTGAGAAAGCAAGCCACAGAAAACAAAAACCAATAAAAGTTATTATTTTTCTGGGCTTTCTACTGTCCAAAGTAGCCATAGAATAAATAAGAAGTGGGACAGATTATGCATTTGTTTTGCTTAAAATGCATTTTCCTTCTTTTCTAAATAAATATACTAAGAAGCAGTGGCTAACAGAGTTACTCACTGAGGGTGAGCTGAACCAAGACAGACTAAAAATAAAAAGCAATCTAAGTTCCCTGGTTCTCAATGATGGCGCGAGTAGGGGAAGGCTGTTGCCAGCCTGTAGGCGTATTTATAAAGACCACAGCCTGTTCTCTTGTCAGAATCCACTAACTTCCACCAAGGATGATGCATTTCTGGCTACCCATGAACTGAAAAGACAGATTTCACAAACAAAAACAGCAGGAAGCAGAGAGAGGGTTGGATGTAGATAAACACATGCATTTCTTGAGATGAATCCACCTCTGTCTTTCCAGCTGTTTTCTGTCTTCTGTGGGCATATATAATGCACTGTCTCTATATGTATATGTGTGGGTCAGAGAAAGAGGTGTCCAGAGACAGAGAGGGTCTGACGTTTTTTGGGATTGGATGGGAAAGGAAATTGATGTTAGCACTCTGTCCCTTAAAGCCATCCTCTTTGTTCGTCAGAGTATGGTTTTCCTGGTAGGAGAGGCTTTGCCTGTAACACGAGCGAATCACTCATCTCACTTTAATAAAGAACCAAATGCTAGCGGCTCTCCATCCTGGGAAACGACACAATGGTTGGGCTGTCTCAACTCGGATCCTCATCTTTCAGTGTAGCTGGCAGGCATACAAAAGGAAAGGAAACAGGTAAAAAAAAAAATACCCCAGTGGCATCAAAGGATGAACCCACCCAGTTTCTTTCAGTCAAAAATACACTAGAAGACAAAGTCTGGTCTTACAGAGTTTGGATAAGGTACTCAGCGTGCCCATTGATGTGTGGCCTTCAATTGGGCACCAACTTTTTTTTTTTTTAAATATTTATTTGGCTGCTTCAAGTCTTAGTTTCAGAGCACAGACTCTCTAGCTGCAGTGCTTGGGCTTAGCTCCTCTGAGGCATGTAGGATCTTAGTGCGCTGACCAGGGATCGCACGCATGTCCCTGCATCTCAAGGCAGATTCTTCACCACCAAGGAAGTCCCAACTGGGCACCAACTCTTTGTGTCTCAGTTTCTTCCTCTGTCATGCCTCACATATAAATGATCAGGGTCAATTAGACTAAGTGTAAATATGTTTTAAAGTATGTAAGCATCATACCTTTTGAATTTTGTGACATTCATGTATAACCCATTTTAGAAAAATCAAACAAAAATATAAGCAGTGGGCAGATATCAACGGCTCTTAAAGAAGTAAGACCATAGAAATGAAAAAAAAAGTAAGACCATTCAGAACTATATAAAAAACTGCAAATTATTTGGCTCAATAATCCTCAGAGTTCTATTTGGATCTAGCATTCTAGGATTCGTTAACTGTAATTCTCTGTGGTTAAGGCAGTAACCTAAAAAACAGGGAGGACAAAATTTGAATCTAGGTGTCAAGGCTGTATATTGTCACCCTGCTTATTTAACTTCTATGCAGAGTACATCATGAGAAACGCTGGGCTGGAAGAAGTACAAGCTGGAATCAAGATTGCCGGAAGAAATATCAATAACCTCAGATATGCAGATGACACCACCCTTATGGCAGAAAGTGAAGAGGAACTAAAAAGCCTCTTGATGAAAGTGAAAGAGGGGAGTGAAAAAGTTGGCTTGAAGCTCAACATTCAGAAAACGAAGATCATGGCATCTGACCCCATCACTTCATGGGAAACAGATGGGGAAACAGTGGAAACAGTGTCAGACTTTATTTTTTGGGGCTCCAAAATCACTGCAGATGGTGACTGCAGCCATGAAATTAAAAGAGGCTTACTCCTTGGCAGGAAAGTTATGACCAACCTAGACAGCATATTAAAAAGCAGAAATATTACTTTGCCAACAAAGGTCTGTCTAGTCAAGGCTATGGTTTTTCCAGCGGTCATGTATGGATGTGAGAGTTGGACTGTGATGAGCGTCAAAGAATTGATACCTTTGAACTGTGGTGTTAGAGAAGACTTTTGAGAGTCCCTTGGACTGCAAGGAGATCCAACCAGTCCATCCTAAAGGAGACCAGTCCTGGGTGTTCTTTGGAAGGAATGATGCTAAAGCTGAAACTCCAGTACTTTGGCCACCTCATGCGAAGAGTTGAGTCACTAGAAAAGACTCTGATGCTGGGAGGGATTGGGGGCAGGAGGAGAAGGGGATGACAGAGGATGAGATGGCTGGATGGCATCACCGACTCGATGGACGTGAGTCTGAGTGAACTCCGGGAGTTGGTGATGGACAGGGAGGCCTGGCGTGCTGCGGTTCATGGGGTCGCAAAGAGTTGGACACGACTGAGCGACTGAACTGAACTGAGCACAGAACTTGCTAGAAGATGGGGATGCTATAAACCCATGTGCTTGCCTTCTAGTGCAGCACACGTAGTCACTAACAGCATGAGATTTGGAATAAAAGACAGGCCTGAGTTCAAAACGCCTCTTATTTCCTTGCTATGTAGCATGGGCAAAATTCTTTGAGCCCTAGTTTTCACATCTGTAACATCGGGTAAGACTTTATCCTTCTCCGACTCCATCCAGTGGGGGCCCAAACTGCATCTCTTACTCACCCCTTGCTCAGACCATTCCAGCCACACGGCTTTGCTATTTCTTGAATATGTCACGTGTGTTCTTGTCTTCTACTTGTCCCTGTATTGCGCTGACTTCCTTCAGGTCTCTCCTCAAATGCCATCCTAGCAGTAAAGCCTTTGGGGCCGCAAGGATTTAAAACAGCCACTCCCCTAGCCCTATCCCCGTCTCATTCTCCTGCTTTATTTTTCTCCATAGTACTTATCACTGTATGATGTATTATATATTTTTTAACGGTATTACCTACTAGGATACAGTACTATTCATCTCCCTACTAGAATGTAAGCTCCAGGAAGGCAAAGATTTTGATTCTTTTATTCACTGTTGGTTCTCAATAAGTAACTGTTAGATGAACAAGACTTCCATGATGATTAAGTGAGATGATGCTTGGGAAGCTCTTGGCATTCACTGAGACAGAATATGGCTGTAACACAGGTTTTGTTTGGTTTGAACTGTATTTTTTAATTTTTTGAGTTAAATCATTAAGAAATGAAGACAATTCCCATAATACAATCTAGGTTTCAGATATCCCTTTAAAAGCTTTTATAAAAATAATTTTATTTCTGGCTGTGCTGGGTCTTTGTTGCGGCGCTGGCTTTTCTCTAACTGCAGAGAGCGGGGCCTTCTCTCTAGACGCACTGTGGGAGTCTCAGTGCGGTGGCTTCTCTTGGAGCGGAACGTGGGCTCTTGGGGGCACAGGCTCCAGTAGCTTCAGCTCCTGGGCTCCAGAGCACAGGCTCAGTCGTTACAGTGCATGGGCTTAGTTGCTCCTCAACTAATCCTGGATCAATCTTCCAGGATCACGGATCCAACCTGTGTCTCCTGCATTGGCAGGCAGATTCTTTACCACTGAGCCACCAGGGAAGCCCTAAAAAAATTATTCTTAGAAAGGCCATTCCTTCACGGCCACGATCAGCTAAGCCGGGCAGAGGACGTCCTTGTCAGGTACCCACAATGCATTGCACTAACACCTGTGCTCCATATATTACCTGTCTGGCTGCTGCAGGCATGTCAGTTTTCAACCCCAGATGTAGAATTTCTCTCTGGAAGCATTTACGATAAAGATTTGAGCCATCTGACTAAACAAGTTGAAGATGAAAAGAAATAAACTAGATAACCTCATAATTATTCAGGGAGAGAGCAAAAAAAAATTCTATACAGTATGATCTCATCTTTGCTTTAAAAGAAAAAAAAAAAAGACTATAAACTTGCACAGAAAAAAGAATGGGCTACATCAAAGTGTTAATAATGGTGGTTAACTCTGGGTTTGGGGATTATGGGTGATTTGCATTTTCTCACAATCAGAATAAAATGTATTTCACAAAAGGCACCCAGGCTAATGGTATGAAAATTATATCTCAGTAAAGCTGTCCAAGCAAGCAAGCAGAGCAGCCATCCATCCAGAGAAAATGTCGATTCTGCATCTTCCTTCAGAAAGCCACTTCCATGTCCCTCATTCCCAGTGGCTCTGTCTGCCCTCTCTGTCACTTGGTTTTGTCCATAATGAAAAGGGTTTGCAAAGCTGATAATCATCTTTTAAAACCCTTAACATGCTTCTGGATCTTGTTATAATGCTGTTTGGCTCTGCCTTATACATGCTCACAGTTTGGGCCCATGGGGCACGGTAAGCAGGGGGCTGGGGGCGGGGGGAGACACCTATCAAAGTCAGGGCTAAAACTGATCAGTTACAATACTAATCAGACTTCATGCCTTTTAGTCACAGTTATTGATGGTTTTCCTTCCTTTCTACAGCCTACGATGATTCTCTGTTTCCTCCTGGGAACAGTGTGGCTGAGCAGAGGGAAAGGGAGGCTCAGGAGACTTGGAACCCTGCCTTGGCTCTGCTGGGCTACCTCACTGGAGCAAGCTCCTTACTCTTTAGGCCTCAGTTTCTTCATCTGTAAAATGGAGGTAATGATCAGTTACCTACTTGAGAGCAAGAGGCCAGATCTATGGCCTTGTGATCTCCAAGGCTCTTTTAAGTTACACAGCCACAAAATGGACTAAATTCCAATCCTGAGAACAAAAATGGACTTTCTAGGTGTCTGTACCCTACACAATAATACCTAATGCAGTTTAAGTATTTTTTTTTTGATGTGGACCATTTTTAAAGCCTTTATTGAATTTGTCACAATATTTTTTATGTTTTTATGCTCCTTTTTTTGTGTTTTGGTGTTTTGGCCATGAGGCATGTGGGAATCTCAACTCCCTGACCAGGGAGGGATCAGAACCCGCACACCCTACATTGGTTGGTGGAATCTTAACCCTTGGGCCACCAAGCAAGTCCCACCAAATGTATTCACAACTTAACTAACAGGAAGTCTCAAATACCTAGATGCCAGTAAGCCTCTAAGTAGGCAAAAGAGATGTCACAAAGTTCACACACTAAAGCTTATGTGGTGAACGTACAGGCTTTCGAGAAATGCCCTAATTATGTTCATAGTCTTTAACAAGCTTGGCCGTCTAGTTCCTAAGCCCAGTACAGACTAGATGAAGTAACCCGAGAGAGGAAAGGAGGTATAAAAGGTAGGTGCTAGGACAGCAGGGAGAAGTTAGGCATTAACAGCACGACAGAAACCTGATCGAGAGGAGAAATATTTAAAAGACAATCGATGCTTTTAAGTACACTTCCATGAGCTTTGATGGCAGCAGTGTTTTCCAGCATAATGTAATTCATAAGTATATACTTAGATGCAAGATAAATTCTATTTATGAATGCAGGGGGAAAAAAAGGATGCAGAGAGTAGTATTATATATTTATTTAAATGTATTTTGAAAAGATTTCCATGTAAGTTATATTAAAAACAATAAAAAATTTTGGTACTCTAACCATAAAACAGAAGGCTGTAAAACGGTAAAACTCTCCATCTGAGTTTTTCTATGTTTACTGTTTCTAAGCCACTTATTTATCACTTTTTATCCACTGCCTCCTGATGTTGGTTATCTGTTTTTAAACTACCTTTCTGAATGTTATACACACATTACCTCATTTAATCCCTCATCACTGTCGTATTAGGTAAATACTGCTGTTCTCATTTTAGTTGCAGACACGGGGAGGTTAAGTCATTTGCCATTCCGGCTTTGAACCGTGGGTCTGCCTGAATCTGAAGCCTGTGGTTTTTAGTATTCCATGATTTATTAATAATATATGTGTCTGGCTGCCCCATTACTACCAAAAGATTGCATCTTGAGAGTGAGGAGTCCATCTCACTTGCTTTTATATGCCACAGTGACTGGCACATAGTAGGCACTCAGAACCTGTCCCGTGGACTTCATTTCTACATCTCCTTATAAAGATCCCAAGCCCTTAAATGCAATATAGTGTATCCCAACGTCTCTCCCAGTACGGTTCATGGAGCATCTGTATCCCAGACCTACAGAATCAGACTCCTCAGGGTTAGGAAGTGTGAATGTGCATTTAAATAAATAGCTCAGGTGACTTTTAATGTGTATCCAAGTTTGATGGGAGGACTTCCCTGGTGGTACAGTGGGTAAGGATCTGCCTGCCGATGCAGAAGACATGGGTTTGACCCCTGGCCTGGGAAGATCCCACACGCTGCCGAGCAATAAGAGCCAGAGCTCTGCAACTGGGGGAGCCGCCATGGCGAGAAGCCCCCGCACCAAGAGAGGAGCAGCCCCCGCTCACGGCAACTAGAGAGAGCCTGCCTGCAGCAATGAAGACCCAGTGCAACCAAAAATAAATGAATTAAGAAAAAACTCTTTTAAAATAATGTAAAAAAAAAAAAGTCTGATGGGGCTTCCTTGGTGGTCCAATGGTTAGGACTCTGCTTCCACTGCAGGGGGCCGTGGGTTCCATCCCTGGTCAGGGCCTAAGATTCTGCATGCTGCATGGCGCCGCCAAAAAATTAAAAAACACAAAGTCTGAGAACTATTGACCTAGTGTTTGAAAGCACATTCTTTGGAGTTAGTCAATCCTGGCTTCAGATCTCAGCTCCATTACTTAATAGCTGAGTGATGTGGGCAAATTAGTTACTTACATTCTTTGAGCTTTAATTCCATCATCTTTAAAATGGAAACAACAGAAACCTCCACCTCACAGGATTCTTGAAGGGACAAAGTTCATCCATTTAGCAGGAATCGTGGAACGTCTAAAATGTGCCCGACACTGCTTTTTAGGTGCTTAGGATACATTAGGGCACAAACAGACAAGTTCTTTGCCCTTCTGAAGCTTACCTTATGTTGGGAGAAGACATAAAATAATTGACTATATAGTAAGTTGAGTGGAAAATACAGAATAGAGCAAATTGGAGAAGGCGTGTGAGGTTGCAGTTGTAGCATCGTTTTATAGAAAGGAGTCTAGTTAGGTTTCATGAAGATGGTACCAAGCAAAGACCTGGAGAAAGTTAAAAAGTAACTTTGGCAGACATCTGAAGGAAAAGCCTTCCCGGCAGAGGGGACGGCCACTGCAAAGGCCGCATGGGAGGAACGTGCCTGGTGGGTAAGAGGGGCAGCATAGAAGCCAATGTGGCTACAGCCAGAGCAAAGCAGAAAGGACTGAGGGATGGAGCTGGAGAGATAACTGGAGTCAGTTCATGTGTGGCTTTTTAGGCCTACACGTAAGGATTTAATAAGATAGTCATGTTAGGTGCATAGAACAGTATGTGGTACGTAGCCAACATTTAACGGACGGTATCTACATCTGTGTTGACATGAATACCTTCTGGTCCCTAAGTGGAGCTAGTCTGGAAGGTCAGGCTACAGGGATAACAGCACCTTTTATGTGCTTTGGTGCGGTTTCAGAGTCCTTTAACGTCTCCCAAAGTACAGAAACCAAACAGATCAAAGGCCTGGGTGATCCCCAGCAGCCAGTAGAGATGGTTAATTCTCTGCAGGTGCTCAGAAAACTGAACTAACAGAGACACACAAAGTCAACATAGCATCAATAAAAGACAGGGAGAGGGTGGGGTGTGAATGGGGTGGGCTTGGCTAAAGGCTGAAACCAACAGAAGAGTCATTAGTAATGCAACAGCAAAAGCAGTGGAGCGTGGAAGCGTCACCTACGGCAGATGAAACACATTCTAATATCAATGAGACCACAAAGTCCAGAGAATAATGACTACAAACTGCTGGGGAGTGAGCCAGGGAGCCCAGCAACATGAACGCACTTGTATGGGGGGAAAAACAAATTAAGAGATTCAGGCAAAACTATCCCGTTTCCTGGTGGAGGAGGCTCTTTAATCTTTAATATCTCTCGCCTGACACGAGGCATGGATCTTGCCCCAACAAGACAAAGGATGGTGTCTGTGAAGTTAGCACTTCTCATTCCAGCAAAGGACTCCCGAGGAGATGACTGCCATGTGGATGCCAGGCTAAAAGGATGCATTGTCTCAGTGCTACTGTTTCACTGCTGGGCATGAGTGTGTGCTCAGTCGTTAAGTTGTGTCTGACTCTTTGTGACCCCATGGATTGTAGCCCGCCAGGCTTCTCTGTCCATGGGATTCTCCAGGCAAGAATACTAGAGTGAGTTGCCATTTCCCCCCTCCAGGGGATCTTCCCAACCCAGGGATCAAACCTGCATCTCCTGCATTGGCAGGTGGATTCTTTACCACTGAGCCACCTGGAAAGCCCTTCACAGCTGGGCAGATCGGAGCTAAGACACACCCACCCACCCTCCAGGGCTCTCACAGTGGAAAGAGCTGCCTGCAGAGCCCCGGAGCTCTGGAGAGGAATGTGAGCTCGTTGGGACCTGGAGGCAAGCAAGGGTGTAATAAAAGGTGTAATAAAAAGCAGATAAAGATACCCAGGCTGGGCTTTACACTGCTGTACACCTTGATGCCAGTTTCTTCTGGCACCTGCCCTCGGGAAAGCTAAGTCGGGGGCACTATCCAGTGGAAATCTGGAAGTGGGCATCCTTTGAGGCCTCAGTTATGCCAGCTTGGGAGGGAAGGGTGTCATATTGGTCTCCATGACCCTGACCTAATCTACTCAAAGGCGAGCAGTTTAGTCTGAGTCAGAGGAAGTGAAGAGAGCAATTCACTTTCTGTGATGTGATGACTCAACACATTCGGTTTGGAATTAAAACCATTATGAAAACCAACACGAGAAACCCCTGGGCTTTTATTCCATTCCTCAAACTATGCGTCAGACTGCCTTCTCCATCTCCTGAGAGAAACCATATATTTGCTTTGGGAGTTCTTAATTGCTACATTCCTACCGATTTCTTCAGTTAATAAATATTTAAGTGCCCACTGTGTTCCAGGGGTGAGGCGAGGCTCTGCAGGAACAGGAATGGTAAGACAAAAGTTCCTATTTTTATGGAGCTTGCTCGCTAGCATGGGTGCCTGGGTGAAGAGAGAGATAAATGAAATACTTGCAGAGTGAGAAGGGCGACGGCATAAGTAAAGCAGGGCAGTGTATGTGGAGTGACCGAACGTGAGACTCTAGACAAGGGCGGTCAGGGAGCAGGTGTTGTCTGAGCCGGGGCCTGGTGGATGAGAAGGGGCCAGGCATGCAATCAGGGGGAGCGCGAACAGCACTCGCACAGCCAGGAGGTGGGAAGGGGCAGCAATGCTGCTTTGCTTCCCGGGTCCCTGCTCTGCACACAAGTACGACTTCTCTGTCTCTGACCATGCTACCATCTGCTAAAGAAATTGCTCTAGGAGGCCTGGGAAAGGAACGATACTGAACGAAATGGAATCCCAAGGCTGACCGATTAGTACTGGAGACGCGTGTTGACCTTGGGGGAAGGATTGGGAGCATCAGTAGATACTCTGATCCCAGAGCAAAGATAAGGCAAGGGCTGTAGGAATGAATCCCCCAACACCCCCACCCTCCACTTTGTGGCCGCTCTTCCCTACTGTGGTTAACTGGCAAAGAGGCTCGTGTGAATGAGCGCAGGATGTCCAGAAAGCAGCGCTATTTCACACATCATCATTTCAAGTCACCAGCCGGACAGGATTTAGCACTCTGTGTCTGGCAGCAACCAGGAGGGAAGCAGAGAGAATTCCATTGGACTACCCAGAGCATCTGACCCACAAATGAGGAGCGAGGAGAGCATTAAAACCCAAACCAAACAACAACCATTCCTGAATGGTAGAGTGAGCCAATTCGACATCGAACAGAGATACACACACATATCCGGGCGCCTCGGAGGCAAGAGGTCAATTTCTCGTGCTGGTCCCTGATCTTCAGAATCCAAGTTCTTGATCTGAGCTCGGTCCCTCATTTCCAAGCAGAGTCGGGCCAGGTGGGCTGCTCAAGGGCAACACTCCCTGGTCTGACTCCAGAGGAGCCATATGGCTGCAGTGGACGCTGGCAGGGCTGGTGGGAGAGGAAGAGGGTGCAGGCAGAAGACAGGCTGTGTCCTCTAAAGATACAAGTTCTGATTGCTTGGTTTTTCAGTTGAAGAAACAGATATTTGTAGCCAGATCTTTATCTTTGGCAAGCCCACCACAGGTCCCAGGGTTGGGATGAAGGGACAGAATACAGGGAAGGAGGAAATCCCCATCTAATGAGACGTAGGTGGGACTCAACTGTCCCACCTTGTGGATTTCTAGTTCTCTTCATCAAGTCCAAGCCCACCCTCCCATGCCTCATCCTTCTCTCCTCTAAGTCCTTCTCACACAGTTGTTAGGTAAGATTTAGTAGGCAGAATGTGTTTGCAAAATCTGTTTTGTTCATTGGAACATGTTTATCTAGAAGGAAAGGGGTAAAAAAAAAAAAAAAACCACAATCCTGTCCCTTCTCGCTATTTACTTTTTGGTGACTGTCTTCTGGGATTTGGAACTGGATAAACAGATGGCTTTCATGGAAGGAATCAGGCGAAATGCCAGGGTGTGTGTATATATCTTGGTCTCAGTGTATATACGGCAAATGGTTCCCATCCACACAGCTGTGCTGGTTTTGGAGGGATGTGAGGGGACAGTATCCTGTGCACTCGAGGACTCCCACTGTTCCAAGGTGTGGTGCTCCAAGGATCCCCTCCGAGGAGCACCTCCCCGGCAGAATCTTGGGCCATGGGGTGCCCGACGGTTTATAGAGTTCTAACCCCAGATACGTGACCCTGGTTTCATTTGCTGGCCTCTGGCTGTGGTGATTAAGGGTTGTGCCAGATTCAAAACTGTTGCTTATGATTTGTGCTGCGTTTGTCTGATGTATGTGGGCGCCCGCAGCATGCTGAGTGTTTGCACGGCCTGTAGAGCATCGAGCACCTCTGCAATACACTGGATGCCTCTGTGCTGAGGGCATTCCCATGAGGGTCGTGGTTGTGTTGTCCGTGTGTGCACAGAAGTCATGGAAGGCCTGAAATACAATTATTTTCCAGGCCACGGAAAAGCATAACTGCCAGAGGGAATAGGAAACGGCGATCCCTTCCGTGTCCCCCAAGCTGACAGTGACTTCTTGGGGGACTGGAGAAGCGGTGTCCCTCCTAATTTTTTGACTTCTGATATAAAGGGCTCCCCTGGTGGCTCAGATGATGAAGAATCTGCCTGCAGTGCAGGAGACCCAGGTTCGATCCCTGGGTTGGGAAGATTCCCTGGAGAAGGGAATGGCAACCCACTCCAGTATTCTTGCCTTAAGAATTCCATGAACAGAGGAGCCTGGCGGGCTACAGCCCATGAGGTCATGAAGAGTCGGACACAACTGAGAGACTAATACATACACATACCCGCACGTGCACACAGATGTCTACTGCAGGGGGTGGTGATGCAGGAAGTAACTCTTTCATAATAAGTATGTTTCAATTCCAAGGTTTGAAGAAGTCTCATTGTATTTCTAATAGTCAAATTTAAAAAAAAGATCTTCATTTGCTTCACAGAAAAGGGTTCAGATGGATGGTTTTTTTTCACCCTTGGCAAAAATGCCTTTAAACAACCATGAAAAGAAAAGATGACAATACTGCCCAGGCAGAGAATTGGTGCCAAACAGAGTCAACTCAAAACCGCCAGAAATCCCAAACAACAGCAAAAACTTGAGATAAAGTGGCTGCGTTCATCAGGTTCAGGAGGCTCAAAGACAAGAACATGAAATGATTAGACTCTAAGAGAGCAAGGTGCTGGAGGGAATGGGACCTCGTGGAGACAGAACAAAAAATCCCGTTTCTCACAAAGGCTGTGCAGACCTTTAGACTGCAGTGAGCGGTGATCGTGAGGATGCTGCCCAGGAAATGAAAGGACTCCCCCGTTCCTCTTCAGCAAGCGGAGCCCAGGAGGAGTGTTCCAGGGCACTCTCACAAACACTCTTCAATAACGGCATCCAGAGCCTTTGATTCAAGGAACATGCTGAAGAATAAACAGCCTATTAATCGGAGTCTTCTGGTGTGCCTGAGTATACTAAACAGCAGTGAAGTAACCCCTTGGCTCTCGCCCACGGCCCGACAGTGCACCATCCGCTGCTGCGCTCCACCCCTCCGCTCCCCGTCTCCACCGCAGCATGCGATTTGTCCCTGGAAAAGCTTCAGGTTTGGGGGCCCTGGTGGTTTCAACTAAGGATGCCGAGGCCCAACCCCGGGTGCAAAGAACTGGAAACAGCGCACCCTTGTTTGGCCACGAGCAGCAAAACCATGTGACGGGACTTGAACGAGGCTGTGTGGTAGTGCGCCCGGGTGAGGAGCTGCAGCCATCAGTCTGCCTCTTTCTGAGCCAAGCTGACAGCCACAGGCCTGGGAAAGGAAGGCCCAGTTTCAATTGCTTCCCAGTCCTGGTTACCTTGGTGGCGAGAAGGGTGGGCTTGGGGTGCCGCTCTGTGGAAATATTCCTGGGCATTTTGCCTAAGTAAAAATGACCAAGCGAGGTCTCTGAGTTTTCAGGGAGGAAAGGAGAAGAAAGATAAGTGACCGTTTCTCTCTCAGACCCTTTCTCTATGAGGTGTGCTTTAAAAACAACGAGGTGTAGCTTTTGTGATAACAACCATTTGATGAAGCATCAGGTCCTCCTTCCCGCCCCCAAGGAAATCATAGATAAAGAAGCCGATAGTCTGAACGTTAAGTAATAAACCAGGTTCGGTTGTTGAAATGGTGTGATTGAGGCTAAGATCATAAGCTCAAGTCAGCCCTGGGAGCCAGGTGGCTTCTTTGTGTCCACAGTCACCGATCTCACACAGGTGTGTGCTTAATCGTAAAAGGAACTGACCTGGTGAGCTGGATAAATCAGCATCAGTGCTACTCAACACACACACACACACACACACACACACACACACACACGCACACACAACCTCAAAGCACACACCCACTGACCTCAAATTTATACACACAGGAAAATATGAAACTTTTTCAGAAAGTATTTTAGAAAGGATCCTTTCTAAAAATAATTTCAAAGAGGTGCTTTGATTAAAAAAAAAAATTAATTCTAAAGTCCTCTGACTCTACTTTCAGAGAACCATATGGTGTTTGGTCTGTTGAACTGGAGAAGAGAGGACAAGCATCTTACAAAAGAGGCAGGACAGCACAGAAGCTCACATACTTCCCGTGAGTGATGCTGAGATGCCACAGGACACAGTGATTAGCCTGGGGCTTGCAGAAAGCAGGGGCCTTGCAGATACAAAGGTGGAGCCCTGTTGCTGGCTGTGTGTGATCTTTGACGTGTCACATAAGATCAGTGAGCTTCGCTCCCTCACCTGTGAAATGGGAATCATCCTCATAGGATTAGTATGAGGGTTATATAACATACGAAAAGGGTTTTGTGCGGTGCCTGGGACACAGTAAATGCTCAATAAACAATAGGTGTACTCATTTCTCTTTGTGTGTGTGTTAGTTGCTCAGTCATGTCCGACTCTTTTTGACCCCATGGACTATAGCTTGCCAGGCTCCTCTGTCCATGGGATTCTCCAGGCAAGAATCCTGAAGTGGGCAGCCATTCCCTTCTCCAGGGGATCTTCCTGATCCAGGGAACAAACGTGGGTCTCCCGCTTTTTGGGCAAATTCTTTACTGCCTGAGCCACCAACAGGCACAGGAATCACATGGCTCTGGGGAGGGACCTAAGGGGCAGTGGGCACACGAGCTTCATGAAACAGGAGTTTCTTCATCTTTTTATTGGGCTGGGCTTAGAAGGCCTCCACAGCATCCCTTAGTACACTGGAAACAAGAGCTTGCATTTCATGGGGTTATTGATGAAAGGGCCATGAGAGATTCAATCCTGGTACTTTGGGGATGTCCTTTTGGACATGGCAGATGGACTTGGCATTTTCCCACCCCAGAGTGTGGCTGAGCAGATAAAACCTTCCTCATGGCTTCCGCCTGTTGAGACAAACACATGTCTTCTGAACACAAGAGGGGCCATGCAGGCACAGATCTGGCATCAGACAGCCTTTCCCTGCAGCACTCCTGGGGTGGCAAAATGACAAACATTCCAGCAGGCTGAATCGAGTCCTTCCTGGCCTGTAACCGGGGCCTTGTGAAGCTGCTGCTTGTGATCTGAGCCGTCAGGACCTCACTCCACGGCTGTGGGGTGGACTTCATTAATATTGATGAGCTGCAGCTCGTTAACCTCATTTGATGTTTATTTACAACCATTCTTCTCATATGCTAACGAGTGACACTGGGCTCTTCAGATAGAAAGGAGAGAAATGGACCCTCTCTGCCAGCATCTCCTTGGCAAACTCCTGTCCCTTGCCACAGCAGTTTGCGCAGAGGGAAGGATGCCAGACGGAGGGAATGTGGCAGTGGGGACACGACGATGTGAAAAGAACGTCTGCAATGCGATGGGGGAGCAGCCCGCTGCTGGGGCCGAGGGGTGGCCCAGCGGGTGGCAGAAGGGAGCTGACGGCTGGGGATCCGAGCACCAGTGAGACGGCCAGGAGGTTAGCGTTTGCACCTGGGGTGGGAGGTGGAGATGAGGGGGTCCCCTGGGCGTCAGTGGCCTTGAAGGCCCCTCTCAGGTCATTTCACTTTCTTCTAAGATCTTAAGGAAATCAACAAACAGGGGTTTGGGGTAGATTTCTGTAAGGCAGTTAAATGCCCACAGTAATGAATGCTTAGCAAAGGCTTGGCTTGGGGAAAGAGCACTCATTGTCCAGAACATCACTGTGAAATCGGTAAGTGGGGAGAGAAAAACATCACTTTCTCTTTTTCTCCAAGTTACGGATATGTTATGTATATCAAAGAACAGGATGATGAAAGAAGAGTCAGAGATGGGGGTGAGGGGTTGGGGGGTATATTTTTTAAAAATATGGCCAGGATTTCCCTGGTGTCCAGTGGTTAGGAGTCTGCCTGCCAATGCAGGGGACACGGGTTCCATCCCTGGTCTGGGAAGATCCCACATGATGTGGGGCAGCGTAGCCTGTGGGCTGCAACCACTGAAGCCCTTGCACCTAGAGCCTGTGCTCCGCTACAAGAGAAGCCACCGTGATGAGAAGCCCGCCAATCACAAGGAGCAGCCCTCACCAGAGAATGCCTGAGCCACGAAGACCCACTGCAGCCAAAAGTAAATTAAAAAAATTTTTGTAACATCAGTCACAAAAAATATGGCCATTCTATTTTTTCGGGGCTGCTGAGTCTAAAGAACACAGGGCCTCTTCCAAACTTCATAGTATGTAGCAAGTCAATTTTGAGACGTCTCATCCATTCAAAAGGCATGAAAAGACTATGTAAGACATACAAGGGGGATGGAAGGATATATGTTTATTAATATCAGCACCAACATCAAACTTAAAGTTTCCTAAACGCTTAAATGCCAGTTCCCCACCATATTTCTGGTCTTCATTCCTCTGCACGTTACATTACTATTTAGACAACTATTCCCTTCCTGCCTGCGGGGTCCACACCCTCTCTTTTCTCTCCATCTGACTTTTTCTGTGAACCACTTTGAAGATCGCTTCTACCCTTGATGTGCCTTTCTGCAAGACTAAAGAGGCAGGAGAAAAAAGGAATCTCTTACCTTAAGGATCTAACCACATTTAAGTACAAAGTATTGGTTCTGAAAGGGTAGATTTTATGTTGAGTTGTTTGTGTGAGATCATTATCCCTTAGGGTATGAATTGAATCTCTTTCAAGTTTCCTCTGAACTCAGTTCCTGTTGGATTGAAGGAATCAATGGCAATCTGCATTCAGCCTGACTGTGTGCAGCTCACCTATCCCTGCTGCTGCTGCTGCTAAGTCGCTTCAGTCGTGTCCAACTCTGTGCGACCCCATAGATGGCAGCCCACCAGGCTTCCCCGTCCCTGGGATTCTCCAGGCAAGAACACTGGAGTGGGTTGCCATTTCCTTCTCCAATGCATGAAAGTGAAAAGTGAAAGTGAAGTCGCTCAGTCATGTCCGACTCTAGCGATCCCATAGACTGCAGCCTACCGGGCTCCTCTGTCCATGGGATTTTCTAGGCAAAAGTACTGGAGTGGGGACATACATTTCTAGGAGACTAACCGAAGCTGTATGCCTGGGCTTCCCTGGCGACTCGGACAGTAAAGAATCTGCCTGCAACGCAGGAGACCTAGGTTTGATCCCTGGGTCAGGAAGATCCTCTGGTAAAGGGAATGGCTACCCACTCAGTATTCTTGCCTGGAGAATTTCACAGAGGAGCCAGGTGGGCTATAGTCTATGGGGTCCCAAAGAGTTGGGCAGGACTGAGAGTCAAACAAGCTTGTTCTAGACTGCAGCCATGTTTCCCGACTTTTTAAAATCCCATCCCCCACCCCTAGTCTTTTAATAACATTTTTTTCCAAGTGCCCTCTTCCACCATGAAATTTTAATACCATAGAAATACTGCATGTCTATTTTTTTTTAGTGGAGGGCCACAGACCATTATATTATTGAATTTTTTTTTGCCTCTCAGAGAACTAATATTTTCCCCCTTCAGGGTAAATATTTCTCCCATTGAAAATGCATGTTCTAGAGACTTTTAAAAAAGTATATTATCTGATTTAATATGTTCCAGGACTGAACCCAACATTCTCTCAAAGTGAACCATCAAACCCAATTATGCCACTGTTCTGATTTCAGAAAAAGAAAGAAAGAAAGAAAAAAGGACATCTTTGGGCCTATCCAGTGATAGTTTTTCCAAAGAAGAGATCAAAATCCTTTTTTTTTTTTTTTTTGCGCTGGACCTGATCTATCCGCAGAATAAATGGCTTACTTTTTGGCTGTGGGTTAGCGTTTTACAATAGTTCCATTTGAGTGCTAGAAAAGGTAACAGAGCGTCAAGTCCCTTGGGGACCCCCAAATAGCTAACTTTCCTAAAAGTCAACAATATATTCCCTTGTAAGAGTAGAATTAAGTTCATTATCTCATTAAATTTCTCCCAAACTCCAGAGTAAGACAGTGATTGGTGTTGCTATTCCTCTTTTACAAGCAGAGAAATGATGACATCGAGAGATTAGGTAGCTTAAATTAGGTCACAGGGACTGATGTTTCTTCGTATAAATACCTTATCTGTCATACAAAGTCTCTATGAGGATTTCTAGACCTTATGTCTTCTGGTTCCTACTTTAATCTAGAATCATGGTACTCTGCTAGAGAGAAATTTAAAAAGGTCATTCTGCCTCAGACGACCCGTTTTCTCTATCTAACAGCAGAAAAGCAAAAGAAGGTGCTAACAGATAAGAACTGACTGACTGATGGGAAGAAAGGAAGAGAACTCAGGCTGTTATTCTAAAGGTTTCTATTTTGGAAACAAATGCCTTATAGTCAAAGCTATGGTTTTTCCAGCAGTCATGAGTGGATGTGAGAGTTGGACCATAACCCAGGGTGAGCACTGAAGAACTGATGCTTTTGAACTGTGATGCTGGAAAAGACTCTTGAGAGTCCCTTGGACTGCAAAGAGATCAAACTAGTCAATCCTAAAGGAAATCAACCCTGAGTATTCACTGGAAGGACTGATGCTGAAGCTGAAGCTCCAGTACTTTGGCCACCTGATGTGAAGAGCTGATTCACTGGAAAAGACTCTGATGCTGGGAAAGATTGGGGGCAGGAGGAGAAGGGGACAGCAGAGGATGAGACAGATAGCATCGCTAACTCAATGGACGTGAATTTGAGCAAAGCATAGCACACTGTATAGGGAGGCACACAAGTTTTCTCTTTTCCATCATCTTTCTGGGTTTAGACAAGGCAGAGTAAACCTTGATATATAAAGACTCAAATCAAGAACTCTCACAGAGGACCTCCCTGGCGGTCCAGTGGTTAAGACTCTGCACTTTCACTGGAGCCTGGGATCAATCCTTGGTGGAGCTACGATCCCACATGGCCAGGAAAAATAAAAGAGAATTCTCACAGAGAGTCTTCAAGTAACATGAAAAATTCGTATTTTATTTAGTAGTCACAGAAACAGATCATGTCTTAGAACTAGCCATACTTGAAACTCACCGTAAGAGGGTGGGAGTCAGAGGTTGGCAGACCAAATAAAAACGGCTATCTAAAAGGCCTCTTCTCTGTAAACTAGACTTAGGTTCATTTAAATTCTCCCAGTTAATCAGCATTAAAATTCCCTAAAGAGTAAGTGACTTCAAGAGATAAAATCCATCTCAGGCTCTCAAGTAGATCTGTATGTAATTCACTCCTTATTACCAGGGTCTACTCTATTAAAACAAAACAAAGAACTTCAGGAAAGGATATTCTGCAATATTGGTTAGGAACCTCACATGACATCGGATAACATTATCTCTAATAAATCTGCCCACATATGTGACCTCTGTCCCTCACATTGCAATAGGAATTCATTCTTTTTTGTTTGAAGAGGTGGAGATGAGTTAATGATGTGTAAAAGGCTTTAATTTTAATTGAGAATGCCCAGAGCCAAAAGAGACACCTCAGATCAATGAGAACACATTAAGGAGAATTTCAAAGTAGTATTACATTCAGTTCAACTAGCTTCTGATACAGATATGTTATTCTAGCTGCTTCTTTTTCTATAAACCAGGAACAAATTTGAGAGAGGGCAAAAACAAAAAACCCTTCAGGCTTTGCCTTAAAAAAATAAAATTATAACTATTTTGAACTAAAACAGAAACTAGAAGATACAAGGTACAAATATCTAAAAAGGGATTCTTCTGTTACAGACAGGCATTGAAACAAACAAACAAAAAACCATTTCCTACTGGATGCCATAAAACAGGAAAACAGGGGTGGAGGTAGGGGCAAGTCCTTTAAAGTCTTGGACTTCAGAACAAAGGAACCAACTGAAAACATTCCAACTTGGGGTTGGTGAGGAGGGAAAGAGCCCCACGGAAACCCCGTTCATGTTGGTGGCAGCAGCTGTCAATGAGTTGGAAAAGGGCAATGAACAGGAATGAGCACCACTGCGAGACTGATTCGTTTATTTCAGAAGCATTTGTCTATCTTGTTCTACCAACATAACTAGCTACAGAAAAAAGCCTAGATTCGGGGAAAGGCTTATTGTTTTCATTGGCAGGTGACCAAAGAAAACACATTCTTCAACAAGCAGTACAATAAAGCAATAAAAACAAGCTGGTACTTATCAAACGTTTTTATCCAAAGCGCTTAAAACATATACCTACGTTATACCCTGTTTTCACTTCCCCTTTACCATCTTCCTCCCAGTTGTGGGAGGAAAAGCCAACTTTCTGTGGGAAGGATGTCTCCTCTGCAAACTGATGTAAGTCCGCAGATAACTTTAGGAAAAGGACCTCCCAAAGAGGCTGTTGGTGGGAACTTGTACGAAAGCTCTCCGTAAAGGCTTGGCTCTACCATTTCAAAGGCGGGGGGTAGGGGGCGGCGGGGGCAAGTCCTTCTTGGTAGCCATAGATGCTGCCAGGAAGAACAATTCTTCATTTGGGCCAGGTATCAAGAGGGAGAATACAGAAGGAAAAGTAAGATGGCATTTTCCCATCCAGAGATAAGTAAGGAAACAAACCCATGGACTCACTAATCTCTTTTTCTAAGTGATGGTATTATTAACCTGGTTTTATGCTCAGTGAAGTTGTGTGGAAAGTTAAGTGTTCAAGAAATAACTTGCTCAAAGTTACAAAGTAGGTCTGTAACAAAGTGCATTGTAGAACCCAAGGGTCAACTTCAAAAAGTGAACAGATGGAGGTTATCGGAAAGGCCCTTACAGGTTTGTGAATTAGAAGTTGGAATATTTTTTTTTTTAATGGTGAATAAGAATGTGTAGGAAGACCTTAGACCAACGACTTGTCATGACACAGTGGTCCAACCCCATGGGAAGAGAGATTAAAAACAATTTTACAATGCAAGGTTTAAGTACTTAACAGGTAGTTACATAGTTTTACACAAAACATATTAAGTGAAAGTGTTAGTTGCTCAGTCTTGTCTGACTCTTTGTGATCCCATGGACTGTGACCTACCAGGCTCCTCTGTCCATGGGATTCTCCAGACAAGAATCCTGGAGTAGGTTGCCATTCCCTTCTCCAGGGGATCTTCCTGACCCAGGAATCAAATCCTGGTTTCCTGCATTGTAGGCAGATTCTTTTTTTTTTTTAGGATTAGTCTCTTGGCATATTTTATTTATTTAAAATATTAATTAATTTAATTGGATGATAATTACTTGATAACAGTGTGATGGCTTTTGCCGTACATTGACATGAATCAGCCACGGGTGCACATCTGTCCCCCCTATCCTGAACCCCCCTTCCACCTCCCTCCCAACCCCATCCCTCTGGATTGTCCCAGAGCACTGGCTTTGAGTGCCCTTCGTTGTAGGCAGATTCTTTACCATTTGAGCCACCAGGGAAGCACATAATTAGGTTACTAAGGATCAGACTTTTACGGTCAGACAGTGAAGGTGGTGGGGATGTCACGGATAGTCTTAAAAGCTTGAGGAGTTGGGGCTTTGCTGGTGGTCCAGTGGTAAGGAATCCACCTGCCAAGGCAGGAGACATGGGTTTGATCTATGATCTGGGAAGATCCCGCATGCTGAGGAGACACTAGGCTCGTGGGCCACGACTATTGAGCCTGTGTCTAGAGCTGGGGAGCCACAGCTACTGAGCCCACATGCCACCACCATGGAAGCACACGTGCCCCAGCGCATGTGCTCCACAGAAAGAGAAGCTGTGGCAATGAGGACCCGGAGCACTGCAACTAGAGAGGAGCCCCCACTTGCTGTACCTAGAGAAGAGCCCGTGCAGCAGTGGAGACTGAGCACAGCCCAAAATAAATAATATATTATTTATTATATATATATATATTTATATATATAATATATATATATTTATATATATATTTAAAAAGCTTGAAGAATATGGTTAAAATAAACATTTCAAGTAGTGGCTATTTCCTGGGCCTCTTTCCTGGGCACAGATGTCCTACTCTAGACAAGAGGAGAGATTTTTTTCCCCAGAATAGCATGCTGAGCATGTAAGATGTTCTTTGCTTCACTGGGACATCTGGAAGAAGTCAGTAGGGCTGCACTCAAGAGCTAAGTCTTGTGGACAGGATGACTTGAAATTTCCAATTTGTGATGGCTTGAAGTAAATGCTGTTTATAAAAAGAGCCTAAAGAGTCCTAGTTCTTCTGTTTTTGAACTTTGGAACCATTTTAATAGTAATATTCTCCTCAATTTTTTTTCTCTGGGCCTTGATATGACAGAAAAATCTTAGAACACTGTAACTGAAAGATGCTTATTAATTTTTATGAGAAAAGTCAGATAAAGCACCACTAACTAATCAGTAACCATCTCGAATGAATAGACTTTATAATGAACACACAGGCTATGATAAAAATGATTAGGATAAAAGGAATCTACGTGATTTCATGAAACCAAAGTTCATGAATATAATTTTCTATTGCTTGAGATAAATCCAATAAATCTGAATATGACATTGGCTTGGCAGATCGAGGGACCTACGATGTTTGATTCCCTTCACCAGACTCATGCCTCCAGGCAAAAAAGCAATTAAACTTCGGATAGAAATCAATTATCTGTCCACTTTTATGAGGTACCTGGAAGAAAGGAGACTAGAGGACACCCAGGGCTGGGGCTGGGAGAGGGAGAAGCGGGCTGTTCTTGTTTAATGGGTACGGAGTTTCAGGGTGGGATGTTGAAAATGTGCTGGAAATGGATAGTGGAGCTGGTGGCACAACACTGGGAATGTACTTGAATGTACTTAATGGCACGGAACTGCACGCTTATCCACGGTTAAAGTGGTGAATTTATTACGTGTATTTTACTACAGTAAAAAATGATCTGTCTTGTTTTCAAAAATATCCAGATAAAAGGTTCTTCAGTCATTCTTTTATACTAATGTGGCTCAGGCAGTTCCCCAAATCTGTCTGCTCATCAGAATCATCTGAAGTGACTGTTCACAGTCACACATTCTCTGGCCATGTGGGAACTCCTGGGCCCTAAGACAGGATCACGGAGAGCTGGATGCTGTCTGCATTGGGGCACCATGGTGCCAATTCAAGAAGCTTATTCACCCTTACACCTCTTCCTCTGTCCTGTTTTTGCTTTTTTTTTAAATTTTTTTTTATTGTGGTAAAATACACATAACAAAAAATTTACCATCTTAGCCATGTTTAAGTGGACAGTTCAGGGGTATTAGGTTCATTCACACTGTTATGCAACCATCACCCATCTATCCCCAGTGCCTGCTGTATCTTCTAAAACTGAAACTCTGTTATCCATTAAACAACACTCTCTCAGTTCCTCCAGCCCCTAGCAACTCTAAGTACCTCATATCAGCGGTATTTGTGTTTTTGTGGCTTGTTTATTTCATCCAGCGAGGCGTCCTCAAGGTTCATCTATGCTGTAGCATATTCAGAATTTCCTTCCTTTTAAGGCAAGTAATGCTTCACTGTGTGTACGTACCACTGTTGGCTTACCCGCTGATGGACACTTTGGTTACTTCCGTGCTTTAGCTGCTAAGGACACGGGAGTACAAGTATCTCTTGGAGACTCTGCTTTCTGTTCTTCTGGATAAGCACCCAGAGGTGGTGGGCCTATTTTTGATTTTCCGAGGAGCCACTGTACTGCCGCACACAGCCGCAGCTCCGTGGTACATCCCCCCAACAGTGTACAAGGGCTCCGGTGCCAGTCTCTCCACATCCGTGCCAACACGTGTTCTCTGCTTTTGTAACAGGAGCCCTCCTAATGGATTTTTTGGTTTTCATTTCCCTAATGATTAGTTTTGATTTTCATTTCCCTAACGATTAGTGATGTTGAGTGTCTCTTCATTTCACTCATGGTTTATTGATCATTGCATATCTTCATCATCTGCTTTGGAGAAATACCTGTTGAATTCTCTGCCAAGTTTTAAATCAGGTGGCTTTTTAAATGGTTGATGTTCTTGTGTTTTAATAGTTGTCAGGCTTATTTTTCATGGAGAAGGATATGATTTGAGCCTCCAATATAGAAGTAATTTTTGAGAGATAAAGGAAAGTTATGACCAACCTAGATAGCATATTCAAAAGCAGAGACATTACTTTGCCAACAAAGGTTCGTCTAGTCAAGGCTATGGTTTTTCCTGTGGTCATGTATGGATGTGAGAGTTGGACTGTGAAGAAGGCTGAGCGCCGAAGAATTGATGCTTTTGAACTGTGGTGTTGGAGAAGACTCTTGAGAGTCCCTTGGACTGCAAGGAGATCCAACCAGTCCATTCTGAAGGAGATCAGCCCTGGGATTTCTTTGGAGGGAATGATGCTAAAGCTGAAACTCCAGTACTTTGGCCACCCATGCGAAGAGTTGACTCATTGGAAAAGACTGATGCTGGGAGGGATTGGGGGCAGGAGGAGAAGGGGATGACAGAGGATGAGATGGCTGGATGACATCACTGACTCGATGGACGTGAGTCTGGGTGAACTCTGGGAGTTAGTGATGGACAGGGAGGCCTGGCGTGCTGAGATTCATGGGGTCGCAAAGAGCCGGACACGACTGAGTGACTGAACTGAACTGATGCTGTTGTTTGGGGCTTCCCAGGTGGCGAGAGTGATAAAGAACTCTCCAACCAATGCAAGAGACATGAGACGAGGGTTTGATCCCTGGGTTGGGAAGATCCCCTGAAGAAGGAAATGGCAATCTACTCTGGTATTCTTGCCTGGGGAATCCCATGGACAGAGGAGCCTGGTGTGTCCCAGTCCATGAGGTCGCAAAGAGTTGGACATGACTGAAGTGATTGAGCACCCACCCGTGCTGTTGTTTAACTTAGGCTAAACAGTTTTTAAGAGCCCTCTCTATACCAGGGTAGGCCTTAGGATTACAAAATTCAGTACGTTATGATCTCTGTGCCCAAAGAACTTAAAGTCTAATGGACAAGACAAACAACTGATTTTGAAACATGCTGGTGACGCAACTGACAGGCAGGACAGGGTTTAGCCTCCTTGGTGGGTTGTGGCAGAGGACTGCTGAGGGCAGGATTTGAGAGGAGGTGCTACTGGCGATGAGCACCGGAGTGGGAGTTTATCCAGGAGCAAAGATGAGGTGGCAGGGCTGCAGGCAGGGCCTCAATTCAGGCATCCTGCTGGGAAACAACACGTGAGGTGAGGGGGGACTATCAGTGCTTGCGTTCAGTATAACTGGAGAGAAGATTTCCAGCTAAGGAGTCGCTAGAAACGAGGCTGAAGAGGGAGGCAGAGATCAGGTCACAGAAAGTCTTGTGGGCTTCATTCATGGTTTGCTGTTCAGTTGCTAAGTTGTGACCGACTCTTTGAAACCCCAAGGACTGCAGCACACCAGGCCTCCCTGTCTATCACCAACTCCCGGAGCTTGCTCAAACTCACGTCCATTGAGTCAGTGATGCCATCCAACCATCTCATCCTCTGTCGCCCCTTCTCCTCTTGCCCTCAATCTTTCCCAGTGTCAAGGTCTTTTCCAGTGAATGGGCTCTTAGATGGTGGGGGCATCTTTAAATGGTTTCAAGTAAAAGAAGAAGAGCAGTGCAGTCAGATTTTCTTTGCATATAGATCACTCAACTATAAAGGGAGCAAAATATCAAAGGTTCAAGAAAGAACCGTACCATTGATCACCGGAATCAAGAAGACAGATCAGGAATTTAAGAACTATTTTGAAGGGGAGAACAGTGGGACTCTAGCTGACTGCATGTGAGCGGTGAGGGGGGAAAGAGGAATCTAGAATGATAAAAGTGTAACTCTGGGGAGCCCAAGAGAAGCAGATTCAAGGGTGAGGGTGAGGAGTTCTGCTTCCGAAACATGTGACTGTCAGACATATGTGTAAGTAGTGGTGTCTGAGGCTGGTAGCATGCTGCATGTGTGGTTCTGAGGCTCAGGGGGAGTTCAGGGCTAGACAGTCAGATTTAGAAGTCATTTGCCCAAGATAGTAGGGGAAGTCAAAGGAGACAGGACTGCTCAGTAACCACACTCAGTGAGAAATGTAACGAGTCAGGAATGGAATTCTGGGACACAGCAACATTTAAGACAGAGGAGAGTAACTTTCTAAAGAGGAGGACTGGTCAGAGGAGCAGGAAGAATGAGTGAGTGGGAAGGGCATAACTCTGAAGCCACAGAGAATGTTTAGAATCTCTTCTCTGCATCCTATTGCATGGCCTTGAACAAATTAGTGGTGAGCTTTAGTTTTCTTGTCTATAATATAGAGACAATACCTTGTAGACTGTGATGAGGATCAGATGTGATACTGCAGAAGTTTTAACTTTAAGAAGCGCCTGTCACAACGCCTACCTCACTGGAGGCGCTCGACAAACGCTATTTCCTTTTTTCTTGTTAGTCTGGTCCTTTCATGTCTCTCTCTCTGTGAGTAACAGGAAGTAGAGTATCCTTAGTTTTCATATAGTTTTTAGCTTAACCAGGGGTCACACTGGAGAGAGCTCGGCCTCTGTCCGTCTACATTTATCCTAAACTGAAGCCACAAAGATGCAAGAAATTCAGGTCTGCAATGGCATTCTCGACATCCAACAACTGCTGCTCTTCTGTGTGGTTTCTGGTTTCCTAAGACACTGGTCCTTGGGAGTTGCTCTGCGACGGCTAAAATGGGTGAATAATAACATATTTGAAAAGGACTAGGAATACACAGCTGCTAGAGGCGACACCAGGTTCATCTTTGGCTCAAGGAAGACACAGGAGATTTGTGTATGGCAGGCGGTGAAAAGGTGCTAGAGTACTCCAAAACATTAAAATCAGAAAAGAAAAAATTCTCCATGGCTCAAAGATTAGTTTTACAGAGATTCTTTTTTTCTATTGGAAGCTAAAACATATACTACATCAATCTGGCAGTTCTGCTTTTAATGATTTGTAAGCATCTGGTCCCATCACTTCATGGGAAATCGATGGGGAAACAGTGGAAACAGTGGCAGACTTATTTTTTGGGGCTCCAAAATCACTGCAGATGGTGATTGCAGCCATGAAATTAAAAGACACTCCTTGGAAGGAACGTTATGACCAACCTAGATAGCGTATTCAAAAGCAGAGGTATTACTTTGCCAACAAAGGTCCATCTAGTCAAGGCTATGGTTTTTCCAGTGGTCATATATGGATGTGAGAGTTGGACTGTGAAGAAAGCTGAGTGCTAAAGAATCGATGCTTTTGAACTGTGGTGTTGGAGAAGACTCTTGAGAGCCTCTTGGACTGCAAGGAGATCCAACCGGTCCATCCTAAAGGAGACCAGTCCTGGGTGTTCATTGGAAGGACTGATGCTGAGGCTGAAACTCCAATACTTTGGCCACCTCATGTGAAGAGTTGACTCATTGGAAAAGTCTCTGATGCTGGGATGGATTCAGGGCAGGAGGAGAAGGGGACGACAGAGGATGAGATGGCTGAATGGCATCACTGACTCGATGGACATGAGTTTGGGTGAACTCCGGGAGTTGGTAATGGACAGGGAGGCCTGGCATGCTGCGATTCATGGGGTCGCAAAGAGTTGGACACGACTGAGTGACTGAACTGAACTGAACTGAAGCTTCGATGAAGCAAGCATCATTTAAGGCTTTGAAGGGAGAGAAAAAAGGGTTTTTCAAGTCCCTCAAACAATTTCCTGCTCCAGTATTCCTAAGAATCATGTGAGTATTTTTCCTTTGGACTGGAGAGCAAAGGGAAACGGAAACCTGTGGAGACTGGAGTTGGACAAGAAACAAAGCTGGTAGATGGCATCCTGTCTAATACTGACAGCCGAAACCAGACTCACAGCTCATGTCCTGTGCAAAACCAGCCCAGCTCAGGCTCTTTTCTTCCCCTCAGTGATTTTTAAGTGTCACAAAAGGCTTTTCAGGCTGAACTAAACAATCATGGGAAAATTCTTTCAGGAAAAAGATACAATGATTATTGTCTTGATTATGCTCTGGGTAGGCCATTTCCCTGTTAGAAATTTATTTCTTTAATTGGAGTGATGAGCTCAAAAGAAGCAATTTGAAGTCAACGAAATAAAAATATCTCCGAATAACACAATAGTTTTATTTCTGTGATAATTGCTTTCCTTTATTCCAAAATGAAACTGTGCCTATCTCTGTATTATTACTGATGGTTAAAAAAGATTACCTTTAAGAATCTATAAACTAGTGCCTGGAATACAGTAGGCCCTCAAAAAATACTAGTCAAATGAAAGAATGAATAAACAGAGCAAAACAACCATCTTCTTCTTAAGACCTCTGTTATTTTTGTATTACTCTAAGGCTAACTTAGGTGTGTGCTGGTTACATCATTCTGTGACCCAATAGTCAATTTAAGTGTCTTTGTAGTCTTCCTGTTAAGTTACATGTCATCGGGTATCACGGCCATGCTGTACGGCTTGCAGATCTTAGTTCCCCGACTAGGGATCAGACCTGTGACCCCTGCAGAACCCTAACCACTGGACTGCCAGGGAATTCCCATACCTCTTTTGTCTTGACCAACTTTTTCAGTTGGTTATTTTTTTAAACAATTTTTATTTATATTTTCCTATTTGGTTTGTAAAATGAGCCTGTTGTTGGAACACGAATCCCTGGAACACAGAGGTAACAGTTAATATACAAACAACAACAGATCAGCCTCTTTGGCATCCTCTAGATCACCTCTCATGATGCTCATTACACTTGCATTGCTTATTCATCCACTCATCTATTTATTTAACAAATATTTACTAAGTCTTAATAAGTGCCAGGCCCTATTCTCAGTGCTGAGGACATAGCAAGGAACAAAAGGGACCCAAATCCCTGCCCCCGTGGAGTTTACATGAGAGCGCAGGGAGGGTCAGGCTAAGCACCAGAAAAACAGCGTGAAAAACAAAACAGCACAGCGTTTGCTCCAGCTTAAAAGAAACTAGAGAGACGTTACCAAGTACAACTGTGAACCCTGATTTGACCCTGGGTCAGAAAACAAACTTCTTTTAATATATCTGAGAACAACCGGGGAATTACTGTTCATTTTCTTAAATAATGAAACTGGGGTTACGCAGACGAGGAGAATGCTTCCTTTTAGGAGATTAAGTATATAGGGGTTATATATATTAAGTTATATTAAGTGTATAGGGGTTGCATCTTCTCTGGTGGCTCAGACAGTAAAGCGTCTGCCTGCAATGCGGGAGACCTGGGCTCAATCCCTGGCTCGGGAAGATCCCCTGGAGAAGGAAATGGCAACACACTCCAGTCCTCTTGCCTGGAAAATTCCATGGACTGAGGAGCCTGGTAGGCTATAGTCCATGAGGTCGCAGAGTCGGACACGACTGAGTGGCTTCATTTTCACTGACATAGGGGTTAAGTGTCATGATTCTTATAACTTAGTTTTGAATTATCTATCTGTCTACCTCCCTATTGTGCACAAATGTAATAGCTGGTAGCATTTGGTGAATCCAAGTTACTTCCATAGCTTTCTTGAAGGTTGTAAATATTTTTTTAATGAAGAGTGGAGGGTGTAGGGGAAATCTACTATATTTCTAGTGAGAGATGTGGGATGTGATTACGGATTTGACTTTTGATATTCAGTATTTTTCCACAAGTGTGTTAATCCTTCATCTTGAAAAGATTTTCTTTCATTATACATATAGCAACGCTGGTCCCATCACTTTCCCTGTTCTACTGTAGGAATACAAAAGGCTGGGATATGGGATAGCCATAGGACTGGATAATCTCATAAAGTACCTCTTTGTTATGATTTTGTTAACCAACATTTGTTAAGTGGAGCATAGGATAGCAGGTGGTGAGTCTTGTTCAACAGCTGACCACAGAAAAAACTGAAAGAGAGACGTTTATTACAGACAGGTCTTGGAGAAGCACAAAGCACATCTCATGGGGCCACAGCGGGAGGTCAGGGCAGAGTGCAGACGAGACCGTCAGGACCTGGGGTAACAAGTCCTTATTAGGGTCTGTGGGTGAAGAACTTTGGGATTTATGGGCTAAGGCTGGATTGGTCAATTCAAACCAAAAGAGTGGGCTTTTGGTAAGCTCCCACTTGGGTCTTATCTAAGGGATGAGGTGAAAGCCCTGGGAGGAAGGGGCGGCCTCTGAACACAAGGGGAAAGTCGCATCAGGACCTTGTGTTTACTTGTGACTTTGCAGGCTATTATCCAGGGCATGTGCTTGCTGAGGGGCTGGCATAATTTTTAACGTCTCTGTGGACCAAACAAAACGGATGCCAAGGCAGCAATAGCATGAGGTAGCTCAGCTAAATTCTCAACACACCTCAAACCTGATCCGAAACGATGCTTTTATAACCGAATTCAGGAAATATAATTACTAAGTGTAGGAAAAATATAAGGACAAAGTGTGAAGCAAGCAAACCATGAAGACAGTCACATGGTTGTATGAGACTCTTATGGTTGCTGTAATGAATTACCACAAACTTGGTAGCCTGAAACGGCTGAAATTTATTCTCTTATAGTTCTGAAGGCCGTACATCAAAATGAATCCGCCACAGGTATACACGTGTTCCCCATCCGCAAAACCAATACAATATTGTAAAGTTAAAAAAGAAAATAAAATTAAAAAGTAAAATAAAATCATTCTTAAGTTGATATATTAAAAAAAAAAAAAGTTCTGAAGGCCAGAAGTCCAAAATAAATCTTTTTTTTTTTTCTTTTTAAAGATTATTTTGGATGTGGACCATTTAAAGTCTTTATTGAATTTGTTACAATATTGCTCCTGTTTTACATTTTGGTTTTTTTGTCTCTTATGCTTTGGTTTTCGGTCTTGAGGCAGGTGGGATTTTAGCTCCCTGACCAGGGACTGAACCGGCACCTCCCCGCTACTGGAAGGTGAAGTCTTAACCACTGGACTGCCAGGGAGGCCCCCAGAATGAGTCTTACAGGGCTAACATGAAGGTGTCAGCAGGCATGATTCCTTTGGAGGTTTGGGGACAATCTAGTCTTTGGCTTTGCCAGCCACGAGGGGCTGTGGTCATTCCTTGGCTTGGGATGCTGCATCACCTTCCCCTGTCCATTGCTTCCAGCTTCCACACTGCCTTTCCTCTCCTATCATCAAATCTCTTGCAGTCTGCCTCTGAGAAGACTTGAGATAACATTAAGTCCACATGGATATTCCAGGATAAACTCCCTCATCTCAAGATCTTTAACTTCATCACACCTGCAAAGTTCTTCTTGCCATATAAGATAACATTACAGGACTTCCCTGGTGCCTAAGTGATAAAGAATCTGCCTGCAACACAGGAGACCCCAGTTTGATTCGTGGGTTGTGAAGATCCCCTGGAGAAGGGACAGGCTACCCACTCCAGTATTCTTGGGCTTCCCTGGTGGCTCAGATGGTAAAGAATCCACCTGCAATGCGGGAGATCTGGGTTCGATCCTTGGGTTGGGAAGATCCCCTGGAGGAGGGCATGGCCACTCACTCCGGTATTCTTGCCTGGAGAATCCCATGGTCAGAGGAGCCTGACGGGCTGCAGTCCATGAGGTTGCAAAGAGTTGGACACGACTGAACACCTACTCACTCACTCACATTGTGTTTGTTTAGTTTAATTGTATTTCAACCAGACCTTGACAACATCTCCATGATATCCTTGTGAAGAAGCAGAAAGGATGTAGGCTGGATGACATATAATAGGTTGAACAGTCATATCAAAATGTGCTAATTAATGGGTTCATATCATGCTGAAGCAAAGACATAACATGTCGCTAGCAGAGGTGATGGAATTCCAGTTGAGCTATTTCAAATCCTAAAAGATGATTCTGTGAAAGTGCTGCACTCAATATGCCAGCAAATTTGGAAAACTAGGCAGTGGCCACAGTTTTCATTCCAATCCCAAAGAAAGGCAATGCCAAAGAATGCTCAAACTACTGCACAATTGTACTCATCTCACACTAGCAAAGTAATGCTTATAATTCTCCAAGCCAGGCTTCAACAGTATGTGAACCATGAACTTTCATATGTTCAAGCTGGATTTAGAAAAGGCAGAGGAATCAGAGATCAAATTGCCAACATCTATTGGATCATTGGAAAAGCAAGAGAGTTCCAGAAAAGCATCTACTTCTGCTTTATTGATTATGCCAAAGCCTTTGACTGTGTAGATGACAACAAATTGTGGAAAACTCTTAGAGATGGGAATACCAGAGCACCTGACCTGCCTCCTGAGAAATCTGTATGCAGGTCAAGAAGCAACAGTTAGAACTGGACATGGAACAACAAACTGGTTCCAAATTGGGAAAGAAGTACGTCAAGGCTGTATATTGTCACCCTGCTTATTTACCTTATATGCCGAGTACATCATGAGAAACGCTGGGCTGGAAGAAACAAAAGCTGGAATCAAGATTGCCGGGAGAAATATCAATAACCTCAGATATGCAGATGACACCACCTTTATGGCAGAAAGTGAAGAACTAAAGAGTCTCTTGATGAGAGTGAAAGAGGAGAATGAAAAAGCTGGCTTAAAGCTCAACATTCAGAAAAGTAAGATTACGGCATCCAGTCCCATCATTTCATGGCAAATAGATGGGGAAACAATGGGAACAGTGAGAGACTTTATTTTCTGGGGCTCCAAAATCACTGCAGATGGTGACTGCAGCCATGAAATTAAAAGACGCTTCCTCCTTGGAAGAAAAGTTATGACCAACCTAGACAGCATATTGAAAAGCAGAGACATTACTTTGCCAACAAAGGTCCATTTAGTCAAAGTTATGGTTTTTCCAGTAGTCACATATGGATGTGAGAGTTGGACTATAAAGAAAGCTGAGCGCCAAAGAATTGATGCTTTTGAACTGTGGTTTTGGAGAAGACTCTTGAGAGTCTCTTGGACTGCAAGGAGATCTACCCAGTCAATCCTAAAGGAAATCAGTCCTGAATATTCATTGGAAGGACTGATGTGGAAGCTGAAACTCCAATACTTTGGCCACTTGATGTGAAGAACAGACTCATTGGAAAAGACCCTGATGCTGGGAAAGATTGAAGGCAGGAGGAGAAGGGGATGACAGAGGATGAGATGGTTGGATGGCATCACTGACTCAATGGACATGGGTTTGAGCAAGCTCCGGGATATAGTGAAGGACAGGGAAGCCTGGAGTGCTGCAGTCCATGGGGTCGCCAAGGGTCGGACACAACTGAGTGACTGAACTGAACTGACCTCAGTTCCCTCATCTTTAAAATGGAGACAGGGACTTCCCTGGTGGTCCAGTGGCTAAGACTGTGCTCCCAATGCAGGGGGCCCTGGTTTGATCCCTGGTTAGGGAACTAGATCCCACAGGCTGTCCCTAAGAGCTCAGGTGCTAAAACTCAAGATCCTGCATGCCACGATGAAGATGGAAGGTTCTGTGTGCTGCAATTAAGATCTGGCACAGCCAAATAAATTAATAAACATTTTTAAAAATGGAGATAATAATAATACTCAAAATAGTGGTTGAGAAGATTTAATACCATAATGCATGTAAAGATTTAACACAGTTCCTGACACATGATGAGTTTTCATTGTCGTTCAGTTGCCAAGTCATGTCCGACTCTTTGTGACCCCATGGACTACAGTATGCCAGGCCTCCCTGTCCCTTACCATCTCCCAGGGTTTGCCCAAGTTCATGTCCATTGACTTGGTGAAGCTATCCAGCCATCTCATTCTCTGTGTTCATCAAATGATGGCTATTATTATAATTATTTTATTATTCACAGAACAGGCTGTGCAGCTCTCATGATGCTGAATCAGTACACAGTTTTCCCGGAGGCTCCAGGGACCCCTTCTTCTATGTGTATTCTCTAAGTCAATAAGTAAAGCTTAAGTGCCCAAACTTAAAAAAAAAATTTTTTTTAAAGCATATCTTATCTCTAAACTGCATCACAAACTTCCTTGGCCTGCTAAAAGATGATAATAAACATAAGTAGCATTTGGTTTATCAACTCTGGTTCAATATGATGACAACTGCTTATTGCCTTGGACCATAATGGAAAGATATCCTCAAAGAACAAAAAAGATAAAGCCTTTACAGGTCCCCTGCATGGTAAATGACCCTAAAATACCATTTGATTTAAAAAAATATATATAGATTTTCTCTTGTTTGTTTTTAACATGGATTTTCTCTTCACTGTTTGAATTTTAGTGACTTTTTTTCCTGATAACGTTTATCACGCCTGTCAGACCCTCCTCACCACCTTGTTATCTGCTGCTGTTGACCTGATCAGAACCTGAAAGTTATGCATTTATAAGTTATCGGATTCTCTGCGGAGCTCTGGGCAGATTTTCTGCCTCTTTTACAAAGACACATATAAACTCTGTAAACACTGGCTCCTTGGGGGCCATTTTTACTGACTTTCAAATCCGTGACTGTGTTGTGAACATGTTAGAAGTCTGATTGCTTTGTTGGTGAGTTGCTAAGGAGAGTTCCATAATTCCAGACATTAGCCTGAGGAACTGTCTAATGATTAATGCAAATCAAAACACTTGTGAATAAACCAGTTTTGGGTGTGACAATATCTTCAATTTAATGATCTTATCTTACCAAAGTGGCCCAGTAAATTACTCTGTCCACCTGGAGTTCATGAGTTCTTATGCTTTTGTTTACAACCAGCATTAGACAATCCTTGAGGCCACTGATGGACACCAGGTATCCATATGTGTACACAAGCAGAGGAACACTAGGTTATCCAGCGACGTAGCTATACCGATTCTTGTTTCTGAGTTTTTACTATCAACATCAACTCTCTGGCTTAATTGAGCCCTTTGTTGATTGATATACTTCTTTTGCTTGTTGATTTAATTCTGCCTAAATTACTCCTTGCCCTCAGGGAAGGTGGGTGAACTAGCAAGTCTTCTTATCTTTGATGAGACTGGGTCCTCTCGGTCTTAGCGGTGGCCAGTTTTCTAGCTGGAAAGGAGAGCAGGACACTCAGACAAGTTGGTATACTACACAGTTAAAGTTGGAAGAATTGTAATATGTGTTAAATATAAATATAGGTGTTCATATTTTGTCTTAACCAAACAAAATTAATTTTTGGATTAACCATCAATTCAAACTATCCATGTCACTGGTATTTGCCAGCTGACTATACACTTTAGGTATGACTATTAAGTGTGACTGAAATTTAATTTTATCAGTCTGCTCTTAATGCAATAGTACAAAAAGAGTTCATTCATTTTAGTTTACAAAACAGATATAATGAATCTTGTGATATATGGTACTTCCTTCTTTGTATTTTCCAGGAATCTAAAGAACCATGAGGTTTTCTTGTCCTGCTCATAGTGGCTTTATAGAAAAGACCTTATGTGTTAGGGGTATAGTAGTAACAGCATAAAAACAACTGCCATGTATGGAGCACCTAGCAACAAAGGCCTAGTCAGGGCTATGGTTTTTCCAGTGCTCATGTATGGATGTGAGAATCGGATATAAAGAAAGCTGAGCACCGAAGAATTGACGCTTTTGAACTGTGGTGCTGGAGAAGACTCTTGAGAGTCCCTTGGACTGCAAGGAGATCCAACCAGTCCACCCTAAAGGAGATCAGTCCTGGGTGTTCATTGGAAGGACTGATGTTGAAGCTGAAACTCCAGTACTTTGGCCACCTGATGTGAAGAACCGACTCACTGGAAAAGACCCTGATGCTGGGAAAGATCGAAGGCGGGAAGAGAAGGGGACAACAGAGGATGAGATGGTTGGATTGCATCACCGACTCAATGGACATGAGTTTGAATAAACTCTGGGAATTGGTGTTGGACAGGGACGCCTGGCGTGCTGCAGTCCACGGGGTCACAAAGAATCGGACTGAGCAACTGAAATGAACTGAACCTTGTGCGAAGCACTAACAGAGTACTTTTTATAATGTGGTGGTTTTAAGATATGTCCACAAGATTCTATGATACTCCCCTCTCTGCCCCTTGAGTATGGGTGAAACTTAGTGATTCACTTCTAAAGAACAGAGTAAAATGAAAGTGCCATGATGTGACTTCAGAGACTTGGTCATCAGAGGTCCTGATGCTTCTTGCTCTCTCTGAGATCACTGTTTCTGGGGAAGCCACTACCATATCATGAGGAACTCGGGATGAAGAACTGAGTCCTCCTGCTAACAGTGATATGAGTGAGTTTAGAAACAGATCTTCTGGTCCCAGTCAAGCCTTCAGATGACTGCAGCCCTGACCCAAATCTTGATTTTGTCTTCTTTTTTTAAAATCTGTTTATTTGGCTGCACTGGGTCCTAGCTGCCTCACCGGGATTTCCGCTGTGGGTGAGCGAGCTTCTCTACTCACACCCTGCAGGCTCTCTAGTTGTGGCGCATGGGCTTAGTCGCTCTGTGGCATGTGGGATCTTAGTTCCCTGACCAGAGATCAAACTCACGTCCCCGGCATTGGAAGGTGGATTCATAAGCACGCCACAGAAGCCCCAAAATCTTGATTTTAACCTTATGTGGGACCTTGAGCCAGAACCGTCCAAGTAAGCTGCTCCTAGATTCTTAACCCTCTGAAACGGTGTGACTTAAGTATTTATTGCTTTAAGCCTCCAAACTTTGGTGGTAATTTATTATACAGTGATAGATAACTAAAATATATTTAACTAGTACACATATCTTTTTTATTCTCACAACCACCATGGAATAGGTGGTATTATCCTCATGCAAATAGGAAACAAAGGCTCAGGTGGTTAAGTAATTTACTCAAGGTCATAAGCTAGTAGTGGTAGACCCACCCCCACGTTCTCTGTAGTATATTGTACGATGGCTTTTCAGGTGCTATTTCTTTCAGGTAGCTTATCAGCTATGTCTCCACCTTTGATCAGCCTGCTATCCACGCTTTCATGCAAATAATGGATTAGAAAAAAATGACATAATCCAGAATTATACTTCTGGAGTCTTCGCTTCAGCATGACACAAACCCATTAATTAGCACATTTGGATATGACTGTTCAACCTGTTAGATACCATCCAGCCCTGCATCCTTTCTGCTTCTTCACAAGGATACCATGGAGATGTTGTCAAGGTCTTGTTGAAGTCCAGTTAAACTAAACCAACACAATGTGAGTGAGAGAGTGGGTGTTGAGTCGTGTCTGACTCTTTGAGACGCCATGGACTGCAGACCACCAGACTTCACTGCCCATGGAATTTTTGTGGCTAGAATACTGGAATGGGTTGCCATTTCCTTCTCCAGGGGATCTTCCCAACCCAGGAATCAAACTCGTGTCTTTGGCATCTCCTGAAGTGGCAGGCGGATTCTTTACCACTAGTGCCACCTGGGAATCCCAAACCAACAGGATAAATATAGCTACATTTTATAATAATTCTACAATAAATATAGCTCATAAATAAATATAGCTAAGTATAGATTCTTCTCAATTTAACAGTCTAGTAATCCCTTCAAAAATGGACTAAGTTTGCATTGACTATTTCACTTTTTCCTCCTTCAGTATTATGGCCATTACCATCATTTGTCTTTGTCACTCCCTTCACAATTACCAATGATTTTGATGAATATTTTACACACATTATTTGGTTTATACCTCAGAACTATGCTATGAAGTAGGTTCTCTTATTATTTCTGTTTTACCGATAAGGCAATTTGGCTTATAAAGATAAATAATTAGCCTAATGTTGTTTTATTCAGAAGTAACAGCTGGGGCCTTCTTTACCCACCAAGCCTGGGCTCTCTTCCTTCTCCCCTCTTCTCTCCTCCCCTCCCTCCTTCCCTCATCCCCTCCCAGCCCTTTCTCTTGCAATAAACTCTGATAGGCTTACAGTGACTACAACGTCCTTTTCTAAACACCGACAACTTACTCTTTAACAAATAGTTTCCTGTGGTCATGTATGGATGTGAGAGTTGGACTGTGAAGAAGGCTGAGCGCCGAAGAATTGATGCTCTTGAACTGTGGTGTTGGACAAGACTCTTGAGAGTCCCTTGGACTGCAAGGAGATCCAACCAGTCCATTCTGAAGATCAGCCCTGGGATTTCTTTGGAAGGAATGATGCTAAAGCGGAAACTCCAGTACTTTGGCCACCTCATGCGAAGAGTTGACTCATTGGAAAAGACTCTGATGCTGGGAGGGATTGGGGACAGGAGGAGAAGGGGACAAGAGAGGATGAGATGGCTGGATGGCATCACTGACTCGATGGACGTGAGTCTGGGTGAACTCTGGGACTTGGTGATACACAGGGAGGCCTGGCGTGCTGCGATTCATGGGGTCGCAAAGAGTCGGACACGACTGAGTGACTGAAATGAACTGAACTGAAAGAATATCCCAGGACTGATGGCAAGGTCACCCGCCCTCAGTCTGTTGA
Organism: Bos grunniens; assembly: GCF_055505025.1. NCBI lineage: Eukaryota > Metazoa > Chordata > Mammalia > Artiodactyla > Bovidae > Bos > Bos grunniens. The sequence continues at coordinate 77,557,022 of NC_141179.1, read as the reverse complement.
ACTGGCCTGCTGACTCGGGTCTTCTGGAACTTCTCCCAGCAGCTCGGCCACCCTGCCTCTGCCCGGCCGCCCTCTCCTCACATCCTGCGCGGTCCGCTTTCCCAGAGACTCCCAGCAGTTCAGCCTGCTTATCCACTGGGCCTCCGCGCCTCAGAAAGTAAATCAGGCCCGAAACTTGAGCTCATTTAAAGCAGTTAGGTGACTTCTTACATCTCAGCTATATTTGATTTCATTTCCTGGAACCAGTGTTTCTTTTAATCTTTTCCAATCCAAAAAGCATTCTCTTTGATGAGGAGACTAAATCAAAATAAGAGGTGAATGCTCTCTTTTCTCGCTTTCACTCATTAATATGATACCATCCACCTAGTCCTCACTGTGGTTTTTCTGCTCTGATGTAATTTTTTTAAAAGGAAGACTTTTTACATTGTCTTCAGTATTTTGTCACAATTCTCAAGTCTTCCTAGTCTCTTATCTTCCCTTTAATACAATGTAAGTATAAATATTCACTTGTATATGTGTGTGTACATATATATGGATATATAGTTGACCTTTGAACAGCACAGGTGTTAGGGGCACCAGCCTCCCACGCAGGTGAAAATTTGCGGAACTTTTTACTCTCCCTAAACTTAACTACTAATAGCCTCCTATTGATCTGAAGCCCTACTGGTGACATAAACAGTCAATTAACACATATTTTGTATATTATATTATTATATATTGTATTCTTAACAATAAAGTAAGCTAGAGAAAAGAAGACATTATTAGGAAAATCATAAGGGAGAGAAAACACATTTATAGCACTGTATGTATTTATACCACAAAGTTTAAATAGTCTGTCTACAAGTGAATCATCTGTCAGTACCTACATATTGTCTTGTATGATACAAAACACTGTAATGTTATATGTATTACTAACATTTATGAGAGTTGGACCATTAAGAAGGCTGAACACTGAAGAACTGATGCTTTCAAATTGTGGTGCTAGAGAAGACTCTTGAGAGTCCCTTGGACTGCAAGGAGATCCAACCAGTCCATCCTAAAGGAAATCAGCTCTGAATATTCATTGGAAGGACTGATGCTGAAGCTGAAGCTCCAATACTTTGGCCACCTGATTCGAAGAGCTGACTCATTGGAAAAGACCCTGATGCTGGGAAAGATTAAGAGCAAGAACAGAAAGGGGAAACAGACGATGAGATGATTGGATGGCACCATCAACTCAATGGACATGAGTCTGAGGAAACTCTGGGAGATAGTGAAGGACAGGGGAGCCTGGCGTGCTCAGTCCATGGGTCACAAAGAGTCAGACACGACTTAGGGGCTTAACAACAAGATGTGAAAAAGAAATCCATATTTATTTACAGGTAGAATGGTTCATGTATTGATAACGAAGAAGCAGCAATACAATTGCTTTATGGTTCAGTTCAGTTCAGTCGCTCAGTCGTGTCCGACTCTTTGCGACCCCATGAATCGCAGCACGCCAGGCCTCCCTGTCCGTCACCAACTCCTGGAGTTCACCCAAACTCATGTCCATCGAGTCGGTGATGCCATCCAGCCATCTCATCCTCTGTCATCCCCTTCTCCTCCTGCCCCCAATCCCTCCCAGCATCTGGGTCTTTTCCAATGAGTCAACTCTCCGCATGAGGTGGCCAAAGTACTGGAGTTTCAGCTTCAGCATCAGTCCTTCCAACAGCCTAACCTATGTACAAATGAATGAATCATTATAAAAATTTTATGGCATACAATATTACAGTCATATTCATTCAGTACTGGAAATATTGCTACATTAAAAAAACCCACTTACTTGTGATGACAGGATAAAACAAAGTTTCTCCAATTATAAGAAAGAGAAGCAGGCTGTATGGTAATGTAATTCTCTGAAAGCAAAGTTTTAGTAAACTAGGAAGAAGACTAACAGATTGTTAATTTTGTATTAAATATCACTCTAGGCCTGTGTAAGGACAGGCTATCGGCCTCAATACCAGTCTTGCACACAGTTTTGTTTTTTTTTTTACATTCTTTTTATCTTTATTTTATTATATGATTCAAGGGAATCTCTAACAAAAAGGAAAAATGTATTTTCTAATTTTTAATTGGAAAAAAGTTCAATACTTTCCTGTAAAGAGTAAGAACTTTGCAGAACTTAGAGATCTTTTTTTTTCTTTTTTTCATTTATTTTAAGTGGAGGCTAATTACTTTACAATATTGTGGTGGTTTTTGCCACACATTCACATGAATCAGCCATGGGCGTACATGTGTTCCCCATCCTGAACCCCCCTCCCACCTCCCTCCCCATCCCATCCCTCAGGGTCATCCCAGTGCACCAGCCCTGAGCACCCTGTCTCATGCATCAAACCTGGACTGGCAATCTATTTCACATATGATAATACACATATTTCAATGTTATTCGCTCAAATCATCCCACCCTCACCTTCTCCCACAGAGTCCAAAAGTCTGTTCTTTACATCTGTGTCTCTTTCACTGTCTCGCATACAGGGTCATCGTTACCATCTTTCTAAATTCCATATATATGCGTTAATATACTGTATTGGTGTTTTTCTTTCTGACTTACTTCGCTCTGTATAATAGGCTCCAGTTTCATCCACCTCATTAGAACTGATTCAAATGCATTCTTTTTAAATAGCTGAGTAATATTCCATTGTGTATATGTACCACAGCTTTCTTATCCATTCATCTGCTGATAGACATCTAGGTTGCTTCCATGTCCTGGCTATTATAAACAGTGCTGTGATGAACATTGGGGTACGCATGTCTCTTTCAATTCTGGTTTCCTTGGTGTGTACGCCCAGCAGTGGGATTGCTGGGTTGTATGGCAGTTCTATTTCCAGTTCTTTAAGGAATCTCCACACTGTTCTCCATAGTGGCTGTACTAGTTTGCATTCCCACCAACAGTGTAAGAGGGTTCTTTTTTCTCTGCACCCTCTCCAGCATTTATTGCTTGTAGACTTTTTGACAGCAGCCATTCTGACTGGTGTGAGATGGTACCTCATTGTGGTTTTGACTTGCATTTCTCTGATAATGAGTGATGTTGAGCATCTTTTCGGGTGTTTGTTAGCCATCTATATGTCTTCTTTGGAGAAATGTCTATTTAGTTCTTTGGCCACTTTCTTGATCGGGTTGCTTATTTTTCTGGAATTGAGCTGCAGGAGTTGCTTGTATATTTTTGAGATTAATTCCTTGTCAGTTGCTTCATTTGCTATTATTTTCTCCTGTTCTGAAGGCTGTCTTCTCACCTGCTTATAGTCTCCTTCGTTGTTGCACACACTGTTCTATGTGATGAATATTTAGGTGATGATAATGGTAACAGCACAAAATCTCACACAGTTCTTGCTATTCAGCTATTAGATTTTCACACACACATACCCCGCCTCCACATACACAACACTTAAGTTTAACTGTATAACATGATTCAGTTCCGTTCAGTTCCGTCGCTCATGAATCGCAGCACGCCAGGCCTCCGTGTCCATCACCAACTCCCGGAGTTCACCCAGACTCACGTCCATCGAGTCGGTGATGCCATCCAGCCATCTCATCCTCTGTCGTCCCCTTGTCCTCCTGCCCCCAGTCCCTCCCAGCATCAGAGTCTTTTCCAATGAGTCAGCTCTTCGCATGAGGTGGCTGCTTACCATTATTAAGTGGAAGTGGACCATCATAAAGGCCTTCACACTGAGCAGGCTGAGGAGGAGGAGGGGTTCATCTTGTCGTCTCAGGGGTGGCAGAGGTAGAAGGGGAGGCAGGAGAGGCAGGCACACTGGGCGTAATTTTACGGAAATATATCGGAAATTTGCCTGACCTTTTTTGCTTTTTCATTTCTCTGAAAATATTTCTACATAGTACTCATCCTCCTTTTACTGTTTGCTTTAGTTTCAGCGGCTGTATCATAGCGGGGTCCACGTCGCAGCAGTCAGAAGCAATCACGAATAACTGGAACCTTCTGCCAGACTGTCTCATATCAATACGTTTTCTGGCACTACGTGTTCGTCTTCTTCATTGCCTGGCACCAGTTAGGAAGCACTCATCTCCATCAAGCCATCTTCTGTTAATTCCTCTCATTTGGTGTCTATTAGTTCTTGAATTTCTCCATATCTTAAAATTTTCACCCCTCCGCCTACTTTTTCTTTTTCATCCCACAATCTCTTTCATGATTTCCTTGACTGGCTCTGTTGTAAATCCTGTGAAGTCATGTACAACATCTGGACACAGTTTTCCCCAGCAGGAATTTATTGTTTTGGGCTTGATGGCTTTCATGGCTTTTTCTATAGCAACAATGGCATCTTCAGTGGTGTAATCCTTATAGACTTTCATGATGTTTTCTCTATTGGGGTTCTCTTTCATAGTGTTGACAATCCTGTCCCTAGAGTACTGTGTGTAATGAGCCTTAAAGGTCCTTATTATCCCCTGAATTAGAGAGTGTGTTTGGGGGCTAGTAGACCGCTCTGAAGCCTTTATTATTGAATTCATGAGGTTCTGGGTGGTCGAGGCATTGTCTGAAATCAAAAGAACTTTAAGAGGCAGTCCCTTAGTGGCAAGGTACTTCCTGATTTAGGGACAAAATGTCGATGAAACCCATCTAGAAAAAGGACTCCTGTTGTCCAGGTCTTCTTCCTGTACAACTTAAAAAGACTGGGAGCTGGTGTTTATCTCTTTCCTTCAAGGTCTGAAGCCTAGATGAGGGTAGTCCTGATGATACACTTGACTGAAATTGCAAAAAACAGTAGAGTTAGCCTATTTCCTTCTGCCTTAAATTCTGGTGCTCACTTCTCTTCTTTACTAATAAATGTTCTTTATGGCATTCTTTTTTTTCCAGAATAGGGCACTTTCGTCTGCATTAAAAACCTGTCTAGACAGATATCTTTTCTCCTCAATGACTTTCTTAATTGCTTCTGGGAACTTTTCTGCTGCCTCTTGGTTGGCAGAAGCTGCTTCTCCTGTTATCTTGACATTTTTTTAAGCCAAAACTTTCTAAAATTATCAAACCACCTTTTGCTGGCATTAAATTCTCCAGCTTTAGATCGTTCAATTTCCTTTTGCCTTAAGTTGTCATATAATGACTTCACTTTTTCTCAAATCATATTAGAGTCTATCAGTATGCCTTTCTTACAGTAATTCTACACCCACATGAAAGCTGAATTTTCAAAGAGATAAAAAGAGAAATATTCAATATTTCTCAAAAAGTGCAAGGTTTCTGCGCCTGCTGACCTAACTGCAGCAATGACTCACACAGAAGAAGTGTTTTTTTTTTTTTAAAGAATGGTCCTTACATTGGATTCATTTATCTTGAAATGGTGGGCAATCACAGCTGCAGACTGCAATCTATGGTACATCTCAAGCAATTCAACTTTTTCTTGTCATGTCATGACTTTTCTCTGCTTCTTAGCAGCACTTCCAGCATCACAAGTGGCTCTTCATATGGGTCCAATGGTGTCTTTCAAGGTTTACAATATTGCACTAAATGTGATGAAAAATACATGAGATCTGCAGGGGATCACTTTTAACGTGATAAGCAGTACTGGAGCTATGAACTGCCCAGGTGGAAATAGTTAGTGTCACATGGCGTTCTAAGTGGATACTCACGATGCTTGAGCTCACTGCAATAGCAACAGGGGGTCTCTACAAATTATTACAGTAATACAGTGAGTACTAGAGTTAATTTTATACAGTTATGATTTAATATTGCATCTTTGTGTTTGTTTATATTTCTCTAGACCACAAATGATGCTATGTAGGTATGTGCATAAGTTTTCATAAACTTTTTATTTGACTATTTTTATGGGTTTCCCTTGTGGCTCAGATGGTAAAGAATCCACCTGTAATGCACGAGACCTGGGTTCGATCCCTGGGTTGGGAAGATCCCCTGGAGAAGGGAAAGGCTACACACTCCAGTATTCTGGCCTGGAGAATTCCATGGACTGTATAGTCCATGGGGTTGAAAAGAGCTGGTCACGACTGAGCGACTTTCACTTTCACTTGTCATGGTGATATTCAACTGGGCTTCCCAGGTGGCATTAGTGGTAAAGAACCTGTTAGCCAGTGCAGGAGACATGAGACACAGGTTTGATCTGCGGGTCAGGAGGGTCCCCTGGAGGAGGGCATGGCAACCTACTCCAGTATTCTTGCCTGGAGAATCCTATGGACAGGGAAGCTTGGCAGGCTATATAGTCCACAGGGTTGCACAGAGTTGGACATGACTGAAATGATTTAGCACATATGCATGGTAGCAAATGATAAAATAGACTATCATCTACATTTATTTGGCATTTATGACATATCTAACTTAATTTTTTTTAAGATATTTCTAGGCTACATGGTTTATCTGTGAGCTTTTCCAAATTGTTGCAAATCTATAAAAAAAATTCCAATATATTTATTGAAAAGAATTCGCACAGTTCAAATCCATGTTGTTCAAGGGCCAACTGAACTCTGAACAAGGCACTTTTCTAGATGCTAGCCCAGGGATAAGAAAGACATAAAAATGTTCTAATGAAGCTTACAGTCTAATGAGGAAGACAGAATTTAAGTAAACATTTATATGTATGAAAAATGTTAGGAAAAGAGCTTATAAGAAGCATATTAAATCTTATTTAAAAGTTCAGAAAAGTCTTCCTAGAAAAAGAGACATTTAAAAAAGATATATTACTGAGATTTGTTCAAGATGGCAGAGTAGAAGGATGAGCGCTCATCTCCTCCTGTGAGGGCACTGAAATTGCATAGCTGTTGAACAACCATCAACAGGAGGACCCTGAAATCCATCAAAAAAAGACATCCCATGTCCAAAGACAAAGGAGAAGCTGCAACGAGATGGGAAGAGGCTTGAGCATGTTTAATAGCTAGTAGGAGAAGCAGTAAGATATTTTGATAGATTCCAGGGGTCAGCAAACTTGGGCTCCTGCCTGTTTTTGTAATAAAATTGGATTGGAACCATCCCCCCCAACCCAAAAAAAAAGATATATTAAAAACAGAGGAAATACTTTCAAACTCATTTTATGAGACCAGCATAATCCTGAGACTCACACCAGACAGATATTACAAGAAAAGAAAACTACAGACTAAAATACATTATGCAGAGAGCTGAAAATCATTAATAAAATGTTAGTAAAAGGAATCCAATTATATATATATGTATATATAATAATAAATCATGGCTAAGGTAGATTTATTCACATTAATAGCATAAAGGGGAAATCATATATTATCTCAATAGATGCAGAAAAACAATAAAAAATTGAATACCAATTCACAATAAAAATTCTCAGTATATGTATACCTATGGATGATTCATGTTAATATTTGGCAGAAAACAACAAAATTCTGTAAAGCAATTATCCTTCAATTAAAACAATTAAATTAAATTTAAAAAATTCTCAGCAAACTAAGAATAAAAGTAAACTTCCTCAGCATAATAAAGGACATTGACAAAAAGCCTCATATTTAATCTGAAACACTGATAACTCTTCTGCCATGATTGGGAACAAAGCAAAGATATCTGCTCTCACCACTTCTGCTCAACATTGTAATGAGGTCCTACTCTGGCAATAAAGAAAAAAAGAGAAAAATAACCTACAGAGACCTGAAAGGAAGAAATAAAAGTGCCCCTAATTGGCATATGACATGATTTTGCATGTAGAAGATTCTAAGGAATCTACAAAAAAGCTATGGAACTAATAAGTGAATTTAGCAAAGTCTCAAGATATGAGAAATATACAAAAAGCAATTATATTTCTAAGTTCTTGCAATGAACAGTTGTAAAGAAAATAGATTTTAAAAATAATGCTACTTAAATAGTAGCACAAAACTTGAAATATATAAATTGATTTAATACAATGTATAAGATCTGTATATTAAACACTATAAAGTATTGCTGAGAGACATTAAAGACGGTACCTTTCTGTTGTAATCAAGACTAAAGTTCAACAAGTAGATCAATGAAACAAAATAGAGAATCCAGAAATACACCCACACTTGTATAAACGGATTTCTTTTACAAACAAACCAAAAAAATTAAGTGGGAAAGGTACAGTCTTTCAAAGAGTGGTGCTGAAATAAACAGCTAGCTATCCATATGGAAAAAAAACAAAACAAAAAATCCTGATCTCAACTTCAAACCACACACAAAAATTAATTCAAGATGGATTATATATCTAAATGTAAAAGTAAATTTCTCAAGCTTTTAGAAGAAAATGTAGAGTAATAGTGTTGTAAACGTATTTAAGGCAAAGATTTTTTTAGAGTGGACTCAAAAGACCTAACCATAAAAGAAAAAATTCAGAAAATAGACTTCAAACTTCTGCTCTATAAAATACTTCATTAAGGAAATAAATAAGCCAAAGAGTGAGAGAGATTTATAATACATACATCTGACTGCGAACCAGAATATATAAAGAACTGTTTTAATGATTATAATAAATAACCCAATAAAAAACAGGCAAAAGATGTGAAGAGGCATTTCACAGAGGAAATGGCCAATAAACAATAAAAAAGTGTTCAACATCATTAGTCATCAGGAAAACGCAAATCAAAACCACAATAAGATACTAGAAAGGCTACTTCAGACCCATTAGAAAGGCTGAAATTAAAGACTATGCTTGCCTGAATGCGAGGGGAGTTTGGGGAAGAATGGCTACATGTATGTATAGGGCTGAGTCCTTTGCTGTCCACCTGAAACTATCACAGCATTGCTAATCGACTATACTCCAATATAAAATAAGAAGTTAAAAAAAATGACTGCTTGCTTCAGAAGAACATATATTAAAACTGGCACAATACAGAGATTCTTTACAACACTGAGCCAACTGGAGCTTCCCACCTGCCAATGCAGGAGACACAAGAGACATGGGTTTGATTCTTGAGTCAGGAAGATTCCCTAGAGTAGGAAATGGCAACCCATTCCAGTATTCTTGCCTGGAAAATTCCATGGACAGAGGAGCCTGGCTGGCTACATCCCTGGGGTCACAAAGAATTGGACATGACTGAGCGAAAGAGCACACACAGAGAGATTAGCATGGGCCCTGTGCAAGGATGACATACAAGCTTGTGAAACGTTCCATATTTTAAAAAATGACTGTACTGTGGTAATCATTTCACAATATATACATATATCAAATCATTGCATAGTACACGTTAGACCTGCAGAATGTTACATGCCAATTATATCTCAAAGTTGGGGGAAAAAAGATTGACAACACCAAATATTAGCAAGGATGTGTAACAACTGAAATTTTCAGACATTGCTGATAGGAGTATAAAACAGTACAACCAATGTGGAAAACAGTTTGTTAGTGATTTTACCCTTAGATATTTATGCAAGAGAATAAAAGACGCTTACTCCTTGGAAGAAAAGTTATGACCAACCTAGATAGCATATTCAAAAGCAGAGATATTACTTTGCCAACAAAGGTTCGTCTAGTCAAGGCTATGGTTTTTCCTGTGGTCACGTATGGATGTGAGAGTTGGACTGTGAAGAAGGCTGAGTGCCGAAGAATTGATGCTTTTGAACTGTGGTGTTGGAGAAGACTCTTGAGAGTCCCTTGGACTGCAAGGAGATCCAACCAGTCCATTCTGAAGGAGATCAGCCCTGGGTGTTCTTTGGAAGGAATGATGCTAAAGCTGAAACTCCAGTACTTTGGCCACCTCATGCAAAGAGTTGACTCACTGGAAAAGACTCTGATGCTGGGAGGGACTGGGGGCAGGAGGAGAAGGGGACGACAGAGGATGAGATGGCTGGATGGCATCACTGACTTGATGGACGTGAGTCTGAGTGAACTCCAGGAGTTGGTGATGGACAGGGAGGCCTGGCGTGCTGCGATTCATGGGGTTGCAAAGAGTTGGACACGACTGAACGACTGATCTGATCTGATCTGATTTATGCAAGAGAAATAAAAACATATATCCACAAAATTCATCTTCCTTTCATGATTGAAAACTGAACAAATTGGATATAGAAGGAAAGTACCTCAACCAAATAAAGACTGTACAGGACACATCCACTGCTTATTCCGTATTCAGTGGTGAAAGGTTGAACGCTCTCCCTCTAAAGATCAGGAACAAGACAAGGGTGCCTATTCTCACCATCCCTGTTCAACACAGTACTGCAATTTTTAACCAGAGCAATTGGGCAAGAAAATGAAATAAAAAGCATCCGTATCAGAAAGAAGGAAGTAAAACTATCTCTGTTTGTAGATGATATGATCTTATATATAGAAAATCTTAAAAACTCCAATCTAATCCCTAAACTGTTAGAATTAATAAATCAAATCCAGTAAAGTTATAGGACACAAAACCAACATACAAAAATCAGTTGCATTTTAATACACTAACAACAAACTACCTGAAAAAGAAATTAAGAAAACAATCCCATTCACAGTAGCATCCAAAACAATAAAATACTTAGGAATAAATTCATTCAAGGAAGTGAAGGATATGTACACTGAAAGCTGCAAGAGTTTGATCAAAGAAATTGAAGACACAAACAAATGCAAAGATATCCATGTTCACCAACTGCAAGAATCAATAATGTTAAAATGCTCATACTACCTGAAGCCATATATAGATTCAATGTAATCCTTATCAAAATTCCAATGGCATTTTTCACAGAAAAAATAGAAAAAAAATCTTAAAATTCATATGAAACCACAAAAGACCCTGAAGAACTAAAGCAATTCTGAGAAGGAAGAATAAAGCAGGAGGCATGACACGTCTTGACTTTAAACAATACTACAAAGCTAAAGTAATCAAGACTGTACGGTACTGGCATCAGAACAGACATGTAGAGCAACGGCACAAACTCGAGAACCCAGAAATAAGCCCACGTGTTCAGTCAACTAACATTTGGCAAGATAGCTAAGAAAGAATAGTCTCTTCAATAAATGGTGCTGGGAAAATTGGACACTCAAATGCAAAATAATTAAATCGGACCTCTATTTTACACCACACACAAAAAATAACTCACAATGGTTTAAAGGAGGCTAATGTAAGACCTGAAACTTTCTTCTTCTCCTAGAAGAAAGCATAAGGGAAAACATCCTTGATATTGATCTTGGCACCAATTTTTCTGGATATATGATACCAAAAGCATATGCAACAAAAGCAAAAATAAACAAGAGCGATATCAAACTGAAAAGTTTCTGCACAGCAAAAGAAACAACTAATAGAGTGAAAAAGCAGAATTCCCTGTTGGCCTGGTGATTAGAACTCAATGCTTCCACTGCAGGGGCACAAGTTTGATGCCTGATAGTGGAATTCAGATACTGCATGCCACCAAGCATGATCAAAAAAAAAGAAGAAGAAAGAAAAGGCAACCTAATAATGGGAGAAAATATCTGTAAGTCGTGTATCTGATAAGGGGTTAATAGTCAATATGTACGGGGAACTCAAACAACTCAATAGCAAAACGCCAAATAATCCAATTTAAAAGGGGCAGAAGACTCAGACATTTTTCCAAAGAAGACATAGATGGCCGACAGATGAAAATGTGCAACATCACTAATCATCAGAGAAATGTAAATAAAAACCACATGAGGTATCACCTCACACCTGTCAGGATGGCTATCATCAAAAAAGACAACACAGATGTGGGGAAAAGGGACCACGTGCGCACTACTGGGGCAATGGCATATTGGTGCAACCACTGTGAGAAACAGTATGGAGGGTCCTTGAGAAATTAAAAACAGTACTAACATATGATCCACGAATTTCTTCTAGATATTTACCCAAAGAAAACAAAAATGCTATTTCAAAAACATATCTGCACAACAATATATGTGTTCACTGCAGCATTATTTACAACAGACAAGATATGGAGGCAACCTGTGTCCACTGATAGATGAATGGATAAAGATGTGGCATACATACATGTAATGGAATATTCCTGCTGCTAAGTCGCTTCAGTCGAGTCCGACTCTGTGCGACCCCAGAGACAGTAGCCCACCAGGCTCCCCCGTCCCTGGGATTCTCCAGGCAAGAACACTGGAGTGGGTTGCCATTTCCTTCTCCAATGCATGAAAGTGAAAAGTGAAAGTGAAGTCGCTCAAGTCATGTCCGACCCTCAGCGACCCCATGGACTGAAGCCCACCAGGCCCTCCATCCATGGGATTTTCCAGGCAAGAGTACTGGAGTGGGGTGCCATTGCCTTCTCCAAATGGAATATTACTCAGCCATAAAAAAGAAATCTTGCCATCTGAAAGAACACTGATGAATCTAGAGAGTTTTACACTAAGTGAAATAAATTAGACAGAGAAAGAAAAAATACTATGTGATCTCACTTATACTTGGAATCTAACAAACAAAACAAAATGAAAAGTCTCATAGACACAGAGAACAAATGGGTGGGGGGACAAAAGAGGTGAAGTGGATTAAGACGTACAAACTTCCAGTTAAAAAATAAATAAGCCACAAGGATGTAACATACAGCATAAGGAATATGGTCAGTAATATCATAATAACTTTGTATGGGGCCAAATGGATACCAGACTTACTATGATGATTACTTCATAATGGATGCAAACGTCAAATCAGTATGTAGTATACCAGAAACTAACATAATACAGTACATCAACTATATTAAAAAAAAAAAGAAAAAGACAAGTGCTGGCAAGAATGTGGAGAAATGGCAACTCTCATACATTGGTGGGAATGTAAAATGGTGTAGCCATTTTAGTAGGCAGGCAGTCTTGCCAGGTGGCTAAGCAGTAAAGAATCCACCTGCAATGCGGGAGCCACAGGAGACATGGGTTTGATCCCTGGGTTGGGAAAATCCCCTGGAGGAGGGCATGGCAATCTACTTGGCAACCCACTCCAGTATTCTTGCCTGGAGAATCCCATGCACAGAGGAGCCTAGCGGGCTACAGTCCATAGAGCTGCAAGCAGTTGGACAGGATTGCGGTGACTTAGCACGAACGCACAGGCAGGCAAACGGTTCCTTAAAAAGTGAAACGTAGAGTTATCATATGATCCAGCATCCCGCTGCCAGCTATACATCTAAGAGAAGAGAAATCGCGTGTGTTTTCGTGCTCAGCTGCTTCAGTTGCGTCCAACTCTGTGACCCTGTGGACTGTAGCCCGCCAGACTCTTCTGTGCATGCGATTCTCCAGGCAAGAATACTGGAGTGGGTTGCCATGCCCTCCTGCAGGGGATTTTCCTGACCCAGGGACTGAACCCACCTTTCTTATGTCTCCTGCACTGGCAGGAGGGTTCTTTACCACTAGCGCCACCTGGGAAGCCCAGTGAAAGTTATGTTCACACAAAAACTTCCACACAAATATTCACAGCATATTATTCATAATGGCCAAAACCATAGAAACAACCCAAATGTCTGTCAATGGGTGAGTAGATAAATATCAACTGTATACCCATACAATGAAATACTATTTGGCCATAAAAAAGAACTAAAGTATGGATATGATACATGAAACAACATGGATGAACCTTGAAAATTCTATTCTGAGTGAAAGAAACCAGACACAGAAGTTCACATGCGTACGGGTCCTTCTATATGAAATGCCAGAGCAGGCAAATCCAGAGACAGAAAGTAGACTAGTGGCTGCCTCGGGCTGAAGTAGGTCCGTGACTGGTGGAAGCAGGGGTAATTAGTAATTAGAGTTCCTTCTGATTATGGTTTCTTCTGAGGGTGAGGGGGTGATGAAAATGCTCTAAAACTGATTGTGGTAATTGTTGCACAACTCTGTGAATATACTAAAAACCATTGACTTGCATGCTTTAAATAAGATAATTGTATGGCATGTGAGTTATATTTCAATCAAGCTATTATTAAATATTTTTTAAAGAATCACTTTTACCATTCTTTGCTGTGAATTTTGTTTTCTTCATTTAATATTCTACTGAATTTTTAGAACTTTTATTATTGATTTTTAGGAACTCTGTATGTAAGGAAATTAGCCCTTCACTTATGATATGTTACAAATACTTCTCCTTGTTTGTTGTTAATCTTTTATCTTATTTACAGAATTTTTTGGTCAAGCAGATTTTCTACCTTTTTAATTTAATGAAATATACCAATCTTTTATGGCTTTGATGGTTTTTTTGTCAGTCATATTAAGAAAGGCTTTTCCTTCTATTAAACTATAAAAGTATTTTCCTGTGGTTTCTTTGAGCATGTTTATAGATTCAATATTTTAAAAAAAAGAGTTATATTCCTTTTAACTTAAAAATTTTTTTAATTTACTTATTTTGGGCTGTGCTGGGTCTTCATTGCTGCTAGGGCCCTCTCTAGTTGTGGAGAGCAGGGGCTCCTCTCTCCTTATGGTGTGCTGGCTTCTCACTGGGGGGCTTCCCCTGTTGCAGAGCACAGGCTCTAGGCACGTGGGTCTCAGCAGTTGCAGCACGTGAGCTCGGTACTACAGCTCCCAGGCTGTAGAGCACAGGCTTAATAATTGTGGCGCATGGGCCTAATTGCTCTGAGGCACGTGGGGTCTTCCCATATCAGGGATCGAACCCATGTCTCATGCATTGTCAGGCGGATTCTTTACCACTGAGCCACCAGGGAAGCCCCGTGGTTTCATTTTTTCACACTGACATTTTTGATCCATCTGTAAATTTATTTTCATGTAAGGTGTGAGGAAGGAATCCAACTTCACTTTTTAAAAGATGGCAAACAATTATGCTCATTGATTTTAAATGTCCTCCCTTCTCCAACACAGGTTAACTCCATTTCATATTTGGGTCAATTTCTAGACTTCAAAATCTGGTTCACTGATTTTTCACTTACCTATTCATGTTCTAGTGATGAATGTTTGTATGGCATGGTTATGAAGAGCATGTACACTGGAGCCACAGTACCCCGAGTTTAAGTTCAACCTCTGCCACTCATTAACTCTGTGAGCTTGAGCAAGTTAATCTCCTTGGGCTGTTGTGAGGATTAAATGAATTATCTCAAAAGTGCTTAAAACAGTACCTGGCACACAGTGTTTTGCCTTAGTTATTATTAGTAGAATTATTATAGCCTTAGAATAGCTTCTACTATCTGGAAGGAGCTACTACTCTATTATTTTTTTTCTTTCTCAAGATAGTCCTGGTTATTCTAGCCTATTTAGTTTTCCTGTATAAACTTTACAATCAGCATGTCTCACAAAACATAAGCAAACAAAATTAAATCCTCTTGGTATTCTTCTGAGATCATGGTAATTATAAATTAAATTAGGGAGAACTGATAGCTTTATGATGGCTAAGTCTTTCTAAGAACAGAGTATGCCTTTCCATATGCCCAAGTTTTCTTTTTGAGTTCTTCAGTGAGGTTTTAAGGCTTCTTTCATACAGTTCTTGCATATTCTTGTTGGTTTATTCCTAGGTATTTTATCTTCTTTTGCTAGAGGAAAGGACTTTTCTTCTTGTTTGACTATATAAAGGCTATTATTTTTAAAATAAATGGTTGGTTTTAGTATATTTTGTCCAGCCACCTTGCTGAATCTTCATAAAATTTTTTGGTTTGTTCGTTTATTTGGCTGCATCAGATCTTAGCTGGGGCACACAGGATCTTCATTGCAGTATGTGGGCTCAGAGTTGCGGTGCTTGGGTTTAGTTGTCCCAGGACATGTGGGATCTTAGTTCCCTGACCAAGGATTGAACCTGTGTCCCCTGTGTTGGAAGGCAGATTCTAAACCACTGGATCACCAGGGAAGTCCCTTTCATAATGTTTATAATAGATTTCAGTTTGGTTGTCTTTGGCTTTCCAAGTAAGCAGCTGTATTGCCTGCAAATAATGTAATTTTTCCTTCTTTAAAATTTTTATGTCTTTTATTTCTTTCTCCTGCCTAATAGTATTTTTTTTCAACAAGAAAGTAAATTTTCCTAAATCCTCTTAAATTTAGTGACACAAGATTCCTGTTTATAATTGAACAATGGAAATGTATCACCTCTTCTTCTAAAGATACAGTTTTGTTAGAGGGCTATTATCTTTTTTCCTTTTTAAAAATTTTATTTGTAATTGGAGGATAATTGTTTAGTATATGTGCTGCGGAAGCAAGCACTAAGTGGAGGATACAATCTTGTGTAGCTTTCTGCCATATATCAACATGAATCAGCCATAGGTATACAAATGTCACCACCCTGTTGAACCTCTCTCCCACCCCATCCCACCCCTCTAGGTTGTCACAGAGCACTGGGCTAAGCTTCCTTCAAGATGCAGCAAATTACCACTGGCTCTTGAGAAATTTGTATGCAGGTCAGGAAGCAACAGTTAGAACTGGACATGGAATAACAGAATGGTTTCAAATAGGAAAAGGAGTATGTCAAGGCTGTATATTGTCACCCTGCTTATTTAACTTCTATGCAGAGTACATCATGAGAAACGCTGGGCTGGAAGAAGCACAAGCTGGAATCAAGATTGCTGGGAGAAATATCAATAACCTCAGATATGCAGATGACACCACCCTTATGGCAGAAAGTGAAGAGGAACTAAAAAGTCTCTTGATGAAGGTGAAAGTGGAGAGTGAAAAAATTGGCTTAAAGCTCAGCATTCAGAAAACTAAGATCATGGCATCTGGTCCCATCACTTCATGGGAAATAGATGGGGAAACAGTGGAAACAGTGTCAGACTTTATTTTTGGGGGGCTCCAAAATCACTGCAGATGGTGACTGCAGCCATGAAATTAAAAGATGCTTACTCCTTGGAAGGAAAGTTATGACCAACCTAGATAGCATATTCAAAAGTAGAGACATTACTTTGCCAACAAAGGTTCATCTAGTCAAGGCTATGGTTTTTCCAGTGGTCATGTATGGATGTGAGAGTTGGACTGTGAGGAAGGCTGAGCCCCAAAGAATTGATGCTTTTGAACTGTGGTGTTGGAGAAGACTCTTGAGAGTCCCTTGGACTGCAAGGAGATCCAACCAGTCCATTCTGAAGGAGATTAGCCCTGGGATTTCTTTGGAGGGAACGATGCTAAAGCTGAAACTCCAGTCCTTTGGCCACCTCATGCGAAGAGTTGACTCATTGGAAAAGACTCTGATGCTGGGAGGGATTGGGGGCAAGAAAAGGGGACGAGAGAGGATGAGATGGCTGGATGGCATCAGTGACTCGATGGACGTGAGTCTGAGTGAACTCTGGGAGTTGGTGATGGACAGGGAGGCCTGGCGTGCTGGGATTCACGGGGTTGCAAAGAGTTGGACACGACTGAGTGACTGATCTGATCTGATGGAAGAAGTGAAACTTTCGAATTGTGGTGCTGGAGAAGACTCTTGAGAGTCCCTTGGACTGCAAGGAGATCAAACCAGTCAATCCTAAAGGAAATCAACCCTGAATAGTGATTGGAAGGACTGATGCTGAAACTAAAGCTCCAATAATTTGGCCACCAAATGCAAAGAGCCAACTCATTGGAAAAGACCCTGCTGCTGGGAAAGATTGAGGCAAGAGAAGAAGGGGCTGAAAGAGGACGAGATGGTTGGATGGCATCATCGACTCAATGGACACGAGTTTGAGCAAACTCCAGGAATTAGTGGAGGAGGACCAGGAACCCTGGCGTGCTGCAGTCCATGGGCTCACAAAGAGTTGGACCAACCTGGTGGGTGAATAACAACAATCTGTTTTACATACACGGTAATACATACGCTTCAATGCTCCTCTCAGTTCATCCCGCCCTCTCCTTCCCCTGCTGTTCTCTATGTCTGCATCTCTATTGGTGCCCTGCAAATAGGCTCATCAGTACCATTTTTCTAGATTCCACATATATGTGTTCATATATGATATTGTTTTTCTCTTTCTGACTTAACTTCACTCTGTATAACAGGCTCTAGTTTCATCTACCTCACTAGAACTGCCTCAAATTCATTCCTTTTTATGTCCTGCTTAGTAGTATTGACTGGTATCTTTAGAAAAATGTAAATAATTATTTGTTGTTGTTGTTTTGTATTCACTAAGTCACGTCCAACTCTTTTGCAACCCCATGAGCTATAGCCCAGCAGGCTCCTCTGTCCATGGGATTTTCCAGGCAAGAATACTGGAGTGGGTTGCCATTTCCTTCTGGGGATCTTCCTGGACCAGAGATCGAACCCACGTCACTGCACTGGGAGGTGGATTCAAGCCACCAGAGAAGCTGCGTAAATTTACTGTTTGATAGCAAACAGTAAATAGTGAACTTGTTTTTATAATTACAGCTAGAACTCCTATCTCATATTTCTTCCTTTTGAGAGAGGGACATAATATGAAGGCAAATCAAAGATTTAAAATTAAAAAAATTCAGATCTTTATGAAGATATGTATGAGATATATGAGAAACAGACATGAGGAAAAGCTTCTATATTAAAAAAACCCGACTGGGTATACAAATGTTATTCAGCATAATCTCTACTATGTAAAAACAATGTATAAAAAATATTAGACCAAGGAGAGAGGCCTCAGGAGCAATCAAACCTGCTGACACCCTGATTTGGACTCCGAGTCTTCAGACTGCGAGAAAATAAAATTCTATTGTTTAAGCACAAAAGAAAAAAAAAACCTAGAAATAATTAGCAAATATATTAATGGTGAGTGTTGTCAGTAGTGGATTTATAAGCAATTATTTTTCTGCTTCATTATACTTCGCTGTACTACTACATTTCTATAATAGGCAAGTGTTTCTTTAATGATCAGAAAAACATAAACAGGAGATAAAAAGAATCAATCAAGTATATTGCTTATTTGCTGAATGTGGCTTGGAACTTATGTCTTGATGTTTGAAATCCCGGTCGCCATGCTCTCCTGACTCAGGCCAGTTTTATGATATGTATCAAGAATGCTTCATCTAGTTCTTCCATCCGGCTAGGTAGCCTACAGGGTAATCTCACATGATGTCACTTTCTTCTTTCATCTGACTCCAGATGTTCTCCAACATGCTCCCACCCCCAGATTTGTGTCTAGATATCCATGCAGCTATAGATCTTTTCGATACCAAGCTGCCCTGTTTCTCTTAAGTCTCTTGAATACCTTGCTTTTTGTTGCCCATGATTCTCTCCAGAAGACCCCTGCATGACCCACAAGCAAACCTGCTCTTTGGTACTCCTGAGCAGTAACTTTTCTTAAGCAAGGATTTTTCTGAAGGTTTTGAACCCTGGGATGTCTCCTAAGTGGAGAAGGCAATGGCACCCCACTCCAGTACTCTTGCCTGGAAAATCCCATGGACGGAGGAGCCTGGTAGGCTGTAGTCCATGGGGTCGCACAGAGTCGGACGCGACTGAGTGACTTCACTTTCACTTTTCACTTTCATGCATTGGAGAAGGAAATGGCAACCCACTCCAGTGTTCTTGCCTTGAGAATCCCAGAGACGGCAGAGCCTGGTGGGCTGCCGTCTATGGGGTCGCACAGAGTCGGACACGACTGAAGCAACTTAGCAGCAGCAGCAGCAGCATGTCTCCTAAGACACTCATAGGAAGCCCTTCCCTAGCCAAGATGATGGCCTATACAATTTTTGGAGATACAGTGTTCTTGGAGGAAGTCCAGAAACCATACTGATTGGCTTTATTACAAATTCATACAATCCAACTTCGACTGGATGCTCATGGCTACCGGGTAATCCTTTCAGTCATCTCCTTTGAACTTTGTATTGCATTCCTTACAGCAGCTGCCCCAGACATTTTCCATTCTCAAATTTCTAAACTAACCCTTTGCTCCCACCCCTCCACTCTAAGCAGACAACCTATTTTATTGAGAAGATGGAAGCTATCTAATTTAATCCTTCAATTTCCTTCCTCCATACCTTAAATCTCCCCGTGTCTTCACTTCCCCTCACCTCTTCCTTCCCTCTCTCTCTCTCTCCATCTGTGTTCCCGAGTCCATGTTCTCTCAGCTTCTCTGGGACCCTGCTCTGCCAGTTATCCGCCTTATGCATGCGTCTTTCCTCTTACCTTCTCCATTAGCTCTTTGCTATCTGCCCACATAAGTTTGAGTGCTCCCTTAATTTAAACATCTTTCATAGTTTACTTACTAAAGCTACTTGCTTCTCCTTTCGCTTTTCAAAGCCAAATTTCTCAGAAGAGTGTGCTGCATTCATTACCTCTGACTACTCATTCACTCACTCAGAAGCCCGTTCCATGTCACTTCTGTCGCATCAAAACTGTCCTCTTGAAAGTTATGGATGAACTCCCAATTGCCACAGATTCAAAGGACATTTTTCTGATACTGCTGTCCCTCCAGTACTTGAAACTTTCCTCCTCTGGCTTATACAGTGGTATTCTATGCTGTTTTTCTTCCTGCTTCTTCCCTGATTCTTTCTCCTTCTCTCACCCTTTAAATATACGCATTCCCCAAACTTCTGTCCTTTCCTTTCTCACTCCCTACACTTTCGTTCCCCGGTGATCTCATCCATTCACGTTTTAAATTCTGATTATATTCCCACTTCTAATCTCGTCATCAGTCTTGAATCCCGCTGGACAAGTTCATTTGGAAGGTTCACTGGCTTTTCACACTCAGCTGATTCCAAACCAAACTGCAGTAGCATGCTTGTAACCAGCTCCACTTAAACTCCATGAGTCTTCTGTTCTTCACTTGTCATTTCTTAATAACATGTATGCTGCTATTCCTAGAGTTTTAAATCTTAGATATTATTTTTGGACTCTTAGTTGAAGATGGTAGATTATCTTTTTTACCACCCACACATATTTCCATCCCTCCATCTTTGTAATATATTAATGAGGAGAAGACTCTTGAGAGTCCCTTGGACTGCAAGGAGATTCAACCAGTCCATCCTAAAGCAAATCAGTCCTGAATATTCATTGGAAGGACTGATGCTGAAGCTGAAACTCCAATACTCTGGCCACCTGATGCAAAGACCTGACTCATTGGAAAAGACCCTGATACTGGGAAAGACTGAAGACAGGAGAAGGGGATGACAGAGGATAAGATGGTTGGATGGCATCACAGACTCAATGGACATGAGTTTGAGCAAGCTCTGGGAACTGGTGATGACAGGGAGGCCTGGAGTGCTGCAGGCCATGGGGTTGCACAGAGCTGGACAGGACTTAGCGACTGAACTGAACCAATTGTAACAATTCTAGTTTGAAATATGCAGTGTTTATAACTTTTATACTACATAAATATTATTCACAGCCAAGCCACAAGCCGTGCTATTATTACATATTCTTTTTTTATACAACATTTTGTTTCTTTTGGAGTTACATCGTTCTTGGTTTGCTTGGAGTTTGTAAGTATTAATTACTATTTCTTTGACTGAAGTGTTCATCTCTAATTCTCCAGCCGAATGTAATCTAACACAACAGTTTCATCAGTTCTATTTTTAACGTATTCTTGTAGGCATTTCTCCTGGAGATTTCTGACACTGCAATCTGAGCTGATTGCTATCTACCTCTCCTGCACAAACGACTATCCTGGGACTAACCTTCAATATCATCCTGAGAATCCCCTTTACTTCCTTCCTGTGTTGGATAGCTTTTTCCAGATCCTATAATTTCACCTTTAAGATTTATCCTCATTTTTGGGTGAAACACGTCCTCCAGTAGTTTCATGAGAAAAGCTGCATGGGAGTTAACATTTATAAGCTCTTGCCTATCTAAAAATCTATATTCTGTTCTCATAGTTGATGAATAATTTGATTTGATAATTTTCCCTTAGAATTCTGAAAGCATTGCTCTATCGCTCTACTGATTTTCAACTTCCAGCATTGTTGTTGAGAAGCCCATTCACATTCTAATTCCTTTTCTCTGCAAGTCCAATTTTTCAGACATTACATTTCTGGAGCAGGCCTCTAATTCCTTGTAATTTTCTCTTATTTTCTAATTCTTTTGCCTCTTCTGGGCCATTTCCAGCTTTTCTACTGAATTTTTAATTTATGCTATTATATTTTTAATTTCCAAAAATTCCTTCTTGTTCTTTGAAGAAAATACATATATATGTGTATTTATGTTTATATGTATGTGTGGTGGTGGTGGTTTAGTCGCTAAGTCGTGTCCCACTCTTGCGATCCCTGGACTGTAGCCTGTCAGGCTCCTCTCTCCCTGGGATTCTCCAGGCAAGAATACTGGAGTGGGTTGCCATTTCCTTCTCCATATGTATGTGTGAGTGTATATCCACATATGGCAGGCTAGTCCCATTTAGTGGGTCCAATACCTTCTCTGTTTTCCCTGATGATATTAACGAGAGCCTTCTTAAAGTTTTCTTCTGATCCTGGCCTTGTCGCCACTTCTTCTGAGTTGCCTCTTTGTCTACCCTTCTTGTCTGGCCTTCATTTCTGGCTATCGTGTTAGAGAGTTCTTCCACATGGCTGGTGATCCAGGAATATATCCATTCATATTTAGAGTAAGGTGTCAAAAAGCTGGTTTTCTCAATGGATGGAGCTTGCTGACACTGCACTCCATTGTAGAACGAATAGGCTGAGACCTGTCATTTCACAGTGGAACTCCTAAATGTCAGATTTGTGGGAACTTTTTCAGGGGCTACTTTCGTTTCCCCAGGTAATATTCCAGACTCACGCTTGGGGAGTATCCATTCAGCAGCCAGCATTCTGAGAACTAAGCAAGGGAAGTAGGGATAGGTATCAACACACAGCCTGTAGACACTGGTTGATTTCCTTGTTTTCACGAGGCTATCTCACCTCTGCTCTGAACCTGGTATTCTTGAATTGAGACGTCTTCGGTTTGGTTGCTCCAGCCTTCAACTGGATAGAGAAAGAAGTACTGACCTTGATGCTTTATGTGGGGAAGAAGTTCTCAGGTGCTAACAGTTCTGTATAAGGGCTTTCACCAAATCCTGTTTTCAGCTCTCCTCACACCCCTAGTTTCAGAGTGCCTGACCCAGCATGAACAGATATCTTTCTCTTTTGTAAGTGAGTCAGCAGCTTTCTTTGCTAAAACAGTTCCTACTAATCCATCTGCAGTCAACCTGCAGATAGGTGTAAAATTTACTTCACACCTATCACGTGGACTGAAAGGCGATCAAACCAGTCAATCCTAAGGGAAATCAACCCTGAGTAGTCATTGGAAGGACTGATGCTGAAGCTGAAGCTCCAATACTTTGGCCATCTGATGAGAAGAGATGACTCACTGGAAAAGACCCTAATGCTGGGAAAGATTAAGGGCAGGAGAAGAAGAGGGTGACAGAGGATGAGATGGCTGGACAGCACCACCAACTCAATGGACGTGAGTTTGAGTAAACTCCGGGAGATAGTGAAGGACACGGAAGCCTGTCTTGCCACAGTCCATGGTGTAGAAAAGAGCTGGACATGACTTAGTGGCTGAACAACAACAACAACAACAATCACTGTCATCTCTTCTTCTCTTCTGGCTTTATATCTCTTCTCCCCTTTCATTATAAATTCAGTATGTTTGATAGAGAGTGCAAGGCCCAAATTCAGGCAAATACAGAATGAAGCAGGGCAAAGGCTGATAGAGTTTTGCCAAGAGAACACACTGGTCATAGCAAACACCCTCTTCCAACAACACAAGAGAAGACTCTACACATGGACATCACCAGATGGTCAACACCAAAATCAGACTGATTATACTCTTTGCAGCCAAAGATGGAGAAGCTCTATACAGTCAACAAAAATAAGACCAGGAGCTGACTGTGGCTCAGATCATGAACTCCTTATTGCCAAGTTCAGACTTAAATTGAAGAAAAGTAGGGAAAACCACTAGACCATTCAGGTATGACCTAAATCAAATTCCTTATGATTATACAGTGGCAGTGAGAAATAGATTTAAGGGACTAGATCTGATAGATAGAGTGCCTGATGAACTATGGATGGAGGTTCATGACACTGTACAGGAGACAGGGATCAAGACCATCCCCATGGAAAAGAAATGCAAAAAAGCAAAATGGCTGTCTGGGAAGGCCTTACAAATAGCTGTGGAAAGAGAAGTGAAAAGCAAAGGAGAAAAGGAAAGATATAAGCATCTGAATGTAGAGTTCCAAAGAATAGCAAGAAGAGATAAGAAAGCCTTCCTCAGAGATCAGTGCAAAGAAATAGAGGAAAACAACAGAATGGGAAAGACTAGAGATCTCTTCAAGAAAATTAGAGATACCAAGGGAACATTTCATACAAAGATGGGCTTGATAAAGGACAAAAATGGTATGGGCCTAACAGAAGCAGAAGATACTAAGAAGAGGTGGCAAGAATACACAGAAGAACTGTACAAAAAAGATCTTCATGACCCAGATAATCACGATGGTGTGATCACTCACTTAGAGCCAGATATCCTGGAATGTGAAGTCAGGTGGGCCTTAGAAAGCATCACTACGAACAAAGCTAGTGGAGGTGATGGAATTCCAGTTGAGCTGTTTCAAATCCTGGAAGATGATGCTGTGAAAGTGCTGCACTCAATATGCCAGCAAATTTGGAAAACTCAGCAGTGGCCACAGGACTGGAAAAGGTCAGTTTTCATTCCAATCCCAAAGAAAGGCAATGCCAAAGAATGCTCAAACTACCGCACAATTGCACTCATCTCACACGCTAGTAAAGTAATGCTCAAAATTCTCCAAGCCAGGCTTCAGCAATACGTGAACCGTGAACCTCCAGATGTTCAAGCTGGTTTTAGAAAAGGCAGAGGAACCAGAGATCAAATTGCTGGATCATCAAAAAAGCAAGAGGGTTCCAGAAAAACATCTACTTCTGCTTTATTGACTATGCCAAAGCTTTTGACTGTGTGGATCACAATAAACTGTGGAAAATTCTGAAAGAGATGGGAATACCATACCACCTGACCTGCCTCTTGAGAAATCTGTATGCAGATCAGGAAGCAACAGTTAGAACTGGACATGGAACAGCAGACTGGTTCCAAAGAGGAAAAGGAGTACGTCAAGGCTGTATATTGTCACCCTGCTTATTTAACTTCTATGCAGAGTACATCATGAGAAACGCTGGGCTGGAAGAAGCACAAGCTGGAATCAAGATTGCTGGGAGAAATATCAATAACCTCAGATATGCAGATGACACCACCCTTATGGCAGAAAGTGAAGAGGAACTAAAAAGCCTCTTGATGAAAGTGGAAGAGGAGAGTGAAAAAGTTGGCTTAAAGCTCAACATCCAGAAAACTAAGATCATGGCATCTGGTCCCATCACTTCATGGGAAATAGATGGGGAAAAGTGGAAACAGTGTCAGACTTTATTTTTGGGGGGCTCCAAAATCACTGGAGATGGTGATTGCAGCCATGAAATTAAAAGACGCTTACTCCTTGGAAGGAAAGTTATGACCAACCTAGATAGCATATTCAAAAGCAGAGACATTACTTTGCCAACAAAGGTTCATCTAGTCAAGGCTATGGTTTTTCCAGTGGTCATGTATGGTTGTGAGAGTTGGACTGTGAAGAAAGCTGAGCGCCAAAGAATTGATGCTTTTGAACTGTGGTGTTGGAGAAGACTCTTGAGAGTCCCTTGGACTGCAAGGAGATCCAACCAGTCCATTGTAAAGGAGATCAGTCCTGGGTGTTCTTTGGAAGGAATGATGCTGAAGCTGAAACTCCAGTACTTTGGCCACCTAATGTGAAGAGTTGACTCTTTGGAAAAGACTCGGATGCTGGGAGGGATTGGGGGCAAGAGGAGAAGGGGACGACAGAGGATGAGATGGCTGGATGGCATCACTGACTTGATGGACATGAGTCTGAGTGAACTCCGGGAGTTGGTGATGGACAGAGAGGCCTGGCGTGCTGCAATTCATGGGGTTGCAGATTCGGACAAGACTGAGCAACTGAACTGAACTGAACTGGGTCTTCACTGCTGTATGGGTTTTCTCTAGTTGCGATGAGTGGGGCTCCTCTTCACTGTGGAGCGTGGGTTTCCCATTGTGGTGGCTTCTCCTGTTGCGTTGCAGAGGCCCTAGGGCATGAGGGCTTCAGCAGTTGCAGCTTGGGAGCTCTGGAGTGTGGGCTCAGGAGTTGCAGTGTATGAGCTTAGTTGCTCCGAGGCATGTGGAATTTTCCTGGACCAGGGATCAAACCTGTATCCCCTGCCCTGGCAGATGGATTCCTATTCACTGTACCACCAGGAAAGTCCCTTAATGTCTTTTTTATTATTTATTTAATATTTATTTTTGACTGATGATTGCTTTACAATATTGGTTTGATTTCTGTTATACATCAACATGAATTAACCATAGGTGTATATTCCCTCCCTCTCGAACCTTCCTCCTACTTCCTGCCCATTCCCACCTCTCTGGTTATTACAGAGCCCCAGTGTGAGTTCACTGCAAATTCCCACCGGCCTTCTATTCACATGTTAGTGCACATGCAGCCACGCTGCTCTCTCCATTTGCCTCACCCTGTCTCTCCTCTCCCCACCCTGACCATGGTCTGTGTCTCCACTGCGGCTCTGTAAACAGGTTCATCAGTGCCGTCCTTCTAGATTCCATATATACGCGTTAATATACAGCATGTTTTTCTCTTTCAGACTTACTCCACTCTGTATAGGAGGCTCCAGTTCATCCACCTCATTAGAACAGACTCAAGTGTGTTCCTTTCTATGGCCGAGTAGTACTCCATCGTGTATGTGCACCACAGGTTCCTTATCCATTCATCTGTCGATGGACATCTAGGTTGATTCCATGTCTCGGCTACTGTAAAGAGTGCTGCAATGAACACTGGAGTGCATGTGTCTTTTTCAGTTTTGCTTTCTTCAGGGTATGTGTCTAGACGTGGTACTGCTGGATCAGATGGTGGTTTTATTCCTAGTTTTTACAGGAATTGCCATACTTGTTTTCTATAGTGGCTGTATCAATTACATTCCCACCAGCAGTGTACTTTAATGTCTCTTTTTAAAGTAAAATTTTGTTTTTGTTTTGGCCCTCATATTTCATACTCTACTTTTTGACTTTTAGTACAAGAAAGTAGGAACATTATTAATCACGAATTAAAAACCTGTACAGAAAGCCATTGACTGAATTGAAATATGGATTGAAATGACAGCATTAGAGAGCTCATGTACTGAGGGCTTTCATTCTCAATACACTAAAAATAATGAAATGTTCAGAGCAGTCTAATTTCTATGTCACTTTAGAGTCAATATTCAGGATAATTGTGTTTATTTTCCTAAGATATCCTTTTTTAAAATGCTCAAGTACACCAAAATATAATTTGCAATGTATCAAAATAAAGATATAGAATAAACTTGGCAAGAAAGCAAATTTCTCTACCTCAAATTATATTTGCTTACTATTCTAGATAAACTGGCTCCCCACTGTCTTTTCAAATACCATTATTATTGCTTCAGTGCTCAAGCTGCCTAAAACGTCCGCCTGCCCCACTCCTGGTCAAATTCTGTCCATCTTTCAAGGTCCAACTCGAACCTCCTCTTTCCAGTGAAAACTTCCACACGACCTCTCCTCTTCCTGGTAGCCTCTAGTACTTCTTTGAACCGCACGTCCTGACGCCTGCTCACTCTCTACCACACCGCCCCTTAGGAGTCTTCCCAACTAGAATGTGAACATCTTGGTGGCTAGGCCACAGCCTTCTTTTCTAATCCCTACAGCTCCTAGTACCTCTGTGGGCCCACGGCAGATGGTCGAACAAAATCTTTTTTTTAAACAAAAATGGCTTTATTTTTTCACATGATGACAGCTGATGCTTATTGTGTTTCAGGTATTGTTTTTGTTGTTTGTTTGTTTTGGCCGCACCATGAGACTGGCAGGATCCTAGTTCCCTGACCAGGGCTCAAATTGCGCCCCCTGCAGTACAAGTGTGGAGTCTTAACGGCTGGACTTGCAGGGAAGTCCCCCAAATAGCTTTATTTTTACTGTGATTATAAAAATGTTACACAGTCATTATAAAAACTCAAACAATATAAAAATGTGTGAAAAAAAAAAAGTAAAATCCTAGCACTGAAAGAAAACCACTAATAACATTCTGGTAAACCTCTCTCCAAACATTTTTGTATGCATATAAATACATACAGACATAAAATATATATAAATGGTATTATACCATTCTGCTGTTCTGCCACTTGAGACAATAAATGTAGATTTTCAGAGTCTTCCTAAAATCGTATTACTTCCTTGTCTATCGCTGCTTCCTGAAGTTAATTTTATTTTAAAAACAGAAACACACTTCCAAGGAATTATTGGCCAACTTACATGACAAATAAGGTTTTGGACACTGGGCTTATATATTTTTCAAGTTGCTAATTCTTTTGTCATCAGACCCATTTTGATTATAACTTGGTTAAAGTCATTTATTTGTTCATATTTTAAACGATATTAGACACCTGGTAAACATTTTCGTGGACTTACCCATTAATCTTCATATGGTTTGTTACACATCTTTCATGAGGTTTCATTAGTTAAGTATATTGTTATATTCCTTCTGCAAGCGACATAGATGGTGATAAATGCTCTCTGGTATCGCTTCTGTCTCACTTATACAGCCTCTTAGCAATAAAATGCCTTTAAATGAGAGTGGTGATGGCAGATCCTACTTTGTATAACTTGTTCACATGTAGTCTATCAATACTGGGTTTTTGAGAAAGGACACTTTAAAGCTCAAAAGACCCTTCTTGGTCCTGTGTATCTAGAAAAAGAGCACACAGCCCATGGGGTTTCTTCTCATCAATCTCCATGCCAGATGAGAATTTCCCAAACTGTTTTTCAAATCAGGGCAAGGGGGAAAGAGCAGGGCAGGGAATCCTTGGCTGCAACAGCCAGCTCCAAAGAATTCAGTGTGCTGGGAACCACAGCCAGGTGGGTGCGACTGCCTGCGCCCTCGCAGCAGAGCCAGAGAACAAAGATGAAGGGTGAGGAAATTAGAGAGATTCTTAAAGTGACTTCCCAGGAGGACTCGCAGGCCAGCCACACCCAGTCCCTTCATCTTGGTAAATAACTCAGCAAAGCGGCAAATGGCTTTAGCTGAGTCCCTGCAGGAACCTCTCCCACAGAGTTGGGGATTTCTTCCTCATTACTGCTACTTGCAACTTCCCAGACCCACGCTTGCCTGCAGGCGAAGTGTGTGCTTTCCCCAAGTCACGGCATGTTTATCAGAAGGTGAACAAACAAACAGCAAATAGCTCTTGGAGGGTTTTCCCTATTTCCTGGCAGCAGAAGGAGAGCAGCTGTTGTATGGTTAAACTGGGGATTTGGCCTTTTTAATGCAGTTTTTAAAGTTTTTAGTAAAAATCCTACTTTCTGTCTATCTCTGATGGTTAAATTGAAATTTGACTTCTTCCAAGATGGGCTTTCTGGAAAGGTACTATAAATAAGCCTGGCCCATGCAACCATTCAGCAGACATTCATTGATTTATTCTCCCAGCCTGTACTGAGCACCGGCAACAAGCAAAGGCACTGAATGGAGCTTCAGAGAAAAACCATGCTGTCTCTACCCTGAAGGAAACGAACAATGATACTCACCACATGACACAGACAACGGGCATTGATGAACCAGTTACTATGTGCCAAGATTAATAACTGCTTTAAT
Source organism: Bos grunniens (assembly GCF_055505025.1). Classification (NCBI taxonomy): domain Eukaryota; kingdom Metazoa; phylum Chordata; class Mammalia; order Artiodactyla; family Bovidae; genus Bos; species Bos grunniens. The sequence goes on along the minus strand of NC_141179.1, from coordinate 77,527,678 downwards.
TTGTTATCTCATTTAGTTTTCACAATGGTGAAGTAGTATATGCTCCGTTTTATAGATGAGAAAACTAAGGCCTGGAAAAAGTAACTTAACCGTGGTTACACAGCTGTACCCAAATTAAAGTCTTCTCTTGAGGGTTTCATATGGAGCTTGACATTACAGATTTACAAGCTGGAGTGAGAGGTAGGAAAGACATAAAAATTGATTTACTCTAACCCGTGAGATGTCTTAGGAAAGAGATTATATGTTTGCTAATAACTAAATGTAAATATAATAGAACAAGTGTTGTAAGAGAGATGACATGTGGAGAGAAGTAAGGCAAGGAGGGGTTGTTTTTGTTTAGTTGCTAAGTTGTGTCTGACTCTTTGTGACCCCATGGACTGTAGCCTGCCAGGCTCCTCTGTCCATGGGATTCTCCAACAAGAACACTGGAGTGGGGGTTGCCATTTCCTTCTCCAGGGGATCTTCTTGAACCAGGGATCTAACCTGCATCTCCTGCATCGGCAGGCAGATTCTTTACCAGTGAGCCACCAGGGAAGCCCTGCAAGGAGGGGAGGATGTGGGAATCACGAAGACTTTTAAAAGATGCATGACTTGAGCTGGGTTTGTTTGAAGATGCGCAGGAATGTGACAGATTTGCAAGAAAGTTCTGCCCAAATAGAAAAGAAAAAACGAAGGTGTGCTGGGAAAAAGCGTAAGGAGTGTTTGGGGGAAAGTGAATGACTGTGTGTGGTGAGCGTCAGCTGTGAGTAGGAAAGTGGTGGGTGGAAAGGTTAGATCTGGTGTGGATGTAATGTAATGGGATTCACATTTCCAGGGCTGTGCTTTAGAGAGCTGTATTTATACAAGGTCTCGCAGTAGTTCTCAAGCTTCAGTGTGTATCACGATCAACTGCAGAGCTTTGAAAACACATGGGCCCCACTAAAAGTTCCAGAGCAACAGGGACTCTCACAAGCTACAGTAAAATGTGGAAAATGGTGCAGTCATTTTGGAAACCTGGGAATATGTGCTGAAGCTGAACATACACATTCCCAGCAATTCCACTCCTAAGTACATACCTAACAGAAATCTGTGTACCAGGAGACGTACAAAAATATGTTTAGAGCAACACTGTTTATACTAGCTTGAAACTGAAAACAACCCAAATGCCACCTTACTGCAGAAGGGATAAAAAAAACTGTGGTTTATATAAAATAGAATTCTGTACAACAATAAAAAAGAACAAACTGCAGCTAACTCCAACAAATCAGAAGTATGATGTTGAGCAAAATAAGCCAGACCCTGAAGAGTGCTGTATGTTCTATGATTCTCGATACATAAAGTTCAAGATCAGACACATCTAGTTTATGGTGATAAATGTTAGACTAGCGGTGACCTAGAGGGGATTCATGACGAGGGGGACCTGGGAGAGACAGCTGGGGTGCTGGTAATGTTCTCTGTCTTTATTTGGAGGGACATCACATGAGTATGTTTGTTTTTAAGAACTCCATTAAGCTGTACATTTATTATTTTGCATTTTTCTCTAAATGCTGTACTGCAATAAAATTTCTTTTACTTATTAAAAAAGAAAAAAGCATAGGTCCCAAACCATAAGATTCTGATTAAATCGCTCTGGGATGGGGCCTGGGCACCAGCAGTTTTTAAAAACTCCCTGAGTGAACTTGACATGCAACCCGGCTTAAAAACTGCTGATGTACAGCAAGGACTGGAGCAAAGGAAAAAAAGTGAAGAAATTATTCAATACTTCGCACACTTGAGTGATTTTAAGAATCACCTGAAATGCTTGTTAAAAAATAAATTCCCAGGTCCCTCCCCTGCTGACTCTGATTCAGTAGGTTGGAGACGGGATCAAGGAATCTGTCTGTTTGACAACCTCTCCGATGTGGTTAGTTAGGGCTCTAAATTAGGGTCAGGTGGCGGCAGTGGGAAGGAAGAGCAGGTTATGCCAAGCAAAATAAAACTGGAAAAGATTAAATTTTCAACACTACTTACACTTGCTTTTATACACTTCCAGCTTAAAACCCACCAAAACAACCAAATTTGAGTATGCTTTATTAAACTGACATCTTTAACCTAAGGTGGTTTTACTTTGACTCACAGTGTGTAAACTTTAATTTAGTCATTTACTTTTGTTTCTAACTGAATCATGAGAGCAAGAGATTTCAGAAGCCTCAGAGGTACCATTTGGTTTTGGGGTAGATCTGCTGTAGAGAATGGCTTTAATAACATCCCATGGTAAAGTCTCACTTTTTAGCCTAATTAAATAAAAACAAAACCTTCAGTTGTATTCTCAAAGAACTTGAAAATTCTGCTTATGTCCTTCAAAGCTTGAAATATGCAGTAACACAAGTACCATACTTCCCTCAGTAATAAGAATCATGATTTTTTTATTTTAAATAAAAGATGGAATAACTTTCTCTTGAAGACAGGCAGAGTGGAACTTAAAGAAACTTTCCTCCATCTGCTAAGGCAATGAAAGAAGATAGAAAATCACATATAATTGCGATGCATTCTTAAACCTTAACTCATTTGATCACATTCTGGGCTAGAAAGTTATACACTGACCTCAGAGACTGAATGACATAAAATATATATATGTTCGTTAAGCATCAGGGAGAGAGAACGTGATGCTAATGGCAAGATCACTTGGTGAGAGTCAGAGGACTGGGAGATTTGAGGCTTCAATTTATACCTGTGTGATAGGGGGTGCGTGGAAGCAGTTTTTATTTATTTATTTTTTCTTTAAAAAAATTAATTTATTTATTTTAATTGAAGGCTAATTACTTTACCATATTGTAGGGGTTTTTGCCATACATTGACACGAATCAGCCATGGAAGCAGGAGACTAGAGCTTTTACAGAGACTCTTGTAAGGTTCTACAGATGTTTAATATTAATACTTTTCTTGTTAAAAAATATGCCTTTATTTAAAATTTATAAGAAAAACAAAATGCACACTAAATAGGTTAGTAGTAAATTTTTAGATATGGACCCCACCAACCTGCGCTCTCGGGTTAACTTCTCCTGGAGCTCCTCCATAAACGTACGTGTGAACGGCACACTGGTAGACGTGTCACGCACGGGGGAAGATTTTCGTCTGCTCTGGTCTTTTCCTTTTCTTTTCAACCCAGGACTACATTAGTATAAAGGCTATGATTACATAACATCTTCAGTTCTACTGGATGAGAGTACAGATGTTACCACCCTCTCCTTGTTCCTATATGATGCGGTCACAGAACCAAAGTAGATCTATTGCTCCATAACATGGCTTGATAGAGAAGGCAGTGGCACCCTACTCCAGTACTCTTGCCTGGAAAATCTCATGGACGGAGGAGCCTGGTAGGCTGCAGTCCATGGGGTCTCGAAGAGTCGGACATGACTGAGCGACTTCCCTTTCACTTTTCACTTTCATGCATTGGAGAAGGAAATGGCACCCCACTCCAGTGTTCTTGCCTGGAGAATCCCAGGGACAGGGGAGCCTGGTGGGCTGCCGTCTGTGGGGTCGCACAGAGTTGGATACGACTGAGGCGACTTAACAAAAACAACAACAACATAGCTTGATAACTATAAAACAGAAGTCTTTAAAGTGCGATAAATGTAGTCATTTTTGTATTGGGACTGGAAAAGCAGGATCAGAAAAAAGCTTATAGCATAGTGGACCACAGGAAACACAGGCCCTGCAGTGCCATCGGATGCTGTGTGGGTAAGCACTGATAGTTAACATCACGCAGGCAGTTTTCAAAACTCTATTGGATAACGTATAAATTGATACATTCTATTAATTTTATTGGGAGAAGGCGATGGCACCCACTCCAGTACTCTTGCCTGGAAAATCCCATGGATGGAGGAGCCTGGTAGGCTGTAGTCCATGGGGTCGCTAAAAGTCAGACATGACTGAGCGACTTCACTTTCACTTTTCACTTTCATGCACTGGAGAAGGAACTGGCACCCCACTCCAGTGTTCTTGCCTGGAGAATCCCAGAAACGGGGGAGCCTGGTGGGCTGCCGTCTATGGGGTCGCACAGAGTCGGACACGACTGAAGCAACTTAGCAGCAGCAGCAGCATTAATTTTATTAGGATGAGTCTTTTAAATTAGACCTTTCAGAGTTATCTGTAGATGTATCAGTAGTGATACTGGAATTTATTCTTTTGCACTAAAGTTTTCTGACTGATATAAGTTGTTGAAATAATAGTCAAATAAAATAAAAAATTACTCCTATTTCTGCCTTATGTATATCCATTAAAGTTTATCAACTTGGAAATCTTGCTAATATTTTAAATAAACTGAATAGCACAGTTTACATTTACAAGACTAACATACTTACAACCTCATTAGTGGTTGTAATGAGATAAAACATTAGTGATGAATCAAAACAGGATTTGGCTTCAACATGCAAAGTAAAATTAATTTTTCTGTCTAAAAACTGTGAGTAGAAAGATGGCTTCTGTATTAGTCTGCTCAGGTTGCTGTAACAAAATATCAGAGAGTGGGTGACTTACTTAGACACCAGAAATTTTTGTTCTCACAGTCGAGGAGACTAGAAGTCCAAGACCGGGGAGCCAGCAGGGTCAGTTCTAGGGAGGACTCAGTCCTTGGTTGTAAAAGGCCATCTTCTCACCGTTCCTTACATGGGGGAGAGAGGCCAGGCTCTCAGCTGTCTCTTCCTACAAGCATGCTAACCATACTGGAGAAGAGCCCCACCCTAATGACCTCACTGAGTCTTTATGACATCCTGACAGCCCCTACCTCCAAACATAGTCATACTGGGGCTTAGGGCTTCAACATATCAATCTGGGGGGACACAATGCAGTTCACAGCAGCCCCTGAAGTATCTGATCTTTTACGAAATAACACTATTGGACAACTCGTATGAGATGTTATAAGATACATTTATTTTTCTCCAAACAATACAGTTTTTAAACTAGCTGGGAAAATTGTTCATTGAGTTCTCCAAAGTGATTACTCACCAATTAGGCAAGTAAATTAGCTTTGACACAAAAATTTACTATCACTACTTTTTTCTTGTTTGGTTGTGCTGCACATTATTCACAATAGCCAAAAGGTGGAAACAACCCAAGTGGCCACCGACAGATGAATGAAGAAACAAAGCATGAACTCTACATGGTGGAATATTATTCAGCCACAGGAAGGAATGAAATCCTGATACTCAACATAGATGAACTGGGAAAAGTCATGCTTAGTAGAATAAGTCAGACACAAAGAGACAAATACTGTATGATTTCACTAATATGTGGTACCTAGAATAGTCAAACACACAGAGACAGAGAGCAAAACAATGGTTATCAGTGGCTGGAGGAGTGCAGAAGGGAGAATTATTTTTTAATGGGTAAAGTGTTTCATTTTGGGAAGATGCAGACAAGGAGCTGGATGCTGGTAATAGTTTTATAACAATGTGAATATAGTTAATACCACGGAACTGTAACTTAAAATGGTTAAAATGGTAAATTTTAGGTTACTTATATTTTACCACCAAAAGAAGATTTCTCAACTTAAAAAGTGGTTAGAATAGCAAATTTTATGTTATGCATATTTTACTATAAAAAAGAGAATATTAAAACCCCCCTAGACTTAGTTTCAAGATGAGAGGACTTCTAAGGGCCCTTCTAATTATGAAATTTTTTGAGAGACATCATGATAACAAGGAGAAAAGAGAATCTAGCTGAGGAATAGGATCCTAACTCCGTGTTCTGAATTAAGAGTGTAACTTTACCTTTCAAGTGATTATAAATGGAACAAGAAGTTCTAGCAATGATAGCAAATTCAAATGTCTACAGAGGCCAGGCAGGAAACGTAAGCAGGTGAAGCCAGGCAGCTGGGGATGGTGGTAAATCTGAGGCCACATGCCCTGTCTAAAGAGAGCAGCTGTACCTCCGCCCTGGCGAACTGTCTCTCTGTTGGAATGTGGTTGCAGTATTGGAAGAACTTTCCATTTTTAAGTGAAACTGAATCGAGACTTTTTTGTTAAATGTTGGCATCTAATTAAAAATACATATTTTTTAACAACAGACCAAAGAAAACATATCTGCAGGCCAAGGCACGTCTAGTCAGCTGACCACTAGTTTGTGATCTCTTTCAAAGCATAAAGATTGGACCAGAATACAAAAGAAGGGAAAGAAGTATCGCCAACCAGACCCTCACCAACATTTAAAGTTGGCTTACAGTTCATGACATAAATCTTTCTAATCCTTGTTTAAAAGCACTAGTGGGTATTGAATAGTATTTTAATTAGGTGTCATTTAAAATAGTCTAGTTTTTGGACTTCCCTGGTGGCTCAGTGGTAAAGAATCTGACTGCCAATGCAGGAGACACAGGTTCGATCCCTGGTCCAGGAAGAACCCACATGCCATGGAGCAACCAAGCCCGTGCACCGCACCTCCTAAGCCTGTGCTCTGGAGCCTGGGAGCAGCAACTACTGAGCCCACGCGCCGCAGCTACTGAGGCCCGGGTACCAGAGCCCGTGCTCTGCAACGAGAGAAGCCACCCCAGTCAGAAGCCCGAACACCACAGCTAGAGAGCAGCCCCTGCTCTCTACGGCTAGAGAAAACCTGCGCACAGCAACCAAGATCCAGCATGGTCAAAAATAAACAAACAGAAGACGTTATAATACAGTATAGCTTTGAATGGGTTCAGTTGCCACTGGGGCACTTTGAACATGATGTGTTAGTGTGTTGCATATATGAGATGGTCAATAAGTAGCAGCTACTATTATTTTAAATCGTCTCCTACACAATATTGAAAAGTTAGATATGAAAAGCAGATATTTGAAACCGACCCTACCCCTAATAAAAGGGGTGATAATGTAAACCATTCAATACTCTATCCTCTGTCCAGTGACTGGGAAATGGTGAACCTTCACGTTAAATAACAAATCACTTACATATGTTAGGTGTCAGGAATAGCCTCATAAAGGTTACAATTTAATAAAAGAAATGTACATTAAGTTAAGGATCATGCAAAAAATAATTTAGTCAGAAACTATAATACAGGATGACTAAAAAATTACAGGATGATTTGAAAAGAGTAATGAAGTCATCTAATTCAGATGAGGAAGGGTCACAGAGAAGCCCCCTTTAAGGAGCTGACCTTTAAACTAAGACCTAAAAGGATAAAGAGAGGTCAGCAACCTAAGCGGGCTGAGGAGGCTCGGGTGGGAGAGGAGGTGGTGACAAAAGCATTCCAGAAACGCTTATGTGACGTGCGTGACAGCCCCAAATGACCAGAATAGAAAAAAGGGGAAATTAAATAGAGGAAAAGATGAAAGGTACTGGACGGAGAGAGGGGACAGATTCGAGGCGACATCAGTGTTCTCTCTGGAGAAAAGGTTCTGAAGAAGGAAGTAAAAATGAAAAAAGAAGAAAGTTAGGAAGAGAGAAGAAATAAGTAAAACGGGAGCTAGGAAACAGGAACTTGACGTTGAAGAAATTATTTCCTGGCCGTCTTGGGCTCCTGGGGAGAATGACGAGAGGTGAAGAACTGGTGGGAGCAAGGGGAGAGAATGGGCGAGAGGAGGCCTCAGAGTGAAGAGGTCACACTTCACTTTGTGTTTGTTTACAAAATTACAAAAGCAGCAAATGCTCTTTAATATTTCAAACAAGACAGCCACCCCACTCCTGCAGTAAGCACCGTTAATCCTCACAGAATGGCTCTTTAGTGGTGAGGATGAGGATTAGTGACAAGCATAATCAAGTGGAAGTTTGATGCAATTACACAGAGAAGTCAGAACAGAAGCTTCATCTCAGCCTAAAACGTCTGCGTGTTCACTTGAGATCACTAAACCCACCATACCGTTCGATATTTTAGGGAAAAAGTAACAGGTTTTTATCATATGGTCATCAAGACCTACTGCAATTCCCCCGATTCCGGGAATGTGAACTCCTTTTATAAAAGCAGGGATTTTTTTGTCCCCCCTAATCTCTGATTGGGCTTCCCTTGTGGCTCAGCTGGTCAAGAATCCACCTGCAATGTGGGAGACCTGGGTTCGATCCCTGGGTTGGGAAGATCCCCTGGAGAAGGGAAAGGCTATCTACTCTAGTATTCTTGGGCTTCTCTTGTGGCTCAGCTGGTCAAGAATCCGCCTGCAATGCGGGAGACCGGGGTTCGATCCCTGGGTTGGGAAGATCCCCTGGAGAAGGGAAAGGCTACCCACTCCAGTATTGTGGCCTGGAGAATTCCATGGACTGTATATATATAGTCCATGGCATTCAACGAGTCGGACACGACTGAGCGACTTTCACGTTCACTTTCAATCTCTGATTATCAGACCACAAACTCCATGAGAGCAAGAATTTCTGTCTAATCCCACGCACTGCTGATCGTTGTTTAGTCACTAAGTTATGTCTTTCGCGACTCCAAGGACTGTAGCCCACCATACATAATTTTTTTTAGTGAATAAATACACCTAGACAATGAAGACAAAACCTCAGCGAATCCAGAGTAAAACCTAAAAGGTGAAAGGGAAAATAAAAGGAAAGGAAAAAAGGAGGGGAGGGATAAAATTGGAAATATTTCAGCTTCTGGCATTCATTTTCGACTCTTTCCCATACCCTACACTCACAATAAATCTGCAAGTCCTGTCAAACCAACTCCTTAAATAACTTTTCATCTCCACAGCCACTTCCTGTTTGATTACAATTATCTCCTGTCTGGTCTCTGGCTTCAGGCTTACTATCCACCTTCCATTCTGCTTCCCATGCTTGTGCCAATGTCAGAAGTGAAAACATCACACAAATCGATAGAGTCCTGCCATGTCCAGGAGAAGGCACGAACTTCAGAGGACACAGAGCCCTTTGACACTGGGGGTAGCACGTGTTCAGTCAGTCTAACGGTCGTTCAGATGTGGCCTTGGTGAACGAAATTTTGCCAGTGGCAGCAACATGGCTGGACCCAGAGACTGTCATAGTGAGGGAAGCCAGTCAGAAAAGGGGAAAGCAAGTACCGACCCAGAGATTGACATAGTGAGGGAGTCAGTCAGAAAGGGAAAGCAAGTACCGACCCAGAGATTGTCATAGTGAGGGAAGCCAGTCAGAAAGGGAAAGCAAGTACCATATGATGTCACTTGCATGTGGGACCTCAAATCTGACACAAAGGAACTTATGAAACAGACTCACAGACACAGAAAACAAACTTCTGATTACCAAAGGGGAAGGGAGTGCGGGAGGGATAAATTAGAATTGGGATTAGCAAATCAGATTAACAAGATCCTATTGTATAGAACAGGGAATTATATTCAATATCTTGTAACAAAGATAAAAGAAACATAATGGAAAACAGTATGTATATATGTATAACTGAATCACTTTGCTGTACATCAGAAATTAAGGCAACATTGTAAATCAACTACAATTCAATAAAAAAAAAGTGTGGCCTTTGTCAAGACTGAAGTTTGAATATGAGCTGTGCTACTTACAAACCGTATAGCCTGTGCGAGTCACTTAACTTCTCTTAGTTTCTTTAGGAGAAATGGGATAATAATCACACCAACTCAAGTTTGTCGTGTGAATGAAATAAATGAATACGTGAACAGAATTTCTGTTCAGTGGCTGGCACAATAAGCATTCAGCAGTATTTTCTGTTGCCACATAGTACTTCTTACCATTTCCCAAAGGAACCGTGGTGTTTCATGTTATGTTTTCAAAACTGCGAGAGTTTTCTGTTTAGAACGTACTCCTTTGCTCAATAGCCTTCTACTAGTCCAAGGTCCAGCCTCATTCTCTTTACTTCTTTACAGCTTCTCCAGCGTCTGCAGGAAGGACTATTTCTCTCCTGTGCGGTCACTGACTCTTATACAGACTTCAGTGATCACTTACGCTGCATGGAGACTACTTCCAGGCTGCTCTGTTTCTTCTCCCAGAACTCGAGCTCCTTGAGGGCAAGCACTGTCATTTACTTATCTGTATTTCCAGCATCTTACACACCCTCCAGTAGAGAACACCTTTACATTAAAAACACAATACTGTCTCTAGTCAGTTTTCTCTGGCTTCTCTGGCATTCCTTGATCACACACTTTTAGGTGTGTGACCTAGACCAGTTATTTAAATTTCAAAAATCTCAGCTTCGTTTTCTGTGCAGAGGAGATAATGAAAGTATCTACTTAATACATAGGATTAAAAAGTGAGATAATCTACTTAATAAATATTAAATGTTATCATTATCAATATTTTTATTTCTGATACTATATTTTATATGTCTAGAAATTCCATTTAGGTCTTCCTAACATCTTTCATTTACCTCCTAGTCATATTCATGTTTTCCTTACATACTTGAGTACATCTGTACGACTTAACTGTTTAAAGGTCCTAGGCAGCTAGTCCCCCATCTCTGTCATTTCTGAGTCTGTGTTTCTACTGATTTGTTTTTTCTGCCCGTTATGCGTCATATCTTCCTGCTTCCTGTACGTTCTAGTTGGACGCCAGACTTCATGAATTTTACATTGCAGAGCACTGGATTTTGTTGAATTCCTTTAAGGAGTATTGAATTGTGTTTTCGTGTGCAGTCACTTGCAGATCAGCCTGATGCTTACTTCAGTGGCTGAGGACTCAATCCGATGCCCTGTGCAGTTTGAGGTTTCTCCACTCCAACTGGTAGAAGTGTGAACTAGCCCTGTGAACATGCCAGGAATCGTCTTGCCTACTGTTTTCCGGTCGGTCTTTTTCCAACCCACACATGTGCATAGTTTGTAGCCAAAGACTCGAATACCTCCTTGCATCTCTGGAGCTAAGTGAGCAACATACTCCTCTCTAGTACTTGGCCCTGCAAATGCTGGCCACCGCGGCCTCCCTAAACCCCAGCCCTCGTCTCCTCAACTCGTAAGACCCTCGTGATCTCCCTGAACTGTCACTTGGCAACTGCCTCTCAGAGACCACAGTTCCACATTGATTGTTGGTCCAGTTTCTGAAACAGTTGTTCCAGACATTTTGTCTGATTTTCTAGTTGTTTATAGCAGGAGGACACTTCCTTTAGCATCATTATTTTATTAAAGAAAACATATATATTCCTTGGTAAAAGCACAAAGCTCAAAACTAAATTCTCATAAACTGTGAAAATCAACTGTGGACAAAAGCTCTTTGAGCCAATATCCCTAAACAGAAGTAAAGATTTACTTCAGGGGAATTTCAGTCTTTGCCAGACGTGGAAAATTTAGATTAATCTTTCTGTATTGAAAGAAATACCAAAGTGAGAAGTCGAATTTTGAAGGCTCATTACATTTGAGTAGATCTTTTTGCTTCCCAGAGTCTAAAGTTGTCTAGATAGCAAGAGATTCACTACAGTTTTCATGAGGTTATTTGACTTCCAAACCTAGGGAGATGAGTGCCATTCGGGACTCAGTCATGCAGGAACGACACTGCAGCTCTGTGCTGCTAGAACCCGGGATGAAACTTTTCTTGCCAGAAGGGGTCAGAGCCTTACTTTTCTACAGGTGACTTCATTTTTAGATATGTTAGGCTGGAACTCTGCGCTTCTCTTGCTACCTCCCAGAAGAGTTAGTTTCCTCTCAATGATGCTAAAACATGTACATGATGTTCTAAGGAAGTCATCTGCAGGAGAACAATATAATAGCAGCTCCATTGAATAGGCGTCTGGTACTTGGCATTCTAATTGAAAAAATGGGGCTTAATAAATACTTTCCTTTGGAACCATGCCTCTGAGTGTTTTTGCTCATTCTGGATGAAAACTGGGGACTGACACATTCTGGGCAGAATGATGTTCTACAGTTTCCTAGAAGAAACTGAGAATATATTAAAACTATTTAACCAAAGACCTGAGGGTCACCTAGACATAAATGCTGTCTTCGGTGTTTAAGAAATCAGAGACTGATTAAGAAGCATGACAATAGATATCCAGCATAAAATCTAGGTCCTTTTGGTAGCACAGGAGAAATAAGGAGAATCTGGGGTTGCCTCTTTTCAGCAGCTGAATGAATCAATCATTACTTGATGCTGCTGCTGCTGCTAAGTCGCTTCAGTTGTGTCCGACTCTGTGCGACCCCATAGACGGCAGCCCACCAGGCTCCTCTGTCCCTGGGATTCTCTAGGGAAGGATACTGGAGTGGGTTGCCATTTCCTTCTCCAATGCATGAAAGCGAAAAGTGAAAGTGAAGTCACTCGGTCGTGTCCGACTCTTAGCAACCCCATGGACTGTAGCCCACCAGGCTCCTCCATCCATGGGGTTTTCCAGGCAAGAGTACTGGAGTGGGGTGCCATTTCCTTCTCCAAATTTCTGGTGGCTCAGGGGTAAGCTAATCTGCCTGCAATACAGGAGACTTGGGTTTGATCCCTGGGTCGAGAAGATCCCCTGGAGGAGGGAATGGCAACCACTCCAGTATTCTTGTCTGGAGAATCCCATGGACAGAGGAGCCTGGTGGGCTACAGTCTCTGGGGTCCCAAAGAGTTGGACACGACTGAAGCAACTGAGCATGCACACACACAAAAGATAAAGAAAAGGACACTGCGTATAGTCCACTGCTCCATAATCATGATCCATAATCATGAGAAGAATTAAGGATATCTGAGGACTGTTTTCCATAGTTATCTTCTTGTGCTATTTCACAGAAACCAACTCTAGCTATGCGCACCATTCTTCAATATAGTGAGTATTCAATATATATTTGCTGACTGGTTAAAGGACAGAGAAGGGATTAGGAAAGATAGGAAAGATGAAATAGTACAAAATTCACCGGTACACTCATAGCTCCCAGCTTATGTGGAGATCAATGAGATAGTGTTTCTGATCCAGTTCACTTAAAATCTCATTCACATTGATTTTTGCCTACTGTCATTTGTAAAGAAGACAATGCTATTCTCAGTACACTGGCACGAGAGTGTAACTTAGACGGATGATCTCTCGAGTTACATGTCAATAGCAGAAATAGAGGTCCCCTGGTGGCTTAGCCGGTAAAGCATCTGTCTATCAGTGCGGGAGACCTGGCTTCGATCCCTGGATCGGGAAGATTCCCTGGAGAAGGAAATGGCAACCCACTCCAGTACTCTTGCCTAGAAAATCCCATGGACGGAGGAGCCTGGTACAGGCTACTGTCCATGGGATCGCAAAGAGTACCAGTAGAAATAGAGTACCAGTAAATCTGAGTTCTATTTCCATCTTTGCTACTGTGAAATCATTTTGCAAGTTATACAATTTTGCACTTTATAAAATAGGCACAATAATATCTACCTTATCTATTTCTTAGGATAGTGAAATGATTTAATAAGAAAATAGGCAGAAAGATCTTTAAGTAAAAAAGTTTCAGTGTCTATATATAAAATAGCAATACCATCAATTAGATCAGGGTAGGAAATCTTGCAAATTCAATAAAAGCAGGGAGCATACCTATTCACTTACTATAACCCCAGAGCCAGGCACATGGCAAGTTTACCAGAAATACTTGTTGAATGAATGAGGAAATCATTTTGGCCTTCCTCTCTACTTTAAGTTACCATTCCTATAGAAACTGTCTTAAAGGCATTCAATACTTATTTGGAAAAGCACATAATATGAAAACAGGAATAAAAACAAGTCCTTGAAAACAGATGTGAACAGAGGTTTTGATATAGTCTAGGTCTGAAAAGTTTGGAGTAATTAAATCTATTTTAGTAGTCTAAATGTAAGAATGTAATCTAGTGTCATTTTTTAAGAAGAAGCTCTCACTAAGGGTCTTTCACACTTCACCTCAGCAAAGTAAGGTCTTAGTCAATATAAGGCATTTTCAATCAGCATTTTTCTTAATATTTTCCTTGGGTTATAATCAAAAAGATGCAGAACCAACATGCAAATTGATCTTAAGTTTAATTTGTTGTAAAATAGGAATTATAGTATCTACCAGAGAGAGATGCTGTGAAGATTAAATGAATTACTGCACATAAAGCTACACTTGGACCTTAACGAGTATCGTCAGTGATGGTGATAGTATTACTGATGGCAGTGTCTCTGATACAGACAGATAGCTCCTTAAAAGTAACGTGTTCCAAGAGCCTTGAAGCGCATGCACTAAAACAGTATTTATGCTGAGCAAGAAGAAAGAAGTTTAGAGGGAATAAAGGAAGGCTAGGAAAGAATTCGGGAAGACTTACCGCCATTTTTGCCTACAGTTCGGAAGCATCTCCAGAAGGCGCGTAGGAATGATGCCCTGTTGTGAGGGGTGGCTTGGATGAAGCTGAATTCCCGGAAAAGAATATGAGTTCCCTGACATACACTGTTAAAACTGCAAAGAGAAAAAGCAAGAAATCATCACTAGATGGATAGTTATAGAAGACTGGAATTAGAATAAAAAGTCAAGAATATATAGAACGACTGCCCAGAGAAAAATCTTTTCTCCAACAAAACTCTGTACTACAGATTAGACCAAGTTGCTGTATGAGGAATTCTCTTCACATAACTATATCTCTTTGGAAACTCTTGGAGTCCAATTCCTCTGAATGCCACCTCGTGTGTGTGTGTGTGTGTGTGTGTGTGTGTACACTCTAAGGAAGCTTTAATCAGTTGTTGGAACATCTCATATAGAGGGAAATCTTTGTCTTTAGCTCGATGATAAACTGGCACTCATATCCTCTTGGAGAATACTTCTCCTTCTACCCCATTTGAAATTACGTTTCCTTAATGACATTCTTTTTATCTTCTCTCTGGCCTCTATCTGGAGAAGGAAATGGCAATCCACTCCAGTATTCTTGCCTGGGAAATCCCATGGACAGAAGAGCCTGGCAGGTTACAGCCTATGGGGTTGCAAAGAGTGGGACACGACTGAGCGGCTAAACAATTGACCTATATTAGGTGCCTTAAGAACAACGTGGCTTATGGAAAACACAACTGGATTGTCTGTTCCAATTTGGGGGTAGCGTTGTATACCTCTCTGACAATCACCTTAGAGGAAAGTCCACATGCCAAAGATATAAAAGGTTCCAGACAGACACTAAAGGCAAATAAGGAAAACAAGGGTAGAAAGTGGCCCCTGAATGGGAGTAAGAAGCAAAGCCCCAGGGCCCGAGTGAGTCATTGTTTAAGCTGGGCTGGGGAAGGGGAAAAATACACTCCATTGCCTTCGGGTTCTTCTGCCAAAGAAATAAAGACTGCAGAGCCTGGCGTAATCTAAAAATGGAAAATCCACCAAAGAATAGGCAATTATCCAGTAATCATCACTACCAAAGACAGACTTCTGGTTCCAGAAAACTCCTAAAGTCCCTGACAAATAAATCATGAGTGGAAAACATGTTAATCTTTGTAGAGAAGCAGACATTAAACTGAAGAGGGCAAGCAATAGAGGGATAGTGGTAATTCCAAATGCCACTTTTCATTTGTTTATTTAAAGGGGGAAAATATTCTGAGTCTCCGAACTGAACAGGAAAAAAATGTCAGGAGCCATCTAATCCATTTTCCTTTTCCCTGACCAAGTTTAGAGGGAAGTGTCTAATCTGTCTTTAACATGGAGCATATTATCACTTGGGATAAAATTAGCCTCTTTCTGTTAATATTAACAACACTGTATGAAAAAGAAAATTACATGCCCTTCTTTCCCTATGGAAAACGAGCCTAGAAATCTTACTTCTAAGATACTATGAGGAAGTATGAGGACAACATCTGGCAAAGAATTAGAAGAGAGATTTTTAAAAAGCAATGAAAGTGTTAACCTAATTATGCAGTTTGCAGTGCTGTAGTCTTGAGTAAAGGAAAATGAAAAATAAAGCAAATGAGCTGTTACAGGTAAATGGAGTAGGCCACATTTCCAGCAAATGAAGTCTAGCAAATGATAACATTTGAGCCTAAATTTATGAAGCTACCAGCAAAGAATTAGTCCCAAAGTGTACTGCACGCCCCTCAAGGGAAACAAGCTGGTATCTAGGTCATGGTCTAGGGTAAAATGGAACTAATACTAGTGAAATTCTATTCTTCGTGCAGCTTTTAAAAAAATAGCTTTTTTAAAACTAGGGAGTAATTTACGCATTGAAGAATCTAGCTGAGCCTCATTTACAGATGAATACAAATATACACAAGAATTTATAAAATAGGAATTTTATACAACAGGGTAAGTCAGATAATATTGAATATAAAAAGATTTAGAATTGTGTTTACACTACCATCTTTAGATAACTCATACCAATAAAACTCACATTTAATTAAAAATAAAAATAAGCAGGAATTAGCGTGGCAGCTTATTAGTATGGAGATCATAATCACTACCTAAGGAGTTAATAGACAATCTTAACACAGCCAGTGAAATTCTTTTAGATAAGATGGCTGTAAAGAAAAAGTAGAAAACACAATTACTCCAAACTTCACTGTTTTTCTTCAACCTGAAATATCTTTTTCCTACCACCCCCACCTCTTAAATTCTATCCAATCTTCTAGGACCATCTCAAATACCATGTGTATGAAGTCTTTTCCTGATTCCACCACCACAGCCAATTCCCATCATATATCACTTACAACTCTCTTGATGATACTCACAATTTGCTGCCTTGTTTTAAAGTGACTGGATTTATTTTCTCTATTAGATTCTATACAGTAATCAATTCGTTTGTACTCATCTTTGTCTCCATTACATTACCTAACATGTAGTAGATACCGCTTAAGAAATATAAGAAAAAAACAGATGAATGATACCAGGAAGAAAGTATTAGGATTTATGTTTGTAGCCAGCCATACTAGTGATACTGAAAGTCAACATTCTATGATCTTTTTAAAAGTCCAGGACTTTGGTCTGATATTAGTGTTGTAATTCTGCAATACTAGCATTTTTTTTTGATTGGTATTTGCCTGGCATATTTTTTCCATGCTCTCTGGCATATTTTTTTCCATGCTCTTAATTTCAATCTTTTTGCTAATTTTAAAAAGGCAAATACTCTTCTGAGTAGTAAATAGTTGGATCTTGTTTTTTTACCACACAGAGTCGGACACAACTGAAGTGACTTAGCAGCAGCAGAGGGGAGAGGGGTAGAGGGAGGGGTAAAATAAATGGATAGGATTCAGACGTATAACTACAAGGTATAAAGTAAATAAGTTACAAGGATGCAATGTACAGCACAGGGAATATAGCCAATATTTTATAATAACTTTGTATGAAGTATACTCTATAAAAATATTGAATTATTATGCTGTACATCTGAAACATAATATTGTAGGTCACCTATACGTTAATAAAAATTAATAAATAAATAAAATTGGATCACAAATTTTGAAAAAAAAATGTCCTCAAGCTTACCTGTAAAACCAAACATAAAAGTTCCTAAAAATATCTTAAAAGGGCATGCAAAAGTATACCAGATGCCTGCCTCAAATGGAGTTCTCCAAAACCATTGTTTAAACTTCATTCAGTAAATTCTTTCATTTTCTGTAAGTTTTTAGTTTTATTCCCTTGAGATTTCATTTTTTTTCTACTCTGAAACAATTTCAAATTTACAGAAAAGTGACAAGAATAGCACAAGGGATTCCTGAATATCCCTCACCTTGATTACCTGGTTGTGAATATTTTACTACATTTGCTTTCACTACAACATTCTTCCTCTCTCAGTCTCTATCACACCCATACATACATGTATAAATATATATATATATATATATATATATATATATTTCACAACTATTCAAGAATAACTTGTGGACATGATGCTCCTTTACCCCTAAACACATTATGTATTTCCCCCAAAATAAGTAATTTTCTTATGTAACAATAGTACAATGAACAATACAATATCATTGATATAACACCTTATTTTATATAATAAAATTGATATAATACTTTGATCTAATCTACAGACCTTATTAAGTTTTCACCAACTGTTTCAATAATGTCTCCTTTACAGGAAAAGAGAATTCAAGACAAAACATTGCCTTCGGTTGTCATGACTTTTTAGTCTCCTTTAATTGGAAACAGTTCCTGGGTCTTTGTATTTCATGACACTGACATTTTAAGAGTACAGATTTTACTCCAGTTTGGGTTTGTCTAATGTTTCCTCACTATTAGGTTCAGGTTATACTCTTTTGGCAGGATTATCACGGAAGTGATGCTGAGTTTTCCTAGCGCATCATATCAAGAGGCACTTGCTGTGGATTAATCTAATTATGGTGATATTAACTTAGATTATTTAGGTAAAGCAGTGTCTGCCAGGTTCACCCACTGTAGAGCGGTGAACTCATCCTTTGTAATGAGTAAGTATCTTGTGGGAAATATACTGTTACTCTTCAAATCTTCATTTACGACTTTCAGCATCTAATGATAATCCTTGCCAGAAGCAATAAAAATTATGATGCTTTTGCCAAATGGTGATTTTCTACCTAATTACATCATTTCATCTACAAGTTTGTTTTCTATAATAAAGAATAGGTAGATGTATATGTTTTTATTTCCTATTCTTTCTTATGCTAAAGTTAGCATAATACAGGTGTTCTTTCGTCCAGTTCATAGGTGTATCTGATGATTTCTTTTTAAGATGTCATGAATAAAAAGTTCAGGAACTCTCTGGATCTTTGCAAATAATTTCTAATCCTAAAAGGTATAAATAAATTTATTAAAACGAAGTTGTCTGAGAAGAAATGTCTCAAATTGATTTTAACAAGAAAATAAGTGAATTAAATTTCAGTTTTACCATTTTATTTGCTTACTATTTAATTAATTCTAGAGTATCATATCAAAAAAATATAGCAGAAGCTGTTTAAAATTAATGACCTTTATAACCAGACATTTGTAAACATGTTAAATAGTTTTGATACAATTTCATTTTCTCATTTAATAACAAAGGTTGTTTACATAGAAAAAAGTCAACAGACTTCTATTAAGTGGTATCTGTTTTCTCCAGAAAAACTAAAGAAGTTCTAAGGATTCATTTATGATATAAATTTCACATAAATATCTTAATTTTGAATATTAAAAAGCAAAAGGTTAGAACTGATTTAAGTTACTTTGGTTAAGTAGTCAGTCACTGAAGGACTGTCAAAGAAAGAATTAAATATAAATGTAATCATAGTAGATTTATATACATAGCCATTCACATTCTATATAGAGAAATAGCAAAGCGCAAAAGGACCAAATTAAAATATTCCAGCTCATGTTCAATGTGCCAAGAGGCAAAAGTTCAAAGCTCCTATAATACTTCATATCTTCCAGATACTCTTTGCTCTTCCTCAAAATGAAAACAGCCAATGAATCTTGACCTACACAGTTAAATTGGATTGCAACAGTTCCTTCTTCTTAGGCCAGTCACTTATCTCCTTTTTTTCTCTCTAAAATCAGGCTAGCTCATTAGAGTATATGATCTTCTTTTAGAATTGGAACTGCCTTTTGCCGTTTCAAGATGAGTTTTATTTGCAAGAAATCCTAAACAGATTTATCAAAGAAGCAATCTATGAGAACAGACCACACCCCATTATGCAGAACAAACTGGCCACACCAAGGTGATAAATATACAGGGTGTAGACCAAGCTCTGAAAAATAAATAAGATCAGAGATCCAACATACTTTAGAAAGAATCATGGTTTAAAGTAGCCCTTTACTGTTTCTGGAAGCAGAAGGAAAAAAGATATTCCCTATAGAGGGAATAGAAAAGAAACCTTTTGTGGCCTATTTCCCACTATCGAATTGGCAAGACTAACAGACTGGAGTTTTGTTCTGCAAAAAGTCGCCAAACCCTAAAGATATATTCCCGTGGCATGATTTGGTCCCCTGAACTAACTATGCCTGTATTTGTTCTTTCCCGCCTTATGAAATTCAGATGAAGCCTAAAGCCCTTAAATGTTTTCTTTCCATTGCTTTTCTGCTATAGAGTTCTGCAGGGCCAACTTGATGAGAGAAGTCAGTGAAGCATGTCAGCTTGGCCTATGTTGCAGCTTAGACAACACACTTGAGCAGAAGTTGTCTCATACCAGTTTCTTTCTCATAGTGCTACAAAGGAATTTCTGCACAAAAGTTTACTGCGGAATTTCTAAACCTTCTAACTCTCCCGGGCTGTTATAATCTATTGTTCAATATACAATGTACTCACAACAGGAAACAAATCAATGAACAATTCGATTCTGTGTCCACAGGGAAATCCGACCAAGTCTTTACTGTCTTTACTGTACAGTACGTGTGGAATAGGTTCTGCCCAGTTCATGCATCAGGTGAGCTGGCTGCAGGGTCTCTTCTCTGTTGGGCAGGAAGATGTGAGTGTCAGCAGTATAGAAAATGGACATCTGCCGTGCTGCAGGCGGGTATCCACCATCCTCTTCATCTTCTCATTCTCAGCTAAATTAGGAGTAGAGTATCTGAGATCACTGGCTTCCAAACAAACAAATGAAAAAATCTCCAATTGACGAAAAAATTCAACAGGGACTAATTGATCTTCAGTCACTGACTAGGGACAGGTGAACCAACCTGTGAGACCCAAGCTGCCCTTGTGGTGGATGAGAGCAGTAATCTCTGCAAGAGCGGAACCACTGAACCGGAAGCTTATCAGTTCACTCTGAAGACAGCACTGGCATTTCATACCAGGATTCTTTTTTTTTCCCTGCCTGACTGCATAATCCTCAGTAGCAGAGTTAGTTTTCAGATCATGATATCAGTGAGATCACATCGAACTGCATTATGAAGAGAAAAACTCATGAGACGGCCTCGTAGGCCCCGAGAGCTGTGAAAAGTTTTGCAATGGGAGGCATAAGTAGTGTCGAGTTTTCTTTCCTCAGTTACTTCATCAAGTGCTCTTCTGTCACCAAACTGCAGAAAGAATCTACTTCAAGCCATGGATTGTGCCACCCTGGGCATCTGATGCCAAGGGGAAAGGAGAGTGTTTGTACATAGGGTGATCACTGAGCAAATTCTCACATGCTGCTTCTCTGAAAGTAAACTGCCCTCCACTGGATCTTTGTTTCTAATTCAGTAAGGACCCCCTGCCAGAGTTAAAAAAAAAGTTTCAAACTCCCTTTTCAAGTATTCCAACTTCAAAACTTATTGCTGAAGGCCTGGTATGCTACAGTAAACTCCCAACTGCATATAAACTCCTTACCCACTTGCATTAATGGAGAAGTAAGATGATTCATTAACATCTGTTACTGTCTGTAGTTGTAAGTGTTAAGGAACATTACTTTTAAAAATGGTTGTTTACTTCATGCCAGTAGAAACAGGCAAATACATGTAACTCAGGACGGGAAATCAATGCACAGAGCACCAGGAGACAATTACTAAATACATACTCTTTATGGCATGTTAGAAATTTAAATTATAAAAAGACAATGTAGCAATTTAGAAAATGCTTTTCTTTTTTTTTATTTTTAAACTTTACATAATTGTATTGGTTTTGCCAAATATCAAAATGAATCTGCCACAGGTATACATGTGTTCCCCATCCTGAACCCTCCTCCCTCCTCCCTCCCCATACCATCCCTCTGGGTCGTCCCAGTGCTCTAGCCCCAAGCATCCAGTATCGTGCATCGAACCTGGACTGGCATCTCGTTTCATACATGATATTTTACATGTTTCAATGCCATTCTCCCAAATCTTCCCACCCTCTCCCTCTCCCACAGAGTCCATAAGACTGTTCTATACATCAGTGTCTCTTTTGCTGTCTCGTACACAGGGTTATTATTACCATCTTTCTAAATTCCATATATATGCGTTAGTATACTGTATTGGTGTTTTTCCTTCTGGCTTACTTCACTCTGTATAATAGGCTCCAGTTTCATCCACCTCATTAGAACTGATTCAAATGTATTCTTTTTAATGGCTGAGTAATACTCCATTGTGTATATGTACCACTCCTTTCTTATCCATTCATCTGCTGATGGACATCTAGGTTGCTTCCATGTCCTGGCTATTATAAACAGTGCTGCAATGAACATTGGGGTACACGTGTCTCTTTCCCTTCTGGTTTCCTCAGTGTGTATGCCCAGCAGTGGGATTGCTGGATCATAAGGCAGTTCTATTTCCAGTTTTTTAAGGAATCTCCACACTGTTCTCCATAGTGGCTGTACTAGTTTGCATTCCCACCAACAGTGTAAGAGGGTTCCCTTTTCTCCACACCCTCTCCAGCATTTATTATTTGTAGACTTTTGGATTGCAGCCATTCTGACTGGTGTGAAATGGTACCTCATAGTGGTTTTGATTTGCATTTCTCTGATAATGAGTGATGTTGAGCATCTTTTCATGTGTTTGTTAGCCATCTGTATGTCTTCTTTGGAGAAATGTCTATTTAGTTCTTTGGCCCATTTTTTGATTGGGTCATTTATTTTTCTGGAGTTGAGCTGTAGGAGTTGCTTGTATATTTTTGAGATTAGTTGTTTGTCAGTTGCTTCATTTGCTATTATTTTCTCCCATTCTGAAGGCTGTCTTTTCACCTTGCTAATAGTTTCCTTTGATGTGCAGAAGCTTTTAAGGTTAATTAGGTCCCATTTGTTTATTTTTGCTTTTATTTCCAATATTCTGGGAGGTGGGTCATAGAGGATCCTGCTGTGATGTATGTCAGAGAGTGTTTTGCCTATGTTCTCCTCTAGGAGTTTTATAGTTTCTGGTCTTACGTTGAGATCTTTAATCCATTTTGAGTTTATTTTTGTATATGGTGTTAGAAAGTGTTCTAGTTTCATTCTTTTACAAGTGGTTGACCAGATTTCCCAGCACCACTTGTTAAAGAGATTGTCTTTAATCCATTGTATATTCTTGCCTCCTTTGTCAAAGATAAGGTGTCCGTATGTGTGTGGATTTATCTCTGGGCTTTCTATTTTGTTCCATTGATCTATATTTCTGTCGTAAAGACATTTTTTAACAAGAGTTACCATAGATCTCTAGTTTTCTTTATTGCTACTTGGTCTCTAAATAGAGTTCTTGATAACAGAACTTCCAGGAGCTTGTCTAACTTCACTTGAAATTCAGAGTAATTTTGTTTTGATGATTTCTCTGGGGAAACGTCTCCTACCCGTAGAGGACAATTTTCTGGACGAAGCATGCTCCTCTTTAGAAAGCGGCAGTATTTCTGTTGTGTCTTACCTCGTGCTACATGTTGTATCTCACATACTTTCTTATGTGGTCGCTAAACCTGTTATCTGTTGTTTCTTTCTCTTTGGCTCTATCTTTAAGCCTCTGTATCTCTTTTATCAACAGGCTCATCCCATCTGTACTACTTTTTTTGCTCAATCATGTGTGACTCTTGGCGACCCCGTGGACTACAGCCCACCAGGCTCCTCCATCCATGGGATTCTCCAGAAGACTGGAGTAGGGTGCCATTCCCTTCTCCAGGGGATCTTCCCGACCCAGGTCTCCTGCATTGCAGGCAGATTCTTTACCATCTAAGTCGCCAGGGGAAGCCCTTTTTTCTGCTACTGAAGTTAAATTTAGTGCCTCAGGTAGGGCTCTCCTCAGTCACCCTCAACACATCCTGCCATCCCCTTCTCACAGTGACTCTCTACCTCCGGACCTCAAAACAGCTTTCATCTGTTTTACTGCCAGATCGCAAATCATATTCTCATTTAATTTCTTGTCAGTTTTCTTCTTTAGCCTTTTCAACTCAATACTAACTTCCCTTTCAGGTTTTCTCCACCCGTTGCAAGTCTGAGCTTTGAATCAATACAACAATAGATGACATTTTAAGGAATATTCTATTTCCTGCCTACCACGATAAGGTTTTTTTCTTTATCATCTCTTTATTCTCATTAAGATCTGAAGACCCAACACTACTTTTATGGGTCCCTTAAATGTTAAAAATACTTTCCTCCACCCCATTCAACAGCTGGAGGCATTACATTTATCAGCTCTCTCGGTTCAAAGCCAGCAAGTAATTCTCAAACCATCATCTTTTGTTCTTGTTCAAGATGATATGAATTAAGCTGGGAAAAAAAAAAGCTTCATACAAATGCTTTAGTCACAGGACAAAGTCTTCTTGGATTTGATCATACCAAAATGAAAATAAAGTTGAAGGGGAGTTGTGGTGCAGGGTTTGCTCTGTTGGAATCATGTACATCAGACTTGCAGCTGCTGATTCCATTTTCTTTGGGCTTATCATCTCGTCTCATCATGTCTTGTGCTACATTACTACCACTATTTCCAGAGTTATCTCCTTTGTGTTATTTCTTGTTTTATCTCCAAAGTTGGTCTTACTTTTTAGAAAATAAAGTGTCTTTTGGTATGTATACTTATCTTTAAAAGCTGCTAGTTGACTCATTTATACTTTTAAAATACTCATTTTCCTGACTTTAGGTAAAAGTTATTTTGTGTTCTTTCACCTTTCCAAATTCAAGTCCATTCTTTTTAAATTTTTTGCATTAGCTGGGAACTCCTAAAATGAGAGAGCTCTAGGCATACATGATTAAAGCAGTCTTAATGATTCAGTGGTCTATGATGGAAAGAAGTCTGTTTCTTCCTGATACCTTTATAAATATCCCTTCAAATTTTCTTATTAACTTATCAGATTCCAATATCACTTTGATTTACTTTATTTCCAACAGAGAATTTTATTTCTAAAGATACATGAGGAAAGAACTCGAGATAGTAGGTTGGGTCTTACACAAAGCTTTGTAAACACATGAGAATCTAATGTGTCATTTAGTTAAAAACCTCAGAGAAAAGGGTACCACAAAGTCTCTGATGATCCTGGGAGAGTTACTTTAGGAAATCTTAAAGGAAGAACGTAAAAATTTAGCTGGTAAAGACTCCGCCTGCAATGTGGGAGACCTGGGTTCAGTCCCTGGGCTGGGAAGATCCCCTGGAGAAGGGAAAGGCTCCCCACTCCAGTGTTCTGGCCTGGAGAATCCCATGGACTGTATAGTGCATGGGTTTGCAAAGAGTCAGACACGACTGAGCGACTTTCACTTTCATTTTCCCGTTCCCCAGACACCTGTTTGTCAGGCTCAGTCTTGAATTCATTCTCATTAAACTTTCTCTGTGATACAAACCTTCTTAATGTTGATTTATTTTAGAACACTACCATTCTCTAATTCTTTACTTGGTGTCATTTAACCAGTTACCAATCTTCTAAAACACAAAGGACATTTTCAATATTTTTTTGTGATTGAAAATCACAAAGCAGTTATAGATGACAGAACTTAATGGACATCTATACTGAAACTCACTTTTCCTGCCAAACCTTTAAAGATTCATTTAAGTATGAAATTCTTTTTCTTTTTTTGAAAAAGAGGGATACAAACAATACCTTGAACATAAACTTGTACCTTAGGAAGTACGATATTGGCAGAATTACTATATATTCCAGCAATTTCACTTCCAGCTTTATTGTCAAAAAAAAAAAAAGAAAGAAAGCAGTACTCGGATATTTGTACACCTGTGTTCACGGCAGTATTATTCACAATAGCCAAAAAGTGGAAGTAACCCGAGGGTCCATCGACTAGTGAGTGGATAAACAAAATGTGGTACTGGCATACAATGAAACACTATTTAGCCTCAAAAGGGAAGGAGATTCTGATACAAGCTGCAACGGGGATGAACCTTGAGGACAGTAAGCTAAATAAAGTAAGCCAGTCACAAGAAGACAGCTATTGTACGACTCTACTTACATGCAGTACCTTTTGTTATTTAGTTGCTAAGCCTGCCTGATTCTTTTGTGACCCCAGGCACTGTAGCTTTCCGGGCTCCTTTGTTCATGAGGTTTTCCAGGTAAGGATACTGGAGTGGGTTGCCATTTCCTTCCCCAGGGATGCAGTATCTAGAGCAGTCATATTCATAGAGCTAGAAAGCAGAATGGTGGTTATCAGGGAACAGGGGAGGAGGAAATGGGGAATTAGTGTTCAATGGCTAGAGTTTCAGTTTGGGAAGGTGAAAAAGTTCTGGAGATGGATGGCGGTGATGGCTGCAAAATAATGTGAATGTACTTAATGTCACAGAAATGTAGACTTAGAATTGTTACAATGGGAAATGTTAGTAATATGTATTTTACCACAATAAAAGTAAAGGAATGAAGATACTGGTTAAGATGATAATAATAATGTAACACAAAAGCCCAGTATGTGTATTTATAGAACTGCTTGATGGAATGAGAAATTTAGTTATAACTAAAACATTTTTAGAGTGGTTCTGAAGTAAGAATGACTACAGCTTTGTTACTGAAAGTGTGGACCGAGGATGGCGGCATCGGTGTTACACAGAAGCCCCTAAGAAATCAGAATCTCAGACCCCATACCAGACCTACTGAATCCCATTCCTCATTTTAACAAGATGCCCAGGTGATTCACACACACGTTGAAGTGTGAGAAGCACTAGTCTGGGGCACCGGAGAAGGCAATGGCACCCCACTCCAGTGCTCTTGCCTGGAGAATCCCAGGGACGGGGGAGCCTGGTGGGCTGCCGTCTCTGGGGTCGCACAGAGTCGGACACGACCGAAGCGACTCAGCAGCAGCACCAGCAGTCTGGAGCACACCGTATTGCACCTTACCACTTTTTAGTTGTGTGACTCTGGCCCAGGTACTTAACCACTCTTTGCCTCAATTATTTTTTTATCTGTAAAATGGTGACAATAGGAATGCTTACCATATAAGGTTGCCAAAGATTAAATGTGACAATAATGCCTGTTGTATAATGCTTGTCACATTCAGGGAACACTAGCTATTATTATTACTTTGCTGTGCTGTGCTCAGTTGCTCAGTTGTGTCTGACTCGTTGAGACCCGTGGACTGCAGCCCCCCAGGTACCTATGTCCATGGGGATTCTCCAAGCAAGAATACTGGAGTGGGTTGCCATGCCCCCCTCCAGGGGATCTTCCCAACTCAGGGATGGAACCCAGGTCTCCTGCATTTTAGGTGGATTCTTTATCATCTGACTCACCAAGGAAGCTCATTACTGTTACTTTGCTTTATAGAAAATCTGTGAAAGTAGATTTCAGGGTCTTTTCTAAAAATAGTAAATTTAGGAAGTCAGTATTTTCCAGAGGATACGAATGGTGCCTGGCTTTTAAGAGGTAATAGTGAAAAAAAAGATATATGGGAGATAATAGTTTTGGCAAAGCACAAAGGGATGGAAGTGACTTTCTTCAAGAAGACCTAATATAGTTGAGGGAAGGTGTCAAATTTGTTCACAGTGGGGGAAATTTTTCTTGTTACAGTATGTGAGGACCAGACAAATAATATTTACAAAATATAAATGGAATGGAAGTAGCTTTTAAAGACAGTATTTGAAAAATATTTTAGGGGCTCAATGGTATGCTTTTCACATGTTGGAAATCCCCCTGAGGGATATAATCTTTCTGCTGACATATCACAAATATATTTGACTTCTGTGATAAAGGACCAGTATCTGGCCAAGGAGCAAGCTGGAAGAGGGAGGAATATTCACAAGGTGGGGAGACAAAAACGACAGTCACGCAGGCCCCGTAAACGGCTAGCACCTGGGCCACGATTCCCAGAAGACGTCGTTGAGTTCCTAACCTACTTTCTCTGGCTGGAGATCTTTCCTTGTCCCAGAAAAGACTTTTGGAGACAGAGAGGATTAAAAAAAATAATAGTTAAGAAGTGAGGTTGCTGGGCTTGCACTTTCCTAGCCGGAATCCCTTTATCTTTCCTGAGAACCCCCCAGATCTGTTTTATTCTAGGTCAGTAATTTAACACTCTCAGCTCTCAATTCAAAGCCAGTAATGACCTTGCTGTGCTGAATTATTAGCCTAGGATATAGAAAGAGAGAGAGAGGGAAGGAGAGGGGGAAAAAAGAAACCCTAAAAACAACAGAAGCCTTTTGATCAGAGCACCAAACTGCAGTTCGCTGTAACTCAAGCTGCCCATTCTTATATGGCAAGAATTAAGGACTCCCCCTGCCAGGCCAGACCCTATTAAAAGACAATAGCTGTTTGAAAAGGGTAAGCAAGTTGATATGGATATAATAGGCCACATATGGGGGCCCTTTTCTACTCTGAAATAAAGCTCCTTCTTAAGAGTTGTGAGCTGGGAAATCCAGTATTCAGTAAGGCAGGAGGAGGATATAGAATAGAAGAGAGTGGGTAGCCATGCAGAAATGCTTGAAGGTGCTTCAGGGAAAGCGGGGAGGGCTTTGGGGAGCCTGCAGAGACGCGCATCAATCACTGAGTAGAGGCTTTCAGAATGGCCAGGTGCTCTGAGGTCCCCCCGAGGTTTTTAGGACCAGTGATGACAGGATTTGGCCGGAACTAATATAGTGGTTAGTTTCTCTAATGGGTTAACAACGACAACAAAAAACAAGCAGCGAACTTACTAGCTCTCGCCAGGAATGATGCAGCTGACGAAGAGTAACCTTTTCTGTCTTGTTTTAAACAACCTCTCATGTCAACATCCTAAATTCCTGATTAGTACCATTGAGTGTCACTAAATGTTCTTGTTCTCTCTAGGATGATATATTAAAAAAAAAAAAAAAAAAAGGAAAAAGCCCTGCAAAACAAAGACAGTAAACTCCAATTGCCTCTTGCCTACAAACTACACACTTCCTCTGTGCAGAGAGGTAACCACAGGACATGGGACTTCTCACTCTATTAGCTAATCCATCTTTGCTTGTCTAGCGCCAAAACACTCTGCCCATTAATGGATGATGCTTTTCCAGGATCTTAAATCCACAACAGAATTTTCCAACCACTGTTTCAGCTATCTCTAAGATCTTGTTAGTATGTTACAAAACAAGGAAGGATTTAAGAGTGATTCAAGTTATTTAAACACATTAATCTAGTTGTTTATGACTAAATTCTGAATTCCCAAATTCCTAAGCAGAAATATCAGAAAGGTATTTTCCTTTCCTCCACCACCCTTTGCTAATTGCCAAATGAACAGCTCTCCAGTTCCCATCCACTGCAATTAATGGGCTAGCCTGATGGAATTTACAAGCAAAGAAAAAACACAAGGGCTCTCTAACACTTGCTTGTTTCACTGAGCGGTCAATGGGGCACAAAACTGATCTTTTGCAAATTAAAGGGTTTTGCTGATTAAAGAGAAAATCTGGATTCCTAAGAAAAAAAATTCTGCCTCACCACTAGGCTTAAGACTCCAAAACAAACAGATGATTTTTACAAAAAGTTATTAGAGATAATTGTTTCCATAAAATATCACAATTCTAAACTACTCTCCATTACGTAGACTCATTTCAGATGGGGTCATCATGTAAGAAGGGAGGGACGAGCAATGGAGAGCTATGAAAAGAGTAATGGGGAACATCAAACACCACACTCATTCCCTAACTCATGCCTAAGCATATGGTGACCATATTTTCAGAAGTTCAAATTGGGACACGGAGTCTAAAAAAGTTTTTTATTTGGTGTGTGGGCCACTTCCAGGTGTGAGAAACGGTCTAAAGATTTTACATATAGATACAGGTGTAATGGCTATGTTTACATGCCATGCTAATTGATAAAAATTAAATGTCATATCATTTGATAAATCTTTATTTTTTTTAAAGATTTGTTTGTTTTTGGTTGCACTGGGTCTTCGCTGCTCTGTGAGCAGGCTTTTTCTAGTTGCGGCAAGGGAGGGGGGCTTCTCTTGGTTGCAGTGCGCGGCTTTCTCGTTGCAGAGGACAGGCTCTAGTCATTCGCGCTTCAGTAGCTGTGGTGCATGGGCTTAGCTGCTTCATGGCATGGGGGCTCTTCCCGAACCAGGAATCACACCCATGTCCCCTGCATTGGTGTGTGAATTATTAACCACTAGACTACCGGGGAAACCCAAATCTTTATTTGTTTATTTATTTGGCTGCATCAGCTCTCAGTTGCAGCATGCAGGATCTTTAGCTGTGGCATGTTAACTCTTACTTGCAACACATGAGTCCCTGACCAAGGACTGAACCTGGACCCCCTGCATTGGGAGGGAGTGTGTGGAGTCTTAGCCACTGGACCACCAGGGAAGTACTGATAAATATTAAAAGACATACAGCCTATATAATCTGAAAAATAATATTTTACACAGAACAGCATGGATAGTATAATACCATTGATACAAAACTACATGTCTATGGGTGTATATGCAAGTAGACAAGATGTTTGAAAGAAAAGAGAAAATGAAGGCAAGGAAAAAATTGAAGAAAATTTCTCAGAACTGAAAGACATGAGTTCCCAGATTGAAAGGATCCTTAAAAGCCCAGCGCGATGAACGGCTACAGACGCATGCCAAGGTTCATCACTGTAAAGATGCAGACTCTGCCTTTGTTGGGAGTGTGGCAAGATCACTCTGTAGCAGAATGGATGACAGGAGACACTGGTGCAGCTGTCTTTGGAAAATAGAACCTGCCAGTTTCCCTCTGGCCACAACAATTTTACATTCTTCCCAACTGCTCTCTGAAACCCCTAAAGTCTAATTCCATTTCAGCGTCGACCCAAAAGTCTAGGATCTTGTCGTATAAATCAAAACCAGGTCCAGATGAAATTCCTTCAGTACAATTTCTTGGGTATGGCTCCTTGAGTCTGGTTCTTCATCTAAACACCTGTACACCAAGGAGATGAGTTATTAATACATGCTCCCCTACATCTAGTATGTACAATGACGGTACAGGCATAGGATAACCACAACAGACTTCTATTCAAAAACAGGGAGGACAGGATGTAGTCATTGGTCCGTTGCAGCTCTGAAATCCATCCAGGCACAGGTCTTATTTCCTTGATTTGGGCCCAATCCTTCTTCCCGGTAATGATGTTCTGTGGCCTTTGACTCTGTGCTCTGAGCTTTTGGTTCCATCTTCTGAATCCTACTTTCATCTCCATGAAACATTGCTTCAGTTTGTAGCTGAGTAGCTTTCTTGGCTTACTTCCTGTCCGTTGAAGTCTAGGGGTCCAAAGGTAACTTTTTTATTTTGTATTATCTCTATCTTCTTGAGTCCAAACTGGTGGCACTTCCACCAATACAATTCTCTTAAAAACATGGGTTTTTCTATTACCTTAATTGGAGTTTACTTCATCAGACCAAAGCTATACACCCAAATCTCCCTGAAGCAGGCCCTATTTGGGTTTTCTTATGAGGTCTTCTGAAACAGTCTAAGAGGCTCCACCTTGAAATCTGAGGCTTTAACAAACAGTACCTCTTTACTCTAAGACCACATTTTTCTGACAGCACTCTGGATTTGATCTTTGCCCTGAGGCACTTTCTTACTTTGAATACTTTTTGCTGGTTGGAAACACTACCCATGCTCTCTGTATTTCCTCTAAATTCTACTTGAAAACAAAATAGTTCATTTCTTTAGCTCATCTCTCTCACATTTTACTGTGAAAGTGAAAGTCACTCAGTCGTGTCCGACTCTGTGACCCCATGGACTATACAGTCCATGGAGTTCTCCAGGCCAGAATACTAGAGTGGGTAGCCTTTCCCATACTCAGGGGATCTTCCCAACCCAGGGATCAAACCCAGGTCTCCCTCACTGCAGGTGGATTCTTGACTAGCTGAGCTACAAGGGAAGCCCAAGAATACTGGAGTGGGTAGCCTATCCCTTCTCCAGGGGGTCTTCCCAACCCAGGAATCAAACTGGGGTCTCCTGCATTGCAGGAGGATTCTTTACCAACTGAGCTATCAGGGAAGCCCACACGTTTTACTGTAGGCAGCTAGGAAAAGACAGACAGGCGGCCCAGAAATCTCTATAGCTAGCCCACTGTGTTCACCAGGTACATTTCCTATTTTTTTCACATTACCAACGGTGACAGTACGCCAAACTTCCTGTCTCTGTACAACAAGGGTCTTTCCCCTCCGCCAACATTTCCTTGGCTGTGCCTGGTCATAGCTGATCTTTGCTGCAGCATGTAGGATCTTTTAGTTACAGCATGTGGGATCTAGATCCCTGACCAGGGGTGGAACCCAGGCCCCCTGCATTGACTGAGAGCATGGAGTCTTAGCCACAGGACCACCAGGAAAGTCCCATCTCCAGCTTCCAAAAACATTTTTCCTACCTTTTTTTCAGCCTTCATGGATAATCTCCTATCCATGAAGGAGACTTCCACTAACTTCTTCTCAAGGTCCTCCTGATTTCTTGCCCACTGCCTGGTCTCCAGGCCAATGGTGCATGTTTTAGGTTACTGAGCTTCCTCATTCCTAGGAACAAATGCTGTTCCAGACTTCTATGGCTGCTTAACAAACCACACCAAAGTTGGTGGCATAAAAAATAAAAATGCTGTTATGCTCATGGATTCAGTAGGTTCAGGAATTATACAGAGTACAGCAGAGATGCCCAGTCTTTACTCCACGATGCCTGGAACCTAAACTGGGAAGGCCTGAGTGGCTGGGGTCAATGTAAAGGGCTGGGGACAGAATCCGCTGGAGGCTTCTTCACTCTCAGGTTGGGCACCTGGACTGGGACGACCTGAAGACCAGGCTCGTGGCTTGGCTTCTTACAGCACGGCGGCTGGTCAGTAAGAGGGGTCCTGAGGGGCAATGGCTGAAGCCTGAGGTCCTACAGAATCTACACAGCCTTTTGTGACCTAGCCCTGGGAAGTCACAAAGCCTTTCTTCTATCATATTCGTATTCAAGCAGAGGGCACACAGACCCCACTTCTCCAAGGCAGGAATATCAAAGAATGTGGGATCCTTTTTTAAGACCACTATACCAAAAATAAAGATGAAAGAAGATAGGGAATCTGAAGGGTACTGGTGAAAGTCCAGAGATCCCTGACAGCAGCTATATACGACACAGAGAGATCAAGTCATAAAGACAGAGCGGAAGACAAGATTCTGGAGGAGACTTCTTTAAGGAGCTAGAAAAGAGAGAATACATACATACAAATATTCATGCATTTGCTTCCGTCAGAGTCCTGGCAGTGAACAGACAATGCATTGAAAGAGGATAGCTGAGGAATGTGTTTTAGAAAAAGGGTATTTACAAAGGGGTGGACAGGGCTGAGGGAGACTGGATTACCTAAGGGCTAGTTAGGACCTGTGTTTGCCCCTAGGCCTGGAGAGGCAGGTGGAGGGAAAGCTTCCCGGAACCCAGAAAGAGTAGGGACCATTCAACTTGAGCTGTGACCGTCAGTAGAGGAAAAGAGCCAACCTAGCCCACAGCAGACTGGTAGAAAGAGAAACAAATGGACATATACCCCCATCTCACTCTCTCCCCTCCTGCCCTTCAATCTCCCGCCAGTACCTCCCACTGGCTTTAATCCAAATGGAAGCCACAGGGCAAGGGAGTCTATGGATTCAAATCCATACAGATCAGTCCTCCAGAGCAGAGAAAAGTGGAGACTGGATCTGGAGGGGCAAGTGGAACAACACAGCACTCAGGGAAATTTATGCAGCTGGATAGAGTTTGGTTCAGTTAGTGATAAATCTATAGGAAATTAACCAAACAAGAAAAAAAAGTAGCAGGGGAAATCCTAGGGGTAAGAAGGTTATACAACATAGTTCAGGGGTTGATAGTGTTTATATAATTATAAAATATAAACACTGAATAATAACAAAAATCTGGACATAAGTATATTGGGAGATTGGGGGGGCAGTAAGTAAAGGTACATATGTGTGGTAAAGGAAATAATATCTTAAGAGTGGGAAGTCAATAGGGAATGCCTGAATTTGAAAAAAATCAAGAAGTAGCAACATAAGCTAGTAATTTAGAGATCTGGAAATAAACGCCAAATAAATCACTCTGAGTTGAAAGTGGTTATCTTTGAGGAATGGGAAACTGAACTGAGAGTTGGCAGAATTTTATTTTTTACAATTCTTATAGAACTATTTCATTCTTTAAACCTAATGCATGTATAACTTTGATTTTTAAAAAATAAATAAATTAGGAAAAGAATACTCAGCTTAGAGGGCTACCTGTTCTGTGACACCTTCTGTGACTCTTCCAGTTTAATTAAGATGTCTGTCCTCTGGACAGTCTTATTCTTACACCTTAAACCTCTAGTTAGCTCAAATCACAAGTAATTTAACCACTGGCTTTTTTGTGAGTCCTCTCAAAGTAGAGACCATGCCTTGTTAATCACTGGTTCTCCAGCACCTGTGATAAACCAAGGCATCAGTCAGTTCAGTCAGTTCAGTCACTCAGTCGTGTCCGACTCTTTGCGACCCCATGAACCGCAGCACGCCAGGCCTCCCTGTCCATCACCAACTCCCAGAGTTCACCCAAACCCATGTCCCAAATTGAGTCGGTGATGCCATCCATCCATCTCATCCTCTGTCGTCCCCTTCTCCTCCTGTCCTCAATCGTTCCCACCATCAGGGTCTTTTTCAAATGAGTTAGCTCTTCCCAACAGGTGGCCAAAGTATTGGAGTTTCAGCTTCAGCATCAGTCCTTCCAAAGAACACCCAGGGCTGATCTCCTTTCAGATGGACTGGTTGGATCTCCTTGCAGTCCAAGGGACTCTCAAGAGTCTTCTCCAACATCGCAGTTCAAAAGCATCAATTCTTCGGTACTCAGCTTTCTACACAGTCCAACTTTCACATCCATACATGACCACTGGAAAAACCATAGCCTTGACTAGACGGACCTTTGTTGACAAAGCAAGGTCTCTGCTTTTCAATATGCTGTCTAGGTTGGTCATAACTTTCCTTCCAAGGAGTAAGGGTCTTTTAATTTCATGGCTGCAATCACCATCTGCAGTGATTTTGGAGCCCCCCCAAAATAAAGTCTGACACTGTTTCCACTGTTTCCCCATCTATTTCCCATGAAGTGATGGGACCGGATGCCATGATCTTAGTTTTCTGGATGTTGAGCTTTAAGCCAACTTTTTCACTCTCCTCTTTCACCTTCATCAAGAGGCTCTTTAGTTCTTCTTTCTGCCATAAGGGTGGTGTCATCTGCATATCTGAGGTTATTGATATTTCTCCCGGCAATCTTTATTCCAGCCTGTGCTTCCTCCAGCTCAGCATTTCTCATGATGTACTCTGCATATAAGTTAAATAAGCAGGGTGAAAATATACAGCCTTGACATACTCCTTTTCCTATTTGGAACCAGTCTGTTGTTCCATGTCCAGTTCTAACTGTTGCTTCCTGACCTGCATATGGATTTCTCAAGAGGCAGGTCAGGTGTTCTGGTATTCCCATCTCTCAGAATTTTCCACAGTTTATTGTGATCCACACAAAGGCTTTGGCATAGAAAATAAAGCAGAAATAGATGTTTTTCTGGAACTCTCTTGCTTTTTCAATGATCCAGCAGATGTTGACAATTTGATCTCTGGTTCCTCTGTCTTTTCTAAAACCAGCTTGAACATCTGGTAGTTCACGGTTCACGTATATAAGCGGTATTTAAGAAGTATTTCCTAAATTGAATGATCTCAGTCAATGGCACCAATACCCTATCAGTCACAGAGGAGAGAAAACTGTCTTTCTAACCCCTCACTTAAATATCTTCCTAAGCTCTATTACCTCACTGCAATGTGCTGAATATTTGTGGCCCTTTCAAAATTCATATATTGAAACCTAATTCCCAAGGTGATGGTATTTGAAGACGGGGCTTTTGGGAGGTAGGTCAGGAGGATGGAACTCTCATGAACAGGACTTGTGTCCTTACAGAAGAGGCTCACGGGAGTTCCCTGGCCCCTTATGCCATGGGAATATACAGCAAAAAGATGGCCATCTATGAACCAGGATGCAGGGTTCAACAGACAGAATCCCATCAACCTCTGCAAGGAACTGGCCTTGCACTTCAAGCATCCAGAACCGTGAGGAGTACATTTCTGTTTATAAGCCACATAGTCTACCGCAGTTTGTTACAGCAGGTCGAACAGACTGGTGCACAGACCACAGACCCTTTGTTCTCTGAATACACCAACCCTCTGTGCCCTTGCTCACGCTATTCCCTTAGCTAGAGATGCTCTCCTTGCTCAGTTCCTATTCTCCGTTATTCATTTTCTAAAGACCGTTTGAAGCTTTCCTCAAAATTTATAGTCAGAATAAATCTCTTCT
The DNA here is from genome assembly GCF_055505025.1 of Bos grunniens. NCBI lineage: Eukaryota > Metazoa > Chordata > Mammalia > Artiodactyla > Bovidae > Bos > Bos grunniens. Next base: position 77,491,946 of record NC_141179.1, on the reverse strand, counting down.
TCCATTTATCCCAAAACATGCTGCCTGAAATTCTACTCGGCACTTACTGAGCAGTATCTTAATAATTATGCTCACATCTGATTCTCTCCTTGAGTTCATTAGTTCCTCGAGTTCAACTGGCTTTATTCATCTTCTGTCCTTCACTGACATGGTGTCTGGCGTATAGTGGACCCACAAGCATCCTGGTATGTAAACTGTCGTGATTTCTGCTTCCTGTAAGACTGACAGTGAACTCCTCGAGGACCATGTCTGACACAGTGGTTGGCATTTTACTAAATGCCAACTAGAGGTAACCTCTAGCTTAGAGGTTTAAGGTTTAAAGGCTTAATAAGGGCTTCTCAGGTGGCACCAGTGGTAAAGAATCTGCCGGCCAATGCAGGAGGCATAAGGGATACAGATTCGATCCCTGAGTCGAGAAGATCCCCTGGAAGAGGGCACGGCAGTATTCTTGGATTGGGAAGATCCTCTAGAAGAGGGCATGCCAGTATTCTTGCCTGGAGAACCCATGGACAGAGGAGCCTGGAGGGCTACAGTCCATAGCATTGCAAAGAGTTGGACATGACTGAAGCGACTTATCATGCACAGGGCTTAAGAAATAGTAACTAAGTTGTTTTTTTTTTTTCCCCTTTATTTATTTATTTATTTTTCGAGTAACTAAGTTTTAAAAATTAAAAGACCAAACAGTGAGTTTGCTTCTCAGCCTTTATAAGGTACTGTCTTTCACTTTGCCTTTCTTCTTATCTCAATATAATGGAGCCTTCCACAAACTGGCCCTATCCTAATTACATATTTCCTGTTAGTTCCTTTTCAACATGTGCTGGTCCTCCACAAGTCAAGGGAGACTCTGTTATGACTCCGTGCAGTGTACGGTACTTTCTCCTTCTGCTAATGTAATAATATTCCACTAGAATGAAAGTTCCAAACACTCCCTCTTACAATAAAGGTAGACCAAGGAATTTAGACCAATCCTCCTGGCCGGGAAAAACTGGATGAATTATTAAAAGCACTCATTTGAAGTCATCAGCAAGCCACCAAGTCAAATGAAGAATGACAAGGCCAGGTAGGTATAAGAGGAGAATAAAATCCAAAGAAGTGAGTCTAGTGTTTGGAGTCATTTTTCCCCATGGGCAGGGATTCTAAATAGAAGGATCCATGGATTGAATTCGACGACTCTACAAACGTGGATAGGAAAAAAATTACATCTTTATCTTTACTAACCTTTCATTGGAATTTAGCATTTCCTTCAAGTATGAAAGTAAACGTAACAGAATTAGCAGGGCCTGCGATTTTTTTTTCAACAACAGAAACCTCAGATATTTTCATATCATATTAAAGTTGTTCCAGACACTTCACAATATCATTTATACTCATTACCACTTCAAAAACAAGGTAATATTATACCCACTAGTAGTTCCAAGAGCTGTGTTAGTCATAAAAGAGGCAGCTGATAGACTGAGCGGTAATCGTTGTGAATTATTGTTAAGTCCCTGAATTTTCAAATGATTCTTAAGACTTGGCAGTCAAAAAACTGGAGTTCAGGACCCAGGGACCTTGGTAAATTCTCTAAGGCTCTGGGAAAGGCTCCGTGAAAACTGTGACTGGGGATAAATCAGCCCTCCCTGACGCTTAAGCCCAGTTTCAAATGATTTCAACCCCTGATTGGATTGAGGTAATCCAGGACTGTGAGTGCTCTAGCCATCTGCCAGAAGCAAATATAAATCCTCTCTGAAAATAGATAACATCATTCTAGGCCTCACATTATCTCTACAGTTTTTCATATACAATATATAACACAACTAAAGGGAGAAAGGTATACTACAAAATAAGACAATGGAGTAAAAATCCAAGAGAAAGAATAGATAATAGACACAGACCTCGGAGAATCCAAATAATGACTGATGGACTGCCTATAACCATATGCTTTAGTATGGTCAGCAAATGAAAGATAAGATCTAGTAAAGAAGCCATTAAAAGAGAACTGAATGGCAGTCCTTTTTATTAAAAATTTTATTGAAGTACAGTTGATTTATAATTTTGTTAATTTCTGATGTACAGATTTAATTTTTGCTATAAGTGACTCAGTTATATGTATATAATATATAATTATACACATTATACATAATTTTTATATTCTTTTTCATTGTGGCTTACCACAGGATATTGAATACAGTTCCCTGTGTTATACGGTAGGACCTTGTTATTGACCCATCTTATACGTAATAGTTTGCATCTGTTAACCCCACACTCCCAATCACTCCCCCTCCCCACTCCCCTCCCCCACAACCACAAGTCTGCTCCCGCGTCTGTGGGTCTGTGTCTGCTTCACAGACATGTTCATTTGTGTCACATTTTAGATTCTACATACAAGGGATATCCTATGGGATTTCTGTGGTACTTGTCTTTCTCTTTCTGACTTACTTTGCTTAGTGTGATAATCTCTAGGTCCATTCATGTTGCTGGGAAAGACTGAGAGCAGGAAGAGAAGGGGGAGACAGAGGATGAGATGGTTGGATGGCACACCGACTCGACGGACATGAGTTTGAGCAAGCTCCGGGAGTTGGTGATGGACAGGGAGGCCTCATGCGCTGCCGTTCAAGGGGTCGCAAAGAGTCGGACATGACCTAGGGACTGAACAACAACTGTCCATGTTGCTGCAAATGGCATTATTTCATTCTTTTTGATGGTTGAGTATATTCCATTGTATACATGTACCTCATTATCTTTATCCATTCATCTGCTGATGGACACTTAGGTCGTTTTCGTGTCTTGGTTATTGTAAATAGTGCTGCTGTGAACACATGGATGCATGTACCCTTTCGAATTATAGTTTTCTCTGAATATATGCCCAGGAGTGGGATTGCTGGATCATATGACAACTCTTTTAGTTTTTCTGAGGAACCTATATACTATTTTTCATAGTGGCTTCACCAAGTTACATTCCCACCAACATGCCAAAGGGTTGCCTTTTCCCTAAACCCTCTCCAGCATGTGCTCTTTGTAGGCTTTTAAAATGATGGCTGAATAGCCGTTCTTCAACTAGAAAATATAATGATCAGAAAATGCTACATATTATATGATTCCAACTATATGATATCCTGAAAAAGGAAAAACTATGAAGACACTAAAAAATATTAGAAGTTGGGGTGGGGAAAGGGATAAACAGGCAGAGCAGAGGTTTAAAAATAATCCTATCCATTCACTTTCGGCTGTTGGGTCTTGGCTGTGGCACGCAGCCTCAGCAGTCGCAGTGGGCAGGCTTAGTTGCCCCACAGCACGTGGGATCTTAGTTCCCGAACAGGGATCAGACCCACGTCCCCTGCATTGGAAGACAGGTTCTTAACCACTGGACTACCCGGGAAGTCCCTGAGCAGAGGATTTTTAGAGCACTAAAAAATATCCTGTATGATATTACAATGATGGATATGAGCCATTATACATCTGTCCAAACCCAGAGAACGTACAATATCAAGAGTGAACCCTAAGGCAAACTGGGTTTTCCAGGTGGCTCAGTGGATAAATAATCTGCCTGCAATGCAGGAGACACAGGAGATGCGGGTTCCATCCCCAGGGCGGGAAGATTTCCCTGGAGGAGGGCATGGCGACCCCACTCCAGTATTCTTGCCTGGAGAACGCCATGGACTGAGGAGCCTAGCAGGCTACGATCCACAGGGTCTCAAAGAGTCGGACACGACTGAGGTAAACCGTAGACTTTGGGTGATAATGACGTGTCAAGATAGGCTCATAAACTGTAACAAGCAGCTGGGATGTTGGCATGAGAGAAGCATGTATTTTGGGGGAGCAGAGGATATATAAAAAAATCTCTACCTTCCTGTGAACATAAAACTGCTCTAAAGGTAAGTCTTTAAAAAACGAAACAAACCAAAAAAACCCATATTTGGACTACTATTTGAAAACTAAGGTTTTCACAATAATCTAGAAGAATAAATTATAGAAAGTAAGCTAATTAAAATCTATTTTGCTGTTGGAAATAAAAATAAGAAAGATTTAAGATGCAGTGTAGGGGAGGCAAGACTGTGTGATGGTTACTTTTCATATCAATCCGACCAGGCTAAGGGGTGCTCCGATAGTTGGTAAAACATTATTTCTGGATGTGTCTATGAAGATGTTTTCAGAAGAGACTAGTTTCTTCAGACTAACTTTCAACCATTTATACTAATAGTTTCCCCAACTTGCAATTTCCCTTTCCTTCTTTTGTATTTAAAAGACTGATTAAAAGTGCCCAGTAAACACACACACAAAAAACAATACAATAATTGGGAGGTAAGAACTCAATAGATGGGTTTAACAGCAAATTAGACATAAAGAAAAGGAGAATTGATGAACTGTAAAAATAGTTCAGAAAAAAATATTCACACTGAAAGACAAAATGATGAAAAAAATGCAGAAAATACCTAAGAGAGGACACCATGAAAAAGTCTAATGGTTGTGTAATCAGAATTCCAGAAGAAGTGAAGATAGTGGAACAGAGGTAAATTTGAAAAGCTAAAAATGGAGAACTTTCCAAAACTGATAAAAGATGTCAAGTTACATGTTCAAGAAACACTTAAGAATCCCAAATAGTTTATAAAGAAAAGCAAACCTAGGCACATCACAGAAAAACTAGCAAAAATCAGACCAAATATCCAAAAAGTAGTCAGAGATTATTGTAGAAGGATAGATTATTTTCAAAGGCATAATAAGAGTGATAACTCACTTCTCAACAGAAATGGTGTAAACAAGATAACGGAATGGAATATGCAAAGTGCCAAACTGCCAACCTAGAATTTATACAAGCAAAACTGGCCTTCAGAAATGGAGTGGAAATTCCAATAAAGCCTATAATTCATAGTTTTCAATCAGTAAGTCTCTGATGTTCATAACTATACTGCGGTTATAGAAACTGTCAGCACTAATGGGGGCCGGGTGAAAGAATGGAAGCATGGAAGCTGGCTATAGAGGCGCAATAATATTTTTGTGATTTTTTGGTAAGTCTAAAATAGGTACAAGACAAAATAATGAAACAAAGATAGTTTCAGAATGATAGCTAACTTTAGAGTGGAAGTGCCATGAAGGTTGAGATCTTGGCTGTTCTGTTCACTTCTGTATCCCCTAGTGTCCAGAACACTAACAAAATGCAGTCAGTAAATATTTTTAATGAAAGAACAATAGTAGCAGTAGCTATTATTTATCCAACACTTAGTATGTCTTAGGTAGAATGCCAGGCACTTTATACTCATTATCTTATTTAAACCTTCTATCAATCATGTAACATATAATTTTATGTTTATATGAATCTCCCTATTTTATAGGTAAGGGTAAGCAACCTGCCCAAGATCACATACGAGTTAAATGGCAGGCTCGAAATCAGATCTTGAACAGAGATCTGATTCCAAAGTCTGTGTTCTTCACCACTGTGCTACAGTGTTTTCAAGTCATATAAAAATACTTCTTTCCTTTTCACTTATCCATATTCTACTCACCTTTCCAGGGTGTATTAATCAGGGTTATCCAGAGAAACAGATATATATATATATATATATATATATATATATATATATATATATATATAAGTGAAGATAGTGGAACAGAGGTAAAATCAGCTTACCTGATCATGGAATTGACTCATGTGATTATGGAGGCCAAAAAGTCCCATGATCTGCGATTTGTAATCTCAAGAACCAAAAAAGCTGGTAAATTCAACCAAGTCTAAAGGCCTAAGAGCCAGAGGAGCCAACAGTATAAGTTCCAGTTTGAGTCTGAATGACCAAGAAGCAGGGGGCCAGTGGTTTAAGTTCTAGTTCAGGTTAGAGGCTTGAGAACCAGGAATACCAGTGTCTAAGGGCAGGAGAAAATGGACTTCCCAGCTCAAGCAATGAGAGCAGATTTACCTTTCTTTACCTTTTTGTTCTACTCAGGTCAATGGATTAGATGATGCCCAAATGCACTGGGGAGGGCAATCTTTCTTTAGTTTACTGGTTCAAATGCTAATCTCCTCTGAAAACCTCTTCATAGATGCATCCAGAAATAATGTTTTACCAGCTATCAGGTCACCCCTTAGCCTAGTCAAGTTAACACATAAAATTAACCATCACACAGGTCAAGACAAATTCTTCTATGATGTAATTACTCTAGTGCCCATTATTTCACCATACTCTCAGATCTCCAAGCACGATTTAAAGCCATTATATAAGGTCTTGAATGGTTCTCTAGTGGTTAATCAATAAGCATTAACTCCTCAACCAGATTACACGCGCGAAGCCACGTGACCATATCTTATATTCCTATGGATATAGACCACATTTAAAGCTCTGTAACAATACTTACTATTTTGGTAAAGGCATGAAGAAAAATATTTAGTTGGAAAAACCATGCATGGAATATCATTTGGGGATGCCTTAGAGATTGGGCCTATATGGTTTAAGATTCTAAACAACAAACCTGACTCCGAAAAACACTACCTTAAAAAAGGTGCTTTTTACATCAAGTTTTCTATAATATCTTTTTTTCCTCACAGCAAGCTCGTGGATGTTCAGGGCAATGTGAACAGAGCTCTCTCGGTTAACCCCCTTTGAGAGGGCACATATATTGCACAGAAAGTGAAGTCTGAGGCCGTGCGCAGGAACATGTAAACTGTAACTTGTGTGGTGTGAATATACTCTCCCTGCCTGGAACTGCCCGGTTAACAGTCTCTCCTTGGGCTCTGTGGTTTCTCAATACATTCCAACTGTTTGGAGGCTGGAGCTTGGCTCAGCAAGCACAGATAAACAGCTTCCTGGAGCAAGCTGCCAGTGTGACGAGCAATGACCTCAGCAGAGAATGTCTGCTTTTCATTACCCTCAGCACATCATTGCACTGCTGGAGCTAAGAACAGGAACAATACAAGCTGGATAGGCTTGACTGACTCAGGTCTCCCATGACACCTTGAATTTTTAAAACCTTGGCAGCCAGAGGAAAGAGGGTATAGACAGGAAGTGAGGAAATAGCTTATATGTTGGGGGAAAAAAAAGCTTTCTTAGGTTATTCTCTGAATAAACTAACACTAAACGGCTACCAGTCATGTAGAAAATCATCAAATGTCTTTAATCCAAACAGTGCGTGCAGTGTTACAGGAAACAAGAGAGACTAACAAGTCCTAAGGATCTTCATCTCCAATACTATTTAAAGAGAAATACTATCACTTTCCAAAAACGCCATGAAATAGGAGGGATGCAAACATCCCAGAAAACTGGAGCTAAACAGGAATGAGACTTATATGAAAATGAATCATCAATACATAAAGTCAGATACTGGAGAAGGAAATGGCACCCCACTCCAGTATTCTTGCCTGGAGAATCCCATGGACAGAGGAGCCTGACGGGCTACAGTCCATAGGGTGGCGAAGAGTCAGATATGACTGAGCATGCATGCGTACACACACCATGCTGAGCAGAGCCGCACCTGTTGGCTGAAGAAAAGAGCGCTCAGTTCTGACCTCAGACAGGAACTTGGTTGGATACGACCCTTCTTGAGGGATACTGAGAAACAGTTTGTTTTGTGGGCAAGTCACTGACTGCAGAGATGCACCTGCCAGGGGGCTGGAAGCAACGCACAGGCGGACATCTAAACAAATCATAGTAACAGAGAGAAGCTTCATTTGACTTTCGTTTCCCTTTTCTCCGGGAAGAAAGACCTTTGTGTGGCTGCCAAAAATCTGACTGTCCATCCTCCTTCCCCTGTCTCCTTCCCACCCCAATCTCAGTTCATTAACAACCTTCTGGTTCAAGGTCCCAGACTATGTCATTCTTCCCTGCTCTCATGCCAGGCCTGTGCTGCCAGCACCGCAGATCTTCTAGAGTTGCCAGCAAATTATGGGAGAAATTAAAACCACTGATGAATTTTTTTAATAATTTTTTTATTTCTTTATTTTTGGCTGTGCTAGGTCTTTGCTGCTGTGCGATTTTTTTTTTTCTAGTTGTGGAGAGTAGGGGCTACTCTCAAGTTGGGGTGTGAGGGCTTCTCACTGGGGTGGCTTCTCTTGTTGCAGAGCACGGGCTCTGGGTGCCCGGGCTTCAGTAGCTGTGGTGCGTGGGCTCAGGAGTTGCAGCTCCCGGGGCTCTAGAGCACAGGCTCAGGAGTTGTGGCAACACGGGCTTAGTTGCTCCGTGGCAGGTGGGATCTTCCCGGCCTAGGGATCCGACCAGTGTCTCCTACACTGGCAGGCCAGATTCTTTACCACTGAGCCAGGACGGAAGCCCTGATTCATTTAAATGGTTCTACTGTTGATTAGGTAAAGCGTCTTAACTTCTGATTAGCAATAGCACTATTGACACGCTACCTCAGATTTGCGTGTCTACGATTGCCAGAGGAGCACTCAGGGAATGACCAGAGTGAGAAGGAGTATCAGGGCTTGGACTGGGCCAAGTAAAGGTTCTTTATATTATTTATAGATGAAAATAAATCAAGTAATTCCTCTGAGGGGAAAAGTTCAGTGTGGAGAATGATACCTAACATTTATACTAGCTGGCTGTAAGAGCAGCTCCTATGAAAGCAGAAACAGTATCACTGGGTGTTGAGAATACTTCAGCCAAGGATGGAGTTCCTTCATTTCCTCTTATTGAACGGTTTCATGACAGCTAAACTCCTCCTAACTTGTAGCAGGGAGGGGGTGGGGAAGTAAGGTCTATCCTGACAGGGAGAATCTGGGCCCAATTATTACTTCCATAGCCTTTGACTCCGACTTCTAAAGGAGTCAGGGGCCACTGGGCTGTGAAATGCCTTCCTCAGCCGCCAGGTCAAGTGCTGCTGGATGGTTTCCTGTGCTCAAGACATGAAGGGCCTGGAGGAGAAAGATGGATTCTAAGCAAATAAGCAGCTTCTTACATCCTCAGTGAACCTGGATTTTTAAGCTTCAAAAGACTTTCAAACCCACCACTATGTTTCCTTGGCATCCTTTTTCTACAAGATGCCTCTGGTAATATAGAAAAGAGCCAGAATCCTCCACGGATTTCCTAAATGATGGCTTAACAGAAATGCCTGGGCCAGGATCAGTGAGGGCAGGATTGCTTCAGCTATGGCAAAATCTATTCCAGGCAACCCTCTGAGGATGCAGATGGTGACAGTGAAAAGTGGATAACTTTCTGTTACAGAATGTCAACTGCAGCTAAGAACTGAACTGTGGAGAAAAGATGGGGATGAGCAGCAGGCCAGGACAAGCATTACCCCTGATGAAGACGCCTGTGATGTGATTAGTCACCATTACTTCATCATGCTACACTTTGGCTCAACTTTACAACAATCAGTCGGGAGAATGTGGAGCAGAAAAGGCCCAGAGAAGTCTCAGGTCCGCTCCTCATCAGAGCTACGAGCCTGAAACTCAGCAAGGTCCTAGTTTGTTCTCATGTGCTTCTCAGTGCTCCAGACCTGCTCCTCTGTTACCATGGGCACAAGAAGAGCCCAAACACGACTTAAATGCTGGGTGCTGGATAATCCTACAAAACCTGCCAACTTTAGAACTGCAAGTTTACGCCCTGATCGTTCTAGATTACTGAGGAGAGAAGTGGGTCATCTTTCATAGGGCTTAGAGCACCTGTTTAAAAAAGAAAAAGTAATACATGCTTTATAACCATGGATTGTTTTCATTAGAGTTACATTTTAAATGATTTAAGAATATGCACTATTGGACTCTCCTTTCCTCCAAGAGTAAATTAATGAAACTCACATTTCATGGACTTATTCTAACTAAAACAATAAAAAAAGGAATTTGATGCTGGCACCTTTTACTACTAAAGCATATAAAACAAGCATGCAAGTTCCCAACTGAATTCTGATAATTGATATGTATCAGAATGGAATTAATAATTTTTTCGAAAATTGATAAATACTTCCATCTCCATATTTAAACTATATATAGTATATATTAGATAACACAAATAATTTTATGACTAATTATTTTATTATTCTTACTTATTATATACAAGCAGCGCCCAAGAGAGAGGCCAATTACCTATAAGGTAGATTTCTATGACTACTACCTGTTAAAGGTATTCCACTCTGAGAAGCAGCAAATAAAATTAGTCAAATTTTCTTTTTTGGACAAAGAAAGCCTAGGTGATAAAGGTGGACAAAAACAAGGTAAGTCACCTGAGCTGAAGTAACTTATCAGCTCTCGGATGAGGAGCCAATCATTCTATAATTTGAGCCCTCAAATAATAAGTTTGATAAATTATAAATTGATAAATTATCAATAATAATTTGATAAGCCATCAAATGCCATCCCCTCCCAGGGGCCTTCCTGGCCATTCTATATATCACATTATTCTAGTTACTTCTTTGTTGTTTATCTTGTTAGTATCAGTTGTATAACCTGGGGAATGTTACTCTTGTGTGCCTGAATTTCCTAATGTATAAAATGAAGATAATACTAATACTCCACCTCATAGTATTTTTGAGAATTAAATGACATAATACATGTTACAGACTTGGAACAATGCCCAGAATACAGCAAGTATTTATCTACTATTAGCTACTGTCATCATCACCAGTTTACTTGTTTATTGATTATCTCTCACTAAACCTCCAGGTCCATGGGGGCAATTATTAATATCTTATTTGTCTTGTTCACCACTCTCCTTCATTGCCAAATACACACAGACACTAGTAGTGCTCAAAAATAATCACTGCATGAATGAATTCAAGAAGTGTTGTCATATAGTCTCACATATCCTTAAGATAAACCTCCGTCAATGAAGGTAATCTGTATATGTACTTGTAACCAAAGTGGTCGTCATGCAAACTTCCCTAGGAAGCTAAAATCATCATTAAAAAAAAACAAAAACAAGACACTTGATCATAAAAAAGAGCCCTCCTGGGCCCACCAACCAAGACCACAGAGTACCATTCTTTTCTATATTAGTACGTGGAGGTCAAGCTCCCTGATGCCACAGGGTTGTAACTATCAATTTAGCCTGTGAAGAATGGTTCCCAATCGTGATAGGAATTCTCAGATTTCAGCCTGTTTTTCTCTCATCATTATTTTCCAGTGTCTTAAAAAACCACATTTCTCATTTTATCTTTGCCACAAGAACCTGGTCACACTCTACTGCGGTTTCTAAGTTACAGCTACTCTATTCTAGCCTCTTTTTCTTGGATGTACTTCTTCAAAGGTCCTGACCCGGTGCTGACACTTGGTCTATTCTTAGAGCGGCACCTCTAAATGTCAATTCCTTTTACCTTCCACTGGTTGAAAGACAACATTCAGAGGTAGAGGTTGCATACAACATAAAAGAAAATCCTCCGGGATCTGGTATCCTTCTTTCAAGAGTGTCCAGAGGAATCTGATCTGAAGAGCTCACAGTCTTACAGACACACACACACACACACACACACACACACACACAGAGTACAGCTTAGCTACTCATGTTTTACAGCTTATCCAGATTTGCTGGAACAATCATGGATTTGTTGGAAACACCAACCTCCATGGAGCAACGGCACAGGTGAGAGGGCAAGCCAATCCACAGAAGAAAATCGGCAGAAAAACCTTCCAAAAACAATTTGGAAGAGTAATCTTTATCATTGTTCAACAGACTGGTTCCAAATAGGACAAGGAGTATGTCAAGGCTGTATATTGTCACCTTGCTTATTTAATTTATATGCAGAGTACATCATGAGAAACGCTGGGCTGGAAGAAGCACAAGATAGAATCAAGACTGGTGGGAGAAATATCAATAACCTCAGATATGCAGATGACACCACCCTTATGGCAGAAAGTGAAGAGGAACTAAAAAGCCTGTTGATGAAAGTGAAAGAGGAAAGTGAAAAAGTTGGCTTAAAGCTCAACATTCAGAAAACTAAGATCATGGCATCTGGTCCCATCACTTCATGGGAAATAGATGGGGAAACAGTGGAAACAGTGGCAGACTTTATTTTGGGGGGCTCCAAAATCACTGCAGATGGTGATTGCAGCCATGAAATTAAAAGATGCTTACTCCTTGGAAGGAAAGTTATGACCAACCCAGATAGCATATTCAAAAGCAGAGACATTACTTTGCCAACAAAGGTCCGTCTAGTCAAGGCTATGGTTTTTCCAGTGGTCATGTATGGATGTGAGAGTTGGACTGTGAAGAAAGCTGAGTGCCGAAGAATTGATGCTTTTGAACTGTGGTGTTGGAGAAGACTCTTGAGAGTCCCTTGGACTGCAAGGAGATCCAACCAATCCATCCTAAAGGAGATCAGCCCTGGGATTTCTTTGGAAGGAATGATGCTAAAGCTGAAACTCCAGTACTTTGGCCACCTCATGCGAAGAGTTGATTCATTGGAGAAGACTCTGATGCTGGAAGGGATTGGGGGCAGGAGGAGAAGGGGACGACAGAGGATGAGATGGCTGGATGGCATCACTGACTCGATGGACGTGAGTCTGAGTGAACTCCGGGAGTTGGTGATGGACAGGGAGGCCTGGTGTGCTGCGATTCATGGGGTCGCAAAGAGTCGGACACGACCGAGCGACTGAACTGAACTGAAAAACAGGTAAATTATCCACCATTTATTGTATGAAAATATCAACCTCTGAACTTGAAACTGGGAGATGGAAGTGCGCACTTAACATATTTTTTACGAGATTTCTGCATTTAGTTTTTCGGCTGCGGTGGGTCCTCACTGCTGTGTGTGGGCTTTCTCGGCTTCAGCTCGCGGGCTTTAGCAAACTGTCTCAGTAGTTTTGGTGCGCGGGCTCAGCTGCTCTGCGGCGTGCCAGATCTTCCCAGACCAGGGATCAAACTGGTGTCCCTTCCATTCCAAGGCGGCTTCTTAACCACTGGACCACGGGGGGAGCCCAACACATTTTTTTAAAAAATTATGTTTCCTATTGTTTAGAGATAGCTCCAATTTATCCCCTCCAAAAGGCCAGTGTTAAACATTTAAATGGCAATGTATTGAGGTCACCAGACAAAGCTGTGTGATAACCTGTGTGAAGTATAATTCATAAGGGAAACCTCAAAGAATTTAGAAATTATAGCAAGAAGAGACCTCAAATTATTATCTGGTTAGGCCTCCAGTAACATTAGGCATTAGAGCGACTTGGAGACAGTAGAGAACAGTGGCTTTTTAATACCGCAGGTGAAGCTTGGTTCTTAATTCTGTAGCTCATGAACTGATAGAAGCTATTTTAACCTTTCTGAGTCTCAGTTTCCTCATCTATAAAACAGAGATAACAATATTACCTACTTCAAAGAATTATAGTTACTGAAATATAGTATGAGTGATAAAAACTTTATTATAATATATAACTATCACATCATTTTTATTAGCATGTTAGACTTTATTATACCCATTTCACAGATGAGGCAGCTGAGCCCAGAAAATTTCAGCAATTGGCTCAAGATTATAGAGTGAGGACTTACAAGGATAGCAGCTCTTCCTCCCAGGGCTCCGTTCTTTTCACTTCACTGTGTGTGTGTGTGCACTGGAGAAGGCAATGGCACCCCACTCCAGTGTTGTTGCCTGGAGAATCCCAGGGACGGGGGAGCCTGGTGGGCTGCCGTCTCTGGGGTCGCACAGAATCGGACACGACTGAGGCGACTCAGCAGCAGCAGCAGCAGCAGTGCTTAGTTGCTCAGTTCTGTCTGACTCTTTGGACCCCATGGACTGTAGCCCACCAGGCTCCTCTGTCCGTGGGATTTTCCAGGAAGAATACTGGAGTGGGTTGCCATTTCCTCCTCCAGAGGATCTTCCCAACCTAGGGATCAAACCCGTGTCTCCTGTGTCTCCTGCATAGCAGGCAGATCCTTCACCCACTAAGCCATCTGGGAAGCTTTTCACTTCCTTATGCTTCTACAAATCAATACAAAACTGAGGCCTGTGAAAGAAGGATTTTCACTACATAAGTTAAATTCACAATCAAAGGAAAGTCAGGAGCTTCTACCATGCAGGTCTCCTTGCCTACCAAATACCACTTCCCATTTAATCGTACATCTTCCAAGTTTTTTTTTTTTTTCCTAAAGGATTTTGGAGCTTTGATGCTGGCTCACTTCTCAAAATAACTTGCCTCAGGCCAATACAGTTGTCTTAGAGTTATAGAAATGTCAAGTATGTGCCATTCACATATATTATGTAATTTTTAGTTTTCTGAGGACAAGAAACTGCTTGCTTGGTAACTAGATTTCTATCAGCACTGTGGAAAATCTTAAGACTCTTTTTTCCCCAACAGTGTACTGCTAGATAAAAGCTATAGTCAATAGCATTTGGAAATAGTTATAAGCCTTATTAGAGTTCAGTATTAGTTACATAGACTAGTGGGTTCACTTTTGGAACCCACGCTACATGGTACATCCGTGGTATACAGCTGCTTCTTTATTTTTCAGCCAGGCTGCAGAGCAAGCAGGACCTTAGTTCCCCAGCAAGGATATAACCCATACCCCCTGCAGTGAAAGTGAGGAGCCCTAACCACTAGACCACCAGGGAATTCTGGTACATAGCTTCTTAAATGGCAGGATATAGAACTTTATCAAAAACAATCAACAAAAAAGAAAAAAAGAACAAGAGATAGTCCTTATTCATACTAAAATCAAGAGTAAAGGGTAGATAGAAATGTTTGCTGTTTAGTCAGTAAGTCGTGTCTGACTCTTTTGCAACCCCATGGACTGTAACCCACCAGGCTCCTCTTCCATGGGATTCTCCAGGCAAGAATACTGGAGTGACTTGCCATTTCCTACTCCAGGGGATCTTCCTGACCCAGGGATCGAACCTGTGTCTCCTGCATTGGCAGGCAGATTTCTTTACCACTGAGCCACCAGGTAGATAGTATTCAATAACTTAAAATATATATACAGCTATAGATTGAACAAATATTTACCTAACATCTATCATATACGAGGCATCATGCATGCCAGGCATTGGGAATGCAGAGATGAAGGAGAAATGGTGCCTACCCTCAGGAACCAGCATAGTAGGGAAGAGACGTAAAGGAGATGGGGGAGGGAGCATAGAGCAAAATGAACCAAGCCAGGAAGAAGCATTGCCCCCAGAAGAATCATATTTCACTTGGCAAGGAGGCTCAAGGGTGCTGGTACAGATTAAATGGCCTAGAAACTTGACCCCTAGGCTTGTCAGTTCTGTAAAGCAAGCAAGGCTATTTGATCTCGGTCTTTATTCCCAGCCCACTTCGTTTGCTTCAGCCCATACCATGAGAACAAGGAAGATGCCTTGCTCTACTTCATCCTCTTTTAGACGACTGGGGGAAGCCAAAGAACCAGCTCTGATCCTGGAAAGCCTGTTTTTCCCAGGAACTTGAAATTCCAACCCATAAAAAAATCTAGATTTAATTTGCAAGACTTATAGCTCAGCAAAAGAATGAGAGTGAGTCAAGAATTCCCCTAACAGCAACCCAAGTTTAGGCCATTAGAAGAGATGTCTAATCTTCAAGGAACCTCTGGAGAATAGAAAGGAAAAAAAATTGTTTTCAAGAATAGACCTGAGCTCATGATTCACCTTAGAATAGGATAGCCTGCAAGAGCTATTCTTCCTTTCTTAAAAAGCTTACAATAAACCAGGAAAAAAGAGAAAAGAATACAAAAATGATTATATAAATATGTGATGGCAATTTGGTAATAAAAATAATGTTTTAAATTTCTTTAGCATATCCTTTCATGAAGACCAAGGTATTTTAAACTGATTATCTCATTCAGCCTAAAAGCAGTTTTGTGATATCAAAAAGAAAGAAATAGGTAAGAGAGTTTAAGAGGTAAATTCTGGTGGCAAAACAAAAAAGTGACTTATGGGTATGAAGTGTACAGTGAGGAAAATATGGTAACTAATATCTAAAATTTTTTTAAAAACTAAGTAATATCTTTGTATAGTGAACTATCATAACTAGACTTGTGGTAGTAATCAGTGTCAAGTGTACAAGAAGTATTAAATCGCTATGCAGTATAACAGGAACAACCAGTGTTCTAGGTCAACTGTAATTCAAAACCAAACTCGGTTTGGGATGGACATGTACACACTGCTATATTGCAGATGGATAACCAGCGAGGACCTAATGTACAGCACATCAAACTGCTCCAGCACATGCCGCTGAGTCCCTTTGCTGTTCACCTATTACAGCATTGTGAACTGGCTACACTCCAAAACAAAACAAAAAGTTTTTACAAAAACAAACAGCAATAGAGATCAGATTTGGGGTTATCAGAGGTGGGGAGGGATAGGAGGAATTGGATAAAGGTAATCAAAACTTCCAGTTACAAGATAAACAAGTACTGGGGATATAAAAATGTATGTTACATATGAAAATTTCATATGTTACACATAAGAATTGTTGAGAGGAAATCCTAAGAGTTCTCATCAAAAGAAAAAAGTTTTTTTCTATTTCTTTAATTATCTATCTAAGATGATAGATGTTCATCTAAATTTATGGTGATAAGCACTTCATGATGTATGTAAATCAAATCACTATGCTCTGCATCTTAAACTTATACAATGCTGTATATCAATTATATCTCAATAAAACTTGAAGAAAACCATTTTTTATAAATTAAAAAAAATGGATAATCATCTTGACTTTTACCCCTCCAAACATACTTTATAAAGAAACACAATTCCTTACAGATATAATCTATGAAAGATGTCCTACCTCTAGAAATAATCTTAAATTCTTAAGTGATGGACGAAGCATCCTCTGGAAGGAAAACTGCAGAGGAATATCATCCTGAACATTTCCGTGAAAAAAAGCCAGCCAAGAAAAACACAGGTTAACAGGAAACAGACTAAAGGAAATCGGAGTGAATATTCTGAATAATGGGAAAAGTTAAAAATTATGAGAGGAACCTAAAAAAACAAACAAACAAACAAAAAAACAGATCTAAAAGATCAAACAGGGCTTCCCAGGGGGCTCAGTGGTGAAGAATTATCCTGCCAAGCAGGAGATGGGGGTTTGATCCCTGGGTCGGGAAGATCCCCTGGAGGAGGAAAACGGCCACCCACTCTAGTATTCTTGCCTGGAGAATCCCATGGACAGAGGACCAGACGGGCTACTGTCCATGGGGTCACAAAGAGCTGAGCGACTGAACAGCAGTAGTAGCGATGGATCAAATGAGCAGTTGTTGAGCTTCTAGAGCTGTGACTACTCACTAGACTCATCATTAGACAAAACTGGCTGCACCAAAAGCGTGTTCCAAAACGTGTTTGGGCAGCCCTCAACTCATCCACCAAAACTAAGCATCCACCGCCACTGCTTCATCAGCTGCCCTGCTCTACTTTTCATGCATCTTGCCTGCTTCCAAAAGCCTCTTCTGGACCTGCCCTAGAGGCAAAGCACTCAGGTACTTACTATTCTGTGAAGAATCTGGCAATGCCATATTGGCTAATATCTTCCTTGTTCTCTAGCAGCTGGCAGACTGCATCCTCCACGTATGTGAGGACATGTCGCTGGGCTACAAAAAAAAAAAAAAAAAGAGACAGAGAGAGAAAGTGAGAGGGAGATAAAAAAAAAAAAAAACAACCCTCCAAACCCCAGTAAGGCATGAAAGTCAATCGAGGCGCTGGCTCTGCTCTAGGAAGTGGACTGCAATAGGTAAATCCACTCACGGCCCTCGCTGAGCTACAGTCTCAGTGGGTAGAAAGGGAGATGCTGGAGAAGACCTGCTGCCATTTGATTGGCTGTGAGTATTAATATCAGCCATTCGCTCTTTATTTCAGTGATAAAGGTGAGGAGCTTTAGCACCATTTAGCAGATACACCTGGGAATTCTTTCTTCCCACCTCCTTCCACTTCTGCATGGCTCAGAAATTTACCCTAGGGAGTAATGATTCTATGCCTGACTGCAAGGAAAACTCAATTCTTCCATTAAAAAAAAAAAGTAACTGAAAAAGTTTAAGGACCATGAAGATTTCAGTAAAGATGTTAAAAGTTATTAACCTTAGTAAATAAGAAGACCATGAAATCTGGGTGGCCCGATTTATCAGAAGCCATGTTTCCCACATTTGTTGTGACTAGCAGATGTGTGACTTCATCATGGGCTTGTAATAAAGGATGTGATGAGTACTAGAATTAGACCCGGGCTGGAATCATGACTCTGTCTGACAGCATAATCTTGGATAGTTATGTAATCTGCGCCTATTTCCTTCTTTATCAAGTGTGGAAAGAAACGTAATTTTATGTATTTATTTTTAAATTAAAGTATAGTTGATTTACAATGTTGTGTTAGTTCCTGGTGTATAGAAAAATGATTCAGTTATATACACATATGTTCTTCTTCATATCTTTTCCATTAGAGTTATTACAGAAGCTTGAATCTAGTTTCCTGTGCTATACAGTAGAACCCTATTTATCTATTTTATAAATAGTAGTTGTATCTGCTAATCCCCAGCTCCTAATTTATCCCTCCACGCCTTCCCCTTTGGTAACCATAAATTTGTTACCTGTGTCTGTGGGTCTGTTTCTGTTTTGTAAATAAGTTCATTTGCGTCGTATTTTAGATTCCACGTATGAGTGATGAGAGAAACAGAATTTAATTCTTTCTCTAAAGTGGTCAATCAACTTAATCTGAACCGCCTGAGACACCCTATTAAAATGCAGATTCCTCACCTGGCACTATCTCAGACTTCATGATCTTAAAATTCTAACCGGAGCCCAGTAATTTTAACAGGTACCCTTGAAGTTTCTTACGTATCCTGAAGTTTAACAATCGCTGGTTAGAACTTGGGCTCTGGAGTTCTGAGAGACCTGAGTTTCATCCTTAGCCCACCAAGTTCCTAGCTGTGCGACCTCGGGCAAATTAGCCTGCAAGCCTATTTCCTCCTGTAAAATGTGGGTAATAACATCGTCACTATTCTTAAACCACAATGCCTTGTTTTCTTGATGATATATCTCATTAAAAGTCTATCTCAAAGGGCTATTGGAAGTCTGCTTCAGTGATACAGCAGAGCTTCTAACACAGCAGGTGCTCCCCAGACGCTTGTTCCCCCTCCCTGACTTTCGTCTTTAGGTATGACAACGGTATCCTGGCACACTTCACGTAGAAACTTCCAATTCAGTATTTCCATTTACCACCCTATTTTTTTTCTTTTTCAAAAGCAAAACAAACAAAACAATTTTCGTCTGGAGCAGTAAGAACAAAAAACCCCAAAGTAATAAATATCCTGCCACAGCAGTTCCACAAAGTTGCTACCAAGATGGACACTTGCCTCTTTCATATTTTCATCCCTCAGGAAAATATGAGGGAATTACCTAAAATCTGTAAAATTAGATACTTAAAAACATTCCTGAAGTCCTGGTAGTTTAGTGAGACTTGTAAAGCAAATACGTTTATCTACCCAAGCTGTACTCGAGACAGCCTTTGTTTGACAGTGGTTACCTACAGTTTCACTGTTTACACCAGCCCAAAGTCCAGATGAATGACATGTTTACATTCCATGACTTACTCTATCGATCTGAGTGCTTCCCGAAGCTAACAACTATCAGCTACTGCAAACATTCTCCAACTCCGACCCCACAAAAAGATGTGAAAACAAAACCCGGGCTTCATCAACGGTTCATCCAACTGGAAAACTATTTCACTAAGAAATGGCCCAAACTGACAGTGAAGTTGTGAGATGATACGTGAGAATTTCTTGGGACCTCCCTGGTGGGAAGTCCTAAGGTCCCTAAGGTCCTGCAAGTTTCACGGCACAACAAAACAACAACAGACAATTTCTGGCATTAATCGTTGTATAATTAATTATATATGAAACTGGGGGTGCGGGTGGCCAAATTAACATTAAAATCAGCTATACCTTCACCTCTGTATTTTCCTTCTCTTATTCCACCCACTTATCCTTATCTTACAAAAAGATTCCTTCCATGGGCTATATATAGGCTTTTATGAATTGGAACTACCTAAGGCTACTACAAAAGATTAGGGTTTCTTTTTGCTTTGTTTTTTTGTTTTGTTTTTTGACAGCAAAAATGAAAGAGCTCTACTTAGAAGCAAATCCTGCTTCTTCTCCGTCTTAGCTCCAGGGACTAAAAGTCAATCTGAAAGCCCTTTAAGGGAGAAATGTTTTCAGAGCAGTTAAAATCAAAGTACTTTTGTCTTCCTCAAAAAAGGGAGGAATTTTCTGGAAAACAGACTTTGCAGCAAGAAAAAAAAAGGTGGGGGATGGGGAGCAGGGAAAGGAAAAAAGAAAACAAATATAAATAAAGGACTATACCTATTTAACATTCAGCTACCAATTAGATATGTAGAACTTTATATTACACATAATAATGATGATAACAATAACAGCTCTACCAATTTTGAGCACCTGTGCAACTTACTGAATAACCATGTGCCAGAAACTGTGCTGTTTTACATGCATTATTTTATTTCATTTTCACAATAATTCTACGATAGATATTTTGATCACGTTTCCATTATACAAACGGGAGAATGGAGATTTATAAAGTACCTTTCTCTAGATCACACAGCTAGTAAAAACAGAAGCCAAGACTCGAGTCAAGGTATGTCCTACCAAGAACCCATGCTCTTAACACTGTATACCACACTGCCTCATCACTGACACCTTGTAATAAGTTTTATAATAGATATGATCTTCATTTTACATGGAGCACAAAGGAAAGGGGTGTATGTTGGTAGTAAAATCATGAGAGGTGTGGTCCACCTGTGTCCATGTGAATTCATATGTGAATTTGTATGAGTGTGTTTGTGTGTTGTGTGTATTTACCCTGTCCCCGCCTGCACAGGTGTGCATGCCAATCGGCATTTGTGTGAAGTCAGGACATGTCCCCAGTTTCAAAGTTTCTTACAAAGAACCTGCCCACCACAAAGTCTTCACCCCACCCACCCCTAGCTCAGAAAGTAGAAACAGAAAGACCTAGGGCTCTTTTCAGCCGTGGGTGAAGTGAAGGAATTAAGAAGAGCCCGCAGAGGCAGGAGGAAGTTCCTCTCTGAGGATTTCACACAAGCCTAGTGCAAAGAGCCCTCCTCGCTAATTGCTTTCTCGCTGGTGGCTTCCTCCACGTGCAGCTCTTATCAGTCCCATGCTACCTTCTGTGGTTAAAGGTACCACCCAGCCCTGGAAAATCCTTGCACTTTATCAAACGTCAATAAGACGGAAGTTCAAAGCTCTTGTCTGGCAATAAAACATGGTGGGTGTCATTTCATATTATTTTTAAGATGCAAAGGAATAGGCTTTAATTTATGCGAATGATTAAAGAATAAAAACTGCACACCTGCATCCCCGGAGGGCAGAGATATCTGGGCACCTTAGTTGCCCTCTCGGAGAAGGAAAAACGTTTCAGATTGACTTTTCCTCTTCTGCTTTGCTGTGATTTTCACAAGGCCAGGATTAAGTTTTCTAACGTGAACCAATAGGCTCTATTGTTCTGAAATCTACACTAAGGCCCAAGGATCCATGTCTTGCTCACGATAGCATTGCGGTCTGAGATAAGCACTTAAACCTTCAACACACTGCACTGAAATGACTGAGTAAAATATAAGTAAGCACGGTGTGATCTTTATATAAACCGTGTGGGTGAAAGCAATTGTGGGTCAGAAACTTCTTGGTTCTCTGTTGAATCACCTCCTGCTGATCACTTAATCTCTAGATACCACAGTCAAGCTTGCTGTGACTTGAGTATGACGTGAAGACTATGTCTAATAATAAACTGTTTCTTTAGAAAAGGGCTTCCCTGGTGGCTCAGATGGTCAAGAATCTCTCTGCAATGCAGGAGACGCGGGTTTGATCCCCGGGTTGGGAAGATCCCCTAGAGAAGGGAATGGCAACCCACTCCAGTATTCTTGCCTGCAGAATCCCATGGACAGAGGAGCCTGGGGGGTTATAGCCATGGGGTCACAAAAGAATTGGACATGACTCAGAGACTAAGCACACAGATGCACTTCCTTGCAAGGAGCAAGCTAGCCTCTTTAGAAAATATCAGATATATACAAAAGATAACATATTAATGATTATGTTATTATTGCTACATACAGATTTTACAGATCAAAACCATATAGCAATTCACTGCAATGGTTAAGAACATAGGCTCTGGAGTCAAGCTGAACTGGATTTAATTTCTAGCTTTGGTACTTTTTAGCTGTGTGACTTGAAACAAGTTACCTAATTTCTCTGCCCTTTTCTGTAAAACTGGGGACTAATGCCTACCACTTAAGGTTGTAGTGAGGAGTAAATAAAATAACTTATGTAATAATCTTAGGGGCTTCCCTGGTGGCTCAGATGGTAAAGAATCTGCCTCCAATGTGGGAGACGTGGGTTCGATCCCTGGGTCAGAAAGATCCCCTGGAGAAGGGAATGGCACCCCGCTCCAGTATTCTTGCCTGGAGAATCCCGTGGACAGAGAAGCCTGGCAGGCTATAGCCCACGGGGTCGCAAAAAGTCAGACACGACTGAGCAACTAACACACAACACAACACACACAACAATAATCTCAGCATACACTGGGCACACAGTAAGTGTGCAATAAACTTACTGTGTGTATGTTCATTACTGTTGTTATTATGACAGTTGTTCTCTGCCAGACATCGCAACTCACAAAACAATGGGTTTCAACTCTAACGAACACCAAGGCATCAACCTACCATAACTCCTGCTCACTTATTTAAAGTTTGCCCATCTAACCAAAGATGTTTACAGATCATCTTCAAGGATTACTGAGCTACATAAAACTCTACACATATAACGATACACATAATTTAGACTCACTTCAGCTATAGCCTTTAAACTTGTAGTAAGCATTCACTTATTAACTGCTAATTACTCAGGAGACTCTAATTTATATGGGGAAAATCCAAAACGATTTCTTTTTACTCTCTTCCCAAGCATAAATACCATCAAAGTATTAGCTGTTTATTTTGCAATTAAATGGTAAGGGGTCCCATTTGGAAATTTTTGCTTGAGGGGCTACCTCAATTATCTAGACCACTCATTTTATTATATGATTATTATTTTACACAGAGTCCCTGGACTAGAATAAACAAGTTTCACTAGAAAACATTCACATGAATTACAATATGAGGTATTACTAGATATAAGAGCAATAGCAGTGTAAGTGAAAAGCAAAGCATATACATATATCCACATTTATATCCGACTTTTCTCCTTTGTCAGAGTCCTTTGGAGACTCAGATGCTGGTTGGAACAAATAAGTGCTGAATTAAATTAAGACTGTTCTCTGAGATTAGAAAAGTAACCTTTTTAACCAACAACCTGTCATGTAAACTGTTTAGAAGCTTCAAGTTTAATATCATTTCTAAATCACTAACATGATACAGTATTTGATCTTGTAAAATACAAATAGATAGCTTAATGGCTTAAAAAGTTAAACCTCTAAAATTAATCATTTACATTCTCCATCTTTACTGGTATGTTCTCATCCAGGGATACAGTATGCTCTGGTAAAATATTTTATCACCCATACAAGACTATCTTTGATCTTAGACCACACTAGACCAATTTCCTTTGACCAAAGGAGATGGGGAAATGAGGAAAACTAGCATATGTAATACTTATACAACCCAGTGAGGTAGGTAATAGACTTTTTTTTTGAAGCTCAGAGAGGTTAAGAAACCTGCTCAGTCTTAAAAAATGACTAAGTTAGAATTGAAACTTAACATTTGACTCCAAAGCCCATGCCTTTCCATCTCAACCTTAGCTCTCAAAAGCAAAACAAAATAAGAAAAAGCCAAGAACCGACAATGTGTTCCATTTTACACTGCATTGTCTAGAAAATGCTGGCTCTCCATTGTTAACACTAGAAAAGAAATTTCATTTGGTTAATCAGATAAAATGTTGGCATGGTCTTTAATTTTTTTAATGTTTATTATTTATAATTATATATTTAATTACTTTGAAAGATTCAAACAATATAGAAAAAGTTAAAAACCAATCCCAGTTCCCAGTTTGGTATGCATATCTAAAAAATACAGAAATACACAGTTTGTGAACTTGGTTTTGTTTTTAAGTAAATGACATATACTTTTCTGTACCTTACTTTTTTCACTTGACCATGTTTGGAAATCTTTTATGAAACAATATGGTACCAACTTATTTGCCAGTGTATTTCTATTGGTAAACACTCAGGCTGTCCCCACATACCCACTATAGCAAACTGCTGGCGGAACGTTCCTGTACTTGTCTCCCTGTGCATATGTGCAAGAGTTTTTCTTAAGGTGAAAGTGAAAGTCACTCACTTGTGTCCGACTCTTTGCGACCCCATGGACTATACAGTCCATGGAATTCTGCAGGCCAGAATGCTGGAGTGGGTAGCCTTTCCCTTCTCCAGGGAATCAAAACCCAGGGATCGAAGCCAGGTCTCCCACATTGCAGGCAGATTCTTTACCAGCTGAGCCACAAGGGAAGTGACATCTGATAGGATGCACGTATCCTCATGGGTTTTACTTTTCAGTTTTATTGAGAAATAATTGACGTACACTACTGTGAAAGTTTAAAGAATACAGCATAATGGCTTGATTTATACATATATTATGAAATGGTTATCATAATAGGTTAAGCCTAACATCCATCTTCTAACATACATAAAATGAAAAGAAAAAAAAGAAATATTTCTCCTTGGGTAAAAGCTCTTAGGATTTACTCTTTTAACAATTTTTCCATATATCATACAGCAGTGTTAACAACAGTCATTGTGCTGTATTTAACACCCCCAGTATTCATTTACCTTATTACTGGAAATCTGTACTCTGCCCCACCATCACCCCCACCTTCCTCCTCTTCCCTCTCTCCCGACCCTCTGCCTCTGGCAATCACATGTCTGATCTCTTTTCCAGAGTCTGATGGAGTCGTTTAGATTCCACATATAACTGAGATCATAGTGTCTATCTATTTTATTTGAATCTATTTAGATAGGTTTAGTGTAATCTATAGTGTAAATCTACTTTATGATTTACTTCACTTAGCATAATGCCTTCAAGGTCCATCCATGTTGTTGCAAATGGCAGGATTTCCTCGTTTTCGTGGCTGAATAATATTCCACTGTGTGTGTGTGTGTGTGTGTGTGTTGCACAACTTCTTCATCCATTCATTCATCAGTGGACACTCAGGTGGTTTCCTTACCTAAATTACTGTAAACGTGTTGTTATGAACATACGGGTGTAGGAATCTTTTCCATTTAGTGCTTTGTTTCCTTTGGATATATTCCCAGAAGTGGAATTGCTGGATCTTATGGTGTTGGTGTTCAGCTGCTAAGTCACGTCTGACTCTTTGCAACCCCAGGGACTGCAGCACTCTAGGCTTCCCTGTCCTTCACTATCTCCCGGCGTTTGCTCAAACTCAGGTCCACTGAGTCAGTGATGTCATCTAACCATCTCATCCTCTGTTGCCCCCTTCTATTCCTGCCCTCAATCCCTCCCAGCATCAAGATCTTTTCTAATGACTCAGCTCTTTACATCAGGTGGCCAAAGTATTAGAGCTTCAGCTTAAGCATCAGTCCTTCCAATGAATATTCAGGGTTGATTTCCTTTAGGACTGGTTTGATCTCCTTGCTGTCCAAGGGACTCTTAAGAATCTGCTCCAGCATCACACAATTCACACACAATTCACCACACAATTCACAGTTCACCACACAATTCAAAAGCACCACACAAATCAATTCTTTGGTGCTCATCAATTCTTCAGATTTTATGGTAGTAGTTCTATTTTTAATTTTTTGAGGCTCCTCCATACTGATTTCCATAATTGCTGTACCAACTTACAGTCATAACAACAGTGCATAAGAAGTTCCTTTTCTCCACATCATCATGTTTACTAGATATACAAAATTGCTTTACAAAGTATGTTTTGATTTACACTCCTCCCCACCATAAGAATATCTGTTTTCACTATGACTGTTTTCACTGACTTCGTGATCTTGCCAATTTAACAGTTATAAAATAGTTTCTCACTGTTGTTTCAGTATTCTAGTCTTCTTACTTAATTAAGTTAAGCATATTTTCATGGTCATTTGTATTTCTCTTCTGTGAATTGTTGTCGTTACATGACAGCTGGAAAAACCATAGCTTTGACTATACAGACCTTTGTCGGCAAAGTAATGTCTCAGGTTTTTAATATGCTGTCTAGGTTGCCTATAGCTTTTCTTCCAAGGAGCAAGCGTCTTTTAATTTCATGGCCGCAGTCACCATGTGCAGTGATTCTGGAGCCCAATAGTCTTTCACTATTTCCATTGTTTCCCCATCTATATGCCATGAAGTGACTGGACTGAATGCCATGATCTTAGTTTTTTGAATGTTGAGTTTTAAGCCAGCTTTTTCATTCTCCTCCTTCACCTTCATCAAGAGGCTCTTCAGTTCCTCTTCAGTTTCTATTAGGGTGGTGTCATCTGCATATCTGAGGTTATTGATATTTCTCCCTGCAATCTTGATTCCAGCTTGTGATTCATCCAGCCAGGCATTTCGCATGATGTACTCTTCATATAAGTTAAATAAGCACGGTGACAATATACAGCCTTGACGTACTCCTTTCCCAATTTGGAACCAGCCTAACCAGTTGCTCCATGTACCATTCTGTTGCTTTCTGACCTACATACAGGTTTCTCAGGAGGCAGGTCAGGTGGTCTGGTATTCCCATCTCTTTAAGAATTTTCCATGGTTTGTTGTGATTCAACAAACCATGTCAAAGGCATTGGTGCAGTCAGTGAAGGAGAAGTAGATGTTTTTCTGGAACTCTCTTGCTTTTTCTGTGATCCAACAGATGTTGGCAATTTGACCTCTGGTTCCTCTGCATTTTCTAAATCCAGAGTGTACATGTGGAAGTTCTGAGGGTTCAGGATGGGGAACACATGTATACCTGTGGTGGATTCATTTTGATATTTGGCAAAACTAATACAATTTTGTAAAGTTTAAAAAAAAAAAAAAAAGAACGGTTGAAGCCTAGCTTGAAGGATTTTGAGTATGACCTTGCTAGCATGTGAAAGGAGTGTAACTGTATGGTAGTTTGAACATTCTTTGGCATTGCCCTTTTTTGGGATTGGAATGAAAACTGACTTTTTCCAGTGCTGTGGCCACTGCTGAATTTTCCAAGTTTGCTGGCATATTGAGTGCATAATCTGCTAACATCCTTTGCCCATTTTCCTCTCTGGTTATCTTTTTTCTTCTTTTTGATTTGGAGGCTTTTCTAATTCTCTATATGTGCAAATATACACCTACCTTAGGGGTTTTCTTATCATTTTTTTATGGTATCTTTCATTAAATTTCACCACAAAAATTTAAAATGCTGATATTGTCAGCAGTATTTATTAATATCTGTATACATTGCGCTTTTGTCTTATTCAAACAGGCCTGCACTCCAGGTGTATAAACCTATTCCTCTATATTTTTCTCTGATGATATTTAATTTAAGCTAGTTATGTTCTTTACCAAAATTATGAGTTCACAATTAACATAGTATAATACAAAAAGAAATTTAAAACTTGCAAGAAAGAAACATAAAGTAAAAGTGTTAACCCAAAATCAAGCCTTTACTAGCTCTGAATATAAAACAGTGGTATGTCAAGTTTAACTTTCAGTTCAGTTCAGTCGCTCAGTCATGTCTGACTCTTTGCAACCCAATGGACTGCAGCACCCCAGGCTTCCCTGTCCATCACCAACTCCCAGAGGTTGCTCAAACTCATGTCCATTGAGTCTGTGATGCCATCCAACCATCTCATCCTTTGTCGTCCCTTTCTCCTTCTGCCTTCAATCTTTCCCAGCATCAGGGTCTTTTCCAGTGAGTCAGTTCTTCGCATCAGGTGGCCAAAGTATTGGAGTTTCAGCTTCAGCATTAGTCCTTCCAATGAATATTCAGGGCTGATTTCCTTTAGGATTGACTGGTGGATCTCCTTGCAGTCCAAGGGACTCTCAGGAGTCTTCTCCAATACCACAGTTCAAAAGCATCAATTATTCAGTGCTCAGCTCTCTTTATAGTTCAACTCTCACATCCATACATGACTACTGGAAAAACCACAGCTTTGACTAGACGGACCTTTTGGACCTCCAGAAAAAAAAACTGTAAATAAGTCATACCTTGCAGATCAATATCCTGAGAAATATCCTTTATATAAATGCAGGAGGCCTCCCTCTTTTACTAGCTCTTGATCACTACAGATTTGCTTAATGGTAGCTAAACCTATAGATATAATAAAATGACAGTCAACATTTATTAAGCTCTGCATGCAAGACAGTATTCTAAGCATTGTACAGGTATTAATTCATTTACTATTCACAACAATCCTATGAGATGGGTTTATTTCCATTTTATAGGTGACAGAAGGAAGACTCAGACATGTAATTTACCCAAAGGTCAATGGGCTGGTAAGTGGCAGAGACAGGATGTGAATCTGCAGCCCTCAAAGAGCTATGCAGCATATATATCAAATGGAATTTTCTAAGAACAAACATACAGGTTAAGGAAAGATATTTTACACTGATAGTTATAAAACAGACAAAAGGAATACTTTGCATGTGAGCACCCAAACCACCACACTGCTGCTATGCGTGCATTCGTGCTAAGTCCCTTCAGTCGTGTCCGACTCTTTGAGACCCAGGGACTGTAGCCCACCAGGCTCCTCTACCCATCGGGATTCTCCAGGCAAGAATACTGGAGTGGGTTGCCGTGCCCTCCTCCAGGGGATCTTCCTGACCCAGGGATCGAACCTGAATCTCTCAGCAGGTTCTTTACCTGGGAAGCCCCAGTGCTGCTATACAGCTAGTCAAACTCAAATACTAAAAGATAAGCCAGGAGCAAACAAAACACTACACATATGTCAACATCACCTGTGACAACCAGAAAACAAGCGGTGACTAAAGACCTTTGTGTAAAGTACAGGACGAAACACTAAAGTCTACTTCCCTCAACAAATCAAAGAACTGTACAAGTTAACAGCTGGGCAGAGCTCAGTCCCTTGACATTCAGTTTCTAGTCAACCATTAATCTTCCCCTCTTCCCTTTTCCTTCCTAAAACTGGTGGCTTTGGGGGTGGGGGGGTGCACGGGGAGTGAATGTCAAAAGGCTAAGTACTTAAATCTTACTGCTTCAGTGTTTCCAGCCTAAATCTCATTATACAGAATTTGTACATTGGAGTCTTATAATTTGAAGTGCCAGAAAAAGGAGGCTTTTACAGAGGTCCAAATGTGAAGCACTCACCTAGATGACCATAACAAAATTTACTGCCAAAATGCAGAGAAATCTAAAGAAGCACTTAAGTTTCCTATAGTTATGATTTATGATTATGAAGAAGTAATAACTATCAAGATGATAGCTTTGCAAAATCAGCTATTCATAGAGCAGTAGAGTTCTTGCCTGGAAAATCCCAGGGATGGAGGAACCTGGTGGGCTGCCGTCTATGGGGTCACACAGAGTCGGACACAACTGACGCAACTTACCAGCAGCAGCAGAGTTATCAGATTAAAAAGCAGAGACATTACTTTGGCAACAAAGGTCCGTCTAGCCAAGGCTATGGTTTTTCCAGTAGTCATGTATGGATATGAGAGTTGGACTGTGAAGAAGGCTGAGCCCCGAAGAATTGATGCTTTTGAACTGTGGTGTTGGAGAAGACTCTTGAGAGTCCCTTGGACTGCAAGGAGATCCAATCAGTCCATTCTAAAGGAGATCAGTCCTGGGTGTTCTTTGGAAGGAATGATGCTAAAGCTGAAACTCCAGTACTTTGGCCACCTCATGCGAAGAGTTGACTCACTGGAAAAGACTCTGATGCTGGAAGGGATTGGGGGCAGGAGGAGAAGGGGACGACAGAGGATGAGATGGCTGGATGGCATCACTGACTCGATGGACGTGAGTCTGAGTGAACTCCGGGAGTTGGTGATGGACAGGGAGGCCTGGCATGCTGCGATTCATGGGGTCGCAAAGAGTCGGACACAACTGAGCGACTGAACTGAGAGTTATCAGATCAACTCCATAAACATTCACAATACCGTTTTCCAGAAAACACAACCTATAAATTGACAAACATGGAACAAGTCACGTGCCATTCATAATGTCATATCAGGCAGAGAAGTATTAATGTTATAGGGTGAAAACTAATTGTGCTACATAGAGTCATCAAAGGTTGTAGCATTTGGGGCAAACCACGCATTTACACATTATCAGCAGTTATGTTTGGTAATATGCAATTGAACTATGATATACAGATCAGTTACATTAATGCAACAAGGTACTAATGCAATAATTTATCAATTATTTGGCATTTTATATTCAAACTATTTCATAAAAATTAGTTCGCACTCGCAACAACTCACAAAACAGCAGTAGGGTCTCATTTAATCTAGTGGCAGAAAGATACAGAGGAGTTCCAATTTAAGGTAGCTGAAAACTCACGGGCTTAGAATTTCCAATCCTCTCTCTTCTGAGTGATCCTGCTTCTTCTGTATGAAGGTGGGATTCTTTTTCAAATGAGAGTCTCACATGTCAAATCCCCACTCAGAACTATGTCTACACCCTGCTTATGGGATAAGGCTGTAATAATGCTCAATAATCCCTCTGAGTTTCTATTTTTTTATAACATAGATATTTATAGATGCCTAGAGGCCTAGGTCAAAGTGCACAAGAAGTCACATGCAATGAATGACTGGAACAGCACAGGCTAGACAGAGAGGCCCCAGACTAATGTACACAGAAAATTCATGCCAGCACTTAACATATCATCTAAATTAATGGTGTAAAACACCAAGTGAAGTCAAAGTGAAGTCGCTCAGTCGTGTCTGACCCTCAGCGACCCCATGGACTGCAGCCCACCAGGCTCCTCCGTCCATGGGGTTTTCCAGGCAAGAGTACTGGAGTGGTGTGCCATTGCCTTCTCCCACCAAAGTACCCTATAAAGACAGGCTTTGGATCTATTTTACCTCAGCCACATAATTTCTGACTCGTAACTCAAATGACTAATGTTGGAATGTTGGAATGTTGCAGTGTCCAAGCCTACCTTTCCTGCTGGGCTCAACTCAAATGCCACCTGGCCAGGAAGCTTTCTCAGATTCTCTCCCAGCCAGAAGCAATCTTCCTTTTCCTGAACTCCCTAAATACCAATTTTAAATATTTCCAACGGCACTTTCTACTTTGATATAGAGTTATTTCTGTTACACATGTGTTACCTCCTTTGTTAAGACTTCTTGCTCCTTAAAGACACAGAGGTAACCATAAGTCATTTATCTTCTATCCCTTATAACACTCTGGGTCATTCAGCGTCTTTCACATACCAGTCATTCAAATATTTACTGAATGAATACATAACTCGAATCACTATTTATAAACGGTGGCGCTATTCTTCATTCAACTCAGCCATTTCAGCAGGACCGTGCCTCCCAGGTGGGCATCACTACGCGCCAAAACGCGTTCTGTGGCAACGCTGGGGTTCTGACAGGAAGCCACTGCGTCCTGCTCTCAGCCCTTCCTTCCACTGCCTTTTTACTGTTCTGTCCCTCCACTCCAGGGGAAGCACTTGTTCCTTTTATTGTTACTAAGAGCCTCATTATGTTCAAGGTAAAGTGGGGGAAAAAAAAAAAAAGCATTTGATGCAATTACCAGTTCCTCCACAAATTTGGGGGCTACTTGTCATTTCAACATTCAAGACGTGAATAGAAGAAAAGTCCAAATTCTTTTCACTCCCAAGAACTATTTTCTTTTTCTCTTTTAGACAAAATGGAAGCACACAGCACAGGAAGCAGTCCTCAGTAAGCCACCGTTCATAAACAGCTTTGCTGAAAGCGTAACAAAGGTTCTGTTGTGCGCTTGCATGGCAGGGCCAGTAAGCAGCAGGAGCAGATGAACTCTTTAAGAAACAAAGGTTCTGTCTCCATGCAAATGTTTGCATTAATAAAAAACGAAGGAAAAGATATAGAAAACGCAGGCTAGCTGGACATAATGGGTCTCTAAACGGGAGGTTTTTCACATTTTTCAGGCGGAGTCAGCAGGTCTTTTAAAAACTTTGTCATTCTGAACATTTCACAGACATCACAAGAAAGACATGCAAATAACAGAAGCAAATCAAAGGACGTCCCGCTGTTCTGCTGGCGCCTCCTCATCCCTGCCTGGTTTGTCATTTTCTGTTAACCCTGGGGGCGGCTGCTGTGTTGTTGAGGAATGGAGTCCCCAGCCCATGTGGCAGTACATGTCCAGCCAGCTGGCCCCTGCACTGATGGCATTACAATGCAAGCCATGTACCACCACTCAGGGACACGTGCTGCCAGGCAACAAGTGCAGTGTGTGACTTTTACACACCCAGCTTGCAAATCTGCATTGGAAAGAGCCTCTAGACTAACCACTTAATAAGATATGATCTTCTTGACTGTTAGCATCACTGAGCAGTTCTCTGAAGACAGATTGACTGAGAACCAGCCCTTCCAAGTGAAATCTACAATAAGGGCCTTAAAATAAATGCAGAAAATTCAAAAACCGCGTGAGGGGAGACGTTTACCAAATACTGACACACTATATTAATGCTACCGTGCATTATCTCCCTTAATCTTCACAGTCACCGTTTAAGGTGGATATTTCTTATCCCCGTTACAGGCGGAGAAAATTGAGGGTTTTGAAGGTAATTCACTTGCCCAAGGTCACACAGCCAACAATGGCAAGCCAAAACTAAAAGCTATCTAATGCGCAAACTCCTCTCTATTTTTAAAAAATTTAAATTGTCAGCCCTTACTTCTGTGTCTCTTGTGACTGAAACCCAGTTTATTCTGAAAATGTTACAATGACCATACTCATCCACTGCATGTCCACTGAAGTGTATTACTCTTTCTCTGTTTTAATCATTTTAAATCTTTATCATTCACTTTTTTTTTTAAGAGTGAGCGGCTTTTTGTTAGGTCATGATAAGAATTTAATTAAAGCTGCAAATGCTTTCTCAAAGAAAAATGTATATAGTTTAACATGTTACAATTTTAGAACACTGAAGAACTTCCAAAGGCTCATCTATAACTCCTCTGAGGATTCAGGGCCTACATGTTTAAAAAAAAAAAAAAAACAAATTTCTCTTCATGGAAGTACATGGTCAGTTTTCTTTCACAATGATGAGCTACCAAGTCCCAACCTGACAATTCCTTGTCCTCCTCAGCTTTCACTGAACACACTATTCCTCTTCACCAGGACTTGAAATCACTTATGTCCTCCCACAGACTGTCCCATTGGCCTCTCTTTCTGTACTTGAATCAGTAGCCAGTCACTGCATTCTCACCACTGCTCCTGAATTATAAAAGCTTAGGAGTTAAAGGACTTAAGGTTGATAAGTCCTTAAGTTAAAGGTTGTATCACGCAACTCCAATCATTTTACAGATACAGAAATTGAAGTCATTCTTCTTTCTTTTTGCCCTTGATTCAGTAATAGAAAGTTCTTGGGCTTGCTCAAATGCATCTCTTAAGCTCTCCATATTTCTATCCAGAACCACATTGCCAAAGTTTTTCTTTGTACAAAGCAAACAAAATAAATCATGGTAATAACTGAATTATTTTCAAATATTTTTTCCCAACTCCCTGAAAGCACCCAACTTTTTAAAAGCAATAGTCAAATGGCATGCATGGGCTTCGCTGGTGACTCGGTGGGAGAGTTCGCCTGCCAGTGGAGACACGTGTTTGATCCCTGGGTCGAGAAGATCCCCTGGAGGAGGAGATGGCAAGCTTCTCTAGTATTCTTGCCTGAAAAATCCCAAGGAAAGAGGAGCCTGGTGGGCTACAGTCCGTCGGTCGCAAAGAGCTCGACACGACTGAGTGATTAAACGGGCACACGCACACCGGTGCAGGAGACATGGGTTGGATCCCTGGTTGGGGAAAATCCTATGTGCTGAGGAGCAACTGAGCCCGCGTGCCACAACCACTGAGCCTGTGCTCTAGAGCCCGGGAGCCTCAACTACTGAGCCCATGTGCCGTAACACTGAAGCCTGCATACCCTAGAGTCTGTGCTCCACGTCACGGGAAGCCACTGCAGTGAGAGCCCACGCCCCACAACTGGAGAAGAGCCTGCGCAGCAAGGGAGACCCAGCACAGCCATAGGTAAATAAATAAGAAAACACACAAAAGTAATAGTCAAATGATATTATCCAGGCTCCTTTTATCCTGAGAGCCCACGCCCCACAACCGGAGAAGAGCCTGCGCAGCAAGGGAGACCCAGCACAGCCATAGGTAAATAAATAAGAAAACACACAAAAGTAATAGTTAAATGATATTATCCAGGCTCCTTTTATCCTATTAATAGTCCATTTAGGCCCCTGGTACTAATCATAATACAGGATCAAGTACAAAACATGGTTTTTGTCCTATAATAAGTGATACTAAGTTTAATAAATTATTGACTTTCTTTACATCTATTATTTATTTATTGGGCTGTGCTAGGTCCTAGCTGTGGTACGCCAGATCTTTGACCTGCACAGAGGCATTCGGTATCTTTAGCTGAGGCACGCAAACCTTTAGTTGTGGCATGTGGGATCTAGTTCCTTGACCAGGGATCAGACCTGGATTCCCTGCATTGGGAGCGTGGAGTCTTAGCCACTGGACCACCAGAGAAGCCCCTTAACTTTCTTTAATATAATGCTAGGCTGAAAGATAATCAAAGTACTGATAATCAGATTACTGAATTATACTGAACCTTTAACATGAAGATACCAGATGAGGAAAATTATTACATGCGTTTATGATAAAAAGGCAGAAAAAGTATTCTAGAGAAAGTAAAGAAGGAAGCTATTTTGGAGGAGGGTAAATGGCAAAGCTCAACACTACTAGAAAATTGGAGAATCAAAACATAATCATATCAAATGGATTTAAAAGAGGTGGTTGAAAAAACTAAATGCAGTTGTCCATACAACATAAGAGAGGGGGAAAGGGGTGAAATAGGGCAGGGTGAGAACAACTCCTCTCAATGTATGCCTTGCTATTTGGTTGGTGCAAAAGTAATTGTGGTTTTGCATTGTTGAATTTTGCCATTTGACGTTGGAATACATTCTTAAATAAATGTGGTTAGGTTATACATCATTCTAATGTGCATTCCTCACGGGATTTTTTTGGTTAGGATTTATTACTTGCTGTTTATTTTAGACTACAGCAATGATGTTAGACAAAAAGCAAATTAGAACAATTTTTAAATTTGCATTCAAAATGGGCAGCGAAGCAGCGGAGACAACTCGCAACATCAACAACGCCTCTGGCCCAGGAACTGCTAATGAATGTACAGTGCAGTGGTGGATCAAGAAGTGCTGCAACGGAGACGAGAGCCTTGAGGATGGCCAGCCATTGGAAGTTGACAATGACCAGTTGAGAGCAATCATTGAAGCTAATCCTCTTACAACTACCAGAGAAGTTGCCAAGTTTGGCATTTGAGGCAAATTGGAAAGGTGAAAAAGCTTGATAAGTGGGTGCCTCATGAGCTGACCGCAAATCAAAAACATCTTTTTAAGGCGTTGTTTTCTCTTATTCTGCACAACAACGAATCATTTCTCGATTGAATTCTGACACGCAACAAAAAGTAGATTTTACACGACAACCGGCAACAACCAGCTCAGTGGCTGGACACAGAAGAAGCTCCAAAAACCACTTCCCAAAGCCAAACGTGCACTAAAAAAAAGGTCATGGTCACTGGTGGTTTGCTGCCAATCTGATACACTACAGCTTTCTGAATCGCAGCCCATTACATCTAAGAAATACACTCAGCAAATCAATGAGATACACTGAAAATTGCAATGCCCACAGCCCACTTTGGTCAACAGAAAAGGCCCAATTCTTCTCCACGACAACGCCTGACCACACACTGCACGACCAGTACTTCAAAAGTTGCACAAATCGGGCTACAAAGTTTTGCCTCATCTGCCCCATTCACCTGACCTCTCACCAACCTACTACGACTTCTTCAAGCATCTCGACAACTTTCTGCAGGGAAAACACTTCCACGACCAGCAGGAAGCAGGAAATGCTTTCCCAGAGTTCGTCGAATCCCGAAGCATGGATTTTATGCTACGGGAATAAACAAATGTATTTCTTGTTGGCAAAAATGTGTCGATTGTAATGGCTCCTATCTTGATTAATAAAGATATGTTTAAGTCTAGTTATAATGATTTAAAATTCAGGTCCAAAATAGCAATTACTTTTGTACCAACCTTATATTTTTTGAACCTGTGGATGTGTTACCTACTGTGTGTGTGTGTGTGTGTATACATATATAAACATACATGTAATAAACATATTAGTACTGTGAGGTATACACACATTCTAAAAAGACTGCAGGCTGAGAAGAGGCTGAATCTTAGCACTGATATAGTATCCATAAAGCATTTATTCAATAGGACTTTTACTTCCTTGGAGATGAGAAAAGGCTAAAGTTAAAAGGAACTAAAGACACTTACAGATAAGAGGGTTCAAATTAAACCAATACAGTGTATGTGCACGTGTGCTAAGTTGCTTCAGTGAAGTCCAACTCTTTGCAACCCTGTGGACTGTGGCCCGCCAGGCTCCTTTGTTCATGGGATTCTCCAGGCCAGAATACTGGAGTGGGTCGGTTGCCGTTTCCTTCTCCAGGGTTGACTCCGCATCTCCCGTCTCCTGCACTGGCAGGTGGGGTCTTTACCACTAGTGCCGCCTGGGAAGCCCCAGTACAGTATTTCCTAGGGTTTTTCCTTTCTCGTTTTTATCTCCTTTTTAAATTTACTTATTATATTTTTCAAAATGTAATGCTTTGACATTAGAAATATTGCTTTATAAACATTGCCAAGTATAAAAATACGTCCCTGGAATTTTCGGTTTCCCCTGCCCAAATCATCTTGCTACCTTCCTAAGGAGATATATTCTCTTTGACTCCTTGTCTAATTCCTCCAACCCCCAGTGATCTCCTTTTCTCCCCCTCAACTATTACTTATTACATAGCACTTGATTTCATATTGACTTAAAGTATTTTACTTCATCTGTAAGTAACCTCAACTAAATTATAATATAATTGAAGACATTCCTTTGTTTAATAATTAGTTAATTTACCTAAGCATAGTCCTTGTCCTCGAAGAGATTATTTAAGATTGACTGGAGAAGCAGATATATAAATCAAAGATGATAACACAGTATGATCATTGTTACAAAGGAGGCATGGAAAAAAGGTAAAGATAAAGAGGCCTATGTCTGTCTGGGAGAAAGAATGTTTCAAAGAATGTGAAAGAATTTCCAGGTGAACAAGTAGAGAAGGGATATTTAACACAGACACATCAGCACGTGCAGAAGCATCAGCATGTGAAAAGCATGGGAGATCTGGAAAGCGACAAATAGTTGAGTATTCCTAAGAGATAAAGCTGGACAGCATCATCATCATCAAGGGTTTTATAAAGAGTACAGATGTTAGGAAACCACAGGAGGATTCTGAGCTGGAGAGTGACAGTCATATTACTATTTCTGAAAGATCACTTTGACAGCACCGTGGAAGAGCTGGAGGGAGAAAGATTAGAGGTGCAGACAACCAGGAGGGCAACTGTTGAAACAGTACAGGCCCGAGGCATTAAAGGCCCAAAGTAGGGGAGTAACAAGGGAAATGACAGATCAAATCAACAGAAGCTGGTAACTGACTGGATATGAGAGGTTCAAGGATGGGAGGGCACTTGGGATGATTTCTGGGTTCCTTTCTTGGGCATTTGGGAATACGATGATTCCACTCACAAGACCAAATAAAGGACCAGAAGCCGGAATGATAACCTTTCTGTGCATTGTGCAGGATTGAGCACAGTGCTGAGCACGCACAGAGTCAAGTCATTCCCTGGGCCAACTGGCTGTCTTGAAAAAGACAACAGAACCTTTTGCTTAATGACCTTTTGGTCACGTTCCTAAAGTTGGCATCAATCACCATGCACTGATACGATTCCTGGGCACAGGATAACTGAAGTGGACTAATTTACCCAGGAAACAAGTAAAATAGGCCACACTTGTGTGAATGTGAGGTACATGTGTGTCTGTGTGTGTGCACGTAAGTGTTGGGGTGGGAGGGTGCAGTTTATGAGCAAAACATCCATATTTATGTAATGCTGTGACAGAGACTGCTGGTTGCTAACTCTAGTAACCTTTTTCTCCTTAGAAACATACTCCAATTTTACCTGGGTACATAGCCACTGGCATAAAGATCATATTTTTCAGCTTCTCTTGAAGCTAGGCTTTCCTTATGTGATTAAGCCATAAAATGTGAGCACAATATTGTGAGGGTCTTTTAGAAAGTATTTAGATGAAACTGATTCAGCTGAAAGATGTCCCTTATCCATCCCAGAAAGGAACAGAGAAGCTACTTCAGTCCTCATGGATCATGAGGCAAAAAAAAAAAAAAGGGAGTCTATGGTTGGACGTCAGAGTAGGAAGACAGAAGCCTTAGTTCCCGATTACACTTGGAACACACCATACCAGCCATGGACTGCTTATTGTCAGTCTTCTAAGTCATTTAAATCATGTTGTTTTAGGGTTTTCTGTTGTATTTAGAGAAACCTAATATAAACATAAAATGCCTATGTATTTGCCCTAAAGTATAAATGAAGAGATTAAACTAATGTACCAATCAGAAAGCTCATTGGTATCCACTAATTTAGGTTAGCGCACACTGGGCCACCATGACGTGTTTCCAGAATCATCCCAGAGTCTGAAGAAATGCACTGTTGCCTTCCATGCTGAATCACTGCACACAGGGTAAGGCCTTCCTGACTCTTAACTGAACACTCAGATTTGTAACACCCCTGAAAGTTCACTAAATGCTTTCACTTACATTATCTCAATGAACCTTGCAACCAACCTAGGAATCAGATATGGAGAAGGCAATGGCACCCCACTCTAGTACTCTTGCCTGGAAAATCCCATGGACGGAGGAGCCTGGTGGGCTGCAGTCCATGGGGTTGCTAAGAGTCGGACAAGACTCAGCGACTTCACTTTCACTTTTCACTTTCCTGCATTGGAAAAAACATTGGAAAAAACACTTTCCTCCAATGTTCTTGCCTGGAGAATCCCAGGGACAGGGGAGCCTGGTGGGCTGCCATCTATGGGGTCGCACAGAGTCGGACACGACTTAAGCGATTTAGCAGTAGCAGGAATCAGATAAGGTTGGAATTATTCTCTCCATTTTACAAATGAGGAAATTGCCCAAGGTCATACAGTTTATAAATGGTAAAGCAAAGATTTAAAATTTAATCTCATAAGTGTAAATATACCCCACTGAATCATAGTGGATAATTTCTAGAGAGATTCTTACAGATATTCAAAAGTTTTTAAAAATGACCATGATTGATACTAACTAATATGAACATAAATACCATGATTTGTACGTGTGTGTGTTGACAACAGATCACAAATCAATGTCTTAGTATTTCACAGAACTTGTATAGACATTTTAAAATTAATTTTTCCCTTTACTAACTGAGGAGGCAGTCTGTTCAACTTCAGAGCTGATGACAGTAGCATTTCCTGTGATCCTGCCTTTTGCACTAGAGAGGAAAATGAGCAAACGAAGGGCAGCACATGAAGTCAGAGGCAGCAAAGGGGCAGCAGAACTCCTCTCTACAGGCCCCTTCTCTCTGGACAACCTAGGTCAGAGTCCATTCAGGTCCTCCTGCTGGTGGCATAAGACACTTCTGCAATTGCTTCCAGAAATCTCTAATCAGAAAGTTTATATTGCTCAAATAATCCAACACTTCAAGGAAAGGTGAACTGACCTTTAGTCCAGCTCTTAAACACTGAATTGATCCCAGCCCTGCACTGCCATTCCACAGAGAGGCCCCCAGGCTAACAGCCTAAGCAAGAGGGTCTTG
Source organism: Bos grunniens (assembly GCF_055505025.1). Taxonomy (NCBI): domain Eukaryota; kingdom Metazoa; phylum Chordata; class Mammalia; order Artiodactyla; family Bovidae; genus Bos; species Bos grunniens. Next base: position 77,452,240 of record NC_141179.1, on the reverse strand, counting down.
TTCTATGAGCCCCGGTTTCTAATCATTGTCTTAGATTGCTCCTCAGAGCATTATGCAAGTTATTGAGCCTCCCTCCAAGCTGAATTTCCTCATTAGATTATGGGGGAGAAGGATACTTTGCTCTCCGGCACTATCTGGAAGCTTGATTAAGCATAACTGCATATTTTGCTTTTGTAACAGTTAATATAAATAGATATGGAGAATGAAATAACTGCATTTTCTTCTACTTCTCTGAATTTATACTTTGTCTTTCCAAAACAAGTCAGTAGAGAACCTCATTAATGGATCGAATTTAAGAAAATGTTAATCTAAGGAGAAAGATCTGAATGGCACCAGAGGGAGAAGGAAAAGATCAAAGAAACTTGACTTTCAAGTTCATTTTCCTGAGATTATAAAAGCATGGAGCTGATGGCAACCATATTAAGGTCATCTAGTTTAATACTTTTTTAAAATTAGAAGATCAACATTGTTATTGCATTTTAAAACATTACTTAAACACAGAATTCCTCTATCATAAAATAGCTGCTGCTGCTACTGCTGCTAAAGCACTTCAGTCGTGTCCAACTCTGTGCGACCCCATAGACGGCAGCCCACCAGGCTCCCTCGTCCCTGGGATTCTCCAGGCAAGAACACTGGAGTGGGTTGCCATTTCCTTCTCCGATGCATGAAAGTGAAAAGTGAAAGTGAAGTCGCTCAGTAGTCTCCGACTCCTAGCGACTCCATGGACTGCAGCCTACCAGCCTTCTCCATCCATGGGATTTGCCAGGCAAGAGTACTGGAGTGGGTTGCCATTGCCTTCTCCGATCATAAAATAGCAAGAGATTACATATCTCTATGGTCCTGCCTCATCTTCACTAAAATCCACAGGTTTATGTTAGAGTTCTACCTTTTTCTGTTGTTTGTTTCTACATGCTTTTACACACATACACACTCACACCCACACACATAAAGTCTTCTTAGGAATTACATAATGATATAGTAATATGATATTCCACTGTATTAATTTACCTCAGTTTGCTTCTGGATTATTTCCAATTTTTTATTAAAAATAATGTGGCTATAAAATTTTTTTTACAATTTATTTTTTCTTTTGAATTATTTCCTTAAGATATATTCCCAGAAGTAGGATTGATTGGTTTGATCTCCTTGCAGTCCAAGGGACTCTCAAAAGTCTTCTCCAACACCACAGTTCAAAAGCATCAATTCTTTGGCACTCAGCCTTCTTTCTGGTTCAACTCTCACATCCATACATGACTGCTGGAAGAACTATAGTTTTGATTGTATAGACCTTTGTCAGCAAATAATGTCTCTGCTTTTTAATATTCTGTCTAGGTTTCCTATAGATATTCTTCCAAGGAGCAAGCATCTTTTAATTTCATGGCTGCAGTAACCATCTGCAGTGATTTTGGAGCCCAAGAATATAATAAAGTCTTTCACTGTTTCCATTGTTTCCCCATCTATTTGCCATGAAGAGATGGGACCAGATGCCATGATCTTCAGTTTTTGAATGTTGAATTTTAAGTCAGCTTTTTCACTCTCCTCTTTCACCTTTATCAAGAGGCTCCTTAGTTCCTCTTCACTTTTTGCTATTAGGGTGGTGTCACCTGCATATCTGAGATTATTGATATTTCTCCTGGCAATCTTGATTCCAGTTTGTGACTCATCCAGCCCAGCATGTCCCATGATCTACCCTGCATATAAGTTAAATAATCAGGGTGACAATATGCAGCCTTGACATACTCCTTTCCCAGTTTGGAACTAGTCCATTGTTTCATGTCCAGTTCTAACTGTTGCTTCTTGACCTGCATACAGGTTTCTCAGGAGGCAGGTCAGGTGGTCTGGTATTCCTATCCATTTAAGAATTTTCCACAGTTAGTTGTGATCCACAGTCAAAGGCTTTAGCGTAGTCAATGAAGCAGATGTTTTTCTGGAATTCTCTTGCTTTTTCTGATACAATGGATGTTGGCAATTTGATCTCTGGTTCCTCTACCTTTTCTAAATCCAGCTTATATATCTGGAAGTTCTTGGTTCACATACTGTTGACGCCTAGCTTGGAGGATTTTGAGCATGACCTTTGTAGCCTGTGAAATGAGTGCAATTGTGTGGTAGTTTGAATATTCTTTGGCACTGCCTTTTCTGGGATTGGAAAGAAAACTGACTTTTTCCAGTTCAGTGGCCACTGCTGACTTTTCCAAATTTGCTGGTGTATTGAGTGCAACACTTTAACAGCATCATCTTTTAGGATTTGAAATAGTTCAGCTGGAATTCTATCACCTCCACTAGCTTTGTTCACAGTGATATTTCTGAAGGCCCACTTGACTTTACACTCCAGGATGTCTGACTCTAGGTGAGTGATCCCATCATCATGGTTATCCGGGTCATTAAGATCTTTTTTGTATAGTTCTTCTGTGTATTATTGCCACCTCTTATTAGTATCTTCTGCTTCTGTTAGATCCATACCGTTTCTGTCCTCTGTTGTGCCCTGAATTTATTTATCAACTCCCTGCTGACAGCATTTTTTGTTTCTAGTTTGGGTCTATTATGAATGGTATCACTATGACACCCTAGTATAAGTCTTTTAGTACAGGGGTCTCCAACCTCAGAGATCTAATGCCTGATGATCTGAGGTGGAGCTGATATAATAAGAAAAGAAATAAAATACACAATAAATGTGATGTGCTTGAATCATCCCCAAACCACCTTACCCCCTCCTCAGTCTCTGGAAAAACTGTCTTCCATGAAACTGGTCCCTGGTGCCAAAATTTAGTAAACTCATGTCTGTATTTTCAGCTGGTTCTGGGCCCTGAAGTGCATGACTAGGCCACAGGGGATGAGTAGGTTCAACTTTTGTATATATTGCCAAGGAGCTTTCCTGGTTTGCAGAATGGCCACCTTCCTCCTCAGGTGGTAAAAACAGAAATTATCTCTCTTGAGTCTGTTTGTATTGGGTTGGCCAAAAAGTTTGTTTGGATTTTTCATACAATGTTATGTAAAAAGATGGATGAACTTTTTGGCCAACCCAATACAATCTCATGATGAAGGCTCCATCTTATGACCCGATTACCTGCCAATGGCCCCACCTCTAAATACCATCACATTGGGAATCAAGGCTTCAGCATAGGAGCAGGGCATAAGGAAACTTTCAGGTGATGAAAATGCTATGTCTCCTAACTGAGGTGATGACTACATGGCTATATATTAACATATATATATCAAAGCTTATTAAATCTCACCCTTATATGGTTTTTATTATATTCAAATTATACATCCATAAAACTGTCAGTAAAAAAGAGATGACGGTTTTTTCTGAGTTAATTACAAACTTTGTAATTGAACTACTTGTTTCTGAAAGATCAAAAAAATCACCATTTGTTGTGTACTGTATTTTATTATTTAATTTTATTTTATATTTTCTTTAGTTTGCTACTTTGCTCCTTTTCTGAAGTCTTTAAGTATAAACTTAATTATGTTTTTATGTCTTATTAATTTAAATATTTATAGCAGTAACTTTTCCTCTGAACATTGCTTTAGTAAATGTCCATAGATTTTAATTGTGTTGTGGTTATAAATAGTCTATTGTTATTTCTCAAATTTATTTCCTAACCCAGTTGTAAAGGAAAGTAATTTTTAAATTATCCTTGTGGTTAGGTACTTTTAAATTATACTTTCATTATCTCTAATTTTATAGTATTATAGCTTGAGGATGCAATATATATGATTTCTGCCTTTTATTAATCAAAAGCTTCTTTGTACCTTGTATATAATAAATGTTTGCAAAGGATCCACATATTTTTAATTTCTAAATTTTCTCATTTATTCTTTTCCTAAATGTTTTAATTTTACCTTACTGTCTGTAATATCAGATTTATAAAAAAGAACAATATTAATCAGACTTTCTTCATAGGTTAAGATGAATATGATAATATACCTAAATGTGCTTTATAACAATATAGTACTACAGTATAGTTAAATGTACTTTAAACAATAAAGTACTATACAAGTATCAGTTATTTATATTTGGGTGATAGCCCAATCCACTTAAATTTAACATAATACTTGTTTATGCTTCATTCATTCATTTAAACATTATATGGAAAATCTAGAATATGCTAAGCACTGGGAAAATGAAAACAAATAGAACTATGCTCTTTGTCCTTAAGGAGACAAGTAAGCACACCGACAATCAACACATAGTGAAAACTACAGTGAAGCTGCACATGTATGGTGTGGATGAGACGAGCCCAAACAGGACCGAAAAGTTACTCAGAGGAGCAGTCATGTTGAACCCTGAACAAGTAGGAACCCACTGCAATATTCTTTTTTTTTTCCATTGTAATATTCCAATGAAATCTCAAGAGATTCTGAATAGCCAAAAAATCTTGGAAAAGGACAAAAATGGATGACTCACCCTTCCTAATTTTAAAACTTATTACAAAGTTATAGGAATCAAAACAGGGCAGTGCTGGCATGAAAACAAAAACAAACCCACAATGGAATACAAGAGAGAGCCTGGGAATAGCCCTCACATATATGTCAATTTTTGACAAGGATGCCAACGTTATTCAAGGGGGAAAGGCGATCTTTAAAAAAACAACGGTGATGGGAAAGCTGGGGATCCACATACAGAAGTGGATCCATGCACACTGTGATCGCTTTGTTGTGGCAGCCTAAGCTAACTAATATGTTGGGCAAAAAGTCTACATAAGAACCACTCATACTTCTAGATCCTCTCCCCAACTTTATGGAGCAAAGTTATCACCCTCCCTTTACTTAGATATGACATTAAAGGTTTATCTTCTATTAAGAAACTGAATCATCAGGTCTTTGAACTTGGGGACTTCAAGAACAGTTAAGGACAGAGGTGCCAGATGACTACATTAAAGCCTACCTACTGACCTGTGTGAGACTCTCCCCTGCTTAGCACATAAACAGATATCCAAGAAGTTTCACAAGTTTGAGGAAAGGTTCTTATCTAAAAAGTACACCAAAAATAACTAACAGAAAAAAATAAACTTGAAAGAAAGAAATGCAGAAGACATACACAAAAGCAAGAAAACAAACCAAACCAAAGCACAAAAAAACAACAAAACAAGAAAAGAAATACCACAATTACTAATCTCAGAAAGTAACAATCTAGAGGGGTGGGATGAGGAGGGAGACGGGAGGGAGGTCAAGAGGGAGGGGACATATGTATACCTATGGTCGATTCATGCTGATACTTGCAGAAAACAAAATTCTGTAAAACAATTATCCTAAAATTAAAAAAAAAAAAATCTCAGAAAGACAAGCTTAAAATCTTATGTTTGTGAATCCAGGAAAAATGAATAGAAAATTAAAATATAATAGATATTTGTAGCATTCAATAGGATAGGAAAGGTCAAACATATTCACATAAAATATAATAAACCAAAAAATACAGAAAAGGAGAAAGAAAGGTAAGAAAATTACAGCATGAATCCATAAGGTCCAATGTCTGAGTAATAATAATTCCAGAGATAGACATGAGAAAATGCCAAACATAAATTCAAGAAAACATCTCAGAACTGAAGGATGTAAATTTCCATATTGAAAGGGCCTCAAGAAATGAATGACAAATCAACACCAAGGGATATCTTTATGAAATATGACAAATAAGAATGGCATTCAGTTTCTCAATAGCAATATGGGAAACTAAAAATAAGGGATAAATGCCTCTAAAAGTCTAAGGGAAAATTATCTCCAACATAGAATTTTATACCTACACAAATTATGAATCAAGTGTGAAGGTAGTACAAAGACATTTTCAGAGATACAAGACACTCTAAATTTATTTTGCATGCAAACTTTCTCAGAAAGCTGCTGGAGGATACAACCTAAGAAAAAGAAGGATTATTTGGGGAAAAGGAAAACAGAGGCTTCAGGTCGTATGGAGTATCACTTGAGAGAGACAAGTAATATTCAAGATAAGGATAAGGATTTAGACAGCAACCGAGCCAGATGGCAGCAGGAGGGCCAATCAGGTAAAGGAGTACCCCAGGGGAGTTATCTTGAAGAAAATAAATTGAAATTTAGAGAATACCTGATGTGTCTGAATCAGCTCGGAGAAGATTAGCCTTTTGGTTGGAGAGCTGGGGCAGAAACTAGAGACAAGTTCATAGAAAATCAACCAAACAAAAGACAAGGCAATGATTAACTCTGGGGGGAAAACTATGCAAAAAAGGGAAATGTAATCATAGAGTACTGCATGACTAATGTATACATACCACTGTCTTAGTGATAATAAACACTGGATATTGACTTAACCAAAAATCATAATTTATTGCAAGGCTAGGAGGAAGGGAAGTTAAGAGGATATAAAAGCGCTAAATCCATCACAGGCAGTCATTAGACAATATCCGCAACTGAAAAATCAAGAAGAGCAGTGTAAGCATGGTATTTTAAGATATGCAGCAAAACAGCAAAAGACATGGTGAAAAAATCCGTAAGTAGTCTCCTCTGAGGAGGGGGATTTAGAGGTGAGAGTTTGTGGGGTATGGTACTACTGTTTTACTACAGCTTTTATAAATCCAGTTGGCTGATAAAATTCTGTAGCTAATAAACATCAAATCAAATAATTTTTGTTCTTTTGGATTTTCCCCTCTCTTTACCCATTATTTGTGACACCTTGTTTTCCTAGAAGTTATTCAGTTGTTTCATCTAATTATTACTTTGCAATATTTTTGTAGTTTTTTCTTTTAGAATTTACATAGTCCACTTTGTTCCTATTTATGTTTTTTTGTTGCTTCTTTTTTCAAAGGGTTTATTTATTCCCAGGTGGTGCAGTGGTAAAGAATGTGCCCGCTAATGCTAGAGATGTGGGTTTGATCCCTGGGTGGGGAAGATCCCCTGGAGTGGGCAATGGCAACCCACTTCAGTCGGTCTTCTTGCCTGGAAAATTCCATGAACAGAGGAGCCTGGTGGGCTAGTCCATGGGGTCACAACTGAGCATGCACATTATACATCTTTACTTCAAATGTCTTAATGCTGCTCAGAATTCTTGTACTTGTTCCTAGTCAAGCTCTCTTTCTTCCTTCCTACAGCAACTTATTTCTTCTTTTCCACAGTAATACAAATTTTCTTTGTTCTCCTATGCCTTTTACTTTTGTTTCCCTAACTCTAGGGAGATAACCTGGAATCTTACTTCAAAGACAAAGACGAGGTAGGTGGCCAGGTAAAGAACATCAACTTTCAGCTCCATTTCAATTCTGCCCTTCACCAATTTTACTTTCTGTCTCTGTTATTCAAAAGCAATTATTCTTTGCAGAGTCAGGGTTTCCTTCTTTTTCTTTTTTGTTGATACATAATTGACATATAACACTGTATTATTAATAGTTTCAGGTATACAACATGATGATTGGATATCTGTGTATGTTGTGAAATGATCACCATAGTAAGTCTAGTTAACATCCGTCAGTCACCACACAGCTACAATTTTTTTCTTGTGATGAGAATTTTTAAGATCTACTCTCAGCAATTTTCAAATATAAATACAGTATACTTAACTACAGTCACCATGCTGTACATTACATCCCCAGGGATTATTTATTGTATTACTAGATATTTGTACTTTTTCCCACCTTTACCCATTTCACCCACCCTCCACCTCTTTGGTATCTATGAGTCTAGGGGTTTTTTAATATATTAAATATTACATACATGCTAGTGAGATCATACAGTATTTGTCTTTAACTTACTTCACTTAAAATAATGCCTTCAACATCCATTTACGCTGTTGCAAGTGGCAGGACTTCTTTTTTATGCTGAATAATATTCTTGTAGAGTTGTTTTAACGGAGAAGGCAATGGCAACCCACTCCAGTACTCTTGCCTGGAAAATCCCATGGACGGAGGAGCCTGGTAGGCTGCAGTCCATGGGGTCTTGAAGAGTCTGACATGACTGAGCGACTTCACTTTCACTTTTCACTTTCATGCATTGGAGAAGGAAATGGCAACCCACTCCAGTGTTCTTGCCTGGAGAATCCCAGGGACAGGGGAGCCTGGTGGGCTGCCATCTATGGGGTCACTCAGAGTCGGACACGACTGAAGTGACTTAGCAGCAGCAGAGTTCTTTTAAAACCATGTTAGGACATGAATTCACACTTAGGATCTCCTGCTAATTGCAAAAAATCTTACCTATAACTTGCTTTTGTTGTTCAGTTGCTAAGTCATGGCCAACTCTTTGTGACTCCGTGGACTACAGCACATCAGGCTTCCCTGTCCTTCACTATCTCCCTGAGTTTGCTCAAACTCATGTCCATTGAGTTGGTGATACCATCCAACCATCTCAGCCTCTGTTGCCCCTTCTCCTCCTGCCCTCAATCTTTCCTAGCAGCAGAGTCTTTTCCAATGAGTTGGCTCTTTGCATCAGGTGGCCAAAGTACTGGAGCTTCAGCTTTAGCATCAGTCCTTGCAATGAATATTCAGGGTTGATTTCTTTTAGGATTGATTGGTATGATCTCCTTGCTGTCCAAGGGACTCTCAAGAGTCTTCTCCAAAACCACAGTATGAAAGCGTCAATTCTTTCACACTCAGCCTTCTTTATGGTCCAACTCTCATATCTATCCATGACTCCTGGGAAAACCACAGCTTTGACTACATGGACCTTTGTTGATGTCTCTGCTTTTCAATATATTGTCTAGGTTTGTCATAGCTTTTCTTCCAAGGAGCAAGCATCTTTTAATTTCATAGCTGCAGTCATGGTCTGCAGTGGTTTTGGAGCCCAAGAAAATAAAATCTGCCACTGTTTCCAATTTTTCCCCATCTATTTGCCATAAAGTGATGGGACCAGATGCCATGATCTTAGTTTTATAATGCTGAGTTTAAGCCAGCTTTTTTACTCTCCTCTTTCACCTTCATCAAAAGGTTCTTTAGTTCCTCTCTGATTTCTGCCATTAGAGTGGTATCTACTGCGTATCTGAGGTGGCTGATATTTCTCCTGGCAATCTTGATTCCAGCTTGTGATTCATCTAGCCCAGCATTTCACATGATGTACTCTGCATATAAGTTAAATAAGCAGGGTGACAATATGCAGCCTTGACCTATCCTTTCCCAATTTTGAACCAGTCTGTTGCTCCATGTTCGGTTCTAACTGTTGCTTCTTGACCTGCATACAGTTTTCTCAGGAGGTGGGTAAGGTTGTCTGGTATTCCTGTCTCTTTAAGAGTTTTCCACAGTTTGTTGTGATCCACAGTCAAAGGTTTTTGAGTAGTCAATAAAACAGAAGTAGATGTTTTTTTGGAATTCCCTTGTTTTTTCTATGATCCAATGGATGCTGGCAATTTGATCTCTGGTTCCTCTGCCTTTTTTTTTTTTTCCTCTGCCTTTTTTAAAATCCAGCTTATACATCTGGAAGCTCTTGGTTCACCTACTACTGAAGCATAGCTTTAAGGATTTTGAGCATTACCTTGTGAGCATGTAAAAGTTGCTTTTAAATGTAATAAAATGCTTTTCCATACTAAATATAACAATAAAAGTGGCATTATACTATGTTTTATAAATGTATAATTAAACATTTACCCATATTTTAGGGTCAATAAATATTATTTTGGAGGCTTCCCAGATGATACAGTGATAAAGAATCCCCCTGCCAATACAGGAAGCACAAGAGATGCAGGTTCAAACCCCGGGTTGGGAAGATCCCAAGGGCAGAAAATGACAACCCCTTGAGCATTCTGGCCTGGAAAATCCTGTGGACAGAGGAGCCTGGCGGGCTACAGTCCATGGGGTCACAAAGAGTTGGACACAAGTGAGCACACACATACACACAAGTATTTTTTAGCTATCAAATATTTCCAAAAATTTCAAAACCGTTTATAGATTTGGCACAATGCCTGTAGTGCCTAATGAATAAACATGGTCCTGAATCCCACCTCTAAAAACAAGCTTGCACCTCTGCCCTTGATCCTGAAATGTTCTCCCACCTCTTTTAAAAAAGTATTGCATCATTTAATCATCTTATTCTCTTGGATCATCCCTCTCTCCTCTACAATGGCTCCCTTTCCTTCAGCCTGTAAACATATTCAAGACTCTAAAAACTTCAAAACAACAATAAACTCTCGCCTACCCTTGCTACCACCCCCTGTCCTTTCCCAGTCCACCAAACTTCTGGAAACAAGTCTATCCTACCTATTGTCTCAAATCCCTCACCCTTCCCATTTACAGGCAAACCTGGCATCCTGCCACAGCGCTCCACTGACACTTCTCACCTAATGCCACTAACAATCCCTTTTGCAGCTCTTATCTCATTTGACCTCTTGGAGGCAGCTGATAGCACTGAACACTCCCTCCATCTTGAAACTCACTCCTCCCCCAGTTTCTGCATCCCCACATTTTCCTCGTCCTTCTAAATCTCTTACTCTCAGCCTAGGAAGACAAATATCTTTATTCACTGTAAAACTCTCTCTCTGGAGACAAGATTTAAGTTTCTACCATGGGTCTAACTCCCCACTCAAAAAATTTTTATTTGGCAGCAATAGTAAGCTCCAACAGACAGCAAGCAACACAATAAAGAAGAACTAAAACTCCAACAATTACATGTGCTCCCTGAAGTGTAGAAAGGAACTATTCTGATTAGTTGGAAATGTTTACTAAGGACAGAGAAGTGATCCAAGAGAAATGACTGGAGACACAGAGTTATGAAAATAATAATAATAATAATAAAAAGGGAGCAATCAAGCTCAGTAGTAGTGTAAGGTAAAAGAGTGGAGAACAGGGACAACAGATAAAATACACTGTACTTGAAGAGGCAGACATAGGGGAGGAAAAGCCAAACACCTACTGGAGTATCTGCGCTCCCCCTCTGAACAAGGGCAAGCGGCTACTAACTACGCACAGACCAGGTATGGTAGGTTATTGTCGGCACTCCGAATATATGTGCTCCTATGCAAAATACGTGCTCGTATTCTTCTCACACACGATGTCTGGTTGGACTTCCCAAGCTCCTCTGCAGTTAGTGGTGGTCTTATGTTAAGTCCTCACCCATGAAATGTGAGCACAAGTGATGTTTGCAACTTCTGCCTTATTTGCTTAAAAGTTATTTGCCCTGGACTCATTCCTTCCCCTTTTCCTTTTTGTGACAGGAAATGGCTACAACGGAGGCATCCTCAGAAACCACGGATTTCAAATGGCATGGCTACCCTGCTAGCCTGAAATCCTGCGATGGCTTCCTAGAGCAGATTTCTGCCTTCTGCATCCTGGACCTAGGTTAAGGGAGAGAGAAATAAAGTTCTCTCCTGTATAAGCCATTGCACTGGAGGGGGCAGTTGCTCAACCATCACCCTGAGATCAGTGGCACAAAATCACCTAAAGTACAGAACCTCAATACACTCACCAGCTTACTGACCTAGTAGGAAACATTAGTCTGGAGAGAGAGGAGTTTTGAGCAACAGGGGATGTTCTTGTCATTAATCAATGACAGCTACCAGTCAGATTTAACCAACACTGATTAAGTGGCACCTAAACCACTAAATTTGGAATCAGAAGAACTAGAATTAAATCTTAGCTCCACCTACTGCTATCTACATGAACGCTGGAAATTTTACTTAAGCTCTCTGGGTCCCTGTTTCCTAACATACACCCTCACGAGTAAATGTCATAACACATCTACAGTACAAACATCTAAAATAATGACACCATGTCATCAATAAAACGTTATGTTCTATTATATATCAGGGAATATGGGGAATATATCATATATTCCATTGACATTTCTGTTAAAATACTAAGTTCTAATCCTTAAATCCTTATGAACTGAGTAAGAAAGCAGGCCTTGAGAAATCAGACCTAAAAGCAAAGTAGCTGACAACACAGGCTCTAGAGTTAGATAAATTTCATTCAAGCTTCACCTCCATATTTACTAGCTGGATGACCTTGGGCAAGTTACATAACCTAAATTTCAGTTTCCTCATGGAAAAGTGAGGGTCAAGCTGGTACCTACCTCACAAATATAAGGACTGATTCTAGTCCTCCTGGATATGAGAATGACTCCAGCTGGCATACCAAGAACATCTGTTTGAATATATTTCCCACTTAAGACAGTATTTGGGGGGCTGGGCTTACTTAGAAGCTGGAATATTATCTCTGTATTTAAAAAGAGAGAAACATAGGCAAAGCACCCTCCGACATAAACCACAGCAGGATCCTCTATGACCCACCTCCCAGAATATGGGAGATAAAAGCAAAAATAAACAAATGGGCCCTAATTAAAATTAAAAGCTTCTGCACAACAAAGGAAACTGTAAGCAGGTGAAAAGACAGCCGTCAGAACAGGAGAAAATAATAGCAAATGAAGCAACTGACAAGGAATTAATCTCAAAAATATACAAGCAACTCCTGCAGCTCAATTCCAGAAAAATAAGCAACCCGATCAAGAAAGGGGCCAAAGAACTAAACAGACATTTCTCCAAAGAAGACATACAGATGGCTAACAAACACATGAAAAGATGCTCAACATCACTCATTATCAGAGAAATGCAAGTCAAAACCACAATGAGGTACCATCTCACGCCAGTCAGAATGGCTGCTGTCAAAAAGTCTACAAGCAATAAATGCTGGAGAGGGTGTGGAGAAAAGGGAACCCTCTTACACTGTTGGTGGGAATGCAAATTAGTACGGCCACTATGGAGAACAGTGTGGAGATTCCTTAAAGAACTGGAAATAGAATTGCCATATGACCCAGCAATCCCACTGCTGGGCATACACACCGAGGAAATTAGAATTGAAAGAGACACGTGTACCCCAGTGTTCATGGCAGCACTGTTTACAATAGCCAGGACATGGAAGCAACCTAGAAGTCCATCAGTAGATGAATGGATAAGAAAGCTGTGGTACATATACACAATGGAGTATTACTCAGCCATTAAAAAGAATACATTTGAATCAGTTCTAATGAGGTGGATGAAACTGGAGCCTATTATACAGAGTGAAGTAAGCCAGAAAGAAAAACACCAATACATATATATGGATATATATGGAATTTAGAAAGATGGTAACGATGACCCTGTATGCGAGACAGCAAAAGAGACACAGATGTATAGAGCAGTCTTTTGGACTCTGTGGGAGAGGGCGAGGGTGGGATGATTTTGGAGAATGGCATTGAAACATGTATATTACCATATGTGAAGTGAATGGCCAGTCCAGGTTCGATGCATGAGACAGGGTGCTCGGGGCTGGTGCACTGGGATAACCCTGAGAGATGGGATAAGGAGGGAGGTGGGAGGGGGGTTCAGGATGGGGAACACATGTTACACCTGTGGCAGATTCATGTCAATGTATGGCAAAACCAATACAATATCGTAAAGTAAAAAAATTAATTAATTAATTTAAAAAAATGTACGAGAGAGAATCTCTGCTGAGGGTTTAGAGTTTAAATGAAATAGCGTTTCCCATTTTGTGTCATCTAATACAAAATGAAATCTGGGAAGTGAGGTTATCCAAACATTAGTGTACTTGGAAACAGAAGATGAAAATTACATTGAAAAGTACACTGTTTTCAAGGGGGTCGTCTCAGGTTTTGTTGCCTAAAACCTTATGCAAATACCAACATAAATGGAAGCAGAGATGTCAGCGATAATTTTGTCATTTAAAAAATATAAAGTCTTTTCCGGTATCCCTTCTTTAAAGATAACAACCAAAGCGGTTTTTATTACTTGGCTTAGTTTAAGACCTTTCCAGTTAGGGAACTCAGAGTTAGGTCCTTCAACAACAATTATTTTCTCTTAAACTACTAAGAAATATGATAAGAAAAGTTCACAATGTAAGATAAATCAATCACTTCTTTTCCTTATAAGCTTGTTTCTTCTTTAGAAACATGAAATCAAAACCAAATATTTACTGGAAGAATAAAGGTCCAAACAGCCACTACCTATGTTCAGACAGGGCAACAAAGATTAGCAAGACTCCAAAGATCATCTGTAGGCATAACCTTGAAAAGAAAAGAGGCAGGGCCATGCTTCCTGAAGACCTAACTTATTTTCTTCCACCACCACATGGTAGAGTATGCACCATTCCCTACCATGCCAATTCTCGAAGGCAAGGCAAAAGACCGACGGGACGTGTAAGACTTTGTAAGTTAATCATGTGCTTAAATATCAGGTTTGGTGGTCTACAGACTATCAAGAAAGACAATTTTAGGTCTCATTAAATACCTTACTGTAAGATAACTGACATATATTAATTAATTCATCCTCTCAACCCAGTCTGAGGTAGCTTTTATCAACTCCTCGTGTTGGGGAAATTTGATCAAGGAGAGTAATAATGGTATTTTCTATTTACAAAATATCTTTCTTATAAAGAGTTCTACATGTTTATCGTCTCAATCTTCTAACATTCCAGTGAGGTAGGTGGTAATATTACCTTTTCCTTTCTCACAGGTACAACGCTAGGGTTCAAGGGGCTTAATGACTTGCTCACTTGGTAGCCTGTACTTCAGCCACTAACCAGAACACACTGCATGGGATTAACACTAGACCGTGGGCTCCAGTCTGAACTGCACATGATTCAAAAGTGTCAAGCTTCTGGTTTTCTCTACAGTCATCTTTCAATGTGTCACATTCCAAGAAAGACTGGGGTCATGCTTGCTGTTTAAGCTCATGTGCTTACTGTTCATAAAGCTCATTATCATTTCTCTAAATTGGACTATTCAAGTTTTGTCAAAATGCCTGAAAGCTAAATTATTTTTTTGTTTACTGTCTGTGCACTAGCATTATAAATGATGTCATCAGGAATCTGCAAAACTCTTAGACAAAGCTGCAGGGCCAATAAAAGCAACTCACTTGGGGAAGAGTGTGTTTCTTCTTCTCCCCCTCTACTCCCATCCTCCCCCGTCCCCCCACCTTTTCTTTTTTTGAAGTAGGCATCACACAAAAAGATGACTCATTAAGCCCAGAAGAGTTGACTATGCCATGTAAGGGCTCCTTATGCAGCCCTCCACAAAGAGACCTGAGTGGCAGCATAAGGCCTCCTCTTCTGTGCATTTCCCTCCAGGCAGAATGTGCATTTGTGTGGCTACATACACAATTATAGTCTCCCCTGAAAAGCAATTCCTTCCATATGACAGGCTCAACAGTGGCCTGAGTGCTAGCCTCATGTTGCCTGTGCAGCTAACATGCTGAAATACCAGATGCGTTTAATCTCTCCTTTCTGAAAACCACTGTGATGGGACAGGAGAAGCGAAGCTGGAAAGAACTCCACACAGAGAGAAAGGGGGCAGCCCGGGCGCCCAAACTCATTCTCATGGGCTGAGCTTCTTTGTGCATTGCCTACTTACGTGTCAGTTTCCAGGACTTTAGGGCATGAGAACCATGGAGCCGAGTGGTTCTGGCAGCCTCTCCATTTGACAAGCAAAGCCAGAGACATGCGGCCTTCTGGTACATTTCACATTCAAAAGTGTTATTGTTTTAAGCATGCCTATTTTAAAATATATAATTTTCCCATTTAGGGCACATGTTGTATGTAAGTTGGCCACAGGAGGAGTTCTGCCACATGATTAAAAAAAATAAATAAATAAAGGCAATGGCTCTTATACAGCCCTTTCCCTGCCAGATACCTCTGTTTACTGGGGGCCGGGGGGGGGGGTGGGGGTGCTATTCCAGGTGAGAGAAGTCTGAATTTCACAAACACCTGATGTGAAGGCCAGGGCACAAACAGATTTCTGTCTGAGATTACAGAAACTGAAGCCTGTGTTTTATCACAATTACCTGTAATCTCAGGGCCAGATAATAGTATTAACAAGACCTTGGGCTACACAATAGGACAGCTGGAAAAAGGCTCTTACTCTCTCCAAAGAACAGTGCTTTCAAAAAAGCTAATTCAATGAAGAAAAAGAAAGGGCTCAGAAAGTGCCTTCTCAAACAATATTTACTTTTACTGGGTTCCTGCTAATCAAACACAACTTAGTCAAAAGCTTTTATGAAAAATACATTGGATGATTTCAGCTGTAATTACTTTGTTTAAAGAGAAGTGCTTAAGAGAAAACATAGCTAATGGGATCAGTAATTTGGTAAGTTCAGATGTGTTTGGGAAAACCCCTCCTCTCTTTGATAAATCATTAAAATTCTGCTCAGATAAATGTGTTTTGACTTGAAATTCCAATCATAGGATGAGCTATTTCCTAAGGCCCGTAGGGAAGCACCCAGCAATTGGCTGACAAGGGTAATTCCAGGCTTAATCAAAGCATGTTACTCTGCCCAACTGAAAACGGGATCTCCAGGAGATGCCTCAAAATGGTATAAAATTTCCTTCCTTCATAAGAAACCATTTGAAAACAGGAACTAAATCTTACTGCTGTGTAATCAAAACAGAGAAAACATGGTGTCAACCAAGAAATTATATTTACTCATTTAGTAAACATAGTATATATGCAAGTAATGGTGATCCCCAACATTTGGACAGCATTCAGAGCAAAGATTTTAATCAGTTCTCCTTTGGTTGTCAATGGAAGAAGGGAAAAAAACCCTAGTGTCTCTCACATAGCAGGAATTCAATAACTATTTTCTGAGCTGGATTCCTTTCTTTCATTTGAAAAAAAAATTATTTTGCTACTTAAAGCAGTGTGCGTGTGTGCTAAGTCGCTTGAGTCGTGACCGACTCTTTGCAACCCCACGGACTGCAGCCCGCCAAGCTCCTCTGTCCATGGGATTCTCCAGACAAGAACACTGAAGTGGGTTGCCATGCCCTCCTCCCGGCAATCTTCCTGACCCAGGGACTGAACCCAAGCCTCTTACATCTTCTGCATTGGCAGGCAGGGTCTTACCACTAGCACCATCTGGAAAGCCCACATAAAGCACGCTGTTCATTTAACAACTGTGCACTTAACTTGGGCCAAGCACTGTGCTAGATTTTGGAGATACTGAGAGAATGAGCCTGCCCTTATGCTTACATTCTAGTAAGAAACAGACAGTAACAAGATACACGAATAGATTAATAAGATAATTGTGATAAGCGCTAAGAAGCATATAAACTGGAAGATGAACCAGAGATAACTTGATCATCTATCTCTTCTGAAGTCTTTTTTATTACTTTTTAAAACTTTGATTACCTAGTCAGCTTCCTAAATTCACTCATTTAGCAAATGTGGTATTTATAACAAAAAATAGTGATCTCCAACTTTTAGATAGCATTTGGAGGGAAGACTTTAAGATTACCTGAATATATAAATGATAGGCAAAGTAAAAAATTTACAGAACTATTTTTAATCCGTAGAATAATACTGACATCACCTGTAGTCAGTTACCCAGGAGAAACAGAGGTGGGTAATGGTCAACAAACAGCATGCCTTAGAACTCACTTGCTCTCCTCCGACAGCCTCCGTTCCCCATCCCTAACCCCCTCCAACAGAAACATTGATTACATTTATTAAGTAGCTTATGGAATCCTTAGAAAGATGACTGAAGCAGAGTCTAGGCTGAACTTCCAGGAACAACTCCCAGAGGCACACCCCAGAACTGGGCTGCCTAGGGAGCTGCTGCCCCTGTGATGGCGATTTCTTTTTTTGCTTTTGGATGAATCCTGATAGGCAAACTTACTTTTGTTTGAATATGATTAGTGAACCTTCCAAATCCAACCCTATGCTAGTGCCAATCCAACCCATTGCTGTTTACAATATGTCAACAGAAATGCTCATGGGACTTTAGAGTGCTCGGGTTGTTGCAGAAAGGAAAATAAATAAATATTATAGATGTTAAATGCTGACTTCCTAAGTCTCTGGATACTATTCATAGGTTTACAATATATGAAGCTGGTCACTTAAAAACAGTAAGGCACATGTCCACAAAATCATCTCTTTCTTCTTCCCCCTTTCCCCTTCCTTTCTTCTCTTCCTAATTCTTCCTTCCTTCCATTCTTTCTTTCTTGTTCCCTGAATAGCTTCTCTATATAAAGCAAAGCATGAATATAACGTGCCACTCCCTGCAGGAAACTTACGCCATACATGGGAGATGGGATCTAAGTGCTATAACAGACTGAGTGAACTGTATGTAGGCAGGTGTCTCCGCTCTTTTCCCAGTTTCAGTTCAGTTCAGTCGCTCAGTCGTGTCCAAGTCTTTGAGACCCCGTGGACTGCAGCATGCCAGGCTTACCTGTCCTTCACCAACTCCCAGAGCTTGCTCAAACTCATGTCCATTGAGTCAGTGATGGCATTCAACCATCCCCTTCTCCTCCTGCCCTCAATTTTTCCCAGTCGGCACTTATTACACAGTTACTTTGTGTTACAGTCACTTATGAATATTACGTTCATGATTATGTGAACATATGCATTACTGTTTCTAAGTGACCAGCTTTATTATTATAAACCTAGTTTCCAAAGATTTAGAGAATCAGTGTAACACCTATAGTATTTATTCCTTTTCTTTCTGCAACAACCTGAGCTCTCTAAAATCCTATGAGTATTTCTTCTGACTTACTATAAATGGCAATGTTTCCTAGCATGAGGCTGGGTTTGGGAGATTGGAAAGACTGATGTTGAAGCTGAAACTCCAATACTTTGGCCACTTCATGTGAAGAGCTGACTCATTTGAAAACACCCTGATGCTGGGAAAGACTGAGGGCAGGAGGAGAAGGAGACGACAGAGGATGAGATGGTTGGATGGCATCACTGACTCGATGGACATAGGTTTGGGTGGACTCTGGGAGTTGGTGATGGACAGGGAGGCCTGGTGTGCTGTGGTTCATGGGGTCGCAAAGAGTCAGACACGACTGAGCGACTGGACTGAACTGAACTGAACTGATTATATTCCAACAAAATTACGTTTGCTTATCAAGACTCATCCAAAAGCAAAAAGAGAAATTATGTCTGGCAATAAAACAAGTTGATATCAGCAAATGCAAAAAAAAAAAAAAAACAAACCCCAAACCAAGATTAGTAACACTTAAGAATCTTCAACATAGAAGCAGTCATATGTCAGAACCTCTGCCAAGGCTTGAAGAAATTTTAACCTCATGACTGAAAGGGACTATATCAGTGACTGTTGGAGGCTGTTTTAGTCCAGGGACTCTGAGAAGCAGACAAGAAGACAGGATCAGACATGCAAGAGATTTAGGGGATGAAAAGCCCATGAGGGAATATGCGGAGGGAGCTGGAAGAGACTCCGAGAGGTGACAGATGCACTGCAGGGCTGACCCGCGTAGAGAAGAGAATGGGAGTATTAGACTGCGGTGCGGTGGGAGTCCTCAAGCCTAAGTCACCATTAGAGGAGTCACACTTCTCATAAAAGTGGGTCTGCCTGCCTCACCCAGTCATCTGCTGGGAGCAGCCTGCAGGAAGTATGACCTCAGTGTGAACAAGGTGTTGGATTGAGAGCTGGAGTTAATGATCTTCCCCTCCCACACTAGGAGATCTGAGAGGCAGTTTCATGGGTACCACAGATGTATTGTGTGTGCTAGATTGCTTCAGTCGTGTCGGGCTCCGTGACCCATTGCCACAGATGTATTACATGTTTTTATTAAAAAACAGGAATAATAATAGCAGCTTATATCTACTGAGCACCTACCTAGATGCTCTAGAGGAAAAGATATCTTACTCATCTTTGTATATCCTCTTTTCATAATGTATCAGCCAGGTGTTGCTCTAAAAGCTTATACGCATGAGGTATTATTATCTATATTTTGCAGATTAGGCATCTGAGGCACAGAGAGGTTGAGTAACTTCCTCAAGGTCACACAGCTGCACAAAGTACATAGATTACGGTCACGCAAGCTCCCCTAAACGGTCTATTTTTAGTCGTAATCTTCCTTACTGCTTGCCTTTGAGAGATGAGCCCAGTGGAAGAAGGAACTGGAATTTTACTATTCTTTGATCCATCCTGGTTCCTAGGACGCCCCCTCCTGGCAGAAATGTTAAATTAAGCCCTTGGAGTCATCTGAACTGACTCCAGAATCCATGCAACCATGGAGCCTCCTTTTTGGAGTTGTTCAAGGTATTTGTAGCATAGAGTTTAACAATGCAGACTCTGAAATTAGACTGCTGGATTAGAATCCTGCCTCCAGGACTCACTATTTATTTAATGCCTTGGTGCTGCAGTTTCCTCATCTATGAAATAGAGATAAAAACTGAAACTATCTTCATGTGCATTAATATGTAAAGTATATAGAATGTCACCTGGTACATACTAAGTACTTAATAAGTCAGTTATTGTTGTAGCTGCTCACACTTGGGGGACCCTAAGGTCAGATTATTCATGTTGCATGGGTGGCTCAGGTGGTAAAGAGTTTGCCCACAATGCAGGAGACCGGGGTTCAATCCCTGGGTGGGGAAGATCCCCTGGAGAAAGAAATGGAAACCCATTCCAGTATTCTTGCCTGGAGAATCCCATGGACAGAGGCGCCTAGTGGGCTACAGTCCATGGGGTTGCAAAGAGTTGGACACAACTGAGCAACTAACACTTTCACTTTTATGTAACACACAGGTATGTATAAGGTGTCTGTATTGTGAAAGGCAGGTATACAAGGATGAGTAAGATACAATTTCTGTTCTCAGGACACTTGTTTGCAACTAATGAACTGTTTAAGAGCTCCAGTCTTAAAAGGGAAGCAAGGATCACACCCTTTACAGGCAGCAGCTATTTTGGTTTGTTTATTTTTATCTCTGGGTTTGAACTGTGGTGTTGGAGAAGACTCTTGAGAGTCCCTTGGACTGCAAGGAGATCCAACCAGTCCATCCTAAAGGAGATCAGTCCTGGGTGTTCATTGGAAGGACTGATGTTGACGCTGAAACTCCAATACTTTGGCCACCTCATGCGAAGAGCTGACTCATTTGAAAAGATGCTGATGCTGGGAAAGACTGAAGGCAGGAGAAGGAGATGACAGAGGATGAGACAGTTGGATGGCATCACCGACTCACTGGACATGACTTTGGGTAAACTCTGGGAGTTGGTGATGGACAGGGAGGCCTGGCGTACTACAGTCCACGGGGTCGCAAAGAGTCATGGTTGAGCAACTGAACTGAACTGAACTGAAGAGAGGGGAAAACAGGCATGGAATTCCATAAACCTGGATCTGAATCTGCATCACCACCTGTGTGCATCACCACCTATGTGACTTTGTACAAATCAATTAGCCTTTCTAAGATTCAGTTTTCTTATTTGTAAAATGAGATTTTAATAACTACTAAATAGGACTAATAATTATTGTTGTTCAGTTGCTAAGCTGTGTTCAACTTTTTGTGACCCCACGGACTACAACACACCAGGCTTCCCTGTCCTTCACAATCTCCTTGAGTTTGTTCAAACTCATGTCCATTAAGTTGGTGATGCCATCCAACCATCTCATCCTCTGTCACCCACTTCTCCTCCTGCCCTCAATCTTTCTCAGCTTCAGGGTCTTTCCCAATGAGTTGGCTTTTTGCATTCATTATCAGTCCTTCCAATGAATATTCAGAGTTGATTTCCTTTAGGATTGACTGGTTTGATCTCCTTGCTGTCCAAGGGACTCTCGAGAGTCTTCTCCAGCACCACAATTTGAAAGAATCAGTTCTTCAGCGCTCAGCCTTCTTTATAGTCCAACTCTCACATCTATCTATACATGACTACTGGAAAAATAATAGCTTTGACTACACGGACCTTTGTCAGCAAAGTGATGTCTCTGTTTTTTAATATGCTATCTAGATTTGTCATAGCTTTTCTTCCAAGAAGCAATGGTCTTTTAATTTCATGACTGCAGTTACCATCTGCAGTGATTTTGGAGCCCAAGGATATAAAATCTGCCACTGTTTCCACTTTTTCCCCATCAATTTGCCATAAAGTGATGGGACCAGATGCTACATTCTTAGCTTTTTGAATGCTGGGTTTTAAGCCAGATTCTCACTCTCCTCTTTCACCCTCATCAAGAGGCTCTTTGTTCCTCTTTACTTTCTGCCCTTGAGCAGGGCATGGCAACCCGCTCCAGGATTCTTGCCTGGAGAATCTCCATGGACAGAAGAGCCTGGTTGCAAAGGGTAACACAATTGAGCAACTAAGCACACACACACACACACACACACACACACACACACACACACACCTGCATGTCTGGGGTTATTGTTACTTCTCCCAGCAATCTTGATTCCAGCTTGTGATTCATCCAGCCTGGCATTTTGCACGATGTACTCTGCATATAAGTTAAATAAGCAGTGTAACAATATACAACCTTGAAGTCCTCCTTTCCCATTTTTGAACTGGTCTGTTGTTCCATGTCCGTTTCTAACTGTTGTTTCTTAAATCTGCATACAGATTTCTCAGAAGGCGGGTAAGGTGGTCTGGTATTCCTATCTCTTTAAGAATGTCCCACAGTTTGTTGTGATCCACACAAAGGCTTTGGAGTAGTCAATGAAGCAAAAGTAGATGTTTAGCTGGAATTCCCTTGCTTTTTTTCTATGATCCAGCAGATGTTGACAATTTGACCTCTGGTTCCTCTGCCTTTTCTAAATCCAGTTTGTACATCTGGAAATTCTTGGTTCATGGACTGTTGAAGCCTAGCTTAAAGGATTTTGAGCATGACCTTGCTAGCACGTGAAATGAGCACATTCTTTGGCGTTGCCCTTCTTTGGGATTGGAATGAAAACTGACCTTTTCCAGTCCTGTGGCCACTGCTGGAGTTTTCCAAATTTGCTGGCATGTTGAGTGCAGCACTTTCACAGCATCATCTTTTAGGATTTAAAATAACTCAGCTAGAATTCCATCACCTCCACTAGCTTTGTTTGTAGTAATGCTTCCTAAGGTCCACTGACTTCACACTCCAGAATGTCCGGCTCTAGATGAGTGACCACACCATGGTGGTTATCTGGGTCATTAAGGCCTTTTTTGCATAGTTCTGTGTATTTTTGACATCTCTTCTTAATCTCTTCAGTTTCTGTTAGGTCCTTGCCATTTCCTCCTCCTTTATTGTTCCTATCTTTGCTTGAAATGTTCCCTTGGTATCTCCAATTTTCTTGAAGAGATTTCTAGTCTTTCCCATTTTATCGTTTTCCTCTATTTCTTCGCACTGTTCACTTAAGAAGGTTTTCTTATCCCTCCTTGCTCTTCTCTGGAACTCTGCATTCAGTTGGGTATATCCTTCCCTTTCTCCTTTACCTAATAATACCTTGTATGACGGTTGTGAAGATGAAACGAGTTAAGGCACAGTGTTAAGCATAAATGAAGTGTTCAAAAACTATAGCTTCAAAATAACTGTGGGGGTTGGGGGTGGGAGAGAGGGTCAAGAAGGGGGGATGTATACTTACAGCTGATTCACGCAGTTGTACGCAAAAACCAACGAGACATTGTAAAGCAATTATCTTCCAATCAAAAAAACAAAAAAACTATCCAGGGACTTCCCTGACAGTCCAGTGGTTCAGACTTCACCTTCCAATGTGGGGGGTGTGGGTTCAATCCCTAGTTGGGGAGCCAAGATCCCACAGGTCTCATAGCCAAAAAACCAACACATAAAACAGAAGCAATATTGTAACAAACTCAAAAAAGAAAAAAAAAAGATCCACACTAAGAAAAAAAAACTATCCAATTTATTATGATTCCTCTGTAAGTACAGCCTGCAAAGGAGAAAGACCACCCCTGATTCCCTGGAGTTACCTATCATGCCGGTCCACTACCAACCTAGTGAGAACAAACACTTTCCACAGAAACAGAAGTGGTAAATAGGAGCATGAGTGAGAGCAAGCACCTCCCCAGTCTAGGTGGGGGAAGATGATAAACTTCACACCCTCTTGCTTATACTCACGTCAGCAAGTAGGGAGTGTGTTTTGCAAACCTGGGACCAGAACAGGCCGCCCTTCGGCTCTACAGAACTCTCCACACCCAACCAGATACACAGACACACCTCAGCCTCTGGCAGAAGCTTCCAATAAGTAGCTTTCATGAAGCTGGAACTCTTTCAAGGGCTCTATATTTATTTCATCTCTTTTCCAGATTCTCCTCTCTCTATTTATGCCTGGGCATTAACACAGTTTCTGTCACTCCATTCTGATGACTGCAGGCATGAACATCACAGAGCTGATTCTGTAATGATGATCTTAAGATACTAAAGCCATTCCAGGCCATGATTACAGGTTCCAAATCCACCAAGTCAGCAGGGAACGGATCAGTTTACCCAACATGATGAAAGATTCTTTTCTTCACTAGTAGTGAAAAAGGCAAATAGAAGTCCTGGCTAACAGGTAGAAAGGAAAACCTATAGATATTCACTGAATAGGTATCCCTGTAATTTGTACATAATACTAAAAAGAGGTCTCCATTTACACTTACTAAGGGATATTGAACTTTCACTTTTCCCATGCACTGAATACCTAGAGCTTTCCCGTCTCCCCAATTTTCTTTTTCTGTATGCATTTTCTTGTCTAGTTCTACACACGTGACTTTATAATTTAAAAAAAAAAAAGAAGAAGAAAAGGAGAAGAGCCAAATCAAGTCAAACAAAACCTCCACAAGTATTTAAATTTTCAAACCAGAAAATATTTCATTAAATTAATCTATAAGGGACGATTTTCAGTGGTTGTTAAATGGAGGGTGAATGCTTCAAACAGCAACAGCATGCCTCTAAAAGAGACCAAACTGAAATGGGCAGGGTTGCTCTCAACTAAAGACAAATGCATTTCAGCAGAGTTGTATGGTTTGAGCAACCACGAGGAAGGCAGTGAGTAGTATGACCCTGCTTAGGGCAATATGAATGTCTAGGCAGTGACTGGGACATGGAGTTAAGACACTTAAATATGCAACAGAACCTGAAAGAGCTTCAATAATCCAGGGTTCAATAATTAGGTAAGTGGTTGGATGCTGAAGTTTTTTTGGCCAATCTGAAACTTTGATTCTGTTTATAAATTCATTATCAATAATGCCATTGGCTTAGTCTCCCTGAAAAAAAAAGCCACTTATGCAGGGACCATCAACTTCTACTCACCAAAGAACCAGTAATATTAAATATGTCAAGCCTTTGAGGCATATAATTTAAATATGTCAAGACTTTGAGACAAATATCCAAGGAACTGAACAAAGGACTAGGCTTTTCAAATATTTCATAGACTCTTTAGTACCGAGTAAGTAAGAGAAAAAACATAAAATTCTTAGCAAGAGTCTAGGCATTGCTAGACATTATTATTCATTGGATGCAAAATTATCTGTGACTTAATTATGCTCTTTAGGTATATATGAGTGAGTGAAATCGCTCAGTTGAGTCCAACTCTTTGAGATCCCATGGCCATAGCCCGCCAGGCTCCTCTGTCCGTGGAATTTTCTGGGCAAGAATACTGGAGTGGGTTACCATTTCCTTCTCCAATTAGGAGAAGTAGGTATATATACTCCTTTCAAAAGCCACATATACCCCTTAACCTTGGTGAAAAGAGTCCTAACTTCATAAGAGAAACGCATATCAAATCTACCCTGGGACTATCTGTCACTAACCAGTTGAAAATATCCGATGGTTTGAGTTTGATATATTTTGTTGGAAAGACCATAGGGAAACAGGGATTCTCCTACATTGTTAACAGCAGTGTAAAACAGTCCAACCCCTGTGAAACATGACTTAGCAATGTCTACCAATATTTAAAATGCATATATCTCTGACCCACCAATTTTACTTTTTGGTTTTATCTTTGCAGATATACTAGTAATGGCACAAAATTACAGGTTATTCAGTGGGGCATTTTCAGTAATGGCCTTCTCTGGTTAGACAGAGTGGTTCAGACAGTAAAGAATCTGCCTGCAGTGCGGAAGACCTGGGTTTGATCCATGGGTTGGGAAGATCTCCTGGCTACCCACTACAGTATTCTTGCCTGGAGAATTCCATGGACAGAGGAGCCTGGCTGGCTACAGTCCACAGGGTCGTGACTGGACATGACTGAGCGACCAATACACACATTTTCAGTAATAGCAAAAGGCTAAAAACAACATGTGTACCAACCAAGAACTGGTCAAATAAATTATTTCAATACTATGTGGCCAAAAATTTTTTTAGAAGAATGAGAAAGCTCTCACTGATATAGAAATCACTATGAGATATATAGAAAGAAAAAAATACATTACCTCTTATATACATAATAAACTAAACTCTGGAAGGACACCAGGAAACCAGTTAACAGTGGTTACTAGTAGTGGGCTGAGGACAGATGAAAACTGGCAGATGAGGGGGAAAGGGCTGGAAGAGACTTTTTCTTATAAACTTCTTTATATTTTTTAATCTAGTTTCCATATGACAAATTCAGAAATTTAAACTGGAATTGTTTTTCATTTAAAAAAATGTGTATAGTATCGATATATCCATACAATTGAATATTACTCAGTGATAAAAAGAAATGAGCTATCAAGCCTGGAAAAGATGTGGAGGGACCTAAAATGCATTATTGCTTAGTGAAAAAAGCCAGTCTGAAAAGGATATACACTCTGTGACTCCACTGCATGATATTCTGAATAAGTAAGACTTTAGAGAGAGTAAAAAGGTCAATGGTTGTCAATGGTTGGGGGACAGGGGAAAGGATGAATAGACAGGGGGTGGAACTACTCTGCACAGTACTATAATGGTGGATACCTGACACTATGCATTTGTCAAAACCCATAAAACTGTACTGACACAGACTGACCCTAAGGCAAACTGTGGATCTTAGTTAATAATAACGTATCAATATTGGTCCATCAACTGTAACAAGTGTACTATACTAAGAGATGTCAGATGTTAATAACAGGAAACTGGGAGTACATGGGAACACTATAATATTTGCTTAATTTCCTGTAAACTTAAAATTTCTTTAAAAGTAAAGTCTATTAATGTTTTAAAGGGCTTCCTTGGTGGCTCAGTGGTAAACAATCCACCTGCCAATGGAGGAGACGTGGGTTCGATCTCTGGGTCTGGAAGATCCCCGGACAAGGAAATGGCAACCCACTCCAGTATTCTTGCCTGGGAAACCCCCATGGACAGAGGAGCCTGGCCAGCTACAGTCCATGGGGTTGCAAGAGAGTTGGACATGACTTAGCGATTAAACAACGTTTTAAAACACGTGTCCTTACACGTATGCATATACCTACACACACCCTTTTTTCATCCACCCTGAAGGTGCTAAGTGTGCATTACGTATTACAGCCGCAGCCCTACTGATCAAGAACTCAAGCTCAGGAGTGGGCAAATTAGGTTCTGATCCAGGCCATACCATTTCCTAGCGGTGTGGCTTTGTGTAAGTTATCTCTTCAGCCTCAGTTTCTCCGTCTGCAAAATGGAAGGAAAAGTTTCCTCCTAGGGCTGTTACGAAGATTCAATAAAGAATGCATGTAAAATGCTTAGCATAGCGCCTAATGTAAAAGAAACACTCGAAAGTGTAGTTGCCGCCGCCGTGACGGTTCTATGACGGCTCACGGAATGACTGATGTGGCGCTTCAAGGTTCTAAGGTTACTCCACTAGCAGCATATCATAACATCCCCAAAGCCCCCCACCCCCGCCAATTCTCAACTCCAACCTAGCCCACTGTGAGCACAGTCCACACTGCCTGAGCTCCAGCGGGTACACTTCAGCATTCTTTATTCCCCAGATGTTGTTTTCCTCTTCGCTGGGCCTTACACCTTCAGGCCCCTGGATCAGCGCCCCCTCCTCGCCCCTCCCTAGCCCACCCAACCCATTCACACTCAGATCCCGCCCCATCCTCCTCCCCAGACCCTGGCCTAATGCGTTGGCATTTCTTTCCTTCCCCAAAGCTGAAGGAAGCGCCTACCCAGATACTCGTAGTCCGGTAGGGCTAGGCGCTCCGGACTCAGCATCCTTTGATCAGGGTGGCTTCAGAGCTCCAGCTCCTCGGCTTCCGGAACCCAGGTCTCCCGGCTCTCTCGGTTGCCATGGCACCCACGCGGCGGGAGAGGCAGGAGGCGGAGGAGGTGTCACGCAAACAGTTTCCGTATCGAAACTCCAAGCTGGCCGTACCAGTTCCGGGAGCAGTTGCCTCGCGGCGGTCTTAGTTTCTTTGGACTCCCGTTCTTGAGGCGATGGTTTTAGAGGAATTTGAGGCGGAGAGTTCCTCTGAAACCATCATATTTCCCGGTGTGGAAAACTTATTGCCAGCCCTCCATATACCCTCAATTTCTGAATTTCATGACTCTTCCTGCTTTATACAACTGTTATCCTAATAGTAGACTTGATGGTTTAGTCGCTAAGTTGTGTCCTACTCTCGTAGACTGTAGCCCATCTGACTCCTCTGTCCATGGAATTCTCCAGGCAAGAATACTGGAGTGGGTTGCCATTTTCTCCTCCAGGGGATCTTCCCGACCCAGGGATTGAACTCAAGTCTCCTGCATTGCCGGCAGTGTCCTACATAGCAGGCAGATTCTTTACCAACTGACCCACCAGGGAAGCCCCACAATAGTAGCTCCCACCTCTAAATCTCCATAAACATTTAACATCCCATCATCAATTTTTTTTTTTTTTTTTTGGTGGCTTCCCTGGTGGCTCAGACTGTAAAGCCTCAGCCTGCAATGCAGGAGACCTGGGTTCCAGGGGTCTGGAAGACCCCCTGGAAAAGGCAATGGCACCCACTCCAGTACTCTTGCCTGGAAAATCCCATGGATGGAGGAACCTGCTAGGTATAGTCCATGGGGTCACAAAGAGTCGGACACGACTGAGTGACTTCACTTTCTTTCTATTTTATCTGATTATTTACCGTCTTAAATTACTACAAAGTGCTTTCACATGCCCATATCTCAGCTGCTGCTTGAGGTCAGAGATGTCTTTGCTTGTGACAAGACTGGGCATCCAGAAGGTGCTCATTAAATCATCTATGACTTCATGGACATTTCGTCTCAAATTCCTCTTTATCTTTATAGCCCCTCCTTCTACTTCTGTCTCTTACTATTTGATATCCTTCCCAAATGTCTTTTTTTTCCCCCTAAAAGACGCTCCACGTCTTGGGGGAGTGGGATGCACAAACAAGCACACCTATTGGATTTTCCCCCCTCATATTCCTAATTGCTCACTTTTCCTTTAAGAAGGTAGAGAACTCCGTGGTTTTCAAGTCTCCAGATATTCACATTCAGTATTTGTCTTTCAGCCCCTCTCCACACCCAACAAGGGGTTAGTATTGTACAGTACTTGTCACAGTTCTAACGCAGTAGAAAAAGCGACTCTGTCCTCACATTTTTAGCTAGCTCTCCCCCACACAAGGTGGGGTTTTGCGGACAGAAAGAAAACAAAAATCATTTTTTCAAAGGAATGACTGGGAAACCAGTAGACCACCTACACTGGGAGGAAGAGGAAAGAGGAGGCTCTCTTTGTGTTCTGAGTGGGTCTATTCTTAGCCTCCTCCAGCAGAAGCTTCAAACCTCCTAATTCTCCCTTTCCCTTAAAATTGTGTATGTCTCATTTCTAGGCTCCTGTGAGTCACTCTGAGTTTAGATGTGGTAAGGATAAAGGGCCAAAGCCAAACTCAGGGCAGCATTTATTATCTTGAGGTAATAAATTTGCTAATTTGGTATTTGATGTGAAGTTCTGCAAATTTTATTTGAAAAATTTTGCCTTCTTCCTCCACCCTTGCCTCCCACTGCCCTGCCCCATCCCCCATGCACCTTGAGGGTATGGGAGTTTCATAACTTTAACACCTGTGGCTTTTTACTGTATTATTAATTAAGTAATAGGATGGTAATTATTAAGGATTGCAATTTCATTTTATTTCCAAGCAACCTGAAGCTATTCACAGGTCATTTCATTTGTGCTCATAAAAACTTTCTAAAGCAGTGCTCCCTTTTCTAAGTAGGGAAACCGAGGACCGTGTCAGGAAAATGACTTGTCTAGCATCATCCAGCCAGTCAGTGGGAGAGCTGGAACTGTATCGCAGCGATCTCAACCTCCAGGATAGTGGTCTGACCGCTAAACCACATAGCCTCTTTTTTTAGGGTTTGTTGGCTTGACGTTTATTTATTTATTTTCCCCTTGGCCCTTCCCTGCCAGCAAATGTGAGCTCCCAGATAAAAGAAGAGAATTTTGAGTTCAGGCTGAACATTTGACATCACCTCATTTGTGGGGCATTATCCTGGGATTTGGAGGGTGCTGCTCTTGGGGTCTGTGCGGTGGAGCTGGGAACCAGCCCCAAGAATATAGCTTTGTTTGGGCATTAACCCATTTGCGGTTATAATAATGATAAGTTTCAGCACCAGTGGCGCCCGACTGTTAATGACTCAAAGAAAGCTAAATAAGAACAAGATGTCATCTCTGGAGCAATTTGTAGGTTTTTCCTACAGCTCCATCCCTTCCATAAAAATCCTAAGGGCCCTTATATTTAAAGTCGGTCTTCCACTCTTAATGTCCTAAACAATCCATTGAGGCGGAAGACTCAGAAAAGGGCAGGTGGTCGCTAGGCTAAGCCTTCAAGAAAGTTTGAGGTTGCACAGAAATAGCAGGTAGCCTTTAAATGGTGATGGAAGTACTGCTTACATTTTTCCTCTTTATACTTTTCTTTATCCTTAAAATGATCTATAATAGGCATACAAACAACCTGAAAATGAAGTGGCTTGAAAATCTTTAAAATGTTTTTAAGAAGTCATGACCCTTCATAGAGAGTTTGTTTTTCCCCAAAAGTGGCCATTACTTTTAGATTTCTTTTTTTGCTGTACATCACATGAATATGTTTTGGCAACCCATCAGTAGCAAAGGAAGTTTTCTAGTGAAACCTTTACAACATCAGATCTTAAGAAAAGGAGAAATACACAAGAATTGTTAGAGTCAAGTGTATTTCTGTGAACCTGTTGAATGTTAAAAAAAAAAAAAAGAAAAACATCTCAGCCTTCAATTAGATGGACTTTTCAGGTTCTTCAATTATCATTACATACTTCTGAAATTTTTACCCAAACAAATAATCATCAAGGTAAACCAATAAATCAGAGATCAACTCCACAATCCTGAATATAAGCAAGTGATATGAAATTGATCAAAACATAGAGAGGGCTTAAGATGTGACAGTCAATACTGCAGCATAAAGAATGGAAACATCAAACTCAATAGAAAAAATGCCCATGAGAGAGGATATGTTGAGACATCAATTTATCAGATTATAATTTCTAATTATAAACAGAAAATGAACAGACATCTCTGGCTCTGCAGAGGATCTGTGGAGAGATGGATAGGGAAGAAAATCCTCCTTGGAACTGAAAACCACGGAAAAGCAAACATAAATGTACCAAATAGTTTTAAACCTCAAGGAAACAATAGAAAGAAAAAAACGCAGTCTGAGTTATTGCTACAAAACAGGTTCAAGAAACTAGGACAAGCTTTTATCAACTCATCAAGCAGAAAGATGCTAAAGGCGAAGCAGCTCCTAAGAAATGCAGGTCATGAAATTCATGCTGAGCTACAAGGCTCTTCTTCGAAGACTCATCTTCCATAAGAGAAAAGCAAAAACTAAGTGTGATGCCACTGCATGAGATTTACATGTTTACTTTAAAATATTATTCACAGACAAATCATTTTAGACTGCCCCAGATCAGCAGACCAGAACTTTGGGAGAACTTGCAAAGAATGGTCACAAGTTCTTGGTCAGTTAAAGAAAACTAATGCATTGCAAGAAAGTGGTTTAGAGGACACGGCTTAAATTCAACTGGAGCCCAAAGACAATTACAGACTCGTACCTTCTTGTTATTTTATATTTTCTGTGCTGCAAAAAGAGTTGGAAATTATACTTTCATGTAATTTAAAAGAAACGAAAATTTTTTTTGACCCTTCTTGGTAGCCCACAAAAATTAGCCATGCCTTCCTCTGTCCTGGAGTATGCACCTGGATAAATATTTATGTCATTTTCACTAAGGGAATAGTAGGACAGTGTTACTCATTTAATAAATTATGTAAAATGGAAAAATTCCTTGAAATCCAAACTAGCAAGTTTCACTCAAGAATAAACAGATGACCTGAACACCTGTCTATTTATAAAGAAATGCAATTTTTAGTTAAAAATCTTCCCACAAAGAGAGCTCCAATTTTCCAAAATGTGATTTTGTATTTTTTAAACATTTAAGTTTATGAATTAAAATAGAAAACATTATCTAATTTCCCTTTGGAATTCTTCTTTGTCCCATGGTTTATACAGAAATGTATTATTCAGGATTTCCATACACCAGAGGGTTTTCCAGAGGTGTTTCTGTTTTGTTTAATTTTTTGTTTCTTTGTGCAATCTGTGGGATCTTAGTTTCCCAGTTCAGTTCAGTTCAGTTCAGTCACTCAGTCGTTTCTGACTCTTTGCGACCCCATGAATCGCAGCACGCCAGGCCTCCCTGTCCATCACCAACTCCCGGAGTTTACCCAAACTCATGTCCATCGAGTCGGTGATGCCATCCAGCCATCTCATCCTCTGCCATCCCC
The DNA here is from genome assembly GCF_055505025.1 of Bos grunniens. Lineage (NCBI taxonomy): Eukaryota > Metazoa > Chordata > Mammalia > Artiodactyla > Bovidae > Bos > Bos grunniens. Next base: position 77,419,948 of record NC_141179.1, on the reverse strand, counting down.
TTCTCCTCCTGCCCCCAATCCCTCCCAGCATCAGAGTCTTTTCCAATGAGTCAACTCTTCGCATGAGGTGGCCAAAGTATTGGAGTTTCAGCTTTAGCATCAGTCCTTCCAATGAACACCCAGGATTGATCTCCTTTAGAATGGACTGGTTGGATCTCCTTGTAGTCCAAGGGACTCTCAAGAGTCTTCTCCAACACCACAGTTCAAAAGCATCAATTCTTTGGCACTCAGCTTTCTTGACTTCCCTGGTGGCTCAGATGGTTAAGCGTCTGTCTACAATGTGGGAGACCCGGGTTCAATCCCTGGGTCGGGAAGTTCCCTGGAGAAGGAAATGGCAATCCACTCCAGTACTATTGCCTGGAAAATCCCATGAACAGAGGAGCCTGGTAGGCTACAGTCCATGGGGTCGCAAAGAGTCGGACACAACTGAGCGATTTTCACTTCACTTTCTTCACAGTCCAACTTTCACAACCATACATGACTACTGGAAAAACCATAGCCTTGACTAGACGGACCTTTGTTGGCAAAGTAATGTCTCTGCTTTTGAATATGCTATCTAGGTTGGTCATAACTTTCCTTCCAAGGAGTAAGTGTCTTCTAATTTCATGGCTGCAGTCACCATCTGCAGTGATTTTGGAGCCCCCAAAAATAAAGTCTGACACTGTTTCCACTGTTTCCCCATCTATTTCCCATGAAGTGATGGGACCAGATGCCATGATCTTAGTTTTCCGAATGTTGAGCTTTAAGCCAACTTTTTCACTCTCCTCTTTCACTTTCATCAAGAGGCTTTTGAGTTCCTCTTCACTTTCTGCCATAAGGGTGGTGTCATCTGCATATCTGAGGTTATTGATATTTCTCCGGCAATCTTGATTCCAGCTTGTGTTTCTTCCAGTCCAGCGTTTCTCATGATGTACTCTGCATATAAGTTAAATAAACAGGGTGACAATATACAGCCTTGACGTACTCCTTTTCCTATTTGGAACCAGTCTGTTGTTCCATGTCCAGTTCTAACTGTTGCTTCCTGACCTGCATACAGGTTTCTCAAGAGGCAGGTCAGGTGGTCAGGTATTCCCAACTAGGAACCAAATCTAGGCCCTCAGTAGTGAAAGCATGGAGTCCTAACCACTGGACCACCATGGAATTCCTTGATTTCTAGTTTGATTCCTCTGTGATCAGATATAAAATCTTATATGGCTTGAATCTTTTTGCCTTTATTGAGACTGGTTTTACAATCTGGAATATGGACTACCTTAGTAAATATGCCTCAGTAGATGTCGTGGGTGCACTTTGAAAAGAATGTTTATCCTGCTATTGTGGGGTGGAGTGCTCTATAAATGTTAATTTCACAGGTTATGCATGTAGCTAAGGACTGGAAATAAAACGTAAACAATATATTAGAAAAAGTAGACTTAAAAAAATTATGTCATTAAAAAAAAAACACGATTTGAATTATCCTACTAAGTTGTGAGTTCCTGGAGGTCAGAGACAGTCTTCATTCATCTTTCAATTTCCAGAACCATGCACAGTGCCTATCAAACAGACTTTCCCCTCTACTTTAGATTAATAGTCTAGAGAATGAAGGCCATCCAATCCATAGGACTTACGATTGCCTCACAGGAACCAATTCATGAAACAAATTCATTAAATAAAGAGGTCAGCAAACGGCGAGGCATCATTGAGAAGATTAAAAATCAATCAGACAGCATTGGTATCTCCTCCCTACACCTAAATACTATATGTGACAGATCATCATAGCTTAAGAAATACCCAGAAAAAAAGCAACTAACTCAACAACAGGCGTAGAGAGGATGCTGCCTATAGACAAGAGAACTAGTTTAGGAAGATGAAAGGGAATCTACTAGGAATCACTAAAGAAACTCAGGATATGAACTGGAAGTTCCCAAAGTTTAGAATCTCAGGACAAAAAGCTGCAGTTGGTGTCTATTTTTTTCTCCCCCAAGTCATCTTCTATATTGTCACAGAGTTTATTGTTCTAAAATTGAAATTTGACCATGTTACTTCCTTACTTTGAAAATACTGCTGACTCACCATTGCTAGGATGAAGCAAAATTCCTTAACATGCAGACACATATATTCCTTCACAGTCTGGCTCCAATCTAGTTTTCCAGCCACTATGCCATTCACTCTTTCCTACACACGTAATTCTCTTGCCATACCTTCCTTCCTACTCACTATTCCCAAACATACTGAGCTCATTCACACCCTCTTGCTTTGGGATAAGCTCTTCTCTCCACCTAGAATGTACCTCTTCCACATTTTCTGCCTAGTAAACTTGTACATAACACTTCCCTGGTGGCTCAGCAGTAAAAAATCCACCTAGAATGCAGGAGACTCAGGTTCAACCCCTGGCGGTGGGTGGTGGGAGGGTGGGGAAGATCCCCTGGAGGAGGGCATGGCAACCCATTCTAGTATTGTTACTTGGGGAATCCCATGGGCAGAGGAGCCTGGTGGACTGCAGCCCATCGGGTCACAAGTGTTGGACATGAATGAAGAGACTAAGCATGCACCCATGCAAACTCTTACACATCCTATAAGACTTTGGCAAAATGGCCCCATCTCCATGAATTCTTATTCAATCTCCGATATAAAACAGAGTAAAGGCAATGAGTAAGGACAAGGCACAAGTAGTGTGGTGAGCTCTGAGGCTATGACACTGAGCTGAGAGTGGCCATAGAAGGGTCTGGGCAAACAATATGCTAAGTAGAGGAGATGGCTTGTGCAAAAGTTGTGAGAAATGGTAGTGTGTTGCAGAGCTGAAAGAAAGCCAGTGTGGCTAGTGCAGAATGAACAAGGGGAAAGGTGGTCACAGAATTAAGTGGGGGTCAGCTCATGAAGGACCTCAAAGAACATGTGAGAAGTACAGCCATTATTCTGAGTACAGCCGTTATTCTGAGTAGGAAGCATGGGAAGGTTTTTAGCCTAGTAATAACATGATCTGATTTGTTTTTTAGGAAGTCACTGTGCTGCTGTGTAGAAAATGAATTATAAGGGGCATGTGTGAAACAGACCATTTACAGAGATGTTTGAGTCACGGTTGTTACCAATGAGTATTTATTCATTGGTCCATTTGTTTATCCACCATTCTACATTCAACTTGGCCGCTGAAATTAGCAAGATGTACTGAGACGTTTGCTGCAAAAGCTCTATTTATATGTATCAGGTCAGGTGTGTGACTATCAAGCTTTCAGGAGATTTTTTAAAAATGTGCTAGGAAGTCCCATTTTTCAGCATGTGCCTCAAGTTACACCAGGGAACTGTATCAGCCATGGTACTCAGATCCTGACTCAAATACTACTGTTGACCTGGAATGTGAAAAGTGTTGGTGCTAGAAATGGTTTTGTGGAGCATCTGGAATTAAAGAAAGCATAGAAATACAAACTGGACTATTTCTTTATACCTTTCTCTTCTGGTCTCTGGTAGTAGCTCCCTGAACCCAGATAAAAGCATTTGCTGCTGTTGTTGTTGTTTAGTTGCTCAGTCGTGTTCGACTCTTTAGGGACCTCATGGACTGTAGCCCGCCGGGCTCCTCTGTCCTTGGGAATTCTCTAGGCAAGAATACTGGAATGGGTTGCCAAGCCCTCCTGCAGGGGATCTTTCCCACCCAGGGATCGAATCCGTGTCTCCTGCATTATAGGCGGATTCATTACTGCTGAGCCACCAGGGAAGCCCAGATAGAAGCATACCCATTACTAAAAAGTTACTGATATTTTTCTATAAACTCTACAGACTCTTTCCTGGCTCAGGGCCTTTGTACATACTGTTCCTTCTGCCTAGAAGACCCACTCCATCCACTCTTAGTCTTGTGAATCTTACTCAGCATGAGTGTTAGTGCCTCTGACAGGCCTTCCCTGAACCCCCAAATCTAAACAGGCTCTGTCCATTTCCTTGAATACCCATAGCATTTATAGCTTTAAATTCATTTGTGAGATTATTCTTTTAATGCCTCTGTATACTTGTAGCCTCCCCAACATAGACTTTAAGTTCCAGGGACGCAATATATCTAGTTACCATTGCTTCTACAGTGCCTGGGACATAAGATACTCATAATAAATACCCCCACTAGGTGAGTTAATACTAGTAATAGCCAACCCTGGACAGATAGGTATAGACTCTTCAGCTCCTTTAGTTGTGCTTTCTCTTGTTTTCCATTTTATAGCTTTAAGATCTCCCGCCTCCATTCACACAAGAACGTGAGTCCAGAGATGGAGCAATTTTTTGCAGACTCATGTTCTTAATTTTTTTAACCAAGGTTTCTCAGCCTCAGAACTATTAACATTTTGGGCTGGATAATTATTTGCTGTGGGGAGAGATATCCTGCTTATTGGTCTCTGTTCATCATTCACCAGTAATACTTGCTCCCAAAAATGTCATCAGGTATTGCCCCATATTGGCAAAAATCATTCCTGATTGAGAATCACTGGTTTAAAGTGTGAAGTGTCAAGCCTCTTAGAAGAATTACTTTTAGAATTCAGGTTGTCGAATGATGCCTGGGTTAGAGGAGGATTCTACCAACCCAAATGGATCAAAATAATGCCCATTTCTATTTTGTTTCTGTAGCACTTCCTGTGTGTCCTTTGAAAAGGCCATTTAGTGACGGTCTAATTCAAGGCAATATTCTGATCTTTGAAATGCAGTCCCCTGGTCCGTCCTAGAAGGATGAAGGAAATGGGGGTGGTGTTTCTGAGGAAACCAATGCCTCTGAGACCCCCTCTGGAATTGGCAATCCCCTACGACTTTCCTAGGGGCATGTCCCAGAGGACAATAAAAGGGAGACAAACAGCCCATTCTAGCATGCTCTTCAGGATCTCTCACTACAAACAAGAAAGTCTGAGAGGCCTGGTAAAAATAAATATGGCTTAGCCCTCCTGGCACAAGAGCAGTTTCTGACAGCCAAGACTTAACTCACTCTAGGGGGTGACCCAGCCAGGGACCATGCACGAAGTTCGTTTCTAGCCATTGATATTCCCAGTGACTCACAGCAGCCGGGGACGGCTCTGTACACCAGGACTGTGCCGAACCATGGAGGAGGAGGGCTTGGGATGCACACAGAAAATGCAGTCTCTTGAGCCTGAGTCAGAGAGGGACAGCCAGCCTCCTTGCTCTCAGAAAAACAACACAAATCATGCCTTCTGGAAAGGAACCTGTCTTTTGAATGCAGAGTGGAAACTGTTTATAAATTCTTAAGCCCCTGACACTGAAAGTATGGTGACCGCCTGTTCTGGATTTTTTGGGACAAATGTATTCATTATACCACATGTCCTCAGTTTTCATGTGGGGGAAAAAAAATATGGCCTCCAGAATCACGAGGTCTTCCTCAATAGGTCAAAAAGCAAGCCTTCATAAGCAACATATACTGAAACCCTGAGACCAATGAAAGCTGCATCAAAAATGTTGTGGGGAGAGGGATTGAGAATCAGCCTCTACTTTTCACTTTTTTCTCCTTGGATTTTAGGCTAAGATGACACAGGTCTTAAAGGTTGACTGTTTTCCCAGCAGTAAGATCAAGTAAACCTGATCTGACTCGACTGCCGCCATCAGACAGCAAGAAGAACTACACACAGAAAACGCCTGTGTTAGTTACCATGGTGACGTTAGTTTAACCACATTTCATCTGTGTAAAAATTTCAGGCAAAACAGAATAGAGAAATACTGGCTAAGAAGTAGTGAATACTGGATTTCTTTCTTGCTATTGCGAACTTAATGTTAGCTTTGGTCAAAGATGATAATTTGAAGTGAAATCCTTGGAAAAATTGCAGACAAGCAAGGATGAAATGGTGACCAATGCATCGGAGAAATCTAATATTCTCTTTGCACTGTACCAAATTACTTTCCCCTCGGCTAACATGAGGTATTTGGGGCTTTCTGACTCTATTTACTAGTGAGAGGAAAGTGGTTTAAGAAAATCGCTGATGACCCAAAGGCAGAAACTGCTAGCATACTAGCTTGGATAGAAAAATGGTATACAGGACCTTAAGGAAGCTCCAATACTTTGGTGACCTGATGCAAAGAACTGACTCACTGGAAAAGACCCTGATGCTGGGAAAGAATGAAGGCAGGAGGAGAAGAGAACAACAGAGGATGAGATGGTTGGATGGCATCACCGACCCAATGGACATGAGTTTGAGTAAGCTCTGGCAGTTGGTGATGGACAGGGAGGCCTGGTGTGCTGCATTCTATGGGGTCCCAAAGAGTCGGACACGACTGAGCAACTGAACCGAACCGAAGGACGTCAGGGACTTGGACAAAAGAAGCAGGACAAGATTCAACCTAGAAAATGGAAGGTGGTAACAAAATTAATCCATATTATTAATATATGCTAGAGAGAGGCACAGGCCACGAAGCAAAGACAAGAGAGAAATTTATAACTTTATATACTAACCCCAAAGTTAAATATTGCTAGAAGGCTCTAGAGACTGGAGCTGGGAGGAGGCTGAGGTCTCTGAGAGGATACCACTGCAAGTAAAGACTTAACTTCCTTACCCCCTTCCTTCCTTGCCAGGATCAGAAAGTCAAAGAAGGTGAAGAGGCTAACCACGCTGATTTACAAAGACAGCGAGGAGGAACTACGTCTGGCCAATTCTGGACGTCTGAGCTGGGGCGACAGGACCCAGACAACCACCTCAGGAAATGAGTACATGAAAAGGGGAGGTCGTGGAATTCTTTAGCCCTCGAACAGCGCTGCCTAGACTGGGGGCCGGGGTGGCGGGAGGGAGGGCAGGGGCGGAGAAAAATCTCAGAAAAGGAATTTTGACAGTGGGAACGCTAGTGAAGATGCAGCACTCCAGGCCTCCTGATGGCCCTTGTTTGATGTCCGTAAAGCCCGAGAGGATTCTGCATTAGCAAGCCTTGCGTATCCTGAGACATCAATGAAGTCTGGACTCGGGGCCGGTAGAGGGGCCGGGGTCACGTCCAGGCGACTCGGGTCAGCTTGGGTGCACCACTCTGGCCCAGAACTAGAGTGAGCGGGGATCCGAGAGTTGCCGCTTCGATGACACCCTTTTTTTTTTTTTTTTTAAGTTAAGGACATTCGAGCAGTAGTAACGGGGACAGTGCGTGGGGTGGGTGGGGGGGCTCTCTCGAGGGCTAGGAATGTGGGGGTGGCTTGCAGAGGAACTGGGCCAGCGCTGGAGGCGCCGGCGGGTGGGGTCCGGGGACCGGGAGGCGGGGGCCGAGGGCGGGAAGGGGCCGGGCCGGCGCGGGGGGCGGGACCAGGCGCGGTGGCGGTGGCGGGGGCTGCGGCGCTGGGGGCGGGGCGGCAGGGCCCGGGACACCCCCCTCCCGGTCCCCTGGCGGGGCGGCTTCGGCTCGGCCCGCACTGGAGGCAGCAGCAAGCCGGAGGCGACCGGCGGGGCGCGCCCGCAGCCGTGGACCGGGACGCGGGCCCTGAGCGGGGAGCCTCCGCCGATACCCTCCGGCGCGCCGTCCCGCGGGAGCCGGCGGAACCCCCGGGCCGGCAGGGAGCGCCGGCGGCGGCACCATGAGGCGGCCGTGCGGCGCGCTGCTGCTTGGCGCCCTGCTCTGCGCACACGGTAAGCGGCGCCGCCGCGCTCGCGCGCACCCGCCAGCCAGGAAAGTTTGTCCCCGGGCTCCGGCCGCTGCAGGACTCAACCTTCCGAGAGCTGAACGGCGCGGGCTGGGGCCTGAGAGCCCCTCGCCCTCTCACTCCAAGCATTTCGCCCGGAGATCGTGTGCCGGGGAAAGGGACCGGGAGCTCTCCACCCCCCCGCCCCCGACTCCTCCAGCCCGAGATGGGGCAGTGGCGACCGAGGAGCTCCCCGGGCTCGGGTCTGGGCCAGGCTGGGTGGAGGGTGTGTGTGTTGGGGGGGGGGAGGGGGTCGGGGGGAGATCCAAGGCGCTCGCCCCCTCCTTCCCTCGCTGCTCTTTGAAGAGCTGGGGTGCTTTCCGTTTCGGGTTGACCCACGGTCTCTGTGTCTTTGGTGCGAATGAATGTGTGCGAAGAAAGGCGGGGAAGGATGGTCGCTAAAACACAAATTGTAAATAGTCTTCCTTCCAGGGTCCGGGGTGGAGGGGGGTCTCAGGAGGATTGAGAAGAGAGGCTCCAGTGGAATCTGAATACTTGAGCTCAGGGGATTCCTCCCGATTCGAGGAGCAGCTGCTCGGACTCCGGACCACGCTCCCGCCGAGGGTCCTCGGGCACTGCTCGCTCGCAGCATCCCCACTTAGTGGTGTTTTGGGTTCCCTCTCCTGGCTGTGACCAATCAGTTTCCTGCCCTGGATCCTTCCCGGAGGAGGGGGAGGGGGAAACAGGGTTGGAAAAGGGGGCAGAGGGACAGAGGGAAGAAACTGCTGGAAGGCTCCCGCAGATCCGTCCTTGCTGGGACAGGGGGGCGGGTGTCGCCGAACCTTACCAGGCAGCCCCCCACCCCAGCCCCCGGCCCGCGCGGTGGCCCTCGGGGGAGCTGGAGGGATGGCAAAAGGACTGCTGCCTCATCTGCTCCTTATTAATAACTTGTTTGGTGCCCCAACGCAACTGTTGTGTGCGATGACGGCTCCGGTGGAATCTGTTTCTCGGCAGCCGGCTACGACCGTGGGTGCACCCCGTGATTTAGCAGCTGCCTCTAGTTGGTGCCCGAAGATCAAAGAACTTTGATCTTTGAACCCCAACCCTATTCACCCACATCTGTTCAAGCGAGGTGTGGGGGGGTGGGGAGACGGTGGTGGTGGAATCTGAGTCTTCCCAGTCTCCCCCCGCCGCCGGGATGAGGCGCTGGACGGGGTTCAGAGTGATGGGGACTGGAGACCACGGCCTCGTAGCCGATTCTTTCTTTAACGTAAAGGGAGCGCGTGTGGAAATAGTGCAGATTTCGGAACTTGCCTGGCAGGGCGTGGAGATGCCTGAGCACTTGTTTTAAAGATTGGTTTACCTCCCAAATCCAAAACAGAGTTCTCTGCCTGTTATTTAGACAACCCGTGGGTTTTCAGTGACTTTTTCCATGCCCACACTAAGCCCACCGAGCGCTTAACTCTTCCTCTCGGAGTAGCAGCGCGGTAACCACGTTCCTCTCTGGACTGTCCTCTCCCCCTCCGGGGTTCTCTCCTCGAAGGTTATTTGTAGCCTCTTTGGCGTGTCGGGACAGCGGCCCTACTAGGGTAGGAATGTAGCTGCTCTTCCCACCACATGGGCCCCTTAAAGGGACAGCTATGCTTTTTGGGGGCTTTTCCCCTTCGGGCTGCGAAGCAAGAGGAGGGAGCTTTCCTCCCTGCCCCCTGGAGGAAGTTTTGAAAAAGATCAAGGGAAATGGCATGGCACTGAAGGAAAAAAAAAGGGGGGGTGGGGCGGGCGCTAAAACGGATACCAACAAAGCCAGAGAGGAGATTGTCGCCTTCTGCCCTAGGGAAAGGGGAGCTGGAAGGTTCCGGGGGAGACTGGCCAAGAGGATTTTATTGCTCCAGAGCTGTCAAAACTGCATACACTACATTTGCATTGAGAACCGGGGTAGAAAATTGTGTATATTCTGTGCTTCACAAAAGAAGGATAGGAGGGTTCTTGGTCACTCTTCGGGTTCTTTTCAAGGTCAAGATATTTAATGGAAACTTCAAGGCATGGGAGGCTCTCTGTGTATGTGCCCAAGGACCCTCAGTGGCACCAAGATCTAAACTTTGCCTAGCCTGCTGCTGTGCCATCCTCGGAGGCTTGGAAGAGACAGATTCATGGTTCACCAGTGAGACTGAGCAGTCACTCAACCAAAAATACCTATGTTCCAGGGGCTCAAGGGGGAAGTCAGTGTGTCATAGTCGATCAGTTAGACAGATCTGACCTCAACTAGGAATGAATTCAAGACACTAAAATTCAAGGCACTTATTTGGATGCTGCTAGTACTTGGGACTTTTCCTAGAGCCTGTGGGATTGGCCTGAACCTGTGTAATACTCCTAAAGATTTTTGGAAGGAAACTTGATAACTGGTAATAGCTCTGGGTATCTTCCTGTTGAGGGTTGAGGTGAGACCTCAGACAATCCACCACCATTTGAAGAGCGAAAACCCTGTTTGTCTTGGAGATCTCTTTCAGGTAAGTTTTGGTACATAGAGGGTTATTGTGAGGCTGAGTGACAAAGAGTGGAGCTGAGACTGGTCTCCTTTCTGTCTGGTGTTGTCACGGTGCTCTGTTGACCTTGTCCCTGATCTTACTGGGCTTGTGAAAGATGCCTGGCTTGTCGCTGATTTTGGATTTCCTCTTCTGTCCCCTGTTGAGTATCAGATAACATCTTTGGGACTGGCACATGGTATTAAGAATGACAGGTGCAAGGCGACTGAGTAAGGCCATGTCTGATACTGAGCACGTTGGACTTTCCCATCTTCTGGGCCAGCGGAGAACACAGGACGTTACAGAGGACAGGATGTTTTACTGGCCTTTCTCGTTCTTTCTACGGGTTGACTGCTAATCTTGATCCCTAAGAAGAAGGAAGATGTGAGAGGCTGGCTATGTTGCTTCTCCTTTGAAGGCAGGATCAATCCTAGGGGCTTCCAAAAGAGGGGCAGAATTTTGGAGACTACTCTAAGAAGTAGTCTTGTCTTTTTTTGTGTTTGGACACATCTCATACTTTCGTGACCATTCCGTGCCCGTGACCAACTAGGTCTATTAGCCTGTTCCAACCACGGTCTCTACATTCCTTGACACAATTTACTACGAGTTTTATCACAGTTGTCTGGACATGGGGCATCTGGCCCCAGACTGTGTCTGGATTACCATCTCATCTTCAATATTGGAAACCTTTCTCCCTTTCTCAGCCTGGTGGGATTCAGTGTCCCAGGAAAGACTTCATGACGACTGGTTGGCTGGCAGAGCCAGGGTTTGGCCCTATAAATAGCTCTGATGAATGCCTGTGCTTGCCACTCTCCTTCCAGCTTCGAGCTGACAGGGTCAGGTTCTTTTTCCCCAGCACACTCAGGAGCATTCCCTGAACTGGGCTCTGCACCCATTCATTTGTTCATTCATTCCCTGGACACACATTTGTCAAGTGCTAATCTAATCCCTGCATGCACAGCTCCATGATCAAGAAGCGCAGGCAGTTTGAATCTTGGCTCCACCATGTCTTGGTGATCCTGTATAAAACACTTGATCACCTTGAACTTCAGGGTTCATATCTGTAAGGAAAGGGCTGGAATAGTAATAAACTATCATGCAAGGATCCTGTAAAAATTAAATGAGATAATAGTACGTTCAAACCATTCAGCACAGAGTCCCACAGATAAATGTTGGTTGTTTGCTAGTGTGCTTGCAGAAATGGATTAGAGATGGGTTTCACCTTTGGGCTATGGGAATCAGGCAAACAAGTAGTTAAACTGCAGTGTCTTGTGCTAAAATGGAGGCTCAGCCCTTCATTCAGTTAAGCTGGTTTTTGCTCTTTCTCTTTTTTTTAAGATCATGCCCTTTCTTTACCCCCTTGAACATCTAATGAAACTTAAGCATATTTCTCTCCTATCCACACTTCAGAAAAGAAGTCTGTGGAGCTCTGCTGCGAGTCTAGCGGGCTCACTCTGACTCAGTTCCCCTGGGTCAGAGCCTGGGAGGCGGGGCTTTCCTCTGAGAGCATCCCCGTAGTCGGGGTTGCAGCCAGCCATCTCGCCCTAAGGTTGCTGTGACCCAGGGTGAGAGGTGCTGGCAGAGGTCTCCTGGAGCTGCAACCATTTAGAATTCCAGGCTCTTCCTCCCACTGGCCTGGGAAAGGACAAGCCCCAGAGCTCATAAGGTAGTAATTGCCCCAATTTGGGGGCCGGGCCGCTGTGGGGCTGCCTTCCTTCACGACTACTGTCTTCAATCCGGAATCCTGTCGGGATGCAGGGAGAATAGATTGGAGTCTCAAGCCCATGACCCAGCCCCCAGCCTCTCCACCCGTCGAGTTTGACCCCTGTAGTGTCTTTGTTTTTTCCGTATAAGTTGGTGCCACTGATGTGATGGTTGGGTGGGGGGGTGCGGGGGAGTTGCGGAAAGTTGACCGTAACCAAGAGCAGCCAAGAGCAGCCGTTCAAAAGAGCTGATTCTCTAGCTTTCCCGGCAGTCCTTTGACTCCATTTTCTGTTCTGCATTTTTGATTTAGCAAGAAGCAAACATCCTTGGTGCCCTTGGGCACCTTTTACGCCCTTCAGAGCAAACTTCATTCTTTCACGGCACGTAGGCATTCCCATCCTCGCTCACAGCTGAGTGGATCGCCCACCAGCTGCCCTGACACCCTGCTCCCTGCTCGTTCAGGTTAGAGTGAGGAGGGGAAGGGCGCTGCCCAAGCCCCAGTGAAGAAAGCCTCGCCGGGGACTCGCTGCAAGCCCAGACACAGCCCACCGGAGCTCCCCCCTCACCTCTGTGCAGAGCCGGGAGGATCGGAGTTGCGAGCAAAGCCGGAAACAAAAGCCTGGGAGCAAACCTCCCATCTGGCGGAGAGGCAGCACAAAGGTGCTGCTGCATGATTTATCACTGGAGGTTTTCTGGGGCTGGGGAAGCTCCTGGCCCTAGAACCTTTTGGTGGAGGAGAGGGTCCCCCACCGCCTCCCATCTGGGTGAAGGGCCAGGCAGGTACAGGGTAGAGAGACACCTGATTAGCAGTGAAATAAAGACGCTTCTCAGAAAAGGCAATGGCACTCCACTCCAGTACTTTTGCCTAGAAAATCCCATGGACGGAGGAGCCTGGTAGGCTGCAGTCCATGGGGTCGCTAGAGTCGGACACGACTGAGCGACTTCACTTTCACTTTTCACTTTCATGCATTGGAGAAGGAAATGGCAACCCACTCCAGTGTTCTTGCCTGGAGAATCCCAGGGACAGGAGGCCTGGTGGGCTGCCGTCTATGGGGTTGCACAGAGTCGGACACGACTGAAGCAACACAGCAGCAGCAGCAGCAAAGACGCTTCGAGGTTGGAAGGAGCTCCAGTGATCTCTCCTTGCTCAGTTGCTCCACTTCCTGCCCGGCCTGCAGGGCAAGGGGTAGGGGAAATGCTCCGAATAGTCCCCTCCTTGGCCCCAGCCTGGGGAGCCGACTGTCACCATGGCCTGGATGAGGACGAGAGAGAGTTTTTCTGTTGGGTTGACTACGGCCTGCTGGAAATCAAATACAGATGCTGGGTTCTAATAGCCATACATCTAGCAAATAAGAAGGGCTTCCCAGGTGGCTGAATGGTAAGGAATCTGCCTGCCAAGCAGGAGACGTGGGTTCAATCCCTGGATTGGGAAGATCCCCTGGAGAAGGAACTGGCAACCCACTCCAGTATGCTTGCCAGGAAAATCCCGTGGACAGAGGAGCCTGGCAGGCTATCAGTCCTTGGGGTCGCAAAAGAGTCGGACACAACTTAGCAACAACAGCAACAAAGCAAATAAGAAAGGAGAGGTTCCTCCTCTTTCCACTCCCCCCTCCCCACAACCCCACACTTACCTGCTGTTTAAACAAGAAATTTCAGCCACAGGTTCAGAGAAGGAAAAAAAGTGAATGGCTTTAAAATATACCTCCCCCAAATGAGAATTTCTGCTCCTCTGGGAGTGATCTCTGGCGACCATTTTTGCATAGCAAGTTGGGACATGTAGTCCAAAAATGACAAATGGACTTCTGGGGCAGTTAACACTGGTGAATCTCTTTTCTGTATTGCCGGCGCTGTGATAAGTGTTAGCATGTTTTATCACATTTACTCCTCACCGTATCCTTACTAGGAAGATTCTGTTAGATTCCTGTCTTACAGACGGGAAGGTAAGGCTTGGGCCATTTGCTGTCATACAGCTAGTGAGTAACTGCCCCAGGATCTGAACCCAGAGCCTGAGCTGTTAACCCTCTAATCCACACTGGCTCTTAGAATAGACTCTTTTATATCTATCCTAAACCAGAAGACCCTGATCAGGACTGGTCTCTGTTTTATCTCAGATTGACCTCTCCTCTCTGTTTTCAGTCTTCATCTTCTCAGAGAATCCCAGTGCATAAAGAATTACCTATCGGGTGCTTTTTTTTTTTTTTTTTTTTTGATGGAGGGAGGCTTTAAAAAGCTCCCAGGAGATGTGGTTTGTTGCTCTTTGAAGCCATGTGTTATCCTGTGGGCCTTGGGTTTTGAGATGTAGGGGGAGGGGAGAGCAATATTCTGAGCAGCCTCTCAGTGAGCACAGCCGCCTCCAAGCCCTGCTGGATTTGTGGAGTCTTGTTGACTGAGCTCCTGGGCAGGGTGAGGAGACTTCTGAAGACCTGTACGGAGACACAGCTACATTACTGGGTTGAGAGAGAAGATGCAGATGGAGATGGTGGTATTAACAGCAACAACAACAAAAAGTAGCTGCTATGATGTACTTTGTATGTATTATTTCATTTAAACCTCCTATCAACCCTATGAAATGGGTACTACCACCACCCCCATTTCACAAAAAAGGAAACTAATCCATGTCTAAGTTGCTCTGAAATTTAGGTTCTAAATGCTCTTGTCTATGCTTGCCTCCTAGGAATTGGATGATGACAGATTAGGTAAGGATAAAGGATGCCATGTACTTCAAGCTCCCCCAGAGAAGGGCCGTAAAGCGGGACCGTGGTCACAGGACTCTCCCCCGTCTCTTCCTGAGGCCACTTACGCCGCCAACTTAACACATGGGAGCAGCACTGCAGCTTGGCAGACAGTCGAGTTTTTAGACGTCTCAAGCCCTGAAATATTAGGGCTTAATCAAGGGGTGGCTGGATAAGACAGGCTGAGTGAGTCAGATTCTGTAAAAGTAATAGTAGGCGCCGTCATTTATTGAGAGCTTAGTATATGCTAAGGGTTTTTTATGAATTAACTAATTCAATTCTCATAACACCCATGGGAGGTAGGGGCTCTTATCCCAGTTTTCCAAATGAAAAGCTAAGGTAGAAATTAAATAACATGCCCAGGTCCGATGGCCAGTAACTAGCTTCGTTATGTTCCTGTGTTCTTGACACTATGCTCTTCTGCCTCAAAACTTTGGAAGCTGACCTTACTTCTTTTCTGTGTTTGAAACTGGCAAGAGAGGACTGAACTTGCTGGGACTGATAGTCATGTGTCTCATGGTGTCACTTTTGAGAGGGCCCTCGAGGAGAAGAGTTTATCAGATAGATTTTCAAACTAGGTAAGATTGGCCTCTAGGGATCAAGAGACAGAGATACGGAAAGTTATGGACGTCAGTAACTCAGCCTGATAACACAGCAAATGAAAGGAACTCTTTTTGGAGAAAGGAGTGAACTTAAACTTTGCCTGGATACAAGTAGGTAGCCTCTTTAAAAAGAAGATTCTTGCTTTCTTGAGTATAGGGTAAGTCGGAAATAACCACTTTTATTACTCATGTTCTGGGCTTCCTCTTTTCCTCTGACTTCAGCTCTCACAGGATTCTCAAGGAATTTGTTTTTTTTTTTTTTTTAATTTTACAAACTTATATGATCCATACTACATGCAAGCATTGAGCGACGCACTGAATACAGATACAAAGCTCCATATCATACAGTTCCAACTGCCAAGAGACTTCTGGTCTAGTAGGAGAACAGTGGTCCCACAGTGGGCTAAGTGCTGCCATAGAGGAGACACCAGGGGCCCCTGGGCACAGGGCAGACGCTTTCAGTTAAGTCAGGCTCCACGGATCCAGGTTGGGCAGCATCAGGAGGGGGTTCACGTCCTGGCCTCCTGCTCTCAACCATTTTCCTTGTTTGGTATTGGTTCCAGAGTTTTTTTTTTTCGTGTGCAAGGTCTGTCCTCTCAAACAATGGCTGTATAGAAACCCGGGTCTCTCCTGACTCCAGGTGTCTCTTGGGTGAGACCAGATCCATTTCCATGTGGCTTTTGGCTGCTACCCCTTTCGGTTATGTCAGTTTTGTCTTGCGGCACGGGCCTCCCTTTCAGTGGGAGATACTGCCCAAGTAAGCTGAGTAACCTGCCCAAGGATTGGTCTCTTGATTGGCCTGGGTGTAGTTTAGGGTCATTTCAAACAACTTATCCTCATTAAATAAGGTTTGTATCTTCATCATGGCTGCCAGTTGATAGAAAAGAAGACAGCATTGGAGAAAAGAACAGTGTTTAAGAAAACCATTCCTGGTGGCCCAGTGGCTAAAACCCTGTGTTCCCAAGGCAGGGGGCCTGGGTTTGATCCCTGCTCAGGGACCTAGATCCCGCATGTTGCAGCTAAAGAACCCGCATGCTGTGACAAAGATGGAAGGATCCCAAATGCTGCAACTGAGACCTGGTACAGCCAAACAAACAAATATTTTTGAAAAAAGAAAAACGTCTTTCACTTATATAAGTGATGCTCTCTCCCTTTCCCATTGTAATCACTTCCAGGCTGCGAGAGCTGTCATATCCCTGTACTCATAGGACAGCCCTTAAGCCTTCTCATTTCTGGTTCAACTTGAAAAAGCTGCTCTGTAGCTGTGTATAGTCACTGGACACCTTGGGCCTCCGGGAAGGTGTGGTCCCTCCTGAGCTGAGCGTTCTGTGAGGTGGTGAGGAGCAGTGCCTCTCCAACTTGAGTGTGCCTCAGTGAGAAGCTTTACTGAAAGTCCGGATGCTGAGACCATAGGAACAGAAGAATATTGGTCTAAGGATCAGAATGGGGCTGCCCTCCTGGCTCTCCTACTTAACCTATGACCTCGGCCAAAGCAGATGACTTACCTGTTAAAAGGGTACGGCTGTAATGATTAAATGAGAACACAAGTGTGTGTGCAAAAGTAGCTTGCAAACTGCTAAGAGAAACCGCGGAATTTAATCATTTGTTGTGTGGAGTCCTGCCTTTTTCTGGACCAACACAATACTGAGGCGCTCATTCAAAGGCCTAGGGTTCCAAACTCTCCTTGCTTCGCTACTTGACCTTAGAGCAAGGGGAATGGGCCTTTAGCCTTGGCAGTAGCCAGAAGGAGGGGTCACTGCTTGAAATCCATAAACTCTCTGTGCATTTGCTAAATGAGACTGCAGAAAGAAGGACTCGGAAATTCCAGTATTACCAATTCCCTTTTTGGATCTCAGAGATTTGGAAACTCTCATAATAGCAATACCATGTATTGGGAGGCAGGAGCATGAGGGGATTAAGAGCAGAGGGTCTGGAATTGACCTGCCTGTGTGTGAGTGCTGGCTCCAACCCTTAGTATCTGTATGACTTGTCAACAGACTACTCCTCCCTGGGTCTCAGAGTCCTCACCTGTAAGATGGTGATAATAATAACAGACACCTCCCAGGACTATTGAGAGCCTTCAGTGATGTAGCATAAGAAAAGTATTTTAGAAGAGTATTTGGAGAGCACGTGGTAAATATTCAGTGAGTGGTGGCTGTATTTTTATAAAGCTTTCGCTGTGTGCTGGCCCTTTGCTAAGAAGTTTACATGGATTTTTAAAATTTAAAACATTTTTTAAAAAGAAAAAAAAAAGCATTTATTTATGTATTTGTCTGCACGGGGTCTTAGTTGCGGCACTGGGATCTAGTTTCCTGACAAGGGACCAAACCCAGGCCCCTGGCACTGGGACTGCAGAGTCTGCGCCGCTGGACCACCAGGGAAGTCCCAGATTATTTCGTTTGATCTTTACAAAACCCTTTGCGGTAAAACTATTGTTATTCCCATTTTATGGATGAGGAAACTGAGACTCTGGCATGAACTAACTCGCTCAAAGTTGTAGAGTTAGTGGTAGAACCAGGACTTGAACTCCAGCCTCTCTGACTCTGGAATCTATGTTCTCTCACATGTTCCGCAGTATCTGGTAGTATAAGCAGGTGGAGGTCTCTCTTTCTTTCTGAAGAAAGCAGTGAGAAAGTGGTAGGTAACATGGCTGAGATTCGAGTTAACCTCCTAGGAAGGCCCTATGAGCACAGTAACATGTATCCCAAAAGCTGGATTACCGGATGATCAGGGATAGTGAACACTTTGGGAAGAGATCTTTTCCTTGTTGAACAGCATTAAATTTAAGGTCCCATGCCTAAGGCCAGAAGCCCCGGGGAGCGCTCTAACTGAACCCTTCTTGAAATGAAGACCGCGTCTTGCCACCCGCGGTCATTTGTTTCCTTTCTTCACTCACCATTCTTTCAGTTAAAAAGGGTTAAAAGCTGTCCTTTATGATCACAGCCAGGACTCGAGTGAAAAGGCAGAATTCCACCTCCCAGGATCCCAGAGGGGCAGCAGTTGTCCAGAAGAGCTGAGTCTTGGAGGATAATGTGTCTGTTTACCGTATGAACACCCAAGCCAAGAGTTTGCCTGTCGCCGGCTGCCTGACCTTCACATGCCAACGTTCAGATGTTGCTCTGACAGGCAGGAAGTCGTGCCTTTTCAACAACCAACTTGATGCCCACCGGATGGAATGCTTTGTTTCCAAGTCTGCAGGGGGAAGTCAGGACTTCTGCTATCACTCAGCCAAAGGGGGTTGGGGAGGCTTAAAAAAAAAAAAAAAATCCCCTGAAGGCTCTTCTTTACCTACTGAATTCCCCTTTTTTTTTTTAAGATTTATTTATTTATTAATTATTTTTGGCTGTGTGGGGGCTTTTCTCTAATAGTTGTGAAGTTGTGAGCGGGGGCTACTCTTCCTTGCGATGCGCGGGCCTCTTACCACGCTGGCTTCTCTTGCAGGGCACAGGTTCTAGGCACAGGTTCTGGAGCACAGGTTCTGGAGCACAGGTTCTAGGCACAGGTTCTGGAGCACAGGCCCAGCTCCTCCGCCTCCTGGAGAATCCTCCTGGACCAGAGATTGAACCTGTGCCCCTGCATTGGCAGGCAAATTCTTAACCACTAGCCTGGATTTCTTCTGACTTGCATGTAGCCTAAGGTGCTGCTGTCCATGATCCTGGTACTCAGGTTCTTAGCTTCAAGGCCTTTTAGAAAAGAAGCTAGCCCCCAAATCCTCATGTCCCCATACCTCCAGCCTGCACTTCTGGAGCATCCTTGGTGTGCCCAGGCATGGATCAGCCTCTCCCACATTCATCTTCTCATCTAAGTCTGTGACTTTTTTATATACCAAGCTAAGGGGACTATGGTACTTAATACAAGGTAGCACAACTGGTCAGGGGTCCCAACTCTGTCCGCTCCAGGTCCAGAGCTTTTTCCTCTTCCCCTCCCTCCCATGCCTTCTCCTCTCCATTCACCCCCTTACCCTGATCGCCTCCTTGGTGTGGCCCTGCTCCCTGCTCTGTGTGGTTAGCAGTATTTCTCAACCTTCCATTTACATTTTAGGCCGGATAACTTATTTGTTTGGGGGCACCTTCCTGTATGTTCGGAGGAGGCAATGGCACCCCACTCTAGTACTCTTGCCTGGAAAATCCCATGGACGGAGGAGCCTGGAAGGCTGCAGTCCATGGGGTCGCTGAGGGTCGGACACGACTGAGCAACTTCCCTTTCACTTTTCACTTTCATGCATTGGAGAAGGCAATGGCAACCCGCTCCAGTGTTCTTGCCTGGAGAACCCCAGGGACGGGGAGCAGCCAAGCGTTCTTGCCTGGAGAACCCCAGGGACGGGGAGCAGCCTAGCGTTCTTGCCTGGAGAACCCCAGAGACGGGGAGCAGCCTAGCCGACTGCCACCTATAGGGTCGCGCGGAGTCAGACACGACTGAGCAACTCAGCAGCAGCCGCAGTTCTGTACTTTGTGGACTAATAGCAGCGTCTGTGGCCTTTATCCTCTGACTTCCATCCGCAGCGTCTGTGGCCTTTATCCCCTGAATTCCATCCGCAGCGTCTGTGGCCTTTATCCTCTGACTTCCATCCGCATCACCAGTTACAACCCAGAATGTCATCACACGTTGCCAAATGCCCCCCAGGGAGAAAAAAACATCCTTCACTGGAAACCACTGTGGCAGCCTATTCTTGCTCTTCATCATTCCTCCCCACGAAGGGGGTCAGTGTCTTGGTGAGCCCCGTGGCACGGAGTCCTCTGGAATACTTAGTTATTGCTCTTCCATCCCAGCCAGAGTCCCCGAAAACAGTGCTTATAGCTGTGATGAGCTGATCACACTTAGAAAAGTTTCTCCGTCCTGCACTTGGGGAGACCTGGAGAGACAGGCGAACTGGCCTTGGAGTAGATGTGCAGCTTCTCCCAGATGGATTCCTGTGGCTTCCGCAGGAAGTCCTGCATCTTTTCTCGGGCAGCCAATTCCCTCAGCATGTGGAAGGTGAGGGCAAGTCCTCCGCTGAAGGTGGGGTGAGAGCTGTGGTCCTCTACTCCAGAGACATACGTTTTGCCTGTAGTTTCAGAGCTTCACAGATCATAAAGGCTGCCCACCCACCCCCCCATCCATCTGCAGGTTAGGGACCCCTGCTTTCTGCTTATCATTGTCCTGGGGGTGGATGTGGAGAGGGAGGGGTCTAGGGAACAGCAGTCCTTTGCTTTCGGTGGGAATAGCAATCCACCCTTTCACTCTGGGCCCTGAACCCTAAAGCTGGCCCCAGGAATATAATGTGAAGTGACGATGGATGTCAAGGAGATGAGCCAAGAGAGGAATGCTGGGCCCCGGGAAATAGGAAAGGAAGCGGGGTGGCATTTGGGAGCTGACTCCTTCCCCATTCCAGCCCAGCCCGAGGGCAGCACCCAGCGGAGGGGAGGACAAGGAGAAGAAAGCAAGTGGGGGAGATGAGCAAGGGAGAGGTGGCCCCCATCCTTCCCAGCTGCAGCAGCCCAGCGGGTTAGATGAATGCTGGTGTGGGGGGTGGGAAGAGTGACCCTGGCAGAACCCTTTGTTCCAGCTGAGGCTGGAGCGGGGGCACCGAGCCATTCACACGCCATCCCAGGGCATCCTGCTGGGCACGCTGGGGAGGGGGCGCAGCGGCCGGTCATGGGACTTGGCCAGGCAGATAGCTGGATGCTCAATAGGGAAGCCCAGCTGCGTGCAGTGAGGGCTGGGGGCGGGGCAGCCCCTGCCATCCTTCCTCCGGGCCACGGCCAGGCCCGCAGACAGGAAGGCCCCGGCTGGCCCCAGTCGCTCTGCCCCAGGGGAACCTGGTCTCCCTACCCTGTATCCCGTCCCCCCTTCTCCTGGTCGCCCCCCTTAGAGGTGCGCTCTGACTGTAGGACTCCCAGCAGTGTCTGCTGCTTCCTGCTCCTCGGTGTGACTTCTCATCCCCAGAGGGGCGCCAGCATTTTAATTCAGCGTCCGGGTCCTGAATAGAGGCAAAAGCATCCATAAAGCCACCTGGATTCAGAGGGAAGGACCTGGAAGCCTTTGTGCATTGGCCTCCTGTCCCTGGTTCCCTTTCCTCGGGACCAGTAGCCCTGCAATTGGTGTCATTTGTCTCTGGTCCTTTGCGGGTGTGCAGAAAACCCTGTCATAGAGGGGAGACCTGGGCCGTCTGTGAGCCCAAAGTCAGACAGTATCTTCTGGACTGTTTGTGCCTAGAGGAGGGGGACGGCACCATGACGTCACCCACATCTCCCCGCAGTTGTCTCCGTGACCTCCTGGGTAACAGTGCCCCTAGACTCGGCTCCTCTACCTTGCCCCACCTGGAATGGGTTTTGGTTGGGTGGGAGCTGAGCCCTCACTGGTTCCTCTTTTCTCTGCCCAGGACTGGCCAGCAGCCCCGAGTGTGCCTGTGGTCGGAGCCACTTCACGTGTGCAGTGAGCGCCCTCGGAGAGTGTACCTGCATCCCTGCCCAGTGGCAGTGTGATGGAGACAACGACTGCGGGGACCACAGCGATGAGGACGGATGTAGTGAGAACCCTCCCCCTGCCCCGGGCTCTTGGGAGGGTGATGGATATAAACAGATGGGAGGTTTCCTCACAGTGTGTATGGCTTCAACCTTCCCCTGTTTCCCATATTTCCACACACGTATAGTCAATAAATGGTAGCTTAGCTGGTAAAGAATCCGCCTGCAATGTAGGAGACCCCGGTTCGATTCCTGGGTGGGAAGCTCCCCTAGAGAAGGAATAGGGTACCTTCTTCAGTATTCCTGGGCTTCCCTGGTGGCTCAGATGGTAAAGAGCCTGCCTGCAATGCAGGAGACCTGGGTTCGGTCCCTGGGTTATTGGGAAGATTCCCTGGAGGAGGGCATGGCAACCCACTCCAGTATTCTTGCCTGGAGAATCCCCATGGACAAAGGAGCCTGGCGGGCTGCAGTCCATGGGGTCACGAAGAGTCAGACACAACCGAGCGACTGAGCACACCCAATATAGCCAATAAAACAGAGACTTTAAACAAGCACAGGAAAAAACAGCCTTGAATAGATCTCTGTATTTGTGTGCGTGTGTATTTGTGATGCATATTTGTGTATTTTTAAATGTGCACACTATACGTGGATGCAGACTGTTTATTTCTTACGTTGGTATTCTGTGTAATCACACCTTTTTAAATAACATAAACTTGGTAAGAAATTTTATATTCTTGTTAAGTCTCCCCTTTCCCATAGTGTGATAACGTACGCCACAGGCTAGGGTGCCCTGGATACACGTCCTGGACTGTAGCAATATTGCTCCTGAGCCAGTTATGTGTCTGGGTTCTGGGGTGTGGCCCCCACCCCGGCAGCACCTATGTCTGAGGGAGGCTAATTAGTCTCGTAAGAGTGAAGCTATAGCCCGGACCTTATTACCCCTAACCAGTTTAGCTAATTGCGATGGTGGTAAATGGCTCACTTTCATGGAGCACTTTCATATGCATTATCTCAAAAGACCTCTCTGAGTCAGTTATAATTATCCCCATTGTACAGTCGGAAGAACCTGGAGCTAGGTGAGGGTAACTGGCTTGTGTGATAAAAGTAATGAGTTCTAGAACTTGACATCGAGCCCAGGTGTGTCAGCCATTATTTAATAAGAGGAATGGCGTGGGGCGGGGCGGGGTGCGGAATACATTTGCTTCTCTTTTCATGCTTTCCTTCACTGCTTTCCGGGTGGTTTTGAGTTCCTCGGACTCTTCTGTCCTGTGAACCCCTGAGGAAGCTCTCTCTTCTTAGCTGCTGTTTCTGCCTGGTTCTGTATTAGTGGGCGCCAGGGGCAGTTGGAGGAGCCAGTGAGGAGGGACCGTAATTCAGACAGAGCCAGAGGGAAAGATGGGGCCTGCCTGAGTAAGTGCCCCAGACTGACCCCTGTTCCCCTCCCGTTCCCGGGGCTCAGAGTTGCCCACCTGCTCCCCTCTCGACTTTCACTGTGACAACGGCAAGTGTATCCGCCGCTCCTGGGTGTGCGACGGGGACAACGACTGTGAGGATGACTCGGACGAGCAGGACTGTCGTGAGTGCTGGGCGGGGCTGGGCGGCTGACGGCCGGCTGGGCGGGGCAAGGCGTTTCAATCAGAAAATGAGGCCCCGGTTTTTCACCATAGAGGATAATGTTTGCTGTGGGTTTATCACATATAGCTTTTATCATGTTGAGGTATGTTCCTTCTATTCCTGCTTTCTGGAGGGTTTTTATCATAAATGGATGTTGAATTTTGTCAAAGGCTTTCTCTGCATCTATTGAGATAATCATGTGGTTTTTATCTTTCAATTTGTTAATGTGGTGTATTACATACACCCATGGCTGATTCATGTCAGTGTACGGCAAAACCACTACAATATTGTAATTACCCTCCAATTAAAATAAATACAAAATAAATAAAGAAAAGAAAAGAAAATGAGGCCCCAGCCCGTGGTCTTTGGCTGTTGTCCTTCCACCTCCTCTCTCGGCTTATCTAAGCCCCCCTGGAGGTGGGGGACAGCCAGCTCCCCAGCTCCCTAGGGCAGTATCGGAGCTGCTCTGCTCCACCAGGCTTCCTGCTGGGTGTCCGGGCGCTGGCCGGCCCCCTGCCCCGGCCTGCAGCAGCCTGACTGCTCTGTGCCCACAGCCCCCCGGGAGTGTGAGGAGGACGAGTTCCCCTGCCAGAATGGCTACTGCATCCGGAGCCTGTGGCATTGCGATGGTGACAATGATTGTGGCGATAACAGTGATGAGCAGTGTGGTGAGCGGTGCTCCAGGGGGGCGGCGGGGACAGGCAGGGAGGCTGGTGGATGGCCTGGCCGAGGCAGGGGCAAGAGCCTCAGGGGCCCTAGCACTGCCCAACCCTTGAACTGCCTGGGTATCTGGAGCAGCTGGAGGAGAGCAGGACGGGGAGATGGGCCCGACACCCCGGGGACCACAGAACGGGAACCTGAGGCCAGTGTCTCCAGAGCCTCTTCTTTCCCCTCAGGAGTCTATACCGAACCCACGGAGTCTTGCAGGGCCTGGGTCAGACTCCCAGGGGGCAGCGAGGGTGGGAGTCAGGGAGGATGACCGGAGGGTAACCGGTGCGGCTCCTGCAGGACTGCTGTCCCACTGTGTACCCCCCTCCCCACCCCCCAGACATGCGCAAGTGCTCGGACAAGGAATTCCGCTGCAGCGATGGAAGCTGCATTGCTGAGCACTGGTACTGCGACGGAGACACCGACTGCAAAGACGGCTCCGACGAAGAGAGCTGTCGTAAGTGGCCCCAGGACTCAGGCTGCCGGGCTGGGCTGGGGGCAGAGGGCGCCATGCGGTGGGCTGAGGGCCAGGCCGACGAGTGAAAGGACAGCGCAGGTCGCCGGCGGGAGGGTGGGTTCTTAGGCAACAGCTCCTCCTGGGCGGGGCCGGGAGGGAACAGGTGCCCCAGGTGAGAAGGGAGGCCTCCCTTTGGTCCTCTGGCAAATGGGCGTGTATCAGGGCCACGCCCAAGGAAACTTCTATGTCTGAGTGCCTGGCCCCTTGGAGGAGTCCGGGCCCTTCTCCTCTGAGGGGGCCTGAGTGCGTGCCCTTCCCCGCCTTGCCCTCCTTCCAGCCTCAGCAGTGCCAGCACCCCCTTGCAACCTGGAGGAGTTCCAGTGTGCCTACGGCCGCTGCATCCTCGACATCTACCACTGCGACGGTGATGACGACTGCGGAGACTGGTCGGACGAGTCTGACTGCTGTGAGCACTCTGGCCAGCGGGGTGGAGGAGGGGAGGCCGGCTGGGAGGAGCTCCTGGGGGGGCGGGGGTGAGGCCCGGTTGCCAGCTGGGGCAGGAGCTCAGGAGAGGAGCTTCTAGAGTCCCTGGTTCCCTATGGGGCCAACCTGGAGGAGCCAGGGTGCCAGGGCTGTTGCTTCCTGGTCCACGGTGGGACGCTGTGTGTGTAGACTGGCTTAAGACAGAAGCCTGGCGTGTCTCCCCAGCCTCCCACCAGCCCTGCCGCTCTGGCGAGTTTATGTGTGACAGTGGCCTGTGCATCAACGCGGGCTGGCGCTGTGACGGCGACGCGGACTGTGATGACCAGTCTGATGAGCGCAACTGCAGTGAGTGGGGGGCAGTGCCAAGGTCTGGGCCGGAAGCAGGGACAGGCCACCTCTAATAAAGCTCCAAGATAGTTAAGACAGGTCCACCATATACAGTCGTGTAGGCTGGGCACTGCACAAAGGTGCTAGGTCCAAAGGATGCCAGTCCCCCAGTAGACTTCTTTATTCCATAATTCTCTAGATCTATATAGTCATCATGGCAGTTTTCCAGCAGATGGCAGTAAAATGTCTTGAGGAAAAGACACCTTTTTTTGATTCCCACAGAGATGCCATAGAGACCAACTGTGACCCTGGTGTCAAGAAGAGTGTCAAAGGGATTTCACTGCAGTCCTTTAGTTAAGATTTAACTTTGAAGACAGGGGTGCCGGTTTGATCCCTGTTTAGGCAGTTAAGCTCCCTCTTGCCTCCTGGCCAAAAAAATCCAAAACGCATAACAGAAACAACATTGTAACAATTCAATACAGACTTTAGCCCCCCAAAAAGAAAAATGGTCCACATCAAAAAAAAAAAAAAATCTTAGGAAAAAAAGTGGCGTGGGTGCTGGCGTAAAGTGCAGCCTAGGGTGGCAGGGTGGGGCTTCAGGCTAAAGCGGGGTCAGCCTTTCATCAGCCCTGTGCTTTGCCCAGCCACCTCGGTGTGTACAGCGGAACAGTTCCGCTGTCGGTCGGGCCGCTGCGTCCGTCTGTCCTGGCGCTGTGATGGGGAGGACGACTGTGCGGACAACAGCGATGAAGAGAACTGTGAGAACACGGGTAGGGTCTCCCTGGAGAGCCCCAGGCCCCTTAGCCCGTAGTTAGTCTGGAGCAAGGAGGTGGAAAGAGGGTGTTACTGCTGCCTCTCCAGTCGGGCCAACATGATGCTTTCATCAAGTCTTGCCCATGGCCTGGATTCTTCCTGCTTGTCTCAGTTACCAGTGTCAAATCAGGTGCATCTGTTGACCCGAAGCCTCACAGCCCGGAACACAATATCAGGGCCGGGAGTTTCAACGGCCTCTCACATTCTTACTCACACGTGGCCAGCGCCTGTTCCTCTGGCCTGCTCTCCGGTTGACAGCCCTACGCCCCCTCCCCTAGCCGCACAGGTGCCTAACACATGGGTGGGCTCTCTCATTCTGCCCCACGTCCCATCTTACCGTGCCACTGTGCTGTCCTGGGGAGAACACGAATGCAGACAGCCCTGTCTGAGCTGTTTCCTGCTCTGGACCCCGACCCTCCCACCTTGAGTCTCATCTGTCTCCAGCTCAGCATAGAAAATGACAGGCTCCCATCTTTTTGTTGTTGTTGACCCAAGCCCCGTCAGCCCTGCCTGGCACTGACCTGGCTGTCCTTCCCTCCTCATCTTCCTCTCTAGGAAGCCCCCAGTGTGCCTCGGACCAGTTCCTGTGTTGGAACGGGCGCTGCATCGGGCAGAGGAAGCTGTGTAACGGGGTCAACGACTGTGGGGACAACAGCGATGAGAGCCCCCAGCAGAACTGCCGTGAGTGTCCCCACCCCACTCCCCGGGTGCGCCCGCCCATGGTTTGTGGCCACGCCCCACCCATCTGCTTCAAAGAGAGTCCTCCCCAGGGACGCTTGCAGCCCCGGGAGCTGTTCTTCGTGGTCCAGGTGGAATGCCAAGTTGGCTGTCTGGGGGAGGATTCCGGGCTCAACTCCCATCTCTGGCTTGGCTGGCACAGGGCCCCGGACGGGTGAGGAGAACTGCAGTGTTAACAACGGCGGCTGTGCCCAGAAGTGCCAGATGGTGCGGGGGGCCATTCAGTGTACCTGCCACACTGGCTACCGGCTCACTGAGGATGGGCGCACCTGCCAGGGTGAGCTGGGGCCCCCTGGGCGGGAGCAGGGCGGGGGGCTGGGTTAGCCATGGGTCAGCCCTCTGAGAGACGTGACCGTGTGTCATTTTCTCAATAGCCCCGGGAGCTGGGGGTTGTTGTCCCTCTCATTTCGAAGACGGGGGGAAATGAAAGCTCAGAGAGGTTGTCACTTAATGAAGGTCACAGTGCCGATGAATAGCAGAGCTGGGACCCCAGCCCAGCTCAAAACCCTTAACCACTTGCTCTGTAGGCTTCCCGCTGGACCTGGGAAGTAGGCGGGTGTGTGGGCAGGAAAGAGCTGGTCAGCTTGGGAGCTCGGGCTGGAAGATGGTAGAACCGAGATCACCTGCCCTTGCTCCGTCGTCATAGATGTGAACGAATGTGCCGAGGAGGGGTACTGCAGCCAGGGCTGCACCAACAGTGAGGGGGCTTTCCAGTGCTGGTGTGAAGCAGGCTACGAACTCCGGCCTGACCGGCGCAGCTGCAAGGCTCTGGGTAAGGGGGAGCGGGGGTTGGCATTTGGCTGGGTGGGCAGAGAGCTGAGCAGGGCAGCCAGGGGCTCTGGTGCTTGGAGATTGGTAGAGTTAGAGAGATGTTTTGTTTTTTTTTTTTTTTGCCTTTTAATTTTATATTGAGGTATAGCCGATTAACCGGAGAAGGCAATGGCACCCCACTCCAGTACTCTTGCCTGGAAAATCCCATGGATGGAGGAGCCTGGTGGGCCGCAGTCCATGGAGTCGCTAAGAGTCAGACAAGACTCAGCGACTTCGCTTTCACTTTTCACTTTCCTGCATTGGAGAAGGCAATGGCAACCCACTCCAGTGTTCTTGCCTGGAGAATCTCAGGGACGGGGGAGCCTCGTGGGCTGCCGTCTATGGGGTCGCACAGAGTCGGACACGACTGAAGCGACTTAGCAGCAGCAGCAGCAGCATAGCCGAATAACAAGTTTGAGCAAACTTGTCTTCATCTGGGAGATGGTGAAGGACAGGGAAGCCTGGCGTGCTGCAGTCCATGGGGTCGCAAAGAGTCGGACACGACTGAGCAACTGAAGAACAGAATCGTCAGTTAACAATGTTGGGATAGTTCAGGTGCACAGCAAAGGGACTCAGCCACACATGTACATGTATCCATTCCCCTGTACTCCCCTCCCATCCAGGCTGCCATGTAATATTGAGCGGAGTTCCTTCTGCTACATAGGTCCTTGTTGGTTATCCATTTTAAATATAGCAGCGTGTACATATTCATCCCAAACTCCCTAACTATTGTCTCCCCGTATCCTTCCTCCCTGGGGACCATAAGTTTGTTCCAGAGAGATGTTTCCATAGCATTAAAATGGATTGTGAGTTGCATTCTGGGCCCCAAGAATGGGATGAGGTGTACGCTTTGCAGGCTGCCAGTCTTCTCATAATGATGGATGCTGACAGCTTGAGACATGCCCTAGTGGGCCAGGAGGCTCCTTGGAGCTTGGAGGGGTGCATGCTGATGGCTGCCAGGGAGCAGCTCTGGAGCCCAGTTGGGGCCCCATTTCTATGCCACGTCCCAGGGCCGGAGCCTGTGCTACTGTTCGCCAATCGCATCGACATCCGGCAGGTGCTGCCGCACCGCTCCGAGTACACGCTGCTGCTCAACAACCTGGAGAACGCCATCGCCCTGGACTTCCACCACCGGCGCGAGCTTGTCTTCTGGTCCGACGTCACCCTGGACCGGATCCTCCGCGCCAACCTCAACGGCAGCAACGTGGAGGAGGTTGTGTCTACAGGGCTCGAGAGCCCAGGTAAGGAACGGGGACCCGTGGGGAGGGGCAGGGCCACACCATGTGCAACAGCACCCAGGGAGGAACACGGGAGTGGCCACAAACCTTTAGGCAGCAGAACGTCTCACAGTGAGGCCTTGCATGCAGCTCTAATACCGAAAATGTTCATTAGTCTACAGTCATTTTATAGGCTCAGATTTGTAATATTTGCTTGTTATTGAGCTCGATCACTGAGAATACTGAGACCATTTCGTTGAATGGAACTGTTTGAAACCAGAGATTTGTGGATGACAGCTGTAATTCTCTATCAGCCTGGCATCCCATCTAATTCTGACTTTTGTTTTGATTACTTCATATTAGGAATATTCTGATGGACCCAGATAGATAGCATCCAAATGTTTGCAGATTAGAAAAACAGTAGCTCGCTCTGCCATCTCATGCCATTCGACAAGCAGGGGAAGTGGGTTAGAATTCGGTATTAATTAAGCACATTTGACTCAGATGCTTATGGAACTGATGATGTTCCCCTGTAAAACCCTGAGGCACAAATTGCAAACCCCCGGGGCCAGTAGGGGTCAGGGAGCTAGGATTCCGGAAGTGGAATGTGATTGGCTGAGAGGAGGAAACGCATGACCTTGGATGGTTACTTGAGTTCTCTTTGCCTCAGTTGCTTCATCCTCATGGGGATTATTATAGCACCTAACTCACACAGTTGTAACAATTCAAGGTAAAACGTGTGTTTGTAAAATGGTGAGAAGAGTGCCTGGCCCAAGAAACAGCTTCGTGCAAGAGTTGCCCTTGTTTCTATAGCACACAGGGGCCCCCGCTGAAGCCCTGACGCTCTTTCCATGACCTCTTTCCTCCAGGGGGCCTGGCTGTGGATTGGGTCCATGACAAACTCTACTGGACCGACTCGGGGACTTCAAGGATTGAGGTGGCCAACCTGGACGGGGCCCACCGGAAGGTGCTGCTGTGGCAGAACCTGGAGAAGCCCAGGGCCATCGCCTTGCACCCCATGGAGGGGTGAGCGAGTTGTGACTCCAGCTGCCACGTTCCTCTTACATCCTTTAGGGACAGTTCCTCCGCCACCTGGGCCAGGCTTTACTGGGGGGCCAGGGGACCTCACAGTGTGGTGTTAATAGCCTTGGCTCTGCACCCAGACGCACCTGGGTTTCCAGCTCTTCGGTAACTGACTGTATGGCCTTGGGCTAGTTCATCTCTCTAGGCTTCCATTTTACTTATTTCTAAACTGGTGATAAAAATATACCTACCTCACAGCTGTGTGAAGATGAAGTGAGGTGATGCATTTTAAATGGCACAACACACATTATGTAAGTGGTAGCTGTTTAGTACCTTTGTTATTAGTTTATAGGGTTGAGCGAATTAATAAAAATTAGTAATTTTATCATTAGAAGAAAGGTCTTTTGCAGGGGAAGTTCTTTGCCTCTGGCTTTTAAAAATTAAGTGCAGTCAATTGAGAGGGGTGTCTTCTAAGACCCTACAGTTATAGGTCCCCTGGTTTAGAAGCGTAGTGTGTGTGTGGTACGTGGCATGTGTGTGCGTGTGCGGTACGTGGCATGTGTGTGCGTGTGCGGGTGTGAAAATGACAAAAGGCAGCGGCAGAGCTGTGACCAAGAGGAAAATGCCTGTCCCGAGTCGTAGCCCACTAGTATTTTTTGTTTCACAAGGTCAGGATTTTCATCTGTTTTGTTCACTGCCATGCTCTCAATACGAAAAGATATGCTCATCTCATAGCAGATACTCCAAAATATTTTTGTTAAATGAATACATTCTCTGTCTAGAGACATTTAAATTCAAGCATTGAGGGACTTCCCTGGTGGTCCTGTGGTTAAGATTCCGTACTTCCAATGCAGGGGGCATGGGTTGGATCCCTGGTCAGGGAACTAAGGACCCACATGCCATGCGATGTGGCCAAAAATTTGTTTTTTAATAATAATAAAATAAATAATTCAAACATTGAAAAACATTCTGTAAACCCAACAGAATGTATTTCCCACCAGTTGGAGTTCCCTGGGTGAAATCAGTAAGAGCCCCCTGCCTGATTACTATGCTGGGTACCTTACCTGCCCTCTACTGCCTGCCTCCCAATGTCCTTTTCTCTCTTCCCAGGACCATTTACTGGACAGACTGGGGCAACACCCCCCGCATCGAGGCCTCCAGCATGGATGGCTCTGGCCGCCGCATCATCGCTGATACCCATCTCTTCTGGCCCAACGGCCTCACCATCGATTATGCCGGGCGCCGTATGTACTGGGTGGACGCTAAGCACCACGTCATTGAGAGGGCCAATCTGGACGGGAGTCACCGCAAGGCTGTCATTAGCCAGGGTGAGGCCCTTCCTTCGCTCTCCTTCATCTCTCGTTCTGCTTACCCTGTCCCAGACCCCAGAAGCCTTTGGCAGAGGGTGAGATTTGTACAGATGCCAGGCCTGGCCCCAGGGGCCGGGCAGGCCATGTGTAGACTGAGGTCGTCCTGGACTTTCCCCAGGCCTCCCGCATCCCTTTGCCATCACGGTGTTTGAAGACAGCTTGTACTGGACAGACTGGCACACCAAGAGCATCAATAGTGCCAACAAATTTACTGGCAAGAACCAGGAGATCATTCGCAACAAACTCCACTTCCCCATGGACATCCACACCCTGCACCCCCAGCGCCAGCCTGCAGGTAAAAAAGAACGCCCACCTGGTGAGCTTCCAGTGCTTCTGAGAACCTTCCTTGCACCTGTCAACAGTTGCCAGGTTTCCCAGCAAGGAAATTTAAGGTTGGTGCTGGTGTGGACTCATTCCGCCCTCTGCTGGACCCGTAGGGTACAACATGGAGACTTAGGAAAGACTCATTCTGCTTTGCTATCCCCCATCTAATTCATGCAAACATTTCCTGTGTGTCAGGTATTCACTCTGCTCGTAGGTGGGGGCAGATATACAAAATAAGAAGACATAGTTTCTTCCTTCCGGAAGATCGTGCCTTTGCTACACTCCCACTCACTAGCCTTGGGACCCCTTCTGCCAACCTCACCTGACCCTCTTGCTCTGGGCTTTTTGAGCAGGGAAAAATCGCTGTGGGGACAACAACGGAGGCTGCACCCACCTGTGTCTGCCCAGTGGACAGAACTACACCTGTGCCTGCCCCACCGGCTTCCGCAAGATCAGCAGCCACGCCTGTGCCCAGAGTAAGTGGGTTTAGGGCCCCTGCCTCAGTGGACCTGCCTTGTGAGGGTGGGTGGAGCAAACAAGGGGGAGGAGTTTGGGAATTGCCTGGTTAGGGGAGGAGCCAGCTCCTCAGGCAGCCCCTGGAGAGGAAGAAGGTAAGGAGCTGAGGGCTGAGGGCCCAGCGGTCATCCCTGAAGGCTCAGGGACACCACAGAGTCAAGCATGAACCCCTGCAAACAGGCTTGTGGATCATTTCACCCAGGACGCTTTGTCCCTAGGCAGCAGGAGGTTTCCAGACCCTTCTATAAAGCAAGGGAACGGTTTCCTAGCTCTTTACCTTTGGGGCTTCCTTGGTGGCTCAGACAGTAGAGCGTCTGCCTGCAATGTGGGAGATCCAGGTTCGATCGCTGGGTCAGGAAGATCCCCTGGAGAAGGAAATGGCAACCTACTCCAGTATTCTTGCCTGGAAAATTCCATAGACAGAGGAACCTGGTAGGCTGTATAGTCCATGGGGTCGCCAAGAGTTGAACACAACTGAGTGACTTCACTTTTACCTCTAGCATCACCCTAGAGACTGTCTTAGCCCCTAAGCCAGAGAGTAAGGTAAAGACATCTGATGATGCTCTATATACAGAGGCCCAGGATAAATAAGTGTCTAGTGAGTGAAAGATGATGGGTTCCCTGGGGGCTCCCTGAACTGCTGCTTTGGCTTCCTTTGAGTGCCTGAAGGTATATTGCCTTGAGAGGGTGGGCCTTGTCTAGCTCAGAGGCGCAGGTGATTTTTTTCCTAAGAATAGTCCAGAGAGGAGTGATCCAACTGGGTGGCACACCCAGCCAGGGGCCGGGGAGATGCTTCACACATCATGGCTCTTCTGTTACTGCTGCGTGCCTGCTGCCCTCCTTGTCTCTGGTGAAAACCAAATTTCTCTCAGGACCTAGGTCCTTTCCAGAGAGTGAAACTATTCCAGGGAACAGAGGCAGGAGTCATTCAACGCACTTTGAATTGAGAACCTTGTTTCCTTGCATTCTCCTGTGCCCAGCTCTTCCCATGTGGTCTTGATGAGATGCAAGGAAGTTCCCCCAAAAGAAGTTCAGTTGATAAAGTGACGCAGGAAGTGCCTTTCTAAGCAGAATAGTAGACTGGGAAATATTCAGACAGACTGGAATAGGGGCAGGGGATGGAGAAGAGCCAGCTGGGAAAATGCTGAATAGGAGTGTGGCCAGAACTCCACCTTTGAAGTCAGACCTGAGTTCAAGTCCCCTGCTCCAGTGCTTGGTAGCTGTGGGATCCTGGGCCAGTTCCTGGGCCCCTGTTAGCCTCTGGATCGTTGATCCAGAAAATGAGAATAAGAATAGTGTGAACCACAAAGGACTGTTAGGAGGGTAAATGAGACAAGTCAAGGAAAACAGGAAGCTCAGTGCCGGGCAAGGAGCAGGTACTCAGCAAATAGTCATTATTGGCCCGAGTCGTGAAGAGCATAGAGGAAGGGGTCTTAGACCACACAGTGGAGCAGAAGTCCTGAAGCAGACGCGGAAGGCAGAGAGGTGGGGTGGGGGCTTGACAGGGATCTAGCCCAGTCCACTAGGGGACCCTGAGCAAAGTAAGAGCGGAGGAGAGTCGAGATACAGCTGACAGACACTTGAACAGGATGCCCTTCTGGGCCCTGCTGGCGTCTATTTCCATTGGCTCCTCAAGTCTGATGGTGCCAGCACGGGCTGCCCAGCGCTCAGAGGGGGTCTGAGGTGTGAAGCAAAGGGAACAAAGGGCACCAGACCCCAGGAAGTGTGGTTGAACCAGATGTCCCGCAGGCGAGCGTCTGTGTCTGCCACTGTTATCGGATTTAGAGCATTAAAAGAAGACCCCTTTCGGCCTTTGATCAGGTCTTGACAAGTTCCTGCTTTTTGCCCGAAGGATGGACATCCGTCGGATCAGCTTCGACACAGAGGACCTGTCCGACGATGTCATCCCACTGGCTGATGTGCGCAGCGCTGTGGCCCTTGACTGGGACTCGCGGGATGACCACGTGTACTGGACAGACGTCAGCACTGACACCATCAGCAGGGCCAAGTGGGATGGAACAGGGCAGGAGGTAGGGCCGGACGTGGGGCACAGGCCCTCAGGGAGGGCAGGGCAGAAGGGGTGGGATTCACCCTTTCCCAGGGAAGGGCCTCCCAGACCTTTGCCAGCCTGCCAGTTGCTGGCGTTTGGGCTCCAGAGCTGGGGTGCAAGTCCGGTTGGTGATACAGTCTTGCTTCCCGCCCAGGTGGTAGTGGACACCAGTTTAGAGAGCCCGGCAGGCCTGGCCATTGACTGGGCCACCAACAAGCTCTACTGGACAGATGCAGGTATGTAAAGGGCACGTGTGGCCTGACACTCTGGGATCTTCTTATTTAAAGCCCTGGCCTCAGCTCGAAAGAACCTAGTGTCCCTCCTAGCTCATTTCCGTCTTGACCTGAAGTCCTTGGTCAGTCAGGAGTGGTTGGGCTGCTGCAGAACTGAAGTTAGAAGCTCACATCTGAGGGTTTGGCATTTGCCATTCAAGTGGCAGCTACTTCTGCTGTGCAGCTGATGCTTGAGAATGTTTTGAGGCATTTCAGATGAGAAGCCTATACCCTGTGGTTTTCCTTCCATCACTGTTTTGGTGAAAGAGGCATTTTCTATTAGGCAGGTAAGTGTGGGAGGCAGGGAGAGTGCCTTAAATGAGAGCTACTCAAAGTGTGGTCCCTGGACCAGCAGCGTCAACATCACCTGGGAACTTGTTAGAAATGCAGATTCCTGGGCCCTGCTCCAGACCTGCTCAATCAGAATCTTTGGGGCTTAGGAATCCGTATTTTCACAAGCTCTTCTGGTTCTTAGGCACAGTACAGTTGGAGAAGCATGGCCTTAAATTATCAGAATGGGTTACTTGGGTTGAAGAAGCCTTAGTCTTCCAAGAAACGGAGCTAATCAATTCCTTGAATTTCTTCTTGAAATTCAGGTCCCTCCATGTTCATTGCTTTTATCACAAAGTATTTCTTGAGGATTTGTGGCACACCGAGCTCTGTGCTGGGCATGGAAGGTAAGAGGGTGAACGACCAAGACTCGAGTTGATATCTTTGCCCGCACTGACTTCTTGGTAGGGACAGACCGGATTGAAGTGGCCAACACGGACGGCAGCATGAGGACGGTCCTTCTCTGGGAGAACCTTGATCGCCCCCGGGACATCGTGGTGGAGCCCATGGGCGGGTGAGCGCCTGCCCCTCTGGAGCAAGCTCCCCTCACCCCCGATCTGAGGACTAGAGTGCAGTCTGGAGCCTAGGGAGAGAGGCCAGATCTTACAGGCACACCGAGGAAGCACGAGCAGCCTCAGAGCATCGTGACCAATCTGTCTCCTTCATGGCCAAGGAAATCTTTTACATCTAAAACTTCTTTTTCCTTCTTTTTCTTTTTTGTTTTTGCTTTTTGGTCTGCTTACTAAAGTAAGCCATTGTCTTTTTAAACAGTTTATCGAGAGTGACAATTCTCTCCAATGTCACTCTCCAAAAGTAACTGTTGTTAACAGTGGAGGGTAGTGTTTCCAGATTTTCTTCCCTGTGTATGCACACATATGGTGGTGGTGGTGGTTTTTGTTTGACAACATACTGTAGCTGTATCTTGTTTTTTTCACTTGGCTATATATCTTGGATATCTTCCCATTTGATTAGTAGATTTTTTTTTTCTTGATGGTTATATAGAATTCTGTTAAGTTAATGTACCGTAATTCTTTAACCTATCCAGTCAAGTAAATATTTAAGACCTTTGGTGGTTTTTGGTAGTGATATAAGATGTAAGACCTTCAGAGACAGCTCTGAACCCAGGAGGGAGCTGGAAACTGAGGCAAGAGGCTGGGGAGGCTGTGGGGCAGCCACTGCAAGTAGAAACCCTCGGGCCCTGGGAACCCTGAATCCTCAACTGGAAGGCTTGTAAGACCGCCCTTGCCTGTGCCCAGGTACATGTATTGGACGGACTGGGGTGCAAGCCCCAAGATTGAGCGAGCCGGCATGGATGCCTCAGGTCGGCAGGTCATCATCTCTTCCAATCTGACTTGGCCTAATGGATTAGCCATCGACTATGGGTCCCAGCGGCTCTATTGGGCTGATGCCGGCATGAAGACGATTGAGTTTGCCGGACTTGATGGCAGCAAGAGGAAGGTAAGCGTGGCACATGGGCATCCTCCCACAGCCCCGACCGCCTCCCCAACGGGGCTTCCTGGCTGGCAGCTGACGGGACCCAGGGAGGCCTAGGGCATATCCAGTGTGGGGTGAATGCTATTTCTCTGAGACTATGGCTGTACTCCAGAGCCTGGGGTCCCTGCTCCTTGATGATAAAAGCGAACTAGGGACCATGTGGCTTGTGGGCCAGGGTATAAGCGCTTTCCTAATAACCATCACCACAAATGCTAATTTATCACCAGTCACATACTAGGCCCATGACCTCTCTCTCTCTCTCTGTTAATTTTGGTATAATTTCCAACTTAACAAGCTGCAGGAAGAGTCAAAAGAACCAATAACTGATATTTTGCCACATGGTTATACCATTCTCATTCTCTCTCTACACATGCACACACACGCACACACACACAGACCTTATTTTTCTGAACCGTCTGAGATTCCATTGGAGATATCCTGCCCTGAACCCCAGAGAGTCCAAAGAGTCCAATGCGTATTTCCTAAGAACAAGAACTCAGTCTTTCATAATCATAGTTCAGTGATCAGTATCAGGAAATTTAACATTGATACAATATTACTGTCTAATCCGTAGTCCATATTCAGCGTCACCACCAATTGCCCCAATGATGTCCTTATAACTTTTTTTTCTTTTTTAGTCTAGGGTCCAGTTCCAGATTACAGTTGTTTTAAGTCATGATGTCTCTTTAATCTGGAACATTTCCTCAGCTTTTCTTTATCTTTCTTGATCTCTGTATCTTTAAAGAGTAAATGCCAGTTATTTTGTAGAATGTCCCTCAATTTGTCTGACGTATCTTTGTGATCGGATTCAGATTATACATCTGGGGCAGGAATACTACATTAAGTCGTGTCCTGAGTTCTCAGTATGTCTTATTAGTAGCCGCAGATGTCAGCTTGTCTCATCATTGCAATACCAATTTTTTCTTCTAAGATTTGTTTTTAATGTGGACCATTTAGAAAGTCTTTATTGAATTTGTTGCCATATTGCTTCGGTTTTATGTTTTGGTTTTTTGGCCACAAGGCATGCGGGATCTTAGTTCCCTGACCAGGGATCGAACCCACATCCCCTGCGTTGGAAGGTAAAGTCTTAACCACTGAACCACCAAGCAAGTCACCATCTTTGATTGTGTGGTGAAGGTGGTGTCCACTGTGAAGTTGCTGTTTCTCCTTTTGTAGTTAGTAAGTCACTTGTACAGAGATCCTTTGAGATTATATAAATAATACATGATCTGTTAGAATCATCACACAACCCTTGGAGCCAGGCACTGTCATGATTCTATTACAGATTGGCAGACCAAGGCTCGAGATATTTTATAACCAGCTCTAGCTCAAGGTCACACAGCAGGTGGTACTGGCAGAGTGCGCCCTTGACGCCTGTACTGTCAGACCTGGTTGGGGCATGATGTAAGCGCTGGGGCCCTGGCAGGTACTGATCGGAAGCCAGCTGCCCCACCCATTTGGGCTGACCCTGTATGGGGAGCGCATCTACTGGACCGACTGGCAGACCAAGAGTATCCAGAGTGCCGACCGGCTGACGGGGCTGGACCGGGAGACCCTGCAGGAGAACCTGGAGAACCTGATGGACATCCACGTCTTCCACCGCCGGCGGCCCCCAGGTGACCGGCCCTTGGCCCACACTGGTTTCTCCTTGGCTTCCCTCTGCCACGGTCCTTCTCGTTGACTCCCTCCTCCCCACCCAGTGTCCACACCATGCGCTACGGAGAACGGCGGCTGCAGCCACCTGTGTCTTCGGTCCCCAAATCCAAGTGGCTTCAGCTGTACCTGCCCCACAGGCATTAACGTGATGCCTGATGGCAAGACTTGTTCACCAGGTAGGTCTAGGCATCACAGACCTGGCTAGAGCCTCTTTGGGACAGGGGCAGTGACTCTCTACCTTCCTCGCAAGTGGACTCTAATATGGTCTGAGGGACCTAAGCTTCTAGAGGCTTAGGGGCAAGATAAAGCTTTTTTAAAAAAAGAGGAGATGCAAGGGAACAGGCAGGCAGGATTAGAAGCAGGGTCCAACTAGGTCTCATGGCATCTTCATGCATATTAGAAAAAGATGCTCCTTTCTTTTTTATTTTCCTCTGTTGGGAAATTGTTATAATATACTGATTCAGTTAGACTAAATCACTTTAGTTCCATCTGCCTCAAATTGGTATAGTAAATACTAGAACATGTGATAAATTACAAGGTAGTGGTACCTCCTTTGGAAATGGCACTTGTGTGAGTAGGCACGACCAGCACAACCTTCATGATAATCTGAATTGAAAGGTCTCAGAAGCAGGAGCTGGCTGCCCAAATGTTGGAAGCCGATGTTTCTCTCTAGGGGATGCTTCATGGTAGGCTACATTTGAACCCAAACTTCCTAGGGAATTTGAGTGAGAAAGGAGCTCTAAATCGTCCCAGGCTGTGGGCAAAGCTCTGTTTCACTTAACGTGAAGTTTTTTAAACTTCAAAGAGATTCACTTTTGTGACAATAATACAGAACTGTGTCCATGAATCAGACCCAATGCTAAGGGTTTTTCTGTATTGACCTTTTATCCCTACAGCCCCCTGTCATTGTCCCCATTTTACAGATAATGAAACTGAGGCTTAAACAATTTAAATAATGTGCTCAGGATCACACAACTAGAAACTAATGGAGGCGGAAAGCGTGAACTTCAGCTTGCCTTACTCCAGATCCTCTCACTGCAGTGCTAGGATGACTGTCCTCTTTCCTTCTCTCCGCACCTGGGCAGGCATGAACAGTTTCCTCATCTTCGCCAGGAGGATAGACATCCGCATGGTCTCCTTGGACATCCCTTATTTTGCCGACGTGGTGGTACCCATTAACATCACCATGAAGAACACCATTGCCATTGGAGTGGATCCCCAGGAAGGTCTGCGTGATCCTCCCTGCTCTCCTGGCCCCTATAGCAACGGCTCTCTCCTCGCTACCACCTTTGCCTCCTGCTAAGAGCCTAGAGGCCTCCCGTTCCCTCTGGCACAACCCCTGCCCATCTCTGTAGCACTTTCTCTTTTGTTATGAGGGCATGGGGTTGGGGGCCACGTTCTTCATCTCTGCCAAGGGCTATCCTGTTACAATATTTCTCTTGATTTCCTCTCCTTGGGGACACAGGGCTCTCTGACGTGCCCAGGCGTCTCAGAACACGAGTCAGCGGTGTGTGTTCCTTTGGAGGCGGGGCGGGGCGAAGGTCCGGGCTGAGCCCTGCCTTTCCTTTCCAGGAAGAGTGTACTGGTCGGACAGCACGCTGCACAGGATCAGCCGTGCCCGTCTGGACGGCTCGCAGCATGAAGACCTCATCACCACA
This sequence comes from Bos grunniens, assembly GCF_055505025.1. Lineage (NCBI taxonomy): Eukaryota > Metazoa > Chordata > Mammalia > Artiodactyla > Bovidae > Bos > Bos grunniens. The sequence continues at coordinate 77,380,542 of NC_141179.1, read as the reverse complement.
GGTGGGCCCTGCTCCCAGCCTTGGGCCCGCCTGTCTGGCTACAGCGCTGGGGAGAGAGCCCATCTGTCTCAAGGCAGGAGCCAGTGTGCTCTGTTGACTTCCTGCAGGGCTGCAGACCACAGATGGCCTCGCAGTGGATGCCATCGGCCGGAAAGTGTACTGGACAGATACGGGAACCAACCGGATCGAAGTGGGCAACCTGGACGGGTCCATGCGGAAGGTGTTGGTGTGGCAGAACCTTGATAGCCCGCGCGCCATCGTATTGTACCACGAGATGGGGTGAGAGCGGCTCCGGGGCCCTGGGCGGCAGGATGAGCGCGCCCGCCCCGCAGGAGCACCAAGACTGACCTCCCGGGGGCGCTTCCTCTCCCTTGTGATGGCCTTCAGGGTGGCCGTAGAGCATAGAGGTTCAAAGCATGAACCCTGGAATCAGACACCCAGATTTCAAATTTTTTCACCATTTATTAGCTGCGTCTGTCACTTTGGGTTCAATATTTAACCTCCCTGGTCCTCAGATGGCAACCCACTCCACTCTTCTTGCCTGGAGAATCCCATGATCAGAGGAGTCTGGCTTCTGCACCCCATAGGGTCCCAAAGAGTCAGACACGACAGATGCGACTTAGCACACACGTGTGGTCTTCAAATTCCTTACCTGTAAAGTGGAGGTGATAATGAAAATGCATGCCTTGTGGACCTTGTAAGGATTAAGTGAGATAATGCATGGAAAGTACTAAAAATTTCTTTTAATTTTTTAAATATTTTAATCATTAAAAAAAAAATTTATTTGGCTGTGCAGGGTCTTAATTATGGCATGTGGGATCTAGTTCCCTGACCAGGGATTGAAGCTAGATCCCCTGCATTGTGAACACTGAGTCTTAGCCACTGGACCACCGGGGAAGTCCTGAAAGTAGTTTTTTTAATCGTGAAAAACATCACATTAAATTTACCATCTTAGCTATTTTCAAGCATACAGTTCAGTAGTGTTAGTACGTTCACATTATTGTGAAACAGGTCTCCAGAATTTTTTCGTCTGGCAAATCTGAAACTCTGTAGTCATTAAACAACTCCCGTTTGTACGTGTAAATGCTTTTCACGGTGTTTGGCGTATTGTGAGGACTCCCAGTGTACAGGAACTGTGGGAGGAACCAGCTATTACCGTCTCTTGCCCAGGTTCATGTACTGGACGGACTGGGGGGAGCATGCCAAGTTGGAGCGGTCTGGGATGGACGGCTCCGACCGCGCCGTGCTCATCAACAGCAACCTCGGGTGGCCCAACGGACTGACTGTGGACAAGGCCAGCTCCCAGCTGCTCTGGGCTGACGCCCACACCGAGGTGGGGGTCCTGCTCCTGCGCAGAGTCTGGGAGTATAGGGGGGCCGTGGGACGTCTCCTAACAGCCACCCGGTACCCTCTCCTTCCTCCACAGCGAATTGAGGCTGCGGATCTGAACGGTGCCAATCGGCACACGTTGGTATCGCCTGTGCAGCACCCGTATGGCCTCACCCTGCTCGATGCCTATATCTACTGGACTGACTGGCAGACCCGTAGCATCCACCGTGCCGACAAGGGGACTGGCAGCAACGTCATCCTGGTGAGGTCCAACCTGCCAGGCCTCATGGACATCCAGGCTGTGGACCGGTCACAGCCCCTGGGTGAGAAGACCCCGAGGGCTGTGAGCCAGAGGCCTCTGACTTTCTGGGGCCGTCTCAGCATCAGAGATCTATCCAGAGCAGAGAGATGCCTTTACAACCAGAGGGACAGGGACCTACCTAAGCTCCTCCTCCAGGATCAGGCTGTGTTCCCTCTGGGTACGACGGGTACTGCATACTCCCACGGCAGGGTGCTGTCCCCTTTAAAGGACTCCCGGAGATACCCCTGCTCATTCCAGCTCATCCCTGCTGGGCACCAAATCCTGTTATGCAGAACAGTAGACCATCAGGCATGATCAAACCTGTGCCTCGGTTAAGATTCAGACCATATTCCGGGCCGGGTGTCAAAACTTGCCCCTTTCTCTCTCTTTCGTCACCAGGTGTGAACAAGTGCGGACCCAGGAACGGTGGCTGCTCTCACCTGTGCCTGCCCCGGCCCTCGGGCTTTTCCTGTGCCTGCCCCACCGGCATCCAGCTGAAGGGAGATGGGAAGACCTGCGACCCCGCTCCTGAGACATACCTGCTCTTCTCGAGCCGCGGCTCCATCCGGCGTATCTCCCTGGACACCAGCGACCACACGGATGTGCATGTACCGGTCCCCGAGCTCAACAATGTCATCTCCCTGGACTACGACAGCGTGGATGGCAAGGTCTATTACACAGATGTGTTCCTGGATGTTATCAGGTATGAGTGTCCCTGAAAACCTCCAGAGGACACAGACCTGCTTCCCGTCTCTGATGGCTGAGGTCATGGCCTGGGTTCACCTCTAAACGGACTGAGTGATTTGGCAACTTGGATAGGGAGTTCTGACCTGGATTTGTTGCTTTGCAGTGTTATCCCAGAAGAGTTTCAAACTTTTTTGTTTGTTTGCTTGTTTGGAGATTCTGATGTGCTTTGCCAGGCTTCCCGGGTGGCACAGTGATAAAAGAATCCGCCTGCCAGTGCAGGAGACTCAAGAGACCTGCGTCTGATCCCTGGGTTGGGAAGGTCCCCTGGAGGAGGAAATGGCAACCCACCCCAGTATGCTTGCCTGGAAAATTCCACAGACAGAGGAGCCTGGCAGGCTACAGTCCATGGGGTGGCACAGAGTTGGACATGACTGAGCACACGCACGGCCTATCTCGTGTTTCATGAATTTATATTTTTGGTCACACCTTGCAGCTTGCGGGATTCCCTGACCAGGGATCAAACCCATGCTCCCTGCAGTGCAAACAGTGTCTCACCCACTGGACCTCCAGGGAATTTCCCTATTTAAGGAGGACTAGAAGTCCAGTGTGTAAAACAAACAGATAAAGTCAGGCTAGGGACCCGGCGCCTTCTACCCCTACTACTGGATGCTACAGGACTTCCACGGATCCTCTAAGACCCACTGATTAGTTGGCCACATCGCCAAACTGGGTGTACTGTAATACAGAAATACCAGCCAAATGCAAGGTTTATGGTGGTTTGCAAGGTTGTGCTTGTTTTTGTTTTTTAAATATTTTTTGTTTTATTTAAATTTTTATTCTTTCAATTTTTCACCCAGCACAGCCAAGGAACGTGGTACCCTGCGTTCACGTACGTTCACGTACCGTTAGAGGGGTTTACCACGGCAGAGATTCTCATGTGGAAGAACAGGAGCAGTCCCTTTTTTCTCCCTGAGGGGTGCATTAGAATCTCATCCTGAGAGCTGGTGGGCATGTAGAGTTTAGAGAAGGCCCCCATGTGTGGTGACATGCCCCTTCCCCCATCCTGGGCTTGAATTCCCTCCTATAGGTCAGACTGTTATAAAAAATGCACAGGTAGATTTTGAAAAATCTTCCCTTTCTTCTAATCACCACCTGGCAATCCTTGTCTCCTCCTGAAGGTGTATGGGGCTTATTAACCTGCCTTCTGGCAAGACATGGGCCCAAATGCCACCTACTTAGAGCAGGAAACACTCTGTCCTCCCAATACTTTATTCATTAGGTCTGCAAGTATTTTGAATTCCTACTGTGCTAGACGCTGAGGAATGTACTTACAAATGGGCTTCCCAGGTGGCGCTAGTGGTAAAGAACCCTCCTGCCAACGCAGGTTAGACTTAAGAGATGTGGGTTTGCTCCCTGGGTCAGGAAGATCCCCTGGAGGAGGGCATGGCAACCCACTCCAGTATTCTTGCCTGGAGAATCCCAAGGACAGAGGAGCCTGGCAGGCTACAATCCACAGGGTCACAGAAAAGCTACTTAGCATGCACACATGCATGCATGTACTTATAAATACTTGGTCCCTGCCCCTTGGAGCTTACAGTGTAGTGGGAATCCAACTCTGGGAATGTGGATTAAAGGGGTATCAGCCTATTGCTGATCTGATCAGTCATCTAACCCTGGGCTGTTCCTCAAGGCGAGCAGATCTGAACGGCAGCAACATGGAGACGGTGATTGGGCGTGGGCTGAAGACCACTGATGGGCTGGCGGTGGACTGGGTGGCCCGGAATTTGTATTGGACAGATACGGGCCGAAACACCATCGAAGCATCAAGGCTGGACGGTTCCTGCCGCAAAGTGCTGATCAACAATAGCCTGGATGAGCCTCGGGCCATCGCTGTTTTCCCCAGGAAGGGGTAAGTTTTTGGCCAGCAGGAAAGAGACCCAGGGGAGAAGGGCCTGGGGAGGAGGCACTTGAATATGCCTCTTTCTTAATGGTATTCTCTCGACCTCTGGGTGCCATCTTCCCATGCCTTGCTGATGCCACCATCGTGTCCCAGGTACCTCTTCTGGACAGACTGGGGCCACATTGCCAAGATCGAACGGGCGAACTTGGATGGCTCTGAGCGGAAGGTCCTCATCAACACAGACCTGGGTTGGCCCAATGGACTTACCCTGGACTATGATACGCGCAGGTGGGGATCCTGTCCCAGACAGCATCCTGGAAATCGGGTGGGCAGAGGAGAGGAAGACTGAGATTGAAGTAGTGAAAAAAAAATGACCCGGAGAATGGGACTGACCCTCCTTGATGGGGGTGAAAGCTCCTTGGTGGGTAGGGAAGAGCAAGCAGCGAGAAGGAATGAGGTAACATATTCTTGGAACAGGAGTCGCTGAACCCAGCATTCGACCCTCAGGTGGGCTTTGTTTATCTGGTTTACGTCGTGTTTTTATTTTTTAATTTATTTTGTTGTTGTTGTTCAGTTGCTGTCATGTCCGACTCTTTGCAGCCCCATGGACTGCAGCACGTCAGACTTCCCTGTCCTTCACTATCTCCCAGAGTTTACTCAAACCCGTGTCCATTGAGTCGATGATGCCATCCAACCGTCTCATCCTCTGTCATCTCCTTCTCCTGCCCTCAATCTTTTCCAGCAGCAGAGTCTTTTCCATTGATTCAACTGCTCTCATCAGGTGGCCAAAGTACTGGAGCTTCAGCATCAGTCCTTCCAATGAATATTCAGGACTGATTTCCTTTAGGATGGTTTGATCTCCTTGCAGTCCAAGGGGCTCTTAAGAGCCTTCTCCAACACCACAGTTCAAAGTCATCAATTCTTTGGCACTCAGCTTTCTTTATAGTCCAACTCTCACATCCATACTTTACTGGAAAAACCATAGCTTTGACTAGATGGACTTTTTTCAGCCTAGTGATGTCTCTGTAAGAGTCAAAGGGTGATCGAGTTGCTGAAGATGAGACGGGGTGCTGGCTCCCCTGAGGTCACTCAATTTCTACCCCTCTCCAGAACCGCCCTGGCCTCCCCACTTATGAGTCACCATCCCAATTCCACTCTTCAGCTTAGGGACTCCCAGTGACCCCCTCATCAGGTCACCACGACTGCTCACCGCACCTGCCAGCTCAGCTCAGGAGGGGACAGCCAGCTCCCTGAGGGCAGGGCTGGGTCCCCCGCTCGTGTCTTCAGCAGCTACCATTTCTCCTTCACAGGATCTACTGGGTGGATGCCCACCTGGATCGGATTGAGAGTGCTGATCTCAGTGGGAAGCTCCGACAGGTCCTGGTCAGCCACGTGTCTCACCCCTTTGCTCTCACGCAGGTACTGACTCGGAGAACGGGACTCACCCTCCTTGATGGGGCGTATTTCCTCTGGGCTCTGTGTCTGCTCCAGATGCTGCTGAACAGATGTGCTACGGAAGCCCATTTTAGGAGTGATTCTTGTACACGGAAGCCTTGCCGCCATGCGCCCTGCTGCTCCCGCTTGCCCACATTCTAGCATTCAGAGGGGCGGCTGTCCCACAGCTGCGTACGGAGTCAGCCGTGGGACTTGTGAAAATGCACATTCCTGGGCAGAGGATATAAAGAATCTGCCTCCTGAGGGTCGGGCTGGGAATATTCATTTTAACAAGTTCCCCAGTTGATCCCAGTGCTGTGGTCCCAGCAAGAAAACTCAGGCAGCTCACTTAACAGCCAGAAAGTGGAGTGGCTGAGAGCCAGCGTTTTGAGGCAACAAGCCAGTCAGTAATTATTGGGGGAGTGCCTCCCAACGAGCCAGCTCTGTGGGTTCAAGTTCTGCCTGTGTCATGAAGTGACTGGGCAACTTGGACAAGACAGTGAACTCTCTACACTTCACTTACCTGTAAAAGAAATGAGTTTAATAATAGTGTTCTCCTGAAGTCGTGTCTGACTCTTTGTGACCCCACGAACTTGTAGCCTGCAAGGCGCTCTGTCCATGGAATTCTTCAGGCAAGAATCCTGGAGTGGGTAGCCATTCCCTTCTCCAGGGGATCTTCTCAACCCAGGGAGGGAACCCGGGTCTCCTGCATTGCAGGCGGATTCTTTACTATCTGAGCCATCAGGGAAGCCCAAAATATACACAAAGCATTAACACAGTACCTGCCACTCAGTGTGTGTTATTTCTGATCATTTTAATTAGTATTGGCTGACATTATTTTTTAAGAGTTCTAACCTTGTAAAACAATTCAAGGAAGGAAAAAGGTATCTTTGTCCTTTTTTTGACAAAACATCCACTCTATCTATATTCTGCATTATATCCTACCAGCCAAAAGATTTTCTCTGACTTTACTTAATGATAGGCTTTCCCCCCTCATACTCCACATGTAAAACTACAGGATTATACTGAGTTTAGTTTTCTCGTCTACAAGTTTCCCTGGGGTTTCTGATGTATACCCTAGGGATGGGAGGGGAACCGCCTACACCGCCCTTCCTCCCCTGGTTGAGAATCTCAAGATCACTGAATTAGAGGGCAGCTGCCTGCAGAGGTAACCAGGGAACTTGGGCCAGGGCTGTGAGTGAAGGGCTTAGAACAGGGACCCAGAAGGACCCCCCACCTCCACAATTTACTCCTATTTGCTAGGTACAGGAACTCAGTTATTCACTGAGCCACTGAGTTGACTGAGGACTACATGTTAATGCTGGAAACTGAGAGATGAATAAAGCACATTCTTGTCCTTGAAGGGCTTAATCTGGCAGGACCGATAGACATGTAAAAAATGACCACAGAATGTCAAAACTTGCGTGCAAAAGTGAGGACGCAGCTGAGAACAGCATGGACAGAAGGGTGAATTCTCTGTGGGTAAGAGATCTCCCTGCTACCAGGGGGAGATCTCCTGGGTAAGGTCATACGTGGGGATGCATACAAGTTGATCCGGATATATGAAGAAGAGGGCACCTGGGCAGCAGGAATGAATGGGCTGAGGCACGGAAGCTGTGGTGGGGTCTGCCTATTAATAGTTACCCTTTTGGGGTCCCCTTGTTGAGTAGCAGGACAGGTGGATCTACTGGACAGACTGGCAGACCAAGTCCATTCAGCGTGTGGACAAGTACTCAGGCCGGAACAAGGAGACAGTGTTGGCGAATGTGGAGGGACTCATGGACATCATCGTGGTCTCCCCTCAGCGGCAGACAGGTGGGCTCCCAGTCCTGAGGCTGCTTCCGTACCACTGGTGGGGTTCACTGGTCACCCCAAGGACTGTTAATAACCAAGACGATCAGAGCCACCGGAGAGCCACGTTCACATCTGAAGCTCTTAGTCCTTTTCGGCCCCCTGTTGTTATACCCCTCCTTCCTGCCCCACTGTCCCTGGGAGTCAGGGAGCCCTGAATCTCCTCCATTTGGAGAAGCGTCAAACTGGGAGACTTGATTCTACCCCAGGCCAGATGTTCATTTGCTTTGCTCATAGGGACCAACGCTTGTGGCGTGAACAACGGCGGATGCACTCACCTCTGCTTTGCCAGAACCTCGGACTTTGTGTGTGCCTGTCCTGATGAGCCCGACGGCCGGCCCTGCTCCCTCGGTGAGTTGGACTGACGGGCCCCCCTGCAACAGCGGAGCCCTTGCAAGGGCAGGGGATCAGCAGCTTTTTCCATCTGGGTGAGACTGTCCCTCAGGGGATCTTACAGCAGAGTGACTAGGAGCTTTGAGCTTGAGGTTTGGAACGGCACAGAGTGGGTTCGTCTGGCTCTGGTGCGTGCGTACGTGTGTATGTGCGCAGCTGTGCTGGGGCTTCCTTTGTCACGTGGGGACTTCTCTAGTTGTGGTGCGCTGGCTTCTTGTTGTGGCACATGGGCTTCGGGCTCTGGAGCACGCGGCTTAGTAGTTTCCGTGCATGGGCTTTCTCTAGCTGGGGCGCATGGGCTCAGTTGTCCTGCAGCACGTAGGATCTTAGTTCCCCAACCAGGCATCCAGCCCACATCCCCTGCAATGGAAGGCAGGTTCTGAGCCACTGGACCACCAGGGAAGTCCCTGGCTTCTGGCATTTACTAGAATGGAAATCAGCTCTCTTGAGTCCCTGATCCCTGCTATAACCCGTGCATGACTCTCTTTCTTCCTGCCCTTTGTGGGCCAGCTAGCCCATCCAGAGCTGTTAATATTGGAAACCAAATCCTTTTTAGCAAGAAGGACATCTAACAGGCATGTCTAGGATGAGGGCAGCTAAAAGATGGCTCCGTCAGGTTCTCCAGATGCTACTCTTGGACCACAGGTAGATATTTGGGGCTCCAGTGGTCCACTCCAGCCCTTGTTTTCTCTCCAGTACCTGGCCTGGTGCCCCCAGCTCCCAGGGCTACCAGTATGAGTGAAAGGAGCCCCGTGCTACCCAACACATTACCGACTACCCTGCGTTCTTCTACCACCCGGACCCGTACATCTCTGGAGGAGGTGGAAGGGAGGTAAGTGCATTTAGTATGGGCCTGAGGACTCTTTGATCCAAATCTCATCCCCTGCCAGAGACCACCACAGTCCCAGCTTGATAATTCTGGCAGATGGGAAATGGATTACATCATGATCCACTAGTCCCTGCTGTTTGGAACTGGAGATGATATTTAGTCTTGCAGATTGTTGCAAGTGTATTTTTTTTTTATAGCTCTGGAAGCAAGAAGCTTCAAGAGCAGCTTTAGAGAGAAATCATTCAGGAAGAGTTTCCCCCTGGCATTCCTCCTTCTTCGTTTCTTTCTGTGATTTCTGCTCTGGCAGAACAGGTTTAGCACATGGTCTTCTCCTACATTTTACTTAGAAGCCACCAAGTCATAGTGGTCTCTGGGCTGGGGCTTTTTAATTTGAGACATTCCCAGGTATGTGATGGCCTTAGCTTATAATGACCTGTAACACTACAACAGGCAGGCATGTGCACACACGTGCACACACACACTCTCCACTATTAAATAAACAAGCATAGCCATGAACAGTTCTCAAATTAAGCATAAAATACTGTATTTTGTTAAGCTGAAAGTGCTGTCAATTTAAAATGCATCCTGATTTGAGAGATTAAACTGAAAAAAATTACCAATGGCAATTGTGGTATGCCATTAATTGTAAGACATAGCCCTATTTCAGAGATGTAAGAATATAGAAAAAAATGCTTATCTTAAAGTTGATGAAATATGTTATATTCAACTTAGAGAAAGTCTAATAAATATGTTTTTTTATTTATGCTTGGCAAAAAAAATAATCTGGAAATACAGATAGGAGTAAAGAAGAAGTACCCATATACCCATATATAATTACCTTTAGTGTTTTTTTTTGTTATATATATATATTGCAAAATGATTACCACAATAAGTCTATTTAGTTAACATCCATTACCACACATATCCAGTTTTTTTCCTTATAATGAGAACTTTTAAAACCTACTCTTTCAGCAATCCTACTACTAGGCATATACCCTGAGGAAACCAAAATTGAAAAAGTCACATGTACCCCAATGGCTGCTGCTGCTGCTAAGTCACTTCAGTCGTCTCCGACTCTGTATGACCCCATAGCACTATTTACAATAGCTAGGAAATGGAAGCAAGCTAGATGTCCATCTACAAATGAATGGATAAAGAAGCTGTGGTACATATATACAATGGAATATTACTCAGCCATAAAAAAGAATGCATTTGAGTCAGTTCTAATGAGGTGGGTGAGCCTGTAGAGCCTATTATACAGAGTGAAATAAGTCAGGAAGAGGAAAACAAATGTCGTCTATCAGTGCATATATACGGAATGTAGGAAGATGGTACTAATGAGCCTACGTGCAGGGCAGCAGTGGAGATGCAGAGAACAGACCAACGGGCACGGGGTGGGGTAGGGGAGAAAGGAGAGGGTGGGGCATATGGAGAGAGTAACATGGGAACATACACACTCCCATGTGTAAAACAGATAGCCACTGAGAATCTGCTATATGACTCAGGGCACTCATCCAGGGCTCTGTAAGAACCTAGCAGGGCGGGGTGGGAGGGCTGTGGGAGGGAGGCTCAGGAGGGAGGGGACAGAGGCATTCCTATGGCTGACTCCGGTGTTTGGCAGAAACCAGCACAATACTGTAAAGCAATTGTCCATCAATTAAAAATATGTAAATTTAATTAAAAAAAATTTAACTACTCTCTTAGCAACTTTCAAATGTACAGTATTGTTAACTGTAGTCACTATGAAACTCAATGAAACTAAGCCATGCCCATGGGGCAACCCAAGATGGGCGGGTCATGGTGGAGAGATCTGACAGAATGTGGTCCACTGGAGAAGGGAATGGCAAACCACTTCAGTATTCTTGCCTTGAGAACCCCATGAACAGTATGAAAAGGCAAAATGATAGGATACTGAAAGAGGAACTCCCCAGGTCAGTAGGTGCCCAATATGCTATGAGATGGCTGGATGGCATCACTGACTCAATGGACATGAGTCTCGGTGAACTCCGGGAGTTGGTGATGGACAGGGAGGCCTGGTATGCTGCGATTCATGGGGTCGCAAAGAGTCGGACACGACTGAGTGACTGATCTGATCTGATCTGATGATGTACATTCCGCTCCCGGGACATATAACTGGAAATCTGTGCCTTTTGACCATCTTCACTTGTTTTGTCTACCCCAAGCCCCCCATCGCTGGCAACTACCAATCTGTATGATATTAATTATATCTATTAATTTTTTTTCAGAGTCCACGTATAAGTGATATCTCTGTCTGACTTATTTCACTTAGCATAATGCCCTTAAGGTCCATCCATGTTATTGCAAATGGCAGAATGTCCCCCGCCCTTTTTTAATGGCTGAATAATGTTCCATTGTATCCCTATACAAACATTTTCTTTATCCATTCATCCACTGATGGTCACTTTGGTGGTTTCCATGTCTTGGCTATTATAAATAACGCTACATTGAACGTGGGGTGCAGATACCTTTTTGAGATATTGATTTCATGTTCTATTTTTACTATTTTGATGTCTATCTTCCCAGGCATTTTTCTATTAGATCATTTTCACTGTCATATTATTTTTAATATCAATTGTAGCTTAAAAGGTAATTAATACTTGAATTGTGAAAACAGAAACATAGTAATAAGCCCTAATGAGAACTCTAGACTCTTGTCCCTGAAATTACATCAAGTTTATTCTATGTGCCCCATTTTCTCTTTTTTAAATTTACTTTTAATTAGAGGATAATTGCTTTGAACATTGTGTTGGCCTGTTTTCTCTTGTTAGGAGAGTTTATATAGAAATATTATATGATATAAACACGGACCTTTCTCACTAACTTTTAAGCACTAAAAATCATTTGGGTTTATTCAGAGAACTTTTGAAAAAATATACTCAGATATTTTTTTCCTCTCAGAGTTCTGTTTGAAGACTCAGTACGCCTTGGTTTCAGATGCTTTTGCAGGCAGCTTTTCTCTAACCTTTTAAGTGTCAGTCCCTCAGTCATGTCTGATTCTTTGTGACCCCATGGTCTGTAGCCTGCTGGGCTCCCCCGTCCATGGAATTTTTCAGGCAAGAATACTGGTGTGGGTTGCCGTTTCCCTCTCCGGGGGCTCTAACCTTTTAGGACATACCTTTAATTGCCAGCTCAGAACGAGCATTTCAAGTTAGTTATCTAAGCCCTCTCTCTGGATGTCTTGCATATTCCCATGTGAAAGAATGAAGGAGAGAAAAACAATATATATATTTTTTCAGGTCTTTCTAGACTTTGTGATAATCTTTACCCAATGAGAGGTCTGCTTGACTGGTAGCTTCTTCCCACTCATCCTGGTAGTTTAATAAAGCCTACCATTGGATGTCTTTAGTATTCTTTCAGCAGGCTTTCAGTTCACTCCCAGACCTGCTTCTTCTTTTTAAAGACTCCTATTTAAAGAGTACATATTTTGGGAATTCCCTGGCAGTCCAGTGTTGTGACTGTTTCACTGCCATGTGCATGCTAAGTCTATTCAGTCGTGTCAGACTCTGTGGAACCCCATGGACTGCAGCCCGCCAGGCTCCTCTGCCCATGGGATTTTCCAGGCAAGAACATGGAGTGGGTTGCCATTTACTTCTCCAGGGGATCTTGTCGACCTAGGGGTTGAACCCGGGTCTCTTACATCTACCTGCACTGGCAGGCAGACTCTTTACCACTAGTGCCACCTGGGAAGCCCCTTCACTGCCAAGGGCCTGGGTTTAATCCCTGGTTGGGGATTCTGGGATCCTACAAACCTTGTGGCCAAAAAACAACAAAAGAGTACATATTTTAAAACATTTAAACATGATATAGCGTCTTTAAAATTTTTTTAAATTATTTATTGACCATGTTGGGTCTCCGTTGCTGCGTGGGCTTTTCTCTAGTTGTGAGTGGGGGCCACTCTCCAGTTGAGGTGCATGGGCTTCTCAATACGGTAGCTTTTGTTGCAGAGCATGGGCTCTGCCACATGTGGAATCCTCCCAGACAAGGGATCAAACCCGTGTCTCCTGCATTGGCAGGCGGATTCTTTACCACTGAGCTACCAGGGAAGCCCAGGGTTTGTTTTTTTTTAAACTTTTTATTTTGTATTGGAGTATGCCATCACCGATTCAATGGACACGAGTTTGAGCAAGCTCAGGGAGATGGTGAAGGACAGGGAAGCCTGGTGTGCTGCAGTCCATGGAGTAGCACACAGTTGAGCAACCACAACAAATAGCTGACAAACGATGCTGTGACAGTTTCAGGCGCACAGCAAAGGGGCTCGGCCACACGTGTACGTGTATCCATTCTCCCCCAAATGCTCCTCCCATCCAGGCTGCCGCATAACACTGAGCAGAGTTCCATGTAGCATCTTGAAGACTCACACTGATTGCTCTGTATTTCCCGGTCCCGCCCTCTCCTTCCTTCTAACCTCTCCTGTCTGGTACAGTCTCCTATCTGAAAGCCCTGATCCCAGGCCTTTTGCCCAGTCCTCCCAGGACTTTCCCTTTTCCCGGAGGAAGACAAGATCTTTGTTGAATACGAGTAGCTTTCACATTCGGTTCTGTTTGCCCCACAGGCTTTTGCCCAGTCCTCCCAGGACTTTCCCCTTTTCCTGGAGGAAGGCAAGATCTTTGTTGAATACGGGTAGCTTTCACATTCGGTTCTCTCTGCCCCACAGGTGCTCTGAAAAGGATGCCCGGCTGGGCCTCTGTGCACATTCCAATGAGGCCGTGCCTGCTGCTCCAGGTAAGCCCCCAGTGTCCATCTGCTTTGAAAAACAAGAGGTAAGAAACTGAAGTCTCCAGTGAGATCTTGAGGAACCTTCACAGGGACTCTGGGGTTGATGAACCCTTTCCTTAGACTAAATTCATAGAAAGAACAACCATAAATCGCTGCCACTTCTGGAGTGCTTTCTGTATGCCAGGCATCTATTTATTAAGCCATATTTGTGTGTGCCTGGGCTTCCCCGGTGGCTCAGTGGTAAACAACCTGCCTGATGATGCAGAAGCTGCAAGTTTGACCCCTGGGTCAGGAAGACCCCCTGAAGAAGGAAGTGGCAACCCACTCCAGTATGCTTGCCTGGGAAATCCCAGACAGAGGAGCCTGGTGGGCTATAGTCCATGGGGTTGCAAAGAGTTGGACATGACTTAGTGACTAAACGACAAATGTGTTCACACGTGTATACGTATGTATTTGTATATACACACTCACTTTCAATCTCCAGATGTAATACATTTATTTGATATTATATATTTATTATTAAATATAAATAATAAATGAGGAATTTATTATTTACATTTAACTGATGAGAAAACTTGGGCTTAGAAGTTAAGCATCTTGCCTTAAGTCACACAGCTAGTAAGTGGTAAACTGGGGTTAGAGATGCTGACAGAGTGATAGGTTTCTTCTCAGCCCCCTCCGCCCACCCCCTGCCGCCTCTTCCCTGAGAAGGAGGCCTGTAATTGTCCTCAGATGGTGTGGGAGGCAAAAAGGAGCCTTCCATCCTCCCCGCCCCACGCCAGCTAGAAGACCATCCGTGGTCCCCGCCTAGCGTCCCTCTGCTCTTCCCAGGGGAAGGACTTCACGCCAGCTACATCATCGGTGGACTCCTCAGCGTTCTGCTGATTCTGGTGGTGATCGCGGCTTTGATGCTGTACAGGTAACCTCAGCCCCACTGCAGGGGCCACATGTTCGCTGAGGGGCCCTGCTAGCATGTTTGGGACCCCCTTGAAGCTGACCGCTCACTGATTCAGCTGCTGACCAACCTCATTTCACAGCTGGGTCCCTGGGCAGAGCAGCAGAAGGGAAGGGCAGACGCCTGAATGTGTACCCTTCTTCCCCAGGCACTTCACAGGTCATTTCCTCATTTCATGACCCCAGCAACCCTCGGGATTTTCCCTGTGGGCTAGGGTCCTGAGGACACGGGATGTCGCCCAAGGTCACACAGTAGGAGGCAAAGCTGGCACTGACCTAGCAGCTTTGCTTTTCTGCCACCATCCCACACTGCCTCAAACCACTGAAGCTGGAAGTGATTTTCTCTTCACGCAGACACAACCCTTTATGGCGATGTTGGGTGATGTGTCATTGCTCGGTAGGAATCATCCTGGGAATCCTAAATTTCAAGTTAGAATATTTTTTTTATCACTCTCTCTATATATATTTTCCCCTAAATGCTTTAAATGCAACTCACAGCAAAAATGTCCTTCTGCTAATAACAACAGCTACAACAGTAATGGGCTTCCCTTATGGCTCAGTCGGTAAAGAATCTGCCTGCAGTGCAGGAGACCCGGGTTCGAGTCCTGGGTTGGGAATATTCCCCTGGGGAAGGAAATGGCAATCCACTCCAGTATATTTGCCTGGAGAATCCCATGGATAGAGGAGCCTGGCAGGCTACAGTCCACAGGGTCGCAAGAGTCGGACACGACTTAGCAGCTAAACCACCACCACCATGACAGTAATAATAGTAACAGCTACCATTTAATGAATATGTCTCAATGCCACAACCACCTTATAATACAGGTATTATCATTCCTCACTTTACGGATGAGGATCTAAGGTTCAGAAAGTTTAGATTATGTCCAGCAACATCCCTAAAAGCTAATAAGTACCAGAAGTGGGATTGAAACATAGGTCCGTCTCGACACTAAAACTGGTGTATTCATTTTCTATTGCTGTACAACATAAACCCCAAACTTAGCAACTTAAAGTGACAACGACTGATTACCTCACAGTTTCTGTGGGTCAGAAATCTGGGTGTCGCTTAGCTGGTGCCTCTGCCTCAGGCTGTCTTACGAGGCAGCAATCCAGGTGTCAGCCAGGGTTCCAGTCTTATCTGGAGACTTGACTGGAAGAGGAAGGGCAAGCCCCTTCTAAGCCCAGGATTCAGTTCCTCGCAGGCTATGGGCTGGAGGCCTCCCTTGTCAGTTCCTTGCATTGTGGACCTTTCCATAGAACAACTTCCAACATGGCAGCTTGCATCCCTCAGAACAAAAGCAGGAGAGAGACAGAGAGGGAGGGCAAGCCAAGAGGGAAGCCAGTTTCCTTGTCAGGAGTTTCCTTGTAACCAAATCTAGTATCCCACACTCTTCTATGTTCTGTTCCACAGAAGCAAGTCAGCAGGCCCAGCCCACACTCACGGGGCAGGGATTCAGAAGGTGTGAGAACCAGGAGATGGGGCCCACTGCGAGGCTGCCTGCCGCATGTGGGTTACAGCTTCCCCAGATATCCTCCCCATACAGATCTGAACTAATTTCTCATACCCGTTTCTTCCAAAGACACAAAAAGTCCAAGTTAACTGATCCTGGAATGGGGAACCTGACCTACAGCAACCCCTCCTACCGAACTTCCACTCAGGAAGTGAAGATCGAAGCGACCCCCAAACCGGCCATGTACAATCAACTGTGCTATAAGAAAGAGGTGAGCGTGAAGACTTGTATCTGAGAGTTTGTTTCTGGAGCGGGCGGGGGATCACGCTCCAGTCACCTGAGCAGTGAGGCCGCAGGGAGGGGTGTGATGTGGTCCTGCCATCTTGGGAGCAACAGTGAAAAGAAGACTGGAATGTGATTTGGGTTTCTGGAGCAGTTGGCAGCTTGCGAGGGACCAGCTTGAGGGGCCCTGGTGAGAGCAAGGTTAGAAAGCAGATCCCAGGGATGTCCCTGGTGTGGCTGGGACCTCACCTTCCGACACAGAGGGTGTGGGTTCAATCCCTGGGCAGGAAGCTAAGATCCCACATGCTTTGGGGTCGAAAACCTAAAACATAAAAACAGAAGCAATACTGTAACAAATTCAATTTAAAAAATAAAAACTTAAAAAAAAAAAGCAAGCAAGCAGATCCCAGGAGGTTTAGGTCTGAAGGCATGTGGGTGTGTACCTCCCTGCCTGAACATGTTTTCCCAGGCTCAGATGTTCCTTCTCTTCTAGAGTTGTCATTCCCCAGCAGTGAGGCTGTGCTCCTTTAAAATGACCCCAAACTCCTAGAACTCCTGGACTCCCGCTTTCTAACCCCTGATCCAAGCTGTTGGCACCCAAGCTGTAGTTGGGAATGGCTGGTGTTTTGCTATTCTTCCTTTTATCACAGAATCCAAAGGAATTTCTCTACAATTCTGAAAGTTTATGTGATTTTGTTCTTTTAACCCCTTTGTTGTGAAAAATTATTTGCTGAATGTTTAGGCATGAAAAATAGTCCCATTTCAATGAGGGCATATAACCTAGGACTTTGATTTTCCTAGTCTAATATGACTCTTGTTTTTTTTCCTAAAATCCTGCAACCCTTCATTAGAAATTATCCTGAATGGGACCATATGACATTCTCTTGGCCTGTCTAGCACAGTCAGAACCAGCCCTCACACTGACAGGGCTCCTCTGCATAACTAATACGCTCTACATAATAATCATGTGATTTCAGGATCCACGAATTCCCCTATTAAAAAAACCTGCTACAAGCCAAAACTGAACCTATAGGGATAGCTTGCAGATTCAGGGATGACAGACTCCTTCTCTGTTAATATCTTTTGAGAGAAAGACTCCTGAAGCTGCTTGGGTTCCTGGCTTGTCTGATGCCCCAGAAAGGAAGCCCAGTGAGGGCCCTCGGTTAGACACTAAAATCATGTGGCTCTCTCTCCTGTTGTATGCTTTCTCCTCAGCAGCTCTCTCACCCCTCTGATAGCCTTTCACCCTTTCTCTTCTGATTTCCTCTCCATTTCAGGTACCTGTTGCTGTGTGTTTGTAGAGGGAGTGGTATCCCCCATTGCTAGTGCCATGCCACCCACCTCTTCCTGACTTACCCCCCGTATCTCTGTGATGAAGACGCTGAATGGGCTGCATCTTATCTGACACTAATTCGGCATGGAGCGTGTGCTTGGTGACTGGGCATGTGTGTGCGTGCCTGTGGGCTTGTGTGCTGTGTCTCTCTCTGCTTGATCGAGGGAGCTGTTACTCCCAGAGTGTAGGGAGGACCATATTTTATGTTGTGTAACCATCAAAGCATCCTGCTTATTGTAGGGGCTCAATAAATATCTGTGGAATTGAATTGTTACTAAAATAAAGAAGCAGTTGCAGGGCTCTTGGCAGGAACACTATCCCAGGGACAGAAGCCAAGCCATGGCCCATTTTTCTCTTGGCAGTGGCGGCATGTTGGTTGGTATCCCCCAGAAACCAGGAGTAAGGCTATCCTTTGAGGAATCCAAAAAGGGAGAAGCCTGAGCAGAACTTAAGGCTTCCTTGGAAGGATCCCTGGTTGCTTGAGAATGGCCCCAAGGCTCATGGGAGCAGAGTCAGAATAACCTCACACAAAAGCTTGTAGGTTACAGGTCCCCAGTGGATTGACACTTAGAACCCAAATGAGAAGGTTTTCTAGAGTCTTTCTGCCTTACCTTCTGAACTTTTCTTAAGAATATTAGAAAGGAGAGAATTAAGACTAAAGTGAACATGGAGCTATGTTCAATATCTTGTAATAAACTATAGTGGAAAAGAATCTGAAAAAGAATTTTAACTGAATCACTTTGCTGTACACCAGAAACTAACACAAAATTGTAAATCAACTCTACTTTAAAAACAAGAAAAAGAATAAATCCAATATTGTAAATTAGCCTCTAATTAAAATAAGTAAATTTAATTTAAAATGTATAAAAAATAATAAAAACAAGAAAAAGAATAAAATAGCACAAAAGTGGTTTAAAATCTTGGATAAGTGAACATTTAACTGCTTCCCTCAATTGCTTCTGACCAGTATCTTAGCATGCTGTCCCATTAATAAACCACATTAGCGATGTGGCAATAGCTAACACGACTTAGTGCATGTTCATGTGTTAGATTTTATGTGTTAGGTCCCTACTAATTGCATTTCATGGATCACCTCTTTTGACGCTCACAGCCATAGGTTATGAGGTATGGGTACTGTTGCTCTAAAGAGGTGAGCCTGAGTTTGAGAGATGTTCAGTGATTCGCTCCAGGTGACGCAGCCAGTGCGTGGCTCACGCAAGGCCAGAAGCCACGGTTCTCCCGCCTCCCAGTATGATAAATGGTAATGATCATCAAAGCTGCTCCTTTCCTTTTAGGCTCAGCCTTATACATTGGCTCTGACTAAACTTCCCCGTTTGTCTGTGAGATCTTTGCACTCTTCGCACCCACTCCTACTCCATCCACCCACTTCAGAGAGAGCTGATCAACTGACCCTGTCTCTCCGCTCTCCACCCCAGGGTGGACCTGACCATAACTACACCAAGGAGAAGGTCAAGATTGTCGAGGGCATCTGCCTCCTGTCTGGTGACGATGCCGAGTGGGATGACCTCAAGCAACTGCGCAGCTCCCGGGGGGGCCTTCTTCGGGATCACGTGTGCATGAAGACAGACACCGTGTCCATCCAGGCCAGCTCTGGCTCCCTGGACGACATGGAGACGGAGCAGCTGTTGCAGGAAGAGCAGTCCGAGTGCAGCAGCGTCCATACCGCAGCCACTCCCGAAAGACGGGGCTCCCTGCCGGACACAGGCTGGAGACACGAACGCAAGCTCTCCTCGGAGAGCCAGGTCTAAACGCCCGCATTCCCCTCCCTGCCTCTTCCTTCTCCTTGGTGGACTCCCGGTCCTCGTGCTCGCTTACACGGCAGGCCCCTTTTCTCTGTGCTGGCCCTGCTCCTCCTCCTCCCACCCCGTTAACTGCTCCCCGAGCCCTCTGCGCGAGCTGTTTCCACCCGAGTTCTTACCTACCTGTGCACCAGAAATGATGGGGCGTCCTCAGAATTTAGACCTGGACTGTACCATGAACCTCACCTCCTGCACTCCATCCTGATCGCCCCCAATCCCACCCCGCCGCCCCGAAACCAGGCCTGGTAACGATTCCTCGTCATTACAGAGCTCCACCTCCCTCCCCTGGTACCCTCAGTGCCTGCCCCGCCAGAGCTGACCACCCAAGACGGCACTCCCCTCATCAGAGCTGGCCTGACCGCTTCTCTGGAGAACTTGCTGACTGGGGGCTGGAGCCTGGGGCTGGGGTCATGTACAGAGAGAGAGATGAAGGATAGAGGCTGAGAGGAGGAGGAGTCAGCCCAGCTGGCATGGGCATCTGGGGAACCTCCAGCCTCGAGGGCGCTGGCAACATGAATAAGATTTCAAGGGTGATTGGGCCGGGTGTCCTGTCCATTGCGGGCAGTGGATATGATTCATGCCCTGAGAGTTGTTGTTTTTCCAGCTGCAGGCATTGAAAAGATCTATCTGGGTCTGGCTCAAGCTGTTCTTCCTCCTGCCAGAATGCCTGGAGCCTTTTCTACCTTCAGATGACTGGGGGTGGGGGTCCCTACCACAGGGCTGCTGGCTAATACGAATCCCCTCCTGCTGCCTCCAGGCTGTGAGCCGGTGGCTTGAGTAAGTGTGGCGGCCCTCAGCACAGGGTCTCTGCCATGTCTGAGAAGTGCTTCTTAGGCCAAACATAGCACATCTCCTGAACTTTTAATGTCCTGCCACTCTCTTCCCTCCTCATTCTCTGGGATTCTGAGCACAGAGATCCTGGAGCAACTTCTCAAAGGAGAGCCGTAAAGTTCAACAAATGGCTGGGAAGAGTGATCAGGTCAGAGACTCGAGGCCCCCAGGGCCTAAAGTGAAGTGTCCATGAGGCTGAGCCTCCTGCGTTCTCTCAGGTGCTCAGGGATCTAAGCGAGTGGACAGAGAGCCTGCAGCTGGGGGTGGTGAAGTACCCACTCCGAGTCCTCCCAGCTAGGTGACTCCCATTCCATGCTGAAATGCCATCACTGGCTTCATGCTTATTCACAGAAAAGGCATGTGTGTCACACAAATGTTGGGGGAATTGAGACTTCTTATTGTCCTAAACTTCTACTTAGCTCTTCTGGGTTTGTTTGTTTTTCGGTGCCTAATGTGCTTATTCTGATCTAGCCTTGTGGGCACCTGTGGTGAAGAGGCCTAAATAAAGATGCGAAGTGTGTGTGTCTGTGGGGGGCAAGGAATAGAAAAGTAGAGAGAAACAATGAGGAGGCCCTTTCAGCCCAGGGCACACCCAGACTTCTTTGACCCAGGGATGAGAAGCCACAACAGGAGCTGAGGATGGATGGGGGTGCCTTGAGGGTGTTTCCAAATTTGAAGCATGTCCTGGGGTTCCTGGCATTGAGAAATCAGCCGCCAAACATGTGAGTGAAAAGGGAAGACCAGAGCTAACCCTTTCCTGTCGGTTCTAAGATCGCTTGAGACAGGTGCCAGGCTGTTAGCCCTGCTCTCAGTAGCCAGCCTCAGGTCTGGACCCTCAAAGGACAGCCAGGCCAGGCCAAGCAGGATTTCCCAGAACACAAAACAGGAAAAGGTCGGTCCCCCTCCTGGGAGGAAAGGGGGGCATTTCACATTTGACGGGGCAGTAGAAGAAGGAGCACTTTGCGTCCTTGGGTTCGCGGCTTGGGGATGCGGAGAGAAAGTAGCCAAACGGTATCTTCTCATGTGGAAAGGGGGAAGGATCTTATTGCACTTGGGCTGTTCAGAATGTAGAAAGGACATATTTGAAGAAATATCTATTTGAGCACTGATTTACTATGTAAAAAGCAAAATCTCTCTGTCCTGAACTAACGGAAGTGATTCTCCCACGCTCACGTGTAATGGTTTTAACGTTACTCACTGGAGAGATTGGACTTTCTGGAGTTATTTAACCACTATGTTCAGTATTTTAGGACTTCATGATAATTTAATATAAATTTAGCTTTTCTTAATCACCTTGCCTGGCTTGGAGTCATGACTAGTAACTGCACCTGCTCTGTCTGAAACATGCTGTGGAGACCTGCTTTCAGACATCACCACTAAGCCCTTTGGGGGATATGAAGAGCGATAAAGGGTGGGAGGTTCCTGGCTGGAGCTTCAGCTCATCTTGAGAAGACAGGTTAAGACCAGAGTTCATTGGCTTCTGAAATCCTCATGTCCTCTAGAGCAGGGTGGCTGGTAGGTTTCATTCTGAGTGCCAACTCTGGTTGGTCATGGCTGCCCGAGGTTCTGTCCAGACACAGTGGAAAAAAGTGTCATGATGGTTAGTGGAGTCTTCTTTGGGCACCAAAAGGAAGCGTCATGGCATGTACGGCCATGACATACATTCTATTTCTGTTCTAGGTCTATGAGGACTTTGGTGTCACAGAACTTGACTTTGCCTTGCAGGGATGGTCACTGAAGACTGATGTCTTAAAAGAAAAGCACGGGGATGGGGACAAGAAGGGTTGATTCTGGTCCCAGGTCTACCACTAGCTCTGTTTGATCTTAGTTGTGTTTCACAGTTACTCTGAGAATGGGTCAAATGAACTACAATTCCTTTTGTTTTTAAGAACCTGTCTATTCATAGCCCATCCATTACATCTCAAGGCTAGAACAAGGCATTGGGGATCCCATTTCAGCCTCTGGACATAATACCTTTCAGTGAAGATTGGGAATCATGCAAGTCTTAATGTCAGATACACAATTTGATGTCAGGGATCAACAGTTGATTTTCTAAGCCACAAACCATTTCTAGAATATTGTTCCCATTCATTCATTCATTCATTCATCTGCGAGGGGCTGGACACTGCCCAAGCGTTACCAAAAAAGACTATCACAGAGGTCAGAGTCCACCAACACCACCCCACCCCTCAAAGAAGAAAAAGGAAGCAAGAAGGACTGAATCTTTTTGTATATAAGTGATGAGATCTGAGTATAAACTGTCATGTGTATTTCTTCTAACTCTACTGAGGGATTGGTGTGCTAGAACAAAAACAAGTAGAATAGCTCAAGGACAACCATCCACCATTCTGTTTTGGACAGACAGGAAAGGAGGACATTTGAAGAAATGAAATCCAGTCTAGTGCACAAGCGTATATACCTGTAGTAAGTGCCCCCTTCCAGAGCCTCAGAATTACAGGCCAAGGCTATGAACAGTGACCACTAGAGCCAGGAAGAACCTTTCAAATAGGGAGAAAAAAATGAATGCATTGAACACACACCATTTGCCTGGAAAACTGGAAGTGTTTCTGGAAGAAGAAAATTTGGTGGATGCATTTTGCTAACCTGTGATTGTCCTGCTGTCTCAGCAGGAGGTGGCAGAGGGGAACAGGGTTGGCCTGATGGCCCAGTTCTTGACAAGAATTTGACCAGTGGCAAGTGAGAATTCTGTAACAGCGTCAGGGACTAGCACCCTATTTTCATGTATGCTCACTCTTAGCTTCCTCATCAGTAAAATGAAAAGGTTGAACCAGGTGATTGCTGAGGTCCTTTCTGGCCCGAGACTTGTATTTATGTTCCTTCCAGGAAATCTTAGGGATGAAACAAGACTTGAGAATTCCTTGTCTGGTTTTCTGGATATAAAATCTAGAACTGCTAAGTAGGGAGATAATGAGTCAAATTCTAACAAACTGGACACATTTTTGCAAACTACTAATAGTTATGTTCAAAATACAGTCACTGCCTTTCTTTCTATATTATTTGAGCAAACTGTGCAACCTAAGATGAATCAGTTCAGTTCAGTTGCTCAGTCGTATCCGACTCTTTGTGACCCCATGAACCGCAGCACACCAGGCCTCCCTGTCCATCACCAACTCCCGGAGTTTACCCAAACTCATGTCCATTGAGTCGGTGATGTCATCCAGCCATCTCATCCTCTGTCGTCCCCTTCTCCTCCTGCCCTCAATCTTTCCCAGCATCAGGGTCTTTTCAAATGAGTCAGCTCTTCGCATGAGGTGGCTAAAGTATTGGAGTTTCAGCTTCAACATCAGTCCTTCCAATGAACACCCAGGACTGATCTCCTTTAGGATGGACTGGTTGGATCTCCTTGCAGTTCAAGGGACTCTCAAGAGCCTTCTCCAACACCACAGTTGAAAAGCATCAATTCTTCAGTGCTCAGCTTTCTTTATAGTCCAACTCTCACATCCATACATGACTACTGGAAAAACTATAGCCTTGACTAGATGGACCTTTGTTGGCAAAGTAACGTCTCTGCTTTTGAATATGCTGTCTAGGTTGGTCATAACTTTCCTTCCAAGGAGTAAGCGTCTTTTAATTTCATGGCTGCAGTCACCATTTGCAGTGATTTTGGAGTCCCCCAAAATAAAGTCTGTCACTGTTTCCACTGTTTCCCCATCTATTTGCCATGAAGTGATGGGACCGGATACCATGATCTTAGTTTTCTGAATGTTGAGCTTTAAGCCAACTTTTTCACTCTCCTCTTTCACTTTCATCAAGAGGCTCTTTAGTTCTTCACTTTCTGCCATAAGGGTGGTGTCATCTGCATATCTAAGGTTATTGACATTTCTCCCGGCAATCTTGATTCCAGCTTGTGCTTCTTCCAGCCCAGCGTTTCTCATGATGTACTCTGCATATAAGTAAGCACGGTGACGATATACATCCTTGACATACTCCTTTTCCTATTTGGAACCAGTCTGTTGTTCCATGTCCAGTTTTAATTGTTGCTTCCTGAGCTGCATACAGGTTTCTCAAGAGACAGGTCAGGTGGTCTGGTATTCCCATCTCTTTCAGAATTTTCCACAGTTTATTGTGATCCACACAGTCAAGGCTTTGGCAGAGTCAATAAAGCAGAATAAGATGAACAGATCTCTGTAAACCATAAAAGGTCTCCAAGGCATGAACTGAAGCTTTCATCAAACCTAGGCCAGAAGAAAACAGTCAGTGGTGCCTAGGAACCAGGAAAGAGCATCTACAAGAGCTGAGGGTATAGGAGGTTCTAAGCATAATGCACTGACATTCAAGGGTGCTGCTAAGTCACTTCAGTCGTGTCCAACTCTGTGCGACCCCATAGACGGCAGCCCACCAGGCTCCCCCGTCCCTGGGATTCTCCAGGCAAGAACACTGGAGTGGGCTGCCATTTCCTCTCCAATGCATGAAAGTGAAAAGTGAAAGTGAAGTCACTCAGTCATGTCTGACTCTTAGCGACCCCCTGGACTGCAGCCTACTAGGCTCCTCCATCCATGGGATTTTCCAGGCAAGAGTACTGGAGTGGGGTGCCATTGCCTTCTCCAGACATTCAAGGGTACCTTTAGTCATTTCTACTAATGGATATAATGATAAAAGAAATGTGGTTGAACCCTTTTTGTGGCTAAGAAACAGTCCATATCTTTTCTTCATATTTGAAGATGACTCAACTGATCCAGCTAGTAGGATATGTGCTGGGGGATATTTCAGGCAGCCTTTGTTTTGAAATATTCCCTCACTCACCCACTTTTTTCCTCTCCAGCTCATTCTCCCATTAACCAGGTGACAGAGGCTAAGTAGAGCTCTGCATAGAGGACAGAATTTTATTTCCTGTCAAGGCTCCACGTCACAACTTTAGACACCCTGATGTGATGTTAAAACAGATCCAGACAGCCTAATTAAGGGTCTGCATTTAAACCCAAGGCTGAAGTTAGCCCCAAGGCTATCCAATCTGCTTATTTCATTTTACAAGACACAAAGAGCCAAGAACTTTCACTTATCCTGCCCTTCTCAGTGGTTTTTCCTTCAGCCCTTAAAAGCCTGCTGACAGACTGCTAGAGAAGTCCATAATCTCTCCTTTCTGCATATTTCCTCTTTGGTGGAGCTGATGCTTCTGTGGTCAAAGTTCTTGGACAGCCTGCATTTTGGGGCCTAAGGAGAAATGGACTATAAGAGAAAAAAAAAGCTGTTCATCCCTTCATTCAACCAGCACCTATTAAATGCAACCAAGTGCAAGCTGGGATAGGCTTTGCCGTCTTGGAGGCCAGTCAAGGCATTAAAACCCACAGCCATATAAGATCTGTGTTAATGTCGCCACTGCTGTCTCCAGGGAATAATGCAGGGAGTACCTGGACTGAGAGCTGAAGTTAATCACTGAAGCTGCTCCTTTTAGGCTGGATGGATCCATGTCCCATGGTAGGGATGTTTCCACCAAAATGGCTTGTGATTGTGATGGAATGAGCACTGTCCTAACCCTTGCAGACTTTCCAGAAATGCTCGGCACAATTACTCAGCAGCCACCATGTTTGGCATTTGTTTCCTGCTTCCGGTTGCAATAATACAGTCTTCACTTAGATATCTAATGTCCACAAGGGTTTCATTATTAACTTCCATGTGTAGAACTATTGAGAGATCCCAGGAATGAAGTAGGTGCACATAAGTCTAATAAATACATAAATAAATGCCATTTGATGATAATTCTGGACTTGCTAAACACTGAGCATCTACTATGGGCAAAGTACTATATTAGGTTTCTACAAGGCTCTACAGAATCTGCCATTCCCTTCTCTCTATTATCAGTAGAACCGCAGCTGCTACTACCTTCCTGTTGCCAAATACTCTGCTCTTTCTCAAACCTGCCAGGTATGCACCCAACTTAGGGTCTTTGCATAGCTGTTCCCTCTGGCTAGCACTTTCTTCCTCTAGATATACTCATGGCGAACTGCTTTGCCTTTTTCAAGCGTTTGCTCAGATGTGATCTCAATGAAACTCTGACCACCCTTCATAAAATTATAGTCTTTCCAACTGCACTTCCCAATTCCTTCTACCTTGTTTCATTCTATTTTCCCATTGCACATATTGTCAATAACATACTACACAATTTCTTAAGTGTTGATTGTTTATGTTTCCTCATTATAATGTGAACACCATAAGAGGAGGGTTTTTTTGGGGGGGGGATATATTTTATTTATGGATAATCTCAAATGCCTAGAACAGTCCCTGCACATACTAGGTGCTCAAAAAATATTTGCTGAATGAATGAATAAATCAGACATTTAATGCCCACCTTCTAGTGGGGTTGCACCTAAACCAAGTAAGACAAAAAGGGATTTTGCCATCTTGTTCTAAAGTCTAAATCTCTGGGATCTAGACTCTGCACATTGTTAATTCACCAAATTCCAGGTTACCATCACTCTCTCCTTACATGTAATCTTCAATTTATTTCTGATAATATTTAAATAAAGTAAACATGTCAATGATCAATGATTGAAGAAGACTATTTCTCTATACTGCTAGCCTGTTTCTCAAAGATTAGGGTGACATTTTGCTCAGATCGGCTCCTCCCCGCCCCCTCTGCCTGTGGATCTGTCCGCATCGCTCATCGTTTCATTCTGGCCACTCTCTCACTCTGTGGTCTCATCCACAATTTCATCTTTTCACTCCATGGAGGTGATTCTTAAATCTGTATCACTTGAGTCCAGTCTCTTCTCACAACTCTCGTCCTGGACTCCCTAGGCCTACTTACGCGATTCTGTTTGCATGTCTCATTGCTATGTAAAAGTAAACAGGTCTGAAACAAAACATCTTGTCTAACCTTTGAGACTGGCTTCTCCTGACTTTCTACTTCCATTTGGGCAACCATTGCCTCCCATTCCCTAGGCTCCAATCCTGGCCACACTGACTCATCTCTCTAAATGGGTCCCACCCTCACCTTTATTCCTAACTTAGTCTGTTGCCAAAACTTTCCCCCTTTCTTGGATCTTTTCTCATCATTTCCATTGCTCATATCAGACTCGTAACTGGGCTCTCAACTCTAACCATTTTAGAATTAGACAATCAAGCTAGTTAGTTTTCCAAAGTGCAATTCTGATTTTGTCACTCCCTTGCTCAGAAATCTTCAGTAGCTCTTCACTGCCTACTTTAATAAAGTACAAATTCCTTACCCTAATATTCAAGACCCTCCAAAAAGTGTTCCTTTCTCAGTTACTCTTGTGTCCCACTAACTTCCTAATATGAACCCACTTCTAAAATCAGCCCACAGGTTCAACCCCCAATATAAAATGTACTTTCTTGTCTCTGTGCCCATACTTTTCCCACTACTAGACATTCTCCCTTCTCCTTCTATTAAAAAAAACTTTTTTAACATGTCAGTGGTAAAAAATTCATTTCCCTCCCTGATGAGTCCCAATCCCCTTTTTTGAAATTCCAGTATTGTTTTAATCATTTCCAGGCAGACACACATATACACATACAATTATAACCATATATAATAAAATTATTCCATGTGCCAAGTCACTTCAGTCACGTCTGACTATTTCGCAACCCGAGGGACTATAGCCTGTCAGGCTCCTCTGTCCATGGGATTCTCCAAGCAAGAATACTGGACTGCATTGCCATGCCCTTCTCTGGGGGATCTTTTCAACCAAGGGATTGAACCTGTGTCTCCTGTGGCTTCTGCATTGCAGGCAGATTCTTTACCACTGAGCCACTGGGGAAACCCCCAAATCAGTCCATATGTATGCTTTTCTGCAACTTGCCTTTTTTACAATTAAATAAAATTTGTGCATTTTTCTAACTGGCGCATATAGATTAACCATATTCTTTTTAACAGTTGCATAGTATTCTGTTGAATGGATATACCATTATTTATATAAGTTCCCTATAAATGAACATGTAATTTTTAGGCGTTTTTTTTGTTGATGTGTTTGTTTTCTAAATCAGTGTGTAGTGAATGTATTTGTACATTTTTCTTTACATACATTCATAAATCTGTATGACAAATTCCCATCAGTAGCATTATTTGGCCAGAGATTATATACATTTTACATTTTAATAACTGTTAAATTTGCCTCCTAAAAGTTTGTACCAGTTATACTTTTACTGACAAGTGACTTTGAATGTATATTTCTTTTTTTTTTTTTTTAATCAATGGACATGAGTTTGAGCAAATGAATGTATATTTCTCTAACTCTTAGCTAACCAAAAGTTGTTAAACTTTCTCATCTTTGCCAATTTGATAGATTAAAACAAAAACTATTGTTTTATTACTTTCACTCATCCCTTCTCCATTTCTTACCCTCTTGCCTACATACAGTTTAAATCTCAGATTAAAAATACATCCCCTTCACAGATCTTTCTCCATCTATTTTCTCCCTTCCCCTAAACATCTACAGCTTTTCTTTTATATTGTTCTCATATTGCTTGAATTTTAGTGACTAGTTCTATACGTTTTATTCCTCTGACAACTGTAGTTTGCAAATTCCTTTAGGATCAGGTCTTATTCATAGAAACACTGACTGTAGAGACAAAACAAGAATTTCAGGAACCATATTAACCAAGTCTCTCATTTTTACAAATAACCAGAGTATTAAGTCTTTAAAGAATGCATTACTGTTCAAAGGCTGTTTCTAGACACTCAATTAGTTATATTAATTCAACACACTAAATTTATCAGGGAAACATCATTATCCCGGTTCACTGATAAGGAAACTAAGTTCCACATGATTTACTGAGAAAAGTGCTTTACTCAGAGCAGGTCCAAGACCAGGATCCATCGTCCTGGCTCCATTCATTCTCCTTCCACTGTATGTTAGTTGCCTTTCTGGTTTCCCGCACTCACTCTGCTGCACATAAATATTTGTGAATAAAATGACTCGGAAAAAGAATTGCCAGGTGTTGTCTGCATCTCCAATACTTTGTCCACTTGATGCGAAGAACTGATTCATTGTTAAAGACCCTGATGCTGGGGACAGATTGAAGGCAGGAGGAGAAGGGACGACAGAGGATGAGATGGTTGGATGGAATCACCGACCCGATGGATTTGAGTTTGAACAAGCTCCAGGTATTGGTGATGGACAGGGAGGCCTGGCATGTTGTCGCAAAAAGTCGGACAAGACTGAACGACTGAACTGACTGGCTGACAGGAGTTTAAATACCTGCAATTAAGTAAAGCAAACCTGCTGACCACCCAGGAGGCACAGCTAGCTCTTCACACACCTTTCTTCCAGGACAGTCTCAATCTTTCGCTTCTCGCCCGGTGACCTCCCCACAGGACCAAGCAGAGTCAGGCTCCAAGGGAAACACGGCTGCGCACGGCCCCTTTAAGACTGCGGGCGGCGCGTGCCCACAATTCTTTCAAACGGACCAATGGAAGGACAATGGGCGGTCCGCCCAGGACCAATAAACAACGAGGACACTGCGGGGTGTGCGGCGGCCCAAGCGGTTTCAAACGGCTTAGAGCAACCTCTCGGTTCTGGCCCGGCGGAGGTGAGTGGACTGTGGGCCCGACCCACCCGCCTAGGCCCCTCAGGTTCACGAGTCGCGCGCGAGGAGCGGCCCCTCACCCCGGGCGCGGGGTGCGGGGGTCTTCCGCGGACGCGCGCCTTCCTCGCCCCACAAACCCGGCGGGTCTGAGGCGGCGGAGCGGGGCGGAGGCCGGGGGACGGGCGGCAGGGAGGGCGGGGGGGCGTGGGCGCTCGGGTGCGGCTGAGGCCGGAGCCGGGATCCGGGTGACCGGGGCGCGGCGCGGCGGGGTACGGGCTGCCGCGCCCGAGGGATGCGTGCGGCGCAGGGCCGCGTCTGGCGGCTCAGGGTGTTCGGGTGCTGGGGCCGGGGAGCCTACGAGCCGGCCCTGCTACGGCGCCCCTCGCGTAATTGTCAAATGAATGAATGAGAGAGAACCTCCGTGGGCTGTGGTGGTTGTGAAGGGCCCTGGTCGCCTCAGAGCGTGACCAGGACAGTAGTCCCCGGGCCTGCCCGCGCACCTGTGCCCGGCCCGCGCACCTGCGGCCCCGCCGGCTTGCTGCGATTTAAAACGATTCGGATCGCATCGCTCCGCCCTTCCGCCTGGCTTTCTCTCTCAGAAGGTGTCAGTAGAGTTCAGGTATATTTCCAGCTTTGAAGCTTTGGGGGACCCATACAATAGCCAGCAGTGTAGGTTAATCAGGCCTTGCTACTTTAACGTGAGATCTCGGTAAACTAGATTCTTACTTGTTAAGCTCTTAACCACTGTGGCTGTCGAGATAGCGACCCTGCCATTGTGGTAATTGTCAGGCCGGATTTAAACGCGCCCGTTTTTGTTTCTGGAATAGAAAATGGTGAAAATCGTGTGGCCAGAGCGGCTATTATGTGTTAGAAAATACACTCGTGTTGATGAATCTGAGCAATGAGTTTTTCATTCAGCGAAAATAGAGGAAGAAGAGGTTTTTGTAGAACTTGCCCCAAATTTATGCATGGCTCCAGTTTAATTCTTATGGGACTCAAGGCTTCAAGTGTTGGCCCAGAAATGCTCCCTGTCTTATTTTATGCATAATTATAGTAACTGAAAACTCATTTTGAGAGAGGTGAACTCCTCCTTTCTCCATTTTTATCACCCTGAAAAGTCCTTCTTTGACCTAAAGAGCTGATAATGAAGGTAACAATCTTTGAAACTTAAGAAATTGTAAAAGATTTGGATTTTTCTTAAATGACTGGATAAACTGTAATGTTTTTATAAAATGACATAAAGAAAGGTGAAATCAATATATATTTGCCAACATAAATTAAACATAATGGGTAAACCCATGAGAAAAAAATTTACACAAGTTTTTAAAGTTTGTTCACTCAGGCAACAGCAAGCAAAAATATTCCTTAACAATAAACTGTATAATTTATTACTTTAAAATTTTTGATCAACAGCTTAATTTTAACAGCAGAGTTTTAACGGCAATAAATTTGAGTACCCTAATATTATGAACACTGTCTTAGGTTTTGGGAAAGCAATGAAAAATAATAAATGTATTTAACAGTGCCTTAGGTTATTGTTTAAAATCTTGATGGGGAAGGAAAACTTTTCTTTATGTTGGAGCAAAGTCAAGTTCCTTTATGCTCCTTTGTCTTAATGGAGTCTCATTCATTCATTCAACAAATATTGATGCCTACCGTGTGTTAAACATTGTTCTAGATTCTGGGAATACACTGGTGAACCAGAAAAAGACAAAGCCCCTGACCTAAGGGAGTTTGACAATTTTATCTCTCAAACAGTTTGCTGTAGCAAATTGTCATTTCTATAATCCCTCTGGCCAGCTCTAGTCCTTGAACAAAGTAAATGCTCAGCTACTTCTCCCAGCAGTAGTTAACATTTATTGAATATTCTACTGGGTGCCACATTTTATCTTTTTTAATTCTCACAACCTTTTACAGATGAGGAAACTGAGTCTTGAAAGCTTATGCAGCTTGCTCAAAATCATACAACTGATGGCACCTCAATTTGAACCCAAGTTAGTCTGTTCAGTGCCGTTGCACATAACTTCTGGTTGTACTGTGTGACGTAATGAGATCTGTTAGGGATAACTTGGGATCATTTTCTGGGTAGACTCTCCCTCTTGCCTTTTTTTCTTAAATACTTCTATCAGAGACATAAGAAAATGTGAACCACAGGCATGGTGGGTTTTAGAGGGAAGGTGGAAGAACAGTTCAAAATGGCATATTTACCATATGAAAGATGGACAGTTGTGACAGTGGGAGATAGCACTAAATGGGGGCGTAGAGTTTAGACGTGGATCTAATGATTGGTGAATTCCTGGTGATCAGTGTTGGAGGTTTGAATTTTTTTTAACCTTATTTCAATTATTGTTAAATGCATATTTGTACCTGTAGAGTTCAGGATATGTTGCTTACCTTGTTTCTATCAGGGCGGTTGCCTTGCCCACTTGATTTATCTCGAATACTTAAAAGTTACTCTTTTTGGCCTTTGTGTGTGTTCTCTCTGCCTGGAACTTCCCACCTGCTCTACCCTGCCTCAAGCTTGTCTTTGTGTATAGGCATCACTCAGGTCTCAACTCAAATGTCATCTCCTTAAAGAGGCATTTTCCAAGCTCCAATTAATGTAGCCCTCTTGGTCATATTTACCTCACTTTGTTTTTTAAACTGTATACCATTTATTGCTATATGATAGGTCATTTATTGTTTGCTTGTATATTGTCTGATTTCCTCACAGAAATGAAAGCAGGGCACAGGAGCTTTTTTTTATTTATTTATTTTTTAATCTGTGAGGTTATTTCAATGCTTCAAGCGGTGCTTAGGACAAATAAGGTGGCCAGAAAATGTTTGTTGGCCAAAACTGGAGTAGTTTTCTCCATGTAATAAACTGTACAACTAACCAGTGTTTCTGTGTCTTTGGATATAGCAATATCTTAGCAGACTAATTTGGAAAGTCTTCAACTAAGAATCATGGAAAAATGATAGTTTTATGTTTGTGTTGACTGAGAGAGAAGATAGATCTGGCTTCCCCACCTCGCTGTTTCCCCCTAGTTTTTAAAAACTTTAAAATATGTAGAAGTTTTTAGGGGTATTGTTTAGTAGAATGTTCATGTGTTGCAATTTATCTGATGTTTTTCTTATAATTAGACTGGGGTTATGTGTTTTGGGTAGGAAGATCACAGAGAGAATGCCATTTTAATCCCATCATATAAAGGGTACTATCAACATGATTTATGACGGTTGGTATTGACTTTTATCATCTGGATGAAGTAGTGTTTGTCTGGTTTCTCCACTACAGAGTTAACTCTTTTCCTCTTTCTGTACTGTGGTCTTCGGAAGGAAGTACAGCCCACTTAGGAAGTGAGGGATTGTGCTCCCTGTCCTTGGGGCGGCATAGCTAGATAATTTATTTGAATTTCTTCTGCGTGAAAAATTTGTCCCTCTTTCCCCATTTATTAGTTTAGTCAAGGATTTATATCAGTATAAACTGAAGGGTATTTTATACTTTGAGTTATATTCCAGTACTGCTTTACTTTGTTGCTCGAATTGTTCCAGCTTTATCCATTTAGTATTCTCTCAGTTGGCTCTTATTCCCTTTAACATTCCCACATCTGTGTGTGTGTGTGTGTGTATGTGTGTTTTAATTAATTTTTTTAGCAGTTCCCAACACTACAACCTAGATGGCATGTTGAAAAGCAGAGACATTACTCTGCCAACAAAGGTCCGTCTAGTCAAGGCTATGGTTTTTCCAGTCGTCATTTATAGATGCAAGAGTTGGACTGTGAAGAGAGCTGAGCGCCGTAGAATTGATGCTTTTGAGCCGTGGTGTTGGAGAAGACTCTTGAGAGTCCCTTGGACTGCAAGGAGATCCAACCAGTCCATTCTAAAGGAGATCAGCCCTGGGATTTCTTTGGAAGGAATGATGCTAAAGCTGAAACTCCAGTACTTTGGCCACCTCATGCGAAGAGTTGACTCATTGGAAAAGACCCTGATGCTGGGAGGGATTGGGGGCAGGAGGAGAAGGGGACGCCAGAGGATGAGATGGCTGGATGGCATCAGTGACTCGATGGACGTGAGTCTGAGTGAACTCTGGGAGTTGGTGATGGACAGGGAGGCCTGGTGTGCTGCGATTCATGGGGTCGCAAAGGGTCAGATACGACTGAGCGACTGAACCTGAACCTGAACACTACAAGATGCAGTAAGCTCATCTTGTATATTTCTTGTCACAGTGCTAGAATTAGTCATTTCTCCCGGATATCCTGGGACCTTTTATTGGAGAATGGTAATAAAAACCAAGATCTGGGCAGTAAATGTTCTCATTGCTACTTGGGTGTCATTTCTTTTAGGCACTCTCAACTAACAGAACTAATAGGTATATATACTAACTGGTGTGTATAGACATCTATAGATATTCCTATATGTTGCTATCTGTTTCTATACCAAATTAAACAGGAGTTCTATTCAGCTCCAGTAGATATGTGTAGCAGTATCTGAATTTTTAATCCATACTCCCATAAAAAATAACTATTAACTAAAAGTACAGGGCTTCCCAGGTGGCTCAGTGGTAAAGAATCCGCCTGCCAAGCAGGAGAGGTGGGTAGGTTGGGAAGATCCCCTGGGGAAGGAGATGGCCGCCCACCCCTGTATTCTTGTCTGGGAAATCCCATGGACAGAGGAGCCTGACAGGCTACAGCCCATGGGGTCGCAAAAGAGTTGGACATGACTCAGTGATTAAACAACACTAATACAGTGCTTACGTCCAGTTTCTTTTGCCTTCAGTGTTAAAGTCCATTCATTTCCAAAGTTGCTTAAGTCAGTTCTTTTTCCCCACCCACTTCAGTGAGATGGTTTCACACATTTTATGGGATTCCTCAGTCTCCCAAATGACTTTCTAAAATTAGCATGCATTAAAGTTTACTCTTTATGTTGTAAACTTCTGTAAGTTTTGACATTTATAATGTTATTTATCCACCATTATACTATCGTAGAGAATAGTTTCATTGCCCTAAAAATCTCTTATAATTCACCTATTCATCCTTTCTCCCTCCCCCACCCTCTGGCAGCGTTGATCTCTTCATTGTCTCCATAGTTTTGACTCTTCCAGAATGTAATATAATTGGAATCATACACTACGTAACCTTTTCAGACTGGCTTCTTTCACTTAGGAGTATCTATTTAAGGTTCTCCCATGCTTTTTCTTGGCTTGGTAGTTCATTTCTTTTTATTACTGAATAAGATTTCATTGTGTGTGTACCACAGTTTATCCATTCACCTATTGAAGGATATTTAGGTCACTTCTAGTTTTTGACAATTATGAACAAAGCTGCTATAAATATTTGTGTGTGGCATATAAACTTTTAGTTCTCCTGTGTAAATACCTACGAATGTGATTGCTGGGCCATAGGGTAAGACAGTGTTTAGCTTGGTAAGACAATGTTTAGCTTTGTAAGAAACTGCCAAACTTTTCAAAAGTGGCTATACCATCTTGCGTTTCCACTAGCAATGAACGGGAGTTCTTTTTGCTTGACATCCATGTCAGCATTTAGTTTCATCAGTTTTTTAAAAAATTTTAGCCATTCTAGTAGGTCTGAGGTATCTCACTTTTTAAAAATTTTGTTTTTCAAGACATGACTTTTTTGAAGGTAAATGATAGGGTTTTTTGTTTTTCGGGCTTTTTTTTTTTTTGACAAAACCTTTAAAAAATAAACTTTTTTATTTTGTAATAAGTTTAGATTTACAGAAAAGTTGCTAAGATATAGCATTCTGTATACCTCTTATCCAATCTCCTCTATTGTTAATATCTTACATGGTACATATGTCAAAATGAAGAAACCAACATTGATGCATTACTTTTAACTGAACTCCAGGTTTTGTTGGGATATCTGTAGTTTTCTATTCATATCGCCTTGCTGTTTGAGGATCCAATCCTGGGTAACCTATTGCATTTAGTTGTCATCTCTCTTAGTCTCCTTTGGTCTTTGACAGTTTCTCAGTCTTACTTTGTCTCCACGGTCTTGACAGTTTTGAGTACTAGTCAGTTATTTTGTGGAATATTCTTCTTCCGCGTTTGTCCCGTGTTTTTCTCATTATCAGACAAGGGTTATGTGTTTTTGGAAAGAATGTCACAGAACACCATCATTTCTTATCAAGGGACTATATGATATCACTGATGATGTCAACCTTGAACACTTGGTTAAGGTAGTGTTTGCCAGGTTGAGAAGTAAAGTTACTATTTTTTCCTTTCTGTACCTATTCTTTGGAAGTGAGTCTCTGAGTCTAGCCAATCCTCAAAATGGATGGGCATAAGTTCTGCTTACTGAGGGTGGAACAGTATCTACATAGATTGTTTGGAATTTTGTAACAAAAATTTGTCTGTTCTCCCCCATTTATTTTTGTATTTAACCAGTTATCTATATAAATATGAATATCTGTTTTATAATCTGGTTCTATGTTATTTATTTTAGCTCATTCTGAGCACTTTTCTGGGAGAGCAAGATGCTCCAGACCGATCTAGTATTTTCCCCATCCCAGCCGTAGACTCAGCCCTGGTTCCTTCTACGAGACTGTGATATTTATTGATAGAAACCAAGATCTAGATGCGCTTATTTCTGGTGTCATTGTTCCGAGGTCCTCTCAGTAAACAGAGCTGGGTATGTTTGTATACTAACTCATGCATATGCACACATATATAGTTGTTTTATTTATTTCTATCTGTATTAAGCTAAACATGATTTCATACAGGTCTCCAACTTTCCAAGGAAACTCATGTCCCAAACAAATGTCCTCTTTGTGATATGCTTTTTACTGAGCTCTTTCTTTTTTCTTCCATAACTCTTTTTAAGTGCCACAGAAAACATTATTTTCACTTAATTGGTAACAGCAGTTGCTTATTCCTGGAATATGATCTTTGTTCAGAGATGCAAAGTATAAATTCTGACTTTGTTGGAATGGTCAGACATTTTTGGCATAAATATGATCTCAGATAAGCCTTGGTGACCTCTGTCTTTTCAAAAGTGATTTTTATTTTATTAAGAGATTAGAAACTTACTTCTTCAATATCTTGATTATATTTCTTCTTGTTGTTTTTTAGTTGCTTAGTCGTGTCCGACTCTTTGTGATCCAATAGACTGTACCCCACCGAGTTCCTCTGTCCGTGGGATTTTCCAGACAAGAATACTGGGGTCGGTTGCCATTTCCTTCTCCATCTTGATTATATTTCTTAGAGGTTATTAATTAAAATGAGCTTAAAATTCTTTCTATGAAGATGAGGAAAAAAGTGGAATAGTCTCAAGTATGTCTTGAAAATGTTTGTTTAATCAGTTGTCTTTTTTTCAATCGTAAGACTTAAAGATGCATTTTATTTATCTGAAAGTTAACTGCCAGGAAATAAACCAAAAAAGTCTTCTGCATTCTAAATTTTATTGACTTCCTTCAAGTAGATCCTGCTCTTTATGCACAGTTTCACCCTGCTTGCTTCTTTAAATCAAGAGCTAAAATTAGATAGTACTGCTACAAGTTAACTAGAAGTGTTAGTTTGATCAGGAAGTTTGAGGAAGGAAAGCTACAGAACATTAAAATTCAAAACAGCCATACTGGAACCACTTGATTTTGATACAAGATTCCCTCATAACTCTTCGGCAGTACATCTTGAGGGTATTGCTACATTGATTGCTCAAATGGATTATCCTGAAAATTTTAAATAATTATCAGTCGATTTTGTTTAAGAAGAGTGTGAAGCTTATGTATTTTCTTAGATTTATTTTACATGGAAAAAAGTTATATAAAATAATCGGTATTTCAGGGACAAACCTCTAGCAAACTTGGCTATCTAGAACATCTTATTCTCTAATTCATTTTGCTATTTTATTTCTTTTATGTATTTATTTGCAGTGTTTGTTTTTCATCATTTCATGTCCTTATTCATTTGCTATATGAAGTCTCTCATTCTTGTGTTTTAGGTGTCTTTTTCAATACTGTAATTCCACACTTTTCTTTTGGCCCTTTCTTATGTGATACATTCCTTTAAAAAAAAAAAAAAAAAGAAAGCCTCACAAAAACCCCCAGTCCTGAACTAGCATGAGTTCTTCATTTGTGAGTAAAGATCAAATCCCATATCAGAAACCTCTAGGCAGTAAAGGAAAACAGTTTCTTATGCTTTAGAGGACTGCCTGCTTATTTTGCCCTACATTTAATATGGGGAATTCCTCCAAGTGAAATATGGATAGTCTCCTGAGTAATATAAAATGACATTTACTTG
Source organism: Bos grunniens (assembly GCF_055505025.1). Taxonomy (NCBI): domain Eukaryota; kingdom Metazoa; phylum Chordata; class Mammalia; order Artiodactyla; family Bovidae; genus Bos; species Bos grunniens. The sequence continues at coordinate 77,342,673 of NC_141179.1, read as the reverse complement.
TTTGAGAGGTGAAAGTGTTAGTAAGTCATGTCTGACTCTTTGTGACTCGTGAAGTTCATCTGTCTATGGAATTTTCCAGGCAAGAATACTGGATTGGGTAGCCATTCTCTTCTTCAAGAGATCTTCCTACTCCCCCAGGGGTCAAACCCCGATCCCCTGCATTGCAGGCAGATTTTTTTTTTTTTTTCTTTTTAACCATATGAGCCACCAGGGAAGTCAAAAGTCTGGTGCTCTACTGATTGAGTTATCCAGGCTTTACTTGTTTAACTTTCAGTAAATCTGCTTTCTGTAGGATAAGAAGGAATAGATTGCTTATACAACCAACAGACTTGTTTTAAATCAGAGACTTGCCTTACTCGGTCGAGAACCCTAAGCTAACTTAGGCCTTTCTTGAACCAGAAGATTAAAGTGTAGGTTTGATTAAGTCTGAAGACAGCATATTAAAAAGCAGAGACATTGCCAACAAAGGTCTGTCTAGTCAAAGCTATGGTTTTTCCGGTAGTCATGTATGGATGTGAGAGTTGGGCTATAAAGAAAGCTGAGTGCTGAAGAATTGATGCCTTTGAACTGTGGTGTTGGAGAAGACTTGAGAGTCCCTTGGACTGCAAGGAGATCCACCCAGTCCATCCTAAAGGAAATCAGTCCTAAATATTCATTGGAAGGACTGATCTGAAGCTGAGACTCCAATATTTTGGCCAACTGATGTGAAGAACTGACTCATTTGAAAAGACCCTGATGCTGGGAAAGAATGACGGTGGGAGGAGAAGGGGATGATGAGAGGATGAGGTGGTTGGATGGCATCACTGACTCAATGGACATGAGTTTGATTAAGCTCAGGCAGTTAGTGATGGACAGGGAGGCCTGGCGTGCTGCAGTCCATGGGGTCGCAAAGAGTCAGACACCACTAAGCAACTGAACTGAACTGAACTGAAGTCTGTCTAAGATCTCTAAATGACTCTGAGATGATGCTTATAATAATAATATAGTAAAGATAGCTACTGTTTCTTGAGTGCTTGCTGTTTGCCATGATGGGTCTTCCCTGGTGGCTCAGATGGTAAAGAATCTGCTTGCAGTGCAGGGGACCTGGATTCAATCCTTGGAGTCGGGAAGATCCCCTGGAGAAGGGAATGGCTACCTACTCTAGTCTTCTTGCCTGGAGAATTCCATGGACAGAGAAGCCTGGAGGGCTACAGTCCAAGGAGTCACAAAGAGTTGGACATGACTGAGCAACTAACACACAGTACTACTTCCTTGCATAAAGTCCCTGGCTTTGTATGATCCGACCCTTTTTAGTTTGCCCAGCTTCTGTTTTGGCCACAGAAGTTGCAATTCTTTCTTTATCTTGCCTAGCTCTTGTCAGCTTTCACCCAGGTCCCTGAAACATTCTCTTGTTATATCTAGTCATTGTGGCTAGGTCTGGCTAATCACTATTAATTTCCTTTAGTTCTCAGCCTAAATATCACTTTCTCAAGGAGACCTTCCCTGACCCTCCAGTCTAGATTAATTGCCTCTGTTACACCCTCATAGTACATTGCCACTGGGCTACTGTATTTCACTTCCTGTACTCAGTATGTAGCTAAGTGCCTAATACAGAGTAACATCTTATGATCTCACGCTACTCTGTATTAGGCACTTAGCTACATACTGAGTGTACTTATGTGGCAGGGGAATAATACAGGTATTTGGAGATATTCTTAACATATGTAAGGCAAAATCTCATTTTCACTTCAACAGTTCACCGTGACAATTAGCTGAATCACGTGAAGCAAGTTATTTAGCCTCTATGCCTAGGTTTTCTCATCTGTAAAATGGAATAATAACGCCAATCTCAGAGTTATGAGAAATAAACCAGTTAATGTATGTGAAGTGCTTAGGATACTGCCTGGCACATAATGAATGCTCTGTGTATTAAATAAGGAACCACATGAAGATGGTACTGTAATGATGGGTGATAAAACTGAGACTCAGCTAGTGTGTGACAAAGCAAGTGCTAGAACTCAGATCTTACTCCAGCAGCCAACATGACGGTTTTGGTTGAATTTAATTTTGACTAGAGCACTCTACAATAAGATTCATTGCAAGCAACTGCTCTCCTGCCATGACTTTACCAAACGAATGATCTAAAATTAAAATTTCCTTCTTTTAATGGATTTCATAATCAAAATTCTTAGTAGGTACTAAGAAAACAGTGACAAAAATCTTCTAAATTTTTGAAATCTATTACTTAATAATTTTTCACTTCAAAAAAGGGTTTGCTTTAGAATTCTATTATATCATGTTTTCCTTTCACATTTTAAATACATTCCGCATGCAAAATTTTATTTATAAACTCAGAACACATTTATTGTATATTTAAGAGTTCTATAATTTGATGAAATTGTACTGTTTTAGGAATTATGTGTTAGAGGACAAAGCACTCTGCTAGATGCTGGGGCAATAAGATTCAGATCTCTCTTTCAAGGGAGATACGATGTCCAAAAAATACTAAGGGGAGGAAGTGAGGCTTATGGGATATGTATAGACAGATTCAGCTTCAAGGTGCCAGGCTGGAATTTTAAAGTTTTAGAGCTTTTAAAAACATTTTGATAAAAAATATTGAAGCTTGTTCATTAAAATAAAAGACAAGGCTATGTATTAAAATGAAAAGTAAAAATTCTTTAGCTAGTCCCATATACATTCTTCTAAAAATAGTCATTGTTAACAATTTTCTGTGGATCCATCCAGAAAATTTTTATGTGCTTTCAAACATGTATTAGTTTTCTATGACTACCAAAACAAATGACCACAAATTTGGCAGCTTAAAACAATGATAATTTATTCTCTCACAGTTCTGGAGTTGAGTCTAAAATTTAGGGTGAGTAGGAGTTTGGGGTTAAAATATACACTGTACTATATATACATAAAGATAACCAACAGGGAACTATACTTGTAATAACCTATAATGGAAAAAAATATTTTTTGTATCAGATCAGATCAGTCGCTCAGTCGTGTCCGACTCTTTGCAACCCCATGAATCGCAGCACACCAGGCCTCCCTGTCCCTCACCAACTCCTGGAGTTCACTCAGACTCACGTCCATCGAGTCAGTGATGCCATCCAGCCCTTCTCCTCCTGCCCCCAATCCCTCCCAGCATCAGAGTCTTTTCCAATGAGTCAACTCTTCGCATGAGGTGGCCAAAGTACTGGAGTTTCAGCTTTAGCATCATTCCTTCCAAAGAAATCCCAGGGCTGATCTCCTTCAGAATGGATTGGTTGGATCTCCTTGCAGTCCAAGGGACTCTCAAGAGTCTTCTCCAACACCACAGTTGAAAAGCATCAATTCTTCGGGGCTCAGCCTTCTTCACAGTCCAACTCTCACATCCATACATGACCACAGGACATAGCCTTGACTAGACGAACCTTTGTTGGCAAAGCAATGTCTCTGCTTTTGAATATGCTATCTAGGTTGGTCATAACTTTCCTTCCAAGGAGTAAGCGCCTTTTAATTTCATGGCTGCAGTCACCATCTGCAGTGATTTTGGAGCCCAGAAAAATAGTCTGCCACTGTTTCCACTGTTTCCCTATCTATTTCCCATGAAGTGGTGGGATGGGATGCCATGATCTTCGTTTTCTGAATGTTGAGCTTTAAGCCAACTTTTTCACTCTCCACTTTCACTTTCATCAAAAGGCTTTTGAGTTCCTCTTCACTTTCTGCCATAAGGGTGGTGTCATCTGCATATCTGAGGTTATTGATATTTCTCCCGGCAGTCTTGATTCCAGCTTGTGTTTCTTCCAGTCCAGCGTTTCTCATGATGTACTCAGCATAGAAGTTAAATAAACAGGGTGACAGCCTTGACGAACTCCTTTTCCTATTTGGAACCAGTCTGTTGTTCCATGTCCAGTTCTAACTGTTGCTTCCTGACCTGCATACAGATTTCTTAAGAGGCAGATCAGGTGGTCTGGTATTCCCGTCTCTTGAAGAATTTTCCACAGTTTATTGTGATCCACACAGTCAAAGGCTTTGGCATAGTCAATAAAGCAGAAATAGATGTTTTTCTGGAACTCTCTTGCCTTTTCGATGATTCAGCGGATGTTGGCAATTTGATCTCTGGTTCCTCTGCCTTTTCTAAAACCAGCTTGAACATCAGGAAGTTCACAGTTCACATATTGCTGAATCCTGGCTTGGATAATTTTGAGCATTACTTTACTAGCATGTGAGATGAGTGCAATTGTGCGGTAGTTTGAGCATTCTTTGGCATTGCCTTTCTTTGGGATTGGAATGAAAACTGACCTTTCCCAGTCCTGTGGCCACTGCTGAGTTTTCCAACTTTGCTGGCATATTGAGTGCAGCACTTTCACAGCATCATCTTTCAGGATTTGGAATAGCTCAACTGGAATTCCATCACCTCCACTAGCTTTGTTCGTAGTGATGCTTTCTAAGGCCCACTTGACTTCACATTCCAGGATGTCTGGCTCTAGGTCAGTGATCACACCATCGTTATTATCTGGGTCGTGAAGATCTTTTTTGTACAGTTCTTCTGTGTATTCTTGCCATCTCTTCTTAATATTTTCTGCTTCTGTTAGGTCCTCATCTTTGCATGAAATGTTCCTTTGGTATCTCTGATTTTCTTGAAGAGATCCCTAGTCTTTCCCATTCTGTTGTTTTCCTCTATTTCTTTGCATTGATCGCTGAAGAAGGCTTTCTTATCTCTTCTTGCTATTTTTTGTATACACACACACAATTGAATCCCTTTGCTGTATGCTTGAAACTAACAACATTGTAAATCAACACTTTCAGTAAGAATTTTAGAAAAATTTAGGATGAGGCTTCCTGGAGGCTGATACTGAGGCACGGCCGTGTTCCTCCAGAGGCCCTGGGGCGTGCCCGGCTCTCGCCTCTTCCACTTCTGGCGGCTGTCGGTGTCCCTTAGCTTGTGTCACATCCCTCCAGCCTCTTACAGTCTTGCTCGTCTCTGTCTTCACATCACCGTCTCCTCTGAATATGTCAGCTTTTCATCAGTCTCCCTCTTGTAAGAATACATGTGGTTGCATTCAGGCTGACTCAGATGATCCAGGATGATCTTCCCATCTCAAAATTCTTAATCACATCTGTGGAGACCCTTTTCCTAAATGAAACAACATTAATAGTTTTCGGGGATTACAGCCCAATATCTTTGGGGGTCATTATCAGCCTACCACCAATGTGTATGACCCTCTTTTTATATTTTTACTAAACACACAAAAAAGGAGTTAGGCTTCATATGCTAGCTTCCAAAACTCTTTTTAAAACTTCATAATAGATTTCCTCCACATGAGTATTTAAATATTTTCTCCAGTCTTCTTTATCTTTTTTTCTTTAAATACCTACAAAGCATTTTGAACAGATGAGTGTCTTACTTTTTAAAAACTGTAATATTTTTTAAAAAGTATATGACATAAAAATTACCATCATAATTTTAAACTAGTGGTTACATTCAGTTGTTGTGAAGCACATCTCCAAAACTTTTGAATCTTGCAGATCTGATACTCTGTATCCATTAAACAACTCTTCTTTTCCCCTTTCCCTGGCCGGTGATAACCACGATTCTATTGCTATGAATTTTACTAGTTTAGTACCTCTTGTAAGTGGACTCATACAGTATTTGTCTTTTTGTGGCTGACTTGTTTCACTTAGCATGATATCCTCAAAGTTCATCCATATTGTGGCATGTAACAGGATTTCCTTCCTTTTTAAGGCTAATACTCCATTGTGTGTATTTACCCCGTTTTACTTATCCATTCACTCTTTCTCTAGTGGACGTTTGGGTTGCTTCTGCGGCTTGGAACATGAGTGTAAATTTGAGCCCCAGTTTTCAGTTCTTCTGGAGATATGTATACCCACACTTACCCATACACTTAAAAGTGGGGCTGCTGGATCATATGATAGTACGATACTCTATTTTTACTTTTTTTGAGCAACCCTCCATACTGTCTTCTGTAGCTGTTGCACCATTTTACAAGCCCACCAACAGTATACAAGTGTTCCAATTCCTCTACATTCTTACCAACATTTGTTATTTCTGTTTTTTAAAAATTTGTTTATTTGATAGTAACCCTTCTATTGGATGTGAAGAGATAATCCCATTGTGATTTTGACATGCATTTCTCAGATGATTAGTGATGTTGAACATCTTTTCATATGCTTATTGGCCATTGATATATCATCTTTGTTGTTGTTCTTATTCAGTCACTAAGCCTTGTCCGACTCTTTGTGACCCCATGGACTGAAGCATGCCAGGCTCCCCTGTCCTCCATTATCTTCCTGAGTTTGCTCAAATTCATGTCCTTTGAGTCGATGATGCCATCCAACCATCTCATCCTCTACCCCCACTTCTCCTCTGCCTTCAGTCTTTCCCAGTATCAGAGTCTTTTCTAATGAGTTGGCTCTTTGCATCAGGTGGCCAAAGTATTGCAACTTCAACGTCAGCCCTTCCAGTGAATTTCAATAAATATGCAAAATACTCATCTTTGTAGAAACATCTATTCAAGTCTTTTGCCCATTTTTAATTGGATTATCGGAGAAGGCAATGGCACCCCACTCCAGTACTGTTGCCTGGAAAATCCCATGGATGGAAGAGCCTGGTAGACTGCAGTCCATGGGGTCGCTAAGAGTTGGACACGACTGAGTGACTTCACTTTCAATTTCCACTTTCATGCATTGGAGAAGGAAATGGCAACCCACTCCACTGTTCTTGCCTGGAGGATCCCTTGGACGGAGAAGCCTAGTAGGCTGCAGTCCATGGGGTCACACAGAGTCGAACATGACTGAAGAGACTTAGCAATTGGATTATTTGGAGTTTTGTTGTGGGCGTTCTTGATATTCTGTAGATATTAAACACTTATCAAATAAATGATTGGTAAATATTTTCTTTCTTTCTGTAGGTTATCTTTTTACTCTGTTTATTTTGTCCTTTGATAAACAAAAGTTTTTAAGTTTGATGTAATCCCCATTGGCCCTTTTTGCTTTGGTTGCCTGTGCTTTAGGCATCATATCTACGGTATCATTATGCATTCCAGTGTTACAAAGCTTTTCCTCTATGTTTTCTCCTAGGAGTTTTGTAGTTTTAGATCTTACATTTAGATTTTTAATGATTTCATATTAGTTTTTGTGTATGATGTAAGATAAGGGTCCACCTTCATTCTTTTGCATGTAGCTATCTGGTTTTTCCCATCATTATTTGTTGAAGAGACCATCCTTTCCCAACTGAGTGGTCTTGGCAGTCTTGTCAAACAAAGATAATTTTACCCTATACGCAAGGGTTTATTCGTGGGTTCTCTATGCTGTTCCATTGGTCTATTTGTCTTTCTGCTATTACCACACTGTTGTGATCATTGAGGCTTTTTAATATGCTTTGGAATCAGGAGGAGTACTGCAACTGTTTTTTTTTTTTTTTTTCAAAAATGTTTTTACTATTCAGGGTCCTTTGAGATTCCATATGAAATTTAAAATTAATTTTTCTATTTTTACAAAAAATGCTGTTGGAATTTTGATTATGATGAATCTATAGATTATTTTCAGATATATGGAATCTTAATAATACTAAATCTTACAGGCCATGGATATGGGATGTCTTTTTGTTTTTATCTTCTATAGTTTCTTTTAGCATTGTTTTATAACTTTCAGTGTACAAGTCTCATCTCCTTGGTTAGGTGTATTCCCAAGTATTTTATTCTTTTTGATGTTATTTTAAGTGGAGTTGTTTTCTTAATTTTCTTTTCATGTTTTTCATTGGTGGTATATAAAAACACTACTGATTTTTGTGTGTTGGTTTTGTATTTTGCAAAATTCATTCATTTACTGAATTCATTTCTGTTCACAAAATTTATTCATTTACTGAATTCATTCATTCTCACAATTTTCTTTTGTAGAATCTTTTAAGGTTTTTTAGATATAAGATTATGTCATATGCAAACAGATGATTTTACTTCTTCCTGTTTGACTTAGATCTCTTTTGTTTCTTCATCTTGCCTAATTTCTCTGCGTAAGACTTTTTTTCCTGCAGAGAACATTAACTTTCAATTCTATATTGAATAGGATTGTTAGCACAAGCATCCTTGCCTTGTTCCTACTCTTAGAGGAAAGCTTTCAGTTTTTCGCTCTTGAGTATGATGTTATGTGTGCCCAGTCATATCTGACTGTTTGTGACCCTTTGGACTAGAGCCTGCCAGGCTCCTTTGTACATGGGATTTTTTAGGCAAGAATACTAGAGTGGATTGCCATTTCCTTCTCCAGGGGATCTTCCTGACCAAGGGATCAAACCTGTGTATCTTGTATTGCAGGCATATTCCTGCAGGCACATTACCTGCTGAGCCATTCGGAAAGTACCCCAAGTATATTAGCTGTGGGCTTTTCCTAAATGGCCTTGATTATATAGTTTCTTTCCTAGTTTGAGTGTTTTTATCATTGAAGGTGTTCAGTTCAGTTCAGTCGCTCAGTTGTGTCCGACTCTTTGCGACCCCATGAATCGCAGCACACCAGGCCTCCCTGTCCATCACCAACTCCTGGAGTTCACTGAGACTCACGTCCATCGAGTCAGTGATGCCGTCCAGCCATCTCATCCTCTGTCGTCCCCTTCTCCTCCTGCCCCCAATTCCTCCCAGCATCAGTCTTTTCCAATGAGTCAACTCTTCACATGAGGTGGCCAAAGTACTGGAGTTTCAGCTTTAGCGTCATTCCTTCCAAAGAACACCCAGGACTGATCTCCTTTAGAATGGACTGGTTGGATCTCCTTGCAGTCCAAGGGACTCTCAAGAGTCTTTTCCAACACCACAGTTCAAAAGCATCAATTCTTCAGTGCTCAGCTTTCTTTATAATTCAACTCTCACATCCATACATGACTACTGGAAAAACCATAGCCTTGACTAGATGGACCTTTGTTGGCAAAGTAATGTCTCTGCTTTTGAATATGCTGTCTAGGTTGGTCATAACTTTACTTCCAAGGAGTAAGCATCTTTTAATTTCATGGCTGCAGTCACCATCTGCAGTGATTTTGGAACCCCCCAAAATAAAGTCTGTCACTGTTTCCCCATCTATTTGCCATGAAGTGATGGGACCAGATGCAAAATGTCCCATCCTCTTTAATTTTTGGGAAAATTTGGGAGGATTGGTGTTAATTCTCCTTTAAATGTTTGGTAGACTTCTCCAGTGAAGCCACTTGTCTGGGGCTTTTAATGCATTACTTTCAATACCATTCTAGTGATGGTTGATAGTGAAAGTTCAGCAGTTGGTGCCCTGAGTACAGGCTATAGGAAGGCCTGCTCTGTATGTGATTCTGATTATTTGGTGTCACAAATTGAGATAGATGTGACTAGATGACTTAGTAAGTCACTTTTCAGTACTGAGTGTTAGGAGAAGGAGATACAATTCAAATTTCTGACTTTTTGAATGAATATTTTTACTATTTACTTTCTTTGCCATGCATAAGTAGCTGCTAAGTACATTTTTGCTTTTTGAGTGATTTGTGTGAATCTCTACTTTTTGAATCTGGGGAGAAAATATTTTCTACCAGGGTATAATGCCTGAAAAAGGAAAATGATAGGGGAACCCACATTTTTGCAAACTATGGTTTTGAATTATCACCACATTTGAGATACTAGCATAAAGCAAACTACCATTCCTTTGTTGTCATTTAACCAAGGGCCAAAGGGAATGGGACTGTGAGGTTTTTACCACTGAAGCAAAAGCACTTTCCACACATCTAATGTAAGCCGCATATATCCTGGTACTGAAAAATCTGGAATTGCAAAAGCCTGCTGTTTATTATATATAAATCATTGTTGTGGAATACTGTTCCATAAAATCTGTTTTATGCATGAGAATACTAAAGCCCCCAAAGATTAAATGACTTCCATAAGGTTTCACAGCTAATTAAGTAGAGCAGGGATTTGGGGATATAAAAAGTATGCTCCAAGTTTCTGCCTGAACACTATAGTTATAAGATTTTATTAGCTAGAGGCAGAGCTTCCCCCCCGCCTTTCATTTTGAAACTCATGGGGTATTTAGTATTTTAAATATAATAAGTCATTTTTGTTCAGTTCAGTCCTTCAGTCATGTCCGACTCTTTTCAACCCCATGGACTGCAGCACACGAGGCCTCCTTATCCATCACCAACTCCTGGAGTTTACTCAAACTCATGTACATTGAGTTGGTGATGCCATCTAACCATCTCATCCTCTGTCATCCCCTTCTCCTCCTGCCTTCATTGAGTCAGTTCTTCACATCAGTTGGCCAAAATATTAGAGTCTCAGCTTCAGGATCAGTCCTTCCAATGAATATTCAGGACTGATTTCCTGTAGGATGGACTGGTTGGATCTCCTTGCAGTCCAAGGGATTCTCAAGAGTCTTCTCCACAGCAAAAGAGACACAGATGTATAGAACAGTCTTTTGGACTCTGTGGGAGAGGGAGAGGGGGATGATTTGGGAAAATGGCATTGAAACATGTATAATATCATATAAGAAACGAATCGCCACTCCAGGTTTGATGCAGGATACAGGAAGCTTAGGGCTGGTGCACTGGGATGACCCAGAGGGATGGTATGGGGAGGGAGGTGGGAGGGGGGTTCAGGATGGGGAACACGTGTACACCCGTGGCAGATGCATGTTGATGTATGGCAAAACCAATACAATATTGTAAAGTAAAAATAAATAAATAAGAGTCTTCTCCAACACCACACTTCAAAAGCATCAATTCTTCGGTGCTCAGCTTTCTTCACAGTCCAACTGTCACATCCATACATGACCACTGAAAAAAACCATAGCCTTGACTAGACGGACCTTTCTTGGCAAAGTAATATCTATGCTTTTTAATATGCTGTCTAGTTTGTGAATTTTCAAAAAGAAACATTAGTATTCCTACCCCCAGTTTAAGAAATAGATCATATCAATATCCTGTGCACCCTTCCTTGACTGCATCTCTACCTTTTCTGCTTTGCTGTTTTCAGGATATCATCCTCATACTTGTCTTTTAAATTTACCTACAAATGTATGTATCCCTACACAGTATAGTATTTGGGTTTGAATAATCATAATGATCTGATCTGATGTTGTTCAGTAACTAGCTATTTTCTCAGCGTGGTGTGTGAAATTATGCATGTTTTAACTAATAGCTGTCTTCATTTATTTTCACTGCTGTATGATATCTTTTCTGTGAATATACTATAGCTTATTTATTTGTCTTCTATTAATGGGATTTTTAAAAATTAAGATAGAATTCACACAGCATAAAATTTATTCTTTTAAAGTGTACAGCAGCTTCCTAATATATTCATATAGTTGTGCAGCCATCACCACTATCTAATAGCAGAACATTTTCATCATCCTGAAGAGACCTCATACCCACTAGTAGTCACTCCCCTTCCTTATTTCCCTCCCTGCCCTCCCACCCCTAGCCCTTGGCTCTGTCTGTCTCTGTGCATTTGCTTAACCTGGACATTTCGTATCAACGTAATCATACAATATGTGGCCTTCTGTGTCTTGCTTATTTCACTTACTACAGTGTTTTCAAGGCTAACCCATGTTGTAGGATATATCATTCCTTTTTATGGCTGAATGATATTCCATTGAATGGATAGATCACAATCTGTTTCACCTATTTATCTTGATAGTGATAAAATGATAGTGACCGTTGATGGATAGGCCACTCTGGGACTATTATGAGTAATGGTGCTGTTAACATTCATATACAAGCTTTTGTGTGGACTTTCAGTTCTCTTGGGAATGGGTTGTTGATATCAAATATTTTCGAAATTGGATGTGCCAGTTTGCATAACCAGCAGCGGCATTTTGATGTGATATTGGAAGTAGTATTTATTTTTTATAATATTTATTTATTTGGCTGTGCTGGGTCTTAGTTATGGCCCCTGGGATCTAGTTCCCTTACCAGGGATCAAACTTGAGCCCCCCTACATTGCCAGTGTGGAGTCTTAGCCAATGACCACCAGGGAAGTCTCTGGACATAGTATTTATAATGAGTTTCCAAACATTTTCTTGTATGTGTCCTTTTTGTTTCCTAATGAGGAGAATTATACTTTTGCTAAAGATGTTAAATAATACTTGCTATATACATTGTTGATAAATTTTATTTAGGCTCTGGAAACTCTTGTCTGAATGTTACAAGTTTGATTAACAGAAGTATACCTAATGTATTTAGTTACTAGTAGTAGTTTTTGTTAATTCTTATAGCTCATTGATCCAGAAAAAATTACCAGATATGACTACTTTTGGATGAGATTTGAAAGAGTAATTTTCATTGATATTTCCCTTTGAAAGTATTATAAAGTAACATTTAAGATTCATGTGAAGTGATCAATGATTCTTCATAAATAGAAGACTAATGACACACCATTAATATTAAGTTGCAGAAAGAACTGATTGTAATTGATAGGTATAAAAATACAGATCCGTACTGAAAATCAGTAGTAAGTAATAATCCAGTTACCCTTGACTTATTGTTAGTAGAAGAGCATGCAACAACAAAAAAAAAGAAAAAAAAGAAAGATACAACAAAAAAAAAGAAAAGAAAGAAAAAAGAGCATGAAAGAGTTCAAAGAGACACTTTAGAAACCAATTTGACAGTTACTTATAAAATTAAACACGCACTTACCTTATCACCCATTTTTCCCACTCCTGGATATTTGCCCAAGAGAAATAAAAAGTTATGTTCATATAAAAATTTGTAGCTGTTTGGGTTTTTTATCTTTTTTTTTTGCAACTGCTAAAAACTGTAAACAGTCCACACGTCCTTCAGCTGGTAAATGGATGAGCAGAATGTGTTAGATCATATAAGGGAATGTTGCTCAGCAATAAAGTGAAACTACTGACATGTGAAAAACACGGATAATCTCAGTTGTGCTAAGTGAACAAAGCCAGACTCAAAAGACTACACACTATCTGGTTCTTTGTACGTGACGTCGTGGAAAAACCAAACCTGTAGGAGCAGAACACTGATCAATGATGGTCTGGGGGGGAGGCTAATTACAAAGAGGCACAAGAAAGTTGGTGGGGCTTGTAGAGATGTTTTTGACTATGGTGATGGATACATGATTATGTTTCTGTCAGAGTGCATAGAACTGTGTATTAAAGAGTGAAGTTTAAACTGACACAACATTGTAAATCAACTCTACTCCAAGAAAGAATTTTTAAAAGTAAATTTTAGTATATGTAAGTTACACTAAAGAATTTTAGTATATGTAAGTTATACCTCAGTAAACCTGACTTAAAAGCTCTTGGGTTGGAGGACCTCTTCTCCCTCTAATCCTCAGTTAACTTCTGACAGCTAGGAGGAACACAGGGAGCAGTCAGTGGGAAGGGGCTATTCATTTACTTTTTAGTGGAGCAATGTGATAGAAAAGGTCGACAGTATTTGTTGAACATTATGTATTTTATTTACTACTTATGTTCAGCAATTAATTCTAGGCACTTTTAAGTAAAAGAAACTTATTTAATTCTCCTAATTATCCCAGTAAGGTAAAAAATTCCTCATTTTACAAATAGAAAACAGAGGCACAAAGAGGTAAGAGTTTTTGTCTAAAACCACACAGCTAATAAATGGCACAGCCAGGATTTGAACTAAGCATTCTGACTCCAGAGTCCTCGCTCTTAATCACTAACTTGGCTTCTTCCCTTCACTGAATATGATCTAATAAAGAATTCCAGTTAATGCTTAAAACTTTCCCCCCTTCACTCTGCTGCTGCTGCTAATTCGCTTCAGTCGTGTCCGACTCTGCTCGACCCTATAGACGGCAGCCCACCAGGCTCCCCCGTCCCTGGGATTCTCCAGGCAAGAACACTGGAGTGGGTTGCCATTTCCTTCTCCAGTGCATGAAAGTGAAAAGTGAAAGTGAAGTCGCTCAGTCGTGTCCGACTCAGTGACCCCACGGACTGCAGCCTACCAGGCTCCTCTGTCCATGGGATTTTCCAGGCAAGAGTACTGGAGTGGGTCGCCATTGCCTTCTCCCCCTTCACTCTGGCTATGTGTAAATAAATATTTTCCTTAATCTGTGCTTGATTTGTTTCAGGAAAAAACATTACAATGAAGAAGGATTTTTTAAAAGCACAAGAAATAACCACTTTTCTGATAAATGAATTATCATTTTCCCATATTCTCTTCCATATATAATGTTTGCTGAATCATTTCCTAAACAGTTTCAACTTTGCCCTGGAGAATACTTCTTTCTGGTAATTTGTTTAATTGTGAAGGTTTTACATGTCCAGTTTAGTCTCTTTGTGGTTTATAGAGAAAAGGACACAATAACCGAAATATTTTGGGCTGTGACATTGGGTGAGATATCTAATTATTATTCAGGAATATTTATATAAAATGTCTTTGCTTTGGGACAAAATACATAAATCTGATTGCACTGAGTTGTACAATCAATGGATTTTTTCTCTCTAAATTTTTAATTCCGTAGTAAGTGCAGCACTGGGTATTGTCCATTTGTATGTGAACATGCACGTGTATACTCACTGCACTAGGCTTATTGAAGTTACCTGGACTCCTTTGTCAAATAAGTGTTGGTCATACCGTTTGTGTAAATACTTACTGAGTATTCATTTGGTATCATGTACTGGGAGAAAAGATGAGATACATTCCAACCATTGCCTTGAGGTGCTCACAGTCTAGTGGGAAGGCTGATCTACTACATTGCTCTCAGAACAGTGTGATAAGCTTGATACAGATAGAATGCAAGAAGGTCTTAATTACCTAATTCAAAAGTATCATTCACAGTTAAATGCACTTTGAAATGAGGTGATTTTTTTTTCTTTTTTTGCAATTCAAAATCAGACTATTCTAATCTGAATCAGCTTCTTTTCATGGCAACCTTAGCCTAGAATTTTCTACAACCTTCAGAATAAGGGTAACCTGGGTCTGCTCCATATTAGAGCAGTCTTTGTGCCTGTCCTTTGGAATTGAAATTTCCACTTGAACTCCTATTTGGGGTGGAAGATGTTCGGGCACTTATGAATGGTCTTTTGTTGTTGTTCTTTAGGCATTAACTCTTGTCCAACTCTTTTGTGACCCCCTGAACTGTAGCTCGCCAGGCTCCTTTGTCACTGGAATTTCCCAGGCAAGAATATTGGAGTGGGTTGCTATTTCCTTCTCCAGAGGATCTTTCTGACCCAGGGACTAAACTTGCATCCCCTGCATTGGCAGATAGATTCTTTACCACTGAGCCACCAGGGAAGCCCATAAATGGTTTTTGGCTTTACTAAATTGATTCCTGTATAGGTTTAGGGGTGACTTAAGGTTTTAATAGGTATGCTTATTTATCAAGATTAGGTGAAGGTATGCTGGGCTGGATGACTTAGGAGCTGGAATCAAGATTGGCAGGAGAAATATCAACCTCAGATATGCAGATGATACCACTTTAATGGCAGAAAGTGAAGAGGAACTAAAGAGCCTCTTGATGAAGGTGAGAGAGGAGAGTGGAAAAGCTGGCTTAAAATTCAGCCTTCAAAAAACGAAGATCATGGCATCCGGTCCTGTCACTTCATGGCAAATAGATGAGGAAAAAGTAGAAAGGGTGTCAGATTTCATTTTCTTGGACTCTAAAATCAACATGGACAGTGACTGCAGCCATGAAATTAAAAGACGCTTGCTCCTTGGAAGAAAAGCTATTAAAAAGCAGAGATATCACTTTGCTGACAAAGATCCGTGTAGTCAAAGCTATGATTTTTCCAGTAGTCGTGTGTGGATGTGAGAGTTGGATCAAAAAGAAGACTGAGCACCAAAGAATTGATGCTTTCAAACAGTGGTATTGGAGAAGACTCTCGAGAGTCCCTTGGATAGCAGGGAGATCAAATCAGTCAATCCTAAAAGAAATCAACCCTGAATATTCATTGGAAGGACTGGTGCTGAAGCTGAAGCTGAAGCTCCAGTACTTTGGCTACCTTATTTGAAGAGCTGACTCATTGGAAAAGATAATGCTGGAAAAGATTGAGGGCAAGAGGAGAAGGGGAGGACAGAGGATAAGATGGTTAGATGGCATCACTGTCTCAATGGACATGAGTTTGAACAAATTCAGGAAGAAGGTGGAGAACTGGCATGCTGCATTTCATGGGGTCGCAAAGAGTCGAACACAACTTAGTGACTGAAGAACAACAATACAGGCTTAATAAATATATAAATCTCTTCCTGACAGTATAAAGGAGACATGAAATGCATACAGACCTTGTAAGTTGAGATTGAGGAAAAATTCCTCCTATGAAAAGAAATTTAAAATTCTCTAATAACCTACAGAGAGATCAGAGACCATTACTTAACTCCCTGAGATTTTAGTCCAGTTTCTACTACAATTTTCTCAAGAACTCTTCATATTACATGGGCTTCCCTGGTGGCTCAGATGGTAAAGAATCCACCTGCAATGCAGGAGTCCCAGGTTTGATCCCTTGGTTTGGGAAGATCCCCCGGAGGAGGGCATGGCAACCAATTACAGTATTCTTGCCTGAGAATCCCATGGACAGAGGAGCCTGGTGGACACAATCCATGGAGTCACAGAGTGGGACACGACTGAAGCGACTTGGCATGCACACACATCCATCTTCTGTCGTTGTCTAGGATTCCTCGTTGTACGGAAGAGAAGGAAGTCAGTGAAAGGGTGAGGTGAAGCAGTGCAGGCTCTCAGAATTCTTTTCTGTGCCTTTGAGTTGCCATTTGAAAAATGCTAACTGCTCGAGTTAATAAGCAGTTAGTGGAATAAGCCACTAACATAATGGGGGCTATATATTTACCCTGAAGCTTTGTTTCCAGCCGCAATTTTTTTCACCTCTGAAGGAGGCATTAAGATTGTGATAGAACAGGTCACCTCCTTTGTTTCTGGAACATTATCTGTGTTGCCACACACAAAAGAAGAGGTCCACACCTAACCGAAGTAGAGTGTTCCTAGTTGGCCCTTCACATCAGCGTCTCGCCTTGAAAGCCCTGTGGGATGGAAGGAGCGCCCGCCCAGTGCTGCAGACCTCTGAGCACAGGCGTGTGCGGCCCCTTTAAGCTGTCGGTGTGTGCTGGGCGGGGGCCGGGGCCGGGCCGGGGTGGGGCGGGCACTCTGACACAGCGCTCTGGGCCCCGCCCCCGAGGAGGCGTTTCCCAGCGGCCCTCGCACCAATGCTGCCACCACCCCCGCCCGCCCGGTATTCCTGCTGATTCCGCCTCGAACCGTAGGGCTGCGACCTCTCCCTGCTGGGGAGCGTAAGTGTCAAACTGCGGGCGAGGGTCAAGCATCCCGCGCCCATGCCGGAAGTCCTGGTGGACTATACAGGGGACTTTCCTGGCCTATCGGAGGCTAAGGCGGCGAAAGAGCGTAAACAATGCCGGCTGCAGTGAGCTAAAGCCTGGGGCATCTGCTCTGCTTCTGGGTGGTGACAGCGGCTCTAGGGTGCTGGTTTGGATATGCAGTGGTTGAGCTGTGCCCACAGCCTAGCTTTGCCCCAGTCTGGTTCCTGCTTGAAATGAGAGGATTGTTTTTGCCCAGTATAATCCCGCTGAGCTAGATGGGTGGAGCTGGAATCTACGGTCCTGGGCCTTGGGTCCTTAGCCTGGCATTTGGAGACCTGGCAAACTCTGAGATGAGTAAGGATTAGATTTTCAGCTATCTTGGTACAACTGAGCGGTAACTCTCAAAGTAGACCTAATTCACAGCCAGGTTTAGCTTTCTGTCTCCCCAGAGGCCTGTGTTGCTATTGAATCCCCCACTTTTGGAGACACTGACAGTGATCATCTATTGAGGAGAATCCAGTTAACCTTTCCCACTGATATGAATAGCAGAATGAAAGAGTCCGCTCTTTTGCCCCTCTCTGAAGGAGTTGGTGGGAGGTCACCATCTCAGCTCTAGTACAGCAAGCCCACCCAAGTTTGTTGAGATAACCTACTAGAGGAGCAGTTCCCATTTCTGGCCCCATATGCAAAATACTCCAATAAGAGGGTAACACTTGTCCTTGTTAATGAGAATTACCTGGAGGGAGTGCAGTTTTTTTTAAGTTAGAGGGGAAGTTTTGTCATTTTTGTTACTGGCTACTTAAGTGATGAGATTTTGTCTGGCTTGGCCAAGTAATACGTTTTTAAATTTTCTATGACAGTTACATAATTGTTATACTTCTTTAATCCAGTTGTCCTTCTTAGACAGTTTGAGTAAAGATTTCTGGGCATATATGTGTATTTTGTCTTATCTTTGTTTTATAATTTCCTTTTTTTTTTAAGCAAGTTCACATCATTCTTTATTAATCGTTCAGAGGGGTTTCTTTTTGAGTGGGGGGAATTTTTCCTCAGACTTCCCTCAGACTCATTCTGTGCTTCTGCAGTAATATTTCCTTAGACAGAAGTCAGGAGTCCAGGAATGGTAATCAGATCCAGATCTCTTGTATCGTGATAGTGAAGAGCTTTTGTAGGTCAAGAGCTGCATAAGATAGTTTGGGAGCTAGCCATAAGATAGTTTCACTGCCGTACCTTCTGCCCAAGTTGGAAGCTAAAACAGTATGTTGAGTAGCTGTATAAATGTTCTCATTAGCTGTCATAGTGCAGGAATTTAAAGTAAAAGGACACTCACTATACACGGACCCTTGAGTGATGGGGAAGAATGGTGGACTGAGAAATAGGAGATACAGGTTCTGCCCCAGGTCTAACATTACTGTATTACTGATGACTTTCTCTCTCAGTGCCTTGCTTTTAGCTGGTTCATGAAAGAGAAAATGCATAGACTCCTGGGGTCTATATACTAATGACAGTACATAAAGCACATTTAATGTTTAATTGGACACTAAACTGAAATCTGTTCTAAGTTCAGAGTTTACTCTAAGTTGTGGCCTTATGTGTGACTTTGAAAACATTTCCTAATCTCTGGTCTAAAAATAAATAATTACATATAAACATTCTTCAGCAATAGTGTGAACTATACGGTATTTGAGCTCTTTAGAAGAGATTTTTAGATACAACAGTAGTATTAAAATTATATTATTTCTGTAGAACAGATTTAGTTTGCCTCTGTTTTAGACTAGGGTAAAAACAGTGTGCTGAGTAATTTGAAGTTTCTGAGTATTTATAGTATGAACTAGCTTGAATGAGCCATAATGATAATGAACTTGAAATTTCTGAGTATTTGTAGTATGGACTAACTTGAATGAACCATAGCAAACATCATATATAGGTCAAATTAATTTTATTAATGCTTCTTTTTGTTGGCGGTGTTATGCACTCTTAAAACATCAAACCTTGCTATGAAATGAAGACTTGGTTTCCTGTTTATAAAATCCAGATCCCTCTGTTCATTCCTGGTACCACATTCCCACCCACGTGAATTTCAAATCTAAAACCAAACTCATCATGTTCTTAACCTCTCCTCTACTCCCCCTAAACAACTCTCAGAACTTTCTTCTGACATTTTTCTGTCATTAGCACCACTGTTCTCCGAGTCATGTAGACTGGAGCCTCCTCCTAGACTTTTTTTCCTACTCCCACATCCTTAGTTGCTAAGGCTTGCTGATTCTGTTTCTTTAATGTAACTCCCTTCAATCTCCTCTGCTCATCCTTTCCATTCCTAGGAGTTCTGGCTTCTATTTAACTTTGTCCTCGAGTACTGCAATAATTTCTTGTCAGGACTCTACTTTCTCTTCCGTCCAATTCATTCTACATAGATTTATCTTTCTAAAGTAGATAGGATCGTGTCATTGCTGCTTCACGTCATCAGCATCCTCTGCTGTTTAGCTTCATATTTAGGATTATACATGATCTGGCCCCAGTCTATCTTTCTGGTCTATGTTAAGTGGAGCCATTTAGTGTTCCCTAAACATGCTTAGTACTTTTCTACTTCCAAGACTTTGCGTTTCTCATTTTCTCAGCTTCAATATCTCTTCTCCACTCCTGGTTTTGTTTTTGTTTGTTTTTTGTTAATCTACCCTTAATTTATTACTGAGCTCAGATGTCATCCTTTCTATAAGATTTTTCACTGACCATGCCTTACTCACTGGCAGTTGATCGTATCTTTGATCTCCCTAACCCTTATTTGTCTCTTGCTTAGGGCACTTTCCATATATACTACATTTTGTATTATGGTTGTTTGGAATTGTGTTTTTTGGTTTTTGGTTTTTTTTACTTTTTATTTTATACTGGAGTATAGCCAATTAACAGTGTTGTGCTAGTTTCAAGTGGATATGGTTATTTGTTTAGGTATCTACTTTTACTCCTGTGAACTCATTGAACCATCATGGTTTGCCCAGAGGGAAATTCATTGAGTGAATACTTAAGGTAAAACTGGAGTATTAGATCCTGTTATTAGAAAGGAGTCTAACCATTATAGCCAGGCCATTCAAGTGTGAAATGATTGGCAGGTTTTACAAATCACTCTTATCTCCCAAGGACTTCTTTTTAAGTAAACTTTGTTAGTTTTGTTGTTGTTGTTATTAACAGTTTTAGTAAGATATATAATTTATATACTTTTCACCCATTTTTAAAGTGTACAATTCAGTGACTTCCAGTATATTCATAAATTTATGCAACCATCAACACAATTTTAGAACATTTTTCATTACCCCAAAAAGAAACCCCACCTTCCTTCACACTTTTCTAATATTCCCAAACGCTCTAGTTGTAGGTAAACCACTCATCCAATTTCTGTCTCTGTAGATTTGCTTGTTCCGAACATTTCATATAAATTTACCATCTTAAGCATTTTAAAATGTACAATTCAGTGGCATTAAATGCATTTGTAATGTTGTGTAGCCCCTACCATCCATCTCCATAATTCTTCTCCTTGTAGAACTAAAACTTTATACCCATTAACAGTAACTCCTCATTCCCCTCTCCTTGCATCTGCTGGCAACAATCATTCTACTTTCTATCTCTCTTTATGATTTTGGCTACTCTAAAAAGAGCAGAGGCATTACTTTGCCGATGAAGGTCGTGTAGTCAAAGCTGTGGTTTTTCCAGTAGTCATGTATGGATGTGAGAGTTGGACTGTGAAGAAAGCTGAGTGCCAAAGAATTGATGCTTTTGAACCGTGGTGTTGGAGAAGACTCTTGAGAGTCCCTTGGACTGCAAGGAGATCCAACCAGTCCATCCTAAAGGAAATCAGTCCAGAATATTCATTGAAAGGACTGATTCTGAAACTGAAGCTCCAATACTTTGGCCACTTTATGCGAAGAGCCAACTCACTGAAAAGACCCTGATGCTGGGAAAGATTGAAGGCAGGAGGAGAAGGGGACGACAGAGGATGAGATGGTTGGATGGCATCACTGACTCAATGGACATGAGTTTGACAAAGCTCCAGGAGTTGGTGAAGGACAGGGAAGCGTGGTGCGTCCATGGGCTCACAAAGAGTCGGACGTGACTGAGTAACTGAACAACAACAGTAAGTGCTTCATATAGGTGGAATCACACAGCGTTTGTCTCTTTGTGGCTGGCTTATTTCAGTTAACAGTATCTTCAAGGTTCACCCAGGTTATAAGCTTGTGTCAGAATTCCTTTCCTTTTTAAAGCTGAATGATACTGTGTTGTGTGTACATACCACATTTTGCTTAGCCGTTCATCCATTGATGGTCACGTGGGTTGCTTCCGTGTTTTAACTGTGAATAATGCTGCTATGAACATGGGTATACAGATATCTCTTTGTACTTGCTAAGTCGCTTGAGTTGTGTCCAACTCTGCAACCCCATAACTGTAGTCCTCCAGGCTCCTCTGTCTGTCGGATTCCAGGCAAAGATACTGGAGTGGGTTGCCATTTCCTTCTCCAGGAAATCTTCCCGACCCAGGGATCAAACTCGCATCTCTTATGTCTCCTGCATTGTCAGGCAGTTTACCACTAGTGCCACCTGGGAAACCCAGACCCTGCTTTCAATATACCCAGAAATGGAATTGCTGGATCATATGGCCATACTATTTTTAATTTTTGGAGGAACTGCCATACCGTTTTCCACAGTAGCTGTACCATCTTACATTCTCACCAACAGTGTTAAAGGGCTCCAGTTTCTCCATATCCTTGCCATCATTTTCTGTTTTCTGGATTTTTGATAGTAGCTGTCCTAATAGGTATGAAGTGGTGTCTCGTAGTTTTGATTTGCATTCCCCTAATGTTCAAGGCTATGGTTTTTCCAGTGGTCATGTATGGATGTGAGAGTTGGACTGTGAAGAAAGCTGAGCGCCGAAGAATTGATGCTTTTGAACTGTGGTGTTGGAGAAGACTCTTGAGCGTCCCTTGGACTGCAAGGGGAGATCCAACCAGTCCATTCTGAAGGAGATCAGCCCTGGGATTTCTTTGGAAGGAATGATGCTGAAGCTGAAACTCCAGTACTTTGGCTACCTCATGTGAAGAGTTGACTCATTGAAAAAGACTCTGATGCTGGGAGGGGTTGGGGGCAGGAGGAGAAGGGGACGACAGAGGATGAGATGGCTGGATGGCATCACTGACTCGATGGACATGAGTCTGACTGAACTCTGGGAGTTGGTGATGGACAGGGAGGCCTGGCGTGCTGCGATTCATGGGGTCGCAAAGGGTCAGACACAACTGAGCGACTGAACTGAACTGAATGTTCAGTAGTATTGAACTTCTTTTCGTGTGCTTATTAGCCTTTTGTCTGTCTTCTTTGGATAGGTGTCTAATCAAGTTCTTTGCCCACTTTTTAATCATGTTGTTTGCCTGTTTTTGAGTATTAGGAATTCTTTATAGTACCTCATTTTTATCATTGAATCATATTCTATTCTATGGATTTACCACGTTTTATTTATCTATTTATCAGTGGATGGAGATATGGGTGGTTTCCACTCTTAGCTATTATGAAGGTTAATTTGGTTTTAGTTTGCTGTGTGTTTTGAAAATAGCACTACGTTTCTCAGAAGAGATCATTCAGGCCTTTAGATTGTGCGACTTTTCGTGAAATTATTGGTTTATTTTATACATATTTCATTTTATGAACTCTGAGGGTCCTCTGCATTACTTCCTGAATATGTTCTGAATGTTCCTAAGGCCTGTCTGATAATGGTTAGTTAAAATGTGCAGATAGAGGCAAAGTTTAACTTTAAAACAAATGGCCACTTTAAAGACCTTTTTCCTACCCTCCCACAAATATTCTAGAATTGTAGTTATAAATTTAAAACTAGTATGAACTGTAGATTGTAGTCTACTACTCTTGGGTTTTTAACCAATTTCAAGGAAAGATTTTCTTTTTCAACTGGTAGAGTAAATACTCAGTGGTATAAGTATTGTGAATAACCCCAAATTATAATTAAAACTGTAGTTATTTCTTATGCAAAGACAAGTGAACAGTGTCTGAGACCCAGCTAGATAGTTAGCTTGATTATTTGGCAGCTGCTGATCAGGGATGATTCCCCCTTACCAACTAACTGTATTTTAAATTTCTCTAAATTACCTTAAGTCCTTTGGAGGCAAATAAACTTGTCTTTCACATATACTCCTATTTGCTGTTTATATTTTTATTGAGTTAGGTAAGCACCAAAATCACTCTTATTATTTACACTGTATGAATAGATATAGGGTGAAGATTTCACTGTAGATCATATAGAAACCATGTGTAGGTAAGTTCCTGGAAAATTCACCGAACTAAGAATCAAGAAGTCTCCTCTAGACCATTCTCTTCCACCTAGGTGACCTTTGGTGGGACACTGAACCTCTTTTCCCCCCATGTGTAGAAAGAGGATAAAGATGCTTTATTTATTTACTTGAGCCTCATGAAAAGAGAGATTAATGAGACAAAAGCTTTTGCTCAAGAGAATCTTATGGTTGAGTAAGAAAGAGTTACCTAAGAATAATATTTAAAAAAGAAAGAAAATAAACCTGAAAAAAGAGGATAATGATGCTTTATTTATTTATTTGAACCTTGTGAGGATAGAGATTAATAAGACAAAAAGCTTTTGCTCAAGAGTATCTTACGGTTTAGTAAGAAAGAGCCACATAACTAAAAATAATATAAAAAAAGAAAATAAACCCAAATGAGATAGTATACTTGCATTTACATTATGAAATACATAGAAGATGAATGATTATAAAAATACCTGTAAAAGATAAAGTGCCACTTAAGTATTGGATGGGTGTTAGGTGTTATTTTAACAAGGGACTTTGAGATGAGTGTAAGCAGTGCCCTAAAGTCTTTGATCATAGAATTTGAAAGGTTGTAGACTAACAGATTTTAACCTGTGTTAGAATTCAGGGACTCTGTACATTTATATGGAAAAATAATTACCTCTTATTTTCACTAACCTTTTAACTGAAATTTTGACATTTTCTTCAGTTAATAATGTAGACAATAAACTGCAGTAATATTAGAAGAATATAACGCTTCTGTCACCAATAGAAATCATATCTGTAGTCATATATAAAAATATTCATCATAACTTCATAATTAAAGTAGTTATTAAATATGCTGCTGTATTTTGTTTAATGTATTAACGTAGAAACCCATATACTCACATTTCAAAATACTTTGATATTAATACTATATTTCAGTATGACAGATTTAATATAATCATGTATCTTATGCATTAAGCAATATTCTAAGGTGCTTGTTCAGTTCAGTTCAGTTCAGTTCAGTCGCTCAGTCATGTCCAACTCTTCGCGACCCCATGAATCGCAGCACGCCAGGCCTCCCTGTCCGCCAACTCCCGTAGTTCACTGAGACTCACGTCCATCGAGTCAGTGATGCCATCCAAACATCTCATCCTCTGTCGTCCCCTTCTCCTCCTGCCCCCAACCCCTCCCAGCATCAGAGTCTTTTCCAATGAGTCAACTCTTCGCATGAGGTGGCCAAAGTACTGGAGTTTCAGCTTCAGCATCATTCCTTCCAAAGAAATCCCAGGGCTGATCTCCTTCAGAATGGACTGGTTGGATCTCCTTGCAGGCCAAGGGACTCTCAAGAGTCTTCTCCAACACCACAGTTCAAAAGCATCAATTCTTCGGGGCTCAGCCTTCTTCACAGTCCAACTCTCACATCCATACATGACCACAGGAAAAACCATAGCCTTGACTAGACGAACTTTTGTTGGCAAAGTAATGTCTCTGCTTTTGAATATGCTATCTAGGTTGGTCATAACTTTCCTTCCGAGGAGTAAGCGTCTTTTAATTTCATGGCTGCAGTCACCATCTGCAGTGATTTTGGAGCCCAGAAAAATAAAGTCTGACACTGTTTCTACTGTTTCCCCATCTATTTCCCATGAAGTGGTGGGACCGGATGCCATGATCTTCGTTTTCTGAATGTTGAGCTTTAAGCCAACTTTTTCACTCTCCTCTTTCATTTTCATCAAGAGGCTTTTGAGTTCCTCTTCACTTTCTGCCATAAGGGTGGTGTCATCTGCATATCTGAGGTTATTGATATTTCTCCTGGCAATCTTGATTCCAGCTTGTGTTTCTTCCAGTCCAGCGTTTCTCATGATGTACTCTGCATATAAGTTAAATAAGCAGGGTGATAATATATAGCCTTGACGTACTCCCTTTCCTATTTGGAACCAGTCTGTTGTTCCATGTCCAGTTCTAACTGTTGCTTCCTGACCTGCATACAGATTTCTTAAGAGGCAGATCAGGTGGTCTGGTATTTCCATCTCTTGAAGAATTTTCCACAGTTTATTGTGATCCACACAGTCAAAGGCTTTGGCATAGTCAATAAAACAGAAATAGATGTTTTTCTGGAACTCTCTTGCTTTTTCCATGATCCAGCGGATGTTGGCAATTTGATCTCTGGTTCCTCTCCTTTTCTAAAACCAGCTTGAACATCACAAAGTTCACGGTTCATGTATTGCTGAAGCCTGGCTTGGATAATTTTGAGCATTACTTTACTAGCATGTGAGATGAGTGCAATTGTGCGGTAGTTTGAGCATTCTTTGGCATTGCCTTTCTTTGGGATTGAAATGAAAACTGACCTTTTCCAGTCCTGTGGCCACTGCTGAGTTTTCCAAATTTGCTGGCATATTGAGTGCAGCACTTTCACAGCATCATCTTTCAGGATTTGAAATAGTTCAACTGGAATTCCATCACCTCCACTGGCTTTGTTCCTAGTAATGCTTTCTAAGGCCCACTTGACTTCACATGCTTGTAGACTTGCTCTTTTAATGCTATACAATTCCAAAATAAAGTTGACTGTAATTTAGAAATGAGATAAATATTTTCAAATTTGCAATGCCAAATACTGATAATGATAGTAAATTTGCTAGCATTTATTGAGCCAAGTTCCTAGTGTAACAGCTTTACGTGTACTGACTCATTTAATCCACACAGTCCTCTGAGGTGTGTACTGTTATTCCCACTTCACACACAAGCATGCCGAGGCAGTGTACATTTGGGTAAGTAACTTACCTAAGGTCTCGACCTTAAGTTACTGGTGATTTTGAAGATACAGAATTCCTTTTCTTTTTTTTTTAATTTAGATTTGCAGGTAGAAATTGAAAGTAACAAAGTTTCCCTCAAGTAACAAAAACTCAAATTTGATAAGCCTGTTCACCGCATTTTGGATTATTGTGTCCCCCCCCCCCCCCCGCCAGCAGGCATTAACTGGTCATTTTATGTATCCGGCACTATACATGGTGGACTAAGGTCCTATGGATTCTGGTTTCTACACTTGAAACATCTAAACTCTAACCTGGGGCTCTTCTCACTACACTCTTACTCAGTACTCTTCATCCCCCTCTTGTGTGTGTTACTCAGTTGTGTCCAACTCTGCGATCCCATGGACTGTAGCCTGCCAGGCTCCTCTGTCCATGGAATTCTCCAGGCCAGAATACTGGAGTGTGTAGCCATTCCCTTCTCCAGGGGATCTTCCAGACCCAGGGGTCAAACCCAGGTCTCCCACGTTGCAGCAGATTCTTTACCATTTGAGCCACACAGATAACTCCTAACTAAATTTTTATCTCCAGACCAGTTCTCTCTCTTGAGCACCAGGCTTGAATCTCCAACTGCTTTCCACATCTGCCCTTGTCTAATGAACATCTCAAACACAGCTTGTCCAAAGCTTCATCTTTATCCTGATCTTAGACTCCTACAGTCACTCAATAAAGACAGTCCTTGACATTCATTATGTCTCTAAAATCCATTCCCTTTTCTTTACCTGCATTGCTGCTGTTCTTAGTTCCAAGTTATCATCATCCTTCATTTAGATTAGTTTTCTGATTTCCCTCCGTTGTTACTGCCTTCTAAGACATTCTTTATATTGCTTTTATATTTACATTATATAGTTTGAAAAATAAGAATTTGATACCTTATGAAATTTTCTTGTTTATAGTCCTTCAATCAAAGTCTCCTGCCTTTGGAATAAAGTCCAAATTTCTTAACATCACTTACAAGACCTTCCAGGGTCTGATCTAGACTACCTTCTAGCCTTACTCTCTGTCTTCCCTTACTTTTCTTGTTGTATTTTATACATTAGCCTCACTCAACATTGTTCAGTTCCTCAGACCACCATAATAAAAGAAGTTAGAATAGATGCTATGGCAGTTTCTAAACACTTATCTCTGTTTTTATACTTATCTTGGAATGATAAAGTTTTGTACCAGCACAAGTCTTTCGACCACAATTTTAGTAGATTTAAGCTATGTTATACCACATGGGTGAATTTTACAAATGAAACATTGAATGAAAAAGGCAAGTTATACAACAGTATAACATTTTCTAAGGCTCACAAGCAAGCAAATTTTGTTTAGGAATATGTGACTGACCACAGCATAGAACCATGCAAACTTCAGGAAAGTACTTCTTTGGGAAGAAGGATGGGGGTAGGAAAGAGTTGCACTGGTGCAATAATATTGATAGAGTTCCGATTTTTAATTTGGATGGTAGGTCAGTGTATCGATTTTACTGTAATGCCTCCTAACACATATATTGTATATCATCTTAGATATGTAAAAAATTAAATTCTAAAATTAATTTTAAAATTAATTATGGAGAAAAATTAGTGAAGTCCTTTTTTTCTTAGTATATTAATCTGGGAAAAGATAAAGACAGAGCAAGAGTCTTCAGTGTCACATGAATACACAAAATACCGTATCTATTATTTCAGTGCCTGGGAAAGTTTTGGTACGAACCAAGCCTTTCCTTTGAATGGAAAGCAACAAAATCATAAAGCAGTAGTTTTTTAAGGTGAGGCTACGAAGTGGTAGAAGCCATTTCAGGAAACAGCACAGTGCCAACAGTATTTTACATGGTACGGTTAGGTTGGGTCACCTTTTTCTTCATGTTTCAAAAAGAAACCAACAAGAAAAAAAAGTATGCAGTGAATTGATAGAATACCAACAATTGAATGTTGTTCACATTCTCTTGGTTGGAAAACGCTTTAAAAGCTCTCATTGACTGGTTCTCTTTGAAAATCAGTCAGATAGGAAAGATTGCTTTTGCAGCTCAAACTTGTGCCAAGAAGATAACGTTAGAGGTTTTTAACCCACGGTTGCATGTTAGAATCACCTGGGAACTTAAAAAAAATGTTTTTATTGATGTGAAATTCGTGTAACATAAAGTCAGCCATTTTAAGTGAACAATTCGGTGGTATTTTACACATTCACAATGTAGTGCAACCACCGTCTCTGTCTAGTCCTGACACAGGAACGTTTCCATCACATCACAGTAAAACTACTTATCCAGTAAGCAGTTTCTCCCCATTCTTCCTCTCTCCGAAACCCCGGGCAACCACTAATCTGAATCTGTCTCTATGGATTGATACATTCTGGATATTTCCTATGCGTGGAATCGTGTGACATCAGACCTTTCATGTTTGGCTTCCTTCACTTAGCGTCGTGTGTGTGAGGTTCGTCCATGTTGTAACGTGTATCAGTAAGTACTTCCTTCTCACCGAAGGCTGAGTAATGGTCCGTTGTATGTCCGTATCAGTTTATTTATTCATCCACCACTGGACATTCGGGCTAACTTTTGGCATGTTCATGTACTTGTTGGAGTAGCTGCTTTCAGCACTTTCAGCTCTTTTAGGTGCTGTATAATATATCCAGTGAATATGTCACTGTTCATTCTCCTTCTGATGAATGTATAAGGTGTTTTCAACACTGGACTTTGATAGCCACCGTCGCTGTAAGTGTCTTCTGGTGCATCTGCAGTTGGTGTCAGTTTCTAGGGTGTGCACCTAGCAATGGAGTTGCCAGACAGTAGAGAATGTGCGTTTTCAAGTTAAATAACATAATACTGTTCTCCAAACTCCTGTATCTTCTCACTGTTGCTTTATTAGCCTTCTCGAAGATTCTCTGACTCCTACTCTAAAACTCAGTGCTGTTGTTTCACAGAGTCTTGGGGATTTTGAAGAGACGTCTTAATGGAAGTTTCATTTACTCTAATAAACTTTTACAATTCAATCTCTAATATTTTTTCCTGGGATATTTCCTGCATTTAAATGGGAGGCAACAAGTTGCAAAGGAAGAATCTTAGTGTGAGCTGCTGCCTGCCAGTTTTGTTGTTTTTGGCAAATTATTGAATCTTTGTGAGCCTAGTGTTTAAAGTGGGAAGAATATTTTTCTTTCGTGTAGTTGTTAGTATAAAATCCACAATTTTAAAAAGTACTTTTCACAGTGCCTGACTCATAGCAGACAGTATCAAGGCATATATTCAAGTTTAAATAAATATTGATTGAAGACGTATTTTATGTCAGACGTGGCCTGAGGACAGAGAGATAAACAAGATCTCTTTTGTGTTATTTATAATGAAAAATTTGAGACAATTTAAATGTCCACTGTTAGAATTGGTAATTATGGTACATTCATAAAATGCAGTGCATTTAGACTTTAACTCAAACAGTAAGGAATCTGCCTGTGAGGCAGGAGACCAAGGTTCGATACATGGGTTGGGAAGTTCCTCTGGAGAAGGGAATGGTGATCCACTCCAGTATTCTTGCCTGGAGAATTCCACGGACAGAGAAGCCTGGCGGGCTACAGTCCCTGGGGTCTCGAAGAGCTGGACATGACTGAAACACTAACACACACATAAAGTGCAATGCCACCTTTAAACATCATGTTCTCAAATATGAGGAGATGTTTGTGACCATGTAAGAAAAAAATTACAAGAAGATTAGCCCTTTTTCGTATAATTTATACACTGCATGTACATTGAAAGAAATCTAGAAAGATTCAAGTGGATACATGTCAGTGTTCATCATGGTTACTAATTGGTGTGAAATTGTGTTTTAATACTTTCCTTCTTTATCTATTTTCTGTACTTTGGAGATTTTCTACAGCTGTGTTATCTAAATGAATAGCATAAAATTGTTAAAGGAATGTTGACTATAAACCTCACTAACTAAAAAATGATTTAATGTTTATGAAGAATTAGTTTATTGGGGGATTTAATTTTTTGCTAGTTTATATTTTGTTGTTGTTCTGTCAGTCGTGTCTGACTCTTTGCTGTCCCACGGACTGTAACACTCCTGACTCCTCTGTCGTCCACTACCTCTTGGAGTTTTCTTAATTTCATGGCCGTTGAGTTGGTGATGCTCTCCAACTCTCATCCTCTGCCACACCCTTCTCCTTTCCCAGTGTCTCAGACTTCAATCTTTCCCAGCATCAGCGTCTTTTCATTGAGTCAGCTCTTCACATCAGTGGCTGAAGTATTGGAGCTTCAGCATCAGTCCTTCAATGAATATTCAGGGTTTATTTCCTTTAGTTTATATAGACATATTTATTTACCAGGATTAGGTAGAGAGCTAGGTAGCATTGAGGTTTTTTTCATGTTGCTTATTTGCCTTACGGAATTTTGAATTAAAAGTATGATTTATCTTTGAAACTTTTCTTGTCTTTTTTAAAAGGCCAAATAGTTTAGCTCTTCTGTTTTATTCTAGCTTTGTCACAGATCTAAGAAGTTCTCATTTGGGAAAATACATATAAGCATCTTTTTAAAAAAATAGTATCTGTCCTTTCTATTTATTTAGATTTTTATTAATTTTTTGTTTACTTTTTAAATGTTCTATTAATAGAATTAAATGGGCATTTGACAGAAGAATGAGATTCTTTTGTTGGTGTGTGCTTGATAAAAGAGAGCTTGGTTGCTAGAGTTAATGGATTCCGATGTTTATCTGACCAGGAATTACTCTTAATTCTAAGGAGAAACTGGAAGCACGATGGGAGATGACAGTGAGTGGATGAAACTGCCGGTTGATCAGAAATGTGAACACAAGGTAAGACTCTTCTGGAACTCAAATTTTACTGTCATTGGCTTGTTTTGTCAGCAGTTATACTGCATAGTGTAGTATAAAGCTGCTGAATGATTACACAATACAACCAGAAAAACAGCCTGCTTTGGAGATTGGACACTTTGAGTAGGAAACTGTCTCATGTTTGAATCGTTACCTCTTTAATGTCCTGTTACAAAGAAATAATGACTAATACTTGGATACAAAGTGTGATACATTTATAGTGGCCAGTTTATGAATTCTAGAAGGCTTTGGTAGAATAGCATTAATATTAAACACAAGAAAAAGTTTATTAGCTAATCTTTAAAAAGAAAGAAAATCAACTGTCTGGATTTCTTAAGCTTCGTTTTTGTTTCTAATCTGGGATCCTTTGTTCAAATTACCTGGTATAAGATAGTCACCACCACCCCCACCCCCAATAGTAGATGATAATATCAGTAAATTTTGTTTTGTTTCAGTTGTTTCAAAATACTTTTCTTTTAGCTGTGGAAAGCAAGGTTAAGTGGGTATGAAGAAGCCCTGAAGATCTTCCAGAAAATAAAAGATGAAAAGAGCCCAGAATGGTCCAAATTTTTAGGATTGATCAAAAAGTTTGTGACGGATTCCAATGCAGTGGTTCAGTTGAAAGGATTAGAAGCTGCACTTGTTTATGTTGAAAATGCCCATGTAGCAGGAAAGTAAGTACTTTCTTTCCAACTTTCTGGTAAAAACCCCTGTCTGGTGCTACATGGATTAATTATGTATTTTTATGGATCACTGTGCTTAGCACTTTTGGAGGATATTCATTTCTTAACTTTCATAGCTCCTTGACCCTTGTTTCTCATTCAGTCTTTATCTGCTCTCAGAAGTATAAATGGTACATGAGATCTTTAGAGAGGAGCAAATTAGAAATCAGACACTTGAGTTTTTTCCTTAGGGTTTGATGAGCAAGTGATTCTCTCCTGCTGAGATTTTTGTATGAGAATTACTCTAAGAGGAAAAATTTTTAGAAGAAACTGAGGTGGTTAGTAAACGCATCAGAATTTCACTGAAAACATTTGAGCATTACTAAAATCTTTTTCTTAACAATGGTTCCAGGCTGCGTCATCTTAGAGTCACATCTTTCTCCCTATGGTCATTAGACATTTTTCTCTCTTAGGAGAGGTAAGTTACAACCTCTGTAACTCCCAGTTTATTGGTTGATAGATGTATCTAGTCACTCCAGTCTCCCATACCTCATAAACATGACTTTTCTAACACTAGTCTTTATGTCATTGAAAGGAGTCCTCCATACTGAAAAAAAACGGGGACCCTTGACCTAATTGCACAAGAAATATGTATATCCATCCCTCAGTGTCTCCAGGGGAATTATTTCCAGGACAAAACTCCGTACCCCCCCATGCCTTAGGATATAGCAAAATTACAGATGTTCAAGTCCCTTACATGAAATGGCCTAATATTTGCATATGACATATAGCCCACATCCATCTTCCATCTCTAGGTTACTCTTAATACCTGACACAGTATAAATACTATGTAATCAGTTGTTAACTACAATGTAAATGATGTGTAAGTAGTTGCTGGCTGCATGGCTCTTGCTTTTTGGAACTTTCCAGAATTTTTTTATCCAAATATTTTTGACCTGAATTCAGTTGAATCCACAGGTGAAGAACCCATGGATAAAGAAGACACCAGTATAGATAAAGAAGACACCAATACGTACTTGACTCACCTCAAAATTTATACCTAGAAAGACAGTCATTAATTTGACAGTTTTGTTAACCAGCATCACCAACTTTCCCTTGCCATCAGTGAGACAGTTGCTTTTTTAATTTCATTTTTCTTCTGATACTAGATACTTTTTGATAAATGCTGTGTGTGATCCAAACCCACTCAGTTTCTCTAATTTCCAGCAGTACAGGTTTCATTTAATTTAGAAGAGACTCAAAGCAATAAAGATACTGTAAAGTCTTGCCAAGGAGTCAGGAGCAGCCTTTTGTTATTAAAGGTGCATATCCATTCCTTCTGTGAAGAAATTCTCTGTCCTAAAAAGTGTTTAAAATGACTTTTAAAATTTTTCCAAAAAAAGCAAGAACTCTGTTATCTTATTTTTATAAAATATATGTGTATCTGTTTATATGTGCATATAGAAAAGTCTAGAAGGATGGATACCATAAAGTTGAAAGTAGTTTTCTCTGGGTAGTGAGATTTCAAGGTATTTTTGCTTTCTTATTTAAATTTCTTCTCTGTATAAATAGAAACTGATCTGCTGTGACATGTCTTAAATGGAAATAGTTTGCATAAGTTTTTTTTTTAATGTTCTTGAATATAAATGTTTAGAGTCTCATTTACGTTATTTCTAAGTGTTTTTTTAAAAAAGTATTTGTTTCCCCCACTTTGCATGAGCCTTTCCAGCTCTTTCCACTCACGTGTGCTTTTATGAGCATGGTTGCTATTGTTTGTAATCTATATGTTACAGAACCACGGGAGAGGTTGTGTCAGGTGTTGTAAGTAAAGTATTCAACCAACCCAAAGCCAAAGCCAAGGAGCTAGGCATGGAGATTTGTCTAATGTACATAGAGATTGAGAAAGGAGAAGCTGTACAAGAGGAGCTGCTGAAAGGCCTGGACAATAAGAACCCCAAGATCGTTGTGGCCTGTATAGAGACACTGAGGAAAGCCTTAAGGTAAGACCTTTTCTTTTTGCTTCGATTCTGTTGACTATAATCTCTCAATTGAGTTTGGCTACCTGGTTTAAACAGAAATGAAAACTGTTGGGGTTGACTTGGCAGGCCATACTAACCAGAAAAGTGACCTGAAAAAACCAGAGCCATTCTTTAGGCTTGATACTTTGTAGTCAGTAATTTTAGCCTTGAAGTGTGTTGCATAGTTAATTTATCTAAATCTCTTTCTAAGGAAGATGAATGGGGTATATTTCTGACCTGTTTTAAGATTATGAATTGACTTTTTCCTGGAAAAGCACTCCTCAGGGTATTTAACAGCTCTTTTTCTCTTATCCTCAAGCATAAATGTATGTACTTTGAAATGCTGGCTAAAGACATAGTTGTTGGCTAAAGCAACCTTCATTTATGTGCTTTTAAAATAGAAGGAAATGCTGTGTGCTTTTAAACAGAGGCATAGCAACAGAAATAGGAAATAACTTTTATGTAATACGTTATTTTCAACCCTAGGATTTCATGTTGTTTGACAGTGAAGTTTTTCATGAATGGGATCTCTTTCAGGAACAAGCGGCTGTAATTTTCTATGGAAGTCTGAATTAGACAAACCACTAGTTTGTTCTTATCTCACAGTCCTTCTCGTCTGATATCCTGTCCCCAATACATCTACATGTGATACTTCAGGAAGCAGCTCTCGTGAAATCCTAAATGTGTGACCTATGGGTGTGAAGATCTTCCTAATTCAGTTCTCTTTTGATTTTGTATATGACCTATTTCTTGCAGAATATGCTGCCTTTGGTGTTTATCTTACATGAAAATATCAAAATTCTTAAATTTGTTAAGCTGTCTTCAGTTTATAAGTCTGTAAACTTTGTCTTTCACTTCGTTCATAACGTTCTTTCATAAAATTTGGCTTTTACTTAGATTCTTTTGTGATAAAATTTTCCTCATTCCTAACCTATTATAGTGTAATAGATATACTATCATTTTAGAAATTTAGTGACTTGATGCATTGTCAAGATTGAGTGAGTGAATTGGACACAACTCTTTGCGACCTCGTGGACTGTAGCCCACCAGGCTCCTCCGTCCATGGGATTTTCCAGGCAAGAATACTGGAGTGGGTTGCCATTTCCTTCTCCAAGAGATCTTCCCGACCTAAGGATTGAACCCAGGTCTCCCGCATTGTAGGCGGACACTTTACCGTCTGAGCCACCAGGGAAGTCAGTTTTATCCTTAGTAATTGGTTTCTTAATAAAAGATATATATATATATATATATATCATACTATATTCTACCTTAAAATTAAAAGTTTCTAATCTGGAATTCTGTAAACTCTGGCTATTTCATTTTTAAGCTGACTGGGAGAATAAAGGTAGGGAAAAAAAACAAGTTAGGTAATCTTTCTTATGTTTTCCTAATAGATGTTGTTTATTCCCATCCCTCTATGGTTGTGTATTTATTCTAAAGCATCTCAGAATCTATAGTAGAACTACTAGATAGCTCTCTGGGACTTTATGGAACCTTCGGGCCAAACTGTTCAGTCCTTGGTTCCAGAGCTTCCTCAAGCTGTCTATGTTAGCTTTCAGTCAGTTCAGTTCAGTTCAGTCTCTCAGTCGTGTCCGACTCTTTGCGACCGCATGAATCGCAGCGTGCCAGGCCTCCCTGTCCATCACCAACTCCCGGAGTTCACCCAGACCCACGTCCATCAAGTCAGTGATGCCATCCAGCCATCTCATCCTCTGTCGTCCCCTTCTCCTCCTGCTCCCAATCCCTCCCAGCATCAGAGTCTTCTCCAATGAGTCAACTCTTTGCATGAGGTGGCCAAAGTACTGGAGTTTCAGCTTTAGCATTATTCCTTCCAAAGAACACTCAGGGCTGATCTCCTTCAGAATGGACTGGTTGGATCTCCTTGCAGTCCAAGGGACTCTCAAGAGTCTTCTCCAGCACCACAGTTCAAAAGCATCAATTCTTCGGCGCTCAGCTTTCTTCACAGTCCAACTCTCACATCCATACATGAGCACTGGAAAAACCATAGCCTTGACTAGACAGACCTTTGTTGGCAAAGTAATATCTCTGCTTTTGAATATGCTATCTAGGTTGGTCATAACTTTTTTTCCAAGGAGTAAGCATCTTTTAATTTCATGGCTGCAATCACCATCTGCAGTAATTTTGGAGCCCCCCAAAATAAAGTCTGACACTGTTTCCATTGTATTTTGAATGAAAGACGCACTGCCAGGATTAGTGATCTGTCAAGCAGAGTGAATCCCCATAATTACATAGAAAGTTAATAAAAGATTATTAAAAATAAATTTCACTCATTTAACTATTTATAAATTGATTTGTTTGTATTTTAAGCTTTTATATGTACATACATATATATTTAAGATGTTACATGAGTGTTGGTCTATTTTAGATTTAAGTAATTCCTAGACTGATTACCTAGAAAGTTTTTAAATGGTAGTATTATTTTGGACTCTGGACATTCAATAACATTCTTGGAAGAATGGCATCTAAATACAGATGTTGTTATAAGTTCCTTTTTTCTTCTTCCCTGAAAAAAACTTGACCTATATATGTCCCTATTGTATATAGATATAAAACTGAGTTTGAGTGAATTCAAGTTAATATTTTACCCAAGCATAGTGCATGCTAATGCTAAGTCACTTCAGTCATGTCCGACTCTGTGCGACCCCATAGACGGCAGCCCAACAGGCTCCCCCGTCCCTGGGATTCTCCAGGCAAGAACACTGGAGTGGGTTGCCATTGCCTTCTCCAATGCATGAAAGTGAAAAGTGAAAGCGAAGTCTCTTAGTCGTGTCCAACTCCTAGCGACCCCATGGACTGCAGCCTACCAGGCTCCTCCGTGCATGGGATTTTCCAGGCAAGAGTACTGGAGTGGGGTGCCATTGCCTTCTCCAATGGTGACAGGTTTTTCCCCCCAATTTTTAATTCCAGTGAATTCGGTTCCAAAATCATCTTACTGAAGCCAATTATCAAAGTGTTGCCAAAACTCTTTGAATCTCGAGAGAAGGCTGTTCGAGATGAAGCCAAATTAATTGCTGTAGAGATTTATAGATGGATTCGAGATGCTCTGAGACCCCCATTACAAAACATAAACCCTGTCCAGGTAAGGCACTACGTTTTCTGGTTGCCTTTATATAAGGTTGATATGGAGATAGCTCCTTCCTGTCGTTGTTGTTATTTTATCCTTACAAATAATTATTTTTCATTCTTTACTTTGAAATCTGTTTTTTCCAAACATACCTGTTTCTGCTGTTACTTTTGTCCACTCAAGTTAAATACTGTGTATTCTGTGATACCAGTATGTTAGTGTCAAAACTATAACAGTTTAAAAGATCCTTTTATAATACTGTAGGACTTAATATCCATTTGAACAGAATGGATTCTACTTATTTTTTATATTTCGGTTGGTTTTAGAGATACTATTTGATGCAAATATATGTGAATTCATGAAATAATAAGAGTGTCTTAAAAAGTGGATTTTATTCTTTTCTAACTGTTTAGTCACACATCTTCATTGTAGTAGGTATACGTTGGTTTGACTTTTACTACAAAATGTACACAGTTTAAGTTTATCTTTTCTGATTTGCCGTATTAGAGCCACATAAATAAGAAATTGGGTTCAGGTCTGTTAGTAAATATAAATACGTTCTCTAATAGCAGAGATCTAGATATGTTTTTAAAATATTTTATGGTATTTGCAGTTGAAAGAACTAGAAGAAGAGTGGGTCAAGCTGCCAACAGGTGCTCCTAGACCAGCTAGGTTTCTGCGTTCCCAGCAAGAACTAGAAGCTAAATTGGAACAGCAACAGTCTGCTGGTGGAGATGCTGAGGGAGGTAAGCCACTTATCAACACTGGTTTCTGTAAAAAATTAGCAAGACTGGCCCTGTAACAGGAACCTGTGTTCACAAGGTAAATTTTATAGGACCGCCATTTGATAAAATACAAGTTGTTTATAGGATTAATAATTCTGGTCCCTCCTGTGGCAAGATTGCATCAGGAGTGTGAAAGGACAACTGACGACTGTTTGGTAAGTAAAACCATTTCATCCATTTTTAAGGTTTGTTTTGTTTTCCTCCTGGAAGGTGGTGACGATGGTGATGAGGTACCACAGATAGATGCTTATGAGCTTTTGGAAGCAGTAGAAATTCTTTCCAAGCTTCCCAAAGACTTTTATGACAAAATTGTAAGTAATGGTAAACTTCTTTGATTTATTTCATGTTTAATAGTTACTTGAATATTGTTGGAGAATGCCCTGCTGAGCCCTCTTCCTGGTGCACCCTCTTCCACCATATCTCCCCTGTTAGAATGAGTCAGTGGTTTCTTCTTGGTTCCCATACTAGTTTGAATAAGTGCCTACATTAGTCCATTTTTTCACATCTTGCCAGAAACCCAAACATTATTCTTGACTTTTAACTTTTCCTCATTTTCTGTCTGGTCTTACCTTTAAATATATCTCAAATTCATTCTCTTTTCTCCATCCCCAGGGTTTCTTTCTCTACCCAAGGGTAACTGCTTTTTTTTTTTTCCCCTTCCCCAAGGTTTCTTGAACTTGACACTGTTGACATTTTTTGGCCAGATATTTGTTTGGGGGATTGTCTGTACACTGTAGGATGTTTAGCAGCATCTCTGACCTTTATCAATCAGATATTAATAATACCATTCCTCCAAGTCATGACAATCAAAAATGTCTCCAGACTTTGCCAGGTATACCCCAAGAGTCAAAATTACCCCCAACTGAGAAAGTCTTGTCCCAACCATTACCATCAGCTCTTGCCATATATGCTGCAGTATCTTCCACAAGACTCCCTGTCTGCTCTTGCCTCCTTCCCATTATATTTCACAGTATAATTAGAGGTGTCATTTTCATTCTGATAATGGAAATCTTTCTATATTATTGCCTCATTAAAATCTTTCAACAGCTTCCATGGGTTTTAAGATGATGTTTGAAATCATACTGTAGTCATTGAGGCAATCTATGGTACCTTTGAGGCCTCCATGTACCTTCCAGCCACATGTCTAATTGCTGTCACTTCCCACGCTCCAGTCATACTGAATTTCTCCTGGTATCAAACGCACCAGACTTTTTTTCCACCCTAAACTCTGGGCTTTGTCATATGCTGTTCTTTCTGCCTATAATACTATTTCCCCCCGTTCCCATTTACCCCATAGTATCTCTTCATCATCCAGATCCCACCTTAAGCATCACTTTGGGGAAGAGGTCTTACCTGATAACCTAAACTGAGTTAAATCCTTTGCTATCCCAAAGCAGCTTGTACTTCTCCTTTCCCCGTGGTCATGACCTGATAGTTATTTATTGAAGATCTATCTCTACTATCAGCTCCTTGGGTATTCTGTTATCTTCTGATGAACAAATATATATTTGATAAATTGAAGTGAATTATAATTACCTCCAAGATGACGCATTTGTCATCTTTGTATCCCTAGTTCTTTCCAACAGTGAATATTCGAATTCAAATTCTAGTGAAGCATTTTCTACTTTATGACCACAAAGGAAACAAAAAAAAATAACACTATACCTACAGTTTGGAAAACTGATATCCAGAATTAGAACAGTATTGGTTGTTGGTTATATGTTTGTTCTTGTCTGGTGTTTCTAATGTTATCAGTATAGAAATTCCTCTCTCCTGTAGATGTGCTACTGTGAGATATGCTAGAAATACTTCTATTAGTGTTTTCTGTTTAACACTTGCTTAAAATTTACCTAGAAAATGAGAAGAACGATCTGTGGTGTTTCATCCTGCTTATTTATTGTAGAACATTAGGATTATGAAATGTTACAAAAATACTTTTTACATATGAACAAAATTTTATACACATGAATTTAACATT
Source organism: Bos grunniens (assembly GCF_055505025.1). Classification (NCBI taxonomy): domain Eukaryota; kingdom Metazoa; phylum Chordata; class Mammalia; order Artiodactyla; family Bovidae; genus Bos; species Bos grunniens. The sequence continues at coordinate 77,303,023 of NC_141179.1, read as the reverse complement.
CTGCTTGGCTACATAGTTTTGTAATGTTGATTTCTAACTAGCTTTAGAAAGTTTCTAAAAAACAAAAAAACAGATATCTTTGAATTAGTAGCACGCAAGAAATAGACTTTTGTTTTGCTTTCTTGTTTTCTGTTCTCCACGTGACTCATATTGTGTCTTGTAGGAGGCAAAAAAATGGCAAGAAAGAAAAGAAGCCCTGGAAGCTGTGGAAGTACTAGTGAAAAACCCCAAACTGGAAGCAGGCGATTATGCAGATTTAGTAAAAGCTTTGAAGAAGGTAAATATGAGGAGTTTCAGCATTGGTATCCCAACAACAGACCAGGCCGTTATTTTTCTTCATCAGTCATCTTTTTTATCACAGTTAGCACCGCCATTTAGGGAACACTGTTGATTGTTTTTTAATTATATGCATACATATTTTTTTAAGGATTATTTAAAATGATTGGTCTTAGGTTAGTTTAGAGGGATTGGTTTTTAATCTTTGCTAATTATCACTTTGACTGTAAATATGCTATTTGATAGCATACACAAACGTTAAGAAATAGAGAATCTTGCTGATCTAGAACAAAATACTCTAGTTTTATAATTCTACAGAATGAGCTTTTTAAATTGGGTGTATTTAATGGAACAAATATTAGATATGAAGAGTATTTTTCATTAGGTAGGTAGGAAGTGATACCACATTATTAACATGTAAAGTGAAGCACAGGACCTGGGGATATGTGGTCAGTTATAAAGCAGGTAAGTACTAAATAAGAAAGAAATATTTTAGAAAATACTCTTTGGTATTACTTAGTTCCAAGCAAGTTGAATGCTGGGGTGGATATTTTTGTATGTAGTGGCTTTTCATAAAATCTGTAAGTCAGGTCAGACACTTGTGGATGTCGTTTTAATAGAGCTTAAGAGACTGAAGGTGTCTTCCTTTTTTTTTTTTAAGGCGCCTTCTTGAATATAGCAAGGATAAAATGTTTTATTTGCTTCTTCAGCTTGAAATTAATAGAGGATTAGCATGGTGGGGCAGAGAAGGCAATGGCACCCCACCCCAGTACTCTTGCCTGGAAAATCCCATGGGTGGAGGAGCCTGGTGGGCTGCAGTCCATGGGGTCGCTAAGAGTCGAACACGACTGAGCGACTTCACTTTCACTTTTCACTTTTATGCATTGAAGGCAATGGCACCCCACTCCAGTGTTCTTGCCTGGAGAATCCCAGGGACGGGGGAGCCTAGTGGGCTGCCATCTATGGGGTCGCACAGAGTCGGACACGACTGAAGCAACTTAGCAGAAGCAGCAGCAGCAGCATGGTGGGGGGTGAGGGAAGTTACTCTTTAATTAAATGAATATGTAAGTAGAGTAATTCTCATTATTCATAGTAGTTATATTCTATAATGTCACCACAAACACTGAATTAGCAAATGCTGAACCATTGCTCCAAGAGAATATACAGGGTTAAGGTCCTGCAGCCCTATCATCACATTTTCATCAACTGATCAATGCATAACCTTGTTTTATTCTGTTTGAGGATGTCTTATTCACTATATGTGATTGATTCCTTAACATTGAACTCACAGCAGTATAACTCATGCCTGAACAAAGTCTGCCTAACACATTTATTTTCTCTGAAAGAGACATCACTGCCTTTTTGCATGTAAGAACACCAGAGAGCACCTCAGCACTATACTTGTGGGTCACTTTAAACAGTGGGAGCACCAACCAAAAGCACAAAAATGCAGGAAAAAACCCATGGCAGTAAACTAGACTATGAAAAAGACACTTGTTTACAGTGTAAGAGCTAAAAGACAAAGGCAGAGTATTGCATTGTTCATCTCAGCTGGGAATGTGCATATCAGGCAATTCAGATTTTTCCCAGCTCTGTGCTTATCTGTGAGTAACCAGGAAAGTGCCTCGATTATTGATTTGGGGCTTATCAGTTAATTTTAATGGATAGATGAATTTGCAAATGTGAAATTCGTGAATAATGAGGCTGGACTGTATTTTCTCATAGTTAGTCTTCCTTTGCTTTCCTCCAAGTAGGATTTGGAGACAGGGATATAATTTGTCAAAATCATTGTTCCTCTGTCATCTATCTTGAAGAGCCACAGACCCAGGCAAGACTACAGTCATCTCTCGATAGCCCCAGGTTGGGGGAAAAGGGGGGCAGAGGGTTGGTTCCAGGAGCTCCCATCTACACTAAAATCTGCTCAAGTTCCTTGTATAAAAGGGCATAGTGCAATGAGTACTGTTGGCCTCCGGAATCTGCAGTTACAAAGGACTGACTGTTGTTAAAAGGGAATGGCCCTAGGGAAAAGATTCACCAACCTGGAGCCTAGGAGGAAAGAGGAAGGGTAGAAGGCAGTAAGAGGGATTCTAGTGACCTTGAAGAGAGCTTCAGATTCTCTGTAAGTTCTAGCATATAATTTTTAAAATCAGGAATCTTATGGAAACATGATACATTGCACTGAATTCTCAATGCCTCAAATAAAAACTTTTGTTTTTCCTCATGTAATGATCAGGAATGTTAATTGGAATCAGGAATGTTAATAATTGATGTTCTCTACATGCATTTTCTTAGGATATTAGCTTTTCAGATGAAAACTGTTCTGTGATTTCCATTGGTTTTGTGACTGTGAATATAAACTTTCACTGTGTTCTATACAGAGAAGGTCATGGATTTTTATATCTGGGTAGACATAAACAGTGGATCTGTGTGAGATCTTATGGTAGCAGGAGGCACGTCTTTCCCTCTTCACATGGTGGAGTTGGGGCAGTCAATCAGAGGCTACAAACCAGTAAAAAGAAACTTAATTTTGTGGCTAAAATATTTAAAACCATGAAAAATTAATGTCAATATAAATTAACATGAAACATGATATTTTTGTTTTTCTATTTTCTATTTTAGTTACTTGTAGACAAAATAAACTTCATATCCATATTGTTTTTTGTTTTATTATATAGTTGATTTATAGTGTTGTGTTAATTTCTATTGTACAGCAGAGTGATTCAGTTATACATATATATATATATGCATTCTTTTTAATATTTTTTCCATTATAGTTTATCCCAAGAAATTGAATGTAGTTCCCTGTTCAGTACAGTAGCACCTTATTGTTTATTGACCTTCCGTATGCTACTTTGCATCTGCTAATCCCACTCTTATCCTTCTCTCCCCACGCCCCCACCCCATGTCCAGCCCCAGATCCATGTTATATTGACTTAATTGGTCTTTGTGGACCCATCCCTCTTCCCTCCATAGTCTCTTCTCTCTGTTGTCTTTGTCAAGTAATCTTACTAATTTCCCAGTTTTTTTCCTTAAATACAAGTAGTAAAAAGCTACTCATTTTGAAATTCCTCAGTGTTACTGAAATAATTTCTTTTAAAAATTTTTTAAAAATTTGTTATTTGTTTTTGGCTGAACTGGATCCCCATTGCTGCACGTGGGCTCCTTAGTCAGGGTGGCAGGGGCCACGCTTTGTTGTAGTGGTAGACTTCTGGTGGCCGTGGCCCTGTTTGTATTGTCTGTCAACAGTGTTTTTGTTTTGATTACTGTTTAGTGGGTCACATTACTAGTTAAAGATAAGTAGTAATTGATTATTACTTAAAATCAATTAGGTAGAAGTGACAGCAATTTTAATTATAGAGCAGTTCCCATTATTTAGATTAAATTAACATTGTGAGCTATAACTTTTCTTTCCCTGATCTCAAACAGAATTACTGACTTTTTCTTCAACCCTGAAATGGAGTCCCTCCGTGTACACTGTTTTTCTTAAAAATAAACACTTTTCCGTTTTCCCCATTCCTGTTTCCCAGTTAAGAACCACTTGTTTAGTCAAACTGAAATGGGTGAGAATGAGTGTTAATAGGCAAATATTGTACTGTATGCCTGGTTCATCACTTACCAATAAATGCACTCAGTCTTTTGCTATATCCTGAACTATAATAGGTTCACAAGATCCTTTTCAAAACTTTGCATTAGGGGTCATCAGTGTCTAAGATTCAATTTCCACTGGCTACTGCTCTTATGGTAATGTTAGATAGTCTCTTAAGAATTCGATTGAATGATGTCGTTTAACTAGGCCAGTATAACAAAAGCACCTTTGAATGTATTAAAATACTGATGTCCAAATCCAATCCCAAATTCATTGAAGTAGGATCTCTTGCAATGGGGTCTAGCATGTTTTTGATAACCTTTTCTAGAATATATGTTCAGATGCTAAATACAAAATCTAGCATGTAAATAATACCTTAGAGATGTTTTAGTAAAGAAAAATAAGCCAGACACAAATGCCAATATGTTCAATACAAAAATGAATAGAATTTTAATACCTAGACTTAATTATAGATTTTACAAAACATTTATTAGGACCCTGGTCTCATCTTCTCATAAGGAAAATAAATTTGCCATGAGTTTAGAAGGAGAATGTGCTTTAGTAAAGATAGCAAAAGCTTTGGGGTCAAAGCAGACTGAGTTTGAATCACAGCACTACCATTTGCCAACTCTGTGATCTTGAACGTATTAATCTCTATTTAATTTTTGAAATCCACAAAATTGAGATAATAATAGTACTTATTTTATAGAGTAAAAATTGAATAAAGATTATAAAGCACCTATAAAGATTATAAAGCACCTGTAAAATTATAGCATCTAATTTGTTTTTAATAAATGTTGGTCTTTTAATCCTTACTCCTCGGTAGGGAATGTATATATATAGGACTGTCTTGCTATGCATAATGCTGTGCATTAGGGTTCTTTAATTCAGGGAATCTGGAATGAAATCTTCTGCTCATGAAATACCAGATCTTAGGGATAAAATACAAAATAGAATGAAAGTATTTCTTCTACCTGGGGAAAGCATGAAAAAGCTAAGATTTGGGGGCACTTAAAAGTAAAGCATCCTTTTAGCATCAGCTGGCTTGAACAGTAAACCACAGTAAAATCCTAGCAGAAAGGAACTGAGGCAATAGTAGTCACTGTCTTGCTAAGTTGATACAAATTCAGCTACTACCTATGAGTTTTGCTAAGTTCTGGGTTTTGTAGGGTATGCTGTAGGAGGGTGGTAGTATTAACGCTCCTGGAGGACACTCTGATGAGAGACTCTGAATACAAGCCAGATGGTCACTAGGGAACTAAAACAGCAGCTGCAAGGCCGTAAGCCCCCTCAGGAATGGTTGCAGAGGTATTTGCAATTTAGAATCCTCATCCACTTCCTTTTTTTTTTTTTAAAAAAAAAAAACATTCTTTTCCATTATGGTTTATCACAGGACACTGAATATAGAGATCGTGCTATACAGTAGGACCTTGTTGTTATCCATCCTATAAAAATAGTTTACATCTCATCAGCTTCTTGAAAGTACCAACAGCACTTCTACTGGTGCTTCTTGGGTATAAATGTTAGAGCTGCTACTCCGTGGTGTCTTGCAGAGATACTGTCTTGACTTTGCCTTCCCCAAAGCAAAGTCAAGAGGCCTCCAGCTTTGCTGCCAGTATGAGAGTCGCCTGCACAGTTGTGCAGTGCTGACAGCCCAGACTACCACCAGTGGGGAGTTAAAGATTTGATGTGGTTGTACGTATATTTTGTTGGTAGAGCTTTAAGGTAGGAGACTAGACATAAGGAAGAGAAGCTCCCAAATTTTATATTGTCAAAGAAGAATCTTTCCACTTGTACAGAACAAAGTTGGCTGCCCATTACATAATAGCTTTCAGAGTTCTTTTAAGAGTAAATTTTTACTCTTCTTCTTTGGGACTGTGACTCCTTTGTTTTCCTTTTTTTCCACCCTTTGTAGGTTGTTGGAAAGGACACCAATGTCATGTTGGTAGCTTTGGCAGCAAAATGTCTTACTGGCCTGGCTGTTGGGCTAAGAAAGAAATTTGGACAATACGCAGGACATGTAAGTAACACTCCTTTTTCGATATAGATTAACAGTTTTATCAAAAATGGATGGCTAATTTGCTTTATGCTTTAAAACAGCTTTTGGCATAAGTTTTATTAGTACTAAGCATAGCTCATTAAAACATTTATTTAACAATAAAGATGTCAGTTGTAACTAAATTTACTAGCTTTATGTAGAAAATCAGGCACTTGACCTAAAGTACTTAATTGAGTTGATTTGCTTATTCATTTACTTACTAATATCCTGTTTTGCTCTTAAAATACGATGTACAGTATAACAGGATGAAATATAACTTGTGATAACCAGAACAGAGTAAAAATGAGAATAGGAGAGGCAGTATAAAACCAGAAATGAGATTAATGTATAAAATGTATAGTGTTTTTCTATTTTAAAAAATAATGGTTTACTTATATACTTGAGGTGGGGTTCCCTGGTGGCTCAGCTGGTAAAGAATCTGCCTGCAATGCAAGAGACCTGGGTTTGATTCCTGGGTTGGGAAGATCCACTGAAGAAGAGAAAGGCTACCCACTCCAGTATTCTGGCCAGGAGAATTCCAACGACTGTGTATAGTCCATGGGATTGCAAAGAGTCGAACACGACTGAGCGACTTTCACTTTCACATACTTGAGATGTTTTATGTAGGTTGCACTGTTGGTGATATATCAGTTTATTATAAGAAACTCTTGACTAGAGACATTTGTTGAATATAAATTTGGAAGCACTCAAGTTTGGGATGTTTTCTTTAGTTCTGGCTTCTGTCAATTGATCTCTAAATCTTATCTGTATTACTTAGATTGGCTAAGCCTCCTGTAAATTGACTGCACTGAACTTTAGGGTTAACTTACTAGCCACTTGATCATTTGATTCCCTAGACTGACTTGAGAGTCTCCTAACAGTCTCTAGTCATGTGTCAGTTTATATTGTGAAGCAAACATCTAACCTCACTTAGTTATGGTATTTGGAGCTTGCTTACTCATAGCATTAAAAATAATTTCGGAGAACTTAACTAAAAAAAACAAGACACTACCAAATAAAAATAAATCATGACTAGCTTGTTACCAGGGAAATAAAAATAAGGGTCTATACAACCCTTAGACATGTAAATCACAAATTGGAGTAAAATTATATTCAGTATTTTATAGCATTCATTACTTATTACATAGTGTGTGTATGTGTGTGTGTGTGTGTGCTATCAAATGTATTGATTAGCTTTTGGTCAGTTTTGTGTTGCTTAGAATATTTTATACTTTTGTATTAGAAATAATTTTTCAGCTGGAAAACAATTCTTAAAATACATTTTAATTTACTAATTTTATAGTTGATTATAGATGATTACCTAGCCCTCTAGTTTGAATTCTGATTCTGGCTTTCTGATTTTTGCGTGCAGCATAAAGACTATCTCTCGTGCTTTATAGTTTGGGGTATTTGTCCCCCCTTAAAATTATATACTATGTTTGATATCAAGTATGTTATTGTGGTTCAGTTTTATTTTCGTTATTTATAAACAACCTTTTAGCAATATATGTAAAAGTGAACTTTAGCTTTACAGCTATTAAAATATCTTGATTTTTTTGATTGGTGAAAGGCAAAATGGATAAAAAGTGAAGTCATGACTGTAGCCTGCCAGGCTCCTCTGTCCATGGGATTTTCCAGGCAACAGTACTGGAGTGGGTTGCCGTTGTCTTCTCCAGTAGATCTTCCTGACCTAGGGATCAAACCCGAGTCTCCCGCAGTGCAGGCAGACTCTTTACCATTTGTAAAAGCAAAACTAAAAAACAACAAAAAATCTCTACCACACTAAAACAAAACCACCAACTTATTTTATGTCATGTAAAACCAAGGACTGACATTAGGATACATGACAATGCACATAGGTGGCGTGTCTTCTATGGATTGTTTCAGCAGCAGCGGGAAATATGGCATGATTGAGTTCCAGCTTTTAAAACACAACAGCAAAAAAACTCCCTGCCTCCCTACAAGACGCAGGGTGAGGGGACAGTTCTGGGTTGCCACTGGTGAAGCATTCAGTTTGCTGCTTTGCATCACACTTCTCATTCTTTTATTCCCAGTTAATCATTATCTGTATATAATGTAAGTCTGCTAGACCATAAATTCGCAGCTTTCAGGACAGATACCTTGCACAGTTCTTAGGGAGGTTAAACAAATACTGTAGCCCAACACCCTGCTCTCTAACTAACGTGCACACAGTGGGAGTGAAGTCTTGGGTGATGGATGGGAGAGGCAGGGGGTGGGTTCAGTCTCAACTATTAAAGCACCCTTCCCCAAACAAATCTAAATGATAGCTTAGTGTGATCATGGGATTTTGTCCATAAAACAAAGGGAAAAAAAAAAAACTATCAAATGCCATAATCAATTGTATGGTAACAAATTAAAACTAGATTTTTGGTAGTGAGCATGCTGTAGTGTACGTAAAAGTCAAATTATCATGTGGTACACATGAAACTTAAATAATGTTATGAAACAGTAAAAACAAATAAACAGTTTTATATTTTCCATGGAAACTGTATTTCTTCTGATCTGTATCACTTCTGTGAAATTTTTTTAAAAAATTGGGTGGCAGGAGGTGCCATTGAGTTTTGCCATATATTGTTTTAGATCTTAAAAAATAACCTTAATTTGCCTGCTAGCACAGTGCCTGGTTACATATATTCAATACATGTTCTTGCTGCTAAGTCACTTCAGTCGTGTCCGACTCTGTGCGACCCCATGGATGGCAGCCGACCAGGCTCCGCCTTCCCTGGGATTCTCCAGGCAAGAACCCTGGAGTAGGTTGCCATTTCCTTCTCCAGTGCATGAGAGTGAAAAGTGAAAGTGAAGTCGCTCAGTCGTGTCAGACTCTTAGTGACCCCATGGACTGCAGTGCACCAGGCTCCTCCATCCATGGGATTTTCCACGAAAGAGTACTGGAGTGGGGTGCCATTGCCTTCTCCATACATGTTCTTGGGAGTCACTAAATGTTTAATGAATTAGTGATAATTTATAAGACAAAATAAGCATTATAAAAATTCTCAGATTTACTGATCTAAACTTAGTACTTGAATAGGAAATATTATTCTGATAAAACTTGCTATAATTTCTGGTACTGTTTCTTTTTTCTTTAGTGTAGTAAAGGGGCAGGAGACATCTCAGTCCAAGTGAGGTCTACCAGAGTCTTGAGTGAGGAGGAAGAGTTATACACTATACCTGTTCCCCTACCCTAAATCCACTTAGTTGAGAATCATTTTGTCCAGTAAGAGTTATTACTGATAAAAAATGATTGTAAGGTTGCATGTAAGGTACAAATGCGAAAACAAAAGTTTGAGAAGCATTGCTGTGATGGTACAGGCATAAGATTGTTCCAGCATAAGATTCTTGTGCCCTTTAAGAAAGGAAGTGATTTTTTAATCCAACTTAGATGTTTACTTTTTTTTGTTTATTTTGGTAGATCCAGACATTGTTTTATTAAGTTTTATTAAGATATAACTTATATACTATAAAACTCACCCTCTCAAAGTATATAATTCAGTGGTTTTAGTATATCGATAAGGGTGTATTACCATAACCACTAATTCCAGAACATTTTCACCACCCCAAAAAAGAAACTCTGTATCTGTGAGCAGTCACTCCCCATTATCCCCTCCCTCTAGACCTTGGCAGCCACTAGTATACTTTCTGCCTCTGTGGATCTGATGTTTTGCATAGATGAAATAATACACGTGTGGTGTGCTCCTTTATGACTGACGTCTTTTTCTAGCATCATGTTTTCAAAGTTCATTCATGATGTAGCATGTATTAATTAGTATGTCATTTTTTTTCCCGAATATATTTCAACTGTTCACTTGTAAAGGTTGTACCAACCATTTTGGAGAAATTCAAAGAGAAGAAGCCTCAAGTGGTACAAGCCCTGCAGGAGGCAATTGATGCAATTTTCCTTACTGTAAGTTGAGTTTGTGGTTTTGTCTCAAGTAAAGTTTGTCAGTGTGATACTTTGATTGCTCTTTACAATTGAAAAAAGCTTATTCACCACATTTTCTTTCTAAAGACCACACTACAGAACATCAGTGAGGATGTTTTAGCAGTAATGGATAATAAAAATCCAACCATCAAGCAACAGACATCTCTATTTATTGCAAGAAGCTTCCGCCACTGCACTGCTTCTACCCTGCCAAAGAGCTTACTAAAGCCCTTTTGTGCTGCTCTACTGAAGGTATAGACTCTCTTTGAAATTGGGGGATTGTTTTATACCTCGGCAAGATTTTTTTTCTCTACTAATTGTATGCACTGACTACGTGACTATAGATTATTGTCTTTTGAGGAGCAGACCCTTTGTAGCTTTGGAAATTGAATCCAAAGTCTTGTACCATTTGTGTTCCCATTCTTGAAGAAAAGCATAAATTTATAATTCCCCTAACTACTAAAAATTTTATTTATGTGTCCCATAAACTGGTATCAGCTATTAAGCTGAATCAGGTCAAGCACAGGCATCCAGTTGAGAGTCGTTGAAGATCATCTGCTTGTGAGGCATTTTGGATAGAGGGTGAGAGGAAGAGTAACTGTTAACTGGCAAAAAGAAAGCTAAGCTTAGTTTCTATGAATTGTAAAAAGCAAATTCTTTATCTGACAACCCTCAGTCTGAAGTAGAATCAGTAATACCTGAAGTACCTTGTATTAAGATCATTCTGCTTATTTCCGGACTATAGCACATCAATGATTCTGCTCCTGAAGTCAGAGATGCTGCATTTGAAGCTTTAGGTACTGCTTTGAAGGTGGTTGGTGAGAAAGCAGTAAACCCATTCTTAGCTGATGTAGACAAACTCAAGCTTGATAAGGTAGGTTAATAATGGATTGTAATGAAATTGGATAACAGTCCTATCTCTGTGCATTCTAGGTTTGTCTACTGGTGTCCTTTTGATCAGAGTTTCTTGATTAGTAGAAATATTTTCAAATTATAAAAAATAAAATTGGACCAATCTTTAGAAGAAGTAAAAATGATGTCTTAAGTTAATTTCATTTCTAATATCTGGAAAATTGCCTTTCTAAATATGAATGTCTACCACCAAAAGTGTGATTATTGTTTGTGTTAAATTTTGTATTGGAGTATAATTGATTTACAGTTGTATGGGTTTCTGCTGTACAGTAAAGTAAATCAGTTATTCATATATCCACTCTTCATTAGATTCTTTCCCATATAGATTATTAGAGTATTGAGTAGAGTTCTCTGTGCTCTACAGTAGGTTCTTATTAGTTATCTGTTTTTTATATAGTAATGTATATATGTCAATCCCAATCTCCCAAATTATCTCCCCCTGTTTCCCCCACTAATCGTAAACTTGTTTTCTACAAAAATGTGATCATTATAAACTTCGTAAATTTTTCTTTGCATAGAAATATAATATCTACTGCCCAGAAAATATGGATAGTTTATCTTTGTTGAAAAGGAAGCTTTTCTGTCTGAATTCTCATGTAGTTGTGGTTTAAAAATGACTTAGTAATGTGGTGATTGTGTTTCAAAGTTGGGCTCAATAATGTCTATCTCAATTTTGTTTTCCAGATCAAAGAATGTTCAGAAAAAGTAGAGCTGGTACATGGTAAGAAAGCTGGACTTGCAGCTGACAAGAAGGATTTCAAGCCTGTGCCCGGAAGGGCGGCTGCTTCAGGGGCTGCAGGAGATAAGGACACAAAGGACGCCTCAGCACCCAAACCAGGACCTTTAAAAAAGGCGCCTGCTGCGAAGGTTAATTAATGACTTGGAAAATGGGGCTTAAAAACTAGAATGTAGTAAGGTAGGGTCTGGATCTCAGGTTCATAGTCATTCTTCAGTATGATTTTATTTGAGAGATGAACTCATTACAACATTCAGAATACAGCAGAGCATATTTCAATGAAGACAGAATATTCCAATAGTACATTTGGTTATTTGAAACCTGTATAGAGATAAAAATGATAATGAAGATATGGAAGTATATTTTAAGGCATCAGAAAGTATCATTAAATGATGAGATAGTGTGACTGGCCACTTAACATTAATAACGTCACCTTGGTCATTTTGCTAATAATGCTCCAAAGTTGCTGCACCAAGTTTCATTCTGTCAGGGCCTCCCCCCCGCACCCTCACCTTGTAGTGTAGAAGGGGGGAAATGCTCAAGGGCAAATACGACTTTCTTACAGTGAACACTTTTCCTGGACTGGATTCTCTTAGGCATAAAGTTATCTGCTGCAAATGCTAGAAGTTTGATTCTCTTTCCTGCCCTGAACCCCAGCCTGGAATTAGGAGAAAAGAACTAATATTTAGTGAACCTCACTTTGTGAAGCATTTTACCTACTTAATCTCATTTAATTGTCATAATAACCCTTGAGATAAGTGTTTTGTGATCCCTGTTTTTCCAGAAAAGCAAACTAGGGCTCAGCAAGGTTACGTGTCCTGCACGTGCTCTTACAGCTCACCTGTTTGTTTACTGTCTCTCCACACTGTACTACAAGCCTTCAAGGGGAGAGAGCTTATTACGGGTGACCCCTTGTGCACAGAAGAGGTTCTGGCATACAACAGGAATTCTGCATATATTTGTTGAATATCCAGAGTTGCAGAACTGGGATTTGAACCCAGGTATCTCTAGCTACAGAGCCTGTGTGCTCTCTTTCATGTTATGCTGTCTCTACAGTACTCTAGTATAGGGAGTTGGCAGCTGTTTTCTCCTTTCTCACCAACTCATGCCTCTCTGGACAGTGACCTGGGCACCACACCTTAAGACCTTTTCTTATCTTGCCGAACATTACCATGTTAGCTGGCTTTCTCTTATAAGGGATTCTTTTCCTTCCCCCCAAAATAAGCTGTGGATTGGGTAGGGAGGACCTGCTTTTGTTCTTTTGAAAAAATAAGTAGGACAATATCAGCCAATAAATCTACTAAGCCAATAAACGTATATGTGTTTTAAAAAAAGAAAGTAGAAGATTGTTAGCTGAGTTACCTCTCTAAACAGAGTACTATTACGGGAAAAGATCCAGAAAAGGTGTTGTAATAAATCAGAGTGTAAAAATTTCTACTTTTACAGTTAGAAAATAAATAAATTTCTCTTTATGGGGTAGTTACTCTGAATCAGCACAGTTACTGCTAATGTGAACTGGCAAGTGTTAGAGGTTTTCTTTGATTAAAAACCAGCATCTTAGTTTTGCTCATTACCCCACTTAAAAGCTCAGAGTATGTTCAAGATAACAGTGGTTTCAGAACAGGTCTGCATGTTCAAGACTAATTTGGTCCTTTGTCATTTTATCTTTTTCTTTTTAGGTTTAGGCATTTCTTAACCTTTAGGCATTGCTTAACGGATACCCAAAATAGGTAGAGGAGTGATGTGTGTTGGCATATTCATGTTACTGCCCATGACTGTGTACCTTATTATAAACTGCTATTTTCTTGCGACTGTTCAAAACTGGGGTGAAATAAACTTAAATCAAGATATTTAAATAGAGTATTAGTGGATAGAATCCAGTGGGTACAATAAAAAGTATATAGGTGAAATAAATCAAGATATTTAAATAGAGTATTAGTGGATAGAATCCAGTGGGTACAATAAAAAGTATGACCAACTGAAGTTTATTCCAGGATTGCAAGGATAGTTTGATATTAATATTAGAAAAATCACTGACTTTATAGATCAAAAGAAATCTAATTTCAGACATTGAAAAGGAACATAATAAACTTCAGTATGTCTTCTTGATAAAAACTGTTAACCATAAAGAAATGGATGGAACTTTGACATGATTAAATATATCATTTTTATAGATTATACGAGTATATTCTTGGGAAACCCAAGCAAGTCATCTGGAAAACTTTTATGAAACAATAAAAAAAAATTCAGTGAGATAGCCATCTTCAACATAACTAGAACACTCACTGAAATTGGCATAGCACCTCTTTTCCTTCACAAAGCAGATAGTTCTACAGTGAATAATAATATAATCTCATGTTACTGGAGTTCCTTGTGGTCAAATACTGAGTAAATATTATAACTCAGGAACTGTCCTTTACTAGTGTAGGAAAGATCTAGAGGCATTTTAGGCACCAAACATTAATTCTCAAATTAATCTGTAAATACATATAGTATAAAACCAGTTCACCATTTGTATTTCATTAGTCTCAATTAGCTCATTTAGAATTTGAGGTCCTTGATACAGCTTCTGTAGATTTCCCCATGAGTGACCTTCAGGAAGTCAGTTTACCCTTGAAATTGCTAAATTCTGTGGGCAAAAAAAAATATGTTTTTTTTTTGTTGTTGGTTGAGTGATCCCTCATTTTAATCAGATTTGTCTAAGAATGTCTAAGAATCACTATTCTGAATCCTTACCTGGTTTAATGTTTTTCTGTTCACTTTTAGCCTGGCGGGCCACCAAAGAAGGGAAAACCGGCTGCTCAAGGAGGCACAGGAGGCACTGGGACCAAGAGCAAGAAAGCAGTAGAGACTAAAGAAATGGTGGAGCCTGAGCTCTCGGTCAGTCTTACACAGCATGCCTCACAGTCGGGACAGCACACAGTCAGTGCCTTCGAGGAGATTCGAGTTCTTTCTTTGCTGAACTCTATAACACGGTTAATTGATACCTTTTTAACTTACTGAAACCATGCCTTGGACAAACTTCCCCTTTATAGTGGTGAAATAGAATCCTCAGATACTAAAGCACACCTATGGGAGTGTCCTTGTGGTTTTAGTTGGAGTATTCCTACATTCTTTTCTTCTGTTTCCTTAAGCAATTATTAGTGTTAATGTTTTGTATCTTACAGATCGAAGTATGTGAAGAAAAAGCTTCAGCTGTCCTTCCTGCTACCTGTATACAGCTTCTCGACAGCAGTAACTGGAAGGAAAGGCTGGCCTGTATGGAAGAGTTCCAGAAGGTGGGCGCACGAGGATGAGTTGAATGTGAAAGAAAATTACGTTATAGAGAAGTGATGACTTGGCCGGTGAAGGACTAGCCCTAATTGCTGTGTTTTATAACCAGTGAGCATGTTTGATGGATGTTAACTAAAGATGAGGCAGCGTTTTTGTTTGCTTTTTAGCAGTGTTGGGTTTATCTTTCAACATCTGCTTTCTGTGGCTTCTGTCAGTTCATAACTTAGTGCTTACTCAAGAAAATTAGGTTTGTTCTGAATTATAAGACTTACATGAATTTTAATATTATATGGTATTAAACCTACTTGTCAAACAGGTCTCTTCACTTAAACCACCCCTCATCGATTTTCTATGTTTCCCTTTTTGTTGTCATGATTCTTAGAAGACTAGACATTATTACTTGGTATGATAAGCTTCTTTAAAAAAAAAGTCTGTGTTGGACAGGAGCAGAGTAGTTCATTTTGGCACACACTCTTTGGTTCTGATGAGGAGGGGTGTGGAGAAACTGAAAGAATCCTGAGACTTCAGCCAGGAGACCTGGCTTCCAGTCCTGCATCCACCACTCAGATTTAGACCTGAATTTGTGCTTCTTTGAAACCTGTATTTATACACGTCTAATCTACTCTACTATGCTCTGTTTTTAGGAAAATCAAATAAGTCAAAATATATATAAACAGTTTCTGCCATACACTACGCAAATTGAAACTGTTAACATTACTTTCCATGGGGCAAACTTTGTGAATTCCTGAAATGTGGGGGGAAAAGAGTTTCGGTGGCATCACTATTAACAACCGTATGCCAAACATCCACCTCAAGAAACAAAGCATTATAACAGAAAATAAATAAGCTCTCTCTGTGACCCACCTCATTTCCATTCCCCTCCCTCCTTTAGAGGTAAACACTTCCTTGATTCTGGATATGCTCTTCCCTTGGAACTCATTCTTAATCCCTTAATTCTCTTACTATCTTGTGTTACTTCAAGGCTGTTGAACTAATGGACCGAACTGAAATGCCTTGCCAGGCATTAGTGAGGATGCTGGCCAAGAAACCTGGATGGAAAGAAACTAATTTTCAGGTATTTTTAAATTAGAGATTTAATGTCTTTTATTGAAGTAATTTTCATTACATCATCCTATGGAGTATTAGACAGGTATAGTTTGGTAATGATTTAAGTCATTCAGACACCGTGTCATCTAATTTTAAATGAATGATAGGATGTATGCATTTTGATTAAACACTAACTCTAACTTCGTACATTTAGGAGTGTGTGTGTGTGTATAAATAAGTTATTTGTGTATATATACATACAAATACTTATTGTTTGCTAATTCATATATATGCATTTTTCTCATTATTTAGAGGGCCTAGAAGCCCTCTACTCTCATCTAGAGAGGAAAAACAATGAAATAGCTTTCTTATTTCTTTGGATAAAAAGTAAATGTAATCGTTAAATTGCTGATAAAAAATGACCGCATAATCAGTTTAACTCATTAACTGATACTAGAGATGAAGTTGAGCAGTGCCATTTTCTAGTCTTAAAAAGTAGGTGTAAAGGGAGATGTAGGAAAGTGATACATGAAGGAGAATGAGAAGAGTTTTCTCCTCCTCTAGATGGTAGATGAAAGTTTGAAATGTATCAGGTTTATTTCTGGGTCCCTGCTAGTCTCCTCTTTACTTCTGTGCTGCCACCTCTTGTTCTCCATTCAGGATCCTTAGTTCCCAAGCACACTGTTCTTAGCGCTGCATTATAGAGCACCTCATCTGTGCCGTCCAGTGCTCAAAGGTTTCCCATGCCAAGCAGTTCCTTTGCTGCCTTCTTCCCCTCACACCACCACTTTTAAAATTCTCCCAATGCAGCTTCTCACATAGTTGAAGGAAGCACACCTGACTTGAGCTGATAGCCCTCTGGGTGTTAGATCCATAACAAGAGGCAATTTTATTTTATTTTATTTTTATAATAACTTCCTGAGCATATAGCACTCTTTTAGAGGGTACAGTGGAGCTGTTTTTAGTCTATTCACATAGCTCTGCAGCTCCTACCACGATGTAATTTTAGAATATTTTCATCGCCCCCCAAAAAAAGCCCCATACCTATCAGCAGCCACTCACTATTCCTCCCCAAGTCTCCACCCCTAGTCCCTGGCAATTATTAATCTACTTTTTCTGTGTATCACTTCTCCTGGACATTTCGTAAATGGGATGATGTGACTTTTTGTGTCTGACTTTTCCTTAGCATAATGTTTTCAAGGTTCATCATATTGCAGCATGTATTAACTCTATAGTCTCTTATTGCTAAACAGTATTCCTTGTGTGGATATATAACATTTTATTTACCCATTCATAAGTTGATGGGCATTTGCATTGTTTCTGCTTTGGAGCTGTTGGAAGTAATGCTGCTGTGAATATTCATGTACAGGTTTTCATGTGAACACATGTACATACCTAGAAGCAGAATTGCTAAGGCTTATGATAACTCTGTGTTTAACTTCTCGAGGAACTGCCAAACCTTATTCATACTAGCAGTGCAAGAGAGCTGAGCTCCTGTTTCTCTGCTTCCTTGCCAACACCTGTTTTTTAAGTATTCAAACAGGACAAAGGAAAACATTTATGGTCAAAAGGGTCTGAAATCCCAAACATCTGCCATCATCACTTTAACATCTTTAAATTGTTTTTCACAGTTCCTTCCATTCCTCCTGTTAAAAATCTACAAGTCCTTTAAATCTCTCAATTTCTGGGGTGGAGGGCGGGGGGGTGGTGTATGTTTGTGTATACATGAGGGTTGTAATTTTTTTTGTGGGCAACTCTTATTAGGACTCTGAGTTAGTACGGTCATTTATTATGGATTTCAGAATGTGCACTCAGTACTATATGCAAATAACCATAAGAGGAGGAGAATATAGAAATTACGTTTTTCCATTCATAAACTTCACACAATAACATTGCTTGTTAGTATTTTAAAACATTGAGTGGTTTGGTTTTTTTGTCTTAGCTACTTTAAAATTGTAAATTTAAAAATTTAAAATCAGCTACTTTAGTTGATAATAATTAAAGGATAAAAATTATTTTGTTTCTTGGTCTAAAATTTGATTCTAGTTTGGTCATGTTCTCAGCTGTCCCTAACTGTTACATCTGCAGGCTACTATAAAAATAAGTAAATAGATAAATATTTAGGGGGAATTCCCTGATGGTTCAGTGGTTAGGACTTTGTGTTCTCACTGCCAAGGACCTGAGTTTAATCCCTGATCAGGGAACGAAGATCCTACAAGCCACATGGCATAGCCTGCAGAAGAAAGATGTCTTTGGCTTACTTATAATTTCCTGATACTTACCCTTGTTCAGGTGATGCAAATGAAGCTTCACATAGTTGCTTTGATTGCCCAGAAGGGAAATTTTTCCAAAACTTCAGCACAGATCGTCTTGGATGGACTTGTAGACAAGATTGGAGATGTGAAATGTGGGAACAATGCTAAAGAAGCTATGACAGCAATAGCTGAAGCGTGTGTGTTGCCGTGGACAGCTGAACAGGTTAGTGACGGAGTGCTCTTTCTTCAGGTTTCCCCACTTTTCCCCCCAGTTTTAATTTAAGGTTATTAGTTAAACTTTAGTTCTTTTCTTCTCAAGTAAAACCACTCTGATACTGCATTTTAATTTTTACCTTTAGTAATAACTGTTGTATGATAATTAAAATTGTCTTAGTCAAGAATATTCTATTAAGGATGAGAGTAGTTTTCTCTTATGACATTATAAGAGACCACCAATGAAAAGTTGTGAACTGTCCGGAATTCCTTTTTAATTTTTATTGAAGTAGGGTTGGTTCACAGCCCTGTCAGAACGCTCTTAACACTGCTGCCGCTTACCGTGTTTTCTCAAGTGAAACATTTCTGAGGTGTTGCTGTAGCATCGGAAAAGGCATGCTCAGTCCACTTCTACCTTAATGTCAAGCCGTGGTTCTACAAGAAATATGAGAGAAAACTCAGATCTGTTTGTTTTTTCGTATGTTTGTTTTTCTGTTCCAGGTTATGTCAATGGCGTTCTCACAGAAGAATCCCAAGAATCAATCAGAAACTCTGAACTGGCTATCAAATGCAATAAAAGAATTTGGTTTTTCTGGGTAAGTCAGAAAGAAATCAAGTACTTGTTTTGCCACTCTCTTAACTGGTGATTATATTTGTTGTAGCTATCTCTGCTTATTTCTGAGAAGCCAGAGCACGATTGTCTAATTTATGTAAAACAAAACTACCTTTGTTCCTAAAAAGCCTGTATTAGCTTGTTCTCCTGCATTTTGATATCCACTAACATTAGGGTTCTCTAAGTTATTTTTCTTCGGTATTTATGATTGATCCACAGAAAAGCCAGTTCCAAGGATTTGTAGTTAAATACATTTGAAAATTACTATATAAAATCACATTTGTTTAGAAATCTGTAGTGCACTTTGGAAAATTAAACGCTCTTAGAAGTCCTGCAATAAAGGCGCTTGTTTCTTTACTTTCATTAATTTATTTGGCTGCATCGGGCCTTAGTTGCAGCACACAAGATCTTTTGTCGAGGCACGTGGACTCCAGAGCCCACAGGCTCAACAGCTGCAGTGTGCAGGCCTAGTTGCTCTGCGGCACGTGGGATCCCAGGTCCCCGACCAGGGATTGAATCCCTCTCCTCCGCACTGCACGGTGGATTTCAACCTCTGGACCCCAAGGGAAGTCCCACAGACGCTTGTTTAACCCACTCTTTCCCAAAGTCATTTGCTTGTTGCACACGTCGGTTACAGTAGTCCCCCCTTGTCTGGTTTCTCCTTCCACAGTTTGTTACCTGCAGTCAGCAACAGTCAAAAAATACTAAATGGAAAGCTTCAGAAATAAACAATTCATAAGTTTTAAATTGTGGACCATTCTGAGTCGCATGATGAAATCTCTGTCCTGCTCGGGGTATGATTCATGCCTTTGTCCAGTGGGTTCCCCCATTAGTCACTGAGGCGCTCTCTCAGTTATCAGCTCACCTCTGTGGTGTTGCAGTGCTCCTGTCCAGGTAACCCTTATTTTACTTAGTAATGGTCCCAAAGGGCAAAAACAGAGATGCTGGCAATTTGGAAATGCTAAAGAGACAGTGCATAGTGCTTCCTTTACATGACAAAGGGTAAGTTCTTAACTCAGTAAGGAAAGAGGAAAATAATGTGCTAAGGTTGCTAAGATCTACAGTAAGAGCAAATCTTCTATCAGTAAATTGTAAAGGAAAAAGAAATTTCACACCTCAAACTGCAAGCATTGTAACTGCTTAGTTAAGATAGAAAAGTCATTAAATTTGTGGATGCAAGGCATGAGCAGAAAATGTCATTGATGGGTATGTGTTCCACCCAAAAGCATGGAGTCTATGTGAGGACTTCAGTAAGGAATGCCATGAAACAAGTGACACCAAGGCATTCACTGCAAGTAAGAATGGTTAGACGGATTCAGAAACAGGTTTGGACTGAAAAATATAATAATTACTGGAGTGGCTGCATTTACCAGTGGAGCATCTGCTGCCACATTTCTAGTAGACTTGAAAAAATTGATTAAGGAGAAAGACCACATTGCCATAATTTGTATTACAGTATACTATTATAATCATTCTATAATTATAATTTATCTCTTACTGTTCATAAATTTATAAATTGTAAACTAATTTATAAATTAAACTTTATCATAGATACAAATTTATAGGGGAAAAAATACTCTATATAGTACTATCCATACCTTCAGATATCCACAGAGGGGTCTTGGAATGCATCCCTCCCAGATAAGGACGGACTACAGTGTTTTATTTAACAAAATTTTATACAGCTTACTTTATGCCAGGCACTGTCAAATAATAATTCATTTGATTTAATCATCATAAAAACCATGTGAGGTATGTTCTCTTCGTTTTATAGATGAAGAAACTAGGGCAAAGAAAGTGATCTGCCCAAGTCACAGCTGCTGCTGCTGCTGCAGTGGCAAAGGCCAAAATCTGAACCCAGGCATTCTGGCTCTGAGAGGAAAGACTCTAACTGTTGTTCTGTGCTGCCTTTCTCTGTCCCCTGATGCTTTTCACATGTTCTCAATAGGCTGCTTGCAGTGTTCTCAGTTCCACCAAACAAAGACACAATACTCTAGAAATTATGTGTTTTTGACCATGCCACGTGACTTGCAAGATCTTAGTTCCTTGATCAGGGATTGAACCCAAGCCCTTGGCAGTGAGAGTACCAAGTTCTAACCACTGGACCACCAGGGAATTCCCTAGAACGTGTCATTTAAGTGTTATTCAGGCAAAGAATTGTTTGTTACGTCAGTATCTGTGGTGTCCTCCTGTAGTTGAGGATATTGTTATAATCCCTTCATAACTGTAGAATCGTTGATGTAAAAACTACCTTTTGGCATGAATGACATAAAAGCCGTGTGAATATTTTCCTCTTTTTAATTCATCTGTGATCTGTCATTTATTCAACAACTACATATTGAGTACCTGTGATATTCTAGTCATTTGTTCCAGACCCTCAGGAATACAGTATGGTCAAGATTAAATTCCTGTTTTCATGGAGCTTATTTGAGTAAGGGGAGATGACAGTAAACAATAAAAAATACATCAGGAAGTATAAGAACAGTGGAGTAAAAATAAAGCCAGATAGGGGGTTAGTGGTAACACCTTGGAGGGTTTAGTGTAGTGTTATTTTCTGTAAGACAGAAATCCTTTCTGAAATAACACCTGTGAGACATACCTTCAGGACATGAGGGGCTGATGGTAACAGTCGGGTAGTTAGTTCTTCAGAATGCAGCGGGAGCGGACTGAGTGAGGGAGATGGGAGTGGTAGGAGAGAAAGCTCAAAGAACAGGGGGCAGGTCCTGTAGAGCCTCAAAGTTTTGAATAAATTGGAAACCATTAGAGGGTTCTGAGCAGAAGATTAACAGGGTTGTTTAGACTACAGTCAGAATAGATGGGATCAAGGACAGGAGCAGGGAGACTAATTAGAAATAATTCTGTCAGGGAATTATATTGGCTTGGAAGTGTTGTGACTTAGAATGTATTTTGAAAGTAAAACTAAACAGGATACTGTGCTTGAGAGAGCGAGGAGTCAAGGCTGACTGAGGAATTTTCAAAGAAGGCTGGGAGCAACTGAAAGGATGAAGTAACTGTTTACCGAGATAGGGAAGATGAGAAGAACAGGTTTGGGGGTTGGGGCGTGGACAGTCAGGAGTTTGGTATTGACAGATGTAGAACATCTACTCGGAGAAGGCAATGGCACCCCACTCCGGTACTCTTGCCTGGTAAATCCCATGGACAGAGGAGCCTGGTGGGCTGCAGTCCATGGGTCGCACAGAGTCGGACATGACTGTGCGACTTCACTTTCACTTTTCACTTTCATGCATTGGAGAAGGAAATGGCAACCCACTCCAGTGTTTTTGCCTGGAGAATCCCAGGGACGGGGGAGCCTGGTGGGCTGCCGTCTATGGGGTCGCACAGAATCGGACACGACTGAAGCGACTTAGCAGCAGCAGGACGTCTACTAGACATAAAAATGGAAATGTCACAAAGGCAGTTCGATGTACGATTCTGTGGATTTAGGCATAAATTAACGTATCGATAGTATTTAAAGCTAGCTTTAGATGAGTGTAGAAAGAGAGTAAGTCAAATTCAGGACGTATCTAAAGGAAGCCAGTTCTAGAGTCTAGCTTTAGAAAACCCCAGTGAGTGTGTTGAGGGTTTCATTTGTTTGTTTTTAATTCTAAGTATTATTTCTTCTAGGCTGAATGTGAAAGCTTTCATTAGCAATGTGAAGACAGCTCTTGCTGCAACAAACCCAGTGAGTACATAGCAGCACATATAGGACAGAACAGCCATCTTCGTGGCTCTGTTCTGATCTGAAAGGTTCTCTTTGTTCTGCCAGGCTGTGAGGACGTCTGCCATCACTCTGCTTGGTGTGATGTATCTGTACGTTGGTCCTTCTTTGCGAATGTTCTTTGAGGATGAGAAGCCTGCCCTCCTATCCCAGATAGATGCAGAATTTGAGAAGGTAAAGGTTTCACAGATGATTCAATCCATAGTTGACTTGAGAATGTTTATATGGTTAAGTTTAAACTTTTAAACGTTTGAAATGAAGAATATGTATGTATTTGCATTTATATATATAAAGTATCACTGGGAAGAGTTCAAAAGAAATGGATGACCTTGCGAGGAAGAGAGCAAGATAGCTATAATACAGGATGGGACATTTTCCCCTTGGAATCCTTTGTAGCTTTGACATATCAAACATTTTTAAAAAATTACATATTCAAAAAGCACACTAAATGTAACAATTTTTTAAAAATAAACTTGTCCTTCCTTGAATAAACTTTCTAGTTGAAATTGCTAAATTTTGATTGCTCTGTATTGTGTTGGACGTACAAGTCACAACACAGCTTTATGGTTGAGAAGTCAGATTCTAATAGGTGTGTATCAAAATACCTTTTGTCACTTGGTCTCAGAATTGAAGTCTAAGTCTAATTAAAATATGTGCCGTGTGAATACTGTGTTATGAGGGAACATGAGAGTTTGACACAAGCACCATCCTCTCACCAGTTTGCTCTCACGTTCTTCATTGAGTTTATTAGCCTCACTGACTTATCTGTGTGTAGATGCAGGGACAGAACCCACCGGCTCCAACCAGAGGGATTTCTAAACACAGCACAAGTGGGACAGACGAAGGGGAAGATGGAGATGAACCAGATGATGGGGGCAGTGATGCTGTGGATCTTTTGCCAAGGACAGAAATCAGGTTTACTGCTAATGATTTCTTCATGCTGCCTTCCACTTCTTAGTCAAGGGGACTTCCATGACATTCTTTTAGGCGTCAGGAATTAAGGATTCTGTCTTCTGTGTTTTTTCAGTGATAAAATCACTTCAGAGTTGGTGTCTAAGATTGGTGACAAGAATTGGAAGATCAGGAAAGAAGGCCTTGATGAAGTAGCAGCTATTATCAATGAAGCAAAATTCATCCAGCCAAACATAGGTGAACTTCCAACAGCCTTGAAGGGTCGACTTAATGATTCAAATAAAATCTTGGTACGTAGAACATGCCTCTCCTCGAAATAGAGACACAAATGTAGAGAACAAACTAGACACTAAAGAGGAAGGGAGGGGTGGGGTGAATTGGGATATTGAGATTGATATATAGACATATATTATACATATATATATGTATGTATAAAATATATAACTATTTTAATAAATAGAACCAATTTATTAAAACAGAACCTCCTGCATGGTACAGGGAACTCTATTCATTGCTCTGTGGTGACCTAAATGGGAAGGAAATCCAAAAAAGAGATGATATATGTAAACATACAGCTGGTTCACTTTGCTGCACAGCAGAACTAACACAACATTATAAAGCAACTGTACTCCAGTTAAGAAAAAAAGACCATACGCCTGTTTTTTTCCCTCTCCTCTCTCCCCCTCTGTAAGGGGCTCCTTTTCAGTAACCTTCACCAGTAAAAAAAGGAAGAAGAGAATGATCACTCTATTTAATTGAACTAGAAATAGCTTCCTTTCATTCTGAGTGTGCCTCAAGATTTGTTGGAAGATGGCAAGTTTATTAATCAAATTTTCAGGAACCTGACTTGCTGTTCACAAGACCTCTGATATTATTAAGTATTTGTATATAAAACTGCTTGTAATACAAACAAGCTTAATGTTTAATTTTTAGATTTGGATTTTTATGTCACATTTTTCTTAAACTAGGTGTTACCTTACTTTAAAATTAGAAAGCATTATACCTTCTATCTAAGGAGAAAGCATTGATATGTATTCTCCATTAGAAGATTAAGGGCACAGCAGTGCAGCATGCACAGTAAACGTCTAAATGGAGGTGTCTGTCGTTCATGTCAGACATCCCTGTAGGTCACCATGATGTAAGTGTTCAAGGAATAATTCCACATACTAAAGATGTAATTTATCAAGTTATGCTTTTAAAGGTTAATATAATGACAGTTCACTGAAATCTTGCTGTGTTTTATAATATCAACAGAAATTATGAATATCTGACATATTTCAAATAACCTCTGATACCCTAAAATGTATGGGGAACCCTTCCCAGAAAATTCCTGTAATTACTGTAAGTCTTCTTTCTTAAATGATTGGCCTCCATTTTGTAATCATAGAAATCACAACTCTCAGATCATTATATCAGAGGAATGAATATCATTGTTTATGCTTGTAATCTGTCTTTTAATCAAAGTTACACAGTGGAGTGTAAAATGTTTTATTCTGACTGTGTGTGGTGTTCATACATGTTAATCAATAAAACTGAATGGCTTCTTGTAAAAAAAAAATTATAAAGCATTATAATCTAGTCTAAAATTCTAATACTCCATTTTTATGATGATTAATGGAGAGGCCATCACCTGAAAATTATTCAAAGCTGATTAGTATCATAACCAGCTGTTTGTTTTAAGTAGGCCAGAAACTTCTTACTGCATTGACCATATAGCAGCAGACTTCTGAAACTCTGGACACACTGCTGTGATTTGGACATAAGGTGCCGCTCTTCCCACGCAGGTGCAGCAGACGTTGACTATCCTCCAGCAGTTGGCAGTAGCCATGGGCCCCAACGTCAAGCAGCATGTGAAGAACTTAGGAATCCCTGTCATCACAGTGCTTGGAGACAGCAAGGTATTCCTAATTCTCTTCACCACAGCTCCATTATGGAACAGCCAGCCACTACTTAGGCTAAGAATAATCCTTTTCTTATGCATAAGAGTGCATGTAAACAGTCTTAAACTTTTTGTAGAGAAGAGACTACTGGAAGGAAAATTATAAAACATTTTTACCTCCCAGGCAGTATTAAGGTGACCACATACCTTGCTTACTAGCTTTGTGACTCTTAGATAAGTTACTTATTTTCTTTGTGGTTCAGTGCTTTATCTGTGGAATTTAATTCTTACAGGATTAAATAAGAGTCTGTACATAAAGTACCTGTATCTGCCTCATATAGTACATACTAAAAAATTGTTGCTATTATGATTATGATATCATTGTTTAAAGTATTGGTATAAAGAGTGAATAAACAAAAATTTTTAGATAATGTATTTTATTTTCTACCTTTTCCCCTGAACTAGAGTACAGTCTTCTGGTACTTCAGTAAGATATTTGCAGTTGCACAGTCCTAGAATTTGTCTCAATGAAAATTATAAGCTCTTATATGTATCCATAGATTGAATATTTAAATGTCTATTTTGGTGTAATTCATTTAATTTAAGGAATTGGACTATTTTAATATTTTTCATGTCATTAAATCCTTCTTATTCTGTGAGTACAAGTTAATATAAAAACAAAATATTCAAATAGTTAATAATTTCAAGCTAACCATTATGAGTTCTCTAACACATAGAATTACATCCTTTAGCAAATAACCAGGGACATGAGAGTCCCCAGAGGTTCAGGAAACAAAACCTAGGGGTTTATTCCCCTAACATAATATTTTATGCCCAGTTCAATGTTTTGCCTAATTAACTAAGTATAGGATTGTTACAATTTAGAGTTTTAATTTCTACTTTACTTTGGAGTATACCCATAGATCTTGTTGTTTCAGAGAAGATGAAGAATGTTCCAAGTATGTTTATTGTAGATCTGTAGAGAAACCTCTGTTGTTCATGTTTACAAAGTAATACATTTTTCACTGCTTACCTCCAAGCCATAGTGATAGTTTACTGATTTTCTCCTCTGTTTAGAATAATGTTCGATCTGCTGCCCTAGCAACTGTGAATGCTTGGGCAGAACAGACTGGCATGAAGGAATGGCTGGAGGGGGAAGATCTTTCTGAAGAGCTCAAAAAGGAAAATCCTTTCTTGAGGCAAGAGGTTAGTACTCCAAATATGATGTGCTTTGCTGCTGCTGCTGAGGCTACCTAATAAATATATATGTTGTGGATAGAATGAGTTCCATTATAAAATAGCTAATAAAATGAAACCAAATCCCTGGAGCTTTTTTATTCATATGCTTTTTTTTCCCTTTTCATGTGCTTTTTTAGCAATAATTTTCTAAAATTTGTGACATTTTCTCTTTTCTTCAACTCTTAAATGGTAAAATAAGAGGTTTTAATCATGACATAAAAATGCAGTTCAACATTCAAAAATGTATCAATGCAATCCATCATACCAGCAGACTAAAGAAAATTCCTATCAATTGACACAAAAAAAGGATTTGAGAAAATCCAACACCTATTCATGATAAAAACTCTCAGTAAGTAATAATACAAGAGAATTACAATTTAAATAAAAAAGCATCTGTAAATGATATTGTTAGTGGTTGAAGACTGAACAGTTTCCCCCTAAGATCAGGAACAAAGCAAGGATGTCCACGTTCACTGTTATTACTCAACGTAGAACTGGAAGTTCTAGTCACTGCAGTAAGACCTGAAAAAAAAGTGAAAGGCATATAGCTGGAAAAAGAATAAATAAAACTATCCCTAATTGCAGATACCATGACTGTCTACATAGAAAATCCCAAGACACCTACAGTAACCAAAATCAATAAATGAGTTCAATAAGATTGCAGGATACAAAATAATCATATTTGACAAAAGTCAAATACATTGAACACATGCAAACTGAAGTTAAAAACAGTACAATGTACAGTCACTCCAAAGAAAGTGAAACCCTTAGATATATACTTAAAACAAATACAAAATATATATAGTGAAAATTACAAAATGTTGATGAAGTATTCAAGGAAGACCCAAAGAGATGTTTGTGGATTAGAAGATTTAACATAATAGAAATGTCATTTATGTTCATTTAATGTAATTCCTATCAAAATTCAAGAAAGTTTTTTTTTCATAGACAAAGTCAAGGTTATTTTAAAACTTATAGTCTAGTAAAACAATCTTGACAAAGGAAAAAAAATGGAAAGAACCATTCTACCACATATTGCTGCTGCTGCTGCTGCTGCTAAGTCGCTTCAGTCGTGTCCGACTCTGTGCGACCCCAGAGACGGCAGCCCACCAGGCTCCCCTGTCCCTGGGATTCTCTAGGCAAGAACACTGGAGTGGGTTGCCATTTCCTTCTCCAATGCATGAAAGTGAAAAGTAAAAGTCAAGTCGCTCAGTCGTGTCCGACTCTTAGCGACCCCATGGACTGCAGCCTACCAGGCTCCTCCGTGCATGGGATTTTCCAGGCAAGAGTACTGGAGTGGGGTGCCATTGCCTTCTCCCTACCGTGTACTAGAGATTACTAAATTGCTAACATAATCAAGACACTGTGGGGAATTCCCTGGCCGTCCAGTGGTTAGGACTGCATGCTCTCACTGCCACAGGCACAGGTTCAATCCTTGGTTTGAGAATTAAGATCCTGTAGGCCAAGCAGTGTGGTCAGAAAGAAAAAAGACCGTGATTGCAGGGGTAAGGAGGAGGAGGATAGACACAGATAGGTGGAACTGAAGAGGAAACCCAAAAAACAGACCCACACAAATATGAACAACTAAGTTTGAAGTTACCAAAGTAATGCAGTGGAGGAAGTGTGACCTTTTTAACACGTGATGCCAGAGCACTTGACGTCCAGAGACCAAAAAATTAAACTTTGAACTAAATCTCACATCTTACACCAAAATTAACTCAAAATGGACTATGGACTGAAACATAGGCCATAAAACTATGGAACTTTTAAAGATAACATAGGGGTAAACCTTCAGGATATAGAAGTTCTTCATGCAAAGTATTCATAAGACTTGACACCAAAACCACAATTTATCAAAGTTAAGAACTCTTACTCTGCCAAAAACCATGTGAAGAACATGAGAAGACAGGCTAGAGTGGGAGAAAATATTTGCAAACTCTATGTCTGATAAAGAATTATCATCAAGAATGTATATATTAAAAAATTCAAAACTCAACAGTTAAAAAATCTAGTTAGAAATTAGGCAAAAGACATAAACAGACATTTCCCTGAAGAGGATTACAGATGGCAAATAAGCCCATGAAAGATGTTCAGGGTTACTGGTCATCAAGGAAATGCAAATTAAAACTACAATGAGATAGACAACTACCAGAATTACTAAAATTAAAAACTGTGATAACACCAAACATCTACAAGAATGTAGAGAAACTTGAACACTCTCCTGGTAGAAATGTAGAATGTTATAGCCACTCCAGAAAGTAGTTTGGCAGTTTCTTATAAAACTAAACATGTAGTTACTGTCAGTTCAGTTCAGTCGCTCAGTCGTGTCCGACTCTGCGGCCCCATGAATCGCAGCATGCCAGGCCTCCTTGTCCATCACCAACTCGCGGAGTTCCCCCAAACTCATGTCCATCAAGTCGGTGATGCCATCCAGCCATCTCATCCTCTGTCGTCCCCTTCTCCTCCTGCTCCCAATCCCTCCCAGCATCAGGGTCTTTTCCAGTGAGTCAACTCTTCACATGAGGTGGCCAAAGTACTGGAGTTTCAGCTTTAGCATCAGTCCTTCCAATGAACACCCAGGACTGATCTCCTTTAGGATGGACTGGTTGGATCTCCTTGCAGTCCCAGGGACTCGCAAGAGTCTTCTCCAACACCACAGTTCAAAAGCATCAATTCTTCGGTGCTCAGCCTTCTTCACAGTCCAACTCTCACATCCATACGTGACCACTGGAAAAACCATAGCCTTGACTAGACGGACCTTTGTTGGCAAAATAATGTCTCTGCTTTTGAATATGCTATCTAGGTCGGTCATAACTTTCCTTCCAAGGAGTAAGCATCTTTTAATTTCATGGCTGCAATCACCATCTGCATTGATTTTGGAGCCCAAAAAATAAAGTCTGACACTGTTTCCACTGTTTCCCCATCTATTTCCCATGAAGTGGTGGGACCGGATGCCATGATCTTCGTTTTCTGAATGTTGAGCTTTAAGCCAACTTTTTCACTCTCCTCTTTCACTTTCATCAAGAGGCTTTTGAGTTCCTCTTCACTTTCTGCCATAAGGGTGGTGTCATCTGCGTATCTGAGGTTATTGATATTTCTCCCAGCAATCTTGATTCCAGCTTGTGTTTCTTCCAGCCCAGCACTTCTCATGATGTACTCTGCATAGAAGTTAAATAAGCAGGGTGACAATATACAGCCTTGACATACTCCTTTTCCTATTTGGAACCAGTCTGTTGTTCCATATATGACCCAACAAATCTTGAGCAGTTATTCCAGAAAAAAGAAAATTTATGTTTATGCAAAAGCCTATAACAAATGTTCATAGCAACTAATTCAAAATAGCCCAAATCTGGAAACAGATATCTTTCAACAAGTGAATATTTAAACGAACTATTATATATCCATATATGTAATACTGTTCAGCAATAAAAGAAATAAATCACTGATACATGCAACAAGTCAGTTAAATATCCAAGGAATTGTGCTGAGTGACAAAGCCAGTAACAAACAGTTCCATATTATATATGATTCCATTTAGATAACTTTGAAATCTCGTGATTTAGAAATAGATGACAGATTAATAGTTGCCAGAGATTAGAGAGGAGGAGGAGGAGGAGGGACGTGAGTGTGGTTATAAAAGAGGCAACATGTGGGATTCTTGGGATGGAACTATTCAAAATTTTGACAGTGGTGGTGGATACATTAACACATGGTAAAATTGTAGAGAACTAAATATACACACATACACAAATGAGAAAAAGTCCAACTGGAACAATCTAATCAGTGGATTGTATCAATGTCAGAATCCTGCTGGTTATAGTTTCATAAAGGGCTGCTGTTGGAGGAAATGGAATAAAGAGTGCATGGGATCTCTCTGTATTATTTCTTAGAAGTGCATGTGAAACTGCAATCATCTGGATAAATATTTCAGTTGAAAATAAATACAAATATGAATTATTTTAGAGGTATAGGAAAAAACTCTCTTATGTGAGGCAGAAAACAGAAGTCCTGGTAGAACTTGTCATCTTCTGATCAAATAAATATTTTGGATCTTCTCTAGCTGAATAGTTCTTAGAATTAAAAAAAAAAAGAAATTGAAAGTTTTTCTTCTTTAAAATTCATTCAGTTCCGTTCAGTTGCTGAGTCGTGTCCGACTCTTTATTTAGAACAATTAAAACTTTATAGCTTAATGCTCAAATATGGTCCAGAAAACTTTGTCCTTATTTTAACTGATTGTCAGCATTGCAAATTTATTATTTCATTGAACAAGAAAATAACTGATTTCATATTGGAAAATTGTAGTGTGAGAACTAATTCAGTGTTTGGCCCTGATGAAATCATTAAGCTTAAGATCAGAAATAATAACAGTTTTCTACACAAATTATATAACTGGTCTTTACTTCTTTTGACAGCTTCTGGGCTGGCTGGCTGAGAAACTACCGACTCTCCGTTCCACCCCCACAGACCTTATCCTTTGTGTTCCCCAGCTCTATTCCTGCCTTGAGGACCGCAATGGAGACGTGCGAAAGAAGGCCCAGGACGCCTTGCCGTTCTTCATGATGCACTTAGGATATGAGAAAATGGCCAAGGCTACTGGGAAACTAAAAGTACTTCTGCTTGTTATTGCTGCTGTTAAAAGCCATTAGAAAAATATTGAACATGAATTTATAGAGGCAAAAGATCGTATTACCTCCTATGAGTTTCAACTTGAAATCCCAATGAGAGCACAGATCAAATATTTAGTAGTGTAGAACTTCTAAGGAATCT
Organism: Bos grunniens; assembly: GCF_055505025.1. Classification (NCBI taxonomy): domain Eukaryota; kingdom Metazoa; phylum Chordata; class Mammalia; order Artiodactyla; family Bovidae; genus Bos; species Bos grunniens. Next base: position 77,271,619 of record NC_141179.1, on the reverse strand, counting down.
GCTGGCTTTGCAGGGATGAAAATTGTGACCTTCTAGAATGGCAGCTACCTTAGTGTGACTTCATAATGTGTTACTTCCCTTGCACTATGTGCTGCCTCCCTTCATTGGTATTTCAAAACCAGGAGCTCAAAGATTGGTTTGACAGCAGATCTGTTAGTGAGCATAGTATGGGTATATCGTTTCTGTGGCCTCTCACCTCTATTATATTGTCTCCCTAGCCAACTTCTAAAGATCAGGTGTTGGCCATGTTAGAGAAAGCCAAAGCTAACATGCCAGCCAAGCCCACTGCACCTGCTAAAGCAACATCCAGACCAGTGGGAGGGTCAGCTCCAGCCAAATTCCAGCCTGCCTCAGGTAACTTCATTTTGAATGGGTTATAGGGGAATTAAAACAGCGAGGGAACTCTTAAAGAAATCCAACCTTCGTTTTTAAATCATGGTTTCTCATGGCTTAGATCCCAAGCCTTCCCTCCAACTCCTCAAGTTGCCTGTTTTCTGCCAGTAACTGTGCTGAGGGTTTGAAGATAATTAACTTGATTTCCAGCTCCAAAAAGCAGTTTTGGAGTAGTACAGTGGAATACTCCAGAAAGCAAGTGCTCAATTTTTAAGGTTTCCATAACTATTTTCTGCTATTGGATATTATAGTTGGAAGGGGAATTGGGGCCATCTAGCTGAATCTCCTTTATTAACAGACAGGGAATACCAAAGGTTAAGTGACTTGCACAGGGCCAAACAGCCTGTCAGTGTCTGAACCGGCAGAGGACTCTGCCTCCTTATTCACAAATGAGTTCTCGTTCCCTTGCACTTGTCTGTTTGCTGATCGATTCTAATATTTACTGAATTCTCTGGCAGTCCAATGGTTAGGACTCCACACTTCCACTGAAGCAAGGGGTACTGGTTCAATCCCCACTGGTCACAACAACAACAAAAAAAGCAGCATTCAAATATTTATTCAACTTTGTCAAGGAAAAATTCTTGACTTCTTCATCCTAATGTTAAAATTCCATAACATAAACAGAACACTAACCTGTAACCACTGCTCTTCTAGACTTAGTGCTTAAACAAAGCAATAATCTGTTTAGTGGGGTGCTAAAAAGTTAAAAAGTTTACATGTGTAAAATTGTTAGTATAAAAGTGTATATTCAGTTATAACATCTACTGGAATATTGTTATTGGTATATATGATTTCCTATGGTTTCAAAGGTGATAAACCCTTCTCTTATCCGTCTAGCAAAAAGGTAGACGGATTTAATTGCTATTAATTGCTTAAAATTAATATTAAATTTTAATTGCTATTTAGAAAATAGTTTTTAAACTACAGTTTAAGTGTTGATAAAGCAGATGTAGATTTTCTGAACTAATTTCATGAGGTTGTGCTTAAAGAAGAAATTGTGGAGAAAAAAAGATTAGGGGGAAAAAATCTAATTAAAAACACTTTAGAAAGGGATACATTTAAAACTGTAGGCTTTCTCACCATCATTATATTTTGAACCTGCTCAGAACATAGTGATATTAGTTAAAGTTTGTGTTTACAGTATGTGTTTTTATTTTCTCAAAGCACCTGCTGAAGATTCTGTTTCTGGCACTCTAGACTCCAAGCCTGATCCGAAAAAGGCCAAGGCTCTAGGAGTTTCCTCTAAAACAAAGGTATGTTAACTCTGCAGCTTAAGTGTAGAGTTTCTTTTAAATATTTCTTTACACTAAGTCGTTCTTTTAAGAAATACACTACATATGAAGGGATATTATCTATGAAGTGCTTGTACAGCTTTCTGTGGCTGACTTTTAATGATGCTATAAAACAGAGGCATCCTGTTCTCAAGAGCTACTGCAAAGGTTTCTGTCATCCAGGTCTTTGGGGGAGATTTTCAGTAGTAAGCAACTTCCTTCACATTTGGCTGTTAAGTCATCATACAACAAAGTGTTCTAATTATACTCAAAGGACCTTCTGTCCCCACACCAGTGAGATTTTATGGATCACCAGTCCTTTTAGCATGCATGCAGAATTGAAGTTTAAAGAAATGTTTTCAAATGCTCAGCCTTAAATATCCTTGGGTGTCTTTTCATTTAATTAAGTTTTTTAATCACAGCAAATTGTCATCGATTTCTGTATCAAGATTCAGAGCTTGTCACTGTATTCAGAGTATTGACTATTTTATATTTACAAAAGGGAAATTGCAGAACTGTGCAATCAATAATAAATCTAGAGAAAACTATTAACTATATGTAACTGATGCAAATGTGTCAGTGGAGGACATGTTTTATTATCCAGTACATTTATTGTTATATCCCCATTATAGAAGGGCCGTCCTGTGGCCGTTCTTCTAACTATTAATTACTCATTTTCCTTCCCTGTGCTTGGGTCCTTCAATTCAGTGAGTTAATTTAAATGGGTAATTATCTTCCAAACTGTCCAATGAAACTGTTCTTTTCCTGCCCTCCTCCCTCTCCTCATCCCATGTTTAACAAGTGCTGATTTTACTTTTTTGATCACAAGTGCTTTAAAGTCGTTTTTGACTCTATTCTTAATGCCACTTTTTTTTTCAGACTTCTGCAGTTTATGAAGCAATTGGACATAACTCATCTCTTATTTGTTTTGACTAAATGGCTTCAGTCTTTGAAATAGAAAGAAATGCTGGCCTACTGGAAATAGCAGACTTTTGCTGCATTTGTTATAATAATAATTCCAGTAATGAAATTCAAATTTTACCTTAAATATGTATACTATATGTTCACAGTTTCTTTCCATCTGATACAAAGATTCTAAATCTTGGATTATTTTTAAGAGCCACTTTAGTAACTTAAGTATTTAAAATGTTTCAGCAGTTTTCTCTAGAAGCAGGTTCTCAAAGTGTCTTGGGTTAGAATGATGTGATAGAGATTTTATATGCAGAGGAACAGAAGAGCTTTCTCAACTAAGTGGTATTAAATGTGTGACTGCCATTCAGTTCAGTTCAGTTCAGTCGCTCAGTCGTATCCAACTCTTTGTGACCCTGTGAACTGTAGCACGCCAGGCTTCCCTGTCCATCACCAACTCCCGGAGTCCACCCAAACCCATGTCCATTGAGTCGGTGATGCCATCCAACCATCTCATTCTCTGTCATCCCCTTCTCCTCCTGCCCTCAATCTTTTCCAGCATCAGGGTCTTTTCAAATGAGTCAGCTCTTCACATCAGGAGGCCAAAGTATTGGAGTTTCAGCTTCAGATCAGTCCTTCCAATGAACACCCAGGACTGATCTCCTTTAGGATGGACTGGTTTGATCTCCTTGCAGTCCAAGGGACTCTCAAGAGTCTTCTCCAACACCACAGTTCAAAAGCATCAATTCTTCGGTGCTCAGGTTTCTTTATAGTCCAACTCTCACATCCACACATGACCACTGGAAAAACCATAGTTTTATATGTCACTTATCTCTCAATTCTTTTTAAAGAATTGTCCAGTAAACAAAAATAACCTGTGACCCAGACCTTTGATAGAGCTTTTCCAACCATATCACGTGCCAGCGCAAGCACTAACAACAGTTACTTAAGCCTGCTGTCAGAAACATTTCTAGAAAACCTGTACACAAACATATCACATGCAAGATTCTGTTCATTAGTTTCTTCCATTTGGAATATGATATAGAAAGATGTCTGGTTTACATGGCACCCTTTAATAGGCAGCAACAGTGAGTCCTAAGGAGTAGTAATCTGTCTAATCAGTATCCCCTGCACCTTGGTTGTAGACTGCACAAGGAAAGAAAGTTCCGAGCAAAACCAGCTTAAAGGAGGATGACGACAAATCCGGTCCTATTTTTATTGTTGTTCCAAATGGAAAGGAGCAAAGGATGAAAGATGAGAAAGGACTAAAGGTAGGGAAAGAATTAAAGTCTTCAGGAAGTTTTTGCTTGTTTTTGCTTTGTTTTATAATCAAGAATTAAAGTTTCTGTCTGAAATTCGTATCATTGTGAAATATCTAATAAATCTTTTGCTTGTGAATTATATCTTGTTTCTCTAAGAATACATTATGGAAGTATTAAATCCTACAGCATTAATTTCTACCAAAGAAACTATGGAATGGAGCTGTTGCCTTTTTGTCTCCCAGTAGAAAGAAGTAGAAGTTTTGGGGAGGGGTTGGTGGGTTTGTGGGGTTTTTATTTTGTTTAGAATCAAAGACTGGAAAATAGTCATTGATTTTTATCAATTAACGCATATGTAATATGCCACTCCTTTAATCTTTCTTGTACCTGATACCTTAAAAGATAGGTTTGATAACTATATATGGCTAGTTCAGTAATTTATCTTTTGATGTTTTGGTTTTATTAATCAGTTAAAATTTTTTTCAAAACACATAATTTTTTAAAAATTCAAATTGCAAAAAAAGTATAGAAAGTATGAGAAGCATATCTCCTACTCCAGTCTCCCTGAACAGGGAAAATACCAGTTTTTAAATTTATTACTCTAAAAATAATAATATTCCGTTCCTATACAATCACATATGTATAAATACATAGCTTTCCTTATACACAAGTGGGGGGAACATGCCATACTCTTTGTTCTGAATCTTACTTTTTTCTTTTAATGGTATTTGAAATACTGTCTTGAAGATTGTTCCATATCTGTACACGTATGTGCTTTCAGTTTATTGGTACATCGTATGTGTGCACCTGTCTTTACAGGTACACATACCTCAACCCACTATGTTAAACGTTAGAAGTTGCTTCTAGTATTTGCTCTTATAAACTATACAACCATAGGCATCTTTGAATGTCAATTTGTGTATGTATGTAAGTATATTTATAATAAATGCCTAGACTAGTGTGTACATTAAAATTTTTTATACACATTTCAAATTTTCCCTTTATTAAAATTATGCCAACAGTATTCACCATGTTATACAATAACAGAGCGTTGATTTTTTTTGTAAAAATTGCTGAAAATTCTATTCCTAAAAGATTTTCAGAATTAAGCTTCCAGAGTATGACAGATTGAAAGTGCACTTTGCATTCATATTTAATTACAAATTAATCTTGGTGAATTTTAAAATATCCTATTAAGTTGATTCCTGCAGCTGCTTTGAATAGAACGTCTCTGTGCATTTCGGTTGAACCCCTTACAGCCCATTTCACTGTTCGTTTTTTTGTTTGTTTGTTTTTCAGGTACTAAAGTGGAATTTTACTACTCCACGGGATGAATACATCGAGCAGTTAAAAACTCAGATGTCTAGCTGTGTGGCTAAATGGTTACAAGATGAGATGTTTCACTCAGACTTTCAGCATCATAACAAGGCCCTTGCTGTCATGGTTGATGTAAGTTTGCAACAAAATAAGTGGGCATGAATCTTGGACGTGTGAAAATACTGAGCTCTGAGAAATAATTAGAAGTTTGCATGACTTAGAAGGAACTAGAATATACCATGTTCTCTGTTCTTACAGCTTTCTTATTAATCTGATTGAATAAATGACTACATGTCTATAGTTTGGGGTCTTAAATGGAGGGTTAAAAATCTATCATCTTTTTTTTTGGACTGTAGTAAAATTTAAGAGTTAATTGCCTAATAGAAATTAAATTTTTACACAGTCTAATTTGTGGGGGTTTGTATTGTTTTGTTTCAAGCACTTGGAGAGCGAAAAAGAGGGTGTCATTGGTTGCCTGGATCTTATCTTAAAGTGGGTTACGTTGCGGTTTTTTGACACCAATACAAGCGTCCTCATGAAAACCCTAGAATATTTAAAATTGCTCTTCACCCTGCTAAGTGATGAGGAATATCATCTTACTGAGAACGAAGCATCTTCCTTCATCCCCTATCTCATCCTCAAGGTAATGCATTGTTCTCACTCTGGAAGATTACTCAAGTTCCCAGCTACTTCAGTTCCTGTATTTTTATTCCCTCTCCCGTCTTCCATCTGTTGTATGATGATAACCTTCCACCACTCATTTTCTTCTTTCAAGATGTAGTAACACACAAGGGGGTGCCTTTGCTACTCAGACAGTGCCTCACTTTATTATTATTTTCCTTGTTGACCAGGTCGGAGAACCAAAGGATGTCATTCGTAAAGATGTCCGTGCCATCCTGAACCGGATGTGCCTTGTCTACCCAGCCAGCAAGATGTTCCCTTTCATCATGGAAGGAACCAAATCCAAAAACTCCAAGCAGAGAGCAGGTAAAGCAACTATTGATTGATGCCTATGTCTGCAACAGTGACCTCTCAAAGAAGTAGTTTATAGAGGAACCAGGAAATTTCTTGGTTCCAGCCTTCTGATTTGGACTGTGAGAGTGATGAGTTGCACACTGGTGGAGCCACAGTATCAGGTGATACAGGCACCACCCAGTACCTCCCTGGTGACAAAGTCAAGTGCACAGGGGCCATCTGACTCACAGGCATCCCTTCTAGGAGTACTTGCTACAGCACCGTTGTTTCATTGTATATTTTGTAGACGTCAATAAACGAGAAGAAATTCAAGGGAGAGCCAGAGTAAAACTTTAGCCCTTCATGTATGCCAAGGGAAATGTATCCAGTAAAGATAGGTCTTTGTGCCAAATGTGTGTTGAGTGTCCTTAATCTAGCCTTTCTTCCCCATCAGAGTGCCTGGAAGAACTGGGGTGTCTGGTCGAGTCCTATGGCATGAATGTTTGCCAACCAACCCCAGGAAAAGCCTTAAAGGAGATAGCGATTCACATAGGAGACCGTGACAATGCTGTGCGCAATGCTGCGCTCAACACCATCGTCACGGTGTACAATGTACACGGGGATCAAGTGTTCAAGCTGATTGGAACCGTGAGTCACTTTTCTCTGAGCATTTTCAGCATGTTGTGAATTGAAAGATCATGTAGGTGACAAATTTCGTCCCATCTCAACTCTTAAGTTTTTACCACTTTTTATTAAAATTCAACCTCTCGATACATCTTGAAATCCATATAAACCCTTGACGACGCATCTGATTACTTTAGGACACTTAAGGCTGTATTGTACTGGAAGTTAGATTTTCTTTCTGAGCATTCTCCTCTTACCAATTTGCTTTAGATGAAAACTATTTTTGAATCAAGAAATGTAAGCTAGTCTGGGAATTTAAGTTGTGCCTGGCAATCTCCTTGATAATTTTTACTGCATTTATTTTTTAGTGAACAAGTACTTATGTATAATGTGGATTCTGATACCTGTCAGATCAAAAGGGTCTTGAGCCATGAGCCAGACTCTCCAAACATAGAAGGTTCTGTTTTTGACTCCTTAGTTCCTCTGAGCCAATCACTACCGTGACTGGACCTGTTCTTCACTCTAGTTACCTCTTAGTAGCACATATATTTACCCTATGCTTGTATATTTTTATTTACATTTATCTCATTTACTCCTCACTGTGAGGCCAGTGAAGGAGATAAAGCAGATGGGAATTTTACAGATGACCAAAAGTGAAGCTTCTTGCCCGTAGTCACACCACTAGTTTAGTGGTGATACCACAAAAATGAGGAAGTTTTGTTTAATTCTTGACCTTTTTATTTGTAGTCATTCATGGGGTCTTTCCTTTTGTATCCTTTCCTTGTTTCATATCTTCTCTTACTAAAGCAAGTCAGGTTGTAGCAGCAGTTGATTTTAAAGTATAGGTAGTGTTTGAAAGTGAACATACCCTAACCTAGGAGATTCTGTTTGCTTCAGCATGAAAATGGAAATTAATTCTTGGGTCTTCCAATTATATGAAGATTATATGAGGTTTTTGGACTTCCCTCATAGCTCACTCAGTAAAGAATCTGCCTGCAATGCAGGAAACCCGGGAGGATCCCCTGGAGAAGGAAATGGCAACGCATTCCAGTATTCTTGCCTGGAGAATTCCATGGACAGAGGAGCCTGGTGGGCTACAGTCCATGGGGTCATAAGAGTCAGACACGACTTAGTGACTAAACCACCATATGATGTTTTTAATTCTCTGAAATTCTAGTAGAGAGGTGAGTTAATAAATATGGATTCTATTAACAGCTTTCTGAAAAAGATATGAGCATGCTTGAGGAGAGGATTAAGCGGTCAGCGAAAAGGCCTTCGGCTGCACCAGTAAAACAGGTGGAAGAGAAACCTCAGCGCACGCAGAGCATAAGCTCCAACACCAACATGCTGCGCAAGGGACCAGCTGAGGACATGTCCTCCAAACTCAAGTATGTGGGTTGAGATGCTTGTCGGAGGGTATTTCTGTGGACTTTGCCTCTGTGTGCTCAGAGCTTATCCTATAACATAATCTTGAGTTCTTGTAGCCATTATCATGCATGACACAGTGTCTGGGTATATGTCTTGTAACCAAATGTTTAATCCTTCAGTCTTCATTGTCTTTGTCTCAAAACCACTTCTAAATAGTCTTGTGCCTTCTTTCACTGCTTTTCCGTGGACAGAATTATGTATCGCACTTATAGGATGTAAGTACTGCCTGCTAATTTCTCATTAGCAGGGCTCTTATATCTTTCTAACTTCTGACTTGGATTCATCCCCTCTGGAGGGCTACTGGTGTAGAGTTTATAACCAGGGTGGAGGGTGTCCAAGTGGCCACGAGTCAAGCCTTCCCTGAAAGTCCACTGGCTAGCAGAGGTGTCAGCTCAACGCCATGCGGCCAAAGCGTTGGTTCGCCTTCTTCCCTGTGCAATGTTTGGTCATGCACAGGTTCCTGTTCTTCTCATAAAGCTGAGTAAAATGCATGCAACCCAGAATTGGCTTAGGGACTCAAAAAACTGCCTTCTAAGCAAGACAAATCTATTTTGGGTCATATCATGAGTATAATTTTAACCAATTTGAATTTGGAAACTGAATATCTACTGCTTAGATGTAATGCTGGTCCCAACTCGTCAAGAGTGAATATTCCTAAAAAGAGTTGATTGTCCCTGAAGTATAAAATTTATTGAACACTGCATGGGATGATGCTTGTAATTAGAAAAACATAAACACTGGTTAAATTGGTGGAAAAGATCCAGGCAGTCTAGATATTTCTTAGGATTTGCCCAGAAGTCGTGACCTTTGAGTCAATATAAATATTCTTTTATTATTTACTGCTGCAACTGGAATAGCAGTACAAGGTTGGTTGGTTTTAGTGAACTAGAGAGAATACTTATAACTTGGCAGTACTGTAAGTACAAGTTAATCTACTCTCTCAGGATATTCATGAACCAACATTGTTGCCCATTAAAGACACTTGCTTAAAGGCAAGGATTTAAATCATTCAGGGGGGCTGAAACCAGAAGTTGAACATCTGTCTTACAGCTTTGGGGCGGTTGGCAGTGCTGCTCTTGCCCTTAGGTTCAGAAGTCTCTTTCTTTTAGTTCAGGAGCCTCCTTTTGCTTCCCTTAGCCAAGCCCGAAGCATGAGTGGGCATCCTGAGGCAGCCCAGATGGTTCGCCGAGAATTCCAGCTGGACCTAGATGAGATTGAGAATGACAGTGGTACAGTGCGGTGTGAAATGCCAGAGCTTGTTCAGCACAAACTGGATGACATTTTTGAACCAGTCCTTATTCCTGAGCCCAAGTAAGTTAACCCATTTAAGTATAAGCAGTTCGTGATCATCGGAGTGTACATATTAAAAAGAGTTCTCTGTGCAATTAGAACTTATTAGAATAGATTCAGTTTAGTTCAGTCACTCAGTTGTGTCTGACTCTTTGCAACCCCATGAACTGCAGCACACCAGGCCTCCCTGTCCATCACCAACTCCCGGAGTTTACTCAAACTCATGTCCATTGAGTCAGTGATGCCATCCAACCATCTCATCCTCTGTTGGCCCCTTCTCCTCCTGCCCTCAATCTTTCCCAGCATCAGGGTCTTTTCAGATGAGTCAGTTCTTCACATCAGGTGGCCAAAGTGTTGGAGTTTCAGCTTCAGCATAAGTCCTTCCAATGAATATTCAGGACTGATTTCCTTTAGAATAGGTTACTATCTGGCTAATAGTGGTTCCTTACTGAAACATGGATCTAGTGGGGAATTGCATAATTCCAACTCAATAGGATACCTTGTAATAATTGAATGTTTTCCTCTGCTCTGCTCTCTAGGATCCGGGCTGTTTCTCCACACTTTGATGATATGCACAGTAATACAGCATCCACAATCAATTTTATTATCTCTCAAGTAGCCAGTGGTGACATCAACACAAGCATCCAAGCTCTGACACAGGTAATGGTGGTATTGCCCATGACGGTAATTCCACAGATGACTGTAGAGGCAGTAATAGAGGTGGCTGCACACTGAGTACAGTATAGGGGGAGGCAGGCAGTGTTCAGTGCCACCCTGATGAGAAAAGCGCACGGGACCACTCTCAGACATCACTTGCTGCATAGAGCACGCGGATAGAGCTTGCTCTATCGAAAGTGAAAGTGAAGTCGCTGAGTCGTGTCCAACTCTTTGCGACCCCGTGGGCTGTAGCCTATCAGGCTCTTCCGTCCGTGGGATTTTCCAGGCAAGAGTGCTGGAGTGGATTGCCATTGCCTTCTCCAGGGGATCTTCCTGACCTAGGAATCGAACCTGGGTCTCCTGCATTGCAGGCAGACGCTTTACCTTCTGAGCCACCAGGGAAGCTCTATAGGGTAGACCTCTAATAGAGCCTTGCTTTTTACAACTGCATTCTTTCACCTGAGGCTGGAACATAGCAATGGGTAGTAACCAGCTTTCATGGAGCTTTCTTAGATTTTAGTGGACAGAGACAAACACAAACTATCAATAGTAACTACTGTGCAAATAAAACTCAAATGGGGCAATGGGAGAGAGGGAACTAAGTACTAGTTACTTAGATGGGTAGCTGGGCTTCGAGCAGAGGACAGTTAGTACAAAGGCTCTAGAGTGGGAACGACCTTGGTGTGCTCACAAACAGCGCAGGCCAGCGTGCCTGGAGCGTAGGTGGGAGAAGGAGAATGGTACAGGGTGAAGCTTGAGGGGTGGAAGAGACCAGGTCATAGAGAGCGTAAAAGCCCTGGGGTGAGTTGTGTGGATTTTCAGTGTTATCGGAAGTCATTAGAGACTTTTGAGCAAAGAGAAACTACGTGTTTTTTAAAAATCGTTCTCTTCTTCCTCTGCTTCCCTTTCCTAATGATCCAGTCATAAAGCCAGGAGGAGGGTAACACAAGGAAGGCACCTACCTTGTAGCTCGGGGTGGGAGTGGAGAGCCACAGCAGCCCAGTGTGAGGGTCTCCAAGCCCGAATGTTGTGAGGAGGCTGTCATTTGGGAGGGATGACGCAGAGCCAAAGCCAGAAGAAGACATCCATGGGGGGAGCTGACATGGCATGGTATTAGGACGCCCCAGGCAGGGTGAAGAGGATATTCCTGTGTGGTGGAGGGGAGCAGGGCAGCGCGTGGGTGGCTCAGAATGGGGACTCAGAGCCCAAACAGTGGAGGTTAGCCTGGGGAAGGGCTTGTGGCAGAGATGGGAGATTGGTTACATATAAAGGGATTGGTCAAATAAATATAATAAGGAAAATGGGGGCCAGAGAAGGGTGATAAAATATGGAAGCCCAAGGAAAGAAAATGAACTCTGCTATTGGACTGGAATTAGATGCGTCAGTGTGAATTCATGGTTTTCAATATACAGATACAGAAATAAATGTCAATGTAAATGTATGTGCCTATGTATATATGTGGTGTATAATAAATGATGTTACAGATAATATGCTTATATAGGTATAGAATACCTATCCAGAATACTTAAGAACTCCTATAATTCATTATAAAAAAACAAAACTCAGTTCAAAAAGTGGCAAAGGACATGAACAGACATTTCTCTAACAAAACTAATACAATTATGTAAAGTTTAAAAATAAAAAAAAACAGTATACACATGGCAAATAAGCAAGTAAAAAGATGCTCACCATCATTAGTCATCAGGGAACATAGATCAAAACCACAATGAGTTACCACTGCACAGCCATTAGAATTTTGTTTTTTAATGGAAAATAGCAAATGTTTGTCACAATATGGAGAAACTGGAACCTGAGTGTATCGCTGGTGGAAACATAAAATACTATAACCATTGTGGAAAATACTTTAGTGGTTTCTCAAAAAGTTAAATATAGAATTAGAATAAGATCCTCAGATCCCCTTCTAGAAAGCAGAGATTCAAACAAATACTTATGCTCCAAAGTTCACAGCATCGTTATTGACAATAGCCAGGAGGTGGAAACAGTTCAAGTGTCCATCAACAGATGAATGAATAAACAAAATTGGGTGTGTATATATATATACACACCATATATATACATTTCGTTGTGTATGTATATATATACACATTATATAGAAGGAAAGTTATGACCAACCTAGATAGCATATTCAAAAGCAGAGACATTACTTTGCCAACAAAGGTCCATCTAGTCAAGGCTATGGTTTTTCCTGTGGTCATGTATGGATGTGAGAGTTGGACTGTGAAGAAAGCTGAGCACCGAAGAATTGCTGCTTTTGAACTGTGGTGTTGGAGAAGACTCAAGAGTCCCTTGGACTACAAAGAGATCCAACCAGTCCATCATAAAGGAGATCAGTCCTGGGTGTTCACTGGAAGAACTGATGCTAAAGCTGAAACTCCAGTACTTTGGCCACCTCATGTGAAGAGTTGACTCGTTGGAAAAGACCCTGATGCTGGGAGGGATTGAGGGCAAGAGAAGGGGACGACAGAGGATGAGATGGCTGGATGGCATCACCGACTTGATGGACGTGAGTTTGAGTGAACTCCGGGAGTTGGTGATGGACAGGGAGGGAGGCCTGGCGTGCTGCAATTCGTGAAGTTGCAGAGTCAGACACAACTGAGCGACTGATCTGATCTGATATATACACTATACATATATAATGTATCAGTTCAGTTCAGTTGCTCACTTGTATCCTACTCTTTGCAACACCATGAATCACAGCACACCAGGCCTCCTTCTCCATCACCATCTCCTGGAGTTCACTCAAACTCACATCCATCGAGTCAGCGATGCCATCCAGCCATCTCATCCTCTGTCGTCCCCTTCTCTGAACAATAAAACCCTAAGTACTTAGGAATGATCAAGCAGCATACATATAAGACATTTATAGAGAAAATTTAAAATTTTGTTGAATGACATTATTTTGTTACATTCCCCAATAAACAAATATACTGTGTTCTCAAGATTCAATATCATGAAGACACCAGCTTCTCCTCAAGTTATATCTGTAAATTCAATGCCATTCCAATCAAAATTTTAACAGTTTTTTTTTTTCTTTCTGAAGTTGAGAAGCTGGTTCTAAAATTTATATGGGAAATCAAAGGGCCTAAAAATAGTAAAGACTGTGTTTTAAAATAAAAACACAGTAGAAAGGACTTAGACCACTGGTATTAGCAGTGATGACAGAGCCACTGCAATTAAGTCAGCATAGCACTGGCCCAAGGAAAAGCAGACAGACCATCAGGATGGACCAGAGAGCCCAGAGACAGACTCACATCTAAAGGAAACTTAAAGCACAGGAGTCATTAACATCTCTTAACAAATGCAAAAAGTAGAAGATATACTGACCAAATTCTTTGCTGATAACCCAACAAAATTTTTAATAAATAATATTAATACCACAAAAGATACTGGCTATTCGAAGAGTATGAAACACCCTAAATCAACATGTTGATTCTACTTGTTTGACTTAGTATGAATAGAATGCTAGATTTCTTATTTATCAGATCAGACAGATCAGTCGCTCAGTCGTGTCAGACTCTTTGCGACCCCATGAATCGCAGCACGCCAGGCCTCCCTGTCCATCACCAATTCCCAGAGTTCACTGAGACTCAGGTCCATCGAGTCAGTGATGCCATCCAGCCATCTCATCCTCTGTCGTCCCCTTCTCCTCCTGCCCCCAATCCCTCCCAGCATCAGGGTCTTTTCCAATGAGTCAACTCTTCACATGAGGTGGCCAGAGTACTGGAGTTTCAGCTTTAGCATCAGTCCTTCCAAAGAAATCCCAGGGCTGATCTCCTTCAGAATGGACTGTTTGGATCTCCTTGTAGTCCAAGGGACTCTCAAGAGTCTTCTCCAACACCACAGTTCAAAAGCATCAATTCTGCGGCGCTCAGCTTTCTTCACAGTCCAACTCTCACATCCATACATGACCACAGGAAAAACCATAGCCTTGACTAGACGAACCTTTGTTGGCAAAGTAATGTCTCTGCTTTTGAATATGCTATCTAGGTTGGTCATAACTTTCCTTCCAAGGAGTAAGCGTCTTTTAATTTCATGGCTGCAGTCACCATCTGTAGTGATTTTGGAGCCCAGAAAAATAAAGTCTGACACTGTTTCCACTGTTTCCCCATCTATTTCCCATGAAGTGGTGGGACCGGATGCCATCCATGATCTTCGTTTTCTGAATGTTGAGCTTTAAGCCAACTTTTTCACTCTCCACTTTCAGTTTCATCAAGAGGCTTTTGAGTTCCTCTTCACTTTCTGCCAAAAGGGTGGTGTCATCTGCATATCTGAGGTTATTGATATTTCTCCCGGCAATCTTGAGTCCAGCTTGTGTTTCTTCCAGTCCAGCGTTTCTCATAATGTACTCTGCGTATAAGTTAAATAAACAGGGTGACAATATACAGCCTTGATGTACTCCTTTTCCTATTTGGAACCAGTCTGTTGTTCCATGTCCAGTTCTAACTGTTGCTTCCTGACCTGCATATAAATTTCTCAAGAGGCAGATCAGGTGGTCTGGTATTCCCATCTCTTTCAGAATTTTCCACAGTTTATTGTGATCCACACAGTCAAAGGCTTTGAGCTTTGTACAGGAGACGGGGATTAAGACCATTCCCATAGAAAAGAAATGCAAAAAAGCAAAATGGCTGTCTGGGGAGGCCTTACAAATAGCTGTGAAAAGGAGAGAAGCGAAAAGCAAAGGAGAAAAGGAAAGTTATAAACATCTGAATGCAGAGTTCCAAAGAACAGCAAGAAGAGATAAGAAAGCCTTCAGCGATCAATGCAAAGAAATAGAGGAAAACAACAGAATGGGAAAGACTAGGGATCTCTTGAAGAAAATCAGAGATACCAAAGGAACATTTCTTATTTATAGTCATTCGAAATTGTTCCATATATTTTGGCATCTAATATATGGATAAAAAACTAGAAAGTTTATTATCTTAGTGACTAAGGCTTAAAACTTTGAGGCTTAAAACTTCTAATCCAGTTCTGAGACTATAAAGAAATACTATGTTGTAAAAAAAGAAGTTAGCGTGTGAGATAGTGCGATTGAAGTGCAGGTTGTGCTCAGGTCCCACAGCGTCTACGCAGTGCCCGCGGTGTGTCTTCATACCTCATTCGAGGTTCCGCAGTGTATTTAGTTGCATTGAGCAGCTTCAGCCGCATGTGACAGACTCTGGTAAATTCTCTTATCGTCTTTATTCTTTTACAAATATTTTCTAATTTTCCTTGTTATGGCTTGTTAGGTATACCCATCATTTAAAAGCGGACATTTAATTTCCAAATACATGGAGTTTTTTTAAGTGTCTTTAATGTTAATTTCTCATTTTTATATTAATTTCTAATATACTCATTCGTAAACACTTTCTTCTCTGCAGTCACGCCTCTGTTTTTTCAGTCTTCTAACTTTATTGAGGCTTTCCATGGCTGAGTCAAAGCTCTCCCTTGGTAAATGTCACACTGCACTTGAAAATATGTGGGCTATTAATATCTTTTGATATTGATTTCTAACATAACTCCACACTGGTAAGAGAACAGATTATGATTTCAACACCTTTAGACCTTGAAACTTTCACCTTATTTTATGTCCCTGGATATGGTCCAGTGTCTCCTAGTTTATTGTCTATGGGAACTTTAAATTGAAAGTCTGTCCTGTTGTATGAAAATTGTATGAATCTTAATTATATTGAATTGGTTCATACCGTTTTTCAGGTCTGCTGTATCCTTCTGCTTTTTCTGTATATTTGTTCTACTAACTTTTGAGAGTTTGATATTGAAACTCCAACTAAAAATCTTATCTACTTAAATAATTGTAATATTTGGGGCACTATATGTAACTTTGTTCTGTATTTTCCAAGTCTTATGTAAATGTCTTATCATACTTTCATAGTTTAAAAAATAAAAAAGTGGAAAAAAAATCGAAACTCTTAACACTTTCCTGCATTGGAGAAGGAAATGGCAAGCCACTCCAGTGTTCTTGCCTGGAGAATCCCAGGGATGGGGGAGCCTAGTGGGCTGCCGTCTATGGGGTCGCACAGAGTCGGACACGACTGAAGCAACTTAGCAGCAGCAGCAGCAACAGTGAAGGAAACAATTCCCCTCTACAACTATACTGAAGCTACTGAACTCAGAAAAATATATTGCCTGAAGTGCATTTATTAGTGAAGAAAAGCTAAAATAAAGTAACTTAGTACTTATACTTAGAAATTAGAAAAATAAAAAAATTAAAAATTTGCGAGTAAGTAATATAGCTAAAATTCATGAAATTCTAAAAGCCAGTTCTCGTTAAAAAAAAAAAGTTTGAGGTTAAAATTCCCTTACTAGCCTGATTGGAGAGCAAAAATATAAGTACTGGGGTGAAAAAGGAACTAACCATAGATGTGGAAGAGATTCTTCTAAAAAATAAGATAACACACATGAACCCTGAAGCGAACTAAGCATTCATGCAACTCTGTGGAAACTTGTTTCAGCTGATCCCCCTCTTAAATTTTTTGAAATAACCAAGGAATTTGGGGAAACCATTGAAAAATAAGGAAGGAAACCCAGAACCTAAAATGAAAAGACAAATTTGATCATATAAAAATTTTAAGATTTTAATTTGGAGAAATTTACTGTATACTGTCAATAAACAAGTGTTATATTGTGGGATATATTTGCATATGACCAATAAAGGACCAGTAACTACAGGAAACAGAACTCTTACTAACTTACCTTGAGAAAAAGAGAACCTATAAAAAAATAAGTAGATCAAGGATAAGAATAGGCACCCTGGTGTGGGGAGGGAGGAGGGAGGAGGGTTCAGGTAGGGGAACACATGTATACCTGTGGCGGATTCATTTTGATATTTGGCAAAACTAATACAATTATGTAAAGTTTAAAAATAAAATAAAATTTAAAAAATAAATAAATAAATAAAATTTATATTAAAAAAAAAAAAAAAGAATAGGCAAGTCACAGATGATATCCAAATGGCCAATAAACACATGTGAAAAGATGTCCAGCACCTCCCCACCACAGAAATGCACATTAAAATAGTAAGATCATCACATTCAAACTTTGAGCGTGACAAAAGGTAAAATGAGTAATAATACTTCCAGCTGATAGAGACACTGAAAAAACAGTCCTCTTACACATTACATGTAGAAATGTCAATTACCTGTTAGTGCGTTTTTAAAGAAAACAGTACTGATATCTATTATAATTTTAAATGTTTTATCCTTCAACCTAAAAGTTAAACTCTTGGCACAAAGAGTTTTTATCCTTTTTTTTTTTTTAGAAATTAAAAGACAAGTACCTTGGGATATATATATACACACAAAGATGTTTATTGTAAAATTGTAGTGAACAAGATATCCAAACTAGTTGATTGGTCAGGGAATGATTAGGTTTTGGTGTGTCTATATGTGGACTATTATACAGCCTTTAAGAGTAGAATTGTTGACTTTAAGGATTTTTGTAATTTTCTGTTAGGAAAGATAGATGCAGAGAACTGTGTATACTATAAATATTCTTATGGAATAAACAGTGCCCTAAACCTTGACCCTGTGTATGTGTGCATGTGTGGTTATATGTGATTCTGTGAGCATGAAAGTATATCAGGCTGTTGATGTTAATTACCTTGGAAAAAGAGTAAGCCCCCCCCAATGTGTATATATATATATATATATATATTTTTAATTATTTTGTCCACGTTGAAACTGTTATTAAACTGTTCCAATGATATAAAATTGTATGTGCTTATGGGTATACATGCATAAAGAAATTAAAGAAGGACCACCAGCTTCTCAACACAAGATGGCACCATTCACGTTGCACTTTGTATAGATGGTGCCCCTGGAGTTGTGCAGTGTAGCATCCTTGCAGGAAAGAGTGGGCATGAATATTGTGATTGTCAGTAATGATTGTCTCAGGGTGAAATTTATGTAATCATAAAAATAAGATCTTTTTACAGTAGTGAATAGGAAGTATGTGTTTTTCCCATAGTAAAATTTTACTATTAGTAACAACCAGTCTACTGAACCAAAAAGAACCTGGACCGAGATGTGGAAAACTTGAGTATTGAATTTGAACTAAGTAGCCTGATTTTACTGAGCCTCATTTTCTCATCTGGTAAATGAAGGTCTTACATCCAGCCCTGTCTGTTTCTACCTCTCAGAGCTGTTGGAATAATCAAATGACATAATGGGTATAAAAACACTCTCTTTAATAAATTAGCATTTAAACACAAGGATTATTATCTCCTAAACTAGATGGCAAGCCTCTTAGAATAATAGCTCACACCATAGTATCTTGCTCTGTAAATATTTATTGAATGAGTCCTTAAGGACTAGTTATTTGTATGATAAGTAATTGAGTTTTTTCCAGCTAAGATATTAGAAGTGCTTTGCTAATAAATATTACAGAGACTTGTAGTGTCTTCCTGCTACCTAGAAGTATGAAGCTTGGAAAATACATCTTGGATTTTTGTTATCAGATCGATGAGGTCCTGAGACAGGAAGACAAAGCTGAAGCCATGTCTGGCCATATTGATCAGTTCCTCATAGCTACGTTCATGCAGCTGAGACTCATCTACAACACGCATATGGCAGATGAGAAGCTGGAGAAGGATGAAATCATCAAGTTGTATAGCTGTATCATTGGCAACATGATTTCGGTAAGGCTACCTCTGCAGAGCCTGAGTTTCCCTTCAGTCTCTCATCCCACCCAGGTTCTCAAGCCTGAGTCGGTTCTGATGTTCCAGTGAAACATGGGAAACAGGTCATTTGTGGGACTTTTCCGTGTAAGCTATTGGCTACTCCACTGGACGCTGGACAGCGTTCCCCTCACCTTATTGTGAGGAGACTTACAGACTACCTGAAATTCTGCTTTCTGCCAGTTTCTTCATTGGTTATGGTTGGGCCCTAGCTGGCTTTTCACAGAAACTGATTGTCAGTAATGACTGTCTCAGGGTGTAATTTACATAATCATAAAAATAAGATCTTTTTACAGTAATGAATAGGAAGTATGTGTTCACATTAAAAATACTTTTCATAACAGGAATGAAGCACACCAATTAATTTTCGCTATTACTGGAGGTTTGGGAGAGTAGTGATCTTTATTTTTCACCTAGTACTGTGAATTTTTATAAATACAGTGTAATCGTTTATTAGACTGTGACGCCCAGGTTTCTCTTCCTCACTGTGTACGTTGAGTTTCACGCCTCTCTAACAGAATTCTCATCGGATAGCTGTTTCAGATAGAAAGCCTCGCCCGGGAGGCCTCCACTGGAGTTTTGAAAGACCTGATGCATGGCCTCATCACCTTAATGCTGGATTCTCGAATTGAAGATCTGGAGGAAGGGCAGCAGGTGGTCCGCTCTGTGAACCTCTTGGTGGTGAAAGTTCTGGAGAAGTCAGACCAGACCAACATCCTGAGGTATATTTGTACTATGAGCATTAGAGTCTGGAACAGCCTCTCTTTTGTCTACGCATAGAAACCAAAAGGTACTAGAGCAGTTGTAAGTTTAGGTTTGTCTGATAAATTACTACTCTTCTCTTCCTCAAGAACCAAAGTTATTCCAACCTGAGACAGCAGTTATAGTAACAGCTCAGTAAGCCAGCCAATGTTATGAGTTTTCTAGAACAGGACCGTGGAATTTGTCAGTCACCTCCTCTTTGGTATACATTTCATTGCATGTACATTCCTTTCTTACCAGTGACAATGAGAAATAGCTTCAAGCTTTACCATTTACCAAGTGGTAACTTACAAAGCTTCGATGATGTTTATTTCTTAATGACTGAGTAATCAAGGACAGTTCCTGATGCATGACCTCTTCATTTCTCAGATGGATAGAGACTGCTTACACTTGGCCTTTCAATTACTGATTTTAATTGGAATGCAGGCTTGAAACATTAATGCTATTGTGTTGGGTTTGTTTTCTAGTGCCCTTCTTGTTTTGCTCCAAGACAGTCTCCTAGCAACAGCCAGTTCTCCCAAGTTCTCAGAGCTTGTTATGAAGGTGAAGTTGACATAATTTGGTATCTTTTCTTTTAAAGTGTAGGGAAAGAGGATTGAAGTAAGTCAGCCGGCACGCCTGAATAATACAGTTGTTGTCCATTTTTCCTTTCCTGCTATACCCCCAGTTCAGGCCTAAAAAAATTCCTGGTCTCAAACAGTGAAAAGATAGAACTATTTTGTGAATGTCTCCAGTTTTCCTAGAATGTAAAGGCAAGAAGTTTGATGAGACAAATTTCATTTCTCATGGGGGGAAAAATATGTATAGATTTATAATGTTTTGGTCTCTTTTTGAAAAGCTGCAGATGAACATATCTGTAACATTATAATACTGTTACTGCACTGTCATAGTGTAAAATATTTTTGTTTCCTCAGAGTAGATTTGATTAGGTGATATGAACTACTCTCAGGAACCAAACATACCCAGGACAGAATTTCCACATTTCCTTATCGTTCAAGGTCCCCTCTCTAGGGTGTGGGCAAGAGGAATGAAGTGGTCAGGTAGACGACCTGTCTGACCTTAGCCAGGGACACGGTTGAGGTAAATGACAGTGCCCAGTTAGCAGCCGCACTCGGCAGTTCGTGAGGTGCCACTTGCACGTCCCTGACCGTCCTTTGGAGGTGGCCCCAGAGCTTAGGGAAGCATGGTGACAGGCTATCCTCGTTCTTCAGCGACTCCATCTGACTTTCGTTTGCTTTTTAAATAGTGTCTCTGGAGGATGGTTCGACTACTGCCTGACACCATCAACAGCATTAATCTGGACAGAATTCTTCTGGATATACACATTTTCATGAAGGTCTTCCCCAAAGAAAAACTCAAGCAATGCAAAAGTGAATTTCCCATAAGGACCCTAAAAACGCTGCTGCACACTCTATGCAAACTGAAAGGGCCCAAGGTGAGTGAGAGCAGCAACCATCCCGTGGTAGCTTGGGAGAACGGCACCGCTGCCATTCACCGTACACGTTTCTCCCTCAGATCCTGGACCACCTGACTATGATTGACAACAAGAACGAGTCAGAGTTGGAGGCCCACCTCTGCCGGATGATGAAGCACAGTATGGACCAGACCGGGAGCAAGTCTGATAAGGAAACAGAAAAGGGAGCATCTCGAATTGTGAGTGTCCTGACTTAAAAGACTGAGAGAAGTGATCTTGCCGAAGGGATAGGCCACTGGAGCCTGTCTTTCTTAGGGCCTAAGGTGAAGGCTCAGGGATTAGTCTAGTCACCTTGAAGTTCTCAAATACCAACTCTCACCTGTGCTTTTTGTCCCTAAGAAAAGTTTCTGTGTCCGTGCCTAAGGCATCGATTGGTGCCCAGATAGATTTAGGGAGGGACTTTCCTCCCTAAGTTTAGCTGAAGACCTGAGACTGTTACTGTTTCTGCTGCAGCCTCCGCAGCTCTGCTTCTGTTATCTGCAGGAACATACCAGGAAGGGCTGAAGTCTGAGAGAAGATATTCAGTTCTTTTCCAACCACTGGTTCCTAACTAATAACTCAGATCTAACCAATGGTTCCTTCCTCGTGTCTTTAGGATGAAAAATCATCAAAGGCCAAAGTGAACGATTTCTTAGCTGAGATTTTTAAGAAGATTGGCTCTAAAGAGAATACTAAAGAGGTGAGAGGAAAAAGGTTGACCCAAATGGGGATCTGCTTTATGGAAAAGAGTCACTAACATCTGTCTCCACCTCCTTTTCAGGGCCTAGCAGAGTTATATGAATACAAGAAGAAATATTCAGATGCTGACATTGAACCATTTCTGAAAAACTCCTCACAGTTCTTCCAGAGCTATGTTGAGAGAGGCCTTCGGGTGATTGAGATGGAGAGGGAGGGCAAAGGCCGCCTTCCCACCTCGGCAGGTACAGCTCCCCCCGGCGCCTCCAGGACAGGCTCAGAGTCGCTCCCCGCCTCACCACCAGGCTGCCGCTGGGTCTGCGTTTCTGTCCCCGCCTCTCAGGCGTAACGGCCGCAGTGAGGCAGAGGCCAGCCCTCACTCAGCCTCAATCCGTGTCAGGGTCCAGCACCGGCCGCGCGCTGTCCCTGGAAACAGCCTCTGCGCTGGGCCGGGGCCTCTGCGCTCTCTCGGTCCCCGCCTTCCTCCCTGCTGCCCCCCGGGGCTCTCCGGCCGATTCTTCCTCTTCGAGCTCTTAATGTTGGTGTCGCCCTGGGTTCTTAGTCTCACCCCCATAACTAATCCATCTTCTCTCATCACTTTAAATACAGTTTCTATGCCAGCAAAGCCCAATTTTCTCTGTTGTCCAGCTCAGACCTCCTCCCTGCTCCCAGCTGACAGCTCATGCCTGACATCAAACACCAAGTTCCTGGTAGTCCCCAAAACCTGCTCCAGTTGCGTTCCTCTCCGTCTCACTGGATGGCAACTTTGTCCTTCTGGTTTGCTTAACCCCCAACTTTTACGTTTTCTCTTCCGCTCTGTCAGGGAATCCTTTGAGGGACTTGTCGCGCGGTCCAGTGGTTAAGACTCCGTACTTCAGTGCAGGGGGCGCAGGTTCAGTCCCTGGCTGGGGAGCTAAGATCCCGCTTGCCACACGGTGCGGCCAAAAAACAGAGAGAAATGCCTGCTTCTCTTACGTGGATTATAGCGCTCTGTCCCATCTCCCTGTAGTCACTTCCACACACAACATCAAAACAACGCTCCTCAAACATTTTCCAAAGGCCCTCCCTTTCATTCAGCGGAGCAGAAAGCCTTACACGAAAGGTCTGACATGATGTGGCCTCCTGATCCCTCTAGAACTGTCTCCCTCCTGCTACCCTCTCTGACTTCTGTGCCGCTGCAGCTTCACCAGCCCCTCGCCGTTCCTGGGACGCACCAGGCACACACCTTCTTAAGGCCTCTGCACTGGCTGTCTTGTTCAGATTGCTCTTCTCCACGACAGTCTTGTTTCCTCCTCCTCATCTGTGTCACTCCGTGAGGCCTGATTACAGCTTGCGACCTACCGGACCTCACTCCTCCTAGTACTTTACCTGCCATGACACACACCATGAGACATCATGTTCGTTAGATTGATTGATGGATGTTTGTTTCTGCTAAGATTTAAAATTCACAAGGGTAAAGATTTTTATCCGTTTTGTTGCCTGGCACATAGTAGGCACTCAGTAGGTATTTTGTTGACTATATATGAGCAAGTGCCTGTCCTGATGTTAAGCTGGAATATTACTGTCCGCACAGTGAAAAAAGCCTGTATTGGAGAATTACAGCTCAAGGATCTAGAGACAAAAGGAAGACTTCGGAGGTATCAGTGGCAAAAAATAGCCCAGAGCCTTAACCCAAAACAAGGTCCGGCTGCTGCAGCCCTCACCAGGCAGAGCCCTCACAGCGCTCCCGCGTTTAGTTCTTGGCAAGTGCAGTGGCCTCGGCTACTCTAGCCCCAGGCTCTGTGCCTGTGCAGCTGTCCTCTGCGCGTCTCAGGCTCTCTCTCACCACGAGCCTTTCTAGGCTGCAGTGTCACTTGTATCTTCTTGTTGTTTTGTTGTTGTTGTTACTGGGTTTTTTTATTTGTTTTTGTTTTCCCCATAGTTGGTCTTGTCTTTAAATCCCTTAACTTAACGCCTCTCCACGACCCAGAGTCCCTTCTGGAAGCGCAGTGAGCGGTGTCAGGGGCTGCACGCGGGCGTCCCTGGTTGAGGTCATCGGGACGGGGCCTCCGTCTCATGTCCAGAGTCCTTTCTGGGAAAGCTCGATGTTTGCAGCGCAGGCATGTGACCCCACCAGTAACTGAATGCCTGAAAGTGCTCAGGCTTCCCGCATCACTGCGTTGTTCTTCACTCTTTGCCCTCAGAGTATTCTCATCTGTACCTGAAAGGATCCCTGTTTCTCAGGAGTAGCCTGCTTTACTTTGTTCTGTTTGCCATAGAGGCTTTTCTTCCCAGTTCTCTTGGCTTATGTGATGCCTTTTCATTGATATCAAATTGGATATTTTAAATGCTTGCATTTTGTGGTTCTGCTCAGAAATTTAGAACTGTGATAGATTTTGTTTTGGTTTGATTTGGCTCTGGTTGTCCCCACTCCTCCCAGAATATTGGTCTCAGTGCTCCAGCTCCTCCTCCTCCTCTTTGAACACCTCAGTTTCCTCCTCTTCCTCCTGAGCTCCTTGCTGTCCTCCCTGGTTGGAATAAGAGCGTTCCCCTGTGTATCACCTGGTCGAAATCAGTCTGATTCTTGAGAGTATTTAAAGTCCTTCAGGTTCTTTACTTGGGCACTTAGCATTTACTCAGGAGTAGCTCAGGCTCTTTGGATTGCCCAGTTCAGCAGGGGTGACAAGGATAAACCTCTGCGCAGCTCAGGAGGCAGAAGGATGGCCAGCTCAACACTCAGCACCCTTCTGGGGTTCCCCTGGTGGCCCAGGGGTTAAGGCTCCTCACTTCCATTGCAGGGAGTGTGGGTTCAACCCCTGTTCAGGGAACTAGATCCCACATGCCACAGGATGAGGCCAAAAAAAAAATTCAATGCTTTTCTCTTAACAGTTTTGGAAGTTCTCATTAAGTATATCTTATGTATTTCAGAATACCTTTTATCACCAACTCCAGGTAGTCATCAGGTAGAGTGGTGCTATTCAAGCCCCAAAGTGTTCCCTTCGGTGGAAGATTTAAAAAGGGCAGTGGGGCAGGGGGTATATATCTGAATACTCCCACTTTTCCCCCTTAGGCATCTCCCCTCAGATGGAGGTCACGTGCGTGCCCACCGCCACAAGCACAGTGTCCTCCTTAGGCAACACAAACGGAGAAGAGGTGGGGCCGTCCGTCTACCTGGAGAGGCTGAAAATCCTCCGGCAGCGATGCGGTCTGGACAATACAAAGGTACTGCTCGTCCCCTGTGGGGCGGGGAGGGTGGTGACCAGCAGAGCAGGCCAGGCTGGCCAGAGAGGCCGCGACCCAGCCTCGGAGTGTATTGCTCCAGAGCCGCCTCCCGACCCGCTTGACAGCACGTCTCCCTCTCTCGACAGCAGGATGACCGACCTCCGTTGACCTCTTTGCTCTCCAAACCAGCAGTTCCCACTGTGGCCTCCTCCACAGACATGCTGCACAGCAAACTCTCTCAGCTCCGCGAGTCGCGGGAGCAGCACCAGCACTCAGACCTGGACTCCAACCAGACCCGCTCTTCAGGAGCCACGACCACCTCCTCCTCCTCCACAGCTAACATTGACGACTTGAAAAAGAGACTGGAGAGAATAAAGAGCAGTCGCAAATGAACCGCCCCGCTCCCCTGGCGCCCTGCAGCTTTAGTTGACTAAACTAGGAGTCCTCATAGTTCCGGCGGCCTCGGCAGGCCTAGTGTGCGCAGGCCGGTTGTGTGTATCATGCTGTGGACCTGGGGGAGGAGCCGTTGGGCACAATCTTTGGCACATCGTCCGCTTCTCTCCGCCAGCATCCTGCCTCTCTAGAAGGCTGTCCGTGTCTTAGTTTAGTGTACAGACCTGTAAACAGCGGGCCTCCTCTCAGCTCAGACTAGTTTCCATATCCTTTTTCTTTTTAATTGCTCATTTGTAAAGTTGTCCTAATCTTTCCTAGCTTTTAACTATTAGAAACTCTTGACTAGTTTTCCTTTGAGTTTGTGAGCTCTTCTCCTTGTAGCCCTGAAGGGTCACTGTATTCTGTATGAATGCATGGCATGAAACAACTAATTTAAGAGTCTTTTATAAATAAAGTTTGCATTAACTATAACTGTGTTCCAAGATGCTCCGTGTCAGGGAGTGTTGGGCAGCTGTCCATTGCCTGTTCTTGAGACCTGCTGGGTGCTCAGCCAGTTGGAGAAAGGATCATCACCGCTCCTTACAGAGCTCTGCGTTTTCTTGGCCCACAGGCTTGATGCTTTCTTTCACTCCTTTGGAATAAGAGGAACTCAACTCTCCTGCTTTCCACATGCAGCTCCTAGGGGGGCAAAGAAATCTTTCCTCCTTGCTTTGAGATTTTCGGTCACGACGCCCATCCCATCATCACCATGGTTCCAGGGAGCTCTTAGGTCTCCTGCCACCTTGCTGCCCGGGCGCGTGTGACCTTGTGCCCACGGACCAGCTGGGCCCCAGCGGTTGTCACAGCACAACTAGACTGGGGGTCACCCTACTAACGGAATACGGAGAGCACAGGGGCTTCCTGCCCGGTCAGCGGAGTCTCTGAATCTAGACTAACAGTTGCTTCACACTCGGTCTCAGTAAAGCCTAGAAATAGAGCCTCCCTGGTGGTCCACTGGCTAAGACTCCGCAGTTCCAAGGTGTCCAGGTTCTATCCCTGGTCAGGGAACTAGATCCCACATGCCTCAACTGAAAATACAACTAGCCACAACTAAGATCTGATAAGGTCAAATAAATCATGTTTAAAAAATAAAAAAGAAATAAACTGAGAATTCACCTCTGCAGTACGTTCCACAAAGCCCCCTTCCACAGTCAGAAAACATTTAAGTCAAAAGAACTTTTCTACACACCTCTTAAGTGGTGTTCAAGAAATGAAAGGGTGATGGGAAATGAATCCTCTACTGATTCTAGTCATGATTTTCAGATGGTCCAC
This sequence comes from Bos grunniens, assembly GCF_055505025.1. Classification (NCBI taxonomy): domain Eukaryota; kingdom Metazoa; phylum Chordata; class Mammalia; order Artiodactyla; family Bovidae; genus Bos; species Bos grunniens. The sequence goes on along the minus strand of NC_141179.1, from coordinate 77,245,009 downwards.
CTGCTGCCTGAAATAAAATTAAATTTGCCTCTCCCTTCTAATGGGAACATAGAAGTAAGCCTTTCACTGAAAGGAAGACAGAAGGAATGTATTTAGAAGAATGGCTGTGCTTGGATCTTGAATTAGCAAAGTGGCCATCAGTCTTGTGAGAAGGTACGCCCTTGTTGAAAAAGCAGATTTGGGGTATTACAACTAACAATGCCTTCCCCCTGCTCTGGGCTGCCAAGATCCTACATGCTCACTGAGTTTTCCAGTTTTTACCCTACTTTCTGGTCAACGAGAACCTAAGAATGAGGAACTCAGTCCTAATTCTTCCTTGATGTATTTTTTAAAAATGAGAATGGGAAAAAAGGAGAGGAAGGGGAGAGGTGGATAAAGACACCTACCTTAGGTCCCCTCCAGCCTTAAACCGTGAAATCTAAAGATCTTAGCTCCTAGGCCCAGAAGGTGACCGCCCATGCTCCACCCACCTCTGAGCCCGGGGTTGAGAATCCCGCGTCCTAGAGGTGGTCACCGAGAGATCAGCGTCTCACACCGGAGGCAACTCCCTGGCACACACATCGTAGGCTGCAGTGCCCGCTTCCCTGAGTCAAACATACACCCAACAGGAAGAGCAATACGCCGAGGTCAGCTAGAAACTAGAGCTACGTAGAAGGGCAACGATGTGTCAGAGCTACGAGCCGTCCCGTACACTGCCCTCCGAGCACGGCACACAGGCACGTGCTGTGAAGACACCTTCAAGGTTCCACGGCTCCTAAGACTGTCCAAACCCTGTAAGAATCCACTTCCACAACGTGTTCCCATTTTTTAGGAAAACAAATTACTCCAGTCTGATAACCACGGTGGGAGTGGAAATTCCAGGCAGCAACAACCCCAGCACCTGGCTTTTTCAGGGCCCAGAGAAGGAAGTGGCTGAGGAACTTTCACCACACCAGGCAGCAGGGAGAACAAGAGCAGTGGTGACTCGTGGAGAGCTGACCAGGTGCCAGACGCTCTGCTAAGTACACAATGCCAATGGTCTCCTTTAATCCTCAAAACCTTATTAATGTCATCATATAGATCTTATACATAGGGGAACCGAGGCTCCGGGAAGTCAAGCGACTTAACCGTGGTTATCCCCCCGCCCTTTTTTTTCCCCTCTGCGCTTAGTGGCGGCTTGCAGAATCCTAGTTTCCTGACCATGGATCAAACCTGGGCCCCAGCATTAGAAGCACAGAGTCCTAACCACAGGACCACCAGGGAATTCCCATGATTATCCTTTTTAAGGCTGACGCCAAAATATGGACTTCCCAGGTGGCTCAGATGGTAAAAAAATCTGCCTGCAATGCAGGGCACCTGGGTTTGATCCCTAGGTTGAGAAGATCCCCCGGAGAAGGGAATGGCTACCCACTACAGTATTCTTGCCTAGAGAATTCCATGGACAGAGGAGCCTGGTGGGCTACAGTCCATGGCGTCACAGAGTCCCACGCGACTGAGCGACTAACACTTTCAGGCAGTCTGATGCTAGGGCCCCTACTCCAATCTGCTATCCCACAACCCTTGAGAGTGAAGATGCTTAAAATACCGAGCCTTTGGGGGGCGTAGATCTGATAATTTAATAATCTGTGCTCAGTCACATCCAACTCTGCAGCCCCATGGAGTAGCCAGTTGCATTTCCCAGGCAAGAATATTGGAGAGGGGTGTCACTTCCTACTCCAGGGGATCTTCCCCACCCAGGGAGTGAACTGCCGTCCCCACCTCTTGCCTCTCCTGCGTTGATTGGCAGGGGGACTCTATCTGTAGCGCCACCTGGGACGTCCCTTAAAGACGTTAGATGGATGTAACTACTCCCCCCTCACAAGCCTGCCCTCCTCTTCTCTGGAGGCTTGTCGCAGGACAAGCTCTTCACAGTGCAGCACAGGCCTCAGTATCGCCTATATTTCAAGTCAGACGTAGGCCCTGCGTAGCCGTGTGGCCTTGAACAAGGTACTTCTCCAAGTCTCGGTTTACTACCTCGCGTGAGGATCGCATGAAATAATCCATGGACGCCCCAAGCCTGGAACATCTGAAATGCTAAGTTCAGGCTGCCATGTCCCCTCTCACCTGGCCCTGTTCTAGGGGTGGCAGGTCCCTCACGTGCCGCTTGTCCAGGGGTGGGGCTGGCGCTTCCTGAGCTGCCCCATGAACAGCACTGGGAGTCCCGAGGCTCGTTGATAGAGTCACTTTTATTGAGAAAGATAGTTTTAGGAACAAACCACAAAAATAATTCATTCACTGGATTGGCCTCTGTGATTTTGCAGTGAGGAGCCTGGAATGTGGGTGGCTCCCTAACTTCCTAACCGATCAATGACCTTCTGTATCCACTTCTTCAGGCGGAAGACGTGTGTGTAGAAGCCATATTTTCCATCCCTGTCACAGCCTTCACCCCATGAGACGATGCCCATTTGATACCAGCGGTTGTTATAGGGGCTCTGAGGAAGAAATATGGGGTTTCCAATAGAGTCAAGTCCAAGGTAGGGTCAATTGATTGTTCCTGAATCCTCGGGTCCCTCCCGTCCACCCAGAAGGATCTCCCCACCAGTTCCGGGCCTTCGGAGACGCTTACCTTCATGACGAAGGGTCCCCCGCTGTCGCCCTCACAAGCGTCCCCTCGTTTGCCTTCACCAGGCTTGTAACCTTGAGAGAGAACCGCAGTGCTCAGGGAGTGACCAGCTCACGCTCCAGCCAGAGTGCCCCCCGACTGCTAGCCCTCCCTGACTGCGCATTGCCTCCCCGCACACATCCAACCCAGGCAGGTTTTGTCAGCTCTGTCTGCAACATGCAGCCCCAGTCCAGCCACTCTCGCCACTTCCGCACCCGGGCCCATCACACACCACTTTCTCCCTGAACCGCTGCTTTCTCTGCCTCTCCTTTCGCTGCCTCCAATCCAGTCTCCACCCAACAGGCAGAGTGACTTACAAAACCCACCAGACTGACAGGCAGCTGAGAAGAATGGCAGCTGCCTTTATCCAAACATCCCCAACACCCTCCACAAACAACACAGAGGAACTTAAAGAACAATAGACGCTACACCATTGACATACGTGTAACCCAGAGAACACCCAGACTTCAAGCCGCTTTTATGTATCTAAAGGCTAACGTGTTAGTCGCTCCGCTGTGTCCAGCTCTCTGCAAACGCACGGACTGACGCCCACCAGGCTCCTCTGTCCGTGGAATTCTCCAGGCAAGAATACAGGAGTGGGCTGCCATTCCCTTCTCCAGGGGACCTCCCCAACCCAGGGATCGAACCCACGTCTCCCGCTTTGCAGGCAGGTTTGCAGGTTCTTTACCATCTGAGCCACCAGAGAAGCCCATTAGTTAGATACATCAATTAATGTACATTTACTAATGTATCTAACTATACATTTAATATCAAAACTTATGTGGAGATGAGGAGGGAAAAATACTAGATCAAAGAAATAGACGCATATGAGTTAGGAATCTTGTAAATAACCCCAGATCTGCAAAATGAATAGATGAAAACCAAGTAGATCTATACAAAGACACAACAAGACAACAATGAATATGAACAAAAATAGCTCAGCTAACAAAAATTCCGCAAACACAAACATGAAACAGAAGAAAACTGTGACTGAATTAAGTGTCACGTGGGGAATTCCCTGATTGCCTAGAGGCTAGGATTCCAGGCCTTCATTGCCGTGACCCCGGTTCAATCCCCGGTCAGGGAACTGAGGTCCTGCAAGCTGCACGATACGGCCAAAAACGAGACAAGATATCCTCAAGCAAAATTTTGGTATGTGAAAAAGAATGAATCAGAAATTCAAAAATTAAATGGATAAAACAACAGTAAGTAGTTAAAAGCAGAATGTGGTTGAAATGGAACTCAGACTAAGGAAAGAAAGGAAGCAACGGGACAGAATTAATATGTACAATATAGTCCAAGAAAACTTCATAGAAATAAAAGATCAGATGTGCATATTGAAAGGACCCACTGGGAGCCTGGCAAAGCTGATCTAAAACACTCAACTCTAAGACCTAGTCTAAAAAATTGAGACTTCAAAGATGAAGAAAATACCTTCAAGGCCTCCAAGCAAAAAAACCAACTCCCTTGCAAGAGCAAAAGAATTACACTTGGCATCAGACTTTGAAAACAACATCCAAAGTAAGTAAAAATAAATTCAAGGGAGGAAAACTTAAACCATGGATTTCAAATCCAATGCTGCTGAACTTGAGGTATCAAAGCTACAGAAAACCAGTTAGTTACATACAAGAACTCAGGAAATTCTTTACCCATAACCCTCTTGAAAAATCTACTAGTGAAAAGCTTCATCCAACCAGGAGATGGATGCTTCAACAAAAGGGCTGATTAACTGCCAACAAGTAGAAAAAATACAATGAAAAGTATGAGAGGAGAAAAGAAAGAAGAAAGCACACTCCCTCTTATTGACTCCCTCCTATTGACTACACAACAATTCAGCGTCAGTTTCAGTTCAGTCGCTCAGGCGTGTCCAGCTCTTTGCAACCCCAGGGACCGCAGCACACCAGGCTTCCCTGTCCACCACCAACTCCCAGAGCTTGCTCAAACTCAAGTCCACTGAGTCGAAGATGTCATCCAACCATCTCATCCTCTGTCGTCACCTTCTCCTCCCACCTTCAATCCTTCCCAGCATCAGGGTCTTTTCCAGTGAGTCAGTTCTTCACATCAGGTGGCCAAAGTATTGGAGTTTCAGCTTCGGCATCAATCCTTCCAACGAACACTCAGGACTGATTTCCTTTAGGATGGACTGGTTGGATCTCCTTGCAGTCCCAGGGACTCACAAGAGTCTTCTCCAACACCACAGTTCAAAAGCATCAATTCTTCAGTGCTCAGCTTTCTTTATAGTCCAACTCTCACATCCATACATGACTACTGGAAAAGCCATAGCTTTGACTAGACAGACCTTTGTTGACAAAGTAATGTCTCTGCTTTTGACTATGCTGTCTAGGTTGGTCATAACTTTGCTTCCAAGGAGTAAGCGTCTTTTAATTTCATGGCTGCAGTCACCATCGGCAGTGATTTTTGGAGCCCAGAAAAAGTCAGCCACTGTCTCCACTGTTCCCATCCACACAACAATTAAAAGACTAGAAGAAACTAAGGGCGTTTCAAAAAGGGGAAAAGACCAAAGATAATGACCAGAGCAAAAGTGCAACCCTTCCTAGTTATATGGAATGGTTTGAAACAGCTCACAACATCAACAACACATTTGGATCAGGAACTGCCGATGGGCGTACAGTGCAGTGGTGGTTCAAGAAGTTTTGCAGAGGAGACGAGAGTCTTGAAGATGAGGAGCATAGTGGCCAGCCATTGGAAGCTGACAAAACAATTGAGAGGATCATCAGAGCTGATCCTCTTACAGCTACACGAGAAGAGGCTGACAAACTCAGCATCAGCCATTCAACAGTCGTTGGGCATTTGAAGCAAATTGGAGAGGTGGAAAAGCTCAGTAAGTAGGTGTCTCATGAGCTGACCACAAATCAAAAACATCGTCTTCTCTTACTCCACACAAAAACAGCTAATCATTTCTCGACTGGATTGTGATGTGCTCAATGAGTGGATTTTATGTGACAACCAGCGATGACCAGCTCAGTTGCTGAACCAAGAAGAGGCTCCAAAGCACTTCCCAAAGCCAACTTGCACCAAAAAAGGTCACGGTCACTGTGTGCTGGTCTGCTGCCCGTCTGATCCACTACAGCTTTCTGAATCCCAGAGAAACTGTTACATCCGAGACGTATGCTCAGCAAATTGACGAGATGCACCAAAACTGCACACCTGCGCTGGCATCGCTCAGCAGAAAGGGCCCGATTCTTGGTGACAACACTCAACCGCACACTGTACAACCCAGCTTCAAAAGCTGAGCGAACTGGGCTCAAGTTTTGCCTCATCCATCACATTCATCTGACCTCTCGCCAACCAACGACCATGCCTTCAAGCATCTCAACGACTCTTTGCAGGGAATAATGCTGCCACAACCAGGAGGAGGCAGAAAACGCTTTCTGAGAGTTCACTGAATCCCGAAGCACGGATTCTTATGCTACAGGAATAAGCAAACTTATTTCTCACTGACAAAAACATGTTGATAGTAATGGTTCCAATTTTGATTAATAAAGATGTGTTTGAGCCTAGCTATAATGATTTAATGGAGAAGGAAATGGCAACCCACTCCAGTGTTATTGCCTGGAGAATCCCAGGGACGGAGGAGCCTGGTGGGCTGCCGTCTATGGGGTCGCACAGAGTCGGACGCAACTGAAGTGACTTAGCATAATGATTTAAAATTCGTGATCCAAAACCACACACACACAAAAAAAAGGCAACTACATTTGCACCAACCTATTAATACTTCCTACACTGATCCTACAAAGTCATCCATGAGGGGTAGAACAACTTCTAAACTCCTGTTCATGTCGACATTTTGACTTCTTTCCATGAATCACAAATGTTCTTAATGGCATCTAGAATGGTGAGTCCTTTCCATAAGCTTTTCAATTTACTTTGCCCAGATCCATCAGAGGAATGACCATCTCTGGCAGCTATAGCCTTATGAAATGCATTTCTTAAAATCCTAAGACTTGAAAGCCAAAACCACTTCTTGACCCATGGGCTGCAGACTGGATATTATGTTAGCAGGCATGGAAACATTAATCTTGTGGGGTGTCTTCATCAGAGCTCTTGGGTAACCAGGTGCATTGTCAAGGAGAAGGAATATTTTGAAAGGAATCTTTTTCTGAGCATCAGTCTCAACAATGGACTTAAAACACTCAGTAATCTATATTGTAAGCAGATGCGCTGTCATCAGGCTTTGCTGTCCCATTTAGGGAACACAGGAAGAGAAGATGTAACATCATTCTGAAGGGCTGGTGGCTCAAGTGGTAAGAATCTGCCTCCAATGCAGAAGACCTGGGTTTGATCCCTGAGACAGGAAGATTCTCTGAAGAAAGAAATGGCAACCCATTCTAGTACTCCTGCCTAGAAAAATCCATGGACAGAGGAGCCTGGCTGGCTACAGTCCGTGGGGTCACAAAGAGTTGGACATGACTGAGCGACTAACTCTTTAAGGGCCCTAGGATTTTCTTAAGGGTAAAGGAACATTGGCTTCAACTTTAAGTCACCAGCTGTATCAGCCCCTAACAAGAGAGCCAGTCTATCCTTTAAAGCTTTGAAGCCAGGCACTGACTTCTCCTCTTAACTATGAGAGTCCTAGAGGGCATCTTCTTCCAGGATGAGGCGCTTTCGTCTGCACTGGAAATCATCGGTTTAGTACAGTCATTGTCATGAATTATCTTAGCTGAATCCTCTGAATAACTTGCTGCTTCACCTTGCACTTGGATGTTATGAAGATAGCTTCTTTCCCTAAACCTCATGAATCAATCTCTGCTAGCTTCTAAGTTTTGGCTTAAGGGAATGTTGTGGCTAATTCTATCCAGACCATTAACACTTTCTTCATGTCACTAATCAGGCTGTTTTGCTTTCTTATCATTTATATGTTCACTATAGTAGCACTTTTTTTTTGGTGGGGGGGTGGGTCACACTGCATAGCATGCAGCATCTCAGTCCCCTGACCAGGGATTGAGCCTGTGCCCCTGCAGTGGAAGCGTGGAATCTTAACCACTGAACCGCCAGGGAAGTCTCTAGAAGAGCACCTTTACTTTCCCTTTAGAAGTTTTCCTTTGCACTTACAGCTTGGCTAACTGTTTGACACAAGAGGCCTAGGTTTACATGCCTTGCTCCTTAAGCTTAATCATTTCTAGCTTTTGATTTAAGATGAGACAGATGCAGCTCTTCCTTTCACTTGAACCCTTAGAGGCTATGGTAGCCTTATTAACTGGCCTAATTGCTATAGTGTTGTGTCTCAGAGAATAGAGGCCAGAGGAAAGAGGGGCAGTCAGAACAGAGTTTGCTATCTATATGGGTGTAGCTCCTGATGCCCCAAAACAATTACAATAGTAACATCTGATCACAGATCACCATAACAAATATAATAATGATGAAATAATTACACATTGTAAGAATTACTAAAATGTCCAGAGGGATGGTATGGGGAGGGAGGAGGGAGGAGGGTTCAGGATGGGGAACACATGTATACCTGTGGCGGATTCATTTTGATTTATGGCAAAACCAATACAATATTGTAAAGTTAAAAAATAAAATAAAATTTTTTAAAAAAATTACTAAAACGTGACACAGAAACATGAAGTGAGCAAATGTTGGTAAAATGGCTCCCGTAGACTTGACTCAAACCTTCAATTTGTACAACAAACAAAAAAAACCCACAATATCTGGGAAGGGCAATAATGCAAAGCAAAAACCTAAGCACCCATCTACAAATGAACAGATGAAGAAGATATAGCATATACATACACACACACACACACAATATTACTCAGCCTTTAAAAAAGAATGAAATTCTGCCATTTGCCATAACATGGCTGGACCTAGAGGGCAGCGTGCTTAGTGAAATAAGAAAGACTGACAGGGACAAATACCGTGTTATCACTTATCTGTGGAATCCAAAAAATAAAACAGATGAATATAATGAAACAGAAACAGACCCACTGACAGAGAACAAACTAGGAATTGCCAGCAGGGAGAGGGAGGTGCGGAGGGGCAAGACGGGGCTGGGGGTTAAGAGAGAGAAACTACCACATCCCATCTAAATAACCAAGATACACTGGCCAGCGCAGGGAAATACAGCCATCATTTTGTAATAGCTTTAAATGGAGTATAAGCTATCGACACACTGAATCACTGTGTTGTACACCTGACACTAATATTGTGTATCAACTATGTTCAAATAAAATGTGTAATACACAAGCAAATAAAGCGAAGCCAGGCCTTGAACACAGGCCTGCGCTGTTAACAGGTCTCATCCTCCCACCGCAGCCCCGCCCGCCCAGGGCACTTGCCGGCACAGAACATGTTGTCGGTGATGCGGATCCGGGTGGAGGCCTTGCACACCGGCCGCTCCACGAGAGGCAGGTTGACCACCTGGAGGACGCTGGGCTGCACCTCGGCCACGCTGGTGGTCCACGTCTCCCTCCGGTTGCCCCAGCCCGTCACCCGCCCTTTGAACCCAGCGTGGAGCAGCCTTTGGGGAAGGGAGAAGGACCCAGTGAGAACACACCCGCCCAGGAGCCTCCTGGCCCCAACACCACCCCGTAGAGACCCGAGCCTAAGACCCCCGTGGCAGGAAGGCCCGAGGCCTGGAAATGGGAAGGAGCTTCGGCAAGGCGACAGGATGTCAGAGTTGGGCCCAGAACCCAGCCCAGGCCCCCTCAGCCTCAAGCCGCCCCCTCCACCACCCCCCCGCTGCCCTCCTGGCTGCCCAACTTGGCTGCTGTCTGCTTGTCGGGCAGGCACACAGGGTGGATGTAGTCGGATAACTCGATGGGCCTCTTGAGCTTCAGCAGGGCGATGTCCCGGTCCAGATTCTCCTTCCAGTTGTACCTGGGGTGGATGTAGATCTTGTCCAGCATGGAGATCTTTTCAACCTTCCGCTCATACCTGTGCAGACCCCAGCAGAGAAAAAAGAGAAGCTGCAGGCCACCCAGGGAGGTCGGCAGATTCCTCAAGGAGGCAAACTGCCTGCCCTCAGGGGCTGGAAGTCGGGGTAAACAGCGGACCAGCTCCCGCCTTGGCAGGCCCCAGGCAGCTTCTTCTCAGCCTGAAGCTGCCCCGGGGCTTCAGGATCAAGCAGCCCAGGCAGTAGCGGGAGGGACACAGGCTGCAGGCCCTGACCCAAACGACCTCTACTCAGGGCTCACGCCTGGGCCGCGGCGTCCTGATGCCTGGGGGGCGCCAAGGGCAGGCCAGGACTCTGCTCTCTGCCAAGCCTTTTAGTTTCCCTGTCCCCAGGTCCAAGCTTTAGTCAGGACATGGCCAAATCGACTTTACAGTAGGGACTGCTGGGTTTTCTACCGTGAGAGACGTACACAGACATACCCCGGTGTCTCAGAGCCACGGGGCCCGCACAGTCCCGCCGCACACCTGGGGGCCCCTCCGCACCTGGTGCGGGAGTGCTTGCCGATGCGCACCAGCAGGTCATCCACGGTGAAGTTCTTGTCCCAAGGCGGGTACAGGAGACAGTGGGCAGCCGTGAGGACCCAGCGGTCACTGATGAGGCTGGCCCCACAGAGCAGCTCCTGGGGACTCTTACGAAAGAGCATCACCTGCCTGAGGCGGGAAGCCGGAAGCATTAGGTGGTGGCAGGGTTGGGCGGGGGGCTGCCCCATTCACCAGCCCTACAAGCAGAAAGGTCCATCTTAGTCAAAGCTATGGTTTTTCCAGTGGTCATGTATGGATGTGAGAATTGGACCATAAAGAAGGCAGAGCGCCGAAGAATTGATGCTTTTGAACTGTGGTGTTGGAGAAGACTCTTGAGAGTCCCCTGGACAGCAAGGAGATCCAACCTGTCAATCTAAAGGAAATAAATTCTGAATATTCATTAGAAGGACTGATGCCGACCCTGCAGTCCTTTGGCCACCTGATGCGAAGAGCTGACTCACTGGAAAAGACCCTGATGCTGGGAAAGATTGAGGGTGGGAGGAGAAGGGGACGACAGAGGATGAGATGGTTGGATGGTGTCACCGACTCAATGGACATGAGTTTGGGCAAACTCTGGGAGATAGTGAAGGACAGGGAAGCCTGGCGTGCTGCAGTCCATGGGATTGCAGAGAGTTGGACACGACTTAGTGACTGAACAACAAAAACAAGCGGAAAGTCCCAAGTTTAAGAACTAATTAGAGCTAACTGCTGGGCCCAGACCCCAGCTTGACCTGGCCACCCTTGGGGACAGGGCATCCATGTGACACGAAGAGGCAGCCACCTGGATTTTGCTTCCCCCGCATTGAGCTTTTTCCAGGCCACAGTTGGCACAGCCTAGCAGAGAATCAAAGAACTGGAATCGAGTCCTGCTATGTAACCCATTCACTAACAGCATCATTTAGACGAGTCCCTTAAGCGCTCTGAGCCTCAGCTTCACCATCTGATTTGGAGAAGTAACAAACCCAAATCTAAGTAGGTGACAGTGAGGATTCGATGCGATGCTGGTGTGGCTAGGTTACCAGTGGAGCCTAAGTCTGTGAGCGCGGAGAAGGCTCCAGGGCGCGTGGTGGGGGGCGGGGAGAGGGCACGGGGGAGGCGAGGAGCACGCACCAGGGCGAGAGGCCAACCTCCGCGTCCTGACCCTCCACGATGCGCCCCTCGATGTAGGACTCGAAAAGCTCCTTCTCCGTTTGGTCCTGCAGCTGCTTCTTCTCGAACAGGGGTCGCAGGCCACAGTCTAAGGGGCAAGCGGGACCGTGAGAGGTGGAGCGCCGCCGCGCCCCGCCCGCACGCCGTGACCCCCACACCTTACCGGCCTCCCCGGCGCCAAAGGTCTTCTCGTTGAAGAAGGGCTGGAAATGGTCCTCAGACGTGCGTCCCTCGATGGCCGCGTCCGGGTCCGGGTCCTCACCCAGCCTGTCTCCCAGGTCTCCATCCACCGGCTCCCCTGCAGGGACCCAGACACGGGCTGCGGCTGGGCCGGGCCATGCCACACCCGCTGCCTGGACTGCCCCCAGCCCGCACCCCGGGGAGGCCGTGTGGCGGCGGTTAAGAGCCCACCTTACTAGCGAACCGCAGCTCGCGGGCCTCACTGGCCTCAGCTGTGGGCAGGGGCTAGGCTCGCCCCTACCTGGCTCAGGAAGGCCCTGTGCCCACGTGGGAAGCCCGAGGCCAGGGAAGGCTCCTCTCCCGCTCTGACCGCCAGGCCCCGTCCTCTCTCGGCCCCGGCCCTGCCCTCTCACCGCAGTAGTTCAGGTCACAATACTCAAAGTCGCCAGGCTGGTCGGCCACGTAGCACCAGGCGCCCTCCTCGTCCCCGTCTGGGTTGCGGCAGAAGTTCTCCGCCAGGGGCACGGCCGGGTTGAAGTCCTGGTCCTTGCTCAGGGCCTTGGCCTGCTCGCTGCTCCAGGCAAGGCAGCGGGACCCGCGTGTGGTCACCGCCAGCCGCCCCCGGTACTCCCGGCCGCGGTCCGGGACGCATGTTTCCAGTAGAGGCGACTGACTGGTGGTGGAGCCTCCCGACCGGGGGATCACCTCCACTGTGACTCGGTCCTGGCCTGGTGGGTGAGGAGAGAGAGGGGGCAGAGAGCGTTGGACCACAGTGGAGCCAGACAGGATGGGAAGCTCTGCCCCCTGACCTTTGACCTGTACGATGTCAAGTCACTTAACCTCTCTGAGCCGCATTCGGCTTGCCTGTGAAAGGGATCTCTAATGAGGTTTTTTTTTGCAGGGTTGTTGAGATTTAAACAAAAGATATGGCGCAAGTGTCTGGGGCGTGACTAGCCAGGGATGGTACCCAGGTTTCACCTCCTGCGCTATCTGTACTCTACTGCTAGTGCCCGCCCAGAGTCTAAGGGATTCTGTGTTTTCACAAAGACCCAGTACGAAAGACAGCTGGATCGACTGAGGATGACAAAAGAGAGCAACCCATGTTTGCTAGATTGAGTTACTGGCACTAATTCTTTATCCCTGCCTGAATCCACACCCTCTGTCCTGTTATTTTATAAACAAAGCGTAGCCTCCACCTCTCAACCTTGGCCTTGATCACTTGACTTGCTCTGGCCAAAGGCATGTGGGCAGAACTGACTGCCAGTGTCTGTGCTTCTGTTCACTGATTGGTATTTCTGCCATCCCCACGGAAGAAGCTGCAGCCTTTCTGCCTCCCTCACCGTGGAAGAGCAGACCTAGACCCACCCACCCGAGGAGCTGAGCTCAGCTGGACCCACTGTTTGAAGCGGGGCCCCCCACCGAGCCCAGCCTACATCTGGACCCCACAGACGCATGAGCGAGTGTGGCTGCAAGGAGCAGAGCCACCCCAGCCGACCCCAGCAGACACTTAAAAAATACACGCTTACTGGTGTCTGCCCCCGAGCTTTTGTGGCTTGTTGGTCATTTTGTGGGCTCTGCGGCACTATTGTGACTATAGCTAGCTGCCACGAGATGGGAATTAATAATGAGAATCATGCAGGGCTGGACTGTACGAGGCTTGCTGTTGGCACTCAAAAAAGGGCATGTGGACTGAGATGGTTAGGAAGGGCTTCCTGGAGAGAAGAAGGCCCGGAGCAGGAAGGAAAGCATATTTAGAACGAGCCACGTCCTGGATTGTAATGAAGCAAAAGCTGTGGAGGGAGAGGAGGAGGCTGGAAGTGGACTCGCTCTGGCCTCCTGACGTCACTAACCGGAAAGTGTCTAACTAACCCGGGTCAGAGGGCGCTGGCATCTCGATTCCCGTCCTGGCTGTGGCCTTGGGCCACCGACCGCCCCCGCTCACCGCACACGGGGACGCTGCACTCTTCTCTCCGCAGAGTCGGGGATGTGGTGTAGCACCAGGGCCCAGTAATGCTGCCATCCGGGTTGCGGCAAAAATTCTCCCGCAGGTCAGCCCCCGGGTGGGTGGTAGAGTTGATTCTGGAATAGAAAGCATCTCAGCAAGAAGCCCGCCCCCGCCACCCGCAGTGTCTCCTCGCCCCCGGCGTCTCAGCAGACAGGCCTGCCCGTCACTCACTCTGGCTTATGTGGGTAGCGACTTCTCCACAGCTGGCACTCGATGCCTGACCGGGTGACGCTCACGTTCCCTCGGTAGTTCATCCCCACACCTTCAGCGCAGTTTCCTGCGGAGACCCCAGTCCAGGTGTCTGCCGCTGAGGACTTGTCCACCCGCCCTTCTCTCCTCGTAAAGCTCTGTTGGTCCCTCCCCTCCAAGCTACTTCTGCTCCATGACCCTTAACTTGCCTTTACTCAGCACTTCCTTTGTACCCAGCAGGCACCCAACATTGACTGAGCGCCCCCTGTGTGACAGCCATGTGCCAGGCGCTGTGCCCGGGACCAAGAACACAGCGATGAATAAGGCGGTCGGAGCCACGATAGGTCCCTGCCCTCACGGAGCTCATATCCAGCGGCTCCCCACCACGGACTGAAAGCGTGAACAAGGTCCTTAGAATCTGGCCCTGGTCTGCCTGTCCTGTTGTCTTCGTCCTCCAGCCTAAGGGCCTTTGCGTATGCTTTTGCACACGCCTTGGCCTTGGCCTTGGCCTGCTTTCCTGTTTATTCATCAGTGCATCCCACCCATACAAGTAAAACTACTCCTGGGGAGTGGTCCTTGATTCTGCCAGCTAACGAAACTCTCCCTCTTCTGGAATTCTCTGGGCACCTGGAACAGAACTTTTCCATCAATTAATTTGATGTTTTGTATTTTTGCTTTCCTATGAAACTATGAGCTTCCTCATTCTCTTAAAATTCCCAGCACTTGACCATAGAGCTTGACAGATTGCAGAGATTTGATGAGAGGTCTACTGAATAAACCCTTAACCCACGAAAGCGTGGCCAGTGGTTAAAGCTGTGCTGCGGGGCCTACTGCCATACTAATGGTGTATTCGGGACGCGATGGAGGAGGGATGATGTGCCCGGGAGGCCTGGCAGGGTGGTGCATTTGCACTAGTTCCTGAGGGGCGGCTCGGGGTGGGGTGGTTCCCCAGTGAGGGCTCTCCGGGGGAGATAATCGTGCTAACAGGGGCCAGGATCTGACATATCTTGGCCTGTTTAGAGAAATGCTTGCTTTCAGGAAGCGGGGGCTCTGGGTTCAGGGTTGGTGAGATGGGAGAGAAGGCTAGAAGGGAAGGTTAAGGTCAGAACCCACTAAGTTCACCAGGCTAAGAAGCCTGTGCTTTATTCTGGGGACAACAGGGGCGGTGTTGGAGAATGAATGTGACGTTATCGAAGCTCTGCCTTAGGGACACGGGGAAGACTGATTGGCATGGGCAGGGGCTTGGCTGAGAATGAGGCCTTAGCATTAACTCATGACGCGTTCATTCATTTCCTCCTCCACAATGAATCATCGCACGGATGATTGCCAGGCATACAGCCAGGGGCAAAGACGCATCCTTGACCTCAGGAACAGAAAGGCCACCGCCCCCCACCCCCGGGCCTCGACTCCTACCCCACCCCTACTTTGCACACGGGGGTCTCCCCACCCCCATGTCAGTTCCTCACCTTCCAGACATTCATTGAGCTTTTCTCGAGGATTTCTCGCTGACTCACAAGCTAGAAAAGACCCAGAGACACCACTGAGATTGAGGTGGGGACAGGACAAGTAAAGGGTAGGACAGCGCTCAGAAACAGAGGGGCGGGCAGACGATGGAAGGAAGGGAGGAACGAGGCAGGGGCGCAGGGATGGGCGGCTGGGCGGACCAGAAGCCTCTCTGGGGTGGAGCACTCTGCAGCTGGGGTCCCCAGGACTCCCCTCCCAGAGCAAAGTCTTCCGCGTGTTCACCTGTGTACTTGGCCCAGAACGCATCCTGAAAAACAAGGCTGAGTATGAGGCTGTGCCAGGATCCCTTTTGCTTTTTAGAGTCAACTTTGTCTTCTCCCTATATGCCCCCCTTTCCCTTACTCTGGTTACTCCCCGGGGACATGAGGGGAGCTGCCTGTACCCCTCCACCCTCCCAGGTCAGCCAAGACCGAAAGGGATTTCTGTCGGGGGGGTAAACTGGCGGAGGGGCCCAGGCGGAGCCCCGGGGAAGGGAAGGCTGCTCAGGGCTCCTGGGACACTGAGCCCCACGCCTGACGGGAGCCCCAGCACCCCAGGGCACAGAAGTCACAGCAGACCTAAAGCTGAGCCACGCGGCCAGCGCCAGCCGCTCCAGAGATCCCAACGCAGACAGACGGCTAAAGACTGAGGAGTCCCCTTCCCTCGAAGCCCTGGAGCCTTGCCGGACCCTGGGGCCTTGACAGAGCCAAGGCGCTGGGCCCTCCCAGAGAGACCGAGCTGTTCACCCCAGCGGCCCAGTGAAGCAGGGCCCACACGACGCGATCAACAGAAAGCTGCCGGGTTCCTCCATCCCCGCCTCTGTGCTCCTGCAGCTGGGACCCCTTGGAGGGAGCCAGGACCTGCCTCACCGGGGCCTCACCGTGGCACTGAGAGACTCCAGGGCCTCGAAGGCCTCCTCGCGGCTGCATGGCTCCTCCAGGCACTCTCGCTCCAGGTTGCCCTTCCGCACCTCCTCTAGGAAGCCCTTGTTGGCACGGCGGGCCCTCTGGAGCAGCGAGGATGCTTGCTGATGGGCCAGGAACACTGCAGGGGGGAGGAGGGTGGGACGATGGCCACCGTGGGGGCAGGAGGCAAGCTCTGCTAGCTTCCGAAACGGGGGAGGGGGACTCCGGGATGGCGGCAGGCCCCGGAAGGCTGCTAATGGCAGCCCACTAGCCCTCTCCTTTCATGGGTCACCCCCAGCCCACCTTCCATATTGCCTGAGAGCAGTAGTCACTGTCTGTCCGGCCCGGAGCGGCCGTGTCCTTCCCTGAGCTGGACATGGTGAGGATCTGGGGACCAGCCCTGTTTCTCTCGGTGGAGACCCCCAGCCCACAGACCCACACCGCAGTCCGCCAGCCTATCACAGCTTCCAGCGCCCCCCTTACCATGCTGGCTGTGCACGAGGCTGAACAGGGCAGCCAGGGCCAGGCAGCCAGGCAGCCGCGGGCCTCGGACGCGCGCCATGGTGTATCCGCTCCGGCACTCTGCGGGCTGGTCCTGACCCCACCGGGTTAATGTTGAACCAACGTGAAGAAATCAGCCGGGAAGCGGAGGTCAGCGGGTCAGGGCCATAGGAACACGTGGATGGAGAGCCCACCCCCGCCATCCTGGGAGGAAGCCCCAGAGCGGAGCCCAGAGGTGCTGCCACCATCCAGCCTCTCCCTCTCCGGGGTCAGTGGGGTCACAGGGTTCTCCTGCAGGCTCCTTCCTACCTAACACACGGTGATGGTTGCTTTGACCTCTGTGAGCCTGTCTCCTCCTCTGGGCGGTGGGGAGAGTGTCCTGCTGTAGAGACTGAAGGAGATTCTTAATTTAGAGGGGAGCTTAGTGAGCAGCAGCTGTGTGCAGGAAAGCCTGCGGGGAGGGCTGTGGAGTCCACCGTCCACATGTAAGGAAATGGAGGGCAGGGTGTGGCCAGATGGGAGCCGGGGGCAGGGCCAGCCACCCGGCCGCACACGGAGGGTCCCACGTCCCCGCCCTGCCTGGGAGCTGGGGAGGCGTGTTTGTGTGTAGCGGTTGCCAGGAGGAAGAGTCGGGCCCTGGGCCTCCCAGGCCTCTGGTCTATCTTCGTTCCCAGGTCACCCAGGACCGGTGGCCTGCAGGGGCAGCTCATACCCCCACACCCACTGACCTCCAGGGCAGGGCCCTCCCTCTCCCCCGGCCTGTCTGCCCTGGGGCCGGGCCTCCCCCATTCCCCGATTGCAGTATGAAAGGTAAATATTAGTCCTGGGTCTAATTAGGACAGAGGGCCAAAGAGCAGGAACACAGGGAGCACGGGTTTTTGCCTCGCCATCCTCTGGGCCTAGCCGTTTGGGGTCTGGACTGAGGTCATGTCCAGTGTGGGAAGATCACAGGGAGAGGCCCAGGGCAGAGCGGGGGATGGAGGGGTGGCAGGGAACTAGCGACCAGGGCTCCAAGGAGTCAGCTCAACTCCTGGGTGGCCCCGTTCCACTGTATATATATATTTACGTTATACACGCACTCATTCCTACTTTTCTATGTGTTTTAAAAACTGAGGTTTAGCTTGAATACAACAATGTTGAAACAACTCACAGCGTTTCACTCAAACTGTTATTATACACACACTCACGTGACCACCACCAACTCAAGAAGAGGACGTTTCCAGCCCCCAACAGACTCCTTTGAGTCATTCCTGAGATAATCACTACTCTAACCACCATCATTATTACCATAGATCAGTGTTCCTACTTTTGCACTTCATGTAAACCAAAACCACCAGCATATACCTGTTTGGCTTCTCTCACTCAGCACGTCTCTGAGGTTCACCTCCACTGCGTATATCAGCAATCTGCTCTTTTTAAAGCTGTGTAATATTTCATTGCATGAATATTGCAATTTCATTTACACATTCACCTGGTGGGCTTCTTGGGTGGTGCTAGTGGTAAAGAACCCACCTGACAATGCAGGACGCGTAAGAGACACGGGTTCGATCCTTGGGTTGGGAAAATCCGCTGGAGAAGGAAATGGCAACCCACTCCAGCATTCTTGCCTGGAGAATCTCAAGGACAGAGGGGCCAGAATTAGGCCTCCATGCGGGGCTATAACGAATGGTACTGCTGTGGATGTTCGTGGACAGGTCTCTGGTGTAGATGAGCACTGATTTGTGTTGCATACAGAAGATCCAGGATGGGTCCCAAGGCAGGCATTTGTTTTGATTGAGACACTTTGATAAATAGTCGTCCTGAGTGGTTGTACTGGTTTATACTCCCACCAGTCTGAAGACTTTCAGCGGCTCTTATCACACCAGCTCATCTCTCCACTTCACAGCGACCATTCTGAGGGATGTGTCGATGTCTCGTTGTGGTTTTAATTTGTATTCCCTGTTGACTAATGATGTTGAGCCTACTCCATTTTTTTTTTTCTTTCTTGTAGTGGAATGGTGAAAAGATCTCACCTCATTAATTTCTTTAAAATCTCCATACGAGTAGGGAAGGGGGTAGAGCTGAAGAGGGATGTAGTTTCATCCTTCCTGTTTTTTTTTTGAAGGGGGGCCCCGCCCCCTCACCGTGGCCATGCGGAACTTCCCAGACCAGGGATCAAACCTGTGTACCCTGCACCGCAAGCGCAGAGTCTTAACCCCTGCACTACCAGGAAAGTCCTCGTCCTTCCTGCTCGAAGGACGGCGCTCTTCCTTCTGCTGAGCAGCAGCCTGAGCCAGTGCTGAGTCAACCTGAGTGGGAGGAGAGGGTGTTGGCCAGGACACAACAGGCCCCCTTCCCCTGCAAGTTCCGGCCGAGCGTGGGCTACTGACTGCCCTGCCGGTTCCCTCACTGTCAGAAACCCCCATCTGACAGCCAGGTACCGCAGCATGCAGGAGAGTGCTGGCTTGGGAGGCTGGTCCTGGGGCTCACTACCTGTAAAACCAGAAAGGCAACAACATTCACTTCGCAAGGCTGTTGTTGAGAAGCTTAAGGTCACACTGGTCTCTCCACAGGCTCTTCTTTGGAGCTGCAGCCTTGTCAAGTCCATGGCACGCTCGTGCACAGACACGGCTGTGCGGGGGCAAGGCTTGGCCATGTCTTCCTGGAGCTGTTTTCAGACGATGTTCCCAAGGAGAAAACATGAGATTTGGTTATAAGGATTCCTGCTTTCCCAGGCTTGTTCCTGGATTTATGAACCAGGATGATGAATTTACAAGCCGCGATAATCCCCATGGCCATGTCTATGTAGAGGGGAGAACTTTTCTGACGAGAACTTCACTTTGAGCATGTCCAGACATCTGGTCCTTGGCAAACGCTGGACCCAACCCAAATGGTTCGGCTGGTTGTCAGCACAGTTAAGAACGATGGGTTGGATGGCCAGACTGGGTTCTTTGGTCAGGAGACAGACGGTGTGGATACTGTGGAGGCCATGAGCACTTGGAGCCAGGGATGGCAAGACCAGCAAGAAGACTCTCAGCCATTCTGATTTTTTTTTTGGTAGTATTTTCTGGGCCATGCCACCCAGCATGTGAGATCTTAGTTCCCCAACCAGGGCTTGAACCTCCGTCCCTTACATTGAAGCAGAGTCTTAACCCCTGGATCACCAGGGAATTCCCTTTATGATCAACTTGATTTTGTGTTTTATCTTATCTCCATGGTCCCTCTTGTCCCTGCAGAGACCACCTCCCAGTGCTCACATCCTGCTGTGTCTGTGCTCTCACTGTAATTCTTTGAATTCCAAATACCTCTTGTCTCCTTCCAGGCCTAGTTGGATTCAGTTTACTGTTGTGAAGTAAAAACTAAATTACTCCCCAAAGCGTGTTATGTTTGTAAAGTCTCACAAGGCCTGCCACACAATAAGCACTCAATAGACAGCATGGATTACGGGATATGATGCAACAAGGAATCCACAATGATGCCAATGAAGGGTTCTTCCTAAAGGAGTGAACCTGGACTGGATCAAACCTCCCGATTTAATTACTAGTTTAGAGGACGGACAGACAACAGAGGAGTGAGTAAGACACTGACCACGAGGAAGGAGGGACATCTGACAGGACAAATGACCCTGGTTTCTCTAACAAATTCATGATGTGGAAAGGAAAGGGGTGGGTGGCAAAGACCGTTCAGAAAAGAAGCATGAGAAAAGGCCTAACAGCAAACGCTCAAAGGGAACAGAACGACCATGACTGGTTCAGACCTTTGAACACGTCAACTGTAAAAGACTGATTTTGGACGAGTAAAATCTAAACATAGGTTAGATATGCAATGCTATGGAAGAGTTATTTTTAGTTTGCTGACATAGTGCTTTTAAATCCTTGTAAGTTACAGATTATATGTAGGAATTTACAATAAACAGATGAAACAAGCAGGGCAAAATGTTAATGATCATTAAATCTAGGTGGTAGGGATTGTTACATTATTCTTTTACATGTGTTGTGTCTGAAAACGTTCATGATGAAAGTGGACTTAATTCCTTAAGAAATGGAGGCAGGGATTATCAAATGGGTCCTAGTTGGACAGCCTCCCTGCTCTCTTGAGTGAACACAAGCTGCACCCACTCTTTATTTTGTGGAGAGGACCGGGGGAGAGCACCCCTCTGTGAATGTGGCTCTGGGGGGATCCGAGAATTCTGAGGGACAGGGTGGCACTTCCATGGGTGAAGGGCCCCCATGTATCAAGCACAGGCTCAAGCCTCAGGGCCCACCACAAGCCGCCCAGCCTCCAGGGACCTTTTCCCTGGAATTCTCTGGGGCCAGGAGGTACCTACAGTCAAGCTTGTCATTCCTGCTTTTACCACAAACACATACCTGCACCTTTCAAGCAGGTTGAATTTTCCTCTTGAGAACAAGGCCATAATGAAGGGTTGCATGTTGGCATCAAAAAAAAACCATGGGGGAAGCCAACATTATGCCGTAAAGTAGAGCTCTATAATCATTGAAAACAGCCAAATTGTGTTCCAGGACAATTACAGAATTGTAATTACAATAGAATTACAGAATTTCAGAGCCGGAAAGATCAGATATTACTAAATCCAGACATTTTGAAACCTAGGCCTCTGGGCATGTACCACATGGTAGCCTGTGTTTTTGCATATTAAAAAAAAACTCAAAAAATTATAAAAGTAATTTTTATGTTTTTCCCCAGGAATTCCCTGGCAGTTCAGTGAATAGGACTCAAGGTTTTATTGCCGAGGACCCCGGTTCAATCCCTCATTGGGGAGCTAAAATTCCGTAAGCTACGTGGTGGGGCCAAAAAATAAAAAAGGAATTTTCCCCCTTTTGGTTGAAATTATATCTTTTTAGTGGTTGCCTTGTCTTTTGTTCCTTAAGCTGATTAGCAGTTTTCTATTTTCTTGCAAAAAATATAAATCAATTTCTCTTACATTTTTTTAAAAAAAATATAAGACCCACAGAAGAAAAAGTGAGCCAAAAAAGGCTTCATGATGAAGCTGACATTGGATCCACTGATCTGGTCGTTTCCCAGGTCATTGAAGAAAGGGAGCCTCAGAGTTGGGAAGCTAATGGTCAAGGTCTTACAGAGAGGTGGTGATCCAGCGAGGACCAGGCTCTGCCTCCCGCCTCCTGGGCGATCGGTCTTCTCATATGACCCCGTCCTGACAGTTTGGCAGGGTACAGCCTAACTGCACTACACACTTATCCGAAGGGGATTCTAAGACCCTCAGCGGATGCCCAAGACCATGGATAGTACTGAAGCCTGTCCATACTGCTTTTTCCTATACTAACAGGAGGGTCGTCTACACTGGACGAAGGGTGGGAGGGCAAGAGACTTCACTGTGCTACCTAGAATGAGTTCACAGCTTAAAATTTGCAAATTATTTCCAGAATTTTCCATTTAATGCTGTTGGATGGGAGTTGACTGTAGGTAACTGAAACCATAGAAAGTGAAACCAAGGTGGGGGAGGAGGGGATGACTGTATACCCACAGGACGAGTACCTGAACACAGAAGTACTGAGTGCTGCTGACCTAAACAAGCACTACCTACAGGCAACGTGGACCTCAACCTTGTCCTCAAGGTAAGGGGGCTGGGCCCAACACTGTTCTTCTTTAAATTTGGTTAGCTGAAACACAAGATGTAGCTGCCTGACTAGGGATGGAATCCAGACTCCCGCATTGGGAGTGCAGTCTTCACCGCTGGACCACCAGGGAAGTCCCTCCAACACTATTAATAACCAGCTGCAACTTACTAGGTGCTCAGCATGTGCCAGGTATGCAGTACTGATGAGGTAGGTACTACGGCTGGTCCCATTTCCTGGATGAGCAAACAGAGGCACGGAGAAGTACCTTGCTTGAGTTTATGCTGCTAGTTCAGGGTGAAGCTGTGATCCACACCTGGACTTGTCTAGTCCACGAATCAAATTTTATTGTATTGTGAAGATTTTTCTGACAGTATTAAAGCTGCAAGTTAGGATAAAAGACCCCTTGTCTCCCGCCCTTTCTGATGTTTGCTCAGCAGCTGTACACACCGCGTGGTTCGATCTGTGAAAAAGCTTCCAGCAACATTTTCATTGCAACTTTGCTCTACAGCAAGCAGCAGCATTCACATTCGGTGCTAAGTACACCAAACAGCTCAAAGTGACTCCATCAGTGGATGGAGAAGAGAAGTAGGGAATAAAGGACTCCGAACACTGTAATCACACAGGAACTGTTTTGGTATGTGGGAGGGGATATTTTCTCAAACCATATTCCCATGATGTTTTCCCAAGAACTGTCACTGCATTTTATTTCCATTGGAGAAGCACTGAGGTGGGCTTCAGAAGGCCTGGGGCCGTCCTGGTTCTCTTCACTGGTCTCATGCCTCCGTGGGGGACTTCTCTCTTGGCCTCTGTTGTCTTATCTGAAATGGGAGGAAGTTGGATGATGCTCTTTGACACCCACTCCCACTTCAGCCGTCAGCGCTCTGAGGACAGGCTGCTAATCCAGGTGCCTCTGAATTTGGTGACATGATCTGACACTGCTCTGCATCTCCAGGGACAATCAGTGCAGAGAAAAGGCCCCCATCGGTGTGAGGATGTACCAAAGTGGGAGATAAACATCCCAGCTTCTGGCCTGAGGATGGTTGTGGGGATTGACGGGCCTTCCCAGCAATCCACAGTACCCCTGTTTCCCCGCAGTTCAATCTCAAGCGATAGTCATGTCCCAGGTTACCTAACACTGGCTAGACACAGCTGAGTGGTCACTTGAGTCGGAATGACCTGCCCAAAACTGCAGATGGAAAAGAATAAGACCTACCAGGCTAAGTCAGGGGGTTGGCCGACTCAAAACTATTATTAGAAGCTGTTTTTCAGGTTTTGGATGGTGTGGGCTTGCTTTCCGCAGATCGTCACCGTCTCTCCATGTCTTCCCTCTCCTTGGACAATCTCAGAATGACGCTCTGCCAAGAAGTTATTCAGGCTGGGTGGGTGGATGAATGAGTCAGTGGCTAAGCAGGAGACACACGGCTGCTTGTGGCACCATGATCGAGTGATGGGGAGCCGGAGGGCATGCCACGTTGCAATCCTGGCTCTGACTGGTCTCGGCTGGGACTACCCCGCTCTGAATCGGTTTCTTGTCTGTGAAATGGGGGGCACAACACCCAATTTGCAGGCCAGGAGGAGGGAACAAGAATGTGAGCTCCCTGTCTCTCTTGTCTCCTCCTTCTCAGAGCAGTCTCCAGTCTGGCTTCCAGCTGCCCTCACTCAGCTCGCTGGCAGCTTCTGCAAATTTCCACCTTCTCAACAGGCACAGCCATCGGCGCCCTCCTCTTCCTCCTTGCCAAGATGCTCTTCCATCAGTTTCCATGACTCATACGTGCCAGGTTCTCCGGTTTCATCAGAGGCTGCCTTAGTCCCTCCTGCGGGGCTTCCCCTCTCCCCACAGGTGGTGCCATTTCTGCTAACTGGCAATCTCCTTAACCCAGCCCAGCCCAGCCCACATCACAGCTGTCCTGCTCCCACCCCAGGGCCACCTGACTTCCTAAGTCAAAAAGTGGGAGCCAGAGCTTTCTCTCCCTCTCTGAATTCAGTCGCTTCTACCTTCCAGAGAACACGTCACCCCAAGCCCTGGCCACCACCTACAGTCGCTGCCCAGCCCGTCTCCTTCCCCACCCTGCCTGGGCCACGCTGGCCCTTGCTCTTGCTTGAACTCGCTGGGCCCTGGCGGCCCTGCTCCCTCCGCCTGGAGCCCGGCTCTGTCTGCAGACAGGCTCCCTCCTCTCCACGGTGTGGTCTGTCTACTTACTGGAGGCCTTCCCTGATCACCCTCATGGAGTCTCGCTCCCCATTCCAGCCCCTCCTTGCGTTACTCTTTGCTGCAAGGGCCGTGACCTGGTATGTATTTGTTTCCTGGCTCTTTACAGAAACAGTTGTTACTGCTACCCCAGACGCCCGGCACACAGGAAGCGCCGTTTGCTCGGTCAGTGACCACTCCCACTGCTGCCAACTTTCCCCGCCACCTCACTGACTTCCCACACCTGCCTCTCACCCACTCATCCTCTCCAGGGGTTTCTTTAAATACCAATCTCCCATCCCCCTGCTCACCACCCTTCAAAGAGCCCCTCAACGTCCTGAGAATAAACTCCAAACTCCCGAAGCAAGGCCCATGTGAGCTGGCCCTGCCTCCTCGCCCCTCGTTCCGTTCCAGCCACGCTGGTCTCAGGGGCTCACGCCCCAGACCCTCACCAGGGTATTTTCACAACCAGTTCCCCACATGCCCACCTTCCCCCGCACCGACTCATCCACCACATGGCAGCTGAAATGCAGGGCAGCAGAGCGTGGAGGGCAAGAGCCTGACTCCCGCGCCAGACTCCATGGGTTTGAATCTCAGCTCTGTCACTCTGGGCAGGACGCTGAAAGCTCTTCATCCCGCTTTACCTCACCGGACTGCTGTGAGGGTTATATAAGTAAACTCACAGAACGGACTGGCCCACAAAGAAGGGTGTTTATTATCATCTCCCGTGGGCGCCCTCCCTGATGCCAAGCTGACCCACCCCATTCAACAGGTCCACAGCACTGGGAAGCACTGCTCCCTGAGCCCCTCCAGTGCTCTTCGCTCCTGCAGACCCGTGCTCTGCAAAGCGCGCCGCCTGTGCCTCATTCACAGCCGCGTCCCCAGCAACTCGGGCAGGCCAGGCCCACTGTGTTGATTCAAAACACATGTTCGTTCTTTGCTCTTTCCCTCCACAGAGTTGCCTTTGGCCAGACGCACAGAAGGTGCAGACCTGGCCCCAGACACCTGGTGAGCTCAGCACAGAACAAAAGCCACCCTCACAGCCCTTAGGTAGGGACAAAAGCTGCCAAAATAACCTTCAGTCTGACCCAGAGACTTGTGAGCAGTGAGCCAAGTCTCTCTGGCCTTTTAACCCTCAGAGTCATCCTGTTTAGGACCAAAGAGAAGTACACAGACGTCCCTCGGGGAGCTGGGTGGGAGAGACAGAACCTGGTACTACGTGCCCAGGCAGGACCACCTCCGCAATGATCAAACAGGCACCTCGAGGAGTTCCCAGGGAGGCGGGCAGAACAAGCCCCCTGTGGGCTGACAGGAAAACTTCACAGAAGATCCGTAAGTGGTTCACCTTATTGAGGGTCTTGGGGAACAATGTGGTTGTCTGGAAACAGGAAGGGAAGTCCCTGACCTGCTTGTCACAGACTGGCCTCTATCGGGAGCCCAGAGAGGAAGCACACCCACGCTCAGACACCCGAGCCTCTCTCAGAGCTCTGTGGGGTAAGGCGAGGCTGTCAGCTGCCCGTCTCCACCTCCACCACCTCCGCCCAGGTGCTGAAGCCCAGGTCCTTGTGGATGAGCACCAGGCCGGGGGCAGGGCCCGGCTCCTCAGGCGCCACAAAGCACTTCTCCTGGCTCTGGGAAATGGTGACCTCGAAGATGTCCCGGGCCGGGGTGCCGTCCCCTTCGCTGCCTGCATCCTGCAGGAGCACCACGGTGGGCTCGGATGTGGCGGGCGGCTCGCAGGGCAGGCTGGCGGGGGCCCCGGGCTGGTGGCTGAGCTGGTGCCGCCTGAGGCTCTGTAGGAGCGCGTAGCCCATGCCGCAGGTGGGGCAGCGGTGCGGCTTGTCGGCCAGGTGGGATTTGAGGTGGCGCCGCAGCTTGGTGGCCAGCGTGTACGCCCGGCCACACTGCGGGCAGGGGAAGGGCCTCTCCCCCGAGTGCAGACGCTCGTGGGCGCGCAGTGTGTGCGGGTCCCGCAGCGCCTTCCCACACACGGGGCACAGGTGGGCCTCGCCCGTGTGGGAGATGAGGTGGCGCCGCAGCTCGGGCCGCTGTGGGAAGGCGTCGGCGCAGTGCGGGCAGCGGTACGGGCGCTCCCCCGTGTGCAGCCGCAGGTGCCCTCGCAGGCTGCCCCGCTGGCGGAAGGCACGGCCGCAGTGTGGGCACGGGAAGGGCTTCTCGCCCGTGTGCAGCCGCATGTGGTTCCGCAGCGAGCCCTGGCTGGCCAGAGGCCGCCCGCACACGGGGCAGGGGCACGGGGTGGGGGCCGCCGCCGCCTGGTGCGTCTTGCGGTGCAGCCGCAGGGAGGGCCGGCGGGCGAAGGCCTTGCCACACTGCTCGCAGGTGAAGGGCCGGGCGCCGGAGTGGACCACCTGGTGCTCTCTGAGGTCCCGCCGGGTGCCGTAGGCCTTGTCGCACTGCGGGCAGGGGAAGGGCCGCACGCCGCGGTGGCCCAGCGTGTGGGCTCTGAAGCTCTCCTCTGAGCTGTAGCTCTTGCCGCACTCAGTGCAAAGGAAGGGCTTGTGGCCCGTGTGCACGAACGCGTGCTTCTTCAGGTGGCAGAGCTGCAGGAAGGCCTTGCCGCACTCCCCACAGCGGTACCGTCGGCCCTGTTTTGGGGAACCTCCCGCCGGGCCAGGGGGGCTCCGCAGGCGTGCAGGGAAGCCAGGGCGCTGCGGCTCTCCAGTCGCCTGGGCCCCGGGCTCTGAGGTCTTCGCTCTGGGTGGGTGCTGACCGCTGGGGCTCCGCAACTTCTTGACCAGGTGAGCACACAGCTGGGGGGCCCTGTCAGAAGAGGAGGAACTGGCCTCACCCCTCGCAGGGCCCTGCTGGGGAGCGGAGCTGCTCTGAGGCTCAGGTGGCGTCTGGGTCTGGGGCGGGTCCTCCTCGTCCACGCTGTCATCTGCAGGCAGCGGGCCAAGTGGCTGGTTCTCCTTGGGAACCGGGGGCTGGGTCTGGGGCATAAGTCCAGGGCTCACCACATTCTCTGCCTGGATGCTGGGGGGTGAGTGGTGACCGGGATCTGCAAGGCAAGAGAAGGGCACTGGGCTTAGTAGAGACGGTAGCAGGTGGTCATGGTGGTCTCACCAGGAAGTTCTAAGAATACATCTTCTCCTCCTCCGCCCCTGAACCACGGAGGGAGCCATGACACTGACTCTTCCCTGGAGCATGAGCCACGCACTCTGTTTCTGGCCAGTCTCAGGGGCCTTCTGGGGAGACTCTCCCGAGAACCGCGGTGTTCTAGACATCTGAGTGATTCCTAGAGAAGGCCATCCCAGAGTGCCCTCGTGCTCCCTTTCAGTACAGGCAGGTGTTTCTGATGAGCTGAGACCACCACCTCCTCAATTTAGCTCCTCTGAAAATAAAGGAACCCACATCCCCAGCCCAGACAGAAAAAAAAAGTAAGAAAATTGGGAACTTTACACACAGCTTGCTGTCTTCATCCAGGTAACCCTACTATTCTGGGAAACTTAACTCAGAAAGATAAAACATGCAAACATCTATACAGCTGACCCTTGAACAACGCAGCTCTGAACTGCACGGCCCACTAATACGTGGATTTGTTTCAACAGAAATTTCAACCACAGCACTACGTAGTCACGGGTAGATGACTCTATAAATGCAGAATCACCGATACGGAACCTTGGATATGGAGGTCTAACTGTAAGTTGTATTCAGATTTTTGACTGCCCAGAGAGAGCCAATGTCTCTAACTCCTGTGCTGTTCAAGAGTCAACTATACTGTTCATTCCATGGAAAAGACTCATTATTCATCAAAAAGAGCAGCCAGTGAGTTTACATCCCCAAACTCCTTAAACCTCTCACCTGAAAATTCTAGTCTTGCTGCCTCCATGATCCTAAGCCCCTGTCATTATGTCATGATCCTTAACCCAAGCCTGATCATACCCCACCCCTATCCCATACTGGAAAATCCACCTTATACCACACTTTCAAATTTCAACAAATATCCATGCTTTGCCCTTTCCCCTCAGAAAAGCTACTGTTCTCCCCTGCCAGCTTACACCGTGAGCTCTGCTTTATCTTATCAACACAGGTAATTCGGTGAAAACGTGGGAAGCCAGCGTTTATCTGGCACATACCTGGGCAAGGTTCCGCTGCATCCTCCCCAGGGCAGGCCACTTCCTGTCGCACGGCAGACTCCACTTCTGTCACCGCTGCTGCGGACGACGCTTCCTCTAGCCTGGGCTGGGGGGGGCTCGGGCCCTCGGAGGGAAGCTGGGGCCACAGCCGCAGCTCAAAGCCCGGCGGCACGCGCCGGGACACCCGCAGGTGCAGCCTCTCGCCGATCCGCACCGGGGCCACGTTCCCCTCGCCCTCCAGCCTGCCCAGCTGCACAAAACTGCAAAGCAGAGCACGGGCTAGCCCAGGAGCTCCCTTTCCAGCGGCCCTCCCTGAAAGCCCCAGCTCCTGGACAGTCTGAGTCCTAGAGGACCCCGTGCCTCTGGGAACACTCACTGCAAAAGATCCCTGGGTGGGACTTACAGACCACTTCCGGCTCCACCCCCTGCCACTACACCAGGCCCCAGAGGAGCATCTCCACTACACACTCTCCTGGAACTTACCTAGTCCAGCCTGCACTCTGCTCACAAGCACACACGTCTCCCCATGAGCCTAGTGACACGTCCTGAAATAAACCAATAAAAGTCCTTCTCCCACGTGCTGGAGGGGCCAGGGTGAAACCAACAACAACAACAAACCCTGATGGAAGCTTTCCTGAGACAGATCTAAGATGAAGTCCCTGGGAGGTTAATGGTCGCTGGTCTGCTGCTCCAGGACTACGCTGTTTGAGTTTTCATTCAATAAAGGCCAAAACCAAAAAACTGTCCCTCACCTCCTCCCAAGGTGTGGCTGCTGCTGCTAAGTCGCTTCAGTCGTGTCAGACTCGGCAACCCCATAGACGGCAGCCCACGAGGCTCCCCTGTCCCTGGGATTCTCCAGGCAAGAACACTGGAGTGGGTTGCCCTTTCCTTCTCCAATGCGTGAAAGTGAAGTCACTCAGTCGTGTGGAGGATTACTAAACTGAACAGCACAAGCAGTAAGACTTACCTATGAGTTCAATGAGGCACGGCACAGAACTAGTTATATGACAAGGCTTTAACTCCATGGCTTTGTAATTCCAAAAACCTTTGCTCTTGACTTTTGGGACTACTGACACTCCTCTAATCCACCTTTTCTTTTCTTTTTTACATTTCGGCAGTGCCACAGTGGCACGTGGGACCTTGGTTCCCAGAGGATAAGGGATGAAACCCCTGCCCCCTGCGGTGGAAGCAGAGAGTCTTAACCACTGGATCGTCAGTCCCCTCTACTAACCTACCTTTTAAAAACTTTTTGCACCTCCTTAGTTACCACAAGAGAGGGGAAACAATCCCCGAGAGACCGGGCACAAACCACCTCCTATCTCTTGAAATACTCTGCACCTTCTAACAAACTGGAACGTTATCTGGAAACGTCTAATTTTCAACCACGATGAGGAGACGCCTATCCCTCAATACCTCCTTCCGCTTTGGTTCCACTCCATTTCCCTTCTGCTCGGAGACAGACCCCTCTTCCAGCGGCCCCCAGAGCAGTCCCGGCTGCAAGGGCTCGCCGACACACCAGACCCCCAAGCGCTGCTCCGCGGTGAGTGAGGGGCCAAGGGCCAAGCCCCGGGGGAGGCTCTTCAGAGCGAGGATGGCTCGGGTCGGTCCGGGCGGGACGTCTTTGAGTCCCGGTGCACAGCCTTCGCTGGGAGGGCTCCATCCCGACTCCGGGCCCAGGCGTGGATCGGGGGCTGCGGGGAGAGAGGAAGCGGCCCAAAAGGTGGTGGGGGTGCCGAAAGGTGGGGTGAGGAAGGAAACGCGAGGTCCAGCTAGGCTTTAGGAGTATGAGGGATCTCTACGGGTTCCAAGAGAGCCCTCCGCTTTGAGGGCTCTTAAGAAGGCCCCAGCGATTATTCGGAGGGCACCGGAGGGGGACGCCAGGCTCGGGATGAAACCGGTCAGGGAAGAAAGAGTTGACCAGAGAACGTCCGGGGTTGCCAGAGCAGAGCGGAGGGTCGGAAACACCCGCAGGTCACTCACCTAACTGCAGTCTCCCCCTCCCCGAGAGCAGCTCCTCTGTCGCCTCCATCCCGGGTCAGAAAGCCTCCTTCCGCCGGAAGTGAGCTTCGCCTTCTCAGCTTCCCCCTGAGGAACCGTCACGGACATCCAAATTCCCTTTCGGGAAAGAATCCAAAGAGTAAGACCTCACGGGTGCACAGGACCGGGAGTTTGGGAGTATTTGGTGAGGCCAATCTCTGTCCGAGAACAATACGAGCTTAGAATTCGGGAGGTCCCCCCGGGGATCTGAGTATCCGGTAAAGAGGAACTAATTGTTCTAGGCGCTTCCCCCGGTAGGGACCACTGGGACAGTGACACTGTTCCTCCTCCTGGCGGGCACGTACTCAGGCACGTACGGAAGGGGAGGAGCTTCCGCGAAGGCCTCGTTGGGACCCGGCGGCAGGTCGGAAGTGGGTTGGAGGTGTGGCGGAAGTGGCTGGGGAGTGAAGGGACTGGGAGGGGGCGGTTCCCCGTGAGACAGAAGAGCCGGATGTTTGCAGATCTTTGACAGGCGTGGCAGGGAGAGCGGTGCCCCTCCACGGTGAGCTGCGGGGTGCTGGGTCTCCCTGGGGGTGACGGGGGCAGGAAAGGGACCGGTCAGATCTTCTGAAGGAAGGGGGTTCGGATGGGGAGGATCGGAGCAGAACCGCGGAAGGGAGCGAGGATGGAGTGGGGCCTGGGAACCTGGCCTTCCCGCTGCGCGGGCTTTGCTTCACTCGGATCTGAAGTGAGAGGACTTTACTTCCTCGTTCCTGGCCGCCTCGCTGGCTGTCATCGAGCAAGCTCGTGGGAAGGGGAAGTCTCCCTGGTCCCAGCTGGGCAAGCACGAAGACCAAGAGGTTTTGGGGAAGAAGTATTCCACCTTTGCCATTTCTCGGCAAATTACATTTTCGTATTCGTGACATGGGATACTTAAACCCAAGCCAGGTTTGGTAAACCATGAGTTTCTGTGCAGATGTGATTGTAGTTGGAAGTTTTGCCGCTGTGTTGTGAGATTTGCATTTTCACAGTTCTGGAGTCCCACCTAGGAGGGCGATCCCAACGCCAGAGAATACGATTTCATGTTGTTTATTCCAGTTATCCACGGAGGAGATTAGGGAAGAAGCTTTACTTTGCCCTTTTTGTAGAACTTTGAGAATCGCTTGAATAACAGTCCCTTAGAGAAGTATTGAAGGAATTGACCTGCACAAAGGGACCACCTTAAGGTAGACATGGATTAGAATCTTGACTTTGCTGTATGACCCTAAGCAATTGCCTTATTATTATTTTTTTTTTTCTGGTGCTGCTGCTGCTGCTGCTAAGTCGCTTCAGTCGTGTCCGACTCCGTGCGACCCCATAGAGGTTTCTCAAACTGTAATGGGTTTTACATACCTCTCTTGTTTTACATAACCTCACTGGTGCTGTTGTGAAAAAATAATTTGTATCCAGCTCATGGATGGTTGGTTCCCTTTTCCTCTTAGGATACAAATTGACTTGTTCTGTTACTCAAAAAAATAACTGAGCATCTACTCTGTGCCAAATGTAATTTTGAGTAGGTCAGGCAGGCTTTCTTAAACAGGGCCTGTGAATCCCTTAAATTTCATGCAAGATTTCACGCATGTGCTGATTTTGCTGAGCGAAAAAGCCACTAATTTCTCCAGAATTTCAGAGAGCTCCAGGACTTCTGCCTAAAATGATTCTTGAAGATTTTTGTAAAGTTCAACATTTTACCAACTGAGAAGGGAAAATTTACTCTGAAAGTAAAGGCTTCGCAGGTCTCTCAGTGGTAAAGAATCCACCTGCAATGCAGGAGATATGGGTTCCATCCCCGGGTTGGGAAGATCCTCTGGAGAAGGAAATGGCAACCCATTCCAGTATTCTTGCCTGGAGAATCCCCATGGACAGAGGAGCCTGGTGGGGTCACAAAAGAGTCGGACATGACTGAGTGACTAAATAACAACAAAAAGAGTGTTTTGCAGAGTGGTGCAGGACTTGTAAGTGACAGGAGTCTTGGGCAGCCAGGATACTTCTTTTCCACTATTTTATGTTCCAGTTTCCCTGTACTAGCTTCCCTTCCCCTCCCACTGAATGGGAGCTGAGCTTCTGGGCTCACTTGGGCAAGAGCTGTTGGTTGGAAAGTGATGAGAGAGGCCGGACTGGCTGGGAGGGGGAAACAAGAATGATTAGTTGCGCTGGAAAAGGAGGTTATGGGGCAGGGGAGAGGTCAGTTTGGAAGAACTGGCAAAATGCGACAGTTACTGGAAGAGGTGGGGTTAAGCTCATCTCCCTTTGAGAAAGTGTCCCTTTCCCTCCCTCATACATACTTCAACTCCCAGCTGTTTCTTCTAATCCTGTTGTCCACTTTAGCATAAGTATTTTAGAACACTGGACAATTATATTTCTAGGAGGAACCTTCACTTCTGTAGATGAGGAAATTAGGCCTAGATAGGAAGAGGACTTGCTCAGCATTTTGTGACCCACACAGCTCTATGGCCCAGGTCTTGGTGTATCTCATCCCATGCCTTTTTCACAGCATCAAATACCCACCGTGAGCAGGAAGACTTCTCTGGAACAGCTGGGGGCAGGGCTGAAGGAACTCTTGGTGTCTGGGCAATAACCCAGCAGAAGGGATGGAGAGAAGGCTCAGGCCTGGAGAGGGTTCCTGTGAGCTGCATTCTGTCCCTGTTACCTGGCGAGAGGGGTCTCCCTGGGGGAGCCTTCACAGCCTCCTGGCTGAATGCTGGGGCAATGCTTATTCCTGAATTAGGTGTTGGAGGGTCGAAACGGAATGGGGAGCTGGGGTGAGGGGTACAGCGGCACTCAGTGGGAGAAATGCATTCCCAAACAAGAAAGGACATCTTTCTTGTGTTTGTGGAAAGGGACTTTTGCTCTGGTGATAAGCAGTGAATAAGGGTAGCAGGTAAGGCCAGAGGACAGGAAGAGGAAGAAAAAGAAGTTGTGGTGTGTGTTTTTTGGGTGGGGCAGGGGAGTTGTTTGGCAGCTCAGTTTTGGCTTCAGACCTTCAAAGAGCTTTTACCACTGAAGCAGTGTGGTTGCTCTGGTAACAGGGTAGTTGTTGCTAGTTTGTTGCTACATAAGGAAGTAGGGAGCTGCTGGTTTGCCATCCAGAATCTTTGCCAAGACGTGCACAGGAGGTTGTCACGTTGCTCAGAGGTGTCCAGGGTCTGGATCTGGGCCCACAGTTCTCGCCTCTTCTCCCCTACCCGCGTCTGGGTCTTGTCTGCACTCCTTATCTGCCCTGCTGAGTCTCTGACCATATATGTCATTTTTCGGGGCTCCAGGAATGCAGTGGACTTAGAGCAGCCTCTCCTGCGGGGTTGGCCGAATGGGTTGAATTAAAACTCCCCTCCCTCACACATCTGGTGAGCTGGTGAAGGCAGAAGGGGTGAACTTCTCGTCAGGGCCGAGGGCAGAAGGTGCTGCCTCCAGGCTGCATGCAGCCGCGTCCCTAAGGCCAGACCCCAGACCCGAGCAGACCCAACGTCGGAGCTGGCTCTTCTCCCTGCCCGCCTGTGGCAGCTGCTGTGCTAGTTTCCACCTCCCGGGTCTCTGCACTCTGGGTATCGTGGGCTTCCTCCTTCCCCACCTGTACCCTCCGATCCTTAAGGTGGTCTGAAACCAGCATCAGGAGGTCCCCACAGAGTAGAGTGGGCTTGGGAGCCTCCAGGAGCCTGCAGATTGTCCGCAGTGACTGGCAGGCAGATTGCATTTCCTGCTGCTCGATCCTGTTCTGGGGCAAACCCAGCTGGGCCCCGTGGCTCTGGCCTTTTTCCTTTGCCTCTGGCCACCTCCTGCTCCCAGGACCACAGCTGACCCGTTTCAGGCAGGGATCTGGAGCAACCCTGTGCTCCTTAGATTCTTGCGCAATCTTTTCCCCATAACTACTGGGGTCTGGGAGGCGTCCGTGCCCTGTGACCCTGGAGGAGAGAGGCACGGGCCTCGACCCTCCGCAGCTGGGATGGCAAGGCTGACCCAGCGGGGCAATGGGCAGTGCAGGGTGTGGCGCAGCCCTTCCACATCCAGCTGGAGGGGCCTGACGGTGGGCACTGAGCCGTGCCCTCTGTTGCCCCAGCTGCCTTTCCTGACAGCGTGCCAGAAAACCATGGAGCCAGAAAAGCCAGGCACTCCATGGCGCTCTTGGCACGGGGGAGAGATGTTGAGGAACAGGGACAGAACAGGGGAGCAAAGAGTGGGGGCCGGAGGGCTTGCCGTAGAAGACATGGGTGAAGAGAGTGTCTCACTGAGCAGCCAGCTCCCTTCTGTCTCTCAGGGTTCTCTGTGGGTTCTGCCGTGTGGAGCTGTGGGGTGCAGGCTTGGCCATGGACCCGCTCTCAGAGCTGCAGGACGACCTGACCTTGGATGACCCCAGCCAGGCTCTGAACCAGCTGAAGCTAGCTTCCATCGATGAGAAGAACTGGCCCTCAGACGAAATGCCCGACTTTCCCAAGTCAGGTGGGTGCAGCCCAATGTCAGCAGCCTTTGGGTGCCTTAGAAGGGGAGACTCCCCCGCACTTCCTGTGGAAGGAAGACCCTGGGAGGACGAGGTGGGGGCAAACAGATCAGCCCCCATCAGAGCAGGTCAAATCAGATGAGGGTGGGGCTGGGGCACAGGCCTTACCTGGGAAAGGGCCAGAGAGCACGAATCTCAGAGGGGGACGTTAGCGCAGCCCCCGGCTTGTCCCCTGACTTTGCCGTGTTCCTCAGATGACTCCAAGAGCAGCTCCCCAGAGCCTGTCACACACCTGAAGTGGGATGACCCTTACTACGACATCGCCCGGCACCAGATCGTGGAGGTGGCAGGTGAGTGCCCCTGCCCCCCAGCCCGCACTTAAGGAAGCCAGCCCCTTCTGCCTGAGGGCAAGGGGCTGCAGGGAGGGCCAGGCGTGACCCCTGACTGGGGAGCTCTTCCGGTTCCATGTACCATTTTTTTTTTTCTTTTCAAGTTCACTTTATTTTTGTTTTTTGTTTTTTAATCGGAGGACGATCGCTTTACAGTGTTGCGCTGGTTTCTGCCATACAGCCACAGAAATCGGCCATCAGTGCATGTGTATACACACACCCCCTCCCTCTCGGACCTCCCTCCACCCCCCAGCCCCACCTCGCCCCTCTCGGCCACGGCAGGGCACCGAGCCGAGCTCCCTGCACTTCGCATTCTTTCAACAAGCAGACTCAGTTGTGAGGGCCGCTGGGTCTGGTCACCCACAACCACCTCCCGACCTGTGACCTGGTCTCCATTGGCGGATGGCGTGTGGGAGGCATGCTGAAAGCCCTGGGTGTGATTCCCAGGTCTGCCTCTGAGCGCCTTTCCTCCTCACAAGGTTGCTGAGACGATGACGGCAATGAATGTATGTCAGGGCCTGGCCCACAGCCAGAACATAGTTGGCCCTGAACACGTGTTCATGCAGCTCCCTGCCCTTTGCCTCAGGTCAACTTTGCTACCCCAGGAATTCCGAGGAATCCCAGGGAGGTGTCAGTCCCTCTGGGGAAACCCCAACTCTAAGGAAGTCTGGAATGGCAGAGCCTCCTTGCGGGAATTAGGAGCCACGTGACTCCTGGGGCATCGGGTTCCCCACACATGTCCTACCTGCTAAGAACAGGTGTGGAGGCCCCCTCAAGTCTTGGCCTCAGTGAGTGCCCACCCTGCTGTTCATAACACGGGGCCCAGAAGACCCCTGCAGCAGGGAGGAAGCAGAGACGTTGATGACCTGGTTTCTGCCCTTAAGGTCCTCCTGCTGAAGGAGGAAATTGAAACTGTAGGATCCTTTGTCTTTCCTTCAGCTGTAAGCAGGGTGACAGCATGGCCCTGCTCTGAGGTCTTAGGGTGGACTAAGGGAGCCAGATGGCTTGTGGCCCCCGGAGCCCTGCACCTTGCTGGCCGAGGGGTACCTGGAGGCATCTGGCCACAGGGAAGGGGCAGGGAGCCCCATCTCTCCTGAATGCTGGGCTCGGGGAGGGGTGGGGAAGTTGAGAGGGTTGTCCCTAACGTTTCAAGGTGTTTCCTTGGCATCGATGTCCCTGACGCCTACCCTGGTCTGGTTTAGAGAACTTGGTGGTGGCCTCTCTCAGCCCTACTTAAGCAAGGCAGAGAGTTCTTTAGTGATCTGGTCCTGCCCTGAGCACAGGAGGGTCCCTTGAAGGTTTAGAATTTTCCCCGCTCCAGGAGATGGACCTGGTTGGGAGTGTCTGATGTGAAGGAGTCTGTCTCCTGACCTCCTCCTGGCGCATGTGCCCAACTCACCGGCACAGCAGGGTAGGCTGCCCCCAGCCCGCCACGGATGTGACCCTCGCGAGCCGAGCGGCAACTTGTTTCTGTCTCTCCAGGGTGTGATGAGCCTGAGGGGGCCCAGCCAGGTAGGTGTGTTGCTGGCTCTCCGTGCTTGGCCTTCTCTGGGCTGTGGATCAAGAAGGGCTCTTGGTGGAAGCCAGGTGGGGCCAGCTTAATTGCAGCCCCACTCCCAGGAGCTGGGAGCTGGTGGTGCCAGTGGGGGCCGGGTGGAGATCACAGAGGATTATAGGAGGTTTGACAGCGTGGGAGCTGTGCGGGGACACGTGCAGAGCCCCAAGGGCACGGTGCCCCAGAGGAGGGAGGAGGCCCTGTCCACGGCGGGTCTTGGGGCTGCTTGGGAGCCATGGCCTGGCCTGAGTGCTGGCTCGGGGCCCCTCTCAGGGGGCATCCCCCGTGCGTGTGCCTCTCTGAGTGCTGAGAGGCGTTCAGATCGGCACTGCCCGAGCAAAAGTTGTTTGATGAAGACTATGGCAACGTCCAGGGAGTCGTTTCCTGGCCTTGGAGCCCCTCCTGCAAGGGGCAGTGCGTTACGTCCCCAGCTCCTCTGCAATCCTCTGTTGTCCTTGCTGGCATGCTCCACAGTCAAAGCTGACTGGTCCACATGGGTTCTTTCCAGTGGCGTGCTGGTAAATGTTTAATAGTTGGTCCTCCAGAAAGGAAAAAAAAAACCCAAAAACTGTTACTGTACTATTTGTAGCATTTTCAGTTTCTACCTGCCAATAGCAGATTTCAAGCCACCAACAGTGATGGCAGCTGGCTTGCAGTATCGCCGGCAGTTTAACCTTTGTGCAAACGTGCCCCAGCTCCCACCTCCCACCTCCTCGGCTGCCTGCTCTCAGGTTGTGGGAGGGTGCTGGTCCGGCCCATCCAGAATGCCTGCTGGAGGAGGCGCGCTGTGGCTGACTAACCCCCAGGTTCCCCTGGGAAGTTCCTGATCGGTGTCTGGGGAA
This sequence comes from Bos grunniens, assembly GCF_055505025.1. Lineage (NCBI taxonomy): Eukaryota > Metazoa > Chordata > Mammalia > Artiodactyla > Bovidae > Bos > Bos grunniens. The sequence goes on along the minus strand of NC_141179.1, from coordinate 77,207,425 downwards.
GGCAGAGGTTTCATTCTCAGGCGGCTGGTCTTTTCCTGGCGCTGTTCCACAAGTGCCCGGCCCGCCCTCTGAGCCCTCTCCCTCAGTGCTCTGGGGACACAGCTTCTTCTTTCCCTTCAGTCTCCAGGGTAGAAGTCTGTTCTGAGATCAAGAGGGGACTCCCAGGCCTTTTTTATGCATGCGCCTTGGAGGAGCAGTTACCCTGCCTACTGGCAGATGCCCGAGCTACCCAGGACTTGGGCAGCTGGGGCTCCACTCCAAGGAGGAGAGGGCAGGCCCTGGGCCTGGGGCTTACCCACGTCTCGTTCCTTGCTGCTCTGAGATTCTTGCCACCCAGTCTCTCCCTGACCGCCCCCCTACCCCCGACTTTGTCCCTCATCCCCATCCTGACTTCACTTGCATTTGTAAAACATTTACTTTGGAACAAGCCCAGTAGTCAGCATTGAGGATTCATTGAGGAAAAATGTACACTCCTTCTTTCACGGATCATACAGTCCACTGAAGTGGTTCTTGAAGTGGTCAGGCGGCCTCCTTGGGGATATGAAAGGTATGGCCCTCTTTTGCAGAAAACACATGCATGGACTGGTAATATCTTTTCTCTAACATCATGGCGTTGGTGGGTGCCCATTGGTGGAACCCCGGTTGAGGATCCAGTGTCCCATTTACAAGGTGCTGGGGCAGCTGAGTGGTGGAACCACAGGCCTCTGGCCTCTCGCCTCAGCGGCTTGCTTAACCTGTTACCAGCTCTTTAAATCCCAGGGCCCTGTGAGCTCAGACCTCCCGCCCTGCCAGAGTCCTCAAGTCTGCCAGCCAGTGTGTGTGTGTCAGTCACTCAGCCGCGTCCAACTCTTTGCAACCCCATGGGCTGCCGCCCACCAGGCTCCACTGTCCGTGGAATTCTCCAGGCAAGAATACTGGAGTGGGTAGCCATTCCCTTCTCTAGGGGATCTTCCTGGTCCAGGGATCGAACCTGGGTCTGCTGCACTCACCAGCCAGTGAGGGTTACCTTACTGTTGGAAGGCAGTGATGACAGTCTTTCAGAATCCTCGATGTTCCTCCCAGCATTCCCCCTGCACCCTGGGTGTTTCCTCTATTCAGAGAAGAGTAGAGAGATGATGCGTTCCCCCTCCCCCCTCCCCCAGCCACAGGCTCGTAGTAGGAGGCCGAGGGGTTATTAAGCTCCCGACTGTACACAAGTCTAACCTTCGTCCTTGCCCCCTGCCAGCCTGCTCTTCCTTCTGTCGGAGTCAGTGGGAAGTGAATCAGAGCAGGCAGCAGAGCCACCCGCCGCTGGCCGCGAAGGAACCCAGCGCCTCAGGATCTGGGCCAGGCTGGGAAGGAGAACAGGTGACACCTGCTCCTTCAAAATAGACCTGCTGGATGGAGCGGCACCGTCTCCTCCTCAGGAACGCTTGCAGAAGGATCTCGGCTTGTGAAGTCTGGAGAAAGTCTGCCCTGCGCTTTGGGAAACTGCCTAGAGCAGTCTCATAACCCAGATAGCACTGTGAGCAAACTCAGAAATAGAACTGTGCCGGGCTGACCTGTGCCAGGCGACCGGCGCTTCCTGAATCCCCGTCACGTTGCTGGGCTCTGGACCAGCCCTGGACATTCAAAGACTGACACGGTGGCACCTGTCTGTGAGCTGCTCATCACCCCCAGAAGAGACAGACACGAAGACAGTTATACAGGAGAGTTAAATCGTCGTGACAAAGACGGGTGACAGTTCACGCGGGGAATTGCCCCTGGCCTGCCCCAGGGAAGGAGGAGAGACACAGGCTTCTGCTTGGGACAAGTCTTAAGGGTTCAGAGGAGATAGCGGAGAGGAGCAGAATTGCCTGGTGGAAGTCCTGTCTGTCTGGCATGAGAGGCAGATGCTGAAGCCGCCTGCTGTGCACTGGCCTGAAAGCGTGTGAAGTGTGAGCCTGCCACGGGGGGATATGGGGCCAAGCCTGGATAGTCCTGTGAGCCTTTCTGAGGGGCTTTTACATAGCTCAGGATGGGGTTCAGAGGAAAGGGGAGTCAAGGCAGGGGAGACAGGCGCAGGTAGATGTTTCTAATTCTCCACAGCTGGGAGTTGGGGCAGTTTAGAAAGAAGAATGGAACCAGTCTCTGGGCCTGATGGGAAACCTGACCCAGGAAATTCTGGGAGGGCCCTGGCTAGCACCTTTCAGGGCCAACAGAGGCTTGGCAGTGTTCTGAGTGGAGATGGGATTGTTGGAGGGGTTGATCCAGAGGCTGGACATGATAGTCGGACTCCTAGGAGCCTGGGAGGTGCGGGCTCAAGCCAGAGCACCAGCAGGGACTGAGGCCATGCCGCCCACATTCCAGAAGCCTGCCTCAGCCTTGAGCAGAAGGGCAGAGCGTTGGCAGAGCACTGAGTCCTGGGTTAAGTCACTGACCAGAAGGATCATGAAGACCATGGTTCATTAAACATGGAGAACACTCAGTAGTAAGGTGTCAAGGAATCCCTTAGTCCTCAGAGGTGAGAGGCAGACAGGCCATGTGGGCTGTGTAAATGGCTTTTTATTTGCCTCTGCAGGAGGGGCATTAGGTGAGTGTGGTCTGTGACTCTGGAGAGTGTGAGGCTAAAGATGAAGGGAAGGGCCCTGGGACATGGGGCATGGGGGCCAAGCCTTATCCCCACCCGGCTTTGTTTGGGGTCCCTGGTCCATACCCTGGAAGAGCGTCTCACCTTGGGAGGCTGTCTCATGTCTCAGAAGCTCCCTGGCTTCATGACAAGGCCAGATGGTCAGACCATGAAATAGTGACTCATTTTAGACAGACATCCCTCAGGGACACCATGAGCGCTTTTCCAAAGCATCATAAACTCCTTCGAACTCCACGTTCTTTAGAATATCCTTAAGGAGAAAGAAATGATTTGTAGAAATGTCCAGAGATCAATCAACTGTGGCCAATAGTTCTGATAGTAAAAATCAGAAAGTGCTGTTAGTAGTCAAGACAAAGACATAACTATTAAGTCATCAGACTGATTTCCTCGGTGGCTCCAGGCTTTCTGAGAAGGTGGCTCCAAGAAGTTTTTCACATACAGGCTGTTCAGAGCGGGTGCTTCTGGGATAAGCGTGGAATTATAAGATGATGTGTGGCAGTTGCTTTGGCGGCTGTGACTTGTTTTGTTTTCTTTAGTTATGGTGAAATTTACATAATGTAAAATTAACGGTTTTAAAGTGTTTAATTTGGTGGTGTTTAGTACATTCTCTGGAGAAGGCAATGGCACCCCACTCCAGTACTCTTGCCTAGAAAATCCCATGGACGGAGGAGCCTGGTGGGCTGCAGTCCATGGGGTCACTGAGGGTCGGACACGACTGAGCGACTTCACTTTCACTTTTCACTTTCATGCATTGGAGAAGGAAATGGCAGCCCATTCCAGTGTTCTGGCCTGGAGAATCCCAGGGACGGGGGAGCCTGGTGGCTGCCGTCTGTGGGGTCGCAGAGTCGGACACAACTGACGCGACTCAGCAGCAGCAGCACGTTCTCACTGTTGTACTACCACTGCCTCAGTCTAGTTCCATCGTTTCGTCCACAGTTTCACCCGTGCCACCCCCCATAACCATGAGCGTCAGGCCCTAGTCTCCCTTCCTCCCAGCACCTGTAACCACTGACTTGCTTTCCTTTGCTACAAATTGACCTACATAGCTCATATAAGTGGGACCAAACAGCATGTTTCCATTCAGGTTCTTTCACTTAGCACCCTGGTGTCAAGGTTCACTCACAATGTGGCATGCATGCTCCCTGCCTTTTTATTGCCAAGCAGCAGTCCACTGCACAGAGACACCACATCTTCTTTATCCACCCATCCTCTGATGGACATTTGGGTTGTTTTCCACCAGGCGTGACTCTTCAGAAAGTCATATTGTATTTTTTATACCCCGGGTCAGCAACCCTGAGAGCACCCTGTCCTTCTTTCTTCAGTGACGTGCCCTCGAGTGCAGGCAGCTGCACAGAGGTCTGTTTGCACGGCCCCCGAGCTAAACGGCACGGGTCTCCAGGCCTGGCCCCTTTCAGATCCTCGCCTGACTGCTCATGGCTGATTACACACTTACTGTCTTCTGTCTTTCTCCACACCTAGGAGATGACAAGTACGGGCGGAAGATCATTGTGTTCAGTGCCTGCCGAATGCCCCCGAGCCACCAGCTGGACCACAGCAAGCTCCTGGGGTGAGTGCCCATGGAGGGTGGGGGGGCAGTGGTGGGCCGCGTGCCTGGATCTGTCCTGCTGCGAGGCCATTTTTCTTCCTGCCCCTTCCTGCCCTGGGAGCACCGAGCCAGCCACCTCCCTCAAGGCCTCCCCTCTTCTGCCGAGCCGGTTGTCTCACTTTGTTTATCTGTCCTTGGCTGCGCCGGGTCTTGGCTGCTGCACAGGCTTTTCTCTGTGTCAAGCGCGGGGGGCTCCTCATTGCAGTGGCTTCTGTTGTGGCGGAGCACGGGTTCCAGGGTGCTCGGGCTTCAGCAGTTGCAGCACGTGGGCTCAGTACCTGCGGCTCCCGGCTCTAGAGCACAGGCTCAGTGGTTGCGGCACACGGGCTCAGTTGCTCCGTGGCATCTGGGATCTTCCCAGACCAGGTGTGCAACCTGCATTGGTAGGTGCATCCTTTACCACTGAGCCATCAGGGAAGCCCTGTTTTTTTATTTTAATAATTTTATTGAAGTTCGACTGTGCTGGGTCTTCGTTGCCGTGCGGGCTTTTCTCCAGTTGCAGTGAGCGAGGGCTTCTCTTCGCTGGGGCTTCTCTTACTGCAGACCACAGGCTCCAGGGCGCACAGGCGTCACGAGCTGCAGCTCCTCAGCGAGCCATTTGACATCTGTGGGGTGGGCTAGGAATCAGACCTGGTTTCTAGTCCTGGAAGCCATCTGCGTGACCTTGGCAAGTGTCTTCATCTTTTCCAGCTTCTTTTCACTTTTCTTAGGGGATGATACAGCCCTTGTTCCTAGGAGGAGTGAGATACTGCTTGGGAAAATACTTTGAAAAGTCAGATACTGTCCAAACATGAGGCCTGATTAAGATGATGATCAGTCTGAGGCGGTTACAGTTGTTCACCATTTACATGAATAATTACCATTAATTGTATTTTGTGCCACATCTGGTGAAATGACTTCTGTACGTATGTGGGTTCTGATAGCGAAATGGATGAAATAGCTCTGGTTGGTCTGGAAATCTCCAGGGGCAAGTTCGAAGGCTGATTGAAAGCAGAAGTTTGACAGGCTCTGTTCTGATAAGTGTGGGTCCTTGGGCCCCCACCAGGCCTGCGCTGGGCCCACAGCGCGTGTGTGCAGGACCCGTGGAGGCAAGGCCATAGCTGCCTTCCTCCTGAGGCTCCTCCTCCGTGTGTGCACAGATTCCCATCTTGTACTCCTTTCCCGACCACTTCAAAGCACTCCGCTCGGTTGAGAATATCTGCCCTGCCCTTACCAGCTCTTTGGGGGTCCTGAACGGTTGTGTATGTGGAGGGGCTGGTGTGGGGTCAGGGACAGTCTGGGGCTGCTGCAGCAGAAAGGCGTGGGGGCGGGGCGGGGGTGGCGGCATACAGTCTCTGCAGTCCTGTGAGCCAGGGCCGGGCCGCGTCTCTGCAGTCCTATATGACTGCTTTCCCTCTAGTCTCTGGAGCCCTCCTCCTGGGGCTCCTGAGCCGCGCAGGCAGGCAGAGCCTTGCCCGGGCCTGTCCTGCGGCCCAGCCAGGAACAGGCCAGGGACCCCTGCCTGAGGGGGGCTGACTCACATGCCCTCCTCTCTGATTTTATCTCAGCATCTGGCAAGGCATGGGACAGACTCCTGGCCGAATGATGGTCTGAGTGGGAGGAAGTCAGAGGAGGAAGGTGGGAAAGCACCCAATTTTCAGGAGCCAGCTTGGCGAGTAAGGCTGCCCCCTACTCGGGGGCTTTCGGAAGCCCTCTGTCTTACCCAGGAAGACACCCATCCTGTCTTACCACCTCCACCCAGCCTGGCAAGGAAACCTTTCATCTCGCATCAGTCCTGTCATCTTGTTTCCAGCCTGATTATCTCAGGCTTGGCTTTTCCCAGCTGTCCAGTCAGATCTGGGGGGTTGAAACAGAAAGTGCCTGAAGCTTGGATGCAGAAGACCAATGAAACTCCAGCCCTGCCATTAACTAGCTGTGTGCTTGGGTCAGGTCTCTCCTGAGCCCTATAAAAATAAGAATTGTGCTCACTTCACCAGGTTGGTGTGGGCCTTAGGTAAGAAAATATACATGAAATGCTATTGTATTCATCTGTATCACAGATTTCAAGAATTTAGAAAAATGTAGATAGCAATTAAGAAGAAGTACAGAGAGCAATAAAATGTCCCATAAACCCACCACCTAGAGAGAAAAACCACTGGTAATATTTCACGTCCTATTTTTTTTTTCTGTAACATATATTGGACTCTATAGTCAGTTTTATGTATTACATAATGTTTTTATCTTCTGAGCATTAGACATTCCTCAAGGACATCCTTTTAAAAAATTGTTATCGATATATATGTGTCCAGGAAAGCAAGCACATTATGTACACTACTTGATGAATTTTCAAAAATTAAATACACCCAAGTCATCCACACCCACAAACCTCTCTTTGCTCTTCCAGTCACTGCCCCAGTGTGACCACTGTTCTTACATCAGGCTTCACAGATTGGTTCTATCTGCAGAAACATCCTGTGGGGTATTGTATTTATAGATGTCCTGTGATTTATTTAACCAATTCCCTACTCTTGGACACTGAGTTTGCTGCTCATTTTCCCCCCATTATAAAACAGGCTATAATGAACAGACTTTTATTAAAACACTTCTGTCCATCTCTGAGTAGTTCCTTGGGATAAATTCCTGGACACATTTTTACCAGGTCAAACCGTATGAACATTTTATAGCTTCTGATAAACACCACTTCACTGCCCTCCCAAATGTCATAACATTTATCAAAGGATGAGTGTATTTTCACTACGACCTTTGCTATTTCACTTGTCTTTGTAAATAAATCAATCGTGCGGCACACAGGCTCTTAGTTCCCCCACCAGGGATTGAAGCCATGCCCCTTGCAGCGGACGCTCTGAGTCTTGACCACTGGGCCACCAGGGAAGTCCCTAACTTTTGCTGTTTTACAGTTGCGAGATGCCCTCTTTTTATGTGACAGCTTTTTTTGCCAAGTGCTCAGTGTGTATAAGGGGTAAATTATTGGGCAGTGATGATGATCAGAATTAAGATAATCAGTCCGGCATCAGGCACCTCACACGCCCACCAGTGCTGTCCCAGCCGGGCACCCGTGGACCAGCGTTCAGGTTATCCTCTCTGGGTTAGGTCAGATTGTGTCTGGGCACTTAGTCCCATCCTTGGCCACTTTTCCCGGCTCCTTTCCTCCTTCCCTGCGTCTCCTTGGAAGCCCTTAGCATTCCTGTGTGCCCAGCCTCCCCACATGGAGCAGCGTTCCTCCTGGGACCTGGGAGCTGTAGGCCAGGCAGGACAAGGGTTTTCCCCAGGGCTCCTCTCCCTCTCTGGAATTCATATTCATTCACTTCCTACTTCCCCACCTCAGATGAGCCCAGCAGCCACCTGTGTGTTTGTATTAGATGGTAGGTATTGTGCTGTGAGGATTGGGAACTTGAACTGTGGGTCCTTGGTCCACAAGCTGTCCAGAAAAAACACTGGAGCAGGAGAGAAGGTCCTCTGTCCACTCTGATCCCCTTTTACAGTGCTCCGCAGCCAGCCCTGCAGGTGTAAAAGGCAGACCTGTCCCATGGTCAACATGGCCAAACTTGGGAGTCAGTTCACCTCCAGGCTCTCCCACAAGCTTGACCTCTCTGAGCCTCACTGCTGTCACTTGTAAGAGGGGAATAGTGTCAGCCTCCATTATAATGAGGAAGGCGTGAGATAGTGTATGCCAAGTGCTCGGTAGACACTGAAAGCTTAATCCTGACAAATGGTGACCGCCATCATCATTGACTCACAGCAGTCCCGTGAGGGGAAAGACTGTTACCATTTTGACTGGAGGTATGTGAGGTGGCTCCAGTAGGAGTCCTGGTCTCCTGACTTCTGGTCAGTGCTCAGGAGAACTGTTGTTGCTACTGTTATTCCTCGCCCAGCCCGGCTGTTCCTCGTCCACCACAACATTGTGACCAGTGGTGCAGCCAGAATAGACCGGGCGGGCCGCGGGGGCAGCGGAGGGGGCAGCTTCTTGGGGCACGGGGTCTGTCTTACCCGGGCCTCCCCTACGGACACAGCAGGCCTGAGTGGGGCTGTCCCTTGCAGGTACCTCAAGCACACCCTGGACCAGTACGTGGAGAGTGACTACACACTGCTCTACCTACACCACGGCCTCACCAGCGACAACAAGCCCTCCTTCAGCTGGCTCCGGGATGCCTACCGGGAGTTTGACCGCAAGTGGGTGGGGGCCTCGGGGGAAGCTCCAGGGCCCGGGGTCCAGCACCTCTGCCCTATGCTGGGCTGCCCTCTGCTTGGGCAGGAGTGTGTATTCCATGCCCCGGGGGAGGCAGGTGCCCCCCGACCTGGGTAGACGGAACACTAAGACTCCCAACTTGGAACGGCCTGGGCTTGAATCCCAGTTTCTCTGCTGACTCCCTCCGTGACCTTTCATGCTCCTTAAGCTCTCCGAGCCTGTTTTCTAATGTGTAAAATAGGGCCGCAGTGGCACTTAACCTGGCAGGCCTACCTCGAGTCATCGAGTCAGGAAACGCACATCAAGGCCCAGCTCTGCCTGTCCCCTGAGCGCCTGTTCTGTCTCTGCAGGTACAAGAAGAACATCAAGGCTCTGTACATCGTGCACCCCACCATGTTCATCAAGACCCTGCTCATCCTCTTTAAGCCCATCATTAGGTGTGTGGGTCCAGGGCGGGCCCTGGTCTCTCATGCCCCACTGTGTGCTGTGAAGCAGGTCCCCAGGAAGCCACCCATCCTGGGGACAGACTGGTCAGGCCTCTGCCTGACCCGGGTGGGCCTTTGAGAGTGCATGGAGGCCTGCTGGAGCCGGCCCGCCCTGGACCCACATGTGTTCTGTCCCACCGACAGCTTCAAGTTCGGGCAGAAGATCTTCTACGTGAATTACCTGAGCGAGCTGAGCGAGCATGTGAAGCTGGAGCAACTGGGGATCCCCCGCCAAGTGCTCAAGTGAGGCCGGGACTGGGGCTGTGTGTGCCCAGCGGGCACTCCACATGCAGGTCATGCCTGTGTGGGGAGAGTGTGCCGGCCAAGGGGAGAAGCAGCCTTGAGACCCCCCGGATACACTGAGGACGCAGATGTAATGAGAAAGAGGCAGTACCTGGGGTCAGAGTGAGCGAGTTCAGGTCCCATATCTGCCGCTGAGAAGCTATGTCACTGAATCTTTTTTTTTTTTTTTTTTTAGTTTTAAGTGGCGTGTAATTGCTTTACAATGTTGTGCTCCTTTCTGTTGTACGGCCACGTGAATACACTCTGTGTGCACAGTACAGCTCCCTCACCCTGGAGCCTTCCTCCCTGGTGGACAGAGTAGGGGAGGGGGAGGGGTGGACAGGTGAGAGAGTAGCCCTGAGATACAGACACACCTTGTGTAAAACAGAGAGCCAGTGGGAAGCTGCCGTCTGACAGGGGGAGCTCAGCTCCCTGCGTGTGATGAGTCTTTTTGAAGTCTTCACTTGCTCCTGGGCAAAGCTGTGTTGGTTGGAGGACTGTATGAGGTCACCCATGTAAGGCAGCCCAGTGTCTGACACACAAGAGTTGCCATAGTGACCGCCCAGCCAGGTCAGGGGCCCGACCCTCCCCACTGCTCCCTTAGGTATGACGACTTCCTCAAGTCTACACAGAAGAGCCCCGCGACCGCCCCCAAGCCCATGCCACCACGGCCCCCTCTGCCCAACCAGCAGTTCGGGGTCTCCTTACAGCAGTGAGTACGCGAAAGGTGGGGTGGGGCCGGCATCCGGGGTGGGGAGGGCGGCAGGGCCCTCACAACCTCGTGCCCACAGGCTTCGGGAGAAGAACCCAGAGCAGCAGCCCATTCCGCTTGTGCTGCGGGAGACCGTTGCCTACCTGCGGGCCCACGGTGAGTGCCCGGCGCGCCCTCCGCCCTCGGGGAGCTGCGGGGCAGGGCTGGGTGGGGTCCCACGTGCACCAGTACCCGCCCTGACCCGGATGGGAAGCCCAAGGCGCGCGGAAGGGGTTGGGGGAGTCCACACGGCGCCCCAGAGCTCTGAGACTCACCAGGTCTGGCCGTTTGCCAGCTCTCACCACTGAGGGGATTTTCCGGAGGTCGGCCAACACCCAGGTTGTCCGGGAAGTTCAGCACAAGTACAACATGGGTGAGTGGCCCTCAGAGATGTGCTGAACCCCGAGGGCCGGTGCAGATCGTGTGTGTGCGCGCGCGCGCGCGTGTGTGTGTGTGTGGTTTCTTTGGCATTTGGTATGATTACACGGGTCTCACTCCTGCCTGCTTGTCCCAGACCCACTTCCTCCTAGATGAGGTTTCTGGAGGGAGGCGAGGAACGGCCGTGGTGTGTGTTCAGGGGCCCCACTCGGCAGACAGCCGGCCCTGTGCCCCTGTCTCGTGGGAGCCGGGGCTTGTGATCAAGGGGGCGGCCAGGATTGGCTGCTGGGCTCCGGGCCCCGCCCAGCGCCTTTCCGCGCCCCGCCCTCGCGTCTCCAGGGTTGTCTGTGGACTTCGAGCAGTACAACGAGTTGCACCTGCCGGCTGTCATCCTCAAGACCTTCCTCCGCGAGCTCCCCGAGCCCCTGCTCACCTTTGACCTCTACTCGCACGTGGTGGGCTTCCTCAGTGAGTGGCCCCCTCTTCCCTCCCCAGCGTCCGCAGGGTGGGGTCACAGCTGGCCTCAGCGCGCCTGTCCGCCCAGGAAAAGTCTGGTTGGGGGTCTCCCTCGAAGCCTCCTGATGGGGCTTCCTGAACCAGTCTGGCCATGGGCCCGTGTGACCCAGGCGCCCGTTCCTCACAGACATCGACGAGAGTCAGAGGGTGAAGGCCACTCTGCAGGCCCTGCAGACGCTGCCTGAGGAGAACTACCTGGTGCTGCGTTTCCTCACTGCCTTCCTCGTGCAGGTAGGGCTGGGGGCCGGCCTCTCCGCTCCCCTGGAGTGGGGGTGGGGGGCGCTGCTCCTGGACTTGGGTGCCGGCGCGGGAGGCAGGGGTCTGTGGTTTCCGGCTGCAGCTCCCCGCTCCAACCCCGCCGTTCCTCCCGCAGATCTCGGCCCTCTCTGACCAGAACAAGATGACCAACACTAACCTGGCCGTCGTCTTCGGCCCTAACCTGCTATGGGCCAAGGACGCCGCCATCACCCTCAAGGCTATTAATCCCATCAACACCTTCACTAAGTTCCTCTTGGATCACCAAGGGGAGCTCTTTCCTAGCCCCGATGCCAAGGGGCTCTGAGTGCCCGCCCCGCCCGCCCCCTGCTCCGGCAGCCCCCACTCTGGACTCTCCCTCCTGGCTTCAGCCTTACCGGAGCCAGGGGATCCTGCCCGGAAAAGGGGCTCTGAGTCCCCTAGGAGAGGGAAGCTGGAGCCCGCCCCCAGACAGCTCCTCCTCCCTTTCTGGCTGGCCCACCTGGCCGGCCCTGTGGCCTCACTGTAACCACAAGACCTTGTCTCTTCGCCTTATTCTTCTCACTGCCTCCTTGGGTCCCTGGCTCCTGCGAGGCTCTGTGGAGCTGGCTCCAGCAGCCACTTCCCTGCTTCCTCCTGCCTCTCTCCCTGGCAACTGGAGATGCCAGAGTCACTGCCGGCTGGGCTGGTAGCCGGGGCTGGTCCTCCCCCTTCTGCCTGCTGGGGAAAGAAAGGCTAAGCTGGTTGGACTGGCCCTGCTGAGGCTCCTCCCTGTCTGGGTGCAGGGAGCACCCAGATGACAGCACCCTGTTCCTGTCATCTTCCCTCTTACGGCTCAGCCTTTGGCACTTCCACAGTGAACGGACAGCAGGCTGGAGTCCCACAGCGGCCTTCTCTTCCGCACATCCTGGGTCCGCCTTTCCCAGATGGTACTGCCCCCCAGGGCGTCCTCACCCCCCCCTGGTTCTCCTGCCAGGACTGGGAGCTTGGGTGACAGGGCTGCGTCCCTGCCTCTGTTCAGAAGAGAAGCCCCACTCTCAGCCCGGCAGTCCCCTAGGGTCCGGTCAGACCGGTGACCAGCAGCGCCCCGCCCATGCCCTGCCTTGCCTCTCCTCCCTCCCCAGTTGGACAGATCCTTGGCCTCGTCTGTTGTGGAGGCACAGGGGGGGCCCTGCTGGCTGACTCAGGGCCTCAGATGGCTGGTGGCTCCTTCCTCCAGTTGCGGACTCCTGGAGGGGCTGGGTAGAGACTTTGCTGATTAGATTGGCCCCTGCCAGGTAAGTTCTAGCAGCCTCCCCCAGGACCTGGTAATGGCAGAGGCCCCTCTTTCCAGCTGTCCCTTCCTGGTGAACCTCCTTCCTGAGGCCTCGGTCAGAGTCCACACCGTGGAGGCCTCACTGACCAGCCCTGCCCCATCTGCGAGTTGGGCGTGGCCTGGGCCCTGACCTCACTGGGCTCTGTCCCCAGGACACTGGCGTGTCAGGACCCCCAAGGACGGATGTGGCTGTTGCCAGCCACTGTGTCTCCAGGCCAGGCCCAGGCTTCTGCTGTCTACCTTCCTTTGTGTATCAGGTGTTGCTCACCATCCCATTTACTGGGGAGCCTCGTGGATCTGTTTGGTCTCTCTCCTGTCCCCCGCCCTCACCACTAGTCTTTACCCTGGGGGTGCGGGGACCTGTGCTGTGAATCAAGCGTTCACATTCATGCTTAATGGCTTCCTTGGCACCAATCGTGTATTTTACCTTTGCACTTTTTATATTTCAGTAAAAATCGAGATGGAAAACTTTGCATCTGGCTGATCATAGAAGTGGGCATGGAGGCTCAGAACCGGGTGGGAGGTGCAGTGTGGGGTAGGGGCAGAGGGGCAGAGGGGCCGCAGGACGCCCCCGCCCCGTCCGTCTGACCCTTTCCACATCCTGCTGGTATGAAGCCAGCTTTCTGTCTTCCAGGCTTACCTTCCATTCTTTCTGCACCTGTTGCATTCCAGCTGGCCCCCAAGCGCTATATCCTATTAACCAGGACCTCTGTTCCCCAAACAGAGCGGACTGTGGTGGACCACAGCACGAGCTCTGGAGTCAGACCGGGGTTTGAATCCTGGTTCCATCACTCGCAACCAGCTCTGACTGGTAATTGTCATGCAACTGGTCCCACCACTGAGACTGTCGCTTCGTGTCTCAGAAGATCAGAAATATAGTTGTCCTTTCTAGATGTGGGGGATGTGTTCCAGCCACCCCCACCCCGAGATACCAAAATCTAAGGGTGCGTGAGTCCCATATATAAAGTGGCACAGTAGTTGCAATATAACCTCCATACATCTTTTCTTTAAATCATTTCTGGATTACTTAGAATACCTAATACAATGTAAACGCCATGTAAATAGTTTCGAACATGCAGCAGATTCAAGTTTTGCTTCTTGGAACTTTCTGGAATTTCCTTTTTCCAAATATTTCTCTATCCAAGTTTGGGGGAGCTCTCAGATGTGGAACCCACAGGTGCAAGGGCCAACCATAATGTACACACGGCATAACAGAATGAGTGCCCGGTGGACACTGGGATGATGGTCATGTCACAGATAAATGAAGTGACAGGCCCACCCTCTGGTAGCAGCCAGGGTTGGAGCCCTCGCCTCCTGACCATTGTGGTCCTCCCCATACTTCCCTCAGCCGGAGAGCTTGGCTGTTTCCATCTGCTACCCAGTCGCGTGGAGGCTATGAAAGATCCAGTTTTCCTCTTTTGAGCAGGTTTGGCTTTGATTTCAAGGTTAAGCTAGGGACTTTTTGGTGCTCCAGTAGCTAAGACTTCATATTCCCAGTGCAGGGGGCTTGGGTTCCATTTCTGGTCAGGGAACTAGATCCCACCTGCCGCAACTGAGTTCACACTCTGTAACTAAAAGATCCCACCTGCCACAACTAAGACCCGGTTCTGCAAAATTAATATTAAAAAAAAAAAGTTTAAGATGGTAAAATTTATGTTATATGTATTTTACCACAATTAAAAAAAATGGTATGTCACAGGGAGCACAGGCCAGAGTTTCACTTGGCACAGTGACCAAGTTCCAGCTGTTAGCTGCTTGCCGGCTGATTGCAATCAGGAGGGTACGGTGGCCTCAGTCAGGCCTGTTCTTTTATCTCCTCATTGCTTGATTTGGCGGAGGAAGGTGGGCCAAGGCTGTACGATCAAGGCAATGGTTATAAATGTTGACGCATTGAGCTCCAGGAAGCCAGTCCCCCTCAGCCTACCCTTTGTCCTCAGCTACCCTTTGTCCAGGTAGCTCAAACAGAAGGTGCTGGCCACCTGTCTCCCTGGGTCTGCCCAACTCTAAGCTGGGTGACTATTTGGAACAGAGGGGCGGTGACCCAAGGAGATGATGAGGCAGGCGGTCAGAAGACAGCTGTTTGGGCTGAGCTCCGGCAGGGCCTCTGCTGAGTGACTCAAGAGCCAGTTTACCCCTGCCTTGGCAGCACTGGGTCTCTGGGGCAGAACATCGGGACGCGCTTTAAAGGAGCAGGATACCACCAGACGTGGGGCAGTTGAATACTTTGCTTTATTGGAGTGGGGGGGGGGGCCCAACTGAAAGTGAGGACTCCAAGGACAGTCTTAACCACCATTTCTGACCCCGGGGTGGGACGCATGCGTGGTCAGGTGTCATGGGCAGCGTCACATGCAGTTCGCTAACTAGCAAGGGCTCTAGGGCTCAAAGTGGCGGCAGTGGGCGGGCCCATCCTTTCCAGCCCCTTGGAGCTGAATTTAGAATTTTCTAACCTGCCCTCTCCTCCCCTGGGGCCTGGCTTCAGCCTGAAGGGCATGGGAGGCAACCGAGACAGCACTTGCCTGGGTTTGTCAGCAGCTCCACCTTCTGCTCCCGTTCCTACCACAGGCAAAACAGAGGAAGGAGCTGGCTTGGCTGAGGGCTGTGGAAGCTCCCAGGTCAGATCGGGGCAGTGCAACGCAACTGCCTGGGCCCTGGACTTCACTCAGTCCCTCTCCCGTCTGGTTTGCTCAGCCACAACCCCTCATACCAGATCAGCAAACATCCTGGTGGTTTGGGGAGTCCCCCGCCCCCTGCCTGGTCTCTCTGGAAACAGGACAAGAGCACTGCCAGCTGTCTTTTGCTGTCTTTCCCTCTGAGCCAAAGGCTGGTGCCTGGGGTGAGTGGGGAGCTATGGTGCAGGGAGCAGGTGAGGTCCGGAGGAGCCGAAGATGACGGCCTGCTGTCCCGAGGGCTTTACTTCACACGCATGTCTCCGTCACACAGGTCACCTCACTGAACACGTGTCTCACATTACTCACACACAACCCCTGAAATGGGAACATTACAGACAAGGAAAACGAGGCTCTAAGAGGCGTTTGCTGGGACCCCCCTGGTGATCCAGTGGTTAAGACTAGCAGCTCCCACTGCAGGGGGGCGTGGATTCGATCCCCACCCAGGGAACTGAGACCCTACGTGCCCCACGGTGCGACCAAAAACAAGAAAACGAATGAGGTTTCCTGACCAGCCCAGGACCCCTAGCAGCCGGTCAGGCTCTGAACCCTTGCTGTGCCTCACATGGCACTTCTCTTCCCTCCCCGGAGCCTGTCAGCAACCTGGGGCTGTGCGACGTTGGAGGAAGAGGGTAGGTTTTTTGACAACCTGCAGGACAGGAGGCCATAAAGTACAGAAAAAGTTTATTGGAAATCTCTTGAATACATTTTAAAGTAATAGCTTAGTATTTCCAAATGGATTCGGCTGGAGGCAGGGAGGGGCTGTTCCCCCTGGAGACGCGACTGGTCCCAGCCCCATCAGGGGGTGCTGTGGAAGTCGGTCTAGGGCTCATACCTGCCACTGCACAGGGCTGAGGGACAAGGGCCGGCCTTGACAGTTGCCCTGCTCCTCCCAGGCTCGGCTCCAAGTCCGGCTCAGCCCCCCTGGCCTCTCACGGAAGGGGTCCTGAAGAAAGGCTGCTGCCTGCAGAGGCCAACAGTTCAAAGAGGACAACGGCTCAGAGGTCTTCCCCTGCTCGGCCTTGGAAGGAGGGCTGAGAGGCTGGCTGAGGTGGGAGTGGGGGGTATCAATGACTTACCAGGGCCTCCACCCTCCTCAGTGCTGGGGCCCTGGGGGGTAAACCAGGATTGGTGTAGCAGGCCACAGGTGTGCTCGGCCCCACACCAGGAGGGCCAGCTGGATGCCACTTCGAGAAACGTGCCTTTGTGGCAGCAGCGGGTGTGCACGAGGCTGGGCTCAGCCCCATGGAGGTGAGGACAGAGCTGACCCCAGCGCTGAGATCAGCCTCGTAGGGGGAGGCCGCCACCCCCCGCCCCCGCTAACAAGCAACACAGGGCCACCTGCTCTGCTGCAGAACAGCTTCTGCCAACGAACACCCAGGTGGCCGCGGCGGGCAGGGCACGCCTAGCCTTCCTCAGATGGGGCTACAGATGAGGCGACCAGGAACAGATGGTCCGTGAGTGAGGCTGGGCTCTTGGCCGACTCAAGTAACAATACCTGAAGGGTTAAGTCAACTGAATGCCCAGCTTTGGTTTCTCAACAAGGAATCGATGCAACTAGTAAACCTCAGGGCAGGGTACAGACCCTGGGGTTAAAGAGAGCTGGTGGCCAGGCCCAGGTGGAAGGAGGAGAAGGTCCATGACCCCGCCCCGAGAAACCAGAACAGTACCCCAGGAGGAGGGGCCTGCCCAGCCTACCCCAGGGCCATAGCGGGGGACACACACAGCACCCCGTGGGCACTACCAGTGGCATGACCCTGGTGAGTCATCACATTTTGAATCCAAGACTTCCTGGGCTGCCAGGACATGGTCAGTCTCTCTGGAGAAGCTGGGCGATTGAAGGTGCACGTGTCTAAGGTAGAGTCTGTGGTCAGCTGTCAGTTCACATGCAGCAATTCTGGGAGGCTTTGCGGCCCGCCGCCCCGGCCAGCCCTGTTCTGGGATCCCACCTTCTACGCCTCGGAAGGAAGATCTGAGAGCAGCAGCCCCGAGTGTGAGGAGCCGCTAGAGAAAGAGGCACTGCCCCAGGGAGCCTCCAACCTTCCCAAGTGAAACATGTTCTCTCTATAAAATATCTGATTTCTCTGAAAGTAATAAATAGTGACTGTGTCCTGTAACAGGGGAAGAGGGGAGGAGAAAGGAGAACCTGTGCTGTGACTCCAGTGACAACTCCTAGAGACGCAGGACTCTGCTTCCACACTGCTGGGCAGGCAGCCGCCAGGGCTACTCGGATGGGCGGGCACGGCTGACTTTCGAGTTCTCATCACCTGGGGTGGGAAGCCCACCACATTGCCAACAATACAGGCCCGGGACAAAGGGAGGAAGACAGAGAGGAAGAAGATACCAGAACTAAGAGGAAAGACCCTGAAGGAGAGCGTCCTGCCTCCCTCCTCCCGGCACGGTCTCCGTCCTCCTCCTGCCTCCGCTCCAGCCTCGGGGCTACCAGCTGGAATGTCGCCTGGCCGATGGCCACGGCAGGCCGGCAAGGGGCCAGCTGCTGGGCAGCCCCGGGGCGCGGGGCTGGCAGGAGGAACGGGAGGACGGCCTATGAGGCCTCCGCTGAGGGTGGCGTGAGCGGAGGGTGGGCAGAGGGCGGGTGGCGGGGGTCCTCGCGGATGCCGTCATGGGCTGTCGCTGCTGCCACCGGTCTCCGGGAGGGGCCAGAGCAGGGGCTTCCGGGTCCCCCAAGGGGACCGCCTCCCCTCGGCCTGGCCTGGAGCAGGACAAGGGGTGGGAGCAGCTGCCGAGGGGGAGGCGCTCTGTCTCCTGGGGCCACAAGAAGGGGATGCTGCTGGGACTCAAGGACACCAACTTTACTGCAGGGTTTCTACAAAGGCATCAAATTCTCGGACATTCTTCTCGTGCGCAGCCAGCTTCTCTGGGAGTGAGTCCTGTGCGGGGGGGGAGAGGAGCTGCTTACTCAGTAGGCCGGGAAGCCAGCTGTTAGCCGGGGCTGCAGGGAGCAGGGTACTGTCCGGCTCCGCAGGGCTGGGCTGCCGAGCAGCTGAGCAGGCACTGGCCAGTGGGGGCTGAGGAGGGAGACAGAAAAGCCTGGAGAATCCAGGCTGGCCATACACGCGATGAGATGGAAAAGGGCCACGCCCACAATGGGACAACACAGAGGAATCCAACGTGAAATATCTTTGGCACAGATTAGACTAACGTTAGATTAAGACAGTGGGTTTAGAGCCCTACAGGTTCAGGAAGCGAACGCTATCCTCACAGCCTGCGCTGGGCTGGTGGCAGAGTCCCGTGGGGGCACACACCAGGCAGTCCCAGCCACACCCTCAGGAGGTTCTGACCCTGCGGGTCGGTGGCCAGGTTGGAAGTCTGCATCTTTACACCAGCTGAGGGGCTGGGTCAGGGTTGGGGCATTGAGAGAGAACAATGAAAATGAGGCAGAAACAGGCGGAGTTAAGTGTAACTGCCCACAGGTTTCAACCATTAGTTAAAGCCTGGCCCTAAGCAGGTGGTCTGGCCCCACTGCCGAGCGTGCAGCGGCAGAGCTTACCCCCCACAGAGGACGCCCTGCCAGTTGGGGGCACCTGGAGCTCTTCGGAAGCAGCGCAGACACGCCGGCTGCCCGGATGGGTTTGGGGGGCTGGAGCAACCGGCCAGGGCCGGCTGCAGCTTCATCTTAAGAGCTTTTGGACTCCGGCTCCTTCCAAGCAAATTTCAAATGAGTCCGGAGAGTCAATTAAAAGCCTAAAATCAGAAGCCCGACTCTCAGGGGTCAAACCTTTGTTTTGCTGGCTCAGTGTAATCACCAGCAAGTTATTTGTTCCCAACGTCATTCTTCTCATCTGTAAACTCGGATAAGAAGAAAACCTACCTCTTGGGGTCTCATGCTTGGCACCTAGAAAGCTTCAATAAATGTTAATAATGACATTTTTGCTATATTATTATTACCGAGCAGCTTACCACGCAGGCTTTTCTGTTTAAGGCAAATCAAGGGCAGCTGAGCCAAGATGCCTATTCCTAGAGCCACTCCTGACTGCAGTATAGGAGGTCAATATTTCCACCTCAGGCAGGGGGACCCCAACATCTCGTGGCACAGGCACCCTGGATCTGTGGCTGTGCCAGACACTCCTCTGCCCATTGAGGACAGGAAATAGAAAACACCCTAAACGGTCATTACAGTTAGTATCGGGACACCTGGCTGAACTCGGGAGCACGGGGATGAGTGAGCAAAGGGCAAGAACACCACCACTCGGTCCTCCTGCTGCTTCTGCCCTGTGTCCCTGGCACCTGCCTGGCAAGCTGGACAGCTGATGGCAAGAGCTGCTGAGGCAGCTTGGCTGAGTGGCATCAGCAAGTAGAGGACATCAGGCAAACAACAGGGGAGTGAGAACTGCTGGGATCAGAGTGCAGGGAAGAGGAGGAACAAGCGCAAGCATTTCAAGACAGCGACTGTGGGGCGCAACGCATAGCTCGAGTGCGATCGCAGGAAGGCAACGGTTCAACCGTCTTGTCCTGTGACCTCAAGATGGGAGGTGTGAGCGTGGGGGAGCAGCGGGAAGAACTCTCCAGGCCTGCGGAGCAGGAATGGCCATGGAAGGAGGACAGGAGGCCAGAGGGCGAGACAGCAGGCAAGGGGCTTCCGTACCAAGTCCTCGGCCATGGACTGGGCCCCGATGTCGAGGGAGAGGCTGCTCAGCTGAGGCGGGTTCTGAAATTCACGATAGAAGGTCCCCAAGTCCATCGGAAGGATGTCGTCTTTAGAAAAAGCTGGTTTCTTAAAAAAAAAAAAAAGAGACTGACTCAAGTTTAGCTTGCCTTAAACCACAGTGGAAAATCAGACGGGCTTAACTATTAATAACCCTATTTCCTTTCAGGAATTAGAGGAGAAAGGGCTCCTCCAGGCTGACCTTTGTGGAATCTTTACAGTTTTCTCTTCTGGGCAGCTAAATTCATCCTGGGGATGACCTCCCTCTATCCTGGGCAAATTTCTGTCCTCTTCCTTTACATTCCTCTCTTTAGCAAAGGGCTATCCATTCATGAACAGGACCTGCGCAGGTCCGACTAGACAATCCGATCCCGTTTAGAGGTGAATTTGAATCAAAGACACAGCACCAAATGCCTCGCTGCTCACGGGCCTCTACACGTCTCCCCAGGCGGCGTGTAAGGCCAGGTTCCCCACGCAGAGTGCATAGCCAGGCACCCCCCTTCCCTCTGTCTGGACCAGCCCATCGGATCCCCGAAGGCCTACTCAAGAGCAACAGATGCTTCTAGGTTTACTGCCTCTGAAGCAGCAATGGGCAAGGGAGATGCTGCCAACTTACAAAGTCGATCATGACGAAGTCGTCCTGGGTATGGCCGCTGCTGCCCCCGCTGGAGCCATCAGAGTGCAGGCTGCCCTGGAGAGGAGATGTAGTCTCTGGGGAATCTGGGGGATTCACCTGTTTCAGAACAAGGCGGAGGCAGGGGCTGGTCCTGGGCACTGGCTGTAAACCATGAGCCAAGGGTGTGGCTAACAGTCCGCGGAGGAACAGTGAGCGGCCCACCAAGAAGGACAACCACTGTTCGCTGTCTCCCTGCAAACTCGACTCAGCGACGGACTCACCATGGGATCTGCATCCTCCAGCTCCAGGTTCTTGGGAGCAAACATGGCAAAGGGTATGTCCAAACTGGTTAGGGTCACCTGGAGAGACGCAGGAGAAAGTATCAGTGCGCCCCCTTCCCCCAGCTCGTCTGCTTCCTTAGGGGCTGCCAGAAGATGGGGGGGCATCCAGCAGGTTCACGCACTTCAGCTGACCATGCCACCCTCAGGTTCCTGTCTTGCTGGAGACCCCTCTGGTCTCCCCTGCTTTCCACCACGTGCCCACAGCATCCACAGGACCCTGGATTCAGCTCTGGAAGCCTGACCCACAGCAGTTCAGTAACAAGTGTTCCTCACTGGCAGAACTGAGGAGGACTTTCCTGTCTCAAGTAGTGCTGAGGCGATGACACTGCAGTGCAACATGTGTGCTAAACGGCGTGGTCTCCTCTCCTACGAGACCACATAGCAACAGTTCTTAACGTTTCTGGAGTGATGTCACAGGTCATTAATCCTCCCCATAGAAAATTCACACCATTTTGCATGTGATTTCAGTGGTTCCACAGGTCCCAGGTAAGACCTCACTCTAAGGGCTCACACATTCTCACAGGTTGCGGGGGCAGAAAAATCACCTGGTTGATGGGCTTGTTGACAAAAGCCCCCACTTTCCGGACAAAGATGGTCTCCAAGACATCGTGGGGGGAGGCCCGTCCCTCGCTGCTGTTTGATACAGTTTCAGCGTCCTCACTGGAGAAGAAAGGTCATGTCGGCTCTCCTTCTCAAACCACAGCAGAGCCTACTGGGTTCCCCGTAAACCCACCACCTTGTGAGGCCACAGCCCAGGACAGGAGCTGCCCCCACCAGCCCAAGCATGTGGGAAATGGCAGTATGAAGCCTGCCTGGGTCCCCGTCACCCTCACTTCTGAGTTGAGAGCACAGGACTGCACTTCCTGGAAGAGCTAAAAACAGGCATATGTGAATGAAACTCACAATTGTATAAAGCTTCCATAAAATTTACTCTATCATACCAGGGATAAGCATCAGTCACCGTGCATCCAGCTATCATACACATGGGCAAGCAGCTCTCATAAACGACTAATTTTAATGTCAGTCCAGTTACAGAGCCAGACTCGAGATCTTACACCCCCCTCTTCACTTTGTCGTTTTGCTGCCTGAAGCTCCACACCACGTGTCCGCCCTCCCCTTGCCCCGAGTCCTCTCTCTGTTCAGCAAGGTCTCTCAACAACACACCCAACCTGGCTGCCCCTCCCCCTCCTCCCAGGTGGCACAGTGATGAAGAATCCGCCTGCTAACGCAGGAGGAGGTGCGAGTTCAATCCCTGGGTCAAGAACATCCCCTGGAGAAGGGAATGGCTACCCACTCCAGCATTCCTGCCCAGAGAACTCCATGGATAGAGAAACCTGGAGGGCTACAGTCCAAGGGGTCACAGAGTGGGATACGACAGAAGCAACTAAATGACTCCCTCCCACCCTCCAGGCTGATGCTGAGTCCCGAAAGGTGGGGGACACCAAGCAGAAGAAACAGGAGCTCAGACTGTCAGTCACAGCCCTGTGAGAAGCCGGGGACGGGAAAGCCCCAAGGCAGGGGCTCAAGATGGGGAGGACTATGCAGTCCAAATGGCTCCCGGCCTCCAGACACCAGGGGGGACCAGCGTTTGAGAGCCCCCGGCACAGGGCCCTCTGTCTTCAGGTCATACCCCAGGAAGCTAGGCTCAGAATACAAGTAAAACGACTACGATGGGGCTTCCTTGGCTGTCCAGTGGCTAACACTCTGCTCCCACTGCAGGGGACACAGGTTCAATCTCTGGTAAGAGAACTAAGACCCTGCATGCTGCCAAAAAACAACACTAAGAGGATTCCCCCTCTGATTATCTAACAGGAGGAAAGAGGATGGCGGTTTGAGGGGCCAGGCATGAAAGTAATTATTTTTCCTGATGGATGACATGGAAAGATCCTTCCAAATAAACCCCCTCCCCCAACTCCACTGTGGGAATGGAAAAAAAAAAACCAGGAATTTCTAATATCTGAAAGTTCATTTAAGATGCAATGGGGCAATCGACGTCAGTAACTCTGGGGCCTTCCAGTTAAGAGAGGGCAGTGCAGGTCAAGACAGGCCCAGCTTCCCACAGAACTTTCGGTGAAATGGAAAGAGTGAGTCTAGGCTCTGCAATCCAAGAAGCCAGGCCTGTGCCTGGCCATTCTGTGAGCTAACTGTTCTCTTAGGCCCATCACTTAACCCTTCTGAGATCCTGTCGCCTATTAAAGGGAGGTAACATGGTGATTTTTGCAGGGTGGGATTATGAGAACTTTCCACCCAATCCATGTCTTCAAAATCTGACTTACAGACTGTATCACTTCTGCAATCAGAAAAGACAAAGGTTTCTTTTTGTATTCCAGTAAGGAAAAACAGTTGTTTCTACAGGATCCCCAGGAGGCACGAACACAGCAGAAAAAGATAATGGATCATAACTACCACCGCAGACACACCATGACTCCGATGTCACGGGTGTGGTTAACACCACCCTGTTCTGGTCTCAGGGAATACTGAGGACACCCAGGGAACCCATCTCAGGGGACGAGAGGAACATCTCAAAACACCTTCCTGCAGCAGGGTAAGGCGCGCCAAGCCCGGCTGCCTGCTGTCAGAAGACAGTAGTGGTGCCCAGGGCAAGCCCCCCTCACACACCAGCTGCAATGCAAGATTCTTATCGGGAATTTGAAGGATTCCACATTTTCCCTGCAAATGCCAAGCCTGAGCCAATGCTGAAAGCTACTCTTTACTTGCTGATACCAAATAAGCAGATGTGTTGGGGAGGACAGGCCCCTGGTTGGTCTGAAGAGTGGCCGAGCCAAAACGTGAACTCACCTGCTGGACGGCGTGGCGGCGCAGTGGGCCCCATCAGAAGGGGTGTAGGTTGCCAGTCTCTCCTGGTCAGCCTGGGCAGCATGGGCAGGCTGGCTGGGACCAAGGGGTACCCCACCTTCCTTCCCGGGGACCATTAGCTTTGGGGGAAAACGAAAAAATACAGTGAATCACAGCAACATCAGGCAGGAGGGGAGACTTGCTGCCTAGCACGATGGCATCAGCTGTCCAGCTTTCCCATCACCAGTGCTGCCACCAAGTGGGCAGGAAACCTTGGAAATCTTGATCCTTTCTGGGGCTCGCTCAGTTAATGGAAGACATGCACGGAAGTGACTACAGAGGGAAAGAGAGGGGGGAAACACTCGGGAAGCTCTTCTTTTCTTTCTGAAGTGTAAGAGGCGGCCTCTCAGAACCATCTGGTCCTCCGAAGTTACAGAAGAGCTTTGGTTCAGAACACGTAGGACACGGGTGTATTAAGAGGCCCTCTGGTGTGTCTGGGCAGGGGAGGCAGCACAGGAGCCCCTGGTGCCCTCCCACCTTTAAAGATACCTGCTGAGGGTGTGTGGCGTTTAAGCCAGCAGCAAACACTACTGGATAAGCCAGGTCAGCAGA
This sequence comes from Bos grunniens, assembly GCF_055505025.1. Lineage (NCBI taxonomy): Eukaryota > Metazoa > Chordata > Mammalia > Artiodactyla > Bovidae > Bos > Bos grunniens. The sequence goes on along the minus strand of NC_141179.1, from coordinate 77,183,367 downwards.
TCCAACGCCCAGGGCAGCAGGCTGATAGGAAAGGCGAGAGCTGGAGAGCTAAGCAAGAGAAAAACAAAGAGGGGCAGCGGAAAGGAGGAGGGAGAAACAGGCACTCCTAGAGTGTGACCAATGATCAGATCAGTAGGGCGAGGAGCGGGTCCCGTGCGCTGCGGGGGAGGGCCTGATGTGAGGCTTACAGACAGACCAGGCCGTTCCTCTGAAAGTAGGAAAACAGACTGATCCGCAGTGGGGCGGACAGTCTCAGCTCCGTGCCCTCCCAAGGCCTCACGTGAGTTCCCTGCTCCCCCTTCTTCCAGGGGTTCAGCTACATTGGCTCAGTTTCCAGCCCAGCAGATCTGGGGAGCACCGTCTGGGCAGAACTGGGAACCAGAGCCATCAGTTTTCCCAGGTCATTCTAGTCTCTTCTTTGACCTTGAGGTCTCTTTGAAACACAAGGCATCTTCTTTAATCACACCCTCCATCACCACTGGGTTTGGGAGGGTTCCTATTTATAGTGAAAAAGAAAGAAAACCACTCTTGGATGATTTATCTGGGGAAAAAAAAAGATCTAAACAACTCCATGTACTTTTCACATCAATGGTAGGAGGAGGGGCGAATGATGAATCTTATTTTGGGCCGCTGGTGCAATGGCTGCATCCTGTTGAAAATCAATTACCGCACCTCAAAATAACCCACAGAACACTTGGGGATATTTAAATAACTATACCCTGTACTTTATTTATAGTTTTCAAATAAAAAGAAACCATCTGATAGTATCCCCTTCTTCCCAGTATGGACTCACTTGATGGGAAAAGGCCAGTCCTGCCGTGGGGACCCTCAGGGTGTCCGTCACCACAGGAGTAGGGGTCTGAAAAAGTGCCTTTGTGACCGTAAACACACACTGTGCACAGATACACACAGACAGGAGAAACAGGGGAGAAAAAAGAAAAGGGGCTTGAGAAAGAAGTGAAAAAAACTCTGGAAAGGGCAGTAGCAATAGAGGCTGAAATGTACAGTGACGTCAGGAGGGAAGCAGGGAGAAAGCTGTATGACTGCCTTCTGAAAAGGACCGCTTGGAAAGGTGTGAAGAAGAGAGTTTATCCCTGGCGTTCTCCCTGATGCGCAGGTGGAAAGCAAAGCTGAGTCGAGCTGCTATGACTTGGTGAAACCTGAACCAAGCATTAGTCTGCCTTTAGTCAAAAGAGGGTCTCTTTTAGAAAATTTCCAACAGGAGGGTCCTGAGAACGTACACAGGGTATGCTAAACAGGAATGAGGACGCTGAGGCTAAGATATTAGACTGAAAGCCTTCTTCTGGGGACTCAGAATCTGTAGGCTCAGGTTTAAACAGTTGATGCTTGTTGGCTGTGCTTTTAAAATGCTCAGGAACCCAGCGGTGAACTTTCTTGCATCAGCTCAGGGAAGATGAGGTGGTATGCAGGTGTAGGCATCAGGGTGTGTGTGTGCACACGCTCACAGTCCCTGAGGGTGTAGAAGAACTTGATGGAGTAAAGGCTGGGGCATTTTCAAAACTCAGGATTTCAAAGCTAATTATGGGCAAGATGATTGTTTTGGGTCTTGCTGTTCCATCTTTAAGTCTCGCCAATCAGCTAATTAATTAATGCCTAGAATTGGAGGTAGGACCCCAAGATACAGTACAGGTTCTGAGTCACAGCTATTTATTAACTTAGCTCTGTGCCCAAATGATACAATGATCCTTACTTTACTAGAAAAACAAAACAAAACCAGCCCATTAGTATTTACTGGATCACAGCAAAAGCTCAAACAGAAATTGTTGAACAATTATGTGATTCCCTAGATTAAACAAAAGAAGAAACTATTTCAATATTTACAGGAACAAAGAGACCAGGTGGTAAATGATTTTTCTTCCTCTGTTCTACCATCAAGCTTCAAAATGAGTATTTCTGCACCAAACTGTATAGTCTTGATTACAAGTACTCAGGGAGCAGTGACAAGGCTCACCCACTGGGTGCTCTCTCTGATGAAATCTTGACAAGATCTACCTTTAAACTGTAACAAGACACAATAGGCAACTGATAACATGAAACACACAGGCTCTCCTTACACAGGTTAATAAACCTTTCTGCAAACCTCAGCTACAGAAACGACTTAACTTCCCTTTACCTTTGGGGTCTGGCTGAATTTCCACTGTATCAGAGAAAAAGAAAAACTGATGTGTTAAAGCCCCAGGCTCACCACCCCTAACATCTCCCAAGTTTATGTATGGTTTATGAGTTTATCAGTTGTTAAATGAGCATTAAATGACATATTCAAATTTTGATGATTTAAAAAACCATCAACTCACGAATGTGAACTAGTAAGAAAGTGGGCTTTCCTCTTTTTTTGGGTCAGTATCGCTCCCTGTCAGCAAGCATACCAGAAGCCACCCTCTTCCAGAGCAACAGCGATCTGTATGCCTACATATATTAACGGGGAGAGGGGGTGAATAACAATTCCTACACACCCAAACCAAACTGTTCAAACAATTTCACAAGACTCTCTTAAACTTTAAATAGTCACATTAGAAATAACAGTGATCCATGAATTTCTATAAAGTCCTTCACACATAAGTTAGCTTTTGTGCTTAACCCCTGCTTTTAAAACAAATCAGAACTATACTTTTAATTTAATATCTAAAAGCACAGGATGGAATAAATCTAAATTTTTTCTTAATGAAGAAAATATAGAGGATAAAAATGTACGGACAGCTAATTAATTTGTTGGGTCCAACACCCCCGAGTAAGATGGTGAAAGTAAGATGGTGAAAAAGGATAATCAGGGGCTAATTTAGGCTTCCCAGGCAGCACTAGTGGTAAAGAACCCACCTGCCAACGCAGGAAATGTAAGAGACGTGGGTTCGATCCCTGCGTTGGGAAGATCCCCTAGAGAAGGGCTCCAGTATTCTTGCCTGGAGAATCCCATGGACAGAGCAGCCTAGCAGGTTATAGTCTATAGGGTCACACGGAGTTGGACGCAACTGAAGTGACTTAGCACGCACACATGCATGGGTCTAATTTAAAGGAAAATAGAATTCACTTAGGGAACCATCTAATATGAAAGAAAAGAGGAGGGAAAAAATAGAGGCAGGCAACGGGTAGATGATAAACAATCTGGGGTGGAAGGGAAGAAACGTGCCCTAAAATTCAGTCAGCTGGAAAAAACGACTCCTTATCTGAAGCAGTCTCAGAACCACATGTATATCATACACTTCTTTGGGGGAAGTGTTCACATTGCTTGGAGCCTGCGTTTTATTGAAACTGGCTGTGACACTGAAGATGGAGCCTAATCATGTTCAGAGAGGGAATGCAGACAAACAGATGTCTATGTAACTATTAAGGAAAACTGCATAGCTGGGGTCTTAATGGCATTTTATGCTAAATGATCACTGGCTACTTTTTTGCTCCTTCCATTATTAGGAACCATATTTAGGAACCACTTCAAAGAAGCAGCAGCTACTGGGACCTCCCTGGTTGTCCGGTAGTTAAGATTCCATGCTTTTACCACAGGGGCATGGGTTTGATCCCTGGTCAGGGAATGAGGATCCCGGATCTCATGTGCCGCTGGGTTCGGCCAAAAAAAAAAAAAAAGAAGTAGCTGCTAGTTCTAACAAGTGTTGCTTTCAGTGTCTCTCTGGTGCCAGAACACAATTCTGATTTTGTAGGGGTTTTCTGTGGCTGATTTTCTAGGGAATTTTAAGATGTCACCAGGGAGGTAAAAGTTACATGGAATCTTGCATGTTAAGATTGCAGACTAGAAATACTACAGTATTATCTGCTGGGTAAGAAGGTTCTCCTTTACTCCTCAAAATAACTCCTTGAAATAATCACCACCACCACCACCAGAAGAGATTGTTATCTAAATTTTCACATAAAATTTTCATATCATAAGGCCCATATATGTACTAAATAACTACCGCCACACCAGAACCTGTTTCCCCCTACCTGGGAGGGAGGAGAGGTGGAAAAGGAGGTGGCGCACACTTCCTGAGAGTCTTCCACAGAAGGACACGCTACTCCAGTGTCCTCGCCGGCGGTTCTGTGGTGAGGGGGAGAGAAATCATGAACTGACTGATGGCAGCCAATTTCAGAAAGGACACAAAGAGAGCTGAGATATGGATGCGAGTTGTGCTAAGAATCCTTTCGACAGTCCCTAATTTCAAGAGAGGTGCATTGAGTCCTTGATAATTTCAAATATGTTCAGAAAGCAACATCTAGAGGTTGACAATGGCTTTTTTTTTTTTTTAAATCCAAACATTTCACCTGACATATCATTTGAGAGCGTTTTTTTAAAGCCTGGCCAATGTAGGGCCAAAGAATCATCAGCAACAGAGAATGCAGTGAAATAAAAATCTAGATTCCAAAGACAAAAAACAATCCAACTTCACGAATCCTTCACAGAAAGGCAGCATCTTCCTTGGTACACATCTATTCCAATCTCTCGACAACTCTGTTTTCTGGGATCTAGGCCTGGAGATGTTTGATTCTGAGGAATAAAACTGAACTGTGCTAATGGTGACCTGAAAACCACCTAATTTGCAAAGAACATTCTTTCTCCACATTACTGCCACTCTCAGAGTTTCTAAGTAAAATCAAACCAAAAGTCAAATCAGTACTGTCTAGGTCAAAATATCAAAGGATTTTTTGAGACGTGGTCTACCTTTCGTCTTGGGGTACCTGACAGGCAGCAGCAAGGATACAGCCAGCCACTCCACTTCCCTCCCCGTGGGGTCTCCATCCGTGTGCCCTGCCTATCGGTGAGTGTGGATAAAGGCGCTCTACGGGCCTGTGCAAGATGGATGTTTCCACCAGCCACAGTTTGGAAAAGAGTTTTCCACATTCCTCACCTGTAATTGCAGGGGTGCATGGGCGAGGAGCTGGGGTAGGGACGGTCCACAAAGTGATCAATAATAATGCCCATGATAGGTGGGGTCCTCTCAAAGTGCCTGTAATGCAGTAAGCAGATGGCCACATTTGTTAGAATGCCTTGTCACGCCCCCTGCAGCCCTCAGAGATCCCTTTGCCTCTTATCTATTGGAAGGAACCACAGAACCTCAACTCCTGCATCCCTGAAAATAAGCCATCACTTCTACGTTGGCTCTGGGACACTCAGCTTCTCCAGTCTGGAGACTGGGTTGTCTCAGTTCAGCAATGGCAACGGTGAACTCTAGGCCCAGCTGAGGCGAGGGGGGATGGTTGGAAGAAAAACAACTTTAATATCTTTGGAAGAATTCCTTTTTTTTTTTTTTTTTTGGAAGAGTTCTGTTGGATTCCAAGGCTCTTTCCTCACCTGGTGGACATGAATGCCAAGTTAATCCTGTAAGCACAGGAAAGAGTGATGGTGCCCACAGGGGTACCCACTGTCCCAACACGAACTGTCTGGAAACCTAGAAAAGAGATAAATAATTAGCTTTTTTCCAGACAATAATGACACTACCGTCAGTACGTCTTTCCCTGAACCATTCAGCCACTTGTACAACCTCTGGCATGACTCACTTAGCTACCTTGAATGCAGCAGCCTCAATTTTATACATATGTGTATGTATATACATACAATTTTATTTTAATTTATTCTATGTTGACCTAATACTGGCAGGGGAAAAAGCATCTATTTCCTGATAAAACTACCTTCAAAGAGGTAAAATGATTATTAAATCAAGTTAGGACTTAAACAAGTCCTAACCAACCCTGTCCAGATGTGCCAATAAGACATTAAAGGGGCACAGAGAGTTCCTCACACAAATACTTCAATTTATAAAGCAACTGCACTCCCAGCCAAGCTGCCACCCCAGAACTAAGCACAGAAAAGAGCCAGGGCATTACAATAAAACTTTCCTAGTTTTCTTGGTTTCACTTCCAATTTTTCAAAATTGTTGATACTCATCAGAAACGTTTAACATGATCACTGTAGAAAATTAGGAAAACAGACAATCATATAAAGAACAACAAAGAATTCTGAGTTACTAGAACTTTTGGGAAAATTATTCAGTCATTCCCTGGTGGCTCTCCAGACCTGTCTTTTCCTTACTTGTATCACACATACTAAAATCACAAGCTATGTAATATTACAGGCAGCATCCAAGCACATCTCTGAAGTCAGGAGAACACTTAGCAACACTACAAATGTTTTTTAACCTTGATACATACCTTCCCCTAAGCCATTCAGCTGAACGTCCCCAAAATATATTCTGTAGGGAAGAAAGAAAAAAATGTTGCTTGATTCTTTATTATAAGGGCCTGCATACTAAACACCTAGAAACAAAGTCAACAAAACCAACCCTTCTTTTCTCATCTGCATGAACATCTCTCCGAATGGAGCAGTATTGCTACTTTTCGATTAAACTGTAGGCATGAGGATGGTTATGCAGAGGACTGGTTAAAAAATTAGAAAAATAAAAATTAAGTGTGACCTGCTGTTTAAGTTCCTTATTCCTGCTTCTGCAGCATATTTGTAAAGTTATATGCATGAATGCTTGCTAAGTTGCTTCAACTGTGTCCACCTCTCTGTGACCCCATGGACTATAGCCCGCCAGGCTCCTCTGTCCATGGGATTCTCCAGGCAAGAATACTGGAGTGGGCTGCCATGCCCTTTTCCAATGGATCTTCCGGACCCAGGGACTGAACCCGCATCTCTTATGTCTCCTGCACTGGCAGGTGAGTTCTCTACTACTAGCACCACCTGGGAGCCCTTTGTAAAGTACACCTATTGGGAAATAGAGAATATACGGACAAAATTGGCAAATAGTTCTGGAACTTCTATTACCAGATATAAGACATTTTTGTTTTAGAATTGACACACAACATTATATTAGTTTCAAGGATATATAATGATTCAATATCTGTACACATTGCAAAATAATCACCACACTAAGTCTGGTTAACATCTGTTATCATTCACAGTAACATAATTGTTTTTCTTAAGAGTGATGAGAACTCTTAAGATCCACTTTCCTAGCAACTTTCAAACATGGGATAGAAGTCACTAGATTTTGAAATGTGATCTTCAAGGTGGGCTCACTCTGCTTATTGAAAGTCATTCCATCATTCCAAAGTAAACTAAGTAATTAGAATATCTTTTCTACCACTGAATAAACAGGCAAGACTATTCTAAAACTATAAAAATCTAAACACAGTAGAATATTTCCATGAATCTCCCTGGGAAGGCCAGTCTATATTAGCAAAAAGTCTGAATTATAAAACACTTAAAATGTATTTTCATATTTTTCAAGTAATACTGTTGAAAATTAAACACATACATGGGTTTGTTCAATAAAAACTAAGCTCTGACAATCCACAAAGCCCTAAGGTTAGATATTAGGGATGAGATAAAGATAAACTAGGGACAAGTCCTAGGATGAATCTGAATCCTAGGTCTCACAGATTACAGTCTGGAATGGAAGAAAAGAAATGTATATACATATCTGAACTACATGCACGAAAGTGACAGATACCATTAAACAGGGGTTAGCCCACTTTTGTTTAAAGGATCAGTTAGTAAATATTTTAGACTTGTGGGCCATATAGTCTGGGGCAACTACTCAGCTCTGCTCTCATACTACAGAAGTAGCCACTGATAATAGGTAAATGAATGGGGTGGCTATGTTGTAAAATAATTTTATTTATAAAATTATTTGTAAAATAATTCTATTTATAAAAACAAGCAGATGGGGGAAGAATTCCCTGGTGGTCCAGTGGTTAAGACTCTCTGCTTCCACTGTCAGGGGCCCAGGTTCAACCCCTGGTTGGGGGGAACTGAGATCCTGCAAGTTCTACAACTTGGTCAAAAGAAAAAAAAAAGGCCTAGAAAAGTAAACACACATAGGGTTGCTAGATTACTTCAACAGAACTAGTTAATTCTCTAATCCATGGTCCTTCCATCCTGTTATACCAATTCTCAAAATCAGCTCTTTGCATGTAAGCCAAAGGCCAACACCCATGGCTCATCATTAACATGAAACAGAGTCCCGGCTAATTTGGGAACCCTGACTTTCCAGGCTCTGCTCTCACACTTTGCTACATGTCCTCTTCACCACCACGCTGGTCCATTCAACAACCTCTATCAGTTCAGTCGCTCAGTCGTGGCCAACTCTCTGTGACCCCATGGACTGCAAGACACCAGGCTTCCCTGTTTACCACCAACTCCTGGAGCTGCCTCAAACTCATGTCCAACTCGGTGATGCCATCACTTCATGGCAAATAGATGGGGAAACAATGGAAGGAGTGAGAGACTTTTTTTGGGGGGGGGCTCCAAAATCACTGCAGATGGTGACTGCAGCCATGAAATTAAAAGATGCTTGCTCATTGGAAGAAAAACTATGACCAACCTAGACAGCATATTAAAAAGCAGAGACATTACTTTGCCAACAAAGGTCCGTCTAGTCAAAGCTATGGTTTTTCCAGTAGTCATGTATGGATGTGAAATGAAAGTTGGACTATAAAGAAAGCTGAGCGCTGAAGAATTGATGCTTTTGAACTGTGGTGTTGGAGAAGACTCGTGAGAGTCCCTTGGACTGCAAGGAGATCCAACCAGTCCATCCTAAAGGAAATCAGTCCTGAATATTTATTGGAAGGACTGATACTGAAGTTGAAACTTAATACTTTGGCCACCTGATGTGAAGAACTGACTCACTGGAAAAGACCCTGATGCTGGGAAAGATTGAAGGCAGGAGGAGAAGGGGATGACAGAGGATGAGATGGTTGGATGGCATCACCAACTCGATGTACATAAGTTTGAGTAAGCTCCCAGAGTGGAGATGGACAGGGAAGCCTGGTGTGCCGCAGTCCATGGGGTCGCAAAGAGTTAGGCATGACTGAGCCACCAAACTGCCCGAGAATTTAAAAATCCTTTCCATAGCAATCAAGACTGTATATAAACAAAAGGATAAAGAACTTGGCTGCTTTGGAAAAAGCTGAGGTTCATAAAGGAGAATAGATAGGCAATCACAGTAAAGGTATAGCATCAACCATCCAAATATCTGTCCAAAAATTAATCATGGAATACCTGAATGCTGGTCAGACAATGTGCAAATTGATGAGTCCAAAGTGTGAATCATGAAGGTGAGCTGTTTACCTGTATAAGATGACATATTCATGCCCCTGCTTTCTGGAGAGTCTGTAAGCTGGTGTCACCCTAGTTATAGCAAGCAGAGACTTCAGCAGCAACGACAATCTGTTGTACACAGCATAGGAAACTTTGATTTCTTTATCACACCTGCGGAGCAAAGACACTATCAGCATTCTCCTGCTTGGCTATCACAAAACAAAGAACAAAAATGCAATGGATAGAGACATTAGCTATGTTCCATGGAGTGACTGACATTATTTGTCAGCATTAGAACATATAATTGAATAACCTTACTGTACACTATAAATTAACACGACATTAAAAATCAACTTAATACTTCAATTTTTAAAAGTCTAAAAAAAAATGTTAACATTATTCATAAATTTGGATAGAATATAACCTGATTTGCAGCCTAAATAACATTTTAAAGAGTATTACAGTCAAAAGAGATAGTTGCTAATTAAACTGGAACTGTGTAAGATTAAATTTATAATTAAAACATCCTCTGAACTAAACTTGTAATCAGAGCGCTTTGTCAGCTCATCAACAAATTGTTGATGTTGACCAAAGTTTTACTTTCCACGCACCAGACAAAGGCAGGTGGGCAACAAAAGGTCTCCAATATATCTTTTTCTAGCTTTGAAGCAGTTATCTTTCAAAGAAATAAAGCAGAACACTTAAAAACCAGTAATTCAATATTGCAGTTGTATTACTGAAAGTACAAACATAATTTCAGTGTACTATCTTACAGCAGTCTACTTCTATACATCTAACAGGAAATGTGGAGAAGTGCTTGGTACGAAAATTTTGGACTATAACCTGGCAATAGCTTTTTAAGAAAGAAAAATAATGCCTATACCACTCATACTTATTAAAAACATTTTTATTTTGATGTGTTGCTATTTCCTCAATTTTCCTATATATTCTTCTTGAAATTCGGGCAGGAATTCAGCTAATCTGCCCTGAAAAAAGAAAATGGAGGGGAAAATAACACGCATTCCTAGTCCGTGACCAACACAGCATGTCTGAAGGAGTGGCGAGGGGAAATCTTATTGGACATCTGCCACCCAGAAAACAGACAAAACAGAGTAGTCATGTTACAAGAGCTCAAGGGATTTAATCAGAGAACTATGTGTACTCTGGGAAAACAACAAATCCTTTTTCAGCTTTCTCTCTGCTCCTCTGTGTTGTCTGAATCTCTCTGGACCGACACTCCTTTTGAAGGTCATTGCTGTGCCTGGGCTGGAAGCCAAGCACGAAGCCAACTGTAGCAAAGACCTACCAGCTTTGTTAAGTGGTCAGAACACTCTCCGTGACTGATACAAGCCCTGCTTTTCACGTGATGTCGTGCACTTCATCCTCAGCTACCACAACCAAGGATTCTAAGATAGAGCACTTACATACTTTTAAAATTTATTTATTTCTAATTGAAGGATAACTGCTTTATAATACTGTATTGGTTTCTGCCATGCATCAACATGAGTCGGCCATAGGTATACATATGTCCCCTCCCTCTGGAAACTTCCTCCCGTCTCCCACCCCATCCCACCCTTCTTGGTTATCACAGAACATCAGTTTGAGCTCCCTAGAGCACTTACTTTTCATTCATTTCCAGACACCAGATTTCTAGCTCCATGGAATCTCCCTGTAAATGGAACAATAAAAGGTATTGTTAAGATATTATTAAAAGATATTTCAGTTTTGCTTTTGATAATCTTTTTTATTATAAAGCACAATACAGCCACTATAAAAATATTACAAAGTATAAATAAGCAAAAAGAAGACATCACTTATAATACAATCAGTGATTTTCCTAAATCAAAGTGAGCTCATACCATACATTCTATTTTTTATCTTTTTTTTTGTATATACTATTTTTATCACTTTTTAATGTGCTTTAAACTGTGGTGTTGGAGAAGACTCATGACAGTCCTTTGGACTGCAAGATCAAACCAGTCAATCCTGAAGGAAATCAATCCTGAATATGCATTGGAAGGACTGATGCTGAAGGTGAACCTCCAGTACTTTGGCCATCTAATATGAAGAACTGACTCCTTGGAAAAGACCCTGATGCTGGGAAAGAGTGAAGGCAGGAGGAGAAGGGGACGACAGAGGATGAGATGGTTGGATGGCAACACCGACTCAATGGACATGAATTTGAGCAAAGCTCCAGGAGTTGGTGATGGACAGGGAAGCCTGGCAACGTGCAGTTCACAGGGTTGCAAAAGTTGGACACGACTGAGAGACTGAACTGAACTGATCACTTTTTAATCAGTAAGTACAACATGGAATTCTCCTTATAATTAAAAATTCTACATTATTTTTAATGGCCACATAGTATTCTACCAGGGCTTTCCAGTGGCTCAGGAGCAAAGAATCTGCCTGCAGTGCAGGAGACCCAGGCTCTACGTGAGGGCAATTCTTTGGTTGCAGCAAGCGAGGACTAGTCTCTAGCTGGGGTGTAGGGGCTTCTCACTGTGGTGCTTCTCTTGTTGCGGAGCACAGGTTCTAGAGCACAAACTCAACAGTTGCTCCACAGCATGTGAGATCTTCCTGGATCAGGGGTCGAACCTGTGTCTCCTGCATTGGCAGGCAGATTAGCACTGAGCCACCAGGGAAGTCCACTCACAACAGTTTAGAATCTGATTTCACAGATGCCTGAGAGATGAGAGAGTTCTTCCTTTTGGACTCCCTAAGGATCACTAAGGAAAATAACTCACAGTATACACCAGTAATTCAATAAAGAGAATAGGATGTTTTGTTTTATTTGGTACTAAGATTTCTACAGACTACATACTGACATCATTCACACAATAAAAAATTAAGAGCCTACTATGTGCCATCCAAAGCATTGTGACAGGCACAGAGATGATTATTTATTATATCCTGCCTCGTTTCAAAGAGAATTGAAGAACTACACAGATAAAAAGGTGTGGCATAGCTGCTGACCTCAAGAATAAAAGTGTAAAGTATCAACAGGAACGTGTAATAACTGTATACCATATTTTATTTATACACTTTACAAATAAAAATGAAATGAAGAAGTATAGCCCCACAAGACTGTGAAGTGTGGTGGTGGTAGAGGTGGGGCTAAGTACTTTGGCCAGAGTTACTCAGCTAGGCTCTGAATTTGGTTCTGTATAGCTCTAAACTCCATTAGCCTTTTATTATTCCACACAGCCTCACAATCCTGTAGTGGAAATAGATTAATAAACATACAAGAAAAACTATTTGCATCATGGAAAAAGGTGGAAAAACACATTAAAAAAATCACATTCCAGCAAGTTATACTCTAAGAAACAAATATAAACAAAGCACACAGGAAATCTAGAGAGTGGTTAGAAAGGGAGATCTTTTAGAGCATATGAGTGTTGAAGGATGAGTAGAAACACATCACTTACAGATGATATATATATGAAGATGAGAGTGAAGAATCTACTCCAAGTGGTTGGAAGAATAAGTACAAAAACCATGACCTCCTCAGAGAACCATGAGACGATCAGAGAGGGAAAGCGTAGGAACAAGGCTGAGTTGGAACCAGAGTGTAAAGTGCTTTGGGTGCTGAGTTAAGACCCTGTCCTGGCCATAACCTTACCTCAGAAGTCTTGAGTGAGATCTCCACACACATAGACCTCCCAACAGCAGGCAGCTGCCCTGCCAGGGCCTTCTTTGCTTCATGTGTAACCTCTGGGATGTCTTTGATTGCTAAATTGAACTAGAATACAAGAACTTTGTGTTAAACACTCGCAAGGAACATTATGGAATCAAAGTAGTAAGACTGGATACTGAGTAACGTAGGCCTTACCCTGACTAAGGACAGTCATTCACTTCTCCTTTCCCCTTAAGAGATGTCTTGCATCAAGGCCCCAAAACTCAGGTTGATAAGTTTTCACTCATCACAGAGGAAAACCAAAGAACATCCAGGACTAACATTCAATGAAGAATGAATTTTCCAAGTGAATGGATCAAATGGAATTAGGCATTTTAATGTTATGACTTAGTAATACTAGAAATATTATTATTTATTACTACACCATGATTCCTTGTGACAAACACCATAGTATATCCCTCAGCAAAGAACAGGAATTTTACCCAGTCTGAACCCGTTGGGGAAGAAGACGAACGAGTACAAATCTTCTCTCCCAGTCGAGCCTGGACAATCACTTGGACAGTCTGAAAAAAACCAAACAAAAAAATCAAAGGTGACGTTTCAACAAACTGATTTGGCTCCTAATCAAGATTAAAACCCTCTCAATGAAGGGTTAAAAAGGTGCCAATGATCTTAACTATACTTCAGGAAAGGATAAGATTTAAAACCATCAAGAACAGGGGGAAAAAAAAAAAAGGGCACAAAAATAATACTGTAAATATTCCTGAGGACCTAGTGTCAACCAATTAACAGAAACCATAGTCTGAGGCTTGTAATCTATAATACACTCACATGGCAGAAGGAAAGCTGCACGTGGGGGCTCTGACTTTCACCAAGAAACAAGTCCAATCGTAGGTTTAAATATTCACTGCCATACACTTATGTAATCATAGTAGATTTAAACCAAGGAATCCACAATTATTCATATGACTTGGCCCATATGGCAAAAGTCTTCCGGCTAATTTTACAACCAGAATCTACTGCATGGCTTGTTCTTACATAGCAATGGTTGAGAGGAAGGAGAGATAGAGGTGGAAATGATTTTTAGATTTAGGAAAAGATGCCTTCTATAGCACTCAAAATTCAGTTTTAATTTTTCATTTACACAGAAGGGGACAATAAGCGGAAAGTGAGAGAATTCAGAGGTAGATGATGCTTAGGGAAAGATGCCCAAACTGCTGTCCATTCTAGTCCAGTCTTTGTTCTCACCCCAAGGGAACATACTGTGCCAATAACCTGGCATAATAAGTTTGACATTTCTGCAAACAGGCTTGCAAAAAAAATGTTATTTTTTTTAACAAGTAGCTTTGGAAAATTGGAAGCTTTTTAGTTACACCCCCAGTACCGCCCCCAAATTTCACAGTTTGGTTTACAACAGACAGAAGTATCCCTTAAAATGGGCAAGCTGCAAGCTGTTATGCTGTATTTCCAAAAAGGGAGAGGCATGGAAGTTATTTCTAACAGTTCTAGGCTCAAGAGAACGGATATATTACCTTGAGGGCAAAAAACTTAATGAACTTGTCCAGGTCCTTTCTGTCCTGGGAATTAAGATCAGTTTCCATTGCCTATAGGAATCTAAAACAGAAAAAAAAAAAAAAAAAAAAAGTGTTGAATAATGTGACTGTGTTTTAAAAGGGATTGCTACAACAAAGCATACAGAGATGGCATTGTCTACTAGCTGTATGAATAGTCATGTAGGAGGTAAAACCTCCCCTCCCCTCGACTAAAGACACCAACATGAAAAACAGAAGATACTATCTTTTGAGGAAAATAAACTCCAAAGAGCTAAATCTATAGACCTAGAACAAAGATGAGAAAAGCCATTTTACCTGAATATGAAACTTTGAGCTTTTAAACTTATGCATTTAAAAAGTTATATTACCCAGCATATTGAAGACTAAGTTCTAATGAGGCAAAAACTTTATTAAAACATAAAATAAGTTAACATTCTTTCAACCAATCCAGGGATCAAACCCGCGTCTCTTATGTCTCCTGCATTGGCAGGCGGGTTCCTTACCACTAGCGCCACCTGGGAAGCCCAACATTCCTTCAAAAGACCACTAAATCAGTTTAACTTTGGGTGGGAGTCAATGGCACCCCACTCCAGTACTCTCGCCTGGAAAATCCCATGGATGGAGGAGTCTGGTAGGCTGCGGTCCATGGGGTCGCTAAGAGTTGGACACGACTGAGCGACTTCACTTCCACTTTTCACTTTCATGCATTGGAGAAGGAAATGGCAACCCACTCCAGTATTCTTGCCTGGAGAATCCCAGGGACGGTGGAGCCTGGTGGGCTGCCGTCTATGGGGTCGCACAGAGTCGGACACGACTGAAGTGACTTAGCAGCAGCAGGGTGGGGGTGGGATGAGAAGGGGCTGGTATGAAGAAGAAAGCATTTAGGGCAGAGAAGAGCATGAACAAAGGCATATAAGCCACAGGAGAAAAATGGGTTTTAAACTATTAAGTACTCCAATTTTCCAGTGATTGTGTATGGCTGGTTTGGGCCAGACCACGAGAGTCTCAAACACAGTGCTAAAGACTGACGCCAGGAAGGGGAGCACCCTCGAGGCTTTTGAGAAGACGAAGCAACACAATCCAAACGGTGCGTCAGAAAGATAGCACTGCTGGCACACTGTCGAATAGTTTTGAGTAGGAAGAGCAGGGAAATCAATTAGGTCCTTGGCACTAATTCAGGCTTGTGGCCAGGGCTAAAAGTCTAATAGAGACGTGATTTGGAAATATGGATGGGAGGTATTTTAAAGGAAGAGCTGACAGGATTTAAGGACTGAGTGCAAAAAGTTTAAATGGGTTTCAGTTAACAAAAAAGAAAGTGAGAGGGAAAGCTAGTTTTAAGAAAAGGATAGAGTTGAAACAGGAAATCATGAGTACAAGTTTAAAACAACACTATTCTTTATTGAGGTGTGAACTTACATGCAGTGAAATGCACAAACCTTAGGTGTACAGCTCAGTAAATACTTTATATATGAACACTCATACAATGACAACCCAGATGCAGTTATAGAACATTTCCTATAAGCCGGAGGCTCCTTTTGTGTCCCCTTGGTCAATAAACCCACCAAGAAGTAACCATTATTCTAACCTCTTATCACCATATTAGCTTCGTCTGTTTTGAATTTCTTCTAAGTGGAATCAAGTGGTCTTAACTCTTCTGTTGTGTAGCTTCCTGTACTTAGTAAGATCCATTCATAATGCATGCAGTTTATTCCTTTGCATTGCTGTGTGGCACTCCATGTTATGAATATGTCACCATCTATAAATTCTACTGATGAACATTTGGGTTGTCTCCTGCTTTTAGCTATTACATTCTTGCATGACATTTCTGGTGAATAAAAACCCTTGCTGGTGTCCCATGTAAAGCCAGGAGTGCTGAGTTTGGGTCAGCAGGCATACCTTGTTTCATTGCACCTCACTTCACTGTGCTTCACAGATGCTGCTTCCCCCTTTTTAAACGAATTGAAGGTTTGTGTCAACCTTGTGTTGAACAAGTCCATCAGCGCCATTTTGTGTCTTGGTGTCATATTTTAGCAATTCTTCAAATATTTCGAAACTTCCACCAGCAATAAGATTACAATTCACTGAAGGCTCAGGTGATGGTTAGCATCATTTTTTAGCAATATTCTTTTTTTTCGGCCGTGCTGGGTCTTTGTTGCCGTGTGGGCTTTTCTCTAGTTGCAACAAAGTGGGAGCTTCTCTCGTTGCGGAGGACAGGCTCTGGGGTGTGCAGGCTCCAGCAGTTGCAGCACGTGGGCTCAGGAGTTGCAGCTCCTGGCTCTAGAGCACAGGCTCAACAGTTGTAGCGCACGGGCTTAGTTGCTCTGCAGCCTGTGGGACCTTCCCAGATCAAGGATTGAACATGTGTCTCCTGCACTTGCAGGTGTATTCTTTACCAGTGAGCCACCAGGGAAGCCCCAAAGTATTGTAGCCCCAAAACTCAAATGAAGTTTTGTACATTTGTTGTTGTTGTTTTTCTAAGGCCATACTGTGGGGCACGTGGGATCTTAGTTCCCCAACCAGGGATTAACCCGTGCCCCTGCATTGGGATCACTGGGCTGCCAGGGAGGTTCCTACATGTTGTGTTTTAAAGACATAACGCTATTTTACTCTTAATAGTTTATAGTTTAAAACACAACTTTTATATGCACAGGGATACCAAAAAAATTCATATAATTCACTTTATCACAGTGATCCGGAACCAACCCACAATACATCCAAGGTATGCCTGTATTTAGCTTTGACAATTACTGCCAAACGGTTTTCCAGGGTTTGTACCAATTTTTATCACCACCACAAACACACTGGGGCTCCTGTGGATCCACAGCTATAGCACCACTTGGAACTGCTGGTTCTTTCATTTTAGCCATCCTGGTAGGAGTGTGGTGGTATCTCATTTAATCTGCACTGAATGACTGATGATTAAATTGAATGCCTTTTTAAAGGCATTTAATTTAATGCCTAAATGACTGCCTTTCCCCTCCTGGCACTTTTTTCATGTGTTTGTTAGACATTTGGATATCCTCCTCTTTTACAAAGTGCTAATTCAAGCCTTTACCCACTTAAGAGTGAGTGACGTCGTTCAGTCGTGTCCAACTCTTCGCGACCCCATGGACTGTAATCTACCACGCTCCTCCATCCATGGGCTTTTCCAGGCAAAAGTACTGGAGTGGGGTGCCATTTCCTTCTCAGAGGATCTTCCTGACCCAGGGATTGAACCCAGGTCTTCCACATTGTAGGCAGACGCTTTACCATCTGAGCTACTGAGGAAGTCCTTTACCCACTTAAACAAATATTAAAGTAAAAATAAAAAGATCTTTTAAAGCTTTAAACAGCTTAAGGCCCTGAAGCAACCCAGCCATAGACCTGAGATAAGCATAGTGCTGGAGGACTGTGCTGCCCCTAAAGTGGGGACGTGTTCCTACTATCAGAGAATCTACCGACACAAACACTATAATGGCATGACTCTTGCGACTTTTTGTACCACTGGAAGCACTAAAAGGATTATCCAATAACTAGAATTAGCTACTGACCCCAAAGTCGGGGGGGGGGGGGTGTCTCCACAGAGAGAAAGACACCAGCACTTACTGTCTCTTTAGGCCTAGGATGCCAAGGATGTTAATTCATCCTCTACAAGTAATAGGTGGTTTACCTTTGCTTTGCTCTTACAAAATTCCTTCTTTGAGTGCTCCCAGGATTATAAAGGGAAACTTGGTACGAACATTAGAGAGACCCACAGTTGAACTTTTCTTCCTGCTCTTTACTATGCTAACCAATTACTAAATCCTTCAAACTTCTGCTTATATAAAATCCTTTATATTTGCAGCATTTTCATTTCCATAGATAACCACCTTAATTCAAGCCTCATTTCTTATCTGGAAGAGATACCAGATCTCACTTTACCTTTGAAGAGGATCAGGCTATGCCATTCTAAAATATGCTACTTTGGCATAAAGATTATTTTAAGCTAAAGACATTTGAGATTCAACAGATGTAGAAAACCTTTTCAGCGCTTCCCTTATCTGACTAAAAGCAGCAACTTCTAAGAAATGAGGACTGCCATAAATTCTCATTTCAGGTTGGCGTCTACTCCCAGGAGAGAGACCAAGAGTAAACCTAATATAAATCCCCCATCTGGGGGAGTTTCATGGTCATGAAAAAGACACAAAGACCATTTGCACCCACACAAGCAAATATTATCACCAACTTTCTTTTCTCCCATTTGTTCTCCTCAACACTCGTGTTTCCTAAAGAAACTTGTTTGTTCTTCCCATAAAAGCCTTTTCCCCCCTCTCTTTCTTCTATTAAGTCAGGCATAGAAATTCCAAAATTTTACTACTTCTTTGAACTATTTATATATGCAAAATCAGTAGGGAAAACAGGGAAGTGATTTTTGAAAAGGTAATTGGAAGCCTGCTGGCACTTTCAGGAAAGATGTTGGTCACTGAAACTAGCAAATAAATGATTATCTTGGCCCAGGGTCTAGTGCTTGGACGTACAGGCTCAAAAGAAACTAATTTTATTAGTTCAGTCAAGGTCTGGGGGGACTTCAGTTACAGGAGACAGTTTATATACATGAATGAAATTTATTAATTGAGAAATAAAACTGAGAAAGGAAGCATCAAGTGATTGACATGTTGCCTTTCTTAAAAGGAGACCATTTTGGGGAAACTAAAATTCTATCAATCCACTATTAGCTTCATATAGCTTTCTCCACCTTGGGGGCAAGAATGTTGGAATTCTGACACCAAGAGGCTAGACAGGGTCTTCTTCTTGGCTGACAAGGCATGTACTTGACTTTTTTCTCTTTTTTTGACTTTCTTTTCTTTACAGACAAGTACCAACATTAGTCATTGTTATCAACATGTTATAACTGCCAAAATGACTATCTACATTAAGACCCCTGATGGGACAGGTTTTAAGAAAAATACGCTGCTAAGTTGCTTCAGTCTTGTCTGACTCTTTGTGACTCTACGGATCATAGCCCACCAGGCTCCTCCATCCATGGGATTCTCCAGGAAAGAATATTGGAGTGGGTTGCCGTGCCATTCTCCAGGGAATGTTCCCGACCCAGGGATCAAATCTGTCTCTCTTAGTCTCCTGCATTGGCAGGCGGGTTCTTTACCACTAGTGCCACCTGGGAAGCCTAAGAAAATACATCAGCTTCTAGAGGACTAAGCCAAAGTAGGGCTTGCAGGTTTGTTGTTGTTGTTCAGTCACTAACTCATGTCCAGCTCTTTGCAATCCCATGGGCTGCAGCACAAAAGGCTTCCCTGTCCTTCACCATCTCCCGGAGTTGGCTCAAACTCCTGTCCATTGAGTCAGAGGTGCCACCCGACTGTCACAGCCTCTGCTGCCCCTTCTCCTGTTGCTTTCAGTCCTTCCCAGCATCAAGGTCTTTTATCAATGAGTTGGCTCTTCAAAACAGGCGGCTAAGGTATTGGAGCTTCAGCATCAGTCCTTCCAATGAATACACAGGGTTGATTTCCTTTAGGATTGACTGGTTTGATTTTCTTGTAGTCCAAGGGACTCTCTCGAGTCTTCTCCATAACCACAATTCCAAAGCATCAATTCTTCAGCACTCAACCTTCTTTATGGTCTAACTCTTACATCCATACATGACTAATGGAAAAACCATAGCTCTGACTATATGGACCTTTGTCAGTAAAGTGATATCTCTGCTTTTTAATACAGTACCTAGGTTTGTCATAGTTTTCCTTCCAAGGAGTAAGTGTCTTAATTTCATGACTGTAGTCACTGTCCACAGTTATTGTGGAGCCCAAGAAAAGAAAATCTGTCAGGATTTCCACTTTTTCCCTTTCTATTTGCCATGAAGTAATGGGAGCAGATGCCATGACCTTAGTTTTTTAACGCTGAGTTTCAAGCCAGCTTTTTCAGTCTTTCATCCTTACCAAGAGGCTCCTTAGTTCCTCTTCACTTTCTGCCATTAGAGTGATATCATGTGCATATCTGAGGTTGCTGATATTTCTCCTAGCAATCTTGATTTCAGCTTGATTCATCCAGACCAGCATTTCACACAATGTACACCGCATGTAAGTTAAACAAGCAGGGTGACAATATATAGCCTCATCATACTTCTTTCCCAAGTTTGAACCAGTCCATTGTTTCATGTCCAGTTCTAACTGTTGCTTCTTGACCTGCATATAGATTTCTCAGGAGACAGGTAAAGGTGGTCTGGTATTCCCACCTTTTTAAGAATTTTCTGGTGTTTTTCTGGAATTCCCTTGCTTTCTCTATGATCCAATGAATACTGGCAACTTGATCTCTGGTTCCTCTGCCTTTTCTAAACCCAACTTATACACCTGAAAGTTCTCAGTTCACCTATTGCCGAAACCTGAGAAATCTGTATGCATATCTGTATCCACAGTGTTTAGAACATGTGCAGACTTGTACCATACTAATGTCTTTAAATAATTACCTGAAAATATAATGGATAAGCAAAATGTGGTATATATGTTCAATGAAATGTCAGCCATAAAAAGGAAGGAAAATTTGACCATGCTACAACATGGATGAACCTTGAGGACACCATGCTAAGTGAAATAAGTCAGTCACAAAAAGACAAATACTGTAGGATTCCACTTATACGAAGTACTGAAAAGTCAAAACTGCAGAGACAGAAAGTATAATGGTGGTTCCCAGGAGCTGGGGGGGAGACAGAATGGGGAGTTACTATGTAGCAGGTCAACTCTGCTTCACAAAATGAAGTGTTATGAGGATGTACAGTGGAGAAGGGTGAACAACTGTGTGGACGCATTTAACACTGCTGAACTGCACACTCACTAATGGTTAAGACGGTAAATTTTAGATGACTTGTATTTTAACACACAAAGATGCCATTAAATAAATAAAGTTCCCACTGTTATGCAATGGATGTAGATAAGCACCAACATCCAAATACTAGACAGAGATTCTACAACATGGCTTAACTGCAAATGATATAATCAGCTAAGGGAAAAGCACACTTATCTGGGTAGACAGGTTTTCCAGATCTTTTACTTACGTTCACACTGAAATGCTAAATTTAGCATTTGAAATAAATGTTTTATAAATAATAAATCTTTAAAATAAACAGATAGAAACCATTCATCTCACTATTTTACCAATCCTGAATTCAAAGTACAGAAATATAAAAGCTATAAATAAAGCCAGAAGAGGAAATAACAATGAAAGATGTCAACAAAATACTGGGGAGAGGCAAATAAAGGTTTTGATGTTTGTTTTTTTCTACTCACTTCTAAAAAACAAAGAGTGAGGAACTTAAAAAGCATACACACAGACAAGAGATAACAGCATCAAAGTCCAGCAAAGTAGGACAAACAGATAACGGAATAAGCCAAGCATAGCTGATATCCAGGCCAGCAGCAGGAGAAACCCTAAGCAAAGAAAGCTCATCTGAACCAAATAACCTGAGAAAGGGTAAGGAATTAGTCACCAGATAGCTCCTAAAGTAGGGTGGCAGACGGGGCTGAAAACAGGATTGAAAGTCCCAGAAGAAGCAGTCAGAGCCCACTCTAAACCCTCTAAGTGCCCTTCCTCCCTAATGTCAGAAAACTGGCCTTTGGGAGGTCCTAAGGGCTTCCCTTGTAGCTCAGTCGGTAAAGAATCTGCCTGCAGTGCAGGAGACCGGGGTTCGATCCCTGGGTTGGGAAGATCCCCTGGAGGAGAAAAAAGCAACCCACTCCAGTATCCTTGCCTGGAAAATCTCATGGACAGAGGAGCCTGGTGGGCTGCAGTCCATGGGGTCGCAGAGAGTCGGGCACAACTGGAGAAGCCTGGTAGGCTGCAGTGCATGGGGTCGCTAAGAGTCAGACATGACTGAGCGACTTCACTTTCACTTTTCACTTTCATGCATTGGAGAAGGAAATGGCAACCCACTCCAGTGTTCTTGCCTGGAGAATCCCAGGGGCGGGGGAGCCTGGTGGGCTGCCTGTCCATGGGGTCACACAGAGTTGGTCACGACTGAAGTGACTTAGCAGCAGCAGCAGCAGCAAGGTACTGGAGTAGGAAGACTCTGAGCTCACCTCCTCTCACAAGCACCAAAACTACAATTATTTATAGAATAATTCTTGAGGAAAAAGACCAGAACCTATCAGAAAAGATCTTCCACAACTAAAGATAGAAAGAAGGAATCACAGAGTGACAGGTAGGAGTGGGGAGTCCTAATAGAGTCAAGACCCATGACTCTAGTTGAGGGACCTACAAACAGAAAAATTGTTACAATATATTTTCCCTCTGAGGGAATTTCTCCAAAGAAGAATTTCTCCAAAGAAGCCCCCAATCTCCTGCTGAAAACAAGTTTTCAACTCCTTTCAGTAAGGAATAGGCATACAACTGTTGGATAATATGGGAAGAGTATGTTTATTTTGTAAGAAATCATCAAATGGTCTTCCAAAGTGGCTAAACCATTTCGCATTCCAACCAGCAATGAGAGTTCCTGTTGCTCCACAACCTCTCCATCATTTGGTGCTGTCAGTGTTTTTGGATTTGGGCCATTCTAATAGGAAAAGGAGTGCGTCAAGGCTGTATATTGTCACCCTGCTTATTTAACTTCTATGCAGAGTACATCATGAGAAACGCTGGGCTGGAAGAAGCACAAGCTGGAATCAAGATTGCCGGGAGAAATATCAATCACCTCAGATATGCAGATGACACCAGCCTTATGGCAGAAAGTGAAGAGGAACTCAAAAGCCTCTTGATGAAAGGGAAAGAAGAAAGTTAAAAAGTTGGCTTGAAGCTCAACATTCAGAAAACAAAGATCATGGCATCTGACCCCATCACTTCATGGGAAATAGATGGGGAAACAGTGGAAACAGTGTCAGACTTTATTTTTGGGGGGCTCCAAAATCACTGCAGATGGTGACTGCAGCCATGAAATTAAAAGACGCTTACTCCTTGGAAGGAAAGTTATGACCAACCTAGATAGCATATTCAAAAGCAGAGACATTACTTTGCCAACAAAGGTCCATCTAGTGAAGGTTATGGTTTTTCCAGTGGTCATGTATGGATGTGAGAGTTGAACTGTGAAGAAGGCTGAGCGCTGAAGAATTGATGCTTTTGAACTGTGGTGTTGGAGAAGACTCTTGCGAGTCCCTTGGACTACAGGGAGATCCAACCAGTCCATTCTAAAGGAGATCAGTCCTGGGTGTTCATTGGAAGGACTGATGCTAAAGCTGAAACTCCAGTACTTTGGCCACCTCACGCGAAGAGTTGAAATACTGGAAAAGACTCTAATGCTGGGAGGGATTGGGGGCAGGAGAAGGGGATGACAGAGGATGAGATGGCTGGATGGCATCACTGACTCGATGGATATGAGTTTGAGTGAACTCCAGGAGTTGGTGATGGACAGGGAGGCCTGGCGTGCTGCGATTCATGGGGTCGCAAAGACTTGGACATGACTGAGCGACTGAACTGAACTGAATAGGTGTGAAATGGTAACTCATTGTTATCTTAAAAGATATGTCTTTTGCAAATATTTTCTCCCATTCTGTAGCTTTTTCTTTTTAAAAAAGATTTATTTATTTATTTGAAGTTTTGACTGTCCTGGGTCTCAGTTTTTGCACATGGGCTTTTTCTAGTTGCAGTGAGCAGGGGCTACTCTTCATTTCGGTGTACAGGCTTCTCATTGTGATGGCTTCCCTCACTGCAGAGCACAAGCTCTGGGCACGAGGGCTTCAGTAGTTGTAGCACATGGGCTCAGTAGTTGTGGCTCGTGGGCTCTAGAGAGCAGGCTCAGTAGTCGTGGCTCAGGGGCTTAGCTGATTCGCGACATGTGCGATCTTCTCAGACCAGGGATCGAACCGGGTCCCCTGCATTGGCAGCTGGATTCTTAACCACTGGACCACCAGGGAAGCCCCTGTAGCTTATCTTCTAATTCTCTTAGACAACTTTAGCTTACTTTCTTTTTAAACAAATTTATATATTGAACCACTCTAATATTAAAGAGTTAAAGTTTCCTTGATTTAAGGATGAATGTTATTAAGCAAATTCCATTGTTTTGAGTAACATCTCCTGGCATATTATCAACACTGCTTTCACATTTCTTTAATGCGTATTTCTATTCACAATACTCTACAGAATAGTAACTTCAAAACTATTACAGAGATAACAGGATACTTTTGCCTTTAACTAAAAAAAGTTTTTTTTGCTGACAAACACTTAGCACAAACATTTTCAAGATTGATAAGTATTTAAATAACACTCTGTACCATCAAGTGTTTTTAAACTCATGCTTATCATGCAGTATGTAAGTATGGGGAACACCGAAATGAAAACTGACAATTTTACATTTACTTCTTCAAATAACAGTGCGAAAGAGCAGAGATAATCTTTTCTTGCCACAGTCATTATTATATAGGAAGAATTGTCGTATTTTCTCCAACACTGGTTTCAAAGGCAATTCTATAATAAATGGGGACAAAAAAATACTTCTTCCCTGTAAACTGCCAATTAGTAAATGTATAAGAAATAAAAATTATTAGAAAAATCACCCATTTTGCAACCACTGCAGGACTAACTGGTTCAAGCAAATCACCAGTGGATGATAAATTCATGACATGAAAATGTGTTTGTTGGCAAATGGTATATTAACAGTCTTCATGTGGATGATTATTAATTACAGAGTCATCAGTGAACACAATCTTAATAAATAAATAAATAAATCAGAGAAACATACCCACAACTGAAAAACTGACATTACATTCTCCTGATGTGATGTAGTGAGAACGACATGACACTTATGGAGCTTTTCTAGTCAATTGTATAACCCAAATCTAACCACAAGGAAGCAATCAGATGAGCTTATATTGCAAAACAGGAACTTTTACATAATAAGAGGCTCTTACTCTTCAAAAATTGTCAATCTTAACATGAGAAAAAGTCTCAAGAACTGTTATAGTATAAAGGCAATAGAAGAGGTATGACAACTAAACGCAATGCTTGATCCAGGACTTTTTTTAAACTTGCTATAATGGACAGTATGAAAACTATTTGGCAACATTTGAATACTGACTATACACTACTAAAGGCATTGCATCAATATTAAATTTCTTGAATTTGATACAATTACACTTTGGTCATATACTTATTCTAAAGAGATACAAGTAACCTTTCTCAAGAATCCAGGAAAAAAAAGAAATTGTGTATCACTCTGTTATATACTATGTTGCCACTGACAGAGAAAAGTAAAGCAGTGTGGCCAAGAGCGAACCCTATGTGAACCAAGCTGAAGAGTTATATTTTTACAATTTTTCTGTATTTCTTTCATTTAAAAAAAAATTTTAAATTCAGAAACAAAATTCATTCTCATCAAATGGGCTATAGTAGGGTAAAGATCTTAACTAATTTTCACCCGGCATAAAAGTTTTCTATCTCCTTGTAGACCTATTGCAAATACAATTTTTCAAACATCTGAATGACTGCTCTAGCTGTACTTCTAAGATCCCATCACAGGATATCCTTGCCTTGAGAGTAAATAAGACATAGGGTTTAATGCACTGCACTATGACAGACATGAGCTTAAAATCTTTGAGGAGGAGGTCTGACAGCAATATGGACTGAACTGATGTTATCAGTCGCCCCCACCACCCGCCACTACAAGCACATAAAAATGCAGATAAAATATGAAAATAAAAAAGGTCTTGATACACAGCTAAACTAGAAAGATTGAAAAATTCCAGGTTCCAGAGAAAAGGTGAGTTAAAGCCATAAATATAAGGGAAAACTGATGACAGGGAGCTGAGGCCTGTGGGGAGCAAGCTCAGATTCTTGTAATGAACACATGAGAACAAGACTGCAGCGGGTGGGCATCATATCTCAAGCTTACAAGCAGGTAGAAACCTGCAGAAAACCCCAGAGTCAAGTGCTCCTCATCAGAGGCCAGAAGAACCCTAGAGAAGCAATAAGCAGGTTTGCCATCTATCAGGGCAAGGTTGGGAGGTGGGGAAGTCACCCTAAAACTTCAAAAGCATAACTCAGTAAGGTACAAAGATCTAAGATCCAAAATTTACATCCTGTGCATGAAGAGTAAGGAAACAAAAAGCCAATAAACTAACCTAAAAACTTGTTTAGAACCACCAAAACCCCTAGAAACAGGCAGAAGAAAGTTTGAAGCAGACTTGAGAGAAACTTTCACAGATTTGGATCATTGACAGCCAGGCCACTTACAACCCTTCCTTCCAACTTTTAGCTAGATGATTTCAGAATTTAAAAACTTACGGATTGCACATGGAAATAAAACACCAAGAACTCCAAAGAACAAAACAATGTAAGAGCCTATACCTCTGAGGCAGGAGAGTCGGCGCCCTAGGAGGAAATATGCTTACTTGTGAACTTGTTAAACATGCTGGTTTAGAATGCTGAGAAAGGCGGTGGGTCAACAGTTTTTAAAGATTCACTTTATATAGCTTTTCTTAACAGAGTTATAACTCACACACCATAAAATTCACTGTTTTATAGTTTACAGTTCAGTGTTTTTTAGTATATTCACAAGGATGTGCAACCATCCCCACATTTTTATCACACTGAAAAGAATCCCACGTCTGTTATCTGTCATTCCCCTTCTCATTCTCCTTGGCAACCACTAGTATACTTTATGCCTATGGACTTACTTATTCTGGAATTTTCTCATAAAGGAAATGTGACTTGCTTCCTTCACTGAGCATATTTTCCAGGTTCACTCTATATTGGAGCATATGTCAGTACATCATTCCTTTTTATGGCTGAATAATATTCCACTGAATAGACAGATTACATTGTGTTAACTGAATCATCAAGTGATGGACATTTAAGTTGCCTCCTCTTTTTGGCTACTGTGAACAATACAGCTAAGAACACTCATGGGCAAGTTTTTGTATTAACATATGATTCTCTTGTATTTCCTTATTACTCTTTTCCCTTTTAACCCATAATAAATAACCCAGATAAAAAGGCTGTTGCTGTATTTGCTAACTTTTTTTTTTAATTTCCAAAAACAATGGATAGTAGTTCTTCTCTCAGAAAACCAATGTAGCTGTAATTTGCATGTCTTCAAGCTAATTTTTTTAAGTTTTATTATGAAAATTTTTTCACTAAAGTAAGCTTTTTAATTGAAAATACACACCCAGAGAAGTGTACATATCATTAGATTGCAACCTGGTAAGTTTTCACAAGCCAATCCCACCAGCGCAACTGGCACACAGATAAGGCACAGCCAACATCAGCACCCAAGACTCCCCGAGTGTCTTCTTTTAGCCATTTACCTCCCAACAGAAGCCACTGTTCTTATTCAGTCACCACAGATTGGCTTTACCTGTTTTAAAATTTCATATAAATGGTTGTGTCTGATTTATTTCATTTACTATTAATATTATATTTGTGAGCATCATTGATCATAGTTGCACATAGCTGTAGTTCACTTGTATGTGGAAAATTTTAAACATCATTCAGCTTCAACAGTGTCGAATAAGATGGGCCCTTAGCCTCTGACAAAAGCAAAGGTACTTTCTTGCTGAAAGAAAATTATGTTATCCTAGCCCACAAATTATCTCTATAATTTTTCATATACAATTTCTGGCATATGTTAAAGTAAATTAGGCACTCACAGAGACAAACACGAATGACCAAAATCCAAAAGACATCAGAAACATTAACAGTTATCAACACAGACCTCAAAATTACTATGCAATATGTTCAATTAAATGAAGGACAAAATGGAGAATTTGGACAGAGAACAAAAATCTATAAAAAGAACCAAACAGAAATTCTAGAACTAAAAAATAAAACGCTAATTTAAGAACTCAATGGTTGAGTCTAACAGCAGATCAGATCAGCAGAAGACAGAAATATTGAAAGGAAATATAGACTGAAAGAAAATATCCAAAACAAAGCATAGAGAGACAAAAGGATGGGAGATATGGAAAAGTGTATGAGAGATAAGGACTGCCCACAAACTGGGGATACTTTTGAGTGTGAAAGGGTACTACTTAAGGTGTTTAGTTATATCATGACAGTAGGTACAAAATGATACATGAGGTTATCTGAGATACTGAGGACACAGGGAAAGGTCTAACATATGTGTGACTGGAATCCCAGATGGGAGAGGAAAAAGAAAGAGGGAGAAGCAAATTAGGAACTATACAGCTGAGAATTTTCACATAAAGAGGTAAAGCAAAATAAATTAGGTAAGTACAATCAGTCCAGATTAGTAGGGAGACATAAAAGTGGGCAAAAGAGACTAACAGTGTATCAGGAGGGAGTCAATGGAAATTCTTCTAAGGTAACAATTTAAGGATGTTAATCAGACTACAGAGAAGGGGAGATGAAGACCATCTAGGAAGACATTCAGTAAATCCAGATGAGAGTGGTGATAACACTGGATTAAGGTGAGGCAGTCAATAAAGAAGCGAAAGTGAACTCGCTCAGTCGTGCCCGACTCTTTGTGACCCTGTGGACTGTAGCCCGCCAGGCTCCTCTGTCCATGGGATTCTCCAGGCAAGAATACTGGAGCGGGTTGCCATTTCCCTCTCCAAAAGGAAGAGGCAAATAATTTTAAAGCAAAAGCTGAATAATTTGGCAAGACAACATACAAAAATGATCCCAGATAATAGCTCTAGCCCTTAAAACTGGGAAAAGTTAACATTGATCACTGAAAAAATAATTTCTATGTTTTCTAATTTTTAACATAGAGTTTTGTTTTTATTTTATTAAAAAAAAATTTTTAGGTCACGCAGTGTGGCATGAGGGTTCTCAGTTCAAGGGACACCATAAATTGATCATGTTCTTGACCATCTAAAAAATTTTCTTTCCAAGCAAACTAGAAACATAATAAAAAGTTAACTATGTATACAATAGAAATCTTTTTATAATAAATATTGAAATAAAAACAGTTACAAATGATCGAGAAATTAACAAAATGAAGAATATTTGACAACAAATGAGACAAAGAAGTCAGAAGAAAATTTACAGCCTTAAATGCATTTATAACTAAAAAAAACAAAAGCCTCAAATAAGTATCCAATTTAAGAAACCAGAGTAAAATAAACCAACAGAAAATGGGAGGTGGGAATAAAGATAAAAGCTGTGTCTGATTAATTATGAACAATTTAAAAACTAGTCCAAAGAATAAATAAGGCCAATATCTGATTTCTTGAAAAATCCAACAGAAATAGATTAAAGGGTAAAAACCCCCTTAAGCTTATACTTAAAACAAGACTTCTAAACCTCTGCAAGTATTTCTCAATATAATATCTTCCAATGACCTGATAGCTGTGGGCAACACAGAAGGAAGGTGAGGCTGGGTACAAAGCTTAAGCCTGAGGGTATAATACGATTTTTAACTTTCTTTCTTTTACATTTGTATGAATCAAAAGTCGAATGTGAAAGCAGTATCTTCCAAATCAAGAATCCTGGGTTATCACTTCTATAAATTCCTTTTTAAAATTTACATAATATTTTTAAATTTTATTTATAATTGGAGGATAATTTATTTTTAATTGGAGGATAATTGCTTTACAATGTTGTGTTGGTTTCTGCCATAAAACAACATGAATCAGCCATAGGTATACAGATGGCCCCTCCCTTTTGAACCTCCCCCTCCCACCTCCCACCGCATCCCACCCCTCTAGGTTGTCACAGAGCACCAGGCTAAGCTCTCTGTGTTATACAGCAACTTTCCATCATCTATTTATTTTGCACATGGTAATGTATATATTTCAACACTACTCTCTCAGTTCATCCGGGGCCTCCCCTCGCTGTATTCGTAAGTTTGTTCTCGATGTCTGAGCCTCTCTTTCTGCCCTGCAAACAGGTTCATCAGTACCATTTTTCTACATTCCATATATATACATTAATACATGATATTTGTTTTTCTGACTTATTTCACTCTGTATAACAGGCTCCAGGTCCATTCACCTCACTAGAACTAACTCAGATTGATTCCTTTTTATGGCTGAGTAATATTGCATTGAATATATGTACCATAACTAGTTGATCCATTCATCTGTCGGTTGACATCTAGGTTGCTTATAAATTCTTTATTTACCTTTACTTTTACTAAGAAACTATTGACAGATTAACTATTCCATGTTAATTTAGTTGTTTTTCTATGTAATAGTGATTCACGATCTTATCCTTTCTCTTATTTACTAATTTTTTTTGGCTGTGTCAGGCCATGCAGGATCTTAGTTTCCTGACCAGCAATGAAACCCATGCCCCCTGCAGTAGAAGCTCAGTCTTAACCACTGGACCACCGGGGAAGGTCCCTCTTATCCTCTTATCCCATCACTTGTAACCAAGGGCATATGGGGGACACAACCAGGGCAAATCTAAATTTCTGGTGCCACTTACTCTGGCACTTCAGGGATTTCACGAGTAAACTGGGCCACATTTACTCTACAGTTAAAAACAATTTAAAACTAATTTTAAAACCTAAATTTTTAAGTTTCTTTCTTTTTTTTCATCTGTCTGCTGCGTGGCATGAGGGATCTTAGTTCCCCAACTAGGGACAGAACCCATGGCTCCTGCAGGGCAAGTTCAGAGTCCTAACCACTGGACCGCTAGAGAATTTCCAAGAAAACTTTCTCTATTCCCCTTGGTCATAGTGGACTAGCTAGCCTTCTTTGTATTCTCCCTGGCTACACTGCCTTTATACCATCAGTGACTACTTGCTGTTTTTATTGTTGTCTATGATTTAACAAAGAGGAGGCAAAGATCAAAACCCCATGAACTCTCTCCTCTATTAAATCCATGCAAGAAAAGATGGTGCCCTATGGAAATTCACCTTATTTAACTCATCACCGAAAACTGGAAATTACTTCTAAATCATCCACACTTAAAGTTTAGGTAAGCTTTGTCCAAGAATAAACTTTTAGTATACATATTTTAAGACTCTCAAGTCAATAAACAAGTCAAGAGAGTCTTAAACAATATGGTAATTCAAATATTACCTGAATAACTTGTATTTCTTATTAGTGAGTTTCTGTACCTTTTTTCATTAAAAAAGAAAAACACTGAAGTTGAATAATAAAGGGTCATAACAGTGAAGAATTTTTTAGGTGTACTCTTCATTCTCTGGGATCTAAGCAGTGCTCCAACCATAGTGTTATGATGTCATTTTCATCTCTTCTATAATAAAGTAAAAAGTGTTTAAAAAGTAAAATAAATATTTAAAAATAAAGTTTTAGGGATTTCCAGGTATTACTAAGATTAAATAAATTCCCTCCAGGTGAAAATTCCGAAATAAGTAACTTCCACTACAGCTGGAACAAAATGTAACTGCAGAACAACTGTAATGAACCTTATCAAGTGAGAGCAATAAGTTCTATAGTGGTTGCATTTTCTGATTAGTCAAAATTATCTTTGAAAACTCACTCATGTATAATCAGGTCTTTGGAAGTTCAATATTAATGTCTTAGGCTTCTTTTTGCATTTAGACTATTGACACCTTGTTCTGGGTCATGGAGGTCATAAGCTAAGGCAGTTGAGTAGATGCAAGCAGGTAAGACAATGGGAAAAAAGAGATTATTGCCCTCTACCTCCATACAGTACAGCCCCAGGATGTGTATATAGTAAGACTGAATTGTGTCCAGCTGATTCCTAGGCCTTAAATAAAAAAAATATAATTTGGATTATTTAATAGCTGCAGACCTGTAGTTTTTGCAGATCTTAATAACAACCCAAGGAAAAAAATACAAACATACAACAGGAACTGTTAGGTGTAAGTACAGTAATTGCAACTTTCATGAAATATAAATCTCAAAAGTTGCCATAGCAGTCTTAACTTTAGACCCAAAGGCGTACAATTTGAAAACAGCAAGAGAATTAACTACACACATTCTACTATACAGATGAGTATATATGACACTTGCTTTAGCACTTATTCATCATCCACTAGGTATTAAAAATACTAACTCAGGATTCCATTCCGCAAGCATTTAACAAGACTTCTGCTCAGCTGAACAATGGAGTTTAAAGAAACAAAGAAAAACTTATAATTTAGTTGGAGCCACAATATTTACCTATTTTTTGAAAAGGACTAACATAAAACAATGCACAACAACCTGGAGTTAATTTAGTGTAAAGAAAGGATCTGTTGCTTATTATATTATTGCACATCTCCCACTGAAGTGTTCAATAAATTCTACCACCTTAGGAGATGACTTTTAAACGTATTAAACTAATTATAATGAAAAAATAGGTACTTTTGTTCTTCACATATTCGTTCATTCCTATCTCCCCCCCCTATCCCACCGCCCCACCTTACACCCCTTTCTCTCTGGCTGTGGGATGGCCAGAAGAGGAAGAAATACTAAAAGTGAAACGCTGCATGAATTGATCAGGAAAACTTGGTAAATAACTGACTGGGAAAGTGAAAACTGAGATAAGTTAGTGATGAATCCCAAGAAGGTGCTTGGCCACTTACCCAGAAATTTATTTAATGAGAATGGATCGCAGGTTTCCACAGGTCGTTCCACTGCCAGTAAGAGAGTCGTGAACCTTGGGTCCCTTTTTTCACTAGTCAACAGTCTCCCTCACCTACACGCGGAGTACATATTTAGCACTCAACAAATCTTGATTGACTGAAAATCTATCTTTTTCATACTGGTACCCAACCACAGAGGTATGGTCCCACAAATTCCCTCCAGAAAAGCCTTACGATTTAACCCAAAGAACTGAGAAAGTAGTCAGAAGCTCTGGGGATCTTGGTAAGGACTGGGAATGATCAAGGGCCAATGGGGCCTACACTGACCCGACTTCCCAAAGAAAGCTCAGGGGACTGACCTACAGCTAGCAGGCTTCGGCTTCGCCAGGAGGTACGCGACAGGCCGCAGATCCATAGCCTCCCACCCGGGGGCGCTGAGAGACCCGGGGGCGCTGGGAGACCCGGGGGCGGGGGGTATTCCCTCAAGTTAGTACCTGTGAAGCTGCGACACAGAGAGTGGCTCGGGGCTCTCATTACGGAGGCCGGGGCCTGGGGCCGGCCAGCTGCGCCTCCTGCCTGAGGGCTCTGCGCTCCGGAGCTGCAGTGACAGCACGGGTCGCAGATAATACCTCACACCTCGGAAGCCTCGTGGCTCGCAGGCCCCGGGAGTTTCGTTCCCAAGACTGCGCGAGTCGTCGCACTCACGTCTACAAGGCGCTCTTCAAGGCTTCCCTCACAGCTCAAGCGATCACTCCTGCCTTAAGCCCAGCCACTGGTCGCTTCCCGGCGCCGCCATCGCTAGTGTTTGTTTTCATCCGCTTCGGTGACGGCTGGGGGAGGAAGAGGGCTACGGGGGAAGTACAGCTACCTAACATCAGTCGCACTTTCTCTACAAAGTGGATGCCCTACTTAATCTTCTTCCTCTTTGATGTGTCCGTAAAAACTGGTTTCCTTACCAAAGTCTGAGTCCCCAATCTCTTCAAGGGTCTCAGAAAAGAAAGGGGTAAACCCAGCGGCGGGGGGAAGACGGGGGTTGGAAGAGCGCGAAAGCTTGGGCCGTGTGTGGAATGTGCGCTGACGAATCGCAGATCGCGGCGGCGGCCGCAGAGAGGACGCGGCTCGGGGCGGGCGCTGACGCGGAGGGGCGGGGCCTGCACTGAGCGCCGTGGCGGCTCGTCTTCGGCCGCAGGTTCCGGAGGCGGGCCGGGCTGGGCTGGGTGGGTGGGGAGTGTGACGGGTAACCTGGCAGCCGCGGAGAGGTGGGTGAGCGGCCTCGGCTGACTTGGGCCGGGACCATCACACTTCCGTATCCACTTCTAAGTCAGCTTTTCAAAGCCTTTGAGGTGGAGTCGCCTGTCAGCCCCTAGCTCTCCCAGCCTCCTCTTCTGCGCCTTCCTTCCCACCTGCCTGGTCTTCTCTGCTTCCTAGCCCTCAGCCTCACGATTTGGGTTTCTTGGGGTGAGGGGAAAGCCTTCTGTTAAAAGCACGTAATCTCCCTCGACCAGCCTGGGTCGTGGGCGGGTTTTTTTTTTTTTTTTTGCCCCTTCCCTGTTAGACGGGTTTGAACACCACCACCCCCCACCCCCGCCCGCCCCGCGTCTCTTTACCCCTTACTTATCCTGTGGAGTCAGAAGGGTTTGGGTCATGAATCCCGCCGTGACTAATCTCTGTCCTGAGTACTTATGACGTCTGTCAGCGGCTTCGTGGCCTGTCTACTTAGGAGCAGACCTCTTACTTTGTGAATAATTATGCCATCACCTCCATTAACCTTTTGCTCTTCCCAATTCAAGTTGTGGTGGTTTAGTTGCTAAGTCGTGTCCGACTCTTGCGACCCCATGGACTGTAGCCTGCCAGGCTTCTCTGTCCATAGGATTCTCCAGGCAAGAATACTGGAATGGGTTGCCAGTTCCTTCTCCGGAGAATCTTCCCAACCCAGGAATTTAACCTGGGTCTCCTGCGTTGCAGGCAGATTCTTTAACCAACTGAGCTAGGAGGAAAGCAGTTCAAGTACCAGGCAGGCACTAAATGAGCCACCAATACTCGACTCCCATTCTCCAAGCCAAAGCAAGCCCGTCCTGTGGTCGTGAGTTAGTGGAGAAAAACCCAGAGTTACAGTTATAGCACCTTTTGCTTGAACAAAATGGAAATTTGAGAAAAGAATCTGTTGTGGTCTTTGAATCGCTTTAAAGTCTTTGGTGGGTTTCTAACGTCTTTCTTGTTTTGTTTTGTTTTGTTTAACCTTTACAGAGAGAAGATTATAAATAGCACAGCCACTTAAATGACGGTTAGCCGTTGAATTCTGACACTTAAATACTTTCTTTCATCAGCATCTTCACTGGAAAGAGTTCAGGAAAAATAACGGAGGGAAAGAAACAACATTTACATGTACCATGGCTATACCAATAACAGTACTTGACTGTGATCTCTTGCTATATGGCCGAGGTCACCGGACATTGGACCGCTTTAAGCTGGATGATGTGACGGATGAATACTTGATGTCCATGTATGGGTTTCCACGACAGTTCATTTATTACTTGGTGGAGCTCTTGGGGGCGAGCCTTTCTAGACCTACTCAGAGATCCAGGGCTATTAGCCCAGAGACACAGATCCTTGCAGCACTGGGCTTCTATACCTCAGGTTCCTTCCAGACTCGGATGGGAGACGCTATTGGAATCAGTCAGGCATCTATGAGTCGATGTGTTGCCAACGTCACTGAGGCGCTTGTGGAAAGAGCTTCACAGTTCATCCACTTTCCAGCTGATGAAGCCTCTGTGCAGGCTCTGAAGGATGAATTCTATGGGTTGGCAGGGATACCAGGAGTCATAGGGGTAGTTGACTGTATGCATGTAGCAATCAAGGCACCAAATGCTGAAGACCTTTCCTATGTGAACCGTAAAGGTCTTCATTCTTTAAATTGCCTGATGGTGTGTGACATCAGAGGGGCACTGATGACTGTGGAGACAAGCTGGCCAGGGAGCCTCCAAGACTGTGTTGTGCTACAGCAGTCTTCTCTCAGCAGTCAGTTTGAAGCTGGGATGCACAAAGAGAGCTGGCTTCTTGGTAAGTCTGAGGTATAAATGCTTCATTCTGTAGATAGTGAAAAAATACCTGGGACAGTAGAATGAAATATGGAGGTCTATAGACCTGAGTCTCAGTCCTGTTCTCTTTTCAACATGACCTCGGTTGAGAACTCTCTGAGCCCTAATTTTTTTAAATCAACATTTAAAAGACACTTATTAACAATAAAAAATATTTATCTATTTATTTGGCTGTGTGGGGTCTTAGTTGGGGCACACAGGCTCTTCCTTGCAGTGTGAGGGCTTCTCTAGGTTCAGGGCCTTCTCTGGAGTTGCTGCACGTGGGCTTAGTTGCCCCTCGGCACGTGAGATCTTGGTTTCTGGACCAGGGATCGAGCCTGAGTTCCCAGCATTGGAAGGTGTATGCTTAACCACTGGACCACCAGGGAAGTCCCAAAAGACACTAACATTTAAAAACATATGATTTGACTCAGTTCTTCTAAGAATTTATCTTGGAGGTACATATTCAGAAATATGTAAGACAAAATTACACACAGGAACTTGCATAACAACAGTATTTTGTAGTCCCAAACAACAGTAGCAACAACAAAAATTCCCCTTAAATAAAGCCAAAGTACTTATCAGTGCAGATCTGGTTAAATACAGTACCTTCATACGATTGAGCCTTAACTTGTTAGAATTTATTTGGCTGCGCCAGTCTTAGTTGTAGTACATGGAATCTTTGTTGAGGCGTGTGGGATCTAGTTGCCTGACCAGGGATCGAACCTGGGTCCTGTGCATTGGGAGCATGGAGTCTTAACCCCTGGACCACCAGGGAAGTCCCAGAGCCTTCATTTTTATCGTCTGTAAAATAGTGAAAGTAATGCTAAGGGCAGTAATATCTGTTGTTAGGATTAGGGAATATATACGCAAGTTCACTCTGAAGTATTGTGCACATGTATTCTTTTTGCCATCGGTGACTGTCTCCATGACGTCTATATGAAAATGACAGTAGACAGTGCGTTTATACAGTTCTTATGGAAACTCGCTTCATAGACCTGCCTGCCCAAGTGCCCTCGGAAAGCCAGGCTTAATAATCTGAGTAGAACAAGAACCCATTCGGTACGAAGCAGTGCAAACCAATGTGACTGTAGAGCTGAGAGGAATACAGTTAGTTAGCAGTGATGAAACCCTCAAGCCTGGCAGCTTTCTTTTTGTTTTATTTTTAAAGCACTGCTCTTTTTGTGAGCAACAAGACAGGGGTTATCTTGTATACAACATATGTGAGAGATGAAGGAGCACATTAAGCATCAGAAGACCTTTCAAAACCATGAATCTTAACCTGGTTTATTAAGGCCAGTCTGCACTGCACATGCTTGTTATGCAGTGTTTCACATGTAATAGATGCCCAGGAATTTTTTTTTCTTTAATGTGCTTACTGACAGTTAAAGAAAAACCTTCCCTGGGACTTTGCCAGAAGTCCAGTGGTTAAAATTCTGTGCTTCCAATGCGTGGGATTCAGGTTTGATTCCTGGTCGAAGAAATAAGATCCCACATGCCTGACAAGGTGGTCAAAAAAAGAAAAAGAACCCTTCCCCCCTTCCAGGTGAAAAGAGACCACTGTCACACTGGCTGGTTTGGCACTGCCAGGGCACCATGGGCAACAGCTTGGAGATGAACTGATTCTCTTCAGTTGTCGCTTCTACACTGTTGCCAGTACATCGCCTTCTCATTGCCTTACTGGATGTTTGTGTTAATCCCGCCTTTTGCCTAGTCTGAATTTGTAAATTCTGTTTTCAATCAACTCATACCAAGAAGAGAGGGAAAGACTGCAAATGTCTCATCCAGCTTCTTCTTCCACAGCTGGGGAAGTACTTGGGTTCCAAGCTGATTTCTTGTGACATCACCTGGGTACCCTAACTCTAACGCCAGCTAGAAATGACTGAGCACGTTAGTCAAGTTAGTCAGGCGATCTTGGAAGTACTTTGCCTTGGATTATCTCACTTAATCCTTATAAAAACTTGTAAGGAGTTATATGCTAATGTCAGCATTTTCACAGAAGAGGAAATTAAGGCACAGAACATCTGTGCCATTTGTGTTTATTTTTTTTAGAATGAATCTTATGAGGAGTTACTCTATTTGGCAAATGGTCTTTTTGCTAGGACTTCAAGGTCATGTACCAATCACTGATTTTCTTTTCCTTCACAATTGGGGACCCCAGTTTCAGTTGGAATTATGGCTTTAAAGTAGTTTTTCAGCTGTTTACAGGACATAGTTGAAAATACGTAAAAATTTGGACAAATTTTTATGTATTTTTCTGATTGCCCTCTTGACAGAAAGAGTGCAAGTGGGAGAGACGGAAACATTTCAACCACACTTAACAGATGTTTATTAAGGCCAGTTTTGGTACCCGGCCACATGCTAGACACTAATGATGCCAGGGAAGTATACCCACAGAAGTTGATGCTATGGAAATTAATTCCTTTAGTATCCTCAGTTCTAGCACAGATCCTTTGAAAAGCCTCCATGAGCTGTAACAGGCAAACTAGTTTGAAAACATGTGAACTAGTGTAGTGTTTCACAATTTTTACAGATCAAAAAGAGTTATCTGGGGAATTTTTAAAATGTATGTACTTATTTTTGGCTGCGTCAAGTCTTAGTTGAGGCACTGGGCACATGGGCTCTTCTCTAGTGGTGGAGCATGGGCTCCAGAGTACCGGCTGCGTTGTGACAGTGTACAGGCGGCCCCTCAGCATGTGGGGTCTCAGTTCCCCGACCGAGGATCGAACCCTTATCCCCTGCATGGCAAGGTGAATTCTTAACCACTGGACCACCAGGGAAGTCCTCTATCTGGGAAATTTGTTTAAAATAAAGGGACCCACTTCAGACTTCAGAAATGAGATTCTTCAAGAAAAGAA
The DNA here is from genome assembly GCF_055505025.1 of Bos grunniens. Taxonomy (NCBI): domain Eukaryota; kingdom Metazoa; phylum Chordata; class Mammalia; order Artiodactyla; family Bovidae; genus Bos; species Bos grunniens. Next base: position 77,144,784 of record NC_141179.1, on the reverse strand, counting down.
TCCCATCATCATTTTTATCAGGTGGCCCAAATTATTTGTAATGAATAGATGGTTGGAAAACACTGGTTTCACATATAGGGAAAACTGGTAGGATTCCGAGGAATGACAAGATGTTGAAAAAAAAGAGAGATAAGATGACTGATTGTATCTTAAGTACACCATCAGATTTGTAGAGCGGTTCTAGATTTGCTAAACCTAGAACTAGCTGTGATTCCCCCTTGGGTTTTGTTTGTTTGTTGAGCATATTTTCACCTTGGGTGTCATGCCTTCATGTCATTCTTGTCTGCCCCTTCAGAGGGCATCAGCTAATTCTTCTTCTCTAAATGTACCTGCTCCTACACACAGTTCAGCCCGAGTTATTCCTTCAGCTCTTGACCTAGTCCTGTTAAGCAGCTTCGGGTAAGCTCTGCCAGAATGTCTCTTGGATGACTGATCATATAAGCAATTATAATCTGTTTAGCAATTCTGATCCTAATCCCCTCCTGAGTGTCTGTCTTTCTGGATTATAACCAGTTAATGGTGATGGGGCGTTTTATAAAAGGTCACCACTAACTAGCTGATCTTGTATGTTTACCCAATTAAAGCTCATATTGTTTCTTAGAGTGACATTTAACAAATATTTAGCATGTCTGTGTTTTCACATTCATCTTTTTATTTATTTATTTGTTGTCCACGAGGCATGTGGGATCGTAGTGCCCTGACCAGGGATCAAACCCACATTCCCCCAGCCTTGGAAACACAGAGTCCTAACCACTGGACTGCCAGGGAAGTCCCTCAACATCCATCTTAAATGTTTTTTAATTGTCTCTTGCAGCATTATACCATTGTTTTAGTGACTCTGCGTCTGACATTATTAGCATTAGTTGACTAGCTCCTTCCTCTTCCTGTGCCTGACAGATCATAGGATGGCCGACATATATTTTTATTTTCTCATTTATAAAATGAGTTCAATAATATCTGCCTGGCAGAGCTGGAATTGGAAAAGAGATAATACAATGCCTACTACATAGTAGGTATTCAGTGTCATAGATATTATTTTCATTATGACTTATAACATCAGTTGCTTATATACAGTATATATTAGGGACAAGTTCAATTAAAGAAGGTTGTACTTAGGAGGAAAAAAGTCAGCCAAATATACAATTTGAAGATATTTGATATCTCAGATACTTAAAGTTAATCCAGGGGCTTCCCTGGTGGCTCAGTGGTAAAGAATCCAGCTGCCAACGCAGGAAACATGAGTTTGATCCCTAATCCGGGGAAATTCCACATGCCACAGAGCAACTAAACCCGTGTGACACAACTATTGAGCCTCTGCTCTAGAGCCCGGAAACCACAACTACTGAAGCCCTCGTGCCTGGAGCCAGGGCTTCGCAACAAGAGAAGCCACTGCAACGAGAAGCTCATACGCCGCAACTAGAGAGTGGCCTCTGCTCACCACGTCTAGAGAAAGCCGGCGCACGGCAATGAGGACCCAGTGCGGCCGCAAATAAATTTTAAAAAATTAAAGTTAATCCAGTCTACCTAGAACTAATACAGTGTTATATGTCAATATCTCAGTAATGTTTTTAGTTAAAAAACTGCATTTAAAGTTAACACAGTTCTTGGAAATGTAAGCTCCTAAAAGAAAGGAGTTCTATATATTTGGAACAGTGCCTAGCACTCTCTGAACAGTCCATAACTATTTACTGAAATTGATGGTGGGTGAGGAACACAACAAGTATGCAAGCTGGTATTCCTTAGGTCTATTTGTCTCAAATTTCTAAGGGTTTGTGCTTCTATCTGAGACATTTCACCTTCCAAATTTAGTGAATCAAGACAAGTAAACATTGTAGAAACATTGTGCTATTGTAATGGGACACTGCACACCGGTTTTGTTTGTAGTGCTTCCCAGGATCATTGGTGCAGAAGTCATTTAAAGGAGATGCCTTGTGTATATAATTTTAATTGACTTCTGATTTTACTTCCCTATCCCTGACTGTTATTATTTGCATCATTATATTTATGCTTTCCTTGTTAATGTGAAATTCTACCAGTTCCTCTGTTACAAAGGTGTGGTCCTAATGAGTGTGATTTCTAGGTTGGCAGAACATCTCTGCTGGCACTTTTATTCTCCTGAGCACTGGAAGAATGAATGATTATTGTCTATAAAATCCTCTGAAATCGCCTGGTAATGCCTTCATACCTGACATTTTAATGGTAAAGTTAGAGATTTTTTTCCTCATAAATGTTTTGAGGTCTTCTGGCAGAACTTCCTATTTCTCTCTTGCACTCTTGCTCTTTAGAGATTTTATTTTATTTTAAAATGTTTATTTATTTGGCCACTCTGGGTCTTAGTTGCAGCTGGGGGATCTTTAGTTGTGGCATACAAACTCTTAGTTGTGGCATGTGGGATCTAGTTCCCTGACCAAGGATTGAACCTGGGGCCCCTGCATTGGGAGTACAGAGTCTTGGTCACTGGACCACCAGGGAAGTCCCTAGAGATTTTAAAGATTGGCTTGCTATGTGATAGTTTAAACTAACCTTTTATTTTAGAACAATATCTCTGAATTTAGAAAATCCTGGAATTGCCTAGAAGTCCAGTGGTTAGGACTCTGTGCTTCTGCTGCTGGGGGCCCAGGTTCAATCCCTGGTCAGGCAACTAGGATCTCATAAGCCACATATCACGGCGAAAAAAAAGAATATTCAAGAATTTCATTTGCTCCAGTGCTTTCACCTCCATCCCACATTCCATCAGACTTAGCTTTCTTTAGCCATGTCAGCTTTTTTTCCCTGTTGGTTTTAACCAAGGGTATTCCCAGCCAAGATGCCTGTCTTCCTGCTCCTGACATAGGCATGCCTTCTCTATACCACAGCATTTCTCTCTCTGTTTCCCTGCTCTGCTTTGGCTCCAGAAACAGTTACATATTCTTGTCCATTCTCTGTATATGCACCTGCTGCTAAGTCACTTCAGTCGTGTCTGACCCTGTGCGACCCTATAGATGGCAGCCCACCAGGCTCCCCCGTCCCTGAGATTCTCCAGGCAAGAACACTGGAGTGGGTGCCATTTCCTTCTCCAATGCATGAAAGTGAAAAGTGAAAGTGAAGTCACTCAGTCGTGTCCGACTCTTAGTGACCCCATGGACTGCAGCCTACCAGGCTCCTCCGTCCATGGGATTTTCCAGGCAAGAGTACTGCAGTGGGGTGCCACTGCCTTCTCCAGTATATGCACCTGGCTTTTCTTTTTTTGTTTGTAATCCAGTTATAAACATCTGTGATTTCTTTGGGCCTTCCCCACAGGTGACAGTTCCTTCTTTCTCCGCACCTGGCTCATGACCCCACTTCACATTCCTGAAACTCCAGCTGAATATCGCTATAACATGGCCCATTCTGCAACTCACAGTGTGATTGAGAAGACCTTCCGAACGCTCTGCTCCCGATTCCGCTGCCTGGATGGATCCAAGGGGGCACTGCAGTACTCCCCGGAGAAGTCCAGCCACATCATCCTGGCCTGCTGCGTCCTCCACAACATCTCCCTGGAGCACGGGATGGATGTGTGGTCCTCTCCAGTGACCGGCCCGGTGGAACAGCCCCCCGAGGAGGAATATGAGCACATGGAGTCCTTGGACCTGGAGGCTGATCGTATCCGTCAAGAGCTGATGCTCACTCACTTCAGCTAATGTGGAAGGTGGGGAGGAGCGAGGCTTTCCAGGAGCTGTGACAAACTTCCCCTCTCAGTACCCCCTCCACAGTCCCATCGCCTAGCATGACTGAGTGTGTGGACACTTGTCACAAACTGATATATAATCTGCGTGTTTTAGAAGGGTTGGGTCAACACCAGAATATCTTGATTCATTTGCAAATTTATTAACTAAACAGAAACCCCCAAGACCAACAGTTCCCTGCTATGCACTGAACACCAGGTTAGCACCATTCACTCAATTGAAAGTTCCTTGGTTGTAGACATTTATTTCATGCTTACAGAATCAAAGAGGAAAACAGCATCTAGCCAGACGAACGCTTTGTTTGTTGCAATTATCTAGAGATTTCAAAAGAAAGCAATATTTGTCCTGAATTATTTGGATGGTATTTTAGCTTTTCTAATTTCCTACCTATGAAGACATAATATGAGGCAAGTGTGAAGAGTGATTTTCAGCTGGGGAATGGGCTTCTGACATAAATAAACGGCTACTAATCTGAGCTTGCAGTGTGTGTTTTTAAGAAGATGTGAGGGACAGTCTGAAACCTCCATCTTAATCTGTCTGCAGTAATTGAGCTGACTTGGACCTAGCTCCCAAGGAGAACATGTGGACTCCAATCTCCTACTTCCAACCCTGAGTAGGTGCTAAAGGTTAAGTGGGTTTAGGAATTCAATCAGCTTAAAAAAGACAAGTCAAATATAGATAAAACAGAAAGCTTACACTTTTACAGAGGATCTAAAGACCCTGATGGAATAAAGTATTAAGAAAAAAAGAGCGGTAAAAGGGATATAATTCCTTGATTTGAAATTAATTTTGAAGTTAGATCTACTTGAATTATCTTGTGTGCAAAGTGATGGACAGAATTTCTCAGGAAATAAATAATCCCCCACCAAGTCTTATTCTAAAATTATACTGATATAAAAATAACCCGATTGGAATAATGAAAGTGTGAATTAGGTTCACACATTGGTGCCTTTGCTGGGACCAAAAAGAGACTTTCCTGAGGTTTGTTTTGTTCCTGGTTTCTCAGCCACTCACCATGTGATCACTCTGAATTGTCCTCTTGGATCTTTTCCTACCTGCCTCTGGCAGTGTTAATCTGGTGATTTTCAAAGTAAAGAAATGAACAGCTGATGACAGAAGAAATTTGGAAATAAATCGAGGGTGACTCAGCCTCAAGATTAAAAACAATTATGGATTATTATCTGCTGTTTATTTCTACTCCAAATGCTATTTCCCATCACCATCCTACTCTATAAAGAGTGGGTCCATTTGGCAGGAGGTGGAGCTTGACAAGTATAGTGATCATTGAGCTGGGAGTGGACAAGGAAGAGGAGACTGGAAACTTTAGTTCTATTCATTATGAAATAGAGGTGCCTGGTTATGTTTTGTTGTTTTTTTTTCCTTTGTGAAGTTTTAACTTGTGACCCAGGCTTGCTTTGTCTCCCTCATAAGACAATATTTTAACTCTGTCTTTCCAAGTTTCCTGAGATGGGTATTTTTCCCTATAAAGTTTTGGTTCCATTATGAATATTGCAAGAGGAAAGGCTTACTGCCATCTGTGCATGTTAAGTGGCAAGGTGGAGTGTAATCTTGAAAAGTGCCTAGCCTTTTAGCCTTCAAAAACTACATTAAAGGGAAATTGGGGGTTTTACAGCTTAACTCATTAGTTGGTGACAGGAAGCCTCAATGGGAAGAACAGTCTAGGGGCGATTTCATTAGCAATTTCAAGTCTGTTACTTGCACACCAAAGGTAATTTCTGAGTGCTAAACAGACTAATGGAAAAGGCGATGGCACCCCACTCCAGTACTCTTGCCTGGAAAACCCCATGGGCGGAGGAGCCTGGTGGGCTGCAGTCCATGGGGTCACTGAGGGTCGAACACGACTGAGCGACTTCACTTTCACTTTTCACTTTCATGCATTGGAGAAGGAAATGGCAACCCACTCCAATGTTCTTGCCTGGAGAATCCCAGAGACAGGGGAGCCTGTTGGGCTGCCGTCTATGGGGTCGCACAGAGTCGGACACGACTGAAGTGACTTAGCACACAGACTAAACATTGGATGGCAGTGTTTTTCCCCAGGAGCATTTCATTCCCTAATAATTTCACCGAGTAACTGTTCAAATCTATTCCTTTAATTTCCTTTGGATCTGGATTTCTATAGGCCAGGTTTTTTTTTTTTTTTTTTCAGTCCATAGTTATTACCCAAAATGATCTAGGGGAGGGATCAGGATCTGTATTTCCACATTACCAAGGGTTTGCTCATAGGAGCTTTTTATAAGTGCCTGAGAAGTCTTCTCTTGAGGGCCTTATTGTGGATATATAGTACCTTCGTTGGAGAAGCAATGGCAACCCACTCCAGTACTCTTGCCTGGAAAATCCCATGGACTGAGGAGCCTGGTAGACTACAGTCCATGGGGCCACAAAGAGTCGGACACGACTGAGCGACTTCACTTTCACTTTTCACTTTCATGCATTGGAGAAGGAAATGGCAACCCACTCCAGTGTTCTTGCCTGGAGAATCCCAGGGACGGCGGAGCCTGGTGGGCTGCCATCTATGGGGTTGCACAGAGTCGGACATGACTGAGGCAACTTAGCAGCAGTATCTTCATGGTATAGCTTTGGGAAAGAGTGAAGGATTTTGCCCATCTTATGTAAGCTTCATCTTCCCATAGATGATTCCATCTGGCCAGCCTGAGAGTCTTCCAGATTTGCCCTTAGCTGTTGCAAAACAGTGGAAGTCTCAGGTTATACTAAGGAAAAACTACAATATTGGGTCACCATTGGTTTCCCAGTTCCAAATGACACAAATGAGGGAACATAAACATATTCTTAGTTTAAAAGGAACTGAGCAGAGATGGAGCTCCTTTCCTGAACTATAAAGGATCTATAGCAAGTTCATCTAATTCAGGAACAAAGAAACAAGTCACAATCTTAATGGGATCAGATATGAAACAGTATAAGAGATGAGGAGGAGTAAAACAGAGGCTAGATAGAGAATAGACATACTATCCCTACCTGAAATAAACTGAAAACTCAAGAACTAAGTGTCTGCTGATTTCCCTAGCAAATGGAGGGGAAGTTAAGAGGAAGTCAAAATAATAAGAAAGCAGGGGTTTTAACCACTGTGCATGCACATATCCTCGGGGCTCTTTTATTCCCTAGATCCCACCTAGATTTTACAAAATTGTGAGTATAAGAGATCATGGACTCAGCATTAAGGAAGAATGGCAGTGCAGAAGGAAGAAAAAATATGAGTTGAAGGCTGGGGACACTCCAGGTATCTAACACATAAAATTCACAGGCTTTTTTTTTTTTTTAATGTGGCTACCATCTAAGATCCCACGTTGTGATAAACAAATAGGAGATATGAGATCCCCTGATATATGGTACAAGCAAACTAGACCTTGAAATCATAGGATGGTAAATTTCAAAGTCCTTTGGAAAGGAATCTTCATGTTTGCCCAGCAAAACATTCAGTTTCATACTGTTGAGACTATCTAGCCTTTACATATACAGGTGTCTTTATAGAAGGACTGAGCTTGGTGCCATTCTAGAGTCTAAAAATGCTCATATGTTTCAATCCATTCACTAATTCCACTACTAGAAATTGATCCTATATAAATAATCCCAGAGAAGGAAAAGCCTGCTGCTGTTTTGTGAATGGTTAGTTGCTGTTCTGGAACTCTCCTGTTCCCTGGCAGCTCCTCCGTCGCTACACTGCTTCTACCTTTACTGTCCAGCTTGCAGTGTGTACATTCTCCCAAGGTGCCATGAGACCAGAGGACAAAAGAACAAAATAGGATTGCAACAGCAGAGCCTCTGACTGGCTCATCATTTTGACCCAGGAATCTAACCTGCGTCTCCTACTTGGCAGGCGGATTCTTTACCACTGAGCCACCTGGGAAGCCCCCTCTTCCTGGGCTTCCTAATAAGATGACTCGTGGTACTGCTGCAGAGTTATCTCACCCTAGCTTCAGACTTGATTCCTACCACCAAGTGTGTTAAATTTCTCAGAGCCCAGAGCAACATAAGGAACAGTCTCCTCCCCTTCTCTTGTGTCCCTTCCCTTCACCCTTTATCACAAGCAACTCCCCCAGGTCAATAAGTCCCAGTCCTCATTCCTGGTTTAGTCTTTCCAAACTTTTCCACACGATTGACAGCGGCTTTGATTATTCTTAGGGTGGCCAACTCTCCTGGTTTGCCCTCTGTTGTCTCAGTTTTAGCGCTGAAACTCGTGTCCTGGGAAACTGTTTAGTCCTTAGCAAACTGAGACAGTTGGTCACCCGACTTCAGGGGAAGCCTCCTCTTACTTTCAAGGGGGTGACTCCTCCAGAAGACTCCTACCAGGATACAATAATGAACAATCAACATAAAAATGAGTCGTTGAGTTTTTTAACACCAAGTTGAAGGTGTCTGTGTTATGTATCCCAGATGATCTGGCTTCTTTTTTCAGGTCTCCCTCCAGCATGAGAAGATTTCTGTAGGTTTGAGGGTTTCAGCCCTGGCTCTTTTGTTATCTTCTCTTCTGCCCCAATAGACTTGATAAGAATAAGTAATGGTTTATTGTCACACTTGAAACAGTTTCTCTAACGAAATTTTTCTGTAAAGATGCAAGTCTGCCTGCAGAATAAAAACCGTTTTCCATGGTTTCACAGAGCAGTGTAGCCTCAACTTCTCAAACATCTGCATTTTCAGATGTGGATTTTAGATTTATATTTGCATAGCCTTCAAGTGTTTTTCCCAAAATAAAAGTCTCCAGATTCGAAAAACCAAAAGCTTCCTATCGCCTTGAAATTAATTTGTTTAGTTTTCCTCATTGAAATCAAGGTTTCAAAATAAAGTCATTGCATAGGTCAAGTTTGAGTGTGGGCTGTAGCTTTAGATACTTAAGCCCCACAAGGCTCTCCAAGAAAGAAGCTTCTCTAAAACATGTATTCTAGGAGTAGAAGCCCAGCCCTGAGATAACAGCAAAACAAGGTTAATTTGCCTGCTCCTCAACTTGCTCCAGGAACTTGGCAGAGACTGCTTATTGTTGTTAGTTGCTAAGTCGAGTACAACTCTTTTGCGACCCTATGGACTGTAACCCGCCAGGGTCCTCTGTCCATAGGATTTTCCAGGCAAGAATACTGGAGTGGGTTGCCATTTTCTTCTCCAGGGTCCTCTTGCCCATGACTTTTCACGGGTATATGGCTTCCCAGGGTAAAGACAAATTCCTAGTTAGGTGTGGCTACGTGACTCTATTTTGGCCACTGGAATGTAAGTGGAAATGTCCTGTGCTGTTTTCAAGATGTGGCCTTATGGCCAGGAGACATGCCTTTCCTCTTTGAGCTTCCTGCTGCTTGGAATGTAGACATGATAACTAGAGCTCGAGCAGCTGTCTTGGACCTAAGATGAAAACCACTTATTGAAGATGTCACAGCAACAAGATAGTAACCTGAGCCCTGATGCTGAGCGGCTGCACCTTCCTGGAGGCTGTGCATCTCTGGATTTCTTTTACATGACAGAGAAATAAACCTCTGCCTTATTTCTTTGCTCTTTTTGTTTATGTGTAGTAGGTCCTAATCATAAATAATAAGATTATAGCTGCCTGTTTGCAGGAGATGCAATTACAGGGAAAATATTTGGAAGTAACATACATATTCAAAATGGGGAGCATGGTCAGTAAATCTTCTCAACAGAATATTGTGCAATCGTTTAAAGTAACAACTATTAAAAGCTTTAATAGGGAAACGATACAAAGCAAAACAATAATGCTATTGTATTTCTGCTTAAATTGAACAAAAATTATGTAGAGGAATTCCCTGGCCCTCTACTGGTTAGGACTCCGGGCTTTCACCACCATGGCTTAGGTTCAATCCCAGATTGAGGAACTAAAATCCCTCAAGCCACATGGCGAGGTCAAAAGAATAAATAGAAAAAATTACTATAGGATATATCCAAGGACTTCATGGGAATATGAATAATTTGGAAGATGATCACATTCTTTTGTTTTAGGCCTTTATAAATGTTGCTATAATAGTTACTCATTTGAAAAGTCCTCTAAAACAATGATAGACAATAAAGCGTTTTGTCCTCATATTTTGGATGCTGGTCTTATCATGCATTATATATGTATATGAATTGCCCCTTAAATAGTTTCATGCGTTTAAAGGATTTTTTAAAAATTACAGAAAATTGTAAATAATTGTAAATAAAACTAATGCTGTAAGTATGTGGGCTTTCACTTTGACTGGATTATATACTCTTTAATAAGGGCTGGGACTGTCTTTTCTTTTTAAACCTAAGGAGGGTAAGATAAACTATTATTGCTCACAGTTGGTAAACCATACTGTGGTGATCTACATGATTTATTAAATTATGCTTGGAATGAACATATTACCATATTTGTGCTGACCATGTTAGTCTGTCTACTAAGAGAGTTCAAAAACAGGCCATAGTTGTGCCGATAACACTTTGTTGAGTTTAGAACCCAAAGAGTCTATTGGTTATTATGTATTATTAAGAAGCACAGCTGTGGTTCTAGGCCTTTGGAATAAAATTAAAGCAGTATGTCTATTATATTTCCTGCTGTAAGATCAGACTGCACAACCCTGAACGTTCCCAGCTTTTCTCTGCTATGCTTATGGGAGCTAATTGGAGCTTAAATAGAGATTATTTGTTCCTCAGCCTGGATTCTCTCCGTGCCTCTGCTATATCTTTATCTATCTAATCTATCTTTTTTAAAATTCACCTCACTGAGCCAGTAAGGTCAAATTGGCTCAGGTGGGATAAATACTGTTGAGAGTCCATAAGGTAGTCGCTGAATTACAGTTAAGTAACAAAGTGTTATTATACTAAGACTTGCTCTTCAACATTCTCAAGAGAAATTCCGGTTCTCTAAACAATTTAGACAGCCCGCACTCGACACAGAAAATGGCAGAAGCCCGTCTACTCTGACTCCACGGCTTATGATCTGGGTTCGTTTATTTACGCCTTGGACAGGAGCCGGACCTGAAGTTGGAGCGAAGCTGTTTCTCGACGCTCAACTGCGGTTCCCTGAACGATTGCTTGGGCGCTCCTCCTTTGAGGTCTGGGGCGTTCGTCTATTCGGTGATCTCCTGCGCCGTCTTCTCGCTTGATGTCTCCCGAGCGGCAGCGGCGGCGGCGGCGGCGGCGCCGGGTCGAAGGCTTCTCGTCCGCGAGGCCCCCGCGCTCAGGCTGCTTTCTCCCGCCGGTCGGCGGAGCGGACCTCTCGCTTCCTTCTTGCCTCTCCTTCTAGTGCGCGGCTCAGTCCACCCGTTGGGCTGCAAACCGAGCCCCCGCCCGCCTCGCAGGTAGGCCCGGGAGGAGCCTGGGAGGCCCCGGCCCGGCATCCTTCCCCTGCCGGGTTCGGAAGACCTTGGCGCCGGCGGGTGGGTAGGTGGGCGGGCGCGCCGGTCGGCCGCGGAGACTCAGGCAGAGGAGGAGCTACACGGCGGCGGCTTTCGGGGGCGCGGTCGGAGAGGCGGCGGGCAACGGAGGGAGAAACCGGAAGGAGGGAAGGGATGCTGGGGTTGCCGCCTGGAGTGGTCCGGGAGCGAGGGCTCGGTGGGTCCGGGGAGGGTGTCGGTACCCCCAGTGTGTGGGAGAAGCCTCTTTCTAGCAGCGGATAGAGCTTTGCGCGCTTTGGCCTCCCGCCCCCCAAAGGCTCCGGGTGTCACGACTCAGTTGCACTGGGGGACACTCTCCGAGTCCGGCCTTCGAAGGGACCCTTGACTAGGTGGAGGCCTGCGGCCGCAGGGCCCTCCGATTCCTCTGAGCCAAGTGTCACGTTCTCGCCTATTTTTGGGTAGGGAAACTGAGGTTGATCTGGGACGTGACTTTCCCCATATCCGGCACAGATCTTTAAATGTACTGTGAGTTCATTTTTTCGTTGTTTACCAGTTCATTGTGTGTGTCCCCCCGCCCCATACTTAACCAGTCATTTTATCCACATAGTGATTTGTCGTTTGATTGTCTCTCTAGTCCCTCCTTCCGAGGAATATAGGTAGATTCCGTCCCTGGAGACTTCAGAAGTAAAGGGAACACGCAGTCTTGCGGCTGGTTTTGCGTTGAAAGTCTGTATCATTTTAGCGGGAGGAGTCATGACAATTTCTTTTTGTTTCTTGATAGAAAATTTTGTTTGCTCCCTGGTTTGCTTTCGGTTTGGTACTTTCTGTCTCCTCCTTCCTCGCAGCCTGTTTCTCACTGGAAGTCTTTCTACTGTGGTGTTAAGTACTTAATGTCCTGAAGAGGATGGTCAAGATTTTGAAGTCAGATATTTGTCCTGAGAGACTGCTTTCTAGGAAGAATCCAAATAAAACCCAAGGAGTCTCTTTTTTGCCAGTGTTGTTGTATTTCATTAGTGACTTAGTTACTGCGTATACTAGAGTTTAAAAGACTATGTGTAGAAATCATTCACATATTGACATATTTAAATCGAAAGTTTAAATATGGGAACTCCATTATTTTTTCCTTTTCTCTCCTAGCCCGGAAACTTTGGAGACTAAATGTTCTTCCTCATTTTATTTTCATTGGATTTAGTGGCATGATTCTAATTTGTGTAATTTCTTTGTTGAAAAAAATAATCAACCTAGAGGTCATTCTAGGTTGAATAAGTATTTCCATAGTACAAATTTAGAATCAGTAGGAGTTGGGTTTTCTTAAGGGAGAAGAGACTAAATTTGTAGTCCTTGGAGGGAGACTATACAAGTCTATGTACTTTAACAAATTTAGACTTCTCACCTGAGTTTTGGAAGGATTATTGTTTTTTCTTTGTATTATCATTATCATCATCATTTTAGTGAGGTCAGCAGGATTTAAATATAGGGGCCCTTGATCTTGAGTGATTTCCTAATTGCCAGATCCTGAGTGCTCCCAGGAAGAGATTAATGAAGAGTTACTAGACTGTCTTTATGGAGACTCTATATTGGGAAGTTAGGCTAATGTGTGTTCTCTGAAAAAGTTTCTATGACAGAAGAGAATTTAATATCAGAGAAAAGAATTTAGAGGGCTTCCCCGATTCGATCCCTGATCCGGGAAGAACGTCTGGAGAAGGAAATGGCAAACCACTCCCACACTCTTGCCTGGGAAATCCCATGGACTGAGGAGCCTGGCAGGCTACAGTCTATGGGGTTGCAAAAGAGACACAACTCACTGAACAGTGACAACAACAAAGAATTTAGAGGAGGGAGGGACATATTCCCCTGGAGATTGATAGGTTCTGCATAGAATTTAGAGTTAGTGGCTCCTAATGAATGCTAAATAAGAAATGAAATTTGCTGTGAGTGTCAGGAAGAAATGTTAGGAGTATTTTGTTATGCTTTCGTGGAAAATAATTAGCAGAGGTTTAAGTTGAATTGAAGAGGACAAGAAATTTGGTTGTGGTGGAAAGGGTGGAACTTCTTATCAGCTTCCCCCCTGCTTTGTGGTAGACATTCACTCAACTTTTACCTTTCTGGGTTAACTCTTGTGTTCTGCTAATGTCAGATCAAGCTCTCTTCTGGCCTTTCTTTCAGAATTTACAAATTCCGAATGTGGCTGAATTATTCTGTCTTCTCTTTTAGTAAGAAAGTTCTTGGGGATTGTTAAAGATGTGAATTTCTTTGAATGTCTTTTAGAACTTATCCTGAAAGGAGTTATGTATACCACTTAAAAGTTTCATTATATATATCACTTGAAAGCAGTTGGTTATTTTTATTAACAGAATAATAGCTTAGTTTTATACTGTATAATTTTCAAAATATTTTGCAACTTGTGTTAGGTTACTTATGAGACTTTTATCCTTTTGATCACGGTCCTTTATGCTGCTTATTAATACTGAATCCAAAACAGACGTTTATGGTCTTCAAGGATCTTGTTGAACGTTGACAGTTTACATGGGTGGTTTATCTCACTCTTCCCGTTTATCTGACTCTTAAAAGACTTGGAAGGAAAAGTTTGTTGTTAGCACACTGCGGCCTCTTTTTTAAAGATACTTCTCAGCCCTGATTGAGTTATTTTGGAATGAGATGCAGATCTTTTTGCCCAGTGGTTTGGTTTACCAAAAAAAAAAACCTAAGGTTTTTTCAGTTCCTTTAATCATAGTCATGCTCGTTTCTTTCTCCAATTGTTCCTCATAAACCCAGAGAGAACTTTCTGTTTCTTGTCATATTTTTTTGTTTGTACGGAAGTGCTGTGGTACCACCTCTGCTGCGGCTTGGGGATATAATTGATGTTTTATATTTTCAAACCCCTCCTCCCCCCAAGTTAATTAGATCAGGTTTTTTTTTTTTTTTTGGTCCCTTTTTCTCAAAGCTAAAATTAGTTACTGATAGATAAAAATTTTGTGACCAGTTATTGTCAATATATTTATGTGTCAGTAGTATGCGGCAGACTGCCAGAGCGATGTGGCTGGAAGAAAACAGATTAAGGAATCAGGCGGCCTGGGTTTAAGTCCTAGGTTTACCATCTTACTAGCTGAGAAATCTTGTACGGACTATTTAAGGAGGCCATAGGGAAGATTACTTTCCTTTATTGAGCATTTACTGTGTTGTATTCTTTACAAGTGTTAATCTCACTTAATGCTCAGAACAGTCCTTGAAGGTACATATTATTTTCCCCATGGATACTCAGATCACAGAGAAGTGAATGATTTGTCCCAGATCACACAGCACGTATGTAGCAGAGGTAGGACTCAAATTCAAGGCTTTGAGCACTTTTATGTGTCTGTATTGAAAGGATGGGAAAGATAATGCTGCTATTGTAATAACTTCTGTTGATAAAAAGAAGATACTTGAAGCTGCTTTGAAAAGATAAGGTGCTCCTCCAGTGTTAACGTCTGTGCTATCTTACAGCAACAATGACTTGATGTCGTCTGGGTTCTCGGTCCGCTTGCTTCTTTGAAGGCAGCGTTGTGCCTGACGGTCATGGAAAACAGAAGCGACAAACATTAAGTGCCCTGGAGAAGCTTACTAAAGTGTTTGTGTCAAGGGGCACGTCCTTGGAAGTGCGAGGGAGAGAAGTTTTAGGTGCTGCCTGATACTCCCTCTATTCCAGTTAGTCCTGGCTTGTTTGTGGATTAGTGTAGTCTTTTCTAGCTTGTTCTCTGTCACTTCCTTTGCTCTTAGGGTTGATAATCTTCACTTCTTTGCCTAAGCTTTCTCCTTTCTTCACTGAGCATTGTTGCGGTACTGTGTTTTTGTTCTGAGGTGTGAAATACTCCAGTCAGACCTTTTGGAACTCTTTCTTGATTGCAACTGTATGTTTCAAGCCTCACCTTTTCAGACTTCTATTCATCTAACAAATAATTACGGAAGGCTTATTAGATGCTGGGGTACAAAAGTAAGACATGAGTGTTCCTGACCTGATGGAATTAATTTGAGTGGGGAGCAGAATTGACCAGGTATCTGATAAAGATTGAAATGTAGGCTGTGCTGTAAAGGAAACAGACAAGGGCTGAGGGGAGAGAGAGAGAGATGAAGGCATGAGGAATGCACTGGGCGTTTGTGGGAGTTGACAGTAAGTCCCCTAAAAAGTTGCAGTCACAACATACCACGATTCAGAGAATTAAAGTTCTCCTGTTGCCATTACAATGGAAGTCTTCATAGATTGCTGTCTGTAATGTTTGTCTGTTACTTAATGTATGATAACACTGGATTTGGCTTAGTAAAGGATCAGATCAGATCAGTCGCTCAGTCGTGTTCGACTCTTTGCAACCCCATGAATCGCAGCACGCCAGGCCTCCCTGTCCATCACCAACTCCCGGAGTTCACTGAGACTCACATCCATTGAGTCAGTGATGCCATCCAGCCATCTCATCCTCTGTCCTCCCCTTCTCCTCTTGCCCCCAATCCCTCCCAGCATCAGTCTTTTCCAGTGAGTCAACTCTTCGCATGAGGTGGTCAAAGTACTGGAGTTTCAGCTTCAGCATCATTTCTTCCAAAGAAATCCCAGGGCTGATCTCCTTCAGAATGGACTGGTTGGATCTCCTTGCAGTCCAAGGGACTCTCAAGAGTCTTCTCCAACACCACAGTTCAAAAGCATCAATTCTTCAGCGCTCAGCCTTCTTCACAGTCCAACTCTCACATTCATACATGACCACAAGATAACCGTGACTTAATGAATATCTAGCATGCTTGACTAATGAATTTAATTTTTACTTCTTATAGTTTCCATTTATTAGTTTTTTCCCTGAAGAAGCTATTCTTTGAAAGTTGAGTTCAGTGAATTTGAAAACTGCGTATGGGCCTTCAAGTGTTCATAGCAGGGAATAAACTGAAGTATTTAGCTTTACTTAAAGAGAGAGACCCTTTGCCCTCAAAAAAGATCTTCATGACCCAGATAATCACGATGGTGTGATCACTGATCTAGAGCCAGACATCCTGGAATGTGAAATCAAGTGAGCCTTAGAAAGCATCACTACGAACAAAGCTAGTGGAGGTGGTGGAATTCTAATTGAGCTATTTCAAATCCTGAAAGACGATGCTGTGAAAGTGCTGCATTCAATATGCCAGCAAATTTGGAAAACTCAGCAGTGGCCACAGGACTGGAAAAGGTCAGTTTTTATTCCAGTCCCAAAGAAAGGCAATGCCAAAGAATGCTCAAACTACCGCACAATTGCACTCATCTCACACGCTAGTAAAGTAATGCTCAAAATTATCCAAGCCAGGCTTCAGCAGTACGTGAACCACAAACTTTCAGATGTTCAAGCTGGTTTTAGAAAAGGCAGAGGAACCAGAGACCAAATTGCCAACATCCGCTGGATCATGGAAAAAGCAAGAGAGTTCCAGAAAAACATCTATTTCTGCTTTATTGACTATGCCAAAGCCTTTGACTGTGTGGATCACAATAAACTGTGGACAATTCTGAAAGAGATGGGAATACCAGACCACCTGATATGCCTCTTGAGAAATCTGTATGCAGGTCAGGAAGCAACAGTTAGAACTGGACATGGAACAACAGACCGGTTCCAAATAGGAAAAGGAGTACGTCAAGGCTGTATATTGTCACCCTGCTTATTTAACTTCTATGCAGAGTACATCATGAGAAACGCTGGGCTGGAAAAAGCACAAGCTGGACTCAAGATTGCCGGGAGAAATATCAATAACCTCAGATATGCAGATGACACCACCCTTATGGCAGAAAGTGAAGAGGAACTAAAAAGCCTCTTGATGAAAGTGAAAGACGAGAGTGAAAAAGTTGGCTTAAAACTCAACATTCAGAAAACGAAGATCATGGCATCTGGTCCCATCACTTCATGGGAAATAGATGGGGAAACAGTGGAAACAGTGTCAGACTTTATTTTTCTGGGCTCCAAAATCACTGCAGATGGTGACTGCAGCCATGAAATTAAAAGACGCTTACTCCTTGGAAGAAAAGTTATGACCAACCTAGATACCATATTGAAAAACAGAGACATTACTTTGCCAACAAAGGTCTGTTTAATCAAGGCTATGGTTTTTCCAGTGGTCATGTATGGATGTGAGAGTTGGACTGTGAAGAAAGCTGAGCGCCGAAGAATTGATGCTTTTGAACTGTGGTGTTGGAGAAGACTCTTGCGAGTCCCTTGGACTGCAAGGAGATCCAACCAGTCCATTCTGAAGGAGATCAGCCCTGGGATTTCTTTGGAAGGAATGATGCTAAAGCTGAAACTCCAATACTTTGGCCACCTCATGCGAAGAGTTGACTCATTGGAAAAGACTCTGATGCTGGGAGGGATTGGGGGCAGGAGGAGAAGTGGACGACAGAGGATGAGATGGCTGGATGGCATCACTGACTCTGTGGACGTGAGTCTGAGTTGGTGATGGACAGGGAGGCCTGGTGTGCTGCAATTCATGGGGTTGCAAAGAGTCGGACACGACTGAGCGACTGAACTGAACTGAAAGGGAGAGACTTGGAGTTTCCCTTATAACTTAGCAGTAAAGAATCCGCCTGTAATACAGGAGCAACAGGAGGCTCAGGTTCTATCCCTGGGTCAGGAGGATCCCCTGGAGGAGGGTATGGCAACCCACTCCAGTATTCTTGCCTGGAGAATCCCATGGACAGAGGAGCCTGGTGGGCTACAATCCATGGGGTCACATACGAGTTGGACAGAACTGAAGCGATTTGGCACACTCGCAAAGGGAGAGACTTAGGAGAATTGTGAAATTAGGAGAGGGAAAATGTAGGCTGCTGTTGAGTGTGTATATATTAATAATAACACCTACAGTCTTGTTTGGTACTTTTCCTTCAAAAAATTAAAAGCATTTTACAAACATTTTTTTCAGCTACTCACTGGAATCATATTTATGTCTGCAGAATTAACTCAGGCAAATTTCACATTTCATGATTTCATTGTTTGTTAATTTCTACTTCCCAGGATAGAACACACATTGTCCCATGAACCAAAATTATGTTGCTTTAGGTATATATGCCAATGATATAATGAAACATCTGAAATTTTGCCGAGTTGGAGAGGATTCATCTGCGTCCTTGATTTGGGGAGAGAATCGGAGTTTTCAGTCTAGCTGACCTGTGGAAACAAGGCAGAAGAATGTGTCTTGCCAAACTCTTGGAATAATAGCATAGTGGTCCTGACTGAAGGCAGGCAGTCTGGGTCCAAATCACAATGCCAGTACTTACTAGCTCTGTGACTTAGGCAAGTTACCTAACCTCTCTGTGCCTCTCCTCATCTGTAGAACATCATACAGTTGTTGTGAGAATGAAATGAGTTGACATATGTAAAGCATTTAGAGTAGCACATTGCACTGTGCACTCCAGCTGCCAAATTGTTTTCAATATCATTATAGCAAGCTAAAGATCATATGTTTCTCAAAAGCAGAACAGATAATAGTGATGCGGAGATTGAAGTTTAGGGTCTTTTGAGAAAGCTTGAATAAGAAGTAGGAATAAGGGACAAAGCATATAAGTTGTCCCTCCTTCCCCTCAGTGTCCTTCTGAGTAACTTAGAGTAAGAGGATGAGCCTTGCTGGAAAGGAGGGAGCCTCCAAAGAACAGTGTCTGAAAGGACTCCAGATACAAGACAGACTTTGAGACTTGGAGGAGTTTGTAATATATGTAGCAAAACAGTCCAGAGCTATTTTAGGATCAGAAAAACACTTCTTTGCAAAACAGGTAGAAAATATTAGTATCTAATATTTCTACTAATACTAGTATCTAGTAAAGTTAGATGAATTTTACCATCTATTTTGGACTGTGATTGGTGCTTGAAGGATCTTGAAGAAAATGATTAAAGCTGTGGAAGAGGGTGATACTTTAGAGAAAAGTTGAAGCTACCAAGTCTCCTTGGGTAAATTTCTGGAAAAGTGAACGGTGTTTTTACTTAGCTATGAAGACTGAGCATCCAGTCAAGTTAGTTTTTTTTTGTTTTTTTTTTCTCTTATCCCTTTATGCCATTATAAACTTTGGGTTTGTTCAGTCTTTGCGTTAACTGTTTATGTCTTTATGTCCAAATCTCTATAATATTCCTGCTGTATCATTTACAAAAGCCTGTTAAAGATGGTAGTAAAGTCTTTTCTCCAGTCGTTCATGCAGGGAACGTCTCCCGAATGCCTCTGGCGGGTGGTGAGGGCGCCGCAGTGAGCACTGGTCAGAGCCCGTGCTCACAGCAGCGCTTCACAGCAGGCGCTGCATCACTGATTCTCTTCATTCTTAGGACAGCCTGATGGCGCAGGGGCTTTGGTTCTCCCCGTTTTACAGATATGGACATGGTGGCACAGAGAGGCTAGGCAGTTTGCTCAAGGTCATGGAGCTCGAAAGTAAGTGGCAGAACCAGGATTTGAATCCAAGCAGCCTGGCTCCCCTGCTCCAGATCCCTAAATTATTCTGATTCTAAACTACTTTAAACAATTCTAAACTCTCTAAATTACTGCTACTATACCAGGACTACAGTGAGGGGAAAAAAAAAAAAAACATTGTTTATGCCCTTATGCAGAGTGTGATCCAGAGGGAGAGAGAGACAGCAAACAAAAAAATATGCAAATATATAATTATATAGTGTGCAGAGTTTTATGATGGAAAAGTAAAAAGTATTATAGTGGGGGGGGCATGAATTGTATTGGAGCTTTGGGGGAGGTTTCTCTGAAGAAGTGAGGTTTAGGCAGACGTGAGAAGGACGAAAGGGGAATGGAAGAGAATAGCATGCGTGAAAGCCTTGGGGTGGGAAAGAACTTGGCACGTTGGAGAACCCGAAAGACGCCTGGTGTGGTTTGAATGCAGTGAGCAGGAGGGAGAATGCAGGCATAGGGAGAAGAGAGGGACTTAGGCAGGACTGTGTCAAGGATACTGTATTTTTCCCCTCAGTATAATTGGAAGCCTTTGAAGGTTTTAAGAATGAGTGTTGTGACCTAATATATGATTTTTAAAAAATTATTCTGGCTACGTTGTGGAAATTTTTGGGAATCTTTGAGGGAAAAAATTGGAAATTGTGGAAAATCTGAAAGAGGAGGAAGTTGGGGGACGTCTAATACTTAGGGTGATTTATAGTGGTGCAGGGGCTTCCCGTGTGGCACTGGTGGTAAAGAACCTACCTGCCAGCGCAGGACACACCGGAGACACCGTTGGGAAGATCTAACCTGGAGGAGGGCCTGACAGTCCACTCCAGTATTCTGGCCTGGAGAACCTCATGGACAGAGGAGCCTGGCGGGGTACAGTCCATGGGGTCGCAAAGAGTTGGAAGCGACTGAAGCAACTTAGCACGTGCGCACACACAGTGGTCCAGGCAGAAGATGGTGATGGTTTGGATTAGGCTGTAGGCACAGGAGACGGAGGAAGGCAGAAAGATACAGTAGATATTTTAGAATGAGAACAGGAAGGCTTAATGATGGATTAGATATGTGGGAAGAGAGAGGTATCAGGTATGATTCCCAAATTTCTGGTGTGAGTATCTAGGTAGATTAAATTGCTAGTTCTGAGATGGAAGCATAGGAGGAGGAGGAGATTCCAACTATTAGGAAAATTGAGGGAAGGCCTCAGTTTCAGTCGTGCTCAGTGTGGGTTATCTGTGAAATAATACAAATGGAGACATGAAGTAAGCAAGCTGTTACTGAGCTAATGCTCAGAAGTGGTGCTGGAAATAAATCTGGATGCCCGTGGTATACAGGTAGTATTTACAGCCAAGGAAAATGGATGCATTTACGCAGACGAAAGGTGTCCAAGACTAGGATTAGAAGATCACTCAGCACTGAGCTCCAAGGAAGTTCGGAGAAAATCTCAGAAACTGAGAGAGGAGTGTGTTTCAAAGAGGAAGTGACCCCCCCTATATTTTGTTTGATTTAGCAAAACAGAGATCACTGATGATCATAGCAAGAACAGCGTTGAAGAAGTGAAAAGGGAGGAAGTGGAAATGGTTGGTGTACTTTGATGATTAGCATGTCTGTCTTCCCATAAGAAGTAAGACTTTGGGACTTCCCTGGTGGTTAGACTGCGGGCTCCCGATGCAGGGGGCCTGGGTTTGACCCAAGTGTTCTTTGTATATTATGCATACTGTATCAGGTATATAGTTTACAAAAATTTCTCCCATTCTTAGGTTGTCTTTTTTACTTTCTTGATAGTCCTTTGATACACAAAAGTTTTAAAGTGTGAAGTTTTATTTACCTACATACTACTGGTGTCATATCTAAGAATCCGTTGCCAAATCCAAGGGGTCATGAAGATTTTCCTGTCTTCTAGGAGTTTTGTGCAGAGAAGGCGCTGCCGTCTCGGGTCACACAGAATCGGACACGACTGAAGCGACTTAGCAGCAGCAGCAGCAGGGAACTAGATCCCTCATGCCACATCTAAGATGTGATGCAGTCAAATAAATGAATAAAATTTTTTTTTAAAGTAAGACTTTTAAGAAAATGAAGTACTATTAGAATGTCCAGGAACGTAGGAACCATACCATTTCATTTTGGTGTCCTTGGCTGCTTTTAACCTTCATGTCTTGCAAAAAAGTTGTATTAAAGCAGAAAGGGGAGAGGGAATGAGGATATTTGCAATGATGAGATAAAGATTCTCGTTTTTATATGTGGCCTCAGAGTTTAAGGCTTAGGTACTTTTCAGCTTTGCTATCATTAGCCTTTCTGTCTTACTCCCTACCTAGTGGGTCTTTTGTACTTCAGTATTACTGGTTTTTAAAGCTCATTCCATATCTAATTAGCTGATATGCTTGGTTATTTATTTTATTTCTCTTTATTCATTCACCTGTTTATTGACTTTTCTGTCTATGTAGGATACTGTGTAATTATGACTATAGACTTTATTTCAGTTTCTGTTTTGTTTGCCTTTTACACACTCTTTACTCAAAGTCTAATTGGATATATTGAGGTAATATTAAAATTTTGGCTACTTTTCTACCTAGAATTTTGTATGATGACTTTCCTGGGAAAGGCTAAGGATTTTATAGTAATTGTGCCCATTAGTTCTCCTAGCAGTTTTTTTTTTCTTTTAAAATAATTTATCGAGGTAAAATTCACAAAACATAAAATTAACCATTTTAAAGTGAACAGTTGAGTGGCATTCGCATAATATTGTGCAACCGCTACCTCTGTCTAGTTTCAAAACATTTCCATCATTCCAAAGAAATCCTCTTTCCAATTGAGCAGTTTTTTAAAATTTTTTCTCCACCTGAAATCCAGCAGCCTTCACTCTGTCTCTCTGGATTGATACGTTCTAAACAGTTCGTGTCAGTGGGATCATCCGATACGCAGCCTTGGGTGTCTGTGTACACACACACCGTGATTTGTTGGTCCGTCGTCTGTTAACGAACGTTTGGACTGGCTCCACCTTCGGGTGTTGTGAATAGGGCTACTGTCAGCATGGATGTGTGTGCACTTGTTCTCAGTTGTTTTGGGTATGTACCTGGGAGTGGAATTGCAGAGCCCTCTGCTAATGTAATTGTTAATGATTCTTTCTGAAATGTAGGGATCAAAGCCAACACCTGCGGTTTCTATAGAGTGTGTGTGATTTGTGAGTTGTTGGCTTAGATTGGGATTGAGACTCTCTTTCCTGTATGTTTAACTTTTTCAGGAACTGAGTTCTCCGTTACTGGTTTTATTCTTTGCATTTTACTGATGGCATAATGGAGGTACAGCATCTGCATGATTTTAACTTCCTATCATCTTCAGAGCAAGTCAGTGATGGAACTGGTAGTTGAAGGCTCCTAATTATGTCCTTTGTCTCAGTGACCCATTTAAAGCCATGTTGCATTTACATGAAGTCGTTTGAAATAGGCTTCCTATATTTTATAATCCTCTTGAAGGGATGTTGTTCAGGTGGTGTTAAGCAGATGTTCTCTTTCCATAGTGGACAAGACAAGAGGAGATGTGTTTTAATTGCAACAGAAGGGATATAGATTACAAATTAGAAAGAACTTCTTGACTACAAGATACTTAAATGTTAACCAAGGAGGGTTGTGAACTATCTTTCCCAAAGACTTCGTAAAGATCTTTCTAGGATGATGTTGGTGTGGGCTTGTTAAGAAATGAGGGCAATGACAAAGATGACTTGCTGAGGTCCCTGTTAACCCCAGGAAATAGTAGTGTGATGGTTAATCAGGCAGTGTTGCTGGCATTTTAATGAGTATATTTTCATTTTCCTTATGAAGAAATCGTTACAGAGTAGGTGAATTGCTCAAGGTATCCTGGTGAAATAGAAGATTAGCATTCTGAACCTTCTTGGCTCACATGTTGAACGCTTAGGGATGTGGTTTATTATAAACGAGCCTTTTCATGACGGTATGATGTATTATTGTTGTGATTCTTCTCTAAGCTGTAGGGGTCAAAGCCAACACCTGCAGTTTCCATAAAGTTGGTAATTTGAGAATTGTTGGTCGGGCTTAGATTGGAACTGAGAACCTTTTTCCTGTGAAAATGGACTTAGTCTCCTGTTACACATACAGAAAAGGGAGCACATTTTCCGTAGCAGACTAAGATAATAGATTCTTTTTTAAAATGTATTTTTAATTGGAGGATAGTTGCTTTACAATGTTGTGTTGGTTTCTGTGCCTCTGCAGTGTGAACCAGCCATGAGTATACCCATGTATCACCTCCCTCTAGAGCCTCCCTCCCCCGCATCCCCCATCTCTAGTTCAGATAAGCTCTGGGGCTGAGCTCTCTGTGTTGTGTAGCAACTTCCCACTAGCTGTCTGTTTGACACATTGTAACTTTTACAATGTGATGGAATTGGTGATGGACAAGGAGGCCTGGCCTGCTGCGATTCACGGGGTCGCAAAGAGTCAGACATGACTGAGCAACTGAACTGAACTGAACTTTTACACACTGTAACGTATGTAATTCAGTGCAACTCTTTCAATTCATCCCACCCTCCCCTGCTCCCCCTCGTGTCCACAAGTCCCTTCTCTACGTCTGTGTGTCTCTACTCCTGCCCTGCAAATAGGTTCATCGATAAGGCGATAGAGGCTTAGTGGAGAGTTTAGGAAGGACCAGGCTAATGTTGCCTGGGTGAAGGTGCCCATGAGATGGGCCCATTTTTGGTTTGTGGTGCTTGGAAGAATAGGAGCCAGAAGATGGGCAAAATGAACATTAGATTCTGTTGCAGAACGTAAGCATAAAATTACTCATTAAATGCAGTATTAAGTTGCCAATTTATATGCTCAGCTCAGGAAGTGCCAAATTTAAGGTGCTTAGATCAACACTAACTCAGTCGCGTGACACTTTTGGTCTGGATTATGGTGCCTTGTAGGGTATCTCAGGTCTGCTAGGAAAGTTGTGCTCTGAGATCCATGGGTCATTGACTGGAAACTTGGCTGGGAAGGAGTATTACCATTGGTCTCTTTAATGAAAGGTTTGCTAGTTTATTTATTTTAGTTGAGCTATGGGAGCATTTACTTGTTTATGTCTCCGCTACTGAAAATACCATCAAATTGAGCTTTCTTGAATTGGCAACAACTATTACCTCTGCAGGATAAAAGAGAGGGGAGCCAACTTTTGAATACTTACCGCATTCTGGGAAGTTTATATTTATTCCTTCACTTAATAGTCATAAGAAACCTGTAAGGTGGATGGCAACATCTCTGTTGTAAAGGATAAGAAAAAGTGATGCCTCCTGAGGGATCTCTGGGCTCTTACGAAAATCATGTGGTGAGGTCCATTGGTTCTCATACGGGTGTGTGTGTGTGTATATGTGTGCTCAGGCACGTCTGACTCTTTGGGACCCCACGGACTGAAGCCTGCCAGGCTCCTCTGTCCATGGAATTTCTGAGATAAGAATACTGGAGCAGGTTGGCATTTCATATATATGTGCTATTTTTATATTTTATGTTTTATATGTTATATTTGGTTTGATCTGTTTTATATTTTAGTGTTTTCGCATAAGATATCATTTGGACAAAGGATTTTGCTAATTAAAAAAAAGGAAGAAAACGTGGAAGACCACCAAGGAATCATGAAAGAAAATTAGCAAAGACAACCAGAAGATTGAACAGATGGCTAAATTACGTAATTGCTATTCAAGAAATAATGTTGAAGTTTGAGGCTACTTGATGTCACAGCCACATGTACAGACAGGACAGATATTCTATCCCTAGGGAGCATGGAGTGGGCGAAGAGTATGGACTCTAGAGTTTAAATTCTAGCCCAGCCCCTGGCAGCTGTGGGGTTTGGGGATTCTTCTTTAAACCTGGTGTGCACCAATATACATGACGATGTAACACCTTTTTCAAGAGTATTCGTAAGGATAGGGAATAGCATGTAAATACTCTTGAGTGCCTGGCTCATAGTATCAGTAGGTACCCCCTCACTACTAGCTCCTGCTAAGATACTGATGACATACGTGGTGATGGCAGTTTTTAGTGTGTTAACATCTCCCTCCCAAATGCCTGCAGAGCTGCTTCATATCAAGGGTGGGTGGGGTAGAGTAAAGGGTCTCCTTTACCTCTGTGTGTATATATATCTCAGGGGTGCCTAGCATTCCTGTTTGTGATAAAGATCTCTTTAAACTGCACATGATTCATGAATGCATCTATTGTTGATGAAAGGAGAAAAACTTGAACATCACTAAGTTTGTTTTCATTGGCCATAAAGAAGAAAGAGTGGAAAGGAATGCCATACAATGAGTTGAGAGACCTGGGCTTTTTGTCTGAGAGCTGCCCTTGTGAGTCTTATAAAAATGGGCAGGTGGGTTTATACCTTTTTAAGACTCTGTATTCAAAGTGATATCTAAGTCACATTTAACTTTGTACATCCGTGATTTGACTAAAAACATTCATTTCTTTTCATTGCCAAAATTTCAAAGCATTACAGCATTAAGGAGCTTTCCGCTGATTTGAGCTGGCAAGCTTCCGTTCATACTGAGCATGTCTGGGGCAGTGTTTTGTATAGAAGGCCACTGCACACCTTTTGCCAAGGATCACAGAGAGAAACATGTGACTTGTAGAATATCCAAATGGAACTGAAACTAAGAACAATTGTAAGGAGGCTAATGTGAGAGAGTGTCTCTTGCTTTGGGGCTGATGGTTGGATTTTTAAACCCACAGCACTTTGTGTAACACTTGCCATGTTTCAGTATGGTAGTTATAGTGCCAGTATACTGCCGCTGCCTTCAGAAAACTCTGATGTTGGAGACCTTTTCTGTGTTGTATTTGTTGGTTTTTTATCTCTCTGTCACTGTCACCTATAATAGGTCCTGGTACATATATAGTCCCCCCAGACATGCTAAATGGAAAAGCATCTGATAAAATGGGAAAAACGCTTGTAGCTTTGAATGCCATCTTCACCACGTACTGGCTGTTTGATCACGGGCGAGTAATTTCACATCAAGCCAGCTTTTGGTCTGTAAAATGGCAAAGGGGTAGCAAGGGGCTCTGGAGATGGAGTACGCAAAACATGAAGCACTTAATAGTGGTAGTCTGCACTGTTATTAACAAGATATTTTGCACTTCTGCTTGAAGGGAAGCTTGTTTGCTGTGGCTTCAGTATGTGGGAGAATTATCCCCTCTTGCAAGTTTTTGCTCAAAAGAAATCATTTGGCATTTCTTCCTCTGTGGGCCCATAAGGATGGTTACTTTGAGGAGGCAGAGAAGGGGGTAGGATCCTGGAAGAGCTGCTGCAGACCTTGCATTTCTGCAGATCTCTTTAGAATGCCACTTCTATATCGTGCTCTCACTGAAGGCACCTGACTCAGCGACAACACGCGAGCATTAGAAACATTTGCCCCAGTCAGAGAATATTCTATACCTGCCATCCTGCTTGGCACTTAAAGACTTTTCCCCCCCAGTTCTCTATGATGCAGTGATTTTTAAAAAAAGTTGGCCATGTGGCATATAGGATCTTATTTCCTCAATCAGGGATTGAACCCATATCCCCTACATTGGAAACACAGAGTCCCAGCCACTGGCCTGCCAGGGGAGTCCCTGTGTGACAGGTAAAGAAGGTAGGCTTTAGGTTAACGTAGTATATATGATCCCATTTTGATACAGAAAACAAAATCTGTTGACCACAGACTGTTGTTTTACTTGTTGCAAGAGGCGTGGTTTTTTTTTCCTTTTTTTCTGATTAGCCTTTGTTTACAGATAATTTTAGGTTTATAGGCAGTCTTAAGAAATGATAGTGAGGTAGATCCATGTGCCCTGTACCCAGTTCCCCCAGTGGCAATGGTAGCATCTTTAAAAACCATAGTACACTGTTAACATCCGGGGTGCTGCCACTGATACAGCCAAGACAGCAAACGTTTCCATCCCGCAGGGCCTTTCCTGACACCCTTTTATAGTCACTCCCACCTCCACGCCACCGTGAGGTGACGCTGCAGTCGATGAAGTGGCAGTAGAGTTTTTGTGCAGAGAATCTGGAAAATATATTCTCTGGGGGAAGGCGGCCAATATCTCCCTCCCCCAGCTCTGTAATCCCACAGATCTGTCTTCCTTTGTCATTTCAAGAATGTCACGTAAATAGAATCATATAGTATGCAACCTTTTTTTTTTTTTTTTTTTTTAATTAAAATTTTTTTGTTGGGGGCCCGCTCCATGGCTTGTGGGATCTTAGTTTCTAGGCAGGAATTGAACCTGGCCCAGACAGTGAAAAGTACTGAGTGCTAACCATTGGATTGCCAGGGAATTCCCAGAATGTAGCCTTTTGGATCAGTTTTTCTTTGATCAGTGCAGTGTAATTCCCTGGAGTGTCATCCAAGTTGCATGTATCAATAGTTTCTTTTTAATTGCTGGGTAGTATTCCCAGGTTTGGATATGCCTTAGTTTCGTTTAATGACTTGCCCACTGAATAACTTCTGAGTTTTTCCCCAGTTCTTGACTATTACAGATAAAGCTTCTATAAACATTTGTGTATAATTTTTTTGTGTGAATGTACATTCTCTGGATAAATGCCCAGGTGCAATTGCTGGGTCATACGGTATGTATTGCTTTAATAAATTTTTTTTAAAAGGAAGAAAATTAGAGGTAAAACAACTAGTTAAATGATTCCCTAACCCTACATTTCTTTCTTTTTTAATCTTGGCTGCACCAGGTCTTAATTGCAGCACACGGGCTCTGCAGTCGTCCTTTCGGGGTGTGAAGTCTTTAGTTGTGGCGTGCAGAGTCTTTAGTCGCAGCTTGTGGGCTCTAGTTCCCTGAGCACGGATCAAACCCCGGCCCCCTGCGTTGGGAGCACGGAGCCTCAGCCACTGGACCACCAGGGTAGTCCCTCAAACCCTGCATTCTTGGTGCACATAATTTACTTACATCGATTGTTTGCTCTAGCATCAAGGCAGTAATAATCATAACACTGTAGTTTTCCTTGTCTCTTTCAACGGATGATCTGTGTATATATTACAAATAATAATTAACACAGCCTACCAGGGGACAAGTAATGGTTAGCACTGGTGAGGTTAGCTCTGTTATAGATAGGGAGGTTAAGTTGTGGATCTTGTGGAATTAGGTTATAGCCCTGTGTTCTGACTTGGAGTTATTCAGATTTATTCCTTTTCTCTTTATCTCCTGAATTAACTCTCTGTCACATAGGTGTGAAGACATGAAAAAGGTTTTTGGGTTTTTTTTTTTTTCTGTATCTGAGGTTTACTGCTTGTTCTGTAGAAGCAGTATAGCAGAGTGGTTAGAGCATCTACTTTGGCATCTGATTGAATTTGAGTCTCCCCTCCACATGGGCAGATCATTTAACCTTTCTAAGCCTCAGTTTTGTGGTTTGTCAGTGGGGATAATGACACTGTACTATCTTCATGGCGTCACTGTGAGAAGTAAATGAGATAATGTGCAGAAAGAGGCTTAGCTAGTACTGTCAGGTATGCTGCATTCAGCGAATGTTCCGTGAAAGTGTTGTTTTAAATATGTTATATTCTACCACTCGTCTTTAGCGGTCAGTGGATGATAAATATTGGTGGATAAATATTGGGATCTTACTGCCATGTGTGTAAAGGCCTTAAGTTTGCTGTAACTTTTGAGGTAAGAATGCTTCCTTTGAAGGCTATTTCAAATTTAGTCTTATATATGTAGTTATTTCGGAGAAGGCAATGGCACCCCACCCCAGTACTCTTGCCTGGAAAATCCCATGGATGGAGGAGCCTGGTAGGCTGCAGTCCATGGGGTTGCTAAGAGTCGGACACGACTGAGCGACTTCACTTTCACTTTTCACTTTCATGCGTTGGAGAAGGAAATGGCAACCCACTCCAATGTTCTTGCCTGGAGATTCCCAGGGACGGGGGAGCCTGGTGGGCTGCCATCTATGGGGTTGCACAGAGTCTGACACGGCTAAAGCGACTTAGCAGCAGCAGCAGCAGCACCATGTAGTTATTTAAAAATAGGAAGTGATGTTGGATTATATGGTAGTATTAATTTGAATGAAAGTATTTTAACGTTTCTCCTTATTCATATTTTCTCAGGCTCATAGTAATA
The DNA here is from genome assembly GCF_055505025.1 of Bos grunniens. Classification (NCBI taxonomy): domain Eukaryota; kingdom Metazoa; phylum Chordata; class Mammalia; order Artiodactyla; family Bovidae; genus Bos; species Bos grunniens. The sequence continues at coordinate 77,115,288 of NC_141179.1, read as the reverse complement.
GAAAAATAGAAATGATTCTGAATTCTTGATTTCCTCCCTTTAATCTGTCCCCTCTAAACAACATTACTTTTTATATATTCTTCCTGGCATTTATCAGTACTTGAAAGTGTCACTCTTTTATTGCATAAATAAAGAGCTCTCTCATTGGCTCTAGGATCCTCAGTACCTAGAGTAGTGCTGAGCGCCTAGATATTCAGTAAACACTTGCTGGCTGGCTGTAACTGCTTTTGCATCTTTCTTGTCCCCCCTAAGTGTTTTTTGTTTGGAAATTTGGGGAAATGCAATCCAACTTCCAGTCAGAGCTTAAAACGACTAGTTTCTTAAAATCCAGTGCCTTATTTTGATTGGCTGAGGAATGTGATTGGCGAGGTAGAAGGGCATCTGGACCTTTTAGCATAAGAGCTCTGCGTTTAATAATTTGACTTCTCCTTTTCCTGAAGCCTTGAGGGAAATTTTTCCTTTCCCTGTTCTAGTCAGCCAAGAACCTGACCTGGGCTGACTCTAACACTGGAGAACACTGAACACAGTATCTGCTGAGCCAAGGACTGGGAGTCGAGCTCTGATACTATCTGAAGGGAAAGCCTGAATTCAAATCCTGCTTTGCCTACTGACTCATCTTGCAAACCTAGATGAATTTCTTAACCTCTTCCAGGTTTAAATTTTCTTATTTGCCTGGTGAGTAATCCTATCTGTCTGGGCTTGTGAGGACACCTGATTTAGTGTCCTTAAAGCTTTTTTACAGTGCTGTCGCTATGGCTCCAGGGGTGTCCAGGAACGACTGGGAGCCGTGTGGTACTCCAGGGAGCAGAGCTGGACTCTCTTGTCCCCAAAGACTATGCAGAAAACAGAAAGACGTGATCCTTCGTGACTTGAAAGCAGCTCCACTTCAGCCTCCTAATGCTGTTTGTAGATGAGAGGTACGTTGTTGCCAAAGCTGTTAGGCCTGCGTGCCTGAAGCAGCTGGGGTCCCTTCTCGATTCTGCGGTTAAGCTGTTTTTGTCTCTGTGAAGTTTCTTCCATCAAAAGCTACTCTTTTTGTCTTTCTTTCTCTTACTTGCCAGTAGGAAGTCTCTTGCCACTTTTGTGCACTTAGCGGTAGCCTTCCTGGTCCTGTTGATGGCTTGTGACTCAAAAATTGAGCTTCAGTTTCTTCTCGGTTCAGTGATTTCTTCTGTATTCTTCCAAGAACCTGAAGGGGTTCTTATGGTTTCAGCTCACTCTTTGCCCCAGAAGAGTCTGCAGGTTAAAAACTTCTTTTCGTTCTTCTGAGGTGAGAATAAGGAAGATTGTCAGTCTCAAATTTGGGTCTTACAGCCTTCTGCTTCCAGTTTTGATCATATTTTGTTTTTGAGCATACTTTCCTGCAGACATTAGGTTACATCCTTGTGAGTTACTTTTGGAAGCTCTAGTCAGCAAAATCTGTAGCAGAAAAGCTGGTGTTTTTTCCCTCCCCTTTATTAAAATAACAATCACTCGAATTTATTTAGTTTCCTATCTTCAAAGCATTTTGAAAGTTGTCAGCTTCTTTGTGATATACCCTTAGTGGTCTGCCTTACACTGAGTTTATATATTTAAAAAGCTTGTTGGGGGCTGTGGATATAAGAAAAAGAGGTCACATTGCTTGCTTATCTCTTGGTAAATTTGGGCTGACAACCTTTGTACAGGTATTTGATTCACTGTAACCTCTTAGCCTAACTTTCTAAAAGCAGACCAGTTGTATTTTAGAGTGTTTGTAATTCTGTTTTTGTTTTTGTTTTTAATTTTTTAATTATTATTATTTTTTTTATTTTACAATATTGTATTGGTTTTGCCATACATCAACATGCATCAGCCACAGGTGTACACGTGTTCCCCATCCTGAACACCCCTCCCACCTCCCTCCGCATACCATCTCTCTGGGTCATCCCAGTGCACCAGCCCCAAGCTTCCTGTATCCTGCATCGAACCTGGACTGGCAATTTGTTTCTTATATGATATTGTACATGTAATTCTGATGATTTTATACATGTAATTCTGAACATAAATGCTGTGCATGTCTGCAGTACAGGTGCAGGTTCTGTTAACATTAAAAAAAAATTATTTAGTTTATTTGGCTGTGTTGCGTCTTGGTTGCAGCAAGCGGAATCTTTGTTGCGTCATGCATGATCTTTCATTTCGGTGGGCGGACTCTAGTTGAGGCAGGCGGGCTTAGTTGCTCCTTGGCATGTGGGATCTTAATTCTCTGACAAGGGATTGGACCCACGTCCCCTGCATTGCAAGGTGAATTCTTAACCACTGGATCACCAGAGAAGTCCTCCACTAGCATTTTATTAATATTTCTAGTCTTTGGCTGCTGCTTTGGCTTTGTATTAATTTTGATTGTATAGGTCTTGATTCCATCAAATTAGTTGCTTTTAGTATGTGAGGTGATTAATTAGAGGTAGGTACTCTCTGTTTCTGCTTCATAGCCAGTGTAGTTTCCTTTGCACTTTCAGAGCTGCGTGTGCCAGACTTCTTTGTGCAAAGTCCTGTTATTGTGTATTCTGGTTATTGTTGGTTCCTAACTTGCCTTTTACTTTGAAAAGTTGTAATCTTGCCTTGAGCTTTTTGTAACTCCTGAGATATTCCAGAGATATTATTCCTTAAGATAGGAAGAGAGGGTGTTACTACTTTCAGTTTTTATACGTGGAGTGTGATTTGTCCAAGATTATGTAACACGTCAGTGGTAGAAATCAGTCATAGAAGCTTCTTATCTCTTAGTCTTAGCTTTACCAATTAAATCACATCACTTTTATATCCAGCACTCTCAAGCTCAGAATATACAGTAGCCCATATTCCCAGCCCTGCTATGAGTCGGACACGACTGAGCGACTTCGCTTTCACTTTTCACTTTCATGCATTGGTGAAGGAAATGGCAACCCACTCCAGTGTTCTTACCTGGAGAATCCCAGGGACCGGGGAGCCTGGTGGGCTGCCGTCTATGGGGTCGCACAGAATCGGACACAACTGAAGCAACTTAGCAGCAGCAGCAGCAGCTCTCAGAAAATCCACTGCTTCTGTATTTTGTTATGAATGTGCCCTGTTTCAAATATGAGTATAAAGAAGCATTGTTACATGAGTATAAAAATTACAAAAGACTCCTGTTCTCCCTGGGGTATACAGTTTTTAGGTTTGGGTCCCACCCTCTTTCCCCCCAGTTAGGAGTGGTGGGGATAGATCTGAGCTGTGCATACTCTGTTGCCTGGCTCTCTCCTGATTCATGACACGTGCATGATAAAATGACTGGTTGAGATTAGATAATGGTACAAAGTTCTCTGGTTTTGGAGATATTTGACTTGTAGAAATTGAATTGATGACCTTGAACCATCAGCACCACCTATAACTGACCACATTTTTTTTTCACCGAGGTGTTGCTCTTTATGACAGTTTAGAGTTTGCTTTGGGGCTTCCCTCATAGCTGGATATAAATAAACACACATTTCATTCTCTTCTGTACTAGGCACTGGGCTAAGTACTGGACTGGGATAGACATGTCCCAGAGTTTGTAGTCTAGTGAGGAAGAAAGAGCCCTAACAAGGAATTAGGTGCACTGGATATTAGGTAGGTAGTGCTTTAGTTATCTGTTGCTATGGAAAAACAACCTCAGTGGGTGTTTTTTCCAAAACTGGCAAGCATTTCTCCAAATCTCAGCAGCCACTGACTGGGTGTTCTACAGATTTAACTAGTTCTGACACACTCTACCTGGAGATAGCATCTGATCCCACAAGTTTAAGGGCTCAGTCCCACAGAACTGTACCACCTGGACTTCAGATGCTGATTGCAGGTCCAGGTTGTCACCTCTGCTTCTGATTGATGGCTTATAGGTGGGAGGTAACGCCCTGCTTGAGTTGGACTAATTTGATAGAGTGATTCACAGAACTCAGGCTTACACTTAGCAGTTTATTATAGAGGATTCAGATGAACAGCCAGATGAAGAGGTGCATAGGGCAAGATCTGGAAGGGTCTGAAACATAGGAGGTTCTGTCCTCATAGAACTGGGGTGTATCACCCTCCTGGCCTGTGAATGTGTTCACCAGTCTGGAAGGTCATCAAATCTTGTTCAGTAGTTTTTATAGTGCTTAATCTCCCCGCCCATCTAACCCCTCTCCCCTTTCTTTTCCCTCTAATCACTTGGTTTTTCTGGTGACCAGCCCCATCCTGAGGCTTTCTAGGGTACCACCCTAAGTCAACCTATAAGTTTAAAAGAAGCTCCTTATGAATGACAGAAGATTTCTCTCACTCAGGAAATTTCAAGGGTTTTAGGAAATCTGTGCCAAAAGTGGGGACAAAGACCAAATGTGTATTTCTTATTATAAATCATAGTATCGCACCACTTCCAAATTTGTGGCTTAGGACGATCATGATTTGTTGCTTCTCACAACCCTGTGGTTTAGGAGTTTGGGCAGGGCTCGTCTGGTCGGCTCTTCTGCTCTGTGTCACATCTGTGGGGGTCGCTCACTCGTCTGTTTTCAGCTGGTGTCTGGGCTGGGTTAGACAGGACAACAGAGTTTCAACTCATTGGTCTCAGACCTTGATAGTCTTCAGTGTGGCCTCTCTCTAAGTAATGTCTTATCATCTAGGACCTCTCTATATGGCCTCTCTCTCCAGAGTGATGTCTTGAATTTCCTTGCAGCCTGGTGATTGGTTTCCAAGGGTGAAAGTGGATGTTGCCAGGCCTGGAATTGGCATATCATCACTTCTGCCACATTCTGTGGTCAACGCAAGTCACACGGTCAGCCCAGGTTCAGGGATATGTTCTTATTTCTCGATGGGTAGGGCAGCATGAGAGCAGGGCAGAAGAAACTGATGGAGACTGTCCTTGGAGAGGCTCTGTCACAGGCAGGCAGACCAAGGTGTGGAGAATCCTAGCTCTGGCAGTGCAGGGAGGCCACTAGCACATGCATCTGTTTTGTGGATAAGAAAGGGCTCATACGGGGGGCTCTGCATGCAGGCTCTGCGTTTCCTTTTGCCTGGTGTGTTGATGTCATACTTCATGTTGGATGAAGGGGTAATGCACAGACATGACAGAGTTTGTTCAATCACATTCATTGTTGACTATGTTTTTTGAGATTTACGTTCTGTTCTGGTTGCCTTACAAAAGTAGATGTACTATGGCATCGATCTCTATTTCCTGATAGGTAATTTTCTTACTTAGATGGAGTTGGTGGGTTTGTAGTGTAATTACATAGTAACTGAATTTCATGGTGTAGTTTTATTTGGTACTTTATCAAATTTATTTCTGGTTGAAGGTTTTAAAGTCCTCTTTTCTCCCAGAAATTATGTAAATAAATTGCTATAAAGGAAGGAGTGAGAATTTTTTCTTTTCATTTTTCTTCAGCATCATTTTTTTTTTCTCTTTTTTGGCTATACCCTGTAGCTTGTGAGATCTTAGTTCCCCAGCTGGGGATTGAACCTGTGCCCTTGGGAGTGAAAGTGAGGTCTAGTCTAACCACTAGAGCACTAGGGAATTCCCCTAGCATGATTCTTCAATTTCTTGACCTTTGGGGAAATGAACATTAAAAATACAAAGCAGGCTGATTTCCAGTTGATATGGTAAGACAGTGAAACATTGCTGGAGGGCCTACTGTATGTGAGACTAGCATGTGAAGTAGGAGAGGCCTCAAGGGAGGTTTTGTGTCAGGCGGTAAGGAGTGTTCTGTAGTGATGAAGCGTGTAGACGAGCCAGACTGCCTGGGTTTGGATTCTGAACCCACCGCTGACCGTGTGACTTGTTCTCTTAGGGCCTCGTGTATCTGAGGATTATAAGTGAGTTACTTTTTATGTAAAATGTAAAATGCAGTGGGAATGAATAAGATGATGAAAGTGTTGTTATTGTCTTAACCACTATCTTGAGATTTTCTTATTATTTTTTTAAAGGGGACAGTAGTAAGATATCTTTAATACAAAATGAGTTGGAGACCTTTGCAATGGACAGTCTCAATTTGCTTAGAATAATTTTCTTTATTTTGGCTGATTTTTATTTTTTTTTAGAATTGCATACTTATTTATTCATTTATTTTTGGCTGCGCCACACAGCATGCGGGATCTTCCCTGACCAGGGATTGAACCAGGGATCAAACCAGCGTCCCCTGCATTGGGAACATAGAGTCTTAACCAGTGGGCCGCCAGGGAAGTCCCTGGCTGATTGTTTATAGGACTTTGTGGCCTTAAATATATTTTTCTTATTGCCATTCTGTAATTCTTCATTATAGAAAGAAGGTATTATTTGGTACAAGCACTGGAATTATATAATAGCAAGCCCTTTTCATTTGGTAAGTCTTTTAATCCTAGTGGTAATCCTATCATATACATGCTGCGTTTTACAGATGATGAAACTGGAGTACAAGGAAGTTAAATAACTATTCCAAGAAACTGTCATGTACTGAGAAAATGGGCTTCCCTGGTGGCTCAGGGGCTTCCCTGGTGGCTCAGACGGTGAAGACTGCCTGCAATGCAGGAGACCCAGGTTCAGCCTCTGGGTCGGGAAGATTCCCCTGGAGAAGGGAATGGCTGCCCACTCCAGTGTTCTCGTCTGGAGAATCCCATGAACACAGGAGCCTGGCGAGCTACATACAGTCCATGGGGTCGCAGAGAGTCTGACACGACTCAGTGTTGAACACTTCACCGAGAAAGTGACAGAGCTGGGTTCAATTGGCCTGTCAGGACCCGTATATAAATCTACTACACTGTCTCTTATTTAGAAATTATGGATAAAAAGATTAAACATTGAAGTTTCTCTATGTAGACTTAAGCCACAGTTAGCAGTTTGGTATATCCTAGGATCTCCTTTAGCAGTCTGCACACAGTTCAAGTAATAGTTGAAATTTGTATGTCTCCAGATATGTCTCCCTTCAGAATTTGTTACCTGTTTTACAGTTCTAGATTTGTGATGCTTCGCCCCAGATGCCCTGCCCCACTCCCACACTCAGTCTACTCCAAGAGTCGGGCAGGAGCTGTGTAGAGGCAGGGATGGTTGCTGCTACGGTGCTTACATTTTGGACTTGGATCATATATGGCATCCTAAGAAGTGTCCTGAAATGCCCTGTAGAAAGTCCTATTGATGAAAACAAAACTGCTAGTTTTTGAAGTTTTTTAGAAAACCCTTTAGAAAAACCCTGTGTATTTCCACCCACATGGAGTTTCTAAAGAGTACTTGGATACTTGTAGGCCTCTAATTAAAGGTCTGACGTTTGTAGTTAATTTTCCAGTTCTTGGGAGAACTTTACTTATGCAGGTGATCCTAGATTGAGTAAAGGATTTTTTTTTTCCTTTTAAAGAGCTAACCTTGGGTTGAATCCTGAATTTTTTTTTGTTTTTTGCTATACATTGGCGTTACATGGCTGATTTGACTCTTAGACTTTGCCTACATGGGCACAGTGAAGTGGGGAGAGATGCAGTTACTCAAATAAATGAGGTCATTGGCCTACATTCTCACAGTCCCTTCCAAGCCTAATAACTTTCTGATTCATACCCTTGGAATGCTATTGGTAGGGAAGATTTGGGGTGTGAATTATTGGCCAGGTTTTACAGATACAGCTCAAAGTCACTGAATCTATTTTAATTCACTTTTTATGTATAAGTAGCCCGTATCTCATTTAATTATGTTTTGCCACACAAATAAATGCTTTTCCTTTAATTTGTTGTCTGGTAACAGCTCTGAAATGTTTTTTAAGCAGTCTGCTTCCGTTGGGAATCATGGCATCACAGGTCTCAGATTTTATTGATAGCTGGGCACACTGTTTGGTGAGGGAAACCATGGTGAACCCCAAAGAGGATTCAGTAATGACAGTAATAGCAGAGTTCTTAATGCTCCACCATGCTTTTCTTAGAACCTCACAGCAACTTGATGAGACCAGTAGCATGATTCCTGTTTACAGAGGAGGCAGCCAAGTCTCAAAGAGCTTAAATAATTTGTCCAAAGTCATATTGCTAGAAGGGGGAGTGAAATTGCTAGCATAATAAGGTGATTAAATTGCAAGGGGAAGGGCTTCCCTGATTGCCCAGTGGTAAAGAATCCACCGGTGCAGGAGACACAAGTTCAATCCCTGGTCCAGGAAGAGCCCACAGGCTGCAGAGCTACTAAGCCTGCACACCACAACTGTTGAGCCTGTGCTCTGGAGCCCGGGAGCTGCAACTGCTGAGCCCACGTGCCGCCACAACTGAAGCCGAAGCACCCTAGAGTCAGTGCTCTGCAGCAGGAGAAACCACCGCAGTGGGGAGGCTGTGTGTTGCTACTAGAGAGTAGTCCCCGATTGCTGAGACTAGAAAAGCCCACACAGCACTGGCGACCCAGCACAGCCATACATAAATAATTTTTTTTTTTTTTAATTGCAAGGGGAACCTATAAGTCTAACTTTAGTTTCCACTGGGTTGTGCATAATCTTAGTGACTTTTTTTTTTTGGGCGGGGGGGGGGGGGCGCCGTGCAATGTGGCATGTGGGATCTTAGTTCCCCACCCAGGGATCGAACTCATGCCCCCAGCATTGGAAATGGAATTGTAACCGCTGGACCACCAGAGAAGTCCCCTCTAGGTGATTTTTATAAGTGGTTGTTAAGTATAACCTTAACAGCCTTTCAGGGTTTCCTCCCCATCTTTTAGAGTTCTGGGTCGTGTTACAGGGGAAGTGGTTAGAGATGGGGTGCGTGGATCTTGGCGTTTGTGTTGCGTACGTACCCTAATCGTGTCCTGGTTGTACGTGGGCACAGCTTTCGGTGGTTGCGAACTGACTTGGGGGCCGGTGTAACGGTGTCACAAAGACTGTTCTTGGCATCTTTTGTCCCAGTCTAGCTTAAGGGACAGATCAGGAAACTTGTCTTTCTCCTTTTTAAAGAGAGGAATGAAAACCACACTTGACTGGGACTTCCTCAGCCACGGGCCCGCCCAGCTGCAGTTTGATTTAGCTTCTGTTCTTTATGGAGAACAAAGTAGAATTTCTTCTCATGCGGCTATTAGGAGTGTATCAGGAGAAGGCCCCTTATCCTTTTAAAGAAACAGAGCAAATATTTTTTTTCCGACAAAAGAGAGACTGTGAAGTTGTTTTAGTCCCTTCGACTTCACGCCGTCCCTCAGACTTCTCTTCTTTGAACCGTTGGTGTGTTTAGGTCTCTGGGAAGTGGTAGACGGGCTCTGTGGTAATCCCGAGCTTTAGTTTTTGAGTTTTCTTGATAACTGGTATTTGTAGCAGCTCTTCCCTTGTCCTTCTGGTTCGTGTAGGAACTTAAGATTGCATCACAGTTTTCTGAATCACCGGTGTCTGTGACCTGTATTCTTCCTCTTGAGTTACATGAGGTCAGAAGGTCAGATTTTGTTTTTTTTTTTTGAAATTGGATTGTTGCTGTTTTCACCACATATTATAAGATTATAAATGGTTTAAATACGTTTCTCTCAAAGTACTTTTAACGTTGCACCATAGGACAACACTGGGTTTTCCTGGTTGCTCAGATGGTAAAGAATCCGCCTGCAGTGCGGGAGACCTGGGTTCAATCCCTGGGTGGGGAAGATGCCCTGGAGGAGGGCATGGCAACCCATTCCAGTATTCTTGCCTGAATCCCCATGGACAGAGGAGCCTGGCAGGCTACAGTCCATGGGGTCGCGAAGAGTCGGCCACGACTGAGCGACTAAACACAGCACTGTTAGGAGCCCTCAGAACTCATTTCTGCTGAAGACCTCTAAATTAGGTAAAAGAATGATTGGCTGTAAGAAAAATTACAGGCTCAGTTGAGGATTAAAGTGAATGGATGGAAACTGTATTTCTGCCACCTTCCTGGTTAGTAATTATTCAGCTTTGTGGCAGTTTCACTTCCAGACTTTTGGTTTTGAACCCTGAGTTGTCAGTCACCAAGGAGACAATTTCCTTTGAGTTAGTTCGTCCTTAGCTTTTGCGGGAGGCTGGCTGGCACCGTGTTGGCACAGTCAGTGTGTGCATCCTTACATTTGTGTGCTGCTGGTGGGTGAGAACTGTGCTCCGAGGATACAGGCCGGAGTGTGTTCCTTAGTCACTCCTGACGAACTTTGTGCCATATGCAGCTAGGAACTCAGAGTTACATCTTTCTGTAGGCTCCTTCCGACTTTCTATTTTAATGTTCCAAAGAGAAATCTCATTTCGGCACAGGCAAGTAAGTATTTTCCCTACTGTATTTGGATGTGTCTTATTGTGTACTTTTTAGATTGCAACCTTTCCTGAAATGTAAAGAGTTTATTATTGTTTGACTTTTTACAATAAGCAGTTATTACTTTTTAAATTTAAAAATCAACAGTGCCTTTTCTGATGATGAAGTCATCTATAATCCTACCACCCAAAGAGAACCATGGTTAATGCTTTTTATAATTTTTTGCATCATTATTCTTAAAGTTTTTTTAAAAAACAAAATTGAGATCACACTGTATATATAAATTTTATGTTTTGTCTTTATCATTTAACATCTTCTTCACATCATCAAATATTTTAAGAATAAAGTTTGAATAGGTAATTTAAAAAATGAAAATGACAAAATGGGAACACTGAGAAGTCCAGCTTCCATCTTTGTCTCTGGTCACCTTGTCCCTTCAGTCTCAAATAAACGCCCATTAGTTTCTCCTCTTTTTCAAAAGGTAGCCTTGCTATATATATTGTTCTGCTGCTTGCTTTTCCCCACTCTGAACAATGTATCTTGAAGATCTTTTGTTATCAATACCCAGAGAATCTTCCTTATTATAGGTTAGTCATCTCGTCCTCTTTAGACGGGCACTTGGGTTGTCCCCAGTTTTTACTATTACAGATAATAAGTAGTAATTAAGGAAAAAATTAAGCATTTACTCTACTTCAGTTATTAAGGGAAAATTCTTTCCAAAAGAATGCCACTAATGTAGAAATAATGATGGAATTGGAAAATCAACATATTCCAGCCCCCAAATGAAATAATTTACGAAGGAATCATCAGTAACTGCTGAACTATGAAGCAAAAGGTTGACGAGGAACAGCATTTCACATGGTGCCAAACATTAGCCGCAGGTTGCTTACTGTAAAGGAGGAAACATACCTTTATAGAGCTCTGGCTGTTAAGACTCGATCAGGTGATCATGTTTTGCCAGACAATCGTGTAGCTTACCAGGTCTCACCGAGTGGAGCAGTTGAGAGCACGATGGGCTGCCTTGTGAGGGACGCAGGTAGCATCACCTGTGAAGCATCCTTTCCTGAGCCTCTCAACCTCGATCGAGTCAGTGTTTACAGGAGGTGTTAGGGGTAGAGAGGCAAGCTGAATGGCACTGCGGGGAAATAATCAGACGTAACTGAGATGTAACAGTCAGCTGCAAGTCAACAAGTCACCTGTCTGGTCTTTTTAGGAAGCTTGTGTTGTAAACAAACAAACCATAGACAAAACCAACCAGAATAAAACTTGGAGGCCATTCTAGAATAAAAGAGGCTAAAGAGACATCATCCAGATTCATTTCTTGAGCCTTGATTGGGTTCTGGATTTTTTTTTTTTTTTAAACCACTATTAAAGACACTTTTGGGAGTATTTTTTGGTGTATTAAAGGCACAAATGATAATGGTGGCAATAGTGTAGTTATGAAGCTAAATGTCCTCATTCGTAGGAAATGCACAGTGAGGTCTATAGGGTTAGGCTGTCCCCATGCCTGCTGCAGTGGTTCACAGGAAAATTAAAAGGGACCCTTCTATATCTCTATCCATGGAGACAGATGAGGCAAATTTGACAATATATTAACAGTTCTTGAGTCTTAAGTAATGAGCAGTATGTGTTTATTCTACTGTGTTCTCAACTTTTCTATTTGAATTTTTTCATAGCAGAGTTGAAGAAACAGTGCCGCAATGAATAACAATTATATATGTATTTTCAGATTTCTTTAATTTTCACGTGTGTTTGTTTTGCTGCTAGTTGACATTTTAGTGGAATTTGTGTTTATTTTGTGACAGTTTTATACCGTTAAGGCTTGCAGTGGATGATTAAAAAGGAAATAAAAATTTTTCTTCTTCTTCCTCCTCTATCCTCTATTCCGGAACTTGAGTGGAGATGAGAAAAAGAGAATGAGAAAGGTACCTCAAAGTAGTTCTGTGCTCTTGCTTTTAGGCAGGAGATAGAACTGAAGCTAGTACATAAGAACCATACCTCAAGTAATACCTTTTGAAATCAGTAACCCATCCTTTGCCTTGGAGGCTGCCCAAGTGATCAGAGGGGTCCTAGCAGTTAGGCAGGCAGCGCGGCACAGAGCTGGGAGTGCAAATACTGTGTTGTGATTTGTCTTGTTTTTGACACGGTTTTAGCCCTTTTGTTTAGTAGTAAAAGCTCTTGATTGCCTGATAAAAAGAATTAACTCCTTTTGACAGTGGTCTGTTTTTGAAGTTCTGTTTTTCCGCTTGGCTGCACTGGGTCTTAGTTGTGGCATATGGGATCTAGTTCACCAACAGAGATCAGACCCGAGCCTGTGCTGGGAGTCAGGAGTCTTAGCCACTGGACCACCAGAGAAGTCCCTTTCTGTTTTTTAGATACAAGGCTGAGCTATGGAGGATGGAAGAGGAATTTAAGGGTGAAATATTCTTGGACGAAAAGTTACGGAAGAAGCGGCTTTTCTGAGAAGGTGTCATTACACATGAAGAGAATAGTACTTTCGTCTCTAAACTAGAGTCGTGTTTGAGGTGGGAACTTCCTCTGATTGCAGAATAGATGCTCTTTGACATTAAATGTCTTACCTTAGATTTCCATGAAGACAACTTACAAGGATCTGAATGGCCTCAGTTTAGCTGCTTCGGCGTGTGGAGCTGTTGCTCGCTCCTCCTCTTCCCGTGCCTGGTGTGAGAGTGCTTACTGAGCGCCATGAAGGTTGTTCCAGAGAAGAATGCTGTCCGGATTCTCTGGGGGAGAGAACGGGGCACTCGGACCTTTGGAGCTCAGCGACTTCTGCAGGAGCTGGTTGAAGATAAAACCCGGTGTATGAAATGGGAGGGCAAGGTAAGAACACTCGTTATTTTTCACATAGGATTTGTAGGGATGACAGTAGAATGAGGCCTTAGAGTGAGTTAATGACGCAGAGCTGGCACACAGTTTATTTTGTGTAGCAGAACTGATATATCTAACTTAGGTTTTTTGTTGTTTTGGGGTGTTGTGTTTTTGTGTTTACAAATACGGATGGGCTAGAAATATCTTTTTCCTTTGCAGCTAGATTTCCTGAAGGTAATTTAGATTTATCTCTCTCAATTTGTAGCTTGATCGTTGTCTCCAGTTTTTCAGCTTATACTGTAAAATCTCTGTAGAATGGTGCTTTTGAGATAGAGTGAGCCATAGTTTATAAGTAATGTGTTTTAACTTTTGTTTGTTTTATTTCTCAGAGAGTAGAACTGCCGGATAGTCCACGCTCCACCTTTTTATTGGCCTTCAGCCCAGACAGGTACCTAGTTCTTACCTAAGCTTTACCTGAGACTTGCGGTAGCATTGGTTTCTGTGTATTTTGCTGAGCTTCATGCAAGTGAAATCCCTGAAGACTCTTTGAGTCACTGTATGAACAGAACTTTGCCAGTGTTATCAGAAAGGGGGGAAATAGATGACCAGTGCTAGCCATTAAAATAATGGGAATAAACAAAGGAACCTGTGAAACGTCGAGGATCAAAACTTGGAAAGATTCTCAATCCTTTGCCTGTGTGATATAGGCCACTAATAGCATAATAATTTTCCCTGCTGGAAAAAGTATTCTTTTGAAGGGGTTATGTGTCGTTTAGGGACAGAATGGAGAAGCCAAAAGCTTTTAAAGATGAGAATGTTTCTGTTGTTAGGAAAGCCCAAGGTGTAGTTTTCCCTGTGGGGATGGGGAATGAGTATCAGTTTCCCTCCCGCGTTCTCTACATTGGCTTCCTCCTCCTTGATTCCCTAGGACTCTCTTGGCTTCCACTCACGTAAACCATAACATCTATATCACGGAAGTGAAGACGGGCAAGTGTGTTCACTCTCTGATTGGACACCGCCGCACGCCGTGGTGTGTCACGTTTCATCCCACCATCTCAGGCCTCATCGCTTCTGGCTGCCTAGATGGGGAGGTTCGGATCTGGGATTTACACGTAAGCGTTTCCTTTTCTTTGGTACTCTAGATGCAGAGGCTTATTTACCCTTGCATTCTTGACTCTGAAGGAGAGACTGGCCATGTTCCAGGACCGTCCCTGGGTACTTAATAGTTACTGTTCACTTACTGAGAGGGAGTAGAGCCCACAGTGCTCCATTTCAAGATGAACACCCTGTAACTGTCTGCCCATGGTGACAAGGCACCGGACGTGCTGAGACGTCTTCAGGGTGGATTTCTCTTTTCTTAGATCAAGGATTGTACTGTTTTTCTGATCACGATCGTCAAAGCAGTGTGCTCCTTGTCCTGGAGACTGGCTAGTGGGCTGTTGTGTACCGTGGTATGCACCAAAGCTTGAGTCTTCACGGACTATAGAAACAGGTGCTCATTGCTTATACATTGTAGATAACAGAACTGAATTGACAGTAATGTTTTTCTAGTATATTTGGTGACACTGCCAGATCACTGGTTTTGTATCTGGTTTTCAGAAGACATATTTAAAGTAGGCCCTACAAGTAGTCATTTTACTCGACCTGGACCCTTTTTTTGAAATTGACTTATTTCGCTGGCAGCTTGTAACTTGAGAATGCCTTGGATTTGTTCATTCACAGGGTGGCAGTGAGAGCTGGTTCACAGATAGCAACAATGCCATTGCCTCCCTGGCTTTCCACCCCACGGCTCAGCTTCTGCTGATTGCCACTGCCAGCGAGATCCACTTCTGGGACTGGAGTCGCCGGGAACCCTTTGCCGTGGTGAAGACAGCTAGCGAGATGGAACGGGTCCGGTGAGCAGTCTGGGCACCAGCAGTGTCTGGCATAGGATTAACATGTGGAGAACATTTAAGGGTGCTTTTGCCCCAAGAGGTAGATTATCTCTGTATTATTCCAGCTCAGGGCAGGGGTGTTATCCCTGTGGCTCTTCATACTTTTTAAACTGTTGGCCAGTCAGCTGGGAAGCAGTGCATGTTGTTCATTTCATCTGTTCCTTATTGGCCTCATCTTCAGGTCTTTGTAGATGAAGGCCTTTAGAATCTTTCTTAGGTTCAAAGCTATCTGGTTTGGGATAAAGGCTTTTTTTTTGTTTGTTTGTTTTGAACCTTAAAAGGTGTTCAGGTGGTGGGGAGCTTGGTGGGTAAATTGCTCACCCCTGGTTTTCTGTTAGTCACAATGGAAAGTGGAGATGTAGAGAGATATCAAGTCTGCTAATACTGCCATACGTGGCCTTCAAAGTCAGCGCACATACCGCCTGAACCGAAGCCGAGGCTCTGTTTCCCTTTGGGCCTCTTGGTGTTGCCATTGGATCTTCACTAATTTTCTAGCCTCAGGTGGGTTGCTTGACACCAGCCCTCATGCTTCTCGCCAGTGTAGCAGCTGTGTGAGGGGAGGCGCGAACCTGTGGCAGAGTATGGAAGCGTCCTCTGCTTTACCATTATGATGGGCTCTTGGCCGTGAGCGGCTGTGTGCTTAATGTAGCTGCTTCCTGAGATGGAAGCCCAGGGGTGTTCTTGAAATTATTTTTTGTGAAATGTATTCCCTTATTCTGGCAGGTGTGAGGATGCAACAGGAAGGAGTGAGCTTTAGTATTTTAATCGGTTTTGAAAGTTTTGGAAGTCTCTAGCATTAGGTGGATGCCTGGGTAAATCCCACAGTTGTCAGTAACGATCACTAGAAATTTTCTGCCGGGTTTCCTTTCCTCAGTTAACAGAATTTCTCTCTCCATGTCTCTGTCCGTTTCTTCTGTGTTTTCAGTCTGGTGAGATTTGATCCTCTTGGACACTACTTACTCACAGCAATTGTTAACCCCTCTAATCAGCAGGTAAGTTAGTCAGCAGGTCCAGCTCCATCTAAACTGTGGGTTGTTTGCTGAAGTAGTGCTCGGATTCTGATGGTATTGGACTTTAATTTTCAACGTCTGAGTGTTTCTTTCCAGTCAAGATTTAAAACTAGCCGCAGACCATATTCAAAGTTAGAACTGTAGGTCTTGACAGGGGAGTCCATTCCGAAACCCCCGAGTGATAGTCCCAGTAGAAGTAACCAGACTGCGTTGGATAACTTGTTGTTCGGGTGCCTTTGGCTGGTTGACGTCTTGCTTCCCCTCACAGCCTCCGTGTCATGGAAATGCCTGTTGTAAGAGAATTGGGTTGCCAGCTGAACTCGTTGAGAAATGTTGCTAGTTGCAAGTGAATGATTTGATACCATATGATGATTCTGAATCTGGACCCCGTTAGTTCTCAGTGCTTCAAGGGTGGCATTGTTGCCTCTCTAGAATGTGTGTTGTCCTTGGATGATTATCAGTAATTTCTCTGGATTTACCTGGAAGTTCTACCTAACTGCCTGGTTCTGCCCCTGCCCCACCTTGGTCCATGTTGCAGGGTGATGACGAACCAGAGATCCCCGTAGACGGAGCAGAACTGTCGCACTACCGTCAGCGGGCCCTCCTGCAGTCACAGCCCGTGCGCCGGACGCCTCTCCTCCACAATTTCCTGCACATGCTGTCCTCCCGCTCCTCTTGCATCCAGGTGGGAGAGCAAAGCACAGTGCAAGATCCTGCCACCCCCTCACCCCCACCGCCTCCCCCTCAGCC
This sequence comes from Bos grunniens, assembly GCF_055505025.1. Classification (NCBI taxonomy): domain Eukaryota; kingdom Metazoa; phylum Chordata; class Mammalia; order Artiodactyla; family Bovidae; genus Bos; species Bos grunniens. The sequence continues at coordinate 77,098,640 of NC_141179.1, read as the reverse complement.
CTCCACGGAGCGCCCCAGGACTTCCGCTTACATCCGGCTCCGACAGCGGGTCAGTTACCCCACAGCCGAGTGCTGCCAGCACCTTGGGATCCTGTGCCTTTGCAGCCGCTGCTCGGGCACTCGAGTTCCTTCCCTCTTGCCACACCAGGACAGTGTCCCCCCTGCTTCTGCCAGGGCTACTACCCCTTCCTTTTCTTTTGTGCAGACCGAGCCCTTCCACCCCCCGGAGCAGGCCTCGTCAGCGCCGCACGACCCGGGCCTCCTGAGCCGGCCGTCTGCCTTCAGTACGGTCCAGAGCAGCACCGCCGGCAACACGCTCCGCAACCTCAGCCTGGGTCCCCCGCGGCGCTCCCTGGGAGGCCCTCTGTCTGGCCACCCTTCCAGGTACCACCGGGACATAGCCTCCGGGCTGACGGGATCTGAGTGGACCCGGACAGTGCTCAGTCTGAACTCTCGCTCCGAGGCGGAGTCCATGCCCCCGCCCAGGACCAGCGCCTCTTCGGTGAGTCTACTCTCTGTGCTGCGACAGCAGGAAGGTGGCTCTCAAGCCTCTGTGTACACTTCAGCCACAGAAGGGAGGGGTTTTCCAGCCTCGGGGTTGGCAGCTGAGTCAGATGGAGGGAACGGCTCCAGCCAAAACAACTCGGGCAGCATCCGCCACGAGCTTCAGTGTGACCTGAGACGCTTCTTTCTGGAGTATGACCGGCTTCAGGAGCTGGACCAGAGCCTCAGCGGGGAGGCCCCCCAGGCCCAGCAGGCCCAGGAAATGCTCAACAATAACCTTGAATCCGAACGGCCAGGGCCGTCCCACCAGCCCACCCCGCACAGCAGCGAGAACAACTCCAACCTGTCCCGTGGCCACTTGAACCGCTGCCGCGCTTGCCACAATCTGCTGACCTTCAACAACGACACTCTGCGCTGGGAAAGAAGCACACCTAACTACTCCTCTGGCGAGGCCAGCGCCTCCTGGCAGGTCCCTGGCACCTTTGAGGGCATGGCCGCGAGTGGCAGCCAGCTGCCCCCTCTCGAGCGGACTGAGGGCCAGACGGCCAGCTCCAGCAGGCTGGAGTTGGGCAACTCTGCCAGCCCACAGGAGGAGAGGACTGTGGGGGTGGCCTTCAACCAGGAGACGGGCCACTGGGAACGCATTTACACCCAGGCCAGCCGATCTGGAACTGTGTCACAGGAGGCCTTACATCAGGATCTGCCGGAGGAGAGCTCTGAGGAGGATTCTCTCAGGAGGTAAGCAGAGGCCTCCCGGTCTCCTCCCACGCCCCTTTTTCTCCTGGTGCCTCTTCTTCAGCCCTGTGGGTCTCGGTGGCTGCATCTGGAGCGTCTGGGACCCACGCATCTGGTTCTGATCTCCTGAGCTTCCATTGCGTCTTCGTGGAAAAGCTTGCTGTGGTGGCAGAGAGAGGATAAGGCCTGGCAGCCTGAGTCCAGCGACTCTGCTCTCTCATGTGACTCTGGCTCGGCTCACGTGACGTGTAGCCTTAAAGGAGAGTTGTGGGTGAGCTTAGAGAGGCGTGAGGAGGTAGAACCATGAACTTCCTCCACTCTGCTTTTTGGCCTCCTAAAAGGATTGTCTGTGCAGGGCTGGTTATCGTTAAACAACACAATATCCCAGAGAGGCTAGAGGGAAAAAAATTTCTGATAGTAGAAGAGAGCCGTACTTGGGACAGATTAGTGTATTGGGTCTTTGTATTGCTTTGGACAATTTCTTAAACCTCATCTTTTGGAACATTGCAACTTGACAAAAGGAAAATAAAATAGTGTATAGATATATATTGAGGACTATTTTTTTCCTGTAGCTATATATATATATATGTTTTGGACAGTAAGTTACTTAAGATTTTTTGAGTAGATCTTCCAGAGGGACATCACCTGCAGATGGGGAAGAAGAGATTCATAGAAGGAAGGCCTCTCCATACTCGGCTCGGCATCCCAGGCAGCTCTTTCATGGAAGACACAGCGTGGGTGTAGTTGATCGCCCACCTCGTGTTCCGTATATGGCTGCGTGCGCATCTATCTTGATTTATTAGGGACTTCTTTCTGTAATTCTGTAAAGGTCAGATCTAGCGTAATCACCGACTCCCAGAATATGCCTGTTGGATTCAAGCAGCATATTTCTCTGCATTGCATCCTCTGTTGAAGCAACTGAAATTTCTCTGACATAAGCTTCTAACAAGGGTGGGAATATGGATTGTGCACATCATGTACTTGTTATTTTGGGAGGATGCTTTAGAGAGTTGCCCAGTTAATAAGTCTTGTTGAATTACATTTTTTTTTCCCAGCACTGTGCTGGGCACTGTCAGGAATACAAAAGAAGCTCAATACCTGGTCTTTGCCCACTGGCAGTATAGAGTGTTGTTGTAGAGGCAAGACTTATTTACATGTAATTATATAAAAAATGTAAATGAGCCAAATGCTCCATTGTATGGTACTGAGACTCAGTGTAGTCTAATTTCAGAGAAAGGGAAGTATCATCAAAGAAGGTGTTGCGAAATCAAGCCTTGAAAGAAGGGTAGGATCTGGAAAGGGAAAGACCTTTTTTATTTTAGGGGAATAGCACCTAAATAAATAGCCTCCTGAGGAAGGGAAGAGTGTGGTGAATTCTAGATAAAAGCGGTTACTTAAGGGCAGTTACTGTCTGAGAACACAGAGAGACTTGGTCATGATAGGAAAGATAGATGAAATGATTGATACTGTGCCCGTATGGTTGAGGCCAGTTCTGGATTAATATCTCCTACATTGCCGTCTTTGTAATATTTTGCTTTGTGTAATGACCCCTGTCAGGAGCCGGAGACTCTGTTCTTCCTTTTTGTCAAGAGGTAAGATGGAGAAGGAAACGTCAACCCACTCCAGTGTTCTTGCCTAGAAAATCCCATGAACAGAGGAGCCTGGTGGGCTGCAGTCCACGGGGTTGCAGAGTCAGGCATGACTGAGCTTCTGAGCACACGAGATGGTAGCAAGCATAGTACCCAACATGCATCGGCATTCAGGAAGTGTGTTTAAAGGCAACCAGAAAGGACTGTCTTCAGTTACTGCTCTGAAAGTCTACGAGGACCTGGTGCTCTGGCACCAGTGGGCTTGTGGTTAGCCTTTGTTCATTCTGTTCTAGCAGAACAACTCTTCATGTGTTGCTGTGCTGAGAAATACCTGAGTCATTTAAAACAAACTCTACTGTTTGATAATAATTAGAGATACCAATAACTGAGAGCCTACTCCTGTGTTCTAGCTTTGCATTGTTTCTAATTTCTAGAGTAACTCTGTGCAAAGCAGGTATTAAATTTCCCATCTTTAAGTTGAGGAAGGAGAGGCTCAGAGAAGTCAAGTTTCTTGTTAAAGGTCACACAGTAGGTTGCTGAATGGGAATTTGAACTCTGGTGTGCGTAAAAAAGATTTTTCCAAGCTGCTGTCTATGGTGTATTTCTTAAAGTGATGATGTATTTTTAGGTGAACCATTTTTGTTTTCTTTCTTTTAATTTTTTGATTATAGAAATCTTCAAACATAAAAATAGAGAACATAAAAATAGAGCTCCCATAATATGCTTATCACCTGACTCCAGAAATTTTCAACACTTTTGTCTGTACTCCCTACCCTTCCTTTCCATCCAGTCATCACATAATTTTGTTTGAAAATACTCCAATGTGTTTCTAGAGCAGTGCTGTCTAATAAAATGTTCTGTATCTGTGCCATCTAGGATAGTATCTACCAGCCACATATGGCTGTTGAGCTTTTGAAATGTGACAAGTGTAATCTGAGGAACTACATAGGTAACCACATGTGACTAAAATATTAATAGTTACTTCTTAATAATGTATGCCATTTAAAACCCTGAAACTTTTATTAAGGATCTGTCAAAATTTTTTGTAGACAAGAGGTAGTATGTATTTGTGGTTTAAATAAAAAGAGTTCAAGTATTTAGAAAATGTATGTTGCAGAAGATGAAACCCCTTGTCATCTTGCTGTAAATAATTATATATATGCTTTTTAGATTCAAAATACACAGATGCATGGTTCTCGTTGTACAATAATGTATTAATACGGTGGTTGGATACATTATTTATGGAGTTGCTTCTTTTCAGATGAGCTTGAATGAGATGAGGTGTGTACCATGAAGGTTGACAGCCTCCTCAAAAATGAGGTATATTATAAAATATTTTAAGTGCACACCCATTAGAGAAGGGCCACCACTTCCTCATAAACTGAGAGCTTGCATTTTGGTGTAGATGAAGCGGCAGCTCCTCCTCCTCCCGGGGGTCCCACGCTCTCTGGCTGTCAAGTGGCCCTTGCTGGAGTTTCCCCAGCAGGTGTCACTGTTGGGCTGTTGCTGCCGCTGGGCTGGCAGGGACAAGGGTGTAATTGCTGTGTGTGCACGTCTGCTTGAAGGGAGGGGGTTTCTTCTTAAGCTTTATAGTAGGAGATAGTCTAAGGAGGCATGTTTTGATCCTTGTCTCTGCTGATACAATCTATAGTGTTTTCAGATAGTGAGAATATGAAGCAAAAAGGTGTGTATTTCAGTATAGCTCTGTGTTACTTAACAGTGATAACCAGCTCACAGTTTATCTCCTTTTGCCTGTGGGCAGTGGAAAGCAACTGTTTCTATAGTCTTGACTCCAGATTACAATTTATAACTTGGATGGCAGGCCCTTTGCTTCACCACGAGAAGCTTCTTTTGGGGTCTGATTGCCTTTGAGCTAGCAGGAGAAAATGAGGGTACTCTGGCTCCTGGCAGCAGGAGTCCCTATGGCCCTGAAAGGCTGCTATTAAGGAAAAGAGAAAATTATTTTAAATGGCATCTTAAAACTGGAGACAGTGTAGAGTTTATGTTGCTCAGCCTCTGTCTCTCTCTCTCTTTTTCTAATTGATGAGGAAACTTAGATACAGCGAGGGGAAGTGGCTTACAGAGGTGCCTGTAGCAAACATGGGAGTCAGAACTTCTGGGTCCTAAAGAGGGCACTCTTTCCTCCTCTTCGTTTGAAATGAATGCTTTAACCGTCAGTTTTCTCTGTGAAAACCTCTGAAGCTCCTGTAGATCATTGCCTGAGGGGCTCTTCAGTGGACTTTTCTTTGTAAGAAACTGGAACTCCGATAGCTCATTTGTGATTATTGTCACTGGGTAAATGTAATCAACGTGATGTTTAATAGGGCCACGGGAGAAACACTGTTTTAGTTATTTGCCACAGAACTGCGTTAATTAGTTCTTTTATTTATTTAAAAATACATATTTTTTATTTATTTAAAAATATTTTTAGTTGTATTTATCTGGCTGTGCCGGGCCTTAGCTGCCTCACTGGGCGTCTTCAGTCTGGGATCTTTAGTTGTGGTATGCAAACGCTTAGTGGCAGCACACGGGATCTAGTGTCTTGAGCAGGAATTGGACCCAGGCCCCAGCTGCATTGGGGGTCCTGCATTAGCCGCTGGACCACAAAGAAGTCCCTTTTTCTCTATATATAATTTTATTTATCTATCTTTGGCAGCACGGGTCTCGTTGCTGTGCGGGCTTCGTCTAGCTATGGCGAGCAGGGGCTGCTCTCGTAGCAGCGCACAGGCTTTTCATTGCAGTGGCTCCTTTAGTTCAGAGCTTGGGCCCTTGGTGCTTGGGCTTTAGTAGTCGCGGCTCCTGGGCTCTAGAAAACAGGTTCAGTGGTTGTGGCTTACGGGCTCAGTTGCTCCACAGCATCTGGGATCCTCTCACATCAGGGATTGAACCCATGTCTCCTGCATTGGCAGGAGAATTCTTTACCGCTGAGCCACCAGGAAGAGCCCAATTTTTTTTTTTGGCTGCACAGCATGTGGGATCTTAGTTCCCTGACCAGGGATCAAACTGCATCCATTGCATTGGAAGTAGGAGTTGTAACCACTCAGCTGCCAGGAAGTCCTCATTATTCCTTTTAAAGTGATTCTGTTAGGGAAGTTCACTTTTAAAATCTCAACAACTGGGGAATCAAATTTGGGCTAAATCTTCCCTAGCTGAAATTACTGCATTTTTTCTCCAGAAAGGTAACAAGGCCTTTTGTTGTTCAGTTTCTCAGTCGTGTCCAACTTTTTGCAGCCCCCATGGACTGCAGCATGCCAGGCTTCCCTGTCCTTCACTATCTCCCAGAGTTTGCTCAAACTCATATCCATTGAATCAGTGATGTCTTGGGTTTGAAATATTTACTATAAAATTTTGTGTGTTCTGAGAACAGATAGATGTCTTTTGATCTGTACTTTTTCCATATGATAGATGAAGACTAGGGGGAGACATTCTTGGTTATAAGCTTAGACTTTGACCCGGACCCTAGAAGGTTAGAATTGAAAGTCTTCATTAGATTTCTCTGTTGTTGTTGCTGCTGTTGTTGTTTTAAGACTTTTGTGAGGGGATTGCTTTGTTGGAGCAGCCTGAAACCTCTTGAGGCTTCATGAGCCAACAGCGTGCTTAACCCCTTAGTTTCTCAGCGCTAGTCACATGGAGATTCTCCTGGAGCTGCAGCAGAATGTCATTGATGGAGGGAGATACATGAATGGCTATGTTCATGGGGCTAGTCCTGGGTCCACAAGAGGCAGGAGGCAGACAAGAAATTAGGAAAATACCAGGCTTCTCAGTGTGATTGTAACATCTGCAGGGGTTCATCTCAAGTAGTTCTGTGCCACTGACCTGAGTCTGCAGGGTTTCATATATCTAAAATCAAGAGTCGGACACAACTTGGCAACTGAACACAACAGACTCAGCTTATTCAGAACCTAGCCCAGAGGCCTCTTTTCCTTTGGGAAACCTTCTCTGACTGCCCCAGATTATCACTTTCTCCTCTTTGCTGTTTGTGTCCAGACATAGAACCTTCCTTGTAGTGTCATGGCCATGACAGAGAACCATGTCAGCGAGCTCCCTAAAGGCAGTGATTGTGCCTTATCCCTTACTGTACCTAGATAGTATCTGGCACACAGTAGGTGCTCAATAAATTGAATTCACATTGTTGAATTGAAGTTATATCCTCTGTGATACAGTATGCAGTGTATATCCTTTTTGGCTTTCTTAGTTAAAGGAGAAAAAAAAAATCGTATCACATCCTTAGTCTCCTGGAGAGTCATCGGCTCAGTGAGTGCTTGTTGAATAAACCAAGTGGCGTGACCAGAGTTGTACATGGTAAAGACACTGTCTATAACTTGAGCTCGGGTGACCTGGAGTTCGTTCTCTGCTGTTGCACCCCTGAGCCGTGTCCCTAGCCTGTGCGTTGCCTGTGCTGAGGCCTGTGGTCAGTCTTTCGCGCCCGGTCCGCTGACCTGCAGGTGGGCCGTGCTGACGCCCCCAGCCCTGCACACTCGGACGCTACTCCAGCGCCTCCTGGGTCCGTGTGGCTGGAATCGGCGCTGCGCCCCAGTCATGTCGGTGTCTCCAGCAGTCAGTGCTTCTGTTTTGTTTTTCTCCTTAAATACTCTCTGCAGTCTCTGAGATGGAATACTTCATCAAGTTCAAATTAGATGTGAAGGCTCTGGTTCCCGTTTTTGCTTTATGTTTCTTTTCGTTTTCTGTGGAAAGCTTGCACTGAATTTGCTTGGAAGTTGGATGTTTGGGGATTGAGGAAAATGGGTTCTCTCATCTTTTTTTTTTTTCCCCGTTTTGGGAGCGTCTGAACATTATTAAACTGAATCCTTTTTTTTTTTTAGTTTTGAAATGACTTTAGGTTTTGTGTTGTTGCCTGGGGGCAGAGTCCTTATATTAAGAAAGAATTTTGCTTTACCTCTGTGATTATGCCCCTAAAAATTTGGTGGGCTTGCCGTCTTTGATAGTCAAATTAAAATAAGCCCTTTCTAACTTTTGAGTTCTTACTCAGAAGTTTAGGATTTGAGGACAAAGAATAGAGGAGAATTCTTCACCAAGGGAATTTAATATCTGGATGGGCAAATCTTGGGCTTGGTCCTTCTGGGGAAAGAGAACCAGGTATTGAGAAATCAAAAAAGCTGATGGTGGAATTAAGCAAATTAGTTTTAAGAGAGTAAGGGAATCTAGGGAAAGATAAACCCAGGCCCTAAAGGAGGAGGCTCCTCTGAGGGAGTACGGGTCTTTTTATATAACCCTGGGTTGGTGAAATAATTCCTCAACTTATTCATTCATAAATTGACAACTATTTGCTAAGTACCTGCAGGGTGTACTATATATTATTTAAACACCAGCATCAAGTCTCTCAGTCTAATGGGAGAAAGTAAATAAACACATAAATAAGATACCTAGGATACCAGGTGGTGGTAAATTCCATGGAGAAAAATATTTTGAAATGTAGGGGTTTCTAGGGTGGAAGTTTGCAGTGTTAAATGGGGTCATCAGAGGAAGTCTGGTAAGGTGACATTGGCGCAGACACCTCTTCCTTTAGGCAAGCAAGGGAGAAACCTCTGTAGAGATGGGGGCAAGGACGTTCTCGGCAGAGAAGGACAAATCAAGTTCCCTGAAATGCTTGGCTGGAGCACAGCGAAGGCTGGCGTGATAGACGATGAAGTTAGAGAGGTAATGGGGACCAGCTATGTGGGCCTTCTAAGCCATTTAAGGGATTTTACGTCTAACTCTGAGAGATTTGGGAAGTGGAGTTGCATGATCTTATATTTTAAAAGGATCACTGTGGCTGCTGATTGACAGTAGACTGAAGAGGCTCTGCTAAATAGGGTAAATTAAAGTTAGGCCAACAGCACACACTTTGGGGTTAATTTGTGTCTGGATTTTGTGGTGAAAACCTGAAGGTGGGAGTCAGTCATTGTGTCAGAATTAGAAGGACCTTAAATGTTTGGGTGAGAGTTGCCAAATAAATAAAGAAATAAAGCCTCTTGGCAGGCATATTATCTGCAACGCCTCACCCCCATTCCCCAACCATGACAGCATGTTGTTAAAACTGAGAAAGGGAGATCTTGAAAACTTTATAGTGAGCAAGGGATCATAAATGGAAATTGTGAGATGCCTGGTTTTTTTTTTTTTTTCTCAGAAAACTAATACGAATTCGTTTGTAACAATTCAAACATAGAAACATGCGATTTGTCTATCTATAGTACATATCCTCCGGAGAAGGCGATGGCACCCCACTCCAGTACTCTTGCCTGTAAAATCCCATGGACGGAGGAGCCTGGTGGGCTGCAGTCCATGGGCTGGCTAGGAGTCCGACACGACTGAGCGACTTCCCTTTCACTTTTCACTTTCATGCATTGGAGAAGGAAATGGCAACCCACTCCAGTGTTCTTGCCTGGAGAATCCCGGGGATGGGGGAGCCTGGTGGGCTGCCGTCTATGGGGTCGCACAAGAGTCGGACACGACTGAAGCGACTTAACAGCAGCAGTAGCAGTACATATCCTCTGCAGTGCTAACCGCTGTTAACAACTTGTGTGTTAACTTCAGAATTTTTTTCTATGCAAATGCAAACACATTTTTCTTTATTTATAAAAATGGGATCATACTAAGTCTACTGTTCCACCATTTACATATTTTGCTTCTTGTGTCATGGACATTTTTCCATGTTGATGTGCATGGATGTGCTCCATTCTGTTTTAACAGTGGTATAGTAGTCCCACAGTCGAATGCACCCTGCTCAAGTCCTCTGCTGCTGGAATCCGAGTTGTTTCTGGTTTTGTGCACAGAAGCAGTGCTGCAGCGTCTTTGTGTACTTGTGCGGGTGCCTCTAGAGGAGAATGCACTTTCAGAACTTCAGTCGCTGGGGCTGAAGAGTATGAACATTGTTAATGGCAATTGAAAATTAATTCTATTCATTACTACTAATTTAAAACATATAACATTTTCTGTTTTAGTGAACATAATTTCATAGATATTCGTAAATTCATAGATTAGAGCTTTTAATCCTGTGGGTCCCCCCGCATAAATTCTTAAGTGTCTTAGCAGTAAATCCTACCACTGGGCTTTTCAGGAGTCTGATCCTCCAAGTTGAGAATGACTTCTGTGTGGGTTTTATTCTAAACGTCTGCCACCTGGAGGTGTTCCTGTGCTTTTCTTCTCCAACAGCCGTGTATGAGGGAGACGTAACCTTGGTTTCATCTTTGACATTCACTTGACTTACTGGCTCTGGGTCACCTAGTCTTCCTGGCCTTCCTAAATGATCCAGAGAATCTGGGTATCTGTTGCCCCATCATGAGATGTTAGCATTTAGATATTTATTTGTTTGCAGGGATGGTTAAAACCCATTTCTCTCTTTGGCAATTTGAGGGTGAGGATAGAGTAGAAGAGGTGGTGGCCATTGCTGTTCATCTTTTCCCCTTTCTCTGCTCATCTGCCCAGCCAAGTCACATTGTGTTTGAGCCTCTGGATTCTGAGTGATCCCTGGTTGTATCTTCTATATCAGGGATTGGGACTTTTTCTGTGAAGGGCAAGCTTGTAAATATTTCAGGCTTTGCATAGGCCATATGGTCTCTGTCGCAAATGCTGAACTTTGCCATTGTAGCACAAAAGTAGCCGCAGACAATATGGAAGTGAATGAGTGTGGCTCTGTGCCAATAGAAACTTCACTTATGGACACAAATGCGATTTTTATATAATTTTCACATGTCATGAAATAGTCTTCCTTTGATGTTTTTCAGCTATTTAAAAATATAAAAGCCATTCTTAGCACATGGGCTGTACAAAAACAGGCAGCAGGCCAGATTTGGCCGACAGGCTGTGGCTTGCCAATCCCTGCTTATGTGAACATGACTTGGAATGGAAGAGAGTCAGGTGCTATGGTAATAAAAGGCGTTATGATAATGAGAGTCCCGGAAGAGGTAGGTCGTGGGCTCTCGCACTTGTTCCCTCTGTCTGTACTTTGGACTGGATGTCCTAAGTACTTGCTCTTGTGAGATTTCTTTGATGGTGAAGAGCTGGCTTAAGTGCAGGAAGAATTTCTTTGTTTCCTCTGCTTTCTGCCCAGAAGCAAGGTTTTTTAACCTTGCTCCATATCTATCTTGGCAAGTGAGGAGGCTTACCCTGGTGTTGGGGAGGGTGTGAGCCTCCAGGTCGTCCAGGCAGAGTTGGGTCCACAGACAGCCTTTCCCCCACTGTAGGTCAGGTCGGTACCTGTTGGGCTGATGTAAATTATCCCCCACCATCCCTCTCTCTGGGGCTGAGTGGTGCAGGGAAGGCTGTGTGCTTTGTAGATACACATGGAGAGCCTGAAGAGATGTAATCACTTCTGTCAGTTCAGAGTGGTGGAATGCTCAGGGACTCGGGTGGGATCTGTATGTGTACTGCAGAATACATTTGGAGCAGTTTCCCGTGTACTCATATACCCCCTTCAGGTCCCCTTCTCTACTGGATCTGTTCAGAGTAGTGCTCTAAAGGATGCGTTGGAGGTTTTGCTGAAGACGATAACACCAGGTGTATGGGGTTCTGTTTGCATAATATATTTTGCTTATTGTAATCGGTCCCAGCCCATTAGGGCTGTGCAGGTAGCTTCTCTCCCTCCTCTTGGGCTTCTTATATATTTATGGGGTGGAGGTGGGGGGAGTTCCAGTTACATCTTCTGCTCCTCCTTGGAAGCACCTGACAGTGTGTTCACATGAACACATTTGGCTCTAGTGGGTGGGTCTGTAACATTCGCCCAGAGATCGCAGAATAGCCTTCAGATACATTTGTTTGGCACTCACACTATTACTAAAAATTTCATTTTTTCTACATAAATCCAGATTTCTGGATTCTATAGGTAAAAAAAACACAAAAATGGACCTCATCCATTTCCATTTCCTGCTTAATTCCAATTCTGTGTTGGTTCCCACTGCATTAATTAGCTAAAGCAAGTCTTCTTAAGTTTCCTACCACTTAGCTCCACCAGGGGGAGACACTGGACATGGCAGGACTCTTCTTCTCTATCCCACCCCTCCTGCCTAATTCACCCACCGAGGGCGCCCCTGCTGGCTGTAGGCCGACATGCCGACAACCTCCTCACCTGACAGGAGAAACTGCCTGACTTTTTTTTAATAGCAACAATTAATAAACTCCTCCTCTGTTTCCAAAGAGGGAAAGTGGGGGTGCCAAGCGCATTTGCTGGCTGGGACACAGTTGAGTGTGCTGATTTCTGTCATGTCAGGTTATGCAGTATAACCTTTCTTTAACGCTGGACTTGTGTAAAAAAATCTGGGACAAGACTGTCTGCACGTCTCCCTGTGAGCAGAGCGCCTTGGACAGAGGCGTGGGTTTCAGTGAAGAGGTCGGTTGATTTGGATGTCAACCTGCCAGAGAATTAAAATCAAGTTAGGAGCAGGAGTAGAAGACTAATAATAAAGGAGTCAAAGGCGGAGAGTGTGGCCGAGTCACAGAGGGAGAGTTGCAGCTTGTTAACCTCGTGTCCTTCGCCTTTGCCGCGTCACAGAGTATGAGTTTGAGTCTTTTTGCCTCTTCTACTCCCCCCCCCCCAAATGTTCATGCACGTTTCTGTTTTCCTCTATCTCCCTGCTGTCTCCTTGGGTCACTTCACCTCTTCTTTTCTTTGTTCTGATGGCAAATGTAACCTGTTTGGGGGGTCTTTTTTTCTTACTGTGATTAAAAAAAAACACATAAGTTTACCCTGTTAATTTTTTAATGTACAGTCTTGTTAAGTCTGTGCACAGAGCTGCACAGCAGATCTCTAGAACTGTTTCTCCCTGTAAGAGTGAAATGGTCATTGAACAATTCTCATTTCCCCCTCCCACCATTCCCTGGCAACCACAGTTCAGTTTTCTTTTTCTATGAGTTTGATTGCTTTAGATCCTCATATAAGTGGAATCATGCAGTCTTTGTCTTTTTGTGATTGGCTTATTTCACTTAGCATAATGTCTTCAAGGTTCTTCCATGTTTTGGCGTATGACAGGATTTCCTCCTTTTAAACAGCTGAATAATATTCAGTTGTGTATATATACCGCATTTGCTTTATCCGTTCATCTGTGTGTGGGCCTTTAGGTTGCTTCCACACCTTGGCTATGTGAATAATTCTGCAATGAACATGGGTGTTCAGATGTCTCTGAGATTCTGCTTTCAATTCCTGTGGATATACACTCAGAAGTGATATTGCTGGGTTATATGGTAGCTATATTCTCAATTTTTTGAGGAACTGCAATGCTCTGTGTCAGCAACTGCACAGTTTTACAGTTCTACCAACAGTGTGCAAGAGTTCCTATTTCTCCATATCCTCATCAGAATTGTTATTTTCTGTTTTGGGTTTTTTCTTTTGTTTTGTTTTTTGGAGAGCTGCATCTTAATATTCATGAGATGATATGTCATTGTGGGTTATTTGCAGGGTTATTTCCGTGATGATAAATGATGTTGACCACCTTTTCATATGTTTGTTGACCATTTGTATATATTCTTTGGATAAATGTCTATTCTAGTCCTTGGGCCATTTTTTAAAATTGGGTTTTTGGTTGTTTTTAACTTATTGGAGTTCTTTATATATTCTGGATATTAACCCTTTATCTGATAAATAGCTTACAGACATTTTGTCCTGTTCTGTAGTTTGCCTTTTTATTCTGTTGTTTCCTTTGCTTAAGTTTTAAAAATTGGATGCAGTCCCAGCTGTCTGTTTTCACTTTTATTACCAGTGCTTTTTGTGTGTCATATCTAGGAAGTCATTGCCCATTCCAGTGTCATAAAACATTCCCCCTATATCTTCTCATAAAACTTTCCCCCGTCTGTGAATTTTATAGTTTTAGGTCATAGTTTAGGTTTTTAGTCCGTTTTGAGTTGATTTTCACCTGTGGCATAAGATAAGGGTCCACCTTTATTCTCTTGCATGTAGACAGACAGTTTTCTCAGTACCTTTTGTGAAGACTTTCTTGCCCTCGTTGTCAGACATCATTTGACCATACACACAAGGGTTTATATCTGGGTTCTCTATTCTATGCCATTAGTCTATATGTCTATCTTTATGCCAGTACCATACTGTTTTAATTACTGTAGCTTTGCAGTATGATTTGAAATCAGGAAGTGTTAGGCTTCCAGCTAGGTTCCTCTTTCACAAGATTATTTGACTAGTCAGAACTCTTTTTGAGCTTCCATATGAATTTTAGGATTTTTTTTTTTCTCTTTCTGAAAGAAAAAAAAGCCATTGGGATTTTGATAGAGATTTCATTGAATCTGTAGATTGCTTTGGGTATTATAGACATTTAAACAATATTGTCTTCTAATCCATAAACATGAGATGTCTTTCTATTGTTTCATTAATTTTTTCCAGTGGTGTTTTATAGTTTTCAGTGTATAAATCGTCTACCTCTTTGGTTAAGTTTATTCCTACGTATTTTATTCTTTTTGATGCTATTATAAGTAGGAGTTTTTTCTTAATTTCCCTTTTAGCAGATGTAAATCTTTAAAACAAAAAGGACCTTTTTTTTTTTTTAACTTCAGAAGTGTGTTTTCCCAGAAGTACAGCACTCTTTCTTTTTTGCATGCTTTTCTGATTCCTTTTCCTACTGTCTCTTGTGAGTTCTCAAAATTGAGACAGAAGCTTGACTCATCATTTTCTGTTACTCCTTGAAGACAAAGGACCATTGCTATAATGGTCATCCTAACAGAATTACTGAATTTGTTTTGTTTTTATTTAATTTTTTAAATTTTAATTGAAGTATAGTTGATGACAACCCACTCCAGTACTCTTGCCTGGAAAAGCCCATGGACGGAGGAGCCTGGTAGGCTGCAGTCCATGGGGTCGCTAAGAGTCAGGCATGACTGAGCGACTTCACTTTCACACATTGGGGAAGGAAATGGCAACCCACTCCAGTATTCTTGCCTGGAGAATCCCAGGGACGGGGGAGCGTGGTGGGCTGCCGTCTATGGGGTCGCACAGAGTTGGACATGACTGAAGTGACTTAGCAGCAGCATAGCTGATTTACAAAGAGTGGCTGAATTTTCAGACCCTCCTAGAGCAACTAAATTTGACAGCTGTGTTAGATGGTACTATTTTGGATGTGATAAGACTGGGGGTGGGAGAGAGGTGTCCATATATGAGAATGTGTTTGTTGTGCGATTTTTGGCCAGTGGTCCTCAAAGTGTGGTCCTCAGACCAGGAACATCAGCAACTCCTGCTGATGTTAGAAATGTGAGTTTCTGGGCTCATTCCAGACCTACTGAATCAGAAACTGGGGGTGGGAGGCATGCAGTCTGTTTTTAATAAGCTCTTCAGATGATTTTGATATGCACCAAGTTAGAGAACACTGTTTTAGACCATCTAGGAACTCTTACTATTTATTAATTTATTTCTATAATTATTTTTTTCTTTGTTTTTGGCTGCACTGGATCTCCGTTGCTGCACAGGTTTTCTCTAGCTGTGACGAGCAGGAGCTCCACTTTGTTGCAGTGTGCGGGCTTCTTATTACGATGCCCTCCCTTGTTGCAGCGCACAGGCTCTGGGCACTCGGGCTTCAGTCATTGAAGCACACAGGTTCGGTAGTTGGGGCTCCCGGGCCCTTGAGCACTCAGGCTTCAGTCGTTGAAGCACACAGGTTCGGTAGTTGGGGCTCACAGGCTCTGGGCACTCGGACTTCAGTCGTTGAAGTACACAGGTTCGGTAGTTGGGGCTCCCGGGCCCTTGAGCACTCGGGCTTCAGTTGTTGAAGCACACAGGTTCAGCAGTTGGGGCTCACGGGCCCTTGAGCACTCGGACTTCAGTCGTTGAAGCACACAGGTTCGGTAGTTGGGGCTCACGGGCCCTTGAGCACTCGGACTTCAGTCGTTGAAGCACATAGGTTCGGTAGTTGGGGCTTACAGGCCCTTGAGCACTCGGGCTTCAGTCGTTGAAGCACATAGGTTCGGTAGTTGGGGCTCACAGGCTCTGGGCACTCAGGCTTCAGTCGTTGAAGCACACAGGTTTGGTAGTTGGGGCTCCCGGGCCCTTGAGCACTCGGGCTTCAGTCATTGAAGCACACAGGTTCGGTAGTTGGGGCTCCCGGGCCCTTGAGCACACGGGCTTCAGTCGTTGAAGCACACAGGTTCGGTAGTTGGGGCTCCCGGGCCCTTGAGCACTCGGGCTTCAGTCGTTGAAGCGCACAGGTTCGGTAGTTGGGGCTCCCGGGCCCTTGAGCACACGGGCTTCAGTCGTTGAAGCGCACAGGTTCGGTAGTTGGGGCTCCCGGGCCCTTGAGCACTCGGGCTTCAGTCGTTGAAGCACACAGGTTCGGTAGTTGGGGCTCCCGGGCCCTTGAGCGCTCGGGCTTCAGTCGTTGCAATGTGCCAGCTCAGTAGTTGTGGTTCGTGGGCTCAGTTGCTCCTCAGCATGTGGAATTGTCCCGGACCATGGATTGAACCCATGTCCCCTACATTGGCAGGCGGATTCTTAACCACTGCACCATCCGAAAAGTCCTAGACCATCTAGAAACTCTTAACATCACAACCACCATCTCATCCCTAAATCTCTGTAGTGTACTAAAATTCCTTT
Organism: Bos grunniens; assembly: GCF_055505025.1. Lineage (NCBI taxonomy): Eukaryota > Metazoa > Chordata > Mammalia > Artiodactyla > Bovidae > Bos > Bos grunniens. The sequence goes on along the minus strand of NC_141179.1, from coordinate 77,082,293 downwards.
GCATTATCCATCACCTTTATTTTTCCTTTTCCTCCTGTCCCGTGTGTGATGCAGTGTTGCTTTAACTCGTAATCTCCTTACGTTCCCCCTCTTTTCTTTTCTTGCAATGGATTCTAATAGAAGGAGTTGAATTTGAGCAACCTTGGATTCAAATTCTGGCCCTATTCTGTGACCCTGAGGAGGTTGAGAATCCTCTCCGAACCTCAGTTTCCTCAATTTTATTTTAAAAAATTTTTTATATAAATGTGTTTTAATAGTTTCCTCAATTTTAAAGTTGTTGTGATGCAGGTTAAATGAGGTAAGCATCAGTTGCTTTTACATATTCAGATGCTCAGGAAATGCCAGCTTTCCTCTCTTTTCTTTGTTATCACTCTGCTCAAAAAACAAACAAATGAAAAAAGTCCCTAAACAACAACAACAAAAAAACTCCTTTTGCTGTGACGCATTTCCTACAGGTCGTTTTCTGTTCTGTGTTAGTATCCTTCGTTTTTCCCCCAAGACTTCAGCCTTCATGGTGTGTTTGTGAAATCTCACCATATAAAATTGAAGTAAACCCAGTACGTAAAAAAGCGAGGTGCCGTAAGAAGAGCGGCTGAGGACGCTGCTGTGGTGGCGCTGGTGCTGGCTACTCCAGTAGTCACTTGCAGCAGACACAGAGAGGTTCTGTTTTAGGAAGCGCAGTAATGCAGAAAGTGGTCTGCTTCACAGCAGGGGAATGGAATATTATCTTCATTTTTCCTGCACTCTATTATAATGATATGTGCAAAAGAAACTGGTTGTGCCTCTTGATAAGAGAGGGAGTACAAACAGCCGTAATTTCCCAAGCTCTGAGGGCTCCTTCTGTATTGAGAGCGAGCCAGCCAGGGCAGAAATGTGCTCAGAAGGGAGAGCCTGGCTGGGACAGGTAGAGAAGAGCAGAAGGTGCTTCTTTTGACACTGACCCTTTTGACCAGGACCAAGACCTCATGCTTTGGACACAGTGAGCAAGTTTGCCCTGAGTTTTCTTGTTTAAGGTCTGTTTCCAAATGTCTTATTTAGTGTTCTGTTTTGGTAGCCGAAGTTCCCTTGAGTACCAATGCAATTAATTTAGGCTTGTAAGCTAACTTTTTATGCTGCTGTTGTAGCTAGCTTGAAAGTCCTAGAAGATCAGAACCTGTTTCCTTCATCTACTGTTGGATAACCAAAAAACAAAAAAACCTAGTGACTTAAAATAGCAGTTTTATTGTCTTTCATTGTTCTTTGGGTAGAAGGGAGGTCAGTTGGGAGGTTCTGCTAGTCTTGCTTGGGATCTTTCTCAAATCAACCGGAAGCGCATTTAGAGCAGCCAGGCCTCTCCAGGACTCCTCTTTCCTTGTGGCCTCTCCAGCAGAGTAGCCAGACTTTTAAGATAGCAGCTTAGGGCTTCCAAAAGTTCCACGAGGGAGGAAAGGGAAGCCGTCAGTTCTCTTCAAGGCTTAGACCCAGAACTTTCTGCGTTCTCTTGATTAAAGCAAATAACTGGCTAGTCTACATTCAGTTCGAGAGGAGACCACACAAGGGCAAGATGCCAAGAAGTATTGTTCTCTGGTCCCTCTTCAGATACTAGCTACTTCAGAGACCATGTCCATTTTATAGGCTACTGTATACCCAATAATAAGACACTCAATAATTATCTGTGGTTTGAATCAGTGGTTGGATGGACCAATAGCCAAATTGGTGGTTGGTTGACTGACTGCTCTCGTTGGTTTATTTGGGTGAGGCTCATGTGATTCTTAGGGCTGACATACCCATGTTTATGCCTTCATAGAACTGGTCCTTCCTCAACACGTGTCTTTCTGGGAAACCAACTTTTTAGGAATTTTGACTTGCGTGGCCATGTGTTCCCTGCAGTTACTTTTGGAAATTGTCATCCAGGGAAAGAAAAAAACCCCCACTATTTATTAGGCTGTGTACTGGCTACTCATGTTCTTACGTAATCATAACAACCTTGTGAAATAGGCATTTCCCATTAAATTTGGACGCTGAGGATAATGAACTTGCCAGAGGTCATACAGCTATTAAGTGACCCAAGATCACAAGTTAAACTGCAATTTGTTTCTAAAGCTAAAGCATTGACTTGCCTCATACATTAGTTATTCAGAGCTTCCCTTCATTAATCTCAGAGTATTAAGATATGTCACAGGGTTTCTCAAAAGCAGCACTCTCAACGTTTCAGGCTGCATAATTCTTTGTCAGGGAGTTGGGGAAGAATATCTCTGCATCTTAGGGTGCAGCACCCTGGCCCTTGCCCACTAGGTACCAGTGTGATCCCCCAACCCAGTTTCAGCTTCCGAAAATGTCTCTAGATACAGGTCCCCTGGGGGACACCCCCTCCCACTGAAAATCCTTGATAAGGTATTTCATGATTTTCTATCCTTTGACCTTGGCTGTTTTTTGATACTGTATTTCACAAAGCGCTCGCAGTGGCTTCAAACTGTCTTATTTTTATAATTGTTGTAATCATGCTGCCTGGTTCTGATACTCTTGAGTCCTGCCTTTCTCTCATTGCCTCTCTCCTTTTTTGCCTTGTCTATTTGCTTTTGTCTGATTCTGCTAAACAAAATGCAGGTGGATCGAGTGTTTGTAGGGACTTGTTACACAGGTATCGATTCTGCAGGCATTTACATCTCTGAGATTATAACCATTGGTGCTAGTGGAAAGAAGGCAGTTTGCATCTTCTGATTATAGTGGAGGGGAGGGGGATGCATATGAGGTAGCATATTGGGAATTAAATGGCTTCCAGACTCCATGGAGTTAATCCTCATGGTAGAGTTGATTGATGTGCATGTGCAGTTCTTTTGGAAAACGGGGGTGGAGAGTGGAAATTGCAGTTTTTCTCCTAATTGTACTTTAGGTGTCATTTATGACAATTTTGTGTTGTCTAGACAGAGAAATGGTAGAGAGATTATCCCAGTGGAGTCAAATGCTCAGTCCAGAGGGAATCAGGAAGGTTGCTGAAGTCAGGATCAGGGTGGAAGGGCAAGTAGTATACTCCCAGAGGCGAATCAGTGAAAATCGAATGTCACTAAGAGAAGCAGTTCAGTGTGAACCCAGGATATAAGAAAAGTGATTGTACTCTGAGCTTCGGGTTAGCTCCAGGGCTAACAGTGGATTGTTTGGGGGCCCAGCTGGAATCTCTGCCCTCTTTTCTATTTCTATAGACTCCAGAAACCTCATTACTTGAACAGACATGTGCCAGGAAGGCTGCCTCTTGGCCTCTGGTTAATAAATGCCCCAGCTCACTGTGCGATCCTTTTTTCCTCATTCTCTTGTTAGGCTTCATTTACTAACTTGCCTTTGCCATCCTGATGTTGACCCTAAGGTTTTACTTCATATTATAGAGTATAGTGTTTGCAGTATACCCAGGTCAGTGGAACAAATGACCCTCGTTGAGGGTTTTTAAAATTTCAGGTCAGGAATATGAATGTGAAAAATCATCTGAGAAGAAATGTACAAGGTTTGCTGTTACTGAAGCCGTCAAGGATTATATCCTGCAGCCTTTATAGTATTAGTAGGTCTAGAGGTAGACTTTTTTTTTTGAATTATCTATTATTCTGAAAAAAATGAGCTGAGAATTCCAGGATTATTGAATTCTGTAAATGTCTTCTTGATTTGGGGGGAAACCGGTCAAGGAGGATACCCCGCCTCTTAATTAAAGTCCACACCTGCAGGTCGTGGCTGCGGCTTGTTAGAACATGTGCGTGTGAATATCAGAACCAGCTGTGGAACTTGTCATTGATAGGATCCTACTTATCCTTTGGTGAAAAGCCTCTTTTAAATTCCTAGTTTAAAAATGTCTGATCTGTGGGCCCACCTCCCAAGTCTCACAAAGAAAGAATTCGGGACAGCATAAACATGTCCATGTAGATGACCTTGGACCTTTGAGTTCAGATGCAATTCACAAAAGTGAGTTTTTGTTGTAAATGGAAGCTTGATACCTATAGTGTGATGTGTTGAGGATACACAGGAGCTAAGTATAGCACTAACCAATCTTTTTACAAAAGTATTAAAAATAACCCACCAACTATGTTCCAATATAGAATAAAATTTATTTAAAAATAAAAATACCTGAGGGCCTCACAGTCAGCAGAGGCTCAGATGTTTGCAGAGGGATCTAGCTGACTCTTCAGGAAAGACTTTTGTGCAGCTAGACACACGGTTGCACATCCCATATGAATTGTTTCCAGCTTCTTCCCTCTTGGTGTCTGTGACTATGCTGTGCTCTGATGTTTTGCCATCTATTGCTCACTGCAGAGAGACATTGAGGAATATGTTAATGTTTTGTAAAGATGTTTTCAAGCTTTTCTGGTAAAAAGCCTTTATTTTGAGCCCTGTGAATTGTTTATGCTTGATGGTGGTAAAATAAGGCTGAGCCACACAACAGGCGCTGTGCGCTCTTTCTGTCGCGTGTCTGTCTTTTCCCCGAGGTTAGCCTTCTGGCAGTGCCGCCTTGCCTTGGTCTGCTCCACAGCAGGGGCAGGAATCGCCTGGCGGGCCCTGCTGGCAGCTGCATCACGTGCTGTAAGCGCACCCCCTAGAACTCGGGGGCCCTACAAGGATCAGATGAGTGCCTATCGTCGGATAACTTAAATGATAATTGCCACTGTGTGAGATGGGGAGGCTTGGATGCCTCCGCTGTAAAGCAGAGATGTCAATTTGGAAATCATAATAGAGGTGTCGTTTCAGAACACACAATTATTTTTTACTAAGAATAAGGGCTTGTCATCTCCCAGCCCTGGCATGCACTGAGGCAGAGACCTGGGCTTGCAGAGCAGGATGCAGAAGTGAAGAAGGCATTAGTGTATCCAGATTTATTTGGCCTCCCACCCCTTCACTGCCCCTGAAAACACTGCCCTCTCTCCCCTGCGAGCTCTCTTTTGGCAATAAGCTGTCGGGGAGAATCAGTGGTAGTTTCCCAGGCAAGTAGCCAGCCTCTGACTTTACGATTTAATAAGCCTCCCAGGGACCGGGCTGCACTGCGTTTAATAGGACAAACATGTCAGCACTTTAACCTGAACGGCTGAAGTGACCCGAGGGGTGAAGACTGATGTCAGCAATTTCCGAAAAACTAGTTCCTTCAGGAATTTCTGTGTGAGGTTTTGGACATCCAGGAACCTTGTCTGAAAGGCACGGGGTCAGTGACAGGCAATCAGATATGTCTTCTTGCTTATTTTTCCAAATCTGCTTAGTTTTGCTGATTTACTCTCCTTAGATATTTACTGGCTTCCTTTTGTGTGCTCATTCGGAGAAGGCAATGGCACCCCACTCCAGTACTCTTGCCTGGAAAATCCCATGGATGGAGGGCCTGGTAGGCTGCAGTCCATGGGGTTGCTAAGAGTCAGACACAACTGAGAGACTTCGCTTTCACTTTTCACTTTCACGCATTGGAGAAGGAAATGGCAACCCACTCCAGTGTTCTTGCCTGGAGAATCCCAGGGACGGGGGAGCTTGGTGGGCTGCCGTTTCTGGGGTCGCACAGAGTTGGACACGACTGAAGTGACTTAGCAGTTTGTGTGCTCATTAGGATATGAGTTTTAATGGGGATAAAAAGATGACTTGGATCCAGTACTTGCTTTCGTGTAGCTTGTAGTCCAGTGGTAGGAACAAGAAGACGTAAGGAACTGCAGTACCAAGTGACAGGGGACAGGCCTTTTAAGAGAGGGTTCAACCGCTATGGGGAATGAGGGAAGCAAGGGGGAGCTTCTGACCGGAGGAGTCAGATATTTGAGCTTTGAAGGATTTTTATAGGCAGAGATGGGGAAGAACTTTCCAGAAAGAAGGAATGGCCAAACTGAAAACAAGGGTGAAATAGTGAGGGGTGTGTTTAGTGTAGCTAGAGTAGTAGTTCTCAAAGAGTGGCCTGGGGTCCCTGAAGGCAAAACTATCTTTATAACAATGCTGAGATATTCTTTGTCCGTTTCACTCTTTGTGCTTGTGTATTCCATTTTTCTCAGTTTTAATCTCAAATATAGTTCAGTTCAGTCGCTCAGTCGTGTCCGACTCTTTGCGACCCCATGAATCGCAGCACGCCAGGCCTCTGTCTCCATCACCAACCCCCGGAGTTCACTCAGACTCACGTCCATCGAGTCGGTGATGCCATCCAGCCATCTCATCCTCTGTTGTCCCCTTTTCCTCCTGTCCCCAATCCCTCCCAGCATCAGAGTCTTTTCCAATGAGTCAACTCTTCGCATGAGGTGGCCAAAGTACTGGAGTTTCAGCTTTAGCCTCAGTCTTTCCAGAGAACAGCCAGGACTGATCTCCTTTAGAATGGACTGGTTGGATCTCCTTGCAGTCCAAGGGACTCGCAAGAGTCTTCTGCAACACACATGTAGTACATATTGGGAAATAAAACCCATATAAGCAAAAGCTCTTTGGGGTCCTCAATAATTTTTAAGAGTGTTAACTGTATATAAAATAGATAACTAATAAGGCCCTACTGTGTATCACAGGGAACTCGACTCAATACTCTGTAATGGCCTATATGGGTTAAGAATCAGAGAAAGTGGATATATGTATAACTGGTTCACTTTGCTGTATACCTGAAACTGTACAACATTGGAGATCAATAAAATTTTTTTTTTAAGTTTTAAAGGAACTCTGAGACCAAAAAGTTTGAAAACCACTGGACCAGAGCATATAGTACATTCAGAATTAATGAGAAATTGGACTGCACAGCTTTGAGTGCCACGCTGAGGAATTTGGAGTTTATTCCCTAAGCAGAGGGAGTTATTCCTTTGAGCTTGGCTCCCCTGAACTGGACTAGCAGATGTCACCCACACACCAGAGCCAGACTGAGAAATTACTCATTAGGTGTGGGGCACCAGTGGCGTCCTATTAGTAGCTCCTAGGAGCAGTTGTGGAGAAGGCAGTGGCACCCCACTCCAGTGTTCTTGCCTGGAAAAGCCCATGGACGGAGGAGCCTGGTAGGCTGCAGTCCATGGGGTCGCTACGAGTTGGACACGACTGAAGTGACTCAGCAGCAGCAGTTGTCCTTATCAGTATATAAGAGTTTTAGCAGTTGATTGTTTCTAGTGTTGGAGAAGTCTGTACATGTTTGTTGGCTTTAGTTTGTTGATTTTCTGTGTGATCTGACAACCAGTTTAAAAGCATATCTTTAGGATATAGTTGTTTATTAAGGAAGAGTTGTCCCTGGCTTGTTTATTCTGTCTAGACTGTTACCCAGACTTCCTGCTTCTCAATCCTAATATCCAGTGAATTTGAAAGAAAGTTCTTTCCTTTTGGATGACCCGTCTCATCTGCCCTGACAGCAACTTTGTTCTTTTCCAGAGCTTTCTTCTTCTACTATTTTTTATTGTTTTCTTAGTCATCAAAGGATACAGCTGATCTACGGAACCCTTGTACAGATTCAGGGTATTAATTAAGGCAGGAAGAAATAGTTGTATTCATATAAAGCGTTAGGAATTTTGTAGCTTAAATTGTCTTCCTGTTGACATGATTTTAGTAGGGCGTAACGTTAATTTTTGATGACTTACTCTAGTGTGTAATACTTTGATTTTAAGTTTTTCTGTTCCTTTCCATAGTGACTCCACCTTTTACTTTAAAGCATGAATGGCCAGATTTTTTTTTTCTGTAAAGGGCTGCTGCTGCTGCTAAGTCGCTTCAGTCGTGTCCGACTCTGTGCGACCCACAGACGGCAGCCCACCAGGCTCCCCCGTCCCTGGGATTCTCCAGGCAAGAACACTGGAGTGGGGTGCCATTGCCTTCTCCCTGTAAAGAGCTAGGCAGTATGTATTAGAGGCTTCTTATAGGCCTCCCTATCTAGACTACTCAACTCTGCCTTCCTAGCTCCAAAGCAGTCACAGACAATATTTAAATGAATGGTTATGGCTGTGTTTGGATAAAACTTTATTTATAAAAGCAGGCAGCTGGCCGAGTGCCTGTAGTTTGCCAAACCTGCTTTTTAGAGGCAATTTGCTATTTTGAAGACAGTCTTTTTAAGCAGTGAGTGATTCTTTTGCAAATGAGTAGTTTTCTCTTTAGTTTTCAGTGGTTTACTTTTAGATTTTGTATATTTGATGTTTTAAATTTTGAAATAATTTCAGACTTGCGGAAAAGTTGCAAAAATAGTGCAAAGAATTCCCATTATACTCTTCACTCACATTCACTGTATGTTAACATTTTACCACATTTTCTGTATTATTTTCTCTCTTTTGCTATATCTATATATGAACATGATTATGCTTTTATTTGTTTAGTTTTAATATTTTATGTTTGTGATTATTGTGTTCAATATTGAATTTTATTAAAGTAGTGTGTAGTTTGATAGAACAGCGGCCTTTAGACTTAAAAAGAAATACTCCTGTTAGTAAAAGGCTTTTGAGCACTTGTGCTTGTGTGTATGTGTGTGTGTGTGGTACACTTTATGGTTATACATTTAAATCAAATGTTGTAATGTTTTCTTCCTGTTCTCCGGTGGATCACAATAGCACAGCCCGTGGTGTACCTCGCTTGAACACCACTGGCTTAGAGAATGAACTAGGCAACCTTGTAAAGGAGAGTTTCTTTCCTCTGTCATAGCTTCAATGACTCTTTAAAACATCTCTAACTGGAGTTAACAGGTCAGAATGAAGTGGTACCTTCCAACTTCCACCAACTTGCCTGAGCCCTCCTAAGTCCTACCTGGTTTCATATTACTGAATTGCTTGATTAACCATTAAGTCAAGTGAAACTTGTAGCCACCAGAGCAGAAGGCACTCAGCTGCCATTCTGTTCCAATCTCTTGCGTCATTTCCCCGTTGATGGCTCTTGGCAGGAAGCTAACTGCGGGAGAGAAAGATCTTTCTTTGAGTTTCCTAGGAGTGGTGGTGGTATTTACTTGTCTAGTCACTCTAGTTCTTTCTTTATTCAACACCAATTGTAACAGTCTTTTCTAATCTTTCAGATAGTGTTTGTGTTGTAACTGTAGAGAGCTTAATGTTTCATCAGTGATACATGTTTGGGGGTGCTCTTCATAGTAATTGGCTCTCCTGATTTTGTGTATTAGACTTAAAATACCATGTATGTATGACTTGCTAGTCCACTGTATTGCCTGGGAGCAAATGGTGCCAACAGATTCTAGTAAGTAGGTATCAGTTCAGTTCAGTCGCTCAGTTGTGTCCGACTCTTTGCGACCCCATGAATCGCAGCACGCCAGGCCTCCCTGTCCATCACCAACTCCCGGAGTTCACTCAAACACGTCCATCGAGTCGGTGATGCCATCCAGCCATCTCATCCTCTGTTGTCCCCTTTTCCTCCTGCCCCCAATCCCTCCCAGCATCAGAGTCTTTTCCAGTGAGTCAACTCTTCACATGAGGTGGCCAAAGTACTGGAGTTTCAGCTTTAGCATTATTCCTTCCAAAGAAATCACAGGGCTGATCTCCTTCAGAATGGACTGGTTGGATCTCCTTTCAGTCCAAGGGACTCTGAAGAGTCTTCTCCAACACCACAGTTCAAAAGCATCAATTCTTCGGTGCTCAGCTTTCTTCACAGTCCAACTCTCACATCCATACATGACCACTGGAAAATCTTCTAAAAGAACCTCATCAGGGACTCCCCAGAGACAAAACTTAACATTTTGGTGTAACTCTGTTTTAAGAAGTCTTCCTAATTAAGATCGGGATTTAGGGTGGGGAGTAGAGTTTGTGGGATTATAAAATAGAACTAGTAAAATGGAAATGACCTGACCTACGCTCCTCTGGCTCAGGAATCTCCTTTACAGCATGCCTAAAAACTCATCTGATTTCTCTGAATGCTGTCACTGCCTTGGCAGAGTAGGGGGTAACATTGGCCTCCTAATTTGGCAAGATCATTTTAAAGAAAGATATACACTGGTTTACCCTGGACGATGCCCCTTGTCAAAGACCCTCTGCTTATGGAGGGTAACACAGCAGGGCTCAGTGATACTCAAGACTCAGTCCAGAACCCATTGGGATAGAACAAGCTTCTGGGTGTTCCAAGGCAGTCAGCTGTTCCCAGATCTTACTTCTGTTCTTCAGCTCCCACCTAATTCCTGTAGCACAAATTTATTAGTAGTGAACATGCGTGCATGCTAAGTCGCTTCAGTCATGTCTGACTCTTTGCGACCCTATAGACTATAGCCCACCAGGCTCCTCTGTCCATGGGATTCTCCAGGCAAGAATACTGGAGTGGGTTGCCGTGCCCTCCCCTAGGGGATCTTCCTGACCCAGGGATCGGACCCGCGTCTCTTGTGTCTCCTGCATCGGCAGGGGTGTTCTTTACCACTAGCACCACCTCATACGATGGCCTAAATTGATACACTTCTCAAAATTCCACTCTTCTTCTTTTTGCAGTCTGTGTACCTCTCACTGTCCCCTCCTCCCAGAAACATCCCATATTTCAAGATTCAAAGACATGCTGTTATCTTATATGCGCCTATGAAAGAAAAAAATCCTGCCAATTAAACTACGTCACACAATTATAAGATGTATCCCTGCTTCAGACATGTTAAAACGTGGGGGGGAAAAGCATGTCTTATAATTGATGAAGCACAGAATGTCTGCTGCTGTAAACAGTGGTATCATTGAAGACTCAGGTTTTCAGCCACAGAAAAGTGTTGTATTGCTTTCTTCTCTTCCTCATTGGTTTCACTGTGTTCGCTCCCTTCAGGGGTGGGATTGTTTAACTTGTCTTAAGTGTGGGGATGATAAGCCTTGTGTAGATCAAGAATATGATATAACACTTGGCTGTCCTGGGTGGGAAGCCAGGCTGACAGGCCTCTGCTGTTCTCTCTTCCCCAGACTGTTAGGGAAAATGCTCCAGTGAGCCAGTCGCCCAGCGACTTTATCCCAGATAAAGTGACTGCACACAACTCTACCTAAAGCCAGCTGGTTTTAATAACAGTGAGTTGAATTAACTCAATTGGAAAAGATTGGTAGCTGCTGTCCTTACCCTACAGATCTGCTTTAAAGAAGAGTCTGGCAGGGAGCCGGAGACCCGCTCCTGGGACAGCCAGGCAAGATGCTGCCGGAGGGGAACAGTGTGCATTTCTTCCTGAGACCTCTTCCTTGGAAACGCGTTCATGGCAGGAGCTTGACTGGCCGCCAAGGCACACTGGAGTTGGGAAGCAGTGTGGCAGACACGGCAAACTAGGGGGCCCCGAGCCATGTTTATCAGATGGGTTTTCACTGGTCCTTCCCATACGGAAAGGAAGAAAAATGTTTTAGTAAAACTTAACAGGAGACTTCGTGCAAAAGTCCAAATTTCTGGCATCCCTTTAAAAAATAGGAAGAGCCAGTGATACTGGATCCACATTCCAGTTTGGACTCGCAGTGAATTCGTGTGCATGGTCATTGCAAGCATTTTGGAGTTCTCAGGCCTTCCCTAGGGTTCTGGTGCTCTCGCGCAGGAGTGGTGTGCTGCCGTGCAGTGCACTTAACTCCTTGGCCCGTCGATCTCCTTTTTGTGCAGTAATGCTTACCTTTCCAGGCTGCGGCGAGGTTAAAGGAAGTGCTTAGTATTGCCCGGCACTAAAAAATGCTCAGTAAATTAACACATATGATCATTGAACTGATGGCTGGGCTAGATTATATAATTGAAGGTTTTTTTTTTTTATCAGTTGTTAAGAAGGAAATGGCAACTCTCTCCAGTATTCTTGCCTAGAGAATTCCACGGACAGAGGAGCCTGGAGGACTTAGAGTCCATGGGATCAGAGTCGGACATGACTTAGTGACTAAACCACCAAAGAAAGCCCTAGAGGGTACTCACACAAAGGGTGTGGGCAGAGCAGAGTGCCTAGAAGATAATGGGATGTGGATGAGGATAACATGGGGGAACTGAACACCAAAGTAAAATGTTGGCATTCCATGGTAATCTCTAGGTATGCCTCTTTTTCCTCTCTCATGTTGATCCCAACCTCCTGTTTGTCTGCTGGAGGTACTGCAGATGAAAATAAGATCATGTCTCTAAAGGACTTGTTCGTTTCTCACAGAAGAGCAGTATTCAGGATCATACAGTGGCCATATCCAGTGTGGGCACTCTGGAGTGCTTCATATCCTTACACTTCTAAGTGCTGGTAGGAAGGATGCGAGCCCAGACAAGAGGTGTTAGCTAGCTGCAAAGGGGGATGTTATTTATCTCTCTCCCCCATTTTTCCTTATGAATGACCTCTGAGTTGGTAATTGACAGGGATTATTGCCATTTTTTTAATCTCTGCTAGGAGGCTGCTGGAGTCTTCCCTCATTTCATTATCCCGTTATGATGGAGCAGGATCCAGAGAGCACCCAATTTACCCAGACCCAGCGAGGTAAGGCTAAAGTGAGCAATGGCACCAGGTGGGGGGGAGGGGCTGCCCTTGGGGTCGCCGAGCTGCTGGAAGCCCGTCCTGTGCCTCTCTGGTCCTGGTGCTCTTGGACTCTTCAGTTACAGTTTTGAGACAGGTGGTTCAGGTGAAGGGGAAGTGTTCCAGGTAAGTGAACAGCGCCTCTGGTGGCAGAGGGTTATGACCGAGCCTTCAGCCTTTGGGGCTCCCTGGCAGAGTCCTAGGATATTTCTTTTCTGCCGTTACCATTCAGATGGACAGCCAAAAGGGAAATGAGAGTTTTTATTAATAGGGAAATCACTTAACGAATTAAAAACAAACCAAAAAATCCTCATTTGAGAGAGACTTTAGAACATTATAAGGCAGAAATCAAGGTCATTCACATGTTGACTTTTTGGAGACTACGTGAAGAAAGAGATGGCTGACGAGGGTAACTGAGTAAAATAAGTTGCATGTTATTAAAGAGCTTGCTTTACACCAATCAGCAGACATTTGAAAAGATCTTGAAGAGATTAAAAAAAAAAAAGTTCTCATGAGTTTAAGGCCCACCTTTATGCTGGTAACTCAGGACCAAGGATGGGGTATTGAGTTGATGTATAATATTTATTTATGGTGAGCAGCCCTTTGGGGATGTCACAGCTGGGCCTAATAATTCTGTTAGTGATCCAAAAGGGGGATAACCTGCACATTCTTTAAGCAACTCCAGAACACACACTGTGAAGTTTTGCCGAAAGAAGAGGGTAGTTTATAATGGTGGGGTTGAAGGTAACAATGTGGGTCGGAAAAGGCTAAGTAAGTGAGCTTTGCTGTAGATCAAGAATTTCAAGTCAGGATTGGAACCTTTAGACCAAGTTGATTTCAAGGATATTGAACGATTTCGTTGTTACCACAGTTACGTCATGATTCTGAGCATTCTTTCTAGGACACTAATGAAAAGATTCCCCACCATCCTGTTACTTCCTTTTCCATACCCCAGGAATAGCCGATCCAAGGGTCAGGGAACTGGGGGTTTATGATTTTAAAACGGGTAGACAACTCTGACAAAGACTGAAACAAGGAAGTTAGTCTGTAGTCATATTTGAAAATGATAAGCCCTCAGTAAGAGAAGGAATTGTTTTGCATAAACCAATTTCTTTGAAACACTGAGAGAACTTCTTGCTGTGAAACAGTTTTTTTTTTTTTTTCAAGGACAGTAGTGGGAATCTCAATCCCAGAATTTTTAACCTGACAAAGTTTAACAGTGATTCATAAAGACCATTACTTGTCCCCCTTTCATGTAATAAACTTGTTGTTTATTCCTACTCAGATCTTTATCACAGAAACACCAGGCTTTATGGTGTTTGTATTTTTACATTTTTCCCTTTAAACGTAAAGTAGGTTTTTTTTCGAGGGGGGTAGTATTCTTCCTGAAGAAAACTTGAGTTATTTAAAATATTCACTTGGAACATTTTTAGAGTTTGATAATTATCAAGCTCTCAAGTAGAAGGATGATTGTTACCTCATTATTAGCTCTTTAATTTCTTTTTCCTCTTAGACTTCACCCTGCATAATATGTATAGATCAGAACCTTTATGAGACATCTCAGCATTCAGATCTTTAGCTTCCCTTGGATACCTAAAAAGACAAGACTAGGATATACTTCTACTTAAGACTTGTGCCAAGAGTATTTTTCTTTACCACTGATGCATAGTTTCATAGCTTAGGGAATTCCTGTTCAATGGTGAAATTAAACAATTGAGGTTACTTAGTGCTGAATTTTTACCCCTACATAAAAGGACAGTCTTTATTTAATTATTGTTAGCATCAGCATTATTTCTACCTCTCTCACCTTAATATGAGTTTTCCATTAGGGTAGGTTGTCAACTGAGGAACAAGTGTTTTTGTGGTCACTTCTCAGTATCATTTCTAAAAAAAGAATCTTCATTCTTCTCTTAAAACTTTATTTTTTCTTTAAACTTCAGTTTTGCATTCCTTTCTAGTCTGATTAACTTGAGAATTTAACCAACAGCAGTTGATTTCTGCTGGCAGATTTCTGTGTATTTGGTAGAGACAGTATTGACTTCTGTCCATTGAAAATGTAGGGTTCTTGATTCATCCTCACCAAACGCATGGCACCAGGTGCCCAAAGAGACAGTGAATGTCCCACAAGTTGAGACGTTAATTCTTACACTCTAATGATCTCGGCCAAGGCTTTTGTACCTTCCGTGCCCACCTAGTGTATAAAGATAATTTGGAATCAGAGGCACCAAAGGCAGCATATTGTTCCGTAACACAGCCTTCTGAGTTCCAAAGACTGTGTCCTGACCTCCTTGGAAGTCTGTTGGATGGCTGGTCAGAAGGGCGCCACCTGGGATGGCAGTCATTTCTGAGGCAGCCTTATTTCGTGTTAACTGCAGGATCTTCTTTGATCTGAGTGAGTAGATTTACTGAGGATTTGCCCAGGGTCTTACTTTGTCTAGGAGTAATGAAAGATCGGGCAGCAAGATGTTTGTAAATACTTTCCTACCATTTGGATATAAGTATTTCTTTTTCCATTCTCAATCAGTTTTTCCAGAGTTCCATTGTTAAAGAAGATGCTTTTTTTCCTTTTATATTCAAACATTGTAGAAGTTAAGGTCCCCGGGAATCCTCATCAGGATTGCTGTGTTTTATTTTTTGTTCTAATTACAGAAATATATATATCTATGTGTGTGTGTGTATATATACACACACATACATCATACATAAAGTTTTATTTTAGAGGGCTTTTGGTATGCATATGTAGGGATAACTTTTTCTTTTCAACTATTACATAGTGTTTCTTTGTATAGGTATAATTTATTTAATCTTTTGATGGACATTTGAGGTGTTTCTGATTTTTCACTAATGCCAACAATTTATATATTTATCTTCAATATCCTTGTGTGTTTCTGTGGGATAAAATCACTAATGGAATTGCTGAATTGAAGCGTATGTGCCTTGGGCAGGTTTTAAGTCTTGAAATTGCTTAGTATCCACTTAAGATATATATATAAAGCATTTTTCTGATATTGGTTTACTTTCACTTTCTCAATTCACAGCCTCAAATTATATGTGTTGTGAAAGACAGAGGAAAAACTTGAGAAAGAAGGGACTATGCAAATTGTATAGGACATGGATATTTTCATGGAGTATGAAGGTGCTGACCCAGGGTCAGAATGCAGGTCTGTCTACATGAGAGCAGCCATCGTAGGGAGGAGTGTGAAGGTGCTGACCCACGGTCAGAATGCAAGTCTGTCTACATGAGAGCAGCCATCGTAAGGGAGGAGTATGAAGGTGCTGACCCAGGGTCAGAATGCAGGTCTGTCTAGATGAGAGCAGCCACCGTATGGAGGAGAGTGACTGTTGTCGTCTGTGTTGCTCAGTGCCCATGTAGCCTCTGATGCTCTGTCTTAAGAAATAGACGAATCTTTCAGATTTTGTGTTTTTCCTGAGTATATTGTACTCTGTCTCTATCCTGAATATCTTCTCTGTGTTAAAATATCTGGATAATCTGTAAAGGAGAGATAAGAAGTTCAAAGAGATAATCCTAAGGAACTAGGACGGTTCTGGAACTATAATGTTTGTTGGAGAAGAAAGGAATCCTGGTGAAGGGGACGCCTGAAGATGCCTTCTTCAGTCGTCCTGGGTTCACCGTCTCTCAGCCTGTTCTCTCATCTGGAAAGTGGAAGAAGCTGCGGTCCCTTTCGTGTCTTACATTTTGAGTATGGACGATTAGGGGAAAGCTGCGAGTCTTTATAAAGGGCACCCTGAGAAGTTTAAAAGAGGTCCCTTGAGAAACTAAAAAAGAAAAGTCCAGTGTTAAACTCGTGGGAGGGGGCAGCTGTTGATCAGATGATGGCTGATTACACAGCCTCTTTAGCCACCAGTATTTCTGTTCCAAGATAAGGCAGTCTGATAAGCACGCTGCAGCACAAACCTCCTGGGGAGTTAAATGCCCTTTGTCTTTCGTGTCCCCGGAGTTCGCCTCGGCAGGGAGATGTGAGGGAGAGCTGGGCTTCCTGGCTTTCAGGGAGATGTGACGGGAGAGCTGGACTTACTGTCTTGCGCAGTGCTCCCCGCATTAGTGCTAGTTTGTGTTTGTTCCTCTCTGTCTCTCTCAGATTATCTCCTGCTGCATACTATGCCCAGAGAATGATCCAGTACCTGTCACGGAGAGACAGTATCCGCCAGCGCTCCATGCGCTACCAGCAGAACCGCCTCCGTTCCTCCACCTCCTCCTCTTCCTCAGACAACCAGGGTCCAACCGTGGAGGGAACCGACTTGGAGTTTGAGGACTTTGAGTAAGTATCTGTTCAGCTTGCTTTCTTCCCCCTCCTCCCAAGTCGTGAGTACTTCCAAGTTGGCCACTGTCCGAGCAACAGTGGTTGACATTCTGGCTTCACACCCCTAAGTTGTTACTTACGAGCAGTAGCATGGGGTGAGGGACAGAGGGTTAAAATGCCCAGGGCACTCCCCACCTCTGGCCAATGCACTGCTGATTGCCTGGCGCCTGGGGGAAGAGACAGCCCACGGGGCCCAGGCCAGGCTGGGAGAAGATGGGCCGCTGCACTTCAGGCGACATTTCTACTTCCCTTTTGCATGAACAGTGACTGTGGAAATGCTTCATGTGGACTGACTTCACACCATCCAGGAGGCAGGAGGGTTGGTGTTTTTTTCTCTTACAAAAAAGTGGATATAGAGATTAAAAATAAAAGTCTTGAATTTCCCCAGGAGACAGAATTCTCTTACACCCTCGATCACACTGCTTCTTTGAGGTCCTGGTCCCTTGCCTCTCAGTGTCCTGTCTCCCTCCACCCCTAGCAAGGATCCTTTGGAGATGGCCTGTCAGATTAATATGGGGGTTGAGAGGTGTTTCCTCCGTCTTCGAGCCTCTTCGAGTGGTCAGCTGGGTTACAGGGTTGAACTGAAGGAGCAGTGTCAGCCCTGGGCTGTGGGGTCAAGCTCCGCAGTGTGGCTGCCGGGTTTTACAATCTCTCAGCTGCCATGCCTGACCTTTCTAGCCACCTCTTGTGTTTCTTTCCATCCTGAAACTGAGTTTTCCTGGCTCGTATCAAATTGGACATTTGGCTCTTGCTTTGATTCCTACATTTTGATTTTCTCAAAACATGCAAAATAAGAAAGAGAGAAGGATGGCTGAGCATCTTCTTTTGCTGCCAGTACTGGAACAGGACAGCCTGTCAGTCATCTTCCTTTTTCTTCCCATTCATCTTGACATGGCCTGGTCAAGTCTGGGATCTTGAGAGTTCCTGCCTCCCTTCTGCCTTCTTTCGTGAGCTGAATGGGTAGCTCCCCAGGAGCCGTCTTGCAGTGGAGCTTTAAGGTGTTTGAGGAATACCTTTGCCTCCAAGGACCAAGAAGATGGGGACGCCCGTCGTACCAATTTGCCCTCGTGACTCAGTCCTTAAACACGCAGCAAGTGTGTGCTTAGAGGCAGAAGGGACACTCAGTGGGAGGTTCACTTGTCTGCAGAAGATGGAAATGTGGAGGAAATGCAAGGATGCCCTGAAGCAGCTGTGCTGTGGCAAACGGAGGAGAGGTGGCGGGGCGAGAAGGGCCCAGCCGCTCTGGGACTCTCGGCATGTGTCCTCCTGGCTTAAGTCCCTGCTGGCGGGGGCGGGTGGATGTGGGCCCAGCAGTGAAGGGACAGTCTCCAGTCCGCCTTTAGCCAGGCAGACACCTGTAGGGAGATTTGTTCCCTTGCCGAAATGAGTGTTCTTCCAGCCCCAGGGGCTATTCAGCGACGCAGTCTCAGCGTACAAGGCCAAGGCTGCCAGGACTCGGGGCTGCTGAGAAGCCTCGGTAATCCCATGGAGCCCTGGGAGTCAGTGCAGACTGCAGAGCCCTCTCTCCATGCGCATGTGGAAGGCTGTTATCTCTTCGCCGTGGTGAAACGTGGGACTTGTGCCTTTGAGCTGTATCTTGCCTCGTGACTTGTCCTTCACAGTGGAGTTCTGGGTTAGTTTAAAACGTTCTGCTCCCACCTTGCCTTCTCTTCCTTCTGTTCCGCCTCCTCCCTCTCCCCTTCCTCCCCCCATTTCCCTGTGTCAGACTGCCTCCTCCTTGTGCTCCCCACGGTCCCCCTGTGCCCTCGCCGCCCCCTGGCTTCAGCACGGCCTGAATTTACGTCGCCTTCTTCACCTTTCATGCACTGACTTAGCCGTTGTTTTCCCTTGGGGTCTCACACGGCTCCCTGGTTAGTGACGGTGGACTGGTTTCTCTCCAGTCCCTCCAAAAGCCCCTCCCCTGGCGTTTGCCTTTCTTTGGGGGCTGGAGCAGACCATGATCTTGTTTTTTAAGAGTAGCTGTGGGTCAGTCACCTCAGTGTTAGCCGTCCAGGCCTTCCCGTGCAGGACACTGCTGGCTGCTCGAGGCCCAGTTACCGTCTGCTCGTGCGTCCTCTCCTTCCCCCCTCCTCCCCTGCTGTAGGCCGAGGGCTGCTTGTGCTTGCCCCTCTGTTAGTCTCCAGGGGCTCTGAGAGGGGACAGGGTGAGAGAGTTAGGGACTGTGCCTTTTAATTTCTTTCCCCAATCCTTTTCCTCAACCAGAAGGGAAGGTACACCTGTAATTTATAGTTCTTTCAAGTACAGAGGCGCAGGTAAGTTAGGTGTGGCCTGGGATCCTCCTAGCACTTAGAGTACCATTCAGAGACACTGCCCTGCTGGGCTTCCTCGCCTTCCCAGCACAATGCGTGCCTGCCTCTGCCCCTCCAGCATGACCTCTTCTCTCTCCTCCCATTTGCGGAGTCGGAGATCATTTTGCCTTTCTCCAGCATGTCCCATCCAGGTGTATAGTGGCCTCAAAAAACAAAGGGAGCCATTCCCCATATCCCTTCTGTTTTGGTTCTCTTTAATCTTCCATCGAATGAAAGGGATCAGTCAGCTACCATATTTTTCATGTACACTAGTTAATAACAGACATAACATTGTATATTTAAAAATCTAGTTTACTCGTTATAATAAGCCTCTGAGATAGTAGTTCCTTTCAGTGTGGTTTTTTTAAAGTAAGGATACTGAAGCTTGACCAAAATTAGGCATATCTAAGATTAGAGATCAGGAGCAAACATATTTAGTGTCTGACTTTATTGTCCTGCAGATGTAAAACCCTTTAAAAATGATGTACAACCATATTTGAGTCCTAGCTCCGTGAGCTTGCTGGGGGAACAAGACTGTCTAGATTAATCGCTCATGGGGGATAGCTTTGAAGGTTGGTCAACATCAGGTTAAATTTTCCATTCTTTGTATTTGGATTGATGACCATCTTCCCAGGGAGGCAATTTTCTCTTACCATTCGTCTCTGTCTGCAGCAAGGATTGAGACTGCAGGCACCCTGTGTTTGTTAAAATGCACAAACAGGACATCCAGAAACCTGCTGTCAGGAGGTCCGTCCTGAAGCCCTCAGCGTCTGTCTTTGCATAAAGATGCTCACAAGCAGGGGCAGGATGTGGCTGCCCCTGACCTTGCTGTCTGCCTGCTTCTGAGCTCAGACCACCCACGAGAATGTAGATGGCAAAGAAGCCGAAGGAAAACACACATTTTTATTTTCACCATCCCTTTGGAAAAAGATGGAGAGAGGCTTCTGTGAAGCCCAGGTTGAGCTCTGTGTTCCCGTAGTTCCTAAGTCCTGCAAAAGACGTGGTGTCTGTGACTTTATGACTGTAGTTTTAACTATCCTCAGCTCCTCTTCCTCATTTTATCTGTTATTCTAAACGTAATTACAGTCTCAGAATCATCTCCTGATTCTTGCCTCTTTTTGTAACTACTTTGCCTTCCAAGGCAAAGATACCCTGTGCTAATGACAGTCAGAACTGGAGAAGCTTCAGATTAGATCAGTCACAAATATCTCCCAACACTGGGAAATTATATTCAACTTCTTAAGAGTTGCTGCCAGCACAGAGAGAAATAGTCGTTCATTCACACTTGTGACACTGGGCTGTACTTTGGGAAAACATCTCAGTGAGAAATCCTAGTCTTTCAGCCTTAAGATGAAGTCTCTTTAAGTCTGTTGCATGTATTTTATTAACTCTTCCAATATATCTGGTTGTATTTGGTCTCCTTTTACCTAGAAATCCATGCTGTGAGTAAATACGCCAGACCGTTTCCTTGTGAAATGATTGACAGTCGTTTCTGAGAGCTCAGGATGGGTGCTGGTTCCTCGGTTTGGCATGATGTGTTTGTCGCCATACCACGTCCATTCGTGCAGAGGAGCCTCAACCTGCGGGCTTTCGTGTTCCCCTTGCCAGACGCAGGGAAGTTCTAGCAAGGAAGTCATCGAAAGGTCTTCTTAGTATATATAACATAGCTGAGGAGGGTTCTGAAGGCTGTCACTCAGCTCTGCCGTCTGATTGGGTGTGGCGTAGGAGAAGTTACTTGCCTTTATAGTTCGAAATTTAATATTCTTCGTCTGCCCTTTTGCTGTGACTAAAATTTAATTAAGTCACACCAAGAACATACGTTAGAAAACCAGTCATGCTGCTCTCATCTTGCGTCTACAGATGAAGTCCTGACAGCTCTGTGGGGCCCACAAGCTCGTGTCCAGTTTCAGGGCTAGGCATTGCAGTCGAGTGAAGCCACGTGTCCTCGGCAGTGGCTTTACCCCGTTCTCTCTTCTGTGCGCCAGATTTCCAGGACTCCCGTGGGAGTCGGTGACTGCTAATAACAAATGCGTTACTTGTAGCCAAGAAAGGAAAGGGTGAACCTTCAGTGGAAAAAGTTGTCTATTCATTTTGAAATGAGGCTGCCTTTGTCTCTCCCTTTGACTTACAGACTGTAAACTCTTTGATATCAGAAGTGCAAGAGAAACTGTGAGGGAAGATGCTGTAAAGTGACTGTTCTCTTTACTGACTGGAACCTGCCAAAGCAGTCAAGTCAGGCACCCTAGGACATTTATCCAGTGGTGGTGTTACGTGGAAGCAGGCCTTAAACTGAGATGAGATAAGAAACTGTTCACTTCCTTTTTTTCACCAGAGTATTAAATAATTTCACATAATTGATTTTTGTGATGGTTGCTTGTTTTTACAGGGTGGGTTTATAAAAGACAAAGTATATACCTTAAAATAGGATTTTTCCTCCCAATATACTTAGAAGAAAGGCAAATAAATGCACAGTCATAGAAACATGAAACCTTCTGGAGTCTGTCAGGGGTTCCCTTGTTGACAAGTATGGGCAGGTTCTCAAGTCCAAGATACGGCAGGAGATGAGCCCGGGAGTTAGAGTGGCGCCAGATCTTGGGACGTCTCAGGTGCCTTGCAAAGGAGGTGACCTTTACCCTGTAGGTGAGAGGGAGTCACTGAAGAGTTTTAAGCTGTTGAATGATCAGATCTTTACATAGTATCTTATAACAGACTGTAATAAGGTACCCTGAAGTGTCAGACTTTATTTTTTTGGGCTCCAAAATCACTGCAGATGGTGACTGCAGCCATGAAATTAAAAGACGCTTACTTCTTGGAAGGAAAGTTATGACCAACCTAGATAGCATATTCAAAAGCAGAGACATTACTTTGCCAACAAAGGTCCGTCTAGTCAAGGCTATGGTTTTTCCTGTGGTCATATATGGATGTGAGAGTTGGACTGTGAAGAAGGCTGAGTGCCGAAGAATTGATGCTTTTGAACTGTGGTGTTGGAGAAGATTGTTTTGAGTCCCTTGGACTGCAAGAAGATCCAACCAGTCCATTCTGAAGGAGATCAGCCCTGGGATTTCTTTGGAAGGAATGATGCTAAAGCTGAAACTCCAGTCCTTTGGCCACCTCATGCGAAGAGTTGACTCATTGGAAAAGACTCTGATGCTGGGAGGGATTAGGGGCAGGAGGAGAAGGGGACGACAGAGGATGAGATGGCTGGATGGCATCACTGACTCGATGGACGTGAGTCTGACTGAACTCCAGGAGTTGGTGATGGACAGGGAGGCCTGGTGTGCTGCAATTCATGGGGTCACGAAGAGTTGGACACGACTGAGCGACTGAACTGAGCTGAACTGAAGTACAGGACAGCTTTGTGTGAAAGGAGCGAGTACTTGGGAAGGCAGCTATGCTCGCCACGATACCACCAACGCACATGGGAGAGGGTGCTAGGGGAGATGTGAGAAGGCTTCGTGGATTTCAGCTGGGTGTGAAGACGGCCGAGGACTCTGATGGATTGATGTGGAGGATGGGAGTAGGGAAGGAGGCTCTTGACAAAGGAGTAGCTTAGGCAAAAACCTAAACACGGAAGATTAATAGGCTGTATTTGGAGACTCTGCAGAGATCCGTGGCTAGAGCAATGGAAGCAATAGGTTGCTCCCTGATAACTTAGTTGATAAAGAATCCACCTGCTTTGCAGGAGACCCCGGTTCAATTCCCGGGTCGGGAAGATCCGCTGGAGAAGGGAAAGGCTACCCACTCCAGTATTCTGTCCTGGAGAATTCCATGGACTGTACAGTCCACGGGGTCAAAAAAAGTCAGACAGGACTGAGCGACTTTGACTTTTCAGAGCAATGGTGTGTTCAAGCGAGAAGATCAGAAAGACCTGGGCTGTGGAGGGCCTGAAATGCCTGGCTGAGAAATTTTGACCTCATTTTTATCTGAGGGCAGCCATTATTCAATATGTATTTTAGGCAGTGAATTCTGACAGCACTGGTTAGGCAAGTTGCAAGTATACGGATGCAGGAAAACCAGTTAGAAAGCAGTGGGCGAAATCCACACGAGAACATATGAGGACTGCATGTTAAGTATTGGGTGTGAGAGGCCTCGGTGTTTTCTAAGACAGGGGCCTATTTGTGAATGTTCCTGGGAGACGAGCCGCCTGAGTGCTGCGCTGTCTCACTTCCTACTTCTCCACACACAGTGTTGCCCAAGTCCTTTTTTACTCTCACTGGAACTGATTTTGAACTAAGTTTATAAAAGTAGCAAGTGACTCCCAGAGCAGCGGTGAGTGGAACCAGGATCTCTTGTGCGAGCCCGCTGGTCCCCAGAGCCTAACGCCTATCGTCTAGGGACTCCTGTGATTTGTTATTTGATCTTTGGCAAGTCCCTCTCCTACCCCAGGCCTCAATGTCTGATCTTGTAAAATCAGATTAGATAATCTCTGAAGTTTATTTCAGCCCTAAAGCTCTTGGATCTTTGTTGGAGCTAACTAACTGTCTTAGAAGACTTTACCTTGTACTCAGCAGACGTAGAATAATGAGAAGTCTCAGCAAAGTGGGGAGACTTCCTCCTGAGGATTGTGAAGGTGTTATTCGCTCAGTCGTGTCTGACTCTTTGGGACCCCATGGACTGTAACCCGCCAGGCTCCTCTGTCTGTGGGATTCTCCAAGCAAGAATACTCGAGTGGGTAGCTATTCCCTTCTCCAGAGGATCTTCTTGACCCAGGGATCAAACCCAGGTCTCCTGCCTTTCAGGAAAGATTCTTTACCATCTGAACCACCAGGGTTCAGATTCCCCTCCTGAGGATTAGGAGTAGGATATCTGGTACCTATGGAGCCCCAGCATATTTATAAAATATATGCCTGCCTGAATTCCAGCTCTTTCCTGAGAATTCCAGCTCTTTTCTATTGCTGAGAAATATATAATATTGCTTGGCAGCTTTAGAATTAGTATTCTTTCTGGGCAAGTATAATACATATGAATATTTATTATAAGGAATGCTAGGGGAAGAGAAAAATGAAATATGTCTGGGTTTAAAGAATTAAACAGCCACGAGGGAAGAGAGGGAAAGGAGGGTAACTATCACTTAGAGCTATGTATTTATTTTTTAATATAAAATGCACAATAGGAATATGGATTTGCATAATGTATGCAGATGAAGTTAAAGGTAGAATAAGAGAGGAGAAGAATTTGTAAGTGGTAATTATCTGTTATATTACTATTCCTTGGAGAAGAATTAAGGCTCTGCATTTCCAAGAGACCTCTGCTATTAGATATCCCCTGTGAATAATCCCTGCTGGGCCTGTGCCTCCCTCCCAGAAATCTCTCCCTGGCACACATACACAGTCCTTCAAAGTAGAGACTGCTGCTACTGCTGCTAAGTTGACTCTGTGCGACCCCATAGACGGCCCCCCACCAGTCTCCCCCGTCCCTGGGATTCTCCATGCAAGAACACTGGAGTGGGTTGCCATTTCCTTCTCCAATGCATGAAACTGAAAAGTGCAAGTGAAGTCACCCAGTCAAGCCCAACTCTTGGCGCTCCCATGGACTACAGCCTACTAGGCTCCTCCGTCCATGGGATTTTCCAAGCAAGAGTACTGGAGTGGGGTGCCATTGCCTTAGAGCCTCACTAATGGCACCCGAGTAAGGAAAGGACTGGGGCAAGCTCTCTGTGTATCCAGGGGCAGGAATGATGGAGTACGCCTTCTATTGTCTGGAGATTGAGTAGAAACCGAAGAACACAGGGAAACAGGTTTTTTTTTTTTTAATAGTCTAATTTTCAGCAGAGTCAACTGTGTATTGTCAAGAAGACAATGGCCTTTTGAGCTCTGTGCTGCCAGAGCTGCCTTGACAAAGGCCCAAGTCAGAGCTGTTTGTCATGAGGGTGATGGCAGCCCGCCTGTCTGGTCAGGACTCAGACGGCGGCCTGTAGGTGTGTTTTCCATTCCTTTAAATTATAGCCTCTCTCTGAGGCAATTAATCCCAGGCATTTAGCAAGGGTAGCTGCTGTGTTTCTCCCTTGTTCCAGAGATTGCTTTTTCTTGTATTCGGCACTCGTCTTAGACGCTTAATTGTTTGAAGGGTGTTTTTTTCCTTATAAAATGTTTTATAAGAAAGTCTGATTTTTTTTTCTCTCTCCTTCCCAAATACCCCTCTGAGAGTTAATCAGAGATGCACAGAGTTCAACAGCTGGGAAAGCCATTAATAACTCAGCCAGCTTCTGTCCCGCTGGCTTAAAGGCAGCTTCTGGCTGAGGAAATTGATGAGGATTTCTCAGGTGTTTCCCTGAAAAGGATTCTGGTGAGAAAGAGTCCTCCAGTGAGAGGAGCAGTGCCAGCATGTTTGCATACTCGGGTCTTCACTGTTTTTGTTTAAGTCCCTCCCCGCCCCCTCCTTGAAAAGGGCATGGTCTGTGTTACGTTGTCCTTGTTCTTCTTGTTTAGTCGCCAAGTCATGTCCAACTGTGTTGCGACCCCACAGACTGTAGTCCATCCATCAGGTTCTTCTGTCCATGGAATTCTCTAAGTAAGAATACCGGAGTGGGTTGCCATTTCCTTCTCCTGGGGATCTTCCTGACCTGGGGATTGAACCTGCATCTTCTGCATTGGCAGGCGGATTCTGAGCCACCAGGGAAGCCCTTGTGTTATGTTAGTCTCCAGTATTTAGCACCCTCCATTATTCCTCCGTGAACTGCCTCTCTGGGTCTACCTTTCACGCATTGCTCATCTGGCAAACATTTTTTAACCGTCAGTCTCTGCCTAAATTTGCCTCCTTCATCTTGTGGAGTCTTGCTCCATGTTGATCTTGTATCAGCACTGAAGTGAGTGGCAGAGTCTGTAGTTTTCTGAATTGAACATGTTAAGTATTTTTTTTTTAATTTCTTTGTCCTTTCCTAACACTCTTACCACTCTTCCTTTCTCCCCTCACTTCTACCCACCCCCTCCGCCGAGCCTTTGCCAATGTCCTTTACATTGAAATATGTTTCCCCATCTCAGCTCCTTATTTTGAATTTTCTCTCCTTTCTGAACTATAGAAGAACTAGCAGCTAGAGTCATTAGTTGCTCTTTTCACCTCTCGCTTATTGGAACCATGCCTTTAGTCAAGGTTTTTTGTGTGCCAGCAGGAAAACCTGGGTCTTGTGCCCTCTTCCTGCTTAACTTGTCCACTGGTTGGGCATTCTGGCCTTTGCCACCTTGCTCATTTATGTTTTCAAGTTTCTTCCAGTCAGGAAATGTTTGAGTTGTTACTGTTACAGGCTATTTTCCCCCAGATGCCTTTGTGATTTTTTTTTTTGTCTATAGGCAGCATCTCATTTGTGTGTTCACCACAGTCCACTTTTCCAATCAGTCTGTGTACAGTTCTGTCATTTCTGCTTCTTTGCTGGTGTGCCCAACAATTTGAATTTGAAGTCTTCTCTACATTTTATTGAAATGCTGTTTAACTCCGACTTCTCTGTCATTAATCAAAATGTTAGCTACATCTCCAATCACTTAATATATTGCCTTTTTTGTGGTTCCTAATGTAACCGTCAGTCTGAGACTGCTTGTATCTGAGCCAGCTGATTTCCCTGTGTATGCATCTTATTTTCCTCTCTCTCTATGTGTGTGTATATATATAAGAAGATTGTTATGATATGTTACTCAGAGATTACTGGAAGATATAGCTATATATAGTTACATCTGTATATATCTTCCAGTAATCTCTAAGTAACATAAAGCCATTATCTCTGACCACGTTTTGTCCTCCTTCCTCCCTTCTTTTTTTAAATGGAAGGAGAAATTGAATCAGAAGGAAGTTAATTGTTTTTAGGTTTTAATAACAATGAAAAGAGCCATAGGAAATATGTCACAGGAGCCCACGTTTTCTCCCAGCCACAGTGTTCGTCCATCTTTCTGCGTTATCTTCATATGTCCTTTCACCCGGCTGTGTGTCTTGTTTGGGTTCTGGCAGTTGCTGTTTCGTACTGTCTCCTACGGGCTTCCCTGGTGGCTCAGTGGTGAAGAATTTGCCTGCCAATGCAGGAGAGGCAGGTTCCACCCCTGGGTCAGGAAGTTCCCTTGGAGAAGGGAATGGCTGCCCGCTCCAGTATTCTTGCCTGGGAATTCCCACAGACAGAGGAGCCTGGCAGGCTATGGTCTATCGGGTCGCAAAAGAGTCAGACATGACTTGGCAACTAAACAACAACCGCTGCCTCCTGCACTGCCCACCCCCCTTTCCTGCTCTTCAAGTCTGCTTATGCCAGATAGAGTGCTGTTTATTGTCCAGAGGGAGAGGGCTCTTTGGCCCTTGTTCAGAAGTAAATTGTCAGCTCCGCGTTGTGATTCTGGGAAGGCCAGCTCTCTCTCATAGCTGTAGAATAAAGTAATTGGATTTGTCCCATGATGCTTCTTTCTGTAACTTAATTTTTGACCGTTTTGAGGCTTAGGACCCCTTTTTCCCCCTTAGAACCCTTAAAACTTCAAAATATTTTCTAACTCCTCTCATGATAATTAGTTGCACTTTCAGTGCCCATTGATAAGTAAAATATGTGAAGAGCTGTCATGAATTCCCTTGTACTTTTAACTGAATTGGTACTTTGATCACAACTTGAATCTACATATTGAAAAATAATAATATACTTAGTTTGGGAGCTGCCTTTTTTGTTTGATAATAAGCTGCTCCTTATAATAATTTGTGCGTTCCCCAGAGTTGCGGTCTACTGGTCAGGAACTTCTGATCTCGTTCTTTATAATCCCCTTTTCACTTTCCATATGATCTTATCTCTCTTTCCTTGCATCTCCCTTCATCTGTAGAGTTTCAAGTCAAAGAAATTTGCTCTGTTAAAGAAAACAGCAGTATGCTGTCTCTTCTGGGAAGATAAAAACCAAGTACTGACTTTTAATGGATCAACTTCCAAGATCCCTGATATTGATTTGTCTCTAAATGCTCAGCATCCAATTCTACCAAGATATAAAAATTTTCCTGGGCTTTCATTTCTGGTTTGTAAGGCTCTCAGTAGTGCCCTTGAAAGCCAAAGTGTTGTCTTAACTTTGATTCCAGGGCCAGTTTGAAGATTATCTCATTAAGTTGAAGATAATCCAAAGGAAGAATTCAGAAAATACCCCAAATCAAGCTCTCAAGAGGTTCATTTATTTTGTAGAGTTGATTGAGCAGTTAATTAACTACTGTGTCTAGCCAGTGCCCTTTGGCTTATTGTTCCTTTCATGCATTGGAAACTAAGCCACATGAAGGTTCTGTCTTCTCTTCTCTTGTAGGAAGCAGTGAAGCATAGTGAAAAGAGCCAGGGCTTTAGAGTCAGATGGATCTTCCTTGATCTTACCTCAGCCACCTACTAGTTATGTGACCTTGGGCATTTCCCTCTCTGGCCCTTAGTCCCTTATCTGTAGAACATGTCTAATGATTCTTGATGGAAAACTCAAAAGATTAAATGAAATAACATATTAATTAATAATCTTTGTATTAGGACTTAGTAGCTATTTTATAATGGTGGTTATTACTGTTATTCTAACAGACCATAAAGAAAACACTAAACATTTTTTCTTTTTGCTAAAATGACCTAGCTTAGGATTGCATTGTCTGATCATCTTCATCATTGTTAACTTTTCAGTCTCTAAAAGAAAGGACTGCCTAGTCTTTTTCTTGTGTTGTTTTTCTTTCGCATATCAATAATTTTTCCATACCACAGACCTAAACAGGTGTATTTAGAGATAATCAGTTGTTGAATGAAATCGATGGGAGAATTTTTCTTCCTTCAGGATCCTCTAAAGCCAAAGTTTCTCTCATCTTTTGATCTAGAAAACAAAAAGTTTATATATATCCATTCTAAATCCCTTTAGAAGATCTAAACTTGATTTCAGTTTCAGACGCTGCAGAGTTCAGAGACCACATTAACCCAAGAAAAATCTTCCTTCTTACTGAACTGTTAGTAAATGCTCATAAATTTTTTAATCGAGGTTCTCCAGAAATGCAGTATATGAATGTGCCACTCAAGTTAGTAAGCAACCAGGATGACTGATTTCTCCGGGGCCCTCACTGAAGGGCAGGACTTTAGTTTGGGGCGTCTTGTCTCTGGGGCTGGTGTCTGCTTCTGCTTTCGTGACTCTCTCACGTGCAGTCTTTTTCTTTTTCTCCAGGGACAGTGGTGACAGATCCAGGCACCGAGCTCCTCGCAATGCCCGCATGTCTGCACCTTCGCTTGGACGCTTTGTCCCAAGGTAAGAACCGGGTAGTCAGCTCTTAGGCTTTTCTAAAGGAGCCTTTACGAGAGACTGGGATTTTTAAACCTACTTCCTGGTCTGGATTGTCCATATCTGGAATTATGTCCTAGGGAGCCTACAGTCAAGCCCTGCCACCTAAAAACTTCCCAGAAGATGATTAACCACAATGAAAAGGCATAGAAAAGTGGCATTGGGAGCATCCTGTTCAAGAATAGGAGGCCCCCCACCCGCCACCCCTCCAAGAAAAGAAGCCCCAGGAAACCTTAGAAGCACGATCCAGGAAGAAGATGTGACATGTGTTAAGGGATGTGTCTTAGAAATTTCACTCTGCTCTAGGTTTCTATGGATTCCTAGGCTTAGTGGATCCCTTATCTTTGATTGAGGGTTGGTAGATGGTGTATGTCCTTTGTTTTAAGATAGTAGGCTTTTAACATGCGATTCCTTCTTACAGGCGTTTCTTGCTGCCTGAATACTTGCCTTATGCTGGGATTTTTCATGAACGTGGACAGCCTGGCTTGGCTACTCACTCTTCTGTTAACAGGGTCCTGGCAGGTAAGAAGGAGTTGTTTCTTTGGATTTTGACATTTTAAAGGAAGAGGGAGTCAAGGAGAGCTTTCCTTTCTTTACCTGCGTTGTTACGATGGCATCTTGGCATCTGGTGGAAAGTCTCGTACTCAGATGCCTTACTTCAGGGCAGGAAGCTACTGATGGAGGGAAGCTGCTGCTTTTTGTCCATCCCCTCTTCCTTCAGACATTTTTTTGTTTTAATTTGTTTAAACCATTTGTTTCTTAATCCAGCAAATAGACTTTTTTAAATGGAATGATAAAGGTGCCTTGTTCATGTTTTATTGGCAAGGAACTCATGAGCCAGATCCTCTGATTTAATTAGGAGCTGAAGGCACACCTCTCTGACCCTTGTCTGCTGCCAGCACATGGAGTTCCCAGGCCCTGTGGAGTCTTCAGAGGAAGCAGAGAGACCCTTGGAGGAGCTGGCTTAAAAATTTCCATAGAATAGAAAGTGGGCTGGACAAGCCGGCTGAGGCAGTTACCTGGTGGTTGAGTAGCAGTGACCAGTGTTTGGGGCCTAAGATGTATGACATGACTGGGCTGAGACACAGGGTGTCCTGCTGCTTCTGGGCAGTCTCTAGAGAAGGAAACAAAGCAGATGCATTTTTTTTTCCAACAAAAGGTTTTTCTCTTTCCTCCCCTTCTTCGTCTGCCCTACCCCCACTTCCACTGCCAACTTGTAAATTTATGTACGTGAAGGCATTAAAAACTATAAAAATCAAGCCACATCTTGGTGTATCTTTAATAAGCACCCTTATTTAAAAAATTCAAATGACAATATGTTTTGGAAAATCTGGGCCATGTGGTGGTTCAAGGTAGAGAGGGATCTGTGTGAGGCAGTGGCACCATCGAGCTGCAGGAAGGTGATTTCTGACCAAGCTGTGGTGACAGCTGGTGGGTGGGCCGTGGGACCTGGCGTCCTTTAAGTAGCAGTATTCTTGAGCCAGCGTCAAGGCCTAGAAACCACTAGGAACCTCGGTGGTTTCTCTGCTGGATGCCAGGGCTTCATAGGCCCAGGCTTGGTAGAGGAGCAGACTGCCCCATGGTGTCCTGATGGCCTCCACTCAGGAGGGTTATGGCCCGCGGTGGTGAACAGACCCCACGGCTCTGTGCCTCTCCTTACCGGGCACTTCTGTGTGGCCTGGCTAATGGCACGTGGAAGCTCCTGACTAGCAGATAATCACTTGCTGCCAGACAGTACTACAGAGCTCCTCTCCACCCTTCTTTGTTCCAGACATCTGCCTCCACCACCCCACACAGCAGCTCCTGCTCCTCTACTGCTGGGAAGTCTCCGTTTCCTTGGCATTTCGTTTTTTTGGATTTTTGTTTTTTTTTTTTAACAGCTCTGTGTTGTTTTTTGTCTCCTTTGATCTAATAACTCTTTACCTCTATTTCTTCTTCCCTTCTTTATGTCCAAAGGTCTGACCCCAAATGGCTCACTTTCACTTATGGATAGTTTTGAATAAAGGGGTTATATTCCAGCAGGCAGTTGTTAACAAGTATGAAATCTACTGAGAAAACTTCTCTAACAGAAACTGCAAAGTACCCTAAGGATAAGAAAATCTAGACTCTTGGAGACGTTCAGTCTTGAGTTAGGTTAGTGGATGGTTTCCATTCACATTTAAGCTCATTTCTTTCATTTTCTCAAGATACCAGTTAGAAAGTGTCCATTGGTCTTTTTCATTTTCTCATACTTGATTTTACAGTGTTGTGTTACTTTCTACAGTACAGCTGCGTGACTCGGTTATACACGTATGTGTATAACCTGTCTGTGTTTTCATTATGGTTTATCCCAGGATATCGAATATAGTTCCCCGTTCTATGGAATAGGACCTTGTTGTTTATCCATCCTGTGTGTAATAGTTTGCATCTATCCTACTGTTGTTTTTTTTTAATTGGAAGATAATTGCTTTACAATATTATATTGGTTTCTGCCATACATCAGCAGGAATCAGCCATAAGTATACATATGTCCCCTCCCCCTTGAACCTCCCCCCCACCTCCCACCACATCCTACCCCTCCCTCTACATTGTCACAAAAGAACTGGTTATGAGCTCTCCGGTCATACAGCACATTCCCACTGGCTGGTGATTTCACGTCCGGTAATGTTTATGTTCCAGTGCTGCTCTCCCGGTGCGTCCCATCCCCTCCTCCCCTACTGTGTCCACATGTCTGTTCACTATGGCTGCATTCCCACTGCTTCCACGCATATAGCTTCATCCATACCGTCTTTCTAGATTCTGTATATATATATGTATTAATATATATTTGTTTTTATTTTTCCATCGGGCCTTTCTTAAACGCCCTCATTATTTGTAGATATTTGGATGTCCCTCCAGATTCCATGACGGTTGTGTTTCTTTATTCCTTCTCTTGAGAAAATTCCAATAATAATAATAATAGCAACAACAAAAGCCTAACATTCATTGAGTATTTGCTGTATGCTGGAGAGTGTTTTAAGTGCTCTTCCTTGCCTTATTTCATTTCTTCCTCACAGTAATCCTATGAGATGGGTGCTGTTATCTAATTAACAGTGGTAGAAATTGAAGCCCAGAAGGCTAACTTGCCCAGAGTGATGGAGCTAGAAGTAAAGGAGCCGGAGCTGAACCAGGCAGTGGGACTCCAGTTTCCTAGTCTGCCTGTCTCCCCACAGCTATTTTTAAGTGCAAAGCATCAAAATAGCATTCTTCTTGTAGGTCCTTAATGTGGAAGAGGGAAAGAGGTCCCAGGGAACTTGGCTGATCTTCAGGGGATTTTCCTGTTTGTTTTAATGCCTCCATTTTAAGTGGATTCTAGACATAGCTTTTTAATGACCTGGTGCTGCTTGCTCAGGAAAATCTCATTATATAACAACCCCTTCCCTGCGCCTTTGTGCCCTCCTGGACACAGATGCTTTGCTTTTTATTAAACTTACTTGTGATCATATAATAGAGCTGCTGTAATAATGGCTTTCAAAGTGAAGGCAAATTAGCGTTTTAGCAGTAAGCACTCTGAGTTTTCCTGGAAAGACACTTTTCCCGTATATGATTGGAATGAGGTTGTGATGGTCTCAGAACAGTTACGTTCAATAGAGGTTTGTTCCGTACCTGTGTGCCAGGCAGTGTTGTGGGCTACCAGAGTGAATAAGACAGACAAGATCCCTGTGTTTCTGTAGCTCAGAGTCTATGTGGTTGGCCATACCTTAATCATGCTGTTTGGTTCTTAGGTCCAAACATAAGTCAAAACCCTTTGTATGGCAAGTGGCTGTTTGTAGAGGTGAAGCGTGAAAATTTAGCAGATCTGGAGGGACAAAGCATATCCACACACCTGCAGTTTTAGGAGACATGATCAGTGGCAAATGAGTTTTCAGTGGACTCTAGCCAAAACCATTCAGAATCATCAACAAAAATGGATTTGCAGAAAATTAAGATCCATTCTGCCCACTTCCTCCCACAAGAGCCTGAAAGCAGTAATATAAAACAGAAGCTGCTACAGAGAAGTGTTTTGCTAGTCTGTTAATCTTCATCTCTTCTGCCTTATCTTGTTGCCTTTCCCACAATTCCGTAGGTTCCCAGTGGCTGCCAGTCACCCATCAACCCACACCAAGCCCCTTCTTCAGCAACACAAATTCTAAACCTGTACTTAAAGAGATATAACTACCTTTAAAGCTACTGCAACTTGACGGGTATATTTTGGGGGAAACCTGCAAAAGTCTGGGGAACTCCCTCTGCTGACCTTTTAGCAGACAGCTCTAGCTCTGTGTAGTAACAGTCCATAACAGAGAAGGAAATGAAGTCAGTGACTGCCTGCTGTGGGCCAGGTACAGCCCAAAGTGGTTTCCCATACACTGTCTCCTTCAGTGATTCTGACAACACTGTGAAGTAGATGGTGTGTTTTCCATTCTGCAGGAGACAAAGCTGAGGCTCAGAGAAGTAAATGTCGCTTGCCCAGGTCTGTCTGCTTTACTCATAATAACTCTGTCCTGTCTTCTGTGCCGTGTTTTGCCTGAGTTCAGTAGGGAGTATCTGCCAAAAGGTTCTTCAGCCTGTAATATTTTTCTGCATGCTTGAGGCCTCATACAAGTGAGATGAGAAGCCCTGCATCTGACATCTTCCTGGTAATTACTGGAAGGAAAACTTCTGAGGGATGGGGACCTGGGTAATGCAGGGTATTAGTTATCTGTTCTGCCTAATCTTTTTGACTTTCATCCTAATGAGCATCTGCTCTCAACAGATGTCAGCCTGATGTATTTAATTTAGTATTTTGATTAAAATCAATGGGAAGTGTCAGGGATTTTTTTTTTTTTTTTTTTTTTTGCTTCTAGCCACAGGTCATTGGGGCCTGGTTGAGTGTCATGGGCTAGAGATGGCCTTGTGCCCAGTCATCCTAATTCCTCTTAGGACTTCTTCTTTGAGCCATTAGTTTAGAAGTGTGTTCTCCAATTTTCACGAATTTCCTTTTGTTGTTGCTTTCTTATTTAATTTCACTGTGATCAAAGAACATGCTTTGTATGATTTCAGTTACTTTAAATTTGTTGAAACTTGTTTTATGGGTTAGCATATGGTCTATTCTGGAGAATGTTACTCGTGTGCATGGGAAGACTGTATTCTTTTGTCGCTGTGTGGAGGGTTCTATAGATGACAGGGAGGTCTGCTTGGTTGATAGTGTTCTTCAAGTTTTGTGTACACTTGCCGATTTTCTGTCAAGTTGTTCTACCCACAATTAAGAGTAGAATATTGAAATTTTTACTCATTATTCCTGAATTGTATACTTTTCCCTTAAGTTTTGTCGGTTGTTGCCTCAAATATTTTGGGACCTTGTTATTAGGTACATATATGTTTGTAATTGTTTTGCCTTCCTGATGAAGCAACTTTTTTGTTATAAAATGTCCCTCTGTTCATGTAATGATTGTCTTTTTTTTTTTCTGGTATAGATGATATACAATGTTAAATAAGTTTCAAGTATACAAGACAGTGATTCACACTTTTAAAGGTTATATTCTCTAGTAATACTGTCTGTAGTCTAGTTTTCCTTGTGTCAGTATAGCTACTCCAGCTCTTTTGTGGTTTGTTGGTTGCATAATATATCTTTTCCCATCCTTTCACTTTAAGCCTATTTATATCTTAGAATCTAAAGTATGTCTCCTATAGAAACCATGCAGTTGGATCTTATTTTTCTGTCTAGCCTGACAGTCTCTGCCTTTTGATTAGATTGTTTAGTCCATTCGTATTTAATGTTATTGATGTAGTCAGATTTTTCCCTGCCATTTTGCTGCTTGTTTTTTGTCTTTCTAATGTCTTTTTTTATTACTCTATTTCTCCTTTACTGACTTCTTTTGTATTGAGTGGATAGCTTCTAATGTGCTGTTTTAATTCCTTTCTTGATTTTAAACTGTATCAGGATCTACCTCAGACTTACACAAACCTGATTCTGGTAAAATATAGAAACCTTGTTCCATTATAGCTACATTCTTACAGTCCTGCTTTGTGCTATTATTGCCATATATATTATGTCTATATAATAAACCCAATGGTACAGTGTTATAACTATTGCTATAGTTGTTATAACTATTGTTATCATTTTAACTATTATTGTATGTTATGTCATGTTCCAGGCATCCTTCTGTTGATTGTGTGCTGTGGGTACAACTGGGATACATCTTTTATAAGAATTTACTTTTCTTGTTAACTTTATTTTTGGTTGTTTTCTGACTCTCTCATCTTTTTTAGAAAACACTGGTTTAAAAACACAGGTCCACTTTCCTAGATATTTCCCACTTTCCTGGTATGTTAGGAAATTACTTTTAGGAGCCCTATCTAGTCTAGTTTGGCCAACTAAGTGGATATCTGGGCTGCTGGCTGTGCCGACATTTAAAAAATAGTTGAATTTCTTAACTTGATATCGCAGTTGCCTAATAAAACAGCTTAATTACTGTATACCATATCTTCACCTGAATTGGCAAATCTGGGAAAGATTAAAAATAGTGAATATAGTTGAAGGCTATTGTGGTAACTTACATGAGTATGAGCAGAAATGAAGGATAATTCTGGTGTTAGACCCTTTATCTCCTTGGCTGGTCCATTCTCCATGTTCTTGACCTCTCCAGTAGCCAGGCTGATAAAGTGAGTGGCACATTCCAGCTCAACATCAATTAAGACAGCTGTTTGTAAATCCCAGATAAATGGACAATTAGTGGTGGTGGTACTAGCTAGGACCGCTTTAATAATTAACCCAATTACCTTTCATTCTGCTCCAGTGATGAAAGTAAAGGCAATAAGGGGCTGGCTTGGTTGCCTGGGAAACAGAGAAATAAATGCAGCACTCCTCCCAGAGAACCCAGCTTTCACAGACGCCTTTCAGCACCAAGGGCCTTGTACTTATTTGGCTTCCATCAGTCACTGAGCACCCGTGCTGTCTCTACCCCAGCCTTTTATTGCATCTCCTTTTTCCACTAGTGAGAAGTGTGCTCGTCAAGAATGTAGGTTCTAGTTTCTAAGCTGGCTTGTCTGTTGCTTCTTCAGGCTTTTCTAGAGGAAAATAGCAGGCCTTGTCGATGAACTTTTCTCTTCCTTTTGTAATGTGTGACTACGTTTTTCTGTGCCTCTGTCTCTCTCGGCCCTAGGAAATTTCCTCTTGATAGCTCCCTGCTGATGCTTTACACCTGTGCTCTTTCTGTACTGTCACTTTGAAATGTACATACCACTTTCTAAAAGCTTAGCATTTTCCAGAGCACTTTCAGTCTTTTAAAAGATTTTAATGGTTCTGCCCTTGCAGAGTTTACTGTCTAGCCAGGGAGTAGCCTGGTTTTCTATATTTTGTGTGTGTGTGTGTTTTGGGGGGCAGGGGGCGGGGTTGGGGGACTTCACTAAAATTTTAATAATTCCTCTGAGACTTTTAACTGCCAATCCTGATAGATGTGTGTGTGTGTGTGTGTGTGTGTGTGTGTGTGTGTAACTCAAACCTGGGCTCGAACCAGGAATTTTATGAGTTTTGATGCAGTTTGAAGTAACTCGGAATGTGTCTCCATGTCTCTTTTGCATGGGTCTGTGAGCCTGAGTGGAGCTCAAAAATGACAGCTGCTACTTGCATTGTAGAGTTGGCTTGAGAGGCAGTAGAGCAAAGTATTCAAGAGTTTGGGCTCCAGAGATAGACTATCTAGGTTCAGATATTCATGC
Organism: Bos grunniens; assembly: GCF_055505025.1. NCBI lineage: Eukaryota > Metazoa > Chordata > Mammalia > Artiodactyla > Bovidae > Bos > Bos grunniens. The sequence goes on along the minus strand of NC_141179.1, from coordinate 77,045,422 downwards.
TGCTACTTCCTCACAGTGTAATCTTGGTTAATTTAATCTTTTCTTGGGACTCAGTTTCTTCATCTGTAAAATGGGCATAAGAATAGTATTTAGCTCAGAGAATTGTTTTGAGGATTAAATGAGCTAATATAAGCACTTAGCATGTTTGGGGGTTTTTTTGGCACACGGTAAGTGTTCAGTAGACTCTAGCTATTTTCATTAGGATTTTGACTGTAAGACTTTGGGGCCAGCATTGAGTTAGAGCCGTGCTAGTCTCCGCACTGATTATAACCTTGCTGACCTCTCACTGTTCTTCTGTCTTCCTCAACAGTGCGCTTCCTGGGTCCCAAGCAGTGCTTTCTCCCCTTTGCTATGGTCAGTGAGTTGAAAAAATTCGGACTTGTGCTCTAAGACACCAGCAGATGGTAACCTGAAGTTCCCTATGTTGATAGTTTGACAACCTAATGTATCCATTGTTGCCTGTAGTCATGTCAACCAAGAGGGTTAGATTAGAGGAGTCACAGAGTTTGCATTTGAGTAACCCTTTTCTGTCTCTAATCAGAACTTGCTCTCATGAAATAAGCATCTACTCTCCAGACCAAGTACTTGCTCCTATGTAACCATGGCAACATAGGATTCTCAAAGTGGACCAATAGCATCAGCGTCATTTGGGATCTTGTTCCAAATGCAAATTCTTGATCCCTACCTCAGATACACTGAAGCAGAAATTCTGGTTGTGGGCTTAGGAATTTGTGTTTTAAATGGTCTTCTAGGTGATCCTGGTGCACTTGAAAAATTGAGAACTGCTCTAGATTAACTAATTAAAACAAGGGACAGAGGCAGAGAGGAAGAAATGGGAAGAGACGACTTGCTAACACATTTAAGGAGTGTGCGTGCCCGGAATCTAAGATGCGTTGGTCCTGGTGAGCCCCTGGTATATAAGTCTTCTTTATCTGGAGCTGTGAGTAATGAGTAATGGCGGGGCGGGGAATGAATGAATTTGTTATTGCCTGCAGAGTGCTCAGCTGGCGTATAATCAATTTTTACTTGATAAACATGTATTGAGCTTCTGTTTTTTCTGTGGCACAGTGTTAGGTATATGATAGTACCCAGATGAAAAAGACATGATCTCTGCTGTCCATACACTTTCCACCTACTATGTAAGCCCATCATACTCAGAAACGGCTAGAGGACAGTATGTCTTGTGCTAAGTGTATACACAGAAAAGAAGAATACACAAAAAACTGGCCATGGGAGTGCAGAACCTGCCAGTGTCTCTATAGTGGAAAATAGGAGTCTATTAAGCTTTTTTGCTGGGACCGCAGGTTCTTGTCGACTCTGCTAGGAGTTTTCTTCCTAGGCGAAGTTGACCTGTAGCCTTTCTTCTCACTTCCTAACTAGTCTCCTGCCAGTCCCCCTTCTTCCTCCTGAAAGAGAAGGTGGGCATCAAGGTATCCGGGCTGGGACCTGCTGTGTAACTTGTGCTGTGAGTTCTCTGTGCCTGGGGCCTCCCTAGACCCAGAGAGCTGAGCATCTGAGTCTTGTGGCTTGTGTACTTCTTAGGAATATTTCTTATCTTGCAGATGCAACTGAAGATGCCCTCTAATCTCCCAAGGACCCACTATAATGCCAGAACCCTTTTACTTCCGTCTTCTTAGGTTATGATTAGTACATGCTTTGATATGTTTTGCAACCCCTCAGAACACATGATACAACAATACAGAAAGCTATGGAGGAGACGTGAGGAAAGAATAAGCGCAATACGAGATCAAAGCCCCCCCTTTTTTTCCAGTGGAGGCAGTAGCCAGTCTTCACTTTGTTTGAGATTAGAGATCTTATACATACTCTGGAAAGACTTGAAATAGTCTTCCTTGTTATCCCATCTACTCCATTATTTTCTATCTGAGTCCTTGATAGGAATGCTACCCCTCCACCTCCTTCTTTTTAAAACTCTGATCTCATATTGGCTTTTCTTTCCCTTTCTCAGTTCATGTCCTCAGGCAGTCTCATTTATTCCAAACTGGCTGGAAATGCCATGGGAGCTGGCAGACAGCACCTCTCACCCTCTCTACCAAAGTAGAGCCAACCTGTGGGTGTTAATTTCCTTTCTTAAACACCTGCTGATCCACAAGGCTGGCTCTTCCCCCAGGGTCCTTGTGGCACTCAGCTGGAAGCCCAGAGCAAGCACAGATAGATATCTTGGTGTAAGTCATGAGGTGGAGAGGCACCTGCACGAGGCTGACCAGGGACCTTTTGAAGCGTTGAGACTTTTGGGGGGTGTTTGTTTTGGTCAGGTGTTTAGGCTTCCCTGGTAGCTTAGACAGTAAAGCGTCTGCCTGCAACATGGGAGACCCGGGTTCGATTCCTGGGTTGGGAAGATCCCCTGGAGAAGGAAACGGCAATCCACTCCAGCACTCTTGCCTGGAAAATCCCATGGACGGAGGAGCCTGATAGGCCACAGTCCATGGGGTGTCACCTCAGGGCCAGAAAGCTATCCTGTAATGACATACTCCAGCCTGTAAAAATAGTGTCTCATATTACAGGGCCACCATGAAGAACCCCTGTGTTTATCTGAAGCCTGACTCAGTGCAGCTGTGTGCCATGCAGAAAGGGCCAGCTTCACTACTGGTGCCTTGAGCTGTGGGGTTATATTCTTTGGAATTGCTTGGCAAGCAAACTAATGATTTATTTCTTTTTTTTTTTATTTTTTATTTTTAATTTAAATTTATTTATTTTAATTGGAGGCTAACTACTTTACAATATTGTATTGGTTCTGCCACACATCAACATGAATCCACCACGGGTGTACACATGTTCAAACTCATGATTTATACTCTTATGGCTCATGCCCCAAAATGTTCTTCCTAGGCAGAGAATTTAACTGGTCCAGGCTGCAAAGCAACAGGGGGAAAACCAGACAGGAGGTAAAAGGTCTAGGTTCCCAGTGGCAATAAGAGTCTTTCAGGGAGGTCGGATGTGCTGGAAGCATGTGAGGAAAATAAAACAGCATTCGTTTTCATGAATAAATCTGCCTAAGAAGGTGAATTTTCTTCCGAATTTGCCATATTGCCAGCCAGTGGCAGCTTTGGTAGTACTTGGTCATTTTTCCAACAGGAAGCTCACAACAGTGTCTTTATTGTAATTTCCCTGGACTAGTAAACAACTGAGGACTGACATGGACATATCTAGTAACTCTTACTCAATAGAGTAAATTAGCTTAGAGACTGTGACAGGTCTATAGCAGCATTTAAAATTTTCCAGAACATTTGTCTTCATGCTGAACTGGTAAAAGGGTTGTGGACAGAAATAATGCAATAACTCAAGCTTAGTACCATGAACTAAGGTAGTGGAGTGGTAAAGAATCTGCCTGCCAATGCAGGAGACGCAGGAGACGTGGGTTCACTCCCTGGGTCGGGGAGATCCCCTGGAGGAGGAAATGGCAGCCCACTGCAGTGTTTTCACCTGGAAAATGCCATGGACAGAGGAGCCTGGCGGGCTACAGTCCATGGGGTCACAAAGAGTCGGGCACGACTGAGCACGATGTTAGATCATATTTGCAAAATGTGGTGACTGTGGTGGAATGCAGTGCTTCAAATGGGCTGAAAACAAAGACCCAAGAGCACTTCCTAGTGCCAGGGAGAGCTCTAAGCACTGTTCATATATTATTTCACTTAGTCTTCACAGTATTCCAGTGATGCCTTGGTATTACTCCTGTTTACAAATAAGGAAACCGAGGCATAAGCAGATGAAGTAGTTTGCCCACAACCACAGCTTGTACTTGACAGAGTAGGAATCAGAACTCAGGCTGTCTAGCTTTAGGTTGGGACTTCTCAAACAGAACCGTCATGGGGTATAGGGTGATGCCTTGTTGGCAGAAAAAGAGGCTGAAAAGTTAAACTCTGGTGTTTCTGTAAGAAAACAAAAAATAATTTGTTCAGCCTATGAAACCGCTACTGGGGAGCGGGCTGCAAATTCTCTTATATTCTTGTTGCAGCTCCTTTCCCCTCGAAAGAGCCCTGTAGAAGAAATACATTCCCAAACAATGACTCCTGAAGCGGTAATTACACTGTTGCCATCCCATTGGGAAGAAGGCTGGGGCGGTGATTACATTCCAAAACAAAGCTGTTCGAGTATAATTGCACTGTGCTGCTCTTATCAGTCTGGGGAAGGCAGGCCTCTGGTCTCCATCCTCATTTGTTTTTGAGATGGAATCCGAATAGCATTCAATTAATAGGCAAGGCCCAGGCACAGGGAAGTCAGCCAAAAGAGCCAAGAGGACATTAACTTGCTCTTAGCGTTTTCCTCCCACCACTTTCCAGACCTTTAAGTATCAGCAGATTTGAGGATGAGCCCATTTGAAGAAATGTATTTGGCTAATGGAGGGTTAGAGACCCCTGCTTAGAAGGTGTGCCCCCAAGCCCTCATGGGTCTTTGTACTTGAAGAAGAGGCAGTTAGGTAGCAGTGAAATTTCCCTGTCATCCCCAGCAGCTTTTGCTCTATCAGAGATTGGTCCTTCCTTCAAATCTTTCCCCCACATTCAAGTGTGTGTATGTATATACATCTATTATATATGTCTTGTGTGTATAGCTTCTAGTTGTGGAGCAGGAAGCCCCTCTCTGGTTCTGTTGAGATTATAAGGCTGACTTTTGTGAAATTTCAGCAGTTATCCCTAGATCTGGATTGAAAGAAGACATAACCCTAATTTAATCGTTTTGTTTCATGATTCAGAGGACAGAAAACTGCCTGTGACCTCTTAGGCATGCTTGTTGAACTAGAGCAGAGAAAGGAGAACAGTGTCCCTGTTATCAGGTTGAGGGTTGCACAGACCCCTCGGGAGGGGTGTAGCCTTGGCCACACAAACCACCCCAAAATTCACTGGCTTTTAAAAAGTGTTGTTGCTTACAATTCTGTGGATCCAACGTATATTTCTCTGATCTGAGCGAGCTTGATGGCTCTCTGTGTCTGGTGATGGCTTGACTGGGTATGGGTGGTCGTAGTTGATGTAACAGATAGGACGGTGGCCTGCTGAAGATCACCACATCACTGAACTTCGCACAAGTGATTGAGATTTTGGGATAGGGAGATTACACTGAATTATCTGTGTGGACGCAGTCTAATCACATGAGCCTTTAAAAGCAGAGGAGAAAGGCAGATAGGTCAGTCAGTGAGATGCAGTGGAAGAAGATGGGAGTTGTTTGGCGCTCAGCCACCAGTCAGCAAGAAAACCAGAACTTCAGTCCTAAAACTGCAAGGAACTGAACTCTGCCAAGACAAATGAGCAAGGAGACAAACCCTTCCCGAGAGCCTCCAGAAAAATAGCATAATCCTGCCACCACTTTGATTTTGGCCCAAGAGACACTTGCTGGACTTCTGACCTGCAGCAATGAAAACTAGTACATTTGTGTTAAGCCACTGAGTTTGTGGTGATTTGTGGCTGTAGCCACGGCAAACCAGTGCAGATGGTTTCCCACGTCCCTGGCCTCGGCTGTGGTGGCTCGTCTCTTCTCTCTTCACCAGCTTTTCCTCAGAAGCCTCTCAGTTCCAGAGAGAATGAGCCATCAGGCCCCAACGCAACGCGCACTCGGCGAGTCTCTGCTTTTTTACTTCTGTTATTATCCCATCAGCTAACGAAAGCCACTCGGCTAACTCCAGAGTCAAAGAGGGGACTGTCTCTAAGCACATGGTTTCAGAGGAGAGGCTTGAATCATGAGGGGTCATTACAGGGACATACCACAATGAAGTCAGTTTTTGAGATCTGCAGTAGCCTAGTAACTCACTGTCAGCAAACTGCTTTTTAGAGTGTCCTTACATATACGTGAAAGGAAAGTTTCAGCACACCAAGGGATATCGATGTATAGATTTTGAATTCCAGAGAAATGTCTTGATTTTTCATTATTTAAATGGTTTAAATCATTATTTGGTTTATTCAGAGAGACATGCATTTGGAAATGACATCCAAATGGAAAGCTAGATCCTGGTTTTCTAGACAGAGCATTTCAGAAGAACTACCTTTTTTCTCTGTTTTCTGGGATGCAGCCCTCTATTTCTGTGTGCTGGAGGGTAAGAGATGTGCAGAAGAGCTCTGTGGGTGGCTGGGCCCCTTGGGGCCACGTGTATTTCTGTGTGGGAGCAAGACTGACAGGATTAACTGTGCAGGCACTTACTAAATTGGCTGTAAGTGAACCTGTGCCCATGGCATCATTTATAATCCGCAGCTTCTGTAACAGAAGCAAATTGGAAGAAAAGTGCCTAAAAACTAAGGCAGAGGGTCTTTGCGTGGCCAGTGACCATGGCACATTATGCTTTCTTAGAGCAGTTGTTGGGAGGAGGTAGAATTCAGTTCTTCTCAAGCATAGGAGTTAGCTTTTGCTTGGCCTTATTGATAACACTGGTGAGAAACTTAATTTATGGGCTCCAGATACGAAGGCACAGACTGGGCCTCAGGCATGTAGAGCCAAATGTCATATTCACTAGTCATTCCTTCAGAACATGCTTGATGTTCAGAAGCATCTCCATAACTTGGTGGAACGCAAGCTGTGCTGTTAGTGAACTCTGAATTTTGCACTGGGCAGTTGGGTTCGAAAATAGGATGGCCTATGTACAAGAAAGGTGTGTACTTCTCATTGGAGATTTAAGCTGGCTTTCTCAAGAACTTCACCCAGCTCAGCAGGGCACCCAGCGATTTAGTGTGTTCCCTGAGCATCTCGCTGCTCTGCCTTAAAGCTCAGCCAGGATTCGTGAAATGACTGTGAGGCAGTCAGGGAGCCGCTGCTGCAGCTTGCAATGCATGTGCGTGGCCTTGTCTGCTCCTAGAAAGTGAAGAGAAGCAACTTGGCCCGCACTGGGGAAGATTCCACTCACAAGAGGAAACGGAGCAGCAGTATGTCTTGGGAAGAACAGTGCTGAGAATGGAAATGTACAGACTGTTAAAAGAGGCAGAGATGCTCGCCAAACCAAATAAAACTAGAGCTTATCTCTTCTCTCCTGATAAGAAGTTAGAATGTGTAGTGATGGGATTCAGCCAGTATCCTTCCTGTCTTCTGCCTTTGCTTTTTGGGTCCCCTTCCTCACCTACCTTTAGACCTTTATCCATCATGGGTCACCGAATTTAAACTTGATGTTCTTTACAGCACAGCAAATACAGCTAACATAAGACCTAATTGAGAGCTTATAAAAGTCACAAAGTGTTTCTTGGCCTAAATATTTTCATTGATTCTGCTGAAGTGAGATGACTGGGGAAAGTGGTAAAATGTTAAATTGCTTCTTAGGAAACTAATTAAAACTGAACATACCAATGCAAAGCTTGAAATAAGTTGTTTCAAATACCCCAGTTCCTCCACTCCCATGGTCCAGATAGAGAGACTACAGGGACAACTTAAGAACACCTGATCTGAAGAACTTTCCAGCTGTTCTAATCTTGTCTTGCCGAGGAAGAGCTCTAAAGTCCTGTGGGATAGAAGCAGCCAGCACCAAGAGTTAGCTTGGGAGTGGTTAATACCCCTCTGTTGCTATGAGGCAAGCCAAACCGCCCTTGAAAACAGTACCATCTAGGTGAAAACAGTGAGCTTGCCCTGCTGGCAGCTTTAAGACCTCAATGTCCCCACTTCACCTATTGAACTGCCAACTCTAAGACTCATTTATAGAATTTCTCAAGCTGCCACTGGATGGAAGTACTAGGGAATTGGCCAGAGAATGTGGAGGTGAGAGCTGTGAAGGACATGTTTAGAGTCAGGTTTACTTTTTGTCCCATTCTACCGTAATTTCTAAGTACACCATGTTTTAGCTTTGTTGTTGTTCAGTCACTAAGTCATGTCTGACTCTCTGCTGCCCCAGGGACTGCAGCACGCCAGACTTCCCTGACCTTCCTTATTTCCCGGAGCTTGCTCAAACTCAGGTCCATTGAGTTGGTGATGCCATCCAACCGTCTCATCCTCTGCCTCCTCCTTCTCCTTTTGCCTTCAATCTTTTCCAGCATCAGGGTCTTTTCCAGTGAGTCAGCTCTCCATATCAAGTGGCCAAGTATTGGATCTTCAGCCTCATCATCAGTCCCTCCAATGAATATTCATTGTTTCCTTTAGGACTGACTGGTTTGATGTCCTTGCAGTCCAAAGGACTCTCAAGAGTCTTCTTCAGCACCATAGTTTGAAAGCATCAATTCTTTGGTGCTCAGCCTTTCTTTATGGTCTAGCTCTCACATCCATACATGACGACTGGAAACACCATGGCTTTGGCTATACAGACCTTGATTAGTGTGGACTTACTGTTAGTTTTCATTTTCAGGCATGAAGTGCAGCTGCCTACCTTTTCCTTTGTGTTATTAGCATCTCTTCTGCATGTGAGAGGGACTTTTTTCCTGAAAGGCTAGTGTACTGCGTAGAGACAGTGCTCTTTTTTGACACCTGAAGAAAAATTGTTATGAGTATAGAAATCTTGAAAAAAATCATCTTAGTCTTGGTTTCTGGGGATCTCCTTTATTTAAAGATGCCTGCTAGGAATTCCCTGGCGGTCCAGTGGTTAGGACTCCAGCCTTTCCCTGTCAAGGGCCAGGCTTCAATCCCTGGTCAGGGAACAAAGATCCCACAAGCCACACAGCATGGTAAAATTAAAAAAAAATAAAGATGCCTGCTTCCTTTGTCCTCCTCATTTTGGATGCTAGACTTCCCTCTTCTACCTCTCTCCTGTTCTGAGACCTTTAAAGTTAAGAGTCAAAAGGATAAGGCAAGAAATTATGGACCCTGTGATGCAAGCGTGTCCTCGAGGGCCGGGTAACCAACTGTGGGTGACGAGGCGACGGAGGTGGGTCTCGAGTGCCCCTCCAGGCCTCGAGTACCCCGGGCCGCTGGCGCTTGCCGTTGCCCGCCCCTGCTGGCCCCTCCCAGGAGTGTGTAGAGCGCGTGTGCAGAGGCGTGCGGAGCCAGCGCGGCGAGGACCATGTTGCTTCCGAACATCCTGCTCACTGGTACACCAGGGGTTGGAAAAACTACATTAGGCAAAGAACTTGCATCAAGATCAGGACTGAAATACGTTAATGTGGGTGATTTAGCTCGAGAAGTTTGATCACCGGATATCATGGAGTCTGGCAAGATGGCTTCTCCCAAGAGCATGCCGAAAGATGCACAGATGATGGCACAAATCCTGAAGGATATGGGGATTACAGAATATGAACCGAGACTTATAAATCAGATGTTGGAGTTTGCCTTCCGATATGTGACCACAATTCTAGATGATGCAAAAATTTATTCAAGTTATGCTAAGAAAGCTACTGTTGATGCAGATGATGTGCGATTGGCAGTGCAGTGTCGTGCTGACCAGTCTTTTACCTCTCCTCCACCAAGAGATTTTTTATTGGATATTGCAAGGCAAAGAGATCAAACCCCTTTCCCATTGATCAAGCCTTACTCAGGTCCTAGATTGCCACCTGATAGGTATTGCTTGACTGCTCCAAATTATAGACTTAAGTCTTTACAAAAAAAGACATCTACTTCTGCAGGAAGAATAATAGTTCCACAGTTAAGTGTTGGTTCAGTTACTAGCAGACCAAGTACTCCCACGCTTGGCACACCAACCCCACAAGCCATGTCCATTTCAACTAAAGTAGGGACTCCAGTGTCCCTCACAGGGCAAAGGTTCACAGTATAGATGCCCACTTCACAGTCTCCAGCTGTAAAAGCTTCAATTCCTGCAACATCAGCAGTTCAGAATGTTCTAATTAATCTGTCATTAATTGGGTCCAAAAATATTCTTATTACCACTAACATGGTCTCATCACAAAATACTGCCAGTGAAGCATCAAATGCATTGAAAAGAAAACATGATGATGATGACGATGATGACGACGATGACTATGATAATTTGTAATCTAGCCTTGACGCATGTAACATGTATACTTGGTTTTGAATCTATTGTACTGAGATTAAACATGCATGCTAGATGTTTCCATGTTGTGTTCTAGAAAAAATAGTATTTAATGAGTAAATATGCTTACCATACTTTTCGATTGAGCTGTTGTGTTAGATTTTCTTTAATAGGATTAGTAATGGTTTCTCCTCAGCCTTTAAGTGTAAAAAATAAAGTTGCAATTCGTGCATTAAAAAAAAAAAAGAAATTATGGGATTCTTACAGCAAGAGCTAAGCAGTATTGGTTACAAGTTGACTATTTCACATTTTACAATTTTACATGACTCATAACTTTTGTGTGGGGAGTATAACTGAAACAAACTATCAAACTTGAAGTGGCCTCGGGCCCTGTCTCTGAAGGAGAATGTTGAAAAGAGTTCTGCTCCTCTGAAATCTTTTTTGTTTCTTAATTGGGCAGTCTGTGATGGGAGGGGTTTTTTTGTGTGTGCGCATAGATAGACTCCGTCAAAGAATATTGCAAACAAAGACAGACAAGGTTAAGGTCTAGTCTACTTCCCAGAGAAATCCATGCCCATTCCTTTCTCAGCCTAGGACTTGTACATTAAACATGAACATTTCACTTATGTTTTCCCTTGGCTTCGGTATTCATAAATGGTGCACGTTAGGAACTACCAAGAAGTCACCCATAGCTGCTTTCTTGTGAGAAGCCAAAGGTTTGGATTCTTCTTTTAATCATAATTAAGCTTTTGTATTCCAAATCATGCCTAGCACTGGGCCTTGGAGGCTGCCTGCCATTTAAGTTGACCAGGACTTAAAACTATTTGGGTCCACTTTCAGAAGGACCTAAAATACTTTATTTATTTTAAAATTTTTGCTATTGATGAGACTATTCTTCCATTTAAAAACGTATTCAGTCCACCTCACTCGTTTTCTCTTCTCCTCAGCTTCCCTCCAGGTGCTCAGGTTGATCCTGTGGGAATATAGCGTGACCGTCCTCATCCCGTAGATACCTGTGGGCCTTCTCAAGCTGAACCTTACAGCTTCCATTTCTCAGCTCCACTCTGTGTCACTTCTCTTCTGGCTTTCTTGACTTCCGATCCCCAGCCCCACCACCATCTCTCTTGCTCTGAAGACCATGTCCAGCGTCTGCTTAGACGATAGACAGTGATTAGATGTCCTCGGTGCACTAGAACTGTACTGCTCTCCTTGAGCCTCACTTTATCTGCTAGGCATGGGGAAAGTCCAGCATGAGTACACGCCCTCTGTAGGTTCCCCCACTCTGTCCAGGAGGCAACAGAGCTACGTTAGAACAGACAGAAAAAGTTAGGGTCTCTCTTTGCATATGAGAAGGATGTGAATGGATCTCTTCTGTTCGTGTTGATCGTATACCTCAGAACAGTTATTTGTTCACTTATTCCCTTATTCGTTGAAAACCATTTGCCTCTGGTGGTTCTAATATATATTAACTTTATCATGAAAATAATCAACCAAGAAAAATACCAAAACCGACCAATTTTACTACTTCTCTCATTGCCATTATTCAGACGGATAATATAGTCGTGTTCTTAAGTCTGTGTGTTATGAATTCAGTGGATCCTAATTGCCCAACTAGGAATCAGACTTGCAGCCCTAGCGTTGATAGTGTAGAGTCTTAACCACCGGACTATAAGGGAAATGTCTGGAATGTACTTGAGTGCTACAATTTGCCAGGCCCTACGCTAAGCGCTGGGGATTTTTACTAGAAAAAAATAGATTAACTTTCAAGTTCAATTACTATTTTCATACCTTTTCAAAAGTGCTTTAAATTACTGTATCCAGAAGTCCTAGATTTTATCTGATTCCTTATTCCTGATTATTATATCAGAGTGGCTGTCATTCTGATGTGATACAGGAGGATGTAGGCTTTAATGAATGTCTTTGGCACTGATCGTTAATTGCTGATTTCCTGGTGATGTTGCAATAAAGTATTAATTAACCACTAAATCCAAGTTGACCTCTTAGTCAAAGAAGCAGCTTTGTTTTCCTGAAGGGAGATTGGGTTTTTTGTGTACGGCCTAACACACTGGTAATCCACCAAGTTTTGACTGGTTGGTAAAATGCAGTTGTGCTAAATAAAATCGTTATTGCAGTGTAAGCTTAACTTTGGGCCTGTGAAGTTGCACCTATGTTTCAGAGTAGGATATAAGTTGGTAGGAGACAGACCTCGTGTTCCCTAGAGTGTGAGAGGCTAGCGTGGCGAGTATGCAGTCGGAGCAGCACCAAGGCTGTCAGATGGGCACTGGGAGTCACTGTCTTATTCAACTGGTGCAGCACCTTCATTATTGAAAATGGCTTTACTACCGTGTTGTGTCTTCTAATCGCTTCAAAAATACTGCCCTCCCCCCCCACAAGTGGTATGTTACGGACACAAAAAAACACTGAGGGCTACTGATCTTGTGTGTTAGAATCTGCGCTAGACATTGGCGGCCGGGTCGTTGTCATTCAGGCTCCTTCAATAATTCACAGTGTGATTTGAGTGAGTCACCTGGTCTCTTTGTCTCTGACAGGTGAGGATGAGGTTAGCCTTACCTCCGTGTTCCTTCCAGGGATTAGTTAAGTTGGGGGGGGAGGGTAGAAATGGTAAAGCACTCTTAACTCTTTTGAAAAATGTATTACCTGAAATTAAAAGGAATAAAAGTAGATATTTGCCTTAGCACCCAGGTTATTTGCAGTACCTGAACTACTTGGCACAAGCCGAGATCACCAACTTTAGATGTTCTGGTGACAGGAACGCCTCGATGCTAAGAGACAGGCTCAGGTGGCTGTAAAGAACCCATCTCAGCTTAATAAACGGAGTTGCCGAAGCACATCTGAGTTGTGCTAGGCACCCTTGGGACAGAAAAGAAATACTTCCTGATGAACTAAATAGAGGTGGTCACAGTAACAGAAAGAGGAAGCAGGACTTGCTTCGGGTTTGTGCATAGTCTTCTCATAGACTGAATGTAGTTTGTGAAGTATCCTTTGACTCTCCTTGACTAATTATTATTTTGATCTCTTCTCAGTTTTTCCAGGGATATAAAGCCAACCAAAGATCTTAGGTCATTCTCTACTCCTTTGCAAAAGTTAGTGTAGATATGAAATAAGACATCAAATCCTGAAAATATAAAGTTATTTCTTAACCCCTTGGGACGCTAAAATGTGAACATAATCTTAAAGAAATAATCTGATGAAGCAAACCTATGTGATTGAATTTTTTTTTTTTTTAAATTTTATTTTATTTTTAAACTTTACAATATTGTATTAGTTTTGCCAAATATCGAAATGAATCCGCCACAGGTATACCCGCGTTCCCCATCCTGAACCCTCCTCCCTCCTCCCTCCCCTACCCTCCCTCTGGGTCGTCCCAGTGCACCAGCCCCAAGCATCCAGTACCGTGCATTGAACCTGGACTGGTGACTTGTTTCATACATGATATTATACATGTTTCAATGCTATTCTCCCAAATCTCCCCACCCTCTCCCTCTCCCACAGAGTCTATAAGACTGATCTATACATCGGTGTCTCTTTTGCTGTCTCGTACACAGGGTTATTGTTATCATCTTTCTAAATTCCATATATATGCGTTAGTATACTGTATTGGTGTTTTTCTTTCTGGCTTACTTCACTCTGTATAATAGGTTCCAGTTTCATCCATCTCATTAGAACTGATTCAAATGTATTCTTTTTAATGGCTGAGTAATACTCCATTGTGTATATGTACCATAGCTTACTTATCCATTCATCTGCTGATGGGCATCTAAGTTGCTTCCATGTCCTGGCTATTATAAGCAGTGCTGTGATGAACATTGGGGTACACGTGTCTCTTTCCCTTCTGGTTTCCTCAGTGTGTATGCCCAGCAGTGGGATTGCTGGATCATAAGGCAGTTCTATTTCCAGTTTTTTAAGGAATCTCCACACTGTTCTCCATAGTGGCTGTACTAGATTGCATTCCCACCAACAGTGTAAGAGAGTTCCCTTTTCTCCACACCCTCTCCAGCATTTATTGCTTGTAGACTTTTGGATCGCAGCCATTCCGACTGGCGTGAAATGGTACCTCATAGTGGTTTTGATTTGCATTTCTCTGATAATGAGTGATGTTGAGCATCTTTTCATGTGTTTGTTAGCCATCTGTATGTCTTCTTTGGAGAAATGTCTATTTAGTTCTTTGGCCCATTTTTTGATTGGGTCATTTATTTTTGATTTGAGGAGATGCCATAGAGCTTAATACTAAGGACAACTGAACTCAAATTTCATCTCATTTCTTGCCAACTGGGTGACCATGGGAAAGTTGTTTAACTTATCTAAGCCTCAGTTTTCTTGTCTGTAGAAGAGGGGTTCTGTAAAGCCTTTCAGTGACTACCCTATTGAAAATTGCCAGTACTTTACCCTTGGTACTTTCCATTCCTCTTCTCTGTTTTATATTTCTCCGTGACACTTAATGTAATTTTAACATGCTATGTGAACTCATGTCTTTGTTATGTAGCTTTTCCTCCCCGCTCCCCAGAATGTAATTCCCATGAAGGCAGGAATTTTTATGTGTTTTGTTCACTGTCTGGCATGTAGTAGAAACTCACTATATATTTGTCTAATGAATAAACGGACTTCATGTTGGGTAATTGTGAAGATTGAATGGGAACATTTATGAAACAAGAACTTAATGTGTCCCTTGGTACAAGATAAATACTTAGAAAATAGTAGCAATTATTGCACACGAAGCATCTTGCTACATATTTTTGAAAAATGAACAAAACCCATAGTGTTGTTATATCAGAATGCCATGTATGGATATTAGGTGGGGCTTCCCTGGTGGCTCAGACAGTAAAGAATCCACCTGCAGTGCAGGAGACCTGGGTTCCGTCCCTGGGTTTGGAAGATTCCCTGGAGGAGGGCATGGCAACCCGCTCCAGTATTCTTGCCTGGAGAATTCCACAGACAGGAGCTCGGCAGGCTACAGTCCATGGGGTCGCAAAGAGGTGGACACGACTGAGCGACTAAGCACATAGCATGCAACTTAAAAATACGAAATGTAAACTATTGCTGTGTTGTTTTCTATAATGTTGTTTATTCTTTTATTTTGGGCTGTGCTGCGTCTTCGTTGTTGAACGAGCTTGTCTCTGGTTGCGGTGAGCAGGGGCTGCTCTCTAGTTGAAAGCACAGTCTTCTCGTTGCAGCAGCTTCTCTTGTTGCGGAGCACAGGCTCTTGGGTGTGCAGGCTTCAATAGTTGCGGAGTTTTGGTTCCCAGGCTTTAGGGTACACATTCATTACTTGTGGGCACAGGTTTAGTTGTTCTGCAGCGAGTGGGATCTTCCCAGATCAGGGATTGGACCCATGTCCCCTGCGTTGGCTGGTGGATTCTTTACTACTGAGCCACCAGGGAAGCCCCCTGTTGCTATGTCTTATTTTACTTTCAAGGTATCTTATATTCAAATTGTACCTAGGATGTATAATGTATTTACGGTTTTACAATATTTTTCCTTGTATTCCCATATTTGTATACAAGTTTCGTGTCTCTCTCTAAAATTATTAGTTTCCTCAAGTCAAGAGCCTTGTCTTTTTTCATATTTCTAGTGCCCAGTGCTTCTGTTATGGCCTGCTTTGCTGTAATGCAAGGGTTATGTTCCTAAGACATTCAGTGTAATAAAACAAATCCTGTTATAAAAACAGAGTTTTGGGGAATTTTCCAGCAGTGCAGTGGAATTCCTGCATTTCTCTGCCAAGGGCGCAGGTTCAGTCCCTGGTCAGAGAACTAAGATACTGCAAGCTTCACAACATGGCCAAAAAACAAAAAAAAAAACAAACAGTAGTTTCATTTGGAGGAGGGAGGTTTCTAAGAGTTAGAGAGTTCAACATACAGCAACACATTTTACATGAGGCAACTTCAGTTAAAATGTATTACAACTATATGAATATCGATATAAACCAAACCTAACATTTGATTACATCTTCCTTTTCCTTAAGAGTGATGCCTGGCCCTCTTTTTTTTTGAAAAAAAAAAAAATAATAATAATAATAACTACCAGCACAAATTCTTAGCACTTTTTTTTAAAACCATTTTTTTAAATTGAAGTGTAGTTAATTTATAATGTAATGTCTCAGGTGCACAGAAAAGCTATTCAGTTATGAATAAATAAAAAAATGCATACATATGTATGTGTGTGGGGGTGTATTCTTCTTCAGATTCTTTCCTGTTATAGGCTATTGGTGGTGGTGATGGTTTAGTCACTAAGCGTATCCAACTCTTGGCGACCCCGTGGACTGTAGCCCACCAGGCTCCTCTGTCCATGGGATTTCCCAGGCAAGAATACTCAACGGGTTGCCGTTTCCTTCTCCAGGAATTATAAGCTATTATAAGCTATGTATTCAATAAATATAGGTCCCTGTGCCATATAGTAGGTCCCCACCAGCCATCCCAAACTCCCCGTTCATCCGTCTCATGGGGAAAGGAGGGTTATGACTGGCAAATTACGACAGGAACATTTCTTCTCCAGAAGACGCAAAATTGTATGTGAAAGGAAATATAAATTTATTATACTGTTTATGTTATGAATATATGGTCAAATTACTGTAAATAATTAATATTAAATAATGTTAAATGTAAAAATGGGGTATAACTTCTTTGGAAGAGTGGGGAAGAAAAGGGCAGGAGAAATCATGTCCCGTCTTAGGAAACCAGTAGATAATTGTGAAAATTGAAAAATTAGTAACAGCAGAAATATGACAGTTAATTATCAGAAGAAAAACAGCTAAAAGATTTAAAAAGCAAATCAAGGGAGAGGATAGGGCAGGAGGCTGCTGTTTAACTTTATTAGCCTTGTAATACTCTTTAACTTTTAAAATTGTGTGTATGTAGTACTTTGATAAAAATTAAAATTTAAAAGCACTCCACTTTGTAATTCCCTTACTCACAAAATTTCAAAGGATTTCTGTTTCTTGCTGTACAGATGACAAATTCCTTGTCTTTTTTTAGCCTGATTTTATATTCTGCCTTATATGAGCCTCTGCTTCCCACTGAACTGATATTAGCCCTTGAACCCTAAACCACCTTGAGCAGCTAGAGCTGCTTTTTGGCTTGAACCGTTTTCTTCCTCTCCTCCTTTCCAAACCCGTTCGCTCTTTCCTGTAAGCCTTAGCTTCTGTTTCTCCCCTAAGCTTTCCTGGCTTCCCCTCCCCAAGTCCAGTGGCCTTTCCTCAACAGCTGTGGCTCGCGTGGTCTGTGCCTTTCATTAGACACTTAAGTTGCTTTTCTTGTTTGTAATGTTTTGGACAGAATTCTTATCTCCCCAACTGGATTATTGGCTCCAACCAAGCAAAAAGGACATCTTATTACCATTTTATATACATCTTCCACTGTGCTATGTTTGATAGATACCTATTTAACATTCATTTCTCATTCAGCCATCAAAAAGCTCTCTGGTTTGAGTTCACTACTCTTTATTCTGGGCATGTCTCAAGACTCTGTACTTTGGCCTGAAAAATCTCTCTATCTCTGTCAGCCTTAGTGAGACTGAAGGCCAAAAGGTTTATCTCTTTGCGGATGATACTGTTTTTGATCGTCATGGTGTGCCTGTTGTTTTTAACAAAACATAACATGGACAATTCCTAATCTCCCCAACCCTTTGGATGCTTAAGCATTTCAGATGTTTTGTATTATTTGAGAGAAATGCTAATTTATCATTACTGTCACCCCTCTGGGAATTTGCGAACCTTCTCCTTTAAACTCCCATGTGTCACTATTCTCTGTCCTGCAAAAAGCCAGGAAAAACAGAAACAAAGCCCTCTGCAGTCTGCACTGCTTTCTCTTTGCACTAAGAACAGCCACCTGGCCTTTACAGGTGCCCTCCAGAGCTTCATCAGTGATAGATTCTCATCTGAATCTAGAGCCCAGAGTGACCTGAGATGCTAGTTTTTAATCTCCTGGAGGCCAGTGACTTCTATGAGAATGCGTATTAAAAGCCTGGACTCTCCCCTCAGAAAAAAGGTATATGCAAAACTGTAATAAAGAGTAACCAGGATTTGGGTTTTATTCAGGTACAATAAGGCCCGCAGATGAGAAGGATAGTCAGTCGAAAAGATGGTTCATTACTTACAGTTCTGAGAGTAGGGGGACTCACTGAGCCATGCAGGGCCGCGTGGGGTAGTGTCAGGGTCAGCCAGGAGGCAGGGGGAGCTGAAGGGAATGCCCGAGCCAGAGCCCTTCTCCATATTCTCAGGGGAAGGAATGGGTGAGGCGAGGTAAGTGTGCTGAATAAATTCAGGATCAGACAGTTCGGATAATTTTGACAGACCCCAGGATGGTCCCCAGTTGTTTGTACCTGGCTCTGGAGTGGTTTTGGCCAGAGGGTATATTGGTCAGGAGGGAATGGGATCTGGATGGGTTGGTTTGCGTGCTTGTAGACAGTTGTTTGCTGTCTCTGGAAATTAGCTAACCCGGAGAGGGGCAGTCCGGCAGTCCACAAGGACCTCAAATATCAAAGCACCATAAGATGTAAAAAACAAAAATGGCCTCATCCAGTGACACACGCATACACACAATTTAATTTGCAGTTTCAGTGGTTTCTTGGAGCTTCCGAAGGCCGTCTGTAGACCCAAGCAAGGTTTAAAACCCTGCATGGGCCTGGGAGCTCTGTGCCTTTGAATATAGTAGTTGATTTTAGACTACTCTCTTCACAAGAAGATCTGTATTTAATTATCTATTTCGGCAAGAAAGTGTAGCAACTGCTCAGTTTTTTTATGGTAAAGCTTTTCTTTCTACGTTCTTTTGACTTTTACCCTAGGAGCTTATTTGTGGGTATTTCGTGCCAGGAAGGATAAGCCTGTATCCCGTAATTGCTGCCTCGAGTCTGTGCTCACAGGGTGTCCTGATGACATTTTAAATACATGGAAAATTTTGGATGCATGAACTGTCTGGTGCTGAGTCTCTGCTGCATTTCTGCTCTGGCACCTGCTTCTCTCTTCTTGGAGTATATCCCGCTGCCTAATTCTGTACATTGTCTCCAAGCCTTTCATTAAGCATTGTTGGAAATTTTGCTTTTTCACCTCAGCATCCCCGCTTATCTTTTCAACAGAAACAGAACCGGCTCTGACTACTAGGCATTTCCTCGAATGAAAAGCTCCCCATCTCGCCTTTTCTGACTTTTCAGAGCATGAAATGGCTGTGCTAACCCTGCTGGCCTCAAGGCAAGAGCCTTGCAGAGGCAGACAAAGGGGACAGCGTGCTCCCAGCTTGGATTCTCCAGAGGCCAGAAGGAGAAACTTCTTAACCTTACCAACTTGCAGTCAAAAATCTGCCCACCCCTGCTTTGTTTTGGCTGCAGTTAAGAAGGAAGTAAATTCTTGGTGTGTTTCCCCTGCATGTAACCATCAATTTCTTAGTGCCCTGAGTACTGTATTTTATAGATTCCAGAGGTTGGGTAGTTTCCTAGAGTTCAAAAATCAAACAGAAATGGCTTTAGGCATTCTGGAGGTGTCCTTTTGCTGGTTGGATGGATATTTCTCAAAGCCAGAGGTACTGTGGCTCCAAGGCAATGAATTGAGTTGCAGCCGTGTGCTTTGTGCAGGGTGCTCTTTCTAGGGTACAAGGACTGAGAGGTACTTAAGTCTAGCCGAGGGATTTAAGATAGCCCTTACTCCTAAAGGGTTAACAGTTGAGTAGTAAGAGTCTGTGCATATTGAGGAAACTCTTTGTTTCTGTTTAGTATGGACTTAACGCACAGCTTCTGTGGCGGAGCATTAAGATATTTCATATAAAGATGAGAAAATCATGTGTTTCCTTCCCATCAAAAGAACCTATTTGTAGGAATTTCCTGGTGCTCCAGTGGTTAGGACTCAGTACTTTTACGTTCAAGGTCCTGGGTTTGATCCCTCATTGGGAAATGAAGATCTTGCAAGCCACACGACAAGGCCAAAACAAGGAAAAGAACCTATTTATAATGGCCTGTATGGATTCAGGTTCAGGGAAAAGTGTTGAGCAGGAACAGAGCAAGTATATACTTAGTTTCTAGATTTTGAGCTAGACCTCCGGTGGACTGAATTTTGTGCTTGTCTTAAGTGGACTGAGTAATGACAAGAGTCCTGCCTGGACTGGAAGGCGGGAGATGGAGCAGAAGGAATATGACAGAGCAAGAGAGAAACAAAATGCTCTGGGGCTTCTAAAGAGAAGATCATGTCAGGCTAACGAGATCAGAAAAGAGTTCTTGTAAAAAAGGATTGAGAAAGTCCTTGATTGGGGGCAGGGATTGGGGGATTTTAGGAAGCATTTGTTAGAGGAGAGAGGAAGGAGCCTGGAGAGTAGGAACAGTATGAACCAAAGTACAAAAGTGGAGATATATTTAAAGCATATTTCCAGAAACGTGAATAATGTGGGAGATAAGCAAGAAAGGTAGATGGCAGGCAGACTGTTGAGGGCCGTGAGTAACAGACCAAGGAGTCTGGTTTCAGCGTCTCGGAGCCATTAGAGACGGGAGAAGGTGAGTGCCGCAGTCAAAGCTCGCTTTAGAAGTCATCCGTCTGGATTGGGAGAAGGATCGGGGTGAGGACAGTGGGGAGGGAGAAAGGTGGTTTTGTAAAGGGCAGGGCCCATAGCTTAGTGATAAGCGCAAGATTCTTTGGTGATGTTGCTTGTTGTTCAGTCGCTCAGTTGTGTCCAACTCTTTGTGACCCCATGGACTGCAGCACGCCAGGCTTCCTTGTCCTTCACCATCTCCCAGAGCTTGCTCCAACCCATGTCCGTTGAATCGGTGATGCCATCCACCCATCTCATCCTCTGTCATCACCTTCTCCTCCTGCCCTCAATCTTTCCCAGCATCAGGGTCTTTTCCAGGGAGTCGGCTCTTTGCATCAGGTGGCCAGAGTGTTGGAGCTTCAGCCTCAGCATCACTCCCTCTAATGTCTATTCAGGATTGATTTCCTTCAGGATCGACTGGTTTGACCTCCTTGCTGTTACTTACCCACACCCTAAGCAGCCTATCAGGAAGTTTGCAGGTTGTCATGCATTCTTTACGACAACCAGGGACAGAGCTTGCCTTGAAAAGCACCGCCGTACTTGGTTTTCAGGCTTCCCTGAAGAGTGATAGCAGACCCAGTGTTTCCTTAGGAGTGCATCCAGCAGCTCTGGCAGAAAGGAAGAGACTAAAACGTCTTAAAACTCCTTTTGCTTTCCCTTGTGAAATATCTCTTTCAAAACCTAGAACTCTGCCTCAGGCCTTTCTCAGAAATTTATCTAACCTGACATTAAAACTAAACCTTTCTTTTCTTCAAGAAAAGATGTTTTAAGGTGCTGTCTAAGAGAAAAGCTTGGGGCATCTGTGTATTTCATCTGTGCAGACAGACTGTTCCTAGGATGAACCCAGGAAGCCTGTGGCCTTAAGAACCCTTGTTTTTGTTGAGTGCGAAGTTTGTGCCCGTGTGCCATTGATAGCTGTCTGCTGGGTGGTTTCACCAGTGCAGTAGCTCAGGCTTTTACATGGTATAAACTTGATTCACGGAGACACAGGATGTGTTTCTGTGGGAGAAATCTTTTGTCAAGAATTCCAAGTAAACAGAATATGGCCATCTCTGCCCACCTTTGGAATTTACTGGGACTCCATATCCCAGAGTATTTCATGTTTGCCAGTTACTGTCTCACCCACACTTGGTTGGACAAGCCCTGAGATTGTGGGGACACATTTAAAGGTCCTCACTGTGTGCCCCAGCTTCTTGTTTGTCTCTTTCCTTCATATCCCTTTTTTCCTTTCAATAGTGAGAAACTTTCATATAAAACAGTATAAATACCTCTGTACAGGCACACACATCTATGTATATAGCAAGCCTGTGTGCCTCCACAACCAGCATGTAATAGTTGTTAATAGTTTGCACTGCTTGCCTCAGTTCTTTTTTTTGGCAGCCTCGTGGCCTGCAGGATCTTGGTTCCCCTGCAGTGAAATTGCGGAGCCATAACCAATGGACCATGGAGGAGTTCCTCCTTTAATTCCTGAAAATAGAATCTTTTCAGATAAAGTCAGAGTTCCCTTTGACCTCCATAATTGTATTTCCTATTCTACACAGAGGAAACCCCTATCATGAATTTGGTTTATATAATTGCAGTCTATTTTTTTATAACTTAATCTATTAGTAAAATGTTATTGCTTTGTGTTTTAAGAGTTGCATTTTAATAAATGATACCGTATGTATCGTTTTTACAGCTTTTGAAATTCGGTGTTACCTGGTTTCATCAGTCCACAATGACATAGTTTGATTTCGCTTGCTCCTTTAATTGTCGCCTAATATTCATCCATGGGCTTCCCAGGTGGCTCAGTGGTGGACTGCCTGCCAAAGCAGGAGTGGCCAGAGACTCCGGTTCAATCTCTGGCTTGGAAAGAGCCCCTGGAGGAGGAAATGGCAACCCACTCCAGTGTTCTTGCCAGGATAATCCCATGGACAGATACCATGGCGGACTGCAGTCTATGGGGTCATAAAGAGAGGGACACGACTGAGCTACTAACACAGATTCATTTATACACATTATCTATTCCCTATTGATGAACATGAAACTTTCTAGATTTTTACTATACCAGTGTGCCTTGAATTTTCTTGACGTATGTCCTTGTGAACATCTGCGGCATTTTTTGGTAAGATGTTTACCCAGAGATAGAATTGTTTTGGCTCCTTTTTTAGTCAAATAGCACAGATTTATTGGCTACTGAAGACATAACCCTCTTCTTAGATCCTTGAAGGGCATCTCAGAGTTATCATCCTGACTGGCACTTTGTAAAAATGGAAAACTTAAGATTTGTGAATTCTATTGCAAACCCAGGATCAAGGAGTTTTTCTCAAGGAGTCTTCTCAAGGCTTTTCTCAAACTAGCTATGTGGAATAAATGTATATGTTGAATATAGGGGATATTAAATGATAAAATGCAGAATTTTGCCATAAATCATTATAAAGGTAACTTCTCACTCTGTGTTTTTCCTTTTATATTTTGTTTTTAAAACTGATTTATTGTAGGTAATTTAGACAGTGTCAAAATAGGTACTATAAAATGCTTGAGTCTCTCCTCATCACTCTTATACTCAGTCTCATTCCCCAAAGGGAATTTTAAGTGCTACAGCTGTATAGTATTTAAAATTTAAGTAAAAGATTAACTCTCAGTGAGTTCACTATCTTTGGAAGGTGTCTTTCCAAATCGTTCTCTATGCCTAATCACACACATATGTATATTTTTATACTTACATAGTTTTCTTCGTTTTGTTTTTAATAGAGATGGGCTCATAGGGAACAATATATATGAAGGACATCTTTCTATATCAGTACAAACAAATCTACTTTATTCTTTTTACTGGCTGCTTGGCGTTCCATAGTACTATTGATTATAGTTTGTTAGACTGTTTTTTTTCCTTGATGGATGTTTATGTTTATAATTAAAGATAAGCTCCTTTTGCAAACTGTGTTGCTTATTCCTATTCCTGGATGTAATTACTGGACTGAAAATTAACATGTGATTTGGTTCTTTATAATTCCGCCTGTCCCTGTAGATAGGATAATAGATAGTAAGGACTGTCTGGGGCATATCTTCTTGCTTGTGGAAGGGCACTTCGTAAGACTGGCAGTGACCTTTCTTATTGCTCTCATTGGTGTTCCTCACCTTTTGTAACTGTATGAATGGCAAAATTCTAAGTCAAAAATCTATAGTATTTACTGAGGAGACCAAAACTGAAAAAGACACATGTATCCCATTATTCATTGTAGCACTGTTTACAATAGCCGGAACATGGAAGCAACCTAGATGTCCATTGACAGATGAATGGATAAAGAAGTTGTGGTAGATATACACAATGGAATATTACTCAGCCATAAAAAGGAATGCATTTGAGTCAGTTCTAATGAGGTGGATGAACCTAGAGCCTATTATACAGAGTGAAGTAAGTCAGAAGGAGAAAGATAAATACCGTATACTAACGCATACACATGGAATCTAGAAAAGTGGTACTGAAGAATTTGTTTGCAAGGCAGCAGTGGAGAAACAGACATAGAGAACAGACTTACTGACACAGGGAGAGGGGAGGAGAGGGTGAGATGTATGGAGAGAGTAACAGGGAAGCTTACATTACCGTATGTAAAATAGATACCCAGGGGAATTTGCTGTTTGTCTGAGGAAACCCAAACAGGGGCTCTGTATCAATCTAGAGGGGTGGGATAGGGAGGGAGATGGGAGGGAGGTTCAAAAGAGAGGTGATAATGTATACCTATGGCTGATTCATGTTGAGGTTTGACAGAAAACAGTAAAATTCTATAAAGCAATTATCCTTCAATTAAAAATAAATAAATTTTTAAAAATCTATAGTATTTAGATACTATACTAATACTGTATAGTATCCAAAATTTAAGTGAAATGTTGATTCCTTCTCTAAAGAAATTCTGTCTTAAAGCAGGAAAGAGACCAAGGCAATACCAATTGAAAATTGATGGTTAAGTGTACACAGAGACATAAACACTTGAACTCACTGCAGATTTGATGTAGTTAGAGCCAGGTAACCTACAAGATGACGAATGTTTTGTGTTATGGAAATGGCTAATAGTGTGTGGGCAGGGATTTCTCTCTCATTCTGAGAAGCTTCCAAGAGGACGTGAGATTTTATTTAGATTTTACCCGGATTGTAGACAACAACCTGACTGCATCCTTTAAGCAGTTGTCTCAATATGGGGCTTGTTAATAATGCTTTCCCACTTTGTGCCTGATATTAATGTCTGAACAGTGAATTTAATTAGAAACTATTTCAAATTAGCTGTTTCCATGTGACAAGTATTGTTTTCCCAGGATCACAGAGCACAGGCATGGCTCTGGGGACTGCTCGCATTTCTAAGCAGTTTGTGGTTGGAAACAGACCCATTTACCAAGCTTTCTCCCACTTATTTTTTGCTCCACTTTACACTAGTTGGTGCCTGCACTTTAGAACAAAGGTCTCAAATCTTTTTTTTTCCTCTTCAGGATCTGAAGGAAACCAGCCTGGCTGGGCCAGTAGGGCAGAATGTTTTTTTTAAAACCTTAAAGAATCTAGTTACTAAGATTTTTGTCAGGTTTGCTTTAGCAGAATCAGGGTGTAGTTTTGACAGAATGCTCAGCCATCTTCCTATAAGCAACTGCACCACATGGATTAGGAATTACTAACCTCTTAACCTTACTTAAAAAACCCTTTTGTTGTTCTTTCACTAAGTTGTGTCTGACTCTTTGCAACCCCTTGGGCTCCAGCACGCCAGGCTTCCCTGTCCTTCACTGTCTCCCACAGTTTGCCAAGATTCATGTCCATTGAGTCAGTGATGCTGTCTAAACATCTCATCCTCTACCGTCCGCTTCTCCTTTTGCCTTCAATCTTTCCCAGCATCAGGGTCTTTTCTAATGAGTAGGCTCTTTGCATCAGGTGGCCAAAGTATTGGAGCTTCAGCTTCAGCATCAGTCCTTGAAGTGAATAATCAGGGTTGATTTTCTTTAGGATTAATTAGTTTGATCTCCTTGCTATCCAAGGGACTCTAAAAAGTCTCCTCCAGCAGCACAATTCAAAAACATCAGTTCTTCAGTGCTCAGCCTTCTTTATGGTCCAGCTCTCACATCTGTACATGGCTACTGGAAAAACCATAGCTTTGACTATAGGAACCTTTGTCAGCAAAGAGTTGTCTCTGCTTTTTAATACACTGTCTAGATTTGTCACGGCTTTCCTTCCAAGGAGCAAGTGTCTTTTGGTGTCATATCTGCAGTCACTGTCCACAGTGATTTTGGAGCCCAAGAAAATAAAATCTGTCACTGTTTCCATTTTTTCCTCTTCTATTTACCATGAAGTGTTAGCATGTGAAATGAGCACAATTGTACAGTAGTCTGAACATGCTTTGGCATTGTCCTTCTTTGATATTGGGATGAAAACTGACCTTTTCCAGTCCTTGGCCACTGCTGAGTTTTCCAAATTTGCTGACACATTGAGTGCAGCACTTTAACAGCAGCATCTTTTAGGATTTTAAATAGCTCAGCTGGAATTCCATCACCTCCCCTAGCTTTGTTTGTAGTAATACTTCCTAAGGTCTACTTGACTTCACGCTCTAGGATGTCTGGCTCTAGGTGAGTGACCCCATCATTGTGGTTGTCCGGGTAATTAAGACCGATTTTTTTTAAACAGTTCTTCTGGGTATTTTTGCCACCTCTTCTTAATCTCTTCTGCTTCTGTTAGGTCAGCCCTAGTCCCTTAACAAAAACTAAGTTGCCTGGATGCTTTATCTCAACGTCACAAGTCCCAAAATACGCAATGTTTCCCTTGGACCTACTTGTGGGAAGTCCATAAGGTCATCCACCTTATAGATGTTTCCTGCACTGCAAAGTGATGGCGAAGTTGGCAGTCAAGACTTGAGTGTGGTCTTCTATATCCACAGATACAGATCAGACTTCACCTTTGCCCTCCAAGCCCATGGGGCATCTTTGTTGGCCCTCAGAGCTTACTCAGCCTTTCTGTCCCTGGGTAAATAGTGATGTGGCAGTGATTAAAGTGAAGTGACACCGTGTTGTCCTTGGAGCTCCAGCGTCTCCTGTAGATCGAGTGAGCCAGGCTTGAGATAGACAGTGTCACAGGCTCGGGACCTCTGCGCCTTCACGTCTGGGAGCAGCCTGGCCTCTTTCTTACACGTTGGCCCCAACTGACTCAGCCCAGTAGTGCTGTTCCCTGAAGTGTACAGGTGTGATTTGACAGGAGCTTTTCACCCTTTACAAACTGGGCCCCCTAATGAGAATGTGGGCTCATAGAGCAATAATTCACGTGTAGGTGGCCTGTAAGGAAAGTTTTAACAAAAGAGTTGGTTAAGAAGCCGATTTATTTTCTTGCTGTAAGTCTCTCGTCATGTGCTGAGTGGGGGCGGAAGAGGAGGGGAGGGTGGGGACTGGTGCTGCTGAAAGCATTTGTCTTCATTTCTGCCATCTCCCAGTGTTTATTACCCTGTGATCGACAGATGAGGAAAGCTGCCAGTCAAACCCACGTTCAGCACATTTCCATTTCCCTTCATTGCAGATTTTAGGCTTTTGAAATCTGCATCGTCTTTGCAGCAGTAAAGGTTGTTTTCCTCCTGCTGCTGACAAGCCCAGGACCCTCTGTCCCATCCCTCTCACTTGCACGTCCAGCACACAGTAAAGGCGGCAGGAGCTCAGCAGTCTGAGACCGGTGATTGGTGAGGGCCGGGCACTGCTGGAGTCGGTCATCGCTCTCTTTATTTTTCTCTCTCACCTCTTTCTCCCTGAGCCCTTTCCCCGTCCCACGTCCCCTGTCCCTGCCCATCCTCTGCTGCCCAGGCGCCCCTGCCAGCAGCCCCATCTGCAGCAGTGAGAGGATGATGTCCACTTTCCAGACACCCTTCCTGCCTTCTCTCGGGGACTTGCCTGACCCAGTGTCCTCCCAGGCACAGTGGTTGCTGGGACCTAAAGATAGGAAGTGCCAGGTTGTAGGGCATGTGGAAGTGGAGGTCGAATGATCTTCATACTCGCATCCAACCTGCATGTCTTCTCTCAGAGTAGAGGCTTTGAGGAGATTCCTGCCTGCAGGGAGTCAGTGCAGGGATGTTTGCTTTTGTTTGGGGGCTGTTGGGCTTTTGTGTGTGTCTCTGTTTCTCCTGGACACTGTCGGGGTTTGGAACCATCGAGTTTGGAACCGTCGGGTCTGGAATGCTGCTCCTAATCTTTCAGTTGCTTGTGTTCTTGTGAGCTTATTTGGTTTTTTGTCTTCAATAATGTCTGTGGGTAGAAGAAACGTAATGATATTCATTTCTTTGAAAATGGATGTTCTGCTTTCATAATTACTTGTCCCAGTTACATCATTAGTATAAGTGTAGATAATTGCTTCATTAGGACATATATGTCGAAGAAGGGCAGGTCTTCAGAGTGGTGATGAAAACAGTCCTTGGCATCTTTATCTACCCACACGGGAGCATCTTAGCTTGACATCAGAGAGCTAGGAGGTACCAGTCACTCTGCCAACAGTCAGGATTAATCCTGAGTTTTAATGTGAATGGGAGGATGGAGTGAGGACCCAGTGGAGAGCAGCCTACTCCTTTGCTTGAGGTTGGCGGTGCATCGCTAACTCCCGCTGACGCTGGTACCACTGAGGCAGCTTGATTGAATCATTGCCAGTCTCTGAATTAGGAAGCAAAGTAGCCTGATGGCAGCCCCTCGACCTTTGAACTTTCCGAAACTCTGTCTAATGACATGAGCCCTGTGCCCTGTTTGACCTCTTCGAATGGCTTTTTAAGGGAAAATACCCATGCCAGGACTAGAAGTTACATTCCTCCATCAGACCTAATGACCTCCTGTAGGTCTGAATTTGATTATGATTTCACACCATGTCTGTGAATGACTTTGTGTGCATTCTGTCTTTTAAGACATGTTAAAAACTAATTCCAGGATTTCCCTGGCAGTCCAGTGGTTAGGACTCAGCACTTCCAAGGCAGGGGTCATGGATTCAATCTCTGATCAGGGAACTAAGATCCTACATGCCACATGGTGTGGCATAAAAAAAAAAAAAAACCAATACCACATACTTCCACTTACAGAATGTAGAATTGTGGCTACCAGGGTCTGAGGAGGGAGTAAAATGGGAAGTTGTTGTTTAATGGGTAGAGTTTCAGGTTTGTAAGATGAAAAATTTCCAGAAATCGGTTTCACAACAACGTGAATATACTTAAAACTACTGAACTGTACACTGAGAAATGGCTAAGATGATGAACTTTGTTATGTGCTTTTTGCCGTAATTTTTAAAAAACATAATATCAGATTCTTTGTGCTGCTTACTCCAGATTGGAAGGTTCTATCCACAGCTCTGGCCTTGATGACCATCTGGTTAAATTTCTCTTCCTTCTCTTGGCCTATTATAAAGCTGACTCTGCTATGGCCACATAATCCTGGTTTGAATTGTTGTTTTGAGAAAAATTTTGAGGACACTGTGATATGTAGAAATCTTTCACAGCTGTTCCTTTTCTCTTCGTTGCATAGTGTCTGTGTTCTAGGCCTTACTAAGATCCTTGTTGAGTTCACAGACTATAATTTATTACTTTGTTGGCCTCATCTAATGCCTTAGACTGCAACAGTATCTTTCTTGGGTCTGCTCCTAAAGTTCAGGATTTGTGTGTGGACTAATGCTACCCTTGTTTTTTATGAGCAGGAGCTTTAGAGCCTTTACATGTTTACTGGACAATAAAATTATGTTGGTTTAAGGTAATGGCAACCCACTCCAGTTCTCTTGCCTGGAAAATCCCATGGACAGAGGAGCCTGGTAGGCTGCAGTCCATGGGGTCGCTAAGAGTCGGGCACAACTGAGCGACTTCACTTTCACTTTTCACTTTCATGCATTGGAGAAGGAAATGGCAACCCACTCCAGTGTTCTTGCCTGGAGAATCCCAGGGACGGGGGAGCCTGGTGGGCTGCCGTCTATGGGGTCACACAAAGTCAGACACAACTGAAGCAACTTAGCAGCAGCAGGGGCCCAGTTCCTGCTAAGAACACATATAGTCAGAAATTCCCTGGCACTCCAGTGGTTAAGACTGCCTGCTCTCACTGCCAAGTTCCTGGATTTGATCCTGGTCAGGGAGCTAAAAATCCCAAAAGCCTCAGGGTACAGCCAAAAAAGAAGCACATCTAGTCAATGACATCTGTATCTACTAAATATTTACCCTTTAAATGAAGTTAAATGCGTTTCAAATCAAGGAATTCCCTGGTGCTCCATTCGTTAAGGCTTCATGCTTCCACTGCTGAGGACGCAGGATCAGTCCCTGGTTGGGGAACTTAGATCCCACGAGCTGAACACGCGAGGGGAAAGAATTGTGTGTGTGTGTGTGTGTGTGTGTGTGTGTGTGTGTCTATAACCTTTATTGTATAATGAGTGATCTCAACATCAGTTTCAGTGACCAGTTAGAGCAGTTACCAAACAGTCTAAGTCTGAAAGACCACATACCTTACTGAGAATATTTCCTGTGTTGTAATTATAGTCACCCAAGTGATATTTTTGAGGCCCTTATTTTGTTTTATTTTTTATTGAGCTAACATTGGTTTATAACATTATGTAAGTGTCACGTGTGGAATATAAAAAACAAAATACATAAATATTATGTCTTTATAGAAAATTATGTCCCCTAATACTTCTCTTATTTTTTAGCCTCAGGAAAAAGTGAAGGTTTGTTTCAGCTGTAGATGGTATATTCAGATTTGATCTTTGAAAACATACTTCTTCCTTCCAAAGGAAATAAATGTTTCCCTCGGCACTTTCATGATTTCTTGTTTCCATGCAGTGTGTTTCCTATAAATAAAAACTCTTATCTTATTCTCATGCAAACCTGTGGTTCATTTATAAAAACATACATGCAATGGCATGTTACAGCCATGAAAAGGAATGAAATACCAATACATGCTAAAACCTGGATGTACTTTGAAAACATTATGCTAAATGAAAGAAACCAGAAGCAAACAGCCACTTATCATATGATTCCATTTATGTGAGATGTCCAGGAGAAGCAAAATTATGTAGACAGAAAATAGATCCACTGATCTCTTCACTTGCTTTGGAAAAAGGAGCAAGTGGGGAAGGGTGGAGGGGAGCAGCTGCTAACGAGTAAGGTGTTTTGGAAGGTGGGGAATGATGAGATGGCCTGAAATTAGATAGTTGTGATGGTTTTTGTAAATTTGGTTTTGATAATGGTTGCACAGCTATGAGCTAGCCTAAAACCACTTATATACTCTTAAGTAGGTAAATCATATGGTATGTGAATTATATCATAATAAAGCTGCTACTTGTAAACAAACTGCATAGAGTTTGGTCATTCTCCTCTGTGTCAGAACCATAATGAGAACTAAAAGCAATCTCTGCCTTTGGAGAAAGTCTTATCATCTGCCACCAGGAACTCTGCCCAGGTCCCCCGGCTGTAGAATAATTGACTATGGTCTTAGATGAGATCTTTTTAAATGGTGATAATGTGATAAAGTGAGTGTTAGAGAGTGCTTTGTTATATACTCCTTCAGAGAACAAGTTAAAGACTGCATTTAAATAAAGCTTTCTGCAAAGAAGTGTTCTTCCTAGAATGCTATTCAGTATATACTTAGGAAGCATACTTTTTATGTCCAAATAATACTGTGTTGTATTGCTGTAAGTTATTTTTCACGAACAGAAACCAGTTTATTAATTTACAAAGAACTCAATCTATTAAAAAAAAAACACCACACTTAAAAATAACCAAACATGAAAATACACAAAAGATATGTGGGTAGGCAGCACACACTAAAAGAAATACAATGAGCCAGTAAACAAATATGGCACAAAGAAATGCTCATCAAGACTCTAAAATTATAAAAGAAGTGCAAAAGGATACCAAAAATGGAATTGCCTTATTTTATTTCATAAAGTGACCAAAATGTGTATTGAATAGTGTTTTTAATAATAGCCTTGTTGAGATGCAATTCACATACCATCTAGTTTACCTGCATAAAGTATATGTAGTTCAGTGGTTTAATATATTCACAGAGTCGTGCAGTCTTTGCCGCTGTCTGTGTATTTCTGAACATTTTATCACCTTGTAAAAACCCCATACCCATTAGCAGCCACGTCCCCCTCCCCCTCCGCTTTGCTGCCCACTCCAGCCCTGGGCAATTTCTAATCTACTTTTTGACTGTTGCTTTGCCTATTCTAGATATCTCATGTAAATGGAATCATACAGTGTGTGGTCTTTTGTGGCTGGATTTCTAAGAAGAATTTTGAAAAGTTGATTAGTTGTTTAGTTGGATCTGCCTCGAGGGGTCTGGTGTCAGTTCTACTGACCAATTAGCAAGCTGGCTCTGAACTTCATATCACAACCAAGCAGAAGGAGAGTGATTGTGCTTCCAGGCTGATGGGTGTTTGCACCCCCAGCCTCATTCTTATTCTGTCTTCCCAGCAGCAGCATACTCAGAGACAGCCGTTCTGAATTAGGCAGCCTCAAATGCAGCAATTTTATAGGACTGAAATATAATTTAATCGTTTCCTTCTTTGTAACTTGACCTTCTCTACCCTCCCGAATTAGCTTTTCTGATAGATTTGCTAATGATTCCTATTGTTCCATATTTTCACTGTACTGTTGAATCATACTCTTCATATTCCTGCTCCTAGAACAGATCTTGGAGAGAGGCTAAAAAGCTGTTTACTAGGGAAACAAAAGGTCCCTAATTCTCCTTTCCAAGCAACAGGAGAGAAGAGTCTGAGAGAAGCAGAAGCAGAGATGCATGCAGGCTACCAGCCTTGGTAGAGCTCACCTACCATATGACTGTCATGATTGTTAAGGTTTTACCCCTAGACACATTCCTGAGGCTTCCAGCCTGTGTATTAAAGACCTGACTCAGAATGAGACTTGGCAGCTTCATTTTTGCCATGATTGTTTTCTGATGGTTGGCCAGGATCACTGGATTCAAGTTTCTTTTTCCTCTAATATTATCTGTCATCAGAATAATCCTCATTTACTCTTTTGCTCTGAGGTTCTGGAGGAAGAATTCTGTGGTTGTAACAGAACGTGGTCTGCTGACTTAACAGTATGCTTATGGACAGCTCCTCTTTCCACTGTTTCCTAGAACATGAATGAGAATCTTGGGGGCTCTTTCTCTTTCAAATAATAGACTTTTCTTTTTTAGAGTAGTCTCAGGTTTACAGATTTACATGGAAAGTACAGACAGTTCTCATATATTTTCTTCCTTCTCCCCACATCCATAAGCTCCCCCACCATCACCATCCTGCCCCAGAGTGGTACATTTGTTATAATCCAGGAACCAGCATCATCACCCAAAGTTTGTAGTCTACATTAGGACTCACTGTTAGTGTTGTAAGTTCTGTGGGTTTTGCCAAATACATGATGACATGATCCACCATTATAGTACCATACAAAATAGTTTCACTGCCCCAGAAAAGTTTCCTCACGCTCCACCTATATATTCCTCTCTCCCGCCAGACTCCTGGCAGCCGCTGATCTTTACTGTGTCCATAGTTTTGGCTTTTCCAGAATGACATATAGTTTAGAATCATGTGAAATACAACTTTTTTATTCTTTCACTTAGTAATATATGCTTTCTTCCGTGTTTTTTCATGGCTTGGTAGCTCATTTCTTTTTAGAAGTGAGTAATATTCCATTGTATGGATGTACCACAATTATCCATTCTCCTATTAAGGGACGTCTTGGTTGATTCCAAGTTTTGGCAGTTATGAGTAAGGTTGCTGTAAACGTCTCGGTGTAGGTTTTGTGTGGACATACGCTTTCAGCTCATTTGGGTAAATACCACAGAGCATGGCTGCTGGATCATATGGCCAGAGTATGTTTAATTCTGCAAGACACCGCCACGCTGTTTTCCAGAGTGGCTGCACCACTTTGCATTCCCACCAGCAAGGAGAGACAAGCTCCTGTTGTTTCACATCCTGTTCAGCGTTTGGTGTTACCAGAGTTCTGGATTTCAGCCATTCTGAGAAGTGTGTGGTGGTTTCTCATTGTTGTTTTAATTTGCAGTTCTCTAAGGAGGAATGATTTTGAGCATCTTTTCATATGCTTATGTGCCATCTGTATATCTTCTTTGGTGAGGTATCTGTTCAGATCCTTTGCACATTTTTAAATTGTTTTTTTTTTTTTAATTGTTGAGTTTTAAGAGTTCTTTGTATATTTTGGGTACCAGTCCTTTATCAGTAAAAGTGTTTTGCAGAGATCTTTTCCTAATCTGTTGTCCTCTCATTCTCTTTAACAGTGTCTTTTACAGAGCAAAAGTTTTTAATTTTAATGAAGTAAAATTTATCAGTTTTTTTCTTTTCATGGACTGTATCCTAAAAGTCTTTGCCAAGCTCAAGGTCACCTAGATTATCTCTTATATTATCTCCTACGAGTTAGAATTTTGTGTTTTACATCTAGGTCTATCCAATTTGAGTTAATTTTTTTTAAGTGTAAGATTTGCGTCTGTCTACCTTGTAGATGGATATCCAGTTGTTTCAGTGCTTTTTTGAAGAGATTTGATTCTCTATTGAATTGCCTTTTCTTCTCTGTCAAAGATCAGTTTACTATATTTGTGTGGGTTTATTTCTGGTCTCTTTTTTCTGTTTCATTGATCTAGACAAACGTCTAGAATAGACATATTCTCTTGCCAGTGCCACACTATCTTGATGACTCTGGATTTATAGTGAGTCTTGACATTAGATAAGTCCTCCAAATTTGGGTTCGTTCTTTGCGTATTGTGTTGGCTATTCTAGATCTTTCGCAGTTCCATATAAACTTTAGAATCAGTTTTCTAATATTTACAAAGTAATGTTCTAGGATTTTGACTGGGATTGTACTGATTCTGTAGATCCGGTTGGGAAGAATTGACAGTCTGTTAACAGTACTTAGTATTCCTATCCATGAACATGGACTATCTCACCCATATATTTTAAGATCTTTTGTGATTTCTTTCATCAGATAGATCTTGTACATGTTTTGTTAGATTTATATGTAAAGTTTTCATTTTTCTGGTGCTAATGTAAATGGTATTGTATTTTTAACTTCAGATTTTCAATTCCATTTATTCATTGCTGGCATATAGGAAAGCAGTTGACTTTTTGTATATCACCCTTATATCCTGCAACCTTCATAGTTCCAGGAGTTTTTTGTTTTGTTTTTGCTTGTTTTTTATTTTTTGAGATTTTCTACTTAAAGAGCTCATGAGGTTTTCACGGCAAGTATACTGGAGTGGTTTGCCATTTCCTCCTCCAGTGAATCATGTTTTGTCAGAACTCTCTGCTGTGACCCATCTGTCTTGGGTGGCCCCACACGGCAGGGCTCATAGCTTCATTCAGTTATGCAAGCCCCTTCACCACAGCAAGGCAGTGATCCATGAAGGGGATTTGTGGATGATACCACTCTAATTGCAGAAAGTGAAGAGGAACTCAAGAACCTTTTGAAGAGGGTGAAGGAGGAGCAGGAGCATGAAAGAGCCAGCTTAAGATTAAATATTTAAAAAATTAATATCATGGCATCTGGCCCCATTACTGCATGGCAAATAGAAGGGGAAAATGTAGAAGTAGTGACAAATGTCCTCTTCTTGGGCTCCAAAATCACTGCGGATGCTGACTGCAGCCCTGAACTCAGAAGACGATTGCTTCTTGGCAGGAAAGCGATGACATATTTAGATAGTGCGTTGAAAGGCAGAGACGTTATTCTCCCAACAAAGGTCTGTGTAGTCAGGGCTATGGTCTTCCCAGTGGTCACGTATGGTTGTGAGAGCTGGACCATAAAGAAGGCAGAACGCCAAAGAATTGATGCTTTCAAACTGTGGTGCTGGAGAAGACTCCTGAGAGTCCCTTGGACAGCAAGGAAATCAAACTGGTCAATCTTAGGGGAGATCAACCCTGAATATTCACTGGAAGGACTGTTGCTAAAGCTGAAGCTCCAGCATTGTGGTCATCTGATGCAAACAGATGACTCATTGGAAAAGTCCCTGATGCTCGGAAAGATTGAGGGCAGAAGAAAAAGAGGACATCAGAGGATGAGATGGCTGGATAGCATCACTGATGCAACAAACATGAATTTGGGCAAACTCCAGGATAAGGTGAGGGACAGGGAGGCCTGGCACGCTGCAGTCCATGGGGTTGGACTTGACTGGGGACTGAACAATGACAACCACAACATAAACAGTATGTCACCTGTGAACAAAGAAAGTTTTATTTCTTCCTCTCCTATCAAGATACCTCTTATGTGCTTTTCTTGTCTTATTGCATTTAGTAGGCTTTCAGTACAGTGCTGAAGGGGAGGGATGAAAAGTGCTTGTTCCCAGTCTTAGGGAGAAAGCATATACAGTTGACTCTGGAACAGTGTGAAGGAAAAGGACTCGGACCCCCACACAGTTGAAAATCCATGTATAACTTTCTAGTCAATTCTCCGTACCTGCTCTTCCATGCCCTTGGATTCAGCCACCTGCAAATCATGTAGTACCATTGTACATATTTGTTGAAAAAAATCTCTGTGTATGTTGGACTCTTATAGTTCAAACTCATATTTTTCAAGGGTCAAGCTATCTTTCCTTACCTTTATATGTAGCTACAAGTTTTTTGTAGACATTGTTTGTCAAATCGAGAAATATCCCACTCTTCTGGTTTGATGACAGTTTTTGTCAAAAACAGGTGTTGGATTTTGTTGGATGCCTTTTCTGCGTCTGTTGATGTGATCGTACAATTTTTCCTCTTTATCAGGTTGATGTGACTGATTATATTAACTTTGAAATGTTTAACCAGCCTTATATACCTGGGATAAATTCCCCTTTGTATAACTCTTTTATATACATTATTGTATTTTATTTGCCAACATTTTGTTGAGAATTTTTACTTCTGTATTCATAAAAGATATTAGACTGTAGCTTTTCTTTCTTCATTGTCTTTGGTTTTGGTATTGGGGTAATACTGGCCTCAGAAGCAGTCCCACTTCTGTTTCTGAAAGAGGTTATAGAGATTTGGTGTAATTTCTTCCTTCAGTGTCTGGTAGAATTTACCAGTGAACCCACGTGAGCCTGGCACTTTCTGTTTTAAGAGCCTTCTAATGATTGATTCAGTGTGTTAGATACAGGCCTATTCAGGTTATCTATTTCTTCTTGTGTAAATTTTGGTAGACTGTCTCTCAGGGAACTGGTCCATTTCACCTAGGTTATCAAACTTGTGGACATTGAGTTACTTGTAAAGTTCTTTACTGCTCTTCTAGTGTCCATGGAATCAGTAGTGATAGCCTCTCTTTCGTTTCTGATATTAGTAGTTTGTGTCTTCTCTCTCTTTTTTTTTTTTTTTCTAGTTAGCCTGGCTAAAGATTTGTTGATTTTATTGATCTTTTCAAAGAACCAGCTTTGGGTTTCATTGGGTTTTTTTTTTTTCCCTATTGATTTCCTGTTTTCAGTCTCACTGATTCCTACTCTAATCTTGATTATTTCTTTTCGTCTGCTTACTTTGGATTTAACTAGCTCTTTTTCTTATTTCATAAACTAGATGTTTAAATTATTGATTTTAGATCTTATTTTCTAGGGTATGCATTCAAAGCAGTAATATTCCATGTAAGCACTGCTTTTGCTGCATTCAACAAGTTTTAATAAGCTGTATTTTCATTTTCATTTAGTTCAAAATATTTTAAAATTTCTCTTGAGATGTCTTCTCTGAGCCATGTGTTATTTAAAGTGTGTTGCTTAATCTCCAAGTATTTTGGAATTTACCAGTTGTCTTTCCATTACTGATTTCTAGTTTAATTTCCTTGATTTCTGACAGCATGTTTTGAATGATTTCAGTCCTTTTAAATTTGTTACAGTGTGTTTTGTGGACCAGTATGTGGACTGTCTTTGCTTGAGCTGTCTTTCAAGGGGAACGTTCCTAAGGAATCTAGGTCCTACGCATTTGCTCCTAATTCTGAAATGAGGCGCTTCCCTTTCTTGGTCCTGGCACACTATTTGGACCCGTCTCTTACACAAGAACCTGTCTCTGAGCTGTTGCTTACAGAGCCATACCTACAGAGGAAGAGCATGTAGAGATTGGTGTAAATAATTAAAATAATTTTAATGGCAGTCATTTATTAGATGGGTTTCCCTGGTGGCTCAGTGGTAAAGAATCTGCCTGGCCAATGCAGGAGACGTAGGTTCCATCCCTGGGTTGGAAAGATTCCCTGGAGAAGGAAATGGCAACCCACTCTAGTATTCTTGCCTTTGAAATCCCATGGACAGAGGAACCTGGCAGGCTACAGTCCGTGGGGTCGTGGAAGTGTCAGGCCCAACTTAGCCACTCAGCAACAATAACATTTATTAGACACTTACTATTTGCCATCACTTTACAAGTATTTTTTCAGTGAGTTTTCCAAATAGCCCTGTAAATTGAAAGGATTTTTATTTCCTTTTTACAGATAAGGCAACTGAGATTCAGAGAGATTAATTTACAGAGGCATACAAATATAGATACTAGCAGTAAGTGTCAAAGTCAGACCCATCTGATTCTGAAGCCCATATTCTCAGAAACCACGTTAAAAACAGGTAACTCATAAGATCCCAGTTCAAGGCAGACTCTAATCCGTGGCCAAAACGGGAGACTGGAAGTTTGCCGAAGGAATATTTGTGTGCCTTTTGTTAGTTTCTCTCTAAAATCGGTGTCGCCGACAGTTCTGGTGCCTTTAGCAGTGAGTGAGCATCCCAGTAGTACTGCTTTCTGTGAACACTGATCTTGAAGTTAAAATACAGGCTGTGTTTTATCTAACTTGGAGTTTCCCAGCCAGGAATGATTCTGATCCCCAGGGAACATTGTTGGTGGTCACAGCTGGGTGTGAAGGGGTGGTGTGCTCCTGGCAGTCCGTGAGCACAAGTCCTGAGCATCCCAGCACGCACAAGACCCACCCCACCCCTAAAGGAAGGCTTACCTTCCAGGGAATTCGAAGCGGGACGGCATTGGCGAGGGTCAGGAAACAATTGCTTAATTAAACGTTAATTAAGGATATAAAGAGTAATAGAATAAGGATAGCTCAGCAGGAAAATTCAGTGGAGAAAAGAGGCTGAATAATTCAGCCAGAAGGTGAGAGAAAGAACGACATGGGGAGACCAAGTTTCGGTAAACAAGGCCCGCACTTTATTTTCCAAAGTAGTTTTATACCTTAAGTTGTGCGTGGAGGATAATGGGGGAAGGGGTAGAGTTAGCAGTAAGCCAGGCTTTCTTCCTGCAAACTTTATCATATGCAAAAGTTGAGGTGAATTACATCATCTTCTGGCCAGGGGGCCTGTCAACATTTTAAGATCCTTTCTTCAGAAAACTTATTTTTCTCTAAAGGTGATTAGTCAGGCACCACCCTCCAAAAGCATTAGATAAAGTTGCATTCCTACAGGGCAGAGGTGTGGTGGGCTACAACAAGAAAAGAATTAACTCAAGGGTCCAAGGTTACAAACATTAAAGCTACTACTTACACCAATTATATTAATCAATACACTGCCAGGGACACAGCAGGTAAGGGATACGGAGACTTAGCAGCAAACATTGGCCCAACAAGTGAAAAATCCTTCACCAGTACAGTTTCTAATCAATCTTTTAACTGCTCAAAGGAATCTGTATTTAGACAGTTTAAAACATCTCATGCCTCTCACAGTTGGGAGGCTCTGAACA
This sequence comes from Bos grunniens, assembly GCF_055505025.1. NCBI lineage: Eukaryota > Metazoa > Chordata > Mammalia > Artiodactyla > Bovidae > Bos > Bos grunniens. The sequence goes on along the minus strand of NC_141179.1, from coordinate 77,006,439 downwards.
ATCACATGTGGCCGGAAGAACCTATTCAGGCAGGCTAGAGGACTTCCAAAGGAGTTCGTAGGTTGAAACACTATCACACCCAGGAACTTTATTAACTGGAGCTGTAAGTTAACTCTTTTTTCAGAGAGAGGTAGTGGGGGACAGCCCCCCGTAAAGTCAGAGGTGTAAGTGAGAGCACAAAGCAGAAAGTAGGCAGACTCTGGTTTTGGGGGTAGATGCTCGAGAATTTCCAGGGGGACTCCTGAGGCTCGATCCCGTCTTTGCGTATGCCGAGCCTCCTTCCTCATGACCTTTGCCACGGCCAGACTTCCTCCCGCTGGCTCCCGGCATTACCTGACCCAGTATACCAGTTGCGGAGGTTGAGAAACCCTGAGTCTTGGCTCATTCCATTCTGCTGTGACTGAGAAAACCTCGAGCCCTCACCCTCACCGTGCTGTCAGGGTTTGGTTACCAAGGCTAAGTGCCTCCTCTGTACATACTTTGCTGTAACTCCGTCCATTAATTCACTCTGGCACCTTGCCTATACCTTCAGCTTAGCGGCCGGAGGCCTGTTAAATGGTTGGGGGTTTTTTGTTACTGTTTTTTTAATAAGGTGATACTTTTTCTTCCTGATGTTTCCAAGAGACAGGCTCAGTTGGCCTGCAGTTCTTATGGAAGAGAACCTGGTGACGATACTCCAATCTGTTGCTAGCATCTTTAGCTCCCTAATCTGTGTTTACACGGCCCTGAAAATCAACTCTCCCAGGTGCCAGGTTCCATTCCACCTCAGCAGTCTGGCACCACTGGCAGAGAATACTTCCCCAGTCTCTTCCCCACAGTCCGACCACGCATGATGGTTTTATTGCCCAGCTATTCTCCAGAAGATGTCTCTTGAGGCGTGGACCTGTGGGGTACTTCTGGAGCTGTGGGTTGGAGTCTCAGTCATTTGCGTTCCAGTTGCAGATAGAGCCACAGTGCTCTTAAAGCATCTGGTATTTTCTGTAACTGTTTTCCTATTTGTAGCTCTCGTCCTCTTCCCCAGATTTTAAGCTCCTACAATATGGAGTTTGTTTCTTCAGATTTTTTTTTCCCTATTAGCAACTAGCATTTCTTTCATCATATACCAAGAAAATCAACTTGGCTTCTTCCATTTTGGGTTATGTGCTTGTCTGCTAAAAGTTGAAGGAAATTTTAAGGAACTAAAGTAATTTGAGAGAGACTAGTGGTCAGAGGTTGATATCAACCAAACCAGAGGAACAATTCATAAACTCGGTGGAATTGAGCCTGAGTCCAAGTGAAAGTAAGTAATTTTTCCTGGGAAGTGGACCTTGGAATTTTAAGAATTATTTTCATTGTCAGGGAAGCCTGGAGAAATCAACAAAGTTCCTATTAAGAAAGTCCTATAGGTAGCTTATCCTCCTCAGGACCCAGAGGTTCAGCAAAATTTCCCAAGTCAGATACCATCATTACAGAATTTTCTATAAAGGTTAAAAGCAAAGGCATGTATTTGTCTCATTGAAGTGATATGCCCCAGGGCCCTCAGTAGGGGTTTGAGGTCAGTGGGCTCATTGACAGACCACTCAAATGCTGTCTTGCTTAGGCCTTCGGAGAAATCATGACCATTTTGGACTGTCTTTGAATCTGCAAGATTTTAAGGAACGTATTATTTTGATGGTATTGGTTTATCTAGAACAGTATTTCTCAACCTTTATTTTATCATTACCCTCCGAAGAAGCCTTTTTAGACACTTTTCCCCTAATCAATCCCTCCCATGAAATTTTAATATCACAGATATGCTGCATATCTGCTCAGATACTGCAGTACTTTGATGGGAACCTGGGGATTGTACTCTCTCAAGATTTTCCCCCGACTCCGAACTAGTTTTCACCCCCACAGGGGCAGGACTGCCCATGTTGAGGATATGTTAATCCATTGGTAGAAGTATCATCATCTTGGAAATGAATTGTTGTATGTGCCTTTCTTAACAAATTGAAACAGGAGTCTACCAATTCACTACTGTTCGAAAAGAGTTCTCATGCAGTGGCCTGCAGTTCCTGGGGGGCAGCGAGCAGAGTACTGTTCTTATATTTCATGACTTGTATGGAGATCGTCTTTTCTCTGAACAGTCTTGACCATCTGAGGAAAGAATAGGGAAATACCAGGAGGAGCAGAGCAATAAATGAAGCTCTCTAAAAGGAGAAGGGGGGTAAAAAAAAAAAACTTCTTGCAGTGACATGCATAGGAGGAAGATGGAAGAATGTGGAAGAATCTGGGTGTAGAGTTGTCCATTGTTCCAAGGCCAGTCAGCTCTAACAAGTTCAGTTTCTCAAAATCGGAGTTGATTTGCAGCAGAAAACACCGTTTAGCTTGTATAGCATATACGAACGTTCTATTCTCCCAAGAGGGTTTGGCTCTGTCTGATCAGAAGGGTGGTTGTGTATGAAACGCACCTCGGAAGGAGGAGGAGGAAGAAATGACATGTTCATGTAAAATGAAATACAACTGCAAATTAAAGTGTCACCCTGTTTTTAAAAAAAAAAATCCATTTTTTATTTAATTGGTTACCAAGGTAAAAAATGTCATACAGAAGCGTATATCTCAGGGAAAGTTAAACCGTGAGATTTTACAAGTGAATCTGGATTCAAGGAAGTTCTCCTGGAGTAGGGGTGGGGCCGGGCAGGAGGGTTATAAAATATTGCCTTAATAAAAATATTCTGATGCGGAAAAGCTAGGCTCATAAATTTCTGTTGTGTTACATGCCAGGGGTCCAGAAAAAATGAACAAATATTACCTCATTTGTTCTTTACTGTCTCTGTCTGTCCAATCGGCCGAATGCTGGCTGCCTGTTCCCTGGAGGAAGCCTCTCCTTTTGAGACGTTTTCCTGGGAGGAAGGTCATACACAAAGGAGAGGCTTTCTCTGGAAGAGCACCGCTCACCGCAGAGACATCAGGGACTGAATGCTCTTCTGCGGGGCCTTTCTGTGTGAACGGTGTCCTCTCATTTTTCACGTTTCTTTCCCAGCATTTTTATGAAAAGTCATTTGTCTTTTCAGATTGTCTCTTTAAGCCTACCAGATAGTATGTTGCCACACTGGTGGCAGTCAGTCAGTGTTAAGTAATAGTGGAAAGGGGGGCTGATTAATATACCATAACGTAATATGGTATTTACAAGCAGAATTCTTCTTGAGAAACATGTCTGGTTTCTCTTTAAGATAGAGACTTGACAGATAGGACTTGTCAGCCGTCTTCAGCCTTCAGCATCTGCCTTTTCTCCCTCTCCTCCTGACCCCAGTTTTGCCTCCTGTTTGCAGTGGAAATATATAGATAGATCTATAACGTGCTCTCTTTGTCTTCTCCCTGACCAGGGGCAGTGATTGGTGATGGACAGTCTGCCGTGGCCAGTAACATTGCCAATACTACCTACCGGCTCCAGTGGTGGGACTTCACTAAGTTTGACCTCCCGGAAATCAGTAATGGTAAGCCAGCATAGAACTGGGGATCCTGGTGGAAGGTCTGTCTGTCACTGGTGAGCCGGATCTCTGAGACCTGCAATAGCACGGGATTTTTCATCACCTCATTAAGTAGCTCACGGCTCCATGCCATTTCTGTAGCTGTTCTTCAGCTCTCACTAAGCAATTCAGCAAATGTCTATTGAGCACCCACCCTGAGCAGTGAACTAAATGAGAAAGTGAACACCAAAATGAAGGTTTCTGCCCCAGGCACTTTACCGATTAGGGTCCGTTGTCTCAAGCCTAGAGGTTGGGTGGAACTGAGAGGAAGAGAAGGGGAAGGGAGTATAGGAGCTGAGAGCCAGACCCTTGAGGAAAGACTACAGTGATGATAAACTCATATTAATCTAGATTTGAATGGAACAAAGGGAGTGGCCTGATTGATGTGTGATTTGCAGAATGTCTGACAGTCCATTTTCCCAGCTTCTAAAGGACTCTGCAATCCCATGTCCCAGTTGTTCAGTTGGAATCACAGCATCTTAGACATCTCATTTCATTTTCTCTCATGCTGCACTCTCACACATTCCTGAGAAGTGGAGCTTCAGCCTCTACTTGCAGTGATAGGTCACTGTCTGATAAGTTAACTCTAGCCCACCACTGCTCAGCTCCTTTTCGGATGTTTTTTCTTATACCCAGCCGCCATTTCCCTTGCTGTCACTTCCTCCCTTTGGCCCTGGGTCTGCCTCTGAGCCTCCACAGAGTGAGTCTGGTGATGTCTCTTCTGACTGACAGTCCTTCAGCTGTTTGAAAGTAAACTGCCACTTGCTTTAAATCATTCTTTTTAGGCCAGAATTCCCGAGGTTCCTTTTAAGATCTGGTTTTCAGATCCTTGACAGTTCTGCTCATTCCCCTTTTTACGTTTGAGGGGGGCACAACAAAGTAGAACACTCCAGGTGAGAGCTGTGCAAAACAGCGCAGTGGCGGTTTGCGCAGCGTCAGCTCAGCCCAGTGTTGCAGCAGCCTTTTCTGAAGCCACTGTTGGGTTTGCAGTCACTTATAATTCCTCGATAATTGTTAATACCAGAACTCTACCATCCTGTACTTAACTTGTGCAATTCGAATATTTTAAAAACCAAAGGATTATATCTGTTTCTGTTAAGTTTTATCTTAGTAGTATACTTAATAAGTACTAATAATTGTACTTCTTAGTTTCTGCCTCTCAACATCTTTTCAAACTTTGATTCAGTCTTTTTTCCCCAACCTTGTTTACATCATCTTCTAATTTGATAAACGTGCTTTCTCTGCCTGTCTTTGGATTGCTAGCAGAAGTGGTGCGTCAGGACTTTGCACCAAGCCTCGTGCTATGTTCCTGTGGACTTCCTTCTTGTTGATTTTGGTTCATGAATTTGCACCTGGGCTTGGTTCTTCACTCGTGAAACCCGTATTTTTCATCTTGTCTATAGGGTATTGTGAGAGCTTGTCAGATGCTTTGAAATAGTCAAGATAGCCTCTGTCTGTGGCGTTTCCCAGTATGCCGGTTGTGGTATCCTTATGAGACCATAAAAATGAGGTCAGTTTTTCATGTCCTGATGTTAGTGAAGCCTCAGTAGCAATCGTTTTCTTCCCAAGTGCTTTTAAGCCACGTGGTCAATAATCTATTCTTTAACCCCACTAGAAATCAAATGCAGTCTACCTTTTACCTCGTTAAATACTGTTTGCTTGTTTACCTATCTCTGGCCCAGATCCTATTTGCCATAATTTTCCCCAGGTACTTTGTTTCTTTATTCTATTTGATTTTTTTTTTTAAATTACAATCTGAAATACATTTACCAAAGATTTTTAAAATATAAAAGGGTATACAGTGAAAAGTTTTCCAACCCTGCTCCCAGCTACACACCTCTCCACCCCATAGGCACAGTTAGTAGTTTCCTGTTTATTTTTCAAAGATATTATATATATATGTACAAGTACATGGAAATGTATGTTTTTCCACCTCTGTTTAAGCTAGGTGGTAGCGTATTCTACCCTTTGGAAGGAAAACTGTGGCACACCTAGACAGCATATTAAAAGCAGAGACAGCACTTTGCTGACGAAGGCCCGTGTGTAGTCGAAGGTGTGGTTTCTCCAGGATCATGTACTGATGTCAGGGTTGGACCGTAAAGAAGGCTGAAGAACTGACGCTTCGAAGTGTGGTGCTGGAGAAGGCTCCTGAGAGGCCCTTGGACTGCAAGGAGATCACACTAGTCAGTCCTAAAGGAAATCAACCCTGAATATTCATTGGGAGGACTGATGCTGAAGCTCCAATACTTTGGCCACCTGATGCAAAGAGCTGACTCACTGGAAAAGACCCTGATGCTGGGAAAGAGTGAATGCAAAAGGAGAAGGGGTTGGCAGAGGATGAAATGTTTAGATAGCATCAGCAACTCAATGGACATGCATTTGAGCAAACTCTGGGATCAGTAAAGGACAGGGGAGCCTGTGTGCTGCAGTCCATGGGGTCCCAGAGAGTTGAACGGCACTCAGTGACTAAACAGCAACAACACAGCACAGTGTACATACTTTCTGTCTGTACTTTGCTTTCTTTATATCTTGATGATCTTTCCATATCCGTATATAGTTTATTCATTCTTTTTTATCGACTGCCTAGCATTCCACTCGGAGAAGGCAATGGCACCCCACTCCAGTACTCTTGCCTGGAAAATCCCATGGACGGAAGAGCCTGGTAGGCTGCAGTCCATGGGGTCGCTAGAGTCGGACACGACTGAGCAGCTTCACTTTCACTTTTCACTTTCATGCGTTGGAGAAGGAAATGGCAACCCACTCCAGTGTTCTTGCCTGGAGAATCCCAGGGACGGGGGAGCCTGGTGGGCTGCCGTCTATGGGGTCGCACAGAGTCGGACACGACTGAAGCGACTTAGCAGCAGCAGCAGCAGCATTCCACTGCCCAAATGCAGCCTCTGGATTACTTTTTGTTGTCGTTGTTGTCCTGGGTGTTCGTTGCTGTGTGTGCTTTTCTCTAGTTGCAGAGAGTGGGGGCTCCTCTCTGCTGCGGTGCGTGGGCTTCTCGTTGTGGTGGCTTCTCTTGCTGTGGAGCACAGGCTGTAGGCACGTGGGCTCAGTAGTTGCGGCTCCCCGGGCTCCAGAGAAGAAGCTCAGTAGTTGTGGCTCAGGGGCTCGGTCTCTCTAGGGCATGTGGGCCCTTCCCGGACCAGGAGTCAAACCCGTGTCTCCTGCGTTGGTAGGCAGATTCTTAACCACTGGACCACCAGGGAAGTCCCACTAGATTCCATCTTTCAACCAGTGTTCCGCTGAGGAACTTTTAAGCTGTTTTCAGTCTTTGACTACACAAACTGTGCCACAGTTTGTCATTTTGCACATGTGCAAGAATATCATAGGATAAATTCCTAGAAATGGAACCCTATGTAGGGAGGAAGAATATGTAGATCTGTGACTTTGGCAGGTACTGCTAAATCACCCTCTGAGAGAGCATACCAATGTATATTCTCACCTGTGGTTCATGAGAGTGCCTGTTTGCCTACACTCCTGCTTGTAGATTGTTCTGTCATATTTTGGAGTATTTGCAAATCTGATAGTAAAAATAGTATGTAAGTGGGAATTCTCTCTTGATCCAGTCGTTAGGGCTCTGAACTTCCACTGTGGAGAGTACAGGTTCAGTCCCTAGTTGGGGAACTAGGATCCTGCAAGCCGTGTGGTGTGGCCAAAAAATATGTATATAGTATGTTGATATTTTAAATTTGTATTTCTCGTATTATAAGCCAGGTTATATGGCTCTTAATACATTTAGCCACTTGTGTTTCCTTTTCTTGGCTTGTCCATGGGCTCACCTATTTGTGTGTGTGTGTGTGTGTGTGTTGCTGGTCTTTCCTTATCAGTTCTACAGGAGCTCTTTATAAAATCAGAAAATTAACTCATAGGAGGAGTTTCCTGGTTGTCACTTGTCTTTTGTCTCTGCTGAAGGTTATTTTTGTCATAGGACTTATTTTAAGTAGTCAGAATTATCCAACTTTCCTTTTATGGTTCCTAGATTTTGTGGCAGCATCCAGAAGATCAAATAGTACTTTTGTATTTTAATTTTTTCCTTTAAATCTTTGATTCATCAGAAGTTTAACCCAGTCCTAAATAAGCAGAGTATGACCCAGCTTTTCCCCCATGTGGCCACTCCTTTGTCCCAACCAGTTTATAAAAAGATTCATTTGTCCCCATTGATTTGGGATGTCACTTTCATCCTATTAGCATCCTGTGAATATATAGATGTATTTCTCCTGTCTTTTCTGCCCCAGGAATCTGTCTGATTATTCATATAACAGTATCACATTGGTTTAAGTTTGAGGCCCTGTCTTTTAGTATCTGGTAGGACTGGTCTTCTCTTGTAATTTTTTAATCCAAAATTTCCTGCCTGCTTGAACATTTTGGTAGTCTATATGGACTATAAAACTACCTCGCTTCTTCCCTTCACCGCCCTGAAAAAGTCCTGTCAGTGTAATTAGTGTGGTTCCATTGAATATATGAAATAAGGAGATTCAGTATTTTTGTGGTATCTTCTTATGTAAGAACATGGCATGATTTTCTGTCTCTCCAAGTCTCTCTTATGTTCTTAAAGTTTTCTTCATGTAATTTTATACATTTTCAAAGTTTATTGTTAAAAGCGTTTTAAAAAATTCTGCTATTTTATTGCATTTATTTACTAATTTTAGTTGTTATTCAGTTCAGTCTCTGGGTATGTTATCGGTAAATGGTATTAATTTTACCTTCTCCATTTCAAGTTGTACACCTGTGATTTCTTTTTCTTGTCTAAGTGCACTCGCTGCTGCAGTCAAGAGAAGTGAAGTCGCTCAGTCGTGTCCGACTCTTTGTGACCCCGTGGACTGTAGCCTACCAGGCTCCTCTGTCCGTGGGATTTTCCAGGCAATAGTACTGGAGTGGATTGCCATTTCCTTCTCCAGGGGTAATATACTATAGTCAACTGCCCCAGGCACTGTAGCCCACCAGGGTCCTCTGTCCATAGAATTCTCCAGGCAGGAATACTGGAGTGGGTTGCCATGCCCGCTAGGGAATCTTCCCAACCCAAGGATCAAACCTTCATCTCCTACAACTCCTGCATTACAGGCAGATACCCCTATCTATTCTTACTTTATTGTTAATTTTTATCAAGAATAGATACTGGGAATTGCCTGGTGATCCAGTGATTAGGACTTAAATGTTTTCACTGCCTGAAGCCTAGGTTCAATGCCTGGTTGGGGAACTAAGATCCTATAATCTGCGTGGCGTGGCCAAAAAAGAGAGACTAGATAATAAATTCAGTCATGTCGTAACAGCATCTATGATGATAACCATATGTTTTTTTCTCCTTTGGCCTAACAATGTGATCATTATGTTAATAGATTCTATAATATTGAACCCATCCTTACCTCCCTTGAATAAAGTTTTTCTTTGTCTGGAACAGTTTAAATAGTATTATAATTACTTGTACTTTTTATAATTTTAAAGTCTGAGCCGGATGCTTCTTTCCTTTTTTTTGTTCACAAACATAGGGAGAGGTCGTTCTTTAGTAACATTCTGTCAGCTGCCCTATGCTGGTTAAGCAGATGAGCTCTTGAGCCACACTGTCTGGGCTCAGGTCTGCTCAGCCGCCTTCTAGCAGTGTAGCCGTGGTTAATTAATCTCTCCGCACCTTGGTTTCCTTGTCTATAAAATGAGGGTCATCATAGGGCCAACTTCATGTGACTGTGACAAGAATTAAATTAGTACACATCAAGCACTCTGAACAACATCTGGCACTTACTGTAGTAAATGGTCAATAAATGTTAGCTCTTTTTATCATGTCTTTTTCTTGGGAATTATACCATGACTCTTTGAGAGTACAGCTATAATTCTAAAGTCACCCTGCCCTGTTTTCGGTACTCCAAGAGGTACTTCTGGAGAGTGACGTTCATGTAAAGAAGATAATTCTGTCTTAACCTGTTGGCTCATCTGTAATTGGCTTCTGATCCAACATTCTGAGGCATGTTGTTTTCTCCCCAGTTGGAGACAATTTTCTTTGAAAGAAAAACCAAATATTCTGCAGAATGCAGGCCCTGGACATACTGCTAGCACAGTCTTTTTGGTTGTCCTTAACGTTCTTTGTCTAAGCCTCCACTTGTTCTGACTGCAGCTTCCTGTCATTCTCCTTCTATGGTCCTTCCTGCTTCCTTTGATCATGGCTGTTGTAAAACCTGAGCTGATCAGAGAGCATTATGGTACAACCAGATTGACTCATTTAACTTGGCTCACCTGTCCCCCTCATTTAAGTCCTGTGTGGTGTTAGAATTCTGCTTCTTAAAAGTGCCCTATTTTACTCAAGAGTTACTTAGGAAGAAAACTTGGCATTCCAGGTGTTTAGGGCTCATATGTTTGTTAGTGGCCAACGTTCCTTGCCTTGGTCTTACCCTCTAGACTGCCAGTCACTTTTACCTGAGGTTCCTGTCATTAACTGATTTTCTTGGTTGGCCTGAATAACCTCTCATTACAGTTTTGATAGATTCGGCTGTCAGCAGAGTTAAGTTGGGGATCTCTTAACGAATGCAGTAGCATTCGTTTCTGAAGCTTGCCTGCTTCCCAGAGGATGGTAGCGTTTGGCTTGGGCCCAGCACGAACCTGGGAGCCACTGGCCCTCAGTTTTACTCATGTGTGATCAGCAGCCTCTGTGTTGCTGTGTCATCTGACTTAATCTGCATTGAATTCAGCCCTTTTCTAGAATTAGGCTAAAGAGTCTCACCACCTGTTTCTCTTAGTTGAGATGTAGTATTAATGAATTTCTATCTGTAAAGAGTTAAGTTTGTGAGTAAGGCCTTGTATAACATAGATAACTTTGAAACTGCTGTCATGGGAAAAAAAAAGCTCATTAGATTTACTAGGTGTTTAAAGAGTAAGTTCTTACCGGTGAGTAGCATTGGTCTTCTGGGTGCCCCGGTGACCTTAAGAAACCCAGAGGCTGAGCGGTGGGGGCGCACACACACCCACAGAGGATGTTGTGATTGCCACTGCTGGGCATGCTTACATAGTGTCATCTGGAGCTCTGTGCAGGAGGCCTTATTCTGAAATCTGAGGGCTCAGAGATAGCCAAAAGGAAATTTTCCTGCTGATTTAAACTCCTTTGGGTTTTCCAAATCAGGATCTAATGCACTTGCAAAAGCACTGCAGCCGCTAATCGCTCCTGTGGCCTCATCTGGCCAGCCAGCAACAGGCTGCAAATCGATCTTTGTACAAGGTATTTGTTTATAATTTATGGAGCTGATAGGAAGGCAGAGCCATCTGTTCCTCCAGGCATCAGTATTTCTTACCCCTCCCATTCCCTGCTAGGGCATTTTCACTTGGAAATAGTTTATAATTAGGAGGCGATTATGCTGCAAAGCCTGGAACATGGCTTCCTGCTGTCTTCCTGCATCGTTCTCATTCCCCCTGGAGCTGCCCCACTGAAGCTCTGAAGCAGTTCTGATTTGAAAAATCCTTGCTTTCCTGGCCCTCATTTCCATCCTCAGCTGCCCAGCTAACTGCTCCATCATCATTTCCCATGTGTGTCTTGCCTTTCTGTGCAGGGCTGTTTGCTGGAACTCCAGCTCAGGGATCAAGGGGTGTTTGGTGAGGCAGCAGTTTTCAAGTGTGGCCCTAAATCAGGGACACCTGGGAACTCACTCAAAATACAGATCCTCAGGCCTCACTGCAGCAGTCAGTCCAGGTGATTCTGGTGCCTGCTACCACCTGAGAACCACCGTAGTAAGGCGAGGCTGGAGGCAGAAGGAAGGCTCTGGTGCGCGCGGGTTGCCACTATCCTAGGCTGTGTCTCACTTCACCTTTTTCTCCACCTGCTTACATTATTTTCGAGTCCAAAAAGGATGAGCTGTGCTTGTCATTAGTGCATTACCTTCCTATGGCCTGAGAAAACAAATAAGAGAGCCAGGAAATCTCTCCCTGTGTAAATTAACTCATCAAAATTTCAGCCTTCTGAGAAGAAGCTGCATGAACGAAATGAAGCAGTGACCACTCACCATTGTAACTGAACATTTCCATTTCCATGTGGGAAATTAATAGACAACAAGCAGCAAATGTAAATTGCTAATTGGAGCTCTGAAATATTAATGAAACTATAAACACACCACCCAGAGCTTGCTGAAACTACCAAGTCACTCTTTGCCTACTACGTCGCCATCATTAGGGGAGAAGTAAAACCCTGGATCCCTAGCTACATACCAAATTGAGCCTGCTGCTGGAGAAACTCAACTTTAATTCCAGCATTCTTGTTCCACATGTTATTTGCATCTCTCTCTGAGCTCACTGTAGGAACTGGGAGCAGTTGTGAAATTGGGTGGAGTTGAGGGGAGGGGACAAAATTTGGGAGCTGGCCATTGAATTGGATTCATCCTAATACAGTACAAACACAAACGCAATGGCTTGGATTTGGGGGCTCACAGAATGCTTTTTGTCTATATGCCCAGTTTTTCAGGCAGTTAGAGCCAAACTTCTCAGAAGAAGAAAAACCTTACTTGTAATATCCTCCCCACCCCCAGCCCACCTTAGAAATTAGTCTGGAAGTTGGATAGCATTGCTGGCTCAACGGACGTGAGTTTGAGCAAACTGCAGGAGATAGTGAAGGACAGGGAAGCCTGGCACACTGCGGTCAGCGGGGTCACAAGGGTCGGACACGCCTTAGTGACTGAACCACAGCAGTCTCGTGGTGCTTCTCTCATGTTGGTGGTGAGTTGTGAGGGTCAGTGCAGGCTTCTGTATGTTTAAACTGCAGGTTAACACGTATGAACCAGAGCTCTACAACAACAAGATAGAAAAGCCTACTTTCATAAAATACTCACATGCATTTTTGAGATGTTAAATGTAGAAAAGATGGAAACCGTGCAAAGCTGTCTTAAAGCCCACAGAGTCCATTTCCTTCTGTGTTTATTTTCATGTCCTACATAATATTTGTGATTACTTTTTCTCTCCACCTTGGATGGTCAGTTTCTTTTTACCTTTCTGAGAACTGTGCCAACATCAAGGTTAGAAAACCAAGATGGACTCACTCTTAAAGCTCCCCCAGTTCCTTTGACTCTGTATCCCCAACTGTAATGATGTGTCTATTCAGGGAAGGGAGGAGATTGTCGTCTTTCTGGCAACAGGCTTGGGACCCTGAGTAAGGAGCAGACGGTCTCAGTGCTAACTGGATCGATCTAGCCGTACAGGCTCGAGCAGATGGTGGGTTGGAAGTTGAGCGGCACAGAGCCCTAATGGTGGTAGCACTGAGCATTTGGATGTCATTATTTTATTAGTTGGCAAACAGAACCATCCTTGTGGTCCCTTCTCGGCGCCGCGTGTGATGGTGCTGTCGGTGTCAGCCCCCAAGAATTGGCACAGCAGCCGATCAGTGTGTTCGGATGTCTTTTTTGATCTACTCTGTCATCTCTGTGGCTTCATTAACAACACACAGAGAAAGGGAGATGAATACAGAGCTGTAGAAATCACTCCCAAGTTCCTGATAAACCTCAACACACCCTCCACCCACCCCTGGAAGGCAGTTCTTTGTTTTATTTTCCTTAGGGTAATTTCCTGAGGAAACTCACCCTTGACATTCCAGGTCAAAGGGTTTGGCTCCCTGGAGTAGATCACCCAGAAATCTGGTGAGGGCTCTTGAGCTTGCCTGTTGGTTTGTTTGAACTATAATGCCTCTGACAGTGGCTGTTTAAGTAATCTTCCAATAAGAGAAAGAGGGAGGTCCCATGGTTTAAGACTTCGCATTTCCAGTGCAAGGAGCACAGGTTCGATCCCTGGTCAGGAAACTAAGATCCCACATCCTCATGGTGCAGCCAAGAAGAATTTTTACAGGAGAGAGAGAAAAAGTAAATCAGTCTCTTTGCACATGCACGTAAGGTCGATCTAAAGGAGACAGAGCCCAGAGGCGCTTGGACGTGCTGTGCATCCATGCCCTTTGGATGTGTTGTGCTGTTCCGCTCATGCACTGGTTCCAGGCTCACATCGAGGGTGGACCACTTCCTGTGGGCGGAGATGTGCACAGTGGGCCTCAGAGAGGGGTTCAAATGGAAACTGAAACAGCTATGCAGGCCCAGTCCCAGAGCTGGCCAACATCGCCTTAGTTCTGTCACTTGGAATGGATTCTCCCCACCGACAGCCAGTCCTGCACCCCGCCCCACCCAGTCCCTCGTGCTGAGCCCGCCTGACCATGCATAATTCTCAGGAAGTGCTAGGTGCAGACTGGAGCTGCCCGTGGTCATCGGCTTCTGGCGTGGCTGGAGGGACAAGCAGAGTGAACACAGTTCCAGCCCTCCAGCCTTTATGCTCTCCTGTGAAATTAGGGATTAGTGTCAGCAAGGAGCTGTCCAGAAGACTGAAGTCTCTAAATGCTCCAGTTTTCTTAAAGGAGAAAATAAGACAAAGATTTGTGAGATGATTCCCTTCTCCAAGGTCACATAGAGGTGGAGAGTAGCACTGTCACCCCCAAGCAAGTTTTACCTGTATCACCTTTTTCTTGGAATCAGCGGGTTTACATTTTTATTCATCTCAGTTTTGATCTTTTGGACAATAACAGCTGGTGAGTGGCTCTCCAGGAACAATTTTTAATAACTTTCTCCTTATCTCATCTCTCAGATGATGTCTCTTAGGTGTGAGCTAGGACTCAGCAGGTGGTTGTGGTTGTGTTGACTCTCGTTTGCTACTACAGGGGTAGAAGAGACGTATCTTTCGGTGTCTTGTGTTGCTTGTTTCATGACCTTTTAGTTGGATAAGGCTTTAGTTGGATAAGGCAGCCTTTATTATTTCTGGAGAGGGTTCGGATTCAGGCCCTTAGGGAGGCGCCCCCAAATGTCTTGACCCAGCACTTTCCACACCGTTAACTCCAGACTCCCTTACCCTCTCTTATTTCTTTGTCTGCTGCAGCCTCCGTGAATGTGCTGGTGCAGAACTGCAAGATCTACAATGATGCCAGCTGTGACATTTCTGCAGATGGCCAGCTCCTGGCAGCGTTCATCCCTAGCAGTCAGAGGGGCTTTCCTGACGAAGGCATCCTGGCAGTGTACTCCCTGGCCCCCCATAACCTGGGCGAAATGCTCTACACCAAGCGATTTGGTAAGGGATGGGACGCCCAGCGTAGTGACGCTAGTACCTTGGCCTGGGCATTCCCTGATGAAGCACCGCTTAGGTGGGAGTGATGGTCACACGCTACCCCCCTGCTTCACAGGCGCAGGTCAGAGGAAGATGCTCTGTCCTAGCTGGTAGCGTTGCAGGAGAGTCTCAGAGTAAGAGTCCTCCCCACCACCGTGGCATCACCAGCATGTTCCCATTGTGAGGGGCGAGGGTAGGGGAGGAGCTCTGTTCTTGGTCATGGCTCGGGGAAGTGGGCACACTCACACGCTGCAAGCCAGTCTGGCATTGTATAGATTTATGTACAAGGGTGTTCACAGCGGTATTATTTGTCACAGAGAAAAATGTCAAATTCTGAAGAGTTGCTTAAATAAATGATGGTGCATTGACAAGACAGAATACCACTTGGCCTTTAGAACGCTCTTACAGAGGGATATTTAATGGTGAAAAATGTTTGTAATGTATGAAGTGAAAAAAGTGGATTTCAAAATAGCAGTTACAGTATGATAATTTTTAATGTGATTCTGTGCTAATACGGGTTAGCATTCATGAAGTACTTTTTATATGTCAAGAGCTAGACTTAGTACTTTACACACCTTCTCATTGTACTCCTCACTGCCATCCTGTGAGATTAACCCCAGGATGAGCAAACAAAGATGAAGACCAGGGAGAAAGAAAAAAGACTACAGGAAGATTATTTGCTGGTAACAGCAAGAGCTCTAGGGAGCGTCTCTCTGTCCGTCTGGCCCTAGGTCCCAACGCCATCTCAGTGAGCCTGTCCCCGATGGGCCGGTACGTGATGGTGGGCTTGGCCTCCCGGAGGATCCTGCTGCACCCCTCCACGGAGCACATGGTGGCCCAGGTCTTCCGGCTGCAGCAGGCGCACGGTGGTGAGACCTCCATGCGGGTGAGTGCCTTGCGTGGCGGTTCTCCTAGGCCTTGCCCAGCAGCACCATGCAGGCCAGAGCTGCAGTCTCCCAGCAGGGCCAGAGGCGTCACGCCCATAAGGAGCCAGGAAGGACTCCAGGCCGGCCCAGTCCTGACCAGCCGGCCTCACTTTTGGACGCTCTGGGCTATTCAAAGGCAGTCTTTCTCATACCCTAAATCATGAGCTGGGGCCCCAGAGGCCTGAAGGGATCTTGGGGTAGAGACCAAACTGAATACCTCCTTACCTCAACTTGAGGCCTATAGTCTGGAGATACATAAAGAACCCAGTGAAATATTTGTTTTGTTTTGTTTTTAATTTTTGAGGAGGCAGGCTACAGAAAGAGATAGGTAGTATACTATGAAATGCTCCTCTCCTGAGGTTGTAATCACAGTGGAAGATGCGGACTCTGCGGAGCTGCCGTGCCCTTAACTGTCCCGTCCGTTTCACCAGCAGGGAAAGGTGGTGTTTAGGACCTGCTCTTGTCTGAAGCCATCCTCCGTGTATTGCCATAAAAGCTTCTGGCATGGGGTTAGTGGCCTCCTGGACTCAACCAGTCTAGCTTCTGACTGAGATTCCCACATCCCACGGGGGCTCATTTGGCCAGGGTTTTGTCAAGGGGAGTTGAGCGTTTGAACGGTTCTCTAATTAGATGGTATTTAAGCTCTGTCTCAAGCTAAGAACCTGTGAATTCCCCCAGCGCTGTGTGCTGGGCCACTTATAGTTTATGCTCTTGCTCATGTGTTGTTTTGTATTTTCTTTAGCTGTGTGGTATGTCTGTTTAATCCACCCAATTAGGTTCAGTGTTAAGCTCCATAGGGGCTTATCCCCCAGGGCTGCTCATTTAGTGCCACACATGTGGATGCTTGTGGAATTCAGGCTGGAGTCTGAAGCATTGGTTTAAAGAAGAATCCTAAAGATAGGACCCATGATATACAAAGCAGTAGAAAGCGGGTGACCAGATGTGGTATCTCTAGCCTCTTCTCGCTGCAGTTTTCTACAGGGAAGAAGCCCTACTCTGCTGAGCCACTTTCCAAGCCCCTGGAACGAATAAGGCCTTCTCCTGCCTGGGTGCCTTTACCTGGAGTGCCCTCTTCTCCCTGAAACCCAACTGCATGCAGGCTGCTTCCCTGCTGTGGAATCCTCTAAACAGGGCTGATCACTCCCCAGTAGGGAGCACCCTGTCTGGGTTAACACTCGTCATACCAAACTGCCATTCCGTATCTCCATGTCATTCTCCTCTCTCGGCTCCTTGAGAATAAAGACCCCGTCTGGTTCATCTTTGTGAAGTCCCAAGTACCTAATAAGGAACCTGATATTTAGGAGAAGCTGAGGAAATAGAAGAGAATCTTAAGAAAAGCATCCTTGTCATTTCCAGCTTGTCACTAGCAGGACCAGTGAAGGCTGACTTCATGTACCACCATGCCTCTGGCAAGGGCAGAAACGAGGCATTGTCTGCTTTTGACATCATAATGACAGGAAGGTTCTGATTCTTGAATTCCGTGTGACTGGAAATGGTTGACACTGAGTGATTGGGAGGGGACTTCGCAGGAAGTTCATCGAGCCTGTTTTCTTACCTAGAGAAATGAGGATGGAAGGTGAACTTTAAGTATTCTTATGTTAAGCAGATTTGGTTGGTAAAAGTACCTGGCGTCTGCTTCTCACCACCTAGAGTCGTGGTCCTTGCTGTTCTTCTTACCCTTCCTGCCTAACTATGAAATAATGGTTTCTAATCGTTAAGAGACAGGAGCAGTAATGGACATCTCCAGCCTCTTCCAGAAGCCAGGGCTCCTGCCCAACTTCTGGGCACAGTCTGCCATCCTAGCAAGGTTTCTCCCTTCCATAAGTAGCCAGAAACACCTGGCTGAAGGCAGACAGCTCCAGGGTAGAAGCCAAGATGCTGTCACAGATGGGGCCCGCCTCGTAGCGGGTGCAATTGAAGTCTGCTGTGGAGATGAGGGGCGCAGGACACCCCACCAGCTGCTGCGTGCATAACAACAAGAGCTGCTTCTCAGGCCTCCCAGGCTTGTCAGGCTTTTGATTCTCAACAGGCTCCACCTGCTGCTTAACAGGGGCTTCCCAGGTGATTCAGTGTTCAAGAATCCACCCACCGATGCAGGAGACGTGGGTTCGGTGCTGGGGTTAGGAAACTCCCCAGAGTAGGAAAGGCAGTGCACATCAGAAATCTTGCCTGGAAAATTCCGTAGACAGGGGAGCCTGGTGGGCTACAGTCCATGGGGTCGCAAAAGAGTTGGACACGACTGAGGACGTCCACACCGCTTAGGAGAGGAGCTTAGTAATTTGAAAGCTCTCATTTGGGAAGTGTTTCCCTCACACGGGAGGCAGGATCCAGGCTTCTCAGCAAGGTTTTTGCTCACCCTGTGTCCACCCAGTCTGACTGTAAACTCCCTTACTACAGAAAGGTTTCTGGTTTTCCAGGTCTTGGTTGCCTGAATTCAGTCCCTGGTGGGAGGGAAGACACCAGCTTTTGGGGACAGCTGTGCTGTACCACCGTTTAAGGCAAGAAGTGCCATTTTTGTCTGAGAACAGGGAACTAGGGTTTAATGGGACCGTAGAGCCTCTCCCTCTTTGCACAGGTGAGTGTGGATGGGTGTCTCCCTCCGTCGTGTCAGGCTCTGTCCGTGAAGGGCCTGTGGGTCCTGGGCCTGTCCTGGAGCTCCTGTCAGACCCCCTTCTCCATGGGGTTAGCTCTTGGAAGTCACTGTGCTAACGTTGAGAGGTGAAATTGTTGGGCCAGCAGATGTTCCTAGGAGAACATCCCCAAGAACATTGACTTATTTTAATTCCCACTGAGGGACCGGCTCTCCCCAAGCGATGATTCCTTACCCAATCCCATATGAACACTGTGAAAATGAATTGCTAATTGCTCTTAGCCTGGGTGCACTTATTAACAGCAGTTCTTCAGACCTGTGGATCAGTGCTTGTCAAACTGTGCTCCTTGGACAACCTGCATTAGAATGCACCGGGTCCTGGTTAAAATACAGGCTCTACTTCAGACCTGAAGTCAGTAAGAATTGGGCGGAGGGGACCAGGTATTTGTGTCTGTCACACAAGCTTCCAGATGATCTCATATGCACTTGAGTTTGAGAACTGCTGTTCTTAATGACTGCTTTCTTCATTTTAGGTTTCTGCCCTCAGCCGCTCCAGCAAGGCAGAGACAGTCTCGGGTTCCCTTCTTACCGTGATTTTGTGTGTGGTGCTCTGATCCTTTGCTGATTTTGTTGAAGGCACAGTGCCTTTGTGTTGTTTCCTATCAGACTCTTAGCTTTTTGGCTGTCCGTGCTTCACCTCCATCCTTTCTCAGCTGTAATTGCTTTCCAGGGTTCTCCCTTGAATATCTCTGTGTGCTGAATTCTTTTCTTCCCCATGCTCAGTTTAATTATTATCCTTGTTTCTGGGATCTAGGGTCCTCAGATATTTGCCTTCTCTGCTGAATAAGGCTAGGCTTAGTCTTCCCAATCTTAGTATCATTGGCAAATCAGGAGAAATAAGATTGGACGCCTATTTTGTATCTCCCTTCCCTCTGTCCATTTGAGGCCCCTCCAGGCTGGATATGCTGTTGTCCAGGCCTCAGGGCCCCACTTGCTGCCTGACTCCCTCACACTTGCTCCAGTGGGGCTTTTTGTTAATTTCTGTTTTGTTTCTAAGTTGGACATTTAGGGATTGCCAAGCTGAAGTTTTGCTGAATTCTCAAAACACTAAACTGCCTGAGTTCCTTCTCTGCTTTCATTTCCTAATTGGAACAAAGCACAATATTGTAACTGAAAACAGCAATTAATTTTCTAAAATTGTGGCAACTTGCACAGTGTAATAACTTTGGTTGTAACCAGTGAAAGCATAAAATAACAAGAATATAAAATTACTAATGAAACTAGAAGTAGTCATACAGCAAACCGTTCTTCCAGTTTGTATGGGTGACAAGTGCTGTTCTACCTCGGAATGGGGGCAGGAGTCAGCGGTGGGGGTGTGGGGGGCAGTGCTAGGGCAGTTTGAGCTGGAAAGCAAGAATACATTTCGTGGTTTCCACCCAGGAATTAACAGGTGTTATGTTTCTTCTCCCAGATGCATAGACCAGCCCTCCCCACAGCAGGTGGGGGTCGTAGGCATGTAAGTGGTTTAATAAGAACTGACAGGGCTTCTCATCCCATAACCCATGCTTATCCTAGAGGCACTGGCCGCCTGACTCTCAGCCGTGCTGGTTTGCTTTTCTCTGATCGTTTTTTTTTGGGTGGGGGGTGGTGCGGCAGAAGTGATGGACGAGGGACTTGAGGGGGAGAAACAAGCCCTGGGACGGAGAGCAGTTTAGCTCTCCTTTCTCCCGAAACAGTATCGTGCTCTGTAAGGCAAAGCCTCCAATAACTTAAGGGCCAGTTTTATTGAAAGCTTTTTCTTTGTGGCTATGTGGTGAATCTGTATTCAAGGATTGAGCATCCATTACCCAGACAGATGGTTAGTTTGGAGGGGGTGTGGGGAAGAGAACCTGCCCTTCCCTCCCTTCACCGCTGTCTCTCTCTCTTCCTCCTGCTTCTCCCCTACTCACCGCCTTCCTCTCTGCTCTCCCACCGCCCCGCGCCCCTTCTTGACCCTGAGAGTTCTGCTTTTCTGTGCTGGGCTGTCCCCTGCTGTACCTGCTCCCTTGAGCGCTCCAGCTCCACACATATGCATCCCCCAGGACTTTCCTGGTGGTCCAGTGGTGAAGACTCCATGCTTCCGCTGCAGGGGGCTTTGAAACTAAGACCCCACATGCCTCAGGGTGTCACCAAGGGAAAAAAAAAAAAAAGATATGCACCCAGGTCATTCTCAGTAGTTCCTAGGCAGCAGAAAAGGAAGGCAGGCTTTTTAGACCTGCAGCCTACTCATATCTAACTGGGCAGTCGGTCTCGGCGTGTATTCCCAGGACTGAGTCCGCATCATCAGGGAACTTAACAGAAGCGCAGCTTCTCGGCCCCATCCCAGACCTGCTGAATCCGAAGCTCTGAGGGTGGAGCCCAGCCATCCTTGCTTTACCAAGCCCTCCAGCCGAGTCTACGGCTGAGTCAAGATTGAGGACCAGCCGTCAGCTGCACGGAGCTTCTAGTCAGACCCGTCAGTTTAGCCTGTTATTTGCTCTCTTCCTGTCACTTTGTCTCCTCCTGTCTCTGAAACCTCATCTGGTTCATTTCTGTGGCTCCTTTAGCCAGATCTCTCAGACACCGTCAAGAAGTTGAAAAATTGATGAGGACCTCCTCCCCTCAGTATTTGTGGATCCTGC
Organism: Bos grunniens; assembly: GCF_055505025.1. Taxonomy (NCBI): domain Eukaryota; kingdom Metazoa; phylum Chordata; class Mammalia; order Artiodactyla; family Bovidae; genus Bos; species Bos grunniens. The sequence goes on along the minus strand of NC_141179.1, from coordinate 76,985,672 downwards.
TGGCATCCGAGTGATGGCACTTTAAGGACCAAGGCTGTGGGGCCTTCTTCCCAGTTCTAATTAAGATTCTTACCTGCCCACAGTTGACTTCACTCAGGCCCATGACTGTTGGCCTGCATGTTATACGGAGATTCTTAGTCTTACAAAGTGAGAAGCAGCAGCTTTATCTTTCTCTCTAGGACCTTCCCCATCTGAAGGAGTAGTTGTTGAGTTCCTTTTCCCAACATTCAACTTACTGTTGTCCTTGGATGGGAGATGCTGCTGGGATACCCATTAATGGCTATCTTAGTGTCACCTTGGTCATAAAGAAACATTGGTTGGCTTTGTTTCATACCATTTCATAGCCATCTTCACAGAACAGCCTAGGGATGACTGATGATAATGATTATTACCATAGGTTCATTAAAATGGACCACAGAAAAGACTTGGCATCCAGAGTACTCAAATCAGTCATAACTAAATTGGAGCAGAGACCCTGGGTCAGGAAGGGTGGCCAGTGCTGTCAGCACTTGACAAGCATTATGTAACTAGCATCTGTAGGCTCTTTTGGCCTGTCCTTGCTCCAGTCTTCAACATATACTCTTTACCAAGGCTTCCTCCTTGCCTTGAATTTAGCCTGTGATCACATCCAATCATCTGCACTTACTTAGATTCTAAAAGTCTGATATTCAAACATGACCTATAACTCTAGTTCAATCCAGAGTATTCTCCAGAAATCTTCAGAGAACTGAGCCTCTTCTTAATCTTGTCTGGCCTTGGGAGTGGCAGACACAGAAAATAAAGAGATTTTATTTTTGTATCCTGGAAGGGTACTATTTCTTCAAGGAGAGATGGGGATAAAAGAGAGACAGCTTTGTTGTCAGAAATGATTTACTCCTTCCTAAGATTTTTGTCCTCATTAATTTTCTTAAAGCTGCTTGTCAGTTGATTAAAAGCCGCTTCCGCTGCAATTATCTTAAAGTTGACTTCAGAGATGTGGTTGCAAAGCATCCATCCTCGGAAAGTTCCTTTCTTCAGCACATCGTAGGAAAGGGGGAGGAGGTATGGGAGAAGTCAGGGGTGTCTCTGATGTGATTTGTCAGAGTAGGGAGGGGGCAAGATACAAAATTGAAAATAACGTTAGAGCTGCAATCAAAGCCATTCGTTTAGGCGAATTTTTTCCATGACAGATTCCTTCGACTTTGACAGGTTTTTTTCTTTTTTCCCCTCCATGGCTTCTTAGTAGAACATAGCCTGTGCTGCATTTTATTCTTTTCACTCAAAATCTTACTGAGCCCCTGCCCTGGGCCAGATACTCGGGTCTGGGAGTACAGTGAACAGAATGGATCTGGTCCCTGCTGTCCTGGTGCACACACGCTCAACGTCTGGCTTCTTATTGGCCTTGTCACTGCGGCGTCCCCAGCCTTCACTGTGCCTGGCACCCAGGAGGCACTCCGCGTTCGTTCTGGGAAACGACGTCGCTCTGAAGTCTTGTGTGCCGTGTGTGCCCTGCACGTGTGTGAACACACACCCCTACGCACCGGCACCGTTGGTGCGCCTGGCCTGTGCCTCACGAGATGGCGATTGGACGTAAGTGTTAGATGGAATCCTCGTGTAAATGGGGTGTCTTGCCGCTATCCAGAGTTCTGCCCAGCATCAGCGAGTCTCTCAGGGCTCTAGTCCCAGCCCTGAGACATGCTGAGAGGTTCCCAGTGGATGTTTCAGAAGTGAAAGGCGAACCATTTTGTTTTTTTTTTTTTTAAGAATTGGTTGGAGAACCAACTTTTCCATCTCTAGAAGCCGAAAGTATTTTATTAATGTTACCCCCATCTTGAACTTTCTTCTTTCAAAAAAGTATGGATCAAGTGAAATAGATGAGGGCTTCCCTGGTGGCTCAGTGATAAAGAACCCACCTGCAGAACAGGAGATGCAGGAGACACAGGTTGCATCCCTGGGTTGGAAAGATCCCCTGGAGGAGGGCAGTGGCAATCCACTCCAGTATTCTCGTCTAGAGAATCCCATGGACAGAGGAGCCTGGCAGGCTGTGGTCCATAGGGTCGCAAACTTAGCAAAGTATATGAATATATTTGAAAGACTCTCTTATCTGAGCCGAACGTCTAGAACAGCTAAGCATTTGGCCATTTCCTTTGAGATTTAGAAAACTGAAGAAAAGTTTAAGAACTTGTGCTGTACACAGAGGTGTGGGCACAGGAGGCAGTAATTCTTTTTAACTTCTGGAAGTTCCAGGAGTCCTGCATGCCTTGGTATTCAATTCAGCACAGAACGGGATCCCTCAGCTGAAGTCAGATATCTCTGTGCTTCCGTCCTAATGCTGAGAGATGGTCTTTGGAAAGCATCAGGCCGACTGAAAAAGAAAATTCTTATTCTCTGACTGTCCTTGGGATCCCTTTGAGAGGAACAGGTGAATAAGACAAAGTCTGTAGGTCTCCACAAATCACAGGAGATTGGCTGGAAATGACTTCAAGGCACCAGGTTTATCAGGAGCAGAGGAGGGCAACAGGTTCCCAAGAGTTAAGAAAAGGAGCTGTTTGCTCTTCTTTTCTGCTAGGAGAGCTTTGGTTTAAACACGGGTGATCTAGGAGATTTGTTCCTGCTTCAGCTGAGTAAAGAGTAAATGACTTGGTATTCTGGTTTTTATTCTTAAATAACCACTTCAAAACCAATATTCTATGAGTTCTAAACGCCAATGTAGTATATAAAGAAGGCTTGAAGACAGTCAAAGAAATGAAAGTTTCTGAAAAGCAGTCAGATTTTCCTAGGGATGAAGAAACTTGAATAAATAATACATGCGTCTAAAGCAAATCAGCAGCCCAATAGAAGGAACAGGTGACCGCAGTATTCCTCCCCCAGCCTCCTCTGGGATACGTGCATTTCTCAGCCTGTGACAAGATGTGTAGCCATCCATTTCCACTGAAAAGGTCAGCTGTCTCTTAGCATCTGCTTTCCATTGATTTTTCTCCCACTTCCCAGAGAGTTAATTCTCTTCTAGGAACCCTCTCTAAGAGCTTAAAGCTGCCCTTGATTCCCGTCGCCACCCAGAAGGCATCTCTCCTCCTCACAGTTCTTTCTGCCCCGAAGCCCCTTTGGCTTGGTGACTCCTCCCACGGCCTTTCCGCGCATTTCTGGTTGTCCCCTTCATTCAAGAGGCCTTCATTGTCTTAGTTAAAAACAAGGGCGACCTGCTGGCAGTTCTTGACCTCTTGCCGCTGTGTCAGGGTCCTGGCTTTCAGGATGGTGAGGTTCCCAAATATAAGCAAGATAAGCACAGAGTTCTGTTCTTGGCTGATGTGAGCAGCGCAGTTTGCTTTTTGGACTAATGGTCTGAGCTTTATTGACACGCAGTGGAAAAGAAAGCATCTTGTTGAGGGCAGCAATTCATTTTTCCTCTAAATTTTAAAAGGATGAAGAGGAAGGTTCCCCACTGCGTTCCTCTGGCTGCCTCTCATTCTTTTCCTGTCTGTCTTTGAAGAAGAAACAGGACCCTTTTAGTTTTGATCCTGGAACCGATTGCTTTTGTTCCTACTTCCTGTTAGTTAAGAGGGTTTGAGGGATGGAGAGGTGAGTGGTACAAGAGACCATCTTGGGCCCCAGAAGTAGAAGAATCCTTGTCTTCTCCCACTGCCTCAGAACTGTAACGATCCTGGCGACCTGACTCATCCCCTCTTGACACACTGAGACTGCAATGACTGAAATGTGTGTTCCTTCTGGCTTATTGATTCCCATTCCGCTCATAGACGTTAGAAATAAGAACAGCCTCCTTGGGTGGGGGGGGGGGGCGGGGGAGGCTCCCCTCAGTGTTTGTCGTCTAGCAGGGAACACCTGCAGGAGAGACAGGTTAAAACCAGGGCTCTGCAAACGTGACTCAGCAGCTGGGTTTCATGTCCAGCTCCCCAGAGGGACCCAGGACCTGATCGTCCTCCTCCAGTATATAATGGTGGTGTAGCTTGTCTTTCGTCAGAGACGGGGAGGAATTTTTGGCAGGCCCCCGGCTTTGTCCTTAACATCCAGCAGGGAGTTTCTAGACACCTGACTAGTGTTAAGGAAGGCTCTACTGGAGATATATTTGGGGTGCCTTAAAATAAAGGCCAGAGCTTCCTTTGCGCTGTCTCGAATCTTCTCTCTTGTTGGTGCTGATGGACTTCGGGTTTGCAGAGCTAGTGCCAAGCCCTGTTGGAAGTGTGGGAGGAGAACCCACAGATCACCCAGTCACAGGGTTGGAAAGACTGATGGCTGGAACCATAAATGATCTGGGAGTAGCCAGAGCTACCCAACCATCTGTCAGCATCGGGGAACTTGCTGCCCAGGTATTCAGTTATCTATGGGGCCGATAGTGAGGAGTCATCCCCGGCCCTTGAGATGCTTTGAGCTGTTAAACTGCATCCAGAGAAAGGAATGGAAACCCCACCTTTCGGTGGTTTTCCACACGGAGTAGATGCTCATTCCTTGAGGGTCCTTTAGTTCCAGGCATGTGTTAAACAGAAGCACTGGATCCGATGGCCGCTCAGAACCTTTACAGCAGGGATCCTGCCTCCTCTCTGCCCTTATCCCCCCTTGTCTTTTTGCCCTCATCTCCCTTCTTCCCATCCCCACATTAGAGTGTGATAAGTAAGCAAGTGCTTATCAGGAATTCTGGAGGCTGCTGATCTTCACGTGGCATTTTCTGGCTTCCTGCCACAAAGCAGGATTTAGCCTAATACCCAAACGCTGGAGGAGATGGGCTCTTGGGAGCTGCCCTTTCAACACTGTTTAAGGACTTGGGGAGGGGGGTGGTGTGCCATAGCCAGAGGACAAATTGATGCCCCGTGATTCCTATAGCCATGGAGGTTGTGAACAGCCGTGTGGCAGGGTCTCGGGGTCTCAGCCTGTAATTACTTCTCTCCAATCGCTCTGACCTTGCCACGCCTAAGCTGGGTCACCCGTCATACTGGCTTCTTGAGAGTTTTGTCCCCTAAGCAAGTTCCTGTACTTGAAAGCAAATTGATAGTATTTGCTTGTTAATCCCTCTGCAGTAGCAGGCCATAAAAGCTAAATTTGTGACCTGTGAGGTGTTTGTTTGCTTCTTTCTTAGGAACATTTCTAGAAAAGAGTCCCCTTATTCTTATGAGCCCTCGGTCAAAACACTCAGCACGACCTTAAAGCATTTAATTTCCAAACCATATCGTCCCCCTTCTTGCAAGACCAGTTTCCCTGGCCCTTCTGCCTCATTGCCTGCAATAATGAATCGTTATGATTTTAGGGGAGACTCTTGTGAGGCCCATTAGAGCTGCCACAGGTGAAAAATGAAGCTTCCCTCATCCACCCACTGAAATGAACACACATCCCTTCTGAACTCTGGGTGTATCCCCACCTTAAATTATCGGACCTTTGGAGAAGGAAACATGAACACGTTAAGAGATCCCAGCCACAGTTGCCTGATGACAACCACTTTGTCTTTTGAGTTTATATACCGAGTCATATTTACCAGAGAGCCGATAGGGTGGACAGAAACTATTGATTATCTTTTGGAAAAGGGAAAACCTCTGTGAGAAAGGATGAAGGCACCACACCCATCCCCTGACTTGAAGGAGAAGAGTTGCGTAGGTGCAAAGGGCAGAACACTGGCCCTGCCATCACGTGGACAGTCACCTAGTGAGGCTGGTGGAGAGGAGTGGCCGTGGATCCTTCCCAGCTCCTACCAGACATGTACGTGCAAGGAAGAGATTACCCAAAGGCAGTGACTCGTTTAGAAATTCATAGACCCCACTGGGCCCTTTTTGAGTAGTTGCCTCAGACCGAAGATTTCAGGAGCCCTGGTTAATTCTTACATCTGGAGTTAAGTGAGGTAGGGAGGGCATAGGAGATTCTTAATGCAGCAGCGGCCACAGGGCAGCCGGTCTTAGGCCTCAAAGCAGAGCCGGTTCCTCGTCTGTTACAGACCCACTTGACCTTAGGACCGCAGCAGCGCCGTCCAGCAGCGTGCTACTAGCTGCCCAGGCACATTCCTCAGCACCACAAAAGCTGGAGAATGTTTACAACGGGATTCTGTGTGTGTGTGTGTCTACCTCGAGCGCACACGCCACTGAGTTCTCCTGTCTAGAGACTGTCCTGTTGAAGACCTTTCAGATAGACACCCAAGGCACGTGAACATATGTTCCCAAATGCAGGGCTTCTTATCACTTGATTTCTGTAAATGGTGTCGACCCTTAGCTCAGTGTTTAACTTTTGGGAGGAGTGGGGTCTCTCATCAGGATGATGAGAAAAGCAATTATTATTATGCTGCCCTAGATTCATTTTTAAGATCGCTTTCTAAACTACACTGTCCTTTGTTCTCTCATTTTTCCCCCTTCCGTCAGCCTTCAGCGACAGGTAAAGGCAGATGAAGTTCATCCTTAGCTTATAAAAAACCTAAAAGAGGCTAAAAGAGAAAACTTTATATTGACTAAAACTCTAGTGTATAAATTCTCAGTTTTGTGTCCTTCTCATAGGCCCTGATGACTTTTTTTGAAGCCCCAGATGCTGGTTCCTGGAAATATTGTAATAACCAGAGTTACCATTTCTGAGCCTGGCCTAGGTATTTTATGTACATAGTTTCTCTTTATCTGCCCCATTATTTGAGTGCTGGTGCTGTCTGTGTTCACTTTCCTGCATTGGAGAAGGCGATGGCACCCCACTCTAGTGTTCTTGCCTGGAGAATCCCAGGGACGGGGGAGCCTGGTGGGCTGCCGTCTCTGGGGTCGCACGAGTCGGACACGACTGAAGTGACTTAGCAGCAGCAGCAGCTGTCTATGTTGAAACGGAGATCCAGAGACATTGTTAATGCAGTGATGTCAGGACTCAGACGCAGGTCTTTCTGACTCTAAAATGTTGCCCTTCACCCTTCCATTGCCTCTGACTGAAGTCGATTCTGGAACATCGTATCGATCAGTAGCCAGATCTCACCTTCAGCCCAACCTGAGACAGAGCTAAGCTGCCCCCTGAGAAAATAGTAGCTTTGGAAAGATGTAGACCGATGAAAGGAGATTCCCTTTGGGAACTGGTCTGTTTAATGGTGATTTTATATACGCTAGAAAGAACTCATGTACCTGTGTTTTCAAGAGTTCCCTCTGCCTTGCTTCCTACATCTTACTGCACCTTCTCGTTTTCCTTAAGAATAGCAGTTTTAACGTTGCTCTTAATGAGGTGAATTAAGAATGTTCTCTGATGTTATCACCCCCTCCCGCCCCCCCATCACCTTCAGTTCCCCACTGCTGTGAGAGTGCTGTGGTTTCCGTGGTAACGGGGCTACCAGGGGAGCTTGGCTCTCCCTGGTTTGTCTGGTCAGAGGAAAGTTCGGGGCAATGCTTCCTGCTGTGCTGGGCTCTGCATGGGGCTTTCCAGGGGCTTAAGTGAAAGCGATGAAGTGAGACACGTTAGAGGCTGTGAGGTGAGCACAGCGAAGCTTCACGCAGAGAAGTCCACATGTGCCCTGTGATTTCCTGACCAGTCCTTAGCCCTCACCTCAGGTAAGAGGGTCCCGCCCTCCCCTGTGCGTCCCCAGGCTCTCAGATACATTCCCAGTCTAACCATTTCCTTTCTTCCCTGTGGTTAACTTGCTTCAGGCCATACGAGGGACTTTGTTTCCCCCTGGATTTTGTTATTCTTGGTAACAGACTGTTTCTCCTCCCATTCTCTTTTCTTCCCTCTTTCTCCCCCACCCAGAGAGTTTTCAACGTCCTTTACCCCATGCCTGCTGACCAGCGGAGACATGTCAGCATCAATTCTGCCCGGTGGCTGCCCGAGCCAGGGCTTGGCCTGGCCTACGGCACCAACAAAGGAGACCTGGTGATCTGCCGACCGGAGTGAGTGGCTGGAGGGGGCCGGGGGGAGGGCGTGCAGGGGGCGTCTGGGGGAGGTGTGCAGGGGGGCGTCCCGGCGGAGGACTGGGGTCAGCAGCGTTCACCTGTAGGTCTGGCTGGTGAGGTGCGGTCTTCCAGAGGGGAAATCCGAACCTTGCTAGAGCCTGCCTCGTTCTTGGCCTCACTCCTTAAAGTGTCCTTTCTACCTCGGGAATGGTAGCTCTCCATTCCAGAAATCTTCAAAAGATTGGTGTAGTTACCAAGTGCTCTTAAATCTAAGGCAGTATTGTTTTTTTCTTTGTTTTCCCTTGTTCTCTGGTTTCCTAGTGATAGTCAAGTTTCCCTGCAGGCAGAAGCATAGATATCAACAGTTCTTTTCTAAACCCTTTTTGAAAAATTCAGCAGGTGGTCTTGGGTTTGTGTAAATGCCACAGACCCTAACTTAAGAAATAAAACCAAGAGTATAGCGTTAAAGCCCTAATTTGCCAAGCCACTGATCTCTGACAGCCTGGCTCTATCTGTGTTCTGCCTGTTTTCCTTTCTGCTTGGGCCTCCATCTCATAACACTGAAGGCAGATTGAAAAGCTCAGTTTAAAATGAAAATGATAATTCACTGGTCTTGATTGAAGGAGAGGGTGGGGGGGCAGTGGGGAACCAGAGCATTGCTGCCCTACATCCTTATGACACCTCCTTCCCTCTCCTCTGGTGTTTTGGGGCAGAGAGGTCGGTTCAGGCCTCCTGTCATTCAGAGCCCTGGGAGTCCTCTAGGTGTGTCATCCGCTTCCAGAGCCAGCCAGGTGGGGAGACTCGAACTCTGTGCTTCAGTGCAGACCAGGCTGAGGGCTGCGTGGACCAGTGCAGGGGTCCAGCTGATTAAGTGTCACATCTGCCTCCAGGCCCTCGCATTGGGCGCGGAGCCTCGTCCGAGGGGAGCTGCAGAGTGCAGAGCAGGCGTGGCCTGGCTGGTCTGCTAGGGTCTCTGGTCGTTGGGTGTGTCCACGTTGCCTTTCGATTGGGCCCTTGGTGATTCTTCCCAAAATGTGTGTTTGAGTCACTTCTGGTGGACCAGCAAGGGACAGGTGGCTGAGCCCTGGTCAGCCGAGCTAGGTCAGTGGCCCAGGAGAAAGAACGTCTGCTTCTGACGACAGCTCTTTGATCCCACCTAGAATTTTCAGAGCCCCTTCCACAGGGAGGCGGCCGGCTCAGCCCGACCTAGTCAGGCTGCTCCAGGCGCCAGGGGCTGCTTGGTTTTGCCAGCCACGCTCTCCTGGACTCCAGGACTGTGGAGCCTGCCCTTTCACCAGCTCCTGGTGCCCTTGCAGAACACAGCCTTCGTCTTCACGACTGTGCCGCTGTTAATTCAGGCACTGGATCTGTCCATTTCTGCCCTCCCCCAGCCTGTCCGTAGTCCTGGATCTGTCTGCCCTGGACGATTTTACCCTTCTTGCCGCCGTTCCCCAGAGCTCATGGCGCTGGTGGTCTGATGCCTCCTCCTTTGTTAGTCCTTCACGAGAGGACTCTCCCAGGCGCCTCTCCCGAGACTGGACAAGAGCCCCGGGTTGCGGCCCCCCTCAGCAGCCCCGTGGTTGCGGGCCTTGCGCCCCTCCTCCCGCAGGGCGTCCTTCTCAGCGCTGCAGTCTTGTCTCTGGCTCCGGCTGCTCACCTTGCCCCACCAAGGCTCCCAGCCTCTCTTGCAACAGTGGTCTGCTCTTAGCAGAGGCAGGCTCTCTACTCCCGGTTTGTCCTGGCCCCACCGAGGCTTTTACATCTGAAACCCCAGCCTACACGCTCGGTGTGAGTCACAGACTCCTCAGCCAGACGCAAAGCTGGCTTTGGCCCCTCTCTTCTCCCCATATGTCGTCTTCAGCATCCAGCGTCTCTGCAGGCGGGAGCCATCTTGGGCTGCCTGGGGAGCTCTCTTGTGGTTTGTTGCTCTTTAGTCTCTCAGTCCGACTCTCTGCGACCCCATGGACTGTAGCTCGCCAGGCTCCTCTGTCCACGGGATTCTCTCGTCAAGAATACTGGAGTAGGTCGCCATTTTCTCCTCCAGGAGATCTTCCCAACTCAGGGGTTGAACCCGTGTCTCCTGTATTGTAGGCGGATTTTTCACCACTGAGCCACCAGGGGAGCCTGGGAAGCTCTCTTCCCTACCAGCAAGTCAAGTCTCCTCCGTGGCAGGAGAGCAGTTATGTTTGACACAATGAGCAGCGCCCCATCCCAGACCTAGTTGTGCTGGACTCCGAGCGAGTTAAGCCTGCCTTTTTGGTGGTGTTCTTTGCTCCTGATGTCTTGGGTCATGTGGGTTAACGCCCCATACCTTAGGGCTGATATTTCAGGGTAAATCAAGATGGGCAAGACTTTGTCCCAGGTTGTCCAAAGGCTCTCCAGGTCTCCGTCACCTTCATTTCTGTACTCCAGGCAGGAAGTACCGTGAACAATATTCAGGTAAGGAAGTGAAGACCCACCACGGGTCTCCAGCGGATCAGTGACAGAATGAGGCTTCCTAAGTTTGCCATCCAGAACTCTTTCCTGTAGCTGATTCTTAACGTTTTTTTCAATCAAAAACTGCTATAGAATTCCAACAAAAGCAACATACTCTCTTCCACAGAAAAAATACACCACTTGCAACTCTGTAACTCTCCGAAGACCTCGGGTGAAGAAAGCAGCCCCAGATCACCTGGAGGCGTTTAAGTGGTCAGGTGACTGAGGCAGCAGGAAATGAGCGAGGCTGAGTGAGGCCACGGACGTCTTTCTTTTTTTTTTAATATTTTATTTATTTGGGTCCACCAGCCCTTCGTTGTGGCACACGAGATCTCTAGTTGTGGTATGTGGGATCTAGTCCCTGACCAGGGATCGAACCGCAGCCCCCTGCATTGGGAGCAGGAGTCTTAGCCACTGGACCCCCAGGGAACGCACGTCTTTTGAGCGCACTCTGAGTGCTCTCCGGCCCAGGATGAGGAGAACAAATAGGAAAGTAGAGGCCCAGCGCTGTCAGCGGCTGCCTGGCCCCGCGTGACACAGCTCCCTGGCACCCCTGTTCCCAGGGGCACACCAGCTGGCCGGCCAGCTGGGCCACGATGACCGCCCTCGCTCCACACCAGGTGGTCGTCTGCCTTTGTCTCAGGCTCAGGCAGCTGCACCACGCTCTGTGCTTTCAGTCCTGTTCCTGGTTTCTCCTCCATTGTCTTAGCCTTGACACGCTCTCCAAGCACAAAGACAGAGGTAACAAGCTTCTTGGGCTTCTCTTGATGGGTTTTAAAAACCCACTTGACAGTAGGCGAAAAAAGCCTCAGGAAACGCTCCGTCTCCCCAGGACAGGTGAGGAGACGAGCCACTGTCCTTCAGCCTAGAGCCCTTTCAGTGGCCGATAGCCCGGCTGCCCGCCCCCCTCCCCCCTTTCTAGCAGTGAGGGGCTCCTTTCTCCTTTGCTTCACCCCCCACTTCTCCCAAGCCACTCCTGTGCCTCTAGCTGATCACCAGCCCAGCCGACACCCCCACCAATGACCGCAGTGGGTGTGAAGTGCCAGATTGGTGTGAGGTGCTGCTTGCTCACTTCCGGCTTCAGAGGTCAGCCCTACAGATGGGGGGGTGGGGATGTGCGTCTGGGAAGACCACTGCGTGTCAGAGTCTGCTCAGAAGGCAGAATTCAGAGACTCACGTCAGGAGAAAAGGAGGCCGGGGGGAATCCCCTGGTGTTCCAGTGGTTAGGACTCAGCTCTTCCACTGCCGAGGGCCCGTGTCCAGTCCCTGCTCAGGGAACTGAGATCCCGGCATGGCACGACTGCGCCCCCTCTTCCTCCCTCCAAAAAAAGACCTTCTAGGAGAAAGCTGTGTGGAGCTTTCCAGGCCTCCACTGATAGATGAAAGAAGAATGTCCTCAAAGGGAATTATACCCTAGAAGTTGGGATGTTCGGAGCCAGAGCCCTGTGTGAGAGCGGCGTGAGGGGTCGTTGAGCCAGGCCCAGAAGCACTGCTCACAGAGGCATCCAGGTGCTGAACAGAAGTCTGTTTGACACGCCTGGCCCTGACTGGCCTTCCCACTCTTCTCCATCCCTCTTTGTCTAGCTTCCAGGAAGGACCTAGAGCAGACAGTGGTGACTCACTCATCGTCCCTGAGGACCAAGGAGAGAGGAGAAGGTTGGCGCCGTTCCTCAGCTTAGAGATGGAAATAAGTGACATTGAGCACTGAATGGCATTTCCATGGCCAGAGAGGGTTATCTCCAACTCTGTTCCCTGGTCCGGTGCCTGGCCTTTCGGCCAAACACACGAGCTTGTCATAGTCAAGCTGGTCTGACCCCAGAAGGTAGAACAAATGACGGCTCGCGCTGGGCTTCTTGGTGAGGAGCAGAGGGGCTTGGGAGCAGCACGGCGAGCATCCCTGTGGCCCCTGGTCTGTTTGGCAGCTGACAGCCTGCATAGACGGCCAGTTTGCAGCTCGGGGCTGAGGACGCCGGCTGCCGGACGGGAAGTGTCTGAGGGGCTCTGAGGACGCAGGCTGCCGGACGGAAGTGTCTGAGGGGCTCTGAGGACGCAGGCTGCCGGACAGGAAGTGTCTGAGGGGCTCTGAGGACGCAGGCTGCTGGACGGAAGTGTCTGAGGGGCTCTGAGGACGCAGGCTGCTGGACGGAAGTGTCTGAGGGGCTCTGGGTCAGTGTTCTGCTGGCAGTCGCCACTCAGGGAGTGCCTTCAGGTCGCCTTTTCTCCAAGACAGGAAGGGAGGGGCCTGGTCACCCAGGATGTGGTTTGGTGTGGGCTCGGTGTGAACAGTTTGTTGTCACTCACCAGCCCGGGGTAGCAGGCGGTTCAGATGAATTAGAGAGGAAGGATCTGGCGGGGACCCACATGGTATCGCCACTTGTCAATAAATCTTGACAAGTTTGTAAATCAGGCTCCATGGCAGCTGGCTTCACATAGCACCTCATGCAGCCCGGATCAGCTCCTTAGAGACTGTAGTGGTGGCTTCGTTTTCCGAGGGACCTCTGCTTTTGACTTCTGGCCGTTTGCCTCTTCCCTCCCATCAGGTCCTCTCTCTCACCCTTGCCCCCCACCGCCCTGTAGTTCTCAGACAGCCCTCACAAAAGTCTCTGAGAATTTGGTGACTCAACTCCCTGCAGCCTCAAGGAGAAACAGCCGCTGCCTGAGGCCCAGGAAACGTGGCCCGCCGCCCCCTGTGTGTCTGTGGGAGCGGCCGGCGCTCGGGTTGAGGTGTCCGGGCTCCGGGCGCTGGCCGCAGTCGTGGCCTCCGGGCTGCTGCAAGAGGCACCTGCAGGTGTCATCGTTGTTTTCGTTTTAGTCACTCAGTCATGTCTGACTCTGCCACCCCGTGGACTGTAGCCCACTAGACTCCTCTGTCGTGGGATTCTCCAGGCAAGATTACTGGAGCAGGTTGCCATTTCCTTCTCCAGGGGATCTTCCCAACCCAGGGATCGAACCCATGTCTCCTGCATTAGCAGGCAGGTTCTTTACCACTGAGCCACCAGGGGAGCCCCAGGTATCATTACCTTGAACTTTAATTCTTCACTGATGTTCTTTTAGACGGCATGTCTGAAGATCACAGCAGACCAGCCCTCTTAGTGGAGCTGGGGGCTGGCAGGTGGGAGGGGTGGGGGTGGGGGTGAGATTAGTCCAGAGCAGGAAGAGGACGAGCCCTTTTGTGGCTGCAGCTCTTTCCCACAGGTGACGCCTCATCCCCAGAACCTTAGTGACCCTCTGGTGATGGGTTGGGCCCTGCTCCCTCTCACCTGAGGTGGCGTGGCCTCCTGACATGCAGTTGTCACCATGCAGGCCCCATCAGGTGCCTATTCTAGCTAATCCTCACATTTAGAAAGGAATACCCCTGCATCACCCCCAACAACTCATCTTTTCCTGGCTGATCCTCACGACCCTCTGACTTCCGTTTGCTTGCTCTTTATTGAAGAAGTTGTGTTGTTATCATTTAGGATGGTGACCTAAGCCTCTAGGCTTTCGTTGGAGTTTTTCTTAGTTCAAGTTGCCATAACAGAATACCACAGACAGGGTGACTTAATCACCTGCCGTTCTGGAAGCTGGGAGTCTGAGATCAGGTGCCGCCACGGTTGAGCTCTGGTGAGGACTCCTTTCCTGGCTGGTAGATGACCACCTTCTCTCTTCTCGCTGTGTCCTCACATGATGGAGAAAGAGAGTAAGGTCTTTCTCTCTCCTTTATAAGGCCAGAGTCCTTCCGGATTAAGGTCCCAGTCTTATGACCTCATTTATTAACCTTAATTACCTTTTAAAGACCCTGTCTCTCAGGGGTGGGGTTTCAGCATGTGAATTTGAGGGAGCTCCGTCTGTAGCAGAGCTTCTCCAGGCCACTGTGCGCGCCCTGGCCCTCTGCGGAGCAGAGCTGCCCGTTTTGTCTCTTAGAGTCTCTTCACGGACACAGAGTGCTAATCACAGGGCTCAAAAACACCTCTTTCCCAACTCTTTACCCTCTCGTTTCACCACCACCCCACCCCACCCCGCCCTGAGCCCTGTGACTGGTGTAGGTAGCATCTTTTTCAGTGGGGAATCTTTAAAATTAAAGGCGTCTTGTGTCTTGGCACCCACCGCTGGCAGCCAGGCTTGCTGCCTGAGGAGGCACGTCAATCTAGAAAAATAAGAGGCCCCCGCTTCCCTCCTGGCAGTTGTGCCTGGGTGAGAGTGTGATAAACTGCCCGACACTCCACTGCAGGGAAAGAAGGAGCCAGGGCCAGGCCAGCAGCCAGGAGAACTCGATGGACAGAAACTCCTTTCTCTGCCATCAGCCGCCCAGCCTATCACCGCTGGAGTTCCTCTCCTCACCCCAGCCCCTGGAGAATCTTGTGAGCCCTCCCAGGTCATCTTCAGCTCTTCTCATTGCTTTTCCAGCCTCTACCTGGCAAAGGAGGCTCTCGGGCCAGAATAGAACGAGATGTGGGCCTCTCTGGCTCAGTGGGAGCTTTTTCCTGTTAGCCTTCTGAGCTCCAGGCAAAATAAGAACATCAGCTTGCCCTCATTTGCCTTTCTCCTGGCCCCATGGCTGTAGGGAAGACCTAGTGGTGAGAGCCTCCACTCATGTCCTGAGCACTGAGCGCGCCCTTCAGACAGGGCAGTCTGGTGAGGACTCCTTTCCTGGCTGGTAGACGACCACCTTCTCTTTTCTCGCTGTCTCCTCACATGCCCTTCAGAGAGGGCAGGCTGTGGCACTTGGCGTCTCCAAGGCCATCTTAGCCCCCGCCTCGTACGGCTGAAGAGTATGCAGAACTCACGGCCTGTGACTGGTGTGTCTATGTTTTTGCTTCTCTCAGCCCCCAAGAGGAGCCAGTTAGGCTCTGGGCGATGGAAGAGGCTAAAGGCGCCACTCCAGGCGTCGGGGCTGTTGGAGATAACATCGGGCTGTTCTGCACTGAGCATCCTCATGGACCGTCTCTTCCACTGGGACAGCCTCAGCCCAGTCCCAGGAGAGAGGAAGGAAGGAAAGGGAGCAAGGGGTTCTGGCCATTCTCTAACGCCTTCCACTCTGTCTCCTCCCAAATGATTTCCAGGGCCTCAAACTCTGGTGTTGAGTACTACTGGGACCAGCTGAACGAGACGGTCTTCACTGTTCACTCCAGCAGCCGAAGCAGCGAGAGGCCTGGGTGAGTTTGTGAAGGAGGCGGCCCGCCGTCCCTCCCGCTCCAGTGGGGTCCAGAGCGGTGCCCTCGGACCTGGCCTGGGGGCTCCATGGGTATCCCTTCTCAACAAGATCACCCCTTTTGCTCGGCTTCACACTTTGAGCTTTTGTACAAGGTTTCGTTCAAGAAAAGTGTTTCATGGCTAAGAAACAGAATAGAACCTCTGCCCTCTGAGTCTTGACTGAAGACCAGCTAGGACCCCATCCAGCCCCCCAGTCCTGGCTGTGGTGTCCAGGGGGAGCCTCAGTGAAGAGAGAGCTCTGGAGAGGGATGTCCTCCCTAGGAGATTGCTCACGGGCAGCCTCCCTCGTGACCCAGGCCTCGGGGACCAAGCTGCCCAGAGCTGCAGCCCAGGGACAAACCCTCCCCAGGGGCCACTTAGTAGGAACCTGGTGCTGGTCCTCCCATCATTTAATTCATTAATGGAGACAGAATCATCCTGAGAAAACAAAGCGCTGGGTCAGCGATAAAGCCAGAGCAGTCACTGCTCCCTCGAGGAAGTGCCGGGCACAGTCTCCAGAAACAGCTCCAGACAGGAGGGGTTGGTGCCCGTCCTGAACAACATCATGGGCTCCCTCCGCTGCCACCCCTTGCTGTGCTGAGGGTCCATGCCCAGGAAATGCCCAAGGAAGGGGAGGTTAGCTTCGGGCCTGGGCCTCACGCATCGGCAGCTGGTGCGCCCTGCTTCTTAGGGTCTGTTTTCAGAAGGCTGTAAAGGAAGATCCTTTATAGCCTCAGTAGGAGTCCTGTTGAGTCCTATGTAGTGGAAGTTCCAAGAATTTAAACTGGAATCTTGTCAGCATGTAGTTAGAAGGAAGGAAAAGCTAAAGAGAGAGAGGGCCACTTCTGGCTGCTCACCCTTGGACCCATGGCTTCTAGCCACTCAGCTGGTGGCTCTCTGAATGTTGAGTAAGTGTCTTTTAAGATCAGCCATCTCTGTACCCCCAGAAAGGCCCTCACGGTTTGAGTGACTGGACCAGCTGTCTTTGCAAAAGATGGATGGTTCTCCCACCTCCTTTTCACTATCCCAGGACATGGACTGAACTGAAGGAGAAGGACATGTACAAGTTAACTGGCAGCAGGAGGCCACTGTGGGAGTGGGCCTCAGCCTGCAGGCCCTGGTCCGGGCTGTGCCGAGCTCGGGCGCAGAGCAGGCAGGGCTCTGTGGGGCCGCTGTCCCCAGCCCTGCCTGACTTCCATCCGCCTTTCTGTCGCTAGAACCAGCAGAGCCACGTGGAGGACAGACAGAGACATGGGCCTGATGAATGCCATCGGCCTGCAGCCCCGGAACCCCACCACATCGGTAACGTCTCAGGGCACCCAAACTCTAGCCCTGCAGCTGCAAAATGCGGAGACCCAGACGGAGCGGGAGATACAGGAGCCGGGGGTGGCGGCTTCAGGTCCTGGTGAAGGTAGGAGCCGTGTAATACTAGAGGGGGAATGAGCCAGGGAGGAGGGAGGCTGGTGGTGAGGACCATTCTCGCCACTCCCTGAGGCTCCTGCCCCATGCGGACCGATGGGGCTGGGAGCGCACCACAGCCACCAGGGCAGGCACCCTTCCCGTGGCACCTCCTTGGGCAGAAGTATCACTTCCCTGATCTGGGCCACCAATTGCAGCCTCCCGGCCACTCTTAGAGCTTGGGCCAGCCCCCACCAGGGACCCTAATCTCCTTATCCTCTAAAACTTGGAGGGCTCAGAGAGTCACCTGGTCAGAAAAGGCAAGAGGGACACCCTGCTGCAAGCTCACATGCCAGACAGCTGCCAGGGCAACCCCCCACCCTCCCCGCCCAGGGTAGGTGTCTCCCCTCTCCAGGCCAGCCAAGTCGGGAGGCCCTTACACACACGCATCCTTCACAGCCATTGGGGCTGCAACCTGGCTCACCATCAGCCCCTTCCTCTCACCTAAGGCAGGCGTGGCTGGGCCGTGACTCTGTGCTGGCCTCACACTGCTAAGAACCAATTAGCACCTCCCTGCGTAGCGCTCAGCGCTCGGGCCCCCTTCGGAGTGTGTTGGCAGCTCTATTAAATAGGCTGTTCTCACCTGGTCACTCTCTTTGCCCCCTGCCCCAGCCCCTGGCTGCTCCCAGCTCCAGATGCGGCAGCCTCCAGACAGCCCCGTCTTCTCTAGGTCTGTGGTAAGCCACCTGCTCAGGAGAGACCAGGAGAAGACAGGTGTACTTCAGGCAGAGGAGCAGATCTGCCTGTGTGCCCTCAGGGCATAGCCTGTATGCTGCAGCCCTGCCCTGGGCACTGTCCCGTGGCTGCCGCGAGCTGCCACGTCTTACAGCCACACCCCCTTTCGGTCTGTGCCCCGGCCGCTTCCTCCATCTGCTGGGTAGAAACCCCCGGTGTGGGCAGAGCGGCCCGAGCCTCTCCGAGGAGGAGAGCGCGTGAGTGCCTCCCGCCAGCCCCGGGCAGAGTCCTGGTCTGGGTGGCCCCTGTGCCACGATCGCGTGGCCCCTTCCTGTCCTCCCGGCATCAGCTGCTGCAGGTGCCGAGACAGACAGGCCTTGGTGCTTCCCTGAGGAGCTGCAGTCTAGAGCAGAGGCAGGCACCCAGCGGGTAGTGACTTCTCGTGGTTAGAACCTCTGTGCTGCAGAGGAGGGGGAGCCACAACCTGGCTGTGGGGCTCGGGGAGGACTCCTGGAGGAGGCGACCTTCCAGGATGAGGAGAAAACGCCAGGCAAAGTGGGGTGCAGAGAACAGGCACTGCTCACGGAGGGGCGGCAGCTGCAAGGCGCCAAGCTCAAAACCACCAGAGTCTGCACCAAGGACCGCTGCGGGCTCTTGTCTGTGGCTGGTCAGCGCGCTGAGAACTGAGGCTGCACGCGTGGCGAGGGCGGCTTACAGGGAGCTGGTTCGGGAGGGAGGCCTTCGCCCCGAAGGTCAAGAGCAGCAGAGAAGAGGGGCATCCTCCTGTGTTTGCACCTGCCAAGGACGCCTTGATTATTTCCTCAATCCCATCAGCTTTTCTCTGACCTCTAGTCAATTATGATTGTGAGTGCCTTTCTTCATGTTTGAGGGTGGGGAGGATGGGCTGGCAGGAGGCAAGAGAGTCTCTTTTCCAGTTTCAGAAGCCAGAACTTCATTCTCTCCCAGTCTCCTCCCCGGAAAGCAGAGTGGTTGGTGGAGGGCAAGCCCTTCAGAGGGGCAGTCGGGTGGGGAGCTGTGGCCGAGTAGCTCAGATAGCTCACTGCATCTCTGTGGCCTAGCGACCTTTGCCTGGAGCTCTGGACCTCTGGACCTCTGGCTCTGAAAGGGACAATGTCATAGTCCCTTGCAGAAACCCATGCCTAGAAAAAAGGGGAGCAGATGCATGGGGCTTTGACCAACGAGCCAGCCTCTTCTCTGCTGGGGCCAGGAGCCTTGTCCTGGGGTGCTTCATCCCTGACTGCCATCCGCTGCTGCCTCTCTGGTAGGGGAAGCAGGAGTCAGGAGTCTCCTCGGGCTCAGACTTCCTCCCTGGTCTGCTTTTTCCATCTAACAGGCAAGCACAGCAGCTTTCTCTCTCTCTCTCACACTCACACACACACACATCTCCCCTCCCCTCCTCTCCCCCCCACCCCCACCCCCAGTCAGCAAACTAGTGGCCACGTCTGCAGAAGCACGTGGAAGAAACCGCTCATCAAGCTGGTTAACGCTTCTTCTGGGCCCCGTGGGGATATCCCGTGCACGCCTCCACATGCCAGGGGCCCAGGCACCTTAGGGTGGGCAGCTGACTCCACTTGCAGCAGTTGCCATTCTGTGGCCCCTCGCTGAGCCCTTTCCCATTGGCTAGCACTGAAGGGTTCTTAGCTACTCCTCATCTTCATGTTGGGTAGGAATTTTATTAAAATCCATGCAGTTCTGTCTAGGACTTCCCGGAGGAGCCCTCCATGGGGGGAGTTGGCAGGTGTTGACTTTTTTTGCTGGTCCAGCTTTAAAGCTTCCCTGCCCTGTCACTCCAAAAGCTAGGGGAGGCATCCCTGGGCTCTGTGCTTGCTCCTAGCACTGCCACTGTGCCTGCCTGGCATGCAGTGGGCCCTCCGCAAGTGTGGAACAAATGAAATGAGCCGGGGCGGGGCCCTGTCCCCCAGCTTGGCTGTGCCGCACTGTTCGGGGAGCCCATGGCTCTGCCTCTGACCACTGGGAAAGGTTGTCTGAACCTTTCTGTTGTCTGGGGAAGACAATAGTATGGCTGTAGGAACCTGGTCCGTGGATCAGGGAAAGCAACCGTGAGGGTGAGGGACAGGGTGCCCCAGAGGTCAGGACGGGCAGCTCCTGCCCTGACACAGCCTGGCCCCCCTCTTCCGGGCGGGGAAGCCCCAGAACCGGCCACCACGGGGAGTTCCTGACGCCACCCTGGCCTCTGCATCCAGAATATACCTTGCCAAGGAAACGATCTTCTGTCAACACAAAATCAGTCTCCCATTTTTCAAAGACAAAAAGAAATGCTTCTGCTGCAGGGAAGGTGACAGCAAACCTAAGTCCTGTGGCCGCCCGGCTTCCGGAGCTAGCCTGGATCCCTGACCGCAGCTGCCACCCCGCAGGCCCCAGGGTGTTCTCCTCTGGAGGAACGTGCTGGCGGCCCACTGTGGCTGTCAGCCTTGGCTCAGAGCTCCCAAGCGGGAGGCCCAGCTCACAGCTCTGGCTGAAGCTCCCCGCACCCAGCCCTGAGGAAACCGTTAGTGTGTATGTTTTAAACACTTCTCTCCAATCTTAATTATTGAGTACTTTTAGTACTAGTGTTGAATTAGGCACCAGGAATCCAGAGGGAATCAGATTCAGAGATGAAGCCACACCTCTTCTCTCACACCTGAAGTCCAGAAAGGAGACAGACGTGTAAGTGCGCCCGCAGAGCAGGGGCAACACGTGGCCAGTTTTGGAGGTTCTCTGAAGGCTGGAATGCCTGTAGGTTGTCTGGGAGCCCTGGAGTCACCCACACAGTCATTTAACAGGTAGACTTCAAGTGCGAGCCCAAAGGGGATCAGAACGCAGTCTGAGGCCATCAGGGACCCGGAGCTGAGAAGGGAGAGACTCTGTTGTGGAGAGGTGCGGGCCCTGCGGGGCTCAGAGCAGAGGCAGCCATGCTCAGCAGGACCCGGGGCAGGGGCGGGGGTTGCCCTTGAGAACAAGTGGCCTTGGGCCACTGGGCAGCAGGCCGGTGTGTAACGGGGAGGACCTCCACGGTGTGTGTGGGCAGGGGTCTGCACACCCATGACGGTGCTGAGTCTGGGGGTGGGGGAAGAGGGGTGGTCAGGGAAAGAGCTGGGACCCCACCGGAAGGCCCGTGAGCATGACTGTGAGCGTCCTCACCACTTTGAGGACTCGGGATTGCTGTGTTTTGAAGAGTATGGACTCGGCCAGAACCCAGTGGCTCCAAGCAGAATTAGGACAGCAGTAGTAGCTGCCTGGAGGCTGGGTGGAAGGGGAGAGAAGCCCACAGACCCGTTCGGACAAACAGTCGCAGCTGCAGTGACAGGCGGCTGGGACCGCAGGTACCGGTGCAGCGGGAACAGACAGAAGGGCCCAGAGTCAGGTGCCCACAGCTGTGCTGGGGCCTAACTGTGACAGCTCCCTAAGGGTCCCAAGCAGCCCTGCCCGGCCCCCAGAGTGAGGTACGGGAAAAGAGCAGAGTGTTCAGTGGGCACGGCGCCCAGCCAGGGAGCCCCAATGCCAGCAGGCCGTGGGCCAGCCCGCTGCACACCCCTGACCAGGCTGGGGAGCCTCAGTACATGGAGCGCTTGGAAAACCGTAGGGGTGGCAGTGAGGGCAGGGGTCCCCCGGGCCCTCCCCCTGCAGCCCTTTCGGCTCACAGAGTAGACGCTTTGCTGGCAGTGAGGCCCTGGGTGCCCTTTCCTCCCACTCCTTACCTGCCGCTGGACGGCTTTTCCCATGAGCTACCTAAGGCGGAAGCGCCTAAAGGCAGCTGTCTTGAGGGGTTGGAGGTGGGAGGGTAGAATTTACCAGAAAATCTGGAGAAAAGCAAAAGCTTCGGCGGAGCCCCTGCTTGGCGCTGGGGAGTGCTGTCTCCCCGAGGATGGAGCACCAGCACACGCCTCCACGCACAACCGAGGACGGAGGGGCCTACTGGGACGTCGGCACAGCTGGGTTGCCAGACGGTGCCTGGACGCCCAGCTCTGACCAGGCAAGCAGGGACAAGGCGCTGGACGGTGCGGCAGCAGAGAAAGTCTTGCGGAGATAGCAACTGACAACAGATAGCGCCAAAAGTTCAAAACTCACCATCAGAGCCGCCCAAACTGCAGAGTCCCCAGGTGGCCATCAGATCGCCAAAGGACACAAGCCTGTCCATAGTTTGGTGGAGCGGCCCTGGCAGCCTGAGAGCCTTGATCATAGCTGCCCACGGGCTTAGACCACTTAACTGCCCAGTGAGGGCTGAGCACAAGCGAGCAGCCCAAGCTAGAGAAAGGCCCTCGGGTAGGGCTCTTCCTGCAGAGCCCGGGTTCCTGACGACAGCCAGCACGGGGCACCCGCTGTGGGCCAGGTGCTTATCGGGCATCATCTCATTCCCTCCGCCTGGCACTGTGCAGGCTGGGTGTTTCCATCCCTCTTTTGCAAGTCAGAAAACTGAGGAATGTGGGTGGCGAGGGGTTTATCCACGGTCACACAGCTAAGTGAATGGCAGGACCGAGATCTTAGCCAGTGTCCTCTGCCCCCTACAAGGAGATGCTCAGGCCCTTGGGGAAAGAGCAGGACCTTCTGTGTCCCTCAAGGTGCAGACTGAAACGTCAGGCCGAGGCAGTGGCTGCCTCCAGGGAAACATGAGGGTATCAGATATCCAGCCCCGCAAGAAGAGTACGAGGGGAATAACGTGGGACAATAAGAGGAGACAGAATGTCTTTGAAGGAACCCTTGAAAATCATCTTCCTCGTGTGCTTTTAGAAAGTGACATAAACAGAACGATGAAGAGAGAGAACTCAGCTCTGAAAAGGTCCGGAGCAGAGCGTTTGTCTCCTAGCCACACCCTGTGCAGTGCCCTCGCTTTCTGAACACCGGGCGTGGACCCTTTCCCAGGCCCAGGTCTACTAGGCTGTGTGCAACAGGGAGGGGCAGACACCACCAGTTCTCTGGGCCGCCTCCACGGGATGCAAGACCAGCCTACCTCTGGTGTCCAAGGGGTTAAAGGCAGACTCCCAGCTTCAGGTCCAGGCCCACTCTTAACCTGCTGAGCAGTCTCAGCCCCCTAGGCTGAAGTGTAAATTAGGATTGTTTGGGGCGTCTTATCTGGCTTCCAAGTCCCTGGCTTGATTTTTTTTTTTCCCTTTTGACTGCACTGTGCAGCATGTGGGATCTTCGTTCCCAGACCGGGGATGGAACCCGTACCCCTGCTGCATTGGAAGCAGAGAGCCTTAATCATTGAAATCCACTTGGTTGATTCCTGAACCCAGGGGCTGGCCACTGCCCTGTTTCTGCCTGTAGCTAGAATCCGCCCGCTCCTCCTAGCACTGGCCTGCCTGACTCAGAGGCCCAGGCCAGCAGCTGATTCCCTCCCTTCTGCCTTTTACCTTCCAGGGGAGGGCTCGGACTACGGGGCCAGCGGGGAAGACGCGCTCAGCAGGATCCAGCGGCTGATGGCTGAAGGGGGCATGACGGCCGTGGTACAGCGGGAGCAGAGCACCACCATGGCCTCCATGGGCGGCTTCGGAAACAATATCATTGTCAGCCACCGCATTCACCGCAGCTCCCAGACGGGCACGGAGCCGGGGGCCGCGCACGCCCCCTCGCCGCAGCCCTCCACCTCTCGGGAACTGCTCCCGGAAGCCGGGCAGCTGGTAGAGCGAGGCTTGAGCCCCCGGACAGCCTCCTGGGAGCAGCCCGCTACCCCTGGGCGGGAGCCCGCCCTGCCCTCCTCCTCCCCCGCCCCTCCTCCCGCTCCCCTCCCCAGCACCGAGGGACCAACCCCGCCGCGCTGCGACCTGACCAACAGCAACCACCTTCCTGACGGCGGGGGCAGCGGCAGGGGGGAGGCGGCGGGCCCCAGCGGGGAGCCACGGGACAGGTAGAGACAGGCGTGCCCTGGTGCCTCCCCGGGAACCGCTGAGCAGAAACCGGACCTCACAGCTGACTGGGAACTGAGCGCGCAGAAGAGCCGCGGGCTGCGTCAGGGAACAGGAGCGCGAGGGTGGGGGTCAGGAGGGCGTCCATCCGGGGCAGCAGGGAGTGAGGCGGTGCAAGGGGCCAGGCTTGCCTCCGGGGACTAGACCCTTCCAGGATCTGGGGCCCAGGGGAGTCACAGACTGCCGTGCTCACTGCGAGTGGAGGAGGAGGTGGGTATCCCTGCCACGTACCCCCCGCCCCTTCTAGAACCAAGGCTCAAGGGACTCAGCCCTGGGCAGAGACCCCCCAGGAGGGTGAACAGTCTTCCAGATTTTGGCCCGACCATCCTGGCCAGTGGCCAGTGGAGCAGCTTCTCCCTGTTCACCTTGCAGGCAGAGCCACTAGGAGCCCTCAAGCAGGAGGAGCAGCCCGGCCCCCAGAAACCACCTCCGTCTCTGAGCCTTCCAGAGCTTCAGCCTCTTGATCATCTTCCCCCACAGAGACCACAGTCAGGAGTCAGGCCTGGCTCCCAGATCCTGAGCACAGGGACTTCCACACTCACCGGTGGGGGACATCCATGGAGTGGAGGGGGCAGCCTGCTTGCCCAAGACAGGATGGAGTCAAGGGACAGTGGGCAGGTCCTCACTCAGGAGTCGGGGGTGTAGGCTGGCCAGCCCCCAGGGCTTGTCCACCAAGCTCCTCCTTCCCCACCACCCCAAGGCCCTCAGAGCAGCACCTGTGGGTGTCAGTGTTAGCTGAGCCTAGGCCAAAGCCAGCCCAAGGCTGGGGGAGGGGTGAGACTCCGGGTCAGAATGTGAGGTCTTGGTCTGTGATTTAAGGTGTTGCATGTGGAATCTTGAACTGTACGTGTAGTTTCTAGTGGAGAAATCAAGGCTCTGATTATTTTGTTTTTAGTATGAAAAATGTGATTACTTTTCTGTTTGTAACTCATCATAGAAACATTGTGGTGGGAGGAGAGGGGATGGTCTGACTGCTAATGAGGGAAACACCAAAGATCTACATCATTAAAATGATGACATGCCCCTCACCGGTCTCCTCTCTGTTTGTTTCCACGGCGGCTGGAGGGAGGGGGTAGCGGTGGGCGTGGGGGCTGTGGAGCTGAGCCGCCCCGGTTCTGAGCACTGCCTCCGGTGCTGCTGTCCTCGGCAGGGAGCCCCGTGATGCCTCAGCAGAAGCCACTCAGGTAAGGGCTGCCACCTCTGCTTCATGCTGCGTCTGTGTCCCGCCACTGCCTGCTTCCAGGGGCCTGCTGAGGTTTGGGGCACCCTTGACGGTAACAGGTGGGTAAGAATGGTGGGAGGTCACTCATCTTGGTTGCTTCCTACTTGGGATGATGGGTCTGGAGAGAAGAAATCACTGACCAAAAAGCTGGCTCCCCTGCAGTCCTGAAAAGCACGTGTCATGGGTGTCTGGGGTGGCCAGCAGGGAGCTGGGCCTCACCTACAGGTACCCCCCCCCCCAAACCAAGATGCCATGTGCTGGGGGCTTGGGTTTCCCTTTGCTTTGTGTCAGGGCAGTGGCCCAGGGGTCTGCTGTGGCCATGGGTCTTGGCCATTGAGTTTTAAACCAGTTAGCGGAAGGGTTCTTGTCCCCTGTCTCACAGTGGGGACGTGGAGATCAGAGCCACCCCCAGGGCTTTTTGCAGCAACAAGTACTTCTCAAGGAACTTTTGTGTGTTCAACTTTCTCCCAGACACTGTGGGGCATACAGAAGTCTGCTCTGCCCCAGCAGAGAGAGAACCACAAGATTAAAGCAAATAATATGAAACCATGTGAAGAATTATATGGTGAGGAGCACTCGAATTTTATTTAAAGTATTATTACTATAGCATGCTCTGGACCGAGAGGTGAGGTGAGATTTGAGCTACACGTTAAAGGATGGAAGGAGAAGGGCGCCCCCTGCAGTGCCTGCCCTCCACCCAGTCCTCCCCTCAGAGGGAGGAAGAATTTCATGGTCTGAGTGGGGGCTCTGAATTTGTTGATTGTAGAACGTGTGCTGAGGATTCAGTGTTTATCATCTCAGACCTTACCTTAAACTCTCTGTGGTGGATACACCCAGACCACACAGCTCACTGGTGGAGCCAGGGTCTGAACCCAGATGGGACCCTGATGTGCTCTGTTACTTTGGGGAAAAGGGGGTATGAAGAGGCCTTGTGGATGAAGTGACCTAAATTCAGTCCTACCTAGGCTTGCCTCTGTCCTTACTGGCCAAGCATGAACCCAGCCCCTACCTGTTGGAGGCCCCTGTCAACAGCTCCCATCCCCACACCATCCCCTTTCCTTAGAAAGCCCTTGTGTGCATAGGTAGAGCCTCCATGGGCCCCCTTGCTTATCATGATAAGGCTGCAGGGTCAGTGGGGCGGAGCTCAGCAATCACAACTGGAGATGAGGCAACAGGTTCCCAGCAGTTCTGTGGACCCAAGATGGGTTTCCCTCATGGCTCAGTTGGTGAAGAATCCACCTGCAATGCAGGAGACCTGGGTTCAATCCCTGGGTTGGGAAGATCCCCTGAAGGAGGGAAAGGCTACCCACTCCAGTATTCTGGCCTGGAGAATTCCATGGACTGAATAGTCCATGGGGTCACCAAGACTCGGACGTGACTGAGCGACTTTCAATATGCCTGTGGACCCAGCTGGATCAAAGATAGAGAGTAAAGACTAAACCAAGTCCCCTGGTTCCTGGCTCTGCTCTCCACAGTTCACGTGGGATCTGGAATTGGGGGATGCCCCAAGGCCCTACCTACCCCACCATAGGCATTTTGGAAAAACGTGAGCAGCTTTGCCCAACAGCTTCTGGAGGAATTCAAGGGAGTTGTTGGAGGAGACTTTTCTAGTTTCTGCGGCCTCCAGTGGCCTTGTTTCCTCATCTGACAGTTCATCCCAACCTGCATGTGTGTACAAACACACGCTTTCACCCTCAAAGAAGGACCACCCTCTCCAGGGCCCTAGGAGGGACATGGAAAAGGGAAACCAGTGCAGACAGCCATCTAATTGTCACATGAACCAACCAAGGCTGTTTCCTCTTCTGTGAGGTGGGGGCAAGAACATCAGGGCCTTTCCCACCCTTTGGTTATAGGAATCATGGGATACCAGATCGTTCAGGTAAAAGACGATGGCTTGCTTCTCACTTTCGCCCAGGCCGCCAGCTGCAGCCCTCGGGTTCACACAGAGGGCTCCACACAAAGAGCACCACGGGGCCGGCTCCTGCCTGAGTTTCCGCCCCTTTTCTGGCAGCTCCTGCTGCCTCCTCCGCTGCGGTACGCCCTCCACCTCCCCGCGCCCAGCACACAGCCCCCCGCCCAACCCGTGGAGGAGGGGCGGGACTTGAATTGTTTTTTCAAGCAAAGAAACCATCCGTCTTAAGGTTTAATCGGATGTTCGCGCTCAGAGAGTTTGGGGTGACAAGCCCCGGGGCCCGGGCGTTGTGGTGGGGCGGGGGGGGGGGGGCGGGGGGGGAGGAGGGGCGAGTCGGACCTTGGCCGGCCGCAGGAAGGGCGGTCTCGGGGGAGGCAGGAACGCTGGTCCCCGCAGGCGGAGCGGAGCCGCCGAGGTCAGCGCAGAGGTGGCGCTCTCCGAGGTGCTGAAGCCTCCCAGCGCTCATCCCTCGAGCGCCCCAACCGGCCCTCCCGCTCCGGGGTAGGCAAGGCCCCGAGCCCCAGGGCTTCGGCCCGCGCGGTTCCCGGACACCTCAAGAGACCAGCAGTTCTCTCCCTCGAGGGTCTCGTTCCGGGTTCCACCCCAGGTGACCTTGGGCACTCGGATTTCCCTCACAGGCATCGGAGAGCTTGCCCTCCAGGCCGGATGGGCGCCGCGTCCCGTCCCCGGGGCTGGAGAAAGGCCGCGCACCCGCTCCCCGGCTTGGAGCGCGGGAGCAGGGAGCCGGGCGGCAAGAATGGGGGTCGGGCGGGGTTGCGTGAGATAAGCCAGCTCCTCTCTCCCTAGGGACTGTCGCCTAGCTTCTCTCTCCAGCGCCTTTCCAGGCCCCGACGGCGCCCCCTCTTCCCTGGCAGCCTGGCGGCCGATACTCCGTCTCGAGGCTCGAAACAGTCGGCCCTCGGCTCTTTGCCCCGACGGAACCCACCCACCCACCCATAACCTCCTGTTAGGGTCAAACACTCGCGCCCCAGTGGTCCACTGCGAGCCGGGCGGTGTGAGGAGAGAGACCCGGGCGGGGCACGAGACCCCCTCCCCGTCCCCAGTGCTTGGTCAGAGCGGGGGCGGGAGCGCAGCCAGACGGGGCTGCCAGCTCCCTTCCCAGCCCGCGAGGGGGCGCCGCGTCCCCATGACAACGCGGACACCCCACCCCACCCCACCCCACCCCCAGGCTCCCGGGAGGGCAGCGCCCCCGGCTAAGCCGCGCTGGGGACCGCAGGCGGTGCCCCACTCCCCACAGTGCCCGAGTGGAGAGCCTCCGGCCGGCTCCAGGGAGGGGCGCGCGTAGTAGGGGTCCCGGACGCCCGGGGTGGTGCCCCCCGCGCGTCCCCGTTGGGTGGCCGGCCCGGGGCGGGCGGCGCGGCCCCGCCAGGATTGGCTGCTTCCCCGTGACATCACGCGGCTCAGGGA
The DNA here is from genome assembly GCF_055505025.1 of Bos grunniens. Lineage (NCBI taxonomy): Eukaryota > Metazoa > Chordata > Mammalia > Artiodactyla > Bovidae > Bos > Bos grunniens. The sequence goes on along the minus strand of NC_141179.1, from coordinate 76,957,586 downwards.
AAAGTGCGAGCGTGAGCGCGAGTCTCAGCCACAGCGCCGGGAGCTGCGGGCGGAGCAGGGGCCGCCCCTCTGCACCCCGTCCCCGCCCCCGGCCCGCGGCCCGGCCGCGCGCCCCGCCCGCCGGCCCGCGGGGCCACCCCCCAGTCCCGCCGTCTGTCAGGTGCGAGGGGAACGGGGCGGAGGTGTCTGGTAAGTGACTCCGCGGCTGCGCGGGGGCGGGGGACTCGGTGGGCAGAGAAGGACGCGTGGCTCGCGGACCCTCGGAGGCTCCCCGAGGCGGGCCCGACTAGGACAGGGCCCCAGGCTGCTTTGGGGGCGAGCCTGGTGCTGGGAGCTGCAGAAGGCCTGGGGGTGAGGGGCCCGCTGGAAGAAAGGCCCGGAGTGTGGCTCGGAGGCTTCTCCAGGTGCGCCTCCGGGAAGGAATGGACAGGCAGTAGGTCGGGCGGCGGCGGTGGTGGTGATGGTGTGTGTGCCCGCCCGCAGCCCCTCAGGAGCCCGGGGCAGCCGTCGGGGGCGGGACCCCGCACTTCATCCTGCACTGGCAGCTCTTCCGGGCGCCGGGCGCTGAAGCCCCAAAGAGGCTTTTTCCCGCCCGTCTCCTCGCCACCCCGGCGCCGCCAGCCCACTCCAGTCCACCGAATCCTCCATCAGCGACCTTGAACTCTGACGGAAAACACCCCTGCCCTCTCCTGGCGCCCTCCCCCCTCCAAGACTCCCCTCCTTTGTCGCCCAGGCTCAGAGACTGGGAGGTCCAGCACCAAGCCCCGAGCCCCATGGCGGAAGTGTCACGCGCAGTGTCGGTGCCAAATCCCCTGCGCCCCTTCTTCCTCCCCGCAACTCCTGAGTCTCCTCTCCTGCCCCAGGGACACAGCAGAGACCACAGCCTTCCTGGAGCCCTAGCTTGAACGCCTAGGAATCGAGGACTCACCCCACCCCCACCCCCGCCCTTCACCACCACCGCCCCCTGGCCCTGGCGTACAGGGAATGCGAGCCCACCGCGCCTGGGAAAGGGGGGCTCCAGGACCCAGGAAAGCAAGGTGCCCACGCCCAGAGGCTGCAGGAACTGCGTTCCAGGGAGTTGGGGGAGGGTGGGGCACGGGGGAGCCAGGGCCCCTTCGACCACCAGGGAGTCGGGGAGACGTGGTCTCCAGTTGGGTCCAGTAATAATTCCCAACGAGGCCCACCCCAGTCCAGGGCTCGAGAGGCCGGATGCCCTCTCCAGCCGCTGGAGCCGGGCGGTGCCTCTTCGGCGGGTTAGGAGTGTGAGATGGGAAAGAGTCTTACACACGCCTTACACAAGTCCCGGCCGGGCCTCCCAGTTATGGAGGTGCTTCTCGCAGCCTTCTGCCCCGCGGACTGGGCGCCCTTTGGCGGTATCTGCGCAGTGGGCACAATGAGCAGAACCTAGTGTCCCGCAAGTCAGGTTGAGAGACTCTAACAGCAACCCCTCGACAAAAGTCCGTCCCAGTCCGGGACTTGGCACCTCAACGCCGGGGACGCAGACACCGCGGGGCCCTGGGCTAAGACGACGCCCGCACGTCTGGGGTCTCCCAGGCAACTCAGATTGTAGTCCGGTCTTGCGGTGCAGCCGGGAACGCTTCCGCATACACAGGCGGGGAGCGATCTAGACCCGGGTTCTTGGCCGACCTTCTTCTTTCTCAGACAGCCGACGTATGGGCTGAGCCTCCGGGCAGGGGCGGGACCCACAGGACCCACGGTGGGTCCGGCATTTGCTCCTGTACACAGGCTCACAGATGCAGGCACACCCGAACCGTGTGCATCCCCAGGCCGCAGCACTCCAGGCACACACAGACATGCACATGCACGTGTCCACACCGCGCGAGCATGCTCACGAGCACAGGGACGCACTGGTATCCAGGCGTGGCTCAGCGCGCACACACAGTACATGCAGACAGCTACTAGCTTCTACTCGCGCTCCCCAGTGATCACACACAAACAGAACTCGCACTCGCCTTCCCGCCCACCCATGCCTCACAGTGTGCCGGATGGAACCGGGTGCCCTTAACTTCCCACTGTGGAACCCCTGGAGGAGCCCAAGGCAGCTCCGGGGCGGGGCCTGGCGAGGGGCCCCTAGTCCCTCCCCTGTGAGGCCCTGCCTGGGACTTCCCCTGCATTCCCAGTCGCTCTTGGAGTTTGGGGGCGGTGGGCGAATAGCGGCCACCCGCTCTAGGTCCGGAGCTGCACCCAGGGACCGACATTGCCATCTAGCGGTGCACACATCCCCGGGCGGTGGCTGCTCCCCAGGTTCCCGCGGGGCCTGAATCCCAGAGAGGCACCCCAGCAGAGGCTGCCGTTGGAATGTCTGCGGGTGACCCCCTGAAAGATATTTGGGGCGGGAAGAGGGGAAAGTATTTGCCTAGACCTGTCTGCAGCTGGCTGCTTCCCCAAGCAGGTCCAGGGCGAGTAAACCCTTGGCCACCTGATTGGAGACAAGCTGTTCAGATGGAGATAAGAGATCTGTTTTTCTCTGGGAAAGCTAAGAGAGGGAACCCACAGGGAATGAGAAGAGACCCTACACCCAGGCCTCCCCTGATCCATCCCTGTGCTGTATGCTCAGTCCTGTCCGACTCTTTGTGACCCCATGGACTATAGCCCGCCAGGCTCCTCTGTCCGTCGGGATTCTCCATCTAAGAATACTGGAATGGGTTGCTTTTCCTTCTCCAGAGGATCTTCCCAACCTTGGTATCGAACTCCTGTCTCTGGTGTCTCCTATATTGCAGATGGATTCTTTTAACCGCTGAGCCACCTGAGGCAGGGTAGAGTAGAGGAAAACAAGAGGCTGTTGTAGCACCTTGGGGTTAAGGTGGCTCCCGGGCTCTAATTCTGCCCCCACCCCTCCTTACACACTGGGTGACTTTAGGCAAGTTAATTCACATTATCCTCACATGTTAGAAGATACCTCAGTAAGATGAAGACACTTATAGCACCTGCCTTTTTCGGCTGCTGTTAGGATTAAACCCGATAATCTATATAAAAAGCTCAGAGGGATCCCTGACTCATAGTTCACACTCAATAAACAAGAGCTATTATGTGTTTCCTGTTTGGTACCTCCAGCTCCATTCCTATCTCACTGGCCTGTGTCTGGACCCTGGCGGGGGGCTGGGGGGAAGGTCTAAAGTGAGGGTTTCCTTGGGGCTGGTGGATGAACCATTCCGGCCCAGCCCTCGCCAGCCAGCCGGCACGTGCCTATAGAAGGCAGCCTCCCCAGGCCGGGTGCCTCTGCCTCCTGTCTCGCCCAGAAGGTGGTGCCCAAGCTTCTATTTTGGAGTCTGTGAGCATGGTACTTGGTCTTTGCCCTTGACTCTTCTGCCACCTTGGGGGTGGCACCACCCTGCTTTGAGCCTCTCCTGTGAACTAAGGATTTGGGTGTGAGGATTGAAACTGCCAGGCCAGGAGGCTGGGGCTGTGATGGCGTCTGACTGAAGCCGGGCTTGGAGGGGAGGGCGGGCACGGGGGGTCACCCTGGCACCTGGCTTCAGCCTCCAGTGCACGTTCATGCTGGAGAGGCAGTTGAGGTGCTGACCCGCATCGCTGCCGGAAGGGAGGCTGTCCCAGGACAGGCAGCCTCTCTCTCTACTTTGCAAAGGAGACCGGGAGGGGCAGGGAGGCGAGGTGGCTTGCGCATGGCCACCCAGCTAAGACCCTAGGAGCCTGGGCTGCGGGGCATGGGCTCCTTCCTCCACACCCCGCTTCCTCCGCCTCTCTCTCACACAGACGCACAGAACTACGTATATACGCCAGGGAGCTGCGGGGCTGGCAGGGCTGTGTTGGGCCCGTGTGCGTGTGTAATGGTGTGCGTGTTGGCGGGTGTGAAGGAGGCTGGGCTGAACGGCTGCCCTGGCACAGCGCGCTGGGCGTGGGCCTCCCTCACATGGAGGGAGAGGAGGTGGGGGGACGCGAAGAGGCTTCAGGGAGAGGCCCCAGGCTTGGGGGCTTCCGGCGAGGGCGCCCGGTGTGCACTGGCAGGCGAGGCGCACCCTCGGGGGCTGGCCACGGGTGCCCCTGCCACAGTCCCTCTGGGCCACTTGCTCCTCCTCCAGGGGCCATCGGGCACTGGCCCCCGGGAAGCCCTGGGAGTCTTGCCTCAGCGGACGGGCCCTTTCGGCTTCTGATTCTTCACAGACAGACCCCAGCTACCCTTGCGTTGCACCCCCACACCCTGGGGATGAGGGAGGGCTCTGAGAGGGGCTGCCACAGTGGCACTGTCCCCTCCTCATTGAATTTCCGGTTCCATGCCACCTGTTCCATGATCAGGTCAGGTCACCTCTGGGACCACTGGCTCCTGTAGCTCTTTGGGCCTCCCTCTGCCAGATCCCTTAGCTCTGGGACAGCAACAGGAGCTGCAGGAGCTATGGAGCCTTGGGCAGGTTATGGCCTCAGTTTCTTTATCTGTTAGTCAGAAATAACAATGTCCGAGACTTCCCTGGCAGTCAGTGGTTAAGACTCCATGCTTCCACTGCAGAGGGTGTGGGTCTGATCCCTAGTCAGGGAACTAAGATCCCACATGCCATGCCCCACGACCGATAAACAAATAAATAACAGCGTCTACTTCCTAGGTTTGTTGTGAGGATGAAATGAATTAATACTTACAAAAAGCATAGAAAGTGCTTGGTAGACAATGCACGTTAGCTGGTAGTATATATTCTTGCCTTTGTCCCCAGTGCCTTCTGTAGGGATTAGTGGGCAAGTCCCGCTGCAACTTTTGGTTAAGAAGTGACCAAGTTCAAAAGGGAAGGGACATACATGTACCTAATGCTGATTCATGTGGATGGATAGCAAAAAACCAGCACAATATTGTGATTATCCTCTAATTAAAAAAACATTTAAAAATCTAAAAAAAAAAGAAGTGACAAAGAGGGTGAATAAAGGAATACCTCTGACCTGAGGCACGTGCTGGTGTCAGGGACCACCCTTGCCCCCACCCCTCCACCCATACTGGCCTCCTGTCCATACCTCGCACGTGCCTCTGGGCCTCGGCCATCGCCCTCGCCGAGGCCACTCTCTGCAGCTCTGACTGCCCATCCCCTCTCTGACTCATTCTCTGTCACCTGCCCTTGTTTTCATTCTAGCGCTTTTTCCTTGTCCATGTGTTTGTATGTCTCCCCCGATCGGGTTGTGAACTCCATGAGAGTGGGAGGTTGTGTGTGTCTCCTTCATGTCTGTAACCGCAGCGCCTACAACAGCACTTGCACAGAGTTCAGTTCAGTTCAGTCCCTCAGTCCTGTCCGACTCTTTGCAACCCCATGGACTGCAGCATGCCAGGCCTCCCTGTCCATCACCAACTCCCAGAGTTCACCCAAACTCATGTGCATTGAGTCAGTAATGCCATCCAGCCATCTCATCCTCTGTCGTCCCCTTGCACAGAGTAGGCACCCAGTAAATGCTGCGTGAGTGGAAACAGGAGGAAGTGATGGGACCGGGTTCTCTAAGGTTCTGCAGGACGATGTTGCTCCTCTGTCACCTTGACTCCAGGGCACCTCACCTCATGCCTCTCATGCGCTTCAACAGTTTACCCCCTTCCTCTCTTGTTCCAGACACTGTCCGCCCATTGCCGCTGTCCAAAATGGCAAACTTCACCCCGATCAACGGCAGCTCGGGCAATCAGTCTGTGCGCCTGGTCACGTCAACCCATAACCGCTATGAGACAGTGGAGATGGTGTTCATCGCCACGGTGACAGGCTCCCTAAGCCTGGTGACGGTTGTGGGCAACATCCTGGTGATGCTGTCCATCAAGGTCAACAGGCAGCTGCAGACGGTCAACAACTACTTCCTCTTCAGCCTGGCCTGTGCTGACCTCATCATCGGCGCTTTCTCCATGAACCTCTACACCGTGTACATCATCAAGGGCTACTGGCCCCTGGGCGCCGTGGTCTGTGACCTGTGGCTGGCCCTGGATTACGTGGTGAGCAACGCCTCTGTCATGAACCTGCTCATCATCAGCTTTGACCGGTACTTCTGCGTCACCAAGCCCCTCACCTACCCTGCCCGGCGCACCACCAAGATGGCGGGGCTGATGATCGCCGCCGCCTGGGTCCTGTCCTTCGTGCTCTGGGCGCCTGCCATCTTGTTCTGGCAGTTCGTGGTGGGCAAGCGGACGGTGCCCGACAACCAGTGCTTCATCCAGTTTCTGTCCAACCCCGCGGTGACCTTCGGCACGGCCATCGCCGCCTTCTACCTGCCCGTGGTCATCATGACGGTGCTCTACGTCCACATCTCCCTGGCCAGTCGCAGCCGAGTTCACAAGCACCGGCCCGAAGGCCCGAAGGAGAAGAAGGCCAAGACCCTGGCCTTCCTCAAGAGCCCCCTGATGAAGCAGAGCGTCAAGAAACCGCCACCCCCGGGAGACACCACAGCTCGGGGCGAGCTGCGCAATGGGAAGCTAGAGGAGGCTCCTCCGCCTGTGCTGCCACCCCCGCCGCGCCCCATGGCCGACAAGGACACCTCCAATGAGTCCAGCTCGGGCAGCGCCACCCAAAACACCAAGGAACGCCCACCCACAGAGCTGTCAACCACAGAGGCCACCACGCCGGCCACACCCGCACCCCCCCTCCAGCCACGGACCCTCAACCCGGCCTCCAAATGGTCCAAGATCCAGATTGTAACGAAGCAGACAGGCAACGAGTGTGTGACGGCCATCGAGATCGTGCCTGCCACACCGGCTGGCATGCGCCCGGCAGCCAACGTGGCCCGGAAGTTTGCCAGCATCGCCCGCAGCCAGGTGCGGAAGAAGCGGCAGATGGCGGCCCGGGAGCGCAAGGTGACTCGGACCATCTTCGCCATCCTGCTGGCCTTCATCCTCACCTGGACGCCCTACAACGTCATGGTCCTGGTGAACACCTTCTGCCAGAGCTGCATCCCCGAGACGGTGTGGTCCATCGGCTACTGGCTCTGCTACGTCAACAGCACCATCAACCCGGCCTGCTACGCCCTCTGCAACGCCACCTTTAAAAAGACCTTCCGGCACCTGCTGCTCTGCCAGTATCGAAACATCGGCACTGCCAGGTAGGCAGGCAGGGGTGCCGCTGGAGGTGCTGGTGCGTGTGCGGGTGGCCACGTGGCTCAGCTGATGTCCCGGAGAGATTTGGAGGCACTTCTCAGTGTTCAGGTTCTCCAAAGAGAACTGAGGTCCCCAAGACCCTGTGAGGCTCAGAAGAAGCTCTGGCTGGATTCCGAGACCAGGTCTCTGCTCAGGCCGAGGAGGATCAGCCCCAGAAGGTGACTGAGCCGGACAGTCTGACCCATCTCTGTTGTCCTGCCTCAGGGAGCTGGGGGGCACTGGCCTACCTGGGCACCTTGCCCCACTGTGACTGGCTGGCATGGCTGAAAGAAGGGACATCTGGAGGGGAGCAGAGCCTCCTTTGGGAGGAGCAAGAGGGCCAGTGGTTGGGAAAGGAGGCTCAGGAAGGGAATGGAAGGGGAGGGACCCCTATTCTGCTGTAACCGGTGCTTTCTGCCCCCGACAGTCCCGCATGTAGGCTCGGCCCCTCCTCCTAAATGCCACTCCAGGGGCAGAGACTCCCCTTGCTGCAGCTACTCAGCCAGGCTCTGGTTGGGTGGGTGTGGGGGGTGGGCTGGCTGGAAGCCAGGCAGAGTGGGCCCTGAACATACCCTTTATAGCACGCCTGGGTCACATTCAGGATGGGCCAGTGGGGAGATCAGGGGTTCACTCAGGAACTGGGGTCCACCACCTCCCACCCAAGGCTGAGCTGAGCGGTTCCATCCTTCTGTGGAGTTGACCCTCTCCCCAAAGAGGGGGCTTGTCCTGGGTCATGTGTAGTGAAGGTGGGACTGCAAGGGGTATTCGCACTGGCCTCTGCGGAGTATGAGGGATGCTTCGGTGGGTCACCAGGGAGAAACCCCCAGGTGGGGTGGATTTGATCCCAAGAGTCTTCCTTGATGGGGGCAGGGGGGATGGGCAGGGCTGGACCCAAAGATCCTGACCTGGGGGAAACTGAGATGGGGGAGTCAGTCCTATCGCCCCCGGGTTCCCTCCCACCCCTGGCCTGGCCCTGGAGAAACAGGACTGAAGGGCTCAGGGGACTTGACCGGGGGCACCCTTCCAGGGGTCAAGAGGGGCCCCTGGAAGAAATGTTCATAACCGTTCTTTCTCCATGAGCTCTGGAGAAGCACTCACCGCCAAACCCCCAAAAGCCACTGTTCCCTCCATACCTCTCTCTCCTCCATTCTCCCACCTCCAACAAATCACCACAGCAAACTCCCTGGGAAGGGGCTTTTATATATTAAAAGAAAAACTTTTATTGGGAACAAAAAGATATTTATTTTATTTATTTCTTAGTAATGGCATCCAGTAGGGGAAAAAGAAAAGTGGGTACAGGGGAATCAAATACCTTTGCAGGGGGGCGGTGCTCAAGCTGCCCAGAATCCCTTGTCCCTCCCCACTTTGGGCACTTGGGGTGATGTGGGCAAGTGAAAGGGAAGAAGCAGGGCATGATTGATAAAGCTAACGAGGAGGCAGAAGGCACTGGTGGGTAACATCTTGAGCCTGTGGAGGGAGGGCGTGGGCCGGGCCTCCGAGTGAAGCCGGGGTGCCTTGGCATCCGGGCCTGGCCGCTAGTCCTTTTCCTTCCCTTTCTTAGCTATAAAACAAGAAAGAAACACTGCATTAGCAGGGTTCGGGTGACCCAGTGGAGACCCCCCCACCCTTCCCTGCAGCGCGTACATTAGAGAAAACAAAAGTCTGCCCCCTGGTGGTTCTCCATCAGCCCGCCGGGAAGCCCCTGGGCCAGGGCAGCCATTGTGATGCCCTGGGACGCTCTTCACTCCGCCAGCTTAGACTTCCGTTGGGAAATCAGAAAACCCCCCAGTTCCCAGTCTCAGTCCTAGCCCCAGCAGCCCTGGAACACAGCCTCAGTCCCTTCACCTGGGAAGTGGGCATATGCCCCTCTGCCTGGTTGGCCTCCAGGACTGTCAGGAGTCAGGAAGGAAGCTAAGGGATAGAGGCAGTAAAGAAGTCCTTCCCAGCTAGAAACTGCCCCACCTGCGGGAAATGACAAAGCCAGGCCCTTCCAGGCCCACTGCCCTGGATCCTAAGCCAAAGGCTCCAACAGAACCACTGACTTGTCTTTACTTGAGCCAGGGTTTCAACCTCCCAAACTCCATCTGCAGAGCTCTCAGTACCACCCACCTAAGGTCTCTGCCTATAGAAAGACAGTGTAGACATCAAGAAGTCACTGGCCAGTATCCAAAAACGGCAGCTTCACTGCCTTCCCAGGTGGGGGCAGCCACCTGTGACAATCCCATCCCTACCGACCCCGCCTTGCTAACCTTTGGCCTTGGCTTTGGTCTTGGGGCTGCAGGGCTTGGTCACTCGGATGGTCTCCTGGCACTGGGCATTGTATCGCGCCTTCTTCAGGGTCCCTTGGCGGGCTTTGGTGCCTGTGCCCCCATCACACGCCCCCCAGGTCTCAAACTTGTACTTGCAGTCGGCTGGCGGGAGAGCCCGGGAGGTTAGGGCTGGGCAGCCTGTGAAGGGGTCTTTGAAGCTGGGCCCCCGCCTACCCTCCGCGGGGACCCCACCTCACCTCCAAACTCCTTCTTCCAGTTACAGGGCACCCGGCACCGGATGCGCTGCGTCTGGGCCCCGCAGGTGCCCTCGCGGAATCCCACGCCGCAGTCCTTGCTGCTGGGGGTGCAGGGCCCCCAGGTCCACTCGGCACACTCGCTCCCTGGGCCTCCCTTCTTCATTTTGTCTGCAACGCCGGGGAACAGAGCTCAGGACTCACCCTTCCTGTGGTCTGGCCTCACCTGGCCTCCGGCCCCCTTTCAGTCCCCCGCTCCCGCCGCATCACCTTTCTTTTTGGCCACCGCGGAGGTGAGCGCCAGCAAGGCGAGAAGGGCGAGGAGGAGGAAGCTTCGGCGCTGCATCCTGAGGGGAGAGCACGGGTCAGAGTCCCCCCCGGGGGCCGCAGGCGTGGACCCCCCCCCCCAACTTTGCCCCAGTTCCCAGGCCAGGCCCAAAGGGTCGGGCTGCTACTGCGGCGGACTTGGGGGGGCTGGCCCCTCGCCGCCAGCCCGGGCGCACAGCGGGAGGAATCTCCCCGGGGGCCTCCTGGAGCCCGGGACGCAGCTCAGACCCCCTCCCCGCCTCCGGACCCCAGATGGGCAGCGGCTGGGGGGCCCGAAGCCGCCGCGCGCCCTCCGGAGCCCCGCACGCTCACTCGCTCGCTGCCCGCGCGCGCGGCTTCGCTCCCTCCCGCGCCGGGCTGTCCCGCTCCGGCCGCGGCCCCTTTTGTCTCCAGAACCGGTCTGAGCCGGTCACATGGGCCCCCGCCCCCTCCCCCCTACCGAGGAAGGACCTGCCCCGCCCCCTCCCCTCAAGCCCGCGCCGCCCCCGACCCCAGCGTCCCCGCCTCCCCTCCCTCCCCGCGCCCCTACCCCCCTCTTTCCGCCGCTCGCCCCACACCCTCGCCTCACCCGGCCTCTGCCCTCGGCTCTCAGACACCCGGCTCTCCTGGGCCCCCCATCCTCCGATCCCGGGCTCTCCCGGCCCCGGGCCTCCGTCTGGTCCCCGCACCCCATTCCCCATGCCTCAATCTGGCGCTCCATCGGCCCCAGCCCCGGTTTGCTGTCCCCTTTTCCCCCTGGACGCCCGTTTCCCTCCACGGCCACGGAACCTTAGGTGGAGACCAGAAGAGGGTACAGAGCCCCGGGTGTGTCCTAGGTCCCGGCCTGGGGCCCGCGTTCGAGCCGGTGTGCGGCTCTGTCCGCCGAGCCCCGGGAGGGTGCAGTGATGAACCCCGTCGCGTCCCCCCCCTCCACCTCCCAGGACCCGCTAGACTCTCAGCGACCCTTAGATGCTGGGGAAGGAGCACCAGTCCCGCCTTGGATCGCTTCACCAAGGGTCCAGGGAGATGCTCTACTCCGTGTTGCGGTGGGGTGCGCTCTTCTCGGAGCGCAAGTTGGAGGGGGCGCGCGGGGGGCGGGGGGAGTTGAGGAAGGAGGAGCCCGCAGGCTGGGGTTTGGTTAAGACTTAAAAGCAGACAGGAGCCGTCTGAGAAGTTCCAGATCCGGCCCTGCAAAGGCTGCAAATGCCCACCTCTTGTGAGCCGGGTCCTCGGGCATCGCCTCCTCAGGTCCCCGTAGGAGCCAGAGTGGTGGAGGCCAGGGGGAGGGGGCTTGCCCAGCCACAGGGCAACCGGGCCCAAGAAACCAGGCCTGGCCCCTACCCCACCTCTTTCACTTTCATTGTTATCGTCCCAGCGGGAAGCGGGAAGCTGGAGGAAACTGGCTCCTCCCCCAGCCCCTGCGAGCCCCGCAGCCTGGCCGAGGTCAGGTCCCGGGCAGGCCCTCAGACCCCACCCGTACACAGGAATCAGGACCCCCTGAAATGGGTCTGCGTTCATGGCATCCAGTCCCTCAACCCTGCGGGTAACCCAGCAGATCCCACTGCTTCAGGAAGACCCCCCCCCCCCCAAAAAAAAAGAAAAGCAGAAAGGAAAAAAAAATACACTTTACTGAGTCACACCCAGCTGTAAACATGTCACCATGAGGGAGCCCCATCCCAACCCCCAGGCCACGGAGTCGGAGGTGAAATGACAGGGTTTGGGAGGAGGGTCACAGGGGAGGTGCTAAGCAGGGCGGCGGGCAGGCAGATGCAGCAGAAGACCCCGGGTGGGGGTGGGGGGTCAGGGCAGGAGAGGGGGCTGAGCCCCCAGGAGCCTCAGAGTGACAGTCCCAAAGGGCTGGGAGGCTTACGAAGTCTCTTCCTGGGGGCTTCCTCAAGGCCCTCTGCCCTCCTGGCTGCGGCCCTTGAACTCCACGGCCCCCATAGCAGTGGGCCCCCCCAGGGCCATGCCCCCACCCCCAGGCCTGCCCAGCCCAGTCCAGTTTCCTGGTCCCCTGTGAGCCTCCCTCCGGGTTAGGCTGTGGCCTCAGGGGACGGGGTGAGACCCCCCCAGCTCCTCAGAGTCCAGCCCTAGGTCTGGGCAGCTCCTCAGGGAACAGCACGCGGCTCCTTCCCTGGGGCCGGGTCCCTCTGTGGCCATCTGACTGGAATGTGGCAGCGCGGAGGCCAGGAGGGGGCTGGCCGGCCCTCACACCGCCGTCTCCTGGTCCTCCCGCTGGATCATCTGGTAATGCTGCCGGTTTTCCAGGTACGCCGCCAGTTCCGTGTCCTGAGCCTTCTCTGCCCTCTGCCGGGGAGTGTCACCCTGGATGGGAGCGGGGTCGGGGAGCTGCCATCACCTCAAGAGCCTGTTGGCCCCAACAGACTAGAAAGCAGGGCGCTTCCCTCGGGAGAAGCTGCCTTCTGTGATCTCAAGTTTGGGGTTCGGGCTGTGTTGAAGGCCAGCTCTGAATCCCCCGAGGCCGCCCTCCCCCAGGCTCCCCTCTCCCATGGGCGGAGTTCAGGGAAGGGTGGCTCTGTGTCTGCGTGGATTCCTCCGTGCCCGCCCTGCCCCTCTGCTCACCTGCTGGTCAGTCTTCATGAGCGAGGCCCCGGCCTCCACGATGTAGTGGCAGATGGTGCGCTGGCCCAGGGCTGCCGCCTGGTGCAGGCAGGTCTCCCCGCTGGGGGAACAGGGGCTGGCTGTGGACCCCATCCAGTCCTCTGGGCCCTCCTGTCTCCTCGGGGGCCATCAGAAGGGGCAGGAAGTGTGGGGTCCTGGGGCGGGGCGGGGGGGGGGAGGGTGGCCCAGAGGGCGACAGATGTGGCCAGGAAGGGTTTTATGGGCTCTGACAGGATCCACTCGGAGGGGCTAGATGAAGCCTGGGTGGTTTCCAGGGTAACTGGGGTCCTGCCCTGCCCAGATACTCACTTTTCCTCCACGGCATCAAGGATCTCAGTGGGCGCTGGAGAAGGGTGGGGGTAAGAGGTTAGAGAGGCCCAGCAGCCTCCCCTCGGCCCCGGGGGCCCCAGGGGCACAGCTCACCGTGCTCCAGCAGGTAGCGGACCACTTCCTTGCTGCCGGTGCTGACCGCGTGGTGCAGGAGCGTGCGGCTCCGCTCATCACGGTGCATAAGGTCACCCCCAGCTCGGTGCAGCTCCTGGAGCTGGGGGCAGGAGGCAGGGCAAGGCTGGGGCACCTCGAGACCACCCTCCTTCCCACCACAGAAACGCCCCTCCAACTCACACAGGCCCCAGGCTCCCTAGAGGTCTCCAGGGGTCTTTTGGGAGTGCAAGGGAGAGACATTGGGCATCTCTCATCCCAGGTGCCCTTGGACTCCCTGGGAGCCTTGGAGCCTGTGGTTCCTCTAAGACTCGCTCCTTTCTGTGCCCTGGGGACAGACGGACTGAGCTAGGAAGCCCCTAAGGAGGGACAATGATTGTGGGCGGGGCGGGGCAGACTGGAACAATCACATGGAGACCCCCCCAGAGGGCCAGGTCATGACAGATGACTGCATCTTGACCAAGCAGCTCCTGGCCCAGCCAGAGGCCCCACTCCCCAGGCCCCGCTGGGGCTGCCAAGGGGAAGAAGCCTGAGCCTGGCACTAGTACCTTACAGAAATCGTTCCTCTTTGCAGCCTCGATGAGCTCTTCACCTGCTCGGAACACCAGCCTGTTACACTCTGGCACGGGAGGCCTTGGCTTGCATCAGTGCATGAACATGTATGTGATGTATTATTGTGCAAAGCGGGCCTGAGGGGCACGTGTGCGGAGGGCTGTGGCAAACGTGACTATAGCTATGTTGGTGTGAGGCTGTGTATGGGCTCCACCTCGCCCCGCCCCACCCCACTGAGCCTGGGTCCTCTGATCAGGGAGGAAGCAGGGGCCCTGCAGGGAGAGGCCTCACCTGTAGGGGGCGCAGCGTCCCCTGGCAGTGACCTGCAAACAGAGCAGATGTGACGGGGTGACATAATGAGATGTGACGGGTGACATGAGGTGTGACAGGATGAGATCTGACATGAGATGTGGCAGGGTGACATGACGAGATGTGATGATGTAACAGGATGAGATGTGACGACTTGAGGTGACAGGGTGACAGGATGTGACAAGATGACATGAAATGACAGGGTGACATGAGATGTGACAGGGTGACAGGATGTGACAAGGTGACGAGATGTGACAGGGTGATAGGATGAGATGTGATGGGGTAACATGATATATGACAGGGTGACAGGCTGTGACAAGGTGACAAGATGTGAGGGTGACAGGGACATGAGATGTGACAAGGTGACAGGATGTGACAAGGTGACATGATATGTGACAGGGTGACAGGATGAGATGTGATGGGGTAACATGATATGTGACAGGGTGACAGGAGGTGACAAGGTGACGAGATGGTGAGGGTGACAGGGACATGAGATGTGACAAGGTGACAGGATGTGACAGGTGACATGATATGTGACAGGGTGACAGGATGAGATGTGATGGGGTAACATGATATGTGACAGGGTGACAGGATGAGATGACAAGGTGACGAGATGAGGGTGACAGAATGAGCTGTGACAAGGTGACATGAGATGTGACAGTGACAGGATGTGACAAGGTGACATGAAACGACAGGGTGACAGGATGAGATGTGCCAGGGTGTGGCAGGGTGAGATGTGGCAGGGTGACGTGGCTACAGCACAGGCCCAGCTTGTTGCCCTCCCCAGCCCCAGCCCGGGGCACCCTTGCTTCATTCAACAGTTTATTGAGTGCCTCCTGCATGTCAAGTGCTGTTCTGGGCACCAGCAACACAGCCGTGAACAAGACAGGTGGAGAACTTGCTCTCAGGGAGCTTACATTCTAGTCAGAGAGACAAAGTCAGACAAACGAGTAAACACAGTGTTCTGGAACAGGGAGTGTAGAAGAACGGGAGACTGGGTGGTGTGATTGAACAGCAACTTCAGGGGGGCTCCCGAGAGACTGCGGAGAAGGCACACCCAAGCTGAGACGTGAGTGGAGGGTGAAGATCAGGGAGGCAATGACAAGTCCAGAGGTGGGCAAACAAGACGGCAAAGAACGGACAGGTGAGCGGGGCTGCCCTGTGGTGGTGGAGGAGGGCACAGGTGCCCAGGGTGAAGTGACCAGGAGCAAGGCAGGGCACGTGCCCACAGGGTGCTGGGGGAGAGCAGGAGGCCAGGGGGCTGCAAGGCGCTCTGATGAGGGTGCGGGTGGCCAGGAGGGAGCCCAGGTGTCCGGCCACCACAGCGGGGCGGATGCTGGCCGGTGGGGCGGAGGGCTCATGGCCTGGCCACGGCCGGGGTGGGGGAGGAGGGGTTTCAGTTGGCTGTCCTTTGGGGCAATGGTAGGGGGGAGGGTTGGCTGAGGCTCGGGACTCACCGGGATGTGGGGGAGCAGGGCGAGGTGGGGAGAGGGGACGTGGGGGTGGGGAGGTCAGGACGGGCAGATGCCCCCAGCAGCTCAGGGTCCAGGATATAAATCTCGTCCTGTGCGATCTCGGTCACGTAGTTGAGGTGTTCCTACGGGGTTGGGGGGGAAGGTTGGGCTGAGGGTCAGGGCCCTGCAGGGCAGCCGATGGGGGGTGCAGGGGGACGCCAGGCCAGCAGACCTGGAAAAGCCGCGGCCGTGAGGTGGAACACTGATGGGGCAGCCAGGCCTGTGGCCCTGCCAGCCCCCACCCCACCCCACCCCACCCCACCCCCTCCTCTCCCTTCCTGCCCCAGATCCCCTGACCTCACACAGGGGGTCCCCAGCTTGCAGCCCCTTCCCACGGCTAAGCCTTTACCGGGTGCCCCTGTCTCTGACCCAAAGCACCTTTCCTTCAGTGTCTGGCTGGAAGATGCCTGTGCTTTGAGGCTCCCCCACAACCCAACCCCGTGAGCCCAGCTTCTCACTGTCAGCACCATCCCTGTGCACTGCCCATCGGTGGACACGGGTGTGCCCGGCCATGCAGGGTGGCCAAACAGGACAGGTGACATGGGGGCCTGGAGCCAGCGGTTTTCGGAGCAGACCTTGAGTGCTTACCTGGGCCCTGTCGATTCTGTAGAAGCGGCTGGCAGTGGTGGCTGTGGGGAGAGGGCTAGCTGAGGAAGGTGGCCCCCTATCCAGGCCCAGGTCTCCAGCCGCCCCACCCAGGACTGCCAAGGGACGGGGCGGGACCCAGCCCTTCAGGGGCCACTCACCATCGAGGAAGCACCACTTGGGGGACAGTTTCTGGCACATCGGGGACCTGGCTCCAGCACCTTCGGGCTCCTGGCAAGAGAGGCAGAGGCCGGGGCTGAAGGCCACCAGGACCTGGGCCGGTGGGGCCCCGTTGGGCAGGCCCTGGCCCCACCCCTCACCTGCCGGAGCCTCTCGATGTGAGCGCGGCACAGCTCCAGGTCGCTGTCTCCTGGGACCACCACAGTGCCCAGCGGCACGGCTGCAGGGCAGGGCGGCCGTCAGCAGCAGGCTGCACCCCAGCCCGGGCCCCGCCCCTCAGCACCCGCTCCCCGCCCCGCCCGCCACTCACAAGCCTCTTTGAGCTGCTCCTTGTCGTAGTGCAGGGCCTCGTAGTCGTGCATGCTGACCCTGCTCACCTGGACTCGCAGCTGCTCCGGCACCGGCTGCTGGCTGCAGGCAGGCGACCACGTGGCGCTCGGCAAGGGCCCTCATGTACCGCCCCCCGCCCCAGCTGCCCCGGGGTACTGTTAGCCTCCTTCCCAGAGGGAAAAACTGAGGCTGGGGAGGGGCACAGTTTCTGGGGCCCAGGGCATGTGGGCGGGGCGGGGGGACATACTCGCTGTGCAGGGGGGCGGCGCTCCGCCGCTTGGCCTTCTGCACCATGGTGGCCTGGTTGCGCAGGGCAATGCGGATGCGTGAGGCTGCGAGCTTGCAGGGCTCACCGTCCACCTGCACCGGGATGGCTTTGGACGTGGTGAGCAGCACCTCTCGGCACTGCGTCAGCCGCTCGCCGTGCCCGCCCACCTGCAGCGCAGCCTGTGGGCACGGGAGGCTCAGGGTCAGGGGCCAGGGGCCGGCAGGACCGCAGGCTTTCCTTTTCCCAGGCTGGAGAACAAAGTGAGTAATCCCCCACCCGACGGAGAGCAGAGGAGGGTGAGACCCCAGCCAGAGAAAGGAGGTGAGGGTGAATTCTCCAGTCCTGGCCAATGAAAAGGAATTTGGTGACCCCCTTCCGTTATTTTTATTTTTTTATATTTATCTGGCTGCTTTGGATCTCAGTTTTGTCACACATGCTTAGTTGCCCTGAGGCATGTGGGAACTTAGGTCCCCCCAAAGGGATCAAACTCACGTCCCCTGCATTGCAAAGTGGATTCTTAACCACTGGACCACCAGGAAAGGCATCCCCTTCCATCTTGGGGCCAGTGCCAGGGGCAAGGCAGGCCTGGAGCTCCAGGTGGGCCCCGTGCTGGCTTACTCACCAGGGAGGTCATGGTAAAGCCGATGACCTCGAGGTAGCCATCGTCGTGCCGCTGGGGCTCAAAGTCATGGTGCTCCCCAGGGTGGCCCCAGGGCATGGTGCCCGCGCAGTACCTGGAGGGGAGGGCACCGCCATGGGCTTCAGAGGACGAGCGTGCAGGACAGGGACAGCAGGGCCCACCCAACACCCTCCCCTCCTCACCTGGGGATATTCAAGAAAACAATGCACTGGGGTTTCAGGTCCTGAATCTTGGGGGTCAGGTCAGTCCCATCACACTGCAGGCAGGAACAGGCGGACGGGGTTGAGGGCATATGCACCCAGGGGGTATCCCTCCCGCCGGACCCACCCACCCTGCCTGCGGGCACAGCCCGCTCACCACCACGCGGATGTGCTTGGCCAAGTCCTTGGAGCTGCCCATCAGGAAGTCAGAGAAGGCTGTCTGTGGGAGACAGAGGGCGTCACCATCTGGTAACAGGGCATGTCCTTCCCGCTGCCATACAGGGGTCCTGAGGCCTGGTGGACACGGGTGGGTGGGGGCATGGGTGGGAGAACGGGGGGGTGTGGCAACGGCTCGGCGCAGCGGCAGGCCCCGGACTCACCCCGGCGTAGAACATCTTATTCCGGAAGCGGCTGTTGAACTTCTCCGGGTTGGCCTCTGGGTGGTGACAAGAAATAGGGGACAGTCAGCTGCTCTGAGCCTGTTGGGGCTTTCCAATCTGGGCTTGGGCGGGATGGCTGATGACGGACGAAAGCCTTGTACTGGCAGGGGCAAGGTCTGGCCATCTCGGGGCCCCTCCTGGGCTCCCCCCCACCACCACCACCCGCGGGTGGCCTCCTCAGCAAAGACGCGCCCACCTCGAGACTCGTGGAACTCCAGGGTGACGTGGGCGTCAAAGCCCAGGCTGAAGTAGTTGTTGAAGACATCCAGAGGCAGCTGGAGGAGGGCCAAGGGACAGGAATGAGGGGCTCCCGCATGCACCCTGCGCTTCCCCACAGCCACCTCTGCAGAAAAGGGGCCTTGGCCCAGCCTTCTCAGCTCCCGGGGAGCCCCGTCAAGCGCCTGCACACCAAAGTGGCCTATGCCCAGCTGGCTTCTCTTCCCAGGCCTCGCCCGCCCCCCAACACACGACTCCTCCCTGACGGGCCTCACACGCGCCAGGCCCTGGCTCTGTGTGCTGCTGAGAACCAGTGGTGCCTGGCTATAGCAGGTGCTTAGTAAGATGTGCTGAGAGGCTGCAGACAACTCTCCTGTGAGCTGAGGACTACCATTCCCTCTTCCCAAGGAGAGGCCGAAGTCTGGTGACACAAAGACTTGCCCCAGATCCCACACACCCCCAGCTCTCCCCCACAGTGGACCCACCTGGTCGGTGGCCCCCTCATCTCGCTCCTCGGGCCCCGCCTCGGGGTTGGGCTCCGCATGGAGGTCCCAGCGGTCCAGCTGTACCACGTTGCCCTCCTCCACGTGGGACAGGATCTTGGACACAGGCTCGTCGGTGTAGCCCTGGGGCGGGGGGGGGCGGCGGGAACTGAGCTCCTCTGGGGTCTGGGCCTCCCCCGGTACCCTGCCCCCCTCCATCCCCGGCTCCCTGCCCCGTCCGTGGGCACTCACCCCGCCCCAGTTGAGGGTGCGGGCCAAGTCATTGCCAGTGCCCAGGGGCAGGATGGCAACTGGCGGCGGCGGCTTCAAGCGCAGCTGGTCCAGCGTGGAGAGGATCCAGCCGACCTGGAGGAGCAGGGCAGAGCGGGCCAGGTCGGTGCGGGCCAGGTCGGCGCGGGCGCCCCGGCAGCCCAGCCTCTCAGGCCGTGAGGACTCACCGTGCCGTCACCCCCGCAGGCCAGGATCCGCAGGTTGTGCACTCGGCGATACATCTCCAGCCTGGGGTCAGAGGGTGGGAACGGGGTCAGAGGGGTCAGGACCCGTGAGCTGTGCCCCGAGAGCGCGCCAGGCCAGCCCTCGCCACCGCCCCCACAGAGCCCTGGAAGGTACTTACGCCTCCCTGGGGCCCCCCTGGCTCAGGTCAAAGACTTGCCGGGGATTCAGATACCAGAGGAAGGACTGGATGATCTTGGCGCCCTGTGGGAGACCAGGAGCCGACAGGGAAGAGGGGAGGCAATCAGGGTGGTGGGCAGAGGTGGGGAGAAGCACGTGGGCCCAGGAAGAGGCAAGAGCGGAGGGGACTTTCTCCGCATCCCTGGGAGAAAGGGGTGCGGCCAAAGCCAACCTGGGAACACCTGCTGGGGGGAGGGGCTGAGCTAGACCCCACCCCGCCCCAAGGCTCTCAGAGGAGACTGGAGGCTGTGTGTACCTGGTTGCCCCCACTCTTGGGGTTCACGAACACCAGCAGGGGCTTCATGAGGGGGGACGGGGTAGGCCTGATGATGAAGGGTCTCCAGCGGCCCTCCTTGGAGACAGAGAGAGCCCGTAAGGCTGGTTCCCACCCTGGGGGACCCTCACCCTGTTCTCCGCGCCCCAGGTGCCCCCGTGAGTATCACCGCAGGGTCAGACCTCACAGTGGGCCTGGCCCCAGAGGAGGACCTGGACTTCTCCCCCTGCTTGGGGGCTCCAGAGCCCAGATTGACCCAGCGACAGCCGCATCGTCAGCTCCAGCGGCGGGGAGGGCCTCAGTGCCCCAAGAAACAGGCCCCCCTCTCCTGTTCCCCTCCGGCTGCCCGCCTGGTCCCCGGTCTAACCTCAGGCCCTTTCTTGCTAGACTTCCTCTTGAAGGATGCTCTCTTTTTCTTCTTGCTGGCTTTGAGGGTGTTCTGCGAGGGAAGTGGAGGTGTGGGTGACAAGATGGTTGGGGCTAGGGTGGCTGGCAGACCCTGGGGGTTAGGGTTTCCTGGCGCAGGTGGGACTCACCTGGGGCCTGCGGGCCCGGAGGATCCAGGTGGGGGGGATGACCACAGCGGCGTGGACCCCCAGGGAGCACGGCTCCTCGATCTGCTGCAGCATGAAGCAGGACACCTTGCTGTGGTACTGGAGGGGGTGGGGGGGTGGGGGGCGTAGCTGAGCTGGGCCTGGCCGAGACCTGCAGCCCGCACCCCGCGCAGCCCAGGGGACAGCCGGCCGGCAGGGGAGTGGCACTCACTGCTTGCTTGCACCAGGAGCAGCTGATGGCCACGATCTCCTTGCTGTGGAAGGTGAACTTCTGCTGGAAGCCCTGGGAGGCAGAGGGTGGTGAGGGTCCCTGGGGCTGGGCCCAGAGCAGCAGGCCCAGCCCCTTCCTGCCGTCAACATCTCTCTGCCCAGGGCAACTGAGCACTCTTATTTTTTTTTAAAGAAAAGAACTATAAAAGGAGTCCCTAAAGTCATGGGTGCTCAGCCAGGCTGGGTCTCTGAAGTTAACTGCACCATCTGCTGGAAAGGGGTCCATAGATAACTCCTGCCTAACTCCAGTCCCTCCTTCCCAACCCAGGCTCTCAAAGCTCTGTGCAGTAACCATCACAGTCATTCCCTGTTCGTCCTACACTGGTTTATCGCAGGGCCTACTGTGCCCAACGTGCTGGACACTCAGGGTAGATGGAGGGAGAAGGGACAAGGCCCCTAGATCTCTCTGATCCTGAACTTACTGGGGGGTGGGCGGGGGGGACAAGACGGGTCAGTGAAACCTGGGCTGCTGTGGGCTGTGCTCGCACCCAGTGGGCCCTCAATGTGCACTGGCTGAGCTAGCGATGGAAAAAGCCTCCATGCTTCTTGAAGGGCTTGCTCACAGCTTCCAAGCGGTCCAGACACACTGCTCTTGGAGGAGAGGCGTTCCTCCCTGCTCTCCTGCTCTGCCCAGGGACCTGGGCGTTCTGGGACTGAGCGGGCACGGCAGACAGAGAGAGTGGGCCCAGGACTCTGCCCACAGTCAGGGATGGACGGGCCACGTGTGGCGGTGCGGGGGTCGCCGGGACCAGGGCCAGCTTGCTTGGGTGGAGCCTCACCTTCCCGCAGTGCCGACACTTGCCGTCCTGGCGTCGCCGGTGTACCCAGTGGTGCCGCACGAAGGTTGGCTGGCGGAGGAGAGGAGCAGCACTGGGCTGAGTGCCGGGCGGAAGCCCAGCGATGCTCTGGAGTCACTGCCAAGGGGCCCACTTGGGAAACCAGGGGCCCTAACTACCCCGGGTACTTACCTCACGGACGTTCCTGGAGCCCGATTCACGGAAGGATGGCTTACAGCGGAAATTTATCTGTGAAACACGCAGTGACCGCCGAAATGTCAGAACCGCCCCTTGTGGGGTCAGGCACATGGCCACCCTCTTCAGAAGCTGTCACTCAGGAGGCGTCCTCACAAAGGAGGGAGAGGCCCCCCAGCATCCTGGGGGCCCTGAGAACATCAGACACCTCTTCTCAGAGGCCCTCTGGCATCCCTCCTCCTCTCCACTAGCCAGAAGGAAGCTCCCTTCCGCTGCCCAGTCTTCTGGGATGAGGGAGACAGCAAGTTCTGTATCCGTCTTCCCCGCTAAAAGGCAGCAAGGCTGACCCGTCCTGTACTCTTCCTCGCCCTCCAGCTCTCCCAACTTAGGCACCTGCAGGCAACCCAGCCCATGCTTGTGGACTGGTCCCTGGAGCCGTCAGCCCATTTGTGGAGTCCTGGTTTATCACCTTAGGGGCTGGTGTGACGGATCTACGGGACTTGGGGCTACAGGCGTCTCTCTTTTCCTCAGGGCCCCTGCTTCGGCCCTAGGAAAACTGTAGGGAAAGTTCACTGTATGAGTTGAGGAGTAGCGGAAGCCGTCTGCGTCAGCCTCGTTCAAGCCATTCCTAGTCCTACAGGATTTTTCTTACGCTGGTCTTGGTTTCTGCTGGTGGGGAGTCCTGCGGGGCCACGGCAGCCCCCCAATCCCTGGGCCTGGACCCACTCACCCAGCTTTCCTTCTCCCTCCCTCCCTAGAAGCGGGGGGCCCAGACGCGCCCCTAGCTGCAGCTGCTCCGTGGACAATGGTCCCTGGGAAAAGGTCTTTACAGCCCTCCTCCTCTCCACTCGTGGAGGGGACAGGGCCGGGCTTCAGGGCCCACACAGGACTGGCCCAGACAGCGCTGAGGTACAAAGGCTCAGCCCCTTCTAAGTATTAGTTTGGGAACTGATAAAAATGGTATCTCAGCCAGCATTCATGACTTCATCTTGTCTAGTAATTGTCTTATGAACCTCACTCTGCGCCAGGCTTGTTCTGGGCAGCAGGGACACAGCAGCAAATGAAGGGGGAACCAGGATGCAAACGCAGGCACTGCGGCTCCAGGGTCCTTGGTTTTTTCACCACTATACATACTGAGGCACCCCTGGCTGGTGTTGTTTGTGTGACGTGAACACACGTGTACAGAGACCTGTGTAGGAGTGCCGTGAGGGCTTCAGCAGCCCGAGGGGGAGGGGCAGGAAAGCCTGAACAGCCACGCTCACCTTCTCGAGCTGCTCAATGCAGGGTGTGTGGACCACAATCTTGCAGGCTGCACACTTTCTCCGGGACACTGATTTCTGCTGCGGGAAACAGAAGGTCCCTGAGGCACCGGCCTCAGGGTGCCACCCCACGCCTGCCCCGGCACAGCTGCTCTGGGAGAGCATTGTCGAGCCCCCGTCCCGGCTTCAGGACCCAGTCCCATTCCTCTGGCCACCGGGGGGCAGCCCCCTGCAGGGCGGCTCAGGCGAGAGCCTCGTTCCCACCTTCCCCTAGAAGTGCCTGCCTACAGGGCTCGAGACCCGGCTCCACCACCAGGGGGCGGCCTGCCGCACCGCGCTCACTCACCAGCATCTTGGCGACGCAGTACTGCTCTCCGACGTAGCAGAAGTCCCCGGACACGTTGGTCTCAAACCAGATGTGTTCCCCATACGTCGCTGACTCCTGGAGGATGGGACGAGCATGCTCGGTGCACGCCTGCTCTGCTCCCAACCCTCTCCCAAGACAAACCTGCTCCAGCCCTCACAATCTACCTCCCTGCATCCTGCTTTCCCCCCGGCTGTCTGTTGGGCTTAAGGCTTGGCTCAAACGTGGCCTCCTGGTTAGTGCAAACCTGCTGCGCCCCATCTACTGTCCCTCTCCCAAGACAAACCTGCTCCAGCCCCCACAATCTACTTCGCTGCATCCTGTTTTCACCACTGTTGGCTTCAAGGCTTGGATCTGCCCTGACCCCACAGGTCCATGGGCTTCCCTTGCAGCCGCCCGCAGTACTTCCGACCCCCAGCGGGGAGCTGGTCCCCATAGACCCCTCCCAGCTCCAGGCCACTCACACTCCAGTCCACGGTGCTCCGGATCTGCCGCTCAGGCTCGCTGCACGGGGCCCCAGGAGCAGGAGGAGGGGGTGCCAGGTGCTGGAGGCCCGACTTGGTGATGGCTTTCCTGCGGAGGAGGAGACGGCTGAGGCCAGCTGGGCGCGCAGCGCCCCTGCTTCCTTCCTCTCGCCTGGGATCTCTGCCTTCACCTTGACCTCAACCCTGGGTCAAGGCAGGGAGGGCAGAGGAGGCTCCCAGGAGAACCCCCGCCCCCTCCCGCCCAACTCTGAGAGGATCCCCGAGGAGACTGGACTCTCCTTGCTGCCCTGCTGGCTTCCGAGCCTGGCCCAGAGCTGCTGCCGAGCTGGGGACCCTCGGGCCAGCCCCCCCGGAGGTCACACCACTGCCCTGCTGGCTGCAGCTATACCTACGCAAGCAGGGCACTCCAGGTCTGGGGTCCGGCTGACTTGCGCCGCAGGGCTACCTGCCGCCGGCGGCACAGCGGGCGCACGCGGGCGGGCATCCCGAGGCCGGCTGCGGTACCCGAGGCTCTTCGACCCCCTGGGGTGGGGTTCTGGCTCACGGGCCGCGGCTGGCTGAGGCGTCGGTAGTGACCGTGCAGGCCCCAGAGCCCGTGGTCTTTCACCACGTCTGCGGGCAGCAGCTGGGAGGAGGCCCGGCGCCGGCGCCAGCGCGGAACGGGCAGCAGGGGCAGCGCGCTGCGGGGCGGCGGTGGGGATGGCCCTGGGGTCCCGGAGCCCGGCTGGGCGGCGCTCGGCAACGCGACCCTCACATCCTCCTTCTGCAAGCCCTCCTCCTCTTCCATGCCCACGAGCCCAGCCAACAGCAGGGGTGCCACCAAAAGCTGGGGCCCCACCACGGCTGGCTGCGGCTGGGTGGGCACCTCCTCCACGGCAAAGCGGGGATTGCAGGCGGGGGGCGCGGTGCTGGAGCGCCGGCGGCGGCCGGGGCGCGGGGCCCCTACCCCACAGCCCAGGAGACAGCCCTGGAGCTGCGCGCTAGAGCGCCGCCGCTGTGCCAGCGAGGAGGAGGCCTGCCCCGCGGGCGAGCGGCGCCGGGCCTTGCTTGTGGGCAGCCCCACACCGCTGGGCCGCCTCGGCCCCTCCCCTGGGCCAGGCGCCTTCCGCTGGAAGTGTCTCTTAATGAAGGTCTCCATGGCAGGGGCAGGCGGGTGGCTGTTGGGCACAGAGACCGGAAGAGTCAGGAGCCGGGCCAGGCCAGGCTCCATCCCAGGCCCAGGAGCCCAGTCTCAGCCTCTGCCCTTGGAGAAGGGACACTTGGGAGGAAATGGGGGTGTTCTGTGGCCTCTGAGCCCCTTAAACGGGGTGGGTGGCGTACCAGAAGACCCAGCAGGGAGCCCACACTCATCGCTGTTGGACGCCCTGGTGCTCCCCAATTCCACCCCCCTGCAGCCACAGGAGCAGTGGGGAGTGGGGCTGCCAGCTACCCTTCTGGGTTCCCCTGTCCAGGCACCAAGATCCACAAAGCTCTGGCCTTAAGGACTTCCAAGTCCTTTGCCTGAAGCTGATGGAAAGGAGAGAGAAAGGAAGCTGGGAGCCTGGAGTCAACCTAAACAGACTGCGGGGCTGTTGTTTAGCTGCTCAGCCTTGTGTGACTTTGCAACCGCATGGACTGCAGCACACTAGGCTTCCCTGTCCTTTATCATCTCCTGAAGCTTGCTCAAATTCATGCCCGTTGAGTCGGCGGTGCCATCCGACCATCTCACCCTGCCTTCTGGCTTTCCCAGCATCAGGGTCTTTTCTAGTGAGTCAGCTCTTTGCATCTCGTGGTCAAAGTACTGGACTTTCAGCTTCAGTATCACTCCTTCCAATGAATGTTCAGGGTTGATTTCCACAATCGATCACAGAAAACTAACCAAACTGATTACATGGATCACAGCCTTCTCTAGCTCAATGAAACTATAAGCCATGCCGTGTGGGGCCACCCAAGGCGGATGGGTCATGGTGGAGAGTTCTGACAAAACATGGTCCACTGTGGAAGGGGGAATGGCAAACCACTTCAGTATTCTTGCCTTGAGAACCCCACGAACAGTGTGAAAAGGCAAAAAGATAGGACACTGAGGGTCTGAGGGCAAGGTTTTTCCTCTCCTTGGGCAGGTTAGGCTTAGGTGTCCCTTCCTGAGACACTGCAGAAACCAAGCCATGGTAAGAAAATGAGGCTCTCTGAAGGGAAATTCAGCCCTGCCATGACCCCCAGACTTGGGGCCAGGCTGAGTGGCCCCAGAAAGGGAGAGGATCTGACATCTGCCTCGCGGGTGGAAGGCCGCTTGGAGCTCACCCCACCCGGCTGCCTGAGAACTGGAGAAGCAGATGCACAGGGCGGGGAGAGAAGCCACCAGAGGGACTTTGTGCGGGAAGCCGAAAGAGCCACGAGAGCGCCTCTGGGCTCTGTGGGTGCGCTCTGGCTCTGAGGGGCTGATGGTAAGCACTTCCCAGGCCTCACCTTTCTGAAGAGGCCAGGATGGACAACCCATGTACGACAGTGCTGGACGATGTCTGAAAACCTTCGTCTGGATGCTGAGGGAGCCCGTGAACTGCACCTTGACCTGGGGGCCAAGACCCGAAGCCCCAGCGCTCAGAATCCGAACACTAAGCTACCTGGAGCACCATCCTGCAGGAGTCCCGGGGACCACGCTTGCTCGAGCCATCCTCCCTTGACCTGGTCCGAGCACGGGCTCCAATTCCTTCACCAGCTCACCTGCCTCGTCGCCCCGTCTACACAGGCTAAGGGGAGCACGTGCACTATTACCTGCTCCTAACGGTGGGGAAAGGGCACAGAGCCTGGTGTGCTTCAAGGGGGCCATGCCTCCAGAGCACTTAAGGACATGTGTGTCCACCATCAGGTACTCCTGGGCTCTGGCAGCCACAGGGAGGTCTGAGTCACAGCCACGGGACCCCTGCCTGGGGCTGACAGGAGAGACACTTCTGTCAGCTACAGGCCTGACAGCGTGGAGGAACGGCTTGAGGAATCCGGGCTGGGCTGCATAGCCAGCGCCTCCTCCTCCCCCTCCCACCTTGATTTGCTACTGCCCTGGTTGGCTTCCCTGGTGGCTCAGAAAGATCCCCAGGAGAGGAAATGGCAGCCCACTCCAGTACTCTTGCCTGGAAAATCCCATGGACAGAGGAGCCTGGTAGGTTACAGTCCATGGAGTTGCAAAGAGTCAGACATGACTGAGCGACTTCACTTCACTTGGGGGTCCGGGCAGGCAGCATTAGGCCAGGGCCTTGGATAGGTGCAGGAATACTGACATGGAGGCAGCCATGCCTGCAGAAGCAGTGTTGGGGGCTGCCGGGCTCCAGGGCTCGCTGTTTACAATCTGCCAGCCTCTGCAGGTGACAGGGAGGAGGGCAGAAGAGCTCCTGGTTTCCTTCCTAGAATCAATGCCGTCCCACCTGACATTTGCTGAGTGCCCACACACGTCAGGCAGTATACTAAGTCCTTGGCAAACATGTGCACCGTTTTATAAACCACAGCACCCTAAAGAATAGATACTGTATCATGCCTGGCTCCTGAAGAGAGATGGAGGAGATAACCAGCCCAAGGTGCACAGCTAGTCCTGGGGAGCCGGGGCTGGAACCCACCTCAACCCGAGGCAAAGCCTGGTCTGAGCTGGGACTAAGGTGCCTTAATGACAACAGTGGTCCACTTACCCATCGCCCACTACGTGACAAGCGCTTTCACTCGTCATCTCATTTGAGCCTACCTCCCTCCCCTGGGGCAGGTTACAGAGAGGAGGAAACCAGCTTGAGATCAGGCCCAGGCTCCAGGGTCACACGGCTGGCCACGGGCAGGAGCGGGACCTGAACTCAGGTCCGCCTGACGCAGGGTCTGCACTGCGACCAGCCAGAGGAGCCTGGAGGCCCAGCAGCCCGCTGCCGCCGGGACCCTGGCTTGCCAGCTCTGTCCCAGGGTGTCAGCTTTCCCCGCCCGCCTGGTCAGGCCGCCCTGTGACAGCTGCCCAGCGTGGAGGAGATTAGTCACCCGAACACACCGCCTGATGCGAGTGTCACCCAGAAAACAAAGGCCACAGTCCCAGGGGGGAGGTGCGGCAGGCGCTCTGTGGGTGGCGGAGAGGGTGGACCCTGCCGGCTGCCTGGCCCACGCCTGCGACAAGAAGGGCTGGGGGGGCGGAGAGGCCTCGCGGCTCACCTGCCGCAGGACACGGGGGCGACTTAGAGGGGCTCCCCGCGCGCCTGGGTCACCGCCGGGCCCGGCCCCGGAGTCTCCCCAGTGGCCTGGTGGGGCGGTCACCACCAGCGGGGGCGGGCCGGGCCGGACCAGGCCGGTGCCGCGTGACCTGCAAAGCTGCTCCCTCTTGGGCCTCAGTTTCCTTGTTGGTCGGAGGAGGCCGTCAGCTGGCTGATCTGACGGTTTACGACCTGCTCTCCTCTAAGGCGACCACGCCTCTGCACTCCGACACCCCCTCCCCCCAGGCCCAGGCTTCCTGTTCCTCTGGTCGCCATAGAAACCTCTGTCCCCTGGTCAGCAAAGGCCTGACTCCTGACTTCCTATCTCGGCCCAGGCCTCTCCTGGGTCTGCTCTGAGGCCCTGCCGACTCTCAGGCCTGTCCCGGACTCTCCTCTGCCTGCGCCTGCAGCCTCTTCTCATGGCACGGCCCTGGGCGGCAGCTTCCTCTCACCTCACGCTCTGTCAGCTCCCACACACCACACTCAGTACGTGTAAAGGTCACCGGAGGAGGCCCCACAGGGTTCTGACACCGACAGCAGAGCACAAATGGCTGCCTCAGCCTCCTGGCCGGGGGCCCGGCGGGGGAAGCCTGTCACACCCGAAGGGGATGGGCTGGGAGAGGACTCGGGGGCCCCGTCGACGTCCAGCTGGCTGCTAGGAGCCTGGGGGGAGGACAAAGGGTCTGTGGGGAGACGGGCTCAGTGGTGGCTGGCTGGGCACCCTGGTGAACAGCAGACGGTGCGGCTGCAGGTGGCTAGGCTCAGGCAGCTGCCGGGGCTGAGTGGACACAAGTGCCCCCGCTCCATCGGCTGCTGGCTAGAAAGGCCAGGACTCCTGATCGCCCAGTTAGACTGGCGCACGCTATGTTAGCTTCAAGCTTTGGAATCCTGTATCTGCCACTGCTTTCCTGGGCTGATCAACTAACCTTTTGGAGTCTCAATTTTCTCCTCTGCAAAACAGGGCTTAAACGACCTAGTCCAGAGGCTTTGACATGAGAGAGGTTCAGATGACATAACGGTACGAAGTACCTGATGACAGCCGGCAGAGAGGAGGGGCTTCGCAGGGCCTACATCCACAGCAGACACCTGGGCATGTGGATTGTGCCACCTACCAGAGTCTGTCTCTGCTCCCAGGGGGCTCAGTGGTAAAGAACCCGCCAGCCAAAGCAGGAGACGTAAGAAACGTGGGTTCGATCCCTGGGTTGGGAAGATCTCCTGGAGCAGGGCATGGCAACCCACTCCAGTATTCTTGCCTGCAGAATCCCATGGATGGAGGAGCCTGGTAGACTATAGTCCATGGGGTCATCAAAAGTCAGATACAACTGAGCATGCATGCACGGTGCAGGTAGGAGACCAGAAAGGGAAGCAGGAGTAGCCAGGATGGCCACCACCCATCATATGAGGAACACAGCTTGGCAGCCTGGGATGCATGGGGGGTCTGCTCATGCTGGGACGAATGCCCTCTGCCCCTGGCACCAGACCGGGCCCCCAGGGACTGCTCTGCCTCCCGGGGTGCTCGCACAGGCCACCCTGTGGGATTCAGCCAGAGTGCCCATTCCACCCTGAGTGGGCCCCCCGCCCCGCGTCCTGCTGAGGCTGGCAACGGTGCACAGCGGTCATCTCCAGCAGCCCCACAGCAGGGCCTGTGGGTCAGAAGCCACCTTGGTGGCTCTGCTCCCACAGCACTGAGGCTGAGGTCGAGGGAAGGGGGTAGGGACGGCTGGAAGTGGGGCCTGCCTGGGGGCTGCTGAGGCAGGGTGCCCAGGCCTCCACTCACTAAAAAGAGACTGCCAAAACCAAACCGAAGCAAACTTCACAGTGCGAGAGGTGGGCCAGGGCTGCGTGGTACGGGGGGCGACTACGCCAGTCATGTTTACCACGACGGGGTCTGCCCTGGCTCGGGGACAGCAGCTCAGACCCCCACCCCTTCCCATTCCCTTTCCATCAGCTCCAGGAGCCTGGTTTGGGGACAGCGGTGCCTGGGGGACCGCTGTGGGGGACCCCACAACCCCACCCCGACAGGTCCAAGAGGGTTAGGAAGCAGAAGGCAAGGGAGGGTTGAGGGAAGCCCCTTTGACCTGATCTGGAAGGCAGGGTGGCAGGCGGGAGGTGCCCTCAGGTGGCAGGCAGAGCGGGCGGGTGGGGGCCGGGGTCCCGGTGGGCAGGCGAGCCCCGCTGCACTGCTGCAGCGCCAGCTCCGGGCTGCCGGCCTCCGGCTGAGCAAGTCCTAGTTTGGAGAGCGAGCCGCTGAGGCTGCTCCTCTGCCCCCTCCCCCTCCCAACCTTCCTCCCCGCCCCCCAGCCTGAGACAGCCGTTATGAAAATAACCCGATTGGTAACCGACTGCACTTCCTCTCCCAGCAGAGCAAGCAGGCAGCGGCTGCTGGGCGGGTGGCCGGGCGGGCACACATGGGCACGAGCCTGGCTTCCCAGCTTCTCTTCCCAACGTCTCCAGAGGCTGGCAGGGCAACAGCCCCAGAGCCTCCCCTCCAGCCAGCCCGGTCACAAGCACAGCCCCTGTCTCAGCTCCAGGAAGGCAAGGGGGCTGGGGGGGTTAGACGTGGGGGGGTCACCATACACACTCTAGCTCCCCATGAACAGGTTTTTCCGGGGTCTGGGGAAAGCATCTGAGACAGCTAAGCACCGGCCCCAGACAAAATAACCACAAAAACAAATATCTTGTGGAGTGTTTCACAACTTACAAAGCGCTTTTTCACAAGGATTACCAGACAGGAGGCTTGTAACCCCCCCTGTGCAAGTGACATTTCGGTCCCAGCTGAACCACCAGGGCACCTGAGGCTCAAGGAGGCCTGTCGTGCCCAGAGCTTGGAAGGGCTGATCCGGGCCTCGCAGCCCTGCCAGGGGCCTGTCAGGTCCAGAAGAAGCCAGGCCACGTTGCACCCACCCAGCCCAGCATGCCAACCCTCGGTTTACACCCCTGGCCCCCAGAATCTAGAGCACCAGCTCTCCAACATCCTGGTCCAAGGACCCTCTTACACTCTTACAAATTACTGAAGATTGCCAAAAGGTGTTCTTTGAGAGTTACAGCCATTAACGTTGACCGTATTAGCTTCTGTGGTGGCTAAGACTGGAGCCTCTGCCTGCAATGCAGGAGACCTGGGTTGGATTCCCAGGTTGGGAAGATTCCCCTGGAGAAGAGAATGGCAACCCACTCCAGTATTCTGGCCTGGAGAATTTCATGGACAGAGGCTACAGTCCATGGGGTTGCAAAAAGTGGGACATGACTGAGCAACTAACACTTTCACTTTTTCATATTAGAAATCAAAATTGAGAAATGTTTAAAATACTATTTATTCATTTAAAATATATTAAAATACTATTTAAAAACAATAAGCCCAGTATGTTAATATAAATAACAGACTTTTATGGAAAATAAGCTCTATCTTCCAAGACAAAAAACTAGCAAGAAGAGGGGCATGTTTTAATTTTGTAAATCTCTAATGTCTAGCTTAATAGAAGACATCTGGATCCTAATATCTGCCTCTGCAGGCAATCTGTTGTGATATGTTAATTTGGCTGAAGTATACAAAGAAAATTCTGCCTCACACTGACAATAAGAAAAGGAAAGAGTATTTTAATAGCCCTTTCAGGCAATTACAGATATTCTTCTCTGCTACTATACCAAAATACCACAAGTGGTCGTTTCTTAAAGGTTAGTGGCTATGTGGGATCCGAAATGTTATCAGTGAACTTTTCACTGGTCTATCTTGCATTTTGAATTTTGAAACATTAAGCACTGGTCACTGGAATATACTGGTTTACTGATTTAGGTGGATCTCCAGATACTGCAACGAGGTTTCCAAAATTCTAATTTTCGCTGAAAAGCTGAAATTTTATCAATAGCAACACTGTTTTTGAAGTGACAAGCTCACTGCATTCTTTTTTGAGAAAATGTCTGCTAAACATCCAAGTTTAAAGGGTTTTTGTCTGTCAGGTGTCCTTTCAAGCTAAAATGGTGCTCCTTAAAAAAAAAAAAAAAGTGACTAAAAGGGCCTGCAACTCAGTCATAAAAGTGCTTTTCAAGACAACCATCAAAGTTCGGTTTGCAGCAAAAGTGCCTCATGTGTATTTCACATTTCTTCACACAGTATTTTTTAAAATGTACACTCAAGGACCCAGGCTTTATAAAATTGATACATTTATGGCAATTTTTGGTGCTGTTGCCGTGAGTGTGAAGAATACAGTGGCTGTGCGTCTATGTTGGGGCCGCTGCCTTGGCATATGCCAGGGCTCCGGTGGTTTTACCGTTGCTTTTACACCACGTTTTACCACTGCTGCTTACCATGAATCCAATGCCAACACTGTGAAAAGGACATAAACCAGGGCAGCTTTGAAAGTAACATCATGAAAATAGTTTTGATCCCAACGATCCCCTGAAAGGGTCGAGGGCAACCCCCAGGACCATACTTTGGGAAGCCCTGATGCAGAATGAATCCTAACTCCAGTTACCCTAGCAAGCATGCTTCTGCAGTGCACCAGTAATGCAGCCTCCCATGCACCAGCACGGCCCTCGGTTCTACCCAAAGCTGTTCACTGCCCCCTTATCTGGCTGAGCTCGAGCTCACTGCTGTGTCCTGGCCCACGGCACACCTTCTGCCAGGAACACTGGTCTCCTTCCCCGCCCCGTATCACAATCCCACCTGCTCGCAGCTGCCCCAGCCAACAGGGCATCACTCCCACTGATGACTCCACGGTGCCCATCTGGCTGCCCTGCCACGGGACCCCGGGAGATCCTCACTCGCCCAGATCTGTCTGCCTTGTTCCTCCCACCCACAGGACAAGCCCCTGGCTGGGGGTCGGGAGAGGGCAGGGGCCAGGTCCAGTGCATCTGGGCATGCCCAGCACAGTGCCTAGCAGCGAGTGCAGTGATCACCACTGATCAGCTGAGGAGGAAGGAACTGGGAATTCCGTGGGGGAGGGACCAGTTAAGGGAAGAGAAGGGCTCCCTCCACCTCAGGTACCACACCCGAGGGCTGACCACAAGGGCTGGCTGCTTCTCTTTGCTGGGCCCAAGCGGATGGTGGCAGCCTCTGTTTTTAGCAGCTGCCGCCCTCTCCTCTCCAGAGGACCCGGGCAGTGACAGCCGGGCTCCTCTCCAGAAGGGGTGCCAGTGCCCCCTCCATGCTCTCCAAGATGAGACCTGGCCTCAGGGTTTGGTGCCATGCAGTCACAAGGTGAGCATGTGGGCAAGGGGTGAGGGGAAGAAGACTGGCTGCCTCAGAGGTCGGGGGGCCAGGCCAGGACCCCAGCTCTGAGCTCCTTGCTGAACCATCCCCAGCCTCTCTCTCCTTTCATCCTGAGTCCCCGTCTCAGGGCCTGGCTCCTGGGAGGCCCTGGACAAACGTCTGTGGAATTAATGCCTGTCTCATTCCTTCAGAGCCTCCCCTCCAAGCCATCCTCCTGCTGGCACCAGACTTCACCTTCAAGTGCCCACCTATCTTTCAGTGGCTCTCTACTGCCAGGGAACAGAAAGCAGACCTGGGTCTGGCCGTCAACTGGCTTCTCAGCCTCCTCGCCCATTTCTCCTTCATACTTTTATTTGACAAATATGCATCTCACTATGTACCAGACACGGTCCTAGTGAGTGAAGCGAAATCGTTCAGTCATGTCCAACTCTTTGCGACCCCATGGACTGTAGCCTATCAGGCTCCTCCATCCATGGGATTTTCCAGGCAAGAGTGCTGGAGTGGATTGCCATTTCCTTCTCCAGGGGATCTTCCCGACCCAGGAATCGAACCCGGGTCTCCTGCATTGCAGGCAGGAGCCACCAGGGAAGCCCACGGTCCTAAGTGTTTTACAAATACTGTCTCTTTTCACTTCATAAAAAGTAATATTATCTACATTTTACAGACCAGGAAACTGAGAGACAAAGAGATTAAATAACTTGCTTGTGACGCAGCCAGTAAGGGGCAGGGTTAGAGTTCCAACCCAGAAGCCTGCTCTGGGTTTACGCTCTCAACCCCTCCCTCCACCTCTAGATGCTTCTGCCAGTCAGCGTGCGGGGGTCTCTTCCTGTCTGTCCGGGTGGCACTTGGCAGCCTCTCTGCCTGGGACACCCTTCCTTCCCTTCTGCTCAGCAAGCTCTCCTTTAGCTTTTCCCCTCTCCTTCTTTCAGAGCTGGCTCAGATACTGGCTCTGCCGGAACGTTCTCCCCAACTTCCTCTCCCGGGGGCTAGCTGCTCCCACGCTCAGGCCCTCCCTTGGTTATTCTGGGCCACTGGCGCTGGTTTACGACTCAGTATTCCCCACTAGCCCAAGTGCCCCCGGGACCACGTTACTCGTAACTGCATCCCCAGGGTCCAGAAGCGCCGGACGTGGTTTGAAGAGTGAACGGAGGGAACAGTGAACGGTCCAGGCGCAGCCTCCTGGGTCAGGCTGAGAGGGCAGGGCTCTGGGCCGGCACAGTGTCCCAGTGGCCAGCCAGGTCCTGAGCCCTTTTCCTGCCAGTTGCTGCTGTGGGCTGAGCTCGTGTCTCAGAGGCACAGGGTGAAACTGATCCCCGATGGGGATGTCGATACGCCTCCCTCCACGCCTTGCCGAGAGACTTATGAAGCCCCTGCTGGCCCCCGCCTTCCTCTTCTCTTGTGACTGGTCCCTCCTGTCGCCTTCTCCTGTGTCTGCAGCAGGCCGTCACTCCCCATCTGCTAGGAGCAGCATTCCACTCTTTATCCCTCATTCAAAATTTAACTCCTCTGAAATCTTCTGACCACGCTGCTTCTTCCTCCTTCATCTATGAGAAGATCTTAGAATCAGCTGTCAGCCTCCTGGGCCCCACTCTACTTTCCAGGCTTCCTGCACTCCATACAGAGTTGTTGTTGTTGTTTTCCTGCACCTACAATCTCCCTGAGAGGTTACCAGGGTCAAAGGTCTTTTCTGAGGATTTGGACTCAAAAGGTCCAGATGTATTCTTCCTCTGACTGGCTATGCAACCTCAAGCCAAGTCTCTTACCCTGGGTGGGCCTCAATTTCCCCAACAGATTAAGGGGGATAACACCATCTCGTCTTGCTCGGGGCACTACTGCAGACTTGAATGAAAAAGTGTTCATGGTAACCCATTCCTTGGTTTGCCAAAACTTTAAAGACAGAAAGTAACTCCAGAGGCCTAAAACTCAGAACACTCACTCTGGAGCACCATTTGGTTACAACTATCTAAGCGAATGTGGGTTCAATCCCTGGGTCGGGAAGATCCCTGGAGGAGGAAATGGCAACGCGCTCCAGTATTCTTGCCTGGGAAATCCCACAGACAGAGGAGCCTGGGGGGCTACAGTCCATGGGGTCACAAAGAGTCGACTGCGACCAAGGGACTAAACAACCACAACAGCAAATCAAAGCTGCAGACGCACCGCGCGACACGCACGCCGGTGGGCAGAGCACACAGGGAGCCCTGGGCCAGGGCCATCTCTGAAGGATTACCTGCAATGGGAAAAAACCTGCCAACCACCTAAATGTCCATCAGCAGGAGACGGTAAATAAGCTGCTGGACAGTTACAAAAGGAATAGTATATAACAATTAAAGCAGGTTCACGCTAGAGCTCAGGTTTCAAGACAGTTAAATCTCCAAAACAATATGGAGGGGAAAATCTAAATTCAGAATATCAACGATACACCATTTTAACTCAAAAGGCAAAACCGTACCAAGCCGTACGACGTGTTGCTATGGATGCGTATATACGCGGGGAAAATATCTTAAAACAGGCACGAGAGTCTAAACACCCCAATCAGGGCTGTGGTTTCCTCTGGGGAGGGAGACAGGGAGGCCTTCGTCTCTATCTACGGTATGTTGGTAAGATCTAGCCAAGCTAACTGGTAGGTGTTATTCTGTATAATTTCCTCGTGGCAAAAACTTAATGTTTTAAAAAATATTTTTATAAATTTTTTTACAGATTTTTTAATATATATATTAAAAAAAAAAAAGACCCCTCAGAGGGAGAACAGTTCCTGAGGGCTGCCCGGGTCCGTCCTGCAGGGATGGGTTTTGGCCGCGGCGTGGAACCCTGAGCATGCCCCACGCTGCCTCACAGTAGGAAGCCCACGTCGGTGGGGCCGGAAGAGAGGTCTCCCCTGGAAGGGGAGGGCGAGCGGGTGACAGGCTGTCAGTGGGGTGTCTGTGTGGGCCAGGAGCAGGAACCAGCTTGCCCCCTTTCACAACCACCCCCGCTTCAGTAAAATGTCAGCAAGCTGGGGAAGGGCGGGTGGAGAGACAGGCAAGCTGTTAACCCGCGAGATGCTGGGGCGTGGGCGGTGCGGGCCCAGGCTCCTAGACAGCTATTTTGGCTCAGCCCTGGCAGGGGAGAGACCTCCGAGTGGGCGCTCGGAGCGGGTGCCCGGCCAGGCGCAAGCAAGGAGAGGTTCCAGAGTGGGGCGAGAGGGCTCAGGCCCCACCTCTCTCAGACCTCGCCCCAGGAGGCCTGGTGCACTCTGCTCTCCCGGGCCACAGGCCACTCACTGACCACCCCCCAGGGCTCCTTGAGTGTGTCCCTTGAGTCATCTGTTCCCTGCGCTCTGAAGGCCAGATGAAAGGCCCCAGGCTTGCTCCTCCACTCCGGACCCAGCCAGGGAGCCACAGGGCCTCCTACTTACAAACATGGTCTCTCCACCTGCGGGTCCGCCCGCCCCAGCCTGGCCTTGATCTCCCAGGAGTGAGGATCCTGGTGGCAGTCCTCCCGTGGGGCTGGGG
This sequence comes from Bos grunniens, assembly GCF_055505025.1. NCBI lineage: Eukaryota > Metazoa > Chordata > Mammalia > Artiodactyla > Bovidae > Bos > Bos grunniens. The sequence continues at coordinate 76,921,184 of NC_141179.1, read as the reverse complement.
CACAGACCACGCGGAGGTCTTACTCCACTCCCACGCAGGACAAAGATCTCTCGCTTTCAAGAAGCCCTCAAACCCCTTCTTAGACTCTACCAGTTTGGTGATGGGATAATAAAAGAATAGAAGTAGGGAGGGCCAGTATGTCCGAGGGCAGCCTGGTGTTTGGAAAGATACTTGGCTCTGGGCTCCAGCATAAACTGTGTGACCCTGGGCCAGGAGCCTTGATGGCCTCTCTGAGCCATGGGGTCTTGTATGTAAAATGGGAATGAAATCAACTACAAGGTTGTTGGGCGGATTACATGAAACGATGGACTTTCAACCTTCTGGTAACTGTGAATCGCCGGAGAAGGACGAGCAAGCACATCCCTGGCGTCCAGGTTGGGGGGGGGGGGCGGGCGTGCTTGTCTCCTCAGCCCTCCCCACTCCCCCAGGCCCCAGAGCCTCAGGTCGCCTCAGACCTGCTCTCCGCCACTGAACCCTGCCTCTGGGGTCTCAGCTAGGAAGGGGGCCAAAAAGATGGCAGGATGCGTGCTCCTCAGAGGCATCTGTGTGGTTGCTGCTCTGACCTGCCCCCTGCCACCTGAAACCACCTTCACAGGCTCCTGCCTATGAGACTGGAGTGCCAGGGGGGCCCTGGGCCGAGACCCCTGGGCGTGGGGAACCACACTGCAGCCCTGCGTGGGGCTGACACCTGAAGGGCCCCAGGGGCCCCACCCAAGCGGAGGTTCAGAGGCAGCAGTTTGGTGGGGGCACCCCCCGGAAATGCACCCTGATCTCGCCCAGGATGAGGGAGACGCTGAGCCTGGATGCAGGCGCGGGGGGTTCCCCACAGGCCCACCGAGAGAATCACTCAGGTGGCAGCGGGGAGGAGGCGAGGGCGGGCAGGCCAGAAGGTGCCAGATTGAGGGTCTCTCAGAAAGCGGAGAGGCCTCCGGGGTTCTGGCATGGGGTACAAACTGACATGATCCTGGCGTCAGGGGACCGGCACTGGAGGCCCAGATGACCCCTCGCTAGCTGTGAGACCTCAGCCTGGCCGCTGCCCTGGGCCTCGGTCTTCAGAGGCAGGGAGGGGGGTCGGGTCAGGTGACGTGGAGGCTCGCCCCCAGCCCGTCTCCTGCCACCTCCTGCCCAGCTGCGCCCTGGCGGCCAGAGTGTCAGCAGCAGGGGTCTCTGTGGGCCCACCCACAGGCCCGTGGCACCAGAGCAAAGCAGGCGAGGGGATGTCCCCATCACGCCCGGCCCTCGGTGGTAGCTGTCGCCCCCTTGTGTCACTATGGCGACACTGCAGGAAAAAGGTCCCCTCGGCTTGAGGACCTGGGAACCTGCTTGCCTTGGTCAAGTGCCCACTCGCCTCCCACTCTGCTCGGGGGGTGACTGGTGGATCCTGGAGAGGGCTCCAAAAGCGGCGGAGGGAAGGCCTGGTTCTCCGTCTCCCAGGGCCACTAGGCCCTTCCCCTGTCCTTGCTGAGGAGGACACCCACTCTTGTGCTCTCTTTTGCCAAGTGACAGTCCCGGGTGGCTCTACATCCTAGGATCTGACCTTTCTGGAGGACAGCATGGAGGGGAAAAAAGTGCCAAGAGCTGCCCACGCCCCTCCCCTGCCCATTAAGCCAGAGCTGCGTGTGTGGCAGCGGGGGAAGACCATGGGTGACACCCGCGCCCGGCCAGGCCAGCCCCCACTGGCACCCGGTGTTGGGTGGGGGAGTGGGCGGTCCCGGCCAGGCCAGCCCCCACTGGCACCCGGCATTGAGTGGGGGAGTGGGCGGTCAGGTGAGCCAACCCGCAGTTCACATGCCAAGGCCCCTTTTTCTTCCCAAACCCAGGGGCCCTGGCTCACACCGGCCTCCCCTGGCCCCTGGGGCCGCTCCCAGAATTAGCCTGAGCGAGACAAACCACTCAGAGAGGCGCCTTTTGCACCCAGACAGCCGGGCGCCAGAGTCCGGGCTCCTGCCTCTGAACGTGAAGCGTCCCTCAACACGTCCCTTCCGACCGTTGCAAAACCAACCCCAACTGGGGCTGCTGTTGCTCAGGCTGCCTGGCGGGCAGCCTCCGCCATCTGGACTCCAGGTTCACGCTCACTGGGCCCGGAGTGTGGCATCACCTCTAAATGGGGCCTATTGTCTCCGACTCATCCCACAGGTGTGCCTCCTGCCCTCCGGGAATGATTGACTTTAAGCAGGATAAAGGGCAGGGCGGGTACACCCCATGCTCGGGCTCCCATGGGCTCTGCGGGCTGAGGCTCCTTCCGTCTAGACGGGTGAACGGTCAGGTAATTTCTGATGCCCCTGGGGTGCCAAACCAGTTAATCCACCAGCTGTGTGACCTGCCCAGGGTCAGGCTGCTGGCATAGGGCCAGAAGCTGGAGGGCGTCCTCTGGAGGTGAGCCCTGGAAGAGGAGGAAGAGAAGGCAGTTAGCTTCCCTCCTACTTCCGACTGACCACCCCTCAGGCCAGGAGGCTGAAAGGTCAGAAGAGGAAAACCCAGATGCCCAGTACGGTGGGGCCTACACCTCCTCATAGGGAGAGGCTGATGGTTCCCAGCAAGGACAGGAAGACGTGGAATGGAGCTGGGGAGGAGCACGGCTCAGCCATGTGTCTTCCTGGGCTAAATAAAAAAGGAGATGTGGCACACTGCTCCCCAGCTTCCAGACGGTGAACCTGTGAGAGGCTGGTGTGAGAGGCTGCGGTAGGCTTTAAGGGAGATGCCAAAGAGGCTGCCAGGCGGAGATCGTCCTCCTCCTGACCACACCAGAGATGGTAAACACGCAGCCCATGTACCTTCGCTACCCCTCCCAAGCCCACGGCGGAGTATTAGTGGATTCCAGACCTCTACCATCAAGCCAAGATCTGAAAGCTAGTGGATTCTAGACCTCTACCATCGAGCCAAGATCTGAAAGCTAGTGGATTCTAGACCTCTACCATCGAGCCAAGATCCAAATGCTAGTTGATTCTAGACCTCTACCATCGAGCCAGATCCAAATGCTAGGGGATTCCAGACCTCTACCACCAAGCCAAGATCTGAATGCTAGTGGATTCTAGACCTCTACCATCGAGCCAAGATCGGAAGGCAGAAGACTCAGCGCAGCATCTGCAGCTACCACCAATCTATTCGCTATTCTCTCTCCCAGCCATGGTCTATTCGTGAAACGGGACCGTTGGTCCCAAGGCCTGAAGTGTGTATGGGGCGGGGGGCGGAGAGGAGGAAAGCAAGGTGGGGGCTGATCATCACAGGGCGGAGGCCCAATGAGCAGCAAGAGCTGGGCTGAGGATGAGCTCAGCGCCTGAGGAAAGACGGCGGACTGGGTTCAGCTGGGGGCACTGGGGAGTTTCACCTGAGGCTGGCAACCAGAAAGAGGGCAGGACCAGGCGATACTGTCAAGAGGCGGTGCCACTGCAGTGCACCGTTCCCACTACCCGTCCCACCCTGCCTCCAGTCAGAGCAAGGGGACAGAGATCAGCCCCGGGAGACATCTGACTCTCTGACGCCAAGCCTGCCAGGAGGAAGTCTTTGCCCCCGGCTGCCCCCCCCCCCGACTCTACGGGGTTTTCCAAACACATTCATTTCTTTATGCCCGCTGCCCGAGCACAATGCTACCAGGCAGGGACACTCCTGCCATGCTTCCAGAGGGGCTGTTGCAGGTTCTTCTCATTCACTAACCTATCAGATCGCTTACCATCCCCAGAGGGACGTAATACGATGGCTCTCAAACTTGGAAGCACTTTAGAAACACTTGGCAAGTTGTAGAAAATGCCCAGTCCCACCTCCAGACCTGATGAGTCAGACATGCCCAAGTAAGAGCTAGGAATCTGTACTTCCTAAAGGTCCTGAGGTCACTGTGACGTTCTGTTTGGTAGAGAGAAAAGGATGCGGGTTTTGGAATCAGACTAGAGTTCAAACTCTGTCTATGACTTTTAAACTTGCTGTGTGACTCTGGGCAAACTACTCATCTCTTTGAGCCTGTGTTCCTCTCATCTATAAAAATGGGAGAAGTTAATACCCATCCTGGTTATTTGAGAGACTGATGTAAAGGTACCGGTCGTTCTCCCGCTTCTTTTTCTTCCTCCTGAGGGGTTGCTGCTATGTGCGCAAGCCTGTGCCCTTCACGAGGGACGCAGCCACAGGCCAGAAGAGCCCGGCACTTGGTGCCCTGTGGGCAGGGACAGGAAGCCTCTGGCGGAGCCCCCCCCTCCGCCCTACGAGCCTGTGAACACTGGAGGCTACATCCTGCGGAGCTGGGTGTCAACTGCTCCCCCTTGCAGGGCTGTGGGTGACAAGACAGAGGCAGGAGTCGCTTTGCACCCTTTCCCATTTGATGTGACACTGAAGCCTGCACGGTTTGCCAAGGGCCTACGGAGGGAGCTCCACCTGCCCGTGTGAGGATCCAGACCTGCAGGCTTGGCGACACAGTGCAGAGGCAAAGAGCAGGGCCCTGGTTAGGGCAAGGCAGCCAAAGGGCGCAGGTCCGCATCACAGGGACGCCAACCTGTACAGGAAAAAGCTGCCCATGTTATTGGTGGGTGAGGTCACCCCTGGGGAAGGGGCAGGCCAAAGCTCGGGGCGTGGGGGGGCCCCAGTACCATGAAGCCTGGACAACTGAGGGCAAGCGAGCTGGAGGCCCTGGGCATACTCCAAGTGGTCAGAGTCCAATTTGAGTTGGCGCTGGGGTCCTGAGCTGATTGGCTGCAAGCTCCGCGGCGCTGGAGAAGGCCAGGGTAAGCCAGGAGAAAACCCAGGGAGCCAGGTGGCAGTACTCACTGGGCTCCACCTCCTCTCACCTTACACCCGGACTGCAGGGGCAGGAAGCGGCTCCCGGGCCAGCACACAGGCCCCGGGCCGCCTTCCACTCAATCTTTCCACACCCTCCCCCAGAGTCCTGGTCAAAGCCCTGTCACAGGCACAAGATGGTCACATTTGGCGCGCTGGGGGAGGGGGTGAGACGGAGCTTGAAAGAACCAGCACCCATCCCCTTCCCAGCAAGACTAGATGGGGGTAGGGGGGTATGTGCCTACTCCCCAGCAGAGGTTGTGGGCCTCCCTGCTAATTCAGAGCAGTGTAGAACAGGTGGTCAGACCACCCCCTACCCCAAAGAGCAGCTTAAAATGCCCAGCGATTAAATCGGCGACCAGGGCTGCGGGGACAGGCATGGGTCGTGACAGTACGATCCAGGAGACCACGTTCTGCGGATGCCATGCACCGCGGTGGTAGGCAACCCAGCCACCCGGAGGACCAGGGTGACGACGACGACATGACTGCCCACCTCTCTGGGGCCAAGAGACTCAGAGGGCGCCCGGTTCCCATCAGTGCCAAGAAAAGGGAGCGTGACTAGTCGTGGGGGCCCGGCCCGCTGGTGCCAGGGAGTTAGGTGATTCTGCCTCTGCTGGAGAGCTAGAAGCCGCCCCTGTCTCAGTACCCCAGGGAAAGCGCGCTGAGCTGCCGGTGCCAGAGAATGACACCCCTCACCCACCCGTTGACAGTGCCCGGACGCCAGGGGCGGAGCCCCCCATGCAGAGCCCAACGCCAAGACAGCCCAGATAGCCAGCGCGCGGGGATACCCCGCCCGGGTCAGCACCAGGTGGCCGAGGGATGCTTCCCGCCGCCGCCGCCGCCGCCGCGCTCACCTGTGCCCGAAAAGCCGCAGCCCTGGGAAGCGCCGCTTGCTGAGACGCCGCGGCGCCTTGTCCGGCTCGGGACCCGCGTCGCGCTCGGAGCCGCTGGACGAGGCGGAGGCCGACTCGGAGTCGCTGCTCCGAGCCTCGGGGCTGCCGTCCCGCGGCTCCATCCGGCCCTAGCCCCGGCCGGCGGCGGGCCCGCGGGAGACGCCCATGCTGGGCCGGCGGCCGGGGCTCAGCACGCCGGCTCCTCAGCGCCCGCCTCGGCCATGGCGCGCGCTGACTCCGCCCGCCCCGCGCCGCGCGCCCCCGCGCCCCACGCCCAGGTGCCGGGGAAGCGGCCGCTGCGGCTCCAGGAAGTGCCGCCAGCTGCGGCCGCAGGACCCCGCATAGCTGGCCGGGCCGCTGCCTGCCCCGCCGCCGAGCACGCCCCCTCGGTTACGCGGCGGCGCCCGGCCCGCCGCGCCCTCTGCCGGCGGCCCGCCGAGACGCAAGCCGCCTGGGCCACCAGAAGGGCGGGGCGGGACCGAGAGGACGGGGGGTGGAGCCGCCGAGGCCACGCCCACGAGACCAAGCGGCTGCCCCGCCCACAAGCCCGAGCGGGTCCACCGCCCACGAGCCCGAGCGGCTGCCCCGCCCACTAGCCCGAGCGGGTGCGCCGCCCGGATCAGATCGAGTCTGCAGCTTGACACGCCCGCGCGGCGCGCGAACCCGGACACGCGCAACCTTGTTTTCTTCCTCTCAGCCCCCGCTCCCCCCGCCCCCACCGGACCACACACATGCTCACAAGTGAACACTCGCGAGGGGGGCTATCACCCCCTCCCTTCCCACGTCTACAGGGAGTAGACGCCTCTTTCGCACACCCGGTGCCTGTCACGGCCACTTACGGCAGCTCCACCCCTACTCGCTCGGCTCTCCGAAATCACGCCCACGGGAACAAAATTCACACGGCGCTCCCGGTACACACGGAAACAAACACGCCTCACACACGATCACGCTTACCCATTACTCAGTCGAACACTTCCCACCCCCAGTTTCTCACACTGAAGAGATTTTATACGAGAACCAAAGTCACTGAAGGACCCTGGCGCACACCAGTGACACGTTTGTTACCCAAATTCATCTTTCCACAGCTCTTCAAGGCTGTTTCTAACACTGTCACACTCCTGGTACATGGCACTTTCCCAACACAATATGCGATGGGACCTGTAGATCTCTTATGCCACAGGACTCACCTGCACGTCTCTTACACACACATAAATACGTACACAAAAGGAAGGACTGCACTGTCATTCCCCAACATACATGCTGTCAGCGAACACAAAGGTCTTTCTTGTATGCTCAAATATAACCCAGGACAATGGCTACATGTTGTTGCATCCCCCTTAAGTATATTTTGTGCATTTGTGCTCAGTCGCATCGAACAGTTTGTGACTTCATGGACTGTAGCCCATCAGGCTCCTCTGTCCAAGGGATTTTTTCCAGGCAAGAATACTGGAGGGGGTTGCTAGTTCCTCCTCCAGTGGATCTTCCTGACCCAGGGATCGAACCCGTGTCTCCTGTGACTCCTACCTTGCCAGGTAGATTCTTTAGCACTGAGTCACCTGGGCTTCCCTCCATATACCTTACTCACCCAGAAATATACCTCACAGACATACAAACACAGCCCCTCAGACAGCGAAGTGTGTCCCCTTCTAGAGATGAGGAAAACCGTTGGAACCAGAGCAGTCACCTGTGGTTGGCAAGGCCAGCACACACACACTTGGGAATCAGCAGCTCAGGGGTTGCCTCTGATAGCTCCTGCAGGGCTGACGGGAGGAGGCCAGGCGGCTGGAGAGTATGGTCTTCTCCCTCCAGCACTGCCACCCTGATGCCCATATGAGGTGCCCGCTGTTTCTGTTAGCACTCCTCTCTGCAAAGCCACATCCTGTGTCACTTCACTTTCACCCTCTCTGGGGTTCTGGCAGCCCATTTTCCAGCCTCAGCCAGCTACATATAGCCAGTGCTGGGAGCTGTGACATGTGGGCAAGCCTGCCGTTTGGAACCAACAGTCACCATCCTGAAGCTCAGAACCTTCTCCTGGCTTCCTTCAAGTTTCCTCCTGACCTGGACCAGGTATGGGGTACCACCCCCTGGAGTGCTCCCACCAGCAGCAGGTGCCACAGCAGCAGTGAAATCCCCCAGGGGGCTGGACATGGTCCTCCTCGGGTGCCTGGGACCCTTTGGGAAAGTTTCCCAATGGCTCTGACGGACCTCTGAGCGGGGAGATCAGAGGCAGCTAAGACCCTGTTGATTCTGTGCAAGACATGCACAGCCACATTCCTGTGGGGGCTTCTCTTCCCAGATCCCATTGCTGTTAGCTCCCTCGACTCCGCCTTCTGCAAGCTCAGCCCCCTGCCACACCGCCCCCCAGCAATTCAAACATCAGAGCCCCTCTTACGCTGCCAAGAAGCCCTCTGTCCTTTTCTGAGCCTCTGCAGAGCCACTGGACACAGGGAGAGAGGTAACCCCACTTCTGCGGACTCCCCCACCCCAGATAAAAGACTCATGGACGGATTGAGGGCCAAAGGTCCTCGTGCCCATTCTCAGGCCGCCCAAGTACCTACTGAGACTGGGGGACCTCGGCTGGGATCTGTGGGACGTCCCAGGAGCGGTAGCGCCACATCTGTCTCAGAGCCCCGGGCCGCTCCCCTTCTTCGGTCGCCAGAAGCTCCGCGGGGCCCAGAGCTGCAGCCTCATCGCAGCCTCCCCCAGTACTGCGGCCGGCCCCCCGTGCGCTCATCCTGCCCGGCGACTCTCTTCCTCTTTCGGCACTTCCTGACCCGGGGGCCCTGCGAGAGGCCAGCCGGCTGCCCCAGAGAGGACCACAGGCCTCACAGACGCCTTCCGTGGCCAGGGCAGGAGGCTGGCGGGCAAGAAGGGCTTGCCAGCCCGAGAGGGCGAGAGGCAGGTGAGGACAAGCCCAGCCTAGCAGCCGAGAGACAATACCAAGTCAGAGGCTGCCAGGCAGCCGGCAGGCTTGCCCAGGCTGGGATCTGAACCTCGGCCCCCGTCTGGCCTCCCTCTCTGCCTAACAGCTCTGATCTTCACCTTTTGGTCCTGCCGAGGCCACCCGCTTCATCGCCACCACCAGGTGCCCTGTGCCCAGCCTGCACGCAGCTCTGTCTCCACTCAGCCCTGTGAGCACCACACCGCCTAACACAGGATCAGGCATACAGAATGTGGCGGAGTTTCCAGGACTGGAACTAGAAGATGTGGTCCTACATCCTGTTTCTTCCCCTTACCAGCTGTGTACCCTGGTCCGAGAGGTCTGTCTCTCCAAGTTCACCTGAAATCCTTTTAGGAATAAGGTAGGGAATAGACTAGGGAACACGCGTGTCAGGGAGCTTTTTTGAGCCTTGATTTTCTTATCTGTAACGTGGAAGGGGGCACTAGTAATAACTAAGCTCGTGGAGTTTTTTGTTGCTGTCGTTTCGTCGGTAAGTTGCGTCCGACTCTTTGCGACCCCATAGGCTATAGCCCATCAGGCTCCTCTGTTTGTGGGATTTCCCAGGCAAGAATACCAGAGTGGGTTGCCATTTCCTTCTGCAGGGAATCTTCCCGACCCAGGGATTGAACCTGCATTTCTTAGTTTTAGGAGGATTAAATAAGAGGCAAAAGGGTTTATAAATTAATTCATTCAATAAACAGTTACTGAGTGTCTTCTGTGCATCAGGCTCTGTATCAGACTAGACAGCAGGGTGCAAGGAATGAGCGCTCTAACCTCATGTTGCTTAAATTCTATTCTAAACAAATCCCATATGAAAGAATGGCAGGTGACAAGATGAGATGAGCTACAGAGAAAAATGAAGCCAAGGTGAAGGGGGAAGAGGAGGATAATGGAGATGCTATTTAGGGAGGGGGACTGGGAAGGCCTCCCTGAAGAGGTAACGGTCGAGAACAGATTCAAATGAACTGAGAGAGCAAATGGTGTGACTACCTGGCAGAACAGCAGTCCAGGTGGAAGGAGCAGTCAGAGCAAAGGCCCTTTGAGCAGGAATGTACTGGATGTGTCTAAAGAACAGCAAAACGGCCACACTGGGTGGACGTTGAGGCCGTTTCTGAGAATTTGCTAAATAAATAGTAAGGCATGCACTTACTCTTTATTATTAGGGTTGGTTCTGGGGTGGAAATCATACCTTCCTCAAGCACTCTTTCAATCACGCTGCTCTATAATTAGTTCTTCAGCTCTATATGTGTTTGTTACGCTGTAAATTTCTCGAGGACAGAAACGGTGTCAGTTCAGTTCAGTTCAATAAATATCGACACTACAGAACCTGCAGACACAGGAAACGTACACCGTGCCCTTCCAGCCCTTAGAAACCTCATCTGGGGACTTCCTTGGTGGTCTGGTGGCTAAGACTCTGTGCTCCTGATGCAGGGGGCCAGGGTTTGATCCCTGGTCAGGGAACTGGATCTCACATGTCAGAACTAAAATTCTGCGTGCCGCAACGAAGACCCGATACAGCCAAATACATAAGTAAACAAATATTAATTAAAAAAAAAAAGAAACCTCCGTCTGGTGCTGTAATCACCTTGTGGCCCTCATGACTGGAACTTAATATTTCTCATTAACTATTTGTTTCATAAATCACGCTATGTCATGAATAAGTAATACTTGGTAATAATAATAATGATAAATAGCTAATATTTCTTGGACATTACTGTGCCCCAAACCTTTGAATTCCTGCGACAACCTTATGACATAGATCTTGTTATTTACCCCCTTTGACTGATGGGGAGCCTGAGGCACAGAGCGGCTAAGCTCATTTGTCCAAGGGGACCCAGCCTGTGAGTGGTAGAAATAAGACTTCCACCCCTGAGTCGGTGCTTGTGAAAAAGACATCCTCTTGTCCCTCTGGGGTTGGGAACAGAACCAGGTAATGCCGCTGAGTCTTGGCACCCCCTTTCCCAGGGCTTCTACCTCCAGCCCATCATCCTGCCTCAATCAAGGCAGGTCCTGTGTGCTGTAAAGCCCCAACAGAGACTCTGCCAGCCAGGCCAAGGCCTGTACTAGAAGGAGGCTGTTGCAGGGCCTTGTCTTCACCCCCCCACCCCCCAGGGATTCTGGAAGTAGCTTGAACAGTTAAACAGAGGAAATGGGGCTGGGCTTGTTTTCAGTGAGGCTTCTGGCAGCCCTGGAGCAGCAGAGAGCAGGAAATGTGACTCCTGGAGGGGGGAAGCCAGGCAGGCTGGGGACTCTGAGAGGCAGAGCAGCCTGGCGGTGGACCACGGCCCCCTTGGGCTTGTACTCACTGAAGCTGTTGGTGCTTTGCAGGTGGGGTGGGGAGGACGAGGCTGGAAGGGACAGGTGCACAGGGCCGGGGAGAATGCCCTTGGCAGTTCCTGGGACAAGGTGTGCCAGCACTGGGGATCTGGGGACCCCTCAGAATCCACGCAGATACTCACAGGAAGAGGAATCTGGGTAAGAAAATTATTCTGGGCTTGGTTGAGGCCCCAGAGGATGGGGTGTTCTACTTTCCATGGCCTGGATGAGCAAGTGGGAGCTGGGGAAAAGAAATGTACCAGGGCACCAAACACTTAAGCCACGATCTGGACAGCCTCTGCTCTCAAAACCAGCCAAGCCAACCTCCTTGGCCTGACCTTCAGGGCTCCTTATGTTCTGGTTCCTTTCGTTTTGGCCTCTTGGTCCAAGTTTTCCCTGCAGAGATTTTGCTCTCAGCTCACACCATGCTGGTGCCTGCCTCTTAGTAAGTACTCAGTAAGCATTTCTTCCCTCTTTCTTCACACTTCCTTTAACACGCTGCCCTCACCCCGCCACTCCATTCTGCTTCCCTTGCCCCATCTGCCCGTAGAGCTTGGCCAATCTGAACCTCCATCTTGCAAAACCCCGGTCCCCAAAGCAAAACAAAAAAACGGGAAGGTGGAAAGAGTCGGGTCAAACCCCAGCCCTTGCTGTGCAATGGTGGGCAAATCACTTAACATCTCTGGGTTGGACCAGACGGTTTCTAAGATCTTGTCCAGCTCTGACAGTTTCATCTGAATCTCCTTCCCTGATCTTCAGGTTTCCACTCATTCATTCATTCATATGACACATATTTTATAAAGACCTACTAAGTGAAAGGGGACAACAGAGGATGAGATGGTTGGATGGCATCACCGACGCGATGGACGTGAGTTTGAATAAACTCTAGGAGTTGGTGATGGACAGGGAGGCCTGGCGTGCTGCAGTCCATGGGGTCGCAGAGAGTCAGACACGACTGAGCAACTGAACTGAAGTGTCGAATGCTGTTTTAGAGTCAGTCCTCCTACCTAACTGATGTCCCTATGACACTCATCTTTTTTTTTCCCCCAGATACTCCTCCATTATATGACCTTTTCTGCATATGAAGTCTTATCTCCTTACAGGATTCCTGACCCCAGTGTTGCTTCTGGCTCCATGCTGGATGCATAGGATGTGCTTAGTAACTTCCTATGGAAGTTGAAATGAGCTGAATATAGGAGCCCAACAAGCGGAGCAGAGGGAGGGAGCTGGCTTCCTGTTTGCTTGAGTGGCTGTGGTGAGACGTGGGGGATTTTTGGAGCCCATGTCCCTTCCCGCCAGCTAAGTCTGTGATCCAGGTACCTGGTGGAGTCCTTGGGAGCAAGCTAGAGCCCCAAAGCACCTGCTGAGCCACAGAGGAGACAGATGTACCTGAGCTGGGCTGCAGGTGCTGCTGGTTACTGACAGATGGAATTTTGATTAGGCTCCTTCTGGGTAGCCTCATTAAAGTCATGTGTGGGAGGAAATCTGGAGGAGGGCCTGGGGGCCCTTTCCCTCTGGGGCAAGAGAGCTGTGAATATAGCAGGGGTACCTCCAGAGTCATGGGTGGTCCCTCAAACCATGATCCCTCTTGGAAACTGTCCTTCAGCACTTCCCAGGTCCCCAGGCTGGGGGAGGGGAGCGCAGGGAAGGGGAGAGGAGCCTAAATGTCTGTCCCTTGCTTGGGGTTAGCTGGATCTGCCCTCAGGAGCTTTCTGCTGCTTCCAGCTTGGATGGTAGCACCAGACCTCCCAGGGCAAGATAAGCAGGCCCTTCAAGCTTCTCATCCCCATCTGTTGGATCACAAGCTCTGATTGCAGAACCACCTTCCAGCCCCCACCCCTCTGCTTTTATCCCTCCCAGGGATCTGTGCACTTAGTACAGAGCCAGGAGGAAAGCTCCCTAACGATGAACGTCCAGGCCTTGGGAGCCTGCAAAGGGCTTTGGAGTGAAACTGACCTGAGTCTGGATTCTGGCTCTCCCAGTTACTGACTGGGGGACCTTAGCACATTGCTTAACGACTCTGAGGCTCAGTTTCTCATCTGAAAGATGCTGCCCAGCGGTCCTCGGATTCTCCCTCACTCTATGAATCCTGATTAGCTTTCCTTCCCCAAACATCCATAGGCCAAGAACCCCGGTTAAGCACAGAGGGGCCCAGCAGAAAACAAATCTGTTCCCAATGCGTTCTCTACCCATTTTGGGCATCCTCGAAGACACGTTTCCTCCCTAGCCTGTGCTAACCTTGTCTTTGAGACCTGGATCCTTGAGGGCTTCTCTCAATGCTCTGATCTGCAATGGCACTGGTAGAAGTGAAAATGAGACTCCAGCCCAGGCTTCCTGATGCCTTTTCAGCAGCACAGCAGAGAAGAACCTGTTCCAATGGCTCTGCTGGAACTGGTCTTCCCAGCTCCCCTCCAGAAAGGCCGCTGGTGCGAGAGGTGGGGGACATGGGATGCTGAGGGGGCCTGTCTCAAGCACCCTGAGCCAAAATAGGGTCTGATAAGGCCCACTTTCTGGAATCCCAATCCCGACACAGCTGCCTTCTCGATAAGCCTGGCCCCACCTCTGGGCACAGCCCTCCCTGCCGGCCTTTGACTCACTAGTCAGCAAGAACCTCGGGTCCCTGAGGGGAGGAAGGAGTTCCGGGCTGGGCCTGGGCCCCCGCCCTTCCCAAAGGAAGGAAAATGATAGACCCCCCAGCTTCCGGCTTCCTCTGGCAGTGGGCCCCCTCCTCCAGCTCCAGCTCAGCTCTCTGCCCCCGGTTTTTGCATTTTTAATTCAGGACAGAATGTGATCTCTTGCAGCTCCTTGCTTTATCCTGTTGCTATTTAAATTACAAATCGGCCCCATCTCCCTGTCACTCTTGGGTTATTTTTAGCTTCTGGTAAATAGCAGCAGGGAGAGTCGGATCAGGTGCCCCTCCCTCAGGAGCTTTGTACCCGCAGTCCCGTGCCCACAGCAGGGGGCACCCTCCCCTGCCAGCTGGCGCCCCGGGGCTCTTCCCCGAGCCTCTCTGTAGAGGCGGAGGGGGCAGGGGGAGGACTGCAGTCTGGGGACATGCACGCATGCTCAGGCTTTACTCTTGCACTCAGTTGCTCAGTGATCTCCGACTCTTTGTGACCCCATGGACAATAGCCCTCCAGGCTCCTCTGTCCATGGGAGTCTCCAGGCAAGAATACTGGAGGGGGTTGCCATTTCCTCCTCCAGGAGATCTTCCCGACCCTGGGATCAAACCCGCATCTCTTGTGTCTCCTGCATCGGCAGGTGGATTCTTTACCACTAGCACTAGCTGGGAAGCCCTCCCTTTGTTGAACTCTTTCTCCCAGGTCTCACCAAGCATCCATCACTCCAGGCCAACTTTGTTCAGGGACCTTCCTGGCCTGCCCTGCACCCCCAACCCACAAGGAGATCCAGCTAGAGAGAGTAGAAGATCTAACTTGCTTCTCACTCCTGCTAAAAGTCAGGAACTTTACACGTCTTATTTCATCTTGCCAGCTACCTTCTGGAACAGGTATTACTGTTCCCATTTTCCATAGAGGAAATGAGGTCAGAGGTGAAAGTGACTTACTCAGCTAGGAAGGGGCAGAGCTGGAATTCGAACCCAGGTTTCTCTGACCCTGAAGACTGCATGCACAAGCATCACACTGTCTCTCTCAGTGCAATGCATGTACCACTGTGCTCAATGCCCAGGTTTGTTCCCAATGCCCACCATCAGCTGTCTTTCCCAAGTGTTTGTCTCATGCCATCTGCTGGATCAGGGGTTGGCAAACTACGGCCAGTGGACTACATCTAGCCCGCTGCCTGATTTTGTGTGGCTGTGAGCTAAGAATGGTCTTTGTTGGAAAAAAAGGAAAAGAATAATATTTGTGACAGTAGAAATCATAGGAAATTTAAAGTTCAGTGCCTATAAATAAAGTTTTACTGGAATCCAGTCACGCTCATTGGTCTCCATATTGTCTACGGCTACTTTTGCACTGTGATGGCAGAGCAGAGCTACAGGACCACGTGACCTGCAAAGCTAGAACTATTTACTGCCTGGCCCTGGACTGAATCATGTTTTTGTCAAGAGAAGAATGTTATCTCATACTTGTATCTCATACAGTGTCTGGCCCAGGGTCAGCTCCAAACAGAGGTGCTGGTGCTCCTTGAAGGTCTTTCTAGGGCCACAACTTATGCTGGGAAAGACTAAAGGCAGGAGGAGAAGGGGACGACAGAGGATGAGATGGTTGGATGGCATCACCGACTCAATGGACATGAGTCTGAGTAAACTCCTGGAGCTGGTGATGGACAGGGAGGCCTGGCGCACTGCAGTCCATGGGGTCACAAAGAGTCGGACAGGACTGAGCGACTGAACTAACTGACTGACTGAGGGCCACAACAGCACCCAGTACAGGGATGCCCCCTGCCAGCCACGTCCCTGGTGATCCAGCTCACTTTTTACCTTTTGTCTCTCTCCTCCAGCATCTCCATAGGTAAAGCCCATGGTTTCCAAACCTACTTGACTATCAAAATTACTTGGGGGAGGTTTTTCTTTTCCACCCACTTTACTATTTTAAATTCTTTTTATTTATTTTAATCTGATTTATTTACTTATTTGGCTGTGCTGGGTCTTAGTTGCAGCATGTGGGATCTAGCTCCCTAGGTTGTATCTGGGCCCCCTGCATTGGCAGCATGGAGTCTTAGCCACTGGACCACCTAGTAAAGTCCCACGTGGGGAAGGTTTTTAAAAGTTGAGATGTCCAGGCCCAACCCCAGACTCTCTGTATCAGGATCTCTAGGGAGGACTTTAGAAATGATTTTAAAAGAGATCCTCAGCTGATCTGGGGTTTGGGAACCGCTGGGCTCATCTCCAGAGGTTCAAGTTCCGCATCTTCTGACTGGTCCTTGCAGACCAAAGCCAGTGTGTCTCATACCCCAGGCTTCTCCCAGGCTGGAGGCCACCCCCAGTGGGCCTTGAGCTCAGGCCTTGCGTGTCTGGGAGTTTTCCTCAGGCCCAGATGCAGAAACAAGGTGTCCTACCACTTCCCTCCCCGCTAAGAGTTTCTCCTGCCAGAAACCTGCCGCCTCTCCATCCCCCTGAAGCAGCTGCCACGGCCGCTTCCAGCCCACACCACCGGAGCTGCGGGGTGGAAGGGAACCTATTTCCCAGAACCCCCCACGTCCCTAAAAGCTCCTACTGTCCTGCCGAAAACCCCCGTCCTCACTGACGTCAGAGGCAGCCAGGCCCGACCCCGCTTCCGCTGCCACCCCTCGCCCTCGAATTTTTTTGCCCCCACATTTCTGTCTAAAAGCCTTTTCTCTCTGTGAATGGTTTTCAACTGCTTTTCTTAGCAACTCCTCACAGCGGGGTGGGAGGTTTAGCTGCGAGCCAGAGCTGCATGGAACTGCAGGCAGGCGGAGGAGGTGGAAAGGCCTACGGCGGGCCTGAGCTCTGGCCAGCCCCCAGCGGCCTGGACGACAGTCACGGGGGAGGGCTGAGTCCTCCCACTGGGGTCCCGTGGGCGGACCCGGGCTCTGTCTCTTTCTCAGGCCTTCCTCCACCCTTCTTGCCCTGATGCTCTGCCCTGCCCTGGTCCTAAGACAAGATGTCTGGCCTCGCCTCCAGGTGTGAGGGGGCGCCTCACTTGATCTGTCCAGGGGTGATGACAGCTGGAATCCACCATGGTGCTGTTCTCTGCAGCCCTCACACAGGTGACTCAGAGGTCTCCCCATCTCCCCGTCCTTTCACAGCCAGAGGGGAGCCACAGCTTGGTGACCCTGCGTCCTTAGTGAGTAAAGGCCTCAAGTTTGGGCTGGGGCGCGCCCTCCATTCAGGAGCCACCCTGGGCAAATCCCAGCCCTTGTGTCTGTCTCCGAGTGTGTGTGTGTTCCTGCACAGCATCTTCTCAGCCCTTTGGTTATTCCCTGCCTCCATCTCTCTAAGCCTCTACTCCACGCTGGCTTCCTTTTCAGGTCCAGATGCTGCTCGGCCCTGACCAACGGCTTAAGGAAAACCTTGGGTCACTCTCTTATGTCACAGGTGAAGAACTGAGGCCCAGAGAGAGAGAAAGAGTGTGTGTCTAGTTCAAGGACACGCAAGTCACTGGCAAAAGTGAGAATACAAGTCAGGCCTCCTGACTCCCAGAGTAATATTTCTTTCATTCCATGCCCCATCACCCATCATTCTCTTCGTACTCTCTCCTCTCCCAGGAGACTTTCAGGGGCCTCTCTCTCTGCAACTAGGGGAGAGATGACGCCCTTCTCTCAGCATGGTGTTCTAGAAGAACTCAGTACTGTAGTCCAGTGTACTTTTGATTCCTTATAGGTCTCAGACAGTGAAAGTAGAGCCATGGGAACCTCACCTCTTGCCCCATTTATTCTGAGCATCTCACTTCATGGTGGTGGAAAAGTCCCCTCCCCTCCTCTCTCACCTCCCCCTATGATGGCTTCATGGCCTTTACAAATATCGGAGTCCAGGACTTCCCTGGTGGTCCAGTGGCTAAGTCTCTGCGCTCCCAAAGCAAGGGGGCCTGGGTTCGATTTTTGATCAGGGAACTAGACCTCACATGCCGCAACTAAGATCCAGTGCAGCCAGATAAATAAACGTAAATATATATTAAAAAAAAAAAAAGTTGGAGTCCTTCAAGCTCCCAGGACTGGTCACTTTTAGGATATTCCTTCTTAGAAGCCCTGGGGAGGAACAGGGCAGCCTCGCACATCTCAAGTCCTCAGGGTTGTGAACAGATAGGAGATCCCTCTAACCAGGCTGATGGCTTCAAGGACTGCAGATACCTTCATGTCCCTGCTGGACCCCACAAAGGTCACTCTGAGCCAGGGGCTTTTGAGAGAGGCAGCAAGTCCTGGTTGAGGCTGTGGTCTGGGAGAGACGGGGATGGTAAAGGCTGTCCTTGCCCTGCCTCCACCCACCTTGGATCCCTCCCCTGTGTAACTTACCCACCCTTACTTGAGGGGCAGTCCTCCCCGCGCCCCATCCCAAATCAGGAAAGTGATCCCTGGGGCCCGCTGCTCCAGCTGATTCCTCCGGGCACAGGTGAAGGTAGGGTGGAAAGGCAAGTTTCAGTCTGCCACCGGGATGCCAGGGAGGATCTGCGTGGGCAGAGGGGTCCACGGTGGGGAGGGATTCCTTCCTTTTCTCTAGGCAACAGGGTCTCAGCCATGGTGGCAGGGAGCACCATCTCAGTCATTTCCACAGGCCAGTGCCTAGCATAGGGTCAGCCCCCAGGAAAGCTCAAGTAAGGCCTATTGAATGAATGGGGGGGGCGTCCCTCTTTCCCCAAGAAGAAGGGCCGGGGGGCATCTCCCGGGTCTCCCCAGCAGCAGAGGTTTGTAAGGATCATATCTTGATTATTTTCCCCCCTCAGCGCCCAGTACAGAGCCTGACACGCAGTTGGCATTGGTAACTCCACGTTGAAAGAATAGGGCTTTCACTGTCCATTAGAGGAAGGGCCACAGAAGCTCCCCCCTGGACACAGAGAACAGAGACCCCCTGGTAGTTGATTTTGAATCCCCAAGGCCTAGAGCAGTGCCAGGCAGGCGCTCGATGAGTCTTGATGGAAGGTGGGGGTGGTCCCAAGCAGCAGGATCCCCTCTGCCCGCATTCTCCTTACCTGTAAGACACCTGTTTCCGTAGGTGCATCTGGCCGAACCGCTCCTCCACAGGGGGTCCGGCGGCCCGGTCCCGGGGTGCCTCGGCCTCCTGGCCTCGCCGGCAGCGCCTTCGCACCACCTCCTCCTCGGCCGCCCGGCCGCCACCAGCCCCGTCCCCGCGGGGCCCTCCGCCGCCCGGCCCCTCGGCCATCCTGCGGCCCCCCGCTTCCCGCGGCTCCGGCGGCCTTTCGGGGTTCCTTGCTCAAGTTCAGTCTCCCTTCCTTCTGAGCCCGGGGCCGCGAGGCGGGGGTTGCGGGGTGGGGAGCGCGCGGTCCCGCACGTCCCTCCCGACGTCAGGGGCTCAGACGGCGGCTGGGCGCCGCGCCCAGGAAGGGCCGGCTGGGAGCCTCCGGCGCCCCTAGGGGGAGCAGTCCTGGTGGGTGTCGGGGTGCTGCGTGGTGAGCGCCGGGGGCGCCCCCCGGACGGCTGGAGCCCGAGCCCGGGCGCTGAGCGCGCTCCTGCAGCCGCAGCCGCTGCCGCGCACCCGGACTGTCACCTTAGAGACACCCGCCCGCCCGCGGGGTACAGGGGAGGGCGCCGCCCCACCCCGCCAGCCCGGCTCGGGCACCGGAGGAGCGAGCCCGGCCCGGCCGCGGCGGGCACGATCCCGGCCCCGGGCGCCCGCCAAAGCCCACCCCCGAGCCCCCTCCCCTGTACCCCGCAGCCCGGCGGCTGCCAATCATCGGCCCGCCCGTCACTCAGAGGCAGTGATGCACCCCTCTCGGCCCGCGCTTTCCGGCTTCGGCATTCGCCGCGCGGGCAGGGGGGTGGGGGGGGCGATGTTGGCGGGGGCGGTGACACGAGCTGGCTTTAACCCCGTCGGTGCCATGGGACTTGAGAGACCCAATTAGATTTGAAGAAGGGGCGCAGGAAGGGCAACATGGGCCAGGATGCCTTGAATTTGAGGATGGACTTGATTGCAGGTAAAGTGTTAGCTCTCTAGGCCTAGCTCTCTGCTGAACCCTGCCCAGATGCCAGTGGGTGTGGAATGGAGAGCCTGCAGCCTCCTGTGGCCTGTCCCCTGAAAGCCCTGGGCCAGGGTCTCCCAGAAGATTGAATCCATCTCTGGGTTGGGATAGGGGAGAACCCAACTCAGGAAGGAAAGACTAGAGGTCTCTTTGAGGTTCATCTTCTTCCCCATGGAAATCCCATGGTTCCTCCTTGCAGCATCTCCTCTTGTCCTTGGGGTGTTCTGCACTTGAACCTTTCATCTGAATGATGGCAGGACCCTGGGTAACTTCTCAGATCTAACGCCTCCTATCCACTACCCTAGACTCTGAAGTTGACCTTTTGATTTTGGGTGGCCTGCAACGGCTTGGAGCAGGGCTTGGGTTCCCAGCCAGAGACTGGGGCTGGGTTGTGGCAGCGAAAGCACCAGATCCTAGCCCCTAGACCAATGATCAGTGCCAAGGGCCCTCACCCAAGACAGACAGTATCGAAGCAAGTGGAGTATTTATTAAGAGGAAAAGAGTACAATACTTGTAAATAGACACACAGGCAAACTAGAGGAAGAGGCCCTGAGTCGTGCCCCGTGGCAGTTTGAATTACTTGTATGGGGTGTTTCTCCTGGGTTTCCTTTGGCCAATCATTCTGATTTGCCTGGTTCACAGTCCATATTTGGCAGATCTCAAGATCCTTGAATGTGCGCACACACGCTCCTCTAAGCCAAGGTGGATTCTAACGGAGAGGGTGTTGGTAGAACATCCCTTGACATAACTCACCCTTTGACCTCCAAGGAGCCTTTTCTGCACCTGTGCAGTCTAAGAGGTCTCCTGACTTGAGAATGAGAAATATGTGGTCTGGGCAGGGCTTAGCTGCCTCTCTTAATTGTCCTGCTATTCTCCTCTTGGAGTTTCGGCCCACAGGGAATGAATCTCCAATCGCTTTACCCTGGGAGAGTAGGGGACCTGATCTACCTCCCGCCTCACTCTGACCACAGCATTTACTCTCCCTCTGCAGTATTTAGTGCCCCCCCCAACCTTACCCGTACTTAGCCTGGCATTCAAGGCCTGCCTTCACCTCCCCACATCCTATCCTCCAGTTCCATCCATTTCCTTCCACTCATCTGTGTTCCGTATTCTGGGAATTGGCATCAGCCTTGTATACCATCGTTCATCTGAAATCTTCTGTTGCTGTACTTCAAATTCGATGCGCTGAAATGCCTCCACCTCTAGGAAGTCTCCCTGGATGGCTCCAGCTGAAAGGCACTCTTTTTTCTTCCCAGGCCCCCTTGTCCTCTGCACCCAGTGTCTAGTCTAGTTTGTCTTATCTTTCCCCACTGTCTGTGAGCCCCGGAAGGTGGGAGGGACCAGACTCTCAGAGGTAAAGAACGGATTACAGAGGGGCAGAGCTGTACTGCTCGAGGCTCCTCCGGCTCTCACCAGCCCTACAGTGGCTGTCCTGCTCTGTGCCTTTGCTCATGTTGTTCCCATTGCCGGTAGGATGTCCCTTTTTCTGAAATCCTGCCCATCTGTCAAGGCCATTCTCCGATGCCACATCCCCCATAAGGCCCTCCCCGACACTCCACTACAGACGTTGTCTCCCTCCTACAGCCCTATAACTGCTTCCTGGGCCCCTCTTCGGGCATTCCCCTTCACCCTCTAACAATAACTAACATCTCATTTGATTCTTACCACAAGCCCGGGTGGTAGATGCTATCGCTTCCTCCATGTTACAGATGAGGACCCTGAGATGTCATTCAAGTGATTTATTTGCTCCAAGATGGCTCAGGTGAGGTGAGTGAGTGGCGAGCCAGGGTTTAAATCTAGGTCTTTTGGCCCCAGAACTCATGCCTTTTCCCACTCCCCACGGGCTGCCTGCCACACAGTAGCAGCCTCACGTTGGCCTGCTTCCCTCATCTTTAAATGCCCCAAAGGCAGCTGCCTCCATTCCGCCTTCCCCCTCTCTTCTGGTCTATCAATTCCACCTTGGATGAATGGAATAAATGGAATTGCATTAAGCATCTTGACCACTGGGGAGCTTGCAATGGAAAGCCAAGTTCTAAAGAAGTCCTGTTGCTGCGTAGGGGGATGCGGGAGGCGGGTAGAAGGGAGTGAGGGGGTTAGGCCCTTGAGAGCTCCTCCCTGCCCCCACATCTTTGCCCCTGAGATGGCCTCCAGGATTGCTAATTTTCCAAACTGCCAGGCCCGGGGTAGCCTCCTATACTGAGAATTATGGTCGTTCTGCTGGATTTGACATTCCCTCACAGCTGCTTAGCTGCTGAGTTCCAGGTCGTTTTTTTTGGTCGACTCTTTGCCGAGCTTGCCCCTCTCAATCCTTTTTAAATGAGAGCTTCTCCCCTCTGTCCTCACACCTCCCCCACGTAGGACCAGCTGCTGCGTTATTTTTTTAGCTGCGTGGCTCTGCCCTCTTCCCAAGAATCCAAGGGAAGAATGAAAGCTCCCCTCCCCCGCCACCAGCCTGACCACCTTCTGCAGCCTCTCCCAGCTGCAGCTGGCTCCTTGCTCGCCTCTGCACTCAGAAAATAATAGCTAATGCCTTTCAAGTGTTTACTGCCTAACTGACCTTGTGCTAAGAACTTCGTGGGCAAGCTTTCAGTTATCCCTCACAGCAGTTTTATGAGGGTGGGTACCATTTTACAGACGAGGATGCTGAGGCTTTGAGAGGTTTGGTCATTTGCCAAGGTCACGCACAGATGTGAAGCAGGAACGTCGGACGCACGCTCTTAACTATCACTCTAATGACCAAGAGACTCAGGCTTCCTTGGAGGTGAGTTCCCAGCCTGTCTCCTCCCTCCCAGTGCCCCAACGGGCACCTGTTACCCTCGTCAAATAGGTGGCCCATTTGGTCAGATGGCTTCTGGGGTGGTCCAGTCTCTGGAATTGGAGCCTTGCCCCAGCCCATCCCAGCTCCAGGGCATCACTCACAGCCGCTCTCCGTGCTGACAGAGCTTTGGTTTCCAGGTGTAACAAAGGGTTTGTTGTGGCAATCTGAGCAGGGTGACTGACCTCATGAAAGCCACCACGTGTGTGTGTGTGTGTGTGTGGCAGTGCCAGCTGCCAGGGCTGACAATACAGTGCAAAGGCTGCAGCTCCATCACTGGGGACATCCTGGGGAGGGGCCCCCTCAGGGACAGTGACGCAGTGCTGAGGAGGCGGAAGTCAACAGGTGGCTTGCATGAGGGAGGTAACCCTGCTTCCCAGCACAGGAGGGGAGGACTGTCTGGGCTGGATGGGCATAATGACTGCAGATGACCACGCCTTGACCCGCTTGCCAAACCCTGGGCTCCAGGAAGCTCCCCAGTGTGCTTGGATCTTGTGCCAGATTAAGAGCTGGGTTAGGGGGAAGGAAGGTGGAAGGGTGCTGGGGTGCGAGCTGGAGAGCCGGAGGGGCAACATGAGCTCTGAAGCCAAACAGACCTGTCTTCTTTTTGCAGTTTTCTTTCTTTGTTTATATTTGGCTGTTCTGGGTCTTCATTGCTGCGAAGGCTTTTCCCTAGTTGTGGCGGGCTACTCTCTACTTGAGGTGTGCTGGCTTCTCACTGCGGCAGCTCTTCGTATTGCAGAGGACAGGCTCAAGGGCGTGTGGGCTCAGTAATTGCTGCTCACAGGCTCAGTTGCTCCTCTGCATGTGGGATCTTCCCAGGTCAGGGATCCAACCTGTGTTTCCTGCCTTGGCAGGTGGATTCTTTCCTGCTGAGCCAGCAGGAAAGCCCCAAACCTGTCTTCAAATATCCACTTTGCCACGTATTTGCTGTATGACCTTGGTCAAGTCATTTCACCTCTCTGAACCCCACGTTCTTCAGTTGTAAAAATGCTCACCCTAACTGGGACTTGTAAAGTTCTCAGTCCAATGCCTGGCAGATGGTCACAAATCAATAATGAGAGGATGCTAGATTTCAAGCCCTTTGCCATCAGGAACTGGGTCTTGTTTGTGCTCCAAGGTCATCATGGTTCCGTGCATATAAGAGATACCCTATAAATATTTGTGGGTCCCATTCCTCTGAGCAACTATTTCAAACTTTGCCCCTCACCCCTCAGTGCAACCCCCATGCTCACCCTCCCCGTTGTCTTGTCCTCAAACTTCACAGTCACAGGGCGTCTCCCTCAGTTTCCTGTCTCCCCATGGTCTTCAGTCACATGGTGCCCTCCATTTCTATCTAGGCCTCTCCAGGCCAAAGTGGATCTTTCCACCTGCTCCCTGGATCCCTTCCCTTCCTCCACTCCCACTCCCATCAGCCATCACCTTCCCTCTCTGTTGACTCCTTGTCTTCTAGACATTATTGTTGTTGTTCGGTTGCTCAGTCGTCTCCGACTCTTTGTGACTCCATCGGCTGAAGCACGCCAGGCTCCCCTGTCCTTCGCCGTCTCCCAGAGTTTGCTCAAACTCATGTCCATTGAGTCGATGATGCCATCCAACCATCCCATCCTCTGTGGCCCCCTTCTCCTCCTGCTCTCAATCTTTTCCAGTATCAGGGTCTCTTCCAATGATTTGGCTCTTTGCATCATGTGGCCAAACCATTAGAGCTTCAGCTTCAGCATCAGTCCTTCCAATGAACATTCAGGGTTGATTTCCTTTAGGATGGACTGGTTGGATCTCCTTGCTGTCCAAGGGACTCTAAAGAGTCTTCTCCAGCACCAGTTTGAAAGCATCAATTCTTTGGCACTCAGCCTTCTTTATGGTCCAGCTCTCACATCCAGACATGACTACTGGAAAAACCATAACTTTGACTAACGGACTTTTGCTGGCAAAGAGATGTCTCTGCTTTTTAATACCTGTCTAGATTTGTCATAACTTTTCTTCCAAGGAGCAAGTGTTTTTTTTTAATTTGATGGCTACAGTCACCATTTACAGTGATTTTGAAGCCCCAAAAAAGTCTGTCATTGTTTCCATTTTTTCCCCACCTATTTACCTGAAGTGATGGGACTGGATGCCATGATCTTTTTTTTTTGAATGTTGAGTTTAAGTCCGCTTTTTCACTGTCCTCTTTCACCTTCCATCAAGAGGCTCTTTAGTTCCTCTTCAATTTCTGCATTATCATCTGCATATCTGTGTTATCTGTATTATCATCTGCATATCTAGGTTGCTGATATTTCTCCCTGGCAACCTTGATTCCAGCTTGTGACTCATCTAGCCTGGCATTTCACATGATATACTTGGCATAGAAGTTAAATAAGCAGGGCGACAATACACAGCCTTGACGTACTCCTTTCCCAACTTTGAACCAGTCTGTGGTTCCATGTCCGGTTCCAACTGTTGCCTCTTGACCTGCATACAGGTTTCTCAGGAGGCAGGTAAGGTGGTCTGGTATTCCCATCTCTTTAAGAAATTTCCACAGTTTGTTGTGGTCCACGCGGTCAAAGGCTTTAGCGTAGTCAATGAAGCAGAAGATGTTTTTCTAGAAATAATCGTGGTCATCTCTCCCTTGTCTGAAAGAGCAGTCCCAAAGTGCTCTTGATTGCCCCTACACCCGCCTCTTGATGCCACCCTCAGTGACATGTGTTCACTGCACCCCCGTCTGCTTCAGTCTTCACATCCATCCCACCTGTTCTCATCTCCACCCAAGTCTCCCTTCTGGCTCAGTTCTCCCCTACACAGCTCCAGTCACAGCCACTGGTGACCTCATTATCAAAGCGAATGGACACCTTGTCTTCTGATCTTTCCCAGCCTCTCAGACGGCATCTGACAGCTGTGAGCTCTGCTCCTAGAAGCTCTCTCCATCCACTTCCGAGATACTCACCTCTCCCAGTTTTTCTCCCCTCTCTGTGCGTTCCCGCACAGCCTTCCTGTTTACTCCTCTTCCACTGTCTCTTAAAGTCCACCTTCCCCGTAGTTCTGCCCCTAAGTCTCTCTTCCCTTTATGCAGATCCAAGATTTTAACATACCACCTGGACGCTGACAATTTCCTAATCTCCGCCTGGGATCCCTCTCCGCCAAGTCCTAGACTTGCATGCTAATGTGAACACTCTACAGGCAGCTCAAATGCAAGATGTGCTAAAAGGAATTCTTTTTCTCTCCAAACCTGCTCCTCCTCCGGCATTCCCTGTCTCAGCAAATGGTCTTATCTACCACCATGGCCTCGAAGTCAGACATCTAAATGTCATGCCAGGCTCCAGCCTCACTCTTGCACCCCACAGCCAATTTGATGTCAAAGCCTGTTGATAATTCCTTCTAATTATCTCTGGAATCTGTCTCATCTTCACTCTATGCCCTGTAGAGCCCCAGGACAGGCAAATCTGATTATCTCACTCTCTGGTTTAAAAACATTCAGTAACTCTCTATCACCTTCAGGATAAAATATTTTTTCTCTTTAGATCCCTGCAAGGGCCATACTTTCCATCAGGGCCAGGAGGAGGCTGAGGCAAGTGTGACACTTTAGAGTGCCACGTTTAAGGAGGTACTCATTCCCAGGGCTGTACAAGGGCCTCCTTAAGTTTGCACCCTAACCACCCCTTTGCCTCACCCCAGTCCTAGCTCAGCTCTTCATGGCTACATGTCTGCATGATATTCTCTGCACCCCAAACGCTCTAAGCCCTTCGGTACCTCTCCGACTCCTAGCCACGCTATAAGACTCAGTCAAGGGACTTTCCTGGTTGTCCAGTGGTTAAGAATCCACCCTGCAATGCAGGGATGTGAGTTTGATACTTGGTCAGGGAACTAAGATCTCACATGCCGCGGAACAGCTAAGCCAGTGCACCACAACTAGAGAGCCCATGCACCTCAACGAAATATCCTGCATGTCGCAACGAAGATCCTGAGTGCTGCAATTAAGGCCTGATGCAGCCCAATGCACACATACGTACATATTAAAAAAAAAAAGACTCAGTCAAAGGTCGCCTCCTCCAAGTTGCCCTCCCTGATCCGTGGAATCTGAACTACATGACACTCTTCTGTATTTCTTAGCACCCCTCCCTCACGCTGGGCCTGATGACTGGTTCACTTCCCAGCTGCCTCCACAATCCTGGGGGACCTTTGAAAGCAGTTTGTTGAGTGACCAATAGAGGGAATGGATGAGTCAATCAGGAAAGGGGGTTGAGCTAAAAGTTCTTGTTAATAATAATCACAGCTTTGGCCCAGAGCCCAGACTTTAATGCCTTTGCTTTAAAAGGCTTGCATATCTTAGCAGTTAAAACTGATGCCCTGCAGCAGGCACCGAGGTCCCCATCAAGTGGTCAAGATGAGGCTGTGGGAGAATGGGGAGAGAGGATGGGCCTTGAAGGCCAGTTCCAAAGCTCTAGAGTTCTGTCTGGTCTTGTCCATCTTCGCTTCTGGTGGGCAGCTGGCCCAGGTGGCATCCCACCACAGTCCCTGCTTCCGAGTATGAAAGCATCACGCTTGTGAGATAAGCCTCGACATCCAGGCATTTGAGGCCCTCTGGCTCTGGCCCCTGATCACTATCCAGCCTCAGTTCTCAGCATTCTTGCTGTCTACCTTCCGGCTATTCTGAACTATTTGAGATTTTCTTGAAGTTTTCCAGCTCTCTCTCCCACCTTTGAGGGCTTTGCCCACACCATTTCTTTCTGGGATGCCCCTTTGTCTCTCCTGCCTACTTCCAATGGTCTTTCGTGTCACCTACTCCGGGAAGCCCTTGCCGCTAGTCTGGGGGAGGCACCCTCTTCTGTGCTGTAACAGCACCCCTAGCTTGGCCCTTAGCCCATTGTATGAATACTGTCTCTAAAGGCACAGCTAGGGACTTCCTCATGCTAAGACTCTGTGCTCCCAATGCGGGGGCCCAGGGTTCGATCCCTGGTCAGGGAACTAGATCCCACATACTGAAACTAAGAGTCTACATGCCACATGCCACACAAGACCCAGTACAAACAAATAAGTAGATAAATTAGTTTATATATATATACTGCTACTGCTGCTAAGTCACTTCAGTCGTGTCCGACTCTGTGTGACCCCATAGACGGCAGCCCACCAGGCTCCCCCGTCCCTGGGATTCTCTAGGCAAGAATACTGGAGTGTGTTGCCATTTCCTTCTCCAATGCATGAAAGTGAAAAGTGAAAGTGAAGTCGCTCAGTCGTGTCCGACTCTTAGCGACCCCATGGACTGCAGCCTACCAGGCTCCTCCGTCCATGGGATTTTCTAGGCAAAAGTACTGGAGTGGGGTGCCATTGCCCTCTCCATATATATATATATATATATGTAATTTCAAAGGGGCTTCCCTGGTAGCTCAGATGGTAAAGAATCTGCCTGCAGTGTAGGAGACCTGGGTTTGATCCCTGGGTTGGGAAGATCCCCTGGAGAAGGGAATGGCAACCCACTCCAGTATTCTTGCCTGGAGAACTCCATAGACAGACCATGGGGTCAGAGAGTCAGACCTGACTGAGCGACTCACACACACACATATTTTAAAGGCACAGTTAATCTTTCTCAGAGTCAGTGTGCACTGGGTCCTGTTCTAAACAGCTCACTGAATTCCCGTAACCTCGTGCACTGAATATTATTTATATTCTTTTCTTACAGGTGGGGCACTGGAGGCTCAGGGAGGTTCAGGTTACGTGGCGTCTTAGTTTCCAGCACTGCATAACGAATTATAACAAACACGGCGGCTTAAAACAACACAGGTGTGACCTCCGTGTCTGTGGCTCAGGGCACAGCTCAGCTGGGTCCTGTGCTCAGGCCCTCCCCAGGTGGCTGCCCAGGTGTTGGCTGGGCGGGGGCCTCATCTGGAGCTGGGGGTCCTCTTCTAAGCTGCTCAGGTGGTTGGCAGAATCCAGTGCCTTGCCTCCGGAGTGTGAGGCCCTCAGAGCCTAGAGGCTGCCCTCTCCATGTGGTACGAAACACGGCTGTTTGCTTCCTTAAGGCCAGCAGGAGACTCTCTTTCTCTTTGGGAAGGGCTCAGTCCCTCTTTTCAGAGAAGGCAATGGCACCCTACTCCAGTACTCTTGCCTGGAGAATCCCATGGACGGAGGAGCCTGGTAGGCTGCAGTGCATGGTTCGCTAAGAGTCGGACACGACTGAGCAACTTCACTTTCACTTTTCATTTTCATGCATTGGAGAAGGAAATGGCAACCCACTCCAGTATTCTTGCCTGGAGAATCCTGGGGACGTGGGAGCCTGGTGGGTGCCGTCTATGGGGTCGAACAGAGTCGGACACCACTGAAGCGACTTAGCAGCAGCAGCAGCAGCAGCAGTCCCTCTTTGAATGTCTTTCACCCGATTAAGTCAGGCCCACCCAGGGTGGTCTCCCTTAAAAATTTTTTTTTATTTATTATTTCTTTGCTTGGCCACCTCACATCCTATCTGTGGCATGCGAGATCTAGTTCCCTGACCAGGGGTCGAAACTAGGGCCCCCTGCATTGGGGGCACGGAGTCTTAGTCGCTGGACCACCAGGGAAGTCCCTCCTTTTGAATTAACTCAGAATTAACTGATTTGGGACCTTCATTACACCTGCAAAATCCCTTTACTTTTTCCTTGAAAGGTCACCTAACTATGGGAGTGGCATCCCTGACACGCACAGGTACCCCCCCCCCGCCCCCGCCCCAGACCCTAGGGGAAGGGATGACCCTGGGTGTGCACCCCAGGGTGCAGGATGCCTGGAGCCCATGTTGGAATTCTGCCCACTGCACATGGCTAGCAAGTGGCGGTTCCAGTCGCCAAAGGCAGCTCTTTTTCCTCTGAAGTGTGCTCCTCTAATGCAGATGAGGCCAAGATACAAGAAACTAAGAAGTGGGCAGGGAAGAGGAGCAGCAGCCTGGGTACTGTGTGTACAGTGCCTGCGGCAGCGTCTGGCCACCCTGGACGCGAGTGCTCACAGATCCCACCCTTAAGGCCGACCCGGTGGCCTGTATGCCTCTCTGCTTCCACACACAGCAGTGGGAGGAGCTGGGAGGAGCCTTGGGGTATGGGGATTGCAGCAGAATTCTTTGGCCATCAGATTTGAATTCTGTGTCTGGCTGGAGCAGGGAACCCAGTACAAATGCCTTCTCAAACCCCTCACCCACGATCACTACTGATCAGAATATAAACTTGCGTGTGTGCTAAGCCCCTTCAGGCCTGTCTGACTCTTTGCAGCCCTATGGACCATAGCCCACCAGGCTCCTCTATCCATGGGATTCTCTAGGCATGAACACTGGAGTGAGTAGCCATCCATCCTCCAGGGAATCTTCCCGATCCAGGGGTCGAACCGGCATCTCTTATGTCTCCTGCGTTGGCAGGTGGGTTCTTCACACTAGCGCCACCTGGGAAGCCCCCAGATAAACTTACCTTCTTATTCCTTCATCTTCAGTGCCCCCCCCCCCCCGCCCCCGACCACGACCCCTACCGTGAAGAAAAGCACAAAGTCAGGGATTGATGCTGCATCATTTTTTTTTTTTACTTTTGCCTTCTTAAAGCATGTGCTGAGCTGATGGGTGAAGCAGTTTGGCAATTAAAAAGGCCCAGCGGCTTGGGCAGCGGCAGAGGGGGAGGCCAGGTGAGGGGTTGGGGCGGACCCTCTCTCCTGGGCCAGGGAGCAGCGAAGCCCGCACTAACTTCATAAAATACAAAACTAGGGAGGGTTGAAGGTAGGAGGGAGACTTGTAAAATACAATATCTTAGGGACTGGCAATAATAAAAAATAAGGCTCATTATTTACAAACAATTTCTGTTCTTGGTCTCTGTACAGTGAGGGGGGGCGGGGCGGGGCTTAGTGGGTCGGTCTGTTGATGTGTCTGTGTGTGTATGTGGTCGGGGTGGGGCAGGGAGGCAGTGGTCCTCTTGGTCATTATGAGAAAGGAGGTGGGTAACCCAGTGAGTGGTTTATCTGAGAAGGACGGATGGTTGTGGGAGGGAGGGGGTGAGAACAGAGTGGTTGGCCCAAGGGAACAGTCCAAATGTGGGGGGAGGGGGGCCCCAGTCAAGATCTGGGGCAAAGAGGGGCTGGTGGGGGATGGGGAGCGGAACCCTTTCTCCTGGGAGGGGACCCCAGGGGGCAGGGGTATGAGCCGGATCCGGGTTGGTGAGCAGGACGACCCCTCTTCTGAGTACCAGAGGGTACGCCCTGTGTCCTGGGTCTTGGCACGGCCTAGGAGAGCTTGACGGTGGTGTTGGGACCCAGATCCCTGGAGAGAGAAGAGAAGTTAGGGATGACTCTGTCCGGGAAGGACCCTCTCGCCCGTCTGCAAGCTGGGTTTGGACTTGGGAGGGATGGGGCCGTGGGAGGGTGTGGCTGACAACATGGGGACCAGGGCTGGGCGGAGTCTGGGGCCCCAGGAAGGGAAGGGGCCACCCACCCACCTCTCATGGAACCACTCCTTAGGGTGGGAGAAGTCAGGACCCGTGATGTTCCCACCGACGTCCTTTGGCCAGGCCTCACTCAGGTACTTGCTCGTCTCGTGGGTGCTGTCCAGGTGGTCATGTTGCAGGTGGTCCTGGGGTCGCTGCTCCACCGGCCCCCCGGGCTTGATCTCCCAGCCATCGGGGGGCTCCACAGGCAGCAGGGCACTGCGGCCATCCTCCCACGAGCCTGCTCCCTCGTCGTAGAACAGGAGGCTCCGGGAGGGCACTGGAGAAGGAGCTCAGGGTGAGCCATGGTGCCAAGGCTCCCTCCCCGTCTAGGCCGCATTCAGGGCCCAGTGGTCAAGGACCTGGGCCCTGGACTCTTTCAGGCCTGGATCTGAATCCAGCTCAAATGATGCCCAGCTGTGTGACTGCAGGCAAGCCATGCCTTTGCTTTCACCTTTCTGAGCTTGCTCATCTGTAAAACAGGATACTAGGGGCCAACCTCCTGTCGATGCGAGGTTTAAATGAGATAACAGAGTAACTGAAACAGCACTCAGAGCAAGTTAGTGCTCCCTAAGCAGAGGGCACTGGGCTGGGGCATCTGAGAGCTGGGTTTTCATCCTACTGAACCACTCCCTTCCTGTGAGACCTTGAATAAACCTTTTCCCCATTTGAGGCCCCAGTTTACCCCTCAGGGAGATGAGGAAAAGAGAAAACACATTTGTTGGATATCTACTATGCCTATCAGACACTGTCGGCATCCTTTAACCTATATCAAATCATTAACAGAAACTCTTAGAATGAGATATTTTTAGGTCTATTTCACAAAACAGGCCATTGAGGCTCCAGGTTGTCAGGGACGTTGTCCCAGTCTAAGGACGATGCACTGTAGCTGAGCTGCAGACCCTGGCCCACCTGACTCCAGGAGCCGCCGGCACCCTCCTCACTCTCAGGGCCCTGACCCCACGGCCGCTCCCTCCCCTCAAGGGCCTGCAGGCCCAACTCATTTTCCCTGCAGCATCCCTCCTTCGTGAAACTCACTCCCCCCAGCTCCTCGCTCCCTCCGACCTCCCATCTGTTTCCTTTTCCTCCTCCTGCCCTGCTGGATGACACGCTCCAGGAGGCCATGAGGGACCGTCTGGAAGTTCCTCTGGAGGTCTGTCTGAAGTATCCTCTGTCTCCGGAAATCCACCCTATTCTTCGCTGCCCCCGGGGCCGGTTCTCCCCTTGCCACTTCGTGTTGTGTCTTTTCTCTCCTCTTGTGAGCGCATCAAAAGGGAGCGACTGCTGCTCTCGTTTAGTAGAGCCTGCAGTGTACTAGGAACTGTACCGAGAGCCTTCGTGCACCATGCCATTTCGTCTTCACAGCAAACATGCTCAATAAGCATGGAACTGGTAACTCCCATTTTCGAGATAAGAGATTAAAATTTAGCATGCTTCAGACGCATGCCCGAGGTCACGCACTTAGCGAGTGGCAGATATGACTGACTGGGAAACTCCATGTTCCTAACAGTCCTCACAAGCCCCAGGGGGTGGTAACTAGCTGAGTCCACACCACCACTCCCACACTTCTGCCCGGGACAGACATTACCAGTGGATCTTGCCACACCTTCCTGTTGATCCTGAATGGGGCCTCAGAGTCCTTCTTAGCAGTGCTTCATGCAGCCACTAACATCTTATGGAAAATGGCCCTGGAGCTGAAACTCACTCGCTATCCCGGTTGTAAAATATTGATGGTGGCTTAGCAGATGCGCCCTACCAACCGGCGCCATAATACATGGGGCTAGGGTGGGAACATTCCTGTTATTCCCTAAACCTCCTCCCCTGGCCAAGCCACTCCTGGGTGGGTTGGGAATCAGGGGCTCTGCCTTGTAGTTCTAATTCTAGAACTAACATCAAACAAATCATAGACCCTTGGGAGAGGCCTCAGTTTCCCCATCTGCAAAATGGGAAGGTAGAATGAGACGGTGTCAGCCCCAGACCTGGCTCCTCACTTGCGTCTGTCTTCTGCCCAGAAGTTGGGGCTGGTGTAGGGGGAGGTCAGCCCTGCTTGGGGCACTCACTCTGACTGGCGGCGTAGACGCTGTCAGTGGCCATCGGGTCTTCCTTCACAGTCTGGGAGCCAGAGGAGAACTCAGGGAGGCAGGGCACGAGGGAGCCCAGCACCAGGACAAAGCACAAGGCTGCCACCTGGCAGTGGAGAGAGTGTGGTGGGCAGAGCTGGGCCAGGGGATGGCGGCAGCCCTGGCCACCCCCAAGCCCCTCCCCCCTCCCCCCTCCATGAGCCACTGGGGGCCAAAGGCTCATCATTTTTTCAGGAAATCTGCTCCCAGAGCCATGTGCGGGAGAAGAAGGTGGAGGCTGTCAGGCCATCTCAGCCCATTGGAGAGGGGCCACCCCAGGCAGCACTAGAAAAGAGAGGGAGTTGGCCAGTGTGGCTATCACCTCTGGGGTGGAAAGGAATCAGGAAAGGAAGGAAGGGGTAGGTGCTGGAGGAGACTGAGGCTGGGGCAAGGGACGGGGACATATCTTCACACTAGATTCCCAGCAGGACTCCCAGGAAGACTGGCCAGCACCGGGAGCTAAGAGTCACAGAGCCCAAACTAACACCTGCCTCTACTCCGGCTTTGCCACCTGATCCTGACAGCTTGAGGATCTTAGAGGGCCCGAGGACAGTGATTAACCCAGAGGCCACAGGCTGTACAGCTACAGGGGACGTGGAAAAGGAGCAAGCAGAGGCTGTGGCCACAGCCTGGACATCCCACCAGGCATGTAGAGAGAGACAGGTCCATATTTCCCCGCATCGCCCCAGGCCCATCCCCTCACTGGATCCTCAGAGGCTGCCTCCTCACTGCGCTTGGCCTGTCATCCCCTAGCAGCGTTCGTGTGAGTCACTACCATCCACACCGTGTCAGAACTGGTCAGGGAAGGTCATGTTTTGGAAGGTTCCATGGGCTTTGGGGAGAGAGGCGGGGGTCTGCTGGAGCCAGTGCACTGAATGCTCTGCACACCACCCCCCAGGCCCCGGAAAGCCGGCCTGGGGGCAGAGCGGGCCTCTTGCGGATCTGTGGGGAAGGAACAGTGACCTACCATGAGGCAGGTCCCGGTCTGGGTGGCTGCCATCTTGTAAGGTCTGGAGATCTTGCTGGTGACCAGAGTCTGGAGTTTCTGCAGCTGCTGGAGCAGAGTCCTGAGGGGGGCACAGCGGTCACCCAGCGGCTCTGACCCAGCAGGCAGGTATCTCTGCCTCCTGGAGCTCTCCCTGGGTGTGGGTGCAGGTGGGGGCACCTGGGCTGGCTCTAGACTTGGCTTCCACACCAGGTGCCCGCTTCACTCAAGGCAGAAAAGGTCACTTCCTGCTTGGCTCCTCTGTGGCGTGGCCGGGGCACCTGGCACCCGCTTCACGCTGAATAGCGGGGTCACCCTGTGGGAGCTCAGAGGAGCCCCGTGAGGCTTCTTCTGGCCAAAGCGGAGACTGGAGGCGGGCCTAGCCCACCTGGGCTGAGGTCACTTTCTTTTTCTTTAACCCCGCAGCAGCCGCAGCTAAACCGACCTTCCCTCCTTCTACCCTGAGCTGCTAAGAAGGACGTGTCTGGCAGCGGCCTGGTACATGGTGAGGAGTGAGTGTGCGGGCGGGGGGGAGGAGGGGGGAAGCTACCATTTTTGTTAATTTTGTCACAGCACGTGTAACACTTCGTTCATTCACAAATTTGTATGTCATACCACGGGGTCGCAAAGAGTCAGACACGAATGAGCGACTGAACAACGACGTCAGTCTCCTTCGCTAACTGTGGGGGCTCCCTGAGGGCAGGGACTGGGTCCTCCCCAGCAAGGACTCCGCCCACCCTTGGTGAACAAATGTTGAACCATCTCTTCCCTCCCGCCCAGCTGGTCCATGGGGTTGCAGTTCCCAGAATGTACAGCAGGTGGCGAAATAGCTCCAAGGGCCTGGCCCTATTTGGGACCAGAGAGGAATCTGGGCCAGAGGAAGCGGGTGAGGGGCGAAGGCTCCCTCCCCTCTTCCCTGAGTCAGAGGGGCATTCTCCAGGTCAGTCAGGGGAGTGGCTGGATCCCGCTGGAGAAGCTGGGGGAGAAGGAAGGAAAGAAGGAAAGAGCCTTCTGTTGAGCACCTGCTCAACAGAACAGGGTGCTGTTTTAATTACTCCCAGCGAACAATTATTAAAGACCTACTGTGGGCTCATGACTGGTCACTAACAAGAATTCAGAATAACAGCAAGAAAAAAGAGAAGGAAAGTTAACACGAAGGGAGCATTCTCAAACGCCAAGGAGAGTGCTGGCCCTTTTCTTGCTAGGTCTTATCACATTGTCACATGAATCCGGGGAGATACCACTTCCATCGTCTCCATGTCGACAGAGAAACTGGGGCCCAGAGATGCATGACAGTTTTCCCAGGATCACAAAGACAGCACCCGGAGTTGTGACTTTCTGTGGCCACCGCATGCCAGGCCCTGTGTGGGCTCCAGACTGTTTCTCAAACTTAGTCGTGCACGTGAATGACTTAAGTGTGTTGCTGAAATGCAGATTCTGATTCAAGTTAAGTGTGGGGAGAGGCCCGAGATTCTGCACTTCTGCAAGCCCCTAGCTGATGCTGATGTGCTGGTCTGAGAAACTCACTCTGAGTAGTAAGCATGCACACCATGTACACCGGTGGTCTGACTTCAGGGTGCCTCAGAATCACCTTAGGAGGGCTTGTTAACACATAGGTTGTGGAACCTTCCCCAGATTCAACAGGGCTGGCAGGAGGCCCGAGCACGAAGCATTTCTAACAAGTGCCCAGGGGCTGCTGCTGGTTTGTATTACCTCACTTAAGCATCTCGCCAGCCGTGTCCAGTATTTAGAGTTCTGAGTGGATAAAGGAGGAAGGGAAACTGAGGGTCCCAGGCTGCAGGGCCCCTGCTTCTGGGATTTGCATTACTCTGAGCTCAGTGGCCTCTCCTCTCTCCTGCTTCCCAGAGCTATGCCAGAGCCAGCCACTGGCTGCAGAAGGGCAGGGGCCAGGGGGCACGCAGGCGGCACCACCCACCTGTTGGCATTCTCCAGCGTTTCCACCTTCTTCCACAGTTCGTTGTTCTCAGATGTAAATGTCTCCACCCTGGGGGGCCAAGCAGGCACAGGCTCAGCGCCAGCCCCCAGACCTGGCTTCCCCCCCACTTTGGGGTCACGTGGGGTGTGGCATGCTGAATCTTAGTCCCCGACCAGGATTTGAACCTGTGCCCCTTGCACTGGGAGCACAGAGTCGTAACCACTAGACCACCAAGGAAGTCTCTCTGCTGCCCGCTTTGCGCTGCCCACCAGCATCCTACTCCCCATGCCACTCCCCCACCGCCCCCGAGAGGGTGGGAGAGGAAGCCAGGTTGGGGAGCGGAGCCCAGGCCACTCGGACTGTCCTCCCGCCCCAGGCCTCTTACTTCTTTTCTAGACACTCCACGTATTCCTTCTTCTTACGGCGGCTCTCCTGGGCCGAGATCTAGAGGGGAAAGCCCCCAAACGGGAGTTGTTATTGTTCAGTCACCATGCTGTGTCCGACTCTCCGTGACGCCGTGGACCGCAGTAGGCCAGGCTTCCCTGTCCCTCACGGAATTACCAAGCCACGTATCCAGTTCCTGGGCTCCCCAGTTTCAGGACTGGCATGGCCAGGGAAGCAGAGCCCCGCCCCCACCCCCCAGGAAGCCCCAGGGCAGGGCCAGGGTCTGCCTCGAGATTTACCTTGTTCTTGATCTTCCTCCGGACCCTCTTCAAGGCCTTCTCCTCGGCTTTTGTGAGGGGGAGTTTGGTGGGGATGGGATAGCCCTCAGCAACCAGGGTGCGCTTCTCCTCCTCCGTCAGGAGCAGCGGCCCCGACGTCCCCTGTAATTTCTGCGGCAAGGGGGACATACTAGTTAGGAACCAGACAGCCCTGCATTCAAATCTGAGCTTGGCCATTTACCCTCAGCACGACCTGGGCAAGGCACCCAGCTCACTGAACCTCAGTTTCCTCATCTGAAAAAGGGGCGGATCTGAATTAAATCCAGTAACATGTCACAAGTTCTGAGGATGTTGTTGGCAGCCTGGCATGTTAGGCCCTCAATATAGTGTTGGGAAGGGCTGGTCCCTAGATCCCATTGTGGAATCCACAGCCTCAGAGCTTACTTGTCCAGGGCCCCCTGAACAGCACCCACCTCGGACACCTACCACCTCTAGACCTGAGGGGTCCCCCACCCATCCCAGGGCTTCTGGGCCTCCTGAACTTTGCTCTGCAAACAGTGCTCCCTGGAGGCAGCCTGAGCTATCCCCCTGGAGGTCAGGAATGTCAAGTTGTAGGCCCAGCTTGGCTGCCAGTGGGCTCAGCAGGCCTCTTGGACTTTTCCCGTTTCCTATTCATCCCCAAGCACAATTAAAAAATCTTCACTCCCATCTGCGGGGCAGGCACCTCCTGTGTTCTGATGCGGGTGGGGATCAGGCTTAGGGCTCCCCCCAGACACTGGGTTCCTCTGGCCCCAGCTGCTTACGTGAGGGGCGGTGAGGAGCGGAGAGGTGGAGATGGCCGTGGAGGAGCGGGCCATGGGCCGGATTGGGCTGGAAGGGGGCAGAGAGCGGGGACTCTGGGAGCCGTCGCTGTCGCTGCCGTGGCTGCTGGGGGGCGTCGGAGGCATCTGCAGCAGGTCCTCTGTGGGGAGCAGGAGAAACCAGGTTAGCCGGGCGCCCCAGCTCTGGGCAGACAGAGTTCGGCACAGCGTGGGCCTAAGTCGGTCCGAAGGCATCTGGGCAGACTGCTCGGGCCTTGACCCCTATAACGTCAGGACCCCCCTCCCCCCAGACCCTAGTATGTCAGAAAGTAGAGTTGACATCCCAGAAGACAGTATCTGAGGGCCATGCCCTCTCTGACTCCACCAAGCCCAGCTCCTTTAAACCCGATTCTTGGTGGGAATTCCCTGGTGGCTCAGACGATAACGAATCCCCCTACAATGCAGGAGACCTGGGTTCCATCCTTGGGTTGGGAAGATCCCTTGGAGAAGGGAATGGCTACCCACTCCAGTGTTCTTTACTGGAGAATTCCACGGACAGAGGAGCCTGGTATAGTCCATGGATGGGGTCGCAGAGTTGGAAATGATTGGGCGACTAACACTAACACTTGGCAGGGATAACACAGAGGCTGGATTCTCGGGGCTCCTCTCCCTGGTGGCTCAGACAGTAAAGAATCCACCTGCAATGCAGGAGACTGCCAGCGATGAAGGAGATCCAGGTTTGATCCCTGGGTCGGGAAGATCCCCTGGAAAAGGAAATGGCAACCCACTCCACTATTCTTGCCTGGGAAATCCCACGGACAGAGGAGCCTAGCGGGCTACAGTCCCTGGGGTTGCAAGAGTCGGACACAGCTTAGTGACTAAACCCTGACTTCATAGGGCTCAGGGTCTGTGAGCCTCCAACTTGGCAACCCCAGGAGATGTCTGGAGTCTGCCCACAGCGATACCCATGGGGATCAGACAGGGCAAACGACAGCCTCTGTCCCTTTCTTTCCATTTAACACCAGGGTGTCCATTTCCCACCTCAGGGTAACAGGGCAGCAGGCACTGAGCTTTCAGCAGACGCGCCAAGAGCACTGCTCTCCCCAGCACGCCCTCCCTGCTGCCTCTCTTGGCCGCAGCATCAGGAAGAAGCCTGCGCTGAGCCCAGACGACCAAGAGCCTGGAAGGCTGCAGTCCCTGGGGTTGCACAGAGTCAGACACAGCTGAGCACACGCGCATGCACATGCGGGAATCTGGAGCTCACTGCACCGCAGAGCTGGGCTGAGATTGGGAGGAGGAACCACTGCGTGCTTCTGGGCTCTGCCCCCCATTGCCTCTACAGGAGTCCCCTCTGTCTTCTTTAGCTCTCATCTGCCTCTCGTGGATGCCGTACTGTAAAGACCACTGAACTTGGAGTCAGACCCGAGTTCAAGTCCTGACTGTTGTACCCCACAACAGTGTGACCTATATTCATGTTTACTTAACGTCTCCCAGCCTCACTTCCCTGTTGAACTGGGGGTGAAATGACTCCCTGTATGGAGCTGGGAGGATGCAATGGGCTAATGGATGCGACCATGCTTTATGATGTAAGGTGTTTTCACACTGGTCCCTTTCTGCTGCTGCTGCTGCTGCTGCTAAGTCGCTTCAGTCGTGTCCAACTCTGTGCGACCCCATAGACGGCAGCCCACCAGGTTCCCCCGTCCCTGGGATTCTCCAGGCAAGAACACTGGAGTGGCTTGCCATTTCCTTCTCCAATGCATGAAAGTGAAAAGTGAAATTGAAGTCGCTCAGTCATGTCCAACTCCTAGTGACCCCATGGACTGCAGCCCACCAGGGTCCTCCATCCATGGGATGGTCCCTTTCTACCTCCAGTTAATTCTGTCTTCTCTCAGAGGCTGTTGTGAGTAACTTGAGGGTGAAACTTGGGCCTTATTCATCTTCCTAAACCTTGTGGTGGTTCGTCCAGGGCCTGATACACAGTTGATGCTTAGTCAGTGTTGGATGAATGAATGCGGTGGGACTGGAAAGATTAAGTTAGTCCTCTCTCCTGCTCAACCCAAGAAGCTCCCTCTGTCCTCTCCTGTCAGGTCTGGGGAGGTGTTTCCTGGGATCTGTCATCTTTAACCCACAACACAACCGTATAATTAGTGGTTTGTCTGTGACCCTCACTACTGTGTGAGCTCCTTGGGTACAATGACTGTTTTCTCTCTGTGCATCCCCAGTTCCTGGAACTAGGAGAGGCCCAATGTACTCTTGTTGGATGGGTGGATGAATGGATAGCTGGAAGAATGGACAGATGGACAGATAAATGAGTAAATGGATGAATGGATGGATGAGCTGATGGCTATGGAGAGGACCTCAGTTAGTGAATGATGGGAGGGGAAACTGGAAAACAGGATGAGAAACTGGTGATAACAGTGACAACAGCTGTAGAATGAGCAGGAAGGGCCTGGAGAGGCAGGGAACGGGCACAAAAGGGAGGAGAGGCTGTTATGGGGAGAAAAGGGACGTGTCGAGGGAGACAGGGGCTGAACCGAGGGGTAAGGAATGCGGTCTGTCCAAGACTGGAGACGAAGAGCCCCTCTCCAGACACACCCACCTGGTGTCACTTTGAGGAACTGGTGCACCTCCTGGGGCTCGGCTTTGATCACTGGCAGCTGAGTCATCTCTCCTGGGGCCTGAGGAAGAGGCAGGGCTCCGTCAGCTGCTCCGGGGGCCTGTC
This sequence comes from Bos grunniens, assembly GCF_055505025.1. Lineage (NCBI taxonomy): Eukaryota > Metazoa > Chordata > Mammalia > Artiodactyla > Bovidae > Bos > Bos grunniens. Next base: position 76,881,231 of record NC_141179.1, on the reverse strand, counting down.
CCCACCAACTTCCCGCCCTCCCTGAGCCTGGGGGCGTCTGCCCTACTGCATTAAGAAAGTAGCTGGGCTCAGGGTTCCAGGCATATCCCAGAGAGAGCAGAGGCAGGTTCTTATGCCTCAAGCAGAAGGCAAGTCAGGCCTCAGGGAAGAGAGTGGTGGCCAAGGAGCATCGTTTAGCTCCCGAGTTCAGGGAAGAAGGGCTTCCTGTGGCCTCTGAGGCCAGGACTGTCTTTTTCGTAGGGGGTGACCCTACACCGACTGTGAACACCATGCAGGCCTGGGTATGTGGGTTGCCATGAGACCCACATAATGTAATGTCTGGCAGATTACACTGCCAGATACACTGCCAGATTCCCTGAACGGTAATCACAACGCCGACGAAGGAGGCATTATAGAAAGGTCCCCAAGCGTCCCTGAGCAGCTGAAATCTGAGTCCTGAAGTAGAAACAGCAGTATTCCAGATACAGGGTGGGGCAGGATGTGGGTGAGGGGAAAGGCACTCCACGTCGAGGAAAAAGCATCTGCGAAAGCACAGCGCCCAGACAGAGCCTGGCTAGATCCGGAAACGGTGCGCACAGAGGGCGTCCAGAGTGTAGTCTGTGTCAGAGGTGCGGTGGCGAGACACAGACCAGAAGACCTGGGGAGAGGACGTGGCTCCCCTGAGCCCAGCGCCTAACTTCCATGACCTTGGCTCCACGGCCATCCTGTCTTCCCTTCCTGCTCTGCGGAGGCCTCAGGAGTCACAGAGCCAGCCCTGAAGATGGTCCCCAAAGATCCTCTCCGTCTGCAGCCAGCCCTGAACCCTCCAGTCCCTGGTGGAGGAGGAAGGATTGCCCTTTCTTGCCTCGGTGTGCAGGCTAAGTCGCTTCAGTCGTGTCTGACTCTTTGCGACCCCAGGCTCTCTCGCGTCCATGGGATTCTCCAGGCAAGAATGCTGAAGTGGAGTGGGTTGCCATTTCCTCCTCCGGTGGATCTTCCCGACTCAGGGATCAAACCCGTGTCTCTTACATCTCTGGCACTGTCAGGCAGGCTCTACCGCTGCTGCCACCTGGGAAACCCTTGGGTCACGTGCGTTTTGAGCAGGTGAGCCATGTGGCCAGCAGGGGGCAGTGCCAGCCAAGCCCCGACTCAAGGGATTCCAAGAGCTTCCCGGTGACTCAGTGGTAAAGGATGCTCCTGCCAATGCAGGAGATGCGGGTTCGCATCCCTGGGTGGGGAAGATCCCCTGGAGAAAGAAATGACAACCCACTCCGGTATTCTTGCCTGGGAAATCCCATGGACAGAGGAGCCTGGTGGGCTAGTCACAAAGAGTCGGACACAACGTAGCAACTAAACAACAACTCGTGTTTTAGACGCAAGAGTAGGAGCCCGTTAGCCATAGTTCAAGCTCCCATTTTACAGAGAAGGAAGCTGAGGAATGAAGAAGGAAGGCACCGTGCCCACAGCACAAGTGGGAGCAGAGCTGGGACCAGGCAGGGCCTCTCCCAGGCGCCGGGAGTCTGGGCCTCACGGCCCCAGAAGGGTCTTCAGAGGTCCGCTTTGGTTCTATAGCTGAGCGATGGTATCTAGACATTCATGGGGGGAGGGCCGGCCTGCGCGTGTAGGTTAAACATATTCATCTCATGAATATAAACAATGGAAATAGGGTATAATTTTTATATTTCCATTTAGGTGTTTCTTCGTTTTTAAAAATCCGGACACTGAGAAAATTATGTGGCCTGGGCTGTCTCCTACCCTGAGACCCTGGGTGGGGTCCCCAATGCCCAGCCCTGCCTGGGTGCCTTCGTCTTCTTCCGCACACAGTGAGGGCCCCCGTGGTCTGAGTCTGTTCTAGGTTGGTGAAAGGGTGGCCCAAGGTGGGGGCAGAGACAGGGCCACACTGCTCCCTGCTCAGAGCCCCAGGGTGCCCAGGGTTTCAGATGGCCCTTCCTGCAGAGATCCACCCCCCCTCTCCCGCCCTCAGCCCCTGTAAACAGACCCCAGGCTCACCTGGTGGGGGACGGGCAGCCTGGTCAGGGGGCTGAGGCCCAGCAGCGGGGTGGTGGCCATGGCAGCGGCGGCGGCCATGGCCGAGGAGGCGGCCAGAGGGTCCACGGGCAGCTCCGGGCTCTGTTCCTGCTTCACCATGACTGAGCACAGTTTGTGCCCCAGCACCCACGCTCCATGTTCCACATCTAGGGAAGGGGGCAGGACCCAGGCTCAGGCGACTCCCAGAGCAGAGGGCTCGGCCCCCCTCCTGGCCCCTTGCTGGACAGGGCCGTGGAGGGATGTTAGGGTACACGAGGAAGCAGGAAGGGAAGGGCATGGGGGGCGGCGCTGCTGAGGTGGAAGGGCAGAGTGGGCTGGCCCAGAACAGATAGAGGCCTCTTCTTCACTCAGCAGTTTACAGAGTGGGCTTGGACAACAGACCCCTCCCGCCTGGCTGTGTGACCTTAGGCAAGGTGCTTAACCTCTCCGAGCCTTAGCTTCCTCACCTGTAAAAGTACTGGTCAAGAAGTAAATGTTCAACAAACAGCAGCCACTGTGAATATGATTACATTTATTCAGCAAACATCTAATGAGTGCCATGCTAGGTGCTGGGGGTCTGGAGAGAGTCACGAGCAGTTTAGCACGGTTAGAACACAAAGACGGAGTCAGAGGGGCCAGCAGGGATGGGTTGGCCTTGGAGGCTGGACTCAGAGCTGTGACTTTGTCCTAAAGGTAACGAGGAGACACTGAAGGATTTTAAGCACACTCGGGGTTGTGAGGTTAAAAAAGATCACTCTGCCTCAGTGTGCAGACTGGACTGACCGCAGGCGAGATAGAGGCGGTGAGACCCTCAGGAGGCTGTTTCCGGAGACAGGAAACGAGGCATGTGCTTAGGCAGTGGCAGCAGGGGTGGAGAAGAATATACTGGAGGCAAGGTAAGAAGGAAGGCTCCACGGCCGTCTGGTGCCTGGATGGGACAGTGGGTGATGCTCAGGCTTCCCAGGGCAGCGCCCACCTCCTGCCCACCTCGTGGGCCTCCTGGCCTCACATGGACCACAGGGCTGCAAGGCGTCACCCCCTTTCCTGAGGGGTGCCTACAGTCCTCCTCTCCAAGTCAGCTCTGCTGCTGGTGGCCCGGCACCTGGCTCGGGTGAGGCTGAGGTCTGAGGAGCCAGCACGGAGGGGCTAGAGGGACCAGAGGCTCTGAGGCCTGTTATGGGTGGGGAGAAGGGTCAGCAGCCGCCTGATCCCACCTCTGAGGCCAGGCCCCACCCTGCAGGGAGCCTGAGGGCCCCCGCCCCTGGGCTCCAGGAACACCCACAATCTTCCCAAATTACAGGGCCAGCCTGCCGGCCTCCGGGAAGCTGCCCCCTGCAAAGGACCCACAGACAAATTGCTCTAAAAATAGGCTTGGGGTGGCGAGGAGTTGCCCGGCTGGGAAGCGGTGCACCCCACATGCTGCCCTTCCCCAGGCTGGGGTCCGCCGCCCCATTGAGGTGACCTCCAGATGGCAGGGCTGAGGTCAGGGCATGTAGGGACACTGCTGGAACCTCCACAGCCACGAGCCCTGGAGCCTCTTAAAGCCCCAGCAGGTGTCCCTGCCCTCAAGCGGGGGGATGGGGCAGGGTATAAGGGCCTGTCTCTGCCCTTGGGCAATCTCAAAGACCCTCAGAAGCAGCTCACACATCGTGCACTGGGACCGATTCCCAGCTCTCGATGCATATGAATTTGTGTATTCCTGCCATCAACTCTGGGGGCCAGCACTGCTCTTCTGTCCACTTAATAGATGAGAAAATTTAAAAACTCCACTTAAGACCATTGTCCTCTGAAGGGAAGGGAACCCTGTTCATGGTTCTAGCCACTATTGTCTTAATAGGACTTTATATACACAATGAAATAGCCACAAATTATTCATACGGAGATAGTGAAGGACAGGGAAGCCTGGTGTGCTGCAGTCCATGGGGTTGCAAAGAGTCAGAAACACTTAGAGACTAAATAACAACAAATGTATATATAGATACACACACATAAATATATTTATATAGGGACATCCCTAGTGGCTCAGACAGTAAAGAATTCACCTGCGACGCGAGAGACCTGGGTTCGATCTCTGGGTCCAGAAGATCTCCAGGAGAAGGGAACAGCAACCCACTCCAGTATTCTTGCCTGGAGAATTCCATGACAGAGGAGCCTGGCGGGCTACAGTCCACAAAGTCTGGAACATGGCTGAGTGACTATCACTTTCACTTCCATATATATATATATATATGAGCCAGAATTCTCAAGCTATTTATGTCTTCGTTTGATAATTGAGATTCAGAGAAGTTAAGCAACTTGTTCAAGGTCACACAGTAGCTGGTAGAGGCACTGGGATGCACACCAAAGCCAGTACCCCTTACTGCCCCTTAAGGCTGGCAAGTGTGGTGGTGGCAAGGGTATGAGGTTTAGAACCAGGGGGCCTGCTTGCTCCCAGGTCCCTGCTCTGCATTTTACTATGTGCGTGACCAAAACAACTCAGCTTTCCCGAAGTCTCATTTCCCTTACCAGACAAATAGGGAGTATGATTAAAGTGACTCTGACCTCACCTGTGAGTTGTGAGAAATAAACGAAATAATTAACAGGAAGGCACTTTGTAGACTGGACAGTGCTATCGAAACATTTACTGTTATTCCCATTTGAGATGAAGAAACTGAGGCTTATAAAGGCTGAGTCCAGGATCACCCAGCCAAACAGGAAGGAGCCAGCACCACCTGTATCTGAGGAAACACCCCAAGAGACCATTTCTAGGGAGGGCGCAGGCTGGCGTTCTCGAATGTTGATCGCCTGAGAGGAAAGACTCAAAGGGTCCTTTGCATAACAGGGGAAGAGGTGGGCAGAGGAGAGCTTTAGGGAACTCCGCCTTCCGGAGTAGAAGTAGGTGGGGTGCGGGTGGCTCTCCCAGGTAACGTCTCAGAGGACTGCACAGTGGGAGGAGGTGGTAAGGTTCTAGAGTCTTGGTAACTTGTTCATATGTACTGTTTAATCCTCCCCACCCCAGCCCCTCAGCTGTTTCATCTAAGACTGGTTCTCAGACCTAAGCATCAGTCGGTATCACCTGGAAGCCTGGACCCTCCCCACAGGGTTTCTGATCTGGCAGGTTTGGGTGGGACCCGAGAACCCGCCTTTCCAACGAGTTCCCAGGTGATGCTGCTGGTCTGGGACCTGCCCCTTTGCACATCAAGTCAGTGGAAGAGCCTCTTGACAAGGGCCCTTCTGGGTTGGACCTGAGGAAGAGCTGAAACATGGAGGACGGTCTCCCTTGAGAGGTGGCTGTGAGTGGCTTTTCTGGGTCTGGGGTCCTGGGCCCTGCCACCCCTTCTTACCTTGGGTGGTGTCTTCCATCTTGATGGGCACGACGGGGCTCTGAGGCGCCGAGTCACCGCTCAGGGAGTAGCTGTGCTCGGCCTGGATGCCCGGCGTGGGGGAGTCCAGTTCCATGTCCAGGAGAGGGCTCTTCTCGTCCAGCACAGGGTCATCAAAGAAACTGCTGAACAGGTCGTTGGAGAAGTCCTCCATGTTCTCTGCAAAGTGGTCCAGGTGCTCGGGGAAGTGCTAGGGGAGGAAGAGGGGGGAAGAGGGGGTCAGCTTATCCACCGTGGTCCCTGTGTCAACAACAAAAGGGCGCTTACCAAGGCTATTTGCCATCTGGCCACCCACTCCAGGATTCTCGCTTGGAAAATCCCATGGGCAGAGGAGCCTGGTGGGCTGCAGTCCATAGGGTCACCAAGAGTTGGACATGACTGAGCAACCAATGGAGAAGGCAATGGCACCCCACTCCAGTACTCTTGCTTGGAAAATCCCATGGACGGAGAAGCCTGGTAGGCTGTAGTCCATGGGGTCGCTAAGAGTTGGACACGACTGAGCGACTTCCCTTTCCCTTTTCACTTTCATGCATTGGAGAAGGAAATGGCAACCCACTCCAGTGTTCTTGCCTGGAGAATCCCAGGGACGGGGGAGCCTGGTGGGCTGCCGTCTATGGGGTCGCACAGACTTGGACATGACTGAAGCAACTAAAGCAACTAGAGCAACTAAACCACCATCTGTGGAGATTGAACGCTGTGCTACTGCAGCTGTTGACCTTTGACACGCCCTGACGGGAGTTCAGGGAGGAGAGTCAGGCACTCTACGCTCCAGAAAAATGAGTGACACAGGTCTTTAGAGAGTTAAATATTTTCAGCAACTGATTTCATGATCCCAGTCCTTGCATCTCCTCATATCTAGACAAGCACTAAATCTCTTCATTGGTGACATCAGCTCCTCATGACTAGCAGAACACCTTTTGTAAGTTAAGTGGGAACGCCCCCTTCACCAGAATCATATGCATTGATCTTCCCCCACATCCTCTTTGGAGCAGTTTCTCAGAACTGTCTGAGGTGCTGTCTCCTGGGCTACAGTCCTCATTTTGCCCCCAAATAAAACTTAACTCCCAACTCTCCTGTTGTGCATCTTTTTTAGTCGACACCTGCAACCTCCCCATCACTCTTCCCACCGAAAGCGTGTACCTCAGACTGGGACGTGAACCCAGGTGGCCAGGATCCCACAGTTGCAGCATGAGGGATCTAATTCCCTGACCAGGAATTGAACCTGGCCCCCTGCATTGGGAGCTCGGGGTAATCTTAGCCGCTGGACTACCAGGTAAGTCCCCCAACTATCATCCTTTCTATCTCTACTGTTACTGCATCAGCACATTACCGTCACCACCACCTCCACTGACGTCCCCAACCTCTCTGGCGGTATCCTCAAGGTTGTGCCCTGGATGGTGTGAAAGAATCCAAGCGATAGGACACACGGCTATAATTCTGGCCCTGTGACCTTGGTCAAATCGCTTAGATTGCCCAAGCCTGCTTCTCAGCCCACCCTACTTCTGTCACAAGAAGACTAAGGAACTAAGTACTAAAGAATAACTCTACCTCCGCCAGCAAGTTTGCATTCCGAAGGCGTTATCAGTGACTTTTGTATTCTATTCTCTTTTGCTGGAATGCAAGGTGGGGAGATTATCGAGGACTCTGCTCCCCTCAATGGATATGAGTTTGAGCAAACTCTGGGAGATAGTGGAGGACAGAGGAGCCTGGTGAGCTGCAGTCCTTGGGATCACAGAGTCGGACACAACTGAGTGACTGAACAGCTGCTCCCCTCATCGGTAGGGTCCTCACTTGTCCTCATGCCTCCAGTGTTTCCGTTTTCCCAGACATTCTTTCTGCCAAGAGATCAGGCCCCAGGGCCATATCACTTGGTTTGAATCCTGGCCCTGACCTCGCTATGACTCAATGCCGTTCAGACTGCAGGGGGTGACTCAGTAGTGGGTTGTGAAGCAGGTCATGACCAGAATTTAAGGAAAAAGAAAACAGAACAAAATAGATTAGAAAAATACCAGGGTGGCTGCACATAGGGAAGTTAAATACGTGGTAAATTTTTATCTCAGTTATGGGTGTGTGTATGTTCATGAGAAGGATGTAAAATATATTTCTCAGAAACAAAATAGTCTGAAAAATACTGGTCTCCGTGATCCTAGGAAAGTTGATCAATGTTTCTATGCTTCATTTCCTCCTTTGTACAGTGGGGGTGATAATAGTTCTTATCTGCTAAGGTTATTGTGAGGATTAAACAAGTTAATATATGTAAAGCACTTAGAATAGTTCCTGGTACATAGTAATTACTCAACAAACCTCTTATTAATAAAGCATCCAGCAGCAGCTGGTACATAGGAAGTTCTTGTTTTTTCTCTCTGCTGCTGCTGCTGCTAAGTCACTTCAGTCGTGTCCAACTCTGTGTGACCCCACGGACGGCATCCCACCAGGCTCCCCTGTCCCTGGGATTCTCCAGGCAAGAACACTGGAATGGGTTGCCACTTCCTTCTCCAATGTATGAAAGTGAAAAGTGAAAGTGAATGTCTCAGTCATGTCTGACTCTTAGCGACCCCATGGACTGCAGCAAATTATAAATATGTAAGGACACGTTAGTGTTCTTCATTTTTCTTTTTTTGGCCGCTCTGGGCTGCACGTGGGATCTTAGTTCCCCAGTCAGGGATCGAACCCACCCCTCTGCCCCCACCTGCAATGGCAGCCATAGAGTCTTAACCACAGGGAAGCCTCCTGTTCATTCGTTTTTCACTGACTGAATGAATTTGCTGGGGTTTTGCTTCTGACCCTGGGGGTCCAAGCTGGTGAATGGGTAAGAAGCTTTCTGGCCTGGAATAATTGGCACTTGTCCTAGTCTGGAAGGGATGATCAGAAAAGCCCTTGGTGTAAGAATAAGATTCAGGGGCTCAAGACTTTTAGCTCACTCCTTGCTAAGTTAATTCACTTTTCTAGGCCTCAGTTTCCTCATCTGTAATGGGGAAAATAATAGTTCCAACCTCATAGTGTTGTTATGAGGATCAAATATGCATTAGGTGCTTAATGCTACCCTCATAGGATTATGAGGATAAAGTGAGGAAATGCATGAAACACATGTATCCAAATAACATACAAATACACCTGCACAGTAGACCTATAACACTGAGAACAGGGCCTCGTATGCAGTGGGTGCTCAATAATTGCTGTTTTACGAAAAGCCTAACCCTGGGCCTGAGGTGAACTGAGCCTGGAGCCAATGCAGGGAGGTGGTTTGGTCCTCCCCCCCAAATCAGAGAATCCAGGATAAAATGAGTTCACAAATCCATTGACTTAAGCACTCTCACCTCTCCCCAGCTTGTCAGAACTTAAGATCACTAGCCTGCATTTGTCTTGTGATGTTAACTTTCCAAAGTGCTTTCATAGGCACCGTCTTATATAATCCTCACAACTATCCAAAGAGACAAGGAAGTTGCATATCTACATTTGGCAGATAGGGAAACTGAGGCCCAGGGAGCCAAGGAAGGCAGTGAAGGGTCCACAACCCGCCACCACCCAGTCCTTCCCCAGTGGCACCGGCCTTTCCCCTGGTCAGGAATTGCTCGTCTGCTGGACTGTGAACTCCCTGAGCTAGGGTCTGCACTTGTTCACCTGCTGGGTCCCAGCCCCTGGCCCAGGACAGACACTCAACTCTTGGTGGAGGGACAGGGCCTTGTACCCCAGAGGGCAACACCACCAGTGTGTCAATGATCCATCAATGCCTGGGGTGAGGTAGTACCTGGACGTCAGAGGCTGAACAAGTCTCTAAGAATAATAACGATCCCAGCCGAAGGCCGTCCACCAGGCCCCCCAAACACACAGTCACAGGCTGGACGGTGCGGGCCGCACCTCTGGCGGGGTCTGGGCCAGCCCAGCTGGGGGCGCCCTCTCTCTCTCTTTCCTTCTCTTTCTCTCAGGGTCTCTCAAAGGCCTGATGTGGGGCCCAGTGGGAGAGGGCTGTGAGGAGCCCAGTGAGTCAGCTGCTAAGGTATTTCTTCAGCAGCTGCGTCTCAGGCGATAAGGGTTTGCCAAGCCCATTTCCGGGGCCTGGGAGAGGAGAGAGGCTTCCTCCAGTCTGGGCCAGGGTCCCTCAAGGATTCAGCTCCATGCAGATAAGCCAGTCCTTCTCAGAGACCCCTTATGGGGTGCCCATAGGGAACCTGCTGAGGGAGCTCAGTTGGCCCCACTTTGTGAGTGGCCCCCACCCACCTGCTGGAGACAGCAGCCAAGGCCCAGCCGGACAGAGCTTCCAGAGGGGGAGCCAAGTGGAAGGGAGGGCGGCCAAGGGTCAGGCAGTGGAGGGGGCAGGGGACACTTAGAGAACCAGGGCTTCCTTGCTCAGGACTTCCCTGTGTGCTGGGTGGACCTCCGGTGGCGACGGTGGGCATGTCCCATCACCCCTATTTCTATCTGATGCCTGGCCTCTCAGCCAGTTATGGTTTACACCATCAATTTAGAGGCAGAAGGGCCCTGAGAAAACCCATGGTCCACGCCCCCCCTCCCACTTGCTAATGAGGAAGCTAAGGTCCAGAGAGGGACCTATGACCATCACATAGTGAGGCCGTGATGTTGAGGGAGGGGTTACCAACAGCTCTGGGGCTGCACAGGAATAGCGGAGCAACTTCTTCTTGACCTCTTCTCTTCCTCTGTAACCACCTTCCCCACCCCAAACCCCAGACGGCCCCCTCTGGAGATCTCAGGCCTCCTAAGCTCCAGCAAGACTCCTTGTCCCGCCTCCCTACCCCCCAAAAAACTACAACCAGCTCGTCCTCCAGTTCACACACAGAAAGTTCAGGTTTCAGACACGACAGGGGTGGGAGGCAGGATCCTACCTACTGTTCTGAGGGGTACCGAGTTCTACTGGGGGTGAGCGTTCTTATGGGGGTGCCTTTCCAAGCAACCAGGGTGGGAAGCCAGAGAAGGAAATATTATGATTTGTTTCCCTCCTTGTTAAAAGACTTTTTCCAAGAGTCTTGCCAACATAAGCTCCCTCTCGGCGGCCACGCGCAGCCGGCGCCGGTTCCACTCTCTTGGAGGCGAGGTCCCGAGCTCTCGGGGCTCGAGGTCCCGCACACCCCTCCCCGTAGGCAGCATCTCCTCCCGAGACCGGGTCTCAGCAGCCGGCCCTTTAAGATTAAAGAAGGACCAGGACCTGCCTGCCCAGCGTTGGCCCAAGGGAAGTTAACGCGGGTGCGCGGGGGGCCGCCCCGTGCCGGAATCCAGCCTGCTCATTGGCCGGATCTGCGGAGGTCTGGGCCAATGGGAGGAGGCTGCGCGAGGCCTGCCGCTGGAGCGGCGGCAAGGAGGTGGGAGGAGAACCTGGCCTTTTGCCTGGGAGGGTCCTCGGCCTCCGCGGTTGGCGCGGGGATGATAAGGGCGGAGTGTATGGATTGGGTCTGGTCTTGCGTCCCTGCCTGCACCTGGGGCAGAGGCAGAGACGGCCCATCTGAGCTTGCCCATGGGCCTGGCAGTCCTACGGTGCCGAGTCCCTTATCAGTTGGCCTGGCCTCAGCCCCGCACGGGGAAGTGAAGACGGAGGGGGTCTCCTCGGACATCTCCAGCTCGAAAAAGGGAGGCTGGATCCCAACTCTTAACTTCCTTCGCGGCTCTTCCAGCTCCTTCTTTCCCTCCTGGAGTCATCCTAGCTTGGGGCTCACTGATGGGAGCGGGGTCTCTTTCCCTGGGAGAGGTGGGAGGCGAGACACTCCTGGGGCGGTAATAGCGCCGTCTGAGGTTCCTCTCGGTTCCCCAGCTCGAATTCCTTCTAGAGAGTCGATGCAGAGCGAGGGGAAAGCTCTGGGGGCGCGGCTGTCCGCTGAGGATGTGTATGGGAAAGGAGTCTCCCCCACTCAAGCTGCCGCAGCCTCAGAGCGCCCCCTTCTCTCAGGCCCCCTAGAACGTCGGCGTGGCTGCGCCCCCATCACGGGCTTCTGCCCCTCCCCGGGTCCAGGCTGATGCAGTCTGTTTGGGGAAAGGAGGGAGGAGACCGGAGTGGGTCCAGGCTGAGCTGTGGGATAAGGATTGGGGGGAGGGGGGGGCGGCGGGGAATGCCGAGCCCGGACATTCCTTCCGAGAGAGTGAGCTCTGCTGAGAGACGGGAGGAGAGCCCTTCCCCTCCCCCGCAGGCTACCCCCCTCATACATTCCCGGACGGTTACTTGCCTCGTGGTCACTAGAAAATTGCCCCTATTTCAAGCTGAGGGGCCACCAGTCTGAGTCACTGTTGTGCCCTGTGTGGGGGTGGGGTGGGGGTAGGGTCAAGAGAGAACAGGGAGGGGCTTGGGGAAGGGAGGTGGGCCCCTGGGTACACAGTTATCAAACAGGCCCTCCCAGCCTTTTAGCATCACTCTCCAGTCATTTGACTTCCCTGATGGCTCAGACAGTAACCAGTCTGCTTGCTGTGCAAGAGACTCCGGTTCGATCCCTGATTCGTGAAGACCCCTTGGAGGAGGAAATGACAGCCTACTCCAATATTCTTGTCTGGGAAATTCCATGGACAGAGGAGCCTGGTGACCGAGCGACTAGCACACATTCATCCAGTCATTTGAGGGGAGGGGGCTGCAGGTGAGACCCAGGCATCCTCCCAGAGCTAGACTGGAAGGCTGCCCTGGACTCAGACTCAGGAGACCCCAGTTCAAGATCCAGCTGTGCTCTGAGATCTGGGCAGGCGCAGGTGGTGCCTTCTGTCCAGGCCTGTTTCCCCTGTGTTCCTATTAAGGCAGGGATGGCAGGCACAGGGTGAAGTGGACTAGTCCTCAGAAAGTGGGCTCTTTCCTCTGCCCTGGCCTCTCTGGGGATCATGAAGGGATGGAGCTGGTTTTCCTCATCCCTGGAGCCAGCCCCTCCCTGAGCCTTCCTGGCAGGGTATGGGGGGTGAAGGGAAGCACATTGTTCCAAGCTCCAACCTCACTCTCATCCCCCATTCCCCACAGGCCCCGGGAAGGCAGCTGCTGAGGTTTCATATTTTCCCCCTACCGAACGAACTCTTCACCACAGAGCCCAAGTCCAAATAAGCAGAAACGCTTCCGTGTGTGTGTGTGTGTGTGTGTGTGCGCGTGCACGCATGCGTGTACGCGTGTGCACATGCTACACAGATGTGGGCTGTGAGGTTCCTTCTTACACAGGGAAACCCCACCTCCCTGACCACGCAGCCCGAGATCCCTACCCGTAGACACATTCAGACTGCTCTCTATACAGCACGGCACAGGTGCTGTTGGATCAATACACATACCCTCTCTGGGCTCACACAGGCTGACACCGGCAGCCACTAAGAACCAACAAGGACACACTCCTCATATGTGATCAGACAGACATAGACTCCCATGCGCGCACACACACACGTGTGGTCACCCCAGTCACGGTCACAGACGTGCTCATGCACATTCTTACAGGAACACATACAACATCTCACACCACCACAGAACCGAATGCCGACTGTGCCAAGCCACACGCCTGAGTCATGTGACCCCCCAGTGAGGGAGCCTTGGGATTCCTGGGCTGGCCTGGGGCTGGGAGAGGGCGCCGCATGGGGAACGAGCTTTTCTGTGCCTGTGTGCTAGAGAAAGGAAGGGGGGAGAGGGAAGGGCAGCTGGTACCCACCACGGGCTGCCACTGTGCAGAGAATGGGCCACGGTCTCTCCAGCTCCCCCTGTCCTGTTAGGCTCTCCAACTCCCCCTCCTGACTTTGTGAGCCCATCCCTGGCCAGGCCACGGGGCCCTCAGGAAAGTGGGGAGCTGGCCGGCAGGTTCCCAGCCAGCCCCTGGCATCTCCTAACCAGGCGGCCCATGTGCTGTGGCCCAACCCTGGGGCGGGTGCCAGGTACTGTCTGGGCAGGAGGAAGCGATGGCAGTTAGTGCCGCCGCCCAGGGCTGGGATTAGCTGTGACTGGCACCACTGAGGGCACAGAAGCCCATGGTCTGGCTGCTGGAGATGTTGGTCCACAGGCAATGGCCAGAGGATCCCTGCGGGACAGCTCAGGACACTGGAGACTAAGTGCCAGGACTGGCACTGGAGACTGCGGGAGAATCAGGGCGTCTAATCCCATCCATCTATTCATCATTTATCTTCGTTAGTGTAGTGGTGAGTGTTCCCGCCTGCCACTTATTCATCATTTATGCATTTGTTCAGGGTTTACTGAGGACCTACTGTGCACCAGCCCTGCGGACACAGAGATGAACTAAGCCCAGTTCCTGTTCACAGAAGGCTTCCTGACTAGCAGTGTGACCACCCATTTCTGAAGGTAGGTTCAAGGCTTGAACTCTGCTCTGTCTCTCGAACAGTCTCCACCTTGCATCAAGAGGGATGTTCTAACATAAATATGACGATGCGACTTCCTTGCTCACTGTCCACTAATGACTCCCTTTGGCTCTTAGGTTAGTTGAGAAGCTCCTTAGTGTCGCTTGAAATGATCCAGCCGTGTCACCTCTGGGTCTTGCTGTGTCCAATCCTCATCTGTGTCTCCAAAGTCTAGCACCAGTCCCAGCACATCACAGGTGCTCAGCTGTTTGCCGAGTGACTGACTGAGCGAGTGGGTGAATGAAGGAAAGAGCCAGGGAGCAAAGGGACGGAGGCGTTTTTTTCTGCAGCTGAGCCTCCAGGAATGAACTGCCCTGAATTCCGCTCTGATGCCAGCTTGCTCCTGCTCCAGGCAGAGTTTCCATGTGTCTGGACACCTTCCCTCAGCTCCTCCCTAGTGGGGCCCATTGTACCCATTCTCCGGGTTGTTCCTTCCCAAGGCTTTGCTCTCTTAAGCCCCAGCCAGACCGGGTCCCCGGGGAACACAGCCCCCAACTCAGCGCTGGAGGCACTGTCCCCAGACTTAGGCCAGGCCCAAGAGTATAAATGGAGCCCAGTGGCCAGCCGGCTGGGCTGCTCTCCCGGCCCCTGGCCAGCTGGAAGGCCCTTTTGGGCCGGAGCCTGCCACCGGGCTCTGGCTGGAATTCCCTTGGCCTCTTCCCTCTCCTCTGTGCACTCAGCGTTTGGCCTCTGGCTTCCTCAGCGGTCCCGGCCTGTCTGAGTTGTCCTCAGGTTTTATTTTTGGAAGAAGTTGCATTCTCTCTCTCCTTATTTACTCCCTTCCTTCAGGGAAGGTGTGGGACCCCTGGGCTCGGCTGGGGATCGGGCTGTGACTCTGAGGGGGTTGGACTTCTCTGGAGGAGGAACCTCCAAAGATGCCTGACCCATCTGATGCTTCAAAGCCAGCGGCCTCTGCTCTCCTTCCCCCACCCAGTGTGTGACTAATGCCTGCCCCTGCCCTTCTCGAAGAGCTCCACGATAGCCAAAAGAAATCATTACAATCTTAAGAGTTGAAAGGAATTCTGGCATCATCACGTCCATCCCCTTTTCCTTGTGGAGGCGATGGAGTTTAATGGTTATGAGCGGACAGACCCTGTTCTAATCCCAGCTCTGCTGCCTGCTGTGTAGCCTTGGGCAAATTACTTAACCTCTTTGAGCCTCTGTCTCAGCTATAAACTAGGAGTATTTATACCTACCCCAGCACTGGTGAGGTTGCTGTGAGGGTCAAATGAGGTCACACTTGCCAAGTGCTTTGTGCAGTGCAGGATACAGAGAAGGCTCCCTTCAAATGTAGTTATTATTATTGTTATTATTACGGAGAGGGAAACGGAGAGTCAGAAAGGGAATGGACTTGCCCAGGACCACATCGCCCCAGGTATGCAGCTGTTCCCAGAGTCTCCACCCTGTCTCCATCTCCCCTCCAAGGAGAAGGGAGGGGCAGGCATCATCAGCCCAGAGGAGGAATCTCCTTGAGTCAGTTGCTTGGGCAAAGCCCTGGGTCTTTAATGTCTGCCTCCTGCCTCAGGCCAGGCCCTCCTCTGACTCCACTGCCCCAAGGGTTTCTTTCTTGCTCCCTGGGGGTGAGAGGTCCAGCACGCGGCCCCGAGGTGGACCCTAGGCCAGTGGGACTCTGAGAGGAGGGGGAAACGCTGGGTCCTGACATCACAGAGTGGGGAAGCTGGAGCCACAGCCATCAGGCCAGCTGGGGCCCTTCCAGCACGTCCAGATGTCTCAGGAATGTGCTGAGCTGGGAACTACCTCGGTCCTTCCCTCACTACCCCCAGCCCCTCAGCCCCTCATCTGCTTGCTCAAGCTCTGCCTCTGCCCAACCCCTGCCCTTCCTCTTTCATCTCTCCCCGGGAGAACCTCGCGTCCACTGTCCCTCTGGTACCTTGCCTCAGTCCAGCTCCCTCTCAGGCCTCTGAAGGGGTTGCCAAAGGCCAAAAAATTTTTAAAAAGCCCTTCCCCTTCTGCACACCCCATGGGCTGACCATGACCGATGGTGGGGAGATGGAAGACTGAGCTAACTGGGAGGGGAAAGTTCTGAGCAGATAATGCCTGCCAGATCCCAAATGTGGAACTGATTTGCAGCCCTGGGAGAGAGAGGGGTGAAGCCTTTGGGGTGGTAGAGGGCAGGGTTGATCCTCCTCTCTGGGAGGGTGATGGAAGGGGTATCTTGTCCCAGCTGATTGGTGGGAGGGCCAAGGAGAGGAGGTGCCAAGCTGGGCTGGGCTCAGAGGGAGGGCTCAGATCCTTCTAGGTTCCTTCAAGGTCAATAAGGACACACTTGGTCTGATAGTGGAGGGTCTTGAATTGTAATGTGGGGGTAAGGGAACCCCCTTAAGGTCTTGGGGCTGGGCCAGGAGGCAGGACATGGTTCAGATCAGAGCTAGGACAGCTTGTATCTCTGCAAGGGTGGAGCTGCCTTGGGCCTCCCCAGGTCAGCCTGGCCCTGAGTGCTGGGGATGAGGCAGTCAGCAGGGAACTGGTGCTCTTGGCCAGTGTGCGAGTCACATCAGGGCAGGGGGTAGAGATCAGAGGAGAGAAGGGCCCTGGGGTCTGCTGCTGCCTCGGCCTGCTCTGGGCACAGAGAGGGCCCACGGTGCTGTCTGTCTGGTGGGAGAGGCCCTGTTCATGCAGACAGGCAGATAGCTGGGTTATCCTAATGGACGCTAGACCTCCTAGCACTGAGACAGTTCAGGACAGCTGGGACCACCACCCTGTCCAGCTCAGAACTCTGTTTGAAAACTTGCGTTGGCCCCCTTCTGCCAGCTGAAAACACTCCCAGTTCCTAAGCACAGCATTCAAGGTCTGTTACAGATTGATCTCAACTTCCCACTGTAGCTGGAATGCCTCATCTTTCCTTTCCCTCCAGCCTAGTTGGATGGCTCCTTAAACAGGCTAGAAGCTCCATGGCTGCAGGGCTTTTTGCTTGTATCATTCCCTGTACCTGGGAGGCCTTTACCCTTTATCTCCTCATTCTAACTCCTATCATCTTTTAAGGTCCAACTTGGTGCTGCTTCCCCCAGGAAGCCTTCCTTGATCATCCAGCTGGAAGAATCCTATCCATCTTCAGTGTAGCACTCATAGACGGTTAGGTCACTGGTTAATATCATGCCTTGAACTCTAATTATCCACAATGGGGCCCATCTCTCCTTCTAAACTTTAACCACCTTGAAGGTCAGATACAGGATGGATTTTATCCTGAACCCACTGCAGGGCTTCACATAGGCCTGGCATATAGTATACCTAATAATAATAATGATAGTTGATATTTATATGCCAGGTACTGAAGCTCCAGTACTTTGGACACTTGATGTGAAAAGCCAACTCATTGGAAAAGACCCTGATGCTGGGAAAGATGGAAGGCAAAAGGAGAAGGGGGTGACAGAGGATGAGATGGTTGGATGGCATCACCAACTTAACGGACATGAGTCTGAGCAAACTCTGGGAGATAGGGAAGGACAGGGAAGCCTGGTATGCTGCAGTTCGTCGGGTCGCAATGGGTTGGATAAACTTAGAGACTGAACAACAGCTGTTCTAGCTCCTTCCATGCAGTACCTGATCCAAATTTCAGAAGACCAGGTAAGTACTATCAGTACTGCCATTTAACAGTTGAGGAAACTGAGGCACAGAGAAGTGAGAGTAAGCGAGTGGTTGAGCCAGGATTTGAACCTAAGCTCTGGCTGCAGAGCTTGTGCTCTTAAGGACACGTGACAACACTGGGTGTAGAAGGAGTGGTGGATTTTTCTGCCGCCCCAGTCCCACCTAGTACGGGGCCAGACACAAAATATGGGCCCCCATTCCATGCACTGGGTCTTCACCCGGGTTTCCGGGTTTGCCCACCCCTGGCCATCCCTCTCCTGATGTCCTGGAAGACAGAGCCCTAAGAAAGGGCCTGGGGTCTTCTGCTTTTACCCAAAGAAGACAGCTTTTCAGCTTCAGAGAGGTCAAACAGACAGGCAAATAAAACCCCCATGGTTAGGGATCGGCAAAGGGATGAAGCTGGGACATTCCTCCAAGGGCTGTCCGGTGCTGGGGACCTGCCTTTCTGACAATGACAATCAGGATAAAAACACCAGAAACAACTACTGTTTTGTTTATAGGGGGCTTGCCATGTGCCGTGCGCTGTGCTAGACTCTGCAAGAGTTATCTGACTGAGTTCTTAAGAACCCTGTGTGCTACAGTCATCTTTCCTTTATGGATGAGGAAAATAAGCTCAGAGAGGTTAAGGCGCCGTCCAAACTGACCCAGATGACGAGCGGTGAGAGCCACAGTTTGCTCCCAGGTCTGGGCAGGGCTAAAATCGACCACTAGTGGCCACCCCACCCACCTCGGGTATGGCTTGGCTTCCCAGGGCTTCTGAGGTATCTGCCGTCTGACCTGGGACTTGCTGTCAGGTTAGGTGGGGTCTGGGAATAGGCACCAGGTCTCAGGAGAGTTCCTATCCAGGATCTGCCCAGAGTGGAGTGTGGATTTAGAGTCTGCAGCTCAACTTTTCCAACTCATGCAACTTTGAGATCCCAGGATATTGAGACCTAGGTCAATTTCTTGAGCTAGTAGTGAGTGCCTAGGTGTCCATTTTATTACACTTTGTAATTCATATATATGCGTATATATATATTCTCTTATGTGCGTGACATATTTCATATAGAAAAGGCCACCATAATTAGGAGATTGGGATTCATACACACACTACTGTATATCAAGTAGATCTAACAAGGACCTACTGTGTAGCATAGGGAACTTTACTCAATATTCTCTAATAACCCATATGGGAAAAGAATCTGAAAAAGAATGGATATATATATGTATGTATAAGTGATTCACTTGGCTATAAACTCGAAACTAACACAACATTGTAAATCAAGTATATGTCAATGAAACTTGGAAAAAAACAGAAAGAAAAGGTCCATGATAGAGTAAAAGGCATATGTGGGATTTAGGTGAAGATTCACTACTTGATAAATAAACAAAAGCCACCTGAAGTACCATCAAAGCTGGACGTGTGGAAGTACCCTTTCTTCCATTACCCACCCACCCCCTTGTTCATCCGTCACCCCTTCTCACTTCTTCCTTCCATCTATTTAATAAATAAACATCTCCTGAGCACTCAATCACTGTGGCCATGACTAGGGAGTAGACAAAAATAATTGCCCTCCCCTCAAGAACTCTCAGTCCAGTTCAGCAACAAGCAAACTGAGGCCCGGAAAGGGGAAGGGACTTGCCCGAGGTCACACAGTGAGCTGGGGCGATGAGGTGAGGAGCAGGGGGGACGTTCCGCAGAGGGGAGCACACGGGGAAGGCTTAGCCCTGCCTGCCTCCCTGGCAAGTCCCCTCAATTGCTGCTTTAAAACTGCCTGCCAGGGGCTTCCCTGGTGGTCCGGTGGGTAAGAATCCACCTGTCAATGCGGAGGGCAAACGTTCAATCCCTGGCCCGGGCTTGGGAGGGGAGCATCCCACACACTGTGGGGCAACTAAGCCCCTGCGTCCCAACTACTGAACCTGCCCTCCTAGAGCCGACGCTCTGCAACAATAGAGGAGTCCCTGCTCGCCCCAACTAGTGTAAGCCTGCACGCCTCAGTGAAAACCTAGCACAGCCAAAAATAAGTAAATGAGCATTAAAGGGAAAAGCAAAGCAAACTGCCTCCTGGCTCTCCATGCGGGCCTGAAGAGCCTGCCTTTCTCCACTGTTGCTTTCATTTCTGTTATTCTTTTGGAAGGGGGAAGTGGGGGACAGCTGCTGCTGCTGTCCAGCTGTTTGGTCGGACCACACAGCCCAGCCCAGATGTGTCAGCCGCTCTGTGATGGGTGAAGCGGCTCCTGGGCCCAGAACCAAAGGGTCAGGGCAGCTGCAGCGAGGGCTCTGTCCTGCAAGAGCTGCGGGACGAGGCACACTGAACCCGGCAGCAGGGAAGCCCAGTATTGCTCCAGCCATGAAGCTGGCCTCTCGGATGACATGCTGTGTCCAGGTTGTAAGTTTCGGGATCTTTGACATTCCAGGGATATCCCCTTTGATCTGTTTTCTCTCACGGTCAGAGATCTGGGCTGTATCTTGCCCGCCCTCCCAGCTTCCCCTGAACCAGACATCCTCAAGCCTACCTTCTCCCCAGTCCTGCTCCAGGGTTCTACTACCTACTCTGCCTGCTGAAGTGGATTACATCGTGTTCTAGCCAGAGCAATGCTCGTGGTCTTGACTTAACTCCACCCAGACCTTCCTCCTCCATCCTGCCCCCAGGAGTGCCGAGCCAGCCAGAAGAACAGCCTGTTCTCTGGCTTCTGGAGCTGGTTTCTTGAGGGAGGTTCAAGGGCAAGCCATGTCCCACAGAGGGATGCTCTGAGAGGACTTGGGACCAGGACTTGCAGGAGAAACACCATATGGGGGAGGGGAATACACAAAGTGGGGTGCCCTTCATCTTTCCCTGTCCTGGTACAGTGGCCAGCCAGACCCTCCTGGGGAGTCCTGGGGGCTGCAGAGAGCAAAGCTCCAAGATCCCAGGTAGGCCAGGGAGTGAGGATGAAGAGAACGTAGGGGAAGGGACGTGGGGTCTCTCCTCTCACAGGCCAGGCAATGTGTTGGCTCTGCCCTTAAGGCTCTAGGCATCCACAGTGCCCTAAAGATAGGAGTAGGTGAGGGTGAAGGCGAGGCCCCTCTGCTATCTGCAATCTCAAACGTTCCTTGCCCTAGAAGGCAAAGTTCAAATCAGAACAAGAATGGTAGAGAAGACAGGGCTTTCTCCCCCTTGACCCAATGGGACCCTGCCCTGAGAAGAGCATTTAGATCTCCTCTCCTCTGTAAGTGTTGGTTTTCTCATCTTCACAAGGGACAATAATGCCCGTATACCAGGCTCAGTAAAATGGACACAGCCCCAGTCCTCCCTGCTGAAATGCCTCCTGATAACTCCTTTGCCAACAGGGGATGGGGTATTGGAGAGGGAGGGAGTGGAGGCCATCTCCTCTGAGTCTTCCAAGACCAGCAGCCCAGCTGGGGGCGCCTCCTCGGCTCCCTTGGTGCCCTGCTCCCTTGTGGCATCCGTGCCACTCTGTCAACATCCATGTCTGTCTCTCTCACTCGGTCGTGAGTGGCTGGAGGTCACTCTTCACGGTGACCAGCACTGGCGCTCATTTGGTTCCCAGTTGTTAAAGGATGGGATGTGTGTATTGAAGAATAACCAAGCAAATTCCCGGCCAGGCCAGGGAAGCCGGAGGGCCCTCACAGCAGAACGGGGCATAGACAGCATTTTTGTGGGATCCAGTATCCCCGTTACCCTCAGGGCTGGCCAGGCCAGGACCCGAGAATCCAGGGCCCCCTCTGGAATTATCAGTACACGTCCTGAACACTCAGGCCTGTCTTTACGAAAACTGTCTCCCCTTCCCTTACAAGGACTGCCTTGATCTGCAGTCATTTTCTCTACGAATACAGTAAACCCTTGAAATGGAGCAAAGTACACTGCAACAGGACCCAGACTTGGCTTCTGGCCTATACCTGGGGCCCACCTCAAATAAAGGTGGGCAAAACTCTTATCTTTGTGGGCAGGTAAAGAAGTGGCTGCCTTGTGCTCCTTTAGAATGTCCTTAGTTTGGTCTGCTGCATGTACTGAGGTTTCACATCTTTACTTTTGTGTTTTTTTGTGATAGTACAGACCATCTGAAAAGTACTACTTTTCATTGATCCCACAATAACATAACTCCACATTTTACATGATTGAAAATTCCTGCACTCGGCTTATTGTCTCACGGCAGAGTTTTACTGTATTAAGTGCCTATTTTGTGCCATGGTACTGTGCTAGGTTTATGGCGATGAACACAACTGACATGGTCTCTGTTCTCAGGGAACTTGCTTACTCACAGAGGAAATGGACAATAAGCTGATAACTGTAAGCTGGGATATAGGCTATGAAGAAATCAAAGGGCTGAAACAAGGACTTCCCTGGCGGTCCAGTGGCTGACTCCACACTTCCGCTGCAGGGGCCATGGGTTCAATCCCTGGTCAGAGAAGTGAGATCCTGCAAGCCATGCAATATGGCCAACAACAGCCACAAAGAACTGAAACAAAATGATGGAGGGAGTCACTTAAGGTGGTTGGAAAGGCTTCTCTAACAAGGTGACGTCTGAACTGAGGAAGATGAGATGGAGCAAGCATTCTAGAGGTCAGGAATAGCATGTACATAGGCCCTAGGGCAGGACTAGAAAAGATTTAGTTTTAAGCTGGGTGAGTGTGGATCCAGGTGTCCCAGAGCAACCTGAACAATGGGCAACGGGGGAAGATGGAAGCCTTGGAGCTAACCCATGCTCAAGGGTGAGGCCTAAGCCACAAGTTCAAATATGCTGTGGATCAGTCAGCTGGAGACCATCCTAGACCAGGGGCTATGGCAGTCTGCACCGAGGGTAGGGATGATTCAAGGCAATGATAATTTATTGGAAATCTTCCTGAATTTCAGAGACAGCATGGGCCACAGGACCCTGATGGCTGGGAGGAGATGAGCATCCTTTTTACTCTTCCCTAAAGAACGTGCGGCCTGGCCTGGGTTCCCTTTCATTCATCAGCAGTGGTTGGTTGAAACCTCCTTTGTGCCAAGCACTGCCCTAGGCACTGGGGGGATACAGCAATGAACAAGACAGATAAACACCTGCCCTCAAGGAGCTCACATCCTAGCTGGGCGGAGGGGGAGCGAAAACAAAATACAAAGCTGCCCACAACAAACTCAGCATTTTGGAAGAAGAGGAGGTGTCTGGAGTGATCTCCCTTCCTGAATGGGGGTTCTGAGATTTGGGCTCCTCCATTAGCTTTTCTCTATTAGTTTTTTTCTAGTAGATTCTATTTGGAGACTAGAGTTCTTTCCTCCTTGGATCCTCTTTCCTGTTGGTGAAAATTTAAAGAGAAACACACACACACACACCCCTCCTCTTTCAAGGGCTGTTAAAGGCCCACACACAGACAAAGAAACACCCAAATGCACATACTTCTCTAATATCCCTAAATCCCCCAAAGGCTGGGGTGGTGATGGTAGCGGCCCTGCTTAGCACAGGAGAAGCCAGGCTAGGGGGCCTGGGGACAATGATCAGCCTTAGCTCTCACACCCCTCTTCTCCAGGCCTGGTCCCTGGTCCCAGTCATTCCCACACCTGGCCTCCCCAGCTGCAGGGAGGTGAATGAGTGTGCTGGGCAAACATCCTTGCAGCTTCCTGCTGCGCCCCTCGGAGACAACAGAACTCTTCTTCCGCCTTCCCCTCCTCCCCACACCCTCCCAGCTGTGGGGCTTCTCTGGGATCCAGAGCCATTTCCCTCTAGAGAAACCAGAGTCATCCTTTCCCCTGAGCCAGAGGACGTATGTCTCTCTGGGGACGTGACCTGTTCTCCCTCTGGTCCTTTATCCCAGTTTTCTGAACACCAGGCCCTCTCTCCTACCTGCCCAGGGGTTGAGGGGTCCCAGGGAAGAGGGCTGTAGTTGGGGGGAGTGGTAGACATCAGGAACTGTGGGAGAGTGGGGAGGGGATGGGAGGAGAAGCCCCCTCACTGGGCAGGAAAGGGAGCTCCTTTCCAGGGATGTCTCTGAGAATCACATAGACTAGATTGCCACAGGATAAAGATGTCCTCATAGAAGGAAAAATACAGCACCCCTGGCCACCCCCAAGCACACAAGACTTATGCAGAGTATGAAACTCATTCTCCTGTCTCTAAGAGCATGCATATTTCTTACACATGTGCTCAGGGTGAACATCCTTTTTGATGTTTTGCCTTTTTAATAGAGTAATAGAGCATATATGGTTTCTACTGTGACTTCATGGCCTTTATCTGGATTTTTAAGGATAGTGAATAACCTACCCTCCATCTTCCAGACTGAGAAGCACACAGACCTCACTCATTCCCATCTTTAACCCTGGAAACACTTTCCTATCCTTATGCAGAAAGAAAAGGGAGTTGGGGATGAGGTTGGAATGGGTTCCCAACTGGGAGGGATCTTAGATATCTAAAGGGAGGCACCAGAAAAGGAAGGTAACTTGCTCAGGGGCACACAGCAACTCCTATCGGAGTAGTCCTTACATTCATCTCCATTAATCTCCAGAGCATGCTACCTATGGAAACTTACCTGGCAGGCATCATCCTACATTAATCTTCAATTTTCTCACTAAATCTCTATAATAACACTACGGGAAAGCCCTCTATAGCTCCATGTTTCAGATAAAGAATCCAAGGCCCACAGGAGGAAAAGTCACTTGTCTAAACTGCCCAGCTGGCTGGCAGCAGAAGCACAGCTAGAACCCAGTTTCCTGATTCCCATCCCAGGAGCTTTCTTTCCTCTTAGAAATTCTTTCCTCTCCCCCTGCCTCACCTGGCTTTGCTTGGGCCTGAGATAAGGAGCTCCCTCAGCAGAGTTTTTCCTCCCCAGGCCCAGTACTGGATATCACTGTCTGATCACAATCACGCACCCTTTCCTGCGCTGGACCAAGGCCCAGATGAGCAGCTGGGGGACACAAGGCTCAATGCAGCCGCAGCAGGAGGCTGTAGGCAGCAGAGTTCATTCAGAAGAAAGCCCAAATAGGAGCTGCTGCGGGCTCAGGGAACCTCACAGGGGGCTCCACCAACAAAGGCATGCGCTCCAGCAAGCCCCCCTCCCTCTGACCAGTGTCTGTCACCAGCTTCAGGAGGAGTGCGTGGAACCCCAGATCCCTGGGCCACAGCATCCTTGTAAAGACTGATCCAACCTCTCCATGTATTGTAAACGAAGAAACAGGCGCAGGCGGGAAACCACAGCCCAGGCTCCCAGGGAGAAGCAGAAGCAGAGGCGGGACTAGAACTCCGGTCTCCCTGCTACCAGGTCAAGCTCTCTCCCCTCCTCCTTGTCTGCAGAAGTGTGCTTTCTCTGGCTGGAACCCGGGACCTTCCTCAGACAGCAGGGTGACCTGGATCTGCTGCCTAATGGAGGACCAGGGGACCTCTCACTCCATGCCTCCCTGACTCGCGTTCCTGTCTTTGGGCTTGTTTACCCATCAGCAGCATGGGACAGTTTAGGTGGAAGTCCAAGATGCCCAATCCCTTAAATCTGTGTGCACTTGACTCTTGTCTGCCAAATTCATAGTACTCCCAGGAGTTAGAGGTCAGCAAATAGAGACCCTTGAGATGATTACTGAGTGCATGAGAGAGAGAGAGGCAGTTCACTGCCTGGGGTGGGGATCCCCTCAGAACCCTCAAGCTGTCCACGTTTCAACTCTGCAGGCCCTTCTGAACCCCAATGCTTTCTCCCCTTACAGAGCCCATCTCCCACCCCACCCCCAATCCCAGAGCCTTAAGGCTGAGCCCGAGAGAAGGAGGGAGGGAAGAAGAAAGAAGCCACGTTTCTTTACCGGGGGTGGGCGCGGGGAACAGAAGAGAAGCATAAGCCCGGAGACACGGATAGTTACAAGCCGCAAGGAGAGAGACTCGAGGGGCTGAGAAACAGACCCAGAGAAAAACCTCCCTCCTCCTGAGCGATCACCCTGTGCTGCCCCCGACCAGTTGGGGGTCAGGTCCTTCCCTGGGGGAAATCTCTGGCCTGATTTCCTGGGGGGCAGGCACGGCAGCACCCCTGAATTTCCGAGTCTGGCTCAAAATCGGGGTCTGGCTCTGGCCCACCCCCCGCCCCCATGGGCGTCTGGTCTCTGGCCCTTCGAACACTCCCCTGTGCGCCCCCCAGCGGAGAGCCAGAGGCAGAGCCACCGAGGTCCTAAAGGGGGCGCAGGAAAGGGCGCCACCACTTTGTGTCCAATCTGGCCCCGGAACCCCGGGCTCGGGGCTGGAGGACGACTAGGAGAACTGGGGCAGGGGCAGAATCCGTGTCTCTTGAGCTCATATTCGGGGATCGGATGGCCCCGACTCCTCGACGAGTTCCCTTCCCCTGGAAGGCCGAGGCCAGTGTATCCACACGGACCGGAGCCCCCCGGAGGAGCGCGGACTGGCGCAAGCTCGGAGGCTCCGGTCCAGGTTCGGGGTTCCAGGGAAGTGTCGAGGGATCGGGTCACCGAATCTCAGAGCCCGAAGTACGTGTCTCTCAAGGGGACCCAGCGCCGAGCCTCCCTCCCCCCCACTTCTGCCCTGTGATGTATACAGTCCCGTTCTTCTGGAGGCCCCAGGTGCACCGCGAAGAGGCGTAAGGAGTGGTGGAAGGCGAAGCCCAGACCCTTCATCTTACCGCATTGTTGAGGAAATCCGACTCGTTCAGATCCCCCAAGTCCAGGAAGCTGGATCCGGGAAACAGCCTGTCGGCCGGGAAGGGCTCCAAGACGGCGTCCATCGCGGCCGGCTCCGGAGACCCCCCTACGGCTGGGCTTCCCCTCACTCCAGGGCGGCGGCGCGCCCGGCCCAGAGCTCCGGCCCGAGCGTTGGCAAGCGGGCGGGGTGGGAGGGGGGAGCGGGCAGGTCCCGGGCGAAGCCCCGGGGGAGGGGCGGGCAGAGGCTGCGCGGCCCCGGGTCGGGGGCGCGGGGGGCGCGGAGGCCTTTAGGGCAGCGGCGCAGAGCGGGCTGCGCTCAGGGGCCCCGGGCGCACCGTGGGCACCGTGGGCATCTAGCCGACTCCTCCTCCGCTGGCTCCTGCCGGGGCACAGCTGGCTTCCATGGGGAGCCCGGGAGTGGGGCTGAGGGCTTGAGGAGCCCCCCGGACAGGGTGGGAGCCGGGGGCGGGGGAGCTGAGCGCTCCCCCCTGAGACTGGGTGGCTGCCGGGCGCTCCGCTCTCTCTGCGTCTCCCTCTGCACGGCTTCTGTCACTTTTCCTCTCTGCGAAGCCGGGAACCCCGGGCTGGTTAGCCCAGCTGGCCGAGGCGCCACGCCTCCCACATCAATATTCACGATAATTTCATATTAATGAGGAGGGGGTGTGGTCTAGGCAATCATTTCCCTACTCCTTTAAAGAGACAGCTGCGAGCTAGCCTTGCAAATCTCTTGCTCGAGGTAGGGGCTTGAAGCAAATATTTCCTAGCTCCAGTAACCATGTTCTTTGAACCTCAGCTTCTTAAGGCTTTGCCAACCACACTCCATTAAGTTCACGAGGGAGCTGAGTTATTTCTGTTCCTCTAGGCTTATGCAGGAGTCTGAACCAAGTCCAAAGTCAGGGAATTCCATCTCACAGGCCCCTCCACAAATCTCCTCTCAATGGGGGGATTTTCAGGTCTCCTCCTCCAAGAAGCCTTCCCTGACCCCAGACTGAAGCAGTTACCATTGCTATACATTCACAGGATATGGTGTGCTTACCTCCTTGATAGTCATTGTTTGCTCCGGTATCTCTGACCCCTCTGGACTCAGATCCCTAGGGCAAAGACTGTATCCGACTTTCCTGTGCGTGAAAGTTATTGGCGGGGGTGGGGGGGGTGGGGGGTACGGGGTGGGGTGGGGTGGGGTGGGGTGGGGTGGGGTGGGGTGGGGTGGGGGGGTGGGGGTGGCAGGAGAGATGAGGTAAGGACCCCTCTTCTCATCAAGTACCCCTAATGGTTCTGAAGAGCTAGAAGTTGGAGAATAGTGACCATGTAGTCTGTGTGAGCCAAGATGTGGGCTGGCTGCATGCTCCGTGGTCACGGGACACTCCCAGGCCCCCTGGATCCATTATCTAAGTGACTCGCTCCAGAGTACAGCTTAATCTCTTGAAAGGGCTGATAAACAATCACCAGGCACCTGAGCAAATGGATATGGCCAGAAAGTCACTCCCTCAGAGGGCTGGGCTCATGGTTCCTGCCCAGAAGTCATTAATAGGATTAAGTGTGTCCTCCTTGTTTGGAGCTTTTAATTAGCTCAGGAACCAAAAGGCCTTTAAGAAGCGGAGATGTCATTGCAGTTAAGCCAGGGATGTCACCCAGATTGCTCTCTCAGTGCCAAGGTGGGGAAAGGGCACACCTAGGCTGAGATAGCAGCTGTTTGCTTGCCTGGGGTAGGCTGGGAGGCATGTGGCTTTCTGCCCATCTCCTGATCCAGTTGACATAGTTCTGGAGAATGAAGTTCTGACCCTCCAGATTGTCATATGACTATTAGCTCCTGGACCTCCTGGAGAGTTTGTTCCTAAGAAACTGGGAATACAGCCCATGCTCTGGGGACCAGTTCACCAGCAATGCAACTCTGAGAAGCTGTGCTATGTGCTAAGTCGCTTCTGTTGTGTTTGACTCTTTGTGACCCTGTGGACTGTATAGGCTTCTCTGTCCACAGGATTCTCCAGGCAAGAGCACTGGAGTTGGTTGCCATGTCCTCTTCCTGGGGATCTTCCTGACCCAGAGGTTGAACCCACATCTCCAGCATTGCAGGCAGATTCTTGACCACTGAGCCAACAGGGAAGCCCTCTGAAAGTTAGGCTGGGCCAGAAAGAAATCAGTTCACTCTCTAAACAGTGGCAAGTAGAAGGAGGGTGCTGAGACTGTGGGTGTTTTCCCTAGGTGTGTCACATCTGGCCAACTGGGGAGCAGTCAGACACTGAGAATTTGACTGACCCTTCGTGGGGAGGGGGGCAAAGGTTGTGATCTCTGGCTAGGTGGACAAGCCAGTCCATGGTGGGCGATTTTGTGACTACAGGTGTCTGGAGTCCTGGCTCCTGAGCTGGAGTCTCTGCAGGCTCCCAGGAGGAGCAAAAGTGCCCCTCTGCCTGAGGTTGGCTGGAAATTGTGCCTGTGTTCCTCCCAGCCTGCTCTGTAATTAGAGACACAGGCACCACTTAAGTGATGGGGAAGATTATATAGTTTTAGATAAATAAGATTAGAATGTCCTCTCTTTCCTGATTCTTACCCAGGTGAACACCCCAGGACACCATTGAAAATAATCCTGGGGAGACACTCTGGTTCTGGCACCTCCTGTGGAGTCTGAGAAGCGGGGAGCTCCCAGGAGAATTTCTGGGGGGAGGAGAGAAGAGTGGGAAGAGGAATGGGTGGTGCAGAGCCTAGCACGTCCCCAGCCAAGGTGAGGATGGCAGGGGGTTTCTTCACACATCCTACAGGTGTTATTGAGCACCTGTGAACAGTCCCTAGACCTGGCCCTGGCGTACAGTGGTGATTCAGAACTTATATTCTAGAGTGAATGAGGAAGGAATGGGCACACAAATAAATAAATAGTTCATTTCAGATAGTGATAGGACTGTGAAGGAAATAAGTGTGGTATGATGGAGTGTAAGGAAGGCTTTTTTGAAGAAGTGATGTGTGAACTGAGAACTGAAGTTATTTCTGGGGCAAAATGGAGGGAAAAGCATTCCAGATAGAGGGAACAGCAAGTAGAAGAGAAAGCAAGAGAAGGACTGGGAGGGGCAGGCAGTGACAAGGGAGAGAGAAGATGAATGTGAAATCCCGAGGCTATATGCACATATACACTGACACTGTTCAAGTGGTAAAAAAGAACTATGCCTGTTGAGATCCAAGGGCCCACCTGAAGCCTTCTATAGCAGCCATCCCCTCTGTATCTACTCCTTTTTTTTCCCATACCGCAGGGCATGAGGGATCTTAGTTCCTCAACCAAGGATTGAACCTGCACTCCTGCAGTGGGAGCACAGATTCTTAAGCGCTAGGCCGCCAGTGAAGACCCCGTTATCTATATCTCTTAAAGATTTTCCAGAAAAGAAGACTAGACAGCTCACCGGGTCTACAGTCTGGGCTCTGACCAGCTGGGAGGGTCTGCTTCCTCCAGGCCTGTCCTGAGGCCAGGCCTGATCCCACAACCCAGACATCTCAGGCCCCTTCTGTACATCTGAAGGGGTGGGGAAAGGAGGCCCAGATTGGTGTTTCAAACATCCCCAAACGCTCCAGGTCAGGAAAAGCTCACAGACCATAGCCCCTCCGGTTGTGGGCTCAGCAACATCCGGTTGGTGTTGTCTGCAGCAGCTCCAGCTGTGAAGCGTAATGCATAAAGATGCCCCAACCCAGGCAGTGACGCACAGGAGAGAGGTTCAGAGATAAGCTTCCTGCCTGTCCCAGACACTGTAGGTCAGGTGGAGAGAGAGCTATCTGCCAGGTTGAGCTGTGAGCAGGAAAGGTGTGTGTCCATGTGCATGCGCGCGTGTGTGTGTGTGTGTGTGTGCATGCGAGTGTGTGAGGGTAGGGGGCCTGGCTGGGCACTGCCACACTTTGACACCCTTAGAGAGTCACTGCCCTTCTCTGGGTCTCAGTTTTCACATCTGTCAAATGGGAGAGGTATTCTTGATGCCTAGGGTCCTGTCTTCTCCAAGCACTTTCCAGATGTGTCCTTAGCAGGCCAGGAATGGTAGAGAGTAGGGGGAGATGGGGTGAAGGGCCTGCCTCCTTAGGAGGCCCAGTGCTCTGATTTTCCAGGCTTTGGCCCTGGAGCCTCGAGGAGGGTGCAAGGCTGGGTGTTTACATTTGGCAGGCAGGCCCTGGGTGGTGGTGAGAAGGTTGCCCAAAGTAAACCTGCCTTGTTTGCCTGGATTGTAAAGGGAAAAACGCTTTGGCACACTGTACCAGGAACTTCTGAGAAATGAAAGCATATTCATCCTGGAGATTAGGCTGACTTCCGGGGCACAGATGGGGGCCCTTTGTTCTCTTGTGGCTCCCTCATAGGGGCCACATGACTGCCCCCTCTGTACCTCCTGCTGGGGTGGAAGTGGAGTCCCTGGGGTGGCACCCTGCCAGGAGGGTGGAGGTGTGCCTCAGACCCCCAGCTCTCCATCATCTTGGCCTGCGGTTCCTTCCCGGCTCCACCGGAAACCGTAAAATACCTAACTGGTGTTGAGAATTTGCTTTGTGCCAGGCACTAAATACTTTGACTTGTATTATCTCGTTTAATTCTTGGAACACGCTGGGGAGATGAATATCGTATTCACTGATTCTGAGAAACACATTTAAACATCTCTGAAATCAGAAAGTGTCTTACAATTGGGAGCATGTTATGCTTGAATGGACAGTGTTTTTTTTTTTTCCTTCTTAATGTACGGTGCCAAACAAATGGCAAATCGTAGGATTATAACATCTTAGATTCGATGAAACAGGATATTATTATCATCCCCAGTCTGCAGATGAGAAAAGGAGGCTCAGAGAGTTCACCAGACTTAACCAGTCCTTTATTTTGCAGGAAACCAAGCCCTCGAGGCCTCGGAGGCTTTCCTTAGGTCAGCCAGCTTCAGTGAGACAGAGATAGGACTGAAATCCGGGCCTCTGGGCTCCTCACCCGGGGCCCTTTCCACTCACCCCAGATGAACTGGGTTTGCTCACTAGGGAGAGGCAGGCGCGGAGGGGAGGGCCTTCCTCAGCGGCCAGTGAGTCACCGGCCACCCTACCTTGGAGAACGGCCTTAAAGATAGAATTTTTTCCCCCTCTCCAAATTCTCTGAAGACTGAAGTTCCTTAAGGACTAAGAAAACACTTGTCTCCCTTCCAGCTCCTTTTCCTGGTAATTATTTTAGCTTGTCTTTCCCTGAATTTCTCTCCGCTGTCCCATCCCACGACGACAGGCAGGCCCGCCCCTTCTTGGCCCAGCGTCCGCCCCGCGGCCTGGGGAACGGCTCCACCCGCTTCCTGCTCTGCTCAGGGTCCTGCTCTGATCTCCCCCTTCTTTCTTCTACCTCGAATCACCTGCACCCACTGGGCTTCCAGATGCCTCTGTCACCCAGGCTGCTGGCTCCAGCCCCCAGGACGTACACTCAGGCATATCGTCCTGCATCCTGCTCTCTCTCCCAAGTGTAAAGTCAAGGGAGAAAAATCGAAAGGCTAGTCTTTGGCCTCAGGGAGCCATCGTGTCGTCGGGGATGCTCCGCTGCCACTCGTGCTTCACCGGGGGCTGACAGAGCTGGGACGGTGGATCTCAGAGAAAGGGCAGAAGCCTGGAAAGCCAGAGGCTTGACTTGGCCAATGACATACTGCCCTTGCCAAGTACCCCTACTCCGCCCCGTGTAGAGCCTCGGTGTCCCAGCCTCCAAGCCTGCTGAGGCTGAATGGCTCGTCACGGGGAACTGGAGAGGCAGCGCTGGGAGTTTAAACCAAAGGCTTTGCGAAAATGCCACCAGGCACGGTTCAGTTCAGCAGGGACTGATCGCCGTCCAGGTTAAGCCAGGGCCTCAGATTCTTCCCAGTCAGAGGAGGGTTTTGGACCGAATAGTCTCTCAAATTCCATCCTACCGGCTCTGAACCGCTATGATTCTGTCTCCTTCTGCCCAGAAAGGAAATATGGGCCTTGTGAGTGAGGAGCCCGTGTGTTTTCCGGACATCGATTTGGCGAGAGGCTGAGTGTGCTGCCCACGGTGGTGTGACCGCCGCGGGGCGGGTGATCCCGCGTCTGGAGGTGTGGGCCTGCACGTGGTGCTCCTGCCATCCTTTGCGCATGTACGGTCCTCGGGAGGAGAGAGCGGCCGTTCACACGGAGGAGCGGGCCCACCCCTCTGTGCGTGTCCATGCCAGCGCATGCGGCTGCAAATCTGGTTTTCATCTTCCAATAGGCAGCTGGGCTGGGGTGGGCGGTGCGGGGAGACTGAGTGGAATATTAATTGTGCTTTTGCACGTGGCTGAGCTCCATGAATGTGGTGGTCGGAGGGAGCAGCCTGAAGCTATGTGGGGAATGAGGAAGAAGCCACAGGAGAGGGGTTCCCTGGGGTTTACAGGCACACTGGAGAGGAGGTAGAGCCCTGACACCCTTCAGGGTGGGTGGCAGCGCAGGGAGAGAGGTTCTGAGATCAAGGATCTGGGGACAGTTGGGAAGATAATAGGTTTAAGGCGATTCCGATCTTTGCCTATTCCAGAGCCTGGAGCATAGTAGGTGTTCAATAAATACTGGCTGAATGACTAAATGGGGCTTCCCAGGGGCAGGAGAGGTAAAGAACCTGCGTGCCAGTGCAGGAGACATAAGATATGTGAGTTGGATCCCTGGGTCAGGAAGATCCCCCTGGAGAAGGAAATGGCAACCCACTCCAGTATGCTTGCCTGGAGAATCCCATGGATAGAGGAGCCTGGAGGGCTACAGGTCGCAAAGAATCAGACACGACTAAAGAGACTCAACGTGACACAAATGATTAAATAGCTGACTGCTTGTGTGCATGAGAGATCTCACAGATACTCTTACCTGGGAGAAGATGGAGAACCGAGTAGGAGGAAAGAAAGTGTGCACGTTTGAAGCACCTGCCAAGTGCTGGCCACTCCAAGGGTCACCGTCAGGCGTTTTATTTCATTTCAAGCACACAAAGGTCTAGGAAATAGCATCACCCTCATTGCGCACAAACTCTCCCCTCTGCAACTTGCCATTTTCGGGGATACAGGTGAGAATATTTTTCTTTGAGTCTGGGGCCTAGAAAAACTGGCTGCTTCTGAAAGGTGGGTCTATTTTTAACCGAATGAACACTCTGGACTTTGTAACTCACTGTATGTCGTTTTCCACTTGGGGTGTCAGGAAACTCAGAGAGGAATTTGCTGGGGCCAGCCTCTTGCAGCAGGCTCTCATGGGGATGTACTTCACAAGCTCACTGCATCCCTGGCTTCCTCTTAGCTTTTGAATCCCCCTTTCTCCATATCTTTCCTCCCTCTATTAAAAGCCATTTAATTACATTGTCAGGTTTCTCAGGTAACTTTAATACACCTTGAAGAGAGATAAGGTGTAAATACAAAGATATTTTTACTTGTATAGATGAAGAAGATGAGGTTCAGAGAGGTTATGTTATTTGTCCAAGGTCACACAGCTATGAAGCTAGAGAGTTGGGAATTTGCTCTTGGATCTGTTAGACTTAATCTTTTAACTGAGCCAGACTCTAGGACTGGACAAGTTGTACAGCAATCAGGGGGCTTTCAGGGAGTTGGGAGGAGCCTGAGGTCTTTGCAGATTCAGCCTTTAACTCTCACCAGCCCTCATCCAGTCTCCACTCCTTCAGGAGCAGGTTCAGGTAGGGGTTCCCGTCCCAGGTCAAAGAAGGGGCTCTGGGGATCCTGGGCATTCCCCTGTCTGCAAGGACCAGCCCCTGACCTCATAAGTAAACACAACAAACAGAAAACCGGCAGAGCTGGCTGTCGCAGTCACCAGTGAAAGCAAAGGTACGTTCCAGTTGCTCCAAGGAATGTTTCTGGAGCCTCCAGAGCTGAAGAACGGACCAATTCCCTGGAGAAAAGGAAAGGATGGGGGCCCAGGGGAGCCACATTTTTTCTCAGCTTTATGACAAGCAAGCAACAAGCATCCCAAGGATCAGGGGAAGGAGCTCCAAGCCTGCATATTCTGCATCTGGATCCTGATCCCTCTCTAGAGCCCTTCGGACCTGCCCACCCGCGATGTGTCTCCTGTGGGCAGCCCCTGGATGAAGACTTTGGGATTCCCCGGGGAGGCCTTATACTTACCTATCCCAGTGAATCCATTCCTTACAGAGGCGGCACCACACATGTGCTCCACAAACCTGGGGACCCCTGGGGAGGGCCCAAAGGTTGAGCCAAATCTAGGGGGGAGGGATGCTGTTATTCTGAAAGCCGCAGTGGAGAATGCGTGTCGGACAACCCAGGGGACACTGTCACACCGATAGCGACATGGAGACCGTGAGTAAAGACGCCTTTGCTCAGGGCTTTCCAGATAAGCCTGGAAGTCTCCATGTGGGACACCTTCAGACTCCAGCATGCATGGCCTGGAGGAGAAATAATCATAGAAACAATGATTTTCACAAACTGCCATTTCTTGTGGGCCCATTGCCCCTCCACGCTCTGCCAGTTTGCAGCACGTATCTCAATCTTCTGAATCTATAAAGAGCTCCTATAAATCAATAAGACAAAGACCAACAATCCAATAAAAATATTGACAAAGCATGTGAACAGTGAGTCTGGTGCATTTATACACGACCATTTCTCATGTCCCAGGGTCTCTGCTAAGCACAGCCTCTGTGTCTTCTCATTTAAGCCTCCCCACAAGCCTTGGAGTCAGATACCATGATTACCCTGTTTTCTTGAGGCTCAGAGAGGGGAAGACACTGGCCCAGTGTCACGCGGGGTCTTGGTCTGACTTCACAGTCTGTGTTGCTGAGGTACAGAGGAAAGTCACCGTTTATGGGGACCCAAGGCCTCAGGAAACCCTGGCAGAGACGGGAGGGACAGTGAGGAGCAGACAGCTGAGGTGAAATCCTCTCCACCCATCAGCTTGGGGAGAACCCAGAACCCCCAATATCTAGGAAGAAGAGTTTTTTGGTTTTCGTTTTGTCTTTTTAAATTTGCTGAATAGCTAATACATCACAAGTAAAAAAAAAAAAAAAAAAAATGAAAAGTAATCCTCTCTTCCCTGTATCCGATGTCCTAACCACTAAGTTCCCACCCTTCAACCAACATATGATTAATTTTATTACTTTCTTGGACATCTTCTGTGGGTGGCGCGTGTGTGTATTTATATACATCTTCTCTCTCTCTCTTTTTTTTTAACTGAAAAGGAGCGTACACCGTTCTATATCTCCCCACACCCCACCGCCACTTTCTCTGTGTTGGAAATCTTCCACATTAGTACCTAGAGAACTTCCTCATTTTTTTTCAATAGTTACATAGCTATCCATTGTGTGACTGTTGGAGGAGGCAATGGCAACCCACTCCAGTGCTCTTGCCTGGAGAATCCCAGGGACGGGGGAGCCTGGTGGGCTGCCATCTCTGGGGTCGCACAGTTGGACACGACTGAAGTGACTCAGCAGCAGCAGTGTGACTGTACCATAATTTATTTACCTGTCCCCAACTGATGAACACTTGGATTGTTTCCAGTTTTTTCCTGTAACAAATAATGCTATAATCACAGTCTTGTTCAGGCACTGTATATTTGTGGGATAAAATCTCGGTAGTGGGATTGCTGGGTCAAAGAGAATGTGCATTTGTGATGTCTATGTGCGTGCGTGCTCCAGTCGTGTCTGACTCTGTGTGACCCTATGGACCCTAGCCCACCAGGCTCCTCTGTCCATGAGATTCTCCAGGAAACAATACTGGAGTGGGTTGCCATGCCCTCCTCCAGGGGATCTTCCTGACCCAGGGATCGAACCCTCATCTCCTGTGACTTCTGAATTGCAGGCGGATTCTCTACCGCTGAGCCACTGGGAAGCCGGTAATGTTCACAGATATTGGTAAACATTTCATATCGATTTACACTGCCACCAGCAGTATATGACATTGTCGGTCTCTCCGCAGCCTTGCAAATGATGGACATTATCAAGCTTTTGCATGGTTTCCAGTTTGCATTTCTCTTATCATTAATGAGGTTGAGAGTCTCTTGAGATGTCCTCAAACAATTAATGCTGCCTTTTCTGTAGATCCTGGTTGTATTCGTTGGCTTTTAAAAAATTGGTGGCTGGTCTTGTCTTACTGATTCCTAGGAGTTCTTTATACGTCAGGGAGATTTTGATATGATCTGCAGGGACAGCGGGGCCACAGTTGGCATCCCCTTTGGGAAAGGCTGTGGAGGTGCGTTCTTCCACATGCCTCCACTCTCTCATCCAAGCCCAGCCATTGATTTAAGGAACCTTCACTGGGTATCTTTTGAGTGCTAGGCTCAGTGCTTAGGTGCCTGAAACTAGGGGTGAATAGACAAAGTTCTCAGGTTGCTGGAAGTGCGGTAGGGGTACCACATCTGTGATCAGACAGATGGTGGTCCAGTGGGAGGTGAACTGTAGTTCAGGGATTCAGAATGAGTGCTTCAGGAGCCTGTGGCAGGAAGCAACAGGCACTGTCTATATCCCAATAGACTCTGACATCTGCATTCGCCCGGGGCTAGATCAGAGTTGCCAAGGCTCTGCCTGCCTCCCTTCTCCCTGTGGGTCCAGCCCTCAGACTGCGGAAATGCCCTGCTCTGGGAAGATGGCCCCCTCAGTCCCTGTTTACAGAATGCTCAGTCTTCTCTGAGCTTATTTTGTCTGACCCGCCCCCACATAGCCTCCTTCCCTGCCCTGTGGTGGTCCTCACTACCCTGCTGTGCATTTCTATTTATGTATATTTATTTTATTTTTGGTTGTGTTGGATCTTTGTGGTGAGCAGGCTTTCTCTAGTTGCAGAAAGTGGGGGCTCCTCTTCCTTGCGGTGCACAGACTCTAGGGCACACGGGTTTAAGTAGCTGCAGCGCACAGGCTCAGTCGTGGTGATGCAAGGGCTTAGCTGCTCCATAGCATGTGGGCCCTTCCTGGTCCAGGGATCGAACCCGTGTCCCCCAAATTGCAGACGGATTCTTATCCACTGCACCCTGCCGTGCATTTCTTGCAGCCTGTTTCTAGTGCGCATGCCTCCGCTGCTCAGAGGATTGTAATCTCTTGATGGCAAGATGGGAGACTTTCCTCTGGGCCCCCCTCCACTTGGTGCTTCGTATCTGGTGACACTCGTGAAGGCTTGTTGGATGTTAGCGCAGCTGGAAACCAGGGCTCACCTGAATTGAGACCTGCATGTCAGGGGGTTGAGAATGGCCCATTAGACACAGGAAAGGATGGTATGCCAGGCCCCAGCATCGGGGCCCAGCCAAGAAAGGGTTAAGCTCGCCAGAGTTTTGTATATGAAATGGCACCAGAAAAAAAAAAGTACAGACTAGCAATTGAGCCCTGTCTCATCCTGGTTCAAATGACATTGTCTGAGCTTCCCCAGCCTCGCCTCCTGCACTAATTACAGACCTTCCCTGGGGAGGAAGACCAAGGCCAGGAGGTCCTCATTACAGGCTCACTTGCTGGAGGGAACAAACCCCAATGACCAAGCCCAATGGCCAAACAAACTCTCTCGAAGAGAGGCCCAGGGTTTCCTCTAAAGTACATCACTGCAGCTGTCCGGCTGGGAAAGGGTTAAGAAGTGGCTGGCAAGGGTTGCCCAGGTGCAATGATGGGGGTGGGGGTGGGGGCCAGCCAGGGCTAAGGTACCCCCTCTCTGGGTCCACTTGCCCAGGCCTGAGAGCCCTTCCTGCCTCTTGCCCCCCAAGATGGCGGCTGCCAGGGCCGCGTGGGGACCTCCTTGCTGTGGTCGCCTGCCGGCCGCCTCTCCCTGTGGCCTGTGGAGACCTCGCCTTCTTTAATTTTCCATTTATCTTGAGGACTCGCCCCTCTGAGATTAGCTTTGATGTGGGGCCTGCTCCCAGGGGAGGAATCAAGGGTTTCTGAGGCCTGGTCTGGATTCTGCCCACTGCCCCCAGCCCAGGCGGGGCCCAGAGGTCCCCCAACCATCAGGGCCAGACCCCAGGCTGACCTGAGCACACAGGGCAAGGGCTTTGGGCCTTGACCTTGAGGCAGATGGAGGGGCTGCTGCCTGGGCCCCAAAGTGGAGGAGAGGGCTCGGAAGTAAGAGCTTGGTTAACACATTGTGTAAGTTTATTTTTACACTAGTCTCCCCCATGAGACTGCGCACATTAAAATAAGAAGGAGAAGAACAGTATTCTTGCATGCCAACTAAGTGCCAGGCACAAGGCTAAGCATCTTCAAACACCATTTAATCCTTACAACTATGTGCTGTGGGTATCATTTCAAAGGGGTGGAAACTGGGGGTTATTCACGTTCATAAAAATGTATTGGGTTCCTACCATGTGCCCTGTTCCAGGCGCTGGGAAAGTGCCAGTGAGCAAAGCGGGCGCCTTGCTACCCGACTGCGCTAGTCGGGGAGACCGGTCATTAACAGATGGTCAAATACGTATTGTATCGTGTTATATAGCGTCAAGATACAGCCTTGAAGAAGAGAACTGGCTGGAGTGACAGGGCAACCGTTTTGGACTCAGAGTGTCCTCCTCTGTGAAGAGACAGAGACCAGAGCAGAGGGAAGGAATTAGCCATGTGACTAAGGAAGCGAAGGGCAAAGGTCAGAGGTTGGAGGTACTTGTTTTGTTCTGGCACAGTCAGGAGGCCCATAGGATGAGAGGTGGACAGTGATAGGAAGTGCGCTGGGTAAGGGAGCAGGAACTTGGTCTTATGGGGTCTGCTGAGGAGTTTGAAGCTTATTCTGAGTGTGATGGGAGCGACTGGGGTTGAGCATGAGCTGGACTCAGAACGTAAGTGGCAGGGGCTGGCAGCTGGCTCCACTCGCATGACTAGACATGGAGATTTAAACACAGATTCTGTCTGACTTGAGGAGGCCCAGGATGCTGCTGTCTCCTGCAAGGGGCAGGGACTGTGTGCCACTTGCCTCAGTGTCCCCGTGCCCAGCAGAGGGCCTGGCACAGCTGATGGCCCAGCAAAGCTTGGGAATCGGTTGTGGCACTTCTCCTGGCCAGGCAATGAGGTTGGGGAAGTCACTGAGATTTCTCTGAATGTCAGCATGTCCATCTGGAAACAGGGGAGAAGATAACTCCTGTCTTGTCTGTAGGACCCCTCCTGGTGGGCGTCCAATGAGACCTGGCGTGCAGACGGGCTTTGTGCCCTGGCAAGTATCAGGAAACGTTCTGCCGTCTGATTTCATCTGTCCTCACTCCCAGGACAGCTCTTGACGTCACTGCTTCAGAGCACAAATGTGTCCTCCTCGCTGTCCTGCCCCACGGGGCAAGGCCCGCCTGTGCCGCCTGTCTTAGGGATGTGTGAGCCTGCGTGCAAGTCTGTTACTTGTGGTCACAGAAACTAGAGGGCTGCTGCCTTGGCTGGGTGGTCTATGAGAACTTCACCTCCAGACTTTGGGGCGAGGGTGTGGAAGACCTGGAAACAGGGGCTTCCCTCCTCCCATCCGTACTGGGGCCCCTGGGGTTCCCATAGCTCCTTCTGTAGCCTCAGTCCCAGCTCACAGTGAGAGGTGTGGGGACTGTCTGTACACCTGTCATTCTGTCCCACCTGCCTGTGGGCTCCTGGGGGTCGGCTGAGACTACACCTTGTTCTTTGTACCCCAGGAAGCGATACAATGTCCGGTGTGAGATGGATGCTTCGTAGTAATGGATGGATGAATGAATTGTCCGTAGTCTCTGCCATCAGAAGGGCCTGGAGTTACACGGCTTCTGGACTCTCCTTTAGCCAAGTCACTGGTCCTATGTGGGCCTCAGTTTTCTCTTCTATAAACAGGGGTTTTGTCTGCATTCATTCAGTCAATCAACTCTTGTGACTGCTATGGTACCGTGGTATATTCTAGGGATACAGACATTCATCAGAATCAGTGATGCTGGAGCTTCCCTGGTGGTCCAGTGGTTAAGAATCTGCCTTCCAATGCAGGGTACGTGGGTTTGATCTCTGGTTGGGGAACTAAGATCCCACATGCAGCGGGTCAACTAAGCCCATGCACCACAATTAGAGAAACCTGTTTGCCACCACAAAGAGCCCGCCTGCTGCAACAAAGAACCAGCACAGCAAATAGAAAAAAAGAAAAGGCTAAAAAAAAAATCAGTGCTGCCCTCAAGAAGTTTAAAGGTGTCACCGACAGGAGTTGCAGCAGTTACAGTGTAAAGTGGTAAAATGTCTTTACGAGGAGAACCAAAGTGGCTCAGAAGAGGGAGTGGTCTGCCCTACATTTGAAGGGAGGACAGGAACATCTCACAGTACAAGGGGTTCTTGATGTGAGTCTTGAAGCATGAGCAGGTGTTTGCCAGGTGAAAAAAAGGGAAAAAAGCATTCTGGGCTCAAGGGACAGCATGGCAAAAAACTGGAGGTACAGCAGAGCCCGGCGCCTCTGGGGCACTGCTAACAGCTGGGTACGGCTGAAGTTGTCGGAAGCAGTGAGAGCGTGGTGAGGGGCAGGGCTGGAGAGGGTAGCCAAGTGCTCAGTCCTACAGGACATCTCTAAGGGACGCTAAGGGACACTACGAGCCATCCTGAAGGCAAACGGGAACTCCTGGCGGATTTTACAGAGGAAAACGGCGTGACGGGGGTTGTCATTTTTCCATACAGCACCCTGCTATGGTGTGGACAATAGATTGCAGGTGAATGAGAGCAGGATCAGCAAGTAGAGTTATGAGGCTGCTGCTGTTATCTGGGCCGGATGTGATAAAATCCGGAGCAAAGTTAACAACAGCCAACCATTCTCCAGCGCTTACTGTGTGCCAGCCACGCTCTGTGATAAATACTTGCAAATATTATCACATTTCATCCTCATAGCTGCCCTGGGAGTAAGTGCTACTATGGTTATCATCCCCGTATTACAGACGGAGGCACAGAGGCTTGGTTCTGTGCTAAGTGGCAGAAGGAAGGCGTAAGTCCATGGACCCTGACATCAGCACTCAGTACTCTGCTCAGTGCTGAGGACAGTGGGTGGAGACAAGGTTTTGGAGTCCAGAGCTGAACAGGAGGGGGGGCCCTCCAGGACGGTCGTCAATTGGATCAACAGTGAGCCCAAACACATGAGCAGGTTTGAAGAACCCTGAAGTCATAGGGCTGGGATTCTGGGACAGTGTCCAAGCTCAGGAAGAATCCAGTGTGTCCCTGGTGCTCTCCCCATGGCCTCCCCATGGCGTGCCGACTCGAGGCAGGCTCCACCAGACGTCTCTGCTGTGGCTCGACTCCTCACGGCCTTCCCCTCTTTTCCTGCAGGAGTGCTGAGAAAGGGGCCCCACTCCCAGTTCAGGCCTCGGGAGGACATTTCTGCAGGCTCACCTGTCCTCCTAAGACCCTGTTCCTCACGGAGGGCACTGCCAGTGTGTGCACACTGGTCAGGGGTTCAGCCAGCGCTGGTCGTCTCTGGACCGGGCCCTGGCCTTCACTTGGGGCCCGTGGCTTCCCATACCAGCGTGAGGCAGAGTCACCTGAAGGAGTCTGGCGCTTGGGTCAGAGCTGAGAAAATGGAATCTGCTCCTCAGGAAGAGCTTTCCAGTGGCAGTGTGGGTTCTGCGTGTGCTGCCTCTCCTGGGTCACGGAGTGAGAAGCCTCCCTACTCACCTCTGTGAACTCTTCCAGGCCCTGTAGCCGGTAAGGCCAGCTGATGTCAGGAGACTGGTGGCCGCTGAGCAGCACTGCTGAATCACCCCCAGTAGTGAATGCTGCGGCCTCCATGTGGAGCTCTGCTTTGTCCTTTGCAGGTCAGGGTGTTGGTTTTCTTTTTTTAATAAACAAAACTGAACCTGACTCACAACTCAATAGAGAGCCACAGCTTGCTCAGAGTCACCAGCATCACCATGGTAACCATGTCATCGTGAGCACTTGAAAAGGAAGTTATCAACAGCAACCTGCGGCTTCCTTCCTACCTCACAGCAGCCCTGGGCTTCTACCACTCCCTGACTCTTGGGGCTGCGTGAATGGCCCCAGGCCTGGGCTCCCCTCAAAGCTGAAAGTAGGGGCTTGTGGTTCCCACTCATGCTTACCTATCTGCCTCCTGGACATACTTCCAGAAGGACCTGAGAAAGTCTCTTTCATGCTGGGGTCCTAGGGGCAGACATGAAGCCCATATTTTAAAGCTGTTTATCTATTTTAAAACAGTTTTCTCATTGCTACCAGGAGGATAAAATTGTGTGGTGGGTACAGCTTCAGAGATGATAAAAGTTAGAATTAAAATGAATGTGAGGATGTTAATAATAATAATAACCATTTATCGAGTGCCTACCACCATGAGTCAGGCATTGTATAGGAAGCTTTATATACCTTGTCTCCCTTGCTGTAATTAATTTTCTACAGGCAATTTTATTTAATAAATTTATTTTAATTAGTTTAATAATAATATCTAGCATGTATTGAGTGTTGGACTCTCTGCTAAGCACTAATGTATATTTTCCCATGGGAAGCACTGTGATTATCCCCATTTTACAGATGGGAAAACTGAAGCTTAGCGAGGTCAAAGAATTTGTCTGAGATCACTCAGCTACCAAAGGATGGAAGTAGGGTTTGGGCTAGGCGTATCTGGCAGGCGTCCTCATTATTTTAGTATTGCCTAAAACTCGGTAAAGGCACAAAGTACATACTGAGCGTGGGCTTCCCTGATAGCTCGGTTGGTAAAGAATATGCCTGCAATGCAGGAGATCCTGGTTTGATTCAATGGGAAGATCCCCTGGAGAAGGGATAGGCTACCCACTCCAGTATCCCTGGGCTTCCCTGGTGGCTCAGCTGGTAAAGAATCTGCCTGCAATGCAGGAGACCTGGGTTTGATCCCTGGTTTGGGAAGATCCCCTGGAGATGGGAAAGGCTACCCACTCCAGTATTCTGGCCTAGAGAATTCCATGGACTATACAGTCTATGGGGTCGCAAAGAGTCAGACACAACTTTCACTTTCACAGACTGAGCAGATAGAGGCTCCAGGTTTGCCTGGTATAAGAGACTTTCTCCAAGAGCCTTGACTAGTATTTTATCCCCCGGAAGTTTCCTAGTCACCCTCATCAGGGTCAACTGGAGAGACTGAAGGAAATGCAGATTCTAGGCCCAACAACATCTATTGCATCAGATTTTTGGGTGTGGGGCCTACGATTCTGTGTTTTGGGCAACTCTCCATGTTGAGCTCTAACACTGGGGAATTTAAAGTTGACTAATCTCCTGGAGAGCAGGGACCATGTGTTCACTGAGACATCCCCAGAGCATGTTCAGGGCATGGCCTTGATCAAGGGCTCAGAAAGCGTATGTTGGATTTGAATGAAAATGAAATGGGGCCTGTCGAGACCCCTAAGCCAATCCCTACCACCCCCACACCCCATGTCCTCACCCCAACCCCTTGCCCTAGCAGAACTGCCCCTAGGCTCTGCTCACTCCTGTGACTTCCCCTGCAGTGGAAGCAGCAGGGTACATCTGTTGCCATAAAGCTCCCCTGGCAGGGGGTGTAGAAACATAAGCCAGCTTTCAAGGCAAATACTACCCTGACTCCTCAGCCAAATGTCTTGGGTGGATACCCACAGGTTAGAGAGGAAAGCTTGGGATCTCTTCCTCTGACAAGTTTTAACCATAGGAGAGGCTTATTTATCAGAGCAACCCACCCAACATCAAGTAACAAGGGCCTGGATCTATAAGCAATGCTATATGCCTATTAGGGACTATTAAGCAGTGGTTGAAAAGTAAGAATATTGAAGAATATTTAATGACGTAGTAAAATCTTCACCCCCAAAATAAGAAAAAAGACAGAATACAAAGTTACCTGCACTG
This sequence comes from Bos grunniens, assembly GCF_055505025.1. Taxonomy (NCBI): domain Eukaryota; kingdom Metazoa; phylum Chordata; class Mammalia; order Artiodactyla; family Bovidae; genus Bos; species Bos grunniens. The sequence goes on along the minus strand of NC_141179.1, from coordinate 76,837,702 downwards.
GAAAGATGTTTGTGAAATGTGGCAGAGAGGCCAGTGGTCTCCCAGTATCTGTTCTCCCCTTTTGCCATAGTAATAGAAGCCCTCCTTGGAAAAGATCCTATTTCCCAGGGGCCGTGGGACTGAGTGCTGGCTTGTAGGGTGTAAGTGGAAGTGATGTGTGTGAATTCCAGGAAGTGTCCTTTGAGGAGAAGGGGCTCCTTCTTTGCTTCTTCCCCCTGGAGCAGCTGTCTTAGGTCGTGAGTGGGAAGCACGTGCTAAGGATGGGGAGCCCCAGTTAGAAGGAGCCTGGGTCTCTGATGGTCACAGAGTCTTTGTACCAATCTGGGCTGCTTCCCTCCAGACATTTCCTAGGGAGAGTAATGAACTTGTAACTTTGGGTTTTCTCATGAAACGATTATAATCAATGTAAGATATTTGGTTAAGTAAACAGATAAGGCAGGTTCAAAATAATATGAATTGTATGATTCCAATTTTATTTTCAAATGTGTGTTTACATATATTACATATGTATGCTATTGATGCTTTTGAACTGAGGTGTTGGAGAAGACTCTTGAGAGTCGCTTGGACTGCAAGGAGATCAAACCAGTCCATCCTAAAGGAAATCAGTCCTGAATATTCATTGGAAGGACTGACGCTGAAGCTGAAACTCCAATACTTTGGCCACCTGATGGGAAGAACTGACTCATTTGAAAAGACCCTGATGCTGGGAAATATTGAAGGTGGGAGGAGAAGGGGACGACAGAGGATGAGATGGTTGGATGGCATCACCGACTCAATGGACATGAGTTTGAGTAAACTCTGGGAGTTGGTGATGGACAGGGAAGCCTGGTGTGCTGCAGTCCATGGGGTCGCAAAGAGTCAGACACAACTGAGCGACTGAACTGACTGACTGACATATGTATGCAGAAAAGTGGATGGGAAGGTTAAAAACTAAAATGTCAGCAGAGGTTATTTCAGAGTGATGAGGCTACAAGGTTTTCACATGTAGTTTTGTTTATCTGTATTTTCCATTGATTTACAACAGAAGTTATTTAAAAAGAAGTTCTTTCCTGTAAACTTATTTAAAAAGCAGTTCTTTTTAAATAAGAAAAAATAATAAAAGGTATAAATGACCCCTATATATGATCCATATGGGTTCTAATCATAAAATATATACCTTATTCATGATTACATGGAAAAAGGCTGAAAAGAAGTATGCTAAAGTAAATATTAATCTCCAAGGGCATGGGAAACTGTTTAAAATATATTGTTGGGAGGGAAAAAGATTATTAAACAGTATAATTCTAGGGTTTTGTTTTTTGGTAAAAAGAATAAAGTGAATATAAAAGGAACACAATGTTATATGCCAATTATATCTCCATTAGAAAAAGATTAAAACTATATAAATACACACTAGAAAAAAGAACCAGGAGGAAATTAGCCAATATATAAATTGCCTGATTCCCAAGGAGAGATTTTGGTGATTCTTATTTTTCTCTTTCTACTTTTTGGCATTTTCAAATTTTTTCCCCCATAAACCCGTAAGAAGCTCATGTATTTAAAAATGTTTTTATTTAGAGAAATTTTAACAATACAGAAAGGGGTGTTCCAAAAAACAGTAAAACACACACCTCTCCACTGCCCAGAGCTCAAATGATTAATATTTTGTTATACGTAGTTCCTGTCTTTATTTTTAAGAAACAAAGAGGAACAGTAACGTCCTCTTTATGTATGTCTATCACGATCACTAAAAACACTTAAATTAGAGAGAACTTGCCCTGTCTGGGACAGCCAGGGTGGGGCCGTGGGAGGATAGGACGGAGGCATTCAGGCCTATTCACTTCCTTCCACCTTCGGCCAAGGGTTTGGTTCCAAGTGCCTATTTCCAGGATGGAGATGGCCTGGGTACCAGGGTGCCAGATCAGCCTGGAGCTTCCCCTGGAGCATACAGTGGCCGGCAGGGCTGAAGAAGAGGGTCCCGGCCGAGTACTTCCCTCCTGAGGTCAGTTGGTGCCCAACCAGTGTTTATGAGGAGGGTGGGGCCCCGGTCGCCCAGCTCTGAGGCCTTTGCTCTCAGGGGAGCTGGCCCACGGCAGCCCACAAGCAAAGGGCGACAAAACCACTGGCTCCTGAGAGGCTCGGAGGCTGGCCCCCAGCTGGGAGGATGCCGGAAGCAGAGGCCAGCAGCTAGGTGGTCAAATGGTCAGTGGAGGTTAAGAAGGATCAGAAGGAGGGAGGGGAAGGGGAGGAGGGGGGAGAAAAGGGAAGAGGCAGGAGCATTCACATTTACCCGACCTTCTATGGGTAGTTATTATGTCCATTTTACAGAAGAGGAAACTGAGGCTCAGAAGGGTTGGGTCACTTGCCCCAGGTCTCCCAGCTCCTATCAGTCCAGCCTGAGACTCCGACGACCCCAATGCTCATGCTCCTGCAGTCACATCAGGCTATGTCATGGTGCAGTTAGGAGGCAGCCATTCAGTATGACTCAGGGCCTAGAGCAAGGCTTGGGGTCATTTGGAGGTTGATTTCCAGGAGGCAATGGGATGGGAAGATTAGGTTTCTGAGGCAGCCTGTTCTCACTCAGTGTGAGTCGACAAGGGCATCAGCCACCGTCTGGCTTGGAGGCTCAGAGAGGCTGGTCAAGTCTGAACTGATTTTGGAGAAGGAATTTCCCAGGGTCCTTTCTTTTTGACTTTACGGAAAGCAAAAGCCTCTAGGCCCATAGCCAGTTCTTCAGGAAAATATCAGAGCATCTCCCCAGAACTGGGAGGGAAATGAGAGTGGAGCCACCTAGACCTTCCCACTCACCTGCCAGACGCACATCCCTTCCCTGTCTGCTCCTGGGCCAAGGTTGGGGGCAGGCTGCTATGTCCGCGTGTGTCTGTGTGTATGTGGGCAGCGTGTGCGCGCACACACACACACACACACAAGCATCAGCAGCAACCTCCCAGTGCACACCATTGTCAGGCCTGCCCTTGTCTCCAACACCCGGCAGAGATCCCCAAAGATGGAACAGGCCTGGAGGCCCAGGCCGAGTCACGGATGAGCTCTGTAAATGATCCATCTCCCTGTGGGCCTCCTATTTCCTTGACTCAAATGCCAGGAGGGGTGCCTTCTTGATGCCAGCGCCGTGGGCCAAGAAAGACACACATTAACTCCTCCTGGGGAGGCTGCAGTCTTTTATCAGGTGGAGTTGGTTGAAATTTTGGCTCTGCTGAATTCTGGCTATGCGATCTTGGCATGTTCCCTAACCTCTCCGAGGTTCAATGCCTTTATCAAATGGGGATGTTTTTGTTGATGATGATGATGATAACAGACCACATACCTCCTCTTCTAGTGGCTGGAGGATTAAACCCAATAGTACACAGGAAGTGTTTGTGTGTTTCACAGAGAACCTGGCGTGCAGCAAACAGCTGGTGGAGGCACCTAACGCTTGCCTCGTTCTCGGCCTCTCCCATCCTGAGCCCTCTCTTGGGATCTGGCCTTTTCTCAGATGCGGCAAGGGAGGGATGAAACCTCCATCCCCTTCTCAGGCATTGAGTATTCCCCTGCTCAGGACTGAGGCAGCTATACAGTGTCTGAGGGCCAGCTGGAGGAATTGGGGCTGAATCTAACATGCCAGGGAAATGGGTAGAGAAAATGGGCCTCCAAAGGAGGGAGACCAACAGGTGACCCCTGGATGGAGAACCTCAAATTCCACTGCTTTCTGGCCTAACTGGGCCCCACCTTATCTCTTCTGCCCCTGCTCTCTGCAGATCCTCACAGACAGGTCACCAGTTCCTCTAGTTCCTCCAGGTGATTGTTGTTCAGTCGCCAAGTCGTGTCCAGCTATTTGTGACCGCACGGACTGCAGCACGCCAGGCTCCTCTGTCCTTCACTATCTCCCAGGGTTTGCTCAAACTCATGTCCGTTGAGTCAGCGATGCCACCCAACCATCTCATCCTCTGTCTCCCTCTTCTCCTGCCTTCCATCTTTCCCAGCATCAGGGTCTTTTCCAATGAGCCGGCTATTCGCTTCATCAGGTGGCCAAAGTATTGGAGCTGCAGCTTCAGCATCAGTCCTTCCAGTGAATATTCAGGGTTGATTATGATTGCTGCCCAGATGATTATTGTTGACAACAATTAGGATGCTGCTCCCAGGTAATGACCACTGGCTCTGTGCCCGGCGGGGCAGCAGGCATTATTTCCTTGTCGTGACAACCCAAGGGGGGGATACTGTATTTTTCCCAGAAAACAGAGGAGGACTCTGAGCTCCAGAGGGGTTAAGACTTGGCCACGATGGAAGTGGCCCAGCTGAGATTGTTTTGAGGCTGGGAGAACACAGGGGCAGAGTGGATCTTGATGCACCAAGAAGACATCCTGAAGACTCAGAAGCACCGGTTGCCAGGGCTCTTGGTCTGGGATCCATGCTGTCCTGCTGGAGACTGCTCCATTCTGCTCATGGCCACCTAACTTGGCACCCAAGGGGTCCATGGGGTCCTAGCTGCGGGATGGATCTTCTGCCCACCCTCACGCTCGGGAGTTTCCTGTCTGCCCTGGGCTGAATGTTTGTGTCTCCTCCAAGTTCATATGAAGAAATCCTAATGCCCAATGTGATAGTATTAGGAGGTGGGGGCTTTGGGAGATGCCTAGGTCATGAGGGGCTTTTCTGGTGGCTCAGATGGTAAAGAATCTGCGGGCAGTGCAGGAGACTCAGGTTCAATCCTTGAGTTGGGAAGATCCCCAGGAGCAGGAAATGCAACCCACTCCAGCATTCTTGCCTTGGAGAATTCCATGGACAGAGGAGCCTGGCGGGCTACAGTGCACTGGATCATGAGGATGGAGCCTCACGAATGCTATTAGTGCTCTTAGAAGAGATCCCGCAGAGCTCCCTGGCCCCTTCCAGAACAGGGCTCTCACCAGAACCTGACCATGCTAGCACTCTGATCTGGGATGTCCAGCTTTCACAACTGAAAGAAATAAATTTCTCTTGTGTATTAGCCACCTGCTCTGTGGTGTTTTGTGATGGCAGCTCAAACAGACTAAGGCATCACCGTTCTCTCCAGGGAGCCCCTGACCCCATCCACAGCTGGGGAAGGAGACAAGGTTGCTGACTGTCTCCTTCCAGCCCAGGCTGGGCAAGGCCCAGTTAGGAGAACAGAACCACATTTTTAGTAGAGGGAATGGTTGCAAGAGCTGCAGGGCACATGGGGAGCTGGGGGGAAACTAGTCCTCAGGAAACTGCCACAACCCCTGAGGCTGGAAGAATAAAGGGAGGAGGGGTGGTACCTGAGCCCAGGGGCTGGGGCTGCCCACTGGGAACTGGAGCCACGAGGGGAGGGAGCCAGGACTGGAGACGTCCCTGGAAGCTGGGGGTCAAGTGGAGGGTAGGGACAATACCCAAACTCCTCTCTTTCTCCTATACCTTTCGTTGGGTAAACCTGGTCAGAAGCCAGTTGGCAGGGAGTCTGGGGTGTGTCGTTTGCCTTCCAAAGATGTTGAGCAGAACAGATGTGCAGCAGAACTGCACATTGTCAGAGCTGGAAAGGTCCCGGGTCTGGACACAGGATGACTACTGCCGAGAGCCTCGGCAGAGACGTGGGACCTTAGAACTGGAAGGGACTCAGGGAATGTTTCTGCTGGAAGGCACACTAGAGTGTGTTTAATTCAAACTTCCGATTTTATAGCTGAAGCCTCAGCTCTCCGTGCAAGTAGCCATGGGTACGTCTGAGAAGAATTTTCTAGAGATGAGGGCCATGTGACTGCTTTAGGTGTTTAGGCTGGGGCAGAGAGAGGCAAATGCTTATAATTTATCTGTGAGGTCATCATTCCAGGAAAAAGAAGAAAAATAACGATGGAACATTTATTCCACAAGGAATGGATGTGACAATAAAGAAAAAACAGATGACCAGGACATAGGCTGTTCCAAGGCAGCTTCCAGCTCCCAACCTGCTGGAGGGCTCCTGCTGGGGAGGATGGGAAAGCTCCGGAGGCTGATGGTAGGGGATCTCTGGTCACCCCGGTTGGGTCTGGTAGACCCTAACTGACAGAGCCGGTGTCCCTCTGTGTACTTGACTCACTTGGTGATCTCCACCAATCTTGTCCTTCACTCTGGTGACTGTGTTTCTCTCTGGTCCTGACTTCCTCCCCATCAGCACAGACCTCAGTGATCTGGGGTCTTACCACGCCATTCTTCCCGGCCCAACAAGGCCCACCCAAGTTATAAGACCAGAGGAGATGCTGCCAGTTCCAAAGCCACCCACCAGCATCTGGTTAAGAAGTGAAAGTATTAGTCTCTCAGTTGTGTCTGACTCTTTGGGACCGCATGGACTGCAGCCCGCCAGGCTCCTCTCTCCATGGTGTGGGTAGCCATCCCCTCTACAGGAGATCTTTCCCACCCGAGGATCGAACCCAGGTCTCCTGCATTGCAGGCGGATTCTTTACCATCTGAGCCACCAGGGAAGCCTGAAACTCAGGTCCAATCCAGCTTTGTCAGTCCAAGCAAAGCTGTTTCACCTCTCTAAACCTTAATCTGCTTATCTAAAAAACGGGGCTAGCAACGATGCATACCTGCAGGGCTGTTGTGAAGGGAAAATAAGCTAACTTGTGTGCTCAGCATGTGCTGAGTGTCCCAGATGGTAACTTCAAAAGGCGTGGGAAGAAAGGCTTGGCGTTGCTGCTGACTCAGGAGGGAGCACCTCTGGACCTTGAAGGTCCTGGCTGACCAGAGTCCACTCACTGGTCATTTTCCCGGAGGTCTGATTCTCCCACATTCCAGTGGGCTGAGTAATGAGGCAGCCCTTTCCCCAGTCTGCATCAGCGGAGTTCTCACGGCTGAAGAAGGAAGTTTGTTGCTCAGAACTGGGACGTGCCCCGTTTGGGGCACCATTGACGGCTGTCTGGATGCTGATGGATGGGCACAGGGAGGCTGAGTGTCCCTGCTGCAGGACCTGCTGGGTGTCTGAGCACTGTGAGGCTCCCCCTGCCTGTTTGTCTGCAGAGTCTACCTCCGGTCTCATCTGGAGGACAAGGTTGCTAGAGTTCAGGCTCTCCCCTGGGCTTTCTCTTGCGTGCTGGGGGCGGCGGGGGGTGGGGGTGGGGGCGGGCGGGTAGGAGGCCTAGTAGCCAATCAAAAACTTTCTTGGACTTCCCTGGTGGTCCAGTGGCTAAGATGCCTCCCTACGCATGCCTGGGTTCAATCCCTGGTGAGGGAACTAGATCCCACATGCTGCAACTAAGAGTTCATATGTCACAACTAAAAGACCCCACGTGCTGTAACTAAGTCCTAGCACAGCCAGATAAAATAAAAATAAAATAAAATACAAATGAAAGAAAACTTTCTTGTGCTCAGCATAATGTTACAGAATATTGGGACTCCAGAGCTTGAGAAAGCTTCAGACAGAATCCTGGACCATCAGGGAGTGGGGGCTGGAGCCCAGAGGGCCCTCTTGATAGACTGCACATTGTCAGTGCTGGAAAGGTCCCGGGTCTGGACACAGGACGACTACTGCCGAGAGCCTCAGGCAGAGACGTGGGACCTTAGAACTGGAACGGACTCAGGGAATGTTTCTGCTGGAAGGCACACTGGACTGTGTTTAATTCAAACTTCCGATTTTATAGCTGAAGCCTCAGCTCTCCGTGCAAGTAGCCATGGGTGCGTCTGAGAAGAATTTTCTAGAGATGAGGGCCATGTGACTGCTTTAGGTGTTTAGGCTGGGGCAGAGAGAGGCAAATGCTTATAATTTATCTGTGAGGTCATCATTCCAGGAAAAAGAAGAAAAATAGCGATGGAACATTTATTCCACAAGTATGTATTGACCCCTTCTGTGCCGGTTCCAGGGGGAGATGAAGAGGGGTGAAACGCCGTAAGGGAAGAAGCGGGAGAAAACCAGTGTGAGCTGCTTCCGACAAAAGGACATTTCTTGGCTCACGCAACTGGAAGCCGAGAGGTAGGGTGGGTGTTTTGGATTAAATTGTGACCTCCTCCCAAATTCGTATGTTGAAGCCTTAACTTCAATGGGGACTATATTTGGAGATAGGGATAATTAAGGTTAAATGAGGTCATAGACTGGAACCCTTATCCGTTCAGACTGGTGTCTTTATAAGAAAAGGAAGAGATACCAGAGCACTCTCTTCTCACACACACACAGAGATGAGGCCATGTGAGGACACAGAGAGAAGGCGGCTGTCTGCAGGTTAGCCAGCGAGGCCTCACCAGAAACCAGCTCTGGACTTACAGCCTTCTAGAATCATGAGAAAGTAAATTCCTATTGCTTAAGGCCCTTTATTGTTCAGTTGCTAAGTCCTGTCTGACTCTTTGCAACCCATGGACTGTAGCACTCCAAGCTTCCCTGTCCTTCACTATTTCCCAGAGTTTGCTCAAACTCAAGTCCATTGAGTCAGTGATGCCATCCAACCATCTCATCCTCTGTCACCCCCTTCTCCTCCTGCCCCCAATCTTTCCCAGCAACAGGGTCTTTTCCAATGAGTTGGCTCTTTGCATGAGGTAGCCAAAGTACTGGAGCTTCAGCATCAGTCCTTCCAAAGAATATTCAGGACTGATTTCCTTTAGGATTGACTGAATGGATCTCCTTGCAGTCCAGGGGACTCTCAAGAGTCTTCTCCAACACCACAGTTCAAAAGCTTCAGTTCTTCGGCTCTCAGCTTCCTTATGGTCCAACTCTCACATCCATACATGACTACTGGAAAAAACATACAGTTGGTAGTATTTTGTTAGGTAAACCCGAGCAGACAAGACAGTGGACTTCAAAGTTGTTTAGTCCAGAAACTATGACTCCATTTCCCTGGATTCTGTCAGCTCTGCTCTCCTTGTGTATAGCCTATTTCCAAGGCTGGTAGCAAGAGCACTGCCACAGTTCTACTCCCGGGAATGTCCAGAGTTAGAGAAAGAGAGAAGGTTGCTCCATGATGTTGCTTCATAAAAACCAGAGAGCTCTTCCCCAGAAACCCCCATCAAACCTTTCCTTGTATCTCTTTGGCCCTGACTAGATCACAGGTCTAAGAGACTCCAAACACAGAAGTCTAAGCAAAATAGAAATTTCTGTCTCTTTCATATCACAGAAGAGTTTGGAAGAAAGCCATCCAAGACTAATAGGAGGGCTCCACCATCCTCCAAATGTGGCTTTCCTCTCTAGGTCTAGGGAGACTGCTTCAATTTTGCTCACCTCTCAGAAAGGGGGAAGGGCTGGGGAAGGGCAGGGGAGCATATATACATTCTTTTTGAGGGCACAGCTTAGAAGTGGTGGGCTTCCCTGGTGGCTCAGCTGGGAAAGAATCTGCCTGCAATGTGTGAGACGTGGGTTTGATCCCTGGGTTGGGAAGATGCTCTGGAGAAGGGAAAGGCCACCCATTCCAGTATTCTGGCCTGGAGAATTCCATGGACTATACAGTCCATGGGGTCGCAAAGAGTCGGACACTACTGAACGACTTTCACTTTTACACTTAGAAGTGGTAGGCTGTTGTTCACTGTCTGTTAGTGAGAACTTAAGACTCACAGCCATTCAAGCTGCAAGGGAGGCTGGGAAATGTAGTGCTTACCAGGCAGCTGTCTGCTTGGCCCCAAACAAGGAATACTGTTACTGGAGAAGAGGAGAGTGGAACCAGAGAAGTGTCTCCCGCTTACTGATTTTAGGCACAGATTCCTGAATCAGTTCTTAGAAAGGGTGGTGGGCCCACCCCTGGGCAAGGGACCAGCTTCCACAGAGGCACATGGGCTTGCCTAAGCCCCTGTATCCTGGGTCTGCTTGTTATGGCAGCTTAGCGTGTCTGCTAGACAATACACTGTGTCTTGTACTGGTCAGCCAAAAAGTTCGTTTGGTTTCTCCATGTTATGGATGACCTGTTTAGCCAACCCAACGCTTCTTTGGCATCTCTTAGGAAGCTGGCAAGGGAAGAATGGGTGCTAGGTAATCAACCAGCAGGGTCCAGTATATTACCTGCCTCTGAGGCCCTCTGACTTTGGGAGGGGGATGGGTTTAAATAGGTCACTATGGGCCAACATGATAAACGGTAAACGAGCAGCAATATCTAAGTTCCAGTGAAAACAACCGAAAGAATGAAGAGAAGGCTTCTCAGAAGGGACAAAGAGTATCATGAGTTCATTTTTTTCTGAGTCTTACAGGCTATGTGGGAATTCCCCCAAATGATTTTGGTTGGGAAAGAGCCTTTCAGACAGAGAACAGCAAAATCACAGAGACGGGAAGGCCCACGGGGTCTGGCTAGTGGTCTGGTGTGGCTCGGGAGTGGGAGGGACGCTGAGGGTAGTGAAGGAAGGCCACCTGAGAGCCTGGGGAGGCAGCGGCCTGGCTGCCAGGCCTCTGGAAGCCGCGCAGGGTTTGTGAGCTAGCAGAGACATGGGGAGATATGCGTCTTTCTCTGAGGTAGAGGCTGGAAGATGACTCGTTAGGAAGCTATTTCACAAATTTGGCTGAGTAATGAGGAGAGCCTGCAGCGGGGCTGTGGTGGTGGGAAGGGAGACAACCAGATAGTCTGCAGGGAGATTTTGGTGGCAGAACTGACAGAACTTGGTAACTGGGTGACTGAGGGGGGTGAGCAAGGATAAGGAAGGGGGTTGGGTGTGGTTAAATATGATCCTAAGTCTACATGCTTATGCTAGACATCTAGAGAAGGAGTACAGGGAAAACAAGCGTTGGGGGTGAGAGGAGAAAACGATGACCCACCCTTCTGAGCCTGGTCCATGGAAGACTTCTTTGGGTCCCTGAAAGTATGACATTCCTTCCTAACTCAGGGCTTCTGAACACTGTCCCTACTCCATGGAACACTGCCTCGTCCTCAAATCTCCAACTGGCTAATTCCTCATTTCCTCTAAGACTTCCTTTCTTCTTGTCCTTTTTTTTTTTTTTTTTAATTTAAATATTTATTTATTTGGCTGTTCTGAGATCTACGCTCTTTGTTGCAGCATGCGGGATCTTTAGTTGTGGCATGTGGGATCTAGTTCCCTGACCAGGGATTGAACCTTGGCCCCCTGTATTGGGAATATGGAGTCTTAGCCACTGGGCTATCAGGAAAGTCCCCTAAAAGCCTTTCTCGATAGCCCCCTCTGACCTAGATGAGAAACCCTCTTCAATTTTCTTATAGTATCCCAGGTCTTTTTTTTACAAGTCTCTCAATCAGGGTGGTTTAATCACTCAGTCATTTCCATGAGGGACCACACCAGCCTTGCTCATGGCTTCATTCTCAACACCTTGTCCAGTGCCTGGTACACTGTGGGCACTTGTGCTGGGTTTGAGATATTCAATAGTTGTCTTTTGAAATAGGAGTTGGACAATAGTTTTCACCAGGGCCCATTCAGGTGTGAAGCAATGAGGCCACCATGGGGACAGTTGATTGTGACCCCTTTTATAGGCCTGGATCACTCTAGACCAGTGGTTTTCAATCAGGGGTGATTTTCTCAGCCAAGGACATTTGGCATGTCTGGAGACGTTTTGGGTAACCCTGACTTGTGTGCATTTGTGTGTGTGTGTGTTACTGAGGCTAGTGGGTAGAGGCCAAGGATGTTGCTAAACATCCTACAATGTGCAAGACAGTCCCCCACAACAAAGAAATATCCAGGCCAACATGCCAGTAGTGCCCAAGTTGAGAAACCCTGCTCTAGAGATGGATGAGCCAACTGGATGGCCAAGTGCCCATGTGGAGTACTGGCTGCTATGACCCAATCGAGGAAGAGCAAGAGAAGCTTGGCAGCTGTCACACAAAAAATATGGACTCGTGATGAGCAGCCAGGGGCCACCTTGGATCGGCCTCAGACAAAGACCCAACACCTTGGGCAGTTTCTCCTTAACTCAGCTCCCGGCTGTAAGCCCAGGAGGCCCAGCCTGGCACTCACCTCCCTCTGACTCATGCCATTGGGTTTCTTCTGCTCTTTGGTGGAAGCGGCCACCGCACACTCTTCCCACCCCATCTGCCTCGCTGATTATTTTCAGCTTGGCTTGCAGAGGCCCAACGCTGCAATTACACCCCAACCTCAATGGCTCCTTCTGAAAATAACATTTGGGTCGAAGAAAACCTCAGTCTGGTGGGCTGGATTTTATACTAAACAGTTAAAGAGTGGGTGTGGGCATGGGGGTGGGGGTGGGGACAAGGGAGTGGCACGATGGTACAATTAAGAGAAGAATCTGGAAGAAGGGCGAGGGAAGAAAGGGAAGGAGTGGTGGCAAGGGCTGTTGCAGAAAGAAAATACATCTCTGGGGGCAGGGGTCAGCCATCTTTTAGAAGTCTTATGCCAAGGCTTCATTTAAGTCCCTAATTGAAGGTTCTGTTTGCTGAAATAACTCACCCCTACCCCCAATCATTGAGGCCTGGGAAATTCATGTCTGCCTGGGGCCAGATGAATTAGTCTATGGGCATACCAATCTTTATCCAAGCTAGTGACCAGATTTTCCAACCCCAAAATAGGAGCCACATGGTTTGACACAGGAGTTTTGCTCTCATTCCAGGCAAGCATGGCAGCCTGGGAAATGTAGTTTCAATGTTGATAGGTGGACTTTCTAAGCAGTCCCACGATCAGTGAAAAAGACAGGACCTTCAGAGGAGGGATTCTCAAGGAAATCAGAGCTGTATGGGTAACTTTAGTTCAGAGAAAAGAAGAAAACACTAGAAAAGAGAAACTTTGACTCATCCAGGGGGTAGTGGAAGGGGAGCAGTAGGAAGTGAGGAGAGAAAGGCTTGGAAGCACAGGTTGGATTCCTAGGGAAGCAGACAGAGATAAAGCTGTATGAGGTGAGAATGGGGAAAACAGGCCAAAGAGTCCAACGCATCAGTTAAACGCTCAGTTGTGCAGTCAGTCAGACTTGGGTTCAAATCTGGAGTATGTTAACCACCTGGGGGATCTTCAGCAGTAACTTAGCCTCTTTTTAGGCCAGGGGCTTCCCAGGTGGCATCTAGCGGTAAAGAACCCATCTGCCAATGCAGGAGAACCAGGTTCGATCCCTGGGTCAGGAAGATCCTCTGGAGAAAGCCACGGCAACCCACTCCAGTATTCTTGCCTGGAGAATCCCATGGACAGAGGAGCCTGGTAGGCTACAGTTGGAAGTGTTGCAAAGAGTCAGACATGACTGAAGTGACTTAGCACACATAGATAGCGGTATCCGTCTAGAGTGAGGTTAGTCGAGTTTGCATCCTGACTCCATGACTTCGTGCAAGTTACCTAACCTCTCTGTGGCTCTTTTCTCCTCTGTAAAATGTAAACAACATCCACCTTCTAAGGTGTCCTAAGGACTTAGAATCTTAGAACAGTGCCTGGGACACTGGCAATCACTCAGCATATGTTAGTTATTGTTATTACCTCTGGAGCTTTTTTTCAAATGTAGCAGACAAAACACTTTTAGCTAACACATACATTTTTTTTTTAATTTGAATAGTTATGAGTTTATTTTCGAGTGTATTAAAATATACGACTAGCACATCAAAGCTGTGGTTTCACTAATGTTGTTGCTTCAGGCAAGACTATGGAGAAAAAGGGAATCGATTTAAAGTTAATTTTAAAAATAAGAAAAGTTAATAAAAGTCAATTTAAAATATACAACTTTGGAGGAATGTGGGTATGGAGGAAAATCATGCAGGCAATACCTAAATGGCTCACAAACTTGGAAAATAATCTAGATGCCATGTTCCTTTCTGCTTATAAAAACCCTTCTAAGGCACATGGGTGGGGAAATGAAGGACAGATAACTGATGTAGATGCTATCAAAACTTTGCCCCCACCCCTCCCCTTCTGTAACCGCTGTCCTTCCCTCTTTGAGAATTCGGTAGGAAGGCCCAGGCCAGCAAGACCTTGACATCCTAGTGAGCTTTGGCAACCGCCCCCCCCACCCCCCGCCGCGAAAGCGTTGTGGATTGGGGGCGCTCAGGGAAGAGGAGCCGAGCTCTGGACACCGAAAGCCAACTCCCCAACTTCGCTCTTCTGTGGCATTAGGGCGATTTGGGCCTCTCTGATTTTTTTGGATCACTGGGTCAATCAGTCAGCCAATGCCTCGGGAGAAGTTTAATTAAGCTCAGATCGCCGGCGCGAGCTGCCAAAGGTCTCCCTGCCCGCCCCGCCCCCCGCACATCTGGTGAAAAGCTTCTCCCCTGCCCGGAGGGGCGGGCCCCGGCCCGCGCATGCGCATAGGCCGCACGCCCCGCGCCCCGCGGCAGGCTCGGCTCCCAGAACGGCGTTGCAAACTGTTGCATCAGACAGCAAGCAGCCGGCCGGGCCGCCAGGGTTTCTAGGAAGATAGGAAGGGTTTGAGATCCTTTGTGGTCTCTCGGGAGCCTTGGCCGTCACTCAAGGTGTTTACACACTGGTAACACGATCCCCTGAAATCTCACGCTTGCTCCAGTCGGCGGAGGGACTTAGCCACAGGTGAAATTCGCTGAACTTCGCTGCTCCTCCCCCCCCACCCCCCACTTAAGGCACCAGACTGGACCAACCGAACTGGATTCGGTGCGCTTTAGTAGGGGCACGGCCCCTGAAGGAATGAGCGGAGTTTGATTTCTCTTCCCAACTACAAGAATGCCCCTGAGGAATTTCTCTCACTCTATGAAAGTGCAAAACTAATTTCCCCAGACAAGCTCTATTGCCGGTTCCCAAAAGGGCTTGGAAAGATCCCCGCAGGAATATTCAGGAGTTTCCAAATCTCTTCACCCCAGCAGCTGGACACACAGACACTGACCATCAAAACCTTCTTGGTGAGTGGACACACGTCCTTCTTTACGGATCGGCCTTCTTTGGCAAATCTCAGCCCCCGTGTTATGGAGGCTTTGGACATGAGCCAGAATGCACAACCATGAACTCAGTGCAGACACAACACGCATACACGTTCTCTAGATCCAAACAGCGCTGCAGCTCAGCTAATGGAAAAGTCCTTAACCCTCCCTGGGTCTTCTGGTCTCTGGCCCACTCCTTCCTCAACAGGAGAGAAAATACTCCTGTATCTGGAAGGAGTGGGATATTCAAGAAGAATGAGTACTGATTTGGAATCTACTTTCTAAAGGGATTTCCAGGGACATAATCTGAATTTTTGAATGGATTAAAACCAAGATCATTCAGTATTAATGGATTTTCCAAAAAGACAGAAAGTGACAATTTACCTTCAGCATTCTGTCTTTGCTAGGGTGTTGATGGTGAAAATCTATTCCATTTGAATAATCTTGAAAGCTAAAACAGGCCTAGTGTTCTTCCTTCCCCTCATTATTATGGATCACTCAGTCCCAAGATGAAAAAAAAAAAAAAAGACCCAAAAGACTCATAAGCATTATCCCACACATCCTTTTGCCAGTTAATCACACATGTCTGTTTAAGCCAACATTTTCCTTTGGACAATGGGGTATTATGGCACTTTGGGATTTTTCACTGTACCAGATGCTCCATGAATATGGCCTGAGCTACTTTGGTCAATAGTGATCTTATAAACTGAAGGGATGACTATTGGAAATGGAAGGAACCTGGGCTAGTGGTGAAGCTGGAGCATTCCTGAGCCTTGCTTCTGAAGGTATATCAGGACCCAAACCTCCCACCAAATATGGAGTCACCACAGAGGTATCTGGGGTCACAGGATGGAATCTCAGGGAGTTGCTGACAGAATTTCAGGTGTGTCTGAGCACCGGTCCTCACCTGGAGAAGGAAGTCATTCCTACTATTGGGCCTCTCCAGGCACAGAAGTTGGAACCATGAGGTCAGAAGACAGGTGGGAACGGGAGAGAGTAAACTTCTCAGCCCATGTTAGGGTCTCTGCTGTACTGCTAGGATCTATGATTGTAGGCCCTGGATGCATGCTTGTAGAATGAATGCACTGATAGAATGAGGGAAGCAGCAGAGAGAGAAAAGGTCAAAAATGTCCAAGAATTTTGCAAGCAGCAGCCTGGGATGTTCAGGGCTTTCTTGTTTTGGGTAAGAGGGGAATCCTTCCAGTTCAAAGACATAGGGCAAGAGAGACACAGCTATTAAGTGACAAGTCTCGACAAGTTCCTTCTGCTTTGGTTTCCCAGTTTGGAAAAAAATCTCCAGTTGGTGAGTCCAGAGTTGGCCAGTCAATCTCAAACCAAGCTTGTGACATCATCAACTATTGCTTCATCTCAACTGAATTCCCGGAGCAAACTTCTGGAAAAGTAAGGGGTCTGAGGGAGGGTGTATGACTGAGATCCAGAGGACAGAAAAATCCCCCAGAAGCCACCCTTTAAAGCCATAAGCAAAGTGATAGCCCAGATGATTAGATGATGCGGACACTGAAAGTGTGATTCGTTTTCCACCTTCTGAGAGCTCGCTCACAAATTGTCAACACTACCCCCAGCCTAAACCTAGACAAAGCTCCCGTTCTAAAGACTTATGATCTAAATTCCTTGTGGAAAGTCTGTCTTTGAAATGTTTAAGGCACCTCATTTAATCCTCATTTCCACTTCAAGTCAGGTACCTCCTTCCTGAGAAATCCACCACATTTGAAGTTTGTAGCTGGCCTTCCTTCTGTTTTTGCTATTTACGTGCCAATTTAAAGGGTGGAGAGAGCCACATTAGTTTAAAAATAAAACACAAATAGCGAAATGAGGCTTGGTTAAAGTAAAAACCACAGAAGGGATTTTTTTTTCCTCTCATACTTTTCAGATTTTCCTAGAACCACCTTTATTTCCTCAGAGCCCAGGCACAGAAAGTGAGTGGGCCTCTCTGGATGCTCTTCCAAGGGAAAGCTGAATGCCTCATTCCTATTCTCCTCTCACTGCACCTTGAGGATTTGTTTTCCTGTTTCAGACAATTGAGTCTCAGACTGGGGCTCAGCAAGGCATTGAAACCCTTGTTTCACATGGGGTTTTTCTGAGCACTCTTAGAGTAGATTTTGATTTGTTTTTGCATGGTTTGTATCTTAACTATTCTGTTCAGCTGTATCAGCTTGTACATTCTGGGTGATGGGTGATAGGAATGTGGCTTTAAGGTCAGATAACTCCTGGTGGATTCTCAGCATTGCTACTTAGCAGTCTTGTGACCTTACCTGTCAAAGGAGAGTAATGATGCACACCTCTCGGGGCTGTAATGAGGATTAAGGAGTCAAGCAGAAAGGGCTCAGCACAAAACAAGTACTTAATACACTGTCGCTATTACAAAAATAGATCCTTTTATCTATTCGCTCCTTCCTTAACCAATTTCCTTCTCCGGTTTTGGAGAAGGAAAGCAAGTTCATCATTCAATGGATGATTTTTGCCAATTTTGCATCACCAGAGGGTCTATAAAGGAAGGGAGACAAGGCCGAGTTTGACTTATAATGGGATGTCTTTTAATGGGATAGGATCGGTGTTCTTGCCTCTTAAGAGCTGACCACACCAGCAGTGCAGGGACTGGGGAAATCTTGAAGGCAGATGGTTGGGGTGGAAGGAGCGCACACGATGGGGAAGAGTGGTCAGGAAAAGCAGGCCCAAGGCTGAGACGAAGGGCCAGATGGGGAGGGGCGGGGGGGCGCGCTGCCAGCTACGCGGAATAAAAGGCTCCCACTTTGGGGTTCTGAGTCTCCGGGCCTGCAGGCGGAGGCCCGCCAGCCCCAGGGTCTGGGGATCGTGGGACCCGAGGCGCGTG
Organism: Bos grunniens; assembly: GCF_055505025.1. Taxonomy (NCBI): domain Eukaryota; kingdom Metazoa; phylum Chordata; class Mammalia; order Artiodactyla; family Bovidae; genus Bos; species Bos grunniens. The sequence continues at coordinate 76,820,167 of NC_141179.1, read as the reverse complement.
CGGCAGCGCCCTCTGCCGGCCGCGCGGGGCAAGCCGCCAGTCAACGCAGCTCTGCAGGTGGGACCCGGGATCCCTCCCGCTACCTCCGCCCCGGCTCCATCCCTTCAGAGGACCTCGCCGACTGGTCCCCGACCGGATTTCGGGAGGCGAATCTCTATCTGGCACCTGTGGACTCATTAGAGAAGATGCTCGGAAACATCCGATTCATCCGAGATCGGAGGCCGCGGGAAGCCACCCAAACCCCGCAGAGGCTGCGCCCCTGGGGACCCGGGGCCACAGCCTGCTGGGCTGTCGGAGGTGGTTTGGAAGTAGCATCGCCTTTGGCCAAGACCGCGGGGTCTGCGGACTGAGAGGAGCCCTGGGTTCGCTTTCTGCCTCATCCATTTTCCAGCTAGGTGACCTTGGGCAAGGTACTTATATTTTCCGTGTGCCTTAATTTCCTCATCTTGAAGATGGAGAAAATGATCCCGACCTTGGCGGGTTAACCTGACGATTACACGGGATCAGACGGTCTGGGCTGAAATTATGGCACTGGACATCAGCCAGCTGTGCGCCTGGGGCAAGTTACTTAACCTCTCTGTGCCCTGATCCCTGCAAAATAGGGATAATAACGGTACTTACCTCCGAGGGTTTGTTGCCTGCAAAGCATTTAACACCGTGCCTGGCACAGAGTAAGCGCTCAATAAATGGTGGCTACTGTGGTTGTGGTCGTTATTATTGTTCCTAGGACCGCCGAGCACACGAGCAGAACTCTAGCTGGCGGCTCTTACTAGTCTTTCCTGGGTCCGGCTATTTCTTTGCGGGCATTGTTAAAATCTTTTACCAGGTGCTAGCTGTCCTTATCAGTGGCCGAAGGACAGCCGGCCTTCCAGAGTTTGGAAAAATCGAGGTTCCCCTGGAGAAGGGCCAAGAAAGCGGCCCGCGGGCTGCGAGGACCGGACCTCCCGCGAGGACACTCGCGCCGCCCCGCGCCTTCTCCGCCCGCGCCTCCGTTAGCGCGCGTCAGAGCCGCAGTGACGTAGCCGGGCCCCGCGGGCGGTGGGGAGGCGCGGCCTGGATGCGCGGGGAGCCGGGGACGGCCCGGGTGGCCCGGCCGCGCGAGTGCCCTGCGATCCCCGGCGGCGGCCGAGGCAGCGGGAAGGCCTGGGCGGACTCTCCAGCGTCTGCCGGGCTCCCGGGCGCACCCGGGCTCCGCCTGCAGCCCCGCGCGCCCCGGACCCGCCCAGTCCCGCGCAGGGCTGACTTCCTAGCGGCCGCTCAGCGTCTGCGTGGTCCTTCCTTCCCCTCCTGTCCTCTGCTTCCCCGCATCGCCCTTCTGATTCCTTTTCGTCCCCAGCGATCCGCTCACTTTCTTCTTCCTCTTCCCTCCTGGACCAACTCGTTTGCTGTGAGTGGTTAGCAACCACCCACAGGAGGCGCCTCCCACTCCCAGCTCCATCTGCAGCCCTCGGGACGCCCAGTCTCTTCGCTGGCCTGGCCGGACAGTTCCACTTGGCTTACCCTGCACGCATCTGCAACTCGCCGCGTCTTGTCCCTCTCAGTGATGGCAGGGCCATCAAACTAGACTCCTAGCGTTCCCCTCTAAACACCTCTCCAGGCACTCTCCATTTCTTCATTCTAATTCCAGGCAGCCTGGTTCAGGTGTCCCTCTCCCACTGGCTGTAACACACTCCCCGCACTGCCGCCTCCTTCAAATCCAGCCTCTGCACCCGCCAGAGCGGGTACCTAGTCATGCCTGGCCATGCCTTTCTCCGCTTAAGGCTGCCCGGACTGGGACCCCAGCCCATTCCGTCTTCACGGACACCCTCCTCTGCCGTTTTCTATCTGACACCTTTATCCGGAGCTAGTCCTGGGTGTCGGCCCCTGCTGGGACCAACAGTATCTTTACTGCTGTGGGGCCTGATCAAGGGAATTTACACCTCCCTCCGCCTCCTCTTACTCATTCTCCAACGCTTAAGATGTGAGTCACCTCTTGAAGACTGCCTTCCCGCTTCTGCTATCTGGCTGAGTGAAGTGTCTCTGGACCCCCAGAGCTTTCCGTCCCTGCTGCTTGAGTCATATTTGGCACGAAGGCCTGCTCTTTCAAGATGGCCTCTGCACCACCCTCCACCCTCACCCCGCACCCCACCTGCTTCCCCCTCTGCTCTGGTCACACCGGGCTCTCAGTTACCAGCTTCTATGTTCACCTTTCCATGTCAGCATCTCCGTACAGCCTGTTCTCTCCGTTTGGTTTACCTTTCTGTCCTTTCTCACCTACTCAGTGTTTGGCTCTCATCCTAAGTAAGCATCATGTCCTCAGAGACCGCTTCCCTGACCCCACCCTCCCCCCCATTCAGTTGAATTCTCCTTTGATAGATCAAATTATATTAGAAAAAAAAAAAACCCTACAGAGATTATATCCTTAACACCTGTTTGTTCTATACCCCTCCCCTGGCACCCACCTCCTTGCCAAAGTTTAACATTTGCTGTTTTTTCTTAAAATCTTTTTTTTTTTTCCTTGATTGGGTTATAGTTGATTTACAATGTGTTCGTTTCAGGTGTACAGCAAAGTGAATCTGTTATACATATATCCACGCTTTTTTAGATTCTTTTCACATATAGATCATTACAGAGTATTGAGTAGAGTTCCCTGTGCTCTACAGTAGGTCCTTAGTAGTTATCAATTTTATATATAGTGGGCTTCCCCACTCAGCAGTAAAGAATCCGCTTGCAATGCAGGAGCCACAGGAGACACAGGTTCAATCTCAGGTCGGGAAGATCCCCTGGAGGGAGGGCATGGCAACCTACTCCAGTATTCTTGACTCAAGGATCCCATGGACAGAGGAGCCTGGCAGGCTACAGTCCACGGGGTTGAAGAGTAGAGTTCCTTGTGCTATACAGTATGTCCTTATTAGTTATCGATTTTATGTATAGTAGTTGGAGCTTCCCAGGTGGCTCAGTGGTAAAGAATCTGTCTGCCAATGCAGGAGATGCAGGAGACTCAAGTTTGATCCCTGGGTTGGGAGGATCCCCTGGAGAAGAAAATGGCAACCTGCTCCAGTATTCTTGCCTGGAAAAGCCCATGGACAGAGGAGACTGGCAGGCTACAGTCTATGGAGTTGCGGCTCCTCTGTGTATATGTCAATCTCAAGCTTTTCCCTCAAGTCTTTTCTCTTTTTTTAAGGACAAACTTTACAGATCTAAGTGGTGCCCTCTGAACCCATTTCTGTCCCTTCCCTTGGGTACCCACTCTCCTGTACTTCGGGTTCATCATTCTCATATGTGCTTTTGTATTTTTTGTTTGTTTGTTTGTTTCTTACAAACATTTGTGCCTATAAACACTTCATAAGATTGTTTGGCATGCTTGTAAACTTTGAAGAAATGGCATTCTTCTTTTGAAAAAGCATTTTCAATGCTTTTTTCACTCAGCACTGTGATTTTGAAATGTAGCCACACTGATACATGTGATTCTAAATCATACATTTTCACTGCTGATTAGGGTCCCATTGAATGCATTCACCACTCCTTACTCATCTCCTTGTGGAAGACATTCAGCTAATTTTCACATTTTTTTGTTGTTAGAAACAAAGGTACAATTAATTTTCTTTTTTTTTTTTTTCCCCATCCCCTTGTGTGAAAGTAGCCACCCAGATAGATACTTGGATATGGAATTGCTGGGCTCAGGCCGTGTGAATTGGCAGCTTTACTGGGGATGAACAGTTTTTCAAAGCGGTTGTACCAATTTACACCTCAGTAGCAATATATGAGTTCCCATGCTTGGCTTCCTCAACAACACTCTGGTAATGTCAAACTATAAAACTTTTGCCAAGCTGGTGGGTGTGAAATGGTATTCCAGTGTTTGAATTCGCAACTCCCTGTTTACAAGCGAGACTGAACTTACTTTCATTTGTTTATTGGCAATTTGCCTCTTGTCTTTTTAAATTGCCCCCTTGGTTTATTTGACGGTACTTCCATTGGATTCTCTCTTATTATGAGTAGGAGTTCTTTATGTATTCTGGGTACTAGTCCTTTGTCAGGCTGTAGCCCGTCTGGTATCGTCTGTTCCACTCAAGTGCAGTGTTAAATCAGTCTGTGTAATTGATTAATGGCTGACTTTCCTACCAGACTGTAAACTCCACTTGAAGAGGTACCATCTCCTGCAAGGGACGCAGTGTCTAAAGCAGGCATGCAAGCCACATCACTTCAGTCATATCTGACTCTTTGTGACCTTATGGACCATTGCCCACCAGGCTCCTCTGTCCATGGGATTCTCCAGGCAAGAACACTGGAGTGGGTTGCCATTTCCCTCTCCAGGGGATCTTTCCCAACCCAGGGATCTAACCCACGTTTCTTAAGTCTCCTGAATTGGGAGGTGAATTCTTTACCACTAGTGCCACCTGGGAAGCTTGTCTAACACATACCAAGAACTTAATAATAAACATTCCTGTACTGACTTGTATTGACATTATTTGTCTTTTACACGCTCCCGCTTCAACTCTCACCTTCAGTGACCCTCAAGGCTATAAACTCCTTGAGAGCAGGAATCTGGAGCTTTTTTATCCATTTTTTGTGTCTCTGTTTCTATCACAACACCTCTGGCACAGGGTATATAGCCAATCATTTTTGCTTAATTTCCTTTGAGTTTTCTTTTCTTTCTTCTCAACCCATCTTGTATCCCTAAGTCATATGTTACCTATAAAATGAATAATGAAAACCATCTCAGCTGTGTGTGCGAATCCCACGATACAACATATTTGAGGAAGTAGACCAGTGCTTAGCACACCGTCAGTGCTCAATAAGTGGTGACTTTCATTATTCCCAGAACAATCATTTTGGTGACTAAAGATACGCACTATTTAATTTTAACAGATAGAGTTCTTTCAGAGAGAGAGAATAAAAGTGAACTTCCTGAAGATCTGGTGAGCAGTTTTTTTTTTTTTTTTCCCCTCTCTCTATTGGCATTTGACCCACTATAGAAGGCTCAGTCCCAACACGATCTCTGAAAAGCATCAAATATCATTCTTCTCCCTTTCTTTTATAAATTCCAGACATATCAAAGGCATATGAACCATACATAGAATTCAGACCTTTAAGTGGAAACATATAAAGGCCAATTCCACATCTTTGGCCAGAAGTCAGAGAGCAGAAAAAAGAGTCTGTCAGTGATACTGGGAGTGGGATTTAGTGACTGCAGCCAGGGACAAAGCGGAAGGCTTACATCTGTTTCCTACATCTGCCATTGATTGTGTGACCTTTGATCTATTTATAAAATGGAGAGAATAATTCTTGCTTTCTCTGGAGGTTGAACTTCATTAATTACTCATTTTAAAATGCTTTGAGATCCTCGACATGGAAGGTAGTTTGGCTGTATTTACACAGCACTCCCAATAGGTAAATGGTCCAGCAACATCTGTGCAAACAGCTCAGGGATCTGATCTCCTTTTTTACCAGAAAGTGAGGCCCCAGGAAGGCGGATCTTCGGTCCAGAGTTGTAGGTTGCCGACAGACAGGGGGAAGCCCCCTTCATCTCCGGCCCTGAGCTCGCAGGGATGAGACATCTCAGGGCAGCCTTATTTGATCAAGATGTCATGCTACTCGGAGGCCTGTCATCTCTAGGGTTTCATCTCTACATGAGGAAAGCAGGTGGCTGCACCGGGCCCACTGCAACGCGAGCCCACCAGAGAGAACAATTAGAGTCACGGCGACCGAGGGCAGCAGCCTCTCTCCATCAGGTTCAGGAGGAAGTTTGCCGAGAGACGTAACAGGAGAAGGTGGGCTGAACCCAGACAGCGGCCCAGGCAGGGGCCCTCTGGAGGCTCACCTTCTCCTCACTTCAGAGATCTGGGAAAAGGACCCGAAAGAAAGCGTTGGGGAGACCTTGTCTGACAGCTCGGCTTCCTAACGTCTGAGGGTGGAGCCCGTCCCTATTGCGGCTGTTGGAACCAGCAGGGATTGTGTGGTGGTTGGAGAAGTGAGCCCTGGAGCCAGCAGACCAGGCTTTAAAATCCAGCTGCAAACTTATCAGCTGGGCAGTTTGGTCTCTGAGCCCCAGTGCCCCAGCTAGGGAGGGGGGTAATAATAATATCCCCACTTGTCAGGGTCGTTAGGGAGGTTAGGCAAGAAAAGGCATGTGACCGTGTGCTGCTTGTGGAAGGGATTCAATCAGTACTCATGAAAGAGATGAAAACACTACAAATTCAAGACTGAACAGAGCTCTCTCCCTTTGCTTAAAAAAGTTTTCCCCTCTTTATTCTTAAACTAATACTTGTATGTGATTTAAAACAAACAAACCAACCAAAAAACAAAATTCACAACATCATGAAAGAAGATTCAGTGAAGAGTGAGTGTCTCTCTCATTGAAAACTCCCCCTTTCTTTTGGCCACCCAGCTTATAGGATCTTAGTTTCTTGACTGGAGATCAAACCCATGCCTCCTGCAGTGGAAACACAGAGTCCTAGCCACTGGGCCGCCAGGAAATGCCCTCATTTTAGCCTCTTGTCACCAATTTCTCCTCCCCTGGTGGCAATAAATACCAGGCTCTGGTGTGCCCTTCCAGATCTGGGCTATGGATCGTATAAGGTTCTTTGTGGATTTTGAAATTTGCCTTTTTTTTTTTTTAAACTAAACAATGTATTTTGAAAGTAATCCACTATTAGGATATGTAGGGTTATCTCATTCTTTTTAAGGCTGTGACTATTACACTGTAATTACGTAGCTAGTCCTTTGCAGATAGACATTTAGATCTGTATTGGTTTTATTTATTTATTTATTACCACCAGCTTAGTGGCTTAAAACAACATGAATCTATTATCTTACAGTTTTGTACACCGAAAGTCCAAAATGAGTCTTGCTGGGCTAAAGTCGAAGCGTTGGCAGGGTTTTCTTTCCTTTGGACACTGTTGGGGAGAATCTGTTTCCTTGTCCGTTCTAGCTTCCAGACACGTCTAGACCTGCATTCCTTGGCTTGTGTCCCCTTTCTTCATCTTCAAAGTCAGCAACCATAGGTAGAGTTTTTCTCCAGTCCCTTTATTCTGACTTCTCCTTTTATGCTTCCCTCTGTCACGTCTAAGGACTCTTGTGATTACATTGAACCAACCCAGATAATCCAGGATAAGCTCCCTGTTTTGAGCTCAGCTGTTTAACAGTCTTTATTTCATCTGCAACTTTAACTCCCCTTTGCCAGGCCTATTCACAGGTTTTGGGGATTAGGATGTGGACTTTTTTTGGGGGGGGACGTTATTCTGCTTACCACCAGGTTATTTCCTATCTTTTGTTGTTACAAACAGAACTGATGAATGTCCTTGTATAAATATCATTTCTTACCTGTGAATCGGTACATATTGTAAGATCAAATATGAGAGGCAGTGTCTATGTGGAAGGGTGTGTGTTTAAAAAATCTTTGGAAGGTATTGTCAAATTTTACTTGAAAGGGATTATAATAATTTACATAGCAACTATTATCTATTATGTACCAGTGCGGGCTTCCGATCGCCCCCCGGTAGCTCACTGGTAAAGAATCTGCCTGAAATGCATGAGCTACAGGAGACACGGGTTCAATCCCTGGGTCAGGAAGATTCCCTGGAGGAGAGCATGACAACCCACTCCAGTATTCTTGCCTGGAGCATCCCATGGACAGAGGAGCCTGGGGGGCTATAGTCCATAGAAGTGCAAAGAGTTGGAAACGACTGAATCGAATTAGCATGCATATAGGCATGTACCAGTGCAATTAAAAATAATTAGTAGCCCTTATTATTTTAGAGGAGTTTTAGATTTACAGAAAACTTGATCGAAAAGGATAGTTCTCACATACCTCCTCCCATGGTTCCCCCTGCTATATACATGTTATATTACTGTGGTATGTTACAATTGATGAACCAGTGTTGATACTATTATTAACGGAAGTCCCTAGTTTATACTATGGGCTTCCCTAGTGGCTCAGAGGTTAAAACGTCTGCCTGGAATGTGGGAGACCTAGGTTCAATCCCTGGGTCGGGAAGATCCCCTGGAGAAGGGAATAGCAATCCACTCTAGTACCCTTGCCTGGAGAATCCCATGGAGGGAGGACTCTGCTAGGCTACAGTCCATGGGGTCGCAATGAGTCAGACACGACTGAGCAACTTCACTTCACTAGTTTATACTAGGATTCACTCTTGGCACTGTACATTCTCCCCCCCCTCCCTTTTTTTTAACGTTTACTTTTATTTATTTACTTATTTGGCTGCACTGGACTTAGCTGTGGCACGTGGATCTTCGATCTCGTTGTGGCACTCAGGATCTTTGGTTTCGGCGTGTGGGGTTTAGTTTCCTGACCAGGGATCAAACCCAGGCCCCCTGCACTGGGAGCAAGGAGTCTTAGCCAGTGGACAGCCAGGGAAGTCCCCGGCATTGTACATTCTATGGGTTTTGACAAACGTATAATGACACGTACCACAATAACAGTGTACACAGTAGCTGGAGGTAAAAATCCGCTCTATTCTGCTTACTTATCCCTCTCTCTTTCCCACCCCAGTTCAGTTCAGTTCAGTCGCTCAGTTGTGTCCGACTCTTTGCTACGCTATGGACTGCAGCACACCAGGCTTCCCTGTCCATCACCAACTCCCAGAGCCTGCTCAAACTCATGTCCATCAAACACTGATATTTTTACTATTTCTCTAGTTTTGCCTTCTCCAGAATGTGATATAACCGCCTTTTCAGATTGATTTCTGTCTTCTAGCAATATGGATTTAAGATCCCTTCGTGGTTTTCTGTGTGTGTGTGTGTGGCTTGATAGCTCTTTTTTATTGCTAAATAATAGCCCATTGTATGGAGGAGCTCAGTTTATATTGCCATACCCTCCATCACCTACTGAAGGACATCTTGGTTGATTCCAGGATTTGGCAATTTCGAATAAAGCTGCTATAAACATCTGTGTGCAGGTTTTTGTGTGGACATAAGTTTTCAACTGTGCCAATTTTTTCACACCTTTGAATATACAGTATTTTTTAAAATTAATTAATTTTTTATTGAAGGAAAATTGCCTTACATAATTTTGCTGTGTTCTGTCAAAGTGGAAGTGAAGTCGCTCAGTCGTGTCCAACTCTTTGTGACACCACGGACTGTAGCCTACCAGGCTTCTCCATCCATGGGATTTTCCAGGCAAGAATACTGGAGTGGGTTGCCATTTCCTTCTCCAGGAGATCTTCCCGACCCAGGGATCAAACCCGGGTTTCCCTCATTGCAGGCAGACGCTTTACCCTCTGAGCCACCAGGAAAGCCCAAACCTCAATATAAATCAACGATAGTGAATATGCAGTATTTTAACAAGCTTTTTCATTTTGGTTAACCTGATAGACGATAGTGGTAGCTAATCATTGTTTTCATGCACATTTCTTTAAAGAAAAGTGAAGCTTGACGTCTTTTTATATTTATGTTTTAATTCCTGGCAATGATCTGTTCACGTTTATTCTAATAATGGCTTGCTTGCTTTTTTTTTTTCTTAGTGAGTGATACAGTCTTTTTATATAACAAGTAAATTGGAAATTTGTGTTATATTTTTATAAATATTTTGTCCAGTTTATTATTTGTCTTTTTTTTCTATGTTGAAATTTAAAACATTTATAAGTCAAATTTATGCCTTTAGTTTTCTTTTGAGGCCTTTTTTGTTTTGTGTCTTGATTTTCCCACGTTGAGATTTTACTCTCCTGTTTAATTCTCATGTTTATATGGCTTTAATTTTTACATATAAGTCCTGGATACATATAATATCTGGATATATTTAGTAGAAAGGAGCAAGGTAAGATTCCAAATGCTGTTCCTCCCACCCCCAGCCTACATTGTAACCCCTCAAGGGCCGTTGTTCTAGTATCATTTTCGGTAGAATACATCTTTCCTTTTATTGAAAATGCCATCTTGACTATGTACTAAATTCTAGTGGGTATTTGTGTCTTTTCTGGTCTTTTGAGCTGACTGCTGTTCAGTTATTTTTTTTTAATGTGTATTTGTCTGGCCGCACCAGCTTGTGGTTTCGGCACATGGGATCTTTGATCTCAGTTGTGCCACGTGGGATCTGGTTCCCTGACCAGGGATTGACCCTGGGCCCCTGCATTGGGAGTGCTGAGTCTTAGCCACTGAACCACCAAGGAAGTCCCTCCATTATTTTTTAAATAACTGATTTATTGAGATATAATTTACATACTATAAAATTCACCCCTGTAAGCATACCATTCAGTGAGTGAAGTGAGTGAAAGTCACTTAGTCGTGTCCGACTCTTTGCGACCCCATGGCCTACACAGTCCATGGCATTCTCCAGACCAGAATACTGGAGCGGTAGCTTTTCCCTTCCCCAGGGGATCTTCCCAACTCAGGGATCGAACCCAGGTCTCCCGTCCTGCAGGCAGATTCTTTACCAGCTGAGCCACAAGGGAAGCCCAGACGAAGCCACTCATAAATTAAGCCGGCCGACGAGGATGGGATGCTTTTTAGTATATTCACAGAGTTGTGTAACAATCACTGTTATTCAGTCCAACAACATTTATATCACTCGACAAAGAAACCTTGTACCCATTAGCGGTCATTCTCTACTCCTTCCTGCCCCTACCTCCTGGCAGCCACCACCCTGTTTTGGTTCCTATGGCTTTACCTCTTCTGGACATTTCATATAAGTAGAGTTAAGTGGTATGTGGCATTTTATGATTGACTTCTCTCACTTAGTGTAACATTTTCATGGCTCATTCATGTTGTAGCATGTGTCAGTACTTCATTCCCTTTTTAGTGGCATATCATATTCCATATAATATTCTCATGATGTACTCTGCATAACTTATATGCAGAGTACATCATGAGAAACGCTGGGCTGGAAGAAACACAAGCTGGAATCAAGATTGCCAGGAGAAATATCAATAACTTCAGATATGCAGATGACACCACACTAATGGCAGAAAGTGAAGAGGAACTAAAAAGCCTCTTGATGAAAGTGAAAGTGGAGGGTGAAAAAATTGGCTTAAAGCTCAACATTCAGAAACGAAGATCATGGCATCCGGTCCCATCACTTCATGGGAAATAGATGGGGAAACAGTGGAAACAGTGTCAGACTTTATTTTTGGGGGCTCCAAAATCACTGCAGATGGTGACTGCAGCCATGAAATTAAAAGACGCTTACTCCTTGGAAGGAAAGTTATGACCAACCTGGATAGCATATTCAAAAGCAGAGACATTACTTTGTCAACAAAGGTTCGTCTAGTCAAGGCTATGGTTTTTCCTGTGATCATGTATGGATGTGAGAGTTGGACTGTGAAGAAGGCTGAGCACCGAAGAACTGATGCTTTTGAACTGTGGTGTTGGAGAAGACACTTGAGAGACCCTTGGACTGCAAGGAGATCCAACCAGTCCATTCTGAAGGAGATCAGCCCTGGGATTTCTTTGGAAGGAATGATGCTAAAGCTGAAACTGCAGTATTTTGGCCACCTCATGCGAAGAGTTGACTCATTGAAAAAGACTCTGATGCTGGGAGGGATTGGAGGCAGGAGGAGAAGGGGTCGACAGAGGATGAGATGGCTGGATGGCATCACTGACTCGCTGGACGTGAGTCTGGGTGAACTCCTGGAGTTGGTGATGGACAGGGAGGCCTGGCGTGCTGCGATTCATGGGGTCGCAAAGAGTCGGACACGACTGAGAGACTGAACTGAACTGAACTAAACTGAAGAACTCTTCATATACTTTGACACTTATCAGATTTGCAAATATTTTCTCCCATTCTGTGAGCTGTATTTTCACTTTCTCAACGGTGTCCTTTGAGGCACAAAAGGTTTTAATTTTCACGAGGTCCAAGTTTTCCCTTTTGTTTGTGGTTTTGGTGTCATATCTAAGAAGCTACATTACGTTTGGCCAAGCGTCTATCCCCACTTTCTCTCTCCCTCCCCACCCACCCCCCGGGCTATTCTTGCACGCTTATTTTTTTCACGTGAACTTTAGAATCAGCTCATCTTGTTCCAAAAGCAATTCTTTCTGTATGTTTTTAAAATTGGAATCACTGTATATATGAATGATTTGTGAGAACTGACATCTTTACAACCGTACATCTTCCTATTCAGAAACAGGATATGTCTTTACGTTTATTCAGACTATTATGTCCTTCAGGAGCATTGTAAAGCGTTCTTCTTATTGATTTAACACATTGAAGTAGTTGTATTTCGTGTTGTTGCTTCTATGAGTGGAATCTTTTTTTATGTTTTCTGACTGGTTGCTGACTCCATGTAAGAAAGCTGCTCACTCCTGCTTAGTAGTATAAAGTCATCTTATTTTATTGATTTTGAGTGATTTTACTGATAATTTCTGAATGAGTTATCCTGTGTTTTCTAGGTGTACAGACATATCATCTAAAGATAATGATAATTTTGCTTTCTCCTTTCTTGCTTAATACTTCTTATTTCTCTCTGTTGTCTAATTGTATAGGCCAGCGCTTCTAGAACAGTGTTAATAATGATGGTGTTAGTGGAAATCTTTGCCTTGTTCCTGACTCTACAGGAAGTGCTTCTAGTTACAGACTTTGCAGAGAGACAGCTGTCAGCACCTGAGTCTTTCTTTTATTGTGTTCTCTCTGTCAGATTTCACACTGTGTTATGCTAGCTTTCATAAAAAGAATTTGGAAGTTTTCCTGCTTTCTCTTTGCTCTGGAACAATTTAAATAGCAGGTAGAATCCACCCATGAAACCGTCTGGACTTGACACTTTTGGAGGATATAGTTCTTTGAAAAGTCCTCAATTTATCCTATAGTATTTTGTTCATTTCAGTTTTTTTGGAGTACATTTTTTAAAACTCTCCTGAAATTCATCATAATATTTTCTCTGTTCCTAGGGAATTCTCGATCGAACCCAGGGCTTTTAACCATTTTGGCTTGGGTTGACCAACCTACTGCTTATGATTTTATTAATTAGTTTGGTGTCCATGGTGGTTTCCAGCTCTCATTCTTATTTTGTGTATTCACTCTTTCAAAAACTGATAGGGGATCTTCCACTGCAAGGCTGCCTGTTTAGACAGCCAGTCTGAAGCTGAGGGTACCAGAGAGTGAAATCTCCCCGTGACCATCCAGCTTGGACTTTTTTGTTCGAGATGACATAAGACATTCCTTTGTGTCCATGGCCTTTCCTGTGATCAGTTGTTTCCACGTGCCAGACTTTGTGCTAAACTCTTTCTGTGTTTTTTTTCTCATTTATTTGCACACCATCCCACATGATAGGGAATATTGCATTATTCCCATTTTACCAACAAGAAAACAGAGATTCAGAGAGATGAAATAACTCGCCCAAGGTCTGGTCAAGCTGGTCTCTGACCAGGCCTGTCCACCCCAGGACTCATTCGAAGTAGGGGGCCTTTACCCCAGCCCACTCTCATTCTGCCCCTGCCTTTTACCTCCCCTGGTGTCAGCAGCAGAGGAACGGCCTCGGCTGGTGGACTTCCAACTCGGGCTCTTGTTTTCTGGACTTCTGAGTTGCCTCACACTGTGAACCCCCAACTCCATCTCTCAGATAATTTTTGGTAGCTGGCTTGGGGCCAGCCATGGTACTAGGTGCCGGGAAAACAGCACTTACAATCCTGGAGGGGACAGAAGTGTCATCAGGTAAATAAGATTCACACTTAGATGGCAGCAACACACCAAAACAAAAAAACCAACCATCAGGTCATTGTGCCTTGAGGTGCAATTGTAAATAGAGCCCAGGACTAGTCTGAATCATATGCGTCTGACCCTTAATGGTTATGTGAGCATGCCGTGCTGCTTTATGCCTCTGAGCCTGTGTTTCCACGTCTATAAAGGGTGGATAACATCACACGGTTTTCACATTCTAGGGATGAAGCTTACGGTTGATGTTGCTCAGGGATGCTTGGCAGTGCTGTTTTTTAAATGTTTAAAAATTTTCTTTTTGTTACATAAAATAGTGGCGTGTCCTATTGGCGATCTTAGATCTGACAACATACAATGATAATCACATGGGTTGTTGTGAGAATGACCTGAGAGCATATCAAGTGGGAAACCCTGTACAACTTCAGGTAAAGCAGTGCAAGAAGCAGGGGTGGGGATTCTCATCCCAGACCCGTTGTCCCTACCGTGCTCAATGACCGCGGGCAAATTACCCCCATTGTGAAGTCCTCACATTTCCTTCTCTGGCTTTCCTTCTCAGCAAAATGAGAGATTTATTTATTTCATTAATTCAGCCCGCAAGTCCTGAGCACATTTCCTGGGCCAGGCACGGTGCCCCTGGGGAAGGAGCTGGCTCAGCAGAGGGCATAAAACTTTCCTTGGGAGCAGTGCTCCGGGAGAGGCAGAGACGGGAAAGGTGAGCCCGTCTCACACGGCTCCTCCAGTTTAATTTCCATCCTTCTGGAGCTAGGAGGAGGGCCAGATGGGACAGGGTGAGTTTGGGGAGGCCAAGTGGTATAGGGGTTAATGTATGGGATATGGAGTTGAACAGTCTTGGACCAGCTCTGTCGTTTTCTAAGCTGTGTGACCTCCGACCAATGACTTAACTTCTCTGAGCCTCAGGAGCCTTAACTGTAAAATGAGAGTGGCAACAGGTTTTAACCTCTCAGGACTGTTCTGAGTACCGAATGAAATGCAGTGTGTAAGCCACTCAGCTCCGTGCTGGGTAGCGCCAAGCCATTAATGAACGACAACTTCCTCCCTCTGTTTCTCCCTCCCTCCTTCCCTCTTTCTCCTTCTTGTTCTTCCTTTTCTGCCTCTCCCTCCTTACTCTGCCCCTTCTCCCCAATTTACCTGCTATACTTGAGAAGCAAAAACCTGTGAGGAATCCCTGTCCAAACCTTCCCACTTTGTTTTTTAAAGAAGTATTTATTTATTTGTCTGTGCTGAGTCTTAGGTGTGGCACGCGAGATCTTTTTTGGTTGCGGCATGCGGACTCTTAGTTGAGGCATGTGGGATCTAGTTCCTTGACTGGGGATCAAACCTGGTCCCCCTGCGTTGGGAGCTTGGATTCTTAGCCACTAGACCACGAGGGAAGTCCCCCAAACCTTCCCACTTTGTACTTGGTTTGTTGGCACAGAGAAAACAACTCTGCTTACATACATTGGCCTTTCCCATTGCTGGCTTTTGCAGTGACTTCTGCCCTTGCTTGGAAGTTTCTGATACCGGTTTGCTACGACTGCCCAGCAGCTGAAGGGTCTCAGGCAGGATGTTTTCCTCTGTGAGGCAGGGCAGACACAGAACCCAAGGCCTAGGGACTTTTCAAGGGCCTGGGGAAAAATTTGAAATCTGGAAAACATGATTGGTATTAAAATAGGAAAAGAAACTCTAAGATCAGGAAGTGTTTAATTAAAAATCTTGAAAATGTAATATTGTGTTAACTTCATTACTTGTTAAAATTTAGTGTTTCTTTATATTTGAAAACAATTTGTAGGTTGGATTTTGTTTACTTTCTAAGCGTTCCCCAATATGCACAATAGTTACTGAGGAATTACTGCCAATTGTAAATTGAGTTGTTCACCAGTTGTAAATCAAATGAGTATGTTTAGCCAAATTCAGTAGCAAAAGTATTAAAAGTCTTTTCAAGAATTTTATAGTTAAAATTGTTAATATGGAGTATTTTAGGTATTTTATACAACATAAGGCCTCTCTAGGGCCTGAGAAAATCTTTAAAATGTCATTAACCCTGTTTCTAGTTCCCCTATATTTTTTTTCTCCTAGGATAGCTGATTTTTCTAGCCTTTTGTAAGACATCTAATATTTAGAATTTGTAATAATTTTTGAAAATGTTCACAATTTTATAAAAAATTGCAGGATATTAAACTGTAGATCAGTTTGATCTCACGTAGTTTAAAAAATTCATATGTGCATTAAAAAAAAAGGACTGGAAAGAAATATATTAGAATGTTAACAGACTCCCTTGGTAGAACAACTTGCATAATTAGCTTTTCTTTTTTATAGTTTTCAGACTTTCCAAATTTTCTACAATGAAAATGCATTACAATCAGAAAAACAATTTTTGGTAGTTAAAAAAAATTTTTTTCTTACTACAAAAGTAATTTATGCTCATTATAGAAAAATCACGAAATACATACAAGCATAAGGAAGGAAAAGAAACATGCAAATTCCACCCACCCAGAGACAACCACTGGGTCCTTCCAGACCTTTTTTATGCATACACAAACATTTATATTTTTATCACAAAACGGGATCATTCTGTACATAGTACTGTTTTGAAAACTGCTTCTTTCTCTCACAATGTATATTGAGAACATTTTTTTTTTAATGTCAACAGCACATTTCTACAAGATGATTATAATGGCAGCATACCACCGCATTTTAAGGAGGAACCATAATTTACTTAACCTCTAATTATTAGACATGAATGCTACTTCCCAATTTTCTCTATTACAAACAGTTACTATAATAAAAATATTTTAAAGCACTTAAGAATACTTCATTTTCACAAGGAACTCGTAAAACACTACCTGACGTTTATTTTTTGAATGATGCCAGGCTCTGAGGCTCCAAAGGTGTTTAAAAGTAGTGATTCCTGCTGTAAAGGAGTTTCCAGCTCGGCAGAAGACAGTGGCGGGAGCTGTGAGCTCTACCTGAGGCAGCCAGCAAAGGGCATCTCTGGGAGGCTGAAGCTGAGCTGAGCCCCGATGGCCTGAGAGTTCATCAGAAACGCAGGGTCAGGGGAGCAGGGAGACCGTCACAGACCCAGAGAACACGAGAGGAGGAGAAGGGAGGGCAGCGGTTAATCTAGAGCCTGGCATGCACTTTCTCATTTTCTCATTTAATCCTCACAGCAACACTGCAAAGGTACCTATCTGATTAGAATTCCTATTCTTCCCAGGTGGCACAGTGGTAAAGAGTCCGCCTGCCAAAGGAAGAGACATGGATTTGATCCCTGGCTTGGGAAGATCCCCTGGAAAAGGAAATGGCAACCCACTCCAGTACTCTTGCCTGGAAAATCCCATGGACAGAGGAGCCTGGCGGCCTACAGTCCACGGGATCACAGAGAGTTGGACACGACTGAGCGACTGAATACACATACACACATACTTTCTAGCCCAAGAACCTGAGGGTACTGGGTTTGTTTTAGCTAGAGATAGAGCCAGGATTTATTCTTTTCAGTTTTATTTATTATTATTATTTTTTGGATGTGGGTCATTTTTAGAATCTTTATTGAATTTGTTACAATATTATTGCTGTTGTTTATGTTCTGGTTTTTTGGCCATGAGTCATGTGGAACCTTAGCTTCCTGATCAGGGATCAAAGCCACATCCCCCTGGCATTGGAAGGCAGTGTCTTAATTGATGGACCTCCAGGGAAGCCCCTCGAGCTCGGATTTAGACCCAGGTCTCAATTACTCTCGGAGAAGGCAATGGCACCCCACTCCAGTACTCTTGCCTGGAAAATCTCATGGACGGAGGAGCCTGGTAGGCTGCAGTCCATGGGGTCGCTAAGAGTCGGACACGACTGAGCAACTTCACTTTCACTTTTCACTTTCATGCATTGGAGAAGGCAATGGCACCCCACTCCAGTACTCTTGCCTGGAAAATCTCATGGACAGGGGAGCCTGGTGGGCTGCCGTCTATGGGGTCGCACAGAGTCAGACACAACTGAAGTGACTTAGCAGCAGCAGCAGCTCAATTACTCTTAAACCCAAGCTCTTTCTTTCTTGCTTTCTTCTCTTCTGTCTGATGATAGCAGAAGCAGTCCTATGGTCCCAAGGAAGGTAAGAAAAAGTTGAACTCCTTTTCTTCTGATTTTTCTTGCTGGTAAACTTCCCCTGCCCCGGCCATTTTAAGGCCTATGCTACTGCCCACCCCCACCTCCACTCCCCACCCCACCCCGCTGCCATAAAGAAGTATTTCAGTTCCAACCCACTTTGGACTTTTCTTCACAGACCTTGGAAGAGAAGCGCGAGCATCCAGCCGCCATCTTGGGTACTGTTTTTGCCACCACTTGATCAAGCTGTCCTCTCTCCACTGTATCTTAGCACGAAGACCCAAAGTCAGGCTCAGAGTGGTGTGTTTTGGGATTGGTGAGACATACGGTGGGCAGGAGTGTGGGGGTTGGGGGTGGGGAGAAGTAGAGGGTGAGCTGGAAAGGTGGGCTAGGCCACAGCCCATGTTCCTCCTGTTTGCTAGTGAATGGCCTGGTTAAATGGTTTCTTAGGAAGAAGGGCCAGACAGCTCGAAAAAGGACGTTTTAGCCTCCAGAGAGATAGGTGGTGGAAAAAACATGATATGGACCAAAAAGAATAATAGTTAACATATTTTGGTTGCCAGGCACTGGTCTGAGCATTTCAAATATTTTAATTCTCTTAATTCTTTGTGGGGTACATCCTGTTGTTGTCCTTGTTTTCCTGATGAGAAAGCTGAAGCACAGAGAGGTCAAGTAACTTGTCTAAGGGCACACAGTAAGTGAAAAAGCCAAGATTTAGACTGAGGCAGCCAATTCAACCTTGAGTTTAGCCCTTGCAAAGCTGAATGAGACTTCTCTGGTGGCTCAGACAGTAAAAGCATCTGCCTACAATGCGGGAGACTCGGGTTCGATCCCTGGGTTGGGAAGATCCCCTGGAGAAGGAAATGGCAACCCACTCCAGTATTCTTACCTGGAAAATCTCATGGACAGAGGAGCCTGGCAAGCTACAGTCCATGGGGTCTCAAAGAGTCGGACACGACTGAGTGACTTCACTTCACTTCAAGATGAATGAAGCTGCCCATTAACTCCATGAAGACAGGGGAAAAGTGAAGGGTGGGCCTTTGCAAGTCTGACCACCAATGCAGAGCTCAACTTCTGAAACACAATGCACTGTCAACAGATAGTATTTATTAATATTTATTATAATAGCATAATCATACAACATTATGTTAATTGTATTACAATTATACAATGTTACAAGAATACTAATGATTAAACATGGACGAGATTAGTCTGAATGAAAACAGTGGCATTGGTTTCCAGGTTGGTGACTAGGGGGTTGGTGGTGTCATTAATGAAGCTTATTGAGAAGAGGGTTGCAGAAGAGAGCTGTGCTGGTGCCCTATTAACTGAAGGGTCTGTGGCCTTAGCCTTGGCTCCGAAGAGCACCTCCCTTGGAAACTGTATAAAGCTTGTTCTTCTGAATTTGATGGCAAAACTAACAGGTTTACAAACTTCTCACATGCTAATTAAGAAACTAATTAAAACCCATCAGTTCTAAAAGGCATATGGTTTATTTAAGGTTGATCCAAAATTGATATTTGCTTAAACAATGTTTTAATAAATCAAAAAACGAATTGGCTCTAATAGTGCTAGCATGGTGTTCTCATTTACTGGCTATGTTTCACATGTGCTTTTTTCCATTTGGAAGAAATTAAATGAGATAGCTTAGATAAAAATGCCTAATGCCTCACCAACATTTAAAATTTCCTTGTCCTTGAACTCCACAGCAATTCTGTGTAGTAGGTAATGTCTTTATCCCCCTTTTACAGATGAGGAAGCAGTCATAATTAAGAGAAGTTAAGGGACACACACGAGAAACTTTTGCAAGGAAGTAGGAAAGTCAGAACTCATACCTAGGTCTTCCTTCAAATAATTCCCCTGTGAAATAATCATCCCCAGACTTGAAGTGAAAGTGTTAGTCACCCAGTTGTGTCCAACTCTTTGTGACCCCATGGATTGTAGCCCACCAGGCTCTTCTATCCATGGAATTCTCCAGGCAAGAATACTGGAGTGGGTAGCCATTCTCTTTTCCAGGAGACCTTCCTGACCACAGTGGTCAAATCCCGGCCTCCTGCATTGTAGGCAGATTCCTTACCATCTAAGTCTCCAAGGGAAGCCCACCAAACTTGGCTGCTTAAAACAGTAAATGCTTGTTATCTCACACAGTTGTTGACGGTTTGGAATCTAGGAGGGGCTTAGCTGATGGTCTCACTCCGGTCTCTCAAGAGTTTTCTCTCAAGCTGTTGGCTGGGACTGCAGGGTTTGAAAGCTTGGCAGGGACTGGAGGTTCCATTTCCGAGCTCATTCACATGGCTTTTGGCAGGAGGCCTCAGTCCCTGTCTATAGGGATGCTTGTGACATTGTTGTTCAGTGTCTCAGGCGTGTCTGACTCTTTTCGACCCCATGGACTGCAGCACACCAGACTTCCCTGTCCATCACCAACTCCCGGAGTTTACTCAAACTCATTACCACTGAGTGGGTGATGCCATCCAACCATCTCGTCCTCTGTCGTCCCCTTCTTCTCTTGCGTTTAATCTTTCCTAGCATCAGGGCCTTTTCTAATGAATCAGCTCTATGAATCAGGTGGCCAAAGTGCTGGAGTTTCAGCTCGTGACATAGCTTTACCCAGACTGAGGGATCTGAGAGAGAGAGAGAGAGGAGCAGAAGAAAAGGAAAAGTGAGAAAAAGCAACCAAGATGGGATTCTTTATATCCTAATCTCAGAAGTGACATTCCATCACATCAGTTCAGGCACGTGCTACTCCTTAGAAGTGAGTCACTAGGTCAGTCTTACACTCTAGGGGAGGGGACTTCACAAGCGTGTGAAAACCAAGAGGAGCAAATCACTGGGGACCGTGTTAGAAGCTGCCTACCAAGGGCACCTTTTCCACTGGATACAATATCTTGTCATTTTCATCTTTGCAGCTCCTTGCCCCACCCATCCCCCAATACATTATGGACTTCAGAAAACTGCAATGTGATGCGTATTTTCTGTAGACAACAGCATTGAACTACTTAGCAAATCAGGAAGTGAAAAATGGTTGTAAAGGGATCCAATTACTTTCATTGCCAAGCCAGTGTAAAAAGCAACATGTAAAAATGGACTTAATTGGTGAAAAATTAATTAGTCAATTAAACTTATTTCTACTAAATACATTTATTTAGGTGTTAATTGGTGGTCTGACTTGGGGTTTATTTTAAGGTGGATTTATTATCTTGACTCTGTCCTTTAAGAGACGATCTCTGTTTAAATGCCAGGAACACCCCAGGTTTTGCTGAGAAACAGTGTCTAGTTCATTGTCCTGGTCCTTCTCCAGATGGGACGGATCAGGGTCAGAATGGGCCAGAAGGCAAAAAGGCATTTGCTTTGGAAGCCCCATCAGGAGAAAAATCTTTCTACTGCCTGAGGGGCTTTTCTGGGAAGGCCGAATGGGAGCGTGAAAGGCATAGGATTACACGTGGAAAAGAGAAATACTCTTTTCTCTACTGTGACTCTGGGCAAGACTTACGCTGCGTGGGTTTACGTTTTCTGTGTCTATAAAATGAAGCATTGAGAATAGATAACGTCTGAGGTCACTTTACCCGTAGAAGTCCGTGATTGTCGAGTACAGTGGTCTCAGTAGAGGGACACCCTGCAAGGATTTTCTTTTTCTTTTTTACAAAATTATTCTTTGGGTGATCTGTTTGCTAGAATTTGTTTCACGGTGGATCTTCCGTTCTGGTTAAACATAGTAGGTTGAGCAAGTGTTTACCTACATGCTGTCATTTTTTTTTTAGGATTGATTTTAATTTTTATTAATTAAGTTAGGCTGTATTGGGTCTTAGTTGGGGCACACAGGATCTTCATTGCGTCAGGCAGGATCTTTTGTTAAGGTGCACAAACTCTCTAGATGTGGCACCTGGGCTCTCTAATTGTGGCCCACAGGCTCCAGAATGCCAGGGTACCAGAGTTATGGTACCAGACTTAGTTGCTCCAGGACGTGTGGGATCTTAGTTCTCCAACCAGGGATCGAACCTGCATCCCCTGCATTGCAAGGCAGATTCTCGACCATGGGGCCACCAGGGAAGTCCCTGCCTGCTGCCTTAAAATCCCATGGAAGTGATAAGGATGAACGGCGTGGGCAAAGAGGACCCTAGTGGACACGAAGGGGATGAAGGAGCAGATAGTGCAGAGCCTGCAGGGGGAGGTGGTCATGAGAAGACAAAAAGCTTGCCCTGCAGAATGCCAGAAAGGCGCAGGAACTCCAGGGAACCACTGAGGTGTCATGAGGGGAGTTAAGTGAAAGCGTGGATGACTGATGTGTGACTTTGCCTTCCCCTGGCACTGCCATTCCCCCTCACCACCTCCAGGCAGGAGACTAGAAGATTCTTCTCTGGAAAGGCTCAGCAATCCCGGAGGAAAGAACTCCCTAATGAAAAGGCCGACGTGCCTCCTGGTCACCTAAGAGTGACCGTCACCACTGACAAGCCCAGTCATACTGGCGGCTGCTCACCAGTTTTTAGTGTCTCTTTGTCAATGTGATTGCTCAGCCAAAGATCACCAGACATGTCAGGAAAGCCTCCTGGCAGGACAGAGGGATCAAGAGAGGTGGATGGAAGAAACCGAAAAGAAAAAGAGACAATTCAAGGAACAAGAGAAAAGTACAGCAATTCCCCCTAGATAGATGAGAAGGTGCTTGTTCCAATTTCTGCTCAGATGTCACTTCATCAGAGAGACTTCTGCTGGCCACTCTGTCCAAAACAGTATCTCCCATTACTCTCCACCTCCTCACTCTGCCTAATTTGAGAAAGAGAGAACAGAAATGGAGGGGAGAAGATTACTAAAATAAATAATCTGAAAAAGTTTCCCCGGAACTGAAGGAGATACGTTTCCAGTGTGGCAGGGTCCACTGGGTATCCAGCACAATGGACAGAAGATCCCATAATGCACATCACGGTGAAATTTCAGAACCTCAGAGATATAGAAAAGATCCTGAAAATTTCTCTAGAGACACAAAAAAGTAGGCGTTTATAAAGGTTCAGCAATCAGAATTGCCTCAAGTGGCTCCATAAAAACATCAGAAGCTAGAAGAAAATAGAGCAAGATACCAACATCCCGAGGGAAAGTGATTCCTACCTATAATTTTATATTCAGTTCAATGATCAATTAAGTGTTGAGGGGAAGTAAAGGCATTTTTAGACATGCAGGGTTATCTTTCTTAGCATAAACGAAGAGAGTGATGTAGGATTCAGGGGGTCTATATCAGGACAGTGGCCGGGGAAGCTTCCAGGATGATGGGAATGGAAGCAAACCAGTGCAAACGGATGGGGAAAAACAGGATTCCAGGAAGGGGGTCTTTGAGAAGATAAAACAGAAGGAGTGGTAACCTGATTGCTCGGTGTCTGAAAATGTTAAAAGGCTGCTAGAAGAAGGTGTAAGAAAAGTTATTGTTAGATATCGAGAATACTGAGCACATGAGAAAGCGCTAGGGGCTTCCCTGGTGGCCCCGTAGTTAAGAATCTGCCTGCCAGTGTAGGGGACACAGATTGGATCCCTGGTCTGCTAAGACCCTACATGCCTTGGAGCAACAGAGCCAGCCGGTAGAGCACATGTACCGAGTCTTCACTGTAGAAACCATGAATCACAACTGGAGAGCAGCCCCCGCTCACGGCAACCAGAGAAAGCCCTCACATAGCAACGAAGACCAAGCGCAGCCACAGATAAATAAATAAGTAAATAAGATGTAAAAGAGGAGCTACTTACTAACTTAGAATGAGTTAGTTGCTTAGTTGTGTCCGACTCTTTGCAACCCCATGGACTGTAGCCTACCAGTCCCCTCTGTCCGTGGAATTTCCCAGGCAAGAATACTGGAGTGGGTTGCCATTTCCTTCTCCAGGGGATCTTCCTGACCCAGGGATTGAACGCAGGTCTCCTGCATTGCAGGTAGATGCTTTACCATTTGAGCCACCAGGGAAGACCAATTACTAACTTAAGGGTAAACAAAAAGTTGTTCAAGAAAAGAAGCATATCTAGTTTGGGTGAATAAATATAATAAAATAAGCATTAGAAAAAGCAGAGACATTACTTTGCCAACAAAGGTCCGTCTAGTCAAGGCTATGATTTTTCCTGTGGTCATGTATGGATGTGAGAGTTGGACTATAAAGAAGGCTGAGCGCCGAAGAATTGATGCTTTTGAACTGTGGTGTTGGAGAAGACTCTTGAGAGTCCCTTGGACAGCAAGGAGATCCAACCAGTCCATTCTAAAGCAGATCAGTCCTGGGTGTTCATTGGAAGGACTGATGCTGAAGCTGAAACTCCAATACTTTGGCCACCTGATGCAAAGAGCTGACTCATTTGAAAAGACCCTGATGCTGGGAAAGATTGAGGGCAGGAGGAGAAGGGGACGACAGAGGATGAGATGGTTGGATGGTATCACTGACTCGATGGACATGGGTTTGGGTGGACTCCAGGAGTTGGTGATGGACAGGGAAGACTGGCGTGCTGCAGCTCATGGGGTCGCAAAGAGTCGGACACGACTGAGTGACTGAACTGAACTAAACTAGGTGTTAAGTTCAGCAAGAGTTAGAACTACACTGAGCAGAAGAGGGCAACAGGTAGTGCTTCAGAAGAACTAATTCCTCCCTCAGCATGCTAGCCACGAGATAATGGATAAATGTGGCAGATCAGGACACAGCCTCTACACTTGTTCTTTAGACATATGAAGGTCAATACCAGAAGGAAATGTACTGAAGACTGATGGTGGTTACCTGTGGGGCGAAGATGAGCTGTTTTGCATTAAAAGTTGTATTTAGGACAATTTTACTTGTTAAATCAGGAGCAGTCGTGACATTGAGAAAAATAAAGATGAAGTTTAAAAACTGTATCTCACATTGAGACATTTCAGATTCACCCCTTCCCCCATACCCAGTGTGAATGGAATAAAATCATGGCCAGAGGTAAGACTTGGCTCCTGTCTACACTGCTCGCTGAGTGTGATTTGAGGAGCCCTGGCAAGGCTGTCCCACCCTCAAATCCCTATTGGTGATGGGTGTCCCACCATTCTGCAGTGACGGTGTGGAAAGAGAGTAATGGGCTGGAGTGAAAGGATTGTGGGTTCAAATTTAGTTTCTGCTGCATGTTAGCAGAGTGGTGTCAGGAAAATAACTAATCTCAAACACCCTGAGCACCCACCAGGGATGTTGTCACATATTGGGGGGTGCATATCTCTGTGCTCGAGGAGTTGAAGGGTGGGGATGAGTTAGTTTACTCATGGATAAGATGGGAATTCATCTACTGTGGGTATGAGCCTGGCACTAAGCCTGCCCGCTGGGCAGAAGCTGCCGTGCTGGGGGCCATGGCTCTGGGTAGCCAGACCTGTGGAGCACACAGACAACCATGGGATAAAGAGAGCCTGGGAGTGTACCATCAGGGGGCAAAGGCCCCACACCAAAGCGCTTGTGCTTGGGGAGGCAGTAGGGCGAAGCCCTGATGTCCCTTCCACCCAGCACTGGCCGAGCTCCATCATTCTGTTTTCCTTCTTAGGACTATCTTCAGAGAGCAGGGAGTTTAGGATGTTAGAGCCCTACAAAATATCTAGGTCAATCATTCCTACACTTTGGCAATTCATAAATCAGTAACATCCTCAAGCTGATGTGGTGGGTTCACAGAGAGTGAACTGCTTCCTATTTGCTAAATAAAGACATGAAAAAGATGGGAATTTCCTGGCAGTCCATTGGTTAGGACTCCATGCTTCTGCTGCAGGGGGACCAGGTTTGATCCCTGGTTGGGGATCAAAAAACACATTCCAAAAACTCAGCACTGCCCCCCACCAAAAAAAAGACATGAAAAAGAAATATTAGAGGGAAAATACCACCTCCCATAGACCATTGTTTCACAAAAGAAGGATGGCTTACCATCAGAAAAGTAGGAGAGACGTTGTCCCTAAGTCATGTCTGACTCTTTGCAACCCCATGGACTGCAGCACACCAGGCTTTCCTGTCCCTTACTATCTCCCAGAGTTGCTCAAACTCATGTCCATCAAGTCATTGATGCCATCCAGCCATCTCATCCTCTGTTGCCCGCTATTCCTCCTGCCCTTAGTCTTTCCCAGCATCAGGGTCTTTTCCAATGAGTTGGCTCTTCACATCAGGTGGCCAAAGTATTGGAGCTTCAGCTTCAGCATCAGTCTTTCCAATGAATATTCTGGACTGATTTCCTTTAGGATGGACTGGTTTAATCTCCTTGCTATCCAAGGGACTCTCAAGAGTCTTCTCCAGCACCACAATTTGAAAGCATCAATTCCTCCAAGCTCAGGCTTTCTTATGGTCCAGCTCTCACATCTGTACATGACTACTGGCAAAACCATAGCTTTGACTATACGGACTTTTGTTAGCACAGTGATGAATGAGGTTAACTTTTTGCAATGTGAAAGACCGTCCTTTATCCTGAAATTATTTATATATATATGAAAGACATAATCTCAGAATAAAGGATGGTCTTTCACATTGCAAGAAGTTAACGTCATTCATGAAAACACACAACCCTGGCCTGAGGGCCTAACGAGAAGAAACCCTTCTTCTCGTTTCACTGCTGTCCTGTGAAACCTTGGGTGCGAACCAACAGTGAATGAAGACCAGCTTCAGGCGCCTTTGCTCTCACCCACTCCTTCGTGTAGTAGGTGAGCAGATCAAAGGTCAAGGGTGAATCAGAGGTGGCGAGATGGCAGCAGAGTAAGACCGAGACTGGGCCGCCCGGCCCCCTCCTCAGCTCCGGTCCATCCCGGGTGTGCCTCAGGTGAGCATTCAAGGGTGAGCTCACGGGACGACTTTCACCGCGATGAAAGGGGAGAGAAAATCTTGAGATGACTTTCCACTGAAGTGAGCAGTCAAGGGTGAGCTCACGGGATGACTTTCACCGCGATGAAAGGAGAGAGAAAATCTTGAGAATGACTTTCCACTGAGGTTAGCACCCTCTTTCACACATTCCCGACGCCCCCAAACTGCCTTCACCGTAACTCTGCACCCCCAGTTGGGTCTCCTCCTTTGACCTCCTCCTCAGCCATTCCTCCCTAACCTCCTCCCTGGGAGCCTTCCTTTTCTGTCCCTGGTAACCTCAGAGGCATTTAACACTGGTCTCTACCCTTGAACTTCCCCCTGGCATTTGGCTCCGGTGTCTATTGGTTTCCTGCCTACTTCCTAAACAGCTCTTTTTCCTTCCTTCATTCCACTTCTGCCTTGCAAATGCAGGTTTTCCTTAGAGTTTATTCTTCATCCTCCAGTGATCTCACTCATCACCAATTACATACTGGCGATTCCCCAGCTTTAATCCCCAGTGTGCTTCTCTCTTCCAAGTTCCAGACTCAGGTTGTTAATGGGTACGTTGACAACTCCACTTGGACCTCCAGGAGGTAACAAGTTGCAAACAGGAAACTTTGTTTTTCCTTCTAGATCCTTTCTCCTTCCTTTCTCCCTGTCTTGCCTAATACCATCACCCTCCACTCTGCCTCCACTTGGGAGTGAAACTTGACACTTTTAATTTATCTATTTAAAATTTTTGGTCACACCCTGGCATGCGGGATGTCAGTTCCCCTACCTGGGATGGAACCCGCACCCCTCCATTGGAAAGCAGAGCCCTAACCACTGGACCACTGGCTTCTCTTCGGCCAGTTTCATTCCAGTCACAAATCCAACCAATCCTTTCTTAGAAATGTCTTCCTAACCTTAAACATCTTCTAAACCCACCCGGATGGCTGTCTAAACCCACCACTGCTTGGCTGTGTCATTTCTTTTTTTTCACTAACGCAGCATTTTCCTCAATGATCTCCACTCCCACCTCTTTTCAGCCCGGTCTCTGTCATCTAGAACGCAGACCTGAGCGTGCTACTTTCTTTCTTAAACCTCTGCTAGAATAAAAATAAAAACAGCAAGAAGAGCTTTTTAAAAGTATAATTCTCAGTGCTGATGAGGAGGCTGTGAAACAGGCAATCTCATTTATTGTTAATAGAAATGCATTTTGTCCAATCATTATGGAATGCAGTGTAAGGACACAGCATAAGAGCTTAAATCTATTCAGTCTTTGACCCAGTGATTCCATTTCTGAGAAGCTAAGGAAATAGCCCCATCTATGAAAAAGCTTCATGCACAAAGGTATTTATTATAGCATTATTTACATAAAGAAAAACTGGAAATAACCTAACTACAGTACAATAGAAGTAACCTATGGTACTGGATGGCCTATAATACAGCCATTAAAAGTGACATTTACTCATATAAAAGTAAGACAAAATAATATAAACTAAAATATTAGAAATGATTACTTCTAACTGGTAGGATTATGGATGATTTTAATTTTCTTCTTTATAATTTTCTATATTTTCCAAGGTTTCTGCCATAAATAACTATTCTAATTAGATAAAATTTTTATTTTTAAGTAACACTTAGAATAAGTGTATGGTAACTGACCAAAAAGAGCAGCATATCAAATTGTAAATAAAACATATTCTTGATACAGACACGAATAAGAGCATAATGAAATACAACAAACATTCATCCTGATTGTTCTAGGTGACAGAACCATATGGCATTTTTGTTGTTGATTTCGCCTTCCTGATTTTCCAATTATAGTGGGAAAGAGTGAGTGTGTGTGTATACAGCTGCACACACACACAGTCTTAAGAAACTCGTCATTGCCCTCAGGATTTAATTCGCATCCCTCAGTGTGGCCTACATGCCACAGGGACACCAGATGACATTTTAAAAACTCAAGCTGCAGTTCACACCATTGCAGTATACACACACACATTGCATTACATTGCATTATAGCCTATTACTGGGGCTTCCCAGGTGGCGCTAGTGATAAAGAACCTGCCTGCCAGTGCAGGAGGTGTAAGTGAGCTGGGTTAAGATCCCCTGGCAGAGGAAATAGCAACCTGCTCCAGTGTTCTTGCCTGGAAAATCCCATGGACAGAGGAGCCTGGTGGGCTACAGTCCATGGGGTCACAAAGAGTCGGGCACGACTGAGCACGGGACACACACACACAATTCCACCCATAAAATCCACCCTCTCCGTATGTACAACTCACTGGTTTTTCGAACGTTCACAAAGTTGTGCAACCGCCACCACTAGCTTGTACAACCATCACCACTAGCTAAGTCTGGAATATTTCATCGCCCTCCCCACCCCCCAGTTAGGAGTTAACAAGTAGGAGTTACTCCTCACTTTGCCCTTCTGTAGCCGCTGTAAATCGCTAATCTATTACTTTCAGTTTCTAATACTTTATTCTGGGCATTTCATACAAATGGAACCATACGCTGTGTGGCCTTCTGTGTCTGATTCTTTCACTTAGCATAATATTTCAGGATTCACCTATCTATGGCTTGTATCGGTCTTTCATATTTCTTATTCCCAAGTACTATCTATTGTATGGCTATACCACATTTTGTTTCTGTACTTATCGAATAATGGGCATTTGAGTTGTTTTCACTTTTTGGCTGTTGGGCTTCATGCTGCTTTGAATATTCATTCAAATTTTTGTGTCTACATGATTTCAGTTCTCTTGGACATATATATAGGAATGGAATTACTGGGTCGTATGATAACTCAATGTTTAACTTTTTTGAGGGACTATTTTCTAAAACACCTACACCATTTTACATTCCTACCAGCAATGTATGACGGTTCTAATTTCTCCACGTCCTCACCAACACTTGTTAATGTCTGTCTTTTTTTATTACAATAATCCTAGTGACTATAAAGTGCCCATTTAAAAATGAGGTTATTTGTCTTCTCATGGTTGAGTTGTAAGTGTTCTTTGTATATTTTGGACACTGGTTCCTTATTAGATACACAATTTGAAAATACTTTTTCCCATTCTATGGGTAGTCTTTTTACTTTCTTGATGGTTTCCTTTGAAACATATAAGTTGAAATTTGATGAAGTTCAGCTTATCTATTTTTCTTTTGTTTTGTGCTTTATTTATTATTTAGAATTTCAGACTTCTTGGCCTAATCCAAGATCGTGAGGATTTACATTTAGGTTTTCTTCTTAGAGTTTCGTAGTTTTAACACTTACCTTTATGTCTTTGATCCACTTGGAATTACTCTTTGTATGTGATGTGAGGTGAGAGTCCAACTTCAACTCTTTCCATATGGATATTCAGTTGTCCCACCACTGTTAGAAAGACTATTCTTTTCTCAATGAATTATTTTAGCACACTCACTTCAAACCAACTGACCCTAAATATAAGAGTCAGATGACGTTTTTAGCTCCATCAGACTGCTCAGTTTACCAAGACTTTCTCACCCTCACCTTTGGAAAGGCTGGTCCTTTTCCTGACTTCCGTTTGTCTCCGTTGCTGACCATCTTCATTCCTAAATACCATCTGAATCCACAGCCTTCTCCTCTCCCCCCATGCAGTCAGATTCAGGGCTCTTGGAGCATTTTGCTCAGACCGTTATAGTTTTCTGGGCTTCCCTGGTGGCTCAGACGGTAAAGAATCTGCCCACAAGGCAGGAGACCCAGGGTTTGATCCCTGGGTCAAGAAGATCCCTGGAGAAGATAACGGCAACCCACTCCAGTATTCTTGCCTGGGCATGGAATTTATCACTTTCTATCCATGTTGTATCAAGTCTGCCTGGATATAGTTTAAACACATCCAAGAGCTGAAATCACATCTTCTTCTTTGAAGCACATAGCACAGCACTGGCACTTCACAGGGATTTCTTAAACGTTAGTTGAGTCACTATTGACCGAAATTTCTGAAAATTAGGACTATACTGGAAACCATAATGGGAAGAGGAGGACAAATTATTGCATCACAGCCTCCCATCCTGTCTCTTTTTCCAATTCCAGAGAATAGTATTTGTTCAAAAAGTCTTTACTGAGTACCTGTTACATGGGAGCCATCGAGCTAGAAGCTGCAGATAACCTGGTGGACACAAACATGGAAATGTCCAGTGTAGTGGGTGAGATTGACACCAGTCAAATAATCATATCAATGTGAAAAATACGAACCCTGTCATGACCGTGTCTAGTGCTAACCCCACCTACCTCCTGTTTGTGTGCTTCTTGACTGTTTGGCCATCTGACTCCCTGACTTTCTCTGAGCCCCTCCTCCTGCCACTGTCCGCGGTGACTGTAAGAGCCACAGGATGATCATCTATCCCCTGCCTCTCATTTCCTGATGCCTCAATACCATGATCCCTGTCCCCCAGTCCACCTCAACCACAGAGTCACACTCACACCTGGCCGCAGCTACACCACCTCTGGAGTTTCTATGCTAACCGTCAGACCATCACCATGCATTGTCCAAGCTGAGTTTTCCTGACTCCCATTCCAACAATTCTCTGATCCTATTGAGAGCTTCAATTTCTCGATCACTGTATTCACAGTCCTTTACCAACCCTGACCCAGGCCTGCCCTTTCCTCCTCATCCAACCTGGACTCCGCAGCCTAGTATCAATAGTATGATTGTTCCATACCTCCCTTGCTCTGCTGTGTCCACCTGCCAAAATTCCCAACTTGGTTACACCCAACAGAGCACCTCTTTTGCACCTGCATCTGGGCGCAGGAGCACGGCTCGAGAAAACACCCACAACAGCCTGGGCAGGTTTTATTTTACATTTAAGTGCACAGATAAGTGGACTGCCTCAGCCCTGCCCAGCGACCCTGCTACAGCGTCCAGTCACCCTGCCAGTCTCCAAGACACTCTCTGTCCCTTCTCCTCTCTTCTCCAGCTCTTCTGCCCTTTTCCTGTCTGGCTTTTAGCTGATGACCTCATCTTCCTGTTCACAGGGCAAAACAGGGCATCAGAAGGCTCTTTTCCCACCACTAAGCTTCCTGACCTCCGCATCCATACGTTTGCTCTGCCCTCTCTCTTGTTGCAAATTTCCAGTCATCCCTGTGCCCGTGTCATGCCACGCTCTCTGCCTAAGCCCTGGACTGCCTTCTTCCTCACCTACTCAAGGATGTGTGTGCGTGTGTGTGTGTGTGTATGCTTGCGTGCGCGTTAGTTGCTCAGTCGTGTCTGACGCTTTGCGACCCCATGGATTGTAGCCCTCCAGGCTTCTCTGTCCATCTCTGCCCTGGAATTCTCCAGGCAAGAATACTGGAGTGGGTTGCCATTCGCTTCTCCTGAGAAACTCCCCAGTCCAGGGATTGAACCCTGGTCTCCTGCATCGCAGGCAGATTCTTTACCGTTTGAGCTACAGGGAACCCTCACCTACTCAAGGACTGACTACAGTTATCTCCTCTTTCATGAATTGCCAGTGTGACTCTCTGTCTCTCCTGGAGCCTTCCTTTCAGCATACAGATAGGCTGTAGTTCTCTCCATCTTATCACAAAAGAACAAACCAGAAACACCCTCCATAGAGCTCATGTGCTCCCCTGACTCCTGACCTATTTCTCTGCTCCTTGTTTTGAGCAAAATTCCTCAAAAGGCTTGTCTGCAAGTCCTCCAGCCTCATTGAGTACTTTCCCATTTTGCTGTTTCCACCCCAGCCACACTGGCCGGCTGCTGTCCTTCAAACTCACCACGTTCACCCCAGGGCCTTTGCCCTTGCTGTTCTTTCTATCTGGAGTCGTCTTTCCACACGCCTCTGCATGGTTTGCTCCCTCATTTCATTGAGGGCTCTCTTTAAATGTCATCTGCTCAAAAAGGCTTTCTCTGCAGCTCTCTCTCTTTTCTGGTTTAAGATATATTTGTTTATTTCGGGGCTGTGATGGGTCTTCACTGTTGCTCAGACTTTCTCTGGTTGCAGGGAGCAGGGGCTCCCCTTCCTTGCCATGCTTAGCCTTCTCGTTGCCATGGCTTCTCTCTTGTTTCGGAGCACAGACTCTAGGCGCTCGGGCTTCAGTGGTTGCAGCTCGTGGGCTCAGTAGTTGTGGCTCACAGACCCTAGAGCCCTGGTTCAGTAGTTGGGGTCACAGGCTTAGTAGCTCTGCTGTATGTGGGATCTTCCTGGGTCAGGGATGGAGCTGGTGTTCCCTGCATTGCAAGGTGGATTCCCTGCATTGCAAGGTGGATTCCCTGCATTGCAAGGTGGATTCCCTGCATTGCAAGGTGGATTTGTAACCACTGGACCACCTGGGAAGCTCACTCGTTTTTGTTTTTTTTTTAATATTTGTATATTTGACTGCCTCAAATGTACTGGGTCTTGGTTGTGGCCCTCGGGGTCTTTCTTTGAGGCATACGTACTCTCTAGTTGTGGGGAACTGGCTTGCTTGCTCTGAGGCACGTGGGATCTTAGTTCCCCAGTGAGGGATTGAACCCATGTCCCCTGCATTGCAAGGCAGATTCGTAAGTACTGAACCATGAGGGAAGTCCCTCTCTACCGCTTTAATTGACACCAATTACCCCTGACGCCACACCAGTCCTTACCCAGCTTAATCTTCCTCTTAGCACTGATCACTGCATGTGCTTATTTGATTGTTGTCTCTTCTCCTGTTAGCATGGAAGCTCCCCAGGGCCTTCTTTTGTTCACCACTATATTTCTAGCCTGCGGAGTACTGTCTGACCCACAGTAGACACTCAGGAAATAAGAATTCACGAACAGATGGATGGCTGTATACAACTCGATGAGATTGTAGGAGAGAAGGATTCACCCAGCTAGGAGAGGTGGCCAGTGCTTCCTTGAGGAAATGTGGTTACAGTGATGCTGGGACAAAAAGAGAGAGTTAACCAGGAGGGAGGGACAGGAGTTCTAGGCAAAAGGAGTGTGCAAAGGTCCTGGGGCTGGGAGGAGTGTGGTCGATTCAAGGGGAGAGAAGGCCTGCGTGGGGGCCCAGGGAATGTGAGGGAGTGGGTGGATGGGCAGGACACCAGGCCACGCAGGGCCTGAGGGCTGCGGCGCTGCTCTGGCTTCTGTCCTAAGACGGGGGGGGGGGGGGTGGGGGGGGCAAGGGGAAGGGGGGGGAGGCACAGTGTGATCAGATTTGCGTTTGAAAAGGTCCCCCCGAGTCACTTGTTATTGCTAATAGTGATGATATGAAGATGATGATGCAACGCTTGCATCTGCATCTTGGAAGGTCTTTACAAAGTATTTTCATGTCCTCCACCCTGCCTTCAGCTCCTTGAACCCGTCAACGCAGCTCCCGGACTTGAGGATACAGTGTTCTCCTGTTACAGGGATCATGTTTTCTGAATCCCACATCAGGGCACACGGTCTGACAAAGGACTTTTTTTTTTTTTTAGAGTCTATACAAAGCTATACATTCCAATCACATTTAACTACACTTTAAACAAACTGCCTCAGTTCAGGAAAAATATGCCTGTTTCAGAAAGTTAGGGGGAAATATTACTGTAAGTGAGAGCTCTCCTTTCCCCTGGCCCATCCTCACCAAAACATGCTCACACTTTGACTGTTTGTTTATTTGTTTTTGGCTGCAGCCTGTGGCATGTGGGATACTAGCTCCCTGACCAGGGATGGAAAGTGTGCGCTCTGCACTGGAAGCACAGAGTCTTAGCTACTGGATCTCCAGGGAAGTCCTGCATGATCGCATTTTTAGAGCAACATGAGTCCTTACACTGTGGGGCCATGAGTTCAATACCTTATGACAATATTTCACGGTCAACCGAATTTATTCCCCCTCCTTCCCTCAGAAAAAGCAAGCGATCCTCTGAGTCCAGAGTCTTACTCTCATCTAAGGGATGGACAGGAAAGCAGAGAGAAGGATGAGGCTCGAGCTCTTGGGAGCGAAGGGATCAGGGGGTCGTTTCCTTCTGAGTAGAATGCCGCTTCAGTGATGTATCCCAGGCTAGCAAGCCACTGCCGGCTGGTGCTATGGGCTTGTGATGATGACGGAGCCGCTGAGTTTATGACGGGCAGACACAGCCCTGGGGAAGGCAGGAGTGGCCAGTGAGTAGGACCGGGGGCAGGTGAGGATGGCCAAAGATTACCTGTTTAATAGATACTAGAAAAACATATGCCCATACATGCAAAAATACACATGAGGACACTAAAATCAAGTCTTTCTCTGAGTCTGGCTGGGAGATGGGCAAAGGGACTGAGTGTGCTCTTGTAAACAGACCTGCAGAGGTCCCTTCAGAAGTCTCCTGGAGAAAAGCACGAAGGAAGCGTGACTTTCTGGGTGATGATTTTTGGAGACCAGTCAGAAAGGAGAAGGTGGAGCAAACTCTAGGGATCTGGGAATTTATGGCAATCAGCTGTCAGAACTGGGAACATCCATGAGTCACGTTCATTCCCTTTGGTATTAGTAATTGGCATCATTTGGCTGGGAAATGAAAGGCTGAGACATGATTTTATAACTGCTTTTAAAAGTAAGGAGAAGTTTTTCCTCTGAAAGATGGTCATGAGGTGTTTTCAACCCTTAGAAGGAGGAAACAGCACATTCCCAAGCTGGGTGCGAGTTTCAGGAGCTTTTCAGCTTAAATATACAAAGTGCCTGAACCCAGGGCTGGCTGGAAGTTATCACTTCCTGAGCGATAACTCAGGAAGATCCCAGGGCGTCCTGAGCTCTGAGCAGAAGGCTTGGAGCTGGAGATCTCATGGGGGCGGCATTGTCCTGCTCCCCAAGCCTCCTTCTCCCAGCTAGGGGGCAGAGCCCCTAGCTCTCTGGAGGGATCCTCAGTGGTGAGCCCAGCCGTTCTCCAGGAAGGCCAATCTCCTGTCCTCCTGGGGTGCAGTGGTTGAGTTCCCCATCTGGATTGTGAATACAAAAGTCCTGTGTCCTCTCTTGTGCCATTTGACTTGAGGAGAAGTATGAGAGAGGGGGGCATGGCAACCCACTCTTGTATTCTTGCCTGGAGAATGCCAAGGACAGAGGAGCCTGGGGGCCCTATAGTCCATGGGGTCGCAAAGAGTCGGACATGACTTAGTGACTAACACTTTCAGTTTTCACTTCATGACAGAGGGGTGTCAAAGTGGGAAGAGATAGCAGCTTTTTTTTTAAAAAATGTATTTATTTATATTTGTTCATGACCGTGCTGGGTCTTCGTTGATGTGCGTGGGCTTTCTCTAGGTGCAGAGAGTGGGGGCTTCTCGTGGCGGCAGCTTCTCTTGTTGTGGAGCGCGGGCTCTAGGGGTATGGGCTTCAGTAATGGTGGTGCATGGAGTTAGTTGCCTTGTGGCGTGTGTAATCTTCTCAGATCAGGGATCAAATCCATGTCCTCCGCATTGGCAGGCAGATTCTTAACCACTGGGCCACCAGGGAAGCCCGAGACAGCAGTCTTAACTGATTGTTGTCAGCGTATTTGACAGAAGCACGTGGCCACTTGAACCCACTGCTGGGGCCCCTCTAAGAGGAGCTCCTGAAGTTCCATTAGCTTCAGGGGATATCTGCCCTTGGTGCCCAACACTGTACATCCATGATCTCACTGAATCATCACAATATTCCTATGAGACAAATATTGTTCTTATGCGATTTTCCAGAAGAGACAGACTTGGGGCAGTTAGGAACTTGTCACACAGCTAGAGTGTGGCGGTGCTGGGATTTGAAGCAGGTCAGCCCGACTCCAGAAGCACATCTCTACCCACTGCTCTCCTGTGCCTCCTCTTCCTCTCCAGGAGCTTCTAGTTGCTCAGAGAAAACAAACATATGTAAGTAGTCCCCTCACTGCTTTCCAGTCTTGACTCAAATGTCACTTCATCTAAAAGAGGGGTTCACCAGGGGAGATAGGGAGCGACAAGTGTTCCAGACAAAAGGAGCGTGCAAAGGTCCTGGGGCTGGAAGGAGTGTGGTGAATGGGACAAGCTGAGTGTGGTGAATGGGACCATTCCATGGGGCCCAGGGAATGAGAGGAAGCCAGGCTGAGGTGGGAAGGTGCCAGGTCTTGGCATTCCTCTTGTGCGGAATAGCTATACCCCAACCCTGATTTAATTTTCTTCATTGCACTCTGTCTTCCTTTTTGGCTCACCAGGGAGCAGGATTTTAGCTCCCTGACCGGGGATTGAACCCAAGCCCCCTGCAGTGGAAGCACGGAGTCCTAACCCCTGGATCGCCAGGGAATTCCCCCCGTTGCACTTTTGAGCAACAGATATACTCTATTTTCTGTCCCCCTGACTTCTTCTAGAATGTGAGCTTTACGAAGGCAGGGACCACATTTGTCTCGTTCGTTTCCATGTGTCCAGTGCCTAAGACACTGTCTGGCAATGTAGAAGTGTTTGATATATTTATTGAATTAACCAATTAGGTAAATAGTTACGGTACTAGTCTGTTTTTGGTAAATGCCTGAAGAATTGACAGCCAGCAGGTGTTGCAGCAATTAGAAGACTTAAAACCTTTCAAACCAGGGGATTATCAGAGAGGGTTTCCAAAAGGAGGTTGGCTTGTGAAGGATGGCTAAGCTAATATATATATTCAGGAGCCGATGGTGGGGGAAGGGATAGGATGGTGGCGGTCCAGCAAACTGCTTGGCGTGCCTCCCAGCCTCCACCGGCCTCCTTGGATGTGGGCCTCTGTGCTATATTCACACATCATCTAAGTGGGTTGTGAAACACAGACACCAGCTAGCAAGGGATGCTATCGTTTCTCCTTCCTTGGAGATCTTTAAAAATAGGAATAAGAGATCAACTGTCCTAAATTCTTTAGGAAGGAAGCACCGACAGGGTTGGCGCCTACAGTGTATCAGGCAGTTTAACTCTGTCAGTCATCTGATACAAGCCTCTCAGGAACCTGGGCGGTGGGCACTGTTATTTTTATCCCCATTTTACAGATGAGGAAACTGAGGCTCAGGGAAGGGAAGTCCAAGGTCACACACCTGGTACAAGATGCATCTCCCTGACTGCAGAGGCTGTAGTCTTCCCACCACCCTTGGGCTCCGAGGCTCTCTGTCCCTCTTTCTTCTAGGCTGTCTTTCCCGGGCTTATGCTTTCTTAGGCAATGGCAACCCATTCCAGTACTCTTGCCTGGAAAATCCCATGGACGGAGGAGCCTGGTGGGCTGCAGGCCATGGGGTCGAGAAGAGTCGGACACGACTGAGTGACTTCACTTTCACTTTCCACTTTCATGCATTGGAGAAGGAAATGGCAACCCACTCCAGTGTTCTTGCCTGGAGAATCCCAGGGACGGGGGAGCCTGGTGGTCTGCCATCTCAGGGGTCGCACAGGGTCGGACGCGACTGAAGCGACTTAGCAGCAGCAACAGTAGAAGAGCACGTGGTGCTTCTTAAGGTTGACTTGTCTGAATGGTGATGGCAAAAGTGACCTCGTCACATGACTGAGGCTGTTGATTTGTCGCAGCATTCCTTTGAGACAGGAGCTTGGACCGGACAACCCATTCATGTCTCCCGTTCAGTGTTCTTCTCATTGCAAAGAGCGCCGTGAGTAGCAGTAACAGGTGGTTAATTTAGGGGAGTATGCATTAATCGCTGAATTAAACACCGGGTTCCCCACGTGGAGGTGTAGTTACATTAGTGCAGCAATGCACTGCCACGCCCTGTGGGTGGAGACATGGAAGTAAGTGTGGAAGAGTTTCACAGGGAAGACGCAGATGGCAGAGACTTGGAAGACACATGAACTTGACCCC
Organism: Bos grunniens; assembly: GCF_055505025.1. Taxonomy (NCBI): domain Eukaryota; kingdom Metazoa; phylum Chordata; class Mammalia; order Artiodactyla; family Bovidae; genus Bos; species Bos grunniens. The sequence goes on along the minus strand of NC_141179.1, from coordinate 76,782,057 downwards.
TTGTGATGTCCTTTGAGAAGCAGCATGAGGCTTTGACATCAGATTGCCCGAGGCCAAATCCTTGTGCTGCCATTTCCCAGCTGGGCTGTCTGGGGTGAGAGTCAGAAATAGTTCTCTGATGGTCAGCATTCTTCGGTTTCGTAAACAGAAACCAACTGTGGCTGCCTTGAGGTGGTGAGGGTCACAGAATGGACTGAAAAGTCCCAGTCCCTGACCTCAGAAGGGGCCAGAGTGTTCACCAGTGCTGGCCCCAGCCTTACTCCATGCAGGCCAGGGGTTACGGGGGAGCCCTGCGTCCTGGACTTCTGGGCAGGAGGGCAGGGTTCTTTGGCCGTCAGTTTCATCAGCGAGAGAGGGGAGTCCCTGAAGCAGAGTTGGGTAGTCACTACTGCCTCTGAGCCTCAGTTTCAGTTCAGTCGCTCAGTCGTGTCCGACTCTGCGACCCCATGGACTGCAGCACGCCAGGCTTCCCTGTCCATCACCAGTTCCTGGAGCTTGCTCAGACTCATGTCCATTGAGCCGGTGATGCCATCCAACCATCTCATCTTCTGTCGTCCCCTTCTCCTCCTGCCTTCAATCTTTCCCAGCATCAGGGTCTTTTCCAATGAGTCAGTTCTTCGCATCAGGTGGCCAGAGTATGGAGCTTCAGCTTTCCCATCAGTCCTTCCCCAATCAGTCCTAAAGGACTGATTTCCTTTAGGATTGACTGGTTTGAGTTTCAGTTTATTCATCTGAAAGATGGGGACAGTGATACCTGCCTGGCAGAAGTTTATTTAGTGTAGGATTCAAGTGAATATAATGAACTGGCTTGCACAAAACACTTCCCATAAACAGTAGTTATTGTTATAATATAGTCAAATCTTCATTATCTCTTTTGTAGATGGTCTGTGATAACTTATTTGTCAATTCCAAGGTGTATCTTTTTTTAAAAAAAGGAACCTATCCCTCCATAGCTAAAATAATATTGATATCATAATCAAGACAATGAACAATTCTTTTATATCATCTAACGAGTCAAAATTTTTTTCCAGCATTTAAATCTAGTCCCCAAACTGCCTGTCCCAGCATGGCCTTCTCTGTGGACTAACTGAGGATAGTCAGTTCAGTCGTGTCTGACTCTTTGCGAACCCATGGACTGCAGCACGCCAGGCTTCCCTGTCCATCACCAACTCCTGGAGCCTACTCCAACTCATGTCCATTGAGTCAGTGATGCCATCCAACCATCTCATCCTCTGTCGTCCCCTTCTCCTCCTGCCTTCAATCTTTCCCAGCATCAGGGGCTTTTCAAATGAGTCAGTTCTTTGCATCAGGTGGCCAAAGTGTTGGAGTTTCAGCTTCAGCATCAGTCCTTCCAATGAATATTCAGGACTGATTTCCTTTAGGATGGACTTGTTGGATCTCCTTGCAGTCCAAGGGACTCCCAAGAGTCTTCTCCAACAGTGGAGGTTAAGCTTATTGTAATATTTGCTCAAGCCAAACAGAATTGGAAAGGTACATTTGTTGGAGGAAAAAAAAAATCATGGACTGTATTTCAAGACTAAATAGAGTTGATCTGGGATTTCCCTCTGTTTTGGTGTATTCAGGTCACCACTCCCCCTCATTAGTACCGGCTGTATTTAACACTGCCACAGTTAATGAAAGCTTTAGTAGTTAAACACGTACACGAAATCCCCTATTACTCCAGGGTGCAAGTCACAGTCTTCCAGTGCAATTCAACAAACATTTATTGAGTGCCTACTATATGCAAGAGCTTTCTCATTATAACCACGCTTGTGGAGTTCTCGAGCCAAACTGAGGTTTTTTTTTTTTTACCTAGTAAATTGTATACATCAGAAGCCAGATTTGGCTGTCTAAAGTGGGAGAGAAGGAGCAGTCACATTACAGAATTACTTGTCTATGAATTTTAAGATCTACTAAAAGGAGCCCTCCTGGTTCCTTTGGGGACAAACATTTCATAATACAAAGGTTTAAAAAAATCAACCAAGATTTATTATTATTTTTTTTAAACTTTAGCCTGTTTGTTTCTTCTCACCCGGTAGCAGTTTTTCTACCAAAGACAAGGGATTTGCAAGGAAGGGTCTTCTGCTAAACCTAGGAAGCTTTTGTGGTTTTGTTGAAGTCAGGAAAGATAGCAATTCCTAACCTGGAGTCTTCCCCAAAGACTGATATTTCCAGTTCCTTGAGCCAGAAATCTCTGCCTTCAAGATAGAAAGAAAAGTTCTGAGCCAGGGTTAAAGAGGGACAGAATATAATGTTTTAAAAGACCAGATGTGAGCAATGATCTGGGGAAATGGGCCCTCTTAGATGCTGCTGGCGGGAGCATAAATGGATACAACCTTTCTGGAGGGCAATTTGGAAGTATTATCAAACGCCTTAAAAGTGATCGTACTCTTGGAATGGATCCCAAGGCAATAAATAGGACTACACACAAAGATTTATCCGTAGGAACAGTTGTTGTGCTATTGTTTATAATAGTGGAAAACTAGAAATAATCTAAATGTCCAGTCTTAGGGGACTGACTTAGGTTGGTTCAATAACTTATAGGGCATCCTTCCATGATGGAATATTGTTCAGGCATTAGAAATAACATTGTATCCTGGGATATACCATAATGAAAAATAATGTATATATATATATATGTATAACTGAGTCACTTTGTTGTAAAGGAGAAATTAACACAACATTGTAAATCAACTATCAGTTCAGTTCAGTCGCTCAGTCATGTCTGACTCTTCAAAAAAAAAAAAAAAGAAGACATAATGTAGAACTGGAGTTCTCAGGATCCATGGTTCAGGGAGTCTCTGAAATCATATGTAAAATTTTTGTGTTTATGTGTGTTCACCTTTTGGGTGAAAGGGAGAATTCTTACAGATTCTTAAATGGGTGCATGACTCAAGAGAGTAAAACAATTCACCATTGTAGCAAATATTTAAAACAGAAAGATGCTGACAACGTATTATTAAATGGATGAAGGATAGGTCAAAAGCCAACATAGTACAATCTTATTTTTTAAAACATTTATCTTTAATATTTATTTATTTGGCTGCATTGGGTTTTAGCTGTGGCACACAGGATCTCCAGTTATGTTCCCCCATGGCATGTGGGATCTTAGTTCCCCAACCAGGGGTCAAATGCATCCCCTGCATTGCAAGGTGGATTCTTAACCACTGAACCACCAGAGAAGTCCCACAATCTTATTTTTGTAAAAAAAGAAAAAAACAGTGTGGGTGTGTGTGTATAGGAGAAAGATTCAAATGTTATCTACTAAAATGATAATCTTGGTTATCTCAGAATGGTAGGATTATAGTGATTTTTTTTTCTTTTTTCTTAGTCGTATTTTCTAAAGTTGTTACCATGAATATATATTACTACTGTATTTTTTAAAAGTACTTTTATAAAGACATAAAGGGATGGACCCTACAACTTACAACCACACTGTCTGACTTACCAGCTGAGGGGTCTACTGTGAGCTTCTTAATTTCTCTAGGCCTCAATTTCTTCATTTTTAAAATGGGGATGATAATAGTCCATATTAATAGCTGTGAAACACTGGGGCCTGGCTTGAGGTAAGTGCTCAGCGAAGGTGGGTCATTGTTAACAATACTTAAGTGAGGCATCGTGGGCTGAGCATGGGCTTTGGAGATGCATAGCCTTGGGTTTGAATCCAGGTTCATGACTCCTTAGCTAGTGATCATCTTCTATAAGCCTTACTCTTCCCATCTGTAAAATGGATACAATAATATATACCTTGAAATCAGCTGGGCTGATTTCAGCACTAGAAAAATGTATGTGCTTAATGTACAGTAGGGGTTAAAAAAATGATAAATACATTCCAACTAAACTAGAGTGTATCCTTTGGAAATTGACAGTGTTTGGAGAACTAATCCTTGCTTCCCCCCCGCCCCCCACACCTTAGCATAAATGATTCCTCATTTACCTCAAGCTAAATGCACTGCAGTGAAGAGACTGGCTTAGCACAGGCTCCCCAAAATACAACATTCCACATGTTTAGCTAATATTGCCACTGTGATTACTAGTAAGTGTTACCTTTGGCATTATTATCATTTTTTGAAGTCAGACAGTACTTTATTTTTCTTTCTTTTTTTTTAAACCAAAGGGTAGTTGTCTTACAATATTATATTAGTTTCAGGTATACAACATAGTGATTTGATATTTTTATAGATTCACACTATACAAAGTTATTGCAATATTATTGACTATGTTTCCTGTGCTGTACATCACATCCCTGTTATTTATTTTGAAGTTATTGTTATGTACTGGTCCTGGGATGAATCATTCTTGTTTTTCTCTGTTCCTACTCCATTTATCTCCTATTTCTAGAACTAAGTTACTGACCACAGGAAAACATTGAGTTATTAGAGTTGACTAGAGCCTGGCTTCCCTGGTGGCTCAGTCAATAAAGAAATTGCCTGCAGTGCAGGATTCCTAGGTTCTATCCCTGGGTCGGGAAGATCTCCTGGAGAAGGGAATGACAACCCACTCCAGTATTCTTGCCTGGAAAATTCCATGGACAGAGAAACCTGGTGGGCTGTGGCAGTCCATGGGGTCGCAAAGAGTCGGACACGACTGAACGACTAACACAATAGCGTTTGGTCACACTCTTCTTTCGATTTTCTTCTGTGTCCTAAACCCCACCCTATGAGTTATCTAACTAAAATATTACCTTGCTGAAGACCATAATCTCTTCCAAAATTTTCTGGGATTTTGGTATTTGCTAAATATCTAATGTGTGCTTGGCATTGTGTGCAGTTCAGTTTAGTTCAGTCGCTCAGTCATGTCCAACTCTTTGTGACTCCAAGGACTGCAGCACGCCAGGCCTCCCTGTCCATCACCAACTCCAGGAGTTTATTCCAACTCAGGTCCATTGAGTCGGTGATGCCATCCAACCATCTCATCCTCAGTCGTCCCCTTCTCCTTCCACCTTCAATCTTTCCCAGCATCAGGGTCTTTTCCAGTGAGTCAGTTCCTCGCATTAGGTGGCCAAAGTATTGGAGTTTCAGCATCAGTCCTTCCAATGAATATTCAGGACTGATTTCCTTTAGGATGGACTGGTTGGATCTCCTTGCAGTCCAAGGGACTCTCAAGAGTCTTCTCCAACACCACAGTTCAAAAGCATCAGTTCTTTGGTGCTCAGCTCTCTTGATAGTCCAACTCTCACATCCATACATGACTATTGGAAAAACCATAGCTTTGACTAGACTGACCTTTGTTGGCAAAGTAATGTCTCTGCTTTTTAATATGCTGTCTAGGTTGGTCATAACTTTCCTCCCAAGGAGCAAGCATCTTTTAGTTTTATGGCTGCAGTCACCATCTGCAGTGATTTTGGAGCCCCCCCCCCAAAAAAAGTCTGTCACTGTTTCCATTGTTTCCCCATCTATTTGCCATGAAATGATGGGACCAGATGCCATGATCTTACTTTTCTGAAAGTGGAGTTTTAGGCCAGCATCTTTACTCTCCTGTTTAACTTTCATCAAGAGACTCTTTAGATCTTCTTCGCTTTCTGCCATAAGGGTGGTGTCATCTGCATATCTGAGGTTATTGATATTTCTCCTTGCAATCTTGATTCCAGCTTGTGCTTCCAACAGCCCAGTGTTCCTCATGATGTACTCTGCATATAAGTTAAATAAGCAGGGTGACAATATACAGCCTTGACGGACTCCTTTCCTGATTTGGAACCAGTCTGTTGTTCCATGACTAGTTCTAACTGTTGCTTCTTGACCTGCATAGACATTTCTCAGGAGGCAGGTCAGGTGGTCTGGTATTCCCATCTCTTTAAGAATTTTCCACAGTTTGTTGTGACCCACACAGTCAAAGGCTTTGGCATAGTCAATAAAGCAGAACTTTATTGACTATGAACTTTATTTATTTATTATTTATTTATTTCTGGAACTCTCTTGCTTTTTCCATGATCCAGCAGATGTTGGCAATTTGATCTCTGGTTCCTCTGCCTTTTCTAAATCTAGCTTGAACATCTGGAAGTTCACGGTTCATGTACTGTTGAAGCCTGACTTGGAGAATTTTGAGCATTACTTTACTAGTATGTGCGATGAGTGCAATTGTGCGGCAGTTTGAGCATTCTTTGACATTGGTTTTCTTTGGGATTGGAATGAAAACTGACCTTTTCCAGTCCTATGGCCACTGCTGAGTTTTCCAAATTTGCTCGCATATTGAGTGCAGCACTTTCACAGCATCATCTTTCAGGGTTTGAAATAGCTCAACTGTAATTCCTTCACCTCCACTAGCCTTGTTTGTAGTGATGATTCCTAAGGCCCACTTGACTTTGCATTCCAGGATGTCTGGTTCTAGGTGAGTGATCACAGCATTGTGGTCATCTGGGTCATGAAGATCTTTTTCGTATAGTTCTGTGTATTCTTGCCACCTCTTCGTAATATCTTCTGCTTCTGTTAGGTCCGTACCATTTCTGTCCTTTATTGAGCCCATCTGTGCGTGAAATGTTCCGTTGGTGTCTCTCCTTTTCTTGAAGAGGTCTCTAGTCTTCCCCTTTCTCTTGTTCTCCTCTGCGCTGCGTGCAGTCACTGTCATATGTCATCTAGGCTGTGGGCTGAACCTTTGCTTGTCCTCATACTCCACATCCCATCCACTGGCAATTCTGTTGGCTCTTCTTGAAAATAAATCCATAATCCAACCACTTCTCCACACTTCTATAGCTGCTACTCTTGGCAAACCACCATCAATTCTTACTTTTTTTTTTTTTAAATAGACTTGATTTTTTTAGAGCATTTTAAAAAGGGGCTTCCCTGATGGATCAGTCAGTAAAGAATCCGCCTGCAGTGCAGGAGACCTGAGTTTGATCCTTGGGTCAGGAAGATCCCCTGGAGAAGGAAATGGCGACCCACTCCAGTATTCTTGTCTGGGAAATCCTGTGGACAGAGGAGCCTGGTAAGCTATAGTTCACAGGGTCAAAAAGAGTCGGACACAACTCAGTGACTAAACTATCACCAAGGTTTACTGCAAAATTGAATGGAAGGTTCAGAGGGGCCCCTATATCTTCTACCCTTTCCAACCTCCCCCATTATCAACATCCCTCACCAGAAGGGTACATTTGTTACAATCAGTGAGGCCATACCGATATATGATTACCATCCTAAATCCATAGTTTATATTGGAGTTCACCCTTGGTGGTGTGTATTCTGTAGGTTTTGACAAATGTAAAGGGTTTCCCAGGTGGTGCTAGCGGTAAAGAACTCACCTGCCAATGCAGGAGACACAAGAGACATGGGTTCCATCCCTGGGTCTAGAAGATCCCTGGAGGAGGGCATGGCAATCCACTCCAGTATTCTTGCCTGGAGAATCCCATGGACAGACTAGCCTGGTGGGCTACAGTCCATAGCATTGCAGAGTGGGACAAGACTGAAGAGACTTAGCACGCACACACGCTTAATGACATGTATCCCATAAGGGTTCATACTGTATAATTTCACTGCCCTAAAAAAATAAACCCTCTGTGCACTGCCTATTCATCCCTGCCTCCTCCAACTCCTGGCAACCACTGATCTTTGTATTTTCTCCATAGTTTTACTTTTTCCAGAATTCATATATTTGGAATCATATAGTATGTAGCCTTTTCAAATTGGCTTCTTTCACTTAGTAATAATTCATATAAATTTCTTTCAGGTCTTTTCAAGGCTTGGTAGATCATATCTTTCAAGTGCTAAATAATATTCCATTACCTGGATGTACTAATATCACTGTTTATCCACTCACCTACTGACGAATATCTTGGTTGTTTCCAAGTTTTGGCAATTTTGGATAAAGCTGCTCTAAGCATCTGCATGCAGGTTTTTGTGTGGATGTTTCCACCTCCTTTGGGTAAATACCAAGGACCGTGATTATTGGACCATATGTTAAGAGCATGTTTAGCTTCTATAAAATATTTATTTATTTGGCTGCTCTGGGTCTTAGTTGCAGCATGCAGGATCTTTGATCTTTATTGTGGCACGTGGTGCCTTTCAGTTGTGGCGTGTGGAATCTAGTTCCCTGAGTAGAGATGGATCCAGATGCATTGGGAGCATGGAGTCTTAGCCACTGGATCACCAGGGAAGTCCCTGCTTAGCTTTTTAAGAAACCGCCAAACTGTCCTCCAGAGCGGTTGTACCACTTTGCATTCCCACCAGCAGTGAAGGGGCGTTTCTGTTGCTTCACAGCCTCAGCAGCATCTGCTGTCATCAGTAATCTGGTTTGGCCATTCTAATAGCTGAGCAGTGGAATCTCATTACTGTTTTAATGAGTAATGACTTTTTATGTCTTTAATGACTTGTAACGTGGATACTTTTCCCATGTGCTCTTTGCCCTTTATGTATATCTTCTTTGGGGAGATGTCTGCCGAAGTCTTTGGTCTGTTTTTTAATCTGATTGTTCAGCGTCTTATTCTTAAAGAGTTTTAAGAGCTGTTTGTATATTTTGGATAACTGTCTTTATCAGATATATGTTTTGCAGATATATTCTCCACAGGACATGACTTCTCATACTCTTCACAGGGTCTTTCACGGAGAAGAAGCTTTTAATTTTACTGAAGTCTAACTTGGCAATTATTTCATGATCATGCCTTTGGTGCTGTAGCTAAAAAGTCATTGCCAAAGCCTATGATCTAGATTTAAGTTTTCTCCTTTGTTATCTTCTAGTTTTATAGTTTCGCACTTTGTACATGTAAAGAAATGGTTCATTTTTTCAAATGTCCTAAACTACTTATGATCCATTTTGAGATAATTTTTGTGAAAGGTACAAGGTCAGTTTCTAGATTTTTTTGCATGTGAATGTCCAGTTGTACCGGGATTATTTTTTGTAAAAACTATCTTTTCTCCACGGTATTGCCTTTGCTTCTTTGTCAAAGATCAGTTGACAACATTTATGTTGGTGTATTTCTTGTCTTTCCATCTGTTCTCATATATGTATATCATATAAATCTTATTCATATCATATTAGTTTATACCTAAGTATTTCATTTTCTGTGGTGCTAACATAAATGGCATTGTATTTTTAATTTCAAATTTTGTTTGTTCGTTGCTAATATACTGGAAAGGAGTCGACTTTTATATATTAACCTTGTATCCTGCAAACTTGCTATAATCCCTTATTAATCCTAGGAGTCTTTTGTTGTTGTTGTTGAATCTTTCAGATTCTCTTTATAGACAATCATGTCATGTACGAACAAAGAGAGTTTTATTTCTTCCTTCCCAATCTGTGTACCTTTTATTTCCTTTTCTTGTCTTACTGCAGGTTAGGGCTTCCAAGATGATGTTGAAAAGGAGTGGTGAGAAGGAACATCCTTCCCTTGTTCCTGATCTTAGTGGGAAAGCTTCCAGTCTCTTACCATTTATGTATAATATCAAGTATAATTTTTTACAGATGTTCTTTACCAAGTTGAGGAAGTTCCCTTCTATTTCTAGTTTGCTGAGAGGTTTTTTTTTTTTATGTCATGAATGAGTATTTCATTGTGTCAAATACTTTCGCCTCATCTATTGAAATGGTTATGTGATTTTTCTTCCTTGGCTTGTTCATGTAATGGATTACATTAACTGATTTTCAAATGTTGAACCAGCCTCACATACTTTGGGTGAATCCCTCTTGGTCATGGTGTATAATTCTTTTTATATATTGTTGGATTAGATTTGCTAATATTTTGTTGAGGATTTTTGCATCTATGTTCAAGAGAGATATTGGTCTGTAGTTTTCTCATAATGTCTTTATCTAGTTTTGATATTGTTTTAGTTTTATATAAAAGCTAAATATAGTTTTGATATTAGGGTAATGCTAATTCTAGCCTCATAGAATAAATTGGGACGTATTCCCTCTGCTTCTATACTCTGAAAGAGATTGTATAGGTTTGGCATAATTTCGTCCTTGAAGTTTTAGTAGAATTTACCAGTGAACCCATCTGGGTTTAGTACTTTCTGTTTTGGAGGGCTATTAATTATTGATTCAATTTCTTTAATATACGTAGGTCTATTCAGATTGTCTACTTATTTTTGTAAGACTTTTGGCAGATTGTGCCTTTCAAATAATTGGGTCATTTCATCTAGGTTATCACCTTTGTGAGCATAGGGTTGTTCATACTGTTCCTTGCTTATTCTCTCAGTGTCCGTGGGATCTGTCATAACGTTGTCTCTTTCTTTTCTGATCTTAGTAATTTGTGTCCTCTTTCTTTTTTATGTGGCCTGGTAAAGGTGTATCGATTTTATATCTCTTTTCAAAGAACCAGCTTTTGGTTTGGTTGATTTTTCCCTATTGGTTGTGTGTGTGCTCAGTTGTGTCTGCCTCTTAGCGACCCTGTGGATTGTAGCCTGCCAGGTTCTTCTGTCCATGAGATTTTCCAGGCAAGAATACTGGGGCGGGTCGCCATTTCCTCCTCCAAGGGATGGATATTCCCTAACCAGGGATCCAGCCTGTGTCTTCTGCATTGGCAGGTGGATTCTCTACCGCCAAGCCACCTAGGAAGCCCCCTCCTGTTGATTGTTGTTGTTCAGTCTCTCAGTCGTGTCTGACTCTTCTCGATCCCATGGACAGCAGCATCCCAGGCTTCCCTGTTCCTCACCATCTGCCATAGCTTGCTCAAACTCATGTCCACTGAGTCAGTGATGCCATCCATCTCGTCCTCCCCCTTCTTCTCCTGCCCTCAAACTTTCCCAGCACCAGGGTCTTTTCTAATGAGTCAGCTCTTTGCATCCATGGCTCTTCATGGTCAAAGTATTAAAACTTCAGCTTCAGCATCAGTCCTTCCAATGAATACTCAGGATTGATTTCCTTTAGGATTGACTGGTTTGATCTCCTTGCAGTCCAAGGGACCCTCAAGAGTTTTCTCCCACACCACAGCTCAAAAGCATCAATTCTTTGGCATTCAGCCTTCTTTATGGTCCAGCTCTCACATCCATACATGACTACTGAAAAAAACCATAGCTTTGACTGCACAGACCTTTGTCAGCAAAGTAATGTCTCTGCTTTTTAACATGCTGTCTAGGTTTATCATAGCTTTTCTTTCAAGGAGCAAGAGTCTTTTAATTTTGTGGCTGCAGTCACCATCTGCAGTGATTTTGGAGCCCCAAAGAATAAAGGTTCTCACTGTTTCCATTGTTTCCCCATCTATTTGCCATGAAGTGATGGGACCTGATACCGTGGTCTTTGTTTTTTGAATGTTAAGTTTTAAGCCAGCTTTTTCACTCTCCTCTTTCAGCTTCATCAAGAGGCTCTTTATTTCCTCTTCGCTTTCTGCCATAAGGGTGGTGTCACCTGCATATCTGAGGTTGTTGATATTTCTCCTGGCAATCTTGATTCCAGCTTGTGCTTCATCCAGCCCAGCATTTTGCCTGATGTACTCTACATATAATTTAAATAAACAGGATGACAATAGACAGCCTTGTCATACTGCTTTCCCAATTTTGAACCAGGCAGTTTTTCCATGTAGGGTTCTAACTGTTGCTTCTTGAGTTGCATACAGGTTTCTCAGGAGATAGGTAAGGTGGTTTGGTGTTCCCATCTCTAAGAATTTTCCACAGTTTGTTGTGATTCACACAGTCAAAGGCTTTCATGTAGTCAATGCACTAATGGCAATCTTCATTTCTGTTACAGTGTTTTTGATCTCTGGGTGTTTTTTTCTGACTCATTCTTGTAACCACCATCTGTTTACATTAGTCATCTGTTCTTGCACAGTATCTACTTCATCCATTAGAACCTTTAGCATATTAATCATAGTTGTCTTAAATTCCCAGCCTGATAATTCCATCATCTCTGCCATCTCTGAGTCTGGTTTTGATGTGTGTTCTGTCTCTTCAAGGCAAGTGTATTTTTTTTTTTTTTTTTTTGCTATTTGATAGTCTTGAAGTTTTTTTTTTGTTAGCAGGACATGATGTATTGGGTAAAAGGAACTGCAGTAAATAGGCCTTTAGTGATATAGGGTAAGGTGTTGGGAAAAGAAAGCATTCTATAGTCTCATGATGAGGTCTGAGTCTTTAATGGGTCTGTACCCCTGGACTGTGAATTTCACAAGTTCTTCTCAGCCTCTTCCCCCATCGTTCCCCCTTAAATGGGAAAGGATAATTAGAGAGGGCTGGAGTTGGGTGTTTCCCTTTCTCCATGTTGAGTATGCTCTAGTATGATCTCTAGTATTATGCTCCCCAGTAGTTTAAACTCTGGTAAAATAACTTCTCTTGAGGGCAAGCCTCATTAAGAGGAGCAGAATGCTCAGTATATTTCAAAACGGTTCCTTTTCCTTAAACCACACCAAAAGCTGGAAGGGTGTTTCTGCAATATTCACCAAGGGAATGTGGTTGAGTCCCTGGAGATAAAACTCACAAAACTGTAGACACCTCTCCTTGACTGGGTGCCCCCTCCCCAGAGTTTTTAACTCTGGGCTTGTGCACACTGAGCCCCCAGCAGTTTGTCAGTGACCGTTCAGGGTTTCCTGCCCCAGTGCTGCTTCCCTTGGAGATTCCTGCTTGTGATCTCTGCTGTAAGTGGTGACTCGAAGCATTGGTCTGGCTGGCTGTCCAGACTTGGAGGGGCAGCAGTTTGCCTTGAGACCTCACTTCTCTGATGAATCTAAGAAGGTCTGTGTTTTTCAGATTTTTACTTGTTAGGACAGAATGATAACTCCCAAGCTCCTTATAGCTAGACCAGAAACTGGAAGTCTCACCTGGATTAAAAAAAAAAAAATTATTTATATTTGGTTGCACTGGGTCTTCACTGCTGTATGGGCTTTTCTCTGGTTGCAGTGCACGGGGCTACACTCTGGTTGCGGTGTGCAGGGCTTCTCTCATTGCAGAGCACGGCCTTTAGGGCACAGGGGCGTCACTCATTACGGCACGTGGGCTCAGTAGTTGCGGCTCCCAGGCTCCAGAGCACAGGCTCAATAGTTGAGGCACAGGGGCTTAGTTGCTCCGCGACATGTGGGATCTTCCTGAATCAGGGGTCAAACCCCTGTCTCCTGCATTGACAGGCTGATTCTTTACCGCTGAGCCACCAGGGAAGCCCCTCACCTGGATTTTTGCTACAGCCTCCTAACTGGTTTTCCTCTTCTGTCCTCACTTTAACATAGCAGCTCAAATGACACTTTAAAGTATAGATTAGATTGTGTTACTTTCCTGCTCAAAACCTTCCCGTGGCTCCCCATCTCCTTCAGAGTAAAGGCCAAAGTCCTGGACCCACCAGGCCCCAGGCGTCTGCCCTGTCGCCAGCTCTCTGACCTCGTCTCCATCTTTTCTCCAGCTACAGGGTCCCCTCCAGCCATCCTGGCTGCCCCATTCATGTTCCTTGAACTTTCCAAGAGTGCTCTCACTGGCAGACCACTGCCCCCGCTGTTCCCTCCGCTCGGATTCCCCCAGACCCTTGCCTGGCACAGTCTGCCCCTCTCAACGCTTGGCTTGAATGTCACTATGACATCAAGTGTCACCATGGCGTTACCACCTAATCACCCTATAGATTATAGTAACTCTTCCCCCATCACCCCACTGACTTCCTTCTCTGATTTGTTTTTTGCACCACATTTATCACTATCTGAAAGTGCAAGTGTTAGTCGCTCAGCCGTGTCTGACTCTGCGACCCCATGACCCCACCAGGCTCCTCTGTCCATGGGATTCTCCAGGCAAGAATACTGGAGTGGCTTGTTGTGCCCTTCTCCAGGGGATCTTGCTGACCCAGGATCGAACCCAGGTCTCCCGCATTACAGGCAGATTCTTTGCCATCTAAGTGATAAAGGGAAGCCCATTATCACTGCCTAACACACCACATATTTTCCCCTTTTTTGGTTGTTTGTTTGCTTGCTTCTCGCACTAGAATGTGAAGCCTGTGAGGACAGCAGGGGTTTGTCATGTGTATTGCTCACTGTTGTTTTATCAGTGCCTCAAAGAATACCTGGCGTATAATAAGTCCTCAATAAACATTTGCTTAATGGGTTATTACTGTACTCACATAGACGAGGCAAAGGATGGGTTCAAACTCAGGGCTTCATGACTCAAAGCTCGTGTTCTGAACGACTGTGCTCCACTGCCACTGTGTTGAATATTGAATATCTGATGCGTTCTTCCAAATGGCTATTTCCTACACTCTGGCAGTTTTCTATTTCTTGGCTCTCGCTGGAGTTGATTTTTCTGAGTTAGTGAGGACTCTCTATGAACTGCATCCTAATATTTCCTCAAGATCATTGCATTGCAAAATAGGCTGAAATAAGACTGCCCACTGCATTACCTGCAGAGCTCTCTCTCCTTCATCTCGCTTCACTGCAGCCTGTCTGCCGGCTAAGGTCAGAACTGCCTGCTTCTGGCCAAACGCAATCTCGGGTTAAGGAGTTGATATGCTGCAATCTGCAAAGTAAATTAGAAAAACCCAAATGACCAATAACAGCCCCTCAGGTTTGCATGTTTAACAGCCTTCCAAGTGCCTTCAAACACATTATCTATTTTGATGCTTATAATGACCGACCGGATAGATCACTGCTCACTCCATGGCTTAGATGAACAAACAGAGGTCTCAATTAGCAGCAGTGCTAGGACTGGAATATGGATCTTCTGATCCAAAAAGCCCAAATTCTCCTCAAACTGAGCTTCCTTCCATGGATTTCAATCCTGCCTATTACTCGCTTTAGTTTAGAGTTCTGCCAGCTTTTCATATACAGCACCCGGAGTCTTGGTAGACAAGTAGACTGTGTAACTGGGGAGAGATTGGGGGTGTTTTGAACACATGTGGTTTTTGGCTGCCCAACATTCTGCTCCCTTATTTTGGCAAGAGCCCCAATTTCTGTTTTGGACAATTGCTTCTACCCCAGTGGTTGCAGTCTCAGTTGGGTTGTTAATCAGGGTGGCAAAGGAGAGGGCATTTTACTCAAGCCAAGCCAGTCAGATTCAAGGACTTGGGCTCTTGACCAAAATGGCTGAAGGACAGATAACACTGTGCACGAAGCAGTCCTCTAACAAGCTGGTTAATTAGCTCCTGTTCCAGGATGTCATGGCTGTCATTGTTCCCAACTCTTCCAGCCTCCTTCTCAGCTGTCTCTTGATTCTGTGAATGGCCCCATCCTGTCAATATATCCCCTTGCTTTAAGTCTGCCAAAGTTTGTTTCTGTTGCTTGCAACCAAAGACTGCTGCCTGGAGTAGGGAAGAATTATGTGAAGATCAGCCTCCTGCAGCAAGACTGGAGCCCTTTTCCGCCAAGTTGAGCTGGGGTGAGTGAATGCACTGTGGTGCTCTTCTCGGTCCCTGGGTCAGTATGTGCCAGCCTGCTGCCTTCTCCCCTGGGACCTCACAGCCTGGATGGATGTGGGACCCGGTGAAGCTCTTAAGAAAATGAAGGGTCAGGTTGAGGGGAATGTGGGTGGAAGGGGACTTTGAGATACTCCTCAAGGACTTGGGAAGGAGAAAACAAGAAGACTCAGGGTGTCTTAACCCCATGTCTGGAGTTATCCAGGCAGGAAGATTGGGACCCAACTTGGAAAACAATTTTTGCTTTGCCAAACAAGCTTTGTGAAAGCTGGGCTTCAATGTCACTCTCAGGCTGCACTTCTCATATTTTAAGTGTTTGTCACTCAGTCGTGTTTGATTCTTTGTGACCCCATGGACTGTATAGCCCTCCAGGCTCCTCTGTCCGTGGAATTCTCCAGGCAAGAATACTGGGAATCTCCCCCACCCAGGGATTAAATCCAGGTCTCCCGCATTGCAGGGAGATGCTTTACTGTCTGAGCCACCAGGGAAGCCCTCTCATGTTTTAGATGAATGGCAAGGTTATTAGACAATTATGATGGAATGGGGAGTGGTGCTGGTAGATTAAAGGGAGATTCATGGCTGCCACCCTCAACATACAGAGAACAGAGACTTTTCTCCCGGGTGCCCCCTCCCCACTTGCTACGTCTCCATTGATTCTGGTACCCACCACACCTTCTCTGCTCTGGACAGTGCATCTGGATACACCACCTCTATCTGATGATGGAGAGTTCTCAGGCCATGGGACTCTATGACTGGGTGAGTCTTGTGATGGGCAACTCTGGCTGGAAGATCACTTAATGTCCCATAATCAGAAGCTCTGTGTTTCCCAGAGCTCAGTACGACACTGGTTGCTGTTTTTTGAATGGGATGTATAGTTCTCTATTATAGATGACATGGCCTGTGTCCAGAACTCCAGGGGCCTAGGGTGTGATTCCTCTTGGAGTTTGTCACAAACTGCATACAGTGTCTTTCGCACCATAGAGGCCTCATATACCACGGAGGCAATTGCATCGCAGCCTGTACCTGCTGCAGAGCCCGTTCTTGCTCTGGGCGCCACTGCAAGCTGACAGTCTTCCTTGTCATCAAGTAATTGGGTCAGAACAGTATCCTCCAGTGTAGAACACGTTGTCTCCAGAACCTGCAAAGGTCTGCCAGGTTGTGGGAAGCAGCTTCAAAGAGGTTCCCCAGTGACCCCCGAGTCCTGCCACACCCTCTGTGTGTATTCTCCTCTCCTCATGGATGGACTGGACCTAGTGGCTTGCCTCTTTTTTTTTTTAATTATTTTTAAATTTATTTTTATTTTTGGTTGCACTGGGTCTTCATGCATTGCTGCGTGCAGGCTTTCTCTAGCTGTAGCGAGCAGCGGTTATTCTTTGTTGTAATGCACAGGTTTCTCATTGTAGTGGCTTCTCTTGTTGGGGAGCATGGGACCCTAGGGCGCATGGGTTCAGTAGTTCTGCACACAGTCTTAGCTGCTCCACAGCATGTGGAATCTTCCTGGACCAGGGATCCGACTCCCAAGTCCCCTGCATTGCAAGGCAGATTCTTATCCACTGAACCACCAGGGAAGTCCGTGGCTGGCTTCTAATGCATAGGATTATTAGCATCAGAAGATAATGCTGGTGGATCTGCTGGTACTTCCAAGATTAGCATACAAAAAGGCTGTGGGTTCTGTCTTGGGAGACCCTCTGGTTCTCTGTCTCCGATCCCCAGCTGCTGTGTGGTGTGGACACTCAGGATACACGGCCAGGTCCTAAGGCTTCCCTGCAATTGCAGGAATAAGCTTAGAAAAGGATCTTCTAAGGCCTGCAAAAGCCATGAGAGTGATCATGGAAACAGATGCTCCAGTCTTAGCTGAACCTCAAGATGACTGCAGCCCCTGCCCAATATCTTGATTTCAGCCTCCTGAGATCAAGGGGGCCCATTCTTTCCAATCAGATCCCTGACCTCAGCACAGCAGATCTGCTAGCGTTGAGAATTCAATCTGCTTATAATTAAGTTCTGGGCCTGATCCTCTGCCCTCTGGTACAGGAGCTAAGAGGCTCTTTATACTCTGCCTTATATAGGCCACCCTAAGGCTTTTACACTTTGCCTTATGTTGGTGATTAATCACTCTGGGCCTCTCGTTGTCTTTCTTCAGTGAATCAATCCCTTGCCCCTCGCCTTGCCCCCAGCACCAGCCATCTCATTCTACAGTGTTTACAAAGAGTTCGTCCCAGAACCTCTCCAGCACTTGGTAATCTGCCACCCCCGGTGCACTCACGTACAACTGTGTCCCGTGCCAGGCCAACACCAGTGAAAATTTTAGCAGTTGCACCCGAACCCCATGCCCGGTGCTCTCAGCGTCCCACTCCCACTAGTGATGAGGTCCTCAGTGCCAGTCAGCCAGCAAGTGATGCTGCTCCAAAATCTCATTTTGGGGACTGCTTTCTTAGGCCAACCATTGTAGGTCAGGTTTCCTGGGAAACAGACTCTGAAGCAGAGATTTTGCATGTGTGTAGTCTATGGAGGAGTTGTTTGGGGGAACAGCAGCTGTGAGGGGAAGAAAAGGAAGCTGGATTGGGCAGAGAGAAGCTGGGCTCTGATGCAGCCACGACAGAGACCTCAGTGAACTTTATGGGGGGATCAGAAGTGGGAGTGGCCCTTTAGAGCTGGCTAATCAAGGCAAAGAGGCCAGGCTTTGGTACTTCCTGTTGACGTGGCACTGGATGCAGGCTGCCCCCCGGAGAGGGCAGCATTTTATGGGTTTCCTTTAGGGTAGTCGCTCAGTCGTGTCCGACTCCTTGTGACCCTTTGGACGGTAGTCTGCCAGGCTTGTCTGTCCATGAGGAATTCTCCAGGCAAGAATGCTGGAGTGGGTTGCCATTTCCTTCTCCAAGGGATCTTCCCGATCCAGGATTCAAACCCAGGTCTCCTGCACTGCAGGCAGATTCTTTACCTACCTGGGAAGCCTGCAGTCTCCCTTGGTTGAGGGCAATTCCTGGAGGGGATTCAGTGTGAGGGTTAGTGCCAACACTCTTACAGCTCGGAGACTATGTATCTCAGCCTTGAAGAGGGACCTGAGTGATGTATCACCATATCCACTCCAAAAGGTACCCCTTTTACAGATGCACAAAACTGAGGCACAGAGGCACCTTGTGCAGCCAGGAAATAACAGAGCCAGAGCTCATACCCTTAACCCTCATGCTTTATGCCTTTTTTGAAGGAGACAAAATCTGCTTTTGATATTCCCTAATCTCCGTTTTGATGACCTTCTCTCACCTCTTTGAGTGTCTTCTCCAGGCTATGAAGTCACAAGAAGAGCATTCCAGGCTTGGGAGTGGAAGAAATGATGTTTCCCGGGTGGGCGTAGGCATGACCAATATCGAGCAATTACTAGGCTAATTTGGCTGCAAAAAAAAAGTTAGTAAAGGCAGCGAGAGATCAAGTGGGAGAGTGAGGCTGAAGTCGACTAGAGAGGTCTTGATGGTCAAGCTAAGGAATTTGAACAGAGGCAAAGGAGTGGAGGGCTCTGATCAGAGCTGGTGAATGAGAATAATGCGTGCAAAGGGTTGTTTGAGGAAGATTCAGTGTGTCCCCAGGGCCAAGGATGAACTGGCTATAACAAAGACTAGAGGCAGTAAAATCTGTTAGGAGGCTGTTGCAAGAGTCCAAGAGGGCAGAGGAAGCAGAGAGAGAGAGAGAATGGAAAAGAAAGAACGATGGGACAGGCATTCTGAAGGCAGACTGTCGGGAATCTATATAGGTATATTAAAGACAATGACCTTAGATGATATCAACAATAGATTGCAAGGGTGCTGATTAAGCAGAGGATCCTATAGCAAAGCTCCATAAAGATGAAATCTCTCAAGGGCTTTCCATGGAAGAGGCCACAGAAGTTGTTCTGCTGTGATAGAAGTCTGAGTACCCACATAGCAGCTAACCCAAAGAAAGAGTACAGGAAGCTCATGGGCACACAAGTATATTGTCAATCTCAATAAAGATTTTATTTAACAACATTGATGCTTTCTGCACGCCAGGTGCTGTTCCCTTTATGAATATCTGCTCACCGAATCACTTCCTGTCATCACAGTTCTATGAGGTTGGTGTTTTCTTTCCTTTTGGTTGCTCTGTGTGGCATATTAGTTCCATGACCAGGGACCGCACCTGCACCCCCTACATTGGAAGCGCAGAGTCTTAACCATTGGACCATGGGGGAAATCCCAAGGTTGGTGCTATCCCTATTTACAGATGATAAACTGAGGTACAAGGAGGTTAAGTAATTTCCCTGAGCTTACCCAGTAAGTGGAGGAGTCAAACCCAAACAGTGCCTCCACATCCCATCGTCTTAACCACTGCACCCTGCTCCAGGATGCTTTGTAATTAACAATGATAAAAATTAAAGTGGGGATAAAAAAGATAACCACCAACTTACTGCTATGCCCAACTGGACTTTGAAAACTCCCAAGATTTCTCATCTTTATTTTAAAACTGACTGCTTCCCCACTTTTATCCCATGACCTCATTTTACCTTCTCCCTCAGATCTTTAATTCATAAATACCTTTGGGGAAGCCACGCCCATTACTATGTCTCAGCTTAGATCATGAGTCAGAACAGCCTGAAATAACCTCATATATCGGCAATGACAGAAATGGTATAGCATCCTTAGCCTAACTGCAATAGTCATTTATTCTTTCAGTGCTTCAATCATTTCCGCAGAAAACAGCTATCCGATACTTACTCTGCAAGGCACTGGGCTGAAGGTTAGCGGCGTAAAGATGAATAAGGCTTGGCCTCCACCCTCTTCTTCTATTGCCTACCCAAGACCCTTAACTCAGAATTCTAACATCAACCAACAGTCAGGGATGCAGAAGAACATTCCATGCTTGTGCAAGTACTTAGGGGGTGAGAGTTTGCTGGATGAGTATAAGGAAACTGGAGGCTATTCTACAAGGGGAAACGACAGCCAATTCAACACCTTGTCTGTATACCCTGCTTTTCAGCTCGGTAAAATGTTTATCAGCTATTTTTTCACAGTCTTGGAAGAAAGTCAAGGGGCCCTATTTTACCGATATTTTGATATGTCAATGGCTTGCTCAGTGTGGCTAGAATTCTTTGTTCTCCAATTCCATCAACTTCATTTCCACCTTTTAAAAGATTTTAAATGTGACCCTGATGCTGGGAAAGATTGAAGATGGGAGGAGAAGGGGACAACAGAGGTTGAGACGGTTGGATGGCATCACCAACTCAATGGACATGAGTTTGAGTAAACTCCGGGAGTTGGTGATGGACAGGGAGGCCTGGCGTGCTGCAGTCCACAGGGTCGCAAAGAGTCGTACACGACTGAGTGACCAAACTGACTGACTGACTGAAATGTGATAGATAAAAGAATATGATAGATAAAAGAATATATACAATGCATATCTAAGTACAAAGTATAATAATGAACATTTGTAAACCACCCAACTGAATAACATTTCCAATTCTGTTAGCTGCCTGGGATCTCCCCAATCCCACCCTCTGCCTACTCCCCTGAGGTAACTTCTGTCCTGAATTTTGTGTTTATTGTTCTCTTGACTTTTAGGGTAGTTCTACCACATGCATGGGTCCTCAAACAATACTGTGTTTTCTTTTGTTTGCTTTTTAAAAAGTGGTT
Organism: Bos grunniens; assembly: GCF_055505025.1. Classification (NCBI taxonomy): domain Eukaryota; kingdom Metazoa; phylum Chordata; class Mammalia; order Artiodactyla; family Bovidae; genus Bos; species Bos grunniens. Next base: position 76,761,193 of record NC_141179.1, on the reverse strand, counting down.
TTGTTCAGTATAATATCAACTGTGACTTGCTTTGTCCACTGCACATTGTATTTCTAAGATTTATCCAAACTGCTCCAGGTAGTTGTACTTCATTTTCACAGCCGTTTATTAATTCATTCAATAAACATTGATTGAGCCCCAGTAATATTGTATTAGGTGAATATATCACAATTTATTCATTTAGTTTCCTATTGATGGATATTTGGGTTGGTTTTTATTTTTCTTTTATGAATAATGCTACTGGGAACATTCTGTTACATGGCTGCTGACATACATATGCAGAAATTTCTCAAGAGCACTGGCTTTCATACTGGGATTCACGATTTTTGGTGGGCTGTGAAATCAATTTAATAGATTCAGTTCAGTTCAGTTCAGTCGCTCAGTCGTGTCCAACTCTTTGTGACCCCATGAATTGCAGCACGCCAGGCCTCCCTGTCCATCACCAACTCCCGGAGTTCACTCAGACTCATGTCTATCCAGTCGGTGATGCCATCCAACCATTTCACCCTCTGTCATCCCCTTCTCCTCCTGCCCTCAATCCCTTCCAGCATCAGGGTCTTTTCAAATGAGTCAGCTCTTCACATCAGGTGGCCAAAGTACTGGAGTTTCAGCTTTAGCATCAGTCCTTCCGATGAACACCCAGGACTGATCTCCTTTAGGGTGGATTGGTTGGATCTCCTTGCAGTCCAAGGGACTCTCAAGAGTCTTCTCCAACATCACAGTTCAAAAGCATCAATTCTTCGGCGCTCAGCTTTCTTCACAGTCCAACTCTCACATCCATACATGACCACTGGAAAAACCATAGCCTTAGACTAGACGGACCTTTGTTGGCAAAGTAATGTCTCTGCTTTTCAATATGCTGTCTAGGTTGGTCATAACTTTTCTTCCAAGGAGTAAGCATCTTTTAGTTTCATGGCTGTAGTCACCATCTGCAGTGATTTTGGAGCCCAGAAAATAAAGTCAGCCACTGTTTCCCCATCTATTTCCCATGAAGTGATGGGACCAGATGCCATGATCTTCCTTTTCTGAATGTTGAGCTTTAAGCCAACTTTTTTCACTCTTCACTTTCACTTTCATCAAGAGGCTTTTTAGTTCCTCTTCATTTTCTGCCATAATTCAACGAGGATTAAAATAAAATTAAACAAAGCAGTAACTACCTTGGTGCATGTCCTGTAGAAATGATTAAGTATGGCTTTGTGAGACTTTTGTTTCGGTTGTATTCATGTGTCTTGGGTTATGATGGGAAGAGTTTTTCTTACTCTTGGATCTTATAAAAATTTGGAAGCCTCTACTTCAGGGTGGTGCTTCTTGAACTATCTGTGGGTGGATTTAGAAAATTTTTCAACTGTCACAGATGATTTTTGTAAAGTACCATAAAAATGAATTACTTGGAAAATGAGATTATTAAAAATTCAAAGACATCCTAACATAAAGCCCAATTTTAACTATTATAGTCAACAGAAAAATTATATTTTAATAAGTATAGTAGAGAGATCATTCACAATAGACAAAAGGTAGAAGCAAGCCAAGTGTCCATCACTGGATCACTGGATAAACAGAAGGGTGTAGGTTATATCCATTCAGTGGAGTATTATTCAGTCCTAAAAAGAAAAGAAATTCTGACACATGCTACAGTATGGGTGGAATTTGAGGACATTATGCTAAAGTGAAATAGGCCAGTCACAAAAGGACAAATATTCCACTCATATAAGATACTTAGTCAAATTCATAGACAGAAAAAATGGTTGCCAGGAGTAGGGATGCAGGGGGAAGAGGGAGCTATTGTTTAATGGGTATGGAATTTCATTAAAAAAATTTTTTTTTTTTATTGGGATTCTTAAGTTATGGCATTGGAGAAGGAAGTGCAACCCACTCCAGTATTCTTGCCTGGAGAATCCCATGGACGGGGAGCCTGGTGGGCTGCAGGCCATGGGGTCGCAGAGAGTCGGGCACGACTGAAAGCGACTTAGCAAGCAGGATCTTCAGTCTTCGTCGTGGCGTGAGGAACCTCTTAGTCATGGCATGCAGACTCTTAGTTGTGACATGCTGGATCTGGTTTCCTGACCAGGGGTTGAGCCTGGGTCCCCTGCATTGGGAGTGCAGAGCCTTAGCCACTGGGCCACTAGCAAAGTCCTGATATGGAATTTCAGTTTGGAAAGATGAAAAAAAAATTCTAGAGATGGATGATGGTGATGACTGAACAACAGTCTGAATGTATTTTTTAATGCCACTAAATTGTATGCTTAAAATGGTCAAATTTTAGTTATATATATTTTACCATGATAAAAAAGTCTAAAAAATTAAAAATATAGGACGGCAGTGTCAAGTTGCTATCGAGTTTTCTTAATCTTCACTGTCAATTTTTGTACTTGTCTCATGGTAACTTAGACCGTTCCTTTACAACTGACACCAGTCTGTGGACTGAATTTTCAGAAGCACTGTTTCTGGGTATAAATCTAAGAACAGACAAACTGACATACAGGCCACACACATGCGCACCTTTACAAGATAATCCCGATTTGTCTTCTAAAGAGAGAAACAATTTCCATTCCTACCAGCAGGTGTATTAAGAGTTTCCTGTGTTCCTCATTCTTGCCAAGACTTAGTATAGTCAGAATTCTTAATGTTTGCCAGTCTGTAAATATAAAACAGTATCTCATTTCAGTCTTAATTTGCACTTCCCTAATAATCAGTACATTTGAGCATCTTTTTATATGTTTATTGACAAGTTGTATTTTTCGTTTTTTTATTGAAATGCCTGTTTAAGCCTTTTGCTCATTTCTTTCTGTTGAGCTGTTGATGTTTTTATAATTGATTGGTAGGAGTTTTTAGCCAACAAATATTTATAGAGTACCTGCTGTGTGCCAGGCGCTCTTCTATACGCTGGGAATACAGAAGTGAATAAAATAGATCAAAATTCCTTACCTCATCTAGGAGTTTATAGTCTTCTGAGGAGACGGAGTGGGAGGCAATCATCATTTCCTTAACCTGCATAGTAGGTATGGTGATGATAAACGTTATGGCTAAAAGTAAGGCAGGCAAGGGCAATAGCCAGAACAGGGAGTGGTAGTGAGCTTGCAATTTTTAAAACAGTGATTAGGGAAGGTTTTCTGAAAAACATGACATGTGAGCAAGTTCTGAAGGAGACCAGGAAATGAGCATGCAGACAGATGTAGGAGAATTCTCTTATGTATTCATTTATCAGTTATATGCATTCCAGGTATCTTCTCCCACTTTGTGGCTTGCCATCTCACTTTCTTTAAGATGTAGTTTGATGAGAGACATTCTTATTTTTAATATAATCTATTAGATCAATCTTATATTTTGTGGCCAATACAATTTGTATCTTGTATAAAAAATCCTTCTCTCCTGCTGTGATAAATTCTTCTCTATTTTCTTCTAAAAATATTAGTGTTGACTTGTACATTTCGCTTTTAGTTCAAAGGATTTACTTTTGGATGAAGCATGAGATAGGGATCCGTCTTCCCCTACCCCCTGGCCCGATGTGAATAACAATTGTGTACCATTTACTGGATAATCCCTGCTTTCGCTGGTGGTTGGCCGTGCCATCTGTGTGATGTCAGGTTTCCATATACATGTAGCTCCACTTTGGGGCATTCTGTTCAGTTCCATTGGTCAATTTGTTTCTGTCCTTGTACCTGTATCACGGCTTCCCAGGCAGCACAGTGGTAAAGAGTCCACCTGCCAATGCAGGAGACACAAGAGATGCAGGTTCGATCTGTGGGTTGGAAAGATCCCCTGGCGAAGAAAATGGCAACCCACTCCAGTATTCTTGCCTGGAGAATCCCACGAACAGAGGAGCCTGGTGGGCTACAGTGCATGGGGTCACAAAGCGTCGGACACAACTGAAGTGATTTAGCACTCACATATACCTATATCACACTGTATTACTTACTGTGGCTTTGTAATATGATTTTATATATAGTAGAGAAGATCCTAACACTTTATTCTTTTTTTTAGGAATGTCTTGGCTACCCTACATTTTAGGAATGTCAGGGTAGCTATCAGCTTCCCTGATAGCTCAGTTGGTAAAGAATCCACCTGCAATTCAGGAGACCCCAGTTCAATTCCTGGGTCGGGAAGATCCCCTGGAGAAGGGATAGGCTACCCACGCCGGTATTCTTGGGCTCCCCTTGTGGCTCAGCTGGTAAAGAATCTGCCTGCAATGTGGGAGACTTGGGTTCGATCCCCGGGTCGGGAAGATCCCCTGGAGAAGGGAAAGGCTCCTCGCTCCAGTGTTCTACCCTGGAGAATCCCATGGACTGTGCAGTTTATGGGGTCCCAAAGAGCTGGGCACAGCTGAGCGCCTTCACTCACTGGCTATCCTTAGGACTCTCCTCTGCCTTGTAAATTTTGGAATTAGATAAAGATTTGAGTTGGGTCGACTCTATAGATCTATGTGAAGAGAGCCGACATTATTTTCATATTATGACTTCTTATCCACAGACCTAGTTCATCTCTCTGTCTACTTGTCTTGTGTTCAGTTCAGTTCAGTCACTCTGTTGTGTCCAACTCTTTGCGACCCCATGGACTGCAGCACGCCAGGCCTCCCTGTCCATCACCAGCTCCAGGAGTCCACCCAAACCCATGTCCATCCAGTCGGTGATGCCATCCAACCATTTCACCCTCTGTCATCCCCTTCTCCTCCTGCCCTCAATCCCTTCCAGCATCAGGGTCTTTTCAAATGAGTCAGCTCTTCACATCAGGTGGCCAAAGTATTGGAGTTTCAGCTTCAACATCAGTCCTTCCAATAAACACCCAGGACTGATCTCCTTTAGGATGGACTGGTTGGATCTCCTTGCTGTCCAAGGGACTCTCAAAGAGTCTTCTCCAACACCACAGTTCAAAAGCATCAATTCTTCGGCACTCAGCCTTCTTTATAGTCCAACTCTCATATCCATACGTGACCACTGGAAAAACCATAGCCTTGACTAGATGGACATTTGTTGGCAAAGTAATGTCTCTGCTTTTGAATATGCTATCTAGGTTGGTCACAATTTTCCTTCCAAGGAGCAAGCATCTTCTAATTTCATGGCTGCAATCACCATCTACAGTTATTTTAGAGCCCAGAAAAATAAAGTCAGCCACTGTTTCCACTGTTTCCCCATCTATTTGCCATGAAGTTACGGGACTGGATGCCATGATCTTAGTTTTCTGAATGTTGAGCTTTAAGCCAATGTTTTCACTCTCCTCTTTCACTTTTATCAAGAGGCTCTTTAGTTCTTCTTCACTTTCTGCCATAGGGTGGTGTCATCTGCATATCTGAGGTTATTGGCAGTCTTGACTCCAGCTTGTGCTTCCTCCAGCCCAGCATTTCTCATGATGTACTCTGCATAGAAGTTAAATAAGCAGGACAATATACAGCCTTAATATACTCCTTTTCCTGTTTGGAACCAGTCTGTTGTTCCATATCCAGTTCTAACTACTGCTTCCTGACCAGCATACAGGTTTCTCAAGAGGCAGGTCAGATGGTCTGGTATTCCCATCTCTTTCAGAATTTTCCAGTTTGTTTTGACTCGCACAGTTAAAGACTTTGGCATAGTCAATAAAGCAGAAATAGATGTTTTTCTGGAACTCTCTTGCTTTTTCAATGATCCAGCGGATGTTGGCAATTTGATCTCTGGTTCCTTTGCCTTTTCTAAAACCAGCTTGAACATCTGGAAGTTCACATTTCACATACTGTTGAAGCCTGGCTTGGAGAATTTTGAGCATTACTTTGCTAGCATGTGAGATGAATGCAATTGTGCGGTAGTTTGAGCATTCTTTGGCATTGCCTTTCTTTGGGATTGGAATGAAAACTGACCTTTTCCAGTCCTGTGGCCACTGCTGAGTTTTCCAAATCTGCTGGCATATTGAGTACAGCACTTTCACAGCCTCATCTTTCAGGATTTGAAATAGCTCAACTGGAATTCCATCACCTCCACTAGCTTTGTTTGTAGTCTTGTATATTGTCTTTCAATAAAGTTAATATTTTTCTTTTTAAAGGTCTGCCTTATCTTGCATCATGTTTATTCCTAAGTATCCTATTTTGGTTGCTGTAATAACTGACATCTTGTATTTTTGAATTTTGTGTGTGTATTGATTTTTTTTATTTTTTAAATTAATTTTTATTGGGGTATAGTTATTTTACAATGTTGTGCTAGTTGCTGCTGTGTAGTAATATGTATTCATACGCCCTCTCTTTTTAAGTTTCCTTCCCATTTAGGTCACCACAGAGCACTGATATACGTGCTATCCAGCAGGTTCTCATCAGTTATCTGTGTTATACACGGTGGTGTACATATGTCAATTTCAATTTTTCGGTTCACCCCACTGCCCCCTCCCCTTCCCCACTTGGTAACCATAAGTTTGTTCTCTACATCTGTAATTCTATTTCGGCTTTGCAAATAAGTTCATCTGCACCGTTTTTCTAGGTTTTCCATGTAATGATATTATACAGTATTTGTTTTTCTCTTTCTGTCTCACTTCACTCTGTATGACAATCTCTAGGTCCATCCACGTCTCTGCAAATGGTGCTGTTTTGTTCCTTTCTATGGCCGAGTAATATTCCATTGTACATATGTACCACATCTTCCTTATCCATTCCTTTGTCAATGGGCATTTAGGTTACTTCCATGCCCTGGCTATTGTAAATAGTACTGCATAACATTTAAAAAAATTATGCTGTCTAATTGTTTATTGGGAGTAGTATATAAATGCAATCAATTTATATTACCACCCACATTGTTAAAGTTTTAAAACTTAATTCCAGAAACTTATAGTCTTTTGTGTTTTCTAAATAAACAATTATATTATCTATAAAGATATTAGTCTTATTTCTTCCTTTCCAAAACTTATACATTTTTTTTTTTGCACTGAATAGGACTTCAATACAATGATGGAAAGAAGAGCTGATGTGGACATTTTTGTCTTGTTCCTGATTTTAAAAGGACCCCTCAAAACTTTCACCTTGAAGAATGGTGTTTGCTGTAATTGTTTGATAAAAAGTCTTTATTAGGTAGGAAATTTCATTTTAAATTTTAGCAAATATTTTTTTCTACACTTGTTTGGATAACTATATGATTTTTCTCCCTTATCCATTAATATGAATTATATTAATAGCTTTTCTAATGTTAAATCACTCTTGTATTCCTAGGATCAACAACCCAAACTGATCACAATACATTATCTTTTTTATACACTACTGAATTCAATTTCTTGGATTTTTGCATCTAGGTGAAGAAATGAGATTGGCCTCTAATTTTCTTGACCTGTTTAATTTCTTTACATTCCTCCAACAGTTTTGTCATTGTGGCTAAGCACAAGTCAATTAGCTCCAATTTATTAATAGAAGGCCTTTTTTTTAAACCTTTGCTGGCTACCAAATGGCCCTCCCATTCTGGTTTTCCCTCCTCACATCAATGCACTGATGCCTGGGTACTAACCACAGTAGAGGCCAAACACCTCTCTGAAGGTCAATGGCAGCCCTGAGGAAACCACACCCTTGGTTGGTTGTCAGTTCACATCCTTTTCTCTCCCCTCAAAACTCACTTTGTCTGAGAAGCTCTCTTGATTACTAGCCTGTGATCTACCTTGAGGGCAGGACCACATCTTTTTGTCTCCATAACTCCAAGATCCAGTATAACAGCTACACACTGGCGTTGCTCATAAATGTTTATGAAACCGAGTTTAGTGTGTGCATTACTCACTCAGTTGTGTCCGACTCTTTGTGACTCCATGGACTGTAGCCCACCAGGCTCCTCTGTCCATGGGCTTCTCCAGGCAAGAATACTGGAGTGGGTTGCCATTCCCTCCTCCAGGGCATCTTCCTGACCCAGGGATTGAACCTGGGTCTCCTGCATTGGGGGCAGATTTTTTACCATCTGATGCAACCTAATTCTTGGCGCTTTTAGCTTAGGTGACCCCGATTTTTAAATGCTTCTTCCAAACTGGTCTTGAGTTTTTTTGTACATGTTACAGGCATAGGCTCTGTCTCACAAGGCAAATAGCGGTTATTTAGTAGATGAGGAATTTCTTTTGACTTTCCAATTGCAGAACCTGCCTGTCACCAGCCCAGAGAGTCTTGTCTAGCTGTGTTTTCATCCACATTCTTCCTCACACGTTGGGAACTCTAGGTAGGCTTCACTCTTTAAGGTTTCCGAGTAGGCAAGTCCTCCATGCTTCATGCCACACCTTTCCCATGACCTTTTCCTAGCCTACCCTCTCTCCAAACACTTCTCCAAATGAACTCCTTCTCTATCATCTCCTTTGTACTCAAAGGTCAAATGCTGGGTGAAGCTCCTCCCTACTCACCTCCTTCCTTTCCTTCCCTGCTTGGAGTCATCCTTTCATCCTCTGCTCTTCAGATGTTGTATACATGTGCCTATTGAAAAAAGACAAACATCTTATTTAAAAACAAACAAACCAACCCTGAACTACTTCAGTGTATTGTTTCCCAAGATCAGGATATTCTCTTACAGAGCTTACAGTATAGTCATCAAAATCGGGGTATTTATCATGGATAAAAATACATTTTCTAATCCACAGTTCATTTTAAAATTTCATCCAGGGACTTCCCTGGTAGTCCAGGTGCACTCCGCACTCCAATGCAGGGGGCACAGGTTCGATCCCTGGGAACGAAGATTCCACATGTGGTGTGGGGTGACCCCCCCAAAAAGAAAAGTTCATCCATTATCCTTTTCTTTAAGGGCTTCCCAGGTGGCTCAGTGGTAAAGAACCCACCTGCCAATGCAGGAGATGCAGGTTCGTTCCCTAGGTCGGGAATAGTCCCTAGAGGAGGAAATGGCAAACCCACTCTAGTATTCTTGCCCGGAAAAATCCCATGGATCGAGGAATCTGGTAGGCTATGGTCTGTAGGGTCCAAAAGAGTGCAACATAACTGAGCACACACACACACACACACACACACACCTTTCTTTAACTTTATTGGGGTAACAGTCGTCACATTGTGTTATAGATATTTGGTCACAGTTTTCTGCCTCCTGTGTAATTGCATGCACACGATCACCCCCAAGGGTCTGAGCTTGTAACTTTATTTTTGATTCCATTAGGTGACACGTAGGGAAGTTTTGTCTTGCGTGTGTGTTTAATGAATTTGTGCAGTTACATGACTTGTCTTTGGCTCCTCTGGTCTTCCCATTCGGGCGCTCCCCTTCTCACTCTGCCTTGTGCTCCTTCATTCTATGTACCATGCCCTCTTCCTGGCTCTATCTTTCATTCTCTCTTTCTCTAAAACCCTTACACGAACCTCATTCTGAGCCTTCCTCTGTACTGAGTAGTAAATCATTCGTGGTGGCTTGCAGTGTCCTTTTTCCAGGGGTTGATACTGAGGGGAAAGGGGAAAAAGAGAACAGTCTTCCTCTCCATTCCTCAACGGCCTCCATTCCTTGTGTTCCGCGTATTTTGGTTTCTCCCCCAAAGGCCAGTACCTAGCCTTGCCCATCGTTTATACCTGCTGGCTCCGGGCTTGGTCAATGAATGTAAACATTAAAAGGGGGCCCCTGAGATGGAGAGCCAGGGGCCAGGACTCTCCAGCCATGCCACGTGGCCACATCGTCGATGGCTGGACCGGATGTTCCAAACGAGGGCTTTATATGACTTCCCTTTAGCTTATTTAAAACCAACAGGCTGTTCTGAGAAGCATGTCAGACTAAAAACTTGGACTGCTCGTTTTATGAGGGAAAAAAAAAATCTCTAAGAGACTGAGGAGAGAAATTGAAAAAGGACTGAAATTCACCTCATGGGGGTTGTCACTATTTTAAAATGCTTGACTTTGTAACTGGAGCCATTTATCCCTTCAATGCTTGGAGCTCCGTGGGGAGAAAACACTGGAGAATTTGTAGACAGAGTCCCCTGCCCTCAATAAGCTTGTAATTTATGCCACAAGCCTTACTGAGCTCCTAAGGTCATGCCATTCCTCATGCTGTTTCTGGTTTTCTTTTTCATCTTGGTTGCGGGATCCTGGTTTTCAAGGCCACAGTGGAGTTAGGAATGGCCACAGTCCACATTCTCACCTTGCTTCTTGTGTTTATTTAATTGCAGTGTCCATGATAAACCTTTGTGGAGCATCAGTAATATGCCCGACAATGTAAGACACAGGGGAATTAGGTCCCAGAGGGCTTGTAATTCAAATTCTGGATTTCTCTGTCTTTCGTTTCCCCCGTTGCTTCCGGATTTTTCCTTGGCATTCGCTGTGTTCCCAAGAAGGCGCCACCCTTCCCCTGCTCCCTCCACACCGCTAAATAGGAGCCTCTTCCCAAACCCACACTTGCCTCCCGGACCTCGCGTCCTCTAAGCTCAGGGAGGCATTTCAGGGCAAGAACCCATTCTTCACAGGTTGGGCTAAAATTGCTTTTGAGCCCGGTGGGAAGGAGACAGAATCCTTGGTCTTCCATCTTCTCCCGGGCCACAGGGACGGTCCTCAGGCCCTTGCAGGCGGAAGAAGATGATTCCCGAGGCTGAAGAGGCCCAAACCCTGCCCAAACGTCGCCTTCCTGTGCCTGCGGTGATGGGGGAACCCCTCGCGAGCCCGCGGTAAATCCCGACACAGCTGGTTCTGGATAAAGAAGCCTGGGCCCCCGAGGCCTGCAGGCTCCAGGGCAGGGGCCGCCAGCGGGGCTCTCCTGGCGCGGGATCGCCGGGCGGCGGGACCCGCTTCTTGGGGATAATTACGGCGCCCCGGCCACCGCCCTACTTCAAAAGCGGGCCGTGGTCTGATGTTATGACGCTTTGCGCTTTGCGATATTTGTTGACACCGTTTCCAGCCTCAAATTGCCATCTCGCCTTCCTGAGGTGAAGGGGGTGGGTGTGGAAGCCGTAAGAAGAAGGCCGGGCTCGGGGGAGACTCAGGTCACGTCTCTCAGCCCAGAGGGGCCCACTCGCTCCTGAGCCTTTTCTGACCCGGAGTCCAGTCTCTGGTGTCTCAACCCCCCTGGGGTTCTGGCCGCTTCCGTCCCCACCCCAGGGGTGGTGACTTTTCACAGCGAGTCCACTTGTCCCTTACTCTCAGGTTCTAGCACTCTCTTAATTCCAACCCTTGTTTCACTTTTTAATGCACCTTAAATAGCCCATCTCCCCTTGATGCTTTTCACCTTGCCAGGTGTTTGTAGATGGAATGATCGTCCTTGATTTATGAGTTAGCCGAGCTGTGCCGTAATTATTTCTTCATCTTTACTCATGGATTCTTCCATCCCTTAATCACTCTTGTTTTTCCCTAAACTGTCACTTTCTCTACATTTGTCTGGTAATGAGGCAGCGGCTGCCAGGTCCGGTTCCTGTTCTGGGGACTCAGCGGTCTGAAGAGGGCAGTTAATGTGCTCAGGACCCGCCCCTGCCCTTTCCCATTATGAATCAGCTTGTCACTGATGGATTGGTCAGCCCTTAACACTTTCATAATTCCAGCCATTGTGTTTATTGAAAGTGCATCGACCACGGGATACCATAGTTCACCCCCCACCCACCCCTCACAACAGCCCTCAGGGTTGTTCCTGATCTATGAATGTATTTGCTCACAGTGGCTTCTGAATAAGACTCTACACCTACTTCAATTTTCGATGCTGTTCTGAATCTCCTATTGCAGGTGTGCATTCTGGAATAGACTTTGTGAGGTGCAGGAGGGCACTCTGGATCTAGTTTCATGCAGCCTGGGTTCAGATCCCAGCCTCCCTGCTCCCCATTCCTACTGGAGTGACCTTCAGCGAGTCCCTTAATCTCTAGAAACCTTGCCTTCCTGATCCATCAAATGGAAATACTATCGCTCTGCAGTGTTGCTGTAAGGATGGGCTGAAATGAGTCATCTCAGCACAGCATGGAGCAGGTACTTAGTTCACATGCATTTTTTTTTTTTCTGTTTGTGCACTTGGCTCCTTCTCCAGGCGATCCCCAGACTTTGGGGGTTTGTAGGCTAGGGAAATCTCAAAATACATTGTGATGAGCATGAAGTTGGCCAACTTTTTCTTTTGCCAAGAAAGAACACTATAAAACAACACAACTAATCTCTTGTCACTAAATTTTATGGAAGAATATTTGCAAGCAAAAATAAATAAAGAGGACATAGTTTAAGAATTAAAAATACATTCGTCTTATGAAAACCTCTCTGCATTGTTCTTATTTATCTTATCTCACCAGGGATGAGTGGAAACTTGGTGCTGTGAGCTTTTGGGAGCTGTTGCCCTCAGTTGACAGCTCAGAAGGGCGTCCCAGCTGCTCCTTTCCTGCTGTGGACACCTTGCCCTGAGGTGGGGAGGGGTAGGTGGAGGGTGAGGAGCTGCGCATTTTTTCAAGAGGAGGCAGTACTGCCCTGTCTGAGTTCTAGGTAAAATAATGGCTGGATCTGCAGTTGACTTTGTTGTGTTATGTTTTAAAACACCAGCAAACATTAAAACTCATCACGTCTATACGTCTGTAGCTTAAGGGTATTTGGGCTCACCATGATTTCACTCTGACCCTGTTCCGAGCCATTTGTGGTTTCTCAGACACACACACAGACACAAGTATACTTTGGGGTTGAAGCATTCCATATCTGGTCTAAGTGCAGAGGTGAATTGTTTCTGAGAAGTTTGACCTAACTCTGCTCATCTGGTTTCGCTTAGGAGAGTGTGGAAAAATTCTTATTCTTTTCTGGGAGGAAAAAAAAAAATCACGCTATACACACACACACAAACATACATATCATCCTGGGTCTTTTAAAGTCAGGTTACGCATACCTGGGTGGGGAACTTTGTCTAGATAGGAAATCTTACAGGACAACCGTTGATTTGGTATCTGCAAGCAAGCACAGAGCAGGCCTCTGGTGTGTTGGTGTCCTGTGGGAACACTGGACCCTGGGCCAGGAGGCTCTGCTGACCTTGCAGAGAAAAGAATCATGACCACCTACTGTGTGAGGGGTACTCTGCAAAGCACCTCACTTATGTTGTCTGACACTGGCATAACCCTTAGAGCTAAGTGTTATCAGAAGGACCATTTTACAGATGAAAAAACCAACGCTTACGTAATAAGCAATATTTCAGCAATAGTTGTCCAAAGTCATACCAGAGCCGGTGAGTGCTAAAGCTGGGATACACATGCAGGTCTTTCTGACTGCGTTTCAACTACTCGTATATTTAGCTTCTAAAATCTTAGGTCCAGGTCTTCCCTGGTGGTTCTGTGGCTAAGACTGTGCACTCCCAATGCAGGGGGCTGAGGTTTGATCCCTGGTCAGAGAGCTAGATCCCACACTGCAACTAAGAGTTTGCGTGCTGCCACGAAAGATCCCGTGTGCTGCAGTCAGGACCCTGGGCAGCCAAATATATATATATATATATATATATATATATATGAAAATATATATAAAATCTTAGGTCTGACATGAGTGGGAAACAGACTTGAACTGACTTGAACCATACCTTCTGGAGTGGCATCTGGAAAAGGTGACATCGTACACACACACACACACACAAACACACACACACATTTTTAAAACTCTCTGAGCACTCTTAAAACACATAGCATTTCCCCCTCTCTTTAAAAAGACAACCCTGGAAACTTTCTGGAGAATAATTTAGCAGTACCTTTTTATCAAAAGGCGGCTTCCCAGGTTGCTCAGTGGTTAAGAATCTGCCTGCCAATGCAGGAGACGTGGGTTCCATCCCTAGGTCAGGAAGATTCCCCTGGAGAAGGAAACGGCAAGCCACTCCAGTATTCTTGCTTGGGAGTCTCACAGACAGAGGAGCCCGGCAGCGTATAGTGCCTGGGGTGGTAGAGTCAGACAGGACTTGGCGACTGCACAGCAACCGTTCGTCAAAAGCCTTAGCATGTTCATGTTCTTTGACCCAGAGATTGCGCGGTTAGGAATATATCTGATAACCAGTCTATTCCAGGATTCTCCAGCCGCTGGGTCCGTAGGGCTGTTCTCAAGTGGTTCCCCCTTCCTCTCACCCTTCCTTGTCTTCTTCAAAGCACTACCTCCAGCTGAAGTGACAGGATGGAACTGTCAGAGAAGGTGACTCCCATGATAGCAGGGATTTTTCTGATTTGCCGCCCTCCCCCACACCCCGGGACTAATCAGTATCTGACTCACTGAAGGCCCAAAACAAAGATTCGTGAGGAAATGAATGAACTTACATTACAAAAATACCTCGGATCTCAAACTCTGCTTGACTGACAGTGGGACCAATGTCTCACTCTCCCATGCAGCTGAAGTTCTCCTTGAAGTCTCCAGAAGTCCTGGTCCTCACTCACCACCCCTCTCAGTGGGTGGAGGAGGACACCCAGGCATGTCTCTTGAGACCAGAGTCCACAAACCCTGGTCTCACTGACAGCCTCCAAGGAGCTGTTCCTGCCGTGTCACCTGCACCATCTGTCCTACCTGGCCCCTAATGCTGCCTCCACTTGGGGGTATCACCCTGCTGCGGAGGTAATTTCAGGCCAGCAGCCCTCCGCCCATTTGCACAGGCAGTGAGGCACCCTGACTTTCATCTAGTTCTATCTGGGAGTGTCCTGCAGGAAAGTTGCCTGAACCTCAACGTATTCCAGCCCTTCCCCTGCACCCCAGCAAGCAGACAAGACACAAAGCACCTCCAGCCTTAGGGCTGCTGGGTACGAGGGTCCACTCTATGTCTGTGCGTTCTCTCCAAGCCCAGACTCTGCTGCCGGGCTGATTCAGGTGAGGGATCCCTGAGATATGGGAAGGGGCACATTTCAGAAGCAGAATGAGCATCTCTAGATAACGGGGCTTCCCTGGTAGCTCATCCACCTGCAATACAGGAGACCCTGGTTCAATTCCTGGGTTGGGAAGATCCCCTGGAGAAGGATTAGGCTACCCACTCCAGTATTCTTGGGCTTCCCTGGTGGCTCAGATGCTAAAGAATCCCTGGGTTGGGGAGATCCTCTAGAAGAGGGCATGGCAGCCCACTCCAGTATTCCTGCCTGGAGAATCCCCATGGACAGAGGACCCTGGTGGGTTATACAGTCCATGGGGTCACAAAGAGTCGGACACGACTGAGCGACTAGGCACAGCACAGATAATGAAGGATGGTCAGGAAAGGGCCTGTCCCCTTTCCTGAGAAGGCCTCCCTGCCTAACCTCCTCTTCTCTGGGTTCTTTTTGCAACCTGGTCAGTTTAGCTATTGTTTTCTTTTAATCAACTTTGTCACAGTATAATTTACATACCAAAAAAGTACCCGTTTTAAGTGCACTTAGCAACTGTATAAATTCATGTAACCACTACTACATACAACATTCACATCGCCCCAGAAAGTTCCCTTGAGTACTTTGCAGTCAGTCTCCCCCATCCATTCCCTACCACCCCAAGCACTGGTTTGTTTCTGAATCCTTATAGATTAGCTTCATCTGTTCCAGAATTCCCTATGGGTGGAATCATAATGAAGATCCTCTTTCGTGACTTCTTTCACTCAGTATATGTTTAAGATATTTCTGTGTTGTTACACAGAGGGGTAGTTTGTTTTCACTGCTGAGTTGTATTCCACTGTCCGGAGAAACCTCAGTTAGTTTATACAGTGACCTGTTGATGGACATTTAGACTCTCACTTTTTGGCTTTTACAAATAAAGTCGCTGTGACTGTTTAGTGCTAGTGTTTTGATGGACATGTTTTCATTTCTCTTAGGTAAATATCTAGGACTGGAATTGCCAGTGATATGGAAAGTGTATATTTGCTTTTATAGAAACTGCCAGGCTATTTTTCAAAGTGGCTGTACAGAGGACAGTTTGGTCTAAATCCTTTCACTGGTCTTGTCTAAGTTCCAACTTTTGCCCTTTTGTAACTCAAATGAAACGTCAGATAAATACACCTATTTATGGGTTCTCAAGGATATTCATTGTGTTATTGTTTAGAAATTTTAAAAAATCCTGGAAATGATCCAAGTGTCAAAAAAATAGTTGATGCTGATTCTAGAACCGAGACAAGAAAAATATGAGATAAACCTGTAGCATCATGTGCACCTGAAAGTAAGGACGTGCTCAAGAACAGGCTAAACCCACCATGATGGAAGGTCAAAGAAATGCAGGAATCACGTGAAAGAGCTCCCAGTGGCTGTAATGGAACAATTTGAGGGACAAAATAGTGTTGAATTATAACCCAAAGGATAAAATAAATACCCCTGAGTCCATACTGATATTGATAACTGAATAAATAAATAAGTGGAGGAGAAGAGACACAGCTTCCATGCGGAGGGATTACAAACAATTGATGTAGGTAGTCCATCCTCAAGGAGGGGTATTAACTTCTCACCTCAGAAGTGTGAGCTTCACATACTGACTTTCTTCCAAAAAATGCAATATGGAAAAGGAGGAAAGGGCGTAACTTTACAGTGATGAAACTTGACAAACATTGCCTAGCCAGATGATCAAGGTCAACTTTAGTGGTGAGCAGCTGTGCTGATAGTCTGTACCCTTGACATCATGATGTGCTGAAAACGGCAGTTTACTTCCGTGGCCTTCTTCCCCGACACCTTACCCCATCTAATCCTGAGAGAAACACGAGCACGGTACCCCATCTAATCGTGAGGGAAACTATCCCAAGTGAGAAGCATTCTACAAAACACCTGACTAGTTATCCTCAAGGCTGTCAAGGTCATCAAAAGCATGGGGAAATCTGAGAAACTGTCACAGTCAAGGGGAGCCTAAGTAGCCATGACAACTACATGTAACGTGGGATCCTGGAAGAGAAAAAGGACATTAGGTTACAAAAAGCAAGGCAATTTGAATAAAATATGGATTTTAGTTAATAATAATGTATCAATAAACATCACCGACTCAATGGACATCTGGGATATGGTGAAGGACCGGGGAGCCTGTCGTGCTGCAGTCCATGGGATCGCAAAGAGTTAGACACGACTGAGCTACTGAGCAACAACAAATGTATCAATGTGCATTCATTAATCTTAACAAAGGTGCCACACTAATGTAAGATGCTAATAATGAGGGAAATTATTATTTGCCTGGGTGTGAGGCTATGGGAACTGTCTGTATTAGGTTCATAATTTTTCTGTAAATCTATAACTGTTCAAATATGAAAAGTTTATTTAACCTCCCCCTCAAATTGTGGACTGCTTAAATAAATCAGAGTTGCATCGTGAAATGGAATGTACTCCATCCTTTGATGTAGATGCAATAGACATGTATGTGTGGCTATGGAAAGATAGTTTGAAGACATTGTTAGAGTGAGAAAAAGTTAGTAACAGAATGGTATGTATTCCACAAATACATATTCATGTGGAAAACGTGTCGAGGGCTAAGTCAATAAGCCAAGAGAGGTTATCTCTAGGTGGTAGAATTTCCAATTGTTTAATGTATTTTTCTTTTTGCTTACTTGTATTTTCTCATTTATCTGCGATGCCTAAGTATAAAAATATGATGTGATAGGCAGAATCCTAAAGTGATCTCCAGTGACCCTTGTATAATCCCTTTCCCTGGAGTATAGGTGGGCTGTGTGAATATGACAGCTGCCACTCCTTTAATAGGTTACACATATGGCAGAGGTGGGGGGATTTTTGCAGATGTAATTCAAGTTCCTAATCAGCCGACTCTGAGTTAATCAAAAGGGAGATGATCTTATGTGGGACTGACCTAAGCAGGTGAACCCTTTAAAAGAAGACTTAGGTTTTCCCTGACATCAGAGACTCTTGAGAGTCCCTTGGCCTGCACGGAGATCAAACCAGTCAATCCTAAAGGAAATCAGTCCTGAATATTCATTGGAACTGAATACTTAGGCCACCTGATGCGAAGAACTGACTCATTGGAAAAGACCCTGATATTGGGAAAGATTGAAAGCAGGAGGAGAAGGGGATGACAGAGGATGAGGTGGTTGGATGGGGTCACTGACTTGATGGACCTGTGTTTGAGCAAGCTTTGGGAGTTGGTGATGGACAGGGAAGCCTAGAGTGTTGTAGTCCATGGGTTCGCAAAGAGTCAGACACGACTGAGCGACTGAACTGAACTGACCGAGATCACAGAAGATCCTGCTGGTCTTCAAGAAGCAAGCTGTAAGGAAGTGAATTCTACCAACCAGCACATAAGCTTCAAAGAGGATCCTGAGCCTCAGATGAGACCCTCGCCCCGGCCACCACCTGCCCTGCAATCCAGGAGGCCCTGAGCAGATGACTCAGCTAAGCCATGCTCAGCTAGGGAGACTTCAAGATTATACATTTATGTTGTTTAAATCACTAAATTTGTGATCATTTATCATGCAGCAACTAATAGAACTAATAGAGATGGTAAAAAAAAAAAAAAACAGCAATAAACAAAGAAAAAGGCAGCTTAGAACAAACTGAATGGAATAGCTTCATTTCCAAACAAATGCAAAATGCCATTCTTATCCAGCTTTAGGGTTTCTTAACTGGGACTTTACCACTCAGTGTTCCTACCTTCTCACTCTAAAGCCTTTCAAACAATGTAAGTAAAGTTGTTTGTATGTTATGCTAATGAACTAATCATACCAAATGCTGTGGATAAGAGGACAAATATTCAAACCACATGTAGCTGTCATCCAGTAAACTCAAGTAAGTGGGAAATGACTTAGCTGTAAAGGATGAAGGCAGAGACAGCTATTAGAAAATCTGTTCCTCCTACTCCCTCTCCCCATGGAAAAAATTCTCTTTTTATTTTTTTGATTTAAGTTATTTTTTTCCTATTTTTTGGCTGCACTGTGGGGCACGTGGGATCTTAGTTTCCTGACCAGGTATCGAACTCATACTCCCTTCCTTGGAAGCTCAGAGTCTTAACCACTGGGCCACCAGGGAAGTCCTCAATAGCCTCTTTTTAAAAATAATGTATAATCATTATTTTAAAAGTCTAACACTAGAGGCAAAATGAAAGGACATCCTTCTGGGAAAGTCAGTTTTACGATTAAGAAATCTCTGAAAGGAGGGTGTGTGAGAAGGGACTGTTTCAGGTGAAAGATGGAAAGAAAAGGCTCAAGTGCTGCACAGGTGCTGTACCCTGGTCCCAGGCGGCCCCCATGAAAGCTGCCGTCACTGTCGTCATCGTTAAATACGCACACAAACCCTTTTATGGCCCATACGCTGTCTTGTTTGTTAAGAGCCTATGGGGAAGAGATGAGAGTTTGAGAGAAACGAAGTGAGAAGGCAGTGGAAGGCGAAGGCTGACATCCATGGGGCTTTTCCAGGTGGTATTCAGGTCACACTTGCCCTGGGACCCAGGCAGGCCGTGGGGCCTGACTGGGCCCGCTGGGAGGATGCCGTCATAGGAGTCATCACACTGCTCGAGTGTCCTTTTGACTTTAAAAGGAGCTGAAGAGGAGGCTTCCTTTGAGGTGTGATTTAAAAGTTCGAGATAAAACTCTGGGCTCAAAATGATTTCAATGACTACCTTTCACTGTGCTAGTAGTTCACTGTTAAAGATTCATTTTGGGAGATTTTGAAGGGTTTTTCTGTTTTCAAGAAGCCCTTCATGAACACAGATATCCCTGGGAGACAAAAGAGAGGCTAAACCTCAGAAAAGATTAGATAGAACCAGTTGATAGTAAGAGAATGGTTGAAAAGTGGAAAGAAAAAGGGGCCAAATCTCTTTCACTGCCTTGTGTAAATAGGAGGTGTGTGTGTGTCCGTCTGTTTGCCTGTCTGGGTCTGTGTGTCCACTCCTCCATCCTGCATCCACCTTGGACATTGCTGATAGACTGTGATGCACTTGCCTGCTGGCCTTGGACATCCTTCTCACAATAGCTTCCCAAGGTGCCGCTACCAGTCCGCTGGGACAGACTGGTAACGTATGGACTCGCTGACATGAAACCAGGTCCTGGGCAAACCAGTGCCTGGGAGAAGCACTTGAAGAGGTCAAGGTGCAAGACAATAAATGAGCTGTGTGGCCCCAGGGTTGGTGCAATAGTAATATAATTCACAAACACCTGAATGGTGTCTGTGATATAATATCTCGTATAATCCTCACAAAACTCAATGAATGCTCCCATTAAACAGATAAGAAAAGGTTCAGCTACCCATGGCTGATTCATGTTGATATATGGCACAAACCAACACAACCTTGTAAAGCGATTATCCTCCAATTAAAAATACATAAATTAAAAACAAACAGAAAAGAAAAGCCTCAGCTGGTACAGGTCAGGACCAGAATCTCCATCTGAATCTTCTAATGCTGAGCTCGTGTGCTTTCCACAGCCCCGCCAGAGCCTGGCTCTGCTATCACAGATCTAATGGGGGTAATAGTCGAATAAATAGCACAGAAGTAAAGAGGAAAAGCTTTCCAATATGGCATTCACGCCCATCACTTATCCCTGAGACAACCTGCCTAATTCACCACCAGTAATCTCCAGGTTCCTTCATTCCATGGGCATTAAAACACAAAAACTTAAACAATTCACCGATGCATTTTTGTTTGAAAAATGCAAACCGTTTCAAAGTATACGGAGTAAAAGTGAGTCTTCCTTTACTATATTAACTCTAAACCACTTTTTAGGTTAATCATTGTTAACAATTTGCTCAGTATACTTCCAGACATATTTCTATGCATTTATGCAATACGTGAACCGTGAACTTCCTGATGTTCAAGCTGGTTTTAGAAAAGGCAGAGGAACCAGAGATCAAATTGCCAAGATCCGCTGGATCATGGAAAAAGCAAGAGAGTTCCAGAAAAACATCTATTTCTGCTTTATTGACTATGCCAAAGCCTTTGACTGTGTGGATCACAATAAACTGTGGAAAATTCTGAAAGAGATGGGAATACCAGACCACCTGACCTGCCTCTTGAGAAATCTGTATGTAGGTCAGAAAGCAACAGTTAGAACTGGACATAGAACAACAGACTGGTTCCAAATAGGAAAAGGAGTACATCAAGGCTGTATATTGTCACCCTGCTTATTTAACTTCTATGCAGAGTACATCATGAGAAACGCTGGACTGGAAGAAACACAAGCTGGAATCAAGATTGCCAGGAGAAATATCAATAACCTCAGATATGCAGATGACACCACCCTTATGGCAGAAAGTGAAGAGGAACTAAAAAGGCTCTTGATGAAAGTGAGTGGAGAGTGAAAAAGTTGGCTTAAAGCTCAACATTCAGAAAATGAAGATCATGGCATCTGGTCCCATCACTTCATGGGAAATAGATGGGGAAACAGTGGAAACAGTGTCAGACTTTATTTTTTGGGGCTCCAAAATCACTGCAGATGGTGACTGCAGCCATGAAATTAAAAGATGCTTACTCCCTGGAAGGAAAGTTATGACCAACCTGGATAGCATATTCAAAAGCAGAGACATTACTTTGCCAACAAAGGTCCGTCTAGTCTAAGGCTATGGTTTTTCCAGTGGTCATGTATGGATGTGAGAGTTGGACTGTGAAGAAGGCTGAGCACTGAAGAACTGATGCTTTTGAACTGTGGTGTTGGAGAAGACTCTTGAGAGTCCCTTGGACTGCAAGGAGATCCAACCAGTCCATTCTGAAGGAGATCAGCCCTGGGATTTCTGGGAAGGAATGATGCTAAAGCTGAAACTCCAGTACTTTGGCCACCTCATGTGAAGAGTTGACTCATTGGAAAAGACTCTGATACTGGGAGGGATTGGGGGCAGGAGGAGAAGGGGACGACAGAGGATGAGATGACTGGATGGCATCACTGACTCCATGGACGTGAGTCTGAGTGAACTCTGGGAGTTGGTGATGGACAGGGAGGCCTGGCGTGCTACGATTCATGGGGTCGCAAGGAGTTGGACACGACTGAGTGACTGAACTGAACTGATGCTCATATAAATCTAAATATGCAAGTATACAGGTTTATAAATGTATACGAATAAGATTTTACTATATATATTCTACAACTTACTTTTGCACTTCATTCTGTCTTAGGGAGCTTTCTATTTAAGTGTCTATAAATGTACATTATTCTTTTACTCCGCTGCCCAGTATTCAATAATATGTCCCATTGTTTTCTTTCTCCCAGAAGACATTTATGTTTTCAGCAGTTTTTCAGTTTTACAAACTAGGCTGCAGTGAACAGTATTGTAATCACCACCTCTTGTATATGAGGGAGCGTTTCCTGTGTATAGATACATAGAAGAGAAATTGTCAGGTTAAATAGTGTATATAGTTTATATTTTTATAGATGCTGTCAAGACAACCCCCAAAGTTGGTACTGTGACATTTGTACCAAGAAGATGTGAGAGGAATCCTTCTCCTTACCTTTGCCCACACTGAAGATTATTAATCTTAAAAATCTGAACCATCTGGTGGTTGAACAGTGATATCTTGTTTTAATTTGTATTTTCTGATTGTTAGTGAGAGTGAGCAATAAGCACTTTAAAATCCTAACTTCACCTCCAGCAGACTTGCCTACCATGCTCCCTTTCCCTGGATTCTGTGATAGTCCACAGCTCCACACTGCCCTGGCTTTGCCTCCACACCGCTGGTCACACTCTCCCATTCTCCTTTCCCGACTTCTTCCTTCTCCACTTGGGTTTAAATACTGATGTTCCTGAGACTTCCCTGATGGCTCAGTGGTAAAGAACTTGCCCGTCAATGCAGGAGACACGAGTTTGATATCTGGTCCATGAAGATCTCACAAGCAGCTGAGCTACACAGCCCATGCGCCACAGCTGCTGAGCCTGGGAGCAGCAGCTGCTGAGCCCATGTACAGCACTGACTGAAGTCTGCACACCCCAGAGCCTGTGCTCCCCAACAAGGGAGGCCTCTGCAATGAGAGACCCTCGAACCACAGCGAGAGGGTGGCCCCCACTCACTGCAACCAGAGAAAAACCCACGTGGCAACAAAGACACAGCACAGCCAAAATTAAATAAGTTTCAAAAATAACATTTAAAACATGCTGATGTTCCTCAGGTTTTGGTCTTAGTCATTCTCACCTGCTCCCCTAAACGTGCAGATCTCTTAACCCACATTCTCTCCACAGACAATCTCGTTCAGGCCGTTGTTGCCTTCAGATTTTATCTATACGCCAATCCCCCCAAATTCTGTCTCCATCCTCTCCCCTCCTCTTGCTCTAGACCTGTTTCACATCTCCACTTGGATACCTCAAGGGCATGTTATACTCACCGTTCCTAAGCGGAACTCAAGAGCTTATTCCCCCAAACTAGTCCGTTGGGATTCCCAACTCGGTGACTATCTCACCAACTTCTAGTTGCCCAACACAAACCTGAAGGATTCATCCTTGATGCTCTCCTTGCCATGATCCCAGTATTCAATTCGTTCCAAGTCCTATAGGCTCTTTGTCCTAAATATCTCTGGAAGGTGTCCATTTCTTTCCATCTCCACGTGACCCACCCAGGACTGCACAGGGGCTTCCTAACCGGCTGGATCCACCTGGCCTTGGCCAGCCTGTTCTCAACAATATAACCAAAGTGATTCCCAAAAAGCAAACCTGATTATGTCATCCCCTACAGAAAGATCTAGTCACCAACTTGTTAAACATAATCTTTTTTTATAATTATAGAAAGAAAGAAAAAAGAAAGAGAGGAAGGAAGAAATAAATATGCAACAAGAACAGCTTGGTTAAACATTTATTTCATCCATTGGATAAGATATGTAGATATTAAAAGAAACTCTAGTCCTAGTAAATCAACTATAGTTCAATTAAATAAAAAGAAAAAAGGATAGTTCTATCAAATTAAGGATCAGATAATTGCTATTATTTAAAAATTTAGAATGGTGGTGACTGATAGAAATATAACATGAGCCTCATATATAATTAAAAACTTTCTAGTAACCACAAAAATAGTAAAACGAAACAGGTAAAATTAATATATATTTTACTTAATTCAATATATCAAACATAATTATCATTTCAACATGTAAAATTATTAACTGGACATTAAAATTTTTTTTCACACTAATTTTTTGAACTCCAGTGTGTGTTTTACGCACATCTCAATTCAGGTGCTAAATTTTCATCAGAAATATTGATCTCTAAAGATTTAGGTTTCACGAAATTTACAGTTGAAAAGTAGAGTCAAATACCCATGTCGTTCCAAACATATTTAAGCAATTTCCAGTAACTGGATTGAGGATCAGGTTTTAACTTTAAATGAACATTACTTTAAATTAGATTAGAAATTTAGGTCCTCAGTTGACGTAACCACCTTTCAAGTGCTCAGTTGCCCACAGGGTTAGTAGCTACTGTATTGAATAAAGTGGTTCTAGAAAGGACATGAGTTTGAGCCAACTCTGGGAGATGGTGAAGGACAGGGAAGCCTGGGGTGCTGCTGTCCTTGGGGTCGCAAAGAGTTGGACACGACTGAGTGACTTAACAACAGCAACAGAATAAGGTAAGGACTGCAGGTTCCCAAATTGATTATTTATTTATTTTAAAAATATTTATTATTCATTTATTTATTTGGCTGTGGCAGGTCTTAGCCGTGGCATGCAGAATCTTTAATCGCAGCATGCAAACCCTTAGTTGTGGCCTGTGGGATCTAGTTCCTTGACCAGGGATCGAATTTGGGGCCCCCTGCATTGGGATCTTGGAGTCTTAGCCATTGGACCACCACAGAATTCCCCCTAATTCATTTTTAAACCTTGTAAACTTTGTTATAAAAATCCTTCAAGGCTTTCTGAAGGAAATATTATAGCCCAGACTCTCTTGGAGTCGGACACGACTGAGAGACTGAACTGAAGTGAACTGAACTGAACTCTTGGAAGTAAATGCTAAATAAAATATTAGCAAATTTAATCAAGCAATATTTTAGAATAATCATAACTAAATAGGATTTATTTAAGGAATGCGAGAATGGTCATTATTTACTCAGCTTTCCTGTTGGCATAAAAGACCCCATTTACAATTGGTATAAAAATAAATGCAAATAAACTTAACAAAATGGATATTTATTAAAAAACTGTAAAACCTTGATAAAAGCCATGAAAGAAGCCTGGAAAAATGGAGAGGAACACTCCATGGTCCTGGAAGGAAAGACTAAATATTGGTAAAGGTGTGAAGTCTTCTAAAATTAATCTCTAATTTTCATGTAATTCCAATCAAAGTGCCAAGGGAGAACATTTGTTGGAGGGGGGAGGGGGCTAGTTAAACTAATTCTAAAGATTATTTAGAAGAATAAATGAATGGAGAATAGCCAAGAAAATAATGAAAAAGGACAATTATTCTACCTGATAGAAAAATGACCTAAAAAACTATAGTGATTAAAACTTTGTGAAGATAGGCCCATAATGTAGGGGAATTTCATATATAACAAAGATGGTATTTCAATGTGGTGCGGGAAAGTATTGATTATTTAATCAATGTTATTGGTATCACCAAAAACCTTTAGGGAAAAAATAAAGTTATGTCAAACCACACCCCAAAATAAACTCCAGATAAAGATGTGGAAATTAAGAAAATTAACCAAAAAAATCAAAAGTTCAAGAAGATAATACTGGAGCACATTTTAAAAGAATTTTGGGGGTGAGACGGGCCTTTGGTAATATGGCACTAAGCCACAAGTCATGGAGGAAATGATTGACAGCTTTGACTATTTTGGCAGACACTACTGGTTACCAATGAGATGTAAATAAAAATCTGCTGGGGACTACTGGGAAAGATTTTTCTTCCTGAGGAGATAACAGATCTGTGAGATGAAAAAAAAATCTGTCCTTATCCTCTTCCTTCCTAACTGGCACATGAGGACGTAGTGTTTGCTGGTGTAGTAGCCGTCTCATTTCACAAGGGGAGACACTGGCAACACATTGCAGATGGCAAACCTGAGACGTGTAAAGGCAGCAGTGACATCCGAGCCATCAGACCGTTCTGAGTCTACCTACCTCTAGGTTTCCAGGGAATTAAAGAGTATTTTCACTGGTTTAAACCCTGCTTACTTGACTTTCTGTTCCTTAGGACTGATACAGATATATAAAAATAAAAACATTCCATGGCATAAGACACAATGAACTAAGTGAAAAAATACAATTTCAACACTGATGTCAAGGTTGATAACCTTAATAGAGGCTATTATTTAATAATAAAAAAACCTTCTACTTACCAAAAAGAGAAAAGGAGATGCTTAAATACCATAAAATGTGCAAAAGCCGTAAGCATATAATTCATAAATTAAATTCAATTGACAAATAAAGACATGAAAATATGCTCAACCTCACCAATAATCAAAGACTTACAGACTGAAACCACAATAAAATATCATTTTTAGCCATCATACTGGCAAAGATTAAAAAGAATAATAATGGCTGATGCTGGAGATGGTGTGGAGAATAATCCTACCTCTTACGTGTAGGTGAAATGTAAATTGGTAGTTTTCTACAGAGCCATTTATTAATATGAATAAAATTTTAAAACATGTATTCTATTTTTTCCAGCAATTTTCCTTTTAGGAGTTGTCTCTAAGGGAATAATCAGACTTGTGACAAAAAGTGTATACAATGGTGTTTAGTGCAGCATTCCTTAGAATAGCAGAAAAAAAAGGGGGGGATAACTCAGATGTTTCCAACAATAACTGATGAGTTAAATAAATTACAAACATTCGTTCAATGGAATGGAATTCTATGTAGCCATTAAGAAGGATGATGCATCACTATATATATTAATATGGAAAGATATTCATGATCTAGCAATAAGTAAGAAAAAACAGGTTACAAAACACTGTTATGATCCCATTTATGTAAATGTATGTTTATATATATGTATATACATACGTACATATAAATAAAAACTTGAAGGATTTCTTTTTTAATAAGTGATCATCTTTAGGAAGCGGGATTATGAGGGAACATTTATTTTTCTGTATTGATTGAATTTTTATACATCAGAATAAGCAAAATTGATTCCAGTTTAGGAAATAAAGTGTTTCCAGAATAATATGCCATGATATGAAACGAAGCATATGATGTATTGCTAAGTTTAAAAACAGAATACAAGTGAATGTTATCATAGGGTTATTTTAAGAGTGGAGCTAATTTTATTGAAAATTACCTGGAAAGTTGTATACCAAAATGTTAACAGTAGTTATCTCTTGGGAGGGGTATGGTGGGGAGGAGGTATGATGTGAATTTGAATGATTTTTATTTTATTGGTGATACTTCCCTGTTTAAAAATATTTTTGAAATATATTTGTTAACTTTCAAAAAACAAAAAATGTTACTCTTAAAAAAACAAAAGAAAGAAAGAAGGAAGGTGGGAGGGGGAGGAGGGATGGACAAACCAAACTTAACTTGGTCCAAGCCCTCCTGGAGGACAGTTAGGATCCTGAGAAACCTACAAGATGGGCGGATTTGATGGCTTTCAATACAGCTCCTGAGATGTATTTAAATTTAGGGTTTTCTTTTTGTCTCTCAGCTGGAGACTTCCAACATCCTGGGATCTGCACAGGTGAACCCGTGAAGAGGAGAGCAGACACTGATACTCTGTGGAGTGTCTGTCCTGCCCACAAGGGCCCCCTTTCTTCTGCCTCCTTAAGGGGCGCTGGCAGTATCACAGTGCACTGTGCCAGGGTGAACCTCTGGCCCAGCTGGAGCAGAGCGGCCTCTCCTAGACCTTCAGAAAGGGCCTGAGAGCTGGCCAGGGTCCGGCCGGCCTCCTGGGGTGGCTGCACAGGGCTGAGAACACCTCTTAGGTGGGGCCTTAGAGCTCACTTCTATGTCATGAGGCTCCCGGTGCCTTAAGAAATAAAGAAATGAGGCTACAGAAATGATGGTATATTTTTAATGTTTATATTGAACAAATTAATGCTTTTAACATCAAAAATAAAAACAGAGTGCCACAAAAATGATCTGTTCACAAGATAATTACAGGATTTATTCAAAATATTAATTCATGGTGCACTACAGGCGGTGTGGTCTACAGCCAAGAGGGCTTGTGCCAACCTCCCGCTCCCCTCCCGCCACGTGCCCCCAGGCTGTGAACTCTGCGCGCAGGAGGAAACCCGAGGGCAGCTGGCAGCATGCAGACGTGGGGAGTCGCTGCACCCGCTTCTCCAGCCTTGCCAGGGCTCGAGTCCAGGTCCTTCTGAAGCCCACTGGTCGGGCCCCCTGAGACACTCATCCTTCCAACGAGGTCTCTTGTTCACTGACTCTGCCTGAAGCAGCTATCTTTCTACCACGGGCCACCAGAAGAACTTCAGGGCAACTTGCAGACAACCAGGTTCTTATTTTTCCCTTGCGATGAATCCCCCCTCCCAGGGACAAAGGGAATTTCCAGCTTTCGAGGCCCTCGTCTGCACTGAGTTCATGCATATTCTCCCAAGGTGGAGGAGGATTGTCTAAAAGATGCTGAGTGGCAGGGAGAAGAATGTCACCTCAACATCCCTCCGCCAAGCCGGGAGAGGTTTGGCTGAGTCTCAAGGACGCAGGTTCAGACAAGGGCAGGCTTGGCTGCCTCTCACTGTGAGCCGGAGTCGTGTTCCTGTGGGGAGCCTCGGGGCCCTGCTTCAACGCCTCTCGCAGAGTGGATTGGTCCTAAAACTGGTTTCTGAAGTGGGGTGAAGACGGTGAGGCAAGGTATCTGTCCTTTGAGGGGTCACCTGGCTGACTCTGCCCTGGGGAAAAATAGAACAGTAGAAGCTACTTAGCCTTAGAGATCTTGTTTCTCCGTGGTTCCCAGAGTGCCCAGCAGTGAGCCCTTAAATCAGGCAACTGTGTAGTAGCTATCTGTGGTCCCCAGTGCTGCTGGCCACACAGAGCCTTCAAACTAGGGACTTCCCTGATGGTCCGGTGGCTAAGACTCCGAGCTCCCAATGCAGGGAGCTCCCGGTTCCATCCCTGGTCAGGGAACTAGATCCCACACGCCACAACTAAAGATCCTCCGTGCAGCAACTAAGACCCAGCCCAGCCACATAAATAAATAAATAAAAATATTTTTTAAAGGGCTTTGACCTTTGTTCTTTGCTCAAGCAGCCCCTGGAGAATGTTCTAGGACTCACCTCCTCCCGTCCCACTGCAAACTGGAATGCATTCATTTAGTCCGCCCATGTTTCCTGAGCACCTGCTTTGTGCTAGGCTCTGTCTAGGGGCTGGGAATACAGGGGTGATGAACACGACAGTCGTGGCCCTCGGAACATTTTACATCTTTCCATACAACTTTTCCCCACCACCCTCCAATGTACATGAAGTGAAAACACTCACAAAAAGAATCATGTTTCATTTCTCTCGACCCACCAAATACAAAGTGTGTGTGGTGAGAGAGAGAGAGATCTTGCCAGAGAGAAAACTCTCAGTTTTGCAGTAGTCTCCCAGAACAAGGGGTCCATTTTTTGTCAGCCCCTGTTCAAAAAATCCCATGCCCCTCACCCAGTGCCCATACGTATGTTACCCTCACAGTTTGCATTCATAACGTGTTCAGCTGGAGAGCAGCAAAGTCTGCCTCCCACATTATACAGGACGGATTGGCAGCTGCGACTGAAGGCGATAGAAATAAGCTATTGATCAAGGGTTATAAAAGTACTGCCACTGGGGTCCTGTGATGCTTGCGAGCTGAGGGCAGCAGTAAAGTGCTACACAAATGCAATAACATTTATAACCCGAGGGCAAGTGCTTTTTACATGAAAATAAAAAGCTGATCCTCTGTTTAATTCTTTCCCCCTCCTTAGGCTGGGTTGGCCTTTGACAACTGCATTGACAGGTGCCTAAGCAGGGCCACTCTGGATGGGCTGGCCTTGTACTAAGTAGGTGACATGGGTTCTCCTTTGTCCCATGCCAGTGCCTTCTGCTGGTCTGTGGAGTAACCTGCACTTTGAAAGCTCCCCTGGCAGGCAGGAAGAAGCGGCCGTATCCTGCCATCCTGAGAGGCCCAGTAATGCCTTGGCCCCATGGGCCTGCCTTGGTTTGCTTTGCGGATGTCGCCTGGTCCTGTTGGGAGCTGAACTTTTCGCTTGAATGGATGCTGGAAATCACTCTTTAGAGCTTCATTCTGTGATATTTGTAAAAAAGGAAAAGTCCTATTTTAGGGAGAAATAAATGGAGAAGCATGATGGCTACAAATAGTGAAGGCATCATAAGGGCTGGACCTGAACAGCCCAGCTTTTCTTTCCAAAACTCACCAGACCAGTGTTTCCTAACATGAGTTCACAGCAACATCAGTCCTGTAAGATGCTGGATTAAAAAAATAAATAAATATAAACCTGGGCTATATAATCAAATAAATTGGGAAAATGCTTCCTCTTGGAGATTCTGATTGGGTCTTTGCAATTTAAAGTTTCTAAGAAGCCCTGCACTAAGAAAACAGGATAAATTTGCTCAACAGCATTTCCTGGGTTTACTTAACTGCCAAGCTGTCCTCTCACTTAAAATTTCTTTGGTCTTTTCCTTTTATACTACTTAATGCCTACTAACACACTTTGGGAAATGCTGCCAAGGTACGTATAATAAGATATGATAGGGAGTTGGTGATGGACGGGGAGGCCTGGCGTGCTGCAATTCATGGGGTCACAGAGAGTCAGACACGACTTAGCGACTGAACTGAACTGAACTGACATTGTATTCCTACCATGTGCAAGATACTTTACATGATTATTTCTAATCACCAAAGCAGCTCTACAAGGAGTATTATCCCTATTTCACCGATAAGAAGAGTGAGGCTAAGAATGGATAAATAACCTGCCCAAGGCCCTTCAGCTAGTAGTCACTTAACCAGGACTCTTCACCTAGGCTGTTCTGACTCCAAACTCCACATTATCTATTATACGATCTGTCTTTCTGGGATAGAGACTTCCTTCTCTTTTTGCCCAGGAGTTGGTGAGTTGCTTTTCTTCAGAGACCTTTGTCTCAGAATTAATTCATTCTTTCTAAAGCCTTGCCTGATTAATCTCTTAGCATAGCCCTACCCTGTATTTGCTTCCTCCTGGCTCACGGGAATTCCCATTAGAAAGCAGAACCTGAATGTAAGTAGCCATGGGCAGGAATCCCAGTTTTTCCATTTACTATTTATGTGACTTTAGGCAATTTACTTAACCCCTCTATACCTCAATTTTCTTACCTATAAAATTTTAAGTATGTACAAAACATCTGGCCCAGAATGCTTGGTAAATGTCAGCTGTTATTTTTCACTGTTAATGATTAACAGTAAGTTTTCATGGAGGAAAAAAAAAAACTTATCAAGAAAATTTTAGGGATCTCTGTTTTAAATCCCCCCAACTATCCTGGTATGATAAGACATGGTATTTTTGTGTTGAAGATGAAGAAATAGAAACCTGTTAAGCCAGCGGCTCTTTCAACGTGCAGCTATCAAATAGCAGAAGGACTTCGATTCTAAGTTCACAGAAAGTTAAGACACTAGGAGGTGTCCAATAGCTAAATGCACCTGAGAAGGCAGAGAAATTCAGATTTAAAATTTGGGAGCTCTTTCCCATTGAAATCCAGTCAGCAGGGATCATAAAAATTTCTCTGAAATTTAAGTTTGGTAAAATGAAAAAATGAGAAACTTTCATTTTAAAAGTTAGATCTAAAATGTGACTAGAAGCAGGGCCCACTTGTATCACCCACTACCATATTCTGTTTGCTTACTTTTTCTTTTTCACAGTTACTCAGGCCAAATCATTTTCCCTTAAAACAACATCCTTCTGGAAATCCACTTAGGTTCCCGTAACATGGAGAACATAAAATCTCCACGCTAATGTTGTCGTACCCTCAGTTGGTTTTGCTCTGTGATCTTTTTGGTTTTGCCTAGACCGCTGAGACAAGGATGCTCCAGGATGAAATGAGCTGTCTTTAGGCGCAGTTAGTCACGAAGCTTAGGTTCGAGCGTTTCACCTTTGAATGAGTCTGTTCCCATCAACCCACTGACGTTTATCATAGGAAATGTAGTCTTCACCCAGATTGGAATTTGAATGAGTTTTTCTTTTCTATTAGGTGAACATCAACAACACAGTGTACTTGGAAGAAAGAAGTTTGCGCTTATGCTAATTGAGGAAGTAATATGAAAATAAAATGTTTGTGGCTCTGAGACCCAAAATCCCTGTACCTTTGGGGAATCAAAAGTCCCCAGGTGGGTGTTGGAAAATGCTTCTTGTTTTTTAATTCTCACTCTCAATAAGTTAGGAGAACGTATTGCTGATTCTGGTCCCTACTTCTCTGTGTTATCTCCCCGTCCACCAGTGCAGTTCTCAGCCCAAAGTCCGTAACCCACTACTGCCTCTAGTTTCATTCACCCACTCAGATGCTGGGATGGTAGAAGTAGTGTTATTTTAAATTAAAATGAAAATGTAACGAATTCCTCTTTCTTTCACTTACAGCACTGCTGCTGCTAAGTCGCTTCAGTCGTGTCCGACTCTGTGCGACCCCATAGATGGCAGCCCACCAGGCTCCCCCGTCCCTGGGATCCTTCAGGCAAGAACACTGGAGTGGGTTGCCATTTCCTTCTCCAATGCATGAAAGTGAAAAGTGAAAGTGAAGTCACTCAGTCGTGTCCAACTCCTAGCGACCCCATGGACTGCAGCCTACCAGGCTCCTCTGTCCATGGGATTCGCCAGGCAAGAGTACTGGAGTGGGGTGCCATTGCCTTCTCCACTTACAGCACTAGTCTTCAGTAAACGCAGTCTTTTGCAATTTCTATCTCATCAGTTCTCTGCAGACAAAGAGAGAGACATGAACAGTATATGGCGTGTCCATTTTACAGATGGGAATAACAGTGGACTGTACATCAAAGCTGAGAACAACTTCTCTCCCATTCATCAACATTATACTGTGGAAGAGATTTGACTTATTCATGCCAATGAAGTATAAAACACAAGAGATCAACCTCTGTTTAGCCCTGGGGAAGAAGTGATACAGCTTTCATCAATAGACATCTATAGACATAATGCTTTGAGTTCAGAGAGCCTTCAAAACATTTATTATTCGAATAGTTTTCTTAGCATTACCACCTGTATGAAATACTTTTCCGTTTCAGAGATGATGCTAAAAGGAAAGTAGGCTGACTGGACTGAAAGAACAGAGTCTAGGGCTTCTGCTTCTCCACTGCCACCACACTGGGGTGTGGTTCTCTGTGTTCTAGCTTGGATGCACACAGATGATGAGTTTAACAAGAATGGGTGTCAGGTTCATCCAGAGATCATGACCTCAGGACGTAAATTATTCAGCAGCGAGGTTGATGTGACTATTTATAGGTCATAAATCAGTTATAAACTCAGAAATATGAGAACAGGTCCCTAAATAGGGAGGCAATTGTTACCTATCCAGGGTTTAATTTCAATAAGCAGGGTTGAAGCCAAGTAAATTGCGTATCTGATTCTCTCAGTGTTGGGCTTAGGGAGAAGTGGCTTAGGATAGGTGCATTGATTATAACACGGGATGGCGGGTAAGTCCGGCTGTGATGACATGGATTTCCATCTTGAGCAAGCTCCAAATATTTGGTGATGGCTGATGCTCTGAGTTGAGAAGGATTCTGAGGCCGAGTTCAGGCTCTGGAAACCCACAGGCCACAGATTTGCCATTCCTGACTTGGGTATTTCATCCTCTTTATCCATCAGTGACAGAGGTTTCCTCAAAGTGAGCCCACCAGGTCACATTTGCTCACCAAAATTGTCCTGCTGAATCCTGTACTCTGATGCATCTCCTACAACTGATCAAGGAAAAAGAAACCAAATTGCTTCCTTTCAAAGACACTTAGAGAGATGATAAGCCATTTGCAAGATAGAGATAATGAAGAAGAAATAAGGACACTCTACGGTCCAGCTGTGACAGATTGGGCTGCTGGCTGGACTGGGGGTAACTCCTTGTCCCTGTTATCCAGGAGGGCAGATTTCTGTGCCATGTCTGGGTTCTGAAACTCAGCCTGCCTCCTTTCTTTTCTCCCTTAGCAGTATATCTTTCTCTAATCAGCATCCAAGTTGATTCAAGTGCATCCCTCCATCGCATTTCAGTGTGAAGGAACGCCAGGCCTGAAGAGATACATCTGAGGTCATTCCAAGCTCTGAGTTGCTCCAGTCTCCTCGCCATGGAGAAAGCCCTCAGTGAGTCCCCTTCCTTCGGTGCCCAGGCCTTTCAAGGATCTGACCCCCGGGATTATGATTCCTGTGGCTGCTCCTTCTTCTCGTTCCTCTCTCTAGGCCCACATCAAACAAACTGTTACTGCTAGACCTTACTCCGGTTTCTGAAAAATCAGGTCATGTCCTGTTGGATGCCAGGCGTACCCCTGTGGCGCTCTGTTCAGAACGGCACTATCTTTGCAGCTCCGTGGCTCAGCACCCTGCCTGCAGCTTCCCGGTACTCTGCTCCCTCTCAGGTTTCATTCTACAGCCTTTCCCACAGGCCAGCCCTCCCTGCTGGTCCGGAGGCTCAGTGATAGCACCCCTTAGCTATTTTGATCCAACTTCTCTTCTGTGCAAAAGTTTCCTTTTTTCTAGAAGAATTATGGAGATGTCTGTAACTTCTTTCCTGTTTGTCCCATGGCATCATTCTAAATAGGCAATAATTTACATTTATTGAGAGTTTAGGTGCCAGACTCATCCAAATCTTTACAACTGCTATTCCATTTAATCCTAACAACAAATCTATCATTATCCCCATTTAACTGGTGAAAAGACTGAGGGACTAGACACTAATTGTCCAGAATCATATAGCAAGCGGTAAATGGTGACAGGACTTTTACTATCTGATTTCAATTGATCCTTTTACAAAACTGCCATGTGATCATTTAAAATCAAATTTGGACAGCAAAGGCATTACTGTGTCCTCTGGGAAATCACTACTGTTTTTTTCAAATTCATGATAACTTTTTTTTTTAATATCCTAATGATAAAACATGTTTATGACAGAATTCTCAAACCTTTAAAAACACCCAGTGATTACATAGGTGTGTTTATTTTGCGAAAACTTACTGTTGTGTACAATTTGTGATCTGTGCGCTTCTCTGTATGTTATAATTTTATTAAAGTTTATATAAAAGATGCCCTCAGACACCTCCCTGCACCCTATTAGGACTTCAGTGCAATTTGCCAATGCTATGGGGGAAGGTGAGTTTTGCAACAGCACCAAGTCGGATTTAAATACTAGACATACATCGTGCTAGCTGTGCGTACTAGGTCTGACCCTAAGTGTTTTATGTGGTACAGAGGTTGTAAAAAGCTTATTACAACATTATTTCAATAAGGGGAGGAGAACCTTGTGTTATTGCAAGAAAACTGTACCCTGATTTAACTTGAAAGATGAAAGGTTACATCCTACAGTTTGATGCTGCTTTCCTTGTTTTGGAATTTGGGATGCCATATATTTATAACTAGGTTTCACTTGTATAGATATATTAATTGGTTCTTCAGATTTGCAAGTTTCAATGTTCACAGAAAAGAAATAACAATAAAATGATATGTATTTGTGCAATGTGATGCAGTTTGCCGAAGACCAATAATATAATAATATTTATCCAGTACATATGGTGTATCTTACATCATTTAATCTCCGTTAACAACGAAGTCATGTGGTTATTTCTGTATTTTTCACACAAGGAAACTGTGACTTACGACAGTGCATCATTTACCCAAGGTCAAGCCAAGACTGTGCAATTTCAATGTTCCTAGTTCCTCAAGAACAAGCCCCGCTACTTCTCATTAACAGCCTGGACCTTCACAACAACCCAGTGGATTAAGCGTTATTTTCTCCCATTTTGGACAAGGAAATAGGCCCCAAGAGATAAAGTGATTAGCTAGACATTTGCAGAGCCCAGACCCAAGCTCAGGTGCTCACACTCTGAATCTGGGAATGCCTTCCACCAAATAACGTCCTTGCTCAAGGCCCACAACGCAATTTATTTATGTTGATAATAGATAAGCTAAAGGTGCACACAACAAGATGATAAAATTCATTCCGCATCCCCCGTCTTGGAGGATCTCCCTGTCATACTTTTAGCAGCTCAGCAGCTCTAAGGCAGACATTACAGCTCTTAATTGCAACCATTTTCGTTTTTAACCACAGATCCAGCCTAAACCCCCTGATCCACCCCCAGTTACTTTTTGGGAAAAGAATTGGGATCTGCTTCTGTGGAGGGCAGAGTCACACATATGCAAATACACACCTACATCTATCCATGGGGTTTAGTGGTTTTCAACCCCGACCACCTACAATCCCTCATCCTCTGCCTCCCCCTCCGAACCTGGTGCAATTTTACCCCTCCTTCTTCTGGCCCCATACACACGTGGGGGACTTGCGGCAATGTCTGGAGATCTTTGGTTGTAAAAACCGCGGCGGAGGTGCTACTGGTATTTAGTGGATAGAGACCGAGGACACGGCTAAATATCTGTCCCCCCTCCCACAACACAAACTTATCTGGCTCCAAATGTCAATGATGTGAGGTTGAAGAGCTCTAGTCTAGGCGATTCTACTAAACACATATACCTGAAGTTGCTTAGGATTAAACTGCTTATTTGGTGATCATGACAAGGTAGTGAAATTGAAAGTACTCTTGAGAAGGTTGACTGCTTATTCACCAATATTTATTTATATACCAGTTATATCTGACCCATTTCCAATGATAATTTCAGCTTACCATAAAAGCACACACAAGCGAGTCAAGGAGATTTTTAAAAGATCAGAAACCATTGAGACAGAGGGGAGAAAGATCATACATTCAGCTTCTGCTAGCCACTGGGGATTTTCTGTCATAATTCTTTAAAAATCACATTGATATATCTTCTCTACTTATTTAAGTATTTTGTTGGTACAAGCCAGGCTTTCACTTATTGCAGCCCAATAAAAATTAGAAAGCAATTCCAATAGTTACTTCCTTGCCTCAGTGAAGAGGTAGGACCTTCAGATTTCCAGTGTTAAAATCTTCTTTAGAGTGACCTTTTAAAAGACAATGGGGTTACTTTTCAACCTGGAGTAGAAAAAAGGACAGAGTTGGAGTGAAGGACAGGTAGGAGTTAGGGAGACTGGATGAGAAAGCTATTCAAGTAGCCCTTTGTGGGGCAGGTTCATTATGTTCTTTGAAATACTGTCAAATTCCAGAATATCAGAGACAATCATATACAGTTATAGGTACAAAAACCTTAATATCTAGGGTATGGCACGTATTATGTTACCATAAAACTGTAAAATAAGAAAATGTCAAAGACACTTCTTTATTCTTTAATATATAATGTTCCTCTATGACACCATAATATATAATGCCTCTTCATATTTTTCCTATATTTACAGTATCTCTGCATTAGATTGACCGCCTTTATAGGGAGCTAGCTGTTTTATCATTTTGAATGACATTTTACATTCTCCAAGAGAATCCCAATATTAATTAAATATTTTCTGTTCAATGAAAGTTATTTAGATTCCTACCTCCTAACTTACACATACATATATGGTAAATGTGAAAAATAAAAACCATAAAAATGCGAGAAGAAAACTGTAGGTATTTTTCTAATCATGGACTTTGAATGACCTCTTGAAGCAATGGGATGGAAGGCAGGAACACATAGGAAAACACTGACAGATTTGACTGCGTATATAAGAATTAAAGGGCTTCCCTGGTGGCTCACTGGTAAAGAACCTGCCTACCAGTGCAGGAGACATGGGTCCAGGAAGATCCCATATGCTGCAGAGCAACTAAGCCCACGTGCGGAAACTACTGAGACCGTGCCCTAGAGCCTATACTCCACAAGAGATGCCACGGCACCGCAACTACAGAGTAGCCGCCGACTCGACACAACTAGAGAAAAGCCTGTGCTGCAGCGAAGACCCAGCACAGCCAAATAAATAAATAAATATTAAAAACTATACTCCAATGTTTAATAACATCCAAAAGTTGAGCTTTACCTCTTCTCAGCAGGGTTTTGATGACTAATAAATGAGAATGGAGGCTAACTAGGTGGTAGGAGAGCAAACTCTCAGTCACTGTGCACCTGCCATTATTATTAGGTCATTCATGTCTGAACTGTTTACCGCAAAGGAACTTCTGGTGGTAAGCTTTCCATTTCCAGCTTATTTCTGGGATCTTCACTAACTTACGCTAATTCCTCTATTTTTTTCCTTTAGCACTTATGCTGGTTACCCTTTCAAAAATCCTGCAAAGTATTGTAAAATCCTGCAAAGTATTGTATTTATTTTATGTATGAGAAACACCAGGGTTCAGAAGGTCTATGTGTTTTTCTCAGGCCACATAGTTAGTGAGGGTCTACTGAGTGCCTTGTGTCAGGGACACTTAAGAGCCTGAGAAAGACGCATGGAAATACAGCACAGCCTTGAGTCACCCCAAGACTCCTGGGATGCCATATGCCACATTAGCACTGACGAGGTATTGGAACTCCACGTGTTCACCTTATCTGGTTACATTAACTCAAAACGAATCTGAAGGCACAGGAAAAGATGTCTTATGTGGCCTTGTGTGCCAGGCACTGTGCTGAGCACACTCCCTAAATTATTTCATTCAATTTTCTCGGTAGTCCTAAAAAGTAGGTATTAAGAGCTGCATTTTACAAGATAGGAAAACTAAGGCTCTGAAAGATTAAGTTATTTGCCTAAGGTGCCTTAGTTGAGAAGAAGTGATATGTCTTAAGTGTGAGAATCCAAGGCCATTGGTTCCACTCCTCTTCACCATCTTAGAGTGAGGAAGAGTATATAAATGGAAACGTGGTTGCATAATGAATCACAAGCTAAATAATTCTTTTTCATAGAGTTTGATATATAAGTTATTAGACAATTATTTAGCTAAAATATTTTAATAAAATGTAAATATCAAACATGAGTTTACATTTATTTTTTTTGGAGTTTAATTGCTTTACAATGTTGTGTCTGTTTCTGCTGTACAACAACAGCAGAAGGTGAATCAGCCATATACATACATATATTCCCTCCCTCTTGAGCCTCCCTCCCACACCCCACTTCCAGCAACCCAGCCTCTACGTTACCAGAGAGCACCAAGCTGAGCTCCCTGTGTTATACAGCAGCTATTTTATGACACTCATTTTTGATTGTTATGGATTTAGTGAGAAATATTTGGGAAGTTTCCTGGTGGCTCAGACAGTAAACAATCAGCTTGCAATGCGGGAGACCCAGGTTCAATCCCTGGGCTGGGAAGATCCCCTGGAAAAGGGAGTGGAAACCCACTCTAATATTCTTGCCTGGAGAATTCCATGGACAGCGGAGCATAGTGGACAACAGTTTGATTGCTATTCAAACATGTTAGTAACGAAGCACTTATACAAGAAGTTCAGGGGCTTTAGTCTTCAAAAATTGGGTTGATAAAGGATGGCCCATGGGCCCAATCCTGCCCACCCACTGGTTTCTTGAGGTCCATGAGCTAAGAATGTTTTAACATTTTTTTTTAAAGGGTGAAAAAAATAGGAATATTTTCTGACACATAAAAAGTACATAAAATTAAAATGTCACTGCCCATAAATAAAGGCTTTATTACAACACAGCCAGGCTCATTTGTTTACCTACTTTCTATGGCTACTCTTGTGTTACAACTGCATGGAGTTGAGAGGTTGTGACAGAGACTATGTGGCCTGCAAAGTCTAAGATAGTTCCTATCTGGGATTCTACATAAAAAAAATTTGCTGACCCCTGTTCTACAGCATTTACACATTCAGGCACAATGCGAGTTTCTCAATTTTTTCTATGAAATTCTGAAACATTCTAAACTTTTTTTTTTCTGCCAGAAAGAATGCTAAAGCAGTCTTGCTCTGAAAAAATTTTGACAGCCTGGGCTGATTTGAAATGACACCATTAGATTCTGGTCCAGTGCCTAGTGGGTTCTTCTTGAAAGACCCCTGCCTTCACTCATCTTTTAGATACATTAGAGTTATCTCTAGACAGTAAAGCTGCATCTTACTACCCAACCAGTCCTTCCTTTATTTATACTGACTGCATTATGGGTTTAGTTTCACAACATTATGAGTTTATCCAAGCTTTTTGAATCATTTATAGGGACTTTCATTTTCAATCTCAAACTCTTACACTCTGCTATGAAATTTTTTTTTTAATGTAAAGCTCAGAGCACTAAATGGGCTACACATGTAAAATAAAGCCCATAATTTTATTTATCCTTTAGCGTTAAGAAATCAGAATTTTTTAAAATTGCTTTTTCTTGAGAAATGAAACTTAATTTTGCAGAAATAAAAAAATGCTTGCATGTCCAGGGATCTCAAAGCACCTCTGGTGGAAATACAAAACAGGATAAAGAACGTCCATTTATTTTTAAATACTGTTTACTTCTTGAGGGAAGTAGTATTTAATATAAAAGATGTGACTAGTAACAAATAGAGTCCAAGACTATTTCTGGTTCTGTCAATGACTCACTTTGACTTTGAGCAAATCGTCTCAGCACTGTTGCTCTTTATCTGCAAAAACTGGACTTCATGCCTATGGGAGTTGCATGGCTAATCAATGCCTGAAAAATGCGTAGTGGCAGATGCTACAAAAGTGCTGAGCCTTAAAAACAAAACCACCCCCACCCCCCATTTGTATTCAGTTGAGGTTGGGGCTTATTGTTATTTAACATTCGAAGGCCAACACTACGTTAAGTCCAGCGTGCTGAACAGAACAGATAATAATCACCGCCCAGTAGGAATTAAAAAAAAAATCTAAGATTTTTGGACTTTTTATTTTTTCCTTTTCGTGGTTAGGTATTATTTTAGAATCTAGTAATATATCCATACAAAAACATTCAGCTCTAAGTTGAAAACTATCGATTTGAAAATCTAAATAAACCCCCTGGAAAAGAAAAAAAAAAAAAAAGCCTTCCCCCCGCCCCGCCAAGAAATCTCTCAAAACAAGAATTCTTCTGATGTTTTTTTTTTCCTCGCTGCAGTTCTCCATGTTACAGTCCTTGGAGGCAGAATAGGCATAAAATACTTTCACTAATAAAATATGACAAACCGCCGGATTATACGTGGCCGATTCCCAGTGATTGCCCTGCTACACAAAGCAGAAAAGTAAATGCCATCATCCCCCTTAGAACAAAAGAACTTAGGAATAAAAAACATGGAGGGGGGGGAGAAAGCGGCAATAAATAAAGGTGAGCGAGGACCCCGGCCCCCGCCCCTCCCCGAAGCGAGTGTGGGACGGAGTGTGGCTAATAAAGTGGTTCAAGGGTAGTTATTTGGAAAGGGGGCGGGGTGGCGAGGGGAGGGAGCGGGCGAGCGAGCGAGCGGCGGCCGGGGATTGCATGTTGCATTCGACTTGAGGTGGCATCTTTCTCCTGTTGCCTGGACCACGCTCCCCCATTGCAGTGCTTTCCCCCTCGCTTCTCTCCGTCCCTGCCCTCCACGGCTTTCTTTCCCCCCCACCCCTTTCCAAACTGCTGTTGCACTGGAGGGAGTTGGGGCCGCTCCGAAGACCCTTTTGCAGCTCCTGCCGACGGGAGGGGGGAGTTGGGTTCGGGCCGCCGAGTTGGTGGTGGTGGTGGTGCTGGGGGTTGCGGGGGGAGTGGCGGCCGCAGCAGGCTCCGGCCTCGCCTCAGCTGCAGCTCCTAAGATGCCGAGCTGCAGCGCTGCACGGGCCCATCATTGCGGCGGCCCCGGAGTTTGGCCGCTCGGTGCTCAGCCCCATCACCACCACAGCCGCCGCCGCCGCCGCCGCCGCTGCACTGGAGTTTGGCTGCCGCTGCCCTACTTCACTCTAGTTTAGTTTCACTCACTTTACATCCGGGTTTTTTCCCTAGGCAATGGGGGCCGCAGCACACCCCGTTCCTTAGGCAAAGTGAAATAAATTCGCCGCACCGACACGTCAAGTAGTCCGCCCGCCGAGCGCCGCCGCGGGCCCCCTGCCGCCCCTCCCGCCGTCCCCCCCCCACCCCCCCGGGGGAGGTGAGGGGCCCGTACTTCCCCGGGAGCCGCTGGGAGGGAGGTGCGGCGGGGGGGCGGCCCGGGCCGGCCGCCGTACAACTCCGCCCGGCGGCCCCCGCCCCCGCGCCCGTGCCCCTCTACCCCGGCGCCTCCTCTCCTTCCCCCGCCCCCCCCTCCCCCCCCACTCCGCCCTCGTCCCCGCTTTCCTCAGCCTCAGTCCCTCTCGCCCGGCTCTCGGGAGCGGCGGGGGCGCGCACGGCGGCGGCGGCGGGCCGGCGGGGCCGCGCGGCGGGCTCCCGCGCGGGCGAGAGTGTGTCTGGGCCTGGGCGGAGGGATCCCCGGGCTGAGGCGGCGGAGGTGCTGCGGCCCGGGGCCGGGTGGTGAATGGGCTGGTGGTGCTCGCCGCCGCCGCCGCCGCCGCTGCTGCTGAGGAGGAGGAGGAGGAGGATGAAGAGTTGGGCTTGTTTGTCTCCCACAGTTTCTCTCCTGCTGCTCTGATTTCTGCCCTCCCGTTCCGGCCCGGGGCCTGTGTGTGTGTGTGTGTGTGTCTCTCCTGGACGAGGAGGAGGATCCAGTTCCTCCCCCCCCACCCCCTCCTCCCCACCCCCCCTTGCCTGGGGAAGAGGAGGAAAGAAACAGCCCAGAGAGAGAGGGAGAGAGAGAGAGTGAGTGAGGGAGAGAGGGAGAGAGAGAGGAGGAGGAGGGAGAGGGGAACAACCTACCATCTTAACACACTAATATCTAAAAAGTGCGAGAGGCCCAGAGCAGCAGAGAAGCAGCAGCAGCCGCTCCAGCGCCTTCCCTCCCTCCCCATGAAGAAGAGTTCCCTCCTCCTCCTCCTCCTTGCTTCTCCTGCTCAGAGTTCCTGCCTCCAGCTGCCAGGGGGGACAGCCAGCCAGCAGCAGGAGGGTGCAGTATCCCAGCTTTTCCATTCTCTCTTCTCCTCACTCTCCTCTCCTCTCTTTTTTTTTTTTTCTGGAGTAGCTCTGTTTCCCCTCCCT
Source organism: Bos grunniens (assembly GCF_055505025.1). Classification (NCBI taxonomy): domain Eukaryota; kingdom Metazoa; phylum Chordata; class Mammalia; order Artiodactyla; family Bovidae; genus Bos; species Bos grunniens. Next base: position 76,718,554 of record NC_141179.1, on the reverse strand, counting down.
CCCCCCTTCCCCCTCTCTCTTCTCTCTTCTCTTTCTCTCTCTCTGTCTTGTCTCTGGTGTTTGTCTCTGGGAGGAACAGGGGGCTGCTTGCTTGGAGTTTGTTGTGGGGTGGGGGGAGGAGGGAGGGGGAGGGGAGGGGTGTGTGGGAGGGAGGAGGGAAACGGGGGGTGTTCGCGCCAGGACCCCTCAGTCAACTTGAGATTTGAGCAATAACTTCCCCTTCGGGGCGCCCCCCTCCCCCTGCGTGCCCTTCCTATTCCACCGCCCCCCCCAACCAAAAAAAAAAAAAAAAGACAATGGAAAAACCTGGTCTCCCCCTTCCTCCCCTCTGCCCTCCACCCCTCCCCAGGATAAATTGGAAGTAAGTTTATGAGCAGCCTCGGGAGCCTGGGCGCTGAGTGCTGGGCCGGAGCGGGTGACAGAGGCGGCGCGCCGGGGGTGGCGGGGAGGGGGGTGTCACATTGTCCCGGCGGGGGGCCGGGGAGTGGGTGGGGGGGCGGCCGGCGGGGGCGGGGGGCGCGGAGCCTCGTCCGCCCCCTTGGGCGCTCTCCCCTCGGCCCGGGGATGGTCGCCGGGGCTCTTTCACTACCCCACCCCCCACCCCCTCGGGATGCTGTCGGGGGGAAGTTTTTATTATGGTTATTTATTTAATTTTTTTTTTTGGAAAACCATCTTGTTTGATGACTGAGGGATCTGGTTTAAAAAAAAAAAAGCTGCGGCTGCTGACGCTGCCGGGCCCGTGTGTGTGTGTGTGTGTGTGTGTGTGTGTGTGTGTGTGTGTGTGTGTACGTGTGTGTGTGTGTGTGTGTGTTGGTGCATTTGTCTTGGGTGGCCGGAGCAGCGTTGGGGAAATTCCGCTTATTCTTCTTCTTCTGCAACTTGTTATTCCGGAGAGTCTGCCTGCACCCCTCACCCCGGGGCCGGCCCTCCCGCACTCGCCCCCGCCGCCCGCGGCCGCGGGGCGCCCCCGGTACCCCGAGCGGGCCGGGGCCGGCAAGAGAGGGGCCGCGGCCGCCCCTCCCCCGCCCGCGCCCCCGCCGGGGGGAGGGGCACGCGGAGTGGGACTCTTTCCGTTTGGTCCAGCCCCGTCGTGCACGCAGTTCCCAACACTTCTCGTCATCCTCTCTTTGGTCTCTTTATTCTGCTGAGCGGTGCTGCTAGGATTTCTTTCTTTTTTTTTTTTTTCTCTCCCCTGACCACGTTCGCGATGGTGGGTAGCAGCAAGGTGGTCCTGGCAGGGGAGGGGTCGATGTCGAGATTGGGCACCGGGGGGAAGAATGTCTCTTTTCAACTTTGTCTGTGGCTTGCACCCCCGGAGAAGGCCACACGCCGGTTGTGGGGTGCAGATGTGCCGAGAGTGATTTCTAAGTAGTTGAGTTGTCGAGATGAGGGCACGACTGCTAATGGTAGGCAGGTTTTGTTTTCATTGGTGAATCTGGTGTCATCATATTCCGGTCATATGTTGAAATATTCTTTGTTTAGGTCTTGAAGTAGAGGATCTTACTCCGCACGTCCACATTGTTTTGTTTTTAAATGATGTCTCTGCAAGTATGGCTTTCTAGAATTTAAAATGTGAGTTAAGGTCCGGGCGTGTGCGGGCCTCAGCACTGGCCTTGACAGTGAACTTTGTGGCTCTATTTTGGTTTTCAAAGATTTGCTCCATAGCTGGGGTGCGAGCTGAGCATTTTAGGGTCAGGAATGTAGATGCTTGAGCTGGGGACGTTGGAGAAGGAAGAACATTTATATATTAATAATTGATAGCAGAATATTAGAATCAGATTAATTGGACTGATGAAAGTTTTTTTTTTTTTTTAAAGCAGTTATGCACTCTAGGAAGGAAGCCTTTTCATAGGCACACTTTAAAGGGGTTCTTTAGGGCGCAGAGCTTGAATATCTCCTTTTAGAGAGGGTACTCACCAACATCTGTAGCTTCCTTGAGGGCCTGCTAAAGGGACTGAAACTGGGGCTAAGACATCGAAGTGTACTTTTCAACGTTTATGTTGGGTTTGTTTACATCTGATGTTCACTCACGTTTGGGCAGTAGAAATAAATAGGTCAGCTTTTCTTTTGCTTTCTGAAGACTAGCCCCCTCCCCCAGCCCCCTTTTTTTTTCTAAGTTTCACAATTTACTTGGTTTCACAGCATTGTAGGAAACTGTTACTACATTTTTATTGGAAATACTATTATTCATTTTGATTTTGGTAAGTCCTTTTCTGTTCTTTTTCTCTCTTTATATATGGAATCTACGTTGTGGGCTTAAAACTGGCTTATTAAGGTCCATTTAAAATGTTTAAGAATGCATTTTAAAATCTCAGGACACATCTTTTGATGGCAAAGAGGAAGTTTTTGTTTGCAGTTATGCTCATGTTTATGAAAAAATTCTGTACTTAAAACTTTTGTAGATACAACTATCCTTAAATGAAGAGTAGAGTAATAGTGCAGAAAATTCTTCAAGTTTCTGGCTAACACATTAAAAATATTCCAGGTGCTTTTCTTTATGTCATACTTTTGCTTTTCTTAAGGTAATAGTATTTGCAATATGACTGATGTTGCTTGGATGGTCTTAATAGTCTTTTCGCTTGAATGCCTCAGAAGATTTTTAACAGAGTTTTAAGATAATTTTGCAAGCTTTATTTAAGCTTATTGCACTTAGAACTCCCAGGTGAGTCTTTATGGAACTGGAAAAGTAAAAAGCCCCCTGCCTCTGCCAGATTTTGTTTTTAAGAGGTGTAAGTGTTGGGTGGCCCCTATTTCTTTTAGCTTTGAAGGGTCCATCCTTTTTCCCATTCAGTCATCTGGAAGAGCTGCCTCAGAAATACTCTTCTTCTGCTTACATGAAGAACTCTAAATGCTATCCAGCAGGAGGTGCTGCAGCAAGATAAAGGAAACCTCTGAATTGTAAGGGTCTTGCTACTTATTACAGCTCTACTTAGCTTCAGCTAAGCAACAGGATTAACACCTTAAAGTTCCAGAAAGATCTTGAGTAAGTCCATTGAAAAATTCCATTCGCTATTAGAAGCTGAAATTTGTGATTGCTTTTTACCTGCTTACAATATTACACAAAGTAGATTGCTTATGGTGGACAGCTTAAGGATGCTGCCCTTAGGTACAGAGTACTGTTAGAAATATTTTGCTTGGAAAATAATTAGTCTCATATTGGAGTTACTCTCATATTGGTGAGTGGAGTGTTGAACACGTTTTTAAAAATTATGTGCTGTGGATGGCTATAAACAAAAGTAGTTAATACGACTTGGGACTTTTGACTTTGAGGTCATCTTTATAATATTGAGTGAGATATAGAGTACTTGAACTATTATTGGAAAGGGAGATATTGTATGGAAAAATTCTTAGACTTTCTGTGTTTTTTTCCTTCCCATCTGTGGACAGTAATCCTAATAGATAAATTCTTAGGCCCTCAACTTTATAAATACATGCAGTTAATGTGTTTTGAGTTGGCCTCCAAAGACCGAGATTCTTGAACTAGAAGTAAAGTTCTGTCTGTGGGTATAGGTCATTGCTGATATGGCTGTTAGTAACACAACAGTAATTGCATAAAGGTGGAAGTATTTTCGTAGCATTTATAGCACATGGTCCTTTGAAACTCTTGTTAGTCTTAGGTGAATTGATTTATCACTGGAAATATTATGGTACTGTGGTGGCTTGTAAAGTTTTATATCAAAGTTTTAAAAACTTAAGAATGTGTAGCAAATTTGATGAACTTGTTTGAATTTTGTTTGTTTTTTGGAAATAATGCTGTACTTTTTTCTCAATAAGATCAAATGATATAATACATGTGAAAGTTCTTTGTAAATTGTCAGCAGCCATGCAGATGTTAAGTTGTTGAGATAGGTGGCTAATTAATACATGGGCAGAAGCTCCTGGCTTTAAAATATTAACTTTATTCATATGATTTGGGAAACGAGTGCATTAAAAGTGCACCCAGAACACTTTATGAACTTTTTTTTAATACTGCTGTGGTTACCAAAAAGCTCTTTGTTAGAATATTGAAGCTTTGTTTAAAAATGCTGTCTAGGCAGTTTCCCCTAATAAAAAAAAAATAATAAATTTTTCCTTTTGTAGACCCTGTGAAATGTGTATCTCCTGTTAAAGTTTTTCTTCATTCTCCATTGATGTGATAGTACTTGATTTTAGTGATTATTTTAAAGTTCCTGTATTTTTCTATAGACTTTTAGTAACACACAGAGTAACAGATGTCATGGTTAATATTTTGATTGTTTTGACTGATCCTGCTAACTTTCTGAAAAATTCTTGCTGACTAAACCATTCAGACTTGTTCAGAGTGAAAAAGACATGTATCTGTATGCGTTAGTATTAGGTACCTGTGTGTATCATTTTTGTTTTTCTAATTGAGAAGGATGCGTGAGGAAATGACTACTCAAATCTAGAGGAGTGCACTGAAATATTTTTGGTGTCAAAATAACTTAGGAGTTTAAAACTCAGAACTTTTGAGTTCTGGCTTTCTTACAGACTCTACTCATACATTTGGACTGAAATAAAGAAACATATAGATAATGGGGAGTTCCTATTTTGTGAACATATCAAAAGGTATAGTATCCTAAATTTTAGAATTAACTAGTCTTTATGAAATAACCGCAACTAGAAATTAAACATAGAAACTTGCTTCAGTGAAGGGTGAGAAAAACATTTAACTGTGTAGATAAAAATGAAACTTCTCAGGGTAATATAATGTTTTCATCCTAGACAGTGAACACTGAAGTTTCTTTTTTTTTTTTTTGAGGAAATACTGACATTAAGGTTTTAGTAATGTGTTTTTAAATTTTGGATCCTTAATATTTTATTGCTGAAGTCTTTTGTATTTAATTACTGTTGAAAGGGAGAAAAGGAAGGGGTTATAGTTTTAGGTCTCTAACCTTTGACAGAAGTCATTTATATCTATATTCAGAGCTGATTTCTTGAAACATGTTTGAATCTTCATATTAATTTGTGCTGGGAAATACTAATGATTTATGTTGACTTCTCAGAACTTTTGTATATGGGCTTTTTTTCGTAGGCCTTAAATATTCTTCAGGAGCATAGCAATGTATTTTGATCACTTTCTAACTTTTACCAGGTGTGTATTTTTGCTGTTTTGAGGTGTTTTTTTTTAAAGTAATATGTTAATACTGCATGAAAATTATTGTTTATTTATTTCTTCAGTAGCATATGTTTCCTTCTTTGTATCGTGTGTGTGCATGTGGCCATACTGTTTCGTGGGCTTTCATATCATCTTATTTGTGTATTGAATTTTTTGAACAGTTACCTTTGGTGAGAATGTTGAAATAGACCTTTCGTTAGGAATAACTCTTATATTGCTTGTCTATCAATTGAGTCTTAAACTGGGAAGGTGGTGAACTCTTCCCCTTAAGAGATAATCTGTGTTTCAGTCATCCTTTGAGTTTTTCTAAAGCAACTTTCTTACACTAGACACTTGTTAGGCAGTTTGAATGCCCCTCCATTTCTCTCCCTCCAACACACTGCAGACTGCACACCTCTGCCCCCTTTTTAAAGAAAAAATAGTGAGCAGGTCTCAGCTGGAGGAAACTATTCTTTCATATATTTTGGAATCATCTATGGAAATGTTTTTCTGCTTTTTAAAGTAGACAAAAAAAGTGAACCGATAATTTGGAGATAGGAAAGGGATGGGGCCTAACAGGTTGATGATCTAGGTTATATTTTGACTTTGTTTGTGGGCCTAGGGGAGAAAAATAACTTAAACACAGAAGCCAAAAAGATGGGTTTTGTTTTATTGTTTTGGCTGCATTGAGAATACAAACTGTCAGTACTTGAGGAGAAGGAGCAGCAGAGAGGAATTGATTTTTTTCTGCTGCAGATCCAAGTATTGTTAACCATGTGGATCTCTAAAGCAGCATACTTACAAATCAAACAGTAGTTGATTCTCTGACTCAATTAACAGTCAGAACCCTAGACTGTTTTTTAAAATTTTAAATAAGTACCAAAAACTTCAGAGTAATGACAATAATTTCCTGATCAAAGTGGGTGATAGTAACCATGGCAACTGCTCTCTCTGGCCTTATGGACAGTATGTTGTATTGATGAAGCTTCAGATCCTCTAGTAGCCTGTCACTTTTATGGTGAAATGTAGTAGCATGTGCTGCAGGTGATTTTTAGCTGGATTGTGTTAAATTTGTGTGCCAGCTTATCTTTCCTTGTTAGGAATTTCTTGGACTGTATTCCACAACATGTTTGTGAAGGTGCTGTTGCCTGAAAATAACCCACCACCTGTGTTAGGCCTCCTAATGCAGATTGCACTTAGTTCTTTCTTCTTTAGTCCTCCTCCTTCAGTGCTGCAGAAAATGAGAGTGTGTGTAGAAATTATATACATATATTACAGCTCAAAGTTACCCACTTGGGTTTGGACATGTCGTTGATAGCTTCTAAAAAAAAAAAACAACTTCCGTGTTTCGGGAAAAGTCAGTGGATGAGAGAAATGGATCTGTAATTGGTATTTTCCTAAGTGTTCTTTTCACAAACAGATGTGTATGTGAAATGAAGGGTGAGAAGTGGAGGGGGTAAATAGTAAGGACTCGACAAAAGAGGGACTTAAGTATTGTTGTTGTTGTGTGTGATGGTTTTATGTGTCTCCTATAAGAATGTAGTTCCCAGTGGGCCTAGTGGGCAGTATGAAAGTATGGAAAATGTTTTCTTGTGAGAATTTTCTTCAAGAAAAATTATTTATAAAATGTAGCTTGAAAGACTGTTAAGAGAAAACCTGATAAATTAAAACTTTTTTGGGGTATAGGGGATAGAAAGCTTTGAAACTGATAAAATTTAAGCAATTGTTTTGAAAGTTGTATCTTTAAATATCATTTTAAATTTGTGTCGCATCTTTTTGCTTTTTACGGATTTCTTTTATACAGTTATTCTGTTTTTCTAACGTGAAAATGTTCATCTAAATGTTAATTGATACTTTTTTTCTGATATAGTAAAGAATCTGTGCTAGGGCAGAGAACAGACAAATTATATGTAGATTTGACTAGGCCCTGGTAATAAGATCTAGTCAGATTGTGCTAGATAGTTCAGAGTTTCTTAAAACTTACTGTGATAGGGTGAAATGGTTTACTTACTACAAATCCCAAGATGCAGTGCAGTTTTTTGCCTAGCTCCAGAATAGAGCATTGCATGCTGGGACCTGTAGTTGATTTTAACAGCACAGGGAACCCTTCCCTCCTGTCTACTCCATTTTATACACAGCTTCCCAAAGCCTCTAAGAACTTTCTGCTAAGTAAAGTTTGATTGCTAATGTCATGATTATTATGCTGCTAGTATTCTAAAGTGAGTCTTCAGAAACACCCTAATGTGATTTTACCTTAGATGCATTAGCTGTTTTTTAAAATCAGTTGCTAAAAGATTTACATGTAGAATAGCGTACATATGTATATATACTCAAAACTTGACTTAGCAGTTGTAACTTTTTTTGTTGTTGGTGATGATACAGATTTCTTTATAATTACAGCATCAATTGATTGCTAGTGTGGGCATTAGAAGACTGTTATTGTAGGGCCTGATATATATGCAGTTCTTTCTTTGAATGGGGACAGCTAAGTTGGATGGAAGGGTTATTTTTGTGCCAGAATTTAAGTAGAATTTTTTACTCTTCTGTAATGATTGTCAACATCTTGAGTCTCAGTATTCTTTAAATGGAAGACAAAGACCTGAAAATAATTGTTATTTTAGTGTAAGTTTAATACTCAAAGCTAAACCTGAAAGGTAGAGAAAAACATAAAGTTATAAAAACAAAGTGTAATTTGTTTATATTTTCATTTGTAAATTTAAAAATTCTGTCCTTTTGAGGGTTCTAATACTTTCTACTTTCTTATCTAGTGTCAGTGTTGTAGGGATTAAATGTTAAAATCTGTGAAAGTGCTTAGCACAGTGCCTGGCACATAATAAAGTCTCAATAAATGTATATGGTTAGTAATAGGTTTAGTAGTAGTGTTTATTGTTATTTTTTAAAATATCATGATTTACATTTTTTCCTCTTTTTACATTATTATGTATTTGATCAGAAACTCAGGATGTTCTAAACAGACCTTGAGATTTTTGGTCTATAGTAATGATGTGGCAGTTCCTTAGAATTTTTTGCCATACATAAAATGTCTTCACACCTCAGTTTCTCCCTAAGTGATATATGCCCCAAATCAGACAACCAGCTGGTAGCAGAGTTTTCACCGGGATTCAGCTTTGCCTATTCAGAACTCTTTGCCACTGTGCCATGGCCTTTGGTTGATTTTAGAAAGTTCAAAAGATAATGAAAATTTCTTTGTTAATGTTTGCACTGTTAGAACATCCAAACTAGTTGATAAATGAAAATAAGGTGCTGTCAAAATTTCCTCGTGTCACAGTGTATGTAACCTTGGAAAAATTCTGTCGTGTTTAGAAGCATGAAACAGTCTGTCACCACAGTTCACAGTGTTACAGGATTGATGTATTGGAGGCCAGTGAGCAGCCCCAAAAAGAAAATGTAGTTTCAGGTCTGTGGGATGGACTTAAAATGTTAGGTTCAAAGAAGTCATAAGTCTTTACGTTATTTTTCTCTTTTAGGACATGAAGTTCTTTTCAGCTCTTGAAATTGTTTGAGGATAATTTTTTATCTACATGGCTTTTAGCTTTTTGAAAAGGAAAAGGAACACCTGGGAATATTGGAAAATGTAGGCATAAGGTGTGGTGTATGTGCCTTAGTCTGAGTGTATGTAGAATCAGGGAAGTGTCTTTACTACCTCCTTGACCACTGTCTATTAGAGTTCATCGAATGCTATTGCTGAGGGCTGCTGTGTTTATTTAAGAAAGCTCTGCCTTTAGTAGTAATTATTCGAGTACTTATTTATACAACAACCCATTCCACTGTAATAATACTAATCTTTTTTTTTCCTCATAAAGGTGTACTGAAACTGGTTAATATTTGTAGTTTAGACATTAGATAGATTTTTTAGATATGTCATAAATTTATGGAATCTGGTCTGATATGCTTCTACATTATTAATGGTTTTATTCTATATTAACTCATCTTTTTAAGACCTAATATTAAAATGAAATTAATTCAGTGGTTACAAAGATGTTAAATTCTAAGGGCTAAGTGTAAGGGAGAAATTGTCTCTGGTGTTACTTGGCCAGTGCAGGAAGTTTGGATGAATTCTTATCTACATTTTATAGTTACACACTAAAGTTGGAAATAAGGAGAGGATGTAAGAGGAGTGAAACTGGGCAGCCATGTGTAATTATCTATAGAGTCCTCTGACACACCTGAATTATTGAGCACAATTTTCTATCTTTTTTTAAATTAAGTGTCCCAGACCACTTGTAAATGAAACAGTTGTGATAGTGTCAGAAGACCTGGGTTTAAGACCAGTCCTGTCACTGGCTGTACACTCTTGGGAAATTCATCCTAGCTGAGCTTTAATTTTCCCAGTACTGTAGTAAAATCGGGATAATGGTGAAAGCCTGCTTCACTGTATTCCTAAAAGGATGAAATAATACTCATGAATGTACTTTATAGACTAAAGAAGTACATAAAAATTAGAGTTTTTAATCACTAATAGATGGCTGGATTTTAAGATATTTGTCTGTATTATGTTAACAGTGTTAATATTTATAGAATCTAAATATATGAGCTAGAATTGTAATTGGTGGTATGGATCACCCTCCCCGGCCCCGTGGCCAACAGACAAGTCTTAGCGTGTTTGCAGTGTAGTTCTTGACAGTATGCACCGCTGTGTTTGTGTGTATATATATATAAGATATTGTAAGTATACTGTGTTACGTTATTGAAAAGTTTCAATTATGGCCTTTTATGTTGAAAAATGTTGTGTTAATATTCAAACTTAAACAAATACATATATTTGTTCTTGGAGAAAGGGCATATATATAAGACTTTAAATATTTGGCAAGTGGTGAACAGTTTTTGTATTTTAGGGTTATCTGTTATTATATGTTTAGTGTGTTTATTAGTATGTTTAGTACTAGTCTTTTTACATACAGTATCTCAGTTAATTTTAGTCTTCACAGCAATGTTCTGAGGATTTACTGTTGTTAACCTACCCCCATTTTACAGATGAGGAAATGAAGGCTTCCCTGGGATCACATACATAGCCATGATACAATATTAATTCAAGCCCAAGTTTGATTCCAGAGCCCCTCCTTTTAAGTGTCTGTAATGCTGTACTAAGCTCTGTAATTCCTGTAGAAGCTTAGCAAGTGCATTACTAAAGGAGTTTTCAATCTACCAAAATGGCCACAGCTTTGACATATCCTTTTAAGAATGTTTCATCTGATTTTGTTGGGTTAGGTTGAATAGTAAGCAGTGGAATGGAATGGAAATGAAGGCATTTGGGATAGTGTATTTCCTGTCCTAGGTGGCGCAGTGGTAAAGAATCCACCTGCCAATGCAGGAGACATAAAAGATGTGGGTTCGATCCCTGGATCAGGAATATCCCCTGAAATAGGAAATGGCAACACACTCCCATATTCTTGCCTAGAAAATTCTGTGGACAGAAGAGGCTGGTGAGTTACAGTCCATGGTGTTGCAAAGAATCAGACACGACTGAGCACACACTACCCATGTCCTGTCCATCACTGTGTGCCCTTTGCAAAGCACAGTGCTTGCTGTGGAGTAGGCTCTAGTACCTGTTTCTTAAAGTTTGCAATTTGGGCACTGTAGCAGGGTAGGTTATCCATTTTCTTAGTGGGTGCAGATGGTTTACATTAGCTATTTCAATCAGTCCTTAGGTAACTGTCAGTATTTTAGAGGGTAGGATGGTAAGTGTCCTTTCTTTTAATAGTTTGTTTTAATATTTTAAAAACATCAAAAGGCAGAGAATTGGAGTTATAAAAGTAATACTTGCAATACAGATATGTGTAAAGTAGAAAACCAAAGTTAGCCCATTCTCATCTACTTTAAAATTTTCCTGTGTATTTAACTATGTATAATGTTGTTGTTTAGTTGCTAAGTTGTGTCTTACTTTTTTACAACCCCATTGTGGACTGTAGCCTGCCGGGCTCCTCTGTCCATGGGATTTCCCAGGCAAGAATACTGGAGCAGGTTGCCATTTCCTTCTTCAGGGAATCTTCCTGACTCAGGCGGATTCTTTACCACTGAGCCACCAAAGAAGCCCCATGTGTAATGTATATACATTTTAAAAATAAGTAAAATTATACCATCATACTTAAAGTTTATTTTTTTCGGGTGGCTATTTTAAAAAATTTGGCTTGTTTTTGGAAAATAAGGCTCAGGTGGGAAATGGTAGTGAGGTTGGAAGGAGAGAGGTAGGTAAGATTTGTATATTAAGACTGTAAACCTCTAATGCCCTAGACTGAGTATTACCTGTGGGACAGAAAGCATTTAAGTTCTTTTTGTTTGAGTTGAGTTGCATGCGTGCTCAGTTGTGTCCGACTCTTTTCGAACCCAAGAACTGGAGCCCGCCAGGCTCCTCTGTCCATGGGATTTCCCAGGCAAGAATATTGGAGTGGGTTTGCATTTCCTACTCCAGGGGATTTTCCTGAACAGAGGGATTGAACCCTTGTCTCTTTGCATCTCCTGCGTTGCCAGGCTGATTCTTGACCACTGTGCCACCATTAGAAATGGTTGTAATTATTTTTTAAAAATTTAAAATGTCATCTTAAGTAAAATGAAAACATTGTTTTCTGTCCTGCACAAGTAAATTAGGAAATATCACTTCAGAATTAAATTCTGTTAGTTTATTCTGGTAGTTATTTATAAGGAGATCAGTTGTGGTTTCAGATAACTTTTTAAAAAAAATTGTAGTCTCTCTTTCTGATTGTTAGGAGGGGTTCATTCAACATTTATACAGTAGAGTTTTAAAACCAAGAAAATACTTGTGCTGTTTTAATAAATAGAAACGCAAACCAGTACAGATTAATGGGCGTACAGATATCCTGCCTAGGAATTAGTGTTGGTTGACCTCACCTTCATCCCTAACCCTACTTACTCAATCACCTTTGAATGCTATACTGGTAACCCAGCATTTTTTAAAGCAGTAAAAAAAAAAAAGAAGGTAAATAATTGGAAGTGCCAATAATTTAATGAGTACCAATAATTCATTTTTTCTGGTGTTATTTATATTTTAAAAAGCATTCTAAAGACCTTATAATCTGCAGTAAATATCTTTTGATTCTAGCTTTGAGAGTTTTGACTTGTTGATAAGGTTATATTAATAATTCACCTTTGTAATTTTTAAGTTGAAAATTTTTATGGATAATAAGTTTTTCATTATAAAAGTTTAAAACGTGTCTTTCTAATTCTAGAATGTGCTCTTTTCTAAAGTGCTTTGTAGGTCTTTAGATCCCTATTTAGTGAAGTGCTAGAGCATGGCCTTAAAATTCTAAGAATTGGGTCTGATAGGGTGTAGCAGTTAACTAGTTTTAACAAGCCAAGTTAAGGTTATCTCTCATTGGTAGCTTCTTAGGTGCTTTTCATTTTGTGTGGCTTAGACTATGCTCTGGAGAGTATTTTATTATTTCTCATAATAATTTGATAAATGCACAAAGGACTCAGTATATGCCATGGATGGTAAAACTGAGGCAGAGACAAGAATTTGAGTAAGTTGATATTAATAGCAGAGCCTAATTTTCCTGCCTTTCTTATTCTAGTTTTGGTCTTCTTAACCTGTATACCCAAACTTAAATATTATGGCCCCCATAAATGTGTATTTATATATAATTTCATGAACCTAGTATTTTATGCATGTTATAAAACATACAGGAAATTAGAAATTTTAAAAAGGATGAGATTTAAAAACATAAGTTGTAATTTCTTCCCATGGCCCTCTTCTTTCCCCAGGGTGGGTGCACCCACTTGGAGACTAGCGGCCTAGATAGGCCATTCTTCTGCAGAAGAGGTAGCCATGGGGACACCTGGAGGACCATTGGTACAAAGTGTGGGGCTCTTAAGTTGGAGTGATCTTTTACAGCTTTTTAATTTTAAAGCAACAGCCTTTCTTTCTGTGAAGGCTGAATGATCGAGAGTAAAGGCCTTGAGAGAGGTTAGCTTAAAAGACAGAAATATAGGCCTTATTTGTTTTCTTCAGAGTTGACCAAAGGGAGAAGGCTGGCCTACCCTGACAGCTCCTACTCCCACCATGGAGATGGCAGTGCCTTTTCCTGTTGTTGTTAGGCAGTTTATAGAACGCAGGATAGCTTGGTAAGCGTCTTCTCTGTGCCTGATATGACGTAACATTGTGGAGTATGCAGCATGCATGTTAAGTACAAGTGGTTGTATTTGGCTTGTTGCTGCAGCAGTTTTGAGGCTGTCTTAAAAAGCAATTATCACTCGATAGGGTTGGATATGTGCAAATTATTGAAATCATCATTTCACGAAGACCAAACTTTGTAACTTGAATTATTCTATTTAGTATTTGTTTTCTACTCCCCCCTCCTCCCCCCACATAACTCAGAGCAGAATTCTTTTTCTGAAAGGAACAGATGCCTTTAGCTTATCAGGACCTGATACCAAAAAGCCCACAAAAATCTTTCTGCTGCTTATTCTCTTTATTTAATGTATATGCAAAGCATATTGTAATTATTGCTGTTAGAGGGTTTTAAGCTGATGGTTCCTCCCCACCCTTTTTGTCCTCAAGGGAGATAGATCAGGAATGCCAAATTGACAACTTGGTATAAGGAAATAATGACCACTGAAATAAAACAGGAGTTCAAATAAAAGCAAACCAGATACAAATGTAGAATGAAAATATCTTTTAGTAAAATGTTAGCATGCTGTACTTGGAACAGATGCCACATTAATTCAAAAGAGAGCCCAGAAAATGTGGCAACTTTACGATGTCAATGGAGGGAGCTGCAATAGTTCCTGTTCTTATTGTGTCAAGTTCTCAGTACCTCCAGGTCCAGTCCTGTTTTTCTATTTATTTTCTGTGTATATTCCATGTTAATATTGCAAATATTAAATCCATGCTTAATATTTTTGTTTATATTGTTAACTACATTGTCATATTAATAGATATTAGGGTAAAAGCCCAGTAACTTGTAATCCAACAGTAATGATCTTGTTTTAAATATGCATATCAAGATTTGTAGAATCTGAGGCAGAAATGGACTTTTCTAGACACCCTTCAGGGCACGTGTATGCTAACAACGTAGTCTAAGAATTGAGGCTTTCAAAGAGGCCTTCTGCCTTTTGAATGTAGAATTTGGACAAGTTACAAAACTGAGAATTTTGCATTTTTTTCTCATTTAAATCTGTAGTTATCATTGGACATTTGCTATGATTTTTAAGTAGCTTAGATTCATTCATTCCTTTTGCTGTGTTTTTTATGGTGTTTGGAAAGAAGAAGATGGGGTGATGGAAGGGTACTGTGTGCACTTGGGTACTTGCAGAGTGACATTCATTTTATAGAAGATCTCACTGGGACGTCTCTGAATTGCCTGTATCTTGCAGTGCGTGGTTAGCGTGGGTCTGAGTGTGCAGGGAGATGGGCTGGGGGCTTTTAACCTGATTTACAGTGTGCTACTTCCTGAGCACTGCAGTGATCTAGTCACCAGGGGCATATCTCCTGTGCCTGTCAAGTCTGGTGAGCATGCTTAGAAAAGCACTACTAGTTTTCTCTGATTAGTTGAAGCATGAAGCCTTACAATTTACTAATTTTGTGAAAAGGTTAAAAGTTTTGTTTTCGGGCAGTTCAAATGAAGGGAGGTTTTTAGCATGGCAGTAGAGCACAGTGGTTAAGAGTATGGGCGCTGGAGCCAGTCTGCATAGGCTCAAATCCTGGCTGTGCTCTGCGCAGTCTGGATTTGTATTAGCTCTGTGACAGATCACTTCATCTGCTGTGCCCCTGCCTCAGTTTCTTCATCTGTAAAGTTTGAATAAATAAGAGTACTCTTTTTCTGAGGTTGTTAGAAGGAATAAATAAGTGCCTGACATGTAGTAAGCACTAAATAAATGGTAGCTGTTTTCAGCTATTATTAACCTTAATTCTAGACTTATTCTCTTCTCAGGGTTTGAGACAAATGTTGCATAATTGGCGAAGAGCCTAAGCTTGCAAGTCTGACCTGTGGGTTGGAATCTCAGTGTGTGTGTGTTAGTTGCTCAGTTATAGCTGACTCTGTGTGACCCCATGGACTTGTAGCCCACCAGGCTCCTCTCCCACCAGGAATTCCTGTCCATGGAATTCTGCAGGCAAGAATACTGGAGTGGGTAGCCGCCATTCCCTCAGGGGATCTTCCCAACCTAGGATCAAACCCAGGTTTCCTGTATTGTAGGTGGATTCTTACCATCTGAACCACCAGAGAAGCCCCTGGACTCTCAGTACAACCACTTCATGTTGAGTGTGTGACCTTGGATTGATTATTTAAGCTCTTTTTAACAAATATGTCTCCTGTACATTCATTCATTCCTTTTGCTGTGTTTTTTATGGTGTTTAGGAAGAAGAAGAAAGGGTGATGGAAGGGTACTATACACACTTGGGTACCAGTGCTGTATACCAAGCATTCTGGTGTTCACTTGGACTTTTCACTTTCTTTACTGATGACATAGGGACAATAATATTGACCTCTTTGGATTGACATGAAGATAACATGGGGATGTCTTAAGATACTTTATAAGCTTGATTATCGTTGTTACAGTTATTGTTGTTTAGTTGCTAAGTCATGTCCAACTCTTTGTGACCCAGTGGATTCTATAGCCTGCCAGCTCCTCTGTCCGTGGGATTCTCCAGGCAAGAATACTGGAGTGGATTGCCATTTCCTTCTCTAGGGGATCTTCCCAACCTAGGGATTGAATCCAGGTCTCCTATATTGGCAGACGGATTCTTTACCACTGAGCCACCAGAGAAGCCTGCTGTTGTTGTCACAGTCCCACTAAAAGTTTATGGGAAAAGGGTAAATATGGAACAACTTAGAAAAGAGAGTTTTTTCCTGAAATGTCATGAGAAAAGATATGGATGGGAAAAGTGACCTAATGAATTCTTGTTTGTGGAAACTGCTAAGAGAAGTATAAAATAGATGGGAGTATGTCAGTTATTACAGAGACTTTGAAAAGTATTTCAGGGCACTTTATATTTTTTAAAACTCTAGTGATAAAAGAATTTTTTTGCACCAAGATACTGATATTTACAGTAGGTCACTTAGCATCAAGGCAGTAGCAGATTAGGCATTGTATTACAACACAGGTTCAGAATTCTAATCAGCTGGTCAGTCCATTGGATCTACAGCCCAGGACAACTTGAGAACACATGCTTGGTATCATAACTCATGGAAACAAATGTAGAACCTCAAAGATATAAAAGTGGCATAGGAATGCTTTCTAGTAATGATGGACACAGTTTATTTCCCTTTTTATTTTGAGCATTTTTCCTTTGTGAAATTTCCTCTCATTTGGTGCCTGATTTTTTCTTTCAGTAATTGTTATTTTCTTTCTATATTTAATCATCATATGTTACCTATATTGAGCCTAGAAACTGGGCCTGAGAACAAGTTGATTGTGAGAAAAGCCATACTTTGTCTCTGCCTTACAGTGATCTCAGAATTAAGTTTTTGGAAAAGAATTTGAGTTTTAAATGCTTTTTGAGTTTTTAAGTGTACTTTTGAGTTTTAAATATATTCATTAGTATGTTGGTACATATATCTATAGGTATGTATGTATCTAGTAAGTGAAACCAGTCATTGAGGGGAATGATCATTAAGTATGAAGTAGGATTAATTTTATTCATTTACTGCCAGTTTAGATCTGAAACCTTTTTCGTCTTTGGTCTGTGTAGTTTTTTTCCCCTGGGATCAACAAGTGTGTTTGTGATAGCTTACCAAACATCCTGAATACAGTATATGTTGCCAGTAGTGAGCATTTGAGTTAAAAAATAGAATAATAGCTTCCATTAACTTTTTTTCTCATTTACCCAACTGCACCACTGATAAAGGCCTAGTAGGTGGATAGAAGTCTTTATTCAATTTTATTTTGTCTGTGTTCCTAAAACATTGTTTCTGCTTTCTGAGCAGAAACTCCAACAAGGTTGTTTTGATAAAATGTACTTTAGCTCGACAAATATTTTTTAAAATTAAGCAATTTTATAGCAGGTTGTGTAGTTTTTTTTTTTTTTTTCAATTAAAAAATTATCTTACTTTACAATAGCCAGAGTGGTCAGGAAGTCAAGTTTGCACTTTTAGAATTAGCATAGCAGGCGTATAGTGTGTGTCCTGTGTTCTCTTCATTTCAGTCTGTGTTCAGGATCTATAAAACTTGCTTCTCTTGGGTGAATGGAATTGTAAAAAGTTTAGAAGTGTATTTTATTTTAACAAACAGGGGAGTTAGAAGTGGATGCTAAATGGCCTCTTTGGGGTTGATTTAAAGAATTACACAATTTTGAAAATCATGTCCCTGCCTCATTTGTAAAAGGTGGGCTACTTTTGACTGCTGTCACACTTGTGCAGGAGCCTGTCTGGTTCGTGGTAAGTCAGCTACTTTGCAGAGAGATGCTGCCATCAACCCCTCCATTTCTTTTGCTCTCCCCTCTTCTTTATTATCTTTGAACTTTCATCTGTGCTTATGCCATTCCCTGTCTGCTGTTCATCACTCCTTCCAAAGCAACCACCATCTTATTCTGTTTCTCTTAAAAACAGAACATTATTTCAATGATTACTTTTTAAACAGAGAGACTTGTTATTATAGACCTCAAAGCTTGACAGTTTGTGAACCTCTGCATTTTGGCCCCTCAGCCAGGAGTTGGATAATAGCTTAAAATCACTTCCAAAGTAACCGAAGATTTGTGAAACATTTCATATCTGAACAAGGGAGAGAATAGAAAAAGACCTTTTTACCTCAAAAGTTGCTTTATTTTCTGATAGGAGGGGAACTGGGATCGTAGAGGGGAGGGGGGTAGCCTTGTTACTTAACCAAGATAAAAGAAATAGGAAGCATTAATTTGTTAGATTGCCCTCTGTAGTCCTGTGGACCTAATTGGAGAAGAAAATGGAGAAGTTGGTGTTGCTTATTCTGAAAGTATTTTGATTTATTAGTAGAGAGAGGGCTAGTAGAATTTCTTTAGTTTGTAAAATACAAAATATGGCTAAAGATACCTTGTTATTAGGCATTGATTGTTTCCATTTCATTGTTGGTAATTACACAATAGCAGACCCTTACCTTTTCAGATTTCTCCTGTGATTTTTAAACTGTTAACTGAATTGTTTTGGTAAGAAAAGTAAAACTTGGAAATTTTAGTTATGGTTACATGTAATGGGTATGTTGGATTTAAATTCAGTAGCTTCTAAAGTCTGTACCAGGCATTTCATCCATTTTTCAGTTACACATAGAGAAAAACATATTTGAGACAAGAGCCTTAACTTTATAGGATTTCTAAAAACTTCTTTTTATGGAAATTTAAAAACATACACAGAAGTAGAGTGAATATTAGCAAACCCTACATACCTGTTAACCCAACTTTAACAATTATTAACATTTGCCAAACTTTACATATAAGAAAAATAATCTTACATTTTTAGAACATGTATTACAATAGATATGTTGGTATACTCAAATGAAAAGTATGTGTGCTGGAATGTTAACTCTGTACATACATTGTAAATTTAATACTGGTAATCATCTTTTAAGGTAATGTTGTTTTCATTTGTTTTTTAACTTACTGAAGATGTCTGAACCACCATCAACTTAACAGAGAACCATATCTACTGGAAAGATTTTAGTTTTCTTCTCTGTCTTTTGAGACTTAAGATGATTAGTTTTGAATTTATTGTTCTTAAGAGTTGCATTTAATTTTATGAGCACTTCCCGTCTGCAGCTTTTGTGTGGACCACCACAAATGGCCATTTCTAGCGTATGCTGGGCAATATTTGTCAGCTTATGGTGGAAAATCGCCAAGTCTTGTTCTGCACTTTCTCTTGCATATTCTGTTTGTACTTCACCCAAATGTATGTGTGGATTGACTAGGGAATATACACTGTAACTGTGAAATAGTTTATTGAGGAGGGAATTTTGACTCCCTGCTAACCCTGGACCCGGTAACAGTTTTTAAGAACTTAGAACTTAAGTTACTGTTCATTTCTCTGTGGAGGAGTAGCAAGTTGTGCGTGTGTCTGCAGTTGTGGGTCCTGTTCATTACCAGTTACTACAAGGTGATGGTAGGCTTATTTCTAAATTTCCTTGCTTTTATTAGTTTAAATTAGACCCGTAGGGGTAATTATTCCACCCCAGTGCATGAGGAAGCAGTCATTGGTGGCTGTGCATCTAAACCCATGTACCGTACGTTGGAAAGATAAGTTTTAACGTTATGATGCTGTTTGGCATATTTAGTTTAGTGCAAGGAGTGCATTTATTTAACAGGACTCTTAATAAGCTCCCATTATACCAAAGATATCTTTTTAAAAATTATACTTAAGAAGACTTTGTAGTATTCCCCAGTAGAGTTCATCTAGAGCCGCAAAACCTTACTAAAATAAAACTTATTCCTTTAACCGGTATTCATTTAAGTGGGTTTTTCTGTACTTGGTTTCCATGGAAATAGCGAATAGCTAACGTTATTTATAAGGTGGAAGTAAAATAGGGTGCCTAATGGGACCCCATGCTGCTCTGATGAAGAGACTTAGGAAAAAAAAAATCCATGCTCATGGGATTTTTTTTTTTTAAACAAGGTTAATGGAAGCCCTGATTTCAGTCTTCTGTAACAGAAAATATTTTGGGTTTTAAAGGCTAGCTTTAATATCAGGCAAACTTCTTTTTTAGTATGTATTGCTTTCACTTTAAAATTTTAGGACCACTTACTTATCAGCATGATTGAGACTTTATGCTTCAGAGTCGTGTTTCTTTGTGGTTTTTGTTTCAAAAGTTAGAATCCCCAGCATATTGTAGCTGTTTCAATTTCTCATTGACATTTCAAAGTACAGATAAAAAGCTAAATGTTCATTAATGATAGCAGTGATGATAAAGAATCAATATGTTGGACTACATAGTTTTTTTTTTTTAACTGTGAATGTTATGGAACCATTTAGTTTTCAGGCCTTAAGTCAGGGTTCTTTTTCATTTGTGTTGTGGAGCTAAGATCAGAAGAAGATCTTAATTTTCTTTGTAGAATAGAAATGGGGAAAATCTTAATTTCTCTTTCTTTAAAAAATGGATTGCTGCCAAAGCCTTTCTAATTGAAATAAATGTTAATTCTTTTAGTAACTGTGGATTAGGAATAAACCTTGGCTTTTTCCTTACTGCTCCGGTAAGGCCTACTCTTTCTTAGTTTTTGTAGGCCTTCAGCAAAGCTTTGTGGTTTTTTTAAAGCCTTTACATGTGAAAGAATATCACTCCCTTTGTGTGTGTGTTTGTGACTGGGGTGTGTGTGTGAGTGCATGTGTGTGTCTCACTAATTTTTCTGTAGCCTGAAACACACCTGCTCATTTTTCAGCCTGGTGAGTACAGCAGTGAAGTGAGAAGTGAGGCAGTATGAGACACAATAAGGTGCTATAATTTTTATTTTAGTTTTGGTTGTCTTTGGCAGCTTGTGATTGTTATCTGTTTGTCTGGAAGTGCTTTGTGATTATTCCAGGCTGTCAGTGCAGCAGGAGTTTTCTTCTGTGCTGTTTAAAGGCAAGGATTGCAGTGCACTCAGGGCTCCATCGGGAGAGGAGTTTTTGTTTTGTTTTGTTTGTGTGTGTGTTTCTTTGGACGAGCTTCTCCTACATTTGGGCTTCCTGTGCTCTAATGTAAAAAAGTCTAGTATGTTTTAATCCTGTTGAATTCTTGTGTGAGATATTTTATCTCCAGGAGTTTACTCTTTTTTTTTTTTCCCCCACCTGTGCATATTGGTGCTATTTTATAAAGTTTCCCTTATGCAGTAATTGTTCTTTTAGTTTAGCTTTTTCTTGTATATTTTTAAAATCAAGTGTTTACCAGTGACCTTCCTTAGTGACTTTTATTTGAATGATCTTTGTTCTTTAGAGACATAGGAATTTGGGTCTATTATCCCGTCACTGAGAGAACAAGTCCCAGTAGTTGCAGTTAGTGCCACAGAAAGGGTTTTCACAGGTTCCGTGCTGAGCGTTGATCCTCCTCCTCGCTTCACACCCAGAACTCCCATTAGTGTTAACAGGAGGCACTGGCTTAAATCCCTGTACACCAAGATGAATACAAGCTCTTCTGTAATGCTTTATAGATAACTCAGTTGTTTTTCGTTGATGATGGCTAGAGTTTTGGTCCTGAGGTTAACTGATTATTAAAATAAGAGTTTGAGTTGTCTTGGGATATGGGGTGATTTACTAAGTCTGATCTGTAATTAAGGTTATGTTATGATGATTAGACTCAGAAAACATTTATACCTTTGTGCACTGTGGAAGCTTGTGAATAAGGATTTTTGTACTTTATAGCATGATGAAGCAAGAATTCTCCTTTCCATTGATTTTTTGTAATATATTACTACAAAATAAATGATTTTTACAAGTTTTTGTACGTATTCTAAGAATTTAAGTAACTTTTTTTTTTCATTTGTAAGCCTTAACACAATTACTCTCTAGCATTTTAAGTCTCTTGTCAGCTAATGTTGCTAACATTTTTCAAGCATATAGAAGCTAATAATGTGCACTGTCTTAGAGCGTGGACACTGCAATTACTGGTCAAGTATTAGATGATCACTGTTTACTATGCCTATCTGAATTGTGGGTTTTTATTACTTTATTTATGCAGAGTGTAATGGAAGGATTCCTAGATGGAGAGCAGTAAATCTGGGGTTTAGACTGGGCTTTGCCTCTTATAGTCTTAATACCTAGTGGCTAGACATCTAGATTTTTTGGACCACTCTTCCCCTTGAAATGAAAGTATGGATCTGGTGCTCTAGGATGTCCATTCTAGCTTTAGGTTATTTGAAGGCCTACTTTCCTAGGTCCTGAAGGTAGTAGAGATGTATAAGGCAATGGTTCCTAATCTTGGCTGTGCATCAGAATCTTCTGGAGGAACTTAAAAAAATTACAGATATCTGGGCTCCGAATCAGACATAATGAATTCAGAATCTTGATATAGGTTTGAGAACTCTTGTGCAGGACATTATTTCTGTTCTACACATGTTGAGGGGGTGTGTGTGTGTATAGTTAGGGAAATGAGACATGTAAGTTACAGTGTGAGATAGTACATGGTTAAATTCTAAGATGAATGAGGAAGATGATAAACACTTCGCGAATTAAAAGAATGGAGAACTGGGAGTTGGAAGGGCTATTAATCAATGAGTCTTTATCTGGGTCCTCATGGTTGAGTAGGACTTGGATAGGCAGAGAGAAGATTAAAAAAAGGGTATTCCTGGTGTAAGAAAGAACGTCCCTAAAGTGAACGTTTGGGGAGGGGGACAGTTCTGATGAATGTTTTAATCTTTGTTTTAGTATTCTACTCTTGCAGCTGCTGTAGGTTTCCTGACATTTGAGGAAGTGAACTGTTGAAGGTATTTGATGGGAGAGAGTGTTCCAGAAGAGCCCTGAGAAGAGAACTTGTTAGGAGTTTTTGAAATACAGAAAAGAGGCCAGGGTGGCTGGAGTAAATTGAGGAATGGGGAGAGGGAAGAAGGTGAGATCTAAGAGTAACCGAGGCCCACATCACTAGAGCCTTGTGCCATTGTAGAGGAATTCAGCTTTTTCTCTAAGCATGATGAGAAGGCATTTGAGGATTTTGAGCAGAGGCGTAACTAGATCTGTCTTTTAAAAAGGCTACTGAGAGACTAGACTTGGGAGCACAAAGATGGAAGTGGGGAAGCTGGCCAGTTAGGAAGCTATTGCAGTAATGTAGGTGAAAGATGATGGTGACTTGGACTAAGGAGGTGGTAGTAGAGTTGAGACAAGTGGTCACAGTCCCATGTATTTTGAAGGCAGAGGCAAGAAGGTCAGTTATTGGACTGGATGTAGGATGTGGGGAAGAGGAGTCAGTGATGACTTTAAGATTTTGTCCTGAAAGGATGGAGTTTCCATTTATTGAAATGAGGATGACTCTGGGGAGGAAGTTGGGGGATAGGTAATCAAGAGTTTAGTTTTAGATTTGTTGAGCTTGAGAAGCCAATTTGACAGGTGTCAAATGGGCAGTTTGATATGTAGGTTTGGAAATTAAGGGGCAGGTCTGGGCAGAGATACAAATTTTGGAGTCACCAGTGTACAGATCCTTTTATAGCTATGAGACTGGATGAGTTTGCCTAATGGGAAGAATTCTAAGAACTGAGCCTTGGGGGAGTTCAACATTTGAGGTCTTGAGAGATGAGAAAGAACTAGCAGAAGAAACCCAGAAGATTGCCTAAAGAGATTAGGAAAAAAATCAGGTGTGACTGGTGTCCTGGCAGTCAAGAGAAGAAAGGATTTCATGAAGGAAGGGATGGTCAGCAGGGTCAGATAATACTGTGTGAACAGGGAAATGAGGGCTGAGACTTAACTGTTGGATTTAGCAACAGAGAGGTCACTGTTCTAAACAAGACTGAAGGAGGCAAAGCCCTAATGGAGTGGGTTCAGTAGAGAATGAAAGGAGAGGAACTGGGGACAGGGACTTCGGTTAACTCTTTCAGGGAGTTCTGCTACAAGTTGCAGTGCAGATAATAACTACCGAAGACAATAACTACAGAAGAATATGGAGTTATGGAAGGCTATTTTTTTTAGATAAAAGAAGCAAAATGATCCAGTAGTGAAAGAAAATTTGATGCTTCAGGAAAGAGAGGGGAGAGGGATGCCCTTGAGAGAGTGAGATTAAGAGGGCTCGGGGCAAAAGGGATGATTATGATATTGGGCCGCACCTAAAGGACTAAATCTCCTTTAGCAGGATTCTGCTTTTTCATCTGAGCATTTATTTGCATTTAAATTTATTTCAAACTTATTATACTCTCTGTTAGAAGTTAGGAAAGACAGATAAAAAGCAGTAAAACTTACTGTATATGAAATAGTGTATCAGCTTGGTGTAGTAGAAGAGATTGAATCTTCTGTGTAAGGTGACATTTTAAAGTGTCTTTGACAATTATCTGTGCTATTCTAGTCCCTTATCAAAATTTATGATTGAGCACAGACTATAAACTTAATTGTTCAAAATTTGTAATGGGGTGGATTTTAGCCTAATTTAAGACCTAATCTAGTGTTGAACTCTTCCTCTGCAAAATTTGTTTTTGGTTTATGTATATTCTTCATACACGAAGGTTTTAAGATGTTTTACAAAAGATATTTACAAAGTAGTTATTAATCATCTTCACAACCCAGATAATCACGATGGTGTGATCACTGACCTAGAGCCAGACATCCTGGAATGTGAAGTCAAGTGGGCCTTAGAAAGCATCACTACGAACAAAGCTAGTGGAGGTGATGGAATTCCAGTTGAGCTATTCCAAATCCTGAAAGATGATGCTGTGAAAGTGCTGCACTCAATATGCCAGCAAATTTGGAAAACTCAGCAGTGGCCATAGGACTGGAAAAGGTCAGTTTTCATTCCAATCCCAAAGAAAGGCAATGCCAAAGAATGCTTAAACTACTGCACAATTGCACTCATCTCACACGCTAGTAAAGTAATGCTCAAAATTCTCCAAGCCAGGCTTCAGCAATATGTGAACCGTGAACTTCCTGATGTTCAAGCTGATTTTAGAAAAGGCAGAGGAACCAGAGATCAAATTGCCAACATCTGCTGGATCATGGAAAAAGCAAGAGAGTTCCAGAAAAGCATCTGTTTCTGCTTTATTGACTATGCCAAAGCCTTTGACTGTGTGGATCACAATAAACTGTGGAAAATTCTGAAAGGGATGGGAATACCAGACCACCTGATCTGCCTCTTGAGAAATCTGTATGCAGGTCAGGAATCAACAGTTAGAACTGGACATGGAACAACAGACTGGTTCCAAATAGGAAAAGGAGTTCGTCAAGGCTGTATATTGTCACCCTGTTTATTTAACTTATATGCGGAGTACATCATGAGAAACGCTGGACTGGAAGAAGCACAAGCTGGAATCAAGATTGCCGGGAGAAATATCAATAACCTCAGATATGCAGATGACACCACCCTTATGGCAGAAAGTGAAGAGGAACTAAAAAGCCTCTTGATGAAAGTGAAAGTGGAGAGTGAAAAAGTTGGCTTTAAGCTCAACATTCAGAAAACGAAGATCATGGCATCCGGTCCCATCACTTCTTGGGAAATAGATGGGGAAACAGTGGAAACAGTGTCAGACTTTATTTTTTGGGGCTCCAAAATCACTACAGATGGTGACTGCAGCCATGAAATTAAAAGACGCTTACTCCTTGGAAGGAAAGTTATGACCAACCTAGATAGCATATTCAAAAGCAGAGACATTACTTTGTCAACAAAGGTTCGTCTAGTCAAGGCTATGGTTTTTCCTGTGGTCATGTATGGATGTGAGAGTTGGACTGTGAAGAAGGCTTAGCGCCACAGAATTGATGCTTTTGAACTGTGGTGTTGGAGAAGACTCTTGAGAGTCCCTTGGACTGCAAGGAGATCCAACCAGTCCATTCTGAAGGAGATCAGCCCTGGGATTTCTTTGGAAGGAATGATGCTGAAGCTGAAACTCCAGTACTTTGGCCACCTCATGCGAAGAGTTGACTCATTGGAAAAGACTCTGATGCTGGGAGGGATTGGGGGCAGGAGGAGAAGGGGACGACAGAGGATGAGATGGCTGGATGGCATCACTGACTCGATGGACGTGAGTCTCAGTGAACTTCGGGAGTTGGTGAGGGACAGGGAGGCCTGGCGTGCTGCGATTCATGGGGTCGCAAAGAGTCGGACACGACTGAGTGACTGATCTGATCTGATCTGATTAATCATCTCAAATTTATTGATGATATTTAAAAATTTTATAACCATATCAGAAATCTGAATGATTCATTTCTTTATTGGCTATAATTAAAGCAGCTACAATACCTGTGAAGTTCCAGAGAGGAGGTGGAACAATTTTTAGTTTGCAAAAAATCCTGTGAAGTTACGTTAACAAGATAGTATTCAATTCTAAAAGTAAAAATAATTACTCCAATTCATGTGTGTTGAATGTATTTTTCAGGAACAAATCTATTTAAAATATTTAAGCAAATAAGGCTAAAATTTTGAACTACTTTAGCTGCAAGTGTCAAATGTATGTGAGAAGTTAAGTGGACTTTCCGATCAACCTAACCTGAGGAAGTCAAACTTGCATTTTAGACTTACATATATTTTGCATATATATAATGTAAAAAGTACAAGTTACATGTAAATATTTTTGCGGCTAACTAATTTTTATTAAATTACAGAAATATTTGCTTTTCTTTTTTTAAATCAATATCCCAGTCACTTAATAATCAGTCTTCAGAAGGAACACTTTGGGTAGTTCTAATGCAGTGTTTAAGAATCACTAGTCTAAAAATAATTTACTCTTTTTGGGTATCTGAACCTCTGTGAATCTTATTTAAGTTGTGGATCTTCTTCCCAGAATACTATTACACTCACAATTCAGCATATAGTATTGTGGAGTTGGCAAACCCCTCTGAAGCCTATTCATGGGGATCCCTTAGGCATAAAGGAGGTCAAGTGTTAAAACCAGCCTTAGAGAGCTTACTTAT
The DNA here is from genome assembly GCF_055505025.1 of Bos grunniens. Lineage (NCBI taxonomy): Eukaryota > Metazoa > Chordata > Mammalia > Artiodactyla > Bovidae > Bos > Bos grunniens. Next base: position 76,692,016 of record NC_141179.1, on the reverse strand, counting down.
GTGATTTTTCTTTAAAATTTTATATGAAGATTTTCCCCAAAATATTTGGTCAGTATTTATCCTAGTTTCTTAAGAGAATAACTGCTGAAGCTGGATAAGAGAAAGTGTGATCTAGTAGAAAGGCCAGCTTAGTCAAAGGAATCTCAGGGTCTGTGTACTTTTCTGTCGCTTGATACCAACTAGCTGTGTGACCTTCAGGGAAGTCACTTAACCTCTCAGACTTTGATTTCCATTGTGATTTCTGCCATCCATGCAAGCAATGTTATGAGTAGTTTTGTGATATCATGGTAAGATTCCTTGTCAATTAGGGATTGACTCTGCTGTTTATTTTTGGAGAAAATGCCCCAGAGATAAGGTGCATCCATTGCCCTTCTTACTGAATATGATTTTCAGAAAAGTTTATTTGACTGTACCTTCTCAAATGCCATTTGTGTAAAAGTTGAAATCCCGATCCCATCCTGACCACTTTGAGTCTCAACATATTTTATACATTCTGAGTATAAGCTACTGTTATGTATTACAGTTATAATTCTCCAGTTCTGTGGATTGCTTTTTCATTCTCTTAAATGGTGTTTGGTTTTTTTTTTTGATGAACAGAAGTTCCTAATTTTTATTTGATCCAATATATCTATCTTTTCCTTTTCATTATGTTTTAAAATGGCAATCAACTTTTTATCCAAAGTCACTCATTTAATAAGTAATGCTGTGGAAGATTGATGCATGAGAGATTGTCCCCAGCATGAAAGAGCTAACAAGAAATGCCTAGTAGGGAAAATAAGCCAGTAACTGAGAGTTAAGGGTCCACTCAGTCAATTCATTCATTTAACAAATATCTACTGACCATTTACTTTGTTTTTGGTCACACCACTTGGTTTGTGGAATCTTAGTTCTCCGACCAGGGGTTGAACCTGGGCACAGCAGTGAAAGTGCCCCGTCGTGACCACTGGACTTCTGGGGAGTTCTCCCTAAGGAGCCTTTACTGTTTGCCTGGTACTGTCTTAGAGTGGTACAGAATCTGTACTAAGGATCCACTTTTTAAAATTGACATAGAACATCATATTAGTTCTAGGTGTACAACATAGTGGTTTGATATGGGTGTGTATTGTGAACATCACACATAGTTAGATATTTTTTTTTTTCCTAGTGAGCATCCACTTTTTTGGTAGGGGGAGGCCATACCTTGTGGCATGTGGTATCTTCGTTCTCCAACCAGGGACTGAACCCATGATCCTTGCAGTGGAAGCACAGAGTCCTAACCACTGGACCCCCGGGGAATTCCCAAGAATCTACTTTTTAATAACCACATCATTCTGCAGATCATTTTATAGATTTTTCTTTTGGTTGGTAATCATTCTAATCTTGGTGATTAAAATTGCCATTTATATGGACTAGAACTCTAGAAAAGTGCTGCTGCTAAAAGAAAGGCAGAATAAAAGAGCAAATTGAATTTCTTTTGGAAATGAATGTTAACTGCATGAATTGAGGCCCTTTAAAATTATTTTACTATATGTTGGGTATGACTGTGCATGATTAAATAAAAATTTGTGATTTGGATGAAGATTTTTTTAAATATCCCTTAAGGAAATGAGGATTTACATCACACTGTTGGAGTGACATCAGTGGACAGATATACTATGTTTAAGGCGTAGGGTGATAGAGATTTAGAGCATGGTATGCTGAATTTAAATAATACGAAAACACTAAGGAAAAAGCTTTAATTTTTGTTCACTAATTTTTTTAACTAGAAAAGTTTGGGGCAAGGACAAGTTAAAAATAAATAATATAGCTTGACATGAATTTTCTGACCTTGAAATCAACTTAATGGAGTTTAGATAATTTTAAAAAACCACAATTGATAAAAGCATCACTGAGCATAGATTGGGATCCCAAAACCTTGATTTTTTTTTCTGGTTCTATCAACTGATGTGGCATAGGGAAAGTCACTTTCGTGTTATGTGGTTCACAGTTTAAACTGGTAGCACTTAAGAATGTGAATGAAAAGTTTAATTGAAATTATGACTATACATATAAGATGCTTGAATTTTAAAGCCTTATATAAGACAGGTCCATTTCAAGATTAATTGAAAAAAAAAAAAAAAAAAAAGCCCTTTTAAGTAGATCAAGCTAAGGGCCAATGATGTTAGCCTAATTTGTAAAATAAAGCAGCAAACAGTGAAGGCCATTTGTTGGGGGGGTGTGTGTATTTCTGCATTTCTGTGTCTCTTAGGAAAGGGAAACTGTCAGCTACTTTTTCTTGTCTTGAAAAGGCTATCGAAAAGTGGAAAAAAAAAATGGAAAATTAGATATCCACTTGCCCTTGAATTCTTCTCTTGTAAAAACGAAACTCCCTGTCTCTTTCCTTATTTTTTTCATTTGGGTTTTAAAGCTTTGGAGATTCTTGTGTGTTTTGGTTTTTACCTCATTAAAATGAGTTAGAAATCTTTATGTTATCAGCTTTTGATGACTTGTCATAAGTCTGTGTTTGTAGTCTAATTCCATTTTCCCTTTCTTCTCTTATAGGGAGCAAGAGAACTGAAGGAGAGCCAGTTTCCCCAAAATTGGTAAGTACTTTTTTCAAGCAGGCATACTGTGCCTGATGCTCGTAGGATGATAATTCAAATATTCAGTGATTTTTTTTTTCTTTTTTTGCAAAAAAGCTCTCTCCCAGAAATGAGAAAGACTTCACTGTTTGTACTGAGTGAAAGTGAATTTTTGTCTAATTTCACATAACCATATCTCAAATTCATTTGTGTTTCTAATATTACTGCCAGGCTTGCATGTTCCTACGTTCGATAACCTCTTAAAATGTAAAGGTCCCCTTTGCGGAAAATGTCCTTAATGCAGTGGTTAGGGCTGAAAATTCAGAAACCAGGAAATTCAAAAGTTAAGGTTCCCATTGTGTCTTGTATTACTTAATACGCTGTTTAATTTGATGGCCTTAATATATGTGCAAAAAGACTAAGTTAATGTAACTATGGGAACCTTGACTTTGAAATTTGGGGACTCTTAGCATTTATATTATTAAATTTAACGTTGGATTGGCCTCATGTCTGATACTACATTTTCAGTGTATGTTTTGTATAATTCTTGAAGAGGAAAAAGTTTTTAAAATGAGAGAAATGTGGCAGTGTGGGTCATATAGGCAAACATGTTTTTTCCATAGTATCAGTTTTAATGTCTACTTAAACAGCTTATAAATCATCACGCTTAATCATTTGAGTGTATAATTCAGATTACACAGGGCATTCCAGTGTCTAAAGACCAAACAAATATTAACCTAATTTTGAGAGCATGTATTACGATAAAAAATTAAATTCAAACAAGATAACTGGAGTAGGGTAGTCCCCTATTGCAAGGTACATTTTTTTTTTTAATTCTCTCTCTCAAATGGTAATTCATTTAGTGGGTAGAGTAGGTATTTAGTTGAGGCTTCTTTCATAACTTAATGGTCATTGAGGTATCTCTTACCTTTTAGGTATTGAGCTTTGAACATGAAAGGGAGGCATTTGAACCAGTTAATCTTAGATTATACTACCTTTTTATCTACTTGCCTTTCTCTCATGGAACCAATACAAATAAATAATCAAGACCCCATAGCCCTTTAGTTTGAGATGCAATGGAATCATACATTTCTTAAAGAAGAAGGAATGTTAAGGGCCTTCTCTTTGAACCATTTACCAGGTGTGGCAGTTTCTTCTCTTACATCCCTGACATATTGTTATTCAGATATATCCCTGATGTATTAAATTCTACATTTTAAAGAATATAGCTCATATTTCTGTAATGTGTTCTGAGGAACTGTAATTTCCACAGAAATTAATAAATATTATTGAGGTGGGAGGGTGGGGAAAATGTTCTGTGGTCAAATAATTTGGAAAATGCTGCTTTAAACAAAGTTAAACAGGTTTCTTTACTGCAGGACTTCTCAGAACCTTTAATATGCTAATGTGCATTGTGAATCTCCAAGAGGGGGATATGATATGCAGCATTCTTGAATACTTCTATTGACAGGGAGCCCACTACCTCATAAGGTAACCCATTCCTTTTTTGTACAGCTCTAATCCTTAGCTCTTCCTTAAATTGATCTGAAATCTCTCTCCCATAACTTCCACTTCTGTTAAGTACTGATTAGTTATACCAAGACTACCGTCCTCTCTTATGTTCTCCTTTGTGTAGTAAAATATTTATCATTAAAAAGCATTCTGGTAAATATGGCAACAATTTCTAAAATGCTTTTATACAACTCTTCTCTTCAGCCTCCTTCATTTTGAATTTCTGTGCATTTTTGAATTTGCTTCAGTGTTCTTGTTGTTGGGTATAGTTGGGAAGAGTTTAGTAGACATGCTCAATTTCTGTAAAGAAAAGTAGCAAATAGAAGAGTGTATGTGTGTCTGCCAGGCCTGGAGCCAGGAAGCGGAGGTAGAAACTGTATCTTAGAATGAACACTGGTGGTAGGGAGTGGGGCAGGACACTCACTACAGCAGACCTGTGCAGAAGAGGGGCTGTGGGGAAACCCTGACTCAACCGAAAATACCACTCCCTTGTGCTGGAATGGTATGACTTGTGCAGGTAATCCTTGTTTTTTTTTTTTTTCTTTTTAACAAGGATCTGGCCCCCTTACACCCAAGAAACCAAAGGAAAGATACATATTTTATACTCAAAGGCATTCATACTTTTAGATATCATTAATCGAATTGTGTGTGTGTGTATGTGTGTAAATTCAGTGGTTAAGAAGCATCAGTCTTACTAGCTCAGGTTTGTCAGCACCTATAATACCAGTACTTGAGCATAGTAACCTTGCCAGACTCAAAGTGTAGCCTCCAACATCAAGTTCTTTGTGCAGTAGCATTTCCTGTTGACCTATGGAGTGTCACCAAAGAAATACCACCATGAAAATAAGAAAATAAACATTATATATTTTTTTAATGTCATCTTATTGATTCATGTTAGTAAATGTTAGTTTTCATAAGTTATTAAAATTTTCACATTTGTGATCATTTTTAGCACTGGTAGTTAAAAGTTAAAGATATGTTTTATCTACTAGCATATTAGATCCATAGTAATCAGTAAGTATTCAGTACAAATTGAAACCTGATATTTTAATAATGCTTCCCTGGTGCCTGTGCTGCTGCTGTTGCTAAGTCGCGTCAGTGTGACCCCAGAGATGGCAGCCCACTAGGCTCCCCCGTCTCTGGAATTCTCCAGGCAAGAACACTGGAGTGGATTGCCATTTCCTTCTCCAGTGCATGAAAGTGAAAAGTGAAAGTGGTCACTCAGTTGTGTCTGACTCCTAGCGACCCCATGGACTGCAGCCTACCAGGCTCCTCTGTCCATGGGATTTTCCAGGCAAGAGTACTGGAGTGGAGTGCCGTTGCCTGGTGCCTCAGGTGGTAAAGAATCTGCCTGCAGTGTGGGAGATCCAGGTTCTATTCCTGAGTTGCGAAGATCCCCTGGAGAAGGGAATGGCTACCCACTCCAGTATTCTTGCCTGGGGAATTCCGTGGACAGAGGAGCTATATCAGTATTGTAGTAATGTAATTTTAGTATTTTAGTAATAGACATGAGACAAGTAAGGATACATAGATCTACAAGACTCTACTTTTTCAAATTTTAAAAAATTAATTAAACTTACTTGAAACACTATTTTGAGAGTATAGATCAAAAGTGGAGTCTTACACCAAGTAGATACATGTTATAGAGAACCCTGAACTGTTCATTTTTGAGGAATTCAGTCTGGGGGCACAACGTATTACAGACTTACTGTAGTTAAGTAAACTTGGTTGATGCAGTGAGTTTTGATTGGGAAAAGATTTATATCAGTTCAAGAACAGAGCAGTGATTTTAGTAATAAATTCAGAGTTGTAGCATTACTGCATTATTAGAATCATTATGAAAGATCTAGCAGTCATACATCTCCAAGCAGAACTGTAACCAGGAAAGTGGTTAGAATCCCCTTCTTAGAGAAGTTGGAAATAAGAAAGCTTACACTCTTTTAAGAAATATACTGTGTTGAGAAGTTTATACAAAAGTTTGTGTGTATGAGTAAGAGTTAAGTATGTTGAGAAAAGCATAGAACTTTACAGTTTACAAATGGCTTTTCATATAACTTCACCTAATTTAAACCTCATAATAGTTTTGTGAAACAGATGATTCTGTTCCCCTTTTTCTGATTTATAAGCAAACAAACCTAAAGCTGAGAGTGGTTGCACAGTGAGTAAATGGAATCAGGTTTTTTTTTTTTTTTTTTTGAGACAGTGAATGTTCTTTTCAGATACTACATCTGCCCCCCCCCTTTTTTTTTAGTGAGATTTGGTTATTTTGTTTATTTGCTTGTTCGTTTGGTTTGTGGAGTTTTTATTTATGTTTTTGTAATTTGAATGTGGGAGGCCATTAGGTGTCCCAGTGGTTTGACGCATACAGTCTTGAATATAGTGAATGTTGGTGTTTTGTGCTAAGCACTTGCCTTCTCTGGTGGTAGAACTTACAACTGATGGGCGGCGAAAGGCTTTGTACCTCAGTAAATTGTTTTGTAAGTCTCTTCATATTTACCTTGCAGCAGTGGATTTGTTATTTATAATGTATTAGAATTGGTCAAAATATGATAAATCATCTTTTTATAAATTTTGCCTTCTTTATAATACTTTGTTACCTTCTATATTACTTTATAATACTATAAACTGCCCCCAAATGGTCATCACATGATGGCTGCATACATTGTCTAAGCCCCCAAAGTATTTTTAAAAAGGATTCAACATGTGCTTGCATTGTTTTTTGTAGGCTATGAATATATATGTATATAACCTGTTCTTTAGGCAGAAATCAGTCTCTTAAAAATGCAGAAAGAGGCTTCTGTGAAAAAGAAATATATTAAATGAATCTTCTAATCCTTCATATATTTTTCTATAATAAGTCACTACCTTTTTTAACCCTTCAGTTTTATCTTGAAATAAAATGAGTAATTGGCCTTTAGAGTCCTTGCCAAGTAAAATTTCGTGCCTTTGTGTGTCTCTAATAAGCAGACAACAATCTGATGAAGGAAGTAAAAGCTGTCAGCTCCTCATTAACTTGAGTTGCAGGCTTCTTATCCTGTGAGGCACTCTTTGACATTTAGAATCTCCAGGTTAAACCCTGGCTTTACTTACTCTGTTCCTGAACGTGTTGTTTCATCAGTATAAATTTTTCTGATGTTTTATCTAGCAATTCTAAGTTAATTCTTTGTTATATAAAAATAAGTACATATTTTCCATGGAAAAATTTGAAAATACTGATACTCTGAAAAGAAGAAAGTAAATAACCCTCAGTGCTACCACTCAGATATAACTAATAGCAAATTATAAAAGTGCCACCTGATGCAAACTCTAGGCAGCTCAGAGTATTATTGTTTTTACATGTCTTTGTCAGTTTGACAAAAATGTGTCTTCTTAAATTTACATTTCCATGACTCTCTTGAAGATAGATTTTTTTTCATGTTGATCACTCTTATTTCTTCTTCTGTGAATTGCTTTTTCATAGCCTTTGAAAAATTGATTTGTAATTAATCTGTAAGCACTCTGTAACTGTACAAATTATGTTAACCCTTTGTGTATATTGTAAATTCTTTGTTTTTAAGTTCCTGTTTATTTCTAGAGCTTATGAATTGAGTTGAGCTATGATGTTATATGTAACTACTAGTAAAATAAAGTGTGGCTTTTCTGTCGTTGAAAATACCCTTCAAGGTGATTTTAATTTAATGAAAATGATAGGGAATCATTTTTGGACATGCTTTCTGATAGGCTTAAAACTAAGTACTGTTTTCAGGAAGATCTCTAATACATAAGTCAGGAATTTGAGTAGAGCGATTATTTTAACATTTAAAATTATAGTGAGTGCATAGTTTTAACATTTGCTTTAGTATGTAAACCTAAATGACAACAAAAACCTTGGTCTAAAACCAATAACTTAATGATTCTGATATTTATGTAGTTCCAACAGTTTTTAAATATTTAATAAATATCTGGAAAACCTGGGTTTGTTCATCAATATTGCCTTTTCCAAATTATCTCCCCTAAACATACTACCTTTATGAAAATTTTTGGTGGGCAATATCATTGTATAATAATATCGTTTCCTAGCCTCCACAAATGTAAGTTTGAAGGAATTTTACACTTTGGAAATGTATTGTTTTCTTAAAAAAAGCTTAGGATATTTTGATATTACATAACATAGTATGTAAGCCCTAGGGAAGAGATTGCCAGTGATGTTTTTAAGCCTAGTAAGATTAAACAAATATAATGAAGACTAATACTCACACGAATACAGCCTGAAGTTAATGACTTCATTATAACTTTGTTAAATCAGGTTTTAAAGAAGTTTTAAGAAAACTTAGGTTGACTATGGGGCTTCCCTGGTGGCTCAGGTGGTAAAGAATTTGCCTACAATGCAGGAGACACAGGTTTGATCCCTGGGTTGAGACGATACCCTGAAGAAGGGCATGGCTGTCCACTCCAGTTTTCTTGCCTGGAGAATCCCATGGACAGAGGAGCCTGGCGGGCTACAGTCCATAGAGTTCAAGAGTTGACATGACTGAGCGACTAACTCTTTCAGGTTAACTATGAATTTTATCCATAGATAAATAGTTTTTAGAAGGTTTAAAGATTATGAGTCTCATTGAATTAGCATAAGGAGTAGCAGTTATTCTAACTTCTTGATTGTCCCCTTCCTCAGTTTGTAAAAATGCTGAAAAGCTGCTCTTAACTACAAGTTTTATATATATATATATATATATATATATATATATTTATTCAATTAAACTTTTACTTTGAGGAGAGTACCTGAAATCATGTCTAAGGCCACATTCAAGAAAAAAGAAAAGAAAGAAAAGTTAGCTATGGAGTTAATTTAAGTTGCAGTAGTGGTGAGCAGAGCAGAAGGTTCACATTCACAAATCTAGACTTTTGATGTTGTCTCCGTGTGTAGTTATACGTGTGGCCAAAGCGATGCACCAGCAGGCTGGAAAAGAAGGTGTGTAAAGGTGAAGAGTCTGTTCTGTTATATAGATGCATTTCATCTGTTGTGCACGATGGATTTATTTTTAACATCTCTGTCATAACTTTGTGGAAAGCAGAGTTCCATTGTAATGTGGTTAAGTACTAATTTGTTAAATGTAAACCTTTATACCAGAATTTCCCCTATTTTGAGTTTATATTTATTTTTTTAAATACTGTGGAAGTCCATCCAAATGAGGGTGCTCGGGCCTTCTTTAACTTCCAAGAGATCCTAAGCTCTCCAGTTCACTCTGTGTGGTAGTTAAAATGTATGACCATGCTGGTGTGTGTCTCTTTCCAAGAACAGTGTGTCCTGGGTGGCTGTCCTCTCCTCTTCTTGTCTCCTGACCTATCTAGGACAGAAGTGGTCTTGTTCAGCTCTGTGTCCTCAGAAAGTAGTATCTTACATGGTGCTGAGCACGTAGTAAGTGCTTGGATGTTTTCATGACCAGATTAAACACTTTTTTTTATGTCTTACTTATTTGAAGTGTTTTGTAGAGGAATGCTCACAGAATAAAACTCAGAAAGTTTTGGTACCAATTCAGTACAAATCTACTCATTTTGGAAAGAAATCTGTTTGGGGAAAGTTTGTTTAGTTGGCTAATTTTTTTGCCTAATGTAATTTATTATATCTAACGTGTATGTTTCCTTTATAACCAACATAATGATCCCAAACATTTTATGATCTCTGCAGCTGCAGTGAGAAGAGGAGTTTGTTATTTTAAACAAAGGCTGAAGAAACTGTAGAATTAGCAGACATAGAAAAAGTGGAGAAGGTAGAGGATGGAGTTGCAGACTCTACAGGAGGCTCTTAAAGTGGAAATTCAGGTTCACCAGGTATGTTTCATTCATGGCTTATCCCACGTCATGTTTTTAAGTAATGGCTAAATTAGTAAACAACCTGCTGTCTCTGATTTTCAGTACAGTTTTTAATCATTTTTTTAGTCAGTTGTCCAAGAATCATGTTATTTGCCTTCTAACACTACTCAACAAACTCACTGATAATATTTTTGAAAATTTTAAAAACCCTGACTTGTCTTCTAGGCAAAAGAACTAAAAATATTTTTTCCATATACTGAATGTGTTTAAAAAAAAAACAAACCCGTTTCCCCTGTTTTTTGGTTAATCTGAGGGACTTTGTTCATGTGACTTTAACTTGCATGTTTTATTTATTTTTTATTTTTCAAATTTTATTTTATTGAAGTATAGTTGGTTTACAGTATTATGTTAATTTCTACTGTACAGCAAGACTATTCAGTTATACATATATACATTCTTTTTCATATTATCTTCCATTATGGTTTATCACCAAATACTGAATATAATTCCCTGTGTTTACTTGCATATTTTAAAAAATAAGACATGTTTCAGTTGACTATCATGTATACCAGAGTTACTCACATGTGATTTTTGGACATATTCCTCCGCTCAGGAAATTTTGGGATGGCATAGTTAACATTCAGCTTTTGGTTCATCCTCACAAGATACGAACAAGTCCAAATAAGACTTTTTTTTGAAAGGTTCATGATGTAATTGAACTGAATCACAAAATTTAAATAGAGTTCTTAAATATTTAGTTTCATATTTTTAATTCAAGCATACTAATCTTATAAAAATTATGAAAAAATTGGATATTGTTTTAAAATATTTAAATTTTAAAATTACATTTATTGACTCAAAAGGAATAAAATATTCTCCTGAAGTTATCACTTATTCACATTATTATCCTGTGTATTTAACTATTTTTAGCATAAAAGTAATAGCTTTTATATTCTTTCTTAACTGTTAATACAGCACTTTATATGGTAATAAACATTTATTTATGTTTATCAACATTGGTTGATAGTATTTTAACTTATATAGAATGTAAGATATTTCATTCCAGTTACGTTTAGAATCCTTTCCTATTAGAAAAAAAATTTAAGTACTTACAGTAGGGACTTTGATGTCAGTTCAGTGGTTAAGATTCTGCATTCCAATGCAGGGGACATGGGTTGGATCCCTGGTCTGGGAACTAAGATCCCACATACTGTGACATACAGCCCCCCACTAAAAAATACGTATTAACAGGAAATACAAATGACATGCCTTGATGTAAATCTGATGCTGTTATTCTGATTGGGTACGTGTTAACCTACATGATCATGAGAAATTCAGGGATGCCAGAAATGACGTCAAAGTTCAGTTCAGTTCAGTTCATTTCAGTCGCTCAGTCGCGTCTGACTCTTTGCTACCCCATGAATCGCAGCATGCCAGGCCTCCCTGTCCGTCACCAACTCCCGGAGTTCACTCAGACTCACGTCCATCGAGTCAGTGATGCCATCCAGCCATCTCATCCTCTGTCATCCCCTTCTCCTCCTGCCCCCAATCCCTCCCAGCATCAGAGTCTTTTCCAGTGAGTCAGCTCTTCACATGAGGTGGCCAAAGTACTGGAGTTTCAGCTTTAGCATCATTCCTTCCCAGAAATCCCAGGGTTGATCTCCTTCAGAATGGACTGGTTGGATCTCCTTGCAGTCCAAGGGACTCTCAAGAGTCTTCTCCAACACCACAGTTCAAAAGCATCAGTTCTTCGGCGCTCAGCCTTCTTCACAGTCCAACTCTCACATCTATACATGACCACAGGAAAAACCATAGCCTTGACTACGGACCTTTGTTGACAAAGTAATGTCTCTGCTTTTCAATATGCTATCTAGGATGGTCATAACTTTTCTTCCAAGGAGTAAGCGTCTTTTAAAGTAGGCACTGGCTATTAGGCCGAGGCCAAAGCCAGATTATACATTTGACTAAATTTTGGGGCAGAAGCCACCCCTTCATCATTTCCACTTAGGGAATGAAACTGGGACTGAAAATGAGCTTACTAGATAGAAAGTGTGTTAATGAAGCTACCTAGTATTGCTGTGGTAGAAGTATACTTTTGTTCTTGTTGAACAGGGAAATGATTTAAAAAGTAGCGACATGCACATGGTTGATGTTGAATGAATGTTCAAAGAGTAGCGGCCTGTGATGGGCATCTCATCTTTCTTTGAGAAATTGCCTTTTTGAATATTCCTATGTGGATATGATGCAAGTTATATTTAAATTTCTGGAGTATTTACTCTACATGTAACAGAAAATAGTATAAAGCAGAGATTAGCAAACTTTCTGCGGAGGGTCAGATGGTAAAGTATTTTACACTTTGGGAATCATTTATGGTCTCTGTCACAACCGCTTTTCTCTGATGCTGTATGGACAAAGCAGTCATAGTATATAAGTGAATGGGTGTGGCTGTGTCCCAATAAAACTTTATTTATAGGAACAGGTGGTAAGCCAGATTTGCCTGTGGGTTGTAGTTTGCCAACCTTTGGCATAAACTATATCCTCATGAAAAACTGCTGCATTCTTGAAATAGAAAGTAACAATTTTGATAACACATAATGTCACCTTAAAGTCTTTGGGGATTTGAATGTTTGAATTGCCCAGCTTTTCTGTCCTGCCTGTAATGGTCTAAAATGAAGCTTGAGTGATTGTAGGTAGAAAAGTTGGCTTATTTAGTTCCTCCAGAAGTGGAGACTGAGTTTGCTGGTCAGTTTTTAAATTCCAGTGTCATGGAGGAAAACTTTTTTCAGCTTTAAAAAAGCAACTTTATTGTAGTACTCCAGTCTCTGGTACCAAATCAGAAAGGAAGACCAAGAGCTTTTTTTCATTGAAGAATGTGACTAGCCTTTAAGCTGCATTAGTGAAAATGTATATGTATAAAACTTCGTATTTTTATATCCTTGAACTCTTGGAATGTATGTTATTAGTATTTTATAGATTAAGACCAGGATATAGAAGAGTTAACCACTGTCATATTTGAAGTATAGTAAAATATACCTTGTATATTTGGAGGTCACATGGTTGGCAATTTCAGCTATCCAGACTGTGTCTTAGCACCTAATGTAAGGCTTTTGACAAGCTAGAAGAAATCTCTAAAGTCACTCACCAAAGATTGTATGTTTTACTCAAGGGGGATTTCTTAGGATATTTGCTCATCTTAGAATTAGTTCATTGAGCATATCACAAAGCAGATCAGAAGTAGCAAATTTGAATTATGGCTCAGGGGCTCTTAGAGGGAGGCATAGTGATAGTAGCAATATTTGGTAGCTGCCTGCTTGACCTTAAGGAGTAGATGAAAAAACTGAAAGAACTCTTAAGAACATAGCAATTTGGGGTCTTTATTTAAGGACCTTATTGTATTGTTTGCAGAATAGTGTATTGATGTAATCATGCCTCTATCATTAAATATCATTAAATGCTGACTTTTTTTTTTTTACTTAATAAGGTGGATAAGTATATATTTTAGAAAGTTTTTATTTTATGACTTAAAACTTTAAATGTGTCTTGTCACCCAAAGTGATACATAGATTTTTCAGTTACATGAAAAAATCACTTGGAGAACAGCTTATTCGCAGATACTTACAGGAATCAGTCTTCTCATATTCCTTTATGCTTCAGTTTCTTCTCTCCATGGTTATTGTTACCTTTGGGCAGTGATGCTTTTAGAAGTTGGGTAGGTCAGTCGACATCCATTTTCCTTTTTCATTTTTTGGACTTATGTTTTCCTTAGTTAAGGTCTTTCCATTCAGTATTCTGGTAGAACTCTCTTCACCCCGGAACCCCAGGTAGGTCGAATTTTGCATTACTGTTCTTCACTTCCTCGCTCTCAAGTACTAGCATCATGGCTCCACTGGGTACCTCCCCTCCCTGACAGAGAGGACAGTGGCAGAGTCACATCTGACACTAGGCTCCTTCTGTGAACCAAACCAACTGACTTGCCAAGTCTGTTTGCTGTATACAAACGGGTCTGTTTTTGTATGAGAGCAGCTTCTTCCCAGGCCTTATTTGGGACTCTAGACAAAATGACATTTTCAAGGGACATTTGACTTTTGAAGCATTCGGTTAGTTTAATTGTCTTTTAAAAGCTCCTTTCCCCCAGCCCATCTCCAGATTTGTTTAAAAACAGGAAGCTCTTTATTTCAAATATAAAGCAATACTTTGTTTTGTTTTGTTTTTTTAATTATTAAGAGAGTGTTTCATTAATCTTTTACATGGATCACAGAAGCTTTTGGTCTGTTCTGTTTATGGTATTGCTTGTTTTGTGTGTTTGTGTGTACGTGTGTGTGGACTTAAAACTTTAGATTTTGGGGGCCAAGCCTGCTTAGTGACAGTGAGTTAGTATGTAAGACTGATGGCTCTTTTTCTCTTTTTATTATCAGAAACTGGTTGCTCAAATGAAGCAGGATCCGCAGGTAAAATACTACTTTTATTCATTTAATTTTTAAAACAATTTAAGATAAAGTTACTGTAAAATACTAAAATATAGATGTTACTTAGGTTTTAAAAACTATTTCATCTCTATAGCAGTTTTTTTTTTTAGCACATTTGTCTTCATGTTTTAAGAATTAAGAAAAATCCAGTCATTCTGTTATAAAATAGCTATTATTTCATCTTTGTTACTGTTATCTTGCTTTTAAGTTAATTGCTTTGAGTATTTTGGGAAAAAATTGAGAGTTAATATGTATATTAAATACTTAGCTTAAATTTCATTTCCACAAGCCCGCTTACTTGAAATCAGTTTATGAGGCTTTCTCAAAATTATTGAACATAGCCCAGAACCATTTTTTACTTTCTTATAGTTTATAGTATAGAGCATTTAAATGCTTAATCTCACTGTTTAGAGTAGAATTTTAGAATAATTTTTAAAAAGCATTAAAAAATTCTTTTTGAAAGAGCCCTTAAGGAAGGTTTTAAAGAACCTTATGTTAATATAGTAATCCATCAAGTATTACCTTTTCTTTAATGTCTCATAGGAATTTTTGGCTCAGGTATTTTATTCTCTATCCCTGAAGAGAAATTTTCCTAAAAACTTACCTTGTCTTTAATTACTGTTAATATATTTATTGTTCAGGCAATGTCTCTTTGGCAGCAATTATATAATGGGCCATAAGTATGGGGTCAAAGTATCAGACATTCTCAAGATTTCTCCCTTGCATTTGTTTACTCATAATCTCTTCACAGAACACCTAGACCCACACACATTTTTTTTTTTTTAGCTTGTTAAACATACCATACATGCCTCATTGTAAAGTTAAGTAAAATAGATTCTTGGATTAAAGAATGGTGCTGAGGCAGATTGATTTTTGAAAGTGGGACATAGTATTCATTTCTACAGATTTAGCCCCTAGTAGCTTAACTATTGTATTTTTAACACAATACATTGATTCTGAGTTGGCATTGATAGCCACTTAACTCCTGTTTGACAGCCCAACTTCTTTGAGAAGTTTCTCCATTTTAATTTTTAAAAATACACTATAGTTTAAATTAGGTTTAGGGAACCAAGTAGCAGTAGATCAATGAATAGATTCTTTTATATTTAATATGGTAACCTATATTATCAGCAACTGAAATATTATTAGAAAACTGTAGCGTTTCTGACATAGCTGGCAGTTATATAACAGAGCAATCTTAATGTGGAGAATCTGAGGGGGCAGAGAGTTGCTGGACAGTCTTGTGAGTGATCTCATTAGAGAGGCCTTGTCACAAAGAAGACCTCGTGGAGCAAACACGAAGGGAGGATGCATGCTGCGGCCCCGTCAGGAGATCAGGCAGAGCGAATCGAAAGAATTGCATGAGAAACGAAAGAGGAAAAGTAGTCTCTTTTTGGGGTGGTATTCAGTCAGCTAGTAAGTAGGCTATCTTGTTACATTAAGCTTTTGAAAACTTTAATTTTGGATTTTTCTCCCACGTGAGTAAAAGGCAAGCATGCTCAGTGTATCTCATTTAAAATAGTATTCTTTTTTGATTCCTAACATTTTAGAACTGAGAAGTTGCCCTGGTAGTCAGTATGTTAATTTGAGTGATGTAGTGTTAAGGCAGTTGCAGCACTGACAGCTTTTCAAATCTAGGCTAAAATAACAAATGTACTCTACTAAATAAGGGAGAGGGCAAGCAGAGAAAAACCTCTTTTTATTGATAATGCTATTAAGCATCCAGTTTGTTCATCCTTATAAATTCCGTTTTTTTGCTTTTGTCTGATGAGTGGAACTTTAGGGTTTCTGTCAGCTGTTATTTATGAAGAATAGCTATTTTAGTAGAAAGGAGTACTATTACACTACAAAATGCTAAAATATAAAATATCTTTTAATTTGAAATAATCACAAAGGAATTTACCCCTGTCCTTGTGTTAGCAGCCTACATTTAGGATCTATGCGCTAGGTGGTGGTAACATGACTACAGTTTAATGCATGACAAATATGATTGGCTAAATGCTTTAAGGTTGCTTCATCATTTGTAATACAGTATGCATAAAGTCTCCTTGCTACTATCCTGTTAACAAATGAAATATCTTCCTCACAGATATTTTTTCTTTCCAATCAGAATGCTGATTTAAAGAAACAGCTTCATGAACTCCAAGCCAAAATCACAGCTTTGAGTGAGAAACAGGTAGGGGAAAAAGGAGGGGGGGCATATTTTTAACATTGTGTTCTAAAGATATGTCTGCTCGAGGCTTCTAGGAGAACTGCTATTTTTCCTCATGTGTGAAAGTAAGTGTGGGCAGCCAGACTCAGTTTTAATTTTTTTTGAGCTCTGTTTATCTATTTTTATTTTCAGTTGAAATCAGTCTCTAGAGTATCCCATGAGTATATGTTAGTGGCAAATATCTAACAGCCGCGTGGCAGGCTGCTGTTGACTGTGTTAATTAAACTCCATAGTTTACCCATAGAAGATGGGGGCAAAGCATGTTAGTGAGAGTGTGTGACAGAGAATCTTAAAGTTGCTGGATGTGCCTTGTTACCTGTATTAAAGGCTTGAGATGACATTTAACTTACCGTGGAGAGAATGGTTTAAGTAGGTCTCCCATTCTGATTATTGTCATTCCTTTATGTTAATCTTTATTAGATACTGACCTACTATTATGTGAAAAAAAACTTTGGTGGAGGCTTGTTAGATATATTCTGTGTAGGACCAAAAAAAAAAAAAAAAAAGAACATCTTGCTTTCTTCCCCAAGTACATCTAGCAAGTGTTCTTTGGAATTTCTTGTATAATGAGCTCCACTTCACCAGTTCAGGCAGCTCCTGCCACCAGGTGGAGTGTGACAATTGACAGAGTATAAGTAAACGTCTGTGGTAATCTGACAGAGCATTTGTTTTCTTGTTCCTTCCCCACCATTCTCCCTCTGGTTAAAAGGCTCGGTTTTGGAGTAGGTGAATGTGTGAACCAAAACGATAAGGTGACTTTCAATTGATAGTTCATGCTTATTGAAGATTTTTAGTTATATAGTTCTCAATAATTGATTTTTGTGTTATATTTTTTAAACTTTTATTTAGTGAAATAATAGCAATGAGAGTAATTTATTCCTGGAGATTTCTGATTGCATTTGTATTATGTATTGTATTGTGTATTCATTTAACTAATGGGAGAAATACATTTTGAGAACTGTGTGGAATAAATGTGAGTCATTAATGTTTCAGAATAGAATCTTTTTCCAAGCTGCATGAACAATTGCTTCCCCCACCTCTTATTCTAATGCTTCTACATTCCTCTGTCTTGTCTTCTTCAGAGACAAGAGGTATTTTAGATTAGGGAATTGCCAAACTAAAATTTTGAGTACATAGTAGCATGGTGGAGACCAATTTGTAAGGAAAAATATAAACAGCATTCATTAGATGTAGTTGACTCTGAAAGTGATTCAGTTCTCTGAAGTTACAATGATGTGTGTTAGTGAAATGTTCTAGTTTTGGAATTCTTTTAGCGCTGAGCCTTCTTAAAGTTTCAGGGTTTTTTTTTTTTTTTTGACAAGATGCCAGTGAATGAGTCATTTTTGCTGAAAAACTCACGTGTTCTATCAGGGAAAGAAGGTGAGAACTGATTAGTGGAGTAGGAGATGGGGGATGCTGTCACAAAGTTAAGACAACCTAAGGCTACATTTGGGGAAAATGGGATGATTGTAAAAAATTTACATTTATTTGAAATCATTGTGAGAACTGATGTAAAGATTTGTTTTTTTCCTGTAACTTTCTCATTTTTTTTCTGCTAGAGACCTCACTTAATAGAACATTGCAACCATTTATGTTTAGTGAGATGTTTTATCAAGTGGCAAACTCTGTCTTCTGAACTAAGTTTGGTATTAGAAACTAGAAGTTTAAAAATGGATGTAGCATCAGGAAAACCTGGTTTACCAAGTAAAGAAAACCAGTGTAAGAAATTAAAATGCAATCTTGCCGTTTCTAAAATGTTTGTTTAACTATTGGAACAACATTTTTGATAGAACAGAAACTCTGTCATTTTTTAGGTAGGATAGTACTTGAAGGAAGCACAGCTATGAAGTTCAAAACCTAGCCCTTCCTCAGACTTATGATATTTTGTTTAAAATAGTTTTATTTTAGAGCAAACTCCTAATGCTGTGTACTCAGCTTTTTGTTTTTCCTTCTCGAAAGATCCACTTAGCCTCTGGCAAAACTTACTGATACTCCTTCCACTTTAATAACTGAAATCTGAATTACCTCACTCACATGACTTAATATTTTAATTTAATATTAATTTATTGGTTGTGAAATTTAAAAACAAAAGTTCAAAGAATGTCATATTCCAAAATTAATGGTTATTAACCCTTTGTCATAGGTTTCCATTCTTTTTCTATATGCATTTTTCCATATTCATTTTTTTAAACCCACTTGAAAATTTAATTATAGAAGTAATAAATGCATATGTTCTCTTATTTTGCTTTATTAAAAAAATAAAACATTGCAGTTAGTCACTAATTCATACAGTAGGCACTTATTAGTTCTTATTTGTTATTGCTACCTCAATCTTTGGTACTTATTTTATTTCTTTCTCAAGACCAATTACAAATTAATGCACTCCATTTGGGAAAATATAGTCTTTATTAAGCATTCTTCATGGCTAAAATTCAGTGAATTTCAGTGAATTCTTAGTTAGATGGTACCAGTGCTTTCAAATTGTGATTTGAGATTTCTGAATAGAAACTCCCCATGGCCATTTTTGGAGTCTCTTCTTGACCCACAGGACTTTAATTTGTGGTTAACAGTTTAAAGTCAGTTTTAGCCCAGACTTGATTGGCTAAATAAATTATGTGTAATATAGTTAAAATCATGATTTCAGAAACATTTTAATGATACAGGGATGCACTTATGATAAATAAGTGAAAAAACACACGCAACTTCATAGGCGTTAACAATCCCATTTGTGTGTATTGTGTGTATACATGTAGATAGGCATATAAGTGTGTATAAAAAACTGTCAGTATAAAATGTTGTTGGTAAGCGATAATTTACAGGTACTTTATTTTTTCTTTATATTCTTAGGTATATTTGCTGCATTCTCCACAATAAATATATTTCTTTTTTAAAATCAGAAATACACAAGAAAATATTATTAAAAAAAATTTTAACACCAAAGTCTTATATTTTCCAAGGATAGTTAGCCTTTAAAAATCTAATGACATTCTCCTTATGGTATATGAACCACTCTAATCAGAGAATCCAACTATTTTAAACACTAGAAATATTGAAGTGTGGAAGCAGCTATTAGTTTCTTTAACAGGATTCATTTTCATTCTGCACCCCTCCCCTTTCATTTTTGACATGCATATGTGGTCTTTTACTTGTCATAGTGGAGATTCTAATATTGGAGCCAATGCACTTAGCTGCTTTAACGCTCTGCTTTCATTCTAATTCATTCATTGTTACAATAGAAGCAGTCTTGCATCCCAGAGTTTGTTGCTTATGCTTATTGCAGTTGAGGTTTTCATCTTTGAAACTACTTGGCTTGAGGGGTTTGCCACCTCGTCTCCCTTCCCCTGGTGCTCTCCTGGCCAGGCATCAGATAGGTTGCAGTTTAAAAGTTACTTCCTCAGAGGACCGGTCTCTGAAACCCTTTCTTCCTGTCAAAACCAACAGTTTCTGTTATAATCTCTCATCACACCCTTCAATTTTCCTGCATAGGTATGCCACTTAGGATTAGGGTTCAGCTGTGAATGATTGAAAACCCAAAATGAAAATGGCGTAAACAAGGTAGAATTTGTCTGTCTCATGTGAAAGCTCTGTGGGGATAGTAAGGCTGGTGATAGTGGTTCCACAGTGCCAGGAAACCCAAGCTCCTCCTATTCTGTTGCTCTGCCATCCTCAGCGTGAAGCTTCCACATCATAGTCCAAAATAGCTGCTCCATCTGGCAAAAAGGGGGAAAACAAGCCCTTTATTTTTAAGGATGTTTACTGGAAGTTTCATGTCTCACTTCCAGTTAGATCCCATTGGTCAGAACTTGATCACATGGCCCCCACTAGGAGCAGGGAAAGCTGGGAAGTATAGTCTATTCCAGATGGCCATGGGCAGATAAAATTCAGGGACTCTGGTACTGAGCAAGAAGAGGGAAATAAATACCGGGGATAATTAGCAATTTTTGCCACAATAGTTTATCAAAATTTGTGATTACATATATATGGTTATTGTTTTTAATACCTGTTGTCCTCACTAGACTGTTTCAAGAAGTCAGGGAGCATACTTACCTCTTTATTCCAAGTATAGTATTTAGCATAATATTTAGCATAAAATAATATTTAGCACAGAAAGGCATTTATATTTCTTAAGTGAATTATTTTATCTACCTGATCTTTTTCTGTACTTGTAGATATTTTTTTAAATGGTGCATCTTGCTTTTTATATTTTTTAAGCTTAAAATACTATGAACATTTTCATGCATTTTTGAGTGTTCCTTAAGAATGAAACTTTTAATAGCTTCAAATATTTAATAGTCTGGTTTGATCATAACTATTCACTCTATTATTTGATGATATTTTGTGTTTTGTTATTTATAAATGTTGTTATGATAAATACCCTTATATGTGAATCTGTTCTAATTGCCTCAGGATACATACTCAGGTGTGAGGTTTTTGGGTGTATTGGTCAGCTATTGCCATAACAGTTCTGCATAACAAACCAGTGTTTTATTAAATTACAACACTAAGTTTCACACTGGGTCTATTGATCCTCCTGATCTACGCTGGCTTGACCAGGGACATCTACTTCAGTCTGTGGGTTAGTTGGCTTGCCTCAGGCTGTCAGTTGGGTTAGACTCCTCTAAGTTTATTTGTTCTGAGGCCAGTCATGAGGGGGCAGCAGCTACCTGGGGCATACCCGTGTCATGGTTTATCACTGGAGTGTAAGACACAAGCCAGGCTACCAAAACACATTTTAAGCCTCTGCTGGCGTTGTCAAAACAAATCACCAAAATAAATCGTGTGGTCATACCTTGCAAAATTATATGACAAAGGGTGTGAATGTATAATTTTATGACAAACTATGAAGAGTTGAGAGCAATAATCCATCTACCACTGTTGGTCAAAGTGTATAAAAAGCTTTTAAAATATTAAACAACACCAACTTATTTCTAAATAGCCTCCAGGAAAGGCTAATCAGATTAACAGTATTTGTGAGAGTACCAAGTTCTCCCTAAGAGATACCTTGAGAGGAGGCAGGGTGGGGGAAAGCACTGTGTTGATTTTGAAGATGGAGTAATATGTATCTGATGCTTATCTGAAAATATATTTTTCATGCCATTTGTCCCTGGTACACATATTACATAGTATTCCATAAAATTACCTTTTGGTTTTTCTTTCACTCTTTCCACTAATTTTCTTAATCCTTTTAAGAGAGGTAGACTCCTTCATAGTCTTTGGTATTTGCCGCTGACTCTGTGTGTAAAAATCATAGTCTCTTTTCCTCACAGATTACTTAACCTAATACAAGATGAAATACTTTTCTGAGGGTTTAATAAATAGTTGCTGTTCATGAAACCATTCTCATTTAAAATTTGAACATATTGTAGTAAAGTGAATTCTGAGGCCTTTGGGAGAGAAATCTCTGTCCTGCCATAACTATGTTTCTGACGCATAGAACAACAGAATTTAAGCTAGGTGAGTGACGTGAACACTGGGCTGGGTGGGGAGTCGGGGAGGGGATGCAGAGTCTGATTCTGTTCCTTACTCTGTGATGGACTTGTTGGGAGATTTTTGAGCTATCAAATAATTTAATATGTCTAGTTCATTTTTTATGGAATGTTTGAATAATGCCTTTTAAGAGTTAATGAACATATATCTATTGAGTGCACTGAGTAGTTTTGAAGGTAAGTTCTGTTTAAATGGAAAGTGTTAGCTTCAGTCATGCTGGTCTACTTCATCTCATATGTAATGCCCTCATCTTATAAGTAAAGTACTACTTTTTAAAGGAGCTTAGAACATTTCACATTTAATTCAGTCATGAGTACATCATTATAATACATAAACTGGGACATGGACTATTTGTGACTTATATAAATAATTGTATCAGTTTCAAGACTAGAATCCAGATCACTGTACTATTCGTTCAGTTTTATTTAGTAAATTATATTCTTAAATTATTCTGTGAACCTTTATCTATCAAATATTTTTTGAAATAGGACATTAGGCACAATAATTACATTGCCTTTAAGCTTCATTGCCTTGGAGTCATGTAAGTAAATTGCTTCTTGCAGTCTCGTATTGGTAACCTGACACATGACTGTCTCTAGCCTCTGATACCAGTAACCATAAAAAGTCACCCTGTCTCATCCATATCCAAACTAATGTGATTGACATGTCATATTAGAATTTAAGATTGTTTTCTTGAAGATCCTTGAATTATGATGGGAATCTGACCTCATCTTCATCCAGAGTTTAGGAGTTCCTACGATTTAACTAGTTCATCCCTCTTGTTAAATATTTATGTGAAACCATTAGTCCAACTATTTGTTGGTTTTACTGCCTCTTGTGTACATTGGTTCTTTCTCCCTTGCTTCAAATACAGGAAGTGTATTATCTCAAATTTTTCCTGGTGAAATCCTTTTGGCTTGTATTCAGCGAAGATGAGGTGAATGAAGGGCTCAGAAATACAGGACAAGAACATCAAGTTTCTAAAGCCTAGGAGGTCGTATGCTTGTGATGTGGCTGTGGTTCCCAGTGCTGCATTGTCTCCTGGTTCTTTTTCATCTTTATTCTCAGAGTTCGGTTGTCTCTTTAGCCAGAAGTTGCAACCTACTGGTCAATGATTTGATTATTTCTTTAAGATAGAAAAGCTTGTTGAAGGAACTCATATTTTAATAATACTATGCCATGTTATTGTAGAACATTTTACCTGAATACGGTGGAGGAAAATCAGGTAAGTTTGGTGACTTGTACCGAGTGCAGCCATCTGCTTCTGAGTTATCTTCTTCTCAGGTCATCCTAATCATTTATTTTTGGTACTTGTAAATGCAGTGACTTAAAAAAATCAGATGAACACAGGTATACCTGTGGCGGATTCATTTTGATATTTGGCAAAACTAATACAATATTGTAAAGTTTAAAAATAAAATAAAATTAAAAAGAAAAAAAATCAGATGAAAATTTTAATCCTGTCTAAAGTTAAATAATCAGTTCCTTCTAATTTATTCCCTTCTCCCTAGGATCTGTGGTTTTTTTTTTTTCCTTCAAATTTCTTTGTCATTCTAAGTTTCTGACTCATCTGTTTATTCCATACCCATTATTGAAAGTTTTCTGTGGTGAAAGGCATGGTCCTAGGCCCATGGGAAATGCTGAGGATGAAAACTTCACAGTGTTCCTTACCTATGACTGGTCATGAGCTAAAAAAATGCAGGCTCATTTTTCCTGACACCTTTGATAACTCATTCTTGATCTCCTGTCTTCAATCCTTTCCTGCCGTACATACATACCCTGTAAGTTTTCTGTTTTCACCTTTATTCATGGGTTCTCTCAATACTTTTGGTCTCCCCAACAGCATTTGCACATGCTGTTTTCTACAGCGGGAATTCTCTTTCCTCTTTGCCTGGTAAATTTCTGCTTATCCTCTGAAGACCCAGTTTAAACAAAGATCCTCAAAAGGTTCGCTTGACTTTTGTCCACTCTCCAGGAGGAGTTAAATATCCATCCTCTGTGTACCCTTGGTGTTTGTGCCTGCTTCTCTTATTTGTACTTTTTACATTGTATTGTAATTATATATTTGTAAGTTTCTCCAGGACAGGGAGTATGTCTTCTCATGTTTATACCCCTCAAGGGTAGCATGGCAGATTTGTAGCAAGCATTTTTTAATGTAGTAATTCATTATGCTTTCAAGAAGCTAGTAGTCTAGTAGGGTGGCCCGATATGTCGGATGTCCGTACTAAGGTGTTTTACCATTAAAAGGAGATTTCCATTCATATAGTTCAATTCCCCCTTTTTTGGGGAAAAATATTCTCAGTATTGTTTCCTACTTAATTCTTTAAAAGCACTCAATATATTTTAAAAAAGAACACTGACATTATTAACCTGTGTTCCAGTTCAGAGCAGCTTTATCTTAGTTGCAGGAAAGGAAAACTTTTATGAAGTGAAGTAGCATAAACTAGTAAATGAGCCTGGGTCCAGCTATCTAGGAATGCAGTGTATCTAGAAACAGTCTCTTCTGCAGTGTTGCTACGTCACATACCTCTTTGTCTTGTACTTTCTTCAAGTCCTCTTTACGTTTTTTCCCCTGACTTTATAAAACATGCTTCCGTGTCTCGTATTCTTTTAAACAACAACAAAATTCCTTCCTTTGTTGCTTAATTTCTTTCTGCTATTGTCTTGTCTTTCTCTCCTTCCCATTCCTTTGTTATTAAACTTATTAAACCATGAAATATTATTCAACTCAGGCTCTTTTTATATTACTTTTTTATAACCTTGTGGTCCTTGTCAGCCCCACTACAGTTTCCATTTTCATTCTACTTTATTGAGCTCACTGAAACTTCTGGTAACATAATTGCCAAATCTAAAGGAAATTTTTCACACTTCTTCTTACTTGAAGTAAGTTGTATTTCATATTAATGATGGCATTCTTCAGTCTTCTTCACAGAACCAAGAACCTTCGTTTCTTGGTCTCCTTTTACATCTTTGAATGCACTTGCTCAGTTTCCTTCTCAAACAGTTCTTCCTCAGTCTACCCTTTAAAAACTAATATTCCATGGTATTTTATGCTTTTCATCTTTTCCTATTTTTTCCCCGGTGGGTGATATCCTACCTTAAACCACTACTGAATGCCACTGACCTCCAAATGTTTATTTGTCTTCTCCTCTCTTTCCTGACCTCCAGACAGATATGTATTTTCAGCTTCTTCCTACTGGATGTCCCAAAGCTCTATTCTCCAAACAGATCTCGGTATCCACCCCTCTTCAACTTGTTGTTGTTGTTGTTCAGTCATTAAGTCGTGTCCAACTCTGTGACCCTATGGACTGCAGCACACCAGGCTTCCCTGTCCTTTACTACCTCCCAGAGTTTGCTCAAACTTATGTCCATTGCGTTGGTAAGGCCATCCAACTATCTCATCCTACTTCTCCTCCTTTCCCTTTGTGGTTAATGATGCCCTATTCCTCCAGTAGCCAAGCAGAAACTTGGAAATAATTATGAAGTTCTTTCTCTGTCTCATCCATGATTACAAAGTCCTGTTTATTCAGGCTCCTCAATATTCCTACCCCCTTTTCAGTACCTTCCTAGTGCCCTTTCCATGGTATTACCTTGCATCCAGTTACTATGTTTTTTGATTCAGCCTTTTCACTATTTTCAGGCTGATCTAAAGTCAAACCCTTGAATGTTGCTTTCCTGCTAAAGATCCTTCAGTCAGTAGCTGACCTTCTCTTGTACTCTAGGAAAAAGTCCAAACGCCTTATGATGGCTCAGAAACCCCTCATAATCTCACCCATGGCTGCCTCTCTACTGAACTTATGCATACCTTTTCCTCAGCGTACTTTAATACACAGAGTACTCGCCGCGTACTTAAATTTTCTTGGATATGCTCTGTTTTTATTTGACCTGGAATGTTCTCTCTCATCTTCTTTGCTTAGTGCAAACCTGGAGTCACCATCTGCCCTTTGACCCAGTAAGCTAATATTCAGGGCATTGTAGTTCAGAAATACCCATGCAAGAAAAACTGAAAGTAACTATAAATAAATCAGGGTGCAATTAGCAAGTAATATACAGGAGCTATATATGCATATTATGAGGTGCTTAACTGGATAGAAAGATGAATGGAAGGTGAAAAAAATAAATTCTAAAACAGATGTACAATATGATTCATTATTTAAAATAAAAAATAGTTAAAAATCTTGTTTGTAAGCATGCATTTATGATGATTTATTTTTTGTATATTCTTTTCTAATTTTTTAAAATATTGAAGTATAATATAAATACAAAAACTGCACACACACACACCCCCATATATATATGTGTGTGTGTGTATATATATACTCTGTATGTATGTGCATATGGCTCCAATATATTTTTATAAACTGAAATACCCAGGTAACTAGCACCCATATCAGTATCAGAACATTACTATAGCCACAGAAAATGTTACATGCTTTCTTCAGTTCACTACCCACCTCCACTATTGTGACTTCTAACAGCTTAGATTAATTTTGCCTATATGAAATCAAATAAGGTATTCTGTTTTCTTTCTGGCTTACTTTGTTCAACATAATGTTTATGAGATTGTGTCTGTTGGAAGTTTTTCTTAAAAACTAAAATATAGAGAGTCACAGTAAGTTATCTTTTGAAATTTTATATCACTGAAGACTGAAAGTTTGTCATCTCCTCGATATACCCACCCTAAAGTCTCTTGGCATTGTTAAATGTGTTCTCTTGTGAATTGATAGTTCCTTGCTCTGTTGTTTTTATCACATTTCATTAATTGTTTGTATGTTTATCTCCCTTCTAGATTGTGAGTCCCTAAGTAGTGTGGGCTTTTTTTTTCCCCATCCTTAAAATCCAGTATATACTTAGTGCTTCACACACAGTGGTACTTAAATAGCATTTGTCAAAGAAAAGCAATACATTCTAGTCTGTGTGTTCTAGATTGTGCCATGTATTTACTGGCCTTGCCTACTGAATTTCTCTGAACTGATTTCCTCATCTCTAATATGGTCATTATGATTGCATCAGCTCCTATACTTTTGCTGCTGCTGCCAAGTCGCTTCAGTCGTGTCCAACTCTATGCGACCCCATAGACGGCAGCCCACCAGGCTCCCCCGTCCCTGGGATTCTCCAGGCAAGAACACTAGAGTGGGTTGCCATTTCCTTCTCCAATGCATGAAAGTGAAAAGTGAAAGTGAAGTCGCTCAGTCGTGAGGTCTTAGCAGCCTCTTGGACTGCAGCCTACCAGGCTCCTCCGTCCATGGGATTTTCCAGGCAAGAGTACTGGAGTGGGGTGCCATTGCCTTCTCCTTCCTATACTTTTAGCTGCACGTAACTGAGCACCCAGTTGAAAGTGGCTGAAACAGTAAGTGGATTTATTGATTCACCTAATAAGTTGCTAGAATTGACCACTTCAGCATCTCAGCAGCACCACCAGAACACATGTTCTGGTCATCTTTCTGTTCTGCCACCCTTAGCGAGTCAGCAAACATTGCTTGTTGTCACAATATTGCTGCTGCTGCTCCAGGCTTTACATCCTTCCAGTTCTTCTGGTATGTCTCTTTTTACGAGCAAAGAAGAACTTAATTAGAAGTTATTCAGCAGATTTTGCATCCTGTTGAGCACACTTTGGCCACATACTAGTGTTTAAAGTAGTGACTGGCAGAAAGAGTGGGTCCAAGACTAATTTATATCCTGGAGCTGAGCATTTGCCTCTCAAACATTTGAACACTAGAGATACAAAGTTAGTTTCTTGTTAGCAAGAGATAGAGAGTAACGGATTTGAAAAGGTTAGAAGAGACAGAGAGTAACGGATTTGAAAAGGCAATCAACAATATCTTTCTGTCTCCATCTATGTAACAGTTGTCCCTACTATTGTAAGTTAAATATAATATATATTTGAAAAATATGTGAGCCCTTAGCACTTATTACTGGTTTCGTAGATTGTTTTAGAAAGGTCTCCCTTTGCCAGCCTACCTAAAAACCTGCTTTAGGTCAAGGAATGTAAAAATAATTTTGCTGTTTGCTAGAGTATCAACAGTATATTATTGTAAAGGTAAATCTATTACAGAAAACAATGTAATTTATTTAAAATACGAACTGTAAATTATTTTGAAGTTTTTCAATATTTAAAATTTATTTTCTATAAGCTATCACTGTCATCACTGTTATTAATATTAATAGTCTATGCCTTTGAAGCATGGCAGCCTGATGTCCCTTGGTTAACAATACCTTTTAACCTGCATTATTCAGAAAAGCCAGAGTTTTATCAAATCCAATGGTATTCATGGATTTCAGTTTTTTAAAAGGTTGAACACTATAAATGACAGGCAAAATCAACAGATTACTTCATTTCGTTTTTTATTTTTTACCGATTAGGTTAGGAGAGGGGCTTCCCTGGTGGCTCAGCAGTAAAGAATCCACCTGCAATGCAGGAGACACGGGTTTGATTCCTGGGTTGAGAAGATCCCCTGGAGGAGGGCATGGCAACCCACTCCAGTATTCTTTCTTGGTGAATCTCCTGGGCAGAGAAGCCTGGTGGGCTACAGGTGATAGGCTTGCAAAGAGCTGGACACTGCTGACCAACTGAGCACAGGGCGGGAGAGCCAGACAGGAAAGTAAGTGTGCTCTTGAGCTCCTGTCTTCCCATGGTAGCTGGTTAGATGACGGGCTGCCCTCCAAGACTGTCTTTACAGAAGACACAGTCCCCAAAGTTGATTTTTCTCTAAGTTCAGGAAGCAGTGTTTGTGTGAATCAGCAGGGATTGGCTAGCCTCTCTCATACTAGTTTCGTCTGAAAATGACAGAGTGATTATTAGTTTCTGTCAGTTAAGCACCAAATATTCCTTTGCTCTGAAAAATGAGGCCTTAGCAATCTTTAACTAATGTGTTTAATTTGTCACCTTTTGTCCTACTCCCACTTCCACTTTTTAAAAAACCTCTTCCTTTTGCCAAAACAAATTATATCATTTTGACCAAGAAGAACACTAAAGGTGGAGATCAATTCTGAACTTACTTCTCCTATGAGCAGTGAATGATTATTGCTAATCCTGTTTTATCTAGTGCTTCTGTCATCTAATATAGTGATTGGAGGAGAAATTAACATTGCCTTTCCTATGGAGTCAAGAGGCACAGATAAACTTACTCTGAAAAGTTGCATTTCCTGAAGTGAAGTTGGGGAGTGTATTAATCGACAGGAATTGAAATTTGTTTTTCTGAGTGTGCCTTATTTATTACAGATTGTAGAAGTTGGTTGTGAATTTGAGACAGATTTATGAAGATTTTGAGTTAATCCATCACTTCTATTTAATTAAGAATGAGGTGGCAGTCACTTTTTTAAAAAACATAAATTATTTAGAAGTTCACCTTTTCCATAGAATGTTTGATTTTTTTTATCTGCATGAAGTCTTAGAGACTATTACTCACACCCCAAATCCCCAACTAAAGTCAAGGTAGAAAAAGTAACAGAGGTCATTTATAAACATCTGTCATATAAACTTCTGAAGACACTTAACTGTTTACTCTGCTTTCTGTTTATCCCAATGTGAGTTCATCAGTTGAGACTGTTGGCAAGTTATCAGAGTACTGCCCCTGAGCCTTATCCTCTGCTAATAGCTGATAAGATTGTATCTACAACTTTTAAAATTTCCAGTATTCCCTCTTCGTGACTTTCTTTCCTCTTTCAACTTGCTTAATTGTCTTCCTTGGTTACAAAGAAGTTTATAGCCATGACTTCTGAAGAGAAATTGATTAGTTCTCCACAGATGGAAAGAGTGGTATGAATCTCTGGAGCTGGGATCAGCAAACCACAGCCTGTACCTGGGCACATCCGGCCAACATGCAGGGGATGTTGTTGGAATACAGCCACCTAGTTTTCATTTACATTTTGTCTCTGGCTGCTTTGGGGTTTCAGTGGCAAAATTGAGTAGCTGCAACAAAGATCTTCCCATTTATAGAAAAGGTTTGCCAACTTGAGAGAAATTTAACCAGAGAGGCATTTGACTGAGAGGTAGTAGGCACAGAATAACAGTGAAGATCAAGAGTGCCACACTGGAAACAATATATATACCGAATAATGAAAAGGCCCTCTTATATGCATACATTCCAGCCCCATAGTTTTCAGTTCATTTTTTAAAAAGCTGTTTTGTTTGGATTTTTTTCTCCCTCTCTTCTACTCCCTCTCCTTTTCTCTTATATATTTATTGAGGCATAATTAATATAAAATAAACTATGCAGTTTTTTTTTAAAGAGTATAAGTTTTAATGAGGTAAAACCATCACCATCATCAAGATAATGAACATACCCATTACCTCTAAAGGTTTCCATGTGTTCCTGGTAACCCTTCTTTTCTTTCCTTACTTTCCCAGTCCTATCCCCAGGCAAGCATTGGTCTGCTTTTTGTCGCTCTAGGTTGTTTTATACATTTTAGAATTTTAATGAATATATTTATACAGTATGTACATTTGGGGATTTTTTTCCCAGTCTTTTTTTTGTTCTTGTTTAGTCACTAAGTTGGGTCTGACTCTTTTGCGACCCCATGCACTATAGTCCACCAGACCCCTCTGTCCATGGGCTTTCCCGGGCAAGAATACTGGAGTGGGTTGCCATTTCCTCTTCCAAATGATCTTCCTGACCTAGGGATTGAACCCACCTTTCTTGCATTGACAGGCAGATTCGTTACCACTGAGCCACCACCAGGGGAGCCCTCCTAGTTTTTAGCTATTAGAAATAAAGCTACTACGAGCATTCATATGCAAGTCTTTGTGTAGAGATAGCTTTCACGTCTCCTAGGTAAGTACTTAGGTGTGGCTTCAATGGTACAGTATGTGTATTTTTAACTTTTTTAAAGAAACTGCCAAAATGTTTCTAAAGTGGTTGTACCATTTTACATTCCCATCAACAGTGTATGAGAATTCGAGTTGCTCTGCATCCTTAGCCTTTTATTCTTAAACACTTTAAACCTAACAGCCAAGAATCTCAGCTAGTTAAGGGAAGCTACTAACAGATCCAGAGAATTGGAAGGGAAAATTAAAAATAACTATAACTTTAGATCCTCTGATGAGAAAGAGAAAGATATTGCATCCCTGAAAACAGGAATAGGATGCTAGAAAAAAACCATTAGAAAACAAAACGAGTTTTTTTTTTTTTTAATTGAAGTATAGCTGATTTATAGTGTTGTGTTAGTTTCAGGTATACCAAAAAGAATTCTTGATAATAAAAAGTGAAATGTTTAGAAGATGAAATAGGAGTAATCTTTCAATAAATAGATGAAGAGACAAAGGGATGAATGACAGTGAAGAGGAATTTTCAAGGATCAATCCAAGAGGTCTAATGCTTGACTAATAGCAATTTTAATGCAAGAGGACAGAAAATGGAGAAGAGGAAATCATCCAATAATGAACATAAGGAAATTTCTCAGAACTGGAGAGCATACATTCCAGATTAATAAGAGTTTGTGCTTCGTGCTCAGTCCCTCAATTGTGTCCGACTCCTGGTGACCCTTCCCTGGTGGCTCAGATGGTAAAGTGTCTGTCTGCCTACAATGCGGGAGACCCGAGTTCAATCCCTGGGTCAGGAAGATCTCCTGGAGAAGGAAATGGCAACCCACTCCAGTATTCTTGCCCATAGACAGAGGAGCCTGGTAGGCTACAGTCTATGGGGTCCCAAAGAGTTGGACACAACTGAGCGACTTCACTTTCTTTTCTTTCTTTCCTGGCGACACTATGGACTGTAGCCCTCCAGGCTGTTCCTGTCCATGGAATTTTCCAGGCATGAAAACTGGAGTGGGTTGCCATTTCCTATTCTAGAGTTTACTGAGTGCCTGAAACTATGAGTGAAAAAAGACTAACCCTTCCCTGCTACCCGCCTCCCCCGACCCCTGCACCAGGGCACATTACTGTGAAACTTCTGAAAGATACTTTCAATAAAAGCTCCTGAATGCGTCCTCAAAGGGAGGGGAAAAACAATTGTGAACAAGGATTGGGAATCAAATGGCATCAGCCTTCTCAGCAGCAATTCAGGAAGCTAGAATTCAGTATAATGTTGCTTGTGAAAAACAATTATTTCCCATCCCAACTCTTGATGTTAAGTCTGAGGGGTAGGATAGACACAGTAGACATGCAAAATTACAAACCTACCCCCCATGCACTCTTTTGAGAAAGCTACTGAAGGATGTTCTCCATCAAAACAAGAAAATACACCAGTAAAGATGAAAACATGGATCCAGAAACAGGGAATCCACTACAAAAGAGAGATGAAGAATATCTCCTATCTGATGAAGGAAAAACACAGATGACTGTTGTACAACAGGTTTAGAGAGCAACCAGTTTAGGTTAAACAGAAGGATGGAGGTCTCTAGGAAAGATGTAGCCAAGAAAGAAATGGACTGATAGATTATATGATGTGTTTGGAGCCATTATTTAGAGATGTTTTCTAACTTCTTTAGAGAGTATGGGGTAGAATTAATGATGGAAATATAGAAAACTAAGCAAATGACAAAGAGCATTTTTAGTTTCAGGAATAACAAAATGTGCAAAAAAATAAGTATAACTCTAGTAGTCATTGTCTTACTAGTTAATGTTACTTGCATGGTTCTAATAGTATATTCTAATATTATAAACCTTAAATAGGGATTTAAATAAAAATTGTGAGATGACTGCAATGGGAATAGGAAGTGGGAGAGGGGAAAGTAGTAAACTAAATTTTAATTGTCTGTAGTAGGAATTCAGTAGGTAATGATTAAAGTGAAAAATCAAGAAATCACAATGAATATGTAAAACATATAATAATTGTAATATATTTATATAATATAAAGATAAGATAAACACTTAAAGAAATCGCTAAGATAGTTGAAAGTGGTTTCCTAAAAGGAATACGGCTAGAGAGCTGGAGAGGGTTGGTGCAAGGGACTGCTGTTTTTATTGTAAGTCTTGTAGTAGTATTTTTTTAAAGCTGTGTATATTATATACATATTGCTTTGGTTAAAAAGCTAAACAGGAAAATGAAAGTCTGGACTTCCTGGATGGGATGTTTGTTAGTTTTTGTGGAATTACCCTGGACTCCTGAGGCAGGTCATCTCTTGACTTAAGTCTTTGGCCTCCCGCCCGTCCCATCCCAGACAGTTAGGGATTATGCTTGGGCTCATAAATTCTTCCTTTTCATTTTTATTAGTACAGGCCATAAGGTGACTCCAAAATTTTGTTAAGGTGTTCCTTGGGAATCTACAGGAGAGAGAAACTGGCCCTTTAGTTGGTTGCTCTACTCTTCTGGATGGGTTAGTAGTTTTAGGCTCTAATAATGAAATAATAATAATATAATAATGAAACATAATAAAAGCATTATTGCTACTGATGAGTTCAGCCCCATAGGATATAATGTCTCTTTTGCCCTTAGGTGATATACTCAAAGCCCCCTAACCATAAACTCCATGAAAGCCAGGGATTTTTACTTGTTTTACAGCCAGGTATATACTGGCTATTGTATTTAACATGCTTGATGAAATTCTATCTTGAATGTAATGAAAAGCTGTAACAATCATTTCATTTGGCAAATATTTATTGAGGACCTCCTTTATGCCAGGCACCCTTCTGGATGCTGACAGTACAGTTGACACTTGATCAGTATCAGTGAACTGCATAGGTCCACTTACCTGTGGATTTTTTTCAGTAGTAAGTAGTTCAGTGCTGTATGATCTGCGATTGGTTTAATCAACTCCCACGTTGTTTAAGGATCAACTGTGTATCAGTCCTATGCGTACATGCGTGCTAAGTGGCTTCCGTTGTGTCCGACTCCTTGCGACTGTATGGACTATAGCCCACAGGGCTCCTCTGTCCTTGGGATTCTCCAGGCAAGAATACTGGAGTGGATTACCATTCCCTTCTCCAGGGTATCTTCCCGACCCAGGGATCGAACCCAAGTCTCCTGCAGCTTCTGCATTGCAGCCAGATTCTTTACCACTGAGCCACCAGGGAAGCCCCATCAGTGCTGTAAGTTGCAGCTTTTATTTTAGTCATGTATTAGAAGTTTGAAACACTTTCAACTGCCATTCAGAGTCTGAATCAGATTTCATTTTACTGATGTTAAAGCACACTTGAGCCTAAAAAGGAAATACCCCTAATGTTTCCTCTGTTGGAGATATCTATTCAGTTTTTTCTAAGTGAGTGATAGGAAGTTGTGAGGTTGTGCTGCTTGACATCTTAGAATATTGACAGTTTATCCTTCCTCCTTCCCCCACCTCTGTGGTAGGGCAGTGGTGGTATTCAGGCTGTGTGTCTCTAGTTTCTGTTTTCTGCAAGTTTAAATGAGATCTTTCACATTTAACAAGTCTCTCTCAGAGGTGACATGTTAGAGGACTAGAGTTCTCAAAGTTGGAAAATTACTTGGCAGAAACCCTCTGCAAAATAGAGAAAGAGTTACGTTTTGAGTTTACATCAAAAACTGATTAGACTTTTTCCAGATTGTGTTTTGTACCTATCAGTCAAGTTAGGAGGTAAGTCACCCAGTGACAAACCTGAAAATGTGCTGTGCAAGCTCGGTGTTTTAGAGGAAAATGCCTCCTAAGAATCATATGTCTATACTTTTCTGCTCGGAGTTGGCTTTCACCTGGAAAATCTGTTGTATTTAAGCCAGGGTTAGTGGGTAGTGCCTTCTCAGGAGACCTGATCTCGGTTTGGATGGGACAAACCTCCTTTTCAGTGAGTGGGGGCAGACTCTAGAACAGCTCTGCTGCTGCCTTTTTGCACTTGTGAGACTCCCTGCTGCTGCTGGATTTAGAGTTTTAGTTGATTTCAACTTGAGCCATATTATGGATGGCACTTTTTTCCAAAAAATAATATTTCTTTTTATTGAGGCATATAATTGGCATATAACATTATTTAGTTTCAGGTGTGCAGTATAATGATTTGATTTGTGTATATTGCAGAATGATTACAGTAGTTATGGATGACATTTTTAAAGAGACAGCAAGTTTTCTCTTTTCTCTATTTAGAAGTACAATATGGAGAACAAGAAGTGTAAGCTTTCCTATGTATTTATATTATAATAAACTATATGTGTGGTGGTATATGTAATTTAAGAAATTTTATTCAGTTGTGCAGTTTCTAAACCAACCTGGGTTAAGTGAGAGAATTAAGCCCTAATGCTCTTGGTATTCATTATATGTATTAACTTTCCTATAAGTCTAGAATGGTACTAGTTTTTGTACTATCTTGTAGTAATTGAGGAAATAGTCATAAAAATAAGTTTGTGTCCTGTGGTTCAAATGAGGAATCCTGGTTGCAAAAGGCTGTTGTGTAATGATAAGAAGCCCTCTCCTGTAAAACTCATAGACACCCAAAGATTACAGCTGTGTGAGTATGCAGTGATACGGTAACTGCGTATGTCGTTTCAAGATGGGACACAAAAATGTCTCAAGCATTAATAGCCTGCTGACCATGATCTAGTGAAAATAACTACTCTGCTGTTTCCTTTAATCAAGTCCAGTATGAACTTGGGGGGGCAGGTGATAAAACCCAGTTACAGTTTTCTTGTAAATCAAAACATTAATAACAATAACATTTTTATTTTTTGTGCTAACATTTCAGTCTTTTTCAGAACTTTATCTTGATTTTTTTTACTCTGTTTAAAGCAAATAAAATCAGTTATCTTGATAAGATGTGGCACTTGATTAGTTTTTAAAATAGATAAGTGAAAAGCCTGTCAGCCCAGCACAAGGCAAAAAACTATTCTGTTTGTAAATAATGTAACCGTTTTATGGAACTGAGCCCTGGGGAGGAGGACAAGCACATGTCTTGTTTCCTAACACAGAGCACGAGGATTCTGTAACTAATCTTAACGTTTCCCTATCTAAAGGCCTTTTAAACAGGAGCCTCTATGAAATTCATATTGTATTTTTGCAGCTAAATCCTGATTCATTGAGAGAGCCATTATTGGTGAAGTAAACACACAGGTTAAGAAAAGCTTTGTGTACAAATGAAATGATAACGTTCGTCTTGAACAAGTTCAGAGTCTTAGAAATGGACAGATTAGCAAATTTATCCACTCTCCTTTTCAAAAATAACGTTAATAAGGACCTTTTGTTTAAAAAGTCCAGGTCCTTGTTTTAAAATCTTGAGTGATACCGCTGCTGCTAAGTCGCTTCAGTCATGTCCGACTCTGTGAAACCCCATAGCCGGCAGCCCACAGGCTCCTCCGTCTGGGATTCTCCAGGCAAGAACACTGGAGTGGGTTGCCATTGCCTTCTCCAGTGAATGAAAGTGAAAAGAGAAAGTGAAGTCACTCAGTCGTGTCCGACTCTTAGTGACCCCATGGACTGTAGCCTACCAGGCTCCTCCGTCCATGGCATTCTCCAGGCGAGAGTACTGGAGTGGGGTGCCATTGCCTTCTCCAGACTGATACTAGCTGAGACTAATTTGAAAACAGTCCAGGTTTATAGACCTTAATGTGAAAATTTACCTTTTGTCATTCTCATTACCTTTACATTTAACATATGATTTGTGTTAATTTGTCATAGATACTGGCCCATAGAGCCCAAGCCAATGAAATTGCTAAAGTCTGTTTTGCTCTCAAAGTCTTCTGCCAGGTTTCCCATGGAATAAAGTTGGAGTTACCAGCTTTGTTGGGAAAAATATAAATAAAAACAAAATTGCTGCCAAGTTTAAAACATTTTTAAATAGTTCTCTTTTTTCCTACATAATAAAATTCAAAATCTAAGGTCCTGTTTCCTGGGAGTAGTACATGTGAATGCTATAACTTTATTTTTTAAAAAGGTTCCATGGAAAATTTGTATATTTGAAAAGGTATCACATTAGCTATAAAGAAACAAGAATACTTTAAATTTTAAGGCTTTCAGTAAAAGGTACATTGCAGAGCCTCCTGGTGGCAGTAGTTCTTTGTTACCAGAGTGTCCTCATTTGAGACACCTACCAAATGGGAGCTGATTGTGAATTAGCAAACAGACCTATTCTGCTTGTCCGTGTTCTTTTGAGGCTTTTACTGTAAAGACATTAAGAAAAATACTGTGCTGAGCATTTTTTAAATTGAAGTATAGTTGACTTAAAATATTACGCTGTACAGCCAAGTAATTCAGTTATACATATATACACATTCTTTTTTAAACGTTCTTTTCCTTTATGGTTTGTCATAGGCTAGTGGTATTTTAGTGAAAGTATAGTGATGGGAATACTAATGTTTTTCTCAATAGTTATAGAATAGTTATCAAAATAAAATCTAGTCTTTGTATTGAAGGCCAAAGCCACATCTACCTGAAGACTCGTGGTTCTCCACCCTAACTTGTACTCTAGAGTAACCTGGGAAGCTTTTGAAAATGCTGCCTCTAGGGCCCCATCTTAGAAACCAGTTAGGTTAGAATCTCTGGGAGTCGGGCCCGTACTTACAAAGATGTGTACGAAAGGCAGGTTGAGTTTAGTTAAAAGTAGTTCAGTATTGCCCAGACTAGATCTGATAACCTAAGCCAGTTTGGTAGAGCATGTTTATTCTTGAATCATCTGGGGACGAATCTATATGATGTGGTTTGTCAGAATTAATGATTTGTTTGAATCTTCCTAGAGAAGAAACTGACATAGTTTTTTCAATTTATTTATCTTTAATTGGAAGTTAATTGCTTTACAAAATTGTGTTGGTTTCTACTGAATGGCAACATGAATCAGCCATAGGTATTCATATGTCCCCTCCCTCTTGAACCTCCCTTCCCCCTCCCACGCATCCCACCCCTAGAGATTGTCACTGAGCACCGGATTTGAGCTCCCTGCGTCATACGGCAAATTCCTGCTGGCTATCTGATTTTACGTATGGTAATGTATATGTTCCAGTGCCACTCTCTCAATTTGTTCCACCCTCTCCTTCCATCCTCTCCATGTCTACCAGTCTGTTTTCTGTGCCTGCCTCTTCATTCAGATAAGTTCATCAGTATTTTATTTCTAGATTCCATGTATATGCATTAATATATGATGTTTGTTTTTCTCTTTCTGATTTACTTTGTATAATAGGCTCTGGGTTCATCCACCTTATTAGAACTGAGGCAGATATGTTCCTTTTTATGGCTGAGTAATATTCCACTGTGTATATGTACCACCACTTCTTTATTTATTCATCCATTCATGTCGATGGGCATCTAGGTTGCTTCCGTGTCCTAGCTATTGTAAATAGTGCTGCAATGAACATTGAGGTACTTAAGCTATGGTTTCCTCAAGGTTTATGCCCAGTAGTGGGATTGTTGGGTCAGATAGTAGTTTTATTCCTAGTTTTTAAAGGACTCTCCATACTGATCTCTGTAGTGGCTGTATCAGTTTGCATTCCCACTGAAGATGAAAGAAGGTTCCCTTTTCTCCACACCCTTTCCAGCATTTATTGCTTGTAGATTTTTTGATGGTGGCCATTTTGACCAGTGTGAGGTGTGATACCTCATTGTAGACCAACTTTCATATTAATAGTCTGACTTTTCAACTTTGCCTTGTAGAGAAAAAATTTTTTAAGAAAGACAATGAATTGGTTGGAATTCTTCTTTGACTTTTTTCTGTAGTTTGAAGTATGCAGTTTTTACCAGTGTATTTTAGCTTTCAGAAATATTTTGGTGAGAAATCTTGAGAAAATCATATCTTTTATTTGCTTTAGAATATTAATATTCAGCTTATATGAACATTTATATGAAACACTGATTAAAGTTTGGACATAACCAAGCCATGGGGTTCTTTTAACCAGTCATAGCATGTAGTTATAATTTTACGTACGATGAACAAAAACTAATTGGTGTCAAAGGTATTGAAAACATCTTAAAATAAAACCTCCTCTTAAGAATGATTTCATTCTTAGTTGATGTTTAGGCCCAGAAACTTTGAAAATTAAAGTGTAGTGCATTCATTATTTTTCATCCTTGCTCTTGTAAAATGTAGTTGTGCTTTTCTTGCTTATTTTCCCACTTGTATCACTCAAAAGAGGACCAAAGGTTAGTACTTTCAGGTATTTGTTTTGCTAAAATCCTTTGGTACTGATGTTTTATAGATCAGATATATTCTTACAGAAAGTTTCTTATTCTTTCTGGTAGCCATAAGAGATGTGATCTGGTGTTGTTTGAAACCAAGCATTTATCAGGACATTACAACAAATTTCAAAATACACATTTGATTATAAATTCTGAATTGAAAATTTAATCTTAATAGTTCACTTGTACTCTTAGAATATTAATGTTTTGGGGGAAGAGATGGTCTGGCACATTAGTTGAAGCCCTCAGGTTTTCATCTTGTATAGGAGTAGCTTCTTTTCACCCTTGATTTGCCTTCGTGTGAGAATTACTGCTTTACCTCATCTCCCAGCACATGTATGCATGGACACTTAACACACACACACACACACACACCCTTGAAGATGAAACTGTTAGTTTTCCCTTTCTGTGATCCCTTTGCTTATCCATCATGGTAAACTACTTAGGTAGCTTGATCAAAGATGTCTAGGAAGGTGGAAAAATATTGTCAACTGAAAGTAAATGGGAAAATACTTAAAGATTTAGTAGTAAAGGGAAAATACTTAGAGACTTACTAGGTGATTAACTGGTTTGATAAAGATTTCATAGGCTCCACCAGGGCAAATGAGAAAACTAATAAAATGTTATCTTAGCAGTAGCACCTAAGAGCAGTTTAGCCCCATGAATATCTCGTTTCTTCTGTCCTTACCTTCTGTGTTAGTTAAAATATCAATGCCTCCTATGTAGTGCTTAGCAGTTTCTGATTCTGTCAGGTAAACAAACATGTTTTTTCACTCCTCCTTATAATTCAGAAAACTGATAGGCAATGAGATTGATTTGTCCAAGGTTATTTGGCTGGTGCATTAATGAACATTCTTGGTTTCAAGTGACAGAAACAACTCAAGTTGCTAAAGCAAAAAAAAAAAAGAGAGAATGTATTGGCTTAAAGGACTAGTGAGTTGAAAGATGCGGCTGGTTTCAGTCCTGGCTGTGTCTCGGGGCTTAAACTGTGTTGTAGGGTACTCTCTCCTTTTCGGCGTTATTTGCACAGACTGTCCTGTACTCAGCAGTTGTTCTGGTAGCTCTTAGTTTACAACCTGCCATTTTATCAACCCCAGTGAAAAGAGAAAAATTTTTTTTTTTTCCTT
Source organism: Bos grunniens (assembly GCF_055505025.1). NCBI lineage: Eukaryota > Metazoa > Chordata > Mammalia > Artiodactyla > Bovidae > Bos > Bos grunniens. The sequence goes on along the minus strand of NC_141179.1, from coordinate 76,651,902 downwards.
CTAGAAATATCAGCACAAAACATGGACTTGATTTTCAGGTCCATTCTTAAACCAGTCATCCTTCACCATGGCCAAGGAACTGGAGCCTTCTCACTGACCAGCCCTGGGTCGCATGCCACCCTAGAAACAAGATTGACATCATCCCAGGAAGAACCGCATATACTGAGAATAGGGGAAGAGTAGTTCTCCAAAGATACTGAGAAGGCAAAAAAATAAGGTCCCCAATAAGTTACTGAGTTCTGGAATTCTGATTCTAAAACTGATGTTATTTTCAGTTTTCTGCTACTAAAAATGGCAAAAGAAGTACAATCACAAAATAAATAAAATTGTCTAAAGGACATAAAATCTTGAAATCTGAGATTTGTAGATTGCTTAATATTAAAACATTTTCCTTCTTCCTTGCAAGTTGAATATTGTCATCTCATAACATGTAGTGACTAAACACTACTAAATAGACTGATCTCATTTTGACAGTTATCAGAGGAACGAGCTTTGAAGGCTACTAGTTTTAGAATTTTACTAATAGTTTGAAATACATATGGAGGAAAGGAGGCTTAACATAAAAGCTGTTGTTGGATTGTTTAAATTTTTCAACATTGCAAGATGCTTCTGACTTCTGGACAGAAGAACTTTCTTCCCAGTTCACCCTGTCTTTCCTGCCTGTCTTCCCACCCGCTATCACCCTTCTTTCTGTTGGCTTAAGTTGACTCCTTTCTCTAGTCATTCCCGCCGTGGGAGCAGAAGCTGGACAATTTACTTTCCCCCCTGAGTAGAGGCATATTAACTATAGTTTCCTCCTCTAAGTAAAGTACCACAGAATGAGAGTATATGCTGATATGATTAAGAATTGTTAAGGAGAACTCATTTTCCTTGTGTGGACAAGAAGCTTTGTGACTCTGAGGACCAAAATCGGAGGATCTTGTCCCAGGCTACTTGGGGAATCTTCAGCTCAGGTAGCTCAGAGGCCTTAGGAGCAGCCAAGTACTGGAGACGCAGGAGCTTCTGTAAACTCTTTCTGTCCAAGATGGCTGTGAGAATGGAGGCGGGAGGTACTGTTAAATGCTCTGGTTTTCATTCCTGCTGTCACTGGAATAAAAATGACCTGACTGTATTTTGGGCCCCCAGGCAGCACTGAAATGACATGCCACCTGCTGACCTAATCCATTTCATTTCTGGTACTAGGATCACCAAAGCAATTTGTTCAATTTGCAATTGACTTATTTACTCTTTAAAGCAGCAATGATTAGATCTAGTTTAAGAAATCATATACTTTATTTATCAAGAATTAAAACTTCAAAAGTGGGAAGTTACCCTTTTTGGAAGAAGTCATTTAAATATGGTGTATTTTACCTCAGAGACTGACTATGCTTTTAGAAAGCTACTTTCTGCTCCTGTTCCCCAGGAAGGAGTACAATCTGCTGATGAAACTTGAGATCACAGAAGTGTTTCTCAGCAGCAGCTGAATGGAGGAGAGAACTAGAAGAATGCTATATTTATCTTTAGGTAAATTTTGCAATTTACGAGGGAAAATTCTGTATAGCGTGCAAGCAGATTAACTCATGTTAATCCAGCAGCTGCTTCTCTGGCAAATAGAAGAATGGGTATGCAGCTGTAGTCCTGCACACATGCTCAGGTGCTGGATATACTTCCTTTGTCTCAAAAACTGTGCCAAGAGTCACATATGCGATGAGTTCCTGTTTTTTTTTTTTTTTTTTTAATCCATTTTAATTTTTAAAAAATTAAAATTCCCAATTTTTCCCTCACCTACCAAAATGAACTGATTAAAACTTCTGTTAAATGGTAGTGTCAGGAGCTTGGACTCTGATCTTGAACCTTGGGTTTAACAGTTACGTGTAGTACTGCCATTGATGAATTAGAGTTACAGAGGCACCTACTTCATTCCCTTCCCAGAGATCCTTATATCAGTAAGGAACATGCTGGCAGAATTAAGGTGTCTGCTTCCAGCTCAGCCCTCTTTTATTTCTTGTTGCTTTCTGTGATTCGGCAGCTATGGAATTTGCTTCCCTGCATGGGCCTCTCAGAAGCCAGCTCTCCTGCTCTCCCCAACACGCTCACAGTCAGCAGAACAGGGAAATCACACTGATCAGCACACCACTCAGTTGATCAAAGGAAGCCAGCCACTTTTCTTCAACAAGACCCAGCGGTATTAGTCACTACGCCCTCTCCTGCTGTGAGCAAGGCCACTGGAACGCTGCTGGCAACATTAGTCTGTGTGTAAAAAGCTGCTTATATTCCCTTTGCCTTGGCTTTGGTTTTGGCTTAGGCCTCGGCAAGGGGGGAGGAAAAAGGAAAGTGCCCAGCCAGCCAGTATCTCTCCATTGTAAAACTTGGTGTGGAGCATTTCCCTCTGTCAGCAGTCCCTAGTGGCAACCCCTAACTCTGCTGGGGAAAGACTTGGTAATTTTCTTTTAATTGAGAAAGAGCAGAGCCCCACAGCAAACTGAACATGTGGTGACTACAGGAAATATATGACAGTATGGTCTTACATTGATTGTGTAACAGGTCTGACAAATCTACAAAATTAAAAAAAGCCACATTTTAAAAAAGTATTTTATCTCTTGATTCTGTTGCTTTTTACTCTTTTCCACAGTCTTAAACGTTATTTTGTAGGGAACCTACGGGTCTCAATGCTAATTAGTTGGATATGGTTGGCAGTTTGCTACTCGTGGCTCTAATGGGTGTATAATTCCCTTTCTTGTAAGCAGCTGGCATTTCAGTACAGTTTACAACATGGAACATGGAAGGGACCCCCTGAGTAGGACAGTGGCTGCTCTTTGTCACTTGCAGCTGTGTTTGCAAGGGAGCATGCTGGCAACCAGCAAGGGGAGTGCTGTGACAGGTGGGAAGAGCAAAACCAGAAAATATGCTTCTCCTTTCTCCTGTCCTCTTTCTGTTCCCTTCTTTCCCCACCCTCTTTTACCTGACCTTCTGTTTCTCTTCTCTTCCCCTTTTAGAAGCCATCTGTTTCCCTCTACCAGTTCTGTTTGGCTTGCAGATGCCACTATACAGAAATACACTGTGTTGGAGCTAGCGTATGCTTGACCTGTACTAAACGTATGTATTTGGGCTGGGCTCGGCCTGACGAACTGAAGGGAATGGTGAGGGCCCGGTATATAAAATCTCATAGATTTTACGCACCAGTTCTACTTACTGAACAAAAAAGACGACACACCTTACTACCTGAATCCGAGAAGTGGTAGAACACCGTTCAAAGTCTGACTCTGCAAGTTCTGCATCTCTTTCTGTTTGAGATGGGAGCACCACGCGTCTGTGTGTGAAAAGCTGCTTATGTTCCTTGGTCTTAACCTGGGCCTAGGGAAGAGCGGGGGAAAGGAGGAAGATACACCACCAGCCAGTATCCCTTTTTTCTAAAACTTGATGCGAAGCATTTTCATTCTTGTTGTCAGCAACACAAATTATCATTCTAGTGAATAGTTTAGCAATTCCCTGAACAGGCACCCAGTTAATGGTCTCTCTTCAATTACCTTCTCCTTAAGCATTGCTGGTGGGAATGTAAAATGGTGCAGCTACTTTAGAAAACAATCTGGCACTTCCTCAAAGTGTTAAACATAGAATTACCATGTGACGCAGTAATTTTACTCCAGGTATATACTGAAGAGAAATGAAAACATATGTCCAAACAAAACTTACACACAAAATGTTCATGGCAGCGTTATTCATGATAGCCAAAAAGTGGAAACAACCCATCAATTGACAGATGGTTAAATAAAATGTGGTATACCCATACAATAGACTGTTATTTGGCAATAAAAGGAATGAAGTACTGATACATGCTTCCACATGAATGAATCCTGAAAACATGCTAAGTGAAAGAATTGAATCACAAGAGGCCGCATATTATATGATTCCACTTATATTAAATGTCTAGAACATGCAAATTTATATAGACAGTAGATTAATGACCACCCAAGGCAGTGTGTGTGTGTGTGTGTGTGTGTGTGGTGGGGGAATGGGGAATGACTGCTAATGTGTTCAGAATTTTCTTTTGGGGTTGATGAAATGTTCTAAAATTGATTTTGGTGGTGGTTGTGTAACTCTGTGAATATACTTAAAGTCATTGATTTGTATACTTTAAATGGGTGAATTGTATGGTATGTGAATTATGTCTCAATAAAGCTATTTTAAAATTTATTACTATATATTTCATTTGGTGTGAGGGCACTGGTTTGTCTTCCCTAAAGTTGGGGAGGCTAGAAGAACCCATATTCCCAATAAGAACACCAGTCTAATAAAAGTAATAACTTATTTGCACAGAGTGTCCTTGTTTGTCCTTAGTTTTCACGTACTTATATATATATTTGATCTCCACGGAACTCTAGTGTGCAGATGAAAGTGACAGGCATAAAGGAAAAGTGGCTTATCTGAGATTGTACCACTGGTAAATGGGAGAAGGAGTTTTTCATCTCAGGCATTCTTGTCCTAGTCAGGGCACTCTGGTCAGAACAGTGTCAGAACTGTCAAGAAAGTAATGGCGTGAGCCTTGATGGTTTCCAGTTTCTTAATTATGCTTAACCTTTCACCTCTTGAATATGACTAGAAAAGTCACTCAATTTCTCTGTCTTGCTTTCCTTATCTGGAAGATAAAGATAAGAATGTCTCCCATCTCAAAAGTCACTTAACTTCCTTTATTTAGAGGAGGGAGCTGGGAATGTTTCCTGTCTCATGGGCATATAATAGAAACTAACAAAAAACCAATTATGAAATATCTTGCCAAGCTATAAAAAATTCTTCATAATAAACTATCAAACAGTCTTGTTTTTTCCTTTGCTTTATATTGTACAACCTGACAGCCTCAGTGAGATGTTATAATAACCACTTATATCACGTTTCTCTAAGGAGCTGAAAGCATTTTACAGACATTATCAAATTAATCCTATTTCTCTGTGAGTTACATAGAGGGCTGGTATCAGAGGAGCCTAGAGTACAGAGAGGTAAAGTAACTTGCGTGAAGCCTTTATTTCAGTCTGGGTCTACACTATACCAATTGCTCATTTATTTGCCCCTAGTGATATTTATTTAGTTGATTACATATGTTCTCTGTGAGCTTGTCACTTGTTAAACATGAAAACAATGATTGGATATTCCCTCCGGAATCATTTTAGATCAGCTTTAACTTTTTTGAGGGTGTAAAACTGTTTACTTTGACCTGACTGTGTCATTCTTCATCTAGACTAGAAAACTGTGCAAGACTCCTGAATGTCTGCTTTTTATTATTCACTGTGGGGTGTGGTGCGAACTGTGTGTCTTGCCGTGTAGACAGGAGGAAGCCTGATGAGTCTTTGGAAAGTACTCTCATTTGTCCAGACACCCTTAACAGAGTGAAGACAGACTTCCTCCCAAGTCGTTGAGGACTATGGTCTCTTTACATGTAGCAAGCCCATTTACCATCTGGATTACAACCTAGACCTTCACCATTGCCATCATCATTTAATAGTATTTTGGTTTTACGGCTTAGTCCCATTACCAACCCTTTGACAGAGAATATAAATGGGAGGAGTGTGTAAGACAATTGGAAAGACCTGTAAGAGATTGACTTAGGGTCGCTTCTAATAACCCACCAGAGAGCAGAGTGAAGCCTGACCCATCTATTGGCAAATACTGAATTCTGGCTTTTTTTCTTTCCTTGAGTTAAGAGAAAAGCTGTAGTTTCTCACGGGGTTGTTCTGGCAAGTTTTTTTTTTTTTTGGTGGTTTGTTTTGGAGGAGTTTCCTTTTTGTCATATTGATCTCTCGTCTTACTTGATGGGGGTGTCCCTTTTCCCCTCAGAAGTAGCTCTCCCGTCATATTAGCCTTTGTTGGCGTGCTGCCCCAGGGGAGATGGCCCCAGTGCTGTGGGCACTGTCCTCTGTACAGTTAATTAAACCTCCTGCTGTGGACTGGGTTTCTGCTGCCGCTGCTCACTGATGTGTGTGAATTGAGTGAAGCACATGTACACAAGCTCAGGCGCACTCGTGGAAACAAACCCTGGAAATAGCAAAATAGGAAGTTGGGGGAAAGCCTTCAGCTATTAAATAAGCTTGGTAATCTGGCTAGCTGAATGCCAGAGCTCACAAAGCTGAGAATTACATTTCTGAAGATAAGACAAGCCCTTTTTGTGTTTTTATCTTTTCTTCCCAAAATGTATTGAGTTTTAATATGGTACTTTATCTCTCTGAGCAAGAAAGCAAAGCCAGTGGTGCACTTACGGGCCACTGGGTCTAACCCAAAGTGGAGTTTCTCTGCCTCTCTCTGGTGACCACTTCCCAAGAAGGTAAACCTTGTCCAGAGTCTTCTCCCTAAGATATATGGGTGCTATGTGCTCATTGCTGCACAAAGAGAATTCACAGAACGTGAGAGTAGGACTTTCGAAAAGTCTAGTAACCTATACATTTTGAACAGATAGTGATTTCCTTTGGAGCTAGGCCCCTACTCTTTTTCATTAACTAAATGTACAGAGAGAGAATCTTGATTTCCAACTATTCTTCTTTAAAATACTTTGTCGTGCTTTGAATCCTTCTTGTGACTCTGTTTATTAACACCTAAAAATTATATAAGGAAAAAAATGAATCTTTTCTAATCCTTCTCTTACTTAGGTAAAATATAGGCAAGTTAATCAGGTTGGGGTAGCAGTGGAGTCTTAGAAGCATAGTAGTTGCTGAATCAGGCAGCCTCTCTGTTCTTTCCCACCCATCCCAGCTCCACTCAGCAGATTTTAATTGTGTATTTCTGTATGAAATCCATCAACCAGGAAATGTTTTATTTTAGCCCTCTGTTCACTTCTAGTATGTGTGCTAATGCTTATTATCTTTAGTAGGGAGACGGGAGTAAACATATACATATTAATAGCAGAACAGGGTACTGCATAAAAAGAGTTAGTATGTGCCAGGAAACGTGGGTTCCATCCCTGGGTCGGGAAGGTCTCTTGGAAAAAGAAATGGCAACCCAATCCAGTATTCTTGCCTGGAGAATCCCACGGCAAGCCTGACAGACTGCAGTCCATTGGGTCGCGAAAGAGTCGGACACGACTGAGTGATTAAAACGACAGTGTGGTATAGGTAATGAGTAGCGAAAGGGCAGGGAACCCAGATGGGACCTGGATCCAGAAAGGCAGAAAGAGTGGAGGCATTCTAAGAGGAAGCACGTGAGCAGATGCAGGGATGTAGCAAGGAATGTGATACACAAGAACAAACAAGACCTTTACTGTTTGCTGAGTTTTTTTTTTTCCATAAAATATGTTGGGAAACAATGAAAATGAAGACTGAGTGGCTATGATAGGGCCTGGTATCTGAAGGCTTTAATTGACTATCCTGTCCCCAGCCTAGAACTAGACTTGCACAGAGAACTTTGGTCAGTATCTATCTTTTGAATGGAATGCTTTAGCATTTGAAGGGTGGAATGAGTTGGGAGAAAGTTAAGGTTTCATGGACAGTGGAGCCTGGCAGGCTAGAGATCATAGGGTCACACAGAGTCAGATATGTGAGCAAATAAGCACACACACAAGGTTTCATTGACTTGTTTTCTTTGTTTTGCCAAAACAACATGCTCACAGAACTAAATCAGTACTCCATCTTGTAGGAGAAGGTTAAGAGAGCAGGGTTTTTCCCCTTGAAAGGAATTTTGTTTCCTAGTTGTGAAATCTTAGCCTGTTTGCTTATAAATGAGATTGTCTGTGAGTGAAAGAATGGGTTTAAAAGAGTTTGGATAGCTGTTGCAGAAGCAAATTGACTTATACCATTGCTTCCTGATCTGGGATTGCCTGAAGGAATAAGAGAAGTCTTTATTACGATAAATTACACAAGTTACATAGAAATCTGATTTGTTTGAAAGATAAAATACAAGATCCAAGTAGGGGTAGTAAGGGAAGAGGGGAACGTAGTTCAGGGTGCCCTAGAGTGTAAAGGTTGGGAATTGCTGTTGTAAATTGTATTTTAGATTTGAATAGGAACAGATGACCCTAAAATTTCCAGTAGTATCTTTTATCTTAATGCAAAATTTCAGCATTTATTTTTCCACTTGTTTAAAGTACATTTTCATTTAATAATATATTCTCAGTAAAGCCAGAAGGAACCTATACCTGTAAATGTACGTAGGCTTTTGAATAGGAGTGTATTTACAGTTTATTTTCCTGTATCTTGTGTTGATAGTTGCTATTATTTATCTCACTGGTTGAAACTTGATTCTAATCAATTTTATTATGACGAGTTTACCATCTTCTCAAATCAAGTACTCCTCTAATGCATTGTTACTATATCATGAAGGTAAAAATAAATTTACAGTTGTTAACCACAAACCTAACCTTTTCTCAGTTTGCTTGATTTATTACAAATTAAATTATATTATGCCTGATCTAAATCATTAAGTATATAATTTAAAGCAGTTGCTGTGATCCATCTTTTACTGTTTTCTGCCTTCACATCCAAATATGGAACCTTGAGTCTGAAAGCAGCAGAATGATTAGAAAACTGCCCTCCTGGAGTCCTAAGCGAGCGTTCATTTCCATGTTGGTGTCTGATGGGGATCCTTTCGGCTCTGAGCCGGGGATGCACACATTGCATTCAGGATGGAACGTTTGCTCCTTGACTTGTCTGCCTGATTTAAATATTCATACTTCACCAGAAGGAGAAAGCTGCTGACTTCTAAAAGTGGGTCAGTTTTTTTTTTTTTTTTAATGGCCCTTTTGGCACTTGGCAATGTGTTAATACTGCCTTAGAGCTGGGGAATAGTTTGGCAGAGCTCATCTTTATCACTTCGGGGGCCAAGACTTCACTAGGCCAGTGTAAAGAGAGAGCATTGCAGATATTAATAGCCAGAAGACTATAATATGGGCTTATTTGCCTTTGTATATGCTTTTCTAGATGTAGCATGTTAGCCAGAGGGGATCAATTTGAGGAAAAAACGTTTAGATGTAGATGAGTGTTAAAGGTGACAATGTAGCTAAACAGCAGTAGCCTGTATCTTCAGATGCATGGTATTTTGGAATAAATTCCATAATTGCATACATTTGTTTTATTTCTCTATTTGAATATGATAACTTTTAAAAGAAAGTTGTTGGAGAGAATGGGATCATTGTTAGGTTGTGAATCCTATTCCTACATCATTTATTTAAGATTAATGATTAGAGTGTACTTTATATTGATTGAGTTTCTTACATCAAAGGGACCCAAAATGCATTTTAAACATGAATGTCTTTTTATTATCCTCACAAAATAAAAAATTTAAATATTTTTTTATGGAAAGGAGGGATAGGACAGTAAGATGAGAAAGGGAGTGTTAGAATAATAGGAAGTACTAGAGAGGGAGAGAGAACTTCTGGAGATCTTGTGACTGAGATCCATGTCTTAGTCATAGGACATGAGGGAGACGAGAAAATTCAGATTACTTGCCCAGGAGAACTGTTACTCCGTTTCTTCAGTCTCTTCTCTTCAGTTCCCCAGTATTTATAAAAATGAGCTGATGGTTTCAGTCCAGTCTTACAATGTGTCCATGGCCTGTCTTAACACCTTATCTTAGACCAACTCACGTAGTGGTGGATTCTCCCAGAATTCATCTCACAAGCTAATATGACTTCTCCTAGGATCTTCTTGATCATTGTCAAATTCTAGCCCCCCCACCTTAAAAATGCCCTCAGACTTGTCCAGTGATCTGAAAGTTTGGTTCAGAAATCCCTAACATTTTGAAATATGCCCTGTTGAGGAATATGGTCGGTCATGTAGCTCTCCCACAGACCCAAGATTGTTTGCCTTTTTTTACATGATAAACACTATATCTATTTGCCTGACACCTTGGAAAATAACCACAATATTATTGGGTTGGTAATTCTGAGGAGTTAGTTGTTCACCTTTCTTCAGACTGTGTGTTCCAAAAGATGGTTCTGTAAATCTAAAGCCATATTAAATATAATAGGGGAAATTGCCATTTTAATAGTTAAACTGATGTACAAGATTTAAAAAAATATATTAGATGAATCCTGTTCTCAGGGATGTTCTGGAGTGTATCTTGACTATAATGCACACAATCTTTCTATAATAGAAGTGCTTGTTACTGAGGTGGTCAAGGAGTAGGTGTCATGTTGTCTACTTTCAGATAGTTCATGGGAAAAAAAAATACATGATTTGGAGAAGGGTGGAAGGATAGATAATTGGTTTGTAAAAGAGATCATTGTATTATTCTTGAGCTTTCCTGTATATTTGAAATTTTACTAAGTAAAAAGTCATACAAATAAGAACAAGAAATGCTTCCTAATTTATTTTAAATCTGGGTCTTCATACGTTAGGTATGCTTACAAAGCAACAACTTGGGCAGCACCCATATCTTCAGAGTCCTGACATGCATACTCTACCAAATTGACCATACCGCCCACCTCCCACTGTGAAAGAAGTAGGTAATCTTGGCCTGCCTGTAATTGAAACCAAGGAAAAGAAACCTCTAAATTTCAGATTAACCCCTTGGTTAATGTTCCCAAGATAAATTTGACCCAGATGACTGAAAAATAATCAATTTTCAGAGTGGTTAGTAGTGTGCAGCAGAAAAAGTCGTTGCTCAAAAGAAATAACCACAACACTCAAATTAATAGTCAACATAGAGTACTTTTCTTTCTACAACCCAAATGTTTCTAAGATCTCTTTTGTTAACGACTTGTCTTTTCCATCTTTCTGACTTTTTTTTTTTCTTTTTTAGTGATGTTTGCAGTGTTTTCTGAAAAGCATCTGTGTGTGTTCACTTTTATGTTTCACATTGTGGTGGGGGCAATGGGGAAGAGATGATGGAGAAAGGAAGGAGAATAGGTTGGATTTTTGTATGTGTTTTAAAGAAGAGAGAGAAAAATGAATGCATGTATCTAGTGTTCACTGTATTCACCATGAAAAATCAGCAAGGATGACCTATTTATTGTATACAGGCATGTTTAAATCTGGTACACTGACAAAGGATGGGACCACCCTGGGAAATCCTTACTCTTGATGGATCAAGAACCTTACCTTTGTGTGGTAGGTGGGTAGATAAGGGTGTATAGTATCCTGCTTTGATCCCTAATCAATGTAGTCCTAAGGGTGAATAGATTTACATTTAGCCAGAGAGGAAAAGGGGAGCTTTTCCTGGGTTTTTAACTGTTTAATCAACTTGTGAAAGAGAATGAGAACTGTAAGAAAAAAAATTGCAGTAGTGTTGAAACTTGAACATATGTAGGCTCCTCCACTCTGCCGTAATATGCAATTTTATATAAGATACTTTAGTAGTGAATTGTGAGCAAGTGTTTACCAGCAGAGCCTCCTAATGTTGTCCTTTAGCACATACTCTTATTTTCCAAGCTTTGGTTTTTCTAGTGATCATGTATGGATGTGAGAGATGGACTACAAAGAAAGCTGAGTGCTGAAGAATTGATGCTTTTGAACTGTGGTGTTGGAGAAGACTCTTGAGAGTCCCTTGGACTGCAAGGAGATCCAACCAGTCCATTCTAAAGGAAATCAGTCCTGAATATTCATTGGAAGGACTGATGTTGAAGCTGAAACTCCAATACTTTGGCCACCTGATGTGAAGAACTGACTCATTCAAAAAGACCCTGATGCTGGGAAAGATCGAAGGCGGGAGGTGAAGGGGATGACAGAGGATGAGATGGTTGGGTGGCATCACCAACTCAATGGACATGAGTTCGAATAAGCTCCAGGAGTTGGTGATGGACAGGGAAGCCTGGTATACTGCGGTCCATGGGGTCACAAAGAGTTGAACACGACTGAGCCACTGAACTAAACTGAAGTCATATTAGTTGCTAAGCCCTAATATACTATAATGAGTACTCTATTTTACTCTCAAAATCATCTTAGATGGCACAAGGGCTCTGGTACCCCAAGCTTTCTCCCTTCTTACCTTTTTAAGATCAGTACCCACAAATTATGTTTTCTACTTATATTGCTAAATAATTTTGGAATAAAAGAATCCTTTAAAAAAAAGACTTTATTATAGTTTGTGTAACATAGTGTTCTTCTTTGCATGTAAGTGTAGTGTGGGTATTTTCTTCCACTACCAGCCAACTGTGCCTCCATCCCAACTCCATTCACCACTGAGGTCGGACCACTCGGTTTAATAGAATTCTGTTTCCTGTGTGACTTGTATTATGTTCTACCCACCAAAATACAAGAGTAGAGTGAAAAGTCACTTGGGATTACTGCCAGAGGTTGTTCAAAAGAAACCACATCTAGTAACCCTGTTGTATCTGGCATAGTTCATACTCAGAGCCAGCACAAAAAGACTTGGAAGGTTAAATTCTCCTACTGGAACATTTTCAGTTACATGTGCTTTAGGCTTATAAAAGGTCTAATCTCTTTTTTCCCAGAAAATACTGTTCGTATCAAATAAGAATAAACTTATTTGAGGGCTTTTCGTAGATGTGTTGCTTAAAAGTGTTGGGGAGATGCAGAAAAGGAAACAGATTGATAAGCATTCAGTATTTTTCATTCATGCAGATATTTTTAATCATATGAAAAATTTTAAGTTATTTTCTCTGACTTTAGTCAAGGACTCTAGAAAGCTGCAGTTTGTGCAGTTTTGACTGAGATCCTGATAGTGTTCTGTAATTTTAGTTTGCTCTTTGTAATATTGACCTTTTGTCTTTACTACTAAGAAGATACAGAATTGAATTCAGCCTTTATAATCTACAAGTGAGCCTATACCTATCTTGATTTTTAAGATTTTATTGACTAATATGAGGCATAGTCAGTAAAGCAGAAATAGATGTTTTTCTGGAACTCTCTTGCTTTTTTGATGATCCAGTGGATGTTGGCAATTTGATCTTTGGTTCCTCTGCCTTTTCTAAAACCAGCTTGAACATCTGGAAGTTCATGGTTCACATATTGCTGAAGCCTGGCTTGGAGAATTTTGAGCATTACTTTACTAGCATGTGAGATGAGTGCAATTGTGCGGTAGTTTGAGCATTCTTTGGCATTGCCTTTCTTTGGGATTGGAATGAAAACTGACCTTTTCCAGTCCCATGGCCACTGCTGAGTTTTCCAAATTTGCTGGCATATTGAGTGCAGCACTTTCACAGCATCATCTTTCAGGATTTGAAATAGCTCAACTGGAATTCCATCACCTCAACTAGCTTTGTTTGTAGTGGCCCACTTGACTTCACATTCCAGGATGTCTGGCTCTAGGTCAGTGATCACACCATCGTGATTATCTTGGTTGTGAAGATCTTTTTTGTACAGTTCTTCTGTGTATTCTTGCTACCTCTTCTTAGTATCTTCTGCTTCTGTTAGGTCCATACCATTTCTGTCCTTTATCGAGCCCATCTTTGCATGAAATGTTCCCTTGGTATCTCTAATTTTCTTGAAGAGATCTCTAGTCTTTCCCATTCGGTTGTTTTCCTCTATTTCTTTGCATTGATCGCAGAGGAAGGCTTTCTTATCTCTCCTTGCTGTTCTTTGGAACTCTGCATTCAGATGCTTATATCTTTCCTTTTCTCCTTTGCTTTTCGCTTCTCTTCTTTTCACAGCTGTTTGTAAGGCCTCCCCAGACAGCCATTTTGCTTTTTTGCGTTTCTTTTCCATGGGGATGGTCTTGATCCCTGTCTCCTGTACAATGTTATGAACCTCAGTCCATAGTTCATCAGGCACTCTACCTGTCAGATCTAGTCCCTTAAATCTATTTTTCACTTCCACTGTATAATCATAAGGGATTTGATTTAGGTCATAGCTGAATGGTCTAGTGGTTTTCCCTACTTTCTTCAATTTAAGTCTGAATTTGGCAATAAGGAGTTCATGATCTGAGCCACGGTCAGCGCCTGGTCTTGTTTTTGCTGACTGTATAGAGCTTCTCCATCTTTGGCTGCAAAGAATATAATCAGTCTGATTTCGGTTTTGACCATCTGGTGATGTCCATGTGTAGAGTCTTCTCTTGTGTTGTTGGAAGAAGGTGTTTGCTATGACTAGTGCATTCTCTTGGCAAAACTCGCTTTTGCCATGCTTCATTCTGTATTCCAAGGCCAAATTTGCCTGTTACCCCAGGTGTTTCTTGACTTCCTACTTTTGCATTCCTGTCCCCTATAATGAAAAGGACATCTTTTTTGGGTGTTAGTTCTAAAAGGTCTTGTAGGTCTTCATAGAACCGTTCAACTTCAGCTTCTTCAGCGTTACTGGTTGGGACATAGACTTGAATTACTGTAATATTGAGTGGTTTGCCTTGGAAACGAACAGATATCATTCTGTCGTTTTTGAGATTGCATCCAAGTATTGCATTTCGGACTCTCTTGTTGACCATTATGGCTACTCCATTTCTTCTAAGGGATTCCTGCCCGCAGTAGTAGATATAATGGTCATCTGAGGAGTTAAATTCACCCATTCCAAGTCCATTTTAGTTCGTTGATTCCTAGAATGTTGACGTTCACTCTTGCCATCTCCCGTTTGACCACTTCCAATTTGCCTTGATTCATGGACCTGACATTCCAGGTTCCTGTCTGCTTTATTGACTATGCCAAAGCCTTTGACTGTGTGGATCACAATAAACTGTGGAAAATTCTGAAAGAGATGGGAATATCAGACCACCTGACCTGCCTCTTGAGAAACCTATATGCAGGTCAGAAAGCAACAGTTAGAACTGGACATGGAACAACAGACTGGTTCCAAATAGGAAAAGGAGTACGTCAAGGCTGTATATTGTCACCCTGCTTATTTAACTTCTATGCAGAGTACATCATGAGAAACGCTGGACTGGAAGAAGCACAAGCTGGAATCAAGATTGCAAGGAGAAATATCAATAACCTCAGATATGCGGATGACACCACCCTTATGGCAGAAAGTGAAGAGGAACTAAAAAGCCTCTTGATGAAAGTGAAAGAGGAGAGTGAAAAAGTTGGCTTAAAGCTCAACATTGAGAAAAGGAAGATCATGGCATCTGATCCCATCACTTCATGGGAAATAGATGGGGAAACAGTGGAAACAGTGTCAGACTTTATTTTTTGGGGCTCCAAAATCGCTACAGATGGTGATTGCAGCCATGAAATTAAAAGACGCTTACTCCTTGGAAGGAAAGTTATGACCAACCTAGATAGCATATTAAAAAGCAGAGGCATTACTTTGCCAACAAAGGTCCATCTAGTCAAGGCTATGGTTTTTCCGGTAGTCATGTATGGATGTGAGAGTTGGACTATAAAGAAAGCTGAGCGCCAAAGAATTGATGCTTTTGAACTGTGGTGTTGGAGAAGACTCTTGAGAGTCCCTTAGACTGCAAGGAGATCCAACCAGTCCATTATAAAGGAGATCAGTCCTGAATATTCATTGGAATGACTGATGTTGAAGCTGAAACTCTAATACTTTGGCCACCTCAAGTGAAGAATTGACTCACTGGAAAAGACCCTGATGCTGGGAGGGATTGGGAGCAGGAGGAGAAGGGGACTACAGAGGATGAGATGGCTGGATGGCATCACCAACTCGATGGATATGAGTTTGAGTTAACTCTGGGAGTTGGTGATGGACGGGGAGGCCTGGCGTGCTGCGATTCATGGGGTCACATAGAGTCGGGCACGAGTCAGTGACTGGACTGAACTGAACTGAACTGAACTGAATATGGAGCATATACAGGGCTTCCCTGATAGCTCAGTTGGTAAAGAATTCCCCTGCAATGTGGGAGACCTGGGTTTGATCCCTGGGTTGGGAAGATCCCCTGGAGAACGGAAAGGCTACCCATTCCAGTATTCTGGCCTGGAGAATTCCATGGACTGTATAGTCCTTGGGGTCACAAAGCGTTGGACACAACTGAGCGCCTTTTATTTTCACTTTGACATGAAAATATGATGGTTAGAGTACAGTCTCTGACTTTAAGTTAGAGCTCCCGGTGTGGACCACTACGTGCTTCCTGAGAATTCATATAACAGTAAAATTGCAGTGAACTGCCTCCTTTCAAGATGGGCCCTGTATTTACATGTGTGTTCTGAGACTCCCCAAATGCTCACTGTGCCTGGGACAGAGCCTTCTTCTGGACTTGCATGGCCACTCATATATCAATTAACTCAGCCTTTATTTTTAAGTATAAGCGTACAAGAAAAGATTGCTAATTATATGAAAAGAATAAACAGCTTGAAAGTGGAGAATGAAGCCGAGCAATCAAATCAAACCCCTCATCCCACCTCTACTAATACAATATAGCTAATTCAAGAAAACAGGAGGTAACTTGTTAAGTTTTTCATTCGTATTCTCACTGAGGTTTGAGAAGATATTATTTCATCAGTAAAACAAAACAGGCTGTCTCTATTACCCTCAGTTACGTGGCCCATAAGGTCTCATGACCTGTCCTCATTTCCTACTCCTCTCCAGCCACTGGGGACTCCTTGCCTTTTTGTACCTGTTGGGCTCTTCACACCCTCAGGCTTTATAATGGCCATTCTCTCTGCCTGGGAAGCTCTGAAACACACACACAGCTAATTCCTTTACCTCCTTCAAGAGACTGGAGTGTGATCTGGCCCATAGTAGGTAGTCAGTAAATGGCTTTTGATCAGTTGAAATAAATAGAGGAGTATTCACAAGTAAACATAACAGAGGGAGTGGATAGCACAGTGGACTCCGCCAGAAGTTGTTGTTTAGATGATAAGTTGTGTCCAACTCTTTGCAACCTTGTGGACTATAGCCTGCCAGGCTCCTCTGTCCATAAAATTTTCCAGACAAGAATACTGGAGTGGGTTGCCATTTTCTTCTCCAGGGAATCTTCCCAACCTAGGATCAGATCTGTGTCTCCTGCATTGGCAGGAGGATTCTTTACCACTAAGCCACCAATTAAATTTTCCTGTAACATAGGAAGAGTCAGAGGTGTAAAATAAACATGGATACTAGATCTACTATATATTGTCTATGTAATAGGAGTTTCAAAAGAAAAACTGATCAAAAAACTTTCAGAAGAAAAAAATTCCTAAGCTGAAAAAAAACTTCAGGTCTTGAGGTAAAGCTCTTAGCATCAGGCAAGATTGTTTTGGGTAAAAACAGACTCATCCTACTGCTAAAAATATTAAATACTTAAGGAGAAAAATCCCACTGACTTCTCAATAGGTAATAATGACAGGCAAAAAAGTTACTTTTAAGGGGATAAGAATCAGATAAACATTACATTTTTTATCAACATGAAGATACAAGATTGTGACACTAGAACTTTGTATTTAGGAAAGAAATTTAAGTGTGTGGGTTAAAGGAAAACATTTTTGGACTCAAAAAGTATACTTTTCACATAGCCCTTTGAAAAAAATTTTTGTCTGAAAAACCAGTTGGATGTGCTTCAGTCAGATTAGTCAGAATTAAAGAATCAGAAAACAAAAACTAGAAGTTAAATTCTTGGAAGTTACGAAGAAAAATTAACAAATCATTAGCTATACTGACAAAGGGGGAAAATGAGTTGATTATTCTAGAAGTTCTAGGTAGTATTTCCTTAACATAGGAAAAGGAAATGAAAAATACCGTTGAAACAATAGATGTGTATTTCATTTTTGCAGATGATGTGCTTGTCTACCTAAAGAAACCAAGAAAATCAGTGAGCATTGCTACTGCTTATAACTGTTATTGTTGTTCATTTGTGTCCACTCTCTGTGACCCCCTGGACTTGAGCACTCCAGGCTTCTATGTCCTTCACTATTTCCTGGGGTTTGGTCAAACTCATGTCCCCTGATTTGGTGGTGCCATCCTACCATCTCATTCTCTGTCACCCCCTTCTCCTCCTGCCCTCAGTCTTTCCCATAAGGTGGCCAAATATAGGATAAAGTCAAAGCTAAGAAGTTTCCTTTATATCAGCAGTATTTTGTGAGGAAATAATAATGGAAAGGAATTTTCTAGTTACTAAAGCAAGAAATCTTATAAAAGACAGAAGTAAACTTAATAGGAAATGTATGATATGTGTACCTTTATCTTTACCTAGGAATATAAAAGGATTTGAATAAAGAAAGATCTATACCTTCTTTCTGGATAGAGTCAACATCTTAAAGAAGCTAATTCTTCTGAAATCTAGAAATTTAATAGTATTTCATTCAGAATTTAATTTAATAGTATTTCATTCAGAATTCCAGTGGATATTTTGAGGAATTTGACAGATTGATTCTGATGTTCACCCATATGTAACCAAGGAAACTTTGGAAAAGAATGATGAAGGATGCTTCAGTTCTGGCCCACACCTGTATGCCAGCTGCTAGTGAACAACTTCCCTTAAATGTCCCACAGATTCCTCCAACTCAGGATGTCCCACGCTGAACTCATTGTCTTCTCTCTAGTTTGTTTCCCCTGATGTTCCTTATTGCTGTAAATATTACCACTATCTGCTGTAATAATCAAACCAGAAACCCGAAAGGCATCCTTGGTTGTTACCTTTTACTCATTTCCAAAATTCAGTCATTAGGTCTTGCACATCTTCTCGGAAGTCTGTCTTCTTTCCATAATCACTACTTTAGTCCACGCCATCGTCATCTCTTGCCTGGCTTATTAAAAGAGCCTCTTTATGGATCCCCTTACTTCCAGTCTTCCTCCCTTCCAGTTGCTGTAACTAGACTGAGTCTTCAAAAACACAGATCTGAATCATTGCATAAAACCCCTCAGTGTCTTCTCTGTGCTCTTAGGACCAAGTCCAAAATCCGAAAATGCTTGCTTTTCCCAACCTTTCTTCATTCTCCTCTTTCCTTCATTCCAAGTGCCAGCCATCTGGGGCTTCTCTCACTAACTATGGACCCTGATCCTTCTGTGCCTTTGAATTTAAACGTTCTTCCTTCTGGGCTACTGTCCTTCCCACATTGCAAATTCATATGCATCCTCAGGTGTCCGTGTGAAAACCACTTCCTCCTGGAAGCCTTCTCTCACCTCTAGATCATGTTAGGCCCAACTGTTGGATGTTAACCTAGTGCAGCCTATTACTCCCTTTACTCTAGTATTCATTTTATTTTACGGTAACCATCTTTTCTTGCTTCTAGATTTTTCAACTCCATGAGAGTTAGGACATCTTTTTATACAAGGGGATATTTTCTGTGCCTTGCACAGCGTAATATGTTCAATAAATGTGTGCAGTGAAATAAATAACTAAAACGTAATAGGTGAAATTGTATTATTACGATTATAGGAAGTTATAATAGGTGAAATCGTATTATTTTGGCAGGAACAAACAGATCAGCAGAACAAAACAAACTCAAAAACAAAACTTTAATATAAATTGGAATTTAAAATATTACAGAAGTAGGGAAAGATAGATTATTTAATAAATGATATCAGAACAGTTGGGTATCCACTTAAGGATAAGTATCAAGTGAGACTCCTACATTATTTCAGACAGTTCTGGTTGCAGATTACAAGCTCAACTCAAACTAGCTTAAGCCAAAAAGGAATCATTGGAAGAATTTAAAGATACCTCTGAAAGGAAGGAATAGCTAAGCTTTAGGAATTCAAGAGGCAGCAAACCTCTTCAGCCCTCACTGACTTGAAAGCTATGATATTCTATCTCTTACATCTTATGTTCTCAACTTTAGTTTCTAAGGTAGACTAACTGTGTGTTGCAGGGAATGTAGCCTTCAGCAGTTTCCAGGCTCAAAAGTTTGTCACCTTTCAGAGGAAAGTGCTCTCTAGTCTTGTTTCCCTGTTTAATATCCCTGAGGAAGTACTTTGATTTATATGGCTTGGATCACATTGCTTGCCCACCATCCCCATCTAAGGCTTTGAGCAGTTGCTATGTCTAGGTAATGTGAGCTCCTTCACTGAGTAGGTATTGGTCTCTTGGAGGTATATGTGTTTGTTGGAAGGAGGGTGATGAGGTTTTCTCCTAAAAAAAAAAAAAAAAAAGGAAGTGGATAGCAAACCCACAGCCACTGAGGAACTTGTGATGAATTGAGGGTCACTCTAATATTTGTTTGCTGTTACCTCTATTTCACATTATACTTAAAAATATATTTAAACTAAATTATATGCAGGTCAGGAAGCAACAGTTAGAACTGGACATGGAACAACAGACTGGTTCCAAATAGGAAAAGGAGTATGTCAAGGCTGTATATTGTCACCCTGCTTATTTAACTTATATGCAGAGTACATCATGAGAGACGCTGGGCTGGAAGAAGCACAAGCTGGAATCAAGATTGCCGGGAGAAATATCAATAACCTCAGATATGCAGATGACATCACCCTTATGGCAGAAAGTGAAGAGGAACTAAAAAGCCTCTTGATGAAAGTGAAAGAGGAGAGTGAAAAAGTTGGCTTAAAGCTCAACATTCAGAAAACTAGGATCATGGCATCTGGTCCCATCACTTCATGGGAAATAGATGGGGAAACAGTGTCAGACTTTATTTTTTGGGGCTTCAAAATCAGTGCAGATGGTGATTGCAGTCATGAAATTAAAAGACGCTTGCTCCTTGGAAGGAAAGTTATGACCAACCTAGATAGTATATTCAAAAGCAGAGATATTACTTTGCCAACAAAGGTCCGTCTAGTCAAGGCTATGGTTTTTCCAGTAGTCATGTATGGATATGAGAGTTGGACTGTGAAAAAAGCTGAGCACCAAAGAATTGATGCTTTTAAACTGTGGTGCTGGAGAAGACTCTTGAGAGTCCCTTGGACTGCAAGGAGATCCAACCAGTCCATCCTAAAGGAGATCAGCCCTGGGTGTTTATTGGAGGACTGATGCTGAAGCTGAAACTCCAATACTTTGGCTACCTCATGTGAAGAGTTGACTCATTGGAAAAGACTCTGATGCTGGGAGAGATTGGGGGCAGGAGGAGAAGGGGTTGACGGGATGAGATGGCTGGATGGCATCACTGACTCGATGGACATGAGTTTAAGTGAACTCCGGGAGTTGGTGATGTACAGGGAGGCCTGGCGTGCTGTGATTCATGCAGTTGCAAAGAGTCGGACACGACTGAGCGACTGAACTGAACTGAACTGAGAGATAAAATATGAAAGTATAAAAATACTAGAAGAAAACAGTTTTCTTCATTTTTTAAAAAAAGTCTTGGGTGTGAGGAAGTCTTTCTTTCATGATAAGAACAGAAACCATACAGGGAAAGACTTAGTAACATAAGTGGGCAAAAGAAGAAAAACCTTCCTTAAGGCAAAGACGGTAAAAACAAAATTTGTGAGAACAGCGATAAAAAACTTAAAAATATTTTCAACACATGTCTTACAATGGGGATATTAGTCTTACATTTAAAGAGTTCTTATGAATCTCTAAGAAAAGGATGCACATCCCAAGAGAAATTAGGCAAAGGACATGCGTAGGCAAATCACAAAAGAAGTAAACATGTTAACGAATGTACAGAGAAGGAAGCATCAGTGGATAAATGTACTTACTGGTAGTTAGGGAATGAGGTACAAAATCACAGTGAGATACCGCTTTGCTTCTGCCAGATTGGCAAAAATTAAAATATATCCAACAGCCACAACTGTTGCCAAAGATAGAGTAGCAGGAAACCATGCACATTGCTGGGTGAAAAGTAAGGTGGTTCGACCACTTGGGAGAACAATTTTGTGTTTTCTACCGAATTTGAAGATGTGTTGATGTTGTGACCCACCAGTTGTACTCCTAGATAAACCTAGAGCAGCGCTGTTTATTAGAACAGAAGCCACATATATAATTTAAAATTTTCTAGTAGCAACATTGCAAAAAATAAACAGATGATTAATTGTGATTATATATAATGATTAATTAAATGTATGTTTTATTGAATTAGATTTTAACTGTCAGTTCAGATCAGATCAGTCGCTCAGTCGTGTCCGACTCTTTGCGACCCCATGAATCATAGCACGCCAGGCCTCCCTGTCCATCACCAACTCCCGGAGTTCACTGAGACTCACTTCCATCGAGTCAGTGATGCCATCCAGCCATCCCATCCTCTGTCGTCCCCTTCTCCTCTCGCCTTCAGTCTTTCCCAGCATCGGGGTCTTTTCAAATGAGTCATCCACATCAGGTGGCCGAAGTATTGGAGCTTCAGCTTCAACAGAATTTCCACAATGGGATATGTTTTTAAAAAATGAATGAAATGCATATGTATCAACCTGGAGAATTTCACAATATTGGGCAAAAAAGGAAATATGAGTTGCAGAAAAATATATTAAAACTGGTGAAAAATTGTTGGTGGATAGATATAAGTGGTAAAGTTATAAAGGAAAAAGAATAATTAAAAACATAATAACTAACTCTTCGGCAGAAGGAGATGGATGCAGTTGGGGAGGGGCCCAGGGATGCAAAGATATTGATAATAACTGTTTATTAGAGAATATACACATACATATACATTCATACATACATATGCACACACACATGTATAAATCATTCTTGTATAAATCATTCACTGTATTAAAATCATTAATGGCCAGTAATACGAAGTGATACTCATTTTCACTAATCAAATAATTATGTTAGAACAATAATGAAATATTTTTATCAAACTGGTAAAAGTATTTTGAAGATGTCAAGTCCATGTATTTGTAAGGAATAGACAACGGGCAGTTTACATACTACTGATGAGAATATTCAGCCTCTAGGGAGAGCAGTTTTGGAATAGGAATCCAAGTTTTAAATTGGCTTACCCTTTAACCTAGCAACCTAACTTCTAAGAATTTATTCTCAGGAAGGACTCAGGTAAATGAAAAAAGATGTTCATTTTTAGTAACAGTGGGGAATTGAAAACAACCTTCATTGTAGCAGATTGGTTAAATGAAGTATGGTGTATTCGTAAGTGCAACTGTTAAAAAGAAGTAGGTAATATATGTATTGATGTGGAACACGTCCATGACATGTTGTTAAATAAAGTAAGGGCAGAACAGTGTGATATACAGTTCCAATACTGTTATGTAAAATTAGGAAGACATCAGAAAGGATAAATCAAGTAACATTGCTTATCTCTGAGGCAGACAGGTGATTATTTGATACTTAATTATTTTGAAAAATTTTAAGTGAAATTGTATTATGTTTATATACAGGAAAATATGAGGGTATCCCCCCCCTTTTTTTTTCTTTTGAGATTGATGTTATTCTGTCTAGCAGGATCCTTGGGACACTGGACATTGCAATGGAGTTAATCTAAGTAAAACTCTAGTATCTTTCCTTGGAGAAATTTATAGATTAGGACAATTTTCTTTTTAAAGCAGCACTTCAGATTCTGGCTTTGACTGTGATATAAGCAATCAGCTTATAGAGCTATGGTTTTCATTTTGGTTTGGGAAAAAGGAGGAAAAAGACATACATTGGGGGAAGTTGGGTAATTGTGTGACACAGTCCAGTTCAGAACCTTGGACTGACAATGGTGCTGCTAACTTCAGTCAAGCATTTATATCTCACCCCATTTGCACAGTCTGTGGGTAAGTGTCACTCCTGAAAACTGCAGATAATTCCAGCTTTGGAGTATCGTGTTAATAAAGTATCAAAAAGAAACAAGATTGTTTCATCCTTTGCCAGGCACTGTTAGGCATTACAGACAAAACCAGAGGAAGAGTCCCAGCCAAAGCCCTTTGATTTGACCTGCCTCAGAGTGCATATTAATCTAAAAAAAAAAGAATCACCTAACTAAACGCTTTAAAGTATATACTGCCTTGTTACACATGTTTATTACAAACTTTATAGAAAGATAATGAATTTGTGCAATCTGCATGAACAGTTAGGTCGAAACCTGCCAGGTCTCCACCTCGTTGTGTCCTGTGGACTGTCTGTCTTCGGGTTCCTGTTTCCAGGCTTCAGTTCCGTACCTTCCCTTCCCCCGCTCTCTCAGCAGATGGTTTCAGGGACCACCAGGGCCCCTTCCAACTGTAATAGTCTGTGATTCTTTGCTGTTGGATTTTTTTTTAGCCAAGGAAGTGACATAATCAATCTGAGTTATGCTTTCTTGAAATTAATCTGGCAGCACTGTACAGAAAGGGAGAAATGGGGTACAGACATACAGTTAGAATCATATTATTACAGTTTAGGGATAAGGAAATTATTTCTGACACAGGTAAGGGGCAAGAAGTATGAGAAAGAGAGGTTTGGAATGAATAGGACTGCAGATGCAGAACAAGAATGAACAGGATTAGGAATTGGTTGAAACTGGGCCACAAGGCAGAGAAAGGAAGAATGAGAGATGATTCTGAGACTGAGCTAAGGAGGCTAAAAATGTATAGCACGGGGGCCCTTCTTTACTAAGTGTGCCCTTAAAAAATTTCTTGTAGAACTCCACTCACTAATATAGTCTCTAGCTCCTTATGGTTCTGCTTTACTTGCTATTTAAAACATTTATTTACTTGTGAGCAAATATGGATAGATGATACTGTTTTGAAATCAGCACTTTTTCTAGTCAGTCCCAGCCCACCCCAAAATAGTAAAAATTGGTTGCATAAACACAAACACGCACACTCTCTCACAAAATGTGGTTTAGAAGAAATGATGTTCAAGTTCTAAAAATTGCATATTTAAAAATGGAAGCAAAAATAGTTGAATGAAAACATAAAATATTATTTGAATAAAATTTTATGTTTATGATGCAGGTTGTTTCTCTGAATCTAAGAATTTTTATTTTAGCATTAAAAGATTTTTTAAAATTAATTTTTATATAGTTGATTTACAGTGTTGTGGGGTTTAAAGATCTTTTTGAGTATTGTGTTCAAGGTTGTTACAAAGTTAAATTTTAGTAACATTCAGAAAGTAGTAGACTAATGTAAAGTAACTTATTTATAATTTGCAGCTGACAAAAGAATACTTTCCTATTGTCTGTTTTCAGATTACATTTTAATGCTCTTCTTGAAATCAGATTTTAATCCCCCACTGATTCAAAGAAGAATCTCATGAACATGATGTTAGACAAATGTTAAAAATCTAGGCAAATAATATGATTAGAGTAAAAAACTGTTCAATGTCCTCTTCTAGTGAAAGAAGCTTTCTTGATTGGAGTAGGAGAGCTTCTGGAAAGAATAAATAATTTTTGGTTGTTTGATACTCACTTAAGGAAATCAGAGAATAGAAATTGAAAATGTTGTTTGGCCATATTCTCTGGATAGTTCTTTACGGAGGCTGGGATTCTAAACCTGGTAGAGCCAGCAGTTTGCTCTATTGTTTCTTGTTGATTCTATGTCCAAAGGCTGTTATTAATATGAATAACAAGTCACTGTATCAGTTGTGTATATCAGGGCTTTCTTCTTGTAGTAGGTAGTATTACATTCCAGTTACAAGAATAAATTTCAGTGAAAAGGATAATTATCAAATCAAGTTACAAAACACCATTCAAAGAATAAGTCTTTTAAAGCATTTTCATAAATAGAATATTTTACCCATCTCCCCTTACAATTTACAAGTTCACATTTTTATTTCCTTCTATTCTTTTGTTATTTTTGGTGTGTAACTGTGGCATAGGTAAGGTTGAGTAAAGTTGAAATACTTTTTAACAAAAAGAACTCCAGTGATGATTTATTGTTTTTATTTCAAGTGTACTATTAGAAATGACATGAAATTTATTGCTGGGTTTTTAAGTTATATTTAAGGAAATACAGCTTAACAATGAAGACAGTGAAGAATTTTTTGAACTTTAAAAAGAGAACCTTAAGTGGGAAGAAAAAGTTGGTTTTCAGAACAGTTACTTTGTTGGGCAATACTAACCAATAGAGAATATATTGTTTTGGGAATCTCTTATATGAGGAAAAATTCAACCCAGGTCGTTGTTAGACTTTGAGAAACTCAGTATCAAGTAGAATTACCTGGTAAAAAGCATCTCAGAACATTAAGTGCAAAAAATTTGTGAATGATCATGGAACAAGAAGTTATTATTGACTTCCTGGAATAATTCTTTGATATCCCCAAAGTTTAGTTCATCATGGCAGATACCACTCTTTTAGGAGCTTTGTTTTATTTTGGAAAGGTGAAGTTCAGATTAATAAACCATGATTGCATCAACATTGGACTTCTACTCAATTTGAGGATCCAATAGGATTCATCCTGTGTTCACATGTCCTTCAGGGATGTATTAAAACACACTTTAAAGCAAGTGAAAAAAACACCTTTAAAAGGCAAGCTTTTAAAGTGTAAGGAAGTATTTTTTAACATATAGACTTTAACGTGAGCCTTACAACTGAATTAGGAAGCCTTAAAGTACGAGGAGGTGAAAACATTTCTTTCCCAAAACATAGTAGATAGTATAATTATTGTTCTAATTATGAAAATAATATATTCAATTAATTAATACATTAATTCAGTTAGTTAGCAGAGCAATTAATTTAGCAAAGCAAAAATTGCCTGTAAGGTTTGCACTCAACTGCTAGTATTTTGATGTACTCTATTAAAAAATTTTTTTTATTTCATTTTTTTGTCACATGGCACGTGTAATCCTAGTTCCCCAACCGGGGATCAAACCCATGCCCCCTGCAATGGAAGCACAGATTCTTAACCCTACTAGACTGTCAGGGAAATCCTAGTATTTTCATTAAAAAAAAAATGAATGTGAGATTGTTCTGAAGGAATCAAGATTTTCCAGTTAAAATTTCAGGAAGGACAGCTGTATGTGCATGTCCTTGAAAACTGAAACAATTTTGTTTTCTGACATCAAATGCTGGAAAGTTGACGTTTGCAGGATAATGAACAATAAAAGTGTTTTTGGATGAGACAACTGTTTCAAATCCTTTTTTGTTATATTCCTCCAAAGCCCACCCTTCAAAAAACACTGTCCTCAGAGATTCCCAATTCAAGCATTTAGAGAATTAACTACCAGCCTGTTAATTTCAGCCATAGTGAAATGTTACCCTGTTTGTGTTATTAGGCTGAAGTGAATTCCTTGTTGACAAAGAAAGAAAATGATAGTTCTGGCTGCTTTCCCTCGGTATAATGTAGGATCCCTCATGGCTGGGGAGTGACATTTCTGTGCCAGCCAAGTAGAAATTCTTAATGTACTGACTATAAACAAGAAAGTAAAATAATGGCCATTTTGCCTATTAAGTATCTTCCCAAAGTGAATCATATGCTGAGAACTGTATAAGGAGAAGATAGGAGTTGTTCTTTAAAAGGGGTCCTCTGAATACTGATTCCTGAGAAGGTAGCTTTTCCCTATGGGAGCAAAAGGTCTCTCTCAGTAGCTTTGGCTGTTAGTCCTTTGGTGAAAGGTGAACTGGAAATGTCTTCAGCAGTTGGGTATAAAGATCTTAAGCAGTACGTTTAGTTGATTGGTTTGCTTCGTTCTTGAAAGAGTTGTATGCATTAAAGACTTCATCAAATTGCATTGTATTTTGTCTGTTTTCTGTGCAGGCGCCTGCATTCAGGTGTAGGTAGTACTGTTTTCGAAGTCCAGAAAGGGCAGGGTGCTCAGTTGCCTTTATAAAGGCAATTTCTTGGTTGACTGCGATTGAGTGCAGAATTATAATACTCAGGGCCTAATTTATAACAGAAAATGCAGGAGTGCAAACCTGTTAAACCCCTTCTACATGTATAAATAAGGTAAACAGTGGCAGATTAGCATGGAATATTGTTTGATGTGAATAATCTGAAAAACAAATTTCCTTGGCCTGTGCATGTTGTACCTGTTAACACAGAGAAAACTTGTAGAAATCTGTGCTTCATCTTTGACATATAATGAAATAGGGGAGAAAAAGCAGAGCGATGTGAGACAGCTGCTGCTTGGATTGGCAGCCTATTTATAATCCAGGAGGCTCGTAGCTAGATTGCTGTGCTGTGTGCTGTGCTCTCACACATCAGAAAGGAATGATGATTTGCGTGCGTATGCGCGTGTGTTCCTACTCTCAGACTTTCAATTTTTCGGGAAAGGGTTCCTTTTCCTGCATAGAAATGGAACATACTAGCAGAAGCAGATTTTCTGAGTTCTAAACACTCAGCAGTCTCTACCTAGGACCTCTGGGCATTTTTCAGTGCTGGGGGAAAAACCTTTGGTGGGCCAGGCATTTAAAGATGTAAGGCCTTCTTGGCATTCTTCATGAGGCTGCCTCTGCTGAGTGAGTGAGTCATGTGGGACAGAATGTCGCATTTCAGTACCTTTTGGCTATCTGTGCACGTTAGACAATAACGATTGCCAAGCCAACGTGTCTCAGGTTTTTTAATTACGGCTTTAAATGCCCACAGGAGCTCTGCTCATATGTTAATTCCACTGTTTGACTTTAAAGGATTTTTTTTTTTTTTTTTTGCATTTTAAAATTCAGATTATAAAAATCAGTCAGCCATTCAGAATGGAGACAGTTTACCACATAAACTTGTTTGCGCGGCACGCAGGGTATAGAAGAGGTAGCTAAAGCTTTCCCACATTTTTTTTTCTGAGAAGGGGGAAAAATCCTCCTCAGTACCCTTCCTTAGGTTTATTTTAAGGATCCAAAAAGAGATATATTAATAAAAATAACGTCGACACCTATTCTTGCAAAGGATTGTAAAGCATTGGAATGGCATCTTTGAGTCCGTGTCTTGTCAGCTTTCACACACCTTGGCGGTGCTGTCTACGTCATAGGCTGTCTGCAACTACCCACCAGAGGCAGTTTTCCTCGAGGCATACTTTACTACAAAAACATTTCCTGTGCCACTGAGCTTGGGTGTTTTAGAACATTCTAATGGAATTTTAATTTTAAAGCTCAGAACCTAATTATATAGATTTATCTAACCCCCACAAGACCATTTAAAAGCCTGACAATTTAAGAACCAAATGTAACAGAGTTTTGGATATTCTAGCATTTTGGTTTATCTTTAGCCCAGGTCTCTCACATAATTATGAGGAATTAGAAAGCTGACTTCCTCTGTTGCCCATCAGAGAAACAGAGAAGTAGAAGACATTTAAATAACTCACATGGCACCATCTGAGGTTTTATTTTGCCTAAAACATTACTGGGACATTGGCAAAATTTATTTGAATAAGACCTGAAGAAAATAGTATTCTATTTTCTGTTTTTTTTTTCTCCCCATAACATTTTATTATGAAAAAATACAAGCACACAGTAAAAGTTGAAGGATTTTATAGGGAACGTCTAGCTGTGCCCATTACCTGTACATAGTGGCCTCATCACCTTGGCTCATGTATCCATCTTATTTACCTGTCTTTTCTATCGTGTTTATTTATTTGCAAAATAGGAAAGGCACATGATGCCTGCAGCTTACTCTCAGATGGTTCAGGGGGAAGGCGTGTATGTGTGTGTCTGAGGGAGAAAGAAAAAAGAATAAAATGTGTCAGAGTTAACATTTGGGGAATCTGAGTGAAAGTTATATGAGAACTCTCTGCCATCTTAAAACTTATTTGTAAGTCAGAAATTATGTCAGAATGAAAAGTTTAAAAGAAAAAATAAATTGAGATTGTAAGAGAACTGTAATGCATCAACTCAGAATGTTCTCAGGGTATCAGAGAACAGGGTGTCAGGACTCCTTAGATAAAATGATTTTCTGTAGCCGAGAACTGAAAGTGATTAGGGTTTATTATTGTTTTACCAGGAGAATGGCATCTCTACTAACTTAATCTATTACCATGGAAGGTCTAATTTTAAAGCTAAAATAGGAAGGAGGGGGACATCTTCTTTATCAGTAAGAATTTGACCTTTATCCAAAAAAAAATGGTTGAAATGTTTGCCTGTCAATTGGTCATGTCCAGGTGAAAGGGACACAAATTTGGGCAAAGAAGAAACCTATTGATGTTAAGACATAAGGAAATGCCTTCCTTTTTAAAATCTATGGCATAATAAATGAATTTATGGCATAATTGGGAGATGGAGAAAAGATTTAAAAAATAAAACTTTATGCATGTATCTGAGAGGAAATCCACCTCAGTGCTAGCTCTTTCAGAGAAAACTCCTTGTGGGTAAGCAGTGTGTACTTATTTTCATAAAGTGTCTAGAATACCACTATATTGCTGATGAATAGTATCTAATGAGGAGAAGGCAATGGCACCCCACTCCAGTACTCTTGCCTGGAAAATCCCATGGGTGGAGGAGCCCGGTAGGCTGCAGTCCACGGGGTCGCTAAGAGTTGGACATGACTGAGCGACTTCGCTTTCACTTTTCACTTTCATGCGTTGGAGAAGGAAATGGCAACCCACTCTAGTGTTCTTGCCTGGAGAATCCCAGGGCGGGGGAGCCTGGTGGGCTGCCGTCTATGGGGTCACACAAAGTCGGACACGACTGAAGTGACTTAACAGCAGCAGTAGCAGTATCTAATGATGGAACAGCATAGCATAATGCTCATATTGAACAGCTTCCTATGAGGAAAGGATGTTTAGTAATAAGGGACGATGGCTTCATAGACCAGTCTGGAGATAGGGAGTCATGGTAGAGACAAAGGAGATTAGAGAATCATCAGAACAGCAGGTTAAATCTTAGAGAAATCCTTAAGTCTTATATAAGTAAATCACAGATGAAAAATAAACGAGTAGCAGAACTAGATGGTTAACATCAAAGTGAAACTTAGTATTAAGTGATGAGCAGTGACTTGCATTTTTTTTTTTTAATGAAAGAAAAATGATACTGCTTATTACCAATGGAAAGCAAAGGAAGGCACTTTTTTGGAAGAAAGAGGACTACTAACAAGAAAAGGAAGTTAGAAGAAAGTGAAGAAGATAAAAAAGGGTTTTGATAGCCTAGACAAGTCAGTGGGAGAATTGGGAAAATCAGAGAAAATAATAATTTAATGGGAGGTAGATTTATGCCTGGGTCCAGTCTATCATTGGACCATTGGTAATCTAACTATTACCAATCTAATGGTCCCTTTCGTGTATGCTTAGATTTGGGGTAATCTTTTCCAGTTACAACTGTCATGCCCTTATCAGCGAATCAACATTCAAAACAAGACACTTTTGAATGTGGAAGCAGTTTCAGTTGGTGCAGTTGCCCGGAGATAATGTAAAGACGTGGGGAGCTAGGAGTCATGTTCATATTTGAGAAATTTCGTAACTTCTGGAGGTAAATAGGACCAAAGAGGATAATGGTTTTTTGCTGTGTGTTTTTGTTTTTAGATATTTATTTGTCAGCACTGGGTCTTAGTTGTGACACGTGGGGTCTAGTTCCCTGACTAGGGATTGAACCCAGGTCCCCTGCATTGGGAGCCGCTGGACCACTAGGGAAGCCCTGAGGATAGTGTTTTATATTTTAGATGATCAGATGGTCTGAGACACAAGAAGAGTATGAGGAAAGGGAAAGTGGGAGCCAGCTCTGCCAAGGGCCTGCTTTTAAAGGCACAGCCACAGCACCTGTGCCTAGAAAGGACTCTTACCTCCTGCACAGAGATGGGTGCTCCCCACTGCTGCCACGTGAAGACCAGCCAAGCAGTGTCAGAGCCAGCTCTCTTGCTCCTTGTGGCAGTTCTAATGAAAAATTGGTTTGCTGCAGGATAGCAGCAGCCACTTGAGGGAATTCTAGTGTCGTCCCCAAACATGTCACAGGATCTTACTCTACAGATGCAATATGTGTGAATGAAATGCCATGTCTGAGAATGTCAACAGGCAACAAAAGAAGGCATTGGGAAATGACATCACTGATGCCACAAAATAGGGACCAGACTCCAGAAAAGGCAGTCATATTTGCAGTCAGAGTATTTATGAATGGCAAAATTGCCTGTTTGCTAGTAGTAGTAACTAACCAGAATGAATAAAATGGAGTTGGAGAAGACTTGCTCTCACTAGAGTAGCTTTGCTTATCAGAGTTTGCTTGAATTCCCCTCATTCAGGTCAAGCAGTCTCTTCCAAAATGATAGCCCCAAAAAGGAGTTAAAATGTAGGAATTAGTGATAAGTCCTTAAAGGAAAAAGATTTGAAATGCTATGACATGATGGTTAAGTTTATTAGGAACCCTGAAAGTCGAGCCCACTGGTTTTCCTGCTTTTTCTGGTTATTTGATCCTTTGCTACCTAGGAAATGTAACCCATATTTCAGTGTCATGCTAGCATTTATAGAGCAGAGTGCTATTTAAGTCTCAAGCTGAAATACGAAAAATAAAAATAAAGGAGCCAGTCAAATCCAAGTAGATGATGAGACTCAACTTCATTACCAAGATTGGAATGTAGTCTGACTGCCTAAGTTAATACAAAAGTAAAATGTTTAGGTCTTGAAAAAGTTCGTTTCGGTGGATAAAGTGCAGTTTGTAGCATCAATACGAGCATGATACTCTGTAGTACCAACTCCAGAACTTATTTAGGAGTATGGCAGAATGTCTTTTAAACTCCTCTGATGCCTGCTTTCAGCAGAAGTTGTCTAGAATTGGTCATATCCAAGTGTGGGCCTAGTTCATTCCTACTTAGTTTTTTAAAGGCTGTATACATGCATGTATATTTATCAATAAAAGTTAGCTTCTAGGTTAGTCTAAATCTCAAGTGAAAACAGTTGAGATTGATTTGATGTTATGCTTAATTTTGATATGACTTTGTTTGAAACTTAGATCCCACAGTCATCAAAAAGTACCTTTCCTGCCAAGTTTAAAAGCTGACAGTCTTTTCTCCCATCTCCTGGAACACATTAAAAAGCAGTTCTTTCTTTGCCTCTTCAGAGAAAATAAAGCAGAAACCAATAACTGAGAAATTAGCATCCACGAAAGTTCGAAAATGGGAGTATGTGAGTTTCAAAGGCTCCAAATTTTTTTTTTTTTAAAAGCAAAAAACCCAAAGTAGACTAAGCTTCCAGAATGGGAAAGTCTTATTTTATTCTCCCTTTCTTTTTCTTGCCTTAGTTTTGACCAAATGAGTTTGTCTTTAAACACAATTTTAGCTTCTTACATGATTTGTGTGTTCAGCTGCTTACAGTGATGATACATTGATTTTGTCATAAAAAGTCTTGCACTGGATTGCATTGCTCTGAGATGTTATTTTAGAGATTGGTGATGTGCATCTGTGAGAGTGTGTCATGGTATGCAGTAAGCAGTGCCATTAAGCCAGTTATTGCCATCTGCTCCTACCTGCAGTCATTCTCAGTACAGCATCATCATTTTTTCTACAAGCATCAATTGCTGTCTCAGTTTCTGTTGTTGTTGTTTTTTTTTTTTTTTGGTTTGGTGTCTGTTTCAGGATTTTGTTCAGATTTGTCAAATTGTCTTTTTTGGAGTCATGTGATATATACTTGTAATTCTGTGAAATCCCTTCCATGAGAAATTGAGTCAAATAGGTTAGTGAGATTTTTAAAGGCACATAAATTAAATTATACACTGATGGCCATTTCAGCATAGTTGTTTTTTCTCTGAAGTGACAAGAGATGAAGTCTTCTGACAATTTTCTTTCAATATTAGGAAGATGCATTTATTTTTCCCCTATAGATTGCCCAGTTAGAAAAAGTTAGATGGTAATAGTGTGCATTCTTCTGAAGATGACAGTGAGCTTGAGTCCAGACTTGCAGGATACCCAACTAACAGGTCTTGAGGGCATTCTTAGGTGTTATATTTTGATGTCTTTATAAGGAAGCTTTAACCATAGGACACAGGTTCAATCGCTGGGTCCAGAAGATCCCCTGGAATAGGAAATGACAGCTTGCTTCAATATTCTTGCCTGAAAAAAAGCATTTCATGGACAGAGGAGCCTGGTGGGTTACAGTCCATGGAGTGGCAAAGAGTTGGATTTGACAGCACAGCACAGAATAAGCACAGGACATATTTCTAAAACCCCTACAGCTAGCTAATTAATATAATTAGCCAAAATAGCAAAAAAAATTTTTTTACACTAATTGAGATTACAAAGTTATAGAGAAAAAGTACAGCAACATACGATTCAGGCAGCTGATTGCCTTATACTTCTTTATTTGATAGTCTTTTATGTTGAACCCTGGTTACTTTTAAGGAGAAGATTAGTTTTTCCTAACCAGTACATGTTTATAATTAACAGTTTTCAGGGACAAACACACTTACATTTTGATCTGTATAATCTTTGTTAATTGCATAGAAATTAGAAATAAAATAGTAAGGATAATGATTTCTTTCCCAGTTTAGTGTTGGGGTTTTTCAATAGAGCAAATCTTGACATGTTACTTAAAAACCTGGAGCTTTTCATTGTCAAGAATTTCATCTTATGAAACAGCTTCATAGAACACCACCACTGCAGACAGAGCAGAGAGAGTATCTGCAGTCCACACCCACAGGGCAGGAAGGGAAGAAATGCATCCAAGCACTGTGTGTGAGCAGTGCGGTGTAGTCTTGCTAGCTTTCAGTATACTCTGACATCTTCTGCCTCTTTCTTCATTCTTAGCGCTAATAAAAATCTCATTTGTCACTGTACTAGAGCTATAGGATAGCAAATGTTTCATTTAAAGCTTAACAGATGTACATGTTTTGGATGTAAAAGTCTAGTTAACTTTTTTCTATATAGCTGTATACTTTCTTTGTATACATGTTTACTTAAATTGATTTTTGCTGCTTTTTGTAGACATTTATCTCCAAGATAACCATAAGGATCACACTCAGGGAATTTAAGATTGATAATTTTCTCTAATAGAGTACTTCTCAGACTATCTGTGGAAAAGCATCTGTTTTTAAACTTCCAGTTCATCAGTAAAGTTTTTATGATGTACAACAAAATGGATTACTAGAAAAAATGAAATTTCAAAAAACATCATATGGACAAAGCACAGGCCCAATTGCTTTATTATTAAACAGACATAAAATTACTGTCACATTTCTCTAAACATTTGTAAATGTACATTCTCAAGTTTTATACTTATCTCAGTACTTATCATTAATAGTTTACAGATCAGCATGGGTCCATGGACTATACTTTTGGGTAGCACTAATCTCAAAATCACATTTCCCTAGTAGGTGACCACTGTATTCTTTAGAAGGCTTTATATTTTTAATCTAAGATCCAGTCAAGAATCACACATTGCATTTGGTTGCCATTTTTCTTTGATCTTTAATCTACAGCAGTTTCATGGCCTTTTGGTGGGGGGCATGGAGGGGAGAGGGGAGAGGTACATTGTTGAAATTTTTGAAGAAAAATCAATTTGGGAGAAAATGATAGGTGATCACTAAGGGTGTCCAGAAGGTGAGGGTAAAAATGGCATGATCTTCAGGCAGAGCCTGTAGCCTGGTTGCAATGCTGATTGTCCTGCGATTTTATCTGATTTAGCTCCTCATGATTAAATCCACATTAAACTTTCTTGGTTTAAGAATACTTCTTACACTATTTTGTGCCTTCATCACAGGAGGGCACAGCATGACCATTTGCCCCATTATCAGTGATGCTGAGTTTGATGATTGGTTGAGGTAGTTTCTGTTTTGTTATTTTTTTAAGTGCTACGGTTCTGCATTCTAGATGATAGAATCATATAATTATTCTGTTCAGTTTAATAAACATCTGTGAGGACTACCAGCTTCCAGGCAATGGACTACTGAATGCTTAGGACCTGGTTTCCTGTTCTCAGGTCACTGGTAGCATAGAAGAAGAGAGAGATGTATAACATATAAATTGAAATATACAGTAGATTATGGTACATGCCTTTATAGAGTTATAAACAGCGTGTTCTGCAAACAGAGAGAAGGAGATATTAATCCTGAGTAGGGAATTAGGAAAAGATTTGTGTAAAAAACAGTGTTTGTTTTAGGTATTCAGGAATGAGAGGTGTATAGACAGGTAGGAGAGGTGTTGGATGGGAAGAAAGAACTGATTTAAGCAAAGGTACAGAGGCAGGAAGAAGCATTTCAAGCATTTCAGTTATCAAGCAGATAATTCAGAGTGGCTGAAGGAATGAACGAAGTACAATTGTTAACAGCCTTTAATGCCTCACCTAGGAGCCTAGGCTTTATTCCATAGTTACTAGGTAGAAAACACGGGAAATTTTAAGCAGAGAAATGACATAGTGAGATCCCTTTTTGAGAAAGTATTCTATCAGCAAAAGGACCTGTGTGCTCTAGATGGGAGAGATACCAGTTAGGAAGATGTTATAAATTGTCCTGGTAAGAGGCCTGACTCAGGGCAGTGGCACAGAAGTACAAGACAGTGCAAGGACTAATTAGGCATAAGATTGAAGGAGTGATTAGGGTTCCCAGCTTGAGCTAGTAGGGTGTCATTAAGATAGGAAACTGCAAGGGAGGAAGACAGGGGTGCATTTGGTCTTGAGCTAGCCAACTTTTCAGTGTTGGTGAAGTGGTAAGGTAGATATGTCTATCATATAAATTAGATATATGGGTGTAGGGATTCAGGAGAGGCCAAGACTATTAGGTAGGTACCTTATACTGACCTCACTTAATACTCACAGTAGCCTTGTAAGGTGTAATAGATACTGCTATCCACATTTAAGAGGTGAGTAAACAGATTGAAGTTAATTAACTTGCCTGAGACCATACAGT
The DNA here is from genome assembly GCF_055505025.1 of Bos grunniens. Lineage (NCBI taxonomy): Eukaryota > Metazoa > Chordata > Mammalia > Artiodactyla > Bovidae > Bos > Bos grunniens. Next base: position 76,615,708 of record NC_141179.1, on the reverse strand, counting down.
ATGCTAGTCGTAAGGACCAAAATTCTATCCAGGTTCTATGGTCTTCCATTGTCTGACAAAGGAGATAACTGCAGCATTGATTTTGAATGAAGATAACCAAGGAAATGAGTGTAGAGAGGGAGAGAAAGAGGGTTTAGGATAGGAACTTTAAAAAGCATATGACTGTAAAAGGATCTAAGCCTCAAGGAACTTTCAGGGCTGTGGGAAAGAGAAACAACTAAATAATGGTAAGTAATAGTGACAGGTGAGCAGAGGATCCCAGGAAGAGCATGGTCAACAGTACACTTGTGCAAAGAAGTCAAGGAAGACAAAGATTTGAATAGCTTTTGAGGGATATTGATAGATGATCACTAAGGGTGACCAGAAGGTGAGGGTAAAGATGGCATGAACTTCAGGCAGAGCCTGTGGCCTGGTTTAAGGATTCTTTCCAGTGGTAATAAGCAGGTCAGGTATAAGGATTGTCAAGTTCAAAAACAAACAAAAAAATAGTGCAAGGGAGAGTGTGGTGGAAGTAGTTTTAGTGTGGATCCCAGGATGTAGGGGAACTACTGAAGCCATGACTGATTGGTTGTCTGCAAGTGTAGACAGACTGAAGGACCTACAGTGTTTAGCTTGCTTCTAATTTTTATGTACAAAGTTTTAAAATTAATGTTATACTAAAGAAGCTTGCCAGACTCACGGGCATCCACAATTTTTGCTTTGGGAAAACTTTGTTAGCTGAAGACATTGTGTTAGCTGAAGACATTGCCTGAAATAACATCTCTATTCTGTAGAAGTCAGAAAAGAAAAAGGATCTCAGCCAAAACTTTTATGACTTTAGAAATGAAAAGCAATGCTTAGTACCAAGTGGGAGATGTCTTGAAATCCTAGTCTTCGAGAGCCAGAAAGTGTCTTAAGAATTGCAGTCTTATTTCAGTAGGTGATTCATTAACTTAAACACCCTACTACCGGTCAGCTAAGAAGTAAAGTTACCAGTTGAAACAGTTTATTCTTGCCTTCAAGGAGTTCACAGTCTAGTGGGACGGTCAAAGACCCCAGTAACTCCATGAAGAAATTTAGTAAAAATGCTCAAATTTTTTTGTGAGTTTAGTGATAAAGGGGAATGAGAAATATGCTTTAGTGGATGCCCATTTTCTTTTGGGCCCTCTTCTTGTCACACATTTCATTGTCACCTCTCAGGAAAGGAGGAGACAACAGCGGCCTTGGGGAGAGAGAGTGTGTTCGTGTTTTTATAGACAAGGCCAGAGCGTGCTTGTTGATAGTTGGAGGGAAAGAAGCCAGTGAAGAGGGAGGTACTGTTCACTGCCTGGTTCCATCTGCTGCTCCAGTGCACCTAGCAACTCAGTCTTAAGAATCAGCCAGTCAACTGTATCACCCCCGTCCTCGGGGTTGGGGGTGGGGGTTGTTAGGGGAGGGGAACCATAAACTTACGAAATAAAGGTGAACCAGAGGTCAGTTCAGTTCAGGCACTCATTCGTGTCCAACTCTTTGCGACCCCACGGACTGCAGCACACCAGGCTTCCCTGTCCATCACCAACTCCCAGAGCTTACTCAAACTCATATCCATCGAGTTGCTGATGCCATTCACCCATCTCATCCTCTGTTGTCCCCTTTTCCTCCTCCTCAGTCTTTCCCAGCATCAGGGTATTTTGCAATGAGTCTGTTCTTCGCATCAGGTGGCCAAAGTATTGGAGTTTCAGCTTCAGAATCAGTCCTTCCAAAGAATATTCAGGACGGATTTCCTTTAGGATAGATTGGTTTGATCTCCTTGCTGTCCAAGGGACTCTCAACAGTCTTCTCCAACACCACAGTTCAAAAGCATTATTTCTTCGGCGCTCAGTTTTCTTTATAGTCCAACTCTCACATCCATACATGACTACTGGAAAATCCATAGCTTTGACTAGACAGGTATTTGTTGGCAAAGTAATGTCTCTGTTTTTTAATATGCTGTCTATGTTGGTCATAGCTGCAGTCACCATGTGCAGTGATTTTGGAGCCCCCCAAAATAAAGCCTGTCACTGTTTCCATTTTTCCCCATCATTTGCCATGAAATGATGGGACCGGATGCCATGATCTTAGTTTTCTGAATGTTGAGTTTTAAGCCAACTTTTTCACTCTCCTCTTTCACTTTCATCAAGAGGCTCTTTAGTTCTTCACTTTCTACCATAAGGGTGATGTCATCTGCCTATCTGAGGTTATTGATATTTCTCCTGGCAATCTTGATTCTAGCTTGTGCTTCATCCAGCCCGGCATTACTCATGATGTACTCTGCATATAAGTTAAATAAGCAGAGTGACAATATACAGCCTAGACACACTCCTTTCCCGATTTGGAACACTCTGTTGTTCCATGTCCAGTGTTGCTTCTTGACCTGCATACAGATTTCTCAAGAGGCAGGTCAAGTAGTCTGGTATTCCCATCTCTTTCAGAATTTTCCACAGTTTGTTGTGATCCACACAGTCAAAGGCTTTGGCATAGTCAATAAAGCAGAAGTAGATGGTCTTCTGGAACTCTCTTGCTTTTTCTATGATCCAGCAGATGTTGGCAATTTGATCTTTGGTTCCTCTGCCTTTTCTAAATCCAGCTTGAACATCTAGAAATTCATGGTTCACGTACTGTTGAAGCCTGGCTTGGAGAATTTTGAGCATTACTTTGCTAGCGTGTGAGATGAATGCAATTGTGCGGTAATTTGAGCATTCTCTGGCATTGCCTTTCTTTGGGATTGGAATGAAGACTGATCTTTTCCAGCCCTGTGGCCACTGCTAAGTTTTCCAAATTTGCTGGCATATTGAGTGCAGCACTTTCACAGCATCATCTTTCAGGATTTGAAGTAGCTCAACTGGAATTCCATCACCTCCTCTAGCTTTGTTCGTAGTGATGCTTCCCAAGGCTCACTTGACCTCGCATTCCAGGATCTCTGGCCCTAGGTGAGTGATCACACCATCATGGTTATCTGGGTTATGAAGATCTTTTTTGTATAGTTCTTCTGTATATTCTTGCCACTTCTTAATATCTTCTGCTTCTGTTAGGTCCATACCATTTCTGTCCTTTATTGTGCCCATCTTTATATGAAATGTTCCCTTGATATCTCTAATTTTCCTGAAGAGATCACTAGTCTTTCCCATTCTATTGCTTTTCTCTATTTTTTTGCATTGATCACTGAGGAAGGCTTTCTTATCTCTCCTTGCTGTTCTTTGGAACTCTGCATTCAGATGGATATATCTTATTTTTCTTCTTTGCCTTTAGCTTCTCTTCTTTTCTCACCTATGTGTAAGCCCTCCTCAGACAGCCATTTTGGCTTTTTTGCATTTCTTTTTCTTGGGGATGGTCTTGATCACTGCCTCCTGTACAGTGTCACAAACCTCTGTCCAATTGTTCTTCAGGCACTCTTATCAGATTGAATCCCTTGAATCTGTTTTTCACTTCTACTGTATAATCGTAAGGGTTTGGGTCATACCTGAATGGTCTAGTGATTTTCCCTACTTTTAAATTTAAATCTGGATTTTGCAATAAGGAGTTCATGATCTGAGCCACAGTAGCTCCTGGTCTTGTTTTTGCTGACTGTATAGAGCTTCTTCATCTTAGACTGCAGAGCATATAACCAATCTGATTGCGGTACTGACCATCTGGTAATGTCCATGTGTAGAGTCTTCTCTTGTGTTGTTGGAAGAGGGTGTTTGCTATGACCAGCACGTTCTCTTGGCAAAACTCTGTTAGTCTTTGCCCTGCTTCATTCTGTACTCCAAAGCCAAATTTGCCTGTTACTCCAGGTGATTCTTTACTTTGTACTTGTTGCATTCCAGTCCTTTATGATGGAAAGGACATCTTTTTTGGGTGTTAGTTCTAAAAGGTCTTGTAGGTCTTCATAGAACCGTTCAACTTCAGCTTCTTCAGCATTACTGATCGGGGCATAGACTTGCATTACTGTGATATGGAATGGTTTGCCTTGGAAATGAACAGAGATCATTCTGTCTGAGATTGCATCCAAGTACTACATTTTGGACTCTTTGTTGACTGTGATGACTACTCCATTTCTTCTAGGGGATTCTTGCCCACAGTAGTAGATAAAAATGGTCATCTGAGTTAAATTCACCCATTCCAGTCTATTTTAGTTCACTGTTTCCTAAAATGTCAATGTTTTTGCTTGCCATCTCCTGTTTGACTACTAGCAATTTACCTTGATTCATGAATCTAACATTCCAGGTTCCTATGCAGTATTGTTGTTTGCAGCATTGGACTTTACTTCCATCACTAGTCCCATCCACAACTGGGTGGTGTTTTTTCCTTGGCTCTGTCTCTTCATTTTTTCAGGAGCTATTTCTCCACTCTTCTCCAGTAGCATATTGGGCACCTACTGACCTGAGGAGTTCATCTTTCAAGGTCATATATTTTTGTCTTTTGATACTGTTCATGGGGTTCTAAAGGCAAAAATATGGAAGTGGTTTGCTATTTCCTTCTCCAGTGGACCACATTTTGTCAGAACTCTCCACCATGACCCGTCTGTCTTGGGTGGCCCCGCATGGCATGGCTCATAGTTTCATTGAGTTAGACAAGGCTGTGGTCCATGTGGTCAGTTTGATTAGTTTTCTGTGATTGTGGTTTTCATTCTGTCTGTCCTCTGAGACACATGTATATTTTGACCTCTTGTTCTCTAACTTCTCTGGGCCAGGGCTTTGCACAGTGGCTTAGGAAACCTGCTATTTCTTCCAGAGTCAAGACTGTTTTTATTTTTGCTTTATGATTGTTGTTGACTTGCAGCATTATGAATTACCAAAAGATGAGACCCAAAAAAACATACTCCAAATTTAATTTAATTTTGAGTTAATCCACACTGCTTTTCCCAACAACTTTGTAAGGCAGACAGGAATTTAGGCATTAGAATCAGAAAGCAAAGATTTGGATCCTGGTTCTGTCATGTAATTGTGTAATTTTATAGACAGATCACTAAATCTCCTTGAGCTTTGCTTTACTCTTCTTTAAAATAAATATCTTCACAGGATTGTTGTGAGGTATAAATAACAATATATTTAAAAGAAAAGCCTTTTTTAAGCCATAATATCAGTTATAGAATGCTGATATTTTAAAAATAGTTGTGTATCTTAGACTTGTACTATACCTGGTCTCAGGTGACTTAATCATTGAATTATTAAGTCTCCATTATTAATTTTCCTTACAATTGCTCAAGAGACTGCTTCGTGAGTATAAATCAGGAGAGAGCTTTAGTTTTTATCTTTAGAAGATTATCCTTATTCCTGACTCTCAAACCAGGCATGTTTTTCACCATTTTAAAGTCATTTATTGTTAAGTGACTAAATTAATTTTCCTCAGCCATCCCTAAATTTTTTGGTTCTGGGCTAGCAGCAGGAATAATCTTTTATCAAAAGCTTAACAAATTAGTATATTTATTTAGTGAAAACACCGAAGTTTGGAATGATTCTTTGTAAGGTTGAACTTCCTTCCCCAGAATATAAAGTGACTGATAGTCCATCTCTACTTTCAAGGTAACACTGAGCATGTAATTGTACAGCCCAGAAAAATACAAGGTTATGGAAAGGTTACACTAAATGAAATGCCCTTATCCTTAGGAATCATACATTCTGAGTCAAAAGACAAAATCATGTAAAACATTGAGCAAGCCGAGTCCATACTGTATGATGGAGAACAGCATGGGCTTTGGAACCAGACTCCCTGAGTTAGAATCTCTCTGGCTTTGCCACTTACTACCTTTGGAAACGTGTTTTTCCCCATCTGTAAAATGGGATACTAATAGAACTTAACTCATAGGATTGCTTTGAAGATTAAATAACATAATACATGGTTAATGCGCTTAGAAATGCCTGCCATATAGTAAGGGCTTCTGTGTTTTCAGCTGCTGTTATTATTATATGTTTAGATGTTATATTATGTATGATTCAGACACTTAGTGTAATAGGGTTTTACAGATCATTCTAGGCAGGTAGAGTCAAGGAAAGTTTTATAGAGGAGATGGTACTTACCAGAACCTTCAGGGGTAGATGGACGAAGGCAGAGGAGAGAAAGAAAGGTAAATTGGGTCCAGGGAATGTCATCAACAAAAGCTTTAAAATGGGACCAAATTTGTTAAGTTCACTTAGCAGAAAAGAGACCAGTCTTATCAAAGGATCTGGATAAGATGGAGGGTGAATATTGCTCAGATAAGTGGTGGGATGAGAGTGGATAGGGTAGATAAGATTATTAGGCTGAAAATAGCATTTTGCAGTTTACATTCACATTTAGCTTGTCCAGCAGCATCAGGTTTTCATATTCTAAACCCAGCCCTGTTCCTCCCTACCTTGCTGTTTCTCTGCTAGATGTTCCCTACCTTTGCTGGATGTACAGGTAGATTTAATAGTCAACTTAGGCAGTCAGACAGGCCCTTTTCTCCTACCTTTGACCCATGGAGTGGTCTTTAGGCCATTGGCATTTCTTTAGTGAAGCAAATTGGGTCAAGATGAGATATATGCCACCCAATTCCTGACTCTTTCGGGAAAAGAGGGGAGTTTGATTAAATTTAGCTGTTTGTTTCAGAACTGAAGCCATGTATGGTTCGTGATGCCCCAGATACGCGTTATAGTATGGAACTCTGCTCTGTACTTTCTTTAATAAGAACACACACGTGGGAAAATTTTGATACCCTTAAAGATTCTACAAAACTTGCTAGATTAAATTGAATTATCATCTGGACATTATTATACATTAATCTAATGTTTGACATGGCAGAGTGTAGGAATGAGTGTGTATAAACTAATACACAGTTTAGGGGAAGATGGTGAAATGTTAAGATTAACATTCCCACTTAGAAAATGGAATAGTTTGCAGATTACTTACGTAAACTTCACTCTGTGTAATTTCCTACCTACCAGTGAGCAGAAAAACCAGGAACACATTTTTCTTGAAGTTCTTTTCTTTTCTTACCTGGAATATGGTAATCCCAAGAAATGGAAAGAGAAGTAGAAGTAGATATGCTGTTAGGAATGTAAATAACTTGAATAATGCTGATTGTTGCAATAGATCCTGTACCTTAGGGGGAAGTCTTGCATTATCCTAAGACTTTCAAATGATAAGTCATATTTCTGGAAGTGAAAGTACAGATATTTTTGTTGTTAGGCAATATGATGGATGCACATCTTTTTCTCAATGATTTTTGGTTAAAATTATGTCACTGAATCAAAATCATGATGGATTTAATATTCACGCTAGTGTGTGTGTGCAGAGAAGGCAATGGCACCCCACTCCAGTACTCTTGCCTGGAAAATCCCATGGACGGAGGAGCCTGGTGGGCTGCAGTCCATGGGGTCGCTAAGAGTCGGACACGACTGAGCGACTTCCCTTTCACTTTTCACTTTCATGCATTGGAGAAGGAAATAGCAACCCACTCCAGTGTTCTTGCCTGGAGAATCCCAGGGACGGGGGAGCCTGGTGGGCTGCCATCTATGGGGTCGCACAGAGTCGGACACGACTGAAGCGACTTAGCAGCAGCAGTGTGTGTGCGCATGCTCAGTTGCTTCAGTTGTGTTTGACTCTTTGAAACCCTGTGGACTGGAGCCCGCCAGGCTTCTCAGTCCATGGGCTTTTCCAGGCAAGAATACTGGAGTGGGTTGCCATTTCCGACTCCAGGGGATCTTCCCAACCCAGGGGTGGATCCTGCGTCTGCGTTGCAGGCAGATTCTTTATTGCTTGAGCCACTGGGGAAGCCCATTCATGCTAATAGTTTATTTCAGTCTGAAGAAAATTAACAGTAAAACTATGATAAAAGGCAATTGTAAGCATCTTCTGTAAAGTGCCACTGATTTTTGGAATCAGAGCCAAGCTTGGTCTCCTTCAAGGACCAGGACTCTTTTTCTCTTTTAGAACCTCCTCATCTCTTGGCATGTTTCTGGGCATATTGTAGGTATGCTAAGGTAATGTCAATAGATGGATATTCACATCATGTTTAGAGGGAAGAAGGATCACTATTTTTTTATTACTCACTCAGGGTGTAAGTGTTTTCATAACAGGGAATTGGCTTTAGAACTACATTGCGAAGATAGCTTTAAAGATTAAAACTTTGTGGCATGCTAAGTGTATGCTTCAGTTCAGTTCAGTTCAGTTACTCAGTCGTGTCTGACTCATTGTGACCCCATGAATTGCAGCACGCCCGGCCTCCCTGTCCAACACCAACTCCCAGAGTTCACTCAAACTCACGTCCATTGAGTCGGTGATGCCATCCAGCTATCTCATCCTCTGTTGTCCCCTTCTCCTGCCCCCAATCTCTCCCAGCATCAGGGTCTTTTCCAGTGAGTCAACTCTTCGCATGAGGTGGCCAAAGTACTGGAGTTTCAGCTTTAGCATCATTCCTTCCAAAGAACACCCAGGACTGATCTCCTTTAGGATGGACTGGTTGGATCTCCTTGCAGTCCAAGGGACTCTCAAGAGTCTTCTCCAACACCACACACAGTTCAAAAGCATCAATTCTTTGGCCCTCAGCTTTCTTCACAGTCCAGCTCTCACATCCATACATGACTACTGGAAAAACCATAGCCTTGACTAGACGGACCTTTGTTGGCAAAGTAATGTCTCTGCTTTTCAATATGCCATCTAGGTTGGTCATAACTTTGCTTCCAAGGAGTAAGCGTCTTTTAATTTCATGGCTGCAGTCACCATCTGCAGTGGTTTTGGAGCCTCCAAAAATAAAGTCTAACACTGTTTCCGTAATAATAGTTGTTGTTGTTATTTAAACATTTTTATGACCAAATATTGTTTTGATTTTGACTTCACTTTTTTCTGATCTTTGAAAAGACATATTGTTAGTACATGTTGATTTGTATTTTGTGCCTTTGAAGGAAAGAATAGAAAATTATTCCCTTCTAAGTGAGGGTTGCTGGTCTTAAAATATTTTTGTGCTATTTTTATTGTAGGCAGCTTTTCCACATTCTTACGATAGACATTCAGAATAGTTCGCTTATTAGTACAAATGTGTGTGTGTGTGTATATATATATTTTTTTTATTAATTTTTTTTTTTACTGCCTTGGATCCTAGTTGCAGTATGTGGGATTTAGTTCCCTGATCAAGTATCAAACCCTGGCCCCCTGCACTGGGAGCATGGAGTCTTAGCCACTGGACCACCAGGGAAGTTCCGCAAATGTGTATTTTAAAACAAGACATTTGACCAGTTGAATAGATTGCAGTAACCTGGAGCAAACCAGATTCAGCTGAAATCTCACTGATCCCACTAGATGGCGTCAATTCATTAAGTGATAACTTCATCCTCTAGCTTAGACAGACAGCCTCCTATGTAGTTGAACTGATTTGAGTATCTTTAGAAACTGAGTGTAGCAGTATGTTCTTGGACGCCTTACTGTTTATATAGTGATTTGTGGAAGTTACTTGGGGAAATACTAGGAAGATCAGAAGGCTAAGGGAAGATTTATTCAAACTAAAAACTATACTAAAATACAGTATTTTGTTAGATTCTAGTTAATTTTTTGACTTAGCCTTTGCCCTAATTGTATATCCAGCTAAAAGATTCAGAACTTACTATTTCCTCAATTTTTTCCCCTTTTTGTAATTCTTGTTTGGGCTTCTGGAAATGCTGGAAAACGATTGAAAAACAGGAAACAGATACTTCTTAAAGCATATAGCTTATAACATTTAATTTTAAATCATTTGGTTCTTATTTGTAAGGATGAGATCAACGATGGTCTGTTGTGGGTTATTATGGTTCTTTAGTCATAAATGTAAAATAAAAGAAGCATCACAATTCTTTAATTCTCTCTTGTGTGAATGTGAAGTACTTATTATCTACAATGACCATTTTATATTACAGATTAGTCCATTTCAAGGTTTAAAAATTGTGCTTTTCCAGAGTCATTTGTAGGGTCTAAATAATTAATTAAGCTATTTTCCATATACATTTTATTTTCTGTTCTTAAAGAGTTCTGACATTAAATTTTTTAAAGAAATGATGATGAATATGTTTCAGTGGGGGAAAAAAGTCCTTCCACATTTCATTAGAAGTGATTTTTTTCTGTATGATCATATTCATGCAGCTAGAATAAAATTGTTTCAGGATTGATGGGATGATCCATCTTGAGCCATAGAGGCTTAATTGTGCTACAAATATTATTCTTTTATTCATTGCTCATGGGGAGTAAGCGGTTGGTGCTGATGGTCCCTTAATGTTTGACTGCTCCAGTGTAAGGTAGTTCACATTTCTCAGTAAGAAGATTGCCGATAGTTTTATTCACTGATTACAATTTTAAAAAGTGGAGAAAAATCAAAGACTTTTGCCAGTAGAGTCAAAATAATGTTTTTAAAACTTTTATTGGAATATAGTTGATTTAGTGTTGTTTTAATTTCTGCTGTACAGCAAAGTGATTCAGTTATACAGATATATATTCTGTTTCATATTCTTTTCCATTACAGTTTATCTCAGGATAGTGAGCATAGTTCCCTATGCTATACAGTAGGACCTTATTGTTTATCCATCCTGTATATAATAGATTGCATCTGCTAATCCCAAACTCGCAATTCTTCCCTTCTCCTCCCTCCTTCCCTGTTCTCTGTATCTGAATTTGTTTCTGTTCATAGATATGTTCATTCATGTCGTATTTTTGATCCCACATATAAGTGATATCATATGATATTTGTCTTTCTCAATCTGACTTAATTTGCCTAGTATGATAATCTCTAGGCCCGTCTATGTTGCCACAGATGGCATTGTATATACTACATCTTTAAAAATTCTTTAGTTTATATTGGAGTATATACACTATTGTGTTAGTTTCAGGTGTACAGCAAATTGATCTAGTTATGTTTTTGTTGTTCAGTCGCCAAGTCATGTCCAGCTCTATAACGCCATGGACTGCAGCATACCAGGCTTCCTGGATTTTGTGCAAGTTCATGTCCATTGAGTTGGTGATGCTATATAATCATCTCATCCTCTGCTGCCCTCCTCTCCTTTTACCTTCAGTCTTTCCCAGCATCAGTGTCTTTTCCAGTGAGTCGGTTGTTGCATCAGGTGGCCAAAGTATTGGAGCTTCAGCTTCAGCATCAGGCCTTCCAATGAATATTCAGGGTTGATTTCCCTTAGGATTGACTGGTTTGATGTCCTTGCAGTCCAAGAGACTCTCAAGAGTCTTCTCCAGCACCACAGTTTGAAAGCATTGACTCTTCGGTGCTCAGCCTCTTTATGGTCCAGCTCTCACATCCATACCTGACCACTGGAAAAACCACACCTTTGTTAATTACGTTCTTTTCACATATAGGTTATTATAGAGTATTGAGTAGAGTTCCCTGTACTATACAGTAGGTCCTTGTTGATTATCTGTTTTATATGTAGTACTGTGTATATGTTAAACTCAACCTCCTAATATATTCCCCCACCACCACCTTTCCCCTTTGGTAACTGTAAGTTGCATTCTAAGTCTGTGAGTCTATGTCTGTTTTGTAAACAAGTTCATTTTTCAAATTCTACATGTAAGTGACATCATATGATATTTGCCTTTCTCTGACTTACTTCACTTGGTATGATAATCTCTGGGTCCGTTCATGTTGCTGCGTGTGGCATCATTTCATTCTTTTGAGTAATACTGCATTGTATGTATGTACCACGTTTTCTTTATTCATTCTTCTTTTGATGGACGTTTAGGTTGCTTCCATGAATTGGCTATTGTAAATAGTGCTGCAGTAAACCTAAGTACAGGTATCTTTTCAAAGTACGGTTTTCTCTGGATATGTGCCCAGGAGTGGAGTTGCTAGATCATATGGTAGCTCTATTTTTAGTTTTTTAAGGAACTTCCATACTTTTCTCCATTATGATTGCACCAGTTTACATTCCCACCAAGAGCATAGGAGGGTTCCCTTTTTTCAACACCCTCACCCCCTCCCCAGATTTATTGTTTGTAGACTTTTTGATAATGGCCATTCTGATTGGTGTGAGATGATACCTTATTATAGTTTTGATCTGCTTCCCTGATGGCTCAGATGGTAAAGTGTCTGCCTGCAATGTGGGAGACCCGGGTTCAATCCCTGGGTCGGGAAGATCCCCTGGAGAAGGAAATGGCAACTCACTCCAGTACTGTTGCCTGGAAAATTCCATGGACTGAGGAGCCTGGTGGGCTACAGTCCAGGGGGTCGCAAAGAGTCGGACATGATTGAGCAACTTCACTTTCACTTTTCTGTAATAATTAGTGAGGTTGTGCATCTTTTCATGTGTTTTTGGCCATCTGTATGTCTTCTTTGGAGAAATGTGTATTTAGATCTTTCACCCATTGTTTTGATTGGGTTGTTTGTTTTTTGATGTTGAGCTGTGTGAGCTGTTTGTATATTTTGGAGATTAGTCCCTTGTCAGTTGCATCGATTACAAATAGTTTCTCTCATTCTGTGAGTTCTTTTGTTTTGTTTATGGTTTCTTTTGCTGTGCAAAAGCTTTTAAGTTTGATTAGATCTCATTTGTTTATTTTTGTTCTTTTTTTTTTTCCATTAAATCTAGAAGGTGGATCCAAGAAGATACTACTGAGATTTATGTCCATGTTCTGCCTATGTTTTCTTATTAAGAATTTTCCCTCTCTTCTCTCTCCCCCTACCCTGATGTCTCTTCTTTCTTTCTCTTTTTTATTTTCATTGAAATATAATTTATATATAACAGTATTTCAGGTATATGACATAATGACTTGGCACTGGTATAGTTTTTATTGAAATGTAATTGGCATATAATATACAGTCGCAGCAAACTAACCAATCTGATCACATGGACCACAGCCTTGTCTAACTCAAAGAAACTATGAGCCATGCCACGTAGGGCCACCCAAGACGGATGGGTCATGGTGGAGAGTTCTGACAAAATGTGGTCCACTGGAGAAGGGAATGGCAAACTACTTCAGTATTCATGCCTTGAGAACCCCATGAACAGTATGAAAAGGCAAAAAGATAGGACACTGAGAGATGACCTCCCTAGGTTGGTAGGTGCCCAATATACTACTGAGATTGGTGGAGAAATAATCCCAGAAAGAATGAAGAGATGGAGCCAAAGCAAAAACAACACCCAGCTGTGGATGGGACTGGTGATAGCAGCAAGGTCCAATGCTGTAAAGAGCAGTATTGCATAGGAACCTGGAATGTTAGGTCCATGAATCAAGGCAAATTGGAAGTGGTCAAACAGAAGATGGCAAGAGTGAACGTCAACATTATAGGAATCAGCAAACTAAGATGGACTGGAATGGGTGAATTTAACTCAGATGACCATTATATCTACTACTGTGGGCAGAAATCCCTTAGAAGAAATGGAATAGCCATCATAGTCAACAGAAGAGTCTGAAATGCAGTACTTGGATGCAATCTCAAAAAACAACACAATGATCTCTGTTCATTTCCAAGGCAAACCATTCAATATCACGGTAATCCAAGCCTATGCCCCAGCAGTAATGCTGAAGAAGCTGAAGTTGAATGGTTCTATGAAGACCTACAAAACCTTCTAGAACTAACACCCAAAAAAGATGTCCTTTTCATTATAGGGGACTGGAATGTAAAAGTAGGGAGTCAAGAAACACTTGGGAGTAACAGGCAAATTTGGCCTTGGAGTACAGAACGAAGTAGGGCAAAGGCTAATAGAGTTTTGCTAAGAGAACACACTGGTCATAGCAAACACCCTCTTCCAACAACACAAGAGAAGACTCTACACATAGACATCACCAGATGGTTAGTACTGCAATCAGATTGGTTATATTCTCTGCAGTCAAAGATGAAGAACCTCTATACAGTCAGCAGAAACAAGACCGGGAGCTGATTGTGGCTCAGATCATGAACTCCTTATTGCCAAATTCAGACTTAAACTGAGGAAGGTAGGGAAAACCACTAGACCATTCAGGTATGACCTAAATCAAATCCCTTATGATTATACAGTGGAAGTGAGAAATAGATTCAGGGTGCCTGATGAACTATGGACAGAGGTTCGTGACATTGTACAGGAGACAGTGATCAAGACCATCTCCAAGAAAAAGAAATGCAAAAAGGCCAAATGGCTGTCTGGGGAGGCCTTACATAGCTGTGAAAAGAAGTGAAAAGCAAAGGAGAGAAAGAAAGATATACCCATTTGAATGCAGAGTTCCAAAGAATAGCAAGAAGAGATAAGAAAGCCTTCCTCAGTGATCAATGCAAAGAAACAGAGGAAAACAATAGAATGGGGACGACTAGAGATCTCTTCAAGAAAATTAGAGATACCAAGGGAACATTTCATGCAAAGATGGGCTCAATAAAGGACAGAGATGATATGGACCTAACAGAAGCAGAAGATATTAAGAAAAGATGGCAAGAATACACAGAAGAACTATACTAAAAAGATCTTCATGACACAGATAATCACAGTGGTATGATCACTCCCATAGAGCCAGACATCCTGGAATGCGAAGTCAGGTGGGCCTTGGGAATCATCACTACAAACAAAGTTAGTGGAGGTGATGGAATTCCAGTTGAGCTATTTCAAATCCTAAAAGATGATGCTGTGAAAGTGCTGCACTCAATATGCCAGCAAATTTGGAAAACTCAGCAGTGGCCACAGGACTGGAAAAGGTCAGTTTTCATTCCAATCCCAAAGAAAGGCAGTGCCAAAGAATGCTCAAACTACTGCACAATTGCACTCATTGCACAGGCTAGCAAAGTAATGCTCAAAATTCTCTAAGCCAGGCTTCAGCAGTACATGAACCGAACTTCTAGATGTTCAAGCTAGATTTAGAAAAGGCAGAGGAACCAAAAATCAAATTGCCAACATTTGCTGGATCATAGAAAAAGCAAGAGAGTTCCAGAAAAACATCTACTTCTGCTTTATTGACTATGCCAAAGCCTTTGACTGTGTGGATCACAATAAACTGTGGAAAATTCTGAAAGAGATAGGAATACCAGACCACCTGACCTGCCTCTTGAGAAATCTGTATGCAGGTCAGGAATCAACAGTTAGAACTGGACATGGAACAACAAATCGGAATGTCAAGGCTGTATATATATCGTCACCCTGCTTATTTAACTTATATGCAGAGTACATCGTGAGTAATGCTGGGCTGGATGAAGTACAAGCTGGAATCAAGAGAAATAGCAATAACCTCAGATACGCAGATGACACCACCCTTATGGCAGAAAGCGAAGAACAACTAAAGAGCCTCTTGATGAAAGTGAAAGAGGAGAGTGAAAAGGTTGGCTTAAAACTCAACATTTAGGAAACTAAGGTCATGGCATCCAGTCCCATCACTTCATGACAAATAGATGGGGAAGCAATGGAAACAATGACAGACTTTATTTTTCTGGGCTCCAAAATCACTGCAGATGGTGACTGCAGCCATGAAATTAAAAGACACTTACTCCTTGGAAGGAAATTTATGACCAACCTAGATAGCATCTTAAAAAGCAAAGACATTACTTTGCCAATAAATATTCATCTAGTCAAGGCTATGGTTTTTCTTATAGTCATGTATGGATGTGAGAATTGGACTATAAAGAAAGCTGAGCGTCAAAGAATTGATGCTTTTGAGCTGTGGTATTGGAGAAGACTCTTGAGAGTCCCTTGGACTGCAAGGAGATCCAACCAGTCCATCCTAAAGGAGATCAGTCCTGAATATTCATTGGAAGGACTGATGTTGAAGCTGAAACTCCAATACTTTGGCCACCTGATGTGAACAACTGACTCATTGGAAAAGACCCTGATGCTGGGAAAAATTGAAGGTGGGAGGAGAAGGGGATGACAGAGGATGAGATGGTTGGATGGCATCACTGACTCAATGGACATGAGTTTGGGTAAACTCCGGGAGTTGGTGATGGACAGGGAGGCCTGGCGTGCTGGAGTCCATGGGATCGCAAAGAGTCGGACACGACTGAGCAACTGAACTGAACTGATACTAGTGTTTTAATTTATTATTTATTAAAAGTGAAATTCTTTTCCCTTGATTGAAGGTAGAATTTTTTTTTTTGCGTTACGCAAAGCAAGGCATCTCAGGTTGACTCACTTCGTTGTACAGCAACACCGTCCATAATTTCAGATCATTTCTGAGAACATTGTTGTTAAGAGCTCTTTCTCATTGAGTTGTTTGGTTTTATGAAGATGAATATCTGGATAAATTTTTTAGTAGTATGCATAATTTGGTGATATTTTTAAAATTTAAGGGAAATAAAAATTTTTAAATTTTAAGTAAAATGGTACTAGAAAAAGAGGAGAGGCCTTTAATCATTGATATATGTTTTTAATTTTCTAGTTTGTGACTCCATTAAAAAAAAAACAAACCAACTCTATAATTTTAAAGTAGAGATTCTGAAATTACCAGTTTTCTAAAAATATCACTTACAGCTGAAACTTAATATATCTAAGCATTTTAGTTCTGGGGATGATACATATTTTCATAAAGATGTGTTTCCAAATGGAAATAGCACTGAGGCTTCTGAAATAGGGAACCTTTCCAAACAGGCTTGTTGTTGCCTGGACGAAAACTATTAGGTTGCAACACTCAAAAAGGAGATCCTAACCTAGGAAGCAGTTGATGAAGGGCGCGTATCCACAGAGTCTAGTGAAACTTTTGAAGGCACTTGTATGGACCTCCGTGCAAGGCCTCGCCGGCACCTGTCTTGCTTTTTCTTTAACTGTTACTGGGGTATAGTTGATCTACAGTGTTGTGTCAGTAGTTTTCAAATTAAATACCGTATTCTCCATAGTGCACTGAGCCATGCTTATATTTTCATCTTTGCTACTGTTATACACAATATATCATTCTTATTTTTAGTCTTCTGTAAGTATTAGTCATCATCCTAGTGAGAATTGCAGCGTTTGCTCATTGCCCTTTGTGAAAATGTCATCATAATAATGGGCAGTAGGGCAGCTTTATGGTGTTTTAAAAATTAAGTTCATCAGCATTTTTAGACTGTCAGTTTATTATTTAATGTCATTATTAGTACTAGGAATTCTGAGTATTTCATAACTAATTTTATAAAAACAAGTTTCTTCTTTTTTCTTTGAATGAAGTAGGGCACAGATAGGTGTTATCCTAATTTTATAGATAGTTATCATCCTAAGTTTATAGAGGAAACTAATATTAAAGTTTAACAACAGTTAGAACTGGACATGAAACAACAGACTGGTTCCAAATCAGGAAAGGAGTACATCAAGGCTGTATATTGTCACCCTGCTTATTTAACTTATATGCGGAGTACATCATGAAAAATGCTGGGCTGGATGAAGCACAAGCTGGAATCAAGATTGCCAGGAGAAATATCAGTAAGCTCAGATGTGCAGATGACACCACCCTTAGAGAGCCTCTTGATGAAAGTGAAAGAGGAGAGTGAAAAAGTTGGATTAAAACTCAACATTGAGAAAACTAAGGTCATGGCATCCGGTCCCATCACTTCATGGCAAATAAATGGGGAAACGATGGAAATAGTGACAGACTTTATTTTTGAGGGCTCCAACATCACTGCAGATGGTGATTGCAGCCGTGAAATTAAAAGATGCTTGCTCCTTGGAAGAAAAGCTATGATCATCCTAGATCAGATCAGATCAGATCGGTCGCTCAGTCGTGTCCGACTCTTTGCGACCCCATGAATCACAGCACGCCGGACCTCCCTGTCCAACACCAACTCCCGGAGTTCACTGAGACTCACATCCATTGAGTCAGTGATGCCATCCAGCCATCTCATCCTCTGTCATCCCCTTGTCCTCCTGCCCCCAATCCCTCCCAGCATCAGAGTCTTTTCCAGTGAGTCAACTCTTGGCATGAGGTGGCCAAAGTACTGGAGTTTCAGCTTTAGCATTATTCCTTCCAAGGAATTCCCAGGGCTGATCTCCTTCAGAATGGACTGGTTGGGTCTCCTTGCAGTCCAAGGGACTCTAAAGAGTCTTCTCCAACACCACAGTTCAAAAGCATCAATTCTTCGGTGCTCAGCCTTCTTCACAGTCCAACTGTCACATCCATACATGACCACTGGAAAAACCATAGCCTTGACTAGACGGACCTTTGTTGGCAAAGAAATGTCTCTGCTTTTCAATATGCTCTCTAGGTTGGTCATAAATTTCCTTCCAAGGAGTAAGTGTCTTTTAATTTCATGGCTGCAGTCACCATCTGCAGTGATTTTGGAGCCCAGAAAAATAAAGTCTGACACTGTTTCCACTGTTTCCCCATCTATTTCCCATGAAGTGATGGGACCAAATGCCATGATCTTCGTTTTCTGAATGTTGAGCTTTAAGCCAACCTTTTCACTCTCCACTTTCACTTTCATCAAGAGGCTTTTTAGTTCCTCTTCACTTTCTGCCATAAGGGTGGTGTCATCAGCATATCTGAGGTTATTGATATTTCTCCCGGCAATCTTGATTCCAGCTTGTGTTTCTTTCAGTCCAGCGTTTCTCATGATGTACTCTGCATATAAGTTAAATAAGCAGGGTGACAATATACAGCCTTGACGTGGTCATCCTAGACAGCATATTATAAAGCAGAGACATTACTTTGCCAACAAAGGTCCATCTAGTCAAAGCTATGGTTTATCCAGTAGTCATGTATGGATGTGAGCTGAGCGCCGAAGAATTGATGCTTTTGAACTGTTGGAGAAGACTCTTGAGAGTCCCTTGGACTGCAAGGAGATCCAACCTGTCCATCCTAAAAGAAATCAATCCTGAATATTCATTGGAAGGACTGATACTTTTTTCCAGTATTTTGACCACCTGATGCAAAAAATGGACTCATGGAAAAAACCCTGATGCTGTGAAAAATTGAAGGAGGAGGAGAAAGGGATGACAGAGGATGAGATGGTTGGATGGCATCACTGACTCAATGGACATGAGTTTGAGTAAACTCCGGGAGTTGTTGATGGACAGCGAAGTCTGGCATGCTGCAGGCTATGGGGTCACAAAGAGTCGGACATGACTGAGTGACTGAACTGAACTGAATATTCAAGTGGAGTAATGACCAGAGTCATATAGATGGGATGAAAGGGAAGCCAGCATCCTGGCTGGTAATGTGTTTTAGCCTTCAACCCAAGCTCTTCCCTCGTACAGTACATCAGGTACAACGTTCTCAGGGCTATTTTTGTTTAAATGGAACTCTTTGTATACAGATTTTTCTTTTCAAAACAATAAGCATCTTAGTTTTTAAAAGATTCTACTGAGGGACTTGTTCTGGTTCTGGTTTTACAGCCTTCTTTTACCTCAGAATTTTCAAAAATAATTTTAAATGGGTCTGTGCCATTTAGGGGAGAAGAACAAAGCCCAGAGACAAACTTATCTGATATTGCCAAGTCCAAAAGAGTTGAAACAATAGTTTTCAAACTTGCATACAATGTTTACAGCAGGTACATATTTACTAAAGTAATGCATTTTGTTTAAATCCACTTTATTTGACCTGTGTTTTAGGTAGAAATGTACCATCAGTCTACTTATTGTTGTAAATAAGTTTTTTTAAGGGGAGACTTCTGTTACTACAAGTGTGTGATTTTGGCTTTGGGGAAGAAGGTACCTGAATAAGGGTGTTAAGTAGCCTTTGGAAGCTGTTGGAGTCAGGGTGGGAGGGTGGGACTCAACACCCTGAAATATGTGCAAAATATGTGTGTATAAATTCTAGTACTTATGACATTTTTGGAGGTGAGGACCATAATTCTTCATTATGATATTAAGGTTTTAAAAATGTTGCCCCACTGGTAAGATACATGATCTAAAGCAGATCACTTACTAGGATTGAATATAAAGCATTTCCTTTTTCTCCTGAAATGAAGAGGGCCACATGTGAATACCTTTTTTTTTTAGGACAGTACTTTTAAAAGCTAGAAGTGTTTGCTGAGGAATCATAATTTATAAACAGAAAGAAATCCAATAGATTACTCTTGCATTCTACTGGAAAGTTAAATTTCACAGATTATAGTAAGTACAAGTTACAAATTAGTTCCTTTCTGAAAAACATTAGCCATTCCACAATTATTTTGAGGTCTAAGTAACCTAGTTATGAAAGCCAAATATAGAAACAGATCTTGAGGATGAAGGAAAGGAAAAAGTTGCTCCAAGGAGCTCAACTTACCATTAAAGCCCAGCCAGTGTGCCAGACTGTAATGATTTAAATCACTAATGAAATTCATGTTGTTTGAGAGGAATTTTTTTAAACATTAAGTGAGGTAGTAATTTTCCAGTAGTCAAATTTAATGAAAACATTTACTCATGTAAATTGGAGCTTTATTTTTGTATATTAGTTTTGCCACTTTATTTGTTTTTACTAAAAATAGCCACTCTTTCTCTTATATTCCTCCATGAAATCTTTCAGAGCCACATCTAGAAATGGCATCATTTTGCCGTAAGTATTTTGTTTTCTCCCCCATCTAGTTTTTATGAAGTAGTGCTAACTCTGCCTTAATTTGATTTGGCATCCCTGCGACTGAACATTTGTAAGTATCTTGTATTATGGCCCATCTGGGTTGTCATAGAAACCAAAGACCTCCATCCTCTTCCCTCTAGTTAAAAATGGAATGCAAACGGGGCTTCAAAGTGACGTTTTTCTAGTACGAGTGACAGCCCTGTGAAGTGCAGAACAGAAAGGTTTCTTATTGGTTTTATTCTCCCATGGCCTATCTTACCAGTTAACTCTGATGCATGCAGTTTTTCTCTTGAAAATCTGGCAAGATACTAATGGAATTTTTAAAATGTCAGCATCAGGGGGAAAGAAAGAATACTGCTAATCCCCTTCCTGCTCTTTTCTTATACAGAAATGCAGTGTTAGCTAGCAGTGTTTTTGTTTTCTTCCCCGTGTTATTAGCTGCTCTGTTGAAGCTGTGGGACACGTGGCAGAAGCACTGATAGTCACCACAACTGTGGCTTTCATTATTTGGTCTTGTTATTTATTTCTCAGGTCAGGTGAATGTGGTTTTATCTCATTAAAACCTACAAGCCCATTGGTTAAGTACATGGCAGTAATTCATTGGAATAGAAGTTCATTGATATGGAAGTTGGAATGGCCATATCATTAGGCATTCTAAAACATTGTAGAGACCTGATTCTAAAATCTTAATTCTAAAACACTGCCCCATTTCCACTACCCTGGTAGTTACAGAATCCTTGACTTTGATGATTTTTCAACTTCCACATCCCCCATCAGGTTCCCTCCCAGGGCAATACATGACTTCTGTGGAGTTTCTGCTGTTAAAGTAGCTAAGTTATTAATAAGTTCCAGGGTGCTATTTCATTTGTGTTAGCAAAATGTCTGGGTTTGATGGTTAAGATTTGTTGAACTATTGATGTGGCATTACTCCAAGTTTAGAGTGTAAATTCTTGTTTTAACATAGATTTTTAATTTAGAAAATGACACAAATAGTGACCTCTGACTATGAAAGAAATAATTAAAAACTGACCTGTAAGTTTATATTCTAATAGAAATGTTCCAAAGGATTGGAACACAGTCTAAAATCATTAGACTGTTACAGTTGCTGAGTTTTTGGTCAGTTTTAAATCTACTGTTTTTCAATAGGAAAACATTTAAGTCTTTAACATCTACAATTTGACTGTTAGCTAGTTGAGGTAATTGAGTATTTTCTTTAGTCCCACATTTCAACTGTAGTCATTTTCAGCAGTGAGTTCAGAAGCATTATGCGTATTTTCATATCTTGGTGAAAGAAGACCCTGCAACTCCCAGTGGAGTATAAGTAAGAGGTAGGATTTGTTTGCTGTTAAATCTAAAGGTAGGAGGATATAGTTTCCAAATAATACTGTATTCCTTGGCGTTTATTATAGAAGTGAATAGCTTGTTTCCATAGCATAGCGCAGGGAATGATGTAGCAGTTCTTTATGCTAGACATGTTGCTTTCTTCTTTAGTTTGCTGTCTTCACCTATAATTTGACTGGTACTATTTTGTTTTGCAAGTATCATGCAGTTGAAAGGGTTGACATACTGGCCTCAACACTCCAGTCAGTGTAAAAATTAGAATCCTCTCTAGATTATTTCCATTTATCAGTGTTTTAAAAAAAAAAAAAGGACTAAGAATGTTGGTAGTTGTTTAGTAGAAGTCATATTGCTGCCAGTCTTGTAGGAAGCTGTGACTTTGCACGGAGGAATGGGGCAGATATTTCTCTTCACCACTGCTGTAACTCATCCTTAGGAGAAAAATTAAGATGTTTGTGTACATTAGAGACAGTAGTACCTTGAACAAAATGAAACATGATGGATTTCTCACCCATTAAGGACACAGAAATTCTCAGGAAGGTATCAGTGTCTCTCATTCCTGTGCTTTGTCATCCCCAGATATCTATTGCTAATAAGCAGCATAATATTTGGTTCTCTCAAGTCTGTGTTTTCAGGTCTATTTCTACACATCATTGACATAGTTTCATGTCCTCTAACAACCAATCTAGTAACTTTTCAGCTCCTTCAGAATTATACATGTTTTGGTCTGCTACATATACATTTAAAAAATTTCCTTTCTAAAAATAGACCTGCATTTCCAAGTGCATTTGTTGGAAACAAGATAGATTAATTCTACATTTTATTCACAAAGAACAGTCTTCTCAAATTCTTTACATAAATCAAACACTAGCATCTAAACTTGTAGTACTGTATTTCTCCAAGGTAAATCTTTTCGTTGTTATTGATAGCCCATGTTTAATTGTTTTTGTCTCAAGAAAGCCGTTTGGATTGTCACTGCTCAAAATGTACACTCCCAGGTTTGACTTTCTTACTTGTACTGACCATTTTCTCTCTGCTTTGTTCACATATTTTTAAAAATCTTCCAGTAATTTTCCTTGTTAATCTATAAGAAATGTTATAGCTGTTTTACACACACATCTTCTATTTTCTGAAATAGCTACATAAATTTCTTAAAGAATTTAATATTATGCCACAAAATCTAATACTGTACTACCTACTTTGTAAGTATATTCAATAAATAATGTCATCAAACCTTGACTACCTATTATAGACCTAACATCCTTTTAAATCTAAGATGAAAGCATGATTAGCAAAATGCATGCAAAATAGCAAGCAAATTGGTAGTTGTGGATTTCAGAGGATGTTCTGAGAACCTTTTCTAATGCTGCTTTAAATTTGTGTGTTAATCACACAGAGAAACCTGTCTCTGGATAAGTTGCCAATCTTTAAAACAAAGAAGACCCAGAATGGTTTGTATTTGTATTTCGTGCTCTTGGCCTCTGGGATTCAGTAATCTTTTTAGCCTCTCCACAGTCGTACGTGTATATTTCTGGGTGGCAGGCTGATTGCTGCTGATGGTACTGAAATGTTTGATAGGAGCAAACCTGTGTTACCACCTTCCTCGTGAGCCCAGTGTTCAGAGATGACCTGTTTGCACATGGGCCTGTGGTGTATCATTTTTTGGTACAAGAGCAGTAGAATAAGGTCTGACTCTAGTTGATTGAAGTGGTAGTTTTAGATTCCGATAAGAGGACCAATTGCTGGTGAGGGAGGTTGAAATTGCACAATGAGTTTGCAGCATGAGGCAGATCTGCCCAGCAGCAGGTTGATTTGCACCGTGAGACGAGCTGCACACATAAACAGATGGCCCAACAATGAGTCAGAGCAACAGAGTCTGAGCAGGTAGATTGGCTTTTGCCTAATTCTTGACATGGTTATAGAGAGTGGTTAATGTCTACCACTTTTAAAACTGAAAAATAAGTACTTGGGGAAAGAAATTCCACTCATTAGGAAATGAAAAATATGCATATTAGGCAGAAGAGAAACCTGACTGTCACTGGATCTGGACATTGAAACCCAGCATTTTCCGGAGCTGCTTCCTATAGGCATGGGCTGGCTTTATCTTTTGGCATTTGGTCATTCAGCATCAGTATGCTGAATACTTCAGCATGTAATATTTAGCAAGAATATCTTAAAATTATGTCTTTGATACTGGGTTTCAAAGAATTATGAACTATTTAGTTGCAAGCACAAGTCTGATATTTGGTCTGAGAAAAGCATTTTTTAAAAAGGATACCATGGTGTTAAGTGGCCTGCAGATATGCAAGTAATGTGTTTGTAATGGTATTAAGCAAAATAAAAATATTAATGGAAAAATCCTTCAGTTTCAAATGTAAAGCATAGAAAAAAAAGTGTAGCGAAACGCCCGGATCCAATCATCCATCTTCAGACTATGAACGCAAACAATCATTTCTCTGCCAGATACTTTCAGAAGTACTAAGAATCTGATTAATTTTCAAAAACAAGGTCTTGCTGTAGTTTATACCTCCAGACAAAGTGTTTTAAATGTAACATTTGATGAAGAATATGCTGTACCTCTGAATTCTTATACTTTAATCTTCTGATTGTCAGATTACACTTACCATAGACCAATACCCTTAGTGCATAAGTTTGCCAAAGAAAAAGAGTTAGTAGTGAGCAGCATTGTCAGAGTACCTGTGCCCTTCTTGAGATCACTGTGGTTAGGGAATATACCCAGAAACACAAGCTACAATGATGGAAACGTTATTCTGAAATGTTGTGGGGGCTGTGGATGCCATTGGTTAGGGCAAAGGTACAAATTTTGGCTTCTTTTGTTTCCCCAATAATTGGGAGCTTCCCTCATCGCTCAGCCGGTAAAGAATCTGCCTGCAGTGCAGGAGACCTGGGTTCAATTCCTGTATCAGGAAAATCCCTGGAGAAGGAAATGGCAACCCACTCCAGTATTATTGCCTGGAGAATTCCATGGACAGAGGCTACTTACCATCCATGGGGTCACAAAGAGTTGGACATGATTGAGTGACTAAATGATGATTCACGATTAACTGCACCAGCCCCTATTTCCCAGACTGGCTCAAGCATGTAATACCTGGTCTTTGCTAGGGTAGGAAGAGCACTAATCTACCTTTGTACGTATTGAAAGAAGCATTCAGGGTGCTGCATAAAAAACTGCAGGAGAATGCATTATTAATGGGATAGGTCTCGGTCTCTCTCTCTCTGTCTTCAGAAAAGGGAAAAGGGAAATCACTTACGTGTGCATTGTCAAGAAGGATAAAGATTGACTTAGTGCTAGTTCTTAATGAATTTTTTTGATGAGTTACTGAGAGATACCTAAAGAGAAATACTTAAGTGAGTAAATTGTGGTCACAATAGGCAGCTTGTAGTCACCATTGTGATCTAATTGTAAGACAGATCGCCCAGTAATTGTGTCACCCTGCAAGCTTTAGTTTATCGAGCCCATTTCTTATAGGGTGCCACATTATCCAAGATTAGAAAAATAGTAATAAACTTGGGGTTTTAATATTATCAGAAGATTTTGAATCACTTTTGGTTTGAATGAGCTCCCATCATCTGTTTGCTGGTTCCAAGACTTTACGATTTTGGTTTGTTTTTGCTACACATGTATAATTGAGCTGAATGTGTGTGCCAGTAAGTAGAGGAGCTGCGGACCCGCGTTCAGCTTCTGCTTAAGTCTGCAGTATTAAAGTGTTCCTTTTGTTGCATGTGCTGGTCTTGCAGACTCTGTAGAGCCTTATCAAATGCCGCCAGTTGGTGCTGCTGGTATGAAAGCACAGGGGAGCTCTCATGTGGAAGGTTAATGGAGTGTAATTATAAAGAAAAATGAACTGCTCAACTACTCTCTCTCTCTACCTGCACCAAGAGTGACAAGCGCTCTGATCTTTTATAAACCCTGGAGCAGAGGTTTAACCATCTAAAATTATGACGGTATAGCTGTCACACACACAAACACCCCATGACGTGTAGGTACGCACCCCCGTGTAGGAGCGATTCCTTCCTGTTACAGGAAGTCTCGGGAAAGGAGTACCTTCAACCACCAAGAAAAGCTGCTTGTTAAACATTGGACTTTCATGTCACTTCTTCTTTTCCACTCAATATGTTCCGTTTTCTTTTCCTGAAGATGCTTTCCCCCTTCTGATTAGTGGCAAGGCTGACAGCCTGCGCACGAGTAGGTCCATGCCACTGTATCCATCAGACGACAGATACCCTCGCTTTCTCCGGGCAGGTCTGTCGTGCTTGCCCTCACCACTGTCCTTAAATCAACTACGTCCTTCCAAAGGGGATGGAAATGGCTGTCTCCTCTCATTCTCGTCTGAATAGAGGAGGCTGTAGGAAGCCTGGGTGCTGTCTGATGGGTCTTTGTCCTGGGATGTCCGTATATCAGTGACTGTTAGGCACATTTCTGTGGGCTTGCCATGGAGTTAGATCTTAGGTCCTTTGGATGAAAATATCACAGGAAATGTTTACAAAGGAAAATGACAGCTGGGAGGTACAAGGACAGAAAAGGACCAAGGAGACATTCAAACGGTGTGATTAATGGACAAATCTGTGTTACTCGTATGTCACGTTGCCGGTGAATATAGCGAATCCGTCCTGCTACTGGAACATCTGAAGGGTAAGCGGAGCTGGATTATAGAGCCGGGTTGATTGAGTGCTTTTGCCAGCTCAGCACAGAGTTGAAATAAGGTGTTGCAGAATGATGCCACAACAACAAAACCCCTGACATCTTGTTCTTACCGAGTCTAAAACATTACCACTCCTGGCGAGGCTCTGCTGCCTACTGAGATAAGTAAATTCAGCATCACATACATTAGGCCTGTGGAGACTAAGCAGAAGTGATGGCTGTGTCACTTGCACAGCAGTCTTATTGACTGAGCCCTGGTCTTGCATGGCGGGTTGGGGAGGGGCGGCCAGGATTCCTAGTAGCACCTCTGAAAGCAGGGAGGCTGATTGGAAAACCTCTCTGTTTGGTTTGTAGTGTTATTTCTCCAGCCCCTTTGCATATGGATTTTGATCATCTGTGCTTTATTTTAAAAGCAAAATAGTTGTATAGTTTAAATGGCAGTAGGATAAATCTGTTAGTGAATAAAAATTTTAAACCTAGCTTGATATTAGTGGCTGGTGTGTAAAGTTTGCTGTGATTTACTCCCTTAAATTCTGGAACCCAGTGTTTTACCCAGTATATATGTTGCCAGGCTTCACAGGTGGCACTAGTGGTTAAAGAACCCGTCTGCCAATGCAGGAAATGTAAGAGACGCAGGTTTAATCCCTGGGTTTGGAAGATCCCCTGGCGGAAGGCACAGCAGCCTACTCCGGTATTTTTGCCTGGAGAAACCCACAGACAGAGGAGCCTGGCGAGCCGTGGTTCATAGGGTTGCAAACAGTTGGGCAGAACTGAAGCAACTTAACACACACGCACATACATGTTGCCAACATCCATTAGTGAAAGTCACTCAGTCGTGTCTAACTCTTGGCAATCTCATGGACTTTACAGTCCATGGAATTCTCCAGGCCAGAATACTGGAGTGGGGAGCCTTTCCCTTCTCCAGGAGATCTTCCCAGTCCAGGAATCGAACCCTGGTCTCCTGCATTGCAGGTGGATTCTTTACCAGCTGAGCCACAAGGGAAGCCCATTATGTTTATTAAATTGAAGTCATTGCTCCAGAATTAAAGTTTTTGGCTTGAGGTATAAGGTTAGCAACAGTATCTTAGAATTGTCCATCGTACTCCATAGGTGAAGGAAGCACGTCATTCTTGTCGGATTGTTCATCATGTATCCCTCCTCAGCTGCCAGAGGGAATATCTTTGATGACAGACGGAATTACAGTCTTCTGGCCTTTTGGAACAAGTTATCCAGGACATCTCAGTCCCTTTAAGAACATTCCCAGCTCTTTTGATGCTCAGAGCCTATAGGAAGTTTTTCTAAGAAGGGTCACTCTCTGTGCAGTTTGCTCCAGACCCACCTGTGCCATCCATGCCTCGTCTCTGACCGTCCCATCTCCCACCTTGACTGTATCCTCGGGCGCCTCTCCAGCTTGGCCCTTCAGGTTGTTGTGCAGGCTCTTCTTCTTCCTCGGCTTTCATGGCCTGTCTTTTGTTTCCTGGCAGTTACTCTATCTAGAGACTGATGCCCAGCAGAGGACGTTTCTCGCCCTGGCTGATCTCCCCACACCAGTTTTAGACAGTCCAGTATCTAAACGATACTCCACTTTTAGACAGTCCACTTGGATGTCACCCAGCCTCCTGTCAACCCCAGAAGGACTGGCTCAGACAAACGAGCTTCAGCTCTTTGTTCAGTGAACAGAGCTTCATTCAGACTAGTTTTCTAGGGGAGAGGAAGTCCATATTCTAGTGCCCTTTTTACTATGAAGTAACTGCATAACTTTTGGCTAGTCATCAATCACCTCAGTGTCCCTGTCTAATCAAAGACAGTTGTCTTAATTCACCCCACAGAGTAGTGAGAATCTTATTTGATAAGAGGGTATGAGAATTTACAAAGTGCTGTATGAACGTATGATTGCTTAAGCTAAAAGAAGCACACCATTAGGGAAATATTTGTGAAAATGGAATCACTTTTCATTTAGGGTTCACTCAGAAAGTAAGATTCTTGAAAAATTATTAATGAATACATATGTTTATAACATGGATTCCTTTTTTTTAATCATGTAAACTAAATGATTTTGAAAAATCTGGAGTACTCAGAAATGAGAGCCAGTTAAGTATAGGAGATGTTTCTGGTGTTGTGGTCGGATTCCAGGTCTGATGATTGCATTTTGCTTACTGTAATTCCCTGGGCAGCTTCAACAAGGTGGTTTTCATTTTTCTGACCTCTGCAGTGTGGCTGTTTAAACAGCTGCTTTCTTCAGTCCTAGAGACAGCTGCGGTTCAGTGGTAGAGAAACTGATTCCAGCTCATTCTTACATTGGTGTTACATGATGGGGCGGAGGGTAAATTGTCTACAAAGTACTTGAAGCTGTTTGGATAAAATTGGCACAATTATGGAACATATTATTACAAATTTTTTGTTCTTTTATATTTCGTGTATTGTTGTCTGTTTCTCTTAAGATATTTTTCTCAGTACCCATTTATCACTTGCTTTTATGTCTGCGCTTCTTCCCACTGAAGTCTCAACCCAGCCATTTAACAATGATAAATAAGATTTTGATTAACAGGAAAGCTATTTGAATTTTGGGTTTATCTGAAATTCTTTTGACTTACCTTTTGCTGTTGAAAAATTTCCTAAGTGATGACTGATCCCTTTCCTAGTAACTATAGTTCAGTGAATGTAATTACTGTCTAAAAGTTGAATACTGGTAACACATGGGCTTAATCTAAGTAACAAAGATATTTTAACAGTGTTAAAAGGAATTCTTGTATTAGGGCTTTTAGACAGGTCATTCCCTCTCCAGTTGACTGTAGTCCCCAACACTCTCTATTATCTCATAGCTGGCCTGCTTCATTCACATGCATTACCTGTTTGACCCTTGTTCATGTGAGTGTTTAATCCTTGAATGAAACTATTCTTTAATGATTTAGCCTCTTTGTAGTGTGTCAGATCATCATTGTGAGTGTTACTAGTTTTCTGTGTACTGTGCTTATATAGAGGTGAAAAGTAAAGATCACGAGATTGTATTCTTGCCATTTAGAGATTGACAGATTTATAAACAGAAGAAAATATTGAATACTGAGTGGAGAAACTGAGACCAAGATCAGGTAAATAACTTACCCAAGGTCACAAACAAATTGTATATTAATAGATGTGAGAACTTCAGGTCCTTACCAGCAAGTAAAATAATGTGGTGAGAGGAAAGATAGAAATTAGGTATCAGGAACTAAAACTTTTAAGTCTGACTCTGCCCCTAACTTGAGACCTAGGTCCAGTCCCTTAGATGCTCAGAGCCTTACTGTCTTACCTGGCAGGTAATAGCTGTTTGATACTATTGTTGTTGTTTTTATTGTAATCACTCACATTCAGTTCAGTTCAGTCACTCAGTCGTGTCCGACTCTTTGTGACCCCATGAATCACAGCACGCCAGGCCTCCCCGTCCATCACCAACTCCCAGAGTTCACCCAGACTCAAGTCCATCAAGTCAGTGATGCCATCCAGCCATCTCATCCTCTGTCATCCCCTTGTCCTCCTGCCCCCAATCCCTCCCAGCATCAGAGTCTTTTCCAATGAGTCAACTCTTCACATGAGGTGGCCAAAGTACTGGAATTTCAGCTTTAGGATTATTCCTTCCAAAGAATTCCCAGGGCTGATCTCCTTCAGAATGGACTGGTTGGATCTCCTTGCAGTCCAAGGGACTCTAAAGAGTCTTCTCCAACACCACAGTTCAAAAGCATCAATTCTTCGGCACTCAGCTTTCTTCACAGTCCAGCTTTCACATCCATACATGACCACTGGAAAAACCATAGCCTTGACTAGACGGACCTTTGTTGGCAAAGTAATGTCTCTGCTTTCGAATATGCTATCTAGGTTGGTCAAAACTTTCCTTCCAAGGAGTAAGCATCTTTTAATTTCATGGCTGCAGTCAACATCTGCAGTGATTTTGGAGCCCCAGAAAATAAAGTCTGACACTGTTTCCACTGTTTCCCTATCTATTTCCCATGAAGTGATGGGACCAGATGCCATGATCTTCGTTTTCTGAATGTTGAGCTTTAAGCCAACCTTTTCACTCTCCACTTTCACTTTCATCAAGAGGCTTTTTAGTTCCTCTTCACTTTCTGCCATTACATTGTATCTAAAAATCAAGAGACTACTGTGGTATATTCAGACAATGGAATATTATATATGGGGATAAAAAGACATGGAAAACCAATATGTATTACTAAGTGAAAGAAGCCAGTTTGTAAAGGCTACCTACTGTATGATTGCAACAGATGACATTCTGGAAAAGCCTAAATTATGGAGACAGTAAAATGATTAGTGGATGCCAAGGGTTGAGGGGTGCAGAGTTAGAGCACAGAGGATTTTTAGGCAATGAAACTATTCCATATGATATTACAATAGTGGATACATTATTATATATTTGTCAAAACTCATAGAATGTACAACATTAAGAGTGAACGCTAAACCCTCCTACACCATTGGTGAGAATGTCTGGTACAGCCACTATGGTGAACAGAATGGTAGTTTCTCAAAAAACTAAAAATAGAGCTGCCATTGTTGTTCAGTAGCTCAGTGGTGTCCGACTGTTTGCGACCCTATGGACTGCAGCACACCAGGCTTCTGTGTCCTTCACCATCTTCCGGAGCTTGCTCAAACTCATGTATATCGAGTTGGTGATGCCATCCAACCATCTCATCCTCTGTTGTCTCCTTCTCCTGCCTTCTATCTTTCCCAGCATCAGGGTCTTTTCTAATGAGTCGGCTCTTCGCATCAGGTGGCCAAAGTATTGGAGCTTCAGCTGTAGCATCAGTCCTTCCAATGAATATTCAGGATTGA
Source organism: Bos grunniens (assembly GCF_055505025.1). NCBI lineage: Eukaryota > Metazoa > Chordata > Mammalia > Artiodactyla > Bovidae > Bos > Bos grunniens. The sequence continues at coordinate 76,584,564 of NC_141179.1, read as the reverse complement.
TTTCCTTTAGGATTGACTGGTTTGATCTCCTTGCAGTCCAAACGGTTTTCAAGAGTCTTCTCCAACACCACAGTTCAGAAGCATCAGTTCTTTGGCACTCAGCCTTCTTTATGGTCTAACTCTCACATCCATACATGACTACTGGAAAAACCATAGCTTTGACTAAGCTGACCTTTGTTGGCAAACTAGTATCTCTGCTTTTTAATATGCTGTCTAGGTTTGTCATAGCTTTTCTTCCAGGGAGCAAGTGTCTTTTAATTGCATGGCTATAATCACCATCTGCAGTGATTTTGGAGCCCGAGAAAATAAAGTCTGTCACTGTTTCCATTGTTTCCCCATCTATATGCCATGAAGTGATGGGACTGGAATGCCGTGATATTCGTTTTTTGAATGTTGAGTTTTAAGCCAACTTTTTCACTCTCCTGTTTCAAGAGGCTCTGTAGTTCCTCTTTACTTTCTGCCATAAGGGTGGTGTCATCTGCATATCTGAGGTGTTTGATATTTCTCCCAGCAGTCTTGAGCTTCATGCAGCCCAACGTTTTGCATGATGTACTCTGCATATAAGTTAAATAAGCAGGGTGACAGTATACAGCCTTGATGTACTTTTTTTCCAGTTCAGAACCAGTTTGTTGTCCCATGTCTGGTTCTGTTGATTCTTGACCTGTATACGGGTTTCTCAGGAGGCACGTAAGTTGGTGTGGTATTCCCATCTCTGTAAGAATTTTCCTCAGTTTGTTGTGATCCACACAGTCAAAGGCTTTAGCTTAGTCAATGAAGCAGAAGTAGATGTTTTTCTGGAATTTTCTTGCTTTTCTTGTGATCCAGTGGATATTGGCAGTTTGATCTCTGCTTCATCTGCCTTTTCTAATTCCAGCTTGAATATCTGGAAGTTCATGATTCATGTACTGTTGAAGCCTAGCTTGGAGAATTTTGAGCATTTCTTTGCTAGCATGTGAAATGAGTGCAGTTGTACAGTAGTTTGAACATCCTTTGGTGTAGCCCTTCTTTGGGATTGTAATGAAAACTACCTATGACTGGAATGAGAGCTAGCATATGATTCAGCATCCCACTCCTGGACAGATACCTGGAGAAAACTCTGATTTGAAAAGATCCATGCACCCCATGTCCATAGCAGCACCATTTACATTATGCAAAAAGACATGGAAGCAATGTAGATGTCCACTGAGAGATGAATGTTTAAAGAGTGGTGTGTATATATACTCAGCCATAAAAAAGAGTGAATATATGATTTGCAGCAACATGGATGGACCTAGAAATCATCATACTAAGTGAAGTCAGACAGAGACAAGTACATGATATCACTTATGTGTGGAATCTAAAATATGACACAATGAACTTATTCACAAAGCAGAAACAGACTCACAGACATGGAGAACAAACTTAGGATTACCAAAGGGGAGAGGCAGGGATCAATTAGAGTCTGAGATTAGCAGATACGGACTACTGCGTATAAAACAGATAAACAGCAGGTCCTGCTGTAGAGCACGGGTAACTGCAGTCGGTATCTTACGATAACCTACGATGGAAAAGAATGTGTGTATATAACTGAATTACTTTCCTGTACACCAGAAACTAACACAGCATTGTAAATCAACTATACTTCAATTTTAATAAAAAGTGAACTCTGGTATAAGCTGTGAATTTGGGGTGATAATGATTTATCAGTATAGGTTCATCAGTTTTAACAAATGTACCATTCTGATGGGACTGTTGATACAGGAGGCTATGGGTAGGGGAGCAGGTAATATATATGGGAATTCTCTGTATTTTCCACTCAGTTTTACTGTGAAGTTAAAATTGCTTTAAAAATTAGGTCTGTCACTGATACAGAGAGCAAACTAGTGGTTACCAGTGGGAGGACGGAAGAGGAAGGGGCAGTATAGGGGTGGGAATTAAGAGGTACAAACTATTAGGTATAAAATAAGCTGCAAGGATATATTGTATAGCACAGGGAAGATAGCACATATTTTGTAATAACTATAAATGGAATATACTCTCTAAAAATTGTGAACCACTATATCGTACACCTATAACTTATATAATATTGTGTATCAAGTATACTTTAGTAAAAAATTCAATAAATTAAAAAATGTAAATGAAACGACAATTAAAAATTAAGTCTATTTAAAGAAAAATAAAGGAAGACTTCTTGGCAGTCCAGGGGTTAAGAAAAACAAAGAGAGACTTCCTTGGCAGTCCAATGGTTAAAAAATTGTATTTTCATATCCAGCTTGTCAGGCCCTTCCACTGCTGGGCGTGAGGGTTCCATCCCTCACCAGGGAACTGAGATCCCACAAGCTGCACGGTGCAAACAAAAAAAGATTTAAAAATAAAATCAAACAGCAACAGCAAAAACAAACGGAGAGATGCGTCTTGTGTTTAGTGAAATGTCCTCTTCTCTTTTGACCCTCACTATCTTGTTGGATGTGGAAACTGGAGAACAGTATGGTAAAGAGTGAGCCACACCTTCAGGACTAAAAAGTATGCTAACAGAAGATAAAACAACAAATCATTTTTACTGTGGCCATACCATCTTTTCTAAAAATTAGAATTATGTGCTTGCGTGTGTGTGTGTGTGTGTGTGTAAAGACTTTAAATACTTATGTAGAGATTTGTGGATTGGATTTAGTCATTTTCATAGCTTGTGAAAAATGTTTTTCTTCATACTTAAGACTTAATACAAATCAAAATTTCTTAACGAAATGCTTTGTTCATGCTTTTCTTCTGTATTGCTAAATGTCTCTCTTTCTAATTAAAATTTCTAGTACTGACCGTTTAAAACAAAGAAAAACCAAACCTGCTCTGAAATTCTGAAGGATGAGTTCAGGTTTCTTCCTTCTCTGTTGCAGAAAACTCAGACTAAATACAGAGTAATGCAAATCGTTCTTTGTCACGTGTCTTGTAAGATCCAGTCCCTTGAAGTTAACTACCCCTCATCTTGGCAGCCTACATAGGTGACAGAATTGCTTCCTCTGTTGTGTCATGCGGGGTCTTGTCAGAAAGTATATTTATAAACTGTTCATTTTCTTCTTTAAGTGATTATAATAAATACTTAGTGATAAAATACTGAAGCTGAACACTTTGAAATTAAGAGATATTCATTTAGCAGCTTTGGAATCTTTTAATCTGTGTGATTATGCTATTATGGTAGATGATAAAAAATATGCTGTTCAGGTTGTACTTTCATCAAATACTTACCAATGCGAAATATCAGTGTTTAGTGATTTATAAGCCCTACTTTTGTTTCAGTGTGAGGAAAGCGTTACATTTCATCAGAAATATTTTATACCTGATATATCCTGCCTGACACAGTATAGTATTCTAATACTCTTCTCTTTTTATCTCATTTAAGAAAAAAGCTGCAAAACTGAGGATCGTGAAAAGATATCCTCATCCTTGGGATTGATTGATCTGTGACTCAGTGCGCGTATTCTGCTCAGAATTTGGTCAGATAGTCTGTAATGTTTGCCTCTCCTAGAATCTGATTCTGTCGTACGTTTCTGTGAAAACAAGGCTTCCTGCATTATCTCAAATTGTACCCAGGGCTTGAGTCACCAAAACAGTCTGTTGTTATCTGAGCAGTATTCTGTAAAATAATAGAGGTTTTTGGTTTTGTTCTTCCTTTTCCTTCCCCCCATTTTAGGATCATTATTGTGCTTAAATTGTATTTTCATATCCAACTTGTCAGGGACAGCTACTGTGCAGCCATTTCCAATCATACTTCTTTTGTGAGGAGAACCATAGCAGCTTCAGGGCAGAGCAGTGAGAGGATTTCTATAGTGTATGGGACAACTCTGACATTAACAAGGCAGAGCTGCCTTTAAAGTTGTGGGGTAGAGCCGTGGAACGGTGAAGGACAGGCTGGTGGTGCGTGCAGGTTTGTAACAGACGGTTACAGAGGGCCACGCGTTGTACTGAACTGGAGCTTAATTTACAGATTAATAGCCTGTGTGTCATATCTCACTGTGGTACAAACACAATGATTCAGGCACTTTTTTTATATTAGCAAGCAGCTAAATTGTACAGATTATAAATGGTTCTTACAGGTTTTTTTCTGCTGTTCGCATTACTGTATCTAGGGTCTTTGCTGGGTCAGGTTACATTTAAATTGGACATCTATTTTATGTATTCAGAATATGGCCCTGAACCACTAATAGAGGTAGAAGAATCTGGGCTGTACGGATTTCTGCACAGGAAAATATTCTTTACTGTGTTTGATTTCTGAGATAAAAGGGCAACAGGTAGCATTCTCTTTCTGAATCCTGTACTTTGTTTGGTGATTCTCATTTTTTAAGAAAATAACATAGTTTGAACAAGCATAAAATGTTTGGCTAGATGTTAAAAATAAAATGATTGAAAGATAATTGACATTGAAAAGAAAAATCACATTTAATTAGTGGTTGCTCTGAGCTTAAAACTCATACTAGAGAAATTGTATTATTCATTGGTTATCATCTCTGCTTTTCACATTGCCCTTGACAATTTCCTAAGCACTCCCCAGCATTTATTCATTTGATCCTCAGCATTTTTCTGGAGCAGGCAGGACAGTATAGTTTAGTACGTCAAAGAAACGTAGAGAACTTAAATGCAAGCTAACTGGGTTCTGATTTTGGCTTCCTTCCTCTTTTATTATGGATAAATATATTATAACTACCATTCCCAGCGCGCAGTGCTCTTTTTTAGTCTCTCTCTTTGTTGATACTGTTTTGTCCCAGCATCTGGGTGTGTTACATATTGAAACACTGTAGTTCTCCAGGGACTGTTCTCTCTTGAGTAAACAGCTACACTCTTTCTTGTTTGATGCAAATTAAAGATAAGTTCTCAGGTTCCTATTAGAAGGGTTCATAGATTTAGACAAAGTTTGACTATAGTTGTCTTGGCAGTCTTTTATAGTCCTGCGTAAGGAGTTGGGGGAAGGTGGGGTTGAGTTTACCTATTAGAGTGTGAATGAACTATTATAAGAAAAAAAGTAAACTGCATTTCAATCAGGCTGTCAAATAAAAGATGTAATCCCCAATGGAAATGAGATATAAACCCCATTGATACGAATAAAAGGTCTAATCTCCTGTAGGGATGAATGTAAAATCTATTGTTGTAAATATCTGTGTGTGTGTGTGTGTGTGTGTGTGTTAAAGCAAGAATAAACCCCAAAGAATATTTTTTAATTAAAAAAGCCAAAGTCTAATCATTATCATGACATATGCATTCTCTACCATCTGTTAAGCATCCATGTAGAGAATTTTGAACTTTACAGGAAAAAACCCTGATAATTCCAACTGCTGCTGTTCCTTAATTCATCTAAATTGTACTGTACAAATTCTGTGACCCCTTGCAGAACTGTAAAATATCTGTGTTCCCAACTCTCTAAGACCAAACAAATCCGCTTTAGTAGACAATATACACAGTTCATGTATTAGATGAGGTATAGATACTATGTGGCCAAACAGGTAGTGTTTCTCAAGAATATATTCCTTTTAAAAGAGGCTTGTAAGGTTAGATGCTATTTGTCTAATTCTAATGCTGAAACTGAATGACACAGTGTTTGGGGGAAACCTCCTAGTGCCTTACAAAATGAATGAAATGTAATTATTTTCATCTGAGTATATATAAATATATATTTAAATACATGTGTGTATTTTATCTATCCATCCATATTTTCCTTTTGGCTGGTCTGTGCAGTTTACTGGATCTTGGTTCCACAACCAGGGATTGAACCTAGGTCCCAGTGGTAAAGGCCTGAGTCCTACCGGCTGGACCACCGAGGAATTCCCCTAAGTATGTTTTTGTAAATGCTGCCTCCAGTATTCCTCCTTCTGCTCCCCTGTCTGAATTCTATTCTGCGTGTCTCCCCTGAACATTCCCTCTAATAACTTCAGTATGTATCTTCCCATTAAATTTCAGTTTTAACATCAAGAAGGAACTTATTTTGAGTTTATTGCTTCTTTTCCTTTTTTTTTTTGTTGTTCTTGATAAAATGGTGGAATCGTCACTTAATTTTCTATTTCCTTTAAATAGCATGTAGCTTTTACTCTGGATTGTAATTTTGTCATTGATGTTATGCCAGTAACATACCCTGTTCTTTAGAGAATAATTACATGGCAGCATTCTGAAGACTCATCTGATCTTTCTACCTTTTCACTGTTATTGAGTATTGGTGTTGCTTATAAATACAGTTGATTAATTCTCAGTTGGACAGTAGAAAGGGTTCTTTTCTCTTTCTAAATTCTGAGTTTATTAGCAAATGTAAATTTCTTCATGTTAGTTTTTCTGCACACAAAAAACTTAGTAACCTGTTTTCATTTGTGCAGTTGGTAAGTCTGAAGACCTGGAAATTTTTTCATTGCATTTTAGGTATGAAGATGGGTAAAGTTTTTCTCTTGATTTTCTGGATTTGTGAAAAGTTACATGTCTCTATCAGTTTTTGGTATGAAGAGGCAGGGCTGTATTTTCTGATTGTGTGGTTGATCAGGGAGGAAAAAAGATGAAGTTTTAAGGGAATGCTGTGTGAGAAGATGTTTGAGTGGGTGTAGCCCTCTCATAACTGTACACGAACAGGTAACGCTGAGTGAAACACAAGCGAGCTGAGCGACTGTGTGGAAAAACAAAGCCTTGAAGCACAGTGTCCAGTTGTGGAGGGCAGTGCTTGTGTCTGGAGTTGCTCTTGAGTGAGGCTTTCTGAAATCTGTGTGAGGGTTTGATGGGAATAAATTTGTGGCTTGAGTGGAAGAGCAGGCTGATCTTCCACCGTCCCTCTCCCTTGTGTGTTGACAAAGGCCGTGGCACTTGGAGCGACTGACTTACATAGCAGAAAAATGAGCCCAATTTCCTGTTGAATTGACCTATAAACTTCTGTGTTTTTCCTTGGGGTCTGTCTTGCTCTCATGTGAGCACGTTGATAGTATTACGGAATGTCACAATATTTATCACAGTGACTACCTGTCTCAGAAACTGTGACTTCACGTGTCAGGGACTCTGAACGCTTCTGCCTGAACAAGCCCTGGTGAAACCTAGTGATGCGAGTGTGAAGGGAATCGGAGGCGTGGAATCACATGCGGGGTTTCTGGAGCACTTCTTGACAGATGAATTGAAGGGGGCAGTACTAGCCATTCTGGATGTCTGGCACACTGGCCTGTTGTTTATAGAAAATGTATTAAGGAGAGAAGATAGCACATTGTTCACTTTTTCTCTCTCCTTTCTGCCTTTACTCTTTCCAGCTTTTCCTTTTCCAGTTCTTTTGTCCTTCTTCTCCTCCCTCCTTTTTGCTGCTGCTGCTGCTGCTGTGTCGCTTCAGTCGTGTCCGACTCTGTGCGACCCCATAGACGGCAGGCCACCAGGCTCCCCCGTCCCTGGGATTCTCCAGGCAAGAATCCTGGAGTGGATTGCCATTTCCTTCTCCAGTGCATGGAAGTGAAAAGTGAAAGTGAAGTCGCTCAGTCGTGTCCGACTCTTAGTGACCCCATGGAGTACAGCCCATCAGGCTCCTCCATCCATGGGATTTTCCAGGCAAGAGTACTGGAGTGGGGTGCCATTGCCGTCCTTTTTAGCTCTCATTAACTTGTTTTTTGTTGTTGTTCAGTTGGTCAGTCGTGTCCAACTCTTTGCAGCCCCATGGACTGCAGCACGACAGACTTCCCTGTCCCTCACTATCTCCTGGAGTTTACTCAAATTCATGTCCACTGAGTCGGTGATGCTATCTAACCATCTCATCCTCTGCTGTCCCCTTCTTTGGCCTTCAGTCTTTCCCAGCATTTAGTAAGTGACAAATAGCCAGTTTGTGAGACTTTGCCTTTTCTCGAAGCTTCAGGATAATGTTTCAAGATAATTAGCAATGTTTAAGTTGAATATATGTGAATAACATTGAAAATATCTAGTTGCTTATGCCAGTATAACCTTCATCCATGACCAGCAGAAGTCATGATTTCTTTGTTTAAAACACACAATAGCAAGAGTGTATAGGCTCACTACCTGTGAAGATGAGAGACTACTTACTTAAGAACTTTGTTTGACACCACAGGCTAAGACTTACGAAACACTGTAGCTCTATTCCCTCACTGCCACCCAAGACTGGTACAGGCCTAGATCAGGGTCTTACTGGAGTTAATGTGATTACTGTTATTTGCCAGAAGCTACAAGACTGAACTAGAACAAACCTGGATGTGGAACCTAGAAGAGCCAACTACTGCACAGGGCAGCTCTCCTTTATTCAGTTCAGTTCAGTTCAGTTCAGTCGCATCTGACTCTGCAACTCCATGAATTGCAGCACTCCAGGCCTCCCTGTCCATCACCAACTCCCGGAGTTCATTCAAACTCACGTCCATCGAGTCGGTGGTGCCATCCAGCCATCTCATCCTCTGTTGTCCCCTTGTCCTCCTGCCCCCAATCCCTCCCAGCATCAGAGTCTTTTCCAATGAGTCAGCTCTTCGCATGAGGTGGCCCAAGTACTGGAGTTTCAGCTTCAGCATCATTGCTTCCAAAGAACACCCAGGACTGATCTCCTTTAGGATGGACTGATTGGATCTCCTTGCAGTCCAAGGGACTCTCAAGAGTCTTCTCCAACACCACAGTTCAAAAGCATCAATTCTTCGGTGCTCAGCCTTCTTCACAGCCCAACTCTCACATCCATACATGACCACTGGAAAAACCATAGCCTTGACTAGATGGACCTTTGTTGGCAAAGTAATGTCTCTGCTTTTGAATATGCCATCTAGGTTGGTCATAACTTTCCTTCCAAGGAGTAAGCGTCTTTTAATTTCATGGCTGGCCCTTAAAGAGTGTGCATAGTGTCTGTGCTCATAAGAAGGAGCACCTCCACTCCAGAACTCATCTAACTTTAGATCATTGGTTTTCAGAATGCAGTGAATAGGAGTTTGACATAACGAATCAACCTGAACCTTGCTTTAAAAAAAAAAAAAAATCCATAGACATGCACAACTATATGCTGGATATTCTTCTCATCTTCTGGTGAACACAGCAAGGACTGCCAGGGCAATGCATTTCTGAGCGGCTCTCTGAAATATGCTAGCTAGCGCCTTCTTTCAAAGGAAGCATTACACAGCTCATGTGATCTGACCTGTGTCCAGTCTGCACAGCTCTCTATTCTTTCTTTCTTTCCCTCTTCTCAAGGACTAGTAAGTTTGCAGGTGTTAGGCTCCCACTTCCCCTCTCCTCTTTGTTTCAGGCCCCGGGGGAGGGACAGTTGTAAATGCCTGGTGACTCACTGACTCCCACGGTCCTGATTCTGGTTCTGATTGGTCGTCACCTTGCTCTAGCCTTATGGCTGCAGAGTACTCTAGCCTGCGTCCCTTTCTTGTTCTTTCCGCTACTGTTCCCTTCTGTTGTACAAAACAAGAGGAGTGGGTTCCGAGCTTTGTCTCTTGCTTCTAGTTTAACCCGGTTAGGCAGTAAGTGGAAGAGCACAGTGTATTTCCCAAGGATGGCTGGAGAGGAGAAAAACACCCTTTCCTTTTGTGCCTAGTATAGTAATGATTTAGTTTCCGGTGCTGTTTTTGTTCAAAGTCTGTTTTTTGGCAGATACCACATTTATGTTTGTATTGTTTCTCCTCCTCCCCCTGATCTAAGCTGGAGGTTTGTTTTTGTTTTGGTAAAGACTCTCTAGTCCCTTTCTTCAGCTGCCGGTGCTGCACTTTAACTAGTTTGTTAATATGTTTAATTAATGCTGATTAATATGTTGGGGAGGGGGACTGAAAGCAGCTCTAAATAATTATTTAATTGTTGCATGTCTAAATGTTGTGGCAGTCACCAAGTAATAAAATCTACATGTGATGCTCAGAATTATCCATAGCACCACTGCTATTACTCCCATTCTCTTAAACTATATCCATTCCATTGCTCTGCCTTCTGTATTTGAGAAATAGGATTTTGAAGACTTGAAAGTTATTTTTATAAGAATTTTATATTTTTATTAATTTTCATTTTTCGTATTTTGCAGATGGGTTTCTGGAAATACTTTGAACTCTGCATCTTTCTTTTTTCTTTTTAATGTTTTAACTTCTCAGAGAGGCAGTGCTGGCAGAGTGTGAAGTACAGCCTACTCCCCCTTCACCAGCCTTTATACGATATTTTCATTACCTAAAAAGAATCAGTAAAAAAAAAAAAAATTTTTTTTTTTGTCAAGAATGTATTTTGTATTGGCTTAACATTAAAAAAAAATTTATTTTGTAAATATCTTAATGTTCAAGTAGGTTAAACACATAACCTGCAGGTTTGGCTTCTTTAGAGAGTATTTTGTAGTGAAGTTGGTTAGAGTCATAAGCAGGAATGTGAAAATCAGCCTGGCCCTTATGGTTTCACTTAACCCCTCATTTAGCGATCTTTATTTACTTCTTCTTCTCTATTTAAAATCTATATTAGAAAATAGCAACCTGCTTTTGTCAGAAGTAACAAACCTCAGCTGGTGAACTCACCTCAAAAGCGTAAATGAGGAGCACTGCTTAGACTTTCTTCCAGCCATTAAGGCCGGAGAGTCAGAGCCCAAGGCAGGCCCCAAACGGTCAGTGTACTTTCTCTGAGCCATTTGCCAGTCTTCAGTTCCACCGCTCCACACGCCATGTGAAGAGACATTCACTTGGCCATGTAGTTCTAGATGCAAAGTTTAGTTGCAAACGAAGTTAAGTCTGCGCCTCCGTGAAGTGTCACTTTGTTGAAATGTAGTATTATAGTAATGAAAGTTTCTGAACATACCATTTTCTTTGATTTCAGTAAAGTCAGGGAAACAAATTTATCTGAAAATTTCATCCCATATACTCAAAACCCTACTCTGCCTAAACAAAGTTTTCCTAATCCTGTTACATGAGGTACCTGTTTCAGTAATTTAAAGTCTCTGTTGTGTATATCACATGGTGCTGGGATCAAGGTTTCTTAAAGTCTGTTTAATGTTTTAAAGTGGGGTACATACATGATGTTTGTTTGATTAATAAAAATTACTATGACTGGTATCTATGTTATCAGATGCAAAAGAAAAAAAATGACTAACAATGTACACCACTAATAATTCTGAGTACTTTACATGAGGCGTTTTGGTACTTGTAAGAGTCTTAAGGTTATTGTCAATTACCTCATTTTACAGAACAGGAAATTGAAGCACAGATAGGTTATGTGACTTGACCAATGTCATATAACTGGTAAGTAGCAGAACTGAAATTTGAATTGAGGCAGTGTGTCTCCAGAATCATGTGTTTACTGCTACTTTAAACTGTCCTTCCAGTCCGGCACACCAAGTAATAAGAGCCAAGGAGTCTCAGCTCTGCTGTGTGCCCTCCCCTAGCTTTTCTTCTCATCTGTGGCTCAGCTTCCCTTTATATATGAAGTGTGTCTTGTGCCATGGGTTTCTTCTCAGTTGTCTTATCTGTTGTCTAAATTTTAGATGTAACCAGTTTCAGATTTAGCTGGTTCCAGAAAAGTTGTCAGGGGCATATAATTGCTGCCTATTTCTCTACAGCTGATAGAACAATATTCTAATAGATTTTATTCTTTTTTGTCCTCATTTGGTAGAAAAGAGTAGTTGAACAGCTACGGAAAAACCTGATAGTAAAGCAAGAACAACCAGACAAGTTCCAAATACAGCCATTGCCACAGTCTGAAAACAAACTACAAACAGCACAGCAGCAGCCACTGCAGCAGCTACAGCAGCAGCAGCACCACCACCACCACGCGCAGGCGGCTGCGTCCTCCCCCGGCCTGACCGCGCCGCAGGTATGCGTGTGGACCGGCACCCCACGCTTCATGCCGTGGGCTGAGTTGTCACTGGTTACGGAGAGCTAGGTCCTGTTTCAGCCTGCACTAACAAGCTGAACTAGCACTGAGCAGAAGTTCTTTTGGTTACTTTTTTATACTGTGTCTGGGATAACAATCACTTGGAATTCATCGGCAGAAAGAAATAACATTACCAAAGAGTAAAAGTTAAAATGATTTCCCATGTGTCCAAAGAAGGGGAAAAGGTAATCAAAGAAAAGTCATGTCTCTGTATTAGAGCAGAATTAAAGTCTTATTTTGAATTTCTGAAAGTGTTTATTTACACTTGTTCTAAATGTCTCTGTGACTTGACATCCTCAAGAATGGTTTTTCTGGAATGCTTAGCAGTTGGTGTGGAAATATTCCAGGATCAATGCCCATGGGACCAGTAGAAAGAGGCATTTAGAAGGTGATATATTTCATAGAAATGAAATATTCACTTCCAAGTTCATATTCATCTCATATGAGAATATGTATTTGTTCTCATACAGTGAAGGAAATCTGAAATGGAAGCTACAAGTCAAAAATAGTGCTGAGGAGTGGAAAGCTTAAGAACATTCTAATTGGTGTAGCTGTGCAAATAAATGATTTTACTGAAAAAGGCATTTATACTACCACATAATGTAAGAATATTAAGGCATTCAAGACACACAGAAAAGGATGTATTTAGAAATGATTCAATTAAGAGAAGTAATCAAGCTTGATCTCCACACTCTTATATGTAGTGTGGGCATACCTTTTAAATTGGGACTCTTCAGCAGTGGCTCCTGATCTTTGGAGGTCACAGACTCCTCTGAGACTCTGTGAAGCCATGGATTTCCTCCCCGGAAAAATACACATTCACACCTAATGCAGTCATTTTTGCACATGGTTTCAAGGATTTGGGGATCTTCTGAAACCTAAGCATAGACACCGCTCACCCACCACCACCATCTCCACCATATCTTTATATGTAGAGCAAAAGAGTATAGTTTACTTGGTTAGTCACTGTTTATGTACAGTTGGACTGGTTCATACACAATATTTTGCAAATGCAAAAAAATACTTATAAAAATACTGAAGATACATTTGACAGAGGTTGTAACGTTATACTGGCACTCTCCTAAGGGCTTTACATGTACAATGTGCACAGTCCTCACCCCAGCCCTCCTAGGACAGTATTATTATTATTATCTCTGATTTCTAGAGAAGAAAACTAAGGCATAGAGAAATTAGTAATTGCCTAAAATCATGTGAATGTTACGTGGTAGAGCAAAGATTTGAACCCAGACATTCTGACTGAAAAACCTGTCCATTTGCTACTCTAAACTGCTATACAATGTCCAAAAGAGAAATACTAACATTATATAAAAGGCCAAAGAAGGAAAAATGAAGAGTCCTCATTGTAAATCAGGTAGCTAGAGTGGCCTGCATCATTTTTACCCTGATCTCTAAAGCTATTTGGAAATGAGGCATTCGAACTGACTTTAAAACCCCCCTGACCAGGACTTGCATTTCTTCTAAAAGGTTGTCTATCAGTTTACTTCTTTTGGAGTTTTTAACAGAGTTGGATTGGTTGTTCTCTTTCCAAAGTACAGTTTGATCAGAAGGTGTTTACATGGAAGGAGTTTTTTTAGAATTCATTGTTTCCTGGTACTAGGAGTTTTCTCTATTAATCCATGGAAACTTCTTCTTCAAGTACCATTCGATATTGCACAAATCAGAGGAAATACTTACCTAATACTTAAACAATAGCTATTCCCTTCCCTGGTAATCTGAGTTCTGTCCTGGTTTGGGATGGCAATAGTAAGGGGCCTGGGGCTATTCCCAAAACTGTGGCCGCTCCATCTGTTCCCTTCCCTGGTAATCTGAGTTCTGTACTGGTTTGGGATGGCAATAGTAAGGGGCCTGGGGCTATTCCCAAAACTGTGGCCGCTCCATCTGGTAGCCTATCTGATATTTTAACTGATTTAACTAAGCTTGTTTTATATTGCCTTTTTTTTTTTTTTTACGATAAAAGCTAAAAGATCTTCAAGTTTGGGGGTTTTGTTTTTATGGTAAACTGTCCATCATTATTTATTGGGTGCTCCTAATATGCTGGCTTTTAGTACAGAGAGGTAGTAATGTCTTGGCAACTGAACAACAGCAATGTCCCTGCCTAGACTCTGGTAAACTGTGATAATTCTTTTCATTAATTATGTAAATATTGATTGAGTCTCTACTATATGCAAGCCCAGTGCTGGGCACTGGAGAGGACAGATTCATAAATAAGATAGGGTTTCTGTCTTCAAGAACTTAAAAAATCTAGAAGAGAGGAAGATGTAAACAGCTAACAAGAAAAAAATGAAAACACCAATGAGGAGCTGTGAAAATACCCAAGGACAGTAATATTGACCAGAGGGATCAGAGAGTGCTACATAAAGAAGGTAGCTTTTGATCAGGGCTTTGACAGATAAGAGAGCTCAGTGATGGGGCAGAGGGGAAAGAGCGTCACACTGCAGAGAGAAGTGTGAACAAAAGTACGGACAGAAAGGAAATGCGTGCCTTGGGAATAGCAAGGAGGCTGATGTGGCTGGAGCCTGGATTCCAGGAAGTGGTGGGAGGGAGATAGAGCCAGGAAGTAGGAAGAGGCTAGCTTGTGGAAGCTCTCCAACCTGTGGCAGAACTTTGGGGGTTTTTGGCAGTCATAGGGAGTCATTAAAGGTTCATGAGGTTAGGGACAAATGGGAAGTTTAATATATGGCATATACTAAATGTTTCAGTCCAGAAAGGATTAACTATAAATTTGGCGATCTGTGTGAGCAAAGAGGAGACGCTAGGAAGAGCAAGCGTTTTATTCTAAGTTGGATGATTAGCATGTACCAAGGCTGGGGAGAGGGAGGGATGGGGGAAGGAAACCAGTTCCCTTTACTTAGCTAACTCCAGCTCATATTTGTATGTATATTTTGAAAATTTTCCAATCTACAGAAAACAATGAAAGAACAGTTGAACACAGGTGTGCTCTTCAACTTATACTCACAACTCTGTCATTTTAAATGAATACAGATATAAAGAAGCATGCAATTAATAAAGCCAAACAGAAAATAAACCCTTAGAGACAAAAGGGAGTGGAATTCTACTGATAGCTGTCCAAGTGTACAACGGTTACCTTCCATTCAGAACTAAACCAACAATCTGAAATAGATGTGGAAGTTAATTAGAGCCCATAGTAATAATCCCTCTTAAGTTCTGATTTGTACATTGGAGCTGGTCTTTTTAAATTCAGTACCTTGTGCTTTGCAGCCACTAGCCACATGTGACTGTAAAAAACCAATAACTTAGCAAAAAAATAAAAAGATTTTGCTGTTAGTACTTCTTGCCATGTATTTTCTGCATTAACTTCTAGTTCATGCAGTTTTGGTTTTGTCCATAAAGAACCCCTTTATGAAACTGGGAAAACTACTTTCGTCTCTTGGAAGAGATCATACTTGGACTGCATCAATCAGTCAAGGACTAATCACAGCTTCCATAAAACTAACTTTCTCTGTTTGGGGGCACCTTTCCTTTCTGTGTCTTCTCTTCCTCCTGCCAGAAAAACTCAGAGGTTTTCATTAGGTTTGGATATCAAAATATTCAGATTCTCTTTGTCATCTAAACTCAGAACTCCAGGATCGGTTTATATTCCCTTGCACTTAGAATAGAATAAGCACCAGACGAGTAAAGAGCCAACCAGTACCCGTGGCAATACCTGGTGTCAGTAAATGGTTAGCAAATGTATTCATCAGAAGCTTTTCATCAGAACATACAGTACTAGGTCTTGTGCCTTTATATTCAAAGAGAGTCACGCAGCTGCTAGAAGATAGGAGTGAAATTAGCTACAACTAAATACTTCTAAAGTAGAATAAAAATGCTAACATGTGAACACACTTGTTAGAATTCAGTGCTTTTTAGTGTTGCAGTTAATGGTAAGTATATAATTCAGGTTAGTTTGGGGTTTTACTCACTTTTTAAGAATAATTAGTCAGAAAATTGATAATGACTTAACCTGAACCAAGCATATTTCAAACAGAAGTATACTGACCCTCTTTTAACGTAGTACAACATGCACAAACGTTTTTAAAATCCATGTCAGTGAGTTCTGCTGATTATAGCTTTCCTTCCACAACTCGTGGTGGTACCAGGATTGAATGCCATCTGGTGTGACTTGCTCACCACTTCAAAAGTTCTGTGTATTTAAACGTTTTAAATTGAAAGATAGAACTAATATCACACTGGGTTAAAAACATATTAAGATAGCTGGTAATATAAAGTCAGTCCTTTTCGCTATACTACTGTAACATTTCTGATGATAAATAGCATTTCGCTTTTATTTGGTTTTCATCGCTGATAGGCAGTGGATGGCCTGCTACCTCCCAAAATAAATAATAATTTTCAGTGTTTCCCCTTTTACTCCCATTTCACACTGGAGAGGACAGTGGCAAGGAAAATAAGCCATCTTGTATCATTGACTAAGGGAAGGGGAAACATTTGGGTGATTTTAATTGTAGGCATCAATAAGGATTGCTGATTATTCTCAATATGGAATAGATGAGGTCAGCTTATTACCTTTTTTTGGTTAAAAAAAAAGGTGTTAAAAAGTTAGATAATACATGCAAGTGTATCGTCACGTGAATGTTTAAGGCAGAAAAATTACTTAGAACCAAATGACTTACTACACAAGGACTTGCATAAACACTGAAATAGAAATTCACAAAGGAATTTGTTCAGATCTATTTCAGGGAGAGTGGGGTCCTTCACCCTGGTTGAGGGGCAGTGCTTGTCCAATAGAACTTTCTGTGGTGTTGAAAACGCCACTGGCCAGTTTGGTAGCTGCTAGTCACATGTGGCTATAAATACTTTCAGAGTGGCTAGTGTCATTGAGGAACTGATATTTTAATTTTTATTTTGTTTTAATTAAATTTGAATACCCACATGTGGCTATTAGCTACGAAACTGAACAGGGCAAGTACAAAGTAAGAAGAAAAAGATGAAATATGATAAAATGAGAACCAACAAGTTAGACCAGGTATATTTTCATGTTTCTGAAACATCTCTATATTGAGTGACGAGTAGCATTCGATAGATGTATGTGCCATGAAATGAGATTGTTTATATTTTCTTCTTTTGTAGCTGGCTCCTTTAGTTATGCTAGTAGAAAAATCTAGAGAAATACAGCTCCAAAGCTGCAGAAGTGCTTGTGGAGCATCAGTGACGTCCTCTCATCTTAGTACAGACTCTGGTCTATCAAACTTTCTGAAACTCAGGTGTTTGTTTCCACCCCATCGCCTTTTTCTGGGTCTTTAATCACTTCTGCAGCAGTCCTCCAGAGAGAAGGTTGTTGATAGTGACTCATATCCCTTTGGAATCAAGAGCTGGTATTTACTATACTAGTTGGTTAATAGGTTTCATTATCTAGAATTGGGGATTTACTGCCTTTGAGGCAACAAATTGTACTAATTCTCATGTGAGTTTCCTTTCCTCCTCTCCAAGGTGACACTCAAAAGAATTAAAATACACTGACTGTCCTTTTATCCCAGGCTTTGTGTCACAGAAGGCAGATAACCAGAAATTATATGATAAGTTTCTTCATATTGATGAGGTTGTAACAGTTAGAGATGGTGTGTACCTCATTGATTTACAACTTTTACAAAGTTTAAATTGAGAGGAAGCAGAAATTTACAAAACCAGAAGAAATAGTTACACTCATATGCTCTATCTGTAAACCCACTCTTTTCCTTGTTGAAAATCCTGCAGCATATTATCTTGCAGTTATTACTATAAACAGACTTGAAGCTAAATTTGAGAACTCTGACAAACTTGACATTGTCTTGCCCTGTAGTAAGAACTGTGCTCTGTGTACACAAAAGAAATGTTACACCAAAAAGCTTGACTGATTATGAGAACCATTGCTTTGTTTTCTTCTGGAGGTTAGCATTTTGTTTAGTGGGATGACACTTCAGTGTCCTAATATCTGTTCTCCATGTCTCCTAGAAGACTGTAACTACAGCTTCTATGATTACCACAAAGACACTACCTCTCGTCTTGAAAGCAGCAACTGCGACCATGCCTGCCTCTGTTGTGGGCCAGAGACCTACCATTGCTATGGTGACCGCCATCAACAGTCAGAAGGCTGTGCTCAGCACTGATGTGCAGAACACACCAGTCAACCTCCAGACGTCTAGTAAGGTCACTGGGCCTGGGGCAGAGGCTGTCCAAATTGTGGCAAAAAACACAGTCACTCTGGTAAGCCAGCAGCTGCTACTTATGTGTGCCCACATGAGAGGGTTCAGGCTATGCATTTGTAGACCTATATCCATGATATACTCCTGCTGGATTTTTCAGTCTCCATCAGTCTTCTACCATTACCAAACTTGCCTTTGGGGCTGACGAAGGAATATGGCATTCCTACTATCTATAGGGGTTAGGGTTAGGATTAGGGTTTCTATAGGGGCTTCCCTGGTGGCCCAGTCAGTAAAGAATATACTTGCAATGCAGAAGACCTGGGTTCAGTCCCTGGGTTGTTAGGAAGATGCCCTGAGGAGGGCATGGCAACCCACTCTAGTACTTGAGGCTTCCCTGGTGGCTCAGACAGTAAAGAGTCTTCAGTGCGGGAGGCCCAGGTTCAATCCCTGGGTTGGGCAGATCCCGTGGAGAAGGAAATGGAAACCCACTCTAGTATTCTTGCCTGGAAAATCCCATGGACCGAGGAGCCTGGCAGGCTACAGTTAATAGGGTTGTGAAGAGTCGGACACGACTGAGCGACTAACACACACACACACTATCTAAATAACTGTAGAGGTGTCCTGACACCAAGGATGGCCAAAATACGACTTGACTTAAAGGGGGGAAACGCCCTTCACAGAGGCATTTACGCGGCTTCATGTAGCTGTCCCTCTGTCCTATCCACAGTCCTCCCTGTGAAACTTGAGTGCGCTGGTGCTGTACTCCTAGTTCAGGGGGAAGGCCCTGCTCATTTTTTTTAGTTCACTCTTCCTTGAAATTGCACCCAGGAAGTACTGGAGTTAGTTGGGGCACTTTAAAAATGTTTAAGACACACAAATAACAGTGTCAATTCCAAGGTCCATCAGAAAAAAACGACCTCTGGAAGGAAGAAGTTCTTGAACAAAAGTTGTTCTTGAGATTTCTAGGATAAAGCCATCTAAAACCCAATGTTTTCAGAATATATCCAAATTGCAGTTTAAAAGTCTGTTCTTAAAGTGGAAGCTAAAGGCTCTTGGTGGCTTTCGAATGATGACCAGTGGTGAGTGAAGCTAGAGGGCCTTAAAGGGAAGCTCTGCTGCTTACCCAGGAATCTTCAGGGAACCAGCCAAATAACTCAGCCAGATGCTGAGAGTTAGAGAATTCTTTGTAGGAAGAAAGCCATTCACTGTTAGGTAAAACTCTTATATTAGGAAAAAGCCCATCTGTCCAGGCTGCAAATCTGATTTTACTTTGGAATCAGTGTTGACTTTTAAAATACACAAGTACAAGAGTTCTTGAATGTCAAAGGAAAGCATCTAAGATTGCCGAGTCTGTTATGTTCTACATTAGAGGTATAAGGAAACAAATGTGATTGGTTCACTTTATGGGGCAAAGCATGCAAGCAGGAGAGTAAGAAAGTTTCTTAAGGTGATGTTAATTCAGATGGTTAATTCTCCAGTGAAAGCTTGTAGAAAATAATGTCTGATCGAGAGAATAGTGATGCTGAAAATCCTTTAAGAATACTGAGCTTTAGCACTATTTACAATAGCCAGGACGACGGAAGCAACCTAAATGTCCATCGACATCTGAATGGATAAAGAAGATGTGGTACATGCATACAATAGAATATTACTCAGCCATAAAAAGAAACAAAATTGAGTCATTTGTAGTGATGTGGATGGACCTAGCGTCTGTCATATAGAGTGAAGTAAGTTAGAGAAAAATATCACATTTTAACGCATATATATGGAATCTAGAAAAATAGCACCAATGAACGTATTTACAGGGTAGGAATGAGACACAGATGTAGAGAATGGACACGTGGCCACGGGAGGGGGAGGGTGGGGTGAATCGGAAGAGTAGCAGTGACGTGCGTACACGACTGTGTGTGGGACAGAGAGCTAGTGGGAGGCTGCGCACAGCACAGGGAGCTCAGCTCGGTGCTCTGTGACGACCTTGAGGTGTGGGAGGGACGCTCAGGAGCGGGGAGGATATGTGTATACATATAGCTGATCAATTTGTTGTATAGCAGAAACTAACACACATTGTAAAGCAATTATACTCTTAAAAAAAAGGATGCCTAGCTTTTATTTTATATTGAGTAATTATTTTCCCCTCTGATTTGTCTTTCTCATTTTTTTTTAGCAGGTTCAGGCAACACCTCCTCAGCCCATCAAAGTACCACAGTTTATCCCCCCTCCTAGACTCACTCCACGTCCAAACTTTCTTCCACAGGTAAGTATATCAGTGCCAAGCCCAGTGACAGGTTAGGTGAGACAAGAATCCTTGTGGACCCTTAAGAAGCAGCCTATAATGTACTTGTCAATTCAGCTGTATTCAGATCCCACTTAGCAAAAGATTCTAGCTGCAGATCCCTATACCATGAAGAAGGCTTTTTTTTTGGCCACACAGCATATGGGTTCTTAGTTCCCTGACCAGGATTTGAACCCTTGCCCATTGCAGTGGAAGTATGGAGTCTTAACCACTGGACCACCAGGGAAGTCCCTCAGAAGAAGCTTATGTTATCATCAGGGGGTTGTTTTTAGCAATGACAAAAGGCTGTAGCAGAGGGATGTATGGAAAGGGAAACTGTCCTAAGTTTAAAATAATTAAGATAGCGCCATTTTTAACCTTATGACATCAACTTACTGGAAGAATTTAGCCAGAACTGCCTGTCAATGGGGAAGGAATGCAGTTCTCCCTTCTCTCCCCCACCACTGAACCCCATATGCTGAGGCGAGTAGGGAGGAGACAGTAGCAAGCCAACTAGTAGAAAGCATTCTGTTCCCTGGGAAGTGATGGCACTGAGCCTTATACTGAAACCCAAAGTCTTGCTAACAAAGACTTAGGCTAGGAAGCTACTAGGGAGCCCAGACCCAAGCAGCACTGCCCGTATTCTCATGAGAGCGCTCCTCCAGCAATTGGGCTGAACTCACCATTTTCGTGACAGACTACCAGGATTGTCCCAGTATGGGTTTTGACGGGGAGTTGCCTTGCCTGGTAGAAAGATTGGGTATTCCTATCTGAAGCCTTAGCTTTCAGACAGAGAGAGAAGGGCTTGAAGGAAGTGAGTGGTCAGCGGCCATTAGTGATTTCTGAATTGCCTTGGGGAGGGGGATGGGCAGTGCTAACATGAGATAAATCAATAATTTATCAAGTAAATCCTTAATGCTGTAGGTATCAAAAGGGCCCTAAGAACTATGGATGTGAGGGTTTCAAGATAGTTCTCAGCCTCATGCAGCTTCCGACACACGTACGGCAATCACTGTGTCCACTGATGCTTTCAAACTGGTGCTGGAGAAGACTCCTGAGAGACCCTTGGACAGCAAGGAGATCAAATTAGCCAATCCTAAAGGAAATCAACCCTGAATATTCATTGGAAGGACTGATGCTACAGCTGAAGCTCCCATACTTTGGCCACCTGATTCGAAGAGCCAGCTTACTGGAAAAGACCCTGATGCTGGGAAAGATTGAGGGCAGGAGGAGAAGTGGGTGACAGAGGATGAGATGGTTGGATGGCATCACTGACTCAGTGGACATGAGTTTGAGCAAGCTTCAGGAGGTGGGAAGCCTGGTGTGCTTCAGTCCATGGGGTTGCAAAGAATTGGACACTTCTTAGCTACTGTACAATTGTTGGAAGTACTGTATAGTCTGAGAACACATGAGAAGGACACCCATCTCATCCGTTGAGTATTACAGAAAGTTTCCTTGAAGAGTTGACATTCAATCTTAGACCTAAAGTCCTAATGATGTTAGTTTGACATAGTTGTGGAGGAGGAATAAAAACGTGCCGGGCAGAAAGAGGAACATGTATGCAAGTCCACAGCGGTGAGAAACACATAGGCTTAAGGAACCAAAGGAAATTTGATGTGGCCGAGCGTGTGGGCCACGCGGCTGACTCAGGCTAGAGTAACAGGTGGGGATGGATAAGCCCATGGGCCAGTGCCTTGGGAACCTTGGAGGCTATATAGGAATTGGGCCTTACCTAGGAACAGTGAGGATCCATTAAATTGTTCTCAAACAAGTGCTTGGCATGATTATATTTTTGTTCTAGAAAATTCCCCCTTAACACTGTGTAGAGAATAGATTGGTGATTGACTAGACTGGGGCAGGAAAAACCATTAGGACAGTGTCAACAATGACAATAGCTAATGTTTAGAGAATCTTACTCTATGCCACTTATTGTAGTGGGCATTTTACATGGGTTATCTATTTTAATCCTCACAACAACTCTGTGAAAGTAGATGGTGTTTTTTTTTAGATAAGAATCTAAGGTTTAGTCTGTTTTTCAAAGGGTGGGTCATGACCCATTAGTAGACTGTGAAATCAATTTGGTGGACTGTAACCAGAGTTCTTAAGTAAAATGAAGAAAACAGAAAGGAAATGTTAGAGTATGTTGCACATAGTATTGTTTCATGAGGTTTTTTAAAAATAGATGTATAGATAAATGTCTATGTCTATGTATAGATAAATATTTATGTTTACAGTGTAAAACGTATTTTCTGTTATGTATCTGCAGCACACACTATAGGGTTGTCTTAGACGCAGCTAAGTATTCAGACTCACAAGACTATCAAAGGCCACTCTCTGCACCAGTCCACTTGGAATGATATAGGACAGAAACCAGCACTTGCCAGCAAGATAGCATCAGACATTTTTCTTCAGTAGGAGTCCCTACAGGCATCCATACAACAGTCACTGTGGCTATCCAGGGACTGCTCAGGTACAGGCAAATGAGGTCTTCAGCAGGACAGTAAGAGAGCCTCCCTGGCACAGAAGCCTTATGCCTCTCAGGAGCCCAGTGTATCTTGCAACAATTCGGCTTTCAAGGTCCCCGCAGTGGACATGCCCGGTTATAAGAGTCACCCCATTTTAGGAAGCCCAAAGCATGGTATCTGATCTTTTTTTTCAAAAGTGTTTATAGCAAATTTCTATCTGTGGTTTTTGCAAGTAATGGAAATAGTAGATTTGATTTAGCAACAAGAGGTCATTTTTACCATAAGCAGTGTTCCTACTAACATAGTTGGCATTCTTCTGTTATCAGACTTCCAGGGGTGTACAGCTAGAGTTAACTGAAGGTCAAATTCTTATGTATAAGGAGAAAGGATTTTGCCTCCAGTCACAATTTAGAAAGTTTAAAAAATACTGGCTTAGAGAGATCAGGTATGCTACCTTAGGTTACGCAGCTAACTAGTAAGTGGTAGAACCAGGATTTGAACACAGGCAAGGATAATCCCATGTTTTAATCACAGTTTTCTGCCACTGTTTCAGTAAAATGATACAGCTAGTGTAGTGGCAGTGAGGACAGAAAAGTAGACATATTTGAGAAGGATTTAGGAAGCAGAGGTAGAGTGGAAGCATTAGGAATGATTCTGAAGGTTTTTTTTTTTTCTTCTAAGGTACATTTACTGAGGTAATGATTATAAGACGAAAGGATTGGAAGAAGTTGATGAGTTTTAGACATGTTGATTTTAAACTTCTTGTGAAATTTCCAAGTAGAGATGTATAACAGAGAGATGAACAAATGATTCTGAAGTTCAGGAAATGTCTGGTCCTAAGATCTAAGTGTGGAAGTCTTCAATATGTAGATAGTAATTGAAGCCATAGGATGCGTGAGAATTCCCAGGAGGAGTGAGGACATTGGGAAGTAAAGGGGTTCCAGGACAAAACCCTGAGAAATAGTTATATTTTGGATTGAGCAGAGGCAGAGGAAGCCCCAAGGGAGACCTAGAGAAGGACTGGCTGAGAACGGGGAGTTAGAGGGCCAGAGATGAGAGTGAACTAAAGCTGTGGGCATGAAGAAAGTTAGGATGCGAGTTCAGGACACTGGCAGTGTGATTACCATTGCTAGGCACAAGTTCTGGGTGGGACCAGTCTCTGGATTAGGCATCTGACCTCAGCCTGAAGAGGTGGCATGGTATAGGAGAGGGAGCTATGGTTTGGAATCAGAAAATCTACATTCTAGGATAGCATCTGGATCCTCTTAAGAGCCAGTGCATCTCTGTAATAATATGTATCCTGAGATCTGTAGAATTGATAATTCTAAAGTGGCTATCAATAAATATTTGTACTGAATACCATTTCACATATATAGTGTAGAAGATCTGGCAGTGTCTAAAGCGTATAGGACTTGAGAAGTTTAAGTAATACGATAATTGTTCTTTCTTTCTCCATAGGTTCGACCCAAGCCTGTGGCCCAGAATAACATTCCTATTGCCCCAGCACCTCCTCCCATGCTCGCAGCTCCTCAGCTTATCCAGAGGCCCGTCATGTTGACCAAGTTCACCCCCACGACCCTCCCTACCTCCCAGAATTCTATCCACCCCGTCCGTGTCGTCAATGGGCAGACTGCAACCATAGCCAAAACGTTCCCCATGGCCCAGCTCACCAGCATTGTGATAGCTACTCCAGGGACCAGACTCGCTGGACCTCAGACTGTACAGCTTAGCAAGCCAAGCCTTGAAAAACAGGTACAGGCTCAGTGTGCACCTGCTTTGGGCAGTAGCTTTGCCGTTGAGGCTGGGCAGCCTGTAAGGGGTCTTTATCTTCTCAAAGGCTCTTTATCTCAGCACCATTGTTAGTTGCTTATCAGGAGATAATTTATCCACAGTACAAAAGGGCCATTCTTACTGAAGAAAGTTGGGGTTGCTTTACGCACCATCTCCTTGTAGGTGGATTCTGATTCTTGTGTGGGTGAGCTCCCCCTGCTGGTTCAGAAGCAGAAATTCACAGATGAGTTCTACTGCCCTCAGTCAGGAAGCACAGATAAGGAAGTAAACAGAAAATGCCATGTTCCTTTCTGCCCGGTGAGAATCCAGATGAGGATATCACTATAAAAGTCAGGAAGAATAAACAAAACAAGGAAAAGAATTTCATTACAAAGATTTTCCCTGTCTCTCACAGACAATGAGGAGCCAATGAAAAATTAAGATTTCTAAAAGCGTTCTTTTAACTCTAGAGGTTACAGACATTTAGCTCAAATATTGAAGCCTTTCATTTATATTTCTAAAATCAGATTTTGTGTCAGAAATGCAAGTCTCTAGAACTAAACCTCCAAGAATACATAAGGGTTCTATGACAGAAAGAGTTTTAAAACCAAGAAGAAGGATTTATAGGCAGTCACCATACTCTATTTAAAGAAAAACCAATGACAAGAAAGACTTTTGCAAAGAAAAGCTCTTTTAAGAAGGTTGCTTTAAAAAGTCATTGACCTATTTCTAATTGCTCAGGCTTGAGTTCTCATTCATCTGAAAATAGTCTCTGGTGATCCTGAATCTTCTGCTTCTGGGTGGCTGACCATGATTCAGAGAGGCTGGCCAGATGGTGGGAAATGAGAAGGCTTCCTGCTGCCTTGGCCGCCTTGAACAGAGGAGCCTTATGCATGGAGTACCGGCTTTCTACCCGGGCAGCTCATAAATGCTGCTAATCTGGCACTAAGAATCTGGGTACCACAATCTTGTATCAGGAAACACAAGCAAAAACACGTATCTATTCCTGGGGAGCCTACTCAAACCCTAGGAGATGCTTTGAGGACTATTTAGAGATAAGTGACTTCACATGCATTTTAGATCAGAAGTTTTCAAATTTATTATCAGCGAACTTCAGTATGAAATAAGGAAAGTAAGATGCCCAAGCTTAGGAGTTTGGGTGGAGTCATGTTTGTAGACCATCTGCCGTCATATCCCATGCTGGCTCTCAGACGACCTCTGAGGAGCCTTAGAGTTACAAAGAATGTGGTTTCAAAACATTATTTTAGAATGTTATTTCTCTTTGACCTCTTATTTGATCAAGATACTTTTAGGAGACAAAAATATTTTCCATTTTTTATTTTTTTCTGATTACAACAATGATACACATTCATAGTAAAAGAAAATCCAGACATTACAGAGATACATACGGTAGAAAGTGCATTCCTTCATGATCTGTGAAGAGAGTAAACTTCTCCCATAATTTTTGCCTTCTAAGTTTCTACTAGCAGTTTAGCATCGTATTCGTCCATATTTTCTTTTTAAAGCAAAAGGCAAAATCAGATTATATATTACTTTGTAACTTGTTTTTTCCGTATTAGATCTTGAATATATTTTCCTATCTCAGCCTTACATATTGATAGAGCTCTTCATGTTAATTATAATACCATAAAAATATATCTATAAATTAAAAAAACTTTTCCAGCAGTGAATTCCATGGGCTCCCTTCTTGTTGATCTGATAAATAAATGCAGTCATTGCGGTTCTAGTTTAGCATAGCAGTCCTACAGATTATCAAGCTCAGTCAGCAAGGATTCTCTTTAGACTCCATTCTCAAGATTATCTTCAGATCTTTCTACTCTCCCCCTTTCTCTTCATATTTCATTTCCAGCATCTCATTTAAAGCTGTTTAAGAGATCTAATAGATAGGCAATATGTAGCCACGGAAGTACCACTTACAGCCTACTCGTAGAGATACCCAAACCTGTATCCTAACATTCTGTATGTGACCAGGCTAGATGGGTTCCTTTCTGCTTTCTGCTCTTTTGTTTAGGATGATAGCAATCACTTAATAAAAATGTGTTGATTCCGTGCCAGCTGTTACGCTACATGTACTGACATGAGGGTTGGTAAGTTAAAGCCTGTGCCATCACAAAACTCAGTCTCTAGAGCATTTGGGGCAGGTGCTGTGACTCTGCCTTCATAGGAGGAAGCACGGCAGGTTGGGTAGTTTCAAAGGCTTCCCTGTAGGAAAGGAAAGAGGTAACATCAGCTGTAACAGCAGTTGTCCACTTCTCCTCCCCCTGCCCCCATTAGGCATCTGCAACTTCTTATCCACCCCAGATGAAAGAGCCCCTGTCTTATCCCTTATTAGAAGCCATATTACATTGTGGCTGTGAGAAACTGAGTGGTAAAGTTTAAAGAGCTTTGAGGCTAGAAACATATTTAAGGCAGAAAAGTAGGTAAGGCCAGACAAACTTACATCCGAGCCCCGACTCTGCTTCCTTTTATGTCTTTGTCCTCTCCAGCATTCTGTGAAACGGGGCTAAACACCTGTGGATGCTAGAAAGTCATAAAGCACTTAAAGTCTGTTAGACTGTGCCTGGCACAGTTAGTTCCCAGGAATTAATGTTCATTTTTTATCCATGCCATGCCATCCCATCCACTGCAACAAAGCCTTCTGTGTATTTCCCAAGGCTAGACTGCTGAAAAAATCCCAGGTTCTATGGGAAAATTTGTCAGATTGCTACCTATTCCCCTACTTCCATTTATTATTTTATATAGAAACCTACACAGTATCTTCTTTTTTAAAAAAAAAAAAAGTACTTCCAAGTTGAGAATATTATCCTATATATTATCTTCAAATCCCAGTCTTCCCTTTAAGGAAATTTGAGGTAGTGACTCTTTGCCCTCCAGTGGGGAAAACAGAGCCAAGTGACCAAAAGATGGATTTTGCTTTGCTCTCAATCCAAATTTTAACCTTGATTGGTGTGACCACTTGGACATTTAAAACCTTTGTAGGTGTCTGACTTTGATTATTTGTGCATTGTGGCCTCAAAAGGTGAATTTGTAATTCAGAGGTATATGTGGCTAATTTAGTTCTAGTATTTTCCAGAGTTTTTGGTTTCTATCTTTTAAAACCAAAAAAGAACAAGATTTGCAAATTCGTACAGGTGCAGAGTAGGAAATAAAAATAAATTACACAGATTGGGAGTAAACAAATGGGTTTTTTTTTTCCCACTTTCAATGGGAACATGAATACAAGAGATATCCCAGTCGTATTCTTAATTTATCTTTGAAATAGTAAGACCAGTGTGACAAAATTGACATTTTGGCCTTGGTGTCAAGCACATGTATACCTGTGATGGATTCATTTTGATATTTGGCAAAACTAATACAATTATGTAAAGTTTAAAAATAAAATAAAATTAAAAAAAAAAGAATAGAAAGTAGAAAAGACTGCGGTAAACTGCAGAGTAATATACTCCGTCTCAAGGAGGCAGCTACTTTTTGACAGTAGCCAATTTTTATCATATGGAAAACTTCTCTAAGAAAAGCCAGAGGGCTTTTCTGGTGGCTCAGTGGTAAAGAATCTGCCTGCCAATGCAGGAGACATGGGTTTGCTCCCTGATCTAGGAAGATCGCACACGCTGCAGAGCACCTAGGCCCACGTGCCACAACTAGGGAACCTGTGCTGGAGAGCCGGGGAGTCACAGGAGAAGTTTGTGCGCTCTAGAGCCTGCGCTCTGCAAAAAAAAGCCACTGCAATGAGAAGCCTGCACACTACAATTAGAAAGTGGCCTCTGCTCGCCACAACTAGAGGAAAGCCTGTGCAGCAGCGAAGACTTAATGCAGCCAAAAATAAATAAAAACCAGAAATCCAGATAGTTTGAGAGATTTTGAGGTACACTTTTGTTCCTTGTGCTTTTTGGTGTCATAGGTAAGAAACCGTTGTCACATCTAAGGTCACAAAGATTTAACCCTAATTTTTCTTCTAAGAGTTGCATGGTTTTAGCTTTTATATGTCGGAGAAGGCAATGACAACCCACTCCAGTACTCTTGCCTGGAAAACCCCTTGGACGGAGGAGCCTGGTAGGCTGCAATCCATGGGGTCGCGAAGAGTCGGACACGACCGAGCGACTTAGCAGCAGCAGCAGCTCCTATATGTAGGTCAGTAATCCATTTTGACTTAAATTTTCCATATATAATGTGAAACAAGGGTCCATGTGGATACCCAGTTCTCCCAGCACTATTTTTTGAAGAAACTATTCTCTCCCCATTTGAACTATCATCCTGTCGTTATTGGAAATCTGTTGACCATGGATGTATGGGTTTATTTCTGGACTGTCAGTCCTATTCTGTTGGCTTATGTGTCTGTCCTTATGCCATTACCAGCCACACTGTCTTAATTGCTGTAGTTTTGAAATTGGGAAGGATGAGTCCAACATTTTTCGTTTTCAATATTGTTCTGGCTCTTCAGGAGTCCTTGTAGCTCTACATGAATTTGAGAATTGTCTTTTCCAATTTTTATGCAAAAAAAAAAAAAAGAGGGAGGGGCTGTTGGAATTTTGATAGGAATTGTGTTAAATCTGTAGATTGTATAGTATTGCCATCTTAATAACAATATTCGGTCTTCCTGTACTTGAACATGGGTGTCTTTCCATTTATTTAGGTTCTCTTTATTTCTTTAGCAGTGTTATATAGTTTTCATATACAAGTCTTTTACCTCCTAGGTTAAATTTATTCCTAGATATTTTATTCTTTTGGATGATATTGTAAATTGAGTTGTTTTCTTAATTTCCATTTAGGATTGTTCACTGCTATTATGAGTTACAATGTGTTAGAAATACAGCTATTTTTGTGATGATTTTGGATCTTGCAGTTTTGTTGAATTCATTAATTAGCTATCGTAGTTGCTTTGTGGATCTTCAGGATTTTATGTATGTAAGATCAGGTCCTCTGCAAATAGAGTTTCATGTCTTCCTCTCCAGTTTGGATGCCTCGCATTGCTTTTCCTTGCCTTATTGCTCTGGCTAGAGTTTCCACTACATTGTTCAATAGCAGTGGTGAAGGTGGGCATGCTTCTCTTGTTTCTCATCTCAGAGGGAACGCTTTCAGTATTTCACCAGTGAGTATGGTGCTAGCTGTGGTTTCACATAAATGTCCTTTATAAAGCTGAGAAAGTTCCCATCTCTTCCTAGTTTTCTGAGTGTTTGTATCATGAATGGGTATTGAGTTTTCACAGATGTTTTTTCTGCATTAACTGAGATGATCACATTGTTTTTCTTTGCCTTTGTTTATTAACATGGTATATTACCTTCCATTCCTAAGATAAGTTCTACTTTATCATTGTGTATCATCCTTTTAATATACTGCTGGACTTGGTGTGCTTGTGTTTTATTGAGGATTTCTGCATCTGTATTCATAATAGATAACTGTTTTTTGGGAAAGTTTGAGAAAGATTGGTGTTAGTTCTTTAAACGTTTGGTAGAATTCACCAGAGAAACTGTCTGTCCTGGACTTTCTCTTTTGAGAGTATTTTGATTACTGTTTCAATCTCTTTAGTTGTATATTCTGTCGAGATTTTCTGTTTGAGTCCATTTTGGTAATTTGTATGTTCATAAGAATTTATCCATTTCATCTATATTATCTGTCTTTGGTATACAATTAAAAAAATTTTTAAGTTCAAGTATAGTTGATTTACAGTGTTGTGTTAATTACTGCTGTACAGCATAATGATTCAGTTACCATTCATCTTTATATTCTTTTCCATTATGGTTTATCGTAGGATATTGAATGTAGTTCTCTGTGCTGTACCGTAGGAGCTTGTTGTTTATCCATCCTGTATACAGGATGGATATATATCTGCTACCCCAGACTCTCACCATCCCCTCTGCAAGCCCCTTCCCTTTGGCAGCCTATTGGTGTACAGTTGTTCAGTGTATTCTCTTATAATCCTTTTTATTTCTAGAAGAGTCATAGTAATATAGCCATTTTTATTTCTAATTTTCATTATTTGTGTCTTTTTTTGTCTTATCCTGTTTAAATAAAGACTTGTCATTTTGTTGATGTTTTCAAAGAATCAACTTTTGGTTTCGTTAATTCTGTTATTTTTCTATTTTCCAATTCATTTATCTCCACGCTAATGTGGAGATAATTTTTACTATTTCCTTCCTTCCACTAGCTTTAGTTCTTCTTTAGTTCCTTAAGCTATGAATTTAGGTTATTGATTTGAAATCTTTTTTATTTTTTAATGTAGACCATTACAGCCATGAATTTCCCTCCGAGCAGTGCTTTCACTGTGTTTCATCAGTTTGGGTATGTACGATTATCATTTTCATTCTTCAGGGAGATAGAAAATTTCCCCAGTGATTTCTTATTTGTTCCACTGGTTGTTTAAGAGTATGTTGTTTAATTTCTACCTACTTAAAAATTTTCAGTATTGCTTTTGTGTCAAGTTCTGGCTTCTATTATCATCATAAAAAATACTTCATATGATTTCAGTCTTTTAAAATTTATTACGATTTGTTTTGTGTCCTGAAATAGAGTCTGTCCTGAAGAGTGTTTCATGTGCACTTGAGAAGAATGTGTATTCTGTTGTTGTTGAGTAGATTGTTGTTTGTATGTCTCTTAGGTCTAGCTGGTTTACAGCATTAAGTCCTCAGTTTCCTCATTGATCTTCTTTGTACATGTTCTTCCCTTTATTTAAAGTGAGGTATTAAAGTCTTCAATTATTATTATAGAACTGTGTATTTCTCCCCTTCAGTTCTGTCAGTATATGTGTCACATATTTTGAGACTCTGTTGTTCGGTGCCTATGTATTTGAAATTGTCATATCTTCTTGATGAATTGACTCTTTTGTCAATATAGAATGACCTTTTTGTCTCCTATAACAATCTTTGACTTAAAGTGAGTTTAAATGTCTGATATTAGGATAGGCATCCCTATACTCTTTTGACTACTGTTTCCATGCAGTGTCTTCTTCCACTCTTTGATGGATACCTTGTGTTTTTGTCTCAAAAATGTAGAGAGCGTATTGTTGGATCTTGTTTTTTTTTAATCCATTCTGCCACTCTTGTTGTTTGATTTGTGAGTTTAGTTACACTTAAAGTGGTTACCTATAGGCACAGACTTAGGCCATTTTGCTATTTTGTTATCTACATGTCTTACATCTTTTTGGACCAATGTAATTTGATTTGATCCCAGCTTAGCTTCAGTAGTATACAGAAGCTCTGCCCACCCCCCGCCCGCCATTATGTTGTTATTGTCTCACATTACACCTTTATGGATTGTGTAGCCAGGAACACATATTTAGAATTTCTGTTTATGCATTTCTCTTTTAAATCATATAGGAAGCAAAAAGGAAAGTTACAAATCAAAGCCACAGTAATACCGGATTTTACATTAACCTATATAGTTACCTTTACTGAAGTTTTTGTTTTGGGGTAGGGAGTTTAATTTACTGTCTGAGGGTTTTTTTATTTCATCCTGAATAACCTAAAGGGAATTCTTTTAGGATAGGCCTGCTAGCAATGAACTCCCTTGGCTTTTTGCAGGAAATGGAATTCTTGGTTGATAGTCTTTTTTTCTTTTAGCACTTCATTTATTTATTTATTGGCCACACCACATGGCATGTGGGATCTTAATTCCCTGACTAGAGATTGAACCCGTGGCCCCTGCAGTGGAAGTGTGGAGCCTTAACTACTGGACCACCAAGGAGGTCCTTCCAGCACTTTAAACATGTCATCCCATTGCCTTCTGGTCTCTGGTTTCTGATGAGAAACTGACTGTTAATCTTAGTGAGGACCCCTTACTAAGGGGCGATGCATCGTTCTGCTTTTGCTGCTTTCAGGATTCTCTTTGGCTTTTGACAGTGTGATTGTGTTGTGTTTCAGTTTAAGTCCTGTTTGAGTTTATCCTCCTTGGAGGTCATTGAGCTTCTTAAATGTATACAGGCAAACCTCGGAGATACTGTGAGTTCAGTTCCACACCACCACAATAAAGCAGATAAGGGTAGTCACGTGAATTTTTTGGTTTTTCAGTGCATATCAAAGTTATGTTTATACTGTGGTCTACTGATTGTGCAGTAGCATTATGTCCAAAAAAAAATGCATATACCTTAATTTAAAAATGCTTTATTGGTAAAAATGTTGGCCATCATCTGAGCCTTTAGCAAGTTATAATCTTCTACAGTAGTAGAATCAGATCATTGATCACAAAACACCTTATTTATATTATTGAATATAATAATAACAGAAATGTTTGAAAAATTGTGAGAATTATCAAGATGTGACATAGAGGCAGGATTGCCACAGACCTTCAGTTTGTAAAGAATGCAATATCTGCAAAATCCCATAACGTGAAGTGCAGTAAATAAAGCAAGGTATGCCTGTAGATCCTGTATTTCATCAAATTTGGGAAGTTTGTAGCTGTTTTTCTTTAAAGATCATTTCTGTTTCTTTGTCTCTCCTTTCCCCTGGGAATTATAACATATGTTGGCATGTTTAGTAGTGTCTTGCAGGTTTCTTAGGCTCGGTACATTTTTCTGCATTCGTTTTTGTGTCTGCTCCTTAGACTGGTTAATTTCAGTTGTCCTGTCATCAGGTTCACTGACTATTTCTTTTGCCTAAACTCCTTTAATGAATATTTCAACTATTTTTCAGTCGCAGATTTCTATTTGCTGCTTTTAAATAATTTCTGTCTCTGTATTAATATTTTGTTTTTGGTAAGCCATTGTTCTCCTGGGTTATTTTTTCATTTTTTGCCATGGTTTGCTTTAGCTCTTTGAGCATATTTAAGACAGTTGACTTAAAGTCTTTCTCTAGGGAGTCTGATGTCTGGGCATCCTTAAGGCCAGTGTCTTCTTATTGTTTTTCCCCAATGAAACAGCTATACTTTCCTGTTTATTTGTGTGCCTCCTAATTGTGAAAAACGTTCACTTTTAAATTACAACGTGATAACTCTGGAAATTAGATTCTCCTCCTACCCCGGGGTTTATTGTTATTGATTGTTGAGAGCCTCTGCTGTTTTTCTGTTTAGTGCCTTTTCCAGACTGTTTTTACAAATACTATTTCTTGTCATCTGTGGTTATTGAAATCTCTGTCCTATTAGATTTACTTAAACAACTGGAGCCAAAAAGAAGAAAAAGGTAATAATAAGTAAATTAAAAACAGAAAAGCCTATCTTGGTCTTTGCAGATTGGCTTTGAGCAGGGGCATTCCTTCTGTGCTAAACAGGCCACCTGTAACTGTCTTAGACTTCACCTCTTTCTTGGACAGAGCTCAAACATCAGCAGAGGTGCAAGCTTAGGGTTCTCTCAGCTCTTTTCTAAGGATGCATCTAGTCCCGGTAATGCTCCATGCACTCTGGATTCCCCAGTGTATGGGATAGCTGTTTAAAGCCTTCACTCCTCTAAGGATCTTCCTCCTCAGCCTCCTCCTTCCTAGGCCTTTGAGTCTGTCTGCTGCATACTCCATCCAGCATCCTTTGCACACGTAACTACAAGTAGCTTATGTCTTTAGATGCTTTCATCAGATGGCACTTGGAAAGCCACTCCAACCTTAGGTGGGCAAACACAGGTCAGCCTCTGTGCCAGTCCTCAGGGGATTACCAGACAGGTCAGAATACACAGCTACACGTTGAAAACAAGGTTCAGCAAAACACACCAGGAGCACAGGTTACCATCTCCAAAGCCTCTGCTGAGCTCGCGGATGGCTTTGTAGGTAGGTAGGGGAAAATAGTTTCTTAACAAAATTTAGCAGCTTCTTTGTTCAGTAGGTGCCTCACTGGTTGTTCTCAGTTTTTTATTAGATTGCAAAATTTTTAAAAGTTGATTCTCTCTGTTTCTGCCAGCTTAATGTTTGTTTCAGTGAAAAGAATGATTCTAAAACTCCCTGTCCGGCCATTTCTGTGATGTCACTCCCCTCCCCTAATTTTTTTTTTCTTGTAAGCAGTTTTAAACAACAAAAATTTATTATCCCACACAGTTCTTGAGGTCAGAAATCAGGTTGCCTTTCAGCATGGTGGTCCTGGCTCAAGGTCCCTGACAAATTTGCATTCAGATTAGTTG
Organism: Bos grunniens; assembly: GCF_055505025.1. NCBI lineage: Eukaryota > Metazoa > Chordata > Mammalia > Artiodactyla > Bovidae > Bos > Bos grunniens. The sequence continues at coordinate 76,550,058 of NC_141179.1, read as the reverse complement.
GCCAGAACTGCAATCATGTCAAGGCTCAAGTTGCCCTGTGGCATGTGGTGTCTTCCTGGACCAAGGATTGAACCCGTGTGTCCTACATCGGCAAGCAGATTCTTTACCACTGAGCCACCAGGAAAGTCCCCCTTCCTGTTGTTTCGTTTCCTTTATCTTTATTTTCTTGGATGATTTTGGTATTGTTTATGTAACCTTGAGATAGCTGTACTCTTCTTACATGAGAGAAAATTTGAACCTTGGATAATTCCTTAGCGAAGAGGAATTGGTTTGATCTTCCCTGGAGGCATTACCACCACCTGCTTTATTCAGCCCTAGAGATGGAAATAAGAAACCCCAAGAGACTTCACACAACCTTGGAGTAGAGCAGCAAACCCTTATAATTGACCCCTTCTCCCTCCCCTATCAGACTCCTGTTGTTCCGATCCACAGAGCTATGAAATCAGCTTCCTGGGCATGCAGGACCTTAAAACAGCCACTATAAGCTACTTTCCCATTATCTTCCTTTGTAGGTGTGTTTGGTGGTTTGTTTTTTGGGGGAAGTGTGTCCTTTTTGGTTAAAACAAAAAAAAAGTGTGTGAGAGAGGAGAGCAAGTGATTCTTCTGGAAGGTTCTACCCCCCACCCAGAAGATCAGCACCTCTTTACAGCATACCTGCTCTATGGTGAGGCCCTGTGCTGGGTGCAAAGGGATGCTAAAGTGTAGAACAATCCTGCTCTCAAGTGGCTTCTGTATAGTCCAGAGGTGAAATATTACCGTGATGAAAAAGAAAAAGAAAAATGCAAAGTAGCATTTATGCCCCTAGTGGTTGCCACAGTACTGATAAGGCAGATACTTAAACTTTCCTAAAGCAATAATGTGAGAAGCAGAAGGAAAATAATGGATGTGGCCAGGAAATAAAGTGAAAGTCTTTGTTATTATGTTTGTTTTTCAGGTCTAGGAAAATATTTCACAACGTAATGATTTCTGAGACCTTTTGATATCCTGCTTGTAGAACCTTCTTTCTACATTTGGCTTTCATTTGGCTCCTTCTCATCAATAATCAGACAGTTTCACTTTTATTTAATTACTTGTTGCCATACAAAAAGATCATTTGCATCTTCATTGTTTTTAATTTTGAAAAAGTAAATTAGGTTTGTGTTTATACTTTTGTATCCACTCTTCTAATATCATTTCAGTATTTACAGAGGATTTCATAACATGAATTAGCCTTTGGGTCATGATGAGAATAGAAAGGCCAACCCAGCCCCCAGTCTACCAATTTGCTAGCTTCCTCTTGTGTCTGAAGATGGTAATGCTACTGGTGGTGCTTCGTTTGAATGGACGCACCTGGAAGGTGAGGTTGGCTACAATCAGGATGTCAGCCTTTTACGAGGTAGTCTTTCCTTGGCAATTGCGTCTCTCCTCTAATGGATGATACAGGCAGATTTTAAGTGTCCCGAGTAAGCAGAGTTCTGCAACCTCTCTTAAGGCTGTGATTGGAATTCTTCTGAAATAGAAAAGTGTGTATGTTAGACTTTTTTTTTTTTAACATCATTCAGATCTTAAGTGCACTGTGAACCAGAGCTTGCCCTATATGTAACAAGAATGGACTTATTTCTGGAAAACTACTCCTTTATCCTAAAGTACATAGAAATAGACTATTGTAATTTTTTTATTTGGCTGCTCCGGGTCTTAGTTGCAGCATGTGGGATCTAGTTCCCTGACCAGGGATCAAACCCAGGCCCCCTCCATTGGAGCACAGAGTCGTAACCTCTGGACCACCAGGGAAGTCCCTCCCCCTTCTAACCTGAAGTCCATATTACCTCCTTTATTAATGTTTCCGGTTTGAGTGTGTTCTTTTCTTTCTTGTTGGCAACAAAGTATGTTTGCTTTTAGTCTCTTAATAAAAAGTGAATTCTGAAGTTTGATTTAATTTTCCTCTTCTAGACGGTTAAATCCCACACAGAAACAGATGAGAAACAAACGGAGAGCCGCACCGTCACCCCGCCTGCTGCACCCAAACCAAAACGGGAGGAGAACCCTCAGGTAGGCCAGCCCTCCCAGGCATGGCTCAGTCTCTGAGATGTGACTTTACTCTCATACATCAGGGGGGACCCTTGCTTTCTGAACCACTTGATTTCCTTTTCTTGTGCTTTCTCACTCTTCAGTGATGTTATTGCCAAATCAGGTTGGCCTGGGACAGATTAAGAGTGTGGCCTTAGGGTTCACGAGCTGGCAAACAGAGATTCCATAGCTGTGTCACAGATTTGAATTGTGTGATGCATGACCATTTCCCCAGGTACCCCCTGGCATTCCTAATGATCATTCTGTTTTGTTTGTCTCAGCCAGCATCTATAAGGGGTCCGGTTCACTCAGTTAACGTCTATCTATGTTATTGATTACACTCGTTACATGTGCATTTTTGTTATTACTATTGTATTGCATTAGATCCCCAAATCCCAGATGAATCAGTAGCTCGAAAGTAGATCACTGAAGCACAAAAGTAGGGATGAAAACAGTAACATCTGTACTGCAACTTAACATAGACTTATAAACTTAAATCGCAAACAAAACTCTGATACAAACACAGATTGTGAATTTGTGTGTCCTTAGACAATAGAATATTATAGTTGATACTTTTGTACAAGCAGCTCTAAAAGAAAAATATGGACAGGTAATATGATGACGAGTATCTGATAGTTGGATTTTATTAGACCAGATCCATTCCCTTCTGGCCTCAGTGCATTCTTTGTAATGAAACCACGTCAGATAGTGGCATGAAGCCATCAAAGCTTCATGTCATTTTTTAGAGCAATGATTTATTAAGCCAGTTCAGGTTTTTCTACAACAAGTAGAAATTATAATTCTTTATGATATGAAATGAATTAATTTTTAATCTGCTTTTTAAAGAAGAGACTGAAACTTGAACCAAAAAGAAGTACTAGTCATGCATGTTGCTGAGAAACTTACAAAATCATCTGCAAAATTAGTGTCAAGTATTAGGCTTGGAGGGTGAAAAAGAGAGCAGATTATTAGCAAAATTCCATTTTCAAAAGAAACTGAAGGATGTCTTATGTCAGTAGCACCGTGTAGACACGCAGGTACCCTTGTGTTATAACAGGTATTTCTAATTGGACAGAATCACTGCCATAAAGAGGATAAATTCGTTATTGGTATACATGTGATACATAGATGAGGCTAGAGTTCTTGACTTTTTATTCTATTTATCACTAAAAATCAGTTCTGTGGAAGAGATTCTTTCCCCATGTAGTAATTCTTTCATGAGCTTGATCTGGACTGGCAAAGATGAGTTGGATGTGAGTGGCCAAGAAGGGTGCCGTTACTTGATTAAAAGAAGGTGCATCAGAATGTCAGTTCACACACTGCTTTATTAACACAGAACAGTTGGGAGACAGTCTTCTGATCTTAAGTTTTGAAGGAATAAGTGAAAATTAGGAATGCGGTTAATTGGCAGCTGCAAAGTGTATGCAGTGTAGAGAATGGGCAGCAAGTCCAAGGCTTTTCCTTACTGAAGCACTCGGGCTGTTGGGAGGACAAGTGCCCACCTGCTTTTGAAATAAGAAATAAAATAATTACATTTCTTCAGGATGCTGAGAATACCAGTAAAGGACATTTCTGTGTTCTCAAGTGGTTTGTTCAAGATTATCTTTATAAAACACTCAGTAACTTGAGTAGCCTGAACCTGTCAGTTCAGGCCAAAATATCATGATGCTTAATGTTGAGAGTAAAATGTCTGGATTTTCAAAGGCCAAATTGTGGTATACATAATTCTGTAGGAGTGTCAACTAATGCTGTTTCCTTATTCATCAGTTAGAGAAATTGATGGTATATCATTTGGCATATTTAGCAGCCGCATGCAGTGCTATAGCCTCAAATGAAGACATACTTTCCAGACCCACATCCAACCAAACAGCAAAATAGTAATCAATCTGTTGCTCACTCGATGTTTAAGCAATGAACATTCCAGCCTTGGAGTCCATTGTTCTCATCAGTCTAGCTTCTGATGGAGCTCTGAGAGTGGTGGTCAGAGAGAAATGACTCTATAATTTATAGGTCAGTGGTTGATTGGAAAGTCACAGTATTAAGCAGAACCACCTACTAGCATTCCTAAAACTCTTAGCTTTGAGTTTTCATTGTCCTGAAAATTGAACTGAACTTTCATTGTCCAGTCAGTGGTAGTAAAAATACAAGAACTCTTGACTTGGTATCACAAATGAAGTTCTTAGAATTTGGAGCTTGTTGTATGGGAGGCTCTTTGGAACACTCTCTGTGTGGTGTTTTGTTTTTGTTTTTGTTTTTTTTCCAGTGTGGAGTCCTCTTTTCTTTTAGAGAATTTTTCTGGGAAAACTTAGGTCTTTCAAGATTCTGATTTCTGCCATTGAGAAAGTAGAAGATGCAGGCCCCAGTCCTTCTCTTGATTCCTGTAAGATCAGAAAGCTTCCTGGGCAGCTTCATAGCTTCTCAGAGTAGAGGGTGCCTGCTCCTTGCTCATCTGAACCTGGCTTTCTTCCTGCCACCAGCCATTGGGTGGCTTTCCCTAGGAGTCTAACTGGGAACATGCAGTTGGCTTTGTGAGAACCCAAACTGAAGTATATTCTTCTTTTGTTTCTCTGGCACAGAAACTTGCCTTCATGGTGTCTCTAGGGTTGGTAACACATGACCATCTAGAAGGTAAGAGAAGACATTCATGATGCTGCCTTGCTTCTGGCCTAGAGCTTTGTTCTCAAAAATGGTGTTCTATTTATTGTTAGACTTGAAAATTGGAACACAGAGTGTGATTCAACCAGTGTGGACTCTTTTTTTGGAGTAAACTTACCTTCCTTCTAGCTAATGTTCAGCTTCTCTCCTGTCTTTATTTATCCACACTATTGTCCTGGGGAAATTCCCTATTTGCCTGAATTAAGGGGACTGCTGTTCACTTAGAGAAACTATTTTTTTTTCCTGGCAGCACAAAGTAGCAAATGGCCCTCTGACAAGTCTTGGGATTTCTCAGTCACTTTTGATTATCAGAATCTTAGGAATAGTTGCAGAGCTGTGCCTTTCTTAGTTATTTAATTCAAGAGTGGTAAACTATGATTACTCGGTCTCGGTCTATGGATAAAGGTCACCCACACCTATATTACAGTGACCTAAAAATAGATCAGGACAGCTTGTTGAGAGGTGTGGTCTACTGTTAAGCTCTCAGTCCACAGAGAGCCACCCTGCAGGACAGCACGGCCTTGCCCTCCAAGAGGCAAGAGGAAACGGTCCTGCGTGCTTGCTCCCAGCCGCGTGCTTGCTCCCAGCTGCGTGCCGGCCTTGGCTGAGGCGGCAGTGCAACCAAGAGACTTGCTCTCCTTCCCTAACTTGTCATGGGAAAGCCAGTAGGTAGACAGGGAAGGTGAGCTTGGCGGGGTTCTCCGTGCCCCTCTTCTAATCCAAACCTTTTGCTTTCCGAAGAAATCCAAAGCAAGAGGCAAGAGCGGAAACGAAGAACCACAGCGAACCCGGTGTACAGTGGCGCGGTCTTTGAGCCGGAGGTACTCTTGTCAGCACTCGGCCCTTCCTCCACGTGTTCAGTTTTATTCACAACTCCTTCAGTGCCTCCCCTCCGAAAACCTGCTTAAGAGCAGTACCCAGATTGTACTTGGCCAGCTTTGTAAAATGGGGGATTTTTTCTCTGGCCTACCCCATTTTTTCATTTTTCTCACTGTTTATCCCCTTAATTTCTTCCCAAAGTTCAAGTAGCTACAGACCTACCTTAAAATTTTAACTCATCCTGTCATTTGAGTATGACTGTCTCCTGAAGCAGAGACAGGCTTCTCTGGAGTATTCTCTTAGAGCCAAGTACACATCATAACCCCACACCTTGGGGTGACCGGCACTAACTACTTGGCAGGTTGGCGGGCCTGCAGTGCCTGGTCTTTAGCTAGTACCAGTGTTAGTAATAACCATGCTGTTCAGCCAGTCACCTCTCCGTCTTCATTCCCCAAAGCGTAAGAAGAGTGCAGTCACCTACCTGAACAGTACAATGCATCCCGGGACCCGGAAGAGAGGTGAGTACCTTTCTGTGTCTCTCCCTTGCTGTTGCTTTTGCTTTCTGTGTTGTGTTTCCTTCCCCTCCCTCCTCCCATTGTCCTGGAGCCTGTCTTAATTCCTGTTCCCCTTGAAAATAGTCTTGTTGCTGTTCTCTGAGAATAGGGGGAAAAGAGTGAGATTTCTTATTAGAGGTCTGTACACTGGATCAAAGCTGCCTTCCTGGGGTTCTGGCAGAGCTGGCTCAGGGGAATGGCTTACTGCAGCGTTTCTGCCCCAGGCCCATCAGGCTGTTGATGAATAGCACAGTGAACAGGACACCCTGTAAGAAGAAGCATTTTAGCATCATTGAGCCAAACAGAACGCTGCTGTTGCCAAGGTGTTCTTAGTAGTGTCTGAATGGTCCTGACGCAGTGAGGACAGAGCATCACTCTTAAGCGTCTGTGAGCTGCAGGCTTCCTAGGAAGGAGAGGGGTAGCCACACTGAGAATTTAGAATGTATGAGAGAAGAGAGCACCTCCAACTAAGGCAGAAAAGATCACTGTCAAAACAGGCTCCCCAGAGCAGACATTCCGAAAGAGCTCCACCCCCAAGTGCCCCCAGGGCCGTCTCCACTCTCACCACAAGTAGGCCTAAAAAGGTCTTAATGGCTCAGAGTTTGAGCTCATAAGCAGGGCTCTGAAATTGTTCTTTGATGTCAGTAATACAGCCCAAGGTCCCTTTCTCCACATGATAATGTGGCCCTGAATTACAGTTCTAGGCCAGAAAGGTTGCAGAGTGAGTGGAGTAGCATGCTGATTTGTGTGCATGCACACTGTCTCGGGGCTGCTGGAAGCTTAGGCGGTCACCTCGCCCCTTTGTCTGCCTTAGGCAGGGCTCCAACTGTGCCATTCCCACCTCTTCCCCTCACAGAGACAGCACCCCCGCCTTAGTGACCCGTTCCAGTGCTTCGTCAGTCCCTCCTTCTGGAAGCCAAAACACGCTTAGATGGGAGTCTTGGAGTCACTGGGCTTGCTTCATATTGATCCCTAGGCTGCAGTGTCATGGGTTATTTTCTGTAGTTTTGTTTTGGTTTTGGCAATTTTTAGTGACCTCTGACATAATTCTCAGAGAGGAGCCCCCAGCCAGAAGCTGCAGTTAATTGGCCTGCCAGTGGGCAGTATCCGCTAAGAGGATAGGGGTTAAATGAGCCAGAAAGACCTTGGCATCTCTTGCCAAGGTCAGAGGATGAAAGCCTGCATTCACAATGCCCAGGACGTGCCTTCTGTGGGTAAACAAAGAGCATTCATCTTCCACTTTGCCTTCTAGCAGCACTAAATACCTTCGAAAAGACAAACCGGTATGATCTGTCTCTGTACGGCAGACAGTGCCAGTTTAACACAGATAGGTAATGTTTGTGGAATATCTGACAGAATCATGACTCTTGTGCATAATTCTAATATAAATAATAACTGTTGGCAAAGTCATGATCCCATATACCGTTCACCAGTGCTCGTAGGCGGTTGTGAACCTGTTGTTGTTGTTGTTGTTTTTGCCTGTGGTACGCTGGGTGTACACTTTTGATCACTTGACATCTTAGAAGCTATGACCTTGGCCCCTGGAAGACAGAGACCCTGACTTGATACATCATAAGGCAAGAGGGGTTGGCCTGGACTTCTCACACCCACTAGGGCTCATTTGTAGATTCTCTGTAGCCATGACGTTTGATGCAACATGCTCCTGCTCAGACCAGCTCTCTCAGTTAGCAGTGTTACTGATGACAGGGCCTTACCTGAGACGCTAGGACAAGTAGTTCCCTGGAATGTTTGTGATGGAAGCAGGGAGCACTCCTTGATCAACTGGGGAGGGTATCTGAGTCCAGGCATACTTAAAGTCGTTGTTAGGCCCACAACATCTTTTTAGCTCTTAGGTTTCAGCTGCTCCCAGAACATATCTCTTACTAGCTCTGCCAGCAAGGGGCAGAGTAGTTAACTTGAATTTTGCCTCTTCCCTTTGCCTTTCTCCACCCTCATAAAGTGAAGCAACTAAAATGTGTATAGGAGAGAAAAGGACAATCAGAAGTCCTCGAGAATATCTCTGGGAACTGAGAATCATTAATATTAGTATATGAATAGTGATTGCAGAAAAACTTTAGGGAACAACGTGCAGAAGACACGGGAAAATAAATACTTATCCCTGGCCTTGACTCCCATTGAGCTTTGATATCTTGTTTTCCCATTAGAAATCTCAGATTGTAATAGTTGAGGAGTGTCTCTTAATCTGCCCGAGACGAAGACCTTTAACATATGACCCAGAATCTCCTGCCATTCTCTGAGGCTCTCTTATCCTCCCTTTGAGACTCATGCATTTGTTTCTAATAACATTTAAGTCTTTGCTTCTCTTCCTCTCTCTGGGACTGTTGTATTAACTTTCTGTCTGCTACCTCACTTCCTTTTCCATGCTAGCCAATGAGGAACACTGGCCAAAGGTATGTAAGATCATTTTTCCCCCTTTCTTTCCCTCCCCCTTTTTCCCCTTTTGTTCCCTTCTCTCGGTATATAGGTCGTCCTCCAAAATACAATGCAGTGCTGGGGTTTGGAGCCCTTACCCCAACATCCCCCCCATCCAGTCATCCTGACTCCCCTGAAAATGAAAAGACAGAGACCACATTCACTTTCCCTGCATCTGTTCAGCCTGTGTCCCTGCCCAGCCCCACCTCCACAGACGTAAGTAACTTGGGAAAAGCTCACTCTCTTTCTCAGACCTGAAATCGGGGAAACCGTTATCATATGTTGTCTCCTTACCAGCTGCATCTCCTTGACTAACCCTGGAATAGCAGTCATCCCTCCAGGACACCATGTGCCATGTAAGGCAGCTTTCTGCTAGGGCCCCAGGTCCTGCCAGGAACCTGAGAATCATGTTAAATACCACATCAGGAAGCTCGGTCAGGGTTCTCAGTCTGGATTTTATTCGCTGTGAAGGAGTTCTCAGGAAGAGGGATGGGGTGGGGAAGCCAGCTCCTATAACAGAGGTGTGCAGCGTCTTGTCAGCAGTTTTGGGGAGTGGGGATAATGGACAAAGGTGCACATTTCCCCCAGCAGTCCTTGTTTCTTGCTTCAAGTAGAATTTAAGACGCGGAAAACTTTGCCTTAGAGCAACTTTATTCAGCAGAATTGATCAGAAACAGGTTCCTGAGAAAGCATCAGCCTGCCCCTGAGGCTGCAGGCATGTAAACTGCGCCCCCCTCCCCTTCACCTAACAGATCCTGCACACCCTCTGCTGAGCAGGTGCTGCTCTTGAGGCTGGGGACAGAACAGGCAACACAACCAATCCCTGCCCTCAGGGCACTCACATTGCAAGGCCAGAGGCAGGGGCTAAGCAAATGAACATTTAAATATCAGGTAATGAAATGTGCAGTGAAGAAAAGGGGCACAAAATCAGAGTTACAGCAGGAGGTCCTGTTTTATGGAGAGCAGTGAGAGAGAGTCCTCTGATGGGAATGGAGTAGGTGGGAACATCTGTGGGGAGGCATTCCACGCCGAGGGGACAGCAGAGCAGAAGCCCTACTCACAGGAGGAAGTGCGTGTGGCACAGAGAGGCTCTTGGCGAGCACGTGAGAGAGTATGTGGGAGAAGAGACTTCAGAGGGCTGGGCCCGTCTTGCAGGGTCTTGTAGCTTTAACTCTGAATGAGATGGGGGATGCCAGAGGGTTTTAAGTAGAAGAGTAGCATTACTTTTCACTTTTTATTTTGAAAAAATTTCAAACCTACCGAAAAGCTTCACTAACAACACAGAGAACAAATGTCTGCCCTTCACCTAGATTCACCAACTGGCACAGTCTTGCCACGTTTGCTGTTCCCCACCCCTCCGCACACACTTGTTTTGCCGATCTAGTTAACAAGTTGGAAACATCATGAAGCTTTACCCGAAACACTTCAGTGTGTATCTCCTAAAAACAAAGATATTCTCTGACATAGCCACAATAAACTTACCAAATTGAGAAACTTTAATATGATAAAGCATTATTATTATGATATATATACAGCCCATCTTCAGATTTCTCCAGTTGTCTCAGTAAATGCCTTAGTGGCACTTTGTTTTCTTCTGTTCCAGGATCCAATCCAAGATCACTTTTGACATTAATTTTTATGGTGCTTTGTCTTTAGTCTCCTTACTCTGGAACCGTTTTTCAGCCTGTCTTTGTCTTTCATGACGTTACCGTTTTTTAAAAGATAAGCCATGTGCTGTATAGAGTGTCCCTCCATTTGGATGATCTGATTGTTTCCTCAAGAATAGATTCAGGGTGTGCCTTTTTGTAGGTGCACTAAATACACGATGATGAGCCCTTCTCAGTGTATCTCAAGGGGCATGTGTTGTCCATCCGTCTCGTTGTTGATGTTAGCTTTCATCTCTAAGGTAGACTCCATCAGATGTCTCTACTTGTAAAGGTGCCTGTTTCCTTAGGTGCAGATAGCTTTCAGTCTGTAAAAGTACTCCAGCAGTCTTCAGTTCAGTTCAGTCGTTCAGTCGTGTCTGACTCTTTGCAACCCCATGAACCGCAGCACGCCAGGCCTCACTGTCTATCACCAACTCCCGGAGTTTACCCAAACTCATGTCCATCGAGTCGGTGATGCCATCCAACCATCTCATCCTCTGTCATCCCCTTCTCCTCCTGCCTTCAGTCTTTCCCAGCATCAGGGTTTTTTCAAATGAGTCAGCTCTTCGCATCAGGTGGCCAAAGTATTGGAGTTTGAGCTTCAGCATCAATCCTTCCAATGAACACCCAGGACTGATCTCTTTTAGGATGGACTGGTTGGATCTCCTTGCAGTCCAAGGGACTCTCAAGAGTCTTCTCCAACACCACAGTTCAAAAGCATTAATTCTTCAGCGCTCAGCTTTCTTTATAGTCCAACTCTCACATCCATACCTGACCACTGGAAAAACCACAGCCGTGACCAGCAGTCTTACTCAGTGATTTTAGCGTCCTTTGATGGTGCTTGCCTGCATTTATTATTTTTAAGGCATTTGCAGAATTTACTTGGATTCTATAGGAGACTGAGGAGGACAGGGTGGAAGCACAGAGAGACCAGGTAGGAGGCCGTTGCAGGCGCCCTGGCAGAAGCTGACGATGGCTTGGCCCAGTAGAATGGCAGAAGCAGAGGTGGAGAAAACTGATAGGGTCTGTGTCTGTTTTGAAGAATGAGCAGAATTAGATAAGGGGATGTAAGAAAAAAGAGAATAGCCAAAGATTTTAGCCTAAACAACTGAAAGGATGACGCTGCTGTTTACTGGAATGACAAGAGCAGGTTTGAGAAGAGAGACCAAGGAGTTAATCTTGTACATGTCCCATTTCTTTTGTGGATTACAGAGCTTGTCTTTACCTGAAGCTACATCTTCAGGTTAAATGTCCTTTCAGCTTGAAGTTTCTTTTTGTACTTATTAATGATCTGCATGCGTGCATGCAAAGTCATTTCAGTCGTGTCTGACTCTACGACCCTATGGACTGTAGCCTACCAGACTCCTCTGTCCATGGGATTCTCCAGGCAAGAATACTGGAGTGGGTTGCCATGCCCTCCTCTATTAGTGGTCTGCTCCTCTCCAAAGAGCAGAAGAATACCGTATGCATAGCATGAGTTACAGTTCCAGAAGCAGCAAAGTAAGTGCTGTCTTTGGAGGACCAAGGTCATGGAAGAGTCGTCTTCTCGGGCAGGTTTCCTTCCTTGGACATGGCCAAGGCTACAGGCCTAGACTTGCTCTCAAGATTCAGCATTGGCTTTTGACATTAGTGGTTGACACAGATTTGCTGCCTCTCCTGTTAACAAGTACCAGGACACTGTCAGAAACCTTGTTTGTTGGCCCCAAAGATTGTCTCCACTTTCCTCAGTTGAAGCATTGCCAAGGTATTGCCAGCTCACAGTTTCTTGGTAGCGGTCCTTCGCAAGGTGATGCACAAATGGTGGCGAACAGGCGATTGTGGATCTGCAATTGAGTTATCATTGCTAAAGAATGCTATCTTTATGACTTTTGACTTAGAGGGTTTATGATTTTATTTGATTGAACCCAAAGGATCCATTCAGATCAAATCACAAACTGAAAAGCTTCTGCCAAGTTTCATCTTAAAATGCAAACTTTGTTCTTTCCAGGAAACTAAAGGTGAAATAAAGCTTTTCTAAAACCACTAAGTATTTTGAGAACCTTCTAGGTTACACCTAGTGGAATGGATGGGACTTCCCTGGTGGTGCAGTGGCTAAGACTCCATGCTCCCCATTGCAGGGGCCCCGAGTTCAAGCCCTGATCAGGGAACTGGATCCTACAGGCCCCAACTAAGACCCAAAGAAACCAAATAAATAAAAACGCTAGTGGAATGGATAAGATAATTGACTTCTACTTTTTCAGTGTCCCAACAGTGGCAGTGATTAAAATCAGCACACAGGGCTCTATCTGTGTTTGCCTCCAGGTAGCGTAAACCCTAACAACGTTAATTAAACAATCACAGTCGAGAGGCAAGCCTTTCCTGGGGATCAATAATCATCCAGAAGGAGCGAGTGATGTAAGACCCAGCCGGTCCCTAATCTTCAGGATATACCTGTTGCCACTGTCATCGTTTTCATGAGAAGAAAAGATATGTTGACATGGTTGAAAATTATTTTAGCAAATGATGAAGTTGTGATTGATATAGCCAGGGTGTTTCCCACAAACATACACCCCTCAGCTCCTAGCAGAGCTGCTTGGTTTACGGTAGTAATTTGGTCAGTCACCGAAGCCTAATAAGCTTTTGGACCTGGGGCAGCCCCTCTGGGGGACTTCCTCTGCTCTCTTTAAGCAAAGAACCAATTCTGTGTGGAAGAAATACATATCCTGGCATTTTGTATTCCATTTTGATGCGCAGCAGTTCTCAATGTGTGGTCTGCATGTCCCTGAGACTCCCTCTCTCAGGGGTTCAAAATATGTATTTTCAAATATAGTATCAATCAAAACATAATATCAGAAATGTTTTCATAATAGCACTAAAATGTTCTTTGCCATCTTCATTCTCATTCTCCCACGCGTAGGACAGTGATGTTTTCCACATACTACGTCATCAGTGATGACGTCATCACTGAGCGCTAACCAAAGGTGTGCCTGCGTGTTCTTGGGTTTTAACAGTTTTCAGTACGTGATTTTTGTAACTTCCTGTGATTCTGTTATTATTTCAAAATAAAAAAGCTTTAAAAGTGTTAGTACAAAAATAGCAATAGGTAGAACTCACATAAACAAAAGCACTTTGAAGTAAACAAGAGCACTTTGAGGTAGACAAAAGCGCTTAGTAATTCTTAAAGTTACTAAGGAGTCCTCACACTGAAAAGATTATGAACTGCTGCTATAGGATATGTAAATAAGATAAGAGTTTTCTTTCCTTTAGGAACTTGAAAGAAATTATTTAGCCTTTATTTTATGTACTCTCCACCTTCCACTTCCTGATGGTCTCCTTACTCAGTAGCAAAGGGAAGTGAACAAGAACTCTATCCAAAAAATAAGACAGATATTTGGGATAAGATATCCAGTTTGTCTGATCTACTTCATCACTGATAATTTTACCTGTGGTTCATGTAAAAAGAGTTTCAGAAACCTTAAAATTTTTCTAAACTCCTTAAAGTCACAGACTTAAAGCATGTGGCTGTGGTTTAAGAAAGATGAGCTGTCTAGAGGAGCACTCCCCTCAGCCTGATCTTAAGAACAAACGAAGAAAGTCACAGTTAATCTAGGAGAGAAACCTTCATGTCTTTCAGTGGCTTTGAAGTTAAACTGTTATGCTGCATTCTCCTGCAGTATTTTTGCACATGTACTAAGTATCTTTTTTTTTTTTTTTGTCCAAAGGTAACATTGTTTTACTAAAAAAGATTAGCATCCATCCACACTTTGATGTATCTTACAACTTTTTGCAGCCAGTTTTCTACTTCACCAGATACCCTAGATATGTAGATACTGCCAGATAGTCTCCTTTCCTTTCCTTTGGAGAGTAATTGTAGGTCTGAGAAGATGACATTCCTGAAGATAGCCTGGAGAAGGGAAAGACGACTCACTCCAGTATTCTGGCCTGGAGAATTCCACGGAGTCTATAGTGCATGGGGTCACAGAGAGTCGGACACAACTGAGCGACTTTCACTTTCTGCAGTGGTGGCTGAAAGGTTATATCATAGAAAGGAAGAACTGAGCATTGCTCTATCTTTCCTTCCTGTGCAGAGTTTCTCTATTAGACCTTCTGGCAGAATAGCCTGGAATTCTAAAACAACACACTGGAAGTGAAAAGGAGTCCTCCCCAAGTTGTGGCACTGCCTTCTTAGCTAACTTCTGGCACGACCCCTCGGTCTTCCCTTCCCTGGTGTCCTTAGCAGCAGCATTAATCCTGTTCAGAGAACGGGCCAGGGATTGACTCGCTGGAAACCACCTCTTTAATACCTCATTTTTAAAAAATGTGTTCCCTCCAAATTCTAAATAGATCTGCTTTTTCCTGATGGTGCCTTTTGTCGTGAGGGCTCCCGCAGACTCACCTGAGTACCAGAACTGTCCCTGGTGGAGGGGAGGGGGGACGAGCAGAGCACGCTAGGCTGCTCTTCTTCTTCCATCTGGAGAAGCATCTTACAGGAGGAGTAAAGCCTCCTGGAATAGAAGGGGCCATCGCACACCAGATGCCAAGTACTGGCTTACAGAGAACACTGTCAGGTGCTTGGCTGTTTTAATTCTTCATGTTAGAATGCTCATAGGAGTTTAATATGCTCTGACTTAATCCTTTCCCATGTGAATTTTGACTATAGTTTTTCTCCCAGAACAAGCAAAATGTTTAACAGAAGCCTCCATTTCTTGTCTGTCTGTCTGTTCCAATTTTTCTAAACTTCCCCTGAAAAACGATAGGTAATGGGAATTTTTGGTATCGTATTGTGGAACACTTTGATGAATGGATTTCAAGGTCTTTCAACTTTATGATTTGTGGGTTGGACTGTACTAAAACATAAATGCTGAGCTGTCACCTCTAAAGCTCATTTTGGCCTGGGTGACTACAGAGTTACAGTCTCCTGTAAACTCTTAAGAATACCGGCCCCACCTGGAGAGCCCCAGCTGTATGGACCAGGTCGGGAGCTTGCACCATTGGTAATTCCTGCTTTTCCTGAGCACTCTTGTAATGAGTTGGAGGGGCACAGCTGATTGTCCTAAAACGTTTATTATGTATATTCAGAATGTGCATGTTAACATTCAGCTTTTACCTTTTTGTCCTTTCTTTACCTTTCCTCACAATGTCATAGGGTGATATCCATGAGGATTTTTGCAGTGTTTGCAGAAAAAGTGGCCAGTTGCTGATGTGCGACACGTGTTCCCGTGTATATCATCTGGACTGCTTAGACCCTCCTCTGAAAACGATTCCCAAGGGCATGTGGATCTGTCCCAGATGTCAGGACCAGGTAATGTGGGGTGGGTCAGAGAGGACGAGGGACAGAGGAGGAGAAAGACCCCCCTCCCCTCTCATCTGGGGCAACAGCTCAGTTTCTTCCTGCTCCGGTAGCTCTCCAGCCACGTCTGCCATACCCACAGGACAGCCCTCACCTGCATAGCTCCATCCTCTCAGAGGTCCTCAGTTCATGGGGCAGTGACTCATGTAAGGTGGAGAGACCCTAACTGCTTCTCTCTATTTGAAATGGCGTATCTTTTTATTACCGTTAGCCTTAAAACTCCACAGTACTGTCTGCCTCATTCTCTAAAAATGGTCCAAATTCAGCATATGGTTGAAACTCTGGAAATAAAATCCTTAAAGGAGAATGTGAAATTGATCATTTAGTTCAAATAAGAGCAGTTTTACTTTTAACCTGTGTTCTCATCAGGATCAGAGCACCAACTATAAAGTACTGTCTTAATATTTACTGCACTTGAAAGAAGAGAAACAGTGCTCCTTCCCTCCCCTTTCTGTTTAGTTTCTGATTTTTTTTCTCAATGATTCATGTATGTCTTTATGTTTTTATGACAAGCTGTCCTGAGATCTTTTTGAAACTAGGCAAGCATATAAATAGTAAATAAATAAGCCCAGTACTCAGCAAGCTTTAGGAGCCCTGCTCAATTTTTTGGAATCCTGATTTGAGAGACTTCTGGTCTCCCCCTTTAAACCTTCAGTCTCCGTCCTCACTGTCTCCGTGATGCCGTAGAGACAGTCCTCGTACTGATGCTGCTTTGTGACCTCTGATAATTTTCTTCTTGGGGTCTAGATTATACTTCAGTGTTTGGGGTTGATATTTAATTTCCTTGATCAGGCTGTCTTTGAGGGACATATAAGCTAAAACTGAGAGAGGCAGCCCATGCCAGGTCAAGGATGCGCCTGCCTGTGGTGCTGCCGTCGCGCAGATGTGCAGCTTGTGTGCTGCTGGCTCTGGCCATAGGGCGTAGCTGAGGGTCATGCAGCAGGTCTGACAAGTTGGGAACGCCCAGCCCAGTCCCCACCTGTGCCGGGGCTCAGGTGGCTTGGCTCTTCCTGCCATTGACCTGTATTCTCTCATGCTGGTAAACTGGAACTTCGTAGCCCAGAAACTATAGCCATGGGTTTTGCCATACTGCCACCATAAATCCCTCTTCCTGGATTGTGTCTGCCAATAGCGACGGCCACTGGTGCTTGTTGTTACGTAGGGGATGTGTGCTTACACTTCTTTCTCAAGGATAAAATTCTGAAAATCTTTTCAGATGCTGAAGAAGGAAGAAGCAATTCCATGGCCTGGAACTTTAGCAATTGTTCATTCCTATATCGCCTACAAAGCAGGTAAAAAATTATCCATACTGCCTTTTGAGTGAGCCTGCCTTTGTTTAAAAGTACTGACAGTATTTGTTTTGTTTTCAAAAGGAATTTTAAAGTTATACATGAAAAGCTTTTATTGAATGAAATAAAAAGTTGGGTGTAGTACTTTTTTGGGGAGGAAAACTGAGAAGTGAGATCTTATTTATGTAATGCCAGGCCCAAGCCACTGACAGTTTTCTTAGTGTCCTTTTACATGTAGAACAGAAAGTCCAGGTGACCAGGTTCTGTGTACTGATGCCACATGGGACTAAGTTTCTTTTTTTTTTTTTCTTCCCAGCAAAAGAAGAAGAGAAACAGAAATTACTTAAATGGAGTTCAGATTTAAAACAAGAACGAGAACAACTAGAGCAGAAGGTGAAACAGCTCAGCAGTTCTATAAGCGTAAGTCAGCCTCATGCCCTCAGTGACAGGTACAGAGACGCAGCACTTTACATGTACGTCAGAGGACGTGAGGCTCTCAAGGGTTGATGCATTCCTTCAGCGCGCTGACACTGCTACCTTAGGCGCTTGCAGTTTGCCTCCAGTTAGCGGTTGGTCCTCAGGTACAGTTGGTACATGGTGCCTTAGCCAAGCTCTAGAGCATCCTCTTGGCTTTGATCTGAGAGATTTTCAGTCTCCAGATTTTCTGTTACTTGAAGAGGTCAAGTAGCAGCTACAGGAGCATAGCCAGCACCCCAGTGAGCTCCTGAGCATGTTGGGAGGAGTGTGGAGCCGCCTGAACAGACCAGGTCCCCATGTGTAACTCTTCCCAGTTGCTCTAGCTAGCTAGTGGGCCCGTCTGCAGGGCCTTCCCTCCTGTCCCCTCTCCCATGCTCTGCTGGTCGCCTCTCTAGGGTCCCCCGCGCAGCTCGAGAAGGAGCACTTTCTGGAGATGAGTACTGGAAGTAAACACCGCCCAGCCTGGCTGACTAGGTGGGAAGGAGAGCTGTGTTTGCCGCAGGGATTCAGAGGCTGCTCCTGACTAGAGCAGTCTTTCTTTTCCACTGAGTAGGTCCCTTTTCCACTGAGCAGGTCCCCTTGTTGCAGTGATGTGGCCCCAGCCCTCATGGACGCCAGGTGGCAGTCTTGCTGTCCTTCTTCATTGTACTGCCCATTGTGGCTGGCAGGTTTCACATCACCTTCCCTGCCTAGAACAGAAGCCAGCAGGTGTGGGAGGCCTCATCAGTTCAGTTCAGTTCAGTCGCTCAGTCGTATCCGACTCTTTGCGACCCCATGAACCGCAGCACGCCAGGCCTCCCTGTCCATCACCAACTCCCGGAGTTCACCCAAACCCATGTCCATCGAGTCAGTGATGCCATCCAGCCATCTCATCCTCTGTCGTCCCCTTCTCCTCCTGCCCTCATACAACACAGCAAAAAGCTACCTGTCCATGACCGAGCAGAAGGCCTTCTCTTGGCTGCAGTCTTTGACTCTCCTAAATATCAGTGAACATCCCGCCTTAGGGCCCTGCCTCTGAACTCCTACTGTCCCAGTGGTCTTCAGTAGGCCCTTAAACTGAATCCAGATACCACTGGCTTGTGTCTATCCTGGAAAGCTCAGCCCAGTCCGGAGCATATCAGCATATTAGCAAGGTAGAAGCGTACCCAGACCTGCTGAAAGCAGCTTCAGCTCAGCTGTGAGAGCCTTTTTCTTTAATGCCTTTCATTTTACAGTATTATAGCGGTGATTCATGTTTGGCTGTAAGTCCTAGTTTCGAGTAGTGGGCTTTGAAGCCGCTCACTCGCTGCCTCTCTGTTGCCTCTCGGGCCTCCTCCTTCCCTTGGGTAGCAGCGCCCGCTCGAGGTGGAGCAGAGCAAGGTGTAGGGCTGCACCCTAGCCCACGGGGATTCTTGTGTCTGGAGAGGGCTGCCGGGCCTGTCAGGACAGCTGGAGGCTCAGTGCCACTGCCCTTCTCATTGGCTGCAGAAATGCATGGAAATGAAGAACACCATCCTGGCCCGGCAGAAGGAGATGCACAGCTCCCTGGAGAAGGTAAAACAGCTGATCCGCCTCATCCATGGCATCGACCTCTCCAAACCTGTAGACTCTGAGGCCACTGTGGGGGCCCTCTCCAACGGCCCGGACTGCACACCCCCTGCCAACGCCAGCACCTCCACGCCGGCCCCCTCCCCGCCCTCCTCCTCCTCCCAGAGCTGCACAGCGAACTGTAACCCGGGGGAAGAGACTAAATAACAGAGCCCCGCTAGGATAAGCCACAAGATCCCGGCGGCAAGGAGAGCAAAACACTGAAGACTCTAGCAAAGCCAAGCCGGATTTCTTCTGGAAAGTACAGAATTCTTTTGGTTCTTTGGTTCCAGAGAGAGAGAAGATGCTTGTGCCAGGTGGCACCAGAGTTTGCCAATTGATCCTTCTTATTCTGTGTGTACATGCAAAGATTGGACCATGTTACATGAAATAGTGCCAGCTGGAGGTTCTTTGCCAGCACCATGCCAAGTGAAATAATATATTTACTCTCTCTATTATACACCAGTGTGTGCCTGCAGCAGCCTCCACAGCCACGATGGGTGTGTTTTTGTTTGGTCGGGGGGGAAGCAGGGCCGGGCGGAGGGAGAGCAGGTTTCAGACCCTTGTCTGCCGAGCCGTCTGTCTGGGTGGAGAGACAAGTCCAAAGAGTGCGTGGGCTTTCTATTTCTAAACTCTCACTACTATAAAACCAAAAAGAGGAAGGGGAGATTTCACCAACCCCAGTGCCCAGAGGAGGGGTGGGGGTGGGGAGGGGGTAGCCGGGGTGGGAACAGTGTACCGAATAAGCAGTATTTCATAGTGTCTGGAGAGGGCACCGTGCCCGGAGAGACGGACACCAAGAACCAGCCACCCGGTTCTTCTCCAGAGCACCCCACTCCCCGACCGTGGGCGCCCCCACATTCCCCAGCTTCCTTCCCTGCTTTGGCAAATTGGTGCCATCCCCATGGGTGAGCCGGTTACCTTCCCTCTCCAAGAACAAGCAGAACCAGGCCTCAGGTGGCCCTTGCCCGGGGCAGGGAAGAAGGGTGTGTGTGTGTGTCGAGGAAGGAAAAACGGTGGATCAGTGATTTTACTTGAAAACAAGCTCCATCCCTTTTCTATATTTATAAGAAGAGAAGATCCTGAGCGAAGCAGCACGCGACCCAGGTGTGTGTGAATCGAATGGAGATGTTTCTTTACTCTTTTTTTTTTTTTTTAATTTTTGTTTTTATTCCATTTTTCTTTAAAAAAAAAGTTTTATTTTGTTGTTTATTTTACATTTTTGGTAACAAAAACTAAAATAAGGAATAGAAAAGCTGTTTTTCAGGCTGACAGTCCAATTAAGGGTAGTCGAGACCTTGCATGGTAGAATAGGAGCCGTAGTGTCAGTGAGGTCCAGTGAGTCTGTGTCAGTCCTTGTGTCATCGTTTGGGGCACTGTTTTTTTATGCAAGGGCAAAAATCTTTGTATCTGGGGATAAACAACAACAACAACAATTTTTTTTTTAATTAAAAAGGAAAATAAAAGATATTGAGGTCTTCCTAGTGTTACTTAAATTAAGATCAAGGTAAGAAACATTGTAAAAAAAAAAATTACAAAAGTGCTATTTGTTTCCTAAAAACAGTGATTTCTATTAAAAAGGTGTCAGAACTGGAGAAAATGCTGTGTAGTTATAATTTTTTAGCACAGAACCTGCTGATCATGATGACATTTTGCTGTGTTCGTGTCTCAAGACTGGTGGGCTAGTCTCCGTGATTTCTGTCCTCCAGAAGGCTGCAGCCCTGACAGGCAGGGGCAGCGCTCTCCCACCATCCTCCCCTCCTCGGGAAAGACTGTCATCCCTGCTTGGTGCAGGGAGTGGGGCTCCTGTTTCTGGAGCCCACATGGAGCGCGGATGGTGTCAGGGTCCTGCTCCTTGTCTCCTCGGGTTTTGCTGGAGCAAAAGGCTGGTGCCTAAATAAGATCCCTTCCTTTGGTGCTGCTCTTGGTCTTTCAGCCACCAGCATTTCGAGTGCCTGGGGGACAGCTTTGAAGGAAGTGGCCAGTGAAGCTCATTGGTGCCCACACACCCTGGCTTTGAAGGGTGCAGGGAGCAGGCTGGCTGCATCAGCCCTTGGTGCTTAGAGAGGACACGGGAGTGAGATGTCTTGAGGGGACAGGGTCTCTCTGAGACGAGGGAGTCCCTGGGCGGCCTTCGTGTCATCACACCTTTGAAGAGAGGTCTGCATCTCCAGCCACTTTCTCTGCCTGCTGGCTCCAGGCACTGGAGATGGTAGTCTTACCCCACTTTGCTCACCCACAAGCTTCCTGGGTGACCTTTGGCTAGAATGCTGTGCTTGCCTTGGCTTGGCCTGTCGCCTTCTTGAGAAAACCAGGGTTCTGAAAGGCTTGGACCATTTTTATCATTTTTGCCTTGTGGGAAATAAGTTTTTGTCACGTGTGCCCTCCTGCTGGAGACCTTTGCCCATGGCACACATCTGGCCTCAGGAGAGAAGCAGAGACTCTGTGCCCGGGCACTCCCAGAGCATCTCCCCCAAGCCCAACCTGTGTCCAGTAAGGGCCAGAGTCTAGGAGGGGGCAGAAGGGACCAGTCATCTCTCCCTCACCTAGTGAAGCCGGGAGAGACAGATGGACCCTGAAGGCGACTGCCACAGAGCAGTCCTTTTCACATAAAACGTGTCTCTTCGCTACCAACAGTTTCTGTCTCTCTTCCTGGGATGTTTGTTAGAAGAGGGGATGACGAGGGGGCTGCATCGGCCTCTTGAGAGTCAGGGTCTGGCTGCAAGGTTGCCTGAGGGGGAAAGAAAGGCGCTCCCTTTGCTCGTGCAAAAACCAAGGTGCTATGTCTAGTCAGGGAGCTTTGGGAGATGCCTGGACTAGTTGGAGGAATGGTTGGCGGAGCTTCAGAGCCCAGAGGTGGGCTGTGTGCCCTGTCTTGGAGCCCTCCCATCAGACTTGTCTGGGCCCAGAAACAGGAGGTGGCCGCTTAATACCTGTCTTCTTGAAAGAAGAGGCCTTTGCTCAGGAAGGAGCCACTGGGGATTCTCAGGGGTGGGTGGCTGGGCTAGGAACTAACTGACCAGGATTTTGCAGGCTGCTCTGAGTATTCACACTCTGACCTTGCCAAGGGTTGGGGTACGGATTCCTCTCAAGTTCAGATGTAAGCTGTTGTGCTAGTCACCTAGGATGACGGAGTGGAAAACTGCAGCCCTGCCCCCAAACCTGCATTCTGGATTCAAATTCTCAAACACCCCTCACTGCAGAGAAAAGGCCCTAGTCACCAGTGTCCTCCTCCTCCACTGTCCTGCCAAGAGAAGAGACTCCCTGTCCCTCCAGACTCGAGGGTCCCTGTGACCACCTGAGACACACCTTCATGACCGCCCCACCTCCCTCTTCCTCTCTGCTGCTTTTCCTCCACTGACAGACGCTTCTGAGGGCAGCCAGCTTGCAGCCGCTTCAGAGGCCGGGGAGCGCTGGTCGGGGGCTGGGACTGGTCCAGCTGCCCGCTTGGGCTGGATCAAGGGGCCTCTTGTCAGTCCCGTGGCCAAGGTGACGTGCCCTGGAGGCAGTGAAGTCATGTTGCTGTCATCTTCCCTGCTCACGTTCTTGCCAGTGTGGCCTGCAGCTCCCTTTTTCTTTCAGAGCCTGCTGGGTCTTGTCTCACCTCTGCTGAGCTCATCCTTCCTTACTGGGCCCTTTTGGGGCAAGCCTGCTGGTCATGCCTGACAGGGAGGCCCCCCTCGAGACAGCCCCTCATGGGCCTTACCCTGTGTGGGGCCTGTACCCTGGCCATGGTGGCCTCCGGCTCGCACCCAGCGCCCAGTGTCCCTGTGGCTTCTTGCTCAGGCTCAAAAGGGCGTGTGAGTGGGGCGCGGCTCCTTGCCCCGCGCCTCTCCCGTGAGGGCGCCGCGTTTCCGGCTCATTGCAGTCTCTGCGTGTGCAGTCACCTCTCCAGCCATCTCTGCCACCTACTCCTGGGGCCAGCAGAGCCCTCTTGGGCTCTCAGCCCGAACCACGACCCACACAGCACACTCATGATGGTTTCCTCCCTACATTCCCTTTTAGGGTTTAGTCTTTCTCATTTATCCAAAGGGCTTAATTTAGGAGACTTCTACCCCAGGGGAAGAAGGCTTTTTGGTAGGAGGAAGAATGGGGGCCCAGGTACATCTTCTAGTCTCTGGGCTCTCCAGATTGGGTGGCTTTTGTTGGATGGAGGTGACCTTGCTCTATGTAGAAAGGAAGACCGTGGACCTCACCCCACCCCTCAGCTGGGCACCCTTGGCAGGAAACAGGAGACCCACTCTCTCCAACTTACAGCCGTCCCCAGTGTCACCTCCTTTCTGGGAGGCGAAGGGCGACCCTCCCACCAGAGCACAGGGGAAGAAGCCGAGAGTCTCCCTGTTTGGAGAGCCCAAGTGGAGCTCCTGAAAATAGCCCCTGTAAAGGAAGAACAGGGCTCACAACGTCTCTTCACTCTCCGCTCGCAAAGGCTCTCGTTCCCTGAGGACTCCACCAGCCCCACCGCAGCCTCTGGCCCCTGCCCCTCTCTCTGGCATTGCTGGGTCCTCAGCCCAGGGTACGCTGCAGTCAGGCAGGACCGCCGGAGGTCAGTGAGCTCTGAGCAGAAAAGTGCCAGCCAGCTCCCAACCTGTCTCTTGTCCAAGCCCTTTGTGATTTCAGTCTTGGTAGAACTTGTATTTGGAGTTTTGTGCTTCAAAGTTTTTGTTTTTGTTTGTTTGAGTTTTGTTTTGAGGGGGTGGGGAGGGATACAGAGCAGCTGATCAATTTGTATTTATTTATTTTAACATTTTACTAAATAAAGCCAAATAAAGTCTCTCAGGCTCATGGTGTTGGGTTTGCGGCAGGGGAGGGTGGATGGGACACAGGCACTCCAGCCCCAGCCTCTGGGGGCGGGGGGGGCCCCCACTGCTGGGCTCCCGCCAGATCCAGCACCTCCCCAGCCTTTCTGACTGGCTTATGCCCCAAGCCAAGAGGAACGTGAAAAGGAGCTGTTAAAACTTAACGAAAAGGGTGTTACGGGTGAGAGGATGTAGGAACCAGCCCCAAACCCGCTGGGGCCGAGGAACGCTACACCCACCTGAATAGCAGCAGCAGACGGAGGCCCCAGGCCTCACCCAACAGATGCCCCCCAACAGCCCCTCCCCAGAGACCTTAAATAATTTAAATAGCAGGAGGGTGGGGTGGCGGCAGGGAGTGTGTGTGAGGTCAGGCGGGGCCTCGGGGCTGCTGCAGGGCAGTGAGGTATTTGAGGGCAGCAGCCCCGTAGTGGCGGGACAAATCCTGGTGGAACTCGTCCTTGAGGGCCCGGACACAGTCACGATAGGTGGGGTTGGAGCGGAAGCGGGTGATGTCAAGGCTTGGGGCATGCGGCAGGTGGATGGTGAAGGCCTCAGGCAGCACCAGGAGCTCGTATTCCTGGGGGGCGCGGGAGAGGGCGGGGGGATAGTCACTGTGTAGGCTGGGGGAGGGTGACAGCTCTGGGGCGGGGGGAGCAGATTCATCCAAAGTCAGAGACTTGAGTTCTACAGAGGGCCCTTCACGGTACGGTGTGCCACCGTATAGTGAGCCCCTTGGGCCTGCTGTTTAGTCGCTAAGTCACGTCTGACTCTTTGTGAACCCACAGGTGAGCCTGCCGGGCTCTTCTGTCCATAGGATTTCCCAGGCAATAACACTGGAGTGGTTTGCCCTTTCCTGCTCTCGGGGAAATCTTCCCGACTCAGGGATCCGACCTGTGTCTCCTGCATTGGCAGGTGGGTTTCTTTACCCCTGAGCCACCCGGGGCAGCCCTCGCTGGGCCTAGAGGTATTCTCAGATCAAGGCTGGAGACAGCAGGGCACCCTTACCTGTGCATCCAGCTCTATGATGTGGGCCACCTTGTTCCAGCCAAAGCCCACGAAGCGGGGATCATAGCGGGGACAGTCACGCGGCACCACCACGTAGGGCTCATAGTCCGCTGCCCACTGCACACGGTACGGGGCCTGAGCCTCGCGCCAGCGGGCGTAGTCTGTGGGTGCATGGCCCTGGGGCCACTCATGGTACCTATAGAGGGGCAGGGTAGGACAGGGAGCCAGTCTGAGACTGATGGGGGTGGGTGTGGGGAACCGCAGTGCTGGGAGGGGTAGGCCATGGCCTCTCTCACCTGAAAGTATAGAGAGAGCCAGCGTCCAGCAAGGTCAGCAGTTCGGCTTTGGAACTGGGGAAGCTGAAGCGGTAGTGCAGGGTCTCGAACGCAGGCACCACCAGGGCTGCCTTCCGCCTGCCGTCCAGCTCCAGCTGCTCGATGGAGGCCCTGAGGAGGGAGCACCCCGTGAACCGGAGAGAACTGGGGTGGGGCTCTGCCTCCAGCGCTGGGCCCAGGGGTTCTCTTTTTGTTGGACGTAGGGCCCAGCTTCTGGGGCCAGCGCACCCTGAAGCGTGGACACTGGGGTCCAGGAAGGAGCAGGGATGCCCCCGCCAGGGCCCACGGGTGCCCCCGACCCTGTCCACACCCACCTGTGTGCTGTGGCTCTCCCCGAGCCCGGCCCACCTGAGGTAGTCGTAGAGGGAGTAGGCGGGCAGGAAGTCGATGTCGCTGAGGAAAACGTAGGGCGTGAGGGCCTGGGCCAGGGCCACGTTGCGGAGCTGGTTGATGGGGTAGAGGGAGCCCTCCCGGTACACCACGTGGTAGGCCACGTCCTGCCGGGCAGAGAGCACCGCCGAGGTCTCCACGAAACGCAGGAACTGCTGGGCCTCTGCGTCTGTCAGGTACAAGGCCAGGCTCATGGGGCCCGGCCAGTGCCTGCACAGGGCTTCCAGCATCTGCAGCCTGGGGGTAGGGAGGTGGTCAGCCCAGGGGAGGACTGGGCTGCCTCCCATACTCGCAGCCACGGACAGCCCCCTCCAGTGGCTTGCTGAGCCCCTTCCAAGCACTTTTCGAACTGTGCTTATTTCATCTCTACAGCTACCCCACAAGGTGGGTACTTTCTCATTTGACAGATGAGAAAACTGAGGGCCAGAGATATTAAGCCTTGCCCATGGTTCCACAGCTACAGAGGGCAGTTTCCCGACATCTGGGTGGTCCCCACTGCCCGAGCTCCTTCTACCGTCTCTCCGGTGTCTCCAGCATCAGGAAGTAAGAGCTCTCCCTTCCACCAAGTGGAACCCTCCTCTCGAAACTCCCAGACTGCGCACCGTGTGCCCTGGGGCTGCCCTCGGCTCCCTCACCGCTCCATGGAGAGCTGGGCCACCAGGGTGACGTCGTGGGGCTGGGGGGGTGGCGGCTTGTGGGGCAGAAAGGTGATGTGCACGCGGTGCACAGTGAGCTGCTGCTGCCGGAACTCAAAGCAGGCGTCCTGCTCCTCCAGTTGTGCCAGGGCCTGCTGCAGCTGGAGGGTCATCGGGGAGAGGAGGGCGGGCTGGGTGGGGCAGGCGGACAAGCCCTAGACAAGCCCAGGTCCCACCGGAGCAGGGGGTGGGTGGGGCAGAGCCTCCCCGACGGAAGGGAAGGGAAGGGAAGGGAAGGTGGCTCCCTCTCACCTGCTCGGCCCCAGGAGGGGGCGGGCAGGGGCACCCAAAGAGCTCTCTCCGCAGCAGGTTGCCGTCGTACTCCAGGAAAGTCAGGTAGAGGTTGCGGAAGGATTCCACATGCTTGTTCTTCACACGAAGCTTCTTTGGTGAGTTCCAGTGGATCACCTGGGATCAGGGAGGGCATGGAAAGGGGCCGGGGGGGTGAGGGGGGACGGGAGCCCATCGCCACTGCTCAGCGCCCCTCGCCGGGCTCACCTTGAGGTCAGACGCCTCCGAGTAGCAGCGCTCAGCCAGTGTGTGGTCTGACAGCTGCACGTTCCACATGCAGGGCAGGGGCTGCACCAGCCATGGGTGCTCCTTGATGACGGCGTTGAAGATGTCCTGGGCAGAGACCGATGCCGTCACACCTCGGCCCAGAGCCCGCCCCCACCGCCCTCCAGTGCCCCCAGACCTGGTCGGCCAACGAGGTGGCAGGCAGGGTGAGCAGCTCCCGCGTGGCCGTCAGCTTCCACATGTGCTCCCAGCCAGCCTGCCGAAGCCGGTCCAGCCGTAGGAGTATCACACCTGCTCGGGGGGAGAGGCTGTCATGCCCACCTGGGATGACCAGCTCCTGGGGCCAAGGCTCCTGAAGGTGTCTTCCGAATGCTTGTTTTTGTGCCGTGTTAATATTTTCTGACCGCTCAGACGTGAGTGTGGACTCGCTGGGTCCACAATTAACCCTCTTCGGGGTGAAGGGGAGGCAAAGCAGAGTTTACAAAGCACCCCCACAACCGTCTTCTCAGATTCAGTGGTCCCAGGGCTGGGAAAATCACCCCCATTTAATGGATGAGAAAACTGAGGCTCAGTGGAATCAAGTGACTTGGCCAAAGTCATCCAGCATCATCAGCCCAGGTTAGAACTGTGATTTCTGGCTCTTCTCCCAGTGTTCTTTCTACAGAACGGTTCTTGGGGGCCTCCCAAGCATTCTATGCTCTAACCAGCCCCAGGGGCCCAAGGACCAGTGGCTGCCCTCCTGCCCCCCCTCAATACTGTCCCCACCTGTGTTAAATCCCCGGCCCAAGGCAGGCCAGGGCCTGTGGTTCCTCCAGAGGTTGCCGAGGTACCAATCGCTTTGGTTTTCCACGAGACCAATCGCTTGCTTGTCTGGGAGGGAGGGCATGACAGAGCTATCTGAGGCTGCCACTGGACCTCAGCTCAGGGCTAGGCCACAGGGAGGCCTGGATGGGCCAGGGAAGGGGGCTGACTGGGGTGGGGTCCCAGACCTCTCACCAGAAAAGTGAGCAAAGAGTGCCCAAAGTTCTGCAATGTTGGAGGCAAAGGTGACATCTGTGTCCAGGACAATGACACGGGCCAGGTCGGGGGGCAGGGCACTGGGCAGCACTAGCTTCATTAGCCCATAGAGGCCAGAGTAGTGCTTGTTAGGGATCCAGGAGACCTGGGGCTGTGGGTGGAAGCACAGGGCATGAGCCCGCAAGAGAAGGGCTTACCAGTGTCGGAACATA
This sequence comes from Bos grunniens, assembly GCF_055505025.1. Lineage (NCBI taxonomy): Eukaryota > Metazoa > Chordata > Mammalia > Artiodactyla > Bovidae > Bos > Bos grunniens. The sequence goes on along the minus strand of NC_141179.1, from coordinate 76,522,275 downwards.
CTCCGGATGACGTACCCAGGTGGGTGAAGGATTGGCGCTTCAGTAGATGTGATGGGACTGGGGGTCCCATGCAGCTCTAACCTGCCCTCCCACTGATACCCAAAACCCTGGGAGGAATGAGGGGGCAGAAAGGCTGGGGCTCCTGCCTTGAGCTCGTCAGCGTTGTAGAAGCTGATCTGGACAGCAGGCACCATCCATGTGTGAAAGAGCGTCTCCAGGATGTTCCTGGCCACAGCATCGGTTACCAGGTGAAGGTGCAGTGGGTTTTTCCTTGAGGAAGGACACGGGAGGAAAGCTGATGGGCCCCAGAAGGAACTACCCAGAAGGACGAGAGCCCCGCCCGACGGGCTCAGAAGTGGAATCACTGATTGCTATCACGAGCTTCTCCCTGCCCAGCTCAGGGTATTCTTACAGCCTCCTTCCAGGGAGGAAAGGGACACTCCTGGCTGTACCTGTAGAACAGCAGGGATTTCACCAGGGTGATGACATCTCTGCTGGAGTTATGTCCCGCACAGACGATGGCCACCTGCAAGAGCTGGGGAGGGGACAGCAGGTTGGCGGGCTCCAGACGGGAAGGACCTGGGGTTGGGTTGACCCGGCCTAGGGCAGTAGAGCCCCATCTGGCATCGGAGCTAGGCCGGAGTGTGGCGAGGGGGCTCCACGGAGCCAGGGTACACCCCCTCATTTCCCAAACAGGGAGGCCAGGGCCAGGAGAAAGGCAGGTGTGAACCCGGGGCGCCCCCCGCTGGCCGGTCAGTGTCAGAGCCGACTGCAGGTGTTGGGATTCCCACAGGTGTCCAGGTCCCTGGGCTTAGGGGCGCGGGGCGGGGGGGGACCCTGGTATTCCCGCCGCCAGGGGCCGTGCGCACCTACCTACCTCGCACTTGGGCGGCAGCGGCGGCGGCGGGATGCAGTCCGAGCGGTTGTGGCCCCTGGGGTCTGCCGGTGGGTCTCCATCGAAGGTAGCGGCCCCCTGAGACCGCGGCCGCCCGTCTGGAGGTACACGTGGCGTTGGTGAGCCGGGTACGGATCTCGGGTCACCCCCGCCACCCCCACCCCGCCTCGCCTCCCGCTCGCCGCCGAGCTCACAGTCTGGGTCCCCGCCGAACAGGAAGAAGCCGATCAGCAGCAGCAGCAGCAACGCTGCGGCCCCCAGCGTCCGGGGGCGCCCTCGGAGCAGCATGGGTCCTCACGGCGGGGCACGACCCCGAGCTGTGGGCTCCATCGCGGGCCCTGTGGACCAGGGAGTGAGAGGCGAGGTCAGCCCTGGGCGGCGGGGCCCGACGGCCACCCGGTCTTCTCTCCCGCCGTTGAGTCGCCACCTCACCTACTCCAGGGGCGTGGGGTCCCCAACCTTACTCTCTCAGAAGCTGGCTGGGGTGCAGGGAAAGGGGAGGTGGAGGGCAGGCCAGCCCCGTCCAAGCAGGAGCCAGCCCCGCCCCCAACCTGGGTTCAGGTTTCACCTCCGCTTGGCTGAGTCCTAAGGGGCGGGGAGACCCCCCCCAGGGGGAGGAGGAGGGGAGGGCTGCCCCGCCCCGCTACCAGGAGCCCCAACACTGGGGAAGGAAATGCGGGAACCCTCAGGGTGGCCAGAGGGCTCGGGGGCAGCCACCCGTGAAGGACCAGTCCAAAACTACCTGCTTTGAGCCCATCCCCCTCTTCCCTGCCCCGTGAACCTTCCCCTGCGGGAGGGGCAGGGTCCCCAGGCCCAGGATCTAAGGAATAGCCAGAATAAGGGAAAGGGAACTGGGCTGGAAGGGCCTAGCGGGGTGGGGGTTGGAGGGGGGGGGGTCCGGACACCTGCTCTGGGGGCGGAGGCGGGGCCGGCGGCCAAGACCCGCCCAGGAGCCGCGGAGCACCTGGAGTCCCAGCTTTCCGCCCGGTCTGCTCCACCCCCACTCAGTGCAGGTGGCCTGGCGGCAGAAACCGCCTTGTGAAGGTCCCCTCCTGCCCAGGAGCTGGCCAGGGGCCTCCTCGGCAGAGCCGGGAATCCCCAGCCCTTGCCTAGACAGTCGTGGTTGTGCCGGGCCCCCATCCCCCAGCCTGGATCTCTCTCTGTCTTCTGCCCTGGAGGGATTGGGGAACAACCCATCACCGTTGATGGAGCCGGAGTGCCTGTCCTCTGCTCTAGGCCCTGTGCTGAGGTTCCCCTGCCTTGCAGCAATCAACCCTCAGTCAGTCCTGTGACACCAGCTGGGTTCTCCCTGCAGAGCTGAAGTGACCAGTTAGAAACCCTCCTGAGGCTCTACCCTGCAGAGTGCCGTTCCTCCTTAAGGGCTTCCTGTCCCACCACCTGCCCTTGAGGTTCCTGCTCCTGGATTCTATCAGATTCTCACAAGGTAGGCCTCTCCTTCCACATTCCTTGATTTGTTGTTTTCCTAGTTCTTCTTGCAAGGAAACCTCACTGACTTGTTTATAGCTTGTGTCTCCCCTACAGGGTAGCTGCTCATCGGACTGGGCCTCTAGCACCCAACCAGGGCCTGTGAGTATGTGCTGAACACGGATGGGCTGCAGTGTGACCTGGACAGAGAGGGGTCCAGGCAGTGTCCTTCAGCCCAACTTCCAGCTGTAACAAGTGAGGGTCTGAGAGGCCCCAGCCCGGGAAGAAGCTGTGGCAGAGCAGCCCAGCCTGAGACCACTCCCCTCCTCTGTGAGGCCAGGATGCCTTTCTCTGGGAAATGGGGGTCTGCAAGGAAGGGCTGGCTTTGGGACTTTGGAGGCCAGGGGCAGTGGTTACTATGGAGACTGATGCGGCTCCTCATACATCTGGGAATTGAGCAATGAAGGGAGGTAGGGTCCGCTGATGTGTCTGGAGCTTCGAAACTTCAGTCCCCTGAGCCTCATTTCTAGCCTAGACCTGGGATGAGTGTGAGTGAATCCCTCCCCAGGCCCCTCAGCAGAGACTGCGGAGGAGTGGATAGGGTACCCTGTGAGGGCTTGATCAGGGAGTCTGTGCAGGGAGCTGGGTAGTCAGGTAGTCACTCACGGTACTGGCCCTACTCCTCACTCAAACTATCACTCAGGGGGATATTGAGGTGCTGAGATCCTTGCTGGGCCTGCAAGAAATTCTTCTGGGGTGTGGAAGGGGGAAAGGGAGATAGGTATGGGCATGTGAAAGAGTGCTGGTCTTCTAGGCCAGAGACCTCGTTTGACCTAGCTCTACCCAGGACTTTTTTATGTGACCTTAGACTACCCAGGCCTCTTCTCTGGGCCTCGGTGTCCACCTCGGTATACCTGTTGGACTGGTCTAGCTGTCTTCCCCTGTGGTTCGGGCCAGAGTGAAGGAGACAGGATCAGGTCCAACTTGCCCAAAGGCCCTTCAAAGCCCAGCCCAGGTGACCAAATTCAGGCAGGGGCCCAGGAGGGCGGGGCTGCCCTGGGTGCCTCCTGTACACACGACCCTCTTTGTCTTTGGGACCTAATGAGGCACAAGATCTGGAGAGGAAATTCAGGCCGCTGTGCTGCTGCCAACCTGGCTGAGCTCCTGATCCCTTCCCTGGCCTGAGGGAGGGAAGAAAAACAGCCTGCAGCCCCAGTGTCCCTTATAGTCTGTCCAAGGGTGGGGGTGGGGGGCGCGCTCCTCTGTCTCCCATGCCCTTCTCCCTCCCCAGAAGCACTGGAACCACCAGCCCTGGGAATGCCAAAGAAACCCTGCACAGTCCCCTTCCTCACTCTTCCACTCTGCCTTCCACACTTCCCCTTCCTCACTCTGTGTCTCTAGCCTCAGATACAGGGGCGAGAATACTGCTGATGAGGTTTGGCGAACAAGTTCATTAAGACGGCAGGGGATGTAGGGAGGAAGGAAGGAAGAGCCCCAGCCAAATGCCCTGAGCCCTGGTCTTAATCCCAGTTGCTAACTTGATTCATGACCAAGCGGCCTCAACAGTTGCTGCTCTGGCTGAGCTGTGAGCAGTAGGAGAGAGGACCCTATCACAGGAGACCCTTACTGTGGTCTCTTTGACCAGTGCCATGCTGTGTGACCTAAGACAAGTCCATTCCCCTTCTTGGGCCTCTTATTCCCCATCTGTGAAATGGAATTCATACCAATCTGGCCAAGTTACTAGGAGGAGTTAAGTATGAGTGAGCCTGGCACCCAGAAGGTGGTGAAAAATAATGTAGATGATGCCCATGGCCACCTCTCTGTTCCCCAGGAGGTTTGCCACTCTTGAGGCCCTGGACACATCTCCCTGAGTCTTCATTCCCTGGCAGGGGCAGGGCGGGAAGTTAGATCCTCCATCTGAAAAAGAAGAAAACTAAGCTGGGAGGAGACTTAGGCAGCTCAAAGATGGGTTGTGATTTCTTGGTGAGGTGTGTTAAAATGCCTGGATTTTGTGGTCAGACTAGACCAGGATTCCAATCTTGACGGGGCGTTCTTAAGCGGATCCTTTCCTCTTGTGGAGATAATATCTGGTGGAGAGGATTAAGTAAAATACTGTACTATTCTCAGAGTACCATAAACCTGCTGCCCTGGTCCCCAGCGGGGCAGTCCCGTGGGGCCCAGCCTTGCCCCGCCCCTTTGCCCACAGCCAATCGGCGGCCGCCTCTTCCGCGCATCCGTTCCCTCCACCTCTGGCCGCTCCTCTCCCGCCGCCACTTCCTTCCAGAGAGGCTAACCCGTTTGGGAAGAGATTCCCTGGAGAAGTTCTCGTTTCTTGGGAAGCAGCTGAGAGCTGGAAGATGCACCGGAGGGCCAAAAAGCGCTGTGAAATTGACCCCGAGTTCAAAGAGCCCGTCTGCCCTCTAACCATTTTACAGATGGGGAAACCCGAGGCCCAGAGAAGGGAAAATCCTCGTTAAGGTCACCCCGAGCGGAGAGCAGAAGCCCAGGCCAGGCTTTTCTCCGTGAAGATGGGAGTTCAGGTGCGCGATTTGGCGGGAGGGCGGTGGGAGGGAGAACATGCTCCGTGTGGGATCCGGGGCACTAACGATGCTGGCCAGGGGGATCTTGAGTGGGAGGCTGGACTTCTCGCTGCCTCAGTTTCCCCAGCACTACCTCTGGGAGAAGTCAGGCGACAAGGCAACGGGCCAAACGCGCGCCTGCACACAGTCCGATTGTCCTTAGGCTGTCCCCGCGCTCCCCACCCGCCCAAGTCTGATGGAGAAGGCTCCTCTCTGGGCGCTGCCTCCCAAGCCCTTTAAAAGCCAGTCCTCCCGTTCGAGCCTCTCGGCATTCTATTGGAAAGGCTCTTGATCCCTACTCCAGAATTAACTGCTCAGGCTGCCGCGGGAGCTTTTTCCCGGAGCTGTAACTGCGCAGGTGCAAGGCGGCAAACCCGGAAGGCGGAAAAGCCGGTTGGGGCCGCCGGGGTCGGGGGCGAAGAGCGTGTGAACCAATGACCTGAAGGAGTTAGGGAGGGCGGGATTAGGCCCGCGGTTACTTAACGCTACCCTGGTGGGAGGGGATTTAAGAAATGGGGTGAAGGGTGCCTCAACGGCTCTTCGTGTCACCGTCCTTGTGGCCCGCGGAAGTTAAGCAGCAGAGAGGCGGGCCTAGCGCCGGAAGCAGGAAGGAGGGCGCAGGAAGCAGGGCCCCGTAGCCAGTCGCGCTGTCGGTCCGTGGGTCTGTCGGTCCCGAGGGCAGGATGGAGAAGCTGCGGCTCCTGGGCCTCCGCTACCAGGAGTACGTGACTCGTCACCCGGCCGCCACGGCCCAGCTGGAGACGGCAGTGCGCGGCCTCAGTTACCTGCTGGCAGGTGCCACCCTGACCTTTGACCCATCCCTTCGGATCTCTGACATCTGACCCCACCTGCCTCCCCTTCCCTTCCCTGCGGAGCCTGGGTAGTGATCGCTGTGCTTGAGGAGTTCCTTCCAGGTTCCCGTTGGGGCATAGGGAGGGAATGTCCAGGGACCCGAAGCGGCAGGGAGAGACAGACTCTCACCGGCGCCTCCTTCTGTGCCTTTTCCCCAGGTCGTTTCGCCGATTCGCACGAGCTGTCAGAGCTGGGTGAGCCGGGCTCGGGTGGGTGGGGGGCGAGAGGGTGGGGGAGGGCTTCCCAGAGGGCTTCCTAGATTTCCCGTTAGATCATCCAGTTCTGTGATTGAATCAGACAGGGGTCCAGCGTCCACTGTCCTAGGCCGTCGCGTATACCCCCCATGGTTGAGAGAGATGTCTGGGGACCTTGACTGGTCAGGAGGCTGAGCCAAGCGCCTCTTCTGCCTTTGCTCTGTTAATCTTCCCTACAGTCAAGTGAAGTGGCTACTGTTATTGTCTTCCTTCTCCAGTTAAGGGAACAGAAGTTTAAGTGAGGTTAAGGAACAGCCACCGAAGGCCTCAACCAGGATTCAAATCCCAATCTCCCAAATTCCAGAATGCCCAGACTGTAACTGCCTCAGTGGTGTTTACCCGGTCAGTACAGGAGGCACAGGTCCTGAAAGGATGAGCTGGGTTTTAAAAGGTAGGGATGGAATAGAATTTCAAGGACAGGCTGCAGAGAGGCAAAGGCCAGGAGGTGACTGCACCTCCCATGTCTCTTTGGAGCATGTTGGGCAGTTGTGGGCTGCTGGATAACCAGTGCTATTCAGCAGGGCAGTAGCTGGTATGTCATAGAGATCAAACCATCCTTTCTTGTTCTAGTGCTCACACAAGAGGTCGTTAGGGGGAGTGGAGAGCTCTGAGGAAGTGGGTGGCAGGACCTGTCGTTTCCACATAGTGTGTGGGTGGCTGAGCACAGTGAGGAATAGGTGATCCCTGCTGCTCTGGGGAGAAGGGGAGGGGGTGGAGGCTGCAGAGCCAGCCTCTCAAGGCCACTCTCTGCCCCTCAGTGTACTCTGCCTCTAACCTGCTTGTGCTGCTAAATGACGGAATCCTACGGAAGGAACTTCGGAAAAAATTACCCATGGTAAGAATTGTGCCCTGAACTGAGGGCCAGAAGCAGGGGCCTCAGGAACAAAATAGTAACCACCAGCCCGTGTTTGGAGCACGCGTTATGTTCTCATAGAGTACGAGACATGGCTGCCTCCATCTGTGCCTCTAGCCGTTAGGTGACGAGTCCAGGCATTAGTGTCCCCTTATCAGGTGGAGAGACTGGGTTTCACAGGGTGGAGTCGCCTGTCCCAGCAGGAGACCTCAGGCTTACGCACTTAGTCTTGGGAAGAGGAACATGTATGTCTCCTGTCAGAGGTGTCCCCTGGGGGAGGAGCTGAAACCAGGGGGCCCTCCTGACCTCTTGGCCTGGGGTTCTTGCAGTCCCTGTCCCAGCAGAGGCTACTGACATGGCTGAGCGTGCTGGAGTGTGTGGAGGTGTTCATGGAGATGGGGGCCACCAAGGTGTGGGGCGAAGTAGGACGTTGGCTCGTCATCGCCCTCATCCAGCTGGCCAAGTATGTCGGGACTGTGGAGGGCCGGCCTGGGGTGGGGGTCACTGAGACCAGCTGTACCGACGGTGTTCAGTAGAGCAGCCCGGACCCCTGCCGGCTAGCCACCTCCCCCTTCCCCAGCCCTGCCGTACTCCCAACCCAGGGCTGTACTTCGGATGTTCCTGCTGATCTGGTTCAAGGCTGGCCTCCAGACCTCACCCCCCATCGTTCCGCTGGACAGGGAGACCCAGGCACAGTCCCGGGGTAAGTGCCTGCCCGCTCTGGAGTGGAACGGGGCACGGGGCTGATTGGTAGATGAGAGCTGACCTACCTGAATATGGCACTGTCACCGTGGGGCACATCTCTCCCCATCTACTCATTTTGTCCTCGTCGTCATCTTATATTGGTATTTTACAGAAAAGAAAAGAATGATGAGGTCAGAGGCCGGATGAGAGCTTAAACTCAGGACTTCTGACGTTGGAGTCCTCAGTCATTTTTATGGGCGCGGGAAGAGGACACAGAGCATCGGGAGGAAGCAGGGGTCTTGCCAGCCTTGTCTTTGGGCCTGGCTCTGTATCAAGAGCACAGCCTCCTGAGGCAGGGTACCCAGCAGATATGCCCTTTCAGGGCTTTGGGCCCATCAGCTGTTGGCCTCTGGGTCTTACCCCCTTGACTTTGAGTTGGGGGCAAGTCTTTGCTTCTGTTTTCATGGTCATGTTGAAAGCAAAGCACTCAGAAGATACGCTCTTCCCCTCCTTCTTAAACATTTTTGTTTATTGGCCACGCCACACAGCCTGTGGGATCTTAGTTCGCTGACCAGGGGTGGAACCTGCACCCCCTGCAGTGGAAGCATGGAGTCTTAACCGCTGGGCCACTGGGGAAGTCCAGATACAGCCCCTTCTGTGCTGTGGTCGCCATGGACTACCGGCCCCCCGCCTTGTTCCAGTGCCTGGGAGGCCTTAGTTCTTGGCTGGTATATCTGCACAGGTGATACTGGCCTTTCCCCAGGTTGGGGAGGGCTGCGGAATGCTGCCCGCCGTGGACAGGTCCTAGGCACAGCCTGTGCTGTGGTGTCCTTGACTCAGCTGCTGCCTTAGTACAGGTTTATCCATTCTCCCCCTAGCCATGAGCATTCACTGCACCTGCATTCGCTTGTAGGCTCTGCTAGAAACGTGTCCCTCTGACAATACGACCTTTTATCTATTCCCACTAGATGGTGACCACAGCTCTGGTAGCCAGGAGCAGTCATATGTGGGGAAGCGGTCAAACCGGGTGGTGCGAACCCTCCAGAACAGTAAGTGTGGGAGGTTGCTGGATGAGACACCTCGGTGCTGAGGTCAGCGTGGGCCTGAGGGCCTGGCTTTCGTCACGGCCTGCCCGCCCCCTGCCCCGCCGGCCGCTTACCTGCCGCCTTTGTGTTCTAGCTCCGTCCCTGCACTCCAGGCACTGGGGGGCCCCGCAGCAGCGGGAGGAGCTGGGCGTTGCCCCCACCCCGCTGGGGCTACAGGAGACCATCGCTGAGTCTTTGCATATCGCCCGGCCCCTGCTGCACTGTATCCTTAGCCCAGGCCCGGGTCGCGATAGACGGGGGCAGGCAGGGCGGGCCGTGTGCTGGAGACATCCTTAACGCCGTGGCCGGCAGTGCTCAGCCTGGGCCTCTGGGGTCAGCGGTCGTGGACACCCTGGCTCCTGTCCGGTGTCGTGGATGTGACCAGGTGAGCCGGGCCTGCCTGGGGCCCCATTCCCTCCGTCCAGCTTTGTGCTGCAGGCCCGGCCTCACGTGGGCAAGCAGGGTCCTTGCCTCTCCTGTCACTGGCCCGAACCTTGTCCCTTCCCCCCAGCCTGAGCCTCTTGAGCGATAGGAAGGGCCTGACCCGGAGGGAGCGGCTGGAGCTGCGGCGCCGGACCATCCTGCTGCTCTACTACTTGCTGCGCTCCCCGTTCTACGACCGCTTCTCTGAGTAAGGACTGGCCCCTGGCTTGGCAAGGCGCACCCTCTGCAGGGCAGAGTGGGGGAAGCAGGCCCGACTCCCCAGGCTGGTTCACGCCTGCCTTCCCTCCCTCCTTCCCCGATCTGGGTTCACTGAACACTTGCCATGTGCTACCTGGGTGTGGCCACTCCTGATTTCTTGGGGCCATCTGCCCAGTGTGCTGCTTAAGCTGTTGTTGGCAGGTGAGGGCAGGGCCCCGGGGACCGTGGGCATGAACTTTCCCCATCCTTAGCTTGCTCGCCCACTTTCCTAAACAGTTGGGTCATTCCCCACTGCTCACAGGAGACACTTAAGTTCAAAGAGGCTGGGCAGCTGAAATGAAGCCAACCAGCCAGCCAGTTCCCTCACCCGTGCTCTTTCCTGGCCTGTCCCTGCCTAGCCCAGCCCTCCCTCCATCCCCTGAGGGTCCAGAGCTCCTAGCCACAGAGAGGCCTGCTGGGGGTGAGTCAGGGGTGACTTGGGGCCAAGTCTCCCAAAGAGGTCACCTGAGGTCAGACTGAGATTTGAGGAGTGGTCCCTATACTGCGACTGGGGCTGTGAGACAGGCTGGAGGCTCCCAGGACCCGGTCTGTCCAGGTTGTAACAAGTACACTGCTTAAAGGCTGGAGTGATCGTTGGAATTGTACTTAACATTCTGTACATACAACTTCTGTTTATTTTCTGAGTTGGTAGAAAGTAAGCTTAGGTCAGATTTAATAACCACCTCAGTGAAAATAACTGCCTGACAGTTTCTATTTTCAGATCAGTTTGAAAGCTCATAAGGTTCTAAAGCCAAATCTTCTTCCACACTCCAGAGAAAACGCTCTGGAGACTTTGGTGGATCATGACCTCTGCCCACAGATGGCTTGCACTCTACAGAGGAAGCATTGTAGCCCCAGTATTGCTCTGAACTGAGGATTACCTAATTGCAGAGGTGGCTTCCCAGGCTGCAGGCCTCCAGTCTGGCTTGTCTTCCTGCCAACCTGACCAGCCCAGCACCCTTAGAGCAGTGGCCCAGACTGAGGAGGGCCCAGAGCCAGTCCCTCAGAGGACAGGGGCAGGGTGCGGAGGACCTCTGGGATATAGTCTGGGGAGAGAGAAGTTTCCTTCCCCCTTTTTATTGTCAGACAGTATAGTCTCTGGCTCTGGGCTGCCTGCCAGCTGTGGGCTGAGGTGTGACCCTCCCAGGCGTGTGGTTGGGGACGGCTGGACCAGAGCCTTCTGTCCCGAGGATGTCCTCGATGCACGTGGTGACCTGGCTTCTGGGATGCACTGCCTTTAGTCAGGTGGTCAGCAGAGGTTTTACACGCCTGGGTTTGCAGGAACCCAGGCCCCCCTACTCAGGCTACTCCTTTGTTGCAGGGCTAAGATCCTGTTTCTACTCCAGCTCCTGGCAGACCATGTCCCAGGCATTGGTCTGGTCACAAGTAAGCATGGGGTGAGGGCATGATAATTACCATCACGGAGCTTATGTGTGGCCCGGCTCCCTGTATCTCCTTGTAATCTGATTCTTGGCACAGTTGGGAGAGGGAGCCCAGAGGTTAGGTTGGGTGGGTGACAGCTCCTTGAATGTCATGAGACCAACTTCGCTGGGTGGGGACTATACGGAGGAATGAAGCCTGCTGGCCATTTGGAGAGGCACCCTCAGCAGAGAGGCCCTGGCTGTCCACATGGACAGTGGGACAGCTGTGTGACTTCTGTGAGTTTGAAACTCTTTGAAACACGGCCAGAGATGGCTCTGATGCTGGCGGGGGAGGTGGCAGGGTGGGGGCTCTGGCCAGGCGGATGGGAGCCTCAGGAGGGCCCTGGGTAGAGCCGGATTGGAGTCTGGCCCTCAGCCCTGAACTTGCTCCCCTCTCTGTCTTTGCAGGGCCGCTCATGGATTACTTGCCCAACTGGCAGAAAATTTATTTCTACAGTTGGGGCTGACGGACATTCTGCAAGTGGGGTGTGGGGAGGGGTAGGGGGTGCCTCAGCTCTTCAAGTCCCCTGGGCCCCTCTGCCCTAATAAAACTGACTCTGGCAGTGTCCACGCCTGTGACTGCTCCATGCCCCCAGCCCGGGGCTCCCGGCTCCATCACTCTGGCCGGGCTCCGCACACAGCCCTGGTCTCCACTAGAGCGCCCTTGATTCCCTCTCGACTCCGCATCCTGAGGGGAAGGAAGCACATGCCACACCTCGTCACTGGCCGGGATGCCCCCACCAGGACTGAGACGCGGGCTTCTCCAGCCCAGAAAGCTGGAGCCCCACCTCACGAGCACGGTTGGTCCCTGTTGACGGCCAGCAAGGCTGAACCCAGACTGGACGACAGCTGCCCCTGTGTCTTCCAGCCCACGCCCTGCCGGGGCCTGATGCCTGGCAGCTCCGTGGTGGGGCATGGTGCTGGTGGGCCTGCCTCAGTGCAGAGGGGCACCTCAAGCCCTGACCCCTGCTCGAGGGCAGAAGGCCTTTCTCCTGTGGGATGGGGACGTCAGGCCCCAGCCAGCGCTGTGGCCGGCCCTGGGCAGTGGTAAGGTTGGCAGGGCTGGGAGCCGCCACATGCGGGTTCACGGGGCACGAGCCGGCGTCTCCCCCATGGTCTTCCTGGAGGCACCGTGCAGGGATTTGGGCATGGCAGCTGCTGTTTTCCTGCCAGGTCTCCCCCTTCCCTCAGTCTCTGCTGCCTTTGCGCTGTGAGCAGACCGCACGCTCCTGCTGGAGCTTCTAGCTGGTCGGGCAGCCGCGTAGGTTCTGAGAGGGCTCCATCTGCCCTGTGTCAGCTGTGCCTCTGCTGCCCCCAGACACCCTGGGACGGGCCGGCTGTCCCTGACTGCTTTCCCCAAGTGCCTCTGGGAAGCCCTGTCCTGGTCCCGGGCCGGGGGCGAAGGCACTGGGTGGTCACCACTCGAGACCCGCGACCTTGGCTGGGCATGGCAGTGTGCTCTGGGCCTCGTGCCGTGTGTGGAAGTGAGTCAGGCCCAGCTCGCCGCCCTCACTCTCGACGGTGGCGGGGACGGGTGTGTGGATGCCTCCTTATGCCGAGTTGTTGCGGTCGGTGGAAGTGTGTGTGGACCGTGGTCAGACTGCCTGCCCGCCCCAGCAGGAGGGCGCCCTGGTCAGGGAGCCCTCCACTCAAGCCGGCTTCTAAACTGCTGAGACTTCATGTGTTTTCAGCAGGCAGTCGGGAATGGAGGCTGTGTGCGCAAGAACACAGCACAAGTAGTTGTTGCGGTGGTGTGGCAGCCCTGCTGGGGTGGGAGGGAGCCTGAGCGGAGTGGAGGCGGGGTCTTGAGGGGAGGGCAGGGCCGGGTCCACCAGGCAAAGGATGTCTTGGAGAGGGGAGGGGGAGGTGGTGGGGAGGGACCTGTTTGAAACCTCAGGTGCCTGTGGGCAGGGGAGGGGGAAGATGGAGGCCTGCAACCATGGATAGGGCCAAGACGGTGGCAGGAGGGGTGGGGGGTGACCCAGCCAGGCCTTGGGGACTCTGTGTATACAAAGGGAGAGAGTGGCGTCTCCTCTCAGAGGCAAGGAAATGAGGGGTTTGGAGTTAGGAAGAGCCATAGCGTCTGAACTTGTGGTTCCTGGCGGGGGAGGGGTTCCTGGGAGCCAGTTGTGTCCAGGGAGGGAGCGGGGTCCACACTGAGTTAACACTGGGCCGGGCAGGAAGCAGAGGGCCACACAGCCTTGCCGCAGGCCTGTGAAGAGACTTAGTCTCTGGTCAGAGGTCACACTCCATTTATTCGCTCATCGAGGATTTACTGAGCACCTAGCAGGCATCCAGTACATCCCGTAGTCCCTGCCCTTGGGAAGCTTACACTCAAGAGGCCCAGGTCCCAGGCTTTGTCACCTATGCTGAAGTCCGTGTCAGCCTCAGAGGCGGGCCTGCAGCCGTGCTAAGCTGTGGGGGTCAGCCTGTGGGGAGGCCCTCAGCATGGGCTCTGTCCGGTGGGACCCGCTCAGGGCTCTCCAGCTGCAGGACCTTCCCGGGGCAAGTCAGTGTGGGAGGGCGGGCGGTGGGAGAGGGAGGCTGGGCGAGCAGTGGAAGTGCCGGGCTCCGGGCGGTGGCTGCGACCTCTGCACAGGCCCTCCTGGGTGCCCGTCCCTGGGCAGGTTGTGTAGGTACCTGACCTCAGTGGTGAGGAAGCCCAGGCCCACAGAGCGGGCAAGGTGGGAATCTGAGCTGAGCTATCTGTGCCCTCAGCGGTGAGTCTAAAGTAAGATGGGTTTGGCACCTGGAGGCCCACCGCCTCAGTACAACCAGCCCACAGGCCTCAGCAGGGAGCTGCCCAGCCGGCCTGGAGCCGCTGCTGACACGGAGCCACGGAGCAGGGGGCCTTTGTGAGGCGGTCGGGCGTGGGCAGCAGGTTCCGTCCTCCGGCCTGCCGGGGGAGGGGCAGGCAGAAGCCGGGATCAGGGACCGCGTGGAGGATGGTTCTCGCCATGCTAGGGGCTCTGCACCCCAGGGCCGGGCTGAGCCTCTTCGCCCTGTACCTTGTCCTGGCAGCTGCGCTCCTCCGCCCCCAGCCGCTGAGGTAACTCCTGAGGTGGGCCGGCCCCTCCCCGGTGTCAGGACCCCCCACCCTCAGACGTTGCTCCCGTTCTGGGAGGTGGTGGCTGCCCCCCGGCCAGCACTGAGCACCCCAACTTCTCCCGCAGGCCTCAGCGAGCTGTTCCTGAGGAATTTTCAGCCCCCCTGGAACTCTCGGCGCCGCTCTCCGGCCTGGTGGACGGTAGGCTCTCCCCTTCCTCTCCCCACCCTGCTCCCTGATGGGGGAGCCGTGCCCTGGGAGCGAGCACCCCGCCAGCCTCGGGGCCTTCTCACCCCAAACAGCCTGTGTGTGGGGAAGACTTCAGGGGAACGCAGACACTCCCTGCCACTCACCCGCTTTTCTCTCTCTCTAGACTACGGGGTCCGACCGAAACACCCGTGGCCTCGGGGGCCCCGACCCCTGCTTTCCCGGGCCCAGCAGCGCAAGCGAGACGGGCCTGACATGGCCGAGTACTACTATGACTCACGCCTGTGATGGGAACCCCTTATAAAACTATTCTGTGCAGTAAAGCCTTGGGCTTTCCTGGGGTGGGAACGAGCCGGGCGAGGTTGGGGTGGGGGGTGCAGGGGGGGAGGTCCAAGCAGATGACACCCAGTGCGGTCCCGACAGGAAATGGCACTTTAATAGTTGAGGCCGGGGTCACAGGACCTAGAATGGGGCTACAGCTGAAGCAGCCAAGAGGCCCCGGCTGGCCCGGGGCCAGGGCAGAGCCTCCTTTTCCTGCTGAGGCAGGGCCCCCGCTGCTGTGCTCTCCCCTCCCCGTGGGGACCCCCACGCCTGCCAGGGGGCCAGCGCGCCGGCGGGGTTGCGGTGGGAGCTGTCGGTCCAGAGGCCACACCGGTGACAGAGCTGGGAATGGGGATGGCATCCCCCACCTGCGGCCGTTTCCTGACCACAGAGTCCTCAGGAGGGGCTGGACTCGGCGCGAGCTCGGGGGCCCACGCGGCTGGGGGTTGGGAGTTGGGGGCAGGGCTGGGGTGGGCACTTGCAGGTGGCACGGGCTTTGTCGAGGCAGGAGCTGCCAGCCAGAGGCCCTGGTAGGGGGGAAGTGAGGGAGGCCCAAGATGAGACAGAGCCCTCTGCTCCTAGGAGGGCACCCCGTCCTGGCAGGAGGCTTCATCCTCCCCCGAGCCCCGCGCCCTCCCAACCCCCGGGCAGCCCACACCATCCTCCACAGGTGAGTTTAACCCCATATATTACAATAGACTGCATTCGCTTCTCCCGGTAGCCCCTGCCCTCCCCCACCCCGGCCAGCAGCCCCCCGCTGCCCTTCCTCTGGCAGTGCCAAGTGCCCCCTCAAGCAGTGCCACATCCTGTCAGCAGCCCGCTGTCCTGGCCCTGGCCCGGGGGTGCGAGGGCGGGGTGGCGCCGCCGCTACTCCAGGTAGATGTCTTCTGTGGGGCAGGTGTACTCCACAAACTGCTTGTAGAACTGTTGAAACGCTCTCCTAGGAGGCAGGCAGACACCCAGGCGTCACCAGGGAGGGGCAGGATCTCCCCCCGGGGTTTCGGGGTTTCCACCCTGGAGCGTCGGGGTCCCTATTCCGGACTCTGTTTCCCAACCCCGCCTCGGTCAGAGCTGCTCAGCTCTGTTCTCTACACATGGTGTTTCCTGAATAAGATTGCAAGTGAAGAAAGGGCCCAGCGACTATAAAGTCGGGACTGCAGGACCGCCCAGCCCTCCCTGCGTGAGCCGAGGGTGCTGTGCAGAGGCCCTAGGAGACCTGGGGGTGTTGCTGAGCCCGAGGAGTGTGCTGGGGCCCTCAGGCCAGGGCTGGGAGCTCGGCAGGACGCACATACTCACCCCACAGATTCTGCCAGCGCTTTGGTGGATTCTTCAGACACAAAGACGTGGCAGGCAAACCGGTGGTCAGCAGGGTGCTTGGTGATGAACCCAAAGTACCTGCGGAGGGAGAGCAGTCCATCTGGGCGGGACGGGGGCTCAGGCCCCTGGGACGCACGCCAGGCCCCGGGCTGAACCGCAAGCACCCTGAGCCAGCACGCCCGCCTCTGCCCCTTTCCCCTCTGGTCTTACTTGTTGTTCTTTGGATGGTATCCACAGAAAGAGATGTTTTTTAACTGGAAAAAGTGGCTACATTTATTCCCCTACAGGAGGGAGAAGAGGGTGGTCGTCAGCCCACGGGAGCACAGGTTGGGAATCTGGTGGGAGAGCAGGGGGGGCCCCGGGCCGTCACCTTGGCTTCCTGGGAGTCGTCAGCCTTGACGCCGATCTTCACGCCCCGCACGCTGATCTCTAGGACGCAGCTGGAGGGCGGGTTAAAGTGCACGGTGAGCCGGCGGGTGGTGGCGATCTGTGGGTGCAGGATGGGACGTCAGGCTGGCGCCCCTCTCCCCAGGAGAGGATGGGGGACCGGGCCGGGGGTGGGTGCCCTCCCCAGCAGAGTAGCTACCTTTTGCATAGCGGCACAGAGGACATCATTGCCCTTGTGATAGGGGACCTGGACGGAGCCCAGGAACTTCACCCGGAACTGGTCCACCCAGTCACTGTTTTTGGTCAGGGCTGGAAAGGAAGTGTGGAATGAGCAGCAGGCAGACCCACAGAGGGCCACCACCCCCGCCCCCGGGGTTGACCCTGCTGGGCTGGGCCTCACGTTTCTCAGGCCCCCCTCCCTGGGAGGCTGAGATCTGGAGCACCAGTCAGCCCAGGAGTGATGGGGGCGGGGCTGACATGGGGGCCCCGGGGCGCCAGGGCAGGGGAGGGAACACTACCTGCCATGTGTTCAGGCTCCTTGGTGACCTCGATGGCGTAGTAGGCAGGGAAGATGCCCCTGGCTCCCGTGCGCATGTTGTAGGCCTCGTACCAGTAGTCCTCGGCCTGCAGCTCCACCAGCAGAGGGTCGTCCACCTCCAGCTCGAGTTCGTCTTCATGTCGAGGCACAAACCTGTCCCCAGTGAGGGCCCATCAGGAATTCACCGCCTGGGCCCCTTCAACCAGACATCTGTATCCCCACCCTGCTCTGGGGTCGGGGAGCTACATCGACATCACTGGTTCAATAAACATTTGCACAGCATCCCGTGTGCCCGTGACTCCTAGGGCCGGGAGGAGAGGACCGAAGTCAATCAGACATGCATCTGCCACCAAGGAAATCACAGCTAAGGGAGCAAGGCCACAGATCAACTGTGAGAGGTCATGATGGTGGTAGTGTTAGTTGCTGAGTAGTGTCCAACTCTGCAACTCCACAGACTGTAGCCTGCCAGGCTTCTCTGTCCATGGGATTCTCCAGGCAAGAATACTGGAGAGGGTTGCCATGCCTTTCTCCAAAGGATCTTCCTGACCCAGGGATCAAACCCGGGTCTTTGGATTGCAGGCAGATTCATTACTATCTGAGCTACAGGGAAGTTCTAAGTGAGGGGTCATGGGTAGGGACTATTTCCACGAGGGGCAGGGTGAGGGGCTGGTGGGTTTTAATGTGTGGTCAGGGGTGTCTGCTGGGCACCCTCTTGGGCTCTGGCAGCAAACACATCACTCTGAGACCGTCCACTCTGTGTCTGAACTCCAGGTTCCTAGAGGGTGGACACTGTCCTGGGGCTGAGTGCAGGGGCTGGGTTTAGGCCATGTGGTGACGGTGGAGGCCAGGAGGGTGTGGCCAGCTCCTGCCTGCCAAGCGGCCCTCAGCTCTCACCTGAATATGGCCCGGTGGGTCTGCTCCTGCTCTTCCCCGTTGATGACGCAGGAGAAGAGCCCGAAGGACTCTGCACCTGTAGGCGACAGAGTCAAGCTGGGAGAGGATCGTCCCAGCCCCCGGCTCAGCCCTAATGCCATGACCAGGTGGACCTGGGGCCGCCTCCCAGGGACACCTCCCCCAGCTCCCCCTGCAGCTCCCTGCTGCCCACTCACTGGAGGAGCGAGAGCGGCCGCTCATGAAGACGTTCAGGAACTTCTTGGAAAAGTGGACGTCGGGTTCGTCCGGCGTGGAGTCCTCCGAGAGGCAGGTGGGGGGCCGCGGCCGGGGGGCCTCCTCGTACTCCTCCCCGATGGCCGACTCGTAGGGGGAGGAGGCAGAGGCGCAGTTGTCGTAGACGGTGGCCGAGTCGCTCTCGTCGCTGTAGTCGCCGAAGCACGGCCGCAGGCTCACCAGCTCCAGCTGTGCGTGCTCATCCACCACCAGCGTATACTTGACCGAGTCGTAGGATAGGGCGCTGGTGTCCGAGCTCAGCGAGGCCCGCGGAGGTGGCGGCGGCTCCCCCAGGCTCCCGCGCCATCCTCCGGCTGGCGGCTCGGCCCGCTCCGGAGACGACAAGCAGTCGAAGCCCTCGTCCTCCTCGCTGATAGAGGGGTGTGGCCGCCCGGTACTGGCGGGATAGGCGGCGGGGTCGGGGTCGGAGCTGACTGACATCCGGCTCTCGGCGGGCGGCAGGAAGGCGGAGGTGGGCTCTGCAGGGTCCGGGGGCCTCTGCACGGGCGTCAGGTAGATCTCCTCGGTGGCCTCCAGCCGCACGTCCGTCTGGTAGTGGATGCGGTCGCGGTGCGAGTGGCTTCGGCCACCCGCGGGGGCGGCAGGGGGCCCACCGGGAGGCGCCATCTGGGTGGCGGCGCTTCGGCGGCAGGGGCTGTCCGTGGAGGTGCCTCGATCCTTGGTGGGTGCGGGGCTGCTGGGGGGCGGCAGTTCATCGCTCAAGCAGATGTGCTCATGCGGAGGCGTCTGCTCCCCTGGAGAGCAGGCGGGGCGGGGCTGAAGGCAGCGCCCTCACCCGGCCCTTGGACACAGACACCAAGACACGGTGGGGCCTCCCCGCGGGCCTGCGGCAGGCTCCAGGACCACTGCTGGCCACAGCTGGGGTTCAGGCAAGGGAAGGGTCCTCACTTACCTGTCTTCAGCGGCGAGGATGATCTCGACACCCGATCCTGCCAACTGTGCTTCTTGCCCAGAGAGTTATTATTCAGTGTGTCCTGTGCAGGGAACAAAAGGCCCTTGTGACAGAGGCGCTCAGCAGTGCCCGGCACAGGGAGGCCCTGACCCTGCCCCCCCAGGCCAGCCCTAGGCCATTTGCTGCTGCCCCTGCCCCCCCTTCCACTTTGCCAAGGGCCTGAGCCCTCTGGCGCAGGCAGGAGGGGTGGCAAGTCACAACCTTCCTGGCCAGGCCTGCTGACGTGGGACAGCCCACCCCCTGGGCCCAGGGAAGCTGGCTGGGCCTCGGGGAGATGCTCTCATTGGCCTCAATGAAAGTGGCAACGGCCAACATTGGTGGTGAGTGGGGAGGGGAGCCAGAGCCATCCAGGGACAGAGCCATCCCGGGGTCTCAGACGTGGAGGGTTTACAGGGAAGATGCTCACTCCCAGCCCTACTCCCCTGGAGCCTGGGAAGCCATGGCCTAGGGAAGGGGCAGGGACGTGATCATAAAGCCTGAAAGGTGGGAAGAAGGGTCTCCGCAGCAGCTGGCCTGGGGGACTGGGATGAATCATACAAATGATGGCTCCAGGACTCAGTTCCCCCACCCCTCCCCGCCAGGAGCACAAGACGTAGGAATGACAGATGTAATTGTCAGAGGCCCTCCTCCCTGGGTCTCCGGGCCACACACCCCACATTCTCCTGCCCCTGGGACCCCTCTCCACAATGCCTATATACAAGGCTCCCTACAGACACCTTAAGCCCCCTGCCCTGAGAACACCCTCACAGGCTCGCACATTCATGAATTTGGCTGCCAAAACCCACCAGAGAGGATCCTGGGAAAGGGACCGATCCTCCCTCTGCAGCCCCTGCACCCTCCACCCACAGCCCCAGCTCCCCAAGCTGCTCCTCTGAACCTCCCCAGACTGGGCCTGGGAGACAATGGCCCACCGCGGGCTCTCCCCCCACCTCATTCAACCGTTCTTGGCATCCAGCCACCCAGCCCAGGGGCCCTAGGCCCCCAACTCAGCCCAGCAGCTCCGCCTCCCATTTCTCTTCCCTGCCTCCTGGGAATTCCCAGCTGCCCGAATTTCAAAGCGCCGGTTGCTCCCCAGCCACAACTCCTCACAACTTCCCCTGACTTTTCCCACGCGGCCACCTCACGTGCCCTTTTCTCCAGGCCCTGCTTCTGCCCCACGTTCACCAGGAACCCCGACACCCTGACAACCCCTGTTCTCCCAATCCCCTACTTCCCTCTCCAGGAGCATCTTCCCCCTGCCCCTCTCAGTCCCTACATTCCTTCCACGTCTCATCTCGAGGCTCGAAACCCAGCCAGACCTACTCGGCCCGTCTCACTTAGGGCGGATTCTGCCTGCCTTCAGCGATCACCTCTCCAGGGACCTCCCCCTGGGAAAGCTAGGCCAAGCAAGCATCACCAGGCTGGAGACTTCTTTGACTCGCGCAGCCCTGCCGGCTCCGCGGCCCTTGCCGGGACCCTGAGGACACCTGCCGGAGCCCCGCCCCGCGGCGCCGCCCCCTGAGCCCCGGCCCCGCCTCACCTGAGACCGCGGCACCTGCGGGAAGAGGTTCAGCGTGGTGGGCCGCTTGGGCCGGTACGTGTCTCCGCTGCCTGGGCCCGGGCCCTGGCCCTGCCCTTGGCTCTGGCCGCGGGGCGCCGTCTCCTGGCGGGGCTCGGCCTCGGGTGGCCCCGCTCCCGGCCGCCGCGCGGCGCGCTCCTCCTCCTCCTCGTCGTCCTCGGCGCCGGGAGTGTCCCCCGCCGCATCGATCAGGTCCATCTGCAGCATCTCGGCCTGCAGCCGGCTCCCCCCGCCGCCGCCGCCGCCCGCGGAGAGCAGCCCGGCGCGTGGGGGCTGCGCGGCGCGGACGGAGGGGCGTCAGGGGGCCGGGCGGGGGCGGGGCCCAAGCGGCCGAGCACCGCCCTCCATCCCCCCCTCCCCCCCGCCCCACACCCGGCGCGGGCGAGCCCATTCCGCGGCCGCAAAGAGGGGGAGACAGGGAGAGCGGCAAGGAGCCCCGCGAGAGGGGGCCGTGCCCTCCCACCCCTTCGAGGACGCGCGAGGCCGCCGCCTCCTCCGCATGTCAGTCCGCACCTTTGGCAGTCCACACCGATCCCCGCGCCCACGGTCCCCCGCTTTCCGACTCTTTGCAACCCCCCTCGTTCCCTTGGCAACGGCCGGTGACCTCACCCGAGTAGTAAACCTAGCCCAGAGTGAGGTCACCGCTGTTGCCATGGGGACTGAGGACGGAGGGGTCGCTGAGCTGTTCAGGGCCCCACAAGGGATGGAGACCGGGGTTAGTTTTTGAAGTGGGCAGTAAGGGAAACTCAGGAAATAGTCTCAGCCCGGAGGGCCGCAGTGCGGACCAGGAGGACCAGAGCGCGGCCGGAAGAGGGATGCCGGGCGGGAAGGAGCAGGTGGCGAGCACCCGCAGGAGGCAGTGGCATCCACACCCTCCTCCGTCCTCAGGCTAAGGACCCTCCAACCTGAGGTCTTCTCTCGGGCCAGCCTAACTTTGACAGTCCAGAGCTCCGTTCTAGTTCCAGGCCTGCCATTAACTCACTGGCACCTTGGACAGATCCCCTGACTCTCCCAATTCCCTCACCAGTTAACTGCCTCCCAGCGTCCCAGAGAGGCGAGGATTTACTGGCAAGAAAACGTGATAGTCCCCTGGAGCTTGGCTAAGGCCCCACATACACCAAGGCTCTGCTTGTACAAGTCATCCAAGAGGATGGTGTGGGAGTCCCAAAGAAGCTGTATTAGTCCAGAAGCAGTGGGCTCTGCCTCCACCCCTCCAGGCCTGGCCGGGGTGGGGGTGGGGCGTAAAGCATGCGGTAGAGTTTAGCCCCACCCCTCGGTTTCCTCTTGCCTAGCAGGACTTACAGAATCTCTGGGGGCAAAAGGAGGTCAACACAGAGGCACCCCACCCCAACTCACACTGCGGCTCTCCTTTGCTAACATCCTCCCAACAGCATGCCTACTCCGGCCGCCCACCCTCCTGGGGGCTGAGAGAGACTCTGGGCTCTGCAACCTAGCTGCGCGCTTGCTTTCCATCTCTTGGCCTGTAGCCCCTTTTTCCTGTTCTGAAAAGACATGAGGGATCTCTGTCTGACTGGGTCTCCCCAGACGCTGGGGACCTCTCTCCGGGCAGGATTCAGACCTTCGGCAGCTGAGAGAGCCCTCTGTCCTATGGCAAAGCCATGGGGGCCCAGAGCAGCAATGCTGGATTAACCTTCCAGAGGGACCTTTAGGACAGTGGGCCAGAGGGGGTCCGCAGGGCTCGTGGTGTGTTTGGTGCCATGTAGC
Organism: Bos grunniens; assembly: GCF_055505025.1. NCBI lineage: Eukaryota > Metazoa > Chordata > Mammalia > Artiodactyla > Bovidae > Bos > Bos grunniens. The sequence continues at coordinate 76,500,307 of NC_141179.1, read as the reverse complement.
CAAGGGAGCGCCCTGGCTCTTTTCTCCTGCCCCAAAGCACTGCAGATTTCACTGGACTCCACCCTACACTGCCTCAGGCCCTCTGCCAAGGAAGCTTTTGAAAGGATTTAGGGTAGTCCTGAGCCTTCCCTTAATTCTGGTTCTAACTGCTACTGTCCTAGGCCTCAAGACTTCCTGCTGTCTCCCTTCTTGTGGGCAACTGAAGGAGCTGTCTCCTACCTTTGCCCCTGGCAAAATAAATAAATACATAATAAATAAAAAATCTGAGCACTCAAGATGTGCCAAGCATGGTCCTGGATGTTTCCTGCATGTTATTTCCTCAGATGGGAGTGCCACACAGACCCCTGAGAGCCCCTCTAGATACAGGGATACCCTCCCTCCTGTCCCTACCCATCCCATCCACCCCACCCTTACCCGTAAGGATAAAGTGTCTTTGCACTGCAGGCTGATGCCACACTCATCGGTGATCTCGGAGAGGTCTTCATCCTCAAACTCCTCCAGGCTGATGTCATGGGTGAGCCTGGTGGGGACAAGAAGCCAAAGTTACCACTCAGGGGACTGCTGGCGGTGGGCCGAGGACCCTGATGCCTCCCTCGTCCCTCTTCCGAGGGCGGCCCCTCGACATATCACAGCCCCTAGAGGATGGGACCTGAGGTCTGCCTGCCTCAATGCAAGGGGCACTGAACAGGCAGGGCAAGTTCGGGGCTCAGATCAAAAGGCAGGTCTCCCGGCAAGGACTGGAAGGGAGGGCTCTGGGTCACCCTAGCTCTACCCGGCTGGGAGTTTCCACCCTGCTGTCAACCACGAGGCTGTGCCTAGAAGGCCCAGCTGGTCAGAGCCTCGGCTCTGCCAAAGAAATGGCTTCCAGAGTCAAGGCATTGACTTGACTCCAGTTCACCCATGGAGGAGGCAGAGCATCGAGAAGAGACTCCAAGGGGGTCCAGGAGTGGGGCCTCCCTGTGCACCTCGGGGACAGAACCCAGGGTACTGGCAGAGGCCCCGCCCCAGCTCAGAGGGGCACTCCGTGCCCCTGGCCCAGGAGGTCCCACCCTCGGAAGTCCTGGGAGCAGGTGAAGGGGAGCCTGGTGTCAATCTAGCTTTATCCAGTTCTAGGAAAGACAGTGCCCCGTTCTGTGCTCTTGGTCTCATCAATTCCAATGCAAAATCCTCCTGCCTGGCATGTGGGCCCCGAAAGGGAGGTTGCCCATGGCGGGGCTGGGATAAGCTGGAGGTGTCCTGGACTCAAGAGACCCCACTCAAAGCATGGGAACTCTAACTTGCTGTACTAGGACCCTGTCACCGCAAGGCCGGCCCCCGCCCTAGAGTGGCGGGCTGTGCCAGCCCCTACTCAGCCCCAGCCCTGGGTATCTGCCCGGTTTGGTGTGGGTGGGACAGTGGGAGAACTCTGTTAAGGAAGTTGGGGAGAATTCTGAGTCTTTTCTTCAATACCAGGAGATTGAGGCATAGAGAATGGAGACTCACTAGTCCAAGGTCACCCAGGAGAGGTGGTGCGCTCAGCCCCAGGGGGTCCTAGGAGGCCACACCCCCTGCCTCTGGCCTTCCCCCCAAACCAAACACAGACCCGGAGCCCCGTGGAGCCGCCCCTGAGCTTCCCCCTCCCCCACGCCAGGCCCCAAACCCCTACCAGTGCTCCCACTGATCCTCCAACCAGCTGTCATTGTCTGGGCTTGAATCCATCTTCAGCACCAGCTGCATGGAGAGCCCTGCCCGGCCGGGGGGCTGCGGGGCCCCAGGGCCGCCCTCTCATTCCCAGAAGGGTGGGGGTGGGGGCCAGGGCTCGGGGCAGGGCTGGGGCCTCCGGCCTCCGCCGCCTGGGCCTGCCTTTCTGTGTCCAGCCTGCTGCAGAAGCCTGGGGAGCTCATTAAAAATAGATGGGCCGGGAGAGGAGGCAGCGGCTGGCTGCCGACCCCAGCTCTGCCCCGCCAGCCCTCAGCTGCAGGCAGCTTCCTCCCCCGGCCATTCGCAGCCGCTGCTGTCGCGGCCGCCTCCCCTGCGGGATCAGGTTACTGCAATCAATGTCGGGCTCCTCCTGCCCTTCCAATGCCCCGATCCTGTCGGGGGCTGGGGTGGCCCCCCCTCCCTGGCCCAAGCTTGGACGCAGATGGCAGAAATCTGGGTTGTTTCCCCCCAAAAGCCAGCCCCGATCTGCTTTTAAAGGGCCAGCAGCACAATTAGGGCTCCTGGTGGTGAAATGGGTGTGGGGTTGAGGGGCTGTGCTTCCAAAATTCTCCACAAAGGGATGCTCAGCCCCCGCAGCTCATCAGGCAGGTTTCTGTGGGCTCACAGACAGCGCTGCCTGGGGTGGGTCTGGGCTGCTTCTGTTGCCCACCTGGGTGCAGACAGAACCCGGCCCCCTTCCCCAGGGGTCTGTCCTTCCAACCAGGAAGTGCCTGGAGGCAAAGGAGGCTCCAAGGCCAGGGCTAAGGGGCAGGTCATGTGTGGATCTCCCAGGGCAGGGCAGGAAGGGCAGCCTGGGGGCCCAAGAGACTCCTGGCACTGCGGGGTGGCAGCAGTAGAAGCTGGAAGACCCCTGGAGGAACGGCACGGAGGGATTCTGATCGGCTGAGGTAGCAGATGGACAATGTGCTCTTGAAGGCCTCTTCTGACCTGGAGCCCAAGGGTGGTAGGTTCCCCGGGCTGGGGCAGGGCGTGGAGGTAGGGGCAGGCTGGGGAGGAAGTCAGGGCAGCCCTGCCTGGTCTGGCGCAGGGTGGCATCTCTGATCCTGGGCTGATAACCCATCTGCAGTGGTACTGATCAGGTGGGGAACACACACTGGCAGCCTGGCCTATCACGAGAAGGCGTCCCTGGGACTCAGCTGGCACCAGGCAGCGGCAGGACCGTTGGGTGACTAGCCCAGACGTGCCTTCAGACGACCCTTGGGGGCCTGGGACCCCCGCACACGTCTGCATGTTCTTGTCCTCACTGCCCAGCCTGGCCTAGCTCCTGCCTCTGCAGTCCCAGGCCTCTGCCCTGGCCAGTCTGCCTCAGTTTCCCCATGCCTGCACATCGCTCACCCCACACCCACCACGATGAGGCAGAAGAAACACCACCCTTTGCACAACTGTGTGTGAAGCTTCATCTCTTGCATCTGCCTCCCAAGTGTCTAACCCAGTGCTTGGATGAAGCACGTGGCAGGCTTTCAACCTGTGCCTGCTGGGAGAAGGTTTGGTTAAGCCCACTCCTCCAGGAAGCCCTCCTGGCCCCCGGTGTCAGCGCCTCACAGCCCTCCAGGCAGCGCTCACCGGTCCGTCATTCCTCCTGTTTGCGGTTGGTGTCACCCTGTGCGTGGAGGGAAGACAGTGTGAAGGAGCAGAGGGGAAGAGGCCTGCATTGAGCACCCTTCCCGTCCTCCCAGGAGGCTGCAAAGTAGACGGAGCTGACACTCCATCCCCACCCTGCACCCAGCAGGTGAAAAATAAAGGTCCCCCCTGCCAGCAAAGTCTGGAGGGCAGAGCTGGTGAGGTCATCTTGCATACACTATGCACTCAGTATGTGTCTGCTGATGGCTGTCCATAACAGCCTCAGCCTCCACGGCTCCTCTCAGACCAGAGTGTTCGCAGCAGACCTGCAGGGTCTGGCTTGGACCTGGGCCGGGGCTTCTCAGCTCGTTTCTGCACACGCAATCTCAGCATCACCCGACATTCTTGCTTCCTGGGAGGCAGGTCTGGGGGAGGGCAGGGACAGCTGCCTCAGCCTCCACACGAGCAACGAGGGCCACCGAGGGCAGCGGTGGCCAGACCCTGGGCTGGGGCTCAGCAGCCCACACTTGATCCCTGGCTCCGGTGGGGCAAGTGCACGGAGCTCCTCAATCTTACTTTTTACTCCTAAGCCAGGCAAGATGGTGGAATGGCCGCCATACCAGGCTCAGACGCAGGAGGCCTGAGATCAAATCCCAACTCCTTCCCTCACGAGGATCAGCCGCCCTGTCGCCTGAGTGGCTGCTGTGCCCTGGCCACCAACCTTCTTTACGCTCTGTGTCTCCCTTCATCCTCACTCCAGCCTTGGAAGATGGTTTTATTCTGCCCATTTTACAGATGAGGAACACTAAGGCTCAGATAGAAGATGCCATAGGTCTGCAGCTTCCCTATATGTAAGATGAGGCCCCCCATCTGGGTGCTGGTAAACTTTACTGAGTGGAGTGTGTGTAAATTACAGGGTGCTGTGAGGAGGTTCCGACCAAGGATCAGGGGCTGGACTAATCCTGGAGTCGCCTTTGCAAATCACACCCACCTCCCGCAACGTCCGCCTCTGCCCAGCCCTCCGCCGCCCTACTCCCTGCCCTTCCCTCCTGCTTCTCCAGGCACCAGGAGTTCTGGGTCCCTCAGCTGAAGCCCCAGGAGGCCTTTTGTGGAGGGAAAGCCATACAGACCCTTAGTCCCTCCAAGTTCAAGGAGAGCAGCTCCTTGAGGAGGAAGGAAAAGATGGAGGGGAGGGGGGCAGTGGGGGCAGGAAGGAAGGAGGAAGGTCCCCTCCTGAACCCACTGATCCACCTTCCCCACAGAAACCGGCCCCCAGAGCGCCAGAAGACAGCTCAGGCTGAAACACACGACCCGCTGCAGGTCAGGTCCCCAGCTTCGCCTCTAGATCTGGGAACCCCAGCCCTTCGGAGGCAGCTGCCCTCATCACCCAGGCCTGCTTGCCCGTTTGGGTGAGACGGGTCACAAGGTCTCACCCACACTAGCATCTGGCGACTCTACGGCAAGGGTTTGGTTTCTCGAGACCCCCCTGACCTTTGGCGTCAGTCTTTATCACCCAGGCCCCCTCTTCTGAGTTAACCTCATCGCCTCCCACTCTGGCTCCCCAGTCCTCCCCTCTGGCTCCTCACTGTCCTCTGAACGTGCCACCCTCAGGCTCCCCCTGCCTGAGCCGAGCTCCCCTAAACGGACAGACAAGTCTCTTGTGTTTCGATGTTTACGTCACAGCCTTTCCCTTGCCATGTGCCATCAGTCACAGCTGCATTCCACCAAGAGCAGCTCTTCCTAAGCTGCTGTTTCCACCCAGGAGGAGGTGGAGTCAGCAGTGCCTGCCAAACAAGGGTTAAATGGTAAAGTGCTGAGGCTTCAAGCTGAGCAATGCCAAATCCCAGCCAGGCATCTGGCTGCCCAGAGGCTCTTCCTGTCTTCCTGTTCCTGGCTCCTGGGGAGGGAGGTCAGGGTGTGAGCTGACTGACCATGGGTCCCCCCATGATATCTCACGGGGCCCCGCTGTGATGGGGTCAGCTGCAGTCCAGGGGTCCCGCCTGTCTCTCTGCCGCCCTCTGAGTACTGAGCACGGCTGCCCAGGGGGTTCTCGAACCCTAGCCTGGGCTGCCCTACTCTGAGCAGCTTCCCCACCTCCCTTGGGCTCCCCCACAGGCCATTCTCCGAGGGGCCACCAAGACCAACACGTGAAATGCAAGTCTGGTCTTATCACCCAACCCCAGCTCAGAACCCTAACAGCTTCCCCCCATCCTTACGGGAAGGGGCCCAAATTCTCACCTGTGGATCCTGCCCCCGCCTCCCACCCTCCAACTCTTAGGCTCCTGACCCACTGGCTCCCTGATGGGGCTGAAGAGCCCGGCTGTGGCCTAGGTCCCCCGTGCAGGCATCCTGGGGCAGGGAGTCACTGGAATTTTCCCTGTGGGCTCTGTGACCAGAGGCAGGCTCCCCTGAGAGGCAATTGGCCCGTGAGGGCGGCATCACGTGGGGGGCCTGACCTGACAGGTGCTCAGCGACTGCTGTTGAATGAATGAAATGCTGGTGTCCCCAGGTCTTTCTAGACTTCCCCTTCGGAAATCTCAAAGCCAGCCCCCTCTTCAGCCTGACTTCCTGTGTGCCCCGCACCCTGCCTGCGTGTCTGGGATAGTAGTGGGGGCCTCTGGGAAGATGTTGCTGGCCGAGACAGCAGAGTGGGGGGGCGCCAGGCCCAGCCTCACCCTCAGAGGCCCCTCTCCATCCCACCCCAGCTCTGGGGGACCCTGGGGTCAGGCTGGGTTTTCTCCTCTGGTCTGGAATTCCTTTATCAACTCTGTCCACACTGGGGTCATCTTCACTGAAAACTGAATCCAACCCAAGAAACCAGTCCCACAAGAACACCCCTACTTGGGGTTGTGCTCAGCCCGACTCTTTTGCAGCCCCATGGGCTGCAGCCCGCCAGGCTCCTCTGTCCGTGGGATTCTCCAGGCAGGAATACTGGAGTGAGTTGCCATTTCCTTCTCCAGGGGACCTTCCCAACCCAGGGATCGAACCCAGGTCTCCTGCACTGCAGGCGGATTCTTTACCAGTTGAGCCACCAGGGAAGCCCAGCTGCACTGGCAGGCAGTTTCTTTACCACTAGGGCCACCCGGGAAGTCCCTGCTTGGGGTTAGCAAGCATCTAATCTGTTTAAATACTTTGGTGCTGATATGGAGCAAGAACTCTGGGATCTGGTGACTCGACTTTCGGGAAACAATCCTATGGAAACCATCCCAACCTTGGCAAAATCTTTCTACACAAGGGTGTGTGTCCCATAATGGAAACCACCGCGGAGTCTGGCACGCGGGGTCTTCCAGCCGATGGAGCATTGCTCGCTCCCTCTTTGGGATGAACGTTATAAAGTCTGTGCTTTCAACTATAAAGTTGAAAGTGGGAACTAAAGACAGAGCGTGTCACCTTATGGCTCCACGTGATGACTCGCACACAGGAAGAGACCCTGACACAAATACAGCCTGGGACGCGGTGGGATCTGGGGGACGTCTCTCCGCAAGTCCGCTCTGGGTCACGCCCCCGAGCCCCCGCCCCTCGCAGAGCCGGTTTCCTCGGGGGTAACTCTGACTTCCGCCCCGCTCTGCTCCACACTTGAAGCCCGGGGCCGTATACTGCAGGCACTAAACAAATGCTTGTTAGAAGCAGCGCTGGTGGACGCAGGCCCTGGGACCTGCCCGTGTCTCTGGTGCCGGGCAAGGCCAGGCCCACGGTGGACGTGCCTAGAGATTTCTTGAATGAATCCAAGAGCAGGGCCGGCTGCAGAGACAGCGCCCTGGACGCGCAAGAGCGGGAAGGGGACCCGGGGCCCAAACTGCAGGTCCCCCTGGGGCCCCAGGAATCCAGAGGCCAACTTAGGGTTCTGACATCCAATCACTGGGTTGAAATGCTGCCTTGGCCACAGCCGGCTGTGTGAGCAGAGTCCACGTTCTGTCTCATCGCAGCCGTCTGGGGGCAGTTGGGGTGGCCCCAACAGCAGCAGCTTTTCACTGCCCCCCAAATGTGGCAGGTTCCCAACCTCTCCCTTCACTCTGTCTCCCTGGGTACGATGTTCCTCCTGAGGCTTCAGGTCATTGCTCACTCTCCGAGCAGAGACTCCCAGGGCCTGTGGCCCCACCCCATCCTCCTCTTTGAGCTCCAGACCCCACACAAACTGCCTGTTTGAACCGTCTAACTGGGTCCCCCCTCAATCAGCAACCTCAGGCTCAGCCTCAAGTGACATCATCACCCCCGCCCGTCATCACCCCCACCCGCCAAGCCTCTCACCTCCCACAGGGGACCGGCCTCATCCCAGGCGCCTCTCTCCCGTCCCCCGGGGAGGGGGCTAGTCTACCCTCCAAATGTCCCTCCCCTGAGCCCCGTCCACACCCTCACGACGGCCGGTCTCCCAGTGGCCTCCCTGCCTCCCTGTCCACTCCTGATCAGAAGCCCAAGGCACCACCTGATGCTGTCCTTCCCGAGACCTCTGTGCGCTCCCCTGCTTGTGAGGGGACAGGCCAGGGTCCCCACGGGGCCTTTGCGTCCCTGCACGCCTGCTCTCCGCACTTGGGCCAGCCTGGGTGTCACATACCCCCTACCTCTTCACCCCTCCTCTTGGGTGACCCTCACTCGCCCCCCAGCCTGCGCTGAGCTGACCCTGCTCTGACCCAGGGCCCCTCCAGGCCCCTGGCCCGAGTCACCAGCTCACCTACCACCTGTCTGGTAAGGCCTTGTCTGTCTATCTGTCCGACCACATAGACCATGTCGCCGCCCGCACGACAGGCCAGGCCCTCATCTGCACCTCTGGCATGTCTCAGTGAGCCCGGCAAGGTGCAAGTACTTGGGTTTTTTGGGGGGTGAGGTGGGGAGCCGGGCAGCACAGCTTACAGGATTTTAGTTCCCCGACCAGGGATCGAACCCAGGCCCTTGGCAGTGCCAGGGTGGAATCCTAACCACTGGGAATTCCCGCAAGTTCTTGCTGAGTGAACGAAGAACAGCTGAGTACACAGAACTTTGTGAAGAGATGAGTAGGGGGCCCTCGGCTCCTGTGCCCCCCAGGCAGCGTGGGGGCCAGAACATGACCATCGTGTCCAAGGAGTCCTGAGACCCGGTGCAGCCCCAGCTCCGCTGCAGCTTGCTGTGTGCGCTCCAGAACCCGCTCAGCCTCTCTTGTCTCCCGCTAAGGAAGGGGGTGGGGGTGGGCTGGTCTCTAAGGTCCTCTCATCCACGCCGCCTTCGGCACACCCCGGAGAAGCCGCTCACTTGACCCCCCAGCAGCCTCTCACACGGACTGTGCCACTGTCCCCCTCTTCCTCCTGCCACCTAGCTCAAGGAATCCTCTGCTAAGACTCTAAATTCTCTCACAGAATTTCCTTAAAATGAACATGTATCACTTTACCATCCAACTTTCTTTTATTCTTTTGTAGGTGACAGAAGTAACTTATGCTTATGGTAAAAATAAGAACTCAAAGAATACAGAAGTTTGTGAAATAAGTGAAAATCCCTCTCCCACACCGGAATCAAAGGTAATTACTAGTAACTGGTTGGAGCATTTCTAGAATCAGAAAAAAAAAAAAAAGGTTTATTTACACCAACTCTCAGCAAATAAATGCTCGCCCTCTTCAGATCTACACCCGTGTCCCCCTCCACAAACTCTCCTCCATCATTATTCCTCTGGGTCCTCTCTTTCCAGGGTGGCTCTGAACTCGACCTCTGCCTCTTATCTAACCTCTTCCCGTCTCAGTTTCTTCATCTGCAAAGTGGGGATAACGACAAGATTCTGTTTATGTGGTTCTGGGCAGGACTGGGCGCCCTTGCACAAAAAGTGCTTAGAACGGCGCCTGGGCAAAGCAAAGGCCTCCCAAGTGGCAGGGTTTCCAGCGTTCTTCTCTGAACTCTCCAGTTGCATCCCCAGTTAAATAATAAAGCACTAACGCCTTACTGAGCACCTACTCTGTGCCGGGCTTCAAGCAAACTGAAGTTTAGGTATTGACGTCTTGTGCCTTCTGGAAGCGGACAGTGGTGCTGGGTCACATGCACGTGTGCACACACACGTCCACACATGTGCACACACACACAAAATAATACCCACAAGAATAGCCCTACGTGAATGTAGCTCTTCACAGCCTTGAAACACTCAACATGTGTTGTTTCATCCAAGTCTTAGGGCCGCCCTGAGCAGGGGCCAAAGTAGGCATCGTGGAGAAAAAACTGGCCCAAGGCATTCGGCACCCACTCTGAGCATGTGGCTAAGGGGATGGAGCCAGGATTCAAAGCCAGGCCAGAGCCACAGGGGAGCAGTTCCACCCGGGCTCCATCAGCCGAGCTCAGAACTGTGAGAGGCGGCCAGGGAAAGGGCAGCGGGGGCTGCTGGAGCCGGCAGGGCAGGCCTCAGGGCCGGAGACACTGGCCTTACTGTTCACATCTCCACAACCAGGCCCTGGTGTCCCAGAGGGCCAACCCACGCTCAGCCTTGGCACAGTGCCACCCTCGCCCACCGGGCCCAGGGGTGGGCACACTCACTGGTGGGCCCTCCTTATCAGTCACTGTCCCTCAGGCGTCCAGGATAACCTGCCCGCCGGGGCAGCAGGAATGGCAAGCGCTCTCACCTGGGGAGGGGGAAGCAGGCAGGGGAGGCCAAGCTGTCCTCCGGGCCAGAGGCAGGGCCTGAAGGTAGAGTGGACTGAGCATGCAGCCTCAGGTCCTGACTCCCCTCGGGGAAGCCACCCGCCTTCCTGAACTTCAGTCTCCTCATCTACAAAATGGGCAGCCCCATCCTGACGCCCGGAGTGGTGGGGAGGGAGACCTCAGCCAGCTCCAGGAACATGCCCCGAGCAGGAATGAGCTGTCTCAACGCCTGCTGGTGTGAAGGGTGACGCCTGTTGAGTGCCAACGTGATGCACCTTAAGGAATCAATATGAATTAGCTCATCAACAGATGAGACTCAGGACCAGGCCAGGCAGCTAGAAAGTTGGTGGAGCCAGGATTCGCATCCACGTCTGTCGGAGGGCTGTGCTCTCCCACCACAGAGGGCCCTCCTATAAGGAGGGCAGCACTGGTGTGAAGACAGCGCAGTTCACACCGGGTGGAGTGAGTCTCAGACCTCGGCCTCCTTACTCTGAGGCTCGAACCACAAAGCCCCCAGCCCTGGAGCCCGGCCTCCTCCATCTGGTCTTTGGCAGCTCAGCTCGGGGCCTTCTGGGAGATTTCTAGTCCTGATGATGAGGCCATTAGCGATCCCTGGAGGTCCCTGCCCACCTGAGGGCCGGGGAGCCAGCAACCCCTTGGTCAAGAAGAGGGGCTGGCGCCAGAGCCCAGCTGGGGCCCGGCGCGGGTGGGGGCCTCAGGAGAAGGGCAGGCGCCAGCTCATTACACGGACAAACAATGGGGAACGGAGGCCTCTTTCTGGGGACTCTGGAGCGGTAACCCCTCCTCTCCTTCCTCTCCAACCCGCCAGGATGAGGACAGAGGGACGTCCATCCCAACCCCCGCAACACCCACTGCCACCTCTCCGAAATCCACCTCCCAGATGCCTAAGGCCAGACTAGGGGCAGGGAGAGAGCTGAAGGAGGAGGTCAGATCAGGGTCCAGGGTACTCACCCCAGCAGGACCCACCCCACCAATATCCCTGGCTACTCCTGCGGGCTCCAACCCAGACTCCCCCTCCCACAGCCGGGCCTCGATCTCGCGGGTTGAGGCTGAGCCTTCGTTCGGCACCTACACGCACCCGACCAGGTCAGTGCTGTCCCAATCCACAGAAGGTCCTGGCCACGCCAGGCCTGGGAGTTGGGCCCCTCTGGCCAGGCAGGGCTGGGGGAGGGGCCTGCGACTCTCTCCAGCACCAAGGCTGTCGGTCGCCCCAAGAAACTGGGACCCGCGGGGCACCCCAACCTACTGCCATCCTCTATACAGGAGCCTTCCGACTGGGCGCAGGCAGAGTCCCAGGCTTCCTGCCTCCTGCGGGATCTCAACGCGGACCCCAGACCCCGCCGCAGCTCCAAAGTCGGAGGGAAGGCGGCCTCCGCGCCCCCTCCTCCAGTTCCAGCTCAGGATCTCCTCGCCTCGGACACGGAATGGCGGAGGGAGCCGCACCGCGGATATGCATCGGCCATGAGTCTAGACTTGAGGATGACGGGGACTCGGGAAGAGACCCCATCCCCACGCCGCCCTCTCGTTCTGCGGTTTCCCATGAGTGTGTGTTGCGGGGCGGGTGCGGGGTGGGGCGAGCCCGGGCAGATCGATTTAGGCTGAAGGGTGGGGCGCGGCGGCCGGAGAGCCTCACCTGAAATTGGGCGGCGACGCGATGTGCAGCCCCAGGAACGGGGAGGCGGCAGGCGGGGACGCGGCCCCCCCGCCCAGGCCGCCGCTCTCTCGCTCCGCCATTCTCCCGCACAGCCCTGGCCATCCGGGCGGAGCGCGGCGCGGAGGCGGCGGCGGCGGCAGCGGGGAAGGAGGCACGGGCGCGGCGAGAGGCCGCCGCCGCGGGGATCGGCTGGGGACTGCGCGGCGGGCGCACCTGCGCAGGGCAGGGCGCGGCTCCAGACCGCGCGCCGCTCTCGGGACTGGCGCGAGCGCCTCCGAGCGCGCTCCCGGGTCCTCGGCCGGCCTTGGGTACGCCCCGCCCCGCCCCGCCCCTTACCCGGGAGCCCCGCCCCCCCCCCGCTGCGCTCTCCAAGGTGCTGAAGTCGCAGCCCCGCGGTCCCCCGAGTTTGGCCCCGCCCCGCCCTCAATCCCACGCAGTAACAACAGCAGCTTCCCCTTCCGCAAAGCCCTCTGTGTCCCTGCGGGCTCTCTTCCTGGGGTGGGCCTAGCGCCCGGGTATGGGGTAACTAATGGCGGGATCTTGGTCCCTGGGACCCGAGTTGACCCCCTCGCTGCAGACAAAGGCAGTCAGGAAAGGAGAGTCGTGGAAGAAGGCAGAAAAACACTAGTGGGTGTTGGGAGCTGGCTCCTAGGACCGACAGACTTTTGGAGTGAGGTGGTGTGAAGTCACAGGCCGGCTCTCCTAGCAGAATAGGTGGTGTGACTTTGCATTAGTGACAATAGTCCTAAGGTTTGATTTTTTTCTCATCTGTGAAATGGGGACGATAATGGTCCATCCCGCAGTCGTGAGGATGAAATGTAATACAAACGTTGGCACTGGAGGCTGGGAACACCCCACCTCCAGCTGGGAACTAGGGCTCACCCCTTGAGGGGACTCCCCACCCCTCCACCCAAAGGCTCTCCCAAGGGTCTCCTCTCTAAAGAGTGATTTAAGCCCTATTCAGCCCATAACACTTCTAATGGTGAATTGAGCCCTTCCTTTTGGCTTCTCTCAGCTTCTCCCTCCTGTCAGGACTTTGACGTCACCTTCTCCTCACTTAGCACCTCAATTGTATTTCCTGCAGAGTACCCCCATTTGCACTCAGACACCCCATAGCAGGCTTCTCACATTCTCTAAGACTTGGGGCTTTTCCTCCTGCCCCTACGGTTGACTTCTTGGAACTCTTTTGATGGTTTTTCGGCTCCCTCCAGTGCCTCTGCCCTGCACCTCCAGGTCATGTTTCCTCCTGGACTTCTCTCCCCTAAGAGGATTAAGCCTGTGCATTCTCTCACAGAACATGGACTTCTGGGCACTCAGGCTGCTGGGCAAAGCTAGGTGCCCAGCTCTGGTGGGTCATAGAGCCTCTGCCAAATCTCACTGGCTTGTATGGCTAGTTGAGAGAGCCACAGAGGCCTGTCCTTCTGAAGAGGCAAACTGTTTCACAGCTGTGGAGCCCTATGGGCAAACCTAGCCTGCCCACTGGTTGTGCCTACAGTGTAGTGCCCAGAAAGGAGCAGTGGGCACCTGCCCTGCAGCAAAAAACCCCTGAGCTCCAGTTCTGAGGTTAATGTCTAGACCTGAAGGCCTTTGCTACCTCTCTTCTCCCTGTTCCTGGGCCCAGAGGGGACACATAATCTTGCCTGTCTTGGTTCAGGCTCCTTTCACTAGGACCAAAAGGTAACCACTTGCTGCTATGGTGTTACTTTTCCTTCTAGGAAAGCAGTTTTGCCACAGTGGCTAATAATTTTTCCTTAGTGTGTGTGCTTCTCTACTAGGGAGCATCCTTAGGTCAGGAATGTGTATGCGTGTAGGACAATTCCACCTTCCAGAATCTTTGGCTCAAGAGCACAGGTATATTAGCTCCCAAGGCCAAAGCAAAGCCGTATTAAAGAGAAGGCAGGAGAAGGCGGGAGAGGGAATGCCAGGCCCAGGTCTCGGCCATCAGGAGCTTCAAAGCAGAGCTGAGAACTAGACAAGTCCCAGGGTCAGGTTCTTCCTTTTCTCCTTTCTCACTCTGTGCAAGGCAGCTTGTGATATCGTTGGCATGGCCTGAACCCCTTCTCACAGGAACTTGGGATGTGAGTTAATAAAGCTCTCATGTCCAGCGGTCCAAAACTGGAAACCCTCACACAGTAGAGAAAGGGCCACTCTGGCTAGATGGTATCAGACCAAGTCAGCGTCCAGGCTCTGGGCCTGGCTTTCCTCTGCACCAAGCAGCTGCAGCTTCCATGCCAGAGTTAAGAATGGACTGAGGGCCAGGAGAGGGCCCTGCCATTGACTTATCCCCAGACTGGGGGCGTTGAAGTGAGCTGAGAGGCTGGGTCACTGCAGGAACCTCATCCCAGGGCTGGCATGCTCCACACCATTCTGGCTGACTGACCTCCAACTCTGACCAAGCTCTGGAGTCGAGACCACTAATTGCTCTAGCTGCTCAACTAGGAACCTCCCTGGTCCTCCATCTCCCACCCACTCTTCCCTGCCACCTCCAAGGTAGGTGAGAGGCTCCTGGTTCACTCAGGTTAAGCCCTACTGCCGCCCAGTACCCAGACCTCCCACAAAATTGACATTACAACTTTGCTCAGATAGGATCAGACATTTATGAAACACATGAATATTCACAAACTGTGGGAGAAACACACTTTCTAGCAATACAAAATCTCCATATAAAGTGCATGTGGCCTGCGACCGTCTCCTCCCCATGCTGGCCCTTGGGTCAGGACTTGGGGTAGTGCTCTGCAGGAGCCCCCAGGGACACCTGGGCCAGGAGAGGGGAGACACGAAGCCATCACAGAGCTTCAGGCCACTGGATACCCCCTCTCATTTCCAGTCCACTGGGAAAGGGCCAGCATGCCAGGGACAGTAGGGAAGTAGGGGGCGGTGGTCCTGCCAACATATACCTTAGGGAAGAGACCCATCATCAAAAAGGCAGGCAAAGGGAATCATCCTGCCATCTGAGATGCTGTCAGACAAGCACTGACTCTGGCCCTAAGCCCTCCGGCCGTCCCAGTTTCTCTGCTCAGTCCTTCCAGGCTTGCTCTCCCCTCCTTTCGGCAGCAGCCCCCGATGCCCTTTCCTCCTGGCTAGGGCTAAGACAGCAGTAAAGCCCCCAACCCAACACTGCAGAAAAAGCTGTTTCCCCCATGCAATACGCGACATTTCTCATGGGTTGACACAGATACAACAGTTGGACTCCAAAGGCAGCTCTCCGGCTGAGGAAGCCCGAGGACATCTCAGGGAGAAGCCTGTCAGTGTGCTGGACTGATGCAGGAGACAGGGGCCTGACCCAGGGTTTGGGTCCTCCTAGGACAGAGGAGAGTCGGGGGCAGGGCTGGGACAAGGTCACAGGGGAGGTAGAGAGAAGGCCCAGGGCCAGCTTAATGCGACACGTGAGGACAAAAACCCCATGAGGGGTTTGTCTCTCAGGCACACACACACCTGCACACACTCCTGTGCGTGCGCATGCTGTGGCTCAAGTCTGGGCCATGGGTGGAGGAAGACGTGCTCCAGCCGGCCACACAGTCCTCCTTTCCGTGGGGTCCTCCTCAGCACAGACCTCCAGCAGTGGGAGGGTTCATGTGGGAGCACCGGCTGCCCCTGGATTGCAAGCCCTTGGCTTCTCTGGGTCAAACGTCCCGCCTGCTGCAGAAGGGTTGGTGCGCTGGCCGGGACCTCAGCTGGGGCCCTTCCCAACTGTCCCTGGCCGTGCACCTGCCTGGGCCCTTGATGTCCAGCTACCGGGAGGGCTGATGCGGTAGCTCGGTGCTGACCAGCCCCGGGCAGACGACAATGGCTTCCCTGGCTGCCATCAGCCGACCTCGGGGGCAGGACTGAGGTGCCGTGAAGTGTGGCCAGGGGAGCCAGGGGGCCCTCCACCACCAGGAACCTGGCCTCCTCCTACTGGATGCTCTGCTCTGACGGTGAAGGAGCGGTGAGAGCAGGGGTTAACTCCTAGCCTCAGGTTTTCAGCCCCGAAGAGTGAGAGGCTCCTCTCTGCTACTACCTGTCAGGCTGCACACCTGGCACTCAGGTCAGGCCCCTGGTGCTCTTCTGTATGAGGCAGAAAGGCTGCAGATCTGGCCACAGCTCAGCCCCAGCTCCCCCAGGAAGAGTTTGGGGAGTCCACTGGCAGGGAATTTTAAAAGAAGAAGCCAGGCCAGGTGACTGTCTGGACAGCACCTGTCCCCTCCAGCCTGCCCGGCCCTCGGGGGTCATAAAGCAGGAACTCAGAAGGCCCCTCGCTGCCTCGAGAATCCCACTCTGCACACGAGCCAGAAATGCTTCCCCTGCTCCTCAGTCTGACATGGAGGGGGAAGGGGAAGGGGAGCAGGTGTCAGAATCCCACCTAAGGTCTGACCACCCTTCTAGGCAGAAGAGGCAGCAGGCCCCCAGGGACAGGTATGGGGTGACCGCCACCGCCGTGACCTCTAGTCCGGGGTCTGGAGGCTGAGGTGAAGCTGCTACCTGTCCTCCTCCAGCCCAGACAGCGTTCAGAGACACACGAGTGTACACAGATGCATGCACACACAACAGGTGGCCCTCCTTCCTCCGCACGCGCACACACACGCACACACTTTCGCTCCGTCTCTGCAGGTGATCAGCAGCTCTGCAGGTTGCACTCCGCTGCCACGGTGGCGGCTTGGGCACCCAAGCTTTGCTCACGGAGCCACGGCACTGCAGCTGCAAGAGAGATAGGGGCGAAAAGGAGCGTTCAGGAACTCTCCGTTGCCTGGGACACGGCTCCTCTGGCGGCTTCTCTGGGGAACCAGGGAGCGCCCAGAGCGAAGCACACGAGCCGCAGCGCCTGGGGACAAGGTGGCTGCTGGGTGCCAGCGGGACCTGGACGCTGGCCCTCTCCGAGGTGCTGACATGGACCAGCTCTCCCTGGCGGACTCTCTGGGCCTCCTCCGCCCCAGGCCTGAGGACGGCAGAGGAGGGGTCACTACCTGAGGCCTTGGGTGACACTTATTCAGATACGACAAGGGCAGTTTCTGTATCAAGGCACAGGGTCTGCTGCCAGAGATGGAGAATCAGGAAAAAAAAAAAAAAGGCTGGAAGAGAAGCCAGCCAGGACCAGTAATTCTGAAGATGAAGGCAATGACTGAGTTTGGAATTAGCGGGTGAGCGAACTTCCACATAGAGATAAAAGCAAGCTGGCACTGTGCTAGAAGACTGGGGGGCGGGGGAGAGGAGACTCAAGGATGAGTCGTTTTAAAGATTTATAACATCCTGGATCTAGGGCAGAGGGAAGAGATGGCCTCATGCTGGATAACAGGACAGGGCAAGCCCATCACAATGCTGGGTTGCCTGTTTCAAGAGGTCCAGGGTGTCTGAGAGTGTAGAGACATGCGGGCCTCTGTTCAAAGACTGCACCTCTTAAATGATGATCAGGTGGATAACAAGACAGCCTACTGAGCCTACTGTGGGTCAGGCACTACACACGTGTGTTAGATTCGTATACAGATTTGTGTATGAAGCCCTGATCCCCTCAGAATGGGACTGTTTTTGCAAAGAGGGTCTTTAAAGAAGTGATTAAGTTAAAATTAGGTACTTATTGTGGGCCCTGATCCCAAATGACTGGTGTCCTTCTATGAAAAGATTAGAGCACAGACACACAGAGGTCAGAGCCTATGAAGACAAGGCAGACAGCAGCGATCTACAGGCCAAGCGGAGAGGCCTCAGGAGAGACCAACCCTGCTGCCAACTTGACCTCAGACTTCCAGCCCCCAGAGCTGTGAGCGAATGAATTTCTGTCATTAGAGTCACCTGGTCTGTGGCACCTTGTGAGAATCCAAGCGAACTAATGCAGCTTGTGACCCCATTAACCCTGAAGACACAGCCTTCATTTTTACAGATGAGAAAACTGAAGCCAGAGAGGCTACATAAGCTGCCCAAGACGACAGAATTCAGGAGTGACAGAGCCAAGACGGGAAACCTAGGTCCGTCTGCTTCCGCAATCTGTATTTTTGCCACTAAGTAATCTCTACATTACAGGATCTCCCATTTAAGACTTTCAGAGGATGTAACAAGTTCAACATGGTGGCATGAAGATTAACATTCAAACAACATCAATGGAAGTTCAGATGTTAACAGAAAAGGAAAAAATGCTCTCGAGAGTTGAAGACACTGGAGTCAGGGGTTCAAAATCAGTCTTCTGACACATGCAGCCCTTTTCAGGCAAATGTTAAATCCAAAGATTTTAACTGGATGATGATAATTCCTCTGGAAGCTGGGAAAAATCAAAAACAAATTTACGAGTGGATACCTGTATGGGACAATACTGAGTACCTCTTTAAAATATTTTCAACAATTCTCTCTCAGTTCAGTTCAGTCGCTCAGTTGTGTCAGACTCTGCGATCCCATGAATCACAGCACGCCAGACCTCCCTGTCCATCACCAACTCCCAGAGTTCACTCAAACTCACATCCATCGAGTCAGTGATGCCATCCAGCCATCTCATCCTCTGTCGTCCCCTTCTCCTCCTGCCCCCAATCCCTCCCAGCATCAGAGTCTTTTCCAATGAGTCAACTCTTCGCATGAGGTGGCCAAAGGACTGGAGTTTCAGCTTTATCATCATTCCTTCCAAAGAAATCCCAGGGCTGATCTCCTTCAGAATGGACTGGTTGGATCTCCTTGCAGTCCAAGGGTCTCTCAAGAGTCTTCTCCAACACCACAGTTCAAAAGCATCAATTCTTCGGCACTCAGCTTTCTTCACAGTCCAACTCTCACATCCATACATGACCACTGGAAAAACCATAGCCTTGACTAGACGGACCTTTGTTGGCAAAGTCACATCTCTGCTTTTCAATATGCTATCTAGGTTGGTCATAACTTTCCTTCCAAGGAGTAAGCGTCTTTTAATTTCATGGCTGCAGTCACCATCTGCAGTGATTTGGAGCCCAAAAAAATAAAGTCTGCCACTGTTTCCACTGTTTCCCCATCTATTTCCCATGAAGTGATGGGACCGGATGCCATGATCTTCGTTTTCTGAATGTTGAGCTTTAAGCCAACTTTTTCACTCTCCTCTTTCACTTTCATCAAGAGGCTTTTTAGTTCCTCTTCACTTTCTGCCATAAGGGTGATGTCATCTGCATATCCGAGGTTATTGATATTTCTCCTGGCAATCTTGATTCCAGCTTGTGCTTCTTCCAGCCCAGTGTTTCTCCAGATGTACTCTGCATAGAAGTTAAATAAGCAGGGTGACAATATACAGCCTTGATGTACTCCTTTTCCTATTTGGAACCAGTCTGTTGTTCCATGTCCAGTTCTAACTGTTGCTTCCTGACCTGCATATAGGTTTCTCAAGAGGCAGGTCAGGTGATCTGGTATTCCCATTTCTTCCAGAATTTTCTCTTTAAGTTTGTACTATAATGACCTAGCCATATTTTTTCACTACAAGTAAATATATTCGTTACTAAAGTGTATACATGTTTATTGAAACATGCTAATTGACTCTCTTCTGCAACTGATAACTTCAGGACTGGAAAGTAAACAGGTGCTCCTGCCCACTACCTCCATTTCTGGTGTTCTCCCCACCTTCAGGGGCGAGGGACGATAAACGGTGCTTGAGGATTCCTTCGAACACGGGCTCTTACTCTGGGGTTCCTGACCCTTAAGGGGTCCAAGGACAGGCCTTAAGGGGCGGTCCACAGACGCCGTGACGTACATTTTGCTGTGTGTGGGAACAGGTGTAATTTTCCGGGGAGAGGCTCCATCCTTCATCAGACTCTTCAAAGCATGGGTAACCCAAAGAGGTGTTAAGAACCGATGCCTCAGCTTAGAAGATGAGGAGATGAGGTGCAGTTGGGCAGGTATAATACTAAAAATTCATTGAGGCCTACGCTCACCTGGATATGGTTTAGCCATGGGGCAGACCCGTGAAGGGAGGTGGCAATGACCTGGCCTCAGATGAGCCCCAGTGACCCACAACCCTCTGTGATGGCTTCAAAAGCCCACACAGAAAACCAAGGTTTGGAAGAACCAGCTCATCCTTGTCTACAAAGCTAGTCAAAGGCCTGGTCAACTACTTACTCAAGCTGCTCGATCAGCAGATAATTAGATGGTCTCTGTGTTCTTATTCTCAAGCTAGGACATAAGTCCGCAGAAAAAGGCGCTCGGGGAAATCAAACGAGGCCGTACAGGAAAACGACAGCCTCACTAAACACAGAGAAGCGCAGCGAGGGGAGAGGCGCCAGGGGAGAAAGCGACGCATAAAACACCACTAAAGACAGAGCCAATCTCACACCTATTTCACTCTCTCAACCCGTCACAAGTGGCTGGAACACAGACTAGTTAATGACCTTCCCTCCGCGTGCCAATTGCAGTTAGGATGGCCCGTGTCCCAGGGCCCTCACATCCCTTCTCCCACACTGGATGCTGGCTCCCAGCCCGGGAGGGGCGTGTGGGCCACTGTGCACACCCGAGCCTCGTCAGCAGAGGAGGCCACTACCGCTCAGGGTCTGGAAGAAACGTGGCTTGGAGCTGTACCAGGCCTCCGTGGCCACCCTCCCCAGCACAGGGGCTGAGGTGCAGGGCCCGAGCCTGAGAGGGGCAGAAGGCCGGCTCCCAGCCCCGACATGAGGAGCGGGGAAGGGCAGGGTGCAGCTGAGCCTGGACGGGTTTTCAGCTGGTCCGTCGGCTCAGCCTCATTCTCCACTTTAGCTACTCGCCTGCCCTTCCTGCTGTACCACAGCAAAGGGGAGGGGTGTCTGTCCGTCAGCAGCTACTGAGTAAGCGGCAGCGAAAGTGCGAGGGGATGTCAAGTCCCAACAAATTCTCGTTTCAGGAACTGAGTCAGAGAGGCGAGAAAAACCTGTGTGCAGGCTCCCAGGACGGGCTTCTGACCACCACACAGCCTCCGCTTCCCCCGGGGCAGCGTCTTACAGACTGCTCAGTGCCCCTCACACACAGGTTCACGTAAGGACGGACATACATGCGGCAGATGTATGCCATTGTCAGAAAGACAACAAAGAGATTCCAGAAGTCAGGTTCTCCTCAGTGAAAAGTGAAATTGTTAGTCGCTCAGTTGTGTCTGAGTCTTTGTGACCCAGTGGACTGTAGCCTGCCAGGCTCCTCTACCCATGGGATTCTCCAGGCAGGAACACTGGAGTGGAGAGCTGTGCCCTCCTCAGGGGAGCCCCACGGCTAACCAAGCCTGCGTGAACTTCGGGCGGAGGACGGGGAGAGGTGGTCCTTGGCCATGAACCTTCTGTGTTCAACAGGCTTCTCTCAACAGATCAGTATGTACCAGCAGAAGGGCAAATAGATCCTGTGCACTGCTAAAATAATTGGACCAATACAAAAAACCTGCACACAATTGGAAGCTGATGGAATCCTGAGCGGTCAGCAGCTTTGGGGATTACGGAGAAGCAGCTGAAATGAAAGCTATTTGAGGCTGGCTTATTTTTCAGTTTTGTGAACATCGTACAGTAACCAAATGCAGAACAGATACTGATGTGGGTTTGAGGTAAGCGTGGAACCAACTGATATCAGGATATGTTTTCCCACAAGATCAGTTTAAATCATTGTCTGGCCCAGGCCTGAGGCATCGGAAACAACAGAATAACAAACGAGAGAGGCTGGAGCTAAACTCAGCCTGAAGGGCCCGTGATGGAGCCTCCAGCTGGTGAAGTATGCTTATTCACACCAGACAGCTAGAGCACCTAAGCACGGTTGTGAATCCGGCCCTGAGTCACTCAGCTACACTGACAGAGAGGAGAAGGGGCGAAGGCAGTTAAGACTACCGACTCAGGCCCAGGGGCCACTGCTGTGTGGCCCGTCCAGCCCAGGGTGCTGGCTCTGACTGCGGTAACAATGACAGAATCAAAGACACCCTGAGAAGCACATGCAAGGCGGCGACGTGATTTCGTCTGTGTGGTGCATTTTACTCGGAGGCTTTTCACACACGGTTTCTCCTCTTTCCCCAAGGCTTGTGCTTGATGGGTGGGGCAGGTGACGAGATGCTGTCATCACTGATCACTGGTGATGATGCCCAGCCATCCTCAGGCCCTGGTGCAACCGCAGCACACAGCGAAACACAAGCGCCACTGAGACACTCCTCTCTTTCAGGGTTTCCGAAGAACACGAGTATCCGTCCTGTCCTCCGACCTCCAGGCCCCACTTCCAGTCGACTGGCACGATGAAGGGCTGACCCTTGAGAATCAGTCCTCCCCATCCCGACAGGCTGAGGGACACCCCTGGACTACACGCGAGGAGAGGTGCTGGCCTCTGCACCCTTCAGTGTCCTCTTGGAATCACCGCCACGGCCTCTCAACTGGCTCTCTCCCCACACAGCTTCCTCTAGAGCCCCAGCCCAATGCCTGGTTAATCTTCAAAAAATGCCAGTTTGATCATTCACTCTGTTTCAAAATGCGCCTCCGTTCCCAGAGAGTACACACCAAGGACTCTGTCTGCTTGACATTTAAGACCCTCCATGACTGGACCCAACTGTAACCTTATGTTCTTTTAAAAAAATAGTAATAACAATATCCATAATAATAATAGCTATCATCTTATTTAGGAACTTCTAAGGCTAAGCGGGGCCTCCCAGGCGGCACCAGTGGTAAAGAACCTGCCTGCCAGTGCAGGGGACTTAAGACATGGAGGTTCGATCCCTGAGTGGGGAAGATCCCCTGGAGGAGGAAATGGCAACCACTCTGGTATTCTTGTCTGGAGAATTCCAAGGACACAGGAGTCTGGTGGGCTACAGTCCATAAGGTTGCAAAGAGTCAGACACGACTGAAGCGACTCAGCACGCAAGGCTAAGTACCCTGTGTATTACACAGAAAGTGTTAATTACTGACCAGCACCCACACTCTGTAGCTAACAGAACCTGGATTTTGTCTGGCGACTCGTGGACATGGCTCAGACAATAGATTAGGAATGGTCTAAGTCAGTGATTCTCAGAGGCAGTCCCAGAACAGCATCATCATCAACTGCTGGGAACGTGTTAGAAATGCAAATTCTCAGGCCCCAGCCCAGGCTCGTTGGGGGTGGGGCCCAGCCATCTGCGGCTTAACAAATCCTCCAGGGGCTTCTGTTGCTCACTCAGGTTGGAGATCAATGGTCTAAACAATCCGGATCCTATTTCCCAGCTTGGGGGTGGCTTTATGACTCATTCTGGCTCATGACGCCAATGCGAAAAGCTGCAGAAGAGGTGTCCTGGTAAAGGTTTTATTTTCTTGATGAAAAGGAAGAGAGGCACCCCCTGACGACTTGGCACAGTATAAAACTGCAAAAAACCTTCACTGGGCCCCCAACCCAAACTTTACTTTCTTTTACTCAGCTTTATTTTCCCTTCATCACCACTTAGGGCTTCTTGACACAAGGTGTTTCTATCTGCTTACTGTCTGTCTCCTCTCACGAAGACGCACCCAAGGGCGGGCAGGACGCTGTCGGTCATGTTCACAACCATATTCAGTGCCTACAACAGTGTCTGGCAAAGTGTCATCACCTGATACGTTTATTGAATGAATGAGTGCAGCTGTCTCTGCGATTCCTTCTCTTTTTTGCTTTGAGCAAGGAATTGATGGCTGAAGCCGTGGTAGCCACCTTAAGGCCAAGAAATAAGAGAATCTCAGAAAAATTGGCTCTGACATTGTTGAGCCATCAAACCCAAACCAGCAACACCGTGCTCTGGGCCTTTTGTTCCTTAAGAAAACTAAATCCCTCTTTCGTTTTCACCACAGTAGCCACGTTGTTCATCCTAGCAGCCCCATATGTTACTAACACATATATTTAATCATTTAATCTTTGTAACAAGAACCTAATTTTTGATGAGGAAACCAAGTCTCAGAGAGCTTAAGTAATCTGCACAAGATCATGTAATCATTAAGCTGTTGTTCTTGTCGGAAACGCCCCGCCTTGCTGCCTAGATTCAATTCGTCGTCCAGGTCCTCTAGGGTAACTTCTGTCTTGTACTCCTGGATCGCTCCAGCCCACCAACCTGTGTCTAATGCTAAGCTGGTGGAGTGTGAATCATCTGTCCAGGAATTATAGATCATTTGTCTTGTTTCTCTAAGCAGACTATTACATCCTTATGGATGGGCATCGTATCATGTTTTATATGTCTTAAGCTCCCTTTCCTCACACATTTGCTGGCAACAGTTTCAGGCTCAAGTGGATGCCATTACCTTCCTGAGCAACCATAACCCAGACGTTTAACCTCTCTGTTCTTTGATCTTCTCATCTGAAAGTCAGAGTATCAGCTTGGCAAGTTCCAGATTTGTAAGACAGAATGAACTTTGCTTAGTATCACAGACTTAAGAGAGAACTAAGAGGTAATGTCCAAGGTTGCCAGTACTCCCAGGACGAGAAAACACAAATCTGTCCACCTGTGACGTCTGTGACAAAGCGCCTAGTCGGGTAAAGGGCATCAAACATCTGCCGCGTCACTGACAAGTGAGTCTAGACGCAGAGACCAGATGGCCCCGCCCGGCCTTGAAGTGCAAGAGCTTAGAAAAAAAGAATTGGCTTCACAGAGAAAATTCCCCTCCCATCTAATTTTGCAGACACGGCACATAAGGAACAGCCCAAGATGGTGACCCAAAGTGGATAGTAATTTATGTCTTCCCCAGAAAGGCATAAAAGGCCCTCTTACTCTGGGGAAGAAGAGCCGGGTTTTTGTTTTTGAAGACATTCAGGGGCTTCCAAGGAAGATGAGCGCTGACAGGAAAGTGCAGAGCTGAAGCCACGAGAAAGACCTGAATGGAGGCGTGGCTGTAAGAGGCACAGATGACTGACGGGGAGCCTGGGTAGGTGGGTGGTGGGGCTGGGCTGAGTGAGCCTCCAAGCACCCCTAAGCCTACATTCTGAAAGTGTGTGCTGCCCTCTGCTGGCCAGTCTCAAGCGCACAGCCCGTCGGGGCAACTGGCAGAGGGGCCTGAAGCACCCCCGGCCCTGCCCTGGGATGGCTTCCCCCTCAGCTTCACACCCAGGTCTCCGCTTTCTTTTTTTTGGATCTGGCTCACTTTGACAGGTAGAAAGAGTCCTTTTTTTTCCTTTCCCATAGCTAGCAAAGAAGGAACAAAGCTTTACCTTTAAATTCTCTTTTTAGTATTAGAAGGTGTAAAAGTAAGAATGGTAGAATTTGAGCTGAAATCCTAAAGAAGTCATGCAGTCCTCACTAGGCTTTAATCCCGTTTTCCGGGTTTTAAGCTTCACCTGGCAGGGTGGTAGTTTCCCAAACTCGCCCCCAGCCCTCCCCGCCTCACCCCACGAGACTCTCCCCCCTCCTCACCCCACCTCTCTTCCGCCTCACTCACTCTCAGACGCCCCTGCTCGGCAGTTCTGAGGGGAGCAACTCTGCCACCCTGGCCCGTTTGCTGAGCTCTCCACCAGGCGGCTCCTCTGCTGCTTCCAGTTTGCGCTTGGGAGACGCTGGGCCCCCGGGCAGTGGTCTTGGGCCTGTAGGGAAGCAGGTCAGTGTCACACGGACACATGCGTTAAGCCCACATGACCCTCAACTGCGCAGAGGTTGCTTTTTAGGGGGCAGGGAGACTGCTCCTCAGACCAGTCCCCTTCCTTCAGCAGTGACCGCCTGGAAAGATCCGAGGAGTGCATGATCAGGCCTGCAGGCACGAGTGCCAGCTCTGGGGCCCAAGTGCCAAGGGCTCCAGGCCGGAGACGGACGGGCCCGGCAGCTCTCCTTGCTCAGGGACTGAGGCCTTCCCGCTGCAACAGGCCTCCCGAAGCTGGGATGAGCATGCTCTGCCCTGTGGAGCCCATCTGGCCAGGCAAAGTAGAAAAAGCTCTGTAGTTCTCTACAGTCTGAACTTGCCAGTCTTCGTCCCAGAGCTGAAGGGCAGAGGTTAAGAAAGGGGCAAGTCTGCCTACCCCTCTCTCCTGCCACCTCCTGCCTGGACGACTCGTCGCCCCCTGTCCAGCCTCCCCGTCCTCGGGGGCTCCTGCCCACGCTGTGCTCTCCACACACACACAGCAGGCAGAGTGAGCTCTTTAAAACATAAAGCGATCACGCCTCTGCCCTGCTGACCCTGTCAGCGCCTTCTCCCTGCACACATGAGGGAACGCTAACCCTCCTGTGGACGCAGAGTCTACACGGCGCTGCTCCGGCTATCCATCCTTGTCTCGCTCCAGCTTGTCACTCAGGACACGCCAGCCCCACTGGCCTCCCTCCTTTCGTTCCTGGGACAGGCAGCTCGCTTCCGTCTCTGAGTCTTTTCTTGCTATTCCCTTTGCCTGGGATGCTCTTCCCCCTGTTCTCGGAAGGCTGGCTCTGCTCACTACCTGGGGCTCTGGTGCTCCACCTAAAGTCACCTCCCTCCCCAGAGCTCTCTTAGCAGGTCATTCGACTCGACTTTCCTGCAAAGCACCTGGTATCTGACATGATCCTGCACAGTTCCTTTGTAACATCTGTGTCCCTGGGGGGAGTTCAAGCTCCACCAGGGCATGAGTGTTCTGGTCTCCGTCCTCAGACCCCGTGACTGAAGTGGGGGTAGCTCTGCAGTGCCCCTGGGACGGGCACAGGCCCCCGGAGGCCAGCTGTACTCACCTACACTGCTTGAGCTCCCTGCCTGGATCGAGCTGGGCTCCGCCACTGGGTTGCTGAGGTCTTCCACACAGGAAGGGACAGATGCCAGCAGACCTGGGAAAGAGGCAGGGGAGTAATCGGAATGCAAACTCACAGGACTGCACAGGGCCCCGGGGCAGGGGAGGACAAGACAGGGGGGTCCTAGGTTCTGTCTCTCTCCACTGGCTGCAACTCATTCAGCCCTGCCTGAGCGGCCTGTGCCCAGGAAGTCAAGTTAACAGCCTGGAAGGCAGCACTCAGCAGTGTCCCCCTGCAAATATCTGGGAACCCCCATTCCCACCCCAGGAGCCCAGAGGTGCTGTTCCTGTTGGGGATGAGGGGATGGTCCTTACAGAGTCCCCGGTAGCGGGACAGCTGCTGGTAAACCTGCTTCATCCGCTCGATGTTGAGCCGGCTGGCCTCGGCGTGGTTGACGATGGGCCGGGGGTAGTCCACGCCAATGACGCACTTGGCTGCCTTCTGAATGGACTCTGGGGCATTCCAGGGCTCGTAGATGTACCGGGAGGGGAACCCTTTCAGTTTGGGCAGGTATCGCCTGAAACGCACCCACCAGACAACCTGTCAGCACGCTGGGAGCCTCCTTCAAAGCAAAGGCCAAGAGTATCTCACCCGAGGAGGAGGCTGCAGTGGTCAGAAAGCCCGCTCTGCACCCTCACCTGATGTAGTCCCCACTGGGGTCTGTGCGGCGGCCAAAACCCACCGGGCAGTAGCAGTGGAAGAACTGCTGGAAGAAAGCGCTGCAGGACAGCCACATCCAGCTGCCGGCGTTCACGCTGAAGTCTGCGTCCAGCAGCAGCTCATCGAACACCTAGATGCAGGCAGGAGGGGCCATGAGCCTCCGGGGGCCTACGACCATGCTTCTCCCCCAGTCACCACATGCACCCCGGAGAAGGGTGCCAAAGCCTTCTGCTGCTAGCAAGCCAAGAAGGATCTGGAGACAATTTCCCGCACCCAGGGGTCCCAGCCCACGCCCTAGCCCCCATGGGGGCTGCCCACTGAGAGAGCACTCACCCGGACCCCGCTCTCCCAGCTGACCCAGAGGTCCCCGCGCGTGAGGAAGCAGGCCACAGCGTGCCGGGCCAGGTGGTGGATCCACCCCTCCTGCCTTAGCTGGGTCATGATGGCGTCGATCCAGGGAAAGCCTGTCTTGCCCTCGGCCCACTTGGCCAAGGCCTCGGGGTTGCGATCCCAGGGGATCTGGATGCAGATGGGGTTCCCCTCCATGCGGTCGAACCTGGGGTTGTTGGTGGCCGCTGTGTAAAAGAACTCTCGCCACAGGAGTTGCCCAAACAGGGAGAGTGGGGGCGTGCTGTTCCGCTTCACCTGGGGGCGGGAAGCACACGGGTACAAACGCCTGCCCCGCCCACAGCACACCACCCAGGCCTCCCCACAAAGGACCGGAGCTGCCACCTCCACCCTCGACGCGGGGAGGGGCCGTGCCCAGGAGAAACGGCAGAAGGTGCCTGCAGAACCTGGCACCCTGGCTGTGCCCACTGCTGCTCTGAGCACCAAGAACGGCTGAGGGTCGGCAGGTGGCGGAAGGGACAGTGCTGTGGGACTCGGGGCGGGAACTGAGCTCCCCAGGCTGGTCACAGTCCTTGTCCTCAGGGGCCCCTGTGTAACTCTCCTTTCTAAAATGTCAAAGGGAGTTTTCTCAACAGCGCACACACAAAAATGCTCAGTCTAGATTTTGGTTAAATACGTAATACCCAAAGCCTGGATCTGGGGCCACGAGGGAACTAAGACATCAGACCTCCAAGCGAATGATGCGTGTGTGCTCAGTCACATCTGAACTCTTTTCAACCCATGGACTGTAGCCCCAACTTCCTCTGTCCCTGGGATTCTCCAGGCAAGCATACTGGAGTGGGTGGCCATGCCCTCCTCCAGTGGATCTTCCCAATCCAAGCATTGAACTTGTGTCTCTTGTGTCTCCTGCATTGGCAGGCAGATTCTTTATCACTGTGCCACCTGGGAAGCCCCAAGGGAATGATAATTTTCCTAAAATCACAAGATTACCCACTGAGCTGGCAAAGCTACCCCAGGCCACAAAATCTGGATGCTGGCAACTTAAGGACACATGAAACAATGCAGATGCAAGTGTGAGCTGATGAATCTCAGGGGCGGGAGGTGCGGCCCTCTCTCTCGGTGGGGGCAGGTACATCACCACAAGGCACTCTGCCTGTTGCCCCATCCGGCCCTGCAGCCGGCCCTCTGCTTACTTCCTCATCACTGATGGGCAAGCGCCACGAGATAGTCTGGATGCCGCCCCGTAGCGGGCCACTGCGCTCTTCACCTCAGGACTGGCCCCAGCCTCACCCATCCTGCCTCCCACCCTGAGGGCTCAGTCCTCACCCCGCTGCTGCTGGCAACTCTGCCACCCTGGGCTCACACCCTGAGGCCGGCCTGTCCTGCTCCACTTGAGAAGTTGGATTTGGTTTTGAGCGGCAGTTGGGGTTGTGCTTGGCTCGGCCACCTCTCGGATGTGGCCTCCTCCTCACTGTCTCTGGACAGTACCCACACTTTAGCCAGAGGGAAGGCCTCCCTGTATGGCGACTGATCCGCCCAGAAGACCCCGGTCCTCTCGGCTGCACGCGGGGGCAGGCTGACAACCCTCACCTTCTTATACAGGTCCCACAGGCGGTAGTAGAAGAGACGGCAGGAGAGGCAGCCAAAGCGCAGGTAGGGGCTGAGGCCCGTTGGGCTGGCCAGCAGGGAGTTGGCGTTCATCCGGGGCCTCTCGTAGTTGGCAACCCAGGCCTGCAGCAGAAAGAGAGGGCGGAGGAAGGACAAGCCGGGACGCTGCCGATGAACAAGCCTGATGGCAGCTGGTGGTTAAGGAACCTGCTTAAGGTCGCAGACCAGAAAGCAAGGAGCCAGGACAAGAGTCCTGTGCACATCCCACCCCTTCAGGCTGGCACAACTTCTGATGGAACCACCAACCAACCGAACAACGGGGCCCATGTTCTCATCCTGACTCTGTTTAATTTGTGCTATGACTGTAGTAAGTTATTTAGTCCCTCAGTGACTTATCTATTAAATGAGAACAAAGTTTCCTACCTGCTGGAGATTAAATAAAATGACAGATTTGAAAGTTTCTGAAAGCACTGAACAGGCTATGACTCTACAGAAGAAAGGAACATGGGCTTCCATGTTACAGAAGAGGGCACTTCTCGCTCAGCTCCCACTGTCACAGGGGCCCTGAGGCTGCTACTGCACAGATTCGCCTGGGCACTTCCGCCCACCACTCCACAGCACTATCCCACAACTGCGGACCCAGAGTCACGAATTGCGGGGTCACTTGTCTTGTTTTTCTCATCAGTTGCTGCCGGCAGGGTACTTAACCTCCACAACTCAGGGACACCTGTTCTCTCATTTGCTATTAGCAATCCTGTGAGGCAGCATTTGTCACCTCCTTTTGAAAATGAGGAAATAAGGCTGAGAAGGGTTATGTGACTGCTGGGGTTACAGAGATGGTAAGAGACAGGGCTGGAGGGACTGACTCCAGTCTTTTCCACTCCCTCTAACAACTATTTTCTTTCTCAATTCCTAATGCCCTCTTGTTCTTTGTGAGGACTATTTCACAAACTTATACCCTCTTGAGACCTCCAATTCCATACTCACCTACCCCTCTTCAGCAGATGACCTTCTTTCCTCAGGACAAGGAAATGGAAGCCATCAGGTAGGAAACACCTCAACTTTTAGCCACCAAATCTACAGACTCTCCTGCACCCACCCCCCCTGCGACCCTGCCCAAGGCTGAGGCCTCCGCCCGGCTCTGGAGCCCTCCTCCATTCCTTCTTACACACATTCCACCTCTCCCTCTCTTCTGCGTCCACTCTAACAACACTGGGGAAATGGTCTCGGCTCTTTGCAAACAAAACAAAACAAAAATAAATACTTTCCAGTCACCCTGCAGACTTCCCCCTGCATCCTCTTTCCTCCCTTCACAGCCAGCCTCACTCTATTTCCTCGAACCCAGCTCCACGTCCCCTTCACCACTCCCACCAGAGCCTCCATGACGTCCACGCCACTGAATCCTGTGCGCATTTTCTGTCCTTTCGTTTCTGGGCCTCCCAGCCACTCACCCTGTTGCCCGCGCTCCCGTCTCCATACCCACCATTCCGTGGGCTCCTGGTCGCCTCTCAGCTCTCACCTGGCTGGCTACTCATGTTTCACCAGCTCCACCATGCCTCCCAACCCTGAAGTGCTGGCGTCCCAGGGCTCTGTCCCGGGTCCTCTGCTCCACTGTGCTCCAGCTGAGTTCATCCGGTCCCATGGATCCTCTAAGGCTACTTCCTTGCAGACAATCACCATGGCTCTAGCTTGCGGCCCGACTGCAACCTAGACTCCCAAATCACCCTATCCAACTCCCTGCCAGAGATCTCCACTGGACTGACTCTCAGGCCTCAAGGGTAGCAGGCTCTTTTCTTTAAACTGCCCTTCCATTGGCATGCCTTACCTCAGAAAGCACATTGTCATCCACCTCGTTGCCAGAGCCAAAAGCACGGCCGTCACCTTTCCCTGCCCTCCCTCAGCAGGTCATGTCAGTCCCACTGTCCAAGTATTTCTCCACTCTGTCCTTTTCTTTCCATCCCCTGTTGCCATCGACCTGGTTTGGGCTAAGACTATCTATACTGGACAACTGTGACAGCCTCCCACCTGCCTCTGCATCAGCTCTTGTCCCCTCTAATCCACTGTCCACACCGGGAGCAGAGTGGTTCTTTAAAATGCCTGTCCCCGAGGGCGACACCAGCACCAGGCTTCCTGGTGTTCTCAGGCTAGAGTCCCAAATCCTAAACAAGGCTCACAAGCACCCTGCAGTCTGCAGGGGGCCCATGTTTCTAGCTTCCTCCCTTGCCGCTCTTCTTGAAGCATCATGCTCTTGCTAGCCTTTGCACATGCAGCTCCCTTTCCTTGGTTAATTTTGACTCTTCCTTCAAGCCTCAGCCTCAAAGCTACCTTCCTGGCAGGTGACCCTCAGGTATTGGTTAAGTACCTCTAACAGACACAAGGTATATTTGCCTGCTCGCATCCTTGCCCACCATTCTTTGAAAATCTTTTTAAGTGAAACATAGATACAAAAGCACACCGATGGGTGGCTTAATGAATTATTCTAAGGCAAATACCTCTGCAACCGCCACCGAAGTTCAAGAATCAGTACCTTGCCGGCCACCCCAGAAGCCCACCTACGTGCTCTGCCAGTCAGGTCCCTTCCCTGCTCCATCAATGACCACCTGCCCAATTTTATTAATAATCAGGTCCCAGCATTTTAAAATGTTTATATTTTTCTGTTTTTTCAAAGCACATTTGGATGGGAGGGCTTTACCTTCTCAGTTACTCCTTGCATTTTTAAGTGTTTTCTATTCTTTTTTTCATCCAAATGTACATCCGCAGGCACATTTTGTTTAGTCTTGGTCATGTCAAGAGAGTCCAACGTGTTATTTACTTTATTCTATGTATTTCCTGCCGTTTCCTTCTTTTCCTTTTAGATTTCTTGTAAAAGAACTCAAGATCTGTGACTTGCACTAATTCCCACAATCTGGATTTCCCTGCGTTCTTACGGGTGCAGTTCAACACATTCCTCTGGCCTGTGTGCTGCCTGCAAACTGGTGCTGGTACCAGAGACTGGCTTGGACTCAGGTTTCCTGTCTTTGCCAAGACTACAGGGGGGACGTGCCTGACAGCCACTATCCTTGGTGCTGCAGTCATCAGTGAATCACTCGGGGCTGCAAGATTCCACTGCTCCTTTTTCATTTAATAACTGGGACACTTGTGGATAGATGCTTGCCCTCAGCTACTACTGGGTAACCCACTGGTAAAGACCATACTGTTTGGCCCCCTTTCTGGTAACAGCACTTAATGTTCTTGTGGTGACCCAACCCTTCCCTAATCTCAGGTCAACTGGGTAGGGTAGAGCTGAGCCCACCTTGGACTCTGGGAGTGGGCTCACGCCCAGATTCAAGTCTGACCAGGGAAGGGGGCAGCCCTTTCCCTGGCCATAGTGACAGTCGGGGACAGTCACATGACCCAAGCCAGACCAATGAAAACACTTCTTGGGACTTTTTCTGAAGCTTTTGGAAACTTTCTCAGGTAGTACTAAGCATATTGAAAGTAAGCCTCTGGTGACCTGCCTTGCCACCACTCAAGGAAAGCCTGCCTGAGAATGAAATAATACACAGGAAGGCAGTGCTGAGATGGAGAATGCATTCCAAGTAGCATTAGTTGGACACCTGGATCCAGCTGTGCCTGAAGGCTACCTCCTGGGACTCTTGGTTATATGAGTTAAGAAAAATTCCTTTTTCAAAAGCCAACTTGCAAACAAGAACTGATAACAGAGTCAGTCCTCTTGCGCGTCCACTTTCACAACCCTCTGAGCCACTCCTTTCCTCACCTAAATGTACTTTCACAGCTGTCACCTCTATAGACTATGTTTTAGACTCTATGTCTGTCGTGTTGGGCAGGCTTTCTAGTAGCTAGACCGTCCCAACCTAAGAAAATGCTCACTTCAGATTTGGAGAAGTGAAGAAGTTAAAATAAACCTCCTGAAATGGTTTAAAGTCCTGTCCATCAGGCACCTTGGGTTCTCCCAGATATGTAAAATACAGTATTCCCCAAGACCACCTTTGAGTCTAAAGGGCCCTGATATAGGCTCCCCTTTCTGCCCCCTCGGCCCAGCCTTCGTCTCCAGACTGACTACAAGGATGTCTGTGTAAAGCTAATGTGGACAAAGAGGTCGGTTCCCTCACAGATCTTGGACATCAATGTTCCTCCTTTTAATGGCTGGGGCTTGCTTTTGGCCCTGTCTGATGGTAAGATCCAAATGGGGACCTCAAGGCCGCTGGGCCTTGGGGAGACTAGGCCCATGACCCGCCTTCATTGCTGGCGAGGTACTTCCTGGGCTGGGGAGCACTCTTCCCAAGTGGGCTGTCTTAGCCTCCTTCTTGCATTGTTATCACCTGGCTGCTGGGCCAAATGCCCAATACCTGAGTAGGAATAGAACATGCCGTGATTCTAGGGACCCAGTCTATAAACCAGCTGCAGGGGGGCAGGAAATAGGAGGTGACTGTTCTTGAGAACAGTCTCTGCTTCTCTAGTCCCAGGGGGTGTAGGTGGGGGGGCACATTGTGAGGGCCTCCTCTGGGGCCTCAGCCTCTTTCTTCCCTCTGAGCAATTCCCGCTTCACTGGGGGGTGGGCCATTCGTTCTGCTCTGAGCAAATGGAAATCAGTGCCTTGGAGGAGACTCGGCCAAAGCGAGCAGGGGTGGGGAACATGGAAACACAAAATAATCTTCTACACTTTACTACCAGATATCCTCTTAGTAAGAGAGTACCTGACCTCTTACCCACTGACCTCTTAGTAAGGGGACACACTGATGAAAAAAAAGCAATCTAGCCCAAGTTTTAGAACCAAGTAGAACAAGATCACACCCCGCAACTTAGTAACTGTGTGACCTCAGGCAAGTCTTGATTTCCTCATTGGTAAAATGGACAGCTTAATACCTACCTTGCAGGGCAGATGGAAAAATGAAAGGAAATAGGCAATGGCACCCCACTCCAGTGTTCTTGCCTGGAGAATCCCAGGGACGGGGAAGCCTGGCGGGCTGCCATCTCTGCGGTAGCACAGAGTCGGACACGACTGAAGCGACTCAGCAGCACAAGCAGGCGCTAGACCTAGAAATGCTCGGCCCGGTGACCAGCCCATGGTGTAAGCGCTCATGAATGGTAGCTGCTCTTATTGCTGTTATTGACATGAAGACTTTTTCAACCAGCTTGAATGAAGAGGCACTCAGGGACATGAACCTGGCTCCATCCCCCTGGCTGCACGGGGGTGTCAGCATCTGAAGCCCTGTGTCTCGGAATAGGGGCCATACCTTCCGTTCCAGGTGCTTATCCAGGCGGGCCAGCGCTTCCGTCTCTCCTCCCTGCCAGACCGCTGGGCCGAGCCCTTCAGTGGGGAATCCTAGAGAGGGGCAGCAGGGCCACAGGACTGGGGGTCAGGTCAGTTTGGTGATGGTGCAGCAAGTCCTCACACGCGACTCTGTTCTCTGAGCTCTGTGTGAGCTGGACTATGGTGTTCTTGGTGCTAACAGGACTAAAGCAAAGTGAAGTCGCTCAGTTGTGT
Organism: Bos grunniens; assembly: GCF_055505025.1. Classification (NCBI taxonomy): domain Eukaryota; kingdom Metazoa; phylum Chordata; class Mammalia; order Artiodactyla; family Bovidae; genus Bos; species Bos grunniens. The sequence goes on along the minus strand of NC_141179.1, from coordinate 76,466,116 downwards.
CCCACTCTTTGCGACCCCATGGACTGTAGCCTACCTCCTTCCATGGGATTTTCCAGGCAAGAGTACTGGAGTGGGTTGCCACTTCCTTCTCCAGAGGATCTTCCTGACCTAGGGATCGAACCTGGGTCTCCCACATTGTAGGCAGACACTTTACCGTCTGAGCTACCAGGGAAGTCACTGAGATAATCCTTAATGCTTCCTCAGTGATGTTTTCTAAGTCATGCAGGTTTTCTTCCCACTGTGACCTCTTCTCTCCTTTCCCTTGCCTCCCTCATCTCAGCCACGTCTCATTATAGGCAGGTGAGAACAATTCTATATGACTGGCCCTGGCAGGTTAGCTGGCTACAGGTGTGGTTTTTAGGTAAAACAAGCTAACTTCGTTCAGATAGAAAAAAAAATGTGTGATAGGGGAGGAAGGGGAGAGAGGCTGACATAGCCCCTTTCATCAGAGGCAATACCAGTTATGTTGGTATTGAGAAGCCCACTGATGCCAATGCCAGGCTATGTCTGAGAGGTAAAAGTACAAAATTAGTCATGAACTAGAAACAGAAGCTGAACATGTGAATATGAACAGGAAAAAAGACCAGAAGGATTGCTGTAAAATTATCAGTGGTGGGTAACTGTGACAGTTATTTCCATTTTCATCTCTATTTTCTAAAGTGTCCACAATAACAAGCATCACTTTGACGAAAAAGAAAAAAAAATAGTAAGCTGTTTTTTTTTTTTAAACGAAAAAGGAGGTGACAGTATGAGGGGCTGGGGCAGGAGTACGCACCCAGCTCCTCCAGGGAGGGCACGCCGTAGGTCTCGTCGTGGCTCTCCTGGATCTCGGCCCGGCAGCCCTCCATCTGCTGGCTGGTCACGGAGCCCACGGGCTTCCTGGGGAGCTCCATGCGGCTGATGATGGCCTGAAAGCGCTTGTAGGTAAGGGGCGGCTTCTGCCCATTCAGCTCAATGATCCTGGGAATCCCAAAGACGCCTGCCGTCACTCACGAGGCCCTTCGTCTCAGGTCTCTGCCCGCCCAGAAAACAGCCCAGACTGCGCAGGCTTGGAGGGTGGCCTTCCTCATCCGCTCTGGGTCCCACCCCTAGGGGGAAAGGAGGGGACAAGGAGGCTACGTCTCCATGTTACCGAGAGGGAAATGAAGCCCAGATTGCTGGAGCAGGTGCCTTGGGTAACAGAGCAAGTCAGGGCCAAATCTGGGGCTCAATTCCAGGTTCCCTGGTGCCGGTGTGGAGCCGCCTAAAGACAGACACTGACCATATCTCTCTTATCACAGAAAAGTCCCCACTGGCCTTCACGGTCCTTGGCCTGCCTGTCCAAGCCACAGGGTGCCCTGTGGACTGTCTCTACCCCACCGTAAGCCTCCAGGAAGTTCTTTGATAAGAGCTGCAAACGTGTTCCTTGGGTGGAAATTCATTCTCTCCTTGGGCCCTAGTTACTAGAACAGAGAGGTGGGGAACAGCCTGTCCCTCCCTAAATCGGAGGCTCGGGGTTCATAGTCACAACTCAACCTTAAAGGTTTTTTTGCAGTTTACAAAAACACAGCTGCACTCAGGTAAGAAAAAAAGCTAGAGGAGAGTTTAGAGGCGAATTGAGGCTGTTTATGTAAGGATGAATTCGGATGGGCTGGAGCCAGACTCCCGGGGCCCCTGTTGGCCAAGCAGCAGCTGACGACAAGCCAGAACTTGCCGGGCTAGTTCATCTCAGTTCCTCTCTCCTCCCCTCCATTAGCGGAGGCAGAAGGTTGGCTGCTGCTCCGGCAGTGCCTCCGCCTCCTCCTCCGGCACGTGGCGGGAGGAGGCGCTCCACACCCAGTGCCTCCTGTGAGCCCAGCTCACATGCAGAGCTGTGTGACCTGGCCTCCCAGCAGCCACCACCGGTCTGGGGAAGGCGGGCGGGAAGCCTCGGTGACGGCAGCAGCCCAAGAGGGACAGCCCTGGCAGGGAAGGAAGGGGAGGAGGGGGTTTCCTCCTGGCCTCTCTGAAAGCACAGGGCCCCCACAGCGATCTCTCAAGCCTCCAGGGCAACACCTAAATGTGAGGCCTGGAAACCCAAGAGCCAGGGGAGCCCAGGAAACGCAGCTGGGTAACAGAAGCTGTGCCTGTGAGAGCAGATATCTACTGGGAGGGGCCACAGACAGGGCCCCACTGAGGTCAGAGGGCAGTTTCTGAGCAGCAGGATGGAAGCAGGAGCATGTGGGGTAGGTGGGCCTGGAGCGTGTTAGGAGCAGATCTATGAAGATCCTGCTTGTGTCTCTTGGGCCTAATGAGCCTCTCTGCACCCAAATTTGGAGAAGGCAATGGCACCCCACTCCAGTACTTTTGCCTAGAAAAGCCCATGGATGGAGGAGCCTGGTAGGCTGCAGTCCATGGGGTTGCTAGAGTCGGACACAACTGAGCGACTTCACTTTCACTTTTCACTTTCATGCATTGGAGAAGGAAATGGCAACCCACTCCAGTGTTCTTGCCTGGAGAATCCCAGGGACAGGGAAGACTGGTGGGCTGCCATCTATGGGATCACACACAGTCGGACACAACTGAAGCGACTTAGCAGCAGCAGCAGCACCCAAATTGGGTGAGCTCTACGGGTCCCTACTCTGACCTGTTCTCCCCCGGCTCCAAGAAAACGCCATGCCCCATGTGCCAGGGGGCCCTACTGCTGAACCTCCCTGAGTTCCGCTCAGCAGGGGCCCAAACCACCAACTCCCACAATGGGCAAGCTGAGCCCGGGACCCATCTCTTACTTGTCCAGGTCATAGAGAGTATGCGAGTTCTCGGTGACCACCTCCACACCAGCCTCCTTGGCCATCTTCATGATGGCTGTGTCCCGTTCTTTCCCAAAGGGTTCAGAGTCATACTCAAAGGTCAGGCGGGTCACCCCCCATTCCTGTTGGGGGAGAGAATCTGTAATGATCACCACTGCTGGGGAGAAGGAAGCTGGGCAGGCACTCAGCTCCCTGCCGAGAGGAAACCGAGCACGTGGGGAGACGTGTCAGAACAAACTGGGGATGACGACTTGAACCAGAAAGCCAACCATCTGAGGGCCCCGAGGTTTAAGGAAGCAGGTCTCCGAGGAGAGGCCAACAGCCCTCAACAGTGGAGCCCGAGGCTAGCGGTCCCCACGGGATCAGGAGAGAGGTGGGCAGCTCTGGGCGCCACCGGTGTCCTTGTGGGAGAAGAATACAGCAGGAGGCTATAAATACACGCTCCCAGGGGAGCCCCCGTCCCAGAAAGAGGCACAGGATCACCACCTCCCGCCAGCTCAGCAGCCTTTCCCAGAGCTCCTCGGGGGCCCTGCAAACTTCTGGCCTAGTTTTCCTCGCAGACTTGTGCTACATAAAGTAGCCTCACGGTTTCCACGGCAACACTTCTGAGGCCAGTAGCAAACAGAGCTAGTAGGCTCCAGCTCTCAGACAGCTGGGAAAGGAGAAGCAGCCCTTGGCCCAGAGGTCAGAGAAATCAGAGCAGAGGGGCCACATATTTTATAAGAAGGGAATTCTTTTCCAGGTCTTTAGTCATGTCTGGTAGAAATTTCTGTATTTCCTAGCAAACCTGGGAGAAAGCGGCCCAGTGAAAGGTTGTACCCCTTCTGGAACCCACAGAAAGCCCGAGAGCATGCAGCTAGCAGGAGGAAACCACATTCCAACCTAGGTCTCTGGTCATGGTCCCTTAAAACTCTGAACCCTTGGGGCAAATGTCCTGGCCACGCACACACTGGTGCAGTCTTGACTCAGCCCTGCTGGCTGTGGGTCCCGCGCAGAGGTGCTTATCTCTCGCCCAAGGTTAAGGTTAGCACTGAACATTTATTGGGTGCTTACTATGAGCCAAGTATTCTGCTTAGCAGTTCATGATAGGTTAAAGGTTAAAGCCTCACAGCCCTATGAATAATAATAGAAGTGTTACTATTAGATGACACCTTTTCCAAGAAGCCTCCTTGACCCTCTTCAGAAAGATTCTCTGGCACCTGCCATTTTCCACCACAGCAGTTACCATGTGGCAGGGAAGCTGCCCATCACTCGCCAGTTTCCTCCACTGGAGTGTGAGTACTCGGAGCAGCGATTGTGTCGCCTCATTCTTCATCATCCTAGGACATGGTATGGGCCCGTGCACATACCAGAAGCTTAATAATATACAGAGAATGGGAGCTCTGTATCTCTGGGCTATTAGTGGGCTGGCCTCGGAGGTGCTGGGAGGTGGGGCAACGCAGCAGGAGAAGAGAGGCCCGTGTGTTTAATGGTATGGTGGTCACAAACACAACTCTGGGCTCACAGCCTGGGTTCAGGTCCCAGACTGCTGCTCTGAGCTTCACAGGCATGGGCAAACTCTTGCTTCCTTGTCTGCAGAACAGGGACAGGGGCACCTACCTCTGAGGGCAGCGGCAAGGGGTACAGGAATTAATGTTCATAGAGCATGTACTGAGAACAGCGCTTGACTCACAGTCAGCCCTCAGTGAGTGCTGGCTCTACCAGCACTGTGTGATTTGTGCACGTGTGTCTGTGTGTGGGGGTGTGGGGAGGTGAAGTGAATGCAGAAGTATTTACTCAGCTGCCTGCCTTGACATTTAGTCTTTCCTCTTGTCTTTTCCCTCCAGGAAGAATAGGAAAGGAAGTGGGGTGTAGAGAGGCATAGAAACAATCGTGTGCTGATGTCCTAGAGCCCTCTGTTCATGAGCATTTCCACCTCCATTTGGGTTTTAAAAAATGTGTATTATAAAGGGTTTGTGGGGGAAGCTGGGCTGGCTACCTGATACAGCAACCAGAGGCCTATGTGGTACTGAAATGAAGATTCTGTCAATCATTTTACGGAGGAAGTAGGGACACTCCCTTAAAGAGGCTGATTTTTTCTTTTTTTCCAATAAGAGGAGCAAAGCAAGAGGGGAAATGCCCCTAGATAAACAGGAAACCTCACCCTCAAACTCCTGGCGCAAGAAGAGCCCTAACAAATCTTGCTGGCTTGAATCAAGAAAATATTTAAGGAAGCCAGAAATGTCTGGGGTGAAATAAGTTGCCACATCCCATGTCTGAACTGAGCTGGGAACTTTCCAACAAGACACCAGATTCCCTGATGTTTTCCTTAACACAGTTTCCATTCTGTGGGCAGCTGACCAGCTTCATTCGCTCCCAGCTTCCCTAGCAGCAGTGGTCAGCCCGGCCCTGACTGTCTCCACTTCCTTGGTCAGAACATCGTCTCATTCAGTCCGCGGGGAACAGACGCTCACTGTCTTGTCCCAGACTCTGAGCACTTACCTGGAACAGCCTCGGGAACACGTCAGCTGGCTGGCCCCGGACCACAAAGAGGCGGGAGTTCAGTTTCCTTAAGCTTCTGTCCAAATCTTCCAGAGACTGAAGTAGGAACCTACAGAAGCCACGGAGTCCTTGTTGGTGGTAACATAACAAAGAGTCACTCCTTCCTAACAAAGCAGGGAGAACCTTGTTTATGCCAAACCAGTAGCACAGTTCTCCTGGGTTCTTGTCCAGGCATGATGTGGTAGGGTGTCAGGGCCACCTCTGTTGAATCCTGCCTTTGCCATTACTAGCTGCGTGATTTTAGATGATTACTTAACCTCTTTAGCTTCTTCCCCCCCTAATCTGTGATACAGAGTTGGTGTTAGTACCCATCGCATAGAATTGTTAAGGAAAGAAAGCCAAATAATGCAAGAGGAACATTCAGTAGAGACCCTGGAACAGAGAAACCTGGGGGAGTGTGAGCTGCTCCCACTTGTGCTGTTCCTCGGCGATCAGAGGCAAGTCCACTCACTTCCTCTTGGCCCCTGGGTGTAACTATCCGTCCATCACCAGGGGCTGTGAGAACCACAAGTGAGAAGAGATGGGGGAGCCATCTGAGAAACAAGGGCAGCCCTGTGGTACGCAGGCAGAGGTCCCATCCGCAGAGGAACAAGACCGCAGTGGCCCTAGAAGGTCTCATCCACCCTGGTCCGACAGACTTCCTGTCTTTCCGCACTCACGCTCTGGTCTGCATGGGTGTCTCCTGACACAGCCTCACGGCCCCACGGCCTGGGCTGGGTCCCCAGTGTTTCATTTGGCAGGTAGCCCCTTCCCCAGGCCTCTCCAGGGCCCTGGCCATCAAGTTCTTGTCCCAAGAGGGAGAAGGTATGTGTCTGGAGGATTCCCTCCCATGCATCCATGGGTGTGGGACTCCAGAATCACAAGACACCTGGCCTGAGGGCTGGATCAACGTGGGACAGGGACAGGAAACGAACATTGACTGAGAGCTTTCAGGGCCTGTTTACTTTACAGGACCACAAAAATTTATTACCTGCACAGCTAGGCAAAGGAGAAAAGGAAAGATATACTCATTTGAAGGCAGAGTTTCAAATAATAGCAAGGAGGGATAAGAAAGCCTTCCTTAGTGATCAATGCAAAGAAATAGAGGAAAACAATAGAATTGGAAAAGACTAGAGATCTCTTCAAGAAAATGAGAGATACCACAGGAACATTTCATGCAAATGTTGGGCTCAATAAAGATGGGCTCAATAAAGGACAGAAAAGGTATGGACCTAACAGAAGCAGAAGATATTAAGAAGAGGTGGCAACAATACACAGAAGAACTGTACAAAAAAGATCTTCACAACCCAGATAATCACGATGATGTGCTCACTCGCCTAGAGCCAGGCATCCTGGAATGCGAAGTCAAGTGGGCCTCAGGAAGCATCACTACGAATAAAGCTACTGAAGGTGATGGAATTCCAGTTGAGCTATTTCAAATCCTGAAAGATGATGTTATGAAGGTGCTGCACTCAATATGCCAGCAAATTTGGAAAACTCAGCAGTGGCCACAGGACTGGAAAAGGGCAGTTTTCATTCCAATCCCAAAGAAAGGCAATGCCAAAGAATGCTCAAACTACCGAACAACTGTACTCATCTTACACGCTAGCAGAGTAAAGCTCAAAATTCTCCAAGCCAGGCTTCAACAGCATGTGAACTGTGAACTTCCAGATGTTCAAGTTGGTTTTAGAAAAGGCGGAGGAACCAGAGATCAAATTGCCAACATCTGTTGGACTATCGAAAAAGCAAGAGAGTTCCAGAAAAACATCTACTTCTGCTTTATTGACTATGCCAAAGCCTTTGACTGTGTGGATCACAATAAACTGTGGAAAATTCTGAAAGAGATGGGAATACCAGACCACCTGACCTGCCTCTTGAGAAATCTGTATGCAGGTCAGGAAGCAACAGTTAGAACTGGACATGGAACAACAGGCTGGTTCCAAATGGGGAAAGCAGTACATCAAGGCTGCATATTGTCACCCTGCTTATTTAACTTCTATGCAGAGTACATCATGAGAAACGCTGGGTTAAATGAAGCACAAGCTGGATTCAAGAGAAATATCAATAACTTCAGATATGCAAATAACACCACCCATGGCAGAAAACAAAGAAGAACTAAAGAGCCTCTTGATGAAAGTGAAAAAGGAGAGTGAAAAAGTTGGCTTAAAGCTCAACATTCAGAAAACAAAGATCATGGCATCTGGTCCCATCACTTCATGGGAAATAGATGGGGAAACAGTGGAAACAGTGGCAGACTTTATTTTTCTGGGCTCCAAAATCACTGCAGATGGTGACTGCAGCCATGAAATTAAAAGACGCTTACTCCTTGGAAGGAAAGTTATGACAAACCTAGACAGCATATTAAAAAACAGAGACATTACTTTGCCAACAAAGGTCCGTCTAGTCAAGGCTATGGTTTTTCCAGTGGTCATGTATGGATGTCAGAGTTGGACTATAAAGAAAGCTGAGTACCAAAGAATTGATGCTTTTGGTGGTGCTGGAGAAGGCTCTTGAGAGTCCGTTGGACTGCAAGGAGATCCAACCAGTCCATCCTAAAGGAAATCAGTCCTGAATATTCACTGAAAGGACTGATGTTGAAGTTGAAATTCCAATAGTTTGGCCACCTGATGCAAAGAACTGACTCAATGGAAAAGACCCTGATGCTGGAAAGATTGAAGGCGGGAGGAGAAGGGGATGACAGAGGATGAGATGGTTGGATGGATGGCATCACCGACTCAATGGACATGAGTTTGAGTAAACTCTGGGAGTTGGTGACAGACAGGCAGGCCTGGCGTGCTGCAGTCCATGGGGTTGCAAAGAGTCGGACATGACTGAGCGACTGAACCGAACTGAACAGCTAGGCATGACCACCTTTCTGAGAAATTCATCAATACTTTTTTTGGTGGTGGGGGAGGGGTGCACACCATGGGGCATATGGGATCTTATTTCTCCGACCAGGGATCAAACCTGTGCCTCCTGCATTGGAAGCGTGGAGTCTTACTGCTGGACCACCAGGTAAGTCCCATCAATACATTTTATGACATCTATTTTATCTTTAAATTAACAGTTTAAACAGATTAACTATTCATGTGGTTCAAAATTCAAGTTACAAAAGGGTACACAGTAAAAAAGTCTCCTTCTTCTGCATCCCCTGGGAATTTCATCCTCCTCTCTAGAGACAACTAATGTTATCAGTGCTATTATATGCCTGGGATGCTTTCTAAGTGTTTTCTTTTGAATTCTCTCAGCACATTTTGAAGAAAAATACTACCCTTGTTTTATAGATGAGGAAAATGAGCTACAGAGAGGATAATAAATTTGCTGAAGATCACAGTTATTGGGGACAGGTTCCTACCCCACACTGTTGGTCAGACTCAAACCATGTTTTCTTCCTTAAGCCTTCTAGGGGCACATCAGACACTGCTCCAGGGGCTGAGATTCTTGCAAGCTCTCATATGTTACGACGAACACACACCTGACTCCAGGTGATGCACTGACTTTCTGCTCTTCTGCAGGAAAGAGGCCCTGGCAGGTGAGCTTGGTTAACGGCCACCTCCTGCTATCTACCCTGGGGTCTCCCACCCAGCCCCGTCGTCAACAATGGGAGTCACTAGAGTTTACTGTGAGCACAATGAAACCCAGGGGATCCTCTGCAGCACAGCACGGTCCCTGGACTGTGGGAACCTTACAGAAGCATCAACTGTTCTCAGGCCCCCCTGCCGCCTCTGACATCTACGATATGACACTCCCAGGTGGTGAATGCCACAGATCCACATTCCGGCACGAGCTGAGTCCTGGGCTCAGCCCGAAGCATAGTGCTAGCTGACGAGCAGGCGAGCAGGCAGGGACTCCTCGAGGGGTTGCAATGGGAGACTGACAGGCTGAATGCTGTTCTCCACAAAGCCAGAGCTTCGCCTCTGCGAATTTCTATTTTTGAGCACTGACACCCTTAGAAAAGCAAAGCTGAGACAGAGTGACGCACTGCACTTGCGTTGGCCTCCTCTCAGGCCTCACCGTCCTCTCAGGAGGAAAATACCAGAGATTGCTTCCATGCCACCTGCACCCTGCCAGGCAGGATGCCTAGGGATAACTGGCGACTTTTAGACTTCACAATCTCTAGACAGAGGGTCCTCCATCTGTGGCTCCCAGAAGTGTGCCTGCCTTGCACTTGGGGGTCCGCATCCTTCACAGTCCACTAGGCTGCACAGGACGCCGAAGCTACAAACAGGACTGGCATGCACATGAAGCGAGGTTCCAGCTGCCTTCTGCAGACTTTATTTCTACACCTCATGTATTTATGTGATTGCAAGGGGTCTCAGGTGCCGCACGATCTTCACTGCACCGTCTTTTGTTTCAGCGCATGGACCCTCTAGTCGTGGTGTGTGGGCTCCAGAGAGAGCAAGCTCAGTGTTGTAGCCCCCGGACTTAGTTGCTCCATGGCACGTGGGATCTTCACTCCCCAACCAGGGATTGACCCACAGTGTGTCCACTGCACTGCAAGGTGGATTCTTAACCACTGGACCACCAGGGAAGACCCTAGACCTCATTGATCAAAAGGAGAGATTCCTTGCAGCAGCTCTGAAGTACAGATGACCCAGTGAGAACCCTTTTCTTTTTTGACAAGAGAAGTCTACAGTCAAGGCAGGCAGCAGAAGGTAGGACTCCGAACTTAGCAACCAAATGACAGTAATAGTAACAGCAGCAACTAACAGTTCATGAGCATTAACAGTGAACCAGGCACTATTTTCCCTGGAGGAGGAAATGGCTACCACTCCAGTATTCTTGCCTGGAGAATTCTGTGGACAGAGGAAACTGGTGGGGTACAGTCCCTGGAGTTGCAAAGAGTCAGACAGGACCGAGCACGCATGCACAGGTACTATTCTACTTGCTTTACATACCTCATTTAACTCTCATTTTACAGTTGAGGAAAACTGAGGCATAGAGAGACTAAGTAATTTGTGTAACATCAATCACCTAACGAATAGCCAGAATTCAAACCCGGACAGTGTGGCCTGGTGTCTGCATTTGTAACCACCAGGCTCCACTGCCTCTCAACCAACACTCACCCCTTGAGCACTGAGGCCAACACTCTGCTACTAAACCCTTGTTCCTCGAGGGGATCGAAACAGCTGGGAGCCACCCCGCAGCTTGCCAAAATTCAGGGCCTCAGGCTCCCTCCCAGACAGACCTCCAGGAACAGAATCTGCATTTGTAGCAAGCTCCCCTGGTGATTCCTTTGTACATTAACGTTTCAGAAGCACTGTCCCAGAATACAGAACTTGACTTCTAGCTTCTATTGACAAGTTGCCTGCCTTGGCTTCTAGTTTGTTTTCACTAAAGCTCCTCTCTTTGAGATCCTGGTTTTGGCTCTCTAGAAATGCTGTTACTTCCAACTCCCCAACCCCCAGTCAAGCCCTGCAGGGCTTCTCCAGAAAGGGAGGTCTCAAGATGACCTCCAGGAGCCCCAGCCTCCAAGCAGACAGAGAAACTGCAGCCGCTGCTAGGGCACCACGCCAGAGGCCTACCAAGAAGGAATGTGGAGCAGTGATGCTGCTGGGCAAAAGCGCCCTGGTGCTGGCGGGCACATTCTTTCACCAGAGAGAACCTTGGGCCTTTGTGCTCCCCTCGAGCCCTCCTCTCCATGTGGCCAGTTTCTCTCTACTCCAATAAGGGACGACTCCAGAGAAAACTGGCCTGGGCACTGGAGATGGCAGTGTTTGGGCAGCAGGTCACCCTTGGCAGCTCCCAGCTGAGCTTACATGGCCGAAATTCAGAGCACACAGTCCTGTGTGAGCGGCTCAAGCTCACCCTTTGAATCAGACAACATGTGCAGCTCAGTCGCATTATGTAAGTGCTCTGCAGTCAGAAGCACAAGTGGAGGAAACCAACTTGGGATTTCCAAAAATACTAAAAGGACAGTAATTCAGGGACTCCATGGAGCTAGCCTTTTAAAACAAGACAGGCAAATCTTTAGGCAAGGACTTCTCCAGAGACAGCAGATTCTGTGTTGAGAAATATTTTTGTTTGTTATTAATAGGAGGAAGGAAAATGATAGTGAACTCTTTTTTATGGGTCCAGATTGCCCTTGACCAAGTTTCTCTGCTTCAAGCCAAGGTTATTTAACTGTAATGATGATATTGTTGGCTGGCCCAAACTGGCTGCATATGGCATTAATAGAAATTAACTTCTCCTAAGGGCTTCCCAGGTGATGCAGTGGTAAAGAAGCCACCTGACAATGCAGGAGACACAAGAGATGAGGGTTCAATCCCTGGGTCTGGAAGGTCCCCTGCAGTAGGAAACGGCAACCCACTCTAGTATTCTTGCCTGGAAAATTCCATGGATGGAGGAGCCTGGTAGGCTGCAGTCCATGGGGTCGGGAAGAGTCGGACACGACTGCGCGACTTCACTTTCACTTTTCACTTTCATACGTTGGAGAAGGAAATGGCAACCCACTCCAGTGTTCTTGCCTGGAGAATCCCAGGGACGGGGGAGCCTGGTGGGCTGCTGTCTATGGGGTCGCACAGAGTTGGACACGACTGAAGCGACTTAACAGCAGCAGCAGCAAGGGCTTCCCAGGTGATACAGTGGTAAAGAAGCCGCCTGCAATGCAGGAGACACAAGAGACAAGGGTTCAATCCCTGGGTCTGGAAGGTCCCCTGGAGTAGGAAATGGCAACCCACTCTAGTATTCTTGCCTGGAAAATTCCATGGACAGAGGAGCCTGGCAGTTTACGGTTCATGGGGCTACAAAAAGTTGGATATGACTGAGTGAGCACATGCACACACACACACACACACACAATTTCTCCTGGAGAGTGGGATGAACTGAGAGAGTAGCACTGATATATAGACACCACCATGGGTAAAGTAGCTGGGGAGAAGCTGCGGTATATAACCCAGGGAGACCAGCCTGGCGCTCTGTGATGACCTAGAGGGGCGGGATGGGAGTGGGGTCCAAGAGAGGCTCAAGAGGGAAGGGATATATATATACAGATAGATGACTCACGCTGTTGTACAGCAGAAGCTAACACAACATTGTAAAGCCATTATACTCCAATTTAAAAAAAAAATAATTAAGAGTGCTTAGGCCAAATGGAAAAGGATAAGCCAAACCCACAGTCCATAGCAGGGATGGATCTCTATGTATCACTTGATAAACATATATTTATTCTTTCCTAACTTCAAAGAGAAAGATGAAGATCAAAGTTTTCATGCCTTTGGGGCAGATGGAAACATTTTCTCAGCAGTAGAACAATAAAAATGACTCTGCTGGGTACAGAGAAACTCAAATTTCCCTGCCAGCAGACCACAGTTCTCAATCTCCTTCTTGCTGACCAGGCTCCAGGGAAGAATCACCCAACATGGACAGCGCATGCGTGTTTAGCTCCCAGCAGTGGGAAGAGAGACACATTTGTTCTTACCAGGCATCCCGGGTCATCTCTTTTATTAATTGAGCAATTTCAGCTGATATTTTATTTCTACCAACTCCTTCTGTCCCCAAAGTTCCTGACAATAGGTGCAGCACAGAGCCAAGGAGAAAATGACAGAAATAAAGGGTGAGGTGAATGAACTGTTGCCCAAAACCTATCTCAGCTGCAGTAGGGACAGAGAGGTAATAAAAAAAAAAACAAAAACGCAGGGGCCTATTTGGAGTACCCATTTTAAAATCCAGAAGCAGTTCACACACCCCCCTTTTTTTTCTTTTGATTCTCACTGCAGTACGTCCTTCCAGATGCAGTAAATCTGGGGCACGTAGGGCTGGGCAAAGTGGAACAGGGCTTTGCTAACTAGTCCTTGACAAGAAATAGTCCTGAGGTTCAAATGCTACCATGAGCCATAAACTTCCCACCGCCACCAAGGCAAGGAGTGCACTAGCCCTTCTCCTACACTAATAAATCTACATATTCTCGGCTGTCTTTCTCTGTCCATTTTGACTCTTAGAAAGTGTCCTTCATGGTTATTTTAATCTGATTTATCTGCTGAAGAACGCAGTGTGGGAGTCAGTGTAGGAAGTACAGGAGGATAACAGAGACACAGATTGTGGCCTCCTGGCCTCTGGCAGAAGGCCTGGAGCACACTCTTCTGAGGGAGGCTTCTCAGAAGCAGCAACTGAAGTATTTGCAGAGCTAGAATGTTCTGCTGTGGCACAGTTCTCCCAGGTCACTTCCAGATCCAGAAACAACCACCGGAAGACTACACATATTGTAGTTATGCAGAGGTGCATCCGGCTCTATCACTCCCCCAACCCCCAACAAAATGCACAAAACCGCCTGCAGTTCTGCCTTCACTCTGAACCTGGGAGCAAGGAGTATGGTGGGGGTGGGATGAATGCATCTGTGTCCAAACCCAAGAGCAATGATCATATTCCATCTATTTTGGGTGACTTCACCTCTCGTCTGATGCCAAAACAAATCGCACTTCTTGCCAATGAGCTGCAACACGTATCCTAAGTTGTCAGGCTGGGGTTCTCTAGTCCAGTGCTTCTCTGGCTTTGCTGCACATGTCAGCTTTAAAGACCCTAGTGCCCAGGCCATAACCCAGAACAATGAAATAGAATTGGGAGAGAAGGGGACCCAGGCATCTTTCAAAGGTCCTTAAATGACTCCTGTGTGCCGCAAGGTTAAGAACCACTGCTCTAGTATGTCCCCCAGTTTTATTTATTTCATGGCATCAATTCTACTAAACGAAGGCTGGTTACTTGTCTTGTGCCACAAAAACGTAGGCTCCGGGCGCTCTGGATACCACATCTGCATGTTCACTGCTGTGTCCCTAGCAGCAGTGCCTGGCAGATATTAGGCATTCATTAAATAATTGCTCAATTAACATCTGCATTCTTGCATGGCCTCTGACTTCAGGATTTGACCCGAGCACCTGAGTTTAATCAGCAACAGAGTTTTTGTCATTGATCTGTGACCTCCACAACCACAAAAGAACAGACAGTCCTATGCAATGTCCTCCAAAACCTAATAAAAGAAGAAACTCCTTCGTGACAATACAACCAGCAAGCAGTCTGGATTCTATTTACTCTCCCTGGCACGCTGCCACTGGGAGAGGGGCAGAGTCTGAAACTCAGTCCATGCTAGGGATGGCAGGTCATTTGAGGGTGTTTGTCAACACCAACCTCCTATCTATAGAAACTGGAGCAGAGGCAGAGCAATACAGGAGCTGAAAACTGTGTGGGCAGGCTCTCCACAGGACTGCTTTTAGTGGTTCTCTCAATATTATATTAAGTGGGGCAGGAGGGGCATTGAATAGACCCACTGCTGGGGGCACTCACTCTCCTAGCAGGGCACACACGTTGGAAAGGAAAGAATGGTGGAGAGCTGGCGTATCCTGGGAATAACTCTGTCCCTTGTGCAACAAGGCCACGAGCAAATATCCTCCAGAACAATGCAAACAAACCAGAGGACTACTGCAGGGCGTGTTGCACAGAGATGGAAACACAGTGTCTCAGAACCCCTGGTTTCAAACACTGCTTAAGGAGAAAACACATCCACTGCCTATCTGTTCATCTTTTCCCATGATCCTGTCCACTCCATCTCCTGGGAGTCATCAAAGAGGGGCCCTTGATACCACAGCTTTCCTGCTTCCTAATCTCAGCACATCAGTTGATAAAAGTCTAACCCACAATCGCTCAACTGCGCTTTAAAATCAATCTCGGGAGAAGAGGAAGGAAGGGACATTTTTGGTTCCTTTTTTTTTCCCCTGGCAAGTCCATAGATGCTGAGGGAATTCTCCAAAGTGGGTTAAGCATTGTTCTCTGCTCTCTAGCTCAGGACAAAGTGTCTCTAACTGAACATGCCCTTGAGCCTGGCACTTTGCCTTATCTGATGGTAAGCCAGAGTCTGTAGACATCTTCCAGAGACAGGATGATCTTGGTGGAGGGAAGGCAGGATGGATTAAAAAAAATGGATAAAAAAAACCCAGAGGCTTAAAGATGACCTTCAGGAGCTGGGCAATGCGCTCTTTACTTGAAGAACGCAGGCATCTGCTGTGCTGTCAATTCAGGAACCCGTCCCTGCCCTCACACCACAATAGCTCCAGTCCTCACCCCACTCCCAACCCCGCCCCAGCCCACGCCTAGACAGGAGTCCCTGTTCTGCCACTCAGTGGCTGCAAGTCCTCGGGCTTGTGTCACAAGGTCAGCTTGTGTCTCTAGGACTCAAGAGTCTCACCTGTACAACGGGGATCATGATCTGTCCCACAGGAACGTCGTGAGGACCAACCAAAGAGGGCAGCACACAGTGAGGACCCGGTGTCAGAGGCTAGCCCTTCTGAGGCTAACCCCCCCACCCCAGGCCGTTACTACCGGGACTCACTGCTTCCCCGGTCCCGGCTTCACCCCTCCGGGGACTCGGCTCCGTCGCCCTGCTGCCCCTCCTTAAGGTCGGGGTCTTTTGGCAGAGGCGAATGGGGCCAGAGCCTCCGCTTCCGAGGGTCGGTGCCAGAGGCCAGGCTGCGTGCCCCGGGCCCACGAACCGCGCCCCCGCCCCGGGGGCCCCCCTCACCTCCATCGGTTGATCCCGACTGAGGAGGAGGCCGCGAACCACGGGTCGAGGATGTAAACGCAACGCACGCAGTGCGCCCCGCGCACGGCCGCCAGCAGAGCCGGGTTGTCATGGAGCCGCAGCCCCTTGCGGAACCAGTGCACCGAGGAGGCGCCGTCCCCACGAGCCGCGGGCGCCTGGGTCGCCGCCGCCGCCGCCGCCGCCGCCGCTGAGGTAGTCGCCGCCGCCGCCGCCATCACCGCCCTGACTGCCGGGGCTGCCACCGCCCCGCCCCCGTAGGCGCCGCGGGCCTGGCCCCCGGCCCGCCCAGTGACCTATGACGCCACGGCTTCTCCCTGGGGCTCCGCCCCACGACCCTGGAGCGCCTCTGCTATTGGCTGAGCGCCTCTCGCCGGGCGATTGGCTCTGAGGCGCCCCGGCCTGTCCCCGCCCCATCACGTTCCCGCCAGGTGTGGGCTCTCTGGAGGGGAGCCGGAGGGCGGAATGGGGTGATGCACAGTGGCTCTTCCCAAGGAGGTCTGGGCGTGGACGGTGGAGGGACAGTGGATCCCAGACGTCTTGCTTGAAGCTGTGCGCGCTGGCGGGGCTGCTGTGACTCCAAAAAGTGACCAACAGGACGAACAAATGGCTGCCTTACGTCATCATCGTCATCGATAGCGTCGTCACCTACCTCACTCTATACATCGTTACATTTTACTACAGCCACTATTTATTGAGTGCATCTTTTAAGCCAAGCAGCATGATAATACCCTTACATTGACGCGTGGAGAGGTGCCTTGCTGTGCAGCAGTAGGTGGGTTGGGAGTAGGGACTGGAAATGTGGAGGATGTGATTTGAGATAGTAATTATGCCATCAGATGAAATTTTTCTTTTCTGTGTTTAGTAGACTCAGTGGTACCTCTGTATGCAAAGCACTTAACTGAAGTCTGTGTGAGATTGACACTCCCCAATCCTCCCCAGGGGAGCCAAGTGGAGCCCTCTTCTTCTGGGGGTTATCAAATGAAGAATCTGTCTCAATTTGGCCCGAAGTGTGCCTGTGCTCAGAACACTTCCTGAACTTGGGAATGAGAAATGAAGGAGTTTAGCAATGTAGCCAGCAATTTAGCAGCATTACTTGGAACAACTCTGTAAACCACAGTGTTATTGCAATCCTAGGCTCTCTCATTGTCAGGGCTTTGTAGAAACTGTTCCCTCAAACCTGGATCACATACCACACCCCACCCCTTTTCTAACTTCAGTTTGTCCTGTGTCTCTGCTCAGTGTGACTTCACCAGGGCTTCCCAGGTGACTTAGTAATAAAGAATCCACTTGGCAATGCAGAAGACATGGGTTCAGTATCTAGTCTGGGAAGATGCCCTGGAGAAGGAAATGGCAACCCATTCCAGTATTCTTGCTGGGGAAATCCCTGGACAGAAGAGCCTGGTAGGCTACAGTCATGAGGTTGCAGAGTCAGACACACCTTAGCGACTGAACAACAACAAAACAACACTGTTCAGTGTAGAGGTCGTTTGCTGTCAGTGTAGACAGCACATCTCTGTGCTTTTTATCACTGGCCTTATACATGATATTGGAATTTCTTATCTGTCTGCCTCATTAGATTATAATCTCCTGGAGGGCAAGGACTGTGGCTCATTTACATCATTTCCAGGATCTAGCTCAGTGCTTGGTACTTAATGCTCAAGGATGATTTGAGTAAAAGTTGGACAGGGACTAGAATCTTAGGTTGCCAGAAACATTAGTGGTCTATCCCAGTCCTGACCCTGTTGTTATTTTTTAATCCTTTCTCCAAAGTCTTGCTGAATGATGAGATGCCACCTCTCGTTACTTTAAAAAAATATTTATTTATATAATATTTAAATTGAGACATAGTTGAGCATTACTTTTCTTTTGAGACTTTGTGTCCCGTCTTCTAGCTCCTTTTGCCTCCACAAGCAGTGGAACAGAGAGTGTCCTACTAGGAGTGGAACAGAGAGTGGAAGGAAATTGTTCTTTCCTATAGCCTCAAAGATGGATATTTGCTTCTTCTCTGAACTCCCATGATGCTTTCTCTATAGAGCATGAGCTCTATGAGGGCAGGGACTGCATTTATCTTGCTCACCAGTGTATTCCCAGCACTTAGTTTGGTACCTGACATGCAGTGGGTGGTCATAAATGTTTGCTGAGTGCCTGGGTGATCGTCATTTATCTGTCTCTTTCTTTCTTTTTTGGTTGACATATCTTGCAAGTTTATTTTAATCTATAGGTTCCTCTTTGTGTTCTCTCTTTCCTTTTGGCAGTTTATTTGTTGAGGAAATAGGGTCATTTTCCCTGCAGAGAGCCCACATTCTGGGTTGTTCTCATTGGCTGCATCTCTGAGAATCATTTAACATCAGTTCAGTTCAGTTCAGTCGCCGACTCTTTGTGACCCCATGAATCGCAGCACACCAGGCCTCCCTGTCTATCACCATCTCCTGGAGTTCACTCAGACTCACGTCCAGCGAGTCAGTGATGCCATCCAGCCATCTCATCCTCTGTTGTCCCCTTCTCTTCCTGCCCCCAATCCCTCCCAGCATCAGACTCTTTTCCATTGAGTCAACTCTTCCTATGAGGTGGCCAAAGTACTGGAGTTTCAGCTTTAGCATCATTCCTTCCAAAGAAATCCCAGGACTGATCTCCTTCAGAATGGACTGGTTGGATCTCCTTGCAGTCCAACGGACTCTCAAGAGTCTTCTCCAACTCCACAGTTCAAAAGCATCAATTCTTTGGTGCTCACCTTTCTTCACAGTCCAACTCTCACATCCATACATGACCACAGGAAAAACCATAGCCTTGACTAGACGGACCTTTGTTGGCAAAGTAATGTCTCTGCTTTTGAATATGCTACCTAGGTTGGTCATAACTTTCCTTCCAAGGAGTAAGTGTCTTCTAATTTCATGGCTGCAGTCACCATCTGCAGTGATTTTGGAGCCCCCCAAAATAAAGTCTGACACTGTTTCCACTGTTTCCCCATCTATTTGCCATGAAGTGATGGGACCAGATGCCATGATCTTTGTTTTCTGAATGTTGAGCTTTAAGCCAACTTTTTCACTCTCCACTTTCACTTTCATCAAGAGGCTTTTTAGTTCCTCTTCACTTTCTGCCATAAGGGTGGTGTCATCTGCATATCTGAGGTTATTGATATTTCTCATACCAGTCTCTAATCCTGTACTTCCTGTCACTTGGAATTCAGGATTTTTTTTTTTTTTCAGACAAGGATAGCTTATAAATGAACTTTCCCTGGGAAGCAGGCACAAGATATCAACTTGTTCCTCATTTTGTGATTTTAAGATTGAGCACTGTTTTCCAATGCCATGGCTCTTTCTATCCTATAGGTTATTATGAAAGGCAGTGTGGTTAAGCCCAAGGTCTTACACATTTGGAATGACTGTGTTCAAATTCTGATTCTGCTTTTGCTCTGTGTGATCTTAAGTAAACTAGTTGACCTCTCTGTTTCCCACTTTCTTAACCTATACAATAATTAGGATATAGTAAGCATTTAATAATAGCTAGCTACTATTATTCTAACCAGCAGGATCTCTGTCTGCTTTTATTTTCCTTGCAACACCCAATGCCCTGGGTCTTTACACATAATGAGTGTCCATAAATTGCTGAGTGAATAAAAGATTTTAGTCAGTTTTTTAAAATCCTCAAAATTATACCAGTAATGAAAAGGGAAGTCATCACCATCAATCCCCAAACAAATCAATTAGTTTTTATCTTCATGTAGCCTTCCAGACTTTGTCCATAAACTTCTAAGTTCTGCAACTTTAATCAAAGCAGAGGTGCAATGTTGCATGCATCTTTGAACAAAATATTAAACATGTTTCATAAGGTTGAGCACCAAAGAGCTGATGTTTTCAAACTGTGGTGCTGGAGAAGATTCTTGAGAGTCCCTTGGAAAAAAGTAAATCAACCCTGAATATTCATTGGCAGGACTGAGGCTGAAGTTGAAGCTCCAATACTTTGGCCACCTGATGCGAAGAGACGACTCATTGGAAAAGATCCTGATGCTGGGAAAGATTGAGGGCAGAAGGAGAAGGAGGAGGCAGAGGATGAAATGACTGGATGGCATCGCTGACTCAATGAACATGAGTTTGAGCAGACTCTGGGAGATGGTGAAGGACAGAGAAGCCTGGCATGCTGCAGTCCATGGGGTCGCAAAGAGTCAGACATGACTTAGTGACTAAACAACAACATATTGCTATGTCATTGTCTTTGTGTTTGTTATTTTTATTTTCAAGTTGATAAGGACGAATTATCTTATTGAATGATTGCATATTGTTTGCGTATAATGACAGGATAATATCCAAGAATCAGGATGTAAATCTGGCACTGGATGGAATACGGGAGTGCAAAGTCCACTTTTGGATTTTGCAGTTCAAAAGGGACATAGAGAAATTGGAGAGAGACCAAAGAAATCTGTAAATTGCTAAGTAGGTGAAATATACTTATGAGTTATTACATCTTTGAGATAAAAGAGAACTGAGTTACACATCTGTTGTTTATTTATTAACACCTTGCTATTTATAAGCGTCTCTGAAGAGTAGTTGCCATGTGGATGCCAAACGGTTACTCCTTGTTTCCACTAAAGAAAGTGAAAGTCATTCAGTTGTGTCCGATTCTTTGCAACCTTGTGGACTGTAGCCTGCCAGGCTCCTCTGTCCATGGAATTCTCCAGGCCGGAATACTGGAGTGGGTAGCCATTCCCTTCTCCAGGGGATCTTCCCAACCCAGGGATTGAACCAGGTGTCCCGCATTGCAGGTGGATTCTTTATTGTCTGAGCCACCAGGGAAGCCCATGTTTCCACTAAGGGCAGAACGCAAGAATCTAGTTTAGGTTAGAAAGAATAAGAGAGTTAAGGAGGGACTTTATACTAAGTGGGCTTCCCTGGTGGCTCAGTCAGTAAAGAATTCACCTGCAATGTGGGAGACCTGGGTTCGATCCCTGGGTTGGGAAGATCCCCTGGAGAAGGGAATGGCAACCCACTCCAGTATTCTGGTCTGGAGAACTCCATGGACAGAGGAGCCTGGCAGGCTACAGTCCATGGGGGTCTCAAACAGTCAGACACAACTGAGCGACTTTCACTTTTTATACTAAGTGGTTTAGGAATGAGACAAATTAGCCAAGTACTGGGAAGTTTCTTTGCTAAAAATATATAAGAAAACAGAGGTCAGAGTCCTGTTTTCTCTTTTTGTAGTAATCCTGCATGGAGACTGGCTTAGGCAGTTTTTTACATTCCCTAAGAACTATGCTTTGTATAAATATTTGACAGTCGGTTGAAAGGTAACCAAAATCACTGCAGATGGTGACTGCAACCATGAAATTAAAAGACCCTTACTCTTTGGAAGAAGTTATGATCAACCTAGATAGCATATTGAAAAGCAGAGACATTACTTTGCCAACAAAGGTCTGTCTAGTCAAGGCTATGGTTTTTCCAGTGGTCATGTATGGATGTGAGAGTTGGACTGTGAAGAAAGCTGAGCGCCAAAGAATTGATGCTTTTGAACTGTGGTGTTGGAGAAGACTCTTGAGAGTCCCTTGGACTGCAAGGAGATCCAACCGGTCCATTCTGAAGGAGATCAGTCCTGGGTGTTCTTTGGAAGGAATGATGCTAAAGCTGAAACACTACTTTGGCCACCTCATGGGAAGAGTTGACTCACTGGAAAAGACTGATGCTGGGAGGGATTGGGGGCAGGAAGAGAAGGGGACGACAGAGGATGAGATGGCTGGATGGCATCACCGACTCGCTGGACATGAGTCTGAGTGAACTCTGGGAGATGGTGATGGACAGGGAGGCCTGGCGTGCTGTGATTCATGGAGTCGCAAAGAGTCAGACACGACTGAGCAACAGAACTGAACTGAACTGAAAGGTAACCAGGAGCAGGAGAGAGGGAGGGAGTGAGTTTAAGTGACCCTCGCCCTCTAGTGGTTAAACTGAGAAAGAAGCGCGGCTCAGTTTCAGGCTGAGCTGGGAGCCCTAGGGGCCTACCCTCTTCTTTTAAGTTAAACGCAGTGTGCAATTGCAGTATTTTTAGCTCCAACACTTCACTCAAAGCATACTTTGATGTATGATATTTGAGCTATTTGGCTTAAGAAGCTGTAAAATGTATTGAGAGGATGGACTGAAAAGCCAGACAACTTGTTCCATGTCCAACTCTGTGGTTAACTAGTATTAATAAACTACTTGGGCAAGTTACTTAATCTCCCTGGGCCTCAGTTTCCTCATTTGTAAAATGGGGATAATGATAACAATGATGATGATGATAAATAATAATTAAATAATAATAATAAAACAGATGCAGCGTGGAACTGGAACAAGACAAAAAAGATAAACATCTCAGAGTTGAGAATCCAGAAACAGACCCTCACATATGTGGGTATTTATTTATGACAAAGATGTCTGTGTAAAAAAGTGGAGTAAAAATGGTTTTTCCCACAGTAAAATGGGCCAACCGAACGACTTTCAGCTGGTTGGCCAATTTCCATTACAGGAAAAACGACATTTTTAGTCGCTCAGTTGTGTCCAACTCTTTGTGACCCCGGGCAGGCTACAATCCATGGGGTTGCAAAGAGTTGGACATGACTGAAGTGATTTAGCATGCACGCAAGAATACTGGAGTCAGTTGCCATTTCCTCCTTCAGGGGATCTTTCAGACCCAGGGACTGAATTCCTGTCTCTTGCATTGCAGGCAGATTCTTTACTGTCTGAGCCACCAGAGAAGCACCAGGTCAACTGGGTATCCTAGTGTTAAAAAGAAAAGAAAAGAAAATTGACCTCTGTGTCAGGGCCTACACACAAATCAATTGCAAGTAGATTACATGCTTAATATGAAAGGTAAAACAGTAAAGCTTTGAGAAGATTACATAGGAGAATATCCTTATGTCCTTGGGGGAAGACAAATAATTCTTTAATACAACATGGAAAGTGCTAATCATAAAGGAAAGATTGATAAATTGAACTATATTAAAATTAGGTTTTGTATATCAAAAAAGCATTATTTAGAGAGTGAAAAGGCAAATTACAGAATGAGAGAAGATAGTTGTAATACTTATTCTTAGAGAGCTCAGATCCATAATATTTAACAAATTCTTACAAATAAAAAAGAGAAAAAAGATAGGCAACCCAAGGTGAAAGTCGGCCAGCTGTTGGAACAGGCACGTTCCACCTTCTCCCCGACACAGGATATACTGGTGACCAGTGAACACAGGAAAAGGTGTTCACCTTTCTAAGTTCAGTGGAGAAATACAAACACAGTGAGATGCCGCTGTAGACCCGCTAGAACAGGTAAAGTTACAAGAGGACAAAACTGTGTGTTGGGGAAAATGTGAGCCATCAAAACACGCATACTCTGTTGTTGGAAGTGTAAATTGATACAACTCCTTTAGAAAGCTGTGTTATACACCAAATTTGAAAAACCAAATGCCCTTAGAAGTTTAGGAAGATAGGATGCTGGCTCCGATTGGGTCTGGTGAGGTGAGTCCAGAATTCCACGCATTTGTCCCTGTCCTCTCTGGCTATGTTTGTCCCAGAGTGTTTGCTCCTGAGGATGTCCCCAACAATGGCCAGGGTTTGGAGGAGTTGAAACAGCCGATGGCCCCCCAGATCCTATAAAGAATGGTGGTTCTGGGACTTCCCTGGCGGTCCAGGGGTTAAGACTTGCTTCCACTGTAGGGAGTGCAGGTTCCATCCCTGGTCAGGGAACTAAGGTCCTGCCTGCTATCTATGTTACATGCTTAATCGTGCTTGACTCTTTGCAACTCTGTGGACCAGAGCCTGCCAGGCTCCTCTGTCCATGGGATTTTCCAGGCAAGATACCTGGAGTGGGTTGCCATTTCCTCTTCTAGGGGATCTTCCCAATGCAGGGATCGAACCTGGGTCTCCTGCGTTGGCAGGTGGATTCTTTACCTTCTAAGCCACCAGGGAAGCCCCTGCCTGCTAGGTGGTGCCACCAAAAAATACACAGAGAACTGGCTTTAAAAAATTCTTTACTTATTAAAAACAAACAAACAAACAAAAAACGGTGGCTCTCTGAAGATTTCCCTAGGAGCCTTCCTAGACTGTTCTGCTGGTCAAAGAAGTTGAAGAAGATCATCTTGAGAAAGACTGTCCTACAGACACACAGGAGGTATCACCTGAGGCAGGAAGTAACCAGTATCACCTTGTTGTTAAATCCTACGGGGGCTTGAGGACTTCCCTGATGACTCAGTGGTAAAAATTCGCCTGCAATGCAGGAGCCTCAGGAGACAAGGGTTCAATCCCTGGGTCGGAAAGATCCCCTGGAGGAGGAAAATGGCAACCTACTCCAGTATTCTTGGCTGGAGAATCCCATGGACAGAGGAGCCTGGCAGGCTACAGTCCATGGGGTTGCAGAGAGTTGGACACTGAAGCGACTTAGCATGCAGCACGCACGCATGGGGGCTTGAACCAATTTTCAAACCCAAAGAGGAGACAACATTGGGTGTGTTGGGCCTCACCTCCTGCTGACTCACTACTTGAGACTTTGATAACATTGAGCAAAGGGCCAAAGAAATGAGTGAGCGCTTTTCTAATCTTTGCCGTAGATGACCAGGAACTGACAGGATGTTTGAGCTGTGATCAGATGAGGTGTGGCCATCAGACTCTGGGCCCAGTGCCTGGTGGGGGATGGGCTGACGGCTGTGCTCAGATCCCCTGGGACTTAGACCTCTGTCACTTTCATCAAAGGAAAGCTGCCCTCAGAGGTGAGGCCTCAGCCTAGGATTAGTCGCTCAGTCGTGTCCAACTCTATGACCCCCTGGACTATAGCCTGACAGGCTCCTCCGTCCATGGGATTCTCCAGGCAAGAATACTGGAGCAGATTGCCCGTCCCTTCTTCAGGGGACATTCCTGACCCGGGATTGAACCCAGGTCTCCTGCATTGCAGGCAGATTCTTTCCCATCTGAGCCTCCAGGCAGCAAAAGGAGAAAACATAAAGCAAAACCAGGGGGAAGGACTGTAACTGGGAGTAAGGGGTATAACCTTGTGTAATTTCATAGGTTCTTGAAATTTAGTTCTATGAAATTAGTTCCATGAAAACTGAAATTTCATAGGTTCTTGCTCAAGAAAACAGCAACTGCTCTTTAAGCTCAAAGGAGGGAAGCGTGGTGTGTGTTTGTAGGTCTGTGCATGGCAGGAACCCAGCTAGCAAGAGCAGCCACAAAACACACGCCTTTAGGCCGCCAGAAAAAGGACCTCATTAATGAGCCTGTGTCTGCTAATCCTGCTCCAGGGCCCTGGAAGGGAGGATGACTTCGAGGAGATGGATTACTGAGGCCACTTGCCTTGGGCTGCCCTCAATTACAAGCCTCTGCTGGAGGAGTGGCGTCCCCACCACCGCTCTCCACACAAAGAGTAGGCTTTTGGCTGCTATTGTGGGACCCATGGGCATAACCCAGATCCTGCTTCACCAGAAATGAAATCAAGCATCAGAAAGCCTCTGAGGGGCTTCCCTGGTGGCTCAGTGGTAAATAACTCACCTGCCAATGCAGGAGACACGGGTTCAGTCCCTGATCTGGGAAGACCCCACGTGCTGAGGAGCATCTGAACCCGTGAGCCACAGCTATTGAGCCTGTGCTCTAGAGCCAGGGAGCTATGACGACTAAAGCCCACTTGTCCTAAAGCCTGTGCACTGCAACAAGAGAAGCCACTGCAATGAGAAGCCTGCACACCTCAACTAGAGAGTGGCCCCCACTGCAGCAAAGACCCAGACGGCAAAAAATAAATAAAATTATTTTTTTAAAAAAAGCCACTGGATATAAAGGCAGACATCCTCTCCCCGCTTCCCTCTCACTCTAAGATCTTGTGATCTCCTGTTTGCCTCTCTTTGGATTTTTCTGCATTTTCTTTCTCTCCAGACCAGTTTTCTCTGCCTGCTCTAACTTCTGGCTATGTCTAAGAGAGGACTGACCAGTGTCTCTTGAATCCTGGCTTAGGAATGGTGTTTGGCTTAGGACATTGGTCCAGTCAATAGTGGACTGGGGGGTTGTGTGTGTGCTCAGTCATGTCCAACTCTTTGTGACCCCATGGACTATAGCCCGCCAGGCTCCTCTGTCCATGGGTTTCTTCAGGCAAGAATGCTGGAGTGGGTTGCCATTTCCTACTCCAGGGGATCATCCTGGCCCAGGGATCAAACCCTCATCTCCTGTGTCTCCTGCATTGAAGGTGGATTCTTTACCTCCTGAGCCATTAGGGGTACGCTTGGAGAACCTCAGTGCCTTATTAGGTGACCTGAGTAGGAACGGTGAAGCAGAGGTTTAAACACAAGTCTATCTGAATTCAAAGCCTAAGAGTTTTTCACTGCATCAACAAAGTTTTTAGAAAATGCCAAGGATTTATATTATGTCAATTTTACCTCCATAAAAATTAATAAAGAGGATCAGTTCAGTTCAGTCGCTCAGTTGTGTTCGACTCTTTGCGACCCCATGAATCGCAGCACACCAGGCCTCCCTGTCCATCATCAACTCCCGGAGTTCACTCAGACTCACCTCCATCGAGTCAGTGATGCCATCCAGCCATCTCATCCTCTGTCGTCCCCTTTTCCTCCTGCCCCCAATCCCTCCCAGCATCAGAGTCTTTTCCAATGAGTCAACTCTTCGCATGAGGTGGCCAAAGTACTGGAGTTTCAGCTTTAGCATCATTCCTTCCAAAGAAATCCCAGGGCTGATCTCCTTCAGAATGGACTGGTTGGATCTCCTTGCAGTCCAAGGGACTCTCAAGAGTCTTCTCCAACACCACAGTTCAAAAGCATCAATTCTTCGGCGCTCAGCCTTCTTCACAGTCCAACTCTCACATCCATACATGACCCCTGGAAAAACCATAGCCTTGACTAGACGGACTTTTGTTGGCAAAGTAATGTCTCTGTTTTTCAATATGCTATCTAGGTTGGTCATAACTTTTCTTCCAAGGAGTAAGCGTCTTTTAATTTCATGGTTGCAGTCACCATCTGCAGTGATTTTGGAGCCCCTAAAAATAAAGTCTGACACTGTTTCCACTGTTTCCCCATCTATTTGCCATGAAGTGATGGGACCGGATACCATGATCTTCGTTTTCTGAATGTTGAGTTTTAAGCCAACTTTTTCACTCTCCTCTTTCACTTTCATCAAGAGGCTTTTTAGTTCCTCTTCACTTTCTGCTATAAGGGTGGTGTCATCTGCATATCTGAGGTTATTGATATTTTTCCCGGCAATCTTGATTCCAGCTTGTGCTTCTTCCAGCCCAGCGTTTCTCATGATGTACTCTGCATAGAAGTTAAATAAGCAGGGTGACAATATACAGCCTTGATGTACTCCTTTTCCTATTTGGAACCAGTCTGTTGTTCCATGTCCAGTTCTAACTGTTGCTTCCTGATCTGCATACAAATTTCTCAAGAGACAGGTCAGGTGGTCTGGTATTCCCATCTCTTTCAGAATTTTCCACAGTTTATTGTGATCCACACAGTCAAAGGCTTTGGCATAGTCAATAAAGCAGAAGTAGATGTTTTTCTGGAACTCTCTTGCTTTTCTCTCCCTAGCTACATCCTAATTTGTTTTTATTGGACAATGTTTGCGCTGAGATCTGAGATGTGTGGAGGAGGGAAAAACAGTGTTGTGGGTAGAGGAAACAGCATATACAGAGGTCCTGAGGAGGGTGGGAGCATTGACCACTTGAAGAATTAAAGATTAGATGCTAAATAAATAAGCCCCAGGTCAAGGACCCAGGTTCCCTCTATCTTTCTGCTCACCTGTCCTCAGGTGTCAGTTGATTCCCTCAAGGCAGCAAAATAGCTGCAGCGGCTCCACTCGCCCTCCCTCTCCTTTGTAAGAAGGAAGAGAGTGTTCAGGGAAGCACCCCCAGACGACCTCCCTCGGGTCTTATTGGCCAGGATTGTACGCATGGCTTTGCCCTGGCCAATCTGATATAATTTAGATCAATCACAATTCACCCTGGAATTGTGGAACTCTGGAAGAGGCTGGCCTCGGGAAAGCAACGGGCCACCCGACACTTGAACAAAATGGGGGCTCTTTGGTCTAGAAGTGAGGGTTATGGCGAACACCCAGCAGTGGCTGCCATTTGCACCTTCTATTAACATGATCATAAGCCTCGAGGAATTTCTGGAGGAGG
Source organism: Bos grunniens (assembly GCF_055505025.1). Taxonomy (NCBI): domain Eukaryota; kingdom Metazoa; phylum Chordata; class Mammalia; order Artiodactyla; family Bovidae; genus Bos; species Bos grunniens. The sequence continues at coordinate 76,438,183 of NC_141179.1, read as the reverse complement.
TTGATGGGATAGAATTCACTCTCTCAAAATAAACTGCAACCATATACAAACATTCCTTGCAGGAGTAGAAGGCTTTGTGATGATGACTGTTCCGTGAACTATTCTTAGTATCTGCAGTGGCAACAGCGATCACACAAGCCCCACAGGCCTGCTCCTGCATTTCTGCGCATTTCAAGGACAGAGTGAAGAGAGGCAATAAGATGTTCAAAAGACTGTAAGTGTTGTTTCTCCTTATGGCTGCTGGAAAATGCTGTAAACAGCTAGACTGACTCCCTGCAGGAAGTTCCTCTTCTGGGGAGGTAGCAAAAGAAGGCCACTTTTAGCTGGTACCTTCCAGAGTGGCAGTGCCCATCAGCTCTGGTTCAGAGCTCCTGCCACCTTTGCCCCCTGGTTCTGTGTCCTACAGCTCCCCTTGTGGCTCAGCTGATAAAGAATCTACCTGCAAAGCGGGAGACCTGGGTTCAATCCCTGGGTTGGGAAGATCCCCTGGAGAAGGGAAAGGCTACCCACTCCGGCCTGGAGAATTCCATGGACTATTGGGGTTGCAAAGAGTCAGACACGACTGAGCAAATTTCCTTTCACTTCTGTGTCCTACTTAAGTTTCCACAGGTATGACAAGGCCACCAAAGAAGTTAGATTCTGAGTCTTCCCTGGTGGGCCAGTGGTAAGACTTCATGCTCTCAATGCAGGGGGCCTGGGTTCCATCCCTGGTCGGGAAACTAAGGTCTCATGGGCCGAAACTAAGAGTTCCCATGTCACAACTAAAGATCTTGCATGCCGGGACTGGGAGCCAGCGAAGCCAAATAAATAAGTGAATATTTTTTAAAAAGGAAGAAGAAGAAGTTATATTCCACGAAAGAGGGCATGAAATGGTGGCCCGAGGCTGAATCTGGTCGGTGTACATGCCACACAGCCTACACAGTATTTTATAGACCTGAGTCACTGTTTAAACAAATCAGGAGATGGCGTGTAGAGATTCAGATTTCCAGCTCCTCTTGCCAAAGGAGTTCTAGCAGTATAGACCCACATTCCCAAACAGCAAACATATAGACCCAGAGTCCTGGAAAAGAACTCTGCCATGGCTCCCCTGTGTGAAACTGTGCGTGCATGCTAAGTCACTCAGCCCTGTCCAACCCTTTGCAACCCCGTGGACTGTAGCCCACCAGGCTCCTCTGTCCATGGGGTTCCCCAGGCAAGAATACTGGAGTGGGTTGCTGTGCCCTCCTCCAGGGGATCTTCCCTGGGTCTCCTGCATTGACAGGTGGGTTCTTTATCACTCACACCACCTGGGAAGCCCTCCATTCCACCACGATTCCCATCCAGCTCGCCTCCCTCCCTTGTGTGACTGGTGGGCCTCATTGCTGTTTTTATCGGGAGTTCACTCCTGTGATAAATAAGGGGTCACCTCTCCTGTGATTGCAGTGGGAGGGGAGGATCAGAGACCCATTTAGCTGATGAAGGTGGTAGGGACGGAGAGTCCTGGCAGCTCCAGCTCCAGCCAGGGCAGCTCTTTCCCACCCAGCAGGTGGCTCTGGGCAGGTCTCAGAGCTGAATCCACAGGCCTGTGTGGCAGAAGTGACAAAGTCCTGTAATTCTCTCTGCTGAGAGCTCCCACCTAATAATCACAGCTGCTGTTCACGTAGCAGACAACATGCTAAGTACGCAACCTGCATTATCCCATCCAGTCACCGCGTTGCCCTCTGGAGTAGGAATTTTTGTCATCCTTACTCTGTATATTAGAAGCTCAGGGACATCATGTCATATTGCCTATGGCCACACAGCTGGGAAGTGGACGGGAAACTGAGTCTGCAGAGATGTTATCTTGCCCACGTAAAGATGCCCAGCCCACAGATAGCAGAGCTGGGATTTCAACTTAGGTCCAATGGCCTAGAAGTTGAAAACTAATGGTCAGAGGGGCAAACTAGTTTTGGAAATTAGGAATTTGGGCCCTTTGCTGGGTTCACTGGCCCCCAGTCTGCTGTAGGCCCCACTAATCCCTGTTGACTCACATCCTGGCTTCTCCTGGTTGCCTGTTGCTTGCCTGGCCTCTGGAGAAGGTGACAACCTTCATGTTCTTTTTATGCTCCCTCACCTTCTCGCAGAGTCCAACTCAGGTGAATATGAGCTCTTGGTTCTAGGACAGAGCTGGAAGTCTGTGATTGTCTCTGTTGACCCCATCCCACCAAGTTTCATGGGAGCTGAGAGCTGAGATCAAGGATGTATGGTTTGGGTTCAGATTCAGCTCCATGACCACAATGCTATTCCAAAGCTCAAGCTTTGTTGGATAGATTGGGCTGGCTCCAGGATCCACTGGCTCATGGGGGGGTGGTTGAGTTGACTCTACTGTTCTGAGTCATTTCTTTCTATTTGAGATTCCATGTAAAGTGGCCCTGCTTTAAAGCAGGGTTTGTTAAAGGGTATGTCAGGTGTGGGTCCTCAGGGTCTCATTTTCCTTTCTGGGGGAGGGGGCAGGACAACCTGGGTCTACATGAGCAAGTATCAGGGCAAGAGTTTGGGATCAGGCTGGATGGGGCTGGTGGTTACACAGAGCAACCAGAAAGTCCAGGAGACAAGGGAGGGTGGAAGTTCAAGAGCAGAGTCCAATTTGGTACAGGGGAAGGAAGAAAGCCATGGAAAGGCTAGGAGCAGGCCAGGGATCACAGTGCAGAGTGGGAAGAAGAGAGGAGGGTTGCTTGGAGGTTTGGAACCAGACAGGTGCCCAGGAGCATGCTCTGACAGGTGCTGTTGGATGAGAAATTCAGTTCAAGCCCCAGATGGGCTACATCATCCCATTGTTCTAGTCATGGGTGCTTAAGGCTTAGGACAGGACCACGTTAACCGCAAAACAGAAAAGGAGATCTAAACCAGCTAAAATGCTTCTGGCTACAAAGGGAAAGCCTACTGAAAGAGGCTTAAATTGTGCCTGAGTTTCTTAATTCCAGCACTCAGTGATGTCACCAAGGACCCAGGTTCTCTCCATCTCTCCACTCTGATGGTGTGTAGGCTAGACTTCCTAAAAATGACTCTTCTCACGATTCCAAACGGCTGCCAGAGCTCCAGCCATCTTGCTGAGGATCCCTCAAGAGGCCAGAGCAGGAACATTCCTGTTTTGTGTCTCTTTTGAAGAGTTAGGAAAGTTTCCCAGTAGTGGACTAGCCACTAGTAGACTTTTCATGTCTTCTCAGTCAATTCCATTTTAACTAATAACAGACAAGGAGACTGGGATTACCATGATTCATTTTCACTCATCAAGATTTAGTGCCTTCTTTACCCTCTGCAAGTCTCAGAAGAAAAAGGATCAAAATTATGGCAATGGCAGCACAGACAAAGAAGCAGGGATTGGTACTGGGTCCAAAAAATACTGTATGTGCCACAAAGTGTTCTCGCGTTCTCTGCCGAAGTCTCAGGGCCCCATTAGTAGGGTAATACGCAGAAGGCCCCCACCCCCTTGTTAGCACAGTGGACCATAGTGTTCGTTGCTCAGTCATGTCTGACTCTGTGACTCCGTGGACTGTAGCCTGCCGGGCTCCTCTGTCCATGGAATTCTCCAGGCAAAAATGCTTGAGTGGGTTGCCATGCCCTGCTCCAGGGGAACTTCCCGACCCAGGGATGGAACCCAGGTCTCCCACACTGCGGGCAGATTCTTTACTGTTTGAGCATAACTAAATCTAAATTGCATCCTCAGTATGTAAATGGGTGAAACTGAGGCTGCCCTGGAGTGGAGGCTGGGGGTCCACTTGGTTCTCCCTTCTGCTTTAAGGGGCTCCCCAAATTTCCTAGAGGAACGGATCTAATCTAGCCTCCTTCCCCCTGTTTTATAGACAAGGAAACTAAGTTATGGAGGGTCGGGGATTAGATGACTGTGGACACAGAACTAAAGACCAGTGTATCTCAAAAGCAGTGGAAAGATGATCTTGCCTCACGGGGTACCTGGAATGAAGATGTAAAGAGACTAGTTCAGGCTGTGCATATAGTGCGCTCAATAAGGCTTAGGGGAATGAAAAGTGAGGTAAGGCAGGGATCCTGTGGATGGTGACCTGGGGAGGAAGCAGAGAGAGGCTCGCTAGATGGATGGAAAATCATGTAACCCTTCTGGGGCTACAGAGCAGCCTGGGAGTCAGACTGCAGACCTAGTAGAAATGCAGCTGCCCCTACCCAGCCCCCCTCCTCACCCCACAGGCTCCTTCCAAATCCTTCCACTTGCCTGGGGCTCCTCTGAGACTATTTCCTCCTTCCCAAGCCAGTCTGTACCTGGACAGAAAGCTGATGGTGAATGGGAGTTACAAAAGTAGGCAAAGACCACCCACATGAGAACAAGCAGGCTATCTATTCTGAACTTGCTGTAGCAGGGGAGTCAGCCACCATCACTTGCAGTGTGGCAAAGATTCAAAGGCAGGCAGAGGAATGGGAAGGCTTTCTAGAGAAAAGGGAATGCTTCAGGAGGCTTTAAACTGATCGGAAAGGTGGAGGTGCGCTCATTAGAAGTGGGAGGGGATCCTGTGTGATTGCTTGGTCCTTAGTTGGAAGTAGGGAGTGGGTATCAAAAATAGGGAAATAGGCTGTCATTGCCCAAATCTTGACTCTTCTGGGCTCGTGTCACTGGAGGTACCGGTTTAGCTTCCAGGTCTGACTGCTGCCAAAGTTGTGGGTCAGAGTTCTATTGTCATATATGGTCTGGCCCATGTCCCTCTGTGTTTTCAGTCTCATTGTACAGAAAGGTCACCCAGCTCTGTGATTTGGGGCAGGATACTAACTTCTCTGGGCCTTGGTTCCCTCATCTGTGAAAGGGGGCTGTTAATAGTACCTGCTACAGGGGCTTCCCTGGTGTCCTGGTTAAGACTTCGCCTTTCAACACAGAAGGTGTGGGTCTGATCCCTGGTTGGGGAGCTAAGATCCTGTATGCCTCCTGACCAAAAAACAAAACATACAAAGAAGCAATACTGTAGCAAATTCAATAAAGATTTTAAAAATTGTCCACATCAAAAAAAGAAAGTTCCACATCTTAAAAAAAGAAAAACAAAACAGTACCTATTGCAGATGTTAATCTGGGTCAATGGGTGTCAGATGTTAACGGGTAATATGCTTAGAGGAGCACCCGGCATGTGGTGAGCATCTAACAAATACTAGCAATAATAATAGTCACGGTGACTGTCATTATTTTTAAAAAATGGTGATCGATGATGCTTAGCAGAAAGGGCCTGAGAGAAGGGGTCTGGGTCCTGCCCCATCGCACTGCAGCTTTGGGCAAGTCAATCACACATTCTAAGCCTCAGGCTTGTCTGTAAGATCTGGGGCTGATTCAAACTTGCTCCCAGCTCTACGGCCGTACATTCCCCACCAGGGCTCAGCGATCCCCTGCAGTCACCCTCACACTAGTCACCACCCCCTCCCTCCCTCCCCCCTCCCCCAGCCTTCCTTCATCTAAGCTCCCAGCACACCTGGGCCAGCTGCTTCTGTGCAGCTGGCTCCGGTGTCCCCGTTTTAGCCAGTTCCAGGTCCTAAATTTAGCCCTCTCACAGGAGCCGAGGTTTTCAGTGGGGGCAGGGCCCGTGTCCAGTGAGGCAGCTATGTGATCATCAGATGAGGGCCCAGGAGGACTGAATACCACACTCTAGTTTATCCTTGATGGCTCAGGCTTATCATGTGACCCTAACGAGGGCCTCAGTTTTCTTATCTAGTAACCAAAGTTCACGTACGTCAACTCCTTAAATCATCATGTTCTCTCTTCTTTCAGTCACTCAGTCGTGTCCGACTCTTTGCGACCCCATGGACTGCAGCATGCCAGGTTTCCCTGTCCATCACCAACTCCTGGAGCTTGCTCAAACTCATGTTCATCACGTTGGCGGTGCCATCCGACCATCTCATCCTCTGTCGTCCCCTTCTCCTCCCGCCTTCAGTCTTTCCCAGCATCAGGGTCTTTTCCAATCTCTTCATTAGAACAACTTTCTTTCTTTCATATGGCAAAAGGATTTGAGAGGGTAAGTGATTTATCTAATTCATTCCTCTCACTGCTGTTGCTGCTGCTAAGTCGCTTCAGTGGTGTCCGACTCTGTGCGACCCCATAGGCGACAGCCCATCAGGCTCCCCAACCCCTGGGATTCTCTGGGCAAGAACACTGGAGTGGGTTGCCATTCCCTTCTCCAATGCATGAAAGTGAAAAGTGAAAGTGAAGTCGCTCAGTCGTGTCTGACTCCTATCGACCCCATGGACTGCAGCCCACCAGGCTCCTCCGCCCATGGGATTTTCCAGGCATGAGTACTGGAGTGGGTTGCAATTGCCTTCTCCGGATAAGAACAATAACTCACTGTATTTTCAGAACGATGCTGAGCATCAATTCACAACCATTTTTCGTGGCAGGATGGACAAGGATTATCCCCATATCTCAAGAAAAGTGAGGCCTGGAAAATGTTAGGAGACTTGTCCGAGGCCCCCTAGCTTCTAAGAAGTGGAACCCAGGTCTCCAGACTTCTGATCAAGTGCTCTGCAAAAACAGAAGTAAAGAGTGATACATTCTGGAAATGTGTGTGTCAGTGTTGAATCAGCTTCCTGTTCCTAAATTTTCCATTTCATCCACCATTTTTCTTTTTTTTTTCCTCTGGGCAGCTTGACTTCCACATCTGTGCCTTTTTGCACCAAACTATTTTATGCTTGTTTTTGGGGGGCATATTAAAATATTTTTTGAGGTTTTTTTTTTTTTTTCCAAGTTGTATTCCCACTATTTCAGGGTATCTTTGTTGATGTCAGATGTGTATATATGACATGTATATGGTTCTCTTTAAGCCTTCCTGGCCTTTTCTTAGAGGAAATTTTGGAGATAAACTCCTTCTTGATATGTACATTATCCCCTTAGCAACCCGTAACCACTGGAATCAAAGGGGAAAAGTGATCTTATTTTTATGTTACAAACAAGATACTTTGTTAAAAAAAAAAGAAAAGTGTGGAGGGGAACCAAAGAGAAGGGGAACTGTGGACTTGCCAGTGAAGACACACTTCCTTTGCTTCTTGTAGGCGAAACATTCCTGGGGACGGCCCTGGCTCCTTTAAATACCATAGAGATGAGCTGGGGGTGGTGGTGCTGACTGTGGGAATCTGGGATGCTGGAAGGCTGGCTCTGGTTTTCTCTGGGCTTCATGTGCATCAGAACTGGGGTGTTCTGCTGCATGTGGATGCAAATCCATCCTCAGACACCGTCCATCTTTGTGCTTTTTTGTGTGGAGGTCTTGGACAGCAGGCTGTTCAGTTGTGTCCTGTGAATTGAGGCTGCCTGAATTTTTTTCAAACTATTTAGATTTTTCTAGAATCTTATTTAAGAAAGGGCTAATAACATGAAGAATGTTGTCTCAATCTTCTGACTATACAGAGGGTGCAGAAATGATTATATCCCTTCTCTGTTTAAGGGACCTGGTGATGGCTTTAAAACTGATTAGAATCAAGACCAGATGGACCACTGCATTGAAGGCTGATCACACCGTGACCCACTCTCCTTTTCTATACAGCCCCTCGCCAAACAAAACCTCTCACCACTCCTTGTGTACTCTTTCCTCAGGTTAATCTTGTTTCCTGGTCAGTCCACCCCTGCTCCTGGAGCCCCTGCTTCCCTAGTAATATTCAAACACCCTGGCCCTTGTGAAGACGTGGTCTCTCCATCTTCTGAGATCTCAGGGCAATACTGCATCTGTTACGGGAGCCTTGATGTGTGTTTATATTCTTGTCCCTGGAAGCAGATTTGGATTCTCATGCCAGTATGTCCCAGCACCAGTGCCTGGCATGCAGTAGGTACTCAAAAAATGCTGGGTATACTTAAGGGCCCTGTGGTGAAGCAGCGGTGCTCTGAAGGCAGAGACTTCTGTCTGACTCCCACTGCTGCCTCTTTATTCCTATGCTCCTTCCTGAGCCTCCGTGTGCCCATCTGTAAAATGGGGGAATGGGTGATGGCGCCCACCTCAAGGCGTGTTGGGGAGGGTTGTGGAAATGAACAATGGAGCAGAGCACTCAGCAGCGTCTTGCCTCCGGCAAGAACCCAGAAAGTGGCGACAATTACCAACAGGAAACTTGAGGTCTGGGATCAACCCCTGGCCTGGAGGGAGAAGAGGTTCTGAGAAGGACTGTTGTGCTAGAACCCAGGCTTGCTGATGCCAGGGCTGGGTCTTTGTTCACAGGGCCCATCCAGACCCCGCCTATCCCTTCTCACTCCACACACACAAGATGTTTTAGTCCAATTTTTAATTAAACCGCACACAATTCAGGGCATCAAGTCCCACCAACTTCATTAGAAACCACCTGGGAGGGTGGAGGGACTGGAAGAGAGGGGTGGTGAGAAGACCCCCTCTCCCCAGCCTTCTGCTACAGGGACTGAAAACATCAGAGTTACCCCCAAAGCTGGGTGGGACGAAACACCAACAGAAGGGACAGGAGCCAGGAAAGCCACCCTGAGGCCCGGAAGGTGGGGATGAGCGGAAGCGAAGATTCTTTCAGCCTTAAACTCAGGGATGTTCGCAACTGTTAGCTGAATGCTTTCACCTAGATCAGGTTACCAGCCCAGCCCTACAGGAACTGTATCTTGAGGGGGTCGGCACAGCTGAGGTAGAAAGCTCTGAGCTGACCCTTGCTCCCGCACCACCTCCTGGGGAGGCAGAGTTCGCAGAAGCCAAAGTGGCTCCCTGGCTCCACTTCTGGGAGGCTGTTCCCTGAGCCAGGTAGCTGTGCCAGGTGGCAGCTGCCCCTTAGGGGCAGGGGAGTGAGGCGGGGAAAACTGGTGTTGGGGACTGCGGGAGAGTGTCACTGAGCCTGCTGAACCTGTGAAGGACGTACCACGTTCAAACAGGGGAAACATGGGGGGCAGACGGCAGGGACAGGGAGCTCTCCCATGATGCAGCCCATTGCCAGGCCACTTCCCAGCAGCCCTTGTGGGTGCCAGGACCAAGCTTGGGTACCGCAGACCTCTCACCCCCTTTCATGGGACCTGCTCATCTCATTGCAGAGAAGAGGGAACGTTTGCCCATTTCCTCCCTCAGCCCAGCCCACGCTCTCCTCCAAAAGAAGGCTGGTTTGGGGTGGGGGGGGGTGTGGGGGGTGGGTCAAAGCTATGCTACCTGCCTGGGACACAGAGAGGTGAGGTTTCTCAAACCCTAAGCCTCTGGCGGGGGTCCCAGCCCCATCTCCCCTGAGTGTAAGTGAAGACTCGCTGGCTTTGCCAATGCTGTCCCTTCAAGGTGTGGCCTGTTCCCAACCTCAAAGGTCGTGTGGAGGTAGAAGGCCCTGGAAGGGGGCACAGTCTCTGGCACGTGCCCCTGTCCTAGTCCCTGCAAGCTGCTGCTCCTCCAGAGAACCTAACTGGCTCTTCTCACGGAGGTGTCCCTCCTCCCTATTGGAGGACAAAACCCTGCAACTAGGAAAGGGGTTGAGACGGGTCTGGCAACTTTCTGACGACACTGGGAAACACTGGCTCCATTTCAACCACCAGGTTCCCGTCACGTCTGTAAGGCCATAGTCTCCGGGTCCAGAGAGACACCTTCATTGCATTCAGGGGTGTGCTCCCAGGGGCTGGGCTGTGCCTGGGTCTCTGGAGAAGCTCACACCTCCATGTTGCTCTTCTCGTTCTCCCTGGGGTGGGGCTCCTCCTGCGTCTTCTTCATCTCCCGGCCCCTGACCCAGGTATAAGCAGAGGAGCCCCCCAGCACCATCATGTTGCTCGTCCACCAGAGAAAGCTCTTGGCCTCCTCATAGTAGAGGACGGCCAGCACCGTCTGGGCACAGGCTTTGGCTGTGCCAGACACGTTGTGGGTCAGGGGACTGGTGAACTTGATCTGCAGTCCCGTCACATAGCCGATGGCGAAGCCGAACAGGCCGCCCAGCGTCATCATAGCCCAGAAGTGGGCGCTGCCCAGCTGGGGGAAGGCGAGGAGGGCCCGGAGCTCCCCCAGCGCCAGGAGCAGGGGCAGGAAGAGGACGCAAGCGTTGGCGTTGTTGTAGAAGGTCAGACGCCAGATGCTGCCGTCCACCGCCGGGAGCACCTTCTTGGTATAGATGGCGTTGAGCGAGACGCAGAGGCTGGCGAGCACGCCGAAGAGGGTCCCCGTCCAAGACAGGGTGCCCTCTGCTCCTTCCTGGTCCACTCCAAGCCAGAAGCCACCTGCAGTGGGGAGAGGGGAACGAGCATGAGGAGGAGGAAGGACAGAGAATTTTGCCGCCCAAGTTTACAGACTGTGTCACGCTGATCTCATCATTCCGTCCCCCTGGCCCTTCCTGCAGGAAAGGTGTGCAAAGTCTCCACTACGTGCAAAGCACCACACAAGGGCTGGGGGAGTTAGGCCAGGGTAGGAACCCTTCCTCATGGGGCTTTGCATTCCAGCAGAGGAGAGAGCCATTAAAATGATTCCTTTCCCAATTACTTGTTTAATTGCAATTGTAATGAGGTCCATAAAACAGGACAGGGTGCTGTGAGAACCCTGTAACTGGACGACTGGGCTGGCCTGGGGCCCCCTCAAAAGCAACGTGTGAAATGGGTTCTGAGGGTTGAGCGTGGCTACAGCACTTAGTGGTGGGGGTGACCCTGGGCGAGTGACTTGAGGTCTCAGAGCCTCACTCAGCCTCCCGGTCTGTGAGATGGGAGTCTACCCTGGTGAGAAGCACTTATGGCCCGAGGCCTTTGGGGCTGCTTACTCTGAGACTATCATTTTGTGACACCTCCTACCCATGGAGCCTCCTCGGCGCCCCACTGCCCACCCTCAGCTTGGCATGCTGGGCTCCCCAGGCCCTCGAACCCCATCTCCCATCACCCCGAGTCGCCACTCTCATCTCCCTGCTTCTCACACCAGGGTTCAGCACCCTTGATCATTTTCTGAACCAGAAACGCTCTCCTCCTTCTTGGGACATTGCACTCATTCTTTAGGTCAAAGCCAGCCTCTCCAGGGCTGAAGTCTCTCCTGGTACCCCCAGCACCCAGACCTCTTCCTGGCTTCCTCCTGCCTGTGCTTTCCTTCAAGACCCTTGCCTGCCCTGGGCTGGTAGGCACCTGCCCACGGGGACAGTACAGCCTCTCTAGCTTAGACCCCACTTTCCCAGAAGGCAGGGGCCGAAATCTTATACACGTTGTGTCTCCCACCACATGATTTTGGTGTCAGAGAGACCTGGACTCCGATCGGGCTCTGTCATTTAAAGGCTGGGTGGCCCATGGAAAGTCTACTTAAATTCTCTGAGCTCCCATGTCCTTCCGCTGTAGACATCTGGGTTCATGTTCTTGACCTTCACTCCAATCAATCTACTCTCTACCTTGCAGCCAGCGTGATCTTCCTACAGGACAGATCTGCTCAGGTCCTGTCCTGGCTTAAAGCCTCTCTGGGCATCTCCACAGCCCTCAGGAAACAGTCCAGGCTCACTTAACTTGGGCAGCCTCACGGGCACAGCCTGCTCTGGCCCAGCCACGCAGAAATGCGTGTTTTTTCTTCTGCCTAGAACGTTCTCTCCTCACTTCTTCCTTACATCCATCTAGTACTTCCTTTGGAATGCCAGCTTAGAACCCTCCCTCCCTGCTTTTCTCTCTCCCGTCTCCACCCCGCCAGGGTTTCCTCAGCACCTTTTATATCTGAGTCATGGCATAACTTCTTGACTGCCAGGCATCAACCCCATGCCCTCCAGGAGCGTGGGAGCTGCATCTACCTTTTCAGAATCTGCATCCCCAGAGCTCTTGGCACATGCTTGGCCAGTGAGTAATATCTGCTGAGTGAATGCATGTAGGTTGTTTTGGAGGTGGTCGTGAGGATCAGAGGAGACAAGACTGGGCCGTAAGCACTTGCTGGAAGTGTTCTCTTTCTCGTCAGCACCTTTGCAAAGAGGTACCCCCAGCCTGGTTCTGGGGGCACAGCCAGAGGGCCCCCAGCCCTCCTGCCGGTTACCTTTTGAGTCCAGAAGAGGGACTGCCCCTTTTAAAATTCCAGACCCCAGAGGGAATCTCAGCCAAGAAGGAGCACTGAATGATACTGTCCAAGGAAGGGAGGAGGAGGGGACCAGGACGGGAGGAGGAGGGGGCCTGGAGAGTCACCTGAGACCCACGTTCCCCCACAAGGAGGAACGGGGGTGGGGTGGGGTGGAGGGGGTGGGGGTAGGGCAACACTGCGGAGAGGAGGCCCAGGCGCTGGGCCAGCAGACAGCACTACCTCCTGGGCGCCTGTCCCAGCAGCCAACCAGTGAATGTCCTTTCCCAGAAGCTGTCTCACCATCCACTACTCTGATTACTTTTCAGACTTGGGCCTAGTTTCCCTACAGACTTCACGGGCCTGCATGTAAATTAGCCAATCAGGAAGTCCCTCCCTCTCCCCCCACACCCCCCACTCCATAAATTCAGCGGGCTGAAGTGGAGATCCCTGGGGCATTTGTCTAAGTAAGGCCTGGGAGTCCATACCAACTCCCTGGGGGAGGAAATGGGAGCTGCTGAGATGGATCTGCCAGGGGTCTTGGCAGCTGCCATCACTCCAACCTCTGCCATTCTCTCTCTCTCACCTTGAACTGAGACTGGGCAGGCCTAGGTCCACAGTGGCTCAATGAGGAAAACATTTTCTAGGACAGGTGGCATGGGATGGGCCCCTCCCCGCCACTGGTGCAACTCAGCTTGGGGACTCAGATACTAACCAAGACGATGTAGGTCAACCAAGATGAAGTCTGCAGAACCAGGAAGAACCTGAACAGGTTCAAAGAAAGATTCCGTTCCTGGAAGACTGAGCCTCAGGAGGACTCTGAGGAGGTGGGAAGCTGGAGGTGCTCCTACCTAATGGGCTGCAATAAAACACTTTGTGATGATGGAAATGATCTACCATCTGTGTCGTCCAGTACAACAGCCACTGGCCACACGTGGTGACTGAGCACTTGAATACAGAATCAGGTCACAACTGAGAAACTGAATTTTAAAAATGTCATTGAATTTGAATGGAAATAGACCCATATGGTCAGTGGCTACTGAACTAGATGGCACAGTTCTAACCTCTAGGGCAGGGTCCCCAACCTCCAGGCCATGGACCAGTATGTCCTGTCAGATCAACGGTAGCATTAGATTAGAAATACAATGTGCAATAAATGTAATGGGCATGAATTATCCTGAAACCATCCCCCCACTCCTAAGTCTGTGGAAAGACTCTTCCACGAAACTGGTCCCTGGGGCCGAAAAGGCCAGGGGCCGCTGCTCTAGGGGACAAGAACAGAGCGGAGTGATTAGAAATACAGGCTTGGGGGAGCAGCCAGTTTGAGTATCCATCCCAGGCTGGATACTTCCTAGCTGTGGGGCCCTGTGAGTGACTTAACCTGTCTGGTGTCAGTTTCCTTGTGTGTACGTAGTCGGTCATGGTGATGATAATACCATTCAGGCAACCTCTGGGCAACATAGGAGATGCTGTATGCAAATAATTAACACAGTGTCCCCAGTAGTAATTTTTATTTTCTGAGGGTCAAGTCTGGGAAGACAGCTAAGTTATCCCATAGCATATCTCTTGCCACCGTCTCAGGCATTATCGTAAGCCTGCAAGGTCAGAGGATGATGGTACACATATATTTATTAAAAGATGCAATGTCCTCTAGAAAGAGCACTGGGTGAGAAGTCAGGACACTCGAACTCTTGAGAAGCAATAGAATACAGTGGTCAAGTGTAAGGAGCCAGATTACTTGATCAGATCTCACCTCTACCACTTATTAGCTATGTGCTGTGTGATCTTTGACAAATCACTTAACCTCTCTGTGCCTTGGTTTTCCCTGTGTGAAGTATAGATTGTAATCCCATCTTGTTTGAAGGACCCTGATTAGGCCCCTAGCTCGCTGGATGACCTCCAGAAAGTTATTTGCCCTCTCTGGACCCCAGACTCTTCATATGACGGTCAAAACAAGGGAGCCGGGGCAGATAAAGCCCAAAGATGTTTGACAGGGTTGTTCTTTAGGGTTTCAGCTCCCATCCTCCCCCAATCCCCTCCCCACTGTGCCCACTCCCTGTGTCCCTGGCTGGCCACTCACCGATGATGACGCTGCAGGTGAGCAAGGCATAGAAGGAGGTGGTTTGCTTGAGCAGCAGGTAGGAGAGCAGCACATTGAAGACGGTGGTGAGTGAGCGACCCACGTTGTAGAAGGCCACACCCACATACTTGAGGCAGAGGTTATTGAAGGTGATCATGCCAATGAAGACCACAGACAGGGGCAGGACGCTGCGGGCCACCTTGAGGTCCAGGTGCAGGGCGGGGAAGTCCACGGTTCCAGGGCAGCAGGTGGCCAGTGAGCTGAGGCCCTTGCACAGCAGCACGGTCACCAGGCACTGGTAGAAGGTGACGAAGATGGGGGTGTCCAGCCGCAGGGAGGGGCTATCCAGCAGGTACTTGTTAAGGAACACCATGGAGATGGACGTGACCCAGTAGAGAGAGACGACCAGGGCGATCTGCAGTGCCCGCAGCACAAAGGGCTTCTCCTGGCTGGCCTCTGCCTCTCCAGAGGGATCGGAAGTCCCCATCAGTGCCATGTGCAGGATTTTTGACCGCTTCAGAGAGGCCCTGTTCATGGTAGCAGAGGAGCTGGGTCAGCTCACAGCCAGACTGATTTCCTGGAGTACAGGGCAGCGAGCTCACATCTGCTTTCTGCAAGCTGAAGTCCTCAACTGTCACATGGCGGGTGGCCTGGAGGCCTCCCACTCTTCTCTCGGATGGAGAGGTTCTGCTTTGGGGTGAGCTCCACCACCTGCTCCCACCCTCAGGGGACTCATCAGACAAGACAGGGGAAAGGTGCCCGATGGGCTAAGGCTGGACGGAAATGACAAGTTAGGGGAGAAGGGGCTGGAACCGAGTAAGAAGGAAACCAGCGGGAAGTGGGGGAGGGGAGGAATGGAAGAAGAAAGGGGGAGCAGGAGAAACGCAGGGCGAAGGGGCTTCAAAAGGGCGGGGGACAGCGTGAGGAAGAGGTGCGGAGAGAAACAGGCATGGGCTGCTATGGGAGAGAAAAGGTTCGCAGGGCGAGAAGGGGGAGGCATGCAAGGAGCTGAAAAGAGGGTGTGCGGGGGGGATTTGGAAAGAGGGTGCAGGCGAGGTCAGGGGCGCTCAGGGCCCGGGTCCTCCGGACCCGCAGTGGACTGGGCGGGTCCAAGCCCACGGCGCGCGGTCTTCCCAGGCTCCAAGCTTCCACTCGGTCCCGAAGCCTCCAGATACCTGAGGCCCCTCCCCCGGGGGAGGCGGGACCAGGACTCATTTCCTGACACGCCCCCAACACCCTCCTTAAAGAGCCCGCGCGCCGGTATCTCCCTTAAAGCCACAGCGTCTGAGAATTGGCCTTCCGAGTCTGGCTCGCGGTGGGCCCCTGGCAGCCCGTGGGCGCTCCTCGCCCGCAGCTGGTGGTGCTGGGTGTTGGATCTCGGTAGCCGCGGAAGGGTCCTGTGGGTGCTAGAGCCTCGGCCCCCTTCCAGCAAGCCCTCCCTCCCTGCTCCATCTCCTCGAGAGGCTTAACTCCCTCCGACTCAGCTCATCTGCAGGGCCATCTTGTCCCTCATCCGGGCAGGACCGCGTCCCCGGAGCCCTGGCGCCACCCCGAGTCCCCTGGGGTCCAGAGAACCGTGGGCCCCGCCGCATCTCTCCACCTAGCCGCGCTCGCACTTCCAAAACCTTGTTGCAATGGCCTCCTTCTCCCTACTTTCTCAGCCCCCAGCCCTCTCCCGAGCCTGAAACCCACCCCCCAGGAACGCCCCCACCCCAGATTCGAGGCCCTCCGGGTGGCCCAATCCGACCCTCAAGGCAGCACCCCACTCCCCCTCTCAGAAGCCCCACCCACCCACCCCCAGGCCGGACCCAGCCGCAAGCTCCTGCCCCGGGGCTGGCGGTCCCTAGCCGCGAGGCGACCCCGGCGCTCACCTCCTCTGCACTGGCCGCCTGCCCACGCAGCCTGGCGCTGCACCTGCCGCGCCGCGCCCAGGGCCGCGCCCGCGGGAGATTACTTCCTGCTCCCAGCCCCTGGCGTGGGCGCCGCGCCAGCCTCGCCCACCAGCTCCCCACGTGGAACTGGGTCGGCCGCAGGGCGACCCAGGCCGCAGCCTAATCTTGGCTGCGAGTTATCCCGCCGGTCGTGGGAGCAGGCCCCCTTCTCTTTCCAAGGCCACCCCAGAACCGGGTATCCCGCCCGGGATCCCCCACCACTCCAGTTACCGCGGCTTGCAGGTCCCAGTACCCCGCTGCATTCGACCGGCTGCCGGCCTGTGCTTCCAGAAATGTGTTCGGGGGAACAGCCGAGATTCTTCCCGCCGGCAGTCCGGCGGTTAGTGGAGGGTCCCCCTCCCCCTCCCAAGGATGGGGCCTGGGAAATGGTCGCCAGCCTGGGCCATCACTCACCAGGCAGCCGGGAGGACCGACTTTTTCCTGGTTCCCGCTCTAGACACTAACGTTGGGTAACTGCTCCAGAGTTACCGTCCTTAAAACTAGGAGGCTGGACTTTGCAAGTGGGTCTCAACCTCCTAGCTGATATGGTTGAAAGTAAGGACTACGATTTGTTTGTAATATTTCAAACACCATTTGATTAGTCCCTTTTGATTTGTGAATGAGAAGTCTGAGATTTACTTGAAAATACTTAGAATTCTCAAGACCACCCCGCTCCCCTGCAAGAAAACCCCAAAGGTTGATAGATAAAACGAGACAGGCAATTGTTGAAGTTAGGCTTGGGTACATGGAGGATACAAGAGTCTCCTTACTTCTATGTACATTTGAAAATTTCCATAATAAAAAGGTAAAACCTATGGAGTACATTTAGAGTCTTACTTGCTAACTGCATAAACCCTCACCAGTGTTTCAAACAGCCCATGGTGGGCTATGGGAACTGAAAGGGTTGCAGTGGAATAAGCACCCATCAACAGCCCCAGCCAGGGCAGACCTCCAGGGTGAGCTCTGCCCCAGGCCTGCCTTCTTCCTCCTGAAATGGGACTTCCTGCTTCCTAGTTATGGGCAGGTCTCTAGGTGGAGGATACCATTTGATCACCTTGTCACCTTGGGGATCAAATTACCCTTTGGGGGAAGGAACGGCTTAAAGGGACTGAGCTGGTCCTCTGACTCGGAGAGTCTCACTCCAGGGCCAAACATTAAAGGGTGTGGGTTTCAGTTTGTGAAGAGCAACCCCTAAACCTGCTCTTCTCTCTTAGGCCTGATATTTCACCATGACAAATACTTCAGTGACACACAGGGCAAGCTTGTTTCTAAGAGGCTGTGGTTTCCTGGAAGGGCCCTTTAGCTTGGCAGGTTCAGTTCAGTTGCTCAGTCCTGTCCGACTCTTTGCAATCCCATGGACTGCACCATGCCAGGCTTCCCTATCCATCACCAACTCCCGAAGCCTACTCAAACTCATATCCATCGAGTCGGTGATGCCATCCAACCATTTCATCCTCTGTGGTCCCCTTCTCCTCCCACCTTCAATCTTTCCCAGCATCAGGGTCTTTTCCAATGAGTCAGTTTTTCACATCAGGTGGCCAAAGTATTGGAGTTTCAGCTTCAGTGTCAGTTCTTCCGATGAATATTCAGGACTGATTTCCTTTAGGATCGACTGGTTGGATCTCCTTTCAGTCCAGGAGACTCTCAAGAGTCTTCTCCAACACCACAGTTCAAAAGCATCAATTCTTCGGCACTCAGCTTTCATTATGGTCCAACTCTCACATCTGTACATGGCAGGTTAACAGGAATTAATTTATCTGATGAATGTGCTGTCACCTGGATCCCCTAGGGCAGAAATATATGATCTATATAGGCCTGATGCACTTCACCGAGAGAGACCCAGGGACAGTCTACACTGGATATTTGGGGCACAGTCTGGGCTCTCGGGGGGCCAGGAAACCAAGGCCTATCCCTGTGTCCAATCCCTCCCCGGATGCTGTATCTGAAATTCCACCATTATCGACACTCCCTTGATTAAGGTTGTGACAGGCCAGTACTGTAAATCTCACAGGTCCCAATCCTTTTAGCTTTTCACAGGGAAAGGAGCAGTGGGGATGTTTCACAGAGATCTAAGGCCTTAGGAGCTGTGCACTTTGCACAAACTGCTTCTGAGTTGTTTTTATGCTATGCTATGCTATGCTATGCTAAGTCACTTCAGTCGTGTCTGACTCTGTGCGACCCCATAGACGGCAGCCCACCAGGCTCCCCCGTCCCTGGGATTCTCCAGGCAACAACACTGGAGTGGGTTGCCATTTCCTTCTCCAATGCGTGAAAGTGAAGTCGCTCAGTCGTGTCTGACCCTCAGCGACCCCATGGACTGCAGCCTTCCAGGCTCCTCCATCCATGGGATTTTCCAGGCAAGAGTACTGGAGTGGGTTGCCATTTCCTTCTCCAGTCTGAGTTGTTTTTAAGGAATGTTAATTGTTTAATCCGATTATAAAAGGTGAAGTTTTAGGTTTTGTCAAGAATAATTATCCAGGGTGTGAACTTGGTATGAGGCAGGTCATGAGGTCATTAATGCAGCAGCTGGACCGTTTATGGGTGTGGTCCTATTTTCTTAACCTTGACTGGGAGCCACTAATGATGTCAGAAGGAGACAACACCTACAAGTCAGGATGAACAGAACTAACCTCCCAGGGATCGGGGGTGGGGGGGGGGGTGGGGGGGGCAGTGCACTGGTAGCAGGAGGGCCTGAGTGCTCCTGGGAACACACAGGTATTGACTGTCTCAAGCCTGAGTTCAGCAAGGATTCCTGAGCCTGTTGTATGTGGTGGACGTTACTAATTTCCCACCAAAATTCATTTCCCATTTGTCCAAGATAATTGTATGGTTGCCTAGCCAGAGGGCACATTTCCCAGGGTCCCTTGTGGGTAGGTGAACCACCACGTGACTTTGTGCATCGGGAATGGAGGTGATGTGTTGTATGTTCCAAGTCTAGGCCTTAAAATGTTAGGTGGGCGCTCCTCCGTGTTCTCTCCTCCTCTTCCTATAACCCGAGACCTAAATGTGCCTGTCACCCAGCTGTTACCATGGCTGCTGCTGCTGCTGCTAAGTCGCTTCAGTCGTGTCCCACTCTGTGCGACCCCTGAGACGGCAGCTCACCAGGCTCCCCCGTCCCTGGGATTCTCCAGGCAAGAACACTGGAGTGGGGTGCCATTGCCTTCTCCGTGTTACCATGGAGATGAGGTCAATTTTTAGAGGCTGTTGGAGAAGGATGATGGAAAGAGCCAGGGTTTCTGATTGTGTGGTGTGGAGCCACCTGCCAACCTGCCCTGACTGCTTTGAGACTGTTCTTGGAGAGGGGGATCAACTTACATCCCTGAAACCCTGATGGCGTTATGAAGGGATCTCTTTGTTACAGCAATTAGGCCTTTACCCACATACTGACCATAGTCTATACGCCTTTCTCCTGAGATATATGTGTATTCTCTAGACAAAATTGGGGCTTCCCTGTGGGCTCAACGGTAAAGAATCTGCTTGCAATGCAGGAAACCTGGGTTCGATCCCTGGGTTGGGAAGATCCCCTGGAGAAGGGAATGACAACCCACTCTAGTATTCTTGCCTGGAGAATTCCATGGACAGAGAAGCCTATTGGGCTATAGTTCATGGGGTTGAAGAGTCGAACACAACTGAGAAACTAACACTTTCACTTTTCTTTTTAGGCAAAATTAAGAAGGCATGACATTGTGAGTCGGATCCCTCTCTTGCTTTCTCTCTCTCCATTTATCATCTATCCATTCATCCATCCATCCTGTCCCTATCTAGGACCTGACACAATTCCCACCACAGTAGCTATTCAGCACTACTTCCCTGGTGGCTCAGACAGTAAAGCGTCTGCCTACAATGAAGGAGACCGGGGTTCAATCCCTGGGTTGGGAAGATCTCCTGGAGAAGGAAATGGCACCCCACTCCAGTACTCTTGCCTGGAAAATCCCATGGATGGAGAAGCCTGGTAGGCTACAGTCCATGGGGTCCCAAAGAGTTGGACACGACTGAGCGACTTCACTTTCGACTTTCAACTTTCGACCTCTTTGTGGAATGAGTGGAAGTCACACCACCACTAGAGATACCTGATTTAAGACCTGTGGCTCTATGCCCTGAAAAGCTTAAAAGGCTTCTCATTCACCCTGTGTGTGATTCGAAACAAAAATCTGTCCTAAACTGTAAAATAATGTAAACAGAGAAGAAAAAAGTTCTGATTTTTTTTCATGATTGGAATGTTCTTTGGAGTGTTCCAGGGGGAAAAAAAAGCCTTTCCTTTGCTGGTACTCATTGCCCACCCCAGGAGTTGGCAAATATTTTCTGTAAAGGACCAGAGAGTAAGCATTTTAGACTCAGTGGACTATATGGTCTTTGTCACAACTATTCAACACTGCTGTTGTAGTGTTGTAACAAACAGGTGCTGCTATGTTTCAATAAAACTTTATAAAAATAGCCCATGGACTGGATTGGCTCACTGGTGTAGTTTGCTGACCCCTGGTTCACCCTCTGTTAACTTAACCTTCTTTCTTACCAACATTACCCATATTTTATTTGCATGTCAATGTGTCTACCTAAAAATACTCATTCACCAGACCTCCTTGCAGCTAGATGTGGTCATGTGACATACTTTTGACCAAAGAGTTATAAGCTGAGAATTTTTGGAGAAGCCTTTGCTTTCTTATATGAGTAGTCTTTATTGCTTCTTTTTCTTACATGTTCTGTCTATAATGCAGACATGTGGTCTGGATGGGCAGCAGCCACCTTGTAACCATGAGACAAGAGATAGGAGGAAAGCAAAGGGTGGCAGAGCAGAAGTGTGGAGAGAGCCTTCCTGAGTCCCTTAGAGCTTGGAGGAGCCGCCATCCAGCTCTGCACCACCTGCTCTTTATTGCAGGAGATGAATAAGCCCCTGTCAGTGCACCCTTACAGCAAGGTCCAGCTATATCAGGTAACTCTTTACTGCTGAAACTCATGTCTAAGATTCCAGTAAGGCCTGGAGTTGGGTGGTACTGGGTCTGAAGCTGCAAGGGAGGGGATACAATAATCAAGGAGTGAATACAAGCCGCAGACCTGGAGGCCGGCTAGAGAATTTCAAAGCAGGGCTCGTTTGCTAGACAGGGATTAGGAGTGGCGGAGCCGGGCAAATCCCAAAGCATGAGATGCATGGCCAGGGGACGAAGGACTGTTAGCAAAGAAGTTCCAGTGTAGGAGACGGCGTTCTGTAGACCAGAGTAGGAGAGTTGAGGATTAGCAAGAGCTGGTTCTCTGTAACGATAACATCTATCAGAGACAGCACCTTTATGTTAGGGTCTGGCTTCTGGGAAGCACTTAGCTTGAGATCGTGCAGGCCTTTTTGGTTTTTTTGAGATCTAGGATAGCCAAAAGCATTACTTCCCAAAGCTCCTGTAACACGCACCTGAGTAATCTCCAAGCCAGAGTGATGATTCCCCAGGTTAGGTGCGAACCTGTGGGGAGTGAGTGACAGAACCAGTCCTGCCGGTGGAAGGTGTTTTACTAACCCTTATTGGAGGTGGCCCCATGCCGGGATTTTCCATGTACAACATGGCAGTCCTTGCAACAAGGCTGCGAGGGACACTCTCTTGTTTTAATCTCTGTTTTACAGATGAGGAAAGTGAGATCCCAGACACGAGGGGTCACTAACCCAAGGCCACCCAGTGAGGAGGGAAGAGTCGGATTTAAAACCAGACTGGTCTGATTGCTGAGCTGAAGTTTATTCTGCTGCATGAGCTCAGTGCTCGGAGCCCGGTTTCCCGGTTGGTCTCCTGGGTCATTGGTCCTATGGTGTGACCCTGGCATTACTGCCCTCTGTCCTGCAGTTTGTTGAGGGGCAGATATGTGCCTCAGGCCTCACTGCCCCGACCCTCAGGGAACTTGCCGTGCTGTCTCAAGAGCCCTCTGGTTGGTCTACTATTGGATCTTTTTCTCTAACTTTTTCACCTGTTAGTTTCATCTCCCACATGGATTGTAAAGTCCCAGTGGCAGGAAGCATGTAGCTAATAGTTGTGTATCATTATCAGGCCCTGCTCTGGGCCATGCCCTGGCCTCAATACTGCATGGACTAATTCCTCTAGCCTCATGATAACTTTTTGAGATGCTATATTATCCTATTTTATGGAAGGAAACCGAGATCCAGGGAGACAAAGTAAATCACCTAAGGTCATAGGAGCTTGTAGACAGTAGAGCTGGGATTTGAATCCAGGCTGACTGACTTACTTAACTATTAATGTTATACTGCCTGTCTTTGAGCATACAGCACTTTGCAGTTTGCAAAGCATTTTCAAACACATTAAAAAAAAAGTTTTCAGAATATTAGAACTCTAAAGTGTGTTAGAGATCGTCTGTTCTAAACCCCTCACATTACAGAGAAGGAAACAGGTCCAGAGAGGGGCAGTTTATGAAAAATTGAGACAGCCACTACTCTCTTGACTGCTGACAGCCTTGCAGATGCCAAGCTCCTTCCCTGGACTGGAGCTCCGTGAGCACAGGGGCTGTGCCATTGGGCACCTTTAATTCTTCAGCACCTAACAGAGCCTCAGACATAGTAGATGCTCAGGGAGTGTGTGTTAAATGAATATGAGTCTAAGATGATCAACGTCGATAATTATCAGTTCAGTCGCTCAGTAGTGTCTGAGTCTTTGCGACCCCATGGACTGCAGTACACCAAGCTTCCCTGTCCATCACCAACTCCCAGAGCTTGCTAAAACTCATGTCCATTGAGTAGGTGATGCCATCCAACCCTCTCATCCTCCGTCATCCCTTTCTCCTTCTGCCTTCAATCTTTCCCAGCATCAGGGTCTTTTCCAATGAGTCAGTTCTTTGCATCAGGTGGCCAGAGTATTGGAGCTTCCGCATCAGTCCTTTCAATGAATATTCAGGACTGATTTCCTTTAGGATTGACTGGTTTGATCGTCTTTCTGTTCAAGGGACTTTCAAGAGTCTTCTCCAACACCACACTTTAAAAGCCTCAGTTCTTCGGTGCTCAGCTTTCTTTATGGTCCAACTCTCACATCTATACGTGACTACTGGAAAAACCATAGCTTTGACGAGACAGATCTTTGTCTGTAAAGTAATGTCTCTGCTTTTTAATATGCTGTCTAGGTGGGTCACAACTTTTCTTCCAAGGAGCAAGCGTCATTTAATTTCATGGCTGCAGTCACCATCTGCAATGATTTTGGAGTCCAAGAAAATAAAGTCTGTCACTGTTTCAACTGTTTCCCCATCGATTTGCCATGAAGTGATGGGACTGGATGCCATGATCTTTGTTTTTTGAATGTTGAGTTTTAAACCAGCTTTTTGACTCTCCTCTTTCACTAAGAGACTCTTTAGTTCTTCTTTGCTTTCTGCCCTAAAGGTCATGTTCATAAAGGTGTCGTCTGCATTTCTGAGGTTATTGATATTTCTCCCGGCCATATTGATTCCAGCTTGTGCTTCTTCCAGCCCAGCATTTTGCATCACGTACTCTGCATATAAGTTAAGTAAGCAGGGTGACAGTATACAGCTTTGTCATACTCCTTTCTCAATTTTGAACCAGTCCATTGTTCCATGTCTGGTTCTAACTGTTGCTTCTTGACCTGCATACAGATCTCTCAAGAGGCAGGTCAGGTGGTCTGGTATTCCCATCTCTTTAAGAATTTTCCACAGTTTGTAGTGATCTACACAGTCAAAGGCTTTGGCATAGTCAATAAAGCAGAAGTTTATGTTTTTTCTGGAATTCTCTTGCTCTTTCTATGATCCAACAATGTTGGCAATTTGATCTCTGATTCCTCTGCCTTTCCTAAATCAGCCTGAACATCTGGAAGTTCTCGGATCACAAACTGTTGAAGCCTAGCTTGGAGAATTTTGAGCATTACTTTGCTAGCATATGAGATGAGTGCAATTGTGTGGTAGTTTGAACATTCTTTGGTATTGCCTTTCTTTGGGATTGGAATAAAAACCGACCTTTTCCAGTCATGTGGCCACTGCTGAGTTTTCCAAATTTGCTGGCATATTGAGTTCAATACTTTAACAGCATCATCTTTTAGGATTTGAAATAGCTCAACTGGAATTTCTTCACCTCCACTAGCTTTGTTCATAGTGATGCCTTCTAAGGCCCACTTGACTTCGGACACCAGGATGTCTAGGTGAGCGATCTCACCACTGTGGTTATCTGGGTCATTAAGATCTTTTTTGTATAGTTCTTCCATGTATTCTTGCCACCTTTTCTTAATATCTTCAGCTTCTGTTAGGTCCATACCATTTCTGTCGTTATTATCAGGGAAATGCAAGTCAAAACACCCATGAGACATCACCTCACACATGTCCAAAGGACTGTCATCAAAAAGAACACAAATAATGAGGGTTGGTGAGGATGTGGAAAAAAGGGAACCATTGCACGCTTTGGTGGGAATGTAAATTGGTGCAGCCACTGTAGAAAACAGTATGAAGAGCTCTCAAAAAGCTATAAATAGAACTACCATATGACTCAACAATTCCATTCCTGAGTATGTATCCGAAAAAACCCAAAAATACTAGTTCGAAAAGATCCATGCACCTCAGTGTTCATAACAGCTCTATTTACAACATCCAAGTCATAGAAGCAACCTAAATATGTCCATCAGATAAATGGATAAAGAAGGGGACACACACACACACAACGAAATATTACTCAGCCATAGAAAAGATAAAAATTTTGCCATTTGCAGCGACATGGATGGACTTGGAGGACATGAAGTGAAATAAACCAGAAGAGACAAAGACTATATGATATCACTTTTTACATGGAATTTAAAAAGGACAATGAACTACTGAATATAACATAAAAGAAGCGTATTCACAGATATAGAGAGCAAACTGGCGTCCACCAGTGTGTGTGCTGGGGGTTAATACAGAGATGGAAGGGTGGGAGGTACAAAGTATTGGGCGTAAGACAGGCTACAGTGATTACAGTGATATACAATGTATATCAACAAGATACAGCCAACATTTTGTAATAACTGCAAATGGAGTATAATCTTTAAAAAATGGAATATAACATAAAAAATTAAAAAATAAATGGACATGAGTCTGCTGTGGGCATTATTATCACACACACCATTTCACCCCAGTTATGCCTCAAGGCATGTAAGCTTGATGCTTGGCACAGAGTTAAGTGTCCTGGGTTGACTAGAGTTCAACCCTCCAACTCATCCCCAGAACCTCAGAATAGGAGCTTACTTGAAATTGGGTTTTAACAGATGTATTTCATTAAGTTAGAATGAGCTCATACCGGGTTAAGTTGGACTCTAAACCCTATGACTGGTGTTCTTATAAGGAGGGAGGTTTGGAGACAGAGGTGACACAGGGAAGAAGGTCATGCGAAGGCGGAGGTGGAGGCTGGAGAGGGTGGAGTCATGCAGCTACCAGTCAGGATGCTCCAAGAGTTGCTGGAGAGCATCGGAAGCCAGCAGAGAAGCATGGAACAGATTCTCCTCCAGAGCCTCCCAAGGAACCCACCCTTGACACCTTGATGCTGGACGTCTGGCGGTGACAGAGTAAATTGCCATTGTTTTGAGCTGCTGAGTTTGTGGTAATTTGTTATGACAGCACTAAGAAATTAATATAGTACCTGCATGCGTGCTAAGTTGCCTCAGTGGTGTTCGACTCTTCACGGCCCCATGGACTGTAGCCTGCTGGGCTCCTCTGTCCATGGGATTCTCCAGGCAAGAATACGGGAGTGGGTTGCCGTGCCTTCCTCCAGGAGATCTTCCCAACCCAGGGATTGAAACTGCATCTCTTAACATCTCCTGCATTGGTAAGCAGGTTCTTTACCGCTAGTACCACCGGGGAGGAAATTAATACGATATGTTTGTGAAAAACAAAATTAAAAACTCTCGCCTGACTGATAAATGTCTTGATAGCAACAACTATCAAGTCTTTTCTCAGTCTTGGCTGGGAGTGACAGGAGAAAGGGTACCAGCTGCTAATTGACTGCGTAACCCCCCAGCAGACCTCAAGGCATAGTGGAAATCTCCTTAGACTTCTAGTTTTGGGCCTGGTATCTACAATCTTTTGACTTTGGATAATTCTCTCCACCTCTCTGGACCTTTGTTTTCCTATCAGTAAAATGGGAGAGGAGCCAGGCTTGCTGGTCTCAAAAGAAGAAACTCTGACCCTTGTCCCAGATGGTATGTGGAGGGACGGGGAAGAGCTTGTTGAAGCAAAATGGAATATATTGGCTGATGTTCCTGAGAAGTCCAGGGGGAGTGGCTGGCTTTAGGTGAGCTTGACCCACAAGCTTGCCCATGCTGTGCTGAGTTGCTTCAGTCATGTACGACTCTTTGCCACCCAATGAACTATAACCCACCAGGTTCCTCTGTCCATGGGATTCTCCAGGCAAGAATACTGAAGTGGGTTGCCGTTCCCTTCTCCAGGGGATCTTCCTGATGCAGGGATTGAACCCATATCTCCTGTGTCTCCTGCATTAGCAGGCAGGTTCTTTACCACTAGTGCTGCCTGGGAAGCCCCCCAGAAGCCCAAACAATGCCATCAAACAGATCCTGGTCTGGGCTCTTCTCCAAGCATTGGCTTTGTTCTCAGACTCCATATGATGGCAAATGGCTTTAAGCATTCCAGACCTCATGCCATTCAGGTTTTTTTTTAAAAAATAGACTTTATTTTTTAGAGCAGTTTTAGGTTCCCACCAAATTTGAGCAAAGGTACAGAGATTTTTCATAACCTCCATCCCCTACACATGTACAGCTCCCCATTATCAACACCCCCCACCAGAGCGGTACCTTTGTTAGAATCCTTGAATCTACATTGATACATCATTATCACTCAGAGTCTGCAGTTTACATTAGGGTTCATTCTTGATGCTTTATATTTTATGGGTTTTGACATATATGTATATGTATAAAGACATATCTACCATTATACTATCGTATACAATCATGTTTCTGCCCTAAAAAGTATCACTCAAGTTTAAATCTGGTGGGGAAAAAAAAATCAGGTTCTCAAAACCCTTGAGGTTCGCTCTGATTGGTCCAGCTCTGGTCACATGACCACCCTTGATCAATTGCTGTGGCCAGGTAGATAAATCCAGCATCTGGCTTAAGCCCTGCACAGCAAGCTCCACCGTTGCACCCAGATAAGATGATCTGAGAGTGGGGAAGCTTTGGCTCCAGAAATAAAATTAGAAGGGGGAAGAAGAAACGGGGTTGATGCTGAACTGGCAAACTACCCGTATGTGCTGTGAAGGCCTGTATTGTGAAGGAAAGGGTGTCTGGAGGGTTGCGGGGACCTCGTCCCTCTCCCTTTGCTCCTGTGGTTACACCTGGTTCAGTGTTCTCCCACATTCGCCCCTAAATCTGTCTAGATTCTTGTCTCAGGACTCTGTGCAGACATCACTTCCCTAGGGAAACTCTCCAATTAGACAAGGTCTCCCCGATGTGCACTCCCGCGGCTTCCCTTTGTCAATGAGTTATGAGGAAAGTGCACACAGGAGGCATCTATTAATATTCCTTTTTTGGGCAAGAAAGTCTTGATCTCCTTTTGGGATGGTGCCCTCCTTGGCTCTTACTGTCATTGGTGCCATCAATCCACTGCTTTCTTCCAGACAAAGTGAAAGTGGGGGTCTGGCTGCCCATCGCTCTAAAGCCAATAAAGAGACAAGGTTGGTGGAATAAAAAGTTGGCTTTATTTCTGAGGCCAGCAACCTGCAGAGGAGAGCGGACTTTTACCCAAAGACTGACTGCCTACCACTAACCTTCAGTGGGTTATAGGCCGAGGGAGGGGGCTACATGCAGAAACAGCACAGTCAGCTCTGACTGTCATCTTGAAATTGGCTGTGGAGTGGTCTGATCAGTGTCATCTTGATTGTTTTAAGTACCGTTAGTCTATAGTTCCAGCGTTAGTTTGTTCCCTTTAAGGTGGATTCTCGGAACTGTGACAGCTAATGTCACGGCTATGGTCAGGTCCTCGTGTATTAACAGTTAATTTACTCCACCTGGTGGCGATTTGTCTCCCTGTGCTTGAGAATACCCAGTCACTTCAGTCATGTCTGACTCTTTTGCGACCCCACAGACAGGCTCCTCTGTCAGTAGAATTTCCCAGGCAAGAATACTTGAGTCGCTTGCCATGCCCTCCTCCAGGGGATCTTCCCGACTCACGGGTCGAACCTGCGTCTCCTGCATGGCAGGCAGTTTCTTTACTGCTGAGTCACTAGGGAAGCCCTATAAGACAGCTCAAAGGACAGGGCTCAAAATATTTTCTATAGCTCTTGAAGAGAAATTAAGGTCCTTGACTCTGCTTAATGATTAAACTACTATTATTGTCTTGTTTTAATGTTTTCCACAGACAAAAGACAGGCTAAGGTGAGGGTGAGGCAAGGACCACTGGGTCCTGCTGAATTTTAAAAGGGGTGAGTATGACCCAGATCTTACTAATGAGCCCACTGATGATTTATTCCTTCTCTGAATCTAGCTATCATAGCCCCACTTCCCCCAAGTGCTGTGGTTCTAAGAACAGGGTGGGAGAAGAGAAAGGGAAGGACAGCAGGAAGTGTAGACCAGGATGTGTTCATAATGGTTTGTTTGCAGAATGGCTGCCAATAGGCAGATAAAGATTGGCTTCTTTCTTTTGTTCTTGGCTGTAAAACTGGCAGGTGGCATGTAGTGATGGTGAGGTGGGCCAATGTGGATACCTGGGAATTTAAAATTGGTTTAACAAATATCTTCTGATTGATCTTTCTGCTTGACACCCCTACCACTGGCCCTCTCCTCTCTGTTGGATTCACTGTTCAATTCATATAATTTATGAAACACCTTGGGCTTCCTAGGTGGTGCTAGTGGTAAAGAACCCACCTGCCAATATAGGAGACCTAAGAGAAGTACGTTTGATCCTTGGGTCAGGAAAATCCCCTGGAGAAGGGCATGCAACCCACTCCAGGATTTCTGGCCTGGGGCCAGTTGCCCTGCCGAGTTTCTATAAGAGGCACTCTCATGTAGTTGAGACCCTGATGCTGGGACGGACGGGGGGCAGGAGGAGAAGGGGATGACAGAGGATGAGATGGCTGGATGGCATCACTGACTCGATGGACATGAACTTGAGTGAACTCTGGGAGTTGGTGATGGACAGGGAGGCCTGGCGTGCTGCAGTCCATAGCGTCGTAAAGAGTCAGACACGACTGAGTGACTAAACTGAACTGAACATGTAGTTGAGAACCATTGTTATGCACTGAGGTTTGGTTTCAGTCTTCCAAACTCAGCCAAACTGTATTTAATCTGGGCTTCAGCCCTTGAAAGGTCAAGTAGTGAAGCGTCTATTTTTGTGTCATTCTTGACATCCTTGAAATTGTACAAGATCAATGATCCTGTGGTCAGGAGAGGGACGTCATATTTAACCAATGTAACTACATCAGGAATGCAAAGAAGGCAGGTTATTT
This sequence comes from Bos grunniens, assembly GCF_055505025.1. Classification (NCBI taxonomy): domain Eukaryota; kingdom Metazoa; phylum Chordata; class Mammalia; order Artiodactyla; family Bovidae; genus Bos; species Bos grunniens. Next base: position 76,408,858 of record NC_141179.1, on the reverse strand, counting down.
GGATTATTACTAACATTTGAACATTTTCAAACATAAGTAAGCATTTTAGAAGTAATCCAAGATGAAAATTGTTTTGTGCTTTATATACTGAGATTATTTCAATCCGTTGCTGAATACACATGTATTTATTTTTGCAGAGTAAAATGGTAAAATAGTTAGTGATAATTGAAAATTGTTACTTTATGTGAAAAATAATTGTTTGCAATAATTGTTTGAAATAATAAGTTTCAAAAATTTAAATAAATAGGAAAATAGACTGATGGTTCATATGAATATTAAGAGAAAGGGAATTAGCTAGATAACTTTAGGAAGAACATTTTATTCTTTTGGAACTAATAAATGTTTATACAAATTTAAATAAGAGTACCAAGAAGAATAATAGAGATTCAATTATCTTTTGTAATTCCAATCTTTATAGAATTGTTTGGCAGAACAGCATTTTTACCATTAAACAAAATTACTTTTAAGAACTGTATTTAATTTGTAGTTATTTAATTCCATTTAGACTATTGATCTTTGAACAAAATGTCTATTTGAGAATTATTCTTATCTTGTGGGATCAATTGAAAGCAAAATGTCTGTTTTGCCACCTCAAAATTTTACAAGGAAGAAAAATTCTGATATAAGGACAGCAAAATCCATGATAAATTAACTTCTACTCAGACATGATGAAGAATATGAAGAGTGTGAAGGCAAAGAGAAAAGTAAAGAGGAATCTCGCACTTTTCTAAATGCAAATATCTTATTCTTCCACTAGCCTCATTTGAAAATACGAGGATACTTAGTGTGGCAAATATGCAGCATATAATTGGAAGAGCTGATTATGGAGAAAGTAGAATTCCTGCACATAATGTTCAGGGTTTTTTTGTTAGGCTTATTCATATATACATTATGTACAAACATTTTATATTTTAAGTGTACAGTTCTGTGAATTTTGACAAATACGTAAACTTGGGTAACCACCACGATAATCAGGATGAGAATGGTTCTGTTACCCCCAGAAGTTCCTTCTGGTCGCTAGTGAACTGACTTCTGTTCCTATAGTTTTGTTTTTTCCAGATGTCATATGAGTGGAATCAGACAGTATGTAGCCTTTGTGTCTGACATCTTTCACTTAGCATATGCTTTTAAAATTCATCCATGTTGCACGTACCTTAATTTGTTTACAATCACCAGTTGATTGTTCTTGTTCAGTCGCTCAGTCGTGTCCGACTCTTTGTGACCGCATGGACAGCAGCACGCCAGGCTTACCTGTCCTTCACCATGTCCCGGAGTCTGCTAAACTCATGTCCACTGAGTCAATGATGACACCCAACCATCTCATCCTCTGTCGTCCCCTTCTCCTCCTGCCCCCAATCCCTCCCAGCATCAGAGTCTTTTCCAATGAGTCAACTCTTCACATGAGGTGGCCAAAGGACTGGAGTTTCAGCTTTAGCATCATTCCTTCCAAAGAACATGCAGGGCTGATCTCCTTCAGAATGGACTGGTTGGATCTCCTTGCAGTCCAAGGGACTCTCAAGAGTCTTCTCCAACACCACAGTTCAAAAGCATCAATTCTTCGGGGCTCAGCTTTCTTCACAGTCCAACTCTCATATCCATACATGACCACAGGAAAAACCATAGCCTTGACTAGACGGACCTTTGTTGGCAAAGTAATGTCTCTGCTTTTGAATATGCTATCTAGGTTGGACATAACTTTTCTTCCAAGGAGTAAGCGTCTTTTAATTTCATGGTTGCAGTCACCATCTGCAGTGATTTTGGAGCCCCCCAAAATAAAGTCTGCCACTGTTTCCACTGTTTCCCCATCTATTTCCCATGAAGTGATGGGACCGGATGCCATGATCTTCGTTCTCTGAATGTTGAACTTTAAGCCAACTTTTTCACTCTCCTCTTTCACTTTCATCAAGAGGCTTTTTAGTTCTTCTTCACTTTCTGCCATAAGGGTGGTGTCATCTGCATATCTGAGGTTATTGATATTTCTCCCGGCAATCTTGATTCTAGCTTGTGCTTCTTCCAGCTCAGCGTTTCTCATGATGTACTCTGCATAGAAGTTAAATAAGCAGGGTGACAATATACAGCCTTGACATACTCCATTTCCTATTTGGAACCAGCCTGTTGTTCCACGTCCAGTTCTAACTGTTGCTTCTTGACCTGCATACAGATCTCTCAAGAGGCAGGTCAGGTGCTCTGGTATTCCCATCTCTTTCAGAATTTTCCACAGTTTATTGTGATCCACACAGTCAAAGGCTTTGGCATAATCAATAAAGCAGAAATAAATGTTTTTCTGGAACTCTCTTGCTTTTTCCATGATCCAGCAAATGCTGGCAATTTGATCTCTGGTTCCTCTGTCTTTTCTAAAACCAGCTTGAACATCAGGAAGTTCATGGTTCACGTATTGCTGAAGACTGGCTTGGAGAATTTTGAGCATTACTTTACTAGCATGTGAGATGAGTGCAATTGTGCGGTAGTTTGAGCATTCTTTGGCATTGCCTTTCTTTGGGATTGGAATGAAAACTGACCTTTTCCAGTCCTGTGGCCACTGCTGAGTTGTCCAAATGTGCTGGCATATTGAATGCAGCACTTTCACAGCATCATCTTTCAGGATTTGAAATAGCTCAACTGGAATTCCATCACCTCCACTAGCTTTGTTCATAGTGATGCTTTCTAAGGCCCACTTGACTTCACATTCCAGGATGTCTGGCTCTAGGTCAGTGATCACACCATTGTGATTATCTGGGTCGTGAAGATCTTTTTTGTACAGTTCTTCTGTGTATTCTTGCCACCTCTTCTTAATATCTTCTGCTTCTGTTAGGTCCATACCATTTCTGTCCTTTATCGAGCCCATCTTTGCATGAAATGTTCCCGTGGTATCTCTAATTTTCTTGAAGAGATCTCTAGTCTTTCCCATTCTGTTGTTTTCCTCTATTTCTTTGCATTGATCACTGAGGAAGGCTTCCTTATCTCTTCTTGCTATTCTTTGGAACTCTGCATTCAGATGCTTATATCTTGCCTTTTCTCCTTTGCTTTTCGCTTCTTTTCTTTTCACAGCTATTTGTAAGGCCTCCCCAGACAGCCATTTTGCTTTTTTGCATTTCTTTTCCATGGGGATGGTCTTGATCTCTGTCTCCTGTACAATGTCACGAACCTCATTCCATAGTTCATCAGGCACTCTATCTATCAGATCTAGGCCCTTAAATCTATTTCTCACTTCCACTGTACAATCATAAGAGATTTGATTTAGGTCATACCTGAATGGTCTAGTGGTTTTCCCTACTTTCTTCAATTTCAGTCTGAATTTGGTAATAAGGAGTTCATGATCTGAGCCACAGTCAGCTCCTGGTCTTGTTTTTGTTGACTGTATAGAGCTTCTCCATCTTTGGCTGCAAAGAATATAATCAATCTGATTTCGGTGTCGACCATCTGGTGATGTCCATGTGTAGAGTCTTCTCTTGTGTTGTTGGAAGTGGGTGTTTGTTATGACCAGTGCATTTTCTTGGCAAAACTCTATTAGTCTTTGCCCTGCTTCATTCCATATTCCAAGGCCAAATTTGCCTGTTACCACAGGTGTTTCTTGACTTCCTACTTTTGCATTCCAGTCCCTATAATGAAAAGGACATCTTTTTGGGGTGTTAGTTCTAAAAGGTCTTGTAAGTCTTCATAGAACCATTCAACTTCAGCTTCTTCAGCGTTACTGGTTGGGGCATAGACTTGGATTACTGTAATATTGAATGGTTTGCCTTGGAAACGAACAGAGATCATTCTGTCGTTTTTGAGATTGCATTGACCATGATGGCTACTCCATTTCTTCTGAGGGATTCCTGCCTGCAGTAGTAGATATAACAGTCATCTGAGCTAAATTCACCCATTCCAGTCCATTTCAGTTCGCTGATTCCTAGAATGTCGACATTCAGTCTTGCCATCTCTTGTTTGACCACTTCCAATTTGCCTTGATTCATGGACCTGACATTCCAGGTTCCTATGCAATATTGCTCTTTATAGCATCGGACCTTGCTTCTATCACCCGTCACATCCACAGCTGGGTATTGTTTTTGCTTTGGCTCCATCCCTTCATTCTTTCTGGAGTTATTTCTCCACTGATCTCCAGTAACATATTGGGCACCTACTGACCTGGGGAGTTCCTCTTTCAGTATCCTATCATTTTGCCTTTTCATACTGTTCATGGGGTTCTCAAGGCAAGAATACTGAAGTGGTTTGCCTTTCCCTTCTCCAGTGGACCACATTCTGTCAGATCTCTCCACCATGACCCACCCATCTTGGGTTGCCCCATGGGCATGGCTTAGTTTCATTGAGTTAGACAAGGCTGTGGTCCTAGTGTGATTAGATTGTCTAGTTTTCTGTGAGTATGGTTTCAGTGTGTTTGCCCTCTGATGCCCTCTTGTAACAGCTACTGTTTTACTTGTGTTTCTCTTACCTTGGGCGTCGGGTATCTCTTCACGGCTGCTCCAGCAAAGCGCAGCCACTGTTCCTTACCTTGGATGAAGGGTATCTCCTCACCGCCACCCTTCCTGACCTTCAACGTGGGATAGCTCCTCTAGGTCCTCCTGCACCCGCGCAGCCGCGGCTCCTTGGACGTGGGGTAGCTCCTCTCCGCCTGCCGCCCCTGACCTCGAATTACCTTAGCACCTTTGTTGAAAATCTACTGTGTTAAAGAGCCCGCCTGCCAATGCAAGAGATATAAGAGATGTGGGTTTGATCCCTGGTTTGGAAAGCTCTCTTGGAGAAGGGTATGGCAGCCCACTCCAGTATTCTTGCCTTGGAGAATCCCTTGGACAGAGGAACCTGACAAGCTACAGTCCACAGGGTTGCAAAGAATTGGACATGACTGAAGTGACTTAACATGCACATCTATATGAAAGAGCTTATTTTTGAACTCTCTTCTATTCCATTTATATATATATATATATCCATCCTTTTCATACATATAAATAATTATAGTAAATACTAATATAAGCTTATTTTTTAGCTCTATACTAAGCTCTGAATTCAAGTACTGTGAGTCCACCAGCTTTGTCTGTTTTATAGACAGTACTTTGGTTCTGTCTATGTTCTTCGCTTTCCCACATACATTTTAGAACTGGCTTGCAAATTTCTACAGAACAAAACAAAACAAAAAAACCAACCTGCTCAGGCTCTTTTGAGATTGTATTCAATACATAGATCAATTTGGGGAAAAATGACATTTTGTCTTTTGATTCATGAACATCACACATCTATTTATTTGGGTCACTGTCTCATCAATGTTTTATAGTTTGTAGCAAACAAAGCTTGCACATCTTTCATTAAATTTATTCCTGATTACTTCATGTTTTCTGTTGGTACTGTAAATGGTACTTTTTTTAAAAAAAATCTCAATTTCCACTTGTTTATTTCTGTATATAGAATACAATTGATTTTTGTATATTGATCTTGTATTCTGCAACCTTGCTTGATTCACTTATAAGCTTTAATAGCTTTTAAAAACAGCTTTATTGAGATATAAATCACATATCATACCATCTGCCCACTTAATGTATACAATTCAATGGCTTTTAATATATTCACAGAATTGTGCAGCCATCACCACCATCATTTTAGAACATTTTCATCACACTAGCAAGAACCTTCATATCCCTGACCAGTCACTTCTTATTTTCCCCAACCCCCTGGTCTTAGGCAAATAGTAATCTACCCTCTGTCTCTGTATAGATTTGCCTATGTTGCTGTCAACCACAAATGGACGCTTTCCAAAGGCACTTGTCATTTGCCTGTGTGGAGATTGAACCCTGCGCTGCTGCAGCTGCTGACCTTCAACACCCCCGGAAGGGAATTCAGAGGGAATGAGGCGCTGTGCTCCAGGGAAACTGGTGGAACAGGTCTTTAGATAGTTAGATATTTTCAGAAATTGGTTTCAAGATCCCAATCCTTGCATCTCCTCATGTCTAGAAAAGCACTAAATCCCTTCCTGATGACATCAGCCCCTTGTGACTAGCAGAAAACCTTTTGCTCAAGATGAGTGCTTGATTGCACTGAGCTCCCCCTGCACCAAAATCACATATCTTGACCTTCCCCCACTACGTCTTTGGAGCAGTTTCTCAGGACTGTCTAGGTGCTGCCTTCCTGGCTACAGTCCTCATTTTGCACCAAATAAAACTTCACTCACACGCCCACATTGTGTGCTTTTTTTTAGTCATTGCTGGACATTTCATATAAGTAAATTCATACAATCTGTGGTCTTTTGTGATTGGCTTCCCTTACTAAATGTAATGTTTTCAAAGTTCATTCACGTTTCAGCATGTATTAGTATGTGATTCCTTTTTATGGCTGTGTATTAGTCATAGGAGAAAAGAAAAAAAATATATAAAAGGAGATTCATTATGAGGAATTAACTCCTGCGATTATGGAGAATGAGAAGTCCCATGATTTGACAGCCGCAAGCTGGAGACCCAGGAAACCTGGTGGTGTAGTTCAGTCTCACCGTTAGAAGCCTGCATATCAGAGGGGCTGAGGCTGTAAATCCCAGTCCGAGGGCAGGAGAAGATGCGATGTCTCAGCTCAAGCAGTGAAGCAGAAAGTAAAATGGAGGAAGAATATTCCTTCTTTCTTCACGTCTTCTAGTCAGGCTCTCAGTTCACTCACGCTGGGGAGAGCGATCCACTTTACGGAGTCTGGCAATCCAAATGACGATCTCATTGGGAAATACCTCCACAGACAACAATGTTTAATGTGGTGCCTTGTGGCCAGTCAGGTTGACATAAAATGAACCATCACAGGCTAAATAACATTCCAGAGTATGAATATACCCTGTTTTATTTATCTGTTCATCAGCAAATGGACATTGTGTTCTTTCCACTTTTGGGGTATTTTAAATAATGCTGCTATGAACGTTGGTGTTCAGATTTCTGTGTGGACATATGTTTTGATTTCTACACTTGTTGAGTGGAGTGTTCTATAGAAGTTGGTTGTGTCTAGTTGGTATATAGTGTTAAGTCCTACATTTCCTTATTAACCATGTGTTCATCATTGTTGTATTTATTTTTGATAGTGGGATGTTGAAGTCCAACAATTATCGTAGAACTGATGTAATGGACTGATGTTCGTGTCTCTGCTCACCCCTTCCTCAAATTCATACTTTGGAACTCTAACTCCCCCAGTGTGGCTGTATTTCGGAACAGTGCCTCTAAGGAAGTAATTAAGGTTAAATGAGGTAATAAGCCTGACATGATAGGATTAACGTCCTTATAATAACAGAGAGCTCTCTTTTTCTTTCCGTGAACACAAAGAAAAGGTAATGTGAACACACGTCAAGACGGCAGCTGCCACAAGGCCAAGAGAAGAGGCCTCGGAATGAAAGCTGTTTTGTTGGCACCTTGATCTTGCGCTTTCCAGCTTCCAGAACTTGAGAAATGAATTTCTGTGGTTTAAGCCATCCAGTCTGGGGTACTTTGTAGCAGCAGCCGGAGCAGATGAGTACAACCACTTCTTCCTTTAGTTGTTAGTTTTGCCCCATGTATTTTGCGGTTTTGTTACCAGACACATACAGGCTTGTAATTGCCGTAATTGTCTTAATGGATTGACTCTTTTATCAATACAGACCCTTTTCTTAATCTCTTGAAACTTTTTGTCTTAAAGTTTCTTTGGTATGATACTAACATAACTGCCCCAGTTACATTTTAGTTGTGATTTGTATGGAATACCTTTTTCTATCTTCCTACTTTCGATCTACTTGTGTCTTTAGATCTAAAGTGAGTTTCTCGCAGTCAGCATGTAGTGTGTGAATTCTTTTTCTTTTAGTCCATGTTTTCCAATCTCTGCTTTATAATTGGAGACCTGAATCTATTTACGTGTAAAGTAATTACTGGAAGAAAAGATTTTTGCTGTTTTCTATGCATTATACATCTTTTTTATTCCTCAATTTTTCCTTTATTGCCTTTTGTGGTCAGTTGACTTTTTTTTCCTATTGTTTTATTCTGGTTCTCTCCTTTTTAAAAAAAGTCATATTTTAATTTTTTCCTTGGGTTTTCCCTGAGGATTACAGTTAAAATCTTATTAAATCTACACTAAAGCTAAGTACCTAAACTAAGTACCAGTTTAGTTTCAACCATACTCAAGAACTCTGCCCTTCTGTAGATCCACCCTCTTCCCTTTATGTTGTCATTGACACTAATTACGTCATTATACATTGAGTCCTGGTTAGATTCATACTTACTGTTTTGTACATTCGACTTTTGAATCTCATAGGAAAAGAAAGACTACCAATAAGATATGTGAAAGTACTGGCTTTCACATATCTTAGTGTACATATTTACCTATGTAAATATGTACAATAAGATATGTACATATTTACATATTCACCTATGTAGCCCATTGGTTATTTCTTCTGCCGTCTTAGGTTTACTGTTGACTCTCTCTAGTAAGTTTTTCATTTCAGTTATTGTATGTGTCAGCTCCCAGATTTCTTTTTGGTTCCTTCTTGTAGTTTTGGTGTCTTTATTGGTATTGTCTATTTTGTGATACATCATTCTGATTTCTTTTTGTTCTTTATCAATGGTTACCTTTATCTGTCTCAGCACGTTTAAGACAATTGATTTAGAGGCTTTTTCTAGTAAGTCCAATGGGTAAATTATCTTAGTAACAGTTTCTATTATTTTCTTATTTTCCAGTGAATGAGACTTAGTTTCTGGTTTCTTTGCGTGTCTCATAATATTTTTGTTTGAATCCTGGACACTTTGCATAGTATAACGTGGCATCACTGGAGCTCACATTATCCCTCTCCCTGGAGTTTGTTGTTGCTTCTTCTTGTGGTTGTGATATTTCATTGTTATTTTAATTTGCAATTCCCCAATGAGATGTGGTTCAGATGGAAAACAATGTGCCTGCAATGCAGAAGGTCTGGGTTCGATTCCTGGGTGGGGAAGATCCCCTGGAGAAGGGAATGATTACCCACTCCAGTATTCTATTCTGGAGAATGCTCCATGGACAGAGGAGCCTGGTGGGCTACAGTCTATGGGGTCACAAAGAGTGAGACTCTACTGCGTGACCCACACTTTCACTTCTTTTCAGTGATATATGGTGCTGAGTCATATGATTATTTGCCATTTGTATATCTTCTTTGGTGGAGTTTCTATTCAGATATTTTGCCCATTTTTAAGTTGGATTATTTGTTTTCTTGTTGTTGACTTTTAAGAGTTCTTTGCATATTTTGGATACAAGTCATTTATCAGATATGTGTTTTGCCAATATTTCTTCCTAGTCTGTTCAGTTCAGTTCAGTTCAGTTGCTCAGTCGTGTCCAATTCTTTGCGACCCCATGAACCACAGCATGCTAGGCCTCCCTGTCCATCACCAACTCCCGGAGTCCACCCAAACCCATGTCCATCGAGTCAGTGATGCCATCCAGCCATCTCATCCTCTGTTGTCCCCTTCTCCTCCTGCCCTCAATCTTTCCCAGTATCAGGGTCTTTTCAAATGAGTCAGCTCTTCACATCAGGTGGCCAAAGTATTGGAGTTTCAGCTTTAGCATCATTCCTTCCAAAGAACACCCAGGGCTCATCTCCTTCAGAATGGACTGGTTGGATCTCCTTGCAGTCCAAGGGACTCTCAACAGTCTTCTCCAACACCACACTTCAAAAGCATCAATTCTTTGGTGCTCAGCTTTCTTTACAGTCTGTGGTTTACCCTTTTATCCTCTTTTAACTTCTGTTGCAGTACAGAAGTTTTTAATTTCAATGAAGTTCAAATGATCAATTTTTCTTTCATTAATTGTGCTTTTGGTGTTTTTGCTTTGGTGAGCTGGGGTTTCTTTCAACATTTGATTGAAAAAAATAGGTTTAAAATGACCTGCCCAGGGTCAGCCAGTGCAGACTCCACCTCCATTTCCTCATCCAGAATGTTCTTCATCTGCCACACAGGAGGCCGCAGGAGTGGTGTGTGTCCACATGCGCGTGTGTGTGAGCGCGCAGACACGGATACATCTGAATAAATATATAAATCTATATCTGAAACAACCTAAAGAGCAGACAAGAAGCAAGCTGATTGATGGATAAAAAGCAGTTTGGTTGAACAATGAGATAAAACTGCTTACCTGCTACACAAACACACACAAAATTCAGGCTGACACTACACAATGCTGCCAGAATGGGGGGCGACTGGAATTTTCACCCACTGCTAAGGGCGAGAAAACGGTAGAGTCACTTTAGAAAATAGTTTGGCAACTTCTTATAATGGTTAAATATACGCATCCCACATGACCCAGAAATCTCATTGTTAGGTATTTACCCAAAGAAATGAAAAATTGTATTCAGAGGAAGACCTATGCAAAAATCTTTGTAGAAGCCTTATTTATAACAGCAAGAAACTGGAGATGATCCAAACATTCGTCAGGAGATGAACGTGTAAGCACAGTGTGGCATCTCCATACGACAGAATGCTACTAAAAGCGGAATAGCTGCAAAAGCGGATGACTCTCGAAAACGTTTTACCAAGAAGACAGACACAAAATGGTGTGTGATATGTAAGTCCATTTATATGAAATTCTAGAACAGATAAACGTAAACTGGTGTAGAGAGCAGATCACTGATCGGGGATGGATGGCGTGATTACAAAGAGGCACAAAAGAACTTTCTGGGGTGGTGGAAACGTTCAATCTTTTATCAATGTCAGTATCAATCAATATCCTGATTGTATGGTTGTTATATGGATATACATATTTTTCAGAATTTAAACTCTACACATAAAAATCTGCATTTTACTGTATGCAATTATACTTCAAAGACCCTGATGCTGGGAAAGATAGAAGGCAAGAGGAGAAGGGGGCGACACGACAGAGGATGAGATGGTTGGATGGCATCATCAACTCAATGGACATGAGTTTGAGCAAGCTCTGGGAGCTAGTGAAGGACAGAGGAGCCTGGCGTGCTGCAGTCCATGGGGTCACAAGGAGTTGGACATGACTGAGGTACTGAACAACAGCAATGCTGATAAAAAAAGGAAGGTTGAAATGGTATTTCTGGCCCCTGTTTTTTCAAGTTTTATTAATTTTTATGTACCATGGGGTGCCCTTAAAATGTTAAAAAGTATATTTTAGCTTTTATTGTTATCTCTTTACTCTCTATTCCCATCTCTAGTATTTTGGGCTTTGAATTTCTAAATAATTTTCCAGCAATTATGCATTTGCTTGACAAAGTTAGAACACATTTGAAAGTTTTTTTCCAGGTTTCAAATGAATCAACTGAAAGGAATTTAGTTGGAAATGAATGTTTACAGCCATTAGTTCATGCCTTGATAAGGTCATTGTACCCTGGGGTGATTTTGCAATTTTCATATGCATTTTGAAAGCAATTTTGTCTGCTTTCTAGGTTGTTTCATTTTAAAAATTCATTTTCAGTCATCCATGTCCACTTACCTATTTAGCTATGTTTTTCACAAATTCCACAGAATATTTCCCCTCTCTTAGAGAGGGAGACAAAATTGACAGCTCATAGAAACATTGCCAAACAAGCAGAGCAGTCATAATGGACTGAAAATAGATCAGGACGTTAAATTAAAAAACAAAAATCTCAAGTCTGAGGGAGGACTATAAAAATGCAAATGTATTGCAACACAAATGCATAAAAATGATTTATTTACAAAGTTCCCAAATTCTGTCACTTGTTTGCTCTGACCTTGGGCAAGTTTAACCTCCTCCAGCCTTATTTACTGGCCTGAAAAGTGGGGACTAATAATAGAACCTACCTCATGGATTATCAAGATTAGATGAGAAAATTCATGTGAAAGTCTAGAGCCCAGTGTTAGGCATATACTAGACATTTAATAAATAGTTGGGAAGAGCTGCTGGAGAAGGGATAAGCTACCCACTCCAGTATTCTTGGGCTTCCCTTGTGGCTCAGCTGGCAACAATCTGCCTGCAATGCAGGAGACCTGGGTTCGATCCCTGAGTCGGGAAGATCCCCTGGAGAAGGGAAAGGCTACCCACTCCAGTATTCTGGCCTGGAGAATTCCATGGACTGTATAGTCCATGGGGTCACAAAGAGTCAGACATGTCTGAGTGACTTTCAAAAAAAAAAGTTATTATTATTATTAACTCTATGGAAGAAAAAAGCGCTGAGTGGACATATTATCAGTCTTTTTGATCACATGTCCTGGGGTCATACTGAGGGTGTGGCTCGCTGGCTGGGGGCTTACAAAGTGATTTTGTGGAGGGGCTGGTGTAAGGAAAAGGAAGGGTAGTTGCAAGACTGGGGATCCTCAGAGGCTTCACATTAAGAGAGCTTTATGGCTTATGTCTGCAAGTTCTGAATCCATCCATTAGCCACTTAACAATAGACTGATTCCTCAGTGTCCCAAGTATATAGATCAAGGATCTTGCTCACAGGCTGGTGGGTAGACGACACCAGGGTGGATATAGAGCCTAAATGGCCTCAAAGCTCACATCCACCCCTCAGGTCAAAGAGGAGGTTCAGAGGCTGAAACTGACTTGAAAAACTCTTGGGCAAAGCCAGGCTGGGACCTGCCCTTGGCCCCCAGTCTGAGCAATTCTTCCTGGCATCTGTGATCTTAGTAGCCCAGGGTAGAAAATAGTGCGGTGACCCTACTAGGGGAGGAGTCACTTTCACCTGGGAAGTAGTGGCATTGAAGTGTGACAGGGACAAGATGGGGAGTATTGGGACACAGCTGGAGGAAGAAGGGCTGTCCAGGTGGTAAGACATAGAAGCGGGGGAACAGATGTATCTGGGAAACATCAAATACCCTTCCTTGCATCATGGGACTTGCCCTCCCATCCCACAAGGGCTTCCTGGAGAAGAAGGAATTTCAGGGCTGACACCAGGATCTCTCTGGTGATAGATGAAGCCACACCTGGCGATTCTTAACTGCTACCCGGACAGCACAAATTTCTCCTCCCTGGCTACCTCTTCTCTGCCCAGGCACACTGATTGGAGCCTGGCGCTTCTCAGGACCGAGGTAACAGAAGAGATGCTCACAGGGCAAAGTTGCAGATTCGCTGGCAGTGCAAGGAGGGATGGGCCCAGTGGGAGGGGCTGACCGGAATGGACCCCCTGGAGGGCTCCAGCTGCCTGTCCCCGCCCCTCCGCCCTAGAGGTGGCCCCAGAGGCGGAAGGCGAGTTGACGCACACTTGGTCAAAGCCAGGGCTGGGAACCCCTGCCCTTCTCAGTTGAGCAGTTCCTTCTGTATCCCCACTGGTGGATTTGTGAATTAGTGGCAAGAGTCTTCTGGGCTGGGTCACCAGCTACCACTGGACCCTAAGTCCTCAGAGGGGTGGGATTTCCCAGATTCTGGGGCTGACCCTCAGACATCCCGAACTCTCAGTAAGCGTTTGCTTACCTGTTACTTTGTACGGAACCTGTTACAGTAACCACCTGTTACTCTGGTGCTAGGCGCTGACACCTGGGGGACTGATTTTACTCTCGTGGTGGTCCTGGGAAGTAGGTGGCATTATTGTCCCCATTCTCCAGAGGAGGAAACAGGCCCCGAGAGGGGAAATGTCCCGGACAGGGGCTTGCTCGAGGTCAGGTAGAGATGGACTCTGGACACAAATCCCAGCAGATGGGCTCAGAGCCTCCCCTGGCTGCCCTTCCACCCCTCCTTCCCAGGGTCGGGCCCCCCCTACCCCTGCTCCTGGGGCCTGGCTCTGGCCAAGCTGAGGGAGCCTTTTAGAAGTGATTCCAGGCAGAGGAAGGCCAAAGGAACAACTCATAGGAGTTGGACTGAGAGATCCTTTTCGGTGATGGGAAAAAAGGCTGATGGTCTCATACTTGCAACAAAGAGCTAGTTTTCCTTCATCCTCCCCCCTCCACCCCAACACGGACCTAAAGCCTCTTCAGGTTACTTTTGGGGGAGGGGGTTGCTGGAACAAGATGATGGACAACTTGAACCAAATGCTGGTGGGGAAATGGGGCAAGAAGAAACAGGAGGACTCTTCCCAGGGGACTTCCTTCTCTGACCAGTAGAAGTTGACTTGGAGGAGGGGTGGGCACCCCTGTTGATGCTTCATCCTCAAAGGCCAGGGCGTGGGTATGAGTGGGGTGCCTGGAATTTCTGAAGTCTGTATCTGCTATGGTTGGGTGTGGCTGTTCAGTTGGGTGCGGCTGTTAGTTTCCACCCTTCTGGGGTTAAGGACACAGGGAGGGAGATGAGGTCACGGTTTATGAGAGCTTCAACTACGTGGCTTTGGAAAGATGTAATGTAAAGTGCGGATAAAATGTTTATGCACGACATTGGCAATAATACGAAGCCCCTCAGTTAAAATAAAAGTCATCAGAGTTGTTTCCTGGAGTTGGAGGAGCTAAGTGAGCTGTTAACTGGAAATTGTAAGCCTGCTGCATGGTACTGGTGCTCAGGCTGTTAAATAGAAATACCTGCCTTCCATATGTGTGCACTGCTGTCTTCATGCATCCGAATTTCTAATTTCTGCTGGGGATTCTAAAGACCATTGTGCTGCTTTCTCTACATTCACAGTGATTATAACTTTAATCTTTTATCTGTATCCTGTAATAACGTCATCCAAGTGTTCTTTAAACGGTGGTGCTGGAAAACGCACCTGAAAATCGACAACATTGGAAAGGAAGTGAGATGTGATAAAAAAAAACGTTATGAAGAAGACCAAACCACCGGCAGGAAATGCTGCCCTGTTAATTTAGCTGAGAGCGTGTTGTGAAATATTAGAGGTAATGCCGGGAAAATAAAAAGTGGCATTGAAGCAAGAATATGCTACAATGGGGGTTATGCAGCACAGCCCTTCCACTTTGCATTCATTTCTATGGCAAAATTAGTCTGGAATTATGCATGTTTTGAATCATGCAAGGTCTGCAGGAACACACGCTTTGCATAAAATCCGACTGTTCTGTGCTTATCAGTGGGTGGGGGAGGATGGGTCAGTTATTCTAGGGTTTTCTTAGAGGAGGCAACTTTCTCTTTTTGTCTTGGCTTGGGCCTTGGTGACTTCACTTGTAAAATGGGACAGGCTGGTTTATCTCGATCTATTAGATTTTGTCGAAATAGGCACCATCATTTTCTGCCCCAAAGGTGTCTTTTTGGAGACCGAGTCCACACCATGCACTAAATCCATCTTGATTCATTGTGAGACTGACTTTTCAAATACTAGGTGCCATAGAGGATCCCTCACTTATCCTGATGGGATTCATCCAGGTGGAACGATCCCTGGAGACAAGAGCCCGTTATCTCCACCCCTGTAGTCCCACCAAGATGTGCCCTGGTGGTGACAGGTGGTGGCCGATTGAAAAGGTCCACGGACGGGCGGGAGAAAGCCTGGTGTGATAGGGACCTGGCACCACTAGAGGGTAGCACCAGCACACGGCTGAGGCGGCCTCTGCTAGGGCCTCGCCGGGAGGGGAGGCTTCCCTTCAGTCACTGCAGCCCTCGGGAAGGCCAGGCCCAGTTCTGAGTGCAAGTGATACCAATGCGGGAGATGGGGACACCCCAGGACCCTGCTCTTATGAGGCTTACATCCTCTTGGAGGAGACAAGATAAACATGTGAGTGCATCATAAACAAGGCTCTTTCAAGTGCAGTAACCAGCAGTGTGCGTGCGTGTGCGCTGAGTTGTGTCTCTTTGCGACCCCATGGACTGCAGCCTGCCTGGCGCGTCTGTCGGTGCAGTTTTACAGGCAAGAATACTGGAGTGGGCTGCCGTTTCCTACTCCAGGGAAGTAGCAATAAAGTGATGCAAATAAAATAGTGATGGAGGAGGCACCCGCAGGGGCCTTCCCAGGTGGCGCCAGTGGTACAGAACCCGCCTGCCAATGCAGGAGACATAAGAGAGACGCGGTTTCGATCCCTTGGTGGGGAAGATGCCCGGAGAAGGAAATGGCAACCCACTCCAGGATTCTTGCCTGGAGAATCCCATGGACAGAGGAGTCTGGCAGGCTACAGTCCATGGGGTCACAGAGTGGGACACGACTGAAGCCCTTTAGAAGGCACACAGGAACCGGCTGAGGAGGACTGCCTGGGGAGGTGACAGCATGAGCCCTAAATGGGGAGGGAGAGCAGTGATCTGAAGATCTAGGCGTACGTGGGCACCGGAAGGGGTCTGTCTGGGGGCCTCCAGAGGGCCTGGGGAAGCTTCCTCACAGATGAGAACACGGAGAAAACCAGAGGCCAAGGCACAGACTCAGGGTCACAGTAAGTTAGGGACAGGGCTAACAAAAACCTCAGAAGAACTTACCTTCAAGTACCCTAACTTTCCCTCAAACCTTCCTCTCTCTCCGGGACTGTGGCAATGACAAGCCCTCCATCCCCCGTCCCCCGTCCTGGAGCATAATTCCGGTAGGGAGACAGGGCAGGGCTCACTACCTGTGCGCTCAGACGAGTCCCCTCCCTCTCTGGGCTCAGCTTTCTCGGTTATGATATGAGGGGTGAGTCCTGATCTCCGAGCTGCCTGTTCTGTTAACCTGCTGGGACACCTGATTTCTAGTTCCCGAGCACCCTCTTGTGGGCAGTTGTAGAATTACATGCTCACCGGGAAAGGCTCATGGGAGAACAGTGAGCTTCAACTTGAGAAGCGGGTGGATGTTAAGGTATCACGGAGTGTGTGTTTAATTTGCATGTGTGTGCACACATGCATTCCTGTGCACACGTGTGTGCATGTCTGTGTGTGCTGGCTTGTGGGTGCCTCTGCTCGTGCAGCGTCTGTGTCTGCTTGGGCTGGTCTATGGGTGTGCGTGTGCCTGCGTGCCTGTGCTTGCATCTCTGTGCCTTTCTGTGTGTCTGTCTGCATGTGCGTGCACATGTTCTTGTGAGTGTGTGTTTTGGCACCTGGGACTTTCAGGCTGGTAGAGAAGCCCCCGTCTTTCTCACAAAGGTCCAGCCACTGTCTTTGCAGCCAACTTCCTCTCCCGGGTTCTCTCTGGTCCTCCCATCCCCCCGACTCCCTGAGTTTCCCGACTCTGGGATCTCACGCTCCTCCTCACTTCTCACCTGCACTATTCCCAGAACCTTCTTTGGCTACTTTTTCCTCTTTTGTGTCACTTGAGCCTCATTTGAATGTCACAGATTGTGGCTTCAGAAGTGATTTCCCTTTACTCTACCCACCCTAATCATTAGATTTACACCGCTTGAGTGCGGTTGATCCCCCAGAGCTCTGTTGTGGGGTAGCAGGAACCAGGAAACTTGTACACAGTGATGCTCCGGAGGGTGGAGCAGAATCAGGCACGCGGTGGCTTGGACACAATGGTCGGTCCCAGGAAATGCTCCAAATTCCTCATGCAGGTGTGTCATTTCATTTGGTTTACATGATGACCCTTCAAGCGTAGGAAAAAGAAAGTGAGAGTCGCTTAGTGGTGTCTGACCCCATGGATTGTAGCCCACCAGGCTCCTCTGTCCATGGGGATTCTCTAGGCAGGAATACTGGAGTCGGTTGCCATGCCCTCCTCCAGGGGATCTTCCCAATCTAAGGACTGAACTCAGGTCTCCCACCTTGCAGGAGGATTCTTTACCGTCTGAGCCTCCAGGGAAGCCCAAGCATATGCAAGGTGGGACTTATTATCCCCTTTTTACAGATGAGGACCTTGAGGCCCAGACCAGGGAGATCTCAAAACAGTCCTGCAGGAAGTACTGAAGCAACACGCAAACTCTCTGGTCCAGTTTTCACCTTCTTCAACAGACAAGGAACTCGAGATTTTAAAAACTTAAAGGGAGTGCCTGAGACGGCGTGGCTGATCAACAGCAGAGGCAGGAACTGAACTCTGCCCCGGGGTTCACACTTCACAGCTCAAGCATCATGGCAGGTGCGAGGGCTCCCTGGCGGTCGCTGGCTCAAGCTCTTTGAGCTGCACCCTGTCACCTCACAACACATCCAGGGCTTATCTCCTAGGAATGTTCTGGAACCCGAGGGGGAGGGCAGGCTTCATTTCTGGGTCCCCTGTTTCTCTCCCAGAGCTGAGGGTGGGTGAGTCATGTTACCTGTGCCACTTTCGGAAGCTGCTGGATGGGGGCTGAGCATTAATTATGTGAGAACCTCGCCGCAGTGTGCCTGATTGCCTGATAACCATAATTGAATCTTATGGATTACACCAACATTATTGCAGGGAGCAGTTTCAGGCAGTTAATGGAAAGCCGCACTCGCATTGTGATACTTGCTTCATCTCTCCCAGTTGGCCTGATTTGGAGCCCTTTCCTGGGGACTGGCCGAGGGGTGGAAGGGCAGTCAGGGGGTGAGAAACAGCACAAATATTTCACTCCCTGACTCTGCGGGGGCACCATCTTCTTTGCCAAAAGAAAGTCTGGCAGATGGGATTGTCATTTTGTAATCGAGAAGGTGGCATCGGGAGGTTGAGAGCCTCTGCTGATTTCATTCTTGATCAGTGCTACAGATCTTTACCCGTATCACCTGGGACCCTCTAGCGAGGCGGACTCTCGGGTCCCACCCTGTGCCTGCTGACTCAGCACCTGCATTTTAAGAAGATCCTCAGGCGATTCGCTTGCCGTGCTGTACTTTGAGAGGCACCCGGCCCTGGTTGAGATGGTTTTCATCCTTACCGTGGAAACAGCATTTTGATGTTCCACTGGGAAGCAGCCCATCCCCGCGTTCCCCCCGCCTGTAAATTTGGGAGGGACCCTTACCACCTCCATTGCTTTCACTCCCTCAGGCACAGTGGTTGCTTCAGGGGAGAACAGCTGACCCTGAGCCCGGCGGTGAGTTATCTCCAACCTGTTTGAAGCACTACTGAGAAAGATGTGTGCCATCAAATTATTTAGTGATAATCTTCCTTCCGTTCCTGTCCTTGCCGTGGCTTGCTGTGGGTGAGTGTTCTTCCCCACACTGGCCGTGGTGGCCTTGACCACCTGACTTGTTCTGGGCAGAATGTGGGTAGAAGTCACTGTGCCCGTTCCTAGCTTGTCCTGAAAAGAGCAGTCTTATGTTCCTGTTTGCCCCTCTTCAGCTCCTGACTTCCGCCATGAGAAGGGTGTTTCCCGCATGGCCTTCGTCTGGAGTCCAGGGTGGAGAATATGGAGCAAACCAAAACCAATCTGAAGACTTGAGTCCAGCCTAACTCAGCTGAATTTAGCCAACCCCCTGAAAGTGAAAGTATTAGTTGCTCAGTCGTGTCTGACTCTTTCTGAGTCCATGGACTGTAAGCCTACCAGGTTTCTCTGTCCATGGAATTCTCTGAGCAAGAATACTGGTTGCCATTCCCTTCTCCCAAGGATCTTCCTGACCCACGGATCGAACCTCGGTCTCCCCTGCACTGCAGGCAGATTATTTACCA
The DNA here is from genome assembly GCF_055505025.1 of Bos grunniens. Lineage (NCBI taxonomy): Eukaryota > Metazoa > Chordata > Mammalia > Artiodactyla > Bovidae > Bos > Bos grunniens. The sequence continues at coordinate 76,389,618 of NC_141179.1, read as the reverse complement.
TCTGAGCCACCAAGGGAAGCCATAAATATGAAAAAGGATTGTTTCTGATAGCAACTGAGATTTGTGGGTTGCTTGTTACACAGCCTCATTGCAGCAGATACCTGATGGTTAAAAATAGAGATGCTTTCTTTCCATAGAGGTTGCTGGGCTGAATTTGGACTAGGAGAGCAGAACTCATCTAACAGTGAAACTGGCAGAGAGGGAAACAGAGCTAAGCTAGAATGAGGGTCCTAGGCATGATGATGGCTTTGTTTCCATGCATGGCCTTACTTGAATTAGTCAGGACTCTACTCCACTGGTTTTAACCAAGAGGGAAATTAGTGGCTCATATAAGCCAAAAGTCCAGAGATTACCGGTTTCAGGTGTGGCTTGATCCAGCAGCCTACTGATGGATCAGAATCTTTGTTTCTCCATTCTGCTTCCCGTTTTGCTCTTTTCATGTGGAGACTGGTTCCCCTTGTTATACAGCACAATGGTTTCCTCATTCAGGTCTAACAGGAGAGACAGTTTCTTCTGGAGGTGTAGAAGCTTCTTTCCCAGGAGTTGGCAGCAAATATTGTCCTCAAGTCTCAATGCTTCAGGGGTCACACATCTTAGAGGCTGGAGAGATGGAATATGCTGAGTAACCTAGGACACTTAGGAGGGGAGTAAGTCAGCTTCAGTGAACCACACGGGTCCTCAAGAGACAGTTGGGACTTTGGGACCAGGGTGAGTGGTGGGGAATGCTGGCCAGGAAGATGTATTCGTTTCCTGGAGCTGCTGTAACAAATTACCATGAACTTGCTGGCCTAAAACAACAGGATTTTTTTTTTTTGGTTTTGGGGGTCTGGAAGTCTAAAATCAAGGTATTGGCATGATTGGTTTCTTTAGGGGCTTCTGAGAGAGAATCTACTTTATGCTTCTCTCTAGCTTCTGGTGGTGGCCAGAAGCGCCTGTGTTCCTTGGGTTGTAGTTGCATCACTGCAGTCTCTGCCTCCTCTGTGCTCACCCTGTGCTCTCCCTGTGTGTGTGTGTGAGTGTGCGTGTGCATGTGTGTGTGTGTTCCTGTGTGTGTGTGCACGTGTGTCCCTGCGTGTGTGTGTCCCTGTGTGTGTGTGCATGTGTGTGTGTCCCTGTGTGTGTGCGTGTGTGCGTCCCTGTGTATGTGCATGTGAGTGTGTGTCCCTGTGTGTGTGCATGTGTGCGTGCGTGTGTGTGTGAGTGTGTGTGCGTGTGTGTGCATGTGTGTGCATGCATGTGTGTGTCCCTGTGTGTGTGCATGTGAGTGTGTGCGTGTGTGCGTGCATGCGTGCGTGTGTGTGTGCATGTGTGTGTGTCCCTGTGTGTGTGCATGTGTGTGTGCGTGTGCGTATGTGTGCATGTGTGCGTGCATGCGCGTGTGTGTCCCTGTGTGTGTGTGCATGTGAGTGCATGTGTGCGTGTGTGCATGTGTGTGTGTGTCCCTGTGTGTGTGCGTGTGAGTGTGTGCGTGTGTGTGTGCGTGCATGTGCGTGTGAGTGTGTGCGTGTCTTCACAGGGCCTTCTTATAGAGATACCACTGGTTGTTTGGATTTAGGGCCCACCCTAATCCAGTGTGACCTCATGTCAATGAATTACATCTGCAAATAACCTATTTCCAAACAAAGTCACCTTCTGAAGTTCCAGATGGCTGTGAATTTTGGGGGAAACGCTGTTCCACCCAGTACAGAAGACAACCAGCAAATGCTCACCAGATTATGATTCTTTTATACAAAAATAAGACTACAATATTCTTTCTGTTGAAACTTTTTTCAGTTTGAAATAATTTTAGACTTACAGAAAAGTCGTAAAAATAGTACAGAGTACCCTTAATATCCTTCACTTAACTTTCCCTAATGTTAACATCTTGCATAACCATAATGCAGTTACCAAAACTAAGAAATGAACATTGGTTCAATACTGTTAACTAACTTACACTCTTTAGTCAGATTTCACTGGCTTTTCCATGAATAACCTTTTTCTGCTCTGGGATCCAATTTACGATCGACACTGCATCTCAGTCTCAGGTCCACTTAGCTGTCTCTGGTCAGGGATGGAGCTTCAGTCCCTCTTTGTCTCTCTCAACACTTTTGAAGAGTACGTGTCACTTATATAATAGAATATTCCTCTGTTTGGTTTTATCTGCTGTCTTTTGGTCATGATTAGATTGAGATTGGGCATTGTAGGCATCAGTTCAGTTCAGTCGCTCAGTCGTGTCTGACTCTTTGCAACCCCATGGACTGCAGCACGCCAGGCCTCCCTGTCCATCCCCAACTCCCGGAGTTTAGGCATTATAGGCATGAATACCCAAATTGTTGTTTTTTTAAGATTTTTGATGTGGACCATTTTTTAAAAAGCCTTCATTGTACTGTTACAATATTGTTTCTGTTTTATGGTTTGTTTTTTTGACTGTGCAGCATGTGGGAGCTTAGCTCCCCAACCAAGGATTGAACCTGAGCCCCCTGCATTGGAAGGCCAAGTTTTAGCCACTGGACTGCCAGGGAAGTCCCAGTAATGCATTTTTCCCAGGGGGTACACATTATCCATGTGTCACGTGATAGATGATGTTAACATTGATCACTTGGTTTAGGTGGCAACTGCTGGATTTCTCTCTTATAAACTATCTTTTCCTTTGTAATTAATAAGTATCTTGGGGGTAGGAGAGATACTTTGAGACTACCTTGTTTATTAGCTGGAATTCTGCTATGAAAAAATGAGTCTTTCTCCCTGATCCCTGCTGTCTTTATACCCTATGCCCCTACTTAATAATAATTCTCAAATATCTACCTGTGCTCAGTATTCCACATGTGGTATATCATGATTATTACTTAATCATCTCTCAATTGCTAGTTATTACGTACTCAACATAATGTACTCAGTTTCAAACAACACTGCAATGAATGTACTTGTATTGATGGTGACCCCCTTCTGGGAGTGTTTTTGAAGGCCATCATCCTAAAACACAAAGTCTGAGGTCAGAAGTGTGAGCATTTTTAGTTTTTAACAGGCATTGCCAAATTGTCGCTCAATGAGACTGTTACGGGTCACAAATACCGTCCATAGTGTATGAGCCCCATTCACTGGGTCGTGCATTCCGATGGCGTGCCGCTGATCAGGCTGTGCAGAGGGCACATGGTGGAGACACGACGTCCCTCTGCAGCCCTCCAGGGCCTTCACAATCTTAGCACTCTCTTCCTGGTCTCTTTATTTTCTTTCCTATCTCATCTTCTTTAGCATCAATAGATCCCATAATGTTTTAGAACAGTGTTGCTTTTTCTGAGAACTAATTTATATAAAATTCACTCTTTTAAAGTGTACAGTTTTGTGGGTTTTTAGTATACGTATAAGGTTGTATAGCCATCACCCTTATTTTGTTCTAGAACATTTTTAGCATCCCACAAAGAAACCCCAACACCACTAACCTTCATTCCCCATGACCCCCTGCCTCTAGACCAACATTAATCTGTTTTCTGCCTCTGATTTTGCCGGTTCTAGGCATTTCACATAAATGGAATCATGCAATATGTGGGTTCTTTCATTTGGCATGATGTTTTCAGGGTTCATCCATACCATAGTGTGAATCAGTATTTCACGCCTTGTTCTCTTGGGTATATACATACCCAAGAGTAAAAATTCTGGATCGTATGGTGACTTTATATTTAACTTTTTGAGGAAATGCCCAACTGTTTTCCAAAGTGGCTGCACCATTTTACATTCCCACCAGCAATGTATGAGGCTTCCAATTTCTCTGTATCCTTGTCAACACTTGTCACCGTCTGTCTTTTTGATGATAGCCATCCTAGTGGGTGTGAAGTGGTATCTCACTGTGGTTTTGATTTGCCTTTTCCTGATAACTAATCATGTGTATGTGTGTGTGCTAAGTTGCTTCATGCCGAGGTCCAGCCCCGGCTGATCCAGGGAGTTTGAAGCGGGGACGGCGTCGGCGAGGATCAGGATACAATAGCTCCAATTAGATATTAATTAGAGATATAAAGAGTAATAGAATGAGGATAGCTCAGTAGAAAAATTCAGTGGAGAAAAGAGGCTGAGTAGCTTGGTTTACGCGAGAGACCAATAAAACTTCAAGACAAGAAGTTTGCACCACTTACATAGGCCGCAGGCATCCTTCCATTCTCCCGAAGGAGAGGAGACACTGAGGCCTCCCCGGTCGGGTCTTAGAAGCCCAGGCATAATTAGTAAGCTTGGTGGGTTCCACGCTCCAGATGGAGACTCAGCCAGAGTTTGAGAGAGAGAGCGACATGGGAAGACCAGTATTTCGAGAAACTGATCCCAATTGTTTATTTTCCATGGCCTACTTTTATACACTGAGATGTTATGCAAAAGTCATGCGGGGTCAGCAGTCCTGACTTTTATCAAAGTCAGGTGCTTCATACAAATGTATACAGAGGTCTTAGGGGTGTTATATCATCTTCTGGTCAGGGCACCTGCTGACAATTTATGACCCTCTCCTTGTGACAGCGATCAGTCAACCAGGACACTTATTTCTCCAGGGGTGATTATTCTTAAAAAAGACTCCACCTTCCGAAGGTACCAGATAAAAGTTACATTCCTATAGGGTGAGGGTGTAGTGGGTTTTAATTAAGGAAAGAATTTACTTAGCCTAAGGTCTAAAGTGATTAATATCAAAGGTTAATACTTATTTCTTCTATATATTCATTAATGTGTGTAAGGGCAGGGGATGTGGAGACTTAGCAACAAACATTGGCTCAACAAATCAGAAACCCTTCACCAATACAATTTCTAATCAGCCCACTCTACTTATACTAATGGTTTTCTAACTTTTCTAAGGAACCTGTTTTTAGAAGGTTTAAAGCATCTCGTGCCTCTCATGGCTGGGAGGCTGTGAGCAATCACATGTGGCCAGACAAGCCTGTCAGGCCGGCTAGAGAAACTTCAGAGGAGTTTGTAAGTTTGGAACACTCCTATCATGCCCAGGAATTATTATTAACTGGAGCTCTAAGTTAACTCTTTCTCCGAAAGAGGTGGTGGGGGACAGCCCCCCTTAAAGTCAGAGGTGTAGGTGAGAGCACAAAGTAGTAAAGTAGGCAGGCTCTGGTTATGGGGGTAGATGCTCGAGAATTTCCAGGGGGACTCCTGAGGCTCGATCCCACCTTTGCGTATGTCGAGCCTCCTTCCTCATGACCTTTGTCACGGGTGGAGGTCCTCCCGGTGGCTCCCTGCATCTTCAGTTGTGTCTGACTCTTTGTGACCCCATGGGCTGTAGCCCACCAGGCTCCTTTATCCCCGGGACTCTCCAGGCAAGAGTACTGGAGGGCGTTGCCACGCCCCCCCTCCAGGGGAATCTTCTTAATCCAGGGATCAAAGCCTGCATCTCTTACCTCTCCCTGCATTGGCAGGCAGGTTCTTTACCACTGGTGCCAGCTGGGAAGCCTAATGATGGTGAATATCTTTTCACAGCCTTGCTGACTATTTGAGTATCTTCTCTGGAAAAATGTCTGTGGAGACTTTCCCCCTTTTTAAAGTTGGATTATCATTTTTATTGTTGAGTTGTAAAATTCTTTTATATATTCTGCACAACAGGCCTTTGTTAGATATGTGATTTGTAATTATTTTCTCCCATTCTGAGGGTTGTCTTTTCACTTTCTTAGTAATGCCCTCTGAAGCACAAAAGTTTTAAGTTTGATGAAGCCCAGTTTGTTTTTTTCTTTTGTTGCTTGTGTTTTTCGTCATGTCCAAAGAAACCATTGCATCATACAAGGTCATGAGGATTTACAACTATGTGTGGAGCAGTGTATGTCTCTTTCTTTTTTTTTGGTGGCTGTATCGTGTGGCTTGTGGGATTCTACTTCTCCAACCAGGCATCGAACCCCAGGTCGCTGGCAGGGAGGTCGCCAAGTCCTAACCATTGTACTGCCAGGGAATTCCCATAGAGCAGTGTGTTTTTTAAACAAAAAAATTTCTTTGACCACTCATGGGACAAAAACATTATGAATTGTGACCCAACATTCCCATATGTGCTTATATTCCCACATGTGTCTTTATGTTCCATGAAGTTCTGTAAGACAATAGTCTTTCTACTGTTTATTTTATTTCACTAAAAATAGAATGGATCGAGGCCCACTAAAATTTTTTTTTTTAATATTTGTTTGTGCTGGGTCTATAGTTGTGGCACGTAGCATCTTCAGTCTTCATTGCAGCACGTGGGATCTAGTTCCCTGACCAGGGATCAAATCTGGACCCCCTACCCTGGGAGTGCAGAGTCTTAGCCACTGGACCACCATGGGAAGTCCCCAAACCTGTTAAATTGATCCTGTGACCCATTTATTGACTGGGACCTGCAGGTTGAAAAACCACTGCTTGTGTGCTGACAAAAACGTTTTTGTGTGCCTGACCTTACTAGGGTCTCCCCAAGGCAAACGTGTGAAGCGATCAACATTCTGTCTCTTTTAAAGATGAGAGACTGAGGCTTAGCGAGGTTGTGACTTCCGGTCACATGGCTGGTCCACAGGGCACTCATCTATGCCTGTACATTTCCGTCTTTGCTCCCAGTCCCCCTGCTATGGTTTCCACACATTCGTGTGTGTGAGAATTCCCTGGGGTGCCTTGTTAAAAATGCTGATTTCTAACCTGAGACCGCAGAGATCTGACTGTAATTTAAGATGCAGCTCCTGGATCAGAAGACAGCAAGTAGCATCTTTAAAACGGATAACCGGCAAGGACCTGCTGTATAGAGCAGGGAACTCTGCCCTATATTATCGGCAGCCTGGGTGGGAGGGGAGCTTGGGGGAGAATGGATACCTGTATATGTAGTGCTGAGTCCCTGTATAGAGCAGGGAACTCTGCCCTATATTATCGGCAGCCTGGGTGGGAGGGGAGCTTGGGGGAGAATGGATACCTGTATATGTAGTGCTGAGACCCTCTCTATTCACCTGAAACTACCAACGTTGTTAATCGGCTACACTCCAATACAAAATAAAAAGTGAAAAAGGAAAAAAGGCAGTGAGTAGCTGTGAGTTTGTGGAAGGGGCTCTGAGCTAGGAATCACGGGGCCCGGCTCTCTGCTTGCTAGCTCTGGGATGGGCTCCAAGGATGTTCCCCATGACTGCCTGAGCGCCTCCTGCTCCGGCCTGAGAGGTGGCAGGGACAGGGACGCGGCCACCCCTGGAGCTCAGGAACTCTCACTTCACCGAGCACACTTCTGAGGTGACAGGCCTTTTTTGCGGTTGTAGACTGGTGAGCAGGCTGTAGCCAAGAAGAAGTGATGTTTTGCTTGCCTCAACAGTATCTGTTCGTTCTCTCAAATGCTGAGCCAACCTAAACAGATAGGGGAGATTTCGTGTAATAATTTGATTTTAACATTTCTTGAAAAGTCAGAAGATCTGGTGGCCTGGGCTTTGTTGCTGCATGATCGAGGTGGGCTGGGCTGGAGTCAGGCCTTCCGCAGTGGGGTGGACCACAGTCCCCACCACTCCCTATTGTCTCCCTGCCCACCGACTCCTGTATAGGTTGCCTCGCCCCTGCGGGCATGTGTGAGAGTTTGTCCCCCCTGCCACGACTCCATGGCCCAGAGGCCCTCCCAGCCCTGGCGCTGAAGGGGTGGATTTCCCCAGTGGCGGGCTGACCCACATGCAGACACTTGCAGCTTTCTCTCTGTTCTCTTCTCTGCGTTTTCTCTTTGTTCCCTTTCCCTGGTCGGTGTGCTTTGCTCAAAGAGATGACTCTGGTGATATGGAAAGCCCACAGGCTCTGGAGTTAGGCAGTGCTGGGCTTCAGTGCCAATCCCCTAGTTTCCTTACTCAGGGACCTTGGGGAAGTTACATTACTTCCCAGTTTTCACATCTGTAAAATAAGGGGGACACTGCTCCCTTGCTGCTGCTGTGTACTTTCCACAGGGAGGGAGCATCCGCTCGAGGCAGTCTTGGCTCCCCATCCCAGTCTTCCCGGGGGGTGGTTTGTAAATGGTGAACTTGGGACAGTGTGCAGCCCAGCCCCTTCCCCGCTTCTCTTTGGGGGATCTGCCCACCTGCAGAGAGCATATATCCTCTCCATGCCGTTCTGTTCAGAATTAGGAAACCACAAGACCTGAGGCATATTTGTCCTGAATCAGCTGTGTGTGTGTGTGTTCACGTGTGTGAGCTGTGCTCAGTTGAGTCCAACTCTTTGCAGCCCCATGGACTGTAGCCCGCCAGGCTCCTCTGCCTGTGGAAATTTCCAGGCAAGAATCCTGGAGTGGGCTGCCATTTCCTATACCATGGGATCTTCCCGACCCAGGGACAGAACGTGCGGCTCTTGCCTCTCCTGCACTGGCAGGCAGATTCTTCACCACTGAGCCACCGGGAAGCCCCCTGAATTAGCTTTCCCAACATTAAAGAGGCCCTTCGAAATTCTTCTGCCTGAGTCATTCTCTGGTGGCTCTGAGGAGAGGCTGGGAAGGGGGCTCCTCTTCCCTGGGTTCCCTCAGACCCCCTCAAATAGCGATTCTCTGGGAGTAATTGTGAGGGGCAGCGCCCGTCACATAACAGGTGCTCAGTAAATGGCAATTGTCATTAAAAAAAAAAAAATTCCTCCTCTTGTTTAGTTACACATCTAGAAGTAGGAAAGCAGGGAGCAGTGCCCGAGGGTGGGTTCAAAGCAGCAGGAAGAAATGGAGAGATAAGGAGGGGAAAGCAGCCTCGATAATACTTCACTGGAAAGCTGCCTTGCAGGTCCTTATGAGTGTATGCAAATTGCATGCAAATTCTGTGCATACTGATGAGTAGCCCTCCTCAGGAAGTCTGAGTGAATGCAGCCCTGGGGAAAATCTGGGTGGAGGTCCCTGAATTCCAGGGAGTTTGTGGTCAGAACTAGGGAAGACTTTGGCTGGGAATGGGGTGCAGAGGGCGGCCTGGGGAGGGTGGTGGTGGTGGGCAGCAATGACTGGGAAGAATAGGGTGGGGCTGGGGGTCGAGAGGTCGGTGAGGGTGGAGACGGGCTCCTAGGGCAGGAGGGAGACCAAGCTCAAGGGCCGCCTTGCAGCTCTGCACCGGCACCCCGGACCTGCACCCCCGTGCCCCCACCCCTCACTCCTCATCAGCCAGATGATGGGGCTCCTCCAGGGCCCGGGTCCACGCCTTCACCACCCCTACAAGCTTAGAAAGACAGTGTGGAACAACAGAACAGTCCCGGAGGCTTTGGCGTCAGACAGAATCCAGTGCCCTCCAGCGGTGTGATTTGTGGGCCAGTTACGGGGCCTCGGTTTCCACCTCTGTAAAATGGGTTAGCAATAGTCTCTCCCTCATAGACCTCACATGAGGCTCGGTTCAGTGAGGGCCTGGAGAAGATGACTGCAGGCATACCTTGTTCGAGCTGCCCCATACCCTGCCCCACCCCCACAGCCCGCGTAGAGATCCACGCTCTTGGCACGCCTTCTCTCATTTCATCCCAGCATCATTATTCCCATTTTACCTATGAGGATACCAGAGTCCAGTGAGGTCAAGAGCCAGGACAGAGCCAGCTCAGCAGTCAGGCCCACGCTGTTTCTCCTGATGCTCTCTTGCCTTCCCCCAGAGATAGGCAACTTCTTCATTTGAAGTGAAATGAAGCCCAGAGAGGTTGACTGACTTGCCCAAGGTCACACAGCCAGTTAAGAGGCAGAGCTGGAGCTAGACCCTAGCCCCCTGACTGCGGTCACATTCTCTATCTGGCCATCACACAAGACCCACCCTCCTGGGCAGCCCAGCCCAACATCTAAGTGGGCTCTGGTTCCCCCTTCTCTGAGCATGGGAGGCCCTTGGCCCCGACACCTCATGGCCTCCTTGATCAGCACAGGTGAGTACTGGGTGCCTTTAGGGCCGCAGTCTCTTCTCTCCAGGAAAGCTCGCAGGTGCTACCGGCCTGGCTGGGTAGGGGGGTGGGGTGGGGTCCTGTGTGAGTTCTTGAGTCCTGCTCACCTCCTCCTCGCCTCCCCTTTGGTCCCTCTGTCGCTGCTTGTCAGCTGCCCCTTCCCCTTGCCCACCTCCAAGGCTGTCAGTGTTTGGGGGAGATTACACAGTGTTGACATTGGAATATGAATTAGGTGAGAGCGGCAGCCAAATATTGGAATTAGGGAAGGCAGGAGCCCAGGCTGGAATCCAAGAGTGGCTGGAACATCTGTGCCTTGGCTCTTCCAGATGCCTGACCTGGCCCGCCCACCCGAGGATGCCTGGTCCCAGAGCTGCAGACAAGTCCTGCCACAGCCAGCATCTGGTCCTCCCCTTGCCCGCTGAGGGTGCAGTTCGGGGTCCCGCAGACCTCAGCCTCATCCACTCTCTCTGTTCCAAGGCCCGGGAGGAAGCAGAGGCTTCTGCTGTGACTTGAGGGACTGAGGGAAGACTCTGCCCAAGGATTTGTCTTTTGTTTGAAGGTCTGAAATCCCACCTTAGAGTTCTGCTGCTATTGGTCAGATCCACATTTGTCAGAATGTTTCATGGAGCTCAGGTTCTGCAGACTGTAAAAGAGGCCATGAAAGTGTGTTAGTGAAAGTGTTAGCTGTTCATCCGTGTCTGACTTTTTGTTACCCATGGACTGCAGCCTGCCAGGCTCCTCCGTCCATGGGATTCTCCAGGCAAGAACACTGGAGTGGGTTTCCATTCCCTCCTCCAGGGGATCGTCCCGAACTAGGGATCGAACCCAGGTCTCCTGCATTGCAGGCAGATTCTTTACTGCCTGAGTCACTAGGGAAGCCATATGTTAGGGAAATGCTGTGTTAAACAGCATTACTGTGGGACTTCTAAGAGCCTTTGATAACTTAGGAGGCACTGTGATTCCCTTAAAGAAGGAAAGAATTTGTAGCATTTCCCAGACTTGTTTAAGGGGAGAACGTTTCCTCATGCAGAACTCTTTGGGCCAGTGGTAACAGATTTGAATCTAGTCTAGCAGCTGCTGGGACTGCTGTCCAAAGGTTGGCGTGACGCTGGTGGGGCCTGAATCAGAACTCGTCTGCTGCCTCTGTGAAATGGGATAGCTGCACCTGCCCCAGTGTTTACTTCTTTTTAAGTGAGAGGACATCGTGTGCGGAGGCACGCCGCCTGCTTTGTGCTTATGCACAGCTCAGGGAGGGCAATGATCACCACCCTTCCTTCTAGCTGATCTGCTAAACGGGGCCACACTGGCAGCTTGGCAACAGGGATCCCTTGGGGGCTTTCCCCTTCTCCTGTCCAGGAGGAGGGCTGCGTTCCCTGCAGCATTTCTCAGAGTGAGTCTTGAGCCTCTGTCAGTTTTCCCACGTGGGATTGTTACATGGCAAGTTCAAGGCCAGCGTACCCAGTGGGCAGGACAGGAAGGCACTAGATGTCAGGGGCTGACTCCAGAGTCCCATGCTCTGTCTGGGCCACCACAGTGCCTGTCCCCTGGCATGCGGCAGGGCACCAGAGAGGCAGGTGACAGAGACATTTCCTGCCAGCTCTTGGGGGCAGCGTGCTCACCACCTGCCATCCTTCCCAGTGCCCCCGCCCAGCCGAGGCTCCCTGCAGGCCAGCCATGTCTGAGTCTGATGCCCGGAACACTTCCCCTCTAGGAGGCCTGGATCTCGAGTGGGACCCTTGCCATCTAGACATCACAGTTGTCTTTCTCCCTGTCTTCTTCCCACAGAGGCTTCTTGGGCAGCAGGCCTCCCTTGGTCCATCCCATCTCGGTTGGGGATTGTCTGAATCAGATGTTAAATAGGCCAGGTTCTCAAAGGACTGAGCCGCCTCCTCCAAGTTGCCCAGGAGAAACTCAGTCATAAAAGCAGGGACTACCTCATTTCTCCTCTCTGGGCCTCCATTTCCCCACATTCAGAGAAACTAAGATCATGGTATCTGGTCCTATCACTTCATGGCAAATAGATGGGGAAAGAATGGAAACAGTGTCAGACTTTATTTTTTTGGACTCTGAAATCACTGCAGATGGTGACTGCAGCCATGAAATTAAAAGACGCTTGCTCCTTGGAAGAAAAGTTATGACCAACCTAGACAGCATATTAAAAAGCAGAGACATTACTTTGCCCACAAAGATCCATCTAGTCAAAGCTATGGTTTTTCCAGTAGTCATGTATGGATGTGAGAGTTGGACTATAATGAAAGCTGAGTGCTGAAGAATTGATGCTTTTGAAGAGTGGTGTTGGAGAAGACTCTTGAGAGTCCCTTGGACTGCAAGGAGATCCAACCAGTCCATCCTAAAGGAAATCAATCCTGAATATTCATTGGAAGGACTGATGCTGAAGCTGAAACTCCAATACTTTGGCCACCTGATGGGAAGAACTGACTCATTGGAAAAGACCCTGATGCTGGGAAAGATTGAAGGCAGGAGGAGAATGGGATGACAGGATGAAATGGTTGGATGGCATCACTGATGTAAGGGACATGAGTTTGGGTAGGCTCCTGGAGTTGGTGATGGACAGGGAAGCCTGGTGTGCTGCAGTCCATGGGGTTGCAAAGTGTTGGACATGACTGAGAGACTGAACTGAACTAAACTGAAGTGGAGGAGGCTCATCTGGCCCTGATAGATGATGGATTCTAAACACATCAATTCCTACCCTGCCTACTTGTGAAATGCTACTAGGAATTCCCTGCCCTCCATCTGCCCTCAGGGGGGGTCCCCATCACTTCTCCCCATGGGAGGGATTCTAGCAGCCTCTCAAGGTGCCTTTCTGTCCCAGGGATGTCTCCCCTTGAGTCTGCCCACCACACAGGAGCCCTCTGGGCTATCTGTCTAGGTTCTGCTCTTCTCACGTCCCTCTCTGGCTTCCACACTTGAGATGGCTCTCCCCTGTCCCTGGGGAGGTCTGTGGCCCCAACCCATCTCTGCCACCTCTGCATGGAATCTGCTTGAAGTTCCCAAACACATCTGGACTTCCACGCTTCCCAGTCTTTGCTTTTGCCATCCCTTTAAAATGCATTCCTCTGATGAAATTTGACCTCACTTCTTCCTACCCGCCTGTCTTTTCTTCTAACTCTCACTCTAGTGTGGCTCTTTGCATTGTCCTATAGCCAGCAATACACACATTTTTCACCTCCATAAATCTCATCAGAGCACCAACCACCCTTTGTTGTTCAGTCTCTCAGTCATGTCCAGCTCTTTGCGACCCCATGGACTGCAGCACACTAGGCTTCCCTGTCCATCACCAACTCCCGGAGTTTACTCAGACTCATGTCCGTTGAGTTGGTGATACCATCTAACATCTCATCCTCTGCCGCCCTCTTCTTCTCTTGCCCGCAATCTTCCCCAGCATCAGGGTCTTTTCCAGTGAGTTGGCTCTTTGCATCAGGTGGCCAAAGTAGTGGAGATTCAGCTTTAGTCCTAACAATGAATAGTCAGGGTTGGTTTCCTTTAGGATTGACTGGTTTGATCTTGCAGTCCAAGGGACTCTCAAGAGTCTTCTCCAGCACCATAGTTCAAAAGCATCAATTCTTCGGTGCTCACCCTTCTTCACGGTCCAGCTGTCATACTACTGGAAAAACCATAGCTTTGACTATGTGGACCTTTGTTGCAAAGCGATGTCTCTGCTTTTTAAAATGCTGTCTAGGTTTGTTATAGCTTTTCTTCCAAGGAGCAAGCATCTTTTAACTTCCTGGGTGCAGCCACTGTTCACAGTGATTTTGGTGACCAAGAAAATAAAATCTGCCACTGTTTCCATTTTTTCCTCATCTATTTGCCACGAAGTTATGGGACCACCCACCAACCATCCTACATATTCCCCAAGTATTTGGTGGTTTCCTTAAATTATAAATCTATACTCTTGTAATGGGGCTTCCCAGGTGGCGCTAGTGGTAAAGAGCCCACCTGTCAATGCAGGAGATGTAAAAGACACGGGTTCAAACACTGAGTTGGAAAGATTCCCTGGAGGAGGGCATGGCAACCCATTTCAGTATTCTTGCTTGAAGAATCCCATGGACAGAGGAGCCTGGTGGGCTACACAGTCTATAGGGTCACAAAGAGCTGGACATGGCTGAAACGAGTTAACATGCACATGTGCATTCTTGTAACAGCCAAATGTGGTTCAGAAGGAAAAGCGAGAGCCCCGTGCCCCACCCTCCAGTTTCTGATCTCATTGGTCAGTCCCGCTACACTGGGGTGATCACCGCTAACAGTTTCTTCTGCTTTCCACATATTCATATGTGTCCCAGCACGTATAGCTGCATCCAAATCTAGATGGCTAGCCTGCCTCATGGGACATTCACGTGTTTCCCACCATTTACTGTGACAAATAGCGCTGCAGTGACAAGATTCAGATGCAAATGTTTCTGTAGGCACACTCCTGGAAATGGATTGCTGCATCACAGCAAATGTGCTCTTGTAATTTTAATATTGTCAGTCGCTCAAGTCACGCCTGACTCTTTGCGACCCCATAGACTGTAGCCCGTCAGGCTCCTCCGTCCATGGGCTTCTCTAGGCAAGAATACTGGAGTGGGTTGCCGTTCCCTTCTCCAGGGCATCTTCCCGACCCGGGAATTGAACTTGCGTCTCGCGCATCGCAGGCAGATTCTTTAGCCATCTGAGCCACCAGGGAAGCCCTATGATTTTAATGGATGCTGCCAAACCGTCTCCAGAAAAGGCTGAACCATCACGCCCACCAACAACAGTCTTGCACTGATGTTTAAACGTCCAGTTTCCTCATTTAAGAACAAGGCCTGAGTCTTGTTTATCACAGTGTCCCTGCTATACAGTAATCTCAATAGATGCTTCTTGAGTGAATTGAGGGGTTGCCAAGCTCTGGCTGTCTTCCCAAAGAAAAGTGGAAGCCTTCCTGTCTCTGAAAAGTCTCTGAAGTCAACTGTGGGACCAGGAGACCTTGACTCATTCCATTCAGCTCTCTGAAATGCAAAGAATCCTGAGGACTCCCAGGTACCTTCTTTGTAAGTGGGGAGTGTGTGGTTTTTGTCTTCAGAGCTGGTCTCAAGGATCTGGGTTGCCATGGCAACTCTTAAGCAGGGCCGCCTTTCCCCTTCCTTCCATCTTGGGAGTCTTGGTTGCCATAACAACCGTTGGTCCACTCCTCCTCCCCTAACCCTGCCATAGGGCCACCTGCTTCCCTGTGTGGGTCCCAGCATTCTTAGGCGTGACCCTGATGACACTTTGACCCCAGGCACCTTGAGACCCTCTCCGGAGATCTGAATGGGGCCACTCCTGAGGATGGTTGGCAGAAGAAAGCAGCATGGCCGTTTGAGAAGGGGAGAGGGCCCAGGTGAGGGGAGGGGGAGGGCCTTGCTCCTTCCACATCTGGTAGGGTCACTGTTGTTTGGCGACCAGAGGATCAGATTGGGAGGTAGTTTGGGGCGTGGATGAGCCACAGGCTGTGTGGCCAAGCATGCTTCCTCATCACTCTCATTTCAGGTGGCAGAGCGGATGGAGCGGATGCCACTGACCCACCTCTCCAGGGGTCCTCAGCCTCAGAGGAAGCAGGAGGCCACTCACAGACCCTGCCAAGAGCACCGTGGAGTTCCTACAGTCCTCTTTAGAGTGCCCGGAACAGAGTCCTGAGGAGGTGGGACATGGGACATTAACACGATGGGATATTCTGTGGCCAAATGAAAGAAGGACCTTAGAGGATTCTGTTGACCCTTGGAAATTACTTCTAAGAGAAAAAAGCAAGACTCAGATAGCTATGTGGATATTGACCGCAACCATATAATACCGGTTTGGTCACCCCAGATTTGGACGAATGTAATAAAAATGCAAATATAGCGTCCCTATACCCGCTTCTCCTCCAGCATTTCCCCGTCCCTGTGGACACTCTTGCCACCTGTGCTTAGTCGCTCAGTCGTGGCCGACTCCTTGTGACCCCATGGGCTGCAGCCCGCCAGACACCTCTGTCTGTGGAGATTCTCCAGGCAAAAATACTGGAGTGGGGTGCCATGCCACCTTCAAACTAGACTCCTCCACTGCCCTGCTGCCCCGCTCGTTAGTTGTCGGTCCTGTTGACTCTGCGCAGTGACCGCCGCTGCTCAAGTGCCCTTTCTTGCTGCTGTTTCTCACGGGGAAACTGTTGCCATAACCCGTGGTGGGTCTCTCTCCTCCCAGGCGTGTGTGCCCCCGACTCCCTTGAGCACACCTGCCGTATTGCTCCCCAAGTGGCCAATCTGGTCACGAGGTTGCTCTCCTTCAGGCTTCCCCTTTTCTCCAGGATCAGTGACAAACTTCTTGGCACCCTCATGGCCCTCCGTGACCTGCTTCCCTGGCCCCTGTCCAGCCTCCTCTCCCTTGAGCTTGCTTCCAGTCGCGAGAAGCTGTATGCTGTCTGCTTCCATTCCTCTTGCCTGGGAACACACCATGCCCTCCGCCAAGAATAACTTTCCCTGCCTCAGCTGCCAGGTCAACGGCTATCCACCCCTGAGACTGAGCTTGAGGCTTTCCAAGGTGGTAGAAGAAAGATGTCACCACTCTGTTCACTCCCTGAAAACTACAGAAACCACCAGGAGAACCAGAATAGAAACCCGAATTTTGTCTTTGATGGACTTAGATGTCTGTGTTCCTGGATCTCAACACGGAGATCCAGGAGGTAAAGCTGCTAGAGGAGGAACACGTGACTTAGCAGAGCGGCGTGTGTGCTCAGCCACTCAGTCGTTACTGAGTCTTGGTGACCCCGTGGACTGTAGCCCACCGTGCTTCTCTGTCCATGGGATTTCCCAGGCAAGAATACTGGAGTGGGGTGCCATGCCCTTCTCCCAGCAGAGAGGAGGAATACCAAATCTCCACACTCACAGCTGGGAAGGGCACTGGGAAGCAAGTTGATTTCTTCCACACTCCCCCAGTTTAGAGGGTTAGGGACTGGAGGCACCAAGTGCCCCAGGACGTGGGGTGGAGAAGGGGGCTCGCCACTGAGTGGCGGCAGCAGCGGCAGCATGGGGGGCAGTCTCAAAGTCTAGGTAAGGAGTAGGCAGACCTCAAAGTCCTCAGCAGTCGGGTGACCGTTCCTTCTACTCCCACGAGAGATCAGAGGCTCTGGGCTCAGGGAAGCCAGGTGTACCTAGGAAAGGGGTAAGCAGGGGATTGAGTCTGCAGATAAATTGAGAACTCTCCAGCACCTTTCTCCCACCCAGCTCCGGAGCAGCAGAATCAAGCCTGTATTGGTATTCTGGCTTCAACGCCACAAGGACATAGGAGAATGTTTCTCTGGAGGAACTAGATAATTCCAAAGAAATGACCGATAGATGCATATATCTAGGGGTCTGTAGCAGACAAGCTGTCAGGAGGAATGATTGTCCTAGAATGTAGCTCATCAAACGGACAAGTCAGGCCCAGGTACTCAAAGCCTCTGACTGGTCTTTTGGTGCCTCCTTATTTTTAGATTTTATTGAAGTACAGTTGACTTACAAAGTTGTGTTAATTTCTGCCGTACATCTAAGTGATTCAGTTATATATATATATATATTCTTTCTCATATTCTTTTCCATTATGGTTTATCAAAGAATATTGAATATAGTGTTATACAGTAGGACCTTGTTACCTTCTTGTATATATAATAGCTTGCTTCTGCTAATCCCAAACTCCCAATCCTTCTCTTCTTCATCCACTGCCCGCCTTTCCCCTCCCTGCAAAACACAAGGCTGATCTCTATGCCTATGAATCTGTTTTTGTTTTGTGGGTATGTCGGTTGTGTCATTTTTTTTAGATTCCACATCTGAGTGATATCATATGGTGGTGTCTTTCTTTTTCAACAACTAATTTTACTTACTTGCTCTGGCTGTGCTGGGGCGTCCTTGCTGTGCAGGCTTCTCCTGATTGTGGTGAGCAGGTTCTGCTCTCTGGCTGCAGCCGCAGGCTGCTCATTGCAGTGGCTTCTCTCATCGCAGAGCACAGGCTCTAGGGTGCACCGGCTTCAGCAGTGGTGGCTCCCAGGCTCTGGAGCCCAAGTTCAGTTGTTGTGGGGCACAGGTTTAGTTGCTCCTTGGGATGTGGGATCTTCCCAGATCAGGGATAGAACCGGTGTCTCCTGCATTGGCAGGTGGATTCTTTACCACTGAGTCACCAGGGAAGCCCTTGTCTTTTTCTGACTTACTTCCATACCAACCTGGGGCTTTCCTGGTGGCTCAGATGGTAAAGAAGCTGCCTGCAACACAGGAGACTGTGTTTGATCCCTGGGTTGGGAAGATCTCCTGGAGAAGAGAATGGCAACCCACTCCAGAATTTTTCCCTGGAGAATTCCATGGACAGAGGAGCCTGGTGGGCTACAGTCCAGGGGGTCACAAAGAGTCAGACACAACTGAGTGACTACCATCTATCTTCCTTCCATACCAACCCAGGCTATCAACTGAATGTGATGGTGAAATGAAGACTTTTCTAGACACACAATATCTCAGAATAACTTGTCCACCCACGTCCCTTTTCTCATGAAACTCCTGAAGGATGTGCTCAACTAAAACCAGGAGCTGAGAAAGAAGATGTGGGATCCAGGAACAGGGACCCCAACCCAGGGGAGACAGGGACGGAATTCCTTGAGTATTGGCTAAGAGAATATCTGGAGACCAGCTGTGCCTTGGCCCAGGGAACAGCTAGACCTGATCAGCAGGATAGCTGAAGGCTCTAAGGGGTGAGGGAGTTTGTCCCCAGGAAAATAAATGAGACTGACAAATTATCAGACAGGTTTGGTCATGTGGAAAATTACATCGAGGGCATGGAAAAGTTTAGTCAATTGCTTTTTACAAAACAAGCCTAAGTTGATGAAAAATGAGGTAATTATTAATAGGAAAAACAAAAAAGAAAGGAAGTAGAATCACAGTCTAGTAATCAGGCTGGGAATACATAGTAGTGAAGGTGTAGACAAAGGATTTAAAACAATTATGAGCAACGTCCATTATGAGGGTGGTCCAATGGTTAAGAATCCACACGCCAACATAAAGGACGTGGGTTTGATCCCTGGTTCCAGAAGATCCCACATGCTGTACAGCACCTAAGCCCATGCACGGAAACTGCTGAACCTGCACTCTAGAGCCTGTGCTCTGCAATAAGAGAAGCCAAAGCAACGAGAAGCCCACACACCAGAGCTAGAGAGAGTGGCTTCCACTCCCCACAAATAGACAAAGCCATGCGCAGCAACGAAGACCCAGTACAGCAAAATAATAATAATAATTTAAAAATTGAGATGCAAGTAGGAGAGAGAGGAGGAGGAGAGAATGGAAGGAGGAGGAGAGAGAATGGAAGAAAAACTTCTAGTCCACTAAGATGTCAACCAGTGTTTAAGATGATGATGACTCAAGAGGTTGAAGAATAAGTGTTATCTAGCATGAAAGTGAAAGTTAGTCACTCAGTCCTAACCCAGGGACTGTAGCCCTCCAGGCTCCTCTGTCCGTGGAATTCTCCAGGCAAGAATACTGGAGTGGGTTGCCATTTTCTTCTCCAGGGAACCTTTCCAACCCAGGGATCAAACCCAGGTCTCCTGTATTGCAGGCAGGCTCTTTACCCCCTGAGCCACCATGGAAGCCCCTTGGTGACTCGGGGGGTAATTTAGAGAGAGGGAGGTAAAGAACAGGGGAAAGGGCTTCAGGAGAACAAGGTGAGGGAGACGGGGTTGGGGAGAAGAAGAGAATGCTCTTTTCAATTGTAAGCCTTTGAGCACTATTTGACTTTTCAAAAGACTTAGAAGTCATACTTTGTTTAAACAACAACAACAAAATTAAGAAACTGATTTGGTTCATGGTCTTCCTCTGTGAAGACTTCCCCGACCACCAGGGCGTCCCTTGAGAGCCCTTCCCTCTGGGAGCCAGTTGAGCGCTTGTCCTCAGCAAGAGTTCAAGAAGGGCTCTTAGAGAAGAAGTGAATGGATTCCTTCTAAAAGTTGGTTAAGTCCAGATCAATTAAAAAAAAAAAAAAAAAACTTGAATTTGGAAAGCATTAGGACTAACATTACGGGAGATTTGTCTTTCATTGGCTGTCACAGGTGGTAATGTCACATTTTTTTTTTCCCCCATCTTGAGGGATGGGATGGGGTTGGTTGAGGTCACAGGGTAGACAGAGGCAGGTTGGAAGTTAGACATGCTTGGGTCCCAGCACTATCTCCGCCTTTCAGTAAACTGAGTTCAAGGCAAGTTACTTAACCTCCTTGAGCCTCAGTTTTCCTCATCCAGACAGTGGGGAGAATAATGGAGCTAAACTACTTTGTCAGGCTGTGGTTAAGGATTAGGAGAGTGTCGGTGAAGTGCTGGGCACACGGTAGAGGCTGGTTAAATGGTGGGTGGTTTCATCAAGCTGCGGGGTGTGTTCAGTGATAGCAGCTCTTCACTTGACCCCACTTCCTGAATTCCTGTTCTTACAGCGCCTCTGGGAAGCTCTGGCCTCTGTGTCAGACGTCCCCATAACAGACCCTGGGCTCAGTGTGGGCAGACCATATATTAGCAGAGCAGTTCAGAGCATCTACACATTTTCAGAGACATCTGAGTCATTCCATTTTGGGAGCTGTGCTGGGATGGTTTCAGCGGCTTTGCCTGCTTTCTAAACAAAAATTATTTAGGTGGGAACAGTTTCAGCTTGAGGTTTCCATGATTTTCACATGACCTTTAAATACCCCAGATTTGCAGTCTCCTTCTTTCTCTAATGAAAGTCTGGATCTTCTTGGAGAAAAGAAACTTAATTCCAGGCTTGGCCCTCCCTCTGTCCTGGCTTCCCTCTTCCCATTGCACTGGCTCCACCCACCCACTCCCCCACCGTGGGCCTCCATCCATCCACGCTCTGCTCCGTGGGAACTCACCAAGCACCTCCCACTGGCCACAGCCTGAGACCTTGCACAAGTTTCTTTGGCTATGTTTAACCCTTTTCTTGAAATGTTCTCTTACCTTGGCTTTTGGACACAGGAGTCTCCTTATTCATGTATAATTATCATCATTATCAGCTTCTTTGTTTTCAATCTTGATTCTGTGACCATCCCCTTAGGCCCAGTCCTTGCTTTTCTTTCACTTTATTGCCTTTATTCTTGGAGACTTGAACAATCCCCTTTACATGGATGATTCCCTTAACTATCTTCCCTTTCCGTTTCAGTCTGTCCCTGGAATTCTATTCTTGAGTCTCTGGTGGACTCGGGGACTTTGTCCCTGCGATGTCTTGAAGTTACCTCATATCCCTTAGATAGACCTTGCCATCTGTCCCAAGCCCCCGTCTAACTTCCCTGCCTCGGTTAGAGGCTCTTGAAAGCCTAGAGTTAGTTTTTGCTTCTCTCTCCTTCATTCCTCTCTGCTTTCTTCCCCGTTCAGGTTTACTTCTTGAGCCAGCCTTCTGATCTCATCAGGGTGGCCTCTGCGCTGTCCCCAAACCCATGTGGTCACTCCTCTGCTATGCCTGTAACGTCTTTCTGTGAGGACAAACTGTCATCATTGTGTTTTTCTAAAAGAGTCTCAGTGTTAGCCAATTGCATATCCGTTCTGAGTCCAAGAATGGTGCAAAGCATCCTTGGTCCCAGTGAGTCAGCTGCCAGTGTCCTCAAACCCAGCCGCAGGCAGCCTGTGGCCTAATCACCGCGCAGAGGCCCTGTCCCGGGGGATGGGGCGTGGCCTTTTCTTGGCGTCAATTTGACTAGAGTTGTGTGTGGCAGGGGGCGTGGTTTCTGCAAGGTTCAGAGCTCAGCTCTCTCCTGAGTCCCAGCTCCACCCTGCAGGGGAACTGTTAGATCCTTAAGCGTTTAAATTCTCCAAATTCTTAGAGGCTAAGAGAAATCAGTTATTTCCTCGTTTCTTGGATGCATTATTATGCTAACAGATTCTGTCTTTTTACTTCATCTTGCCCAGGAGGCTCTCTCCTCAAGGGTGGGGGGAGGGTGAAATTTCCTTCCTGTATGGAACTCGTGTCCCGTCCCACTTGTATCTTTGTTTATGCTGGTCATCTATCCAAAATATTTACTTCTCTCCAATCTGGGGAGTCACAGTCTGAATATTCTCCAAGGTAGAGAGGAGTCTTAACTGTTCTTGTGTCATGGACCCGTTTGGCAGGCTGATAAAACCTATAAACCTCATCTCAAAAATGTGATTTTAGATACATTAAAAAAACACACAGTATTATAAAGGAAACTGGTTGTGATGTGGTTGTTAAAATATTAAAGAACACCAAATTGTGATATGGTAATGCTATTCTCCTTTATTACTATATTAAATAAACACTATTATTTCAAAGTAGTGATGAACATTAATGATATTTTGAGGTCTCTGCAGTAGTATGTGGTGATTAGGAAAACATCTGTTACACCTGCTTTTGTGGTTTGTAACCTACATTTATAATGGCATGAAATGCTAAGTTTCAGTTAAAGATTAGTGAACACAGAGATGCAATTTTCCTCCTCATCCAAGTTCATAGGTCCCCCTGAATTCAGTCCATGAATTCTAGGAATTCTTACTGTGGATCTCATTTGAGAACCTTAACTCCTGCTTCCCTCATGGAGCACTCCTTGACTACCACAAACTTCTGAGTTTTCCCTCATGCTGGAACTCTTACAACGTCCATTCAGTCAACAAACGCTGACACGGCTCATGTTCAGGCAACCGTTGAAGCAGATGTTGGGGTCCACATAGTGAGACGCGAGACCCAGGTTTATAATCAGTGGGCGGGATGGACACATTCTCATCTGACTATAGCTCTAAATATAATATGAGAGTCACCCTGGAAGAATTTAAAACAATAGTCTGTGGTATCCCAGAGGAGGTAGAAGTTAACAATTCAATTTGGCAAGGAGTTCAAGGAAGGAAATGTTACAAGAGGAAGGTAGCATTTGAGCTTGGCCTTGAGGAAAGAGTAGGATATAAACAATTTCCACATGGTTTAAGTAGATCTGGCTGGTATTTTTCCTTTGTCTTGCCACAAGTAAATATGAAACTCCAAGCAGGATCATGTCTTACAGCATGGTTTTCTGTATTCTGCAGAACCTATTATGACGGGACTGATCATGGGCACTCAATACATAACCATCGATTAATTAATAATGTTTTTCAAGAACAAAATTTCTGTATTAATTAGTTATTGCCATGGAGCAAAGCATCCTCAAACCCAGTGGCTTTAAACAATGTCTTTCTCTGCTGATCTGGCCAGGATGGGCTCTGTGGTCACTGGCACATCGGCAGAGGCTGGTCGGTCTGGAATAGCCTTGACTGGATGTCTGGGGCTCTCTTCTGGATGCTTTTCTCAAGTTATGCTTGCATGAAGTTTCCTGCTGTTCCATTGGCCAAAGCCAGGCATAAGGCCAGGCCCAGAGTTGGCGTGTAGGACCAGGGCAAGGAGACAGGGAGGCATAACAAGTTTTGTCCATTTTGTTGTTGTTTAGTCGCTCAGTTGTGTTCTACTCTTTGCAACCCCATGGACTGTAGCCCGCCAGGCTCCTCTGGATGTGAGATTTCCCAGACAAGAATACTGGAGTGGGTTGCCATTTCCTTCTCCAGGGGATCGTCCCCACCCAGAGATCAAACCTGAGTCTCCAGCACTGGCAGGTGGATTCTTCACTGCTGAGCTGCCAGCAGTAGCGGGCAGTTTTGGCCGTAGTTTTCACAGTTAAACAATCAGCCTCAAATTCTTTGTGGAATGGGACAACTCTAAATCAATAGGCAAACGCATAAATGAAATAGTTAAAGTGTAAGGGGCAATTTATAAATTCAGCTAGCAATGTGGCCTCTCCTGTGGCTATATCCTAGGTGTGTGAAGAATGTTATCCACAGAGACTGGCTGGGCCACCCTTTTATTATTATTTTTTAAAACCGGGATGCAAACCCATTGAATTGTCCTTTCATGTCTGATGTTCCATCAGTTAAGCATCCCACACAGTTTTTCATAGAGACGCTTTCTTTCCCCCTGAGGACATCTGCAACAATCCAGAACACACTTGCCTCCGTACTTGACTCCAAGTTGCTATAAATATCAGACATTCTGTCAGCAGCTCAGGGTCACAGCTCAGGTTTCCTGAACCAATATCACTTGCTCCTCTGCTTTGAGCTGTGTCTGTTAGAGGCAGTGGTGTGGTACATACAGTGAAGTGGAAAATACAGGTCAGAAAGCTTGTTCTTTGAATTAACTGAGGGAAAAGCATATGTGTGTGTGTGTGTGTGGAGGGGGTGGGCAGATTTAGCCATACAATTGCTTTTAATTGTTCAGGCTTTAATGTAGGTGATGGCAGAATTTGAAAAAGATATGCTGCTGAATGTGTATCATAGCTCATTATTACAGGCTGTGTGACTTCAGGCAAGTGGTTAAAGTCTCTGAGCTCCAGTTCTCCTTATCTATAAAAGAAACTGGCTATATGCTGACCTCTGTTTGTGGTGAGGATTCAGTGAACTGCCATGCTTATGAGGTAAGTGGCTCAGCAAATGTTTGATATTATTTCTTACAGACTGGAAATAAAAATCCAAATGAGTTATCAGCAGCAGGAGGATGGTTCTCTGTTAGTCTGGGAGAGAATAACTCAGGGACCTGCCTTCCACTCTTTGACTTGTCTCTAACTAGGTGACCATTTAAGCCTCAGTTTCCACATCTGTTGAGTAGAGCAATTAATAGTCATAGCCTTGTTTTGACAATCAAATGGCATATTGCACAGGTTTTATTTTTTTAAAGAATTTAAAATCCCTTTGGATACACGTGAAATAATGCTGCAGTGATTGGCCGCTCCCCATGGGATTGTTCAGACGGGCTACTCTGCACCCAGCACCCTGCTCCTGTGGTTAGCAGGGTGTTGAGGAGAAATTAAAATTAAAAGTGTGTTTCCTTCCAGATGTTGTTGCCACACGCTCAAGGTGCTCTTTTAACTGGGACATCAGACTCTCTTGAAACAGACAAGAATTCTAGAAACATGACATTGGGCCTGATTCATCGCTTTAACTTATGGCTGACTCATTCTCTCCTTGATCGTTTCTTCAACAGTAACTTTAATTACATCATTTTACTTATTGTTCTTTTTCCCCTTGATTTATTTTCTTCTTTCAAATCTTGTTTATTGTCTCAGTGATTGGGCCTTCTCACCTCTGAGACTTGTGTAAACCTTCTGGACTCTAGAAATAGGAGCTGAACTTTCCATGTACCTCAAATAATGAGTACTCTCACCCTGCCCCCCACAACCCCCAAGCTTGTGTACTTGAAATACATCAGCAGAAGAAATACTTTTGACTTTGCTGGTGTTTCACAGAGCTTATGTTATTGAATGCTCTCAGCTACCCTACAAGATAGATACAATCCAGTTTAAAAGAAAAATGCAGGGACAGAAGCTTCAGGAGGGAACCGTAACTTGCCCAAGGTCAGTGTGGTAGACTGCAAAAGTGATCCCAGCTCTTCATCCTTCCATGCATTCACACCCTGTCCCCCATCATCTGCGTCCTCTGTGTCCGCCTTCTTCGACTCTGGGCTTAGCAGTGAAACTTGCTCTGGCTGAAGGGATGATGGCAAACGTGATGGAAGCAAAAGCCTGAAAAGTCCCTGTGCAATCAGCTGGATTTGCCTTGTCTCTTGTCCCCCTGCCGTGGCCATGAGAACATGCCTGGTTTAGCCGGCTGGAGGATGAGAGGCGTGTGGAGAGGAGTGAGTCCCTGCAGCTGTCCCTGGAGCCCAGCCTCAATCACTCAATGGGCAGCCAGACTCTAGGTGTGTTAGTGAGTCCGGCCAGGAGCAGCAGAACCGCCTAGCCAACTATCCCAGATGCATGGGCTGTAAATGGTGATAACTGAATACCACTGAGGTTTTCTTGTGATTTGTTTCCCGGCGTTGTTGTGGCAAGAGATACCTGGCAGTATGAGTGTGTGGGAGAAGAGCAGGCCTTGGGAGCTGGCTAGGCCTCAGATTCAGTTCCAGCTGTGATGTTTGGAGTGTGTTCCTTTTCAAGATTAAATTTCTTTCTCTTTAAGATGAGGTAGTAATTCTTCCCTCATAGGGTGGCTACAAAGATTAAACACGAGGCAAAAGAAAGAAAACCTTTGGGACCCAGTATAAATCGTAGATGATGTCCAAAAAATGGTGTCTTCTCCCAGCAAACCTTCAGAACGAACAACTATGGGACCATGGGGCCCAGACCAAGGTCTGTCCAATGTGAGGCTGATACTGATCACATCAACTCAAAGATAAAAACGAAAACCAGAAGGGCTTGATTCTGTCCTTACACTAAGATGCGGCTTCCCTGAATCTGCTGTCTGTCGTGTATTGGGCAAGATGGGCCTTAAAAAGATGGCTGCTTAAATTGAAGAGGCTGAAGAAGAAAAGCCAAGTCCAAGGTTTTCCTTTGAGCCCATGGTTTAGCCAAACAGATGACAGCAAAGTGGGGAAAGGCTGTCACTTTTGCCCCGGGTATGGGTTTGGTTCAGATCAAGGAACTCAAAGCGCCAGCGGGGACAGTGGCTGGCCACGTAACGTTTGCTCTGACACTGCTGTTTGCCGTCCTGCTTGTGCGTGCATTTTTAATGACAGATTATTCAGGAAATGTGAATATTTCTCTAGGAGGTTTTGTTTTGTCACTTGGCCTTGTTTTTGGGTCTTTTTCCTTCCTTTGAAGCCATTGTTTGACATGACATATGTACTGGGGTAAGCTTATGGCTAATTACCTCAAGGGAGAAGGAAAAAAGAAACCAACCCAGCTAAAATACAGAGCAATTAACTCAGTAAACTCTAAGAAGTTATGAAAGGTATGAGATGCTCTTTGAAAATTAAAAAAAAAAATCATATACATTTAAGGAAGAGTTTTCTTCCCGAGGAATTGAAAGTTTTCCTACAAAATCCTTTGTAGGAAGGATCCTACAAATCCTTTGTAGCAGCTCCTTTCCTGCTTTCTGCCCCAGACAGCTCACTCCTCTTTGGCTTTTCTGGTGGTGGCAATGGAGTGACAACAGTTACATGCACCTGTTTGTAACGGGCGACAACGGTTGCATGACTCTGCTACAACGCACGGTGTGACCTGGCTTGAATCACATGGCACTTCTGAGCTTCAGTTTCTCACCAGCAAAATGACATTTTGATAAAATTTCTTTACAAGACAATCAATTTGTTGTTTTTTAAAGCAATGATTTATCATTTTTTAAATAATGATTTGCTTTTTTCCCCCCTGATTTGTGAATTGGTTTGGCTCAGCAAGGAGATTCTTTCTTGGGTTCGCTCACGTGGCGGCATCAGAGAGTGGCTGGGACTGGAGTCATCTGAAGGTCAACAGGGCTTGACGTCTGAGATGGTCCACTCTCATGGCTGGCGTTTATTTGATGCTGCCTGCCATCTGGACACTCGTTTGGAACTGACTGCCAGACTGAGGAGTACCTGGACATGGCTTCTCCACATGGCGTGGGCTTCTCATGGTACGGTGTCTGGGTTCTCAGAGGGAACAACTCAAGAAGGAGTGTTCCAAGGCACCCAGGTGGAAGCTACAAGGCTTCTTATAACTTATACTCAGAGGTACAAGGACACCACTTTTTGCTACATAATTAGGTTTCTTTTGATGCTGAAATTTTACGATTTCTTGACCTGAATTCTCTGTTTTCTGTTAATGAATCAGATGCCAGCTGATGAAGCCAAGCAGAGGGCCAGCTGAGCCTGGCCACACAAGTGGCTGTGTCTCACGCTGGAGTCACACGCATAGGATGAATGTATCATCCTAATTATCTGGGGAGGGAGCTCAGGGTACTTTGTCATCGACCAGTGCCTGCTGGTTGTTTTCTGTGCCCACCCCTGGGCTCAGAATCTCTGCCCCTCACTCCAACCTGCCGCTCCCCGCTGCCCCCCTCTCCAACCACTGCCACTACAGTGATAAAGCTGAGCATGTGTTAGGCATGTGAGGGTGACAAAGAGAAGACAGAGTTTCTGCTTTTAATCTAGATGAGAAGACCAGCAACGAGAAGAGAAAAAGGCTGCCGTGCATGACAGTGCGTGTTGAATGCCAGATGGGAGTCACAGAAAGTGCGAGAGGCATCCAAATGAAGGAGAGACGGGGGAAGGCAGTCTTCCTGGAGGAAGGGGACCTTGGAGCTGAAGCTGAACCTTGAAAGGTGGGTGGGAATGACCCAGGGCAGCAGTGGGGGAGGGTGTTTTAGGAAGAGCAACCAGAAGCAGGCAGAACGTGGGGCAGGGAACAGTAACCATCTGCAGTGTGGAGGTTGTGGTGGGGGGCGGGCACAGGAGAAGAGCAGGAGAGGCAGGCAGTGCCCAGGGCCATGCATGGCCTGGTGGTTGTGCATGGAGGCCAAGTAACAAAAGCCTCATTTTCCTGGACAAGGACACAGGAGCTCAGGAAGATAAAGGGACTTGACTAAGGTCACAGGGCTTGTAAGTGACAGGGTCAGGAGTTGAACCCAGGCTGATGTGATTTCTCAGCCCTGTGGCCTTTCCATAATAGCCAGCTGTGAGCTCTGGGTTTCCCAGAGGCCCTTCCTCTCATCTCTGAGGCTCCTGGCAGACTAAGGGTGTTGCTTTTCTGCACCATTTATTGTAATGACTTCAATTAAACCATCTTGTGCTGGATCAGTGAGCAGCTCTGGGGAATCGATGAGCAGGGCTGGCTACCAGGGAAGTGGAGCCTCCTCCTCTCATCCCTGCCAATCCCAGGGCTGAGCTCCTGTGACCCAGGCCCGGGGAGGACTCGAGAAAGGAAAACGGGGGGCTGGGGACAGACAGCAGGTCGCAAAGAGACAAGGGGGCAGGTGTCTATTACCGTGCAGACACAGAGGATGCATGGCCGGCCCCTGCGTGCCCATCCTCCCCCACTCTGCTGTCTTCTTCTGGCTAATTTGGATTTGCAGCTCCAGCTCTGGGACAACGGGCCATCTTTACTTGGCTGCTTCAGCGCAGGGCCAGTATCTAATGAACCTTGACCCTGAGGGAGAGGGGCCAATGGCCTTGTACTAACTTGCTGCCTGACCTTGGGCAAGTTCACCTCAGCTTTCTGAGGCTTCTGGGAAAAAAAAAAAAAATGAATTGAGATGTACTAGGCTGTTATTCTCTGCTTGTCTGTTCCAATTTAGGGTCTCAGGTCTCCCCTTCTTTGCCCCGACCTGTGTCTTGGGAGGCTGCCCCCTGTGCAGTGAATCAATGGACGCCTCTGCCAGCTGGAGGCTGGGAGGAGAGGGTGGAGGATTTCTTGCCCACGGCCTCTCTGCGTGGTGGCAGGGGTTGTGGAAGTGCTTCTCTGCTCAGCCACAGCTCCTGCCAACGGCTCTTCCCCTCTTGCCTTGGCACTCCCTGGGCTTCAGGAGTGCTCCTGCCTCCTCCCCTTGACCCTTGAGGCCCCAGGGGTGGCCTCCAGGTGTTTGTAATCTCAGGGTTTTCAGCATCCCTTCTAGTTTCTCTAATCCTGCCCATCTCTCTGGAAATAAGTCTCTCCTCTTTGTTCAAGTCTCTTCAGTTGAACTATCTGAGTGAAGTTCTGTTTCCTGCTGGGACGCTGATGCATCCTCTGAAGGCCCCTTCCAGCTCCATGATTTGAAGGGTTTGTGAGGGGGAAGATGCAAAGAGCTGGCCGACTCCCAGGATTCCTGCAGCTCTGATTATCCCACGACAGAGTCCAGACCAAGGGACCCCAGCTTCTAGCAGCTTCCCCTTCTCTTCCCCTAGCCTTCAACTCCCTCAGCTGTAGCTCAGATCCCAAGCACATGTTTTTTTCTTTAAAAAAAAAAAATTATTGATTTCCTTTTTAAGGATTGCTTTATTTATTTTTTGGCTGTGCTGGGTCTTTGTTGCTGCAAAAGGGCTTTCTCTAGTTGCGGTGAGCAGGGGCTCCTCTCTAGCTGCAGGGCGCAGGCTTCTCACTACGCCGCTTCTCTTGTGTGGAGCACACGCTCTAGGTGCGTGGGCTTCAGTACTTGTGACAAACAGGCTTGGTTGCTCTGAGTCCTGTGGGATCTTCCCGGACCAGGGATCGAACTGGTTCCCCCTGCATTGCAAGGTGAATTCTTAACCTCTGGACCACAAGGGAAGCCCATGTGGTTTTTTCTTTTAATGCAACCATATTGAGGTGTAACCTCTGCATAACCGACTGTATCCATTGAAAGCACAATTAGATAAGTGCCTGTTCTTTTTGCCCAAATCTAACAACTTTCTAGTTGTACTCCAGCCTTCATTCTCATTCCTGCAACTTCACATTCCTCAGATTGGGTCATGTCATTCTCCAGCTCTAAAACCTTAACTGGCATGCCTGTGCCTTGAGGTCAAAGCCCAAACTCCTTAGAGCAGCACAGGAGACTTTCATGAGCTGAATTTGAATCCTCCAGGCTGCTACCACTTCCATGGATGCTCTAGCCATAACGAACTACTTGAGCCACACTCTCTCCAAGCTCTCTGCACGATCTCTGTTCCCAGGCCTGAAATATCCAGCATCCTCACGTCACTGACCCTCAGCATCCCTCCATGCCTTCCAAATTCCTCTTCATCCTAGAGCATCAAGGGCTTCCCAGTGACTCAGTGGTAAAGAATCTGCCTGCCAAAGCAGGAGAAGCAAGAGACATGGGTTCAATTCTTGGGTTCGGAAGATCCCCTGGAGTAGGAAATGGGAAGCCACTCCAGTGTTCTTGCCTGGAGAATCCCATGGACAGAAGAGCCTGGTGGGCTACACTCTATGGTGTCGCAAAGAGTTGGATAAGACTGAGTGACTGAGTGTGCACACACACACCAGAGCATCAAGCTGGAGCATGATCCCCTCTAGGAGGGTCTTCCTTATGGTGCCCAAACTGAGCAGAGGCCCTCCTCTGTGCTTCTGCAGCACAATTGTGGGTATTTTTGCTTTTATGTTTATTTTGAACCATAAAGTTACTACACTTATTCTGAACCATAAATGATGTTTGACTCTCTTGTTAGAGTGTGAGCAGTTTGAAGTTAGAGTCTGTGTCATCTCTGTACCCTTAGCTACTAACACTATGTTGTACATCATTCATTCATCCATTCTACAAGTATTGAGTGCCTACTGTATGCCACACACTCCTGCAACATGGGGACTAAGGGTTATACAACAAGACGAGGATGCTAGTTATTCAGCTGCTGTCTCCCAGCTCCAAATCCATCTTTTTATTACTATGCCTCTTGATACTAGGACATGGATGCTATAAGCTATGAAAGTGAAAGTGTTACTTGATCAGTTGTGTTCTACTCTTTGCAACCGCAAGGACTGTAAAGGACTGTAGCCTGCCAGACTCCTCTGTTCCTGGAATTCTTCTGGCAAGAATACAGGAGTGGGTACCCATTCCCTTCTCCAGGGGATCTTCCTGACCTACGGATCAAACCAGGGTGTCCCACATTGCAGGAAGATTCTTGACCATCTGAACCACCAGGGAAGGCTTCTATAAACTATAGGAATCCTGCAAATTACAATTCTTCTTTGTTCTGGGACTTCCTGTTTCTGCCAGCAGGGGCACTAGAGTGAGACTGGAAGTCAGGAGGAAGGAGTAAGGACCTGCTCCTTCCTTTTTGTTAGCTGGATCCTGTAGGGGTTGCCCCATCAACGGCCCTTCTTCCTATTAGCTTCAGCTGGTTCTGGCCTCCAACTTCTTTTGACATTCCCAGAACAACCTCCCCTGACTCCTCAGAGGTGAGCAACAGATGACCTCTGGCTAGGTCATCTGTTAGGCTAGGTCCCAATGCTGTGGGCTCCTCCTGCAAGTTCTTAGATTCTCACAACCCCATTGCTTCCTGTGGTTATCACTTCTATTTTTTTTTTTTTAGGTCTTCCTTAACATTTTTTCTCTCCTAATATTTTTAAAAAGATATATTTTAAAAGAATTCCTTTTTATTAAATTATCACTGTTGAAATATCTAATGCAGTTTCTATTTTCTTAGCTTGACCTTGACTGATGAAATGGGGAAGGTTCCTGGCCCTGTGGACCTTAAATTCAACTTAATGAAGATAGATAACAAAACATAAAAAGGCCAGCAGCAAAAAGTGTGCTGATGAAAAGGGAACCCTCTTGCAATATTGGTGGGAATGTAAATTGATACAACCTCTATGGAGGACAGTATGGAGTTTCCTTCAAAAGCTAAAAATAAAACTACCATATGACCCAGCAATCCCACTACTGGACATATGCTCTGAGAAAATAATAATTCAAGAAGACACACATACCCCAATGTTCATTGCAGCACTATTTAAAATAGCCAGGATTTGGAAGCAACCTAAATGTCCATTGATAAAGAAGAACACTTTTAAATGGATAAAAAACATGTGGTGTATATATATATATATATACACTACTCAGTCATAAAAAGGAATGAAAATGAAATTGGGTCATTTGTGTGATGTGGATGAACCTAGAGTCCGTCATACAGAATGAAGTAAGTCAGAAAGAGAAAAACACTATTGTATATTAACACACATATACGGCATTGAGAAAAATGGTGCTGATGAACCTATTTCAGGGCAGGAATAGAGATGCAGACATGGAGAACAGACTGTGGACACAGCGGGGGAAGGAGAGGGTGGCATGAATTCAGAGAGTAGCAGTGCCATATATACGACTGTGTGTAAAGTGGACAGCTAGTGGGAAGGTGCTGTATAGCAAGGGGAGCTCAGTTTGGTGTTCTGTGAAGACCTACAGGGGTGGGATGTGGGGGTGGGAGGGAAGCTCAAGAGGGAGGGGATATATGTATACTTACGTTGATCCATGTTGTTGTACAGCAGAAACTAACACAACATTGCAAAGCAATTACACTCCAATTTTAAAAAAAGAGAAAGTGTTCTGATGAAAAATAAGACAAGGTAATGGATAGAGCCATAGTTTGAGCATTCTTTGGCATTGCCTTTCTTTGGGATTGGGATGAAAACTGAACTTTTCCAGTCCTGTGGCCACTGCTGAGTTGTCCAAATTTGCTGGCATATTGAGGGCAGCACTTTCACAGCATCATCTGTCAGGATTTGAAATAGCTCAACTGGAATTCCATCACCTTGACTAGCTTTGTTTGTAGTGATGCTTCCTAAGGCCCACTTGACTTCACATTCCAGGATGTCTGGCTCTAGGTGAGTGATCACAGCATCGTGATTATCTGGGTCGTCAAGATGTTTTTTGTACATTTCTTCTGTGTATTCTTGCCACCTCTTCTTAACTGCTTCTGTTAGGTCCCTACCATTTCTGTGCTTTATTGAGCCCATCTTTGCATGAAATGTTCCTGTGGTATCTCTAATTTTCTTGAAGAGATCCCTAGTCTTTCCCATTCTATTGTTTCCCTCTATTTCTTTGCATTGATTGCTGAGGAAGGCTTTCTAATCTCTGCTTGCTATTTTTTGGATCTCTGCATTCAAATGGGTATATCTTTCCTTTTCTCCTTTGCTTTTTACTTCCATTCTTTTCACAGCTATTTGTAAGACCTCCTCAGACAGCCATTTTGCTTTTTTGCATTTCTTTTTCTTGGGGATGGTCTTGATTCCTGTCTCCTGTACAATGTCACAAACCTCCATCCATAGTTCATCAGGCACTCTATCTATCAGATCTAGTCCCTTAAATCTGTTTCTCACTTCCACTGTATAGTCATAAGGGATTTGATTTAGGTCATACCTGAATGGTCTAGTGGTTTTCTCCACTTTCTTCAATTTCAGTCTGAATTTGGCAATAAGGAGTTCATGATCTGAGCCACAGTCAGCTCCCAGTCTTGTTTTTGCTGACTGTATAGAGCTTCTCCATCTTTGGCTGCAAAGAATATAATCAATCTGATTTCGGTGTCGACCATCTGGTGATGTCCATGTGTAGAGTCTTCTCTTGTGTTGCTGGAAGAGGGTGTTTGCTATGACCAGTGCGTTCTCTTGGCAAAACTCTTAGTCTTTGCCCTGCTTCATTCCGTATTCCAAGGCCAAATTTGCCTGTTACCGCAGGTGTTTCTTGACTTCCTACTTTTGCATTCCAGTCCCCTATATGAAAAGGACATCTTTTTTGGGTAGTTTTAGAAAAGGCAGAGGAACCAGAGATCAAATTGCCAACATCTGCTGGATCATTGAAAAAGCAAGAGCGTACAAGAAAAACATCTATTTCTGCTTTGTTGACTATGCCAAAGCCTTTGACTGTGTGGATCACAATAAACTGTGGAAAATTCTGCAAGAGATGGGACTACCAGACCACCTGACCTGCCTCTTGAGAAACCTGTATGCAGGTCGGGAAGCAACAGTTAGAACTGGACATGGAACAACAGACTGGTTCCAAATAGGAAAAGGAGTACGTCAAGGCTGTATATTGTCATCCTGCTTATTTAACTTATATGCAGAGTACATCATGAGAAACGCTGGGCTGGAAGAAGCACAAGCTGGAATCAAGATATCAGTAACCTCAGATATGCAGATGACACCACCCTTATGGCAGAAAGTGAAGAAGAACTAAAGAGCCTCTTGATGAAAGTGAAAGAGGAGAGTTAAAAAGTTGGCTTAAAGCTCAACATTCAGAAAACTAAGATCATGGCTTCTGGTCTCATCACTTCATGGCAAATAGATGGGGAAACGGTGTCAGACTTTATTTTTCTGGGCTCCAAAATCACTACAGATGTTGACTGCAGCCATGAAATTAAAAGATGCTTACTCCTTGGAAGGAAAGTTATGACCAACCTAGATAGCATATTGAAAAGCAGAGATGTGACTTTGCCAACAAAGGTCCATCTAGTCAAGGCTATGGTTTTTCCAGTGGTCATGTATGATGTGCGAGTTGGACTATAAAGAAAGCCGCTGCTGCTGCTGCTAAGTCGCTTCAGTTGTGTCCAACTCTGTGCGACCCCACAGACAGCAGCCCACCAGGCTCCCCCGTCCCTGGGATTCTCCAGGCAAGAACACTGGAGTGGGTTGCCATTTCCTTCTCCAATGCATGAAAGTGAAAAGTGAAAGTGAAGTTGCCCAGTCGTGTCTGACTCTTCACAACCTCATGGACTGCAGCCTACCAGGCTCCTCTGTCCATGGGATTTTCCAGGCAAGAGTACTGGAGTGGGGTGCCATTGCCTTGAGCACCGAAGAATTGATGCTTTTGAGTTGTGGTGTCGGAGAAGACTCTTGAGAGTCCCTTGGACTTCAAGGAGATCCAACCAGTCCATCCTAAAGGAGATCAGTCCTGGGTGTTCATTGGAAGGACTGACGCTGAAGCTGAAACTCCAATACTTTGGCCACCTGATGCGAAGAGCTGACTCATTTGAAAAGACCCTGATGCTGGGAAAGATTGAGGGCAGGAGAAGGGGACAACAGAGGATGAGATGGTTGGATGGCATCACTGACTCAATGGACATGGGTTTGGGTGGTCTCCGGGAGTTGGTGATGGACAGGGAGGCCTGGCGTGCTGCAGTTCATGGGGTCACAAAGAGTCGGACACGACTGAGCGACTGAACTGAACTGAACTGAATGGATAGAGCCCGAGTCACTTTGTTTTGTTTGTTTTGTTTTTGGTTTGCAGGATCTTAGTTCCCTGACCAGGGATCAAATCCATGGCCCCTGCAGTGGAAGTGCAGAGCTCTAACCACTGAACTGCCGGGGAATTCCTGAGCCTGAATTACCTTAGACTGCATACTGAGGGAAGGTATCTCCAAGAAGGTGACATTCACGCAGGGAAAGAAATGGTAAGTTTCTGCCCATACAAAGAGCTGGGGAAGAACCTTCCAGGGAAAAGGCTCAGCCAGTGCAGAGGCCTGATGGACAGAGTGGGCTTTTTGTATTCTAAAAGAAAGGCTGATGTGGTGAGGGAGGCGGTGCTGCAGAGGTTGAGGTCAGAGAGGAAGGCAGGGGCTGGATCTTGTGGGCCTCCTTAGCTGTGGAATAAATGTCAGTTTACATTTTTTCATATTAAAAAAATTTCCCAATGTGTCGGAAAGCCTTTGGAGGGTTTTAAAACATTAGAAGTGCCAAGATCTGACTTCGATGTCAAAATGACCTCTAACTGCTGGAGGGGGGACGCTCTGTAGGGTGCCGGAGCCGAAGCTCCATTCTCAGAGCAGAAAGCAGCCGCCTTTCAAGGAGAAGGAAAGTGAAGCTCAGAGACTGACCAGACTTGTCCTAGGTCACCTGTTTTTAGACTTTCGGTTCCCAGCTCGGTGCCCCTTCATGGCTACCCATTCTCTGAGTGCAGAGTAACTGACCAAGTTCCAGGCAAAGCTTCTCCGCCTCGTTTGGGAAGAGAATGAAGCCCCTGGGGCAGCCAGACGTATGCTTTTGACAATGTTCCTGCTTCATGAAAAGTCTGGTGCTGCCGGACTCACGGTTTACCTAGGTTGCGCCGTTCTGGTCAGTTACCATTATAGGAGGGACTCGCAGTGAAGTACACTGACAGGGTTTGGTAAACAGGGACATTCTGGGTAAAGAGGAGGGCTCTCTTTATAAGTAGAGGTGGAAGTAAGAGACAAGTGTTTCTATATGCTTTAAGCAATAGATCTTTATTGAAAGAATCCTTCCTTCTGTGAACAAAATAATCTGGCTTTTGGGAGGACGTGAGGAAATGGATGCGATTTCAGCTGTTGGCATTTTTCTCCATCGCTTTGAAAAAAGAGGAGGATGGAATACCGGGGATGAAGCTGAGACGTCCTTCCTGGCTTACAGGCCTAACAGGCAGAAAGGTCTGGGAGCGGGCGAGCCTCACACCCGCCTCTCAACGAGCAGTGTATTCTGATTGGCTATCTCTGCCTGCCTCAGTTTATTCGTCTTACTGATTGGTCCGGTCCTTCCACCCACGTCAGGGCCTGGTTCCGACCCGGCCAGCCCTTCCACCTGCCGCAGCATCACCTGGAATTGGCTGGGTTCTGAAAGGCCCACCGGCTTGCCTCTTGCCACCATCAGATTCTTCCTCATTAAACAAATGAATCACAATCCTAATTAATTTGAGCAACAGAATTTATGTAACTACTCCCAGCAGGGTGTCTGCTCTCAGTCGGTAGCGAGATTAATTCCTCTCTCTGGGAAATTCCAGCCGCGCTGGTCAATAAACCTTAATGATGACTGAAAACTCCCATCTGTCTCTGCTCAGGGCAGGTAACCCCTGCTAACCAGACATCCCAGTTGCAGTACCCCAGATACGGGAGGACAAGGACAAGACTCTCCCAGCCTAGATGGGCCCTGAGCCGTGCAGAGCGCACAGTAGGTGTTCAATTAAGGACAGGGACTGCCCATTCCGGCGACGAGCTGAATCGCTTAAAGCCCACAGGAGGTGTTCGATTTCTCTTCATGGGGTGAATAAAAGGGACTGTGTGCTGCTCAGATACTCATAAAACGCTCTCAAGTTCCGGAATTGCAACCAAGCCCCTCCGGCTCTTTCCGTCCTTCACTCCCACGGCTTCCTATGTCCATATGCAATTCAGTCTTTTTACTATTTTGAAC
This sequence comes from Bos grunniens, assembly GCF_055505025.1. Taxonomy (NCBI): domain Eukaryota; kingdom Metazoa; phylum Chordata; class Mammalia; order Artiodactyla; family Bovidae; genus Bos; species Bos grunniens. The sequence continues at coordinate 76,352,474 of NC_141179.1, read as the reverse complement.
TTTCTGGGCTCAGAGACTTGGCTCTTGATGTTCGCTGCCCTTGAACTGTCCCAGCCCTCTCTCTCTCAAACAGGCCCCACGACGGCTGCATGGGAGGGAAGGGTAGCGAAGTGGAAAGTATTCTGGAATTAGTTCTAATTCTGGCTCTGCCACTTACTCAATGTACTTCACCTCTCTGTGCTTAACCTTTCCCTCTTGGGAAAACTACACGAGTCTTAGGAAGATTAAATGAGAAAACATGGTGAAATCCTATCACCTGGGCACCTGACTTATTTAATTAGCCGCAGGCTGTGTTTTAGGCACTGGGGATACAGAGCTCAAGACTAGATTCCTGCTCCCCAAGAACTGAATTTCTAAGAGACAATAAGCAATTAAGCAAAGCAGAAGATTATTTTAGTTAGGGATCAATGCTCAGAGAAAATAAAATTGAAAAAAATCTTACGTTACTGGAGTGAGGAACTCTTGGAGGAGTTGCCGTTTGCTTCCAGACCTAAATGTAGGAGGGAACAAACCGCAGGAACATCTGGGAGCACGGCGTTCCACAAAGAGTTTTGGAAAAGCAAGTGCAAGGGCCCTGAGGTGAGAGCCTTTGCTCATCTGGCTAAGGTTCATCACATGATCATCTAGCTAAGGTTCTGCAGGATTGAATGCTTGATACCCACCTAGCAGGGACCAGGGTCAGGATTTGAACTCAGGTTTTTTGCCCTTCAGTATGGAATGCTTGTCATTATAGCACAGAGAAGGCATAAGAAAGCAAGAGTGAGTGAAGATGAAATGGAATATACGTTGTCTTGTCTTCCACCAGATCTGAATCTGCCTGTATCTTCCCGACAGTTTGCAAGTCTGTGGCATCCTGACTCCCATTAAAGCTTTCACCTCCACCTGCCAGGTTGTCATGTCAGGGACCACTTAATCAGTTCATTCCAGTTCCTTCTTCATTTACAACAGGGAAGAACCAACTAGTTTTACAATTTGGATTTTTTTGTGTGTCTATAATACGTGCTCATTTTATAACAGAAAATAAAAAAATGTGTAACAAAATAAAAATCCAGAATTCCAACCTCTTCTGGAATTTTTGGTGTTTAGAAGATTTTGCACATAGTTTTAGAATATGCTTTTTTATGTCCGTCATAAGAAAGTTTTCAAATGTATTTTTTTAATAGCTACATAATAGTTGACTAGAAGGACCAAACCAAATGTCACTATTTTAGGGCATTTATTATAAACAACGAGAAGGTCTTTCTGACCTGTACATTGCTGTTACATAACATCCTAATAGAGTAGTGGAAATGCCCTTCAACTAGTTGAAAGCTGTGTCTGGTGCTCAGGGAAACCATTTTCTTGGCTGACGTGGTTAGGACCATTTGTGTTCTCAAACACCTTGCCTGTGAGTAGCAAGCTTTGTGGTCACTCTCTATTGAGAAATGTATATTGTCACACTTTCTCCAACTTTACTCATTCTCAGCTTCTAACATTTGGGTCCCATAAAGAATACAATGGATTCATTTCGATATTTGGCAAAACCAATACAATATTGTAAAGTTTAAAAATAAAATAAAATTTAAAAAAAGAATACAATGGGGAAAAGAAGAATATAATTTAATGATACAGTTTGAAACAACAAATACTTAAACAGTACTTTAGACACACGAATACCATTTAACAATATTTTTATTAAATACAAGTTGGCAGGAAGGTGAGCTGACAGGATCAGGGCCTGGCTTCAGTATGCCAGAGTCTAAGGTGACTATGTTTTGCTTCTGTGGGGGCCCTGCCATAGGGGTGGACATGGGAGGTAGGAGGCAGGGGTGATAATCATTGAGGATGTTGGGTTAGAATAAGGGGTACTCTTCTAGTAAGCCTGGAGAACAAGCCTAGTACCAAGCGGGTGTCTGAGGAGCTGGGGGGCAACATTCACCCTCGCTAGGTTGGAGAGGGTGAGTCTGCCTCTTAAGGCGGAGGCTCAGATCTTTTCCTTTGAAAATCAGCATGCCCACATCGTCTCCAGGTTCCACTCTGGCCGCAGAAAACAAAAGGAAAAACAAATCAAACCAGAGAGAAAGACACAGGAAAAGAGACAGTGAGGAGAACAGAGTGACAGCAAGAAATATGAGACATAAAGGGGAAAAAAAACCCAGTTGTGTGGAAGGTGGATGGTTTGAGATGTAGAAATCTTGGTAAAAAGCTAAATAGCAAGACATTATTTGGGTTTGGATGAAGTTATTATACCTCCTTGGCTGACAACCTCTAACTCATGAAGTGTTACTGTTAGTCCATCAGTCCTGTTCAACTCTTTGTGACTCCATGGACTGTAGCCTGCCACCTCTATGGAATTCTCCAGGCAAGAATACTGGAGTGGGTAGCCAGCCATTCCCTTCTCCAGGGGATCTTCCTGACCCAGGGATTGAACTCATGTCTCCTGCATTACAGGAGATTCTTTACCATCTGAACCTCCAAGGGGAGGCCAATGTTAGGAAGGCCAATGTCAAATATGCAGATACCCCATGGGCTACAGAAATGGCTTGGTGCCCTCTTGCTGAAAATCAATTTCTCAAACTTTCTGGAAACTGATTACTTCTCAGCGGAACAGACAATGGAGAGGTTGTGCCAGGGAACAGCCTTTCCTGAGCATGCCTTCAGGCCCCCTGAATTTCTGGGGATGCAGTGAAAAATGAAAATTGGTGTGACCCTGGCTGGAGTCAGCAGGTGGGAGGAGGAAAGGGCTGGGCAGAAGGATATGAGGGAAAGAAAAAGAGAGGAGGAGGGCTGGGAAGAGGGGAAAGAGTTCCCTTTTCCTTACCCACACTCACCTCTTGCTGCCAACAATTACTCTGTCTTCCCTCCAGGCGGCAGGAAATGGTGTTGTGGTAACCACTGGAAAAGCCCAAGGGTCATTGTCAGCTTCTGCAGGTGGTGTTGGTTGAGAAAACAGAAGACTGTAAATGAAGGGAGTTCACTTATACCGTGGGAACAGATCCTTGGTCAACTTCGCCAAACTTCAAAATAACTTCCCCCTACCCGCCAAAAAAGAACCTTTTTGTAGGAAACTCCAGAAAAACAAACAAAAAAAAACCGACCCATAAATGGGTGAGAGGAGATTCTTTAAGCTCCACCGTGCTCCCTTCCCCACCCCAACCCTGTTATAGACACTGGCCAAAATGCTTTTTCTACCTTTTGAATCCACACTCAGAGAGGTCCTCTGGCAAGCTATCCCCCTCCTCAAACTCTCCCTCAGGCTAGAGGGCATCACTCTTTCATTCCTTTTGAACATCCTCTTGGTTCTAGATCTTTCTTCACCTCTGACCTACTGCCTTCCCCTTCACAATTAACGGGGCAGTGGTTAAGCTGGGTTCTCTCCTCGTCTTTTGAAATATCAAAAAATAAGAAGCATGAGAGATCTTGAGGGATCAATCCCCTCCTTATGAAAAAGCAACTGAGGCCCAGGACAAGGAAGAGACCAACAGAGGTTCACACAGTAAGGGAACCAGCAGGGTTGGGGCAAAATTGAACTAACGCAGCCTTCCCAATGCTATTACTGTTAAGAAACTCCAACGTTTAGTTGGCGCTAAACCTTTTCCTTTTGTCCCTTCCCCCTCCAAATTGCGTAACCTGTGCGTGGGTCTAGGCTGACTCAATGATCCTCCCTCCTGCTGCCCACCTGCCTATGGTGCGCAGGCACGAACAGTTACAAGTTGCAGACGAGAACAGCAGGCCCACCTCTGGCATCAGAAAGTCAGGGAACCAGTGGCTTGCCCTTCAACCGCTGTTTTTTATGAGGCAATGCTACTCATTGGCCCAGAAGAAGTGACTGACAGGTCGGCAGCCCAATGAATGATGAGTCTTGAAAGTGCTGTGGCCGTTAACAGCCAGTGCTCTCATCGCGAGATCCTGGGGTAACGGTTTTGGCCATATCTGGTCGGCCATTGTTCATACCTGAAATCCCGCGACTTCCTAGTAAAGGGCGAAAGGGAATGTTCTCCTTCAAAGGAGACATGCATTTGGGGGATCACACTTATAAATGGGGCGGGGGCCTGATTTATTAAGAAGCTGGTGGGAAAGCAAGTGGGCTGGAGGGTGGAAAGGTGGCCAGTCTACCTTTAGGTAGTCCTCAGAAGGCCAGAGTTCAAGGTGTTAACTGCAGCTTTTTTAGCTTGTATGAAATGCTGAGGCTTTTCCTGGGACCTGGATAGGTTCTGGGACCTGGGTGAAATGATGCGACCAATTCTGGGGACTCTAAACGTCCGGGAGCTAGGGACGAGGTTGGCAGGCAGGTGGGGCAGTGGTTGTGGTGGTCTTACCCATGGAAACGGTCTCTTTGCGAAGGCCTCTAAGTAAGCACTGTCATGGATAGCGAAAGGGGAGGCCTGGACTTAGATTCTTCTAGAGTATATCGGAATAGTTGGAGCCCAGACATGGAGTGGTCCATCTTGTAAGGGTAAGCCAGGGAAGATGTGGCCTCTGAAAGAGCAGCAGTGGATCAGCATACAATGTTTTAGAAGAGGGTGTCAGAGATGAAGAGAGTTGGGACAGAGAATTGAGATGGAAAGTCGGACAAAAGGGAGACTACTGTAGGGACTCCCAGCTCCCAGAAAAGCTGAGCAGATATATGCCTGGCACATAGTTGTCACTCAGTAAGTGCTAGCTATTATTATTACACCTCCTGGGGGCTGGGAGAGGGGCTGTTAGATCTCATAGTCAAAATGGAATAGGAACTGAGTGGAGAAGTAAAAGATAGAACCAGGAAAATAGGCCATGCCGTCTTGTGCACACTGTAATTATGGGAACTGCAGGAGCCTCCCCTCTTGGAGATAAGGGAGGATTGAATTATAAAGAGTAAGGGTGTTGGATGTGGTAGAGCTGGGAGCCCAAAGGATGGGAAGTGGGCACGAAGAGAGATTATTTATGGTCCTTCCCAAACGTATCTTAAATGGTACCTGTTAGAAATGAAGCGAAAGAGGGAGGTACAGGTGAGAAGGGGATTGGGACTTGGTATGCGCAAGCACTAGGTAGGTTGTCATGGTTGCTGGGGTGAGGTCTTGGGGAGGGGCCCGCCTTGTTGTCTCTCTTGGGAAGAGGGAATGGTTAGATTCAAGACTCCATTGGAAATTCCCATCAGTCATTGTCACAAGTGTCAACTTTCTCAGGGATCACTGGTCTTTTAAGGGCTGAGAGAGAAAGACTCCCCCAACAGACCCTGAAACCATTTTCTCTTTGACAGGGAAGATGTATATCACTGGAGGCTCCTGAATATTCTGGGGGAGTACATAGTACAGCTCATGATGGTTCTGAACAGAGAAAAGAACCCCCAAGTTGTACTCCATTTCCCTTGGTCTTTCCTATCCTCACTAGTTTCTGTGTTCCCCTTTATCAAGTTATTGAATCAGAGGTATTTGCTGGGGGGTGCAGAGTTGGCAGTGCTGAGGTAGCTAAGAGAAGGTGATGTTGAAGGAACAATGGAGAGTCCTTCTGAGTTCCCAGATTACCCTTAATATGGATCTATTGAAGGATGGGGAACCCATAGGCCCACAGTGGAAGTGCAAAGCCATGTGGACTAGCCTCCCCAAGCTAAGAGGCTCTGGCCTATTATGCCTGGGAGGAAAAGGGTAGTAGGATGGAGATAAGGTCAGCCAGAGGGAAACAAGATAGAGAAGAAGACAAGGACAAGGATGAGAAGGACCGAGGCAAGATGGAGGCCAGTGACAAGAGGTGCCAACGTCAGACTGAGAGAGCCAAGAGCTAGCCCTTAAATAAGCTGGTTAAATAACTTAGTTGCCAAGTCTCCAAAGTCTTTTCTACTTCTGTTTCCACGGAAGAAGTTTCTATTAATTTACAAAGAAAATTTATAGCATTCTCAGTATCTCAAGAGTCCAGAAAGCCTCACATTTACTAAAGTTAGACCCGTTTTACATAAACTCTTTAGAATCTTGCTGATGCTCACAGGCAGCTCCTGATGATCTTATCATGGGTTTCAGATATGGGTGGGACAAATGAGATAGGCAATGGGTAGTTGGAGAACCAAATCTAGGCAATCAGCTTCTGGAAGATGCTCTGATTTTTCACATCCATGGATCAAGGGCTAAATAAGCAGTTGAATAGGAGTGAAACGAGCTGCTTTGGAGCAGCCGTGGGATGTGGCAAGACAGTGGCATTGCAGTTGGGGCACTAAGGCAAGTGATAATAGTATCACAAGAGGAGCTGTCGGCCCTGGGATGGAGAATGTAATGGAGTACTGTGGTGGGGGAGGGGGGCATGTGGGCATTTGGCTATCAGTGAAGGCTAGTTTTTGATGATCTTGGATGGTTTGCCCACAGTGACTAGAAATACTTCCGAGAAACTGAGCAGGACTCAGACAAGAGGCTGGGAAGGAAGTAGGGCCTGGGCAAGGATGATACAGCTACTGAACAGGGCCCTGAAGCCAACTGTTGATAGTAAAGGAAGGTACTCACCCCTTCCGCAGAGAGAAACCATGTAGGCCAGAGGAGATCACGATTGAGTTGGTGATAGAGAAGAGGAAATAAACAGAAGTGAAAGAGGCAAACAAATGTGCTAGAGAAATCGGAGAGAATCCCATTAAACTGATTCTTCTTCCGGTCATCTAAGGAGGTCTCTTTTTGTTCTTCCTCCTGAGATAGTCCTAATAAAATGCCAACGATATTTAGAATGGGTTGAGGGTTTTCTGGGGATTTAGAAAGTGGCTTCCACTACTCACCCTCAGCACCCTCAGCTAAATCCTCTCAATGTGTGGGAAGTATGTGTACAGTGGAAACTGGATTTTTATGTGGGAAGACGAATGCCTTTCTTTGCTGTGGCCTTGTCTTGGGGACTCAAGATACGGAAAATGTCCAAGAAGAAGGGAGATGGTTGACCAGCCAGGAGCTACTTATCCCCTGATCTTACATGCCATGCCCAAGGGCTTCCCTCTTATAATGGAATCTGGTGGTCAATAAAGAGGCTGAGAATCAGGAGGGGAAGTCAGGTAGGCAGTGAGAACTTATTCTGAAGGGAGAAACAGCCTGTGGGAAGAGGGCAGGTGGGCACCCAAATGAATGAATCACTGGCTTTCCTCTGGCTGTCCTGGGCCATATCCTGCATCTGTCTCATCTGTGAGACTTGACTTCTCAGCCTTCTCAGCCTCCTCAGCCTGTTGTCACTCATATACTTACAATAAAATGAGGAGCAGGGATGAGGGAAGGAATTGAAAAACAGGAGAGACAGGGCTGTGGAGAGACTGAGCCTAGATGATAACCCTCCTCAGAGGTGGAAAGACAGGTACGCTGAGGCAGTACCAGATTCTCTACATCTCTTTTCTCTTTTCCAACTTAGTGATTACGCTAATCCTCAAGGGATATCTTCCTTCTTAATCCAGAATTTAGAGCCCTCTACTCCAACCACAGTACTTTCTGAGCTGAATTTGAGTTGGGTGCCTCTATTTGTTAAAGAATGGTTCCTCAGCTTGTGAGGGAGTGACGGAAGATGGTGGTTTGTGCTGGCTGCCAAACCATGAAGGAAGGGCATTTCTGAGAGACAAGCCACACTGGCCGCCCTTTTCCCTTTCCATATGGGCAAATCAGGAAAAGGTAGAACTGGGGATACAACGTGGAGTTAGGAGGCTGGAGGGAGTCGTGAAGTTTTACCCCCTCAATCTACTGAAAAAATGTGGTTGGGAAAGGAGAGGAGATGTGTTGAGAGAGGAGCAGTACAAGTGGTAGTGAGCCTCAGATGGGAACACTGAGGGAGAGTGAAGGAGACGCCCCAGGGTCGCTTCTAAGGGAGGCATTTTATGGCATAATTAAGTCTTCTTTTTGGCCACAAGAAATTGAGATGGGTCTCCTTCAATTCTTTGTTCTCCCTGTGGCATAATTGGAACTTGATGCTTCTAAGATTCAGGAATAATGTTTTGGGTGAATTGTTTTTTCTATGTGAGAATGGAAGGAAATAATATCAGATTGAAAGGAAATAAAAGTTTCTCATCCTTGGAAAGCATTTTCTTACTGTTGTCCTTCTCTGGTCAGTTCTCCTTTCCTTCTCCAAAGCCCCACTGATGAGAAGCGTAGGACAGAGGAGACAGCGCTATTCCTGCCATGGAAGTAAACAGAGCCTTTTCACCATAGCAGCCTATGACAAGACTGAAATTTTTCAAAAGGAACTTTTACAGGGAAATTAAAAGTTTAAGAAGAAAAATAAGAAAATGTGAAATACAGGGGCCAAGAGATCTTTTGGCTGGTTTGGAACCTACTCTGATCTTAAACTTGCTGTTAGCTCTTTGGATTGGATTCCAAACTTGTTCTCAGTTTGATCTGGTGGAAAATGGATTCTTCCCAGACCCTGGGGCTCTGTCCTCCACTACAGTGTCTCCTTGGCCCTTCTCAAGTGGAGTGAGCCTAGCCTAGTCTGCCCATAAAGCTCATCTTTATAGGTTTTTAGTTCCTATCTCCTCCAGCCTCTGGGCAGCCCCTCTGTTTTTTGGAATCCTGTGATTTAACCTAGATTTCTCTTTGTTGGGGGCTTCCCTGGTGGCTCAGATGGTAAAGAATCTGCTTGCCATGCAGGATACCTGGCTTCAATTTATGGCTTGGAAAGATCCCCTGGAAGAGGGCATGGCAACCCACTCCAGTATTCTTGTCTGGAGAATTCCCATGGACAGAGGAACCTTGACTAGTTGGGATGCAAGTCCCTGTTATCTTCTACTTCTAACCTGTGTAGGGGTTTTTCTTGGAGTGGGAAGGGAGTCAGGCTGTAACTGTGATAGACAGAGCAGAGTTGTCAGGTCATTGGCCAAAGAAGGAAAATGCTGCCCCGAACTCACATTTTCCTCTTTGTTCCCTTTTTGGAAATTCCTAAGAACTGCATTTCCTGTCCTCACATGGCCATCCTCCCGATGGTTACAGAATCCAGTCTTTATACTTTTACAAAATTAATACTGAAAATACAAATTCTCTCAAAGTAATTTTTCTTAAAAGAAGGGTCATTTCTTCACAGAGAAGACAGGTTTGGAGCCTAATAATAGAAACTAAACCTCAAAGAAAATATGAACGTACTCAATATCTAAAAGAACGAATTTGTGCAACTGCTAAAATAGTGAGCAGATGGGCCTGAAGGAGAAGGGTGTGGGCAAGTGTGGAGGCCGCCTTGGGTGAGCTCTGGAGTCTAGTGGTCTGTTCAGCAGTCTCCTTGGACATTGGCAGGCTTGTGGGTATGTGGCTGGGAAACAGATGAGGGATGTCAGTAGCAGAGCCCAAGCAAGCTCTGTTGATTGACTCCAAGGTAACTGAAGATACTGTGTGTCTGAGGTGACTGATGCGTGCTAGTCAGTCAGCCTGAGAGGAGGCTTCAGTGAAAGGTTGGGGACTAAACCTTGGTTGGGCCAAATGTGCTTCAATAGAAGCTTCCTGGGTGGGGAGAGAAGAAAGCTGGATAATGGCATACATCTTGAAGTAGCCTGAGTGTGTCCTGGCTGGTGGCCAGAGTCCCAAGGGGAAGAATGCTAGGCCCTACCCGAAGGCCACTTGGTCCCATTATTACAGAATTGTGGGGCAGAAACTTCTAGGCCAAAACAGTTTCTCATCAAGTCACCGAGTCTTGATAGAATGAGAGTTGTGATGGTGGTTTGGGGTAATTTGCTAAAGAACTGTATCATGTTCCTAGATATAAGTTACCTTTTTAAGGGAGGATGAGCAAACAAGAGGACTCACATCTCTGACTGTTGTTCCCTTGGAATGCTCTAGAAAGTAGACACTTTCTGCTTTTCTTTTATCCTCACATTTTCTCTGGTTCTCCAGAGTTTCCAACTCTTTTTCTTCCATCCTCTGGTTCCTCCCCAGTTATTGGGTTAGATGAGGTTAAGTGGCTAGAAAGGAGAGAGTGCGAGGAAAGAGACTTCATTGAGGGACAGTTGAAAAAATTTTCAAGTTCAGAACTGTAAATGGAAACATAATATAGCAACATCTGGTGGACTAGATAACACTTGATAAGCTCCTGGTTTTGTGGTGGCGGGGTGGAGAAAGCTAAGGGGAAGGCAGGGTCATGGTGGTCTTCAGCAGGCTGGAGTCTAAGGTGCCTATGTTTGGCTGCTGTAACAGACCTGGTTGACCTCAAGAGTTGTTTAGGAAAGTACTGGAAGAACCTACCAGTGATGGTCTTCTGATGAGGGCTCTGTGTGATGTGACTGGTTTTCCTGTGGGTAAGCAGGGACGCATCCAGTTAGGTAGAACCATGCAATGGTAGGAAGTACTAGGGACCGTCTCTTCGCTGCACCTTCTGTGGGGCCACGTGGTGTGTGGGCACCTGAGGTTCTGAGGTTTAGGGATTGAGAAAGTTCTTCTGAACCATCTGCTATCTTCACTTCCTGGGCTCTCCCAGCTCTCCCGAGGGGGGAAAAGCTTCAGATGGGAGGAGCGGGGTAGGGGTAGAAAACAGATAAGAGGAGAGAGAAGCATGGAAAGAAGTTCAACTAGAAAAAGCGGATTAGACAGTCTAGGCAAAGGTGATAACCAAGTTCTTGTGATCCACCAAAAGCAGTTCCGCTGACACGCAGAGTGCATTGTGTTTTTAGAGCGCTGTAAGCCGCAGGAAGAGCTGTTTGTTTACTCTGTGCATTTCAGAGCAATCCTCTCTGCTTGGAGAAGGTGTTTGCTTTTACAGAAGTAGGCCGGAACCTAGTCAGGATTCACTGTGCCCAGTTCTCAGTCTGCTTGGGGAATGTGGAAGGGGCCATGGAGCGCAAGGAGCTCCAACCCCTGCCAGCTGCCTTTTCTGTCTCTCTTCTTGGGGTCTAATATAGTAGAGATAAAGCCTGCACTTCTAGACTTTTGGTGGGCAGCCCAGAAGACAGAGTTGTGAAAGGGCTTGAGTGTGAGGAGTGTTGGGGTTAGGAGTCAAATGAAGAAAGGAAGTCAGACCCCCTCTGAGACCCCCTCCAAAAACTCCAGCAGTGTAGGGAGAGAAATCTGGGACTGGAGAAGGGAAGAGAAGAAATGGGAGGCGAGAGGAGGAGGAAGAGACTTAGGGTTTCTCTGCTCCACTTGAAACTCATTCTTACTGTGGGCTTTCTCTATTGTGCCTTGATCCTGATGGAAACATCTGGATGTACTGTCTGGGGGAATGGCTGACCTAATTACAAGGAGGTTGCTTCTGAACAGTGCCCAGGTATTGTGTTGCTCCCTTTATTTCAGTTCTGACAGAAGGTAGGCGCAGCCGTCACTCCTTTTCTAGATTCTTCCTAATCTCTTTAAAAAAATCAGTTTGGCAGCACTGAGTCTTAGTGGTGGCATGTCAGATCTTTAGCTGTGGCATGTGGGATCTTAGCTGCAGCATGTGGGATCTAGTTCCAGGACCAGGGATCGAACCTCGGGCCCTTACGTTGGGGGCGTGAAATCTTAGCCACTGGACCACCAGGGAAGTTCCTAGATCCTTCCTAAACTCTTTGCCACCCCAGCCCTGGTTTTTTCTCTAGTCCACTCTTTAGTGGTGGTAGAATTGTGGGGTTTAGCAAAACAAATGCAGAAAGAAGGTAGAAAAGGCAGAGGTGGCTTTTTTTTTTTTTGTCTGTCCAGGAGAACTTTGGGCTGTGAATCCAATTCTCCTTGAGTTTGTATCTAATAACTATATTGATGAAAAATAATAAATATTCCAGAGAGCAATTGGGAGATAGAATGGTTAATGCTTTCCTTTGGCAGGCCAGAATCTAAGGTGAGCATCTAGGAGATGGTCGACCCTTGCATTAGTTAAGTGAGGTCATGGGTGAGGACATTAAGGCAAGTTGAGTGACATGGATGGGCTGGGGTTATTCCTTCAGAGGAGGTACATGGAGAGTTTCTGATGAATGGGGAAAGCCTCTTCTGAAAGACACAGATTCAGAAATAGCATTTCCAGATGAAGCATGACATGGTGGGGTGGCTCTTCTTGCTGATTCAAGCCTGCTCTTGTGGCTGAGTGGTGGCAGGCGCCCTCTCTTACCCCTTTCATAGCTTTCCCTGGTTTGTTTCCATCTTGAGAGGGGAAGAGTATCATATAACGTGAAAGATAGACCCAGAAAGAGAAAACTCAGATATTGCATGGAATGCGGAGACCCAGAAAAGACGACATCTACCTGTCAAGTCCTCCAAGTTTCCGCACCTGTGCAGTCCACCCCTCAAAAAGATTCTGATTCAGTTATATTTACCAGGTTTTCAGAGCCTTTTAAAGGTGCAAAGGGAAAAACAAAAACAACTGGAACTATTTAAAGCCACTTTTGCTAAAAAACCTTCTTTCCAAACTTGCCAGAGGCCAGTGAAAGTCCATTACTCATCTCGTTAATTACCCATGGGACTTGGGTTTGTGTGTAAGAAGAGGGATAGAAAATGGAGAGAATTTTAGAGTCAGAGCCAGGTAGAAGACAGCTTCTTCCCTTGTTTTCTGGAGCTCCCTGAGGACATAGAAGAGGCTCTTTTTATCTCTGTATCCTGAATGTCTAGCATATCAAAGAGTTCAGGAAACAGGTATTTATTGAATTGAACTAATAGTTTGTTAAATTTCCATGTAGGTAAATACACAAAATTAGCTCTAGTGGAATAAGGGACCGCAAAAGTGGAGGGTAGAGCAAAGATGATCTAAAATTGGAAATCCAAAGGAGAGAAGCAAAATATATCCCAAATAAGCACTGATGGGAGTGGGGGTAAGAATGGACATGAGAAAGGGAGAGGGCAAAATGAGCTGTAAGAGAGAAGAAAAGTGAAGGGCACAGAGATGGAGGCAGTCTAGCTCAAGGGCTATGGCACCCTTGTGCGTGCTTCTTCCTCCAAGACCTTAAGTCTTGAGTCTTACCTTTTGGTTGTACTTCTGGCAAGTAGGACCCCTGGCTTCTCACTAGAGAACACAGCATATTCAAACTATGGAGGCATAGAGAGAGAATGACTCCCAGGTGGTATGAGATTTGGGGGGGTCAAAGCTCTTAAAGCCATGGGGAATGTATTGGTGGACCTTAAAACAGAGCTGCAACAGAGAAGAGATACTACTGCTTCAATGAAAGATAACTAGCACTTAAAGCCAATAGATGAGATTCACCATCTGTAAAATCTGTTCAGACTGATCTCTTTGCTCAGAGCTGATCTGTTACATGTTGTAAATGTCATGAAGAGGCCACTCAAGTTAATCAGAAACTCAATAGTCTCAATGTTACTCCACAGCAATTTGGCATCTGGGAATGGCAGCATTGCTGCTGGGAGGCAGCATAGTCATGACTGCAGAAAAAGGGGAATTGCTCAGCAGACCCTAATCTGACCCATGGAGAAGGGGACCTTTGGAAGCGCTAGGAGTCTGGAATGAAGCTCCTGGGTTTTGGAAATGTATGTGTAGGGAGGTACCTCTCTTCTCTGCTGATGGTTCCCAGACATGGATTCACAAATAGCAAACTATCCCCTCTAAAATTTGGAAGACTAACATTTTTTTTAGGTCAGAATATTAAAAATCTAAACCTGATCTACAGTCACCATCGGTTTACAAAAGAAAAGGGTCTTTTACTCCGTAAAAAGAGGAAGAATATAATCTCAGAGCAAACATTGTTTTCATGATTTGTTTTGGGCAGCAGACAGGCCAACATCTGGTGTTGAGAAATCTTGATCTAGTCTGCTTCTCTGCTGCGTTGCCTTTGCTTTGGCAGCAGGATGGGATAGCTTGAATGACTTACACCTGGGGACCAAACAGACTCCTAGAGTCCGGGCGGCCTGTAGAGGTGCCAGCAGCAGCCACTGTTGCTCTAATCGGAGGGGACCAGGTGGTCCGATTTCCTGAGTTCGCTGGTGAATTTTGTGCCTCGGGGTTGTTTTTTGTGTTCTTTCATCAGCAGAGAATGCAGTGCCTTCCTCTCTTTCACATTTTCCAGGGGGAAAGTCCTACTCATTCTTCAAAACCAAGCTCAGGTGCCATGTCCTCTGAAGTCGTTTCCTGAAAACCTTCCCCACTACCACATCAAGAAGAAGTTTTGACTACAGTAGTCCTCCTTTGTCTCCAGGGTGTTCCAAGACCCTCAGTGGACACCTGAAATTGGATAGTACCAAACCTTATGTATACTGGGCTTTTTTCCACATACTAACTAGGTGGGTCGTGTGTACAGTATGGATGCCTTGAACAAAGAGATGATTCACGTCCAGGGTGGGAGGGAGTGGACAACGTGAGATTTCATCATGTTACTCAGAACAACGTGCAGTTTAAAACTTGTGAACTGTTTATTTCTGGAATTTTTCATGTAATATTTTCGAACTGTGGTTGACCACAAGTAACTGAAACCTCAGAAAGTGAAACTGTGGATAAGGTTGGGGGAGCTACTGTACTTTACTTCCCTGTATTTCAGAGAATAATTTGTGTTCTAATTTTTCATTCATATGCTCTATTAGTGGCATAAACAGTGTGCTAAAGTGATAACTTTCCACCGGAATAGGGAGTTTGCGGAGACAAGAACTGTTTATTTTTGTATCCTCAGTGCCTGATATATAGAAGGGAACTTCAAGTCCAACTCATCAGGAATTTTGTTCAGTTCAGTTCAGTCACTCAGTTGTGTCCAGCTCTTTGCGGCCCCATGGACTGCAGCACTCCAGGCTTCCCTGTCTATCCCCCACTCCCATAGCTTGCTCGAACTCACGTGCATTGAGTCACTGATGCCATCCAACCATCTCATCCTCTATCATTTCCTTCTCCTCCTGCCTTCAATCCTTCCCAGCATCAGGGTCTTTTCCAATGAGTCGTCAGTTCTTCGCATCAGGTGGCCAAAGTATTGAAGTTTCAGCTTCAGTGTCAGTCCTTCCAATGAATATTCGGGACTGATCTCCTTTAGAATTGACTGGTTTGATCTCCTTGCGGTCCAAGGGACTCCTCGAAAGTCTTCTCCAACACCCCAGTTCAAAAGCATTAATTCTTCGGCGCTCAGCTTTCTTTATAGTCCAACTCTCACATCCATACATGACCACTGGAAAAATCATAGCTTTGACTAGACAGACCTTTGTCGGCAAAACTTTGTTGGACTTTTGTTAGTTGCTCTAAAACTGATGACCGGCTGGCATCAGGTCTCTTGGCAGTGGGCAGTAGGTGTTGATGTAGACTGACAGCTGTTTTATTCCTTGAGGTTTAGACAGGCTTCCTTGGGGGTGGTTTTGGAGACCTACCTATACAGACTGGGGTTCATAGATAAGACTCCAGTTTAATAAATAGTAGACAGAATGAAAAGCAAAATACCAGCTTGTTTTGAGGTCTAAGTAGTAAAACAACTGCTTCATCTACTGAAACCAGTGTTTGAGGAAATGACCTGTTATAATTAAATGTGCTAGAGGTCCAGATGCTAAGACCAGTTTCCTGGGTCAGAGCAGGACCACCAGCAATTCGACCTGGTCCGGCTTCTTTGGATTGTTCTTAATATTTTGTTATAAAGCTGACCCCTTGGTCTCTTGACTTGCAGATGGGGGAACTGGTGTGCTTCCTGGTAGGGAGCAGGTTGTAGCAGATAGCCATTCAAGCTGTTCTGAAAAGTCTTGTGATGGAGAGCTCCCAACTTCACAGGTAGTTTTTTTCTTCAGGATAGTTGTGATTATTTTTAAAAGTTATTTTTATTGAACTGAAATCTGCTTTTCTTGTAACTGGGGCCCATGGGTTCTTGTTTACCCTTCAGTACCCTATAAAAACCCTCCAGTCTCTAATCCACTTGCATATTCCAAGAAAGAAAACAAATGTCCCCTATAATTATTGTAAATCTTATTGGCTCCTTATATTATGCTCTCTTCTCTACCCCAACCATTCTTCATAAAAAATATTTTTAAGTCCTTTTACAGTTCTGCTCACCCTTCTCTGGACTTGGTCTAGGTCATTAAATATCCCTGTTATTTGTTCCATTTTTCTAGAAATTTGAAAGGCTGTTAAGCTAGGTTTTCCATTTTACACTCAATGCAGTTGATTTAAGTGGAGGATTTACGAACTAGCCTTAGTAAATTTCATTATTTTAGATTAATGTCCTGTCTGTTGAGATAGTTCTGAGTCTTAATTCAGTCAGTTTATATCGGCTCCACCTCTCTTTTTTGTGAAATTAGCATATATTGAGGGACGCCATGTTTGTCTATGTTGCTGTGATATAAGAAAGTGCTGAGCGAGATGAAGCCAAGCGGAATACGCCTGTGCTCAATCACACAGTGACGGGTTCACCTGGTGGTCCTGTCATCCTGTACACATGTTTCTGCCTGGTTGGTGTGAATATTATGAGACACTTTGTCAAACCCTTTCCTGGCCAAGGTATAAAATAAAATGTGGCTGTTGTTTCTGCCTGTTCTTAATCTTCATCCCCCTACCAAAATCAGAAATTTGATTAATATAGCATGACTTGTTATCAGTGAATCTCTGAAGGGATAGTTTTATCTTGTCAGTTATCTCAGACAAGGGGAGGATTACCCCAAGCTATATATATATATATATTTGATTCTAATATCCTTTGAGCAAGACAGTGCTTTCTCTTTTCTGATTTTGTGTTTACCAAGCAATATTCTATTCTGATCTCTTCATTGTACTGCCTTTCCAGGAAGAACTTGGGCTGGCACACTGCTTATTTTGCAAAGGAATTAAGCAGCAATTGAGCTTTGAAATCTGTTCTTAGGAACTTGGTGTGTGTGTGAATCTGTTCATTGGAGGCTGACCGAGGAGATGATGAAATCAAGATTGCAATATATATTTTTCAAATCCTGAGATGAAATGATCCCACCAAAGGGTGACTGCCCAGGGAAGTTCAGCCTAAAGGAACCAACCAAAATTTAGATGAGCGAGAAATCACTTGTAGATTGTATGGTAGGGATCAAGAGGGGCTACCTGGAGGGGTGAGAAAAGAGAAGTCTGCTGTTCACCAGTGTACTTTAAGTTTCTTTCCTAGATTCTTAGGAAGGGATATAAGGGGAAGTTCCTCCACCCCCAAATCCTGGCAAAGTTAATTTGTTAGCTCATTCTATTATAAGTAGACAGTATATGAAAGTACTGAGGTTTTGAATTAAGATGATGGCAGGCTTGTAAAGTCCAGCAAGAGTGCTTTCTATTTATGATGCTTCTAACCAGTTGCTTATGTCAGCTGGTAATAGGCTACATCCATGAGTTTACTTTTGAACTTCAACCACTTCAACCATTCTTGCAGCTCCCTGCTACTGAATGGCTCCAAGGTCACAGCAGGCCAAGGCAGGATGACTCATCAGTCACAACTGTACACGTCTGTGCAAATCGGGGCCAGTGGCTTTTCCTCCGTTTCATGCTTAGGAAGGAACAGGAATAAGATATCTTGTTCCCTTCTTGGCTTTTGCCACCTTCCTAGTACCTTGCTAGGCAACAGAGTCTGGTCCCCTTTTGCACAAGGGGACGTTAGACTTTGCCCCCTTCCTAGACTTGGGAAACCTTTTTCCTCACTTCCCTGTTTCTACACCTTCCTACTCTACCTCCAGAATGTGACTGGATGGCTTTTTGCTTTCCCCAACAACCATGGGTTCGTTTTGCTTCAGCTTTTCATCATGACAATATCCCTGAAGTGAGAATTTAAAACACTAAGGTTACCAGGTTGAAATTGGAGGGAGAGGGAGAAATACAGAAAGCCACAAAACAAAATTAATATCTAAAAGAAATTCTGGTGCAAGAATGTTGATAATGCACCAGTTACCCTCACGCCCTCCTGCTTGACTTCTCTGCTCTGATGTGCACTTCCTCAGGTCGTCTGCTCTCCCAGCTCTTGATTTAGTGCCGATTCATGTTTCTGGCTAACAAATCCAAAATGGCTGCAATAGGAAGAATGCCATGAATCGGCATTCCACCTCCCTTGCTTACTGATGGTCAAATAATTACTCACTTCTACCGTGGTGAGATGCTTAAATGCTGTTGTCCGTTCACTCATTTAAGTTGACCTGTGAAGGAGGGGAGTTTCACCCTGTCTTTTATTGTTGCCTCTTTCCCTTCAGCTGAGATGTTACTTTTAGGTTCGGAGAACCTCAGGACACTCTGTGCACATAACTTGTGTATGTAATATTATATACAAGCTTTTTATATAAGCTGCTTTGCCAGAGGCAGTGTTGATGCACGAATTTGGGTTGTTTCCTCAGGTCTTTAGGGTTTCCTGTGTTGTGATGACCAGTGTGGCTTCTGCAGGAGCCCAGGAGCAGAGAATCAGGAGAAGCAGGACAAAGGGGATGGCTGAAGGGTGACAGTCTCTATGCTGTATCAGAAATGTTTCTAAATCCCATTTTGTAAATTCCACTCCATTACTGTGATCCAGAAAATTCAGTAATGACTGCCCCGATCCAATCCCGGTGAACTTCATGGATTTTCCCTTAGGGACTACCATTTGTCTTCAGAGCTCTTCATGTCATTATTCTAACCTTGTGCACTTGTATCGAGGTGTAACGGCAGAACATTCAGGGTGGTGGAGCCCCTCCTCTCGGTCCTCTCGGTTTTCAGACTGTTTTCTGGGGACACTAAATGCCACTGGACAGCTGATAGTCCCCTTCTTTACTTGCAAGACTTTCAAAGTCTCATAGAAGTTGAACAGAATACAGGTTCAGTAACTGGTAGGTTGTGCCACAGCCAATGTTTAAACATCTACTGATCTGTACATAAAATGGGAGGACTCCAACAATGATTACCTTGTAGCTTTAACTTTCATTTTCAGTTGGCATATGTTCTGCTTTGTTCTAGTGTTGTTGTAATGAATCAGAAGCTATACTGGTAAGAACAAAATTTAACTTCCCCATTCTCTGGGTGCCACTCATAATTCCATTAGACTGTAAGTTCCTTGAGGGTCTGGCAGTGTCTTGTTCACCGCTGTGATCCCAGTGCCTGGCCCAGGATCAGCTTTGATTGTGCCGAGAGCTGAATGGTCATTAAACATGAGTTAATGTCTCCCTCTTCCATGGCTGTGTTGACACTACCATCTTCTGGTTTTCTTTCTGCCTTATGAGCCCTTCTCAGTGATCTCTTGCAAGCCTAAGCTAGGTCTTGGGCACTAAAAAATCTTTACTTCCATACCCTCAGGCAGACTTATGATTTCAGATTGTATGTCAGTGACTCCCCGACTTAGGTCTTCAGCTGCAGCCCCTCCCATGAGGCCCAGAATGAACTTCTAATTCCTCGAGTGTCTAGCAGGCGTTTTATACATGCACACAATGTTTTAAAGCAGAACTCTTGACTTTCCCAATTCCACTCTCAAATTGTTCCTGCTCTAGTCTCCCCTGTGTTAGTAGTGTGGATCTAATAGTTCAGAACCCCCAAACTGGGTTCACATTTGATCTGTCTGCTCTTTTTTACGTCTCCACACTGAATTCACCATCCAGTCCTGTTAATGCTATCTCTGAAATACATTCTTGGCTCATCTGCTTTTTTGTTAATTGGTGATATGTCAGGCAAGGCCACCACCGCCATGTGCCTGCATGAGTGATGGATCAGGAGAGCTTCTTGACTGCTTTTGCTCTAACTTCCCTGGGTCTCCTCTTTACACAACAGATGAGTAGTCTTTTAAAAATGTAAATCCAATTCTGCTTTGCTTAAAACTTTTCTCTGGCTGTCCTTTGCACTTGGAATAAAATCCAGACTCCTTGCCATGGCCTGAAAGATGTGGTGCTCCCCATTCCAGTGCATCTCTTTGGTTTTACCATCTGCCTGCACGCTCTGGTCCATCCAACTTTAGCCCTCAAATACTCCAAACATATTGTTCCCTCAGGATCTTTCCCTAGTTGTTTCTTCCATCTGGAACATTCTTTCCTCTGATCTTTGGTCTGGACCTTTCTCAACATTCAGGTTAAGACATTCAGGTCTTAGTTCGCGTGTTGCCTCTTCAGAGAGGCTGTCCCCATGGTCCCCTACCCAATGCTGCCTCTGCCGCGGTACTTTCTGCCATGGCCTGCCGTGTGGTCTTCACAGCGTACATCACCATCTGAAATTATCTTACTTATTTTCTTGACCCCTGTCCATTTTTCCAGTTGATATGTAGGCTCTGTGAAAGCCAAGAACATTGTCTTCCCTATTTCCCATTGTATCTCCAGCATCTGGCATATAGTAGGCGCTCAGTGATAGCTGGATGAATATATTGAGTATCTGTGTTGAGTGAGTGAACACTGAATGCACTGGTGATGCAGATGCAAATAATGCCTTTGTAGAAGTCCGGGTTTCTCTCCCTTCATAACTCATGGTTACACAGTACCCGTATTTTCTCAGGAACAGAGTCTTAAGGTGACCACCATTGCTACTTTGCAGGTGGAATTAACTCTCACTCATTAACTGAAAAGGCTAGCTAAGAATTGACTCAAACTCATCTGCTGAACGTGAAAAGTTAATAGCCCCCCCAGAGTCTTAAATTCTTCCTCTGATGCTTTTAATGATATTTTCATGTTAACCATATTGTAACAGTCTAAGGATGTAGAAAAGTCAGAAATTAAACATCCTTTAGGGTCTGTTTTGGGGTCTGGTTTGATTAGGAGGTGAAGAGTAAAGGGGAAAAAGTTAAAAAATCAGACTTAGTGTTGCTGTAATGATCATAGGGCTTCAAATGTCGTAACCGCACAAAGAAATGTTACTGACTGGTGCTGTGTGTTTACTGGGCAACTTACCACACTCATGGCTCCTCGGGGTGGCTCCTGACTTCACACAGTAGAGGAATAATCTCTAGTGAAGATTCATCTCTCCTGGAATAATCCCCGCTCTGTCTCACTTCAGATCCAAACTTCTTTGAGAATCTATAACGTCACCTCAGTGACAGACACTTCACGCACACACGTCACTTTGCCCCGTGTGTTCATATGCGTGCCCTCACCTTTGCAGGCAGCCCTCTACATTCAGACACGCCTGCAAGTGTGCAGAGGGACAAGAACTTAACTCTCCATGGAGAACTGGGTTTAAATTTTATTTTGCACGTTCTATGGGGGGGTGAAGGAGAGCAAGCATTTACCAAGTGCCCTCTATGTGTTATGCAATATTTTCATATGCTATCTTGAATAAGGGATATGAAACCTTGAATAAAATCTTTCTAAGAAATCTTTCTATCCCCTATGTCTGATCACTGGTAGTAATAGGCTATCAGAGAAGTAGATAGGTATTTCATGCAAATAACATCACCTCTAAATAGTTCTAAATAAAGAAGTTGAATAGCAGATAAGAAAAGGAGCTGGGTATTCTAGTCAGTGAAAAAAGCCTTATGATCAGAAATCTGATCCTCGTCAAAGGGGCCTAGATCTCTAGGATCTCTTGGTGATGCAGAGGAAGCTGAGGGTAGTGAATTATCCTAGGAAAATCCAACCTGAGAGACATTACTTGTTAAACACATCATTCCTGGGAACCTCTTCTGAAGGAGGCACTCTTCCAGCTGCTGGGGACATCTGTGATTAAGACCCAAAGTATTTATCCTCATGGGGTCCATTCCTAGGAAAGGGCCCCTCTTAGGGAGATGCTCAGCCTTTAATATGGGAAATCTGAAAAAGGTGTAAGGTCAGGTGCTTTTTTTGGTTTTTGTTTTAGGCAAGAAGTGGATTTAGGACACTTGTAAGAGATGCAAGCGGGCGGTTGAGGCAGCTCTGCCCTTAAGTGTGAGCGGGCTACAATTTATAATGAAAAAAAGGGGAGGGGAAAAGACTGCCTTCTTCAGGTAGACGTAGGTGCAGACGTAAGGCACACATTAACTCCTCCTTCACTGGTTCAAGCGTGCTAGTGCTGTGCTCTACTCTTGTAGACACCTTTTTAAAGTTAAAATTCTTTTACACATCATTATTTTTCTCATCCATGGATCAGTCTTGAGTCAGTCCAGAATGAAGATCATCATCCTTTCTTTGACAATTTCAATATCCTCAAAATATTTCTTTGCCTTTCGCTGGTTTTGATTTTTCACTGGGTCTATTTCCAGTCTCAGCATGGCAATTTCATCCTACAGCATGTGCACTTTTTGCTTTTTCATGACTATCAGAAACCCGATGTCTGGGCTTACTGAGGTTCAGGTTCTTTGTGTCTCAGTGCAGAAGGAATTCAGCTAGAGGCAAGGTGATAGGCAAGAAGTAGATTTATTAATATAGAATGCTTGTAAGAGATGGAAGCGGGCAGGTGAGGCAGCTCTGCCAGGTCAGGTCCTTTTGAGATTGATCTAGATAGGGGAAGGCCACTGAAGTTCCTCCAGAATAGATTTGGGTCCTGCCCTCAAGGAGCTTATGGTCTGAGAAAAAGGAAAGACACGTGCTGACCGCATTGCGAGGCAAAAGTGCTAAGGGCTCTAAAGCACGGTGCCTGAGGGGAAGAGATGGTCCTCAGTGGGAAGAGCTGGGAGAAATGTTTTGGACAAGGAGGTATTAAACTCTATCTTCCTGAGATAAAATTTGAGCTCATGAAGGTTAATTTGGAGTGGGGAGGTCTGCCTGGTATAGCTCCATGGCACAGGCACTTAGTGAGTCAGGAAGGGGAGTCTTTCTAAAAGGCCACACAGCGCCAACTTGGAAGATGAACCTTTGTGGCTGGAGGGTCGTGTACAGACTGTTCTATCCCCTTGTTACTGTCTTCTGTGTGAGGGGAAAGAATGCAGGCACTTTCAGATTAGGAAGGTTGAAGGGCAAATTAAGGCTTTCCCTCTGCTTGACTTGAAGAGCCTCAGTAGGGGGAACTAAACAGCTGGTGCAGAACGAAAAAGAGGGGGAGGGGGAGAAAGAACAGCTGCTACTGAGGGGGAGGAGCGTGGAGGAGGGGGCATGGGACTTTGAGAAGGTCAAGGTTAAAACAGAGGGGTTGTCTCCAAATGAAAATTCAGAGTGAGCTGAAGAAAGGTCTAGAAGTCTTAATTAATAAAGGTACTGAATTTTGTAACCTAGGGGTTTTTCCTTTAAAAACATGTGCTGGTGTAGTTTTGAAAAAACGGGTTCTGTGATGTATGCTTTTGCATTTAAGCATTTAGATGAGAATATATATGTCTTTTTAACCAATAAGGGGTGGGGAACTCATAGATAAAAGAGAAGGGATGAAGAAAAGAGAACCACTAGCTGGAATAGTGGGGAAAAACTACTGTGTCCAGTCATAAAGCGGTGGAATTTTTCTTTAGCACATGTCAGAATATCTAAATATAAAACTTATTGCTTTGCTGAAAAGTTAGAGAATCAAAACCAAAAGTTAACAAACTAGGTGATTGCTCAAATCTCAGGGTTCTTACCTGTGGAAGATGGTGATAAAAGTTACTGCCCTGACAAGGATGGTGTGAGGCTTAGATGAGCTGTATCTATGACCATCCTAGTAGAGTGCCCCGTCATAAAGGTGTGATGCTCAAGAGAAGTTCCTGCCCTTCCTTTGCTGTCTGCCTTCATGAATACTGTCAGGAACATATCTGCCCTTCTGCTGTGCCATCTACTGCATCTCCCCCTTCACTATCGCTCTTTCTTCAGGCTTTCCTGTCCACTAAAACTGTGAGTCAGTCCGTACCAGCCTTTCCCCGCTTCCTTTCCTTTCCCTTGCTTTCTTTCATAGTCAAGTTCTGCCCTGAGACCCTCTTCCAGGGAGCTCTAAAGCCAGTTATCTGCTGTGGTTATAGAAGCTGTTTCCTAGCTATCCCATGGGGGTGGCCACCAGAGAGCATGGTGACCATCACTTAGGATTTACCGAAGCCGACTCTTCTCACCCTGCCAAGCTTGGAAGTCCAGGATTTCCAGTTTCCAGTTTTGGAAATGACCAAGCTGCAGTTTGTCAAGCATTTAATCCTGGGCTGGAAAGGAGTGTTCAGTGGGCTCATGGAGCTTGTCTGTCTGGACACTGCCAGGCCAAAGCCTTTGGCTTTGGGGATCTGAGCGCTTGCCTCCCAGCTGTCCTTCCTCTCTGCACTTGCCTATCTGATCCCCCACCCCCATCACCAACATGGGAACCCCACAGGCACCCTTTCTTTCCTAGTTAGAGTCTCATTACTCATTAGCTTTCAAGTAGACACAAAAATATTCTTGCTCAATTCCATGCTTAGTGAGCTTGTTGAGGGCCCACTGACTGCCTGTTGTAAGGTGGATTGTGGGTTTCTCATTAATAGCCATTCAGTGCTGCCTCCTCATGTTTAGGGATGAGGCGGTGATAAAGGGGGATTATTATTAATAATAATAAGAACAACAACTACCATTAATGTCAGGCACTTTACACAAGTTATTTAACATAATTCTTACAAATCTGTAACAATCTTATAACTTAGGTATCCTGTCCCCATTGTGCACACAAGGAAATGAAGGCTCAGAGAAGTCACACAGCTGAGCAGGTGGCATAGCTGGGATCCAAGTCTTTCTGTTTTCAGAGCGTGTGCTCCTCTGAGTCCTGCTGCTCTCTCTTCTGGTGGTATTGAGGAGTGGGCCAGCCTTGTCTGCATGTAACCTGACCAATACTGAGGCATGCAGTTTAGGACTCCAATTCCCCTCACTGGCACTTCTGCCCTAAAGCACAGCCAGTACCCTAGAATTTTTCAGAATGAATACTACCTGCCAGATTGGAGGGGGGCACCATATGGCCTTGCTTGAGCTCAAACATCCCCTATTGATTTCTGTGTCTTATTGCTTTCCTCCTTCCCATCTTCCTTTTCCAATATCCAAAATGTTTTTGTATCCAAGATCTTACTGGATCCTCAAAATAACCCCATAAGGTAGGCAAGGCTAAGCTTATTATTTTGAGTGTATGGATGAGGAGTTTAAGGCTCACTTGACCTACATGGGCTGTTCCAATTTACACAGCAATTTGGGGGTGGTGTCTCTTTCTGGTTGCCAAGCGAAGTCATTCATTCTCCAAGGGGGCTGACTTGTTTGGGGACTTTAGTTGAGAGCCAGATTTCTTGAGGAAAGGTTATTTTGGAGTCAGTTGGCTCAGCATGTCCTGGAGAATGGGGGTCTAGAGGATGGGGATTTGAGGGAAATTCTAGACCAGTTAACTCTCTTGCCTTCTTTCTTCTGATCACTTTCTCTGTAAATCTGTATTTTTTGTTTTGAGTTTGTACATTTCTGATTTCATTCTGACTCATGCCATTGGGTGATAGTCTTTCTCTCCATCACCAGGGTGAGTTAATTTGTAAAAGAGAATGACATAGAGGCGAACAACCTAGGATATCTTGCAGGAATAACAGTGTAAGAGGAGATCAGTGTCCAGCTCGCGTTTGTTGTGTAGTTCAGCTTGGGCCTGGAGCAGAAGCTGCTGAGGGAGCTAATGGAGTTACTGTTTTCTTTGTAGCTGGAGGTGAAGTCAGGGTGGGGAAGTGGTTCTTGGGGACAGCTCCAGGCTGGTCTGGTTGGAGGAACAGAGGGGATCTGAGAAAACAGATTTTCATGAGTCTGGAACAGAAGAAAGGGGACGGAGGGACCTGGGTCCATATTGGACTGAACTCAATTGCTGACCAGAGGCATTCACAATGAAAGAATCTACAATGAAAACAAAGCCTAGTGAATGGCCACCTGAACATTTTGGTATGTGGTAGCTACTCAAAAAAAGCTAATTGTCTTTCTGGTGGCCTTATTCAAGATTGATGGTATAATTTTCATCCAGAGAAGAGTTCGTGTTATCATTGCTCCTTGTGTTTCAGCTAAGGTAGACAGGATCAGACAGAGGCACCTGGTGTCTGATGTTGGAGTTAATCAGATCTGGGTTTGAGCTCTGAGTGCCACTGTGTGATATTGGACAGAGTCATTTCATTCTTCTAAACCTGAATCTTCATTTGAAAAATGGGGATAATACTTAGCTTGAAGGGTTAGAGCTAGACATCTGTGATATAAGGTCTCAGATGCTCAGTAATGAAAATATGAGTGAGCCAAGCTGCACTCAAATGGACTAAGCTGCTGTTAAGACTGGAGGAAAACTTGTTGTTGAAGACCATACCTGACTTCAAGGCCTGTGTTGAAGGCTGGATATCCTGGGATGGGAATTCCATGGGGTCTCAGGATCAGGAATCCTTAAAGTCAGGTCTTGCATTCAATCTGAAGGGGGTGTCATCAGCAATGAGGACTTCAGAGTTCTAAGTTCCTGGGGATATGATGATCTTCCAAGCTGGGAAAGCTGTTTTTGGATCCAGAGAGATTGGTCAGGTAGGACAGGCGTGACCTCTTCTGGCTGCCAAGACAGCAGAAACTCTCGCAGCAGCTACTAACTACATCTAGATGTTATGCGTACAGGCTTGTGGGGCAAATGCCCCACCGACCCTGAGTCCTCAGGCCCTGCTGCTGTCTCCTGGGCTCCTCACATGCCTCTGTGTTCTCAGGATGCTGCTTCTTCATTGAGTCTGGCTGCTTGAAGCTAGTCTGCTGTATTATACGCCGTTTTTAATCCCCTGTGATTAGGATTACAAATGTCAAGGCTGTGTTTTCCCCCAGAAGGCATTTGTGGAGGCCCTGGGGGAGCAATTCTCCTGTTAGTACTTTCCTGAGACAAAGCAGCAGGGCATGAGGACTCTGGGGCTGGGGGCTGATTTGGGGGCTGGCTGATCGGTTTTGCGGGACTTCTCTGATGGTCCTTTCTTCAGATTCTTTCCCAAATCCTTTCCTCCCCAAGGATGATCCAGACATCCTCCCCTTACTGGGGGCAAGGCACCTCTCCTTAGGGCTTGTCACTTTTGTCTCATCTGCCTCCAGGTGTACTGCAATAGCTTCCTTGGTGGTCTTTCTTCCTCTAGTCTCCCATCTGCTGCAAACCATACTCCACGTGGCTGCCAGAATTTGTTTATTCAAGCAGTCACCACCTGATCATCGAATATTTATCAAGACATCTTGAGTCTGCCGCTTCTGCGCTCCTGGAATTCAATCTAATTAACAACCCTCCATCACTTCTGACTCTACTTTCTTCTTGCCTTCAAGCAAAATATCCCCAACCATCGATCCCTTGGACAGAATCCTGGTGGGTGCCCTCAAGCCTCCAGGAACCAGGAGTGTAAGAGAAGAAATCAGTGCTTGCTGCCACTTCAGATCTGGGTTTCTTAGCTCCCCCCAGGACAATGCTCTTGGACTCGTCTTCATCTTTCCTGATCCCAAGACTTTTGCTTCTGGGACTCACCTTCTGGGGCTGGCCAGAAATCTCAGGGCCTTACTTAACCTTTTTTCTCAGCTCCCTTGGGTCCCTGGGGGATAATTCACAGCCAACAGCCTTGCCTGCTCTGGATCCCAACTCTCTGCTCAGCCTTCTCCCAGCTCATCCCCCACTTTTACACTGTCTGCTCTTTGGCCACTCTCTTGGAGCTGCTTCTGGAATACCTTTTCCCTGCGTGCTTACCTTGAATGTGCTTGCCCATCCTTCCAGGTCCAGCTCAAATGCTACCTCCTCTGGAAGCCTTCCTTGACTCTTGAAGACACCCCCTCTCCTGGGCTGCCTCTGTAGCTTCTGTTTACTCCCATCATTGCAACTGCCTGAGAAGAACACTTCCCGTGAGAGCATAAGCTCCCTGAGGACAGGAACTGTGGCAATCCTGTCTTTCTACCACCTGGCATGTAGGTGTTACCCACACATTAGTGGAAGGAAGGAAGTTTTGGCTGAACTCTTCCTCTCCGCCACCTCTGACCTGGGACTGGGAAACCGGAGAGGGTGGGAGATGGGGGAGCAGGTATGGTGGGGGAGCATAGTGTAACATGAAAATGAGTAGCCAATTCTTCGTAATAATGCCTGATTTCCTATTCTGCACTAATTATAATTGCTAGGATATAGGGTATTACTCACCACGTGTGGCACTTCTGCAGAGTTGCAGCACAGTGCCTGGTGGTATGGTAACTGGTATGCTCAGAAAACCCCCATGAAGATGGAACAAGGGTAGGTCAGAATTCCTGGGTGGCCCTTGGCCTTTGCTAGGCCCCGGGAGAGCACCAAGTTTGGTGAGAAGTGGGCTTCTGCCCCCAGAGAGCTTACAGCCTAGCCTCCCTGCGGAGCAGATGTGCATGTATTCTGAATTATAAGGACAAGCCAGGTTACACAAAGCCCTTGACTGGGAGTCAAGAGGACAGGGTCTTGTTCTGACTTGACTATTAACTGGTGGTGTGACTGTAGCAAGCCTTTCTTAGGGCTTCTTTCCCTCTTAACACAGGGTAGGGGACTGAGCTAGATTCCAAAACATGAAGGCTGAAGGCCTCTGTCTGGAGTTCTTTTCCTTTCCAGCTGTGCCTATTAAATACTACTAAAGGACCCCCCTGGTGGTCCGGTGGCTAAGACTCTGGGTGTCGCCCAAGGCAGGGGACCCAAGTTCCATCCCTGGCCAGGGAACTAGATCCCACACGGAGCAGCTAAGAGTTTGCATGCTGCAACTAAAGATCCCACATGCCACAACCAAAGATCCTGTGTGCCACAACGAGGACCTAGCGCCACCACATAAATTATTTAAGTTACAAACACACTACCCATTCTTGAAGATCTCTCAAGGCCTTGGTCTCTGAGCCTTTCATTGTTCTCCCTGATGGATAGATGGTCTATCCATCTATGGTCTATCTGTCTGTCTCCCTGATGGTCTCTCCTTCTTACGAACAAAAGCTGCGCATGCAACTGTCTCAGGGTCTTTGCATCATTGTTCCCTGTCTGGGACACTTCCCCCACCGCCAAATAACCACTCAACTGACCTGGTCGCTTTCTCAGATGTCTGTGAAATGTCCACCTTTGCAGAGATGCCTTCCTTGACCATCCCATGTAAAACAGCCTTCTCTTTCCATGCCAGACTTTATATATGTTTTTTAATAGCACTTGTCCCTGTTTGGCATTTTGTATATTCACTTGTTCATTGTCTCTCCTCTGCAGTTAGAATGAGAGTAGCCACTTCATTTTGTTTATAATTATAGTCCCATGGCATGACATGTAGGGGGCTCCTCAATGAAGAAGTTTTGAATAAACGAATGAATGAGTGAATGAATGAACTGTGCTCATAACTCTTTGCCTCTCGGAAAACTTCTGTTTGAATGAAAGGGAAGCAAGTGGCCAGATATCTCTGCAGCCTGAGAAGATCTTGGATTACATTTCACCTCATTCTGTTCTCACAAAACACTTTGAGGCATCAGTACCTCCCTTTTACAGACAGCAAGACTTGAGGCTCAGAGGATTTAAGTCATTTGCTCAAGATCACACAGCTAGGAAGCAATGAAGTCAGTATGGGAGCCAAGGTCTGGCTCTAAAGCTCTTTCCATTTTCCATGCTACTGCTTCCCTGAGGGTGGGAAGAGGAGGATCAGGGGAGAGGGATCCCTCTGATCCCCAGGATGGACTCTTACCACAAGAAATGTCTGGGATTGGCGATGCTCAGAAAACTGCTCGGCCCTGTTTCCCATCTTGCTTGTCTTCCTTTTCTTTATCCTCCTCTTTCTCTCTAGTTTTCCATGTCTCCCAATCTTGCAGTGCCTTCAAACTCCTGTTTTTCTGGGATAGGCAAATTCCAGCCAGTCTCCTGGAGTCCCGTGGGCTTGCCCTTTCTCAGTCATCAGTTTTAACTCCTGGGTTGCCGGGGAGCGATGGCGGGGCCCAGGCTTCGCTGTGCTGACAGCTTGTCTCAGCGGGGCCAGTGCAGCCACTTGCGGTCTGATGGCAGCAGGGAACAGAGAGTGTTGCCTCGCGAAGTTCATTGTTCCAGCTGAACCATGGCCCCACCAGTGGCCCTGCTGCCCTGGGGCCGACCGAGGACGAGGACACAGGAGGGCCTTCCTAGGGAGCGGAAGAGCGGAAGACGCAGTGGGAGGGAGACAGGGAGCCGCCCGTCTCTTTCAAGGATGTCTCTTCAACCTTGGGACTGCTTCCAGACTAGGGCTCCAGGGGGTCTCCTGAGCAGAGGATGGCGGGAGTAGGCTGTAGACCCTTTGCCCTGAAAGTAGCTGCAGTTGTACCATTTGCGGTTGTTTGAGTTCGGGGATTTTTCTAGGACCCTCGAACACTGGTAGTCCAGGTATCCTCCAGAGCCTGCCAAGTATTGTTATAGGCGGGAGTGCATCAAGCTCTCTTCTTCCTTTGGGAGGGGTGATGGCCTTCAAAGGGGTGTGATGGGAGAGGATAAGGGCCTCAGGTGGCTGGCCTTGGTAGCTCAAGGATCTAGATGAGTCCTGGGTGACAGTGTCTGAGGGGTCAAAGTGGCAACCTGAGCCTCGAATGGGCTCTAAGACATCTTTAAACCCCCTCAGTCATAACCCTTGTGATGCACGTGTGCAGAGTGGGTGCTTTTGTCTGCCCTCCCTGTGCACCCTGGACCTCAGATCCTGTGCAGAGAGCAGAATGTATTCTGTGGGAGCTGGAACAGGCCTGTGGTTGCTGTCTTTGCCCCAGGGTCTTGGTGGGGAGCAGGATTAGGGGTAGGGGTAGGCCCATGGGGCGAGCCTGGAGGTCTCATCCAGCTCTAACATGTCCTAGTTTTATAGAAAGAGGCTGGAAAGAAAGGCGAAGAAGCCTGGCTGCTCTGACTCTTCAGTTCCTGCTTTCCAAAGACAGGCGCTGGATGGATATGCTGAGATAGGAGCCAGGCCCTGAGGACTCTAGAAATTGAAAGCGGACAATGGTGGAGGCCAGAGTGGGCAGCAGGTGGTGCTGAGAGATAGCCAATCCACTAGACCCAGGCTGGCCTGCTGGGAGCTAGAAGGAGCTGGAAAGGGAGGGGCAGCAGGGAGCCTGTCCCAGAGGAACAGGGCCCCAGGTTGGGGAGAGAGGAAAAAAAAAAAAAAGAAACCAGACCATGGAGAAAAGGGAAGGAGGAAGAGAAAAGAACCTGCAGGGGTCGGGGAGGAGGGAGACTCAGGAGGAGGAATGTTCCGGTTATTCCAGGCAGCAGGGGACGACCTGAGCTGCCGGGCCTGAGCAGCCCAGGGCATGGGAGTGGGGGGTGGTGGGGTGGTGAAGGTGGTTGCGGTAGAGGCGGCGGGGATTGGAGGAGATGCAGGTCCGTGAGATGGGGAGGGGTGGGTGTGTGTCTGTGAAGAATCAGGGCTTCTCCTTAGGGACCTGCTTCGCTCGATGGGGAACTGGCTCCAGGTGACAGACAGATGGCATTCTCACCCGTGATAAAGAAGAGATGCTGGGGCACAAAGGCTGTGACACACCAAGTGTGGGCCCGAGTCTCCTGCTGTGGCCCCTTCCTTCACCTCCGCTCTAGACCTGGGACTCTGTCCTGAGCTGCCCTCCTCTGCCCACTGTGTCCTCTGCCCCGGAAGTGGTAGTGCAGTCCTCCAGCTCAGTGGGGGCACAAAGATGCCCTCATTCTTCCTCCTGACTTCCTCCTCCTCTGCTTGGCTTCCCTCTTTTCTCCCTATTCTTTCCTTTTCTTCCAAGGTCTCTCCTTTGCTTTCTTGTTATATGAGTCTCATATTTCAAAACGAATATATGCTCATTACAGAAAACTTGGGAGAGTGCACACAGAAAAATACTCAAAGAGAACAAACTCAGAGCCTCACTGCCTGGAGATAACATAGCGCCTCGTCTGGTTTCTTTTTCCTGATCTGGGGCTTTACCCAGTTAAGCCTGTATACACTGTGTAGTATAGAGTGGTATGTCAAACTTCTCTCTTTACAGTATCCTACTTCCCCATGCCACTAAAGGCCTTCAAATAGATTATCAGTAGTCGTCTGTCCTGAGGAGTTGCCGCTGTTATTTGACCATTCGACTCTTATCAGACAGCTCTTACATTTTTATAGTTTTCATCAATGTAAATAACACGGTAATGTGAGCCTCTCAGTGCATAACGCTTTGTGTGTTTTTTCGGTAATTATTCCATCCGTTTGTTTCTGCCTGGAAAGTGTTTCCTACCTAACTGAAGGTCGGCATTAATTCAGAGGCCCTCCTGCAAGGCTAACTCTGGCCCAAAGGGCGAGAAGGCTTCACCCGCCCTCTTTTATCTGAGGTATCCACTGCTTTCCTGCGAACTGTCATTCCTTGAGCAAGGAACCAGGGAGATACTTTTGAGAGGGAGTGTTTGACACCTACTACTTCCCTCCAAAAGACCCAAATGAATCCTGACACAACAAACCCAAATGCCACGGTCACGAGGAGGCCCCCTGCCTGGCTTTTGGGTGAGCTGCTTTCCTGTGGCCATATTGTCTTAAACGTGGATTGATTAACATGCTCTGTCACCCGTCTGCCCCAGGACCCAGCCACGTACTAAGTTCTCATCTCTGGCTGAAAAGGTGGGCCGCAGAGAGGCGAAGGGCACACTCTTCACTCACCCTATCCCAGGCTGTGATGAGAGGCTCTTTCCCAAAACTCTCGAGGCGCAAAGCCCCACTCTTGCCTCCAGCAGGTTCTAGTTACAAATCAACAGGGAAGGGCCCGCTGTCTACTGGGGAGAGAGATCCACACTTTTAGCAAGAGGCTTGGGGTTCAGATTTAAAGAGGGTGGTATGGTGCTGTTCAGGAGACTGTGGGAGGGTTCTGGAGCCCTAGTGCAGAGAAACACCCTCAGGTCAGGTTCTCCAGGGAAGGAAACCACCGTTTGCTATTTCTGTGTTGTCTGACCAGAGCCTGGACGTGTGTTTGCTCTTTGGCTCCTCCCAGTTCACTCATCTAGCATGACTGCTGTGACTATTGCTGGGTGACTGCTATGTGTCCAGGCCCTGGGCTTGGGTAATGAGCAGGTTTAGGAAAAGCACATGGCATGGTTTCTCTTAAAGAAGCAGAAAATCTGATGGGCCCCAGGCAGACGCCCAGGTTCCCAGGATAAAACCAGAGCAGGGCAGGTGGTTCTCTCATGCCTGATTCTTCCCATGAGACAGCAGCGGGATCCCAACAGGACCTCCATGGAGGAACAGGGGTTTGAGTTGAAGAGATATGAGAACAGGCATTCCAGGTGGTGTGGGCGAAGGAGGTGGGACCGGCAGGGTGCTGGGGGAGGGGAGGACGCTGTGGTTTCCTGGGAGAGTGTGTGCTAGGCTGTCGCTGGCAGCTTCTCTGAGGAGGCACTTCCCCATAATACAGGTGTGTGCTGGTGAGCTGGCATCACAAGAGGGGACAGAAAAATATGGAGACTGATTTAAGCCTTTGTGAGGAATCCTGGCAGCTGGTTGCTAACCCCTGGCCACCTGTGGTCTGCTCACAAAGCTCTTTCTCAGGCTGAGCCCTGTTTAACTCTGGGTGCCGAGTCCCACCTTGCGGGGGGAGAGGCAGTTGCTTCATCCGTGGTGCAAGGTGAGGCCATGCTTGTGACAGCACCGCCTGAACCACCCAGCACTCAACTCACTTGCGGACCCCAATGCTAGGTTCCGGGCCTCAGCCTCCTGCCAACCCAGCAAAGCCCCGCTTCACACCTAGCGAAGCTGGGCTTGATAAGAGCGTGACACAGACCCCACGGGTGATCTTGGGTGGCTTTCTCCAGCCGGCAAGCTAGTCATTCGACTCTTACTGCCTCTTGACCCGAGAGGCTAGGAGAACTGAGGTCCCTGTCGGTGACTGAAGGCAGCTCACACTCAGGTCTCTTGCCTCTGCTTTGAAGTCCTTGGCTTTTCACCACCCTGTGCAGGGGGGTTGGGCACGGGAGAGGTAGTGAGGAGGTGAGAACAGGGGGCTGGGAAGAAAGAGGGAGTGAAGAAAGGTGGGGATGCCAAAGGGTTTCTGCTCTGGTATCCATTTGTGGGATACGAAATACATACAAGTCAACATTTGGTCTCTTCAAAGGAAGGCTAACTGGCTCTAGACATCGAAGGCCTGATGAAAGGTATGATGCTGGAGATGATGCCTCCCGTGGAGGTGACGTCTCCACTCGCTCCCCTGTGACGGGGTAACAGGATGGGGGTGAATCTTCCCTCAGGGCGTGCGAAGGTGACAGGTTTGAACAACTGGGGTTGAGAGTGTGGATTCACAGACCTGCCCTGTCCACTAGCTCTGCCTCCACTGACTCTCTGACCTTGTATGGATTATTTCCCCTCCCTGAACCTGTTTCCTCATCTGTAAAATGGGGATAATAATAGTGCCTACGTATTGGATATGTTGCGGAGATTAAATGAGTTAACATGTGTAAAGTGCTCAGAACGTTGCCCACCTGGGAGTAAATGCTGTGTAAGTGTTTGCTATGATTTCCCCACGCTGGCTGGGTACTTGCTTCTTGTGGCAAATACTCGTGGCTTCTTCTAGCCCTGTGGCTTCTCCCCTGGCCAGCCACCGCTATAAAATGTGAAGCTGAATTGATAGCC
Source organism: Bos grunniens (assembly GCF_055505025.1). Lineage (NCBI taxonomy): Eukaryota > Metazoa > Chordata > Mammalia > Artiodactyla > Bovidae > Bos > Bos grunniens. The sequence continues at coordinate 76,318,414 of NC_141179.1, read as the reverse complement.
ACTGTCATGGTGACTTCTCTGGCCTTTGGGGAACTTGCCCCTCACCCTGCAGCCCTCAGCCCAGGAACTAATAGCTCTTAGAGTGTTAAAGCTCTCTAATTCTAGAGTCTTCGATCCAAAGGGTTCCTGCAGATTGTCTGGTCCCCAATCCTTTGTTCTTCAGAGACTGAGATGGGGGACCTACCATCCCCAAAGCACCCAATCGGTTCCAGTGCTTGTACCAGCCTAGACCCGTGCGTTCCCGGTTCTGTGAGGATGCCCCCACGACCACAGACACTTGGCATCAGAGGTGTTTGTGAGGCTCTGCAGGCCTTGCAATAGAAGGGGAAGGCTGCTTGGGTAACCAGCAAAGGTTGAATTATTAGGTATGATACAAAGCGTGCGGCTGGAAATGCTACTCACGCTGGTTTTATAAAAGCCGTTAACACGCTAGCGGACAGGGCAAAGAGGAGCAAGAGTTACTCCTTTGTCTGGGGGTGGGAAGGTGGAGAGGAAACTTAAATCCAATGGAAGAAGGGATAGGAGGCCTTGGGGAGGAAGGGAGAGGCTGGCTGAGGGCAAGAGCAGCCTCCAGCCCTGCTGTGCCGATGGGAAGGAGGAAGGGAGGCAGCGAGAGGAGAAATGCCAGGTGGTGTGTGGGGCGGCTGGCAGGTGGTGCGCTGGGAGGCAGGATGGGGCAGGGAAGGCAGCGCTTCTGTCTTCATGACTTGGCTAGTGGAAGACGAAGATGAGTTCTAGGAGCTGGTGGTGATCATTAGCAGGCACAGAGTCACAGTCCCCACGCCTTTCACCCTGTCTCCACCCCCGGGCTGCTTAGGGGGAGCACCTGCAATATGTTTTTTGCCAAAGGGCCCTGCTCCAAGAGTCTGTGGAGGGGAGCCCCCTCCTCCCCACATCCCGAGTTAGCACGCTCCAGAGGTTCTGAATCCATAGACCTGGGGTGGAGCCTGGCAAACCTGCATGGTTTAACAATAAGCTCGCTGGGTATTTCTGCTGCCCAGTGGTCCACGGACCACCTTTGAGAAGGCTGACTCTGGAATCTGTAGTCAGACCTTTTGGGGGAGGGCATCACGCAGCTTCCTGGAAGGAAGGATGTGTATTTGTTCAGCCTCTCACTGATACTTTAACATCTGTCGACGCTCACTGTTTCATGCCCCATGTTGGGCCCTCTGGGAGCTACAGAGATGCTCTTGCCCCAGGGGACTTTGGCAGTAAGCAGGTAGACAGACTGGTACCAAATAACACGAGAGTCTCAGAATGAGACAGGTCCTATAAGACAGCAAGTCTAGGCTCAGGGATAGAGAGAGGCAGGAGAGTAGGCTGGAGATGGCAGTGGGTGGCACAGGCTTGGGGAAGGCCTGGGCTGCCATGCCGAGGGTTTGACTTTTTCCTACAGAAGAAGGCCCAGATAGGTCAAGCGACTTGCCCAGGGTCACACAGCTAGTTAGCAGCAAGACCAGACTTCAAACCCACTCAAGAGAAGCCACTCAAGGAATTTCAGTAGGGATATGGTGCTATGGGGACTTTCGTCTTGTACATAAGATGGATCAAGCGTGAGGAAGTCTAGTTCATTTGTTTTATTATCGTGGATGATGGGCTGTGCTGGAGGGGCTGAGGCTCACTTTCAGAAATGCCCTTAAATGCCGATGTACTAGTGTGTAGGGGATGCGGTAGGAACAGAGGACGGGGGATTCCAGAGGTGCTGGCCTTCTTTGAACCTCCCACCGCACCTGGTACCAGGAGAGGGTCGCCAGGCCTTTGCTGACTTTATTAGTAGAACCTAGAAAGATATCTTGGGTTCGCCTTCACTGGTGAGGAGAGCAGGTGGCCTGGGACGGGTGAGGCCCTGGGTGGCAGCCCGTGTGTCTGAGGCCGAGAGCGGCTCTGCCTTGGACATCTACCCTTCTGCCCCTCACCTGAATTTAGCCTCAGGGGCGCACTGGAAACTCTACAAAATTCATGCTTTGCTAGTTATGCCGGGGGGCAGTCCACAGTCTGCGAGTGGCATATGCGTGTGGGAGGGAGAGGGAGGGCCCATGAGCTACAGCCTGGGGCCATCGCTTCTTCCCTTTGCCAGTCCTAGCCAGCTGTGTGGGCACCTGGGGAGGGCACCACGGTGTTTTCCTCTTTGTCCAGAGCCTCTTGCTCACCTGAGACTAGCCTCCCTCAGTCAGTCGGGACCTTATGAGGACATGTGTGTGTGCTCAGTCGCTTCAGTCGTGTCCGACTCTTTGAGACCCCATGGACTGTAGCCCTCCAGGCTCCTCTGTCCATGGGATTCTCCAGGCAAGAACACTGGAGTGGGTTGCCATGCCCTCCTCCAGGGGATCTTCCTGATCCAGGAATCGAACCTGTGGTTCTTATGTCTCCTGCATTGGCAGGAGAGTTCCTTACCAATAGCGGCACCTGGGAAGCCCTTTACGAGGACAGCAAGGGATAAAAGAAAGCAAGCACCTGCTGCTATCATCTTTGGAGACAAGTAACCTTAGCAGCAACCGCTGTGGCTACGTGGGCAGGAGCCTGGGCACGAGGGACTCCCTGCAGCAACCCACAAAATCAGCTCTTCCTCCAGTCCTGGGCTGAGTGCTGAGAAAGAGGCCTTAGGGAAGATTGGGGTTTTTGAAATCTGATTTTGGCTGCTAACTAGCAGCGTGACCTCAGGCAAGTCATTGTACTTCTCTGGGGCTTAGTGTCTTCAACAGAGGGCATTTGAACAAAATGTAGTCCCAAGAGGGGAGCTTGGGCTCATTTTATTCTTCCCAAAGAGGATGGACCCCACATGCAATCCTGGAGATGTGCTTTGGTGGTGAAGGGCTCTTGGCTAATGGTTTGTGGAGCAGGGGAAGGTGGGATGGAGTTTCTTCCAGGAACCTCATCTCCTAATCAGGGGCCTACAGAGGAAAAAGAAAAGGGGGGAAAAAAACAACCTTGCAGATTTTACTTATGATAACCTTCAGTGAGGACTGGCTCCTCCTCCCAGACTGGCTCTTGCTTGGAGCCTTGACAGGCAGGCAAGCTGATGAGAAGATGATGGAAAGATGATGGAAGGTCAAGGTGGGGTGAGAGGCTGAGGTCAGGAGTGGAGTGCTTGAGACTCTCTCGTAAGTGTAGAAAATGATTTTTTTTTTCTTACCTGAGATGGGTTGGACGGCCACTGTCTGGATTTCCTCTTCAAATCTGTGGTGAATGACACTTCTAGATTAATCTTGAAACACTGCTTTTATGATGAAGTTCCCACACCCTCGCCACATAAACCAAAACACTTCCAATTCCTGACAAAGCAAAGACAACCTGTTCTGGTTCACAATGCCTGACCCTGGACTTCTAAAACACTGTCTCGTTGGTTTGGCACCTCTCTGGAATCTCTAATTGTCTCTTCAGGTTTTCCAATTAAGTTGGAGACCTATCGATTCATTTCTTACTCATTGCCTGAACAAACATGTACGGAGTCTGTATTGAGTGCCAAGTAAGAGTGCTTGGATAAAAATACTTCTTCTTGATCAAGGAGTATGTCTTGTCTAGAGACCATGATGGACAAACAGGCCAAGCGTTACAAAGCAGACTGAGTCCCAAATACTCTGCTAGGGGTGCTCGGGGTAGGAGAGGTGGAGGAGGACCTGTGCTGGGAGTTTCCCAGGGAGGGAAGGGCAGAGTGGAGCCCACCTTGGAGAATGCAGGGAAGTTAATTAGGTGGAGCCACTGGCCTTGGGAGTTCTTACAGTTTGAATGGAATAGTCACAGGCCTGGAAGAGAGAGAAGGGAGAGAGAGGAGGAAAGAGAACAGTGAATCTTGCAGCATGGCATTTAAGGGAGCACAGAAAGCTGTGAGGCCAAAGAGGTGGGCAGAGTGTGCCTTCCTTCCTGAGAGCACGGGTTCTGAAAAGAGTGGGAACTCCTGGAGGTACTCTGGACTGGGTGGTGGGATGATGCTTAGGGTGGCAGAGATCCTTACAGTCTGGGCTCCTTAGGGGGCCATTTCCAGAGTCCAGGTGAGATGTGATGGGAGTTTGATTTGTCTGCAGCTTTAGGAGGGGGGTCTGGATGGACCTGAATGGCAGATGTCCTTCTGATAGAAAGGGTCTCCACTCACTCTTCCTCTCTTGAGGTCCTCATCTTGCCTCTCTTAATCCGTGTCAGAAGGTCACAGAGCCAGAAGAGAACCTGAAAATGGTCCCACTCCTCCTCCATTACACAGATGGGGAAAACAGAGGCTCAGTCAAAGGACTTGCCTTGACCAAGGGTAAGAAGAGAACTGGCTGCTAGAAATCCATGGGGCCTGTAATTAAGGTTAGACCTACATGCTGGTGACTTTGGATCTGAGGGCTACCTCCTTTCTAGTTCCCAAAAAGGAGTGAGGCACCCCCATCCGAGATAGAGGGTGGATGTGAGTCCTAGTTCAGCCTGGACTTAAGGAAGTGGGAGCTCGTCATGCTGAAGCCTCTCACCTGAAACGTGGTAGAGGTGCCATCGTGACGCTACTACTGAAAGAATGAGGCCCAAACTCAATTTTAAAAAGGTGGCCTTACTAGAAAGTCCCTCTAGCCCTTTGGCTCGGTCTAGAATGAAGAACAGCAATGAAAACGAGTTTGAGTTTTTGGAACTGTCTAGGATTTCAAACTGAGCTCTGTTAGAGATTTCCCAACAGATAATCTGGGAATTAAAACCGGATGGCTCCCCAACTATCTACAATGAAAAGAACCAGAAAATTCCAAGGGATACCTCAGCATCCTGCCAGAATCAGACTGAGCTTGAAAAATAAATTCTGAAACTGAGGTGGTCAATGGCTCTTAAGGGACCTGAAATGGTTCTGTGGCATGAAAAAAAAAAAATCCAGTCTAGTGTGAACTCGTGAGGATTTTAAATGCCTGGAAGGCATGAATGAACAGAACTCCCAGAATCCCTGGAGAAAGGCTCTGGCCCACCCAATGGTTTAGTTTCTTGATTACTGTAATTAGGTATCCATAATGTATGTTATAGGAAAGGGAAAAAGGCAACCGGGTCCTGGGCTGTAATACTCCAGGTCTGTGTCAGCTGCATGCAGCCTCTGACATGTTTCTTAATAGCAAAGGCCTTGGACCTCTGTAGGCTGCTTACCGAGGCTTTAACCTGCATTTTACCCGCAGTGTCCCAACTTTGGTATAACACATTCAAGAGGAGGGACGCTTTTACCAGTCTAGGCCATGTAGATTTTAGAAACTGGAGGTGAGCTGATGCTTTTGGGAAAAATCCGACAAACAAAAAAACAATGGATCCAGGATTAAATCCTGGATTGGATTCTCAGTTGTCATTCCCCGCATTATATCACGAGGCCTCAGTTTTCTCATTTGTAAAATAAGTCTCTCATTTGTAAAAGAAGAGCTCCTTCTGCACCAGAGTCACTTTATAGCGAAATACAAAAGCCCTTTGGCCTGGTGTTGGTATCTGGTGTTTGGCTGGGTGAAGAGGAAGGAAGGTAGGTGGGACAGCCAGCAGAGGAGTCTAATTAGGTGAAGTGCCTATGTGTCCTTGTGCATTCAGTGAGTTGTGTGTGTATCTTTGTGGAGAGGAGAGCTTTTTGGTGAATTCTGATTTGTTCTTTTGACATGCAGGGCATTATATCCTCCTAAAATGTGTTCAACATTTTTCCACTAAAAGGATGGTTTTTTTCTTTCGTTTCAAATGTGCTCTCTTCTGTTTGTCCCTGCATGATTTTGGTGGTAAACTTGTTACTGCTTGGCACACGTGTAGCCCTCCAGCCTCCTTCCCAGATTCTCCCTATATGAGTTGGAGGTGGGGTGGGGGTGGAGTAGGGCAAGGGGTAGCCCCACTTTGGGAGCAGCAAAGGCAGAAAAGCAACTGGGATGGCAGAAGGGTGGGGTGCAAGTCTTTTGCAAAGATGCACCAGCTGCCAGGTACCAGGAGACTTGTCAGGCAGCCCGGCTTTCTAGGGAGCTCCCAGAGCCCCCAGACTCAACACAGTCTTTCTCCTTTATGACCCAAGCCCTCCTTAGGAGATCCCAGGCCTTGCTCTCTGCATAAACTCCTTCTAGGAACTATCCTAGGCTCCCTCTCTCTCTTTGGCCAGTAGAAGCATGTCAGCACTGACAATGTCTTCCTCTTCCTCCTAGCTGGGTCTCTAATTATCTTGCTGATCAAGACACATTTTCCTGGTTGTCTGGACTGATCTCATTTAGTTCAATCTAACCCACTCCAGTATTCTTGCCTGGAGAATCCCAGAGATGGGGGAGCCTGGTTGGCTGCCGTCTATGGGGTCTCACAGAGCCGGACACGGCTGAAGTGACTTAGCAGCAGCAGCAGTCTACTTCTGGGGGTGGGGTGGGGCGAGAGACAAAAAAACCTCCTTCTGCCCCAGCATACCCAGAAATGCTTATAAGACGCCATTTTCATGCACAGAACTTAACGATTCCTCTCTATCCTAATACAACTTCCCCCTTGAGTTGAAGCTGAGTCTCCTAGCATGTACTATCTTCTGCCTCCTGTCCAGTTGCTTATACATGTATCAGAGCCCTCCAGCCGAAAGTCACCAGAAACACATCTCTAGTTGAACAAACTTGATTTATTGGCTCATTGCAACAAAGGAGAAACACACCTTATGGGGAACATGGGTGGTCTCAGGAAGAGGGTGTTAGAAAGGACTTGTTATAGGATTGGGGCTTGTTTAAGTGATTTGGGGAGGAGGATTCAAGGAAGCTGGGCCTTGCTCTGGATGGGGTACTGTCCGGAAGAGGCGTTAACTCTATGATTGTTACCTTAAGTCTTTCCTAGAAGGCAGGAGGAATGAAGTGAGATTCAGGCCATAATTGGTAAAGAAGCAGCAGTCACTCGTATTAGCCAGAATGGGAGGATGTGTGGTCGTTGTCATGGCTTAGACAATACCAAGGGCTACTTAGGTAAAAAATCTACCTGCCAATGCTGGAGATGCAAGAAATGCAGGTTCCATCTCAGGGTTGGGATGGAAAATTCCATGGACAGAAGAGCCAGGTGGGCTGCAGTCTATGGGGTTGCAAAGAGTCGGAAGACACAGCTGAATGAGCACACAAGCACCGGGAAAGAATGCCAAGTCGGGACTGTCCGGGCTTTTTCTCTTCCTGGTGCACCTTTTTGGCCAAGGGCAAAGCCAGACTGCAAAGCATTCGCCTGTGAATTTCAGGTCTTCACTCTTACAGTTTGCTGGTTAGGAGGCTGTTTACAGAGTGTAGTTGGACAAGAGCTAGTCTCCCTGCCTCTTTGTGGGCAGGGTAAGTTTCTTAATTTTCTGATGTGACAAGGGTTGCATAGCCGCTTTGAAGAAGACTCTGAGCAGAGTACACCAGGCAGCTGTCACTCAGGCGGGGAGTGATTAGAAACAAAACTTTAATTGATCCTGAAGACCGGGGCCAGAATGACCAAATTCAGGAAATGAAACTGTGTCCCAGATTCTTTTCTAGAGATCCGGGTGACTTTTTCATTTCATCTACTTCTAGATTGTTCTACCTGAGCCTGAAGTGTTTATATGGCTGCCCAGAGAAGACTTGCTAGGGTATAGATTCCCTTAGGCTATTCAAGAAGAAGTCAAGAGCTACGTGATCATGCATGACAATTCTGGCTGATAGATGAACCTTAAAATTGTTGGTTTGGTTTCCGGAGCAAAAGCTGTGTAACTGATGATATCTACTAGGGTCAGGGGAAAGCTTCAGGTCACCTTTGGCAGCTGAATTGTTCCTACTGTGGGGACTGCAGCTTGCCTAGTAGGTCCAACGAGTGGGTCTGCTGTCCCTCCTGGCAGCCCTCTCAGGAAGTCTGTGTGTACCTCTTTTTGGAAGTTTCTGGACATTCTGTTCCGGGAAACATGATTTGCTGGAGGGGTGGTAATTTTAAACATCTGAGAGTCTCTAAAATTTGTCCTGAAAAACAGGAAAAGTTAGTGTGTGGCGGGTGGTACAAGGCTAACGTCCACATACAAAGCAGAGTCGCAGTGGTGCACAGACCATATTGGCCTTGTCATTTATCGCAGCGGGAGTGAGCTGGGTTTTTTTTTTTTGCCTTCAGGGTCGGAAGCTTTCCCGAGTGGAGTTAAACGGTTTCTGCAAAACAGGATGAAGTATCTCTGCAGAGATTAAACTACTGTAGCAAAAATAGTCTGAATATTAGTTTCCATTTCTGATGGACTAAGTTTTGCTTGATAGGGTTATAATGACCTAAACAGAAGCGTATTTTTGACATGGGGGGATCAAGATTCAATTTTTTAAAAATTAAATTTGAGATTAATTATACGAGGGAAACAAGTATCAGAAGGACCTTAGAAGGAAATCTACCTTCTGAAGTAGCCAAAGAAACAGTTATTAGATGTTTGTCATCAATGGTGGGCAGTAATTATGGGCTGAGAAAAATAAACTCGAAGGTCTTATTTTTTTCTTAAGGGAGGAAGGACCTGGGTTAGGGGGTGGCAGGTGGTGAAAGGGGGCAGGATTTAGATAGGGGCGGTCATGTGGAGAAATCTTTTAGTTGGTTAATAGAGGGAATTCAGTCACTTAGTCATGTCTGAGTTTTTGTGACCCCATGGACTGTAGCCTGCCAAGCTCCTCTGTCCATAGAATTTTCCAGGTAAGGATACTGTGGGGTGGGTTGCCATTTCCTTCTCCAGGGGATCTTCCTGACCTAGAGATCGAACCCAGGTCTCCTGCATTGCAGGCGGATGCTTTACCGTCTGAGCTACTAGGGAAGCCCTAGTTGGTTACTGGAGAGTGTCAAAGTATAGTTAGTGACAAGATTAGTGGGGAAGGCAAAGAAAAATGGCACTGCAGAATCCAAAGTGACCTTGCTTTGTGGTCTTGGGCGGAAGTGGTCCACTTCTGCTGGCAGCAGCTTGTCTGTGGTCTCAGGCAGAAGCTCTCCTTTTCTGGAATCAGCTTTTCCTAGAGGTTTTATCAGAGCCCTCAGTTTGAAGTCTTCAGTGGAATGGATATTCAGGAGTCTGGTGATGTCTGTCTTTGCACGGGGAAATCTGAGCCTGACGATGAGCACCTTGGCGTATTACAGCTGTGTTGGTTGTTAACGGTACTTGATAAGGTCTTTCAAGGTGCAGAAGCTGTTTTCGTCTAGCCATTTCAGGGTGCCAGAACACCGAGCCTCCAGGCTTGTAGGGCATGCAGAGAGGCTTGCTGGAGTGGAACCTCGCCTGGGTGGAGGCCCCAGAGTCTCAGATGTGTGTCCTGTTACGGAGTCCATGGTCCTGGGCCAAGGTGGGGAGAGCTTTAGTCGTATCTTCCTGGAACCGCCACGTCTGTGAAGACCTTCTTTCCAGCACAACTGTGGTTGAACAAGGTTGGGTTTGTCGACTCATTGCAGTCAAAATGAGCACAATCACAAAGAACTGTGGGACTCTTTGAGATGCTTCATTTCGTTCTTGCATATCTTCCTTGTCCGCACTGGAAGCTTTGGAAGGACAGAGCCCCCCGTGTGGTATCTCTGTGTCTAGCACCCCACCGGGCCCAGAGGGGGCGGCTCAGCAGATGGCATTTATGTGGTCATCTGGGTAAGGCCTGAAGGGAGTTTAACCTTTTAAAGAGAGGTCTGTTACTTGACAGAGCTGAGAAATTAGGGTCCTTCCTCTTTCTCCAGAGGCCAGCAAGGGCAGAAAAGAAGGCACAGACGCCTCTGGAGAGACAGTGAAGACAGCAGCAAGGAGAGCAAATCCCAAACTCAAGCCCTCCTTCCTACTGTTTTAGAAGAAAGGGAAATCGACCTTCTCTACTCCTGGGTTGAACTGGGGCTATGGATGTGGTGTGAGGGTGGGGCTCTCAACGTGGAAAGGAAGGCCCTGAGAAGGAAGGGCACTCACAGAGCTGTCTTTCCTGAAGAACTGAAGCCATTATATCGGCAGGGATATTATGACTTTTATCCACCTGTTCATTTTGGTTTCAGTTGCTCCTGCCTGCCTCCCTTGTCCTCCTTTCCCGTCTGCTTTTTCAAATTCCACAATCCTATATACATTCGTGGTGCTTACATGCTGGGCCCTGGACTTGGCTTATAAAAGATGAGTAAGGCATGGTTCCCAAGGTTCACTTTCCTGCGATTGATGGGATCTGGTGGGGTGATGGCAGAGGAGTGGTAACCAGCAAAATCGCGGCCACTTTCCTGTTCCTGACCCTCCAGGCTCCAGATGACTTTTGGCTTCTTCTTTGGTTCTGTGCAAGTGCCTAGAGAAAGAGGCATCTTTTGCTCCTTGAAAGCCAAGATGAGAGTCTCCTGTTGCTACTTGTGGCCATTTGGAGGGAGGGGAGGGGCTCTCATATTAGAGGCGTGGTCTTAGCCAGCAACCACCCAGCGCGCCAAGGGGTCTTGTCTGCAGGGACAGAATGGGGACAGGGTGGAGCAAGGAGCAGAGCAGTTAAGTGGTGAGTCAAGGACAGCCAAAGTCAGAACAAGGGCTGGGAATGAAAAATGGGGTGGTGAGAGAGGTCTGGCGGCTGCTGTGAAAGGGTCTTGTCCAACAACCTGAAGGACCCCCTGAGCCTGCTCTGAACCTCCTTTCTGAGATCTGGAGAAGCAGGGACTGGGTGGGGCGGGGGAGCGGGGGTCGGCGGCACACCCCCCTTGAATGCAATGACTACCCTCTCCGAGCCCTGGAAGACCCTCAGGAGGCCCGAGGGCTTCATTCTCTCCCAGGCAGTAGACTCTCTCCTCTTTGACTTCTCTCCCTCCAAATCCATCTTCATTAGTAACTATAAACGTCAGAGTCAGAGCCGTTAGAAGGCTGTTCCTAGATAAATAATGCTTTTCATATTTAATTTACGAGTAGTTCTGCAGCCTCTTTGGGGTGTGCTGGGTTAATTAAGAGCTGAATTAGATGGAGCTGCATCTCCCTAAGGAGACTCAATTAAACTCTTTCTGGCGAAAAAAAAAAAAAAAAAGTGAAACGAAGGAAAGGAAGGTGGTTGAAGAAAGGGGTCCATTGGAGGATACTGCCCCTTCATGGTGACCTCGACCTCAGCCTCAGCCTCTCCTCCCTGTACAGTTTGGAGCCTCCCCCGGTCCAGGAGGCTGGCAATCTGGGCTTGCGGGGAGGTGCAGGGTATTGACCCTGGTGAGCCCGACCAGCTTCTGTGGCTGGAGTGGGGTTAAGGCCCCGTGGCTGGGAAGCCAGCCCCTGGAGCCCCATCGGATGCTGCTAGGATTTGGCTGTGGGGCTGGGGAAGCCGATTCCAGCCTTGGCCAGGATTGTCGCTTGGAAATTCCAACCCCCATCCCTGGCCCTTCTGCCCCCCACCAAATCATTCCCCTTCAAGGGGCTGAGCAGGCCAGGGCGGCATGTGCCCAAGCATTTCATGAGCAGCTGATGAAGTCCCACAGAGCTCTTCCCTCTGGGTTCCGGCTGCTGGGGGGAGGGTTGGGGGATAAGGCCCCCCTCCCTGGTGGGGTTGCATGAGCCTCAACTTCAGGGGATCAGACTGCAGAGCACAGCCAATTGTGTCTGCTCCTTCCATTGAAGGGGAAGCGGATTCAGCCCAAGTCCTAGGGTGAGTTGGTACAGAGGTGGGCCTGGAATTAGAACCCTTGGGTACTGTCACCAACACTTTTGAATGTGCTTATGCGCAAGCACACACTGCCCCCTTTCCCCTGCTCTTTTCAGGGGCTCATGGATTCACAGAAGGCTCTTGCACACCTCTCATCGGGCAGAAGTCTGCAGGGACAGGGACCCCGCAGCACAAGCGGGTCCTCCCGTCCTGGGCCCCACTCTCTGGGCGCCAAGAGTCGCCTTTCCACCCCAGAGACCCTGTGGGGTACTGTGCTGTCCCTGACTCTGTGCACTCAGAGCCGCAGACCATGTCCGCACGCCCGTATCCCCAGACACAGTCACCAAGCGTCAGATAGCCACAGTCTCCTGACCTCCTCCTGATGTGAGCCCTGGGCTGGGGAACATCTCTGTGCCCAACACGAGTGTGCCCGTGCACGCACCCCTCGGCACGGGGCTCGAGACTAGACAGCTGCTCTGCTGTCCAGAAAGGCTGGAGTGCTCTGGATGACTGTCCCTCAGTCTCCCGCGCAGCTAACTGTGGACTCTGCAGGAAGTGGGGAATGGACCTCCTTGTGACGAAGAGGAAGAGCCTTGAGGGAGTGGGGCTGGAAGGGAGCCTGCCATGTGAGCAGGCGGACGACACCCCTCCACCATGCAGGCTCCAGGAGCCATTCTCACCCTTCAGACCTGGCTGTGTGACATCCTGTCTGTCCTCCCAACCCTTGCTTCCCTCAAAGGCTCCTACAGCAAACAAGGCTAAATGAAACCTGGCCTCGGCCTGCCCAGTTCCCTTTGGTCAGCTCTCCACCCAAGAGGAGATGCTGGGGCCTGAACAGGTGGGCGGGGCCTCTTAGACACGCAGGGCGACGGGTGTGTCTCTCTCTGCATTTACCTGGTTCCTGAAGTGTGGCTCCCTCTCCAATTTTATGGCCAAGTTCATACTGGGAGCAGATTTGGCTTCTCTGGCTAAGCTTGGAGGGTTTCTCCTTGGGTGCAGTTATTTTGTCTTCCTCGATTCCTTGTATGTCCTCACCTGGACAGATCCTCTGGGGAGATGGACCCCATCAAGCAGGGTTGGGGGCTTCAGTTCTGACTTGAGGGCCAGGAGGACCTCAGAGATCATCTCTCCCCAGCCCTTCATGTGCAGAGGAAGAGGCGGGAGTTGACCATGGCCTCACGGGGGGATTAGGGGCAAGACGGACTCAGAACTAGATTCCCTGTCTGCCTCCACCCTCTGCCCAGCCCTTCTTCACTGTGCACACTGCAGCTCTTTCTCTTCTTTGCTTTTCTTCCATCATTTCATCTTTGCCTTGCATAGATGTATCTTGCTTTATACAGCAGATAAGTCCTTTTAAACGCTGCAAAGAGCTTTTACACATTGAATCATATTGTACAGTGTGGTCTTTCCCCTCCTACACACTGCGACTAAAGAGCCCACATGACACAAGTTAAAATTAAAAAAATGTTCTGCACACTGCAACTAAGACCCAGCGCGGCCAAATAAATAAATATTTTAAAAAATCAATTGATTAAAACTAAAGGGGTGCTACATATTTCCCTCCGACCCCACAAGGGTCCCGGGCGCCGGCAGGGCAGAGTGAAGTGGCTCCTGAGAGGGAGTGGCAGAGCCAGACATTCTGTCTCCTGTCTGCCTTTTTTCTGGGAAGCCTCTGTTTGTCCCTGAATTCCTCGTTAGATTAAAGACTTGACATGGGAACCGGAATACTTAGATCTAGTCGTGTGTTTTCCAGAGCATGTTGCATAGAACATTGGTCTTGGGAAGTCTGCTGTGAATAAGGGTTTCTTGATTAAAAAAAAGAAAAAAATGTATTTGAGAAATGCTGCATTTTGTCCCTCTCAGAGATGTGCCATGCACATTAGAGTATTGGGAAGTCCTGCTAAAATACCTGCTTGACTGCCTTCGCAAGTCTTCTTTGACCATAGGATCCTTTACTTCTGGGAGCACCTGCTTTTGGAGCACAGGATGAAAACGTTGGTCTGGTTTATCTGCTGTGTTGATTTGTGTTTGTCACCTCTCTTATTTACGCAAGGCCCCCTGCCACGCTCCGTTTGCTGGGCGTCCTGACTTCCCTGTCCTCGTCGGGGCACCAGAGGCTGGAGCTGTTTCCTTTGGCTCCTTAAGTAGAGGGGACAGGAACAGGGAGGGCTCACGGGGGAGTGGCCCAGAAAAGCTCAGGAGCAAAGCTAGAGAAGTGGACCAGGAGAGCTACATGGAATGGGAGGCTGGGGGAGGTGAGAGCCAGCCACTCTGGGGCATAGACGAGGAAGTAGAACCTGTGGGTGTGAAGGGAGGGAGGCCCTGAGTGTCTGTCTAGGGCCCTGGGTCTCATGTACAGCTCCACCCCCTGTGCCTGACTGTGGCTTTCCTGCTACTGCCCCACCCCCCGAGCATGCTCCACCAGCAACCACTGTCTCTCTGGAGCCATTAGACTCATTGGAAAAGCCCCTGATGCTGGGAAAGAGTGAAGGCAGGAGGAGAAGGGGAAGACAGAGGATAAGATGGTTGGATGGCATCATTGATGCAATGGACATGAGTTTGAGTAAACTCCGGGAGTTGGTGGTGGATCCGAAGCCATCTGTTCTCCGGAAGTGAAACAAGGCGTTGTCCCCGCGGCCTCTCCTGTTTGGAGAACTATTGTTAGTTGGGTTGGAGCCTTGGGGGGAGTAACCTGAATGCTGGTGCTTGGATCTGTGTCTTTTCTGTATCCTTGAGATGAAGTGGGGGAAGGGCGGGGGCTGCATGGTGGTGGTGGTGGTTGGTAACTCAGCTTCCGCAGTCCTGTGGGCAGGGCTCTGTCCCTGGGACGAGACAGCCTCTCCCCGTCTGAGTCTTAGGCTGGGACTCCCTAAGCACCCAAGGATGGACAGATGGGAAGATCTGTTTGTCCAGACCAGTGCCCTGCTTTGGTGTCAGTTGGAAGAACTCACTGGGTCATGAAAACCTCACATTTTTAGGTCACATCTGGGGTCCATTTGGCAGCTACCTAGTGGCTGCCTACTATGAGCCTGGTCGTGAACTAGGTTCTAGGTTTACAGAGACCAGTAAGCTCTAGGGCCCTGACCTCAAGGTGTTCCCAGTCTAGTAGGAAACGCACATGCATAGACGTTTAAAAGGGCAAAATTATAATGGATGAGGGGGTGAAAAGTACGTTGGATTCCACTTTCATGGGAGGGAGCTGGGGCAAAAGCCTTGGCAGGAGAGATGACCAAAGTGACACATCAGGCCTGAGGAGCTGCTCTCCAGACAGGGGCTCGTAGGAGGGGTGGGGCCTGGTGGGGGGAAAGCTGGTCTGTCCAGACTGTGGTGCTGGGAGTGGCATGAGGCAGGGGTGCCCAGGCAGGGCGGAGAGGGGGCAGGAGGTGGGGAGGGAAGAGCAGGTGGCCAGCACAGACCTGGCCCTGGCTGAGGGGCAGTCCTGTGAGCCACGGTAGGATCAGCCCTGGGTCAGAACACGTGCTGAGGTCACTGCTGAAAGCCAGAGTGCTTCAAGGCAGATTTTAAAAAGGCAAGGTGGAGGGTGATGGCTTGCCAAGGTTTATTCAGCTCTCTGGGCTGCTTAGCTTGTTAAATGGAACTTTGTCTGGATTTGGCCTCCTGGGGAATTATCAGGCCATCAAGCCCCCCTGAGGTCACTGTGCTGCCCTGAGCGAGCATAGAAACAGGGGCAACCCTGACAGGAAGCAGCCTGCCCTGCCCCTAAGGGGTGTGCCCGAAAGCCCGCCCCCTGCCTCCTGCAGGAGGGGTGAGGCTGGCATGGAGGGGCCAAAAGGCTGCTGAGGAGGTGGGGAGCGTTGGGACGGGCTGAGAGGCCTGCAGAAGGTCTTTCCGGGTTGGACCCTGGCCTATCGTCAGGCTCCCTAGTTCCCAGGCCCCACACAGAGGGCGCTGACAGTGGTCTCTGTGTGGCCTTAGCGTTTCTCCCACTTGTCAAGGGTTCATTTATTTTCTTTTTTCCTCCCTGTAAATCAGAGTTGATACAAGGGCTTCTTCCACCCCTGTTTTTCTAGAGAGGGAGAGAAAGAGAGTGTGTCCTGCCCCCAGCTTTGCTTGGTCTTCTGATTTCCTTCCAGCCTCCCGTGCGTTCACCTGTCTGAGCCCTGGTGTCCTGCTCAGCTCCAGCTGTGGCTGCCTCTGCCCTTATCTGCTGCCTGCAGCTGTCCCTGGGGACCCAGGCCCCCTTTCCCCCCTCTTTCCTCCACTCTCCACTTCTGGCTTTGAAGGCTTCGCACATCTCCAAGCAAGGCCTGAAGTCCCATTCCAGACGCCCGGATTTTGTTTTGTTTTGTTTTTGCAGGGTTGAACAGACATGTCATTGGTGTCTGTCTGTGTGAATAATTCAGGGGAGGGGGGATGAGGTGGGAGGGGGGATGAGTTGGCAGGGGGGTGCCCTTTTCCGGCCGTCTTAAAGCCATAATAATAGCTGACATTTATTGAGTGTCTACTATGTGCCTATTGCTCTAAATGCTTTATTTAATACACTTATTTCCCTTATTCCTTTCAACGACCCAAGGAAGTAGGCACACATTAAGTTCTCATTTAGAATGGGGGCCCAGAGAAAGGGTGAGAAAAGCCAGCCATTTCATTGCTTCCTTGGTGGGAGATCTTTCTTCCCCAGGAGAACGACTCTCTAAAGGCCAACTAGGGCATCCCTCTGCCTCTGGCCAGGACTGACTCAGAGAACCACATCTTGTGAAGAGGAGGGCTCTGGACCAGGCTGAGGGGTTTTGGATCGAAGTTGGTTCTTGGTGTCTTGTTCAAGGTCATAGTCAGAAGGTCGTTCTTACAGCTGAACTGAAACCCTCCTTACCCCCAGCATACCCCTGTATTACAGGGAGTGTCAGCTGGAGTGGGGTCAGCATTTTCTCTTCACCAGGTCTGTACCTTCCGGCAGGTTGAAGCAGGTGTCTGGACTCTTAATTCAATGTTCTTCCTTTGGGTCCCAAGATCCTAACATTCTCCCTCTGTCCCGAAGCTGGACACTGGGCCTGGGCTCCCCATCCTTCTCTCCTCCTTCACGCCCCAGCCAGCAGCCCCCTGCCCTGTGATACTCCTTTATCAGCCTCAGGAGCAGAACGGGGCCCCTGGTGCCCTGTTACGTGTGTCTTTGCTGTTTCCACAGCCTGGCTCAGGGCCCGTCAGGCTGTGGCTGGAAGATTTTGCCCTTTAAAAAAGATGTCTTTCTTTTAAAGGGTGAGGAACTAATCATTAATGTAAAGAAATCTTCTTGGACAATCTGTATTCTGGGCCTGCTTAGAAAAGAGTTGAGCAACAGAGTGGTGGAACCACTCTGGAGAGGGGCAGAGATAACTCAGCTGCAGGGGAGGGAAACCTGATGGACTGGGGTAACAATGGGTGTTCCCCCCAGGCCCTGAGGGGCTGGTCCAGGCTCAACGACTGCCTCCCGGAGGTTAGACAGTCAAGGGACGCTTGATGCATGGATTATCATTTTGGGCGACTTCTGTTTATGGCTGCACTGGGTCTTAGCTGTGGCACGCAGGGTCTTTGTTGCCTGATGTGAGACATCTTTGCAGCTTGGAGGAGCCTTTGTTGTGGAATATGGGCTCTTATCTGCAGCATGTGGGGTCTAATTCCTTGACCAGGGATGTAGCTGGCCCCCTGAATTGGGAGCTCCGAGTCTTAGCCATTGGACCGCCAGGGAAGTCCCATTACAGGGGACTTTTTGAGACAGCATTTCTGGTATGGATTTGAGCAGGGCGTGAGGCTGAAGACAGGTGGGGCTGTTTCAGGGTCTGAGGAGACCCTTTCACTCCAGAGAAAGGACGGCCTACAGCTCTCACCTATCAAGGAATGACCTGGACGGCCCAAGGGAATTTCCTACCTGCAGAGCCTGGCCAGGTGCAGCCAGTCCTGGGTGGGGATGTGCTGAATGGTCATGAAAGTGCTGGGGAGCAGCAGGCTGGGAGCTGGAGCCCTGGGTACCTACCCCAGTGCTGTGCTGGCTGCCCCCGTGAAGGCTTGGCACTCATCAATAAAATGGAGGGGTTTCTCCCCACCTTCCTGCCTCACCTGAAGCCGCTCGGAGGGTGACACGAGCTACGGATGTGATGCTCAGAGCAGACTTGCGCCAGGAAACTTGGGGTCTGTAGGGAAGCTGCTTTCCTGGCCAAATAAACCCCTTCCTCTCTGTTCCAGGATGTTTGATTCCCCCTTATCCACCATGGTCACCGTGTGACCTGGTCCCTTACTTTCTGGCTTGTCTCTGGACTCCCCCGCCCCCCCAGGTAACATAGGCTCATTCAGGACCATGTTACTGTTACCTCTGCTATGCCCAGCATAAGGCCTGGGCAGGACGTCATCCTCCAAGTCCCCAGGTGAAGGCTACAGAAGCAACGGACTCTGCCTCCTCCAGGGGATTTGATCTTGGAGGGGCCCTGGAGGCAGGGCACTGCTGCCCATCAGGGTGTTAAGAGGCTATGAAGAGCCCAGGCGGGGACATCCATTTGATCCCTTGCAGACAGGAAAAATGGGGCTCAGAGGTTCAGTGAATTGCCCAGAGCAAATCAGCTTCCAGGCCAGAACGGCCCAGCCACGTGTGTGCACACTCTGTCTGCTGGGAGTGCGAAGCTGTGGGCATCTGGTAGCAGAAGGAAAGCCAGGTAGGTGACGCCGAGGTGCTGCTGACACCTGTCCCACCCGAACCCCTACCATCTTTGTCTTGATTTTCCTTCCTTGTGGTAACTCTTGGAGACCCGGAGATGGCCCCGGGCCCTCACGAGTCTTCCTGCCTCTGGGCTCTGAGACCTGAAAGAAAATCAGGTATCCACATGCCCCACATCCTGGGTGCCTCCCTGGATCTCCAAACTTTGCCCTCCAGGTCCAGAAGGGACCTGGAGCCCTGGTAGGGGAGGCCCTCTCCTTGAGTCACCCTCTCTGCAAAAAGCTGTGTAGACACTGTTGCCCCGGGAGTGAGGAGTGGATCCCTCCAAGATGTGCCTGCTTGGCTCCAGGTTCTGAGCTGGAGCACCCATACTCCTCTGCATCTCCTCTCCGGTTCCAATAATCCACGCAGGGATGTATCTTTGTTTTCATTTTGTAGATGAAGAAACTGAGGCACAAAGAGATGAAGTCAATGTGCCTGCGGTCCTCTGGCCTGTAAGTGGCTGAGCTGGGATTCAGACCCAGGACTTGGACCCAAGCTGGCCCCTTTTGAGCAGGATGTGATGAGCGGCAGTTGAGCTAAGCAGGGCTGCTCTGCTCTGCACACCCCCAGCCAGATTCTAACCACATCTGGTTGGCCTCCCTGGGCCTGGGACTTCCTGGGTTTGCTTTCGAGGGACCTGGGAGAGGAACCTATGAGAAAGCAATAGCAGGGTGGGAGCAGCGGGCAGGGTGGGGACCTGAGCAGGCATGCCAGCAGCTTGAGGGGGCCCACGTGGAAGCAGTCAGCATCCTTGGGGCACCCACCCTCTCTTCAGGGTGGGTGGGGGACTGGGCTCTGTGAAGTAGTGGCTTCTCCACAGCTCCAGCCCCACCCCAGCCCCTGAACTCTCAGGCCACAGTGGGCTCTGGACGGTCCGTGGTGGAGCCCGACCATGAACTGTGCCCAGCTGGGCAGCCAGCTGCAGTCTGGCTGGGTTCGAGGAGGGATGACAGGCTGGAGGTGAGTAGGGAGAGTAGAGAGAGGCTGTTTGGCTTTGAAACTAAGTGCACGGAAGCAATGGACATGACGGCTTGGGAACTGGCAACTCAGGCACTCTTTTATTGTTTGATTTCCCTTTTTGAATAAGTGATACACTCCTGTGGGTTAAGAAAAGAGTATACGGGGGAAAGTCTTCCTCCAGCCCGGGTCCAGCAGTGGGGCTTCTCTTCCCAGAGGTTACTGTGGTGACTGTGTGTCCGTCTAGAGATGATCTAATCTACGCAGACAGATTTGTACAGACGGTATTTTAAAACGTGTTTGTGTACTATCTGGGAACTAATGTTAAGGGCATCACTTATTCACTCAACTGTGTATCTTGGTGATCTGTATATAAAGAGCTGTATAAAGGTGAATATATAAAGAGGTATACAAAAAGCTTCCCTCGTCTTTAATTATGACTGGGTAATATTCCATTCTATGGATGTATTGTCATTTTTTTTTAAATATAAAGTTACGTGGAGCGATCTATACACAGCGAAGTGCACAGATCTTCAGCAGACGGCACAGTGAAAGTGAGTGTGTGCAACCATGTGACCACCATCCGAAGAGAGACTTTTGCACTTTCCTGGAAAGTTCCTTTATGCCCCTTCCCGGTTAATTCGCCTCTCAAGGAGTTACCGTTGTTCTGACTGACATAGCTGCACCTTGAGTTCTTTGTCTTAAAAACTGGGGTCCTGCTGGAGCTCACTCACTTGTGAGTTGTGAGGATAACGCAGGTATCTAGGGCAGTGCTTGGCACAGAGAAATTGTCTGACAGAGGATGGAGATCAGGATTATCATAAATAAGTCCCTGGTCAGTGCTCTTTCTCCTGCCTCTGCCTGGGCTCTCCAGTTACCTCCACATCCCACCGCCCGTGCCCCCACCCCTCCCAACACACATTCTCACTCACACACCGTCTAGCCACCGATAGAGACCAAGAGGGTCATTGTGCAAAGCCCAGGCCGCTTGAATGGCTCCATTGTTCCTGGGCTGAGTTCCCAGAGCCAGCCAGTGCAGCGCTGACCAGGGCTGGGCTGTGCAGTGCGAGGTGCCCACGGGCCGCTGGCCAAGGGCTGACCACACCCGGCAGGACAGCCCTCAGGAGCCACAGTTTTCCCAGTTCGGCCTGAGGGCCAGGCAGGGGAGCCCCGAAGACACTTCCTGGTCTCCGCTCAGCTTCTCGGCTCCTGAAAGACCAGGCCCGGCAGGCGGTGGACTCTTGAGCTGGCATCTCACGTTGGGGGCAGATGAGGAGTGGGGACCAGGTAAGGAAAGGGGACGTGGACGCTGAACGCTTTCTTACCCCTCCTCCCCTCCTGGGATCAATGGATGTGGACAGCCTGGGAGTCTGGAGGAAGCGGCTCACAGGTATCCACCGGGAAGCAGCAGCCCCTCTCTGGGCATCTCCCACCCGGGAACTGGCCCAGGAGGGCAGGCCTCATGGTCACCTCAGGGTCAGACCCTCCCAGACGGAGACTTCTGCATTCTGGTATGAAAGGTGAATCTGCACCCCTGCTGAGCTTCTCCAAAATTCCATGGAGGTGAGGCCTCAGGACAGCCCAGGATCGATCTCCTGGCATCTACCTGTCTACACCCTCCAATGCCCACCTGTGAGATGCAGTGTGGGGCCTACATTTGCCCTGCTTGTCACCACATGCCAGCAGAGAATGTGACCTTCTCAGCGCCAGCCAGGGCTGGGGAAGAGAGCCTCAGTGGCTAACATGAGGTGAGTACTCATGAGCAAGAGGAAGTGGGGGCGTGTGAGGAGTGAGAGGCAGGGGGCAGGAGCTGGCCAGGAGGCAGGTGAGGGGGTGGGGGCCTGGGGAGTAGGGGCAAAGGTTTACCAGATGGAATCCCAGGCTTTCTTAGTTAGGGCTTGGCTCCTTTCTGCTTCAAGAGACCAGACTGGCCTTTCCTGGCTGTTTGAGGTCCCCAGAGTCAGGGCCAGGGTGCTCGGTGGTCCCGCACAGTACCGGGACATGCCCTTACTTACCTCCTGGGCCCAGACACTGCCCCTCCCTCCCTAATCCTGGCAGCTTGGCCACCTGCCTCTCAGAGCTTGGGCCTCTACACCTGTCCCTGGCCTGGTTCCGAGCTGGACCTTACACCTTGGTCTGAACTGCCCCACCCAGGGGCTGAGGCTTCTGTAGGCAGGAGAGGAGGCGTGAGGCCAGCCCTGCCAGGGGCCTGCCTCATCTGGGCCAGCCTCTCTGGCCACGGTAACGTGGAGGCCTGGGCATGACCCAGGATGCGGGATTTCGTTGCAGCCCACCACCCTGCACCGTCCACTCCCAGTCCCAACACCTGCCCCGCCCCAGGACTTGTTCATTGTACTCTTGTTTTCCGATCAGACACACGGATGCAGCCCACCTCAGGCCTTGTTTGCCTTTGCTCAGTCTGTCCGTCTCCCCCAGGGTTCTGTGACTGGGTGGGGAGCCAGAGGTGGAGGCCCTCTCCAGGTGACCACAGACTACGATGGGGCCCCCTCTCCATCCCACCAGCAAGGAAGCTCTCGGAAGCACCTAGGGAGACACTGGATCCCGAGAGCGCACCCTCGTCTGTCCTCAGTCTGGGCCTCCAGGATGAGTGCGGCAATGGCTGCAGAGAGGCTCAGGGCAGGTCAACTTCTGCGCTGACCTCTTCCTCAGAGGCGGCTCCTCCAGAAGGAAGTGGCCATTTGGCCTTCTGTGACCTCTTCCTTCCTCCCAGAAACTGGGGGGGAATTGGGCGACACTTGCCTTGGCAAGATCTGGGCTGGACTGAGTGAGGCCAGAGGAAGGAAGACGGAGCCTGCAGGCTGGGATAAGGCCTGAGTCAGTCAGCGGAGGATCGAGACAGACACCTCCTGCATTCCGCCCAGCAGGGCCAGCAGGGCTGGAGCCCTGGAGTGCCTGGGGTAGTCCGGGTAGCAGGTGTGTTGTGGCTTGGCTACCTCCTAGAAATAAACCGCTTAGTTGCCCTGTTTCCTGCCTCCACTGAGATATGTTGGCATCCTCTGATTTACTGCTGTAACTGGAGGAGAGGGACTGTCTGTTGGGAACAGGTTCAAGAAGAGGAGGAGTCAGGAGGGAACAGGGCCTCCTCCCTGGCCCCTTGGCTGGCATCTGAGGCCCGGGCTTAGAGGTTGCAGCCACCAGCAGGACAAGCTCTTTGCAGAGAGGTTTTGGGAAACTTAGGGTACAAATCATTATGTCTCGGGGCCCTGGGGACCTACCTAGGACCCCTGTGCTGGGGAAGAGGCTGCTCTTCTGGCTCCAGCAGCCCAAGGAGGGGCTCTGGGAGCATCAGGAGTCATCTCTTGGCCTGGCCATTAGCTTCCCTGCAAAGGTCAAAATTGGGGAGACATGGTACGTGGTGGGGGCACTTCAAGTAGCCTCATGGCCTTTGGCAGGTTCTAGAGCAGGAGCAGACAAGACAGATGGTCAGTGGTGACCGCAGTGGTCAAGCTGGTCTGGGAGCCACATAAATTCCCTTTGAGAGGTTCAGAGACCCTTTAGGTGGGACAGTAGGATGACCTTTCAAGGGGCTTCAGCTTGAGGATCTGACAGGGCAGGAAAGGGAAAGAACAGGAATTTCGGAGTTTTGGCCAAAATGATACATTCTGAATCTAGGATCTCATGAGGCCTGGTGACCTGTGGGCCCGGTGACCTGTGGGCCTAGTGACCCATGGGGTTCTTATGAGAAAGAAATGGGGTCACGTATTCCTAAGGAAGCAAAAGTTCCAGGTAAGGTCCTCAAATATTTGTCTTATTTCAACCACAGAGAAGTTGAGGTCCTTTGATTCATCTAGAAGAGGAATTCATCCAGAATAAGACTTCATCTTGGACAGGGCAGAATTGGGGGAAGAGAGATAGATAAGAGACCTTTCCTTCCAAGAGCTGTAGACCCACTCATTCCAACCCACTTCTTCTGTGGCCTCGGCTAAGTTGATTAACCTCTCTGGGCCTCAGTTTGCTGATCTATGAAATGGAGTCGGTTTGGCTCGCCTCTGAGGCCTCCTCCAACTCTTATCATCCAATCACCCATGGGGAAACTGAGGCTCCAGAGGACGGGTCCATGGGGCCTTGCCACCTCCACCCAGGCTTTTCAGATTGGAACTTTCTCTACAGGTACTTCAGGCTCTCAGGCCTGAAGTCCGGGGCCAGCCAGGAGTCGTCTTCCACGCCCTCGCTGCCTTGTCAGCATCCCTGTGAGACAGGGCAAATTGAGGATCCCTGCGCAGATCTTAAATCAGAGCCTGGGCCATCAATCTCTCAGAACAGACTGAAATAACCAGGTGGATGGCACAGACTGCCACCGCCTGGACAGAGAGGGATATTAAAAAGCTGAAATCTAGAGCCCCCAGATCCCTTAACCAATTTCCCCAAACCCCAGGGACCTGCGCTCTGAAGGGAGAACTCATTTTAGAGTTCTCTGGGAAGGTCTGGGGGCTCCGTTTCAGGAAGCTCCTGTGTCTGGGGGCTTCTGAAGACCCCAACCCCTGCCACCATCCTTTCCAGCCCATTCAACCTGCCATTCCTCCCTGTAGGCACCCTCTCTAGAGTCAGGCTGGCAGTGGTGGGGCAGCTAAATGGTTCGCAGGTAGAACCAACCAGCCTGCTTGCTCAAACGCTGGCTCTGCTGCTCACCAGCTCTGCACACCTGGGCAAGCCGTTTAACCTGTTTGGCTCTCAGTTTCCTCATCTCTGAAATGGGAATGCTCACACCTCCTTCATAGAGTTGTTCTGAGGATGAAACGGACTAATCCACACAAAGTAAATAGTACTGTGCCCGGCACAGGGTAAGACCTTGAATGTTAGTCATTAATGTCAATCTTCCTATATTATTCCACACATGAGCTCCATCTGGCGAGCCGCTGCTGCCTCTCACAGGCTCTCCTGCTCTTTTGCCTTTTTTTACACCCTATCCATCCCTCAAGCCTCAGTTCAATGGCCTCTTCCTCCAGTAAGCCTTCCCTGAATGGCCCTCCGAGGCTCCATCTTCCTCCGACTTCCAAAGCTACATGTTTTGCACTCAAGTCACATTTGTAGCAACTGGTTTTGGCTCCTCCGTTGGGATCCAAATGCCCTGAGCAAAGGCCTGTTTTCTCCATCCTCTCCTCCCCTGTAGCGTCTGCCACAGTGCTGTGCACACAGTAGGCGCTCACAAAACGCTCATGCTTGTCAACTGGGAGATTCCAGGAAATGAAACAGAATCCCGGTGTTCCCGAGACCAGGTCTTTTGTCTATTTTTAGAGTTTAAATAGTTTTCAAAAAAAAAAATTCCGAATTCCACTCCATCTTTCCATTACAACCCCACCAATCTTTTCATGTCGGCCAGAGGTACATTTCCTTCCTCTCCACTCGAAACACACTAGAATTTGAAAAATGAGGCGCTGGATCTGAGAGGGCGAGATAGAGGAGGTGCTCTCTAAACCCCCGACTATTCCTCTCAGGCTGAAGATGGTGGGGAGGGATTAGCTCTGGGTGAAAGGGAAGGGTCTGATGGCTCAGGTCTGGGCTCTTGGAGACTGGTTTTCTAGAGAGATGAACGGGGTTTTGAAACACAGAAGTCCTTGCTCCTGGAAGGTCAGCACTGCCACTCCTTGGGGGAGCACGTGGGGAAACTGGTCTGATCAGCTTGAGGTGGAGATGGAGGCTTGGGGCTACCATCCCGGCTGTGGTGGGAGGAGGGCGGGCCACGCTGAGGTCGCTGCAGCTGAAGAACTCACTGGAAGAGGAGCGTGGGTAACATCGGATCGTGATGGCCTGACGGGGACCCACTGCCAGACTGACTGCCAGTGGCGGTGGGGGAGTTTATCTCATTACGAATTTGCAGTTGTGACCAAGATAAATGACTGTTTGGTTTTGGTGGGCCCCTGGGGGGCAGAGGCTTTCATACCATCTGGCTCTGGCGGAGAGAGGGTCTCAGTGATCTGAATACGGAGGCCCTTAGAGAAGAGCAGAGGCCACACCCTTCTCTGGGTGACTGAGTTTAATGTTCATTTCTGGCTGCCCCGAACCCCAGCCTGCCAGTAGCAGTGACAGCACTGTGCAGTTATTAAGCGCTTGGCATGGGCTGAGTGCTTTGCATACATTTTACCATCTAGTGTACAGCAGCCCCGAGAGGCGAGGACTGGTATCTCCATCTTTTGGGGGAGGAAACTGAGGCGCAAAGAGGTTGCATCCTTCATGCACATATTCGGCAGACTGTGGCCCAGGGGCTCCCGTGCCAACAACTCAATCGCACAGTCTGTGGTTGGGTGAGGAGGCTTCCCTGGGGTGCCTGAAATTTTCATGTCACCCATGAATCTCTGGCTATAACTGGAAATCAGAGTTTCAGAGATGGGTAGAGATAGAAGCTGACTGCTTTTCCTGGCCTCAGAAGATAACTGCTTGGTCAGAAGCTGAGGAGTGACAGGGGATCGGCCAGATGAGGACACAGGCCCCCATGGTGGCCAGCCCCTGCACAGTCAGAGCTGGTGGCAGAGCTGCGCTTCCCTGCTGTCCCCTGCAGCCCAGGGGCCACTGCTCCCAGGTACTCTCTGCCTGTTTACCCGGCTTCTCCTACACTTCACTCTGAGAGGCCAGGGGTCCATCTGTCTTGTCACCAACGAGTCCCTGGTGCCCATGCAGACATGGCCTTCGAAAGATGCTCAGTCAATATTTGTGCAAAGAATGAGAGGCTGAGGTGCTCAGCCTGCGGGCTCTGGGCTCTGCCGGCGGGTCTCCCTACATAAGGGAGGCAGTGGCTCCAGATTTCCACCTAGGAGCCCCAGCATCTGACTGGTAGGACGGGTGGGGGTGGGGGCGGGGTGGAGGGCTGGCCTGGAAGAGGGTCCGCCAGCAAATGCACCTTAATGCCTGCCCCGCACCCCAAACAGCCTGTGGACCCCGCCCAAGAGGTACCAACGGAGCAGGAGCAAACGATTCATTTCCACATCTGAGAAATAAAGGGGGTGGAGGGGCGTGACCTAGGGGTCTGTGCTGGGATATTGGTACCAAAAGATACAAAAAGGCTCCTGTTGTGGGTTCTGGGGTCCCCGAGCTAGGCTGGGGGCTGCAGGCGAACTTCTGAAGGTGGAGGGGCATTCAGGCGGAAGGCCGTCGGTGAGCGCTCTCCACCCCCGCCCCACACACACCGGGGGCGGGGTAGGGGTGTGTACAGAAAGTGGTGCCAATGGGTAGCCTGCGCCTTCGCTCGCTGGGCTTCCAAAACCCGGGTTGTGGGTGTGGCTCCCCCCGGGTTTGGATGGGTTGGCACAGGAACCGGCCTGCGAACGGGGGTGTCCCGAGGGCTGGTGGCTGGAGCAGCGCGGGGAGCGGGAGGGCCCGCGCTGGCGGGGTGGGGAAGAGCAGGGGGCGGGCGGCAGCTGAGGGGCGGGCGGCTTTGGGGGGGTGGAGCCCGGACCTCAGCGCCCGCCGCTCGCTCGGCGCCGTAGCCGCCGCCGCTGCTGCCCAGGGCTCGGGACGCAGGGCGGCTGGCGCTCGGCGAGGCTCCGGCGCCTCAGGCTGCCGCGCTCTCGGTCCCAGCCCCCGGCCCCCGGCCCCCGGCCCGGCGCCCCCGGGGCTCTCGCGCTCCGGTCTCCGATCCCGTACCCCGACCCGGAGAACGCTCTCAGCTGGCCGAGCGGTCCTGGGCTCGCGCCCCCGGGCCATGAAGAGGGGCCCGTGAGGGGCGCGCGGAGGCGGTGGAAGAGGCAGGAGGAGGGAGGCCGAGGAGGAGGGCGCGGGAGGCAGAGGATGCCGCCGCCGCCGCCGCCGCCGCCTGCCGGCCTCCGGCGAGCCTGACTCCAGACCCGAGGATGGAGCCGGCGCTGGGCGCTGCAGCGGCTCCCGGCGCGCCCCCGACCAGGTACCGGCCGGGCCCGGCGGGCCCCGGGGCGGGAGGGAGCGGACACTCGCCGCAGCAGCCGGGAGGGGCGCGGGCGCGGTGGGAGACGCCCCTCCGCTTGGGGACAGTCGCTACGGGCGGTGCGGGGCGGGGGGAGGACCGCAGCTTGTCGGGCGCAGGAAGGGGCTTTCCGGGGCCGGCGGCGGGTGAGCGCCGCGATCGCCCTGGCCCTCCCCGCCCCCATTCGGGGAAGGCAGCAAACTTGAGTCGCGCGGCGGCCGCGAGGCACCCGCTCCCCTCCTCGGCGGAGCGCATTCGGGGGCTGCCTGAGGCTTGGCGTCCCATAGCCTGCCGGGCTCGGGGCTGCTGAGACCCCTGCAGACCCTGGGGTCCCTACGTCTGCACCAACTTTCCAAAACCACGCTGCACGCGGAGACGGGGGCTGTCGTCTGCTTCCTGCCCCCAGCCACTGCCCCGCACCCGCACCCACCGCTCTGCGATGAACTGGTCTTGGAGGGGGAGGGGGGAACAGGGGCTGCTGGAAGGTGCAGCCCCCCCACGGAAGCCAGAACCACCCGCCTGCTCTTCCCCTCCTAGAGAGCAGCCCCTCCCAGGCTCTGGGAACCCAGAGTGGCCCTAGCCGGGAAGCTAGGGGTTAAAAGGTAAGATCTAATGGTAGCCCTCAGGTGGAACCTTGGCCTGATTTGCGATGCCACAGGGTACCCTCCCCCGCCCTCCTTCCTGCGCCCGCCCCCTCCCAGGGTTACCGCTCCTCACCTCTGGTGCGGCTTTTCTCCTGATGGACTTAAACACTGCTCCGAAGCTGGTGGCGTCTAGGGAGTCCAGGCGCCAGAGAATGGGCTTAGACTTTTGACAGAGAGGTGAAGGCAGCGGGTAGGGAGGTGGATGTCCAGAGGGTAGATAAGGACTGGAGGCAGAGGGGACCGGGGGTTGGGGGCGGGAGGTGGGACCGGTGTAGGAGGCAAGCAGGAGGGGGCCCGAGGTACCAGGTACCTGCTTCAAGGGTTCCTCTACCCCTTGAGGTGGGGCTGGCTGCCACAGGCAGAGACCTTACTTAGATGGGCAGTCCCCAGGCTCCCGCCCTCAGCAGCTGGGGACACTTAGGGGCAGCACCATGGCCCTGTTTCTTTCTCCAAGTGCTCTCACCGTCATGACTCACGCATTGGATTCACCAAGGAGGTATCAAGCTTCCAATCTATTCTCCTCCTCTCCCTCCTGGATCTTCCGGGAGCTACTGGGGCTTGGAGGGGTGGATTTGCCCTGGGCCGTTGGCACCCTGAGGGAGGCCCCGAAGCCTGGCATTGCAAACCTTCATTTCCCTGCTGCTGTCCTGATGTTGGCAGGTGAGGGGCTAGGCCAGGGCGGCGGGGGACTGGGGAGGTGAGAGGCTGCCTCTGCTAATGTTGCCCCCAGCCCTGCTGAGGCTTTGAAATCCTAGCCCCACCTCCTTCCTGGCACACACCGTTAACACACACCTCATCGCAAAGCGGAAGCACATTTTCCCCTTAAAATTCCAAATTTCCCTCTTCGCTGAGTATTGCCATGTTTTTGCTTGGAGGGTTCCTCTTCAGCGTCTGAAGTCAAGCTCCTCTTGCCGACAAGCTTCCCTCCTGTGTGGCCAGCTTTGCCGTGGGCAGGTCCCCATTCGAAGGGATGTGCTCTTCTAGGGCCCTAGTTCCCGAGGAGGGTTGCTGAGGGGCTGATACAGGGGCATGAGTATCCCGGCCACATCTCCACGCAGGAGGTGTGCATCTGTGCTCCGCTGAGTCTGCAGAGGGCCCAGATGCCATGCTCTCACTGGGCGGGGAGAGGCTTGAACCTCCTTCCGCCCACCCCCCAACTCCGCTGCAGTTCCCCTTCCCCACATCCCTGTCTCCCTCCCTTGCCCACTGTGGGTCTCTCTTTACTTTTCCAACTCACTCTGCATTGGTGCGGGGAGAGAGCATTTGATATTCATAATCTGGTTCAGAGAAGGTCCCGAAGCCCTGAGTCACGGTATGGTTTCCATGGAAACAGACTTGTTCATCGCGGCGGTGGTGGGGGAGAAGGGAAACATATAGTAAAAATCCAGGCTCCACAAGTGTGGTTGGAGTTGGACCAGCTCCCTTCATGGGGAACAGGGAGCGGCAGGGCAAGGCTCTAGGGTCCTTGTGGGAGGGGCTGCCTCTCCCCACCCACTGGGGTTAGCCCTCCCACCTGGGAGCCGCTCAGCTCCTTCTGTGGCTCCTGGCAGGTTCTGCTTCTCCCACGGGCTTTCTGACTAGGTGCTAGGGCTCATGGCCACCAGTGTATGCCTCAGTCTCCTCCTCTGTGAAATGGAGGAGGAGCTCTTCACCCACCTCATAGGGCTGCTGTGAAGGTCAAATGTGTTAACCTGAGGAACACACCAAGAACACGGCCATAGTGAGTGTTCGGTGAGCGCCATTAATACAAGGTGTTGGAAGGGCACTCCCCCTGGCGGTGCATTCACCTGGATCTACCCCTCTGCGTCCGGCAAGGTGGTCTTGACATCTGGCGGGGCTGGCCTCCTGCTTCCTGTAAGAGCCTCCCCAGGAACCGCCAGTACACCCCCAGCTAGGAACCAGCCATCCCTTTCTTCCTCCCACGGAGCACATGTTTAGGTGGCTGAGGGCCTGAGCACCGTGCTCAGGAGTCCTGGCTCCCATTCAGATCCCACCTGCCTGGAGGCTTGTGGGAACACATCCTCCCAAGTCCAGATGGCCGAGCAGCGTCCTGTTTCGGCCCCTTGGAGCTCTGAAGACTGAGAGAGGGGACTGGAGCCGGGGCGACCTTCCTGGATCCCGGAGAGGCGGCTTCACCTGGCTGGAGAAGCATCTCCTGGTGACCCACTGAAGAGGAATCAGGAATTCTCCAGAAAGATAACAGATGCTGGCCTCCTCATCCCCGCAGGTTAGAACCTCTGCAGCTGAAGTGTGCCCAGCGCACCCTACAAGTCTGGATTGGCTCTGGGCTCCAGCCCAGCAGGCTGGGAGACAGGCGCCTGCCCACATCTGCTTACCCCAGCAACCCGTGCCTCAGCAGTGTCTGGGCAGTGGCTCGAGGCCACTCTGGGCTCCAGTGATGGCCCAGCCAGTCTCCCTCACCGGTCCGTTTTTCAGTTGCTGCTCCCCCCTCACTGGCCTGCAGACAACCCCTCCTCCTCTCCACGTCACTGGTCACTGTCCCCCTCCTTCCCTCCCATAGGGAGGGTGTCCACTCCGAGCTCCCTAAAAGGCAGTCCCTGCATCAGTACCAGCTCTCAGAGCTACGGCTCATTCTCCACACCTGCTTGCTCTTCCTTCTGTTTTACAGATGGGAAAACTGAGATCCTTGGGCTTTGCCAGTCAAAGCCATCACTCGAACTGGCCTTGGCTGCCCCCAGCCCCACCCCCGCCCTGGGGCTGTCCTTCCCTCTTCCCTGGCAGCCCCAGGTGGCCCCAGAATCCCCTGGCCCCCAGCCCCCTCCATGCTGACAGTTTCCCGCCTAGGTTTTTCCCCTGCAGGTCTCTCTGGGCAGCTTTGCCATCCTCATTGGTGTTCACAACACCTTCCAATTTAATACCCTCTGCAAATTTCGTTAACAGACTGTTTACTCCCTCTCTCAGGATCGTTAATGAAGATGTTAGTAAGATCTGACCCAACAAAGCTGGGTCTTGGCAGCCCTGCCTTCTCTCCCAGACTCTGTCCCTCAGCTCCTTCCCCCTGGGCTTGCCTCCTCCACCTGGGAGCCTTGGGACCTGCCCCTTCTTGCTTTCAGCCCCATGACAAGTGCTTAGGGCCAAGTCTGTTTGAATTAATTTTGTAAGATTACTCGAGGCGCTGTATCAAATGCTTTGCTAAAAATCAAGATATATTACCCTGCCTGCATTCCCTTCATCTACCAGTCTTGTAATTCTATCAAGAAAGCTATCAACTTTGTCAGGCATGATTTGTTCTTTATAAATCCCCACGGTACCGCATGGGGCACAGAGTTCCCGCGTTTTCTAAATGTTTAGCGATTCTCTCTTTGTGTTTGCTCCTTGATTAGAGCTGGAAGGCCATGGGCTGGGAATTGTCGCAAACGCTCATCTCTTCCTCTGGGACAGAGAACAGAGCACAGTCCTCCCCTTCTCTGGGTCTCTGCTGGGGAAAACGAGTCACTTAGCACCCACTGCGTCCTTGCAGGGTGCTGAGGGCCCCAAGTTGGGCACCCCCGACCCCAAGATGGGTGGGTGGGCAGAGGGCCTGGCGCCTTCCCTCAGGGATTCTGTAGGCAGGTGAAGATGACAGACCAGTCTGGTGCTGACATTTCAAAGGTGCTGTGGAGTGAGTACCTTGCACAGCGCACTCAGAGCATTACCGTGACGTTGAGTGTTACGTTCGTGATCTTGTTTAAGGGAGGTGGGTGATCTCTCCTCTCCCTGGGTGCCTGGGAAAGTGCAATGAGGGTAAGCCTGCCCTGGATCCGAGGTCTGGGTCTCAGCCTCTGCCGTCTTGCTCCTGACGTCTTAAGTTTGCCTTAACAGGGTCAGCACAATAGCTGGGGCGGTTCAGACCACGGGGTTTAGGGGGTCAGGGAAGGAAGCTGCGTCTTTAGGGAGAAACTCAAGACAGGTGAGGACTTCGCTGCGTATGCACCTCACACATATAAACTGCATCTGGCCCCTCCTCTGCCACTTCTCAGCAGGCCGCTCAGCCTCAGTGAGCCTCGGCCCCTCCCCTGTGAGATGGATCCTCCGTGAGCAGTTGCTATCGTGTCTTTTTCGGGAGGTCCCTGTTGATGTAGGGGCAGAGGTGCTCATCTGATTGTCAGGGTACCCGTGAGCAGCTCTCCCCAACACTTCTCATCCAGGAGACAGACAACTGGCAGACTGAACTGTCTGGCATCCTTGGGGCCAGCTGGGGGCTGGTGGTACGTTCTGGGCTTAGGGGCCAGGGGGACCTTCTGGACCTTGAACCCAAACCCTCTGCCCCATTCCAGACCGTTCCAGGCCAGGTGGTAATCAAGACAGTTTTTGGTGTCCTCTTGGCTGTGTGGCATTTGGGCATTTCTGGCCTTGCTGGCCATGAAACCACCCACTCCCCTACCTCTACTCGTCCAACCAGAGCCAGGGCCCCGGAGTGAGGGGCAGAGTCTGTTTTGGTTAGTGCCTATCCGGTGGGACATTGCCCTGCGCCCTCTGCATGCTCGCACCAGTATTTTTTCTAATCTTTGTGATGGGCTTCTCTTTGTCATTCAGCTGGGGAGGGGAGAACCCCTTGGGAAGCGGTGAGATGGTACCCACCCACCTGTGGTGTGCCAGGAGCCAGGCAGGAAGGGCTGCAGGCAGCTGACGCAGCTGGACCCGCACCCCTCCAACCGACACAGCAGGGGTCTGATCCTTGGAGATGGTCACTGGGTGTTTGCTGGGCGAACCTGCTTCCGGGTCTGCGTGAACGCTGAGGTCAAGGTTGGCACTGGTGTGTGTGGGGAGCCTGGTGGCCACCTTGGCCCTGCCTGTCCCCTCTAGTCCCCTCTAGTCAGCGCATGGGCTGGTGCCATTCCATGCTCTTGGGTGTGGTCTGGGGAATTTCAGCTTTGTGGTTAGGGCCAGCGCTTAGGGGTCCTCGGAGCTGAGCTTGAATCCTGGCCCCCACCAAGGACAAGCCGCACACACTTGGACAAGCTCCCTCACTTGTGGGAGATGGCAGCAGTACCTGTGGAAAGCCCCCGCTTGAAGGGAGCAAGGCCCATATTGAGAGGGTGACAGGCAGGAAGGCCAGGGTCTCCAAATGGAGGAAATAGGCTGCAAGTGTCAGACAGTTTTTAATCCCTCTCTTGAGTAGCAGGAAGAAGCAAACTACAAATGTCAGACTTTTTTCCCTTCTCTATACAAATTTAAAAGGAGGTTTCTTTTAAAATTCTGTGTTGCCATGACGACACCTGGTTCCACCTGAACTTAACTTTTCTCAAACCTTGAGCTAACCAATGCATTTTTCTTATGGAAATGTTTTTCTTAAGCTATATTAATGAGCTATGTATTTACCCTGGACTCTGTCTTCAACTTGGTTCCGCCTAAGACTCAGAACCAGCCTGACATACTGGTTTGTCAAGTAAAACAGACTGGTTGTCAGGGTCTCCGTGAGCGGCTCTCCCCAACACTTCTCATCCAGGAGACATACAACTGGCAGACTGAACTGTCTGGCATCCTTGGGGCCAGCTGGGGGCTGGTGGTAAGTTCTGGGCTTAGGAGCCAGGGGGACCTTCTGGATCTTGAACCCAAACCTTCTGCCCCATTCCAGACTGTTCCAGGCCAGGTGGTAATCAAGACATTTTTTGGTGTCCATTTTTACTTGACAAACCAGTATGTTTTACTCATGCAAATGTTCTCTTAAGCTGTGTTAATGAGACTACGCCTTTGCTTGGAAACCTGCCTTTCTTCAAGATTCATGTCAATCATTTTATGGCCCGGGACAACTCACCTTGTGCCAACATTATCTCAAAATGCATGTCGTGGGTGAGGGGCCTGGTGCCAGTCTCTGAGTTCTGAGACATTTCCTGTCTCTAATTAGCAGCCTGCTAGTAGCTATATAACATCCGGCTAAAGACTAGCGGGGTGGGGGACACTCTTTCTGCCCCCTTCTGATGTCTGTGTCAGAATATACTTTAATAAAACTTTATTACACAAAAGCTCTGAGTGATCCAGCCTCGTCACTGGCCCCGGATTGAATTCCTCTCCTCCAGAGGCCAAAAATCCCAGTGCCTTTCACGGCTCAGCAACAACTTTCAGCATCCCCTCCATCCCATGTAATAGCCCCAAAGCTCAGGTGAGCTTCCCCGGCGCCCAGCCCTCCATCCTGTATCCCCAGGGCCCAGCTGGGCCTTACGCAGGTGGCCCGAGACTGGAGACTCCGGGATCCAGGGACAGATGTCCCCTCTTCCCAGCCCCTCGGGCAGCAGCGGCCTTCGCTTTAGCTCCTGTTGGCTGTTTCTCATCCTTGAAGCAGGGAGGAGGGGCCAAAGCCCCCGGTATCCAGGGGGCGGGGCCTGGGTACTATTCCGATGACGCCTGGCTGCTGGGGAGGGGCGGTGGGGGGACAGGAAACCGGGGCCTTTCCGCCTGATGTGGGTGCAGTGGCCCGCCTACCACAGGCCGGGCTGTGGTAGGATCAGCCAGAGACAGAGAACTGGGCCCTTCTGACTCATCCCTCCCCCGCGAGGAGTCAGGCACACTGGGGCCATGCAGCAGGAGCTGCTGGGGAAAACATTCCTCAGGTCGGTCGGGACCCCCTGACCGGCAGGACTGTAGGTAGTCCCTGCAATCTGAACAACGGGGTCTCCAGCCTACACAGGTGGTGAGAGCTTCACGGAGGAGGCCGTGGCGCTGGTGTAATTTCTTTGAACATTTCCAGGCCACTATTGGCCTGTTTGTAGGTTTGAGTTGTTATTCAGTCGCTCAGTAGTGTCTGACTCTTTGCGACCCCACGGCCTGCAGCGTGCCACGCTTCCCTGTCCTTCACTGTCTCCCAGAGCTTGATTAAACTCATGTCCATTGAGTCGATGATGCCATCCAACCATCTCATCCTCTGCCATCCCCTTCTCCTCCTGCCTTCAATCTTTCCCAGCATCGGGTCTTTTCCAATGAATTGGCTCTTTGCAGCAGTCAGCATCAGTGCTTCCAATGAATATTCAGGGCTGATCTCCTTTAGAACGGACTGGTTGGATCTCCGTGCAGTTAAGGGACTCTCGAGAGTCTTCTCCAACACCACAGTTCGAAAGCAGAGTAGTCCCTCAAAATCATGCCCAGGGTTGTTAGTGAATCCTGCTCTGTGCCCAGCCCTGTGCTAAGCTTCATCAGCTTTCTTTCTCACAATCCAAATATTTGAAAGATTTTGTGATCATCTTTCCCATTTCATGGATAAGGACAGCTGAGGCCTGTGGAGGTTAAGTGCTCTGCTCAGGGTAAAGCATCAGCAGTAGGAGTCAGCCCAGCCCTGGCTGGTCCCACAGCCAGGATGTCCAACCTGCATTCACCCTGCCTCCTCCCACGCCTTTGGGTAAACTTCTCAAGGAGGCTTGCGACACCATGCATGTCCCAGGGTCAAAACATGTGGACACTGGAGTGACCTGCTCTGGAGACATCGAGGCTCATGAGAAATAGCCAAACCTCTCTGCTGATGGTGAAAAGTTGGTGGATGGTCAACTCTGGATGCTTGTCTTCGGAACCATGATTGTGAGAACTTGCCCCCATCTGAGGTGCCTGAAGGATGTGTGTACTGGTTCCGTGGGGTCTGTGGATAAGCCATGAGGCCCAGGGACTCCAGAGATTGTGTGCAAACCACACGTTTGGATTGGTGTGGATCTGGAGAGAAGGCCCATAGACCTCACAGGGTTTCAGATTGAGGGGGCATGACCCCAAAGAGAAAGAAGCCCTGGGGCTTCCAGTCACCCCTGGGCTGACCCAGACCTCAGAGGCTCAGTCTGGACACCATCAGATCACATCCTCCCAAGGCTGCACTGGCTGAGCTACATATGGGCATCCTGCTTACCTTTAAGGTTGTTTCAGGACACAGCACTGCTAAACTTGTCCTTGGACTTACTAGGTATGAGGTCTTAAGGACAGTGATACCTGCTCAGGGCTCTCGAGGAGAGCCTTTTGGATAAATCTTGTGTTGGATTCAGTAACAGGAATAGTTGGGTATCTCTTGAGCAGGTGCTTTAATCTTCACTTCATGGATCCTATGCAACACGTAAATGAAGTATTTCCCTTTTCTCATCGGCTGCCAGGTAACTCCGACCTGTCTGTGTAACCTCATGGGCTGTTGTGCACTGACCTGGCTCCTCGTTCTTTCGGACTTTCATACCCCTGTTTTCCCCTTGCCTCATTTTCATCACATTATTTTCCTTAGGAAGAAAAAACTTTGCTGTTTTATGTGTTCTAGACTTAACTAAACAAACATGTATGGTGGATCATCACTGGCTACTGCAGACACAGGGATTAAGCATTTCCTTTCTGCAGGCTCCATCCCAGAGGCCTGTTTGCCAACTCTGTGCCCCCATCCATCTCTTCCCCCATCCAGTTCCCTCTGCTTCTTGCTCCAGTTTCGGGGACCCCAGAGCCTCAGGGCTCCTCCATACTGACTCCAGACTCTGATGAGCTGTGTCATCTGATACAATGATCAGGTTTTTCCCTCTCCTTCTCCTGTCTTCCCGGACTTCACAAAAGCAGGGGAAAAGGGAACAAGGAGAAAAACCAGGAGGGGAGTCATTTCCCCAACTGGGCCTTAGCTGCTCTTCCCAAAGCCTCAGGTCCCTTTTTGGAGGTCTCCCCCTTTTTCAGCTCCTGTCTTGTCTCAGCAGCCCCAGGTGACTTCTGTCCCCCGCCTGAGCAGACTGAGCCATTTTTCTGGCTGAAAGATGGCGAATGCAACCCTGGTGCCTTGGAATTGCCGGTGGAGAGAACCAGCCAGCAGTGCCCTGGGGAGAGCTGTGCCCTGGGGGCACAGTGAGATGCCAGTGCTGGGTTTAAGTGCCACACCCTGTCATCAGTTGTCCCTCCAGTTCTTGCATGAGGTGGCTTCTCTCTGTTTCCCAAAGTTAATAAACTCAAACTGGATCAACATGCTCAGTATAAACTGTGCCTTCCTCCCACCCGTCTCCTAGCTCCTCCCACCTGGCAGCTACAGTTAACTGGTTCAGTGCAAGTTCTTGTGGTTGTTTATGCATAGATTCAAATAAATGTGTGTGTGTGTATAGATACACTCACATACATTCCCTTTTAAAAAAAATGAGAAATGGTGGCACGCTATTGCCCATGTCTTTTCTGTCCCTAGACTTTAAATTTTTTTTTTTTTACTTAATAATCTTGGGTGATTGTTCTACCTTGGTACTTAAACATCTCTGGAGCCTTCTCTGACAGAATCGGTTAAAAAGAAAATGCTAGGGTGGGGGAGAATGTTAATAAAGAAAGGGTTAAGTCTCTAGGGAAGAGAAGGGATGCTCATGGGTAGGTGTTAGGAGGTTTAAGAGCCTTCTAATTGTGTGTGTAAAACTGTGGGCACAAATGGATCTTCAGGGACGAAGGATTGTGTCTCTCCAAGGGGGTCTGTGACCCAGAAAAGACAAAGAACCACAGCATTGGGTTGTGTGGATTAAACAGAGCAGGAGGCAGAGGTTAACTCGTCAAAGGGCAGCGTCCCTTGGTTCTTGGGCCTCACCGGGGCAGCCACGGAGCGGGCTGAGACAGGGGCAGAGCTGCCAGCCCTGGTAGCCTCTTGGAAGGTGACTGGAGCCTTCCCACTTCCGAAGGAGGGTTCCTGCATCGTTCAGGGAGGGTGGTCCTAACCCTGAGGATGAAGTACAAGGGCTTCCCGGGATCGGACTATTCCGATGGCCAGACCTGGGAAGCCCTTAAGGGTCACTGGGTTTAGGAAAAAACCGAGGCACAAAGAGGCCAGGCGATGAGTCTAAGGTCACTAGCCAGGCAAATGCAGAGCCTGTGGGTTGCTCCAGCCTATGACATTCGGTGTTCCTTCCCTGCCGGAGCGGAAGGAGACCAGGGAGCTGAGGCCCTCCGGCTGCTATGAGGCTGCCTGTTGCCGCCTGCCTCATGGTGTGTGGGTGAGGGAAGAGGGGAGCACAGAGCAGAGCCCGCAGCCCGGGTGGGCGTGTCATCCCCCCACCTCGCTGCTCCTGCAACATCGTCTCCCCGCCGCCTGCCTGCCTGCGTCCTCACATTAGACTGCAGCCAGCCAGCCCGGAATTCTGAACCCAGCCGAGACGCCGCGCTAAGGGGCGGCACTGCAGGATGTGGCCACTAGAGGGCAGCAGGGAAGCCACTGCGGCGGTTCCGCAGGAGAGAGCTCGCCGACTGGGAAGAGTGTGCAGAAAGGCAGGGGCTCCGGGCAGAGGCTTGCCTGGCAGAGGTCTGGGCACAGCGGTCAGGGAGCATGTCTGCCTCACCGTCACAGTCAGTGCTGAGGGGTTCTGAGGGACCTCCTTGACATAGAAAGCACGCGAGGCATCAATGACAATAAAAATAACTTAACATTTATTGAGCACTTCCTCCTCGCTGCTGCTGCTGCTGCTAAGTCGCTTCAGTCGTGTCCGACTCTGTGCGACCCCATAGACGGCAGCCCACCAGGCTCCCCCGTCCCTGGGATTCTCCAGGCAAGAACACTGGAGTGGGTTGCCGTTTCCTTCTCCAATCCCCGCTAGACACTGTACGAAGTAATCCGTCCTAAAAAAACAGCCTTGTTAAAATTATACCCATTTCTTAGGTGAGAAAACCAGAGGTCCGGGGAGACTAGGGGAATCTGGTCATCCACAGGGCTGGTGCCAGAGCCAACGTCCCAAGCGCAAGGCTGTACCATATTATACGCCTGTTCAGATGACCACTGCTACGGTTATACTTACTTTACGGGTGGGGAAACTGAGGCTCAGAGAAAATGAGTGAGTCACCCAGGCCCGCGTCCTGCAGAGTGACAGGTCCAGGTAGGTGTGGTTTCGTGGCTTGAGCTCTTGGCTCTGAATTCTCGTTCTCCCAGGTGGAGGTATTCCCACTCCCATCCTGTACCCTAATTTGAAGGTGGCTGGTTCTGAAGTCTGAACTTTCCTTTGAGAGTGGGTGACTCCCAAGAGAAGTTAGATTCTGGACGCCCACGTCTAAGGCTTGCCTGGATTTTGACTCACCAGAGGTGGAGGGAGGCCAGGCCAGAGGCTTCAAGAAGCCCCAGCGAGGGGCTCTGGGGCCCACAGTCCAGCTTAGAGGATGGGGGTATTGATATCCCTTGCAGTGGCCAGAGCTCCCCTGGGAACAATGGGGCCGGGCCTCAGGGCCTCTGGTTTCCAGGGCAGTTGCTTCCAGCATACCAAGGACGCTTGGCGGACCCTGGGCCTGGTTCTGCCAGGCTGGCAGGAGAGCAGGGGCATTTCTAGGAGGGCCTGACTTCCTCCATCTTCCCGTTCCCATGCCCTGGCTTTGCCCTCCTTGGGGGTGGGGGGTGGGAGGGGTGACAACGGGGTGGCCTGCCTTCAACATCTTCCCCTCCCGGGTGTCCAGATTGCACCTTGTAAATCTGAGTCCTGCTTTTTAAGGGATTTATAGCATCGCAATGATGCTTTAATTCCTTCTGATTTATTGGCAAAGACTGCAGCTTCCAATCCTGGCCTTACAGTTTTTGGGGGTGGTGGTGGTTCAGGGAAGTGAGGGGAAGAAACTTAAAATGGTTTCCTCCTTGAAAGATGCTCATCTCTAAAGAAAACCTTGGGTGAATTGTTTTTGGAACGGGAATCTTAAGAGTTAAGGGAAGCCTCTGTAAAGCTTCCATTTCCTGTCTTGGTGAGGACCAAAGGGTGCTGAAAGTAGTTGAAGAGGGGGTAGGTCAGGGAGGGGGATTTTGAGCATGCCGCCTGGCTGGAATCTTGGCT
Source organism: Bos grunniens (assembly GCF_055505025.1). Lineage (NCBI taxonomy): Eukaryota > Metazoa > Chordata > Mammalia > Artiodactyla > Bovidae > Bos > Bos grunniens. Next base: position 76,279,034 of record NC_141179.1, on the reverse strand, counting down.
CTAAGCTTGGAGAAGTTACCTAACCGTGTAGAACCTCAGTTTTCTTATCTGTAAAATGGAACTATGACCCCACAGGGTTACTGTGAGCACTAGATGAGCTGATGCCTGGAAAGGGAGCATATGACTGGGAGAAACATCACGAGTGGCCAGAAGTACTTGCTTTCCTTCATGTTATTTTACCCATAGTGCTCAGAATAGCACCTGGCTCATGCTAGATAATAACATGCTTGTGAATAAATACAAAGGAAATATGGCCGAATGAAATAGCACTGGCACTGAAGAATGGACTCCTGAATAATTTAAAAATATTACTCTGCATGAATATCGGTGACTTTCCCTACCTGTCCTCTAAAGACGTTCACGTTGGTCTTGGGGCACTTGGGCAGGGCTGGCCTGCACTCTGCATGGGGCACATATAAAGCTGAGACGCTGTTCTCTGTGGGTCCTCCGAGCAACCGTGCTGATGGAGACAGCATCTTCTGCTCTCGTGGGGTGAGGCAGTGTGGGATGGGGGTGCGTTTCTCAGCTTACACCGGAGGTTCCCCAGAACCTCTGACTGCGCCTTTCCCCTGTTTACTGCCACCTGGTGACATGGTACTGCTTCCTCTAAGCACCAAGTAGGGTTTCACACCTAAAACAGGCCTCCCCAAGCCACCGCCAGCCCATTGCTGTCTCACCCCAGCCTCTGTGCCCATCCCTAAGCTTCAGCATGTTTCTTCTCCACCAAACTGATGGTAGAAGAGCCACAGTGCCAGGCCCAAGAGTCTGATCCAGAGGGACTTGAGTCTCCTACTTCTTACTTGCTTACCACGCCCATTAACGTAGTCTCTGAGCCTTAGTTTCATCATCTGAACAATGGGAGTGAGGACCCTGACCTTCCAGCAGGGGCTCTCAGGAAAACAGACTCTCTCCCTGGTGTGGAGAGCTGGGTGAGTGAGCTAAACCCAACAGCACTCATTTGGGAAATGAGGACCCACTCGTCCCGCCCCCAAGGGGAATTGTGCCCAACAGTGAACGTGGGAAGAGTACTCAGAAGGCACAGGCGTTCACCCAACCTCCACGAGCCAGTAGTTCAACCAGACCAGACAGCAAAGGGAAGAGCGTGCTCTAAGTCTCAGAAGTCATCTGAACGTCGCCTTCTAACATCTGGTGCCTCTCGCGCTGATTCACAAATGAGCAGGGGACATTAGTTACGTGCATGTCTGAAGACCCAATATGGGTAGCCTGGAGGAACAGTAAGTCAGGTCTCCTTGGAGGGAAGGAGCGTGGGCTCTGGGGAACCTGCTGGATGGGGGTTAAGCCAGGCATGTGGGTTCAGGCAGTTTTCTCCACGTCTCTGTGCCTCAGCTTTCTTGCCTGTGAAATGGAACCGATACTGGCTCCCACGTAAAGTTCTTGCGGAGCACTGATGAGCAAAGGTAGGTAAACCGCTTAGTGCTTAGGAAATACTCATTGGATACTAACCAAAACGATGCTGTGACCTTGGTGCTTTGACTTAGGGTTTGCAAAGAGCATGAAGGTCAGGGACGCTCCCTGGTCCACTTTTGCTTTGAGTTTCAGGTAGTCGTTCTCCTCTCTCTGTGTGGGTGGAAGAGGAACCTCGCTTCCTTTCTGTCCCTTCCTCCCGGGCTTCAGCGGGTGGGCTGCCTCCACTGAGCTGCCGTTTCCACCTGGAGATCTGGGGTGAGGCTCCTTGCTCTTCCCGACTTCCGCTAACCCCCATTGGGGAAAATCATTGAACAAGGTGAATCGCAAAGGGTCAGGATGCTGCGGATTTTAAGTGCAGAACCCATTTGGACTGTGCTCCAGCCGGCCCCGTTTTCTGGGATAACTTTGACCCCTACGGTACTGTTGTTGGGCACTAGGCTTTGGGTCTGGTTGGGTCAGTCCGATCACCAGAGCTGAACTGAGCTGGCCAGCTTGGGGGTGTTTGTGTCCAGTGGATTTCTGTGCACCTCTCTTGGGTGGTAGCTGGGAGGGGTGCCTCTCTGGGGTGGTTCCCTAAATGGGGCACTGACTCTTAGCTGGGCATGCAGGCTTGCCAGCCCCCTGCCCACTGGAGCATCACTCTCTCATAGGGTATGGGTAGTGGGTGGGAGAGGTGGGTGAAGGGGGTGGGATGCTGCCTGGGACTCAGATGGCTGGACCCAGGGACTCAGAGATGGCACTGGGTTACCTGGAGCCCTGAGTCTCAGTGGGTAGATCTAGGAGAGCAGACAGGGCTTGCGTTGCCCAGCCCTAGGGAGCTGTCCATGGGGCATGCGACACAGGGGAGAAGAGGTGGGAGAGGGCACTGGGAGCCCCGCTTCAGCACCACTCCTCTCCCTGTCTCCTTGCAGTCTGCTGGCCACGGGACTGCTGCACGGGCTGTGACTGCCAGCGAGGCCTGGAGACCCGGCAGCTGTGGACTGCCCAGTGCCGAACAGCCCCTTTGGTGAGTTGGTGGAGCCCTCCCTCGCCTTTGCCTTCCCCAGGATGGGTCACTGAGCTGGCCTCTCTCGGCTGGGGGGGAGGCGGGGGGGCAACTTCCAGATGCTCAGGTTGGCCCCTACCCCGGGACCCCAGCTCACCCCCACTTTCCCTGCCCTCCCATTCCCCGCATTTCTTCCGTTCCTTGAGATGCCCCTTCTCTTCCACCCTTCTCTTCTCTCTGCCCGGCCTGGGTTCTCTGGGGCCACTGAGGAATCACAGTGGGGTCCCCGAGCTCACCCTGTGGGCTGAAGGGGGTGAGGGCCTAAGGGTGGAGGCCCTTGAGGACTGGCTGGGGGAGGGGTGCTGGAGGAACAGTTCATCCAGCTAAACCAGTTCACTCACGTGCCCCATGACCAGGACCCCTTTCTCAGTAGTTGTGTCTGACTCTGCGACCCCACAGACTGTGGAGCCCACCAGGCTCCTCTGTCCATGGGATTCTATAGGCAAGAATACTGGAGTGGGTTGCCATTTCCTTCTCCAGGGGATCTTCCCCACCCAGGGACTGAACCTGTGTCTCTTGAGTCTCCTGCACTGGCAGGCGGATTCTCTACCAATAGCGCCACCTGGGGGCCACCCCCTTCCTTAGGGGCCAGGAGCAAATCCTAGAGGCCACTGGGGCCTGGGAAGGGGTGTTTCTCAGCAGCCGCTGGACCCTGTCTGCTCTGGGCCACCTGCCTCTGAGGGAGTCCATGAGCCCCGGGAGTCCTCCACTGGAATAAGTTGGTCACCTGCATCTGTAAATTGGGTGGGGGGAGCAGGAAGGGCTTGATGCCATTGTCCACCTTCCCCAGCCTGGTGGCCAGAGGTTGCTAGCAGCCCACCCACTCAAGGCGTGCAAGGGTTCTTTTTGCACGGGGCCTTGGGTCAGGGGGCGGCATCTGACACGGACCCTTCTTCCTCCTGGGGGTGGGCAGAAGACAGAGGAAAGAGGACCACATGGGGAAGTGGGTGCCAGCTCATGGGAGTGGAAGAAGATGCAGGTGGCCCAGGAGATGCCAGCAGGGGTGGATAGGCAGAGACAGGGGAATGGCTTGAGGTGGGTGGGAACTGGTCATTCCCCAGGTATGGGAGTTGAGGGAGTTAGGGTCTTGCCCGGTCAGGCCCCACTAAGGTACTCAGTTCTGATGGGAGGCCCCACAGTATTCTGTAGGTTAGACCCTGGGGTATGGGAATGGGTTTGTTCAGTCCCTAAGAGCCCCCGGGAGTCCCCAGAGAATGGTAAAGTCTAGCGTAGGAGCCCCTTCAGTGCTCAGGTGTATTTGGGAGCACTAAGCCATGGAACTGGGGCCCCTCCCCTGAGGGCTGGAGACCCAGCTCCTCTCCGGGAGCAAGCTGGTGCCCCCCTCCGGCCGTCAGGGGCACCCAAGCCTGGCTGCTCCCTGACAGCTGCCTGCCTTGGCCCCCAGACCTCACATGCTGGAGAAGCAGCCCCATGAAGGTGCCCAGCCATGCAATGTTCCTGGAAGGCCGTCCTCCTCCTTGCCCTGGCCTCCATCGCCATTCAATACACGGCCATCCGCACCTTCACGGCCAAGTCCTTCCACACCTGCCCAGGCCTGGCGGAGGCTGGGCTGGCCGAGCGGCTGTGCGAGGAGGGCCCCACGTTCGCCTATAACCTCTCGCGCAAGACCCACATCCTTATCCTGGCCACCACGCGCAGCGGCTCCTCCTTCGTGGGCCAGCTCTTCAACCAGCACCTGGACGTCTTCTACCTGTTTGAGCCCCTCTACCACGTGCAGAACACACTCATCCCCCGCTTCACCCAGGGCAAGAACCCAGCCGATCGGCGGGTCATGCTGGGCGCCAGCCGGGACCTCCTGAGGAGCCTCTACGACTGCGATCTCTACTTCCTGGAGAACTACATCAAGCCGCCGCCCGTCAACCACACCACCGACAGGATCTTCCGCCGCGGGGCTAGCCGCGTGCTGTGCTCGCGGCCGGTGTGCGACGCCCCGGGCTCGGGGGACCTGGTGCTGGAGGAGGGGGACTGCGTGCGCAGGTGCGGCCTGCTGAACCTGACGGTGGCCGCCGAGGCCTGCCGCGAGCGCAGCCACGTGGCCATCAAGACGGTGCGCGTACCTGAGGTCAACGACCTGCGGGCCCTGGTGGAAGACCCCCGCCTAAACCTCAAGGTCATCCAGCTGGTCCGGGACCCCCGGGGCATCCTGGCCTCCCGCAGTGAGACCTTCCGCGACACGTACCGCCTCTGGCGGCTCTGGTACGGCACCGGGCGGAAGCCCTACAACCTGGACGTGACGCAGCTGACCACGGTGTGCGAGGACTTCTCCAACTCCGTGTCCACCGGCCTCATGCGGCCACCGTGGCTCAAGGGCAAGTACATGCTGGTGCGCTACGAGGACCTGGCCAGGAACCCCATGAAGAAGACCGAGGAGATCTACGGGTTCCTGGGCATCCCCCTGGACAGCCACGTGGCGCGCTGGATCCAGAACAACACGCGGGGAGACCCCACCTTGGGGAAGCACAAGTACGGCACGGTGCGAAACTCGGCGGCCACGGCCGAGAAGTGGCGCTTCCGCCTCTCCTACGACATCGTGGCCTTCGCCCAGAACGCCTGCCAGCGGGTGCTAGCGCAGCTGGGCTACAAGATGGCCAGCTCGGAGGAGGAGCTCAAGAACCCCTCCATCAGCCTGGTGGAGGAGCGGGACTTCCGCCCTTTCTCGTGACCGGGGCTCCGCGGGTGGGGGTAGGGGGCACAGGGTGTCGGTTTTGATAACATGGACCGTTTTTAACTGTTGCCTTATTTCCCCCTTCCCTCTCCACCCGTCTTTGGTGTCCTACCTGCCCCCTGTCCGCCCCCCTCCCCTTCCACCTGCCTCTCTTTGTCTCTGAAATTTGCACTATGTCTTGGACAGGAATCCCTGGGGCAGAGGGGGCGAAGTGGGGTCCAGCTCCCACCCCACCCCGTTCAGACACTCGAGTGTGTGTCCCTGGTGGATGGTGACAATGTTTACAAGCACCACACTTACACATTCACATGCGCACGCACGCACGCACGCACACACATACACACACACACACACACACACACGGGCGCCTGAGAGGAGAGACACCCCAAACCACACAACTTCTGAGGTTTTTGAATGGACGAGTGGTCAGGGTATGGTAGTTTTTGCACTGTCTTACTTCAACAAGGTAAGAGGTTAAAAGCAAAAAGGCCACCTCTCTCTAATTTATGAATGGTGTTTATCCCTCCGCATCCTGCTTCTGCTCCCCAATACCTGCTGCCCCCCACTCCTTGGAGCAGAGAAAACTGCCCTTTCCTGCCCATCCTTGCCTGTCGGTGAGCAGGTTTTTACTGTGAGGTGAATGTGGACCTTGTTTATTTCTTCCAGTCTGTGGCAACGCTGTCTGTCTGTCTGTCTGAGTTTTGTGGCTGCCCCTGGACTAGTGATGGCTGATAAATATTATGGTTTTCTGATTGATCTTGGGGTCCATCTGTGATATCTCTTTGTGCCAAAAAAGAAAAAAAAAAAGTGGTTCAGTTTGCTAAATGAACATTGAAATGCTTTATCTGTGTTTTCTGTAAATAAAAGAGTGCAATAATGTCTGAGTGTGATTATGGGACATGTGAAAGGGTGAAGGCAGAACTTGGTGGGGTCTAGGTGTTTCTGGCTTTGGGGAGGAGAGACATGGAGATGGAGGAGGGGATTCGATGACCAGCTGCTGGTTTTCAGGATTCGTATCACCCTCAACACCCTCAACAGTTTGTTCACAGTTTCATTTCCCTTCGGTTAGTTGAGACCAGTCACCTGATAGCCAGGGGGTGATGCTCAAAATATTTACCAAGTGGTGTGGCTTGCTGGATCAGTGTCTGGAGATCCTGATGTCCTGGTGACTCTTTCCTGTGCCAGATGTTACTCCTTTTATTGCTGGGTCTGGGGCCAGGATAGCCGGGGAGGGAAAAGTATTCCAGAGTGGGTCGACTCAGGGCAGTGGCCTCTCAGTGGTCTGGATGCATTTAGTACTTTAACAGCTAGTGCAGGTGGCCTGTGGTCTACACTGGCGGAATACCAGTCCTGCTTACTTTCCTTCTGATCCTTGGCGATCTAGCAGCTGCCTCCGAGCGGCTTCCCCAGCTCTTATTCCAAGAAAACAGCTGGTCCCTGGGGTGGAGTTCACAGCTTTGTTGGGCTGGGACAGAGAGAACTCCTGGGATTAGGCAGCCCCAGAGGTCCAGAGGATGAGATGGCTGGATGGCATCACCGACGCGATGGACATGGGTTTGGGTGGACTCCGGGAGTTGGTGATGAACAGGGAGGCCTGGCGTGCTGCGGTTCATGGGGTCGCAAAGAGTCAGACACGACCAAGCAACTGAACTGAACTGAACTGAGAGGTCCTGGGCTTCTCAAGCTTGGAAGAGCTGTCACCCAGCCTTCAAGGGGTTTATTTGTGATAAACAAGCCTGCATGACAGAGAATCAGAAGCCAGAGTGCTGGCCTGTTTCTAGGGTCTAAAGACCAAATCTTAGAGCTCTCTTGGACGACCTGCGTGCCCTGGTTCCTGCCCACCTCCAGCTTCACCCGAGCTGTGTTCCCCTTCACATTCACTCTGGTCTTTTGGCTTTCTTTCAATTCCTTGAACACACTGAGGTTACTGCTCCCAATTTGTTCCCCTCTCCCTGTAACCACACCCTTGGGTAGTGTCCCTTCCCCCCATTTGGGCTTAGCCACATGCCTTGTCTTTGTCAATGGCTTACAGCGGCATGAGAAGTACCTGAGCTTTGGAACTTGTTCCTTTTTGCTGCTTTTTAGATACCTTTAACTGCCTTGTGAAGGAAACCCAGGGCAGCTTGCTAGAGAATGACAGACCACGAAATGAAGAACCAAAGAGCCCCAGCCAATGGCCAGCCAGTTCCTCACTGACTTGGCCACTGATACGGGTGCTCAAGTGAGCCCCAGCCCAAGCCAGCGATGCAACCTGACGTAGATTGTGGGAAGTGCCTTGCTGAATCCAGCCAAATTTCTGACCCACAAAATTGAGTTTAAAAAAGTTGTTTTAAGCCACTAAGTTTTGGAGTGACTTGTTATGCAGCCAAAGCTAACCAATACATACGGCACTCTGGCTCACGGCAGCATATATACTTAGCTCTTTCCTCATGGCTGGGTTACTCCTATTGCCCTCTTAACCTAGTTAATATCTGCTCATCCTCTGGACCGCAGTGTCATTATCAACACTTCTCTGGTTTTATCAGATTGGTTCAGTTACTCTAATCATAGGCCCCTATATAAGTGATTATATTAGATATCCTGAGTATAGGACCTTATGGCATCATGTACATCTCTTTTATAGTGTTCATCACAATTGTAATCATACTTTTAATTATAGGACTTGGCACACGATAACCTCCAGTAAACACTGGTTGCATGAATAAAAGAAGGGATAAAACAGGTGCTTCCCACTGGATAAAAGAATTTGCTTGTATGGCTCCTTCACCAGGGGGTGGGCCCTTAGGAATCTGAATGAGGCCGAGCCCGGCAGCTGATGCCCTCCCAGCCTGTTTCTCACAGGGGATGGGGGGAGGGGTGTTCAGCTGAGTTTTGTTCTAAGAGTCGGAATCACCCCCCTGTAGTCAACAATTCTTTTTTTTTTTCCCACTTCAGGCACAGACACTGATGTTCCTATTTTTTTGTCTTTGCCATTTGTTACAATTTCCAAGGTTAACCCTTGAAGGGAGAAGGGCAGCGAACAAACACCTGTAGGGAATGTTTGCAGTTTCCCGAGCACCCCCCCCCACCCCCACCCCGGCCTCCCATCAGTCGCACCTCTCCAGCGGCTGTTTCCTGCTGACGCAGAAGCACCTGTTTCCAGCCAGGAAATGGTGGTCAGAGCGCCACGTAGGCAGGGCTGACCCGGCCCCACCTCGGCTGTGTGTAGCGCCTTGATGGCTTAGATCCTAAGGAGTAACTTCGTGGTCTTGTCCCGGTACTAAGGGCCCCTCTCATGCCGCTGCTTGGAGGGCTGTGTCCTGCCAATTCTTTTCATCGCAGGCTTCCTCTGTTGTGTGTTCTCACCTGCTCGCCCTTGTTTCTTCGTATTCGCAGACACTCCAGCCTCCCAGCCCCACTTCCCTCTGGGGAGCTCACTGAGCACCTCTTCCCATCATTCCACAGGGTATTGTCCAGAACGAACCTGCCATTCCCTATTCATCCCCTTCTGGGGAAGAATTTCTCTCTGCTGGAATGCCTTTCATCACTGGGAAAGAAAAGATGTATGTCAAGCCCCTTCCCAGACCCATGGAGAAAACATATAGGCTCTGTCTCCCGAGTGCTGAAAAACAGGTTGGAATCAAGTCGTTAGAGGCAAGTAGTCAGGGTATGAAGGCACCAGGGGGTGTAGCTGAACCATGGGCTGAGTGGTCACCAGGTGCGTTGTGTGTGTGTGTGTGTGTGTGTGTGCGCGTGTGTGTGTATGTGTGTGTGTGCGTGCGTGTGTGTGTGTGTATATGTGTGTGTGTGCGTGCGTGCGTGCGTGTGTGTGTGTGTGCGCGTGCGTGCGTGTGTGTGTGTGCGCAGCTGGGAGACTAGTGTCCAAACTGAGGATCTGACTGGTCTGGGGGCCTGCAGCCCGCCTGCCCAGGGCATACACGGGACAATTACCCAGGCTTCAAAGAGCCCTTAAAGCTTCACCCAAACCTCCCATCTCCCTACCCTGCCTCTGTCTAATTGCACTTTTTGCTTCTGGGAGTTGTCATCTGCTGATGACTTGTAATTACAATGTCTTCTTCATCTTGGGAACCATTATGGTAAAATGCATGATTCTAGGTTCCGGTTCCATCTTTGTCATTAGTCAATGTGTGACCTAGGGCGTATCACAATTTTTCCGAGCCTCCGTATTCTTATCTGTACAAAGGTAATGCTTATAATACCTGCCTCAGAGGGCTACTCTGAAGATTGCATAAGGTAATGCATTTAAGTGCTGGGCACTGTGCTTGGTGTATAGGGAATGCCTATTAAACGCTAGCCATTATCATCATCATCACCATGTCATTTTATCCACGGTTATTAGCAGGGTGCCCGGGACATGCTCAGTGAATATTCGTTGAATAGTACATTTTTTTGGTGAGCTCTTCTCACATGAATGCTAACAATGCACAAAGTTACTCCTGAACAAAATGGCACAGCAGTCAGTGCAGTCCCCTTATTCAGCCAAGGCCTAGAGGCGAGGCCTAACTAGGGGGAGGCAAGTAGGGGACAGACAGAAATGCCCCCGAACGGCTGCAAAGCAGGAAGACAAGCGGGCCTACCCACAGGATGGCACTGCAGGTGTCCGGTGCCCTTAGGGGAGTAACCCTTGGGACTAGAAGTTGGCTGAGATGACCGGCTGTCTTTTGGCCACATGTGCAAAATTATCTAAATTCCTGGGAAATGCCTTCCTGGGATGGGCCAAGTCAGCTGCTATGTCTAGGTCAGATGCACTTGGCCTTTCTGCCCCCTTTAAGCCACCTGCCTCTGTGCTCTTTTCAGTTCACAAAGGACCATTTTTCACATGGGCACCTAGCCTTCTTCCTCCCGAAGCCCCAGGGAAGCCCACTGTCTCCAGCAATGAAGGATGTTTAGTTTTCTGAGACCTGAATCTTAGAGCTTCCTGGAGGGGATCTGAGAACACCAGCTGAACACACCCAAGCGTCGGGCGGTTTCCTCCTCCAGCACATTCCAGCCTCCAGCCTCCAGCAACAGTGCTTTCTGCCGGCGTTGCTTCCTGCGCTCTTCCTTCCTTGGTAACACCTCAGCCTTTAGCAATGCCACTCTGGCCTTCAGCTGGCTTTGGGAAGCTGGAAGTGGCTTTGGAACAAGAACCTTTGCACAGAGGGGAACAGGAAGAGTAAAACCATCCAGGAAGAGTAGAAAATTAGCAGTTTAGGTGACAGGAGATTCACCTTGAGAACTTGCTCCACTGCATTTTGCTGGACAAGCCAAAAGTCTACCTGAGCCTCAGTTCTCAGCTGTAGCCTGGGGACTGCACTGGAAAAGAATGCGTCTTGTGCAACAACCGGATGTAGTGGGCCCCCTAAGCCCATCTAGTCAAGTTAAACTTACTGGCCAAATACTGCTCCTGACTTAAAAAAAAAAGTGTTTATTTTGATGATTACTGAGAAAGTTAAGTTAAAGATTCCATACTGGGATTGTGGGTAGATTGATTTCTCAATTTCCCCATGCCGTTCTGTCATTTTCCTTTGCTTTGTGATTTGAGATTGTGTTTTTAGGTGCTACACATCTAAAATTATCATAATTTCTGGTGATTTTCACCTTTTTTCATTGTGAAGTGTTCCTGTTTACCATGGTAATGCTTCTGCCTTAAGTCTGTTTTATCTAATGCCAATATAGCGACACTAGCCTTCTATGGGTAGAATTTGTGTAATTTATTATTCCATCTTTTAGTTCATAGCCATGCCTTGTAATTACTGATATATTTGACCCAGGGATTGAACCTGAGTTTCGCACGTCTCCTACATTGGCAGGTGGGTTTTTTACCACTAGCACCACCTATGAAGCCTATTTGAATTTACAGCTACCATCTTATTTTGCACTTCCTATTTGTCTCACCCATTATTTTTAACCTTACTTTTGATTATGTTTTTGTCTATGACATCTTTTTTCCTCCACTGATTAGAGATTTACATATCTGTTTTTATTCATTTAGTGGTAATATTAGAAATGACAAATTCCTTCTTCAGTTTATCCAAGTCTAAAATTAGTCAATATCTTTACCCGTCTCTTAAAAAATACACTTAATACTTTAGTTAGTTCAGTCGCTCAGTTGTGTCCGACTCTTTGCGACCCCATGAATCGCAGCACGCCAGGCCTCCCTGTCCATCACCAACTCCTGGAGTTCACCCAGACTCATGTCCATCGAGTCGGTGATGCCATCCAGCGATCTCATCCTCTGTCGTCCCCTTCTCCTCCTGCCCCCAATCCCTCCCAGCATCAGAATCTTTTCCAGTGAGTCAACTCTTCGCATGAGGTGGCCAAAGTACTGGAGTTTCAGGTTAGGCATCATTCCTTCCAAAGAAATCCCAGGGCTGATCTCCTTCAGAATGGACTGGTTGGATCTCCTTGTAGTCGAGGGACTCTCAAGAGTCTTCTCCAACACCACAGTTCAAAAGCATCAATTCTTCGGCGCTCAGCCTTCTTCACAGTCCAATTCTCACATCCATACATGACCACAGGAAAAACCATAGCCTTGACTAGACGAACCTTTGTTGGCAAAGTAATGTCTCTGCTTTTGAATATGCTATCTAGGTTGGTCATAACTTTCCTTCCAAGGAGTAAGCGTCTTTTAATTTCATGGCTGCAGTCACCATCTGCAGTGATTTTGGAGCCCCAAAAAATAAAGTCTGATGCTGTTTCCACTGTTTCTCCATCTATTTCCCACAAAGTGATGGGACCAGATGCCATGATCTTCGTTTTCTGAATGTTGAGCTTTAAGCCAACTTTTTCACTTTCCACTTTCACTTTCATCAAGAGGCTTTTGAGTTCCTCTTCACTTTCTGCCATAAGGGTGGTGTCATCTGCATACCTTAAAACACTTTAATTCTTTGTGCCTTCTTTTAAATTTCTCTGTGATTGTTGTGATGCATTTTTAAAGCATTATATGTGGTCTTTCATTGACTTTTTCTAAATGATCAAATTTATCAGGGTGCCATTTATATACAATAAGCTTCACTCATCTTAAGTATACGGTTTGATCAGTTTTGACAAGTGCATAGCTATGCATCACGACGATCAAGATATAGGAAAGCTCAGCCCCCAGATTCCCTCGTGCTCTCCCTCTTGCCGTCCGTCTCCTTCCCTAACCCCCAGAACTTGGCAATCGTTGAGCTGCTTTCTGTCACTATAGTCTTAACTTTTCCAGGATTTTGTATAAATGGAGTCATAAACATGCAGCCTTTTGTGTCTGGATTCTTTCACTTGGTTGACGATTGATATTCATTCATGTTGAATGTATTGGTGGTCTGTTTCATCTTATTTTTGAGTGCTCTTCATTCCTTTGTGTGGATCCAGACTCCTGCCTGATGTCCCTTTCCTTCCACCTGAGGAACTTTTGATCGAATATAACATTTTTTTGGAGTGCAGGTCTATGGACAATGAATTCTTTCAGATTTTCTCTAAAAGTCTATTTTTGCCTTCGTTTTTGAAAGATACTTTTGTTGGCTTTAGAATTCTAATTTGATGGCTTATCTTTCAGCAATGTAAAGATTTTGATTGTCTTCTGCCTCATATTGTTTCTGATGAAGAATTTGCTGTGATTCTTAATTTTTTTGTTTAGGTATAATATCTCTATTCTGTAGCTGTTTTAAAGATTTTTCTCTTTATTACTTGTTTTCAGCAACTTTGATTATAATGTGCTTTGGTAGGTTTTTCTTTATCATTATTCTGCTTGTGGTTCATTACGCTTCTTGTATGTGTGGATTTATAGTTTTCATCAGATCTGGTAAACATCAACTGTTTTTTTCCTTCAAATATTTTTTTCTGTCCCCCTCAACTTTCCTGAGATTCTGACTACCCATATATAAGGCATCTTAACATCATCCCACGGATGACTGATGCTTTACTTTTTTCCTAGCCTTTTATCCTCTCCATGCCTAGTTTGAATAATTCCTAATCTGATGTTCTCAAGTTGTCTAATTGTTTCTTTTGCAATGTCTAATCTGCTATAGTCCAATTCAGCACATTTTCCATTTCATATTTGTATTTTTCCTTTCTATATGGTCCTTGTGTCTTTTATGTTATATATTCCATTTTTACCCTCATTGTATTCACATTCTCCTTTATATCTCTGAAAATTTTTGTAAGACTTATGTTTCAAAGTCATGCGTGTGTGCTAAGTGGCTTCAGTTTTGTGTGACCCTACAGAATATGGCCTGCCAGGCTCCTCTGTCCATGGGATTCTCCAGGCAAGAATACTTGAGTGGGTTTCAGAGTTCTTGATGACTAATTCTATTATTGTTGGGTGTGTTTTTATTGACTGATTGATTTTCCTCTTGGTTATGAGTCATATTTATCTGCTTTTTTTTGCATTGCCCTGTGATTTTAATTGGATGCTGAATGTGTTGATCAAAGGCCAGGCCAAGACAGAACTGACATTTATAATTTCAATGGGGACCATTTAATATAATTAATGATTAGCAAGTAAAATATGATTAATTACTAAAAGGGTTGTAAAGGAGAACTCTTACGGAATATGAGACTAACACATGCAGGAAGTCCCACCTCCTCTGGGGTGGAGGGAGAGTAAGCCAGGAAGGAATTAAGAACTTGAAGAGGCATCCCACACATCTCCTGCCTAGATCCAGATCTTGGGGAAGATGTGGCTGCTGCAGGAACTCACCGCCTGCCAGAGGAGAAGAAATGTTCCAGGGGGTGTGGGCCAGAGCGTTCCATCGCGTCAGTCCACCACATGACTGAACAACTCAACAGAGAGTGCAGGAGTGGGGTGGGTGTGGATCGTGAGAGTCTAAAGGGTCTGCCTGTCGAGTGGCCGATAAGGCAGGGCACTGGTGGGTCAACACAGGTCTGTAAGAAGGGGTCTCCTGCTTTCTGTCGGTTCTCATTCGTGATACGGAGTTTCCTTGTGTATTTGTTTAGTTGTGAATCGTGGTTGACTCAATTTTCCTTGAATTTCTATTTATGGAAATTCGTGAGGCCTGGGATTGCAGAGGGTTCTTCCGAAGAGTATTTTTTATTTTTGGCCTCTGCCAGGCCCTTGGAGGGCACTTCTTGGCAGCAACCACTGTAAATTAAGTTGTTGGTTTGTGGAGTTTGGGGACCACCCAGGTGGTGTGAATTCAACTTGGTTGGTTACAAACTTGTGTCAGGAATGACTGATGGCTCCAAATTCTCAGTAGTTACTTTTTCCATTTTCTACTTAGGGCTTCGTTTTAAGACATTCCATTTTTCTTGCACTCCCCGTGACGGAGGGCGTTGTTGATATTACCCCTTTGTCCTTAACCCGAGACTGCTTCCCCTTGAAGTCTCAGCTGTTTGGGGAGAGTCACTCCTATCAGACTCCTCACCCTGGGCACACTCTGGGCTTTGTCAGCTTTTCCCTTACCCCTAGGATGCCAGGAAAACCAAGCTCTGTTTCTCAGGGTTCAGTAAATAACCCTGGTAAACACAGCTGCTGCTCTCCTTGCCTTTCTGGCTCTTGCCTCCGTTCCACGCTTTTTTTGGCCTTGTACATTATTTACTTTCTTGCCGGTTTACCTTACATTTAAGAATGCTTTTCCTTCTTTCCCCACATATTTTATTTGCCATGAAGAATCAACTAGCAATGCAGGAGACCCAGGTTCAATCCCTGGGTCGGAAAGATCCCCTGGAGAAGGGCATGGCAACTCACTCCAATATTCTTGCCTGGAGAATCCCATGGACAGAGGAGCCTGGTGGGTTAAAGTCCGTGGGGTCCCAAAGAGTCAGACACGACTGAGCGACTAAACTTTAGTTGTTTTCAATAGGAGAGTCATCCCAGGTATTTGGTATTTTGTATTGCCAGGGTTAAGAGCAGTATTTCTCTGGAGTATCTACAACTTCATAGGTCCTACAGTAGTATTTGGCACATAAATGACGAAAAAGGGGATGAAGAAAGACATATGTGCATGAATTGGCTGCGTGAACTGTCAGTCAACCTTGAAACACTATGAGGTCAGGGGTCTGGTCTGATGTGTTCACCACTGACCCTAAACTGGCTAGAGTGATCCATGCTAGGGTTCAACTGATGTTAACTGATTTTAACTCAGAGTGGCCTAGAGGCCACGGGAAATCTGTCCTCGATAGAGATGCTTGCCGTGTGCAGAAAGCAACTTTCCAAATCTGTGGGCCTTTGGGGACGATTGGTTTTCATATGGTGGGGATGGATTCCGGTGACCCCTCTCTGCTCTTCTCCTGGCTCCCCTGGGCATTTGGCTGCAGATCTCTTCTCACAGTGTTGGAGTCTCATCTTTGGTTTTGGTGCTGTGATCCAAGCCCGTGCAGCTCAAAGGGTGGTCCATGTGCCAGCAGCACCTCCATCACTGGGTACTTGTTAGAAATATAGAATCTTGCCCGTGCTCCCCTTCAACTACTGACTCAGAATCTTCACTTTTAATAAGATCCCCAGTCTATTCATGTGCGCACGAAGGTTTGTGAAACACTGCTCTAATCCAGAGAATTCCAGTGTGTGTGTGTGTGTGTGTGTGTGCATTGAATGAATTACAGGGCTGCAGTGAAGAACTGATTCTTACAGCCTTTAGGTGGCCATGTAGGATGACCAGCTAACTCCTTTCTGTTTGGCTGGGACTTTCCCAGTTTTAGCACTGGAAGAATCACATCCCTGGAAACCTCTTGTGTATGTGCTAAGTTGCTTCAGTCGTGTCTGACTCTTCAAGACCCAATGGACTTTAGCCCACCAGGCTCCTCTGTCCATGGGATTTCCTAGGCAAGAATACTGGAGTGGGTTACCATGCCCTCCTCTAGGGGCTCTTCCTGATCCAGGGATCAAACCCGCGTCTCTTACATCTCATGTATTGGCAGATGGGTTCTCTACCACTAGGGCCACCTGGGAAGCCCAGAAACCTCTTAATCACAAGAACTGGGATGGTTGGTCCCCTTACCAGACAGGGCCCAGGCATCCCTGTGGTTCCAGTAGATTTCATGAGGAGGAGCTACATCTGGTACCATGTGGGCTGGGCCTTGCTCCAGGAGGTGACTTGTCACCTGTGTCAGCAGCTAGCTGCCAAGCCCTGTGCTCCCAGTGTGAACAAGGGACCCCTGGACTTGCAAGAGGAATTCCCATTCTTGGTGTCCTAGAAGCATGGCGCCCAGTCCAACGTGGGTCAAGTCATGAAGGTGAAAAGGAAGCTGGGTGGGTTATCCAGGGTGGATCAGCTCTGGAAAAGGCTCCAAATCCCTGTCTTTACATCAGGTAGAAGCTGAAGCCTTAATCTTTTCAGGTGATGTGTCTTTTTAGTGGCATCCACGTTAGCTGCAGGGAGAAAGCTCTAACAATACACACACACTCCGCAAATTAGAACTTCATCATTATTTTGAAATCCTTGATATGAAATGTTTGATTGTATTCACCATCCATTCATATTATCACAAGAAATTTCAACATTACATTTGTCAAAGAAAGAGGAGAAAGAGCTGTTAGGTTCTTTTAATATAATTTCAAGTGTTATACATTTTTGAATGGATATAAAATGGTCTTACATTTTTTATCATGTACTCAGTGAACAAAAGTTTCCTGCCAACAGTGACTTTCAAAAATTTCAAGAGCTCCTCATTAAAAAGCCCCCATCAAAAATTGTGTATGGCCATTTCACATGTAAAGCCTGATGTTAAAAAAAGTATGTTCATGGAAGAAATCTCAAGTTTCTCATTAAAGTGCTTGAACAGATTTCATTGCGAAGTTTTTTTTTTTTTTTCCACATAGTCAATGGGGATTCCCTGGTGGCTCAGACGGTATAGTCTGCCTGCAATGTGGGAGAACTGAGTTCAATCCCTGGGTCAGGAAGATCCCCTGAATAAGGAAATGGCAACCCACTCCAGTATTCTTGCCTGAAAAATCCCATGGATGGAGGAGCCTGGTGGGCTACAGTTCATAGGGTCACAAAGAGTTGGACATGACTGAGCGACTTCGCAGTCAATATTTAATAGTTTCCCTATTACTCTGTAGGGCTCCCCTGTTAGCTCAGTTGGTGAAGAATCCACCTGCCATACAGGAGACCCTGGTTCGATTCCTGGGTCAGGAAGATCCGCTGGAGAAGGGATAGGCTACCCACTCCCGTATTCTTGGGCTTCCCTTGTGGCTCAGCTGGTAAAGAATCCTCTTGCAATGAGGGGGACCTGGATTCTATGCCTGAGCTGGGAAGATCCCCTGGAGAAGGGAAAGGCTACCCACTCCAGTATTCTGGCTTGGAGAATTCCATGGACTGTATAGTCCATAGGGTCTCAAAGACTTGGACACGACTGAGCGACTTTCACTTCACTTTCATTACTTTGTACTTATTTTTTTCCTACCTAAATTATATAATGTACAGAAAATGTAATACAGTTTTCACCCAGTTCCTAGTTACCTTCAGTGTACCCCCAACACAGTGTGCAAATTTGATCACTTTATCTGTGTGCCAAGGTGTGGTGATCCTGGGGAAATCTGGCTGTAATTCTCTGTGCTCCCCACTTTTATGAACTGACTGGGGCCCCCCACACACTGAGGGAAAGAACACGGTGAGTCCCCAAACCCTCCAAAAGTCTCCCTTCCACTTCCCCTCGCTGCTCCTTGGAGGTGCTCCTTTCCCTTCTTTAGTAAAAAATCCCAGCCTCAAATGGTTGCTGGTAACCCTCAGGCTGGAGGAGCTGGGCTGACTTGCGGAAGGGCTTCCATGGCTCAGCTGCCCCTGAGTTATGATGGCAAATAGGAGGGATCAGGTCACTCTTGGGGGCAGAGGACCTCTTCACTCAGAGATGCAGGAGACACAGCCTTGCCTGGAGTCCCCTGGACACCTGCCTTCCACACTTTACAGAAGGTCTCTGGGTCTCTCTAAAGGTTGATTCTTTATAAAGCCACACTCCGAACACAGTTGGTTTCAACCTTTCTCTTAGGGTCCCAGGGGTATATTTTGCCTCATCTTTACACTACCAGCTTGAACCTGACTTTCTCTTCCAGGGCTTTGATGTAGACTCAACTGGTACAAGTAGTGAGGACCATGTGACCGGGCTTTGGAGTCAGAAAGATGTGGAATCAAGCCTGGGCTCAGTCGCTTACTGGCTCTGGGATCTTGGGCAAGTCATATAGCCACACTGAGCCTCAGTCTTGAGAAGGGGGCAACAGAAGATGAGATGGTTGGATGGCATCACTGACTCAATGGACATGAGTTTGAGCAAACTCCAGGAGATAGTGAAGGGCAGGAGAGCATGGTGTGCTGAGGTCATGGGGTTGCAAAGAGTCAGACACAACTCAGCGACTGAACATCAACCACTTGCATACACAGGGTGGAATTATTAAAGGTCCACCTCATAAGGCTGCCATATGTGAGCTCATACTTTGTCAAGCTCTCAGCCCAGATCCTGGCACACAGTAGGCGCTCAATTAAAGAGGATTCATGTTATCATTATTATTATTTTCCTCTCACCTCCTTGAATTGCTGCTTTCTTTTCTTCCTTTTTTTATTCCCAACAAATCCTGCCAGGCACCTGGAGTTCATATGACTGTGACCTCTTTAGCTGTTTGTGTAAGCCCGTCTCTCAAAGAAAACAGTCTCCCCAGGGAGAAAAATGCCCCAAACTTTGTGCATGTAAATCAACAATTCTGCACAAAGTGAGGGTAATTAATAAATGAAACCACTAGGAAGGACCCAAGAGAACTTATTATAGAAAATAACAGTAAAACTGTTATCTAATGTTCAGAATCTCAGACCAAGAGTTGTATTCACCTTCGGGTTTTGAAGCTGTGTTCCATTGACCAGCGATGTTTGATGACCAATTCCCTGGCCACTCTCGTTTCATGTTGAGGCTGGAGGGTAATTTAGTCTGTCTGCTTTGAAGTTTCTCACTTTTTGCAGCAGACTAAAAATTGATAATTGACTGATAACAAATTGCATTGATATTATTGTTTTTGTTGCTTTTTAAGCAAGTTTTAATGTAGCAAGCAGTGTTTCAGTTGGGCTCTCTCTGGAATGAGGCGCTGAGACAAGTTTAGTGCACATGGTGTTTACTGGGAAGGGTCAGAGGGATGAGCATCCAGGAAGAGAAGGGGAGGGAACAGGACTGGCAGGTGGAGAAGTCAGGCCCAAGGGTGGTCCAAGCCAACCCCAAGAGGGGTCCCTCACAGTTGTCTGGATGGGCCATTGGCCAGGTCTTTTTCCCATCAGCCTCCTCGGTCACTCATTGATTATGAAAAGGGCAAGATCTCTGGGAAGGGCATGAGCTCCGATGGTGACTCTCTGCAGCTGGTGGATGTGGAAGGGGCACTTCCGGGAACAGGGGTACCCCCTTAAAGGGGGATCTGGGCTTCTCAGCTCTGTGTTCATCAGATAAGATAAACTGAAGCTGGGGGCCTGGAGCTTGGCCACTCTGGATGTTTCAGTGGTTCCTCAAGCACACATGACATCCTACAGTTTAGCAACCCCCCAAATTAGAGCTTAACTTTCTTTGGTGAGCAAACTGGAGGTCGGATTGGGAAGGGAGTTGCCAAAAGTCCCCCAGCAAGATATAATCAGAATTGCTCAGTCGGCTGCTGCCCCCTTTTCAGGTCTCAGCTCAGATGCTGCCTCCCCCAGAAAGCCCTGCTGAACCCCAGGCTGCATGAGATGCTCCTGTCTGAACACCCCACACCCAGACCTCTGGGGTCTGGTCAAGTTCCTGACTCCCCAGCCAGCTGTGAGCTTTCTGAGGGGATGGATGGTGAATGAGATGGCTGCGAGGTGGAGACTATCCTTAGGAAGGCATGAACGGACGAGTTTAGGTCCTCAACCATAACCTTGGCCCGGGAAGTCTGCCTGGTACCCAGCCAGAGAGAAACGTCCCCAACACCTAAGGGACAGACCTCCAGGTCTTTTCAGGCTCAGCTCAGGAAACTCAGAGTTGCTCTAAGCCCACTTCTCAGTTCGTGCGTTACTGCTCCATGCAAGGGTATCCGGATGGATTTCTCTACTGATTCCTTGTCCTACGTCTGGGCTCTTTCTTTTGTATCTGATGAGCTTGACATATTTGCTTTTATTTTTATGATTGTATGAAGCCTATATTGTTTTATGTACGTGTATTTAATTTATGCACACAGTATTGTGCTAAAAACCCAATTCTGTCTTTTTTTTTCATCTCCCAGCATTTTGCTTTTAAAGACCTACCCAGGTCACTGTATGGACCTCTAGGCTGTGCCTCTAAACTGCTGTATCCACCACCTTTACTCACCCCTCAGCGATGGAGGCCTAGCTCGCTTCTAAACTTCCTCCTCCCCTTCTCATTGCCTCAGACAACCCGAGGGTGGGGAGCCTCTTCCTCTCCTCACAGATCTGCTAGGTGATTTCTTTTGGATCTCGATTCTGGATGGCATTTCTGCTAAAGGTGTATGAAAGGGAGAGTGTTGGTTGCTCAGTCGTGTTCGACTCTTTGTGACCCCCATGGACTGTAGCCCCCCAGGCTCCTCTGTCCACAGTCACCCTTCATCTAAGTAAGGTGTATATGCACACTTAATTTGACTAAATAGACTTTCACTTTCCACTCTTAAGGGACCCTGCACATATCAAGCCCAGGGGCTCATTAGACTATGAACTTTCCCAAATAGAAGATTCTAGAAAATAATTTAAAAAATATTTTATGGAAGCACTTTGCCAGCCAAATAAAGCACAGGAGACGGATTCAGCCTACTGGTCTCCCGTTTACAAGTTGGAAGTCCAGACCTGAACTAGCCTTCCCCTTGACCTTTGCATGCAGAGGTCACGCATTCCTGCCCTTGACCTTTGCATGCAGAGATCACACATTCCTGACATTCCATGTGTGGCTCTTCCTGGGCAGGGTCTGTGTCCACACTAACAAGCTTGAGTGCAGCTTCAGCCCTCCTCAAATAGACCCCGACACAGGTCTATTTGGATGGAGACCAAATAGATGGGGCTCCTGTGATGGAGCCCCTGACACAGGTCATGAGCAAGTTTTGCGTGTCATGAGGAGGAGCTCTAGTAGCCTCACTGAACTTACCTCTCTCATGACCCTGGTCTTTCAGGACCATCACCTGTCACAGGAGATGAGTTCTTTCTGGCAGGAGGTAGCCAGTTCTTGCTGGCAGCTGGTTCCCAGAAGCTGAGGAGGGGTAGGAGAAGGCATGGAGACAGGGGACGTTCTTAGCTTGGGCTGCTATAACAAAATGCCATAAACTGGGTGCTTAGACATCTGTTCCCCACAGTTCAGGGAGCTGGAAGTCCAAGATCAGAGGGCCAGCATGGATGAGCCCTCTCCTGGGTTGCGGACCACCCTCACATGGAGGAAAGAGAGGGTGAGGGAGCCCTCTGGCCACTTATGAAAGCGCTAACCCCAAAGTCCCTCCCTCAAGTGCCATCACATTGTGGGTTGGTTTTCCTTGTATGTACTTTTGGTGGGGGACACATTCAGACTGCAACAGGAACTCAAGTTACTTGCTCAAGCTCCTCCAGAGAAAACAAAGGCAGTTGCTCTGATTCTCAGGAGTTTGACAAAGCCTTAGGCAGTGGGGAATGTCCAGACCATTGTGTGGTTAGACAATAGCCACAGGTGTTCAGAAATGCTAACATTTGCTTTTGAAAGAGAAAAAAAAGTACAACAGCTTTAAGTCTTGCTTTAAATTGGAGCATCTGTGGCTCCAGCCCATTCAGTCATTAATTCCCAGATGTCAGTAAGGCTTACCGGAGTTGGCTGCATCCCCCTGCAGGCATCTGAACTTCCTAAGGCCAGACTCCCACCTCCCAGGCTACACTTTGTGTAGCAGAGAGAAGGGGCTGAGATGTTTGGGCTTCTGGAGTCCAACACCCCTGGGTACAAGCCTGACCCTGCTGCTACCAGGCCGTGACCTCGGACAAGTTGCTTCATGCCTCCAAGCCTCAGTTTCCTCCTCTGCAAGAGGCTAGTGCAATGACTACCATCTCACAGGGTACTCTGAGGATTAGACGAGTTAATAGCAATAAAGCTCTGTCTCATAAAAAGAATTCAAGGGCTGGGAATGTCAAGAATCGATTCAGGGGATCCTGGGATGCAGACAAGTTAGGAGAATTAGAACAATCAATAAATATTTCCCTGGGCCTACCATGTGCCAGGAACTGTGCCAGGTACTGCAGTGCCTTGGGCTGCACCCTGCTTGCTGGAGACTGCTGAGGGACCTGGCATCCCGCAAGGAGGCAGAGTGAGAAGGAAGGGCACAAAGACATGCCATGCGATGGGGCTTCCTCTCCAGCCTCCAGCATGAGAGGAGATTTTAAAACGTTTATTTGCTAAATGTTTACAGAGTTGCAAATATTAGAATCCACTGTGGCTAGTTTCAGCAGAAAAGAGCTTTATTAAACAATATGAGCAAATGCAGGCAGTCAACGGGAGGGCAGGAGGAACTCAGGACGCTGCCGTAACGCTGCTCGATGGGTAGAATAATTGCTGCCGCAGCAGCAGCCACTAAGCAGGAGGCCAGGAACTGACTTCACTGCAGCCGTGGTCTCTTCTGCCACAGGGAGTTGACCTTGTAACTGAGGCCACACTGATTACTGGACCATAAAACAGAAGTCTGTGCCTGTTTCTGCTTGGGGCTCAGTTCTGAATTAGGGACTTTTAGGAGAAAGCCCAGGTCACGTGCCTCCATCCTCACTGCAAGGGAGCCTGAGAATTGAGTTCTGATACATACAGCCTTACAAAGAGCTGAGAAAAGAAGTGAAAGGCAAAGGATAAAAGGGAAAGATATACTGAACTGAATGCAGGAGAAGAGCAAGGAGAGATAAGAAAGCCTTCTTAAGAGAACAGCGCAAAGAAATAGAGGAAAACAATAGAATGGGAAAGACTAGAGATCACTTCAAGAGAGGAGAGATAAGAAAGCCTTCTTAAGAGAACAGCGCAAAGAAATAGAGGAAAACAATAGAATGGGAAAGACTAGAGATCACTTCAAGAGAACTGGAGATACCAAGGGAACATTTTATGCAAAGATGGGCAAAATAAAGGGCAGAAGTGGCAAGGACCTAACAGAATCAGAAGAGATTAAGAAGTGTTAAGAATACACAGAAGAACTGTACAAAAAAGATCTTAGTGACCCAGATAACCACGATAGTGTGGTCACTCACCTAGAGCCAGACATCCTGGAGTGTAAAGTCAAGTGAGCCTTAGGAAGCATTATTATGGACAAAGTTGCTGGAGGTGACTTAATTCCAGCTGAGCTATTTCAAATCCTAAAAGGTGATGCTGTTAAAGTGCTGCACTCAATATGTCAACCTTTGACTCATCAGTAGCCACAGGACTGGAAAACACCAGTTTTCATTCCAATTCCAAAGAAAGGTAATGCCAAAGAATGCTCAAACTACCCTACAATTGTGCTCACTTCACATGCCAGCAAGGTAATTCTCAAAATCCTTTAAGCTAGGCTTCACTAGTTCTTGAACCAAGAACTTCCCTATGTACAAGCTGGATTTAGAAAAGGCAGAGAAACCAAAGATCAATTTGCTGACGTCTGTTGGATCATTGAAAAAGCAAGAGAATTCCAGAAAAACATCTACTTCTGCTTCATTGACTATGCTAAAGCCTTTGACTGTGTGGATCACAACAAACTCTGGAAAATTCTTCAAGAGATGGGAATACCAGACCACCTTACTTGTCTCCTGAGAAATCTGTATGCCAGACAAGAAGCAACAGTTAGAACTGGACATGGAACAATGAACTGGTTCAAAATTGGGAAAGGAGTATGGTAAGGCTGTATATTGTCATCCTGCTTATTTAACTTCTATGTAGATTACATCATCAGAAATGCCAGACTTACAAGCTTGAATCAAGGTTTCCAGGAGAAATATCAACAACCTCAGATATGCAGATGATACCACTCTAATGACAGAAAGTGAAGAGGAACTAAAGAGCCTTTTGATGAGGGTGAAAAAGGAGAGTGAAAAAGCTGGCTTAAAACTCAACATTCAAAAAACTAAGAACATGGCATCCCGTCCCATCACTTCATGGCAAATAGATGGGGAAAAAGTGGAATCAGTGACAGATTTTATTTTCCTGGGCTCTAAAATTATTGTGGACGGTGACTGCAGCCATGAAGTTAAAAGAGGCTTACTCCTTGGAGGAAAAGCTATGACAAACCTAGACAGAGTATTAAAAGGCAGAGACATCACTTGGCTGACAAAGGTCCATATAGTCAAAGGTGTGTTTTTCGTGTATGAATGTGAGAGTTGGACCATAAAGAAGGCTCTGCACTGAAGATTTGATGTTTTCAAACTGTGGTTTTGAAGAAGACTTTTGAGAGTCCCTTGGATAGCAAGGAGGTCGAACAGTCACTCCCAAAGGAAATCAATCCTGAATATTCATTGGAAGGACTGATGCTGAAGCTCCAGTACTTTGGCCACCTGATGCAAAGAGCTGACTCATGGGAAAAGACTCTGATGCTGGGAAAGGTTGAGGGCAAGAGGAGAAGGAGGAGACAGAGGATGAGATGATTGGATGGCACCACTGACTCAATAGACATGAGCTTGAGCAAACTCAGCGAGATAGTGAAGGACAGGGAAGCCTGGTGTGCTGCAGTCCATGGGGTCACAAAGATTTGAACATGACTTAGCGACTGAACAACAACAATATACTTGGGAGGGCCTCCCAAATGGGGCTAGTGGTAAAGAATCCACCTGCCAATGCAAGAGACATAAGAGACATGGGTTCAACCCCTGGGTCAGGAAGATCCCTTTGAAAAGGAAATGGCAACCCATTCCAGTATGCTTGCCTGTAGAATACAACTCATTGATCGAGCATATTATGTACTTGGGAAGGCAGAGCTCACAGGAAATTTCCCCAAAGAGAAAGCTTTTCAAAGGATGGACGATGGCAACTGTTCGTATGTTTCTACTCAAACAGCGTGTGGGGGATGTGGGAGCAAGTGACAGAATTGGACCCAGCTCTTAGAGGCGCTCACTGTCTATTGGGGCAGACAAACCTCCACATAAATAACTGCAGACAAACGGAGGGCCTTCTAGGGAGATGGACCATCCACCTATCCACTGCACGTTTATACCTGACTCCGGTGGCTTTGCTGGTGTAAGAGTGAATGTGTGAGCTTCTTTCCATCGGTGGTGCTGAATGGTGGAAAGGGGATGGTCAGCCAATCCGGGGTCAGCCCTCCCACTGACCTGGGATTTTGGATTTCTTAATTTCTCTGAGCCTCAGTTTCTTCATGTGCAAAACAGGTGTAGTCCTACCTACGATATAAGGACTGCTGCTGCTGCTGCGTCACTTCAGTCGTGTCCGACTCTATGCAACCCCACAGATGGCAGCCCACCAGGCTGCTCTGTCCCTGGGATTCTCCAGGCAAGAATATTGGAGTGGGTTGCCATGGACTAGTGTTCACATTAAAGATACTGTATGTAAAATTCCTGATATAATAGATGTCCAATGGAAGGTTGTGTTTATTGGTGTGAGCAGGATGAGAGAGGGTTCCTTTTGTGGGGTCATAGCTTCCCAGGTGATGCTAGCAGTAAAGAACTTGCCTGCCAATGCAGGGGGTGTAAGAGACGTGGGTTTGATCTCTGGGGTGGGAAGATCCCCTGGGAGAGGAAATGGCAACCCACTCCGGTAGTCTTGCCTGAAAAATCCATGGACAGAAGAGCCTGGCAGGCCACAGTCCATGGGGTCACAAAGAATTGGACACGGCTGAAGTGACTTAGTGTGCATGGATGCAAAATGCTTTCAAGAGGTAGCAGAGAGGTTGGGAAAGACAGGACAATCCAGGACCTGTCTACCTTGGGAATTCAGGAAAGTGTTAACCTTTATTAAGTCACCCTTGGGTTTGTCAAGCTTCAGTGTTGATTGTCATTCAATAAAAAGTACCAAGACAGCCCTATTCCCCCCAACAAGAGAACAACTTTCTGCACTCTTGGGGTGCCCTAGCATTTCCCCAGAGTCCCTATCAAACAGAGAACAGTGAAGGGCAGGACTCTGGACTCTGGGCCACCAGCTGGAAGGCGAGCTCTGCTTGCACCTGGAGGCCCTGCTAGGCTCAGGCTCCCAGCGGGGAACAGAAGGCAAGGGAGTGACCCCATCTGGGGTGGGCAGGGTCCCCCATGGTCAGGGCCGGGGTCTGGGGACAGGCAGGGAGCAGGGTTAGAGTAGCAGAGGCCACACCCGACCCCTCCTCTCTGGTCTCCCCATGCCCTGTAAGGTACCGGCCTCCAGGATGGGTGCCCTCTCAGCTTGTCTGACGCCGACAACTGTCTGGAACACTCCACGGCGGCAGGACAGGACAACTTGGGCGCATTTTCAGAGGCATAAGCCTGGGGCTGCTAGATCCCACTGCTTGCTTCTCCCTGGGGAAACAGTCAATCTCTTCCAGGCTTTCCTCAAGCTCCCACCTGCCTACATGGGCTTCTTAGAATTTGACTCAGAGAGATGCCCCAGAGTCCCCTTCCTGATGAAAAAATAGTCCAGAGCAGGGCAGTTTGGTATTGTAGAAAAAGCCTTTGGAGTCAGGCAGACTTGGTGTCGACCTCTGGCTCCTTCTACCTTTGGAGTGATCTTGGAGTGACCTCAGAGCCCACCAAAGTCAATTCACAGATAAAAAGCACTGACTTGAAAGACTTTAAAAGATCTGAAAAAAGATGAGAATGGTAGACAAATTTGATGACGGATACCAATGAGCCATGGCTTGAGGGGAAGACTGCTCAGAATGCTTTGGGAAGTTCTAAAAAAACATGCAGTTAAGACCATTCAATTCTAAGTAATTCAATGAGGATTAAAAGAATTGTATTTAAAGGCAGGTTCAAAGTGGGAAGAAAAGACAGAAGTAACTGAAAACTCCCTTTAAGATGGATTAAACTAAAAGGCACTTTACTGAAAAGTGTAGGAGTAGATTGGGTTTCAGGTGTGGTTTGATTCAGGGGCTCAAACGATGTCATGGGACAGAGCAGGGGAGTTCGCACTGGCTCTCTTCTCACAAAGGGACCCCTCCTATGATAACCAGGAGGCAGGAGCAGTCCCAGACTTCCATGCTCCCAGGTTCAAGTGCAGCAGGGGTTGGAAGCCAGCAGTCCTAGCAAATGTCTCATTGGCTATTTCTGAACTAAACACTGTAACACAATGCTTTCATTGACCAGGTTGGTACCATATGCCCATCAGTGGGGGTGGGGACACGGTGAAGTCAACACCAGCTCCCTGGGAATGGGGAAGGGAGGCTTTCCAGGAGGAAATCAAGTACCAGAAGAAGAGAAAAATGGATCCCGGGTGGTCCAAACATCAAAGTCCACTCTCATAGGTGCAAGCAGAGAGTTGCAGGAAAGAGAAGGCCAATGAGCTAAGTCTTACTAACACATCAAGGATGACAGAAAGGGCTTTTTGTGAAATTTACAGCAAAAAGAAAATCATGAACCAAATAACCACTACTTGGGTTAAAATGATATTTTTGTAAAAAAGTTTCTAAATGGTGACTTTTAAAATTTATTTTTAAATTTTTTATTATTTGTTTCTACTTTTCTAACACTTGGTCAGAGAAGGTAACTTGTATACTTCCTGCTACTTGGAATTTACTGGTGTTTGCTTTGCGACCTGGCATATGATCAATTTTGTAAATGTTACACAGACACTTGACAAAAAGATATAGTTTCTGTTGGCAGGATATAAGTTCAATATCTATTAATTCAGCTATTAATGATACTGTTTGAATCTCTTATTGCTTTATTAAGTTTGCCTTCTTACATGGATTGAGATGAGTATGCTAAAATCTTCCACTATAATTGAGTTTCTGTCAATTTATTCTCACATTTCGAAGAGTTTATGCTTAATATATTTCAATGCTATGTTCTTTGGTCCATTAAAGTTCATGGAGCAAACTATGACTTCATTATTGATCATAACTTTTATCAATATCAAACGACTCTCCTTGCTCTATTTAATGCATTTTGCCTTGAATTTTACACTGTCTGCTTTCCCTAGTGCCTTTCTCTTTCTTTTAGTTCCTATTTTCCTGATATATTTATGCTGTAGGTCCAACAGAGCTTGGGGAAAATGGCATTTTTGGGGGGTATGGATGAAACAGAATTCTTCATCTCCTATTTTGCTCCTATCCCTTCTCTTTTGCAATACAACCATGGAATGGACTCAGGGATGGGTGGAAAATTGCCCTCACTGACCCAGCTGCTCTAAATGAGTTCCGGGCTCCAGACTGAACAGAGAACTCATGGTCCCAGAATACTTGCGGATGAGACCGCCGAGCTACTGTCTCTGTCCTCAAGAAATCAGAGAAAAGGAAGTGTTACTGAAGACAGGTGAGGGGTGTACACTTTTCCATTTCTCAAAAGGGGGAAGAATGTGGATTCTGAAACTACAAATCAGCACACTTATCTCAATGCAGAGGATGAATTATTCCAGATGTCTTTTCTATGGAAGTGAGCATCACCGGAGCCCAACATGGACTCACTAAGAACAAATCTTTATTTGGGGGGGCTCCAAAATCACTGCAGTTGGTGACTGCAGCCATGAAATTAAAAGACGCTTACTCCTTGGAAGAAAAGTTATGACCAACCTGGACAGCATATTAAAAAGCAGAGACATTACTTTGCCAACAAAGGTACATCTCGTCAGAGCTATGGGTTTTCTAGTAGTCATGTATGGATGTGAGAGTTGGACTATAAAGCTGAGCACTGAAGAATTGATGCTTTTGAACTGTGCTGTTGGAGAAGACTCTTGAGAGTCTCTTGGACTGTAAGGAGATTCAACCAGTCCATCCTAAAGGAAATCAGTCCTGAATATTCATTGGAAGGACTGATGTTGAAGCTGAAACTCCAATACTTTGGCCACCCGATGTGAAGAACTGACTCATTGAAGACCCTGCCGCTGGGAAAGATTGAAGGTGGGAGGAGAAGGGGACGACAGAGGATGAAATGGTTGGATGGCATCACCGACTCAATGGACATGGGTTTGAGTAGGCCCGGGAGCTGGTGATGGACAGGGAGGCCTGGCGTGCTGCAGTCCATGGGTTGCAAACAGTCGGCCATGACTGAGCGAATGAACTGAACTGAAGAACAAATCTTATCAAATATGCAATTTCTGCTTTTAACTGTTTTGTGGGGTTTGAGCAAAGGTTTTTTTTTTTTTTTTTAATTTTAATTAAAAAAACCCATATAAAACAGAAAGAATAGCTTAGTGAAACCAAGCTATCCATCCTCCAGCTTCAGCAGTTTTCAACTCGTGGCCCATTTTCTTTCACTCGGAACCACAGCTTCTCCTCTCTCCCCCCTCCCCCATCATTCTGAAGGAAATCCTGGACGCTTCACCAACACTTCGCTGCGTCTCAGAATCCGGAACCTCAGTGTCATTCTCTCACCTGCATTAGTTGTTTGTTGCTGCATAACAAATCACCACAAAGCTTAATGACTTAAACTGCTGATTGGGTCTAAAGACTTGATCAGATTCAGGTTCGATTTCTCCTTCTTCTTCTTTTTTAATTTTGGCAAAGTCCTGTACTGTTGAGGAGTCCAGTAGGGAAAACAGAAACCACACTGGCCCTTTCAGCAGGGGTAGTAACTATATGGGGCTTCCCCAAAGGCTCAATGGTAAAGAATCCCACCTGCAATGCAGGAGACACAGGAGATGTGGGCTGGGTCCCTGGCGGGGAAGATCCCCTGGAGAAGAAAATGGCAACCCACTTCAGTATTCTTGCCTGGTAAATCCCATGAATAGAGGGGTTTGACAGGCTACAGTAAGGATAGGGCGCAGTCACCATTCCTGGGGAAGGGGAACATGAGAAGAGATTGGCATGACGGAATCTAGATTGGCAGAGTTGGGGCTCAGACTTCAGTGGCCACCACCCAGTTGCTGCCACCGGCTGCTCTGAGAGGGCAGGATGAAAGGTGTCCTCCTGGAGCAATGGTATCAGAATCCAGCAAGCCAGCAGGAAGAAGGGAGTCCCTGCTTTTCTCCTACCCTAGTCCATAGGGTCGCTGAGGGTCGGACACAACTGAGCGACTTCACTTTCACTTTTCACTTAAATGCACTGGAGAAGGAAATGGCAACCCACTCCAGTGTTCTTGCCTGAAGAATCCCAGGGACAGGGGAGCCTGGTGGGCTGCTGTCTAGGGGGTCGCACAGAGTTGGACATGACTGACGTGACGTAGCAGCAGCAGACTCATTGGGAAAAATCCTGATGCTGGGAAAGATTGAAGGCGGGAAGAGAAGGGGACGACAGAGGATAAGATGGTTGAATGGCATCACCGACACGATGGACATGAGTTTGAGCAAGCTCTGGGAATTGATGATGGACAGGAAAGCCCGGCTGGAGAAGAAAATGGCAACCCACTCCAATGTTCTTGCCTGGAGAATCCCAGGGACGGCGGAGCCTGGTGGGCTGCCGTCTATGGGGTCGCACAGAGTTGGACACGAATGAAGTGACTTAGCAGCAGCAGCAGCAGCGAAGCCTGGCGTGCTACAGTCTATGGGGTTGCAAGGAATCAGACACGACTGAGCTACTGAACTGAACTGAGTCTCCCCTTAGTGTCTTTATGGGCGGAGCTAAACCTGACGTCAACCTGCGGAGGAGGAGGGTGCTTCTCAGAGAGCCAATCCCAGCATCTCAGAGCAGGGAGGGTGGGGCTTCGAGCTGACAGACAGTAGCTGAATAACCGGTGCCCCTCTGCACAGGTAATGTTACATGTTCATCAGGAAGTATAATGGTTTGGATGATTATCTTTTTTGGATGATTATCTTTTTATATATTGTTATCAGTAATTAATGATGATTACTTTAATCTATGAATTCATTTGAGATTATAAAATCAGCAAAAATTTGACAAGATACGTCATGATATTCACTTGGACATAATGGAGAGATGAGGAATAAATATATCTATTGAGGAAAGTGTTGCTGACTTTCTTTTCCACATCACGACTTTCATGGGAAGGTTACTATTTGTCCAGTCTACTGGGAAAATACTGAGTCTGCGCATAGCCGAAGGTGACTGGCCTGGAATCTGGCTGTCTCCGGCTCTACTTGGCTGCTCCAAAGACTGTGAGGGGATCAATACCTCAAGGCCCGAGGGGATCGATATCTGCGGCACATCCAAAACTTATTCACAGCTCACTAGCTTGGATGCTCTGGCCTAAAGAGGTGGGTATGGCCAGAATTCTACCTCGCATCATGGCCAGCCTGCCCCACGAAGGTCCCAAGGGAGGAGAGCAAATGCGAAGTCAAATTGCCACTTTGATATTTGCTGTATTGATGTCTGAATACCCAGTGAAGAGCTCTGTGGTAACCTGGGCTGAACCACATGGAGTAAAGTTCGAGGCTTAAGTGGGAAGGGAAGGGAGCTTTCCCTCCTTCTAAGCCCCAAACTAGGCAGTTGCCTGAAGCTAGAGTCAAAATGTGCTTGGGTTCTAAGACATATCTAGAGACTAAGGCCCCTCCCAGGCAAGAGAAGGTTATAACTTCTCATTTCTGGAGCACAAGTCAGAGGAGAGAAGATCCCCAAAGACAGGACTAGAGGGTCTGGTCTACCCCCACAGTGGGTTTAGGGTGGGGCAGGCAGCAAGGGAAGGCTCCCAGCTGGTTAGATGGTCAGATGATATGAACTGAAAAGGAAGAGGAAAGAGTTAATCCCATGTGAATCATATTTTAAAATGCCCTCTGCCCTGCCCACAGTACCTGTGGCTGTCTGCTGTCTTGGGACCTATAACCTAATTATCGACTCTTCCTCTCCGGATGTGAGTGAGGGGGTGTATTAGTCATCCACTGCTGTGTAACAAATTATCCCAACTTTAGCAGCTTGAAAAACAGACATTTACTTCCTCAAGGTTTCTGAGGGTCAGGAGTCTCTAAGAGACTTGTCTAGGTAGTTCTGGTTATCTCACAAGGCTGCAATGAAGTCTCTAGCTGATGCTGCTGTCAACAGAGGCTTGACTCTGGTTGGAGAATCCACTTCCACACTCAGCCACTTGACTCGTAACAAAAGGCTTTGGTTCCTGGCCATGTGGGCCATTCCAGGTGGCTGCTCGTGACATGGCTTCTTTCCACAAGAGTGATGAGAAAGTGAGAGTGAGCGAGTGAGGAAGCAAGAGAGAGAGCACAAGAGCCTCTGATGGGATCTTGGAAGTGAAATATTGTCACTTCTTCTGTATTCTGTTGGTCACACAGACCAATCCTGGTATAATGTGGGAGGGGACTATACAGGGGTGTGGATACTAAGAGGCAGGTATCCTTGGGGGTTATTTTGGAGATTGTCTACAACAAGTGATTAGTAGGCCAATGAAGAGATACTTCCCACCCTCTAGAGCCCTAAAAGTATCTGGCCAATCAAATTGGCAGAAGGCAGAGGGCTGGGAGGGATAACAAATTCCTTTCATGACAGAGCCAGAATCTAAAAAGATCTTTATGGGACTGAGTGATGGACTAAGCCTAAGATGAGAGGTAGCAGGAATAATGAGGGGTCCTGCCATTGCACCCTCAAAGAAACCTCTACAGCAGTACTAAATAGGAGGACAGCTAGATCGTCAGTGGCAAATATAAAAATGACCTAGGATTTTAGCTGTCACAGGGTCGCAATGCATCAGTCGAATGACACGGCTGCCAAAACTGCTGCCACGTTCTGGGCCTGGATTAATAGGAGGAGGAGAGAGCTCTGTCTCCCATCTGGTCTGCCACTCCGGGAGTACTGAGTTCTACTGGGTGCCAAAAAAGAGATAAAATGGAACATAGTCAAAGAAGCAGGCCTCAGGTAGCCAGGAACATTGTCTTAAGGAATGAAGGAGGTCGTATGAGGTATGGATATGGTTCAGAGAAAAGGTGATTGTCGGCCCTAGAACTGCTGCTGGTTTAAGAAAGATCCAGCTTGTTTTTTTTCTGACCGTAAGCCCCAGTGATGGGAGATAGAAGGTGGGATAAAAGGAAGAATTGTTAAACAATTACAGCAACTCTAGGATGGAGAAGCTTGCCTAGGTAAGTCATGGGTGTCGAGTCACACATGGGAGAGTGTGTGAGCTGAGGCTGGGAGGTTGTGCAGTAGGTTCACGTAATGAATAGGGAATTAGGACTATTCTTCCCCCCGCCCTCGTATTCCGTCATCTTGAGTCTCTTCCTAAGACCAGAGAAGACCCAGCTTCACTGCCTTGCAAGGGAGGACCTCTAGCTTTGGAAAAGTATCCTACAGGGAGGGAAAAGAATCTCAAGCTAGGAGGAGCAGGGCCCAGGGAGAGAGGAAGGGACAACCATCCTAGGGGATCCCCTCACCCAGATGCGGGCCTCTGCCCTGGTCCAAATTATTCTGTGGGCTCTGTCCCGCTGGGAGTGAAAGCTGTCTTCCCCCACAGCACCCACAGGAACGGAGCGGCAAAGTTCCTCGGTCAATGTCTCCAACCCTTGATAGATGCCCCTGATCTTTGTGGCCTCCGAATGCTGTTCTGAGGCCTGAGCCGACCCCGTGAGTGTCCCCCACTGGCTGGACATCGACATAAGGGCAGTGGCTGGGGATTAGTTGCCAAAACCCAAAGCGTAAAGAAGGCCTTTAGGAGGCTCAAGCGGGAGGGAACATACGTATACCTGTGGCTGGTTCATACTGATGTACGGCAGAAACGGACACAGTATTGTAAAGCAATTATCCCTCAATTTAAAGTACGTAAATTAAAAGAAAAATACGGCATTCTTTTAAATAAAAAGGAGGGCTTTGTGCTGTCATTGACAGAAGTTAGCCCTGTCCCTCCAGGTGAAAGAGTGACATGGCCTGAGGGGTACCTGGGCTTGGTCTTTAGTGGGAGGAGAGAGCCCACCCCCAGCCCCCATCCTCCGAGTCAGACTTGTCCTTTCTCTTGGCAGGGGAGGGGGTCTCACCATCCATGGCACCCATGCATGGCGTCTAGGTTGCTGCTGACTGCTCACCGTGTGTGTGCTTGTCGTGGGGCAGGGTCACATCTGTATTAGTAAATTGTAGGTATTGGCCTTCCATCCAGGTAGCAGTCCTCAAGAGCCCCTACATGTTCTGTGGTGATACTGAAGGGTTCCCTTTCACTCTCTAGATCATTTCACTTGCTAAGACTACTGTTTGAAGACCCTCCTTGAATCCGCCTTAGGGAAAAAGAAAAAGGAGGTGAATAACTGGGAAGGTCCAGTTACTTAAATGATGTGAAATGTTGAGAAGACGTCATCTGCTCATGCATCCATTACCAATCATCCACCCGACCATTCATCAACCAAAGATTCATCTATGAATCCATCCACCCATCATCCATGAATCTATGCACCCACACATCTATTTATTCATCTATCCATCATCCAGATACTCATTTGCTCAAACATCCACTCATCCATCCGTTTATCCATTTGTCCATTCATCCATCCGTCCATAAATCCATCCATTCATCCATCTATCCGTTTATCCATCCATCCATCCATCTTTATCCAGATATCAACTCATCTAATCATCCATTTACGTATCATCTATGAATCCATCCTTCATCCTAACTGTCCATCTGTCCATGTCTTTGTCCATTATTTGTCATGTCCACCTCTTCTAGATACTGTGATGTGCTGTCCAGACCCCCTTGCAATGAAGAATTTCTGGTCCCAACTGCTAGGAGGACTGGCGTCAAAGAGCCTTTAGGGACCAGTTCCTTCAAGGCTTATCTCAGCTACAGAAAGCTGCCTTGCTGAAGATCATGCCTTTTCCCACAGTAACCCACATCCAATGATTGATGAATGTGTGCGTATAAAGGTCTGGCCTCCGGCCGTCTCAATCTATGAGGACAGCTCTGAAGATCTATTTTTGCTCCAGAGCTCTATGCAGTGTGGACTAAGATTGCTGTTGTTAGACTGCATTGCAGCTTGACTTCCCCTCTGCCAATCCTGCTTCCTTCCCCTTCCCTCCACAGGTGTTGATCCCGAGGACACTCTCTATAAACATCCTGCACACCAGACTCTGCCTCCCCCCTTCCCAGGGAATTGAATCTATGACTTTGACCCCATCCTTTCATTAAAAATGCATTCCTCCATTCATGTATCCTTCCATTCAATACATACTTACCTTAAACGTTCTATCTGTACAAGAGTTGGGCATTATCAAGGATGAATATACATGAATCAAACATGGGCCTTGCCCTCAAGAATTTCACAATATCAAAGGAATGATTAGACCTGTCCATTAATGGTTCCACCAAGGAAGTCAGAATGCTGCTGCTGCTGCTGCTAAGTAGCTTCAGTCATGTCCGACTCTGTGCGACCCCATAGACGGCAGCCCACCAGGCTCCCCCGTCCCTGGGATTCTCCAGGCAAGAACACTGGAGTGGGTTGCCATTTCCTTCTCCAATGCATGAAAGTGAAAAGTGAAAGGGAAGTCGCTCAGTCATGTCCAACTCTTAGCGACCCCATGGACTGCAGCCTACCAGGCTCCTCCATCCATGGGATTTTCCAGGCAAGAGTAATGGAGTGGGTGCCATTGCCTTCTCCGAAGTCAGAATGAGGACTGGTCTATTCAGACTGCGGGGGTCAGGGCCAACTTCCTACGGGAGGTAGTACCTGAGATGGGCCATGAAGGATGGGGAATGGGAAATTGAATAACGTTATGTGGATTTGGGACAGAAGTGCCTTTTTACATAATAAGAAGAGCCTATGCAAGGGGAGTTTGGGGGAGGATGGATACATGTATATGAATGGCTGAGTCCCTTTTCGGTTCAGCTGAAGCTGTCATAACATTGTTAATTGGCTATACCTTAATACAAAATGGGCTTCTCTTGTGGCTCAGCTGGTAAAGAATCTGCCTGCAATGCAGGAGACCTGGGTTCGATCCCTGGGTTGGGAAGATCCCCTGGAGAAGGCAAAGGCTACCCACTCCAGTATTCTGGCCTGGAGAATTCCATGGACTATATAGTCCACGGGGTCGCAAAGAGTCGGACACGGCTGAGGGACTTTCACTTTTACTTAATACAAAATAAAAAGTTAAAAAAAATATCCTGTGCAAAGGAAAGTAGGGTGCAAAATGAGAATTAGCTACCCAAAGGGAAGAGGCAGGTGTGGCAGCTGGATGCAGCTGGACGTTGGATGACCTCATGACATCTGCTTCCTCTGCCCCCCACCATGCCCCTTCCCTCAAAGCCCTTCCATTGCTCCCAGCTCTTTGTCCCACCTGCCTCTCCTCTGTCCCTGCAGGAGGCATGGTTTGGTCACCAGCCAAAGCTCTGAGGTCTGGCCATGAGGGAAGGATTTGGAGGACACAGCCAAGAGGAGGGCAAGATTCTTTCCTGGCTGCAGGGAGAAGGAGGTATTGGCATGCTTGCAGGCTGTTTTATCCAAGACTGCTGGTTCCCTAGAAGGCTGCTCCCTCCATCTCACTTTTGGATTAATAAGAAACCAGATGGGCCCAGCTGGTTGGTGAGCGTCACGTGCTAATGAGGCCAAGGCTGCAGCGTGACCCCTGGAAGGGCTTTGGAGCTACACAGGCAGAAAATCTGTTCATAGCTCTCTGACCCAGGCGCAGACGGTGAACTTGACCTTGGCCAGGTACACAGCCCCTGGTCCCTGCCATCAACTGAGCCTTACCCCTCATCACAAACAGCCTTGTGTCTTGCTGCAGAATGAGCTCCAAACACCAATCAATCAATTAATCAACCATCTGACAGCTCACTATGGAAGAACTTTAGAGCCGCTGAGTGCCGTTCCAGGATGGTGGGGCGGGTTGGAGGGGCGGTCAGGGCACTGCCTTGGTGGCTGATGCTTGGCAGGCATAGCAGCCAGGCCCTGCAAGTTCCAGGTGGCACACCTGGGTCCAAGAGAGGCAAGCTCAGGGATGCTGGCTTCCACTCACAGTCAAGACTCTTAGAGAAGATGTTCAGACCGACTGGGGCCTCCCTTGGGTGCTCCATTTGCTGGATGCATGACTTGGGGCAATGACCTGCCTTCTCAGAGCCTCGATTTCCACTTCAGTACACCGAAGATAAGGAAGCATGTACTTCCTGGTCTTGTAGCAAGCCCTCGATAAGAGTCTGCACGTGAAGTATTTGTATTATTGCTCTAAGACCATTCACAGAAGAAGAGTTGTTGAGATGTTTGTGTTTCAGGCATTTGAGAAGGGCTCCAGGGAGTCCTAACTTGAGTGGGACTCTTTGGTGACCCCATGGACTGTAGCCCACCAGGCTCCTCTGTCCATGGGATTTCCCAGGCAAGAACACTGAAATGAGTTGCCATTTTATTCTCCAGGGGATCCGTGGGTTCAATCCCTGAGTTGGAAGATCCCCTGGAGAAATAAATGGCAACTCACTTAAGTATTTTCGCTTGGGAAATCCCATGGACAGAAGGGCCTGGCGGACTACAGTCCATGGGGTCACCAAAGAGTCCGACATGACTTAGTGACTAAAACAACCAGCGAGTCCTGCTCCTCTTAGCAATTGGCCATGGTTAAGGGTCAGCCTGTGAACTAGAGAGAGGAGGCAGGGCTGTGAACTCCACAACCTATCACAATTCTAACAAATCTGGCTCCTTGTCCTTCTGTCCTGAAAAGTGAGAGAGGCTAGGGACTCTCCATCCACGGGAGTACCAAGATAACACTCCCATCCTCCCACCCTCCACTCAGGCAGGCTTAATGCCATTCAGCAGCCTCAGTGAGATCTGGTGCCTGTAATGGTTACTATGGCGACTGTATGCTGGGAGGAGCAGGGTGGGCCTGAAGTGGGGATGGGAAGCCTGAGTTTCCACGGCAGTGCTTCTATCTGTTAGCTGTGCAGTTAGGATCCCCGGTGGGGGTGGGGCTGGGGGACAGGATGCTTAGGTGAGCCCACCTTCCTGAGACCTGAGTCCTCGGCCCTCACAGTTTTGGGGGATGAGCCCCAGCTCAGGGTCTTCCAGCTGCCCGGCTCTTGCTCTTCACAGGGTCTCTCACCAGGAGCCCAGCTGTCACCTGTCCTTCACTCTGATCCTTGCTCTCCTCTAAGACTTCACAATGATTTCACTCTGTTCCCTGTAGCAACTCTGACTCAGGATGCACCCAGGGCTCTTCCAAACTGCCCTTGTGCCCAACCTGCTGCCAGGGAAAGAACATGAGAAGGCAGGATGAGTTTACTACAGTTCAAATTTGGTTGGGTCTCTCCTCTACTTAAAAACCTTCAATGGCTCCGTAGTGCCCTCAGGATAATGGCCAACACTATCACAGCTTACAGGCTCTTGGTACCTGCTCCCTTCTATCTCCTGGTCTCCTTTCTTGCTGTTTCCCACCTCATCCCCTGGGCTGTGATCACACGGGCGTCTTTAGTGCTTCTGAAAGGGTGCACTCTCTCACCCCTGGGCCTTGGCCTGTGCTCTTTCCCTTCTTCCTGGACACCTTGTCTGCTTACCTGGCTGCCTCCCACACATTCTCTTCATCTCAGCCTTGACGGCATGTCCCCTGGGAAGCTCTCTGCAGGGTTAGCAGCCCTTCTGCTCCCAGAGCACCAGCCTTTCATCAAGCACAAACCCTTATAGGTCAGAATGGCCCACTCACTTGCCGTCTTCCTGTCCGGGGTGCCCCACTCCCAGCGCGTGGCTTGGCTCTGTGTGCACAGGAGGTGCTTGGTGACAGTTGTGGAATGAATGAGTGAATAAATAGAGGAGGGCCCGTCTGTCCTGGGCCAGCTGTCCTGGGCAAGGTGGTGTTGTGGCAGAGCCTGGCACCTTTGGGGGGTGGAGGAGAGACTGGGAGGTCCCTAAGGTTTAGTGCCCCAAGCTTCAGAGAAAAACCCCAAATACAACCCTAGGTAGCTGGGCCCCTTGCCTCAGGGAGGAACTGGAATCCTTTTATACAGCAGGCCTTTGGGACCTGGGTCAGCCATTGGGTCTGTCTTCTCCATGGAGAATCGTGCAGTGATAAAAAGGACTTTTGTAAAAGAAAAAAGGAAACTCAGAAGAGCTTAGCAAAGACTATGCAGACACATGGCAAAATCTGTGAGGTGATGCGTTACATATGAAAAGCAGAATGCAAAGCTCTGGGTGCTCCAGGTCACATGTATGTGACTGTGTGTGCTCAGGCAGGTGAGACCTGGGGGAGGAAGTGGACAGTGAATGTCCCCCCAAGGCAGAGGCTGACAGAAGCGGGGATCCACCACAGGGGACACAGAGGAGGCGAGAAGCCTTCCCAGCTCTGAGAGGCAAGGGCTTCACCCCTGAGAGTCCCCGACGGAGGGACTGTCTCCCATGTCTTCTGCCTCTCCCCTTTGACTGCCTTAGGGTCCGCTGGCCACTTGGAGAAGGCAATGCCAACAGGCCTGGGGCCCTCTGAGCAGGGGTGGGCCCCGAGGAGGGCATGTCCAGTGGCCTGTCCTCTCTTGAGGCAGGCTGGATCTTTCCTGGCTTCTCTCCTTCCTTCCCCAGGCCCACCTATGCTCTAACTGACCCCTCTGTCTTCCCCAAGTGCCCCTGCCCTCCGTCCCTAAAGGGCCCATCTTGAGGTTCATTTCTTTCAAGGGCTGTATTGCCCTCTCCCATTCCTGAGCTTCCTCATCGAGTACACATGGTTAGTAACTTGCGTCAGGGCTCTGGTAAGAATTAAAGGTAGTAAGGGGCTTTCTGCGCCTAGCATGTGTTAACACACCGCAGATGGTGGGTTTTGTTTGTTTGTTTGTTTTTCACAAGAGAGGAAGAAAGGGAAACAAGGAGTGTAGAAGAGGTAAAAACATAAGGGTTTTTTTCCTCATTAAAAAAAATTCTTCAAAGGATAATTTGTATTATGATGTTTATCATATGAATAAAAGTAAAATGTGTGCAACAGTCCTATAAAGAAAAGAAGGGAGAAATGGAAGTAAAGTGTTTTAAGATTTCTTAAACAAATTAAAGCTATGTATTTTAAACCTTAGAATAACTGCTAAAAATTTAAAAAAAGGTACAGCTAATTAGCGAACAGAGATAAAATGGAATGCTACAAGAACACTCAGCTGGTCCAAAAGAAGGTAGTTAAAAAAGAAAAGGAACAAAGGACAGATGAGACAAATGGAAAACAAATACCAAGATGATAAGTTTAAACCAAACATATCAATGATTACAATTAAATATCAATGCTCTAAACATTTCAGTTCAAAGGTGGAGGTTATCACTTCATAAAAAAGCAAGACCAAACTATATACCATCTACAGAAAACTCTTTAACTGTAAAGACGCAGCTTAAAAGTAAAAGGATGGGAAAACATACACTAGGCACATGCTAATTATGAGAATGTTGCAATGGCTATATTAATACGAAGTAGATATTTGTTCAAAGTTAAAATA
This sequence comes from Bos grunniens, assembly GCF_055505025.1. Taxonomy (NCBI): domain Eukaryota; kingdom Metazoa; phylum Chordata; class Mammalia; order Artiodactyla; family Bovidae; genus Bos; species Bos grunniens. Next base: position 76,238,677 of record NC_141179.1, on the reverse strand, counting down.
AAAAAACATTATGAGCGATAAAAGAAGGGCCCTTTATAATGATAAATTTTTGATTTTCAACTCTGTTACTGGAGGATGTAGAGCCAGTCTCCTAACCTCTCTGAGCCTCAGTTTCCTCTTCTGTAAAATGGGTCTTCAACATCAAGTATAGAGCACCCAGCACAGTGCCTGGAATTGTGTGGTTGCTATGGTTACTGTGATAAGTGAGCCCCAGATGTGGCATTGTTTTTTCCCAGGGCACAGTGCCTCTCTCTTTACCTGGCCTCTCGCTCTGCTCTGCTTGATGATCATTTTTGCCAGCGATTATCCTCTAGGCACATGAAGAAGGGTTGACTTTACTATTGACGCTATAAAGGTGCTCTTCCAAGGGTGTTGGGAACCCAGGCTTGTCAGTCATGATCCAGTCAACTCCTGGCAGTGTGGGCTGGTCTAGTGAGAAACTGGTCACAGGAAGACTTTTGGGGACAAGCCGTTTGCTCCCCTTGAGGTCCTTCCAAGGGATACGGAGTCTTCTTGATCTTCCAGAGCCATGGTTATCTCTGGATCTGGATTTTTAATTTCGTTTTATTTGAACAAGAGTTTCTCATCTATGTTAGTCCAATGTAACAAACTCCGAAATGTTACATTTCAAAGGCAAGTTCAGAGAACTTTTCCATTGAGGAATAGTTTATAAAAATAATTTTAAAACGTGAGATCATTGGGGTGCAATAGGAAGCTCTTTGGGCTTCAGAGTTTGTGCAGGTCTGGATTTAAAACCCCCTTCTGCTACATTCATTTGTCCTGCAAGATTTACTGAGCATCCCAGGTTCCGTAGGGATTGGGGATACAGAGGGAAACAAGAGATAGGTCCTTGTCTTCATGGAACTGGTAGTCTAGTAGGGTGACGGTAAATAAATAAATGAACAAAAAATAAGTGATTTCATATAGTGATAAGTGTTATGAAGAGAACAAAGTAAGTTAGTATAATAGAAAGTGAGTGGGAGGTTGGGAAGGTAAGACTCCGTGGAGATGTGAGTTATGAGTTGTGATACCTGAATACCAGCCAGATAAGGTGAGTGAGAAGAGAACTCGGGGGAAGGAACAAGTGCAAAAGGCCCTGGGGTATCTAACTGAGGACTGGAAAGGAGGCCAGTAAGGTTAGAGGGACAAGAGAGCGGGGCCTGGTCATGCAGACCGCCACAGGTCACAGGTCAGAATGGAGTGAGCCATGGAAGTCCTCGGGGATCTGAAGCAGCCGCTTGTGAGATGAGCGCCCCGTGCCGGCTATTTAATCTGCCTGTGCGTGCTCAGTTGCTCGATTGTGTCCAGTTCTTTGCAACCCTATGGAATGGGGCCTGCAAGGCTCCTCTGTCCATGGGATTCTCCAGGCAGGAATACTGGAGTGAGCTGCCATGCCCTCCTCCAGGGGATCTTCCCAACCCAGGGATCGAACACAGGTCTCCCACATTGCAGGCAGATTCTTTACCATCTGAGCCACTGGCTTTCCAGGTGGCTCAGTGGTAAAAGAATCCGCCTGTCAATGCAGGAAGCAGAGGAGACACTGGTTTGATCCCTGGGTTGGAAAGATCCCCTGGAGGAGGAAATGGCAGCTCACTCCAGTATTCCTGCCTGGAGAATCCTATGGACAGGGGAGCCTGGCTGGCTACAGTCCATGGGGTTGCAAAGAGTCAGACGTGACTGAGTGACTCGCCTACCTGAACCTCACTTTATTCATTGGTAAAGGGAAGATGACACCCATCCCGTCTCATGGAATTATTGGAAAATTGGGCAATGTGATGCATGTAAAAAGCTAAAATGGTACTTGAGACTTTGCAGTTGCTTGACAAACGCTAGTCTTCTTCTGTCTCTGGGCTTCAATTTCCTAGAAACTGAAAGGGTAGGACTTAGTGGTTTCTATGGCATCATCTACCTGGAACATTCTTAGTGCTTAAAAAAGGAAGGGGAGTTCTAAAACTAAAACGTTAGGAACATTACCTCAAAATGAAGATAAAGTATCCCAGAAATTGTGTTGTAAATCATTGCCCAAATAGAATTCCATTTATAAAAATTCAATTTGAGTGCAATTTTCTCAGGAACACACACTTACTGTACAGAGTAAGGTCAACCTGTGAGTCACACCCTCCCTTCCAGATTCTCTCCTGGATCTCAGTGCAGGGGGCTGGGCAGCTTGGGGGGATTGTCCAGGGCTGACCATCTGAGGCCTCTCTATTCAACGGCTCATTAGCTTCAGATTCTGATTGGATGACCTCTAAGTTTTGGGTCAGGCAGAGTAGGGAGACAAAGCTGAGGGAAGAAGGAGGTCCTAGGATTCCAGAGAGTTCACAAGAATGCCCAGAACAGGCTTTGCTGATTCCTATAGTATAGGAAGTGTTGCCTAGAGACATGCTACCAGTTTGGACTCCTTGATGTGGGGAAAGCACACCCCCATCACCTTCCCATGAGCTCAGGTGATGCTTCAGTATCCTTTTCCGCGATCTCTCCCGGCAGTCTCTACCAGCTGACCAGGGTTAACCCGTGAGTGGGCTTCCCTGGTATGCTCAGTGGTAAAGAATCCGCCTGCCAATGCGGGAGATGTGCGTTCGATCCCTGGGTTGGGAAGGTCCCCTGGAGATGGAGATGACAACCTACCCCAGTATTCTTGCCTGGGAAATCTCATGGACAGAGGAGCCTGGCAGGCTACAGTCCATGGGGTCACAAAAGAGTCATACATGACTTAGCGACTCAACAACAAACAGCAACCTGCGAGTGAACCTCTTTGCCATCCCTGATCTAATCTTACTCCCTCAGATGATGAGAACTGAAGCCCAGAGAGGCGAAGTGACTTGCTAGAGGCACACAGTCAGTGGCAGAGCTCGGTCTCCTGACTTTCCACTGCCCCTGCTGACCCCAGGGTGGGAGAGGCCATGAGACACAGTCTGCTTCCAGGAAGAGGAATATACCGTCTCCGTATGACAGATGGAGCGGTGGAGATGCGGGGACACTGGTTCAATAGAACTAACAAGAAATTTCTGTCCCAGCTCTATTGCTGCTCCTTCCAGTGCCTTTTCCCCCCTTTACAAGCAATTCTGACACATGTGATTTGAGAAGACTCACTGACCCCTGGCTTTCAGGGTGGGTCCTGATGTGCTTCAGACAGTCAGTGTCTCCCCTTCCCACGGTTGCATGACTTGTTTGTCATAGATCAGTCAAGGCCAAGGAGAGGCCATCCTGGGCAAATTCTGGCTATACCCTGGTTTGGTTACCAACTTACCATGTGGTATCTTCAATATGAGCCTTTTATGTTCAATTTGGAAAATGTGTGTGTTTGGGGAATGGGGTGGGGCTGGGGGAAGATGATAGTTTTCATACTGAGGTCTGTGGACTCCAGGGTGGTGTTTCAGGACTTGGGGAACCCCTATTTACCCCCACCCTTGGCTTTACCCAGATGTACTCTCCCCTTCTCCAGGCTTCTGAGGAAGCTTTGGTTTGAAGAAAAGTTTTGTATCTGAAAAAGCGCAGTAGCCCCCGGGGACAGGTGACCTCACAGGCCCCGCCCACCTGTCCCACCCCCAACTCTCCAAAACCCATGGATCTGCACCAAAGCTGAGAATCCGAGGACAACATGGCCTCTATTTTCAAAAAAAGAAAAAAAATCAACGAATGTTTCTTGAGTACCTGCTGTGCTAGCCCAGATTGGTCTGTCTGAAATAGTGCATTTGTTTAGAAAGAACAGTGAAACATGCTCAATGAAGACAACTTGGAAAACACCAAGAAACATCACAAAGAAAAAAGTAAATTCAGCGGTAATCCCATTAGAGTCCGGCACTGTTGGCCACATCATTGAGAGTCCTTCCTTTCTTCTCCCTCTCTGGCTCTCAGTGTTTCTGTCTGAAAGCTCATCTCTTTTTTTTTTTTTTTTCTTTTAAAAAATATGATCAATTTTTTAATTTTTAAAAAACTTTCTGTTTTATATTGGAGTGTAGATGATTGATGGGGCTTCCCAGAGGTTGCTAGTGGTAAAGAACCTGCCTGCCAACACAGGGGACATAAGAGACATGGGTTTGATCCCTGGGTTGGGAAGATCCCCTGGAGGAGGGCACGGCAACCCACTCCAGGATTCTTGCCTGGAGAATCCCATGGACAGAGGAGCCTGGTGGGCTACAGTCTATGGGGGTGCAAAAAGTCAGACACGACTGAAGCGACTCAGCAGCAGCAGCACAGCCGATTAACAACGTGACAGTTTCAGGGGGACAGCAAAGGGATTCAGCCACACCTATACACGTATCCATTCTCCTTCAGATGTCCCCCTCATGCAGGCTGCCACATAACACTGAGCAGAGTTCCTTGTGCGAAGCATATCTTTTAGTTTGGACCCTGATCCTGTCATTGGTCCTCTTCCCCTTTCAATTTTCTTAAGAGAGAGACCCAGTTTACAGGTGGAAAAGACACTCTTGATTTCCTTTTTCAGTTTCATCAAAACCATTGTTGGTGTTTCAGAGCATGGGCAGGTGGAGCTTGTACCTTCCTATTTCTGCAGAGTCCTGGGCCTGAAATCACGGGCTAAGGGGACAGCTCCTCCAATACCATAATCCTTCCCAGGAGGAAGGGCTGGTGGCGCTAAGGCAGGACATCCACCCTGGTGACCCGAGGGACTGCCAGCACAAAGTGCCTGCAAAGGCCCTGGAAAGACCCCACGGCAGGAAGAATTCAGCCCTCCCCGGGACTAAAGTAGAGAAAGCCACTTGTCCTTGAAGAAAGAGGCTTCCTAGGTGGCACCAGTGGTATAGAATCTGCCTGCCAATGCAAGTTAAACATGAGACATGCGGGTTCGACCCTGTGTTGGAGAGATCCCCTGGAAAAGGGCATGGCAACCCACTCCAACATTTTTGCCTGGAGAATCCCATGGACAGAGGAGCTTGGCGGGGCTATAGTCCATAGGGTTGCAAAGAGTCAGACACGACTGAAGCGAGTTAGCAGGCATGCACATAGAGAAATACAATCCATATGAACACAGTAGATGTTCTTGCAATAAAGAAATCAGCTTAACTCAATGTTTCCCAATCACTTTGGTTGCTAAATCTTTCTTTTTCTTAGGGAAACATTCTCTCCCTCTTAACTCCTTTGGGAGCTGTGGCTGATCCAAGCCCCGCATTGTTTAGTGGAAGGTGAAGGTCCTGAGAGCAGAGGGCACTTTCCCAGTGCGGGGCACCCAGGTCTGTTGACTCCCACCCAGACCATTGCTCTGTGATGGGATTATAGTCCTTGGCTCTCTCTACCTTGCTTCTTGATCTCCCAAGCTACAGTCTCTATAGCAACATTAGCAGCACCCCAAGTTCCAGGGTGGGTCCCTAGCAGATCATTGTTCATCTGTTGGCTCACCACTCCTGTTGCTGCTGTTCAGTTGCTAAGTCGTGTTCGACTCTGCAACCCCATGAACTGCAGCGCACAAGGCTTCCCTGTCTTTCACTGTCCCATGGAGTTTGCTCAAACTCATGTCCATGGAGTCAATGATGCCATCCAACCATTTCATCCTCTGTTGCCCCCTTCTCCTCCTGCCCTCAATCTTTCTTAGCATCAGAGTCTTTTCCAATGAGTCAGTTCTTTGCATCAGGTGGCCAAAGTATTGGAGTTTCAGCTTTAGCATCAGTCCTTCCAATGAATATTCAGGGTTGATTTCCTTTGGGATGGAATAGTTTGATCTCCTTGCTGTCCAAGGGACACTCAAGTCTTCTCCAGGACCACAGTTCAAGAACATCAGTTCTTCAGTGCTCAGCCTTCTTTATGGTCCAACTCTCACCATTTCTGGAGGCCTGGATTTTCCCAAGTGGTTTGGGGGAAGAATTCCCTTCACTGTTGGGAGGAGTTCGGTTCAGGCCTGAGGAGGAGCTGGGAGAGCCAGAGAGGGCAGGAGGCTTGAAGCAAACAGGGAAATTTCCGATATGTTTACCCAATGCTTAGGCTGAATCTCTATTTATTTACATTGAACATTTCGGTAACTATCTGCTCTTAAACTAAATGGAAAATTATCCTTCTACTGCGATGGCAGTTCCCTTGGATGTTTTTAATAAAAAAAAGTCTATCATTTTAATGCAGACAGCTCAGCTAATAAAAATGATGTGTGCCATTAGTAATTATCCCAGAAATACAATGCAAACTGGCAGACTGGGCCCCTCCTGCTGCCTGGAGCCATTCCTCCTGGGGCCCTGGGCAGGGTGGGATGGCCCAGCACTTGTGGGTGAACAGGTGAGTGTAAGCAGGGAGGAGCCCTGGAAAACAGACAAAAACAAGCGTCAGGGAGACCGATGCTGGGCAGGCCTGAAGCTTGGGTCTGCGGCATGTTGGAGCAAGAAGAGGCAAGAGAGGTCATGTATACCCCACGGGGGGTGTATTGATAACATATGATAATTACTGGCCTTTCCCCATCTTGTGCCAAGTAAACTTGCAAACCAGAAACCACCTACCACATCCCCAGCCCCTCTGCATGGCCTGGTGGGAAAGGCAGCTGGAGGCCTCACCAGGGGTTGTAGCCTCAAGCGACGTGTCTTACAAACCTATGGTGCGTCACAGGTGGGGGAAACAGAACTGTGGGTCTTTGGTAAGCTGGAAGACACACTTCTCTCCTAAAAACATTTGAATGTAAAAAAGCGGAAGCACAGACTGGCTGTGAAACACAAGCACAGCTGCGGGCTGAGTTTGGCTTCGCGCCACGAGCTGCAGAATCGACCCTAACTCTAGAAGTCGCCCCTCGCCCATCACCCTCCCCCACACAATGCTAAGTTTTGGTAGCCTGGCTGGGCAGGACTGTGTGGGTTCCACAAGTTTCCACACTCTCCCAGGCTGCGTATATACAGAGAGATGGGCTGGGACCTCCCTCCCCAGAGCCTGAGAAGGTCTCCACCTCTGCACTCCAGCTGTGGCTGAGAAGCAGATGGAGCTGACACCAGGTTGGAATAGTGGATACATGATGAATAATCTCCGGAGAAGGCAATGGCAACCCACTCCAGAAACAGAGACCGAGGCTTCCCAAATCCTGAGTCTTTCAAGGCAATTAGATCCTTGAGTTGGGTAGGAGGTATAAGTGAGGAAGGAGCCAATGGAATATCTGCTAGCTTCAAGTTCAAGTTGAACAGAAGCCTCATGTGGCTGAATGGGCTAGTTAAAACTCATTCAGTAAATAGCAAGGGACAGAAACCCAAATGGCTTAAAGAAAGAAAAAAAAGAATATTTTGGCTTGTGTAACAAACATATCCAAGAATCTTATTTTTGCCCGTCTCCTTGATGGAGGACAAGCTTTGAAAGCCTGAGCTTTCCTTGATGAGGGTTTCTTTCCAGATGGCATCCGCCTCCCGGGCAAAAAATGGCTGCCAGCAGCAACGGGCATATACCAGCCCCTCTCAGGAGCCTTTGCAGAACCGGCAAGTACCAGCCAAAGTCCTGAAGTTGAGCCCCTTTGCCTCTGATTGGCCCAGTCAGGGAATAAGCCCATCTCTGAACCAATCAGTATGGACAGGCAGCAAAGCACTCTGATTGGCCAAACCTGACTCACAGGCCCGCAGGGCAGGGTCAGTCCCGCAGAGATCAGAAGGACTAAAAACTGGGGAGGACCCATTCAGAGAAGAAGGTTGAATGGATGCTTGAAGGACTTACCCTACACAAGGAGAGAAGAAAAGAAGGAACTGGAGATGTATTGAGTGCCTCCTGCATGCCAGAGTGGTCTGCACACTGTACTCGCACTATCTTAAGCCCACCATGTACGTATTCTGGGCTTCCCAGATGGCTCAGGGGGTAAAGAATCCGCCTGCAAACCAGGAGGCACAGGAGACTCGGCTTCTATCCCTGGGCTGGGAAGATCCCCTGGAGGAGGGCATGACAACCCACTCCAGTATTCTTGCCTGGAGAAATACAGGGACAGAGGAGCCTGGTGGGCTACAGTCCATGGGGTCGCAAAGAGTCAGACATGCCTGAACGAGCATACACACATAACGTGTTCTACTGCCAGATTACAAATGGGGAAGCTGGAGCTCCGGGGGGTTTGTCGCTTTTGCAAAGTTGCCCAGCTGGTGGAGAAAAAGGCCTCGCTTTGTACTTGGCATTGAACGGGAGGACCTGTGTGCACTGGCGTCACCCCTCTGTGCTCACTCTGATCCTGTAGACCGTCTGCTCGCGGCCATTATCCATTTCCTACGGGGGTTGGTGCTACTTCTTCGGTGTCGAGTAGGACACAAAATTCCGGGTCAGAGCCCTCGGTAGGGGGTCTGTGATGGGATGAGCGTGTGACTGACATCTGCCTCCCCCGCCTGACTCTGAGTTCCTAGCAAGGGAGGGATTATGTCTCACTCACCCCTGGGTCCTCAGGTTCTATCTCAGCTTCAAATCAGGGGAACCAAGGGGGATTGGAGATCTGAATTCCAGGCTTGAACCTGCAACCCAACCTTCTTAGCCTTCTCGCTCTCCAATGGAGCTCCTCCCCTGACCTTTAAGGCTCCGCAGAACACGGTTCTGGAACCGTGGGTGGTGGGTAGGAGTGCTCGCCAAGCATCCTTTGGACTTGACGATTCTCTGGGCTGTGCTGAGAGTTTCTCCGGTTGTCACCTGTGCAAAGACCCATGCACACTGGTCTGCCTGGGCGTTCCGTGTTGGAAGCTCCTCTGGACAAGTCTTAGTTTCAGGAAAGAGTCTCAGAGGGATGCTCGTCCGACCTGAAAAATCTGGGAGGAGAAATGGGGGAGCCCGAGTTCCTTCTTAAACACTTCACCGTGAGCCTCCACAAACTTGACCCTGGACTGGCCTGCATGGATCTGGGGAGGGAAGTCTGGACCCTGAAATCAGGCTCAAGGCTCCCTTTTGGGGTCATTAGGCTGGTTGCTCTCGATCTAGCTGTGACAGCCAGGCAGACCTATCACTTCCAGGCAGCTCTAAACGGACAGGCACGGGTGGGAGAGAAGAGAGGCTGCCCCCGCTGCTCCACAGCCCCCTCCCAGCTTCCCAATCACATCAACAATTTCTCTCAGCATTGTTTCCAGTGCCATTAATATTCATCAGCGACTTTTCTATTGTGTTTGCAATTTTCCAGCAGACAGACAGGCCCGCACTCCCCTCATCGTGTTAATAGGATGCAAAGCTCACCAACTCAGATCTTATTAGCAGATCTCCGTTAGATACCGAGGCCCTTCTGGGCTGCCTGATAGGCGAGCTTCCCACCACGGGTGACAGCCGGAGCAGGTCTTAATCCCATATGACTTTGCAATCCCTACTACAGGGACAGTCCCAAAGAGCAGCCTGAGCTGGGAGCAGATCAGACTGGGTCGGGCATCCTATTAAGGGTGGAAATGGAATCTCTGGGGTGGCTAGAGCAGAGAGGCCAGTGTGGGTGGGCTGCCTCTCCTCCCACAAAGGGGGCACACTGTCAATTCTGTCTTTCAACCACTTGGAATTTTGTTTGTTCAACAGAATGATCACCCAGTGCTTCCCACGTGCTTGGCGTTGGACTGGGTGCTGGGATGTGGATATGAGCATGACCTGCTTCCTCCCTCCCAGGCTGTCTAGGCTGGGGTGGGGGAGCTGTGTTCCCAGATAATTGCCTGTGGTAGTTGTTATGGAGAAGGAAGCCCAAGGTGCTTTGGCCCCTAGGAAGAGGACAGCACTGAACAATATCCGGAAACAGGTGAGCCGAATCTAGGAATCATGGGAGTGGAAGACATAGAGGCTGGAGGTCATTCCTAGCTCTGCCTTGAACTTGAAGGAATTACTTTTCAGCACTTACGAGCAGCATAACCTTGGCCCAGTCTCTTGACTTCTCTGTGAGGCAGCCCATCTGCAAAACAGGAGTAATGGCAATCCCTTCCTCCTAGAGTTGATGTGAGCATTAAACAGGACTGGACACACTGGAAGCACTGGTATGTATAACTATTGCTATTATTTATTTGGGGTTGCTCAGAGTTTTCACTCTCTTCAACTGAACTTCGGTTTCTGTAATGGGGAGAATGAGCCAAGGTGTCTGAAGATGGTGGTTTGGGAGTACACAGGTCTTTGTCAGCTCTGTGGTTGCTTGTTGAAAGGTCAGGGCACTCGGAGAGGGGTTCTGTATTCCAATCCTAAACTCATCAGCCACCAGGGCAACCATGGTATGGATGAGATAAATCCAGGACCTGAATGAAAATCTGTGGAATCGTGGAGGTAGGGTAGAGAACCTGAAGAATGTCCTTTCTAGGTCTGAAATCTCATGACCTGAGGTCCAGGCCCTGCCCTTCAGGTCCAGCTTGAGATGCTGCTGCGAAGACAAGTCTGCCACAGGTCAAATGCACCCCAACACACCCTGCAATGGTGGACAAGTGCGGGTCCTGTAGGCAAAAGATTGCGGGAGATGCGGGAGGGGCAGGCCCTGAGGGTTGGGGCTGTCAGGGAGGTCTCCCTGGAGGCGGTGGAACTTGACTTGAGCTGAAATCCTGAGAAGGGGTAGCATGTGGTGGGAGAAATGGAAGTGTGATCTAAATGGTGGGCATAGGAGGGACAAAGGCCTGGAAAGAGGCTGGAGAGTGAGTGATGGAAAAAGTGGGGCTGTCCTCAGAGGCCACCATCCAGCCCGCCCTTGGTTTTGTTAGCTCGGTGTTTAACTAAAATATCTGAAAAGCTTCAAAGGGAGTATTATGTTTTTTCTTGCCATAGTCCTCATTATTCCTCATCATATCCTACCAGGTCTAGGTCACACTTTTAAGTTTCCTGCCCAGTATACTCGCAAGTACCCTAGTACCCTGACAGGTACCCTAGAACCCTCGCAGGTACCCTGGTACCCTCGCAAGTACCCTAGAACCCTCGCAGGTACCCTAGAATCCTCGCAGGTACCCTAGCACCCTCACAAGTACCCTAGTACCCTCGCAGGTACCCTAGAATCCTCGCAGATACCCTAGTACCCTCGCAGGTATCCTAGAATCCTCGCAGGTACCCTCAAACTCTTGCAGGTACCCTTGTACCCTCTCAGGTACCCTAGAAACCCTCACAGGTACCCTAGAATTCTCGCAGGTACCCTAGTACCCTCACAAGTACCCTAGAACCCTCGCAGGTACCCTAGTACCCTCGCAAGTACCCTAGAACCCTCATAGGTACCCTAGAACCCTCGCAGGTACCCTAGAATCCTCACAGGTACCCTGGTACCCTTGCAAGTACCCTCAAACTCTTGCAGGTGCCCTAGTACCCTCTCAGGTACCCTAGAACCCTCACAAGTACCCTCGAACTCTTGCAGGTACCCTAGAACCCTCACAAGTACCCTCAAACTCTTGCAGGTACCCTAGAACCCTCGCAGATACTCTAATACCCTGTTTGTGATCCTAGCCGGGTAGAACATGAACTTCTATGCTGGGGATTCAAGCTCAGGTGCACCATTTGCTCTAACCACTCTAGAAACTGCCCAGAGGGTCTGGGCCCTGGGAAGCTGTTTTATCCCAGGGCCTAAGGTTCCCGGGTCAGTCCAAGAGTGGTGGAGTGTCTGCTCATTCACCCTGCCCCCCCACCCCCCAATAAGGGAACTATGACTCAGTCCCCAGACCCACTTTGGCAAAATGGCTGGACAAAATGGGATTGCTGGCTGATGGGTGGTCGAGGTCATGTGCCAGCCTCTGCAGTCCAAATTCTCTGCTCACTTCAGAGCCCCAAATCTGCCCTGGGCTCACCCTCCCCTGCCCCTCACTTCCACCCCTACTTCTCCACTTCAACACTGGAGGTTGTGAGCCATCTCCAGATGCCTGGGGATAACGAATGAGGCTAATAATATACCTGTGTGAAGTGAAAAGTTCTCTCAACTCCCTCAGTCGGTTTCAAGGGTGAGGATTTTTCTCACCTACAAATCTCTCTGGGTTCCTGAAGGCAGCTGAAGCCTGGATGCTTTGCAGGCAGGGGCCCTAGGAAGCGTCACTTTGGATTTCCCACTGTGGCTAGGAGAGCACACAGCTGAGAAAGCAGGGGTACCAGATGGTGAATGGGCAGTGTGGCTTGATCGTTGGGGACATGGTATTTCTGAGTCACAGACACCTGGGCTGGAACTTTGAGTCAGCTGCTGGATAGCTGTGTGACCTTGAGCAAGCCTGGTAGCCTTTCTGAGCTGCCCACGAGGTGGTTATGGGGACTAAGTGGGCTGGCGCATATAAAATGCTCAGCAATGTGCCTGCCATATAATAGGCCCTCAATAAAGGAAGGAGAGCTGCAATTACTGTTCCTGTTATTTGGGGCTAGCCTCATGGGTTCCTCAGCTGGTGGACAGCTGAGCTGTTCCATTTTTTGTAAAGTAGTTGGAACATGCCCTTTGACCTCAGGCTGGACAGATCCCAGGGGTGTTAGGGAGGAGACTTTGAGGCATTAGTGAGCCTGGCAGCCGAGAAAGAGAAACACAGACTCCACAGAAAATGGCATTAGATTGGCAGCTCCCAGCAGGCTCTGGGTCATGGACACAGGGACTCTCTCAGGGGTCAAGGGTCACGCAGTCCTACCAGGCAGAGCTGAAGCATCGAGAGTGTCACAGCTGGCAGGAGCTTTGGGGGTTGTCCAGGCCAACCTTATCAAAAATTTCAAGAACATTTTTATTACTTTTTTATTGCTGCTATAACAAAGTACCACAAACTTGATGTTTTATACCAATACAGATTTATTTTCTCAAGGTTTTGAGGGCCAGAGGTCCAAAATCAGTATCATTGGTGGAAATCAAGGTGTTATCAGGATGGTGCTTCCTCTGGAGACCCCAGGGCGGGAATCTGGTCCTGGCCTCTTCTGACTTCTGGAACCTGTCACTTTCCTTGGCTGGGGCTGCATCATTCTGATCTCTCTGATCACATGGGCTTCTTCTCTCCTGCCTGGGTCAAGTCTCCCTCTGTTTCCACCTTATATAAGGATACCTGTGATTGCAATGGGGGCTCACCTGGAATTATCTAGGATAAGGTCCCCAGGGCAAGATAATTAATCCTATCTACAAAGTCTCTTATTTTTGGCATGTAAGGTAAAGCTATGGTTTTTCCAGTGGTCATGTATGGATGTGAGAGTTGGACTATAAAGAAAGCTGAGCACTGAAGAATTGATGCTTTTGAACTGTGCTGTTGGAGAAGACTCTTGAGAGTCCCTTGGACAGCAAGGAGATCCAACCAGTCCATCCTAAAGGAGATCAATTCATCAGAAGGACTGGTGCTGAAGCTGAAACTCCAGTACTTTGGCCACCTGATGTGAAGAACTGACTCATTGGAAAAGACCCTGATTCTGGGAAAGATTGAATGTGGGAAGAGAAGGGGATGACAGAGGATGAGATGGTTGGATGGCATCACCAAGTCAATGGATATGAGCTTGAACAAGCTCCAGGAGTTGATGATGGACAGAGAAGCCTGGTGTGCTAGAGTCCATGGGGTCGAAAAGAGTCGGACTCTACTGAGTGAACTGAACTGAAGGTAATATTTACCAGTTCTAGGGATCAGGACACAGATGTCTTTTAGGAAAACATGATTCAGCCTGCCACATCATTTAAAAACATTTGTTTTGAGATAATTTTAGTCTCATAGAAGAGTTGTAGAACTAGTGTAAACTCTTCACCAGATTCTCCCTTATGATGATCATAAACCATGAAAATTTATCAAAATTAAGAGATTCACCCTGTTACAGTATGATAAGCTAAGTTTCAGAATTTATTTGGATTTGAGCAGTTTTTCTACTAATGTCCTTTTTCTTGGTCAGATCCCGTCCAGGACACCACATTGCATTTAGCGATTATGAATCCTTAGTGTTAGTCGCTCAGTTGTGTCCGACCAATGAAGCGTCGCCTGCCAGAATTCCAGGTCCATGGAATTCTCCAGGCAAGAATGGATGGGTTGCCATTCCCTTCTACATGACTCCTTACTCTAGACCAATTTGTGACATTGCCTCAGTCTCCCATGGTCTCTTATGACATTGACACTTTTGAAGGGTGCTGATCAGTTTTCTTTTGGGTGTGGGATGTTCTTCAGTTGGGGTTTGTCTGGCATTTTCTCGTGATTATATTGAGGTTATGTGTTACCAGGATGGATTCTACAGCAGGAGGTGCTTCATCAGGGCATCACATGGGGATAGGTGATGTTGACATGTTTTAGTGACATATAACTGGCGATGTGAACCTTAGCCCTGGTACAGGTGGTGTCTGCTTGGATTTTCCCCTAATAATTTAATAACTTCTCTTTTAATTATTTATCACTTGGGAGGACATATTTTGAAACCAGGGCTTCCTTGGTGACTCAGTTGCTGAAGAATCTGCTTGCAATGCAGGAGACCTGTGTGTGATCCCTGGGTCAGGAAGATCCCCTGGAGAAGGGAATGGCAACCCACTCCAGTATTCTTGCCTGGGAAATCCCATAAGGAGCCCGGCAGGCTGTAGTCCATGGGCTCACAAGACTCGGACATGACTGAGTGCCTAAACCACTTTGAAACAGTATGTCGTGTTTATGCTTAAACTTTCACCCACGGATTTTAGCATCTATGGATGGATCTTGTCTGTGGTGGTTACTACTATTGCTGTGGTGTTCCTGCATTCCTTCTAGATTTATTACTTGGAATTCTTCTGTAAGGAAAAGTTGTATCTTTATCCCTGGTTATTTATATCCGTATTCTGGACTCATGGATTTGTATTTTGTTCTTTGGGTTAGATTTCAGTACTATTGTGATTTATCTTTTTTGCTCAACTTGTTCCAGCTTGGGTCATGGGGAGCTCTTTCGGGTGGACTCCTATGCCTTTTTGAAATGTCCTTCCTTTCTCTCTGCTTTCTTCCTTTCCTTCTGAGGGTTAGGCCCCCTACTCTGAATATAGTATGTGGCCTCACACAGTCTTAGAAATCAGTCCCAGCCATTCTGAATATAGCCTGAGGGCTTCTGGTGGACAAGTAAAAAGGTACATTTTACTTTAAAATTGCCAGCACTTAGTTCTGGTCAATGACATAAGACATATGGGGACACTTTGGAGATATTGTAGGTTCAGGTCCAGACGATTGCAATACGAAGAATATTGCAAAGTGAGTCATGAATTTTTTGGTTTCCCAGTTCTTATAAAAGTTATGTTTGCAATATACTGTGATTTACTAAGTGTGCAATAGTATTTTGTCCAAAAATGCACATAATTTAATTAAAAAATACTTTATTGCTAAAAAACTCTTGTTATCCGAACCTTCAATGAATGATAGTAACCTCAAAGATCACTGATCACAGATCACAATAACCAAGATAATAGTGATGAAAAAGCTTGAAATATTGTGTGAATTACCAAAGTGTGACACAGAGACACGAAGTGAGCAAAGTGCTATCGGAAAAGTGGCGCTGATAGACTTGCTCAGTGCAGGGTTGGTGCAAATGTTCAATTTGTAAAAAACTCGGTATCTGTGAAGTGCAATAAAGCAAAGCACAGCAGAACGAGGTCTGCCTGTACTCGGGAATAAGAATTTCCTGGGCTCTCTCTTCCCCTCAGTCCCCTTCCCTTCTGCATTCCTGGGTCGCTGAGGGTCTAGTCTTCTGTTAGAGCAACTTCCTGGGAGGCAGGGGGCAGTCACCCTAGGAATGAGGGCTTTGGGATCACATTTCTGTTCAAATCCCTTCTCTGCTTCTTCTTCGCTCTGCGACCTTGGGGGCTGATCTACCCTCTCTGTACCCCTGTAAAATAGGGATGATGAACTCAACCTCCGAGGGTCAGTGTAAGGATCACAGGAGATAACAGATGCTTGAAAAATATGGCTGTGACTACTGCAGCCTGCATAATTGGTTGGAGATGACATACCAGACAGAGTCGAGGGAAGGGGGATTTATGTTGGTCAATCCTGTTTCAAGAAAGCCCAATTTTATGTGTTCATTTTAAGCAGAGGGGGTTTGTTTAATCCATAACTCTAAGTGATTTAAAACATATAAATGTGTGAACTTTTGGCTGTAGACATATTTACAGATAAGAATAAAAAAGATCCTCCATCGGCTCATGTGTCTTCTGTTTTTGTTTGCAAGTTGGGTTCACGTGTTTTTCGTGTCTTACCTAAGGTGCTCTGGAGTCAGAGACCCCCCCTTCTGCCTCGCTGAGCACCCCTCCCCCTCCCCCTTTGCCTCCGCCAGCCCAGGAAAGGCAAGCAGAAGGCACACCAGAATAGCAACCTTCCCAATGGGAAGAAAAATCCTGTTTTATTAACGACCACACTTAACATGCTTCAATTTTAATCCCTGCTTTAAATATGGCGCAATTGTTTTTACAATAAAGCCTGATTTTTTCCACAATAGGGTGCTGAGCGTATGTACTTTCTATTCAAACACAAAGAAAGCTCACTTCACTGTGTAAAGAAAGAAAGAAAGAAAAATCAGTCTTTGTCGTACTAGAAATTCACAGATTCGAGTCAGTTGCCAGACTGTTCAATAACTGCCTCCCTTCCCTTCCTCCACATCCCTCTCAGCCTCACTACAAGCATTCCTGAGCACCTACTGTATACACCCATTCCTGAGCACCTACTGTATCCCAGGCATGAGATCAGGGATGGGTGGGGCACATGGCCGTCCCTGGGAGGGAGAGTTGATCTCCTCAGTGGGCTGCAGGCTGAAGATGCAACCCGGATCCCTGGGGCCACGTTTTTCAGAGTGTGTGTTCCCCAAATGATTTCAGGCACTCATGATGGTGTTAGTCACTCAATCATGTCCCACTCTTTGTGACCCCACGGACTATCGCCTGCCAGGCTCCTCTGTCCATGGGATTCTCCAGGCCAGAATACTGGAGTGGGTTGCCATTCCCTTCTCCAGGGGATCTTCCCAACCCAGGGACTGAACCCAGGTCTCCTGCATTGCAGGCAGATTCTTCACCAGCTGAGCTGCCAGGGAAGCCACAAGCCTGGCATCAAGTCTCACTGGGCTGTGAGTGAGAAGGTTACTCTCTTGCAATCATTTTCAGTGCTGATCTTGGCTGGAGAAAGTCTCTGATGGGATTAATTAATGGTGAATCATTAATACCACTCTAGCCCTTGTCACTTTCCCCGTTTAAAAAAAAATACTTTATTTATTTGGTTGCATCAGGTCTTAGGTGTGGCACTCAGGATCTTCATCTCGACACGTGAGATTTTTGGTTGCGGCGTGCAGGATCCTCAGATGTGGCGTGTGGGGTCTAGTTCCCTGACCAGGGATCAAACTTGAGCTCCCTGCTTTGGGAGCTTGGGGCCTTAGCCACTGGACCACCAGGGAGGTCTCTCCCATTTTAACAAAGAGAGCAGGGCTCAAGCTCACAGACCTCCCAGGCACAGTGGTTTCCATGCCATCGCCTTGCAGATACTGTATCTATTTTTACAGTCATGTTGCATTTGTGGACGGTGATACTGGTTTTCCCATGGAGGAGAAGGAAAAGCTTCCTCTTAGGTCAGCATTAAAGATAGAAAGTCAATATAAATAAATATATGAAGTAGATCATTACGTGGTGTGTGTGGACACAGCACAGTTCTGAGGGTGTGGGTGCCCAGTGACCGAAGGCAGGAAAGATGATTAGGTTTAACCTTCTCTTTGTGTTTAGTTCCCAGGTGCCCTTCCTGACCTCAGGTCCGAAAGTCTCAGCTCTTAGATGGCCAGGGGCATCGGGAGGGGCATTTGGCCATGACTGGGCCAAAACGTTAAGATACCTGCGTGTCCCTCGAGGTCAGGATGCCGACGGCAACAGCGGCCTGACAGAGGCCTCAGAGAGATGGTGCACCACGAGCAGAGCAAAAGCTGAGGTGGGGCTCACCTCCCCAGGGGAAATTTCCTCCAGCCTCTCCCTGGAAGCCCTGGGTTTGTCCTTATTACGAAAATGTTTGTGGCTTTGGGCTCAAGAGTTGGGGAGAAAGTAGAGAAACGCCTAAATTTCACTGAGAGTGGAATGAAATAAAGGCTAGACCAAAGCACATATGACATGCCCAGAAGGAAGCCTGGTCAATTCTGGCAGGAAAGCAGGGAAGCCTGCTTGGACGAGGAGGCATTTTAATAGCATCTTGAAAGATGAGATGGACAAACGTGTGCAGGGCATTCCTTCAGAATGCTCAGAGCCCCCTTCCAGGGAAAGGCCTGGGATTTGGAGTCAGACCTGGACTTGATTCCTGGCTTTGCCCTAGTCTAGCTCCACAACCTTGCACAAGTTCCTCCACCTCTGACTCCTTGTCTGTAAAACAGGCAGGGAGGCAGGAGACCGTCTACCTCTCTGCCTCTGGCAGATTGGAGGGGCAGAGTCTTCCCAGAATCTAACTGGTCAAGTCAGTTTGACCTGGTGACCAAATAGACCCAAGGAAGGCATTTTCCCCTAATTGGGGTGGCATCTAGCCACACAGTGGGCTGTGGGCAGAGAGTGGAAGTCTGGCATTGGCACAGCCCAGGCAAGCATGTGGCTGGCAGGATCGGGTGGGCCCGGGTCTTGATTAGCCCATAAACCAGACAAATGAATATTTGATAGAAACATAATTCCAGAGAACGAGGGCCCCTGTTGGCCTGACGGTAAAATACAGTGGCTGTTTGACCTCCCAGAGGAATAAATCTGCCCAGTGGCACTTTCCAGCCTGAGACATGGAAGCCCCTCCATGCAGCTTTTCCAGGAAGAGCTTAAACACTTAGCTTGGGAATGTTTACCATCTGGTGGAGCACTGGGATTGCAAGGTCATCTTGGCTGTGGCTCCTCACCTTGCCTCAGGGGTGCCTCTGTGCCATCTTGGTGCCCGGGGGCTGCCTGCCACTGCGGAGCAGGAATGAGCAGAGGCCATCCCTGTGGGGGGTTGGGGAAGCACCTGCCTTTGCCTTCTGGGCTTTGTTAAAGGAACCGGGGCTGATAGCGTAACCGTTACCGGAACGGGGAGGCACTGGTTGAGACTCAGCTGAGAACACTGACACGGGCACTACCTAGCTGTGTGACCTCAGCCAGGTTGCTTACCTTCTTTGGACTTAGCTTCTTCACCCACAAAGTGGGGTTAATAATAGTGCCTACCTCATAGGGCTGGGGGATGGTTTAATGGGCAAACGTATCTGAAGTGCTTTCCTGGGTGCCCAGCACATGGTCGGTGCTTAGTGAAGGTCAGCTATCATGACAGTATAATAATAATCTGACTGTAGGCCTCCCCCTGGCCGTGTGTCCTTCAGCAAATTTAAGCCCTCTGAGCCTCAGTTTACTCATCTGTAAAATGGGTCCAAGCATACCTACCTCATAGATTTAAAGATTGTAGGGATAGAATACACAGCCTTTGGACTATGTCAAGTGAAAGTTGCTCAGTCATGTCCAACTATTTGTGACCCCGTGGACTATATAGTCCATGGAATTCTCCAGACAAGAATACTGGAGTGGGTAGCTATTCCCTTCTCCAGGGGATCTTCCCAACTCAGGGATTGAACCCAGGTCTCCCGCATTGCAGGCAGATTCTTTACAGCTGAGTCATCAGGGAAATCCAAGAATACTAGAGTGGGTAGCCTATCCCTTCTCCAGGAATTGAACAGGAGGGGTCTCCTGCATTGCAGGCAAATCCCTTACCAGCTGAGCTACTAGGGAAGCCCTATGTAAGAGCTCGATAAATAATAATGGTGGTGCTAGTGACGATGGTGAAGCCCAAGATAGATTTTAGCAATATGGGGCTAAGCCCCTCCTCTTGTGAGGTGTGGTTTAGCCTCCCCTCGGCCACCTGGACTGCCTTGATGCCCAGAAACCCTGGACAACAGGAGAGTGGTGTATCAGGAATCTATTCTACCCACCTCTGCCCCTCAGCTAAGATACCGACTGAGACACAAGCCTGGGCCCCAGATTCTGGTTTGCAGGTGTTGTGATGGCAGAATTACGTGGGGTGAGGTATCCTCCGTCATCCTTGTCACCTGCCTCGGCCAGTGGCTCATGATGCTTTCATTGCCTGGAACACTCCTCCTCCAGTCTTCTTCTGGCTCACTCCTAACTATCGCTGATATTACCCTCTGCTGCCCATGTCCTCCTCCTGTTTACCCCCTCAGTACTCAGGGCATCCTCCAGCATCACCTGTAACACTGTATTTACGAATGATTACCAGGTACCCAGCACGGGGCTAAGTGCTTCACATGCTAACCATCCCCTGCAGCCCATGAGAGCAGGACCATGTCTGCCTCTTATTCCCTGCTCAGCCTGTAGAAGGGTCTCAGGAATTATCTACTGAATGAAGGAATGAATATATCTGGCATTTGGAGTGTTTGGTCAACAGTGGAGACTGATATCACCCTGGCTCACTGACTCTTTCAGGCTGGGAAACTGTGGATGGGAAAAGAAAAGAGACTGGGTTCCTTTGCCCCCGGGCTTCCCTGGTGGTTCAGTCAGTAAAGAATCTGCCTGCAAAGCAGGAGACCTGGTTGGATCCCTGGGTTGGGAAGAGCCCCCTGGAGAAGGAAATGGCAACCCACTTCAGTATTCTTGCCTGGAGAATCCCCATGGACTGAGGAGCCTGGTGGGCTGCAGTCCAGGGGATCGCAGAGAGTCAGGCACGACTGAGCACAGCACATACATCCATTGCCCTCAGGAATGCTGAAACCCAAGCTCCCTCTGAAGAATATGCCTGTTTGATTTAACTATCCCCAGCACCACATTGTTCTCCCTCACCTGAGCCTCCTCAGGATGCCAGCAAATGGATGGACAGCGGTATTCTAGTTTTATGGCTAAGGCTCAGAGAAGTCAAGGGTATGGCCTTTGGAGCCACTGCTTATGGTGGCAGAGCTGGGAACAAGGGCTCTTCGCTACTGGCTGAGGGCTCTTTCTCCTCCATTCCACTTTACAAACTCTGAGCTACACAATCATGAAGTCCTAGAATGTCAGTGTTAGTTGGAAACTTAGAGATTGTATTACACAGTTAGGGAGACTGAGGCCCAGAAACAGGGAGGTAGCCGCCCAGTTCCCCACAGCTGTCAAGTGGGGAGCATGGGCTAGAACCCAGGTATCTTGGCTTGAAGCCAGGCCTTGGAGGGAGTGGGTTCACAGCTAACAATTAGCCTGCTGGTATGGCCGATCTGGGACTCGGCACAAAAAGGTTCATTGCCATAGCCTGGAGGTTATTTTCACAGACAACTGTTATGTTATGTTCTTGGCCTAAACCCTTTTCCAAAAAATCCCAGCCAGCTGAGCAGACAGGCATCTGTCATTGGCTATAACAAGGA
This sequence comes from Bos grunniens, assembly GCF_055505025.1. Taxonomy (NCBI): domain Eukaryota; kingdom Metazoa; phylum Chordata; class Mammalia; order Artiodactyla; family Bovidae; genus Bos; species Bos grunniens. Next base: position 76,217,578 of record NC_141179.1, on the reverse strand, counting down.
AGCCATGGGACTCGCTCATCAGTCATGCATCCCACTTAGAAACAGCTCAGAACACCCTGGCAGGGGAAAAAAAAAATGTGGTACTAAGGCAGAGCTCTCAAATGAAGGAGCAGGGAACCCGAAACAGGCTGAACCAGATACCATTTCAGCACTAGGGACAGTTCCATGGAGGCAGCTGCTCATCCAGGCAAGCTTGGAATCTCTAGAACTTCAGAAGCCTGCTCTCCAGGGGGTGGGTGGTGGTTTTTAAATGCAGAGTCACTGATTTTCTGAAAAAAGAATCCAAGTGTTCACAGGAGCATTATGTGACTTGATTTTGCAGAATTTTGTGGCTGTTTTGGATTTCAGAAACTGTAAAGTTTTAAGGTTAAGAAGGAGAAGCGTAACACCTGAAGAGGTGGAATGACTTTTGGGAATATGCTTGAGCAGCGATCATTCACCCTCCACCCTCCTCCACATTATAGCCAGTAGGGAAATGAGAAGGGGAAGATGGAAGGAGGCAGGATGAGAATCAAAGGGGGAAATAACAGATCTACAGAAAAGAAGAGAGATGAGGGAGAGGAAGGTGAGAGGTACAGAGAAAGTAAGATGAGAGTTTGGAACAAAGGGATGGAGGGAGGTTTCATAGGTTCTAGAGGATCATTACATTTCTCATCCATGTCATTTCCTGACTTTCACATTGACCCTGGGCTGCTTGCTAGGATTTCCCCTTAAATGAAATGAGTAGATAACCACTTTTAAAAGTTCTTCAACTTTTCATTATGTTTAAAGCTTCAGAAACTCTACTCTGATTAGAACCCCTGGGAAGATCCCCTGGAGAAGGAAATGGCAACTCACTCCAGTATTCATGCCTGGAGAATTCCATGAACAGAGGAGCCTGGTGGGATACAGTCCATGGGCCACAAAGAGTCGGGCGAGACTGAGCAACTAGCACAACAGTCTATTGCAATGATGTTTTCCCTGGTGCTGCCAGTAGCAGAGATTTCTTGGGGGCCCTGAAAGCCTCAGGACGCTTGGGAAATTTAGCCTGAATCTGTGAGCCTTCATTTCTGATGATAAGAAGCTGGCCATGGAGGACGGATGTCTGGGGTCCACTGTTGAAGGTGGCAGGATGGGGAGAGTGTTCCCCGTGGTGCAAACAGACTAAATGTCTCAATGACCCTGGAGATCGGCACCAAAACTGCTGGTGCTCATCACAATGGCCTCAGTGCACCAACCTTATGGATTAAGTGGTGTTTAATAGTCTCCATTTAAGAAGGTGGGAAGGTCTGAAACTTTCTCTAGAAACATGTCCATCAAAGCAATTAAGATGAAGATGCTTGTGGGCTTTTGTTGTTTGGAGAATTCACACGTAAGTAATACGTCACTGCCCACTTATGTTGAACAATAAAATATGTACTTTTAGCCCAAAAGACTCATGTTATTACAGTGAATTATAATGAATTAATCTGAGCTGTAAAATATAGTAATGACGCAACATGGGATGAAAGGGAATTAATAGTCTGAGTTTCTATGCCAGGCACAGTGCCAGGGGCTTTACATGCTTTAATAGATTGGATTATCGCTCAGCAAATATTCCCTCCCCTCTCCCTTGAGGCAGTGCCTCTCCCTCATCCCATGATGGAGGGTTTGGTCATGTGATTTGGTTTGGCCATTGGATGATGGCTGGAAGTGACAGTGATCTAGTTCCAAGCCAAGTCTTAAGAGGCATTGTATATTTCCACTGGTCCTCTCGCAGTGCAGTGGAGCCACCTGGAGAAGAGCAGTCCACTTAAGATTGGGCCCCAGCATGAGCAGAGCACACACAGAGAAGACTCAACCCAGCCAAACCCAGCCCAGTCCACCCAACCTGGGTTACCCTGCAGACCTGTGAGTCGAATAAGTGTTCACGGTTGTCAGCCACTGAATTTGGGGGGTTGTTTATTTTCAGCTTTTGTTCTGCAAGAACTAATACAACACGAATAGTCTTATTTAGTCTTTGCAACAACTCTTTAAAGTAGGTACCACAATTTTCCCCATTTTATAGGAAACAGAGGCCTAAAGAGAGAGAGAAAAAAAAGAAGCTTAACCCAAGGCCACAGAGTGAATTAACTAGCGATGGACCCACACTTAGCTCATCTTCACGTGATGAGGCAAGCAGAGTGCTGCCCGGCGCTCCCTGGCTGGCCCCTGCTTGCCTCTCCCACTCACCCATCCTGCTAGCTCAGAGCTCCAGGGTGGGTGGGCTGCTGAGGAAGCTGCCAGGAGAACATCTGAAGCTCCTTTCAAAGACCCAGTGGGGTTCCCCCGCCCTATGGCTACAGGAAAAGGTCACATTTGGCGATTCAGCCCACAGAACAATGACATTTCAAGGATCAAAGAAAAGGTTAAAATATTCCTATAAATCTATTCTCGGGACTTTTAAGTATTTCCAATGTAAAGGGAAAATGTCATTCCTTCTTCCCCCAAGAGTAGTGGTCCTGGGTCTGCTCTCATTTTCCTAGTGAGGATGAGCAGGGAGGAAGAGCAGATTCACCCCACATCCCTCCATATACGAAGGGAGGAGCAATTAACCCCAAACCTCATTTATTTATGGAAAGCAAATCCCTAAAGGCTCCCTGAGGAGCTCGGTGGACAGTGCCACATTCCCGCACTCTCTTGATCCCTCTGTTCTGGCGGCTCATGGATCACTGCAGCAGAAGTGGCTCTCGGGGTGGGAGAGGCAGGGAGGCCAGGCAGGGCTGGGGGTGGGGGTCAGATGACCTGGCAGCTCACCTCCCTGAGCTTTGGATCCTTATATCCAGCTGCCTCATGCATCCAAGTGGACACATCGCCTTCGTACCCAGCGGAGCCTAGATCGACTCACCACCTTCGCCTGGATTCCACGTCTTAGTGGGTGGTCCCACTCTGTTTCACCCATTCATTCAGCAAACATGTCCAGAGCGTACTGGTCACCAGACAACAATAAGGGACAGACACTCCTGTCCTGGAGCAGTTCGTAGGCTACTCGAGGAGACGAACCAAGAAAGGGACAAAGACCTCCCCTGGGGGAAGGGCTAACATCTCTGTGAGTGGGGTCCTGAGGAAACCTGGAGAGGGGAGTGAATAACTGAGGGGCTGTCAGGGAAGGCTTCCCAGAGGAGTCGTTGCTGAATGGGGCCCCGTCCAAAAGGGACGTGTCCCAAAGGCAGAGGGAGTGCACGCGAAGGCCTGGCATCCAAGGAGCCGAGGCACACGCGTGTGCCATGGAGGAGCAGTGTCTGCCCAGTGCTCCTGCAGCCACTTTGCATCAGGGCTGGGGCTGCCGGCATGGTGGGCTGCTCCCCCGCGGTAGCGAGAAGACGCCGTTATTCATAGTGCTCAAGTCATCACTCGCCTCCCACATCCCATCAGTCAGCGAGCCCTTTTCTCATCTGCCTCTCGAACACCTCTCCTCTCTCCCTGCCCACAGCCACCCTCAGGCCTGGCCCCAGCCTCTCCTTGGGATTGCGCTCGGTCTCTGAGTGCTGACAGCCTCCGTGGGCAGCCTCCCTCCCCACGCCCCTCCAACCAGGCTGCAGCCACATCTGGCCTTTGGAAGCATCAGTCTTGCCGTTCGACTCTCTTCTGAGGTCTTTTTGATGGCCCTCTGCTGCCCATGGGATAAGGTTCTGTCTCTGAGCATTGCATTCACAGCCCTTTGCGGCCAGAATCCCCACCTCTCCAGCGTTGCTGGGTCCCCTGTGGATCACATGCCCATTCCAGATCCTAGAGCCGCCAGTGGCAGGAACTCGTTAAGCCCCTTCCTGCCTTTGCACGCTCTTTCCTCCACCTGGAATTCTCCCTGCGCTGATCTGTCCCATTGGGCTTTCAAGACCCAACTGAACACATAAAATAGTAGTCATGAAAACAATAGGGACCACCATTTTTTGGTCACCCCCTCCAGTCCCTCCATGTCTCATCACACTGCTTCACTTTCATGGATATTTTTTATTATGGCTTTACTGTCTGTTGTCTGTCTTTCCCATCAGAGTGAAGGCTCCATGAGCCAGGGCTTGATTTTCCTGTGTCCTCTGTAGCTGGAGCCACAGCTGGTGCTGAGAAGATCAAAAGAGTTTGTGTGATAAATTAAGAAATGACTCTTTATAACAACCCAATGAGGTGCTGAGTGGTTTTATTCCCATTCTACAGATGGGGAAACTGAGTCTTTGGCAACAAGGGTTTTGGCAGCTACCTCAATGCTCCATTTTCATTTCCTGCTCAAGGGCAGGGTCCACGTCAAATTCTCATCCAGATCTCCTGGATCCCTAGGAGGGGTTCTCGAAGTGGTTGGTGGATGGTTCCCATCAAAGGCAGGGGCTCAGCGATGAGAAAGGGTGGCTGGGGCAGCCTGGGGGGAGGCAACTCAGCTAATTGCAGCTTAGCTTCCCAGAGCCTGTTTCTAGGTTGGGAATTAAATGCACTAATGGTTCCCACTCATTCCTAATTGGCACCAAATTACACACAGTGGGCTCAGCAGGGGCCGAGGTGGCAGCTGGCGTCAGGGTGGTAGGAAGTCAGCCTTATCAGAGCTGCGTGGGGTTCTTAGTCTTACAGAAGCCTGCACTGGGAGCACTGTGCTGGGAGTCCTTAGTCCTTCTTCTGGGGCAGTGGGAGGAGTCCAGGTTTTGGGGTTAGGGACAGCCCAGCTGGTTGGTTGGTTATCTTTCTGCGCCTCAGTTGCCTCATCTGTAAAATGGGGATGGTCATCACCCCTACCTCGTGGCATTGTTGGCAAGTGAAGACTTCTGCTTTTCTGTGGGCATCATACCTAGATCCTCTGCCGCAACTCAGGAGAGGGGATAAGGCTGGTAGGAGAGCCCTTCAGACCTGGAGGGGAAGGTGGGTAGAGTCAGCACCTTCCTGAGTTTATCTCTTCTGCCCTTGAGGGGGTCCAAGCTGAAGGAGCACATTCTTTGCTGAGACCTTTGAGCCCCAGGGCCTCTTGAGAGGGCGGGTCTGAGTGTAGGGTAGTGTAGATCCCTCTTCCCAGGTTCTAGGAAGGAGTGAGGAGCAGGGTGGGGAGTGCGGCTGCAGTCGGAGTCACAGACCCGAGTGCGCGTCCTCCAACCCACATCTGATCGCAGGTCGCCAGATGCTCCAGGTCTCAACTTCCCTGAGCGTGAAATGAGGGGGGCTGGACAGGCTGATCTCTGTGGGCTCATCTGACTCCGACTGAAGAGAATTCTTTATTCTCTTCCCTATTAAACCTCTCGTTCCTGCAAGTAGGCCTCTGGGAGGGACAGAGATTGGACAGCCGAATTCTCATCAAGTGTTTGACTGATCGCTTCTTTCGGGGGCGTTTGTTTTGCTTTGTTTAAGAAAGGGCTAATAGCGGGACTTCAGGCATGGACGAAGTGAAGAATTTCGGGCGTAGGGGAGCAGAGGCCGAGGAGAGAGGGGAGGCGAGGCCATGCAGGCGGGATGCTGACGGTAGATAAGGGGGATGAACGTGATCTCTGCAGAAGGTGCTGGAAGGTGCACCAAGTGCCACCGTCCGGGCTAGAAACTGGGATCAAAGCCCAGGAGAGCGGGGCTGGGTTCCGGGAGCTCTCCCATAAGTTGGGGGTTGCTCCCCGGGTGGCTCTGGCAGTGAAGAATCTGCCTGCAATGCGGGAGACCTGGGTTCCCTCTCTGGGTCCAGAAGATCCCCTGGAGAAGGGAATAGCTACCCACTCCCGTATTCTTGCCTGGAGAATTTCCTGGACGGAGGAGCCTGGAGGGCTGCAGTCCACGGGTCGGCAAGAGTCCCATGACTGAGAGACTCACTTTCACCTTAGCCATTGAAAGGGCCAAGCCTGGGGTTTAGAGTTTCGCAGCCATGGGTTCCACTCCCAGCTCTGCCATTGACTGTGTGACTTTGATAAGTTACCTAAACTCTCTGAACCTCAGTGTCTTTGTGGGGTGTAATGGGGTAACACCCCCCTCACACACATCCGCACAGGGCATCAGTGAAACAGCCAGTGTGAAATGTCTGGCACTGGCCCTAACGATCGTGACCTCTAGTAAGTAGTGGTGGGTACTGTCTGCATCATTCTACTGAGGGAGGCACAGCTCTTTCATGGAGGCTGTTTCTGGGGCTCTGCTGGGACTGCAGCCAAAGCCCCGTGTCTTCGAGGCCCCCCAGGGCCTGGTACCCCCGAGCAGGGAGACTTTACACGTTCCAGTGCCTGCCCGACAGGCCGTGACAGTGCTCCATAGTGGGCAAGTACACAGGCTTTGCAGCCAGCCTGCTGGGTTTGAATCCCGTCTTGCCACTGACCTGCGGTGTGACCTTAGGTCAATATCGCCTCACCTTTCCGATCTCAGATAATTTATGCTTAAAATGGAGATGATGATAATAATTCAAGCCACCCCATAGGATGTGAGCACAGATGATTGGATAAACATGGAGTATCTGAGCTGCACTGAGACGGCAACTGCTTGGTACCCGTGGGTACTGAGCACTTGAAATGTGGCTAATCCAAACTCAGATGTGCTGGGAAGGACAATTACCACCAGATTTAGAAAGCTTAGCACAAAGAAATACTAAAATGTCTTTCTAATAATTTTTTTTACATTGATTACATGTTGAAGTGATAGTATTTTGGATATATTGGGTAATATAAAACATTATTAAAATTAATTGCACTGCTTCTTTTCACTTTCTTTAAAATGAGAGTGGTTACTAGCAAACTGAAGGTTATATCGGTGGCTTCCATTACATGTCTCTTGGCCAGTGCTGACATAGAGCAGTGCTAGGGATTTAGTAAGTACGAGGTCCATCTCTGCAGTCATCATCAGTTGCTGGGTTCAAGTACTGAGTTTACAACTTCCTGTAGGATCGTGTGAAGGTTATTTAACTCTCCAAACCTTAGTTTTCCTGTCTGTAAAATGGAACTATTTCCTGTCTGTAAAATGGAACTAATGGGATTAAACAAAATTATGCCTGTAAAGTGCTTGATTGAGCACCTAGCGTATAGGTAGCGCTGACTTACTGTTAGTTGTTATACTGTTGGCCAGTGAGGTCAAAGGTGAGGGTTCCCACCCTCCTAGACGGGACACTGGCTCATCTGGTACTGTCCAAGCAGTGCAGGAGGGACTGAGCCAATGGATTGCCCCACGAACGGACCTGAGTCCTGAGTAAACTCCGCCTTGAGCTGGAGGTTGAGCTGTTCGGCCAGTTATATTAAGGGAAGGGTCAATAACACATTAATGGGATCAGTGGCCCCATTAATCTTCCTCTAATGAACAGCCATTCAAGCCAACCTGTCTTCCCCAGCTCCTGGAAGACATTTTGTACTGGCAGGAAACTCGCTGGGTAGAAACAACCTCAAATCTTTTAAAAGTGCTTTAGTGGCTTTGCTCGGGGGAAAGGCGTGCTGGGGGCCAGATGCAGGGAAGGAGAATTGAAACAGCCAAGTCACAGCAGATCTCTCTCTTGGGGCTCCAGATCGAAGACTCAGAGCCGGCTGACTCTGGGGAGGAGTGGGGGACGGGGTTTTGGTGGAGGTCAGGGGTGAGGGGAAGGTTTAGCTCACCACGTCTGGCTGGACATTCTCGCCTCTGAATCAACAAATTGTTGGTGATGCAAGAATTGGGGTGGCCCGGGGGGACCCGGAGGGACTCTGATTGGCTGCGGAGAGAGTGAGAGGAGCATGCGCAGGCCCGAGTCTGCTGGGCTCACCAGTGGTGTCAAACTGTGCGCCCTTAGGGATCTTGTAGGTGGAGTCAAAGCAGAGGGGCCTTGCTGGGAAGTGAAGAGGCGGTGGGGCCTGAGAAGATGCTGAGCTGGGAGCGGGGTGGGACATGGGAGGAAGAGCCTCGGGGAGGAGGGTCCAAGGTCCCTGGGAAATGTGCAGAGGGTGAGGAGGACCCTACCTGGGTGGTTTGACTTTGGACCCTCTCTTTCTCTTCTGCCCCAGCATCTCACCCTCAGCCCAAGGATGTTGTAGCCCAACCATCAGCATTTCGTTCCTTGCGGATGAGTCTTCTTCTGGCCTCTGGGAATCTGTTTGAAGACACAAATGCCTCTGGGAGGCTGCTGATTTCCACTTGTCCATCAGTCCATCGACCTGTCCGTCCACCACCCGCTGAAGGGAAGCAGAAATGAATACGAAGTGGAACCCACCTGTCCTCCAGAAACCTGGCAGGTAGGAGGGAAGAACAGGTGTCAATCCGGGTGACCCTGCATCGTGGTGGTCAGCAGTCTGGGCTGTAAGAAGGTTCATGGGGAGCACTGTGGGGTTTCAGAGGACAGGGTGACTGCCTCCATTCGTTGGGTGAGATTAGGCCCCAGAAGAGATGATCAGATCAGATCAGATCAGTCGTTCAGTCGTGTCCGACTCTTTTCGGACCCCATGAATCGCAGCACGCCAGGCCTCCCTGTCCATCACCAACTCCCGGAGTTCACTCAGACTCACGTCCATCGAGTCAGTGATGCCATCCAGCCATCTCATCCTTTGTCGTCCCCTTCTCCTCTTGCCCCCAACCCCTCCCAGCATCAGAGTCTTTCCCAATGAGTCAACTCTTCACATGAGGTGGCCAAAGTACTGGAGTTTCAGCTTTATCATCATTCCTTCCAAAGAAATCCCAGGGCTGATCTCCTTCAGAATGGACTGGTTGGATCTCCTTGCAGTCCAAGGGACTCTCAAGAGTCTTCTCCAACACCACAGTTCAAAAGCATCAATTCTTCGGCGCTCAGCCTTCTTCACAGTCCAACTCTCACATCCATACATAACCACAGGAAAAACCATAGCCTTGACTAGACGAACCTTTGTTGGCAAAGTAATGTCTCTGCTTTTGAATATGCTATCTAGGTTGGTCATAACTTTCCTTCCAAGGAGTAAGCGTCTTTTAATTTCATGGCTGCAGTCACCATCTGCAGTGATTTTGGAGCCCAGAAAAATAGAGTCTGACACTGTTTCCACTGTTTCCCCATCTATTTGCCATGAAGTGATGGGACCAGATGCCATGATCTTCGTTCTCTGAATGTGGAGCTTTAAGCCAACTTTTTCACTCTCCACTTTCACTTTCATCAAGAGGCTTTTTAGTTCCTCTTCACTTTCTGTCATAAGGGTGGTGTCATCTGCATATCTCAGGTTATTGATATTTCTCCCTGCAATCTTGATTTCAGCTTGTGTTTCTTCCAGTCCAGCGTTTCTCATGATGTACTCTGCATATAAGTTAAATAAAGAGGGTGACAATATACAGCGTTGACGAACTCCTTTTCCCATTTGGAACCAGTCTGTTGTTCCATGTCCAGTTCTAACTGTTGCTTCCTGACCTGCATACAGATTTCTCAAGAGGCAGATCAGGTGGTCTGGTATTCCCATCTCTTTCAGAATTTTCCACAGTTTACTGTGATCCACACAGTCAAAGGCTTTGGCATAGTCAATAAAGCAGAAATAGATGTTTTTCTGGAACTCTCTTGCTTTTTCCATGATCCAGCGGACGTTGGCAATTTGATCTCTGGTTCCTCTGCCTTTTCTAAAACCAGCTTGAACATCAGCAAGTTCACAGTTCACATATTGCTGAAGCCTGGCTTGGAGAATTTTGAGCATTACTTTACTAGCGTGTGAGATGAGTGCAATTGTGCGGTAGTTTGAGCATTCTTTGGCATTGCCTTTCTTTGGGATTGGAATGAAAACTGACCTTTTCCAGTCCTGTGGCCACTGCTGAGTTGTCCAAATGTGCTGGCATATTGAGTGCAGCACTTTCACAGCATCATCTTTCAGGATTTGGAATAGCTCAACTGGAATTCCATCACCTCCACTAGCTTTGTTCGTAGTGATGCTTTCTAAGGCCCACTTGACTTCACATTCCAGGATGTCTGGCTCTAGGTCAGTGATCACACCATTGTGATTATCTGGGTTGTGAAGATCTTTTTTGTACAGTTCTTCTGTGTATTCTTGCCATCTCTTCTTAATATCTTCTGCTTCTGTTAGGCCCATACCAAGAGATGATACAGATCAGCAAGTCAAAGACTCCCTTTACCCAGATGAGGAGGTAGAGACCCAGAGAGGACCCTGGGCTCAGTGAGGCCCTGCCAGCGGGAGGTGTAAGATCTGGAGGTGTAGGGATTGGGAGGTCATTCCAGCGAGGGAACAGTTTCAGCGAAGTCCTGGGAAAGGATGCTGGAGCATGTAGAAAAGGCAGCGGGCAGTTCACTGAGGCCAGGAGTGGGCTTGGGAAGACGGAGGGACTTGGCTGCAAGGCGGTGCCCTCAGATAGGCACCCTGCCACCTCTAGCATCACAAACCAGCACAGGGAGCCCCCAGGGACCTGAGCAAGTTAGGTGCCCTCCATCCTCAGCTGGGCATCGCAGGTGGGTGGGCCACCTGGAGGCGGAGGTGGTGGGCATCGAGGCACTTGTCCCCAAGGCCTTGGCCAAGTCACCAGAGCCTCTGGGTGGGTCAGCAGTGAAAGTCCCAGAGATTTACAGTGAACCCTGGCCATGCTCCACCTTCCTCTCAGTAACCCCACAGACCTATGCAAACTCCCTGGAGGTGGCCCACCCACCGGCGATGCCCAGCTCAGGATGGATGGTACCTAACTTGCTCAGGTCCCTGGGGGCTCCCTGTGGTGGTTTGTGACTCTAGAGGTGGCAGGGTGACTATCTGAGGGGACCCCCTTGCAGCTGAGTCTCTCCACCTTCCTGAGCCTCAGTTTCCTCCTGGTGAAGTAGGACCCCCAGCCTGCCGCCCAGGCTTCTCTTGGGCTCCAGGGGGCATCAGATACAGGGTTCTACTGTGAGGGGGCAGACTGTATGCTCGTGTAATCATAATATCTCACACTTATGGAGCACGTGCTGAGTGCTTGGACTTCCCTCAGCACTTTCCACAACACCTCATTTAGGCTGTGAGGTCACTGTCATGGGTAGCTCTGTTTTGCTGAGGGCCAGAGAGGTGAAGTGGCCTGCCGCAGGTCACACAGCTGGGCCAGGCGCAGGCAGCCTGTGTCTGCACTCTCATCCCCGAGTACACACACTGCCTGCTCTGTTCCCGGGCTGGGTGCTGAGCCTGCAGAGCAGATGCCTGCAGAATCCTCCAGAGAGCCCCTCTGGGCAGCCTCTGGGTCAGGATGACACACTCTCTGAGGTAGAAGTGACCCCTCTGTTGTGCTTCTTGGGAAACAGGCCTAGATGGGCGGGGCACTTGCCTAAGGTCACTGTGAGCTAATGGCTTAATGAACAGGTCCCAGAATCTGTTTGGAAGGAGACAAAGCCAAGTCTAGCCCTCGCTCCCCACTTTTGAACCCGCTATGGTCATCTATTCTGTGTCTTGTATGCCTCCCATGAAAGGGATGACTTCCTGGGCTGCCTCTTTTTGGGATAGCTTGGCCTCTTACAAAACTCTTCCTTCTGCTGACCCACAGTCATCCTTTTGTCTCTCCCACCATGGAGTCAGCACCATCTCCTGAGTCCACACAGGTTATCCCAATAGACTGACGGCTGCCTGCAGACAGTGATCACGCCCCTCACTGCCCTGTCCTCTGTCAGCCTCTAGCCAGAGCAGCCTTAGGTCCTGCTGTCTCCACCTGACAGGGTTTGCATCCCTTGTCCACCAAGAGCTCCGGGCTGGGCTGGATCAGGTCTTCCTCCTGACCTCTCTCTCTGCTCCCCGGGCTGGCACATCCTGGAGCTAGAACAGCGCTGCGCTCACGGCAGAAGAAGATGGAAATGCTCTTTCAGCAAGATGACAGCAGGAAAGATTCCCCTGACTTTCGATGGCGCCAGGTCACATGGATGAAATCTTCCATCCCTCCCTTTCTTCTCTCCAGCTGTCACCCAGGACTTCAGAGTTTCTCCTCCAATCCCCATCTTCCTGCCCCTAGCATGTGGTTGAGTAACTCACAAACTACAGGAGAGCCACCAAGAAGAGGCTGGGAAGGGGTGGTGGTGACCAGGAGTTAAGTTAGAGAACAGACAATCTGCACCTTCATCAGGATCGACACCAGTGTGTGTGCACGTCTTCCTGTGTCTGTATTTGGCTGACAGGTGACTGATACCTTTTGTGATAGGGAAAGCAGGGGGGGTCAGACCTGGACACTCTCTGCTAGGTTTATTCTGATGGGAACAGGAGGAGACAATCCCCTTGCCTCCTTCAAACCTCATACTTCTATTGATGCCACCTGAGGACACATAGGCTTTTTGGTAGCCGCCCAATCCCGTTGACTCTATTCATACTTGGCGTAGATTAAAAACCCTAGGGTGTCCCTCATTCCTGAGCCACACTTTTGCTCACTCCAGCTCTCCCTCCCTCAATCATACCTCATTATTGCTGTTGTCAGATCTGCTACCCGAGACGGGATGGACAGCATAGGCCTGGGGTTCAACGCTTTGACTGCTCTTGAGTCGAGACGACAGTCATCCGGCCAAGAGCTCTCAATACCGCATCCCTCCCCCTCTCGCCCATGCATTCTTCCTCACCGGGCCACCCTGACGGGTGTCCCACAGCTTCGAGGACCCAACCTCCTCTTCTTCCCACCACCGCCATCCATCTGGGCCCAAGAAAGTCACCATAAAGTAGGCAGGAGGTGAGACTGGCAGCCCTGCTATTTTCACTCTGACATTTTCCGTTTATGAAAACTCTCGCTTGACGCTCACTCTGCTGTTTGCTGTCCTTTGCAGGGAAAGGGCCAAGTCCCTCCCACCCTGGGCCAGATATGTTATGAAATTTCCCATTCTCCCCCATGCCAGCCTCTGCTTTATAAACTCTAGGACAGCAGCAACTGTGAAAAATAAATCCATGAAAAACCAGAATTAGGCTTAGGTTGGACCCCCCCTTTGGAAGAATGGCACCTGAACACGGGTAGGCAATCCTGCAGGGCCCACACGGGGACCAAACTGGATGAGGGTGCACGGCTTCTCTCCAGGGTCCTCAGCGTGCTTGACTTAAGGTGGAGGCACCTCGTGTCTCCCAGCCCCAACTGGGGAAAGAGGCTGCTCTGAGGAGGGAGGCTAGGCCGGGAGACCTCAGCCTCGGAGAGTTTAATTAGCGTGTTGGCATTTTATTGGAAGGTGAGAGTGATTTCCACTGCTGGAGACATTAGGAGGCTCAACAAATTCTATCCCTGTTTATAGTTTGGAAATACAATATAGATTTTATTGTGGGCCTTGGTGTCTTCCTTTAAACAACTGCACAGCCCATTAAAGCAGAGAAGCTAGTAAAGGCAGAATTGCGGAGGCACCAGCCAGGTCTTTATATATTGACATGGGCTCTTGGGGAAGGCTCTCCCCTTTCTGATGGGGGAGAAAGCAGACGGCTAGATAACCTGTTGGACCACACAGGTAATTAGGAGGGTTTTTCTGAGAAATTCTTCTGGATCTGAGACCTCAGGGGGTGTCTGAGGGGGTCCCCTTCCTCTTGAGGGTCTATTTTGATTTAGTTCAGCAGCTGTCTGTTGGCTAATGCAAATCTGTTAAGCCAGACACAGGGGACATTTCCTGTGTGCCAGGCCTCCACGAGGCATTGAGATGAAGAGGAAAACCATCCCTGTTTTGCTTGGCCCACTGTCTGGAGGGGGAGGTGAGCTGTGGAACAATGAATGATAATGTTGGACAAGGCAGAGGGCAAAGAAAGTCACAGGGGTGCTGGTGGTGTAGACAAAAGAGAAATGGATTCTGCCGGGGAGTGTCTGGGAGGTACTGCAGAAGACATGACGTATGAGCAAGGCCTTAAAGGATGAAAAGGCTTTAACTGATGTCCCCCCTGGGGCTGCAAACCTGCGTCACCTTCCATCTTCCTCATCTTAACTCAGTGACTCTGCCACCTGGGTTGTACAGGCCAGAAACCCGAGAGACTCATCCCCAAGTCCTGTTGATCCTACCATCAAAATGTATGTCAAATCTGTCACCTGCTCTCCACTGGCACTGCCCTCTTGCCTGGACGCTGCAGTATCTTCTCTAGTAGATAGTGGCTGTGGAGGGCCACCCAGCCTCCTCTCACTGTATTTTCTGTAGCAGATCCTGGTTTTCATCTGGGAGATGTGCCTCTCCACCTTCTAGGAATGTAATTTCGAGGAAGCTAGGGTTAGAGCACATGACCAAGGCCAGGCCAATGGCTCCTTCCATTCCTCTGGCCAGCAATTGGTTCAGGGATGGGCACAAGACTGAGGTCACACCAAGCAGAGCCAATGAGACTCAACTCCCGAACTTGATTGTCTTATTAGTGAAGTGGACTCAACGCTTTCCTGGCTGTGCCTAGATGAGAGGAGAAGTTGGGCTGAAGCTATGCCAGCCATATTGTTCCCCCACCCCCACCCTCTAGCATGGTCCTGGGGGGAAATAGAGCCACCTAGGGGAAGATGAGACAAGAGTTGGAGAGAAAGAAACAGGGTCATGGCAACATTGTTCAAACTTGATCAAGCCTTACCTGAATCCCTTCCTTATATCCGGACTTTCAGCTACACTTATTAATAAATTCCGTTTTTACATGAGCCACTTTGGGTTGGGTTTTCTGACATGTGCAATCAAAAGAATGATGTAGTATTTCAGAATCTCCCCACACTCCTGCTTTCTCATCTCCCCAATGTTTTTCACACTGTAGACTGTAAAGTCACTGTCCATTGCCCTAAGGATAAAACCCCCAAATCCTTAACATGGCCCTTGAAGCCCAGCATGATTTGGACCCAGAGTCTTTCTCAGTCTCATTCATTACAATCCAGCCATGCCAAAGTCTTCAGTTGTTCAAATATGCCAGCTCTCTTTTTTTTTAATTTTTTCCAGTTCAGAGCCTTTCATATACTGTAACCTCTGCCTGGAAACCTGTCTCAGCTCTCTACTATGAGTTTCGACTCACCTTTCAGATCTCAGCTCAAAGAGGCCTGCTTTAAATGAGATTAGTCTCTATTACACTTTGCCATAGCATTTGCTTTTACTCTTCATGCGCTAACCCGATTTGTAGTTAGGTGTGTGCATCTGTGTGTACGTGAATGTATGTGTGTGTGTGTAGATGAATGCACACTCCATTAGCCTAAGCCACACCTGTCTTGCTCATCCTGCTATCTCTTATGCCTAGAAGAGTTCCTGGTACATTCTAGAAGTTCAACAAATATTATTTGACTGATGGAGTGAAAAATAGGTGAGGAGTGGGTTGAGGTTGGGCGATTCTGCCTGAAATTATAACAGAAGCAGAAGTTCAGGGCCTGAGCAGGCAGTGTGTAGTGGACGAAGGGTTCATAAGTCTAGAGCAGCAGCCAGATTAGGAAAAGTGGGCTAAGGCCAGACCATGAGACGTTTGCTCTTCATTCTGTGAGCCAGTTATTTCCAAAGTCCTGCAAGATACTCTGCAAAGGAAAAGACCAAGTAGATCAGAGGCTAAAGAAGCTTGGGAAAAGATGGATTCTCTAAGACCTTCTGGGAGAGGCACAGTACATGTGATCATTTCAAGGCTCTGACAAGTCCTGCAGTGGCAGTTGGGTTAACTAAGTGTTGACAAAATCCGTTTTTTCTCACAACAGTGACAGTTGTAAAGATGAATATTTCCATATTTCTGAGATAGGGGATTGTATTACAATTTACATGTACATGTAACACAGGGTTTCAGGTTTCTTTAATGTCCCAGAAAGTGGGTTATTTGATAGGGTTTTTTAATAGGGCTTCTTACAATCCACAATGTCTTAGACTGGAAGCTACACAGCTGTGACTTGCAGGAGCCTCTTTTGAAGAAGTGAGGGACAAATTGTAACTTGTGTTTTGGGGCAGGCCTTCCTGCAGCAGTGTGAATGGGTTGGGGATGCCAAGCAGGACTTAGAAGCCTGAAATCTAGACCTCCTGCCCCACTAAGGCTGCCCCTGACAGGGACGTGAGTGAGGCACTGATTCTGATGTGCGCAACTGGGAGAATTTAATTAGGACACTGGGGTATTGTTGAAAGGTTGGATCAATTCCTTCCCATGGAGGCCTTCCGTCTTCTCATATGAAAAGACAGTTTAGAAGGTACCTATTGTTTTTCATATAGTCCTGTTCAGAGAAGCCTCTTGAGGGTGTCTGGGGACTGACATTGGGCTTGGAGCCTTGGGGTGGGACCATGACTCTTCTCCACCTTCAGAGCAGACCCAGGGCTTAGGCACCACGGCTGCTCTCCTCTTGGGTAATTGCAAAGGCCTCCAAATTGATCTCCTTGCTCTGCCCTTGACTCCTGCAATCTATTATCAACTCCATAGCCTGATTTTTTAAAAACGTGTAAGTCAGATTACATCATTCCTCTGCTCAAAATCCTGGGATGACCCTCCATTTCACTCCGTGAAAAACTTAGGTCCTCACCAGGGCACTGCCTGACCGGCCATCCCCTGTGACCCCCATTACTCCAGCAAGCTGCCTCAGGGCCTTTGCACTTACTGTTCCTCAGCCTGGTGCCCACTCCCCAGAGGGCCATATGGCTAACTCCTGCACTTTTCAGTCTTTGCCCCAGTGCCTCTTCTCAGTGGTACTTTCTCTAACACCTACTGAGAATCATACCCCATCACTCTGTGCCCCCTTTCCTGCTCAATTTCTCTTTGTACCACCTCACACCTTCTAACACACTATGGCGGGCAGAGTTCCAGATGCCCACAGACTCTAGCCCCTGGTGTACACACACTTTCTCCCATTCAATCAAATGTGGACCTAGATGCTGCTGTGAAGGGATTTTGCAGGTGGAATTAAGGTCTCAAATCATTAGCTGACTTTAACAAAGGGAAATTATCCTCCAGGGGTCTAACCTGATTAGGTGAACCCTTCAAAGGGACCGGGCTCCCCTGGCGATAGAGATTCAAAGCTTGAGGGGGTTCATCTTACACGTGTGAGAAGTTCTCCATTGCTGGCTTTGTAGATGGAGGGGCCACATGGTTAGAACCTGAGAGCCATCTCTAAGAGCTAAGAGTAACCCCCACCAGCTGCCAGCGAGGAGCACAATTCCTTCAATAGCCACATGGACTTGAAAGAGGACCCCAAGCTCTAGCACAGAAGGCAGCCTGGCTACCATCTTGATTTCCGCCACATGAGATTCCCTGCTTGGACTCGCTGATCATGGAAATTGTGGTCATTCATGCATACCGTTTGAAGCCACCAAGTGTGTGGTCATTTGCTTCACATCAGTAGCCAAACTAATATGGGTTTCCCTAGTAGCTCAGTGGTAAAGAATCTGCCTGCAATGCAGGAGACCCGGGTTCGATCCCTGGGTTGGGAAGGTCCCCTGGAGGAGGGCATGGCAACCCACTCCAGTATGCTTGCCTGGAGAATCCCATGGACAGAGGAGTCTGGTGGGCTACAGTCTATTGGGTTGGACAGCATCGGACACGACTGAAGTGACTAAGCAGCAGCAGCAGAAAACGAAGACAAGCTACATATTTCTTTTATCCTCTGTCTCCCTGGCTGGAAAGGAAGCTCCGGACGGGCAGGGATTGGATCTGCTTTGGTTGCTGCTTAACCTCAGTGCTGAGCACCGTGCCTGCCATCTAGTAGGTGCTCAGTGAACACCGGTTGAACGAACGAATGGGAGGAGCCTCCGGCATCAGCACAGCTTTGCCTTCCAGGAGGAGATATGCCCCACTGGTAAATAATAAGGCAGAGAATGCAAATAGAGCAGGAGAGGTGAGTGTAGCTTGTCCGCTATAAATCCTGCCTGGCTGCCCAGAGATGATCTGTATTTTCACAGCCCCAACAAAGCTCTCTGCTCTGAGAGAAGCATTGTTGAGATATTAATGCACACGCTGCCATATAATTAAAGCTGGCTTGGCTCTGCACCACCCCCCACCCCCCCACCCCAAACCTCCTGTGCTCACCAGAAGGTTGCCTGGGGGAGTCTGGTCACCCTGTGGTCACCCTGTGCTGAGAAGGAAGCCTCAAACACCTGCCTAAGTAATTAACCTATTAAAATGAAAGCGATAAATCCTGGAGCCAAGGTGAGGCTTGGGCGGGGGGGGGGGTCCCTGCTGGGTTTCTTTCTATTTCAAAGAGTGTGTCACCGCATCTGCATCGACACAAGGATGGTGAGTCCGGAAGCTGCTTGGCTCCCAGAGATCGGCCACTGTGTTGAGCCTGTGATGAGGCTGCTCCTCCCCAAAACTAGCAGTCCTGGTTTGAGACTAGCCAATGCTGCCCTCTGGATTAGATAGGTCAGGCTCTGGAGGGGTTTGGGGAGGGGATTCTGGACCCCCTCCTCTCAGATTTCTGGATCTCTCCCCACTCCCAGCTTCCCACTCATAACTAGGCAGAGGTTAGAGCTAAAAGTCCAGGATCTTAGAATTCTAGAGCAGGAAAAGACCACAGAGATGCCTCA
This sequence comes from Bos grunniens, assembly GCF_055505025.1. Classification (NCBI taxonomy): domain Eukaryota; kingdom Metazoa; phylum Chordata; class Mammalia; order Artiodactyla; family Bovidae; genus Bos; species Bos grunniens. The sequence goes on along the minus strand of NC_141179.1, from coordinate 76,199,340 downwards.
TGATGCCACTGGAGCCCTGAGGCTCCAGAGGGGGTGAGGGATTTGCATAAGGTCACACAGCAAGTCAAAGGCAGAACCAAGACTGGAACCCAGGCTCCTCCCACCATGACCACTGGCCTATCTGCCTCCTCAATACCCTTACTCCACAGAGGGCAACAAGATCTTCATTTCCAGCCCTCAGAGGGTCTGTTTACAGGACCTGAGCCCAGGCCAGGGATGGAGGCTGCAGTGAGACTCCGAATCCAAGGAGGGGGCTTAGATGGCACAAGCCTCACAGACTCCAATATACAGATGAGGAAACTGAGGCTCAGAGAGAAGCAGGGCTGGCCCCAGGCCTCCTGGCAAGTCAGTGGTGAGAAGCCAGGATTTCCAGCTCCTGGTTGGGGCCACCTCCCCTTAACTCCCTCCAAATCGTCTCTCCCTCTTGTGTTAGGAAAAAGGTGGCCTTGAATCTGGGGACTTTGAAGAAGCTGGTGGGGAGGGAACTCCAGGCGAGGGACAGCTTGAATTAGCAGCAGAGGTGTGAAAGGCACGTGTGGGCCAAGAGCAGGCAGAGACTTAGCCAGGTGGAGCGCAGGGCACAGGAAGTGGGAGTGAGAGAGACCGCAGGGTGGGGGCCTGGTGGGCACAGTCAGTGTGGGTTAGAGGGGCCTGAGGAAGAGGAGATCTGCTGCTGGCTGGCAGGAAAAAGTCCCTGTGGGATTGAGGGGTGGGTGGGTGGGACCACAGCCCCAGCTCTGCCCAGCTCTCTGTCCCTCTCTTGCCTGAGGGGTATGTGGCTCACACAAGGTATATGCCTAGTGTTTGGGGGGCATGAGGCATGGGGCCACCTCTGGCTTCTTCCTTCTACAGCCAGGCTGTATTTCTCTTTCCTTTGCGGCTGACGACTTTCCTGACATCCAGTTCACATTCCCTGTGGGATTATTTTCCACTTCTTTTCTCTCTTGGGAACTCTTGCGATAGCCAGATGTTATTATTTTCATTTTAAAGATGAGGAAACCGAGGTCCCAGGCCTCATCTCTGCTCAGAATACACTGACCATTTTCTGAGAACTCAAACAGTGTTGAGTAATAGATGAATAAGCCCAGACTCCCTGGGTTTCATCCTGGCTTCCCCGGTCAGCAGCTGTGTGACCTGTGGAATGTTACCAACCTCTCTGGGTCTCAATTTCCTTATCTGCATGATGCTGTTGGTGTTCAGGCGCCAAGTCCTGTCTGACTCTTCGTGACCCCTTGGACTGCAGCACGCCAGGCTTCCCTGTCCCTCACCATCTCCTGCAGTTCGTACAAGTTCATGTCCATTGAATCGGTAATGCCATCCAACCATCTCATCCTCTGTTGCTCTCTTCTTCTTCTGCCTTCAATCTTTCCCAGCATCAGGGTCTTTTCCAATGAGTCAACTGTTCCCATCAAGTGGCCAAAGTATTGGAGCTTCAGCTTCAGCATCAGTCCTTCCAATGAATATTCAGGAATGATTTCCTTTCAGATTGACTGATTTGATCTCCTTACTTTCCAAGGGACTGTCAGGAGTCTTCTCCAACACCACAGTTTGAAAGCATCAGTTCTTTGGTGCTCTGCCTTCTTTACTGTCCCCCTCTCACATCCGTACACGACCACTGGAAAGACCATAGCCTTGACCATATGGACCTTTGTTGGCAAACGGATGTCTTTGCTTTTTAACACACCAAGTTTGTCATAGCGCTCCAGCCAAGGAGCAATTGTCACAATGGGGTATTAATACAACTACTCCTAGAGTTGTGTGAGAATCAAATGGGTGAATGAATACATATAAGTGTTTGAGAAATGTTGGCTAGTGTCAATACTGTGGTCATGACAGAGGCGGATCTGCATGCAGAGTCCTGCCAGCAAGGGCCAGCTTGGCTGCTGGAGGCCTGCCCTCTGCCCCGCTCCACCCCGCTTTTCCTTGGGCCCAATTGAATCTGAAAACAATGAACCAACCCCAGTTAAGTGTTTTCAGTCCCTGACAATCAGGAGACAGAAAAGAAAAGAAAAGAGAGTGAGATCAAATTATTTTCTTCAGGGAGAACGAAATCTCATTTGGAGGTGCGCTCTGTGCGGGGAGACAGCGGTGCAGGGTGTAATACACGATCCATCCATCTTCGTGTGGCTCCGGAATTGCTGCTGGCACTTCTCGCCAGAAGCCGCCGTGGGCCCCACTTCCTATAATATCCTAATTAAAGCGCTGTTACTCATATGGGAGGCGCTGTGGCTGACTGTGTCCCGGGCCTCGGAGCGCAGAGGTTGGAGGCTGGGAGGGGCTGGCTGCCAGCTCCCCCTCCCCAGGGTGGCTTCTCTGTCCACGCTCCCGCCCGTCACTGATATCATCCTTGCCCACCGCCAGGCCTGAGCCATGGCGCCGGGGAGCGTCAGGTCCCCTGGGTGGGCACTGGGGGGTCTCTGCTACCATGAGGCAGAAAGTGGGTGAGAGATCCTGAGAAGGGCTTCCAGGAGCTCCTCAAGGTGGCGAGACGGGGATGTGGGAGGGGGGTGGGGACAGAGTACAGAGAGACCCGGGGAAGAATGAGGGAGAAAAAAAGGAAGGAGAGGTGGCAGGAAGGAGGATAGGAGCTGTCCCAACTGCCCCATGCCAGGTGCCAGACCAGTGCTCTTTCTGCCCATCATCCCACGGACCCTCACATCCATCTGTTGAGGCAGGTGCTATGATGAATCCTTTCCCCGTGCCTCAGTTTCCCTGCCTTCAAAGTGAGAGCAGGCTGAGTGGATTCTGTGGGCTCAAATGGAATGAGAGAGGAGGGAAAGGGCTCGGGAATGAGGGTGGACAGAGGGGCAAAGGGAGGAGGAAAGGCGGAGCACGGAGGGGAGAGTGCAGCTCTTGGAGCACCATCCATGAGGGAACGAGGGCTTCAGCCGACACAGACAGACTTCTGAGGAAGCCAGGGAGTTCTGAGCACTCTCCCCCAACCCCCGCCAGCCAGGAATCGGGGGAGGCTGCTCAGTAACAGCCCCACCACCGGCGGCACACACGGGCAGAATATTTCACATGTTCTCCTGAGGCTGAGTAGAGGCCTTGGAGTGCGGAAGCAGCTGTTGGTGAGAGTTGGGTTTGATCTGGGTAGGAGTGGGGAACATTGTTGGCGGGATGCAGGCCCAAGAAGGGGCTGACTCTTTGTAAGGACCAGTGTGTGTATGTGTGTGTGTGTGTGCATGTGCACACACACGTGTGCTTTTGTAAACCTGGCAGCTGGTGCTTCTCCAGGCATCCTCCCTAAGCTTGTTCCTTAACTGTCTAACCAGCTCCCATCTGGCACCCTGATGAGCACTGCATGCTGGAGCCTGAAAGTGTCTCAGGCCCTTCCATGCCTCATCCACCTCATCTCATCTCCTTGACTCTCCAGTGGAGCAAATCGGGTGCGCATCCTGATTCACCAAGGAAGCACACTCAGAGAGGTTAACGCCCCGTGAAGATCAACTTGTAGGTAGCCAGAAGCCCAGCTGGAGGCTCACTTGGGTCATCCGCTTCGAAGGTGGCCTCTTAACCTTGTGCCACACTGCCAACTCAGAGCCGAATCTCGGGCCAGGCACTGGGGCTCCAGGTACGAGGGGCCACCCTCCCCGCCCTTCAGATGTTCTCAGGCTGATGGGAGAAGTGGACTCAGAACCAGCCAACCTGCTCAGGACAGGGATAGAGCCGTGTCCTGGCTGCCCTGGGCACATTGAGGAGGGTGCAGCCCAGCTGATGTGGGCAGGAGAAGTTTTGAATCATTCTTCCAACTTGTAAGGCAACTTACAAAGAACTCTCTTCTCCAGTGTTCCCTGTGCTTGTCTTCACAACCCTGAGAACCAGGTTTAATTGCCCCCATTTTATAGATGTGGAGATTGAGGCCCCTAGGGGTTATAAAACATGCATAAGGTCACACAGTTGACTAGTGGCAGAGCCAGCATTCAACTCCATCCAGTATTGCCTGACTCTCGATCCTAATTTTTTTCTTACATGTAGTCCCAGGGAAGACACCAACACCTGCCAAGGGGCTCTTCCCAGCCCTCGCTTGTTGCTCACAGACTCTGGTCCATCCCTGGACCCAGAGGTTAGAAGGGAGCAGGTTTGGGACGTTTTCTGCTGGGAAAAGACACCAGAGCAGAGACTCAGTGGGGCAGGGTGAGGGTGTGTAGTGGGGATGGTGGGTGGTAAGGGGGGCAGCCTCTGAGAGCCATTATCCCCCAGGGCCACCCCCGGGGGCCCTCAGAATTGGGGTCTCCCCCCATCAGTCTCGTTAGCCTCAGAACAGAAGAGATGAAAGAGCCAGCCCTGAGAGGAGCTCTGGGGGTCAAGGCACCCAGGGGTGTCTCTCCTGCACTCCTGTGGAAGTTCGGAGGGACTCCCGAGATAAGCATGTCCACGGCTCAGAGCTGGGGCCTGAGGTCGTGGCCTGCAGTACAGTCAAGGGTTGAAGAGGAGACTGGGGTGTGATCCTGGCTTTCTTCTGCCATCACATCTTGCAGTTTCCTCACTTGCAAACGGGCCTTATAGGCTCTACTCTTACGATCTCAAAGGATGGCTATGAGCACCCCGGGAGTGATGGTGACGCATTTCTCAGGACCCGGTGCAGAAGGAAAGCACAAGCCTCTCGGTAAGAGATGACTGGGGCCTCCCAGGGCTGGTGCTAATTACTCAGTGCTCTCACTGCGTGGCCAGGGTTCGGTTCCTGGTCAGGGAACTGAGGTCCCACAGGCCTCATGGTGCGCCAAACAAAAATTATCAAAGAACTTCAAGACACTGGCAGCAGAGCATGAAACCAAGCCTGGCCCCGATGATTGCATGGGCCATCTGCGTATGAAGCTGGCTCTAGTTAGAAGAGGTGAAGAGCAGTGAGAGGTCCCTGCCACCACCTGATGCCTGGGGACTGGGCTGGCTTCATGTGGAGGCCAGACCTGCAGCGGTGGATTCTGTGCGGGGCTGGTGGATGCAGGAACAGTGGGTAGTTTGGGGGTGCAGAGCTGAGAAGGCTGGGGAAGGAAGCGATGGTGCAGGGGTGAGCACAAGCCCATCGTGCCGACCCTTCCCTGTAGAGACCCTCTCCTTTTGTTCTCCCCAGGCCTACCTCTGAGCAGGCAGGGCCAGGGTCTCCCTTGAGAAGACTGCAGCCCAGCGGATGTGCCTCCATTGTAGCTGGCGAGAGAAGAGACCCTGAGCTGGAGACCCAAGTAAGCGGTGCCTGGGCTCCAGGACTGTAAAACCTGTGAACTGTCAAATGAGGGTTAAGCTGCTAAGTTTTAGGATAATTACTAATACATCCCATAACGGTAATAACAACTGGACTCGCTGATTGATTCATCCATTCATGACCTTAGTCCTCATCTATCCATCCATCTATCCATCCATCCACTCATTCATTCACTCACTGAACCAACAACCCTCTGTTACGTACTCACCATATGTCAGGAACCAGGGTCATGTCACCATGAACTCTTGACATGTGAGCACTTTACAGTTTACAAAGGACCCCGTTGAGTGCCATCTACTCTTACAGTGTAGTAGAAGCAGCCTGAGGCCCTCAGGCCCACCCCTCTGACCAAGGCCAAGGCCAGCTCCCTGCTTTGTCTTTCTCCACAGCAGACGATGCTGAGCTCAGACTGTGACCCCTACTCCCCTCCCATCTGTTTGGTCCCCATGCACCAGGATACGGTCAGTTCAAGCTTATCTTGACCAGGGAGGCTGGAGTAGGTTGGTTTCTGAGCCTCAAGTCCCCAGAGAGTCAAGGGTGAGAATCAGAATCTTCTAGGCAACTGGACAAAAAACACGTCTATAGTCCCTCTCCAACATGGGAGTGTCTTTCTTGGACTCTCATTCCTGGATCCAGGACCTTGGAGAGTGGGGGGAGGGGTGGTTTCCCATCTGCCTGAAGCCCTCAGACGTGGAGGAGGGGCCACTGGTCTGATCCGGCTCCATTCCTGACCCACACTGACCTGGGCAGGAGAGAAGGTCAGGCCAAGATGCTGTCAGTAAGATGCTTTACTTAGCTGGCAGCGGAAGAACCAACTACTGCAGGCACAAGCAAATAAAAAATGTGTTACCTCGTGAGATAGGCTGTGTCCAACAAACGCAAGCATAAACAGATAAAAGATGTGCTATCAAGTCCAGAGGCAGGTTGCTTAATTCTGTGACTCAACAATATCACCCACCTGCGGGCACGATTCTTTTTTCGCTTTCCTGGTTCTGCCATCCTCAGAGTGGGCCATTCCCTCATGGTCATACAGTAGCTGCAAATGCTCCAAGCATCACAGCTTCACACAGCTGCAACCAGAGGCAGAAGACCTGTTGTTCATTTTTTCTTAAGAGCAAGGAGACTTTTCCTCAAATTCCCTGGCAAATTGTCTTGCTGGCTAGAATTACACCACATGTCACAAAGCAGGGTGACTGGGGTTACCAGGACTGGCTTAGATCAATTGTGATTCACTCCCCAGAGCTGGGAGGGGCCCAGTCTTTCCTGGCCTCTAAACAACACTGAGCTTGGTTAGCTACAAAGGTCCACGCTGCCCTTCGCCTTCCCACGCTGGGCTTTAGCCGTCAGGGATTCTGTCCTAACTCTATGGCCAGGCCCCTCCCCTCTGGTCAGCCAAGGACAGGAGGGTATCAGAGTTCTCCTGAGACAGAGGGCTCAGTGTGGGTCAGAGTCCTGGGCTGACGCAGAAAACTTGTCGCTGTCCAGCCCCCAAGTCCCGGGGGTGCTGATCTCAGCACTCTGCCAGCCCCAACCTGAACTCACTGCTGCTAACACTTACATCATTTATCAGCTCTGCCCTCAAGTCTTTACGTGGGCTAGCTATTCTTACAGCCACTGTAGATGGAGTGCCATCGTCACCCTCATTTATCAGAGAAGGGAATGGAGACAGAAAGGTGGACGGCACAGCTAGAACTCGGTAGAGCTGGGATGTAAATCCAGGCAATCTGACTCCAGAATCTCCCCTTGTATCAGCTGCCCTACTGCTTCCGAGTCCTGACTCTGTCCTCTCAGCGCAGGTCCCGGGATCACAGACCTCCTGGGCCAGATGGGGCCTTCCTTAGAGGCTGATGAGGCAGTGGGGCAGGCAAGGAGCTCTGGTGCAGGGCCGGGCTGCTCATCAGGTGGCCTCAGAAAAGCCACATGGCCTCTCTGAACCTCCGTTTCTCAGGTTTGAAAGGGAAATTATTCTTGCAGCAAAGGAATGTTGCGAGAATTAGAGATAATATATGTAGGTAGCAGTAGACATTTAGCTAGTCTATGTTGGGAAGATAACAGCTATTGTTTATGAAGCCAGATAGAGCTAGGGTTAAGTTACAAGGTTTACGGGCTGTGTGACCTTAGACAAGTCACTTTACCTCTCTCATCCTTTAGTGTCTTCATCTGTAAACTGGCGATAATAACATTGACATTATAAGGCTGTGTTGAGGAGGAAATGAGACGATGCCAATGAAAGCACTTTGTAAGCTGTTAAGGCCCTCCCCACATGCACAGTGTCATCAGTATCTCCTGGTGACTGGTCCCCTCTTTTGTGCTTGGAGCCCTTCAGGGTCACTTCCCATCACAGCAGGCAGCCACTCGCTTCTCTTTCTTTGCTGTTTCCTGCATGTGTTTGCCAAGGATCCCAGTGATGCCACCAGTTCATGCATCCGTCCACAACTCATTCAACAAACCTATGTACCTGGCGCTGGAGGTCTGGTAGATTAAAACCTTCAGTGTCTGGTCTTGGAATTTGCTGTCTAGTGGGAGAGACAGTTGTTAACCCAGTTGCCATCCAAATAAATATATTATTACAAACTGTGAAAAGTGCATGAAGTTGCACGGTGAGCTAGAGGAACTCACAGCAAAGAGGAAGATCACAGGAGGCCTCCCTGCAGAGGTGACACTCAGGCTGAGACATCATTCATGTGGTGGTCTTGCTGTGATGAGTAGAGAGGGATACAGGAAGGATCCAAGGCTCCTTCATGGCCCTGTGGACCAAGGACTGTGATCCAGCCCATCCCTGGGTACCATAGACCTTCTCACAAGGGCCAGGCTGGCTCCAAACCTCTTCTCCTTGTAACCCCAAGTCTGGGATGGGTCCTTGAGCTCTCCTGGGCCTTGCCCGGGAAAGCCAGAATCTCAGTCCATGACATGGAAGCAAAATTTCCTCTCACTCTAGGAGGAAGTCTCCAACTTCACATAAATGTATGCTTGGGCTGAGCCTCAGTTTCCCCATTTGAAGGGGTAAGGATTCCTGCTCCACATACCTCCCATGTGAGCACAGGGAACCTGGGGCTGGAGGTGCTCTGCAAAGCCTAAGAGGTGCCTGCTCACATCAGAAACTTCTTTGCCTCCCTTTTTTGTATGTTACTAATCTTTTCTTCACTTCTCAAACTTCTTTGTTGTATAGAACCGAGAATGCGGGTGCAGGGGGTTAAGCCCTGGGTCCTGTGGCTGGTGGGGAAGCTGGGGGCTGTCTGGCCCCAGAGCTCAGGCCCCATTTTGGACCTTTCCCAGAGCTGGGGCTCAGGGGAGTTCTCAAGGGAATGGGAGGGTGGAAAAGGGGTGGAGGATGGGCAAACAGGGGTCATTGGGGGCTTCCCCTGTGCCTGGAACCCTCTTCCCCAGACAGGCACACGACTCGCTCCCCACTTCCTACAGATCTCTGCCCAGAAGTCGCCTACCCAGGAGGTCTTTCCTGACTGCAGATAGGAAACAGAACACTCACCCCGGGGTTTCCTGACCCCTTACTTAGCCCATGAATATAGCATCTCTTCACCATCTGACCTGTCTAGTGACTCATTAACATGGTTATTGTCTATGTTCCCTGACTGGAACGCAAACGCTAAGAGAGCTGGGCTTCTTGTCTGTCTTGTTTGTTGCGGTATCTCTAGTGTCTGGAATGTTTTCTGGTACGCAGTAGTTGCTCAGCATATAACGGTGGGATCAAAGTGAATGAAGGGATGAATGGAGAGAAGGATGGAAGGATCCATGCGGGGATCTGAACTCTGGTCTTGATGAGGAAAAGAGAAACTCAAGTCCAGGGAATCCCACAGCTGCTGTTACTGGTAAATCTGTGGATGGGGAAGGAACTCAGGCTTGACTTTTGCTCTTGCCAGTTCCCTTCTGGGCATAGCATCTTGTCCCAAACATGCTCAAACCTCTTGTCCTAGAAAATCCATCGAATTTCAAACTTTAGGAGCAATAGGTCAGGAGCCAGACTGAGGGTCAAATCTCACTTCTGTGGCTTCCTTGCTGTAGGACTTTGGGTAAAGTGACTTGTCTGTCTGAGCCTCCAGTTCCTCATCTGTAAAATGGGTACAATCTTAAGTCTGCACGGAGAATGTTGCTGTGAGGACCAAGTGCTTACATGTAGAGTGCTTAGCCTGGCTTGTGAGAAGGGCTTAATAAAAAAAATTTAAAACAAACAAACAAACAATTTGCTAAGTGCTAACCCTGTGTGCTTATTTCTCACACCCACTCCCTGGGTTAGGTACTGGCATTATTCCCATTTTAAAGATGAGAAAACTGAGGCACTGAGATTTTTGAGTTATTCACCCAAGAGCTCAGATCCAGTGAGTGGGGACTGAAGCATTTAAAGCAAAACAAAATGCAAACAGCTGAGACAGATGTGATGATGGAGCTGTGAAAGGCCTCCTGGGCTGGGGTCAGGAGAACACGCTCTGGGCCCCTAACTTGTCAGGTGACCTGGACTGCTTACCTGGCCAGGTGCTGAGGAAGCCCAAGGGAGGACAGCGTCTCACTGAGGGGGTCTGGGGAGCAGGCCCTTGAGATGATGACATTCTGTGTTCTCTTTCTAGGAGCTTTTCTTGGGGGTGGGGGTAGGGTGAAGGAGGAAGCTTCTGGTTATGAAATCCATGCTTGCCCATTTTAGAAAACATGAAAATGACTTAAAAGTATAAAGAAGTAAATTAAAGTGATCTGAAATTTCCCTACCCTGAATATCCAGGGTTGGCTGTTCTGTGCATCTATTTGTTCAACAGTGTTTCTTGAGCCTCCCGTCAGCCAGGCTCTGTTCAGGGCTCCGGGAACGGTGTGTGAGAACAAGCCAGTCCCTGCCCTCTTTGATCTGACGCTTAGAGTGGCTAAGACTTGGGACGGCCTTGATGGGTGTGGTTCTGCGAGGGGAGAGGTGGGGCTGGCTGGAGGCACACAGAATCAGGACCTTACCAATTATGAGATTTGCTATTCCGCGTTCTCCACTAGTAAGTGTGAATGCTTTTAATCAATTATTGAATGCAGCTGGGGGTGGAGAGGAGACGCAGGCCAGGGCAGGAGCGGAGGCTCGGCGACACTTTGTCTTTGGGCCAGGCCCTGGGACAGATGCCGGATTTCTGAAACTTCTGACCTAGTTTCTTGTTCCTTCTGGGTGTTTGTGTCCATCAGGGCCTGGACTCAGCCTCACCCCACCCCTTGTGGCCCAAATCCTGGGGTCGTGTGAGTCATCCAGGGGGGATGCCCTGAAAGTCAGCCTTCCAAGTCACCCAGCCCTCCTGTCTTGCTCAGCTCAGAGTGGGCTGGGGCCCTGCTGAGGCTCACAGCAAGCCAGGCCACAGCCATGGCCAAGGTTAGAGGCCAGGCTCCTTGTATTCTGTATTCTCTTTCTGCTGCCAGCCAGATCTGCCCTAAGCCGGGGTCTGGAGACAGGCTAAGTTCAGCTGGCCAGCCCCCTGCCCCTTCTTCCCTTCCCCTGCATGATCAAGCTTGCTAGAGAAACGGCATCTTTGCCAACAGCTCCTCCTAACGCCTCCTCCTCATGGTGACATCAGAGTACACAGGAGAGGGCAGTGACTCTGCCCTTGCCCTCATTTTCTTCAAGAGCTCAGGAGGCCACCATGGGGCCTGTTTATCTCTCGGCCTTCCCCTCAGCCCAAGAAGCAAGGAAGAGTCACCTTGGCTGACCTGGGCTGGTGGCTCCAAGATGGGACAAGGTCCAGGCTGGGAGGGGGAACTATGAGGTCATCTGGTACCTGGTGTCTCCTCCCCCTACAGGTGAGCTGGTCCAGGCATGGAGTGGGGCTAGGAGAGAAGGTTCTCTTTCTTTCTCACCAGGTCAGGGGAGGATGCCCACCTCCTCTGGGTAAGGCATATACACACACTACCATGTGCATGTGTGTTAGGACAAATAGGACAACGCACGTGCCCACTCACCCGTGTGTACCTGCGACCACCAGACCGCAGTCTGCGTGGACAGAGGCGAGGGCTGTGCTTTGTTCACTGCTGTGTTCCCATTGCTGCAACAGTGACTGTTGCATAGACAGTGCTAGCTAAACATCCGCCTGATGACGGCTAAGTGGGTGATGGATAGATTTACACCAGTGGATACACACGCATGCGCCTCTGTGGGCGTGCACCAATGTCCATCCTACACACACCTGCCGCAGACACTAGCCCACAAACAGGTACACAAAGACAGGAGCACACAGGCCCATGAGTACATGGGCCCAGGCCAGAGTGCACACGGAGACTCACATATGCACAGCCACACCCCTAGTGCACATGCGTGTGGACGTTCCCACACACGTTTGTCAAATTCAAGAGCACTGGACAAACCTGAGCGTGCCCTGGTTCAGATGCTGTGCTAAGTGCCGGGCGGACTTGGGATGCGGAGTCTGGAGGTGGCCTTGCTTGAGCTCTGCCCTCAGGATGGAGGATGTGAGGTGGTATTCAAATAAACAGTGTCAGGGAGTGGAGGAAACCGTGTCTGCGTGTGGATAGATGCATCTGTGTGTGTGCGCATGGGTTCAAGAAACACTCGAGCCATCAGAATGGGGAAGCGGGTTCCCAGGTGTATCTCTGGAGGAGTCCAGGGGCGCGGGCTGACCTGAGCAGAGGCCGAGGAGCAGGGAATGTGCTCTTTTAAAACTCATCCGTGGCATATGCTCCTCTGCCAGTGTGCACACCGTGGACACGTACGTCCGGGTGTGCACAGATGCACACGCCCTTGGGTACATAGGACACCCCCACAGCTGCTCACAGGTGCTCACCTCCGCAGGTCATGCACCCGGACCCTGCAGGTCTGCAGGACCTCTGACAAGGCCTGCAGACACCTCAACTCCTCTTGAGTCAAGGCGGGTACACCAGGAGACTCCCTGAAGGCAATAGGAGCTCCTCCGAGTACTCTATGCATGGCCTAGCTAATCCATTCCGGATGCGGATTATTGATGGGGGCTTGCATCCTCAGGGTAGGAAGAGGTCTGAGATGTCATTGAGTCTTAGAGATGACCCTGGAGGAGAGAGCTTGCTTCAGCCAGCCTTTCTCCTGTCCCTTTAACCACACCAGGCTCTCTCTCTGGTCTGGGGAAGCCCAGAGTGGTGGAACCCTGAGGTCAGGACGGAGGGCTGGCTCCAGTAGTGAAGGGGCCACCCATGAACGACCAAGCCAGTTCCAAGATCTGTTACACAGGGGACGCTGAAGCTCAGAGAAGGGAAAGGTCTTTCCCAGGGTTACACCGAAAGGCACCAGCGAATCTGAGATGAGAACACAGGTCTCCAGGGCACTTACTATATGTAGCGCTGGGATGCAGTAGGGTCTCTCAGCAGACCCTCCTTCCCTCCCCAAACAGAAATCAAGTTTCTCCCCAAACCCCCACCAGACCTTCCCACGAGGTGATGGTTTCTAACCCCACTGTCTGCCCCAGTACCTTAAGCGGTAGCATTTCATGCAGAAGCAGGGGTCTGGACGCAGTGACCTCCCGATGCCCCACCAGCTCATTGGACAGGAGCGCTGGGGGTGCAGAGCCTGTAGCTCAGACCCAGAGTTTTGTGACTGAGGTCAAGGACGGTAGGGAGAGATCCTGAACCTGGAGTCAAAGCCCTTGGTTTCAGTCCCTGGTCTTCTAACCGTGTGACCTTAAGTATGTCCTTTAACTTTCCTGTGCCTAGGTTTTCTCATCTGCACAATGGGGATAACACTTTATTTTGCAGCTTAGTTTGTAAGTTAAATGAGCTTAATGCATGGAAAGTTCTTCTCTTTGCAAGGGAGGTAGTACATGCCCACTCTAGAGACGGGAGCAATGATTCTTTTGGTTAAAAGAGTGATTATTGGATTTGTTTGTATGGCCTACAGCCTGGCACAACTCTTGCATATAGTAGGTGCTCTAAATCACAGCTGGTTATTGCCCAAGGGGCTGGGGTGGGCGGCTAGCAGTGGCTGAGAACTTGGTGCTATTTCACCCTGAAGTGGGAATTTGGGAAGCCTTCCTCTCAGCCTCAGCACATGCACAGTGTCTATCTGAGCGTGGGAGCACGGCTGACAAATGTCCAATGCACAAAGCAACTCAGCCCAGATCAGGCGCCTGATCCCGCACCAGTGCATCGGCTTGAGAAACGAGTTTCGATTTCCGTCTGCCTGTGATAAACAGGCGCTCTCATTTGGGGGCTGCAGGCTGCAAGCTCCTAAGCCTGATGCTTAGGGCTTCGATGCTGTGGGCCCAGAGAGGCCCTGCACCTCATCCATGGGCTCTGGGAGAGACAGTTGAAACGTAATCCCAGGGATTTTCTGGTGATGGCTGAGCACCGGGAGGCCTACAGGCTGCTGGGAGATGGGATGTCACGGTTGAGAGCAGCCAGGGGGACACCTCAGCTCCTTCATCCTTCCGGGACTCGGAGGTCTGGGGAGTGGGGCTCATTCTGGGGACTGGAAAAGTGGATCCTGGCTGAGGCAGATTCTCCTGGGGCGTTCTGGCAGCCAGGTTTAGCAAATAAAAGCATAGAATGCCCAGTTCAATTTGCATTTGGGATAAAGAACAAACACTTTAAAAATGTAAATAGATTGCCAATATTGAGCTCGATGCACTAAAAAAATTCTTTGTTTATCTGATATTAAAATTCAACTGGCATCCTGTATTTTATCTGGCAGCCTTATGGAAGCCCCGCTAGCACCAGATGTGTGACCCTGGGCAGAATGCCTTTCTCCTGATCTGTGTTCTGTCCAGTAGAGTGGAGATGAAGCGCCGCCCTTGCGGAGCTGTTGTCAGGACTGACAAGATAGTGCAGACAGGTGCTAGACAGTGGTGGCTCAGAGTGAGGGCTCTAGAGCCAAACTGCTTGCATTGCTATCCTGACTCTGCTATTTCTGTGTAACCCTGGATATGTGCCTCAGTTTCCTCATCTGCAAAAAAAAAAAAAAAAAAAAAGGATGATTTCCTCAAAGAGTTATGAGCAAGATTAAGCCATAAAATACATATATAAGTGCTTATCATAGTTCCTGGCACACAGTAGGTGATATGTAAGGATTAGGACTGTTAGCATGGTTTTCTCAGTATTACTAGTATCGTTATTATTGATTGTCCCCTTTTAGTGGCCTCTTAACGCTGTTCCCTTCTTAGCAGCCATCTTCACTTTAATGTGAATTATGGAACAGAACATTTTCCCATAGGGTAGTCGTGAGCGGAGGTTTGGGAAGGGATGATGGAGAGGGAGAATGAGAGCCTGAAGGAAAAGAGCACTGAAGACCATTGGCCCCACACCTCACACCTGGCTCTTTGGAGAAGTCAGGTGGGGAAGAAGAGAGGGGAGCATTCAACAAGGAGTCAGAAAACCTGATTCTGCTGTGTAATCCCTGGCTGCCTTGACATCCAACACCCTGAAGGCCTTGGGAAGTGAGCAGAGATAGAAGTGGCTGACCTGGCTCCCAAGCTTGGAGGCAAGGGTTCCAGGGACCTCCTTTCAGGCATCTGAAACCCAACTTGTCCAAAAACAAACCCCTCATTATTCCCGCACTCCAAACCTGTTTTTCCTGTAGTGGTCCGCATCCCTCATGACTGCAAGTCTACCCTTCCGGTTGTTCAAGTCAAAAACATGCACCTCCCCTTGGCTCTGCCCTTCCTTCCACACTCCGCATCCAGTCCATCAGGAAATCTTGGTGGCTGTACCCAGATCCCACGTCTGGTGACTTCTCCCCACCCCTGCGAGGGCATCACCTAGAGTATTGCAGGGATCTTCTCACAGGACCTCTCCAATCCTAGGATTTGGCTTCTCACCTCCTCCCAAGTCTTCCTTGACCATCAAACACTGGGCTGGACCAGAGTGATCCTCAGAAAATACATGTGAAATGAAGTGTGACTTTGCAGGGGAGATCGGGGGTTTGGGGGCAGGGGACAGGAGGCAGGCTCAGGCTGGACCTGGGCTCAGTGAGGCAGTGCGTGAAGACAAGCCACCAGGCTCTCTGAGTAGCTTCTCCAGGAAGAAACCATTTTTGCCAAGCTCATTAAGCTGGAGTCCAGGTCTCCATCAGCAGCCTTTAATGTATCAGCATCTGCTGGGTAGAGGTCTCTCAGTGAGAAGCAGGCTCTGAGCAGTCCCGGGGAGAGGGCTCTACCTTTGCGGGGGGCTTGGGCATCAGCTCCCCGCTCCCTGTCCCCCTACCTCTTCCCCAGTTCACACCCACTGCATCTACAGGTGGGCTAAGAATCTTGGGGGGAGGACTGGGCTGATTTTAATGTAAATGAATCCTTCTTTCTTGCTCTCCAGCAGCCCCAAACTGCTCTAAAAAGAATAATTAACGGGAATGAAAACGCCGGCTCCAGCTCTGAACTGCTTCTCTTGGAGAATTCACAATTCTCTTCTTCCAGGTCCCGTGTCTCCTGTCCCTTCAAGCTCCCCAAGAGTGATTTCAGCATTTCAGCTGCAGAGGGACATCCCTGACCTTGTCCCCACTTTGGAGAGGCCATGGCATGGAGGCCTTCTTGTAGGGTGGCCACTGGCGGGTCAAGGTCAGGAGAGGGAGCCAGGGGTGGTGGTGCGGGCACAGTCGGCCTGAACCACTCTGCAGAGACAAGAGGCACAGGCATTTGGTGGCCTTTTCTTTTCCTTCATTTTTCCATGTTAATTTAATTTATTTATTTGACTGTGTTGGGTCTTAGTTGCAGCGCGTGGACTCAGTAATTGCCTAGTACAGGCTTAGGTTCCTCTCTGCATGTGTTGCCCCTTGGCATGTGGAATCTTAGCTCCCAACCAGGGCTCGACCCCCGTTCCCTGCATTGGAAGGCGGACTCTTAACCACTGCACCACCAGGGAAGTCCTAGTGGCCTTTTCTGACAGAGACGGAGGCATCTCTCCTGGCCCAGCCTATCTTTTCCACTCTCCTCCCCTCTGCCTCTCCTTCTCAACACCCCTTCTTCTTCCAAAGCTGATGGTAAAGTTGGGACAACCACCTACCAACCACCATCACAACTAACCCTCACAGGGTGCTTGAGACCAGGCATTTTCCAAGAACTTTGCGTGAATATTGAATCTTCACAACAATCCAGTAAACTGGCCACTATCACAATTCCCTTTCATGGAGGAGGTGACCGAAGCTCAGGTAATGTCACTCATTCAAAGTCACCCAGCTAGTGAGAGCCAGAACCAAGATCCATGCCAGAACACGTGACTCTGGAGCCCTGCCCTGGGCCCTGAGCCCTGGCTAGGATGGAGCAGGAAATCTGAGCTCACAGGCCAAGTTCTGATTCATCAACCAATCCCTCTCTCTCAATACTTACCCTCCTGGAGCCCTTTTCCTGCCGCTATCTCGTTCGCAATCACCCCCCTCCCCAACTCCAGCTCTCTCTTTCCCCACAAATGGCCCTAATCACGGCTGATCAGCTCAGCCGTCTGGCAAGGATACAATGGGGACCTGCGTTCTCAAGTGAAATTAGACATAATAAAGAACAAGAGTGTTCAGCCTCAAAAGCCCTTGAGAAGTCCCAGAAGCCCCCTTCAGAATCGCCAGCAAGGGCCCGTTTACCTCCTTGGCCACCACTAACACAATCTGCTTCCCTCTAAGCCTGCCCTTCAGTTGCGTGTCCTGGCCAGCTCACTTCCTGCTGGATGGCCCTGTTTTCCTATAGGGTTGAAAGCATAGTCTGGAGGCAGTATTGCACCCTGCTTTCTCCAGGGTAGAGAGAGAGAGAATCGGAGTTCTGTGACAGACTGAACAGGCTTTTGTGGACTAGCCTGGGAGCCAGCCTGACTTTACAAATTTTGTTTCTCTGGAAAATGCATGCTGGGTCCCAGCAACCTGGCTTATTCACTGACCGAGGTGGACATGGCTTATCAATTTGGCTTCTTGTAACCTCAAAATGCCTTTAGCATCAGCTCAGCTTAGAGGAAGATAAAAAGGCCCTTTCTGCCCTCAGTCTTCCCGACCTCAGCTCTAGAAATATTAAGACACCCCCAACCTCTTCACCCCATAACTCACTTTGGAATGCTAGTAAATAGCCCAAGGGAAGGAGGGATGGGAAAGGAGGAAGGAGACAGCTGGGTATGTTGGACAGAAGAAAAGGAGATGGCCTTTGTGTTCATTTGCTGAGGGTGTCTTAACAAAGACCACAGACAGGGTGGCTTAAACAACAGAAATTTATTTTCCGGAGGCTAGAAGCCTAAGGGTGAGGGGGGGTTTCTCCTGAGGCCTCTCTCCTTGGCTTGCAGATGGACGCCTTCTTGCTATGTCCTCACATGGCCTTCCCTCTGGATGGGTCTGTGTCCAAACTTCCTCTTATAAGGACACCAGTCATGTAGGATTAGGGTCCACCCTGATGACCTTATTTTAATTCAATTAAATCTTTAAAGACTGTACCTCCAAACACAGTCACATTTTGAAGCACCAGAATTAGGACTTCAATATATGAGTTTAGGGGGCTTAATTCTGCCCCAACAATAGCCACTTACCCATATGGAATTTCAAGCACCCTGTATGGCCTGGTGTGTGCGTGCATGCTAGGTCACTTCGGTTGTATTCAACTCTTTGCGATCCTGTGGACTGTAGCTCCCAGGCTCCTTGGTCCGTGGGATTCTCCAGGCAAGAATACTGGAGTGGGCTGCCATGCCCTTCTCCAGAGGATCCAGAGGATCCAAGCCCAGGGACTGAACTCATGTCTCCTGTGTCTCCTGCACTGGCAGGCTGGTTCTGTACCACTAGAGCCACCTAGTGCCTGATGGGGGACGTTTAAGCTTGACAGGAGGTGGTCCCCACACAACATGAAGCATAATGGAAGGTGCAACGAACACCTGCTGTTTCCCCCACCTTTGGTAACTGATTATTTGGGATCCTGAGGCAATGAAGTGTAGATAGAGACTGATTCAGCTCATGGCATCTGTAGAAACTTGATTGACACCAGGATGCTGTCAGCATCTTGGGATCAGGCCAAGAGTGTTGCACATCTAAAGGCAGAGGAATTTCTTCAGAATCTAAAGTTTAGATTTAAGCTTTTGTGAGTCAAAAATTCCTTCTCCCACTGGGTGGGTGTTTCTCACCCTCCATCCCCACAATGGCCAGGACAAGTGGCGAGTGCTTTATAGGAGGAGCAAGCCCTCCAGTGCCCCTTATATCTGCAGTGTGAAAATGTTTGTCTTTGAAATTCTCACTAAGAATTTCATCTCCCTCTGGTGACTGGCCCATGTGTCCTGGAACCTTTTTGGATGTATCTGGGGTTTACATGGCATCTTCAAGTAAGGATATTGATTGGGTCATTTTGTGTGTGTGTGCTAAGTCACTCCAGTCGTGTCTGACTCTTTGCAACCCCATGCACTGTAACCCTCCAGGCTCCTTCTGTCCATGGGATTCTCCAGGCAAGAATCCTGGAGTGGATTGCCACTCCCTTCTACAGGGGATCTTCCTGACCCGGGGATTGCACCTGAATCTCTTACGTCTTTTGCATTGGCAGGAGCTTCTTTAGCACTAGGGCCACCAGGGAAGTCCAACCAGCAGATTATCAGAAACCTCAAAAGGCAGAAAGCAAGCCTGTCACCTACAGGAAAGTGAAACCTCTAAGCCAACATAGAGCAGATTTGTCCCAGGAAGACTCTTTTCTTCAATCAGACAGTGCAGGGCAACTGAGAACTGGATCCCAGGGAACAAGTCAGGAAGAGTAGGGAAAGAGTGAATCTGACTTCAGACTTTCATTATTTGACAGAGGAATCCACTATGGCCCTCCTTCAATGGAAAGGGCCCAAGGTTTGGGTTCTAAGAAGACCTGGGTCCATATCCCGGTTGTGTGACCCTGGGTAAGTCACTTAATCCCTCTGGATCCTGTTTTTGCATCTGTAAAATGGGGATGGTGAGGGACAGGGAAGCCTCATGCTGCAGTCCAGGGGGTTGTGAAGAGTCGGACACGACTTGGCGACTAAACAACAATAAGAAAATGGAGATACCCAAAAGACATCGTCTGGAACAGTGATGAGCCTGGTGCCCGGCACATCACGGGTGTTTAGTACATACCAGCTCCTTTCTTCCTGCTCTCCCTTCCCTTAATCTGTGTCTCTGGGTCTTTCCACACTCACCTTGTCCAGACAGGGTGACCATCACACCTCTTCTTGTCCCTTCTCCATAGGGCAAAAGAGCCTGATAATGCAGTGTAAGTTGAGAGTTCTTAGGCTTTCCCACCTATAAATCCCACCTGAAAGTGGTTGGATACAGTGATATCCGAGTTGCTTCCTGCCATGAATGTGATGCTCTAGGTCTGCACAGTGTTGTTATGAGGCCAGAAATATTATTTTCATTTTATAGAGGAGAAAACAGAGGCACAAAAAGGTTGAGTAGTTTGTCTGAGATGGAGTTGACAAGGCAGGCTGATTTCCAGTCTCTGTGTTCATGACCATCCAGCTGTTCTGTCTCTCTAGAAAGATATGAGTGATTATTATAATAAAGACTCAGCTCTATAAGGATGTCTTATTCACAAAGAAGGCATCAGGACCCATGAGTCACTGACAGTATTGTCCCCCATCCCTCCCCAGTCCTGGGGAGATGTCTGGGTGGAGGAGCCTCTGGGCTCCAGGCTGGTGGATTTCTCCCGCCTCATGTACTGACTTCCTTTTGTCTCACTGCCCATGAAGCAGCTTTGCTCTCCTGAGCCCTGGGGAAATCAGGCTGGAAATCAAAATGCTGGCCCTCCTGTGGTCCAGGTGGAGCCCATGGAGAAATGCTGCACCCCTTCGGAGAAGTCTCTAAGACCCGGTATTTGGGCTACAGAGCCCCAGAGGCTCCTGGATCACCTTCCCAATGCCCTGGCAGAGGGCTCTGGGGGAAGCCTGGGTATCTGGAGCTGGGGTGGTGGTGACAGCCCAGATGGAATTCAGGATGAGTCCAGGTAAGGGCCTAACGGGCTGCAGCCTGGGCTGAGAGCAGAGAGGAGTGAGTGGTATCCTGAGTCTCCATGGTAGTCACAGCACAAGCCTAAGGGGGAGGCACGTAGATTATTAGCAACCCCAGAGGGCAAAAGATCCTCATTTTTCAGAGTGGAGACTGCAGTCCAGAGAGGGGAGGGAGCTGGCTAAAGTTCCACAACATGTTGGTTGCAAAGTTGGGACTAAAGTGGATCTTTATAAACCCTGTGGGCACCTCCCCCACCTCTTGAGTCAATGCTGAGAGGTGTGTAGGATAGAGACCCTATCTCTGGATTCTAGTCTCCCTCCTGTGACCTCTATTATTTAGCATTGCACTGCCTGACCAGCCCAGGGTTCCAGGCTTGAGAGTTCAACCTAAGACCCTTTCAGAGAAGTCTTCATCAGCCACCAAATTTATGGGCTTGAACAAGCCATTTCCCTTTAAAAACAACATATGGCTAAATGATGCCTGGACTCCTGCCCACTGTATTTCTTTTGCTAAGTGACCAAGCCAGAGATATTTCAGCTGGAGGTGTTTCCTAAAGCAAGAAAGACCATAATTTAGGAAGGAAGGGATGACTGAGGAATTAGCTTTAGTTGGGTACTTCTTATGGACAGGCATGCATTAAAGGCTTTACATGCATTTAAATTTAAATGTCACTTAAATTTCATGTGAGTAGTGTGAGGCAGGTATTATTTAATTCTCATATTACAGAGGAGAAAAACTTAGGCTCAGAGAGGAATTTCTTTGCTCTAAAACATGGAGCTAGTAGGCACCAGAGCCTGGATTCACATTCAGTGCTGTTTGACTCCCAGATTCCAACATATATTGCACCAAATTGTTCCTTTAGGAAAATCATGAATGTAGGAGAGTTCCCCCCTAGTGAGGCAAGAACTTGGATGACAAACCCCAAGTCCTGAGCCTTAGAGGAGGAGGAACATGAGGACCTTAGGGAATCAGCCACCTGCTTCTTGCTGGTGCTCTGGATTTCTCTTGTGATGTGGGCAAGTGCTCATCCCAGTAAGCCCATGGGACTGAATGTCCAGAAGGGGACACTGAGATCAGAGTGGCCCAGCTTAAGGTAGCATTATGTTTGGGGCAGAGTTAGAACTTGAACCCGGGTCTCCAGTAGCTCAAGAGTTCTGGTGGCATCCCAAGCTCAAGGGAGCTGTCCGTGGTACCAACCCCATATCCACAGTCTCTACTTTGACTTCTTATCTAGTTTGGATTCCTGCCTCAGAATCAGGAGACAGTCTGACTATTGTTGTTGCTGTTGTTCAGCCACTAAATCGTGTCTTACTCTGTGACCCCAGGACCTGCAGCACGCCAGGCTTCCCTGTCCTTCACTATCTCCCAGAGTTTGCTCACACTCATGTCCCCTGAGTCAGTGATGGAGAGAGACAAGGCTCTGAGAGGGCAAGGCCACATGGCAGATCTCTGTGCCATTGGAGTTATCACACACTGTTGCCTGGGGACTGTGCATTTCTAGATTGACATTTCAACTTTTCTTGTCTCTTTGGTTCACCACAAATGTTGTTTGAGACCAGGCTTTAAGTTTGTCTTGAATATTGACCCTGTTAAAGTAATAGAATGAAATATCTTACAAACATGATATTAGCTCATTTTCAAGGCGATTTTGCTTTTACTTTTAAAGTAACCTTTTGAGCAAGACAGAAAGAATAGAAATTAGAGATGAAGCAGAAGAGATTCAGAAAGATTGAGTGATTTTCTTAGGGTCATCCAGCTACGGGGTGGTAGAATCAGGATTGTATCTGGCTTTTTGGTCTTCTTACCCTGATGTACCTTGTACGTGCTAATGTGTGCTCGGTTGTGTCCGACCCTTTGTGACCCCATGGACTGTAGCCCACCAGACTTCTCTGTCCATGGAATTTTTCCAGGCAAGAATATTGGAGTGAGTTGCCATTTCCTCCTCCAAGGATGCAAACTGTATGGGGACCCACAATCCAGACCAAAGCTCCCTTCAAAGACTGGAGAATGAGCATGAGAAACAGCTGAGGGTTGAGAGACAGAATGCCGAGGAAGCAAATAGAAATCAGAATGGTGTTTTCTGTCATCAGAGGTTGTCATAACCACAACGCTCTTTCTCAGTAGTGTGTGGACCCTCTTTGGGGCTGGTAGATTCTGAAGATATGTGCAAGGTGATTGTAACATATAGATTGACCCTCAATCATGGGTCCCAACGAGGTTACACAAATATCTTTGCTTCTAAATCAGCTCATCTCCATGTATGTCCCTTCCCAAAGTGGGATTAGTGGAAATTTTCTGTAACCACTCTGAGTGTGTGCATGCTTACAGTTGGGCATATGTCAGCCCAGCCTTTCTCCCTTTCTTTTTCCTTTATCTCTTCCTTTCTTACCTTACCTTCCTTCACCCATCTCTTCACCGAAGCAGAGGCAGGTGAGGAACAGGTGACCAAGGACCCCAAGGAATGATGGTGAGGGCTGGGGGTGGGGGAAGCTGGGAATGAGGAGTTTCAGCATGACCATCTTATCCAATCAAGCGATGAAAGAAAGCTGCATCTCCCCTCCTCACCCCTCACCCCACGCTTTATCTGTAATAAGCTCCCTTTTCCCAGATTGCCACGGAGGAGGAGGAGAAGGTAGAAAATTATTCTTGTTCTGCTCCTAGAAAACTTTAAAATGCTATCACCATGGAAACTGCTCTTGAACAGTCGTGGAGCATGCCTGTGGGAGAGGGTAAGGCGAGGGAGGGGAGGGACGGGGAGGGTGAGGAGGACGTCGGTGTGAGATGCTCACAGGTCTCCCCACCACTTCAGGTCAGTGAATTCTTTCTGTTTAGTTGACATATGATAGAACCAGGCTCTCTGGCCTGAGAAGTATTCCTTGGAGGTGAGCAGGCACAGAGACGTCCCTGGACTGGAGAGTGTATGTGTGAGAGTAGGGGAGGGGTAGGGAGATAAAACAAGACTTCTGTACTCAAATAAATTTGTAAACTAGACAAGGAGAAAGAACTGACACTTTCCAGAACTTGAAACATGCCAGGCACTTTATTATATACTCTTTTTAAAAAAAATCCTGACACAAAGCCCATTTAACTCCCATTTTACAGAGGAGGAAGCTAAATTTCTGGGATGTCTGACTTCTCCAAAGACACATCGCCAGTCAATGCCAATCTGGCTCCAGATGCTCCTCATGTTGCTATTTATTCAGTGTTTACTCATATCAGGTACTTCTCTAGACACTTAATGGATTTATAACTCATATAGCCATGTGAACAAGGATTTTTTTTTTTTTAACCACTAGCTTACAGAGGAGGAAACTGGAGCTCAATGAGGTTGAAGAATTCTCCCGAAGTCACATGCTAAGGAGTGGCAGAACCAGGATGAAAAGGCAAGAGGCAGGGCTGGGATTTGAATCCAGGTAGGTCTGATGCTGAGTCCAGTGCCTTTTTAAACCACATGTTGCAGCCAGATAATATACAGGAGCATGAAGGGGGTGAGGGAATACCAAGCATGAGCAGAGACCAGGCTGCCTCCACTGGTCCATTGGGCAGACCAGGGTCACACCGGCACCTCTCACAACTTGTCTCTAAGGCACTGTTGACCCTGGAAAGTCTGATCCAGTCTCCTCGCCCTGGGTGAGGAGAAGGCTCCATGATGAGCCCAAGGGACAGGGGCTTGGATAACAGCAGAAGATCCTATCTGAACCAAGAGACAGGAGAGTGGGGTGAGTGGAAGGGAATGGTTGAACAAAAGGGAACCTGTAATGGATAAAGCCCCTCACAGCTTAACTGGGATGTACTTCCTTTCCCTGAGGGAAAGGGGAAGGAAATGTATCAGTCAGAATGGGCTAGGTGACACTGCGGTAACAAACATCCCCAAAGACCAGTGGCTTAATCCTCTGAGGCTTATTTTTCATTCATTTATTTCTCATTGTATTAGTTAGCCTTGGCTAAAGTAGCAAACCTGCATTTAATATTTCTCCCAGTTCGGTGGGTTGGCTGGGTGGTTCTGGTCTGTGCCAGTTCAGATGGGGCTAGATGGTTTATGGTAGCCTCACTTACATGTTTGGGGTTTCAGCTGGGACAAACTGGACCTTTCATTATGTGGCCCCTCTTTGTCCATTCACATGGTGGCAGAAGAGTTTCCAGCCACGAAAGAGGGCAAACTCCAATGTGCCATGGCTTTACAAGTCTTTGTTTGCATAGCATTTTCTAACATCCCATTGGCCAAAGCAAGTCACATGGCTGAGCAGGCTCAAGGGGTACGGGAAGTTGCAAAGTAACGTTGCCAAGGGGGAGTCCATATAGGAGTGGGAGGAGTACTGCAGCCATATTTACAATTTACTACATTCTGCTCCATCGAGTGTCAGCAGAGGCGATGGTTTGGGGGATGGGAGGTGGAGGATCTGGCTCATGTCTTCCTCATTCCAGGGCCCAGGCTGGTTGCGGCTCTATCTTATTGCTGCCATGATTACTAAGTAGGAAAAACAGAGGGTGGTAAATTGCACGAGGGCTCTTAAAGTCTCCATCAAGGAGTGATGCGCTGCTTCTGGTCTCAATTCATTGGCCAAAACAACTCATATGACCACATCCAATTTCAAGGAGGGAGGAGTAGGAGCCTACCACAGGCTTGGAAAGAGAACCACAGACATTCAAAGAGCAGCACTGTTGACTACTGCAGCATCATTTATGGAATCCTACTATATGCAAGCTAAGAATATCATCTCAGAGTATTCTGGCACCTTTCTGTTTTCCAGCTAGTGAAGCGGAGTGGTTGAGAAACCCACTTGAGATCACACATCTGATAAGAGGTAGAGCCAGGATTCAAGTAGAGGCAGGGCCCCAGAGATGATGTGCTCCAGGCTGGTCACGCTTGTCCCCTACCTCTACAGAGAGAGGACAGAGAGAATTCACAGCTGACCTCGATTTCGTGCAAGGAGGTGGGTAAGGTGGCCTTGACATCATTTATTCACTCAGTCAGCTATTCTCTTGATCCATAATCATTTAAATGCCACCATGGACAAGAGGAGGAGGGAATAAGACAGACCTGGTCCCTGCCTCCATGGAGCTTATTGCTTGAAATACCTACTTTTGATCCCAAAGGTCAAGGATTTCATGATGTCCTTGCTTTAGGAAGTGGAGAGTTTCTAAGGTTGGGGAGGCTCACGGGGTTCCCACTCTAACAGGGCTTCCCCTGATCAGCAGAGCTGTCTCAATACCTGGGCTTCATGGAAAGCCTGGGGAGCTGGCAACCTCAGCGCAGCATCCTGTGGGAGCACACAGCTCTGCAGTCATGCGTTCCAGGCTGTGGGCAGAGCCTCTCCTGGCTGTCTCCTGCATCCAGAGAAGGTGTTGGGCTCACACAGGAGTGGGAAGGTTCTGGGAACCCACACGGATGAGCTTCTCGGCAAGTGAGAGCTGGGGAGGGAGGCCATGGTCTTACGAAGCCAAGAGGGCCCTGAGAGCTCCCAGCCCCTGTCACCCCAGATGTATATTGTACCAAAGAACTTTGCAGTCACCTGGCCCAGCCTTCTTCCCCGTTCCCCGATCATGCTTCAGAGCTTAAAGCTTGGCTGTTGCATGCTCATCATGCAGTCGCCGAGCTCCCCCAGGAATCAGTCTGTTCCGAAGTCCTTTTGATTTTACTTGGCTACTTTGCTCAGGAGCCCACACAGCCCACATGCCAGCAGCCACGTGGAGCCAGCACACGCCAGGATGCCGCATGTCCTGGGTGCAATGACACCCTTGTGGCAGACGGGCTGCTGGTGGGGAGGGGGTGTTTTTTGTGAGCGTGCCTAGCCCCAGGCAGATGGGCCTGGCTCTGCCCGGCTGTCATTCAGAAACGCCGAAGCCTTAACTCACTCTGGCTCCAACGAGTACAACTATTTATAAAAGATGAGGCCTGCGGGGGAACAGGGAGAGGCTGAGACATCTGCTCCCTCTGCCAGGGTGGCCAGCACTCAACCACACTCACCCCACCTCCAAGTCTCATCACTCTGGCTGGAGGAGCATTAAAAGCCCCATCAGCTCCCCGATGAGCCCCACCAGCCCCACCTCTCTGCCTGCCTGTGTCCCACATGGACCAGCTCAGGGATGTGACTGCAGGTGAGGGATGATGCTCTGCTCACGGTGGTGGCTCCCTTGTCCCTCTCCCTTCCACATCCAGCTTCTGGAGGGGAGAGGGCAGTTTCCCTTGGAGGGCTGAAGCTGGTCTCCCTCCCTGAACATGGAGTGGCATCTGTTTGCCTCTTCCAGAGCTGGTCACCTGGGCTTATGTCCTCTCTGAGACTGGAAGCATCTTGAGGGCAGGGACCACGGATGGTTCTTTAGTTCTGTCCCAGAAGCATGGCCCTTAGGGTCCTACTGGAGCAGGCGCTTGCATCCAGCACCTGATGGGGCTGTACCACGCTGTGGGCTGGAGCTGGCTCTGGAGCCTTTTGGAGCAGGAGAGACCAGGATTTGAACCCCAGCTCTGTGATCCTCTCTGCACCCTAATTGATCAAGTAGAAATGAAAGGAATGGCTGCCTCTCACTGTTGTAATAATAGTGCATACTACCTGTTATGATATTTTTCACTATTCAGTGGATGACTGAGCTCTGACTTGAGGAAGAGGTAATAGGGAGCCACTGTAGGTGTTAGGGCAGGAGCATGGCACAATGGAAGGCATGTTGCAGAGACTTGGCAGCTGAAGGGAAGAATAATAAGAAAATAATGATACAAAAAACTCCATAACAATAAGAACAAAAAATTAAAGAGTGTTTTGGCTGTCCTTGCATCCTTTTTTCTTAATCAGACAGATCACCTGGAAGTCATTCTGGAACAAAGCCATGCGCAGGATAGAGAGAGTCAGGGAAGGGAAAGCATGTAAGGGGAGCAGGGAGACAAGGCACTGATGGGATCTGGTGGCTTAGGGAAAAGATATGACGGAAAGGTGGGCTTTAAGGGAGATTTTTGAGGTGTGGCTTTCTCTACTAATATGCAGGCAAAGCCAGAAAGGCAGCCATGTCAGCTAGGGTTACGTGTGTGGCTTTAGCTACTATCCAGCTGTGTGATCATAGAAAAAAAGTACTTGACTCCTCTGAGCCTGTTTCCTCACCTCTAATATCCAGAGAATGCGTTGCCATTCTCCCACACCAAACAAGCTCTGTTGCATTCCTCCTGCCCCTGGCCCGGGGCTACCCCTGGGAGGGCAATTGCACAGAAAACATCTTGGTCTAGCTGAGTCCTTTCTGTAGAGGGTGGGTGGCTTCCTTTGAAGGACACATGTGAACTGGCCTTGAAAGCGGGGATGTGAGAGCAGGAAACTAGCAGAGAAGAGGCACTCCTGCCAGAAGGCACAGCAGGAGGAGCGACATGGAGGCAAGGATGGGTCGAGCGCCTGACTTGGCTGCTGCCTCGTTATTTGTGCTTCTACCAGGTCTGTTATTGTACACTCTCCAGGCACCCGGTGGACTCCAGCACTCAGAGAGCACTTGCAGGTGGGGATTGGACCCATTTCTTGGTTGGGATAAGTTGAGGCAGAAAGATCATCACTGCCAAAAAGGGAGAACAGAATTTGGAGGTCTTTTTGGCATAGTGGGCGGTAGCGAGGCTGTCAGGGAGCAGGCTGGAGGGGGAGGGTTTGAACGCAGTCACGTTAGTTTTGCTCCCAAATTGAAATTAAAGATCATTTCAATTCCGGATGCTGGAAATGTCTGAGTTCATTACTTACCAGGATTTTGTCTGTGCTCTTGTTCTAGATTCAATTAGAGCAATTTAAGGTAATTAATTAAATTTGTTATTTGATTAATAAAGATAGAAATTCAGCTAAGTTGCTGGGAAGGAGGATGCCACATTGGGATTTGCTAGCAAAGGTTTGGGAAGACTCCTCTCTTCCTCCTTTCTGCTCCCCCAACCCCAACTTACCCACCATATCATCCATGGACCCCCTACCACTCCAGTTTCACCAAGGAGTCCGAGGTTCAAAGTCAAGTCTCTGTGTGTAGTTGTGTTCCAAAAGGAGCAGGGAGGCTGGGCTGGCTGGATAAACGTGGTCCATGGGGGAGAAGAAGGGAATGAGGAAGAATGCCGTTAAGGCACTGCTTCACTTGGAGCGGGTGGGAGGATGAGTAGGGGCCAGAGGGATTGCAGCAGGCTGGGAAGCAGCTGGATGGGCACAGAAGCTGGTGGCTGGGAAAGTGGCAGGAAGTCAAGGGCCAAACTACAGAGGTAAGTAGGGAGGAGGGAAGGGGTGGGGCTGCCCAGCAGAGGCTGGATATAGATATTAGGTGCCAGCATTGACAGTGGGTCAAACCAGGAAGGAAAGGTCAGGCCAGACACCAACACGGAAAGTCAGTGTGGGTCCAGGTTTACAATTTAGAGGATTTCTAAGGGTGATACAAACCTTAGAAATTCCACAACATCCAGATGAGTAGATTTGATGATATCAAAAGGACCTTCATGGAAACAAGCACTGTAAGAATCAAAAGACAAATGAAAACATGGGAAAATACTCGAAGCTGTTATCGCAGACAGAGGCTGAAATCTTCAATATATAAAGAGCTTCCACAGATCAATAAGAAAAAACTGTGAGAAATGTGGAAAGTGATTAGGTATGGACAGTTTCTGGGAAAAGAATTACAAACGGATCTTAAGCATATGCAAGGTTGCTCATTTTCTCCTATAATAGGAAAAGAGAAAATTAAAAATATGTGGATATACCATTTTTATCTATCAGCTTGAGCAAGGTTAAAAAATATAATATACTGAGTCGGAACTGGTATGGAACAATAGGTACTTTCCAGTAATGTTGGTCCTACCTCTATGAAGGACAACTTGTTATCTATCAAATGGTAAGCATACATATTCCTTGACCCAGGGATTCAGCTTCTTGGAACTTATCCTACATATAACATGATAATTTATTGCAGCACTATGATAGCTTGATGAGAAAGAGCAGAAGGGATCATGAAGAGGAGACTGGCGAATAAATGATCCAGGTAGTGAAATACTATGCAGGCATGAAAAAGAAAGGAGCAGCTCTCTATGTCCTGATGAGAGAAGATCACCAAGACAGGTGGTTGGGTGAGAAAAAAAGCAAGGTCCAGAACTACGTGTATCGAATGCTACTATTTATGCAATATAGAAAAGACTGTATAAATGTGTGTGTGCTTTTGCTTATAAAGGTGTAAAGTCAGTCACTTGCATCTGGGAGCAATACTGCCCCCTGGGGAGGAAAACCAAGTGACTGGGAGACAGGAAAGGAGGGAACTTGCTTTCCTGTATATTAACCCTGTTATGCCTTTTGAATTTTGTACCAAGTATATGTGCATCCTATTTAAAAGAACAAATCAAATAACAATTAAAAAACTAAGCTAAGCAGGCACAGACAGGGTCAGACGCCCAAATCTCAGATGTCTTCCACAGAGGCTAGCCTCGGATTTTAGATTCCTTTTCATACAGAAACCATGCAGGGGTCTCCTTGGGAGCCCCACCTCCTAATGTGATGTGGAAGCGTCGCTTCGCTCAGAAGGTGGACTGGATTAGCAGATAAGGGGCCATGGAGCAGCTCACCTGGCTTACCCCCCGGGCTCAGGCCAGGGAGCATGGGGTGCAGGAGGGGTGGGCTTTGACCACACACATGATGGAGCAGAAAGAACCCGAGTTAGGAAACCCAGTTCCAGCCAAAGCCCTCCTCACTGGGCCTTCAGTTTCCCAACTGCAAAGCCAGGCCATTTGGGCCAGATGGCTTCGATGGGCCCTTTGAACTCTGGGGAGTGGTGCTTAGGGGGTCTCATCCAGGACTTGGAGGAGTAGTGGAGCTGGCGGAGCCAGAAGGACAGGTGGGCCGTAGTGTCATCTCTCCTACATGGCATTTGTGGTTTATGAGAAGCTCTCACAACCTCTTCTCACTTAGGGCTTACAGCAGCCCGCGAGATAAGTGATGGTTATCCCCATTTTCCAGATGAGAAACTGAGGCTCAGAGAGATAAAGAACGCTTCCCAAAGTCGCACACCTAGGAGGGTTCAGATCTAGTCCGAACGACTCAAGGCGTCTTCTTCTCTCATGCCACAGCTGCCTCCTCCTTGCCTGCTGATTTTTTAAAAATAATTTTACTATTCATTTATTTTTGGCCATGCTGGGTCTTCATTGCCGCTCAGGCTTTTCTCTAGTTGCGGGGAGCGGGGGCTACTCTCTGGTTGCAGTGCGTAGGCTTCCCCTTGCAGTGGATTCATTCCGGAACGCGGGCTCTAGGGCTCTAGGGCTCTAGGGCTCTAGGACTTCAACAGCTGTGATGTGTGTGCTCAGTGGCTGTGACTTCCGGGCTCTGGAGCATAGGCTCAACAGTCGTGGCTTAGTTATTCTACGGCATATGGGATCGTCTTGGATCAGGGATCGAACCCGTGTCTCCCGCTTTGACAGGTGGATTCTTTACCCCTGAGCCACCAGGAGGCCCTGGTTAATTTAATTTTATGGTGGAGTAGAGAGTGGCCACATCTGTCCCAGCTCTGGGAAGCCAGCCTAGCTCTAGATCCTTGCCCTGTAGGTGCTCGTGGTCAGGCCTCAGGGGGCCTCTCCACTGGCCATTCCCACCCCCCTGACACTCCAGGTGACTCTGTGACACGCCCTCCTCCTCTCAGCCTTATAATTAGACACGGAGGCCTTGGGCAGTTGACTTGCCTCCCCCTTACTCCAAGCCCATCCCTCTTCCTCCAGGTGATCTTATGGAGACCTCAGTTCTCCCACACAGACTCCTCTCTCACTCCAGGCTGGGTGAAAGGGCATGAGTCTGTCTGGGAAGCCATTTCTCCCTGTCCATAGCCTGTCCAGTTCCTGTTGCGACCTCAGCTGCCATCCTTTCTTATCTCCTGCTGTATCCAAGACAACCGACAGCTCCTATGAGGCAGTGAGAAGAGAAAGGTGCGGCAGACAGGGTCAGTTCAACAGTCAGAGCTTCCCGGCTGAGGCAGCCACCTGCTCTGTCTGAGGATCTCATGGTGGGAGGGAGCAGACTGGGCTGTTCGTGAAATTCAAGGAGGTATGGTGGTGGTGGCAGGGGGCTTTAAAGGCACTGAAAAAGAAGCTTCTTTAAACACCAGTGCCCCAAGCTCTGGCTGAGCCAGCCTTTATTGAGAGTTGGGAACTGTATGAGTGTAGAATCAGAAGAACTGGGTTGCATGCCTTCCTCCAGCCTGACCAGCTGTGTGAACTCAGGTAGGTTTCTTGACATCTCCGAGCTTCTGTTATGACTCTGTTCATGGACTCGCTGGGAGTGCTTTAGTCACTAAGTCATGTCTGACTCTTGCAACCCCATGGGCTGTAGCCCATCAGGCTCTTCTGTCCGTGGGATTTTTCCAGATAAGCGTACTGAGTGGGTTGTCATTTCTTTCTCCAGGGCATCTTCCCGACCCAGGGATCGAACCCAGGTCTCCTGCATTGAAGGTGGATTCTTTACGACTGAGCCAGCAGGGAAGCCCCTGGACTCATTAGGGGCCTCAGTGAAACTTAATATATGTTGTAAGCACTGAAACTTCAGTGCCAAAGAGCATGTGCTCTGGGGTCAGAAAGGTTGGGTTTGAATCCTGGGCTTCCCTGATCGCTCAGCTGGTAAAGAATCCGCCTGCGATGCAGGAGACCTTGGATGCACTGGAGAAGGGATAGGCCACCCACTCCAGTATTCTTGGGTTTCCCTGGTGGCTCAGCTGGTAAAGAATCCACCTGCAATGCGGGAGACCTGGGTTCGATCTCTGGGTTGGGAAGATCCCCTGGAGAAGGGAAAGGTTACCCACTGCAGTATTCTGGCCTGGAGAGTTCCATGGACTGTACAGTCCATGGGGTCGCAAAGAGTCGGACATGACTGAGCGACTTTCACTTTCACTTTCTGCTATGTGAACTCAGCCAAATGACTTCTCTGTGTCAGGTGCTTTCACTGTGCAATGAACACCCCACAAATCAGTGGCTCAATCCACAGCCACTAATTTAGCTCATGGTTTTGAGGGTGAGCAGTTTTGGTTGGGGCCAGCTCAGCAGTCCTCCAGGTCTGGGGAGGGCTCGGTTGATCTTGGCTGGGCTCGCTCGTGTGTCTGCTTCAGTTGGTGGGTCCCCTGGGACTGGCTGATCAATTTGCCTCATTTGGGATGAACAGAACTTCTGGGCCTCACTGCATGTGGTTTCTCAGATGCCATCATGCTAGTTTGGGCTTATTTATAGCCCAAATTCTTGAATTAAAAAGCTTCAAAAGTGTCCAGAGAGCAAGCCTCAATGTGCAAGCATGCTTCAGGTCTCTGCTGGCAACAGGCTAACTTCTGCTTCATTGGCCAAAGCAAGTCAAGTGGCACAGCCCTGAGCCAGGATGGGAGGGCACACCGAACTGCATCCCACGAGCAGATCGGGGGCCATCACTGAAGCAATCTATCACTGCATCCTTGGGCCTCAGTTTCCTCTGTAAAATGAATATAATCTTGTATCTTCCTCAAGAGATCGTTGGGAGGCCTAAAATGAAATGAGCAAATGTATGCAAAATGTACACATCTTTTCAGTACCGAGAGAGAATGAGCAATCCACAAGGTGAACTGTTAGCCTTGTTATCAGCAGGAGCCTTGAGAGAGACAGCCAAAATCCTGTGGTGGGCTCTGGGATAGTGACCATGGCACAGATTCCTGAAGGACAGCTGTGGGCCTGCTTTTCCTCTCAGAGGAAATGGGCAGTGCCAGGGAAAGTCAGTACTATGGCGAGGGGGTTCTCTTCACTTAATACTCTGGCTGCAGGGGAAAGGGTGCCCACTGCAGCTCCCGCTGGGGATTTGGCCCTGAGGTCTGCCCCAGGATCCAAAGAATGGCTTTGCTTCTCCGCTTCTCTCCCTCCTCCTGGGCTCAGGCACTTCTGGATCAGGAAGAAAGTTGTCAGCTTGTCAGGGCCTGTCAGGGCTTGATCCCTGGGTCAGGAAGATCCCCTGGAGAAGGAAATGGCAACCCATTCCAGTATTCTTGCCTGGAGAATTCCATGGACAGAGGAGCCTGGCTGGCTACAGTCCACGGGGTTGCAAAGAGTCAGACATGACTGAGCAACTAACACTTTCACTTTAAGCAGCTGTTAAGCTGGAATCCTAAATCTCCCCGTCGAAGCTCATGGGGATTGTTAGGAAACCCTATGTGTCATGCTCTCTGCAATACTGTGTCTGCCACAGCCCACATTTGCAGGGTACTACATGACCTTCCAGAGAAGGCAATGGCACCCCACTCCAGTACTCTTGCCTGGAAAATCCCATGGATGGAGGAGCCGGGTGGGCAGCAGTCCATGGGGTCGCTAAGAGTCGGACACAACTGAGCGACTTCATTTTCACTTTTCACTTTCATGCATTGGAGAAGGAAATGGCAACCCACTCCAGTGTTCTTGCCTGGAGAATCCCAGGGATGGGGGAGCCTGGTGGGCTGCCATCTATGGGGTCGCACAGAGTCGGACATGATTGAAGCGACTTAGCAGCAGCAGCAGCAGCATGACCTTCACAGGTCCACTGAGTATAACGTGGTAACTGGCAGTACTGGGCATGTGATCTGGAGTTGGAGTTGGCCTCTGTGATGTCACTATGAGCCAGCCCGTGTTCCTGGGCGATTGTTACAGCTCTGGGAAAAATCCAAGAGGCTGCCACCTTGGTGAGCTACTGCAAGCCATCCACAAGGAGGGGAGGAGGACTAACCTTTGATCACACCTTTGAAAACAAGATTCATGCAAGTGCCTCCATAGACCTCAGCTTGGCAACCACAGGTCTGGTACAGCCCCCTCACTTCTTTGGTTCCAGGGATCCTTTCTGAGCTCACCCAGGCAGTCCCAGGGAGGTGGCTGGTCATCCATCCATTCACTGAATCTTCATTCTCCCTCATGTATCAGGCCCCCTCCCAGACACTGGAGCTAGGACGGCGAGCCACATCAGATGCGGGTCCTGCCCTCACAGAATTCACGGTCTAAGGGAGACAGAGATTAACTAATCAGAAGAATAAATGTAAAATTATATGGCCAGATGGTTTTCTTTTTGAAATATTAATCTTCCTTCCTTCCCTGGCATTTCCTCTCCTTTTATAGGGCATTTGGACTCAGAACATTCACTGCCTCAGGGGACAGACGACCCACCAGAAGTTAGAAGTTGGTTCTTGTCTTCTGAGTGTCAAACACTGATGCCTGTGTATGTGTGGGAGCGGGGGTGGTGGTGAAAGAACCAAATATTTGGAAGATGCAGGATGCTCCAAGTCCCCAGACCAGACGATGCTTCCTCGGCTGAGGGAAGGTGGAGTGATGGGAGGAACGTGGGGGTGCGTGTTGGAGATGGGCCACGTGCTTGCCCTGACCCCTCCCTGTTTTCTACTGAAATAGGTTTGGAGGATCTGGGAACAGAGAGGACCTCCCCGTCCCCAGGCTAGAGGCTGAGGAGTTGGAAAAGACTCCAGTCTATTCCCAGAGCAAGTGTAGCATTGACTGCCTGGAGACTCAGAGCACAGTCCTAGGGCAGCCTTGAGTCTTCTGGGGCTGGGCCAACTCCTCCGCCCACCAGCTAGGCCTCACCCTGGAGGCAAGAGTAACCAATCCACCCAATTCCCCCTGCTGCTGGACCCCTCCTGGACTACCAGGTGGGCTATGCACCTTTTGTTTTGGGGAGGAAAATGTTTATCTGAGTTTGTTTTTTTTACACAAGCATATTAGTCACTGAAGCTCTTTGGGCTTGGCTTCTGCTGCTGCTCGGTCCGACTCTTTGCGACCCCATGGACTGTAGTCTGCCAGGCTCCTCCATCCATGGGATTTTCCAGGCAAGAGTACTGAAGTGGGCTGCCATTTCCTTCTCCAGGGGATCTTCCCTATCCAGGGATTCAACCCAGGTCTCCTGCTTTGCAGGCAGATTCTTTACCAGTTGAGCCACAAGGGAAGCCCAAGAATACTGGAGTTGGTAGCCTATCCCTTCTCCAGCAGATCTTCCCGACCCAGGAATTGAACTCAGGTCTCTCGCATTGCAGTCAGATTCTTTTACCAGCTGAGTCACAAAGAGAATACTGCGTTACTGCAGCGGCCACTTCCCTGCTCTGCCCAGCCAGGAGCATCCTGGTAAACATCAGTCAGGTCTTGTCATCCCTCCGCTTAAAGTCCTCTGAAGGCTGCCTTCTCACTCAGAACAAAAGCCGGTGCCTTAGCCCACAAAGCTGATGGGATCTGGCCCTTCACACCCCCTACCATCTCTTCCTAACCTAACTCCTCCTCCTTCCTCATCCTGAGGTACCACTGACACTCCTGCCCCAGGGCCTTTGCACTTTCTAGTCCCTCTGCCTGGCACTCTCTGCTCCTGAGATCCAAGCCCTGCTCCAGGGGATCTTCCCAACCCAGGGATCTAATCCAAGTCTCCCGAGGCTCCTGCATAGAAGGCAGAATTTTTACCGCTGAGCCATAGGGGATGCCCCACCCCTTGAGCCCCGCAGCACCTGACATGGTTTTCTGACAGCCAGACATGCCCTGGGCTGCTGCCCCCTCCTCTTACCTGCCCCTGCCCATGCCCTGAAAGGTGAGTCAAGTATGAGGAGTGGGTAGAGGAACCATTGGCTCAACTCTCAGCTATAGGGTTTCCACTGTTCCCAGAGCTACTGTGGGCTAGGCTACCCAGAGGGGCCGGCCTTCCGGACACAGAGAATCTTTGAGTCAGAGTTGGGGATGGGGGTGTGGGGGGGCGTGGGGGAGGTAGGAGGCGGGGATAATCTTGGCCACTCCCCAAGCTGGGGCCGTGACCTGACACAATGTCCATGCTCTCTCTGAATGTGTTTCCTCCTTGGGAAGAAGAGAACCACTGTCCGTGTTCCCTGAGGAACTTGTCTTCTTGCAGTGCCCATCGAAACTGGTAAGTCTGGTTTTTTCATTCATTCAACAAAAATTTACTGAGCACCTACTATGTGCCGGGTACCATTCTAGGTGCTGGGAACACAGTGGTTAGCAAAATAGCAGCCCTGTTGTCCTCATGGAGCTTATGTTTCTTGGCATAAGCAACAGGCAGTTGAATGATGTATAGTGTAATGTCAAGTGGTGAAAAAAGCCATAAGGAAACAGTAAATACAGAAAAAATAGAGATTGGGGGGTGATCTTTGGAGTGGGATGCTCAGAGAAGGTGGTGGAAGAGGAGGAGATAGTATTGAGCACCCAGCTGAATACTGAGAAGGTACAGGCCCCAGGCCCAGGATCTCAGAAGCAGAGAGCGCCAGCAGAGGGAATAGAACGTGCAAAGGCCCTGGGGCAGGAATGTCAATGGTACCTCAGGATGAGGAAGGAGGAGGAGTTAGGTTAGGAAGAGATGGTAGGGGGTGTGAAGGGCCAGATCCCATCAGCTTTGTGGGTTAAGGCACCGGCTTTTGTTCTGAGTGAGAAGGCAGCCTTCAGAGGACTTTAAGCAGAGGGATGACAAGACCTGACTGATGTTTACCAGGATGCTCCTGGCTGGGCAGAGCAGGGGAGTGATGCGGTAACGGCTGCTTCAGGAATGCAGGGGAAACACGGTGGCGGCTGGGCCCCCGGGTAGGGTTGGGGGTAGGAAGAGGTCAGATTCTGGATATATTCTGAATGAGATTTGAGCACTCGGGACCCCCTCCACACTGGCCTGCCTTCTAGGTCCCACCCCTGGAGCCGTCTCCTAGTTCTCCATCCCTAACAGGGATGGGCCTGTGCTCAGCCTTTCTGCGGGGTGGTGCTGATGGGGAGCCAGTCTTGCTCCTAGCTGGCGCCTGGCATGGCCAGGGCCAGGCTGCGTCAGCTGCCAAAGGAAACTCCCTCTCCAGAGGGAGGGCAGGGGATGTCGGGTATGGATGCCTAGGCGCACACACACTGCTTCATTCATTGGACAAATATTTACTGAGCATTTACGATGTGGGAACAGCTCTGAACCAAACAGACAAAGCTCCTGACCCCATGGAGCATCCACTTTTGTGGAGGGAGAGAGACACCAAACAGGTAAGTGAGGGAGTGATATAGTTCATCAGAGTTTGGTAAGTGCTATGAAGAAATGTAAGGCAGGGAGGTGGGATTGGAGGTGCTCCACCCCAACACTCCATCTTCTTTACCTGCTAGCTTTCCTTGTCTTCCTCAGCACTTGTGTCCTTCTAATATTCTATATGATTTATTTCCTTATTAAGTTTAAAGTTAACTTTCTGCATGCCCCCTCCCCAGTCTCCTGCAGGAAAAGACACCCCTTAAGGGCCAGGCTCTTTGTGAGTCTGGTTTATGAGTTCAGAGCATGAATGAGTGGGATGGGAGGGGTGAGGAGGAGAGCAGTCCCTCCCGACCCGGCCCAGAACTCTCCTACCCTTAGACCAGCAGCTCCAGTCCAGCAAAGGGACAAGGGGGGTGGTCTTCTTCACTCCCTACCTGGTCACCCAGGCTGGGTGTTGGCAGGTGGGTGGGATGGTGCAACCTGGGTTATACTGGGCACAAGCTCATCCTGGAGCCCACCAGGAGTCCTCCTGCAGTGCTGGGGCAGTAGGGACAGAAGTCTCGTCTCTGCCCTTCACCCCATTCCCTGCTGCCCCCCAGGATCAAGGGCAAAGGCTTTTAATTCTGCACAAAGTCCAAGCCAGTGTCACAGGTCTGGGGTCTTCAAGGCCGACAGCTCTCACACTGCTCCAGAAGTGAGGAGAGGGTCTGCTTGGCAGCTGCTCTCCTGTATTTCTCCCCATCTGATGTAATTGCTTTATCCTTACTGAAAACCTGTGACAGGGAGGCTTGGACTGACGGGCCCACTGGGACGCTAATGCTTCCCCAAGCCCCCTCAGCGCACTGCAGAGACGCTGGGAAAATGGGTCAGCCCGGCTTCAGGGCCGAAAGGCAAGGAGGGGGGTCGGGGTTGGGACAAGAGATTGGCAGGTGGGCCTGGAACAGGAAGGGCTGGAAACTCTGTCACAACTGCCTGGTGGTCTAGGCCACAGTTTCCTAAAAATGGAGGCGGGGGGGTATTTTGTGACAAAATGCTTAAACAAACTTAAAATGACTTACTTGTTATTGGACTTCTCAGGACCTTTATATGTTAATAAGACGTGTGATGCTAAGAGGAGCCAATGCAGTATTTCTCAAACTCCTGTCCACGGTACCCCTCTTTTGTGGAGGATCTTGAAGGACCAAGGTTCCTCAAGGTTCCTTTGAGAAATGCTGGTCTATGTCAACAGCCATCTGAGATATGAGGCTTCCTGCTTCCCTCCCTTCCTGCCTCCTTCATCTTTGCCTCTATTTTTTTCCTCTGCTAATCCAGCTTGCATAAGACTACTGCCCCCTTAAATCATAGAAAAACACTTGACTCTGCTGTGGGCGTTATGGAGCTACTGAGTTATGCAAATACAAGGAAATCAGACTTCTTCACCTGGCGTTCAAAGTTCCAGTCTGGCTTTCAATTTAGCACCTGCAGTTCCCCTTCCTTGCTTTGACCAAACCTTTCCCCTTACAGTCCCAGGATAGCTGTGGACCTTTGCTTTGAGCCTTTGCTTTGCTAGAATATCCCACTTTCCTTCTTTTAGGTCACCTCCTTCAGGTAGCCTTCCCTGATTCTCCCAGACTCGCCTCAGAAGGTGAGAACCCCTAAGTGTTCATTTAAAATGACTATAAAAATCACCCCCTATATAACCTCAGAGAATAATTATGGGCACCCAAAGGAACAAGTTTATCAGGGACTCATAGGGTGGTCCAATGGCCTTAGGAAGATTGGCCACGGGCCTTCTGACTTTCTCAAAAGGAGCCCTAAAGCATTTGCAGTGAATGTAATCTCAGAATTCCCAATCCAGGCTGGTCTTTGGCTAATTTAACTTTTCCCTTTGATGTTTTATTGCGAAAAAATTCAAATGTATATAAATGTAGAGAGACTATTACATTAAGAGCTCCTCCATCTGTCATCGAGCTTCAACAATGACCAGTCATGTTTCACGTCTACATCTACTCACTCCCCTGTGTCATTCTGAAGTGAATATACCCCAGGCACTGTATATTCTACCCATATCCAGCTGGATACATTTTTCTACAATTTTTTACATAACCACAATACAGTTATTCCACTAAAGAATTAAGAATAAATTCTGAATATCATCAAATATCCAGTGATGTTTAAATTTCCAGTTGCCTTACACACCTCTTAAGCTTATTTTATAGTTGGTTTGAATCAGGAGCCTAAGGAGGTTGGTTGATATATCTGTCTCTTTTAATCTATAATCCTTCTCAATTCCTCTCTTTCATTTTTAAAAATAGAGTTTGTCTTTTGGAACCGTTTTAGGTTCAAAATTGAGAGGAAGGTGCAGAGAGTTCCTGTACATCCCGTGTTTCCAGCCTGGCACAGTCAGCCCGTTTTCAACGTCCCCACCAGGGAGGTGCATTTGTTACAGTCAGCGATCCTACACTGACACTTCGTAATCACCCCGAGTCCACAGTGTGCACAAGGGTTTATTCTTGGTGTTGTACATGCTGTGGGCTTGGACAAATGTAAAATGACATGTATCCATCATTATAGTATCACACAGAGTATTTTCACTGCCCTAGAAAGTCTGTGTCTTCTGCCTAGTCATGCCTCCCATAAGCCCTGGCAGCCACTGATCTTTTTACTGTGTCCATAGTTTTGCGTTTTCCAACATGTCATATGGTGGGATTCAAGTGATATGTATCCTTTTCAGATCGGCTTCTCTCACTTACT
The DNA here is from genome assembly GCF_055505025.1 of Bos grunniens. NCBI lineage: Eukaryota > Metazoa > Chordata > Mammalia > Artiodactyla > Bovidae > Bos > Bos grunniens. The sequence continues at coordinate 76,159,625 of NC_141179.1, read as the reverse complement.
GATATGCATTTAAGTTTGCCCCCGGTCTTTGCACAGCTTGATAACTCGTTTCGTTTTTAGTACCGAATGTGCCACTGTCTGAAGGTATGGAGTTTATCCACCTACCTCCTGGAAGACATCTCGGTTGCTTCCAAGTTTTGGCAATTACGAATAAAGCTGCTATAAGTATCCGCGTGTAGGTTTTGGCATGGACATAGGTTTTCAGCTCCCTTTGGGCAAATGCGAAGAGCACAATTACTGGACTGAGTGGTAAGAGTATGTTTAGTTGTGTAAGAAACCGCCAAACTTCCTGGCAAAGTGACTGTACCGCTCTCCTTTTATTTATTTATTTATTTTTTAAAGAAAACGATGCTTGTCCTGTGTTTTCCCTGTGTGGACTTTACCGGTTTCATCCCCATGGTGTCCTCTAACTCATCCCTCTGTCTTCTGTAGTCCCGGTAAATTGACAATTCGTTTTTGAGGCTTGAGCAGGTACAAATTCGGCTTTTCCGTCGGGAGACACACAGCGCCTGCCGTCTCCAGTCTGGGGATGTTAGCAGCTGTGGATGTTCAAGATCTAGATCCATTTATCCATTAGGGGTTGCGAATGGTGAGATTCTCTTTCTACCATCCTTTCTTCATCTGCAGGCAGGAATACTTCTAAAAAGAGAAATGTCCCTTATCTACGATTTGGGTACCCAGTGGCACAGTATGCATGGAAAAGGCAGGATAAATGCTTCATTCGTTCCCTTTATTTACCAACTAATTACCTTTTAACGGAGTGATGCTGACAGCTAACACTTGTAGAACACTTACAGATCACCGAATGTTTTTATCAACACTATCTCATTTCATTATCACAACAACCTTGTGAGGTAGCCGGGACAAATGGTGCTATATTTTTTATCTTTCATTTATTTTTTTTGCACATGAGCAGACTAAGGTCCAGAGTAAAGTGACTTGCCCACCCTCAGAGAGCTACTGGAATAATCATCGCTAACATAACAGAGATTCCTAACTCTGTGCCAGACGCTGTTCCCTCAATATCAATGAACACATTTCCTTCTCGTGACAACTCCAAGAGCCAGGGAGGGGGCAGTGATTACCCCCAGTTCACAGATGGGGAAGCCCGAGGCCCAGACAGGTTAGCTAACCTGTTAGTAGTAGTGATAATTATTTATTGAGCACTAACTGTGTGCCAGATGCCTTGCTAAGTGCTCAGAACAACATAACACACTGCTCTGCCATCTGGTGTGTGATGAGTTCTTGCCACGTGGCAGGTACATTGAGTCTTCACAGCAAGTTCATGTGAACGCTCTGTCACAAAGAGGGATACTCCTGGGGTCACAGGGCTGGTACATGACTGGGATGGGTCCCAATCCGGCTCCAGGCTGTCTCATGCTGCCTCCAGCCACCGCACAGCCGGGACTTGAGCCCAGAACTCCATGCCTGTGTTTGGACCTCCTCTTCCTCCTCTCCCCGGCATCCAGAGGGTCTGATTTGGAAGGGAGATTTCTTGTGGGTCAGTAGCTGCCTCCCACCTTCTCTACCCACAAAGAGAAGCTGCCATGTTTATTAATTGACAAGGGAGGAAAGAGGCTACAAAAAAAGGGGAAGAAACTTCATTAGCTGGCAAAAGAATTCAGTGGTTTTAGTGCCTTCACCGCATCCTCGGATGTAGGGGGCTTGGTCCCTAACTGGTGTTTCCCACCACTTTTCTTCCAGAACTGGGATATGAAGCCCACTCAGTTATGCAACAGGTTGAGAGGACAGGGCGTCTTTTGACCCAGCAGGGAGGGATAGGGGGCCTAGACCAAGAAGTGCCCCCTTTGTCCTGGGCACCCTGAGTTCCCATCAGACGTCATCACAAGGCCCTTCTCCACCGTGGCCTCAATAATACTTGTGCCCCTGGGTTAATGTCATTGCTGCCGCAGGCTGGCACGAACAGTCGCAAACGGATCTCCTTACAGAGATTCCCTTGCATGATGAGAGGCTGTGGCCTGCTTCCGGCACGCAGAGAGGCCCTCTGGAAGAAGGCAAAGGTGATGGGGGAGAAGACAGGAGGAGGATAAACAAGAACCAATTAAACCCTCAATTCGAGCAGAGTAAATGAATTTGACTTTGGGTGATCAAGAGGGAGAAAACTTCTAATTAGACACATGGCAACCCTGGGGCTGAGCAGGCTTGTGACTGCCCTCATGCCCGCCTCTCGTCACTTTTTAGATAAATGTTAAGGATTAGAATGAGATGTAATTAGAATCCGTCAATCCCGTACATTCGCTCCTGGTGGGGTTTGACGACTGCTCATCTCCTTTCTCTTTTGTCTGGAGTGCCCATTCCCCCTTCTCTCTTCTGAGTTCTGATTGGCTCCTGTGACAGCCAATCCCTTTTTTTTTCTTTTTCAAATTAATTTATTTTAATTGGAGGCTAATTACAATATTGAAACTCCAGTACTTTGGCCACCTCATGCAAAGAGTTGACTCATTGGAGAAGACTCTGATGCTGGGAGGGGTGGGGGGCAGGAGAAGGGGACGACAGAGGATAAGATGGCTGGATGGCATCACTAACTCGATGGAAGTGAGTTTGAGTGAACTCCGGGAGTTGGTGATGGACAGGGAGGCCTGGGCTGCTGCAGTTCGTGGGGTCGCAAAGAGTCGGAGACAACTGAGCAACTGAACTGAACTGAACTGAACTGAATTACAATATTGTAGTGGTTTTTGCTATACATTGACATGAATCAGCCATGAGTGTACAAGTGTCCCGCGCACCCTGATCCCGCCTCCTACCTCCCTCCCCAGCCAATCCCTTTTGAGCTGGAGGAACCCTCAGGCCTGAAGACCAGCTCTCAAAGACCAAGAGAGGGTAGGGAGTCCAGGGATAAGTACCTGGACCCAGCAAACTGGCCAGCGGTTGCAGACCAGAGGCACTTGGACAAAGTCTGTCCCACAGGTGAGTTTAAAGAATTTAAAATGTATTTCTGGCACTGCCAAATCTGGATATTTCACAAAAATATTTGGATTTTTTTTTTTTTAAACATTGAAGATGTCAGTTCTGATGGTATTCCCACATGGAGACAATTGACTCAAACTGAAGAGCAGCCATGCTTGGAGACAGGATACTATTGCCCCAACTCATGACATCTCCTTGTCAGGCCAGATTTACTGGTCCAGATGGTTATTCAGCCCCTGAGGCATTTGAGTGGTCAGTCTTCTAACCTCAGTCCTCAATCTCCAGGTGATGGGAGATGCCCATGGGTCCACCTGGAATCTCCCTGCCGCTTGTGCTGAGTCCTCTGCCTGGAAAGCGCTTCCTTGGCCTCCATTCAAATGCTACGTCATCCAGGAAAAATTTCCTGTCTCCCCCAACAGGAGTTGGTCTCTCTGCTCTGGCTCTCAGAGTCCTGGTGTCCACCCCAAGATCACACGTCTTTGGTGTGTGATGGTGAATCCACTTGCCCCAGTGGGCTGTGAGCTTCCTAAGTGCAGAGTCAGGTCTGATTTGCTCTGTCTCACTTGAAGTGCCCAGCGCAGGGCCTAGCCCAGGGTAGACACGCAGTGGACATGGACTGAAGGGAACTGAACGCTCCCTGGGTCAGGACCAGTCCAGGCAAACATCTTTGCCTCTTTCCCAGGCCCTCTTTATACCTTACTAGTCTCCTTTTTCTCCTCCTTTTGTAGGCTTCAAGCTTGCTGGCTGGAGATCATTTACAGAAAGATCTTTGGGAATTAACACGTTCTTATGGCCAGGGAGTTCAGCTTGCAATTGAGAATGAAGAGATGCTGTGCTTAACACAATGGAAGATGTGCTAATGGCGGACTTCTGGCATTGGACAGTGGACAGGTGTGGGCGAGATCCTTTTCAAAAGCGAGTAGTGCTAAGTGACATCTTCAGTCCGTGATTTTAATCAATCTACTTCCCTTACTGGGCTATGACCGGGTGTCACAGGGCAGTTCACTTGACCTCTCTGGACTTCAGTATCCTCCTAGGAAAAACGATGGTAACAATACTGTAGTATAAGTGCCTGATAATGAGTTTTTTTTTTTTTTTTTTCATTGTAAGTGCTTGACCTTAAGCTTTCGATGGCAGAGGCATCCATTTCAAAGATACCCATCTCGATAAACACATTGCCAGCTAAACAGCTAGATATACAGAGCCACGCATGAAGCTCCCCTTTGGAAAAGCCCTGGGTGACCCAGAAGATTGATTGCGGGGGTGACCCTGGTTTTCCATTCCCATGTGTTAATTCCTATTCTTATGTTTTCAGGTCACCAATAAAGAGCGAACCTGCAAAATCCATCCTCAACCCCAGGTCCTCTCTCTCTCTCTCTCTCTTCCTGTGACCTTATCCTGTGGCCCTGAGCGTGACATGTGCCCTCAACGTGTTGCAAGTAGTAAACCTTGGTCTTTCCAAAGTTCCCTGATGGTGGTTTCTGAGCTGCACCTCACAATTACAATAAGAACCACAAGGGCCCGTCCAGTTGCAACACTGGTTCCAGTTGTGGAAATGCCTCTGGGGCTCCTCACAAGTAGTCTGGGCCCAGGTGAGGGTCCCCAGGCATTTCTAGCTGCTAGCATCTCTTAACGGTGGGCCAAGACTGTTCACATTTATTTATTTATTTTTTTTGGGTACACATTTCTTAAACAGTGAAAGTTTCCATATGACCCAGCAATTCCATTGCATCCAAAAGAACTGAAAACATAGGTCACACAAAGATTTGTGCATGAATGTTCATGGCAGCATTATTCATTATTCATCGCAGCCAAAACTGAAAACATGCATGTCCATCAGCTCATGGATGGATAAGCAAAATGTGGCCTATGCATACAACAGAACACTAGTCAGCCTTGAAGCAGTCTACTGATATGTATGAGAGGAGAGATGAACCTCAACACCATTACGTTATTTGGGAGAAACCACACGAGAGACCTATTGTGTGATTCTACTTATAAAGACTGTCTGGAAAGCAACCAACCTATAGAGGCAGAAAGGAGGCCTGGCGCAGGGAGAGGGAAGAACGAGGGTTAACATAAATGGGTACGATGGGTGATGAAAACGCTCTAAAACTTAGCTAAGGTTACTAAAAATCATTTCATTGTAAACTTGGCATAGGTAGATTATAGGATGTGTAAAACATCCCTCCATAAAGTTGTGCAAATCACCTTCTACACCCAGTGGGGGTGAAACTCACATGAGGTGGCGTGTCCAGCCCAGTTCTCGGCCCATCCCAGGGGCTTTGTGATGGTCGGTTCTGCATTTTTCCTTCTTTAAAGCTGTCTTTGACTCAGGACAGTTTCAGTGACCGGGGGAAAACACTTGGTGATTTCTGGTTTCCATCTAAGGAATTACCTTAAGGACGCTCGGCCTCACCTCCCAGGCTCTGTTGGCCTCCAAGACCCTTCAGTCCTTCCTTGTTGATGGCCTTGCTCCTGCCCCTTCCAGTGGCTTCCTCCACCCATGACACTTATCACCTCGTTCCTTGCCCATGGTGACAGCTTCTGGCCAGGCCTCCTTCCCCCTCACCCTTTATTTTAAATTACAGTTTTATTTATTTAGTGGCTGCTCTGGGTCTTCATTGCTGCACAGGGCTTTCTCCAGTTGTGGTGCAAAGGCTTCTCGTTGTGAAGCCCAGATTTAGTTGCTCCACCGCAAGTGGCACGTGGGATCTTAGTTCCCAGACCAGGGATCGAACCCGTGTCCCCTGAACTGGCAGGCAGATTCCTCACCACTGGACCACCAGGCCTCCCTCTTGCCACTGGATTCTCATTAGTCTGATGCAAGCTGCCAGGCTGCTCTTCAAGAGCCCTGAGCTCACAGACCTTCCCTGCCTCCCTAGCTCCTGAAGCAGAAAACCGAAGCCATCCGTCTGCAGGCTCTGTAGCTGGTTTCCTCCCAGTCTCTGATTTCACTTTCTCCTGCTGCACCTTCAAATGACTTTCTCCCTGGCTGGCACCTGGCTCCCCATGTTCCCTCTCTGCCCCTTTGCCCAGGCCATTCTTCCTGCCTTCCCACTGCCTCGGTCCCCATGACCACACCCAGCCACCCCTGAGTACCAGCCAGCAGCCACACTCAATTGGAAGGAAGAAGGGGGTTGGGAACCAGGCAGATCCAGCTGATTCTTGACCTGGCTCTGCCACCCAGCAGCCAGGATGCCTAAATGCCCCAAGCCTCTGCTCCCTCATCTGTGAAATGGGTCTGATGTTAATATGCAATGTTTAGAGCTGGTTAGTGTCTTTCTTCTCACAAGACGGTGATGTCAGAGAGGGCAAGGATCATGAACGTCATACCTCCCTGTTTCTCTTCAGGATGTAGGCTCCTGGGGCCCTAGAACAGTCTGGCACAGGGCTGTCTAATGATTTGTCTGTGAATGAATGAATATCTTAGTTGGTTTTTTTTAGTGCCTAGTAGGTGTTTTGTAAATACCTCTTCCTCCCTCCTGCCTGCCAGTCTCCCAACAAGAATTTCAGTCTGGGGTTCAGACTCTTCCTTCCTCAGCTCTGTCCTTGCCTCGCCCCGACCTCCTGGCTCTGCTCCCCTCCAGGCTTGCCTCTGACCCTTGGAACTTGATCTCTTTGGTGTTAAACTCCTGACTTTCAAGTGTAGTGACAGATGGATGCAGTTACTCATTCATTCATTCAAATAATATTTCCCAGGGCCCCGCTTTTGTGCCAGGCATGTTCTAGGCTGGAGACAGTACAGAGCACAGATATCCCGCCATCATGAACTGTTTTCCAGTAGGGGAGAAAGATGACACAGTCGTAATAATAACTAACTAAGCAAGCCGTCTTTTGGAGTGTCTGCTGGCAACGGATGCCACAGAGAAAATCAAGCAGGGAAGTGGGTGGTGGTGACAGTTTTGAAGCAGGTGTCAAGACAGACCTCACAGAGAAGACGGCATTGGAACAGATGCTTGAAGGAGGAGCTGTGCTAATCCCTGGGGGCCGAGCGTTCCAGGTAGAAGGAAAAACCAGTGCAAAGGCCCTGAGGCAGGAGACTGCCGTGTCAGGGGTGGGGGAAGTAGTGGAAGGGGGGCCAGGGTGGTGATGCAGGCCAGTCAGAGGTCATGGTTAAGACTTGAACTTTTGTTCTGGGTGGAGGGAAAGTCAGTGGAGTGAGATGATCAGACTTACCTTTTCAAAGGATTCCCCTGCCCATCGTGCTGAGAACAGACCGTGGTAGTAACAGCCGTTAACATGCATCAAGAACTTGCTTTGTTATCAGGGCACAACTGAGTCTTTTACCCATTTCGGCTCATGTAATCGTCACAGCAGCATGAGGTGGGTACTGTTAGCCCCATTTTAAAGAGGGGGTTAAGTGAGGCTCAGAAAAGCAAGTTCCCCAAGTTCACACAGCCTGTAAGTGACAGAGCTGGGTTTGAACCCAGGCAGCAGTCCGGCCCTGAACTCAGGGCTCCTTCTGCTCTGCACTGCTTCAGGTGGGTAAAGGCACTTCACAGCTGTGTGATCTTGGGCAAGTTACATAACCTCTCTGTGTCCTGGGATCCTCATCCACATGCCAACCTTTGCTCAATCGTGTCCAACTCTTTGCAACCCCATGGACTGTAGCCTGCCAGGCTCCTCCATCCATGGGAGTGAGTTGCTATTTCCTTCTCCAGGGGATCTTCCCGACCCAGGGATCGAACCCCGGTGTCCCGCACTGCAGGCAGACGCTTTACTGTCTGAGCCACCAGGAAAGCCACTATACCAACTTTAGAGGTTGGCAAGATAAGGCAAGGTCCTGTGGGTAATGTTCTTTGTGTAGTGGGGTAGGATTTCCTTGTGAGCCTGGCTGTCCGGCTTGATCATCACCTCCCCCCCGTCTCTACCACCCTCAACTGCCCCTCCTGCCCCCAGCAACGTGTGAGGTGACCCTTGAAGATGGGGTCTCACAGTGGGATCTTACCCACTCTTGCTTTTTCCCTGGGTCTCAGTTTGCCCTTCTGGAGGGAGGAAGGGCCCATGTGTTATGGCTGAGATGCTGCCCATCTCTACAATTTCCTGACGGCCCTTGGTAACTTTTGCCTACCCTCCCCACCCTCCTGCCCTCATCCCTGCAGCTCTGGCTCAGGACCCCCGAGAAAATAGAGCACCCAGGAAATAAAAACCTGACCACGCCCCCAGCCCTGACTCAAGTCCCTGTGATTGGGAAGGCGGCCAGGCCTTCTTATGGTTGGAGATGTTTAAACTCTTTGCACGTAGGGGCTCCACAGAGAGAGCTGCCTGCAGGGTCGGGTCGGGAGCAGCTGCACTGGCCTGGCCGCCGCAGACCCCCAGGGGCCTGAAGCAGATGGCTTCACTCAGATTCAAATTATCCACCCGCTCAGCTCCAGACAGGCATTCACCGGCCGCGGTCTGTCTTCCTTACCCTGGAGAAGGAGCACGGGAAGGAAGGAGGGGGTGAGCAAGCCCACCCATGGAGTGGGAAGGCCCGTGGGCTGGGGGATGTTCCAGGAACTGACCCCAAGGAATGTGTTTGTGTTTGGAAAAAGGGGCCTAGCTTTGAGTCAGTGCTGTTCTAGTCCTGACTCTGCTGCTTCCCAAAGAGGTTGCTCTTTGGCCCTCTGTTTAGCTGTCTGTGAAATGGGTATCCATTCCTCCCAGGAGGAAGGGGTGGTTCTGAGAGAAAGGCCTGGGGCACGGTTGACGGGAAAGATCATGCCCTGCTCAGCACATCCTTCCATCCCGCACTGGCCATGCTGGCTTGTGACTGGGAGCTCCATGTGGGTCTCCCAGTAGCCTGGGGGCTGGAGCTGTCCCCACTGCCCTGCACACAGTGAGGTATGTACTCGGTACTCCAGAGTTCGTTGCTGAAATGAATACATGATGGTAGGAGTTCACCACTGAATGTTTATTTTTCTTTCCTTTTTGGTTGCTGTCAGGGCTGTTTTTTGACAAAATTGAGATTAATGCAGTTTGTTTCAGAGCCCAGCCCATTTTATTCACATGTTCTTTTCTGTCTTCTTTTGGTATCTTCTATCCTCTTCTATCATCAGTCAGCTGTCATGCAGAAAATGATCATTGTGTCTAATTTATACTAAAGTGAAGATGACTGATAGGACAATCTCTCATTCTTTCATTTCTGTAATAGCCAATCCCTAATTCAAAGGGAAGAGCCTTAATGGCCAAAGGGAGGCAGTTCAGTGCTCCTTTCCAGGCTCCTCTCCTCTCCCCATCTTGTACATTTCTGGTCTTACCAAATGAGCTAGCTCAGTGGCTCACTAGGACTTCAGAGATGATCCTGGCTACCCAATGCAGGATAGAGCAGATGGTCCCCAGCTTCTGCTTGAAATGCCCCTAAACAGAAAGGACAAGTGGCAGAAAGCTCACCACCTTTAAGGCAACCCATTCCATCGCTCTGACTAATGTTGAAACTTTTCTCCATTAGTCTGTTTTGCCCTTGTCTGGCCTCTGGAGCCAGAGTCAAATGGAGTAAGTTTGTCTCCTTTTATCTAAGAGTCTTTCCCTTAAACAAAGACCTCTAGACTTTCTGTTTCCTTAACACCCTGCATACACCTTCCTTCCACCTAAGCTTTGCTCCCTCTCTCTCTCTGTACCTTCCTCCTTCCAAGGTCACTTTCCAGTGTGAAGTCATAGCTTGCTCTTGGTTTATTTCTAGGGCAAATATGATGGGCAACACCTGAACCCAATGGCTTTGTGGTTCTTTTCCAGCTCAAGTTCTCAGATGTCCTTCGAGGAAGGTCTGGAAAGTTCTGTCAGCGTTAGCAAAAAAATAGTGGGGAGCCTGGTGGGCTGCAGTCCATGGGGTCACAAAAGAGTCAGACATGATTTAGTGAGTACACAATAACAACAACTACACATTGTTTGCTCACTCTGTGCCGTATGCTATTAGGAGGAGCTTCTTAAGTATTGTAATAAAATCCTCACAGTAATGCCTCAAAATAGACCTTACCATTATCCCCACTTAGAGATGGGAAAACTGAAGCACAGGGATGTGCTGTAATGTCCCCAAGATCCAATAACCGAAAGCAACGGAGGCAGGATTTGAACCTACGTTTTCTGACTTCAGAGACCACACTCTGACCACTGAGATCTGCTAAACATTTGACCTGCCACACGCACACACACCATGTAGACCACACATACATCACACACCACACACCCGTGCTTCCCTCAAGCTTGTTTCAGTTCCTGATGTTCAGATGTTCTTCTCACCTTTACTGAGCTGTTCCATTCTTTAACACTCACATGTCACGTCTTCCAGAACCCCCTCTTCCTCTGAGCACCCACCTCACAGCCTCTACCACCTTATCTCAAAATTGGTTCCTCAAGGGTGGGGAGCCTTGTCTGGTTCCTTCTTATTCCCCAAGACCTAGAACAGGGGCTGACACGTCTTGTGAGCTCAGTCTGTCAGCCCTGTCTGACTCTTTGCGACTCCACAGACTGTAGCCCTTCAGGCTCCTCTGTCCTTGGGGTTCTCCAGGCAAGAACACTGGAGCCATGCCCTCCTCCAGGGGACCTTCCCAACCCAGGGATCCTGCACTGCAGGTGGATTCTTTACCGACTGAGCCACCAGGGAAGCCCTGACACATGTGAGGAGATCAGGAAATGTCTGTTGAATTTAACTGAGTCGACTTGCCATGGAATGTGGGAAATACCACTAATCCCCCAAACCTTTGTTTTCCCATCTGCAAATTGGGAGCAATAACAGCTGCCCTCTTCCTCCTGTGAGGGTTTGGTGGGGCTCCTACATGGGGTCACACGTGGGGAGGTCTTCTGTAACATACACAGCCCGCGATGCAGAGCACGTCGTGGGGTTGGTGGTGACTCCTCACGGCAGGTACTCTCACCAGGTGCGAGTGCCTTTAGCTCTCTGAGCCTCAGTTTCCTCATCTGCAGCTCTGGCAGGTGCACAAGGGTGTTGAGGATCAAAGGGGACTTTATACAGTGTTAGCCCACCGATAGAAGAATGGGCTGTTTTCCATTTATAAAGCAGGGGACGCTAACTTGCTTGGCATGAAAGGAAGAGCTAGCCCTAAGCCAGAGACATTTTAAGCCTTCTCTTTTGAGCTGGTGAAGAACAAAGAATAAAACAGAAAGCAAGACAGGGAAAGAAACCATCTGTTTGTGGGCCCAGCATTCCCAAGCAGAGATGTGTGCATGTGTACACACACACACACACACACACACACTACAAAGGCTGGGGAAATTCTGGGAGATCAAGAAGTTCACTCCAGCCAGAGAAATCTCAGTGGGGACCTCATGGCCAGATAGGAGGAGCCCTGAAGACTTTTGATGCCAAAACTGCCTGAAGGCACAGGACTGAAGTGTCCTGGTATGTCTGACGGAAGAGATGCCCATGCCCTCGAGCTCAGAAAGGCCAGTTTGCTGCTGCCACCTGATAGGCCCCTTCCTCCCTGACACGTCACCCTCCTCTTGGGAGTTGTTCCTGGTGTTTATTGGGTGGAACAGCATTTTATTTTACATATATTGCCGAAGGAATAAGGCACTCTTCCAAATGCTTTATAAGTGTCAGCTCATTTAATCCTCAGTACAACCCAGTGAAGCCCTGCTATCATCATCCTTGTTTTACAGAGGAGGTAACTGAGGCCCGGAAGGTTGCAGAGCTGATGATTCTAACCGAGATTCCAGAACAAAGAGTGTGGCTGCTCCAAGCAGAGAAGGAATGGACGGTCGGGCTGCTGACTCTGCCCTGGAGTGAGGGTAGCTGTGTCTTGGAGGCTCTCACCAGGGCTCGGATGGGCTCAGGGCTCAGCATGGGGCCTGTGTAGACCTCTTTTCGCAGGTTAGAATGGGGGACCCCACCATGTTATGATTCTGGGACCAGCCACGGCAATAAGAGGGTAAAGGTCTTCACGGGAGGTCTCTGTTGCCCAAGACAGCTGGGTATCTGGAGATCACACAGGCTTGAGGCCCCGAGCTCCTCTCACCATGCTGCCTCCCAAGCCTCCGGGGCCCCGACATGCTTGGTTCCCCAGCCAGGATTGGTCTTTCTCCCCAAGAGCCCCCAACCCTCAGCCCTCTGCCCCCACACCGACCATTTCCAGCAGACCTTTCCCACCTCAACCTAAACCTTGCTCTCCCCTAGTGCTTTTCAGCCCCCAGACTAATGTTTGTACATTCTAAGTCTCCAAGATGCCTGCCTTATAGCTCTTTATTTCACCTGTAATTAAGTGATTCATCATGTAGTTGAAATTTTTAAAATTGCTTTATTGGTCTGCCTATGTTTAAAGTGTAAAACTTGATACATTTTGACATACATTTTCGCTTATTTAACCAATACTGTAATCAACATAATGAGCGTACCTGTTGTCCCTAAAAGGCTACCTCGTGACCCTCTGTGATTCCTCCTTCTCAACCCTTCCCCCATCTGGTCAACAATGGATCTTCTTTCTGGTTGGTATTTTCTAGAATTTTCTACAATAACTGGATGATCCTAGAGTATAGACACGTTTTATCCTGTCGTATACACACTTTCACTCAGCATAATGATTCTGAGATTCATCCACACTGTTGAGTGCATCAGTGATTCTGGTTTTTAGCAACTGAACAACAAGTATTTCATTATCTGGAAGTATCATCATTTGTATATCCATTTATCTGTTGATGGTTGCCAGGGTTAATTCCAAGTTTGGCCTATTACAAATAAAGCTTCAATTAAGTTTGTGTATAGGTCTTCATATGAACATAAGCTTTAATTTCTCTTGAGTAAGTATCTAGGAGTGCAATGGCTGGATCATATAATTGGTACATGCTTAACTTTTTACCTTGGAGAAGGCAATGGCACCCCACTCCAGTACTCTTGCCTGGAAAATCCCATGGATGGAGGAGCCGGGTGGGCAGCAGTCCATGGGGTCGCTAAGAGTCGGACACAACTGAGCGACTTCATTTTCACTTTTCACTTTCATGCATTGGAGAAGGAAATGGCAACCCACTCCAGTGTTCTTGCCTGGAGAATCCCAGGGATGGGGGAGCCTGGTGGGCTGCCGTCTATGGGGTCGCACAGAGTCGGACACGACTGAAGTGACTTAGCAGTAACTTTTTACCCAGCTGCCAAACTTTGCCGAAGTGGCTGTACCATTTTACACTCCTGCCAGCAGCGAATGAGAGGCTTAATCCAGCTGCTTCCTCAGTCGGGATGGGCAGTCCCTTTGGTTGTAGCCATTTAAATAAAGGTGTGATGGTATCTCACTGTGATTTTAGTTTTCATTTTCCTAATGATTTACTGATGTTGAGCATCTTTTCATTTGCTTGTATACATCCGTATATCTTTGGTGAGATGTCTGTTCAAGGGTTTTACCCACTATTATTATTTTTTAAGTTGGGTTGCTGTAGTTATGATGTTAAGATCTTTCTCTACTATGAGAGTGAAAGGTCTCTGAGGGTGGGGGCCATGTCTGCTCTGATCAAGATTACAGCTGGGGCTTCAAGACACAGCACAGTGCCCGGGATAGTCAGCACTCAATAAATGTTCCGTAAGTTTTGAATGAATTAGCAAATGAATGAATGAAAGAGGGACATTTCCATGTGTGGCTGGAATGGAGTGAGGTCAGGAGAACCAGTGAGAGCCTGAGGAGAGGGGACAGGTTGGGTCAGCAGAGAAGGGGAGAAGCAGAAGATAAAAGGATAGGATGAACCCCTGGAGACTGAGGATGGGGCCCGGTGAGGCCGCTTCCACACCTGGCTTTGGATCCTCCAGGGTGGTCAGAAGCTGTTATGCAGAGCTAATTCTACCTGAAGTGTCAAGGACTTCCAGGGCCACTGCAGGCCTCAGTCTCCCCCTCTCCATCACATCCGTACTCCAGTAGCCGGGAGGGTTGTCCCAAATGAGTGGCTGACTTGCTAGTGGGGGAAAGGACAGGCCTGATGAGAGACTTGTGGGGGACTTTAGGGCTGAATTCAGTCCCAGCTGCGTGCCCTGCCCAGATTGAACAGTCCCAGACTTTAAACGTGAAATAGTGTTGCCTCGAGGGCTGAACTGACCCCATAACCATGAGACTGAAAACTTGCCAGCTTCCTGCAAAACGAGACTGGAGCCCACAGAGGAAACTCTCCAAGTAGTCTCAACACCGAGGTCCCTTTCCCACCTCTTTGCTCCCCCTTGGCAGAGCAGTTCTCATGCACATGGAAGACATCACGTCTAGACTTTTAGAGTTATCTCCCAGTGAGCTTATGCATCAGTCACTGGGCTGTGGCTGGGTGGCAAAAGCTTAGTGAAAAGCAAGCATTTACAATAGGCCATGAGTTTCTGTAACCCTGCTTGGCTATCTTCTTCATTTTTAATATCTGCTGGGTCTCAGCAGGAGGATGGCTTGAAGGTTCAGGGCCAGCCCCCTGGGGCTCAGGGCTGGAGAACAAGGTCTCCTGGCCCCCAGCACAGACCCCACAGTCCTCTCCCCAAGCCCCAGCTCTGAGGACCCAGCAAGCTTTAGAAAAGCAGATTTGTGCACAGAGACCCTAGGAGAGTTCAACCCTCCAGAAGCCTGCATGGCCTTGGTGATCACCCCAAGTTCCAGGAAGATCCCCAGGAGAAGGAAGTGGCAACCCACTTCAGGATTCTTGCCTGGAGAATCCCATAGACAGAGTAAGCTGGTGGGCTACAGTCCATAGGGTCACAGAGTCAGACATGGCTGAGTGACTAACATTTTCACTTTCACAGAGTTGAAGCAGTGAATTCCACCATGCTGTTGAAGAAATCAAGAGGGAGTTGAACAAATGTGGTCATTAGTGCTATTTTCTAGATATTTCTAGCTCTCTGTTTTCTGGGGACATGGTAGGGTTGTACTTCCTGGACCCCTTGTTGTTGGCTGAAGTCATGTGACTATTCTGACCAATGGATTGGGAGCTGAAGTGATGTGGGTCACCTCCAGGCTAGGGCATTTAGTTGCAGATCTAAGGCCTTCCAGAACATTTTTTCCCTCTGCCATTGCAACCAGCAATATGGGAGATGATGGCTGCCCCATTAGTCTGGGTTCCTAAGTGAGAAGGACACGGGCAGATACAGAAAAGAACTAATCCTGTAGGGCATCTCCTGTGCTTCAAGTCAGTTACGTGAAATATCTCAATTTGCACAACACTTCCAGGAAGAAGAAGGTGGAGCCATCACTGGTACGGTCATGATTGTCATTTTCCAGATGGGGAGACTGAAACTGGAGAGGGAATTGGTCCATCTGACATCTCCCAACTGAGATAGAATTTGAACACAGGTCTCTGATGGAAAAGTCCTTGCTTTTTCCAACACATGCCACTGTCTGAATTGCCCAATAATCACGTAGTGACTTCTGTTACCTGCTTCTGGGGTTGAGGTCTTTGGGGCTGGAGCCAGAGAGTGAGGAGACCCTAAGATCCTGGACACAGCCAATCCATTTATGGATGCTTCCTTCCTTCATCCATCCACGTCCATTCAGACAGCTAGTACTTACTGAGCATTTACTATCAGGCCTGTCTGTCATGGCAGGAACTCCCTACCAAGCCTGGGCCAAGGATGGGGAGAAGAATCATGAATCAGTGAAAGGTGGGGCAGAGAAGCAGGGAGCTGTGTTATTAAGGACAGAGACTGCCATGGACGGGGCTTACATGGAGTGATGGGGCTCAGGGTGAACAGCAGCAGTATCGAGAGCAGTAGTCATCGTCTGCTGAGCGCCAACTATGAGAGGCTAAGGGTGCTTCCCATAAAGCATACTTCCTGCTCACAACCAACCTCTGACATCACCCTTGTGAGCCACATGTTACAAATAAGCAAACTACAACTCGGAGAATTGAAGTATGAATAATTTGTTGAAGGTTACACAACCAGTGATTAGTAGGGTCAGGATCTGAATCCATATCTGTCTGTTCCAAAGCCAACGATCTTAGCCCATAATATACCCTGTTTCTCCTTTTGAACTGATGATGGGTGTCCATTCAATGACCCTGCATGTTACAGAAGCATACCCTTCCTCCAAATGGAGATAAGCCCAGCTTGACAAGTTGGAGGTCTGTTTTTCATTTTGTGAAGGACAGGTGAGAACACAGTCATGAAGTGAGTCCATAGTCACTCACTCACAGTCAGTGTGAGTTCGGGAAATGGCAACCGAGGGGTCACTTGCTAATAAACTTCAAGTAATAAGTCGCAGAGCCAGAGGATAGTCAGGCCTATCTGACTCCTAAGCAGGTGACACTCTTGTATCTGTTGGGATTCTCCATCTACCTTTGACCCATGCATTCCTTCTGCCATTCAGTCACTATTCACTGAGAATCTACTATGAGCAGGGTGGTGGTGGTGGATTAGTCACTAAGATGTGTCCAACTTTTGCGACCCCATGGACTGTAGTCTGCCAGGCTCCTCCATCCATGGGATTCTCCAGGCAAGAATATTGGAGTGGGTTGCTATTTCCTTCTCCGGGGGATCTTCCCAACCCAGGAATTGAACCTGGGTCTCCTGCACTGCAGGCAGATTCTTGACCAACTGAGCTATAAGGGAACAGGGTTCCATGCTCATGCCAAGGACATGATGAACCGATTTTCTCCATGTCTTTCTCACCACATCTCTCTCCTCTGGCTGTTCTATTATTTATGGTATTTTGTTTGTACCATATGGGATGTGGGCTCTTAGTTCCCCAGCCAGGGATCAAACCCACGTCTCCTACATTGGAACCATGGCGTCTTAACTGTTGGACCGCCAGGGAAGTCCCCATGCCTGTATTTATTTTTGTGGCTTGTGCTGAGTTTCCATTGGCTTGGTTGGCAAATGCATGACACTGCTGACTCATTTTGAGAGTGTAACTACCAAGGCTCAAAGATTTTTTTTCACTGTGTTCCCCTACTAAGATACATCCCCCCTCCAGCCCCTGCCCAGTATTGATCCCCAACTGGATATGACTATAAAAGTCTCTTAACCTCACCTCTTACTCTAGCCATGGGTGCAGTGACCAGTCTCATGCAGACTTTGTCTAGCTTTGTGCAGGCATAATCAGAAAGTACCGCCCTCCAGCCTTGGCACATGGCTCTTGCTTCCTGTCCTGAGACCTCTCCATTGTTCCTTTTGGAGAGGCCTCCGGGATTCCTCTGATTAATGATCAGCTTCAAGTGTGGGGGAGCTCGTGCCTGTGGAGCCACCCTGGATCGATGGGAGTCGGAGACTGATGGATGATGCCTCCTCGCACAATTCTGAGATGTATTTCACAAGGCCCCTCAGAGGGTCATCTCCATGATGCAGCCTTGTACTGACTTTCTCTCGCTCCCATTTCATTCTTCCTGTTCTATTTTTGGACCCCTGGGTTGTTCAGTTTCTTTGTGACCCCACGGACTGCAGCACATCAGGCTTCCCTGTCTTTTTCTCTCTCCTGGAGTTTGCTCAGATTCATGTCCATTGAGTCAATGGTGCCATGCAACCATCTCACCCTCTGTCAGCCCTTCTCCTTTGCCTTCAGTCTTTCCCAGCATCAGGGTCTTTTCCAATGAGTCGGTTCCTCACGTCAGGTGCCCAAAGTATTGGACCTGGGACCGCTTCCCAAATGAACTACCTGCACATGCTTTTGTTTGGGGCTCTGCTTTAGGGGAACCTGCGAAGATGTGTGTGCGCTCAGTCATGTCCAACTCTTTGCGACCCCATGGACTGTAGCCTGTCAGGCTCCTCTGTCCATGAAAGTTTTCAGGCGAGAATACCGGAGTGGGTTGCTGTTTTCCTCCTCCAAGGGAGCTTCCCGACCCAGGGATCCAACCCACGTCTCTTGAGTTGGCAGGCAGATTCTTTACCACTTGGGCCACCTGGGAAGCCCAAGGCAAAGGTGACCCAGTCTTTCTGAAACTTAGTGTGTCTTTAATTGGAAGAATAAGACTTTGCATTTATCCAGATTATGTGAAGTCTGAATCTCAGATGGTCTGGTATCTGAACTAAGGCAGAGGGGTCAGATCAGAGGATCTGAGAGCTAAACTTGCCAGGAGGGTTTTATTTCCTGAATGAGGAGGGTTCACTAACAGAGGTTCTGGAGGTTTCTGGAAGCCTTTGGAATTTTGCCGACTGTTCCTTTTCAGGCTTAATCTGAAAAATTAAAAAAATATGTTTATATTAGTGAGCAACTTGCTTTGCTTGTTCCTTCCCAGGTCTCTGAACTTGAGGAAACAACAATCCAGAGATTTTATTTTTTCAGCAGAATTACAAAAAGTACAGAGGAATGGGAGCCAGGCAGGAGGCCAGGACAGACGAGGGGAGAAGATGCTACCAATAGAGAAGGAAATAAAGAGGGACAACACGTCAGAATCTGGGGAGGAGCACAGTTCACATTGGGCGGTAGTGGGAGACCTGGCTTCTCTTTGTAGCTGGGCGACCGTAACCCAGAAGACGATCCAGGCATTGCAAGGGGCAGGGAGCAAGCAGGTCTGGTGGCCAGAGGGATAAAGAGACTAGCTGGGTGCAAAAACGGGGGGCTGGGGGGGGTCCTGCAGGGGTGGAGGTACTGGGCCATGAAACCCTCCTCCCCTGCTTCATGCTCCACGGAGAGGAAGGAGGAACACTGAAGGTCAGTTCTGCTGATGCAAGCCCCGAAGAAAGGGTTTCAGGTCTGACAATACAGCCATAGACAAACACGGCAGATCCTTCTTGATCTGCAAATGGATGGGAACTGGGAAGGCGAATGTGAGGATGTAGAAACAGCACTAGCTTGAGTCTCATTATGCCTCTTATGAGTACAAGTTAGCCTCTCTGGGTCTCAGTTTGTTGTTATTTAGTTGCTAAGTCATGTCCTACTCTTCTGAAACCCCATGGATTGTTGCTTGCCAGGCTCCTCTGTCTATGGGATTTCCCAGGCAAGAACACTGAAGTAGCTTGCCATTTCCTTCTCTAAGGGATCTTCCCTATCCAGGGATCGAACTTGCGTTTCCTACATTGGCAGGCAGATTCTTTACCATTGAGCCACCTGGGAAGCCCTGGGTCTCAGTTTGCTAACTTGCAAAATAGGAATGGTAATGCCCACCTCACAGGTCTGTTGGGAGGCATGACAGTTAATTTTATGTGTCAATTTGGTTATACTGTGGTATCAATGTTTGGTTAGGCTGTGGTATTGATATTTGATCAAATACCAGTTTAGACATTGCTGTGAAAATATTCTTTTAAGAAGAGATTAGCATTTAAGTCAGTGGACTTTGAGAAAAGCAGATTCCCTCCACAATGTGGGTGAGCCTCATCCAATCAGTCGAAAGCCTTAATTGAAAAAGACTGACCTCCTCCAAGAAAGAGGGGGTTCTGCCAACAAACTGCTTTTGGGCTTGAGTTGCAACACCAGCTCTTCTCTAGATCCCCGGGTCTCTAGCCTGCCATCCTGTGCCTCAGAGTTTGGGCTTACCAGCCTCCACAGTCGTGTGAGCCAATTCCTTAAAATTGATTCTCTCCCATCCCCCACCCCACACACATTCTATTGGTTCTGTTTCTGAAGAATCCTCATACAGGAGAGCTAAATGATAAAAATATAATGGCAGATGCCAGACCCAGAAAAGTACATCCTGTGATTCCATTTATATAAAACTAGAGAAAAGGCAAACCTAAGTTATAGTGGAAGGAAAGTTATGACCAACCTAGACAGCATATTACAAAGCAAAGACATTACTTTGCCAACAAAGGTCCGTCTCGTCAAGGCTATGGTTTTCCCAGTAGTCATGTATGGATGTGAGAGTTGGACTATAAAGAAAGCTGAGCGCAGAAGAATTGACGCTTTTCAACTGTGGTGTTGGATAAGACTTGAAAGTCCCTTGGACTGAACGAGGTCCAACCAGTCCATCCTAAAGGAGATCAGTCCTGGGTGTTCATTGGAAGGACTGAAGTTGAAGCTGAAACTCCAGTAGTTTGGCCACCTGATGCGAAGAGCTGACTCATTTGAAAAGACTCTGATGCTGGGAAAGATCGAAGGCAGGAGGAGAAGGGGATGACAGAGGATGAGATGGCTGGATGGCATCACTGACTCAATGGACATGAGTTTGAGTAAACTCCAGGAGTTGGTGATGGACAGGAGGCCTGGCGTGCTGCAGTTCATGGGGTCGCAAAGAGTCGGACACGACTGAGGGACTGAACTGAACTGAAGCTATAGTGACTGAAAGTGGACCTTTCAGAGCTGGAGTTGGGAAAATGGACTGCAGATGGGCACAGGCAAATTGTGGGGCTGGTGGAATGAGATGTGAGTGTGTGTATTTGTTAAAAATTATTGAATTGTATCATTAAAAATGGGAGTAATTGATCCTGGGACAATTGGATATCCCCATGCAAAAGATCGAAATTGGATCTTTCCCTCACATTATACACAAAAATTAGCTCAAAATACAATATAATAGCCAAAACTGTAAAACTCATAGAAGAAAATATGGTGTATATTTGTGACCTCAGTTCAGTTCAGTGGCTCAGTCATGTCTGACTCTTTGCGACCCCATGAATCGCAGCACGCCAGGCCTCCCTGTCCATCACCATCTCCCGGAGTTCACTCAAACTCAGGTCCATTGAGTTGGTGATGCCATCCAGCCATCTCATCCTCTGTCATCCCCTTCTCCTCCGGCCCCCAATTCCTCCCAGCATCAGCGTCTTTGCCAATGAGTCAACTCTTCACATGAGGTGGCCAAAGTACTGGAGTTTCAGCTTTAGCATCATTCCTTCCAAAGAAATCCCAGGGCTGATCTCCTTCAGAATGGACTGGTTGGATCTCCTTGCAATCCAAGGGACTCTCAAGAGTCTTCTCCAACACCACAGTTCAGAAGCATCAATTCTTCTGTGACCAATCCTTATAAAGTGTGATAGCTACAGCACAAAAGAAAAAAGAAAAAAAAAACAGGTAAATAGGACTTTTTCACAATTAAAAACTCCAAAGAATGCTATCAATAAAGTGAAAGGACAACCAACAGAATGGGAGAAGATATTTGCAAGCCTTGTATCTGATAAAGGACTTATACTTTGAATGTGTAAAGAACCACTACAACTTAATGATGAAGAGACAAGTAATCCAACCAAAAAATGGGCAAAGGATCTCAATAGACTTGTCTCCAAAGACAGACAAAGGGCCAATAAGCACATGAAAAGATATCCAACATCATTAACCATGGGATTGTGTGCTGTGTGTTAAGTCGCTTTGGTCATGTCCAACTCTTTGCGATCCTATGGACTGTAGCCCTCCAGGCTCCTCTGTCCATGGGATTCTCCAGGCATGGATTGCCATGCCCTTCTCCAGGGATCTTCCCAATCCAGGGATCAAACCCCAGCCTCTTATGTCTCCTGCATTGGCAGACAGATTCTTTACCACCAGAACCACCTGGGAAGCCCAACCATGGGATTAGGGAAATGTAAATAAAAAACACAATCAGATACCACTTCATACCCACTAGGATGAGTATAATTTAAAAGACTCATAATAATAAGTGTTGGTGGGGATGTGGAGAAATTGGAATATTCCTCCATTTCTGGTGGGACAATGAACCAATTCAACTGCTTTGGAAAGTTGTCTGGCAGTTCCTAAAAGGTTAAACATAGGGGTTAACATATGACTCAACAATTCTACCTCTAGGTATATGCCCAAGAGACATTGAAACACGTGTCCATACAAAAACATGTACACAAGGTTTGTAACAGCTTTATTCATAATAACCGAGATGTGGAAACAACTCAAAGAATGAATGACTAAACAGATGTGGTACATCTATACAATGGAATATTATTTGCCAGTAAAAAAGATGAAGTACTGATACATGCTACAAAATAGATGGACCTTGAAAAACATGCCGAGTGAAAGAGGACAGACACAAAATGTTACATGTGACTCTTTGCATATGCCCAGAACAGGCAAACCTGCAAACAGGAAGCAGAAAGCAGGTTAGTGGCTGTCTAGGTGTGAAAAGAGGGCGTTGGAAGAAGTGGGGAGCAACTGCTAATCTGGGTGGGCTTTGTGGGGAAAGGGACCAATGAAATGTTCCAAAATTGATTGTGGTGATGATGGTACAACTATATGAATACACTGAAAACCACTGAATTGTACACTTTAAATAGGTGAATTGTACAGTGTAATATGTAAATTATGTCTCAATAAAGCTGTTTTTAAAAAGTGCATTTTCTCTGCTGATTGGTGATATTGAACACATTTCCATTTACATGTTGGCTATTTGTATGTCTTCTTCGAAAAAACGTGTTTCGTTTCTCTGTCCCTTTTTAAATGGATTGCTGTGTTTTGCTACTGATTCGTGCGTGTTCTTATGTTTCGTTTCTCTGTCCCTTTTTAAATGGATTGCTGTGTTTTGCTACTGATTCGTGCGTGTTCTTATGTTTCGTTTCTCTGTCCCTTCTTAAATGGACTGCTGTGTTCTGCTACTGATTCATGCGTGTTCTTTATGTATCAATATATTGGATATTCGGTCTTCCCAGGTGGCACTAGTGATGAGAACCCGCTTGCCAGTGCAGGAGACGTAAGAGACGTGGGTTCAATCCCTGGGTTGGGAGATCCCCCTGGAGAAGGGCATGGCAGCCGTGCTTGCCTGGAGAATCCCATGGACAGAGGAGCCTAGCAGGCTACAGTCCATAGAGTTGCACTGAGCCAGACATGACTGAAGCCATTTAGCAGGCATGCCTCTTGGGTATTAGGCCCTTATCAGAATTTGCAAATTTTTCTCCTTCCATAGACTGCCTTTTAACTTTGTTGATGGTTTCCTTTGCTGCACAGAAGCTTTTTGACTTGATATAATCCCACTTTGTAACAATTTTTGCTTTAATTGCATTTGCTTTTGGTATCAAATCCAAAAAATTATTGTCAAGACTGATGTCAAGGAACTTATTCCCTATGTTTTTTCCTGGGATTTTTATGGTGTTAGGTCTTAGACTTAAGTCTTTTACCCATTGTAAGTTAATTCTTGGGTGTGTGGCATAAAATAGGATTCCAGTTTCTTTTATACGTGGACATCCGGTTTTCCCAGCACTATGGTATATTCTTTTCTTCTTTGTCATAAATTATTGACCACATATAAATAAACTGCCTGGGTTTCTTTCTGGGCTGTCTATTCTGTTCCGTTGATTTATGTGTCTGGTTTTCTGATAATACCATACTTCTTTTTTGATTACTATAGCTTCACAATATACTTTGAAAGCAACGAGTGTGATGCTTCCAGCTTTGTTTTTTTTTCTCAAATTTACTTTGGTTATTTGGGGTCTTTTGTGATTCCATGCAAATTTTAGAATTTTTTCCTATTTCTGTGAAAATGCCATTAGAATTTTGATAAAATTGCATTTAATCTGTAGATTGCTTCCACTGATCATCAAGGAAATGCACATGAAAATCACAATGAAATATTGCCTTACCTCTATTAGGATGGCTCTCACCAAAAAGACAAGAGGTAACAAGTGTTTTGAGGATATGGAGGAAAGGGAACCCTTGCACACTGTTGGTGAGAGTAGAAATTGGTGTAGCCAGTGTGGGTGGAAAACAGTATGGAGGTTCCTCAAAAAACTAGAAATAAGACTACTGTATGATCTAGCAATTCCACTTCTGGGTGTCTGTCCAAAGGAAATGAAAACAGGATATTGAAGAGATATCTGTCCCCTGGTGTTCCCTGAAGCAGTATTCACAATAGCCATGATTTAGAAATAACCTAAAGGTCTGTCAACGGATGAATGGATAATTAAGGTTTGGTGCATTCATACATATACATATACATATACATATACATATATATATATATACACACACACACACACACACACACACACGCACAGTGGGATATTGCTCAGCCATGAGAAAGAAGGAAAGCCTATCATTTGCAACACCGTGAATGCGTCTCAATGGCTTTATGCTAATTCAGCCAGACAAGGTAAATGCTGCTTGCTATCACTTATATGTGGAGTCCCCCTCAGAAAGAAGTCAGATTCAGTGAAACAGAGCAGAATGGTGGCTGTCAGGGGCTGGGGGAAAGAGGGAGGGGGTAGGAAAAAGGTATAACTTTTAGTTATAAGATGAGATATAATATAAGATGAGTTTATATCTTATAACATATATAAGATTATATATAGCAATATAATATAATAATCAATATGATATAATATATATTATACATTATACAATATAAGGTGAGTTTAGTTATAAGATGAGTTATAAAGTTATAATAACTTTTGGTTATAAGATGAGTAAGATCTGAGGATCTAAGGTATATCATGGTGAATATGGTTGATAACCCTGTATTGTATAATTAAAATTTGCTAAGTGAGAAGAACTTAAAAGTTCTATGTTCTCACCAAAAAGAAAAAATATAAAAAGACAAATATGTGAGGTGATGGCTGTGATAATTAACGATGCAGAGAACCCTTTCACCAGGTACCCATATCAAAACAACACGATGTGCACTTTAAATATCTTCACAATTTTATGTGTCAATTATACCTCAACAAAGCCAAAAAAAAAAAAAAATGAGCGAGTTCTGTTGTATACTAACTGGACCTCAATCAAGGTGAATGAAGATTCTTGTGTGTGTGTACACCATGTGCTGTTGCTATCGTCACTTTCAGATGAAGGAACAGAAAACTGTGGCCCAGATATGCTCAGTGTCCAGTGACCTGCCTAAGGGACCCAGGTCCCCGCTGAGCCTTGCACAAACGGAAAGTTTCCAGGTCAGCAGGCTTTGGTAGCAGTGGCACCAGGGTTCTGGTACATGAATGATGGCAGCCACCTCAGACACAAAGCTGCTGGGGTCAGGAGAGACCCAGGAACTACTTTCAAGGGAGAGACCTACAGAAGGCAGCTGTCTGGGGGCTGCTAAGAGCTCTGTGAGCTGTGGAGAGTGTCCATGTGAAACTGGGGGGACGCAGTGCTTGTGAGGGGAGGGTGTGTGTTTAAGCTGTTATCATCAAGGCTGCACATGTGCCAGGCCCAGCAAGGAGACTTTCCTGAATAACGTCATCTGGGTCTGTACTCACAGCCCCCTGTACTGCTGCTCCCCAGTATAGCAAGGGAGGTAACGAGGGTCAGGAGCCAAGGTCACTAGTTATACTGCCCACCCGTCACTCCCAGGGCAAGAGCCAGGGCCTGAGATCATCCTTTTTCTTCTGGTGCTCAGAAGGCCTCCCACCCCTTGGCCTTCAATCCGCTCGGGGCCTCTCAGATCTTACACATCCCTGGCCAGGCCTGTGGGAGGCATTTCACCCCAGATCTGTGTATAAAGGCTGTTCTCCCAGAGTCTCCAGGCCATCCAGGACGAGGGACTGGTCCTTTCACAGGATGGTCAGTGTCTTGGCCTGGGGTGATGCCAGCCGCATAGGCCACGGACCCCATGCTGAGACCTGGGTTAGAGTCCTGGCCCTGTTTCTGAGTTGCTGTGTGACCCATTTACTGGTCATCACTACCCCTGTCTTCGCCTTGGATTCTCATTTCTAAAACGAGGATCAGACAGGGTGACTGAAGATCTCTGCAGCCTCTGATGCTGTGTGGGTCCCAAGCAAGGTCAGCCTAGGGGAAGGGGCGTGGGGAGGGAAGGTCTGTACCTGCAGCCTGTCTGGTGGGTAGAGTCTCAATGGAGGCAGGGCGTGCTGATGAGCTGAGCCTCAGTTGGCTATGTTAACTTACCTTGACCTTGGTGACAAGGCAGCGTTGGATTTTGTAAGCTTGAGTTTCCCTAGGTTGAGCCCCTGTGGATGCAGCCTCCAAGGCCATCCAGGCGGAGGCATCTGGTTGAAAGCGTTGCTCTCACTGGCTCCCATCGGTCCAGGGAACACTCGGCCTGGGGAGACTTCCCACCACAGTAGCTATTTTGAAAGAGCTTCTTTCTCCCTGTGGGTCTTCCCATTTTAGGACATCAGCTCTTTCCTCCTGCTGTTTGGACAAAGCAGGTGGGATTTTGGGGAATCAAGAGGCAATGTGATGGTTGCGACCCTTCGTCAATGCCGTTGCTGCACAGCAGGGGCCCAGAAGCTGCACTAGAACTTGTTCCTGTGTTAAATTCATGTTCCAGGGGTTTGAGTTCCATGACACATTTCTCTCCAGAGTGAGGGAAGAGACTCCAGGCAGAGATATTTACAAGACCAGAGAGGGACGGGGCTGGGGGGAAAAGAGCAGGGAAAAGAGTGAGAGAGAAAGAAAAAAGAGAGAAAGACAGAGACAGGCAGAGAGGCTGTCTCTAAACTCTGAGGCATCAGGACAGAAGTCTTAGAGCAGAGAGACTGATACAGGTGGGGTTGTGCAGGTCAGGGGAGGTTGAGAAGAATCCACTCCAGGTATGAATCCTGACTTCACCTTTTCTGGTTGTCTTGGGTAAAACGAAATCACCGGGTTTTTGTGAGGGTAAATTTAAGGTATGTAATTTTCATATCAGTGCCTGGCATACGGATGGCACTTAATCAATGTTCCTTCTGGACACCTTTTATCATGGTTTCCCTCTTCAGAGAGACTGCTTTCCCCTTTGGGGCCTGGGGCCTGGCACTCGGCCCAGAGACTGACCCATAAATGTCAACAGCTGAAGGAGCTCAGTAGCAGGCAGTGCCCTCCCAGGAGCGCCAGGCTGTGGATGCATAGGGCAGCTACTTCGGGTGCAAAGCTGGTTGAGGGTCTTCGGCTCGTGCAAAGACCCTTGTATGTATCATTGCACCCAGATCTCTTTCTTACCTATGGCCCAGGCCTCTGTTAGCCCCTCTAGGTGCACTGCAGAGCCTCTCCCCCTCTATTCGACTCCCTGAGCTGGCAGTCTAGTTACCACGGAAACCAGTGGTTTCACATAGGACAAAGCACAGGGAAACTCAGCGTTAGAAACTTGCAAACACATTATGTAACACAAAAAAAGAGTCTGGGAGACAGAGGGCAATAAAGGTTTCATTGCCACTTGTTTAAGGAAAAGAAAAAAACCTCCACAGTCCCAAACTGAAAGGGGTTTCATTGTCATATTTCTATTTTCTCTTTTAATTGCTTTCCCCATTGATGGCTTTCCCACCCCCACCCCCACCCCCTGCTTTCAGGCAGACCCTAGCAAACCACAGTCCAGGAGCCTTGCTGAACACATTACCAGCCCTGCAGTCCTGGTGTTCTTCTTACACTTCCTGTCATGTAAGTGTCTTCTCGCTCAGAGTCCCTGAAGCTTCCTGAGCATCCCTGATTGCACAGGTATCATTAACCCTGCTTTTACTTCCTAATGTCAGGGCAAAGCAGAGCCAGAGAACAGCGGTATCCTCGCCACCTCTCCAAGGACTGTAGTCCTCGTGCTGATGGCAACCCCCCTTGGGCTTACTTGGTCTCTTAATTCTAAAATCCTTGGATGGTGGGAGACTTCTACTTTTAGCCAAGAGAGAGTAAGAGATTCAGAACTGCCCTCAGGTTGAAAACATTAAAAAAAAAAAAAAAAACTGGGCAAAATATATGAAACAACTGTTTTTCTAACGTTGGACAGAAGATGATGTAGGACTGTGAACCCCAAGGGAAGAAGGGAAACAAATGAGGTGAGCCCCTTGGTAGCCCAGCAAAATGCTTGGAGGCACTTTTCAGGGAGCAGAATAAGAGGGAAGGAATCTGAACGGAGCCCGGCTGTTCCTGCTGACTAGACGAGGCAGAGATTGGAGTCTGTGGAAGCTGAAGCCATTAGCACTTGCAGGACTTAACACAGAGAGTAAAAAGTAGGAGGGAGTGAGGATGGGGGAGGGAGAGAGAGGGAGCTTGCAGCTCTCTATAGAGGGATGGTCCCAATATCTGGCAGAACACTGGTTTGCGAATGTGTGGGGTGAAACCCCATGCAGTTGGAATAAGTACCCCTGGAAAGCAGTAAGCAGAGAAATTCCCAGAGCTCAGGGAAGGCTGGGAATAGTTTATATTCCCCCCTATCCAGAGTGGCTAGACCTCAAAATACATAAAGCATCAGACAGAGTCTTCTGAAATACTTAATAATAGAACTAAATCAGCCTTAGACTAAACACTTCCCTGGACTCACCCCAACAAGGCTTTAAAAGCAAGACTCAGAAGGATCAAACTGATCTCAAATGCCTTAACTTCATGCCCCAATATTCTTTAAAGAAATACAATAAAATCTGGCGCCCTAAACATAAAATTGACGATGTTTAACATCCAATGTGATCCATTGCCCCAGAGAAAAATTAACCTACTGAAACAGATCTGAAAATGACAAAGATAATAAAATTAGCAAGTGGTGGTGTGAAAACATGTATTAAAATTTGCTCCATATATTCAAGAAGATAGAGGAAAACATGAACATAGGATGAGAAATGGAAAATACAGAAAGACACAAATGAAGCTTCTAAAGATGAAAAATGCAATATATGGGATGAAAAATACACTGAGTGGAACTAAGAGCAGGTTGGAAACGGCAGAAGAAAAAAATTAGTGAAATTGAAGATAAAGCAATACAAGCTTAAATATAGCACAAACTTGTAAAAGATTTAAGAAAGAGAAGCAGAGAGAGAGGGAGAGGGCACACTGGCGGCCTATGGAACCATATTAAACAGCCTAACTTTTGTGAATTAGAGACCCAGAGGAAGAGAGAAGAGTGGTGAAGACAGAACACAAATAGCATGGTGGTAGATTTAAATTCAAACACACTGGTAATTACTTTAACTGTATATGGGTTAAATGACCCAATTAAATGGAGACATGATCATTTTGTCAAAAAAAAAAATCAAGATTTGATTTTATGCTGTCTTCAAGAAGCCATTTTGAATGTACTCAGATTAAAAGTAAAAGAGTGGAAAAAGATATACTATACAAACACTTATCACAAGAAAGTTGGAGCAAATATATCAACAGCAGACAAGGTAGACTTCAGAGCAAGGAATGTTAACAAGGCAGCTCATCAGGAGGACACAATAATCCTATATGTGCATATGAGAGAGTCTCAAAATGCATGAAAATAAAACTAATAGAATTGAAAAGGGACAGAATGAAAGCTACATGTACAACTAGAGATTTCAGTACTCTCGACTTAGCAACTAAACAACAACTCTTAGCAATTGATAGAACAAGTAACACAAAGTCAGCAAGAATATAGAAGATCTGAACAACACTATTAAAATTGACTTAACTGATCTTCATAAAATACACCACCCAACAATATCAGAACACACATTCCTTTCAACTGAATATGGAATGTTCACCAAGATCAACCATATACTGGGTCATAACACAGGTCTCAATACAATTAAG
This sequence comes from Bos grunniens, assembly GCF_055505025.1. Taxonomy (NCBI): domain Eukaryota; kingdom Metazoa; phylum Chordata; class Mammalia; order Artiodactyla; family Bovidae; genus Bos; species Bos grunniens. The sequence continues at coordinate 76,130,550 of NC_141179.1, read as the reverse complement.
AAGGTTTAGATCATGTAAAATATTCTCCTTGACCACATCTTCAAATGCTTCAAAATTCGAAAACACATTTCTAAATACTTCATGGATCAAAGAAGAAATCACAAGCAAATATAAAAATATTTAAAGCTGAATGGAAAGGAAAATTTCCATTGATATTATGTCAGTATTTGCGGAATGTAGCTAAAGAAATGCGTAGTGACATTTATAGCAATAAATGACGTTACAAAACACGAAAGATCTCAAATCAAAGATCTGAGCTTCCAACTTAAGAAGCTAGAAAAGAAAAAAGCACTAACTAAATGCAAATAGGCAGATGCTAGAAAATACTAAGGATAAGAGCAGAAATCAATGAAATTGGAGAAATGAAAACATATGCTCTCAGAAACACTTGTATGCAAATATTAATAGAAGCTTTATTTATATTAGCCCCAACTGGAAACAATACAAATAACCACGAATAGGAATGGATGGGTTTCCCTGGTGGCTAAATAAAGCACAGTGTATCCATAAAATCAGATGCTGTGCTCTGCTTAGTCGCTCATTGCGTCCAGATCTTTGCGATCCCATGGACTGTAGCCCACCAGGCTCCTCTGTCCATGGGATTTTCCAGGTGAGAATACTGGAGTGCATTGCCATTTCTTCATCCAGGGGATCTTCCTGACCCAGGGATTGAACCTGTATCTGCTGTGTCTCTTGCACTGAAGGATTCCTTACGTGCTGAGCCATCGGGGAAGCCCAGATGGGGTGCTACTTAACAGTAACATTGAATGAGTTACTGGTATATGCAAGACATAGATGAATCTCAAAACTGTTATGCTAAGAAGCTAGTCCCAAAAGGGTACAGGCTGCTTTCATTTATATGGTATTTAGGAGAAGTTAAAACTGTAGAGATAGATCAGTGGGTGCCATGGGCTGGAGAGGGCAGGGGCCTTACTGCAAAGGAGTAAGAGGGGACACGAGGAGCTAAAGGAAATGACCTTAACCGTTGGTAGTACTTACATGACTCTATTTGTCAAAACTCATTGAATGGGACACTTAAAGTTGGGGAGTTTTATTATCTGCTCACTAAACCTGAACAATACTGATTTAAAAAATCCTATAATGGTGAATCTGGAAGAAATCTTGGAGACTTTCTAGTCGAACACACTCGTTTTAGAAGAGGTGACAGTGACCAGGGAAGTGGATGGGGCCGGGAGTGTCAGGCAGCTCTCAGACGAGGCATGTAGAGAGGGTGACAGACAGCTATTTGGCTGGAGCCTGGGGGTGGGGGAAGGGGGCCATGGGGTGGATGGTGCTGGGAGACGAGGCAGGTCACGTGGGGAGGGGACCGAGTGTCCCACACATCAGACTGCTGTTAGTGCTGTGACTTCTTGGTGCAAATCAGATAAAATAGGAATCCCTCGGGTGGATCGGTTAGACCAGAGTCACCTACCTCTTCTGGGTTGCCCAGTTAGGAAAAGAGGGCAGATGAATCAGTGAATGGTACCAGAGCACACAGCTTGGGAAGCAGATGTCACTCCCTCTAGTAACCTCTCAGCCAAATGCCCGCATGCAGGGCACGGCCGTGAAGCAGGCCTGTGAATGCCTAGTGATGTCACCTGGGCAAGCGTCACTTAGAGGCGACAACAGTTTTCTGAGCAGTCGCCCCATCTATACACATCCAGCTGCCGCCCCTCCCGTGGGGTGTGGCGTGTGGCTGAACGCCTGAGCTTGCACTCCAGTTGTTTGTCTTCCAAGCATACATCTCCCTGTTCACATGGCAGGTAAGAGTATTTCCAGCAAGTACACAGCAGTGTGTGAACCCTACAAGGCCTCCGTCTATGGCACGTGTCCCTTTTAGCAAGGGTCCCCAACCTCCAGCTATGAGGCTTCCCTCATAGCTCAGTTGGTAAAGAATCCGCCTGCAATGCAGGAGACCCCGGTTTGACTCCTGGGTCGGGAAGATCCCCCCTGGAGAAGGGATAGGGTGGGATAGGCTACCCACTCCAGTATTCTTGGGTTTCCCTTATGGCTCAGCTGGTAAAGAATCTGCCTGCAATGTGGGAGACCTGGGTTCAATCCCTGGGTTGGGAAGATCCCCAGGAGAAGGGGAAGGCCACCCACTCCAGTATTCTGGCCTGGAGAATTCCATGGACTGTATAGCCCATGGGGTTGCAAAGAGTCGGACACGACTGAGCATCTTCATTTTCACTTTCACTTTCTTTCCAACCTCCAGGCCACGGACAAGTACCTCCTGTCAGATCAGTGGCAGCATTAGATTAGAAATAAAGTGTACAACAAATGTAATGCACTTGAATCATCCCTAAACCATCCTGTATCCCCACCTCCACATCTCCACCCCTGACCTTCACACCCCCCATCCTCTGATCTTCCATGAAACTGGTCCCTGGTGCCGTTACAGAGTCTCCCAGCAGAGTGCTTAGCTAACATCTGCCCCTCTAGGAGCATAACAACATTCCTGGTCACACGTACCCTACACCAGAGCGCCCCTCCTATCGTGTACACCCTAGCTGCTTCCTCCTTTCTCCATGACATACACAAACTAGAGGTTTCCCTACAAACTCCCGTCATGGCAGACATCGTGTTGTGAAAACCAGTGTGTAACAGTGGTAAAGAACCCCCCTGCAATGCAGGAGACACAAGAGATTCAGGTTTGATCTTTGGGTTGGAAAGTTCCCCTAGAGGAGAACATGGCAACCCACTCCAGTATCCTTGCCTGGAGAATCCCCGTGGACAGAGGAGCCTGGTGGGCTATACTCCATGGAGTCACAAAGAGTCGGACTCGATTGAAGCGACTGAGCACCCACTCATCACGCACAACACAGATTAGTTTCCCATTTCAATCAGAAGCCGTTTATTCTTTCGAAAAGGCAGCCAGTGCCTCAGTTTGCTCATCACTACCAACGAACGTTTGAAGAGTCTCTTCTCTTCTCCCAGATCTGCCCATAGATATCAGCCTCTGTTCTAGGAGCTGAATCTGGGGGTTGGCGGGGGGTGGGGGGCGGTGGCAGGCAAGGGAGATCTCAGATGCCTCACTCTCACCTTAGTCCATATACCAGGTTCCCTGGTCTCAAGAGAGATGCCAGCCTAGGGTCCAGAGTCCTCTCTCTGCTTTAGCTGCAGTAGGAAGAAAAAATTCAGGACCACAGGCCTCCAGATAGATAGATGCTCAATAGAACCATGGAAACCAATTTCCAGGATTTCCCCAGGTGGGCTTTCTACTGACTCACAACAGGCAGGAAGGCCTCACTACAGTTCCAGTCGTCAGTCCCTTGCCCTTTTATGTCAGCTGCCTCGGGAGACAGGGGTCTTCTTAGTGAGAGCTGGGCCAGACTCTGCTGTCTGAAGACCAGATCTAAGGTGAATGGTCCCCATAGGGTTGGCCCGTGGGAATTCATTTATCAATTTAGCCAAGATTTACTGAGTACCTAGCATGTGCCAGACAGTACTCAAGATAAGAGTATACAGCAGTGAAAAGAACATACAAAAACATCTCTGCATGAATGGAACTTCCATTGTAATGAGGGAGAGAGAGAGAAAGAGGAAATTGATAAACAAATCAGCATCTGTCAGTTGACAATAAGAGCTATGGGGGAAAAAAACCAGATCAACAGGGACTTCCCTGGCAGTGCAATGGTTAAGACTCTGTGCTTCCATTTCAGGGGTCACAGGTTTCATTCTTGGTCTGGAATCTAAGGCATGCTGCATGGTACAGCCAAAAAATTATATAAAAAATAATAAATGTGTAAAAAAAAATAGATCAAAGTAAGGGAGGGCACTATTGTTCTTAATAGAGTGGCCAGAGTTGCCTCACCCAGGAGCTGACATTTGAGCAAGGCTGGAATTAATAGAAGTGTGTCAAGCTAGTGTCTAAGATAATAATATTCCAGATATAAGAAACAGCAATTGCAAAGATCCTGGGATCACAGCCTGCCTGGAATGTTTGAGGAACAGCATGAGGGCTAGTGTGTCTGGAATGAAGTGAGCAAAGAGAGTGTAATAGTTACTCCCTGTCTAATCCGTCATCAACTCCTGTGAAGTATACCTCTAAGATATACTCCAAATCTGTCCATTTCTCTCTCCTTCTAGTGCTATCCCTGAAGTCAAGCTACTGTTCTCTCTCACCTGGACCAGGCTCTCTGCCTCCACTCTCACCCCTCCCTCTTCCATCCATCCTGCATACAAGAGCCACAGTGATCTCAGAGAGAAGTTATTTGTAAATTGGATTATCTTCCATCATCTTTCATTTCCTCCCTGTGAGAACCGGATACTCTTCGCAATACGGATGTCCAGTGCCTCCCATTAGAGTAGATGCAGTGTATTTCCTTGTCCTGTTGATGGTGGGCTTGGTCAAGTGCCTTGCTTTCACCAACGGAATGTTAACGGACATGATGAAAATTGTGCAATGGCTTTAAATGAGCTTGTATGGTTTGGCTTGCTCTTTTATGTATTTACTGTCTTCCATGAGGAGAGCATACCTTAGTAAATAAACACTGGTCCCAGAAGGAGAAATGTATGGAAAAGACCTAAAATAAGATCATTTGTGTGAACTACAGCCACGCCAGCTGACTTATAGACTCAGTGAGATAGAAAATTAACTTGTTGAGAGCCACTGAGATTTGAGAGGTTGTTTGTTATGGAGCAATATTGTGGCAATAGCTGACATTCATTTGTCATTATATTTAATATTTAAAATAAAGTCCAAACTCTATACCATGGACTACATGCCATACATTATCTGACTCTACCCTGCCCACCTCTCAGGTCTCATCTCATGCCATCCTCTCTCCCTTACACATGACATTTCAGCCACTTCAGCCTTTTTCTCCTGAACACACTGCTGAATGTGACTCCCACCTCAAGCCTTTGAACATGCTGTTCCCTCTCTGCCTAGAACTCTCCTTTCACAGATTTCTACATGGTTGACTCTTGTTTTTCAAGTCTCTGTTCGAAGATCTCCATCTTAGAGTAAGCAGACAATCAACAATTGCTCTGGATTGCTCTGTTTTCTTCTTGCTGCTTATTGCAATTTACTAAAACCTACTGTTTGCTGAAATTACTTTTTAAAATTATGTTAAAAAATAAAATTATTTGGCTTGTTTATGGCCTTTTTATCTCCTCAAATATGTAAAATACATGGGAACAGTGGCAATGTTATATTCAACTTTTATGCCCAGCGCCTACTAGAATGCCCAAGAAAAGTTAGCTCTTGAAGGTATTATTAAAATTGATAAGCCCCTAGCAACACTGAAGAAGAGGAAGAGAGAAAGCACAAATGCTGCTCTCTGAAATGAAAAAGGGACATCACTACACATCTTAGACACTTAAAAATAAATGAGGATATCTTGACCAGTTTTATGCCAATGAAAATAAAAATTCTAAAGAAATGAACAATTCTATGAAAAACACAGCTTACCAAAATGGACACAAAAAGAAACAGAAAATTTACATAGTACCATAGCTATTCAAGACTGAATCCATAATTGAACATTTTTTTTTCACCAATGAAACCACATGCTCATATGGCACCACAGTGGAATTCTTCCAAACATCTAAGGAAGAAGTACAAAGTCTTCCAGGGACTAGAAAAAAAAAGAGAGAGAGAGAGAGAGAGAGCACTTCTCAGCTTGTTTTATGATATCAGCATGACTTTCATTGCATAATGGATAAAACATCACGTATTTTATAAAATGGACAATATAACATCATGTTATCATCATGTGTTATATAGAATGGACATCACAATCCGGTTGGCTTTATTAACCTGGAATAAGCTGAGACTCAACTCCACACGGCCTCAGCTTCGTTATCTCCTCTCACTCTCCCCTGGTTCACTCTACCGCAGTCACGTGGTCTCCCACTACCCCAGGAACTCTCAGGCATGTTTCTGCCTCAGAGACACCGCGCTTCCTGATCCTCTCCCCGGAAGGCCTTTCTCCCAGATAACCACCTGCCAAGCTCCTTCACTTCCTTTTCTCAGAAGCCACCTTCTCAGGGAGGCTTTCCTGACTACACTATCTAACATGTCTATCCCTCTCCACCCCTGATAATGTCTAGTCCTCTTTTTTGCTTCATTTTTGTTAATCCTTAGCACATAACATACTATACATCTTATTCATTTTGTGCAATGGTGTATTTTACATGTCAGCTTGACTGAGCCCTGGAACGTCCAGAGAGCTGGTGAAACGTTATATATGGACATGTCTGTGATGGCGTTTCTGGAAGAGACAAGCATTTGAATTGGCGGATTGAGGAAAGCAGTTGGCCCTTTCCAACACGGGTGGGCATCATCCAATTCATTGAGGGCCTGGATAGAATAAAAAGGTGGAAGAAAGTTAAATTTACTCTCCACCTGATTGTTGAGTTGGAACACCGATTGCCTTCTGCCCTTAGAGGTTCTGGTTCTCAGACCTTCAGACTCCGACTGGGATCTACCCCACTGACTCCCTGGCTTTCTGGGCTTTGCACTGTACACCGGCTTTCCTGGGTCTCCAGTTTGCGGATTGTAGATCACAGAACACCCCAACCTTCATGTCATGTGCCAATACTTTATAATAAATTTTGCTTTTTATATAGCAATTTTTATTGTATGTATAATACATTTTGTTATATATATATATATATATATATATTATATATAGGCTTGGTTCTGGGCTTCCCAGGTGGCACAATGGTAAGGAATCTGCCTGACATACAGGAAATGCAAAGCCCACAGTTTCGATCCCTGGGTCAGGAACAGCCCCTGGAGTAGGAAACAGCAACCCACTTCAGCATTCTTGCCTGGAAGATCTCATGGAAAGAGGAGCCTGGCAGGCTGCAGTCTCTCCATGGTTTAAGCTACATTTGGTTTTCTATCTTCTCTGAAGAACACTGATGACTACATTTTACCTATTGTATATGTTCTCGAAGTAGAATAAAACCTCCATGAGTGATTTTTGTCTGATTTTGTACTGCTGTATTTTCAGCATTTAGAACGGTACCTGACACATAGTCAGCCCTGTTAATAAATACTAGCTGAATGAAAGAGTGAACAAATGAATGTTCTCAGTGTCCACAGCAAGACATACGTTCAGGAAACACTTACTAAGGACTTGTTACTTTCCTCGCTGTACTGGGAATATACAGAGTCAGGCCCTATCTCTCCCCTCCAGCATGGGGTTCTGGGTTGCGGTGGGAGAGACTCAGATATAGAAACAATTCAATTCAATGGGTGAAATGGAGTGGATCTTTATGAGTTGAAGTAGTTATGCTCTACAGTTCAGTTCAGTTCAGTTCAGTCGCTTAGTCACATCCGACTCTTTGCAACCCCATGAACCACAGCACACCAGGTCTCCCTCTCCATCACCAACTCCCGGAGTTCACTCAGACTCATGTCCATCGAGTCAGTGATGCCATCCAGCCATCTCATCCCGTCAACCCCTTCTCCTCCTGCCCCCAATCCCTCCCAGCATCAGAGTCTTTTCCAATGAGTCAACCCTTTGCATGAGGTGGCCAAAGTACTGGAGTTTCAGGTTAGGCATCATTCCTTCCAAAGAAATCCCAGGGCTGATCTCCTTCAGAATGGACTGGTTGGATCTCCTTGTAGTCGAGGGACTCTCAAGAGTCTTCTCCAACACCACAGTTCAAAAGCATCAATTCTTCGGCGCTCAGCCTTCTTCACAGTCCAACTCTCACATCCATACATGACCACAGGAAAAACCATAGCCTTGACTAGACGAACCTTTGTTGGCAAAGTAATGTCTCTGCTTTTGAATATGCTATCTAGGTTGGTCATAACTTTTCTTCCAAGGAGTAAGCGTCTTTTAATTTCATGGCTGCAGTCACCATCTGCAGTGATTTTGGAGCCCCCCAAAAATAAAGTCTGACACTGTTTCCACTGTTTCCCCATCTATTTGCCATGAAGTGATGGGACCAGATGCCATGATCTTCGTTTTCTGAATGTTGAGTTTTAAGCCAACTTTTTCACTCTCCTCTTTCACCTTCATCAAGAGGCTTTTTAGTTCCTCTTCACTTTCTGGTGTCATCTGCATATCTGAGGTTATTGATATTTCTCCCGGCAATCTTGATTCCAGCTTGTGCTTCTTCCAGGCCAGCATTTCTCATGATGTACTCTGCATATAAGTTAAATAAGCAGGGTGACAATATACATCCTTTTCCTATTTGGAACCAGTCTGTTGTTCCATGTCCAGTTCTAACTGTTGCTTCCTGACCTGCATACAAATTTCTCAAGAGGCAGGTCAGGTGGTCTGGTATTTCCATCTCTTTCAGAATTTTCCACAGTTTATTGTGATCCACACAGTCAAAAGCTTTGGCATAGTCAATAAAGCAGAAATAGATGTTTTTCTGGAACTCTCTTGCTTTTTCCATGATCCAGCGGATGTTGGCAATTTGATCTCTGGTTCCTCTGCCTTTTCTAAAACCAGCTTGAACATCTGGAAGTTCACAGTTCACGTATTGTTGAAGCCTGGCTTGGAGAATTTTGAGCATTACTTTACTAGCGTGTGAGATGAGTGCAATTGTGCGGTAGTTTGAGCATTCTTTGGCATTGCCTTTCTTTGGGATTGGAATGAAAACTGACCTTTTCCAGTCCTGTGGCCACTGCTGAGTTGTCCAAATGTGCTGGCATATTGAGTGCAGCACTTTCACAGCATCATCTTTCAGGATTTGAAATAGCTCAACTGGAATTCCATCACCTCCACTAGCTTTGTTCATAGTGATGCTTTCTAAGGCCCACTTGACTTCACATTCCAGGATGTCTGGCTCTAGGTCAGTGATCACACCATCGTGATTATCTGGGTTGTGAAGATCTTTTTTGTACAGTTTTTCTGTGTATTCTTGCCACCTCTTCTTAATATCTTCTGCTTCTGTTAGGTCCATACCATTTCTGTCCTTTATCGAGCCCATCTTTGCATGAAATGTTCCCTTGGTATCTCCAATTTTCTTGAAGAGATCTCTAGTCTTTCCCATTCTGTTGTTTTCCTCTAAAGCCACCAAATTAAGGAACACTGGATCATTCCTCTAAGTAAAAATGCAGGGTTAGTTTCCTGTTGGCCTCTGGGCACAATATTTTTGTCAACATTCAATATCTTATTTTATGTGTGTTTCTGTTTAAAGATAACCTACCTGGCATATACTGTTGATTCACTAACATTGTACTGAGGGTTGACAGAACTATAATTCATGTCTTAATGAAACATGTATCAATTAGTCAGTTCAGTTGCTCAGTCTTGTCCAGCTCTTTGCAACCCCATGGACTGCAGCATGACAGGCTTCCCTGTCCATCACTAACTCCCAGAGCTTACTCAAACTCATGTCCATCGACTTGGTGATGCCATCCAACAATTTCATCCTCTGTTGTTCCCTTCTCTTCCCACCTTCAATCTTTCCCAGCATCAGGGTCTTTTCCAGTGAGTCATCTCTTCGCATCAGGTAGCTGAAGTATTGGAGTTTCAGCTTCAGCATCAATCCTTCCAATGAATATTCAGGACTGATTTCCTTTAGGATGATCTGGTTGGAGTTCCTTGCAGTCCAAGGGACTCTCAAGAGTTTTCTCCAACACCACAGTTCAAAACCATCAATTCTTTAGCACTCAGCTTTCTTTATAGCCCAACTCTCATATTCATACATGACACTACTGGAAAAACCATAGCTTTGACTAGATGGGCCTTTGTTGGCAAAGTAATGTCTCTGCTTTTTAATATGCTATCTAGGTTGGTCATAACTTTTCTTTCAAGGAGCAAGCGTCTTTTAATTTCATGGCTGAAGCCACCATCTGCAGTGATTTTGGAGCCCCCCAAAATAATGTCTGTCACTGTTTCCATTGTTTCCCAATATATTTGCCATGAAGTAATGGGATCAGATGCCATGATCTTCGTTTTCTGAATGTTGAGTTTTAAGCCAACTTTTTCACTCTCCTCTTTCACTTTCATCAAGAGGCTCTTTAGTTCTTCTTCTTCACTTTCTGCCATAAAAGTAGTGTCATCTGCATATCTGAGGTTATTGATATTTCTCCTGGCAATCTTGATTCCAGCTTGTGCTTCATCCAGCCCAGCATTTTGCATGATGTACTCTGCATATAAGTTAAATAAGCAGAGTTACAATATATAGCCTTGACGTACTCCTTTCCTGATTTGGAACCAGTCTGTTGTTCCATGTCCAATTCTAACTGTTGCTTCCTGACCTGCATACAGATTTCTCAGGAGGCAGGTTAGGTGGTCTGGTATTCCCATATCTTTCAGAATTTTCCACAGTTTGTTGTGATCCACACAGTCAAAGGCTTTGGCATAGTCAATAAAACAGAAGTAGATGTTTTTCTGGAACTCTCTTGCTTTTTCAGTGATCCAGTGGATGTTGGCAATTTGATCTCTGGTTCCTCTGTCTTTTCTAAATCCAGCTTGAACAACTGGAAGTTCACGGTTCATGTACTGCTGAAGCCTGGCTTGGAGAATTTTAAGTATTACTTTGCCAGCGTGTGAGATGAGTGCAATTGTGTGGTAGTTTGAGCATTCTTTGGCATTGCCTTTCTGTGGGACTGAAATGAAAACTGACCTTTTCCAGTCCTGTGGCCACTGCTGAGTTTTCCAAATTTGGTGGCATATTGAGTGAAGCACTTTCACAGCCTCATCTTTCAGGATTTGAAATAACTCAACTGGAATTCTATCACTTCCATTAGCTTTGTTCATAGTGATGCTTTGATGCTTCCTAAGGCCCACTTGATTTCACATTCCAGGATGTCTGGCTCTAGGTCAGTGATCATACCATCTTGGTTATCTAGGTCGTGAAGATCTTTTTTTGCATAGTTCTTCTGTGTATTCTTGCCACTTCTTCTTAATAGTTTCCGCTTCTGTTAGATCCATATCATTTTTGTCCTTTATTGTGCCCATCTTTGCATGAAATGTTCCCTTGGTATCTCTAATTTTCTTGAAGAGATGTCTAGTTTTTCCCATTCTATTGTTTTCCTCTATTTCTTTTCATTGATCACTGAGGAAAGTCTTCTTATCTCTCCTTGTTATTTGCAACTCTGCCTTCAAATGGATATATCTTTCCTTTGCCTTTCACTTCTCTTCTTTTCTCAGCTATTTGTAAGGCCTCCCCAGACAACTATTTTGCCTTTCTGCATTTCTTTTTCTTGGGGATGGTCTTGATCACTGCTCCTGTACAATGTCATGAACCTCTGTCCATAGTTCTTCAGGCACTCTATCAGATCTAATCCCTTGAATGTATTTGTCACTTCCACTGTATAATCGTAAGGGATGTGATTTAGATCATACCTGAATGGTCTAGTGGTTTTCCCTACTTTCTTCAATTTAGGTCTGAATTTGACAATAAGGAGTTCATGATATGAGCCACAGTCAGCTCCCGGTCTTGTTTTTGCTGACTGTATAGACCTTCTCCATCTTTGGCTGCAAAGACTATAATCAATTTGATTTTGGTATTGACCATCTGGTTATGTCCATGTGTAGTGTTCTCATGTTGTTGGAAGAGGGTTTTTGCTATGACCAGTGCATTCTCTTGGCAAAACTCTGTTAGCATTTGCCCTGCTTCATTCTGTACTCCAAGGCCAAATTTTCCTGTTACTCTAGATATCTCTTGACTTTCTACTTTTGCATTCCACTCCCCTATAATGAAAAGGATATCTTTTTTGGGTGTTAGTTCTGTAAGGCCTTGTAGGTCTTCATAGAACCATTCAACTTCAGCTTCTTCAGCATTCTTGGTAGGGGCATAGACTTAGATTACTGTGATATTGAATGGTTTACCTTGGAAATGAACAGAGATCATTCTGTCATTTTTGAGATTGCATCCAAGTACTGCATTTCAGACTCTTTTGTTGACTATGAGGGCTACTCCATTTCTTCTAAGGGATTCTTGCCCACAGTAGTAGATACAATGGTCATCTGAGTTAAATTCACCCATTCTAGTCCATTTTAGTTCGCTGATTTCTCAAATGTCGATCTTCACTCTTGCCATCTCCTGTTTGACCACTTCTAATTTACCTTGATTCATGGACCTAACATTCCAGGTTCCTATGCAATATTGTTCTGTACAGCATCAGACTTTACTTCCATCACCAAATGACATCCACAGCTGGGTGCTGTTTTTGCTTTAGCTCCATCTCTTCATTCTTTCCAGAGTTATTTCTCCACTGATCTCCAGTAGCACATTGGGCACCTACCAACCTGGGGAGTTCATCTTTCAGTGTCCTATCTTTTTGCCTTTTCATACCTTCACCACAGTTTGACCTCAGGTCAAACAACAGGGAAGGAACACAGACCCACCCATCAACAGAAAATTAGGCTAAAGATTTACAGAGCATGGCCCTGCCCATCAGAACCAGATCCAGTGTCTCCTTCAGTCAATCTCTTCCATCAGGAAGCTTCCATAAGCCTCTTACTCTTATCCATCAGAAGGAGGATAGAATGAAAACCACAATCACAGAAAACTAATCAAACTGATCACATGGACCACAGCCTTGTCTAACTCAGTGAAACTATGAGACATGCCGTGTAGGGCCACCCAAGATGGACGGGTCATGGTGGAGCATTCTGACATAACCTGGTCCACTGGAGAAGGGAATGGCAAACAGCTTCAGTATTCTTGCCTTGAGAACCCCATGAACAGTATGAGACATGCATAACACAAACATTTTCTCGTTAAGGCACCCCATGGCCTTCCTGCACTCAGGAACTAGACACTGTGCTTGGGGGCCACAGTAAATGGCAAAATCAGTAACAAACTGCACAGGAATCTGATGAACATGGCACAGAGCAGACCACGAAAGGATGCTTGTTCACAGCATGAGAGCTGAAATGAGAGGGCAGAGCATTTCACTGTTGCACCACAGGTGGGAACGTGGGTGCTGAATGACTCGAGTCTCCCATGACTCTGTGCATGTCCGTGAACGACTATTGATTTGAGGTTAAGTTTCAGCAAGGAGGTGAATTCACAGATGCAGAGTCTGCTAACAATGAGGGTAGACTGTAATTAGTGAAAGATCTGCAGCTTACCGGACATGAGCCCAGACCACGATAAGGATGCAAAGAGGAGCAACGAACACGGTGGGACAGGGTGGTTGCTGGAAACCTCATCTCAGGAGATGAACACGTTCCGAGTCCCTCCCTGAGAGAATCTCTCCCCCACCAGTCTCTGCCATCTCCTTTTTACAAACATATTTGCAATCTTCTAACCACGGCTGGTTTGAGTGACTTGAGTTGTCAGGTCTGATTTTGTTCTCTGAAAGTCAATTTTTATTTTTAATTCCTCCAGTCGCTCCACAGAGCTGACAGCTCCCTGCAGCATGTGAGATGTGCCACAGCCAGGGAAGATCTTAGGAAAAAAAAGAGGACCATTTTCAGGAACGAAGCAGCTTGTGCGGATTTCCTGACAGCCTGGACTAATTGTCTTTTCTTCTGTTCTCTACGCTGAGAGTATTTACATGGGAACAACCCAGAGGCTGTAAGTTTCCAGGTCGATTCCTCTGGCTGATTAGCCCACCTGAAATCCTCATCGTGCATTGATGACGCCACAGTAGCTTCCACAGCAAACATGGGGATGTCAGAGCATGGGGGAGGGGTTCTGGTGGGGAAATCAGAGCTGGAGCCCTTCTTGAGTCCTTTTTCTAGTTAACCCCACAGCAAGAGTCAGGTGAGAGGGAGGCAGGAAAGGGGAGAAGGGTATGTGTCCCACACTTAACACTCACTTGTTCGTCCCATTTTTCAGTAGTGGGATACACTATTTTTTTTTTTTTTGCCATGTGGTCTGCAGGATGGCTAAATGTTGATAATGCTCAGAGAACATGGGTGGTTTCTGTATTATTTATTATTGTCTATTATTTATTTTCTTTATCCCCAAGGTCTCATACCATGAAAGCATTCAAGCGTTCAGCCCATCAGTCAGCAAACATTTACTGAGCATCTACTATGTGCACCAGCCCTGTGCTAAGTACCAAGGACATAGAAGTGAACAGATTAGATGTGGCTGCTGCTCCTGTCAACATTCTAGAAGTAGTGAGTAAACAAATACTCCAACACATAGTGTTCCAGCTGCCATCAAGACAAGAGTTATGAAGGAGACATTCGGAGGTGGGATATGGTAAGAGAACCTCATCTAGGTTGGGGATTCCAAGAAGGCTTCCTGGTGGAGATGGTACTTACATTGACAATAGAAATGTGAACAAGAACTGGCCAGGTGGAAATTGAGGGTTCCAGCTGAGGGGAGTAGCTTGTACAAAGGTCCTGTGGCAAAGAGGCAAACTTATGATCTTAAAGATTATCTTTACATACCCTGTTTTCTGTTTTATAGATAAAACATCTGAAGGGGAGTGATTTGCCCAAGGTCACACAGAAGCAAGCCTGGGAATGGATTCTGAGAGCCCATTCCCAATTTAGGTCTTTATCACAGACTCCCATCAAGCCTGTTGGCTCCAAGCTTCTCCCAATTTCTTTCTTGGGTCACAAGTGATCTACTTGACTTCCCCTCCCTCAATCCCCAGCCCTGGATGTGACTTGGGGGTGAGCCATTGAGGACTTGTGAAATAGTAAGAAACATATATGTTGGTCTCTGTCCCAGGTCCTGAAATAGGGCTCTGGCAATTTTCTAAATGATAGGAGTATTGGAAGCACCTGTTTTTCTCCAATAGTTGGTCTGTGAACCCAGTCCTTGACACAGGGTTCCTAAATCCTGGGTGATAGGATTGTCTTTTGTTCTAATGAGGTGACTCTGGATGGGCTCCTGGATAGCTCCTGAGTGAGACTGGTCACCAGAAAGATCAAACCATCATCAAAAGTTTGGGACTTTCATCCCTACCCTCCATGTTCCATGAAGGGAAGTGGGGTTGGAAATGGATATAATAAATGATCAAGCTTACATGATGAAGCATCCATAAAAATCCCCAAAGGATGATGTTTGTAGAATTACCCAGGTGGTAAACAAATCCATGTACCAGGAGGGTAACACATTCCAACTCCATGGGGGCAGAAGTTCCTGCATTCAGGACACTTCCAGACCTCACCCAATGCATCTCTTCATCCAGCAGTTTATCTAGATCCTTTATCATATCCTTTATCATATAATAAACTAGTAAATGTAAGTAAGAATTTCCCTAAGTTCTGGGATCTGTTTTAGCAAATAATCAGATTTAGTGGGAGTGCACCATGAGAACCTCCAATTGTAGTCTAGTGGGACAGAAGGTGTGAATAACCTGAGGAACCTACCACTTGCCATTGGCATCCAAAGTGCGAGGTAGTTACAGTGAATCTTGTGGGACTGAGCCCTTAACCTGTGGGATCTGGGGTTATCTCCAGGCTGATAGCATCAGAATTAAGTTGTAGGACACTTGGCTTCTCTGCTTGGTGTGGGGGGAAAATACCTACTCATCTGGTGTCAGAAGTGTTGTGGGTATGATTGCAGTGTAAGAGAAAAGCAGAAACGCATGGTTTTCTTCACGTAGGAATGTTCTTCAGGGGTAGGCAAGAGAGGAGAGACCTTTGCCCTTGGACTTGTGCTGTCCAAGGCCGCGCACATTACCAGGCTGATGACAACGTGGGAATTGGAACCAGGGGTGCATGTGAGGCCATATTCTCACAGCATCTAAGCTCATCCCTCCCTGCCCATGGCCTTACTGAGGGCCCTGTAGGGGCCAGGGTTCCCAGGTGCAATTTCCTTCAGTGAGAAGTGTCAAGCCCCTTGGTTGGAGGCCTTGCCAGAACAGTCCTATGGGACTGGTGGCGAGGGGGTGTGGTTCTAGAGGATGAAGATCTCCAGCAAAGGACAGACACAGATTTCAGGGGAGTCATGGAACCCCTTAGAAGATTCTGCTAGACCTTAGACATCTTCCAGTCCTCCTTGGTTGTTCTACGGATGAGGAGCCTGAGGCCCAGAGATTGGGAGAAGTTTATCCAGCAACTCAGAGTCAGAGAGTCAGCACCAGGGTCCTGCATCCTGCTCTAGGACTCTTAGCATCTTTGAAGCAGAGGACTATGGGAGACCTTGGAGACTCCATTGACCATAGTTCTGAGAGTGATGCCACCACCCCTCAGTACATGCAGTAGACAGAGGCGGGCCATTCAGCACTTCAGTCAAATTCTGATCACACTGGAAGAGCAGAAGAGGCAACAGAAAACAAAAAGTAGACTTAGGAGATAGTCCTATGGGCAGCATCCTCAGTCTTTCTCCATGGGGACAAATATTATCCAGGGACAAGGAGGCACTGAGTCAACATCTGTGTGTCCCTGAGACACACACCATCTGTGTGTCACTTATCTCAGCCTCAGTGTCCTCATCTCAAAAATGGGAAGGGACCCCAATACCACAGTGTGACTGTGAGGATGAAATGAGATGTGAGCTTCCTTTACTTCCTTGCCACCATTTGGTCTATAACCAGTAATGCCTTTCAGCCTCCCTCTCTCCTTCCCTCTCTGATCATTAATTCTATGTATCATTCCATTGGGCCATCAGGGATCTGGACATAGGGTCAAACATTCTGGGTGTTCATGTGAGGGAGTTTCTGAATGAGATTCACATTTGAATGGGTAGACTAGGGAAAGCAGATTGCCCTTCCTATGTGGGTGGGCCTCATCCAATCAATTGAAGGCTTAAATAGAACAAAAAGGCTAAGGATATGGGGGGCTCCTCCTGCCTGGCTGACTTGAGCCAGGACGTCAGTCTTTTCCTGCCTTCAGACTTAAACTGGACCATCAGTTCTTCTTGGGCCTCAAGCCTGCTGGCTTTCAGATTAGAACTTACACTGTTAGCTTTCCTGGGTCTCTAGCTTTCTGACGGCTGATCTTGGGCCTGCTCAGCCTCCATAACTGTATGAATCAGTTCCTTATAATAAAATCTCTTTCTATCTGTATATATCCATCTTACTGATAGTGCTTCTCTGGAGAACTCTGCCTAATATATCCTCCTCTTGTGCCTCCTCCCCAACCCCAGTTCAGTATTTTGGAGGTTTCTGGCCTCCAGTTATGATACCTGCCAAGAGGCCTGACCTGCCTCTGTCATGGCAAATATCCTTGCACTCACCCACAAGGGAAGAGAGATTTTGGTGAAGCAGAACCATTCCAGGTTCCTGGTTTCAAATCCTGACTCTGGCATTGACTTAGGGACCCAGGCTTGCAGTCCTCATCTGATAACAGGGCTGCTGGCCCTGCACTGCCTGCCCCCATCTAGACTCTAAAGTGTGTATCTGCAGCTTTTTATTCCTGTCCCAGCCCCCTGGCTCAGGACCTTGCTCCCATCTTGTTCCTCATGAATGTTTGATGACTGACTGAAGGAGCGTAGGAGGAATCTCTGTGTAATTACAGGAGACACCCGTCAGAGGCTCAGAGACCCAGAGATGTCCAAAGACATTCTATTAAGTGAGATGGAAATTAAATGACAAGCCAGCCCTGTGCACTGGAGGAGGAAGAGAGCACTCCAGAAGCCGGGGTCGTCAGAGAGCTCTCTTCCAAATGTGTTTTCACGCAAACGGTGGAGCCCAGTGAACCTTGGACATGAAGCTCTTTCCAAATGAGTCTTTAATAATGTAGTTATACAAATTGAGCCTAATTAAATTGTACCCGTTGAAAATGCACTGCTGTACATCTGAATGATGAAATCGGGATCAAAAAGCAATCCAGAAAAGATGTGAAGGTAATTTTCCACTTGTACTAAGCAAGCTGGGATCTTCAAATTGCAATTGCTTTGAATGCCCACCTGGGATTATTAAAGGGCCAGTCCCACAGGTCTATGGCTTCTCAAATCCAGCCCTATCTCTCTCTCTCCCTCTCCCTTGGCTGCTGGCCACTTGGCCTCCAGAGCAGGAGGCAGAGGTGGTCAGGAAGGGCCTGCGGGCCCCTGAGGTCATACCAGCCTCTCTCTGGTCCTTGAAAACCCCAAGCCTGCTCCCTGCTAGAGGCCTCTGCTCCTGCTGGCCGCCCTGGTGTGGCTGCCTCACTCTCACCAGCCCTGTGATGGGCTTACAGAATAGCTCCCACTGGACAAGCTGCTGACTCTATCCAAAGTCACCTGCTCTGTCCACTTACATCACTCTCTCACCATCCTGATTTGTTTGCTTCAAAACACATCACAACACTCGGCAGCACTCCTGATTGGCCGACTTTTCCACTGCCCCCCCCATCCTCATCCCCAATCCCAGATGGAAACTCCAAGAGCTCAGGGACCATTTCTGTCTGTCTGTCTGCTCTCTCCCCAAGCCCTTGACACAGAACAGATGCTAAGTGAGCAGGTGTCGAATAAATGGACGTCAGAGCTGGATGGTCCTGAAAGCTCAATAGCCAGCCCCATGTCGAAGTCCAGAGGCGGGGGGCAGCTTTCCGCGACTCACCCAGTGAATCTGAAGGTGGCAAGGGAGGCTCTGGGTCATGGTCAAAACGCCCTTCTCATTTCTCCTCTAATCTTCTAGGATGGTGAGGGAGGTCTCCTCGACCACCTATGGGGCGGTGACCACTCCAGAGCCTGACCACCTGCACTTAAGTCCTCTTGTCTGACTTTACGAGATGTATTGACCCTGGGTAAGTGCCAGAACCCCAGGTTTCTCTTGTATAAAATGGAAATAACGCTGGTACTGCCCGGACGTGGTCATGTCACTGCCCCAGCAAGATGATTTTATTGTAGTGTGCCCCGATCTGTGCTTGGGCACTCAGGTCTGTGCTCTTGACCCCGCCCCAGGACTGCTGAATCCCTGCCTCCTGGAGTCCTCCACCCTCCGCTCCCCCCCCCCCCCACCCCGCCCCTGCAACCTCCCCATGGCCTGATTGATAAGAGTCGGACTGCTGACTTCTGCTCTCCAGTCTCTCTCCTGACAAGGCTGCCTCATGTCAGGTCTGAAAGGCAAGTTTACAAGATAGATTTTAAAAGCCTCCCGGACAGGGGAGCTGGTTTACATGCCTCCAGGGCCGATTCAGCATTCGCCTTTTAATGAAAACAGACTCCTGGTTCCCGAGTGAGCTCAGAAGAGACACTCAGCTCATAGCAGTCATTCGGCGATCGTTTGCTGCCAGGATGCACTGCGTCGTCCTCAATCTTGGGGGTTCAGGACTTCTCCCCCCAGGACCCTGTCTATTTCCTCCTTTCTACCTGCTCTCTCTCCTCTTTCCAAAAATGCCAAAATAAGAGTGGTAAGTTTGTGGGGGTGTGAGTCATTCTGGGTCTAGTAGATGAGATGATCCCAAGTAGTGATTTTTAAAAAGAAGTGAACCAACATTTAAAAGTCAGATGATTTCTTATTTTTTAATAATTGAGGGACTTCCATGGGGGCCTGGAGGCTAAGACTCTGTCCTCCCAATGCAGGAGGCCTGGGGTTTGGTTCCCGGTCAGGGAACTAGATCCCACATGCCGCAATCAGGAGTTTGAACGCCACAACTAAAGGTTCCGAGGGCTGCAGCTAAGACCTGGCAAGCCAAATATATTGAAAATAAATATTTTTTAAAAATTGGATTTCCAGTCTGAAGATTTGCTAGTAACCCCAGCACGCACACACATGTACGCGCGCACACACACACACACACCCTGCATCACTACAGCAGGCTGGGGCAGAGCAGTGGCCCCCTCTCTGAACGAGCTGCGTTTTCTCAGGTTTTTGACAATTCCCACCTCTCCTGTGCTCAGCTTGTTCTCTGTGGACACCTGAGTTTCAGAGCCCCATCCTGCCGCATACCCGGCTGGGGTCTTAGACCAGTGCGCTCGCTTTATAGATGAGGACACTAAAGTTCAGAGAGGGAGAGTGACTTGTCCGAGGTCGCCCAGAAAGTTGATCATGCCGCCAGGACCAGAGCCCAGAGTGCAGCCTCCCGGGGGCCATTCGCTGCCCTGACCGCAGACCGCACCCTTGGGCTTCTGGGGGTTCCCCTCTTCGATGTCTGAAGGCAGCTGTAGCCTCCTCCACGTGGCTGCCGAAGAGAGATTTGAACACTCAGATCTGTTCTCATTATGTCACTCACTTCTCCGCTTTGAGGAAAAAGAACATTTTTCCCGGTCTCAGGATAGAGTCAGCCTCCTTGGAATGACATTCTGAGCCCGCACTCCGTGGCCCCAGCCCACCTCTCCTGCCTCACCTGTCACTCCCACCACCCTCTCCGCAGCCGGTCTTGACCATTCGCTCTTCCCCAAACACCCCACTGTGCCCTTTCCACAGGTTGCAGGGCCCTGCCTTTCTGCAGATGGAATTCTGCTCAGCCTTCAAGGGCCCTCGCCACATCATTTCTGCTGAGAAGCCTTCCTGGACTCCTGATCGCACTGCAGGGTCCCCCGGCCAGAGCTAACGACACCCTCCTCTCCTCCACCGCTCTGCTTATCCCTTTTTAGCACAGGTTGCTTTGTGTTCTTGCCCCAGTTGCTGCTTTTGCCTTATTATCAACTACTGCCAGACAGTAGATAACTTACTGAGCCCTTAATGTGTCCCAGGCTGAGCCCTTCCCCTGGATTTGCTCATACATTCAATAGTCCTCAGTTCAGTTCAGTTCAGTTGCTCAGTCGTGTACGACTCTTTGCAACCTCATGGACTGCAACATGCCAGGCCTCCCTGTCTATTACCAACTCCTGGAGTTTACTCAAACTCATGTCCATTGAATTGGTGATGCCATCCAACCATCTCATCCTCTGTTGTCCCCTTCTCCTCCTGCCTTCAATCTTTCTCAGCATCAGGGTCTTTTATTGAAGAAATGAGTCAGTTCTTTGCATCAGGTGGCCAAAGTATTGGAATTTCAGCTTCAGCATCAGTCTTTCCAATGAATATGTAGGACTGAGTTCCTTTAGGATGGACTGGTTGGACCTCCTTGCAGTCCAAGGCACTCTCAAGAGTCTTCTCCAACACCACAGGACCAGAATGAGCTACTGGAATTTCCCCATGTACCCCACCCACCTCTGGGCCTTATCTCATGCTGTTCCCTCTGCCTGTACTGGGAACTCTCCACACCTTCCTTCCCCTCTTCCAGAAGGCGCCCTGCCCTTTTAGAGGTACACTCTGAACCTGGCCTGCCTACCCCT
The DNA here is from genome assembly GCF_055505025.1 of Bos grunniens. Taxonomy (NCBI): domain Eukaryota; kingdom Metazoa; phylum Chordata; class Mammalia; order Artiodactyla; family Bovidae; genus Bos; species Bos grunniens. The sequence goes on along the minus strand of NC_141179.1, from coordinate 76,109,568 downwards.
CTGAGCCCAGCTCAGTCCACTTCTCCCCTCGCTCACTCCGCCTTGGCCACACTGGCCTCCCTCTGCTCCTCACATAAAGCCAAGTCCTTTCCTGCTCCAGGACTCTTGTCCTTGCTGTCCCCTTGGCCTGGAAGGCCCTTTCGCTGTCCTTGCTCCTCGTCATTCAGGTCACAGCTCCAATGTCACCACCTCTGGGGTGACACATGCCCTCTTTGCTCCTGCATGGCCGAGACGACTGAGTGGTCACCTGTCTTCCAGGAGTTGAAGCCTCAGGGAAGCAGAGTCTGCATCCATCTTGGTCACGGTAACCCCAGCACCTGGAGGGAGACCTGGCACACAGTAGGTGCTCAATAAATCTTTGAGTAGCTGCAAGGAAGGGAGGGAGGGAAAGAGAGTGCAGAGGAAAGGAAAGAAGGAAGGGAGGGGGTAGTGGGAGAAGGGAAAATAAGAAAGGAGCGCCTAGTTCTTCTAGCTCTTGCTGTCTTGCAAGGTTGCACTTTAAAACTGACAGAACATCTTGTCCCTGGCGCAGAGTGTGGGCGGAAGCGGGGGTGGGGAGGGAGGGGAACCAAGGACAGGAAGGGACAGACATCTCTCTTTACCCTCCAACGGCAGGATCTGAGTGAGGTTCTTAACACTCAGAGCCTCTTTCCCCTCCCTTGTCCTGGGGGCAGGGGTAACATATAAAGACAGGCACCCCTAGATGTCAAGTTCACTGGGAAGGGCCAGAGGAGTGTCAGAGATTGGGCCTGACCAGAGGCTGAATTGGGGACAAGAAAGATTAGAGCTTGAAGAAGACAGGAGTCCTGGTGAGCAGGGGACAGGAGGGGAGGCGAATGTCCGCCCACGGCCCTGAAGCCGAGAGTGAGCAGCCTTACCGCTGCCTGATAAATACAGCCATTACCCAGGCCGTAAATTAGAGTCAGGGTCCCAGATTAGCCCTGGAATTAAGTACTGTAAGAATCTGAGGAGAAAAAAAAATCACATAAAATTCAATTTAAAGATTAAACAGTTATGCTTTCTGGTGAAGCCGGCCTCCTGAGATGATTAAATCGCCCCGCATTTGGGCAGGAGCTCTCACCTGAAGGTCTCAAGCTGGCAGCAAGTTACGCAGTGGGTTGAAACAGGGTGCCCCTGGTCCCTAAGGCTTCAGGTCCTTGGGGAAGGACCAGCTATGCCTGCTTGTCCCCCACCCATCAGTCAAGCCCCACTCCAATCATCCCCTGCTCTTGGGTCACAAAGAAGGAGAAACCAGGAGGAGAGGAGGGCTGCCAGGGAAGCCCATCCCCATCTTGGGGAGCTGAGAGTTTACAGATTGCCGACGTGACCATGCACAGCACTCGGAGTATACAGATTGTGTCCAGGATGGAAGGTAAGACCCCAAAGGACCTCATGTCCACTCTTCTTTGGATGAGGAAAACAAGATCCAGAGAACAGAGGGATTCACCCAAGACTACTTAATTAAACGTCAGGAGCAAGACTCTGGGTCTCCTGACATTTGGGGTTCATTTCTTAGTAACGGCACACAAGCCATTCAAGCAAGGCAGTTACAGGCAAGTAACACCTGTCCCAGGACTTTGGTTGGAGTTGTCAGGAATAAGGCACTTTCTTTCTCCTGAGGTTGCCCAGCTGGTCAGATGTAACCCTAGATATTGTGAAACTCATCTTTGTCATTAACTAGACAGAGGCTACCTGAAGGTTAAGCCAAAGGGATGGAGAGAGATTTCAGATGATCTTCTTTAAGCACCTGGATCCAGCTATGTCTGAATGCAGTAACATGAAATGGTTTCAGTGACACAAGTCAAAACCTTCCAAGTCCGAGACCATTTGAAGTGGGTTTCTGTCACGTGTAACTGTAAGAGTCCTGACTCATTCAATTGTCCTCTTCTGGAGAAGAGAACCCAACCTTCTAAGAACAGCCTGTCAAACTTTGCAGGACTCGGCACAGCTGCTCCACATCAAAGTGTTTATGGGGCCCACGCTTGTTCTACCCAATCTTTGAGCCTCCAAGAGTGCCTCTGTCTAGAATGTGTTTTCCGCTTGTGTGCCTGGAAGACTCCTTTTCATTCCCCCAAATCCTCCCAGCAGTAACTACTTTCCTGATTTTTTTTTCCAGTCTTCTCCAGATGGATCATTTCTTCCCTTACTATATCAAGCATTTGGTGTATTTCTCTTATGCTTTCTCTCTTGGTTTGCAATCGTCATTTATTTATATATTTGCTTCCCCCAGAGGTAAGGAACCAGTTTTCAAATGCCCTGATATCTCCCAAGCTTAACACAGCTCCTGGTATGTAGGATGGAGCAGAACTGAACAGAACATGGGACAGAAAGGCACTAAACATATATAATTGGCTGATATCTTTCATAATTAGCCAACGGGAGTCCGTGTCTCCAAATCTCTCCTAAAGTCATCTGCCAAAACTGACCAGGGAAGCCTTTTGGATAGATAAGCCTTTTGATACACTTCTACCAAGCCCTGACTTGGTTACGAGTTTTGGTTCCAGATTCTCATCCCTTGGGTTCTAAGCCTGGCTCCATCACTTCCAGCCTGTGTGTCTGTAGGAAGGAGCCTTAACCTCTCTGGGCCCCAAGCTTCCGGGTTGGACAAAGTGCCACGGTGCTGTGTAAAGAGCTTGGAACGGCGTCCGGCACATGGTAAGCACCCAGTAAATCTTAGGTGTCATTACTCAACACAGAGGAAACGAAAATTAACAGGAACTTCAACGAGGACACTTTGTACCTTTTCACTATCACTCTGTTTCATATTAAACGGTGTTTGTGGGAGCGTGTACCGTGCCACCCTGTTTAATTGGTTTAGAAGCACTTCTGAAAGCTCACCGTCGCCCCGAGCCCAGGCATGAGGTTTCAACGTGATTAACAAAGATGTCTGTGGTCATTTCATAAAATTGTCGAGCGTCAGGTACTTAGTGAGGAACATCATCACATCGTTTCTGTGGGAGAAGTAGATCAGATTTAGATCATTTCGGCTAATAAGCGCATTTTACAAGCCCAGGCTCTCCCAGGCCAGGTGGAAAAAACAGCTCAGAAATGGGAATTCACCGCAGACCTTGTTCACTCCCTGGCGTTGCTCACCAGAGTCGGCACAGAAGCTCACCTCCCACCGTTGTGAAGCTAGATGGAATTCTCAGCTCCCAGGAAATAGCGTGCTCCCACAGGGCTCTTTCTGACGATTGGAAGGCTAGCCCACATACGCGCCGAGTTTCCCTTATCACAGAGTATCAAGAAGGGTGGGAGGGCCAGGGAGAGCTCAGTTACTGAAAGCCTCCTGGGATCAGGTATTGTGCTTGAGGCCATTATCTCGTTAAATCCCACAGCATCCCTGAAGAAAGGTACTGTGATTATACCCATTTTGCAGATGAGAAAACAAGGTCCAGAGAGGTGAACTGACTTGTCCAAAGTCACCCAGCATTCTAACATGGAATAGAAGCAGAGCTGTCTCACCGCAAGGCCGGTTTTCCTCCATACTTCATCCGCGTCCTGGGGTGTCGTGTCCGGGAGCCCTTCCCAGCCTGACTCTGAGCCCGTTTCTGCTTTGGCTCCCAGCCTGTGTCCTACTGACTCGTACTTTCAAGCTTGGCAGAAGATTCCGGCACAAGTTCTCTCTTGGGTAATATACAGATGACCACTTATGTAGTTTTTAAGCTATTGGAACCAGCTTCCAGGAGGGTCCACGCAATGGATACACCAGTTTCTAAGTAAGGGAAACCTGTGTCCTAGAGAAGAACAACTCACAATTCATATCCTACCGTGATTTATTCTCAGTTAATGACGACGGCAAGTGACCTCCATGACCACTGGCATGCTCCTCCAAGACTGACTTTAGGTGAACTTGGGACATAGAGTTCAGAGACCTGAGGGACCAAGGAGGGGCCTGGGTACCTTTGGATTGGCTGCATATTCGGGATTTGGCTCACCTTATGCAGAAGAGGGACTGTGCTGACGTCAAGATGTCAGGAGAGCCCCCGGGGACACTGAAGGTGTGGATGATGAAGCCACAGGCTGGCTCGGGCTCCACTGCCCCTCAGAAAGAGAGGAATTCAGCCCCCCTGTCCTAACGCTTCTACACTGACCTGTCGATGTCCAGAAGAGAGGGGACTCCTGGGCTGGCTTAATATCAATAATAACACCAGTGTCCTCTCTTTCTTCAACTTCCCTCTGGATGGTGAGGACTTTGAAGACCTTGAGGGGAGGCAAGCTACAGGATGGAGGGGGCCTGGGTCCCTAAATGACTGCATGGAGCAGTGCTCTCTCTCCTCCACTGACCTGCTTTGAACTTATGGCATGAGTAATAAACTGACTCTTCTGGAATTAAAAGCCTGAGACTTGGGGTTGTTTGTTACAGCAATGATCCCACACTGACTGATACATTCTTCCTTCACAGACTCAGTCTTGAGCCTCTCTCTCAATTTCCTCTTCTCCCTGAACCTTGGGTTTTCCTATCTGTTTCCTGGCTTCTGACCTCTCCTCATCCTGGGGCAATTCTTCTCCTGCTACCCTGACACCTATGCTAGAGTCAGTGCTTCTCTCTGGTTCTTCAAGGCCTCCTGGGAAGTGACCAATCACCTGTAAGGAGCAAGGTCAGGAGGGAAAAAACAGACCACATCTCTGGATTGAGATGTGAGCCTACAACTCCAATCTGGGCTCTACTATAAACCTGCTGCATGACTGTGGATAAGTCATTTCCCCCTCTGAGTTTCCATTGCTTCATCTATGAAATGTGGAAGAAAGAAGTTTCACCTTTAACAGTGGCAGTCAAGTTGGATTCAACTGCTAAATCAGACAGACTCACAGGATCCCCAACGACAGCGCTCACTAACCTACAGTCGCTTACAGGGAGAGGACTCGTCAGGATGGACTTTACGGCTAGGCACCGGAGAGGCAGGTGAGGGTCTCCAGCACCCTCCCTCTGTAAGGGATGTAGAACACCTCCAGACTGGGGAGGAGCCTCGTTAGGCATTTGTACATTTTGCTGGTCATGTCGGCATTTTTCCGCTACGTTACCAACCCCAACGGCAGAGCTGTCAGGGGTCTTGCCAAGGCCAGGTGCAAACCATCAGTCTCACTGCTTTCCATAAACAGTGCCGACAGGCTGGTCTGAGTTGCCCTGAAACTCCTCTGCCCCTGATGACAGAGCAACACCATTGCACAGTGTGTTTCATGCCCTGACCGGGGATCAGGGCCATATGGGGGCTTCAGCAAAACAGCTCACAGTTCACCCCCCATTTCTCCCCACCCTCAGCCCTGTCCTGTGAGCCAGACCTTTTTGTGAAGAAATGATCATCCTTAGTCCGACAGCAATTAACAAACTCATGTCAATGTCAAACATTTGCAATAACCAGTGGGGGATTGGAACAAATCTGAAAAGGTGACTGAATCTTCCAGTAAGACCAGCACAGATTTTCCCATACTTTAGGACTCACTTTATGATTCTTTCACCTCCCTGATCTACAAGCCATCTGCATTTAATGAATGATTAAGGACTGTAATCAATCTATCATTAATCAGATCTAAATCTTCTTCAGGCCGCTTCTCCTCCATTTGGTATAATGTCCTGAAGGTGTTCTGAGTCATTCTCCCAGTATATTTGATCACAGGCATCAGTATCATCACAAATTCTATTGGTTTCTACAGTGTTAATTAGACCTAGGAATCCCGTATAACAGCAGCTAGAGGTATCAGGTGCTACCCTAGATATGTGATCACAGTATAAATGAGACATAATCACAGTATAATTATTTTGGCTCTCCCAACAAAATCTACCTTTTCCCGTAGATTTCTTAAGTTAGAGACCATGTCTCTGTTATTTCAGGACTCGGAACCTCTTGAGAACACAGCCAAACTCTTCTGCTCAGTTTGCTTGATTTGACAGCTACTGGTTCCCAGAGACAGGGATCCCCCAGGAGGGCTCATCTATCTCTCAGGATGGGGATGTTCAAAGTCCTTTGTTCACAGCTTTAAGTTCTACTGTTCTTGGATACTTCAACTTGAAGAGAGGCAAGATTCAGGGCTGGGAAGGTAAGCTAAATCAGAAGATTGGGCAGGCTGCTATTCAGACCTCGGAAGAGCAATTGTTTCTTCGTCTTTTTGTGCAAGAGGCCTCAGATCATAAACACATTGATTTCCCATCAGTCAGACAAGCTGGGCTGAGGCATGAACAAGCTGCTCAGCATAAAGGGGAAGCCGGGCTAAGCCCCCTGGTTTTGCTGAATCATCTTGGAAAATGCTAATGCCAGCCTGGAAAGGCCTCATCTGGCAGGGAGGCCAAAGCCCCCCTGTTTCCGCCCCCCTGCAGTGGGCTGTAACCACATCCCAACTTGCCCTTGACTGTGTAACTCGACAGCCGGTACCCTCGACCTTGATGTTCTTGTGGCTTAAACCTGGTGCCGAGCAAGCATTTGTTCCTAACACCTACTGTGTTGCTTGCACACCTACTGTGTGCTTGGTCCTTCCACCTGTGTTACCTGGCTCAGTTCACACGTCTCACCAGGGGGGGCAGGACTGTTTAACCTCCTTGGAGGATGACTCTGGGCACCCAAAGGGGACAGGACTCACCCAAGCGACTGACTGCAGGTGCTACAGCTGACACCCAGCTCAAACCCAGGCCTCCTGACTCCACCGTAAGCTCCCATTCTGCAGGCCATCCAGGCCTGGACTGGGAGGTTAAGGCCTGCCCCTGATACCAGTCCGGACTGTGTCAGCCTGGGGCCTGGGAGACCCCAGAGCTGGCAGAAGGATTTCCTGATGAGGTTTCTGCACACTTCTGATGCTAGAGAATCCTTTCCGATGCCCAACTTCTGTCAGCAAAGGCCTTTCCAAATGATAACACTCTGGCGGGATGGGCAGCACATCCTCCCATTTTACAGATGAACAAATGGAGGCCGTGGGAGTTGTGTTTTCCCCATGGACCCAGGTCAGGTCCAGGGCTCTTCAGGGTGGCTTCCCCAGTGCCTGGTGTCCTTTCCACATTAGCAGACCCTCAGTTTTTTCTTTTTTTTGTCAAATGAATACATGAACAAGGTACAGATTTTCCATTTCTTTATTTCTGAAATGATCACATCAAAGTCTGTTGCCTGTTAGAGCAGGAAGGGGCCTTAGAGTTCATTCAATCCCCTCACTGTCCTGATGAAGCAACCAAAGCTCAGGGAGGGCTAGTGACTTGCCTACCCTCACACACCCAGACAGAGGTGAAGCAGGCAGGAGACTCCCTGTTCAGTGATCAGGGTGACCTGACTCATCTCATAGGCTTCCCATGGAAGGAACAGTATTCCTGAGCTTTGCAAACAGCCCTTTTGGGTGGCAGGGGGCCAATGCAGACAGGTGACACCTTCTCCGAGCTACCTGCACCCCTTTTCCCCTCTCACCTGGATCTGACTCTGCCTCCTGCAGTCTCTCCCCTTCTTCTCTCTCCTTTCTCTCCCCAGACTGGAGCCAGAGCTGTTGTTCCCTATGCCCATCTCTGCCCCTGGAGGGCCCTCCCTGCGGCTGTGAAAACAAGGGCCTCATAACCTGAAGGGCAGGATTGATGAGAAAATAAATTTCTGATTAGTGTTTTAATTTTAAGGATCTTTAGAAGGGACTAAACAGCAAGGGAGGCTGGTGGAGAAAGCCTGGATTATTAAAACCATAAATCCTTGCTGGGAGGGGCAGGGAAAGGGGCTGGAAGGAAAGCAGAGGAGGGCAGACAGGGCTTCCTTTGGGATGCAGGGGTGGGGGCGGGGTGAGGGAGTAGGAGGCGAAGGCCAAGGGCCTGGGTTGTTCCCTCCTTCCTCCACCCAGCCTTCCCTGGGGTGTGGGCTAGAGGACCCCTGTCCCTTGCTCCCGCCAACCTTGACTAATTTCCCTCCTCTCTGAGACGGCTGGGCCACCGATGAGGTTGACAGCTCCTGGGGTTGGGGAGGTGGAAGTCTGCTAGTTCAAGCCTCTCTCCAACTGATCTGCACAGCATCTGGCAAAATAAGTGCCTATCAGTTTCCTGAGCAGTGGGAGAGGTGAGAGAGGACAGAAGAGAAGCACCCTGGGTGGGGATGGGGTTAGACTGCCCGCGCTGAAAGCCTGGCACTGCTCCCTTCCTCCACTGGCCTCTCTGTTGGATGGAGAAAATCGTAGCCGCCCCCTGGCCCTGCCACCTCATAGGTGTGTGTGACAATGAAATGAGATCATGCACGAAAGGTGTTGGCACCCATTAAATGTTAGCTTTTCTTTCTATTGCTGGCAGGAAGAAGCAGTTCCCTTCCACCATTTCAGTTTGATTCTCATCCCATTTTACAGGCCTAGAGAGCCAAGCCCTTTGCCCAAGGCCACGAGAATTTGAGCTCAGCTCTGCAGTCAATTTCTCTCCAGGGGTCTCTGGGTCTGCTCTCAGAAGGGGGTTTAGGGATACAGGGGGCTGGGAGGGAATGAGGTCCAACCAGCAGCCCTGCCTGGCAGGTGGGGAAAGCATGGCCAGGAAGTGGGATGGCTCCAGATCACTGACAAGGCCCAGGACCTGCGGTCCAGGTGGCCTGGGAGTGGGGGGAGGGGGCGGGTGATGGGGAAGTAAGCAGTCTCTCCTCTACTCTGCCCTTGAGCAAGCACAAGAGGCCCTCAGCCCCAGACCAGCAGCCAGCGGGTGAGGAAGTGTGATAGGTGTCACGGGAACATCTCCCCGTGTACCTTGTCCCCCTCTTCAGCCCTCCAGCCTCTCCATCCGCTTTTGGGTGACCTCTAAGTCCCAGGGGAGCTGCTGACATTGCACACCCCCAGGGGGCATCATTCCGGCTGTGCAGAAGGTAGACTGTCTGATGTAGTTCAGGGAAGGTGGGGGAGTGATAGGTAATACATCACCGGGATGAGGAAGCTGACTCTCCCGGGAATTTCTCACCCTGGGTCTCTGGGCCCCACTTCAGAGGCAGAAGGGCTGTTCCTCTTGAAAAGAAAGCCAGGCACTCCATGAGGAATTCAGAGGAAAGGGCTTGGCAGTCATCTTGGGAGGAGGCGTGGGTGGCCCCTAAAGGTGAAGGCTGGATGAACTGAGCCACTTGAGCCCAGCTGTGACGCAAGAGGAATGCCATGGCTCATAAAGGAAAGAAGAGGAGGAGAAAAAGTCCGGTCCCTACTGTCCCCCACCCCAGGAAGACGTCTCTGGGGTCTGGGTGGCCTCTGCCCTCCCCTCCAGGGCAGAGTGGCACCTTACAACCAGAGCCGAGTGACCTGGGCCGGCGTCTGGGAGCCCCTGCAGCGCCTTCTCAGCTTGCTTGGCCCCAAATCCTTTTAAAAGCTGCCCAAGCCCACATACCTTGGTCTATTTTGATCAAGGGAGGAACTGGGGCCTGCTGCCAGCCCCGCCTCCACACGTTTAAGGGCCCAGGCTAATTGTTTCCTCTCTTTCTTGTTAGGAATTGTCTTTGGAGCTCTATCTTCTTTCCAGCCACCCTGGGGGGTTGGGGTGGGGGAGTGGTCAGAAAGAGGAAGAATTTGGCTGACCATTGGCCTCGCCTCCATTCCTCCCTGGGGACTCCGACCACATCCTGGCTCAGCTGGGAGTGTGCTGAGACACGGTAGGACTTTGCTTTAAACCGATGGTGAGCTGGCGTGGAGAGTGTTTGGTTAACAGGCTGCTGGGTTCTCATTCTGGTTCTGTTTCTTTCTTGCTGGATCAACTTGGAAAAGTTACTCACCCTTTCTGGGCCTTGCTTTCCCTGTCTGTAAAGTAGGGATACAAAACTTCCCTCAGAAAGCTATTGCGACTCTTTCCCCCAAACTGAGCCTGGTGATCAGGCCTAGTACGGTGCCCACTGCCCACCCACCTCTCCCAACCTGCTGGGTTCCTCCAGGCTGGGCCCCACCCCTCCACCCAGTGGGGCACTCAGCCACCTTCCCCTGAGACTCCAGCTGCTGCCCGCTGCCTAGAATGCCTTGTTGTCTGATGTCGCTTAGATATGGTCCTGGTCACCCTTGGGCGTCCTTGCTGTAGCGCCCGATCCACGCCATCCTGATTCTGCGCTGCCCAGGCCCTCATCCTGCCTTTGGTCCTGTTAGCAATCACCGCCACCCCCATGCCACCAAAATCGCCACAATGCAGCATGTTTTACACATAGTAGCTCTTCTCATCCCCCAAATAACCCTCCAAACTGGCATTATCAGCCTTTTTGCAAAGGAGTTAGGCTTAGTAAGCACAGTGACTTGTTCAAGTTCACACAGCTGACAGAAGGTGGGGAGGAGCTTGAATTTTCATCTACCAGCAAACAGGTAGGATTCTGACAGGCAAGGATGAGGAGAGGAGTCCTGAACGCTATGGGGATGATGCAGGTGGGTGATGAGTGATGAGTATTGGATGAATGTTCTTCCTGGCTCCACTGCAGGAAAAACAGGGAGGCAGAGAAAACAAGGAGGCTGGGTTGGTGGCGGGCACCTTGATCTCATGATCACTGGCAGCTTGAAATGGTCGTGGACCCTTCTGATGGGCAAGTCACTGGCCCTCTCTGAGCCCTGGTTGCTTCATCAGTATAGTGAGGGGACTGAATGAGCTTGAGGCCCCTTTTTGCTCTAATAGGCAACAGTCTTTGATGTGATCATTTCAGAAATAAAGAAATGGAAAATCTGTACCTTGTTCATTTATTCATTTGACAAAAAATAATAATGATAATAATAAAATTGAGGGTCTGCTATTGTAGAAAGGGCTACGCCAGGCATTGGGAAAGCCACCCTGAAGAGCCCTGGACCTGACCTGGGTCCATGGGGAAGCCACAACTCCCACAGCCTCCATTTGTTCATCTGTAAAGTGGGAGGATGTGCTGCCAATCCTGCCAGAGTGTTATTTTTTGGGAAAGGCCTTTGCTGACCGAAGTTGGGCATTGGAAAGGATTCTCTAGCATCAGAAGTGTGCAGAAACCTCATCAGGAAATCCTTCTGCCAGCTCTGGGGTCTCCGAGGCCCCAGTCTGACACAGTCTGGACTGGTGTCAGGGGCAGGCCTTAACCTCCCAGTCCAGGCCTGGATGGCCTGCAGAATGGGGAGCTTATGGGGGAGTCAGGAGGCCTGGGTTCGAGTTGAGAGGCTGAGGGATGGAGCTGTGAAGAGAAAACCCAGATTGGTGGATTAAGTAGAAAACACCGTCCCCATATCCTGCCCCTGCTAGGTTTCTTGGGTGGTGGCTGTGGTAAAGAATCCAGCTATTTTATAGGTGGGTGGCCCTGGGCTCATAGGCTCAATCTGCAGTAACTGATGGTGCAACAAAGAGAAAAGAGCCTTGGCTTAAATCCCTAAACCATTGCTTTCTGTGTGACCTGAGGTAATCAAGTTTCCTTTTCTGTGCCTCAGTGCCTCCATCTGTAAAATGGGAATAGCATCAACCCTGCAGGTTGAGAAATAGAGTATTTCCTGCTGTATCAATAAATCAGGATGTCACCGCCCTCAGAGATTCCAACTCAGGAAGGCGAATAACTGAGCAATCAGACAGCCATCAGGTTACAGCCGCTCCTAATGGTGAGCACTGAGGAACTCAGGATATTCCTGAAAAAAAATTCCAGGATACTGGCCCCAGATAGCTGAGATGCATATGAAAGGAATGACTTCAGTGAGCTCAGATCCTTGCATCTTCCCATATATAGAAAAGCACTAAAGTCCTTAACTTGGAGTATCTGGTTCTCTTTAATTCACAAAAATACTTTTGATGTTCAGACAACCTGCCCTTTGTTACAAACTTCTATATAACCTGGCTTCTCCTCCCACCTCCTCTGAGCAGTTCTCTCAGGGCTACTTGAGATGCTGCCTCCTGGGCCTTAAGTCCTAAAAATGTCTGCCAAATAAAACATAACTCTCAAGTTTTAGGCTGTGACTATTTTTTAGGTTGACACAGGGCTGGACTGAATATTGGATGAATGTCAAGCAATTTGCATAGCTCTTTGCATGTCCTAAGGCATTTCAGTGGGGACTGTTTTCAAGGTTTGTCCTGACCCGGCTTTGAGCTCAGTGCATTTGGGCAGAGCCCTGCCCCATCTGTATCTTCATTTCCTGGTTTGTGCAAAGGGTTGGGGGTGGGACAAACTGATCCCAACAGTCCTCCCAGCCGGGACAGATGACTGCAGGCTGGGCCAGCCCGCCTCTAGAGCTACAGGAATGTGGACAGGGTGTCACTTGGGGGCAAACGTGCTTCCTGTACTTTTGGTGGCATGTTTTCTGCGCAAGCACAGTGCAGAGAGGAATTTGTCCTGGGCCTAAAGGGACCTGGACTGGACCAGAGCAGCAGGAAGAAGATGCCTGGGGCAAAGGAATCGGTGGGAAGTGAGGCAGTGGGGGGTCACTTTGACCTCTGAGCTGAGAAGAAAGCTGAGGCAGAAGGCCAGGTTGCTGGGGTCCCTGCCTTGGCCAGCACCCTGAGATAACTGTGTGGACTGTGGAAACCAGGTAACTAGGTGGGACTGTGCAGGGGCTCTGGAACCCCAGGCCTCGTTAGGCCCGTTTCCCAAATAGCCAGGGACCTCTCAGCTCAGGCCATGAAGTCAGGACACAGCACACACTTCCCTGCTTTTAAATCCAAAGGGACCCCCTAGGAACAATTTACCGAAGGTGTGAGCACGAGTTCTGTAGCCCTGCTGGGGCCAACACCGTTCATCCACCATCAGGTGCTGTGTGACCCTACACAGTTTGCTTGACCTATCTGAGCCTCAGTTTCTGAGTCTGTGAAATGGGGATAATAGTAGAAGCTACTTCACAGAGGGGAGTCCCCTGCATGATCCACGGCAAGGGCTTAACAAACATGAGCTAAGTGGTCTCATTCCTTCATCCACATCTGTGCATGCTGGTTGCTGTCCCCTTGAACAGACGCGAAAACTAGGGCTAGAAGACGAGCGTGTTGAGTGGTGGAGCAGGAGTGGGACCCAGGGCTGGCTGAATCCCAGGTCTGAGACCCATGCCCCCTCCATCCTTACTCCTATGATAGGTTCCTGGGGCTCTGAGTATGGGTAGGAAAGGGAGGGCTCCCCCTAAACACTTTCAGTGTATCTTAAAGAGGTTTTCAGGGTCCTGGCTGCCCTGGGGCTGCCCTGGCGGTAGGACCTCCACCCAATCTCCTTTTCCCATCCCCCCCAACATTTTAAAAATGTAACTTTTCCAATTTCTTGAACCCCATCGTACACAGAAAGCATGCTAGGCGTGCCACTCGTGTCGTCTCACTCCTCACAATATCCTCATGGGGAAGGTGTAATTTGCCCCATTTCCAGTTGAGGAAACAGGGAGGGGACTCCCATGCCCAAACCATAGAGCAGGTCAGAGCCAACAGGGCTGCGACCAGAGACTCCTGCACCTCTGCGTTCTGCCCCACTGTTGCGCTGGAGTGTGAAGCCCGCAGCCGATTCTGCACCTGCTCCGTGCCTCAGTTTCTCCATCTGTAAAGCAGGAGGGATACAGATAGAAGCTACGTGTCTTCTAGGAATATCATGAGGATTAATTAGTGTACACCAAAAACACTGGGAGCATCTGACTCTTGTGAGTTCTCCATAAGCAGCAAGGATCTGCGGTCAGCTCTCTTGCTTAGCGCAGGCCATTAGGGCACAGGGTCAATGACACCGGGCACTCCACAACCCTTAGGATTCCTCAGCAATGCATAGGAGGGCTCACGTGGGCGGGCCTACCCAACATTTAGTCAACCAACATCCAGGGGACATTTACTGGATGCAGGCACTTTACAAACAGCTCATTTATCCTCCTGACCCCCTTCCAAGATTGGTAGGGATTGTTCTAATCATCCCCCGTTTACAGATGAGCAAGCCAGAGCACAGAGAGATTAAGAAACTTGCCCGAGGTCAAGCAGGATTAGAACCCAGGCGCCTGGCTTCTAAGTCTGTGGTCTCCAACACTGTGCTCCACCGCTGCCTCTCACAGCCCTTCTCCCCACAGAACCTAAGAACCTGGGGAAGAGAGGTTCCCTTGCAATCACCCCCAACTATTCACCATATAATTAGTGATTATTCTCTTATCTCTTGGGTATGAAAGAGACACACCACGACTGTGAAGCCGGTTATTCTAGACCTGCATGCTCTTCTGGAAATAAAGGCTGAATAGGCTGCAACCAAGGTGGTCTCTAAATTTCGTACAGGAAGGAGAATTCGGGAGCAGTAGAAGACTGCTGGCCCAAGTGTGTTGATGGCCCTAACTATTTTCCACATTGTTTATTTTTAAAACATCTAAACCAGGGTCTGCCTGGAGAAAGGGGACCAGGCCTGGTCATCGTGGGTCCCCAGCAAGATCCACGGCTAAAGCAACCTTAGCAGAGACCTACCGAGCAAACCCCAAGAGGGAAAGCCCAATACTGGACTCACCCAGGGGATCAGGGGTCATCTGGTCCAGTGTTCCTCTCTTTAAAGAAACAGGAATCCAGGACTAGAGAGGGGAAGCGGCTTAGGCAAGGTCACACAACAGACTGATGGAGATCAGAACGTCAGGCTCCCTGGTCACTCCTCATGACCTTGACGTGGACAGGATGCTTCCCTTAGGCCTGGTCTGGACCCCAGAGTAACAAGGAGAGGGTGTGGGGATGGATCAAGGGAACGCTTCCAGCTCCTGAGACTAACTCCTTAACGATGGGAGCCCACTGTGTTTGATTCTTTGCTGGATTCCCTAAAGCCTTGCACAGAGCTGGGCTCATACTAGTTGTTCATTGAACATCTTCAGAATTGACTGAATGAATGACCTAACATGCAGTAAAAGTGGATGACAGAGCACCTGTTCACGTACCCTAGGAGGACGGTGGGCATCCTTGACCAGAGTGGGAGCTGCTGATGGTTTGGAAGGCTTCACCCTGCTCACTGTGGTTTCTTTGCTGGAGCCGGCTGGGCCCCTGCTGCTGGGACCCCCAGAGCTCTCATCTGGGGGCACAAAGTGAGGGCCAGCACCAGCTTTCTCTTCTGATAGGAAACCCCACCTGTTTCCAGGGTGGATTCAGGATGAGCCAGCAGGCCCCCAGGAAAGCCAGGCCCTGATGACTGCAGACAGAGCCGCCAGCACTGTGCACCCCTTGTGCTCCCAGCTCCCCGAGTCCCATCACAGTGGTGATGGCAGCTGTCACTTTTTATCAGAGCTGCTTTTGTATGAGGGTCTTTGCTCTCTGTTCTATGTATATGATCTCATGTAACCTCTCACCATTTACAGGGGTGGGAAGTCAGTACTGAATATTTATTTGGAAGGACTGATGCTGAAAATGAATCTGCAATACTTTGGCCACCTGATGGGAAGAACTGACTCATTTGAAAAGACCCTGATGCTGGGAAAGATTGAAGGTGGGAGGAGAAGGGGACAACACAGGATGAGATGGTCGGATGGCATCATTGACTCGATGGACATGAGTTTGAGTAAGTTCTGGGAGTTGGTGATGGACAGGGAGGCCTGGCATACTGTAGTCCATGGGATCACAAAGAGCTGGACACGACTGAGTGACTGAACTGAACTGAAAGCACCATTACGCAGATGATGGAATTGAGGCCCAGAGACATTGCAAGCACCCTGTCCAAGGTCACACAGCCAGAGGACAGAGAAAGGGCTGAATGCAGTTCTGTCAGACCCCAGAGCCCCAACTCTGGACCTCTCAACCTTGGACATGGGACTGGGGGCAGGGACCCAAGACCCAGCCCCAGGACCCAGGATGACCCAGCCAGGCCCAGGCAGGCCCTCTGTCCCAAGGAGGCACAGGAACTAGCACAGGAGCTGCCTGGGCCCCCCGTGAGCCTTGCCACCTCAGCAGGGGAAGTGTCTTGGGAGAGGAGACACCAGGAGTACCACATCCAAGGCAGACCACTGGTTCAGTCCTCATGGGTCTCACTGCTCAACTGGCTCAGGATTGGGCTGCCTGGTGGATTGGAAACAGGAGCCAAGAGACCTGATTCTAGTCTCAGTATGGCCATTTTTTAAGTTCTGAAACCTTGGTGTCTTTGAGGAGCTTTGGCTTTCTCACCAAGAAAGTATCAACAGAGGCCTAGGGCCTCCCTGCATTTGTGTAACCTTGGAGTTAGCTGAGATTATCTAGAACTGCGGGAGGGGAGGGACATGGATGACTTGGATATTCCAAGTCCAGCTCTCAGCCCCTTCTCGGGCTCCAGCTCTGGGTCTGTGTATCAGTCAGCTATTGCTATGATAATGCTACAAAACAAACATCCCCAAATTCAGTGACTCACAGCAGCAGGCATTTAGTCTCACATTCGTGGACCTGCAGGTCAGCTATGGTTCTCCGAACTTAGGATAGGCTCAGCTGCGTGCTGTTTCAGGTTGAGCTCAGGTCACTCCACATAAAGTCATTCTATGACTGCCGCTGAAGAGCAGCAGCTTCCCAAGGGAACCTCTTCTTACGGACACCCCCAGAGTGCAAGGGAGCAGGTCATCCACGGAAGCACATCTCCAGCTTCCGCTCTGCCATGTCTGCTGACATCTGTCTTGCTTAAAAGTGAGTCACATGGCCAAGCCCAACTTCAGTGTAGGGAGAGCCCCCCCTGCACTGTGGGAGGGGGTGTGTGTGTGCACACATTCAGCAGTGTCCAACTCTTTGCAACCCCATAGACTGCAGCCCACCAGGCTCATCTGTGCATGGAATTTTCCAGGCAAGAATACTGGAGTGGGTTGCCATGTCCTTCTCCAGGGGATCTTCCCAATCCAGGGATAAAACTCATGTCTCCTGCCTTGGCAGGCGGGTTCTTTAGGAGCTGAACCACTGGGGAAGCCCAGTAGGAGGGGAAGGTGATAAATATTTGCTGGATAATAAGCCAGTCTCTCATGGCTGGAAGACCCCCAAGTTAAATTCACAAGTAGAGAGAGGCTTATTTTGGCCACTGCTGGCTCTAGGTCCCTTTGGCTCAGGGTTCAAGGGCAGAGTAAAAAGGCAGCAGGGGCTGGGACAGGGGCTGCAGAGGAGGTCTGAATATGCGGTGTTGTCTTCACAGCACAGGGCTGGGCAAGCCACTGATCTCTTGGTGCCTCTGTTCTCCACCTGCACGCTCTCCCAGGCCCCTTCCAGTGGCCCCGGCAGGCCTGGGCCCTTCTCACTGTCCTGTCCCCACCCATGCCTCCTCCTTGCGGCTGGCATCCTTGGAGCACAGAACGAAAATAAGGCCTCACACCACACCCGACTGGCTGGCATTTCAGCTCACAGACACTTCATCCCGCGAAGCCGATCTAATTTCCACCCTGTGAAAAAAAAACAGTTGTCTCGCACCCAGGCAGCCCGCATCATGGGACAACCAGCTGCTTCCATGGTGGGGTAAAGGTGGGTAGAAATTTGGATCAGGATCAGCAGCAGGCACACAGATGCCGACTGGGGTGGAATAATCCTTCTTCGTGCTGTGGGAGGAGTCTGGTAGGTGAGAGCTATGGGCAGGCAGGTGGAAAGGCTGTGACTACATAGGCAGGGCCAGGCTGCTCTTTAAGGCCAGAAGTAACATCCTTTCTCTGGGCCTGTTTCCTCATCTGCGGGTTCTGGAAGGCCCTTCCTAGCTGTTAAGTCCTACAGCTCTCAGTGGCTCTACCTTTGTTCAAAGATGGATTTTTGTAACATCAATGTAGAGATCAAATTCCCAAGCCGTATCCTTTCTTCCCTTTCTCTGACCCTAGACATAACAGGACCGGAGCCGTTGTTCCTCTCCCCTCTGCTCCCAGGCAGGTCCTTTCTGCAGCCACCTGGTTGCTGGGCTGGCGGTGCTGTTCTGGAGTCCGACACAGGTGACAGGTGGGGCGAGTGGGGTCCTTATTCCCCAAAAGGCATCCCTTACGGGGGCTGGCTCCAGAGGGCTCAGCCAGCCAGGGCCCTGGGGGTGGAACAGGCTTTTCAAAGAGAATGTCACTCCGTTCCCAGCCTGAGTGTCCCCTGATAATCCCAAGGGAGTGTCACATGGGCCCTCTGAGAGCCCAAAGCCAGGGCTGCTGAATGCACAGCTGGGAGAAACCCCAGGAGGCAGGGCTATGAGCCCGACCAGCTGGGGGACTTCACCTCTAGGGAGGGCTAGAGCTGCCTCCAGAGACCAGCAGACCTCATTTCACAGTGCCCTTTTGACAAAGCGGACAGAATGAGTAACAATGTGAAAGGGAGGCTCCAGTGCCATCAAGTCTTAGCCGCCCTGTTGGCTGCCCATCCTCTGAGGACTCGTAAATGTCAGCGTCCCCCAGAGCTTGGTCCCTGGGCGTCATCCTCTGCTCTCTTCCAGGAAGCTCATCCACCCCGTGATGACCTTATCAGTGCTGGTTATAAGCTGCTGCCTGCTGCCCTCTCTCCTGAGGTCCAGACCCTATAGACAGTTTCATTTGTAAAAAAACAAGGGTGACAGAACTTCCCTATGGCCCAGTGGTGAAGAATCCACCCTGCAATGCAGGAGACTCAGGCTCGATTCCTGGGTGAGGAACTTAAGATCCCACACGCCGAGGAGTAGGCCACAACTACTGAGCCCGTGAGCTGCAAATACCAAAGCCCACGCCACAAGCAGAGAGTCCAAATGCAGCATTGAAAGGTCCTGCATGATGCAGCATAGATCTGGGTGCCATAACTAAGACCCGATGAGGTCAAATAAATAAACAAATATTAAAAAAATAAAACAGGGTGCTGTCACCACCCCCAGGCTTGAATGGACAAGAGTGGGAGTAGATGGCAAAACCTGGAGTGAGCTGACTGGAGAGGGCAGCTTGAGGAGCCAGGCTGTCAGTAGAGGGACACAGCTCGCCCGAAGCAGAGAGGCAGCAGGGAAATAACGTCTCCCATTCACTCTCCTCCTCCCTCTGCTCTTCTGCCCCACTGATGGACCCAGCCAGACCAGGGAGCCCGTGGGTGTTGCCCACACAGCATTCTCCCAGGACACAGGACAGGTAGAGGCAGAGGGCAAAGTGTGGGTCTGGAGGGGCCAACGGGAGATGCCCAGCTCAGGGCCGCTGAGGATGGAGAAGGTCATCTGCATCTGCTGCATGGCCCCCTCTCCACCTTGGGGTCTTCTTGACTTTGGGCGAAAGGGTCTGGGAAGTATTAGCGTTCTGGATTTGGAGAGCCCAGGATCTGAATTCTAATTCTTCACCTCCATGACACCGTTACATAACCTCTTACACTCCAGTTTCCTCACCTGTAAGATGAGAACAAGAGCACCTAACTCAAAGCACTGCTGAAGGCGATGGAGGTGTCCAGAAAGTGCTGGAAACGTGGGAAGTGCTCAATGACTTGGTCTCCTTTTATCTAGCTCTCTCTGTTCTTTATCTCTTGGCTGGACCTGCACAACTTCTGAGCTGGTCTCTGTTCCCTATCATAGCCCCTTTAATTCATCCCTCATGATGTCCCCAGGACCTTTGCCAGAGCACGTCACAACTGTCCTCAAAAAATGGTCACGGCTTCCCCGTGCCCAGAGGATAAAGTTCAAGTCCTCTAGTGCAACAGCCAAAGTCTATCAGGGGCCTGTCCTGATTCTCCCACCCGACCAAGAGAGGCCAACCCCTCTCTCCGTCTCCTTGCCTGCGGGACATGGATCTACTCTGCCCGCACAGTTCCCAGAGAACCTTTAGGTCTCCAAGACTTTTAGGATGCTGTTCTCTTCCCCGCTACCCCCTGGATGTCCCTTCTCCTTCTACCCCACTGGTGGGACTCACATGCCCCTTCTTGGGGGAAAACTCCCTCACCCACCCAAACGGAACTGCTCACCATGCATTCTTATACTCTCACATAGATCTTTTCTCATCTGCCCACCAGTAGAAGCAGCTGTGGGATGTCTGACCCTGTGCAGCCAGAGCACTTTGAACGCAAGCGTTGCGGCACCTCATCCGGCTTTCCACGATCTCTATGCCAGGGGTGCGCTTGCGTGGAGGCGGGCTCTGGGCAGCTGAGACCTTAGGGCACGCGCACTAATCCTAACGTGTCTGCACTGATCCTTAGCGGAGCCTCACGATAACAGCGGGTGTCCTTATGTTGTTTTTAAAGTGATGAGGGAATCGAGGCAAAGCAATTTGCCTAGGAATTCTTGGCGAGGAAGGGGAGAACCGGGGTATCTGGGTGCTGAGATGTGTGCTTTTCCCACTCCCTATGGAGTTCCAGAAAATGGACCAATGAATGAATGCATGCATGAATAAATGAATGAAAAGAAGATGGCAACAGCAACATGAGTGGGAGCTGAAAACAGGAAAGACTTGGGTTCAAGTCCAACACTTCAACCATGGGGAACTGCTTATCTTCTCTGGAGCAGAGAATAGGTGCTCGGGGGCTATTTCTTTCCTGCCCTTCGCAGCCTCCCCTAACACCCTGTCTTTCCTCACGATCCAATTCTGGGCAGCTCTGGGTTCCTCCCCATGGCCTTCCCAGTGGGAAACAGAGAACCCGTGGCTGAGACTGTTGTGGGGAGGATCGCAGGCCATGGGGGAGCCCAGACAGCTGCTCAAACAGTCCTTCAGCCTGCGTGATGAACATCTCAGGACGGCTTTTCCAGCACCCAGAGCAGGGAGAGGGGCCTGTTAAAACTATTTATATCCCGCCGCCAGCCCACTGACAGCTTAATCGCAATGCCTCCTTCCTATGACTTTTATTTGTCAACCACATTTGCACCCCTTCCCAAGTGGCAGGAAGAGTGACTCCAGGTGGCTCATCTGGATAGCCTGGCTCTCCCAGTGTAGACTGGAGATTTACAAGACGCTCCAAGGAGCCCACCATGGCTGTCCCCCTGCCGGTGAGCCTCTAGCCCTGGTTGCCAAAGAAACCTTGCAGGAAGGTTCTGGGCAGCTGGGGTGGGTGGGTGTGGGTAGGGGTCTACCACTGGGTCTCTGCTTGCAGCATCTGTGGCCTGGGCTTGGTCTGAGTGTCTGATGCCTGGCAGCGCCTTAGTAATAGAACAGACTGTCGATTGGCCTCTCCTGTGAGAGGTACCATCGCCTGGGCTATAAATCAAGCACTTTAATTCCCATCAGGGACGAGTTTGGCAAGAAGGTTGCTGGCTCCAGTGTAAATGGGATGAGTGGTCAAAGAGCAAAGCTGGTTTAAATGGTGTCCTGCTCTGAGGCCCAGAAGTGCCTATTCACAGGTCCTAGGTCACCCCGTGGAATGTTCCTGTTACTGATGGAAGATCCTGATGGAAGTTATTTAATATGTGAGACTTCGGCACTACCGTTGTTCAAGCCTCAAAAGGCGCCATCGGCAGCTGTAAATCCAGACCAAAAGATGGATCTATTCTTCCGTTCATTCATTCAGTGATTCCTCTGCTGACATACTCTCCCCTGACATCTTTGCCCATCTCACTCCTTCTCAACATTCAGGTCTCAGCCCAAAGGGCACCTCCTCAGAGAGGCTGCCCCGAGCACCCTAATGGAGTCCCTCTCTCTCCGTGCCACCTGGATGCTATGACAACTCTGTGTTTTGTTTCTGTCACGGTGCTTCTCAGGAGCTGGAGTTCTCTTGTTTATTTGTTTCTTGCTGCTCTGTTGTCAGCCGTGCCCACTGGAAGTAAGACCCTTGTGAGGAGGGATCTTGCTTTCCTATCGGCTGCTATGTCCCCAAGTGGCTAGCACTATGCCTGGTCCACGGTAGCTCCTCATCCATCCAACATTTGCCAGGAGTCCCCCAGTTGCCAGGCCAGGGCTGGGGGCTCCACCATGGCCTGCTTGCTGTCCACAGGGGAATCCGGCATTCGAGTAAGAGCCCTGAATTAACCACATGTTTCTGATGCTTAGACTTTTGGGGCCTTGCTGACCCTGGAGAGACTCCCCCCACCCTACCCCAGGGCTAGCCAGTTACTTGCAAGAGTGAACAACTTGCTTATGAACGCTCTTTTCATAAGCAAACCAGCCAGACAAACCTCATCCACAGTCTTTATCTCTCGGTCAGCCTCTCACTCTCTGGTCACTATCCACCTGTCCTAACGAGCCCAGAGCCATGTCCCAGGTAACCAGGGACAGCCCCCAGGCTCCAGAGCCCAATGGAACCATCCAGTCTAGCTTGCTTTGCCCATTCTGTCCCAGAAATCACAACAAGGGCTCTTGCCCATGTTTTCCTCTCCATCCATCTGCCTCTTGACCAACCCTGGTGCTTCCTCATGTGGCCCCCTGTGGCCTGGTGGGCCCCTTCCTCTTGGGATCCATGAGTAACAAACTATCTTTTTTCAGTGGTGATCATCTCCTGACCTGTTGGCCGCCACATACCTGAATGACAATAAAACCTACATTTTAAGACAGGCCAGGAGGGTGAAGGCAGGCCCCAGGGAGGTGGAGGAGGGGCACATAATCCACCCCTGACATGTAGCATCTGCAGGGGCTGGTAGTGGAATTACATCAGCTGGATGGCAGTGGCCGGGGGGCAGGGTTGGTGGGGCTTCTAAGCATAGGGAACAGCCCAGGCAAAGGCTTGGGTGCTAATGAGAGGGTGGAATGAATGTGTAGCTCAGGTGGTCCCGTGTGGCTGGAGCAGAGTTGAAAGGAGGAGCAGAATGAGAGTCTTGGAGGACTTGGAATGAGGCCGGGTTTTGCTGGGGGCAGGCGACAAGCCCGTGAGGAGCTGTGGATGGAGCCCATCGGATGCGGGGTCCCATGGTGCTTCTCCTCCCAGCTGGAGTCCACTTGGCTGCTACCCTCTGTGCAGGATGAGGTGGCCATGGCCTCTGACTCCCACTCGTTCAGCTCCAGTCCCGGCTCCCACACCGCCCAGCACCTCTACCCTGCCCCAGCTCTTCGCTGAGTCACAGAAACAGCTGCTCTTCCTGCTGAGTCACACCTGCCCATATGGTCCCATCTCTCACTCTCCCACCTCCAGCTCCCAAGGTGGGGGCCGGTGGGCCTGATCTGGCAGCTAGTAGACTCCTCCCTGCGTGTGGCACCCAGAAGCTCAGCTTCCTTCGATTCTGACTCAAGTACTCATTTCCTGAGAGAAACTAAGGTGGGGCTGCTGTGTGGAGCAGGGCCAGGCGGCAGGGGTGGGCAGCTGTGGACACCCATCTTTCTTACCATCCATCCTCCTCCCGTGCAATCTCCTTGTGGTCCTGGCCTGGGATCTAAGAACAGAGAAAGAGGCCCCATTTGAATGGGCCTGGAGGGAGCGCAGAATGCATGGAAGGAGGCCCAGCCCCAAAGGAGAAACTCCCACGGCTGAGTGCCTTCAAGCCAATATCAGGATGGGAAAGGAATCAGACCTCCTGTTTGACTGTCTGAGCCTTGGCTTGGAAGAAAATAACACAGGCTCTCTGGAGAGAGTGCTTATAGCTGCGAACGTTTATTGGGCATTCACCCAGTTTCTTCCTTCCTTCATTCATTCACGCGTTCAACCAGTATTTTTCTACTGCTAAGAGTTAGTCATGTTCTAGGTACCAGACATACAGCAGGGCACAAAACATCCTTGGCCTCTGTCATCTGGGAGTCTAAATTCTGTCTGGGGAGACAGCCAATAAGTGAACAAGGAAATATAGTGTTTATAAGTGCTGAATATTAGGGAGCAAAATGAAGGAAGTTAAAAAAGAAGAAAGTGAAGGGAAGGTTGGGGAAACAAAAGGAAGGGCTTAGAGGGGGCTGTGTTAGATCCAACAGGGCATAAAGTATTCATCTTTCTGTGATCCATCAGTAGCTGGAGGAAAAACCAGGTGCCATGGCAGATAAAGAGAGGACTAACTGAGAGGTGATGCCCCCTCCTGAGGGAGCGAATGGCCTGGCCAAGGGGGAGGTTCTTAACAAATACAATGGTCTCCATTTAATGGGAACATGTTATGTCCCAGCTCTCCTCACATGCATTATCTCATTCAATCCCCACAGCCATCTCTTGATGTAAATATAATTATTCCCCCATTTTCTGGATGAGTAAACTGAGGCTTGGCACCATCAGCTCACTTGCTCAGGGTCACAGCAGTTGCAAAGTGAGGACTCATCAGTTCAGTGTCTCTAGCAATTTAACAGTTGGGGCAAGCGGCTTGACCACGGTGCTACAGCTGGGGCATGAAATACAGAAGTGCTCTTAGGTAAGGACCGGCAGGAGCCACTTCATTCAGAAGACAGAGCAGTCCAGAAGGGCTGTGTGACCGAGAGGACAAATAGTGGGGTTGACTCAGGCCGTAATGGAGCCAGTGCATCCCAAGAAGAGGCACAGCACGAGCGAAGGTGCAGAGGCTGGTGGAGCACGATGCGGTGGGCTGCAGGGAGGGGCGAGAGACAGGCTCCTGTTGGAGGTGAGGGTCATTCTGCGGTGACCCGGACTGTGGGACAAACCATGCCTCTTCAGACATTTAGCAGTGGGAGCCGCCAAAGGGGTTTGAACAGAGGACTGACTCCAAATGAGGTCAGGACCCTAACTTGGTGCTGATGGGCAGAATGGCGGAAGGGAGTCACGTGATAGCCCTAAGAGCGGCAGGCCACCACATCAGAGCAGAGCCTGTGGGTAAGGGTGCGGGCCCTGGACCCACGCTGCCTGGATTCCATTCCAGCTCTACCTCTATAGTGGGCACTGTGGGTTCCCTGCTCTGCACCCTTGACCCTGACTTTTGATTTCATAGGTCTGACTCCCAACTCCTAGCTCCAGCATTGCTTTGAATTAGGGCTTTCTCAGACTGGCAGATCACCTTCCACCTGTACCAGGAATGCCAGGAACTAATGCCCCCAGAAACTGCCCTCAACTGTGGACTAACTTCCTCAACTGTGGAAGTTGGTGTATCAATAACCTAGCTCCCTAGTGCATGTTTCCCAGGGTTTCCAGAGAGATTAAACTCCGGTTTCTGCAGTGATAACTTGCTTGCTAAGACAGTTTTTACTGCCTACCTCACCTTCCCTGTCTCACTTCTTCACTCCCCTACCAATGTTTCCTGGACTCACTGTCCAGATATACTTCTCACAATGAAGCTTTTACGTGGGGTTGGTTTCTGGGGAAATCAGAACACGACAATCAGTTTTTAACCATAGGGTCTTAGGTGAATTATTTCACCTTTCTATGCTTCAGTTTCCTCATCAATCAAGTGGGGATGATGATAATAATTCATCAAAGCGTCATTATGATGAGTAATTGAGTTCATAAGCACGTAGAACTCAGAGTTTTGCGTGTAGTAAGTTTTTAGCAAGTGCCTTCCAAGATTATTTTAAAATCAATGAAGTGGATGAGGGAAAGAGACTGGTTGGCTGAGACAAAAGAGAAGAGGGCAGATGTAAGGGAGCTGGCAGGCAAGCAGGGAAGAGATGGAATCAGGACACAGCCAAGTTTGGAGCCTGGCGAGCTGGAGAGAGGCGTGGCATTTACAGTAGCTGGCAGCCAGGAAGAGAGCTGGGTTTGGAGAAAGACCGTGAGTGCAATTTTAGAGTAAGTGCTGTTGGGAGCCAGACAGCCATGTGCAGACACCTAGCAGGCAGCTGGGACAGTGGGCCTGGGTGGGAGAGAGGGCACGGTTGGCAGCCATGTGGGTTCGGGAGTTACTTGGAGGGAAATGAATGCTGTTGCTATGGGAGCTGGGTGGGGAACAGGTAGGATGTGTCCAGCAGTGATGAAGGTGGCAGGGAGGGGAAGGTTGGTGAGGCAAGGTCCTCTGGGGGAGTGGGGAGGTGGGAGGGGATGGAAACCAGTTTACAGGTAAAGCATAGGGGAGGGGAGCTCTTCTTTCTGAGATTCTAAGGCAGTGGGCATTTCTGAGATAAATCATGGAGAACCTGTATCTTGGGTCTGGTTCCTGGGAAGCAGAGCCTGAGCCAGGGATTCAGTCATATAACTAGTTGGAAAAAGAGAAGGGAAGTGAGGGGAGAGGACCAGGGCAGGGAAGATCTCAGCTGGAGAGGGCTCACGTAGGCCTCATCCCATGGGGAATCCTGCAGTACAAACTAAAGCACTTGGTTGGTGCCAGCTTGAGGCAAGGGGACCAGCCTCTGGGATTCACAAATCCGTCAGCCATTGGCTACTGTTTGGGCCAAGGGTGAGACTCCAGATTGGGGGACATCTGTGAACCATTACTAGGTCAATGAGGAATGGGACATGGGCCCCACCAACATCTGCAGAAATCTGGCCCAAGTCTCACTCAACCAGGTCTACCCTAGTCTGACTGAGTTCAGTTCAGTTCAGTTCAGTTCAGTCGCTCAGTTGTGTCTGACTCTTTGTGACCCCATGTACTGCAGCACGCCAGGCCTCCCTGTCCATCACCAACTCCCTGAGCCTACTCAAACTCATGTCCATTGAGTCAGTGATGCCATCCAACCATCTCATCCTCTGTTGTCCCCTTCTTCTCCTGCCTTTAATCTCTCCCAGCATCAGGGTCTTTTCCAGTGAGTCAGTTCATCAGGTGGCCAAAGTATTGGAGTTTCAGCTTCAACATCAGTCCTTCCAATGGATATTCAGGACTGATTTCCTTTAGGATGGACTTGTTGGATCTCCTTGCAGTCCAAGAGACTCTCAAGAGTCTGAAGTTTGATCTTCACTCAGATGGTTTGACCAAGTGGGGGGCTCTGTGTGCCAAGTTTGACTAGGACCAGTGTTCCATAAGCCCTGGCTACACAGGCCTCTGGGCATCTCTGCTGTCGGTTTCCTCTGCTTAGGATGCTCTTCCAGAGATCTGCACATTCGCTCCTGCACACTCAGATCGCTGCTCGCACATCCTTTCTTCAGAAAGGCCTTCCCTGATCACCCATCTGAAAAACAGCATCCCCAGCTCTGGTCCCCTCCTATTTTTTGCTCCTATTCCCAACTGGAGTAATATATGTTTATTTTTTTTTTTCTTTTCCTCTCTCTCCCTTCACAGACTAGATCTCCTTGTGGGTAATAGCTTCATCTCTCACCACGTCCCGCAACCTTTCAGCACCCTCTCCTGCACTGCTACGTGACTATTTCCCCTGAATTCACTGAATCCTCGTGCCTCTGTGCCTTTGCTGCTGCTGTTCCCCTACTATGGAGTAATCTTTTTATCCTTCTAAACCTTCACCTGGCTTCTCAGGTGTCTCTTCCTTTGGATGAAGTGTTGTCTCTCTGCTCCTGTAGCACCCCGGGCACCTGGTAACAGCACCCCCCGTGGAGGGATAACCAGAAGCTTGGTTGTGATCCTCCAGAGTCTTGTCATGCCTGGGCTGGCCCCAGAGAATGAGCAATCACAGAAGACAACATGCAGCCCCCGCTGGGCCCTCTTGGTGGTGATGGTGGCAGCAGGGGCTACTGGCTCCTGATTCCAGCCAATGGTGCTTGAGCTGGACCAGAGGTTAAGCTGTGGTTTGCATCCCAAACAAAGCTGCTTCTCCCGGCTGTCGTCCCATGCAGGGAAGCCCCGTGTGACGTTCTCTCTAGAAAGGATCTGGGGTCTCATTAACCATCTCATGGTCCATAGGTGATCGGTGAGGAATGAGCTGGTGAGCGATTGCTGGATGCTGACCAGAAGAACGAGGTCTAAGATGACCGGCAATAACTGGGCAAAGCCTAGGGGAGCCTTGGGCTCAGCAAGAGCGCAGTGCTGCCAGTTTCTGCCCAGCCACGGGCCAGCCAGGTGACCTTGGTGAGGCCACTGCATCTCTCTGGGATTGGAGTTTGCTTTTGGGCTTCAAATGAAATCTTTGTACAATAGATTTTTGCCTGACCAAAAAAAAAATGAGATATCTGGAGTTGGGGAGGATTCTGAGGTAGGCACTGAGCTTGATGACAGTGCTGATTGATTAGTAATGTCTGTTAAGGAGCCGATGTGTGCCATCCCTCGTCCAGAGTGTCTTTCGTACGCTGACATTTCATGATTCCGTGACTCCACAGCACTAACGATGAAGGATATGTGTGTATGCATTAAGGAAAGCGGGGTTTAAAGGTTAAAAAAAAAGGAGGTTAAGAAATTTGGGTCAGACCCATGGAGAGCTCCAGAAAAGATGGAGAATGGAAGTAGCTTCACGCCCGTACACACACAGCACACTCTAGCATGGTCGTCTGCTTTTTCAAAGTGAACCTCACACCGTTAGTGAACGATGAAATCAATTTAGTTAGCCAAAGCAGTATTTTTAGAATGTATAGGGAACTCCTTGGAAGTCCAGTGGTTAGGACTCTACATTTTTACCACTGAGCATCTGGGTTTGATTCCTGGTCAGTGAACTAAGATCTTGCAAGCCATGGGACTCGGCCAAAAAAAAAAGAGTGTACAGAGAATAGAATGAGTAAAATGAAACTGAGTGGAATATGTCAGATTTCAGTGTGGAGTGGTTCAAGACAATAGGCATCTTGGCATACTGCATACTGTAGGCTGAAGGAATTTGAGAAAACGGGAGAAGTAGGAAGCTTACTCTGAAACCCCTCCTCCACCTTCTCCCCGAAACAGGTTATGAAACCCTCATGTGAGAGGTGTCCATCTTATGCTCAGAGGAAAGGAATATCCTTATCTTTGAAGGAAAGGGGTCACCAAGAGGAATCCTAAGGTTTCCCTGTTTCCTACATCACCTGGTACTCCTTAACACACCACAGTCCCCCTGTTTCCTACATCACCTGGTACTCCTTAACACATCACAGTCCCCCTGTTTCCTACATCACCTGGTACTCCTTAACACACCACAGTCCCCCAACAGCTGTCCACTCTCCATCGCTTGGCATAAAAATGCACAGGTCTGACTATTTCTTTGGGTCTTCCTTCCCTTGTGAAGTCTCTTGTGTCCTGTAAAATGTACGTGACATAAATATATATCCTTTTCTCCCGTTACTCTGTCTCCAGCAGTTTAGCTTTCAGATCCAGCCAGGGATCCTCAGAGGGGCTGGGAATACTTTCTGCTCTCTTAAAAATGCATGTAGGAAGGGTAAAGGCTGTTTTGTGAACTTTTGTTTCAGTTATATACGTATATTTGAAGAAGGATGGATTTTTTAAATTTTATGTGTTTATTTTTGGCTGTTCTGTGTCTTCATTGCTGCATCCAGGTTTTTCTCTAGTGATGAGCAGGGGCTACTCTTGACTGCATTGCACAGGCTGAGAGCTGCAGTGGCTTCTCTTGTTGCAGAGCATGGGTTTGGGGCAGGCGGGATAATAGTTGTTGCACACGCATGAGTTGCTCTGTGGCATGTGGGATCTTCTTGCACCAGGTAAGGAACCGATGTCCCCTGCATTGGAGGTGGATTCTTTTACCACTGGGCCACCAGGAAGCCCATCATGATGGACTTTTTAGCTTGGTTCACCATCTGAACATTTGAGAGGCCATGAAGGAGTTGGGTAAGCAAGTGTGCTTTGTACAGGACAGTCCTGGCTCAAGTCCATCATCCTGGTGTGATTAGATAGCATCTCCTGTCACTCTCTGTGGTGATTTTATCTGCTAACACATTTTTGGACCCTCTTTCCTTCAGAAGGTGGGGTCTGATTCTTCTCCCCTTGAGTACATGGCATGGACTTAGTGACTTGCCTCATGAATAGCATATAGTGAAAGTGGGAGGGTGTCACTTTTAGGACTGTGTCACAAAAGGCACTGTGGCCTCCTCCCTGCTCTTTCTTGGATCACTCACCCTGGTGAAAGCCCAGAGCCGCATCAAAATGTAAGTCAAGCTGTCCTGCAGAGAGGCCAAGGCAGTGAGAAACAGAGGCCTCCTGCCCACAGTCTGCCGGATATTTCAGCCCAGGAAAGCTTCAGATGAACACAGCCTGGTCAGCATCCTGCCTGTAACTTCACTAGAGACCCAAATCCAGAACCTTTTACCTAGGAGCCTCCCAAACGCCTCATCCAACAGAAACTGAGATAATCAGTTTGCTGATTTAAGCAGCTAAGTTTTAGGGTAATTTGTTACCCAGCAATTGATAACTGAGACACTCTGAAAGTTATCTCTTTTGATTGAAAAATTACATGGTTACTCTCTGCAGGAAAGATTTCCAAGATCCTGTGGGGTATCCAAGAATTGGCTAGAATGAGAAAATTCCAAGGAGACCAAAGAGGTGCAAAGCTACCTTCATTTGCCAAATAGCAGGGAGGGTGGAAGACTGGATTCTTATCATGGCAGAATCAGCCCTGACTGGCTGACTAGGCAGAAAGTTCAGAGATCCAGAAAAGAAATGTGACGTGCTCTAAGGGCCAGACGGGGCTCATCAAAGTCAGCTTTGCCCCAGGGAGACGCCTCTTTTCCTAGGGTGACCCGATTAGCAGATCAGAGAAGACAGAGTTGGATCGTGGTGGTTGTTTGAACAGCCCCTACTCAAGGAGTCTGTGTAGAGGGGAATGAACTGGGAGAGTGGCTTACAGTTCAAACATTGCCCAAGCTCCAACCTGTTCAAAAATTTTGCCAGAGACTTGGATGAAGACACAATAGGTGTGTGCATCTGAGCCTCGAAAGCACAGGTTATTCTGATACAGTTGATTTATGATCTAAAGCTTTCTTCCTAAGCAGAATGCTGGGCCAAAATCAACAAGAAGAAGTTTAACAGTAATCGATGTAAAGTCAGGTACTTTCAGATCAAAAAAAAAAAAAAAAAAAATCAATGACCTAAGGAGCAAGCCAAGGGTGGGTAGATAGGGCCGGCTTGGCAGAATTCCACCTGAAATGATCTGGTCGTTTTTCTTTGACCCCACAAGGTCAGTGTAAGCGTAAACAGTGTGATGCGGCTACTAACACTGTGGCCCCCGAGGTGGGTTCCTAACTGAATGGGGCTGGACTGTCTTCCAGTCCCCGCTCTCTGCTCTGCTCAGCTTTAGTAGGTGCTGTGGGTTCAAATCTGCACCCCACACTTTATAGGCACAGAGTGTCCAGAGGAGGGACCCAGACAGGGGCAGTGGGGCCTAATGTCCTCAGGTGAGGAATAATGAATGGAATCTCAGGTGAAGGCTTAGCGGGGACAATCTGGCTGCCTTGGAAAGCCCTAGGAAGGCGAGAGGAGCCGAGACCAGTGGGTGGAAGAAACAGGGCAACAGCTTTGGGGGTACTCAGAAAGGGTGTTCTCCTGGGAGGGCTTGTCTGCGGGTGACAGGGTGCCATAAGCCTCCCATCACCGAGGTGGGTGAGCAGAGGCCAGTTGGTGCTCAGTCTGGTCAAGTGGGAGGCTGAACCGTAGGAACCCAGAGCCCTCCCTCTCCTGTTCAGATGCAGCCTTGGGTTTTGCATGGGGGCTTTTGCCATGGTAATGGATGGTCCTTGGTTGGGCAAAGGGCAGGTGAGCAGAAAAGAGAAGGATAGAAAGTGATGGCAAAACCTCCCTGGGCTACCCTGCAGGGCTACAGAGACACGCCTCAAAGCAGGTAACATTGCTTCCTCCCACCCTTACAGGCCAATTAATGAGAGGAAGGGAGAAGCTGCGGAAGGGGGCAGCTGGATCTCCTGCAGCCTCAAATGTCATCTCCCACAAGGCTGTGCAGAGCTGCAGTGAACACACACAGCATATGCACACACACACACACTCTCACTTACATGTATTCGAACATCAGCCCTCACACAAAGGTTCACACACCCGTGTTCATGCACAGGCACGTTTGACCACCTGATGCTCATCTGCCTTCACACTGACTCACTCCCACCTGTACACACACAACACACACACACATGTGCACATGTGTAGAGACCCTGGCCGGCAGTCACAGAGAGATCAGGGCGGGAAGAGGGGGACTTTTTCACCAGTCCCATCGGCCCTCCTAAGGACTCTCCCTTCTTTGTATCCTTAATCTGGCTAAGGAGCCCGGGAATCTCGGAACCAGTCCTCAAAATTACCCTCTGTGAAATCTCAGCCTCACTCTCCCTGGTGTCGGATATCTCTCTTGGTGTCTCCCAGGCCAATGCTCAGTCACAGTTCTATTTTACTATCTGGTTGCCCCAGTATGGTTTAGAGCATGTCTCTGAATCAAGACTAACTCAGTTCAAATGCTTCCTCTGTCCTCTCTGCAGGTCCTTGGTCGGGTTGCGTGATGTCTCAGGGCATCATTCGCCCCATCTGTAAAATGGGTAACAAGCTTACAGGGTCTATACCATCACCCGTGCAGAGCTGCCTGGAAGAGTCAGTGTTCCACGAACTTCATGCCGTGGTTCTCCTCCAGCCCCTCCATCATCTTGCTTAGCATGGCTTGGAGTTCACTCCTTTCCCACCTCTCCTTTTTCTCCCCTCCTCACCCCCAAGGCTCTGCTCCTGGAATACATCTTGACAACTGTGGCCTTACTTGTGTGTGTTTGATAAATAGCTCTGCTGGGTGTATTCAGGACGCAGGTGTAGACCTGAGTCAGGATGGAAATAGCCAGGAGGCAGGTTGAGAGTGCGGAGTCCAGGCTGGGCTGACCCCGCAGGGACCTGCCCTGCCTTCCTCGCCTCTGACACACTGGGGCCCAGGTGGTCCGCTCCGTGCCCCTCTGTGGCCACTCTTAGGGGTGATTGTGGAAGGGCGATGCGAGAACCTCCAAGGATCCTGGAGACTTGCCTGCCTAACCCTTCTTTTCACAAATGAAGATATCAGATATTGAAGCCCAGAGCTGCTGGGGGACTTGCTCAGGGACACCCAGCTGGTAAAAGGCAGACGTGAAAGTTTACTTTGGGCCTGAACACGCAGGCCAATGCCTGCCACTGGTCCGCCCAGCCTCATTTCATAGCCCCCAGCCAACGTGCTTCCTCTTCTCTGCGGATGTGATTTGCTGGCAGTGTTTCACCACCCTTTACCACTCTTCCCTCTTCTGAAATACCGTGAGTGGGAGACATTTCCTGTGGCACCAATGATGGGAGCCTTGACCTGGACCTTTCGTTTATTTGCTATGTGGCTCTGGGCAATTTGCTCAATATCTGAGCCCTCAGTTTCCTCATCTGTAAAATGGGAATGATGCAGACTATATCTACCTCACAAGATTGACGTGGAGAAGATAGTACAGGCAGCATATTTAGCACAGGGATGGCTCAGAGTGGCTCAGACGGTAAAGCAACTGCCTCCAATGTGGGAGACCTGGGTTCGATCCCTGGGTTGGGAAGATCCTCTGGAGAAGGAAATGGCACCCCACTCCAGTACTCTTGCCTGGAAAATCCCATGGATGGAGGAGCCTGGTAGGCTACAGTCCATGGGGTCGCAAAGAGTTGGACATGACTGAGCAACTTCACTTGGTCACGGCTCAGAGTAAACTAAATGTTGGCTGTTACTATTCCTGATGCTCCCCTGGAGGAGGAAATGGTAATCTCCTCCAGTATTCTTGCCTGGGAAATCCCATAGACAGAGGAGCCTGGTGGGCTACAGTCCATGGAGTCACAGATAGTTGGACACAACTGAGTGCACACTCACACACACATTCCCGATGCTGAAACCTGGCCTCTGTGCATCAGAGCCGAACTGAATCTCGGAGACAGAGTTTGAGGGGGAGTAGAAAATAAGAGCTTTATCGCTTTGCCAGGCAAACGGGGACACAGCAGGCAAATGCCCTCAAAACTGTACGAAAATTCTGACCTAGAAGGGGATTTGGTGGAGTTTTATAGTAATGGTCAAGGGCAGGGCTGCTGATAAGGACCAAAGTGTGACAGGGCTGTCTTGTTCAGTTGCTAACTTGTGTCCATCTCTTTGCGACCCCATTAACCGCAGCACACCAAGCTTCCCTGTGCTTCACTATCTCCTGGAGTTTGCTCAAACTCATGTCCGTTGAGTAGATGATGCCATCAAACCATCTCATCCTCTGTCTTCCCCTTTTCCTCTTGCCCTCAATCTTTGCCAGCATCAGAGTCTTTTCCAAAGAGTTGGCTCTTCTTGTCAGGTGGCCAAAGTATTGGAGCTTCAGCTTTAGCATCAGTCCTGCCGATGAATATTCAGGGCCTGTACTTTTTAAATATGGTCTCAGATGGTCCTCCTGATGAGCTTCTGTGAGTCTCGGGGTTATCAAACTGTGACCTGCTCCCTAGAATGAAGAATGCTTCATCAAGTTGTTAACATCGTGTCTGTGGATTTTAGTTCTGCGGAAGAGCTCAAAGGTAGCGTATCACCAGTATCCCTCGAGGCAGAGTCAGGACCCCACCCAAGGCTGTACCATTGTTTCTTGACTCCTCCCTGGTCTCTGCATCCCCTCCCTTCCCTGGTTCAGTTCAGTTCAGTTCAGTCGCTCAGTCGCGTCCGACTCTTTGCGACCCCATGAATCGCAGCACGCCAGGCCTCCCTGTCCATCACCAACTCCCGGAGTTCACCCAAATCCATGTCCATCGAGTCGGTGATGCCATCCAACCATCTCATCCTCTGTCGTCCCCTTCTCCTCCTGCCCTCAATCCCTCCCAGCATCAGGGTCTTCTTCAATGAGTCAGCTCTTTGCATCAGGTGGCCAAAGTACTGGAGTTTCAGCTTCAATATCAGTCCTTCCAGTGAACACCCAGGACTGATCTCCTTTAGGATGGACTGGTTGGATCTCCTTGCAGTCCAAGGGACTCTCAAGAGTCTTCTCCAACACCACAGTTCAAAAGCATCAATTTTTCGGCACTCAGCTTTCTTCACAGTCCAACTCTCACATCCATACATGACCACAGGAAAAGCCATAGCCTTGACTAGACAGACCTTTGTTGACAAAGTAATGTCTCTGCTTTTTAATATGCTGTCTAGGTTGGTCATAACTTTCCTTCCAAGGAGTAAGCTTCTTTTAATTTCATGGCTGCAGTCACCATCTGTAGTGATTTTGGAGCCCAGAAAAATAAAGTCTGACACTGTTTCCACTGTTTCCCCATCTACTTCCCATGAAGTGATGGGACTGGATGCCATGATCTTAGTTTTCTGAATGTTGAGCTTTAAGCCAACTTTTTCACTCTCCACTTTCACTTTCATCAAGAGGCTCTTTAGTTCTCTTCCACTTTCTGCCATAAGGGTGGTGTCATCTGCATATCTGAGGTTATTGATATTTCTCCTGGCAATCTTGATTCCAGCTTGTGCTTCTTCCAGTCCAGCGTTTCTCATGATGTACTCTGCATAGAAGTTAAATAAGCAGGGTGACAATATACAGCCTTGACGTACTCCTTTTCCTATTTGGAACCAGTCTGTTGTTCCATGTCCAGTTCTGACTGTTGCTTCCTGACCTACATATAGGTTTCTCAAGAGGCAGGTCAGGTGGTCTGGTATTCCCATCTCTTTGAGAATTTTCCACAGTTTGTTGTGATCCACACAGTCAAAGGCTTTGGCATAGTCAATAAAGCAGAAATAGATGTTTTTCTGGAACTCTCTTGCTTTTTCAACTGTGTGAACCTGCCCTTTGGAACTCAGAGAACGTCCTGGAGGCTTGAAGCCTCCATCCTACAGACAAGATGCGTGGGGGGACTTCCATGCCCAGGAGCCCACAGGGTCCTGCTCTGTCCATTTCACTACTAGAGGGTCCTTGGTGCCGTCTTGTAGGGCCAGGCAGTGTGTGTGCTGCACAAAGGCACTCGGCAGGAGTAAGTGGGGCCGAAATCCGGTTCTCGCCCTCCAAACTGAGTAGCCTTGGAGCTGTGTCTGCCCCCAAGAGGCACCCTTTTCTCATTCACTTATGCAGAGGGGGCATCTTTTCCTAATTTGTGCAAAGAAGCTCTACATGCAGCCCCATGTGCCCTGACGGTAATTGAAGGGTACAGGGCAGGATTCCAAACTACTCTTATCTGGGGAATCACAGTGCCTGAATTCTACCACTCAAGCTTCCCCTTGGGTCCCATGGTCATTTTTGATGTTCCAGAAATCCCATTTAAAAGGAAACATCACTGAAAATAATAACTCGCCGAAAATAATAACACCTTATCATCATTTGCGTTGTTATCATGCCATTATTTTAAACCTTGAGTGGATTAGCCTCCAAGTACAGCTGAGATAAGCCCTCAGAAAGGGGTGGGGGAAGGAGCCAGGAGGGGGCAAGTTCTCTGCACAATGAGGCAGGCCGTGGCAAAGGCAGTAATTCCTGCCTGCGTCATTTTGTCCAGGCCCAGCGGGTTGAACCCAGCCAACTGGTGCCACCAAAGCAGCTGCAACAGCAAAAGGTTTCTGATTTACTGGGAAACTTCACTCCAAGAAGCAGTATTAATGCCAGTAATAAAGCTGATCTCCCAGGAGCAACTCCATTTTAAGAGGAGAGAGGGACACATTTCAAGGGAATGACTCTCAAATGGGGGGATTTCAGAGGCACCCAGAAGAGATTATGGGGCCCTTGTTCCTTCAGAGCCCTCTCCAGAGGCTCTGCTGGTGTCACTGATACAAAAGGTCAGCCTCGCAGGTGGGGTGCAAATGCCGTTCCGGAGGTGGGGTGTTTGTGGCCAGAGCCCCAAGGGTAGACCTGACGTGAGGATTCCTGTGCAAGTGATTTATCAAGAAGGTGAAGCTGTTGCGAAAACAGGAAGGAGAGGTGAAGAATGCATGCAAGTGCAAGTACGTGACTTCAGGCGATGTCCTGTGCCGGATAGCTTCAGCTGGTGGCGGCAGGGGACCTCTAAGGTGTTAAGTTATGCCCCGGGGTAAGGATGCTGGGGCTTTCATACCCCAGAAGGCATCAGTGGAGGGTTAACTGCAGCTGAGGGAGAGGCTGGAGGATGTAAATTCCCAGGAATTTCCCAGGGATGTACTTTTTCCTGCCTTTCAGCAAAGCAGTTCTAGGGGTTAGAGGACAGAGCAGTCCTCCAAGAAGTCCCAGGCACTGGCTATTGGAAAGGAAAGCATATCAAAGCCCAACACTGTTTCCCAGCTCCCATCTTCCAGCATGAACAGGGTGAAAGGTCACAGGGGATCCGGGCCAGGTGTCTACAACATCTGCCAGATAAGACAAAGGAAGGTAGAATCTTGAATGCCTCCTCCCACCTCCATGGAGGAGTCTTATCTCTAGGAGGAAACCCTTTTCTAATATTCCAGATCCAGCCCTCTACTCTCCATGTGCTATTGGAGACATCCCATTTGATCCACTCCCTCCCTGTAGAAGGGTCAGTGGGTAGATAGATAGGTGGGCGCCCTCAAGGGTCCCAATGCCTGCTCCCACTCCAGCCAGCAATTCCTACCCCTGACATCTGGGTCCTTGGGCTACACAGAGCTCCTATTGCTTTTCTTTTTTTTCATTCTAATGGCCACTTTTTCAAATATTGACTGGCCCTGGACTACTAATGCAATCTTACAAGATAAAAAACAAACTTACAACCTCACATCAGCGAAAAGGAGTATTGGCAAGTTTCAATCTCCCCGGGCCCCCCTGACTCATGAGCTGCATTTTAAAATGCCAGCAGGCTCCCAGGCCAGCCGGGAAAGGAGCAGGATAAATGGAGCTGTCGAAGGTAAAGGATTGCTCTCCATTTGTCCTGGGGTTAAATTGCCCCCAAAAGCCCAACACAGGTTTATTGAGCCAGATCGTCTCCTCCCCAGATTCATGTCCACCCAGGACCTCAGCACGTGATGTTTGGGACGCAGGGTCTTTGCAGATGTAATTAGTCATGATGAGGTCATACTGGTTGAGGGTAGGCTCTAAAACACATGTGACCTGCGTCCTTATAAGAAATGGAGAAGAGACACACCCAGGAGAACCCACAACACGGCAGAGACAGGGACTGGAGCAGTGTGTCTACATGCCAAGGAGCCTTCAGAAGAGACCAGCCTGTCGGCCAGCCCCTGGGTTTTGCACTTCTAGCCTACAGAACCGAGAGAGAATACATTT
This sequence comes from Bos grunniens, assembly GCF_055505025.1. Lineage (NCBI taxonomy): Eukaryota > Metazoa > Chordata > Mammalia > Artiodactyla > Bovidae > Bos > Bos grunniens. Next base: position 76,072,121 of record NC_141179.1, on the reverse strand, counting down.
CTGCTGTTTAAAGACCTAGTTTGTGTAATTTATTAAGGTAGCCCCAGGAAACTAGTACAAGAGGAATGCAGAAGGATGGAGGTGATCCCTCAGCCTCGTGATGGACCCAGGCTCCCTCCTCCCAGTGGCACCATGGGCCCCTCCAGGCTCCAGGAGGCTGAGGAAGGTCAGTTTGGGCCCCCTTCCCCACCGCGGTACCCCTGTGTCAGAAGCTGGAGAGGATTTCACACACCCTAGGTGCCCCCCAGACCCTGAGACCCAGGGGCCAGTAATGGCTCTGCTTGGATGCCTGGCTGTGTGACTGCGTGGAGGTGTTCAGCTCTTCTCTGGATTTTCAGGGACCTTGAAAGCAGGGTGGGTGTGTTAGTTAGGGTTCTCCAGAGAAATTAGACCCGTAGAACGTACATAAGTTTACATACATCTAGAGAAGTATATCTAATATATATAAAAGTGTATGTGTATACATATAGAGAGAAGGGGAGAGAGAGCTTGAAAAAAGGAAAGATAATTGGCTCACACAATTATGAAGGCCGACAAGTCAAAAATCTGCAGGGTGGGTCAGTAGATTGGAGACGCAGTAAAGAGCCAACGTTGCATTTTAAGTCCAAAGGCCACCTGCAAGCAAGATTTCCCCTACATGGGGGAAGTCAGTCCTTTGTTCTACTCAGGACTTCAGCTGATCCGGAAGAGGCCCATCCGCCTTATGGAGGGCAGTCTGTTCTACTCAAAGACCACTGATTTAAATGTTAATCTCATCTCAAACAACCTCACAGAAATATCGAGAACAATATTTGACCAAATAACTAGGCATTTTGGGCCAATCAAGCTGACGCATAAGTCAAACATCCCACTGGGCAAGTATTATGATCTTCATTCTAGAAAGAGGAAAATCATGGCTTAGAAAGGGTGAAAGATTTTCCCAAGATCAGAAAGCAAATTAGTTGCCAAGAGCAGTTGTGAAAAAAAGGCTGACAATGAGGAGAACTTGGATTCAACTCACATCTACCCTGGACCAGAGCTTTAGACCTTGTGGTGCCCCTACACGGACACACTGGATAAGGATGCCTGTGCTCACTTGCTTCAGTCATGTCCAGCTGTTTGCGACCCCATGGACTGTAGCCTGCTAGGGTCCTCTGTCCATGGGATTCTCCAGGCAAGAACACTGGAGTGGGTTGCCAAGCTCTTATCCAGGGGATCTTCCCGACCCAGGGATCGAATCCGTGTCTCTTATGTCTCCCGCATTGGCAGGCGGGTTCTTTACCAGTAGCACCACCAGACATATCCAATGGTATTTACATTCATGTACGTTTCATTTATAGGTCTTACAAGGCAGTAAAAATACTGGCAACCATGGGATGAGTGTCTTTTGTGCCAGGAAGCACCCTTGTGACATCAGATCGTCACGGTAACACTCTGAAGTGACTCTCATTGCCCCCATTTTACTGATGAGAAGACTGAGGCTCAGAGCACCAAGGAAGCTAGCTAGGGTCACATAGCTAACAGTAAGCCTGCTGCCTTAACCACACACACTCTCTTCCTCAGCAGACAAGAGCTTCCATCAGAGTGTGGCAACACACAGAGCTTTGTTTCGTTGTCCCTGTGAGGAAGAGAAATCAGCTCTAGCCTTCAGAGCAGGAGCTGAGATGTAAAGGTGTTCTCTTACTTGTCTGTGTCACACAACTAACCAGTATCCTGCCCAGAACTGGAAAACTCTCCACAGCTTCAGGCTAGGGTAAGAGAAGTCACAGCCCGTCCCTTAGTTGGGTGTTTCCTGTGCTTGGGACACACCTACCATCGTATTCGACCTTCCCCACCGTTTAACTTTAATAGCTAACAGATTTGGCATCTTTCTATGCACTATCCCATTTAATTCTCCCTACAACCCAAAATGGTAGGCGAAAACACCAAGAGGTCAAGTAACTTGCCCAAGGTCACACAGCTACCAAGTGTATGGTCGCAATTTTAATGCAGTCAGCCTGATACCAAAGCCCAAAGCCTCAACCCCTGTTCTGGGAAGTGTTCATTCATTCATTCATTATTTATTTATTGGCCATGCCACACAGGATGCGGGATCTTAATTCCCTGACCTGGGATCAAACCAGTGCCTGCTGCAGTAGAAGCACAAAGTCTTAACCCCTGGACGCCAGGGAAATCCCTCAATAATTTAATAAGTGCACCATGTGTCAGGTCCTCTTCCACACAGAGGTGACATGATATTGTGACTAACATTGTCATCTGTTTTCTTTTCCTTTTCCCTTTACCATTCAGAGAGAAATAAAAGGTGGAGATATAAACTTAGTTTTCAACTTCAAAACGGTTGATTTCCTAGTCGGCTATACAAACAATAAACAAAAGTGTTCACACAGTGGTAAAGGTGGAAGTGAGATAAACGTGGGAGGGCTGAGGGCAAGCCCAGCTTTTGGAGAGGCCTCTTTGGGGCAAAGCTCTCGTGAAAAGGAAGACCTAAGATGTGGGTACCTGAGGAAAGAGTGTTCCAGGCAGAGGGAAAAGCAAGTGCAAAGGCCCTGTGGTAGGAACAGGAAGAAGTTTGAGAAGCAGCGTGATCCAGTGTGGAGAAGCTGAGTGAGAAATGAGGTGTCTGATGGCACAGTCTTTCTTCAGAGGTTCCTGGGGGCCGGTAGCATTTCCCTCCCCTTCGTGATGGCAGGAGCCTGTCCTTGTTCAGGTGGCCACTCTCATCACCTCACGGCTCAGGGGTCCACGCTGTCTCGTCTAAGCCCATCAGCAAACATCTTCTGTAAAGAGCTGGATAGTAACTCTTTTGGACTTTAGAGCCATACGGTTTCTGGTACCACAGCTCAATTTAGCTCGTGTCCACACTCCGGAGGTCTAAATTCTGCCTGAAGAGAAACATTCCACTACAGGACTCTGTCTGATTTCCAAACCACACAGGAGCTTATAACGTAGGCTCTCAAATGCCTGACACGCAGATGACCCCAACTAGCACAAGAACAGGTAAAGGTGATGCAGAAACGAAAACGCGTGACTTTATTTCAATCAAACCTCACTTACACAAGTTTGCCCACCTCTAATCTAGATGAGAGAGAGGGGTAGCTGATGCTGTTGGCAGGTGGGCACCTCTGAGAGCAAATCCTAGAGAAGGTGACTGCTCATCCCTCGCTCCACACGTCTCCTCCTGCTCTCGGGGTATCGGGCTCTCTGTTCTCCAAACATCCCCACCAGATGTGAGCGGCCACAGTGTCTTCCTCTTTACGAGGGATGGAGGTGGCTCTGCATCACAACACTGAGGCCTCCTAGAAAAAGAGCAGCTGAAGAGGCTGAGCCCACAGGAGCGGGAGTGGTGGGCCTGGGGTCTGCAAGGATTTCTTGAGATCCAAAGAAGTAGAGTGCTGGCTTGCATACCAGCATTGGGGGCATCCTTGAGACACATCTGCCCGTCCCCACTCTACTCACCCGAGGCCTCTCCCCTCTCTGAAACTGAGAGGGAACAGCACACAAGAACGAATACGGGATGGAGGGAAGAGAGCCCCTCTCTAGGCTCTGGCAGCTCCTGCAGGGAACCTTCCACACATGACAGATGCTTATGGCTTCAGACAATGAAACGGATCATTGCCTTCTATCTTAAGCTGGGGTCATTACCCCTCAATTCTGCAGAGGCACATCCGCAGCTTAATTTTTTTGTTGTTGTTTGCATATGAGATCATTTCAATTAAGGAGAATTGGAAACATTCCCCTCCATTTCTTTAGCAAACAGAGCCTTATTGCCTCCCACCCAAAAAAGAAAAATGAAAGCCAACATTATAATTTTAAAAACAAAATAACTCTTAAGCAGAGATAGGCAGGCTCTGGGTGAAAAGACATTTGTATATATAGGGATTTTATTAGGAAAAACACATCTGTCACCTCCTACTATAAGTCACTGAGCAGTGGAACTAATTGAAACAATCTAACACAGTGGGATTGCCCTTCTTTGCCTTTTGGTGTTACCCAGATCTTTTGTCAGTCCGATTTGATGCCAGGCAGACTTTTCTACATGTGGAAGGGAGGTGACCAGGGGTGGACACAGTCTCCAGTTGCTGGTTTGGAAGACTCACTTGGGATGATTGCTTAAATATGAATTCCTGAGCCTTGCCCATTAGACTAGAATCTCCAAGGAAAGGGGCCAGACAATCTGTATCTTTAACATTGCCCTGGCAAGTGTGGGGAGTTTGGTCACTTCAGTTCAGTCGCTCAGTCATGTCCAGCTATTTGTGACCCCATGGACTGCAGCACACCAGGCCTCCTTGTCCATCACCAATTCCCGGAGCTTGCTCAGACTCATGTCCATTGAGTCAGTGATGCCATCCAACCATCTCATCCTCTGTCATCCCCTTCTCCTCCTGCCTTCAATCTTTCCCAGCATCAGGGTCTTTTCCAATGAGTCAGTTCTTCACATCAGGTGGCCAAAATACTGGAGCTTCAGCTTTAGCATCAGTCCTTCCAATAAATATTCAGGACTGATTTCCTTTAGGATGGACTAGTTGGATCTCCTTGCAGTTCAAGGGACTCTCAAGAGTCTTCTCCAACACCACAGTTCAAAAGTATCAGTTCTTCAGAGCTCAGCTTTCTTTATGGTCTAACTCTCACATCAAAACATGACTACTAGAAAAACCACAGCTTTAATTAGATGGACCTTTGTCGGCAAAGTAATGTCTCTGCTTTTAATACGCTGTCTAGGTTGGTCATAGCTTTTATTCTAAGGAGCAAGCGTCTTTTAATTTCATGGCTGCAGTCACCATATGCAGTGATTTTGGAGCCCAAGAAAATAAAATCTCTAACTGTTTCCATCGTTGCCCCATCTGTTTGCCATGAAGTGATGGGATCGGATGCCAGGATCTTTGTTTTTGAATGTTTAGTTTTAAGCCACCTTTTTCACTCTCCTCTTTCTCTTTCATCAAGAGGCTCTTTAGTTCCTCTTCACTCATATGATGCAAAAAAAGCACAGGCAGAACCAGGAGGTTGATTTGATTTCTAAGAGGTCAAGGGAAGCCAAAGCTATAAGGCAGCAAAACCCATAAAAAAGCAAATACCTCAAGGTAATAGAGAATAGAAGGTGAAAATGGAAGTTCATCATGAAAGGAGAAACAGATTGACCCGTAAAAAGAAGCAGAGACTGAGAGTAGCCAAGTCATGTGAATGGAAACGCCTCAGAAGGAAGGAGAATGTCAAACCACAACGTCCAAACAAACAAAAAAGGCAAGCAAGAAGGGAGTAACAGTAACTGCAACAGTAAGTAGCAGACAAAGTAGAACTGAAGACTAACAGCATGGCTTGCTACACAGTACAGTGATTAGGATATATTTTATAGAAAATATTATAATCATACACATGTATGTGGCAAACAACACAGCAACTAAATACAAAGGCAAAAAGTATTACAGATTAAAGGAGAATTGCATCTCAAATATAATTTAAGTTGAAGATTTTTTAATACACCCTTTTCAGAACTGGACAGATTCAGTAGTCCAAAAAGAAGGACATAGGGACTTCCCTGGCTGACCAGTGGATAAGACTCCACAGTTCCACTGCAGGGGATCATGGGATTGATCTCTGATCAGGTAACTAAGATTCTGCATGCCACAGGTGTGCCCCACCCCCCCGCCGCAAAAAAAAAAGAAAATTAAAAAAAAGAATGTAGAGCAATGCTGTCCATTACAGAAGCCGCTCACCGCATGTGGCTTCTAAGCACCAGAAGTAAGGCAAGTTCAGTTGAGATGCACTTTCAAGAGTAAGATACAAACGCCAGATTTCAAATACTGTACAAAAAATAGAATGTAAAATAGCTCATTAATCATTTTTATATTATTTGCTGAAATGATAATACTTTGGATGTATTGGGTTAAAAAAGTATGTTACCAAATCAATTTCACATATTTTTATTTTTTAATACAGCAAATGGGGAATACAAATTTACATACATGCAGTAATAAATTTATATTAGGTTTGTATTCAATAGCGCTGACCTAGAAGAGTCAAATAGCAGCAGCAGCAAGTGATTCTATGAGGCGCTATTCATTCTCTAATTCCCCGTATAGATTTCAAAACCTTCCTCATATTCTGTGTGCATCCTCTGAACCATTGCCCCTTCCTGGAGCTTGGCAAGTGGGGAGTTTATTGTGTTACAAGGAGGAGATGCTATGGGGCTCAACCTCCTTTGTGTCTATCTACTAGAGGGATTTGGGTCTTAGATGTGTTATTTATAAGATAAAAATAAATCCTACCAGCAGGGTTGGGGTGAGGATTAAATGAGATAACATATTCTCATGCTTTCTGAAAAGACAATTAAAAATCAAGACGAGGTGAAGGAGGTCCATTTCTGTCCCCGTGTCCCTTGCACTCAGAGGTATCAGTGCAAACTGGGAACCAGAGCCCCTCAGGATACAGTGCTGGAGAAGACGCGGGAGTGGACGGAGGGTGGTGTTGGGATCAGACACTCCCCACTCTGAGGGTTTCATTCTGCCGCCTTCAGCCTGGGCACCAGTCAAGAGAACTCACACTGCCATGAATTAGGATAATTTCTTATCTCACTTTAGATTCCTTAGAAATAAGACATGGCAGCTTCAGCTTCTCTCAGCCAGAAGGATTTATCTAATATGATAGTCACTGTAGATTCAGAGCAAGTTCAAGCCAGAAGGCTATGAGTGGCCATCTGGTACAATTAAGATGACCAACTTCTAGAGACTTCTCTGGTGGACCAGTGGTTAAGACTCTGTACTGCCAATGCAGGGGGCATGGGTTCGATTCCTGATGGGGGAACTTAGATTCCACATGCTGAGCAGTGCAGCCAAAACATGAAAAAAAAAAAAGCCCCGATAAATTTAAAAAAAAAAAAAAAAAAGACGACTTTCTCCCAGTATATCTGGAACCTTCCTCGTTTTAGTGCTGAAATCCCACATGCCTCAGTCTAAGCAAACCAGGGTGGTTGGTACCTCTGGTAGCGAAGTTCCTCAAACACAGGTGTTATACGTCTTCCCTTGTTAGAGGAATTACTCTAGGACATTGGTTAAGACACAGCTAGATCCATGGGCCCACCTCCCTCACTCAGAATCACCAGGGCAGTGGTCCCAAAACCGGGACGTCAGCTCCCCAGGTGACTCTGAAACCCAGCCAGGCTTGGGAACACAAATGAGTACAACTCTTTCTATTGAGGATGGGGAAACTGAAGTCCTGGTTTCATGAAGGCCCCATGCTGAAATGATTGGGGTGCCTCTTTCCTCATAATAACTCCCAGTAACAGCAGTATGAAAGTTTGTCTTAAGCAGAAGAATGTTAAAGTTCTGATGTTCCCTTTTGAGGCTTATTTCCATCTTTTTTTTTTTAATATAAGAAGTATTTTGTAGGTGTTCTCTTCTTTGCTGATGCCCCAAATCCAGACTCAGTGAGTCTGCTGGGCAATTAGGTCTCAGGCAGTGACATGCCCAGGTGAGAGGAGCCTGGACCCCAGGGCTTCACAGTGACAGGTGGTCTCTGCAGCCAGAGCTGTTCAGAGAGCTCTGGGCTTCTCTCTCAGACCTGAGCACAGAGGGCAGAGCAAGAAGCCCCCCCAGAAATGCTCCGGTAAGACCAGAGCTTGGTAGTGAAGAGAGTGGAGGCACCCCGTTCCACCAAATTCTCTGCTGCGGCTAGATGCCCCAGAGTGAAATTTAGGATGTTTGGGCTACCGATTCAGCGAAAATAGTCATCTTTTGCAATACGCAAGGCACTTACTGCATGTCATTTCCTGCTCCATCCTGCTCATTCAAACCCAGGCCCTATTCCCATCACCTGGATTCTTGGTTGCCAGATTTTTCTTTTCTTGGAAAGGAAGCAGCATGTAGCATAGAAACAGCTCCAGCTTTGGAGCAAGATAACCTGAATCCAAAGCCTGCCTTTGCCACCTACTAACAAGTCACTCCACCCCGCTGGGCCTCAGAATTCCCCGGTGTGAAACGGGATAATGGCACTGGCCTTTGGTACTTTTGTGAGGACTAAAGGTGACGTATGTAAACGTCTCAGGCACACAGTAGGAATCCATAAGTAACGACAACTGCGTGGTCAGAAGAATATCCATGGAGCCCTGAGCCGAGCTCCCCGTTCTATGCAGCAGGTTCCCACTAGCTATCTATTTTACACACGGTAGTCTGTATATACGTGTCAATCCTAATCTCTCAGTTCATCACATCCTCACCTTCCCCCCAACCTGTGTTCACATATCCATTTCCTACATCTGCATCTCTATTCCTGCCCTGCAATTACGTTCATCTGTACCATTTTTCTAGATTTTAATACATGCATTCATATCCCATATTTTTCTCTTTCTGACTCACTTCACTCTGTATGACAGACTCTAAGTCCATCCACATCTCTACAAGTGACTCAGTGATGACCTAGATGGGTGGGGTGAGGTGGGGAGAGAGGGAGGTTCAAGAGGGAGGGGATATGTGTATACATTAAACTAATACACTTCGTTCTACAGCAGAAACTAACACAACATTGTAAAGCAATTATATTCCAATAAAAAAAATCACACGTAAAGTGCCTACTTTTCCCTAAGGGCTTGGCTGGTGTCCCTGACACAATTTCCACACCCAGAGACCCTGGGTCCCCAGTGGGAAGATTCTACATGAATAGAAAGAAAAGTGTGTTACCCGGAGAGGAGCCAGCAGACGAGCAAAGGCATCTAGGCAGTTGGTGTTTCCTGGCTGTGAAGCCTGCCCTAGTTTGTTTTGGCAGCTGCCTCCACCATCCGTGACGGAAGGAGAGAGGGAAGAGAAATGGCCATAGAGCAAATGCATCGGCCAAGGAGGGAGGCTGTTTGGTTCCAGCTTCCAAAGGAGAAGGCAGCTGTCCCAGTGATGGAGATGCAACGGGTCCCTGGATTCTGGTCTGGCCTTCACATGCCTGCCCTCAACATGGAGTGATGTTTCTAAATAACAGGGTTGGGAGTAGTTCGGGTCATGTTCAGTTCAGTCATAGACTTGCTCCAAATGGCAACTGTTTCCGTAACAATGGCTGTATGACAAGCCACCCCAAAACTTAGTGGCTTAAAACAGTGACAGCCATTTATTTGCCCAGATTCTGCCACCAGGGAGAGGTGCAGCTGTGCCACGAGGGCTCAGCTGGAGTCACTCCTGGGCGGCTGCTTTCAAACGGCAGTTTGGGACAAAGATCCAAGAAGGGCTCGTGTTGAGATGGCTGAGGTGGCTGAGGGGAGGGAGGTCTCATCCCCATGTGGCCCTGCAGACTGAAGGAGCTTATCCCAGGCGTCCTCATATGGAGTCTCAGGGCCACAGGAGACTGAGTCTGGAAGCTGCACACCTCTTAAAGTCTGCACTCTGGGACTCTCATGGGGCCACTCCTGCCATATTGTATTGGGCAAAACAGTCACAGGTCGTCCCAGATTCCAGGACTGGGGGAAGGGACTCCACCTCCTGAAGGGGGTAGGGGTCATCTACACTGCGAAGCGTGCAGATGCGGGGAAAGGTGATTCATCAGGGGCCATTGTGACAATCCACACAGCAACACAGAGCACTGTCTGGGGCATGGCATTCCAGGCCTTTGTCCTCTGACTCCAGTGCCCTGTCACCCTCCTGGTGGATTTTTACACTCTAACTCTCTTCTCTGAGCACCTCGGGACCTTTTCTTTCCTTGGGGGTCTTTTCTCTCCTCGGGGTCTTTGCAGGTGGGTCTTTTCTGGCTGGGCTCAGTGTGAACAAAGTCCGAGTCCTGGAGTCAGCCAGCCTTGGGCGGGAACCTGGCTCCACCCCTCACTCAGCTGTGTGATCTCAGACTGGCAGATTGCTCAGTGTGTCTGAGCCGCATTTCCTGCCTTGTTAACAAGGATGCTGAGGCCTGACCCTATCAGCTGGCTGTGAAGATGGAGTGAGATATATCAGGTCAAGTACCCGACACAGAACCAGACTGACACTGAAGGGTGGCCTCTAAGTATTGGCCCCGATCTCCCTCCATCCCCCACCACTCCCACTTCTCTGCCTGGGGAACACCTGCTTGTTTTTCTACGGCACATTCATTGACAAGTTTTCCCTACATCCCCCTAGCCCTTACCCCAGGGAGAACTAGTCACTCCCTGCTTTTACCTCCTGTAGCTTTTGCAACACCTTAGTGATGTCCAAGGTCACAGTGACATAAACACATGTGTCTCCCAAGGTGGAGGTTCTTGCATTCATCCTTTCCTCTTCAGGGCTCAGAACACAGTGGTGAGCTATGCATTCATTTGGTGAATGAGTGAGTGGATGGCTGGGCTCCCCAGCACTCAGGAACACACTTCATTTTTCTAGGACCCTTCTCTTGCACGCCTGATTGCCCCAGAAGATCAGTGGAAGTAAAACAAGGATCAAAGGAGGCAAGAATATACAACGGGCCAAAGACAGCCCCTTCAATAAATGGTGCCGGAAAAACTGGACAGCTACATGTAAAAGAATGAAACTGAACACTTTCTAACACCATACACAAAGATAAACTCAAAATGGATTAAAGACCTAAATGTAAGACCAGAAACTATAAAACTCTTAGAGGAAAACATAGGCAGAATACTTGATGACATGAATCAAAGCAAGATCCTCTATGATCCAACTTCTAGAGTAATGAAATAAAAACCAAAGTAAACAAGTGAGAGCCGAGTAAACTTAAAAAGCTTTTGCACAACGAAGAAAACTATAAGCAAGGTGAAAAGACAACCCTCAGAATGGGAGAAAATAATAGCAAACGAAACAACTGACAAAGGATTAATTTCCAAAATATACAAGCAGCTCATACAACTCAATACCAGAAAAACAAACCACCCAATCAAAAAGTGGGAAAAAGTCCTAAACAGACATTTCTCCAAAGAAGACATACAGATGGCTAACAAACACATGAAAAGACGCTCAACATCGCTCACTGTTAGAGAAATGCAGATCAAAACCACAGTGAGACATCACCTCACACCAGTCAGAATGGCCGTCATCAAAAAGTCTACAAACAATAAAAGCTGGAGGGGGCGCGGAGAAAAGGGAACGCTCAAAACCACAGTGAGACATCACCTCACACCAGTCAGAATGGCCGTCATCAAAAAGTCTACAAACAATAAAAGCTGGAGGGGGCGCGGAGAAAAGGGAACGCTCAAAACCACAGTGAGACATCACCTCACACCAGTCAGAATGGCCGTCATCAAAAAGTCTACAAACAATAAAAGCTGGAGGGGGCGCCGAGAAAAGGGAACGCTCTTGCACTGTTGGTGGGATAAATTGATACAGCCTCTGTGGAAGACGGTACGGAGATTCCTTAAAAGACTAGGAATAAAACCACCATGTGATACGACCCAGTAATCCCTCACAGAGGCATATACCCTGAGGAAACCGAAACTGAAAGAGGCACACGTATCCCATTGTTCACTGCAGCACCATTCACAACAGCCAGAACACGGAAGCACCTAGGTGTCCATCGACAGATGAATGGATAAAGAAGTCGTGGTACATGTACACAGTGGAATATTACTCAGCCATAAAAAGGAATGCATTTGAGTCAGTTCTAATGAGGTGGATGAATCTAGAACCTATTATACAGAGTGAAATAAGTCAGAAAGATAAAGATAAATATCGTATTCTAATGCATATATACATAATCTAGAAAAATGGTACTGAAGAATTTATTTATAGGGCAGCAGTGGAGAAAGAGACATAGAGAATAGACGTCTGGACATGGGGAAAGGGGAGGAGAGGGTGAGATGTATGGAAAGAGTAACATGGAAACTCACATTACCATATGTAAAATAGATAGCCAATGGGAATGTGCTGTATGGCTCAGGAAACTCAAACAGGGGCTTTGCATCAACCTAGAGGGTGGGACAGAGAAGGCGATGGCACCCCACTCCAGTACTCTTGCCTGGAAAATCCTGTGGATGGAGGAGCCTGATGAGCTGCAGTCCATGGGGTCGCTAAGAGTCAGACACCACTGAGCGACTTGACTTTCACTTTTCACTTTCATGCATTGGAGAAGGAAATGGCAACCCATTCCAGTGTTCTTGCCTGGAGAATCCCAGGGATGGGGGAGCCTGGTGGGCTGCTGTCTATGGGGTCGCACAGAGTCGGACATGACTGAAGCGACTTAGCAGCAGCAGCAGCAGAGGGGTGGGATGGGGCGGGAGATGGGAGGGAGTTTCAGAAGGGAGGGGAATATATGTATACCTATGGCTGATTCATGCTGAGGTTTGACAGAAAACAACAAAATTCTGTAAAGCAATTATTCTTCAATAAAAACAAAACAAAACAAAAAACAGGTATCTGGCTTTTGTCCCTGAAGATATGTAATCCCTTTACACAGGTGATTCCCTGCCATGATATCTGCTCTGGGGTAGAATGCCCAGCAGCTGCTGCAGCCCCATCTACCATCCCAATCTAAAGAGGGCTGGTCATCCCGAAGGAAGGAGGAAGGAGAGGCATGCTCTTCCTGCAGGATCATTATACAATAAAAATTGAGGCATCGAGTAGGAAGCCCAGCTCAGTACCCATGAGATAAACACACGTTCCTCGTTTGCACAGACTGAGCATTCTGGCTCCTGTCAGCCTGGTTGGACCAGAGACGTGGGGACCAAGGATCCTGGCCTCAGCCAGGCAGATCCCATCCTCTGGCTCTGCAGAAAATACTTGCAACTAAGGCTTCCAGGAGTAGGACAGACTGGATTCAAATCCTAGCTCTGTCACTCATGGTTCTGCAAACCTGAGCCTATCTCCTCACCTTTCTGAACTTCCATTGGTTTGTTAGTGAAATGGGGATAAAGATAACTCTCTGGAAAGACCATCATGAAGATTAAGCAAGGTGATGTAGGTCCCTGGTCCTTCGGCTGCTCCCAAACCATCTGAGTCTCTGATCTGTGACCATTGCTCTAGCAGACAAATTGTTCGAAAAAGTGGAACAAGTGGACATGTTCACTGCCTTCCTGGACCCTTAATGAAGATTTTTAGAATTTGAAAAATAGCAAAATGTAGGTGCTGGGCGGCTGCTAGTTTCACTCACTGGGTGGTAGACATCAATCCTAATAATGTTGGGGGCTTCCCTGGTGGCTCAGTGGTAAAGAACCCACCTGCCAGTGCAAGAGACACGGGTTCAATCCCTGGGTAGGGATGATCCCCTGGAGAAGGAGATGGCAACCCACTCCAGTATTCTTGCCAGGAAAATCCCATAGACAGAGGAGCCTGGCAGGCTACAGTTCATGGGGTAACAAAAGAATTGGACATGAATTAGTGGCTAAACAACAACAACAGATAAGCATTTCACATGTGTCAGGGACTGTCCTAAGCATTTTACACGCATTCATTTAGTCTTAGAAACAGTACTGTGAGGCTGATGTATAATATTATTTTCCCCTTTTTACAGCTGGAGAAACCTCAAAGAAGTTGAACAGCATGCACAGTTATATAACCAGTTAGTGGCAGAGCTGAGGTTCAAACTCAAGTGGTCACACACCACAGCCTGTACTCTGAAACCCAAGGCTCTTCTGCTTGGGAGTGGCTCGTTGCGCTTTATCAAGTCAATGGCATTAACAGCGCTGGCGGCTGCCACCAAAGACCCCAGAGTACCTGGTGCTCAGGGAGCACTCACCATGCAGAGGCTTTTCTTTGAATTCTTACAATAGTCTTATGAGGCCAGGATTATTATTTGGATCTTCTATATGAGGAAAGATAGGTTTTGGAACCTATCTGGTTCCAAATAGGCAAAGGAGTAACTCAAGGCTTTATATTGTCACCCTGCTTATTTAACTTATAGGCAGAGTACATCATGAGAAATGCTGGGCTGGAAGAAGCACAAGCTGGAACAAGATTGCTGGGAGAAATATCAATAACCTCAGATATGCAGATGACACCACCCTTATGGCAAACTAAAGAGCCTCTTGATGAAAGTGAAAGAGGAGAGTGAAAAAGTTGGCTTAAAACAACATTCAGAAAACTAAGATCATGGCATCCGGTCCCATCACTTCATGGGAAATAGACGGGGAAACAGGGTAAACAGTGTCAGACTTTATTTTTCTGGGCTCCAAAATCACTGCAGATGGTGACTGCAGCCATGAAATTAAAAGACACTTACTCCTTTAAAGAAAAGTTATGACCAACCTAGACAGCATATTAAAAAGCAGAGACATTACTTTGCCAACAAAGGTCTGTCTAGTCAAAGCTATGGTTTTTCCAGTAGTCATGTATGAATGTAGGAGTTGGACTATAAAGAAAGCTGAGCAGTGAAGAATTGATGCTTTTGAACTGTGGTGTTGGAGAAGACTCTTGAGAGTCCCTTGGACTGCAAGGAGATCCAACCAGTCCATCCTAAAGGAAATTAGTCCTGAATATTCATTGGAAGGACTGATGTTGAAGCTGAAACTCCATTACTTTGGCCTCCTGATGCAAAGAACTGACTCATTTGAAAAGACCCTGGTGCTGAGAAAGATTGAGGGCAGGAGAAGAAGGGGATGACAGAGGATGAGATGGTTGGATGGCATCACTGACTCAATGGATGTGAGTTTGGGTGGACTCTGGGAGTTGGTGATGGACAGGGAGGCCTGGCGTGCTGCAGTCCATGGGGTTGCAAAGAGTCAGACATGACTGAGTGACTAAACTAAACTGAACTAGATGAGGAAACCCAGATACAATGAAGGCAAGGATTTCTTCCAAGGTGACTCAAAGAATGGGTGAGGGAGCTGAGGTCCGAAATTCAGCAGAAACGAAGCTCCACCTTCACCCAGATTATTACAAGTAGGGGATGGTGTGAGTGTATGAGTATCTGACACTGACCATGCTGGAGTCCCGGGATGTCAGTTAGTAATCAGCTGGTGTCACTCAAGTCCAGGACACTGCACAGTGCACCGCCCCAGATGTCACAGCCCTCCCCTGCCTCCCAGCAGCCCCCGCAAGGGTGGGGCTCCTTCCTGATGCCCTGAAGCTCCTCCTGCCTGGCCCTCAGCATCAGCCCTTTCCTCCCCTTCCCTAGAGATTCTCCCTGGGGCAGGACTTAGCCACCGGGGTACATGGCTTTCAGCAGCGCCTTTGGATAGAATTCAGGAGGTCAGAGAGATAGGAAAGGGAAATTACATCTTTGTACTCACTCATTTTAACTGAAATCAGGCATTTCCTTTCATTGTAGGTCACCCATAGAAATAACCAATACATTCCTATTACTTTTCATAGTTCCAAAGCCTTGAAATACCATTCACACCTCTCATCACTTCAAAATTATGGTGTTTATTAGACCTGCCGTTACATCTTATTATTTAATGCCTTAATAAAGAAGTACATATATTGCTCAATTATAAATCTGTGTTTGTAATATTTTGATACTATTTTCAATATAATTAGTACACTCTGTAATCTATGTATTTTTACTGTATGCCTTGAAAAACAATATTCCCAAAAGGAGGCTATAGGCTTCAGTAGACTTCCAGAGTCCCTGGTTCATGAAATATTTATAGCAATCCTTTGGGATAAGACTCTATTATTGTCTCTTATAACTCTCATTATATAGAACGAAAAATTCAAGACAGAGAGGTCAAGAAAACTGCCCAAGAATGCACAGCTGGTAGGTGAAGAGCAAGGATTTGAATCCAAGACAATCTAGATCAGAGCCTGCCCTCCCAGCCTTGGGTCAGGTTCTCTTGGCTCCCTTACAGGTCTCCAGACCATCTCTCTCTAGCACTTTCCTTCAGTTCAGTTCAGTTCAGTTACTCAGTCGTGTTCAACTCTTTGCAACCCCATGAATTGCAGCACGCCAGGCCTCCCTACATCACCAACTCCCGGAGTTCACTCGAACTCATGTCCGTCGAGTAGGTGATGATATCCAGCCATCTCATCCCCTTTTCCTCCTGTCCCCAATCCCTCCCAGCATCAGAGTCTTTTCCAATGAGTCAACTCTTCGCATGAGGTGGCCAAAGGACTGGAGTTTCAGCTTTAGCATCATTCCTTCCAAAGAAATCCCAGGGCTGATCTCCTTCAGAATGGACTGGTTGGATCTCCTTGCAGTCCAAGGGACTCTCAAGAGTCTTCTCCAACACCACAGTTCAAAAGCATCAATTCTTTGGTGCTCAGCTTTCTTCACAGCCCAACTCTCACATTCATACATGACTACAGGAAAAACCATAGCCTTGACTAGACGGACCTTTGTTGGCAAAGTAACGTCTCTGCTTTTGAATATGCTATCTAGGTTGGTCATAACTTTCCTTCCAAGGAGTAAGCGTCTTTTAATTTCATGGCTGCAGTCACAATCTGTAGTGATTTTGGAGCCCAGAAAAATAAAGTCTGACACTGTTTCCCCATCTACTTCCCATGAAGTGATGGGACCATATGCCATGATCTTCGTTTTGTGACTGTTGAGCTTTAAGCCAACTTTTTCACTCTCCTCTTTCACTTTCATCAAGAGGCTTTTTAGTTCCTCTTCACTTTCTGCCATAAGGTTGGTGTCATCTGCATATCTGAGGTTATTGATATTTCTCCAGGCAATCTTGATTCCAGCTTGTGTTTCTTCCAGCCCAGCGTTTCTCATGATGTACTCTTCATAGAAGTTAAATAAGCAGGGTGACAATATACAGCTGTGACGTACTCCTTTTCCTATTTGGAACCAGTCTGTTGTTCCATGTCCAGTTCTAACTGTTGCTTCCTGACATGCATGTAAGTTTCTCAAGAGGCAGGTCAGGTGGTCTGGTATTCCCATCTCTTTGAGAATTTTCCACAGTTTGTTGTGATCCACACAGTCAAAGGCTTTGGCATAGTCAATAAAGCAGAAATAGATGTTTTTCTGGAACTCTCTTGTTTTTTCAATGATCCAGCGCGTGTTGGAATTTGATCTTTGGTTCCTCTGCCGAATGTAATTGTTGCTTATCCATTGGCAGTCCCTGAAGGGCCCTTGAGGGCTGGGGCCAGTTTTATTTATCTCTGAATCCCTGGAAACTCACCCAGCACTGAGCCCAGGAAATGTTCCAAATAAAAGTTTTTGAATGAACGTGTCTCTAACCCATAATGCCTCATACACTGCAGGTGAAAAGACCCTTTTTTTCCTGACAGAATTTTTACAGCATTAAAAAAAAAAACAAAAACAAATAATTCGTCCACATTTTATAATGACATTAGTACAAAGTCGTGTGTTTTTACAGCATTTTTGATGTTGCCAAGAATTATTATATCCCTTTGACTTGAACCACTAGCATAAATTAGTCTGGACAAGAATGAGGAGCTCAGTTTCACAGAGAAGTCAACAGAGGCTCCGGGCATTCAGTTCCCTGTAGTGAAGCACAGGCTGAAGGGCAGAGGCTGAGGACAGCAGGGGCCTGGGTCAAGCCCAGCTCAGCAGCTGACCTCCTGCAAGAGCCTCGACTCTCTGACCCCAGTGATCTTATCCATAGAATGGGTCAGTAATAGTGACCGTATGAAATTGTTGTTAGAACTACCGGAGGGGGTGGGTACGGGTTAGAATGAGTTTCTGGAACATTGTAAGGACACAGTAAACTCTAGCTCCCCTCCAGTAGATGTTCTGGTGCTGGCTTTATCGCAGGACTCGTGCATGTGGAAGTGCGCGCTGAGGTGGTGTTAGAATTGGATTCTGGTTCCGACTCAGCACCATGCCTGGAAGGAGATTCTAAATTTCTCTGGAACTTAGTTTCCTAATGTGCGAAATGAGGAGACAGGACGGGTTCAGGGTGGTGCTGGGGCTCAGAATTCTTGCTTCAACCTGTGCAGAATCCATTAGAAAGCCCAGTTAATGGACTCCCCTGGTGGCCCAGTGGTTAAGATTCCTCGCTCTCAGTGCGGTGGCAATTGGCGGGGGCGGGGGGGAGACCCAGTTTCCATCCCTGGTCAGGCAACTAGATCCCACATATCACAACTAAGATCCAGAGCAGCCAAATGGAAAAAAAAGAAATCCCAGTTTAGAGACAGAGTGAGACCCCTCACCCTGAAGCCCAGGGAGCTTTGGAAGCATTGCTGGAAGATAGAACAACTGGTTTAGCCAGAGGTCAGCAACAGGGACAATGAGGGCTGGATTAGGCCTGTAGGTTTGTCTCCTTTGGGGGGGTGTGTGTATGTGAGTGTGTGTGTGTGTGTGTGTGTGTGTATGTGATGTAATGTGAGGTCAGAGGAGAGTTAGTGGATTTCAATGTCTTTAGACGGGGTCCCCTCTCCTGAAGTTAACCAAGTTTGATCCACGTTCAAGCTTTTCCAACCCAGCTGTTGGAGTGTAGACTCCTTGAAGGAGAGGCAGAATCTCTCCCATTCATCCTTCACTGCAGCCCCCTCCCCAGCCCTGATCTGGTCCCTTCTTTCCTCTCAACCTTTTATGATTATGAGCCCTTAGAGATTCCCACTAGGATAACATTGGCACAAAGGGCTGACTCTCTGCCAAGGGTCTCTCTTGGGAGCCAGCCTTGATCAGAACTGTGGAGGCCCGTTCTGCAGCTGCGTCCATGAGCCCCCAGCCCCCATATAAACGGCCTCCTGAACTTTACACTGTGAACAGAGACAGGGGAGACCAGAAGCGTGGGAGAGGAGATGGGGGTTCAGCCGGGACCATAACGATGCTGGAGAAAACCTATTGAATACATCTTCTTCCCCAAATGACTTACCTCGTGTAAAATTGTCCTCTGTTATTGCCGGAAAAAGGGTTTTTAAAAGAGGTTAACATGCGATTTAATGAATATGGAGTAATAATGTTCCTTGTATCAAATTAAAATTCTAAGACCGCCACATGAAACAAGGGCATTATAAGTATCTGACATTGTGTGTTATTATTATTATTATTGAGCTGCTTGATTGCCCTACATATGTGGGAATAAAAGAAACAGCTCCGAGTCCTGCATTTGAATTGGTATGCATCACCTTCAGAATGAGAATTTGGGCAGACCAGGAGCAGGCCCACCCAGCTAAGGAGGATCCTAGGGTATTAAGAAATAGCTTTAGGGACTTCCCTGCTGGTCCAATGGTTAAGACTTTGCCTTTCAATGCAGGGGGTGTGGGTTCAATTCCTGGTTAGTGAGCTAAGATCCCACAAGCCTTGCAGCCAAGAAACCAAAACACGAAACAGAAACAATATTGTAACAAGTTCAATAAAGACTTTAAAAATGACCCACACTAAAAAATCTTTTTTAAAAAGGTAACTTTATAATAAAGCAAAGGGATAACGAAAAGCTGGCTTAAAACTCAACATTAAAAAAAAAAAACACAAAACATGGCATCTGTTCCTATTACTTCATGGCAAATAGAAAGGGAAAAAGTGGAAGCAGTGACAGATTTTATTTTTGGGGACTCTAAAATCACTGTGGATGTAACTGCAGCCATGAAAGTAAAAGACTCTTGCTTCTTCGAAGGAAAGCTATGACAAACCTAGAGAGTGTGTACTAAAAAGCAAATACATCATTTTGCTGACAAAGGTCCGTATAGTCAAAGTTATGGTTTTCCCAGTAGTCATGTATGAATGTGAGTTGGACTGTAAAGAAGGCTGAGTGCTGAAGAATTGATGCTTTTGAATTGTGGTGCTGGAGAAGACTCTTGAGAGTCTCTTGGACAGCAAGATCAAACCAGTCCATTCTAAAGGAAATCAATCCTGAATATTCACTGGAAGGACTGATGCCAAAGTTGAAGTTCCTATACTTTGGCCACCAGGTGGAAAGAGCTGATTCACTGGAAAAGACCCTGATGCTGAGAAAGATGGAGGGCAGGATGCTGAGAAAGAAGAGGGTGACAGAGGATAAGATGGTTAGATGGCTGACTCAAACATGAATTTGAACAAACTCTGGGAGATAGTGAAGGACGCAGAGCCTGGCTTTCTGCAGTCCATGGGGTCACAAAGAATCAGTCAAGACAGCGACTGAGCATCAACAACAACAGTAATAACAATGGAGCAGAGAGATGATAGTGCTGGCCTTTCGGGCACAGCAGGTAACAAGGGTGTGTGTGAGTTTGGATTCTAGTGGCTCTATCCTAATGCTGTATCATTTAGGCAAGTCGTTTCACTTTTCTGAGCCTCCGTTTCTTCACACTTGTTTAGTCTGGATAAAGGACTGTTATGAACGTAGAACCTTTGTGTTGTGGAGCTGGGCTAAGGATAAACTGAGGTTACAGACATGAGAGCACTTTGCAAATGATGGGCCATTGAGTTCTGGGATTGAAGCTAATGGAGAGACCTTAAGTTGTATTTATTTAGGTTGTTGCGATTTTTTGGCTGCGCTGGATCTTTGTCGTTGCATGCTGCTTTTTCTAGTTGTAGCGAGTAGGGGCTACTCTAGCTGAGGTGCGCAGGCTTCTCACTGCAGTGGCTTCTCTTGTGGAGCACAGGCTCTAGGGCATGTGGCCTTCAGTATTTGTGGCACAGGAGTAAGTTGCCCCACAGCAAGTGGACTCTTCCCCGACCAGAAATCGAATCCGTGCCCCGTGCATTGGCAGGAGGATTCTTACCTACTGGGCCACCAGGGAAATCTCGATAATGGAGACAGCTTATGTTGCTCTCTTCCCTATTCCCAACCTTCCTCTGTTTCTGAAGCCTGGCTGCTGTTTATAGTGTTTAATAAGATTAAGCCACATTCATGGAGAAGGCAATGGCACCTCACTCCAGTACTCTTGCCTGGAAAATCCCATGGATGGAGGAGCCTGGTAGGCCGCAGTCCATGGGGTCGCTAAGAGTTGGATACGACTGAGTGACTTCACTTTCACGTTTCGCTTTCATGCATTGGAGAAGGAAATGGCAACCCACTCCAGTGTTCTTGACTGGAGAATTCCAGGGACAGGGGAGCCTGGTGGAATGCCATCTATGGGGTCGCACAGAGTTGGACATGACTGAAGTGACTTAGCAGCAGCAAGGGCCAGGTATTATTTTACTCAATTCCACTGTAACTTTATATGATAAGTGTTATTATTAACTCTATTTTATAGACTAGGAAATGGAGGCTCAGTATGGCTCATAAGTTGCCAAGGTCACAGGATCAGTAAGTGGTAGAGATTTAAACTCAAGTTTTCCTGACTCTAAAACCTCTTAGTTCTTAGACTGTATTTGCCTCTAAAATATGCCAGACAAGCTGCTTCCAAACTGTGCTTGAACACCTCCAGGGACAGGGGCCTCATTATCACCCCGCATTCCCATCTTCCCATGAGTGCTCTCCCCTGACACATAATGCATTATCGTGGTGATATTATTATCTATAAAATAGTGATTGGAGAGGACGCTTGCTTCAGATCTATTCCAGAAACATCACTTGAAGAGCACGTGCATTTACAGACAAATTCAGCCCAGCTACAGAAGAAAGGATTAAAAAAATCTTTGTATGAAAATGGAATACAGCAAGTAAGAGATGTGTGTGAATGGGGGCAATTAATCCTCTTTTGCCGATCGCTGTAAAAAAACATTTGCTGGAGAGGAGGCATTTATTCCCTGCAGACACATGGTGTGATTTTGAAATATCTCCACAGAAGGAAAGATGACTGAGGAAATACAAATCTATTAAATGTGCAGGGCACAAGAAAAAAAGGGCTCCCATAAAAGGATTTCTAAACCATATCAAAGGCTTGTGAGGTCAGGGAGGGCTGTCGAAACACTACCAATTAGAGCTAACTGAGAAACCGGCTTAAATCTCAAAATTAAAGATGAAGAGCAGCAATTAACCTGTCTTGTAACAGAAAACATAGCCCCTAGTGCTTGGTGTAATTTAATATTTCAAAATCATGAGCACAAGCATCTAAGGCTCCTGTTCAACAGTATAACACAGACAATAAAAGTCTCAGTGGGGCTTCGGCTATCATGGGTGAGATGGCAGAGGAATAATGCCAGGCCAGGGTGACTCTGAAGTCACAATGGCACTGACACAGTTAGAACTCACCCCAGGACACAAGTCCACAAGGCTCAGCTGCATTTGGCAAAGACCCGTTCTCTGGCCAGCAGGCACATTTTGATTTGTGTTTCGTGGGCTTTGATAGGGTGAATTAGGCTGATGTGAGTGGATATGCATGAGGCACACCTGCCGTGCTCAGAGGGTCCACAGCCTAGTCCAGTGGGTTTCTCTAAAGCGATGCTCTCAACCTTGGGGAGCTTTGAAAATGCCTCCCCCTGGAGCCTTCTCACAGAGCAGAAGGCTGGGGCATCAGTATTTTCTAAGGTTCCCAGTTAATTTTCATTGGTACCAGAGTTGAGAACCGCTGCTCTGAAAGTTTGTGGGACCAACAAAGACTGGAAGGTGGACGTCTGCCACTCAGTCAAGCCTTGATTAGACTCACATCAACAGGGTGGTACCTGATGTGCTGCTCGTGAGCCGTGCAGATAAGCAAATGCGTCCACAGAAAAATTTATAGCTGGGAGCTGGATAAAGCAACCACGTAGAGTCCCGCCCCTGACAAAGTCTCAGAGCGTAAGATCCATGGCTGAGAATCTAGGTTTCCTTGTTGCCAAAGGATACTGGTGGTCACTCCAAACATGTGAGGCCCTGGTGGGTGGCCGGCCTTCCACAAGAAGGGTGGAGTTGGGGACTTCCCTGGCGGTCCAGTGGCTAAGTCTTCACCTTTCAGTGCAGAGGTGTGGGTTTGACCCCTGTTCGGGGAGCTAAGATGCCACGTGCCTTGCGGCCAAAAAACTGAAATATGAAACAAGTAATGTGTAACAAATTCATAAACCTTTAAAAATGGCCCACATCAAAAAAAGAAAAATCTCAAAAAAAAAAAAAACAAAAAACGGACGGATCTGAAACACGTCCCTGGAGCTCTCCAAGTCCTAGGGCCTGGCCCCCAACCGACTCTCCTCCTATTGCCCGAGTGACAGCGTGGGGCACTGGGAAGGTCACCAGCTCTGTAGACAGATGGACCAGAGACATCATTTAACGGGAGTGATCTTGGGGAAGGAGCTCTGCTCTCTGAGCTGGCTCAGTTTCCTCATTTATGAAATGCAGGTAGTAATGGGACTCACAGGGATGATGTGAGGAGTGCATGAGATCAGCTGTGGGAGCCCCCAGCGTGGTCCCTGGCTCGCTTAACCACACGTATGCTAGGCACTGCAGAAAGCTTTTTCACGGACCCGTGCCCAGCATCAACCGTATGTGCCCTTCTGGGCCCCACCCTAAGCTTCCTGCCTCCAAGCTTTTGCCCAGCCAAGTCCGTCCCCTGGAACACCTTTCCTCCTCCTCCCTCCTGTCCAGTCCTACATTATTTGCCCAGATGCTGTGTTAGGCTCTGGACCTACCACCTCTTTCTCCTTCTGCACCTTCCTCATCTCAGAATTTAGGTTTTAAACCCTCCAATGGGACTGTTCTCTCCTCTCCCCATTTAGTTTACCAGCATTCTAAACACCATTACTCCCACCATCTAACTAGCCCCTACTCTAAATACCATCGTACCAACACTGAGAATTCCCTGGGGATAACATCTGTGATGTCTCACCACCTGGAAGACAATGTTAAGTCCCAGAAAACATGTAGGCTTTGGGACCTAATCCCCTCCACAAGTCTAGGAGGTGGGTCCTATTATTATAGCCACTTTACAGATGAGAAAACTGAAGCATAAGTTAACCTGTCTCAAGTCAAATAGCTAGTTCAGAGGTGGGACCCAAACCCAGCAGGCTGGCTCCAGAGTGCTGGGTCTGAACAACTTTGGGATAAATCCTTGCAGAGTGAACATCCCACTGTGGATGAGGGTGAACTGGAGGGAGGAAGGGAAGACCCAGGAGAACAGGAGGTGGAGACACTGTGAGTTCTAGCTGGACCAGGGAGGCCTGTTACCAGCGCCGGGAGCCTCAAGGATGCCACATGAGCCCTGGGTTTCCCTTTCCATTGCTGTCGGTGTGAACCACCAGGGGACAGGACCAGAGGTCACTGGTCAAGCCTCCGGTCTGCGCTGACACCCACTGGAGCCTGGGGACAGCCCAGTCCCCCCTCAAACCACCCCAAGCAGATCACTCCAAGTACACAACTTTCCCCCAACCAGAGGCAGGGGGCCCTGGGCATCTAGAATGATGGGAGTGGTGACGTGAAGGGGAGCCCCAGCCCCTGACCAAGGTCACACCTGAAGGAAGAAAGACCCAGTGTGAAGGGTGCTGTCCACGGAACCCGAGCAGCAACACACCGTGCGATCAGTGACTCCGTGGTCGGAATTCTTCCACAGCACCGCCAGCCTTCCTTCTCCCCACCTTCCCAAGGCCGGGCTCCGCCGGCCTCCTCTGATCCCGTCGGTGCTCCTCTTGCCCACGGCCCTCCACACACGTCTCTGTGCCGGCACCGTCCTCTCTGCTTTAGGGTTACTCCCACGGCCTGTTTTGTACTCTAGTCGTTCAGTCATGTCCGACTTTTTGTGGCCCCATGGACTGTAGCCCACCAGGCTCCTCTGCCCATGGGATTCTCGAGGCAAGAATACTGGAGTTGCCTTTTCCTCCTCCAGGGGTTTTATACTCTGTGCTCTTCCTGAGGACAGAGTCTGCCCTGTCCCTCCGCGCCTCCGAGCGTGTCAGCCCGTTCGGGCCTCAGTAAGCCAGGGATGGTGCTCCCCACTAGTCAGCTGGTTCAGATCACCTTGACCTGAGGGGCACCAGAATTCTGAGACCCAGCTCCATCCTGACCCTGTGCACCCCCTTCCCAGCGTCTCCCCAGCTCACTCAACACTAGGTTCTTCGGGCCATCCTGGCTCCACCAGAGGCATTAGTTCTGGGGTCACAGGTAGCTCGCTTAACTCCTCTGGGCCTCCATTTCCCCACCTGTCACTGTTCAGTTGCTAAGCAGTGTCTGACTTTTTGTGACCCCGTGGACTGTTTATAGCACACCAAGCTTCCCTGTCCTTCACCATCTCCCAGAGTTTACTCAAACTCATGTCCATCTGTAGAAGGGGACAATCACACTTGCCGTCCGAAGCCATCTAAGGCTGTAATAAGCAGCCATTTAGCAAGAGCTTGCAAGGCCTGACACAGACACCCTGGGCAGTCACCAGTTCCCTGCTGGTCTTCGGTCCCAAACTGCCATAAGCAAGTGGCTTCCATTTGCCCTGCTGATGTCCCTCTCTGTTTCTGGGCAGTGCAGGGCTCCAGACCCACCCTGCAGGCCCCCCTCTTAGCCCCCTTCTCTGTGAGGGGCATGGGAAGCCTGCCGCTTAGAGGTGTCCCAGGACTCCTGCACTGGACCCAGTTCCTCCACGGGGCAGGCATCTTGGAAGTGCATCCAGGGAGGGAGACATCTGGGCAGAACCTAAAACTGGTACTAGTGGTGGTCGGGTGCTCCCATCCCGCCCTGAATCCCAGCAAACCTCCTGAGAGGCCTCCAAGCTCCAGCGTCAGTGGCTGAAACCGCTCCTGTGTAGAATCGAGCCACACAGACAAAGCCGAGCAGGGACGTTTGGACACCCAGAGTGGCTTCCAGCCCTGGAACCCAGTGTTCAGAACAGAGCTCGGAGCAGGCTCTGTTCCACAGAGCAGGGAGGGAAAGCATTTGTCTTTTTTGGTTTTTTTTCCAAGCAAAAACAGAAACAGTTTTTTTTCCCGCCCCCCCCCCCCCCCCCAGAGTTTACTCCTCACCAGTTAAAGGAAGGTCTGCTTCTGCCACCTACAACCTGAAAACAAAAAATAAGGGGAGGAGGGGGCGGGACACAAAATTCAGCGAGGTATTTTTTTCAATTCCGAAGACAGCCCTTCAGGGTTTGTTTTTACATTTACAAATCCCTTCTGTCCTCTGAGCAACACAGAGGGAGGTGAATGCAATTGGTTTTTTTTGTCTAATAGATGGCAAACTGCAAGCTCTGAGAGGCTCAGGTACTTGCTTGGTGACCCAGCCAGCGAGTGCTGGACTAGGATTTATACCCATCTCACCACCAACTAGGGCCTTTCCAGATGGCACAAGTGGTTAAGAACCTGACCACCAATGCAGGAGACTTATGAGACAGATGTGAGTTCGATCCCTGAATCGGGAAAATCCCCTGGAGGAGGGCATTGCAACCCACTCCAGCATTCTTGCTTGGAGAATCCCATGGACCAGAGGAGCTTGGTGAGCTACAGTCCATAGGGTCATAAAGAGCCAGACATGACTGAAGTGACTTAGCACACAGCACCAACCAGGAACTTTCTCATTGTGTCCTGGGGGTGCTAGGGATTCTGGGGGTTGGCAGAGGGAGTTGCCGGGAAAGAAGGAGCATGTCTGGGCTGTAGTGATTGCTCACACAGAGCAGAGCCCTTGAAAGGCTGTCCAGAAAGCAGAAAGTGTGGGATGGCAGGAGATGTGATATTCACACATGGGTTAATTTCTGTTCCTGTTGCACATTACAGATATTTATTCCTCTGACATATCAATTGGGCTTCTACATTAAATTTCATTTGAAAAAAGGGATAAACAGCTTAAAAATAATTGGAAACCAGTGCACCAAGCCAAGTCAGGTCTGTGGCTTGTGCCTCCTGGATTGGTTTGTGATGAGGTTGTTTTCTGCAGGACGGTATAAGGATAAACTTACTGATCAAGAGATGAGGCTGAGTGGCAGAGAAGGCCCACACCAGTCGGGTAGGAACAGGGCCTCTTCACTTATTTCAAATTTAAAATCTTTAGCTGTTAAAAAATGGGCAAGAGTCTCCTTGATGTTGGCTAGACTGGAGTAGCCAGCTCCCGGGGCAAAGCATGCGGGAAGCTTTTGTAAGATCTGGGCTGCGAGGCGTGGCCCTCCAGGCAGGCCAGCTCCTGAGACTGTGCCGGTGTCTCTGAGCTCCTGGCTGAGCTAAGAGGCAGAACTGACACCGGCCAACACCCAGCCATCGAGCCCTGACCCTCAGGCAGTGGGAAGGGAGGTTGCCCTCCTCCAAGCAAAGCACTTCCGTCTTCTTGGGCCCCTTGGGTCAGCTGGGCAGATGAGCTGGCAAGGCCACTTAAGGAGTTTAAGAAAGTCTCTGATGTTGCTCGGACAGCTGCAGAGGCTAAAACAGCAATTTCCTCTCGGTGGCTGGACACGGCGTTCCCAGAGGAACACGTGGCCCCCAGGTGCTTGTGGGCAGCCCCTGTGGGTCCTGACCCTTTCCCTGCTGCCTGGCCTGCTCCCAGCCAGAGTCAACCTGCTCCAGAGCTGACGGTTCACACAGCAGTGAGAACCAGGGCCAGAGTCACCCAGATCGATAAGACAAGCCCGTGCCCCTGAAGAGCAGAGGACATGCCAGAAACACCCATCCACCAGACAGTGAGATCTGGAGGAGATGAGTATAGTCATGAATACAATTTATTGAGAGCTTTTTTTTTTTCTTTTTGGCTGCGTCTGGTCTTAGTTTTGGCACACGGGAACTTCATTCTTTGTTGAGGCATGTGGGATCTAGATCTTTGACCAGGGATTGAACCCGGGCTCCCTGTACCAGGAGCATAGAGTCTTAGCCACTGGACCACCAGGGTAGTCCCTATTGGGAGCTATGATTATCATGTGCTAAGTACTGTGTATGTATCACTTAACTGAATTATCATTAGCATCCAATGTAAGGGGAGTCCTGTTTCTAGTTCCATTTACCAGATGAGGAGACTGAGGTACAGACAGCTTAACTCAAATAGTAAGAAAAAGAGTGGAGCCTTGAATCCAAGTCAGATGTTCATCCTTTACTTCAGGGTGTCTGGAGTGAGACCCCACCCCCAGCAAGTCTATGAGCCTCAGTTTCCTACACTAGACATTCTCAGTAGGGGCCATGTCCCCGCCGAGCGGACAACAATCGATTTCGTGGGGGTTGCAAAAAATCTGACGTTTCCATATATAAAGCGTACATACAGATACATAAGGCTTCCCAGGTGGTGCTAATGGTAAAGAACCTGCCTGCCATTGCGGGAGACATAAGAGATGAGGGTTCGATCCCCAGGTTGGGAAGATTCCCTGGAGCAGAGCATGGAAACCCACTCCGGTATTCTTGCCTGGAGAATCCCATGGACAGAGGAGCCCCACGGGTGGGCTACAGCCCATAGGGTCACAAAGAGTCAGGCACGACTGAAGCAGCTTAACACACACACACACACACACACACACACAGCATGTTGGTAGTATCAAAAAATTAATGTGGAATGCAATCAAGAACTATTAGCGAGTGCCTGGAACATAGTAGGAACATCATAGGTGCTCAATAAATGGTTGGTGCCCCCTTTCACTGCCCACTGGAGCCAAATGTGAATTGGTTCCACTTTGAGCTTTTGCGTCAGCCTTAGTCTCCGCCTGGTCCCACCCAGCTCTCCCCCTCCATCCTTTTATCCTTCATGCTGAGGCCCCTGCGTGCTTCACACCCGAGTCTGCACCCAGTAGGACCCAAGTTCGTTCCCAGCACTCCTGGTTCCTCCCTAGAGGCCCCTGCTCCTCAGAGTTCCCTGCTGGGACTTGTTACAGGTTAAACAGATATAGACTTAGCTCAGCTCAAATGAAACGTGAACACTTCAGGTCATTGTTGTCAGTTCTCCCAACACAGGGAAAAAGGTAATTGTCAATTAATGAGCCCATCAACTGAGGTGGGAGAAAAATCGATAACACGGACCAATACAGAGTGTTCTAATGCCAGTGAGGCTTCCAGGAATGGGAGCCTTTCAAATAGGTACATGGAGTAATTGGCTTCTCCCTTGTGACCTATCCCGTGGACTCTGCAACTCTCCAATTAACATGTACCGTTGACAGGCACACAATTATTTGGGTTCACTGTGCCCCAGCCAGTATTTGTTCAATCAGAACTTGCAAATACGTGGAAAGTGCACAGAATAGCAAATGCAGGGTGGCTCTAGGCGAAACCGAACAGTGAGCGGAACTTAAAGGAACTCTGAACCTGGGATTTCTCTTTCAGAGAGCTGCCCCAAGTCTCCCCTCTGATGCTGGCTCAAGCCTCCCCGCCTCCCCATGCTGGCCAGTTTCTCTAGACCTGTCCCCATGTGTGTGTGTTAGTCACACAGTCGCGTCCAGCTCTTTACAATCCCATGGACTGTAGCCCCCTGGGCACCTCTGTCCATGAAATGCTCCAGGCAAAAATACTAGATTGGGTTGCATTTCCGGCTCAAGGGGATCTTCCCAACCCAGGGATTGAACTTGGGTCTCTGCATTGGAGGCAGATTCTTTACTGTCTGAGCCACCAGGGAAGTTCATTTTTCCCCATCCCCACTGACAAACTCAGAGAAGGTTGCCTATGACTTGCATGGCATTGATTCCTGCAATCTAACAGAGAAAAGGGGAAGCCATCCCCCTCCAAGTCCCATTAAAAAGGTGGCTCTGTGCCTTTGCACAGAAAGCTCCTTCTGCCTGGAAGATAATTCTGACCATCCATATCAGCCTTTACATCCTCAGAGTTTTTTCCTGGTCTGCCCCAGGCTACTTCTGGAGCCCTTCTCCCCAGTCAGCCATAGCACCACAGGCTCACTTTGTCCTCAGTACTGACAACATTGGGTTACCCCACTGGTTCATCTCCCGGTTTACCATCACAAGAGTAAGCCATTTGATGTCAGAAGCTAAGTAGCATTCATCTCTAAATATCAGCACTCAGCATAGAAGGTGCTTAGTGAATGGTTGTTGGGTGGATGGATGGCTGTGTAGGTGGTGCAAAGGAGGGTGGGCAAGTGGATGGATAGATGTACGGATACAGAGAAAGGTGAGCTTCCCTGGTAGCTCAGTGGTGAAGAATCTGCCCGCAATGCAGGAGACCCAGGTTTGACCCCTGGGTTGGGAAGATCCCCTGGAGGAGGTCATGCAACCCACTCCAGTATTCTTGCCTGGAGAATCCCATGGACAGAGGAGCCTGGAGGCTGCAGTCCATGTGGTCACACAGAGTTGGACACAAGTGAAGTGACTAAGCAGCAGGAGCAGAACAGGTAGAGAAACAACTAGCTGGGAATGAAGATGGGTGAGAGAGTAGAGAATGAGTGGAGGGGGATGCACGGGCTTGGGTGGATAGTGTGTGGGTACTCGGAAGGCCACTTAACACAGCGGTTGGGTGTGTGGGCTCTAAAGTCAGAGCTCTAGGTTTGAATCTTAGCTCTGGTGCTGTGCTATGCTGTGCTTAGTCGCTCAGTTGTGTCTGACTCTCTGTGACCCCATGGACTGTAGCCCACCAGGCTCCTCTGTTCATGGGGATTCACCAGGCAAGAGTACTGGAGAGGGTTGCTATGCCCTCCTCCTGTAGATCTTCCCAACCCAGGGGTAGAACCCAGGTCTCCCACATTGCAGGTGAATTCTTTACCATCTGAGCAACTAGGGACGCCCAAGAATACTGGAGTGGGTAGCCTATCCCTTCTCCAGGGGATATTCCTGACCAGTAATCAAACCAGCGTCTCCTGCATTACAGGCAGATTTTTTTACCAGCTGAGCTACCAGGGAAGCCCCTGGCTCTGGTATATCCTGATAAGTGAATTGCTCTTTTTGAGCCTCAGTTTTCTTATCTGTAAAGTGGAAACAACAATAAAATTTCCTCTTAGGCTTGTTGTGAGGACTAAATTCCACCTATGAAAAGCTTAAAACAGTGACTGGCACAAAAAGAGGACTGAATAACCATTAGCCATCATGATTTTATTATTATCATTATTGCTGTTAATAAGATGAGAACTGAATCGATGCATGGAAGGATGGATGAATGTGCAGATGGTTGGGTGGATGGATAGATGGATGGATGATTTGATAGGAGAATGGGCAGATGGATGAGAACGCATACACAGATGGGTGATAGGTGAATGGATGGATGATGAGAATGGAGAGGACAGGATAGAGGAATAGATCTCTGGGCCAAAAGTAGCGGATGGACCTGTTGCACCGGAAGCCCTCCTCTGAACTCACCCCCAAGCTATCAGAGATGGTTGTCTACTGAACTCCCTCTACTTATCCAAGTTTTATTGTGGGAAGTTCTATGGGATTCCTGTCTCACAAATATCAAGGCTGGCTCCTTGTATGGTCCATGATAATTCACAAACCCAAGCTGTCCTTCTCTGAGGGTCCTACTGGAGCTGACAAACTAGCAACTTGGTCTCTGCCCTCCTCTCGTAGAGCCATGACCAAAGCCCAGGCTGACTCTTCCTAGAGACTGACACCCTGTGAGCCAGGTCTAAATACGTCGGAAGTCTTAAGTGTGGATGTGTGGGAGCAAGATACAGCTTTGCTTCCATCACTCGTTATTACTCTTAGGTCATGTAATTGTCCTCAGGCTCCCAGACAACTAAAGGAATTGACTGAGCATCTACTGTGTACCAGACCTGGCGTTTATTATCATATTTAATCCTTATTAGAACCCAAGAAGGTACAGTATAATTATCCTTGATTTAGACACAAAGTCAAGGGCTCATATCACAGCATAAGCGCAAGAGTGGGGATTTGGACGTGGGTCTTCTGCTCCAATACCAAGCCTCTTTCTACAATCCCAGTCTTCTTGGGGTCCTCAGGAGAAGGTCTCATCCCATTTCCAGGGTGCATAAAAAGTGCTGGTTGGGGACAAAAGCTGGAGCTGTGCCACAGTTCTAGACAAAACAAACAATGCCTTCTAGGCATAAAATTCTATTTCTTAATGATTTGATGTTAGAACTACTTGGCTGGAAGATGTTCTGTTTATCTGTTTAAAGAGTTTGACTGTCCCCCACCCTCCACCATCCTCCAAGCCGATTTGATATTGATAGTGAAGAATATGGACTTATAACTCCTTCGCTTGCCAAGGATCCCGTCATCTAATGTGTTATCTCCACCGCGGAAGTGGTCCTTGTGCTGGTAAAGTGAGCGAGTCAGCCCGTCTCTGCCCTGCCTCCTGGGACGCTAATCCTGAAATCAGCCCGTCTCTGCCCTGCCTCCTGGGACGCTAATCCTGAAATCAGCCCGTCTCTGCCCTGCCTCCTGGGAAGCTAATCCTGAAATTAGCTTCAGCTGTAACCCACTCTCAGGGCTTCTCGGATATTAATGGGACTCTTGAGGACCAAAGACCCTCAAGAATCATGGATATATTCTGAATTGTGGAATTCCAGGTACTGTGCCATCCAGGCATCTCACATTGTCTCATGTATAGAATCCAACATACCTTCTGGCCAGGTAGAGCTTCCTCTTCCTGAGCCAGTCTAGAGATTCTTGGAGGCAATTATTAATTATCTAAGTATTTGGAGTGCCATATAATGTTCAAAGCATCTTGTTATTGGATCTTCAAAACAGCCCCAATACAAAAAAGAAATTATAGATCTATCTCACTTATGAACTTGAGCAGGAAAATTTTAAATAAAATATCAGCTAGTGGGACTCAGCAATATATTTTAAAAAATACATCATGATCAAGTAATGTGTAACTCAGGAATTCAGAGTTAGTTCAATATCAGAAAATTTATTATATAATATAGCATAGTAACAGATTAAAGGAAAAAAATTAGAGGGTCATCTCAAATAATGCAGAGAATGCACTTAATAAAGTCAACATGTATTCATGATTAAAAAAAAATCTTGGCAAAGTAGGAAAAGAAGGGCATTTTCTTAATCTGATCAAGTGTATCTGCATTATTAAAAAAGTAAGCAAGCATTGTGCTCAATGATAGAGCTTTAGACATAGTTCCACTAAAGTCAGGAACAAGATAAAGACGCCCTCTCTCATTGGTTCTGTACAACATTGAGCTAGAGACCCTAATCAGCACAATCAAGAGCAAATTGCACAAGAATTGGGAAGAAGGAAACATAACCTGATTTCCTTAAATTTCTGTATAGAAAATCCCAAATGAACTACAATCTTCTGGGATGATTAGGAGAGTTTGCTATGGTTGCCCAGAATAAGTTCGCTATCTAGGTATCAATTTATTTCCATTCACTTCCAGTGACCTTCCATTCTAGTAGAATGGAGGACTTGGAGGGTGGAGGGTAGAAGCCCCAAACTGAAAAGAAGGTGCTTCAGCTGGACACCAGGCCTAGCACAGATGCAACTGCCATTATTACTTCCCCGTGGGACCCATCCTGGGGAATATCCACTCAACTGCTGTGGAATGCTAACCCTCCAGCTAAGTTTTGACCAGGAATCCCCATTCTGGCAGAGTGCTCCAACCTTGCTGAGGATGCGGGGGCATCTGAAGTCAGTCAATCAGACAACGTCATGTCACACCTTTGTAGCATAACTGGCAGCCAGAAACTTGGCACATACTCGCTTAATTTTTGTTTACAGTTGGGAGCCTGCCTTGTGGAAATTAACTTGCTCCTGGCCTGTTTTAGCTCTCTTCTCTCTGAATCACAGGGTTTTAGCAACACAAGGGAATCCAGAAGCTATGTCATTTGTCACTGGAGAAGCTAAAGCAGAGTAGGAAGGTAACCAAGCAAATGGCTATAGCCAGAAGAAGCAGGGCCTGGGTTATCCATCCATCTGTCCATCCACCATCCTTTCACCCACATGTACGTGTACATTCAATATGCACACCCACCCACCAAGTGCCAGGCACTATGGTAAACCCAGGGG
This sequence comes from Bos grunniens, assembly GCF_055505025.1. NCBI lineage: Eukaryota > Metazoa > Chordata > Mammalia > Artiodactyla > Bovidae > Bos > Bos grunniens. The sequence goes on along the minus strand of NC_141179.1, from coordinate 76,038,770 downwards.
AACTGCTGTGATTAACACAGACTCTACCCCTGATCTTTTAAATTGCACAATCGTGTAGAAAAGACCACCAAGAACAAATAAATTGCATTAATCAAATGTGCACAAAAAATTAAATAACCCCAAATGAAAAACGCACAAGTCCTGTAGGAGACATTCATGCTGCCCAGAGGCAGTGGGGTGTCAAAGATTGCTCCAAAATGGACCTAACGTATAAGCTGCAATCCAGAGAAACCTCCACTAAAAAACAAACAAACCAAACTGTAATAGGAAAAAAAAGAAATATTCCTTTTAAAATAGCAAGCCAATCTGAAAGACACCTAGGGATAAAGACAGCAAAAGACATGCCTGACTTTTATGGAGAAATTTATAAAGCATTACAGAAAGAACTAAAAGAGCTGGGACGACGGAGGGGATGATGGGGAATTAGGAGGAGAGAGAGAAGGCGGGCAAGGGGGTCCCCAGTGCCGCTGCCGGGTGGACTCTGCACGCACTGAGATGAAAGTCAATGGAAAAAGCAAAGAACAATTTGGATGCTGGACTCGGGGCTCTTGAGGAAGATTTTCTTTCTGGTAATGGACCATAAGTTCATGCTCACTTATTACAAGCATAGCTAATGCACAGGCGATTTTGTAACCAGTTTTCTTCCCACTTAACATATAGTGTGGATATTTCCCATATCATTAAATAGCGTTTGATGAAAAACCATAAGAATGGTTCTCCAAGGCAGACAAGCAGGGATGTTTCCTCTATTTTAGAAATGAAGGAGGAACCTGAGGGGTGGAGGAAGGAGGTTCACATTCATGCAGCCTCTATTGTTGCTGCTCTTCAGTTGCTCAGTCATGTCCGATTCTTTTGCGATGCTGTGGACTGTAGCCCGCCAGGTGCCTCTGTCCGTGGGATCTTCCAGGCAAGAATTCTGGAGTGGGTTGCCATTTCCTCCTCCAGGGGATCTTCCCAACCCAGGGACTGAAACTGAGTCTCTTGCATTGGCAGGCGGATTCTTTACCAAGGAGCCACCAGAGAAGCTCACAGCATCTATTACATGCCATCTAATTCTCACACCCACACTGGGATGTGGAACTTATCCCTTTATGTTGCAAAGGAGGGAAGGTGGGTGGGGGTTCAGATTCCGGCTGCTCAGTCGCGGGCTGGGATTGGAACCTGGGTCTCCAGGAGTCTTGGCTCTGGGCGGTTTCCCTAGCTGAGGGAGGGGACACCCCACGCCTGTGCTTCTTGGTCTCACTGAGTGCTGTCCCCCTGCTGTGCAAAAGGACATTTGTTCAGTCACTCTGCATGTGGATGATCACTCTGCCTGGCATGGTGCTAAAACTGGGGATGCCACGGGATGAAACCAAGATCTCACCTGAGTTTCCTAGGACTGATACAAACAGCCCCAAACTTGATGGCTTAAAACAAGAGAAATGTACGGTCTTGCAGTTTTGGAGGCCAGCACTCTGAAGTCAAGGTGTTGGCGGGGCTTTGCCCGCTCTGCAGGCTCCAGGGAGAGCCCGTCTTTGCCCCTTCCGGCTTCTGATGGCTCCTGGAATTTCTTGGTTTCTGCCAGCATTGCCTCCTCTCTGCCTTCATCTCCAAGTGGCCTTCTTCCCAGTGTCTCTATCCCTCAACTCTCTCTGTCTTTTCTTGGATTTGGGGTCCACCCTAAATCCAGCATGACTTTATCCTGAGATCCTTAACTTAATTACATATCTGTAAAAACTATCTCAAGATAAGGTCAAATTCCGGCCTCAGGGCTCAGGACTTGAACATATCTTGTGTGTGTGAGCGTGCATGCTCGTTCATTCAGTCATGTTTGACTCTTTGTGACCCCATGGACTGTAGCCCGCTAGACTCCTCTGTCCATGGAATTTTCTGTCTAAGAATATTGGAGCGGGTTGCCATTTCCTACTCCAGAGGATCTTCCTGACCCACCGGTTGAATCTGCATCACTCGCATCTCCTACCTTGGCAGGCAGGTTCTTTACCACTATGCCACCTGAAAGCCCTGGACATATCTTTTGGGGAAACACAATTCAACCCATTATACAGACCCACATTCTAGTGGAGGGAAGTGAAGAACAAGTAAATATATAGCATGTTGGATGGCAAGAAGTGCTCTGCCACAGGAGGTGGTGGGGGGGAAGGAAGACGAAATAAGTGGGGGCAGGCATTGCAGTTCTAAATAGATGCTTAGGGCAGGGCTCACCATGAAGGTAACATCTGAGCAAAGATGTGAAGGCGGTGACAGAAAAAGCCAGGTAGGTGTCTGCATGGAAAGCATTCCAGGGAGAGAGAATAGCAAGTTTAAAAAGCCCCAAAGAGGGAATAAACCTGGAAAGACTCAAACATGGAGAAGTGAAGGAGGCAGGAAGTCCAAGCAGAGATGAGACAAGTACCAGGAGGGTCTGTGGAGCTTGGTTGCCCTGAGAGAGGCAGGGTCACTGTAGGGTTTGAAGTCAAGGTTGATATGACTGTTGCGGAGACCAGAGCAGAGGGAACTATAAAAATCCAGGTGAGAGATGCTGGCTTGGACTAGGGTGGCAGGAGCAGGGGTGGGGAGAGTTGATGGCAGTCCAGGTACATTTTGGAGGCAAGTTCAACAGGATTTCCTGATAGATGGGGAAGGTGAGAAAAAGAGAGGAGTCCAGATAAGAGCAAGCTGTTTGGGTCTGACCAACTCAAGGATGGAGCTGCCACTAACCGAGTTGGAGGAGAACTGCAGGGAGAGCAGAATTGTATGAATGATGAGGATCTGAGTTTTGGGCATATTGAGTGTGAGGAGGAGATGCTGGTTGGGCAATCAGATATTTGAGGCTGAAGTTTGGAGCAAGGTCTGGTCTGGAGCTGGAAAGGTGGGCGTTGCCAGTCTAGAGACGTAGTTTATAGTCACCCCAACAGGGAGAGACCGAAGAGTGGAGCCAACACAGGAGGCGGGAAGGCAGGACCGGTGAGGCGGGAAGAAAGCCAGGGACGTGTGGCGCCTGGAAACCAATTAAGAGCGATTTCAAGAGGAGGCGGTGATAAATTATGTCAAATGCTGCTGCCGGGTCAAGGGAGATGAGTGTAGAGGAGTGGCTCTCGGGGTCTTAGAGGTCTTTGGTGTCTTTCTTGAGAGCAGTTCCACTGGAGTGGTGGGGTGGAAGCTGATTGGAGTGGGATTGAAAAGGACTGCAGGAAAGAAATCGGAGACAACCCACAGGGACAGCTCTCATAGTGTTTTGATGACAAGGGGGAGAGAGAAGTGGAGTAGGACCAGGGTAAACAGTGAGGTCCAGAGATGCTTTATAATTTTCTAGGAAGGGAGAAATAACAGCATGTTTGTATGCTGATGGTGATGATCCAGCAGAGAGCAGAATTGGCGACAGAGGATAAAACGGAAAATCTCCGAACGCTGAGCTCCAGGGAGCCAGAGGGGCTGGGTCCAGGGAACAGAGAGGGGTGGCCTTAGTTTCAGGGACAGTCCATGCTGGTAATGGGGGGAGCAGGGGAGGGAGGCAGAGGACTCGGACATATGCGCTGGAAAGTGGATACAGGGGAGGCAGGGGCTTGTGGAAAGCCTCTATTTTGATTGCTTCTATTTTCTAAAAGAACCGAAGTAAGACCTTCTGCTGAGGATGGGGCTGGAGGAGGAAGTGCTGGGGGTCTGAGGCAAGAGGAGATGGTGGGTCTAGGAGATGGGGGACCAGAATGTGATGGAGAAATAAAAACCTCAACTGCAGATACCATCAAGGGCCTGCTTGAGAGTCATTTTCTATGTGCTGGTTGGAAGGATAAATGAATGAATGAGTGATTTTGAGATCCATGAGGTCAGAAAACCCTCTCCTGTGATTATGGCTATGTATGTTTCCAGCCCCCAGCACAGAGCCTGGCACTTGGTTCACTTTATTGATGACTGAACAGGTGAACAAGCGTGTGACTGGCAAAAAAAAAGGGGGCTGTTCTAATAATTTGAGAGTGTTTTTCTCTTTGTTGTCGTTCAGTCACTAGGTCCTATCTGACTCTTTGCAACTCCATGGACTGCAGCATACCAGGCTTCTCTACAATAATTGTCCTTTATGGCATCAGACTTTACTTTCACCCCCAGACACATCCACAACGGGGTGTCATTTCTGCTTTGGCCCAGCCCCTTCATTCTTTCTGGAGCTATTAGTAAGGGCTCTCTGCTCTTCCCCAGTAGCATATTGGACACCTTCTGATCTTTTGAGCACAATAATCTCTAATAAGATGGAGCGAGACCCTGGGCAGCTGTAAGACCCATGGCACCAGCCATCTTGCAGGAAGTTAATTACCTCTGGTCATTTCTCCTTTCTGTTCTTAGTGGTGGAGAGCAAGCCTTTGTCCCTGACAACCTCAATTATTTCTTGCTTCTCTTGAGCTCCCCTCCCTGACTAGAAGGCTGACGTTCTGGTCACCAGCCTGCTTCTGGGCAACCAAGATAGCCTGGCTTCCCTTGAGGCTGACCCACCCTCTCAGACTCAAGACAGCCCCTGTGCTGGATGGGCCCAGGGATAACAGCAAGATGGTGCCTGACCTCACCCAATCCATCCTTGTTGGTCAATGGTTTGGACATCGAGGGACTGCCCTGGGCTCACAGCAAAGCCCAGGCTCCTGGCCCCACCCACCTCTACTACAGTCCTCCTCACTTGTGATGAAGCCCCTTTCCTGGGCTCTTCCCCCAACCAGGTCCTGCCTGAGCATTTGCTTTTTCAGCACCTTGGCAGCAATTCTCATCTTCTCCAGATGGGACCTTTGGCCAAACACACTGGGGTTAAACCCCAGGAAAAGTTGAGGCTTTAGGGGCACTCCAGCACCTGTAATTTAAAAAGTTCCCCAGATGTTTTTGAAACACAGCCATGGTTAAGAACCATTTCTTTATCCATAAAATCAGCCTTGTTGTTCAGTATCTAAGTCATGTCTGACTCTTTGCGACCATGTGGACTGCAGCACATCAGGCTTCCCTGTCCTTCTCTTGGAGTTTGCTCCAACTCATGTGCATTGAGTTGGTGATGCTCTCTAACAATCTCATCCTCTGCTGCCCTCTTCTTCTTTTGTCCTCAATCTTTCCCAGCATCAGTATCTTTTCCAAGAGTCAGCTCTTTGTCAAAGTATTGGAGCTTCAGCTTTAGCATCAGTCCTTCCAATGAATATTCACGGTTGACTTACCTTCAGGATTGACTGGTTTGATCTCCTGGCAGTCCAAGGGACTCTCAAGAGTCTTCTCCAGCACCACAATTTAAGGGCATCAATTCTTCCACGCTCAACCTTCTTTATGGTTCAACTCTCACACCTGTACGTGACTACTGGAAAAACCGTAGCTTTGATTATATGGGCCTTTGTCAGCAAAGTGAGGTCTCTGCTTTTTAATATGCTGTCTAGGTTTGTCATGGGCTTTGCTGGTGGCTCAGATGGTGAGGAATCTGCCTGCAATGTGGGAACCTGGGTTCAATTCCGGGGTTGGGAAGATCCCTGGGAGTAGGAACTAGAAGCCCACTCCAGTATTCTTGGCTGGAGAATCCCGTGGACAGAGGAGCCTGGCAGACCATGGGGTGGCAAAGAATCAGACATGACTGAGCAACTAGATGACGTGATGAGGTTTGCCCGAGCTTTCCTTATCATTATGAGGATTTTTTTGTTGTTGTTCCCTTTCTCATTATGAGGAATGAAAAGCAAAGCAGAGTGGACACTGTTGATCCAGCAGTCTTGATGTACCCAGAATGTTAGTTGCTGCTGCTGCTGCTGCTAAGTTGCTTCAGTCATGTCCGACTCTGTATGACCCCATAGATGGCAGCCCACCAGGCTCCCCCATCCCTGGGATTCTCCAGGCAAGAACACTGGAGTGGGTTGCCATTTCCTTCTCCAATGCATGAAAGTGAAAAGTGAAAGTGAAGTCACTCAGTCGTGTCCGACTCTTCTCGACCCCACGGACTGCAGCCCACCAGGTTCCTCCGTCCATGGGATTTTCCAGACAAGAGTACTGGAGTGGAATGCTAGTTACACCTTCTTTAACTTCCATAGCAGATGTGGGTAGATATCACTAGTCCTGTTTTACAGGTGGGGAAGCAGATTCAAAGAGGTGAGTAAACTTGCCCTTGGGTATTGAGCTGGTAAATGGCAGAGCTAAGGTTTGAACCCAGATCCATGTGCCTTCAAGATAGCTGTCCATCTGTACTTGGCACATAGTAGGCCTTTACTCACAGAGGATGTCTTCTTTCTCTTCTGTCAATTATCAATATATATAGATAATGATAATCCCAGGCAGGAAGAGTAAAGTGGGCTTTTTTTTTTTTTCCTACTGGTCTACAGACACGGTCCTATAAAAGTCAGATGGTTGATGTAGTCCATCCTACCTAGAAGGTATCAAGAAGGCTTTGTGAAGGAGGGAAAGGGGTATGTGAACTGGGAATTTAGGAACCACTGAAGGACTTGAAGGAGGAAAGGGATGTGATCAGAGCAGGAAGAATCAAGTTTAAGAAGGGAACGAGAACAGACCATAGGGAGACCAGTCGGGAGCCTACCGCACCGACAGGGTGTTCCAATGGTCCAGGCGCGGAAGCAGGAACAGACAGGAGTCGAGATGCAAACAGGCCAGCAAAAAAGGCATAAAGGGCAGGACCCTGTGCCTGGCTGGCTCTCGGCTGGACAGCCACGCCGTTTTCACAAGGCAGCTGGAAGCGCTCTTGGGCAATCTCATCTCCAAAACGACCGCATTTCATTATCATTTAAGTCTTTCTTGGGCTCCACCAAAGGCTACGAGCGTCTTGAAAAAGAGAAGCGTCTCTTTCCTCAGGTGAGGGGAGAGCATGCCAGAGCTTTCTCTTCTAATATAAACTAGACAAGGAGATGCAGCTGAACTTGGCAGAGGCTGCCGGAGAACACTAATAGACTCGACGAGGAGAGAATTATAGGAAGAGACAGCTCCAGAGGGTGGTGAGGCAGGGAGAGGAAGCCGACCTGGGAGTGCCAGCCCCAGGTGGCCTCACAGGGAGCCAGGTCAGCGTGGGCAGCCCAGACAGCCCCAGGGCCTGGCCAGGCTCAGCTTTTCACCCAGATAGAAGCTTCTCCCTCAGGAGCAGAGATAAGCCCCCTCGCCCCCAGCCTCCTTCTTGGTGGGTTTCTAAGCAATCTCATTAATTATGGAGGCTCAGGGACTGGAATGGAATCCACAGCGTTTCCTGCCTGGGAGTTCCCATTGGGGGAGTATAGCAGTGACCTAGAAACATTTAGCTAGGAAAAAAAAAACAAAACAAACAAACCAGCCCCCGCGGGTTTGACACTCCCACCAGAGACAGGGAAGGGCTCGGGGTCTACTGTGTGCAAAATATCCTCTCAGGCAGCGAGCTGTCCCGTGGAACGTTTGGCTTTGACCACGGTGCTTAGCTTTTATAAATCAGATTATTTTCCTTCTGCCTTTAATAAAAAAATAAAAAAAAACAAACCCAGCTTTGGTCTCTGACTCACAGGCTCAAAACAGACTGCGCTGGTTACAGAGGTTGGGAATTTCAGCAGTGGCACAGGCTGGAACTGTTCTCCAATAGGAAATCGAAGACCGGGAGACAAAGGAGGGGAGGTGGAGCGGGGAGGGCAGGCAGAGCAGGAAATAGTGGCGGAGATAATGTTCAGCTGGGGAAGGAGCTGGCTCCCGGGTGCCCCCCAACAACCGAAAGGTTGCTCGGACCCAGGAGTGAGTGGGGCAGGGTCTTGGCTCCCCGCCAAGGGTAGCCCGTTAGTCCCCTGTGGGCATCAGTGGGCTGCTCATCCCAGCTCCTGGGTCTTAGGCAGATGCTGAGCTGAGCGAGAGGCTGTCACCGCCCCCAGAGGGCACCGTCACTCACGGTTGATAAGGTGGCATCAGGGTTGCGATCAGCTGGGGGCTGCAGAGGCGGGGCTGGAGGTGGCGGGAGGCCCGGGGAGGCCAGAGCTGGCTGCTAAGAGAGGTGTCCCCTGTTCTGACTTGTGTCTCTCCTCTCTCTGTGCCTCGCTTTGTCTTCCTTTTTCTACCTTCCTTTGAGTCTCTGGCTCATTTTAACTTGCTGTCTCTCTCATTCTTTGTCTTCTCCCCTTCTTTTCTCTGCCTGAGTCTCTTTTACTCTCTGAAGAAAAATGGCTGAACTTGTGAAACCAGAGATCACACCGCCACCCCCGCCCCTACTCCCACCCCCAGGCTGGATGTGTGAGAAAGGAGCATGGCTTTCACCTCCAGGCTCTTGTTCTGCCGTGTGGAGGGTTCCCTAAGGAGAAGAGGAAGGGCTGGGAAAAATCAATGCAAACTCGTGTCATTTTCTGGGCCTGGTGACAGGGGGCTGGAGGGCTACGGCGGGCAGGGAAACCCAAGAAGGGCCAGGCACTGGCTCTGACCGAGGCTGGACACAGCCAGGGCAGGCCGCCACCCCGCGGGAGGAAGCTGGCTGTCAAGGCCAGGATGCCCCAGGGAAGTCAGGAGGCAGCGAGACTGCAGTCGGACGACCGGGCAACCTGGTCAGATCCCGCTGCTGTTGCATCAAGTAAAACAGGGCATTTCTGGGGGTGAAGTGCAAGGACAGAAGGCCCCAGAACTAGGGGCTGTAGGATCGTCATTGCATCAGTCCTCCTAAGAGCCCCGTGAAGGGGCAGGGGTTCTCATCTGAAAGGTCAGGGAGGCTCAGACAGGCCACGGACAGTGTCCAACGCGCCCAGCTGGGAAGAGCAGGGCCGGCTCCTCATCGTGGGCTTTTCCTACTAGTGCTGCTTCCTGGAGGAGCCAGATACTCAGCCGCTGGTAAGTTCAGAGTAGAGGGAATCAGGTGAGGATGAGCCCAATGGTGGAGAAGATGGAGGGAGGAGGAGGACGGGAGAAAACTGCCCTCCAGATCTCTCCCTCTGGAGACCGCTTGGGAAGGCAGTTCACGGTGTCCACGTCTGCTTTGGGAGATGGAAATGTTCTGCCGCTCTGAAGAAAGCAGAAGGGGAGGACAGAGACAGACAGAGAGAGGGAGGCAGAGTCCTTCCCGCTTACTCCGGTCCCCCGCTCTCCTCCCTGGAATGCAGGCCTGTGGGCAGACAGGACAGACACAAGAGAACGGTTACTGAGCCTACTGTGAGCCTGTGCTGTGCTAAGTGTGATCACAAAGGGGCTCTTCTGTCATAACACCCCCATCTCTATGTTATAGAGAAGTGAGCTGAGGCATGAGGTGGCTTCCCTCGTGGTTCGGCAGTTGAGAATCCGCCTGCCAATGCAACCTACTCCAGTGTCCTTGCCTAGGAAATCCCATGGACAGAGGAGCCCGGCAGGCTACAGTGCACGATGTCGCAAAGAGTCAGACACAACACTGAGAAACAACAAGAGGGAGGCACAGAATGCAGTTCGCTCACGATCACACAGCTAGGAAGTGGCAGAGCCGGAGCTGACTCCCTCCGTTTTCCTTGGCCCCAAGCTCTGTCTCTGTCCCCATCTTCTAGCATGGAGCTGGGGGTGGGTGGTCAGGGTGAGAGGGGACATATCAGCTGATCTGCTCAGTCCCCAGGGGGCAGCGGAGACTGAGCCAGGCCTGCTGGGGTGGTACCCTCCGCTGGGAGGGGAGGAGACCAGTGACAGAGCCAGCCCACGGGCAGTCCAGGCCGCCTCCTCCCCACTGCCCTGCGCTGCCTGGAGAGTGGCAAGCCTGTGTGGGGCCCTCCTTGGCCAGCTGGAGGAGCAGACTGTGTCCAGCATCTTCTCCAGGGAGCACAACAGAGGCTGCATGTGGCCGTGGCAGGCGGAGCAGCTGAGTGTGGAAGGGGGCTGCTATCAGGGGCCCAGGGAGTCCGTGCCACAGTTTCTGGTGGAGAGCTCTACTCTTTAACACCTTGGGGCCCCCAACCCTGCGACTCTACCTGGACAGGCTCTGAGAGGGAGAGGGGACCATCCACGACGGGCGCAGAGAGCCAGATGCGGGGCTGCAGCCGAGGGACATGCACCTCGCACCACCCTGTGAGCTGACATGCGACCCTGAGACGTTCACGTGACGTGAGTGCACCCACCACGTGGCTCGAAGATGAACCTGCCGCGTAGCACTAACAAAGAGCTGATGTACCCCGAACATCACTTCCTCCCCTACCGACCCGCACCCAACTCGGACACACTGGAAAGGGTGTAACTCAAATATGTTCTGACATTCAACGCTGTTTATTTAACCCATGACTGATATGTTGCTTTCACCCATATTAAAAAATTTTGGAACCGATTTTTCAAATTCAGGGTATTCACGTACAGATCAGAAGCTCTGGCTCTCCTGGGTGCCTGTTCCCCACAGGGCTGCACTGGCTGGAGCTGAGAAGGGCACCCCCTCCAGGCAGGGCAGGGCTTTTGAAACTAACCGGGAACTCTGTCCTGCCCACTTCACTCTTTCCCACTGCCTGCGGGCCCCACAAACCCCAGGGCTTGGGACAAAAGTCTGACATACGCCTGTGGTGGCCTTCATAACACCGTCTTTCTGGTCCTTCTCAAAAACGCAGCCACTTTTCAGCTCAGGAGAGGATGGAGGCAGCTTGCTACAAGCTAGGAAGCCTTATCGTGGGTCCTTCATTTCTGCCAGTCTGCAGATGACAGACAACGTATTTCTCCGAGGGACACCCAGAGTGGACAGGCAGAGCCTGTCATGGTAACAAATGGAGTCCCCATTGCCTATTCCTGAGCTGCCAGGGAAGCCTCTCGGCCTGTCCATCACGCTCAGAGAGTCAGGCCAGGCCATCCTGGGCCTAAGGGGGTGGTTGCCATGGGAACCAGAGCTGGAGCTGGACTGAGGCAGTCAGGGTCTTAGCCCTTCAAAGGTTGCATCTCCTTTTTCAGTTCTGGTTTAAGGAATGTCTGTCGAGCGCTGGTGACTTAACAAGCCCTGTTTGAGATTTGGAAAAGAGACTAAGATTCATCCCCTTGCCTTAAGAAACCCATGGTTTGATAGACTAGGAGTTTAGGATTAACATATACACACTGATGTACATAAAAGAAACAACAAGGACCTACCATATAGTACAAGGAACTATATGCAATATCTTGTAATAACCTATAATGGAAAAGAATAGGAAGAAGTTATATATACATACATGTGTATGCATGTGTGTGTGTGTGTGTGTGTGTGTGTGTAACTGAATCACTTTGCTGTACACCTAAAAATAACACAACATTGCAAGTCAACTACAGGGGAGAGACGAGAATGGATCACACGTCCTGGCTGGGTTTACAGTTCAAGGTTGGGGAGAAGCCCAGTCAAAGGCTGAGGCTGAGAAAAGTCCTTCAACTGGGGCAAAATCAGGACAGTTTCATGGGGAGTATGGTTTTGAGCTGGGCCTTAAATATCTCACTAAGGAGAGGGGGTGAGAGCGGGTATTGGGAAGGGGCTGGGGTCTGGGGGAGCGAGAGGAGGAGAAAGTGTGGAGACAGCAAGTACAGGATAGGGAGCAGCCATCTGGCTACAGGAGCGGGTTCATAGGGACTGATCTGCAGGCTGTTACGGTCCTCCATGGTCAAACACATATGGGGAAGACTGGGTTCATTTCCAGGAAGGAAATAGAGACTCTTCCAGGTACATTTGCCCACAGGCCGTCTCTCTGCCCGTCCCTTTGCATTTGCAGCTGGGGGAGCACCACGGGGTAGGGGAAGGGAGTGGCAGGGGAGGTAACACACAAAAGGCAGGTCATGCAGAGCCTTGGGTGACAGGTAGCAGCTAGCTTTGTTCTGCAGAGAATGGGAACACTCAAAGTTTCTAAGCAGAAAGTGACTTTATCAGGCTTGCTAATATTTTAGAAAGATCAGGGACCCCTGGAAGAAGAAGAACAAGGTGGGGAGGAGAAGGGGCAGGGAATGTGGACGAATCCTCCAGCCCTGGAGCACATGTGAGGGAGCCGGAGGGGAGAAGCATTGGCTGGCTTCCCGCGGGCCTGCAGGGCCTACTCGAGGACAGTGGCCAATGGCTCCCTTCCCAGTGATGTGGAGCATGCCAAGGGTCTGAGAAGGCTGACCACCCACCTGGGAGAGCTGGGTGGTCAGGGATGGATGCCTCGTTTGTAAGGGCATTCATCCCTAAAGGTTGGGATGCACCCCTTCTCTGCAGGAGTGTAGGGGCAAGAAGAAGGACTCCACAGCTGTGTGTGACCTCCTGGGCCTCCATTTCTTCAGATGAAACAGGGATAGAGACAAACTGGAGGGGAGGGGGCTCCTGGAGGGCGAAAGCGCCATGAGCGCCTTGTGGATACTCAGGGGAAGATACTCCCGTGATGCTCAGCTCCTAGCCACTTCCTAGGTGCTAAGGTTCTGGAGTCAGGCAGAGTTGGGATCAAAACTTAGCTTTGCTCTGGGCTAACTGTGGGGCCCTGATCAAGTCACCTCCACCCTAAACCTCAGCCTCCTTGTCTGAAAATGGGGCCGCATGAAGCTCTCCCCTCAGGAGTGGTAAGGGTTAAGAGAGATTGCACTATCGTTTAAGGGGCTAAATGGTACCTGACATGGTAACTGTTCAATAAATATTAGCTATCATTAACTTTTAATATTAATGAAGTGTTAGACTGTTGGTAGTAAAAGGCCAATTTGGATTCTATCACAGAACTTCTAAAAGCAATTTTACTACTTTCAGGTACAAACAGCGACCCCTGTTGGACGACGACGGTGTTGGCAGGAAGAGTCTTGGGGGCCGTCTTGGCCCCTTTGAGCTGCTTACGGAATACCACAGACTGGGTGGCTGACAAATAACAGAAGTTTATTCCTGACAGTTTTGGAGGCTGGAGGTCCAAACTCAAGATGCTAGCAGATTCAGGGTCTGGTGAGTGCCCGTGTGCTGATTCGTAGACTAACTTTAAACTCACATGGTTGGGGGATAGGGGGCAAGAAATCTCTCCTGGACCTCATTTAAAAATGGTATTACTCCCTGAAGGCCCACTTCCTAATAGCATCACAGTGGGCATTAGGATTCAGCCTATGAATTTGAGGGTTGACACAAGCATTCAGTCCAGAGGTCTCTGTTAATCACTGGATAATAAAAATTTGACTCATTCCTGTATCTTCAAAGGTGCTTCTCAAGTACTTAGAAGTTTCTCCCGTTTTCCCAGTCCCTATGAGCCCTTAGAACATGGACGCCAATGCTAACCTGCTGCCCACGGTTCTTTACTGAGCAGCAGCACCAAGGCCCAGGTCTGGTTCAGGGTCACCACCAGCCAGGAACGAATGGTCAGCTGGGAGGGGGGCTGAGGAGAGGCCTGGCCACTGAGAGCATTGTTTACAGAAAAGAGCAGACTGAGGTCAGAAGAGGTGGGGAGAGAGGTGGTGGTCTCTTCTGAGGAGTGAGTCTCTTTGTTATGGCAGCTTAGCTTCCTCTAACTGATACAAGGAGCTTCCAACGAATGTGACAAAAGAGAGTAAGAAAGTGCTTGGCAAGTCACTTCTGAATCTGTGACTCTTGGTTTCCCTTCTGTAAAGCAGAGTTAATGTCCAGCATCACCAGCTCACATCTAGGACTTTTTCACTGAACTTCCACCATATGTCCAGGATGCAAAGAGGGCTAGGGATACAAAGAAATAGAAAACAAGAAAAATCTTCAAATTCCTTGACCCATCCCAGTAGGACCTTAGTGAATGACCCAGCTCACCTCGTCCAATCTCATGACTCACCTGTGTCCCAGTTTTGCAGTGTCCACCCTCTCCCCACGCAGGCCTCTGCTCAAGTGGGGCGGTCTACCTGGAATGCCCGTCCCCTTCTTCCTTGCTGCAGAAACGTCCCTCATCCTTCCAGACTTCCTCTGGGGTAGAGTCAACTCTCCCTCACTGGGTGATATGACCAGGAAGGTACCCGTCCTTCTGGCTTCTCTTTAGCTACTAATCAACTTTCCACTGTGCCAAGTCACTTTAGTCATTTCCGACTCTTTGCAACCCCATGGTCTGTAGCCCGCCAGTCTTCACTGTCCATGGGATTCAACTTTCAACTACTGAACTTTGAGTGACCAGTACTAAGCACAAGGCCTGTCAAAGAGCAAGTGCTTAAAAGTGTACATTCACTCAAAAGGCACTAATGAGGCCCTGAGCTACAGATCAGAGGCATCATCTTGAAGAAAGCACACACCTTTGCCCTCAGGCAGCTTATATTCTCATGGGGAAAACAGACATTTTCCCCTGGTAGCTCAGATGGTAAAGAATCCACCTGTAATGTAGGAGACCTGGGGTTCGATCCCTGGGTTGGGAAGATCCCCTGGAGAAAGGAATGGCAGCCCACTCTAATATTCTTGCCTGGAGAATCCCATGGACAGAGGAACCCGTCGGGCTACAGTCTGTGGGGATCACAAAGAATCAGACATGACTAAATGACTTTCACTTTCACACACACACACACACACACACACACACACACAAGCAAGTGTGTAATTACACACAGTGGTGAATGATGTAAGGAAACAAGCAAGGCGTGGTCCCAGAGCATCTCCGCGTGCTGACTGATTTTAGGTAGGATGTCAGGGCGGGCCTCATTGAGGAAGTGCCATCTAAGCTGAGACTTCAAGGGAGTGGGCTTTGAGAAGGTGGAGGAGGGTGTCTGGGGTAAGGATGGTGTTCCAGGCGAAGGCACAGTGTGTGCAGAGACTCAGAGTCAGACAAGAACTCCGTGTGAGATTATAGGCTGATGAGCAGCAGAGAGTGGAAGGAGCTGGGGCAGAGTGGCTGGAGGATTTGGGGTTTTATCTGCTGAGCACCCAGCAGCCGTGGAAGGGCTTTAGGTAGTGGAGTGACCTGTGTGGCTCCCATGAGCAGGAGAGGAGGTTACTGCCATGGTCCAAACCCAGCAGGCTGCAGCCTTGGGCCTAGGAGGTGGCCGTGGGGAGGAGACAGGTGGGCAGGGCAGTGCTGTGGGAGCAAATGGAGGTGCTGAACGGGACCGTTGAGGGAGAAGGTTTCTGGAAGAGGGGAAGGACGGATATCAGAGAAATAATGAGGAAGGAGAGAGGACCTCTGTCTTCAAGAATCGTATCTAGAAAACCAATTGGAGCTGGAACGGAGGGTGCGTGAGGAAAGCTGAATGACTAGGCAGAGCTTGCCAGAGAATGACACCATTGGCTTCTTTAAACAAATGCTGTCAACATCTGGGTGAGGCGGAATGGAATTTGTTAAAGACTCAGGCCTGGGACTTTCCTGGCGAACCAGTGGTTAAGACTCTGCCTTCCAATGCAAGGGGTGCAAGATTGATTCCTGGTCAGGGAGCTGAAATCCTACATGCTTTGTGGGATCTTATACTATCTCACCTTAACAATGGTCCACATAAAAAAAAAAAAAAGACTCAGGCCTGTAAGAAATGAAAACAATCAGCACATCCATCATTAGGTAAATACGCCAGGGGCCCTCTACAACAGACAGTGCGGCCACATCAAAGAACAAGGGGGCTCGACACAGACAAGCAACTGTCTCCAAGAGGGACTGAGGAAAGGCCGGGCCTAGACGGTGGGCATTGCACGTGGCCATTTATATTATATTGGGGGAAATGTACAAATGCTGCTTAGTGCAAAGTCACTTTAGTTGTGTCCAACTCTTTGTGATCCTGTGGACTGTAGCTCAGCAGGCTCCTCTGTCCATGGGATTCTCCAGGCAAGAATACTGGAGCGGGTAGCCATTCAATTTTCCAAGGGATCTTCTTGACAATATAAATATACAAATATAAACTATAACTATATTTTCTTCTGGAATAAAAGTAAACTATCTCTTAGAAGCACCCAAGAAACTGAAAACATTTGTTACCTCCAAGAAGTAAAATGAGATAGAGGAACACCTTTCACTCAATATCCTTTTGTGCCTTTTGGATTTTCAATCATGATAATGAATTAACTGTTAAACAATTAATAACTGTCATTAAAGAATAAGTTCTGGCTTAAAGATTAACTGGCTGTTACACAAAATGTATAGATCTAAGGAGCTGCTCTTAGGGAGGAAGTTTGCTTGCTCTGGTGAGGCCCCATCTATTACCTGCCCCCACCGCCATTGCCTTACCCCCACCTTCTGGTGCTAGGGAGGCAACAGTGAGCTGGGGGGACCCTGGCTCTTTGCCTCCCTATCCCATAAACCAGTGTAGAGTAGGACAGGTACCAGTTGCAGGGTTCTACAGTTTTGATTGGTGCTATTAAAATTGATTTTTTTTCTTGAAATCACCTAATATTCAGAAAATATATGGCCAGTTCCACAGCAGCAAAGAGCCTCAATCAACACACTCCAAGGTCAGAATCCCAAGCCAAAAAGTTTCCACTGAAAGCGGTCCACATGTCATCCAGAGGGGACAATCCCCCTCGTGCCCTTGGAGGCCAAGTCTGGTGAACCCAGGGAGGGCCCAGCCACTGCTGGGTAGCCCCCTGAATTCTGCACATGGGTGGCCCCTGGTGGACCAGTGATGGGCCCTGGTGCCTAATCCAGAGCAGGACAAGGCCGGAGATGGGAGAAAAGAAGGTGTGATGTGGCCTGCAGGACCCAAAGTTGAATGAAAAGGAGAGACTGCTCAAGACTTAGTAGAGATTCCAAGATGGCAAGAGCACAGCATGAACGCAAGTGTAGGGCTCTACGTGATCGCAGAAATCCCACACCCACGAATCAGGTCTCGTAACGACCCTCTAGGGTAGGCCACCCAGAGGAGGCTCTGATGAGGTTCAAAGAGACGTCTAAGGTCACAGGCACCTTAGTGGAGGTACCAGGATTTGAACTCAGGTAAAGGCCACGCTTCCGGCACACACTGCACCCTAACAATGGTAATCGATGTCATGGGCACTCACTCCATGCAGGGCCCTGTTCTTAACGTCAGTCACATGTTCGTTTAATACACACAACCATCTGCTACATACATTAGTATCTCTGTTTTACAGATATGGATGTAAGTACAGGGAAGTGCAGTAACTTTTCCAAGAACGCACAGCTAGTGAATGGCAGAACAAGCATTCAGCCCCAGGCGATCTGATCCCCAAAGCCCAGTTTCACCACCACACTCTCCTGGGAAAGGTGGTTCAGGGGGTCAGGGGCCTGAAATCGACCAGTCATCCAGAGTGGGTGGGTCAGACTTGGGAGCAGAGAAGAAGACTTTCCTGTGACCAGATTCTAGATTAGTCTGGGACAATTCAGGAAGTTCTGTATCATCGCCGCAGGACAATCGTGCAGGTTCGAAACACTTCGTCTCTTTGTAGGAAAATGGGCAGGCACATCTTCACTGACGGCCTCAGACTGGTGGGACAGCCGCTTGCAAAGAGGAGGGATAAGGTAATGGAAAATACTGAGAGAAGCTTGAATGTTTATTCCTGCTCCAGTGTTTCCTCCATGAGCCAAACAGTGACTAACACCAGGGCAAAAGTCCCCTCGCCTCCCCAGGTGGCATCCCCATGGGCACATCAAGGGCCCCCTCCCCAGCCCAGGGCCGCCTGCGTGTCCTTGCCCAGTTGACGGGACGCTGAAGTTGGGTGAGGACGAGGAGTGGGCATCTAGCAGTATAGGGCAGGAAACTCGCATTTTGTGCCTGTGGTTAATGGGAAAATCAGCACTTTCGTGGGAGACAGAGTGGATCCCAGAGAAACAAGAATGAGACTGACTAAATCCTCTCTTCTCCTCATCACAGTGCTGCGGGATCCCCGAGCTGTGCTCACCGTGTTGTTCGTGGCAGCCTCACCCAGAATGTTCCAATGCTCTCAGTGGGAAGGCTCATGCACTTGAAACAGGAAGTAACCTGTCCAAGAATACTCAGTGGACAAAGGCCAGAGCTGGGATCCCAAGACCGGTCTATCTGACTCCAGCTGGTGCATGGGTAACCACCGTGTTATGCCCCAACACTAGGTCACCTGGGCAACGTTCTACTTCCGCATCGGAACATGAAGACTGAATAGGTATAGCACGTGGAACCATGTGAAAGCTAAAATAAGACCCTGCGTGGAGAGCTCCTGGCACAGCAGCTGGTATACAGTAAGTGCTCAAGAAATGAGCTGCAGAAAAGAGCGCACTCGGCTCCCGGCTGCTCAGACCTCCCGTATTAGATGTGAACCCACTTGTAGCAGGTTGTATGATTTCATTTTATCTCAGACACCTGAAGTTTGGACCCTAGACTTCTGCACGCTAGTGAATGTAAATGAGATGCAAATCAAACTGTCCCCCGGATAAACAGGGAACCAACTAGCTGGAGATCAAGGGGATGGGCTGCCTCTGAAGACGAGCCGATGCTCACATCTGTCTGGTTTACGGGTCATCACCAGTCTTCCCAAGCAGATGATGGCAACCTCCAAGCTCTTAGTGAGGCAGAGCTGCCTTCACAGCCCGATTCTGGGCATCTCCCTTCTTCTCTGTGCCCTTGTAGGAGCCAGGTCCTCACAGGTCTCCATCAAACCTGCTCAGAAGATGTGGAGAGATTTCCTCTTGCTCTGGACTTAGTGACTGAGATTCACTTGAAGTGGCAGCCCTATCAGAAGTGTCCACACCACAAGAGAAGTTAGGACAATCCCAGGGGTAGATGGAGCTCTGCATAGAATGATGTAATGCAGAGAGGCAGTGTGCTAATGACATGCAAATACCCAGAGGTAACGTGGGCAACAAAGCCAGGTAGGTGGGAGGAAACCACCAGCGCAACCCAAGGACCCTCATGTCTGGAAGCGGTAGGATCTGGGGTAAGGTGAGCACCTTCCCTGTGCCCAGCCGGCCACCCCCACTGCGCAGAAGCTGCAGACCCAGACAGCCCGGTCTTTCCCAAGAAAACTGCAAATCTTTGAACGTGACAGTCTTGATTTCTGGTTCAGTTTGCTCTAAATACCATTAAGCTTAACAAAAGTTTGAGGTTTTCTGGCTCACGGGCCTCCTGCTTATAGAACTTCTTACATGAGTGGTTCTCAACCTTCCCTGGGGTCATGGGCCTTTTGAAATTACAGTGAATAAACTCTAAAGAAAAGCCATGGTGTGAGAAGATTCTTGCAACTCCGATAAGGGCAAAGGACTGATGTCTAGAGTACTTTAGTACAAGAACAAACCAAAAGTCCAATATGAATCGATCATTAAAAAATAATACAACTCAATAGAGAAATGGATAATAGACCAGAGCTCTGCTTTCCAGAAAGGAAACTCCAATGGCCAATAGACATAGGAGAAGTGACCACTCTTACTAATCATCTAAGAAATACAAATTAAACAACAGGGAATTCTCTGGATGTCCAGTGGTTGGGACTCCGAGCTCTCACTGCCAAAGGCCTGGGTTTGACCCCTCAGTCAGGGAACTAAAATCCCACAGGTCACATGGCATGACATAAATAAATAAATAACATTACCACCCCTCCACCACACACACACACATACACCAGATTGGTAAAATCAACAGGCCTGACAGCGTGGACCACAGTGAGATATCAAGGAATCGGAACGTTCCTCTACTGCTGATGGGACTATAAATTGGAAAAAACACTCTGAAAAACAATCTGGCAAGGCCTGGGAAAGCTGAACGGACACACAGCCCAGGACTCAACAGTACCCCCAGTTACTTTCCTTAGACAAACTCCTGCACGCACACAAGACAATACCTACAGAACATTGCTCATAAAAGTCAGGCCCTAGAACTAGCCCTCATTTCCAGAAACCGGCGAGCTGCGGCTGAGTTATGCAGCACAAGACCACAGAGCAGAGAAAGGGAGAGAAAGTCAGGTTCACACTCGACTTGACAGATCTCAAAAACAAACGTCATGTGTTCCTTGGGAAGCAAGTCCGGATATTCACGGTCAGAGTTCAAAAGCAGGTGCCGCCGAACAAGCTGTCATTTAGGAATAGGCTCCTAGGTGAGAAAATGATAGAGGCAGCCAGGAATGATCATTAAAAAAACAAACAAAAAAAAAACAGGAGAGTAGTTACCTCAACAGAGAGGAGGGTGATACAATTAAAGTGGGGCTCACTGGGGACCTCCAGCTACGGACAGTGCCATGTTTCTCAGTGCAAGGATTGATCCCCAGCACTGTCTCCATTATTTTTTCCATTATTTGCGACCCCATGGACTGTAGCCCACCAGGCTCCTTTGTCCATGGGGATTCTCCAGGCAAGAATACTGGAGTGGGTTGCCATGCTCTTCTCCAGAGGATCTTCCCAACCCAGGGATCGAACCCACGTCTCCTGTGGCTCCTGTCTCGCAGGAGGGTTCTCTACCACTGAGCCACCTGGGAAGCCCCCTCTTTATGTGTATTCCATCACAAAATAAACATAAAGATTATTCTTCTTTCTGCTATTTAAAAAAAAAAAAAGATCTGATGAAATCTAGGGATCCTCCTTACAGAACTATGAAAAAACATCATAAATTTCATCTAAATGCAGGGGGCTCACAGGGCCTTTTGAGGTCCTCTGTAGGAGGAACCCACCTAGGCTGCCACAGCTGACTTACACACTTGTCATCCCGGGAGGTGGGCGGCCATCCTATGCCACTGGTGCAGGGACGCAGCTCAGGCAGCAGCCGGGAAAGGAATGTTCTAGGACCGGCGGAGCCAAGCTGGCACCCCGAAGAGAAGGTCTCCTCATCTGCACGGCTTCATGCCACCAACCTCGGCACACTTCCCTGCCTTCCTGGAGCATTTCTGCCTCCAAGACCCCAGTATTTCCATTTGCCGGCTCTGGCTGTCACCCCTAACCTGCAGCTTCCCCAGAGTTCAGTCCTTTGGGGGAAGAAAGAAGTATGGAAACACCAGAAGGTAGCTAATTGCTTGTGTTACAAATAGTAATCTTGCTTTTTAAACCTTAGGAGGATAATGATCTGTTTTTGGTGTATTAAAGCTTAATTGTTTAAGTAGGGGAATAAAAATCAACTTCCAAACAAGGGAGTCTAGAAGCAGAACAGACTTCCTGCAGAAGCAACGCTGTGAGGCGCTGCAAGAAGAGTCACCGTGCGGCTTGGGGAAGACACTTCTTCCCCTTGGGCCTCAGCTGCCCATCTGTTCAGTGGAGACGCTGGGTTTCTAGAAGACTCCTGAGAAGTCCCCAGCCCTGACATCCCGGGGTTCTGACCTCCAGCTTTGTTTGCTCCCTCCTGGAATTAGGTGAGGTGAGCATGGTCTTCCTCATCACCGTCCGGGGCCAGGCACATGGTGGATACCGACTGATAAGGCTGTTGACCTTACTCTAGGTGCTCCATATTCCTCACAGGGCTAATCACAGACAGAAGCCTCGCTGTCTTCATCTATAAAGTGAGAAGTACCGTGTGGGGCCAACGTGAGCCACGCAGGATGTGAGGCCCCTTGCCCGGTTCCCTAGGACACAGTAGGTTCCATCTGGTTGGTCCCATCTTACCTTGGCCGCCTGAAACACTGCTCCTGCCCTGGCTGAGCTCACCCTCTCCCAGCACACACAGCGCAGCTGCTCACCCCTGGGTCCCACCGCCATCCCACTAGATGGGCCAGGCCATGGGCAGACAGGCCCTATGCTGTACTCCAAGTACAAATAGAATACCAAGCCTCTCACTCCCAGGAGGTCCTAGGAGCCTCTGTTTGTTGGACATGGTTTCCAGAGCTTTCAGGGCCCCAATACCCAAACAACTAACTGCACACCCCTCTCCCTCGGGGCCAGAGGCCACAAATGTTGGGTCAAAAGTGAGGGCAGTAAATCCATCTAGTAAATGAAACACTCTGTAATAGACCCATCAAGTGCCTTGAAATGTAAAGACAAGTAAAATAATGAAATTAGCAAGCAAAAAGCAAGAGCAATTCTGACTGAAGAGTGGCTCTTTTGAGGTGTTGGCTATTAAAGGAGGTCAAAAGTGGGAGGTGGAAAGACAGAGAGGAGAGAAAAGGAAAAAAAGAAGAGGAAGAAGGAGGGGGAAAGGAGGCAAGGAAGCAGAGAAAAGAAGAGGGTAGAGGGAGACAGGACATAGAAAAAGATAATTTCAGGTCCTGGTGGTAAGGGCTTTGAATAAATCTGATTTGGTGTCAGCATCTTGCCGTGGCTTCTCTGTCTGATTTGTTTTGGGTGAGGAGGCTGGAGTCAAGACTGTGAGTCCATGCTGACCTTCAGGTAAGCTGATCGTTGGCTAGGGAGGTCCACTGCCTTGCTCACACCCCAGAGGAGACAGATACTCAGTCTCCTGGGGCGTAGAGTGATGAATGGGGAAGTGGGGTAGCCGCTGTGTTTCTAGACTGAAGGTCACAGCTCCTGCCAGGTAACCTTCCCCACACAGGCCTGGGGTGGCAACGGGAACCACAGTCCCCCAGGGCACTGCACTGTTCATTGAGATTTCCCTGCATCCCACCCAGGTCTTCGTGAACAGACCCTTTATTAACTCTTCTCCAGTCACCCAACTTGAGTGAGCTGTCTGCCTCCTGCTGGGACCTGCTTGAAACAAGCACACAGACAGTGATCCTCAAGTTAGCCCTGCCTGCAGGGTATCCCATTTCCAGATAAGAACACTGAGCCCAGAAGCTCAGAGAGGGCAAGTGACTTGTCTGAGGTTGCACAGCTGGTAACAGAGGAGCTGGGGTTACCACCAGTATCTACTGGTTCCCCAACCTGCCATCAGGTTTCCAAACTAGAGAGAGGGCTTCCCAGGTGGCTCAGTGGTAAAGAATCGCCTGCCAATGCAGGAGATGCAGGTTTGATCCCTGGGTCAGAGAGATCCCCTGGAGAAGGAAATGGCAACCCATTCCAGTATTCTTGCCTGGGAAATCCTGTGGACAGAGGAGCCTGGCAGGCTACTGTCCATGGCGTCACAAAAGAGTCAGACATGACTTAGTGACTAAACAACAGCAAACCAGAGAGAGAAAGAAAGAGAGTGGTTCAGCGATGAAAGACTGGGCCAGAAGTCGGGAAGCTCGAAGGCTAACAGTCACTGCCCACTTGAGTCCTCTCTAAGCAGGAGCCTCAGAGGCTGCTGGGAAGCTGCCTTCCTTATCTCCCAAAGCCCTGTCAATTCCCTGCATCAAATGTCTCCATCAAATCTTCCATCTCCACTGCCAGTGTCCCAAAAGACTCTTCTTTGTCCCCTCCCACCTGGTCAAAGTCGCCTGGCTGCCTCTTACCACCATCAGCTTCTCTACCATGGGAGGGATCTTTCTAGAATACCCGCCTCACTCTGACATCTCTTCCTAGAATCTGTCTCTCCTTCTCCATTGCCTACGAGATCAAGTCTAAACTCCTAGGCATCAAAACCCTTTTCAGCTTGGCCTCTGCTGACCTTACCTCCCCCAGTGACCTCCTCACTGCCCGGCGTGGCAACCTTTGGAATATCTGCAGTTAACGTGCGCACCCTGCCCTACCCACCTCCGGGCCTTTGTACAGACTCTCTCCTCCACTCAGAGTGCACTTCTGAGCTTTCTGTTTCGGGCAAACTCCCATTTTTCTTTCAAGATCAAGCTGAAGCATGATCAAGAGGAAGATCTCCTAAGTTCCTCCACTGTCATCCCTTTCTCTGCCCTCAATCTCCCTCCCTGACTATCTCTTTCACTATTGTCCTCAGAATCTTTGTTCCTGCCTCGTCACAGCTTTTGGTTTTTATTTTCTGCATCAAAAATCCTTCAGGAAATAAACCGTGGCAATAAATCTAAAATGTACCATGAATTTCTTTGCCCCACACAATAATTGCTACCCTGCCTTTCTCCCTTGCTGTTCTATGAACGTCTGAAGGCAGGGATGTATCTTCATCCTCTAGGTTCCCAGGTCAGGGCCTGGACACCTGCAGTACTCAGTACATCTTGTTGACTAAGCCACTAAGATCACTGATCCTTGACTGCGTGATTAAGGAGCCTTTGGACCTGAGGTCACTGTGTGGCCTGGGGCAAGTCCCTGAACCTCTCTGTTCTTCCTAAAGTCTCAATGGTAAGCCCTTCCACTTATTCTTAGATATATAACTACCTTTTTCTTCCTCTTCCTCAGAGCCCAAGCCCTCTCCCAAGTGCTACAGCACTTTATATTTTATGTTTATACCCAGAGCCCTCTTTTAAATTCTCCTCTTTGAGTTTCCCTAAGTTCTCCTGCTGTTGATTTATTTATGTTTGGAGGAGAGCTTGTTGGATCACAGAGGTGCCGCTGGCAGAGCCCGGGAGCCCCCACGCATGCCCACAAAGAGTTTTCTCATCCATAAAGGATTCTGGCTCCAAGGCAAGTGTGATGGGCCATGGGAACACACAGGCCTTCTTGGTACCCACAGGCGTGTGACGGCATTCTGGACCAAGACTCAGGACTCTCTGAAAACCCAGCTGGGGGTGTGGGGCATCCTGAGCAGCACTCCACCTCTTCTTAGGATCATCAGGCAGCATCTGGGGTGACAAATACCATTCTCTGCTTGCGATTTACTTTTCCCTGTTGCCACACCCCCATCCCACCTCCCCCAGTCTTCCAATAAATGTGCTAACCCCCCTGAGGCAGAAGTCATCCAGAAGCAAGTCTGTGTGAAACATCAGGCTGGTAGCAGACACCCCCTGGGAAGACCTGGCCTCTCCTGTCGCCTCATTATAGCAAGCCTTCCCACACACCGCCACCGAATCACCAATCCCAGGAAGCCAGGAAGCCATCCCCTTACAGTAACGTGACTTATGATTTATGGTTGTGATTGCGATTCCCTTCTCCACTTCCTCCCCCCATTTTTTTTTTTTTGCAAAACATCTGATTTAACGGAGAAAATGCTATTCAGAGGAGCCTTGAGCTGTAAAATGCAATAGCAGGGGAAAATGCTAGTATATGGTCTCTACTAGTAACGGCTACAGGGATCAGCTCTCAGATCGGAAACAGAGGCTTCTCAGGAACTGGCCTGTAACATTCCTGCCGCTGGCTGAAAGAGACCCAGGCTCAGCCCCAGCCTGGAGAGGCAGCCTGGAAGGAAGGCCCGTCTCCGCCTCCTTAGCCGGCCCCTGCCTTTCATCACCTGCTGGCCCTCCCTGGCTTGCGCTGTCAGCGATGGGAGAGGGGCAGAGACCTTAGACTCTGGGGCCAGTAGCTTCCTGCCAGGCTCCTTGGCTGAAGGAGGCAGCCAGCAGCTGCTGACAGGGCTTTCAAACCTACCTCTTTCCTCCAATTACAAGGTGAACAACCTTGACTCAGAGGTGCGTTTAGCTACTTTAACTCCTATGAGCAGCCTGGGGTGATGGGAGCTCTGCTGGCTAGCGCCCAGGACGCCTGGCTTCAGGGACTTGTGTGACCCTGGGTAAGTCCCTTCCCTCTCTGGGTTTGCGTCTCTGTAAAATGGGACAGCTGGACACAGTCTTGAGAGCCCCTTGGACTGCAAGGAGATTCAACCAGTCCATCCTAAAGGAAATCAGTCCTGAATATTCATTGGAAGGACTGATGTTGAAGCTGAAACTCCCATACTTTGGCCACCTGATGTGAAGAACTGACTCATTTGAAAAAAACCCTAATGCTGGGAAAGATTGAAGGTGGGAGGAGAAGGGGACGACAGAGGATGAGATGGTGGGAGGGCATCACTGACTCAATGGACATGAGTTTGAGTAAACCCCGGGAGTTGGTGATGGACAGGAAAGCCTGGCGTGCTGCAGTCCATGGGGTCACAAAGAGTCGGACACGGCTGAGCGGCAACTGAACTGAACTGGACAGGACCTCGGGGTAAGCAGGATAACCTCTCTTCTCTCTTCACTGGAACATGAGCTCCAAGAGGGCAGGATTTTCTAACCTGCTGAGTGTCCAGCACCTAAAGTACAATGCCTGTCACCTGGAAGTCACTCCAAAAAAAAAAAATAAAATAAAATCTGATGTATGAATTCTGTAGAGCCGCAGACTCATAGCCTGAAGGTTTATGAGCAGAGGTTTGAGAAGGACCTCAGAGTAACTCAGAGATCCCAGCTGAGGCGAGGGCTTTTCCAAGACTCCTCTGCTCCCTCACCAAACCCTTGTTCCCCCACAGGAAGCTCCTTCATTTTCCTTGAAGGAAAGTCATGTTCCTGGAGCTGATGCTCCCAACCCCAGGTCAGCCAGTGGGGCTGACTCCTCCCTCCCACATCACAGGGAGAGAAGCAGGCCTGGCCAGTGGGCCTGGGTCTCAGGCCATAGCGGCTGCCGCCCCTTCTAAGAGGCTTGGTCCTGACTTTGAGAGCCAATTGCTCTAAGCCCATGTCTGGATGGGCCTCTTGAAGCTCTGCCTGCTTTAGCAAGCAGGACAGCAATTGGGCAGTTTCCAAAAATCTTAAACTTTGGCCTTTGATGGTTGAAGGTTGCGATGGACACACAGATTAAGGAGATCTCAGGACACAGGAGGATATGAGGCGCAGGGCCATGACTATGCGGTCATTCAGTGCCCTGCTCCCCCGTGTGTGTCGGCGCCAGGGAGCTGCAGGGACCTGGAGGGGCTAAAGGAGAGAACGGAGGACCCCAGGGCCTCCTCCAGGGCCTTCCCCAACCCCTACAAGAGCCCACTCCCCAGGAGTGCAGGCATGGCTTGGCTGAGGGGCTCAGCGCTCCCTTTGTCCAGGCCTCTCTCTTGAGCTCTGCTGATTAGACACTTGCCCCTTCTGCTCATCCCTGCAAAGTGTCAGAAATCAGACTCAGCATCTCCACCCAAACCTGGTCCTCTGGGAGCTCAAGATGCGGCTCTGCCTTGTGGTTGAGGAGAGAGATGGCTCAGAGATCAAGCTGGCAGCGGCAGCAACAACCCTAATATTAGCGTGAGGCAAGCCTGGACAGAGGTCCTTCCCGTGGGTCTGGGGTTGGGCACGCATTGTGCTCATGGCTGAGGGTCTCTAGACCCCCTGGCCCGGCCCCGCTTGAGAGGATCAGTCCCTTTTTCTGCCCTCGGACGGGGCGCTCCAGGGGCCTGGGAGCCCTGGGAGCCAGTTTGCAAAGCACAGAGCAAACAAGGGTGCTGCCTCTGCCTCCTCCCTGCATCCCGACACACAGTCTGGTCTTTGTAACAATCACTTGTTCACGACTGTCTCAAATTCTACGGATGGAAACACCGTAATTGAACCAGCCGCAACAGGAAAACGCTTAGGACAGCGAGGGAAGAAACCAGACGGCCAAGTGGTACGTTCATTCCAGCTGCGCCTGTCTCACGGGCCACCCCACCGCACCCCTCCACCCCGCCCTGGAAGGGGATCAGCCAACACAAGCTGTTTTCCGCCGCCCTTTCCCACTGGGCTCTTTAATATTCTTGCTGCGCTGTGTTTTTGCTTTTGTTTTTAAATTGTGTTTCAAACCTTCCTGAAGCCGTGACAACCTTCCAGCCTCTTTTGCAAACTCTGAAAGTAACTTTTGGGGGAAGAAGAGGTGGAAAGAGGGCAGAGTTGGGTTTCAGTAGAGCAGAAGCCAAGGTTCCGAGTGAATAAATACAGAGACTGGTGAGAGTTCCCTCACCTCCTGTTTGCACCGTGTGAGCTGGGAGTGAGCTAAGGTTCACGAGGGAGAGAGGCAGGGGCAGAGTGCCCACGTCCCTAACCAGGCTCTGTGGGCCTCCTGGGGCTGGGCTGTCAGGGCAGGGAGCAGCCCTGTGACTGCTGGTGGCTTTTCTATGTCAGGGGTGCCAGCGAGTGCAAAGGGAGGACCCTGCTTAATAGCTTTTAATTTTAAAATCCTGACTTTACAAAAGGAATCTCCCACCATAATTCCCTAACTATTCCAGGGGCTCAGGGACAGGATGAGACACCTTCCCCTCCGGAAATAAAATCACATTTCCACAGAAGTAACTTTAGGACTCCGAAAGTGAAGATATAGCCCCTCATCCAGAGATCCCAGAGCTCAGACCCGCATCTCCAAGGCTGAGACTTGCCCCTCGGGAAGAGGTTGAGTCATCCAGGACAGAAGGCAGGTCTCCTCTGCGACCAGACAACCTGAAACCAAATCCTAGCTCCTGTAAGTCAGGGAACCTCTCTGAGCCTCAGTGTCCCCATCCGTAATATGGAGCTACTAGTCCCTGGCCTGACCATCTCCCGGAAGCCCTGTGAAGCTGTCAAATATGGGCATGCATGGATGTGGCAGTGCTTTGGCAGTGGTTAAAACTTGTGTGCTGTCAGAAGGGCTTGTTCCTCTGCAACTGGTAGGCTCTGCTCGCCAAAAATCACAGCGTTTGTGAAATCTGCACCAACCAAGTACACGTGGCTGCAGATTTTAGCTTGTCTCCTTCTGCTGTGGATGAGGGAGTGGCGGGGTGGCGGGGGGGGCGGTCCTGGCAAAGCCTACAGGCAATCCGAGCTGATAGAGAGTAACGGAGGCTTTTGTGGGGGAAGAAAGAGTTGATCATCAAGCAGCACAAATAAATAATGACAAAAAAATGTTATTTTGAGCATTTCCTCTGTGCCATACACTTTACATCTGATATCTTTTCCAGTCCTCATCCCAACCCTATGGCAAAGGAACCATGCTTTTTTCAGATGAGGACATTAAGGCTCAGAGTGACTTAGTAACTACCTGCAGCTCACCACAGCTGGGATGGGATCCCAGCGCTGTCTGAGCCTGGAGGTCACACCCTCCACCACTAGGCAAACTGCCTCTCTGTTAGGACAATGGCCCTGGTGACCCCCAGGGAAGAGGACACCAAAATGTTGTTCTATCTCTTCAAGAAGAGTACAAAGATCAAAGAGGCTGTGGGGCAGATATAATCACTGTATCAGTTAGCTATTGCTGCGTAACAAATCATCCCCCAAATTAGTGACTTAAAACAATAGCTATTTGTTAGTGTTCACAGTCTGAAGTTTGGCTGGGTGACTCTTCTGTTCTCTGTGGTAAGGCGCAGGTGGGGAGAGCCCTGCTCTTCTGGGCTGTTGGCTGGTCTGAGATGCCTTGAGTCTTCTCCACAGTCTTCTTCAATCCTTCCAGCAAGCCAGCTGGGACATATTTGTGTGACCAAGGCAGAGGAGCAAGAGGGACATGGAAATACTCAGGTGCTTTTTCAAGCCCTGCCTTGCATCAAATCTGCTGCTGTTCCATTGGCCAAAGCAAGTCCTGGCCAAGCCAGAGTCAGCATGGGAGGGTGCTACCCAAGGGCAAGGAGACTGGAAGCAGGCAAAACGGGCAACAGTATTGTCAGCAGCCCCGTCTGGCAACACAGTCTCTGCCGGTTCACAAGACCCTCCTTGGTAGATCTCCAGAAAGCTCATCCAGGCTCACAGATGATACCCTTATAAGCACTGGGAAGTCTTTGCACTTTCCTAAGAGCCTCCTGGTCTTCACTCATCCACAGGACAACCCTGGGGGTCTGGGACCAGGAACCCTTGTTACTGGCGAAGAGACTGACAGACCTTTACAGCCAGTCACAGAGCTAGAAAGTGATCAAGTCTAGTCATGCGTTCATTCCACAAACGTTTCATCAGCACTCACTCTGTGCCCTTGACACCCCACTCCTGGTAGCTGAAGAGCCCAGGTCACCTGCTTCAGGGGCCAGAGCAGCTGGACAGGAGTCTCCTGCAGGCAGGAACCCCTTCCAAAGCCTCTCCCACCCTCTCAGCTGTGAACTTCCCACTGCAGCTATGTGAAGGCCATTTCCTCTCATTTACAATTGACGACACAGAAACCCAGAGGGGACTAGTGATCTGCTTGCCTGGGGTCACACAGCAAGGGCACCAGAGGGTCCAGACTGAAACCTGGGTCTTCTGGAACCCACAAGGGCACTCTCCAGAACACCAGCGCTTGATTAGTCCAATTCTGCAGATTCTTTTTTTTTGTTGTTTTTAAAGAACTTCTGTGGAGTCCTATTCCCTCCTCCCCGACCCTAGTCATTCTCAGCCTCTCTGCCCTCCCACCCCTGTTGCTGCAGGATTCTGCAAGAGCCCGGCTGAAACAGGGAGGCATGGCCATGGAAGGGGTTAAAATCCTCAGA
Source organism: Bos grunniens (assembly GCF_055505025.1). Taxonomy (NCBI): domain Eukaryota; kingdom Metazoa; phylum Chordata; class Mammalia; order Artiodactyla; family Bovidae; genus Bos; species Bos grunniens. The sequence continues at coordinate 76,009,067 of NC_141179.1, read as the reverse complement.
GTCTCTTATAAATATTTCATGAAAAATATCTGCTGAGATAACCCCAGACTGTTGATGTCCACATTATGGCACCTGCACATTTTAATTGGTCTGAGAGAGCTGGCCCGTAATTGGTGCCTGGAAATTGGCACAAACCTGACTTGGTTGTAAAAGGGAAGAGTGGATTCTCCAGAGAACTGGGCATTTTAACTCCTGCCTGGCTAAGGGATGGGAAAATGTGGAGGAGAGTCATCAGGGAGAGGAGGAGAGGGACAGGCCTGCCCGAATGTGCCAGCCCCCAAGCTAGTCCAAGCTTCTGACTCTGCTGGAGTCAGGAGAAAAGGGAGAAATGAGTCAGTGGTTAGGAGCGCAGGCTGGGGGCAGGCTGTCTTAACCTTTTCTATGTCATGACCCCTGAGACTGTTTGGTCAAGACTGTGGACTCTTTCTCAGAACAATGTTTTTAAATCATAAAATATGTATGATTACAAAACAAGCCAACTTTGTTGCTTTTTTTAAAAAAAGTTATCAAACAATTTTAAATTGGGCTATAGCAATGTATTTGTCGACAAAGGTCTGTAGAGTCAAAAGCTATGGTTTTTCCATTAGTCGTGTATGGCTGCGAGAGTTGGACTATAGAGAAAGCTGAGCGCAGAAGAATTGATGCTTTTAAACTGTGGTGTTGGAGAAGACTCTTGAGAGTCCCTTGGACTGCAAGGAGATCCAACCAGTCCATTCTGAAGGAAATCAGCCCTGGGGTTTCATTGGAAGGAATGATGCTAAAGCTGAAACTCCAGTACTTTGGCCACCTCATACCTCAATGAGTTAAATGAAGATTTAACTCATTGGAAAAGACTCTGATGCTGGGAGGGATTGGGGGCAGGAGGAGAAGGGGAAGACAGAGGATAAGATGGCTGGTTGGTATCACTGACTCAATGGACATGAGTCTGGGTGAACTCCGGGAGTTGGTGATGGACAGGGAGGCCTGGCGAGCTGCAGTCCATGGGGTCGCAGAGAGTGGGACACAACTGAGCGACTGAACTGACTGTGCTTCCTTATCCCTGTTACGTGACAAGATCCAATGCCAGGTGTCACAACCACTGTGCTTTCAGAGTAGAAATGAGCACAGATGAGACTTCAGGATCTCTGCCACGAGAGTGACATGGAAACACCTGTGATTCCGACTGGTGACAAAGTCAGAGGTGCTGTTGCTATAACTGGGGTGTTGCTTACATTCGCACTTGAAGGAAATACTAAATTTCAGTTAGAGGTGAGTGAACATAAAGTTGTATTTCTTCCCACCCATGTTCATAGACCCCAGGCTAAGGATCCTGGCCTCAGAGCCTCACAGCTCTGATATTTCCTAGTGAGTGGCCTTGGCTTTCCCTGGCCTTGGTTTCTTTATCTGCAAAGAGGGCTTGGGAGGTGGGCTGAGCTGGCTTTAAAAGCGGCTCTGCTGCTTGGGTGTGTCTGCTGCTTGGCTGGACCTGGCTAAGCCTCACTGGCTGCGGAAGGGGGCTCCTGGCAGTAGCACCCTCAGGCTGATCTGGGATGGGATGAGATCGTGCAGGCAAAGTGCCCAGCAGAGTGCCCAGCAGAGGAGCTCAGGACGAGGTAGCAACCCCAGGATGAACCCGGTGCTTTGGTGGCCAACCCAGCCTTCCCAGAGGAGACGAGAAGCCCGTGTTTCCCCCACTAGACCTCAGATGCTCAATCAATACACTTAATCTACCATCCTGTGCGCATCTACTGTCCTGGACTCTGCTGCTTCCTGCCATAGCCCAAAGAGGGTCCTGAACTCCGGAACACATCACCTCCCGAGTAGGGCTGCTCTGGGATGTTTTCAAGTCGGTACTCACGAAGCCAGCTGCAGTGGGGAAGCCAGACCCATGTGGTGACTGATACATCCCTGCCTTGGGCGGAAGTGCCAACTTTAAGATTGTTCCTAAGTTCCCAGCTCTCCTGCAGCGTGGGCAGTGATGTCACCTCCCCTCCCATCCCCCATGCCTGCTGAAGGGCCTCCTGTGCAAGCCTCAGGCTTTACCCCAACACCATGCTAGTGATGGGGAGGCAGGACCATCCTCAAAAGAGTCAACCCCTTTAGGGCAGTAAGGTGGGAGCAGTGACCGACCTTGGCCCCACCAGTCCTCTCTGGGGCTTCTCCTAGACACAGGAGGTAGATGGACATCTCCTGTTTTGGAGTGACAGGAAAGGTTGCCATGGCTACCTGCCTGTTCTGAATCCCATCCAGCCCAAGCCCCGCCCTCTTCCTTGACTGGCAGCTGCAGAGCTGCAGCAGCCCCTCCTGGTCTTCCTCTGCTCTTGCAAAGCCAGCCAGAGTCCCTGGAAGTCAACCCTCCACCCCCATTCCTGGAGAAACCCTCCATCCCCCAGGAGACCCCTCTTCCTGAGACTTTCTGTGGGTTCTGGGGGAAGCCATACTCTAATTTTGGACGTGTTTAGAGCCCATCAGTGCCAAAGTGAGCAGAGAGACAGTGCCTTGGGAGAGCAGAGACTGTGGGCCTGAGATGGTGGGGGAGCTGGAGACATCCTTGCGAAGCCCAGGCTGGGTAACTGTGGAGACACAACAGGGGACAGATAGGCAGGGGGCTGGGGGGCCAATGGCCCTTCTGCGACCAGGTGCCCTGCCCTAGGGTCCTGGGCCTTTGTAGGCTCCTGCTCCCCGGCTCGCCACAGCCCCCCTGGAAGGATAGAAAGGGGGCCAGTGAGCCTGGATGCCTGCTCTGTGCCTGAACACCTCGTGCCACATCCCAGTGACTCTCTGGGGCAGTAGGAGGGCTGATTTGAGGCCCACTTTACAAACAGGACGCTGAGGCTCCGAGAGGCTCCGTGATTTGCTTAAGGTTACGGAGCTAGGAAGTGGCAGCCCCAGAACTCAAACCCAGGCCTCCCTGACGGGTGAGGCTTCCATGAACCACAAACTTCTCACTCCAAACCTGACCCTCAAAAGCCAGCCTGCCAGTTTCGGAGTTGTATCTGTGGGCCAGGCACTGTTCTAGACTCTCCAGACGCCGTGGATATTCCACGTTAGCAAAGTGAAGAGGGACTCAGAGCCCAGTGTCACACAGCCTTGAACCGGAATTTAATCTGATGTGTCTGCCTCCAAAAACAATGATCTGAGTTCAATTCAACCAACACTAACTAAGCATCTAGTATGTGCCCAACCTTGACCTTAGTGGGGCTATGGCAGCAAACACAAACGAAACACCCCAGGCCACCCAACCCTCGCCCCGTGGAGCTCACTTTCTCATTAGAGCTTACTCTCTTACAAAAATAGTAGACAAAAGGTAAATCACCTAATATATTAGGTGGTGGTAAGTGCTGGAGAAAAATTCACACAGAGTAAAGGAGGGCTGGTGGGCCCAGAGTGGGGTAGGAAGGGGACAGTATTCAAGACGGTGGACAGAGGAGACCCCAGTGAGAAGGTGACCTTCCAGCAAACACTCGAAAAAGTTGAGGGAGGGAGCCAGGTGTCTTAGCAGTACTTGGCACATAATAGATGCTCAGTAAATCTTTGCTAAAAGGAGGAACTAATTCCAAGACCCACTGGGTGATGGTATTTGCAAGGTTACCACCCATCAGCATAGATCTGAGTTCCCTTCTGCATTCTGTGGACTTCATTTCCAGCATGTGTGGACACGGCATTCTATGCTCAGTAAACGTCTGTGGACTTGAACATGAAAGGTGGGCAGGCTCGGAGGGAACGCTTAGTGCATCACATGGAACAGCCCAGGTGCGAGTTCCCCCCCAAGATGGCTAAACCTAGTGCTGTCTGCAACTCCTGACTTTTCTGCAGGGTGAACCACTGCTAAACCCAGACATGCATGCTGGGCAGAAACCTGTGGACAGGCCAGACAGTCTAGGGTGGCTGGTAGGTGATTGTGGCTTTGTGGTTGGGTGCTAATCAGGGGACTCTAAAAGGGGACCCGGGTCCCTCTCAAGCCTGCTCAGGGCACTTCAGCACAGCCTGGCCCACTGTTTGCAGAGAGATCAGCTGAGATGGTATTTCTGAGGTTAATGCCCAGTGGGATGTGGGCAGGGGCCTGGGGGTTGGAACACTATCTGCAGACTCTGCTTGCAGGGGGAAATCCTGACAGTGCTACAAAAGTAGACTGTGCTTCCCTATAATTAGATACATATTTATTTAAAGAGGTTATAATTTCCTACTGGTTTGCTGCTTGATAAATACCGAGTTTATTATTATTATTTTTTTCTTAACTGCAGCTTTGGAAAAAAACAAATCCAGGTTTGGACTTGAATAGGGATGTATGTCATGACGATCCCAGGCAGCAATTCTCCTCCAAACTCCAGCAAAGCCAAGAGCAAAATGGGGTGGAGCTGGAGTGAATGTGGGGTAAACAAGATGTGGCGGCAGGGGCTGGGGGTGGGAGGGAGGCCTGGATGTAACTGGAGTGACAGCATTACTGCCCTGCAATTCCCTCCTCTGTGCTTCCACTCCTTCATCCCCCTCTGCCCGGAATGCCTTTCTTTCTCCATAGCTGCATGTCTAAATCCTACCTATTAATACATGGCTGAAAGGCCACCTCCTCCAGGAAGTCATCCCGGATTCCCCTGCTTGCCGAAAGCTGTCTTTAGCCTGATTTCCCAAAGTCCACCCTCAACTCATCTAAGGTGGTTGCCACAGTGCATTGTGGTTACTTGGTGTTGTGGGTTGAACTGCGTCCCCCTCTCAAAAAGACACTTTGATGTCCTAACCCCTGGTTCCTATAAATGTGATGCTATTTGGAATTTGGGTCTTTGCAAATGATGTTAGTTAAGAAGAGGTTATACTTAGTTTGGGGCGGGGGGCAAGTCTAGTAGTATGACTAGTGTCTTCATAAGAAAAAGAGGAGAGACACAGAGACGGACACACACACAGAGCCCCATGCGACCACAGACGCAGAGTTTGGACCCAGGCAGCTGCAAGCCAGGGATTTCACAGCCTCCGCCAGCAGCTTGGAAGAGGCAGGACAGGATTCTATTCAGAATCTCAGGGGGAGCATGGCCTTGCCCACACCTGTACTTTTTTATTTTTAATTGAAGGGTAGTTGATTTACAATGATGCTGCTGTACACCTTCATTTTAGTTTTCCAGCCTCACGAACAGTGAGAGGGCAAATTTATGTTGTTTTAATCCATTCAGTTCATGCTGCTTTCTTACAGCAGTCCTAGGAAATGAACACCCTGGGGGACAGGCCTTTTCTTTCTCCTGGAAAGATCCTGGCTGTAGCACAGCGGGCACAGTATCGGTGCTCAGTTAACACTGATTGATGAGTGAATGGCTGGATGGGTGTCTCCCTGGAGACGGGGATCCACACCTGGTCTTTGTGTCCCCGCATGCCTTGTGTGGACTGAGGTCCTGGCCTAGTTCGTGTCCCTGTGGCTTCCAGTCTGGGTCACCACAGTAGATCCTCAACTGGCCTCCCTGCCTCCACTCTTGTCTTCCAACCACTTCCTCAAGCTTTGCTGAGCTCTTAGGTCATTCCACACTGAGAGGACTTCCCCACCTCTGGGCCTTTGCCCAGGCTGTGTCCTTGGCCTAGAGTGGTCCCCACCCCAGGCAAACCCCCACCCATCGTGCCAGCTACCCTGCGCCTTCTGTCTGTTCTGTTTCTAGGATAGCTCCTTTCACCCTGCGTTCCAGTTACTTGTCTCCTTCTCTGTCCGCCCTCCTGGCCTGTTAGTACCTTATTTTCCGTCTGTGTCCCTGTGCCTTCCTACTGAGGAGGGGCTGGTGGAAGCCTGAGAGGTGAGCTAGGGCATGGATCTGGGCCGAGTGGTGAGAGGAATGGTCCTCCCTTACCTTAGCTTGTTGGGTGATTTTCGCATCTGTCTCACCCGCTTTCAGGGCTCGGGGTCCCAAAGAACAAGGCTTGTGGGGAGACCTGTTGGGCAGGGCTGGAAGTGGCTCTAGAGTGGCTTCCTGGCCACCCTTCTCAGGTCTGAGATCACAGGAAAGGAAGACACTTGTCCCCTCCCAAGGGACCATGTGCCCAAAGCCCCAAGATCTGCTTGGAGCCTCTGGTCTGCTTACTTAGTAAGACTCTCCAGCCTTAGAGGCTAGAATTGAGGGAGCTGATGGGGAACGAAGGAAGGAGAAGATAACCAAGTTCCTCAAGAGGAGATGAGAGTCAGACTTACATTACATCGGCCACGTGCCAGGCCCTGAGCAAGCTGCTTTGACACTTTATCTGGAATTCTCAGCATAGTCCTAGGAGGCAGGTACTATTTACAGATGAAGGAACTGAGGCTCAGGTGCCCCAGGTCCTGCAGCTGCTAGAACTGGGATTTGAACCCAAGCTTTCTTGGCCCAAAGGCTATGAGCTTCCTACTACACTGTGGTGTCTTCCACGAAGGGCACCAGCATCTGAGTCAGGCCATGGGCCCAGAGACGGCCAATCCAAAGGGGCAGCCAACCCTTTGTTCTCAGATGCCTGGAGGACCTTTGGTAACCTATGTTTTTCAAAATGGAAGAGAAAGTTCTGGGGTGCTCAGGCCCTTGAGGAAACTCTTCTTTCCAGTGGAACAATTAAGTCAAATGGAAGAGGGTAAGGATCCAGGCTCAGGGCTCAGACTTGGAGGATTCCATTCACAGCATTGAAGGGACTAATACAAAGGTCGCATTAATGGGGGTGTAGTATCCAGAAGGAGGAGGTGATTATTCTGCTGGCCTTGCAGGGGCCCAGCAACGATCTGAGCAGGGTCCACTCCTGGGAACTCATGTTGCCTGGTGAGGGGGCTGGGGATTTTTCACCCAGAGAAGATACATCGGGAATTGAGAAATGTCATTAATACCTCAAGGGCTCTCCAGTGGATGAGCAATTAGACAGATTCCTTCTGGTTCTAAGAGCTGGAGCGAGGACCAGCTGCTGGAAGGCACAGGAAGCCAGACCTCAGGTGTCTCCTCTAAAAACACAAGGGGCTCCCTTGGTGGGAATTAGATCTCTATGGCAGGAGTCATTCAAGGGAGATGGTAAAAAGTTGAATCGGCATGAAATTTTGAGTTGGACCAGGTGCCTCACCACAGATGAGAATGTCCGGCCTCAGGAGATGCTAAATAAGTCCATCCTCATAATATTTTCTATCGCAATACATTAAGTGCTTGCTAAAAAGTCAGAGGCTCTGGTCTTTTGAATCAGGCATTTCCCTTGAGAGCAGGGTTCTGGGAATCTGCATTTTAAGGCGGTCCTGTTATGCATCCAGGTTTGAAGGTCACTGTCTGTGAGGTCATAGGGGCAGCAACATCCCTCAACCCCTTCCCCTAATTCACATCACAGAGATGCTCAGTGTCTCTCATTTCAACCTATGAGCCTCTCAGGTCTTCTGCCCCAGACCTGATCTGCTGCAGGCCAAGGGACGCTGACTGCTCAGACTGAATTTAAGCCTGCTCGTTGGTCCCTTTCCATCATGATCCTCTGGGGAAGCAGGAACCAAGTGTTGCTATTACCTGGTCTGGAATACAGGGTGAGGAGAAGCATCCTTGAGGCCCAGACTATTTCTCCGGTATGTTTGGCAATAACAGGCTGCTGTTGTTATTTATGTTGCTTTGGTCACGTCCGACTCTTTTGCGATCCCATGAACTGTAGCCCACCAGGCTCCTCTGTCCATGGGATTTCCCAAGCAAGAAGACTGCAGTGGGTTGCCATTTCCTTCTCCAAGGTATCTTTCTGACCCAGGGATGGAACCCACAATTCCTGCTTTGGCAGGCAGATTCTCTACCACTGAACCACCAGGGAAGCCCCATCAATAACAGGGAATGGTGGTTAATTATCTGTGTCAAACTGGCTGGGCTGTGGTGCCCATATATGGGGTCCAACATCATTCTGGATGTTTCTGTGAAGGTATTTTCAGGTGATATTAACATTTAATTTGGTGAACTTTGAGCAGATTTGCCTTCCATAATGTTGGGCCTCATCCAATCAGGTTAAGGCCTGAACACAATATTGACACCCCTTCCCCCACCCCAAGTTCTGCAGCAGAAGCCTTCAAGCTTGAGTCACATCCTTGGCTCTTCTCTGGGTCTCTAGCCTATTGACCCATCCTGCAGATTTTGGACTCGCCAGCCTTCATAATTGTGTGAGCCAACTCGTTGAAATGAATCAAGTGTATGTACACACACATATGTGTATGTTGTTGTTCAGTCGCCCAGTTGTGTCCGACTCTTTGCGATCCCACGGACTGCAGCACGTCAGGCCTCTCTATCTCTCACCCTCTCCCGAAGTTTGGGAACTTGAACTGCCCAAGTTCATGTCCGTTGCATCTGTGATGCCGTACAGCCGTCTCATCTTCTGACACCCTCTTTTCCTTCTGCCTTCAATCTTTCCCAGCATCAGGAACTTCTCCAGTGAGTCAGCTGTTCACATCACATGATTGAAATAGTGGAGTTTCAGCTTCAGCATCAGTTCTTCTGTTGCAGGAAGGGGGTTCCCTTCCAGGGCCCAAAACTGGGCTCTCGTCTAACACTCGGAAATGAATTGTCCAAGGAGACACATGTGCTGACAAAGCAAGAGATTTCATTGGGAAAGGGCACCCAGGTGGAGAGCAGCAGGGTAAGGGAACCCAGGAGAACAGCTCTGCCAAGTGGCTCGCAGTCTCGGGTTTTATGGTGATGGGGTTAGTTTCCGGGTTGTCTTCAGCCAATCTCTCTGACTCAGAGTCCTTTCTGGTGGTACACGCCTTGTTCAGCCAAGATGGATGCCAGAGAGCAGGATTCTGGGAGGTGGTCAGACATGTGGTGTCTCCTTTTGATCTTTCCCGAACTCTTCTGGTTGGTGGAGGCTTATTGGTTCCGTGTTCCTTACCAGGACCTCCTGTCGTAAAACTTATGCAAATGGTTACTATGGTGCCTGGCCAGGGTGGATGGTTTCAATCAGTGTGCTTCCCCTAACACTTCCAACAAGTGTTAAGGGTTGCTTTTCCTTAAGATTGACTGGTTTGTGTGTATGTACATAGACATATGTGTATATACACACACTCATACACCCCGATCACTGTAGCTGGTGATGTAGCATGTATATACACACAATGTCTCACACACACACACACACACGCGCACACACCCTATTGGCTCTGCTTCCCTGGAGAACTGTTACTGAAACACAAGATGACAGACCAAGGCAGTCCACAGAAGCGTCCGCAGAGTGGAGCTCCCTGGGCCCCGGGAGCTGCCAGGCATAGAGGCGGCACAGACAGTGCGGAAACTCAGTCTGCAAAGCCCTGTGCCTCTGCTCTGAAGTCAGTCTCAGAAACACAGAGCGCTGGAAGGTGCGGCGATTCCATGAAGCTCCTCAGAATCTCCTCGGGAAACACAGAGTGAAGCAAAGCCAGAGGCCCAGTAATTGGGGAGTCAGCAGGTAGGCGGGGAGGGCTGATTGAGAGGCATGCCTTCACTTGTCCAGACACAGGAGGGGATGCTGAGAGCAGGGGATGGAGGAACGGAGCCTCTCGAGAACCTGGAAAAATTAAATAGAGACCCCATAGAGGCCAGCTTTCAAATCACCCCAAGAATCAAGGGAGGAAAGTTCACAGAGAATGTTCCCAAGCCTTTGAGGTCCCAGACTCCCAAATCAAAAAGACCTGGGGCGGGGGGTGGTCATCCAGTCCAGCCCTCTGCCTCCAGACTGGACGGCTGGCAGCCCAGGCCAGAGGGACCCCTATATTGGTAGTATTTGCAAAGGAAAGTGGAGAATCCTGATAACATGATGACCATGACCTTAGCAGATTTTGAGCACCCACTGGGTGCCAGCCAGTGAGCTCAGAACTTTTCAAACATCATCCCACTGAATATGGGCACTAATAATATGCAGTAGGTACTATTGCTGTGCCCATTTGACAGATGAAGAGACGAAGGCCCTGGTGAAGAAGCATCTGTCACACGAGCGTATGTTCCTCGGCTCTTTGTCTCATCACAACAAAGATTTGGAATGACGGACATTAAAGCCCCCTCGGCGTGTCACAGCTCTCAGGTCTTGGATAGACCGTGTTATAGCTCTCAGGTCACGAAAGAACCATGTTATAGCTCTTAGACAAATCAGTGCTACAGCTCAGTGTCGCAGCTCTATTTTATTTAGAAGATAGCAGGAAAATCCATCTTCGAGGCGTGAGGGCACGGCGATCCAAAGACATGAAGAGAAGAGCGCCCAGCGCGTGGGAGGGAGAGAGAGAGCGCTAGCTTTGGCTCCTCTTTTTATATGTTTATCTCTCCCTGGGCCTGTCCTATGTAAACTGGGCCAGCCAGGAGTGTTGTTTGTTTTACCTGAGGTCCTCCCTCCTGTCCTTGGACCTTCCTTTGTTCTATTTTCATGGGCTTTCCCCTTCCTTGTCTTTTAGCCACCGCTGTTTTGGACTCCTTTTCCCTATTCTATCTACCTGACACATCCAAATAGAAAGCGATGAAACTGAAATTCACACCAGGTCAGCCTAATTCCGAAGCCCTGCTCTTAACCACTAAGGAAGGAGGATCAAAAGCGGATGGAGGGGAAGAAAAAGAGCCTAATCTTGCCGTTTCATGAATAAGGATGAGAGCCCAGGAAGGACAGAGAACTTTGCTGGGGACTTGAAGTTGGTGGTGCGGGCTTAGTGTGAAGGTAGGGGGTCAGTGCGGAGAGCGGGTGCAGGGTACATTCTTGAAGACTGCAGAGCTGGACAAGCAGGCAACCAGGAAAAGATGCCAGAAGGAAGGCTCCAGGCCTGACCGGTCTACCAACGCCAGCGAGTGTGTCCTCAGGCCCCAGAGACACGATGGGGTGACCCCCCCAAATCTCCCTCCTCACAACCCTGAAGTTCCACCTTTTGAGTAACTTGTCTAGATTTCTTTTTTGAAGTGCAAACACCGCAGAGAGGCAGCACACGCTGGGATCCAGTTTGAGCACCTTCAGCTGAGGTGCGTCTCTGCTCGCTTTTTACACGTGTCTGGCACCTGGAGGTGAAGAAGATTAGCCTACCTTCAGGCCACCCCTTGAACACAGGTATAGGCGGTAAGTCTGAGAAAGATCCACAGACAGGGGTTCTGGGGAGAAAGGGGGAGAGGAGGCAGGGGCTGCCCCAGGCACCCAGGGGTATCTCCCAGGCTCCTCAGATCCGTATTTCCTAAACAAAATGCCATCTTTCCTCCCCAGACCTCATCTCCACCTTGGCCGACGGCACTGAGATTCTCGGAGTCATTCTGACCTGCTCTTTCCCTCACCCATCCCGCCAACAACTTGTCCTGCAGATCCGCCCTCCCAGATGGACCTTGAATCTCTCCACTTCTCTTCCCTCCAGTGCTATCACTGAGCCATCACGTCTCACCCAGACAATCGCTACCACCTCCTGCCTGGTCTCTCTGCTTCGCCTGTTGCCTTGCAACCATCCATTTCCACTCAGCAGCCCAAGTGGTCTCTTTAAAACACAGATCCAATCAGGTTCAGGCCTCCTAAAACCCTTTCCGTGGGGGTCCACTGCCTGCAGGACAAAGCCCAGACTGCTAAGCAGTGCTTACTGGGTCTTTTGCGATCTGACAGCTGCCCGCTTGCCTGATCCCACTTCCTGCCAATGCCTAGGACCCCCTGCAATCCAGCCATCAAAGCTCCTTGGGGCTCCTTCCATGAGAACTGCTCTCCTGCACCTCCCTGCCTTTGCAGGTGCTGTTCCACCCCGCCTGAATTTCTCCTTCTTTCCCATCCCCTGTCCTTTTGTGGAGCCCACCCTCTAAGGCATCGTCCCCTCTAGGAAGTCTCCTGGGTCTCCCCCACCCCCACCCCAACCCGAGGCAGATGGCCCAGCCGCTCAGCATTCAAGGCAATCTGCGCATTCCTCCACACTGCGTTTTAATTATGTGTTGACTTGTCTGTCTCTGCTAGACTGTGAGCATGTGCGCTCTTTAAGTAACACAGGAATTGTATCTTTCTCATCACCAGTGACTAGCTCTTGGTCTGCCACGTAATTGGAGCCCGATGAGCATCTCCGAGATGAAAGCAGGTGGAAAAGCCACCATAATGCCAGGCAGAAGGTGGGAAGAGGAGGGGATGATGAGGGGTACAAGAGAGAAAAATGGGATTGATTCTAAGTCTTTCTGGAAGTGGTCGCATTGGAGAGGGGGCCCAAAGCATGTACAGGGTTTCAACAAGCACAGATGGGAAGACAAGAGGCAGCTGGGGGTCTGCTGACCATTTGCACAAACATATCATAGATTCCAGGCTTGCCTGGTGGCTCAGATGGTAAAGAATCTGTGTGTAGTGCAGGAGATCTGGGTTTGACCCCTGGGTTGGGAAGATCCCCTGGAGGAGGGAATGGCAACCCACTCCAATATTCTTGCCTAGGAAATCCCATGGACAGAGGAGCCTGGTGGGCTACAATCCACAGGGTCACAATCAGACACGACTGAGTGACTGACACTTTCATTTTCGCTGTAGATACTAGCACTGCAGGCTCAGAGGCAGGTCTGAGATCCCACCTTAGCACCCACCAGGGTCTCAGTCCTCCCCCTTTCAACCATGACGTAAGGGATCTGTATCTCCAGGGTGGACTGCTATTCCTTTGGGCCACTGGAAAAAGCAATACATTTGGGCCTTTAAATAGCTTGGCCAGATTCTCCGTTGTCCTGAGTTGCCTTTATTCACCATGCTGCTTGGTACTACTCAGCGCTCTTTTCTATTTCCTTATCTTATCCTCTGTGGGCCCAAGGCCTGCAAGCAGCTGGAAGGGAACCAGAGCCTCAGGGGGAACACTCAGTGACTTGGCCTTTCCTGTTACTTCTTGAGACCCTCTGCTCTTTGGGGCTATGAGCAGAGACTGATGAGAAGACCAGTTTCTGTGCTAAGAAGAGTATTTGGACATCTTGACCAGGTCTCTGTATTAACCAGGAACTTGAGTGTATCCAGAAAGCCACAAACAAGAAAGCATGTTTTCTCCCAAATTGGTTGTTTGTATTCAGGAAGCTGGCCATGGGCTGGGGGTCAGCACGCATGCGTGCAAGTAGAACCCAGGCAATCGTGCCCCTTGGCTGACTGGCACTGGGAGCTTAGCTGAGCACAGAGGCTCACCTGGTGCCCAGGAGCACAGGATCAAGAGATTTGCTTTGCTGGCAATTCGGCTGTGCTTTTGATCAAGGAACAAAAAATGTGAAAAGCCAAACCGACAACAAAACAGAGCAGAAAAGTGGTTTAAGGCGAAATGGTCGAGTTGGGTGGATTTCAGGTGTCTGAGAAACTCCAGCGCACTGTTTCTGGGGCCCGCCCACTCCTGGGAGCATGAAGTGGGTGGGTGAGGAAGGGAGGGAGGGGGAGAGGGAGGGGCCTTTCTGGAGCACCTACACGCTAAGCACTGGGCTTTGCCTAAATTGAGAGGCCAAGGGGCAGAGTGGTTACGGTGGTGGAATTCTCGAGCCAGTCCACCTGGGCTCAAAATCTGGCCCTGTCCTCCCCAACTGAGTGTCCTTGGACTCTGCTTAATCATTCTGAGCCTTTTTCTGCAGTAGCGAAATACAAGTTGTTATGAGGATTCTACGTGTTTCCTAAATGTTTGTAGTGTTATTATTATAATATTCACTTGTTTAATCTTAACCATAACCTATGAGGTATGTGCTTTTATTCTCCTTGGTTCTCAGACCAGGAAACAGGCTCAGAGAGAGCGATTCCCTGCCAGGCCACACAGCTGGTAAGAGGCAGAGATGGAGCCATCCCCTTACACCTGCGGGAGGAGTTGACTCCACCCCGGCTCTGGTTGATGACGGGACTGGTCCTGGATCCTGCGACCTCAGTCCCATGACGGGGGCTCCACTGACCCCCCAACACGAGGCCCCACATGATGGGGATCATGGGGCAGAATGGGTCTCCCTTGATGACCCCCTTCCCCTATTCTCCTCACAGATGCAGGAATCATGGACCAGAAGGATCAAGAGAGCATCCTGCAGCCCTCCCTTCCCATCTGGGATGACAGATCCGTGGGCTAGCAGTCAGCAGCTCTGCCACTAACCAAGGGTGACCTTGGCGAAGTCGTTTCCCCCATCCCCAAATGGAGCTGGACTCAATCCTGGGCCCTCTGAGGCTCTGCGTTTACAATTTTGAGGATCAGTATCACATCTCCCATAGGAAGATGTAAAAGTGAGTGTTTCAGCCAGTCTGCCACAATGAGAAGTGACAACCTGTTCGTTAAGTGCCCCTTGGAAGCATATCCACGTGGCACATACCATCAATTCCACGGGCCTCGAGAAGAGTTAGAGCAGGGAGAGGGTCAGCTGGGTTCGCCGCGTCCCCGCACCAGTGCTCACATAATCCCCATCCCCAGCAGCAGCCCGGTGACGTGGGGACTGTTCATGGTGCCATTTTACCGAGGAGGCAGCTGAGACTCAGAGAAGCCAGGTCAAACGCAGAGATGACCTTTGAGCCCGTGGATTTCTGACTCCAAATCTATGCTGCTCACAAGATTTCAGACAAACCGAACATTGCAAGCAAACAAACGACTTCACTTTTTGTTCTTTTTTTAAGCATCTCGCTGTTCTTCCACAGTCCCTCCTCCACCGGCAAAGCAGGGCTGAGATCCAGGTCATGTTTTACAGCCCCAAACCTTGGCTGCCCTGAAACAAAACAGCCTGATCAGGGCCTGGAAAGCTTGAATCTGAATGTCTAGCACATGTCCGGCTGGTGTCTTCTGAAGTCCACCGCGCTGGAGCCTGCGTGGGGGCCGAATGGTCGTGTCCCCGGGGACACAGAACGCACTCCCCACGTGTTTCCTCCTGTCCTATATGGGTCCCTTCTTTGCAGGCAGTTTCCCAGATCTCCAGCATCAAACATGTCCTGTATGTCGGGCCTGGTCCTCCAGGCAGCACGGGGAGCCACAGCCCCCATCTGCCCCTCCTTAGGAAGCAGAGCACCCACTGTCTTCCAGGCAGAGTTGGGGGCTTTGGAGTCAGGCATGCCTAGGTCCACAGCCTGGTTCTCCGTTTTATTCATTATTTTATTAATAATCTTATTTTATTAATCATGGGATCCTGGCAAATCACCTCACCCCTCTGGGCCTTAGCCTTTGTATTTGAAAAACAGGGAGACTATCTAATTCTTTTAAGAGTTGTATGCAGATAAACTGTGCATGATGCTTTAGATCCAGCTTGTGTGGAAGCACCAGGGGGGCTGCTGGGGGGGGGAAGGGGGTGGGGCCATGAGGGGCAGGGTCCTCAGTGCCCACCCCCCATCCCACCAGAGCAGCTCCCCTGGTGTGTCTGGTTTAAGTAGCAGGTTGGGCTGGTGATTTTGATTGGCGGAAAGGGTGATGCTGCTGGAAGTATACAACTCATGGCTATAGCTATGTGGAGGTGCTGGGCACCCAGCGGGCACTTCATAAACCTTAGTGTTTTCCACTTCCCTTCTCCTTGCCCCCATCATTCTTTCCCCCTGGGCTTGTTATTCAGCGTGTGCTTGCTAAGTCGCTTCAGTCAAGTTTGACTCAGTGCGATTGATCCTATGGACCGTATCCTGCCAGGTTCCTCTGACCATGGGATTCTCCAGGCAAGAATACTGGAATGGGTTGTTATGCCCTTCTGCAGGGGATCTTCCCGACCAGGGATCAAACCCGCATCTCGTGTGTCTCCTACATTGGCAGTCGGGTTCTTTACCACTAGCGCCACCTGGGAAGCCCCCGTTATTCAGTGGCTCAGCTAAAAGATGAACCCAATTGAATGGAGAGAAGGCAACAGTAGAAAGAGTATGGAGTGCTTTCAAAATGTCATCAGCCCAGGGTGTTGCTGGGGGTCGGAGGTGTGGGTCCAGGAGGCTATGTCAGAGACCCCACGGGGCTCCGCACCAAGGGCCCCCTGCAGGCACTGAACACCAGGGAACACCAGCAAAGACCCCCACTCCACCCACAAGCCATTTGCAACAGGCTTTCTTCTTCCTCTTCTGAAGGGAGGACCAAGAAGGAAACAGACCCCTGAAGATGTGTGAAGGGGGCCCAGCAGGTGCGGAGGCCGAGCGCGCTGGCCCGGGGCTTCTTGCAAACCAGTAGGGTCTGCTGGACAGCGAGGGCCCGCGAAAGGAGAGAACCTGCCCTCAGCAGTGCCCAGTCCCCACCGTGCTCTGAAACACGCAGACCCGCTCCGGAGAGCAGCTCGGCAACTGGAGCCACAGCGCCACCTTCAGGCTTGCATCCACCTTGCATTTCCCCTGCAAAACCGTCTCGGCTAAAGCGAACCCTGCGGGGGCACTCAGATCCAGTCCACTAATCCTGCAAGATGTTGTGCTGCTGACGTGCTGAGACAGATGAGCTTAGAGTGGGGAGAAAATGTAACGGAGCTACAAGCGCATGGGAGCCAGAGTGTCAGGGCTATGCTCCAGGCAGACACTCTCAGAGCTGGAAGCCGATCTTCCCTCTCAAAGATGGGGAAACTGACCCTCAGTTACCTAGTGAGTTGCAGGCAAAGCTGGAACCTGAACGCAAGCTCTTAAGCATCCCATGCCTCTCAACTCGGATGGCTGTTTACCTCTTAATTGCAGAATGACTTTGCTGTGCAAGAGACAGCTGCCACGAGCCTGCAACACACAACTGCAGAATGGTTTCTTTCCGCTCTGAAGGACCAGAAGATGAGGCTGAGGAAGCAGCCAGAGACGAACATTGGAACATGGACCCCAGGAAGCCCAAGGAGAGGCCTCCGCTCTCGTAGAGGATGTGAAGAGGTTTCATTCACGGGAGTCAGCTACCTTCCTACATACCCTCGCGCGTGGTCTCCCCATCTGGCAAACTCCTACTCCCCTTCACGATCTACTCACAGATTTCTGTCTGCGAGGCCTTCCCTTTCCTCATTCCCGTGGAATGCATCATTTCTGCCTTGTACCACCACCGTACCCCCTTGAGACTTTGCATGTTGGAAGGATCCCCCTACATTAGGATGATTTCTGTGTCTATTTATATAGATGGGGGATTCTGGCCAGGAACTAGATCTTGTTATTCCCTGTGTCTCCAAAGCCCAGCCAGGCACAGAACAGGCGAGGACTAAATGATGGATAATGGATGGATGGATAGGTGGGTGGGTGGTGAATGGGTGGATGCATTGGAAATGGAGTAAGTCTAGAAGACAGGGTATCACTCTAAATTTTGTATCCTAAAAACAGTGATGGCATCTGTCCTAAGGAGACATACATCCAAGAGCATCTGTTTCTAAGTCAACATGAAAAAAGCATAACTGAGGATATATGTGTGAAGAGGAGTGGTGTGCTGACATCACCTATTAGCTCCTCCTTCTGCCTAACTCTTTCTCCTGGGGTTTCCCAGGGACTCTGTTGGAATTCGGTGATAGTGGAGGTGCGGTTCCTGAGATGCCTGTACCAGAATCACCTGGAGAGTTCATTAAAAGGCAGGTTCCTGGGCCCTGCCCTCAGGAATTCTGAGTATCTGAATGTTTAATTGGCCCCACCCAGGTGACTCTGATGCATAGGTAAATTGGGCCACCACTTACTAAAGAGGAACAGCAGGCAGGGACATGCCTTTGTTGCCTAGTCCATCCAGAGAGGTTGACAAATTGACCTAAAGTCCCACAGATATGACGTGGCAGGAACTGCCTGGAGAGTCCTCCAACACCTAGAGGCCAAGGGGAAAGGAAGGGTCTCTGACTCATTCCCGCACCCCAATGCTGACCTAGCCTGAGGAGGCTGGCACACTCCCTGAAGAGCTGGCCTTCCCCTACACCCCGCAGGCCATGGTAAGCAGGGCCTGCCTGGCGCTCCTGTCCCCTTGCAAAGCCCAGAGTGGCCAGGTTTACTCCATGTTTACCGCGGCAGAGAAGCCAGTAGCTGTTTTCAGTGTCTCTACCTAAACAGAGCTGTCTCTCCCAAATACGGGCTCTGCCAGCAAACATGTCCAGACCTGGAACACCAGCCCCGGCTGTGTTCAGGCTGGAAAGAACTCAAGGATGACAACAGAACCAGAAGACCATTCTGGACCCGGGGATGACCAAACATCCTAGCAACTCTGAGTGGGCAAGCAGCCCTCCCAGGCCAGCTGGTGAGTTCCTGGAAGGAAAGGGGAAAGGCCCGTTGGAAGGCAAAGGAAAATGCACAGCATCACCCAACCCCCTGCCTGCCGTGTGTTCCAGAAGGACCTACCCTCCTGCCATGGCGGGCCTTTTGTCGAGCACCTACTATGTGCAGGCCCTACATTTGGTGCCTCACTGTTTTGATTCATCCTCGTAATAACCCTCGGGAGACATAAGGCTGTTATGCTTGTTTCACGTATGGGGCTTCCTTGGTGGCTCTGTGGGGGGTGCCTGCCTCCAATGCAGGAGACTGTCTACACTGCAGGAGAGGCACATCTGAGCCCTGGGTCGGGAAGATCCCCTGGAGAAGGAAGCGGCAACCCACTCCAGTATTCCTGCCTGGAAAATAACATGGACAGAGGAGCCTGGTGGGTTACGGTCCATGGGGTCACAAAGAATCGGACTGAGCAACTAAACCACCACCAGCAATATCCAGAAAGGTAAAGTGACTGGCCTAGATCCTGAGCGGGTCAGACTAGGAGCAGGGTCAGAACTCGAACTCAGGTTTCTCTGTCTTTTTCCAGGCTCCCTTGCAGCCAGCTGTGCTGTTCCCCACATCAGCCCAGGCTGTCTGACCCCCCTGCCTCTGCCCAGCTGCTCCCTCAATCCAGAAGGCCTTGTCCCTAATTTCACCGGGAGTCATCCTTCGGCTTCTTCAGACCCACGTCACAGGCCGCTTCTTCCCTAAAGCCCTCCTGGATTCCATCTCCCATCAGAGTAGAGAAATTAATTGCTATGTTCCCAAAGCACATTGGGAAATTCCCTGGTGGCTCAGACGGTAAAAGGTTTGCCTGCAACGTGGGAGATCCAGATTCGATCCCTGGGTCAGGAAGATCCCCTGGAGAAGGAAATGGCAACCCACTCTAGTACTCTTGCCTGGAAAATCCCATGGACGGGGGAGCCTGGTGGGCTACAGTCCATGGGGTTGCAAAGAGTTGGAACACGACTGAGCGATTTCACTTTCTTTCTTTCAAAGCACATTGCTCAGACTAGTATTCACCTGCATTTTCATCTGCCTTCTAGTCTCTAATTTCCATGACCATCTGCCCAAATCTTAGTCTCCACCTCCCACCCCCAGTTCCTGCCCACCACACCCCTGCCCCAGGGTCTAACTCAGTCATTTTTTTTTTTCCCCTCAGCAGGCAGGCTTTCAGGCTGTCCCTGTGGTTGAATCACACATGGGGCCCATGTGTAGACTGAGTAATGTGTCCCCATCTCCCACCTCCCTGGCCACCAATGAGGGGGATATGTCTATTGGTCTAATGGAGGAGCCCTGAATTCTAAGTTAGAAGACCTAGGTTTGAAACTTGACTCTGAAGCTGAGTGACTTTGCCTAGGTCACTGAGCTTTCCTGGGCCTCAAGTTCTATTGGTGGGATGTGTGGGTGGATGGAATAGATGATCTCTGTGCTCCGTGGCTGTCCTACACTGACCACGCATTGAGTGTGGCTTCCTACATGGGGCATTTGCATCTTTGATGTTGTTCTGTCGCTCAGTCTTGTCCAACTCTTTGCGACCCCATGGACTGCAGCACACCAGGCTTCCCTGTCCTTCACTATCGCTCTGAGTTTGCTCAAACTCATGTCCATTGAGTTGATGCTGGCATCCGACCGTCTCATCCTCTGTTGCCCGCTTTTCCTCTTGCCTTCAATCTTTCCCAGCATCAGGGTCTTTTCCAATGAATCAGCTCTTTACATCAGGTGGCCAAAGTATTGGAGCATCAGTCAGCATTAGTTCAGCATCAGCCCTTCCAATGAATATTCAGGGTTGATTTCCTTTAGGATTGACGGGTTTGATCTTCTTGCGGTCCAAGGGACTCTCAAGAGTCTTCTGCATCTTTATCAAGAATCTAATCCCCTGAGCCCTCAGAGAGGCTGTGGGGTGCCTGCCTAATGGAGACTAAATCAGGCTCAGCCGGACAGGGGGGTTCAAGTGTGAAGAGATGACTTTGGGTGGGTCAGCTGAAGGGCCTTGAATGCCAAGGAAGAAGAGTGGGCTTGATGCAGTGGCTGCTGACCCCTAGCAGGGAAGGACAGGGCAGCGGGGCTGGGCGCCACTCACAGGGCGCCAGTGTTGGGCGTGATGGAAAGAGAGCTCCGCCCTCCCTTGGACACCACTCAGGAGCCTGAGAGACCAGGCTCTGGGCCAGCATGAGTGGCAGCAGGACTGAGAAAGGAGAGGTTCTGGAAACATCTCAAGAGAAGAATCTATAGGGCTCAGTGATGCCAGCATGGGGCAGAGAGGAGGAGGGGAAGCAAAGATGGCCCAGGGGTTTGATCCTGGAAGATCAAACCATTGATGAGGCCCGGAAGTGACAGGCAGATGAACCCGTGGAGGAACAGCTGAGGGGCTGGGAGCCTGGTGTGCAGGGGAGAGGGGGCAGGGGGCGGGCCCAGCACAGAAGACTCAGCTCCCAGGCTTCTCTGTGAGCAGGTCAGTGTTTTGAACCTCTCTGTCATCCATGAAATGGGAGGAAGAATCCTACCTGACAGGGATGATGGGAGGCTTTTAGCCACTGAGGCATATATGGTGCCTTCCATGATAAGCCTCGTAAACAGTGACGAGTTCACCATCCATTTGTATTCCACGAAGTGATCATAATAATAGCTAGCATTTATTGACGACCTGCCAGGTGCCAGGCAGCGTCATAAGTGATTTGCTTATACACGTGATCTAAACTCTTCCTCCCCCAAATTCTACAAGACCCCCTGCATTTTCGTGGATGGTAATACTACAGATCAGAGAAGTGAGACGACTTTCCCCAAATCTCACAGCTCGAAAGGGGCAGTCACCTCCACCGAGCTTCAGTAAGCAGCTGGAACACGGAGGGTGAAAACCCAGCTGAGGTCTTCTAGGTACCTCGTGGCAGCTCCCAATCTACAGCAGAACAGGTCTCTGGGAGCTATTTGCTCTGGAATTCTATTCTCTCTGCCATGAACGCTGCTAGACAAGGAACAAATATCTCCTGGCTTGACTCTCTGCGAGTTGGGCACTGGGAAAGGATGTCAGGCCCGAGACCATTGTTCACGATCCGCGGCTGCACCAGCCCGCCCGCCCGCCTTTCATGCAACTTCGCTGGGTGCTATTATTCAGCTCTGAGCCATCACCAGGAGCTGCAAAGCAGTTAATTACAGAAGTATAATCCCCTTCTTCACAAGAAGCTGATCTTCGAGGGTTGCAAGAAGATAAGATTTATGCCTCTTTCAGTTCCTTTATTCTCTCATCAACATAGATTCATATTTCAGTTTCCCGCATCGGAAACAAAAGAGGAAACTGCTCAGCGCACTGCTGCCGGAGAGAGATAAATTAGGTTACACAAAGAGCCAGTCCTATAAACTCCATCTCTTTCCCTTCCTTTCATGTTGGTGATTATAAACAGAGTCAAGGGCAGTTGAAATAGATCCCTCTGCCTGCCTGCCTGCCTGCCTGCCTTGTCTACTCAGACAGGAGACAAATGGGATGATAGCGATCCGCATGGTACCAGGGAAAGAGGCCTGCCACGATCCAACGCCGGCTTGGTGAACAGATCAGATAGAAAGACCTTTGTCTCCTGCCCTTCCCTGGTCACAAAATTGTTTCCAAAGGCCACAGAGAGAAGCTGGACGCTGTGCCACTGTGAATGCTTTCATTTTCTCGATGGCAGCATGTGCGATGCTATTTGCTCAAAAGAAAGGGCTTGCGATTTGGCGGCCCACGTGGCCTGATGGTGCCAGGGCCCCCGGCCAGTTTCAGTAAAGTGGACACAGGTCGCCAGCAGATCAGACCGCAGAACAAGGCCCGATTTAGCAGCCCTGAGGAACAGGTTCCAGCCTCTTCAGAGATAAAAAAAAAAAGACCCACTTACTGAGAGCAGTCGCCAGTGACATATTATCCTTCTACAAAGGAATCGGGGTGGGTTATTTTGATCATTGGCCTTTGTGCCTCTTGTGGTGCTTTTCTGGGCTTCGCCGGAGCTATTAGCTGTCAAGAACTCCGTTGGTAGGAGGAACAAGGGGACCCCAGGATTGACCTGATTTGCCCTAGGAAACAGAGCAAGTTGGTGGCAGGGCTGGGGATGGCAGAGGTTCTGAGGGTAACAATTGACTGGGCATCAGTGCAGGGTGCCAGGCACTGTGCCAGTGCCCAGCGTCCCTGTGCCAACCTGCCACGTGATGCCACCTCCCCAGGGTGCTCTTTTCAGACATCCTGGCTCTCCTTGGAGGTTTTCTTTATTTTATTTA
Organism: Bos grunniens; assembly: GCF_055505025.1. Taxonomy (NCBI): domain Eukaryota; kingdom Metazoa; phylum Chordata; class Mammalia; order Artiodactyla; family Bovidae; genus Bos; species Bos grunniens. The sequence goes on along the minus strand of NC_141179.1, from coordinate 75,986,849 downwards.
TTTTTTTAATTTCTGGTAGGGAGAAGGGAAAATCTAATATTTGAAAGATACAAAAGGGAAGAAAAGAAACTGAAAGCAAGAGCCAAGTTGGCCTCTGTAATAAAATGTCAACCCATAAGACACAAGACAAGAGTCTTTAATAGACTTGGAGATTCAATTATGCCTTTATATTTCCAGCTGAGTCGTCATCATCTAAATCATTCTTTCACTGTAAACACACCCTAATTCACAAATAGAATATAAAACAAATCATGTTTGAAAGTCATGTCGCTTCTGAGCCATCCCTCGTCAAAGACACACACCTCGGCACTGGCTCCAGGGAAGAAGGTTAATGAAAGCCTTGGGCACTGTCTCCAGTTCAAAGCCTGTGGTCCGTCTCGCAGATGACTAGAGGTGTGCTCAGAGGCTGAGGCTGGATCCATCTTTCCCATTCTGGAACTTTTAAAGGCTGTTCTCCTCTCAGCTGCTCGTCACCCTTCCTCAAGCCCTCAGAGTGCGTGCGTGCATGCTAAGTCGCTTCAGTTGTGTCCAATTCTGTGCAACCCCATGGACTGTAGCCCACCAGGCTCCTCTGTCCATGAGATTCTCCAGGCCATGCCCTCCTCCAGGTTCCTTCCCCACCTGGGGATCGAACCCCGCATCTCTTACGTCTCCTGCACTGGCAGGCAGGGTCTTCACCGCTAGAACCACCTGAGATAACAGTTCCTGCCTCTGCCTGGATCGTTCCAATTCTTTTTTCCAGAAGCCGTTTCAAATGTGATAGCGCAGGTGAATGCCAGCACAGTTGATTCTCTGCCAGCTGCCAGGGGAAGGACACGGCCAACCCAGCCCCACTTGTCTGGGAAGAGAGGCCTTCCTCTGTGGGATGAACCCATTTCGCCAAGAGGGGATACCCAACCCTGCAGGGCACCTGTCAACCAGCTCCCGAACCAAGTTCCCTTCTCAGGCCATTCCTCTCCACTATTTTTTTTCCCCCTTTCTTGGGGCTTTCTTTTATTATTTTTTTTATAACTTACAAAAGTAATAGCTGCTCTTTGTAACACATTATTCAATTGAGTCGTGTAAAGCCGAGGTCTCCTCAGTCTTCTCTGACCCAAATTCCACATTCCTAAGAAGCCAGTTACCAACAGTCTCATGTATGTTTTTTCATGTATTTCTTTCAGTTCATGTAGATAGTAAAGAGTCCCCTGAACTCAGTTTTTGCCTTTTTTCATGTTTTTACAAATATGGCATCAAACCATACATACTTTTCTACAACTTACTATTTAGAATAACAAAAGAACCTGGATATCTTTTCAAGTCAATACAGAGATGCTGGGCTGATTCTGTTTAATAAGGTTGTTTGCATGAGATTGGACGAGTATGGCGTGAGTATGGCTGTACTACAACTTTCCAAACCAGCCTGGAACCCTTGACTCTTCTGGATGTTTCCTGGATATTTTGATATTGTATCATGTCTGACCCATCCTATCTAAAAAAGCCATGGTTTCCCTCCATTGATAAACTGTCTTTGGCAAGGCCTTTTCCAGGCTGACCCAGCCTTAGGAAGAAAATTCCTTACTCATACGGTGTTCCCCAAAGCAGTTCCTGCCAAGGGAGTCCTGGCTTTTTGAGGCTGGACTCAGATAGACTTGTAAAAGCAGGTTTCATTGCCATGAAATCTGAACTTCCTTTTGGCAATGAAACACACATACACACACACAACCATAAGGCATAACTAAACCCTAAAGACATCATGAGCAGGCATGCGAAAATTCTCCATGCAATTCTAGACATAAACCCAATCCCCACCAGAAAGACTACTTCAGAAAACAATCCTTGAGAACACAAAAAGAGACTGTTTACCAAAGAACACTTTTTATAATGCTGTTGCCGCATTTTATTAGAGCAGGAAGAAGTCTGAAGTGGAGACAGGCTACAGAAGATTTCTGCGCTCATTTAAACTGAATGCTAAAACAGTCTGGGCCTGAAATGTTTCAAAACTGGAAGTAAATTCTTGGAGGCAATCTGCTTTCCTGGAGCTCTTTTATGGAAGTCACATTCAAACAGTTTTAGAAATCAAAATGAAATCTCACAAAATGTCTTAAGAGTTTGTATCCCCTAGAACTAGTGATTCCTTTTCTGGGGCTCTATCCTAAAAAATAATCAGCAGTGCCAGCAAAGATTCACATCAAAGGATGCTTATCCCAGAATTATTTATAATTTTGAAAAAAATAAAATAAGCAAAATGGTTTACAACAGGGAAATGTAATACTGCACAGCTATTTAAAAAGATGTGCGCAAAGGGTTGAATACTAAGAATAAATGTTTATGTTACAATGTTAAGTAAAAAAGAAAGATAAATTGCATATTTAAACTGTGCACGAATATACATAGAAACACTGGAAGGACATACAGCCACATACTAACAGTTATCCCTGGGTGGTGGAACGATGTGTTATTTTTAATTTTTCTGTCTTATTTTTCTGTAATTTATAAATTTTTCTAAAATGAGCCTGTGCTATTTTTATAATGGAGTAAATTAGATAGTCTTAAACCACACGCAAAAGATAGAGCTGACTTTACCATTTTGGGGAACATGGGGTGGTATGTGTGAGAGATGGGTGTGGTTAGTTAAGGGTTTTCTGGCTTTGGGGGGGCTGCGATGAAGAAAGTCCCCCCACTTTCTGGCATCTTTAAGAGTGTGGGCCATAAAATGAAATATCTTCTGCAGAACAAGCAGCAGAATGCCAAAGTGATGATACTGTCCACTCACTCAGCATGTGGCGTGCACCAACTGCCTGCGAGGCACTTGGGGAGATAGCTAACTTTGCATTCTAGTTTATTAAAAAACAAGACTACATTTCATCTCCATCACCAAACAGGTAGATAGCATTAATGATCTTGATTTTCCCTCTACTGTTCTCAGAGAGGCAAGCAGAAAGATAAATGAACAAGTTGTGATTTGTAATGTATTCCGTAAAGAACATATTGGAAGTAGCCCGTAGCCCTGGGACCTTCATGACTCTGCTAAGACTGTGTATTTTTCATTAGAGCCAGCTTGGGGGAAAGATGCAGGGAGGCAGTTATCATGCTAAGGTCTGCAATTTCTCCTGTCTGTTCTGAAAATTCTTGACTGATGGGTGATCTCAGTAGGACCAGTAAAGAGTTATTAACCCATTCATTTAGCAAATATTTATTGAATACCTATGATGAATTGATGCTATTCCAGGGGCTGGGCTAGTGCAGCAAACAGAATCCTCCACCTGACAGCATTTATATTCTAGTTCAGAAGTGGGCAATAAATAAGACCGTAAACTAAAATCAGCCAGGTCATGATCACTGTTATGAAAAAAAAAATAAATAAATAAAGCCAGGTTAACAGCAAAGACTGTGACAAAGGGTTATTTTCTAGATAAAGTATTTCAAAAAGTGCTCCCTACAGAGGGGACATCTGAGCCACTACCTGAATAAACTGATCGAGTGACACGACCATCTAGCGGAGAGTTTTATGTGGACAGAACAAATGCAAAGGCCCTGAGGCAGGAATGCAGCTGGAAAATCAGTCTGGCCGGAGCGCTGTGAGTGAGGAGGAGAGTGGATGGAAACTCAAGTCAAGGAGGCAGCCAGGAGCCAGATCATGTGGAGCTTGGTAAGGACTTCAGGTTTCATTCTAAAAGTCAAAAGGGGATGGTTTTGAGATGGGGAGTAAAGTGATCTACGTTTTAAAAGATCACTCTGGTTACCATGTGGGGGATGAGCATATAAACAAGAGTTCAGGCTAGGAAGCTATTGCAGAAATCTAGTGAAATGTGGTGATGGAGACGGCGAGAAGTAGTAAGATTCAAGATATATTTTGAAGATAGAATTTGTAGGATTTGGGGTTAGACTGAATGTGTGGCAAGAACAAACAGACACAAAACAAAACAAAAATCCAAACCAAAAAATATATCAAGGAACATTATAAAGTCTTCGGCATCAGAAGCTGGGTATATGGAGGTGCATTTAATGATAGGGGGAGCCCTGGGGGAAGTTTGGATGCTTTACTTGTTTTAAGGGAACACAGAGGATGTTATTCGTGCCCATCTCACAGCCTTTCCACTTCAGTGAACACTGGTTGGCTTCTGACTGCCAGCATTTGCATCTTTGCCTGAGAGCTCTCTCCCAAGCTGTGGAAACCACTTTGGGGCCCAGCTCACCTCATGGGAACATGTCAATCCCTGACACTCTGCAGCTGATGGATAAATATCCCAGCTTCCTCCCCTGGGTGGGATGAGGGGCACTGGATGATTCTGACACGTGCCTGTGTGTGTGATCAGTTGCTCAGTCGTGTCTGACCTGTGGAATTTTCCAGGCAAGACTACTGGAGAGGGGTGCCATTTCCTACTCAGGGTAGCTTCCTGATGCAGGAATCAAACCTGTGTCTTTGGGGTCTCCTGCATTGGCCGGCGGATTCTTTACTACTGGCGCCACCTGGGACCACTGCATCTCAGGGGTCACTGGAGCTCTAGTTCCTAGTCACCAGTATCAGCTAGCTTGATAACACATGCCTTTATTGACCTTTTTCCTTTTCCAGCTCATTCTCCCCAATTCCCTGCCTATGGTTTCTGCACCTTCCAAATAAATAACCAACACTTGAATCCTTGATTCTAAGTCTAGTCTGGGGGATTCCAAACTAAGATGAGGAAAACAAGAGCATCTTCCAATTTCTTATGCCCTGTTCTTTTTCACAGCCACTAATCATATTACCTTTGGCCATTCTTTCTCATCACCTCTACCAGAATGGTAGGAGTCAAGATAATCAGTGAACTATATGTGGTAGAGACAAAATGGAATAATTTTAATAAACCAGATAGTCAACTGACCTCCCCATCCCAATCTCTGGCCTTGTTAATAATCAGTTTTCCTTTCTTTTCCAACCACTAAGTGCAACTACTCCACTTTGCTTTTTCATTTTCAAAACTGATTTAAAAAACAAAATAGAAAGCTCAATCACCTAAGAACACCAAGGGAGATGTCAAAATGGAAGAGGCAGGAGAATGACAGAACTTTTCATCCCCTCCTTCACTGGACAGGTCAGCCAATGCCTGGCAACATGAAGGTCACAAAATATTAGCAGCAGCAAATGTTATTTACTAAGCATTGACTCTATGGGCTTCCCTGGTAGCTCAGCTGGTAAAGAATCTGCCTGCAATTCAAGAGACCCTGGTTCGATTCCCGGGTGGGGAAGATAACCTGGAGAAGAGATAGGCTACCCACTCCAGTATTCTTGGGTTTCCCTGGGGGCTCAGACAGTAAAGAATCTGCCTGCAGTGTGGGGGACCAGGGTTTGATCCCTGGGTTGGGAAGATCCCCTGGCGAAGGGAATGGCCACCCACTCCAATATTCTGACCTGGAGAATTCCAAGGACTGTACAGTCCATGGGGTTGCAAAGAGTTGGGCAGAACTGAGCGAATTTCACTTTCACTTCACTTTCAAGCATTGACTTTAGGAGGAACTAGAATCTCTCATCAAATGCCAGGGGGACGGGAGACCTGACTTGCCCTATGCTGTACCTCTTGGGGAAGATGCTTGTTTGTAAAGTAGGTTTTATATGTCACAAATGATTCAGAGTCATCACTTTCCATTTTCCTTCTGTTGACATGAATTGACTGTGGGAGGAGGTGGTTTAAAAAAGCAAAAGCTGCACAAAGATCTTTCGGCTTGAACAAAAAAAGGCTTGTTGCAAATGCACTGCTGTCAGCGACCATCAGGCACAGTGTGATCACCAGTGTCCTTTCTACAAACAAGAAGACGACAGAGGCATAGTCCCATTGGTGGCGAGGATGCTGGAATTCGGACCCCCTGGAGGACCAAGGGGTCCTGAAAACCTTGAAATCAGTCAGATCTGGGATCAAGCTCCAGTTTAACCACTTACCAGCTGGTGACTTTGCATATATTATCCACTCTGAGCCTTGGTTTCCTCATGAGCTAAGTGAGGAAAACGTACCCACTTCACAGGGTGGCTGAGATAAATCACGGAGAGCAATAAGCACACCATCAATGTCAGCTCCGTTTTCTGGGTAACTATTTGTGCTGAAGGCAGCCTGGCAAGTCTACCCTGACTCAGTAAAAACTTGAGAAAAATCAGCTCAGTGATTCTCGGGCAAAAAAAGGATGACACCCAAGTAGTGGTTCCTCCCCAGGCCTTCTGCGCTGCTCCCAAAGCCCTGCCATGCGGGAACAGCAGCTCCTCCTGAACCCGCATCTTGTGCTTCAGTGTCCTCAGCACTGATCACGTGGCTTGGCCCGTAGAAGGGCGCGAGCTCGGTGTCGTGGAAATAACACGGTTTTGTGTTAGACAGGCCAGGGTTCAAGTCCCGGTTCTGCCACATGTCTTTGAGCAACTTGCTTCCTTAAACTTCAGGATCCTTATCTGTAAAATGGGTGATAACATCTACTTTTTAAAATAGAACTGAGATGACAGATGTAGAGCCTAATACCAGTGCCAAATTGTAGACACTAGAAAAAAAAAGTTAGCATTTATTAACAAACATTTGCTGAATTAACTCATGGACAAAAGAACTGAACTCCGTTCAGTTGTCAGTGTACACCCCCCTATCCAGACACAGTAGAAACCTGCCTTAATACCATTTTCTTTCTCCCTCTCAAGATGTAGCCACAGGTCTTTCTTACAGCAACAAAGTTTTGTTAAAAGCACACCACCTGCCCCGATGTGCACACAGAAGGAACATCGGGTTGCAAATAACACCCAGCGAGCCACACAGCCTCTCCCCCAGATATACGTTAATTACAAATGGAGTTCTCCACCTTACAGTGAAGATCCGACAGACACCTAAGCCCAGTAGTCACGGTTGTCATCACCAGAATGAAACATGCTGACATCGTGGGCCCCCAGCACGGTACACTGAGGACGCGTCACTTCTGTGAAGGTTTCTTGCAGAGACTCCAAAAACCCCGTTTAACCGTGAGAAAACATCAGACAAGTCCAATCTGAGGACAGTCTACAAAATAACAACAGAGCTCCTCAGAAGTGTCAAAGTCGTGAAAGACGAGGAAAACATGAGAAACTGGCACCGGTTGGAAAAGACCAAGGAGACGTGAAAATGGGATGCAACGTAGGAAGCTGGAGAGGTTCTGAATAAAGTTTGCAGTTCAGCTTTAAAAACAAAAAATATACCGCAAGCAGCCTTGGAGGGGTAAAGATTGACAAAGGGTTCAACCAAGAGGTGAACAGAAGAGAGAAGGCTAATCCTAGTCTTCATGTATTGAAGACTATTTGGGGCTCTGGAGATAGAGTAACACACAAGAAAGACAAAGATCTTTACTTTCATTGTTTATGTATTATTAGGGTGGGGTTAGTCCATAAACAATCCATAGGGTCACAAAGAGTTGGACACGACTGCAGCGACTTGGCACGCAGTCAATAAACGAAGAAAGATACAAGAAGACAGCTGTAATGAGGAGTGTCATGATGAAAGGGAGTTGGGATGGTGTGACAGGGAGCACAGGGGGCCACTGAAGTGTGGCTTATTTGAGGAGATAGCATTTAAACTTAGATAGAAACCAAGAGATTCAACTCTGCAAACATCTAGAAAAAAAGAAGTGAAACTCTCTCAGTCGTGTCCGACTCTTTGCGACCCCAGGGACTATACCGTCTGTGGAATTCTCCAAGCCAGAATACTGGAGTGGGTAGCCTTTCCCTTCTGCAGGGGATCTTCCCAACTCAGGGATCGAATCCAGGTCTCCCGCATTGCAGGCACATTCTTTACCAGCTGAGCCACAAGGGTTCCAGGTGAGTAATTCGTGCAAAGGCCCCAAGGCAGGTCCAGACTTGGAAGATTGACAGTGTGGTGAATCACAGTGAACAGAGAGGAGGAGGGTGGTCACAGGAAATCCAGGTCACGTAGAGTCTTATAGGGCTTGGCAATTAGTGTGGGACGACAAAGAGAGGTTCAAGGTAGAGGAGTTACAGAATATAGTATATCTGTTTAATTAGTCGTTTTTGGCTGTCCTGGGTCTTGGCGCTGCCCATGGGCTTTCCCTAGTGTGGTGCGCAGGGGCTTCTCTTTTTTGTGGCACTTGGGCTTCTCACCATGGGGCTCCTCTTGTTGTGGAGCACAGTCTCCAGGGTGCTCAGGCTCCATAGCTGTGGCCCTTGGGCTTAGTTGCCCCACAGCATGCGGAATCTTCCCAGACCAGGGATAGAACCTGTGTCCCCTGCATTGGCAGGCAGATTCTTAACCGCCGGACCACCAGGAATATCCCTAATACAAGTTTTAAACGAATATTTTGACTCTTATGTGGCAGATGGACTGAGTGGGTGCTGGAGGAAATGTGTCATCAGATTAGAAGCAGGGAGTCCAGATTAAGAAGGGTTGCAGTTAAGCAGGTAAAGGATGATGGTGCTTGAGTTACGAAGGTAGAGATGCAAAGAGCAGGTGGGTTTTGGATATGTTTTGGGAGAAAAGCTGATGGAACTTGTTAATGAACAACCTGGGGGGGAATGAGAGAAAGAGGATTTCAAGATTACTCCTGGGTTTTTGCTTTGAGCACACCAATGTGTGGTATTACCACTGGTTAAAAGGAACGAACCCTGGGAGGAGAAGAGGTTGGCAAATGGAAACAGAAAGTTTTATTTTAGACATGTTGAGTTTTTTATATTAATGAACTAACTTCCATCTCATACTTTATATGTATCACCAGACAAAGGACTTTGAGATCCCAGATGCTGCCTTCCTTTTCAATTCCTTGTTAAGCAGAAATAAAGAGAAAGATAACTGAGTCAAATATTCAGTCTTTTGTAAAACACTTTTATGTTCAGAGGTTTGGTAGTAGAGCCACATCCTTCCTGGGCAGGCGTAAGTAGCCAATCAATCACTGTGTCACACCAAGCAATTGTTCAGGGGGCAAACTAATTAAAAATTTAATCCCATGATTTTCATCTTAATCTCTTTTTCCCATTAGCTTTGATCAATGCCCACAAATACAATATAACAGAACTTTTCATTTAGATAAATGACTGAGTGGGGTTCCTAATTAATCTGTTTGTTACGAACCAACTGATAACTAAAATTATATGCTAATTACTAAAAATTTCACACTAATTTTTAAAGCACTTTGTTAGTACAAAAGCTATATTCCTGTTATCAAACGAAATGTCCTGTCTATGGTACGTTCACCCATTGTTCAAACCTCTCTCTCTTGACCTTCTAAAGTCAAGTGGCAGCTTGCTGCATTCATAAACAGTGGCCTTGAGAAACGTCTGCTCACCCTTACCCCACACTGTAACACAAATAATAGTGTAAGTTGTGCCAACGAAGAGATTCCATGAACTTCTCAGCTACTTAGGAACTTCTGCTGTACCCTGACAAAACTGCAAACAATCAGGCCGAGAACCATGTAAAACGTCAGCGAGGATGTGACGAGTATCTGAGGAGGAGTGAATTTTACAGCCTGTCCCAACGCCAAGGTCATTGCTAAGGAGGCTCATGGATCCTCACTAGATCTTGAAGGCAGGGAATGCTCATTTGGTGACCATTTTATCATCTATAACAAAATGTCTACTGCCTTCAAGTCCCATAGCACCTCTTGGGATGCCAAAATCCTTAGGTTCCTTCAAGTAAAAGAGCTCTTCACTTAAAAAATAAAAGTGGCTCTGAAAGTGAAGTTGCGCGGTCATGTCCAACTCTTTGCTAGCCCATGGACTGTAGCCTACCAGGCCCCTCTGTCCATCGGATTTTCCAGGCAAGAATACTGGAATGGGTTGCCATTTCCTTCTCCAGAAGATCTTCCCCACCCAGGGATCGAACTCAGGTCTCTCATGTTGCAGGCAGACACTTTCCTGTCTGAGCCACCAGGGAGGCTCTAGTCTCCTGCAGTCTTTTCAATCCTCTTTACAGTGATTTCTCCCCTTGGGTTTTCACTGCCATTTCAGCAAAAGATGAGAGGGGTGAAGAATGGTGCCTGCCATTAACGAAAACCCGTACAGACCCCTCCTCTTGCTGGACATGACCCCAAAGACAGGAGGAAAGCTTACCACAGGTGTGCCCGTTTCATGAATGACACTTAAGGGAGAAGAAAATGGTTTTCAGGCTGCCGAATCCAGTGCACACACACATTTCATGGAGATAAGACCCGGCTGCTAGGCATCATTGTATCTATCCATATATAGCATCTGCCATTTCCAACAGCCTGATAATCTCTTTGGGGTCAGTTTTCAACTTACTTAACCTGACTCCCTCCCCCACTTCTACCCTCTCCTTTCAGCCCCTCCTCTCATCACTGGCCTGGCTGCTTAATCAGGCAGGGTTGGAGCTGAAGAGAAAAGGAGCAGAGGCCTCTGAGGTTGTCAGCTTCCAGCGGGCTTCAAAGGGTCTCCCAGGCAACAGGAGAGGAAGTGGTCCAGGCTCAGCGCCAGAAAAGGAGGTTGGGTGGAGGGCCGGGTCACTGCCTTGCATGTGATGGTTGGGACCACACAGCCTGAGGTGCTGAGTTCCGGCTGCCCTGAAGAGGGTGGTAGTGCTCCCTTTCATTCTCATCCCATCATTCTAACAAGTATAGAGAAACCAAGAGAACTCGAGAAAAACATCTACTTCTGCTTCATTGACTACGCTAAAGCCTTTGACTGTGTGGATCACAACAAACTGTGGAAAATTTTTAAAGAGATGGGAATACCAGACCACCTTACCTCTCTCCTGATAAACCTGTATGCAAGTCAAGAAGCAACAGTTAGAACTGGACAAGGAACAACAGACTGACTCAAAATTGGGAGAGGAATATGTCAAGGCTGGGTATTGTCACCCTGCTTATTTAACCTTCATGAAGAGCACATCATGTGAAATGCCGAGCTGGATGAATCACAAGCTGGAATCAAGAGTGCAGGGAGAAATATCAGCAACCTCAGATATGCAGATGATATAATTTTAATGGCAGAAATGGAAGAGGAACTAAAAAGCCTCTTGATGAGGGTGAAAGAGGAGAGTGAAAAAATTGGTTTAAAACTCAACATTCAAAAACCTAAGATTATGGCATGTGGTCCTGTCACTTCATTACAAATAGAAAGGGGAAAAGTAGAAACAGTGACAAACTTGATTTTCTTGGGCTCCAAAATCACTGCTGACTGTGACTGCAGCCATGAAATTAAAAGACGCTTGCGCCTTGGAAGAAAAGCTGTGACAAACCTAGACACCCTCTTAAAAAGCACAGACATCACTTTGCCAACAACGGTCCATCTAGTCAAAGCTATGGTTTTTCCAGTAGTCATGTATGGATGTGAGAGTTGGACCATAAAGAAGGCTGAGCACTGAAGAACTGGTACTTTCAAACTGTGGTGCTGGAGAAGACTCTTGAGAGTCCGTTGGACAGCAAGGAGATCAAACCAGTCAATCCTAAAGGAGATCAACCCTGAATATTCATTGGAAGGACTGATACTGAAGTCGAGGCTCCAATATTTTGGCCACTTGATGCAAAGAGCCAACTTATTGGAAAAGATCCTGAAGTTGGGAAAGACTGAAGGCAGGAGGAGGAGAGGGCAGCAGATGGTGAGATAGTTAGATAGCATCACCTACTCAATGGACAAGAATCTGAGCAAACTCCAGGAGATAGTGAAGGACAGGGAAGCCTGGAGCACTGAAGTCCACAAAGAGTTGGATATGATTTAGTGATCAAACAGAAACAATGCTGGGTACAGGGCAGTATGCTATGCGCCAGAACCCAGTGAACAGGACCCACTGGTCACTTTCCCTCCTTGCAGTCAAACCTCCTAAGACAGACCCAGAAGCACTCATCCCCTCAGGAGGATTTGGAGCACAAGGCTCAAGGTCTGCACAGGCCCAGGTGGTCTAGGTGCATCTTTGGAAGCTCCTTGGAGTTTGGTGTCTTGGGCTAGGGCCATGGGGTGGTGAATAGGAGCAGGTTTGGAGAAGAAGTTGAAATGGGTGCAAGGGTGATTTGAGTGTGTGGAATGTGAAAGGTTGGGTGACTGCTGAGCTTCTGGGCTGATAGCTAGGTGAATATTGAAAACTAAGATCATGGCATCCGGTCCCATCACTTCATGGCAAATAGATGGGGAAACAGTGGCTGACTTTATTTTTCTGGGCTCCAAAATCACTGTAGATGGTGATTGCAGCCACGAAATTAAAAGACGCTTACTCCTTGGAAGGAAAGTTATGACCAACCTAGACAACAAATTAAAAAGCAGAGACATTACTTTGTCAACAAAGGTCCGTCTAGTCAAGGTTATGGTTTTTCCAGTGGTCATATATGGATGTGAGAGTTGGACTATAAAGAAAGCTGAGCACCGAAGAATTGATGCTTTTGAACTGTGGTGTTGGAGAAGACTCTTGAAAGTCCCTTGGACTGCAAGGAGATCCAACCGGTCCATCCTAAAGGAGATCAGTCATGGGTCTTCATTGGAAGGGCTGATGTTGAAGCTGAAACTCCAATACTTTGGCCACCTGATGCGAAGAGCTGACTCATTTGAAAAGACCCTGATGCTGGGAAAGACTGGGGACAGGAAGGGACGACAGAGGACGAGATGGTTGGATGGCATCACCGACTCAATAGACATGGGTTTGGGTAGGCTCTGGGAGTTGGTGATAGACAGGGAGGCCTTGCGTGCTGCGGTTCATGGGGTTGCAAAGAGTTGGACACGACTGAGCGACTGAACTGAACTGAACATACTGGAAGAGAACACAAGAGGGGAAGCAGATGTGTGGGAGTAGTTTGGTTTGGGAGCCTTGAGCCTGTGGGACCCTCTAGAGCAGAACATCAACAGTCATGGGATGTGCCTGTTTGGGTCCCCTCGACAAGAGACCTGAGCTGGAACTCTTCATCTTGGGTTTGGGGAGAAGGATGGAGTAGGTGCATGGAAGAGATTGCTTGATGGTGAGAATACTGTTTGAGAAAGAGTCCCAAAACAGCTCCCAAGAGCTTCTCTATTTAAAGGAGAAGAGGAGAAAGAGCAGGCAGCCTTAGGAGAAAACCAAGGAGAGTATGACACTGCAGAAGGCAAGAGAAGAGCACTTCAAAGAAGTGTGGTAGGCTGGGTCGGTTTTCTTGAGAAATTTAGTGAGATGAAGGTTGAAAGACACTATGACTAGGCATTTAGCTAGAGCAAGTTTATTGGAAGAGTGGGAGGAGGCCAATTTGAAGTGAGTAAGTGAGGATGGTGGTGAGAGAATGGAGACAACATAGACAGGCCTTCCAAGCTCAGTTCAGTTCAGTCGCTCAGTTGTGTCCAACTCTTTGCCACCCCATGGACCGCAGCATGCCAGGCTTCCCTGTCCATCACCAACTCCCAGAGCTTACTCAAACTCACATCCATTGCATTGGTGATGCCATCCAACCATCTCATCCTCTATCGTCCCCGTATCCTCCTGCCTTCAATCTTTCCCAACATCAGGACCTTTTCCAAGGAGTCAGTTCTTCCCATCAGGTGGCCAAATCCAAGAATTGGCCTGTAAAGAAATGAGAAAGGTCCTAGATGGAGGATGTTAATTTTTTCTTTTCTTCTCTCTCTCTAAGACTGGAGAGACATAAGCTTGTTTATATGTTGCTGATGATAAAATTCATATTTTAAGGTAGGACAAGACAAATTTCAATGACTTTTTTTCCTGCTCACGTTGGCCATCTTTGTCCCTGCTGGTGTGCATTGTGCGTTGGCGTTACGCATTAATCAGACCTCCCTGACGGCAGAAATAGCTGCTCAACCATAAAGATCAATTTTTCTTCTTCTAGGGCGAAGTATGTAACTCCTTAGAAGATGACATTACTTACGACCATTTTAACATCACTAGGTATGGAGCTTGTACTCTGCCTACTTTACATTATGGTTTCACGCACTACCAGGTACCTGACTGAGTCTCTGAGAAAAATAAAAATGACTAGGCAACTTGAAACAAGTGACCCAGTGTATGATCCTATAAGATCAATGATTATAACGTGTAACTCTAGATATGAGAAGAAGCAATAAGAGGGAACCATTTCCTGGACCGTGATAGACTACTAAGACAAGGGATCTGGAGGCTTTGGGTTACTGTGAAGAGGATCCAGTCCAGTAACAGCACGTAGAATGACCTATCAATGAAATCCTTGCCTGACCTGGGAATGGGCATTCCTAGAGCTGAGAGCCAAATTGGTCATGAAAACCTTGATCGAAATTAAGACCAAAATCGAGGGGGGTTGTAAAATAAACAGTGTTGTCCACCATCAAGTTCTGCAAGAATCAAGTCATTTGCTACTGCAGTCACTGACCTGCAAAACACGGTGAAAGGAATTCAGGGCTAAGATCGGGAGGCGACTTTTTATGCTCCGGGAAAACTGGCAGAATTGGCCTCTGGATGGTTAGATATTTTCAAGAGAAAACTGTATGAACACGAATTCTCACATGTTCCCATACTTAGAAAAGTGCTAAATCCATTAGCAGTGGTATCTATTCCTTACAAATAGCAGTAACCTACCAAGATGTGTGCTTCATTGCTTGTACTCCTTCACCAAAATCATATATATCCTGGTCTCCCCACTCGCCTCTTTGGAAGAGTCCTCAGAGCTTTCTGAAAGACCATCTTTTGGGCTATATTCCTCAGCATGGCTCAAATAAATGTTTCCATTTCTTTCTTAGATTGAGTATCAATTAATTTTTGTTTATTTTTTTGCTGAGAATGAGGAGGAGCCAAAGACTTTTGGTGTGGATTAACCCAAGGACAAATTGACCCCTTCCTAACAGTAGCTCATGAGAAAGATCCTTAGTAAGACAGGATGAGAGAAGAAGCAGGTATGCAGGAAACAAGTGGATGGATGGATCTCAAGTAGCAACAGGGACTTCCTGGGACAGGAAGATGGAAAGGGGCAGGCATGTAGAGTGTAGGATCTGTGCCATTGAGCAGGTTTTGCATTTCATAAATCCAGAGGGTACTATTGACTGCAAGGCCATCCTAATTTTGAATGGTAACTATGACTATTAAGGAAAGAGTGTTTCTTTCTAACTCACACCAAGTGGCCATAGCAGCCATGGGTAGGGGCGTTCGGTCCTGAAAGTTAGAGGTGCTTCTGCTCTCACGATGTGTATCTCACCTGGGCTAAAGTGTTGAGATCATTGAAGGAAGAGAATAGTGTCTCTGAGAGGTTTGGGGACAGTGCAGAAGGTGTGTGTAATTGTTGAAGTCAGAAGGCAGAGAGGAACAAGGGGATTTTAGCCGTGCAGATCCCAGACTAAACAGTAAAATAAAATAAATTCAACTACTAAATGGGCAATAGACATGAAGAAGCATTTCACCAAAGAGAACATATAGATAGATGGTACATGAAAAAACCCCAACATCATTAACCATTCAGTTCAGTTCAGATCAGTCGCTCAGCTGTGTCCGACTCTTTGCAACCCCATGAATCGCAGCATGCCAGGCCTTCCTGTCCATCACCAACTCCCAGAGTTCACTCAGACTCACGTCCATCGAGTCGGTGATGCCATCCAGCCATCTCATCCTCTGTTGTCCCCTTCTCCTCCTGCCCACAATCCCTCCCAGCATCAGAGTCTTTTCCAATGAGTCAACTCTTCGCATGAGGTGGCCAAAATACTGGAGTTTCAGCTTTAGCATCATTCCTTCCAAAGAAATCCCAGGGCTGATCTCCTTCAGAATGGACTGGTTGGATCTCCTTGCAGTCCAAGGGACTCTCAAGAGTCTTCTCCAACACCACAGTTCAAAAGCATCAATTCTTCGGCGCTCAGCTTTCTTCATAGTCCAACTCTCACATCCATACATGACCACAGGAAAAACCATAGCCTTGACTAGATGGACCTTTGTTGGCAAAGTAATGTCTCTGCTTTTCAGTATGCTATCTAGGTTGGTCGTAACTTTTCTTCTGCAGTGATTTTGGAGCCCAAAAAAACAAAGTCTGACACTGTTTCCCCATCCATTTCCCATGAAGTGATGGGACCAGATGCCATGATCTTCGTTTTCTGAATGTTGAGCTTTAAGCCAACTTTTTCCATTCTCTTCTTTCACTTTGATCAAGAGGCTTTTTAGTTCCTCTTCACTTTCTGCCATAAGGGTGGTGTCATCTGCATATCTGAGGTTATTGATATTTCTCCCGGCAATCTTGATTCCAGCTTGTGCTTCTTCCAGCCCAGCATTTTTCATGATGTACTCTGTACAGAAGTTAAATAAGCAGGGTGACAATATACAGCCTTGACGTACTCCTTTTCCTATATGGAACCAGTCTGTTGTTCCATGTCCAGTTCTAACTGTTGCTTCCTGACCTGCATATAGGTTTCTCAAGAGGCAGGTCAGGTGGTCTGGTATTCCCATCTCTTTCAGAATTTTCCACAGTTTGCTGTGATCCACACAGTCAAAGGCTTTGGCATAGTCAATTAAGCAGAAATTAGGGAGATGCAAATTAAAACCATAATGAGATTTATCACAATCAAGATTTTTAATTATGATGAAAATCTGAGTCTAATAGGTTTAGCACTATTTATCAGTGGAAAAATATTTGAAAATAAAAGAATTTTTGGATTCTATAGTTCTTGGTTAGTTCAGGTTTGAATTTCTTGTCTGAGACTCTGAGTTAGCTTGGAAGCTTTCAAGAGGCCTTTTGTAGGATCCCTGAACCAAATTCACTTCACTATCTGCCTAAATTTTTATGATAATTCCAAGAGACTTCTAATTATAATTGCCGAAGGCAAGAGAACACTGACTTTCTTTAATCAATGTTACATTTATGAATAAATTAACGAAATGTTGGGGTGAATTGAGTTCTCCACGAGAAGTGAGGTTCACCACGATTAGGTACGTTGTCCAAGGTGAGTGATGAAGGCAGAATAAACCCACGTCAAAGCTGGAGCTTCATAAAGTGACCCTGGGTCCTCTAACGGGCAGGGAAATTTCCCTCCGGCTCAGCTTGTGCTTCCTGGTGCTGCCACGAGCCGCCCTCTTCTGGGTTATTTGCTCTTCTGGACCTCTTTGGTTTGCCTGGCTCTCTCTGGTCAAGTCAGGCCTCTCCTTGCCATATCCAACTTCCCATCAGAGCCAAAGCCCAGACTCTGCAGCCTGTCCTGCTTTTGACATGGTTCTCCCTGCCCTATCCAATCTCACCTCTTCCTGTCCTGATAGTGTTGCAGGCAGGGGGACCCCTTACAGGGACCGAGTGGGCTCTTGTCTAAGTCAGAAATGAATTGCCCGAGGAGACACACAAGCTGACTAAGCAAGAGACGTTATTGGGAAGGGGTGCCCAGGCAGAGAGCATTGTGTGTGTATGTGTTAAGTCACCTCAGTCGTGTCTGACTCTTTGTGACCCTATGGACTGTAGCCTGGCAGGCTCCTCTGTCCATGAGATCCTCCAGGCAAGACTACTAAAATGGATTGCCATGCCCTTCTCCAGGGGATCTCCCTGACCCAGGGATTGAACACGCCTTTCTCACATCTCCTGCATTGGCAGGTGGGTTCTTTGCCACTAGCACCACCTGGGAAGCCCACGGAGAGCAGCAGGGTAAGGGAGCCCAGGAGAACTGCTCAGCCACGTGGTCCGCAGTCTCAGGTTTTAAGTTGTTGCTGCTGTTCAGTCGCTTGGTTGTGTCTGACTCTTTGCTACCCCGTGGACTGCAGCACGCAAGGCTTCCCTGTCTTTCACCATTTCCTGGAGCTTGCTTGAACTCATGTCCATTGAGTCAGTGATGCCATCCAATCTCATCCTCTATCGTCCCCTTCTCCTCCTGCCCTCAATCTTTCCCAGCATGAGCATCTTTTCCAATGAGTCGACTCTTCGCATCAGGTGGCCAAAGTATTGGAGCTTCAGCTTCAGCATCAGTCCTTCCAATGAATATTCAGGACTGATTTCCTTTAGGATTGACTGGTTGGATCTCCTTGCAGTCCAAGGGACTCTCAAGAGTCTTCTTCAACAACCACAGTTCAAAGGCATCAATTCTTCCATGCCCAGCCTTTTTCATGGTCCAACTCTTACATTCATACATGACTGTGGGTTTTAGATAGCAGAATTAGCTTCCAGATTGTCTTTGGCCAGTCACTGACTCAGGGTCCTTCATGGTGGTGTGCCCATGGCTCAGCCGACATGGATGCCAGCATGAAGGATTCTGGAAGGTGATCAGACACCTTCCCAAACTCTTCTGGTTGGTAGTGGGTTATTAGTTTCATGTTCCTTACCAGGGCATTCTGTCATAAAATAGCTCACACAATGGTTGCTGTGGTGCCTGGCGCCGGTGGGTGGTTTCAGTCAGTGTGGTTTCCCTAACAATAGGGGTTCTTAACCTCTGTCCTGCCAGGACCCCTTTGGCTGTCTGGTGAAGCCCACTGGCACCTCAGAATCATACTTTTAGATGCTTTTGATATCTAAGATGATAGTTATCCTGAAACACTGTCATCAAAATCTGTTTTTCAATTATGATAGAGTAATATGTATGCTTCTTTGTTATCTTAAATAACAAGTTCTGGCAGTGGGTTTTCTAACCAGTATTGAAGTGCAGCTGAGCAGAGACAATTTCAACCTGTCTGCAACCACTGCAATACGAGATGAAAATATCTGTGATTTCTAGGGAGGACAACAGAGACTGGTAATACTACTACACTTTGTGGTCTACTTTGCAAACTAAAGTGCCAAAATTCAATCAGAAACTAGTGAGCATTAACATATTTTTCCCCATCTAGGTTCACAGGCTCCTTGAATCCCTTCCCCAACCACGTTAGGGGTCTGTGGCCCCCAAGATAAGAAGCCCTGGGAACAGAACCATGGAGCAGAGAAGAGCTTGGAAGCAGCAGGTTTTGTAGGCAGGCAGCAGCTGATCCCAGAGCCCCAGCTTTAAGTTCACGATGATCATCTCTCCATTTCCCTGATCAAGAGCTTGAATGGGGCCTCACGCACTGCTTAACATTCCGAGGAACTTCAAAAACAGCTGTCTGGCAAGAATAACTCTTAACTCTTAGATGTGGGGCAGACCATGATATCAAAGGCCTAAGCAAAGCTTTGCAAATTTCCAGTTTTCAGTGATCGGGTCTAATTCCATGGGGCATTTATTACAGACATATTTTTTTCCCAAAGAGAATTATTTTATGGCTTAATGGGAAAGTAACAACCCAGGCCACTCCCCGCTGCCTCCACCAAAGCCCCTGGCAGGGCCCCTCTGGTTCTTGGCCTCAAAGAATGTCCTGCAGTTTGCTGGGAGCCCACGGGGTCTGCTTTAAAAAGATCAGGGCCTGTGTTTTGTCATCTATGAAATGCTTAGTCTCCCTGCGGCTCAATTAACTGCTGACAATTCCTTCCAGCGCACCAGAGCTCAAGGCTCTCTTCTCCCTGCCTCATTATTTTATATAGTTTGAAAAGCTGTTTTTTTAAGTTAAAGATCAATTTTACAGCTTTTTTTTTTTTTTTTGGTGGGGATGAAGAAAGCATACTTGCTCTTGGTAGGAAAATTGGAAAACACGGATAAGAAAAAAAAATCCTCCAACATGGTTATATCCATTTATAGCTCATCCACAGTATGTTAGAATATTAGTTCCACATTTTTGTCAGCATTTGGTGTCTTCTGTCCCTTTCATTTTAACCATTATTGTTGACGTTCTCATTTCATGAGTTTTCTGGTCATTTGGCATCCTCTTTTTAAAATACCTATTCAAATCTCTCACACATTTTTCTCTTGTGTTATATTTCTTTCTTTTACTGATTTGCAGGAATTTGTTATAAATCTTGAATATATAACAATACAATAATACTTCATTGTCAGGTATATGAATTGCAAATATCTTCCTAATGTATCGTTTGCCTTTTCACTCTCTTAACAGTGTCTTCTAATGAGCAAACCTCTTAATTGAAACAAAACCCAGATTTTTTTTCTCTATGATTGTTGCTGCAGTTAAAATTTTTTAAGGAGGAATTTGGGCAGCCTCACTGAAATTAAGGTGTGCTGATGCAGTGTTTAGGACTTCCCTGGTGAGTCAAACAGTAAAGAATCTGCCTGCAATGCAGGAGATCTGGGTTCGATCCCTGGGTCGGGAAGATCAACTGGAGAAGGGAATGGCCACCCACCCCAGTATTCTTGCCTGGAGAATCCCATGGACAGAGGAGCCTGGTGGGCCACAGTCCACGGGATCCCAAAGAGTCAGACAGGGCTGAGTGACTAACACACACACACACACAGGCAGTGTTTGGTCTGCTTGGCCTGTCCTCTGTAGGACTTGGGTACACAGGAGAGGCCAGTGTGTTACTAGGAGGGCAAGAACTTTAGACCTGTATTGCCCAATAAAAATATGATGCAAGGCATGTGGGTCATTTAAATATTTCTAGTAGCCACATTTAAGAAAAGTAAAAAAGCAAACAAAAGTAACTGTGTGTTGGTGGAATATTGTATTGAATCCAGTATGTTCTGGAACCCAGGTCACTTTCATATTTTAAATTTTTTCCTGCTTTAGTTTTTCAATTAAAATTTTAGTCACACTGGCCACATGACAAGTCCCTGGTAGCTATATCTGCTTGGGACTAGCAGATCACTCTGGTTGAGAGTTTGACGATGAGCTTTAGAGGCAAATGACCTAGGTTCAATATGATTCTACCACTTAATAACAACGGATAACATCTATGAACTGCTTTCTCCATGCCAGGCTCTGTCCATAAGAACTAAAGGTCCTGAGTACTTAGGACATACCAGTACTATACATGCATTATTTCATTTAATCCTGCCCAAACCTGATGGTGGGTCTTCCCTCATGACTCAGAGGTAAAGAATCCACCTGCAATGCAGAAGCCGCAGGAGTCATGGGTTCAATCCCTGGCTCAGGAAGATCCCCTGGAGAAGGGCATGGCAACCCACCCCAGTATTCTTGCCTGGAGAATCCCATGGACAGAGGAGCCTGGGAGGCTACAGTCCATAGGGTGGCAAAGAGTCAGACTCAACTGAAGCGATTTAGCATGCACACACACAAACCTGATGAGACGGGTAATAGTCTTACCACCTGTGGTGGTAACTTTTATGTGTGAGCTTAAGCTAGACTCTAATACCCAGTTGCTTGTTGCTGTGAAGGTAACTTTTTAGATATGATTACTACTCAAGTCAGGAGACTGATTAAAGCTGATTCCCCTCTGTAATGTGGGTGGTCTTCATATAATCAGATGAAGGCCTTAAGAAAAAAGATTCAGTTCGGTTCAGTTCAGTTCACTCAGTCGTGTCCAACTCTTTATAACCCCATGAATCGCAGCACACCAGGCCTCCCTGTCCATCACCAACTCCTGGAGTTCACTCAGACTCATGTCCATCAAGTCAGTGATGCCATCCAGCCATCTCATCCTCTGTCGTCCCCTTCTCCTCTTGCCCACAATCCCTCCCAGCCTCAGAGTCTTTTCCAATGAGTCAACTCTTCACATGAGGTGGCCAAAGGACTGGAGTTTCAGCTTTAGCATCATTCCTTCCAAAGAAATCCCAGGGCTGATCTCCTTCAGAATGGACTGGTTGGATCTCCTTGCAGTCCAAAGGACTCTCAAGAGTCTTCTCCAACACCACAGTTCAAAAGCATCAATTCTTTGGCACTCAGCTTTCTTCACAGTCCAACTCTCACATTCATACATGACCACTGGAAAAACCATAGTCTTGACTAGATGGACCTTTGTTGGCAAAGTAATGTCTCTGCTTTTCAATATGCTATCTAGGTTGGTCATAACTTTTCTTCCAAGGAGTAAGCGTCTTTTAATTTCATGGCTGCAATCACCATCTGCAGTGATTTTGGAGTCCAAAAAAATAAAGTCTGACACTGTTTCCACTGTTTCCCCATCTATTTCCCATGAAGAAAAAAGATTGACGTTCCCCAAAGAGGAAAGAATTCTGCCTCTGGATTGCCCTTTGACTTAGGACAGAAACATCAGCTCCTTCAAATTTCCAGCCTGCCAGCCAGTCCTGCAAATGTTGCATTTTTAAGCCCCGCAGTCATTTGAGCAAATTCCTTAAAATAAAACCTCTCTCTCTCCATATATACACACTCATGCACACATATATGCATGCATATTGCACGTATGTGTATGTACATATATGTATGTACACATATATGTACATATGTATATACACACACATATACATTTAGGATATAAGTCTTATTGGTTCTGCTTCCCTGGAAAACCATACACCCCCACCTCTTTTAATTCCCCTTATTGCGGAAACAGAAGCAGCCTGGCTCCAGATCCCATTCTCTTAACCCCTCTGCCCCTTCTAGTCACTAGGAAAACTGCTAAACTTCTATAGATCCCAATATTTTCCATTGGCAACATAAGATGAATAATAGTACCTATCCTGTAGGGTCGTTGTGAAGCTTATTCAAGATAATGTAAAGCAAGTGATTGGAGTCTGGTTACATGTTCAACAAAAATTACTGTTATTTGTTGATGTCTTCCATTTTCAAATACTCTGAGCAGGATTTATTACTGATTGTGCAATGGCACCCCACTCCAGTACTCTTGCCTGGAAAATCCCATGGACAGAGGAGCCTGGTGAGCTACAGTGCATGGGGTCGCTAAGAGTCAGACATGACTGAGTGACTTCACTTTCACTTTCATGCATTGCAGCAGGAAATGGCAACGCACTCCAGTGTCCTTGCCTGGAGAATCCCAGGGACAGGGGAGCTTGGTGGTCGGACATGACTGAAGCGACTTAGCAGGAGCAGAGCAGTGCTGTAGACGTCAAAGAATTAAAAGGAGGTTTAGAAACATATATTATTTTAGACTTACTGATGACCTTTGTTACAGGCACTTTAAGAATAAATGTTTGCTATGCTCAGGTCAATAAGAGTCCCCATTTTGTGCCTGGCACTTGCATTCCATTGCCTATTGAAATCCTCAGGTTAATCTTTCTGTTGAGACCACAGAGTCTGAGAAACAGAGGCTCTGAGTGACTGAGAAACTCACCCCGCTTCTAAGTGACAATCCCTCCAGGAAATCATTTCCCTCTCCCTCCATGTCATCAAAACATCAGGTTATCCGTTTTCTTTAATAATCCTTTACAAAGCGGCACATAAGTGAATTGAAATTAACATCAAGTCCTTGTGGGGAAATTGAAAACTTAATCATTCCCACCTTCTCCTTCATTTTTATCTGCTGCTAGGTGCACACATTTGTCATTCAGCTTTGAAATTGTTGTATGATCTTATAATTATTTTCTTGGCAATTTTGTGCAGGTAATCCTAAAGAGGATTTTTTTATATTATTGTGTATGATTGAAATTGAATGTAGCTTGTAAAAAAAAATGAATGGTTAATAACTGAGTGAGCCTTGTGTTCTTTGGAAATATTTGTTGTTAAATGAAAAGAGACTTCAGAATGTCAATACACTTCATTTCATTTGTTTTCCTCTCCTCTTTATCCTTGTATTCTTCCCATACATTTCAAATTGCTGTAATCCACAGATTAATTTTAAGGTATTTCTTTGAGCTATGTTCATAAATGTCAGGTTTTACAGAAAGATTATTTTTGCATGTTTTAATACATTTTTCTCCTTCATTCTCCTCTCTTTGATGTCAGGGTTTGTATAAATCCACTTTAATATGACTTTCATTTGTGAGGCTTAACATGGAAACTACTGTAAGGCTGAACCAAACCTCTTTCTGTTTCTCAGTGATTATCGTCTTCTGTCAAAATGAACCAAGCCCTCTAGTTGGAGAATTTGTTTTAAAAAAGGAAAGAAAAAGAAAAGAGTCTAAAAACGAGAAATCAAAGCTTTGAGGGTGAGCTCAGATTGTATCTAAGTGCTGCTTTCTTTGCACCCACACTTCTGAGAAGTGCTTTCTGTAGGCTGGTTATGTTGGCTATTTGGAGGGAGAGTGTATTTTTGAGTGGAAATTCTATGACGCTTATTCCAAGGTTGGATACTGCAGTGGTTCTTAACCGCATGGTCTTTAACCTCTGAGTTCGGTACTCTTATGTGCATCATTTTTGCCCAGCATAGTTACATGAGGCTGTTTTAAATAATTTAGACTCTAATGTATGTTGGAACAGATACGTTCATAACTGGACCACTAAGATCTGTATTGCAATGAAAGTGCTGTGTGATGACCATGGCCATCACTCCCCTGTGATACTGTTCCTCTTCCTTTTCATGACTTCTTCCCTTTCTCTCATTATTATATCTTTGCTCTATCTCTGGGAGCTAACAGAATATAGCAGGAGAACTACAGAGAGAGTGTTTGGGGCAGTCTGAATTGATTACGCTCAAATTACAATCCATGCATATTTATTAAGCTCCTGCTATGTGCAAAGCTTTGCTCTAGATCTTGTGTTATAAAGATCAGCATGGTCCCCGTAAATATCCCTCCCTGAGGTATAATTTACGACTACTTTTCTTGGGATTAATTAAGCAATGTACATCAAAGCCTTAAAAAGACGCATGTCCTTTGATCAGGTAACTGTTTTTAGAAACGTAACTTAGGTAAGTGAATGAGAATGCGGGTTACTACTTAGTCAAAAGGATGTTCATCACAGTGTTTAGAATAATGAAAATCGGGAAAAGCCCAAAAATTCAATAGTCAGGGGCTGATAATTAAGGCAATTATATGCTTTGTTCAAAGAAAACACACACAGAGACCAGACTTGAAAATTCCCTGAGCAGACAAAACCAGTTTAGTCACACAAGCAAAGCTTAATTTAGCTTATTTTGCAAGACAAATGAGGTGAACTTGCCCTGGGTCACTTCTTGCTTATTCCTCTAAAAATCATAATTGAAACTTAAATTGTTCCCCCAAATTGAAATGAGCTAACTGCTAACCAATCCCTTTCATTTAAGAAAACTCTAATTTTTAACCAATCACTGTGAAGAATAAACAGTCGCTGCCTCCACATTGTATAAACTGCCTTATAGCAATGCACCTCTGAACCTCATTTCATGTTTCGATTTGAGTACTCCCAGTTTGCAAACTATCTGTTTGCTGTGTGTACAATAAACTTTTAATAATTTCTACTTTGGTGATTCACTGGTTTTGCTTCTATTTTCTTTAAACTTTTGACAGTTCATACAATGGAATATTATATAGCCATTAAGAACAGGACTATAGACTGCTGACGTGAACAGACTTTGATTATATACTGCTACGTGAAGAAAGGAAAGGTTACACTGAGGATGCGGTGTGTGATCCCATTTTTATGAATGAACATATGAATACATTGCACTTTAGGAAAAAGACCAAATGGACACTGAGCCAATGTGAAGAGGGGTTATTGTTTGTTGATAGGATCATAGGTACATTTTTATTTTCTTGCTTCTATTTGCTTACCAGCATTTTCCAACTTTTCTCCAGAGATGAGGTGATGCTTTTGAAGTCAGAAAATCCTATAAAAGTTATTTTTCTTTATTTTGTTCATTTGTTTGTGTGCATCAGGTCTTAGTTGCATCATGTGGGATCTTTCGTTGCAGAGCACAGCCTCTAGTGTGGCTCTCAGTCTCAGTAGTCACAGGCTTAGTTGCTCTGCAGAATGCGAGATCTTAGTTCCTCGACCAGGGATCAAACCTACGTCCCCTGCATTGGAAGGGGGCTTCTTAACCACTGGATCACCAGGGAAGTCCTTAGAAGTTATTTTTTAATGCAAAATACAGTGGAGAGTCTAGACTCTGGTGGACACTTAGGTATCCTGCCTGTGCTTTGCAGTCTCCTCTGTCCTTTCCATCTGACCCTTCCTGCCCTGCCCAGGGCTTTATTTCTTGGCGTCAGAAAGCCACACCCTCCTTCTTGCTCAGTGCAAATTATAGAACAACCAGCTCAGTCTTGTCTCAGGCACAAACCTGAATTTCTTTTCCTCCTGTGATAAGAAGTCTAGCAGCTTGGCATGGCCTCTTGGACTGGGTCTTGGAAAACTTATGCTAGGCAAAATTCAAGATAAAGTGAAACTGCTGAACCTGTGGAAATCCAGGCCTCCAGGCTCACAGACAATGTCACCTCTGGAATACGGAATCTTGGCTCTCTGTCACCTACAGGGAAACATGGCTTTGGGCCTGGCCACAAGTCTTGTTCTGGTCAATGGACATGATTTGACACTAGTGGAAGTGACATGTTCACACCCTTGCCCTGGGCTTTTGCACTGGGCCTGTCTTCTTATGCTCCACTGATTGCTACAAGATGGCATGCCCCAAATAGCCACTTCCCTTTCCCTTGGGCACCAGGATGAGACATGGAGAGCAGACCACCCACACCAAGTGGCCACTGGCCCGAAGAAAATGAGAGAGAGATGGAGCAGATCTGAACCCAACTGCAAACTGGACAAACAGGAGCCTGGGGTCTGGGGTCCAGCCCAGCCCAGCCAAGTTGCAGCTGACTTGCTGACCACGTGTATGAGAATAAAGGACTTTAGTTTTTAGCCACTGAGTTTGGGGGTGGTTGTTATGCAGCATTGTTGTGTTAATAGCTGACTGGTATAGTTTCCTCTCTTCTCCTTTTCTTCCAAAAATATTTGCATATGTGCCAAGACTGGGCTAGGGGACAGAGATACTATAACCGTGTATGGACCATGTGATATGCACAACCACCTTATTTAATAGATCTGACCTCTATCATCTGTGTCCTACAGATGAGCAGACGCTGCACAAAGAGGCTGAGTCACCAGTGTGAGGCCACAGAGCCAGCAAGTGGCGGGCTGGAGTTCAAACCCAGGCCACATGCCTCGGGGATCCCTGCTTTAAGCCACTCTACTCCCAGCCTCCCATGGTCACTGTGAGTCAGCAAAAGCCGTGTGTGTGTGTGTGTGTGTGTGTGTGTGCGTGTGTGAAGTGATTCCAGTCTGTAGGTTGGCCATGACTGTGGCAGGAATAACATGCATAAAGTAGGTTGTCAAGGAGCAGCTCCCCCCTGCCCTCTGTCTCCCCTCCCCACCTCAGCTCTCAGAGGAGACTCAGTTTTATCAAAATGATTACTCACAGGGTTAGCGGCTGGCAAAACACCTGCTGGCCAAATCCACCAAATCCACCTATTTTTATATGATCTTATTTTTGTATGAACAAGCTAAAAGTGCTTTTTACATTTTGTAATGGGTCCAAACTATCAAAAAAAGAATATTTTGACACATAAAAATATATGAAATTGACAATATTTTCCTTTCTTTTTTTAATAGGCTTTATTTTGTTTTTGTTTTTTACTAGTTTTAAGTTTACAGAAAATAAAGAGCAGAAAGTACAGAGTTTCCACATACCCACTACTGCTACCATTCCATTGCCTTCGGTCATCTTGCATTAATGGAGTACATTTGTTACAATGGATAAGCCAGTTCTGGTACATTATTATAACTAAAGTCTATAGTTTACATTAGTGTTCACTCCTTGGGAAGATTCCTTGGAGAAGGAAATGGCAAGCCACTCCAGTATTCTTGCCTGGGAAGTCCCATGGACAGAGGAGCCTGGTGGGCTATAGTCCACGGGGTTGCAAAGAGTTGGACATGACTGGGCACAAACACACAGGCACGCCTGGCGGTATATATTGTATGGATTTTGGTGAATATATAAAGACATGTATCCATCATTACAGTATCGCACAGCATAGCTTCACTGCCCTAAAAATCCTCTGCACATACGCATAGCCTTCACTTATCCACCCTTCCTCCTCCTTCCCAATTTGTGGCATCTACTGACCTTTGCACTGTCTGCATAGTTTTGCCTTTTCTAGAACATCAATCAGTTGGAATTACGCAGTGCATAGCCTTTTCAGATTGGCCCCTTTCATTTGGTAACACACGTTTGAGTATCCTTTGTATATATTCATGGCCTGTTAGCTCATCTCTTTTTATTGCTCAATGACACACCACTGTCTGGATGGACCACTTGTTTATCCCTTCACCTACTGAAGGTCATCTTGGTCATTTTCAAGTTTTGGTAAATAAGAATAAGGTTGTTATAAACATTTGCATGCCCGTTTGCGTGGATGTAAATGTTCAACTCATTTGGATAAATACCAAGGAGTGTGATTGCTGGATGGTAGGGTATGTTTGGTTTTGCTAGAAACTGCCAGTCTTCCAAAGTAGCTGTACCATTTTGCATTCCCACCAGCAATGTATGAGAGTTCCTGTGGCTCCACGTCTTTGTCAGCATTTGATCTTGTCAGTGTTTGGGATTTTAGCGTTTCTAGGTGGTGTGTGGTGGTACTTGTCATTTTAATGTGCAGTTCCCTGATGACTTGTGATGTTGAGCGTCTTTCCATACGCTTACCTGACATCTGTGTGTCTTCTTTGGTGAGGTGTCTGTCCAGATCTGCTGCTCATTTCCTAATTGGGTTGTTTATTTTCTCATTGTTGAGTTTTAAGAATGCTTTGTATATTTTGCATATCAGATGCTTTTTGCAAATATTTTCTTCCAGTCTGTGGCTTGTCTTTTTATTCTCTTCACAGTGAAATTCAAATTTTAGTGTCCATAAATAAGTTTATTGGAACACGGTCATGGTCATTTGCTTACTCATTGTCTGTGGCCAATCTCACACTATGCCAGTATTGTTGCAACAGAGCCCAACTGTCTGCAAAGCCTAAAATATTTACTAACTTTCCCTTGACAAAAAAGCTTGTTGACCTCTTATTTAGGGGGTCACCTTCATTTCCTCCTTAATGAGACATTTTCTGTCATTCCCAGAAAAGCAATTCTCATGGGCAACCATTCCTGACCACAAATTTCCTTCTGGAATGACTGATTTGAAAAGTGCGGCTCTCTTCTGCCTAGTGGCTGCTTTCTTCTTCTTTTGTACAGTTTCTCTTTCATGGTTTGGTTTTGACTTCAGAAGACCGTACTCAAGGCCTTTCTGAACGGAGAGAGCATTGCTGAGGCAGCCAGAGCTGCCCTGCCTTCGGGGTTCCAAGTCTACCAGGGCCTCTCAGTTTCCCACCGCTGGCCCTGGAGCCACATCTTTCTCGTACAGGAAGTTGGATGGCCCCCTGGAGGTAAATCCTTGTTACTACAGGGACATCAACCCTAGAGGAAGGGATTCTTGCCAGCTCCCCTCACGAGGGAATTCTCACATTCTTCACCTCTCAACCTGCCCTTCCAGCACTTTTGTGTCTGGGATTGAATTTCCAAAGTTTTGAGGATCTCATTTGCAGAATTCTCTCATCCCGTTTTCTCCTCCCAACAGCAGTAATCAATTCCAGCATGGGGGCGTCAGATAATTGAAACAAGCTCCATGTCATTTGCATTTTTCAATTTCCACATAGCTGCCAGTCTGATTTTTTTTCCCTCCATATTTCTTGCCTTTTGATTTTTTTTTTATGTTTTTAACATTTGGTCCAATTTTTTTTCCCTTTCCAATAAGTGAAAAGAATGTAAATCTAGAAGAATGTGGGCAGACATGTGTTCTTTTTCTTGCTAAATCCCCACTCTTTAACTGTAACAGTGTGACAACAAATAAAGAGAAATAAAGACACTACACACTCTGTCTGATTTCTTCTCTCCTGCCAGTTATTTTTGATGGTTTGGCATCTGATATAAATCAATTTTCCCCCCAACTTGCATCTTCTACCTCCTACAGAACATGGCCACTCAAGAGGGTCATAGCCTGCCGGGTTCCTTGGTGTTAATAAAAATAACAGCAATTATTATACTTTAGTGAGCACTTACTATGTGCCAGCACTTAAGTGTTTTACATTTAGAGATGCTGAAAGGAAGACAAACTACTCAGCACTCTGCCCTGCCTTCCTTTACCGTGGCTGGAAGGGGTTGTTACTAAGCCTAGACTCTGAAATCCCATGGCCCAAGTTCAAATGTTGGCTTTGCCACCCAGCCGCACTGTCATTTTGGGCATATCACCTCACTTTTCTGAGTCCCAGATTTCCCCATCAATAAAATGAGGATTGATAAAGGGACTTCTAGGGCTGTTCTGAGGATTACATCTGTTAATATCGGTAGTGCTTTGCACAGCGCATGGCATGTGGTGAGCATACTGTGAGGGCCGGGATCAGTAAGTAGCTACAGCGGCAAGCCGGTGCCAACCTGCTGGTGGTTGAGCGCTACTCTACCCCTCTGCTCCCTCGCCAACCTGCTGGGCACGGGAGCATCCCAGTAAGAGAGGATACACACACACACACAAACACACACACACACACACACATGCAGTCAAAGCTCTTATGTAAGAAATACATTTGGATTCATTTCTAAAAGTTACCTTTTCTGTAAAACTTGTGCAATAATCCCAGGAGCTTCCCAGGGGTTTAAGCCAAATATGTGGGTACCACCCTTGGTCTCCAGTTTCTCTGCCTTCTACCCCTAGCCAATCAGTCCAGCAGAAATTCCCCCAGAAAGTATCCAGAATCTGTCTACATCTCACCGTCTTCATGCTCTCAGTTCAGGCCATCCCCATCAGTCACTTGAGTCCTTACAGTTAGTCTCTCTGCTCTCCCATGCTCTTGTCCTCTTATAAACAACTGGGAGGGCTTCTGGGAGGGGCTTCCCGGGTGGCGCAGATGGTAAAGAATCTGCTCGTAATGCAGGAGACCTGGGTTCAATCCCTGGGTCAGGAAGTTCCTCTGGAGAAGGGAACAGCTACCCACTCCAGTATTCTTGCCTGGAGAATCGCATGGACAGGGGAGCTTGGCAGGCTATAGTCCATGGGGTCGAAAAGAAATGGGCACAACTAAGTAACTAACACACCCTCCACACACACACACACACACACACACACACACACACACACAGGGTTTCTGGGAAATATTCTCTTCCTGGATAAAAGTGCATGGCAGGAGAGCTTTCCTCCCTGCTCCTTACTTATTGTAGTGAGTGTAGCTCGTGATTCATGGAACTGAGGCTGGCACCATGAGCCCAGAAGCAAAGGTCAAGAGAACTGCTGAGATGTAGACCCAGAATGCTGTCATTCTGAGCTTCAAATAGCTTTGTTGGTTAAGTTGGAGGTTGGCTAACTTTTTCTGTAAAGGGTCAGATATTTTCAGCTTTTCAAGCCAATGCCTCATTTCTGCTGTTTTAGCAAGAAAGGAAACATGGACAATACACAAAAAATGAGCTTGGCTAGATTCCAACAGAACTTGATTTTCAGGCACATATTTGAATTTCATATTTTTTCACATGTCATAAAACAGTTCTTCTTTTGATTGTTTTTCAGCCATTTAAACTGTAAAAATCATTTTTAGCTCAAGGGCTGCATGAAAACAAGTGTCAGGACAGATTTGGTCACTGGATTAAGTCACTGTCCATGGGTTTCCAGTTACTGGATTCTGTTCAACTTTCCATTTCACAGATGACAAAGCTGAGGTCCAGAGAAGTGACCCGGACTGAGTGTGTGTCAGGGCTAATAAATCAGGTCCCAGAGCTCTGACAAGTCCAGGATTTCCCCCAGAAGACACTTCTTCTCGTTCACACACCATTCATGGCTCTCTCCTAGGCTGTGACATTTTGTTTTGTGTCGTGGTTGTTTAGTCGCTAAGTCACGTTAGACTCTTTTGTGACCCCATGGACTGTAGCCCGCCAGGCTCCTCTGTGCATGGGGTTTCCCAGGCAAGAAGACTGGAGCGGGCTGCCATGTCCTTCTCCAGGGATCTCCCTGACCCAGGGAGCCAACATGTGTCTCCTGCATTAGCAGGTGAGTTCTTTAC
Organism: Bos grunniens; assembly: GCF_055505025.1. Lineage (NCBI taxonomy): Eukaryota > Metazoa > Chordata > Mammalia > Artiodactyla > Bovidae > Bos > Bos grunniens. The sequence continues at coordinate 75,955,329 of NC_141179.1, read as the reverse complement.
CACCGAGCCACCAGGGAAACCCCTGTCCTGTATGTAGGTGATCGCATTTCTTTCACACAAAATGTATCAAGTATTAGCCTTTGTTGAGGGCCTGCCACATGCCAGGCACTTTACATCGTTTCATCTCGTAGTGTGAGGCAAGTATTGTGCTCATTTCACAGACGAGGAATGGGCAGCTCCACGAGGGCTGCACCACGCCCAGGTTTATCCAGAAGCAGGCGGGGGACCAGTCCACCAGCCCCTCCTGCCGCACCTCGCCTCCCCTCCTGCTTCAGGGCTCAGCGCTGCGTGGCTGGGTGTGCCCTAATCAAGTGGACATAATCTCTCTTCTTGTAGGCGAGCCCTGGTAGAGCACACAGAGGCATTTCTTAAGTTTCATTCTGCTATAGTGTACAGCTTTTTACTGGTTCTTGGTGGAGCTGGGCTTCCCTGGTGGCTTAGATGGTAAAGAATCTGCCTACAATGCAGGAGACCTGGGTTTCATCCCTGGATGGAGAAGTTTCCCTGGAAGAGAGAATGGCTACACACTCCAGTATTCTTGCCTAGAGAATTCCATGGACAGAGAAGCCTGGTGGGCTTACACTCCATGGAGTCTCAAAGACTCAGATACAACTGAGAGAGATTCACACACACGCACACGCACACACACACTCACGCAGGCACACACACACACACACACAGAGGTACACACACACAGGCACACACACACGGAGCTAGAAACGAGAGACAATGTGGTGACATTCACCATCCTGACCACTCGAGGGCAGCAAGAGGCCATGTTGCTAAAGCCTCTTACAGCCTCTGTGGCTATAACCTCAATTTATTCACATATTTATGGGAAACTTGGGGGAATACGTTTCAACCTTTTATTCCAACATCCTCATTTTTCTGACGGAAATAAATGGAATCCCACAAGAGCCAGGTTGTGACCTTGGGCATGTCATATAAGCTGGGTGGCTTATAACAGAAAAGTATTCTCTCACAGTTCTGGAGGCCAGAAGTCCAAAATCAAGGCATCAGCATGGCCGTGCTCCTTCCGAAGGCTCTGGGGGAAAGTCCTTGTCTCTCCCAGCTCCTGGTGAGTCTGGGCTGTCTCACTCCACTCTCTGCCCCTGTCTTCTCGTGGGCTTCCTCACCTGTCTCTCTCTGGGTCTTCTATAAAGATTCTTGGTATTGGATATAGGGCCCATCTGGTTAATCAGAGATGATCCTGAGATCCTTAACTCCATTATGTCTGCAAAGGTCCTTTTTCCAAATTTGGTCCTATTCACGGATTCTGGAGATAAGGATGTGGACATGTGTTCAGAGGGGTCCTCCATTCACCCCACGACAATCAAACAACAAATACATGTTACCTGCTCAACACAAAGCCAGGAACATTGTAAGAATTCAATTGATAGGAGCTATTACTGCCATGCATCTAGAGGCTGTGTCTGCAGTTAAACTGTGGAAACATGTCCAGCCCACGAACAGAAACCCAACTATAGTAATATCGGTCACCCTCTCCCTCAGGTCTCTAGGGCTACCAGTCCGACTTGCCACGCTACATTTCCCAACTTGACCAAACTCGTTTCCACTTTCAGATTCCCCCAACTCTCTGTCATAGACAGGTTTTTGGCAGAAACCACCGATTATCACAAAGTCTTCATTTGCCTCACTGAGATGAGGCTTAAGGTGATCACCGATCAGAGTCTGAGGAGTGCAGGTTATAAAACAGCCCACTTGCAGAATGGGGAGAAACAATCGGCAAAGCAATCAGGATGTAGCATCATCCTGTTTGGCTTCAAGCCAAAGCCAGCTTGGCCTCATTAGGTAATGTCAGGCATCAGGTTGGAAGGTCAAGGTAGACTTTCACTGAAAAGAAAGGATACTAGTTTTACCCTCAGAGTCAGTTCCGTGGCTGAGCCAGGTCAGATCAGTTCAGTTCAGTCACTCAGTCGAGTCTGACCCTCTGTGACCCCATGGACTGCAGCACGCCAGGCCTCCCTGTCCATCACCAACTCCCGGAGCTTGCTCAAACTCATGTCCACTGAGTCAGTGGTGCCATCCAACCATATCATCCTCCATCGTCCCCTTCTCCTCCCACCTTCAATCTTTCCCAGCACCAGGGTCTTTTCAAATGAGTCAGTTCTTTACATCAGGTGGCCAAAATATTGGATCAGTCCTTCCAATGAATATTCAGGACTGATTTCCTTTAGGATGGACTGGTTGTATCATCAGGTGTGTTCAAGTGTCAAGGGTTTGTCTGGTTGAAGGAAAAATAGAGAAAAAAGAATGGGCCAGGGGCTGAGGAGGGCAGAGAGGTCTGTGGAGGCGGAAACAGAAAGAACAGCTCTACTGGTTTCAACCCTGCAGGGCCACATGCCTGGAACCTCAGTGTTTTCAGCTTTCAAATGGGGTCATAGCAGGAAATACCCTTTAGGGACTCAGTGATACGTGGATGTACAGGTGGCGCTAAAGGGCGATGGTTGCTTTTCCCACCACTACCAAAACAAAGAATAATGCGTGACAAGGCACTTTTGGGTGCTGGAAAGATCCAGGACAGTACAAGGACTTGAGCTCTGAGCTAGACTTGTGTCTGGGCTGGAAATGAAGCAGAAGGGAGGCCCCCACAGTACGTGGGATCCACAGGGGAAGGCCTCTGTGCCAGGTGCCCATGAGCACCTTCTGCAGGTGATATCAGAATCATAATGCTTTGTGTAGGGAGGCCTCTGTGCCAGGCGCCCATGAGCACCTTCTACAGGTGATATCAGAATCATAATGCTTTGTGTAGGGAGGCCTCTGTGCCAGGCGCCCATGAGCACCTTCTGCAGGTGATATCAGAATCATAATGCTTTGTGTAGGGAGGCCTCTGTGCCAGGCGCCCATGAGCACCTTCTGGAGGTGAGATCAGAATCATAATGCTTTGTGTAGGGAGGCCTCTGTGCCAGGCGCCCATGAGCACCTTCTGGAGGTGAGATCAGAATCATAATGCTTTGTGTAGGGAGGCCTCTGTGCCAGGCGCCCATGAGCACCTTCTGCAGGTGATATCAGAATCATAATGCTTTGTGTAGGGAGGCCTCTGTGCCAGGCGCCCATGAGCACCTTCTGGAGGTGAGATCAGAATCATAATGCTTTGTGTAGGGAGGCCTCTGTGCCAGGCGCCCATGAGCACCTCCTGCAGGTGATATCAGAATCATAATGCTTTGTGTAGGGAGGCCTCTGTGCCAGGCGCCCATGAGCACCTCCTGCAGGTGAGATCAGAATCATAATGCTTTGTGTAGGGAGGCCTCTGTGCCAGGCGCCCATGAGCACCTTCTGGAGGTGATATCAGAATCATAATGCTTTGTGTAGGGAGGCCTCTGTGCCAGGCGCCCATGAGCACCTTCTGGAGGTGAGATCAGAATCATAATGCTTTGTGTAGGGAGGCCTCTGTGCCAGGCGCCCATGAGCACCTCCTGCAGGTGATATCAGAATCATAATGCTTTGTGTAGGGAGGCCTCTGTGCCAGGCGCCCATGAGCACCTTCTGCAGGTGAGATCAGAATCATAATGCTTTGTGTAGGGAGGCCTCTGTGCCAGGCGCCCATGAGCACCTTCTGGAGGTGAGATCAGAATCATAATGCTTTGTGTAGGGAGGCCTCTGTGCCAGGCGCCCATGAGCACCTTCTGGAGGTGAGATCAGAATCATAATGCTTTGTGTAGGGAGGCCTCTGTGCCAGGCGCCCATGAGCACCTTCTGCAGGTGATATCAGAATCATAATGCTTTGTGTAGGGAGGCCTCTGGGCCAGGCGCCCATGAGCACCTTCTGGAGGTGAGATCAGAATCATAACGCTTTGTGTAGGGAGGCCTCTGTGCCAGGCGCCCATGAGCACCTTCTGGAGGTGAGATCAGAATCATAATGCTTTGTGTAGGGAGGCCTCTGTGCCAGGCGCCCATGAGCACCTTCTGGAGGTGAGATCAGAATCATAATGCTTTGTGTAGGGAGGCCTCTGTGCCAGGCGCCCATGAGCACCTTCTGGAGGTGAGATCAGAATCATAATGCTTTGTGTAGGGAGGCCTCTGTGCCAGGCGCCCATGAGCACCTTCTGGAGGTGAGCTCAGAATCATAATGCTTTGTGTAGGGAGGCCTCTGTGCCAGGTGCCCATGAGCACCTTCTGGAGGTGATATCAGAATCATAACGCTTTGTGTCTGTGGTGTGACCTTGCTTTCACCCCTGGAGACTGCCCCCACCCCACCCCGCCCCCACCAATTACCAGAGGGCTGTTCAGGTAGCGATAATGTCAATACAGTGTCATTGTCGCCGGGCTGGTGGAGCACATTTACCCAGTGTCCCCAGCCCTGCATGAAAGAGCTCAACAGAGAGCAAAGTCCACACCCCACTCTCCTTACCACACCAGCTTCTGGGATCCTCACCCCCCCGAGGCCAACCTCAGCTGGTCTGGCTGCATTTTAGAAGCTGTTTGCTTACCTGGATGGAGGGAGACTCTCGAGTTAAGAGGCAAATATAATTTTAGGAAGTGTTTCTTGTGTTCCCTGGGTTTACAATGACTGTGGTTGCTCTCTTTTCTGGAAAACTGCCCCTTTGCCCCAGTGTAATTATTTTCTTTTGAAGTTGAGAGGCACAGATCACCCTCATGGCCACTCCCTTAGATCTGCGGCAGCGAACCTGCAGAACGATAAACAATATCTTAAAGCAGCCGGGGAGACAGAAAATCATGTCAGGGGAAAAGACAATTACACCGCCATTGGACCCCACTACAATCCCTAATGAAGTTAGAAGACAGTAGGATATAGTCTTAAAAGTGCTGAGAAGAACTATCAACCTAGAGTTGTACAACCAGTGAAATGATCTTTTAACCACAAAGACAGAACACGAAACAGCACTTGCTACTAACAGACCTCCCCCCAAAGAACACAGATAACTTTTACTTCTCTTTGCAATTAGAGTGACTTTTATTTATTTTTCTTGTAGAATTGCTCTGGCTACAGTTTCCACTACAATACTGAAAAACTGGTGGAAGCAGGCATCTTTCTTTGTACCTGATCTTAGGGGGAAAACGTTCAGTCTTTCACTGCTGATTATGATGTTAGCTGTGGGTTTTTCATAAATGCTGTTTATTAGGTTGAGGAGTTCTATTGCTGGCTGTTGGGTGTTTTATTATGGAAACTGTATTGTTGTTGTTCAGTCGCTCAGTCGTGTCTGACTCTTTGCAACCCCATGAACTGCAGCATGCCAAGCTTTCCTGTCCCTCATTATCTCCCTGAGTTTGCTCAGACTCATGTCCATTGAGTCAGTGATGCCATCCAACCATCTCATCCTCTGTCGTTCCCTTCTCCTCTTGCCCTCAGTCTTTCCCAGTATCAGGGTCTTTTCCAATGAGTCAGCTGTTCCCATCAGGTGGCCAAAGTATTGGAGCTTCAGCTTCAGCATCAGTCCTTCCAATGAATATTCAGGGTTGATTTCCTTTAGGATTGACTGGTTTGATCTCCTTGCAGTCCAAGGGACTCTAAAAGTCTTCTCCAGCACCACAGTTTGAAAGCATCAGTTCTTCGGCCCTCAGTTTTCTTTCTGTATGGTCCAACTCTCACACTATACATGGCTACTGGAACCATAGCTTTGACTGTACAGACCTTTGTCAGCAATGTGATGTCTCTGCTTTTTAATGCACTGTCTAGGGTTGTTATAGCTTTTCTTCCAAGGAGCAAATGTCTTTTAATTTCCTGGCTTCTGTCACTGCATTGATTTTGGAGCCAAAAAATATGAAATTTAACACTGTTTCCACTTTTCCTTTTTCCCCATCTATTTGCCATGAATTGACTGGACTGGATGCTGTGATCTTAGCTTTTGAGTGTTGACTTTTAATCAGATTTTTCACTCTCTTTTTTCACCTCCATCAAAAGACTCTTTAGGTACTCTTTACCTTCTGCCATTAGAGTGGTATCATCTTCATATCTGGTTGTTGCTATTTCTCCCAGAAACCTTGATTCCAGCTTGTGAGTCATCCAGCCCAGCATTTTGCATGATGTACTTTGCATATAAGTTAAATAAGCAGGGTGACAATATACAGCCTTGACATACTCCTTTCCCAATTTTGAATCAGTCTGTTGTTCCATGTCCAGTTTTTCTGCTTCTTGTCCTGCATACAGGTTTCTCAGGAGGCAGGTAATGTGGTCTGTTATTCCCATCTCTTTAAGAATTTTCCACAGTTTGTTGTGATCCACACAGTCAAAGGCTTTAATATAGTCAATGAAGCAGAAGATGATTTTTTTTTTTTTTTGGAATTCCTTTGCTTTTTCTATAATCCAGCATATGCTGGCAATTTGATCTCTGGTTCCTCTTTTCTAAATCCATCTTGTACATCTAGAAGTTCTTGGTTCACATACTGTTGAAGCCTAGCTTGAAAGATTTTGAGCATAATCTTGCTAGTGTGTGAAATGAGTGCAATTGCACAGTAATTTGAATGGTCTTTGGCATTTTGTGTTTGATTTTATCAAATGCTTTTTGGCATTAATTCATGTAGTTGTTCTCTTTATTCTATCAATATGATGTATCATATTGATTTTAATATGTTAAATCATCTTGGAATTGCTGGGATAAATCTCATTTGGTCATGATATGTAGTCCTTTTAATATGCTGTTGGATTTGGTTTGCTATTTTGTTGAGAATTTTGCATCTCTATTCATAAGGGATATTGATCTGTAGTTTTTTGTGTGTGTGTGATGCATTTGATTGCTTTGATATCAGGATAATGTTGGCCTCATGTAATGAGTTAAAATGTTCCCTCATCTATTTTTGGGAAGATTTATACATCAAAATGGAGAAGGCAATGGCACCCACTCCAGTACTCTTGCCTGGAAAATCCCATGGATGGAGGAGCCTAGTAGGCTGCAGTCCATGGGGTTGCTAAGAGTCAGACATGACTGAGCAACTTCACTTTCACTTTTCACTTTCATGCATTGGAGAAGGAAATGGCAACCCACTCCAGTGTTCTTGCCTGGAGAATCCCAGGGACAGGGGAGCCTGACAGGCTATAGTCCACAGAGTCGCAAAGAGTCGGACATGACTGAGTGACTTTTTACTTACTTACTTTACTATACATCAAAAATGAAAAAAAAAATGCTGAAAGATATTAAAGGAAATATAAATAAATGGAAAAACAATGTGTCTATGGATTGAAAGAATTAATATCATTAAGATAGAAATCATCCCAACTGATCTACAGATTCACTGAAATTCCTTTCAAAAATCCTGGGTGCATTTTTGGCAGAAATGGAAAACCTTATCCTAAAATTCATATGGACTTGCAAGGGCCCCCAGTAATACTAAAAAAAAAAAAAAAAAGGAGCTGGAGGACTCATACTTCTTGATTTCAAAACTTACTGCAGAATTTGAATAATAAAAGCAGTATGGTACTTACATAAGGATAGACATATAGATTAATGAGATAGAATTTGAAGTCTAGAAATAAACTAATACATATATGGTAAACCGATTTTCCACAAGAGTGCCAAGACTAATGGGAGAAAAAATGGCCTCTTCAGCACAGGTGTTCAAACAAAATCTGTATACAAATTTCATAGCAGTGTTACTCACAATAGCAAATAGGTGGAAACCACCCAAATATCCTATGAATGACTAGAAATGTAGGCTATCCAAACAATGGAAAATTGATTGTTCACCCATAAACAGGAACGAAGTACTAATACGGGGGGGGGGGGTGGGCAACATGGAGTAACACTGAAAGCATTGTGCCAAGTGAAAGAAGCCAAACACAAAAGGCCCAACAATTGATAATTCCACTTACATGAAATATCCAGAATAAGAAAGTCTCTAGAGACAGAAGACAGATGAGTAGGTGCCAGATGCTGGGTTGCAGGGGTGGGAGCAGTGGGGAGTCACTGCTTAATGGATGTGAGGTTTCCTTTCAGGGAAAATAGAAATAAGTTCTAGAACCAAGTTGTGAAGTTTTTACCACGTTGTGAATGTACTTAATGCCACCCAACTGCATACTTTTTAAATGGTTAGAATGGTAAGTTCCATTATATTTATTTTACCACCAAAATTTTTTCCCCAATAATTGAAACGAGTACTTCAAAGATTTTTCCCTTGTTATATGCAAGGAGATCCAACCAGTCCATCCTAAAGGAAATCAGTCCTGAATATTCTTTGGAAGGACTGATGCTGAAGCTGAAACTCCAATACTTTGGCCACCTGATGTGAAGAACTGACTCATCAGAAAGACCCTGATGCTGGGAAAGATTGAAGGTGGGAGGAGAAGGAAATGACAGAGGATGAGATGGTTGGATGGCATCAATGACTCAATGGACACGAGTTTGAGCAAACTCTGGGAGTTGGTGATGGACAGGGAGGCCTGGCATGCTGCAGTCCATGGGGTTGCAAAGTCGGACGTGACTGAGCGACTGAACTAGACTGACTGATGTGGACACAACTGGTTCACATCTTTTAGAGGAATGATATGGCTTTGAAACAAGAGCTTATTGGTTTCAAAACTATGACCAAGTAAATTTGCTAACTCTTGTGTCAACTCGATATTATTAACATTGAATTCCAAGAAGTATTGCATACTCTAAATTTCTCACTGTCAACAAAGTGTTCTCATGTTTCTTATGTAACCCTACCCATCCCTACAGCTGTACAAAGTTTCGGGAGAGAAGACATACTGGGTAAGCCTGTCTTGGGGTTGGGTCCACTGGATCCTCTCACTTTGACAAGCCCATGAGTGTTTTTAGTTTTCTTTTTTTTTTGTCTTTTTCTTGGTGACTGCATTATGAAAAAGTATTTAAAGAATAAGACATTTGAGCAGGTGCAAATGAAAGAAACATGACCCTGACAGGCAAGTCATTTGCTGTGTCTAAGACATTCAGAAAACTAAGACCATGGCATCTGGTCCCATCACTTCATGGGAAATAGATGTGGAAACAGTGCAGTGTCAGACTTTATTTTTCTGGGCTCCAAAATCACTGCAGATGGTGACTGCAGCCATGAAATTAAAAGACGCTTACTCCCTGGAAGGAAAGTTATGACTAACCTAGATAGCATATTCAAAAGCAGAGAAATTACTTTGCCAACAAAGGTCTGTCTAGTCAAGGCTATGGTTTTTCCAGTGATCATGTATGGATGCGAGAGTTGGACTGTGAAGAAAGCTGAGTGCCGAAGAATTGATGCTTTTGAACTGTGGTGTTGGAGAAGACTCTTGAGAGTCCCTTGGAGTGCAAGGAGATCCAACCAGTCCATTCTAAAGGAGATCAGCCCTGGGTGTTCTTTGGAAGGAATGATGCTAAAGGTGAAACTCCAGTACTCATGCGAAGGGTTGACTCACTGGAAAAGACTCTGATGCTGGGAGGAATTGGGGGCAGGAGGAGAAGGGGACGACAGAGGATGAGATGGCTGGATGGCATCACCGACTAGATGGATGAGAGTTTGGGTGAGCTCTGGGAGTTGGTGATGGACAGGAAGGGCTGGCATGCTGCAATTCATGGGATCACAAAGAGTAGGACACAACTGAGTGACTGAACTGAACTGAACTGAAGAACTGGTCACGCTTTGGAGGGGTAATTTCTTCCTGGCCGTTGAGGACTCAAGATACTGGAACATCAAGACTGGAGAAAATAATAAAATAAAGCTAATAACAAAAGACACGAGTGGTCCCTGCCTGGGATTGTTGGGACAGAGAAGATGGCATCAGATCAGCCTGGCAAAAAGTGGGGCCTGGCAGTTGGGGAGAAAGTTGGTGGTGGGTGATGACAGGCAAATGAAATCAGTCAGCTCCATGCAGGATTTGGTGAGAGGTTGAGACCCTCCTGAGGGCAGTTGGAGGATCAACTGAGAAGGTGGGCGGGGGGCCTGGGTGGGGCTTAAGCTCTAGGGGCCAAGTGTGCACCTGCGGTTGGCTTTTGACAACAAAGTCAAGGTGTAGAGGTGAAGAATGTGGGGTCCAGAGGTAGAAGTGTGCTGGTGGAAGAGAGGAGCCAGTGAGTGAGTGAGGACTTTGGCCGAGTGAGAACAAAGGCTACGTGAAGGGCTCCTCGGGCTCCAGGAGAAAATGGAGGCCAAGGATGAAGAAGCCAGCGTTGGCAAAGGCAAACGCAGAGGAGCTGGGACATAGTGGGAGTAGCCCCATCAGGAGGCCCCCAGAGGGCAGCAGGACACTCTGCCACATGCCCCACAACAGTGATCTTGCCACAGCCGTTGCAGAAAGCTGCCCTCACAAAGGGGCTTGTCCCTGGGGCTGCAAGATGGATACACAGCTGTGTGGCCAGAATGGGGACAAGGAGGGCTTGTCAGGAGTCATATCCCTGACTTCTCAGGGCCCTTCTAGGCCTCATCCTAAGGCTCTCTTCCACATCCCCTTCTCTAGAGGTTCTCCTTCCGTGTCATCTGCTGGGAAGATTGGATCAGGAAAGAAGGTGGAGCAATGACCCACCTTTCCCTAAGACAAAGGGGCCCCCGGGCCACCTTGGCTTCTTCCAGGCAAGCTGATGAAGCTGCAGGAGCAAAGGAGGCCCAGAGGAATGTTCCTTTCGATTAGACCTGGAGAGCCCCAGGAATTCGCATACAGGATAAGATGATCAGTGATCACGGGGTTGATAGTGAGGCCCGCAGGTACAGTGGTGAGTCATGTTCACTGGCGGTCTCTCCTGTGATGCAGACCGGAAGTCATCCCGGAAGGGGAAGCCTGAGACGTGTCCTCCCGAATCAACCGCGGCAGCTCACAGCGCCACCCAGTGGCGAGACGCACTGCCTAGCTCCACCTTCCTTCAGTCCCCTGCGTGGACAGCATGGATGGTCTCCAGATTCTTCTCCTGTGAGCCACCTCTCCAGGAACTTTGCCAGAAGGTCTGATCGGAGACTTTTCGAAGCTAAAGAGTGCTCTCCAGATCAACCCTAACACAAAGGAAAGACTGTATCTAGAGATTCTGAGAAGGAAAGTCAGCCAATGCACAAGGTTCACTGATGACTAGGGGACTCTATTCCAGACTCTCTCAAGAATCCAATCCACGGCTACTGAATCATCCTACTTGAGTTGTTGTGGAGGCTCCCTGCCACACTCAGCCTGTGAGCCATGGATGGGAGAGCCCTAGTCCCTCCTCTAATCTCTGCCCTGCCCAATCTGTTCCCTGGAAAGTAGGCTTTCCTTATCTGACCTGTACCTGCATTTTTCTTCAATATTAGCAAAGATTGATTCCTTTATAGAAAGCAGAGAAACAGATGGAGGAACCCCCACCACACAGGAAGTAGAAGATAGAATCAATTCTCCAAGAAACCAGGCTTGGGCTCAGCCATGGGACACTAGCCTGCTCAGAAGAGTCCTTCACCAGCCTCAGACAGCTGGGCCTTGAGAATGTACTGGAGAGCTGAGTTCTAGGGCTGCATTACGGAACTATTGTGGCATCACAAAGGGTTCTTGAGGGGGAGAGTTGACACAAAGAGGAGGTGAACCCATGGCCCCCACCCCCACCATCCAACCTAGCAGATCCCTCCTTTCTTCTCTGGATTGCTCTATTTTGAAAAGTCATCCTGATTTTCTATTTAGTTCACATAAAACCAAGATGCCAACTCTGTCCACCATTTAGCCCACTCTGGATCAGATAGGATGGTTGATTTCATTGAGTCCCAGATCGAGGGTCAGGAGTCCAGAACTGGCCACCCATCGACAGAAAGTCTTGAGCAAATTATTCCCTGCTCTTAGGCTCAGATCTTGTATCTGTGAAGAGGACTGAACTGGACCAGTTTCCTTTGGAACACCGTATCCCAAGAAGATAGTGAAACTGACAGGAAAAATTTCCCAGGTTGAATTAGTAATTTTGACTTTAGCCCCCTCTGCGCAATTCAAATGCAAATAATGGTGTTAAGAGCCCTAGCCTCTTCAATTTTCTTCAATCTGACATTTCCAAACTTATTGACCACAGAATATCCTCCTTCATTTTTTTGTGGAAAATCAACTAAGGTCTTAAAATGTATAATTTGCAATGGATTAATTTGTGAAACTATGAGATGATTGCTAAATTTGCTGTAAGCTTTAAACTCATCATACTTTTGAAAAAATAGTCCTAAGTTAGACGATACTATCTCATTATAAAAATAAACTCATTGTAAGTCAAGTGGGCAGGTGATAAACCAGAACAAACATTGGTGCTGACCCCAGAGCAGAACCATCCAGTATGTTGAAGAGGAAACCCAAACTTGCTGGAGGAGGGCAGGAACCAGCCCACATGTCCCCAGTTCCTATCCTGGGACCCCAGCACACAGCAGTGTCCTCTTCTCAGGCAGGAATCTGGACAAGGTAATGAGAGAGAGAGTGCAGCTTTTGTTTCTGCCCAGAGACCATCACTTTCTTTCATTTTCATCATAACATTGGTATAGAAGGCCACTCCATTATTTCAAAGATGATTTCTACAGAACTGATCTCAGTTGGGTGTGTTCCTAACTGGGTTTCTTCCAGTTGAGAGAACTGTTTTACATTGACAGAAAATAGACCCTTTTTATTCCCTTTGCTCCTTAGCCTCCTGTGTTGTAGATTTGGTTCATTCCTTCATCCTCCAAAATGTTATACCTGCCAGGCATTGGCCCTGAGGACTCAATGGAAGCACAGAGGCTAGTCCTGTGTTGGCTGTTTTAGTCTGTGCTTCACTCTTTAGCTCTCAATTTACAACTCCTCAAATATAGTGAAAGTTCACTGGGGCAAAGCCTCATTCTTTGGTCTCAGACAGTGCTGATAACAGTGACATATGAAGACATGTGACAGTGCCCACAACAGTGACATATGAAGGTCGGCAGTCGCGTGTACTAGGCAGCTCTTCACATGACTGCTGGGTAAGTGGCAGAAAGAATGAATAAATGCCTAGACCCTGGCAGACAGTTGGTCCAGGCTATGAGATGATATCAATGTCCCAAGAGCAAATCTTATTCCACACAAAGTGGATTTTTGACTATTTCTTATTTACTAATCCAAATGCTCTAATAAGCAAATGGGGGCCTAGGAACCACTGGAAATGAACTCTTAGATGCCCAGGTCCCCTTGGGAGAATGATACATAAAATTTCCGGGGTGGGACCCCTGCTCACTCTTCACTAATGATCCTGGGCACATTATTGCCTTTCTCTGTCCTTCTTTTTCTTACTCTAAAATGTGGATATTAATAATTCTTTCACAGAGATTATGGTGAGAATGAAATGGAATGACATATAAAAGAGTCAGCATGTTTCATGTACAGAGCAAATGCTGCAATTTCAACTCTATGTGTATGGCAGAAAAAAAAACTTCTTGAAGAAAGGCAAGGAAAGAAAAATGCTTCCTAAATTAATAGAAAATATAACGAAAAAATGTAATTCCCTGGGACAGAGAAAACAATTTAAAATTTTAGATGGAAGAATAAACATTCAATAATTGCCAAGAATAATTTTGAAAAGTAATCTCGCTATTACTTTGAGAAGGAACTTGCCATACGAAATACTAGAACTTCAAACTAAGGGCACTGCAATGAATATAAGTCTGATTTTGACACCAAAAGACACAAATGCACCATTGGCTCACAATACAAAAGCCCAAAATAGATCCAAGTATATGTGAGAATGTAATGTATAATAAAGGTGGCATTTCAACTCAACGTATTGCATAGTTTATTTACTAAATGGTGCCAGTATAATTGGCAATCTACCTGGATTGAATACAGTTAAATCCTTTCTATACATTGTCTATAATAATAAATTCCAGATGAATTAATAGCTTAATGTAACAGCTTAAACTTTAGAAAATTAAAATAAAATGTAGGTGTGGGAAATGCTTAACTGGGTGAGGTATGACATCCAGAAGCCATAAAGAAAAAGAGGAACAGATTTAATTTTATTAGTGTTCGATTTTTCTCCATAAAAATGATGCTACTTGGGGAAGGAGAGTGTGGGCTGATACAAGAGAATAGCATTGAAACATATACGTTACCATATGTAAAGTAGACAATGGGAGTTCCATGTATGACGCAGGGAACCCAAAGCCGGTGTGTTAGAAAAAAATGATGCTACTAACAAAGCTGAAAGATGAATACTATGCTAGAAGGATGTATTTCTAAATAAAATGGTACTTTAAAAGATCTCGTACATATTGGACAAACAGCCCTATTGGTGAGTATGTGAAGAAGAGATTTTCATTTTCAGAAATATTTTGGAACAAGTGTTCAGAGGAACCTTTGTCAATACTCAAAGACCTAAGAATGTATGCGAATATAAGTAAAATACTTTTAAAATCATGACTGAGCTGGCAGTGAAGTCAGGGAAGCAACGAGAGGGCAGAAACAATAAGAAAATGCAAACCAGAGAGGAAGCAAGTGCTGGAGTCAGTATTTACTTAAAGCCTTCTTAAAAATGAATAGAACTGTTGGGGGAGTTTGCAATTTCCTCGGTTTTGTCTTGTCACAACAAAAATTTGAAGCAATGGATGGACCAGTATTACAGCCCCACATAATTTCCTCGGACAGACCAGTGTTACAGCTCAGTTTTATTTAGAAAGAAAGGAAAATACATCCTTGAGGCATGAGGGCTGGCCAACCCAAAAGACATGAAGAGAGGAGAAGCCTCTGGCCCAGTTTTGGCTCCTCTTTTTAAGTTCTTTTCTCCTCCCCCTGAGCCTGCCCTGTGTAAATTGGGCTAGCCAGGAAGGTTGTTTTGCCCAAGGTCCTCACTCCCGTCCTCTGACCCTTCCTTTGTTCTATTTTCTTGGGCTTTCCCCTTCTGTGTCGTTTAGCCACTGCCATTCTGGACTCCTTTTTTCCTATTCTAACTACCTAACAGATCTATGCTATGATCCAGCAATCCCACATCTGGGTATAAATCCACAAGAAATAAAGTCAGGATTTTAAAGAGATGCCTGCACTTCATGTTCATTGCAGCATTGTTCACAATTGCCAAGTCATGGAGGCCACCTAAGGTCCATCAACACACAAAGAGGCAAAGAAAATGTGGTACCCACATACAGTGGAATGCTATTCAGCCTTTAAAAAGTGGGAAATCCTGCCACTTATGACAACATGAATAAACCTGGAGGGCATTATGTTAAGTGAAATAAGACACAGAAGGACAAAAACTTTAAGATGCTACTTACATGGAGAATCTAAAATGGTCAAACTCATAGAAGCAAACACTATCACGGAGGTTGCCAGGGGCTGGGAGTGGAGTGGGGTTATTAGTCAAAGGGTATAAAGTTTCAGTTATACACAGTGAATAAGCCCTAGAAATCTATACACCTTATAATGTCTATAGTTAGCAGAGTTGTTGTTGTTTAATCCTTAAGTCATATCCAATTCTTTGCGATCCCATGGACTGTAGCTCACCAGGCTCCTCTGTCCATGGGATTTCCCAGGCAAGAATACTGGAGTAGTTTGCCATTTCCTTCTCCAGGGGATCTTCCCAACCCAGGAATCGAACCCAAGTTTCCTGCATTGGCAGGCGGATTCTTTACCACTGAGCCACAAGGGAAGCCCAATAGTTAGCAATACTGTACTGTATATTTAAAAGTTTGGTATATCTAATGTTGTGTTCTTATCACAAAGATTTAATAATATAGAGGGTAGAAGGAAACGTTCAACAATGATGGATATGTTTATGGCATAGATTGTGATGATGGTTTCTCAGATGTGTACTTATTTTCAAACTAATCAAGTTGTATACATTAAATATGTACAGCTATTTAAATGTCAACGCTACCTCATTCAATGAAGTGAATTAAAAATAATTTTGTAGAAGACATCTTTTTATTCCTGATGACTAAAGCCTGAGTTTTAACAGTCCAGGAGGTGCCAAGGGCAGGATACAGAACCTGAGACCTAAGCAGTAGGGAAGTCACATTAGAGACCCCCATGTGAAGTCAAATTCTGCAGAAAGTATGTGAATTAGAACCCACCTTAAACACAGAAAGTTTAAATGAAAAGAATGGAAAATGCCACAGTACGCAAATTTGAACCAGATAAAAACCCATGTGACTATATACCTTAAATGCTATGTGTCAAAGAAAGTATACAACGAGAAGCATTTCCAGATAGAGGGACATTACGTAAGGATGAAGGGGTAAATACATGAGGATGGTTTTACAGCCTTCAATCTCTGTGTCCCCAGTACCTTAACTTTAAAATGTAGAAAATACGGTTGATAGAAGTTTAAAAATAATTGGAGACTTCCCTGGTGGCACAGTGGATAAGAATCCACCTGCCAGTGCGGAGAGGATCCCTGGTCTGGGAAGATTCCACATGCTGCAGAGCAGGTAAGTCCGTGCACAGAAACTACGGAGCCTGTGTGCCACGACCACCACGCTGAGGAGTCCACGCGCGCAACAAAGAGGAGCCCACACACCGCAACCAGAGAAAGCCCGCTCATAGCAGAGACCCAGCAGAACCAAAACATAAAGATAAACGTAAAAAGCTCTAGTTCTTTAACATAATTCTTATGTGTAAGCATACATACAGAAACATAGTATTTACTTGAAATAGTAAAAAATAATATTTCTTTGACTTATTTGAAATAGTAAATCAAATACAGCAATATATAAGAAAGACAGCACTTAGACAAGAGAGATTGATTCCAGGTATGCGAGATTACCTTAACATCTCAAAACTGATCACGTAATTTGTCATATTGATAGATCAGTGGTGAAAAGTTAATATTACCTCCTTGATAGATACATGAAAAATCATTTAATAAACATTCATACTCAATCACAATAAAAAAAATAGAGCTCTTAGCAACCTAGGCATAGAAAGAACTTCTCAATTTGATAGAGGGTAGCTACAAAAAAAATCTACAGAGAACATTATACTTAATGATGGATGTTGGAAGATGGATTGAAGGAAAAATGTTCACCCAACTGAGAAGACATCTTGAAATAGAAAAAGGAGGCAGGCAGCTCCATAGAGTCAACAGATCAGTTCATTATAGGGTAACTCACATAGTGGAATCTGGATCGGGCAGGCAGCAGTTCACCTGCACTCCATACTGTCAAAGGGCTGCTGGGGCAGTTTTATAGTTAACCAAGGGTATAAGGGTTGTTTTTGTTATTTTTCAGTGACTAAGTCATGTCTGACTCTTTGTGACTTCATGGACTACAGCACACCAGGGTTCTCGGTCCTCCTCCACTATCACCTGGAATTAGTTCAAACTCATGTCCTCTGAGCTGGTGATGCTATCTAACCATCTTATCCTCTGTCACCCCCTTCTCCTCCTGCCCTCAGTCATTCCCAGCATCAGGGTCTTTTCCAATGAATTGGCTCTTTTCATCAAGTGGCCAAGTATTGGAGCTTTAGCTTTCACACTGGTAGGTGCTTGGAAACAGAGCATGCATTCCCAAGTCAAGATTTACAAATGGGTAACTAGTCTCCTGGGTGCTGACAATACATCAGGGAAGGTTTTCATCACTGGGGACTAACCGAGCATAGAAGCCATCTAGTCCTAGTGATTATTAAAGAATATCTATTAGCTACAAAGCTGTTGACAGCAGAGAAGTGATTTACTGCACAATACAGTCCCAGGTAGGGTCAGCACAAAGCCAGGAGAAACTAAGGACCCAAGATGGGGTCAGTTATGCACCCATCCAAAGACCCCCAAATTCCTTCCTGGGTAAATGTGCATGTTCACCAAGAGACATGTACAAGCATATTACTAGCAATGCTAATAACAACAGGAAAATACCAGAAACTACCCAAATGCCCACCATGTAAATGAGTAAATAATTTGTGGAGCATTCACTCACTGGAATATCACACAGCCAAAAGAATAAATGAGTTCTTGCTAGGTGCAATAGCTTGGATGAAGTTCACAGTGTGATGATCACTGAAACAAATCAAATAAGAACCGGGGGAGTTAGGAAAACAGCTCTAGATTCAGGGAGACTAGAGATACATAGGCAAACCAAATGGGGGAAATTTGACTGAATTTCAGATTTTTAAAAAGTTATGAGGATAATTGGAGAAGTTTGTATATGGACTGCGGAGAAGGCAATGGCGTCCCACTCCAGTACTCTTGCCTGGAAAATCCCATGGACAGAGGAGCCTGGTAGGCTGCAGTCCATGGGGTCGCTAAGAGTCAGGCACGACTGAGCGACTTCTCTTTCACTTTTCACTTTCGTGCATTGGAGAAGGAAATGGCAACCCACTCCAGTGTTCTTGCCTGGAGAATCCCAGGGACAGAGGAGCCTAGTGGGCTGCTGTCTATGGGGTCACACAGAGTCAGACACGACTGAAGCGACTTAGCAGCAGCAGCAGCAGTATATGGACTGAATGTTGGATGAAGTTATTGATATAATACTGATGTTCTTAAGTGTGGTAATAGTGATGAGGCTGAATAGGAAGATTCTTGGGAGATGCACGCTTAAGTGTTCAGGGTTGAATACAGGCCGCAGTTCATGCGGTGGCAGAGTCAGACATGACTGAGTGACTGACTGACTTTTTTTCACTCCACCATGATGTTTATAGCTCACTCTTAGTTGGTTTGGTAAAAAGGAAGTGTGTGTGTATGTGTGTGCACGTGTGTTTGTGTGTGAATTTGAGTGCATGTCCAACTTCAGTAGATACTTCTGGTTTTCCATAGTAGTTCTACCAATTTATTCCACCAGCAATATAAAAATGTTCTTTTTACTCTGGTAGATATCGTCTATCTTTTAAACTTTGGTCATTCTGATAAGTGAGTTATAGTTTCTTATTGCATTTTATTTTGCATTTCCTGATAACAGAGTTAAACACTTTTTCACTGTCTTTGGATAAATTTGGGGAAAATTGACATAGTTGCAATATTTACATCTTTAATTCATGTCAATAATTTTTCAATTGGTTTTCAGTGAAAATATCTAACACACATTTTATGAAAATAATCAGTAAAAGAAAAGTGGTGTGTGTGTGTGTGTGTGCAC
This sequence comes from Bos grunniens, assembly GCF_055505025.1. Taxonomy (NCBI): domain Eukaryota; kingdom Metazoa; phylum Chordata; class Mammalia; order Artiodactyla; family Bovidae; genus Bos; species Bos grunniens. The sequence continues at coordinate 75,936,438 of NC_141179.1, read as the reverse complement.
ATGAGCGTGTGTGGTATCTCTACAGAGAGAGATGGAGCCAGTTCAACAAAACAACCGGTGAATCTAGGTGAGAAGGCCCAAGGGTACTTCCTGGATTGTTATTTTAACTTTTCTAGGCTCTTTAATTTTTTTCGAAAGACAATAAAAGGAAAAATGAATGGAATGCCTACCAATTATAGAAAATGTGTAAAACAGAACATAAAGAAAGAAAAAAACAATACAAAATCCAAATAGACTTTTAACCTGAAAATAAATTGCATCAGTAGAGCAGAAAATCTGCTATTCCTGTCTTAAATATTGAATTGAAGTCTCTAGTCACACAGTAATAAAAGAAAAAAGAAATGAAGTAAAGATTGAACAGGAAGAAACAAAATTATCTACATAGAAAACCCAAGAGACTCTACAGACAAATTATTAGAACTAAGAGAGTTTGCCCATGATTGCTGCATATAAGATCAATCAGCGAAAATAAAATGCATTGTACATCCTAGCACCACAGAGCTAGAAAAAGTAATTTAAGAAAGATTCCATTTATACTAGCAACAAAAATAAGTAAGCAAAAATAAATTTAGCAAAAAGATTTACTAGTTGCTTTATGTAGCAATCAGTGAAACTTTATTAAAAATCCATTAAAGAAGGACATGGCAAAGGAGAGATAAGCTGTGTTTGGAGATGGTAAGATTCAACATCATAAATATGTCAGTTTCTTCCAAATTAATTTCTAAACTCAATTCAATCCAGTCAAAGTCTCCAAAAGGGTTTTTCACTGCACTTGACAAATGGATTCTAAAAATACATATGGGAGAGCAAGAACAACCAAGACAATTTTGAAGTTAGTGACCTTTGTCCTGACAGGTGTTAAGAGTGATTCTGCAACCCCATGGACTATACAGTCCATGGAATTCTCCAGACCAGAATACCAGAGTGGGTAGCCTTTCCCTTCTCCAGGGGATCTTCCCAACCCAGGGATTGAACCCAGGTCTCCCACACTGCAGGTGGATTCTTCACCATCTGAGCCACAAGGGAAGCAATGCTTAATATACGGTCAGTGTAATTAAGATAGTGTGATGTGGGTGCAAGATAGAAACGTGAACCAGTGGAACAGAAGAGTGAACCCAGAAACAAATATGGACACTTTATATTCCCACACGAATGTGGAAACTTTATACTTGGCAGAGGTTGCATTGTAAATCAATATGAAAAGGATGGTCTAGTCAATTAATAGATTATTTTGATGGAAAAAATAAAATTTGATTCCGCTTCTGATCAAGCACACAAGTAAAGCCTGGTGAACAAATGACTTAAATATGGGGGGAAAACTTCTAGAATAAAATATTTATAGGTATATATGAAAGAAAGGCAATGCCAAAGAATGCTCAAACTACCGCACAATTGCACTCATCTCACACGCTAGTAAAGTAATGCTCAAAATTCTCCAAGCCAGGCTCCAGCAATATGTGAACCGTGAACTTGCTGAGGTTCAAGCTGGTTTTAGAAAAGGTAGAGGAACCAGAGATCAAATTGCCAACATCCGTTGGATCACAGAAAAAGCAAGGGAATTCCAAATAAAAAATCTACTTCTGATTCACTGCCTATGCCAAAGCCTTTGACTGTGTGGATCAGAACAAACTGTGGAAAATTCTTCAAGAGATGGGAATACCAGACCACCTGATCTGCCTCTTGAGGAATTTGTATGCAGGTCAGGAAGCAACAGTTAGAACTGGACATGGAACAACAGACTGGTTCCAAATAGGAAAAGGAGTTCATCAAGGCTGTATATTGTCACCCTGTTTATTTAACTTATATGCAGAGTACATCATGAGAAACGCTGGACTGGAAGAAACACAAGCTGGAATCAAGATTGCCGGGAGAAATATCAATAACCTCAGATACGCAGATGACACCAACCTTATGGCAGAAAGTGAAGAGGAACTAAAAAGCCTCTTGATGAAAGTGAAAGAGGAGAGTGAAAAAGTTGGCTTAAAGCTCAACATTCAGAAGACAAAGATCATGGCATCTGGTCCCATCACTTCATGGGAAATAGATGAGGAAACAGTGGAAACAGTGCCAGACTTTATTTTTCTGGGCTCCAAAATCACTGCAGATGGTGACTGCAGCCATGAAATTAAAAGACGCTTACTCCTTGGAAGGAAAGTTATGACCAACCTAGATAGCATATTCAAAAGCAGAGACATTACCTTGCCAACAAAGGTTCGTCTCGTCACGGCTATAGTTTTTCCTGTGGTCATGTATGGATGTGAGAGCTGGACTGTGAAGAAGGCTGAGCGCCGAAGAATTGATGCTTTTGAACTGTAGTGTTGGAGAAGACTCTTGAGAGTCCCTTGGAGTGCAAGGAGATCCAACCAGTCCATTCTGAAGGAGATGAGCCCTGGGATTTCTTTGGAAGGACTGATGCCAAGGCTGAAACTCCAGTACTTTGGCCACCTCATGCGAAGAGTTGACTCACTGGAAAAGACTCTGATGCTGGGAGGGATTGGGGGCAAGAGGAGAAGGGGACGACAGAGGATGAGACGGCTGGATGGCATCACTGACTCGATCTGTGAGTCTGAGCTAACTCTGGGAGTCAGTGATGGACAGGGAGGCCTGACATGCTGCGATTCATGGGGTTGCAAAGAGTCGGACACAACTGAGCGACTGATCTGATCTGATCTGATAGATCTAACACCCAAAAAAGATGTCATTTTCATTATAGGGGACTGGAATGCAAAAGTAGGAAGTCAAGAAACACCTGGGGTAACAGGCAAATTTGGCCTTGGGATATGGAATGAAGCAGGGCAAAGGCTAATAGAGTTTTGCCAAGAGAATGCACTGGTCATAGCAAATACCCTCTTCCAACAACACAAGAGAAGACTCTACACATGGACATCACCAGATGGTCAACACCCAAATCAGATTAATTATATTCTTTGTAGCCAAAGATGGAGAAGCTCTATCAGTTCAGTTCAGTTGCTCAGTCGTGTCTGACTCTTTGCCATGCCATGAATTGCAGCACGCCAGGCCTCCCTGTCCATCACCAACTCCCGGAATTCACTCAGAGTTTCAGCCTTAGCATCAGTCCTTCCAAAGAAATCCCAGGGCTCATCTCCTTCAGAATGGACTGGTTGGATCTCCTTGCAGTCCAAGGGACTCTCAAGAGTCTTCTCCAACACCACAGTTCAAAAGCATCAATTCTTCAGCACTTAGCTTTCTTCACAGTCCAACTTTCCCATCCATATATGACCACTGGAAAAACCATAGCCTTGACTAGACGGACCTTTGCTGGCAAAGTAATGTCTTTGATTTTGAATATGCTATCTAGGTTGGTCATAACTTTCCTTCCAAGGAGTAAGCGTCTTTTAATTTCATGGCTGCAGTCACCATCTGCAGTGATTTTGGAGCCCAAAAAAATAAAGTCTGACACTGTTTCCACTGTTTCCCCATCTATTTCCCATGAAATGATGGGACCAGATGCCATGATCTTTGTCTTCTGAATGTTGAGCTTTAAGCCAACTTTTTCACTCTCCTCTTTCACTTTCATCAAGAGGCTTTTTAGTTCCTCTTCACTTTCTGCCATAAGGGTGGTGTCATCTGCGTATCTGAGGTTATTGATATTTCTCCCGGCAATCTTGATTCCAGCTGTGCTTCTTCCAGTCCAGCGTTTCTCATGATGTACTCTGCATATAAGTTAAATAAGCAGTGTGACAATATACAGCCTTGATGAACTCCTTTTCCTATTTGGAACCAGTCTGTTGTTCCATGTCCAGTTTTAACTGTTGCTTCTTGACCTGCATACAGATTTCTCAAGAGGCAGGTCAAGTGGTCTGGTATTCCCATCTCTTGAAGAATTTTCCACAGTTTGTTGTGATCCACACAGTCAAAGGCTTTGGCATAGTCAATAAAGCAGAAATAGATGTTTTTCTGGAACTCTCTTGCTTTTTTGATGATCCAGTGGATGTTGGCAATTTGATCTCTGGTTCCTCTACCTTTTCTAAAAGCAGCTTAAACATCTGGAAGTTCACGGTTCACGTATTGCTCAAGCCTGGCTTGGAGAATTTTGAGCATTACTTTACTAGTGTGTGAGATGAGTGCAATTGTGCAGTAGTTTGAGCCTTCTTTGGCATTGCCTTTCTTTGGGATTGGAATGAAAACTGACCTTTTCCAGTCCTGTGGCCACGCTGTTTTCCAAATTTGCTGGCATATTGAGGGCAGCACTTTCACAGCATCGTCTTTCAGGATTTTAAATAGCTCAACTAGAATTCCATCACCTCCACTAGCTTTGTTTGTAGTGATGCTTTCTAAGGCCCACGTGACTTCACATTCCAGAATGTCTGGCTCTAGGTCAGTGATCACACCATCGTGATTATCTGGGTCGTGAAGATCTTTTTTGTACAGTTCTTCTGTGTATTCTTGCCACCTCTTCTTAATATCTTCTGCTTCTGTTAGGTCCATACCATTTCTGTCCTTTATTGAGCCCATCTTTGCACGAAATGTTCCCATGGTATCTCTAATTTTCTTGAAGAGATCTCTAGTCTTTCCCATTCTGTTGTTTTCCTCTATTTCTTTGCATTGATCACCGAGGAAGGCTTTCCTATCTCTCCTTGCTTTTCTTTGGAACTCTGCATTCAGATGCTTATATCTTTCCTTTTCTCCTTTGCTTTTTGCTTCTCTTCTTTTCACAGCTATTTGTAAGGCCTCCTCAGACAGCCATTTTGCTTTTTTGCATTTCTTTTCCATGGGGATGGTCTTGATCCCTGTTTCCTGTAAAATGTCACAAACCTCCGTCCATAGTTCATCAGGCACTCTATCTATCAGATCTAGTCCCTTAAATCTATTTCTCACTTCTACTGCATAATCATAAGGTATTTGATTTAGGTCATACCTGAATGGTCTAGTGATTTTCCCTACTTTCTTCAATTTAAGTCTGAATTTGGCAATAAGGAGTTCATGATCTGAGCCACAGTCAGCTCCCGATCTTGTTTTTGTTGACTAGCTTGTCAACCAGGAGCTGACTGTCAAGACCAGGAAAAGGAGTACATCAAGGCTGTATATTGTCACCCTGTTTATTTAGCTTATATGCAGAGTACATCATGAGAAACGTTGGGCTGGAAGAAGCACAGCTGGAATCAAGATTGCCGGGAGAAATATCAATAACCTCAGATATGCAGATGACACCACCCTTATGGCAGAAAGTGAAGAGGAACTAAAAAGCCTCTTGATGAAAGTGAAAGAGGAGAGTGAAAAAGTTGGCTTAAAGCTCAGCATTCAGAAGACAAAGATCATGGCATCTGGTCCCATCATTTCATGGGAAGTAGATGGGGAAACAGTGGAAACAGTGTCAGACTTTATTTTTTTGGGCTCCAAAATCACTGCAGATGGTGACTGCAGCCATGAAATTAAAAGACGCTTACTCCTTGGAAGGAAAGTTATGACCAACCTAGATAGCATATTCAAAATCAAAGACATTACTTTGCCAGCAAAGGTCCGTCTAGTCAAGGCTATGGTTTTTCCAGTGGTCATATATGGATGTGAAAGGTGGACTGTGAAGAAAGCTAAGTGCTGAAGAATTGATGCTTTTGAACTGTGGTGTTGGAGAAGACTCTTGAGAGTCCCTTGGACTGCAAGGAGATCCAACCAGTCCATTCTGAAGGAGATCAGTCCTGGGTGTTCTTTGGAAGGAATGATGCTAAAGCTGAAACTCCAATACTTTCGCCACCTCATGTAAAGAGCTGCCTCATTGGAAAAGACTTTGATGCTGGGAGGGATTGGGGGCATGAGAAGTGGACAACAGAGGATGAGATGGCTGGATGGCATCACCAACTTGATGGACATGAGTTTGGGTGAACTCTGGAAGTTGGTGATGGGCAGGGAGCCATGGCTTGCTGTGATTCATGGCTTCGCAAAGAGTCGGACACCACTGAGCGACTGAACTGAACTGAACTGATAGATCATATATTTTAAAATACATAGAAATATAGTAATATATTTATTACTTCAGATAGGGAAGCCCTTCTTAAAAAATTCACAAAACGTACAAGCCATGAAAAAAAAAATTGGACCGTCTTAACATGAAAAATATTTGCCTGCCAGAAGTCACCACCAACAAAGTAAAAAGGTGATCACTCATTGGGAGAGGGGAAGTGTCACACAGATGACAGACACAGAAAGAGGGTCAGTGACGCACGAGCAGCTTCTGTGAAGCTATAACAAAAAGACAAACAATGCAACAGTCACATGGGCGGAATCCGTGAAGAGACATTTCTCAGATGAAGTATGAAAGGCCTTGCTAGAAAGATGATCATCTCACTGGTCATTAGGGAAATACAAATTAAATCGCATTATGGGTTTCCATTTTCCTTCCATTATTAATAAAAATGAAGAGTCAGATAACACTCTGTGATGGCAAAGGTGAAGAATCGTGGAAAATCCCATTTGTGGCCACGGGTGCAATCTATCAGACAGGGTTTCTCAATAACAAGGAGTGCAAATCTTACGACGTTACTGTCCACCCAAGTGCATTCTTGAGAAACTCTTGTGCAGAAAGAAGACAGACAAGAATGCTCAAGTCAGCATTATTTATTAGAGCAAAAACTGGAAACAACTTCACTGCTTGTCAGTGAGAGAACAAAGAACTGATGGTACGTAGGAAAAAAATCACATATTTCACAGCAGTAAAAATAAATGAGCCAAGGCTATAAATACGGCATGGGTAAATCTCACAAACATAAAATTGGGAAGAAGCCAGAGTTCGTAAAAATACATACAATGCAATAATATTTATATAGAGTCTTAAAATTTGAAAAACACTATAAATGGTTTATGGATAGTCACATATGTAGGAAAAATACAACAACACACATGAAAATAATAACCACCAAATTCCAGACTTTCCAGATTTCCTTTAGAGAGAAAATAAGGGTTGGAGAGAGCAGAGGGCTTTATTTGTATTAGGAATGGTTTCTCTTTTATCCAGGCCGGTGGGAACATAGATGTACATTATATGCTCCTCTGTACTATTTTTTGCTATGTCAAAATATTTCATGATTAAAAAAAAATGAAGAACATAAAACACAGAATCTGAGAAAATGAGCAAAGCAACTTGTAAATGCCAGAGATCGGGCCCACCATGAAGGGCGTGGAGAGCATGCCGCCGGATGGCTGGTTCCACCTTGGGCAGGATGGAGGATCCAGCCAGGAGAATGAAGCACACACTCTTCATCTGGCTTCGGTGTTTGAGGCATAGGACAGTGGCCAGTACGAGCCCTGGGACGGTGGGAGAGACTTGTGTCACATCACAAAGCTCAGACACCTGCCGGAAGTCACAAATTGTTTGAAGTCCTTTGCAGGCCCATCCCAGCTATAGGGAATCTCATCAGTCACTATTTGAATTATGAGGCGTATTTATTGACTACTCACTATGTGACCAAGAAAGTGGAGAAACAATAGAAAGTGAAATGGACACAGTTCCTGCCGACAGGGTGACAGGCTAGAGGCTGAGGTGGGCCTTAATCTAATGGTCACAGAAATAAATCTGCGTTTCCAGATTGTGATAAGTGCTATGATGGGAAAGTCACAGTGTGTTATGAGAAAGCCCACCAGGTCGCCCACATATAGGTTGGGGGTCAGGAAATTTAGCTGAGGAGGGGCATGGGAGCTGAGATGTGAAGGTTGAGAAGGCATTCACCCAACAAAGATCAGGGTAAAGGATTCGAGGCAGAGGGCTCCAGGTAGGAGGAAGCACCTGGAGATAGATGCTAGGGGAAGAGAAGGGGGCCTGGAGTGCAGGGTATAGAGCCAGAGGAAGCCGGAGAGGAGACAGCAAGTCCAGGCAAGGTCTCCTAGGACATGTAAAGATCTTCAGCCTAAAAGCAATAAAAAGACATTAAATCATTCTCACATAATCAGAGCTGCATCTTGAGAAGTTCACTCTGTTGACAAGACCAAGTGCCAGCCAGAACGCTGAGCATCCAGAACCTTCCTCCACTGATGGTGGGCATGTAAACTGGTACAGCCACTCTGGAAAACAGCTTGGCAGTTTCTCATACAGTTCAACATGCACCTGCCATACCACCCAAGAGAAATGAAAGCTTGTGTTCATACAAAAGCCTGTGCAAGAATGTTTTAGACATCATAGCTTAGTGCTGGAAACAACCCAGATTTCCTTTAACAGGGGAGCGGATGAACAGTCACACGATCTGTGGTACACATGTCCAATAAATAAAATCAAAGGGACAAGCCGCTGCTGTATGCGACAACATGGGTACATCTCAAATACATTTTGCGAAGAGAAAGAAGCCAGACCCAGAGGGCTCCATTCTGCATGATTCCATTCATGACATCCTGGGCAAGGCAGAACTATAGAAGGATGGAAACTAGACAGCGGTTGCCACATATTGGGGTTGAGGGGGGTGAGCTTGTTGATTACAAAGGGGCACAGGGCGAGGAACATTTTGGGGTGATAGAGATGTTCTCTATCCTGATTGTGAGAAGGTCCACACAATTGTGTGCCTTTATCAAAACGTATAGAGCCACACACCAAAAGTGGGGATTTTACTGCATGTAAATTATGTTTCCATAAGAAGAAAAGAAGGAGGGAGGGAAGGAAGCAAAGAAGGGAAAAACCCACCCACCTGCCCATGGGGAAGTGATTAGAGAGAGTCTGCTCCCCTACCCCTCAACACATAGAATGCTGGATGCCCACTTCCACGGGAGGCAGAGCTGAACTTGAGAGTAAGAGAGGAAAAAGTGCCAGGTGTCAGAGTCAAAGGAGGTTCCAGAAGCCTGGGCGGTCAGCCGGAGCTGAGGTTAGGGTCCCATAGGAGACCTACGGCCACCCAGCTCTTCTCACTGCCTGCTCCTGGTCCTGCAGGAGCTCTTGGTGCTGTTTAAGGCCACTGCAGAGGCAGAGGTTTAGAACGGTCCTAGCACTCTGGCACCTGTGCTTGGGGAAGGAGTGTGTATGTGAAGAAAGCCTGCCCAGGCAGCTCGCTGTCCTGTTGGGAGAAAACCATACCATACCAACTCCTTGATGAGATGGTACAAGGATGCCCTCCACAGGCATCACGTCCAGCTAGCAGACAGTCATGGATCCATTTCCAGGATTCACAAATGCAGCTTAAAGGTTTGTGTGTGCAACACGCTTCTTTTCCACGAGGAGAGGGGGATGTGCCCTGAGACAACCACTGCCCCTGTCTGTATCTGTTTAATTATCCGTCTGCCCACCTCGGCCTCGTGAAAAGCTCACCCACTGGCCAGCACAAGGGGTGGCGAGCCAGAGAAAGTGTTCACTCTGTCACATTGGCTTTAGCGCATAAGGAGGCCCTACAGGACCCCCACAGGCATCACCTTGAGTGGCCTTGGGAATGAAACTGAAAGGCTGGGGCTCTGCTGAGCAGGGTCCACGCAGAGAGTGGCAGGAGCTGTGTGCCTGACCCACAACACAGGGCAAGTTCACACCTTTGCTCCACGATGCGGGTGGAGGCCCGGAGCTGCACGGGGAGGCAGTCCTGTACCCATAGGCAGATCTGCTTCTGCAGAGCGGGGACCCGGTCCAAGCTCACGGCTCCTTGGGACCAGGTGTATGCCCGCAGCAAACACAGACTGACCTCTGAGGACGTCTCCAGACTCACAGCTGTGAAAGCTCCCAGGTTTTACACGGTGGAGAGCACACTAGTCATTTATGCACAGGCTCCCTCCCCGTGCCCCGCACTGCCTTGGCAGTCTCTGGAGTGACAGGGAGGATGACCCTCCCACAGAGCATGAGACGTGATGTCCAGAGAGCAGCTGAGAAGGGCTTACCGCATGTCTAGGCCAACTCTTCCCCCAGAAGAAATTCCCTCACAGCTCCTTCCAGAGGCACTTAGAGCACTTGCCTAGTGCTTGAGTTCCCCCCTTGTCTGGTACGGGTGTGCACACTTCCCTCTGAGCTCAGATTGGCGCCACTCAGCATGTTTCTCCTGAAGAGAGGGACCCTCACCCGTCCCCCACCTCAGACTCTGTGACTGGCACAAGGGGTGGGCGCACCACCCAACCTAGGCCAACCAGGCACCGTCCCTAGGGTTTTACACGTGGCTGTTGAAAAGAGAAGACCGCTCTTTCCTGTTAAATCACAGCTTCAGGATTGGCCTCCGGACCCGTCGGAGGATTTTGAAGGAATGGGAGGTCAGGACAAAATGTGGAGACCCTGGGTCCGCAGACAGGATAACCCAGCCTCTGCCGTTCCGTGAGTTGGGTGGGTGAGTTAATGGTTTTCCTGTTTGGCTTCAACTAGAGTAAGATGAGTGTTGTGTCCCTTTTCTCTCAAAATGACAGGGGACTCACTGCCCGCAAGGTCGACTGTCCTCTTGGACGGTGCTCAGATGTGGGAATTTCTCCTCAGGCTGGAAGGAGCCAGACCCAGCCTCCCCCATCACTTCTCCCAGTCTCTGGAGGGAATTGGACCAAATGCCCTCACTCTCAGGAGAGTCTGCCAATGGCGGCCATAGCAGCTGCAGAGTCGAGGTGTGTGTACGGTGGGGATACAACCCTTGGTCCGGTCCTGCAGCTAGAGGCAGGGACCCCGAGACAGAAGGTGAAGGTGTGGGCCAGGCTTCTGAGACCTTTCAGGCCAGTAGACCTTCCTAATGTGAAGCCCGCAGTGCAGTCTGAGCAGGGCCTCATAGAGGCTGAGGCTTCCCTGGGGGCGGTGGCTTCAGCTGGCCCCTGGCCCTGAGACGAGCCCACCTGAGTTCTGTGTGGCGAGCAGAGAGGGCTGAGGCTACACGTTCAGGGTCAGACACAGCAGTCCCTTGAGACCTCTGCTCCCAACACAGAGCCCTGCCTGTCCTGAAGGGCAAGGCTGGCAAAACCAGGACTGTGAGTCCACATCTGGGGAGCAAGTCAGAGGAGCCAGCAGGGCGGAGCAGAAAGGCAGGAAATGCTATCAGCAGGCCCCTGCAGGATGTTGGTGAACCAGCTCCTCAGACCTTGGGAGCCGGGCCTGCTGACCAAGGGGTGTTTACAGGCTGTAGCAAACGGTTATTTTATGGCTGGGAGTGCAGGCAGGAAATCAGGGTTTTACGGCTCACTAAACATCAGTAACAAACCCAGTAAGAGACCCCAGGGCCCTTCACAGGCCCAGAGCACTAAACAAACATTAAGAAACCCATCCGTTCCAGCTCTGTCCTGGAGAAGCGCCCCTGCCAAACACGCCAGCCCAGGGCTCCTTCCTCACAGTGGGAACCAGCCAGAAGACCAAGTCCGCTTACTTTGGTTTGGTTTTAGTTTTCCAAAGAAATAAAGATTTAGTGATTCTTTTGGCTGGAGGAAAAATAAAGAAAAACCGACCCCAACAAAGGGACTAAATAAAAGCGTGAATCATTACAATATCAATTGTAAGGATGTTGTAATGACTTAGTCACTCAGTGTGTCCGACTCTTTGTGACCCCTTGGACTGTAGCCCGCCAGGCTCCTCTGTCCATGGGACTCTCCAGGCAAGAATACTGGAGTGGGTTGCCATGCCCTCCTCCAGGGGATCTTTCCAACCCAGGGATCGAACCCAGGGCTCCCGCATTGCAGGTGGATTCTTTATCGTCTGAGCCACCAGGGAAGCCCAAGAATACTGGAGTGGGTATCCTATCCCTTCTCCAGGGGATCTTTACCAGCTGAGCTACCAGTCCCTAGCAGACTAGATCACAGTCTAGGGACGATACCCACACCAGGCCAGGGGTCAGAGTCTGTGTGTCCTGTCCAGAGCCCACTCTGTGGCACAGAATACTCATCTCTAGGCCCCAGCTTGATCGGGGACAGTTCTTGGTCATTTATGTGGTTCCCAAGTGACAGAAATGGGAATATCTCAAATACCAGAATTCCCACAATAATAATTATGTGCATTTATACCATTTTATGGGGTTTCCCCAATGGAGCCCCGCTGGCTCAGCAGGTAAAGAATCTGCCTGCAATGCAAGAGACTTGGGTTGGATCCCTGGTTTGGGAAGATCCCCTGGAGGAGGGCATGGCAACCCACTCCAGTATTCTTACCAGGAAATTCCCATGGACAGAGGGGCTATGATCCACGGGAACACAGAGTCGGACACAACTGAAGTGACTGAGCACACAGAGCATTCTACAGTTTTAAAGGGTGATCAAACTCAGCCTCTCACTCGAGCCTCATCACAACCCTCAAGGGAGGCCAGGATCCCAACCCTCACCTTACAGATGAGGACATTGAGTTTTAAAACTTGAAAGGACTTGCCAAAGGTCAGTAGGTAACTGGTTAGTTATGTAATTTGGAGCTCTGTTGGTTGCAAATAATAGAATTTTTTTCAAACTGGATAAGACAAAGGAAACAAAAATCAGTGACTCATTAAACCAAAGATTAGGCTGACTTCAGGCACAGCTGAATCCAGGAATTAGTATTTCCCAACATCTCTGGATTCTACTTTCCCTTGTGGACTTGTGTCTCAAACCTCTAAAAGGTGGCACCTGGCAAGGACTGATTTCCATTATTGTTACAGCCACAGATCCCATCAGAAAGAGCTTCTTTTTTCTTTTGGTCTCAGTAGAAGTCCCTGAGGGAAGAAAGGATGGAGGGAAGGAAAAGTGTTCATCAAACTGAGGAGGTGAAAAAATGAGTCAGGCAGCTCCACAGAGTCAATGAATCGATTTACTGTAGGGTAACCTGCTCACCTCATGCGAAGAGTTGACTCATTGGAAAAGACTCTGATGCTGGGAGGGATTGGGGACAGGAGGAGAAGGGGACGACAGAGGATGAGATGGCTGGATGGCATCACTGACTCGATGGACGTGAGTCTGGGTGAACTCCGGGAGTTGGTGATGGACAGGGAGGCCTGGCGTGCTGCGATTCATGGGGTCACAGAGTCGGACATGACTGAGCGACTGAACTGAACTGAACTGAACTGAACCTGCTCACACGGTGCGCTCTGGCTTGGGCAGCCAGTGATCCAGAAGCACTTCCAGCCTCACTCCACACTGCCAGCGGCTCCCGGGACAATTTCATAGTTAACCTAGGGTATGGAGAAGGCAGTGGCACCCCACTCCAGTCCTCTTGCCTGGAGAGTCCCATGGACGGAGGAGCCTGAAGGGCTGCAGTCCATGGGGTCGCTGACAGTCGGACACGACTGAGTGACTTCACTTTCACTTTTCACTTTCATGCATTGGAGAAGGAAATGGCAACCCACTCTAGTGTTCTTGCCTGGAGAATCCCAGGGACGGGGGAGCCTGGTGGGCTGCCGTTTATGGGGTCGCACAGAGTCGGACACGACTGATGTGACTTAGCAGCAGCAGCAGCAGCATGGGGGTAGATGCTCGGAAACAGGACATGCATTCCTAAGTCAAGATTTAGAAATGGGTAACTAATCTCCTGGGTGCTGGGAATAATACGTCAGGAAAAGTTTTCATCACTGGGGACTAACAGAGCATAGAGGCCACCTGGTCTTAATGATTATTAACCAAAGCTCTTAATGACAGAGAAGTGATGGGTAGAGTCAGTGAAAGGTCAGGAGAAACTGTAAGGGCCCGAGGTGGCATCAGTTATGCTAACAGCCATACTGGAAGCATAAGATAAATAAATGGTAAAGTTAAATCTAAAGGAAATAGAGTTAGTACAGGTGATAAACAATAGTTTTCAGAATTTCTGCAGAAAAATTTGTGAAGGTGTTGCAACCAAGAAAAGCAAGAGTTGCTATAAAGATAACAGAGTTCTTGAAAAGTGAAAGGCCCATTGCCACAATTAAAAATGAATTAAAAGTTTGATTTATAAAGACAAGGGAATTTCCAGATGGTAAAAGAAAAAGAGAAAAGGATAGAAAATATGAGAAAAATACGAAACATGAAAGACTGATCTAGAAAGTGTAACATCTAACTAATTGGAATTCCAAAAAAAGAATTGGGAAAATGAACAAAAGTACTTCTCAGAGCTAAGGACCACATGGGCTTCCCTGATGGCTCAGATGGTAAAGAATCTGCCTACAATGCATGAGACCCAGGTTCAATTCCGAGGTAGGGAAGATCCCCTGGAGAAGGGAATGGCAACCCACTCCAGTGTTCTTGCCTGAAGAATCCCATGGACAGAGGAGCCTGGTGGGCTCCAGTCCACGGGGTCTGCATGAGTCAGACATGACTAAGCACTCAGGATCGGGTATTTAGACAGATGGGTCCACAGTATGCCCAGAACAATGAATAGAAAGGTGCCCACATCCACCGTGGTGAAACAAACCCCAAGCATAAAGAGCAGGTCTTCTAAACAGTAGGACTTTTTAAAGAGAAACAACAAGAACAAAGATCGCTGTTAAAGGAGCGAGACTCAGACTGGCCCAGAAACTGGGCAGCAGGAACAGTATGGGCACGCTCCTGAAAGCAAGAGACCAAACAGCGTCCAGTCCACATCTCTACGCCCAAGCGGCCGCAGCACTGACTACAGTCTGAAGTTCAGAAAAGAGACATTTTCGGATTTACCAATACTAAGAACATTTGTCTCTCACAGTCACTTTCTGAGAAAGTTCTTCAGGATGTGCTCCAGCAAATGGAGTCCTCTTTCTTGCACCAAAGAAAGAGAAAAATGTGGCATACAACCTAGGAGTGTGATAGAGAGAAGTTCCAGAATTGCAGCTAACAGAACAGGCCGGCTGCTGCTGCTGCTGCTAAGTCACTTCAGTCTTGTCCGACTCTGTGCGACCCCAGAGATGGCAGCCCACCAGGCTCCCCCATCCCTGGGATTCTCCAGGCAAGAACACTGGAGTGGGTTGCCATTTCCTTCTCCAATGCATGGAAGTGAAAGTGAAGTCGCTCAGTTGTGTCCGACCGTCAGCAACCCCATGGACTGCAGCCCACCAGGCTCCTCCGTCCATGGGATTTTCCAGGCAAGAGTACTGGAATGGGGTGCCATTGCCTCCTCCTCAGAGCAGGCCTAGAGAGCAATTAATCTTGTTAGAAAAAGAGCCAGATGATTCTAAGAGGAAGATACCTAGAAAAACAGAGTTGAGACTTTATATGTTCGTGGAATTTGGTACCACATAATAGGGTATTACAAGCAGTTTGATAAATAAGTAAATAAGGCAATGAACCCCACAAGAACTTAAGGAATCTAACTCCCTAAAATGTTTGATACTGAGGGGAAGAAAATGAACTCAGAGCCAAACTGCCTAAACTGGTGAAATCCAGCTCTGGAATTTTCAGCTGTATTGTTTTACATAACCTCGCTGTGCCTTGGTTTACTCATCTATATAATGGGGATGGCATTCATACATAGTACGACTATTGCAAAAATTACATGGATTAGTACATGTAAGTAATTAGCATAGTGTCTGTCACATAGTAAGAGCCCAATAAATTTTAGCCATTATTATTAGGGGTTTTCCTGAAAGGATTTATTTGTGAATAAAGTGTTAGTCGCTCAGTCGTGTCTGACTCTTTGAGACCCCATGGCCTGCAGCCTGCCAGGCTCCTCTGTTCATGGGGCTCTCCAAGCAAGAACACTGGAGTGGGTTGCCATTTCCTTCTCCAATTTGTGAATAAAACCAACAGTCAATATAAAAAAAAAAAACCACATATTGGAAAAACTATGGTGATTATTGTACCAATTTAATTATAGAACAAGAGGACTGGTTAAGGTCATGTTAACTACCTTAACAAACACATCTGGAATATATAAAGGCTCAAACGTGATAGAAGTTTCAAATAGTTGTTTCCTGATTGGCAGCAGCTCTGCCTTAATTGGTGATTGAGGGCTCCAGGTGTCTGCACCCTGGCAGTCAGCTGGGCCAGGTGGCTGGGTTTGCACGCATCCAGTCAGTGGGACGGGGAGGAGCATGGAGGGCCGCCCACTGCTGTCTTCACAGGCCATGACGCTGACCCACAGCACTCTTGCCCGTAGGGCGTCACCTAAAGCGCAGGATCAACTCGATCACCAAGGACACTGGGGAGTGTCGTCCAGCTGTGAGGAGAGAAAGAGTGAAGGATTTGCTGAACAACGTCTCACGGAGCCTTGTGGGTGTCAACCTCTTCTGCTTCAAATTAAAACATGGAGTTTAAAAAAACACTATAATAGCTCTAATCTAATTTTTCCATGCTCTGCTTTTTCACCTTAAAAGAATCTCTTAAATTAATACCTTGTAGAGAAGAGCAGTTATCTGATCAGAAACTTATTTCGCATAACCTCAGTTTCTTCTGTTAAATTTAAAATCAAATATTATACCTACATTTTTTTTAAATACATTTTTTTAAGTAAGCTTTTGATCACAAAGCTTACTTTGCAATTCCCGAAGCCTGAAAGTATTTACCAGTTCAGAGCTGCACTCCTGGAAAAGATCAAGCGAGATCCTGTTACCAGCATGAAAAGCCTTCGGTCACTACTTGGCCGGACGATGCTCTGGACTCACTTCCAAGGTCTCTCTGTCAGCCACTGTCATGTGGACCTGAAAGGAGGCTCAAGAAGATACAGTTTCGAAGGACAGCACCCCTAGTCTCTGTCTTGTGCCCTCACCATGCACGGGGGCTCCCTGCTCTGCGGGAAGGAGAGCGGGATGTGAACAGGACAGGTTGGGGCCTCCGCCCGCTTGTCTCTGCACAAGGGATGCTGGGCCTAGAGCGAGAGGGTTGCTGGAATTCGCTGATGTGGATTCCCTTCTCAAACTTGCAGAAATGCTGGGAGGTAGCACTTTTCAGGGCAGGAAGTGATCACTAAAGAAACAGGGAGATTGCTGAAATCAGCAGATCCTAGAGGATTTGTCCTAAGTGCTTTGCAGGCAACACTAGCACCACCTCCAGCCCCCATCAGGACCACTCAACACTGCTGATGGCAAAATAACCCGACTGAGGTGTTCCGGGGGCCTGCAAACCATGGGCCCTGCCTCCAGGAGGCTCCGAGGTGAATCTCTGCTCTGATGGCTGCTGTGTGAGAGTTTTCTGATGACTTTCCTGAATGCTATGCTTGGTGTAGACTGCATGAACCCATGATCCACCAGCCAGCTCCCAGAGAGACCTGCATCCCAGGGCTCACCCTAACCTACCCTTCTACTACCCTCTGGGCTTGGGACCCTTTCTGCCAGGTTTGATGACTTCTCAGGCAGGGGAGCAGGCTACAGCCAAACCACGTGCTCACCAGTCCCACAGACACCTCTACCCACTGAGAACCATGATCATCATTCACTCGTGCCAATCATCCACTAAGCAGAGACTTATTGAGGACCAAGTGCTTTGCTGCAGTCTGGGGATACATCAATGGGCAGAGAGGCAGCCCCTGTCCTTACGAAGCTTATATTTTAACCAGAACAGGGATTTCTAACCTCAGCACTAATGACATTTGAAGGTGTTAGTCGCTCAGTCGTGTCCGACTCTTTGCAACCCCATGGACTGTAGCCCGCCAGGCTCCTCTATCGATGGAATTCTCCAGGCAAGAATGCTGGAGTGGGTTGCCACGCCCATCTCCAGGAAATCTTCCCGACCCAGGGATCGAACCCGGGTCTCCTGCATTGCAGGCAGATTCTTTACCGTCTGTGCCAGGACATATGTGAATTGACATTTTACCAGATGATTTTTTTGTCGGGGAATGGGGACAGTCCTGTGCCTTGTGAGATGTTTAGCAGCATTCTTATCCTTTACACGTAGCCACTCCCCTTCTCCCAACAGTGACCACCAAAAATGTCTCCGGACATTGCCAAGTGTCTCCTGGAAGGCAAAATTGCTCCCAAATGGGAACCACTGAATTGGAGAGGCACACACATCTCACACACACACACACACATGCGCACACACACACACACACGCACACACACCCCTAAAAACACATCTAACACAAGGTTCACCACAGAGTGGATCTTAAACAGCTTCTAAATCCCAGGATTTGCCATCAGGACACCACCTAACCAGAGCTAACACTATTTGTAGCTGGGCACTGTGGTGCAGAGTTACCTGACTCATTTCTTACAACATGATAATTCTGGTATTTACCATCCTCACCCCATATTACAGACGAGAAAATTGAGGCTTAAAAGAAGTGGAGCAACTGGCCACAGCTATTAGTAGAGTAGCTGAGATGTGAACCCAGCCGTCTGAGTCCGGACGTGGCCCTGTTAACCATATACATTCTGTGAACAGCAGTGCGTTGGCCCAGCCCGCACCCTCGGGTTGTCAAGGAGCTGTGACCAGATCAGGACGGGGAAGCCCAGGGCAAACTAGAGGGAGAGATGAGGGAGAGATGAGCGACTTAAAGGTGAGTATTTCCCATTTCTATGCTGGACCAGCAATGACAGAAGCCATAGAAGAAATCTGGGACTAATTTTTGTTTCACCTCCTGGGCTCATTTAAAACACATTATTTCAAGGCCAATAAAAAATCCATGGTGGATGAGAATGCAGAATCACATACTTTCTTAGGGTAAAACTATAGAGACTTCCAAGAAACTCCACGTTTACTGCTATCTTCAGAGAAGCTCTGATTAATAATAATGACAACAATACAAATAACAACTAGTATTCCCCAGATGCTTCAAATGCAATGACTGCTGTTCTAAGCCCTTTGCTTGTGTTAATTCATTTAACTTTACAAAGGCCCATTAAATATGTGTGGTTTTTAAACATCAATTATATCCTAGAAAACAATTTTAAAAAAAAGAAAGAAAATGAGGGCACTGTGAACAGATACACACTCATTACTGAGGAATCCTATTTATTTAACTATAAATATCACTTTTCTTTTTTTAAAATAAAGCCCTATGGGTTTGATTAAGGCAATTGGGGGCTGGGCGAGGGAAGTGACTTTGCTGCCATTTCCTGCTACGATACCCACAGAGAGGGTGCCAGCTCGCCCACGCTGGGTACCTCTCGGCCCCTGAGGTTAGCAGATGGAGCTCCTGAGGGGCAGGTGGCTGTGGGTGGAGGGCACTGTGAGATGCCCAGAATGGAGCCAAGGGCAGTAGTGGCAGCGGGCAGGGAAGTGGGCAAGGGGGAAGCTTTCTGGCCAGAGTGTGCGAGGTGGAACCCCCAGGAGAGCAGAGAGAACCTGGTTCTTGATTCCTGAAAACCGGTGGCTTTCCTTCAGGGCAGGTAGAAAACGGGTGGGAGATAGACGCAGGCAGGGATAGAGGCGGTGCACACTGATGGAGCCAGAAAGCTGGTGGAGCGGATGCAGGAAAACAACCAGGAAGAAACCAGGGCCCTGCTCTGCTCGCCTCCCCAGGCACAGGAGCACTCCGATGTTTCTCAAACTATGGTCCCTGGATCACCCACACCAGTGCCCCCTGAGGAGTTCACTGGAAAACATGCATTTCCCATGTTAATTTAAATGACAGACTATTCATTTATTAAAATAAGAAATCTAGCAGAGTCACAGGCTTGTATTTCTGTCCCATTATATAAGTGGGAGAAGAAAGTCCAACAGTCCTGTCCTGATTTGACAGAGCATCTTACAAGCATTTATGCTCTTTATGAATACAGAGATGTCCATTGCAGCATTATCATCAAGGAGAATGGTTGCACCAAATTACAGGTTTCTCTTTGAAGATTATTTTCACAGGACATGGGAAAAAAAGCTCTGAAGTCTCAGGAGATTTTTTTTTTAATCCTTCTGTTTGAATTATACTTCTGCAGAAAGATTTATGTGAACAGGAGACAGAATACACTGGCAGTAGGTTCACAAATATTGACACGTTCAGATTATCTATTGTGATGTGACAAAGAGTCCCAGATCTCAGTGGCCTGAAACGGTACTTTGTAATTAGCTCTCATGTCTCAGCGGTTGATTGGACTCAGATGAGCAGATCTCACTTAGGATCTTTCAGACAGTTGCGTTCATTCAGGTCGTGGCTGGGGCTGCTGTCGTCTGAAGGCTCAACTGAGCTGGACATCCCACGTGGCTCACTCATCACAGCCTGTGTGGGCTGTGGGCTGGGAGCTCAGCTAGGCTGTTGACTGGAGCTTCTATACAAGGCTTTCCCATGTACTTGGCCTTCCCAGAATTTGGAAAGGGCTCGTAGAGGGAGCATCTCCAGTGAGCATTCCAAGAGGCGGAAGCTGGGAGGTTTCCTATGACTTAGTCTTGGAAGTCTCAGAGCATCCCTTCTGTGGATTCTGTTGTCCAGAAAATCACCAAGGTTGGCCCACATCAAAGGTGAGGGAAGCAGCTTCTCCATCTCCATACGAGGAAGCAAGGAGTTACAGAGAGGGAAGAAATTGATGGTCATCTTTGGAGATTATCAGTCACATCCACCAGTTGCCATAGTACACAGAAACCAAGATTGGTATTTTCAAGAATGATCTTAATTTTACATTGTATCAAGTGAGATTATTTACAAAAGAAAGAGATGCCATTCTCATTGTACTTACAGAAAAGAGTGAATGTCACCTTCATTCATTCCTGACATATATTTGCTAATTATGAGCACTTCAAATTTTGAAGGTAAGGCATCGAATGTAATTAGTGTTATCAGCAATCAATAAATAACTCAATTCTGTGAGCAGAAGAGGATGATGGATTTTCTTTATGAGCAGTGATGGAAGGTAGAGATCTCATTCATCTTTAACACAGGGAGACACCAGTGACCCTGGATCAGCCTCCCTGGTAGAAATGGGGCCCAGAAATTCGCATTTTGTTATTTTCATTGGTGGTGTTTTACTCACAGCATCAATTCCTTACCTAATTAGGATCCCTTCCAGGCCTATTGATTCATATAAGGTGTCATGATAACATTGATGATAATAAACATCTTGTTTGTTTAGCACTTCAGTTCAGTTCAGTCACTCAGTCCTGTCCGACTCTTTGCGACCCCATGAATCGCAGCACGCCAGGCCTCCCTGTCCATCACCATCTCCCGGAGTTCACCCAGACTCACGTCCATCGAGTCAGTGATGCCATCCAGCCATCTCATCCTCTGTCATCCCCTTCTCCTCCTGCCCCCAATCCCTCCCAGCATCAGAGTCTTTTCCAATGAGTCAACTCTTCGCATGAGGTGGCCAAAGTTTAGCACTTAGCCACCTTCAAAGTACTTTTCACTGATGAATCGATTTTGTTTCACAATAATTCCCTAAACCTTCTCTGGGGTTTTACCTCTTTGACACCTGGCTTTGCATACAGAGCTCCTCAAATTCACCAACTTGACTTGACTTTGCCTCTGAGATTTCTTCTCCAGTATGGCATGAAGTCTTCCCCAAAACACCTCCCCACGTCCTCCTACTCCACCTCCGCCTGGAAGTCCACCATGATTTGAATGAGGGGAAAGGAGACCATTCTTTGAGAGGGCCCCTTAGGCCCTTCACCATCAGCCAAGAAACAAATCTGTGAATGGTTTGTGCGGTCAGCAGAGAGCCTGAGGGGAACACTGGATGTGGAGTCACAAGGTCTGGAGGCTCAGCCCACCTCAGTTACAAAGTCTGGTGACTCGAAGGAGTCCCTTCTCTTGTCTGGCCCTCGGTGTCCCCGGCTGTGAAATGAGGGTGTCAACCAACATCAGTGGCTTCATGGGTGCCTTTGAGCCACTTGGAAGCTCCTCAGAGGTGCTGCTGTGTGATGTGGGGATGGGGGAACCCACACGATTCTTCTCTCTGCTCCTTCTTCATCCAGAGCATCTTGTGTTTTGTTTACAAGTTCAATTTCTACATAAAACTTCATGTGGGGAAATATTTTTCTTTCTTTTTAAAAACGTATTCATTTGGGGCTGTGCTGGGTCTTTGTGGCTGCATGCGGGCTTTCTCTAGTGGCAGGAAGCAAAGGCTGCTCCCTAGCTGTGGTATGCAGGCTTCTCCCTGTGGTGGCTTCTCTTGTTGAGGAACACTGGCTCTAGAGCGCAGGTTGAGTGGTTGTGGAGCGGGGCTCAGTTGCCCTGAGGCATGTGGGATCTTCCTGGAGTAGGGATCGGACCCATGTCCCCTGCATTGGCAGGTAGATTTTTAACCACTGGGTAAATCCAAGAGGTGTTTTTCAGTAACAACAATAAGCAGTGCTTCTTCTCCACCATATGACCTCTAGTTTTCCATTCGGCCCTAGCCTCTCAGCACGAGAGTCATAATTTCCAACAGTCTTACGCTATGAACCAGGCTTGGGGCCAAGCACTTCCTACCTGTTATATTACTTAATTCTCTCCATGTATAGATGGCAAAAACGGAGACTCACCCAGATATGACTCTAGGGGTAAAGTACCCGCTCTCTTACCATTGCAGGAGACACAAGAGACACAAGTTCGGTCCCTGGTTCCGGAAGGTCTCCCTGGAGGAGGAAATGGTAACCCACTCCAGTATTCTTGCCTGCAGAATCCCATGGACAGAGGAGCCTGGTGATAGGGTCGCAAAGAGTCGGACAGGACTGAAGCGACTTAGCACACAAGGTGCTTTGCCACTGCCCACTCAGCTGGTTCCCTGGTGGGACCAGAATCACTCTGGGGTAGCTTGTGCCATCCTCTGACTTGACCACTACACAGTACTACCTTCCAGCCTGACCACTGGCCCAGACCACCACAGAGGACTGTCTGGCCACAGCTCCTCCCACAGTGAAGACCTGGAGGGGAGAGTCCATTTCCTCTTGTCTCCTCTAGGTGGCAGCATCCTCCCATTGGTGGACAGCACAGACACGTCCTCTTGTCTGGAAGCTTCCTTTCCCCTGGAAGCTTCCTTTCCCCTGGAAGCTTGTTCTTACACTATGGAAACCGGGACTGCTCTGTCCATCTAAAAATGCTCGTTAAGAATGGGAAATTTTAGACAACAATGCATAAAGAATTCCTGGGAGGTGAACATTGCTCTGTTTTTTTATCTGAGTGCTAGATAGAACAGATGTGTCCTTTTTGCAAAATGAGCTAAATTATAATCTGTGCACTTCTTGCCCATAGGTTCAGTTCAGTTCAGTCGCTCAGTTGCGTCTGACTCTTTGTGACCCCATGGACTGCAGCATGCCAGGCTTCCCTGTCCATCAACAACTTCCAGAGCTTACTCAAACTCATGTCCATCGTGTCATGATGCCATCCAACCATCTCATCCTCTGCCGTCCCCTTCTCCTTCTGCCTTCAATCTTTCCCAGCATCAGGGTCTTTTCCAATGAGTCGGTTCTTCGCATCAGGCAGCCAAAGTATTGGAATCAGCATCAGTCTTTCCAATGAATATTCAGGACTGATTTCCTCTAGGATTGACTGGTTGGATCTCCTTGCTGTCCAATGGATTCTCAAGAGTCTTCTCCAGCACCACAGCTCAAAAGCATCAATTCTTCGGTGCTCAGCTTTCATTATAGTTCAACTCTCACATCCATACATGATTACTGGAAAAACCATAGCCTTGACTAGACAGACCTTTGTTGGTAAAGTCATGTCTCTGCTTTTTAATATGCTGTCTAGGTTGGTCATAGCTTTTCTTCCAAGGAGCAAGCATCTTTTAATTTCATGGTTGCAGTCACCATCTGCAGTGATTTTGGATCTGTACTGATTTGATCACTACTAACATAGCTAGCATCACTTCATGGGAAATAGATGGGGAAACAGTGGAAACAGTGTCAGACTTTATTTTTGGGGGCTACAAAATCACTGCAGATGGTGACTGCAGCCATGAAATTAAAAGACGCTTACTCCCTGGAAGGAAAGTTATGACCAACCTAGACAGCATATTCAAAAGCAGAGACATTACTTTGCCAACCAAGCTCTGTCTAGTCAAGGCTATGGTTTTTCCAGTGGTCATGTTTGGAAGTGAGAGTTGGACTGTGAAGAAGGCTGAGTGCCAAAGAATTGATGCTTTTGAACTGTGGTGTTGGAGAAGACTCTTGAGAGTCCCTTGGACTGCAAGGAGATCCAACCAGTCCATTCTGAAGGAGATCAGCCCTGGGATTTCTTTGGAAGGACTGATGCTAAGGCTGAAACTCCAGTACTTTGGCCACCTCATGCGAAGAGTTGACTCATTGGAAAAGACTCTGATGCTGGGAGGGATTGGGGTCAGGAGGAAAAGGGGACGACAGAGGATGAGATGACTGGACGGCATCAACTACTCGATGGACGTGAGTTTGAGTGAACTCCGGGAGTTGGTGATGGACAGGGAGGCCTGGTGTGCTGCGATTCATGGGGTCGCAAAGAGTCAGACACGACTGAGCGACTGAACTGAACATAGCTAGTGGAGGTGATGGAATTCCAGTTGAGCTATTTCAAATCCTAGAAGATGATGCTGTGAAAGTGCTACACTCAATATGCCAGCAAATCTGGAAAACTCAGCAGTGGCCACAGGACTGGAAAAGGTCAGTTTTCATTCCAAGCCCTTAGGTTATACTTCAATAAAAAGTTAAAAATGACACACACTCCTTAAGGATTCTGTTTTAATGTAAATCATAGTTTTCATTATTTTTCCCATATCTTACTGACCAGAGCTTTGTGAAATCTTTCTTAAAGTTTCTGAAATGTGTTAGTACAGATAAAATGCTCAGAGCCCTGCCTGACATGCAGGAAGTAGTTCATAAACGTTAACAGTTTCCTTTTGTATATATCACGATGCTTCGCCTGCATTGCCTGTGACCTCTAGGCTCACTTTCTTTACGGCAGAGGAAGAGCTTAAATACACTTGCCTAACAATTTGATGGCAGAATCCTAGAATTTTATAATTTCCCTCAGCCCTTTGCAGGTAACCTGCTAGTACTTATTCTAATGGAAGTCCTGAAAGCAGCTTATCTGTATGGGTCTTTCCAAAGTACTCACCTTTGTTTTTATAGAACTAACTCTGCTTCTATCTCACTGTTGTTTAGTTGCTAAGTCATTTCCAACTCTTTGTGACCCCATGGACTGTTGTCCGCCAGGCTCCTCTGTCCGTGGAATTTTCCAGGCAAGAATACTGGAGTGGGTTTCCATTTTCTTCTCCAGAGGATCTTCCAGACCCAGGGATTGAACCCGAATTTCCTGTGTCTCCTGCATTGGCAGGTAGATTCTTTACCAGTGAGCCACCCAGGAAGCCCCTCTATCTCGTTAGTTGACATATTATATACATATAAATATGGAGAACAACTGGCATGAAAAGATTTGGAGATGAACACAGCAATTGGACTGGAGACACTGGAGTAATCTGGAAAGTTGGTTCTGTGGAGGCTGGATCAGGAAGCTATCACCATGTTAAGTGTTAAGGTCCCCAGGATTGACTCTTATAGGATTTTAATGGCTAGTGCACTCACCAGGCATTACTGAAAGTTCTCAGTGAGGATGTCTTAGGGAGGCAGGAGTAATGATCGAAACCAGTCATATGACTTCGGTGCACCAGGCTCTGCACTGGGTGCTTTCCAAACCCTCCTAGCAACCCTGTGAGGCACAGAATATCATCTACACTCGAAGCTCTGGATGTGTAGCAAACACTCCAAAAGTCAGTGGCTTAAAAGGACTCCAAACCTTCCTTCAGCTCTTAATTCTGTGGGCTGGCACTCTGACTGGGCTCAGTTGGGTGGTTCTTCTAGTGTTAGCCGGGCTCCGTCATGCGTCTGCGGTGAGCTGCCGTCAGCTGCACGGCTCAGCTTCTGGGTGGGCTGTGGTCATGCGGACGCCTGGGCCACTTGCTCTCTCATCCTCCAACAGGTCAGCCTGGGCTTCACATGCTGGCTGGTCAGGATCCCACGACAAAGAGCAGAAGCATGCAAGGTCTCCTTAGGCCTAGGCTCAGAATCAGCACATGTTTCCACCAGTCTGTCAGCAAAATTAAGTCACAAGGCCAGCCCTGATGAAGAAGTGAAGCAAGAGACCTCCAGTTTTTGGAAAGCCATAATATTGCAAAGAATGGTGAACACAGGAAAGGGAATAATTGCAGCCACCTTTGCAAATATACTACACTCATTATATAAATGAAGAAAAGTAAAGCTCAAGCAAGCTAAGCTGACTCATCTATCCAGGGTCTCTCAGTTCATAAGCAACCAAGATAGAATAATACATACCTGTGTGACTTCAATAGCTACCCTTTCACTAAGCTAAGCTGCTTTATTGAGAAATTAAAGGGTCTGGAGCAAATAGAATCATTTTAATTCTTAATATTCATTGAGTATCCTCTATTATTTATACAGCACTATGCTTTTTGAGCTCCAAAATCACTGCAGATGGTGACTGCAGCCATGAAATTAAAAGATGCTTACTCCTTGGAAGGAAAGTTATGACTAACCTAGATAGCATATTCAAAAGCAGAGACATTACTTTGCCAACAAAGGTCCGTCTAGTCAAGGCTATGATTTTTCCAGTGGTCATGTATGGATGTGAGAGTTGGACTGTGAAGAAGGCTGAGTGCTGAAGAATTGATGCTTTTGAACTGTGGTGTTGGATAAGATTCTTGAGAGTCCCTTGGACTGCAAGGAGATCCAACCAGTCCATTCTGAAGGAGATCAGCCCTGGGATTTCTTTGGAAGGAATGATGCTAAAGCTGAAACTCCAGTACTTTGGCCACCTCATGTGAAGAGTTGACTCATTGGAAAAGACTGTGAGGCTGGGAGGGATTGGGGGCAGGAGCAGAAGTGGACGACAGAGGATGAGATGGCTGCATGGCATCACTGACTCGACGGATGTGAGTTTGAGTGAACTCCAGGAGTTGGTGATGGACAGGGAGGCCTGGCGTGCTGCAATTCATGGGGTCGCAAAGAGTTGGACACGACTGAGCGACTGAACTGAACTGATGCTTTAGATCCTCACAATATCTTCATGAAGTGGAGATGATTGTGTCCACTCTACAGATATGGAAATCAAGGCTCAGAAAGCTTGAAGTTTTAAAAACTATCTGCCATTGGATCATCGCTGTCTAGTGTCCATAAAGACAAAGGATTAGAACCTCAGCCCATCACATGATTATATGTCATGACAGAAGCTTGGCAGCCCTCCCCTGCATGCCCACTGTGGCCCCCTGTCCAATCCACCAGCGTCCACTTTGTCCCCCTCCAATCTGTTTGCAATACAGCAACCAGAGGAGCTTTCTTCAAGCATAGGTTGGACTATATCCCGCTGCCCCGCCTGAGAACACACTCCGTCATGACCCACAAGCCCGGTGCCCCAGCCCCCGTCTCTCCCTTTAGTCTCATCTCACACAGAGCTTGGGCCAGTTGTGTGCTGGAACCGCTCCTACTAGTGAATGCTCGGGAATTTGTTGGCGGCTGGAAACTGACCACGATAGGAGTATTTACACCAGAGAAATCAACAAATGTGAAAAATCAATTCCCTCCTCCTCCAGAGTTGGTTGACCAGCACACTGCTGACTCTCGCCCAGCATGCAGCTCCGTCACAGGGGCCTTGCCTGTACTCTTTCTCTGCCCAGAACACTCTTTTTCCTTCTTTGCTGCATGAGCTTTAGTCTTTTAGATCACTGCTTCCTCTGTGCTTAGTCACTCAGTCGTGTCTGACTCTTTGCAACCCCATGGACTGTGGCCCACCAGGCTCCTCTGTCCATGGGGATTCTCCAGGCAAGAATACTGGAGTGGGTTGCCATGCCCTCCTCTAAGGGACCTTCCCAACTCAGTGATCGAACCCAGGTCTCCCACATTGCAGGCGGATTCGTTACTGTCTGAGCCACCAGGGAAGCCCACTGTTTCCTCTGGGAAGCCGTCACTGGTATCTCAGAATAAGTCACATCTAGACCTTGAACCTTTCCTTCTTAGCTTGTATCACAGTTGTCATTTCACATGTACTTGTGTGAGGAATGATTACTGTCTGTCTTCCCTGGGGGAATGCAAACTCCATGGTGAGAGGGACCATGCCAAAATTAGGTTTTTGCCCCCTAACTTTTCTCTTTCATGGGCTTCCCAGGTGGTCCTAGTGGTAAAGAATCTGCCTGCCAATGCAGGAGATGCAAGAGACACGGGTTTAATACCTGGGCTAGGAAGATCCCCTGAATCTTCAAGCTGGCTTGAAACTCAATATTTAAAAAACTAACATCATGACATCTGGTCCCATCACTTCATGGCAAATAGAAGGGGAAAAAGCATGAACGGTGACGTGTTTTATTTCCTTGGGCTCCAAAATCACTATGGACGGTGACTGCAGCCACGAAATTAAAAGACGCTCAGTCTTTGGAAGGAAAGCAATGACAAACCTAGACAGCATGTTAAAAAGCAGAGACATCATTTTGTCGACAAAGGTCCATCTAGTCAAAGCTATGGTTTTTCTAGTAGTCATGTAAGGATGTGAGAGTTGGTCCATAAAGAAGGCTGAGTGCCAAAAAATTGAATACTTTTGAATTATGGTGCTGGTAAAGACTCTTTGGACTGAAAGGAAATCAAACCAGTCAATCCTTAAGAAAATCAACTCTGAATATTCATTGGAAGGACTGATGCTAAAACTGAAGCTCCAATACTTTGACCACTTGATGCGAAGAGCCAATTTATTGGGGAAAAAAAAACCCTGATGCTGGAAAAGATTGAAGGCAAAAGGAGAACGGGGTGGCAGAGGATAAGATGGTTAAATTGCATCACCAACTCAATGGACATGAGTTTGAGCAAACTCTGGGAGATAGTGAAGGTCAGGGAAGCCTGGCGTGCTGCAGTTCACGGGGTCGCAAAGAGCTGGACACAGCTTAGCAACTAAACAGCGAAAATAGCTCCTTCACTGAGCACAGTGCCTGGCACGTGGTAGAAACTCAAAAACTTTCTCGAGAGAATGAAAGCACTAGAGAAGAAGTCCTAAGCTCTGGCTCCTGGGCCAAGACTACTTTTGTTTATGCTTCTCCTCTGTACTTCCCAGTCTCCTCTGTCATATTATGAGATGTCATGCTATCAAATTCTGACTGATCAACGGGGTGAAAGGTAGGTACTGTTTTCATCCATGGCCTCGGAAAGGTCACAGATGGTCTTCAATCCCCTCTCTTTCCTCTGTCTCCATGGCTGAAAGCAAAGGAGTCTCAAGACAGAAAAAGCCCAGATTCCTGATTAGAGATGAGCTGCCCACCCAGGTTCTCTGGCCTTCCTTGAACTGTGATAGAAGCAAGATATACTTTTATTGAGTTAATCTCAGAGGTTTGACGTTACTTGTTACTGCAGCAAAATCTAATCTACCCTGATGGAAAACACCTTCCCAGCTCTGCCATTAACTCCTTCTACCCTGCAACCAGCCACAATCTCTCCAGCCTCCAGGCCTCCTCTTAGTAAAATGAGGGAATTCCACACAGTGATCTCTGAAATCCTTCTGATGCTAAAATTCAGTTGTCCTGCTTGTAAGTTTCTTCCCTCCTGCCCAGCACTATAGGCAGACATCATAAATGTTTGCTAAATAAGAGTACCTCCTATATTTGAAATCCTTTCCCCAAAAGCATTTTAATATCTTAAAAATTCAAAGCAATTACTCAGAATACTTAACAAAATTCAACATCCAACAAGTAAAATATGCATCAAAATAACAATGGCATTTCATCAAGAGGCTGGGGAATCTTCAGAGATCTACTCCTCGGCCCTCCAGAAGTCCCCCCCCCCCCCGCCCCAACCACCACCGCTTCCCAACCCGAACATCCTGCTCTGTCTGCACTTGGCATTCTGGTGGCCCCAGCATTCCAATTATTTGCAAACCTCATGCTCAGACTGTCTTAGTGTTCCACTCTGTCAACTGCCTTTCTCAATAGTGATGATCTCATTTTTCAAAGGATCCCACTAATGCCTTTTCTTAGAGAGTTGTCATTAAAGGCTGCTGCCTGGGTATCAGTAACCAAGAAGCAAAAGTCACATCTTTGATGAGATGTAGCCAAGGTGACCCAGGGCCCTAATGACTTAACTGGGTTTCAAATCTCCAGAGGTCTAGCTGAGCTCTGCCATGGGTTCACTGTGTGTGAAAGAGGCAAAAGGCACTCTGTTCTTCTTGGACTGGAGTCCCTCTTCCTGTTAAAAATGAAGGTCACTGCAGCTGCTAACATCTCAGTAACCATAGTAACAAGGGACCACATGACAGATGTCTGATCCCCATCAGAAAATGTCTGATAGTAAGTGTTCTTCATCCTTTTCCTCACCCCCACCCCAGATCTTGTTAGGTGGCATTGAGGGTCTCCCAGGGGAGCAGCTCAGGCATGGGAAGTCCAGACTGAAAGCATTAATTAAACCTCTTATTTCCCCAGGACATTTTGCATCGCCAGGCTCAAAAGCCAAGAAAGCCTCCCAGGGAAGCTCTTTTGAGAGAGAATGCTAAGTCTATCACCCGGGAATAAAGCACTTCAGCCCCACAGATGGCAGCAAATGAATCTCTGTAGGAAAATATGCCTGGGCATACAGCAGGTACAAAATAAATACTTACAGAAGAGTCCATTTAATCAAATGGAGCTCATTTAGCAAATGGGGTTCCTTTCAAGCCACTGGAAGTCCTACATGAGATGTTGAACCATTCACCCTTTCAACAGTTACTGAGGGCCTGCTGAACATACCAATGGGTGACAGTATGGAAGCTCTAAAGATATTCACTTGCTGACTGAATCCAATTGTCCCCAGGAGTGTCTGGGGCTCCAGGGAAGGTTGGGAAGTGTGTAGAGGGCTGGGATGACATCAGAAAGGGCTCTGGATTCAACTGGAGTCTCTCGAGTTTATTACTGGAGAAACTGTGGAAGCTTCTATGTGTGTGAGTGACAAGATCAGCTCTGCATTTCACAAACATCCCTTTTGATGCCCTGCAGAGAAATGAGTTGGTTGGATGGCATCACCGACTCAATGGACATGAGTTTGAGTGAACTCGGGGAGTTGGACAGGGTGGCCTGATGTGCTGCAATCCATGGGGTCAAAAAGAGTTGGACATGACTGAGCGACTGAACTGAACTGAGAGAAAGGATTAGAAGGAGACGATTGCTTTAACCAAAGAAATGACATTCAAGGACTGATAAACCCAGGCCTTAAGAGAACTGGCAATTTCTGCTTCTTTCCTCTTGGAAGCTGGCTGCGATGCTGTGAGAAGCTCCAGTCGCATAAGGAAGAACCCAAGTGCTCCATACACAGCCCAGTTGTGCCCTGAGCAATAGCCAGTACCAACCACTTGCCGTGAGGTATGCCATCTTGGGTGTTGCAGCCCAGCTGACCGTTGTCCCAGGAGATACCATGTTGAGCAGCAAAACTGCCCAGCTGAGCCCAGTCAACACACAAACCACATGAGAAGTCACAGAAGAATTGTTCTAAGCCGCTACATGCTGAGTTGCTTCAGTCACGTCCGACTCTTTGCGTCCCCGTGAACTGTAGCTCACCAGAATCATGGGATTCTCCAAGCAAGAATAGTGGAGTGGTTTCCTTCTCCAGGGGATCTTCCCAACTCAGAGACTGAACTTATGTCTCCCACGTCTCCTGCACTGCAGGCAGATTCTCTACCCTCTGAGGCACCTGGGAAGCCCTCTGATAGAGTTACGGGTCTATTGTGCAGAAGTGGATGACAAACACTGGGAGGTATCAGATGTTGGTCACGTCTGCGTCTTGACAGAAAAGGTCTGGCTAGAATGATCATAGGTTTGGGAGTCATCAGCCTCATGGGAAGCCTAGAGCCCTGTTTGGAACGAAATCACCACCAACACCCAGCAAATGCTCGCTGAATTAAATGAAACTTTCCACATAATGAAAATCACTGGAAAGCCCTGTTTGTGATCTGAGACAACCCTCCTCATGCCTGGAATTCTAATTTTCCCTCACTCTAAGCACACTAAATTTCTTTCTCTGGATCGAAGCATGGAATCCTAGCTGCTGCATTTGATACTCTTTATCCTTCTATGGTAAGTCCTTTCCTTTAGGGTGGCATGTGGACTTGAAACCTGCAGACTTGAGTTTGGATTTTTCAACCTGCCCTACATCCTCTCTGAGTCTAGGCTTCCTCATCTGTAAATGGAGATGAGAATACATGCCAATCTCACGGCTAAGGAAGTGCAGACAGATGTGAAAAGAATCATTGTAATCATCCTCTCCAGGACAAGAGAGGTATAGTCTCAACCCCAGACACAGCATCAATGCCCTCTCCCTGGTCGCCAGTCCCTTTCCCTGGAAGTAAACACATGGCAAGTTTGGGAGATGGGAAATCTCCAGCTTTTTGTGTTTGAAAAAGCTCATGCAGGCCTCGATTTTCCAAAGCCTCCTTGGCCAGAGGATGAACAAAGCTTTTTTGTTCCGCCCTTAAGTCGTATCAGACTCTGCAAACCCATGGACTGCAGCATACCAGGCTTCCCTGTCCTTCCCTATCTCCCAGACTTTGCTCAAATTCATGTCCATTGAGTTGATGATGCTATCTAACCGTGTAATCCGCTGCTGCCCCCTTCTCCTTTTGCCTTCAATCTTTCCCAGCAGCATCAGGGTCTTTTCCACGGAGAGGGCTCTCTGCACCAGTTAGTAGTCTGATAAAACGACCCCCTATCCAGACAGAGCTGCAGGCCAAGGTTTGAGTCCTGGTTTGCCGGCTAACCTAACGCACAGTGTGACCTTGGCGAGCTCCTGTTCTTGAACCCAAGTGAACCCAAGAGTCCTACTTAAAGCTAAAGCGTGAAGGATGACTCGAGACGAGAGGACGATGCGCTCAGGTTCCTTCCACCTGAGCGGATCCACCTTGGGCCGGGGTGGGGGGTCGGGTCACGTGCTGGGCTGACGCTGCCGCACCAGCCAGCTCCGGGTCCAGCCTCCCGCTCTGACGTCCTCGGGCCGCCCTCCCTGCCCGCCCCTCCGCCCCTCCGCCCCTCCGGCGGCGGCGGTTGGAGAGCGGCTGGCGCGCCTGGACCCCAGGCCGGGGAGGCACGCGGCGGCGGGACCGAGCCCGGTGCGGGGAAGCGGGGCACCATGGTGCTGTCGGTGCCGGTGATCGCGCTGGGCGCCACGCTGGGCACGGCCACCAGCATCCTCGCGCTGTGCGGGGTCACCTGCCTGTGCCGGCACATGCACCCCAAGAAGGGAGTGTTGCAGCGAGACCTGGAGCCCGACCCGGAGAAGGCGAAGCCCAGCGTGCTGCGGGCCGCCCAACAGGTGAGCGGCCGTGGGCCTCGGCTTCCCCGGGGCTTGGGTGGGGGGTCTCCCTGGCGGCTGCGGCGGGGGGAGTGGATGGGAAGGAATGGTTGGCGTTCTTCTTTGCGCGACAGAGCCCGGCTGGGAGTGGGGACAGCGGACGTGTTTGGACAGCGGATGTGTTCAGAGGCCCTGGGGCGGGGGCGGGGGGTCCCAAAGGCCTGGGGGGTGGGGTGGTGGCGGCTAGGGTACAGGAGGAAAGGGGCCAGCAAGCCTAAGGTGCAAGCATGGGAGTGAGTGGGAAAGGGGGCTTAGATAGAAATCGGAGCTGGGAGGCGAGTTGGAGGGGTGAGTAATAAGACAGGGAGGCTCTGAGGGTTTGGGGCAGGGGGCTGCGAGGCTTAGGGGAGAGGAAGAGGGGAATGACCGAGAAGGAGAAGCCCCAGGATTTGGGGAGAAGAGAAAGGGTGATACAGAACAGAGTGGGCCCGTTGTGCCGCTGGCGCAGGGGAGCTCACTGACCGAGCTGAGAAGGGAGAGAGGGGGTGGCAGCCGGGGGCTGCAGTGGGAGCGGGGCAGGGGCGGTTGGGCTGGGGGTGCTGGGGTCTGGAGAGGCAGGTGAGTATGGAGGGCTTGGGCGACCCTCACCCCCCCTAGCAGCCCTCAGCTCCAGCCAGCCTGAGGGAGTAGCTCTGAGCCCCCCTCCAACCCTCCACTCCCCACCGATGTGGCTGCAGATGTCTCTGGAGACGGGAGGGCTTTTATCTCCACATGAGCTCGTCCCCCAGGGCCTCTCTGGGCAGAAAATGGGTGGGGTCCCCATTGTACACTGCAGCCGAAGGGGGTCTGAGAAAGGTTTGGGAGGACTGCCCTACATGGGCTGTGAAGTCCAGGACATATCCCCAAAGTGGCAGAGGCTAAGTCCTCTGCAGACCTGGGAGGGAGGGTCTGGCCAGAGAGACTGGAGGAAGGCAGGCCCTCCCTGGGGAAGAGGGAGGTGACTTAACGACTTCCCTGGGCCCCCTTGATTCCTTCCAGGGCTCAGAGTTCCAGGACCGGCACTACAGAGCTGTGCCCCTGCCTTCCTTTTGCCAATCAATTATTCAAAAGCTCAGGCCCAGCTGCGGGGGCCCTGTCAGTCACTGTGAGAGGGGAAGGAAATGGCTGCTGTCCTTGAGGGACTTGGGATCCCAGCAAAGTGACATTGGTGCCGGCAGGATCCGGGGTCAGCTGGGCAGGGGCATGTGGGATCCAGGGCTGTCTGAAATGGGAGCAGCGGGCTCCCCACGGGGCCTGTGCGGGGGTCCGTGGTTGGGGGCTGCTGGACAAGCTCTTCTCCAAACATGGAGGCCTCAACCTCCACTCCCACTCGGCACACTTGAGGGACAGCCATTCATTCTTCTGCCTTTCTCCGTGGCAGCTCTTCAGGCATTGTCTGCCCTGCACCCCCGCCCCTTCCCAGAAAGAATCACTGGGACCACTGTTGGTGCAAATGACCTCCGGGATCACTTCCAGTTCTTTGTCTTCTTGAGGACCAGTAGCCCAAGCAGCGGCCAATGATCTGTTAAAGACAAACCAGATCCTGCGTCTCCCGGGCTTGAAATCCTCCCCAGCTTCTCACTGAGCTTTTGAACAGACCACAGCACACCGTAGCCTGGCACTTGCCCGGGGCTGGGCTCTAAGTGCTGTACACCTAATGCAATTAGCCACTCAATTATAGACGTAGATAATGTGGCTAAGGTTCAGAGAGGGTGGGTGAGTTTGCCCAGGGCCACACAGCCCGAGAAGTTCCCGAGCCTGATTCTAAGCTGGTCTGGTTCTAGAGTCCATGCTGTGAGCCACTCCACCCCACGGTCTTGCCTGTCTGGTGTGGCCCGCGTTTGCCTCTCCAGCCAAGCTCATGCGAGTGCCCCCCATCACGGACGGTCTCAGCTCCCCTGGGTTTTTATCCTTCTTGAAGACGCCAACCCCTCCCATTTTCCTCTGACTTTTCACAGAGATGGCTCCTCCTCATCCTGTGGGTCTCCTTCTGTTTGCATTTCACCTCTTCAGGGGGAGGATTCTGCCCGTGGCCACATGTAACAAAGCCCCCCTCCCCCATTATACCCTCCATACTATGCCTTCTTATTTCTGTTTGTAGCGTTTGTGACAGTTGGATGTGATTTTTCGTATCTGCTTACTTACAATATTCATTCCCAGCACCTACTCAGTGTCTGAAACCTAGTAAGTGCCCAATGAGAAATTATTGACTAATATTAAGGCATCCCATGCCCAGCCATTGGAGATTATTGTCTGAGTTATTTCTTCAAATGTAGATATATTTTGCAACCCAGAGCTGGCTCACAGGGTCACAATAAATGCTTGTTGATATGTGCGTGCTCAGTCACTCAGTCATGTCCGATTCTTTGTGACCCCATGGACTGTAGCCTGCCAGGCTAATTCTGTCCATGGGATGGTTTAGGGAAGAATACTAGAGCGGGTTTCCATTTCTTTCTCCAGGGCATCTTCCCGACCCAGGGATCGAAACAGTGTCTCCTGCCTTGCAGGCAGATTCTTTGATGCTGAGCCACCTGGGAAGCCCCTGTTGATACGTGAGACCCATCCATTCACATCCCTCACTTGGTTCCCTCAGTGATGAGGATTTGGGCACCTGGATGTGAATCTGTAGGTGTGAACGTGATGCAGTTGAGATCTCACAATGTTGGTTTGGCTACCGTTGTGCTCAGACTGATTCAGCCGCTGACCCAGATAAAGTACACAGAGAAAAAAGACAGCATGTTGACATTTCAAAAAAAGTAAAGGGAGGTGGTGGTAGGGCAGATGGCAGCAGGGCGAGGGGCTTGGCACATGTCGACAAAGAGGAGAAGAGTCTGGTAAGGAAGGTTCTCAGAAGATGCTTCTTAAACAGAGAGGGCACTGGGGCTGGGGAAGAGGGTTCTGGATTCCTGTAACCAGGAGAACTGGGGTGTCTCTGTAAGTTGCTGGTTGTGGTTGCTGGAAAAAACTCCTTGGATTTCTTAGCTATGCCTGGGCAATCTAATTTCTGGCCATGAGTGGTCAGCTGAAGTTAAAGTTTATAGTGCTTTTGAAAAGAACTTGAAGTTTTCCTTGCAGGTTCTTCACCTGAGATCCACAGATCCCAACAGGGAGTCTGTAGCTAAAAATGGAAGGGGTTCATGGTCTTGGAGAGGAAAAAACTCCATTTTCATGAGCCTCTACCTGAAACTTAGCATTTTCTGTAAATAGGAGTATAAACAACACGTCACAGGAATATGAACAATACCTGTGACTTGGTCCTCAAGGGAAATCACGGGTAGTTTCAGAGTACCTCACAGCTTTTCGATAGTGTTTATGCTCATCCCTAATTCTAAATTATGCACTTATTAAATCTCCCACGAGATCCTTTTATTTAATGAAAGAATAAAGAGGCACATGTGTAGCTATTTCCAAGATTGATTTTATTAGGTGGACTGTTGTAGTCCTGTGTCTTTTATTTGCTGCTTTTTCAAGCACTCAGAGGAGGTACCATAGGCTTCTCTAAACAACTGTAGAAACTCATCCAATGTCTCTGCTGAGTGGGAGGTGGCCAAGGTGCAAACTCTCACTGCTGTTCACGCCTCCAGCTGGCTTCAATTCATTCTTTTTCTTGGCTTTTCCGAAATGTACATCGTGGACCCTTTTCCTGCCTTCTTACACAATCCCTCACCCCCTCCGCCCCGTTGTGTGCCATCCTTTATGGAGGGGGAGAGGGATTCAGTCTCACTACACCATCCTTGTGACCTGGGATCACCTGGGACCTCGTTTTCTGTTATCAGCCCAGCTTTCAAAGCTTGGTTATTATGCAGTGATGGCCGAATGCTTGAGCCACGAGACAGAGGAGGGTCAGATGTGGGATATGTGTATGTGATCATTTTAATTCACTGCTGCTGCTGAACCTATTAGTGACAGGCAGCAAGACCCATTGGTTCCGTCCCCCAGAATTTCCTTTTCATGCTTGTCTGCACAGGCTGCCACTCACTGCATTTCTGGGTCCTTGCAGATGAAGCCCTCCTTTTGGTGAACCTACATGACTACTGAGCAAGCGGGGGAGCTGTCCTTCCCCACAGCTTGGTGCCCCTGATGCCTCAGCGTGACTTGGGTTCTGTTCTCAGAAAGCTTTAGTTTCAATGTGTGATTTTTCTTCCCATCTGGCACTTATCTTGTTGTCCCCTTATGTGAATCTTCTCAGATGCATCTCAGAGGTTCCCAGAGTAACCCTGACGCTGTCCCCTAGCGGTCAAAGGCTTCCTCCTAGGGCCCCCCAGCAGTGGTCCCCAGGTCTCTTGTATCCACATCTCCCAGCTCCTACTGCTACTTACTACCAAACTCTAAAATCCTACCTTCTTTCCAGCAGAGTTGAGAAGCAAAGTGACTTTTGATGGAACACTGTGTTAGTTCATTCAGGTTATTATAACAAAATACCACAGAGTGGGTAGCTTATAAACAAAAATTTATTTCTCATGGAGCTAGAAGCTGGGAAGTCCAAGATCAAAGCTCTGGCCAACCCAGTGTCTGGTGAAGACCTGCTTCCTAGACTTTTGGCTGTAACCTCACCTGGTTCCCCAGTAGCTCAGCTGGTAAAGAATCCACCTGCAATGCAAGAGACCCCGGCTGGTTCAATTCCTGGGTCAGGAGGATCTGCTGGAGAGTAGATCTGCTGGTAGTCTACCCACTCCAGTATTCTTGCGCTTCCCTGATGGCTCAGCTGGTAAAGAATCCACCTGCAATGCTTAAGACCTGAGTTCGATCCTTGGGTTGGGAAGATCCCCTGGAGAAGAGAACTGCTACCCACTCCAGAATTCTGGCCTGGAGAACTCCATGGACCGTATAGTCCATGGGGTCACAATGAGTCGGACACGACTGAGTGACTTCCACTTTCACCTTTCACGGGGTAGAAGGGGCAGGAAGCTCTCTTCTGTCACTTTTATAGGGACACTAATCCTTCTTATGAAGGCTTCACCCTCACAGCTGCTCACCCCAATGCCCTACCTCTTAATAGCATCACCTTTCAGGTTAGGTTTTAACATATGAATTTTTCGAGGGGCATAAACATTTTGACCAGAGCAAACACCTAATAGATTCGATGTTTTTAAGAAATAATTTAAATATGTGCTGTATTTTTATCAAGCAACATATGTATAGTAGAGTCTTTCCCCCTCTCTGAGATTAGGAACTGTGTTTCATTTTCCTTGTACCTCTGACGATATCCAGTAGATAATAGGCACGTGACGGTCAATGTATATTTTGATTTAAATCATATCAGAACATCTGAAGAAGAGAGTAAAGGTACAAAGGAATGCACATGGTTAAGATTCCATTTCCACTAGATTTGAAATCAAGCCCATTTATGTCTGGGGTTTCCACTGGGGACAGGTAATGCCTGGGGCAGAGTGGGGAAGCTTCTGTTTATAAGCTCTGCCTCTTGACATGGTACTGATTACACAGCTGTGTCCACTTTATGAAAGAAAGCATATACAGCTCTACATTTATGATTTGTGTATTTTCTGAATGTAGTTATAATTCAGTAAAGTTCTTATCTGTCAAGTTGTGATGTAATGTTTATGAATATTGTTTTAGTATCAAGCCAGTGTTTTTTAATAGGAGGATTTGGGGGCTGTCATCAAGACACGGCCCTCCTTTTTGTGGTCTGTTATTCACCACCCCCCGGCCCTGTCTGCTTTCTGCTGCTACTCCTGCAGCTGCCTCCTCCCTCAGACCAGGGCCTGGGGAACATCAGTGCGGCCTGATTAATGCTTCTGCCTATTTTCCTCTTCCTTAGACCCCTGGAGCAACGTCTTCTCAGAGTACTTGTCTGAATGTAGACTTGGCAGAGAGGATGGATCAGAGCCCCAGCACTACATTTCAGCAACTATTAAATTCACTCATTAAAGGTTAATGAACATATTCTAGGCACTGGGCCATAGCGGTAAAAAGACAGGTGTATGCTCTTCCTTGTAAGCAAGGAAGCAGACAATGAAGCCAGCAGTTGTCATTAAGCATATCACAGGTGAGGTTCAGGGGGCCATGGGAGACCCTTAGGATAGGCACCTCCAACTTTGCCCCAAAGTAGGGCTTGTCTCCAGTTCTTGTTGGCTGCCCTGACGAGGTCTCCTGGTACTTCAGTGATCACAGGAGGCCAACATGAATTGCTAACCCCACTCCTGGAACTGATTTGACCCTGGACTGCGGGAAGGCCTGACCTTGGATTCTCAATCCTTTTAAAGAGTTGATTTCTTAGCTGATCTCCCAGCCGATAAACTCTCCTATTGATATAAACAAACAAAAAGTATATCCGTTTCCATAGAGTAATAAAGAATAGTCATAGTATAGCTAACGTTTATTGAGTTCTTGTGTGCCAGGCACTATTGTAAGCTCTTTAATCATATTAATTTTATCCCCACAATAGCCCTGATATATGCATACTAAGGCATTCATTTTACACATGGAACTTACTCTGTATCAACTTATTCCGTAGCAGAACTGGGAATCACATTTAGGAAGTCGGGCTCCAGAGTCCACATCTTTGACCACTAGGCTGGAGATTAGCAGGAAAAAAATAGTCAAAATTTTACTTGAGCCACTGCATTTCCCCAGGTATGGCCTAAAAGTGTCTACAATATATGGATCTTTGCAGGTCAGTTTAAAACCTTTCCCAAAGCTTTGGCTGGCTTCTGTGCCTCTTGCATCCTTCATGCTTCGAGCACTGGGTGCGGCCCCAGGCCCTCCAGAGAAATTTACACAGTAAACATGTTTGGGCTGGTTGCTTAGTAACAAGGAAGACAGTATGAATTTTGCATCAAGAAATCAGCATGGATTATTTCAGGGAGATGAGCACATGCCCACTGGAAGCACTAGGCTCTTTGAAACATACTGCGGACCTTTGGTCTGTGTCCATTAGTCCTTCTCAGTGACAGGTCCCAGACCTGTCCCGTCTTATTCCCTCTCTAGTTTCTCCTCTGGTTCAGCATGGAGATAATTCAGGCTCATGGCTCCTCTCTTCATGTGATTGACGGCTCAATAGCACCTTTTGTTCACTCCAGCAGAAAATGCTGCTGCATCTTTCGACATTTTTAGATTTTCAGATACTGGCCCAGATTCCTCTCATGTGCCTGGAGTACAGGAAGAGAAAGAGAGAGACCAACAGAGCACAGTGGGAGAAACACCCGAACTAGAAATCAGATGGGCTTAAGGGGGAGGCAGAAGGAAGGGGAGAGACCGGTAGGATGGGGAAGCTGCAGACCCAGAAGACAAAGAAAGGAGGCAAGCTGAAAAGTGGCCGGCCACCCCAGAGTCAGAAGGAGAAAGCAGACTCTGTGTGGATGATCCCCGTGCGTGTTATCATCGTCACCTTCCTTATCCTTTCCCCCCAAAACTTTAGTCCCTCAAGGGTCCCCATCTGCTTCACCTAGGTTCCTGGGGGCTCTAGAAACTCAGGTCTAGTTGAGGTGGCATTTACTACTTCTCAGCGACATTTCTTCACGTGGGCATCACTGGGCCAATGTGATGCCAGGAGGAGGAGCCTTGATCGCTTACCATGTCTATTCACTGCACAAAAATAGACCTTCCCACCGAGGAGTTCCCTAAGTGCTAATTAAGAAAAGGGTGTTTTAATTGATTCATATTATAGAACATTCCTAGGAGAGTTTTACATGGTGTTTAAGGGTGTTGCAGTGATTTATAGTGATATTTTGGGAACCTGACTGATGTTTGGGGTGGACTCGGAATGCATTTTAATTTTTCCCATTTAAAACAGTGGAATGCAAGTGACTGCTCTCTGAAATTCACTGGCCCGGCAGGCTTGTTTCCATGAACAGATTAGAGTCAAAGAATGAGGGGTGGTTGCATATATGAATACGTGCACACATGGATGTGAATATGTATACATGCATATACAAATAAGAGAAAAGGGAAAGAGCGTCCCATGGAAAATCTGTGAAATTGAGTCTTAACCCATCTGGCGGAGACCCTAGGGTACTTTGATATATTTCATTGGCTCTGCCCACCCTCCTCTCGTTAATTCAAGACGTACTTTTCCTTCATAGAAAAACTGAGCAGGATGGCAGAGAGCAAGAGAAGTGAGGAGAAACACTGAATGACTGACTGCATGAGTCATTGGATGGACGGATAGATGAATGGGAAGGAGACTCCTGGGGCCACTGCCTCTGCTTGCAGCCAACGTAAAAATCACAAGCACAGAAATAAAAGCAGGAGAAGGCGCTGAGCTTGTGGAAGAATCTCTGTGCTCACCCCCAGTGACAAGGCAGGGCATCAAGACAAGCCTGGAGGGCGTGGAGTCTTCCTGCCCTTCAAGCATCGGTTCACACAGCTGACATTGGAAACAGTTTTAAAAATCTTCTGTTGCAAAGACCAATGAGATAATACCCCAGGGGAGCACATTTTACTTGGAAAATCATTATAAACCACACAGTTTTGAACTTGCTGCTAAAAGTAGCCTGATGAAAGGGGTGTGAGTTATGGAGGCAGGATAGTGAAGACTGCTTTTCAAACAGAATTAAGATTGATACTTTCATGAGTTCCCTGGTGGTCTAGTGGATAGGATTAGATTATTTTACTGCTATGCCTGAGTTCAGTCCCTGGTGGGGGAACTGAGATCCTTCCCATGAGGTGCGGCCAAAAAAAAAAAAAAAAAAGAAATAAAGAATGATGTTTTCAAGAGAACTGCATTTGAAGATGAGAAGGTTGGGGAAGAGTGGATTGGTTGGGCAACTAGATGACTTATTAGGAAACAGTTGCAGAATGAAGCTGAGAATAACTTCAGTGAGCTCTAAACTCCTGTGTTTCATA
This sequence comes from Bos grunniens, assembly GCF_055505025.1. Classification (NCBI taxonomy): domain Eukaryota; kingdom Metazoa; phylum Chordata; class Mammalia; order Artiodactyla; family Bovidae; genus Bos; species Bos grunniens. The sequence continues at coordinate 75,894,768 of NC_141179.1, read as the reverse complement.
TCCGAACCCCCATCCTTTCTCACAGTGCAGCCCCAAGCACCTTAGATGGTGTTTTTGTTTCTAGCACAGTCAATTCACAAAGAAAGGGCTAGGCTCCCAGAAAGACATACAGTGAAGGCAGCAATGGCACGAGAAGAGACGAAACTGCGTGGGAAAACATCAACGTGGTCTCGGGGCTTTGGGGCATATTCCCTGCAGATGCATGATCTAATAAGTTGCCTACCTCGCGAGTAGGCTGAATCCATTAAGTAGCGACATGACTATTGCTCTTCCTGTAACAGCCTCATTACCAAACTCAGAGAGACAAAGGATCAGAGGATGAAAAGAAGTGAAGAAGAGCGTAGGTATCTCATTGGTAACCACTACTCGGTAGACTTGTGTGTATTTGGATATTCACCAGAATGAGTTTAAGTAAAAACAATCTAGTCTTTGAGACCATGTAAGAGAGGAAATTGCCTCTTAGAACGAAAATGCTCACTTCTTGATCAAATCGCTGAGATGTAATAGGAAGCAAATTAGACTTAGACTCTAAACCTGAATTTATTTTCTTTTTACAATTTTATTTATCTTACGGCTGCACTGAGTCTTCATTGCTGCACGTGGGCTTTCTCTAGTTGCGGCGAACAGGGTTACTCTCTTGTGGTACATGGGCTTCTCCTTGTGATGGCTTCTCCTATTGCAAGGCGCGTTGCATGGGCTCTGGGCACACAGGCTCAGCAGCTGTGGTGCACAGGCTTTGCTGCTTTGTGGCATATGGGATCTTTCCAGATCAAACCAGTGTCCCTGCATTGCAAGGCAGACTCTTAAACAGTGGACCATCAGGAAAGCCCCTAAACCTGAATTCAACTTCCAGTGTTTTCCAGCTAAATGACCTTGGCCATTCTGAATCCTGCTTTCTTCACCAACAAAACAGAGGTGATAGCAATAAGGTTCTCCACGGTAATATTAAACACTAAATGAGACAATACTTTTGAACACACCCAACACATTCAGTGCCTGGTCTCTCTATTCAGTATATTTTAGGTATCTCTGAATCCTTTAGATATAACTGAATCCTAGGATATTCATTCATTCAAAAAATACTTCCTCACTCTGTAATAATGTAAATGGGAAAAGAGTTTGAAAAAGAATAGATACACGACTGTGTGTAACTGAACTGCTTTGCTGTATGCCTGAAACTAACACGAGGCTGCTAGTCAGCTGTTGTTGTTTAGCTGCTAAGTCATGTCTGACTCTTTTGTGACCCCATGGACTGTAGCCCGCCAGGTTCCCCTGTCCATGGGATTTCTCAGGCCAGAATACTGAAATGGGTTGCCGTTTCTTTCTCCAGGGAATCTTCACAACCCAGAGATCAAACGTGTGTCTCCTGCATTGGCAGGGGGATTCTTTACCACAGAGCCAACAGGGAAGCCCTAATCAACGGTACTCCAGTATATCAATAAAAACCAAGCACAACAAATCAAAACAAACCAAAACGAAAGACTTCTTCATCACCTATTATATGCAAGACCCTGAATTAACACTGCTGCTGCTAAGTCGCTTCAGTAGTGTCCGAACTAGGGACACTAAAGTGACCAGGCAGACAACACCCTTGACTTCCTGAAGCTCATGTCCTCGGGGTAGAGAGCTTCATCACACGGCCGTACAAATGGATATAAATCTAATGCTATTAGGTGCGGTAAGGTAGGTAAGAGTTCTCTCAAGAAGTGATAACTCATTAGTGCTCTGATCTTAACATATTTGGAGACTTAGTAAAGAATTTTGAGCCTAAAATATATACCCTTTATACACACATACTCAATTCTTCACAAAGCATATGTATGTTTATACGTTATATGTACATGTTGCCCTACTGTTATATCATGTACATGATAAAACATACACAAAATGGACCTTTTAAAACAGTAATGTAAAAATAAATTATAAAATGAAATTCTGTTATTTTCTTCCCATACCCCAAATGAACTGTCTTGCACACCCCTGTGGCGTAAAGTTAGTGTCATTTACTAAGTAAAGGTACTGGAGTTGAGGACTTGAAGTATTCTCGGCATAGGGTATGTGCAAAGGCCCTGTGGCAAAAAGAAATATCACTAAGGAGGGACTGAAGGAAGGCTAAAGTGGGTACAGCTCCAAGGGTACAGGAGAGAATAATTGCAAGTGAGCAAGGCAGGTCCGGCCAGAGAGCACCACACAGGACCTCTGGGCCAACAGAAGTGTTGGGCTATTTTCCCAAGAGCAATGGAAACTACTGAAAGGTCTTAAGTGAGATGTGACATAGTTGGATTTAAGGCGCAGCATCATCTTGGATGGGAGAAGACTAGAAGTGAGGAGACCAGGGAAACTCTGGACAGAGACCATGATGGCTTGGACCACTGTCATTGTGGCAATAGTTTGGAGAGGTGTTTAGGAGATAAATTGACTGGCTTTGCCTCTGAGTTGGCTGTAGGCTTCAGGAAGAGGGAGGAGTTGGAGTTGGGGACGAGAGCTAAGGGTTTCACTTAGGGTGGTGGTACCACGTGGTGAGACAAGGATGAGGCCGTATATTTTAAGTCATGAGTTCACTTTTGTGCAGGGGAGTGTGAGGAAACTTTGTGCTATCTCCATGAAGTGGTTCTGCAGGTCTGGAGCTCACCCTCTGGGGGGGATGTATATTCGGGAGTAGAAAGCCCAGCCATGAGCATGGCTGAGACCACCTGGTTAGAAATCAGAATGAGAGGGGAAAAGGCCCTGGGAACAAGTCCTGAGGAATGCCAGTGTTTCATGAAACAAGGAGGGGTGGCCAGAGAGGAAGGAGAAAACCTGGAGAATGTGATATCAAAATACTAATAATGACAAGAGAAAAACTTTTGAAGAAGAAGGGAGTCACTGAAAAGTCAAGTAAGATAAGGCTGAAAAACCCCATAGAATGAAACAATAAAGATCCTCAGTGACCTTGGAGATCAACAGTGACCTTCAGTGGGCTGATGGGGCCTCTGGGAAAGGGGTGTAGAGGGGCGGAAGGTGATGGAGGAGGACAGTACCAAGTACAGGCAGTTCTTCTGAGTTGCATGGCTGCCAAGGGGTGGAGAGGGCTAGGGCCTGGCTGAGTGAAAGACAGAGGTCAAAAAATTATGGAGCACTGTTGGAATCTGATGGGAAGGAGCCAGTTGAAAGAGAAGAATGAATGTTCAAGAGAAAGGGAGAGAAACAGACCGAAAATAGCTAGGGTAAGGCTTTCATGTGTGGGGACGGTGGCACAAGGCTGGGATGGAAGGACTGATCCTGGAGGGAGGGAGAGAGGGGAACACCTCCCGCAGTGTCACAAGACACTGGATGGGCCACAGCATCAGTGCGGAGAAGAAAGGCATTTCCATGGGTCTGTTAACAGGACGCTAAGTGTCCAACTAGTCCATCCTAAAGGAAATCAATCCTGAATATTCATTGGAAGGATTGATGCTGAAGCTGAAACTCTAATACTTTGGCCACCTGATGGGAAGAACTGACTCATTGGAAAAGACACTGATGCTGGGGAAGATTGAAGGCAGGAGGAGAAGGGGACAATAGAGGATGAGATGGTTGGGTGGCATCACTGACTGGATGGACACGAGTTTGAGTAAGCTCTGAGAGCTGGTGATGGACAGGGAAGCCTGGTGTGTTGCAGCCCGTGGGGTCACAAGAGTCGGACACTACTGTGCGACTGAACTGAACTGAACTGAACTGAAGCGTCTTTTGTTCTCTTGGTTTCCTTTTTCCTCTATGAAGGCAGTCAGAGGAGATAGAGAAATTCCAAAATGTGAGCTTGAAGGAGTAGTTAAGGAAACAGTAAGATTTCTGGGAAGTACTGAGTTTAAGGTTGGTGACCATGACTTTATTATGGAACCATCTGCCCTGTCGTGTGACTCTTCTGTGGTGCCCAGCTACTGGATGCAGACACCATCCATTGATTGACCTCGAGAGATCAGGGAAAGAATGGGGAGGTGAGGGAGATCTTTAGACTTTGAAAGGGTGCTGTTGACATCATGGCCCAGGTAACTGAATCAGGAAAGTTGCAAACTGCAGAAAGAGGAGAAAGAGTAGAGGCCTCCGAGGTCTGAAGATTCCTTGGGTTTGGAAGAACAGCTGAGAAGGGCTGGTCCCGCGGCTGGCCATGGGCACCCTGAAGGCAATATGCCCACCAAGGTCAAAGGTGCCAGAACCATCCCTTCCTTCCTTCACAAGGCCTATAGGGGGCAGGGTCAGGGCACAGAATTTGAGTAAGTAATTGACGGACTTAAAGTTGTTTCAGCTAGCTCTCCACATCCACGGATCTGAAAGGCCGACTCTTCTATGGCATTTTATATGAGGGACTTGCTTATCTGTGGGTTTCATGTCTGAAGGGTTCCTGGAACCAATCCACCAGAAATCCTAAGGGATGGCTACATTCAGAAGGCCAGATGGGTCAGCAGCTGGGTAAGTCAGCAGTCACATCAGGTCAGTTCAGTTCAGTCGCTCAGTCGTGTCCGACTCTTTGCGACCCCATGGGCTCCAGCATGTCAGGCTTCCCTGTCCATCACCAACTCCCAGAGTCTACTCAAACCCATGTCCATCATGTCAGTGATGCGATCCAACCATCTCATCCTCTGTTGTCCCCTTCTCCTCCTGCCTTCAATCTTTCCCAGCATCAGTCTTTTCTAAGGAGTCAGTTCTTCGCATCAGGTGGCCAAAGTATTGGAGTTTCAGCTTCAACATCAGTCCTTCCAATGAATATTCAGGACTGGTTGGATCTCCTTGCAGTCCAAGAGACTCTCAAGAGTCTTCTCCAACACCACAGTTCAAAAGCATCAATTCTTCAGTGCTCAGCTTTCTTTATAGTCCAGCTCTCACATCCATACATCACTACTGGAAAAACCATAGCTTTGACTAGACAGACCTTTGTTGGCAAAGTCATGTCTCCGCTTTTTAATGTGCTCTCTAGGTTGGCCATAGCTTTTCTTCTAAGGAGCAGGCATCTTTTAATTTCATGGTTGCAGTCACCATCTGCAGTGATTTTGGAGCCCAGGAAAATAAAGTCTCTCACTGTTTGCATTGTTTTCCCATCTATTTGCCATGAAGTGATGGGACTGAATGCCATGATATTAGTTTTTTGAATATTGAGTTTTAAGCCAGCTTTTCCACTCTCCTCTTTCACTTTCATCAAGAGATGAAAGGTTTTCTTTAGTTCTTCTTTGCTTTTGCCATAAGGGTGGTGTCATCTGCATATCTGAGGTTGTTGATACTTCTCCCGGCAATCTTGATTCCAGCTTGTGCTTCATCCAGCCCAGAATTTCACATGATGTGCTCTGCATGTGAGTTGAATAAGCAGGGTGACGATGTACAGCCTTGTCATACTCCTTTCCCAAATTTGAACCAGTCCATTGTTGCATGTCCGTTCTAGCAGTCAAGTGTCATACGGTGTTTCTGGAATTCTTTATTGTAGGAAAACAAGAGACTAAAAGAGGAGTGCCTTGAACCTGTAACCTCTGTAGCCCACAGGAGGATCAGGCAGGGGCCTGGCTCCCCTGAGCTGGGAGCCTGGCTGTCCCAGTGGCTTAGAGTCTGGAAAGCAGAGTCAACACCACTGGTGTGCTTTCCTTACTCTGGGCTGTGGCCTAAGATCTGGGCAATGTCAACTGCACAGACCGCCCCAAGGAGGCACACCAGGGCCTTGGCTCCTCAGGAGGAGAGGAGAAGGGGTGGCTCTGGCTGACACTACCGCTGGAAAGAAATGGGGTTCCTGTGACTCCCACGGGTGGCCTTGGGAGGACGCACTAATTGCAGCAGCACGTGAAATGGTTAATGCATTAATAAATAGTATGAATAATCAAGTTGTCCTTATAATGATTCTTTTAAATGGCTGAACTTCACATACAAGATGTATGGAGGGGATGAAGCACTTGGGCTTTGGGTTTCAGTTCCAATCTGCCCCTCACTTCCTGTGTGACGGTGGGTTAGTGACTTAACCTTTCTGTGCCTCAATGTGACCATCTGTTAACTGTCACTGACACTGGATTGTCATGAGGATTCAGTCAGCTAATTTGGATAGGACAGTGCCCAGAACATTAGTGCTGGGCCGGAAAGCATCCAGAACCACTTTCCAGATCCTTCTCCCTGCACCCCCACCCCCAATCCCACCCAAATGTACCCCATTGTCTATTCCCTGTGCCCTTGTCCCAGGGGCCAGTTCTAGGCATGTGAACATTGCCCAGTTGCTCCTGGCCCCAGGATATTTCCAATGACTTGTTAGTTTCCTTAACCTTCCACACCTTTGTCAATATCTGCTTTATGAAATTCCCCTCAATTACCTGCTTTGAATGCGCCATCTGCTCTTGCCACAACCCTGTGGATAAGGTGCTCAGTCAACGTTAGCTACTGTTACCAACCTTAATAAATAATAAGAGAGGGGGAGTCAGCGAGTCAGGAAGAGTGTGTACAAATTGGCAAAGGTCAGGGCCCACATGTTGAGCCCTCTGTTTGCTCACAGCTTGATTGTTTAGAAACCACTTTCATTTTCTGATTTGATCTAGTATGATGCTTTACCACTGAGCCACCAGGGAAGCCCGTACAGAAAAAGAGAAAACAGTAGGCGCTCATCTCTAGGGTTGTGTGAGGATCAAATACAGTAAAGTCTGTTGCGTTTTGCAGAGCATCTGGTGCAGAGGAAGAGGTGGAGAGGTGGCAGCTGTATTGTCCTGTCCGGTTTTGTGATGTGACGGATGGAATCAATGCAGACACCACCTACAAGGTTCTCTGGGCGGGATCTTGCCACTCTGTGGCAGCCCGGTGGAATTATTATTTTAAAAATCAGTTTGAATTCTGTGTCCTCCAGAAGTGTGGGGATACTGAGAGCACTCGTTGTCCCTCCTCTTCTCATGGGGCTTAAGGCTTTGGTGGTACCCGTGGCCCTCTGAACATACTGCAGACTTTCAAGCTGCTGCCTTGACCCAAAAAGCCCTTCTGCCACTTCTCCACTTGTCAGAATGCTGCCTTGGATTTGGGGCTGGGGGGGTGCAGCAACCAAAATCAGAGTCTCTGAATCGTCGTGAAATCCTGTTTTCACTCCCCCAACTCCACCCTGTAACTCTTCCCCCAGGTAATGTTTGATGGGCTCCTATGTACTCTATCTCATATTTAGCTGGTCTCCTCCCCTCAAATTTTAGCTCAGGAAGCCTTTCTTGATTTCATATTCCTAGTGGACACAACCTCATCACCATCTGTCCCTGTCTTGAAAGGACTTCTTACCTGAGATTGCTTTTTTGCGCTAACTGGTTTCTTGTTCCCACTCCACTGGAAATGCCCAAGCCACGAGAGAATGATAGGACAGTGTTATTCCTGAAGCTGATAAGTATCTGGAGATTTAGTAAATGTTGAACGAATGAATGAATGACTGAAAGTAAAAAGTGGAAGTGTTGGTCACTCAGTCGTGTCTGACTCTTTTGTTACTGCACGGACTGTACCCCATCAGTCTCCTCTGTCCATGGAATTATCCAGGCAAGAATACTGGAGTAAGTAGCCATTCCCTTCTCCAGGGAATCTTCCTGACCCCAGGATTGAACCCAGGTCTCCTGCATTGCAGGCAGACTTTTTACCACCTGAGCTATCACGGAGGCCCTGGTGAATCACTAGCAGCAGAGAAAGGGTTTTCTGTTATTCCCAGTTGTGGTTCATTCCTGCTGGTTTGGGCGAGGTGCGTTTACCTGGCTGATAGATAAGCCTAGCTGGCAAGTCTACCCCACAATAAACCCCCTAGTGTGTTGCCTTAGATCTGGCTATGGGGCAGGGAGTGTGCTAAGTCAATCACAGACTGGCCTTTTTAGAATTTAAAATAATCACGGAAGGGAAAGAGACCAGCAGGGGGTGAGTCTCAAGGGAAGGGGATTTAAGAAGGCACAGATCTATAATAAACAGAAGAAGAGGTGTTGGAAGGGATAACAAAAGATGTGTGGTGGCTGGGTTACCATGGAAACACTGCAAGGCGCCTGGACTGGAAGACAAGCTGCTTCTTCAAAGAGAATTTCGAATTTGCAAGTTGAAATAAACCCTTCCTCCAGGACCTGACCCTGTGGATTCACCCATAAGTAGCCAAGAACTGGAGATCCTGGTACGAGCAGCTCCCCAGGAGCTGTCTACCAGACAAATAACTGTCTGTTGGAAGCCGAGAGAACTTGACTGAGAGGGAGGTCATACCTGTGAGCAGCTCACCTTATCTCTCGACCTTGCCTGGAATTCTCTGACCTCCCCCAAACCAGAGGGTTCCCATGTGAGCTTCAGGGACCACCTGCATCATAGTCACCTTAGGGAGATTCTTAGATGCACAGATTCTTTAGGATCCACCTAGGACTTCTGAGACAAAGCAGGGAAGGAACCCGGGCATCTGAATTTTACATTCCCCCAGGTGCCATTTCTATGGGTTGAAGTGTGGCACAGTGCTCAACCCTCTGCCTCTGACTAAAGGCACGCAGGGGTGGAGTAAAGAGTGGTGCGGCCGGGCAGTGGTCCAGGCATCAGTCTAAGGGGCACTAAAGTGCGGGTGAACAAACGGTGATTCCGTGTGACGTGGTGGTAAAGGGCTGCAGGCACAGCGGAACAGTTAAACAGAGAGCTCTGGCGGGGCCAGCCTGGGTTGAGTCTCACCTTTACTGCTCACCAGCTGGCTGTGTGTCCTCATATGTAAAATGGGATTGGTCATAGCAGCACTTCCTGATAGGGTGATTACGAGGATTTGTGGAGTTCATATCTGAATGGTACAGGGCACAGGTGGGCAGAACCACAAGATGGAAGGGGCTTGGAGGACTCTGAGTTTGTAGAAGAGCGAACAGATTCTTGAAGACTAGAGAAACCAGTTTTCATTGTGTTCATCCACTGAGGTGAGGTTGGGTGTTGTTTGTTACAAAGCAGTTGGTCTTCCCTGACTAATACAAGGTCATGAACAAGTGGCCCTGGAAGGTGCAGTCCGGTGTAGGGGTGTGTAAGGATGCTTTACAGAGAGAATGGGCAAAAGGGATCAAACCTCTGGGTTGGTTAAGAGCTTCTACAGCTGTACCCCAAATTCTCTCTAGGGGAGTTATCTCTATGGTTGGAAGGGAAACTTGGATGGAGGGCCATTCACACAGACTGCGCTTCTACGAGTTGTTCCTTTCCTGGAGACAAAATGACTTATTCTCAGTTAGCTTTCAGCTTGATTTATTGTATGTTGTCCAACATACAGAGAGAGGAAGAGTCCTGCTTCTCCTCTAGGGCCTCTGCGTGTGTGTGTGTGTGTGTGTGTGCGCGTGTCTCGAGGAGCAGAGGGAATGTGGTACTAGCCAGTGTTATGGAAAATATTCCACATCACAAAATAAACAAGAAAATTTTTTGTGTCCTTTCTTGTGGTAATTCAAAATATTTTAATACTGAGACATTTATATGGAGCCAAATACAAAAAGTCACACGAACTTTAAGATAGAACGAGAGATTTCAATAAAGAGATCCAATTGTTCTAGACTTCCCATTCCCTGGAGCATGTGTTACCTTTGTCTGCCTTTGGTGTTGCTTTGGAAGTGAAGTTTGAGAAACACTGATCCAGACACCAGAAAGCCTAATTCAGCAGGTGGGCTAGAGGTGTGGTGTGGTGTGTGTGTGTGTGTGTGTGTGTGTGTATCTCTATCTAAATTTTATTGCGATGCAGTCGTCATACAGTGAAATGCAAGCATCTGAAGTTGCTAGTTTATGATGATCAGTGTTGACAAATATATATCCTCTAGGCTGTAACCCACACTTCTGCTGTGCCTCTTACCACTCAATTCTCCCTAGAAGCAATCAGAACCACTGTTCTAAGGTCTATCCTCATTGATTAGTTTCACCTGTTCTAGAGGTTAATTTCCATCAGTGTTTCTCAACCTTGGCACTGTTTACTTTGCGGTGAGATAATTCTTTGTTGTGGGGAGCTGTCCTGGGGAATGTAGGATGATAGCTAGCAGCTTTCTGGCCTCTTAACTGGTAACAACCTCCACCCCCAGTTGTGACAAACAAAAAATATCTCCAAACATTGCAGATGTTCCCTGAGTTGCGAACCATTGATATAAATGAAATCACATAGTATAGATGAATATGTATTATGACTTCTTTTGTTCATCATGTTTTTGTGGTTTTTTTCCCTGTTGTTGAGTGTATTGACAATTCATTTCTTTACTTTTGAGGAATATTCCATTGTAAGAACATGCCATAAGGCATCTAGCCATTGTCCTGTTGATGGCCACTTGCCTGATTTCTGGTTTTGGCTAGTATGATTCAAGTTGCTATCAGTATTCATGAGTAAGTCTTTTTGTCAACAAATATTTTTACCTTCCTTGGGTCAGAGGGTACATGTATGTGTAAGTTTTAAGAAACTACTAGTTGTTGTTCATAGTAGCCAAGACATGGAAGCAACCTGAATGTCCAGCGACAGATGGATGGATAAAGATGTGGTACTCCTTCTCCATAAAAAGAATGAAATAATGCCATTTGTAGCAACATGGATGAACCTAGAGAATATCATACTAAGTGAAGTAAGTCAGAAAGAGAAGGACAAGTACTATATGATATCACTTATATGCAAAATCTAAAATCTGATAGAAATGAAAAGCCGAAACAGACTCACAGACATAGAAAACAAATTTATGGTTATCAAAGGGGAAAGGGGTTGGGGAGGGGTGAATTGAGAGTTTGGGGTTAGCAGATACAAGCTACTGTATATAAAACACACAGGGCAGCAAAAGGGACACAGATGTAAAGAACAGACTTTTGGACTCTGTGGAGAAAGGTGAGGGTGGGATGATTTGAGAGAATTGCACTGAAACATGCATATTACCAGATGTAAAATAGATGACCAGTGCAAGTTCGATGCATGAAGCAGGGCACCCAAAGCCAGTGCTCTGGGACAACCCAGAGGGGTAGGGTTGGGGAGGGAGGTGGGAGGGAGTTTCAGGATGTGGGGGACACATGTATACCTGATTCATGTTGATGTATGGCAAAAACCATCACAATATTGTAAAGTAGTTATCCTCCAATTAAATTAATTAGTTAAAAATAAGCAAGGTTCTCCTGCATAGTATAGGAAACTAACACAATCCTATAAACCAACTATACTTCAATTAAAAAAAACCAACTTTGAACTAGTAAAATCGGATTTTTTGTAACCTAGTGTCAGAAGGCACTGGCGACCCCACTCCAGTACTCTTGCCTGGAAAATCCCATGGACGGAGGAGCCTGGTAGGGTGCAGTCCATGGGGTCACTAAGAGTCGGACACGACTGAGTGACTTCACTTTCACTTTTCACTTTCATGTATTGGAGAAGGAAATGGCAACCCACTTCAGTGTTGTTGCCTGGAGAATCCCAGGGACAGGGGAACCTGATGGGCTGCCGTCTATGGGGTCGCACAGAGTTGGACACGACTGACACGACTTAGCAGCAGCAGCAGCAGTGTCAGAAGAGATATTCCATCCTGTTTGCATATTTTATTCATCAGAAGCAATTCACAAGGGTCAGTCAATAATCAAGGGTAAAGGATGACACAAAGGTGAGACCTCTGGCAGGTGAGGGTCCCTGGGAGCCACTGTAGCACTTGCTCCAGCAGCCCTGGTGTGAGAAGCTTCATGCAGACCAGAGCTAGACCAGAGCTTCTCAAGCCATCTGGGGGAGGGAGCTGTTTTGTTTTTACACCTGCTTGTTTCATCACAAGGGCTTCCTTGATGGCTCAGACGGTAAAGAGTCTGCCTGCAATGCCAGAGATCTGGGTTAGATCGTTGGGTCAGGAAGATCCCTGGAAAAGGGAATAGCTATCCACTCCTGTGTCCTTGCCTGGAGAATTCCATGGACAGAGGAGCCTGGTGAGCTACAGTCCATAGGGTTGCAAAGAGTCGGATACGACTGAGCAACTGACACACACATATCTCATCACAGATGAAGTTAAAAAATGTTGATGGACTGGTCCCAATGCATGAATCCACGTTGCAGAGATGCCAGAGTCAAATAAGTATCTCCAGTGTTTCCAAGGGCTTGCCATGCCCGCTTGTGTGCTAAGAGCTTGACACCCAGATGTCTTTTCTACTCCTCAATACAGCCTCGGAGACAGATGCTATTGCTAACACCCCCTTCTTTTACAGATAAGAAACCAGGGGCACAGAGAGGTTAAACAGATCCAAGATCAACCAAGCCATCTTGTTTTAGAGCATCAACTCTGATGACCAGGCTATATTTCAAACGCTTTTACACATGTTAGTATACATAATTACCAGTTTTAGAGCCCAGAATGACAGAGATTGTCAGGTCCCTGGCCTCTGACCCAGCTCCCCCCTGAGGGGGGCTTTGCTGTGCTGAGCTGCAGACCCCAGCCACAGTGGCCCGTGTTTGACCTCATCTGAGTACTCTATGTTCAACTCTCTCCTCTCTGCCATCTCTTTTTTTAAAAGTTCAAATATAAAGGGTGAAGCCATCTGCTTCCATTTCTATCTGGGTCTGTTTCCCTCACCAGTAACTTCCTGAATGCTGTGATGCTTTAAGATAGACGTCCCAGCACAAAAACTCGAATTAATAAAACAGTCTTTAGGTGAAAAAATTAATCATGTCACAAAAGGGGTCACCTAACATCTCTAGTAAGGTTAAATGTTTGTTTACAGATCATTAACTTCATAATTAATCTCCTTTTTTTTTTTACAACATGAGCCCCATAGGAAAGGACAGCATCTGTCTTGTTTGCTTCTGTGTTCCTGCCACTTAACAGAGGACCTGGCCTGTCATAGGGGATCAATAAATATTTGTTCATTAAATGAAGGTTCGCCCCTCCTCTCCCTGCCATCTGTCTTAGCCTGGATGATGGGAAAGCTGAGCCTGCTGAGCCTCTGTTAATTAGCAAGTGCCGTCCAGGGATGTAGGAGGGAGGTGGGGAGGGGCGCGCACACAGGGAGTGTGACAGAGCTGGCCACCAGCCAGTTCCAAGGGCGACTGCTGGATCTCCAGGTGTCACCTTCCGAAAGGCTACTGGACACCTGTGGGAGGAGTAGTGAGGAGGAAGGGGGGAGCCCTCGGTGGCCGAGTTCCCCCATGGAGCTTTAATCCTTGACACATCGGGGTTGCCTCTGGGTGCACCCACTGTGTCCCTGGGTGTCTCAGACCTCAGAAGCCACGAGAAGCCCCAAGGCAGGCGGCAAGAGGGGTGTGGCACGGACGTGACATGAGGCACTTTGGGGCTATGCCCACATGGAGCTGGTCAGTGACCATGAAGATCTGGCCATGTGGGAAGGAGTAAGCGGCCCACAGCTCCAGAGACAAGTGAGGAGGGAGAAGCCAAGGAGACACATCACAAGGGGCTGATGCCACAATGGGGGTGTCTCTCCATCTCTGTACCTGCTGTGCTGAGCACAGCTGGGCATTCCCTAGTTGTTGAACGCCTGCCTCCACTGGAAACCTCCCTGATTCTCCCTGCCTCCCTATTTCCAAGCCCTCTTCTCTGGGCCAAGGGATGCTTAGAAGAGGAACCCACTTTGAAAGACTGCCCCGCCAACATCCACAGCGTAAGGCTTGAGCTCAGGTCCTTCCTTGGCATCTGCTCCCCGACCACCTCTTTCCTCCCAAGCATTCTTGCCCTCCACCTCTAATCCTTTTCCAGGCTCCCTCCCTCAGCGCCCAAACCTCTTTTCTGCTTCCTGGGCATTGATGTTTAAGCTATTTAAGTGGAAACAGATGCATTTGTAAGATGCGGTGGAACCAGGGTTTCAAAATGCAATAAATAAGATTGTACACGGGAAGGAGATAGGTCATCAGAGGCTGCTTTCACCACTTGGAGAGGCTCATGGAGTGGTCAGCAGGCTCTGCTCTCTGTGGGGTCTAGGGCAATAAATCATTCTTCACCAAAGGCAGCCATGGCTGTGCAGGATCTTACCAACGCTGGGCAAGAAGCAGCAGTCAGTGAGGATGCCTTTGGCTGGACGCACAGGGGCCTGGGGAGAGGTTTGCGTCTAGGCAGTTTCTCTACATCAAGGTCATGATCTCCTGTGTTGCTCGATAAAAATGCATGGCATCTATTCAGGATGCTTTTGGCCACAATTCACAAAGACCTCAATCCAAAGGGGCTTCAACAATAAGAACAATATTGTTCATGTAACCGGAAGTGCAGCGGTAAGACAGCTTCCAGGCTTGGTTGAGTTGGTGGCTTAGTGACACTGTCATCAAAGACACAGCTTCCTTCTGTCCACCCTGCAGTCCACCTTGGCGGCTCTGTCCTAAGACTGGCTCACCTTGCGGTCACCAGTCAGGGCCACGTGCTTCCTATTCAGCGGGGGAGAGCATCTCTTCTATTGCCGTGGAAAGCAAGTCCTTTCATTCTGTCTGGGTGGTTTCCCCAGGACAGTCCCCAAGGTGATGCCGAGAACAAATAGAATCAGACCAAACCGTACCCCCTCCCCACCCTTGCCCTGGAACTGGGGTGGGACCCAAAAGAGCCGGGTGACCTGGAGGGAAGTGGGAGGAAAGAGGGGATCAATGTTGACAGGCACCCAAGAAAAACCTAGCCAGATACAGGCTCCTGAGGTCCTCAGGGGCCACACAAAGTGAGACCCACTCAGTAGGGAGGAATGCGAGCCCAGGCTCTGCAGGGGCTGGGGGTGACATACTGACCCTCACTCAGAACTGAGCCCAATGATCATTTCCCCTGTTAAAAATGCAGAGTCAGCCTGATTTGACCAAATTGGGAATTAATCAACACAACCCTTTTCTGAGAAGGGCATGGCAATCCACTCCAGTATTCTTGCTTGGAGAATCCCGTGGACAGAGGAGCCTGGCGGGCTACATTCCATGGGGTCTCAAAGAGTCAGACACGACTGAAGCAACTTGGCTTGCACACACACAACCCTTTTTTAAAATGACTGAACTAAGGTAAAACAAAATATAAAATGTGAACATGTTCCCCAGACCAGCGCGACAGCCTCAGTTCTGGCCCCAACAAGTGACAGAAGAGGACGACTCTGAGAAGAGGATGTGGTCCAGTTGCTGTGGGAAGCTGTGGGATGCTGCAGTTGCCACTGAGAATCCAGCATCCAAAACAAACAGGGATTTTTTTTTTTTTTTTGAGAAGCAGCTGCAAGGCAGTGGAAATGACACAAACTTGAAGTGAAAATATGCGGAGGCTTGTTGGTATACCCCTCTTCAGTTGTATGACCTTGAATTTCCTCCATCCTCCCTTTCCTTATTGTGAAAGGGAACAGTTAGCATAACTCAGACTTGGATGCAATGTTAGAGGTGGGCACGACTTTGTGGAGGACAGAAAGACATGGGGACATCAGTCATTTCTCTGCGTTTCTCCTTCTGGGGCCTGGCCTTCCTCCCCACTCCTCCTTCCACCTTCCAGACGCCCTCTCCTTTCAGGTCTAGCTCACGCCCTGGCTCCCAGGATGGCTCTGCTTGCTTCCTTGGAGGTGTCATCTGCTCTCTCCCATCTGTTACTCACACAGGCTGTCTGCTGCCTGCCTCTGTCCCACCTGCCAAACACACTGTTACTTACTCTCTGTTTCTGGTGGTCTCCCCAACTCATTTGCGAATAAAGAACTGTGTCTTCCACATGCTCAGCATGTGGGAGTGAAACAAGCCTTGAAATCACCTCTTCCTTGAGTGATATAATTGAGAGGCGAAATGATCTGCCCAAAGTTGCTCAACTCAGACAGTTAGGTCAGTACTAGAAGCCAGGTCCCTGGATGCCCAGTGGCACTCTCGATGGGGTGAAGGTGCAAAGGGGACCTGACTTTGCAAAGCATACAACTCCTCCCAGGGTGATTTGTGGAAATGTGTGATCATGACAAGCGTCTCTGATGGGTGGGTGCTGTCTGGTAAAGGCTTGAAGGCAGAGAAAAAGGTGGGAAGCCACTGGGGCAGTGGGCTTTGGGTCTAGGCTGGTCTAGGTTCAATCCTGTCCCTGCCCTCACTGTCTGGCCCCAGGAAACCTTCGTCCGTGGAAGTCAGCAAGTGCTTTTCCAGCTCATGCGTGCCTGATGCACTCGGCAGAGATCAGGGTAGATGTGTTTGGGCTATATTACAGCCTACTGGGCAGTGTTCCCAAGGGAGGATGAGGTGTTCTATCCCCTCTGAGCCCCTTAGGGAGCTCTGATGGATGCATAATGCAGTGCGGGGACAGCAGCCCTCAGGTATCCGCAAGAAGTGGGTGTTGTGTCTCGTCTCTTTAGCACCTTCTCATGGACTCCGTCCATTGTCCAATCAGTGAGGATAGTTAGGAATGCCCACTATTATCAAGTTCCAGCCTTCCCCAGGACTATCTGGGGACAAAGTTTCAATCAGGTCAGAGTGTCCAGGAGTTGTCCTAGGGTAATGAAATGTACAGAGGGCAAGCACTAAACATGAGCTTTGAAACAGTGAAACCTCTGCCCCGCTCCAGGACTGCAGGGACTTCCCAATCTCCGAGTCACTCCTGCCACTGTGCAGAGCCACCTTGACCCCTGGCCAGCCCTTCCCCCAGCCACAGAGAGCAGAGGGGCGGGAGGAGAGCCTGGAGCAGGCAGCTGCTTGGGGGCCCTGCTGGGCCCTGCCTCGGTCTGAGGGCTGTTCTGTGGGCGGCCCACCCAGTGTGCCAGCGTTTCAAGCTCTAGATCTGGTTATCATTTCCTATTTCCTGGGGACTGGGCAGGTCCCCAGTATTGCCGCCTTTTATGTAACTTTGAATCTGTCAAATAAGAGAAATCTCAGTCCCCAGTGGAGGCAAAGATAGAAGATTCCACTCCTGTATGAGGGAGCTTTGCTTACTTAAGGCTTGACAAGCAGGTACGTCAAGAAAAGATGCCCTTTCCTCCAGGTGGAACTAAGCCCTACCCCAGGGCACATAGCCAGGCAAGTGGAGCACAAATCGCATTTTGGTCCTTATCTGGGCATCTTTGCACAGTGCACAAACCACACAACTGGACATGGGAGCCCTAGCCATAAGTATGTATTGCGTGTTCCCCACGAGCAGATGCTGCAGGAGCAAGGCAAGACATAATCCCTGTGCTTATGGAGATTGTGCACTAGTGGGAGAGACTGACCACAACAGGCCAGGCAGTGATGGAGACAGTACAGGGTGAAAGCCATGCTCTAAAGCAAAGCGCAGAATGAGGTGGTAGGAAGGGACAGACTTGGAGGAGGGACTTAATTTAGAGCCTGTGGAGGTGGAGGTGGAGGTGGGTGGTTTGGCAGGGAGGAGTTGGGAGCCAGAAGTCAGACCCAGAAAGAGTTCAGCCTGTTTGAGAAGTAGGTTGCTCAGTGGCTGGAGAGGGGTTTGGGGGTGATGTCAGAAAGGTGAACACAGCCAGGCTGGGCAAGCACTTACCCAAGGGAGTTTAGATCTGGTTCTAAGTGTGGTGGGACCACATTCATTTCTGAGTCATTGAGTGCCAAAGGGGAGGGGGAGAAGGAATAAGAGAGGAAGACAAGGAGAAGAGAAAACAAAGGCAGATGAGAGCAGTGGGGGAGGGTAACCATGACAGGCCTGGGGAACTCCTTTGGACACAGCAGCAGGGCGCCCGGGCCACGGATGCCCAGGGGCTGGACTGACAGGGCTGACATCTCGGCAGGCCCCGGCGTGATTCACGTTGGTGGAGATTATGCTGCACTTGGCGGTGATATTTTGCCTCCCCAGGTCATGTTCCTCGGAGCAGAAAGGAACCCCAGCCTTTCCTCTGCCTCCGCTGAAAGCTCAGGTCATCTCCTCTCCCTTCTGTGGTGGAAACAGGCAGGAGGACCTCTTGTGGACTAACTGGAGTGATTTGTGTTTGCAGTTTAACGTCAAAAAGTCCACAGAGCCCGTCCAGCCCCGAGCCCTCCTGAAGTTCCCAGACATCTATGGACCCAGGCCAGCCGTGACGGCCCCCGAGGTCATCAACTATGCCGACTACACGCTGAAGACCACGGCAGAGCCCGCTGCACCAGCCAGCCCCCAGGCCCCGAATGACAGCCGCCTCAAGAGGCAGGTCACAGAGGAGCTGTTCGTCCTTCCTCAGAATGGTAGGGCTCTCCTGCCCCTCACTCTTGTGTGGACGATACCCAGCAGGGTTGGAAAGCATCTCTAGCTGGTGGGCGTGGCCAGCCCGTGTCCACAGCGTTGGACACTGGGCAAGCAGAGGGCACCAGGCTTTGGAATTACACTCCGTTATTCCCCACGTGTTCCCACATTGTGTCTTTGCAAGGCCTCCAGCTTTCCACTGGGAAATGGAGAGTCCCTTCCAAGCTGTGTGTACAACTACAAAGAAGGGATAAAGAGTTGTGGTTAAACTATGGGCTTCATTCAGAGTCATGTGTTTAATTCTCTCCCCTTTTATGTACCCACTGTGTGACCCTGGTCATATCGATCATCTTTCTGGGCCTCAGTTTCCCTGGGTATAAAATAAGATGGCACTATCACCTGCCCAGTAAGGCTGTTGTAAAATGTAAATATAACAATGCATATGAAGTGTTTAGATCAGAGCCTGGCACAAGGATATAATCAAAGCATCGTTAATATTATTATTTCCATTCTCCTTCTCATCAACATCAAGAATGGAACGCCTTTCCGTGTAAGGCGCTGTGCTGGGCCCTGGGGCAGATATGGAAACAGAGACGGTCCCTAACCCAAAGGAACAGAGCACACAGACTTTTATAAGGAGATAAAAAAAATCCAGCCAGGAGAATGGATTGTTATGTGGTTTGGGGTTTTGTTCTGTGTGGTTAGAGAGGGGGATGGTGGAAACCTGCTCTGACGCTGACCTGACTCCTAAGGCATCTCTTGGTCGGGGGCCAGCACCCACGCGCTGGCCAGTGAACAGGTGGCCCCTCCTCCAACCCGGCCCAGGACCACAGTGATTACGCTGGCATTTCTTCAAGAACAAATTCAGGTAGTACCTGAGGCAGAAAGGAATCCTGGTTTGCCTTTAGCCTCCAGGTTTGCCAGCCCACATTTTAAATTAAAATAGACCCATCGAGGACTTGAGAGCTAAGCTGAGCTCTCAAGGTGGGTGGGGAACAATTTGCAGGAGGACCTTGGGAGTGGTTATCAGAATCAGACTCACAGGATGGCTCCATTGTCTTGGGAGCCCCAGTGTCCTTGCCTGGAGAAATCCCATGGACAGAGGGCCTGGAGGGCTCACAAAGAGTCGGACGTGACTGAGTGACTAACAAACACACACCAGATTTCTTAAAGTTGGGATGAAGCCAGGCATGCGCACTGTCCACCAAGGACAGTAGCAGAGCACTTCAGAGTCTGGAACTGAAGGATTCAGAGCACATTTGTCTTCCCTTTCCGGTTCCTCATTCCTTTCCCCACTGCAGAAGGCAACAACCAAGTTCTGATTCCACTGATTCATCAGTGGAATCCTGATTCCAATCTGCTGCTGCTGCTGCTAAGTTGCTTCAGTCGTGTCCGACTCTGTGCGACCCCATAGACGGCAGCCCACTAGGCTCCTCTCCCTGGGATTCTCCAGGCAAGAATACTGGAGTGGGTTGCCATTTCCTTCTCCAATGCATGAAAATGAAAAGTGAAAGTGAAGTCGCTCAGTCGTGTCTGACTCTTAGCGACCCAATGAACTGCAGCCTACCAGGCTCCTCTGCCCATGGGATTTTCCAGGCAAGAGTACTGGGGTGGGATTCCAATCTAGCAAGGGTGAATTGGCTCAGCAAGTACTGAGCAGAAGCTAGAGGGTGCAAGGGAGGAGAACGCTGGATCAGTCCAGCGTTAACTGGATCATGTCCCCATGATGTGCCGAATTCAGTCCGCTCCTACAAGCAAAGATCCTCACTGGCCCTTTGTCGGGCTCAGGGTCCTGATTCTTGAAGCTGCATCCACTCCCGCATTTCCCAGGGTGCTGGCTTTGGTTTGGTCTTGGTTTGGTTTGGAGTTTGAAGGCTGAGGCAGTCTGAGAGCTGACAGCGCTGGGTGCCAGGCGAGCCCCGTCTGGCGCTGACCCCGCTGCCGTTGTCCAAGCCACCTGGGTCCTGAGTGCTTGTGTGTCTGGCTTTCCACGTGGCTGTTCACATCCTGGTCAATTCATTCCTTGCTTAGACACACCAGGGAGATTCTTCACTACTCGCAGGAACCCGATAATGAACCATTTTGAAAATTAAATACTCCTCTATGTTTTTACCCTTTAAATTAATTCTGAAAATTAAAAAAAAATTAATTCCAATTTATTTCAAGTGAAGTCTGCTGCAGCTGCTGAATCCTTTTATCCTTGAATTATGCTTGACTAATGAGACTCTTTCAGATGTTTGGCTACAGTCCAAGTTAGGGGAAGAGTGAGTGATAGCTGTAGTTTTACTAACTGAATTAAAGATAAGGTCATTCATTTATTCAGCAAGTAATCACTGAACATGGTTTAGAGTGAACTAAAGTCCACTCTACTCTCCCTAAGCTTGACTCATTGTTTGACATTTATTTCCAGCCATGAACTCCTGGGGAGCATGGACTGGACTCTGTAGAGAGGTGGAGCTGGAGATGGGCTGGGGAAGGGTTTGCCTGACACAGGCTGACTGGAGCCACATACGCTGTGACAGTTTCCCCTGCTGAAAACTCACCAGGGGCCAGGCCCTGAGCTAAGGGCTTTTCTCACTTTATTTCATTTAATGCTCAAGGAACCGCTGTCACTCCCATTCTAAAGATGAGGAAACCGAGGTTCAATGAAGTCAAGTAACTTGTCCGGGATCCCATAACTGTTATGTAGCAGCTCATGTGTGACACCAAAGCCCAGGTCTTGCCCACTGGGCTGTGATGGTCCCTGGAAAGCTGATGCCCAGGACCGCAGGTGGTGCCACCATGCTTTTGCACCCAGTTAGGAAGATTTTGGTTTGGGTTCGTGGCCTAGCTGGCAGAGATGGAAAATTATGGGCTAGAAAACAGGATCCCAGTGTGGGTGTCAGTAATGACTTTACCTTCTTGATAGGTGTGGTGGAGGATGTCTGTGTCATGGAGACCTGGAACCCAGAGAAGGCTGCCAGTTGGAACCAAGCTCCCAAACTTCACTACTGCCTGGACTATGACAGGCAGAAGGCCGAACTATTTGTGACTCGTCTGGAAGGTATGCTCTTAGCCGACTTTCACCGCCTTCTGTGTGGTCTGCCTGAGCATCTGTGGCTGCAGGGAGCACTGGGGGCTAGAGGAGCACTCTACAACAAACAAGCCCCTGAGGCCTGCGATCCTCAGATACACAGGGGTTTTTCCTCTCTCTCATATACCAGTCCAAACTGGGGATTCCCAGTTGGTGGCCATCTTTCCTCCAAACAGTGATTCAGGAACCAGACTCTTTCTCTCTGAGGCCTCCTTGTGGCCTATTCCCAGCAGGTGGAAAGATGGGGAGAACAGGAAGAGGGCACAGCTGTTCCTTAGAAACTGTATCCTACGTATGCTTACTTCCCATTGGCTGAAACCAAGTCACAGGACGGCTGACTGTAAGGAAGGCTGGGAAAAGTGGCTTAGTGGGTTCCCACTTAAAAGAATGGGTTGTTTGTTTGTTTGTTTGTTTTGGTAAACAGCTAGTCATCTCTGTCACAGATGCCTTTGACATTGAACAGGGCTTTGCGCTGGACACAGAGGGTGTTCTGAATGGTCAGCAAAGCTTCTGTAGTCCTAGAACCCAGCAGTCTTTCCTATGGGATCAGATCGTGCCTGGTCTCCTTACCCTGATAATTCATTTTACCATGGGCAAACAAAGCTAAGACTTTGCAAAGGACATGGGGCTAAAAATGGGCTACTCTGTGATGCCTGGAAACTAGAAGCTGGGAACAAGAAAAACTGGAGTTTTGTATTTAATTTTGCTTTTTTGATGGAGTATTTTTCCTTTTAGTTTTCTTTCATGATTTTTTTTTTTTTAGCATTTCATAGACTTTCTTACGTTTTGTCTTAACAATAGTCCCATTTTACAGTTTTGAAAACTAAAGTCTAACAACATCAAGTGACTTGTCTAAGATCACTCTGGCTATTTGGTGCCAGAGTCAGGACAAGGCCAGTTTCCCTGAAGCTCAGTTCAGGTTTCTTTCTATTAGGACACTGGCCTCTGTTCTTTATCTTCTCGTTCTGGGTAACACTAGATACCACTTCACACATTGTCACTGAGGAACCAGTCATGAAAGCTCTCCAGGTGCAAACTGGAAAGCTCCACTGGGAAAGCATTAAAAACACTGAGGTTCAGAACATAAAACAACACTCATGAGGTTGTGGCCCAGCGATTCACATCACAAGTGGTTATGTGATAAATATTTAAAATAGAGAACAAGTGAGTTACGGTATCCACAGCAACCCTAATAAAAATCATCAGCAGTTTGTGGGCCCAAGCCCCTTGGAGAAGTCTCGGAATAATGAGAAGGATCTCCTATTTCCGAACGGCTTCCCCAAAGGCTATCTCACAAAGCCAGTGCGGTCAGCCAGCCCCAGTGGGGTCTCTTTCAGACCCCCAAGGTCATGGCCGCGAAGGCAGATCCTGCAGCTCACAGCAGGGCCATGCTTCTCACCTCCCCTTGTCCCTGACAAGCCCCCCACGTCTGTGCCTGTTTCTCCCTGGCTGCAGCTGTGACCAGCGACCACGATGGAGGCTGTGACTGCTATGTCCAGGGCAGCGTGGCCAACAGCATGGGCTCCGTGGAGGCCCAGACGGCCCTCAAGAAGCGGGAGTTGCACACCATGTGGGAGGAAGGCCTGGTGCTCCCCTTGGCCGAGGAGGAGCTCCCCACAGCGACCTTGACACTGACCCTGAGGACCTGCGACCGCTTCTCCCGCCACAGTGTGGTCGGGGAGCTGCGCCTCGGCCTGGATGGGGTGTCCGTGCCCCTGGGGGCTGCCCAGTGGGGCGAGCTGAAGACTTCAGTGAAGGTAGGGTCGCCTCTCCCTGGGGTGGCAGGGCATGACTGGGCCAGTGCTCATGAAACGAGCTTGGAGACCTTCCCAGCCTGGGGATGGGAGTCTGGGCAGGGAGGCGGGGTGTAAAAGTGAGGTGGAGTCTTGAATAGGGTGGGCGGGGGGCGGTTAGAGGAAACTGATAGCCCAGGATTTGGGGATTCCTGGGGTCTAGTCTTGCTTCTAGCTTGCCAGGCACAGACACCCCTACCCCTGGCCTCACCATCATGGAAAAGATCTCACTGTGAGCGCCCTGACTCTGGTGCTGACGATGTTTATCCCCATCTAGAACCATTCACACTCCCTGTTGCATCTGCTGCGTGCCAGGCACTGCAGGGGAGAGGAGCACCTCTATTCGTAGAGAGTACAGGCCCGAGGGAGAAACTGGCACAAAAGACGGCGATGATGGTGGTGGCTGTGATACTGAGGATGTCTGACACAAGACGTCTAAGAGGGGCCAAACTGAAGTGCTCTGGGACAGAGAGTTCTAGAAGGCCTGGTGTGCAGTGCCATTTCTGCTGGGCTCTGAAGGAGTGACCACGGCTAGGGACCCAGGTTGGGTCTCCCCACCCCTCCCCGGCTGCCGAAGCCGTGAGTGGAAAACAAGCATCTGCTGAGATGTCGCGCTGTCCAGAGAGGTTCCTTGGAGAGCCAACCACCAATCCCCACAGGCCAGGGCAGTGAGCAGGTCAAGGAGGGTCAGGGCTGTGGGGCAGTGTGTGGTTATTTACGCCCTCATCCAAGGGCCCGCCATGATGGTGCCTAGAGGGACCCTTCTGGATGGCCAGTCTCTCAACCAGCTGGTCAGTGCCTTCTCTGGAGGCTATATAGCCTGCCAAGCCTAAAATAGTTACTATCTGGCCCTTTATAGAAAAAGTTTGCCGACTCCCATGAGTAATAAAAATAGGAAGAAGAGTAGTAATTTTTGAGCGCTTACCATCTATCAGTTGCTATGCTTGAAACTTTACCTAAGTTCTGCCCCTAATGAGCAAAGCAGGACTGATTACAGGAGTATGCGTTGATAGGCAAGAGCAGTGTGGCTTAGAGAAGCTCAGTAACCAGTGTGGGGTTGCCCAGCTGGAACCTGGCATGCTCGGCCTTGAGGCCAGGTCAGTCTGCTGGTAAAGCCCGCGTTGTCCTGTTGCCACCGTGAGACATAAGTGCCCGGAAGCACAGGAGCTGTGGTCAGCAGGCGCCTTTCCTGGTGGACACCGCCGGGGGAGAGTATGCTTTCGCTCCCCATCTGCTGCGATCTCTTCTTTGCCTCCTTTTCCTCTCTTTCCCAGGCTCAGAAAATTGATAAACATTGACAGCCACTCTCAGCTGAAACCAGGCTGTTCCCCAGCACACTCTGTAATTAGTGTGCAGTTTGGGACTTGTGTGGAATCACAGCCGGGGCCCCTGGGAAGAGGCACCCAACACGTGGGTTTCTTCAGCTGGTAACCCAGCTTCCTCAGGAGACGGAGGGCCTCCCCCTCCAGGCCTCTGGAGTGTTTGGTGCTGCCCGCAAAGGGTGGCAGTCCAACAGGTAGAAGTCTCAGGCACCTAGCCTGCCTCTCCCCTTTCCCCTAGAAGAAAACTTACCCATTCATTCCACAAAGGTCTTGTCTGGTTTCCACCACGTGCCAGGCAGTGTGCCCGAAGCTGAGAGCTCAGGAGATGAGGACAAAGACCCACCCTCGTGACTCACTCATCTCGATCATCGCACTCACTGTAGCCGTCACTGTTCCACAAATACACTCCTGCATGCACTTGGACCCCTGGCCTGTTTGCCACAGATAAGAACAATGTCAGAGGGCAGCATGGAGTCAGAAGTCAGAGGCGCTGCTCTCGGTGTAAGTGGTAAGGGAGAGCCCCAAGGCCCGGCTACGGAGCCCCTCTGCCTGACCATCCAGAGCAGATCCTACGGGCTGATTTGAACAAAGTGGGTGGAGCCATCAGCTGCTGTAGCCCACGTGTTTTTCCTGTCTTGGTCAGAATGGGTTAAAGGAAGTGCCGGCCGTGCCCCAGTTCTCACCGGGAGATGGCCAGCCAAAAGCGGCATGTGTGTCACCGGGGACCACGGGGTGGCCCACCCCAAGGACAGCTGGAGCGATTCCCTGAGAGCCCGCGAGAAAGATGGGGAGCAGGAAAAGACAGGGAGAGGATGGCGAAAGAAAGAGGGTTCTTTTTTGTCGGCAGGTACTTTCAACAGCAGAGCCGAGGGGGCAGGTGGCTGTGGTGTCGCCACCTGGGCTCGTCTGGGGCTTTGGGCACCCTGCACAGAGCTGCAGAGCCCTTCACAGGTTGCGGGGTCCAGGCTCCTCTCACTTGGGCACCATGTGGCCAAAGCCCAGGCCAACACCTGTGGATGGACCTCCAAGAAGTGCCATTGAAGCAGAAGCCTGGTGCTCATCCCAGGTCAGCAACACCCCGCTGGGCGCCTGGACAGGCGCCTGAGCTCAGCTCCTTCACTGTGAAAGGAGAGGTTTGTCCGTCGAGGATGCTGGAGGACCACAGGTTTAGGACTTGGGCTTTGCCATCAGACCAGACCCCCCATTCGAGGCTCAGTTTCACTACTTAACTGGCTTCATGGGGCTTCCCTGGTGGCTTAGACCATTAAGAGTCTGCCTGCAGTGCAGGAGACCTGGGTTCATTCCCTGGGTCGGGAAGATCCCCTGGAGAAAGGAATGGCTACCCACTCCAGTATTCTTGCTTGGAGAATTCCATGGACAGAGGAACCTGGCGGGCTACAGTCCATGGGGTCACAAAGAGTCGGACACGACTGAGTGACTAACACACACACACACGCACGCACGCACTGGTTACGTGAGCTCAGGCAGTGAAGCCCACTCTGAGCATCAGGCACTCAGACTTAAAATGGGAACCAGGTCAGTATCCCTCTTACCGTTGGATGCCTCGCCCTTCCTTCTCACGACATGTATCATGTGTCAGCTGTGAACCAGGTGCTGGGAATACCTTTGTGCGGATGACAGCCTCAGTGGATAGGTATCGTAACTGCACCTAGCAGAGTGTGTTGTGTTAGCTGCTACCCTTAATGCCGCTACCAAAGTTCCTGGCAACTCCCAGAAACATTCCATCACACGACCAGCCACCTAGGGCTAATTGAATTGTTGCGGTCATACTGAAGACATGTTTTCCGAATGTATGACCCAAGCAGAGGGCTGGCCAGCTCCTCCATCCTCCAGCTTTACTCCCCAAACCCTGTCTCCCCTTCACCCGGAAACATTGTTCCCAATTAATATTCTCAAGAAGTAGTGACTATCCTTTCTTGATAACTGATGATAATCATCAAAGCAAGGGTAAAGATGCCGTCGTGTGCACCAGCCACTGTTCTAAGCCGTTAAATAATTCCTCATTTAATTTTCACCACCCTATTGGGTGGAGATATTATGGTTCCCATCTTACAGATGGGGAAATGAAGGTTTGGGAAAGTGAAATAACTTGCCCGAGGTCACATGGCTAGTAAATGGTGAGATCAGACTTGAGACCCAGCTGGTTAGATTCTGGAGTCCATACACTTCTCTCTACCCTTAGACTATGACCTGCCTCCTGTGGGGACTCTCGCTTATTTTTTGCCCTCAGTGGATTTGTTGAAATTCCAAACAAACTCTTGCAGGAATCTCAATGGAGAGACTCTGTAAAGCTGCAGACGGTGGGGGGTGGGGGAGGGGCATGCAGACGGTGGGGGGTGGGGGAGGGGCAGGCGGCTGGACACGCTGGATGCTTCTTGGAGGCTTCAGCAAAGCGCAGTTCCTGGGAGTGTCTGTGGCATGTTAGCTCCCACCGTATGCCTGGCCTTTGTTGACATGGTTGGTCGTTCTGTAGGCCAAGCCAAGCCCTGCTCAGCATTAGTGCGTCACATTATTGATGTGATCACATCACATCTCTCAACCCTGCAGGGGCTGGAAGGGATTCTTTTCCAGAGTAATGCCTTGCAACATCCCGCTGCTCCAGGAACCTGATCAGTCAATGCAGTGGTTTTCAAACTAGAACTCTAGGGTTCTGTGCAAAGATGCCTGAGGGGGTCACAGGTGATGAACTGAGAGGAAGTCCTGGCCCTCTGTCCTGCCCGCATCCTGAATGGCATCTCTTTGATCTGTTTGGTACGTTGGGTTTGAATACGAGCTGTTTGGAAAATCACGATTGTGGCGAATGAAAGAAACTCATATTGAAACACATGCTGGCGTAGGATCTCTCTATGCCCTCCTCCCTTCTGCAGCCCTGATGGGTAAGTGATTTCCACGATGCCTCCTGGATACAACTCCAGGGTGACCCCAGCCTCAGCGATAGTGACGGGGCCAGAGGGCATCCCTAAGTGAAGCTGCCCTCCTGCCTCCCCGATTCTGTTTCAGGAGCCGTCTGCGGGGACAGGAGAGGTCCTTCTCTCCATCAGCTACCTCCCGGCCGCCAACCGCCTCCTAGTCGTGCTGATTAAGGCCAAGAACCTCCACTCTAACCAGTCCAAGGAGCTCCTGGGGAAGGGTGAGTGACGTGTGAGAGGGGAGCCAGGGCCCCTCTAGGGATGTGCACAGATGGAGGTGACGCTTGGAGGCAGTGGGGATGGGTGAGCAGGGCCCTGGAACGTGAGTACCTTTGTAGAGTCAGCCTCAGCTGTGTCCTCCACCCCCAAGCTCACAAACCAGTTCTGAAGGACACCCTCACTTCCCTAAAGTCATGTCCATTAACTCCCGGGCCAGTCCTACCCGTTAGCGCCCAGGGGTCAGCTTCCTAGGGCTCCCACCTTGCAGATCCATTGTGAGAAGAACAGCCTGATCCACGGTTCACAGGAAGCCCAGGATCAGACTGTAGCCAGGGAGTGGAGAATCTGGGCTGTAGGGGAAGCTTGGCCCCACTTTGTCACCCAGACCTGGCTGGGCACATCTTCTGGGCAGGTGGTGGGATTTCCCTTCTCCAGTCTCAGCTAGCACCACTCTGCTCCCCACACCCACCCTAGGCTCCTCTCTCTTCCCAGCCTTTGTCGACCTGCCATCCCCACACCAGCTGGGTGTGGGTGACGGCAGAAGGCGTGTGGGCGCACAGGCTGAGGAGGCGTCTCTGCCCCATATACGCAAATAAACATCTCTTCAATGCCCCGGAAGCCTTGGCTTTTCCCTCTGGATACTCCAGCACAGGCCCCAAGGCTTAAGGACCAAACAGCCTCTCTGGTCAGAGCAGGAAAGAAAGCAGCATTGGTCAGCCGTGTGACACCCGGACTGGGAGCCAAGTGCTCAGAGCAGGATATAAATACATAGATATTTATAGCAGGAAGCAAATAAAGAATTGCCTCTGCAGTCAGGACCTTTGGGCAAGAGATTTTTGACGAATGAAAAATCACCCAAGTTGGTCTGGCTGACAGATCCCTGAGCCAGAGGTCAGAACTCAATGCCTTTGCCTCATCCCCTCTAGACAATTCTTTGCCTCCTGCTGTTTTGTTTTTTTTTTTAATTTTTATAGCTCCTGTCAGGACAATTACAGCTCAACACTTTATCACTCAAATATCTCTGTTGAAATAGCAAAGTAACCACCTGGGGGTGATAATTATAGCAATAAATATAGAGTAACAATTATTCTCACATTAGCTTTGGAAATCCTGACTGATGAAAACACGATCCCAGTCTAGAGCCTCAAGATGCTATGTGAAAGCTTGTCTAGTAACCTGCTGCCTGACTTCTGGGGTGGGGGTTGAGAGCCGGGCAGCTCTACTGGGGTCAAGGCAGGCTGCCCTCACCCTCCACGTGGGGTGGGATCCTCCAGTAAAACTTGCAAAAGAACAGAAGAGAAAAGCTCAGTCAACCAGCAGGAGACCTGCTATCTCAGGAAGAGACGAAAATGCTTGGATGAAGAACTAAGCGGATGAAAATGTAGGGATAGCATAGTGTTCCTGGTCTGAGTTTAAAATCAAGCTGCAGGATGTCTGAACCATCATCCTGGGCCTGGTTTGATATGGGACATGAAGGCATTCAGAGGGGCTCTTGAGAAAGGTTTCCTAGCGGTGCTTCAGCATGACCCTATCATGGGCCACCCAATGACCAGCCATAGGTACTGTGCTCTGATCTGGTTTCCATAATCCAGGCAGGAGCTTTTGCTGTATCCCTCTGTTGAATAAATACATGTCCCATGAGGTAGGGGGAAAGGGATGGTGGAGCAGAAGCCTCAGTGAGGATCTAGAGCCAGAGACCCTGTCTCTCCATCCCCAAGAGGCAGCTCCACCCCAGCTCTCCCCGCCCCAGACCCCAGAAGCTCACTCCTGTCCCCTCTCTCTGTCTCTTTCCTCCGTCCCTCCCCAGATGTCTCTGTCAAGGTGACCTTAAAGCACCAGGCTCGGAAGCTGAAGAAGAAGCAGACAAAACGAGCCAAGCACAAGATCAACCCCGTGTGGAACGAGATGATCATGTTCGAGCTGCCGGATGACCTGCTGCGGGCCTCCAGTGTGGAGCTGGACGTGCTGGGCCTGGGCGCTGAGGGGCAGAGCTGCGTGCTCGGCCACTGCAGCCTGGGCCTGCATGCCTCAGGCTCCGAGCGCAGCCACTGGGAGGAGATGCTGAAGAACCCACGCCGGCAGATCGCCATGTGGCATCAGCTGCACCTCTAGGCAGCCACCCAAGCCGCCGCCCTCTTGGGGTACAGTCTGCACCCCCCACCCCACTACCCTCTGTCCCCTCCTCTTGTGCCCCATCCGCATTCTGACACCAGAAGAGAGACGTGTGTGCAGAGACCAGGACCCTCTTCCTCTCCCATCACACTCCTATTTCTTAATGAGCAAGGACGGAGACAGGACATGTGGGTCAGAAGGAACACATTTTGCTGATCTGTGTTATTGAAAGAGACGCTTATCAAATATGATCCGTGTGCAGGTTTTGCAGTGGGTGTCAGATGCACAGAAAGCTGAATTGGGGAAATCACAGATGCAAAGAATGTGGCTTTTTAAAAATAAGCGTGTCAAAAAGGATGACGGAAATGCTGTATCCTGGATCATCTCAAAAGAATTAGAGATGGTCAGGGTGGGATGGAAAATCAGCCGACATGAAATCGTGCTACTGACCCAAGGCACTAACCCAGCAGTTCCCAAACAGTGTGTGAAGAATCACCAGCAGATTCCCGGACCCTGCTTTAGACATTCCAAATCCATCATCCTGGCTGGACCCCAGGAGCCTGCGTCTTTAACAAGCACAGAGTGGTTCGGATGAAGAGGCTGAAGCACTGCATTTGGAGAAATCCCTTTCGCAAAACCCCCAACTCGGTTTCACAGTCCTTGTCGGGCCCCCAACTCCCGGGGCAGCCAGTGCCAATTGCTGGACATTTCAACCACAGTGTGAAATTTAGGAGCCTCCGTTTTTCATTTTAATCATTTGAATTCTTAACGTTCTCGTTTGCGCTTTTTTTGGATCCTGCTCTTGGACTGAATTTTGTGCTTTCTATTGAATAAGTGTATTGTTTCATCTCAAAATCAGTGTATGTTATACTTGGGGAGCCCTTCCCTGACCAGGAGTAGGTGGGATTCCCCCATTGGTTATTGGGCACTAGTTGTCATGTCCACCAGCATCACCAAAGTGACCCTCTGAGTCAGACTCCTTCCTTCTCAGCCTACCAGCCGTGTGAGAAGGAATTCCATCCGGGGCGCACGTTAATTTAGTCCGGGTCTGTGGAAGGGGAGGAGGATAGGAGATCTTTCAGAGTGTGCCTCTGTCGCTGTGTTTAGGACCTATCACACTAATTAGTAAATAATCAGCAGCTAGGATTCACATTGCTACCTGATTATTCCAAATAGCTGTCCACATCATTAAGTATAATATTATGAGCCTTGCTCGAGTGGATGTAATATTTGCCTGGGTACCAGGATTTCTGGGTTCTGTTGCTGACCATCCATAAAAGCAGCCTAATGGTGTGGCAGCTTGGTCTCTGTGAATGATGCAATAGATGAAATTGTACTCCCATGCCATAGGCACCCCTCACTAGAAACAAACTCCGAAGCCACCAGCAGATCATTTTTAAGTTTCCTGTTGGCAGCTGAGCATCCCTGGCAAGTGCCAGACATTTCTAGAACCACGGACTCTGCATCTGGACTTTTTAATACTGACAGCCAAACTCTGGGCCTTCAGAGGTCACCCTGGGCCCCTGATCTAGAAGAGAATTCCTTTCCTTCAGTCCTGTAACAAGTCAAGTCATTCTTGGTCTCTGCCTGAGAGTTTGAGCAGAGACGTGTCATCTTTTGTCAACCACTTTTCCTTTCTGGACAGCAGTAGGAAAGCATTTAGAGATAACTTCTGCCGATCCCCTGAAGGAACAGAAACAATATCTCATTGCTCACAAATGAGAAGATCTTTCACGTAATCGGACATTTCTCCCATTAAGTCTGGCCACCTCCTGCCAAGTGTTTTTTAGGCAAGGCGTGTGTCACGGACTTCCCACAACACATCTTTCGAGAGCCCTCTCACCACTTTGGCCTCCCTTTTTTGGTTGGCATGCCGAAACAGAGCAAAGCCTCCCCTGCATAAGCTGACCAGCACTCAGTTCTTGGTGACAACTGCTACTCTGATCCAGAGGAGTCTGGATCCTAGACTTAACATCAGGAAAGGTGGGTTTTACTTCCTTCTAAGTCCACGAGCCTGCCATACAGTCACACCAAAGGATGTTTGCAGTGAGCTCTCGGGGCCCCTGATGCCAGAGTATCAGGTCCACCCACAGCCATCTATCATGAGGCATTCATTTCTTTGGTGTCAAAGGTTTTGTTTTCCAGAATCCAGACAAAACGGGTGTCCTTGAAAGGAGTCAAGTGTCTCTGCCTGACATGTTCGGTGTCAGCCTTCATCTCACTAAACAGAGATAAGACAGGTTTTGCAGGGGGGGTTGCCTGTTGTGTGCACTGGTGTATTCCAAGCACCTAGAATACAGTTGACTCATCGACCCTTAATAAAAATGTGTTGAATGAATTAGTGAATGAAGGGTGGGTAAAGGAGTAGGAGGAAAAATATACATTTTTATCTAACTTGAATGCAAATCCGAGTCCTAGTTGAGTTCTCAATGGTAAGGTCATCAGAAACCTCAGCAGCTGGCCTAGAAATTCATAATGTTGAGTATTACCATTCACCTAATGACAATTTATAGCTCACTATGTAAATAATTGGGCTTCCCTGGTGGCTCAGATGGTAAAGAATTTGCCTGCAGTGACAGAGACCAGGTTCAATCACTGGGTTGGGAAGATCCCCTGGAGAAGGGAATGGCAACCCACTCCAGTATTCTTGACTGGAGAATCCCATGGACAGAGGAGCCTGGTGGGCTACAGTCCATGGGGTTGCAAAGAGTCGGACACGGCTGAGTGACTTTCCCTTTAATTTTACTTTATGTAAATAATTAACATAGTGAGCTATAAGGATGAGGATATATAGATGAGAATATAAAAGCTATGTTTCCCACCAGAACTCCATCTCAGTGAGTTTTAAATTCCCAGAGATATCAGACTTGCAGATGAAAAAACTTCAGTAATCTTTGCATCCGCTTACCTTGTACCAGATACTTTTGCAATTGACTACCAGATTAGAGTAATTGGGTCTGTGCGAATGCGTCCGATCTTTTCTTTAAAAGAAACACTTGGTCCTTTGCCAGGGAGCATTTTCTAAGTGCATGAAGCAGAGGTGAAAATAAAGGGAGAAACCGTCTCCGACTGGGCTGTTGCCCACAAGGTGATCTGGCTTTGTCACAGATACAGCGATGGGGTAGAAAACTGAGAGTCTAATCTCATTCATCTTGCGACTCACTTCTTACATCAAGTCCGTATGTATTTGTTGAGTGCCTATTGATCAAGACCTTGCCCGCGTCTGCCCATTTCAATTTGAGATACGACTCTTGGTGTAGATTGAGTAATGGTGAATCTCCTCCAGTCAACGCTGTATAGAGAGAGCTGGATGGGAGAGCAGTCCTCTGGGGCAGCTCCTCTGGGATATAAAGGAGTCCTGGGCAGCAGGTGACTGCAGCCTACGCCAGTTGGAGGTGAGGACCACCAAAAAAGACCTAGTCCTTGTGATTTGTTTTTGCTGCCTGTGTTTCCTGTTGTCAGTGCCGTGTCTATTCTGTGGTCACGAACCGAAGCACAAAAAGACGCATGAGATGTTGTACTCATATGTCTGGTGTCATACTTTGGAGTAAAAACCTCTCAGTGGTTAATAAATAACTTCTAACAGGGCCAGCTGCCTAGTGTGTGCATGTGTGTGTTCGAGTTCCTGTTTCTTAATACTCGGGACATGGATTTCCCTGGGAGTCCAGTGGTTATGAATCGACTTCCTAATGACCCCTCGCACCACAGATGCTGAAGCCCGCACACCTAGAAGCTGTGCTCCACAGCAGGAGAAGTCACCACAGTGAGAAGCCCATGCAGAAGACCCAGTGCAGCCATCGGTGAATGGACAAATATTTTTTAAAAGATGAAGCATAAAAAAATAATAAATAAAAACCTTTAGACATAGGCAATGCAGAAAAATAATCCGATAAACACACGTGAACTCCTGCCAAGTTTTATAAAACTTGACAAATATAGTTGAAATCCCCTTAGCCTCTCACTCAGGACATCACCATCCTGAACCTGGGGTTTCTCACCCAAACCTTTCTGTTTTTACTACATGTATGTGTAAACCTCGTAGAGTAGTTTGTGTTTTTAATTTCAAATTGTATCACATTATTTTTGCTCCACGTTAAAATTTTGAGCTTCCTTGATGCAGATTTATGTAGCTCTAGTTCCTTTACTTTTTGCTGCTGTGTTATTTTCCATTGCATGAATAGGCCACAATCACATTCCCCTATTGACATATGTTTAAATATTTCTCTCTTTTTTTGTGTGTTGGAGGAACTGCTGCTGTGAATGTTCTCAGGCAAGGCCTCCTGGAGCTTGAACTTTATTCTTGAGAAGGAAGGGTGGAAACTGTTTCTCTAACATACACCCAAAGAAATACCCCCATCACTGGAAGAGACAGGGCAATGCCCGAGCATTCACCTGTGCTCCAGGTGGCGAGCAGGGACAAGGGATCTTCAGAGTCCTATCATCTTAGGGCCTCCTTGTGGCTGCTGCCACCCTGCCTTCATGAGGAAGAGGCTCAGACATCAAGCCAGGGGAAGGGCCTGAATTTTCAGGTCAGTAGGAAATCAGGCAGGTTATGTGGAATTAAAACCAAAGGCTCTGAAAAAGGATGCTGCTGCTTAATCACTCGGTCGTGTCCGACTCTCTGTGGCCCCATACACTGTAGCCTGCCAGGCTCCTCTGACCATGGAATTTTCCAGGCAAGAATACTAAAGCAGATTGCCATTTTCTACTCCAGGGGATCTTCCTGGCCCAGGGATCGAATCCACCTCTCTTGCATCTCTGGCGTTGGCAGGCATATTCTTTACCACTAGCGCCTCCTGGGAAGCCCTCTTAAAAAGGATAAATGAGCCATAAAGAAAGGCTTCACTTTCCAAGTCTGTACATGTAATTCCTTATTTTATATTATATATATTTGTTATATTTTAATGGCAGCCAGGATTTTTATTTCCATATTAAAAGGAAAAGTGGCTCTTATCCCATGTAGCCAAATATTGTGTAGACTGTGTTTGACAGGTAACTGTGAATATGGCCCCTGATATGCTCAGTCACTCAGTCCTGTCTGACTCTTTGCAACCCCATGGATTGTAGCCTCCAAGTCTCCTCTGTCTATGGAATTTTCCAGTCAAGAATACTGGAGTGGGTTGCCATTTCTTTCTCCAGGGAATCTTTTCAACCCAGGGATCAAACCCAAATGGCCTCTGAAGCCCAAAACTAAGATTTGAGAATCTGGAATTACCAAAATTAGAAATGGAAGAGGCAAGAAGAGAGTTTAGGGATGATTTTATATGGGCTTTCCACTGAACCACCTTAAATAACAAACTCTGCTCCAGCCTATGAAATGACTCAAGTCTAGAGCACTGCATTTAGGAGCTGGGCAATCCAGCTGGTCTCTGTCACTGCCCCCTTCATGGCTCTGGGTAAGTCACTTGCCTCTGGGCTTATGCCCACGTCTATAAAATAAATTCGGACAAAATGGTCACTCTTCGAAATTTAATGTTTTATGATTTGGTAATTGAGACCTCATGTGTATCCTTGGCCCCCAATCTCATGTGTAAAATGAACTGAACCCACGTGCATGGATACCTGCCTTCCCTGCCCTGGGCCAGGTTTCCTGACAGCCGCTTGCTCTTCCAGACAGTATGTGACGTTACCTGAGGCTCTGAGTCATACTCTTCTCATGTGCTTAATTGCTAATGGAGCCAGTGGTGATTTTTCCACACAAGAGTTTCTGTTTCTTAGAGTCAACTAGAAGCAACACCATTTCAAGAGCTCAGAACCCTAGCATCTGTTCTCTCTACCACCCTGGGCAGATGCCTGGCAAGGGGAGAGCCATAGGATGTGGCTGTGGATGGATTTAGGGGGTGGGGCTTTTCTTGGTACCAGCCTTGGAGAACTGCCCTCTGCACCCATCCCTCATCTCCTAAAGAGCAGCCAGCACAGTTAGTCCCTGGCAGGGCCCTCAGCATCATCCTGAAGCCAGAGACGGAGACAGGTGCCTACCTGGGAGGAGGTGGGAAGAAGCCAGACTTAGGACTGGAAGTGAGACATTGCCAAAGAAAGCAGTCTAGTAGTGGCTTGTCCTCAACCGGGTGACGTCTCTTCCCAAGGCAGACTAGGCTGGAACCTGGCTTCCCATCCCAGTTTCCCAACGTTCTTCCTTGGTGTCTCAGGACAAGTGGATGATGGCAGAAATCCTGTTTTAGGAACGCAGGGATTCAAACCAGGAACAAGCCAGGAGAAACCTGATTTTCCCACCAAAAACAAACCAACCCTCTTTGTGGTCTCTTTGCCCTCAAGTGTCAGGTGAATTGAGCTGTCGACCAGAAGAGGGTGCCCTGAAGTTATCTCTCCAGACTGAGAAGGAAAAGAGGGTTGAGGCAGAGGTTGCCACTCCGGCTGTGAGATAGGTATTGGTGGCTCTGTATTAAAAAGTAACAGGCAATCCCTCAGCCAGGCTAGCCCTGGAATTCTAGGTGAAAAAAAGGGAAACCTAGGCTTCCTAGCATCTACTTCATCCTGATGTGAAAGGTAACAGTAATGATGATAATGACCCTGGTCATCATGTTGTAAGTCTCTGCTCTGTGCTGAGCCCTGAAGGTGCAGACTCAGAGAAGTGACTTGTCCAAAGTCTCGCAGCTTGTTAAGAGGCAGAGGGGGAAATTTGAAGCTGGTACCACTCAAAACTATGACAATCTTAGACAGCATATTAAAAAGCAGAGACATCACTTTGCCGACAAAGTTCCATATAGTCAAAGCTATAGTTTTTTCAGTAGTCAGGTATGGATGTGACAGTTGGACCATAACAAAGGCTGAGGGCTAAAGAACTGAAGCTTTTGAATTATGGTGTTGATGACCCTTGAGAGTCCCTTGGACTGCAAGGAGATCAAACCAGTCAATCAATCCTAAAGGAAATCAACCCTGAATATTCATTGGAAGGACTGATGCTGAAGTTGAAGCTCCAATCTTTTAGCCATCTGATGTGAAGAGCCAGCTCATTGCAAGAGACCTTGACACTGGAAAAGATTGAGGGCAAGAAGAGAAGGGGGCAACAGAGGATAAGATTGTTGGGTAGCATCACCGACTCAATGGACATGAATTTGAACAAACTCTGGGAGACTGCAAAGGACAGGGAAGCCTGGTGTGCTTCAGTCCAAGGGGTCACAAAGAATCAGACATGACTTAGCAGCTGAACAACACCACCGCTCTAACCCTAAAGTCCAGGCTGTGGTTTAGAGCCTGTGACCAGAGTCTTTACTGGAAAAGTCACAGATGCATAGGCAGTCATTTAAAAAGGCCATCTGAAACCACGAACTCAGACAGTTGCCATGCTGGAGGGAGCTGGAAAGATTCTCTTCCCTAAGAGGACCCGGGAGCACCTGTCCGAGGGGCGTGGGACATTGTCCAAAGGACAAGTGCAAGTGGAAGAGAACTCAAGTAAGTGCTTCAGGCACCACCTCAGCTCTGTAGAGAAAGGGCTGGGTTGGGGCCAGATGTTGCCAGGGGCCAGGTGCAGGGGTCCCCTCGTCAAGTGAGGAAACTGGGACAGAGACAGGCAAAGTGGAAGCTTCTGAGGTCTCGACTGTGACCAACACAGCATTGCTGGGACAGCACTTTCATCAGGCGAGTGAAATTTACACTCATTCATTCATCCCTTCAATAAACACAGATTCAATTCAGTTCAGTTGCTCAGTCGTGTCCAACTCTTGACGACCCCATGGACTGTAGCACGCCAGGCTTCCCTGTCCATCCCGGAGCTTGCTCAAACTCATGTCCATTGAGTCCATGATGCCATCCAACCATCTCATCCTCTGTCATCCCCTTCTCCTCCTGCCTTCAATCTTTCCCAGCATCAGGGTCTTTCCCAATAAGTCAGTTCTTCGCGTCAGGTAGCCAAAGTATTGGAGCTTCTGAACACTGATTAGGTGCCTATTATGTGAGAATGTGACAGCAACCGCACACAGTGGTATTAAAAAGTCTCTACTTTTCTACTGTGGACTTCATGGTCTAAAGGAGGAAGACCAGACACAGAATACACACACACACACACACATGTCAGTTACATAGTTGAAAACTGGAGATAAGAGCTGTGAATGAAAATATCAGGAGGAAAGATGAATAATGCCTCAAGGTGGCTATTTAGAGGGTGTGGTCAGGAAAGAGCCCCTGAAAAAGAGACATTTTATCTGACACTTAAAAGACGAAAAGAGCTCAGCCAGGCAACCGTCCTGGGGAAAACCATCTCAGGCAGGGGGCACAGTGAGCTGGGAGGTCCTGCAATGGCAGGGAGCCCCGTGAGCTTGGGGCAACAGACAGGAGGCCAGGGAGCACGGGCAGAGAAGGAAGCAGGAGGCTGGGAGGCTCGGGGCTGGACCATGCAGACTGATGGGTTGTGATCAGGACTTTGGGATGGGAGCGATGGGAAACCTTTAGAGGCTCCTGAACCAGGAAGACACCACAACTGGATCTGTGTTTTCAAAGGGTCACTGTTGAAACTGTCACGCAGCAATGGGTCTTCAGGCCAGTTCCCTAAGTCTTCTCTCTGGGGTGAACTCAACTTGTCTTTTGAACCTTGGAGAGGGAAGCTGGGGGCAGCTGTGGAGAGGGAGGAGAGGAAGTGAACTGGGCCTCCCCCCTTGCCACATCCTCCAGGCCTTGCTTTGGGGAGTCCCAGCTCAGGGCCAATGGAAGATTTATCTTTCCCTTGCCTCCCAGCTGCAAATGTAGGTCAGATCCAACGGCCAGCGGTGGGGCGGGGCCGACCCCAGTTCACCTGGGCTGATTAGATGTGGACAGCTATACCTGTTTGCTCTTTCTGCCCTCTGCCCTGGGAAAAGAAGAGAACCGAACGTCCGCGGAGACTGGAATGGCCTTCACAACAGGAAGCTCTGAGTCACCGAGGGGCTGGGGGGGACACAGGCTGGAGGGACGATGGCAGGCACTGAGCAGGTAGAGGTTCAGAAGAGAGGAGAGGGATGGCCCGTGACCAGAGGCTGGGCTGGAGCGGGCAGGAGCTGAGAGGAGGGCTCAGCACCTGGGAGGAAGCACGACAGACACTTTTCTACGTCTTTCTGCAATGTATGCCCGTCTTCCTTCTAAGACATTTGGGCCATTTGGGCCAACATCACTTATCACCCATCCCCGTACCAGTGCCATTAGCAAAGTGTTGGGAAGGACCCTCCCTGGGGGCGGAGTTTGCCAGTGGAGAATCATGCAGGTAGTTGGATGGAGAATTAGAACACTGTTCATCCAAGATCCCCTGCAGGAGGGCATGGCAACCCACTCCAGTATTCTTGCCTGGAGAATCCCACGGACAGAGGAGTTTGGCAGGCTGCAGCCGTCCATAGTGTCACACAGAGTCAGACACGACTGAAGCGCCTTTGCCTGCCTGCCTGCCTGTCTCATCTGCAATACTTTTGAGAATTTTGTGGGGTAAATGTGTGTGGGGGCGAGAGATTTATTTTAAACGGTTTTGGTGACACCTCTTTTTGGCCAGACGGATGGGTGAGGTGTGTAGGTTACCAGCTGGAAGTGGCCTTGAATAGTGGAAAAGTAAGAACACCAGGAATAGGACTTAGAAGGCCTCTCCCAGTTGCTTCTGACCAGGGAGCAGGCAGGCAGTCTCACCTGACACCCAAGCATGGGACTCATTCTGAATCACCCTGGGCACGGGCTGGGAGAAAGACAAGAAGGCAGAGATCCAACCTCAGTGAATAAATTTAAATGCTTTTATTAACAATCTTCTTACATTACAAGGATAATATGACAAAAGGAAAGTTTCTGCGTACATATTATGATAAACCAACATAGCTCTATTTGTATCCAGTGTTCTAGGTCCCGTCACACAGGTACTATAAAGCGTAGTCTGCAAAATAATAACATCGAGGGTTTGTTTTTTTTTTTAAGAAAGAAAGTATTAACATATTAATATGTATGTGATAATAGACTCCTAGGTATTTCCCCCCATCCCCACTTTATTTTCCTCTGTGATTGAAATGAAACGGTTCAGCAGCGTGGGGGTGGAGAGGAGGAGAGAGACAACGGGGCTGAAAAAGACGGAATCAGACTGCTGGCTCTTCCAGAGAGACAAAAGTGAAGAAACTGAGGGTGCCCCGAGGGCAGCCTGGCCCTTGTCTTTTGGGGAGCAGTGTAGTGACCGGCCGTCCTCCTCTGGATGGAGGGCCCGGCGCCCTTGATGCCCCAAGGATGCTCTCTCTCTGAGGTACAGTGCATTGTGGGATTGCTACCCGAGGATGCCCATCCCCTGGCCACGGGTCTGACCCCCTGCAGCAGGAGGAAGGCTCTGGCCGGGCCTGGTCTCTCTTGAGCCAGGCACTGGAGGGTGTTCGGAGACCCGGTTGGCAGCTAGCGGTGGCTCAAGGAGACCAGGGTGGACGTGGAGTGGAGAAGAGGTGGGCATTGGCAGAACAGACACCCCCTGCCCCAGACTGCGGGTATGGGGGGGTGCTCTTCTGGAGACTGAGGTACGTTGGTAAATGGTATGGAAGTGTAGGACGGAGGTCAGAGGAGGCTGGGAGACGGGAGACGAGGCAAAAAGGCAGAGGCTGACTTAGAGGGCAGAGGGTGTGGCCACCCTCTATCTCCCATCCTCTGTGGCCCCATCGGCCCTTCCTCCTCTACCTCCCCGGCGGGGAAAGAACCTGGAAGTGAAACGGATTTCTGATCCCGTCAGGGCTGCACAGGCCCTTCGTCACGCGGCCGGTGGCTCCGGTGCCCCCTCGGGCCCCCAGACGTCCCGGCCATCCAGGAGCGGGGGCTGGGCCAAGCCGAGGGAGGCGCCCTCCCCGGCGGAAGTGGATGAGCTTGGATGAGCTTGGGGCGTCTGGCTCAGCCTCTGCCTCGAGTCACAGAATCAGAACAGTGTATGTGAACTAGACCTGCCTGTTAACGGCGGCGCAGGTGGGGCCAGGGGTCACTGGGCACGGGAGAGGGGTAGGGGGCGCTGTCCCGAGTGCAGCCAGGAGCAGCCGCTGTGCAAAGTGGGCTGGGCCAAAGCCCCGCTTCTGAACTTGCGTTGCCACTGAATTTATGAGTGTGCGGATATGTCTCTCTCACCCTTTCCCATTAGTTGACACCCCCCCTGCCCTGGCCGGAAAGCCTCTGGATGGTGGGCAGCGCTGACTGGTGATGCTGCCCTGGCAGGCGATGAAAGAGTGGGTGAGGGAGGCCAGGACGGCTGTACTTCAGAGGCTTGGCCTCCAGGGCGGGGGTGGGGGGCAGCAAAAAGCGTCTAAAGTGGGGAGGTGGGGCAGCGGCATCTCTCCTGGACCCGTCTCGGTCCAATTCGCAGCTCTCCTATCGCCACCAGTGCTGCCCGTTCCTGCGAGGGGGCGGCATCGGGGGAGATTGTGCAGTGTCCCTCTCCCAGGGGGTCAGAGGCCACACCCTACTGCCGGGCAGCAGGGACCACCCAAGCGGAGGCTTGTTGGGGGCCAAAGGGGACACTTTGGAGGGAGCCCAGCGGGTGAGGATCTCCTTTCGACCTCAGACTAAGCCTGCGTGCGGGAAAGGAGAGAAAAGTGCACGGGAGAGGGCCAGGGCCTGGCTACTCTCCTCTCCAACACTCCGGGTAGGAGGCCCCATTCCCAGCAAACCCCGCCTGCTCAGCTGCCCTGGGCGCCCCTGCAAAGGCTCCATGTCCTCCGTCTTCTCACAACACAGCGACAGCCTTTCCCGGTGCTCTCCCAGCTCTCTATAGACTCTATTTTTTATATCTATTTAAAACATAGAAATGTATAAATATATAGGATATTATTTATAGATATATAGACGTGATTTCATCTCTTACTCTGTGGGTATACGTACTGCATATGTCCATATATACAATATATATGCTGTAGCATTTGTATTCTACACTGCACAGACCCCTGCTTCCATGCACTCTCCTAGGGAGACTGGATTGCATAGGTATTTCCAGGGCGATACCACTTGAAGGGATGGGGTCAGGGTGGGGAGGGCCAGATGAAAGAGGAGGGCCGTACCATTTTTCCTCCCGAAAGGGCACTTTTTCTCCCTCTGGCTAACACACAAAGATCACCTCAAAGGTTTCTTAAAATATTACAGCTCCAGACACTCAGCTAAAGCACCTTGTCCACAGAGAGCAGAGAGAGGCCTTCCTCCAAGCAGGAGAAGGGCCCCTGCGGATCCCTGGACATAATCTTCCCTCCTCAAGACTGGAGGAGGAAGCCAGCCTAGAAGCCATGAGCCAGCACCGCCTCCCCCGGAGAGGCTGGCGGTGGAAATGGGGCTGTCCCAAGCTCACCTGCCTTGTGAACATGCCTTTCTCATCTAAGGAGGTCTGACCTCCCTGCTTTGGCTGTCCCAGGCTGGCCTGCTGCTTGAAAGGGTGAGAGGGGATGAGGGCCTGAGCCTTCTGTCCAAACTGGATGTAGGGACCAAGAAAGAACATGAATTCTACTTGGAAATCAGACCGGAAGCCACAACGAGCTCTGGATACAGAATTCCTGTTCCCACAGGTGAGAAAACAAAGGGGAAGGAATCGAGAAGTTGTTTCAACCCCCAAGCCACTTTCTGGACCCCATGAGGCTCCAATAAACAGCCAAAACAGCGCCCACTCCACAGCCTGGTCTACTTCAGCCTCTCTGAGATCATTTTCAGCACTCGACACACTTTTGCCTATTTTTTCCTTCTTGGCAACACTTCAAAACAAATGGAAAATATTTAAACATCACCTTAAATAATTACAAGGCCCTTTCTCCAAGTCAAAGGGGCAACATAAGCAAGTCAAGGAGAGGGGGCTCAGCAAGCCAACTCAAC
The DNA here is from genome assembly GCF_055505025.1 of Bos grunniens. Classification (NCBI taxonomy): domain Eukaryota; kingdom Metazoa; phylum Chordata; class Mammalia; order Artiodactyla; family Bovidae; genus Bos; species Bos grunniens. The sequence continues at coordinate 75,852,555 of NC_141179.1, read as the reverse complement.
ATGGAAACACTAAGTGGGGACCAGGGTGGAGACCTCCAACCGCCCTGGATTCAGGGCTCAGCACTGAATGCAACAAACCAGGGATCCAGGAGACAGAGCCTCTGCCCATCCTTCAGTGAGGATGAGGAAATGAGGGTCTGCCCAGCACTAGACGTGCCCAGCGGCCATCCAAGAAGAAACAAACAAACAAAGTAGTTGGTGTCGGGGGTGCCCAGACTGTAATACCCGCCCAGGCAGCTGAAACTTGGAAATTGGGAAGCGGCAAGAGTTGTAGACAGGGCTGGGCTGCCTCACATTTCACAGACAGATACAAGATGGCAATGGGTCTTTTTGTTTTTTCCCTCCATTGAGAAAAAGCAGACCATGTTTAATCACAAGGGTTTCTGGCTCCCAAGCTCTGTGATGTATCTGCTTGGCACCATCGGCCACAGACCTGATCTCATTTCCCACCCACTCCATGAACCGAAGAAAAACACTAATTGGTCAACCCAATGAGGACAAGCTTGACTCCAGAGACACGAACATTTTTTCTAAGTCAATGGTTGTCACTCGTAAGCCAGGGGTTGAATTTAAGGGCTCTGTCTCTTGTCTATCAGCATACAAGGATCACCTGGCCACAGCTTTTAATACTCATCAACGAGAGGTTAGACTGCCCAAGCATGTGGGCAGACCCCAAGAGTCCCCACACCCCAGGAGTCCTTCTCGGAGGCAGAGAGTGGAAACGCCTGGGGTGAAAACCATGGGTAATTGCACGCAGCATTCACAGGATAGAAACACTGGAACTTCTGAGGGTAAAGACTCTGTATCAATTGTAGTGGTGTGTCACCCAAATTGCTCCCTGTCCCCAGGCAAAGTGGCCTTCAGACTGCCATGAGCACCTGAAGTTTTCGAGATGCCTTCCCAAACTTCAGGAATCTCCAGAGAGCCCAACCTCTCCGAGGTGTGCAGCCTGGGTGGCCGGCTCCCACTCCTCTGAAACGGTAAGGTAGACACTGGCATTGGCCCAAAGGATTCTTTCCCCTCTGGATAAAAATTTGAGCTAATTTTGGCCATGGCCTCCTGAGAGCAAACGGTTGTGGCCCTGCCACAGTACTCAGGTGGCCATCAGAGAGTCTTTCCTCCTGGTTTTCAGATGAGTGGTGGTCTAGGGGATGACTCCCCGTCTCCTGATGTAGTGGGTGGGGAGGCACAGGGGTGGGCAGGGGGAGACGTAAGGCATCTGTTGGCTAGAAGAAAGGATCCCGACTGCTGTTTCTGATCCCTATGGAGGCCCACCTTGCCAGTCATCTCTGCTCCCCCTCGACCCATCTTGGTCCGTGTGATGTCCAGAGGGAGCTCTCCCACAGACCTGGTAGATTGGGTGCGTGGTGAAGAGGAAGTCGAGGAGGGAAAGGTGGACCCTTGTGCTTTGCACTTGACCACAGATACTGACCCTGATCGGACGAGGGGGATGGCAGGAGAAGACATCGGCTTAAAGTGACGTGCATGAGGTTGGGAATTTCAAAGCTGGAGAAAGGGCTTTGGGTCTTTCCTTGAAGGCTCCTGCTAACTCTCTCCTTGTTCAGAGGAGGGTGGGAAAGCGTGTGAGACTGGGGAGCGGGGGTGAGGGGTGAATGTCACCAGGCAGGGGTGCATTGATTTGTTGAAGAAGGCAGCATATGAGGCCTGGCAGTGGGATAGTCGGAGAAAACCAGTTGGTTTTGTTTTAACATGCTACATCACTGTTGAAAACAAAAAAAGTTTCAAAAATAATATATAATATATATAATATATTTATATAATGAAAAGCTATTGACTAGCAGCAATGATTCTAAAGTTATCATAGCACCAAGACCATGGGGGTAGGGGGAGGGGGTCTGTGGGGGGTGAAGGTCTGGCGGGACAAGGAAGAAGGGGTGACGTGTTCAGTGTCGCTGACAGTTCCCCTCCGGCTCTCATCGGTGGCATGAGGCCTCAGAGACAAGATAAACCAAGAAGGGAGGGAGCCACCACAGTTTTCTAACGTCTGAGCCGAGCAGGCTGGGGACACCGAGGCCTTGCCTGTGGCCAGATCATCCCGTCCTTTGCCCACCCTCTGCCAAATGAGAGGGGTGGCTCCTATAGACAGACTATAGACAATGCAGGTCTTCCTCCCTTCCCCCAAATATAACCTGCATCCACAGCGCAGGACCTCTGCAGATCAGATATGCATACTTCAGATGTGGAAACACGGACAGAAGTTTTTAACAGCTCACGCACATTTGTTTAAAAAAAACTCCCTTGCGAGGTATACTGGTAATTAAATGAACAAAAGAGCATTGATCAAGACTCCTCTAGATGAAACCACTACTTGCCTCAGGGAGTAGGCAAGTGGCTATTTCTAAAGCTTATATCTCAGCTGTGTGTGTGTGTGTGTGTGTGTGTGTGTGTTTGTGTAGGCTGATGCCTTGAGAGTCCTGTCTGACTTCTCGTTTATTCCTTTCTTTGAGGACATCTCTACCCTGTTCAAAAAAGGAAGCGTTTGCAGGCATAGACGCATTCCCCACTTTTCCACTACCTCCCTGCCAGGCTTCAGGGCTTGTCATCAGCCTTATTGCAAAAGAAGAACCCAATCTCTAGAGACTCTCACAGAGTTATGCATAACCCAGGGCACAACTTGCATTGACATCTCCTGCCACTGAACTCTAGCAGGCATTTCTCAATTATTAAAGGAAAAAATAATATACCCTCAAACACATTATACGATTATAAAGACAGAGTATAAATAATTCATGTAAATTGAATACACACTTTTCATTTTATGTGTTTTTAGCCAAAAATCGTTGCCCTACTGGGGTCTGGACTTCTTGGCTCTGCATTTCCCCCACATTCCCTGGATCTGAATGGAATTCTGTTATGGTCTCCCACACCAGGTAAAAAACAGGAATGCAAAGGGCTCACGTCCTCCCTTTGCCCCAGGATTTCAAGCTCCGTTGTGAGGCAGTTTTGCCTTCGATACAACAGGTAAAATGTTTAGCATCAGGGGACTGGAAGGAGGGACTCAACAGCCCAGGGACGGGAGAGGTGACACAGGTGGGGACTGGCAGGTGTCACAGTCTGACCGACACTTCTGATTCAGAGACAGTGAAGGAACGCTCATCAGGGAATGAATGAAAACCTCTCAAGCCGGGTGGGAGGGGGAAAAGGTCGAACACCCTGATCCGGATACACAGCTCACCCTATCCAAAGATCAGAGGTCTGATTCTGCCGGACCAGCGTGTCAGCCAAGAGGCCAAGAGATCCCCCTCGTAAAACCAAACAAGAAAAAATAAAAAAGGCAAGAACATACACCCAAACCCAAACCCCTCAACCCCCAAACAAGAACATAAACAAAATGAGCTACCTAAAGGCGATGACAGACCCGTCATTTTAGCTTATGCGAGTTGGTTGACAGTCAGGTGGGAGCCCGTGTAGCCCCAGCACATGCTTCTGTGAGTGAAAATGAGTTTCCACGTGTGTTACAGCTGCCAAATTTTGTAGACAAGAGTCAGTTTCCGACATTATTCCAATCTGAAAACTCCCAGTAGCTTCTGGTGGATGTGTCACCTTGGTTTTTAAAATTTTTTTTTCAGTGTGGGTTTTATAGATATATATAATATAATATATATTTATATAATATATCAAAGCTTATGAGTATAGATTAAAAAAATATTCAACAGCTTAGTGAACTCTGCAACGCCAGCTTCCTAAATATCCGGATAAAACTCTGACCCGTGGTCCACAGTCTGCAGCACCGGCTTCTGCTCCAGGGCAGACATCCTGCTGAGGACCTCAGCGGACAGCGCGTAGCTGTTGCCAGACTTCTCCTCGAACCAGCTGTCCAGGGCTCGCTTGGCATCGAAGTTGGCGATGGGAGGGCCGTTGACAGCAATGGTCAACAGGTCGCTGAGCTGCTCCAGAGTCAGGCGGGAGCGGTGGTTTTTGCGAACTCGCTGCAGGGCGTTTCGGCCTTTCTCGCAGCAAGCGGTGGAGGTGGGGAGGACTTTGAGGACCTGGATGATCTTGTTCAAGAGCGGAAACCGCTGCTTGTACTTGCAAATGTGGCCGATCAGGTCTTTGAAGCCGTTTTTGGTATAGTAATCAGCCTTGAGTTCCCGCCACTCCATCAGCAGACTCCCCCGGGGGTCCAGCCCTTCCCTGCAGACATCCCGGGAGAAGGTGGGGATGGCCTCCAGGTGATCAAATATCTGAACCATGTCCTCCTTGCCGTAGCTCAGGAGCTCGTCGCTGCTCCGGGGCCAGGCGGCCAGGTCGAACACCTGGCAGGCCTTCACAAAGATCCGGCTGCGGGAATCAAACCTCTGAGCTAGGATCACCTGGGTCTTCTGGCAGATCTTCTCGCGGATGGACTGGAACTTGGCTTCAGCCACCCTGAGGTTCTTCATGGCGATCCCGTTGAAGCTCTCCCGGAAGTTCTCCTCGAACTCCTGCAGGTATTCCCCAGGGGAGTCGGCCAGCCGGCTGATCTCCTGGATGGCCTCCTCGATCTTGTCGTCCACCTGGGAGACCAGGAGGTACTCGCCCTGGAAGACGTAGGCCAGGCGCGAGAGCACAGCGATCACGTCCAGGAGGAAGTAGATGAGCTTGATGGACTGGTAGTCCATGAGGAACTGCAGCAGAGCCAGGGCGATGGCCGAGGCGTCTGCCCGCTGGGTCTGGCTGCTGACGTCCTTGAGGTGGGCGACCACCTCCAGGTAGTCCTTGATGAGGGCGTTGAGGACGTTCTGCTCGCCGATGATCCACCGCACGGCCCGGATGTCCCCCAGGAACTCGGTCTCCTCGCACAGCGTAGACGCCGTGGACCGCAGCTCGCACATGAGGCGCGGCGAATAGCGGTAGAAACTGAGCAGCTGCTTCAGGTTGTTCTCCAGCTCCTCCAGGCAGGGGAGCTCCTTCCCGCTGATGGCGTCCAAGATCTCTAGGTGGGGCCGATGTACCATGAAGGGCAGGCACAGCAGCCAGGGCAGCGTCTTGCGGATCGTCATGAACATGCTGGCCCGTAGGCTGGCTGTGACGTTGGCCCCATCTATGCCCAAGCCCACGGTGGGCTTCTCGTCCTGCAAGCGGATGCCCAAGGCAGAAAAGGCCCGGTCCAGTGCCTGCAGATAGCTCTCTGTGCTGGAGAACCCCAGCTCCTGCAGGGACAGGAACTCCGTGGCTGGGGGCCCGTCGCTGCTGGTGTACTGGACATAGACCGCCACCGTGTCAGCCAGCAGGTCATCGCTCTGCCCGTCCAAGATGATGCTGAGGCATGGCGACTGGCGGATGCGCTCCACCAGGTCTTCGCGCAGCGCCCGGGCGATGTGATGGATGAGGATCTGGCAGTCTCCCTCGTTCATGTACTGGTCCACCACCTTGAGCTCGCATTTCCGCAGCAGCTCTGCCAGCGGCCGGAAGTCCAGGTAGGGCCGGCCCTCCAGGGCCAGGTGGTAGGCGGTGTTGAAGAGCAGGGTCATGTTGCGACACATCTCCTCCGTCTTCTCGGGGTGCATGCGGAGCTTGTAGAGCTGCAGGCACTTCTTGTGCAGGTTGCTCTGGCTGTGCAGCTTGATGGTGTGGATCTTGAACTGCTTGGAGCCGATGATGAAGGCGGAGGTGCGTGAGGACTGCACCGTGTACTGGCGGCAGACGTGGCACCACATCTCGTTGAGGGTCGGGGAGTACCGCAGGAACCAGAACTTCTTCAGCCACTCCTGCTTGAAGCGCCGAATCCGGCGCCCGGTGGCCGAGGACATCTTGGAGGGCTCGTCGGTGGCCGTCATAATATCGTTGGAGACGGACTCGTCTGCGGAATCGACCTCCTGGTCGTCGTCCTCCATGATGGCCGGGCCGGAGACCATGCTCTCTGAGGCTGGAAGACAAATGGGAAAGGAACCCGTTACATCTGCTGGGAAGAGAAAACAAACAAACACGTAGATGTTTCCAAAATGAAGGAAATAAGGTCCAGAAGGCAGGTGTCATATTCTGTGAAACAGACTGAATTCCAGCCTGGAACTCATTTATAAGCATCCTTGTCATCCATGCACGTCTCGTCCTCTTTGTGGATTAGCCCCGGTGGCCACCACCACGCTCCAGGCTGCCTGCCCTCACTCTCCACGAGCATGAGCTCAGGGAACTTAAATGTTCTGTATCCACCAAAGAGGAAAACTAGGAGAGCCGAGCCCGTGGAGGAATAGAGCACATCCCAGGTTTCACAGCGGGACCATGAGGACATGGGACTTGTTTGTCCCACCGCTAAGGTGCCCTCAAATGAAGGCAGCTGGGGCCCCAAGCGAGTTGGGGATCAGAATGCAGTTAAGACACAGGCTTGGAAGAGCTGCAACACCTGAGCTAAGGGGTGTGGTTAAAAAGGAAGTGCTGTGTAAATCTCTAATTCAGCTGTGTAGTGAGAGGCTTTCCTCGTGGTTGGGCAGCCTTAAAAGATCCAGGAGCGAAGAGAAATGGGCAAGGGGAGGTCACTGCCCTGCATTCCCATCAGGAAGGCCAGGGGCTCTCCCCCATGGGACACCCTGCCTGGGAATGGGAGAGAAGAGAAAGATTGAGTTTAGAAGTCGGGCTTTGGGGTAAGACACCGGAGAAAGGCAACGGGTCAAGAACACAGCACACACCCCCTCCTGCAGCGGAATTTCCTTTATTGACGAGGAGGATACAAGGGCAAGACACGAAGCCCCCACGGGAGCTGCAGGGTGGCCTGTCGGAGGCAGCTGAGGGCGTGGACTGCGACCGGTGCCCACCTCTGAGTTCCCAGGCCTCTCCCTGAGGGGGGCACCCCCAGGGAGCGCCTGGCCCCCCTCCACACTGTCCACCGCACGTTCCTCCCTCGGACAACAATTTCACCCACACCAACTTACCTGCGGGGTCTGAGAACTCGGGGAGCTCCAGGACCTGCGCTGGCAAGGTGGGGGGCTCAGGAAGCGTGCCAGACTTAAGCATGTCTAGTTCGGCCTGGAGTTCCCGGACCTTCTTCTTTAGGCGAATACAGTTAGGGCAAAAGGAGGTGGTGGGCAGCTCGGGAGGGTCGGACGCAAGGGAGGCCTCAGCGGGACTGTCGGCCTTGAACGACGAAGGCTCCTCCTCTTCGTCCTCCAGGGGGCCTGCCTCCTTGGAAGCCCCTTGGGGGATCTTCCAGTCCCCGTCCCCCTGGGTCCGACTGGCATTCTGCACGCCGTGCGACATCGTCATTGCACACTGACCGTAGGCGTCATTCTGGCGCTTGGGGACCTTCCTGATGACCAGGGAAGTGCTCAGTGCGAGCTGGTGGGCTTCTACCTTTGCGGATTCCAGTGAGGCCTCTAGCACATCCTTGAAAATGAGGTCAATCTTCTTCTTCTTGGCCTGGGGGTGCACGTCCCCCTCGTCAAAGCCACGCTTGTAGGGACTTTTGCCCTGTCTCAACACAGGGAGCTGAAGGGGACCCCTCAGGTCTTCTGGGTTATCCAGAGCCTGCTCAGACTTCTCCTTCTGCAACCTCTTCTCTCCTAGGAAGGAAAACCAGGGTGTGAGGAAGTGGGGAAAAGCCCCGAAGAGGAGAAACCAACAGAAAACAAAGTGCTCCTGTCAGGAAGTCGCTTGACGCATCCCTCTGGGCCCGGCCTTGTGCAGCAGGTGTGGCAAAACTGGGGCAGATTACTCAGTGAAGAATCGGGCTAACCTAACATACGGGTGGGGACTTCACCAAGGTCTTTGACATCATTTACGTGATAGAAAGAAACAGAAATGGATCACAGGGTCTGGAGTCAAAGGACCCCAAAAAGTGGCGAGAACTCCTTTTAAAGAGGCAGTTTCAATGTAGCCTTATGTATCAAAAAGTGAAAGTGAAAGTCGCTCAGTTATGTCTGACTCTCTGCGACCCCACGGACTATAGAGTCCACGGGATTCTCCAGGCAAGAATACTGGAGTGAGTAAGCCGGTCCCTTCTCCAGGGGATCTTCCCAACCCAGAGATCAAACCCAGGTATGTTTATAAGTTGAGCAAATGCTGTAGGCGTGGGGATTTGGCAGTTAAGGAACTCGCCATCCTGTCATCCTAAAAGATGACGTCCCACGTGATAAGCTGAGTGGGTGGTAACGTAGCTCAGCGAAGTGCATAAGGAGCTCTCGTGCCTACAGGCTTCCCCTCGTCTTAGCAATTGGAAGACGGCCACTTCCACTTGACAGTGTGTTAGTCACTCAGTCACATCTGACTCTTTGGGATCCCATGAACTGTAGTCTGCCAGGCTCCTTTGTCCATGGAATTCTCCCGGCAAGAATACTGGAGTGGGTTGTCATTTCCTTCTCCAGGGATCTTCCTGATCCAGGGATCAAACCCGTGTCTCTTGCATTACAGGCAGATTCTTTACTGTCTGAACCACCAGGGAAGCCCAAGTTGGTAAAAGGTACACAAAGCACCGAGTCCCACTTCTTCCTCCTCCCTGACTATCCCTTAGGGCAAAGTCCATCTTATAGCAACTGTCCTTTCTAATTCTTCCAGTAACCAGAAGATAGGATGATGTGAGGAAGCATGGCCTGAACCTCTGTGCGTCTCACTGATCACCAAGGCAGGAAGAAAAGGGAAGTCAGGGACACCGACAGCTGCGGGGGGCTCCAAGATGACAGCCTCTAGCATGATAAAGAAGGATGCGTGGACACAACGCACGCTCAAAATACAGCCGCTGTGTTTCCTTATCTGACAATTCTGACGTTTCCTCTTCTATTTCTATCATGTAAATGATGTCAAAGACCTTGGTGAACTCCCCAACAATACATTATGTTAGCCTGATTCTTCAAAATGGCTAATACAGTTGCACAAATTGCTATAGATGTGTGGATGCTGCCTGCTCAAGGACAAGGTTATTCGAATTTTCTGGGATGAGCAGGAGATTTCTTTGGGGTCAAGGCTCCCCCCAAAAAATCTGTGGGTCAAAGAAGACCTTTAAACATTATGAAATTGATTCTAAAGCCTCCACAAAACATGGGGGAAATACCACAAAGTAAATCAATGACCCAAAGTAGACCAATAAATAAAGTCTTTGAATACATGTCTAGATGCATTCTGTTCTTAAAAGATAACCACAAAGGAATAATTTATGCTCTTTAGGAAGCAGTTCTGGCCTCCAACTAATATTCCTACTTAATGCTGCTCAGTTGCTCAGTTGTATCCAACTTGTAGCCTGCCAGTCTCCTCTGTCCATGGGATTTCCCAGGCAAGAATACTGGAGCAGGTTGCCATTTCCTTCCCCAGGGGATCTTCCCAACCTGGGATCGAACCCGCATCTCTTGCACCTCCTGCTTTGGCAGGAGCCACCAACCACTTGAGCCACCAACTAGAGTTCCTACTTAATAAGGACTAATAATTCAAGCTCTGGACTTTAGCAGGGCTCCAACCTCCAATTACAAAGAAGTCTCCTTCCATGTAAGACCTTAATTGGTTGAGCGTGGGGGATTCCCCCCTCCAGAGCAGGACAGGTGCACAGATCTCAGACACCACTAACTATCAGAGACCGCCAAAGCTACAGGCTACATGGACACATCTAAAGGACACTGAGCCCCATGGCTGCTCCCAAGGGCGTCAGGGCCAAGTCCACCCTCTGCTCTGACCCTGCCCATGGAGGCTTCAGTTCCCTCCCTATTTCCTACTTCTCAGCCTGGCCAGGAATCAACATTCCATCCTCCTGTATCTGCACACATCTTGGCAGACAGATTTCAAGTCTGTCTGCCAGGCAGACAGATTTCAAGTCTGTCTGCCACGCTCCTTTGAACCACTCCTGAAAGCTCAAGCCTTTCTCTGAGCATTCTCCTTGGGTCTCAGGGCTCTCTGAGGATGATATAGCTTGTGGTGCTTTGGAGAAGACACTGGGGAAAAAAGATATTGCAGATCCAGAAGAATTCAAGAAGATCCTGGCCAAGGGATGGAACCTGTGTCCTCAGATACAGCTTGGTTTTCTCTTCTTCTGATTATAAGATTCTTTTGGAAATTTCCTGACAGTCTTCATTCATTTCTTCTTTTATCCATTCAACAAAGATTTATTGAGCACCTAATCTGTTCCAGACATTTTCATCATGGCATCTCCGGAGATCAAATGGAAATCATTGCAATCATGTCATGGAAACATGCCTTCCCAAGTGTAATTGGCAAATATGTGCCCAACACCCAGCTCCAAAGAAGACAAGAGATGAGCGTATCTATTGGGTCTCTTCTCACTGCCCATCCAATCACCAGATACCTTTTACCAAGTCAGGTAGCAGCTGTGTTCTCAGTGTTCACAATTTGCTTTGCTCTGTTTTGATTTTGAAGATAGCGTCATTCCAATGGGTCCTTCTCACTCCTTTTTTTATCATTTCTCTTCATAGTCCAAATGAAGCTTTATTTACAATAAGTAGGTTGGTCAGAAACATGATATAGTGAGGCTTGGGTGTAGGTTTGGTTCCCAGGGCCAGATGGACTCTGGGTCTTTGGATATGTGGTTTTAGTTCAAGGAAGGTCCCGTTGGAAAAATGACCTGGGCTCACCCATTTGTGCTGGCGTGGCTGAGGATGGACCAAAAGAGGCCAGGGGCTAGGAGCTGGCGAATAGTTTAAACCACTTTCAAATGATTCATTTAAATGGAGCCTGGATGGACACCCACCCACCAGGCTATGATCCATACATAAACTCACCTTCCCACCTCTCTCCAACCTTCTTCTTCTAAGAGAAATTGCTCTTTCATAGCGTATCATTAGAACAGCTAGGAAGGAGAGGAGGAGGAAGCAGGGAAGAAACTGGTTTTGTCCGGGAGGCCAGACGACACTGTAGGTTAGAGCTTAGACCCTGGACTGAGACAGACGTGGGTTAGGAGCCTGGCTCTGCCTCTGCTGAGCACTGTATTTATCTGATGAGTGAGTCACTATATTTATCTGCTGCTCAGGGTCTATACTTGTAAGATGGAGAGAATAATCCACATGCTACCATTAGCGTGTATATTATTCATCTAATTCTCACCACACATTCACAGAGCAGGTGCTAATGGGAAGGATTACATGGGACACTGTAGAAAACACGTCTAGCACATATGAAGTACTTAGTAAGTACCACCTGTTATTGCTGCTATTATCGAGCCAGCGGCAGTTTACAACATCCTTCCATCAATCTGAGTTGGGGAAACAGAATCGATTTTGATTATATCATTGGCACTGAAGACTCGTCTCGCTCCCTCATGCTCTGAAACATCTGTAATAGGGCTCCTGACCCTGTCTGGGGGAGGAGGACACGCTGGGGTGCCACTGGTCCATCCCAGAGCAGCTGCTCCAATCTAGCCCATCAGTTTCCCTGAGTTCCTCTGGGTCTCCCACGTATACAGTATTTCCCATTGGATTTCCTAGAAGCACCTACAGAAGCATTTCTGGCCTCGCTAGGGCTCGGCGGCGGGCGTGGCCCACCCCCACGTGTGGACACTCACCTCGGGCCAGGTTGCGGTGGATGGTCTCCTGGGACATGCTGTGCAGGCGCTTCATGTAGTCCTCGCTGTACCAGACGCGCAGCCGCTCCCCCGGCCGGATGTCCCGGCAGGCCCGGAAGTAGATGCGCTCGCTGTGCTGGAAGGCCAGCAGGTTCTGCTCCCTCTCCTCCCGGGAGATGACCACGTACCTGGGGGCGAGGGGGACAGGTGAGAAGGCGCGGGCCACTCTTTGGTGAGTGCCTGCTGGTACCAGGCACAGTGCTGTGCAGGTGCCGGTGGCTGGACGTCCACGAGCATGTGGGCATCTGCCAAACCCTACAGGGAAGCTGCCCTTCGAGGACAGGCTCCCCAGCTGGAGCCAGTCCCTAGTCTCGCTGTCTGGTGTGACTTCAAGCAAGCCTCTGTACCTCTAAGAATCTGTTTGCCGAAACTGGAAATGACACCTGCCCTGCCCACCTCCTAGGTTCTGGTAAACATAAGATTCAACCCCAGATAGACAGGTGACTAGAAAACTATTTTTCACTAACTTTTTTTTTTTTAAGTCTTTATTGAATTTGTTACAAAACTGCCTCTATTTTATGTGTTTTTTGGCCACAAGGCATGTGGGAACTTAGCTCCCCAAGTGGGAATCAAACCTGCACCCCTGGCATTGGAAGGCAAAGTTTTAACCACTGGACTGCCAGGGAGTCCCCCTCTTCACTATCTTTATACGTCAGGGGCTCCCAGATACCCGCAGGTTTCTGATGGTGGTAAGGGTGAGGCCCTTGAATTGTTTCCGGTACGTCACAAAGCCTAGCAGAAGGAACCATGTGACAAGGGTGCCTGCAGGATCAATGAATGAATTCTAAAGATCAAAGTCTTAAAAGAAAAAAAAAAGGATGCCCAGGGGAGACAGGAGAGGTAGGTAAATAAGGGGCAAGGGAAGGTGAGCAACCACTTAATCTAAGTCATTTTCAGGTAAGGAAACTGAGACGCAGAGAGGCTAAGTCACTTGCTTAAGGTCACACGCTAATAAATGGGAAATAGAGCACTGAGGTCTATGCTTTTCCTGCTAGAACTCATGGCTCCTTTGTGGGCATGTAAAGCACCAACTTAGCAATGCCCAGAAAACCTTCAAAGTTCTGTCGAACCCTTAGAATTTGCAGCTCTCACCCATTCTCTCTGAAATGACATCCCCAATATCCAACCTGCCACCTCACTCACCTCCAAAAGGTGAGGTGATGCAACATTTTCAGGCAGGTGAAGATGTACAGATCAAATGGACAAGAGGACATTATTTGGCGTTTTAGGGTTCTGCGCTATCCAAGTGCCTAGGAAATTTGCAGTCAAAAAAGGGAGGTCCAAGAGGGAGGAGATGTATGTACACATATGGCTGATCCACTTCACTGTACAGCTCAAACTAATGCAACATTGTAAAGCAAGTATCTTCCCCTCCCCCCCAAAAACCCCTTCTTTTCCTTATGCTATGATTTGTCTTAAAAGCTAGGGAACAAATCAGAGTCTCTCTGACTGGCCCAGCCCAGAGAACTGCACTTGGAACAGTCTGAGGGAAACTGTAGTTCACAGAAAAAAATCCAAATGGATGATGAATAAATGAAAGTATTCAGCATCACTGATAAGAAAAGAGGCGCGAAGTAGCACATTGTATCGTTGGCACACATAATTTTTTAAGTGATCAGCTCTGTACTGGTAAAGGTGGCAAGACTAGGGTTTCCCATTCTAATGGTGGAGAATAAACTGGCACAACCCTTTGGGAAGCAAGTTGGCAACACGGACTTCAACAAGTATTTGTTCATTCACGTTCACAGCAGCATTATGCAACAACAGTCAAAATGTGGAAGTAACCCAAGTGTCCACTGATGGATGAATGGATAAGCAAGATGCGGTATAGACACCCAGTGGAATAATAGCCATAAAAAGGAAGGAAATTCTGATCCACGCTACAACATGAACGATTCTTGAAGACACCTACTAAGTGAAATAAGCCGGCCACAAAACAACAAATAGTATATGATTCCACTTCTGTGAGTAGTCAAATTCACAGAGACAGAAAGTAGAATAGTGTTTGCCAGGGGCTGGGGGAGGGGGCAATAGGGAGTTAGTGTTCGATGGGTACAGAGTTCAGTTGGGGAAGATGAAAAGGGTTCTGGAGACGGATGCTGGTGCTGTTTGCCCAACACTGTGAATGTACTTAATACCACTGAACTTTACACTTAAAATGGTAAATTTTATGTTATGTGGATTTTCCCACAGTTTCTGTAAAATTAAGGAAAAAAAATATCCAAAATGTTAGGATGTGAATCAAGAATGCAAACTCTGCACACCACAATGCTGACTTGTTTCACTGCTTGTAATAGTGCAAAAGTATCTAAATGTCTAAAACCAGAGAAACGATTTAATAAACCGTGGTATATTTGTATGCTGGAATGTTACTCATCTACAGAAAAATCTTTTCAAAGAATCTTTTATGACATGGAAAAACGGTCCCAATATAATGCAAAGTGGAAACAACAGGACTGATGTATTGTGGTTCTAATCATGCTTTAAAAACAAGCCTGGTAAACCACTTGAAATACACCAATGTTTTAACAGTGATTAGCCTTTATAGATGGTTCTACTTCTTTATAATTTTCTGTACTTTCCAAGTCTTCCTCAATAAGCAATTATTACTGTTAATCCCTCTCCCCCACCCCCTAAAAAAGCCAATTCCAGTACAAATGCCAATTCCAGTACAGGCTGTCAGTGGGGACAGTCATGGTGGCCAGCGGCTTTGGGAATCCACATCTGTGGTACCCCAGGCATAGCGCCCCTCACATATAATCTCAACTCCCCAACTGTAGGAGTCTATTTTTTCTTCATACGTGAGATTTCTTCTAAATGTGCAAACTCTTTTCCCAGTCCCCATTTTAGCAAAAGCCTGGGATCTGACATCCAAAATTAATCAGCCTAGTGGTCAGCACAGAGCAGAACTGAGGCAGATCAAACTTCTCCACTCCCTGACCCAGAAGGCAAACCATTCATTCATGTTTTGTTCTAACAAGAATCACTTGAATCACAGAGCCCAAGGGGAAAAGTACACAATCTTTCCTTTTTCCAGTTTCTAAATAGCTATCCGGCTCTAAAAGATAGAATTATTTTCTCTGACATTCAACTTGAAGAGAAAAAAGTAGATGAGGAACACGAAACGATTAGGCATTTATTCCAAAGAGCAACCTGGTGAAGATGTCAGGTTTAGAAAGATTCAAGTCCATTTCCCTTTCTACCTCTTCACACTTTCTGAACCCAACAAGAATCAATACTTAGGGGAAGAGAGGTCCTACTGAGCCTTTCCCTTCTTCAGGGGATCTTCCCAACCTAGGGATCGAACCCCGGTCTCCTGCATTGCAGGCGGATTCTTTACCAGCTGAGCCACTAGGGAAGCCCACTGTTTAACACAGGGAACTATAATCGATATCCTGTGATAAACCATAATGGCAAAGAATATGAAAAAGAATATATATAGCTATACATACACATACATATGTAGGTATAACTGGATGACTTTGCTGTACAGTAGAAATCAACACAACACTGTAAATGAACTATATTTCAATTAAATAAATTATTAAAATATTTAGGAAGAGGACTCCAAAACTTTGTATAGATCACAAAGTATCTTCAAAGATCAAAACTGGTTCAGCATCCTGTTGTACTTGGTGATTCTGAAAGTTGGCATTTGAAATAAGATACACATGGGAGCTCTCAGTGAATCATAAACAATCCATTCCCATGAAAAGATGTTTATGTTAAATCATTTTTGAAGTAAAGCTAAATGGAGCCAGCTAAGTCCCAACATCAACTATTTCTAGCCAGGTCTCCCACTTTTAAGTATTTTGCGGTAACACCCAAACGGCTGGATCCACGCCTAGAATCCCTCTGTCCCCACTCAACAACCCCTGTATGCAGAAGCACGCCTGTTCCATTACACGGCTGCAGGTGAACAAGGGCCCTTCCTGGAACCGAAGGCTTCCAGGGAGTGAAAATCTATTTGTTGTTTCCAGTCACTACCTCGTTGGCTGGAAGCACAGAGTATGTCAGAAGGATGATAGAAAATGCACAGCATAGGCTGATCTGTGAACACTAGGGCTTATCTGACAGTTTTTCAAACCCTTTGAAGCAATCAAGGGGGTGGGTGGTGGTGGTGGTGATGGTGGTGGGGTGGTTCTGGACTGAAACTTTCATGATGACAATGGATTGTTTTTACTCTCAACTCTGCTGACTTTGGGTATTGGCTAGATAAGCTCTAAGACAACACTTTTCAGACCTCACCCACTGAGTCTTATCAAGTGCACCATATTTTCTAACTGGCTCAGGAAATGAACTATCAGTTTCAACTCAAGAGAGAAAACAATCTACAGGGCATCTATTTTGTCGGCAGGGATAGATGAAGGCCAGGCTCAGACTCTCCCACCCAGGGGCTCTGTCTATGATGGAAAGGAAGCAGCCCAGTCCCCGAGGCAGAGATAGGAAAGGAATGACTAAGGAGAGGCTGGGCTCTGTATTCTGCTCTGTATTCTGGGCTGGGAAGGTCTTTGGGTTAGGCATTCACCCCCTAGATCCTCACCTAGACTTTAAGAGAACACCACCCAGCCAGCCCTCCCTCGGCACGGCTGGACGCCTCAGACTCTTAGGAGCGATGTCCCCATCTAAAAGCTGAAACTGGCTGCTCATTCATTTCCATCCACTGGCACCAGTTTCTCCTTCCTGTTTAACTTGCTAGCCCCACATTCCCACTGAAGCCAAGAAAAAGAAGCGGAAAACCTTTCCATCTGAAGTCGACAAGTCTCTGCATCTCTGTGTCCCTTCTGCTTCCTACATGCCCTCTTCTCTCCCCAGGGCCAGAGGGAGAGGCCAGCCAGTCACCACTTAGCACCTTGACCTTGGTGGGAAAGACCCCCAGGCCTGGTTTCACAGCATCTTTGCATCTCCTGGAGATTGGATAGTCTTCATTTCCATGACCCTGCTTTTTGGTCAAAAATGGTAAAGGAGGACCTAGATTCCAAGAGATCAAAGACAGGCTGGAATCTTCCAGAAAGTGGATGGATCCTTGGTCAGGACCTGGGCATTTCCTGCCTGGGAGAATCTCTCCCTGTGACTGGAAATAAGCCAGGGCAATGCATAGGTCAGGGGGTCCCTTTCCTGCTGAAGAAACTCCCCAGGGGAGCCAGAGGAAGTCACTTCATGAGAAGCCTCAGAGCTGGGTGAGAAGGGCTTTACCTGTGCCAGTCAGACACCCAGATCAATGGGCAGGTGAGCAAAAAAAATGAGTGTCTCAGAGGGGGCTCTGAGGTACCCTAGCAAATGGACAGCCCCTGACCCTTCCAGAGTTTCCTGCCAGAAATGGTGGGGCTTTCTCCCCCAGGACCCCTAACACACTTTTAGGAGACAAAAGGTAAAATTCATTGAGCAACATCTCACTTTTGATGAGCAGAGAAATTAAACACAGTGAAAACAATTTCTTATGTGGATGCTTTGCCTCCCTCAGCCTATCAATTCCTTTCCTTTCCTTTAAGGGTGCTGAACACAGGGTGTCTGAGAGCTGATGGGACCTGGAGAATGCCAGGGGCACTCAAGCCCCTCTCACCAACATGTTTTCCCTTGGTCATCTAACCCTTGCTTCGGGGGCCTTGAGGTTTTCACAGGAAGCGAAGAAAGAGAATATACACCAAAGAAAGATGCTGGAGACCAAGTGTGTTCCAAGTGTGAGAT
The DNA here is from genome assembly GCF_055505025.1 of Bos grunniens. Lineage (NCBI taxonomy): Eukaryota > Metazoa > Chordata > Mammalia > Artiodactyla > Bovidae > Bos > Bos grunniens. Next base: position 75,835,376 of record NC_141179.1, on the reverse strand, counting down.
CAATTCTTTTTATTGCCATCTTAACAAAAATACTTGGGAAGGCAATCTTTGATTCCAGCATCAGAGGGTGGGGCAATGCCAGGCAATATAGTCAAGCCATCAGGCTGTCAGACAGGGGAGTGTTCACTTTTGGGGATCGGGAACCCCCAAAGAACCACAGAATGGGAGAAGGAGCCCAGGACACTGCAGTTGCCCTCCATTCTCCCAACACGGGGCAAAGCTCGGGCTGGGTTTAGAAGCAGCACTCCAGGAACGGCCATGGCGGGCACTGGGCACAGCGATCCTCCCAGCCCCCTGGCTCTAGGAGGCTGGTGTGGAAGGGTGGACGGCTGGGGATATATGGCAGCCTCAGGCCAGGGAGCAAAGAGGACACAGAGCTGAGCTGCACCCATGTCAGAGCTAAGCTTGCAACTGCCACACCCCCCACCCCCAACTCCCTCCCTAACTCGAAGAACCCGGCTCTTTCCCCACACTCCAAAACCAAACACAAAGCTTTGAGATGTGTGTAGCTAATGCATAGGCAGCCCAAGCAAGCGGAGGCACGGCATGCTAGAACCTGGAATGGGACAGGAGCCCTGCTGGGTTCTGGGTTCTTTTAGAAGCCAGGGGAGGGGTTGCCTTCTAGATCCTGAGATTTGGACCCTACTTCTTCCCAGCCACTGGCTGTCAGCCTTAGTGTCGGGGTTGGGGGTGGGGTGGGGGTCGGGGGGTGGGGGTGGGGTGGAGGAAGGGGTAGGTGGGAGGCCGGGGGTGGACTCACATCCTAAATGCTGCTGTTGCCTCCCACTCAAAGCCCAGAGGGCTTGGCAGGGGCAGGAAAGGAGTAATACCCGTCCCAAGTCTAGATTTGGCCTCTGACAGGGGAGCTGGAAAAATCCACAGGTTCGACTTCCGGTTCTGCCCTCACTCCCGAATAGACGATACTGTTTCATTTGTCATCTATGAAATGCAGATGAGGATGGTGGTAATGATGACCATAACCCCCGACTCAGCTGCCTCTCCCGCTCTGTCCTGAGGACCCACCGAGCTCACACGCTCGGAGAAGCGTAAAGTGCTCTACGATCACCAGGTCGTGTCTTCCCTTTCCTCTGACGTCATCTGGCTCTCCTCCCCGCCCCACAAAAGGCAAGCACGGCAGCTGAGCACACGCGCGCGTGCGCGCGCATACGCACGGAGGGCAAGCAGAAGGCCAAGGCAGGGGCTCAGAGCCCTGGGGGAGGGGAGGGCAGACCCCTCCTGGAGGGGCTGAGCTCTGCCGGCCCCTCCGCAGGCCTCGCTGCCCCCCTCCCCAGCCCCCCGAAAGCAGCAGAATCAGGGCCTGGGAGGCTGGTACAGCAGCCCTGAGGATGGAGAGCAGGATTCCATTGAGATGCTCTTGCAGCTCCCTTCCCTGCAAGGCCTGCTGCCGCGGGATGCAGACCAAGAGGAGGCTGACCTTCCAGGACAAGCAAGCATTGAGCAGGCAGTTTTTCCTGCATCTTGAGCACCTGCCAAAGATGAGGGAGTCGGGCTGAGCCCAGGGCAGCCAACCTGTATTCAGTGAGGAGATGACAGTCCCCCCAGCACCCTACAAGGTCATCGATGGTAGACACGAGAGACTGCTCCCCCGTCTCAAGGCCAGACGCCCCTCCTCCAGCTTTCTTCCTCCCAGTGCAACTGGCTGGCTTAGAAATTGTGCTTTCTCTTCCGAGACCTGGTAGTCCGTGCTGGAGCTGGTACCGGGGGCGCCTCTGGGGGCTCCACTGGGCGAGCCTCGGCTGGGGGGCTGGGGCCCACGGGGGTGGCCCCGGCAGGCCCCCGCTGAGACGCCTGAACCCCATCCCGGATCTCCATCAGCGTCTGGCACGCCTGGCTGACGCGGCCGCTCAGCTCGGCCATAGCCTGGCCGATGGCCTGCATGCTGCTTGCGAGGTCCCGGTGTGCGGCCACCAGCTCCTGGCAGAACTGCTGAAACACCTCAGTCTGCTGGGCGTGGGCATGGAGGAGCTGCCAGTCCAGGCCCGCGCTGGGCGGGCCGGGGTGCGGCCGAGGGGTCCTGCAGGCAGCCTGGGGCGAGGGCCGGGGCAGGGCCTCCGGCTTGGGGCCCACGGTCTCGGACTGGTCGGAGGAGGAGGAGGAACGGAGCAGGGTGGGCCTGGCCAGGCAGGCCTCTTCCTCTGGCGAAGGCCGCAGGGGCACCCGCAGTGGCTGCCTCGAGGGCCCGGGGGTCTCCTCGTCTTCATCATCTTGGGGGATAAAAAAACAAAGAAGGGCGAATGATTACAACCGGGAGAAAGACGGCAGCTCTGGGCTTGGACACACCCCCCCACCGGCAAAGTTACCAGCTTCCCCCACCCCACACCCCGATACCCCTCTGCCTAGTTTGGCCTCTGCTCGCTCCCCATCCAGCCGTGGAAAAGTATCTGCTCCCTAGGCCCCCAGGGTGTTTGGGCCAAGCACCCCAGGGAGACAGGTGAGCACAAACCCCCCCAGACCTCAGGCCCCCTTCCTATCCCAGGCACAGCGACACTCTAGAGCGACCACGGTCCCAGGGACGGCATGTCAACCCACGGGCTCACTTCCTCTCTCTGCAGCTCAGTTTCTCAAAGCAAAGATAACAACTGCTCTACCTACCTCCCCGACCTCTTGCCCATCTAGCAGGGCTGTTAAGAAGACTACACAAGAGGACAGAAGAAAGCCCTACACTGCCAGGATGGTGCTGTGATGCTCTTGGCCACTGCCCCCGAGGTCCAGCCCCCACGCGGCCGTTTCTGCGTTGCTTGGGGCCACCTTGTGGCCTTGCTGGAATGTGCCACTTTTGGTCATGGTGGGGAAGCTGACAAGACTGGAGAAAGGAGGCAAGGGATGGCGGTGCTGGGACAGACAAGCCCAGGCAGGGCGGAGCACATCTACCCGGACGACCAGCCCGGCTGCTCCCTCGGTGCCTCCAGGCGGGCTCCCGGAGCAGACACATCCCATCTACCCAGGAACACCCGATGGCCCACAGGGAGCATCAGACAGACCGCTCCATGCGGCCCGTCCCAGCGAGGGGCCCAGCCCTGCACACTCAGATCTCGGCGGCTCTCATGACCAAGGTTGTGTTGAGCAAATTCCCACAGCAAGAGCGAAAAACATACAGGCTGACCCTTCAGACAGGCTCATCTCTCTGCCTGTACGCAGGGTGGGGGGCTGAATTCAGAACCACCCCAGGGAAGGTGACCGGATCTTGGGCTGCGTGCCTCCCAAGGGTCCTACCGTCTCCTTAGGGCCAGCATGGGAGAGAGCCGAGTGCCTTGTAGACCCCCACTTGGTGGACTCCCACTTTGTGGGAGAGGGGCGCTGGAAGGACCAGGATGTACTGTGGTGACGTCGTTTCCCTCCCTTTCAGGGCCTCGTCCCACCCAGCCCCTGGCCAAGTGCCGCAGCAGCTGGGAAAAGGAGGGCCCGTCCCGCCTGCGGTGGAGGGGTCCTGGGCCCCCTGCCCAGCTCATGTCACATTTGGTAACCTCATTACCTTCAGTCTCGGGGAGACAGAAGGATGAGCAAGACAGAATTTAAGAAACAGACTTCACCTAGATAGCCCCCTTCTTTTTCTCATAATTTGGTAGCATCGTCCTGAAACTTGGGAGCTGGGATTCTCGGGGACCTGGCAGACCCAGGTTTGAATCCCTATTCTGAATCTAGTCCTGAGACTACCTCTGCGTCTGAAGCTTAGTTTCAGAGGAAGCTTAGCTTCATCTGGACCACACGGAGGTCAGACCGGAGGGTGTCCTCCTTCGTCCTTAGTTCTTAAGAGCTGACTCTTGAGTAGCCCCCTGTCAGGAGCCCTCCCCAGGCCAGACAGGAAATTAGCACGTTCCCTGCAGTAGGGGGCCTGGGAAGGGAAGGCTGGGTCTCTGTGAACCATCTTCCCCTGGGCTGGCCTGGCTGGCATCCTTGGAGCCCTCCTGCCCTGCTGGTCACTGGGAAGCCGGACGGCCTCCAGCTGGGACCGCAGGTGGGGACAGATGTGTGCAGAAGCAGAGCTGAAAGGGGGTGGCAGCCCCAGCAAGGAGTAGGGGTGAGGGGGGGGTGGGGGTCTCGAGTGCTCCCCCTTCTGGTGAGCGCCAAGAACTACAGCCCCAAAGGACAGCCGCCCCGTCTAGGCCGGGAAATTCCACACCCATCCAGCCCCTGGCATCAGCGTTCATCCTGAGCCTCTGCTTCTTAGCAGAGGGGGAAAGAGGAAGATACTTGCTGAGGGAGAAGAAGAGGTGGAGGGGTCATGGGGAGAGGAACCAGAGCGCAGAGAGAGGGATTTTAGAGACAGCCTTGGGGCAGGCAGAAAGAGGCAGAGGACACAGAGAAAAGAAGCCAGCAAGGCACCACAGAGGCCCCGCGGAAATATCACAGAAACAAAGACCCTGGGAACAGGCACACAGACAGGCCTGAGCTTTCGGGGGCCCGGGACTTGGCCGGCTTCCTCCGACGCCCCTCCCCCTTCTCCTGCTGCACGGGGCTTCCCTGGCTCCTCTCTGTTCCTGGAACGTGCCAAGCGCCTTCCTGATGCGGGGCCTCGTACATGCTGTTCTGCCTGTGAGGCCCTCCTCCCCTCCCCTGCGCTGCGCCCCACGCACACCCGTCGGGTTAACTCTTCCCCACCCTTCATCTCCATTCAACTGTCTCTCCCTGGGGTGGGGGGTGGGGGGCCTTTCCCAGCCAGTCCACTCCTGCTCTCAGACCACCACCGGCTGCTCTCTAATCTGCAGGGCTGAACCCAGCAGGAAAATGCGGGTGCTTGCTTCAAAAACTTAGTCTGAGTTTCAGGAAGGCGAGAGTCAGCCCAGCTCCCAGCCCTTGGGGGAAGACAGGTCTTAAGCCCACCAAGTCAACTCTGTTCTCAGGACTTCCTGTATTCATCTACTGATCCTTCTTTACTCATTTCCTCGTGCAACTGTTTAATGAAAGGTTTCTTATTCTCAAGAGTCTAAGGAACTTCCCAAGAGCAGGGCTGGGGGAGGTTTTAGAATCAACTCTGTCTTCCCAGCTCCCAGCATCATGTTCAGGACATATTCTAGAATGAATGAAGGGAAAGAGGCGGGGAGAGGACGGAAGTGGGAGAAGGAAGGAAGGAAGGATGGAAGGGCTGGGCGAGGCAGAAAGGAACAGCAGAGAGAGAGAGAAGGCAGGTGCGGGGGACATCGCCAGGAGTGAGCGGGAGGCAGGCAAGGGGGGCGCGGGGAGGGGGGCAGGGGGCGCGGGGAGGGGAGCAGGGGGGAGGTACTCACAGCTGGTGGAAGGGCTGTCCGTGCCGTCAAGTTCCACCCTGGGGAAGCCGTGCCCGGACCGGGCCGTTAGCAGCGCCGACTCGATTGCCCTCTCGTGGGCAGTGAGCACGATAGCAGGGGCTCGGCCCCCGGCTCCGGGGCCCGACAGGGACTGCTGCATGAAGGCCAGCTTGTCCTTGGTCCTCCGTTTCATGTCATCCCATCTGTGTTTAATGTCCTTGACGGAGCGCGGAACCTGGCTGACGGAGGTGATTTTCCGAGCTATGCCTTCCCAAATCTTGTCCCTGTCGGCATGGGACAGCCGCATGGTCTCCCTCCCAAAGAGAACCGCTTCGTGGTGGGTCACCTCAGTGACCAGAATGTCCAGCTCCTCCTTGGAGAACTTGGGCTTCCTCTTACGCTCGGCCAGGGGCGCCACGTTCCTTGGGTTGAATATCCCACAAAGCACAATGGGGTAAATGACCGTCAAGGCGGCAGGCCTCCTCCTTCCTAAGTGCCGGCCCCCAGCCGAGGAGCCAGGAGGCGTCCGGGCGCCCTCGCCCGCTCACCACCACCACACCCAGCTCCTGGCACCAGGGCCCTCGCACTGCTGCTTGCGGGGCAGCAGGAGCCGCGGCGCGCGCGACGGGAGCGCGGACGGAGCCGGACGCCTTCCGTTTCGGGTCCCGCCTGGCCTCTGACTAGCTGCGAGGAGCCAGGGCAGGCAGCTCGGCAGCCTCCCCTGGCCCCCTTCTCCCCGTCCTAGAACCAGGGGTTGTTACTGAGGAGGGACAAGCACGCTGATGTAAAGAGCTTTAAAGCCCTCAACAGGCATGAAGGATCCTTACTGGGGTTAGGACGAGGCCACAGCCTGAACTCAGAGATGTTGCACAGACCTGCAAACCCAGGGGCTTGCAGGAAGATTCTTTCAACAGGGAGACTATTTACAGTGGGCTTCCGAGGGGTGTGGCCTTGCTGGTGACGCCCACGATTAAGGCGTGGTCACAGAAAGCTTGTTCTGCAACCCCGTGGGTCTCTTCCCCTTCCTAGTCTCCCAGGTCCCCACCTTTGGGTGTGGGCAGGCTCCTCCCTGTTCTGACCACCACTCCACTGCAGTGCTGGCAGCAGCTCCTTTTTGGCAGCTCATGGGTAGGACGTGAGGAGACCCTGAGCATCCATGGGGAGACAGGGTCCACTTTGATGGAGACCAGGAAGGCCCTTGGCTTCCATCTGCACAGAGGGTCCTCGGTCATGGGCACAGCACAGCCCTTAACCCCCTGGCTTGGCACCTGCTCTGGCTCTGCGACTCATTCTTTCCCACAGTGTGGTTCTGTCCACCCTTTATCTTATGTCCATGGTCCCAAAGATCTGCCCAAGAGAGCATCCCAGAGTATGATGGGAGACCCAGAGTCTGATTCATTCCCTCCGGCTGCTGCCAAAGCCACAGCAAGGGACAGGGCGCAAAGATCCTTCAGCCCTTGTCTCCCCACTCCACCCACCCAGAATACCACAGCCCCAGTGGCAGAAGAAGAAGGTGGAGGCTTTGTCACCCGCCCAAGACAGTGGCCAGGGCCTGGGCCTTGCACTCAGACAGACTTTGGATTAGAAGCTGAGTCTCCTATGCAAACCTTGTCCCCCGCCCCCACCCCCGTCTCCCCGGTGCCACCTCCAAGGGCTGCCACAAGGAATCTGTTCAGGACTTCTTAATCTCACCACTACTGGCATTTAGGATCAGAAATTCTTTGTTGGTAGGAGAGAGGGCATTCTGGACAATGTAGGATATTTACCAGCATTCTTGGCTTCTGCTCGATAGAAACCAGCAGCATTCACCCACAGAGTTGTGACAACCAAAAACATCTCAACACACTGCTTCCAGGAGACAAAAAGAGCCCCTGCAGGGCTGTGGACCACCGATCTCATGAATGCACAGCACCCACTATGGGGCTGCCATAGAGTCAACAAGTGGGTGTCCATTCTATTCCCAGCCTAAACTTAGGTTTTGAGAAAATTAACCAACTCCATTCGATCTTCTGCAAGCCCTTAAGCTAGTGAACGTGTCCTCAAATTAGGAGCTGTACAAATGGAAGCTGTACATTAAGGGGGAACAAGAGGGTCCCAGGATGAATTGGCTTTCCCCTCAACCCAGGAACCACCCGAGGGCCATCTCCCCGTCAATAAACCACAGACCCAACCCCAGCCTACCCCTTGAGTCTCTAATGAGATGAGGGCCCTCCAGCTGTGGGCCACCCTGGCACCATCTTGAATCAGAATGGTTCCTGGAGCAGGAACAGGACAGATGCCAGGCCAGCAAGGCAGCAATAGCAGAACCCACCCACCTGAGGCCCCGGAAGCCAGGCTCGGCCTGGCCCCTCATGCACAGAGAGAACACTGGCCCAGACGCTCAGAGATGGATTCCAGTCCTGTTCTGCCGCTGACCACATCATCTTGACCCTGCTCTGCTCCGGGCCTCACTTTACCACTGGAGCATGAAGATCAGAGCAGAGCAGTGGTTCTCAACCCCAGCAGTGCATCAGAATCACTCTGGAGAGCTTTACAAACTGCCGACGCCCTGGGCTCAGTCCCAGCCCGATGAAGTCAGAATTGTGGGAGCGCCAGATGACCACTTAGTTAGCACAGGTGATGAATCCCCTTCTCTGCAGTGATGGCAAAGCCTTGTCCCCAAACGGAAAGATCAGAGATACATGGAAGAGCGGAACTGAATCAGCTCTCCTGGCCAAAACTTCAGTGCAGAAAGGCCTGACGCGGATCACACTCACACACACTTTCCTTTGCTTGCCTAAAGCCAGGCCAGAGCCACGGGCCAGGGGTCTGGGCCATGCAGCCCATCTGATCGCCCGCTGGACACCTGGTCGCCACTCCCCACTTCTGAGTCTTTGCTTACAAGTGCCCTCAAATGCCTCCCCTGAAGGCCCAGCTCAAAGGCCCTCCCCACCCTCGCTTTCATCTGAGTCCCCACAGCACATCGCCCTCACTTCCTTGGAACAGCCTCATTAGAAAAAGCAGTTTCCACAGCAGAAGGTGTGAGTCCTGGGAGGGCCGGGGAGCAGGGCTGGGCCCATCTATCTAGGACGCCCCGTACAGGCTCTGACTCACCGCAGGTGCTCAGGAATAAGGGCTGAGTTGCACGTGCTCATCTGGCCTGAACCCAGTGATCGGGGAGAAGAGGGCAGCCAGAGATGTCCACCCACCTTCTTGGAGCCACTTTCAGGGCACAGCTGACCTGACTGTGTGAAACGGGGCAGGTCCCCATGGCACAAGACTGGGCCTGCCTGTTCTCAGCGGTTCCGCTTCTGCACCTGTTCAATCACAATGAGGACAGCAGCTCCGACAAATCAGGGGGCGAATCCTTAAGTGTCCCGGAGAGTGTCCACAGCTGCCCGGCTGCCAGCCGGCCTCAGGTGGGAGACCCGTGGGCAGTGGGGCCCAGGGAAAGGGGACCAGACAACTCACCGCAGCCTCCCCACCTCAAACCAGTTTCTCTGCATTTGCTTGGCAAGTCTCAGGATTTAAATCCAGCAGACTCCCCTCAGGGAGGCCCTAACTGCCCTCCCTCCAAGCATGATCTCTCCTCTACCCTCCAGCCCCCAGCCCTACGGGGCACAGACACTGACAGAGGGCCCGATCCATGGTGCGGTACTGCCTCGGGTTCAGGCCTCCAAGACCCAGCTCGCAACCCAGCTACTAACCTCTTCACAGCTCCTGAATCCCAGAGACAGGCCACCAAGGAGGCAATGAGGCAAGACTGACCTCCCATACTGCCCGCTGATGCCTCCCAACTCCCAGGCACACCACACAAGCCAGCAGCATAGAACCCAAAGGAAAGCTCGGCGCAGCTGCCTCGGGGTGGCCCTGGGCCAGTCTCCTGCTCACTCTGGCTGGCGGTGAAGGATCCTTCTGGTGCAAACTTCTGTCCCCAGCAATGGACAAAATCACTCTAACAATCAAAAACTAATCTAGGGACTGCGCCCTTTTCCCTGGGGGCCTTTTAAACAATGGCTGGGAGTTGCACTTTGATGTGTCCTGCACCCCATCCAGCCGGAGTTTGCCTGCGAGAGGTGTCACAGTCCAGGGACACCCCCACCTCCACGCGAGAATGCCAGCAGGCTGGGGCCTGGGGCCTCCAGAGACACTGACATGTGTGTCCCCGTAAACAGCTGGTCTGCCACAGGCCTCCTCCAGACCCTCTGATGGAAGCCTGGGGGAGTCAGAGGATTGGTCCCCCGGAGCTAGACATGTTCCTGCCAAGAGCAGTCCCAGGGCCTTCAGGGACTTCCACCACTGGAGACTCTAAAGGGCCAACGTGCTCCCTTGGCCTCCTTTCCAGAGTTTGGACAAGGCTCTTGGGAAAGCAGCAGAGAGCAGGACTCACCTCATCCAGTTGGCTTTAGTCTCATCTGACCCATCTATGGACTTGTAGCGGTTGTTTTTGTCCACAATCTGGAAGAAAGAGACAGTCTTGAAATGGGCATCTTTGAGGGGTGGGCTCTCGCGTCCCCAGCCTCCTCCCCAGACCAGGGCCCAAGGCCACCACCCAGAACCCTCCCTGTGGCCTCCCTACTAAGCCCCCATTGCTGCAGGACCGACCCGGAGCTGGGCAGGGATCCCATCTCCCTTCTCTGCCTTGAAGGAATACCCAGCACATGCCAACAAGCGGCATTGCCAAGAACATCACATTGCAACAGCAGTTGAATTCAGGCGTTCCTCTCTCTCCACGGTTTCTGCGGGAGATAGAGGCTGACACCAGATGACCGGGCACACGTGATTCCAGCGGGTCCTTCCTCTCCCCAATCTCTAAATATTCAAGAACCTCAGGGTTCGGGGTGGACCCCTTCATCTTCCATAAAACTGTCTTTATTTCATCACCATTTTTGAATCACAGTTCAGCTGGATATGGAATTCTAGACAGATGAAGTTTATTTTCTTTCAGAAAATAAAGACTGCCAAAAAGGCTGCCATAGGCTCTTAAGCAACTTACTATTAGTCTCTGCTGTTCTTTTGTGGGTAATCCGTCTACAGCAAATTCTAAGCCTTCCTCTTTATGCTTGATGTTCTGCAGTTCACTATGTGGTTTTAAAGTGGAGATTTACTTTTTAAAATTTTCATTAGTTGTCAAGCATATTACTCGATTAGGATTTATACCTCCTTTTCAACTCTGGAAAATTCTGAGCTATTACGCTTTTGAGTACAGCTTCTCAGTCATTTTCTCTAGTCTCTTCTTGCAGAAGTGCCATTAAACACATATGGTCGGAACCCAGTCTATTCTCCAGGTCTTACAACTACTCTTTCATAATTTTCCCTCTATGTCTTTCTGGGTGATGTTCTCAGAAAATTTCTTGGGATGCTCTTTCAACTCACTCATTCTCTCTTTGACCATGTTCATTCCAGAGTTTATGACTATTGATGTCTTTCCTTTCTTTCCTTCCTTTTTAAAAGATGTTTAATGCAAATAATATTTTTCATTCCCAGAAATTTCTATTTCTATTAGTTCTTTTTCACACTCATCTTTTCTTATTTTGTTTCATAATGCTGTGCTCCTTCTTTCTTTTTCTAACAGCTTTATTGAAATATAATTAACATACAGTATGTCATGATAAATTTTGACAAATGTATATATCATAGTCAAGATAATAAACATATCCATCATCCCTAAGAACTACTTTATGGCCTCTGTGATCCCCAGCTCTTGCCTCTCTCCATATCTCCCATTCGCAGTTCCACAGGCAGCCAGAGAGCTGCTTTCTGTCACTACAAATTACTTTGCACGGTCCATGCTGCTGCTGCTGCTGCTGCTGTGTCGCTTCAGTCGCGTCTGACTCTGTGCAGCCCCATAGATGTGGTCCATAACTTTATACAAATAGAACCAAATGGAAGGCATGTCTGCCTTCTTTCACTCTGCACAGTTATTTTGAGATTCGTCCCTCCTGGTGTGTGTACCAGAGTTCATTTCTTTGTACTGGTGAGTGGTATTCCATCGCTCGGATGCGTCATTATTTTTTTAGTCTACCTATTGCGGGACTTTTGGGTTGTGGCTAGTTTTGGCTATTACAAGTAACGCTGCTAAAAGACATCACTAGCAAATCTTTTTCTTTTATTGGAGTACAATTGCTTTACAATATTCTGTTAGTTTCTGCTGCACGATGAAGTGAGTCAGCTATATGTATACATATATTCTCTCCCTCTTGCACGCTCCTCCCATCCCCCACCCACCCCTCTAGGTCATCGCAGAGCCCTGAGATGCACTCCCCGTGCTGTCCAGCAGCCTCCACTGCTGGCCGCTTTACACATGGCAGTGTACGTATGTCAATCCTGATCTCCCCGTTCGTCCCTCTCTCCCCTTCCCCACTTTGTCCACACGTCCCTTCTCTACACCGGTGTTTGTATAAATACATACACTTATTTCTGTTGGGCAAATAGGTAGAAGTGGAATTGCTGGGACACATGGTCAGAATACGTTCAACTTTTAAGAAACTGCTGAACTGTTTTCCAAAATGGTTACACTGTTTTATATTCCCCTCAGTCGTATGTGGGATTTCCAGTTGATCCAGATCCTTGCCAATACTTGGATGAACTGGCTTTTCTGTTTTAGCCATTTTGACAGGTATGAGGCAGTATTCATTGTGGTTTTAATTTGCATTCTTCTGATGACTAATGACACTTGAGCATCTTTTTGTGCACTCATTTGTCACCTGCATATCTTGTTTGGTGAAGTGTCTATTCAAATCTTTTGCCCATTTTTAAAATAGTGGACTTTTTTTTTTCTTACGGTTGAATTCTGAGAGTTTGAAATGGACTTCCCAGGTGGCGCTAGTGTTAAAAAACCCACCTGCCAATGCAGGACACATAAGACACGTGGGTTGGATCTCTGGGCTGGGAAGATTCCCTGGAGGAAGGCATGGCAACCCACTCCACTATTATTGCCTAGAGAATCCCATGGACAGAGAAGCCTGGCGGTCCAGAGTCACAAAGAGACACAATAAGCAACTTAGCACACGCGCACAAGAGTTTGTTTGTTTTTTAATGCATTTTGGATATAATTCCTTTATCAGAATATGACTTACAAAGACTTTCTTCTAGTCTGTGGCTTGTTTATTCACTCTCTTAACACCATCTTTCTAAGAGAGAGGTTTTAAATTCAAACAAAAAATGCCAGTCTTATTCTTCTTAATGGATGTTATCCTTACTCTTTCTTTGAAGATCCCAAAGCTGTGAGTGTTAATGATATATTATCCCTTTCATCCATAGTAACAGAACCCCTGGATTATAACTGAGTGCCTAGCTATCTGTAATAACAGAATACATTTCTTGACTTCTCCTCTGGCCAAGTTCTGGCCAGTAGAGTGGAGGTGGAAGTGTCATGCATCATCTTCCTGAAAACTTCTTTAAAAGTCAGCTGATATATACCCTTTTACCATCCTATGGCCTGGAATGCAGATGTAATGGCTGGAGCTCTAGCTATCACCTTGGACTATGAGGCTATAATCCAAGCATTGAGACAGTGACTAGCTGGATCAAGCTAGATTCCTGAGGACTTAATACAGGCTCAGAATTTATTCATAGAAGAACACAATTCCTGTTTTGCATGAGCCACTGTTATTTTGAATCTCACAGTCAAACCTATTCCTGACAGACCCTAAACAGTTGTTTTAAATTCATTTTCAAAAAAATACTATTTTTATATTTTAATTAGAGTGAATTCAATTGTCATTGTTTTTGAAGGCTCTCTTTGTAACATTAATTGTCATTAGTTTTGGAGGTTGGGTCCAGAGGCTCATCTTGAATAGGAGTCTGTCTGCCTATTGCTTGCTTTTTCTCATTTTAAGCAGTCAACCTGGCACCCCTCTCCACCTCACACAAACACTTCTATTTCTTAGTGCCCCTCAGGAGCTAAAACTGACGGCTGTCTCTGCCTGTACCAGATGACAGCTCTATGGGCCTTTGTTTTCAGCCCGGCAGTCACTTTATGCTTCTCTCTTTTCTTCTCCTTCCTTTTATCTGGGGGGAGGGGGCTCAAAGCATGAACTCTCCGTCCATCTGGACTGGAAGCCTCACCGCCTCCTCCACACACACCTTCTCTAACTATACTCTTTCTTTGGGTATTTACATCTATTCCCACACTCTCAATTTGTTCACTACTCACAGATTTTCATCTCAAGCCCCAGGCATGAATATTTAATTTCCCACACGACGTGATGTCTTACTGGCAGTTCAAACTCACCTCAGGCCCTACCCCCAGCCTATTCCTCCCTTTTTCTCCTTCACAGCATTTGGAGCCACCATCCACTCAGGTTTCAGAAAGAAAGCCATCCCCACCAAACCCCAGTGAACTGTACACTTTAAATGAATGAAGTGTATAGTACGTGAACTATATCTCCACAAAGCTGTTAAAAAAATTCATCCTTCATGCCTCCCTATTTTTTTTTAATGTATTGAAGTACAGTCGATTTGCAATGTTGTATCTAATTTCTTCTGCACAGCAGAGAGTCATATATATACACACACAAATATATATATATCTGTTTTCATATTCTTTTCTATTATGGTCTATCACAGGATATCAAATATAGTTCTCTGTGCCATATACTGTAGGACCTTGTTGCTTATCCATCCTATAGGTAATAGTTTGCAGCTGCGAATCCAAAACTCCCAGTCCTTCCCTCCTCCATCCCCTCCTCCTTGGAAATCACAAGCCTGTTCTCTATGAGTCTGTTTTTATTTCGTAGATATGTTCATTGTGTCATATTTCCTCGTATAAGTAGTATCATATGATATTTGTATTTCTCTTTCTGACTTACTTCACTTAGCATGATAATCTCTAGGTCCATCCATGTTGCGGCAAATAGCATTATTTCATTCTTTTTTGTGGCTGAGTAATATTCCATTGTGTCAATATGTATATACTACATACATATTTACTTTACTTCTTCATCTCTCAGTGGACTTTTAGGTTGCTTCTGTGGCCTGGCTATTGTAAACAGTGGTACTATGAACAAAGGGGTCATGCCTCCCTCTCTTGATCCCCTGTATCTAATCCCTCAGCATGTCATCTGAACCTGATTTCAAAACTGCTCCTGTCTCCACTGCTTCCAGCCATCATCAGCTCTCCTCAAGACAACGACAAGAGATCCCAACTAACCTCCCAGTGCCTTTCTTAACTCTCCTCTGATTCTCCTCATAGCAGCCAGAGAACCCTATTAATGTAAACTTTAGAACATGCCGCCCACCAGCTCAAGAAGGCATTCACTGTACTTAAAGCAAAAATCATACTTAAGGTCATCATCTTCAACTCTTTACAACGTGGTCCCTGCCTACCTCCCAACTCTCTCAGGCCTCTCCCCCATTCACTCTTCTGCAGCGACTCTTTAAAAAATAATAACCATGAAATAGTTCAGGTGTTGAGAAATTATAAAGAGCAATGCAATTGATCGCTCTGTATCCATCAGCAAGAGCCAGCAAAAACGACCACCAGCCAATTCTGTCCCAGACCTCGGTCTCCCCTAACATCAGGAAAATACACAGATGTCATTGAAGACCATCTCTGCCTCCAACTCACTGTCTTTCCCACCCTCCTTCCAAGGGTAACTACCATCCTGTTGAGGCTGGAAGGGAGCCTTCTTGATTCTTACTATTCCAGGACTTTTTCTTAAAAAATAACACACAGAATTGCTGTGCATGTTTGTAAAGTTTACAGAAATGGCACCCACATGAATGTGTTATCCTAGGGCAACTCTTTCCCAACAGGTTTCGCGTGGCTGGTCCCATCTTATCTTTGGGGTCTTGGTTTCTGTCTGCTCCTCGGAAGAAGCTTTTCCTGATCTGAACCTCAAGGAGGTTCTCCCCTTCCACACCCTGACCTCCACACGCCCGCCCTTCTCACACTGTCTGTAAACATGGTCCTGCTGCTTCCTTTGAGAGGCCTAACTGCAGGGTGTGTCTACTTGTCAATGCGGTGACTGCTCCTTCATTACACCGAAAGCTGATGAAGACCAAGCACATGGCTATCTGCTCATGACGGTGGCCTGGCCCTGGTCCCTAACACAGGCCATGGCATGCAGTAGAGTCCTAGTTGAATGAATGATCTGATGAAGAGCCTTTTAAATAACAAGCAAGCTAAAGGGGAAAAAAAAATTGTATAGGGTTCATACTCGAGTGGAAAGGAAAAGAGTGGCTAGAACTGGCTTGTCCTGGTTACTGAGAACTGACTGTGAAATTTTCCAGTCTCATGAACCAGCTGTGAAACACAGTCATTATTAAAAATTAAATTATATGAACTTACAATTCAGTATATTCTAATTTTTAATAGGTAACAAATGCCCAAAGCTTTCTAATTACTTTACTACATTTCACAATGTGGATGTTCTTGAGGATGTTGGCATCTGTAAAGTAGAAATACTATAGATTAATTGTCATTAATTAAAGACAGCTCTTCCCATCTGCTCATTTAGTGCCTTCATGTTGGCGGTCTGAAACCAGACATGCGGGGAGCCTTGACACCAAGGAAACTGGCACATGTATTCCCCACCACAACCATCGCCAGCAGGTTGTTAACTATCTGCCAGCACATCACTCTGTGTGTTTATCTGTGCACAGAAAGCCTGGGAGATACACTTCAAACTCTCATATCTGATTACCTCTAGAGGGGAGATAGAGGGAAGGAGGATGCAGCTTTTGCTTTGTCTATTTTTGAGACTTTACTGTCTCCGTGGTTTAAAATTAATGGACAAAAAGAGAAAACATGCAGGCCAGGTCTCCCCTCCCCTGCCAGTCTCCCCAGATGACACCCCAGTCTTCAGCGACCTTCCCAAGAATCTCATGGAACCATGTACGTTATCATAATATTAATCATCCTTCATTAGCACTTTCTGATTGCTCCTTTCTCTCCGGGGGAGAAACAGAAGTGTCTGTAGGTCCCGAAGCCAGCTGCAAGAATGCCTAGTGGGAAGTGAGAGCCACGGAGCCTGAGGCATCGGCTGGAACTTCAGCATCACCACTGACAAGCTAAGTGGCCTTGAGCAGGTGACTTCACTGGCCAGCCTTCAGTATCCTCATCTGTAAAATGGGGAAACCAACCTTGCAGCCCTGCCATAATGATTGATGTGGAAGGCACTCCATAAACAGTCATGATTATGTTTATTAAGGGGACCAAATGTCAGTTATGATTCATTCTGGGTGGTGGGAGGTTTGCGTAAAACTCCATGTATTACAACATATAGCTGTAAAACTATATGCATTATTGTTGTATAGCTAAATGTATTACAACAAGCAGTTATAATCAGACTTTTTGCAGCCTCAGCTGGGCTGAGAGTCCTGGGTGGGGAGCTGTGAGGGACTCTGGAGCTCCCTAAGATCTCTGTTGCTAGGTTCAGATCCCAGGTTTGCTGAGGGATGCTTCTTGACATATCTTTCTTTTCCATCAGTCAGGCTTTTCTCCAATCAAGGATTCATTCATTTAACAAACATCACCCAGGGAGCAGCTACAAGGACAGGCTCCGGGGATAAAATGGTGATTTGGGAATGCAGTGTCTTTGCTCTCACAAAACTCACAGTCCAGCGGACATGGAAAGAGGCCACTGTGCTATCCTGCGGTCAGAACTACGGTGGGGAATTCTGTGGAACATGGGAGCACAGAGCTGGAGCCCTGTAACTGGTGGTCATCGAGGACTTTCTTGGGAGGTGTGGAATCTTAGCTGAAGTCTTGGAGAAGAATAGGGTGAGGGAGTTCTAGTGGAGGAAGCAGGGGGCGAGCAGGATCACAGAGGGTGTTCAGAGCACATCACATGCTACTGATGAGCCCCCATCATCCAAGTGGAGAGCAGGGCTGTAGACCTCAAGTCCTGGGACTGAGATGGTCCAGGAAGGGCCAGCCGGGCCAGAGACATGCTCAGGACCAGGCCCCAGGAGACTGGGTACCAGCACCCTCCCTTGCCTTATCCCTCAAGGTCAACTCCTTGGCCACTCTGAACTCAGCACTTCTTAGACCAGCCCAGGCTCTGAACACTGTGATGTGAGAAGGACTCTGACAACCTGGGTCTGACCAGAGAAGGGCGGTCCCTTAGTCCTTTGGAAGAGGGTCCCTTAGCCTGGAGAAGAAGAGGCTGGAGTAAGCAGACACATCATAAAATGTAGGAAGGACCCTCATGTAGGGGAGGGCAGGCAAAACCAGGACCACTTGAGGGATGGAGGCCTGAACTAGGCATGAAGAATGTGCATGCAGAACAGTCCTAACATACATGTTCTAACATGCAGAATAGTCCTGCAATAGTACAAGCAGCCTTGTGAGGAGGTGAGTTTCTTGTCACTGGGGGTGTTTAGGCTGCCATCTACGGGGTCGCACAGAGTCGGACACGACTGAAGCGATTTAGCAGCAGTAGCAGCAGGACAACCCACTATCAGGAGAACTGAAAAAAGAATTTTCCCACTGAGTGGAAGTCTGTCCTAAATGACCTATAAAATTCTGTTTAAGAATTTTGTGATTCTACATGGGCATACCCTCAGAAAATAATATAAAAAACATGAGGTTTGCCTCCCTGGACAGGCATGGGTCCATGTAGACTAGAATGTTACTTCTGACCATGGTAATAACAAAGATATCAGCCTTAAAACATTACCCACTGCCATTGATGGAGCAACTTCACTGTGCCAAGTACTCTGGTACCCTGTTTCATGAATTCTCACAACTCAATGAAGGTAACTACAACTATTATTCCCATTTTACAGACTAGGAAACTGAGGTTTAGAGCCAGTAGGCAGCTTGCCTGAGGCCACAAAGGAAATGTGTGGGGCAGCTGGAGTTCAGACTCTGTAGGTATAGCCCATGCTCTTGAGCACTCGGCCGCGTGACAGATGTCAGCCCAGGCTTCCCCGGATGACCTTATGAGAATTAATCAGGAACGTCCTGGGGTCCTCTCTGAACTCCTGGCTTTGCTGCTGGTTTGAGCAAATCTGCTACAGAAAGATGGGCAGTTTAATAGGGAAGAACAATCTGCTTTGCTGCAGAACGTCTGCCACCATTGACGATTCACTGCTGGGTTCCTCTAAATGGTTCCATAACCAGATGCTGCAGAGATTGGATTTTTAAAAACCTGATTTGCTTGCAACTTTCCAGGAACCCATTGATTCCATAAAGAATTCGGATTTTCAGCTCTGCAGCTCCTCTCAGGGCAAAGCAGTTACAAAAATGATTTGTGAAGCCATCGACAGTTGACAAAGCTCTTTCACACAGATGCTCCTCCCACAGGCCCAGGAGGTTGACGGCATCACAGTGCCTTCAGTCACTTCCCAGAATGGCAAACTGAGAGGGTGACATTCCCAGGTGGTGCTAGTGGTAAAGAACCTGCCTGCCAACGCAGGACCATAGGAGATGCAGGTTCAGTCCCTGGGTTGGAAAGATCCCCTGGAGGAGGGCATAGCAACCCACTCCAGTATTCTTGCCTGGAGAATCCCACGGACAGAGAAGCCTGGCCAGCTACAGCACACAGGGTCTCAAAGAGTTGGACACGACTGAAGCAACTTAGCAGCATGCAAAGAGGCTAACCTAGACGTGAACTTGAACTCTGACCTCTGCTACGCCCAGAAACACAGAATGAAGAACTTTTAAAGGGGCCTCTGAGATTATTCAAGCCATGGATTCCTGACTTGGTGTCGATGAATTCCCTAAAACGTGTACAGCATTTTATGAATATTGGTATATGAGAATAACCTCCTCGGTGACTAAGGAGGCTCAAGAACCACGATCTAAGCCATCCCCACACCTCCCCACCACCATTTAACCAACAACGGAATTAGTACAGTCGGCCCTATCTACGTACCTGGTTCGATCCCTGGTCAGGGAACTAGATCCCACATGCTGCAACTAAAGAGACTGCCACATGCCACAAAAGACCTGGCACAGCCAAATAAATAAATACACTGTTTAAAGTACACAGGAAGGTACGTGTAGGTCATTTGCAAACACTGCACCATTTTATATAAAGGACTTGAGCATCCATGGATTTGGGTATCAATGGAGGTCCCTGGCACCAATCCCCATCAATTCTGAGGAAAAACTTTACATGCTGCCTTTTATTATTCTAATTATCAAATTTCATAAGGCCCTGGGGACCTGGGAAATGAGGTATGCTTACACACAACCACAAATTCCACATCTGTAATCTCACTCATCACCCCCAGTCAGTCCTGAGACCCACATGAAGCTAACTAGAGATAATCAGGCTGCAACGGGCTCATCACCTGCTATGCACCGGGCATGCCACAAGCATGAACACTCACAATTCATGGGGGATGTTCCCCTAGACTGGGGGTGGGGTCTCCATTTGATGGATCAGAGAAATGGAGCTCAGAGAGAACGGTGACTAGCCCAAAGACACACTTCCCTCAAGTGGGAGGAAAGAGATTCCAGAGCCCTGTCACCAATGCAGACACCTCTTCCCTTTCCAAGTCCCTCTGCTCTGCCTGGAAAGGGAACTGGCCCTGGATCCAGCCGCAGAAAGGACCACCCCCTACCCTGCACACACTCGGCCTCACTCTCTGCGGTAATAAATCTGGCTGTTGGAGAAACTGGTGAAATGAGTCCTCGGGCCAGGACTTGAGGACTAGTGTGAGGAGACTGGTCTCCTCATTATGCCTGACATGAGGGTCTCAGGGCAAGGGTTAGGGAGAGAGCCAGGAGAATCTGCCCATCTCGGGGGCAGCAAAAATGCAAATAAGAATGGGCATGTTGGACTTCCCTGGTGGTACAATGGATGGCAGCCTGCCTGTCAATGCAGGGGACATGGGTTCGATCCCTGGTCGTGGTGGATTCCACGTGCCTTGTAGCAGTTAAGCCTCTGCACCACAATTACTGAGCCCGCGCTCTAGAGCCCTCGAGCTGCAATTACTGAAGCCCATGCAGCCTAGAGCCCGCACTCCGCAACAAGAGAAACCACCGCAATGGGAAGTCCACACACCTCACCCGAAGAGCAGCCCCGCTCTCCTCAACTAGAGAAAACCCGCACGAGCAACAAAGAGCCAGTGCAACCAAAAACAAATCAATCAGTCAATATTATTTTTAAAAGAATGGGCATGTTGCCAGAGAGAAATCAGCTGGAAACAAACTGTGTACCTCACGCTACAGATCGGAAAGCTTCCCAAGGGGTCAGTGGTAAAGAATCTGCCTGTCAATGCAGGACATGCAGGTTTGATCCCTGGGTCAGGAAGATCCCCTGGAGAAGGAAATGGCAACCCAACTCAGTATTCTGGCCTGGGAAATACCATGGACAGAGGAGCCTGGTGGGCTGCAGTCCGTCCATGGGGTCGTGAAAAGTGGGACATGACTGAACCAACAGACACAGGCTTCCCTTGTGGTTCAGACAGTAAAGAATCTACCTGTCAATGCAGGAGATGAAGGTTCGATCCCTGGGTCAGGAAGATCCCCTGGAGAAGGAAATGGCTACCCATTCCAGTATTCTTGCCTGGAGAATCCTATGGACAGATGAATCCGACGGGCTGCAGTCAGTCCACGGGGTCGAGAGGAGTGAGGCACGCCTGAGCAACAGAACAGCAGCAGCTCTGGGCTTGTGACTGAGTTGGCACCTGCTGCTGCTGCTAAGTCGCTTCAGTCGTGTCTGACTTGTGCAACCCCATGGACAGCAGCCCACCAGGCTCCTCCATCCACAGGATTCTCCAGGCAAGATAACTGGAGTGGGTTGCCATTTCCTTCTCCAAGTTGGCACATGTGGGAGACTGAATTGGTCTAGCTCTTGCCCTTCCCTGTTACCCTGGCCATGAGACTCTGCACTACACTCTGTCTTACAGGTGGCCTCTAATTCTTCACTCCTTGACTTTGGGTTCGGTCATCTGACTTGTTTGGCCAATGGGATGGTAATAAGCAAGATGCAAACACAGGCTTGACATGGGCTTATGAGGCCCTGCCTGCAGGGCCTCTGCCTCCACAGAAGAAGAGCTTCCCCAGGGAGTCCCTGGAGTCTGGGCCCAGAACAGACACACTTGGAGCAGACCTGGCCCTCGGTGAAGAGCCGGGTTCACCCTGTGCCTGGAGGCTGAGCAGCACTGAGGAGCGCAGCTAAACCAGCCCAACCACCGGCAACCAGCGGACACACCAGAATCAGTGAGGAGCTGCAATCAACCGGCAGATACCCCAGCAAGGATAAACGATTGCTGTTCTATATGCCGGCGCCTGCGGGCTAAATCCAGCCCGCCACCTGTTCTGTATAGCCCACCATCTGAGAATGGTTTGTACATTTCTAGATGGTTGAAAATAACTCAAAAGAAGACTATTTTATCATGTGAAAATTACATGGAATTCAAATTTCAGCCTCCATAAACAAAGTCTTAGAATACACACACCTCTGGTTGCTCTCACACTGATGGATGGCAGAGTTGAGTAGTGTGACAGACACATATGGGCCACAAAGCCTAAAAGACTTACTATCTGGCCGTTTACACAAACATTTACAGACCCTCATTCTATTGCACTGCATTTGGAGGTAGCTTGTTACACTGTAACAGCTGACTGACTGTACAACTGTTACTACTTGCCATGAGGTAATGACAAAAGAACAAACTTTAATATGTAAATAATGCATCCTGGCAAAGACGAAGAAACACTGCGGCAGTTGTATTAACAAAACATCGCCCCGTGTTTTAAATAGAGACAAACAAATAAAGAAAATAAAAGTGTCCCATGGCACACAAAAGCAGAGAGGCACCCCAAACTCAGAAGATTCTGTGTCGAAGTCGTCACTGTCGTATTCACCCTATAAACTGCGATTTAGTTTCAGTAACACATGATCCAACACAGGACACTGATTTTGTTCATTTGAATTACGTTGGTTTGTGTAGTTCTGTTCATTTTATATTCGTAAGTTTGTCTTGGTTTAATAGTTGTTTAAAAGCTGTGTGAAATGTTGTATTTATTTAGTTTCTATGTTTAAACCTTTTAAAGTAACTTTAGAGTAAAATTAATATAATCATAAATAATTGGGACTCCATAAATGATAAACGCAAAAGTCAGACATGACTGAGCAACTTAACTGAACTGAAACGATAAAAGTCAGACACCTGACCAACACGTCCTTGAAAAAACGTTCAGCATCACCAATCATCATGGAAATGCAAATTAAAACCATAATGAGATATCACTGCACACCTGTCAGAATGGTTTTCATCAAAAAGACAAGAAATACCAAGCGCTGACCAGGATGAGGACCAAAGGGAACCCCTGAGCGCTGTTTCAGGAACGTAAATTGCTGCAGCCACTATGGAAACCAGTATGGAAGCTCCTGCTGCTGCTGCTGAGTCGTTCAGTCGTGTCCGACTCTGTGCGACCCCATAGACGGCAGCCCACCAGGCTCCCCCGTCCCTGGGATTCTCCAGGCAAGAGTGCTGGAGTGGATTGCCATTTCCTCCTCCAAGGGATCTTCCCCACCCAGGAATCGAACCCGGGTCTCCCGCATTGCAGGCAGACGCTTTACCGTCTGAGCCACCAGGGAAGCCTCCAATATAACCCAAGTGAGAAACAATTGCAGCAGAAGTGCTGAGGAGGCAAGGAAAGTTGAAGGTCAAGTTAGCAGTTGGTTTATATTGAAAATTCAGAATAGTTTTTCATGTTTTATTTTTGTTCCATATAGTAGATTTTAAGAATTAGAGACAGTTCCAGCCAAAACTAGTTAACTAGAGTATTTTTGTGGAGAGTGGGGATATTTTTGGTTTGGTTCATGATTTAATAACAAAACTACCAGCATTTACAAAAGTTATACAAGTCATGCCATTTAATGCTTCTGACATTAAGAGGAGCCTTAGGGTTGAGGCCCATATTTTCATTCCTAGAAAAGCTGACACTGTCATTCAACAGTGTTCTAAGATCCATAACATCTTAGAACGTGAGCAAAGCAACTGTTTTCCAGCATCATCTTCACTTTTCCATCTCAGCACACCTTGTACCTCTATCACCCTATTACAGGGCACCCTGTGCCCTATTACCATCCCCACCTCAACATTATACACGTGCCCTTGGACCCTTGTACATGCTATCCCCACTGCTTGTGACTCCGTGTTCCCTCGGTTCCTGACTCTACTGGCCACTCACTTTAACTCACCCCTCAAAACCTAGTTCAGGCTTAGAAGCAAGGACACCCCAGGAGCAATGTGCACATCTAGTGCCAGAGATTTGGTTTCTAGAGACTATTTCTCACTAAATCACGTTTGAGCTCCTAAGAGAGATGACTAGAACATCTTCTTTGGGACTTTCCTGGCAGTCCAATGGTTACAATGCTGTGCTTCCGCTGCAGGGGGCAAAGTTCAATTCCTGGTCAGGGAACTAAAGATCCTGCATGCCCTGTGTTGGGGCAAAAAAAAAAAAAAAAAAGACACAAAACTTTGCATGAGAAAGTAAGGAAACAGTAAAAGGACAAGAAGCCAGTCTGAATGGGTTTTTGCTGGCCAACTCTAGGGCAATTTAAAGCTCAAAACGCATAATGAGAGGAATGGACCATAGCACAATGAAGGAAAAAAACATCCGTGAGTCCATACTGGTAGTAAAAATAACCTTAAGGGATGGGGTGGGGGAGAAAGTTGAGCACTTCTTCGAAACAGAAGAATATTCAGTCGTAAGTGTAGAAGGAATGATTAAAAATCCTTTCAAGCCATGAAAAATAATTGATATAGGCAAGAATCACCAATAGTTCCTGAAAGCACTGAGTTAAAGGGAAGACAAACGGACATCACAGGCTCTCGCTAACTGCAGTGAGAGACACAACATACCCAGTGCCAAAAATCTATAACCTGAATCGATCGGGAGGAAACAATCGGGCAAATCTAAACTGTGGAAGGGTCTGCAAAGAACTGTCCTGAACTCTTCCAAAGTAGCAATACTGTGAACGAGAAACACAATCTGGGCAGCTGTTTCAGAATAAAGCAGACTAGTGAGACGTGACAACCAAATGCGATGTGTGATGCTTGAGTGGGTCCTGAATGGCGGAAAGACTATCCGGGCCACCACTCAGGGCAATTGGGAAAATCTGAATAAGGACTATAGTTGAGACAGTACTGTATCCTGAGTATAATAACTATACTCTGATTACATAGGACAGGGATCAACAAACTACCGCTGGCAGGTCAAATCCAACCCCTCATCTGTTTTCACAGCCTGTGAGTTAAGCATGGTTCTGCTTGTTTTTCATAACTGAAACCTTTTCCATATAATTTCATTTGTATGATTTTTAGAACTTATATAAATTCAAATTTCATTTGAAATTATACAGAATTCACATCAGTGTTTATAAATAAAGTTTTATTGGAACCCAGCGACACTTGCTCATTCATGTACTGTCTGTGAATGCTTTCACAGTACAACTGCAGAGCTGGATAATGGTGACAGACGCTGCATGGCCACGAAGCCTGATACCTGGAACTAGGTCTCAAATAGTTCAGGAAAAAAAAAAAAGAATGTGTGTGTGTGTGTGTGCGCGCCTGGAGGTAGCTATGCTGTGCTGTGTGGTGCTTAGTCATTCAGTTGTGTCTGACTCTTTGCAGTCCCATAGACTGTAACCCACCAGGCTCCTCTGTCCAGGCAAGAATACTGGAGTGGGTTGCCATTCCCTTCTCCAGGGGAGCTTCCCGACCCAGGGATCGAACCTGGGTCTCCTGCACTGCAGGCAGATTCTTTACCATCTGAGCCACCAGGGAAGTCAGGACATATAGAGAGAGACTGAAGCAATTGTTATAAAATGTTAGCAACAGGCGGGGCTAGATGCAGGGTGTGTGGCTCCTGATCATACAATTCTTATGCTTTTGCAGAGCTTGAAATTTCAGAATAAAGAGTAAATAAGCATGAAACTCAGTTGCTCAGATTCTCAAACATACCCAGAAGCCCGACCTGCTTCAAATGTGCATTCTTCCGTTCCTGGACCAGCCCGTTACTCTTCTCTTCCCTTCTCTGAGCCCTGCCCACCCCCAAGCCCGGTCAGACCTGCCTGCCTCCCCTGACGTCTTGCGCTGTTGCAACCATCTGCTCACACTTCATCTCTCCCATCAACCCGGGGGTTTTCAGATTCTGTTCTGGAGGGCGTGTCACAAGCCTTTGCACACCCAATCTTTTAAGTTTTAAAATAAATCTCCACTTTATGATGGAAGCTGAAATGGAAAACCCCGAAGTCACATTTCACGTCTGCTTCTCCCTAGAACAGTAGGAATCTGGCAGGCGGAGAGACCAGCTGACAGTAGGGGAGCGATCCCACCGCACGGTGTCCTCTTTAAAAGGGGCCCTGGGAAGCCTCCCGCCCAGGATCCACCCGGAGAAGCAGGCCTCCTCGGGAGCTACCTGCAACTTCTTACGCTATGGCCAGAAAGCACTGGTAGCCGAGTCAGCTTGCCTCTTCCCAGTGGCCGCCAAATTTGGAACCTCTATAGCTAAAAGTGCACACACAGGTCATCATGGTATGCATTTTTAGCCTCATTCCTGGCTCCATTTAGGATCTCCACCCTTGTTTTTCTTTCTTCTCTCTCTCCCAGTTTTAATATGCTATCGTGTTATATTTTATAGATCCTGCTAGGCTGCCCTAAATCCCTTCTGGAACCAGACTGGGCCTCAGTGAAACATTTAAATAGAAACCCTGTGCTGGACTCCTCTTTCTTCTGCCTCTTTCCGAAACCACATGACTGCCTGGTACTCCCCAGGCACCTCATGCCTGCAGCATCGTCTCCAGCCTGTAGTGTCTGAGGGCAGCCTGGCAAGCCTGGCAATGATTTATGGAGTCTGTATATTTCCAGGGAGATGAGAAAGTAGAGGAAGGGGCATTTCTTTTCCAAACATCCAGAAGTGAAGGCAAAACTCCTTCCTAGGGACTTCCTGGTGGTGCAGTGGATGGGAGCCCACCCCCGTGCAGAGGACATAGGTTTGATCCCTAGTACGGGAGGATTCCACATACTGCAGAGCACCTGGGCCCATGTGCCACGACTACTGAGCCTATGTACTACAGCTACTGATGCCAGCATGCCCAGGAGCCCACACGCTGAAACTACTGAGCCTGTGCGCTGTAACTACTGAAGCCTGGGCACCTAGAGTCCGTGCTACACAATAAGCCACCACAATAAGCCCGCACGCTGCAACCAAGAGTGGCTCCTGCTCCCGGCAACTACAGAGGCCTGGAGCAGCAACGAAGACCCAGTGCAGCCGAAAATAATAAATAAAACTCCCCCCGAGGAGGTCAGGCCTTGAAGGAGAGATAGAAAGTGGAGATGGCCGTTTGGTTCATCTCAATCTAGGCCCCACACCTCCATCACACTGTAGCCAATGGGACCAGCTTGCCTCCACGCTGAGGTGAGATGGAGAGGAACCTTGTACTGGGCTGGAAGGATGAGAGGAAGAAAGTCAACCGAGGCCAGGAGGCAGGAATAGGCCAGACAAGTATGGGAGGAGGAGAGGACCAGGAGGCTGAATGAGAGAGTGGGTTCTAGAGTCAGACTGCTCAGGTTCGACTCTCAGCTCAGTTACTCAGTAGCTGTTCAGCTGTGTGCAGAATGACTTCTCCTCTCCAGGCCTCAGGCTTCTCAGCAGAGTAATGGTTAGACTAATACCTGCTTCACAAGGGCATCGCTAGGATCAAATAGGATCATGATGTGAAGTGTCGAGCACAGAGCCAGATACATAGTGGGCCCTCAATAAACATAAACGGCTATGGTTATCCTTAGAGCACCACCATTGCTTCCACTGAGACTCTACATACTGAGTTATGGGAGGAAATGTGTTGTGTTGGATGGAGGCCAGGGCTTTGGAAGGCAGGCAGAAGGTCAAGAACAGACAAGATCAAGTATGGCTTTGGGACAGGATCTGACACGTGAATGCAGTTTACTCAGGAAGTGGGGCTTCTAGATCCTGGTCCAAAATTGGGGCCATGGTTCAGGCCATTTGTCCTTTCTCACACCACTGAGCCAACCCATCGTTTGAGCAAGCTGTTCCTCATTCCTGCTTTGCCCCAGCTGAGGCCCCAGTTGAGAACACACACACCCACCCACACAGGCACTGCTCAAGCCATTTTGTACTTCTGTTCTCTCCAGGCCTTCAACACCTCTCGTGTCCCTGGATCACAAAAGTCAAAGTCTCCATGTGGTATGGTGACCTCCAGCCACACCGTCCCTACACCCATGCCGGTGGCACAGCTCAGAGGCCCTTGGGAGGAACCTCCAAGGAAGCAACATAGCTGCCTCTGGCCACGCCCCTAACTGAGGGCCACGCCCACCCTTGACAGGAAGAGCTGGTCTAGGACCAGGCTGCAAACTCCAGACCTTGCTATTCTCCCTTTTCTTTAGACCCAAGACCCATGCCAGGCCATGAACCTGGGGAAGATGCCTGCTTTAGAGATCCCAAGCTTGCCTGGCTGGGACGTCCCAGGAGTAGACTCTGGTGGGAAAGAAAGGGATCTCCCCTAGCCCTTCCCTGGGTATGAGATTTTCTCCCCTGAGACTTTCCCACAGGCTGAGAAGGCATCGGCCTCCTCTACTGAACTCCTACCCATCCTTCAAAACCCATCCCCAATCTGCCCAGCCAAAACCGACTCCTCTTCTCCCCGCCCCTCCTGTCTACTGCACACCACGACTACCAGCAACGCCCTGGGCTGGGAACAGGCCTCCCGCCTCATCTCCCTTGGCCCCTGCTGCCCATGGCGGGACCACAGACTCTGTAAGAGCAGAGAGCAAACTTCGTGCATTTCTGTTACCTCTAGAGCTTCCTGTGCAGTACCTAGTACATGGGAGTTGCTCTATGAGGCTGAATTGAATAATTGAATTTAATCACACAACCACACATGTCTTCCCACGAAGGAACTCCTTAAAGCCCCAGGCATCACACATCCTATCTTTGAAGGAACCCAAGGTCTGCCAGGTACTATCTACAGGAGCTGGGGGTCGCTTACTGAACCTCTTCAGTCCCAGCACCCTCCATCTGAAGGGCAGCCACCTCCACCTGCGGGACCATCTTGAGGAAGAATGAGGTAAACACCTGGCATATAATAATTGATCAATGAGCAGCCAGACTTTGAAAACAAGCTGATCATCCTTGCTGGCTTCCCCTCCTCTCCTCCTACTCACACCTCAATCCACAGCAAGGTGGCAGCAACCGTCCCTGCCAAGAATACCAGGACCTGTGTGCCCCCCGAGCCAATGGGCTCTCGAGCCTCAAGCTTCTCGCCCTCTGCCCATCCCTTCCCAGGGCTTCGGCTGCATAAGTTTATATGCTTGGCTTTCCCCCCTAGGCTGCAGACCCACACACACCAATGTGCCTTGGGACAGCTCCATCTGGGCATCTCCTGGGCACCTCCACCTCTCCCCCAACCCCAGCCTGAACTCACTTTCTCCTCTGTCTCAAGATACCTCTCTCCACCTCTCCACATACTTTAGCAGCCATCCCCTCCCAAACACATAAGTTCACTGGATTAGAGTCCCACTACTGCTACAATGGAAGAAATATCAGTCACCTCAGCTACGCAGATGACACCAGCCTCATGGCAGAGAGTGAAGAGGAACTAAAGAGCCTCTTGATGAAAGTGAAAGAGCAGAGTGAAAAAGTTGGCTTAAAGCTCAACATTCAGAAAACGAAGATCATGGCATCTGGTCCCATCACTTCATGGGAAATAGATGGGGAAACAGTGGAAACAGTGTCAGACTTTATTTTTTGGGTCTCCAAAATCACTGCAGATGGTGATTGCAGTCATGAAATTAAAAGATGCTTACTCCTTGGAAGGAAAGCTATGACCAACCTAGATAGCATATTCAAAAGCAGAGACATTACTTTGCCAACAAAGGTCCGTCTAGTCAAGGCTATGGTTTTTCCTGTGGTCATGTATGGATATGAAAGTTGGACTGTGAAGAAAGCTGAGTGCCGAAGAATTGATGCTTTTGAACTGTGATGTTGGAGAAGACTCTTGAGAGTCCCTTGGACTGCAAGGAGATCCAACCAGTCTGTTCTAAAGGAGATCAGCCCTGGGTGTTCTTTGGAAGGAATGATGCTAAAGCTGAAACTCCAGTACTTTGGCTACCTCATGCAAAGAGTTGACTCATTGGAAAAGACTCTGATGCTGGGAGGGATTGGGGGCAGGAGAAGGGGACGACAGAGGATGAGATGGCTGGATGGCATCACTGACTCAGTGGACGTGAGTCTGGGTGAACTCCAGGAGTTGGTGATGGACAGGGAGGCCTGGCGTGCTGCAATTCATGGGGTCGCAAAGAGTCGGACACGACTGAGTGACTGAACTGAACTGAACTGACTGCTATAACAAATGGCCACAAACACAATGGCTAAAACAATCAAATGTGTTTTGCTTTTCTGGAAGTAAGGAATCCTAAAATCAGGTGTTGGCAGGGCTGAGTGTTTTTCAAAAGGCATGAGGGAAGAATCTGTTTCCTGGCCTTTCCTAGTTTCTGGAGGCGCCTGCGTGCCTTGGCTCCTGGCTCCTTCCCTATCTTCATGGCCAGCAGGACAGCATCTTCCAGTGTCTTCTTTCTGACGCTGCCTCTCCTGCCCTCCTCTTATAAAGACGCTTGTAACTGCACTGGTACCACCCATGTAACCCAAGACAATTTCTCCATCTCAAAATCCTTAACTTGATCACATGCGCAGTCCCTTTTACCATATAAGATAACACATTCACAGGGTCCAGGGGAAGAACCTGGCCATCTTTGGAGAATCATCATTTGATCAACTATAGCTAACTCCCTTCATCAGCTCCAAATCTCTAAGACAGTCCTCAAGGGACAGAAAAAACATTGACCTACCACCTCTCCACATCAAATGTCTCCATGTGAACCCTCTCAGGCAACATAAAAGCTTACCCATCATGCCTATTTCTACTGTATATTCAGACAGACTTCCTCCACTGGGTTTTTTAAGGAAGTTAAAGTCTCATTAACAAACTCCCTTAGGGACTTCCATGGTGATCCAATGGATAAGAATCCATCTACCAATGCAGGGAACATGGGTTTGATCCCTGGCCCAGGAAGATCCCACACGTCACTAGCAACTAAGCCCGTGCACCACAACCACGAAGCCAACGCACCTAGAGCCTGTGTCCCACAAGCCACCGTCATGAGAAGCCTGCGCATCGCAACTAGAGAATAGCCCTCGCTCGCCCCAACTAGAGAAAGCCCACATGCAGCAGTGAATGTGGTTCATTCATTCACCCAGTGAACAACACAGTCAAAAATAATTAACTTAAAATATAACCAAGGAAACCTAAGTAAAGTTAACCTGTGTCTGAGACTTAGAAGCCAACTCAGATGCATGTGTCTGAATAAAGGGCACCCCACTTTAAAAAATACAAAAACCTCCTTAACCCCAGTCTTCCCTTAGCCATCACCCTTCCTATGTCTCTCCTCCACTTCTTACTTCTCATCAAACTTCTGAAAGGTGACTAAACCAGTCACCTCCATTCTAATGAGGTTCTTATTTCATTACTCTTCTTCAGGATTTCTCAACTCCCATCTATTGACAAGCGAGGCCACACCACTCTTTGTTGTAGGAGGCTGCCCTGTGTATTATCAAAGGTTTAGCAACATCCCCGGCTTCCCTGGTAGCTCAGACAGTAAAGAATCTGCCTGCAATGCAGGAGACCCAGGTTCGATCCCTGGGTCGGGAAGATCCCTTGGAGAAGGAAATGGCAATCCACTTTAGTATTCTTGTCTGGAGAATCCCATGAACAGAGGAGCCTGGTGGGCTACAATCCATGGGGTTGCAAAGAGTCGGACACAACTGAGTGACTTTCACTTTTGCTGGCCTCTTCCTTCTAGATCCCAAGTTGTGATGGCCAAAAAATGTCTCCAGATATTTACAAATATCCCAGAAAGGGGTGAGGAGGTATAAATTGCCCCAGGTTGGCAACCGTGGTCTTATAGTATCAGCTCTTGCTAAAATCACCAGTGACTTCCCCGGCACTAAGTCCAGTGGGTACTTTTGAGCCCTTTCCTCACTTGGCTTCTCAGCCCAGTTGGACACTGCTGGACATTCCGGCCATCCCACCTCTCAGGCAGCTCTTGCTGTGTCTCCCGTGCAGATCAAGCTCCCCTTCTGGACCGTTCACTGTTGAAGTTCCTCAAAGCTTAGCCCGTAGGCTTCTCCACCTCCCACTCAGCCCGTTCTCCCTGGGTGCTGCCCTCCAGCCCTCTGGCCCCACTGACCACTTAGGCACAGGTGACTCAGGAAGTGACATTTCTAGATCTCCTTTCCAAGATCCCAACCCATAATCTAACTTCCTAGTTGGTATCACCACTTGGATATCTTGACATCACTCCAAGCTCAACAAGCCCCCAAAACCAAAATCAGGATCTTCCCCTCAACCCAGTCTCCTTCTGGTGTTCTCCATTTCTCACAGAAAGACACCATTCCTGACCTGGAGGCAGAAGAACACCGCAGGAGTTGTTCTTGATACTTCCCTCTCCCTTACTTAGGCCAGTCTCTTTCCAAGTCAGATCTCCCTCACCTTGGAAATATCCACAAAGCAGTTCACTTGTCTCTATGTCTCTGCCCACCCAAGCCCAAGCCTCCACCATCGCTGACTTAGAGAATGACCACATCCCTCTGACTGGGGTGCAGATGCTCATTCTTTTATCTATTTATTGGCCACAATGCTCAATATGTGGCATCTTAATTCCCTGACCAGGGATTGAACTCAGGCCCCCCTGCACTGGAAGGCAGAATCTTAACCACTGGACCACCAGGGAAGCCCCCTGGATGTCCATTCTTGACCAATGCCCCTACCCCATCAGTTCTGCAGCCTGCAGTCAGACTCACCTTTTTAAAACATAAATGAAAGTCCCTCATTGTTCTTAAAATGGAGAACAGAAGTCCCAGTCTGGCCTGCTGGGACCTACATGGCCACGTCTGTCTCTTCCAGATCCCTGGGTTTTCGGCACTCCAAGCGCAGTGGCCTTCCAGGTGGGCACACACGCCACGGTCTCTCTTGCCACAGGACTGTTGCTCATACTGCCCCGTCCATCCTGACAGTCCTCATGATCGTCACTCGGTAGGAATTCTCTTCCTTCAATCACAGCTCAGCTATTAGGAAGCCTTACCTGACTTCTGGCCACATCAAATCCCTTTGTTGATCACTTTTCTCCTAGCCTCCCTGTCTCTTCATTACCTTTCAGAGTCATCATTTTACATTTACTTATCTTATTCTTTAGTTCATCTTCCCACGGTAAACTCTATGAGGGCAGCACTCATGTCTGATCTGGTCCACCATTGTGTCCCCAGAGTCAGCCCAGTACTTGGAACACAGGAGACCCTCATAAATGGTTAAGGAATGATTTTCCTACTTGTCCCATGTCCCCCTCATCTCTGTACAAGTTTGATGCCTGAAATTCCTTTTCAAATCTGAAAATCCCTCTTCTTCATCTTTACATCCTGTCCATCAACAAATCTTAGGAATTTTCCTCTTTAAATGTCTCTCAAATGTCCCCACCTCTAGCACCTGAATTTAAGCTGCTATCTTTCCTTATGTGAATCTCCACTCCAGCCTTTGACCCAGAATCCCACTTCTCCATTCTGCAACCTTCCAGGTCACACTTCTGTCTGAAATGTTCCGATGGCTTACCTGGCCCGCAGGATGAAGGGCGTACTTTCACGGTCTATGGAACGCAGCGTGATCTGGCCCCAGCTCCCTCCCCGGCTGATTCTTGCCTCTCTGCCTCTCAGGCTCACTGCTGCTGTCCTACCAGACTTCCTGGGGTCCCTCTCTCTCAGCTCTTCTGTCTACAGGGAGCAATTTTTCATCCCCCTGTGACTAACTGCTACTCATTCTTTAAGTCTCAGATCAAAGGAACTCTTGCCCAAACCCCTTAAGTAGGCCAAGAACAATAACAGCAATAGCTGATATTCACTGCACGCTTGCTAGAGGCGAGCACGATTCTAAGAACTTTGCAGCGTCGACGCATTTCATCTTCACCATCAGTTACGATTATCCTGTCGCAGAGAGGTTCAATGACTGGTCCAAGGTCACATTAGATAGTAACTAGCAAACCTGGCTGACATAATGAATGCGGGCTCCAGGCCCCAAATTCCAGAGCACTGTGAACGCTGCTGTCTCCCTAGAACATCTTGTATTCTCTCTTAAGCCGCAACTGTCATATGTGAATGTATTTGTTCACTGCCCGCTCCCCCCACCAGACGGTCCACTCACTGAGGGCAGAGATTGTGCCTGTCTTGTTGGAGGCTTTACCTCCAGCTCTGGATTTTACTGCTTTTTTAGCTGAATGTCATGCTCTGCATCCCCACAGCCCCCAGCCCCAGGTCATCCACTCCAGAGGAGGGCTTGGGGAAACCCTTTGTAAATGTCATACAATGGTCCTCCAGAAACACACCGGAGGATTCAGGGAGAAATCGCTCCACTGACGATTCTGCAGACTACTGACAGAGGCGGCTCCTCCGAATGGCCCTCAGCCACCAAGGGTCACAGGGGCAAAGGGACAGCAAGATCCATCATCCACTTGTCCAGCAGTGATGGCAGAAAAGCTCTGGGACCAGGCTGGGCCAGCATATGGCTCCCCCTGCTGGTTTCCTTCCATGTTCGCGGCACCCTTTACCGAGGCACAGCCCAGGAGACACTCACCAGCCACGAGAAGAAGCCAGCTGATTTGTCCTGGGTGGAGATCTGCCCCTCATAGGGGCCGAAGATGCGGCCCTTGGGGATGACCTCATTTATGCAACGCACATCATTCTCCCCACTGGCTTCCTTGACCACCTCCATGCCCTGGGGGATGGTGAGGGCGGCCCGGTCTGGGATGCCCACGGGCACCGGCGTGTCAGACACAAACACTGGGGGACCGTGGTTCGGGCACTCATCCACAAAGTACTCCTGGCAGGACTCACAGACTGCAGGGATGGAAAGAGGAAAGAGCGCTTCAGTTGTTGCAGAGGGAGAGAGCCCCATGAGGTGGCTGAGGGGCTGATGAGAAACCCACCCTGAGCACAGTGTAGACCAGTGGCAAGCACACAGCGTGAGACTCACGAGTCCCAGCCCTGGCTCCACCCCCAGAGCCACAGGCCCCTGCATCTTCAGTAGCCATACCCCACCCGCCTCCCTGGCGACTCAAGGGGTACACCTGTCAATGCCAAGGAAGCCACTAGCCCCCTTTGTTTCAAATTTGAAACAACAGAAGAAAGCCCATGACTGGAGTCAGATGGGTGTGCATCTGTGAGCCGGGGGAGCTGAGCCAGGAGATCCTTAACCCTCACCAAACCTACCAGTGTCCTCCCCTGGAGAATGGGACCAAATAATAGACAGCTCAGCGGTAAGGGTGAGGATTCACTGAGGCAAGGACCTGTGTCTTATGTACACAATAGGTGAGTGCCTATCGTCAGAGTTGCCTCTGCAAATCCCCTAAGCAGAGATGGGGTGGGGGTGGGGGCGATGGTCAGCGTGGTCAGGAATAGCCCCAAGCTCCACTTACACCAGAAGTCCACTTGCTGGAAGCTTTTGGGCATGATGAGGTCACGTTTTCCCTTCAGTTTCCTGGGCTCCACTTCCATGACCGAGGGGTCTGATCTCCTAGAGCTGGCCAGGACAGGGGCCAGTAGAGAAAGCACAAAGCCATCAGAGTGAGAGGCTGGTGGGCAGAGAAGCCAAGAACTTGGCCCAAAGGCCACAAGGATGGGGCAGGTAGAGGAACCCCAGGCAGCCTGCTCGTCTGATGCAGCAGATAGTAGAAAGACAGGGGTCCTGAGACCTGGGTTCAGGCCTTCTTGGGTCACTGCTTGGGTTTTTCTAGAGCCCGTGCCCACCCCTGGTCCTAGGAGTTGCCCAGAGGAGGGCAAGAGAGAGCTCTCTTCCCAGGGTCTCCAATCAACCCAGCCGGGCGATGCCCCCCTTCTCCCTCGCCTGTCCCCACACTGGGGCCTCACCAGGGCTGGCCACACTCCTGGTCCCGGAGCGGAGAGCAGACCTCCGTCTTCACCACTGTCACCATCTCCCCCACCGCCGCCTTGGTCTGTGCCAAGCACTCCTTCATGTTCTCAGTCATTCTGTCCTGGGGGCGCGAAGGCAGGACGAGCGCAGGAAGAGGATCAAAGAGACAGGGGAAGAGGGGTGAGTGGCGAGAGGGCAAGCGGGGGGTCCCATGGAGTCTGGTTACCCTCCCTGCCATCCCTAGAGGAAGCGCTTGAGAACACAGACAACAAAAACAGCTGTAGCCGGGCCAAGAGGAAATGCCATTTCTACCCCGGGCTGGTCCTGGGGACGACTGGAGCCACCAGCCCCATGGGGTCAGGGGCCGGGAGGAGCTCAGGCCAGGAGGCAGGGCTTCGAAGCACAGCCTGGACCCCAAGCCCAGAGGGCAAAGGGTATGAGGGACCCATAGGAGCCTCCGCACAAAACTTTGCAGCGTGGGGAAACAGGGGGGGGATCCGCTCAAGTCCAGTGGGGGCCAAAGCGGGGCAGGCAGATGAAATGGGCCCTGAGCGCCTGGCTGCAGAGCCCCTCACCCAGGGCTGCCAGGGAATGCAGCCAGGCACGCTTTGCCAGCTCAGAGCAGGTACAGGCGGGGCCTGGTTTGAGGGGGTGGGGGGGTCCCCGCGTGGGCGGCCCTGACTCCAAGCCCCACCCAGCTCTCTCTAGGGGAGTCTCCCTAGCCCGCAGCTTACCGCCCTCCTCCACCACCGCGCTGGGCTTCAGCCCCTCCCTTGGCACCCCAGGGTCCTCATGCCAAGCCCGGGGACACTCTTCGGGTCAGGGCAGCGCTCAGCTCGGGCTGCGAGCGCGCTCGGCCCCGGGACTGGGCGAGCAGCGTGTGTGACTCACTACCCGGGGCCCCGCTGGCCACACCCCTGCTCCTCTGCTAATCAGCCCCCTGCTCCCCACCGGGGCCCCAAAGCCGCCGGCAGCGGGGAGGGGTGTGGGGAGACGTGCCGGCCTGCCCCCTTCTCCGAGCCGGCGGGGACGTGTTGGAGGGGGGCCGCGGGGAGGGGGGCGCGGGCGGCCCGGGTCCGGCCGAACCGCCCCGCCCCAGCCTCCCCCCACCACCCCCGGTCCCCCGGGCACCCCCGCCCCCGGAGCTCGCGGGTCGTCCCACCAACGGGTCCGGCGGGGAAAGTGTGAGACGCTGCGATTTGGCCCGCGCGGCGCACCGGCCGGGCGCAGGGGCGGCGCTGGGGACCGGGAAGGGCGCGGGCTCGCCCTCCGCCGCCTCTCACCAACCTTCGCGGCGGGGCGCTCCCGGGCCGGCCCGGCCCTGCCCGGCGCCCGCCCCCCGCCCGCCCGCCGGGCCCGGCATTCCTTGCGGGGGCATGTGGCTTCTTGCCGGCCCCGGGGGCACGTAGCTGGCTGGCGGCCGGGAGGGGGGCGCGCGGGGAGAGGGAGGAAGCGGGCGCTCGGGAGGGCCCCCCCCCACTCCCCGCCTGGGAGGGATTCCAGCCCCTCCCGCGGGGCTCGGCCCCCACGCGGGCTGGGGGGCGCCCGGCGGGGCGTCTGGGGAGGACGAGAGCGCCTCGTGGCCCGCCGCGGGTCCCCCCCACCCCCAGCCTCCGCAGCCCACTCTGCACGGCCTACGGCACGGCCAGAGAGACGCCGCCGACACTCAAGTTGCCCAGCCACGCACCGCAAGCCCGCCCCTTCCCCACCTGCGCGGCATCGGGTGGCGACCCGCATCTGCGAAGGGCCTCACGCCAGGATCTTGGCTGGCCAACCAAATGGCCCCCAGCCGCCAGTGATGGTGGCAGGGGTTGTGGGGGGAGGTGGGGCGGTGGTCACCGAGGCAGGAACCTGGGGCTGGAAGTGTGTCAAGTGACTCGCCCAAGGTCACACAAGCCATTCGTGGTGACGTCCTCACTGGAGCCTGGGGCCTCCTCTGAGTTCATTGGAAACAGGAGGACCCCCAAAGGTAAACGTCTTGTCTGGACTGGTTCACTTCTATGCCACAACCTCAGCCCATTCTTCCAGAAGGATCATTGAAATCACCAATCCCAGGTGGGTTCTGGATTGCAGGGTGAACCCAATGCAATTTCAAGGGATCCCTGAATACCCCTGCTCTGAGGCTCACTTCTCAACTGGATGGACAACATGCACACACAACACATTCTGAGCCAGTTAGTCTAGAGTTTAGGAGTCTGGGCCCCCAGCATCCACCGCTGCTGCTGCTGCTAAGTCACTTCAGTCGTGTCCGACTCTGTGGGACCCCATAGACGGCAGGCTCCCGTCCCTGGGATTCTCCAGGCAAGAACACTGGAGTGGGTTGCCATTTCCTTCTCCAATGCATGAAACTGAAAGTGAAGTCGCTCAGCCGTGCCCGACTCTTAGTGACCCCATGGACTGCAGCCTACCAGGCTCCTCCATCCATGGGATTTTCCAGGCAAGAGTACTGGAGTGGGGTGCCATTGCCTTCTCTGCTGCCTGTGTTCAAACCCCTGTGACTGGCTGTGGGACCCTGAGCAGGTGTTAAGGACTCAATGTTCTTCAACGTGCCTATATTTGGAGAGAGGGCCTGTAAGGAGGTGATAAGTTTAAATGAGATCATATGGATGGGGCCCCAGTCTAATAGGGTTGGTGCCCTTTAAGAAGAGGAAGAGACACCAGAGTGCTCTTCCTCTCGCTCCCTCCTTCTCTCTCTCTGCACCAGGTAAGGGCAGTGGGAAGGTAACTGTCTGCAAGCCAAGAAGAGAGCCTTCACCAGGAACCAAATGAGCCAGCACCTAGATCTTGGACTTCCCAGCCTCCTGAACTGTGAGAAATAAATGTTTGCTGTTTAAGACACCAGTTTATGACATTTTGTTATAACAGCCTGAGCTAAGACAGTGGGTTTTCTAACTTCTCTGTGCTCCCATTTCTTCATTGGGAAAATGTGGCAAGTATTAGGTTCTATCACAAACATCTCTGTGTTAAATGGACGGAGACGAAATTGGAGGGATATGGTCACCATCTCTGCACATCAACTGTAGAAAGCTCGTTGGGCAGGTGGGTATGAGTGATGTCATGAAGGAGTGGCCTTGAATTCTCTCCATTGGATTGGATTTAAATCAGTCATTTGCAAACTCTAGCACTCTATTAGGAACTGACTGGTGGGGACCATTTTGCATTGAGCTCTCCTGTTCTAGCCCCTCGGCCCACCCCCGGCTACACCTGTATGGCATCCTCCACCTGTACCCCATGCTCCACCTTGCCAGGGAGCCTGTGAATTTGCTTTGTATTCCATCTGCATTTCACCTGGAAAACTCCTACCCATCCTTCAGCTCTCACTGCCACCCCCCATAATATCCTCTCTAGCCCTATGTCCCTTTACTCATGGCCCCTGTCATCCTTAGAACAGTCTCTTTTTAACATGATTGTTTGATTGATATCTGTTTCCCATAATAGATTAGAAGCTCGCCAAGGGCAGAGTGCAGGCCTTTTTGCTCACCACTGAATGGTCAGCACTTGTAACAGTGTCTGACATCCCAGCAGAAATAAGTGAAAGACAAGCAAGACACTAGAAAATAAATGTTAAGGAAGCTCTCATTCTCAGGGTCATGCACTTGCAGGATTGGTACCTGAGACTGAGTGCCTCCTTAAATTTTACACTGGCTTTCCTTACCTGGTCTCAGCCTGGCCTAGCAACACAGCGTATTCTCAATAAATATTTGTCTAGGGAATAAATGGACAAATGAACCATGTCATAACTCACCCCACCTCCACTAATATGTCCTTCGGTCCCCATTGAGAATCTCAACCCTATAAGAGATGTCAAGGGGGTGACAGGGTGGGTGGGATATTGTTTTGAACCCTCTTCTTGGGGCACTTTCTCATGACCTCTACTAGACAAGGTGGGTGAGGCTGGTATCTAGAGGCAGTGAGGGAAAGTGAGAGTGTGAGGGAATTAGATTCCTGAGGCCTGGAGCTCGGATTTGATAAGTGTAAAGCACAAACTGTGCGACCACAGGCACGTGACTTCAATGCCCTAGGCCTTAGTGTCTTCCTTGCTGCTGCTAAGTCACTTCAGTCGTGTCCGACTCTGTGCAACCCCATGGATGGCAGCCCACCAGGCTCCCCCATCCCTGGGATTCTCCAGGTAAGAACACTGGAGTGGGTTGCCATTTCCTTCTCCAATGCATGAAAGTGAAAAGTGAAAGTGAAGTTGCTCAGTCATGTCTGACTCTCAGCGACCCCATGGACTGCAGCCTACCAGACTCCTCCATCCATGGGATTTTCCAGGCAAGAGTATTGGAGTGGGGTGCCACTGCCTTCTCCGAGTGTCTTCCTTGGCAAAATGGAAATAATCAAAATTGCCCAGAGAAATCAATGAGACAAAGACGGGGTCAGGGCCCTGGAAAGAGCCAAGTGCTGAGGGTTTATAAGAGATGTTAACAGTAAACTCCAGCTACTCCACATTCAAGGTCAAGAGGGGTGGCAGTGAGGAGATTCCCCTCGTTCAAGGTAAGAGAACCCCAAGTAAGATGACAGGTGTTGCAAGAGGGCATCAGAGGGCAGACACACTGAAACCATACTCATAGAAAACTAGTCAATCTAATCACACTAGGACCACAGCTTTGTCTAACTCAATGAAACTAAGCCATGCCCTGTGGGACCACCCAAGACAGGTGGGTCATGGTGGAGAGGTCTGACAGAAGGTGGTCCACTGGAGAAGGGAATGGCAAACCACTTCAGTATTCTTGTCTTGAGAACCCCATGAACAGTATGAAAAGGCAAAATGATAGGATACTGAAAGAGGAACCCCCCAGGTCAGTAGGTGCCCAATATGCTACTGGAGATCAGTGGAGAAATAACTCCAGAAAGAATGAAGGGATGGAGACAAAGCAAAAACAATACCCAGTTATGGATGTGACTGGTGATAGAAGCAAGGTCCGATGCTGTAAAGAGCAATATTGCATAGGAACCTGGAATGTTAGGTCCATGAATCAAGGCAAATTGGAAGTGGTCAAACAGGAGATGGCAAGAGTGAACGTCGACTTCTAGGAATCACCAAACTAAAATGGACTGAAATGGGTGAATTTAAATCAGATGACCATTATATCTACAACTGTGGGCAGGAATACCTTAGAAGAAATGGAGTAGCCATCATGGTCAACAAAAGAGTCTGAAATGCAGTACTTGGATGCAATCTCAAAAATGACAGAATCATCTCTGTTCGTTTCCAAGGCAAACCATTCAATATCACAGTAATCCAAGTCTATTCCCCAACCAGTAATGCTGAAGAAGCTGAAGTTGAACAGTTCTATGAAGACCTACAAGACCTTTTAGAACTAACACCCAAAAAAGATGTCCTTTTCATTATAGGGGACTGGAATGCAAAAGTAGGAAATCAAGAAAAACCTGGAGTAACAGGCAAATTTGGCCTTGGAATACAGAATGAAGCAGGGCAAAGGCTAATAGAATTTTTCCAAGAGAACGCACTGGTCATAACAAACACCCTCTTCCAACAACACAAGAGAAGACTCTACACATGGACATCACCAGATGGTCAACACCGAAATCAGACTGATTATATTCTTTGCAGCCAAAGATGGAAAAGCTCTATACAGTCAACAAAAACAAGACTGGAAGCTGACTGTGGCTCAGATCATGAGCTACTCATGAGCCAAATTCAGACTGAAATTGAAGAAAGAAGGGAAAACCACTAGACCATTCAGGTATGACCTAAACCAAATCCCTTAGAATTATATAGTGGAAGTGAGAAATAGATTTAAGGGCCTAGATCTGATAGATAGACTGCTTGATGAACTATGGACGGAGGTTCATGACATTATACAGGAGACAGGGATCGAGACCATCCCCATGGAAAAGGAATGCAAAAAAGCAAAATGGCTGTCTGGGGAGGGCTTACATATAGCTGTGAAAAGAAGAGAAGTGAAAAGCAAAGGAGAAAAGGAAAGATATAAGCATCTGAATGCAGAGTTCCAAAGAATAGCAAGAAGAGATAAGAAAGCCTTCCTCAGCAATCAATGCAAAGAAATAGAGGAAAACAACAGAATGGGAAAGACTAGAGATCTCTTCAAGAAAATTAGAGATACCAAGGGAACATTTCATGCAAAGATGGGCTCGATAAAGGAGAGAAATGGTATGGACCTAACAGAAGCAGAAGATATTAAGAAAAGGTGGCAGGAATACACAGAAGAGCTGTACAAAAAAGATGTTCACGACCAAGATAATCACGATGGTGTGATCACTCACCTAGAGCCAGACATCCTGGAATGTGAAGTCAAGTGGGCCTTAGAAAACATCACTACGAACAAAGCTAGTGGAAGTGATGGAATTCCAGTTGAGCTATTTAAAATCCTGAAAGATGATGCTGTGAAAGTGTGGCACTCAATATGCCAGCAAATTTGGAAAACAGCAGTGGCCACAGGACTGGAAAAGGTCAGTTTTCATTCCAATCCCAAAGAAAGGCAATGCCAAAGAATGCTCAAACTTCTGCACAGTTGCACTCATCTCACACGCTAGTAATCAGATCAGATCAGATCAGTCGCTCAGTCATGTCCGACTCTGCGACCCCATGAATCGCAGCACGCCAGGCCTCCCTGTCCATCACCAACTCCCGGAGTTCACCCAAACTCATGTCTATCGAGTCAATGATGCCATCCAGCCATCTCATCCTTTGTCCTCCCTTTTTCCTCCTGCCCCCAATCCCTCCCAGCATCAGAGTCTTTTCCAATGAGTCAACTCTTTGCATGAGGTGGCCAAAGTACTGGACTTTCAGCTTTAACATCATTCCTTCCCAAGGACACCCAGTACTGATCTACCTTCAGAATGGTCTGGTTGGATCTCCTTGCAGTCCAAGGGACTCTCAAGAGTCTTCTCTAACACCACAGTTCAAAAGCATCAATTTTTCAGTGCTCAGCCTTCTTCACAGTCCAACTCTCACATCCATACATGACCACTGGAAAAACCATAGCCTTGACTGGACGAACCTTTGTTGGCAAAGTAATGTCTCTGCTTTTGAATATGCTATCTAGGTTGGTCATAACTTTCCTTCCAAGGAGTTAGCGTCTTTTAATTTCATGGCTGCAGTCACCATCTGCAGTGATTTTGGAGCCCAGAAAAATAAAGTCTGACACTGTTTCCACTGTTTCCCCATCTATTTCCCATGAAATGATGGGACCAGATGCCATGATCTTCGTTTTCTGAATGTTGAGCTTTAAGCCAACTTTTTCACTCTCCACTTTCACTTTCATCAAGAGGCTTTTTAGTTCCTCTTCACTTTCTGCCATAAGGGTGGTGTCATCTGCATATCTGAGGTGATTTATATTTCTCCTGGCAATCTTGATTCCAGCTTGTGTTTCTTCCAGCCCAGGGTTTCTCATGATGTACTCTGCATATAAGTTAAATAAGCAGGGTGACAATATACAGCCTTGACGTACTCCTTTTCCTATTTGGAACCAGTCTGTTGTTCCATGTCCAGTTCTAACTGTTGCTTCCTGACCTGCATACAGATTTCTCAAGAGGCAGATCAGGTGGTCTGGTATTCCCATCTCTTGAAGAATTTTCCACAGTTTATTGTGATCCACACAGTCAAAGGCTTTGGCATAGTCAATAAAGCAGAAATAGATGTTTTTCTGGAACTCTCTTGTTTTTGCCATGATCCAGAGGATGTTGGCAATTTGATCTTTGGTTCCTCTGCCTTTTCTAAAACCAGCTTGAACATCAGCAAGTTCACGGTTCACATATTGCTGAAGCCTGGCTTGGAGAATTTTGAGCATTACTTTACTAGTGTGTGAGATGAGTGCAATTGTTCAGTAGTTTGAGCATTCTTTGGCACTGTCTCACGCTAGTAAAGTAATGCTCAAAATTCTCCAAGCCAGGCTTCAGCAATACGTGAACGGTGAACTTCCAGATGTTTAAGCTAGTTTTAGAAAAGGCACAGGAACCAGAGATCAAATTGCCAACATCTGCTGTATCATGGAAAAAGCAAGAGAGTTCCAGAAAAACATCTATTTCTGCTTTATTGACTATGCCACAGCCTTTGACTGTGTGGATCACAATAAACTGGAAAATTCTTTTAAAGAGATGGCGATACCAGACCACCTGACCTGTCTCTTGAGAAATCTGTATGCAGGTCAGGAAGCAACAGTTAGAACTGGACATGGAACAACAGACTGGTTCCAAATAGGAAAAGGAGTACGTCAAGGCTGTATATTGTCATCCTGCTTATCTAACTTCTATGCAGAGTACATCATGAGAAACACTGGGCTGGGAGAAGCACAAGCTGGAATCAAGATTGCCAGGAGAAATATAAATCACCTCAGATATGCAGATGACACCACCCTTATGGCAGAAAGTGAAGAGGAACTAAAAAGCCTCTTGATGAAAGTGAAAGTGGAGAGTGAAAAAGTTGGCTTAAAGCTCAACATTCAGAAAACGAAGATCATAGCATCTGGTCCCATCACTTCATGGGAAATGGGGAAACAGTGGAAATAGTGTCAGACTTTATCTTTTTGGGCTCCAAAATCACTGCAGATGGTGACTGCAGCCATGAAATTAAAAGACGCTTACTCCTTGGAAGGAAAGTTATGACCAACCTAGGTGGCATATTCAAAAGCAGAGACATTACTTTGCCAACAAAGGTTCGTCTAGTCAAGGCTATGGTTTTTCCAGTGGTCATGTATGGATGTGAGAGTTGGACTGTGAAGAAAGCTGAGCGCCGAAGAATTGATGCTTTTGAACTGTGGTGTTGGAAAAGACTCTTGAGAGTCCCTTGGACTGCAAGGAGACCAACCAGTCCGTTCTAAAGGAGATCAGCCCTGGGTGTTCTTTGGAAGGAATGATGCTAAAGCTGAAACTCCAGTACTTTGGCCACCTCATGCAAAGAGTTGACTCATTGGAAAAGACTCTGATGCTGGGAGGGATTGGGGACAGGAGGAAAAGGGGACGAGAGAGGATGAGATGGCTGGATGGCATCACTGACTCGATGGATATGAGTTTGAGTAAACTCCGGGAGTTGGTAATGGACAGGGAGGCCTGGCGTGCTGCGATTCATGGGGTCGCAAAGAGTCGGACAGGAC
The DNA here is from genome assembly GCF_055505025.1 of Bos grunniens. NCBI lineage: Eukaryota > Metazoa > Chordata > Mammalia > Artiodactyla > Bovidae > Bos > Bos grunniens. The sequence goes on along the minus strand of NC_141179.1, from coordinate 75,791,168 downwards.
TGAGTGGCTGAGCCACTGAACTGACCTGAACTGAACTGAACAGTAAACTGGCTGCCAGAGGCAAGGGAGTGAGCAGGAAGAGGGAGGAGACAGGGGAGGGAGGTTATAGAGACAAAGGGGGAAAGGAAAGGAGGGAGAAGTAGGCAATAGTAAGAGAATGAAGGCTGGAGGGGAAGAGGGAGAGGAGAGTAAATCAGAGAAAAAAAGATGGAAAGAGAGAGAGAGAGACCAAGAGAGAGATGGAGGGACATGGCCCACAGACACTTCTGTAAGTCTGAAATGGCCCTGCGGAGACCATCCTTTTATGAGAAAAGCATTCATTTGAGTCTCAAAGTGAGATGTCTATGGACCACTTCCTTTCAGGTCTTATTTTTCATTTATATCCCACCTTCATCCCATTCTTTTTTTTAAAAAAATTGTGATGATTTATAACATAAATCCATACTCAGCAGGACAACTGAACAACCAGAGACCTCGTGGAGAAGGAATGATGCTAGTTATACCCAGAATCTGTTGTAAGATGGTTGGTGATCTAGTTTTCCATTCAGTTCTGAGCCTCCTGGCAGCAAAGGCAAAAGGGGAAACACAACGGGTTACATAACACTCACTACTGATACCTATTGACTAACTACACAATTGCGTTCTCCTCGTTCTTGGAGGGGTCCAGCTCCCGGGAGAAGCGGAATTAAGCCTCACTTATGTGACTCACATGTATTACAATCCTCTGTATCTGTAACAAGGGCCATGGGGGCAGGGAGGGAGAAGATGGGATATGACAGGACTGAATGGACTTCCTTGGGAAGAGAGGGAAAGCACAGGCGTACGTCCTTCACTGGGTCCATGTCAGCAGGCACTGTAAGGCCGGAGCCAGGTGAAGCTCCAGCAACCGTTTCTGCGGATTGTTCTGGCTCTGCTTGCCTGGGGAGGGACCTGGGGGAGGGGTGGTCGGCAGGCCTCGTGGAGGACTCCCAAGCTGCTGGCAATGCTCCCTCTCAGCTGGCTCCTCGGAGTCTGCACACGCGGAGATTAGGCATGTTGCAAACCCAGCAATGAGATGCAGGCCCAAGAGGAGGGGACAGAATGCAGCTCAGGAGCCTGCAGCTCCGTTTTCACCCTTGGCAGGATGCCAAGGGCCTGGAATGCCCGGCAGCAAGTGTGGCCAGAGGGACTGGGAGTCTGTACCCACTGGGGTACCCTAGAAGCTGGCACCATGAGAATCTGGCGGGCCTCGCACCCCCGAAGCATCCTGCATTGTCTCCTCTGATGACAAAGGGACGTGTAGTAAGGGGGCTACCCGAGTCACACAGTGACATGGGCTGGGTCCCAAGCCCTGGGTCTCAGTCCTGACTGTGCCATAAACTTTTTAGGGGTCCCTGAGCGAGGTCCTGCCTGGCCCTGAGTCTCAGTTTCCTCCTCCTGAAAAATAAAAGGTCTGACATGGTTCTTAATCGTAGACCGTGGGGGGTAAGCAGGAAAAAGCATGAAATTATTACAGGGAGTTGTTGGATGTATATGTCCAGCAAGCACTGCCTATAGAAAAAACAAATTATACACCTAGCGCCTATACATCAGATGAATTTGCAAATGTATTAATACGTAGATACTTTTGTGACGAACAAAAGGTAAATTTATTTAAAAGTGTTATTGACTCACAGAAGCTCTGCCACTACATGTGCTGTTACTCAGTTGATACCAGCACAGCCATTCACAAGCTGTGTAACCTTGAGAAAATTCCTACCCACTCCTGCCTGTGTTTCCGCATCTGTCCAATGGGACAAATATCAGATCCTATCTCACAGGGCTGTTTTACACAGCACAGTGCCTGGCATAGAAATAAGTACTCTATACATATTCTTCTTATCCATTTTATTCATTATTTTAAAAGTGTAGCACACATTAGGTATGGGGCTTCCCCAGTGGTTCGGCAGTAAAGAATCTGCCTGCAATGCAGAAGATGCAGCTGGAGCCGCGGGTTTGATCCCTGGGTCAGGAAGATCCCCTGGAGAAGGAAATGGCAACCCACTCCAGTATTCTTGCCTGGAAAATCCCATGGACGGAGGAGACTGGTGGGCTACAGTCCATGGAGTCCCAAAGAGTTGGACATGACTTAATGACTAAATGAAAAAAAAAAAAAAAAAAAAACAGCCACAGCACATTAGGTGGTGATGTTGGTGACCTTTTTTGACATTAAAAGAAGGCCTTTACAAGCAGTCAATACCCTTAATAGAAAAACACTTTTAATAAACCTATGCTATAAAGATGATTATTCCAATAGAAAAAAATGGAAAAGTTGTAAAAGAAAGAAAAAAAAAAAGACAAATGGCCAGTATGCTTTATGGAAAACCACAAAACTTTAATACTCAAATAAATATAAATTAAAACAAATAAATACCATCTCTCCTTTATTAAACTGGCAAAGGTTAAAAATCTCAATACCAGTCAGAGTTGGCAAGTATGTGGGGAAATACCCCACATACTCTAGCAGCTGGAATAGAAACTGATGTACCCTTTCTGGAGGGCAATTTGGCAGTGCCTTGAAATGAGCAAAACCTTTGTAGGAGCAATCTCAAATCGAATAATTTATCTAAAGGACATGATTAAGCTGTGTGCAAAGATTTACCCACAAGGCTGTCCTCTGCAACACTATTTTTAGTAGTAAAAAAAAAAAAAAGGAAATAACTTAAACCTCAAACACAGAAGTTAATACACAACATACAAGGAAATATTAGCAACTAACAACGCTTGAGAAGAATACTTATTGACATGGAAACACATGCTCAATATACTGTTAAAAGAAAAATGAAAGTTATGAAGTAAAAGAAGCGAGTCGGAAAAAGCTACATCTTGTATGATTCCAACTTATGACTTTCTGGAAAAGGCAAAACTATGGAGACAGCAAAAAGATCCGTGGTTGCCAGGGGTTGGAGGGTGGGAGGGGTGAATAAGTAGAGCACAGAGGATTTTTAAGGCAGTGAAACCACCCTGGACGATACTATAATGGTGGATACATGTCATTATCCATTTGTCCAAACCCACAGAATGCATAAACCGGTGAGCCTTAAAGTAAACTGTGGCCTCTGCATGATAATGATGTCAGTGTGGGTTCAGCAGTCGTAACAAATGTACATGCCTCTGGGTTTAACTGTATAACCAACAGTTGAATGCCTGCTGGGGTGGCCCCTGGACCAGCCACGTAGCTGAGGACTGATGGGTCCAAAAAACACTTCCAACTCTTGGAGTCTGGGCTAGTCCTAAGACTGACACTGCTGTCCACAGTGGGGAAGGGGTGGGGGGCAGGGAGCGTAGGAAAACTCTCCACTTTCTGCTCGATTTTCCAGTGAACGTAAAACTACTCTAAAAAATAAAGTCTATTTTTTAAATGAAAGTTGTGAAAAGATAGATACAAAACAATTGCATGTAAAATGTGTATTTAGCTATACGGATTTGCAACACAGGTCTGGGAGGATATATTTTGGGATATCATTAGTGATTAGTTTCGGATCTTACGTTAAAGAGTTTTCATTCTTTTTTGCCTACATCACTTAAAAAAATTGTAAAAGAACTCTTTTTACTCATTTAGTTGAGAAACTGCCAGAGAAGATGATAACTAATGTTCTTCTATCTTTATCCACTTGTCATTAGATGCTGAGACCTAACCAACTATTTAGGGCTTCCAGCGGTGCTAGTGGTAAAGAGCCTGTCTGCAACGCTGGACACCTAAGAGACACAGGTTCAGTCCCTGGGTTGGGAAGATCCCCTGGAGGAGGGCATGGCAACCCACTCCAGTACTCTTGCCTGTAGAATCCCATGGACAGAGGAGCCTGGCAGGCTAGGTCCATGGTGTCGCAAAGAGTCAGACACGACTGAAGTGACTTAGCACTCAAGCATGCACAACCAACTTTTTGGGAGGAAGGAGGAATCTAGATTAAAGATAGGCATGTAAGTGTCGTATATGTGCCACTTGATACACACTGGATCAATGAATCGATCAATCGCCCAATTGAGCAATAAAGGCCCCAATATTGTTACCACAAAGCACCTCTGTTTTAATTTCTATATTCCCATTTGAAAGGTTTTGTCCATGAAACATATTGCATGGACTCTGTAATAATTCATTCCTTTTCCTAATGTTCTTATAGGTTATGTGAGAACTTGGGTGAACACATAGGTTCATTGCTATCATTCTAAGCAAAAGCAAAGAAATTTAACATGGTTCAGTCACTTGTCCTGCTGATTACACAGAGCCATGCGATTTTCATTATACTTCTCTATGTTCAAAAACTAGCTTGGTGGATAGAATACTATGCAGAAATGAAACTGGGCCACAACTGCACGCTGTAGAGTAGATGAGTCATGATGCTTAGAAAGAAACGTGACCCCAGAGAGTGCATGCTTTGCGGCTCGATTTATATAAAATTTAAAAATAGTCAAAACTATGGTGGTTAAAGGTGTATCTGGTTATCCTTGCAAACAATTAGAAAGGGCCAGGAAAGGCAGTTCTAGGATGCTTGTCACGCCCTATGTCTATCTGAGGACTGGTCCTATCTGAGTATTGGTCCCATTTTCTAAGTTTGTGAAAATACATTGTCACACTTTTACTTTTCTATATGTTGATAAAAACAAAGAAAAAACTCTGCAGGGGCTCTCAGGGCAAGGAGTTCCCAAGGGGAGACCTCTAACCCCATCCAGCCTCTGATTTTGCAATTGGAGGAACTGAGGTCCAGCCAGTCGAGGCTCCTGTCTCAGTCACAACAGATCTGGCTTCAGGACTTTATCTACACATCAGTTTTCACTGAGCACCAGCGGTGCAGCTGGTTGGGGGCTGTGGAACACGTACTCCCAAGGTGGTTCCTCCTGAAGAATCTTTTGGAGGTAATATGTTGACTCCTTCATGGTAAGACTTTGATAAGGAGTTGGAAGAAACAGTGTCAAGGTTCATGAGTCAAGTGGAGAAGCTGGTGAAGGATGGCACCTATTTAATGAGCTGGCTTCTTACTGTTGGTGGCTTACCTGGATCCCCCTCTCCTCCCACTAATGAAACCAGATTTTGCTCAGATGCTGCACCTCCCTCATGGGAATGACTGTCCTACCCTCTGGAGAAAGCACGAAGCCATTATTGCAAATGGCAGGCACATCCTGCAGAAGACCCCAGCAGGAATCCCCCCTAGGATGAAGCTAGCACAGCAAGTAGTGGAGAGGTGTGGTATAGTAATAAACATATTTGGTCTTTGTCTTAAAGACCTGAGCTCCTAAAACCCTTGGCATTTCCCACTAAGAGTGTCTTGTTAGTCACAAGGAGCCCCTTGCTATCACACCTGAGTCGATGCTAATGAGGTAACATAGAATGGGGTCCCTTGATGGACTTAAGATGGGGCTGATCACCAGAAAGACCAAGAAACTCGAGTCATAACTTTCAGTCCCATCCACCGATGTAGGGATCGGGGAGAAGGGTAAGAGGAGGCAAAGATCGAACTCTATAAAAATTCTATTTTTTAAAGATGTTTTTATGTGGACCACTTTTAAACTCTTCATTGAATTTGTTACAATATTATTTCTATGTTTTGGTTTTTTTGGCCATGAGGCATGTGGGATCCTAGCTCCTTGACTGGTGACTGAACCTACAACCCCTGCGTTGGGAGGTGAGATCTTAACTACTGGACCGCCGGGGAAGTCCCCTACAAAAATCCTTATGATTCAGAGAGCCTCCTGGTTGGTGACCACACCAGGTGCTGGGAGGGTGGCATGCCTGGAGGGCATGGAGGCTCCACACCCCTCTCCCCATGCCTCGCTCTTCCATTTGGCTCTTCCTGAGTTGTATCCTTTACAGTAAACCAAAAATAGTAAGTAAAGCACCTTCCTGAGTTCTGCAAATTGTTCTTGGGAGTTACAGCATCTGGGGAGGAGGTCGTGGAAATCCCTGATTTATGTTGGTCATAAGTATTGCATGAGTGGCCCAGGAATTGCAACTGGCATTCGGAGTGGGGACAATCATGAGGGAGTGGGTCCCCAACCTGTGGGATTCTGTGTATATTCTGGATCGTTCGTTTCACTTGGTGCCAAAGAATCAGAGGACAGAGCGTGGTTTGTTTGGTATTGGAAAGCATCCCTGAGGTGGAGACTTTAATCAACCTGGTTAAGGTATTAAATCAAATGGTCCTAAAATCTCCCCTACTTCTGCAATTCCCGTCACATGTTTTCACTCAAGCCTGACTAGGATGGGGTCTCTGTTACCTGCAGCCCTGGCCATCCTCACTGGTACCCTGTCCCACCAAAGGTACAGGCTCCACCCCCATCCGCAGGTCCAATCAGGCTGGCACCCCCAGCCACCCTCTCCCTAAGTTTCCCACGTGGCACTAGAGGTAAAGAACCCACCTGCCAAAGCAGGAGACGTAAGAGACGTCATTCCATCCCTGGGTCAGAAAGATCTCCTGGAGGAGAGCATGGCAACCCACTCCAGTATTCCTGCCTGGGAAATCCCCTGGACCGAGAAGCCTGACAGGGTACAGTCCATGGGGTCACAAAGCATTGGAATTGACTGAAGCAACTTAGCACGCCAAGCCCAAGATCTTACCGGATGCTCTAACCTGAGCTCTCTCTAATGCACTGCTGCTGGGAGCATAAACTGGACCTCTAGGGAAGGCAATTTGGCACTGGGGACCTTTCAAAAAATACCCATGACCATTGGTCTTGCAATTCCACTTCTCAGAATTTCTCCAAGACACATGGGTAAGGGTATTCATTGCAGCACTGTCTGGAATGGCAAGGACCAACCACTGTGTCCATCTGGAGGTTGGTTAAGTAAATGAGAGTGTATCCACGCTACAGGCAGTTTCTTCAAAGGAGGAAGCAATGGAACAAACTCCACCCCCTGCTTCCACTCCGCCCCTACTGTCCATTCTCCACCCCACAGCCGGATGAACCTGTGACCACCTAAGTCAGATCAAATGGTCCCCCACTCAAAACCCTCCTTGGAGCCCCATCTCACACGGAGCAAACAGCAAAGCTCCTCAGGGGCATGCCAGCCAGACCCAATCGGTACCCACCCCCAACTCACTCTGGACCTCATCTCCTCCCAGGCCACTTCACTCTCACCACAGCCCCAAAGGCTGCCCTGCACAGCCTGCAGCAAGGCACATTTCGTCTCAAGCTTTTGCACAGGCTGTTCCCTCTGCCTGGCATGCTCTTCCCCCCAGGGACCCGCAGCGCTCAGCCCTTCATGCCCTCAGCCCTTTGCTCAATATCACATCCTCCGGTCGCTTGTATAAAATTGCGGTTCCCTTACGCTTTCTACCCCTCTTTCCTTGCTTCATTTTCCTCCAGAGCACCATTCACCATCAAATATATGCAGTACTTATCTCTATTACTGGCTGGCTGTCTCCCTGACTAGAATGTAAAATCCAGAAGGTCAGAGACGTGTGTCTGTTTTGTTCATTGTTATATCCTCTGCCACTAGAAGAATGCCTAGTGCAAAGTTAAGCACACATTTGTTGGATGGATTACATAATTCGTAGTGAAAACAAAATCCCGAGGTAAAGAAGACTATATATATAATTTGAGAGGCAGTAAAAAAAAAATGGTGGTTGAGACCAAGCTGCCCAGGTTTAACTCCCAATGAGGTCAACCCCTGTGTGATGTCATCAGTTCAGTTCAGTCACTCAGTCACGTCTGAATCTTTGTGACCCCATGGACTGCAGCATGCCAGGCTTCCCTGTCCATCACCAACTCCTGGAGTTAACTCAACCTCATGTCCATTGAGTTGGTGGTGCCATCCAACCATCTCATCCTCTGTCGTCCCTTTCTCCTCCTGCCTTCAGTCTAAATGAGCGTGATGTCATAGGAGTTCCTTAACCTCTCTGTGCCTGAGGATATTAATAGCACTATGAGGATTAAATGAATTAATATTTGTTATCTACCCAGAATGGGGTCTGATACAAAATGAGAAAGCTACATTAATGTGTGTTTTATAAAATAAACATGCCCCATTTTAATAAAATTAGGAGAGCATATGCATTTATCTGTGCTCATGCATGCACAGAATGGCTCTAGGCTATGACAGCCACTGCTCCTGAGACTGAGGGCTCAAGCGGGGAACGGGACTTACTTCTGAGTTGTACACCAGATCCATGCATTTCTAACTTAAAAAAATAGCTCAGTAACGCATGTGTGCATGCTTAGTCACTCAGTCCTGTCCGACTGTTTGTGACCCCATGGGGTGGACTGTAACCCACCAGGCTCCTCTGTCCATGGGATTTTTTCAGGCAAGAATACTAGAGTGGGTTGTCATGCCCTCCACCAGGGGATCTTCCTGACCCAAGGATTGAACCCAGGTCTCCTGCATTGCAAGTGGATTCTTTACTGCTGAGCCACCAGGGAAGCCCTAGTAATGCCTAAGAGCTACTAACTGTTGAGGCTGGCTGACAGACGCATGGAAGTTTATTATATTCTTCTATCTTTTCTGCATAGTAAAATGTTTCAGAGTACACATCAGTATTTATAGCCTAAAAAATTAGTCCCAGGCTGCCCTAACCCCCGCCACTTCCAGCATGGCAGCAAGTGGTGCAGAACGGGAGGCGGTATCTGCTGATAGACAGAGGGTGGACAGGGGTGGGGGACTCCTTCTGACCCCCTCTGTCCCCATGGAAGGGGACCCTGAAGTCCATTCCCTGAGACCCAGTTGGCCCCAGGATTCCAAGCACCAAGTCAACCACAGCCAAATAAGGCTGGGGGAGAAGGGGGTGTGTGTGCTGGGGGGGTCAGGCTACAAGCAGCATAGGGCCTCTGGGCTGAGCCACCAGGGGCCAAAGTGGGAGGAAGGCAAGGTCTTGATGGGCAAAGGCCTGGATATGTACATCCATTTAATGTTCTGCATTGATTGCTGGCTGGGCGGCAGACAGATGCTGGAGACCCAACGTGTCCTCTGGTGTCCCCAGCTCCTTACCTCTATGATGCTAATGCAGAAGGCAGAGAGTCTGTAAGCAATCTGCCCCTAGGTCCCACCTGTGGCTCTTAAGAGCCAGTGCTGGCTCTCACATCTCACTGCCTCCTACGGATTGTCAGAGCTGAAAGGATGCACCCAGGCTTCAAAAGTGTTAGTCACTCAGTCCTGTTCAACTCTTCTCGGATTCTAGGAATTGTAGCCCACCAGGGTCCTTTGTCCATGGAATTCTCCAGGTCAGAATACTGGAGTGGGTAGCCATTCCCTTCTCCAGGGGATCTTCCCCACTCAGGGACCGAACCCAGGTCTCCTGCACTGCAGGCAGATTCTTGACCATCTGAGCCACCAGGGAAACCCGGCCCAAAGCCCTCCTTTCTAGACGAGGAAATGGAGGCCCAGAGGCAGTGACTTGCTCAAGACCTCCCAGAGTAAGACTCTGGGAGATGCAAACCCACCACCACCCAGCCTGCTCGTGGCAGCCCCTCCCCCAGCTCTGTTCTCCCTGCCCCTCTCCACGGTGGTGTCCTTGGCATCCTCGCTGCTACACTCCTCCACCGATCCCTAAAGCCTCTACACCACCGGGTAGGACCCTGATGAAACACCGTGTGCTGTTCTGGCCGCAAGGAAAGGGGCACCACTGTCTGCACCACGAGACCGGGGAGGGGGAAAGGCTGTGGAGGGAGCGGGCTGCAGGGCCAGCGGGGCCGGTGGGCGTGACCCCAGCCTTTACTTCTCCTGCCGTCCCCTTCTGCTCCCTCCTTTCCTCCCTATTCCATCTCGCCCTGCCATTCTCTGGCTGTTCACTTACCCAGTTTATTTACCCAATTCTGCCCAGAATTTCAGAATTACAAGACACCTCACAAGTCACCTAAATCCCTCCTTCTCCAGGTGTGGTCCACAGACCTGCAGTAGGGCCATTACCTGGCGCTTGTTTGAAATGCGGAGTCCCGGACTCCACCCCCAGACCTCCCAAATCAGAGTCTGCTTTAAAACAGGGGGCTCCCCAAGTGACCTGTATGCCCAGTGGAGTCTGAGAAGCACTAATCTACATTGCCAGAGGCTGGAAGCCATGGTGTATATCATCCCTGAGCACGCACGGATACCTCTAACAGGGAACCAGGTAGCCAGGCCACCCTTCCATCCTGGGACAAGTAAGGCGTGTGTGTGTGTGTGTGTGTGTGTGTGTGTGTGTGTGTGTGTGTGTGTGTGTGTGTGTGTGTGTGTGTGTGTGTGTGTGTGTGTGTGTGTGTGTGTGTGTGTGTGTGTGTGTGTGTGTGTGTGTGTGTGTGTGTGTGTGTGTGTGTGTGTGTGTGTGTGTGTGTGTGTGTGTGTGTGTGTGTGTGTGTGTGTGTGTGTGATGGGAGGGGCGGTCCACCGTGGGCCCTGAGCATCCCCTGCGGAGTCTGTCATACTGTAAGCCCGCACCACCCTCCCACCCTAAGCCGTTTCCGTAGCTAGTCACACAGGTAACTAAGCCAGTCGTGGCAACACAGCACAAGTACCACACAACTGCTCGCTCCCCAGAGAAGGGGAACTGACTTGATTACTGCTGGCTACAAAAGGTGCCAGGTCCTCAGCCCTGAGTCCTTCCAGTGCGGCGTAACCTACAGTGCCCACCTGGGCCCATCATATTGCCCCGTGAGACCTGGGGGCAGAATAACTGGTGCCACCGTGCTGATGAGTCTGCTGATTCTTGTGCTGGGGGTAATAAATTGTCTGGCTGATCCACGGAGTCTTGGCCACATGTAGCCTCTATGCCAAGAGATCAGGGTTCTTTCCTAACTGAATATGTGTACAGGTGTGATTTATGTGTATGAGTGCACCATTAGTGGCCACTTGTGAAGAATTAACTATCTTCCCACATTCCCATGAAACGGCTTACACATGTGGGTTTATTCACACACTAGGACCTGGATTTGAGGGTATTCAAAGGGAACCTGGCTCTTCTCGAGCACCTCCATTGTGCCAGGACTTGGCCCAGAAGCTCCACGTTTTTTTTTATCTCACTTAACCCTCTCCGCAATCCTGCAGGGTGGATTCTATCCCTGTCTTACCCTTGAGGAAACTGAGTCTCTAGCAGCAGCTCAAGCTTGCAACGGTAAAAAGCATAAATGATCTGGACACAGACAGTAAAGAAGTAAATAAAGAGTGAGCTGATTTCAGAGCACACCTGTGAAGGCAGGTGCTGCGATTACTAATTATTATAATGACTGTATGTCAAGTTGCACCAACCGGTGTTCTGGGGCTTCCTGGGCTGGGCTGACAAGCTCCACACTGAGGAGGCACTTACACTCCACAGGGGTAAACATCGCAAGGACCAAGGATGCAAGACCTTCATCCTGGTTTTCCAGGAAGGAGCAGGAGGGGTATGGATGTGGCTGATGCCAGGCTGTGCCTGGGGTCCTACACGTGCTGTGGAGGAGATCCATTCATTCACTCCTGACCTTTGCATGCTGTGGAGTGCCAGGCACTGTCCTAGGTGCTGGGAACCCGGGCTGAACTAGGTCCCTGCCCTCATGAGGCTTGCAGCCCGGAAAGAATGTCTGTAGGCTTCCCTGCTGGCATCCATTCCCCCTTCTGGCACCAAGCCCCCGGGTGTCCTTTTCGAAAAGGAGAGCCCCCGTTTTGAAATGCTTCACTCTGATTGATTGGCCCGAGGACTGATCCACAGCAGATGTATCTGCCCAGCAGAGTGAACGGTGCAGGGAAGGGAAAAGGGCCCAGCTAATCAAGAGCTGCAGTCTGGGGGCTTTGGAGGAACCTGCTGAGAAGAGGAGGCGCTGAAAGAATAGAACATAAGCACTGATCTGCTGGCAGCCAGCCACTGTGCCACCGAGTCCAGCAGCCTGCCTGTGAGTGGAGCCAGTACAGAAGAAAGCAGAGTCAGACAGACAGGCCGAGTCCTGATGACGCTGTGTGAGCCCTGGATCCAACTGTGCCTGAAGCTGTGGACACGCATGAACTTCTCACTTTGCTAGGCCCATAAATTCCACTTCTGCCTAATTCTGCTTAACTGGGGTTTCTGTCTGATTGTATTTACTCCTTTCAACAATCTTCTGAGTTCAATTTTACTGTAGTTGTTTTTTCAAATTTAAAAAAATGAAGGCTCAGGAAGTTAAGTAGCTTGAACAAGGATGTAAAGCAACTATCTAGAGACTCTCCAGGTCAAAGCCCACGCCCCTCTCCACTACTCCAGGGTGGCAGTCCAGTGCTGAGGGTGATAAACGGCAATTGCAGGTGGGGTAGGGTCTTCCATGGCAGGGAGTGAAGGGACCTCCTCAGAGAGGTGGCCCCTGAGGAATGATTAGAACAAGACCTTGCTCTAACCAGAGACAGGCTTAGAGAGAGGCAGCAGAAGTATGGATCCACAGCTTACAAACGGATGGCTGACTTTCTTCCAATTTTTATTTTTGCTTTGGGTGCCAGCTCTAAAGAAACAGAAGATTTCGTGTGAAAACACGGATGTGCAGCTTCTCTGGAAAATCGGAAGCGTTCGCAATGCCAGGCAGGGGGTCCCACATGGCAACAATTTGCCAGGGCTGGGTGGTGGTGGCCAAATGGGCAGGGCACTTACTTTCCACACCTCCGGCGGACCCGTGTCCCTCCTGCCTGGGCTGGGCCGCTGAGTGTGTGGCAGAGACCAAAGTGCTGTGTAGACGCTGTCCTCTGGGAACTCAGCCTCGGGTGAGATGGGGTGCTGGGGAGGGGCCTCACCGGCGCCAGCCTCTGTCCAGCCTGGCTGCACCCAGGAATGGCTCTCAGCAGGGGCTCAATACACATTTGGTGAAGGGAAGAAGAAAACGTGAGGGTGAGCTGGGGCTTTCCAGGAGCACTCACAGTGAGCTTATAAACCCACTCCAAGAGGCAGCTTGGTGTAGAAGTCAGGAAAAACTCGGGCTCCACAAACTATGGCTCTGCCACATACAGCTGTGCCGTCTGGGGAGTTTATTTCACCTTCTGGGCCTCCAGTTACCCCTCCATAAAATGGGGATAATAATACTCAAAGAGAGGTGTTGTGAGCAAAATGGTGAGCAGTCAGTAAACAGCCATTAGCCTGACTTCTTCCACAAGTCACTTTCCTGAGCTAAATTCCTTCCTCTTTCTGAGCCTCAGTTTACCCAAGGTGGTTAGGCTGGACTTTCAGCCAGAGCCGACCAGCTCTGGTATTCTGTGACTATGAAAATTCCTGCAAACTTCCAGAGCTGGGCCACAGAGAAGCACCCCAGCAGGTCACAGGGGTCTCTCTGCTGAATCACTCCACCGCTAAGGGTCAAAATAGACCCAAATGTCCATCACAGTACAATCATGTGATTCTAAATTCATTTAGATTCAGCCCAAGTTTCAGCTCCAAGGCCTGCAAAATCATAACCCAAAGGCCCAGGGACACAGCTGGAAGGAGCCGGCCCTCGGGGGCCCTTTGGGGGATTCCAGGGTGTCCAGTCCTTGCTTCTGAGCACGCAGGCAGGGCTCCGCACAGGCGCCTCGCTGTGGCTGGCGCCCGGGCACCCAGCTGGCAGAGCCGTTTCCATTCCTCGCACACGCCCCCGGATGGGAAATGATTCATGAAAACCAAGAAGGTAAAATTAGCCCAGAGGCTGCCGAGTAATTTATGCAGCCAGCAGCCCCGGGAGGGAGGGGAGGCCCCCGCTGCCAGCTCACTGTGGCCTCCTGGGGGCTGGCGGAGGCCAGCCTGGCCCTCAGCAGCCTCTGCCTCTGGGGTCTTCTATTTCTGGACTCAGCCTCCAGAGGCTTCCGGAACTTTCTCTGACCCCCCTCCCCCCAATTTTCCAACCCTTCGACAGATCCGTGCATGCCACTGGGGAACCAACTAAGTGTCAGCAGGTAGCTGGGGAGACATGCCTGCATGTCATCCTAACCTCAACTTAGGGGGACCACGTCACCTCCTGTTTCACCAGTGAGGAAACTGAGGCTCAGAAAGGCCAAGTGGGTGGCCAGAGGTGAGTGGGAAAGCTTGTATTCAAACCCAGATCTTGCAGCCTCCAGAATCAGTGCTTGCCTCCCATGCGGGGGTGCTGTCTGCCGAACCCGTTTCCCAGGGCCCACCCGGGGGAGTGCAGCCAGTGGAGTTCCTTGGCAAGCCCCACCCCGCGCTGCCATGTGCGTCTCACAGTCCCAGGACTGTCTGGGACCAGAACCTGGTCCTTGATTCCAAGTCCAGTTGTCCCCCAACTGGCAAGGCTGAGAGTCCCCAGTAGCCTAGTGTCTTCAAAAGGGGTTGAGAAAATGCCAGTCTGGGTGCTAAGGCATAAACCATACCCCTAAAAGGGAAGGGCAGAACAGCAGTGAGCCCTATGGTCCCACTTCACATGGCTGTACGCCCAGGCCCAGAGAAGGGCAGCAGCTTACTCAGGGCCACCCAGCAGATCTACGGCAGATCCTGGGATGGACCCCGGCATCCCCGGAGTCCCCCTGCAGAGAGCCTACCGTCAGAGCTGCCCACCAAGGGAGCATACCAGAATGCGGGCTCCTGCCATGCAGGAGACCTCCAGGGGCCCTTGATCTGCCTCTGCCCCAGGCACCTGCCCCACTTTTGAAACCCACAGTGAAGAGCTGGAGGGGGCCCTCAGAAGGCGGTGGGTGAGGCCTGGAATCATGCTCCACACCTGTGGGAACCTGGGTGAGTCACCTCGCCTCCCGGAGCCTAGATGAAAGACAGGCACGGGGAAATGACAAGAAAAACGAGGGAGGGAGCTACCCAGCTGGCTGTGAGCGACCTAGAGGAATGCAGGGGTCTGCACGCACCCGCTCACAGGGCTCACCCTCCGCCCTTCTGGCCCCAGGCTCTGCCCAGAGGAAGCCCAATGCCAGCCACGGGTGACACCCCACAGGCACCCATGCAGACAGAACTTGCCTCCATCCCCCCCCAGTGAGACAGCTCAGAGCCGCACCCCAACTCCCAGGATGGTTCAGAGCCACTTGGAGGCACCATCTGCCCAGAGGGACTGCAGCTGCCATGGACCAGCCCTGACCTCAGCACTTTGAAACACCTCCATGTGGTACTCTTCCCTTCGACGCTGGAGAAAAGGTGGCCCCTTACTTTCCTGCCACTCAGAGAGGCCGAGTCACTTGTCCAAAGCCTCACATCTATTCACACAATTATTCCCAACAGATGCACACCGAGGTCCGCCATGGCTCAGCTACCAGGATAAGACAGGCGGGTGTCGCTCTCCCGGCTGTGAGAGGCTTGTCGTGGTCCAACGGGCAACTCTGAGCCCCTCTGCTGGGAGTGCAGTCTCAGCTTCAGCCCCCACCCCCACCCCACTGCCGATACGACCACGGGAAGCCACCTCTCTGTGCCGGTTCCCCACTAAATGCAGATAATAATGGTGTCTATCTCCTGAGGCTATTCCGAGGATTGAGTGAGATATTATGAGTCAAGACAGCATAGCACCTGCCACATAGTAAGTGCTCAGTAAACATGAACCGTTCCTGTGGAGCCAGGACCCAGCCCATCTTCCTCTTCTGACACCAGCATCCGTGCTCTTAACTCAAAGCTGGGCCAGCTCAGTGTCCTCGGTGTGACCTGCAGCATGACTGCGGAAGGTCTACGGGGAGAATCAGGGAGTGGGTTCCAGTTTCCCCTCTGCCAGCCGCCAGTTCAGACTAGCCCCCTGTGCCTTTCAGAGCCTCGCTTCCTCCAGTCTTAAAACGCATCCCATGATGGCTACTCTCCCGCCTCCCCGGAGAAGCACCCAGGGTCCCCAGGGTGGCTGCAGACCCCCGCCCACACCACAGGACAGGCCCAGAGAGAAAGCTGCTTCCCCTGCAGGGGCACACGGCCTCAGCTGAAGCAGCCACTCTCTGTCCTGCCACCTCTGGCTGCTGAGAGCGTTTGCGGCTGGTGCTGGGAAAGGGCCGGGCCCCGGGCCAGCGTGGGTGCTTCTCGCCTCTCAGGAAATAATTCCAACCCTCTGTGCTCACTGACCACACATGCCACGGACCAGAGGGCAAGAGGACAGGCAGGGCTGCCCCACTGGGCACCTTCTGCCAAACTATCACACTGGGTGGCCTCATGAAAAAGAACTGAACGAGGAGCCAGTTGGCCTGGGTATATTCCCTTAACCCTGCCAGCGCCTAACTGTGCAGCCTTGGGAAAGTCACTTGACATCTCTGGGCCTCTGTCTGCACATCTGTGAAGTGGCCTTGATCAGGCTTCCTACTTCAGAGCGTGGCTGTGCAGAGCTGGTTAGATGGTGGCATAAAGGTGGTTTCAAACCTAAAAGGAGGGGAAGAGGGATGGAGGTGTGAGAAAAAGAGCAAAGGGGCCATCCTTTCCAGCACTAACTAGATGATGAGCTGCAGAGATTTACCCCAGGGGCTGAAAGGTAAATCCAAGCTTGGACCAGCCAGTGTGGTCCAGAGGGGCCCCAGGGCTCTCAGGGGAGAGCTTGGCCCTGGGCGGCTTTCTTCTCCTGCTCACCCTGCAGGCCAAGGGAGATCAAATCCCTGGCCACAACAGGCCCCATTGAGAGTCGGCAAATCTGCCCAAGGTATGGGGTTACATTACCAGGTTCCTGGCCACCATCACCAAGCAGAGGGTCAGGCTGACCTCCTTCCCTCCCCGCAGGCCTCCATCCAGAACCGACAGGGCCGAGCCAGGCAGAAATCTGATCGTCCGCTGCCTTCCCAGGCAGCAGCCTCCTCTGGGAAATCAGTGGACAGCGGGCTGAAGCTGTTGCAAAGGCTGGAGCCATCCCAGGCGGCCCACGGGAACACGGGCCCTCTGCCCTCAGAGGTGGGTCTGGAGCTAACACAGACAAGAGAGCCCAGGATAATAACATTCTTGGGACTGTTACCAGCATCGTGCACATTATACGTGTTAGTTCACTTGGTCCTCATGGAAGTGCTACACACGCCGCCGTGATCTGTTTCACAAAGGATGAAACTAGGCACAGAGGGGTTAAGTCAATTTCCCAGAAACACCAGGATCTGAACCAAGGCACTTGGATTCCAAAGTTTACTTATCACAACAGCCAGGAGGAGACACTGAAAAACACACCTTTTGAGTAAGGGTAGAAAAACCCAAGTGTGAAAGAGGAAAGACTCCAGGGGCCATGGCTGTTGTTTCCAGCCCTCTGGGGACTGGCAGAGGGCAAGGCAGCAGATTTTCTCTCTGGCTAAAGAAGAGATGAAGGAATAGCTGGAGATCCTCAGGGAGACATTTGGTTCTGGGCAAAGCCTCAGTGGACAGACTTTAAATATTGCACAGCAATTTTTTAAAAATGCAACTGGCTCCCATAACCCAGCGGCAGCACAAGAATAAAATTAGAATTAAGCTAAATGTACAGCAGTAAGAGAATGGCTAGATAAATGATAATCCTCTCCACTGACACACTACTGTATTCAGTTCAGTTCAGTCTCTCAGTTGTGTCCCACGCTTTGCGACCCCATGGACTGCAGCACGCCAGGCCTCCCTGTCCATCACCAACTCCCAGAGCTTACTCAAACCCATGTCCATCGAGTTGGTGATGCCATCCAACCATCTCATCCTTTGTCATCCCCTTCTCCTCCTGCCTTCAATCTTTCCCAGCATCGGGGTCTTTTCCAACGATTTACTACTTGTTGATTTACAATGATTTACAGTGATACACTATTGTGTATCAGTTTAAAAAAAAAAAAGATAAAAGAAAAAAATTATGGTAAGCTCACTACATAAAACTATGACTAGATCCAAAGTTAAATGAGAAAAGCAATTTGCAGATGAAACCACTTGTTGAAATGTACATACATACATATGTATGTACATGCGTATACACGTGCTATAATGGTACATGTTCCCATAGGCTCTGTGTGCAACGTACAGACGGAGATCTAGACCAAAGTAATAACAGCGATGATAAGCCCTGCGGAGGAGGCTAGAATGCTACGGTTATCGAGGAAAATCATGTTTCACTTTTTAAATAATACTTGATTTTTTTATAGCAAAAATTTTTCTGTATATTCTTTATATAATTGAAATTTAGTAAAACAACATAATAAAAATACAAGGAGATGTCTTGGGAACAGTGAGCTACTGGTCCCTGGACGTGTGCAAGCCCATGCATTGGGGTGGAAGGATTTACCACAAGGATGGAGGGGTCCAGCCCTTCTGAACCTCACAGCCTCACCAGAGGAGGAGGAGAAAAGCCCTTACTGTCCCCGCACTGTGAATGTTTTTAAAGCAGCACGGAATCTCAGGCCCTGGAGGAGGGAGAGGCCAGGAGTTGGGGACCCTCACAGGGACACCGGTGTGTCAGAGGCCCACAGGCCAGCTTCCGAGTCCACCTCCTGCCACCAGCTCCCCCCCCCGCCCCGTTCTCCTTGCCCCAATAATGCCGTCCCGGCCCCTCTGTCCCAACAACCCTCAGCCCCCGGCCAGCATGTCTGGTATCAGGCTTAGACTCCCAGGATCGGGGCCATGTCTTTGGGAAGACCTCACACTGGGGGGCAGGAATTCAGGAAGGAAGGAGAAAGTGACTTACAGGCTGAACGCACCTGACTGTAAACTGAGCCCAGACAAGGGCCCAGGCCACCAGGCCACACGAAGAGCCCTGCCTAATCCAACAGCCTGAGCCCCAGCCCGCAGAGCCCTAGTCCTGGTCAGGCACCTAGCTCCTGACACTAACAAGCCGAGATCAGTGCCGCTCTCACCTTCAGGACAGCTACAGGGCCAAGAAAAGAGCCAGGATCCACTCCCCTGTGGTCCAGTGGCTAACACTCCATGCTTCGAATGCAGGGGGCCCGGGGGTTTGATCCCTGGTCAGGGAACTAGATCCCACATGCCGCAACTAAAGATCCCACATGCCACAGCCAAGTAAATAAACACATATTTTTAGAAAAAGGAAAAGAGCCGCGAGGTATGGGTCCAAGTTCCAGCTCTGCCCCTGACTTCCTACAAGACCGTGGCAAAGTGACTGAACCCTATGGAGTCTCAACTCCCTCATCCACAAAACGGGCTCACAGTATCCACCTCCCAAGCCTACCGTGAAGATGAAATGAGACATCATCCATGTAGCTCCTTTGTGAACCGTACAGACTCCCCACAAAACACAAGGCCTCATCCGTACCACGGATGAGAAAAGGAGGCGGCCACATCTGAGGGCCAAAAGCAGCCACACTTGCTGCAAGACAGGCGTGAGTCCATCCAAAGGGGCAAAAGAGCCTTTCTTGGCCAGTGTCCTTGACCGAGAGCCAGGGTGCTCGGGGGGTGGAGGCAATCAGGGAGCCGCCGAGAAGTGCCGGGGGGAGTCCTGGTTTCCACCTGAAACTTGGGAAGGGAACCCTGGGAGATGGGCCAGCAAGTCCTGGCCTCACCAGCCCAGGGAGCCAGAGCTGGGGCAGGTGACAGGGCTACAGGGAGGCCGGAGGGAGAAACAGCAGGGCTCAGTCCCTGCCAGAGGACGCTGGAGCAGAGGGCCGGCCTTGGAGCACCTGGGAAGGAAGGCCACACAGCCCATGAAGAACAGGCTCAGAGGGGCGCCTATGAGGAGAGGGGCGGCCAAGAAGCAAGATGGTGCCACCCACTGCTCACAGAGAAGCGCCAGCTCTGAGAGAGGCCGGGGCAGCGGGACAAAGCCTGGAGAGCGGGAGGAGGGGAGTCCAGCTGCCCCAGAGTCACCCTTTCCTGCCTCGGGAGAGGCAAGCCTCCAAGTACCACCAGAGTGAGTGAAGTTGCTCAGTCGTGTCCTACTCTTTGCGACCCCACGGACTGTAGCCCACCAGGCTCCTCTGTCCATGGGATTTCCCAGGCAAGAATACTGTAGTGGGTTGCCATTTCCTTCTCCAGGGGATCTTCCCGACCCAGGGATTGAACCCGGGTCTCCTGCACTGCAGGCAGATACTTTTGCTGTCTGAGCCACCAGGGAAATCTCTTCCAGCACCACCAAGACCACAGTCAAAACCAGAGCACCCCGCGTGACTCCTGCAAACGCCTGCTGGACTCCCCGCTGAACGGCAGCCAGACAGGCCTGCTGCGTGGGGCCCACCACCAACAGGGAGCTGCAGGGAGGGAGCCAGAGCCTGGGCCACCCTGCACAGGGCCCCGAGGAGGAGAGAGTAGGTGGGGCGGACGGGAGAGGTCCTCCCTGCAGCAACGTGATGGGGAGGACCTGTGGCCACATGCAGGCCCAGGAGCACCGTGGTCTGTTCCCAGGGGCCCCGGGACAGAGCAGTTGCCTCCTCTAGGAACAGGAAGCTGGGCCACAGCAGGAACTCTGCTGCCCCGCCACCGCGCCTACTGCTCCTGGGTGCTGACCTCGTGGGAACAGCAATCCTGCCTTGCCACTTCCATCAAGCGTCCAGCCCTCAGGCCTCAAAAGCATCAGAAAGGGTTCGTGCAGGAAGCAGCTTCAGGCTTTCGTCCACGGCTCCCCTCTTAAGCGAACCCCAGGCTCCTCACGTACCAGGCTCCTGGGGCCTGGCCAAGCCCCCAAACTCAGCCCGGGGCCTCAGGCCTTCCCCCTCCCAAATGCGGCCCTGGACTCCTTCAGGCGGCCGACACACCCCGTTAGCTCGCAGCGCTGGCAGCTTAGGGCGGGGTGGGGGGGGTACAAAAAGGTTCCGCCACGGCCATCCAACCACACCAGACACCCACCCACTGACCAGGACAGCCTGGGAAGGACCGCCCCTCACACCGGAGAACAGCCTGCTTGTCCAGCCCGGACTGACTCCCAGAGCAACTAGGTACCAGGCAAACTCTGGAGTCTGCTTACCAGCCACTCACCCCTCTGGGGACCACGAGGCAGCCTCCCTCAAGGCCGAAGACCAAAGGGAACTTCGGCACAGATGGCCCCTTCGGGCCTTAAAGTGCCCGCGCAGCCGTGATCTTATCCCCCACCACGCGACCTCTGACCCCGGGGCAGTCTTGAGGTCTTAACTCCTTAGCTGAGCAGTCAAGGCTTTCCTGGTCTGGCCCTGACCTGCTTCTCCAGGGCCCATCCACCACCTCTTCTCCAAACACTCTGATCACCTGCCATGCCCAGAACCCTCAGAACCGCACGTCACCTGCCTTTGCACATACTGTTCCCGGCACCAACAACGTCCTTCCCTCTTCCTCCACCTGGCAAACTCCTACTCCTCCTTCAAGGTCCAGCCCAACAGCACTTCTGGGAAGCCTAACGCCCCTCTCCCCTCCCCCGCCACCAAGGCAGAATACTTGCTCCTTTTCCCACCTTGTCTCTGAGCAGCAGGGCACTTCCTACCTTCAATCACAGTTAGGATCTGGGCCAGAGCTGCTCAAGCTATTTATGGTAAAGAGGCTTTTTTTTTTTAAGTTTTCCAATCTGTTGCCAACTGATGCTTTTGTAAATTACAATAAGAAATGATGCAAGTCAAGCTGCCGATATGAGTTTCCCAACACTTACTCTAAGGTCTGAACCTACCGTGCTACGGACCAGTAACAGGAAACTCACGGATGGGCAGTGGTTTGCGGACCACCCTCTCCCTGGCCCTGGGGGACTCTGCCCCTGGTGCTTCCAGTTCAGGGCCCATTCAAATTACGTTTATGTTTGGACCTCCAGAGCCCAAAGGGGTGCTCCCTGAACAAGTGCTGACCCAAATGCTGCAAGGGAAGGTCCCAGCAACCCAGGAACAGGGGCAGCACCTGCGCCAGGCACCCCCATTCTCAGGTGAGCCCGTAGACACACAGAGAGGGTAACTGGCCTGATGCCTGGTCCAGGCTGTTCTTTCTCTTACTGCCTGGCATCACAGGGCACACTTCTGGAATCTGCAAGCCCTCCAGTCCACTGTCCCTTCCAGCACAGGCTCCTGACGGCAGTGCCCACTGCAGGAACAGTGAGGCAGCCCCTCACAGGGATGAAGAGCTCGGCCTCTGGAATCAGACCTAACCAGGATGCAAATCCTGGTTCAGCCTTTAATAGCTGTGTGACCTTGGGTAAGTCACCTCACGTCTCTGGGCCTCGATATTTGCTCTGTAAACTGAGGCTGATAAGATGATTTGGGCAGCACTCTGCTACAGGCAGGGCCCATATACACCGATTAGCTTTATTCAAGTTTGGCTGTCACTGATGTTTATAAAGGGCTTCCCCAGTGGCTCAGTGGTAAAGAATCTCCCTACAACGCAGGAGCCGCAGGAGATGTGGGTTCGATCCCTGGGTCGGGAAGATTCCCTGGAGAAAGGCACGGCAACTCACTTCAGTATTCTTGCCTGGGAAACCCCATGGACAGAGGAGCCTGGCGGGCTCCAGTCCGTGGGGTTACAAAGAGTCCGAACATGACTGAAGCAACTTTGCACGCATGCCCGCACGATGTTTATAAAACACCTGGGATCGCCCAGTCCAAAATTCTGACCTGGATCTTCCCTTTCTGCTCATCCTCCCTTTGCAAGACCCAACATCTCCTCTTGGGGGTAAATTCTGCTCAGTTGCTGAGTTGGCTGATTCCCTCTGCAGATCCCATTGCCCTGCCCTCCCCCCACCCCAGGCTAAGGGACTTCTGCCTTGACACCTTCAGCCTCTGAATCTCTTCACCTCCTCCCCAGATATCAGCCCCCTCTGACTTTTCCTCTGGGACACAGCTGGTCTGAGGAAGGGCCTTGACCCACCCCAGGAAAAGCCCCATTTGCTGGGGTTGGAGCAGTGAAGTGCTGGGTTGTGTGGCTGAGTGGGGTCCCAGCCTTCAACTCCTCCCTCACCCACCCAGAGCCCACCCGCCCTGTACCTTGGGCCACGACAATGCAGAGTCCAGCCCGGCCAGGTCCCAGTCGGCTGCCCCTACGAGAGGCTCACTCCCTGCTGAGGCTGTGGGTCGGGTGGGCCGCTCCCCACGCCCCGCAGCCGTCCCGGAGCCTCCCAAGCCGGCCATGTCCATCCCCTGGGCATCGGGCAGCAGGATCCCTCCCCGGCCCTCAGCACTTTTCCTTGGGGAAAGTACGAGATAGTGAGAGAAGCTGCTCTGGGGAAGCTGACATCGTGGGGGTGGTTCCATATATACTTGCTCAGTGACGTCCACAGCAGCCCAGCCCAAGACAAGCTGATAGCCTGCCTGCTGATCCCTCTCGCCCCCAACCCTGCCTGGAAGAAGCAGTCTACCAGTCAGCACATCGCTGACCACCCCCATTCCTTCACGCACATCGTCTGGGGTCTGCTGCCTCGGTCCCCCCAGAACGGGGCGAGCTCCAGCCACCGCAGATATGTAGGCAGGGGCTGGACAGTCTGCCCTTTGGGAAGGACTGGGCCAAACGCTCTCAGAGGCCCCCCTTGTGCTCTGATTCCAGGAAGTGGAGGCCTGGGGTGCAGAGGAAGAGATGCTAGATTTGGAGTTAGAATGTTAGCTTGGTCGCTCCCTAAGTTGCAGGACCTCCAGCAAGCCACTTCCTGTCTCTGAGCCTCAGTTTTCTCAACTATAAACTGGGCGTTACGAGAGTGGTTCTGCTCACCTCAGAGGCTAACGATAAAGGATGTGGGAGTAGTGTGAAGTTGGGGAGAGGTCTGGGTTGCCCTTATAGGTCAGGTTGGGGGACGTGGGAGAGGGGTGTCAGGGAAAGCCCTAGAAGGTGCCGAAGGCTCCAGAGGCCTAGGGGCACCTCACTTTGCAAACAGGGCTCCCATCCGTCAGCATCCACCCTGATCTGGGGCTGGTACTGGGGAGCAAGGCAGCGAGCGGCCCTCTGTCCTTCACCTTTGCTCCCCTCACCCAGAGTCGTTTCACTGGAGACTCTTAGTTGGTCCAGATATACCAGTAAGATTTGATTCGTGAGGTTCCAGGTGGGGAGAGGGTCCCGAAACCAAGGGCTTATCAAACTCTGGGTTGAAAGCACCCAGGGGTCCTGCAGGGAAATTGTGAAACTGAAAGTCACTCAGTCGTGTCCGACTCCTTGTGACCCCAGGGACTGTAGTAACCCCAGACTCCTTTGGCCATGGAATTCTCCAGGCCAGAATACTGGAGTGGGCAGCCTTTCCCTCCTCCAGGGGATCTTCCCAACCCAGAGTTCAAACCCAG
The DNA here is from genome assembly GCF_055505025.1 of Bos grunniens. Lineage (NCBI taxonomy): Eukaryota > Metazoa > Chordata > Mammalia > Artiodactyla > Bovidae > Bos > Bos grunniens. The sequence goes on along the minus strand of NC_141179.1, from coordinate 75,767,275 downwards.
GTCTCCCACATTATAGGCAGATTCTTGACTGTCTGAGCCACCAGGGAAGCCAAGAGCTTATAATCAAATCCTGGGTTGAAAGCACCCAGGGGCCCTGCAAGGAACTATCACATAACACAAGGAAACCTCCTTCATTAAGGTGGGTTTCTTCAGGCGTTTGGAAAGATCAGATGACGGCTGTGTGATCTGAAGCTAGTCACTTACCCTCTCTGAACCCAAGTTTCCTCATCCAGAAATGGATGAGGAAGAGACCTTATGGGGCCGATGTCAAGTGCCCTGATGCTCGATACATGGTCCTCTTAAAATGTGGTCCTGAAAAAACACGGAGGAAGGAGTTTTTTTCCACAGCAGGTAATACAGGACTGACATGACCGTCTCTGTTTACAGCAAGGGAGACTGAGGCCCAAGCATGTTTGGCTTTGAACACAAGCCCGCTGGGGGAGTGTGTCTGAAGGTATGGTTAGGTCACCTTTAAGTCGAGACCCCTGTGACTATGCACCCTCCCATCTCCGGGCAGTGCTGTCCGGCACAAGATTATGTCAGTGCCCTGGGAGATGCCGCCCCTGTGGTTCCGATCTCACATCCACGGAGCTGGCCCCCAGAGCTGGCCCTGTGCCGCACCGGTACTCGGTGCTGCTTCCCGGGGAGCCCTGTGAGGCCAGCACCATTATCATCCCGACTGTGCGGATGAGGAGACAGGCAGACGCACAAGGGGCAGCCTCTTACCGCCATCTCCCAGCTGCCGAGAGCAGGGGCAGGGCTGGACCTGAGGCCACGCCCCCTCCAGGGCGCCCCGCCCACACACTCCCTCTCCATCCCACCCCGCTGCCAAGAGGCCAGTCCAAGGGACTCTGCCGCATCTTATCTGGAGGTGCCATGGCTACTCAGAAGTGAAGTCAGACACACTCCAGGAAGCCTTCAGTCCCCAGAACTGTGCTCCAACCTAACTGCACTGACTCTCAGTGCGGAGGGGCAAGTCCTCTCCCCCCGACCCCACCCTCCCTTTTGGAATGGCCTCCACCATGCCCTCATCCTCACCCTCTCCTACCCTGACACTGTAACAGCCTCCCAACTGGCCTCCCTGCCTCCAGCCTCACACCCAAGCTGCCGCTGCTGTTGACGACTGGGACCTGGGCCTGCTCTCCATGTCAGCTTTCTCCTAATAAAACTTTCTGTGGCTCCCAGAGGCCCCACAGACAGAGTATAAACTCCTCTGCAGAGCGGTCATAACCTTTTTACAATCTGGCTGGGATAGAGTCTCCGTGTTAGGTGGGATGGTTCAGCAGCCAGAAAACCTGGGTTCAAATCCCAACGCTGCTGCCAACCAAATGGGAAACCTTGGGCAGGTTAGTCCACCTCTCTGAGCCTCGGGCTCCTAAAGGGAAATAACAGCACCAATGTCAGGGTGCTGCTGGGAAGATGAAATAGGAAACACGTCATGAAGGACTTTGCATCCATTAATAGTAAGTGCTCAACTCATTCATTCATTCCACAAATACGAGGCCTTACTATGTGCCATGCACCGCTCATGCAGCCCTGAACAAAACTGACAAAACTCCCCACTCTGGGAACTTATAGTATAATTAAGGGAGGCAGACAAAACCAACATAAGTAAAATCCAAGGTGTGTTGTACATGCTGTGCACTATGGAGAAAAAAAAAGGCAGGGAAACAGTGGGATAAGGGGACAGGGGGTGCGATTTTAAACAAGTGCCCACGAGAGGGTGACATTTGAGCAAATCCCAATGCAGGTGAGGGAGCCTACCATGGAGAGCACCCACTCTACCAGTGGGTAAGAGTGTTATGGCAGTGGGAACACCAGTGCAAAGGACCTGAGGCAGGATCAGAACTGGTGTGTTAGTCATATTACTTTTATCATCACTATTCTTTCTTTCCAGTTTCATCTCCCTTCACCTCCTCCCTTTCCTGCACCCTTCAGCCAAATGAACTACCAGAGCCTCCCCAAGCCCTTCTGTGTGCACATGCCTTCGGACAAGTCACACTCCATGCAGGAATGCCTTCCTTTCTCTCCAACTTCTACTCATCCTTCAAAACCCAGCTGAAAGGCCTTCTCCTCAGGGAAGCTTTCCTTGACTTAGAGTCCATGGCCCACTCTCTTGTCCGCTTCTGCTGTAACCTGAAACTGCATGGTTAACTGCCCACCTCCCCAGACGGATCAGTGAGTTCTGGAGGGATAGGACTGGCTTTCGCATTGCACCCCTAAGCACAGCACAGTGCGGTTCTGTGCACTGACCACCTGATGAATGAAGGCAGAAACGAAGGATGCCCCAGGCCTCCCCCCTTACAGAGCCCTCGCCCTGGGCATGCCACCACAAATGACCGCCTCTGTGAATGCTGGCCTTTTCAACGCAGATATAAATCTGCAATATGAAACAGGCTTTTTAAAAATAACAGCACATTTTTCTTTTTCCTTCATTGTTTTTTTTTCTTTCTGCACGGCTTATTTTTCCAGTGCAGCCCTGGACCAGCTGTAGGGAAGTCCCTCCCAGGCCCACTCTAAGAATACAGGGCTCTGGGGCCTCTAAGGACTCCTAGGCCCTAACAGGGATGGAGGAGGCACCAGACGGTTCTAGACGAGCTCTGGCACCAAGGCTACCAGGCACCTCTGAGCCAAGAACCTTTTTGCTCAAACGCGATGTCAGGTGGGTTACCTCTGGGAAACCTTATAGCCCCATGTGACTTTTCCAAAGCGGCTTCTCCTTGATGGGTCTGGAGTTCTCTGCCCTCACTCTAAGAGGGCATCCTAGAGAGATGGCATCAGATCCAGGGTTCCAATTCTGGCTACATCATTGGGTAGCCCTGGATACTTTCCATCACCTCTTGGAGCCTCAGTTTCCCCATCTGTGAAATGGAAATAATAATAATACCTATCTCTGTTTTCTGCATATGGTATGTGACATGCTTAGGACCATACCCTAGGACACAGTAAGCATTCAGTAAATATTAGCTGCCTTCATCACCGTGACCTTCATTTTCATCAGCCCTGGATCTCTTAGTGTGCAGTTCCTTCACTAAATCATATACTCTCCAGATCAGAGACCTCAACGATCCGCTAAATCTCACCCTCTTGGCCCTCCTGGAATTTTCTCTCATACATCCCAGAAACACAGTCCTTCTGGGGGTATGAACATCTGTAAATATGGAAAGCTTGGTATCCATACTCTAAGGGCCACTGTGCCTGCCACACCTGACACCTCCTTCCTGCTGGACTACCTGCCCACACCCCAGGGAAGCAACGTTTATAAGGAATCCTGTCCTTAGCTCCCAGCACACCATGAGCCTGCAGCCAACGCTCAGAGATTCATCAGAAGATAGTTACTGAGCAACTCACGTGCACAGACAATGGAGACACAGCAGCACGTGCACACCAAACCAGGCCCTACCCTCACAGAGCTTATGGTCTGATCAAAGAGTAAGACTCAATCAACGTTGTTGTTCTTCAGTCGCTAAATTGTGTGTTTTGTGACCCCATGGACTGTAGCCCGCCAAGCTCCCCTGTCCATGGGATTTCCTAGGCAAGAATACTGGAGTGGGTTGCATTTCCTTCTCCAGGGGATCTTCCCAACCCTGGGGTTGAATCTGAGTCTCCTGCATTGTCAGGTGGGTTCTTCACCACTGAGCCACCAGGGAAGCCTGCAATCTGTAAATGCACCAATAAATATAAAACCACCACTAAGACGAGTGCTATAAAGGAAAGGCACATGGGCCATGAGAGATTGCCGTGGAGGGCTTGACCTAACCAGGGAGGGCTTCCCTGAACAGGTGATGCTGAAGCTGAAAGATGAAGGATGAGGAGACCCACACAGATGCAATGGAACACATCACCAGGGCAGGGAAACATGAGTAAAGTACTACGTTCGGCTGAACATGATGAATGGAGGGATTCAAGATGGTGTCCCCACAGTGTCTAAGGGCAACTGAAGTATTCCAGAAGGCTTTTCGGGCAGGGGTTGACAGACTCAGATTTATGTCAAATAGATCACCCTGGCCACTGAGGATGAGCTTTTCTAAGCCTGTGTGTGTGTGTGTGTATGTATCTCTGCCTAGAATGCTCCCCCAGTCTGTATCAGTCAGGACAGGCTAGGTTATGCTGCAGTAATAAACAACCCCAAATCTAAGTAGTTTGAAACAACAAAGGCTTAACCATCACTGATGCTGCACGTCCATTATGAGGCACCAAGGGGGTTCCACTCAGGGAGCGACACAGGGACCCAGGCCAGCAGAAGCAGCCACCAACCCTACCTCCTGCCAGTTGCCACACCTCAGGAAAAGAGCACTTAGGAGGGTCTCAACACCAGCAACCAGATGCTCTGGATCAGAAGTGGCATGGGCCACTGTAGTTCACAACTCATGGCCCAGCCAGCACAAGGGGAGCTGCAGTCAGTGCTACACGCGCCTGCCTGGAGGAACTGGAAATATTTAGGGTGTGGCATTAAGCACCACCAGACACTCACTCCATCTTGCTGTCCCCCAACCTTAACTCATTCATTAGATCACAACTGTTTCAGTATTCCAGAAGGAGGGACCGACATGTGCCGGAGAGATCAGAGAGATGCAGGGAAGATGGAAGACGAGGCCAAGGAAAGGATAGGCCCACATCACTCAGAAGCTTCTAAACCATGGGAACAGTTTGGTTCTTTACCCCACAAGTACTGTGAAGACTTTTCAATGCTTTATGCGGAAATGGGGAGTCTGCTGTGATCTTCTTGGGAACAGATCACTCTGCCACCCTAAGACTGATGTGGAGGGGAGGGTCACAGGTGGAGTTAGGAGGCTCGTGCTATTGTCTTGGGAATAGACAGTGGTGCTTGACCAAGACGCTCAGGAAGAGAAGACAGAGAAGATGTGGATGGAGTCAATTTAATCGGCTGAAGTTCCCTAGATCTGGAGATACAGTGGATTGCAGTGTGGGAATGGAGACACCAAGGTTTCTGCCTTAGGGACTAGCAAGATGGTGGCAGCCTTGGACAAGATGAGAGCCCTGGAGGTGGTTTAGGGATGAAAATGATGGAACAGCCTCGGACTCTGTGTGTGGGTCATAACTATGAGATAGTCAAGAGAACGAGCTGAGGAGGCAGCTGAATAAACAGGAATGACTCCTGCCTACTCGTCCAGTGGTCTTCACTTCCTTCACACTTGCCAAGAACTTAGAACCAGGGGAAACCCCTCCCCCATTTAAGTCCAGGTGAGGAAACATTCAGAAGTCTTACTTGACACCAAAGACAACAAATTTTTGAAACATATCAATGCAAAGGGTCAAGAGGACAGAACTGTAACTCAGGTCAGAGTAGTATGTAAGTGATAGCTGTGAGGGCTGGTGAAGGACTCCTGGGACCAGTGAGGGGAGCCCCTCACCTCTGAGCACGTCATTAGGGTAGGCAGCATAGACTCTGCCTCAGTTGCCCCTTGGAGGCCCCAGCAAATTTGGGACTGAATGGACCTGGGTGGAGCTTGTTGGGCAATTCTGATATTCCCTGGAGAGTGTTCTGCAATAATCCCAGGAAGAAAAATACTTCTTAACTCACTGTGGGCTATGGGCTAGGCACTGTCTCTGTGCTGTCTCATTCCATCTCACAACTGCCTGCCCAGACAGGCTTTGTTGGCCCTACTTTAGGGATGGAGGAGCAAGATCCAGAGAGGTCAAAGGCAATCGTGCCAAGTCCAAAGTCCCAGGTCAGTATGAAGGGGAAGGAGGACTCCAATGGAGAAGCCCTGTTTCATTAAACTAAAGCAACCGGCCTGGGCTCTATTCCAGAGAGGAAGGTTTACAGACACGTGCCTACACAGAACTCTGCTCACCCACCTCTGAGAAAGTCAATGAGCAAAAATCATGCCCCACTCCCCAGGGAAGAAGAGTTACATCTGCCCCATGGACCTCATAGCCCCAACCCCTTCCTTTCTCTCAAGGGAAAATGAGGGCGAAGGACAGCTTGGGTGCCACAGGCATCATGCTTCATGGAAAATTCTTTTGCTACAGCACAGACAGAACCCCCAGTTTATAGGTTTACAGGCATCAAGAGCCCTGTCTCATTCTTCCCCCTGTCCCCGCGGACAAAGAGCTGGGTGTGTTTCTTTTCAGCCACTCTAAATTATATACAACAGCCTTACTCCACATGAAACAAGCATCTGAGAAAGAAGAGAGGTTTAACATTTTTCTCCCTGAAGTCCCAGCCCATCCCGGGGGTGGTCTAAGCCCCTATCGCCCAACAACACCCCGTACAAGACACGAGCAACTTTTCCACCGGCACCGACCAGCGCTCAAGACAATCTGTATTCTCCTTGCAGCCACTTGCCTGGGGCGTGCTGGCCTTGACCGGAGAAAGGTCATCGGCCTCCAAGTGCCTGCAGAGGAGACTACCTTGGGGATTGCGGGGGTGGGGGGTGGGAATGGGGGGTACACTCCGGAGAGATTTCCCGAAGAGTCTACACCGCACCTGGGATACGAAACGTGCTAAAAGAAATGCCCCCGGCGCGACCATATTTACCGGGAAATCGTGCACCCCGTTGGAAAGAGGGCCCCCCACCGCACCCCGGCAGGACTCATGCCTCCCACGTCCGCCGCAACCCCCGTGGCCGAGCCCAAAGCGCGCCGCCCCCTGAGAACTAGGCCAGCAGCGGCTGCGGCGGCCGCGACGAGCAGTCTAGCCTGCGGCGCCTCGCCCCGCCCCGCCGGTGTCTCAGCGTTCTCAGACCGAACGCCCCGGGCCCGGGCGGCCGCTGCCATTGGTCGGCGGCCACGTCCGTCAGCGGGCGGCACGCCGGCGCAGAGCAAAGGCTACATTGTAACAAGGCAGGCAAGCGAGCGAGCGGGGCGCGGGCGGGGAGGAAGGAGGCGGAGGGGCGGCCCCCGAGTCCCGCGCCGGCGGCGGCGGCGGCGGCGGCAGCTACCTGCCGAAGGGTTAACCCACCTCGGGCCGGGGCGAGCCGCACCCCCACCGCCACCACCCCGCTCCTGCGCCGCCCGGACCCCCCCGCGCCGCGGGCGCTGCACCCCCGGCCGCCCTCCGGCCCCGCGGCCGCTCGCAGCCCCTGCCCCGGCGGCCCCCCGCGTGCGCGCGCGCGCGCTGGCAAACTGCCGAGCGCTTTCCGAAGCCATTTTCAATGGCCACAGTGGCTACCGGGGCTGACTCACCTTCCCGGGAGCGCCGCGGCAGCCGCGGGGCCCGGGCGGCGCGGGCGGGCCCGGGCGGGCGGCTCGGCGGAGGCGGCGCGGCCCCGGCTGGCGGCCCCCGCGGCTGGAGCGGCCGCGCTGCGGGCGCGCTGGGCCCCGGCAAAGTTTCAGCGCCAGCCTCGGCGCGGCGGCGGCGGCGGCGGCGGCGACTCGCTGCTGCTCTCCTCCCCTGCTTTGACCACCATCTTATTAGTACAGGAAATGACATGGAAAACGGAAGAAAGCGGCGTTTGGGGCAGACGCGGACCCCCCAATTCAGGGGCCCGGAGCCGGGACTCACCAGCCGCGCGTCCCAACCCGGCCCCGGGAGAAAACTGCCGGGGTCCTCTCGGCGCCCCCGCCCCGCGCCCTGCCTGGAGGGGAGCGGGGGTGGGGGGAACCTGGTTCCTCGAACCCAAAAGGACAGGGCGACTTTTATAAACCAGCCCGGGAGAAATCGAGAAAAAAAAAAAAAAATGGAAAAAAGAAAAGGTTAAAAGAACTTTCGAACTGGGACACTTTTTTTTTGTTTTTGGTCGGAATTAAAAGTTCTAGAATTTTAAAAAGTCATTCCTTGAGGGGGCTCCCTGGCTCCCCCACTCCTGTTGCTGCCCCTTGTGAACCAAACTGGGGAGTAAACGTGTTGATATTTTTAACCCTTTCTTGGCTCCACTGCCCGCAACTGGCCCCCTCTTGATCCGGTTTAACCCTTTGAATGCCCAGCCATTCGGAATTCCAAACGCCAGGTGCATCCCGCTGCAAGCTGGGGGAAGAGGGCTGGGGGGGGGGGGGGGGTTCATTTGAAACGTTTAACTATTTACGTGGGGCAGCGGTTTTCACGTCGCGAGCCGCACGTGTTCTTCAAATCGGAATTTTTTTTACCGGGATTGAGATCCTGAGAACCGGACTTGCTGGTCCCGGGCTGTCTTGGTAAAGGTGTTTAAACCGAAATCGCTTGCTTAGGTCCTCAATTTCTTCATCTGTGAAATGGGATTCAACATCGCAGAGCAACAAGGTAGCAAAGAAAAGAGCGGGCGGAATATTCATAAAGACGGTGTTTAAAAGCTTGAAAGGCTTTACTCCACGCTTGGAAACCTGACGGGTTAGGATGCAGCAGAGAACACCGCGGGATGGCGTAACCAAGACAACTACTCCCAAAATAACAGTGTTCTTCTGGCGTTGTCTGCAAGGCAAGGGGCCCAAGTGCCAGATCTCTCCTGTCAGGGGAGGCTATGCTGCTCTGGCTCTAAAACCGAGGTGTAACCTCTAGTAGAAGGTTGTCAGGAGGAATTTGACCTCAGGACCGCGCCGGGGCGGGGCGCTGCTTAGGGAGGGGCTTCCCGACCTTCAGACATCCGTGGAAGCCCTGAAAGTCTTGGCGCAGGAGGTCTCCAGTGGGTACCGCCCCGGGGAGATGTCCTCTCGGGGATGGAGGTCCCTGTCAGTTTACCTGCTGGCTGGGAGCCTGAGTCCCAGATGGCATCCATGGTCAGACCCCAGGACATGCTCCTAGCTCTTGGAGTCTGGAAGTTGGGGGTTGAGGGGAGAAGCTCTGTATGTACCACGTCTTCTGTTTCCCTTGAGTCTGGCATCACAAACACACCTTCTTGAAGTCCTTCATCTTGTACTTCCTGTGTGATCTTGAGTAAAGGACTTCCCTTCTCTGAGCCTCAGTTTCCTATCTGCAAAGTGGGACACAGGAATAACAACCCTCATTGCCAGCTCCATGTGAGGAGCCATGAAACTGTTTAAAGAGCCTAGCACCAGACTGCTCACAGTAGATGCTCAAGTAATGATAATTAACATCAGAATTATATGACTTTCAATATAACTATAAAAAGTTTTCTGAGTGTCTTTCTGCTCAGTGCCAGGCAGAGTGTTGGGTACTGGGGAGTACTGAGGTTAGTTAGACCTGGTCCTTTTAAGAGGTCTTGGTCTGGCCAGGAGATGGAGAAACTGGTAGTTAACTCAGATTAATTCAATAATTAATTCACAGCTTTATACTGGAGGCCAGGTGCTTGGGCAGAGAGAGGAAAGGACACCAAGGAGGAAGCCATGTATTCCTTTTGAGAAGGATTCACCAAGGAAAGGGTGTCAGGTCGGCCCTGACGGGGTTGGAATTTCCACCAGCAATAGGATGGCATTCCAGACAGGCGAACAGCACTGGCAGAGACCTGCAGGTCTCAAAGCGGCAGGGTGTGTAACATGTGGCCAGCTATGATGACTCAAGAGTGGGTGGGGCAGAGGAGCCCAGATGAGGCCAGAAAGCCAAGAGGATAAAGAGAGAAGGTGGTCACGGCCTCCAAAAAGCAGAATGGTCTTTGAGAGAAAGAGCTGAGGAGTGAGGCAAAGAGGGAATTTTTCCATGTGGTGCTGGTTTTCTATTTAAATCTCCCCATCCATTTGGCCCAGTCTGGCTTCTCTTTGCCAGGAACAGTCGGTCTCCAGGCTCCAGCTCTGGAGTGAGGCTGGGTCCTTGGGCACTGCAGGCCAGGAGTCTCCAGTCGTCACGCTTGGTGGGCACAGAGAGTCTGCATGGTTCAGAGACCCAGGTCTGAGGTCCGCCCTGCCACCCCCTGCCATGGAACCTGGGGCGCGTGACTCTTCTGTCTGAGCTCCAGCTTTTTCCTGTGCGACACAGAATTTGCACCAGGGGTCCTACCTTGTTCCCTCAAGAAGTGCCCTGTAGCCACGTGATCAACACCACAGCTTGGGAAGGCATCTGAAACAAGACTGGGAGACTCTCTGGGAGCCCAAGGCAGGCAAGGGCTGGGACAAATGCCTGGGGTCAGAGGGCAGAAAGTGGTAATTACCTAAAGTGATTATCCCAGGGCCCGAAGGTAATCACTGTAGACAAGAGGTCTGGATAAGGTAGGCCTTTGAGACTGTGCCTCAGCCTCTTCCCTCTGTGGGCTGAGTTGGGCCTGAAACACAGAAGTAAGGATGAAGAGGAGCTCCACTCAGATCCCCTGAGAACTAGTTGGGGGTCAGGCGGTACGAAGGGGGTTGACATGAATAGGGCACGTGACACACACTTTCAGGGACCTTACCATTTGACCCTCTCAGTAATCCAAGGCAATCGGCATCATTGCTGTTATTGCAGACAGGGACACCATGCTCAGAGAGGTTAAGAAACTTGCCCGAAGCCGCACAGCTAGATTCACAGCCAGATGTGTCTGACTCCATTGCTCCATGCTCTCCACCCTTGGACGACATTGGTTTGTCGTCCTTCTCCATAAGACAACTTTTTAGCCTAACAGTTGGTAAAATATTTCCCTGGTTTCTCCTTTGTGCATTTCACACAATAGGAGCTGACCAGAACTGTGCGATGGGATGTCAGGCTCTTCATGATTGCCCCCTACAAAAAATTTACCAACAATCCCAGTCACTTCCAGGTCCCTGTGAGGACACTGACATGTTCTAAGTGAATGAAGCTCAGATCTTCAGAAAGAAAAGCCAATCTGAGACCTTTCTCATCTGCTACTGATACCCAAGTAAAACATTTATGCAACGAGCTGCGATTTAAATGCCCCCTGGATCACTAGAGATTCACTTCCACATTTGCTGTGAAGCAAGGACCAGTGTTTATTGCATCAGTCAATGACCCTTCTGAAAGCCTTGAGGGAGAAATTTCATTCAGGATTTAGTGCCTGTAAAAAACAGACCAAAGATCAACTGCATTTCCCTCGAGGAGCTGGCAAGCATCTCCCTTGCTAACAAGAAGAGCTGCATAACTGATCAGGTTTCCCTTTTTACGCAGGTTGCCAGGAAGCTCAGGGCCAGATTCCACCCCCGTCCCCAACAACTTTGGCAGTTGCTCCCTCCTCATTCCTCCTTTCCCACTTCTAATCCTACTAACTCAGCTTTGTTTTCTCTGCCTTTTATTAAAGATTCCCCCCCACCTTTAATGGCAAGAAATAAATATTTAAAATAAATCCACATTTGGAAGAGTTGCTGAAGGGAGTTGGATTCCATGGGCCTTGTGTTAAGCCAGGCATGGTTCTCTTTTGGTCTTGTCTTGTCCACTCGCCCAACAGCTGAGGGATTCCTCTCTTGGAAGGGAGGAGGGACTGGCTTATAACCAAGGGATTCCTCGCTCAGCTGCTGATGACTAAGATCAAATGCCCTGGGTCAGATCATCATGGCTATTTTTTGGTTCTGCTGACAAACAGCTTGCCTCTCCTGTCAACTGCCCAGGAAGCACAAACCTCTATCCCCTACCCCCGACCCCGCCCCCACCAAGCTATCCCTCATTCGTACCTCCTGCTGAGTTTTGGCAGGAAATAGACTCCTCTTTTCTACAGAAGCTACTGCCCCTCATGGGCTGTCTACCACGTGCCCGGCAAGGTGAGATGATTAGGATGCAGGTTGAAGGTGAAAGAGCAGCTTTAGAACCTTGGACAGGGAAGGTCTCAGAGATGTGGCATCTCATGGGAGTCTTGATCAGTGGGAAGGAGTCAGCCCCATGCACGGTTGAGTAGTCGAGTCCCCTCAGCAGAGGACACAGCCTGGGGAAAGGCCCTGAAGCAGAAGCTAGCTAAGCTTGTTGTATGGGGTGGCCCAAGGCTAGTGTAGAGCATAGTGTAGAAGGAGAGACGGGGAAGGAGACGAGCAGAAGAAGGGGTTGGATCTAGGCGACGCTTTTCCATGGTTTGGATTATTTGAACATCAGCAGCAGCCATCGATGCTTTACAGCTGGGGAAACGCAGGGCCTCACTTATGTTTTCACACCATCACCTTGGCTGCCATGTGGCTACTAACACTGACCAAGTGCCAGATGAGTCAGTAGGTATGTTCATAAACCATGTTATTTAACTGTCCCTCCTGCTTATGAGGTTGATGTGGACCTGTCTTTTATCTGGCTACCTAGTGTCTGACATCCCTTCCAGTGACTGGGGAAATTCCCACCCTTCTGAGCCCTGGAGAGACCCAGGGTGTGTCCGCCCCCATGCCCACTAGAGAATCTGAAAACATCAAAAATTCCCTTTCAGGGGATGCATAGGTCATGAAGGTGGGGTCCTTATAAATAAGATTTGCACCCTTAGAAAAGAGACTCGAGAGCTCCCCTGACCTTCCCACCATAGAACACAAACAGAAGACCGCCATTCAAGAAGCAGGAAGCAGATTCTCACTAGACCCAATCTGATCTTGGACTTCCAGCCTCCAGAACTGTGAGGCATAATTTTCTGTGGTTTCTAAGTTGCCAGTGGTATTTTGTTGTAGAAGCTCAAAGGTAAGGTACAGACATATGATGGAGCCTCAGCCAATTAGATGAGATCCCCCACCTTTGGACTGGAATCTAGTGACATGTAGAGACAGGGACCATGGACGGTCCTTTCTGGTGAGAGTCGGGGTGCACTAGAGTCAGTTCTCGAGGGCAGGAGTGCCTGTAGCTGGATATGGAAGGGCTGCAGGGGCTGGTGGTACAAGCTATAGTGCCTCTTGGCAGTATCGGGCAGCGTCTGCACGGGCTCTGTGGCATGGTCTTGGCTGTGACTCTGTCTCTGCGCACCCTGCACTTGGTTCTTCAACTTTTCAGAGGGTCACGAGCTACCTGAACTCCTTTCAATAGGTTCCCTGTTGCTTAAATCAATGTTTTTGTTCAGTTAAGTCATGTCCCACTCTTTGCAACCCCATGGGCTGTAGCTCTGTCCATGGAATTCTACAGGCAAGAATACTGGAGTGGAGAGCCATTCCCTTCTCCAGTGGATCTTCCCTACCTCACTGTCTCTGAGAACCAGGAATCCTGGAAGCAGCTTAACTGGGTGGTTCTGGCCCAGAATTGCTCGTGAGGTTGCAGTCGGGTTGTCAGCTGGGGCTTGCCAGGTTGTCAGCTGGGCTGAAGGCTTGCCTGGGGCTGGCGAGTCCACTTCCAAACTCCCTCACATGTAGGATAAACCATGATGCAAGTTTGGCCGGGAATGAGGAAGATTCCCAGGATATGGGATTTTCAGCTTTAAAAGCAGGTTGGCTCCAGGCAAACCAGGGCAAGTTGATCACCCCATTCCTGTGATTGTTGAAGAGAGAGCTTAGATTCTTGATTTGGGCGTCTCAGTATCACTGCTCCTGATACGGCAGCTGGTCTTCCTTGGAGTGAATGATCAGAGAGAGAGAGGCAGAAGAAAGTCATCATCTTTTATAACCTAACCTCAGAGTGGCATACTATTCCTTCTACTGTATTCTGCCGTCAACTACAAATTGCTGCTTTTCAAGGGCATTTAAAATTCTTAAAGAGCTGGGAATACCAGACCACCTTACCTGTCTCCAAAGAAACCTGTATGCTGGTCAAGAAGCAACAGTTAGAACCTTACCTGGAAGAACTGACTGGTTCAAAATTGGGAAAGGAGTACATCAAGGCTGCATGTTGTCACCCTGTTTATTTAACTTATATGCAGAGTACATCATGTGAAACGCTGGGCTGGATGAATCACAAGCTGGAATCAAGATTGCCAGGAGAAATATCAGCAACCTCAGATATTCAGATGATATCACTCTAATGGCAGAAAGTGACGAGAAACTAAAGAGTCTCTTGATGAGGGTGAAAGAGGAGAGTGAAAAAGCTGGCTGAAAACTCAGCATTCAAAAAATTAAGATCAGTCCCATCACTTCATGGCAAATAGGAGAGGGAAAGTAAAAGCAGTGACAGATTGTGTTTTCTTGGGCTCCAAATTTTGCAGCCACAAAATTAAAAGATGCTTGCTCCTTGGAAGGAAAGGAAGAGACGTCACTTTGCCAACAAAGGTCCGTATAGTCAAAGCTATTGTTTTTCCAGTAGTCATGTACAGATTATTGGACCATAAAGAAAGCTGAGCACCGAAAAACTGATGCCTTCAAATTGTGGTGCTGGAGAAGACTCTTGAGTGACTGAACAACAAGGGCATTTGCCATCTGCCTCTGCAGAGATTGATCCCTGTGCTGCTGCAGCTCTGACCTTCAACATGCCCTGAAGGGAATTCAGGGTGGAGAGTGAGGCAAGTCTGTGCTCCAGGGAAACTGGTGGAAGAGGTCTTTGTTGTTATTCAGTAGCTAATTCCCGTCTGACTCTTTGCCACCCCATAAACTGCAGCAGACCAGGCTTCCCTGTCCTTCACTATCTTCTGGAGCTTGCTCAAACTCATGCCCATTGAGTCGGTGATGCCATCCATCCATCTCATCCTCTGTTGCCCCCTTTCTCCTCCTGCCCTCAATCTTTCCCAGCACCAAGGTCTTTTCCAGTGAAAAGATGTTCTTCGCATCAGGTGGCCAAAGTATTGGAGCTTCAATTTCAACATCAGTCCTTCCAATGGATATTCAGGGTTGATATCCTTAAGGATTGACTGGTTTGATCTCCTTGCTGTCCAATGGACTCTCAAGAGTCGTCTCCAGCACCATAATTTGAAAGCAACAATTCTTCGGCCCTCAGCCTCCAGACACACTTAGACGTATGTTTTATGTGCTTCTCTCATTATTCCTTTGAAATAATTTCCAGAAGTGGACAAAGCATGTGCCAGGCTTCACATCCTGAAAAATTTTGCCAAAGTGCCCTCCAGAAAAGTGGTACCAATGTCAGTTCTCATTGGCTTTGTGAGAGCCTGCTTGATTCTCTAAACCCTTACACTGAGCATCATCCATCTGCTTAATCTTCAGTAATTTGATGTGAGAGATATCTGTCTCATTGTTTCTTTAAATCACATGGTATTAATAGCAGGATGAGCATATTTTCATGTGTTTATTAATCGTGGTGTCTCATTTGTGAATTGCTTGATCACATCCTTTGTCTAAGGTTGGGATCTTGTGTCTTTTTTATTGATTCATAAATGTAATTTACATATTAAGGATAACAAAAGTCTTTGAAATTTTATCACTATTTTCTCAATTCAGAAACATTTGTAAATGTATTTATGATGTTTTTTTCTGTATGGAAATTTAAAGGGTTTGGTTTTCTGCTGTCAGAAAGACTTTCTCCTTCAGGAAATTGTAAAAATATTCTCTTAGATTTTCTTCTAATTTTAACATTAAAAAAAAAAATGTGGCCCATCTGGAATTTATTTTGGTGCAGAGTGTAAGATGGAGATCGAATTTTTTTTTCCTTAGTGAATAAGTAGTTGTCCTAACACCAATTATTGGGTCATTCATCCATTTCTCATTGTTCTACAGTGCCATCTGTATCCCATGTTAAATTTCCGTATCACACACAAGCCTACTTCTTCTCTATTATGTATCATTGATTATTTGCACAGTACCAAACTGTTCACATTGCTATAGCTTTATAGTATATTTTAGTATTAGACAGGACACAGCCTCCACTTTAACTAACTTGATCTAATTCCCAGAGGCAGAGATTTTAACTCCTAGATGATATTTGCCTTCACATTCCAAATTATATGTTTATATTGCTAGCTGTTGAGTAAGTAATCTCAAACGTTGTCTGTCGATTTCCTGACATGGAAGATGAGTCTTCCACTCATTCACACTCCCGATTCGCGGATGCCCGCCCCCCACCCCCCCGCCCCGCACCCTGGGCTCAGTCTGCTAACATCTTCATGGTGACTTGTGTCCCTGCACAGGGTCTTCATTGTAATGAGTGTATCAGTGTTGTGAATTGCTAAGCCAAGAACACACTGTTAGTAAATTGCCTTGATTTTACAGCTTTCTGTTTTTCCTAGAGTTCATAATGGACCCATTTTTTTTTTTTTGCATTTGCTTAGTTTTTTTTAACATCTAAGGGTTTATTCTAACATTGTAGAATGCCTTTCACTACAATTTTCAACACCCTCAAACCTTTTAGATTACCTATCAGAGCCTTTTGTTTTTCCTACACTTTTTTTCTTACATGACGGATCAGAAATCTTTCTGAAGAGTCAGATAGTGAATACTATAGGCTTTATGCGCTGCCTGGAGTCTCTGCCACATATTCTTGGTTTTTACTACATTATTTATTTGTTTTTACAACTCTTTGTTCAGGATGTTTTGAGATTCATTTATGCTGCTTGAGCCAGCAGTTTGTCCATTTTTGGTATTGAGTAGCATTTCACTCCATTGATATACCACAGGTTTTTGGGGGTTTTTTTTTTGTGTGTGTGTACTTTCTGGGAGATTTCCATGACCTTGTCTTTCAATACTTAACCTTTTTCTTAAAAAATTTCGGCCTGGGGACTTCCCTGGCAGCCCAGTGGTTAAGACTCCCTGCTTCCACTGCAGGGGGCATGGGTTAGATCCCTGATCTGGGAACTAAGATCCTGCATGCTGTGTGGGGTGAGGCCAGTATATATATATATGTGTGTGTGTATATATATGTGTGTGTGTGTGTGTGTGTGTGTATTCATCTTTCATAGTCTGAATTTCCATCAAGAAACAAGATTTCTTGTTCTTTGTTTCTTATAGCTTCTTTTCTTTTTAATGGAGGCAATGTGTTTTTTTTTAGAATATCCTCTTCCCCCTCCTATTCTGTGAATTAGCTGCTTTCTTCAACTTCTTTCTCTCCTATTTATTGTATTCTCTTTCACAGTAGGATTGTCTTCAAATGTCCAATGATCCTTGGCTGTCTTTCATATTTAAGAGTGAAGCTCCGAGTGTCCTCTGGGAGGTGTCGGGAGGGTGGGATTTGTGCACAGGGCTTACTGGTAGCTGAAGTTGGCTGATGCCCCTGGTGGCACAAGTCTTCTCTGCATTTATAAAGAATGTTCCTCCACCCTGCTACCAGGGGACTTATGTGCAGGGGACATGGGTGGGAGTTGGAGGCAGTAAGTCCAGTCCTGGGCTGACTTCAAAGTGATGCCAGAGCAGAGGGACCTCTCTGTAGTTTGGGACCTGAATGAGGAGGAAGCTGGAGGTCTCTGATGTCTCCTTACTCATCTGTTTTCAATTCAGCACCTTTCCACCTTCCTCAGTGCCTGCTGAAACCAAGTTAGATTTTCTGTGTCCATTTCTTTAGAAAAGGAATCTCTAGCAGTCTTCAGAAACAGGAAAAGAATAGCCTCTTGGCTGCCATGGGTGTGCTTGGGACCGGTGATCTTGCGGTCTCACTGCATCTTGCATAAGGTTTTGAAAAAATTTCCCTTTGTTTTCAGCCACAGGCTTCACCATGACTTTCTTAGGGACCTGTTCCTTTCTATTCCCGAGCCGTTCAGTGGTGGTGAACAAAGTGGCTTCCTGCTTTCCCGTGGCCTCCACCGGACACTCAGATTTGGTTCTTGCTCCTCTGGTTCTGTGTCTCTTCCTCCAGCTGCCTCCCATCTGCTCACCTAGAGATCTTAGGTTTCCGATGCATCCTCTTCTCATGCAAGGTGGATTTAGTGTTGCTTTTTTTTTTCTTTCTACTTTTGGTTTGGGCTGATCTTCAAGATGAGAGGAGGTGGAAACTCTCTGCACTTCACCTTAATTGGTAGGCACTCATTAATTGTAAATAGAAAATTTGTCATCATCCAGGTATCATTTCAAGTAAACTTTAAAGTTGAAAGTTTCTCCTTCTTTCCACCCCCTCAAAAATATCTCATTGGGATTTTTTATTTTTAGAACATAGGTTTTATTTTTTGAAAACAGTTTTAGATTTACAAAAAAATCAGAGCGTTTCCATATATTCCTCAGTCAGTTTCTCCTGTTGGCACCTTCCATCAGTGTGGCACACTGGTTGCAATTCCTGAACCAACGTCGATACATCATTATTAACTGAAGTTCATAGTTTGTTGAGATGCCATTACTTTTTGCCTAGAGCCATTCTTCTGTTCCAGGATCCCACCCAGGAGACTACATCTCCCTGGGCTGCTCCTGAGTGTGACAGTTGCTCTGGCTTTCCTTCTCTTTGATGGCCTCAGTTTCGAGGAGCATTGGTCAGGCATTCTGTAGAATGCCTCTCTACCATCGTTTATCTGATGCCTTTCCCAAGTTTAGAGCGGGATGATGGGTTTAGGGGAGGAAGCCATCAGGATTTTGGTGAAATGCCATTCAACTGATAGAATAATTGGAGGAGAATTGACATTTCTACAATATAGAGTTTTCCTTCAGGGATGTGGCCCATTTCTCCTTTGTATTCAAATCTTCTTTTACAATCTTCAGGCAGGCTTTATAATTTGCTTCTTATAAACCTAACATACTGCTTGCTTATTCCCAGATATTTTATAGCATTTGCTGCTCTTGTGGGTAAGATCTCCACAATTGCTTTTACTTCCTAATTTGTCCTTGCTGTTACATTGGAAAGCCACTGACTTGTATAAATGTATATTCTGACTAGCCATCACATAATATTTATAACAGTTTTGAGTTGATGCTCTTGAATTTTTTGATAAACAAGATCTCATGCAAATAATTATTTTGACTCATTCTTATAAACATTTGTGAATTTTAGGCAACCCACTCCAGTGTTCTTGCCTGGAGAATCCCCGGGACGGGGGAGCCTGGTGGGCTGCCGTCTGTAGGGTCGCACAGAGTGGGACACTACTGAAGCGACTCAGCAGCAGCAGCAGCAGTCAATTTTCTTATATTATCACATTAGCTTCAAACAATGATGATTAGGATGGAGACAGTGTTTTGTTACTGATGCCAGGTTTTCACCTGCTTTTATGTTTTCTATGAGTGCCGTGTGCTAAGTTGCTTCAGTGGTGTCAGACTCTTTGCGACCCTATAGACTGTAGCCCTCCAGGCTCCTCTGTCCGTGGGATCCTCCAGGCAAGAATACTGGAGTGGGTTTCCATTTCCTCCTCCAGGGGATCTTTCCGACCCAGGGGTCGAACCCAAGTCTTCTGTGTCTCCTGTATTGGCAGGCGGGTTCTTTACTACTAGCGCCATCTGGGAAGCCTACAGGTTTCTGATAATCTCTTTCTTATCCTTTGGGAATGTCCTCCTATTCCTATTTTAGTAGGGGTTTATATGAGGAATGAAAATTGAAGTGTATCAATGCCTTTTTTTTGGTATGTCAGAATTGGTACCTGTTTTTTTCTACATCACCCTCTTATGTAATCATACAGCCATAATTACATTAATAGCTGCTGTGTTTCCCTTCGTGGTGTCAGTGTGCTTCCTAGCTCAAGCTTCCTGGAGGGAGCTCTGCCAGCCTTTGTGCCATACAGTTGGGGCACAGCTCACCTAAGTCTCCTTATACCCCTGGCCACATATAGACATCAAACGACGACTTGCCTACACAATTGTTGAGGGAGCTCACGTCAGCTACTGATGGTGATCATTCCAGTCTTTTGTTTTAAACAGGAACGGATAGTGAAAACTCCTTTGATGTGTGAAGAGAATCCATAGTCTAAACTGAATAGTCAGACCAAATGGCCCATGCTGAAGAAGAGTTAATACAGGGAACAGAAGAAAACTTTAAACAATCTGCTCCTATGTTCTTTAAGATTCATGAGCATATTGCATTGATAAATAATCTCCAGCTGTTACAAAAAAGAAGCAAATGGAAACAAAAAGTTATTGAGGTTAACACAAACCTGATTCCAAAACTAAGAAAACCCACTCATACCAAAGTCAATAACATGAGCAATTTGTAAAAATGTTATTGAAATATAGTTGATTTACAATGTTGTGTTAATTTCTGCCGTACAGAAAAGTAATTCAGATATATACATATTCTTCCTCGTATTCTTTTCCAAATGCTTTATCACAGAATGTTGATATAATCCATGGTCCCCTTTTCTATACAGTAGGACCTTGTTGTTTATCCATCCTATATATATAATAGTTTGCATCTGCTAACCCCAGACTCCCAGTCCTTCCCTCTGCCACCCATGCCCCGTTGGCAAACACAAGTCTGTTCAATACGAGCAATTTGAATGCAACAACAGCGAAAGTGAAGTCGCTCAGTTGCGTGCAACTCTGTGACTCCATGGACTGTAGCCTACCAGGTTCCCACGTCCATGGGATTTTCCAGGCAAGAATACTGGCATGGGTTGCCATTTTCTTTTTCAGGAGATCCTCCCGACCCAGGGATTGAATCTGGGTCTCCTACATTGTAGGCAGATGCTTTAGTGTCTGAGACACCAGGGAAGAATGCAATAATATATCAAAGGAATTACTTGACATATTTTACTCTAGGAATTCAAAGATGATTTGAGAAATATCAAAGCCAATAATGTATTGAATGTTTGCAAAGTATTGCAGATATAGGATTCCCATCTTAGTTTTGGTGGTTGTGGGAGTGTTCAGGTGGCAAATACCCATTTGACTTAACATGCTACCTGCATCAAATGAGACCTTAGAATTGGGGTGTGTGCTGAGACCAGTTTCTTTGTGTGGAGCACCTGAGAAGTTGCCAGTTCTTAGATGGCTCCTCATTAATTATACTCCTAGCCTCAGCTATGTGCTCTTTGAGAATGTGTATGTAGTTAGTACTATAGTTAGTGCTGCCAGTACCAGTAGCAGAAGGAAAGGAGTTATCAAAGGAGGAGATTTCACTGCTGTGTTCAGCTCCATTGGCCAGCCTCAAAAACCCAACTAAAACTAGTTTGAGGAAAAGAAAAACATGTTGGCTAGTGTAACTAAAAAAAAAAAAAAAAAAAAAAATCTAGTGTGGGCTTCAGGCAAGGCAGGATCCAGGTGTTCAAACAATGTCACCAGGAATATATCTTTATCCATTTCCTTTCCCATGAAAAAAAAAGTTGTGGACAGAAAGTTATGAGGACTACATAGAATAAGATATCCTGAGAACAAAAAGGGTAGAGCATTCAGAAAGAGAAAGTAACCAATAGAGTTAAATGCAAAAAAGACATGCAGTAAGATAGAACTTAAGGAGATCCTCAGATTTCATGATAGGAGGTCACTGTCCTTGGCAAGAGAAATTTCAATGGTATGCCAGGGAAGACAGCAGATAAGAATGAGCTGAGAAAATTGAATGTGAGAAATTAGAAGAAAAAAAAAAGACATGTAGATTAATCTTTTGAGCTATTTAGATAAAATGCAGTGGAGAGAAAGGGCAGGGTTAAAGGTTTTGTTTTTGGTTTAAGGATGGGAGAAATCTGGGCATGTTTCCAGCCCATGGGACTGGAGCCAGTGAAGAAGGCAAGGTCAAAGGTACAGCAGAGAGATGATACTACAGAGAGAAATTTACCTTTAATTTGGGGGTGGTTTGGAGGAGCGGGTAGCCCATCCCTAGACAGGCTATTACTCCTCTCTCCCCAGTAAGATGGCTGAGCCTTTGGTGTCTCTAACTCCTGCTCAGCCTTTGCTGCCTCCTGGATGACTTCAGGAACTGGAGCTGTGTGTCCATCAGGGGATTTCCAAAGCATTCACTGCTGTGTTTAGGAGCTTCTCCACAGTTAGCTGGGTGACCTTGGTAAGTTGAACAAGCTTGGTAAGTTGTTCTCTTTCTGGGTTTCCTGTAAGAGATTGACCTCAATGTACTTAGAAGTTCTTCCCACTAGAGCACCACTATGAAGCCAGATTTTGAATAGCCCAGGGGCAGATTGTGAGAAGGTCATGGAGCAAAATGGAAATAAAAATAGGAAATGACTGCAGCTTCTTAAACCATCATTCTACTTTTTAGAAGCATATCTTTCCAGTCTACAAAGTTCTAGGGAAGTAGTTAAATAATTCTCAAGGTCATTTTCATTTTTAAAGTATTATTTTAAAAATAACTTTTAGAATTTTCTTTGAGTAATGAGAACCCATTCTCCTGTCCCTCTCCCATGATTGGTTTAGGCATGGACGTGTGATACAGTTTGGCCAGAGAGATACAGCAGGGACGACTTTGAGGAAATGTTTCTCTTGTTCTAAGAGATCCACAGGAGGTGATGGTCCTCTTTCCACCTAGACTTGGCTCTGTGAGGGGGAAATTCTGGAAGCTACCGTAACCATTTGCCAAGCAAGAAGGGACTAGGCTGAGAATAAAAACCAACACCCAGGAAGAAACTCAGGTCCTGGAAACATTATTGAACAACTTAACGAGCCAACCCTTATTTTTGGACTCCTGTAAGGTGAGGTAATAAATTGCCCTTATTGTTGGAACAAGTTTTAGGCGGGGGTTTTCTCTTTGCAGCTGAAAAGCGTTCTAACTGTCGTAAATAGCATCATGTTGTATGTATTATTTTGCGCATGCTCTTCTCATTGAGCAATATGCCATGAACATTTTCACAAGTCAGTAATTTTTTGCCCCTAATAGGACTTTTAATAGCTGCATTGTATTGTGAGATATTTAGGTGTTAATAATTCTTTTTTATCATGGTAAATGATGGTG
Source organism: Bos grunniens (assembly GCF_055505025.1). Taxonomy (NCBI): domain Eukaryota; kingdom Metazoa; phylum Chordata; class Mammalia; order Artiodactyla; family Bovidae; genus Bos; species Bos grunniens. The sequence goes on along the minus strand of NC_141179.1, from coordinate 75,744,951 downwards.
TAATGATTTTGATGGCACCTTTTGATGACATCGTTGGGTATTTACTTGGTTTAGGGATAATTTTCTCAGGGAAGAATTCATGAATAAATATTAATAGTATATGTAATATTAAGATTTTCCTTAAATTTCCTTCCAAAACTTTGCATTGATTTTTAATTATACCAACAGAGTATGAATATGCTCATTTCCCCCCCTCCCATTATAACTGACTTTCCTTAGTAGTGTGCTATCTTTTAATTTTTCTATCTTTTAAATTTTCACCGATGTATAACATACACATAGAAAATTGCATAAATCCAATTTTTGCTCACAAATTGTACCCTCCATATAACCAACACCCGAGTCAAGAAATAGGACATTTCTAGCCCCAGAGAGACAACCACGCTCAGCTTCTATCACAAGTAAGTTTTGCCAGTTTGAACTGCAGGCAACTAGAACTTTGGAGTATGTGGATTCTGATGTCTACTCCTTGTGATTATCATTACATCGGAGATTCACCCATGCTGTTGAAAACACAGACGTTTGCCCCTCTGATTGGTGTGCAATGTTCACGTGTATGGATACACCAGTGATCCATTTCACTGCTGATGGGCATTTAACTTTTGTCCAGTTCTTGGCTATTTTGAACAAAGCTGCTGTAAATGTTTTTGTGCCTTTTTTGATGGACGCGAACTAATACCTCTTGCATAGTTACCTAGGATTCAACGTGCTTGATGATAGGGTAAGTATATGTTTAACTTTGTGCAAAATTTTCAGAGTTCTCTAAACTAATCATATCAATTTACTTTCCCCAAACCAATGTATAAGAGAGTCCCAAATGTTCCACATAACTGGCGACATTTAGTATTGTCGAGCTTTGTTTTTACTCATTTTAAATGTGTAGTCGTGTTTCCTTGTGGCTTTATATTGGTTTTTTCCTGATGAATAATGACATTGAGGACCATCTAGTGTGTTTCCTGGCCATTTGGAGAGCCTGTCTTGTAAAATGCTTAAGTTCTGTGTCCAGTGTTTAACTGATTTTGGCGGGGGGCGGGGGGCGGTGTTTTATTTACTTTTCAGATAAATTTCTGTTGTGAATATCTTCTTCCATATGTGGCAACTTGCTTTTTCACTCTCCTGGTGTCTTTTAATGAACAGAGTTCTCCGTTTCAATGAAGTCTATTTTATGGTTCATGTGTTACATTCTCGTTAGGAATTTGCCCATCCCAAGGTCATAAAGATATTCTTCCATGTTTTCATCTAAAAGCCTTGCTGTTTTGTCTTTCGCACTTAGATCCATGATCTGTTTCAAATTAATTTTGTACAATATGAGGTATACATCAAGGCTCATTTTTACCCATATGGAGAGCCAAATGGTTTAGGAACGTTAGAACATTTATTCTAAAGGCAGACTTTATCCCCTGAAATGCAGTGGCCCATTGTCAAAAATCAATTGACCATATAAATGTGGGTCTGTTGCTGACTCTGTCCTACTTAATTCTTCTATTTGCTTATCCTTGTGCCAAATCACACAGATTTCTTAATCACTGTAGCTTTATATTTAAGTTGTAATATCTAGTTGTATGAATCCCCCAATTTTGTTCTTCTTCAAGACCATGTTGGCTGTTCTGGTTTCTCTGCATTCCCCTGTGTATTTTAGAATCAGATTTTCAACGTCTTTCTGGGAGTTTGATTGAAATGGCCCTCAATCTCAGTTAGGAGAGATACTGGTATTAAGAGAGAAATGGTATTGAGTCTTCCAATCAATAAATATGGAATGTCTATCCATTTTTATATCTTATTTAATTTCTCTCAACAATGATTTATAGTTTTCAGTGTATATATCTTGACATTTTCATTGTTTCTATTTTTAAAGTATTTGATTTTTAAAATCCACTTGTTCATGGTGGTTTTATGCCTTTTAAATAAATTAAGAGAATAAAATATGTTTTTTCTTCAATAAATACTTACATGTTTACCATCTGAGGAATCCATTCCTTACTGTAAACATATTTCCTTTAAGGATAATATCCCTTTAGCCTGAAGAACTTCCTTTGGTATTTCTAGTAGAGCAAGCAGCTCTGCTGACAATGAGTTCTCCCAGTTTTTATTTATTTGAACTATCTATTTCCCATGTTTAAAGGATATATTTTTTCCTGGATATACAACTCTGGATTCATTATTTTTCAATCTCTAATGAAATAATTTTTAAAACACTTTGTTCAGAGTATTTAATTATTACCTGAAGGAATGTTTAATTCAATGAAAGCCATTTCACCATTACTGGATATAGAACCAAATCACACTGTTTTATTGGCTGAGTTTTTGTAAGACATTTTAATACCTGGCAGTCATGCTTCCCCTTTGCAGAATATTTTCTTGAGCGCTGATGAGTTATTCTTCCAGGTAAACTTTAGACTTACTTTGTTGTACTTAAAAAAAAAGGCCCAGTAGGATGTTTACTGGAATTTCATTACATTTGTAGATTTATATGGGGCTTCCCTCGTAGCTCAGTTGGTAAAGAATCTGCCTGCAGTGCAGGAGACCTAGGTTTGATCTCTGGGTTGGGAAGATCCCCTGGAGAAGGCAATGGAACCCACTCCAGTACCCTTGCCTGGAAAATCCCATGGATAGAGGAGCCTGATGGGCTGCAGTCCATGGGGTCGCAAAGAGCCAGGCACGACTAAGCAACTAACACTTACTTACTATGGGTTATTATTGATATCTCGATAATATTGATACTTTCTGCCTATAATAATATGTGCTTTCATTGGTTCAGGTCCTGTTTTCTGTTGCTCACTACAAAACTACATTTTGTAATTTTCTTCATCTAGATTCTACTCACATTTTGTAAAGTTCATCACAAAGTACTTACGTATTCGGCAAAGAAAAGAAACATTTTTATAAGAATTGGAGGATAATTTGTCTCCTTTTTAAACCCCAAGCATTAAAAGTTGGATTTACCATATTGACTTACTCATGGCTGTATCAGTTGGGATCCAGCCATGAAACAGAAACCACACTCGTTTATGACAGAATGAGAAATACAGAGAGAATTGGTTAAACAGGTCCTGGAGGACAGAGCAGAAACTCTGAGGAAACACAGAGATGGTCCCTGGGGAAACATCTACCCGCCTCAGGGTAGATGGGGAAGGGAAGGGATCTTTTTGGAGGAGGTGAGCCCAGGGCTGGGATTCAGATCTCTTTGGAGGGATTGCTGCACGGCCAGGGCTGGCATCTCTGGAGCTCAAAGAGGGTGCTCTGCATGGCTGTCACTGAGACTTCTGAGCTGAGGGTGCTGGCTGGCTGCTGACGGCATCCCACATAGCTGGGTCGCTGATCCCTAAGGAAATGGGCTTCTTCCTCCTTAGTTTTTCCCTTGGGAGCAAAGATTTCCAAATCAGCAGAGTTCAAAGTCATGGGGACAAGAAGCAGAAATTCTGCAAGTGATTATTAGGTACAGTGGTGGGAAAGCGACTTCCGCTCAGTGTTTCCTGGCCCAGTTACTGTGGACCGGGGTGGGGAAACGCCTCACATTGATTGCTGAATGGAAGCACATTCTGCCTGCTGTTAAGGCAGAACCTCAGCCTTTCAGGATGTTCTCTCTCAAGTAGCATTACCCGAGTCTTTTGAAGGTCCTTCCATTTACCAGTTAGGCTCCCGGTCTCCAGACGATGGAGTACATGGTGAGGGGCCAAAGCCCACTGCCACTCTTTCGCTATGAAATGAGTGTCTTGGTCAGAAGAAATGTAGGGTGGAAAATCATGATGGTAAATAAGGCATTCCATCTGTGTAGAGATGGCAGAAATATTACAGGCAAAGAGGCAAGTAAATATCCAGAATATTGATTTAACACAAAATGGAGAGACAAATCATCTATTGGATCATAGAAAAAGCAAGAGGATTCCAGAAAAACATCTCCTTCTGCTTCATTGACTTTGCTAAAGTCTTGGATTGTGTGAATGACAACAAACTGCGGAAAACTCTTAAAGAGACGGGGATACCAGACCACCTGACCTGCCTCTTGAGAAATCTGTATGCAGGTCAGAAAGCAACAGTTAGAACAAGGAATGGAACCATGGGCTGGTTCAAAATTGGGAAAGGAGTATGTCAAAGCTGTGTATTGTCACCCTGCTTATTTAACTTATATGCAGAGTACATCATGCGAAATGCCGGGCTGGATGAAGCACAAGCCTGAATCAACATTGCCAGGAGAAATATCAATAACCTCAGATATGCAGATGACACCACCCTTTTGGCAGAAAGTGAAAAGGAACTAAAAAGCCTCTTGAGGGTGAAAGAAGAAATTGAAAAAGTTGACTTAAAACTCAACATTCAAAAAACTAAGATCATGGCATCTGGTCCCATCAATTCATGCCAAATAGATGGGGAAAAAGTGGAAACAGTAGCAGATTTTCTTTTCTAGGGCTCCAGAATCACTGTGGACAGTGAGCGCATCCATGAAACTAAGACGCTTGCTCCTTAGAAGGAAAACTATGGCAAACCTAGACAGTGCATTAAAAAGCAGGGACGTTACTTCACTGACAACGGTCAGTATAGTCAAAGCTAGGTTTTTTTCTGTAATCATGTATGGATGTGAGAGTTGGACCATAAAGAAGGCTGAACGCCCAAGAACTGATGCTTTCAAACTGTGGTGCTGGAGAAGACTTGACAGTCTTGTGGACAGTAAGGAGATCAAACCAGTCAATCCTAAAGGAAATTAACCTTGAATATTCATTGGAAGGACTAATGCTGAAGTTGAGACTCCAATACTTTGGCTACCTGATGCAAAAAGCCGACTCACTGGAAAAGATCCTGATGCTGGGAAAGATTGAGGGCAGGAAGAGAAGGGGACAACAGAGGATGAGATGGTTGAATGGCATCACTGACTCAATGGACATGAGCTTGAGCAAACTCCAGGAGACAGTGGAGGACAGGGAAGTCTGGTGAGCTGCAGTCTGTGGAGGTGGCAAAGAGTTGGACACGACTTACTGACTGAATAACAACAACAGAGAGAAAAACATGCTGGGAAAGAGGAGAAAGTATGTGTGCGTATGTTTGAGAGAGGAGAGCTTGAGGAGATTCAGTTCAGTTCAGTTCAGTTCAGTCACTCAGTCATGTCCGAATCTTTGTGACCCCATGAACTGCAGCATGCCAGGCCTCCCTGTCCATCACCAACTCCCGGAGTCCACCCAAACCCATGTCCACTGAGCCGGTGATGCCATCCAACCATCTCATCCTCTGTCGTCGCCCTCTCCTCCTGCCCTCAATCTTTCCCAGCATCAGAGTCTTTTCAAATGAGTCAGCTCTTCGCATCAGGTGGCCAAAGTATTGGAGTTTCAGCTTCAACATCAGACCTTCCAATGAACACCCAGGACTGATCTCCTTTAGGATGGACTGGCTGGATCTCCTTGCAGTCTAAGGGACTCTCAAGAGTCTTTTCCAACACCACAGTTCAAAAGCATCAATTCTTTGGCGCTCAGCTTTCTTTGTAGTCCAACTCACACATCCGTACATGACTACTGGAAAAACCATAGCCTTGACTAGACGGACCTTTGTTGACAAAGTAATATCTCTGCTTTTTATTATGCTGTCTAGGTTGGTCATAACTTTCCTCCCAAGGAGTAAGCATCTTTTAATTTCATGGCTGCAATCACCATCTGCAGTGATTTTGGAGCCCAGAAAAATAAAGCCAGGCACTGTTTCCACTGTTTCCCCATCTATTTGCCATGAAGTGATGGGACCAGATGCCATGATCTTAGTTTTCTGAATGTTGAGCTTAAGAAAGATAAATCTCATCTTCCATCATAGTCGTCAAAGATGATGTCTAAAACTAGGAAATCAAGAACCGGTTCTTTAGAAATCTGGAGATTAACAGAAGAAAGGTTGAAAGCATTTGAAGTGGTTGAAGGTGGGGTGTGGATGAGAAGAGGAGCTGCTGGCTTTTGTTGAGTCTTAGAGACCATTTTCACACTTTTAAAAAGTGAGGTATTGCTTTGATTAAAATTAGTGCTCTGTAAATAGAAAAAAGAATCTGACTTTCAGGTTTGAGTCTGGAGGGTTGTCCTTTCAAGATTCCGGCTGCCTAAAGAACATAATGGTTTCCCTGCTCTTCAGAAAAAAGCGCCTCTTCCTTGGAGCACAGTACTTCCCTCTGCTGGAGAACCGAAGTAATACCCATGTAAACCAGCGCCCAAGCTCGGACTGAAGGCGCCCACTGGTTCATGAGGTGCGCTGGGCTAGGATGCGCGGCCAGTGCATTGCGGATCTGAGACACTTTGACTGGGCCGGTGAGGTCGTTGTGCCCGGGCGACCAGAGCAATGTGACCTGTGCTATGCCTGGGTGCTGCCACCCCACAGTTCAGGGAGCACTAGCCCAGCAGATGCTTGGGGTCAGGGAGCACCTAGGGTTCAGGGGCTTTTCCCAAATTGCCCTCATCTACAGTACGTAGTGGAGAAGGGCATGGCAGCCCACTCCAGGATTCTTGCCTGGAGAATCCCATGGACAAAGGAGCCTGGCAGGCCACAGTCCACGGGGTCGCAGAGTTGGACGCGACTGAGTGACTAATGGTACTACACTACGGTGTGTAGAGGGCTCCCCCGGGGCCCCAGGTGGTAAAGAATCCGCCTGCAATGTGGGGGACCTGGGTTCCAGCCTTGGGTTGGGAGGCGGGCATGGCAACCCACTCCAGTATCCTTGTGTGGAGAACCTCATGGCCAGAGGAGCCTGGAGGGCTACAGTCCATGGGGTCGCAAAGAATCAGACACGACTGAGAGACTAAGCACAGCACGGCGTGCAGAAACGCCTCAAAATGCAGAATGTGAACCTCTTTTCCTTTCTAATCCTCCCGCGGTCCTCACTGCCCTTCCCCTGGCATCACCGCCCCCCCCCCCCCCCCGCCGCCACCTGCCCTGCACAATGTATGTTTTTTGGTGATTCCAGTCAGGGTTGGCACGAGAGGAGGGGATGTCAGTACTTCCGTCTTACTCAGGCCTGTACTTTTCTGGCTCCAACACTTGGCCTCCACTACGTGGCTCTGGTCTCCTCTCCGAAGTGCTCATCTTTCCTGGGGAAGAAGCTGCCCCTAGAATAAGGGCCAGGAAATTCTTGGCCTTGCCAAGATCGTCTGCCCTGCCCCTCAGGGATGTTTGCAGGCAGAGGACATAAACCACTGAAATAAGGGAGAGATTCAGACAGGCACCACTTTGGGTCATTGAGTTTTCCTGTTCTAGAATTCTGACATGTGGACAGCCAGTTACCACACCTGGGCCAAGAACAGGCTCACAGGCCCCGAGCACCCACCTGTCCACCCCCGGCCCGCCCCATGCTTCCAGCTGAGAGGTGACTTTGAGCAGGCCTGGTTGCTGGAGCAGGGAGGTGACATCCTTGGACAGGGCTTAGAGAGTAGCGTAGAATCAGAGACTCAGGAGAGGAAGCAACTTTATAGGCTTGTAGTCCACCTGTCCCCATCTCACGCCTGGATTGCTCCACCCTTCCCTAGCAGGGGGTCTTCAGCTCGCTCTCTGTTGAAGCCAGTCCTGCTGTCTCTGGAAGGATCTGACTCAGAAAGCACTTCCTCCTTCCACCCTTCATCTGCCTCATTCCATCTCCCATGTCTCGACCCTAGTTCTGGCCCACATTCCCCCTTCCCTATGATGGCCTCCAAGTGTTTGAGGAAAGGGAAAAAGCCCCCCACCCCCACCCCGACCCACCGCGAGTGGTCTCCTCCCTAGGGAAGGTTGACTGACAGGACTCTGCAAGTGATTAAGCTTAGCTCTTACTAGCTTAATTGAAACAAGGGGAACCTATGGGCGCCACCCAGGGACAGCCAGGGCAATGCGGGACAGCTGGGTTCCATCCCTGGGTTCGATCCTTGGGTTGGGAAAGTCCCCTGGAGGAGGGCATGGCAACGCACTCCAGTATTCTTGCCTGGAGAATCTCCATGGCAGACTACAGTCCATGGGGTCGCAAAGAGTCGGACATGACTGAAGCGACTAAGCACAGCACCCTGGGACGGCCAAGGAGCTGTTGGATCCAGGAGGGTGAATGCCTTGTCTCTGGGCTTCCCCTTCCCTGGCTGTGCTGCTTCCACCCCCAAGCAGGGTGGGAACCAGGGCCCTGGCACTGCCCAGCCTCTGTCCATCCGAAGCAGAAAGAGATATCTCTCCTGATGGCTATAGGGCACTGGTCAGGGTTGACTACAGTTTCAGAAAGGCCGAAATGGGCGGTGGCTCAGAAAGGGTGTCTGTGTACTCCTTTTACAGAGGTGGAAAGTCAGAGATTTAGTCTACCTGAGACATGCGGGGGGTGGGGGGCAACCTTCTCAAATTTCCAGACGTGAGTGCCCAGAGGCCCATGGCAGTGAGCTGGGTGTCTACAGAGTCACAGGATGAGCCTGTCATCTTCCTGGAGAGTCAGTTTTGTTCAGTGGAAGCTCTATTTTTAGATTTTCACGAAAATGGAAACATCATGGAGCAGAATGCCGAATCTGTAATTTTGAAAGAAGACCCGAGACTTCGAAGAAATCTTGCACTTGTGTCAGCTGCTTTGGGCTGGCTGCCTGCGCTGCTGGGCAAACTTCTTCACCCTTGCACGAGCAGACATTCTGGGGAGACGAGGCCTGGGGACCCACAGTCTGAGGGGCGCTGGGCCTGGGTCTCCACACAGCTGCAGGGCAGGCCCGAGAGGAACTGGGCTTGAGGGCTTCAAAGACAGCTGAGCTGGTGGGCCCTGGCTGGGCTCCAGCTTAGCTCATGCTCAGCTCCCTGGATGTGCAGGCCCACCAGGAAGACATAACTACCTCTAGAACCCTACCCGAGGGCAGGAGCCAGAGCCCACGCGGAGTGAGGGATCCTCAGGGCCTCTATAGGACAGGGCAGCTGAGAAGTGCAGCAAACACTGCTGACTCCTCCTAAGAGCTTTTCACAGGGCTGTGGGAACGTGGGCAGGGTGACCCCTGAAACATTTAACCCTAGAGGCTCATGGGACCAACCAACAGAACAGACTCCAGCCTCATACCTGAGCAGGGTCCTGGACCAGGCTCACGCCTCAGGGTGCTGGATCCAGTGGGGATTTGGGAATCCCAGGTTAGAGAGACCAGATCAACTGGGGCAGTGGGGAGCACTCGGGGCTGGGGGGACTGGGACAGCAGCTGTTCACCAACTGGTAGGGACATGTTTTGATATCCTAACAACCTAGACAGCTATCCTGCTGCAAACAAGCCTCGTATATGGATCTGATGCAGCAAGATCAAGACTCAAATCCAGCCCACGTTTATTGAGCACCTATTATGTACCAAAAACAGTGCGGCGAGCCTTCATGTGTATTCCCTAGCTTCATGTCAACAAGAGCACACAGATCCACTAACACATATCCAGGTTCCTGAGGTCTAAAGGGGTAGCATTCTGCCTCCACCCAGCCAGGCCCCCACCCGGCGCTCAGTTAGGGGCTCGACATTTTCTTAAAGGCAGATGGTGTGACAGCTGGGCCATCTGTTCCCAGCTTCCCCTTTGCCCCTCCCTGTTCTAGCTCATCAGTTCTCCAAATTTAGTTTTCTTTAGAATCACTCCACACGGTTGTAGATGCAGAGCCTTGCAGATTCTTTACCAGCTGAGCTACCGGGGAAGCCCTGCATACGTGTTGGTGGGGAGGAAGCTAAGAGGTTTTCAAGGATGGTTTTGCCAGCATTGGCTTTTTGCCTTACTGATTTAGAACTTGCCCTAAAATAGCCCATGGCTCTGTGACTTAGAATTATCCCCATTTTGCAGATGAGAAAGTGGGGTTTGGAGATGTCATCCATCCAAGGTCACACAGATGGTGGAGACCAGCGTCCATGACCTTATGCCTAGCCATCTCGGCAGTGCCTGGCCTCTGTGCTGCATTATTTGCTGAGATGTCCAGATACACCCGGCGGCCCCAGCGCAGGCCTGATGGAGCACTGCACTCCTAACCTGGAGCGTACGTGTATGTGTTACTGCCTAGCTGAGGCTCCCAGGCCTTCCCCAGGTGGGTACCCGTGACTGACTACCTTCTGCCAGCTGTGCTGACCTAAATGACAAGCCCAGGTATGGCCCACCCACCAACCAATCACACTCAGCAGCTCTGATTTCCTCCCTGAGACAGAAAGAGTTCTGGCTTTTGACTTTTACTGACCTGCTCCATTTCTCCTCTCTAGGACCTCATTCCCAGAGCCTGCACTCTGCTCTGGACAGGGTTTCCTGCTTGCGGTCATCCACTCGGAACTCTATCTCACATTCCCCTCCGCAGGAGCAGCAGGTAGCCCAGTGCTGACCTGCCTTGCTTCTGGCAGTTTAGTGTTGCATCTAGTCAAAGCTATGGTTTTTCCAGTAGTCATGTATGGATGTGAGAGTTGGACCATAAAGATGGCTGAGTGACAAAGAATCAATGCTTTCGAACTGGAGAAGACTCTTGAGAGTCCCTTGGACAGCAAGATCAAACCAGTCAATCCTAAAGGAAATCAACCCTGAATATTCATTGGAAGGACTGATGCTGAAGCTGAAGCTCCAATACTTTGGCCACCTGATGCAAAGAGCTGATTCATTGGAAAAGACGCTGATGCTGGGAAAGATTGAGGACAGGAGGAGAAGGGAGTGACAGAGATGGTTGGATGGCATCACCGACTCAATGGACATGAGTTTGAGCAAACTCTGGGAAACAGTAAAGGACAGGGCAGCCTGGTGTGCTGCAGTCCCTGGGGTCACAAAGAGATGGACACAACTTAGCGACTGAACAGCAGTGGCATACACAGGCCGGTGGTTGTTCTCTGAAAATGTCAGCTCTGGGTGAGGTGACATGGCAGATGGACTTTCTAAAGACAGTCACGACAGAATCTCCCATCCAGACGTTCTTACTGGGTGACCCTGAAACCACGGCCGTTGAGGGGTAGGGCCCGTGACCTGGGCAGACTTTGTGACCGCCTCCACCGGTAGGGTAAAAAAAAGGATGGCTGTGTAGCTTCCGAGGTTAGATCTGAATAATGCCGTGTATGTCTGCCTTGGCCCCTTGGGATGCTCACTCTTGGAATCCAGCCACCACATTGTGGGAAAGTCCAAACTAACACATGCAGAGAGGCCTCATAGAGAGGACACCCTAGAGTTCCAGCTGAAAGCCAGTGCTGGCCACCTGATCGGTGGGCGAAGACATCTCTGCTGATTCCTGCCTCTGCCATCAAGTCATTCCCAGCCTTCAAGTCTTCCAGCAGAAGCCCCAGGTATCATGGAGCAGGTACAGCTGTCTCCACCGTGCCCTGTCCAAATCTCTGATCATAAATAGGTGACTGTCTGATGACTCAGTTTGGGGCTGGTTTGTAACACAGCAATACTAACTGAATCAGGTGTAAAGTGACAGGAGCTAAAAGCAAAGTCTTCCAGCAGAAGCCCCAGGTGTCATGGAGCAGGTACAGCTGTCTCCACTGTGCCCTGTCCAAATCTCTGATCATAAATAGGTGACTGTCTGATGACTCAGTTTGGGGCTGGTTTGTAACACAGCAATACTAACTGAATTAGGCGTAAAGTGACAGGAGTCAAAGCTAAAAGCTCTTGCCCCTGGCCTGCTAAAGGGCAGAGGAAGCAGGACAAGAGAGGAGCTGGAAGGGTACCCTGTACCCCGAAGTACCCCCAAGAGATGCCAGGGCCTCCCAAGGGAATGACTTCACAGAACACCGAATGGAGGTGGACCCCAACCTGGGGCTGCCAACCTGGGCAGACACTCCTGAACCCAGGTAGACACAGGAGCGCAGGGCCTCCTGCCTTCATGGGCCAGGCATCTGCGACCTGTGATAACCCCCAGAGGCCCTGTCTCCATCTTTGGGGCTACAGAAACCTCTGTTTTGTGTGATCCTAGGTGGGAATTATTCAACCATGGGTAAGATTTCCCCGGTGGCTTGGTTGGTAAAGAATCTTCCTGCAATGCATGCAGGAGACCCAGGTTCAGTCCCTGAGTTGGGAAGATCTCCTGGAGAAAGAAATGGCAAACCACTCCAGTATTCTTGCCTGGGAAATCCCATGGACAGGGAAGCCTGGGAGACTACAGTCCATAAGGTCGCAGAGTCAGACACGACTGCGCGGCTAAACCACCATCAGTCCCAGGAGGAGAAACTCAGAAGAAACTTTGGAATAAAACATGAAACAGGTGATTTCTTGACACCTGAGTTTGTGGACTAGGAGCCTGTGCAGTGCCGGGGGCTCTGTGTTGACCAAAGGAAATTGTGATAGAATGTTCTGCCCTGAGCCAACCCAACCTTGTGGTCTGAGATGCCTGACTCTGACCCAAGAAGAGACCCCTGTCCTGTTTACTCTGTAACCTGGGGGTGCAGCAACAGGCACTCAGAGATGCTGCCCACCAGAGCCGAGGGCTTCTGGGGAGAGTCACGAGCTCCGTCCTCCCTGCAAGCAGAGGCTGGCACAGCCCTGAGGGAGAGGGAGGCAAGGCCCGACTGAAGCTTCATCCTGGCAATTCTTCCTGTGGCCACCAGATGGCAGGCCAAGGCCACACGGGGCTGCTGGGACAGGCCGTTCCTGGGACCAGGAACCCAGTTTCCTCCAAGGGCTCAACTGCAGCTGTGGAGGCCAAGGCTGTTGCCCTGATCTGAATTAATCAAAGGGCCATCACGTGTTCCTGGGCGCCCCACCCACCCATCCTTTTGGCCGCATACATCGTCCCATTTAATTGGCAGCGCTGAGGTTTCTGGACTGGCCGTAGAACTCCACAATCCCAGAACTTCGCTCCACTTTTCTGGGCTGTGTTTATGCCATGGCTCACGTTGGGGCTGAGGTCTAAGGTGGGAGCTGGGTAGGGTCTGCAGCATGTAAGCCTCAGTTTCTTCATCTGTAAAATGGGAAGATTCTTGCCCCGCCTGCAAGATCAGTGGGAGGACGGAAGTGTCTTTGCCCCGACAGTGTCACTTTGCTCTCACAATAATCCCGAGCACCAGGAAGGGCCTATATTCTTATGCCCTTTTTACAGAGGAGGAAACTGATCCCCATGGATGAGAAGCGACCCATCTTCCATCACTCAGCAGAGCCTGGATTTAGACCCAGATCTGCCCTGATTCTCTCCGCTCCCCCATACTCCCACTTCTCCCCCGTTCTTTCCCTCCTCCCCCGTTCCTTCAGTGGGCTGCTTGGCTCTTTCTCATCCACTCTGTTGAGAGGGGCCCCTCTGGTGCCTTGAGACCCAGAAAATACAGGTCTTCTGGGAACCTGCAGTCAGTACCTTAACCTGATGCATTGCTGGGCATAATGGCCCTTGGATCTGCCCAGATAACTATGATGACCTGGGCCTTGTGCGGCCCAAACTGGCTTGAGAGCAAGGCCCAGGAGAAAAAATCTAGGAAATGGAATTAGACAATCTGGAGAACTTTTTCACGAAGCCTCAATTCCCCAGCTATAACATGTAAGTCAACTTAGGACTGCAATAAAACTGGAACATAGCTGTACTTGAAAGTCTTTGGTGACAATAATGCTAGCCTTCATGGCCTGCTTCGTGTGTGCCAGGTTCCAGGCTTAGTCCCTTTCCTACGTGATCTCACTTAGTCCTCACCAAAATCCTGTAAGACTGGTGTTATTGTTGTTTATATTGTATTTTTATTGAAATACAACTTATCTAAAGTGAACCTGCCTTAAATGTACAGCTCTATGAGAAAGAGAAGGGGATAACAGAGGACGAGATGGTTGGATGGCATTGCCGACTCAAAGGACATAAGCTTGAGCACGCTCTGGGAGGTGGTGAAGGATAGGGAAGCGTGGTGTGCTGCAGTCCAGGGGTTGCAAAGAGTTGGATACCACTGAGCAACTGGACAACAAATGACCTTTCAAAACTGCATAACAACCACCGTTATAGAAATCATTTCCGGCTCCCTTGAAGGCCCCTTCAAGCTCCTCAGTCAACACGTCACCAAAGGTAACACTATAAGGGTGGGGTTATTTACACCCATTTTACAGATGAATAAACTGAGGCCCAGGGAGGGTCTGTGCATAGCTGCTATAGGTTGGGACCAAGATTAGTCTGCCTCTCACCAAAGTGCATGGTGATCCATACAGGCTATAAAACAGTTACTTCTTCCTGTTCTCACACCCTTCCTCTTCTTTTCCTCCTCTTCCTCTGCCTCAAATGTTTCCCTCTGCCTGACAACAGGTGGCCCTTTAGAAGGGACTACCTCCTCCACCCCAACAGCCTCAAGGGCCACCTGTTGTCATTTCACAGATTTACCACCAGATGGAGGCAAAGGACCAGCTGCAGAATCGGCTGGCCTCTAAGGAGCTGGAGGCCTTGGGCCTGGCGAGCCAGGGTTTCTGAGCTTTGGGAGTGGGAGTCAAGAGCAGAGAAGTCGCTGGTGGTGATCTTGGGCCCTGCCCCGCAGACACGGCAGAGGTGACCCTAACCCAGTCCCAGTCCATTGGCACCAAGACCAACAAGAGGGTGGAAATGCAAGCTAGGGCTCCTAGAACCCTGGGCTGCGAGCAAAGCAACCCAGGCTGTGGTGGTAACGGTGGTTTAGTCGCTAAGTCATGTCCGACTCTTGTGACCCCATGACTGTGTCATGCCAGGCTTCTCTGACCATGAAGAGTACTGGAGTGGGTTGCCATTCCTTCTGCAGGGGATCTTCCTGACCCAGGAATTGAACCTGGGTCTCCTGCATTGCAGACAGATTCTTTACCAACTGAGCTACAAGGGGTTAACCTGTCAAACACCCTCAAGTCATCTGCCTACTTGACCTCAAGGGGTGGTCTTTTCCTTCTACAAGGTAAACTCTTGTCTCTCTGTTATTCCCTGTACCCAGCATGGTCTCCCCTCTACACTTACCCATCCAATCAGCCAGCTTAAGAAACCTACCCCAATGGCCACTACCTCCAGGAAGGCTTCCCTGACTGCACTGTTACTGAATAGGTTATCTCGGGTGTGCCCTGTGCAGTGACTCAGTGAGAGGGAGTCTCACCCCGAGGCTCTTGGTCTTTTATCCCTCCTTCTGAGGGTGGCTGGATGGTAGAGGGCAGGGGTGTGCCTGGGCCCCTGCTGGGTTGCTTTGCCCTATGCCAGGCGAGGGGAAATGCTGAAAGGCTCAGCTTATGTCATCTGTGTCCAGCTGGCATTTGCCATCTCTTGCCCCTGGAAAGTCAACCTTGCAGAAGGCAGGTCAGAAGGAGCCCTCGGGGCCCGCTCATCGTACAATGGCCCCGGTCCCCCAGCACCTTGGCAACAAGACCTTGGCTCAGCACTGCCTTGAGACCCCAGCTCAGGGCTCCCTGGAGGCTGTACAGGATCCTCCCAGATTTAAGGACCTGGTCATACCACCTGGCCTTCTCCATGGGCTGGAAGTTCTTCTCCAGTGTCCTCCTCCTATGGAGCCGACTCATCAGGGACTTCTCCCCACCAACAAGAATCTGTAGGATGCTGTGGAATGGGGTCTGGAGAGGCTGCCTTCCCAGACTGAAGTTGTGGGGGTCCCCACCCAAGCCCCAGCGAATGCTCACTTGTACCGCTGGTGGGAAACCCTAGAGCTGTGGAGAGCCCAGCATTTAGAGTCAGACAGTCTTGAGTTCAAACTCCTTCTCTACTACTTGTCATCTGCATGAACTTGGCCACATTATCAAACCTCAAATGTTTCTTAATCTGAGAAACGGGAATAAGAACAGTTTCTACGTCAGCCAGCTGTGCATGTTCAGTGAGGGAACATATGCAGAACTCACAGTGCAGCCCTCACACCTTAAGGGTCACATTTGTAGTTGTCGTGAGCTCAGTCCCAGTGAGGGAGCTGGAACCCGACAGAGATGGATTGCCTGCTGGAGAAGTGAGTGCTGATTGGCTGATGGGTATGCAAATGAACCCGTGATGTTGCCACAGAGATGGGAGGAGAGGGCGGCTTCTCAGGGCATCGCACCAGCCAACCCACCAGCCAACCGGCTGCAGCAGGTGTCGAGTATTGGTGGGGGTATCGGTTGGGGGCGCTGGGGGTTGTGGACTACCCCGGAAGGGGAGGGAGGAAAAGGAAGGCAGATGGGGCCCATTGACTGGGAGTTTTGGGCTGCCAGTCCAGAGACCTGGGCTCCAAGTGTTACCCCCAAAGATGAAGAGCTGTTTGGACAGGTGGTGAAAAGACAGACGAGCATGAGTTTCTCCATCTGTGACATGGAGGTGGCCTCTCTGCTTATCTCCCTCATGGAATGGGTGTGAGGATCAGGTGAGCTGATGGACAGGAGAGGGTTCTGAAAGGCGCTCTGAATATGCAAAGCTCACAAAGGTCTCATTTCCTGGATCCTGGGAGCAAGTGGCCGATCTGTACAGCTAAGGGTTTGCTCCTTTAACCAAACTTTCAAATTTCATTTTAGCCTTTGGATGAAAATGTTTTTTTTTTTTAAATATAATCTATTTCCCTAGTTTACTAAACAGAGTACCCTTTAACATAAGTTGTATTGTTTTTGAAATCTACCAAATGATGCATCTCTATTGTGATTTTTGAAAAAGTTTGCCTCTTAGTGTCAGGTATCATTCTTCACTGCTCTCAGTGTACCTATTCTTGGAAAACTTTCTACTTCTAATTTGCTGTAGGTTTAGGAATCAGGCCCTTGACTGTCAGAATGATATGTGAATTAAGAGTAAGTGGGCCCTGAGCAAGAAGGACTTATGAGTAAGACACATGAACTTGAAGGAGGCTATGCGGCAGCTGCTTCCTCACTCCTGGCCTTGGTTATGAACCCAAGAGACATGGGGCCAGAGCCTGTGGTCTTCACCACGTCCTCCTCGAGGGCTCGTGTGGTCATACCATCCACTCCATCCCCCACCCCAGCCTCCCCTTGCAAAATACCTGGTGTTCTGCAGCAGCCCCCTGGCTGGACATCCCACTTACCCACGGTCCCTGGCCAGTCCACCCCCCAATACACCTCCAGCCATTTCCCAGAGGGCAAATCTGATCACCTGCCTTCACTCCTTGAAACCTTTAGCTGTCTCTGCAGAGTTTAGATTAAAGCCCAACACTCTAGCTTAATACGGTAAGTCCCCTACATACAAACGAGTTCCATTCCAAGAGCACGTTCCTAAGTTCAATTTATCTAAGTCCAACAAAGTTATCCTAGGGGCCCAACTAACACAATTCGCTTATGTTGTTGCTTTCATACTTGCTTCTGTATATCCTGGGCTTGAAATACAGATACTATACTGCCGTGCTCTATACAGTCCGGTGCAGCAAAGTACACAAAAGCACAGCCACTTGTAGAAGACGCACGCACGTGACAGTGTGCACCAGACACGTGAACTAACTCACATGACTGAGCGTGTACACACACGTCCACATCGCTGAAAGCTCACAACTCGAAGGTTCATGTGCAGGGAACTTGCTGTACAACACTCCCCAGGGTCCCACCTTCTGGGACCCGTCCAACCTTTCCTTCCAACACTTTCCTGCTCCCACCCCACTTTGCTGCAGCCACAGGAACCAGTACAGGATGCTACGTTTCTCTGGCTTCACATGTGTTATTCCCTCTGCTGTTTCCTCACTTCCCCTCAGCTGGGAAAATTCAGCCCAGGTGTCATCTCACCCAGAAATTCTTCACTGCCTCCTCCTAAGCTTAACCAAATGCTCCCGCCTGCCACTACCTCATCGACTGTGGTAGTGGTTTAAATCACAGATTCTGGAGCCTGACCCCCTGGGTGCAAATCCCAGCTCTGCCTCTTCATCACTTTATGACCTTGGACAAGTCCCCTGACCTGGTTCCCCACCTGTACAATGGTACTAAGAACGGTACTTAGCTCATTCTCATCACTATTGTGAGCTGTTAGCAGGCATTTTGCTTATCTGTCTTATAATCACTGGTTTCCAGTCTCCGCCACTAGCCCCAAGCTTTTCAAGGACAAGCACCGTCTTTATTCATTTGTAATCTTCCTCCTCGGTATCTGGTGCCGAACCAGGCACACAGCAGCTGTTCAATAACAGCCAAATGCATGAATGGAAGTTAAGTGCAACATTGGCTGGGAGGGTCCTTTTGCAGTATGAGTGAGCACCCAGCACCGTGTGAATGGGTTTTCTCTGATGTAAGTCTTCTCCCTGAAACCAGATGGTAGGCTCCCATGGATGTGGGAGCAAGACCGTCCCTTCCGTTGGCCATGGTGCCAGTCACCGTGCCTGGCACTCTGAGGCCTGGTGGGTATGTGAAGGCGGATCTGGGGGTGCTGTCCATGGTGCTGAAGAGAACTGCCAAATGACTAATTCCTCTGCCTGAGATGGATGTTGGGAAGTGGAGGGATTTGCTTCAGGGAAGCCAGGAATGGATTTCTCATCTCCAGATCTCAGCCAGCACATTTTGTTCTGACATTTCCTTGGCACCTTTGCAAATGACGTGACGTTGCCTATGCAGCTCTTTCCCCTGTTTTAAGAATTCCTTGGGGAACTATCATATCTATCCCTTCCCCATCCCCTACCACCACTGCAGGCACCTCCGAACTTAGATGTATCACCCAGAGACCTGGACTAATAAAGAGACTGGAATTCAAGCTGTGGTCCAACTTGCCAGCCAGTTCACTCCATACTCTCTACAAACTGCCTGTCTCGTCTACGGGTTGTCCCAAGCCCTGGCAACCTCCTGACAGCCATGTCCTCAAAAGCAAACAAAGCAGGAAAGCCCTGGTCATAAAATGGGGTGAAAATAAAATTCAAATCTTGTGCACACAGTGGAGGAAAATGGTTCAGACAGACACCCAAGTTAGAGTCCCACCACCCTTGTGGGATCTTGGGTGATTTCTCTCTTTCTTGAGCCTCAGTTTCCTCAGCTGTTAAATGGGAATAATAATAATACCTTCCTCAAGGGTTATTGTGAAGACAAAATTAGACAATATAGGTAAAAGGACTGACAGTTTTCCCTGGCAAATGATAAATGTTCACTGTTGCTGCTGCTGCTGCTAAGTCGCTTCAGTCGTGTCCGACTCTGTGCAACCCCATAGACGGCAGCCCACCAGGCACCACCATTCCTGGGATTCTCCAGGCAAGAACACTGGAGTGAGTTGCCATTTCCTTCTCCAATGTATGAGAGTGAAAAGTGAAAGTGAAGTCGCTCAGTCGTGTCCGACTCTTAGCGACCCCATGGACCACAGCCCACCAGGCTCCCCAGTCCCTGGGATTCTCCAGGCAAGAACACTGGAGTGGGTTGCCATTTCCTTCTCCAATGCATGAAAGGGAAAAGTGAAAGTGAAGTCGCTCAGTCGTGTCTGACTCTTCACGACCCCATGGTCTGCAGCCTACCAGGTTCCTCCGTCCCTGGGATTTTGCAGGCAAGAGTACTGGAGTGGGATGCCATTGCCTGATAGCTATTACCACCCATACTTTTCTTTGATAAAGAAGCTTTAGAATTTTAGAGCTGAAATGGAATCTAATCCAACTCCTTCAGTTTACATATAAGGAAACTGAGGCTCAGCTAGGGGAAGGGAGTTGTTTAAGGTCACATAACCAGGAAGGGAGAGGACTCAGGATAGAAGGGGATATTTAAACTTGTGAGCTGTTGATGTGTTATAATATCAGGAAGGCATAGTCAGGGGTATGGGGGTTGCCCACAGGTTGGAGGTCAGATGTTTTTATTTAGACACAGAAAAGGTCCTTGATTTAAACCTTAAAACCAAACCCCCTTGCCCTACCATCATCCCGTTTACTCCTCAACCACACTGCCAGATGGGTATCAACATTATCCCCATTTTCCAGATGAGAAAACTGAGGCTTAAAGGGCAGAGGAGATGAAAGCAAGACCACACAGCTGCCTCTGTGCCAGGGATGGCAACGAAGATGAGACAGGAGTTCCTGCAGCGGGGCCGGCAGGAAGTGTGCTTTATTCCCCTCTTGAAGGAACCAGTCTTCACATGTCAGAGTTGGGAGAAGCATCTCTGTGGAATCCAGTATGTCTATGATGCCGCAGGCTTAGAGCACAGTCTCCTCAGAAGATAACAGAAAAGATGCTGAAAATCAGAGCCAGTGAAGCAGCTGCCTAGGAGGTGAAGGGGAGATACTTAGCAAGTGGGGTGAGAGGATGGGATGGGGTGGGGGGCATTAGGGACCTCTGAGGATCCTTGTGTGTCCCAGAGCATGTAACCAGGCCAGAATCATGAAACCCTACTGAGCTCTATCCAGGGAACCTGAGCTCAAACCGCAGCACTTGTGTGTAGAGCTCTGGGACCTGAGAATGAATCACCATCATCTCAGAACCTCAGTTTGTAGATCTGAAAAATGGGACTAACCAGCAAGTCCTACCTGAGAGTGTTAAGGAATGAGATGATTTACGAGAAGCATCCAGCACAGCACCTGGCCCATAGGAGGGTCTTGATAAATGCCAATTCCCTTCTTGTCCTTCCAAGCTTACCTATATGTAGTCTTTGCGTTTTCATTGAGCACTTAATGTATGCCAGACCCTGTTTCAGGTTCTGATGATCTAGCAGTTAATGTGGTGGGCGCTTGCTCTCACGAGTTCACATTTTGCTGAGAAAGTCAGAAACCAGAAGCAAATAATGAACAAGAACATTTCAGGCACCAGTCAGTCCTATAAAGACTTTAAACTTTGTTGCCCTAGGGAGGGAAACATGGCAACGTTAGGTGGGGGATTTGGGATGGACCTTTCTGAGCAGAAGATAATGAGCAGAAGTCTGAATAAAGATCTGGAGGGAAGAGCATTCTAGACAGAGGGGACAGCATGTGCAAAGGTCCTGAGGTGGATGCAAGCTTGGTGCCCTGGAAAGGAGGCCAGTGTAGCTGGGTCGGAGGCAGTAAGGGGGAGGGTCACAGGAGATGTGGAGGGAGGGGTGGGCAGGGCCCGAGCAGCTAAGGCCTGGAAGCCCTAGTGAAGCACTTCCTTGCGTTACCCTCTCCAGTCCTGATGGACCTTCAGCTCTTGGTGACTTTTCTATTTTCTAGAATCTCCTGGTAGTCTGTAACATCAGTTCTTTATAGTGCAAGACTCTTGTTCAAATAAGTCAACTGAGACCCAGAGGCAGAAGGTGACTTGCCCAATGTCATATCACAAGTTAGGAAAAAAGTGAAAGTGATATTCGCTCAGTCATGTCCAACTCTTTGTGACCCCATGAACTGTAGCCCGCCAGGCTCCTCTGCCCATGGGATTTTCCAGGCGAGAATGCTGGAGTGGGTAGCTGTTTTCTTCCCCAGGGGATCGAACCCAGGTGTCCTGCATTGCAGGCAGACTCTTTACCATCTGATCCACCAGGATAGTACGTAGCCAGCCCCAAATTAAAGGTGGCAATTCGTCAGAAGAAGGGGAAGACAGATAGTGAGGGACAGCTGGCCATCTCTGCCATAATGACAAAGACCAAAGCACACATGTCCTGACACCCTTGTGCTGTCTGCACGACTCCTCCCCTGCCTGCCCCCTCTCTCATTTTGAGCAAACAGCAGCCCAGTGTAGAGAACCTCTTGGGGAGAGGGGCCTGGAGGACTTACAGGGTTGGGGAGGGGCACCAAGAGGGAGGAGCCAACACTGAGGGCAGCCCAGCTGCTGGGCCCTCCCCCACTGGGCTGGCAGCTGGCCCTGAGGCCCAGGACAGGGAGACGCTGCCATCATCTCCTCTGGGGGAGGCAGCTGATGGCACACCTCCTGACAGCTCGCTGTTGTTCCCAGTGGACAAAATGGTAGGTTGAGAGGATTCCCCTGTGGCGGCAGGTGGAGGGGCGGGGGTTGTTAAGCAGGGGGTCAGGCCAGCCTGCCCAGCCCCACCTCTAGCTTCCCCCTCCCCTCGCTTATGCCCGGGCTGGTGGCTGGACTGGGCGGCCTTTCTCCTCTTGACACTGAGCATCAGGTGCCTCCTGCTCATTCTCCTCCCTCCCTTTCCCCCATTTCTCCTGCCTCACTCCCTCCCCTTCTCCTTTCTCTGACATCTTCTCCACTTCCTAGTGTCTTTTCTTCTTCCCCTTCACTCCCTTCCCCTCCCTTCTTCCCACATTTTCTTTCTTCCTGCCTCTTTTCCTTCTTCCCCTTCCAGGGCTCCTCCCTCCCCTCTCCTGGCCTCCCCCACCCTCTCACTGCCCATGCCCTCCTCTCTGAGGGTCCTCCCTGCCTCTGGTCATGGGACAAAATCAGAAGACACTGAGAAGCAGCCTGGCTGGGGGGGTCACATCTGCTGGGCTTTCCTGGAGCCTCCTGTTCCCTGTCCAGCATCAGGAGTCAGGAGAGAGTATGGTGACCTGTCACAGCTGGGGACAAGGGACTCAAGTTCATTGAGTTTCAACTACACGCTAGCCACTTGCCTGGCACTTGATCCTCACCACAGTCCATTGAGGCTGGTTACTATTATTCCCATTTTAGAGATGAGAAAACTAAGGTTGACCAAGACAGAGTTGTTAGAAGCCACACAGTAAACTGCTGGGAGCCAGAGTATGGTGGATTAGAGCCTCATTGCTGGCCTCTTGTCAGTCCCAGCCCTGGGCTGACTCTCAGTCCCCATGCCTGTTTGGCAGACCAGCCCCTCAACCTTTACTGAGATTGAAAAATGAAGACAGAAACACAGTATCTGCTCAGTGAGGAGGATCCCGTTCTTTATAGTCAGCTTCTTGACTGTCAGGGCTGCTCAGCCTCAAACTCTTTAAATAGCCTCCCCCACCCCACCCACAACAACCATTCCATCATACACACAGATGCACCCCCCCACACATGAAACCTCCATAACAGATGTGACATCCCACTCAGGCTGCCTGTGTAGATGGGAAGGCTTTTACACAGTGATAGTGATGGTGATGGAGGTGGTGTTGGAGGTGGTGATAGAGGTGGGGATGATGATGGTGACAGAGGTAGAGATGATGGTGGTGATGATGCTGGTGATGGAGGTGGTGATGATGGTGGTGATGAAGGTGGTGATGATGGTGGTGATGGAGGTGGTGATGATGGTGGTGATGGAGGTGGTGATGATGGTGGTGATGGAGGTGCTGATGATGGTGGTGATGGAGGTGGTTTTGGAGGTGGTGATGGTGTTAGCGAAGATGGTGGTGACGGAGGTGGTGATGGAGGTGCTGATGATGGTGGTGATGGAGGTGGTGATGGAGGTGGTGATGATGGTGGTGATGATGGTGGTGATGAATGTGGTGATGGAGGTGGTTTTGGAGGGGTGATGATGGTGGTGATGGAGGTGGTTTTGGAGGTGGTGATGGTGTTAGCGAAGATGGTGGTGACGGAGGTGGTGATGGAGGTGGTGATGGAGGTGGTGATGATGGTGGTGATGATGGTGGTGATGAATGTGGTGGTGGAGGTGGTTTTGGAGGTGGTGATGGTGTTAGCGAAGATGGTGGTGACGGAGGTGGTGATGGAGGTGGTGATGATGGTGGTGATGGAGGTGGTTTTGGAGGTGGTGATGGTGTTAGCGAAGATGGTGGTGACGGAGGTGGTGATGGAGGTGCTGATAATGGTGGTGATGGAGGTGGTTTTGGAGGTGGTGATGGTGTTAGCGAAGATGGTGGTGACGGAGGTGGTGATGGAGGTGCTGATGATGGTGGTGATGGAGGTGGTGATGGAGGTGGTGATGATGGTGGTGATGATGGTGGTGATGAATGTGGTGATGGAGGTGGTTTTGGAGGGGTGATGATGGTGGTGATGGAGGTGGTTTTGGAGGTGGTGATGGTGTTAGCGAAGATGGTGGTGACGGAGGTGGTGATGGAGGTGGTGATGGAGGTGGTGATGATGGTGGTGATGATGGTGGTGATGAATGTGGTGATGGAGGTGGTTTTGGAGGTGGTGATGGTGTTAGCGAAGATGGTGGTGACGGAGGTGGTGATGGAGGTGCTGATGATGGTGGTGATGGAGGTGGTGATGGAGGTGGTGATGGAGGTGGTTTTGGAGGGGTGATGATGGTGGTGATGGAGGTGGTGATGGAGGTGGTGATGATGGTGGTGATGGAGGTGGTTTTGGAGGTGGTGATGGTGTTAGCGAAGATGGTGGTGACGGAGGTGGTGATGGAGGTGGTGATGGAGGTGGTGATGATGGTGGTGATGATGGTGGTGATGAATGTGGTGATGGAGGTGGTTTTGGAGGGGTGATGATGGTGGTGATGGAGGTGATGATAGAAGTGGTGATGATGGTGGTGAAGATGGTGATGGAGGCGGTGATGACAGTGGTGATGATGGTTGTGATGGAGGTGGTGATGATGTTGGTGTTGGTGATGGTGATTCTTGTGATGAACATCTTGTTTATCCATACATAAAACATAATATACATATTATACCTACATGTTACAAAGAAAAGAAAGGACATAATTGCTACTAATTGATGAGAAACTGTGCTGACAAATGGATGGCATTTTTAAGAAACCATAAGCTGCGCTCAGCATAGATGTGACAGGGCTACCCTGCAACCCCACAAATGACGTGGCACTCTCCTCTCCACCACCTTTCTGAGCAAGGGCAGCTCCCTCACGAGTGACAATCTGGCCCTGCTTTCATCCTCCAGCCTCCTAGCTCAAGATGATCAGATGCCAAGTTTTGAAGACTACTCAGTAACCAGACTGGACCAGCTTCCACAGTCCTCTTTGGGACCATCCAATGCCAGGCCAGACCATGAAGAGGCTTTTCCAAAGCCCCCTCATCAAGACACTCCCGAGCTCTCCCTGGGCTGCGCTCCCTTGCAGCTACAGGCTTAAAGAAACCTAACATTTTCCTACCACAAGTGTGTTCCTGGGTCTTTGGCTGGCTGGCTTCAATAGCACAGCCTTCAGCCCAGTGGTAACTAGGGCAAATGAGGTGGGGGGTGGGGGGTGTGCACAGGGGCAGGGAACATGGGGCATTCAGAGGAACTTGGCAATGTCGCTGAGGCTAGTGGTGAATATCAGGCCTCCATTTGTTTATTATTTTATAAGTAAGTATATTATTCTCTAAAACAAGCAATGTGGTCGCCCTTGCACATGCGATCACTGCCCAGGGGTGCACCCCCGGGCTCCCCTCCCTCTTTCTGGAGCTGAGAGCGGCTTGGCACCAAGTGCAAGGGCCCTCCCTCAAGATGGGCTGGGAGTGGGGAGTGGGGACGCAGAAGCAGCGGGAACGTGCAGTTAAAAAAGTAATCTGTATGTTGTATAAATTATATGTATGTAATGTTTTACAATAAAAAGTACAAATAAAGTTAGTGTAAAAGGAAAACAGAAGCCATGCCCCTGTTGAAGGCCCAGAGGATAAACAGACTTATTCAGGGCACTGCTTGGCCTGAGACCAGCAGAACATTCTCAAAGCTGGTTCTCAGGGCCTGAGGGCAAGATCCCCTGGAGGGAGGGAGTCTGGACCAGAGTGAACTGCCTGCCCCCCTCTCCCCCCATTCAGGACTCTCCCCACCCATTCATGTCCCTGACCCGGGCCCTGGTGCTACCTCCCTTAGGGAGGAGAAACCTTTGAATGTCTGTTTAGAGACCTGATGTCCTTAAATGGCTGGGTTTGTTTTTATTTTATTTTGTTTTGTTTTTTAAATCTATGTGCCTGCAGCTAATTTCATCTCCCCAAAGCCAGGGCATCAGCAGCCAGAGGGCAGGCTGGAGAGAAGGTGGGGGTGGGGGATGCAGCTCCTGGACAGACTTGGGACCCCCATTCCCCGACTTAGGAAGGAAGAGACACTGCCCAGAGAGATGGGAGGAGAGCTTGGGGAGCACAGGAAGGGAAGGCGTGCCCCCCACCCCCCGGCAGGTCAGTGACATCCTGGAGATCCCAGGCAGTTCATCCGCTCTGTTGTTGCTGTTGTTCAGTTGCTAAGTCGTGTGTGACTCTCTGCGACCCCATGGACTGCAGCACGCCAGGACGCCCTGTCCCTCACCATCTCCTGGAGTCCATTGAGTTGGTGATGCCATCCAACCATCTCATCCTCTGTTGCCCTCTTCTCCTTTTGTCCTCAATCTTTCCCAGTATCGGGATCTTTTCCAGTGAGTAAACTCTTCGCATCAGGTTTCCATTAAATCTTTTCCTGCCCTGGGGCCTTGGCACCTGCTATTCCTTCTGCCTGGGCCATCCCTTCTTTGGCGCTTCTAATGACAAGCCCCTTTTCCTTCTTCAGGTCTAAAAATGACCTTCTGAACACAGCTTTCCTTACCCATGGTGTCTAAAGGAGGCACTATCCTACACGCCTGGTCCTGGGTGGCCACGCTGTCCTGGGTGAGTGGAGTGTGCTGACTACAGGTGAGACGGGTGTTACATTTCCTATTGACAGCCACCTACTATATTTTTACACAGTGATTTCTTTTCTGTTTTCTGTTTACCTTTGCAGCTACATCTGAAAATCAACTGCTACTTTTACCATTGTATTTGCCTAAGCTATTTGAAGCAGTCATTTATTTAGATGTGAACTATACACACACCTCTCAACAGGTTAATCACAGCTATTGTGAACATTTGAGAACGAATGGTTCCTGAACTGAATCCAAGCCAGAAAATGTTTTATTTAGCCAAAAGAATGCACTTTGGCATTCCGGTTATTTTTCTTCAATGAGGCTTGATGTTATTTTAACAGACATAAGCTTTAATTTCTGAACTTTTAACCTTTTGGGTTAGAAGTATGAAATGAAGTCATTTTTAGATAGAACTTAAATAGAGCAAGTTAGGCTTGGTCAATGAGAAATTTCAAATTTGGGGGTAGGAGGTGAATTCTGTTTTTGTTTTCTTGGTTTTCTCATTGCCAAGAAAAGCAGTACAAGATTTCCTGTTTTTTAACTTCCCAGATGATTTATTGATTTAGTGCAATGTTATTTACGGGCAGACATCAGAAGAACATAATCTTTCTGTATTAACAGAAGGAATTTCGAGAGACATTATTGAATTCATAGTCTTCCTGTATCCCTGGTCAGATCCTTCCCTGCTTGGAACTTTTCAGAGGATCCCCCACTCTTAAGACAGATTTGGAATTCACAGCCCTTCTTTGCTCCTCTGCTGCCCCAGTGTCTATGCTTCAGTCTGATTGGCATGCTCTAGTTTCCCAAACGAAATCTGCCCTGTACGCTTTCCTTCTGGCCCTTTATACACACTGTTCCCTCTGCCAGGCTCGTTTACCCTCCTTACCCACTATTCATCAGTGTTTCCTTGTACAGCTTAGATGTCACTTCTTCCAGGAAGCCTTCCCTGATACTCCTGAATGAGTGAGTGATGCATGCCTCTTCTCTTCGCTTGGACAGCCTCCCACACATTCTCTATCATAATGCTTATCCTGCTATGTCCTCTTGGCAATTTCTCTCTCCTTTGCTAGACTGTCAGCTCTGTGGGGTTAGGCACCGTGTTTATCTGACCTCTAGGGTCTCCCATGATCATCGTAGGTGTCTAGTTAGTGCCAGGTACGTGAACGTCTAAATGGCTGGAATTTGATTGGTATCCACCAAATGCTGGTATCACATCACTTGTAGTTTATCATTCTTAAATGATTTCTCCTTGGTCATTAATTTGGTTATTCACTCCATCCAATCATCTGTATATCCATCCAGCCATATGTTTCTGTGACTAGGCAGAAACAAGGAGGTTGGAGTTGTAGTAAGTCTTAGAAAAAAAAAGAAAATCAGGATCTCTGATGTTAACATCAGAATATAGGTCAGAGTCAGCAAGTTAGAACCTAGGCTGGGAATGCAAGGCACAGCAGAGAAACGGATCACCCACCAGAAGCTAAAGCAATTCAAGCCTCACACATATGGTGACCCAATAAATGGGTCCCCTCCCCTCCCTTCTTCCCTCCCTTCCTCCTCCCTTCCTTCATTGAACTTTCACGGAGACCTCTCTCTCTGGGCCAGGGCCAGTTCTGAGAACTGTTGAATCAGACCTGGATTTCAGTTCTGCTGATGCTCTGAGTTCACAGAGTAGGTGTGCGCGCGCACACACACACACACACACACACACACACTCTACAGGATTACAAAGTGGCCTGTGCTCTAAGAGAGGCCTAGATAATGTTTCCTGAGGAGGGAAGGCTGCTTGGAGTAGGAGTCATTTGAACTGAATCTTGATGGATAGACAGGATTTGATTTGTGAGTATGACGGAAGAGCATTCCAGAAGGAAGCAATCAAATGAGCAGAGGTACAGAGCTGGAAAAAATCCAGCCATGTCTAGGGAATCCGATCGGCGGGGTGTGTGTGTGTGTGTGTGTGTGTGCACGCGTGTGTGCAGGAACTGAGAAGAAGAGGAGAAGCAAGGAGACAGTTAGCGAGGGGTCTTGGGGCCAGACCACAGCCTCAGCCTTGGAGGTCGGCCGAGGAACGAGTGATTCGAGGAACTCACTCACCCAACAAGGCCGCTTGAGCATTTGCACTGCCTGAGGGGCCTGCTGCCCTCCCGGGGCTGCAGTAGCGCCCGGCCTGCTCCACGGCCTCCAGCCTCGTCCACCCTACCCGCCAGGCAGGCACACGCCACGGTGCCCTTCTCTGCCTAGAGCCAGTCACAAGCTCGAAGCTCCTTTTCCTGGACTCCAGGCAGCCCCACACCCCACGCCCCGCAGACAGCCTTCCTCCCCCCAGTCTTAGGCCTTGTGGGGTTTCCTACATTTCCTCCGATGGTCCTCGGGTTTTCACCTGTCTGAGCCGGTCCGCAGCCCCCACCGCCCACCCTGGGCTGGGCAGATAAGGATTCCTTGGAGACCTCGCGGCACTTCCTTGAGTTTATAGAGGAGGCTAGCATGTGCGGGCGGGCGGCCGCGCGCGCGCGCGCATACACACACACACACACACACACACACACACACACACACGCACGCGCGGGCCCACTCCTACATGACCGCACGTGTCATTGCTGCCTGTTTACCCGCCTCCCCCGCTGACCTGTGAGCCCCTGAGAAGACAGACTGTGGTCTTCATTCTACATCCGCTCCGACCCCAGCTTGGCAGCCCCGGGCAGAGCAGGCCCTGCTTTTCCTGGGGATGGAGGGCAGGAGACAGGCCTCAGCCGGGCATCCGCCTCCCGCCTCCCAGCTCCCGGCATCCTGAAGGCCGGCCGTGGCTGCCACCACTGGGAAGTGTGAAGTGGGACAGTCACACTCAGGAGGAGGCCCTGGGAGGCTGCCTCCCGGCGGGAGGAAGGTTCCAGCAGCGCTGGAGAAGGAGGCCGGGATGTGGGGCAGGCGGCAGCCTAAGCTCAACCGGCAGCCCGGGTTTGGGTGGGAAGGGGCCGCCCCCTCCCATCTCTGGTCTAGCCAAGAATCCCGGGGACTCGGGACTCTGCCTTCATTCTGCCCTTTCTCCCTCTTTCTCTGTTTATCTTTCCAGCTAGGCCCGCCTGGGGCTATTTTTGCTTCCTCCTGGTTCTGCTGCCTGAGCAGCCTTGTGGCTTTAATTGGCCCATTTTCTGCTTGCTGGGAAGACAGCGTCCTCCTGGTCTTGCTGCCCCCCCCCTCCCCCCATGGGGCTTGTGAGTAAAAGCTAGGAGCGAGGCTAATTATGGAGAGAAAGGCAGACAAGACAGACAGCTCAGGAGAAAGGAAAAGGGAGAGACCCAGAGACAGAGAGGAGATAGAGACAGGGGTGGGGGGAGGGGAGCAGCACAAAAGGGTGGGCGCCTGGAGAGACAAAAGGCAGATGTAAGTCGCTGGGGTAAGAGAGAAAGAAACACAGAAAGGCAAAGAGAGATACAGACCCGGATGGACTGCTGTTCACACTGAACAAAACACAGAGATGGCCAGCCACCTCGAGGAGGGCGATGGGGCGAGTGGTGGGTCCAGGGAGGTTGGAGTGGGGGTGGGGGGTCTCCAGCCAGTGTCCTGGGCCTAATTGTGACACAGGGAATACAGATGACAGGTTCGGGCTCTCTGCAGGGGTTCTGGCAAGGATGTTGAAGTGTTTTGTTATGAGGAAGGAAAGGAATGGGCCAAGCTGACTCCATCTTGAAAAAGAAGGAAACTCCGTCTTGCACTTGCAGTGAGCTTTGGACTATGTGCCTGGTAGCCATGGGGATAACATACCTACAGCCGAACTGGCCTCCTGGACTGATAAACACCAGATTCCATACCAAGATTTCCCGTCACCAAAAAGAATGTAATACTCCCCTAGGAGGTCAATCGCCTTTGTAATCTGGATGGCACCCATTGGTGTAGGCTACAGTATATAACCAGCTGGCCCTTCCGATTAAGAATCATGGCTGTAACTTGATTGCATCTCCCTTTAACACTTTCCAGGCTAGGTTTAAGGAATTTGGGGATGTGGGCTTGAGCAGTACACTTAAGGTATACAAGGTTTTCACAAAAGTCGGTCATGGCCCTTGGCCAAGAGGAGACTCTGCCTTGGGCCCTCCACCATCTGCATTGTTCTTCTGAGTTTCTCAGAACGTGTGGCTACAACAGTAATAAATGATGAAGTGAAGTGAAGTGAAAGTCTCTCAGTCGTGTCCGACTCTTTGTGACCCCATGGACTGTAGTCCATGGAATTTTCCAGGCCAGAATGGGTAATTCTGGAGTGGGTAGCTGTTCCCTTCTCCAGGGGGTCTTCCCAACCCAGGGATTGAACCCAGGTCTCCCTCATTGCAGGCGAATTCTTTACAGCTGAGCCACAAGGGAAGCCCAAGAATACTGGAGGGGGTAGCCTATGCCTTTTCCAGTGGATCTTCCCGAAACGGGGTCTCTTGCATTGCAGGCAGCTTCTTTACCAACTGAGCCATCAGGGAAGAGGTCTTTACAAATGAGGGGCGGGAAGGGCTCTTTATTCTGAGAGGGGGGCTTTACGAGTGTTTATCTTCGGGCCTCTTGCCTTTTATACAAGTTAGGGTCGGGGAGGGCAGAGCTGACCACACTGATTTGTTGTTTGTTCCTGAAACGAACACTAGCTGATCACCTTCTGCCCCGCTTCCAGCCTCCTTTCCGAGCCCGGGAGGTACAGAAAGGGCAGGCTGCTGTCCTCCTGCTGAAGGTGGGGCTGCATTAGTCATGAGCAGATGTTTGCGATTTATTGAAAACAGTGCAATAAGTAGGGGCTAATACTGAGAGCGCCTCTCTCCCCTGGCCTTTGTTGTAAATGAGGGGATGTCTGGAGAGAGCAGTCCCTACCTCCCCCTGAGTGCAGTCAGGGACAGCTTCCCAGAGGAGGCAACGTGGGAGGAGGCTTTCCCGCGTGACAAGTGATGAAGGCAGGGAAGGAGTTCCAGGTAGAAAGATCAGACTATGCACAGTACAGGGATCTGGATGTACGCGGAGGACGGCACCTAGGCAGTGGAGAGTGAGGGCGGAGGGCAGGGTGATGAGGCTGGGAAGGTAGGCGGGGCTAGATTGTGGGGGCCTGGAATGCCAGGCAGAGAGTTGGGGTGAATTGATGGTGATGTCCAGCAAAAAAAAAAAAAAAAAACCAGATGGTCAAGTCTAGGTTTTTTTCACAAGCAATGCCACTGACACAAGCCGGGATAGAAGCAGGGTGGTCTCGGGCTGGGAGAGCAGAGTGTGAGGAGGCTAGGGCAGAGGTCCAGGGGGGAGGAGGAGGGTCTGGATGGGGAAGCAGTGCCCATGGGTGAGCATCCTGCCCTGGGTGGCTGGCTAGGAATACCGGGCCTCCTGCACCAGCCCAGGTGTCTCTCCCTGGGCTGCCCCGGGAACCCAGGGCCACAGAAACCCAGAGAGGGGCTTCAGGACAGCTCCGAGACTGGCTAGCCCCAGTGCTCCACCTCAGGTGACTTCAGAGGCCAGGAAGGTGCTCGGGAGTGAGACAGGGAGAGATGGCGGGGTCACCCTGGGGTACACCCTTGAGGTGGAACTTTTGGAAAACGAGATGTTGGTTAAAAGAAACGGCTGGTTGACTTGGTTCCTGCGGCACCCCACATTTTTCATCTCTGGCTTCACCCCTGCCCCACGTTTCACAAGTGAGGGGATACTGAGGCACAGAGTGGGCGAGAGACTTGTCCAAGCGTGAGCCCCCTGTACCTCGTCACCCAGGTGGGTGGACACCCCCATTTACAGAGGAGGAGACTGAGTCTCAGAGAGGTCAAGTGGCTTAGCTGAGAACACCCAGCTCTGGGGGGGCGGGGCGGGGCAGGGGAGGGGTGGACCATATCCTCAGGCAACATTCATATCAGAAAATGACTCAGCCCCTTCCACCAGC
This sequence comes from Bos grunniens, assembly GCF_055505025.1. Classification (NCBI taxonomy): domain Eukaryota; kingdom Metazoa; phylum Chordata; class Mammalia; order Artiodactyla; family Bovidae; genus Bos; species Bos grunniens. The sequence continues at coordinate 75,712,966 of NC_141179.1, read as the reverse complement.
GCAGACTGAGGGGAGGAGAAACCTCAGGGATGCAGGGAACTGCTAATCACCCCACGAGAAAGAACTGGTGATGGGAGGGGGTGGTCGGCTTAATGAGAGGGCGGCTGGAGTGGACACATCACAGAATAAACCGACATGGGTGTCAGGGGAGAATGAGGATCCCCGAACGGGGAGGGGGGATGGTTTCCGACTCCTGGACGCAGCTGACTGTGGACCAAGGAGGCCCACAGCCCCCAACCAGCTGCAGGGCAGGGGACCGGGCCCAGCCGAGGGCAGCTTAGCTTCAAAGGCCCAAATAGCCTCAGGCCGGGGCCTGCTGGGCTGCTAATTATTTGAGGCGGAAACCCTGCCAAGCTGGACTTTAGAGAATAATCATCACAACCAATAATAAAGCCTCCCACCTGCTCTGAGCTTTTAACTTGTGCAGCTACCAGCAAGAACAAGCAGCTGGTCTCATCTGGAGAGAATGGGCAGCGGGGTTGGAAGCAGGCCCTAAGGGCAGGAAAGAGTCTAACAGGGGTCCTTGAGCCTTGGCTTCCTCAGCTGTAAAATGGAGATGTTGGTCTTTGTCTCTGTTGATCTTTTCAGTCTCATCTTTTACCTTAGACCTCCCCAGTCCCTCTCACCCCATTCTCAAACACACACACACCTCATTACCATCCAGACCCACAGAACTGTTGATCGACTCCTCTGAGGTCTCTGCTTTGTTCTGCATTGAATGCCAACCTGCTCCAGGATCATTACGTGAACTCTTCTTTATCCTACAAAGCCCAGTGCCACCTTCTCTGTGAAACCCTCCCTGATTCTCTTTCAACAGACGAGTTAATCTCTTCCTTCTGGGATGCCACTGTTCTGTGTACTTTATAGTGAGATATTATACCTATATCTTTGACCATCTCTTTCCCCTCCAGCCTGGAACTTCCTTTTTTTTTTCCTTTTTGTTTATTTTATTTTTGACCACACCGAATGGTATGTGGGATCTTAGTCTCCCAACCCGGGATGAAACACACACCCCTTGTATTGAAAGTGTAGAATCTTAACCACTTGGCCTCCAAGGAAGTCCCTGGAACTTCCTTGAGGCCAGGGAGACTAGACCTTACTGATTTCTGTATTCCCAAAACCCAGACAAGTCTAGGTCACAGTGAGTACTCAAGCAATAGTTCCTGAATCGAATGATCACACCAGCTTGTGCTTGCCTCTGTGTCTGTTTCCTCCACTAGACTGGGAGCCTCCTGAAGGCAGGTCTGAGCCCTGTTTATCTTTATATATAGTACCTGGCACAGAACAGGTTCTCAGTAAAGGTTGGCAGGTGGCTGAACAAAGGAAAGTACTTTGTTCATTGTAAAGCAAGATCTGTTGGAGAGGAAAGGCATAGATATCCTTAGACGGAAGAGAAGCTGAGCACATAATTCAGAGCGTGTGTCCTTAGGGGGTGTGGGTGTGTCAGCATGTCCATGAATACATCTGCATTTGTGTGATGGGTCTTATTTGCAGGGTATGTGTGCAGACATGTAAGAATGTCAGTGTTGCTTGCTGTGTGTACGTGTGTGTATTATTATTGTGTGTGATGCATGGGTATTATCGTATTACTGTGTGCAAGTGTTCTTTGACTAGAATCTATGGATAAGTCTATGTGTGTATAACATGTATGTATCTGTGGTTGGCATGGAGATGTGTGCCTGTGTGTGTGTCTGTAGATACACCGTTGCATCAGAGTTTGAAAGATGAAGTAGGAGGGAGAGGAATAGACAGAACTTGTGAATGTCAGATGTCAAGTGCAAACAGCAAGAACACAGGGGTGTTCCCAGCAGAGACCCATCCCCAGGGTCTACTCCATTCATTCATTCCTTCACTCACGGATGCTAACTCTGCTGGCCCCTTTTGGTTGCCCATGATCTGACAAGCCTCCTCCCTCTAGGAGTGCCCGACTTTCTCAGGGAAGCTCTGCAATAAACAGTCCAGGAAGTGTGCAATCAACACCATGACAGAGGGACCCAGGGGATGTGGGAGCACGAAGGGGAGGGCCCTGATGCAGCTGAGGGTCAGAGCAGGCTTCCCAGAGGAGGTGCCATCCCAGCTGAGCCTGGCAACAAGCGTCTTTCCTGGAGCGACTTTCCTGGGCAGCCAAGGTCTGCTGCGGACCCCTGCCTGGGGCTCCCTGCTTGGTGGGCCCCGCCTCTCCTCCAGGTGCTGGTGCAGCCTGGTTTGCTGGAATCCCCATCTTTGCTGCTTCCTGCCCCCTCCCTCTGTCCACCCTCCCAGCAAGGCCCTGTGGAGAAGAGGGCTATTTTAACCAGGTAGGAGTGCTAGGAAAACCAGCCATGAGGAAAGGGAGAAGGCTCCTGGCACTTCCTTCCGCAGGGGCCCTGGCCACGTGCCCCTCCGCCCTAGTATTGATGGACATGGATTTTGTGTGCCCAGCTTGACTGTTTAGCCTGGCAGTTCCTGGAGGGCAGTGGAGCATTTTCCATAGTCTCTTCCTCACCCCACACCCAGGCCCAGGGTGGTAGGAAGTTCAGACCTGTGTGGCTGCACTGACCTGCCAGTTTTACGGCCAAATGTAGACCAAAAAACCCAAACTGGCTGACAAAGGAAGCTGGTCCACAGACAGACTCTGGGAGAGAAAGGATCAGGTTCTTGTGATGAATGTGACTGTAGATCCTTATTCATGGACAGGCCTAGAATATTTTTTTTTTCTTTTCTATTTAAGAAAAGAGCTTGAGAGAATGAGGTGGCAAGCATGCCAGAATTCTGAAGGCTACAGTTCCATTTAGTGTCTCTGTCTCTTATTGAGCATCTATTACGCAGCAGAGATCACGCTGCCAGAGCAGAGCCTGGAAGCAATGGCCCAGGGCAAGGGAGGAGACTGGGTATGACTTAGGCCCCCACCTGGCTCTGCAGACCAAGGGTAGCTTCTTTTTTGATTGGAGGTGAATCTCAAAGAGCTTCAGGGGAGAAGGTGCTATTGAGACACGCTCCAAAGAAGGAAAGGTGTTTTCGAGGAAGAGCTCAGCATGTGCCAAGGCCTAGAGGTGGGAACGGCAAGTATTTTTTCAAAAGATGGCAGCACCCTTTGACTTAGACTTCCCTGGTGGCTCAGGTGGTAAAGAATCTGCCTGTAATGCAGGAGACCCGGCTTCGATCCTTGGGTCAGGAAGATCCTCTGGAGAAGGGCACATGGCTACCCACCCCAGTATTCTTGCCTGGGAAATCTCATGGACAGAGGAGCCTGGCAGGCTATAAGCCATGGGGTCGCAAAGAGTTGAGTGAGCGACTAAGACGTTCACACTTTGACTTTGGACCCAAATGCTGGTAGATCTCGGGAGGCGTGGAGAAGGGCAGTGAGCTCAAACGTGAGGACCGAGTGCCGGCCCTGGGCCCCGGTTCTCCATGGGCTGCTGTGTGGCGTTTTCATTTGCTTCCTGTGTGTGCTTTTATGGGTGACAGACCACAGACAGGAAGTGTGCCTGCAGAACCGTGTGCCGGTTCTTGCACCCCTGCCTTGCGCAGGGCGGACACTCCTCTGTGTGTTGTGTTTGAGGAAGCACAGTGTGGTACAAAAGGGCAGAGGCTCGAGGATCAGATGACATAGGGTCAAATCCCAGCTCCCACAAGCTCAGTGAGTCCTGGGACAAGCCTCCTAGCCTTTCTGTGCCTCAGTTTCCTCATCTGTAAAGTGGGGACAGGAGGGAAACCTCCTTTGTAGTGGCACTGTAGGGGAGTGAGCTCAGTTCAGTTCAGTTCAGTTGCTCAGTCGTGTCCAACTCTTAGCGACCCCATGAATCGCAGCACGCCAGGCCTCCCTGTCCATCACCAACTCCCAGAGTTCACTCAGACTCCCGTCCATTGAGTCAGTGATGCCATCCAGCCATCTCATCCTCTGTCGTCCCCTTCTCTTCCTGCTCCCAATCCCTCCCAGCATCAGAGTCTTTTCCAATGAGTCAACTCTTCACATGAGGTGGCCAAAGTACTGGAGTTTCAGCTTTAGCATCATTCCTTCCAAGGAAATCCCAGGGCTGATCTCCTTCAGAATGGACTGGTTGGATCTCCTTGCAGTCCAAGGGACTCTCAAGAGTCTTCTCCAACACCACAGTTCAAAAGCATCAATTCTTCGGCACTCAGCTTTCTTCACAGTCCAACTCTCACATCCATACATGACCACTGGAAAAACCATAGCCTTGACTAGACGGACCTTTGTCGGCAAAGTAATGTTTCTGCTTTTGAATATGCTATCTAGGTTGGTCATAACTTTCCTTCCAAGGAGTAAGCGTCTTTTAATTTCATGGCTGCAGTCACCATCTGCAGTGATTTTGGAGCCCAGAAAAAAAAAGTCTGACACTGTTTCCACTGTTTCCCCATCTATTTGCCATGAAGTGATGGGACCAGATGCCATGATCTTCGTTTTCTGAATGTTGAGCTTTAAGCCAACTTTTTCAGTCTCCACTTTCACTTTCATCAAGAGGCTCTTTAGTTGCTCTTCACTTTCTGCCATAAGGGTGGTGTCATCTGCATATCTGAGGTTATTGATATTTCTCCCGGCAATCTTGATTCCAGCTCGTGCTTCTTCCAGCCCAGCATTTCTCATGATGTACTCTGCATAGAAGTTAAATAAGCAGGGTGACAATATACAGCCTTGACATACTCCTTTTCCTATTTGGAACCAGTCTGTTGTTCCATGTCCAGTTCTGTTGCTTCCTGACCTGCATACAGGTTTCTCAAGAGGCAGATCAGGTGGTCTGGTATTCCCATCTCTTTCAGAATTTTCCACAGTTTATTGTGATCCACACAGTCAAAGGCTTTGGCATAGTCAATAAAGCAGAAATAGATGTTTTTCTGGAACTCTCTTGCTTTTTCTATGATGAGCTAATGGATGCAAAATGCTGAGGACAGTACCAGGCACACACTCTGCAAGGGTGCGACTGTCTCCCCTCGGCCCCACACACCCCAGTGTTTCTGAAGACCGTACTCCAGGCAGCCACTGTCCACCAGTGCTTGCTTTACCTGATTTAACTCAATCTCCTCACTGTCGATGGGAAAAACTAAGTTCGGGTCAAGAGAAGTCCCTGCCTGGGGTCTCAGTGACATAGAGCTGGAGTTCATTGTTTCCTAATCTGAGACCAGAACTGGTTGCATCACAATGAGTTATAGGAATGTGCTTGCAGACAGAATCCTGTAAGTGCTCAAGATGGAAACTTCTGGAACCTTAGTCTCCATCTGTGAAGCGGCTAGCTGATTTCCAGGCCCTCCCAGCCCTGCCGGCTGCGACCATCACCCCAGGGGAGCAGCACTGGGGCTGGGGGCCGGCCAGTACCCCCTCCTCTCCTGCACGGTGGCTCCTCTCCATCTGATTGCAGCTCGCATCTGAGCACATTCTCCTGGCCCCATTATTTTGACCCTTCTCAGAAGCTCCTGGAGAAGGCAATGGCACCCCACTCCAGTACTCTTGCCTGGAAAATCCCATGGATGGAGAAGTCTGGTGGGCTGCAGTCCATGGGGTCGCTAAGAGTTGGACACAACTGAGCGACTTCCCTTTCACTTTTCACTTTCATGCATTGGAGAAGGAAATGGCAACCCACTCCAGTGTTCTTGCCTGGAGAATCCCAGGGACGGCAGAGCCTGGTGGGCTGCCGTCTCTGGGGTCGAACAGAGTCGGACACGACTGAAGCGACTTAGCAGCAGTAGCAAAAGCTCCAGCTCCAGCCAGGGGTCTGGGACTTCTCAGGGAAGAATGTGTATCCCCTCCGCTGGCCCTTGAGGAGAGGGGCCAAGCCCCCATCCGAGGACCCAGAGGGGTCCACTCCAGTAGCCAGCACCAGCCTTCAGAGACACGCTGGAACCAAGTGACCTGGGTAAGAGGGGCCTCGGGCAAATGAATGGAGCCTCTCACTTTACAATCAGAACCTCTTCCAGATAAGCACAGGGGCTTCCAGCTTTTAGGGAGAAACCCAAAGAAGTGCTTCCCAGGTGGAGTTCAAAGCACAGTGCACCGGAGTCACCGGGATGGCGGGAGTAAAGGAGGTTCATTGAAAACGCAAATCCCTGGACCTCCCCCAAGACCTTCTCCACCAGATTCTGAGGGCTGGTGCCCAGGAAACTGCCTGTGAGCCCGTTCCCCACACGATCCCGCACACGCAGGCGGGAAGAGCCTCGGGCTCCAGGGACAGCAGAGGTGGGGAGCCTCGGTACCCGGGGATCCTTAGTACCATCGGTGCCCCATCACCTCCCTCCCCCGGGGGGACTCCAGGGGCTCCGCTGGTCCCGATGAGCAAGCCTGAGCCTTCTCTCCTTTTTCCCCAGCTGCCCACACTGCTCACACGTTCCCCGCAATTTCTAAATTCAAAGTGGGGCAGTTTTAGCTGTGTATCAACTCCCCTCCCCTGGGCAGCCTGCGTCAGGAGCCGCCCGCTGGGGAGGGGTCTGTGCGCCTCTTCTTCTGAGGCTTGCGGGCAGGGGACGTGGGTGGCACCCGAGGGCCCTGCTGCAGGTCAGAGCTGGGGGGGGGGGGGGCGGCGGGCCGGGGGCGGGGGCGAGGCTCGAGGGTGTGGAGGTTTCCTGACCCAGAGCATCCTCTGACCTTCTGGACACACTGAAGCCCCACCCACCGCCCCTTCCCTCTAGAAGTCTCAGTCTTTCCCATCCATCCCCTTGGCAGCTTGGGACCCAAGAGGCTCACCTGCGGAGGGACGCCCAGGCTGGGTGCTGGAGCTGGCGCTGGGTGGGGGCGGGGAGCCCGACACCCACTCTGGCCCCTGCAGATGGTCCGATGTCTCATTCCCTCGGCAAGCGTTCGTGGAACACCTGCTGAGTGTAGCTCGCTGTGCTGGGTGCTGGAGGGGGGAGGGGGGGGAGGGAGACCATTTGGGGGCGTAGAAAGAAATAGAAGACTGGGGGAGTGGAGAAGCCCACACACGGCTTTAGAACAATCGCTAAGCGGCACGCCCGGCAGAGCGAGATGCGCTCGTCTAAATCCAGGCGGCACACGCTTGGCTCAGCCGGCCCCGGGCTAAACTGTCTCAGAGTGTGGCGTGGGCGCCGGGGTGGAGCGGGGCAGGAGAGAGGCAGGGACTCACACAGGACTTGAGTTCTAGACCTGAGGCCACTGCGGACGTGCTGTGTGGCCTTGGGTAAGTCAACACCCCTCTCTGAGTCAGTCTTCCTCCCCGCCCCCAACTGAGGCTCTCCCCCGTAGATACTACCTGGAAAACGGCAGACCCAAACCAAGTTTGCCTGACACCGGGCAAACACTCTGGCTTCTTGGTCATCTGAATAGATACTCAGCTGGAGGTCTGACATCATCCCAACAGGCAATATCAGATAATGGTTAGAAGCCCTGTGATTTGGGTCTCAAACTTCCAGGGAAAGCCAGCTGCATCACGTTCATGTCAGTGTCCCCATCTGCAGAATGGGCAGATCTCAGGCATCATTGGGAGGAGGATTGGGTGCAGTAATTCTGACTCATGGGAGGGGATGTCTGGGTGGGCACTCAAGGATGGGGTGTGCGATATGCGGTTCATAAACAGAGCCCTGGTTTTCTCCTTTGCTTTTATTCATTGTTAATCACAATATTTGCTTTTTGAGGGATTGCATAGAGTACAAAAGCAAAGAGAAGCTTACTTCTATCAAAGACTGCATGCATGAGGTCAAGGAATCCCAGGATGAAGGGGCAAGTCCAGTGCCCAGAACGTGGGATGCTCCTGTGGTCTTCCCAGGAGCCTCCTGGCTCCTCCCCAGCTCCTCTCCTTAATGTTTCCCTCTGATTCTTTTCTGATCCTTCTCCTTCTCGGCCATATCTACTCCCTGAAGACAGTTGGGGCATTCCATTTTGTTCAGTAGCAGCTGGCTTCTCCCCCTAAGCAACTTGGTCCTGGTCTAAGCCTGGTCCCTCCCCTAACTGGGCAGCATACAGTTTAGGGGTTATGTGGTTATGTGTGCAGTGTTTGAAAGTGGAGACCCATGTTCCAATTGTGGTCTGCTATTCACTGGCTGTGTGATCTGGGACAAATTACTTAGCCTCTCTGTGCTTTAGCTCCCTCCTCCATAAAAAGGACTAATGAACTGACACCGTAGGGTTCTTGTGAGGATAGCCGGGGAGTTTGGGATGGACATGTGCACACTACCATGTTAAAATGGATAGCCGACAGGAACCTGCTGTAGAGCACAGGGAACTCTGCTCAACGCTGTATGGTGGGAGGGGATGGGAGGGGAGTTTGGGGGAGAATGGGTACATGTGTATGCATAGCTGGGTCCCCTCCCTATTCACCTGAAACTGTCTCAACATTGTTAATCAGCTATGCGCCAATACAAAATTTTAAAAAAGGAGAGAGAAAATGAGCAAGTGCCTGTAGCACAGCGCTTACTAAACACTTGATCAGCGTGTTGGCTGTTCTTCAGACTGAAGCCACACACGCTATTGGCGGCCTTCTGTTTTCTTAACTTTAGCAGAGCTGTCTCTCTGCCTGTCTTGGTGGAAACTGGAGGAGTGAATAAGGAGAAGGAGCCTTGTGAGCATGTGGTCACGTAGAAGTTCCCCTGGAAAGGCAAGAGGGGAGGCGTCCAGGGAGAGCCTGTCTGGATGTCTTCAGCTGTCGTGGACCTGCAGGGTCTCATGGAATGAGCAGCTCACTGACGCTTCTGAGAAGTTTGCAGTGTATACGGACCCGGGGCCTCTGGGGCCTGTCCGGTGAGCCTGCCAGGAGCTGGATTCCGGAGGGAAGTTTCCTCTGCACAAGGCTGGAGCAAGGAAGAGCAGCTCAAGATGGATTCTAGCCAGCAGAGAGGAGGAGCAGAAGCTGTGTGATGGCTGGAGCAGACTGATCTGAGCTGTGGGGCGTTAGGATCCTTCCCCCTCCCCTACTTCCCTCTCCTCTCTCCACCGCCCTCAGAAAAGTGATTTTGTCATGGCCAAGCAGAAGAGAAAATTCAATCCAATAGCATTTTATGTAAATATCTTTAAGAGTTGTGGCATCCTAAGAAAAAGCAGAAAGAAAGAAAGTGTTCTTGTCTGACTCTGCAACCCCTTGGACGATAGCCACCAAGCTCCTGTGTCTATGGGATTTCCAAGGCAAGAATACTAGAGTGGGTTGCCATTTCCTCCTCCAGTGGATCTTCCTGACCCAGGGACCAAACTCGGGTCTCCTGCATCGCAGGAGGATTCATTACTGCCTGAGCCACCAGGGACACCTAAGAGGGCAAAAGAAAGAAGATTCCATACACTTCACAAATCTTGATTTAAAAGTGTAAATACATGAATGCATGAATGAAGGTTGCTCAGTTGTGCCTGACGCTTTTGGGCCCTATAGACTATACAGTCCATGGAATTCTCCAGGCCAGAATACTGGAGTGAGTAGACTTTCCCTTCTCCAGGGGATCTTCCCAACCCAGGGATCGAACCCAGGTCTCCCGCATTGCAGGCGGATTCTTTACCAGCTGAGCCACAAGGGAAGCCCATGTAAATACATGAAGATACAATCAAATGTATGCAAGCCATCAACCTCCTGTAGGCACAGACAGATGAATAGAGGAGTGTATATATTGCCAGAATCCGGAGATTCGGCCAGGGACCTGCAGAGATAAGCCCTTGGTGTTTTGTATTCTTGAAATCCGTGACAGAGAACCTGGAGACAGGGTTTGGAGAGGCCTTGGGGCAACAAGAACTCAACCAACATCTCAGGAGAAATGTGCTGCCCTAAGCAACCTCAATTATCTGGCTCATAACTGCCCGCTTTGGGGTAGGCAACCCCAGTTAACTGGGATAGTGGTTTTTTTTTTTTTTTTTTTCATGGCTGGACATTTTTGAACTCCAGAAGAATTAGGGTTACATTTAGACAGGCTTATGGGAATCAAAACCATAGTATTTTATTTTTCTGTTATTTGCTTACTACTTGTAATGCTAAGATAATTTGGCCCGGGACTTTCCTGGTTGTCCAGTGGCTGAGACTATGTCTTCCAATGCAGAAGGTGTGGGTTCAGTCCCTGCTCCAGTAGCTAAGATTCCCACATGCCTCATGGCCAAAATACCAAAAAAAAAAAAAAAAAAAAACCCAAACATAAAAAACAGAAGCAATATTGTAAGAAATTCAGTAAATACTTAAGAAAAGGTCCACACCAATAAAATCTTTAAAAGAAAACAATTTGGCCCATTAAAATGAGAGTCTAATCATTTTAATTTAAAAATGTAATTGAATAATTAACTTTGATGTGTGAATTTAGCTTGAAATCTTACTAAGCTCAGAAATAGAGTATTTAAGAGAATTGTAGGTTCACCACACATGCACATTTAATTGACTAGCTGTAAAAGAATTAGTTGAGTACCTAGGGAGATTTTGCTAAAAACAGGCAAATGAATTAAAAAAGAAATCTAACAGATGACTGTAAGAACTCTTTTGAGATAAACCATACACTCAGAAAAGTCCCCAGATCATAAAGTGAGCCTGAATCAAGTCAAGAAATCTAGCTTTGCTAGAACCCCAGAAGGTCCCCTACCCCCCATCCCACATCTCCTTCAGTCACTACCCCTCCAAGGGAAGCTACTCACACCAAGTACCCCATTTATAAATACAATATGAATTGTTTGAGACATGTCTAATTAATTACTTCCATTTATAAACAGGACCAAATATCATTCAAAGACTTCTTAGAAGCAGTGGCTAAAATCTGCTCAGTATAAACAAAGAAAGGTTTGTAAGCAGATTTAAAAGCTTAAGAGAGAGCTGGGGTTAAGAACTTGTCAGTTTAATAAATTGAGCCATAGTTATTTAAACTCGAAGTAAACTTCTCAGTAGTCTTTTTTGGGCACAAAAGCCACTTGTGAAATCGCCACAAAAATTAAATGAACATTCATCAGGCCTGGTTCACAGTCATGGTCCGGAGGCTTAAAGGAATCTTCTTTAAATTGCACACTGTGGCTCTGTGCCTGCCTTAGGGGAAGGGCACATCCCCTATTCCCAAGGCTTGCTTCCAAAGCCACATCTTTGTCTTTGTAGCTCTCACTCTCCTTTAAATGGCATTTAGTTGCCTGTAATTTACTTCAAAATGCTTCAGATAGACACTGTGACATGTCTTTTAGGCTACTTTTAATCTACACTCAAGGATAGTCAGCTGAAGCAAATAGGAGTACATGCTCCCAGGATGAGTGGTTAGTATTCAAAAGACCGGAAGTCCACGATTCACAGGGGCAACTATTACACGAGCATTTCAGTTGTCTTTTATCGCCAGTCGGCACCAGGGGCTTGCTCATTTGCATAATGGGTATAGAATGACTTTTCATTGGTGAATGCAGTGTGTAAGCAGTGTGTTGATTGGCTGGGGGTACGATCCAGGCACTGTTACTCTTGTAGAACAAGGTCTTAGAATCCAGTGGGTCCTACAGTCTACAGGTTGTGTTCTGAAAGTGAAGTGAAGTCACTCAGTCATGTCTGAGTCTTTGCAACCCCATGGACTGTAGCCCACCAGGCTCCTCCGTCCATGGGATTTTCCAGGCAAGAGTACTGGAGCAGGTTGCCATTTCCTAATCTTCCCGACCCAGGGATCAAACCCAGCTCTCCCACATTGCAGGCAGACGCTTTTACCATCTGAGCCATCAGGGATGTGCTCTAGGTTCAGAATTTCCATCTGCTCTTGTGCGTGACCTGCTTCTAGAATCGCAGCTGAATTCAGCACTAATACTATCGCATCTGCCTAGGGTAAATCTTTCATTCAAGAAACTTCTAGCAGGACAAGAGCTAAGACTTTACAGAGATCTAAAACAGAAGTTTGGGGGCCCTCTTGGTAATATATAATTATGCTTGCTAATAAATGAGTGCCTGTGTGGCTAAATTTGGTGTGAGGCTTGCTTTTATTGTAATTGACTGCCTGGTAACCAGGTTGTGGAGGAGAAGGAGATGAGCCCTCCCCTCCCTCCACCTGTCAAAAACTAATGATGTTTACTGCAGGGAGTCCAATATTTGTGGATGACCCAACTGGTTTAGTAGAGAAGCCTGGCAGTGGGGCTTGGGTGGAAGGGTGGGGATTGGGACCCCATGGAGCAGGTTGGGGGACTGTCTTTGGGTGAGGATGTTCCTGGCCCTTCCACTCCCTGGCTACTTCAGCTCTGGGTAGGAGTATCTGGGGCTCACCTCCCTCAGACTCTGTGAAAGCCTGCCCAGCAAGTCCTGGCCTCCCCTCTTACCAATCGCACGCCAGGACATGGAAGTTTGAGGGTGGGGTGGGTTTACTCATACTGGAGCCTGGGGTTCTGGTGGGATGCTCTTTCCACTCTGACACTTGACAGCTAAGTGCCTGCTCTGACGACATCATACAGCCTTCAAGGGTCCGTGACCTCTCTTGGAAGTGCTCCTTGGAGGTCGTCTGGAAATGGTTCTCTGGAAAAGGAGACCAAAGGCACTTAGCAGATGCCCCCCTGCCCCACTCCACTTCCTTTCTTCCTTCCTTTGCCCTCCCTCCCTGTCTTTCTTTCATCCTGAGTGTGGCACTCTCTAAGCCCAAGTTCGGTACAAATCCATCAAGCATACATTTCGTAACTCAGTTCTCTGGGACCCACGCTCAGCCTTAAAGGACATGGATGACTTTTTTTTCCCCCACTTCTTGTTTCCTTCTCAGCTTCTCCCAACAGCAGAGAAGTTCAAACTGGGGCCCTGATTTGTTTAAACTCTCAAGGTCACTCCAGGCAATCCCCTGACCACTCCAACAGTAAACAACCACCCCCCACCCTCACTCCTACCAAAACCTCCAGGCACACAGGGCCCAAGCAGGTTCCAGAACACTCCAGCCTTTCCCGGGGTACCCCTGCCCCCCAGGACTGCCTCCGCTCTGACACTACAGGTGTCCTAAAGGTGTCACCCAGCTGAGCCCTGGTCCCCAGCGGACTGGGAGGCAGTATATCGTCTTCACATCGTCCACCACTCCCCTTGTCCTCCCAGCTGGCCAATCAAGGTCACGGCCCTAGCTGTGGCTACCTTGAGGAAAATAAGCGGGCTCCCCGCTAACCCCTTCTGTCGTCTGTCTCCCATTCTCTTCTCCCACCCATGCTCCCAGCCACAGCTCACAAGATATGGGGAAGGGTGGGGAGGGAGAAAGAGAGCCTGGAGTGGGTGATATTTTGGGAACAATTTTTAGAGTTAATATGTAAATATGCCCGTTGTTAGGATCCGTGTGGGGAAACACAGAAGGGAATGGTGTCAGATAGCCCTGGTGTCAAATGGCTCTGTCAACAACTGTACCTGAGCCAGACAGGGAAGGGGGTTAAAAGACAGTTTATTTTGTACTCAATGCCCTTCCAGCAGAAAAAGCAGGCTCCCCCCTCACCCCACCTGTCGTCTGTCTCCCACCTCCGCTCCCAGCCATTCTCTCCTCTGTCGGGGACCCTGGCTCTGCCTCTGGGAGGTGACAATGGGCGGCCCCTGCCTTCAGCCTCTTATGCGTGCAGCCTGGTGTAGTGACAGCCCATGCTGGCAGGCAGTTTCCAACAGCAGGAGTCGCTTTGCCCACAACATCCACACCGTCTGCAGTCTGACTAGGAACTGGGTCGTGTTAACCCGTCCAGATGGGGGTCAGTGTTCTGCACTTTGACATCTGTTCAAGTCACGCACTATAAGAACTCCTTAACCCAAAACCTTTTTTTTTTCTTCAGAATTCTGGATCTTGAAAAGAATGTGTCCAAGACAACTAATGGCATCTGGCTCAGAAGGGTGACAGCCTCAGCTTAGGGAGACCTGGGTCTGAAGCTGGTCCCTTGAACTCACTAGCTGGGCAACTTCGGGCGAGTCGTGTAACCTCTCTGAGCCTCCATTTTCTCATCTGAAACACGGAGATTTGCAGAACTGTGCTGGGGCTTAGCATCAGTTTTTTGGTCAATTTCTGATCGCTTCCTCTGGCTGCCTGGATATAGAGGCGTAGAGAGGCCCCAGGGCTCGTGGTGAGTCAGCCCGGCTGCTGGCTCTGAGGCACGGGCCGCAGGGCGGAGCACAGCTGAGGGTGGATTCTGCCAGCCACGCTTCAGGCTGTTTCTACAGCTGGGGAGGCCCCAGTCCCAGAGTGCAAAGAGGTCTCCAAGTCCCCACCCCATGGTGGGGAGCAGCCCAACCCAGGGAGCCTCGCGGTGAGTGGGGGCAGGGCCGAGCATTGCTGCTGGGCCTGCCACCCTCCTGAACCAGCTGTCATTAGTTGTTCTGGCCCATAATTGGGCTGAACCCACCCTTTGGGACCGTGATTATCTGTGATTAGCCTCTTCGTGCCTGGGAATTGCTGATCCTACACTATCCGCTCCTCTGCCTCCCCAGCCCTTCCGGAGGGCTTTGCCAGAAACAATCAGACAAGAGCTTCTTGCTCAGAGAGACCCGCGCAGCTAGCTCCTTGCTGCACTTTGCTACGCCCGTGCCAGTCAGACACCAGGAAATAGACTCGACTGAATTGCTCTGTTTCTGAGCAGCGGGTGCCAGACTCCTTCCTCTTCAGCTAGTGGGGAATGCAGGCTTATAAAAAAATAAAATCCAGCCCAGGGCAGCGTGGCCTGATGGTGTAGGGTGCAGAGTGAAGCTAGATGAACCCGGCATCCCACACCTGCTCTCCCACTTATGAGCTCTTCAGGCCACTTAGGAAGCCCTCTGGGACTTTTCTCACCTGTTCAGTGGGGGTGCCTGCCTCTTGAGGCTGCAGCGAGGATTGTGTAGACTAACAGGTCAGTTATTCAGCTGGCCAGCTAGGCACAGCGTGCTCTTCAGCGAGTACCTGTAATGGGCAGGGTATGCACCTGCAGGTAAGGGTGAGTGGGACAAAGACCTCAGGCTCAGAACGCACGCATCCTGGGCAGACAGAACAGACGGGCACGTTAATGAGTCAGTTTCAGGTTTGAATGGTAACCCCAGGGCCCAGCAGGTGTCGCAGCAGATGTGAGTGGGAGGTGCTGTCCTAGTAGGCAGGGAAGGGTTCTTCGAGGCGGCAGCCTTTGATGGGACCTAAGGCATGAGCAGAGTCCAGCCAGGCAATGAGGGGCGGCCCAGACAGAGTCCTGAGAGGTGAACCAGCTTTGCTCCGCTGAGGTCAGAGGAGCCCTGGGCTCACTGCATCCTGGTGGAGGTGGCAGGCGACATCGAATGGGGTCTTGTTGGGCCCCGTGGGGCATGTGGATTTCATTCTGATCACAGTGCAGTGGGATGTGGTTGCTCTGGAGGGCTTTCTGCAGGCGCGTCAGGTCAGTGTTCAGCTTCGTAAGTAGTACTGTGGTGGTGTTTGGGGGATGAATTTCAGGGGTGCTGGGTGGTGGCAGGGAAGCCAGCTAGGAGGCTGCTGCAGCAATACAGGCCTGAGAGGGTGGGAGCTTGAGCCGTGATGTCCAGTACAACCGGCAAGGAAAGGTAGGCTTTGAGATTTATTCAGCCAGCAGGACTAGCCTTGTGATTGGATGTTGACACAGAGAAAAGAGAGAGTTTCTGTTTTAACTTGAGAACTGGATGGGTGGTGCCATCTTCCATGAAGATGGGAAAGGCCTGGGGGCTGGTACAGGGTTTTGAGAGAACGGAGAGTGAGATGCCCATTAGACGTCGAAGCGGAGATGCCAAATCCACAGCTTGAGGCATCAGATGAGAAGTCAGGGACAGGGAGGCATGTGCTGAGTTGCCTGCGTGTAGGAGGCGTGGAAAGACATGTCTAGGTAGAGGTCATCATGGCAGTAAGTGCAGAGGGCTGGACCCAGGGCGCTGGGGTGTCCCACAGCCCACCTTCAGGTGAGGATGGGGAGACCACAGAGCAGAGAAGGCTAAGAAGGAGTGGTAGGAGAGCAAGAGAAGGGCCAGGTAAGGCAGGGCCAGGGAAGGTGGCGGAGGAGGTCAAGCTGACCAATGTGAAGTGCAGAGGACAGCTGGCATGCAGTAGCTGCACCAGAAGTAACAGCTGTCCTTATCATTGTAGGCAACCAGTGATTTAATCGGGTTTCTTGCACTGAATTTTGGGGAACACAGGAGAGAGCAGTCTACCAGTGCAGTCAAAGAAGGCTTCTTGAAGGAGGTGGCATTTAACCTAGATTTTGAGGAACAAGTAGACATTTGTCAAAAAGAGGAAGCAATTTCTTTCCTTCCTCCCTCCATCCCTTCCTCTCTGCCTTCCTTCCTTCCTTTTTTCCTACCTTCCTCCAAGTACTTATGAGACCCACTGGGTATAGTAGAGGCCCTGTTTCAGGTTCTGGGGAAACGTCAGTGAAGGAATGCAGTTTCCTGGCATCTTGAAGGGTATGTCTTAGTAGAGGCCAGACCATAAGCAAATTAACGTGTCGTGTCTGGTGGTGAAAGATCCTCGCAGGGAAAGTATAGCTGGTGAAAGTGCAAGAGAGCCAGGGAGGGGCTCTAGGGACGGGAAAGGCCTCTCTGAGTGGCTGACACTTGAGCAAAGACCTGAATAAAGTGAGGGAGACCAGCTTGTGGTGGTCTTGGGAAAGTATGTTCCAGGCAGAGGGAACAGCGTGGCTTGGGAGTGTGTGTGCTGCGAAGGAAGAGGGGAGAAAGTGCATGGTCAGAGAGTCACGGGGGCTCTGGCAGGCCAAAGGGTTTGGAGTTACTTTTAATGCTGGGAGCCACTGAAGGGCCGCAAGCATCCCTGGAGGAGAGAGTGAGGCTGAGAGCCATGGGCTGTGTGCCGGAGTTGGGGGGTGGGAATAGGTCCTTTAAACCTTGCTCCTCTGACCAAAGCTGGTGCTTTCTCAGCCAGAGCCAAGGCTTGTAAAGCTCTGAACCCTGGAAGGCTTCGGGCGCCCGGGGAGGGAGCTGGCACTGCCCAGGTCCAAGTGCAGCCGGGCCCAATGCCAGTGGCCCGCTGCCTCCCTGCCCTTCCTGCTGAGCCCTCTTCTGTGGTTTCCCTCCTGCAGCATCT
Organism: Bos grunniens; assembly: GCF_055505025.1. NCBI lineage: Eukaryota > Metazoa > Chordata > Mammalia > Artiodactyla > Bovidae > Bos > Bos grunniens. The sequence continues at coordinate 75,696,109 of NC_141179.1, read as the reverse complement.
GAAAGCAAGACGCCTGATACTCGCCCTTGACCTGGGCTGCCCAGGCTTTGCTCAGAGCATCGGCTGATTTGCTGGCTGAGGAGCTTGGAGGTTGGAGACATTAGAATGATACTCGAACCTCAGCTCTGGAAAACCACCTAGGCCAACCACTCACCTGATGCTTCATCCCCTCTTCAGCATCTCTGCTAGCATACCTGCAGAGATGGAGAACTCACCACCTTTCAGAGCAGCACATCCCCTGGAAACACTGTCTCCTAGTCTTTCTTATAGTCAGTTGAATTTTGCCTCCCACTGACTCACACAGAGAACAGTCTAAGCCTTCCCAGCCTTTCAGAGATGCGGCGCGCTCAGCACCTGCTTGGCCTCAGGCTCCTACCACGGAACCCACTAGCGGGTGACTTCACCTCTGCTTCTGGCCACTGTGCCGAGGAGAGCTCCTGACTCCAAAGGAAACTTCTGACCTCCATCCCCTCTTCCGAGATCTCGGGGCACCCATCAGCCCCTCTGTTCTGAGCCTCTCTCCCCAGCGCCTCTGAGAGGGCTGAGGACCACTGGACAGAGCTTGGCGACCTCTGAACCCACTGCCTCTGTAGCTGACCTAGGCAACCTGTGTCCGCTTTGAGCATCAGCCACTCCTCATCGTCCCCTTCTGCTTCCTCTCTGCACAGCTTTCCTGGAGACTCCAGGACAGTGCTCTCTCAGGAAGCTGCAGGAGGGAGCACTACTGAGGAGTCAGCCTCAGGGCGGTCTGGGGCCCCAGGGAAGAGAAGGACCAGAGAGTATTTTCTATCATCCTCTTCTCTGCCTGTGGTGGGTGCTTCCCAGGAACTGAGAGCTCACTTTTACGGAGCGGCGATCTTTTCTCAGGCACCGTGCTAAGCAAGGCTGCCAAGCACAACTGTGCAACTGGGCACTGCTCAACTCCCTTGCGTTTGTGCAGTGCCCAACTTGACGCCCATACGTGGTGATCCTGGAAGCACTCTGCCGACTTTGTCTTCTTTATTCCTCACAATAGCCCTAATGAGAGCAGTGTTATTAGGATTCTGTCCCGTAGGTGAGGAAATGGAGGCAGGTCAGAAATGTGTGATAAGTCCAATGTCGAAACAGGGAGGTAGTGACCAGGTTGGGACTAAAACCTTCAACTCCAAAGTCAAGGGCTTCACTGATGTGATTTCATTGCAAGGACTCACACAGTAGAGTGTTCGTGGGTACAGACTATTGACCTGACCTTGCTTCAGAGCCTTGCTTCATCATTCCCACCTGCTCTACCTGACTTTGGGAAAGGTAGTCTGAACTTCTGTCTCCTTTTCTATAAAAGGGAGAAGTGAGCTCCACAGAGCCATCAACCAGACTAAAAAAGACAGTACAAACCAGAGCTGCCAGCACAGCCCAGGACCTTGTATGAGGAAAATAAATGGTGGCCTAAAAAAAAAATCATACTGTCCAGGGGTCCATGGCAGGGCTGGGGGACACCCAGGAGCGGCACCAGACTCCTCCTACCCACCAGCCTGGGGGATCGAAGCAGCCAGCCTGGCTCTACCCTCTGCTACTCCTCTAAACTTCCCAGGTCCATCCTCACCAGGGCCCATGAGTGGATTTATTTTGGAAGTGGCTGGTTTCAGGCCAGCAGCAGGACACTGCAGTCTTCTGTGCAGCAAGTGGCCTCTTCCAAGGAAAGATGTAATCATCAGCTGTGTTTAGCACCTGCATTGTGAGAAGAGAAGAGCTCAGTCTGCTCCTTGGGGGGCTTGGGAGCTGAGGATACAGTGATGGGTAGCAAGCAGGCTGCTGGTTGAGGCTTTTCTGTCACTTTGGAATTGCCACTCAAGGGATGAGGCTGAAAACAGTGGGTGCTGTGTGGTCCCACATTCAGAAGAGCGAGCTGTGGGCTGACTGAGAGCAAGCTGGACTGCCCCCCTAATGTGCCCACATGTATATATGGACCCCACAAAGCCTTGGGATTCGGGGAGAATTCTGAGAAATGAATCACCAGCCAATGGGGGACATGCTATGCTGTTCCCATCTCTTTCCACGTGTGGTCCTTCCACGAAATCTACTGGATGGGTCCAGGTGGACATCACAGAAAACAGGGGTGCCTGGAAAAGGCTGTTAACATCTTGACCCCCTCTGGGTGTCTGTGGTGCTCATTCTACTCCGGGCAAGGCCAGGAGCCAAGAGCTGGAGAAATAACAGAGACAGAGAGGTGTCGGCAGGGGGTGGCAGGTGAGGACTGCTTTCTGGCCCATTACTTGGTGGCAAGGATGCAGACGTTTGGGGTGAGCCCTTGGCTTGAGCCATCCTGCTGAACTGTCTGAAAAAGGGCTGGTCCCCAGTGAAAGGGTCCCTGAAGCAAGAGGTACCCCAGGGGAGAGGTGAATGGTGTGTCTTGCTTCCCCTCCAACCCCTCAGGAAAAGGGGAAGAGGGAAGAGCTGACTTTTCTATCTCCCTACACACCTCCTCCTGGGGCAGGCCAGGGAGAACTGTTCTTGGGCCAAGCCCAAGCTGGACTGTTCTTTAGGAAGACGTTGAAGTTCAAACCTGTATCACTCTGGATTGGGTCTTTTTCTTAAAATATTTTTTATTTTATATTGGAGGAGCCAATTAATAATGCTGTGATAGTCTCAGGTGGACAGCAAATGGACTCAGCCATAAATATACATGAATCCGTTCTCCCTCAAACTCCCCTCCCATCCAGGCTGCCATAAAACATTAAGCAGGTTCCTGGATGATGTCTCTTATCTTCACAAAGTGCCTGGGAGGCTATGAGACCTGCCTGGATGCCATGAAAGCATCAGATGGAGAGTGGACAGAGCAGGGCTGGGGCAGTGATGGGAGAAAATGAAATGGGGTCCTGACTTCATGTACTCGGTTCCGACGCTTCCATCGAGGAAACAGTGTTTGACTTTTTTTGATCTGTCTTCTTTAAAAGAGGCCACGTGTAAATATATATAAGTTTGCATGTGTGTGAGAGAGACAGAGAACCCGAACACTAATTCTCCCCGAGGGAAGTATAGCCGTTCCCTCCCTTCGTCACCCCCTGCCCCCACCCCACCACACGGGTCATGGAGCAGGACTGTGGAAGAAGCTGATTGAGCAGATGTAGGATCTGGTATGATGGGCTGGACGCCAAACCTGAAAAACGCAGGTGAAAAAAAGGAAGAGGCAGGTCAGTTGAGTGTTTCACAGCATAGCTTTGGGGTTCATGCTCTGCCCCCAGGAGGCTGTGTGGCCTTGGCAAGTCCCTTAACCTCCTGGGTTACCTGGAGGCCTGCTTTGCAAAAATGCGGAAAATAAAGCTTATTCTCTAGAAGAATCACTGTAAGGGTTAAGTAAAATTATCTCTGAAAGCCTTTAGCTCAGTGCCCAAACAAGAAAATACAAAGGAAACAAAAATGAAGCAGTGATGAAAGCACTCTATAAAAGTATATATGTAAGAAAAGCCACTCCCACTCTCACAGTCCCTTCTTGGTATATATTCCTCTCGTGCATTTGAAGTCAGGTCATTCTAAAATTAACTTACAAGCTCCTTTTCAGGAATAACAGAAATAGCGAGCGTGGATTAAACTCTGGTGGAGTGCCAGATGCTGTTTTAAGTGTCCCATTTGTACAAACTCAACAGCCATTGCTGAAAGTGAGGTCTACGTGGGTGGCGGAGGTTTCACTCTCCAAGCTGGACCCCTGGCTACCGCCTCATCTGGACCTGAACCCCTCAAGGGTCATAGGGAATGCTGGTGAGTTTTCCAGGTGCCAGGGATACGGGTGCGTGAGCAGCAATGAGGGTGTGCAAGCACGTGGGCACCAACGCAGAGGCACCACCGTGACAGCAAAGATGTTTGTGACGGTTCCAGGCTCTCTTACCAGAGCACTGAATTATCCATGGCTAAGGGACCTCGGGTCCTCTGTCTAATGTGGTGGTCAGGCCCTAAGGCGACCTCTTGTTATCCTGTCTCCTGGTATCCACAGCTTTGTGTGATTCCCCTCTCCCTGGGTGCAGGCAGAACTTACGACTCGCTTCTCACCAACAGAACATGGTAAAGGTGATTGGATGTTGTATGTGTGTGTGGGTGTGTGTGTGCTCAGTCACTCAGTTGTGTCCAACTCTTTGTGACCCCATGGACTATAGCCCGCTAGGCTCCTCTGTCTGTGGGATTTCCCAGGCAAGAATTCTGGACTGGGTTACCATTTCCCCTTTCCAGTGAATCTTCCTGACCCAGGGATCAAATCCGAGTCTTCTGTGTCTCCTGCATTGGCAGGTGGATTCTTTATCACTGAGCCACCCGGAAGCTTGATTGGATGTTACTCCTGTGATTATATCTTACTATATGAAACTCTCTTGGCTGGTTGAAGACAGTCAAGAAGAGACTCTTGTTGGCTTTTCAGAAGTAATCTGCCACATTGTGAGAGGGCTTAAGGAAAGGGCAATATGGCAGAAAACACCGGTAGGCTCTAGAGACTGAAGTGGCACCCGGCAGGTAGCCAGTGAGGAAGCAGCACTCTCAGCCATGGAGCTCCAAAGAGGTGAACTCCGCCAGCAGACTGAATGAGCGTGAAGCAGGTCCTTCCCCAGCTGAGCCTCTGATGAGACTGCGGTACCGGCCAACACCTGGATTGCAGCTAAGCCATGTCTAGACTTCTGAGCTATAGAAACTGTGAGATAAGAAGTGTGTGTGTCAAGTCTCTCTGTTGGTGGTAACTTGTCATGAAGCAATAGAACATAAAGTCTGTCTGTGTAAGTTCCACTTTTGGTGAAGTGGGGAAGACTAAGAAACTTGGCTTCCTTCTTTCATGACACCTGCCCACTGGTCTCACAGGACACAATGAGGTGATTTGGATAAACAGCTGTAAATTCTTCTAATATCCTGCAGAAAAGCACTAATACAGAATGTAGTGATTATATCATCAAAAGAGCCTTTTAAATTCATCCAAAGAGCAATTCTAATGAATTATATGACTAGCGATTTGGGGGAGGTTTGCAAAAATATAGTAAATGGTAAATGCTAGAAATTAGGAAGGCTTCTATTAGAGGTGCGCAGTTCTTATGATGGGTAATTATGGAGGCAGAACAGGATCTGCAAAGCAGCCCTTCCTGGGTCTAACAGCAGACAAAGAAGAATGAGGTTAATAATCCTTAATGAGGAAGACAGCTGACGTTGGTGTCTCAAAGAGTAATTGTTATCCCTACGGACAGCAGTGCCTCCTTGCTAATGTTGCCTACTGGAGCCAAAAGTTCAGATGGTGTACCTTTTGAAGGTGGCACAGCATGGGGTAGACATTATTGCTTGTGGGGAGACCACATCATTAGGCTGGGATTTTTTCCACTTCACCTCAGAGCTCTGGGTGTCAGCAGAATTTAAATATAATCAGTAGAATGTGGTAGTTAAAAGATCTTGGGCTTTGGAATCAGGTCTGACAGAATTCAAATCTCATGTGTATCTATAACACTGTATCAGTTAGCTCTTGCTGCATAACAAACAAGCAGACATTTAATAACTTAAAGCAACAAGCATTTAGTTAGCTCACAAGTCTGCAGAGTGCTTGGGAAGTGATACTGTTCTGGACTCAGCTTGGCTGATTTTTGATGGGCTTGCTCATCAGTGGTTCAGCAGAGGTATCGCCGTTCTTGAATGGCTTCTACCCATCATGGTCTATCAGCCTCCTACAGGCTAGCTGGGGCTTATTGACAAGGCAGCTGGCAGAGCTCAAGGGAAAAAGCAGAAGCTTGCAAAGCCCCTTGACTAGTTTTAGACTATGCACGATTTCCTTTCTATTGCATTACATTGATTAAAGCAAGTCATAAAGATAACTCAGATTCAAGGGCTGGAGAAATCAACTCCATCTCTTGATGAGAGGAGCTTCAAAATCACATGCATGGGGTATAGATACAGGAAGGCTACTAGTTGGGGTCCTCAATGCTTTTTCCCAAGGCAGCACTGTTCCAAAAGCAGCAAAAATGAGCAAGCCTCTGCTTGAGTCATGTTTGTTAAAGTTCCATTGGCCAAAGCAAGGTCCATGGCCAACCAGATCATGAGTGTAGGAATAAACTCCACTTCTCAATGGGAAGGAAAAAATTTGTGATCATTTTTGCCATTCTAAGGGTTATTTGGGAAAACCCCAACCATCACTAAATAAATGGATCCCCAGATGAGACAAATGTGGAAGAACCTTGACAACTGCTGAACCTGGGAAGGCAGCAGTCAACAGGCTGGTGAACATGGGGTCCAGCATTATCCTAGGTGTCTCTGGACCCCATGTCTTCACCCCACCACTTGAGTCTTCTCCAGCTCCTGCACAGGCAAGGCTCCTGCCCTCCGTCCCACACTTCAGGGCAACACCATGTGGTAGAAATCAAGTATGAACCATGCTGTTGTTGTTCAGTCATTCAGTCATGTCTGACTCTTTGCAACCCCGTGGACTGCAGCACGTGAGACCTCCCTGTCCTTCACTATCTCCTGAAGTTGGCCCAAGTTTGTGTCCACTGAGTCGGTGATGCCATCCAACCATCTCATCCTCTGCTGCCCTCTTCTCCTTTTGCCTTCCATCTTTCCCAGCATCAGGCTCTTTTCCAGTGAGTTGGCTGTTGGCATCAGGTGGCCAAAGTATTGGAGCTTCAGCTTCTGCATGTGTGAACCATGCATGTTGTTTTAAATTATTTAGTGTTTGTGTTTAAAAAAAAAGTAAAAGGAGACAGGTGAAATTCATTTCTAAGATAGATTTTATTTAACTTATATCTAAAATATTACCATTTAAGCAAGTAATCAATATAAAAGCGACTATGAGTTATCTTTTTTACCTGCTAAGGCTTCAAAGTCTGGTATATTTCTTGCCCTTACAGCTCGTCTTGATTTGGACCAGTCACATCTGAAGGGCTCAATGGCCACATGTGGTGTGTGGCTACTGAATTGGACAGTGCAGGGTTCGAGGGTTCTGCTCTGGCTCTGCTCCAGCTGTGTCCCTCTCATGGAGTGAGGAGTCCAGGGAACCAAAAGCACATGCCCCCGTGGAGCTCATACCCCTCGTTTCTAGACCAGACTCCAAGTACACAGGACCCCAGAATACCCTGAACATCAGCCCTAAGCTGATGCTTCTAGGGATTCTTCTGCAGGTGCACCCTCCAGGTAGATGTTCTGGTGCTTACCCTTTAGCTTGGGTGGCCACAGGATGACTGTGGCTGGAGGGATGCCTTGGCCGTTACTTGGACGTTCCTGGGTATGAACCCCTTGTTGTGGGAGATGGAGGCGGAGGTGAGAAGAGAAGGGGCTGAGAGGCCTTAATGCAGGCCCCCAGATGTCGGCAGACCGTCACTGCCTGGAGGGAGGGGCAGGAAGGCAGGAGTCCCCTCTGCTTCTTCCTTCTCCCTCCATACCTAATTCAGTGGGCAAGTCTTGTTGATTCCACTCTCAAATACAACTGATGCTCATTATTCACAGTAACTGTCCTGTGAAGTGAAGTGAAGTGAAGTGAAAGTCGCTCAGTTGTGTCCAACTCTTTGCAACACCATGGCATTCTCCAGGCCAGAACACTGGGGTGGGTAGCCTTTCCCTTCTCCAGGGGATCTTCCCCACCCAGGGATTGAACCCAGGTCTCCCGCACTGCAGGCGGATTCTTTACCAGCTGAGCCACCAGGGAAGCCCAGCTAGGTCGTGTTCTATAAAGGTGGGCAAATGATGGATGAGGGAATACGGGACCATTGCTCCTAGGAGAAATATAGGGTTAGGTTCCTGTGAGTCTCTGGCTACAGCATTTTCACCAACTTCTCATCCATAACCTTGTTCTATGTGAGTTTCTCTTGAAAGACATCCCGTTTAATATACACTGCTTCATTAACACTGAACTCAAGGCCAACAGCACTATGTCTGAACAAAGCTTATCTAACACAAATATTTTCTCCATAAAGCACATCACAGCCTTCTTGTGCTTAGGAACAGTAGACAGCACTTCCGCACTATAATTGGAGATGGCTTTAAAGAGCAAAATCACCCAAAAAAGCACAAATGTGAAAAAAAATGCAGTGCTAAATAGCCTGCATAAAAGACGGTTGCTTATAGTAAGAGCTGAAACGAAGAGGCAGACCATTGTTCTGGTCGACCTCAGCGGGGAACAAGCATGTGGGCAACTCAAACATTCTGCTGCTCTGTGCGTATCCGAGAATGACCATGAAAGCATCAAGAGTATTGATTTGAAGTTATAAATAAAATGTTAGCAGGAAGGTGAATTTGCAAGTACAGAACCTGGGAATAGTGAGGACCGGCCATATATCCTCACTCTGCCTGGGCGACTGTCTCTCTCCCAGAGGAAGCCGGGGCCTCCTGGCCTGTCTCCCTGTGTCTACGATTAACCTACCACCTCCATTACACACTTTCCACTTAGCTGCCAGAGTCATCTTTCTGAAGATGTCCTTGTGTTCTCTTTCTGTTGTAGCCACGCGTTCCGGAAAACAAACTCACTCAGAAGGACAGTGCAGAGAGTGGAGTGCACTTTATTACACCTGCGGGCCCAAGGCAGAGTCTCCTCTTAGCCAAGGACCCCAACCAGTTTCTGTGAAAACTTTATATACCCTAAGTGTATGTGCCCAAACCCACCTCCCCAAGTCCCTGAAACTAGTCTGAACAAAGGACAAGAAAGATACAATCAAAGTTAACCGTGACTCATGTGCCTTAAGCCCAGGTAGTTGACAGAGGACAATTATCAATAGGCCTGTGGTCAAACCCCAATAAACACAATAGAATGTACGATTCTATTCGGTTACACAGATAATTAGGGTATCCTTCCAGGCAAAGGAGAGTCTAGGTATGAGCCCTGGGGCTCTTCCTTCCGGGGGCCTGGTTTTCCAGTTGGTGTGTCGTTTCCGTAGATACTGGGCATATAGCTCAAAGTCCACAGTCCGGCCCGAGAAGGAGTCCTGCTTTCAAGATGGAGCCTGTCCTGTCCATCTTCTCCTTCATTTCCAGTTCCCTCAGGACTGAGTCTGAACTCCTCACTGTGGCCTGTGAGGAGTCCTCAGGTGTAGCCTCTCTCCATTCATATTGGTCTCCTAGTTCCTCCCGCCCCCCGACTTTCCCCAGAAGATCACTGCACTTGCATCTCTTCCTCCTTTGGGTCCCGGTTTAAAAGTCTGCCTCCTGGGAGAGGCCACCCCTGACCACCCTGCTATTTTAAGGATACCACCCCTCCATCATTCCTCCAGCAGGGCCTGCGAGTATCCTTCCTAGTGATTAAGGTTTGCAAGGCAACAATAACTTATTGTGTTACTTGGTAGATGGTGCCTTTAATGCATCCACTGTGGCCTCTTCCAAGGCAAAACCAGAATGGTTTTATTCATCATGGACCGTGAGGTCTGGGACAGTGACACATGGCAGCGTGTGCGCCCCACGGCCGAGTGGCCTGCTAGACTTAACTCCCCCAACTCACTGGAAAGAAACGTCTGGGTGAACGGTGAAGGCAGAGGGCCAGAGTTCACCCTTGTCCACGTGTCTGCCTGTGTCTCCTCCAGGCCCTGGGAGGCAAGTTTCTGATCGGGAACACTTGACATCCGATATTCAAGGCCTTTACAGCTGTGGGCTCTCATGGCCTCAACGTGGCCTCGCCTGAGAAGCCGACCTCTCCCTGAGGGAAAACCCACATTCCTAAATTTGGAAACCACAGGGTTTTGTGATCTCAAATAGAACATCCTTTAGAGTTTCACAAATCTCAGCATCTCACGGCCTCCACCCAAGAAACCAATCATGCTCTTGTCTTCCCAAACCCTCTTTTGGGCAAGCACCATATTTTTATAATTATGATGCAGCAGGATCTCATGGTCCACCCAAGTGTCTGACCACATTTCTAAGACCCAGATTTGAGTAAACAACAGATCTTCGTGTTTCTGAGGCCACAGACCCTCAACGGCCCCGCCCGTAAAGACAGGCTCCTTGTTTTCCTGAGCCGCCCTTTGGATAAACACCACAGGATGGATGGACCCTGTGGGGCAGCATAAAGAGATGTTTTGGCATTATGCACAATTTGAAATAAAAACACAAAAGAAAATAGAATATCCCCATGGCATAGGCTCTGTGCCAGGAAAACTTGGGCTGTACTTGGCCAAATATGCAGAAATGAAAACCATCTCAGTGTCAGGACAGGGGATGTTTCATTCTCTCCTTCCTACATTTTCAGCAATACTGCTGCTTTTATGATAAAGAAGACCAAAAGAGGAAGTGCTTTGTCCTCCCCGTGGGGTAATGAAGATAATTTATCAGAGTTTAACAGCGGAGTTACCCCTCTGCCTCCAGGCTTCCTGACCTTTGGGAAATCACTAAGATTTATCATTATTACCAAAATTGATGCCCTGGGTCTGTATGTGGTACATGTTTGTTCTGCACAGTAAGTGGATGAGAGTGTCAGGGTGAAGCAGTGCATCTATCTTATCAGGGCACGTCACAACCAGACAAATTATGGTCCATTTCCTAGTGGGGACCAGCTCCTCCAGGATGAGGGCTCAGCCTGTTTTCTGGGGGAAAGCCCATCACCCCTGCAGTGACTGAAGTGGGGAGCGGGCTGCCCCCAGGGGGTGGATGAACATGCAGATCATGGGTAGAGGACCCAGGAGGTCTGCATCTGGGCCCTGGGGGAGGAAGGCCCCATTGCGGGGGGTAATTTTGCCCCCACCAGGGAATATTTAGTTATAGCTAGAGACGCATTGGGCTTCCCAGGTGGCACAGTGGTAAGAATCCACCTGCCAACGCAGGAGCCTCAGGTTTAATCCCTGGGAGGGGAAGACGCCCTGGAGGAGGAAATGGCAACCCACTCCAGTAGTCTTGCCTGCAGAATCCTATGGCCAGAGGAGCCTGGTGGTCTACAGGCAGAGAGTTGCAGAGTCGGACGTGACTGAGCAGTTGAACGAACAATGGATTCAACAGAGACACACTTAGGTTGTCACAACTGGTGAAGGATGCTACTGGCGTTGAGGGAGCGGAGACCAGGGATGCTGCTAAACCTCCTAAGTGCATAGAACAGTCCTTCCACAGCCAAGGATTATCCTGCCCGAATGTCAGTAGTGCTGAGGTTGGGAAACCCTGCCCTGAAGTAAGAGAAGGCCTTGTCTCAATGGGACAGGGGCCTCGGGCATCATCAAGGTCCTGATAAGGAAGCAGGCCTGGCACTAACAGAGGTGCTGTCAGCGCCTGCTGACTCGGGGCATAGAGAGCACCGGGAAGGCATCTTCTAAGCTGGTTCTACTTAAAGCTTCAGGGGCCAAGTCTTACTAGCATCTCCTAGATGTTATTTTTTTTTTAATTTTTATTGAAGTATAGTCGATTTACAATGTTGTGTTAATTTCTGCTGTAAAGTGATTCAGTTATACACAGATGTGTTTTTTTTTTCTTTTTCATATTCTTTCAAATTCTTTCATATTCTTTCAAATCTTTTTCGTATTCTTTCCCATTATGATTTATCACAGGATATTGAATTAGTTCTCTGTGCTAGATGGTAGGACCTTGTTGTTTATCCATTATGTATATAACAGTTCGCATCGGCTAATCCCGAACTCCCGATCCTTCCCTGCTGCAACGCCCCTCCCCCTTGACAATCACAAATCTCTTCTCTAAATCTGTGAGCCTGTTTCTTTTTCACAGATATGTTCATTTGTGTCGTATTTTAGATTCCACATGCGAGTGATGTCACACGGTATTTTGTTTCTTCTTCTGACTTTGCTGAGTATGATCATCTCTAGGTTCACCCATGCTGCTGCAGATAACGCTCTTTCTTTCTCTTCCTATGGCTCAGTGCTGTCCCATTGTATGTATGTATATGTACCATATCTTTATCCATTTATTGGTCAACAGAAATGTAGTTTGTTTCCACGTTTTGGCTATCGTGAACAAGGCTGCCATGAACACAGAGAAGTGAAACGCAAGTGTTAGTCGCTCAGTGCCGTCCAGCTCTTTGTGACCCCATGGACTGTAGCTCACCAGGCTCTTCTGTCCGTGGAATGCTCTGGGCAAGAATACTGGAGTGGGTAGCCATTCCCTTCTCCAGGGGATCTTCCTGACTCAGGGATCGAACCCAGGTCCCCTGCACTGCAGGGAGATTCTTTACTGTCTGAGCCACCAGGGGAGCGCCTCCTAGTTCTGAGTGACTCCCTTACCCCCTCCTGCCCACCCCCCCCAAGAGGGACCGGGTGGTGCCCTCCAAGCATAGTCTATGCTGGGGTCCTCTGTGCCCTTTCCCTGCTGCATGTCTGCTTCTCCCTTCCCTCAAGTCTACCTGTTTAATCAGGCCCATCTTTCAAGGCTGAAATGCCACTTCCTTGTAAAGCCCACTCTGATGATTTCCTCCCCCATGTCAACATCCGTGACTACCTTTCCTTCAAGGGGTTGAGTAGGGAATCACCTCCAGACTGGGGAGCCGTGTGTAGTAAGGTTCTGACTGGAGGAGGGGTGTGTAGTAAGGTCCCATGGTTAAATCAGATTTTGGTTTCCCAGCAACTGAGCTGACATCCTGTTTTTGCTGTTTATTCCTTAGTAGGTGTTAGACAAGTCACTTTAACCTTCTGAACTCTTTCACATACCTGAAATGGGGCTCAATCAAGGGCTTTGGGGAAGATTCGGTGCTTTAAAATGTTTCTGCAAAGCTGCTTCTTCGGTAGGAGAAGTAGGAAGGATAACACCTCAGAGCTAACCTTTACCATCATTGCCCCCACTTTCCAGGTGAGAAACTGAGGCCCAGAGAGGGTGGGCAGCCTGCCTGGGTCACAGCCAGGAAGCAGGGCTACAGTCCGCCCAGGGACGCCGGACCTCCCTGACGTGTACGGGAATCAGATGTGAGCGCTTCCCTTTGTTGGGTGATCGCAGGCTCAGACTCTTGGCTGATCCAAACTGCTACTTTCTAAATGCATGGCACCGTCTCTCAGCTAGGCTGCCAGGTCCGTGTTCCATTCTGCCATTCCATTCTCCCAACAGGTCTTTGAGGTTGGTGCCACCATCCAGCCATTTTGCCGACAAAGAATGGGAACATCAGGAGGCGACTGGGCAGACGCAAGGCAGCAGAGCACCTAAGAGCTAAGGCCAGGTTCAAACCCAGGTCTGCTGATTACAAAGCTAACGAGGCAATGTTTTGATGATAACAGCTTAGTAACCATCACGAATGGATAAACATAGCTCACCTCAGACCGCACCGCGTTCCAGGTACTGCGCTCAGTTCTCTGCAAATATAACTTACACCGTAAGTCTTACAGGTTCCCTGTTGTCACCAACATACGAGTCAGGACAAGACTTTCAGGGAAAATGGAAAGATTCCCAGCCACGCTGCCTCTTACACTTCTGTGGCTTGCCATGAAGTGTAAGCTCTCGTCCTGTCTCAAGAACTCTGTTCACACAGCCAGGACCCCGCCCAGAGCCCTTCGTGGACGGCCCTGGCCATACCACGCACCCCCGCTGGCCCGGTCTTGCCCTTGGAGCCTGGGCTCAGCTGCTCACTAATGAACGTCTCTGGGGACAAAGGCAGCTGGAGCTCCTTGTGCAGGGCCCTGTTGTGGAGACAAAGGCAGGAATTGATGTGTTCTCTGTTCTTTTGTACTAAAAAAAAAATTGGCTTCAATTAAGTGGGCTGGATGGAGTGAGGCACTTGGAGGAGCAAGAACGTGAAATGTTTGATAATGGAGGTGTGGGGTCAGGGGGAGCTGGGAGGAGGGTGCTTTGAGCCCTGGCCGGGGAGAAAGTGGAGGGGAACCAGGGGAAGGACTCTGTAGAGGGGAGAGAGGAAGAGAGGAGCTCTGGCTGAGCAGGGAGGGGTTTAAATTGCACTTGGCAAAGGCCTGGGGGGGTCCACAGAGGTCTGGGGGTGGGCAAGACTCCAGACAGAACCCTCTGGAATTCAGTTAGGAGAGCGCCTTCCCTCTGTGCCTGTTTCATATACTAGGCTGTTTCCATCCGCTTTAGTTTGAGCAAAAGACACCTGGAAAGAAAGAAAAAGAGAGAGAGAAAGGGAAGAAAGAAAAAGAGAAAGGGAGAGAGAAAGATGGAGGGAGGGAGAAAGGGAGAAAGGAGTCTGAAGCCACCAGACAGAGGGTTTTTAGGGTCCACCCCAGCTTTGTGTGCGTGTGTGCTAAGTCGCTCAGTCGTGTCCATCTCTGTGTGACCCCATGGACTGTAGCCCACGTCCGTGGGATTCTCCAGGCAAGGATACTGGAGTGGGTTGCATGCCCTCCTCCAGGGATCTTCACACCCAGGAATCGAGCCTGGGTCTCCTCTATTGGCAGGTGGATTCTTTACCACTGAGCCACCAGGGAAGCACCCACTCCAGCTCTAGAGCTTTCCAAACACCTCCTTGAGGTTTGAGAGTCTTAAAGCATAGGATTGGCATATCTGTCATCAAGGAGGCTTGGTCCAAGCGGCCTGATCTGCGACCTTGACCTGGCCTGACCTCTCTGAGCCCTGCTTTCTGCACTTGAAAGAAAGAAATTAATGGTGATGACGACAAGAGCAGTGATAAGACAGTGACTTCTAACCTTTCTATGTGAAGCCACATGCCCACAGGTTGAGCACCAACCAGCAATCTTCACTGAACCCAAACCCCAGTGAGGCAGGTGCCAAGAGCCCTCACTCACCCACTGGTTCATTAATACGTGTTTATTGAGCACCAACTACATTCTAGGTGACATGAAAAAACACCACAATCCCTACTGTCATGGCGCTTACATTCTAAAGTGGAGACCAACAACAAAATCATTGATAAGTAAAACAGAAGATCAGGCTGAGACGGGGGATGGGGTGGTGGGTTGGGTGGGAGGCTGTAATTTAAAGTCAGGTGCCAGGTGGCTCAGATGGTAAAGAATCTACCTGCAACGCAGGAGACCCGGGTTCAATCCTTGGGTTGGGAAGATGCCCTGGAGAAGGGAATGGCTACCCACTCCAGTACTCTTGCCTGGAGAATCCCATGGACAGAGGAGCCTGGCAGCTACTGTCCATGGGGTCGCAAAGAGTCGGACACGACTGAGCAACTAACACTTCCACTTCCAATCAGGAAAGGCCTCTGGAGAAGGTGGGATTTGATCACAGAGCTGAAGGAGCCATGCAAGTGTCAGAACAAAGTGCTCCAGACAGAGGGAACAGCCATCGTGAAGGCTTTAAAGGAGGGGGGTGCCCCTTAAGGAGTGTTTGGGGAGCAACTGAGGGTCTGTGACTACAGCTGAGTGAAGAGGAAGACAGACGAGGGAGGGGAGGAGTCTTTGTCTGGGATTTTCACACTGTCCTTGGTAGAGACTCAGAGACATGTGGACATCTGGGACTGGCACACCTAAGGCCTGTGGTCCCAGCCAGGGACCTGGGCTTTTACCTTGAGTGAGACGGAGCATCTTGGAGGGGGTGGTATTTGGGGTGGAGAAGTGACATGCAGGGATCACGCTGCAAGAAGAGGGGAGGAAGAGCGACATGGCCAGATCAGACGTGCATCCCA
This sequence comes from Bos grunniens, assembly GCF_055505025.1. Lineage (NCBI taxonomy): Eukaryota > Metazoa > Chordata > Mammalia > Artiodactyla > Bovidae > Bos > Bos grunniens. The sequence goes on along the minus strand of NC_141179.1, from coordinate 75,680,679 downwards.
AGTGTGTGATGGACAGGAAGTGCTGACGGATGGGAACGGAGATCAGAGGGAAAATGCTGTCCAGGTGTCTGGATGAGTGACTGGAAAGGGGAGATTCCACTTACTGAGATGAGGAAACAGGGAGATTCCGGCTGAGAGCATGGCAGATGTTAGATGCCTATTGGCCTTGGGGATCGGGCGTCCACCAAGCAGATGGGTCAGGGCTCAAGTCTGGGCTGGAAGGTGTCGCTGTATAAATGGTATTTGGATCTGTGATCCCCGAGGAAGTGGGTGTAGACGGAAGAGAAGCCCATCAAGTCCCCGGCCCTGAGTGTTAGTGGAGAATAAGGACACGGGCAGCCAGGAGGTGGGAACAGAGCCAGGAGCCCTGAGTCCCCAGGAAGAGGGCGCCATCACCATGTAATGGGAGGTCAATAAGAGGAGGCCCAAGAAATGGCCTTGGATTTAGGGACATGGAAGCCTTTGGCGGTTCTGGTGGAATAGTGGGAACAAAAACCGCACAGAGGTAGGTCCAAGGGAGAGCAGGAGAGGAAATGGAGAAGGTCTCTCTCACAGGGGTGGTCTGGCCAGCTCCTTCAGAGGAGAGCAGGAGAGGACATGGAGAGGGTCTCTCTCACAGGGGTGGTCTGGCCAGCTCCTTCAGAGGAGAGCAGGAGAGGACATGGAGAGGGTCTCTCTCACAGGGGTGGTCTGGCCAGCTCCTTCAGAGGAGAGCAGGAGAGGACATGGAGAGGGTCTCTCTCACAGGGGTGGTCTGGCCAGCTCCTTCAGAGGCCACAGAGGACATGCGGGGGAGAGGATATGGAGAGAGGTTTTACAGTTGCTGGTTTGTTTGAAGGTGGGAGAAATCTGAGCGTTTGTCTGCTGCTGAGAATGACCCAGGGAAGGAGAAAGCTGACGGTGCAGGAGAGAGACAGGGAGGAAGTGACGGAACATCACCTTGAGGTCGGCTGAAAGGGGCTGGCGTCTAGGGCGTAGGTGGAGGGCTGGTCTTAAACAGGCTACAAAGACAGACGCTGAAGCTCGGAGAGGTAGAGTGACTAGTCCAAGGTCACACAGCTAAGCAGGGGATTAGCTTGGGATTGAACCCAAGCCGTCTGGTGCCAGAGCCCCATCCCCTCACCACCGTGTGCTAAACAAAACCTTGTCTCCCTAGTTCAGGGATGTCAGTGAAGCCCACGGGGGTCCCCGTGCCCATGGTGGGGCGTGGCTCAGAGGCAGGGCTACAGCGGCTGCGGCAGCTGGACTGGGGCCTGGGTCTCCCACACCTGGTGTGGCCACGCTTCCTACTGAGCAGGCTCGATCCGCCTGCTAATAGCCTGCTGACATCAGTGTGGGCTAAGAGAATCCCAGAGTTCCAGGGCTGGTGGGACCCCAATAATCCCCACTGCCCAGAGAAAAAGCACCCAACGCCGTGTTGAACCATCAATGTGATGAACTCCAACTGGACATTTGATTGAGTTGGTGTGTTTTGCTCTGAGCTGATTATGTTGTGACTGAGAGGGGAGGACATACCGCCTTCACTTTCCCCAGGGTTCCTGCTGGAAGAAAGGTGGGTGCAGGCTCCCAGACTCGGGTGATAATTAAGGTCCAGCGAGGGCTGCAAACAGTCTAATGACACACTGCCCCGGACTCCAGCCACGAGGGAGAATTTGTCCATGAATTTCAGTTTGCGTGTTTGTGACACGTATGCAACACACAACACCAGGTAGGTGGGGGAGCGTGCCTTTGTGTCGCTTGGATACACGTATGTGCATTGCTGCATTTATCAGCCAGGGCTGTGATAATGCCAAAGAACAAACAGCAGCATCTCAGTGGCCTGCAGGAACTGGTTTTTCTCTTTCTCCCTTTTGGGTCTGGAGTCGCTGGGGTCAGCTGATCTCAGCTGGGTTTGATCAAAGTTCGGGAGATGGGGCCAAATTACGTAAGACACTTAAAACCTCACAGAAGGGCCACTCACATTCCATTGGCCCAAGGGGTCACGTGGCCAGGTTCTACCTGTGAGAAGTCTATTTCCTTATAGGAAGGGTCCTGTTGAGTCACATGGCAAAGGGCGTGGGTGTAGATTACAGGGGTGGGATGTTCATTTATATGAGGAGGGTGGAGAGCATTTGTCAGCAGCTTCCTAACCCAGTCACTGTCCTCCCTTACAGCAAGAGAGGCTCATCTAACCCCAGAGAGCCCCCGGAGCCACTAGCCCCACACTAGCTCCATCTCCCAACTGGGCTTGTGTGTGTGTGTGTGTGTGTGTGTGTGTGTGTCTCTGTGTGTGTGTGTGTGTCTCTCTGTGTGTGTGTGTCTCTGTGTGTGTATGTGTCTGTGTGTGTCCGTGTGTGTGTGTGTGTGTGTCTGTGTGTGTCCATGTGTGTGTGTGTGTCTGTGTGTGTGTGTGCCTCTGTGTGTGTGTGTCTGTCTCTGTGTGTGTGTGTCTGTATGTGTCTCTGTGTGTGTATGTGTCTGTGTGTGTGTGTGTCTCTGTGTGTGTGTCTGTGTGTCTCTGTGTGTGTGTGTGTCTCTGGGTGTGTATGTGTCTGTGTGTGTCTGTGTGTGTGTGTCTGTGTCTGTGTGCACGCACTCAGATGCTAAGTCGTGTCCGACACTTTTGTGAGCCCATGGATTGTAGCCCACTGGGCTTCTCTGTCTGTGGCCTTTTCCAGACAAGAATACTGGAGTGGGTTGTCATTTCCTCCTCCAGGGGATCTTCCTGACCCGGGGACTGAATCTGCGTCTCCTGCCTCTTCTGCAGGGGCAGGCAGGTTCTTTACCACTGCACCGCCTGGGAAGCCTTGGGAGGGGACCAGTTCTAATTTTTAGGGTTTTTGAAGGAGAGAGTGTTCTGGATGATCCCGGGTGTGGCAGAATCTCACAGTGTCCAGTGTGCAACCCCTGGCAACCGAGCACTGCCAACAGGCTGTGGGTGATTCGTAGGCTGTCCCCCGCCCTCCCCGCCCTGCCCTCCACGGGCCCAGTCCCTGCACCTGGCTCAGCCTGTGCAACTGCCCAGGAGGGTCTGGAAGCCAGAGAGGCCACACTGTCCCAAAGGAATCCTTCTGGGAAGCCCGTCTTTGGGCCCAAAGCACCCGCTGGCGATGCCCCTTCCTCCCCAGGGTTTCTGCAGGCAGCTCCCCTGAACTGACGCTAAGTGTTTAATCTCCTTTCTCCACAGTCCCGAGCCTTGCTCGATCGCTAGGGGAAGTGGCAACATCACCTTTGCACTGGGGGCTCGGCCAAGAGTTTCTGGATTGGCACTTTTCTCTCCTGCTTTCCTGCTCTGCCATCCCCCTGACGGACATTTCCTTGGCAGCTGGGATGAGAGCTGCCGAGCAGGAGCGATGGCACAGCTCCTGGTTTGGAGTGGGTGTCCCCCAGACAGGAGAGGAATTGGAGTCAAGCACCCTCTCTCCCTGCAGAGACACACCAAGTCTTCCCTCTCTTCTCCTCCACGGTGGATACTTATTTCAGAGGGGCAACGGCGCCTGTGGCAACCCTCTGTGCGGACCTATCTCCTTGTCTGTGGGAGTCCCCCCACCCTCCTGAAATGTCCCCAACTTTCCCTACCCGGCCTGGGCCACGAGGGCAACGGGCAGCCAAGATGCCTATACTAACGGCTGATGCTCTTGGTGGCGGTAGATTCTAGCCTTGGTTTAAAGATAAGGTAGAGTAATACTCCATTGTGTATATGTACCATAGCTTTCTTATCCATTCATCTGCTGATGGACATCTAGGTTGCTTCCATGTCCTGGCTATTACAAACAGTGCTGCGATGAACATTGGGGTGCACGTGTCTCTTTCCCTTCTGGTTTCCTCAGTGTGTATGCCCAGCAATGGGATTGCTGGATCATAGTACATATAAACAATGGAGTATTACTCAGCCATTAAAAAGAATACATTTGAATCAGTTCTAATGAGGTGGATGAAACTGGAGCCTATTATACAGAGTGAAGTAAGCCAGAAGGAAAAACATAAATACAGTATACTAACGCATATATATGGAATTTAGAAAGATGGTAACAATAACCCGGTGTACGAGACAGCAAAAGAGACACTGATGTATAGAACAGTCTTATGGACTCTGTGGGAGAGGGAGAGGGTGGGAAGATTCGGGAGAATGACATTGAAACATGTAAAATATCATGTAAGAAACGAGTTGCCAGCCCAGGTTCGATGCACGATACTGGATGCTTGGGGCTAGTGCACTGGGACGACCCAGAGGGATGGTATGGGGAAGGAGGAGGGAGGAGGGTTCAGGATGGGGAACACATGTATACCTGTGGCAGATTCATTTTGATATTTGGCAAAACTAATACAATTATGTAAAGTTTAAAAATAAAATAAAATTAAAAAAAAAATAAAGATAAGGTAGAATCCCAGGGACGGGGGAGCCTGGTGGGCTGCCGTCTCTGGGTTCGCACAGAGTCGGGCATGACTGAAGTGACTTAGCAGCAGCAGCAGCAGACTCCATAGAACGGAATATTAGTCAACATTTAAAAAAAGGAAGGAAATTCTGACACATGGTACAACAGGCTGGACTTTGAAGGCACTGTGTTAAGTGAAAAAAGCCAGTCATGAAAGGACAAATACTCTATGATTCCACTTATATGAAGTACCCAGAGCCGTTAAGGTCACAGACACAGAAAACAGGATGATAATTGCCAGGAGCTGAGGGGCAGGAGAGAATGGAGAATTAGTGTTTAAAGAGTACTTAAAATTTTACAAGATGAAAAGAGTTCTGGAGAGAGATGGTGGTGATGGTTGCCCAACAACGTGAGTGTATTAAAATACCTGTACATCTGAAAATGGTTAATTGGTACATTTCCTAGTAGGTATATTTTTATTATAATAACGAAAAAAGATAAGTTGAAACCCAGCAGAGTGATTTGCCCAAGGTAACTCAGCCACTAGGAAAGTGAAAGTCCATCAGTTGTGTTCAACTCTTTGCAACCCCACGGACTATACAGTCCATGGAATTCTCCAGGCCAGAATACTGGAGTGGGTAGCTGTTTCCTTCTTCAGGGGATCTTCCTAACCCAGGGATCAAACCCAGGTCCCACGCATTGCAGGCGGATTCTTTACCAGCTGAGCCACAAGGGAAGCCCAAGAACACTGGAGTGGTTAGCCCATCCCTTCTCCAGCGGATCTTCCCGACCCAGGAATCAAACCACTAAGAGGTGGAGCCTGAATCTGAGCCCCTAAGAGGTGAGGTTGGGCTGTTCCTCAAAGGAAAACCAGAGTGATGCTTCCAGGAGGAATGCTAAGCAAGTAAAAGTACCAGATGGCCTCTACAGGTAGCAAGAGCCAAGGTTGCGAAGAGAAGCCGTCCTTTAATTCACACCACTGTGCCCTCCCCCAACTTTCTCAGCGCCCCCCTCCCCCTCCAGTCTCCCCATCCTGTTCCGACAAGATGTACTCATTCGCACCTCCTTGGTTTCTCTCTCCCAGCCTCCTTGGATGCTGGGCGTAATCTGGTCCCCATCAGAGGTGCTAGCAACACCTTCTGGCAACATAGCATCTGCCAGCTGCCAGCCCCACCCTCACTCCAGTCGTGGCGACTTTATTTGAGTTAATGGGGGCTGGGGGCATGAGTGTCTCAGGCTGACCCCACCTCGTGTCGGTGAGATCCTTGACCATCCAGGGGAGCACGCGACTGTCTGGCCCAAGCCAGCCCTAATCAGATTTTTGAGCACAATCCCAGAAGTCCCTTGCTGGCTCTGCTGCTATGCCAGTACCAAATATAGAACAGGCCCAGCCACCCTACCCCTTAATTCTGTAATTTGCTCGAAATCAGAAGATAACGCCAGCCTGGAGAGATTTAATTTGTGATAACTGAGCCCCACCCCCTGGGTTTGGTCCAAGAGGAAGCCAATGGAGAGAAGCGCGCCTGTGGTTTCGGCCCCCTTCCCTACATCATCTTCCCTTTTTAGCCCCCGATTCCTGGTCCTGAAAGCTGTCTACTGTGCTGCCTCTCTCCCCTCCCTCCAAGTCCCTGGAACACTCATTCAGTGTGGAGGAAACGGGTCGTTTACTTACTCATTCACCCTTCAGATGATTCCTGGGCTCGTACCACGTGTGCAGACACGGCAAGGTCCTGGGGACAGGCAGGACGTTGTCATAGACGGGCGCTGGTGGCCCAGGGCTGCTCAGAGATTACAGCCCGGTAAGGGAGGGGAGGCGGTGCCCTGTCTTGGGAGGATATGGGGTCTTCAGAGACAAGCCTCTCAGTGAAGCAGAGCTGAGGATGTTGTCATTTTGTTGCTATTATTCAGTCACTAAGTCGTGTCCAACTCTCTGTGACCTCCTGGACTGCAGCATACCAGGCCTCCCTGTCCCTTACCATCTCCTGGAGTTTGCCCAAGTTCACGTCCATTGCATCGGTGATGCCATCCAACTGTCTCATCCTCTGTCACCCTCTTCTCTTTTTGCCCTTAATCTTTCCCAGCGTCAGGGGCTTTTCCAATCAGTTGGCTGTTTGCATCAGGTGGCCTAAGTGTTGGAGCTTCAGCCTCAGCGTCAGTCCCTTGGGAGGATATTGGGTCTTCAGTGACAAGCCTTACAGTCAAGCAGAGCTGAGAAGGATGCTGTCATTATTAGGGAAGCAGCAGAGACTTGGGGAGAAGTAGAGGTTTTCCTGATGTGAACAGCTGGACGTGCAGGGCTGGAACTCCAGCCCTCAGCCTCCCCCGAGAGCTCTGGCCCCTTGACCATGGCCATGGGCCCCTGTCCTGTCCAGAAGGCTAGGTTTGGATATGGGTTTTTCTCTCAGGGGAGATGTGAATACATGAGTGCCTCAGACCTTCCTTATCTGCCTCCTCCCCACTTCCTGGAATAGATGCTGTTTCATCACACAGTGAAAACGGCAGCAACACCTGTTAACGCAGGACAAGGCCAGACGCTGGGGACAGCGGGGAGCCAAAGTGACCGCACAGAGAGAGCCTCCAGGGCTTCTCAGTGAATGCCAGACGATCCCTGCCCACACGGAAGCAAAAGTTCAAGGGCTGTGAAAAGTGGTAACAGAGCAAGCTGACCTGTGGGATGCCAGGGTGAGGACCGAAGTGAGCCTTTGCAGTTTGAATTACGCTGGGGAGAGCGGGGAGCAGGGGTGGGAATGATCTCCCTCCTGGCCAGGGCCCTGCAAGGGTGAGGTCTGGAGGCCTGAGAGTGGGGTCGGAGGAAGAAGGGCCATTGAGATTGAATGAAGCTGGGAGGTTGGTGTGTCTGGCCCTTGGCCCTTGAACTTCACTGGGGAGCAATAAGAGCCCCTTTGAAGGGGCAAATCCTGGGCAGGTGATCTGGGGCTCCCCTGCCAATCCAGCTCCCTGCCTGCACTCAGGAGACCCAATTATATTTGGGTGTTAAGTAAATAAAGAGTAATTTTTTAGGATAAGTAAGTCCTGGCTTCTCCATACTTACTATAAAAAAATGATTTGCAGTTTATCTGAAGTTTCAATTTAACTGGGTATCCCACTGGGTGTTTTGTTTCTTCACTAAACCTAACAGCCCCCAGTGCGAAGATGGAGAAGATTTCTGCTCCTCCTCGGGGCCACACTGTCACCTCTCAGATGGGAAAGCTAGACCTCACCCTGCCTGAGACCCTCACCTGCCCCTTTGGCTCGGTCTCCCCCACCTTCATCCTGCTTCCCGGGGTTCCCACTGGGGGAGCCCTGGGAAAGAGGAGGAGGCAGGACGGACAGACAGTCTCCAGAGGTCACAGTCAGGAGCAGGGAGAGAGCTAGGACCTGCTGGTTTGTGCCCTGCGGGCCAGTCTCACCTCTGAGCTTTTGCACCTGCTGTTCCCTCTGCCTGGCATGCCATCCTCGCCTCCCCTGCTGCCCGAGGTCCAGCCTGTCACCAGCTCAGAAGGATCTTTTCTGACCACGCCGTCTGTCCTGGCACAGGAGGCTCTGATGACAATGGTAAGGTCAGTTACCCCTTGCCTGGCACTGACCATGCTGGTCCTTCACATACCCCGAGGAGGAGCAGAAATCTCCATCTTCCCACTGAGGGCAGTGAGAAGGGGCAGGCTCCTTCCTCCTTTACTACACAGATGAGAAAACGGAGGCTCAGAGAAGCGAGATAACAAGAGCAAACCTGGGCTGTGAGGTCTGGGGACCCCTCCCCACTCCCAGGGAACCAGGACACCAGGAACTTCAGCAGCAGGGGCTGTTTAGGACAGCGGCATTTTCTGGCCACAGAGACCCCTGGTTGCCCTCCCCACCTTTCTCTTTCCAATTATAAACCCGCTTCCTGTTCAAACCAGCAGGAAGCCAGGTTTCCTGTTTCCTTTTTAAAACCCAGCTAGATTTTTCTTTGACCCCTGATTCCTGAAGCTGGATGAGCAGAAATCCATGAAGAATTCTTGACTGAACAAAATAGCAAGTCTGCCGTCTCCCGAGCCTTCGTCTTTCTTCTGTTGTCATAGAGAGCGATTTCATGATGCTTAGCCTGTGACTCACACGCCCGGCATGGCGAGTGGGGTGCGGGGAGATCTTAGCCCGCCCTCCCCAGCCCGTGGCAGCAGCCTAGGGGTCTCTGCCTTAGCTCACACACTATCTTGGCCTCTGCTAAATGCCATCTAGAGCGGAACCTCTCAAATTGTCTGGGATTAATCAGGCTGATTAGTTTTTAATCAGTTCCCCGTTGCCAACAATCTACCAGGGAGCAGAGTGGGGTTGGACAGGGGAAGGAAGTCTGCTTCAGGGACAGGGACTTGCTGTGTGTGACTTGCAGAAAACCTGCCCTCTCTGAGCCTCATTCATGTAAACTGGAGAGCGCGCATATAATTCTATGGTAATAGAGGAATTCATTGATGAGGTGTTTCTGTGCATATCCCACATGGGCTAGAAAATATTTTAGGCCCTGGGATCTATCTACAGATGAAAGGGACAAGCTTTCCCCCCACCCCCAAGGACTTGTATTCTTCAGGGGGAGACAGAGATTATACCTGCACTGCCCACGGTGGAGCCCTAGCACGTGTGGTTATTTAAATGCAGAATAATTAGAATCAAAGATAATGGCCAATTCCATTCCTCTGTCATCACGATCACGTTTCTAGTGCTCAGTCGCCACAGGTGGCCTGTGGCTATGTAATGAGCAGTGAGAATTATAGCATGTCTACCCAGCAGGAAGTTACTGGACAATTTCTAGAGACTAATAGACCACATGACCTCAGAGAGAGTGATGGCAAGTGAAGCAGAGGAGGAGGGGAGACATGGACAAAGTGATGTGTTTTTTTTAGAAAGAAGGAAATATTTGAGCAAATATGAGAGCTGTGCGGGAATGCTACCTGTAGAAATCTGGAGGACGACTGTTCATGGCAGAGGAAACGGCAAGTGCAAAGGCCCTGAGGTAGGTGCACAGCTGGGGCCTTGAGGGAAAGGCAGGCCGGCATGGCTATAGTGGACGAACCTGTCAGCTTCTCCAGCAGTGAGCAGGGCGTGCATGCTGGGTGCTCAGTCACTTCAGTCGTGTCCGACTCTTTGCGACCCTATGGACTGTAGCCCACCAGGCTCCTCTGTCCATGGGATTCTCTAGGCAAGAATACTGGAGTGGGTTGCCGTGCCCTCCTCCAGGGGCTATTCCCAACCCAGGGATCAAACCTGAGTCTCCTGCGTCTCCTGCCTTGCAGGTGGATTCTTTACCCACTGAGCCACCTGGGAAGCCCTGTGAGCGGGGCAGCATTGCAATTCCAGGTCAGCCCTGTTGCTCCAGGAAACATCTCTTTCCTGGGACAGTCCTTTTTCTCCTTCCTCTCTAAGAGTCTGGGCATGGTGACAACTCTGTTCCCTCTCCCTGATCTGAATCTGGAGACTCACAGGACCTCAGAGCAGGAAAGGCCTGCAAGAAGATCGTTCGGAGCAATCCACTCACTCACTTGAGGCCAGAAAGGTGAGTCTGGACTAGAATGCTGCCTCCAGTGTCCTTTTCTGAATCACATGGTCTGGAAGCCGTTCTTCTCTTTCACCATCTCAGAACTGACACTGTGCAGCTCAAAGTGAGTTTCCCCAGGGCAGCAGCCTCAGAACCACTCAAGCATAGCAGGAACGCAGTCCCTGGGCCTGGGGCCCAGCAATCTGCGCTCCACCAAGCCCGCCAAGGGATTCTGGGGCTGCCAAAGTTTGACATCCAGAAACTCTGGGCTGGCCTTCTTTGTGCGTTCTTCCCTCCAAATCAGCTGAATTGTTCTAAAATACACAATCCACCTACAGTCACTACACTTTGCTGCCCCAGATCTTCAATAGAGTCTGGAAACAGATAACTTTGGGCATCCCTTCAAATCCTTTTGTTCTCGTCGCTCCCTCCAGCTAGCTACAGCTGCGATGCTCTGCTCTGCGCGGATTTTGTTTGTTTGTTTTTCGTACAGGTTTTTACCCACTTTGTGCAGGAGCAGCCTGCCTCTCCTCAGTCTTGCCTGCCTCCTTCTGATCCTTCCTGGGGCCTGGGCCATTGTGGCCCCAAGAGCCCATAAGGGGGAGTGATTCTGGCCAATGGGGGACAGAGCCTGAGAATGAATGTGTTCTGCATTCTTCCTGGGCTGAGCGCCCCTGGAAGCCCCAGGGGACCCAGCAGCTTGGCTTGGGGCCCCTATCCCAGCACCCTGGCCAAGTCCCTGGATCACACTTTCTAAGTAATCACACTTAATAAGACTTTGTCGTAGGCCCTGCTTTCCGGAGACCCCAGACTAAGACATGTCCTTTATCTACCCACATTCAGCCAGGAGATGTTCACGTTCTACAAGGCTGGACTCTAGGATGGAGGTTACACCCTGAACAAGACAACCCCTGCCCTCCAAGGCCCCTAGTACCCAGTGTATCATGGGACTGGGGAGGTAGGGCACCTCCAGGAGGCCTCCTTCCTTGCCTTAGAAGTGAAATGACAGTGATACAAAATGATACCCACGCTTTCTGGGACAGGAGAGTTCCCCTCCTGTGACCGTCTGTTCTTAGACTTGTTCATTCTTCCTGCGTTAGATGGGCACCTCTCAGTCCCGCCGCAGCCCCCAAACCCAGCGATCTCTAGATGCCCCAGAATCTCTGTGTCCCAACACAAATTGTTACCAGCTACTGAGCCTTTCCCTCAGCTGGCCTCTGTGAGTAATGGTTGACAGAGTGGATTTGGGAACAAGACTCCTTGGGTTTGCGTCCTGGCCCCACCACATATATCACCTGTGCAGCTTTGGGCAACCTGTGACCCAGCATCCTTATTGGGAAAGTGGGGGCAAGAGCATCTCCCCCATAGAACTGTTACGGGAGCAACGTTAATATGTGAATACACACATATATGCTGAGAGCCACACAGGCACACCGGCAGTGCTATTCAAGGGTGGCTATTATAACTGCTAAGTCTATTCTCATCACAACCCTATGATCTAAACATTATTACCTAATTGTTCAGATGGAAAGCTGGAGTTCAGAGAGGTTAAGTGATACCGACGTGCCCATGGTCACCAGCTGCTCAGAGGTGGAGCTGGCACCTGAACTCTGTCTGTCCCAGTCCAGAGTCCTTGGCATCCAGGGGCTGTTTCCTGGTGTTCTGGGGCTGAGCTGCAGCGTTAAACCTTTCTTATACCTTGAGGGGAGGACTGCTCCCTGCTCGAGCCCCCCACCTGTGGATGGGCTTTGATTATTTAATGGAGAGAGAGCATTCAGGGGGAATAAAGGATTTCCAGAGGCCCTGGGGGTACCAACCATCCCCCACACCTCGAAACCTTGTTTGTTCCCTTTTCTCCTGATTCAATCTTTGTCCCCCAGTATCAGCTGTAACTGTGTGGTGATGTCTGGGCTGCTGGGATCAGAGAAAGGATTTTGTTCATAATAGTATTTCCAAGATTGCCTTCCAAGGAAAAGTTACGCCTTTGGAGGCCCAGTGGAGTTAAACCAAGAACAGCTCTGGGGTTTAAAACATCTAGAAAATGTTGGGTTAAATAAAGTCAAAAGATCTTCTGGCCCCTTTCCCACCCAGGAAGTCTGAGGACCTTTAACATGTCAGCGTGGGCTGGGACTTTCCAAAGGGGACTGCAGCCTACGTGTTTCCCAAACGGTTACCCGAGGAACCCTCTTTCCTGAAGACGACCTTTCAGATTTGCCGAACCAGCTTTGGGCACAGCTGCTGTAGAGTTTGGCACACTCTACCCTCTTCCAGAAGGACAGATTACCACAGCCAGATGGGGGCTTCCCTGATCCGGCTGCTCCTGCCTGGGAAGTCTGTTCCCTACTCTTGGGAGAAAGTGTGAGTCATCCATCTTGGGCTTTGGGTGCCAGTGCTGGGGAGCAGGAAGGGTGTGCTCAACGGGAAGGCAAGGGCTTTCTGTGTCTTAGAAAGGGCATGCCATCTCCAAAGCCAGGCCCAGTGGTGGCTAGGGTTCTGCCATGATGCCTTGTTTATTACAGCTATGAAAGTGAAAGTGAAATCACTCAGTAGTGTCCGACTCTTTGCGACCCCATGGACTGTAGCCTACGAGACTCCTCCATCCATGGAATTTTTCAGGCAAGAGAACTGGAGTAGGTTGCCATTTCCTTCTCCAGGGGATCTTCTCGACCCAGGGATCGAACCTATGTCTCCCGCATTGCAAGCAGACGCTTTTATCACCTGAGCCACCAGGGAACCTATGCTGGTTACTAAAGTGGAAATTCCTCCATACCAGTTAAAAGCTGCTGCTCTGAGCCCTCGAGTTCCCTCACCTCGACTGCTGTTCCAGCCACTATGGCCTCTCTTGTGGGACCCTCGGCACCTTCCCATGATCTGGCAGCCAACGGGTTAATGCTTGGTGCAGGCTGGCACCCCTCGGGACCCTCCCAGCCTCCGGCGGGCCTGGGTCTATTCCAGCTGGTCACAGCTCTGCTGTGTTTTTGTTCTATTTGTCAGTTGCTCAGTCGTGTCCTACTCTTTGCAACCCCATGGACTGCAGCACGCCAGGCTTCCCTGTCCTTCCCTATCTCCTGGAGCTTACTCAACCCCATGTCCTTTGAGTCGGTGGTGTCATCCAACCACCTCATCCTCTGTCATCCCTTTCTCCTCCTGCCTTCTATCCTTCCCAGCATCAGGGTCCATACCACTTGATATAATTATAATATCATCCTCGGTGTCAACCATTAGCGCCCATCAGATGCTCTAATGTCAGAAGACATGAGCAGATGAAGAACACAGGAACAACGCCGTATTAGAGGAGAGAGAGCACAGACTTGGGGCTGACCCCTCAGCCTCTCTCTCCGCCGTTCCTAGCTGTGTGCCCTGGGGAGGTTGTTGTCTCTCCCCGAGACTGTGTTCTCATCTGCGCGCCAGGTGGTGCAAGGGTGAAGGAGACCCGTGGCCAGCACAGGGCCTGGGCCACAAAGAATGTTGGTGGCTTCTTGCTTCCCCACTGTGCCCAGTGAAGGTGCCGGTGGGTGGCTGGTGCCTGGAGGGATGATCCTCCCAAGTGCCTCTTGCCCAGAGCACCCTCCTTGTTAAGGGAGCTGTTCCATAGTCACATCTAATTACCCTCTAACTGCCTGCTCCCCACTGGGCCCTGCCTGGGCAGGAGCTGGTGCCTAATTGGAGCCACTCCACTGTCCTGGCAGGGCTCCATTCCTGCTAGGGGAGGCAGTCTGGGTGGGAGGCTGGCTCTGCCTGGCTCCTGCAGGCCGCTTCCAGCTGAGGGGTAGGACAGCAAAGGTGAATATGGTTTCCCCTGAGTTACTGCTCCTGGTGAGAGCAGGACGCAGGACGGGGAAGACTGTCGGCTGAGCTCATGGTGTTGGAGGCTCTGCGTAGTTTATTTCCCCGTTAAAGCCGTCTGGATAATGTCTAGGGGTGCTTGCTTGGAGCCCAACAGACTTGGCTTGAATCCTTGCTCTCTGTTTACCAGCTTTGACTTTAAAATCTTCATCTGATCCTCAGTTTTGCCATCTGAAGAATGGGAATGTAGGGAGGAAAGAAGAGAAGGACATAAAGGGTTTCATACTGAGCCCAGGGCATACACGCTTTTCTTGAGGCTATTGGTACAGCTTCACACTTCTGATTCCATCCCACCCACCAGGCCCAAAGGCCTCAGGCTGGATGCTTTCACATCTCATATCTCACTGAATGCTCACAACAACTCAGTGGGAATAATTTGATTTTTTTCATCAGAAGGGAGACTGAGATTCAGAAAGTTAAAGTGACTTACTTAAGATCACCCAGCCGGTAAGCTGAAGAAGTCCAATTTCAATGTTCTTTCTGCATCCACTCCTGACATTCATACATAAATAAACACTTATTGGGTGCCTATTAGATCCAGCAAGGATTGGCCTCCAGACTTTGGGTCACATCCAGAGACCTTCATATCTGTAGCTTTATTCCCTACCCCCTTCTTCCTTCATGCCTCTACTATAGAGTTGCGATTCAATTTCCCAGTCTCTTTTACAGCTAGAGATGGCTCATATATGTATCTGACAATCTGGCAGGGGGAGTTAGGGCCAGCGTTAGTGGGAGGTGGATTGATCTTTCAAGGAATCCTGGTAAAGATTTCAAAAAGCTTTGAAATCCTGGTAAAAAATTAAAACCGCATTAGTACATAGGTTAACTTCTACTGTCTTTCTGCCTTAAATACAGACATGACTTCTGGAGTTGCAGCAGCCATCTTGTGACCATGAGACTTCAAACATAAGAATGAAAACCAATAAGCTAAGAATGTTCAAGAAGAAGGATGATAATTCTGGGTTCCTGATGGCATTGCTGAGACCTGAACTACCACTCCAATCACCTACTAAAAGGTGAAAAGGACAAGCCCCTATTTGTTTAGGGGCTAAACTTCAGGCCAGTAGTTCTCAAGGTGTGGCACTTGCTTGAACAGCAGCATGGGCATTACATAAGAACTTATTAGGAAACCAACATTTTGCCCTGCTTCCATGATTCGGACCTGCTAAAGCGGAAACTCTGAGCAAAATGAATTTTTACAAGCCCTCTGGGTGATTCTGATGCACACTGAAGTTTAGGAACCATTGACCTAAGCACCTCATTGATCTGGTACTCGTTTACTTGTATCAGAGAGTAAATCCCACTGACACTATCTCTCTGAGCTTTTGCTCAAAGACTTTTCCCTGCCTAGAATGCCCAATTTGCCCTTCTCGTCTAGGATTTTTCATTAAATGAATTAATTTTAATAAGAGAAACCCAGAATGGCAGAAAATTCAGCTGCTGCAGCTTGGCAAGGTGCATGATTATCTTCTGGATTTGGTCTCAGCCGTCTCAGAGGGCTGGATATAAGCGCAAAGCTATAAAATTGTGCCATTTAAGAAAATGTCTGGTTCCAGCTGGAAAACCTAGAATTGGAGTTTGTCTCTCTTCTTTTTACGTGAGACCAGAAGGAGTGATCAGCGTGCTCCAACATCCTTCCTTTCAGCTCCACAAGTTCCCCCAGGCCTCCTCGCAGTGAGGCCTCGATCCGAGCCCACATGGTCCACGGTGGGCAGCTCGGATGCTGGGCTGATGGTCCAGGGAGGCAAAGGCAGAAGCTGAAAGACCTTCTGAGACCTAGGCTCCAAAACTCACACAACCTCACGTTGGCCAGATTCTACACTCACAGGCCAGGCTGTATTCAAAGGGAGGGAGAAACAGGCTTTTCCTCTGGCCGGGACATTCAGTGCCTCACGTTGCGAAGGGGCCAGTGTCCTGGGATGGGAGGAAGGTATGGCCAGTACACCACTTACCACAGGTTCTTCCTTGTCTCTCACTCTGCTTTAATCTTACAGACAGCTTCATGTTTCCTCTGAGACATTATTGCAAATCCACTCTTGGTTCCAATTTTTCTGCGAGTCAGAGATTCTTTAGTTGCAAGGAATAGAAACGACTCAAAATAGCTCAAGGAAGCTGGGAAGAGTACAGATATCGTGGAAATGAAATGGGTTTGGACCTGGCAGAACCCGGAGCTGGGAGGAACTAAGAAAGTACCTTTTTCTAGATTACTTTGCTTCCTCTCTTCTTTATCTACGTGGTCTTGCTTCTACAATTCTCCCTTTTCTGTCTACATACCCTGCATCCTTGTGGCTTCTTTCCTTCCCTGTCATTTTGGTCTCAGATACGCAAGCTAGAGTCTGCTGGTCTGTGGAGGAGGGAATGCGAAAGGCAGCTGGCAAGTTTGTGGTGTCCAGACTGGCCCCAATTCCACAGTCTGTTATAGACCCAGAACCCCAGTTAACTAGAGACTTCTTGTCTCTGAGTT
This sequence comes from Bos grunniens, assembly GCF_055505025.1. Taxonomy (NCBI): domain Eukaryota; kingdom Metazoa; phylum Chordata; class Mammalia; order Artiodactyla; family Bovidae; genus Bos; species Bos grunniens. The sequence goes on along the minus strand of NC_141179.1, from coordinate 75,664,505 downwards.
CACATTTTTATGGACAAAGGGCTCCCTGGCCCTGCAGTGGGCCGGCACCCTGGGATTAGTTTTCTACTCCTCATCCCATCAGCTCATCGGCTGCAAACATCAAGGGAGGTGTGACACGAAATGGCTTCCCAGGTACAGCCCTGCCCCTGGGCTGTGAGTGTGCTGTTCTTGGGGGCAGCAGGCTGTCAGAATTTAACTGTGACTTCCCTGGGGTGCTGGGGCCCAGGGAGAACCCTCAGTGTGTCTCCCAGGACCACAGTAAGAGGCAGCTTTGCTGGTTGACCCAGCAACCCTCCCCATGAGCACCTTGTCTTCCAGGCCCTCCCAGGGATTGCTCTTTTGCTCCCAGAAGGGTGAGCCCTTTCCTACTTGTGCTGTGGAGGTGCCCGAGGTCCAGCAGGAACCACAGGCTTGCTGGTTCTGCACTGTATGAATTGTGTAACCATAGGTCCATCTTCCCAGGCATCCATTTCTCCATCTGCAGGACAGGTGTGGGGTCCCTACCTCCCACTTGGGAAGGCCAAAGGTAGCAAATGTTAAGTGTCTAATGTATAGACAGTCCCTATATCTCAGGGAGTGTGTTTCTACTTATGGTTTTTCGACTTTACGACGGTATGAAAGCAATAGCATTCAATAGAAACCATACCTCAAATTTTTAATTTTGATCTTTTCCCAGGCTGGTAATATGTGGTACACAATTTCATGATGCTGGGCAGCCGCAGCCACAGCTCCCAATCAGCCACATGGTCAGGAGGGCGAATAATTGATATGGTTACAACTGTTCTGCACCCAGACAACCATTCTGGTTTTCACTTTCAATACAGCGTTCAATCAATTACATGAGAGAGGCAACACTTCCTTATGAAACAGGCTTTGTGTTAGATGATTTTGTCCAACTGTGGGCTGATGTAAGTGTTCTGAGCATACCTAAGGCAGACTGGGCTAAGCCAGGATCTTTGGTAGGTTATCTGTAAAACTGCATCTTTGATTTATGACATTCTCAATTTACATTGGGTTTATTGGGATATAATCCAGTTGCAAGATGAGGAAGATATGTAGTGGGTGGTACTGGAGATACTAAAAAGTGACGGCTGAGTAACAATAATGGTACTGATAATAATGAACATACCTTACTAAGAAATGAACTCCCTCGGCCTGTTTTTTTTTTAAGATTTATTCATTTATTGGCTGTGGTGGGTCTTTGTTGCTGCACACAGGTTTTCTCTAGTTGCAGCAAATGGGGGCCGCTCTTCAGCTGCGGTGGCTGCTCTTGCTGGGGAGCACGGCATCTAGGCGCGCGGGCTTCAGCAGTTGCAGCGCGCGGGCTCTAGAGCACAAGCTGTGGCACAGGCCTCAGTTGCTCCTTGACATGTGGGATCTTCCCGGACCAGAGATTGAACCAGTGTCCCTGCATTGGCAGGCAGATTCCTAACCACTGGACCACCAGGGCAGTCCCAGCATGTGAGTTTTAAGGGGATGAATCTCTTACTGCTTGCAGAAGAGTAGGACCGCATTGGCCCTGGGGACATAATCAGTGGGTATGGTACGACTCAGTTAAGCGACACCTTGGGTCTCCTTGATGCCTGGGGCAGGTGTGTGTGTGCATATGTGCAGACGTGTGGGCGTGTGTGTGTGTGGACGGTGGGCCTCTGGTGACCCACAGCTCCTAACTTCCTGATTCTTAAACCTACACAGCTAGGGATGCGAGCTTCTCTGCTGCAGATTACAGCAGTGTCTCTAAAGCTGGGCTCCCTCAGGGCCTTTCTACTTCCTCCCGAGGTCAGTCAGGTCCCTGCGAGATCCAGGGCCCCGCAGCATGGGCTAAGTCCTGGGACACGCTGGGTGGATTCTGGGACAGGTTGATGAATGTTGCAGACCCCTTTTTCTTCTTTTCTCGACCTTCCTTGTGGTCACAGCCCGCTTGGAGCACCCCTGTGGGAACATGGGGTCTGGGTCAGGTAGAATTCAGATTTAAGAAATCAGTTCCCAGGCAGCGCACAGGGACTGAAGACTCAGGCTGCCTGTTGGCAGGCAGGGGCAGGAAGTCGAGCCCCTTGCGTACTGGCTTTAGAGTTCAGGTGACTCAGACGACAGCTATTGGCCAGCTTGCCTCTGAGGTCTCCCTGAGATGGTCTTTAAGCCCTTTGTCCCAAGACCTGCTGCTGCTGCTGCTGCTCAGTTGCTTCAGTCGTGTCTGACTCTGTGCGACCCCATAGACGGCAGCCCACCAGGCTTCCCCCGTCCCTGGGATTCTCCAGGCAAGAACACTGGAGTGGGTTGCCATTTCCTTCTCCAACCTAGTGAAGTTCAAAGCCTTCTCCACTTTTGCTAATTCCCAGAAATGACTAAGGACCACAGGAAGGGGAGGGGTTCACCTGTCCTGGATATTCTTCTTCCTTCTGGGCCCATGCTCCCCAGACATGCTGCCTCTGAACTGTGCCTCACTGATCCTGATGTGAACCTGGCTTAATTTCCAGAAGAGAAGCACCAAAAATTTACATAAAATATTCATGAATGCAATATCTTCTACTGGAAAACCTGGGGGGAGGGTGGGCCTTATCACAAAATGCACATTCTCATAACTTCAGCTGCTGCTTCTTTTGCCAGCTGTGTCGTATAGTGATTACCAGCTAGGGGGTTGGAGCCAGACTGTCTGGGTTCAAAGCCCAGCCTCACTGCTGTTTATTAGCTGTGCTACCCTGGGCACCTTCCCTACCTCTTTGTGCCTCTGTAAAATCTTTCTGTGAAAGTGAAGTTGCTCAGTCATGTCTGACTCTTTGTGACACTATGAACTGTAGTCCCCCAGGCTCCTCCATCCATGGGGTTTTCCAGGCAAGAATAGTGGAGTGGGTGGCCATTTCCTTCTCCAGGGGATCTTCCTGACCCAGGGGTCAAACTTGGGTCTCCTGCATTGCAGGCAGACTCTTTACCATCTGAGCCACCAGGGAATCCCCTGTATAAAATGGAGATGCTAATAGGATCTGTCCTAAAAGGTTGTTCTGAGGCTCAGGCAAATTAATGTGTGTTAGTCGCTCAGTCATATCTGACTCTTTGCAGTCCCATGAACTGCAGCCCGCCAGGCTTCTCTGTCCATGGAATTCTCCAGGCAATACTGGAGTGGGTTGCCATTCCCTTCTCCAGGGGAGCTTCCCAACCCAGGGATCGAACCCAGGTCTCCCGCATTGCAGGCAGATTTTTTATTGTCTGAGCCACCAGGGAAGCAGGCAAATGAATGAGTTCATAATTGTAAACTGCTTAGAGAAATGCCTAACTCAGGAGGTGCTCTAGAAGCAACTAGTAAATTTAACCCCTTTCACTTGAAAACTGGGACTTATCATACTGGTTATGAAGAAGAAATGACATTAAAAGCATTGTGGACTTTTTTTTTTTTTTTGCTCTTTGATGGGGCCCATGCACCCGGAAGTCCAACTCCCAGCTTATTTGGGGAAGAATTCTCAGTCCCTGAGGTGTGGGTGGACCTGGAGCCCCTCCCCTTCCACCAAAGCCCTTGGCAGCTGAAGTTCAGACCTATGACCTTGCCTCTGTTGTCTGAACCCCTCCCCTCTGGAACCTGATGCCAAGTTACAGGAACAGATGGTACGTCCTTCCCAGCGGCAGCATCGGCTATATGCCCCAGCCGGCTTGTCTATTAACATGACTGTGGTTGTGGGTCCTACCCCGTGGCCTCCCTTGGTTCCTACCTGTTTTCTGAGCCTGATTCACCCAATTTTGTGAGCTCCCCAAGCTCTATCTGTGGCAGACTTCCGCCCTACCCCTCAGGAGCATCTCCCCCACTCACTTAGGTAACGGACTATTTAACTGGGCTAATGGCTGCTAGGCACACATCTAGACTCCCCGGCCTCCCTTGCCACAGGTGTGGCTGTTGAACAGGCTCCAGCTGATGGGGCGAGGTGAGCAGCAGTCAGGGTACACCCTCCAGGGGGGCCTTGCAGGGAGAGACCACTCCCTCCCCTCCTTATTCCCCTTCCTGCTAGCGAGCAGTGAACCTTCCTGGAGCATATGCTGAGGGCCTGAAAAATTCATGGAGCAGAACCACCATTACATTTCAGCTACTTCCTGAAAAAGAAAGAAACTTCTCTCATTTAAGCCATGTTATTCCCGGCCTCCTTTCTCTGGAGTTCCCTGCCTTATAGGTAGCTAGTTCAGTTCAGTTCAGTCACTCAGTCGTGTCCGACTCTTTGCGACCCCATGGACTGCAGCACGCCAGGCCTCCCCGTTCATCTCCAACTCCCGGAGTTGACTCAAACTCACGTCCATTGAGTCGGTGATGCCATCCAACCATCTCTAATACACCTTCTAGTAGATTTCCTCTGTGGCTTCAGCTACCGGAGGTGGTTCCTTTATCTTTTTTGTTTTTTTCTGCTCTGTGCTTGTCTTATTCTCTTTCTTCCTCTTTCTCTCCTTTCTGCTCTTTTTCTGGGATTGAGCACCTTGGTTCCTGCAATGCACAAAGCGCGGAGTGTACACATTCCTTAGCGCAGATCCGGGTATGGATAAATACTAGCAATTGTTTGCATTGTTCCTCGCCCCCGCCATGCTGGATGCCCTGGGAGCTGGCGAAGTCTCCCTTCTTGCAGGGCAGCCTCCTCCCTCACTCTGAGGCTTGGGCACCAGGCCCAAAGTTCTTACCTCTCTCCCCAACACTTGTCAAAATATTTTTTCCAAACAACGCTACATATCTTCCTATGAGGAGCTCTGGCGCCAGCTGTTAAGTTAATAAAAGTCCCTCCCCTCGGATGGGCTTTTTTGGTTTTGTTTTGCCCGTGAGCCTGTCGTCCACCATTTCTATTCCTTTGATCTCTAAATGGAAAACAAAATTCAAGGAACCTGAGCCCATGGCCCATGGAGAGAGGCCTGGAGGGTAGAGATCAACAGGGCCTGAGCCAAAATGCAGCATCAGGTGGCAAATCAGAGAAGGCCAGACCCGGAAGAGCCTCAAGGGGCCGGATGGGAAAGTGATCACTGGATGTCAACAGTGAGCCAGAGGCCACACCGGGACTCCTGCTCCCTCAGTTTCCTTATCCATAAAATGGGTGTATTAGTATCTTCCTCACCTGTTGCTGAGGAGAAGTAACACAGACAGGTAAAGTGCCTGGCACATGTTCCCCCGGATGGTACTTGCTGTGACTGCTTTTGTATTATCTGTTCTGAATTATTATTTTTTTAATTGGAGAATAATTGCTTGACAGCATTGTGTTGTTTCTGCTGTGTATTAACCTGAATCAGCCACAGGTATACGTATGTCCTCTGTTGTGAGTTAGGTGTTCCCAAACTTGCCTCATCTTCCTACCACACTGGTTCTCAAACTTGAGCACGCATCAGAGTCACCTAGAAGGCTTGTTGAAAAAGGGGCGCACCCCCAGAACTGCTGATTCAGTAGGTCTGCAGCAGGACCAGGAATCAGCACTTCCAACAAGGTCCCAGAAGGTGCTGATGCTGCTGGTTCGGGGACCACACTCAGAGAACCACTCTTCTACTGCACCAGCGGCCTAACGACATACTTGAAGTTGATCTGGGAAGGCGGACGCAAAAGGAGAGAGCTGGAAGAGCTCTAGCAAAGCTTCTTACGGGACAACTCAGACCTGGGGGAGAAGCGCCTTTGCAGGGGTTTCGGGTGGAAGAGGAACTGGGGAAGGTGTCACAAAAGAAGTAATACTTGAGTGGAACTTGAAGAGCCAGGAGAAATTTGCCAGGCTGGCTAGACAAGGAGCATCCCCAGCAGAGGGAACAGCAGGTGCAGAGGTAAGAAGGCAGGAGAAAATACAGCACGTGTGAGGCACAGCGCTCCTTTCTCCTAACTCCCGAGGCATCTTTGGAGGGCACAATGGAGCTGACGGGACACGCTTAGCAGCCTGTGTGCGCATTTGAAGACTCCTAGGAAGGTATGTGAGGATCCATCCCCCGGATGGGCAGCTGAAGCCCTGAAATCGAAAGGCTTGCCTTCACACCCACCGGACATGTCATCTTTGATGATGCTTGTGGACTTCAGTGATACCACGCACAGACAATTCAAAAAGCGTTAATCCCAGGACTGCCCACTGGACGGATATATTTCCATACCTTTACAGGAAATGGAGCGTGGAAGCACAAACGCTGGATTTCCAGACGTGTTTGGTGGGAGCAGCAGGACAGATTGTATAAAACAAAGTTTGGATTCAAAAACCCAGGTTGCAAATTCACTCAAGGACCCAGCTTTCCTCCCTGAAGGCTCCTTTCCCCCTGGTCCCCCAGCTTTCTCTCTCTTCCCATCTCCATCACGCCTGTTGCTCGGCTGTTTCCTGCTCTGCTTGTAAATCTCACCCCAGAGAACACAGCTACTCACCTGCAATAGCAATTACACATTATTGGAGGGTCAGTGGTGATGTGCGCAGGCAGTTTCTAGGCATTTGCAGGTGTCCATGGGGAGCTCAGGGTCCCAGGGGCCTACTGGGCCCATGCACCCCTCTGGGGGATCAGCAGGCTGGAGACCTCCAAATGTCACCACCTGCGTTCACATCCCACGTTAGCTCAGCCCTTACTGTGTGTGAAAGTCAAGGCGAGTTGCTGAAGGATGCCTGTGGCTCCGTCGGCTCCATGCAGTGACCTCTCCCATCAAAGGCCTACTACTCACGGGCCCTGTGTGGGGGCCTGTCCATACGTTTGTGCTCTTGTTTCACCTTCTACTTTTCCAAAAGAGGCAGGCACTAACATGCACCTTTCATAGAGGAGAAAAGTGAATTTCAAGCAGCTTAAGTAACCACAGGAGCTGAGAGGCAGTATGGTGCAAGAGTTAAGAGCAGAGACCCTGGAACCAGCCTGCCTGAGTTCAAGTCTCAGCTTAGCACCGACCCACTGTGTGACCTTGGGAAAGTTATTTAACCCCTGTGCACCTGCTTCTTCCTCTGTAAAATGAGGGTCCCTTTGATGGTGACATAAGTCAATGTATCTTAAACAGTGGCTGCCATATATTATGTCAGTTCTTCCTATTATTGATTCATGGAACTCAAGTGGGCTGACCCATGCTGGTTCCAATCTCCTCTCTGCCCTGCTGCCACTAAGGCTGGTTTCTGGGAAGAGAGAAGATAAAGACATGAGGGACCATGAAGGTGTCTGCACTCTCTACTATAGAGAGTCAGACTGACATGGTTTGAATCCTCAAGTCTCTTGACTCTCTGAGCCAGAATTTCTACATCTTTACAATGTTGTGTCTTCACAGTTAAGAACCAGGTGCTTAGGTTACATCCTCAGTTCTGCCATTTTTCCAGCTGCAGGACTTTGGGTGAAAGACGTTCTCTCTTTGGGCCTCAGTTTTCTCATCTGTAAAATGGGGATGATACTAGTTCCCACATTGTAGGGCTGATAGGGGGATGACATGAACTGTCCCATGCAGTGTCCTTTGGGCTGTACTGGATGCACAGCAAGTGCTACCCAAGTGTGTGCTGAGATCCTAATGTACATAGTGCAACACAAGCCCGGCACAGAGCAGGTGCTCAGTAAGCAACAGCAATGATGAGGAGGAGGCAAGGAGGCTGCAAAGTTCCGTCTTTCCCCTTACTAACTGAAAAGCCTCTGGGCCAAGAATTCTCAATCCTGACTGCACGTTAGAACTACATGGGGATTTTTTTTTTTTAATGCCAGCACCCAGAGATTCTTATTTAGTTAAGCCTACACAGGGCCTGGCCTCAAATGACTTTTTAAACTACCCACCACCCCGCCCCAGGAGATTCTAACAAGCAGCCGGGATTGAGAACCACTGTATTGGGAAATAATTGAGGGGCCCACTTAGAGGAGATATTTTAACTAGGGCAAGGCAGGCCTCTTGGAGGAGGGGGCATTTGACCTGAGATCTGAAAGGTGAGAAGGAGGCAGAAGACCTGGAGTCGGGGTGGGGGTGGGGTTTCATACAGCGGACAGAGCAGGTGCAAGGTCCTGAGGCAAGTGTGAACCTCAGGTGTGTTAGAAAAAGAGCAGGAAGGCCAGGGTGGCAGAGACGCCCATGTGTGAGAGGCAGCAGCTGAGGATCTGAGTCCAGGATGACAAATAAGGGAAACTGAGTTCCCCTCTGTCCAGAGGGACAGGGGTTAGCATTTGAATGAGGCAGAGAGCAGCTGAGGGCATCCAGCTGTCGTGTCTATAGCTGATTTAAGTCCCTCAAGTATCCTCAAGTTCTTAGGAATCTGTTGACCGGGGTCTCAACCTCCCTGGGCCAGTTCTGTCCTGGCGCCCTCATCAGTAGGCCATCAGCCCTGGAAGGATCCTTTGGGACAGGAAGGTTGGGGGCCATTCCAGTGACCAGAGAGGGAGAAGGGCAACAGAGGCTGAGCTGACCGCCCCCTGGGGCCCATCACAAAGGCCACTTGGGCTGGTGGCTGCTCTGGCAGCGAGGGGCCGCAGGGCTGCCAGGAAAATGCCAGCCTCCTGTGAAGGCTTAATTAGTCTAGTCCTGCCACTGCTGGGGGACGGCTCGGCGGGGAGCAGGTGTTTCTATTTTCTGGCACAATTATCCGGGAGGTGAGGTCAGGGGCATCCGTGGATGTGTCTGCGGCTTCGCGTGTGTGGGGAGAAGCGCCCCTGTGGAGGTGCGGGTGCGTCTGCCTGGTCGCGCAGCGTTGCGGGATTGTGTGCCACGTTCTCGCGGGAGAGCGCCCCGCGGAACGGCGTCGTCTGTGCGTGCTTCTCGCGGCTGCTGCGCGTTGCCGTGTCTTTGTGTTTCCTGTCTTGCTATAACAGAGCCTGTTGTGTCTGGATCTGTCTTCACTACATGCAATTGTGTGTGCGTCTCTCTGTGTGATCACGTGTCTAGACGCATAGGCCTCGTCGAAGGGTGCAGTCTGGCGCGGGAAGCACGTCCCTCCCAGGGCAGGCTGGTCCCGCCTCGGCGCCCCGTTCCCTCGGCTGTCCAGCAGGCCCGGTGGTCTCCATCCCCCGGGGTCACACGAGTACTTGTGCTGATGGTCTGCCCTGACGGCCGAGTCTAGTCTTGCGAGGAAGCGGCCTGCCTCCAGCTCCTTTGTCTGGGCAGTGGGTGTCCACTCCCCAGGCCTTGTCGGCAGGCTCATTTCCTGCTGGAGGCCCAGGTGGGGCCCAGCTGCATCCGGGCCGGGCCTCTGATGCGGGCTTGATGGCGGCAGGGGCCTGGACTGCGGCCGCCTGGGCCCCGCACGCAGTCTGTGCGTGCAGATCGCCTTCCAGAGGAAGAGCCCTCCCGCCCCCAGTCTGCAGCCTCCTTAACAGCTGGGGCTCAGAGAGTTGCAGAGGAAGGGGAAGTGAACCCCCCTCCTCAAGAGCTCAGGAAGTGTTATCAGCTCAGGGCCAGCCGGGGCCAGGGGATATGAGACCTTGGGGAGCCTCTGGAGTCATCAGCCGGGAGCGTGATGGGTTTCCATGGAAATACTCCCCAGCATATGCCTGGACGTTCCCTCAGCACCACTCGTCCAGCTTGGACCGAGCCTTTGCTCTGTATCCGGCCCTGAACCCGGGCTGACGTCAACACCAACAACAATGATAACAAAGCGCCCGTTTGCTTCTCCCGTTAGCACCGGCTCCTCCACTTTGCTCCTCCCAGCACTTTGCGGACCCCCTCTCCTCCTTGCAAACCCTCTGGATTCCTGAGTCTCACCCACCTCTGTCTCTCCTCAGGGCCTTTGCATATCCTGTTCCTTCTTGTTAGAACACCCCTCAGGACTTGACAGGGAATAATTTATGAGACAAAGACTGTAGGTGGGGGAGGGGGATGGGGGGGTGGGGTGTTGGGGGGAGCAAGTGCAAAGGCCCTGAGGTTGTGGAATGGGCTTGACATAGTCAAGACACAGCCCAGCAGCCAGTGTGACCGTGTAGGCCATGGGGAAGAAGGTGGACTTTATCCTCGCAATAGTGGCAAGCTTTTACATGTGGGAGAGGTAGGATAGGTCTGTGTTTTTCAGAGTTCACTCTCCATGCATTGTGAAGAATACACTGGAAGAAGGTAGGAAGAGAAGTCGGGCCGACTGAGAGCAGCTGCTACTTACTGAACACGTGTGTGTGGATGATTCTGATGTATTATCTCATTGAATTGTTCCAACCAGCCTGTGAAGGAGATGCCATCAGCCTTGCTTTACAAACTTAGCAGGGCTCAGAGAGGTTGAGTGAGCGGCACAAAGTCACTCAGCTATTTTCTTGGTGTCCACGGTCTAAACAGTAAAGAGAGGCTACTGTCCCTCACTCCCTCCACACGCGCACCTTGAATTTCACTGAGCTGGGAGACACTCTGAAGGGGCGACTCTTTCGGCCCCTGCTTCTGGTCTGGGGGCCTGGGTTGCAGCACCGTGTTGTCTGCCGACCCATAGAGCTACTTACGGACCCTGTCTCCTAGGCCTTCCTCCTTGGGTCTATTCACTATCCATCTACTATAACCTACCATCCCCCAGCCTCATAAACTCCACCAATAAGAAAACTCACCTTCCTGTGCCCCCTCCCCTCTTCCTTCACAGCCACATCCAACTGGTCGTTCGGTCATTGTTGGCTTACCCGTGTCCCTCCATAGGTTCTGAGAAGTGAGGATCCGTATCTGTGGCTTAGCCATATCTCAGCACAGAGACATAGCAAAGCCTCCCCTATTGCTGAATAAATGGATGTTTTCCCACAATCTTGAGAGAGTAAAGAGTGGCAACTTAGACCTCATGAAGTCCAACCTCCAAACTGTCCAGGTGAGGAGCTTAAGGCACAGAGAGGGCCGGGAGCTCATCTGAGGTCACACAGCAGGTGAGCAGCAGAATGGGGGCTGGACTCCTAGTCCAGTGACCCCCACTAGGCCACAAATTCAGGGAGTGGAGAGAGGGATAGCCATCCACGGCACGTCAGGAGCTGTGCCCTGTAATCTGCGTGGGGGTCTGCAGAGAAGGGGGCATTAGTCTCATGACCACTGTAGCTGTCTTAGTCCATTCAGGCTGCTGGAACAAACTATCACAGACTGAGGGGCTCGTAAACGATGGAAATTCATTCCTCACAGTTCTGGAGGCTAGAGTCTAAGATAGGCGTGCGGGTATGGTCAGGCTCTGGTGAGAATCCCCTTCTGGATTGCAGACCGCTGACTTCTTGCTGTACCCTCACGTGGGGGAAGGGCAGGGGATCCCTCTGGGGCCTGTTTAATGAGGGTACTAATTCCACTCACAGGGGCACCAACCTCATGACCTAAGGATCTCCTAAAGGCCCCACCTCCTAATACCACCTCCTTAGGTTTTCAGTGTTGCAAAGTTTAGGGGGACACGAACATCCAAGCTATAGCAATGGCCTCCAGCTTACTCATCCTTGAGCTAATCCCCAAGGCTGTGGCCTTGCTGCTCAGTCCTTCTGGGGGCAGGATGCTGGAATCCAAACCCCACTGTCCCCCAACCCCAGGATCCTCTCCCCTGTAGAGAAACTTGCTCAGGTTCCTGACTGGAGAGTGATGGAACCTCCCTCTGGCAGCACAAACTCACAAAGGTCTCTTCATGCCTGTCAGCTGGCTGGCTTATCTCATGTCTGACACCTCCCACCTTCCTGAGGGCATGGACTGATTTCATTCACAGCAGCACCTTCAGCTCTTAGAATGCTGCCTGGCACGTAGGAGGTGCTCAGTCAGGATCTGGGGACACCCGATCGGACGCCACGATACCGTGGCAAAGACTGCAAACGGTTTGCCTTCTGGTGGAGGCATACTTTAAACCCATACCAACAGGGCACTCTTCCTGGCTGGGCCCCTTCTCTGCTCTGTGATCTTGGGCAAACAGCTTAACATCTCTGGGCCACAGTTCATCAAATGTAAAAGGGCGAAGTGCCGGGGCCCTGTGCCTGGGGACAGGCGGACATTGATTTCCAGCCTTCACACTGGACATTCATAGTTAGGTGAAGAAAACAATGATCAGGAAGTACAAGGCTCTTGCCCAAGGATTTTAGGCTATAGATAGATACCTAGGATCCGGCTGTCCTCATGTGTAAACTCAGATCTGTCTAACTCCAAATTCAATTCTTCCTGCCTCCCTTACGCTATTTGTTCATCTGTCCCACGAGGACTGGACAAGAGAATTTGGCAGGCAGACACCACTCAGCTCCTTGACCCTGGAGTACCCCAGCTCTCTCACTGCCTGCGGCCACAGAGCCACAGCCTGGCGAGAGAGCCAACCGAATGAACCGCTGCTCTTTGCAGACGCTGCCTGGCCGTGTAATGAATCCTCATTTTCCTTCCTCTGCAAAGACTGACTTTGGAGACGGTTGTTGTTTATGTAACTATTTAATTTGAAACTGTATGACACACAGAAGTTGCAGAGATATCTCAGGGTTCCCAGGTACCCTTCACCTGGCTTCCCCTCATGATAACATCTCAAGTAACTCGTGGTGCTCGTGGTAAAGAACCCGCCTGCCAATGCAGGAGACTCAAGAGATGCAGGTTCCATCCCTGGGTCAGGAAGATCCCTTGGAGGAGGGCGTGGCAACCCACTCCAGTATTCTTGCCTGGAGAATCCCCATGGACAGAGGAGCCTGATGGGCTACAGTCCACGGGGTCACATAGGGTCAGATACAACTGAAGTGACTTAGCACACACATGCAGGCAACCTAAGTACATCGTCAAAGTCAGGGAACGGATGTTGGCACAACATTAGTAGCTCGCATACAGACTACTCAGATTTCACCATTGTGCATGCACGCCCGTGGCATTGTTTTTAATTTCCAATTTTCGTCAGTTACCAGGCTCCTGGTTAAGAGAATGAAGCTGGTTTAGGAAGTTAGTTAAGATAAGTGGTCATTTCCAGCCCTTCTCCCCTCCCCTCCTTCTTCTCTAGAAACGGCCACTTCACTTCCTTCAGCTGATCTTCTGTGTTTAGCTCCCGATGGCCCCAAGCCAAATTTGTATCGCTGTGTGTATTTTTCAGTGTCAGACATCCTCCACTGCTTCCCTGCCCTGGGGCATGCAATGCTCATTCAACCTCTGTCCTCCGCGCCCTACCCCACTCTTTCATTCCCCCTACCCTCCCTGAATAGCAGTGCCATCGTTTTGATGACATTGGCATTCAACTTTACAGCTGTTAGGATTTCTTCCTTTGCTTGGTTTTCTGCGCCGCGTCACTAATTTTTTCAGCTTCTTTGCCAGTTGTCTGAAGCTTTCTTAGTACTTTGATTCACAGCTAACTTTTTATCCATTTCATCATCATGAGAGAAGTCTCTCCTGGAACTTTCTGGCATTTCTAAACTGGATGCGTTGCTCTCTGTTGCTAGCACTCTGGGATTCCCGCCCCCACGCCCCACTCCCATCTCCACGGCCCAGCCCCCCATCAGCTTGAGGATTCCTCCTCATCTCTCCCGAGCTGGATTTCCTGCTTCCTGGATTGCGCATCTTCCTGTTTCTTGCCTCACTCCGGCTGTCAGTAGACAGCTTCCTCTCTCAGCTTCCTGGGGTAGAGTTGTTGGGAAACACCTTTCTCCTTGTTTGTCTAAGGATGTCTTTACATTTTTGGTGTGACCTAAAATTTTAGGTTGCAGATACTTTTCTTTCAGAATGTAAAGGCTTCATTTCTTTATCATCTCTCTTCCAGAGTTTCTCACGAGAAGTTTTAAGTTATTGTGACTCCATTTTCACCTCTGGAAGTCAGTCAGCTCTTCCCTGAGATCTCCTCTTGACCTTCCTCGACGGAAGGCTGGCTTGTGCGCTGTGCCCGGCACTTGTGGGGTCTCTCTCATCTTGGGGTTCACACCCTCCACTTGGGGGAAATGTTCCGAAAAGCATTTTATTGATATTTCTTCCTGTCATTTTCCTTCTCTTTCTAGAACTTCTATGATTTGAATGTTATAGTCTTTGTAGCAGTCTTCTTATTGTCTCGTCATATATCTCCTGGTTCAGTGACTGATTTTGCTACATGTTCTTGAGGAATTTCCTCCACTTTGTCTCCCAAAGCTTTAACTGAGCTTTATGTTTCTGCTGTCATATGTTTTCCCAAGAGTTCTTCTTTTCCCCTGTGGTTCTTTTTTACGGCATCATGTTCTTTTTCGTGGATGCATTATTGTCTATCTTTCGACCTAGAGATTTTTTATTTTATTATGATTGCATCGTCTATGATTTTCTCCGTGTCTCCTATCTTTCCTGTTCTGGTTCCTGTAGTCCGTGTGTCTGCTTAGGTATCCGGTTCACATCAGCGGCTTTCAGCCATGCGCAGTGAGCCTTCACTGTCTGCTCTTGGTAAAGAGCCAAACGCAACAGAGGGTGGGCATGTTGAGCATCTGTAGGGGATGTTGGGGTCCTTAGATCTTTCCTCCTGATCTGTCAGCTCCCCAAAGAAGACCCTTCCATTCTCCCATCTAGATATTAGAGGTCTGGCTGCCAGTCGTCTTTATGATACATTCACTTAACCCTCCTGCGTTTTTTTTGTTTGTTTTTTGTTATTGTCGTTTTGGCCGCACCACATAGCATGCAGAGCTTCCCTGACCAGGAATTGAACCCATGCCTCCTGCAGTGGAAGTGCGGAGTCCTAAGCACTGAGCCACAGGGAAGTCCCTCCCCTGTTTTTTATAAGGTACCCCCAGTGCCTTGTGCCTGGAGCTCTCCAGGACAGACGCCTGCTTCACAATCATCAGAGAATAAACTTGGGGTCCTCCGTCGGGTGGGGAGGGGCGTCACCCTGCAGCAGGGAACTGGGGAGAGGATCTGGGTGTCCTCCTGCTTCTTCAGCAGCTTCCCTGACGGCCCTTTCCTCTCCCAGGACACCCCACTGGCTCCTGGTCTCCCCTCCCCGCAGGAGCCCAAGAGGATGTGAGCATTTCCTCTTTTACTATGTCCCCAGGCCTGTCCTGGGTTGGGTCCCCAAGGGAAAAAAACTGGCTTTTTAGAATGAATCAGGCCAGAGAGGGAGCTCCAATGTCAATCGGGACAGGGCTTCTTGAGCCCCATCTATGGGTTCCCAAGTCTCAGGGCACTGCAAGATCATCAAGCACAGGACTTCATGTTACTTTCCTGAGTTTCTGTTCCCCCGTTTGACCAACAGGAGTTACAGGGTCCCCTCTCTCATTTAAAGGGAATCTTAAAGTCCAGATTGAAATCAAAGCTCCAAGATTAGAATCTACAAGTGGAGACCCCCGTGCTCTCACCACCCTCCTCCCACCACTGCGCCAGACATGGTTAATCACTCACGACACTCTTTCCCACTGAGCCTAGAGAAAAATTTCTCCCCTTGGCATTACTGCCATTTGGGCTCAATAATTCTTGGTTGTGGGGGGCTGCCCAATGCATTGTAGGAATTCAGCAGCACCCTGGGTTCTACCCATTAACTGTCATCATCCCATGCACCCCAGATGTGACAACTTAAAATGTCTCCAGAAATTATCAGATATCCCTTAGGGGACAAAATTGCCCCTGATTGAGAACCAACCCTGAATATTCATTGGAAGGACTGATGCTGAAGTTCCAGTATTTTGGCCACCTGATGGGAAGAGCTGACTCATTGGAAAAGACCCTGATGCTGGGAAAGATTGAGGGCAGGAGGAGAAGAGGGTGATGGAGGATGAGATGGTTGGATGGAGTGGACATGAGTTTGAGCAAACTCCAGAAGATGGTGAAGGACAGGGAAGCCTGGCATGCTGCAGTCCATGGGGTCACAAAGAGTCAGACACAACTGAGTGACTGAACAACAAGAGCCTCTACCCAGGCTCAGCCCCAGCATCCCTGTGGACACAGCACTCCAAGCAGCCACTGTCAACCTGAGTCGGCCCATGGAATGAAACCTGTTTGGCCAGCAGAGCCACCACCTCACATAGGTTTGGAGCCTAGTAGGTTAGCAGCTTAATTTGGCAATTCTGTGAGCCAACTTCAGATCAGATCAGATCAGTCGCTCAGTCGTGTCCGACTCTTTGCGACCCCATGAATCGCAGCACGCCAGGCCTCCCTGTCCATCACCAACTCCTGGAGTTCACTGAGATACATGTCCATCGAGTCAGTGATGCCATCCAGCCATCTCATCCTCTGTCATCCCCTTCTCCTTGGGCCCCCAATCCCTCCTAGCATCAGAGTCTTTTCCAATGAGTCAACTCTTCGCATGAGGTGGCCAAAGTACTGGATTTTCAGCTTTAGCATCATTCCTTCCAAAGAAATCCCAGAGCTGATCTCCTTCAGAATGGACTGGCTGGATCTCCTTGCAGTCCAAGGGACTCTCAAGAGTCTTCTCCAACACCACAGTTCAAAAGCATCAATTCTTCAGCGCTCAGCCTTTTTCACAGTCCAACTCTCACATCCATACATGACCACAAGAAAAACCATAGCCTTGACTAGATGAACCTTTGTTGGCAAAATAATGTCTCTGCTTTTGAACATGCTATCTAGGTTGGTCATAACTTTCCTTCTAAGGAGTAAGCGTCTTTTAATTTCATGGCTGCACTCACCATCTGCAGTGATTTTGGAGCTCAGAAAAATAAAGTCTGACACTGTTTCCACTGTTTCCCCATCTATTTCCCATGAAGTGATGGGACCGGATGTCATGATCTTCGTTTTCTGAATGTTGAGCTTTAAGCCAACTTTTTCACTCTCTTCTTTCACTTTCATCAAGAGGCTTTTGAGTTCCTCTTCACTTTCTGCCATAAGGGTGGGGTCATCTGCATATCTGAGGTTCTTGATATTTCTCCCGGCAATCTTGATTGCAGCTTGTGCTTCTTCCAGTCCAGCGTTTCTCATGATGTACTCTGCATATAAGTTAAATAAACAGGGTGACAATATACAGCCTTGACGAACTCCTTTTCCTATTTGGAACCAGTCTGTTGTTCCATGTCCAGTTCTAACTGTTGCTTCCTGACCTGCATACAAATTTCTCAAGAGGCAGGTCAGGTGGTCTGGTATTCTCATCTCTTTCAGAATTTTCCACAGTTTATTGTGATCCACACAGTCAAAGGCTTTGGCATAGTCAATAAAGCAGAAATAGATGCTTTTTTGGAACTCTCTTGCTTTTTCTATGATCCAGCGGATGTTGGCAATTTGATCTCTGGTTCCTCTGCTTTTTCTAAAACCAGCTTGAACATCAGGAATTTCATGGTTCACATATTGCTGAAGCCTGGCTTGGAGAATTTTGAGCATTACTTTACTAGCGTGTGAGATGAGTGCAATTGTGCAGAAGTTTGAGCATTCTTTGGCATTGCCTTTCTTTGGGATTGGAATGAAAACTGACCTTTTCCAGTCCTGTGGCCACTGCTGAGTTTTCCAAATTTGCTGGCATATTGAGTGCAGCACTTTCACAGCATCATCTTTCAGGATTTGAAATAGCTCAACTGGAATTCCATCACCTCCACTAGCTTTGTTCGTAGTGATGCTTTCTAAGGCCCACTTGACTTCACATTCCAGGATGTCTGGCTCTAGGTCAGTGATCACACCATCGTGATTATCTGGGTCGTGAAGATCTTTTTTGTACAGTTCTTCTGTGTATTCTTGCCACCTCTTCTTAATATCTTCTGCTTCTGTTAGGTCCATACCATTTCTGTCCTTTATCGAGCTCATCTTTGCATGAAATGTTCCTTTGGTATCTCTGATTTTCTTGAAGAGATCCCTAGTCTTTCCCATTCTGTTGTTTTCCTCTATTTCTTTGCATTGATCGCTGAAGAAGGCTTTCTTATCTCTCCTTGCTATTCTTTGGAACTCTGCATTCAGATGCTTATATCTTGCCTTTTCTCCATTGCTTTTCACTTCTCTTCTTTTCACAGCTATTTGTAAGGCCTCCCCAGACAGCCACTTTGCTTTTTTGCATTTCTTTTTATGGGGATGGTCTTGATCCCTGTCTCCTGTACAATGTCACGAACCTCAGTCCATAGCTCATCAGGCACTCTATCTATCAGATCTAGGTCCTTAAATCTATTTCTCACTTCCACTGTATAATCATAAGGGATTTGATTTAGGTCATACCTGAATGGTCTAGTGGTTTTCCCTACTTTCTTCAATTTAAGTCTGAATTTGGCAATAAGAAGTTCATGGTCTGAGCCACAGTCAGCTCCTGGTCTTGTTTTTGCTGACTGTATAGAGCTTCTCCATCTTTGGCTGCAAAGAGTATAATCAGTCTGATTTTGGTGTTGACCATCTGGTGATGTCCATGTATAGCGTCTTCTCTTGTGTTGTTGGAAGAGGGTGTTTGCTATGACCAGTGCATTTTCTTGGCAAAACTCTATTAGTCTTTGCCCTGCTTCATTCTGTATTCCAAGGCCAAATTTGCCTGTTACTCCAGGTTTTTCTTGATTTCCTACTTTTGCATTCCAGTCCCCTATAATGAAAAGGACATCTTTTTTGGGTGTTAGTTCTAAAAGGTCTTGTAGGTCTTCATAGAACCATTCAACTTCAGCTTCTTCAGCGTTACTGGTTGGGGCATAGACTTGGATTACTGTGATATTGAATGGTTTGCCTTGGAAATGAACAGAGATCATTCTGTCATTTTTGAGATTGCATCCAAGTACTGCATTTCAGACTCTTTTGTTGACCATGATGGCCACTCCATTTCTTCTGAGGGATTCCTGCCCACAGTAGTAGATACAATGGTCATCTGAGTTAAATTCACCCATTCCAGTCCATTTCAGTTCGCTGATTCCTAGAGTGTCGACATTCACTCTTGCCATCTCTTCTTTGACCACTTCCAATTTGCCTTGATTCATGGACCTGACATTCCAGGTTCCTATGCAATATTGCTCTTTACAGCATCGGACCTTGCTTCTATCACCAGTCACATCCACAGCTGGGTATTGTTTTTGCTTTGGCTCCATCCCTTCATTCTTTCTGGAGTTATTTCTCCACTGATCTCCAGTAGCATATTGGGCACCTACTGACCTGGGGAGTTTCTCTTTCAGTATCCTATCATTTTGCCTTTTCATACTGTTCATGGGGTTCTCAAGGCAAAAATACTGAAGTGGTTTGCCATTCCCTTCTCCAGTGGACAACATTCTGTCAGATCTCTCCACCATGACCTGCCCATCTTGTGTTGCCCCACAGGCATGGCTTAGTTTCATTGAGTTAGACAAGGCTGTGGTCCTAGTGTGATTAGATTGACTAGTTTTCTGTGAGTATGGTTTCAGTGTGTTTGTCCTCTGATGCCCTCTTGCAACACCTACCGTCTTACTTGGGTTTCTCTTACCTTGGGCGTGGGGTATCTCTTCACGGCTGCTCCAGCAAAGCGCAGCCATTGCTCCTTACCTTGGACAAGGGGTATCCAACTTAAGAGCCTTCTATTTGAGGGTGAGAGCAGCCCCCACCTGCCACTTCCTGAGAATAGAAAGAGGGAGGGGCTGGACTTGAGGGTCCCAGTCCTGCTGTGTTAAGTCTCATGCTGACAGCTGTGGAATTGATCCCCAGGGCTCCCAGAACCAGCTAAATATACCCGTGATGCAGGCTAAGGTATTTTTTGTCTGCAGAGTCTGGAGAGCAGATGTGCTGGTGACCAGATGTCATAAGAGTCCTCCTCCAGACCTCTATCTCTGCACAGTGCCTGGCTCCAAGAAGGGAGGTGAAGCAGCCTAAAGTGTGATCTTTGAGGTATGACCCAAGATCTGTATCCAGATCACCTTGGGTGCTTGTCAACATGTGAGTTCCTGGGCCCTACCTCAGTTCTTCTGAATCAGCATATAGAGGATAGGGTCTGGAATCTGCCCTGTTAACAAGCTCTCCGGGTGAAAACTAGTACAATGGGTAACACACACAGACATTGACCTTGATTCAAATCCCGGCCCTGCTTTTCGGTAATATGCAATCCAAATAGCAGATACAACTGCTGCTGCTGCTGCTGCTGCTAAGTTGCTTCAATCGTGTCTGACTCTGTGCGACCCCATAGACGGCAGCCCACCAGGCTCCCCCGTCCCTGGGATTCTCCAGGCAAGAACACTGGAGTGGGTTGCCATTTCCTTCTCCAATGCATGAAAGTGAAAAGTGAAAGTGAAGTCGCTCAGTTGTGTCCAACTCTTCGCAACCCCATGGACTGCAGCCCACCAGGCTACTCTGCCCATGGGATTTTCCAGGCAAGAGTACTGGAGTGGGGTGCCATTGCCTTCTCCAAGCTGATATAAGTAAGAATGGTTAATATTTATAGAATGTTTATCATGAACCAAGCAAACCTGACCGTGCATTGGCTCAGTTGATCAATCACTCTGTGTAGTGATTGATCTATACTTAATCAATCACTGTTTTTAACCTCCATAGTTTAATGGGAAACTAAGATTCAGGGAGGTTAATTATGTTGCTCCAGTTTGCACACTTGGGAGTAAATAAAGCTGGGATTCGAACTGGGTGTTCCTATGCAGCGACCTTTGCAATTGTACTCAAATCTAAACGCTGAGGCCGGGTTCCAGCCGTGGTGGCCACTCAACATGCAGCGCTGTTCTTTGTTCCCACCCAGGGATGACTTGGCTGGGGCCATTGCTCCCTGGGGTTTAGTAACAGCCCCAGCGTGGATGGACCTCGGGTAAGATACCCAGCCCTGCAGTCTCCAGTCCCTAGTGAAGATGCCACTGGGTCACTTTGGAGCCAGGAACCCAGTAAGCTCCAGGGACAATAGCTGAGAATATGGTTATTCAGAAACTGAGATTTGTCCTCTCTGTCCCCTTGCTTAATTCCCCAGAGTCTCTGGCTGTCAGAAGAGAAGGAGGAGGCAGCTCAAAAGAGACATGAAAATAGACTTAGTGTTTATGAAAGAACATTCTGAGATCCTTTGAGGCATGAGGCTTCTTCGAGGTCAAGAGAGGGTGTGTGTGTGTGTGTGTGTGTGTGTGTGTGTACATGCGTATGTGTGCTATAGTGGAGATTTATTCACTCATTCAATAAATATTTGTCAAGAGGACTCCCTGCACTGTGTCTCCAGCCCCTGATCCAGTTAGAGTCAGGCATTTTACATTCTGCCGGTCACTGAATGTTTACTAATTTACTTCAAGTAAATTAAATGTAAATCCTTCTTTTACAGCAGAATGGGTAAAAAGGTAGATTCTGGAATTGGACGACTTGACTTTAAATCCTGACCCCTTTCTCTGCCAGAGATGAGACCTTGCACAAAATACTCAGTTTCTCTTCACCTCATCTGTAAACGGGCATCTTGCCAGAAAATACTCTCACAGAACCATGTACTTCTGCACCATAGCACTAATCTTCACTGCAATTATATTCTTTGTTGTGTGCTTATTTTATTCATGATTGTGTCCACTAGTAATAATAACAAAGAGATTCCTATTTCCAATAAGGATATAGAGAGATCTGAAGGTGGGCTGCCGTCTATGGGGTTGCACAGAGTTGGACACGACTGAAGCGACTTAGCAGCAGCAGCAGCAGCAGCAGCAGCAGCAGCAGCAAAGACCTTTGTTCCTGTGGTAGCAACAAGAAAAACCCAGAAAAAATAAAAACTAAAGCTTTCTGTGGTTCTAGGGAAGAATAATAGAATCAAAGAACTGAATCCCAGAAAGAAACAAGCCCTTCATAGGAGAGCAAGAGTTGTGACAGCTTCCATACCTGGCGGAGGTTCTGGTCTGTGTATAGGTGGAGAGAGGCACATCAGCCATAGATGGAGAAACTTACAGGGACAGAGAAAACCATTCTAGACTTGGACCAGAGTATGGGACGGCAGGTCAGGTTGGGGTCTGGATGCATCCTGAATGAAATGAGACATCACTCATCCCATCAAGTTGGATGAGGCACCTTCTCAATGAAAGAAAAGATCACCTGGTCCCACAATTCATCCTCCCCACCTGTCCTACCTAAACTTTTCTGAAAGGCAGTGGTGGAAGAAAGGTACATAAGGAGAGAAAAATGACATAGTCTTGTTTATTCTCACAGTGACTAGAATGCAGGTAAACCAAAAATATCTGAAACTGCAGCCAACCCCCTCCTAGCTCAAATCCTGACAAGACAAAAAAGGCAAGGGTGTTGGTGGTTGGGCTAATTACAGGTAACTAAGAATAATCGAAGCTATTTCTCAGTCCCAGCTCAATTACACTCCAAAAAAATCTGGATGAGCAGCCTCTCAATCCAGCCATTAGACAGAAAAAAGGGTTTAGACTTTCTAGGAAATAAATAAAACAAACATAAAATCAAACTGCAATCTCAATTGTTCTTTTATACACACTTTCAAGAATACAATAAAATTGAACACTAGACAATTAAACGCTAGACAAGAAAATAAATAGGAAATTGTGACCCATAATTAAGAGAAAGCAGAAGTAATAGAACCAGATGTGTTATTAGAATTAACAACAAAAAGACCTTAAAAACAAATATAAACATATGAAGAAATTTATACGGAAATAAATAGAATGGATGATGAGATGGGATTTTTCAGGATATCAATGGAAATTCTAATAAATAACCAAATGGCCATTCTGGAAATAAAAGTTAAAGTATCAGAACTTCAAAACACTGTATAGACAGTGGATCTGACACAGCAGAAGAAAGAAGCAGTAAACTTGAAAAGTGGTCAAAATAAATTCAAACTGAAGCATAGAGGGGAAAAATACTGAAAAATAAGGAATGAAGCATCGGCAACCTACAGGATAACATCAACCAGTTTGCAGACGTATAGTTGGAATCCTAGACAGAAAGATGAGGGCTGCAAAAACACAAAGAAAACCACAACTAGACATATAATGTTGATAGAAACCAGTGATAAAGAGAACTATCTCAAGAGTATCCAAAAGAACAAGAAAGAGCGTTACTTGGAGACACGATAATAAGATTGATGGCTGACTTTTTACTGGAAATACTGCAAGTTAGCCAACAATGGAAAGCATCTTTAAAGTGCTGGTAAAAGTGAGAAATTATCTTTCAAAAATAAAAGTAAGATAAAGATTTTTTCAGATAAAAAGAAACTGAGAGAACTCATTGCCAGCAAACCCACACAATAAGACATGCTTAAAGAAGATGTTCAGGCTGAAGAGAAATGATAATAAATAGAAACTCAAATCTATAGGAAGAAATAAGGAGCAGCATAAAAGCTAAACAAGTGAATAAACAGAAAGGAATATTTTTCTCTTTGCTTCTTTAAAAAGCAATTGATTGCACATTGCAGACTAAATATACAATATTCCAGACACTTTGTAATAACAGTTTGGCAGCCTTTAAAAGTTAAACGTAAACTTACTATATAACCCAGCAGTTCCACTCCTGAGATGTTATCCAGGAGAAATGAAAGCAATTACCCATGCAGAAGCTTTTACAGAAATGTTCATAGCAGCAGTGCTCACTATGTCCCCAAAGTCGAAACAATCCAAAATGCCCATCAACTGATAAAGGCATAAACAAAAGATGTGATACAGTCACACGTTGGAATATTATTTAGTGATAAAGAGGAACAAACTAATGATAAAAGCTGCAACACGGATGAACCTCAAAAGTATTGCATTGCATAAAAGAAATCAGCTTGGCAAGACCACATATTCTATGATTCCATTTACATAAAATGTCCAGAAAGGGCAAAACTACAACACATCAAGTATATTGGTGGTTGCCTAAGGCTGAAGAAGGGAGGGCAATGGTGAGTCACTAGAATGGGCTCAACGGATCTTTTGGGGGTGATGGAAATTTTCTGAAATTACGTTGTGGTAATGGTTGCACAACTCTGTAGATCTAATTTTAAAAAAAACCATTCAGTTGTACACTTAGAATAGCTGGATTTTATGCTAGTAACATGTGAAGCAAACCTCTATTGAGCTGTTAAAAATTAACTCTGAGGAGCAAAAATAATAGCTATGCAGGGTTTTACATCACATATTGAAGTGAAACAGTTGACCAGAGCACAGTAGGTTGAAAGAGGTTAAGATGGAAGCATAATGTTTCAAAATCTTCCATGATACAAGAAAGTGCATAAATTAATTCAAAGTAGAATGTGATAACTGAGGACATTTTAACCCCTGGAGATGCCCCTAAAAATAAATAAATAAAACAAAAATATATACTTTAAGGGTCAATGTAAGAGATAAAATGGAATACTAAAAATTTAATGATACTTGAGTAATTTAAAAGAAGACTTCCAGGAAAGGCAAAACTAAGGGACAAAGAGCAGACGATTACAAACAGAAGATAAACAACAGAAAGTTAGACTCAAACTCAGTGCATCAAACTTTACAGTTATATTAAATAAATGGGCTCAACACTCCAGTTAAAGGCAGAGGTTTTTCAAAATGTATTTTTAGCATTTGATTTACTTATTTTATTTTTGGCTGCACCATGCTTGTGGCTTACAGGATTTTAGTTCCTGACCAGGGATCGGCAATGACAGCACCAAGTCCAAACCACAGGACCGCCGGGGAGTTCCCTTTAAAATGTATTAAAAAAGCAAAACCCACTCTATGCCATCCACAAGAAACCGATTTTACATACAAATACACTTTTTGCCAATGAAAGGTGGAGGAATGATAACCCATGCAAACACAAAGCATAAGAAAGATGATGTGGCCATACTAAATCTGACAAAGCAGAATGTAAGATGAGAAATATTATCAGAGCACTTCTTCAGGGTAAAGTGGCCAATTATCAAAAACAGCCCATAACTTGAAATGTCTATGTACCTAGTTACAGGTCTACAAAATATGTGAGGCTGAAATTGACAGAACTAGAGGAAGAAATAGGAAAAAAATTATAATGATCATTGGGAATTTACCAGTCTTCTCTGAGTAATTGAGAAGCAAAGTATCAGTAAGATTAAGAAGATGTAAGCCAGCTGACATTTTTAGAAATTATACTCAAAAACTGCAGAATATACATTTTTTTTTCCAAGTGCATGTGGAAACGTACAGATGATATGCTAGGCTAAAAAATGTCAAAAAAAAGAGAAAGAAATGTCAAATGATTGAAATCATTTCTTAAAAACTTAAACATCCACTTATCTTATTACCCAGTTGTTTTTCTAGTATCCAAGAAAAATGAAAACATGCACAAGGAGTAGGATATAAGAAGGTTCACTGCAGTTTTATTCCCGTTACCCTCAAGCGTGAACAACCAAACTATTAATCCACAGAAAAATGGATAAACAAAATGTGGCATATTTATATGATGGACTGCTTCTTAACAATAACAAAGAAAAAACCACTGGTACACACAACAAAAACGGATAAACCTTAAAAACATTAGGCTGAGCAGAAGAAAGCCGACCCAGAAGAGTACATTCTGTGTGAGTCCATTCACATGCATTCAGAAACCCTTTCGAGTGATAGCTGCTGTTCTAGTGTCTATTACTATAGATCTAGCAGTCTCTTGGGGAATGGAGATTATCAGGAATTAACTGGGAAAGGGCACAAAGATCTGTCTGAATGGTGAGATGTTCCATACCTTGATTTGGGTGTGGTTACGTGGATGGGTTGGGAAGATCCCCTGGAGAAGGAAAGGACTACCCACTCCAGTATTCTTGCCATCCTCCATGGACAGAGGAGCCCGGTGGATTACAGTCCATGGGGCCTCAAACAGTGGGACACAACTGAGCAGCTAACACTACGTGGGTGGAGATGGTGTATCTAATTTGTCAAAACTCTTCTCGTTATACTTTTAAGATATGTGCAAATCACATAACCTTGATTCTTAGAGTACAAATAAAAATAAAACTCTTGAATATTATGAATGCCAGGCACAGATCCAAATAGTTTGCATGCATTAACTCACAAACACTTCACAAATCTTACAAATGGGGAGATACCTACAAGTAATGTCACTTGCTCAAGGTCACACAACTCATAGCACCACCCAATGGCAAGGTTTGTGCCTGGCGTGCCCACCATTGCACTGCAATGCTCAAAGAATGAAAGGTAACTTTTGTTACTTAACAGGGCTTCCCTGGTGGCTCAGATGGCAAAGAATATATCTGCAATGCAAGAGATGCAGGTTCGATCCCTGGGTCAGGAAAAGCACCTGGAGAAGGGCATGGCAACCCACTCCAGTATTCTTGCCTGGAGAATTTCACGGACATAGGAACCTGGTGGGCTACAGTCCATGGGGTCTCAAAGAGTTGGACACGACTGAGTGACGAACACTGTTACTAACGACCTTTTGAGGTAAGAATCATTAGTTGTGTTGTCTGAAAGCAACTGATCCTCAGAGAGGCTATGTGACTTCTAGAAGGTGGGTTTGAACTCAGGTCTGTGTGACTTCCTAGCCAGGCTCTCAAGCTTCCTGAGTTGAGCCAGTCCCCTGCCCACTTTCAGGGGGCAGGTATGACCCACACACAGCTCTTTGTATACAGCCAGGTGAGTTGACCTTTGCACCTCCCCTTCGGGACATAGTTTCATGCTCCATGCAGGAATTGGTCCTGTGTCATTTCTACCATGACCCAGAAGGCCTCAGACACTCTGTGGTATGGGAGTGGGTTTTCAATGAATATGGTGAACTTCAGGGAAGGGGAGTTAAGGCTTTCTCAATTTCTCAATACACCCATTCAACAAATTTGGTTACCACGTGACAGCACTGGGGATCCAACAAGGAACAAAATAATGGAGCTTTTAACTACTAGCATGAAACAGACAAGCCAGGGCACAAAGAATACATTATACAACTTCTGATGGTGTGATGAAAACCAAATTAGGGGAAGGAGAGAGAGAGCGGCAGAATGGGGTCAGGACTCCTTCTCACAGGGAAGTCAATTGAAGGGGTGACCTTTAGGAAGCCGGGGAGTGGGCTTTGCATCTCTGGGGGTGAGGGACAGACCTCAGGACTGCAGGGGAGAAAGTGTGTGAGAGAGGGTGGGAGGTGGCGGGGTGAATGTATGCCATCCCTGCGGAAATGGTCCTGGCCAAATTCACTGGAGTCCTCCAAGACAATGAGGGGAAAGAGAAGTCACCAGGTCTGGCCAGACCAAAATTAGGTGACAGCTGAGGAGGGACCAGAGCCAGGTTTTCTGCAAGAGGAGCGGAGAGACTTCCTTTCCTGGTGGCTTTGAGCACTTTTGCATGACAACAGGTTCCGGGGGCCCCTGCTCGCCCCTACACGGAGCATTTAGAGGATGTTCTGCCATCGAGCAGGTATTGAGGATCTGCCATGTTGTAGGAACTCCATCAGGGGCTGTACACACTGCCTCCCTAAGTCCCCATAGCAATCCAGAGGAAGGAAGTGGTGACTACATTTTACAACGAAGTCAAGTGACAGTAAGCTCATGGCTGGAAGGTGGCAGGAGAGGGACTTGAGCACAGATATGTGCAGAATCTGGGTTCTTTCTATTCCGTGGTACAAAGAAGACCAAGAGCTTTAGAAGCGATGACCCAGGCGGCAAGGTGAGAAGGTCAGAAGGTCCTAAACGTTCAGTTCCTGTTGACTGGGTAGATGGATGGATAGATGGGTGATGGATGAAGAGATTAAGGGACAGGTGGATGGATGGATGATGACACAGACCCAAGTAGGCAAGCAGACCTTTATCTATAACTTACATGCATACGTTTTAAAATACATATATAACTTCCTTTTCTAATTTTTAGGGTCTCCATCTAGAAAACTAGGTGGCTGGACTTGAACACTTGTTTCCAAGCTTTTGTTTTAGTGGTGAAATTCTGTCTTCAGAGGCTACCTAATGGCCAATGTTGGGCATGATGAGAGAGGAAAAGCGGAGGGGGAGAGAGGTAGACAGAGCACCAGAATCTCTGCCTCTCGACCTCGCCGCTGCTCTCTGGAGAAGCATCAGAGTCACCTTTGCAAAGCCAAGGAAGGCCTTGGACAAAGGTGATCCAGGACATTCTGGATTCAGAAACTAGGACAGACACTGGGGAAGGCTAGCAGAGGGATGGGAGATCCTAGCCAAACCCTTGGCCTTTCCTCGATTATCACTGCCTGTTGGGTCAGCAAGGGCCCACCTACCTAGGAGTGGCCCAGCGGAACACAGTGATGTCTGCTTCTGGCTCTCTGAGGATTACAAATGGGGGAGCTAGGTGTCATCTGAAACTCTGCCAACTCATTCACTCAACCCAGGGAGCCACAGAGGAGTCAGTCTGAGCAACCTCTGCCACCTACTGTGTCCCATGTGAGGATCAGATAGCACAGTGGGAGCTGGTCAACATGACCAATCTCATACATTGGGTGATGGGCTTCTTTGGGCTGCCCCAGAATGTGGGCCTAGCTGGACCAGGCAGGATGCTCACTCATTTTGACCTGGCCCCAGCACAGGACTTGAGATGCAGCTGTAGCTGGATGGAGGTGATCATTCTGTGTGCTGGCCTGGGCCGGGGACAGGAGACAACACTCTAGCTGGGTGGGGTCCAGGCCCAGGAAACTGGAGAAGGAATCCACATGGGCAGGATTCTCACAAAGTTCTCAGGATGTGAAAGCCCTAGTTTCTCTGCTGTACAACTTCCTGTTGAAAGCAGTACCGAGTGCTTCGGTGCATGGAGGCGGCAAGACCTGGGCTGGATTTCAGGGCTTCCGTCTACTGTTCAGATGACCTTTAGGAAGTTACCCATCTTCTCTGAGCCTGAGGGCCGAGAGGGGCAGGCCTAGGGCCACCTGGCCTGGCTACACTCTACTAATTTCGGATGAAGTCCTAACTTCTTGGCAAGGCTGACCTGGCCTCAGTCCACCTCCCAGTCTTCCCTGGCATCACGCTTCTCTCCCTCTCTCTCTCTTGATCCCCAGGACTTTATACTCAAGGTTTCCTCTAAACCAGTCTTCTCCCTTTCCTCTCCGTCTCTCTTCATGGGGTGTATTCTTTATTCCTGTTAAAGCGCATCAGCTACTATAATAAGTGAATTTCAAACACCCATGGCTGAAGGTAATGGGAATACAAGTGAGCGATGCTGCCCACGGGCAGCTCCTCTCCCTGCGGACTTGGGGACCCAGCCTCCTTCTGTCTGTGGCTCTGCCATGCCATCAGCATCTGTGTCCAGTTTGGGGAAGGAGATACTGGATAAGACACACCTGCTTCTTAAAAGCTTTAGCCCAGGATTTTCCTGGTGGTGCAGCGGCAAAGAATCTGCCTGCCAACGTGGGAGACACGGGTCGGAACTCTGATCTGAGCTGATCCCTCTTGCCGCCACTGAGCAACTAAGCCCGTGCGCCACAACAGCTGAGTCTGTGCTGAGCCAACGTGTGGCCGCTGCTGAAGCCTGTGGGCCCGAGAGCCTGTGTCCACAAGAGGAGGAGTCACCCAAAGGAAGCCTGAGCACCATAACCAGAGAGTAGTTCCCGCTCTCCACAACCAGAGGCAAGCCCATGCCGCAACAGAGACCCGGTGCAACCAAAAATAAATACATTTTTTAAATTATTTTTTTAAAAAAGGCCTTAGCCCAGCAATGCCACAAGTAACTTTCCCTCATGTTCCACCCGTGACACCTCATCACCGGCCCCACCAGCAAGGAGCGGGAGAAGATACCCCCTTTCCAGGGACAACCCTACACCTTGGAAGGGGAGCCTGAGCTTTAGGAGACAGCCACGGTTGGTGGCCAGCTTCCCCCCATCCTTCAGGTGCCAAGTTTAAAGTTGCTTCCTCCGGGAAGCCCACCCTGAGTCTCCAGGTACGGCAGTCAGGGGTTTCTCCTTCGTGCATCCAGCACGCTGTCCTTTCCTGTATCACACTGTACTGTTTGCCGGTTTGCATCTAGAAAGATAATATAAACATGTTAAGTTAAATTCTGTGTTTCACAGGCAACCCTGGGATACAGCCTGACGCCTGGCCCATGCTGGGCACAACACACTATTGGATGGATGGATGGGTAGAGAGGTGTTATAAACAGGAAGGACAGATGTGTCTTCCTCACACAAGCCTTCAAGCTTGCCCATGCTTTGGCTCTTTCTTGCCTCTCTGAAAGCTGGCAGAGGACTGGAGGACTCCTGGCTACGTATTCTCATAATAGCGCCATGAAAAAGCTAAAACTGAAGAGCCTTTCTTTCTCCTTTTAAGCAAAGAACTCCACGAACCCCACCAAGTCCCTCCTTCTTCCTTCATCCCCTGGACAGCTTCTGTGTTCCCTCCTGGCCACTCATACCGCTCCAGTGCGTCACAGACTCATTCTAGACAGAAATGGCATCACTCGCTTGTAACAGTGCTCTGTACACGGACTCTGTCAGGGGGACTAAACCCCCACAGCAGGTAGCTGGCAGGACTCTACCTGAAGGATGAGGTCACTCCTGGGGGAGTGCCCGGTGCAAACACATGGCCCTCCGACCAGGAACCGAGAGGAAGGGACATCAGCGGAGGACAGAGGGCTGGAGAGCTCTCTTATCTTGTTCAAGATGGTGAACTATCTAGATGGTGGGTGTAAAGATGGCATCCTCCCTATAGGGGATCATCCTCCTTACAGGCTAGGGAGCAGAGAGTCTAAGAGTGGGCATGCAGGTGGAGACAGGTGGAGCTCACTCGGTGAGGTCCAGACCACCCTGGGGAGGTCACACGGAGTTTATTTCCGTCCCTGTCATCTTCCTGGATTGTGTGGTCTTTGTGAATATCCAGTGAGTCTCAGATATGCTGCAGGAAGTCTGTGTCCACCCTGGTGCCAGCGTGCTTAAGTGGAACAGACAGCAGCTCGAAGCCACAGGAACCAAAGAGAGGAGGAGAAGAGCCACAACCATCATAGCAGCTAAGATTTACTGAGCACGTACTGTGCGCCAGGCAACGCCATTCTAAGCTCTTCACTGGATTAACTCAATTCTCAGGCAGACACTACTACCACCCCCATCTTACAGCTGAGGAAACTGAGACAGAAAAAGCTGACAACTTGTCCATAGGCACGCAACTAGTAAATAGCAGGGCTAGGACTTTACCCCGGAGAATCCCATCACCAGGGGCCAGTGAAACTCACACCTTAATATTTGGCTCTACATCCCCTCCCCCACCAGGAGGAATCCCTTCCAGTGAGAGTGCTGGAAACTTCCAGTAATGTTGTATTAACGCAAATGTTTTCTTTTTAGAGTTTTGCCCCATATCCTTTTAAAAATACAGGTATAATTTATATGTAATAAAATGCACAAATCTTAAAGTACAGGTCAACTGCTGCTGCTGCTGCTAAGTCGCTTCAGTCGTGTCCGACTCTGTGCGACCCCATAGACGGAAGCCCACCAGGCTCCGCTGTCCGTGGGATTCTCCAGGCAAGAACACTGGAGTGGGTTGCCATTTCCTTCTCCAATACATGAAAGTGAAAAGTGAAAAGGAAGTCGCTGAGTCGTGTCCAACTCTTAGCGACCCCATGGACTACAGCCTACCAGGCTCCTCCATCCATGGGATTTTCCAGGCAAACTTCTAACAAATGTACACACTGGTGTAAGTATTACTACAGTCAAGATAGTGCAATATTTTTAATCACCTTCTAATCAATCTCCCACCACTAGAAGCTACCACTATTTCATGTTCTCTCTCCTGAAACTGGATGTAAATGAAACTACTACGTACCTACCTTCCTCTTTTGCCCTTCCCCTCCCTGGTGGCTCAGATGGTAAAGAATCTGCCTGCAATGCAGGAGACCTGGGTTTGGACCCTGGGTTGGGAAGATTCCCAGGAGGAGGGCATGGCAACCCCACTCCAGTGTTCTTGCCTGGAGAATTCCAAGGACAGAGGAGCCTAGCGGGCTACAGTCCATGGGGCCACAAGCAGTCGGACACGACTGAACATACACACACACATACACACACACACCCTCCCTCTCTCAGGTCAGTGTCTTCCTATTCTTGGGGCCTCGGTTCATTCTGACCAGGCAAGAATTGGCCACAGGGACAGCCATGAACCTGGTCCACGCTCGCGCATGCCATTCCCAGAGACTACAGCAGACATCACGAATCACTTAATACACTCATTCCCACCAAGCCCAGATACAGCCACGGAATCCTTCATATTGTGGGTTCTGATCCCAGAACACCTATCAGCTGGTTGCAACTAGCACAGAAGTTGAAATTTATTTGCCCACTCAGGATTACAGTTGATCCCTATCTCTTGGAGGTAGCAACATTTAAAACAAAACAAACAAAAAAAATCCCGCTTTATTTTGAAATATGGGAAGCTTTTCAAGGAGTTGTAAAGTTGTTACAGAGAGTTGCCATATAGTCTTCTTCCAGCTTCCCAGTGATAACATCTTACACAGCCAGAAGTGATGATCAGAATCAGGAAACTGACTTTGGTAAGACACTGTTAACTAAAATGCAGACCTCATTTGGATTTCAGCAGTGCTGTGCATGTTCATTTGGAGAGGAGGTATAGAGTGATATCAAATGTTATCACATCTGTAGACAAAGAAGTCCCCCTGTACTCACCCTGCATAGTCACACCGCCTCTCCCAGCCCCAGAAACCGATCTTCCATTCACGTCTGGGTCTCTCCCTCTGCCAGGATCTTGATTGCTGTCTTGATTGCTATAGCAGCAGAGTAAAAGCACTGCCTTTTAATAGGGATTCAGAACTTGGGCCGTAAGTAAGAAGCTCGGATAGTGAAGTGTTGTGAAATTTGGATTCCAGGCTTGACTCTGCGTGATTTGGGGCAAGTCACTTCACAATTCTGGGTATTTTTTTCTTTATTAGTAAAGTAGGGATAATAACAATAGCCTTTTCATTGCAGAGCTGAAATGAGGAATCCAGGAAGCTATAAATAGTCTTTGACCTCTAAAGTGCTATCAAAGTGTTGTTGTTGCTCAGTCACTAAGTCATGTCTGACTCTTTTCCACACCACAGATTGCAGCTTCCCTGTCCTTCACTGTCTTCTAGAGTTTGCTGAAGTTCGTGTCCATTGAGTCGATGATGCCATCCAACCTTCTCATCCTCTGTCGTCCCCTTCTCCTCCTGTCCTCAATCTTTCCCAGCATCAGGGTCTTTTCCAATGAGTTGGCTTTTTGCATCAGGTGGCCAAAGTATTGGAGCTTCAGCATCAGTCCTCCCAGTAAACATTCAGGGTTGATTTCCTTTAGGATTGACTGGTTTGAGCTCCTTGATGTCCAAAGGACTCTCAAGAGTCTTCTCCAGCACCAGTTGGAAAACCTCACTTCTCCGGTGCTCAGCCTTGTCTATGATTCAATCAAGGTGTTAGTGTTGGTGTTTTTGAGGGGGACTGATAATTACCTCTGCTCATCCCTCAGTTCTGAACCAACTGAGAAGCAGAAAAATATCAGCGTTGTTACTGATGAAGCTGATACTGGAAATTGTAGCTTATCACCCTGGAGAAATGAGCTGCCTAACTCTGAATGCTGGAATCAGGCAGCACTGCCCCCACCCCAACCCCCACCAAGGAGTTCTGTGTACCATTCATCCGCCCTGGGATGCCTTGGGCTGCAGTATCAGTGCCGAGATGGAGAGAAGTAGGTGATTCTGAGATCTCACACGGAGGCAGAGCTGCTGACAAGGTTTGCTGATGGATTAGAGGTGGGTGGTGTGGGAACAGAGGGAATCCAGGATGGCTCTTCTGTTCATAGCTTGGGGAATTGTGGGGAGGTGGTACCATTTACAGAGATGGGGGAAAATGGGGATTAGGACAGGTTACCTGGAAGGGAGGGGACCAATTCAGTCACAGACTATGTGACGGGCCACAGTTGAGCCCTGACCCCTATTAGATTGACCCTTAACCCTGGCCACTCTCTAGGTCCTTCCCCTACTGATGTCCCCAAACTTGTGCCTTTGGTGTCCAAGTGGCACTCGTCTGTGGACAAGCATCGGCTAGAGAGGGCAGGACCCTGGGAGCACCGTTCAGTGCCCTTCTGAAAGGTCAGCTATCCCTGGGCATTCCTCTGCCCAAGCCCACATGGCCCTCACATTCTCAATGCAAGGAGCACCCCTAGGACTGAAGGTGCATAGGCCCTCTAGCAGGCTGTGGGGACCCCAGATAAAGAGGACACTGGTCTTGTTCGGCAGGAGGGCATAGCCTGGTGGGAGAGGCACACTGCAGTTATATCCTCTTATAAGAGGCCGAGTGGTCTAAACTCGGGCCTCATGACCCCTGACCAGCGCTCCTCCTTCCCCATCGGCCTCCTACTCAGAACGATCCCCTCTCTTCCCAGGACACCATCCCCCAGGGGCTCCCCTCACCCCCATCAGAGGGGACAGGTGTAATGACAGTTCCTGGGCACCTTTGTGGGCTTCCCTGGTGACTCAAATGGTGAAGAATCTGGCTGCAATGCGGGAGACCCGGGTTAAGAAGATGCCCTGGAAGAGGGCATCCAACCCCCTCCAGCATTCTTGCCTGGAGAACCCTATGGGCAGAGGAACCAGGTGGGCTACAGTCCTTGGGGTCACAAAGCATCAGACACGACTGGGCACCTAAGCACACACAGCACAGGGCACCTGTGTGACGCGGCTGGGTCACAGGACACTGAGGATTTCATTGTGCTCTCTGCTTCACTCATTCCTCGCAAACATCCCAAGGTCACCCCGGGAATGTCACTCCAGGTCACCTACAGACAGTGTTCAGGAAAATATTGTCCTCTCCCTGTAGAGAGCCCAGGAGTATTGAAGGTGGTGGTGGATGGGGGGAGGCGTGGAAAGGGCCCCCCACTGCGTGCTGCCTGAACTCGGTCCTGCAGGGAGGGGTGCATCTCGGGCACTAACAGCCAAGAGCAAAGGCCCTGCCCCCACAGGGGGAAGTCTGGGCAGCCTTGGCTCCCTGGTCTCGGCTTCTGCCAGTCTGACCTGTGAAGGTGACAGAGAGGACAGCTCTGTGATTCACAGTCGGGAAAAAAACAACCGCAAGGAAACCAGAGAACCACCCGGAAGGTGAGCTTAGGGCAGAGGGAACAAATCTCAGTTCAATACTACTCAGAGGGTCCCACCTCCCAGCTGCTCAGAGCTCGCCCAGCACAGGTTCAAATACAGAAACTGAACCAAGATCCCAGCAAGGACTGAAAAATGCAACCGACTCTTGCTCCGCCCATAAGATAGTTAATGATGTACTTATTCAGTATTATTTTTAGTGGATAAAATAATGTCATCTATTTAGAATTTACTCCAGGCACCAGTCTAAATCCACTTATGCTTCAGCTTATTGGATTCCCTCATCAACTCCAGGGCCATTATTATCCTCTTATTACTGAAATGAACTAGAGAAGATAAGTACACAGCTAAGAAGGGGGAGGTGAGAATTGAACCAGGTTTTTCCATGCAAAACTCACACTGGTTTAATTATTGTCACTTCATACTATATTTTGGTACTAATAAAGTAAAATCTCCTTGCCACATCTTTTCATCACTATCTGTCCATAATTTTCTTGGCTGTTTGCAAGCAATTAGTTTTCCAAATGAAGTTTACATTTCCACTACTCTTTTCCTTGGAATTACCTTATGTTTATTAATTATAGGAGAGACAGTTGACATCTTTACATTTAGGACTTTCTTTCTAGAAATATGATAATGTCTCTACTTATTCAGATATTCTTTCTTTTTTCCTGTTGTGAAGTATTAATAGATTTCTTTCTAGAGCTCTTGTAATGTTTCTTGTGAACCAAATTCCTAATAGGGTTTTCAGCTTCCTATTATAAGCAAAATCCTTTTTCAAATAAACTTAATCCTTTTTTCAAATAAATCAAAGGATTTTGAAATAATCCTTTGAAATGAAGTATACTAACTAGATGGGAAAACAATTTTTACCTAATTTTCATATCTACATCTTTTAACAAACATTTTTTACCAGCATCGCTCATTGCTATCCAGGCATAGTTGTCTGGATTTTTCAACTTAGAAAAATCACATCATCAGCAAATTGTTACCATTTTTGCCTTCCTTTCCAATGTTTTTCATCTCTATTTGTGTTTTCTTGTTCTTGGGACCACCTGGAGCAATCCTCTCATGCGCTGAGACTGGAACCAAGTCCTGGCGGGTTAAGAGCCTAACGCCCTCGTTCATATCCTTTACATTTCATATTTTGGAGTGCCCTCAGGAACACTAGCTCATTTGATATTCACAACAATCATTTTGTGAATCGAAGGCTGTGTGCCAAGCACCTCCTCTGTGCCGGGTGATCCAAGACGTGTGTTTCTTGTCTCCATGGGGCGCACAGCGTGAACCCAGGAAGCAAACAAGCACATGCATTAGTTAAACAGTCACAGGAAAAGAAAACGCAGGCCAGAAAAAGCGTGAAGCGTCATCACCTCCAACGTACAGGTGAGGAATCAAGGCCCAGGATGGGGCTGTGACTTGCACAAGGTCACGTGGCAAATTGGTGGCCTGGCTGAGATGCAAACGCTTTTTTGCCCCTTGAGGCTAAGGGCAACCTCCCAGCTTTCTCCAGCCTGTGCCGGTGGTCCTTCCTGGGCCCACAGGGCCAGCTGTCCTCCAGGCAGCGCCAGTGTCCAGCCGAGGGCCGAGGAGAGAGCTCTCTGCTTTCTTTGCCAGCCAGCCAGTGAGCCAGGGAGGTGAACGCTGCCATTGGCAGAGCTTCCATGGAAAACCTTGAACCCCACAGCTGTTGCTACTCTCTGGGCACCTCCTGCCCTCAGAGTTTGCCCTGCTGGGGAGTCCCGCTTCCCTTCCTAGAAGGCTCTGCCCTGGGAAGTGAGGTCTGGCTGTAGATTGTGACCTGGCTCCAGGACATGTGGCTTCAGGCCCGGTTGAGAACTGAGGCCAATGCCAAGTCTTGTAAAGTGGGAATGAGTGTGGCCATTGGCAAGGAGGCTACACTCATCTGCAGGTTTCCAGGGACTCCACAGTGGCTCAGAACAGGGGGGATGGAATAGAACCTTCTATGGCTCCACCTCCAAGACCAATCCTAAAGCTCCCACCTTTGACCCTCCTCCATCTGGCCCGGCCACACTTCACCCTTCACGGCCTTCATGTTCAAGGCCAAAAGGCGCTATTGCAAGTTCTCCATTTGCCTTCCTAGCTCACGCCCTCTGTGCATTTGCTCACTCTCCTGCCTCCAGTACTAACTTTGTCCCCCTCTAGCCCCGCCCCAACCCTTTGTCCACATGACCAGATCCTCTCCATCCCACACACCCCAGCCCAGATGTCTCCTCCATCAAGCCTCCTGCACCCACCCACCGCCCTGCTGGAAGTGAACTTGCTTCCTCTGAACGCCCGGTCAGAAAGCCAGGTATTCTGATCGGGAGAGTTGGTGGACCTCTCAGAGCCTCAGCTTCCCTCTCTACAGAACTGGGATGCTAGTCCAGTTACCTGGGAGAATCACAGGCTCAGAGGATACAGTGGAGACTCACACAGCGCTTGCTACCTGCCAAGCACCATGCGAGGCGCTTTGCAAAGGCGGCGCTCCTCTTGTTCCTGGCCTACAAAGAGAGACTCAAGGCCCAGGGAAGTGAAGGAACAAGCCTAAGGCCTAATCAGCAGCCAAGGCGAGACTGTGCGAGGGGAGTCTCAGGTGATGCTGGCATGACCAATCCCCATGCCCCGAGCAGCCAGGTCCTAGCGCTGTGGCTGTCAGCCATATGGACTCAGAAGCTCCGGGGCGGGGCCCAGTGGCATGGGTATTAGTGGGTGATTCGGAGACACGCTGGACTGCGTGAACCTCTGCTCCAGAGCTGTGTTAAGGAAACCAGCCCTGGAGCCAGGGCTGCCTCGATTCAAATGCCAGGGCGACTCTACTTGCCTGCACCTTTGATTATCCTGCTGTGTAACGGGGATGGGGGGGCTTCCCTGGTGGCTCAGTGGTAAAGAATTCACCTGCCAGTGCAGGAGATGCAGGAGATATGGGCTTGATCCTTGGGTCGGGGAGATCCCCTGGAGAAGGAAATGGCAACCCACTCCAGTATTTTTGCCTAGAGAATCCCATGGACAGAGGACCCTGGTGGGGCTACAGTCCATGGGGTCATAAAGAGTCAGACACAACTGAGCAACTGAACAACGCAACAATGGGGATGATAACAGTCTCTTTCTCATGGGACTGTTTGAAGATGGAGTGAGTTAACACATGCTTGCTGTCACCACTCTGGTGATTTGTCCAATGAGTGACTGGGTGTCAGCCAGAAGCTGTCAACAGGAGGTGATGGGAGTCGCAACTGAAGGTCGTGCCAGGCTGGGCATGACTTTCCAGGCCAGCTGTCTCGCTGGCTGACAAGGATTCCTGTTGCACTGACTCCCAGGCTCCAGCAAGATTACAGGGTTGACCTAAGCACCAAGCCACACCTGCTCCGTGGCATTTGCTGAAGCATTGGCCACATGGGAAAGGAGAGGTCCTGGGTTGCCAGGAGTGATCCTTCACCTAGCCTTGTTCCAGGGGTGCTGGCTTGGGGGTTGCCTGGGTACCATGGAGGAGGAGGGGTGGCTCTGTCACCAGCCCAGATGAAAGGCTTGACCCTGACACATTTCCCAGCGACCTCATTAGAGCATGTGTCAGTCTGTAAACTGGGCGTTATCCCAATTTTACAGACAAGGAAATCGAGGCTCAGGGGAGCACCTGGAAGGATCCACAAACAAAGCTACTACTGATGGGGAAGCTGGAAGGGCTGGTCCTGACCCAGAGGGAGGTAGGTCCAGGACCCCTGCCCTAGGCATCCCCATCCTTCATCCACCAATCCCTGGAGACGGAGGGCAGCACCCCCAAACAAACTCAGGGTCCCAACCTGCCTTGTAACTTAACATACGGCCACAAGCCTGGCCCCTGATGACTGACGGAGGGCCAGTAACAAGACAGTGATCTGCCTGCTGGGGCAGAAGGTGAGCCAGGCTCTGAGACGAGGGCACGTCCTTGTCTCTGCCATACACCTTGCTAGCCGCCTGACCTACGGACACTTTCCCAGAGAAATTTTGTATTAATTCATAAAGCAAAGTATACATAATTATATAGGAAAACAGTTATGTTAAAATGTATAAAGCAAACAAAAAATTGCAATATAGTAATAGAGGCTTTGTTGTTGATTCACTAGATAGCAAGATCCAGGGCAGCTCTAACATACTAGTGTGATTTCAAAGCAGTGATGATAAATGATGAGCACAAATGAGATTTCAAGACGCCTGCCACACCTAGCATGTGTTAATAATGTGGAAATACCTGTCATTTCTTGTGGCAACAAAGTCACAGGTGCTGCTCATCACTGCGGTTTGTTGCCTACACACTCTTGAAGGAAGTGGTAAATTTCAAAGAAGAAAGATGGAAGTGTTTTTCTCCATTCCGATCCGTGGATCTCAGTCAGAGCTCTTTAAACGAGGCTGGAGCCCAGGGGTAGAGCCTGGAGGGGTGATGCCTGAGAGAGCTGCGACTATGGGTGGAGGGAGACAGAACCTCACCAGGGCCCTTTGGCTTTGCTGGTCTGCTCTCTGCACCATCGGTCTGACCATCGGTGCTCCCATCCCCTGTTTCACCCCACTTCCTCCACTGACTTCTCAGCATGATCTGAGCTCCCTTTGGTAAGGTCCCTTTGGGGAGAATGGGCTCATGGAGAAAGTCCCCTCCCAGAGTCTGTATCCCCTGGGTTTGTACCAGTTGCCTCCCCCCAATGTCAAGGCCAGCGGCGCCTGGAGGGAGGTGTGGATGGGGCAGGGAGGGCCTCCTAGAGCTGAGATCCAAAGGATGAACAGGAGGCAACAAGATGGGAGAGTATCAACGGGGGCAGGGAGCAGCTGTGCAGAGAAGGGGTGAGCTGTGCTGGCTCTGGGATCAGGTTGGTTTCAGATCCTGGGGGATCTCACTGACTAGTTGTACAAATATGATAAGCCTTTCACACTTCGAGCCTCGATTTCCTGAAAATCAGGATGATAATAAACATACCTACTTCATAGGAGTGTCATGAAGATTTAATGGGGTGAAAGGAATAAAACTCAGCATGATGCCTGGCCCCTAGCAAAGGCTCTGATTCAGCCCTTTAGCTTTTTTTTTTCTTTTTTTGGCTGCACCTTGCAGCATGCACGGTCTTAGTGTCTCAATCAGGGGTTGAACACATGCCTCCGGCATTGAGAGCACAGAGTCTTAACCACTGAACCACCAGGGAAGTCCCCAGCCCTTCAGCTTTTAGTAAGTGTAGACACAAATAATCACATCCATAAAAGCAGTTCACGAGAAGGTCTGGCCACAGCATAAACTGAAGGGGTGTGTGGAAAATTCTACTGGATCGCCCAGCAGCAGTTCAACCTCAGCCACATATTAGAATCATCCAGGTGCCCGGGGCATACCCCATATCAGTTAAGTAACCAGGTTCTCTGAAGGTCCATCCCTACTTTATCCCAGTATCCAGCCAGGACCCAGAGCTACTGTTTTGGAGGGAGGCTTCTTTACTGTCTGCCGTGGCTGGAGAAGGCTTCCAGGGCTGTTGGTGATTGAAGGCACCCTCCAGGAACAGATCAAAAAACTAAGATCATGGCATCTGGTCCCATCACTTCATGGCAAATAGGTGGGGAAATAATGGAAACAGTGGCAGGTTTTCTTTTCTTGCCCTCCCAAATCACTGTGGACAATGACTGCAGCCATGAAATTAAAAGACGCTTGCTCCTTGGAAGAAAAGTTATGACAAACCTAGACAGCATATTAAAAAACAGACACATCACTTTGAGGGTAGAGTCAAAGCTATGGTTTTCCCAGTAGTCAGGTAGGGATGTGAGAGTTGGACCATAAAGAAGGATGAGCACCGAAGAATTGATGCTTTCAAAAGGTGGTGTTGGAGAAGACTCTCAAGAGTCCCTTGGACTGCACGGAGATCCAACCAGTCCATCCTAAAGAAATCAGTCTTGAATATTCATTGGAAGGACTGATGCTGAAGCTGAAACTCTAACAATTTGGCCACCTGATGTGAAGAACTGACTCACTAGAAAAGACCCTGATTCTGGGAAAGACTGAAGGCAGGAGGAGAAGGAGATGAGATGGTTGGATGGCATCACCAACTCAATGGACATGAGTTTGAGCAAGTTCCAGGAGTTGGTGATGGACAGGGAAGCCTGGTGGGCTGCATCCACGGGGCTGCAAAGAGTCAGACACGACTGAGCGACTGAACAACAATAGCCAGGAACAGAGACACTTTAAATACACAGAAAAGACCAGGGAAGGAGTTCCAGACTTTGGGAAGAGGCTGAGAAAAATCTTAGAGATTGGGGTGTGGCATGGCATTTGGAAAATGAGATATTTCCTTCTTTCTTTGGCTGCACTCTGTGGTCAGGGATGAAACCTGTGTCCCCTGCAGTGGAAGCACAGAATCCTAAGCACTGGACCGCCAGGCAAGACCAGGGAAAATGAGGTGAATGAAGGAGACTGGACTGGCTAGGGGAGAGGCTCACACAGCCAGGGGGCTGAACACAAAACTGGTATCAATTGCTGAGGAGGCCTGAGGACACAGAGAGGCCTTGGTCTGAGTAGACTGGAAATATTGTTGCAAGTGGATGGATTTGGAAAAATTCATCTGACCTGGGGCTGCCTCATTGAGAAGAACAGAGATAAAAAGGAGTATCACCTTAACGTGCCAACTTCTGCTGACTGGAGTAGCTGCTGAGAGCGCTGTGTTAAGAAGGATTCTAAGCCTGCATCTGAGTGTGGCAATTGATTAGCAATGGTGACCAAGCATGTGGTGCCCATCATGGTAGCACAGAAGCCAGGCACTTCCTAGCCTGGCTGGGTGGGGCTGCGGGGGGGAGCAAGGGCAGACAGTAGGGGTTGGTTTTTATTTTTCTTCTGTGGTACTTCCGCTGAAGTTGCTTCAGGAAGAGGACCTTCCCGACACGTTGGCTGTTAAGGAGCCAGCCAGGGGAAGGGAGGTGGGTCTGAATTGGGTAAATTACAAGACAGGAAGAGGTAGGGTCAGGAAAAATGGAGGACTGGGCTTAGAGATTCTTAAGATTCCTTCTAGTTCTGATATTCAGTAGAGAAAAAATTCCCAAAATGCCTTTGAGAGGCTGTGAGATTCCCATCACTGGAGGCATTCAGGAAAGAGCTGGAAGACCAGTGGACTGGACTGCAGAGGGAGCCACATTTCAAACAAGCGCTGGCTGAGAGAACCTCTTAGGGGGTCCCAACACGGTGGTTCGGCAATACAGCCAACAGCTGACCAGGAGACTGGAAACTGGCCTGTTCCTGGAGGCAAGAGCAAGGATTGCAGAGGACTGGATCTGTGCCTCGGAGTCCCAGAGAGCAGAGATTGGGACACAGAGGGAGAGGAGTGGGCAAGGAGCGGGGCTCAAGGAGCCCAGAGCCTAAAATAAAGAATGCTGACTGCATGTTGGGTTCATTCAGCCGTCCCAGGCACAGGACCCAACCGTCAGCCAGTGGTCTTGAGTGTCTTTCCTCTGCGCCGCCCTTGGCCTTGGAGCGCTTTGGGACCTGGGCTAATCTCCCTGGAGTCTCTCTTCTGAACAAGAGGCTTGTAGACTCTTGTCCTCTCTCTCCTCTGCTGTTCCAACAGACACAGCCTGGAACGGCCTGCTCTGCTGTGACCAGCCCTGTTTGCAGGGGGCTGGACAGGAGAGGAAGCGCTGTCTCTGGGCCTGGAAGGTCACCATGCCCATCCATTCTGCTGCGGACTTGCAGAGGCCAAGGCGATGGCCTAGCATCACCACGTGCTGCTGCATCACGCTTTGAGCCATGGGCTCAGGATGCATCCCAAGGAAGTGGCCTTGCTCTGACTCCTCCAGAATGGCACAGGGCAGCCACTAAGAGCCAGCGTGGATACAGAGCCGCCTCAAGACAGACACGGCTGCACACAACCAATTTTCCTCCCGTTTGTGGAAAACCTGAATCTGAAATACACACGTGGGTTCAGTGTTGGTCTTGATTTCACAAAGTAGCTTGCACTTTCAGTATTTTCTAAAATAAGGTACAGTGTAGAGCCACTGCAGTGCATCCATAACACGGGTAAATGTTCTGATTAAAAAAATAAAATACACGTGTATTTATGCACAGATGATCTCTGGAAGGGTGTTCAAAAGCCAAATACGCGTGGTGGATATTTCTTAGGAGGGGAACCGGGTGGCTGAAGGACAGGGTGAGAAGAGAGACTGGTCTCTCGTCACATAACTTACGTAAGTTTTTGAATCTTGGACCATGGGCATGAATGGCTGTTCAAAATTAAATCAAGCATAGGGCGCTGTTCTTCGGTCAGACTCTGGGGTGAAGACGGAAGCCTTGAGCGCATTACTTAGCCTCTGTCTGTGCCTCAGCGTCCTCTTCTGTGAAGAGAGGATGTTGACAGCATCTGGCCCGGAGCAGGTTGTGAGAACTCACGAGAAAGCGCGGTCAGGGATGCCCGGCAGACAGGATGTCTGTGAAGATGCTGCTCTGAGTTCACCGCTGGTTAGCGGAACCATTCCCACCTGGGGAAGTTTCTAATAAGGAGACCGAGTCTCAGAAAGGTTAAGTGACCCAGCTAAAGTCCTCGTGTCAGGGGCCCGTTCTGGATGTGAGATCCAGTGAGATGCTGTCCCTTCCCGCACTGGAGGGTGCGGTGGGGACAACTGTACCGAGGGTGGCACGTATGAGGACTGATACCCCTACAAAGGGCTGTGCAAATGCAGAGAGGGGGCCGTGGATTCTGCCTGAGGAAGGGGCGGGCTTGCGGGAAGATGAGGGGGCTGCTGAGGACGGGGTGCATGGACAGGCATGCCAGGTGGAGGGCACAGCATACACGAAGGCTCAGAGGTGCTGATCAGCAGCAGGTGAGGGAAAGCGGAGAACTTGAGTGTGAAAGAAAACAGTGGGGAAAAAAAAGATGACTGGGGAGACGGCGAATCAGCGCAAAGAAGTAGGACAGGAGGAAGCAAACAGGAGTGGGAGACCAGCGTGAAGCCAACGGGAGGGGAGGCTGAGCCAGGGCAGAAAGAGAAGAAGATTTTCTCTTCTCTGCCTTCATCTTCCATCCATGTGATAAGGAGTAGGTGTTTCCTGTTACAGACACACCCAGACATGCACACATACATACACACACATACATGCACAGAAGCACACTCAGTCTTCATGCTTCCCTCGTCTGGGGTGCAGGAGAAGTCACAATTGGGCACCGATTTTAGTGAAGCAAATGCGAGAACATCAACATGCGGACGGATGAAGCAAGATGAAGCTCAGAAACCAACGTCTTCTCCTCTGTGGGGCCGTGCGGACCACCCTGTGTAAACCACAGTACCCCTCCTCCACAGCCCCATCCTCCTTCGTGTTGGTCATCTTCTGACCTTCTGATAATTTACTTAGTTGTTTATTATCTGTCTGCACCAAAATGAACACTCCATGAGGGTGGGGCTTTGTTTTGTTCTCCAGTTCATCCCCAAGACCTGGAACCGTGCCTTGGACACAGTAGATGCTCAAAGAGCAACATTTATCATGGTTGGGCAATTACCTGCTTGTCAATTCTCATGCATATTTTATTTTACTAATTGTCTCAATCCCACCCATTGAGGTAGGGATTTTGATTTCCATTTTATGGAAGAGGAAAGTTAAGAGGGATCCAGTAAGTCACCAAGATTTGAATTCAGCTCCTCGAGTTCAGTCAAACCTTGAAAAACCCCTGAGTGCCTTTCGAGCCCCTCTGAAGCAGGGAGGGGACAAGCCAGGCTTCCACCACCCTACCCAAGTTGGGCACAGAAGCCTGCAACTGGTGGGCCTATGGGCATGCAAAGCT
Organism: Bos grunniens; assembly: GCF_055505025.1. Taxonomy (NCBI): domain Eukaryota; kingdom Metazoa; phylum Chordata; class Mammalia; order Artiodactyla; family Bovidae; genus Bos; species Bos grunniens. Next base: position 75,620,166 of record NC_141179.1, on the reverse strand, counting down.
TAGTGACTTCCACCAGGGAGCCCCTTCCCTTGGCACCAGCCCCCCGCCCTTTCATAGTGGAGGCAGCAGCTCACCAGATTATCACACAGGCTTTGGACCCAGAGTGTGGAATGCTACTTCTAACTGTTGGCTGTGTGACCGAAGCCCCGCTCTCCCCTAAAGGGGAAAACAGATCGTTAGGTATAAATAAAATAATTGAGTACCTTGTCTGACACGTGTTGGTAGCTGCATTAGTCAAGATCCCACAGGAAGCAGAGGCACAATCAAGGATTTAACTGAAGAGAACTGAAGAGCCTCTTTACAGAAGGGTCAAGTATTAGTTTCCTATTGCTGCTGTAACAAATTACTACGGGTGCTTATCCCTTAAAGCAATACAGGGCTTCCCTGCTGGCTCAGTGGTACAGAATCCACCTGCCGATGCAGAAGACATGGGTTCGATCCCTGGTCCAGAAAGATCCCACATGCCACGGAGCAACTAAGCCCGTGTGCCACAACTATTGATCTTGTGCTCTAGAACCTGGGAGCTGCAACAACTGAGCCCACTCGCTGCAACAACATGTGTCCCCTGAGTCCTTGAGCCTGTGCTCTATACCAGGAGAAGCCACCACAGTGAGAAGCCAGCACCCAGAGCTAGAGCGTAGCCCCAGCTCGCTGCAACTAGAGAAAAGCCTGTGCAGCAGTGAAGACCCAGCACAGCCAAAGATAACTAATTAACAAACTAAAAAATACTTTTTATAAAGTACAAATTTACTCTCCTGGTGGTCGGGAGTCCAAAATGCCGGTTCCTTCTGGAGGCCCTGCGGGGGTTCAGTTTCTTGTCTCTCCCAGCATCTAGAGGCTGAGGGCATTTTCCTAGCTCCTGGCCACATCATTCCGATCTCTGCTCCCATCATCAAATCACCTTGCCCCTCAGCCTTCCTCTTATGAGAACCCTAATGATGACATCATTGCACCTGCCCGATAACCCAGTAATAATCTCCTATCTCAAGACCCCTGATTTAATCACACCTGCAAAGTCTTTTTGGCCATATAAGGTAATATATTCAGAGGGTCCGGGGACTAAGGCGTGGACATCTGGGGACCATGATTCAGCCCATCACATGTAGAAGCGGATGGAGAGGCAGCCAGGGATTAGCATCTATAGGGAGCTCTTACCATCCCTAGGCCAGAAGCAGGAGAGGGGGAGATGAAAACTGACCTTTTCTCCTGCCAGTGCCTCCTGTTGGCTGAAGCCCAACCAGAGACAGAGGCGCAGGGCAGGGCAGGGCAGGAAAGAGATGGGGGTGAAGAGATGGAAAACCAGCAGCAAAACGTACTGGAGTTGTCTGAGATATGCCTGGTGTTCTGAAGGGGGGCCCAAGGTCTGGGTTGCCTGCCTCTGTGCTCACCTCCCCCTCCAGGAAAAGCAGAGCCTCCCACACCATCCCAGCACCCTGGGTGGAAAGTCTATTCTCCCCAAGCCACACTGTTAGGATTTGGGGCGAAAGAGCTGCTGGGGAAATTCAAAGCAAAACAGCCAGCAAACTCTTCAAAGCCCATCCCTGCAACAAAAGACCAAGAGAAGAAAAAGGCGCAGGCCAGCAGGCAGTTAAGCAGACGCCACGGCTGCCTGAGAAGCAATTAGAGCCTCACAGCCTCTCTGATCTTGCACAGAACCCCTCACAGGCCCTTAAACAAATCCCTCTGGCGAGCTGGAGGCTAAGCAGTGAGGGACAGGGAGCCCAGAGCCAGGAATCTGGAAACTGTGCTCTTGACTCACTATTTGACCTTGAACATGTGCTCATTATCCTCTCTGCACCTCGGTTTCCTCATCTGTACAATGGGGGCAAGGGGACTCAGTGACTCAGGACAGAGTCTCTAGAAGCAGGGACTGAGATGAGGATTCTTGTGCAAGTGGTGGACAGGGGGAAAACTGGAGGGGAGAAAAGGAAACAGGACGGGCTGGAGAAGAAGCCAAGTGAAGCTGTGGGTTCAGCTGAAGTCTGGGTTTAGTCTGATCCCAGAGAAGTCTCAAGAACACCACAGACTTGTTCCCCTTGAGACAGACGTAGGGCCTTTGTATCTATGTTGGGGGAGGCACGTGCCTCCATCCTTCCCCCAAAAGAGTAGACTGAACAGTAACCCCCAGGGATGTCCACATTCTCGTTGTCACAACCTGTGAGTACATTTCCTTCTAGGTTGAAAAAAAGTAGAGTGGGGAGACATTGCAGTTAAGGACGTTGAGACAGGGAGATTACTCTTGGTTAACTGAGTGGCCCAGTGTTATCACATGGGTCCTTATAAGGGGCCTAAGAAGGTCAGAGGCAGTAATGGGAGAGGTGACATTAGGTGTGAGTGACGGCAGTGACGTGCGGAAGAGGCCACAAGCCAAGGAATTCGGGCAGCCTCTGGAAGCTGCCAGAGGCAAGGAAACAGACTCCTCCAAGATGGCTGGGAGGAGCTCAGTTCTGATGCCACCTTGATTTTCGACTTCTAACCTCCAAAATGGTATGGAGCTTGCTCTATCTGGTGGCCCCCATTATACCCCGAGATGGGCAGGATGACAATTCTCATTTTACAGACAAAGAAACTGAGGCTCTGACCGCTCCTGACCACAGGGGTTATTAAGCCAGAATCAGAATCCACACACAGGAGAGACAATGCTTTCATCCACGGACCCTACCACTTTGAAAAGGTACCCTTCCCCCTGAGGTTGGGGGGAGCTCCTCTAGCCCTTGGGAATAATTGTCTGCATTTCCTGGGGGCAGGAGTGAGTGGAAGCAGACAGCTGGGCTCTGTTGGTGTCTTACCCTTCTGGCCCCAGCCTGGGTCCCCAAAGTGGGACAGTGTGGAAGGAGAAGGTCTAGACCCTGAAACTGGGGTTTCAAAGCCATGGCTGTATGACGCCATCAATTGCTGAAACTCACACAGTCTTCAAATAGATTCTCGGACCAAATCCTAGCAAAGGATTTATCCCTGGCAGGTAATTTATCTCCCCTTCCTTTTTCCTCTGTGCAAGAGGCTCATAGTCCTGTGACTTTCATCCTAGTCCAGGATGAAAGGAGTAACAGATGGGAAGTGGCTAGGACAGATTGGTATGGTGTGGGGGAGGGGGGCAGGGGGGCTCCTTCCCTGCTTAGCTAATCTTGCTGAGCCTCAGCTTCTTCACTCGTAAAATGGGGATAATAGCATCTGCAGTGCAGTCGCAGTGGAGAGAAGCTCACCATACGGAGAAGCTGCTGTGGGGGTTCAGGAGTATGGCTGGGGGACCACGGACTAGTCACCTCTCTCTGTGTCTCTGCTTCTTCCTCTGGTTAGTAAGAACCATGCGAGTATACAGATGTGCAGAAGGGCGCCCAGCACATAGTAAGTGCCCTTGTTATCACCTATACAAAGGGCTCAGGGGCACCTAGTACGTGAGAAGTGCTCAGTCTTATTATCGGTGTTGCCTGGCCCCTGGAGTGAATGTCACCTCCCTACTCTTCCAACAGCTCTCTGGCTTCAGCCTCCGAGGCCCAGGGCCCCAGCAGACTGGTCAGGTCTAACTAGATGGAGATGATTTTGAGAGAAGCGTGGGCCCTCCTTGTCCCCTCCACCTTCTCAGGACCTTTTCATGCCTCCAGCTCTCACCCCAAACACTTCCCCTCCACCCTCTTTTTGCCCAACCCAAGGGCTCATCCTTCGCCCTCCGGCTCCCCACCCACCACCAGCTAATCCGCTGACTCACAGCGGAGCCGGGCCGATGCTGTGATGCCGGCGTAGGTGTGCCAGCCTTCCAGAGTCTCTCACTGTCTCAGAGCTCCTGCGGCACGGGACCTACCTCCTCTGAAAGTCTGCCCACCCCGGGGCTCTCAGGGGTGCTGCGCTTTCTCCCCAGAGAACCTTCTAACGTGGCAGGAAGTCCCGGTGAGGTCGGCAGACACCCCCGCTGCTCCCACAACTCCAGACGTCTGCCCGAATGGGAGAAAAGCAGCTTCCGGTATCTATCTGACACCTCCGATACGGAAAACAGAGCTTTGGGGCTTTTACCTTTCTTTTTCTGGATGAACAGGCCCGGATTGCGGGGCTCATCTTCCTCCCTTCTTGGGGCTCAAAAGCCCAAGACAGACAGAGTAGCCCAGAGAAGGGATCCCCTTTCGCCCTCCACCTGCTCAGCAGCATGCCGGCCTCCCATCAGGAGCTCTAGAAGATTCTAGACCAGAATCCCCGCATCACCTCCATCACACCCAGGAGCTAGCTGGGAACTGGGCCAGTCTGAGGGCGCTAGGCCAATCCATGTTCCAGGCAAAACCGAAATGGGGCAGGGGAGGATCTGAGTCTGAACCTGAACCACCTCCTTTGTTAAATGAAACGAACCTAGAAAACTAACAGAGTGGAAAAACAAAAACCCTCCAATTCCACCCACAGGGCTTCCTGCACGGCTGGTTGGTGGCAGTCCAGTGATGTGGACGGTACTGATGGTCTCGGCTCCGGCGGTACCTGGGCTCAGGGATGAAGCCACACATTCCCACCCCTGGAACTGTCACAGCCAGGTGGGAAGGAGAGCCTGAAGGGGTGCGGTGGAGGCCAAACAACGCCCAGGGTAGACAGAACGCGGTGAGGTCTTGCTGAAGAGGTCAGGGCCTCTGCTGGGAGCAGTGCCCCAACACAGCACACCTGTCCCCACACGGGCTGCTCTGCCACTGGGGCCTCTGCTGGCTCCTCTGACGACAGGCAGGGCCTTCTTATCCTTCCCTCTTCTGCCCCCAGAAGCAGCTCCAGCATCACTGGCTTCAGTCTCCCCTCTCCTAGACCCTGCTTCCCGCATCATCCACCCCCCCGCTTCCCTCCTCACACACTCCACATCCCCCCGGTATTACCTTTTCTTACTTAAGTGTCCCCTCTGATCCCCCCACTGTCACCACCACCCTCCTCCCCTCGCCCCCTGACCAACCAAGAGAATCCCTAAAAGGAATGCCGATGACTAAGGGAAAGGCTACCCACTCCAGTATTCTGGCCTGGAGAATTCCATGGACCATAGTCCATGGGTTGCAAAGAGTCCGACACGACTGAGCGATTTTCACTCACATAGATATCTTAGCCTGATTTCAAATTGAAAGAAGCTTGGCTTTATTAAGAGTTAAACGGCTCAGGAATTTTTAAGCTCAAACACAAGGCTTCAAAGGCATTCCCTGCTAATGGGATTAAATGAGATAATGTGTGGAGCTCAGCGCACTCCCTGTGTGGACAGAGGCTGCTTGGGATAAAGCCCTCGGACCACAACCAACCGGGCTCCTGGCTCTCCTGTGTCAGGGCACTTTGGATGGGGTGTATGATGCTGGGGAACACAGCGGACACAGGAGCCCAGTCATCCGGGCACCTTCAGGCACAAGTGTGTACAGAGGGACGTGCATGCGTCTGACGGAGAGGTGAGGAGAGCAGGGAGGCTGATGTGAGAGCCATCTGACCACGTCCTGCTGAGTCTCGTCTCTCCCTTGGCGTCTCACTTAGCTGCTGTCTTGCTGCCACAGTCATGCTGGACTTAGGAGGTCACTGTGGTCAGCACGGTTCCCTCTGGCTTGGCCAGAGCCCTTTTCCCTTAGACCTGCTGTCACTTCCAAAATGATTTTGTAGGAAGAACAAGGTGAAAAGCTGATTATGTCTGTACGCTTGATAGTTATTCCTTAAGGCCAGGTTTCTGGTTCCAAGAGACCCCCAAGGAATCAGCAAAGACATCTTTGAACCTCCGATGCTCCCACTAAGATAACCACAAAGGCACATTTGGGCACACAAGCATTCTTCTGGACATTGTCTACTAAGAAGAGTCAGCCACGGTCCACGGGCATCAAGCAGGGGACAGACACTCCCAAACACTGAGTTCCCACGCTGCCCAGGCACTGTGCTAGGAGCTCCAGTTCATGAACTCACTCATTTCCCGTAACAGCCTCACGACACAAGGTCCAGCTAGACAAGGCCCTGGCCTAAGGGCCAGAGCTGGAAAGAACGACTCCAGCTCTGGAATGTCTTCTGGGCTGAAAGCTAATCCATATATGTGAGAGCACCGGACCCTCTCAAACCCGAGGTAAAAGGTTAAGTGCTTTCATTGTCTCCATCTTACAGATGAGGAAACTGAAGCTCAGGGAGGGGAAGGGATCCATCCAAGATCCCCCAGATGGCCAGAGTCAGCATTCTGGGACTGGAGAAGCTACTTCCCTTTATCCTCCCTGGCTTCTTGAGGAGGAAATGGGCTAATTTTGGCAGCTCCTAACTTTCTGAGAGTTTTGTGTGACTATCGTCACTTCAAAGATTTACAAGGGCTCAAGCTCAGACTAGGCAAGAAGCAGGGGTCTTTGTCCGGTGGCCCAGAGCCCAGCTTGGCCAGTGGCCCAGTTGAGTCGCAGGTCCTTCCCTTGGACTCAGCTGGAGGAAGAACGTTGGATGCTGAGGTCCTGTAAGCCTCTGCAGGTCTCCCTCCCCCGCTTCCCCTCCTCGGCTTCCTGCCTGACCTGGGCCACCCCTGGGTCTTGGGCAGCTCTCCCTCCAGGCTGGCAGGCTCTCTGCTGTCCTCCCAGCAGGGTGGCCGGGCAAAATAGGGCCAACACAGCTTCTGGCACCAGGACCAGAAGCTGATTTTAATCCCAGGTCTACTGCACACAGCCTGTGTGACCTCAGATATGCTAACTCACCTCTCTGAGCCTGTTTACCCCCACGCAGTGATTAACAGTAGTACTCTACTCCAAAGGATGATGTAAAACTTTCATCACTTCCACCTCTTCTTTTATTTTTTTTTCCATTTTCAGGGAACAGTATTTATATAGCACTTACTTTGTGCCAGGCACTGTTGTAAGTACTTGTATTCCTAATTTAAACCTCATCAAAACCCCATAAGGAAGTCACTGTTACTATCTTACTTTACAGATGAGGCTTCTGAGGCACAGAGAGGTTAAGAAACTTGCCAAAGGTCACACAGCCTTTGTTCAGGAAATATAATTGACATCTAACATTACATACAGCTTTTGAGAGGCAGAGACAGGATTCAAACCCTAGAGTTCACGTTTTTAACTTCCTACTCTGTACTGGGGCTTCCCAGATGGCTCAGCAGGTAAAGAATCTGCCTTTGGTAGAGGCTGACTCCGGCCAGCTGGGACATCTTAGATGGATCACTTCCCCTCCCTGAGGGGGCAGGGCCCAGCTAGAGTGTGTGTGTGGGGATTCCCTCCTGACTTCCAGAGAAGGGCAGGGGGTGCTCGCTCATTTCTGCCCACCCAAGCCCCCAGCAGACTTCCCCCAAGCGTATCTCCTATGCAATGCGGGAGACACAGAAAACTCAAGTTCAGTCCCAGGTCAGGAAGATCCCCTGGAGGAGGGCTCAACAACCCACTTCAGTATTCTTGCCTGAGAAATCCCATGGACAGAGGAGCCTGGTGGGCTATAAATCCATGGGGTCACAAAGAGTTGGACATGACTGAACGACTAGCCCAGCACAGCCCTCTGTACTGAGACAGTATGTATACAGCATATTAGTATGAAATTTAACAAAAGGGAAATAATAAATGGTAGCTATGGTGGCTGTGTGATCTTGGGCAGGTCATTTTACCTCTGTGTCCATTTTTTTAAATCTCGAGAAATGGGACTGGTGCTTCTTCTCTGACAGTCTTGTGAGAAGCGTTGAATGCAGTGATGGGTGTGGAGTATCCTTCGTAGATACCAATGCAGAACCAGGTATGGATTCTCAGGGGTCCTCCTTGCTGGAAGGGAGTGGGGAGAGGGCTCAGGGATGACTTTAGTTAGACACATCTGCAAATCCAGCAAGAACAAGGTGTAGAAAATCCACAGATCTGGTGGTGGAGGGGACAGGTGAAGCAACAGCTGACACAGCAGGTGTGCAGAGCATAGGCAGGCACAGGGCATCTAAGGAGGTGGCATCTGGGGGTCCAGGCAGGGGGCACTGGGGAGAAGAACGTGAGCACTGATGAGGCCGTGTAATCCTCACAAGCCTGACACAGAGGATGTGACGAGGCCACGCTTTTAGAAGAGGTGGCGATGGACTTTGCAGCTTTGCACAGCTTTGTGGTTTCTCTCCCACCGTCAGCAGGGTGAAGCATCCCAACTGGGTCAAGGTCTAGGCCAGGAGGCCTTGTTTCCTCCGAGGGTCCATCACAAAAAAAGGCGAGAGTTCCTTCTGGAGGAGCGTCCTAAACAGGCCGGGGCTGCAGCGGGGCCCTGGGGGGCTGGCGAGGAAGAGGGCTCCAGCTAGGAGGGGGCAAGCAGGTTGGGGAGGCAAGCAGCAGGGGGACGTGGGCCGGGGCGGGGGCAGGACCCAGCTGGAGTGTGTGGGGGGATTCCCTCCTGACTTCCAGAGAAGGGCAGGCGGTGCTCGCTTGCTTTTGCCCACCCAAGCCCCCCTAGCAGACTTCCCCTAAGCACATCTCAGAGTCACGGCTATGCGGGCACCCACAGCCAGCGGGCAATGGGAACCCTTTCCGAGGAAGCTGTCTGTTGTCCTCAGGGGCGGGAAAGCCACTTCCTGTGGCCCCAGCTGTATCCTGTAAGAAACCAATCCCTGGCCCAACAGCCTCTCTCTTAACTGTAAACCGGAGGTGGCCTGGGGCGGATTCACCCAGAGCCCGTGCTCGAGGAGGGCGGATTCCTGTCTTTGCAGCTTTTCCATTTTCCTGGTGGCGATGACAGCACAGCCAGAGCCCAGCAGCCCCAGAGTAAGGTCACCACACCAAAGTCTGACCTCAGTGTTGCCATGGGAACGCTAGGGATGCCACCGCCACCTGCGAGTGGTGGCAGGGAGGGCAAGCGGGAGGGGACAGCGGCTGATGATGCTCCTGGCTGCTGGGGGTGTTTGCCGCCAAACGAATGTTGTCAGATCTCAACCAAGCGGGTTGGGCAGTGGACACCGGGTGGGTAGGGGGTTGCTGCTGGCTCCATGGTGTGTGTCTGCGTGTTCAGGGCATGGGAGAGAGGTGTTTATGAGACCTCCCGGGGTGCTTCACTTTCCTCTCCCCCTGGACCCAGCTGATCCCTGTGCTTTTTCATGGACCTAGACTTGACATTCACAGACCTGGTCTCCATAGCAACCAGCTGTGACATCACAAGGAACCTACAGACCCCGTAGCCAGAGCGAAGAAAGCATGAATGCATGTTCAGGGCAAGAAAGACTGCCTGCTTTCCCTCCTGCAGCCCCTCACAAGATAGGGGAAGTGGGCAGGATAGGGAAAAGGCAAGAGATTCTGGTTAGGAAACCAAGTTTTCCTGTGAGTTGCAAACCGACACCCCTTTGGAGGTTTGAATGGAGTCTCAACAGAGTGGCTCCCTCCCTCTCATTCTCTTCTCTCTTGGCATCCCTTAGAAATTACATCTCATTTCCCTCAACTTTAAAACGAGGATAATAATATCATTCTTTATTGAAGACTTGCTATGCGCTTCTTACCTGTCACCGTTTTTAAGCACCTCATGTGAATTTCCTCCTTAACCTCACCACAAGGCAGTCTTAAATAGTACTTCCCTCTTAGTATTCCTCATTTATGAGCAGAGGAGAATGAAACACAGCAGAAGAAATTGAACGCAGTCTGGTTGGAGAGCCTGTATTCACAGCCTCCCAGGAGCTCAGCGGCACCTCTATTTTCAGCCACGCTGTGGCAAACAGTTTCACGCGGGCTTCGATTCACTTTGCACTGACAGCGTCTCGCCTCATGTGAGCACCAGGCATTTTTCTGTCTCTGCCCTAGAGCTTGTGCAGTGCCCAACATGGGCTGCTGGCCCAGGAGTACGCTTGGCATGAGGATGTGTGGAAGGAAGCTGTCTTTCTCTGGGCCAGCTTCAACCAACGAGGCCCGGAGTTGATGGATGGCTGCTCCTGCCAGCTCGCCATCTGGCTGACAAGCTGGAGGGCCCTTCAATACGCTGCTTTTGGAAGGTCCCAGCAGCGCTGAGCCCCAGTCACCCCCAGCAGTGACCTGGTGATGCTCCGTCACTTTGGATTTTCTGCTTTTCTTTTTTCAGTCGGATTGGTCCCTCATTTCTGCTCCCTGGGATCACCTCCAAAATAAAGTCCTTGGACACATATCCATTCATTGGGTTCTGTTTTGAGGGGACTCTAGGCTAAGACAGTTGGCCCTGTGGCATGCTGGACCGGATTACTTGGTGAGACACAGTGAGGACCCCACTGCAGTGGGACTGGGTGGGGGTGGGTATGACAAGCTGCCATACTGAGCATCACAGACTTTAAGACAGTGCGGGGCTGGCTGGCTACTGTTAACTGCTTTGGACGCCTTAAAGAAAGAAAATAACAGGCTCAGGCCAATCAAGTATCAACTCATGGCATATGGCAAACACCCAAACCCTCAATGGTACTGTTTAAAGACTCTCTCTTCCTGCAGCCAAAGGGAGCCCTGTACTGATGATCAGGCTCAGGGGGGACTTGGAGAAGGGCAGCGCTGCAAGGGAAACCAGTGTGCGGTCTAGACAGGTCTCCAAAGCAAAGCCAGAGCCCTACTCAGGAGAGAGGGGACCCTGACACCTGAAATGGGGACCCTTGGGTGAGTGATTCTGAGAACCTTAGAGGCCCAGACTCCTCTGAAACTTTGAGCACTGAATCCCTACAACTCAGCAGAGCACTTCTTGGCTAGCTGAGGCAGAGGGGAAGGGCTGGGCTGTCTCCGTGAAAGATTGCCAAGTCTCCCCACCCTGTCCCCTCTTCTGAGTCAGGCTTGATGGAGAAACCTCAGTCAGGGACAGGTCATGCATGTTCTCAAACAGAACACCAGGCCCTGAAGCTCATCTCGTTTCAAATGAGCTTGGGATTCAGATTCATCCAGTCTTGAGTGGATACACAACCTGGGCTTGAGCTCAGCTGGACCTGGGCTCCGTCCCACTTGGGGCCCAGGAAGCACGCTGTCTGGTCAATCCCGTTGGTGGTTGGGACTCAGGGAATTTTGTGGATCCAAAACCCATTACTGCTGACCGTGCAGGTACTTACAGTATGCCAGGCTCTGTGAAATGGGGGACTGCAGCCATAAATAGCTCCTATCTTTTCAAAGCACTTACAATCCAGTGGGGAACACAGACATGTATAAACTAACACTAAAAAAATGGACTTTTTTGAAATTCCACTAAACACCAGGCTTTGTACTGAGCTCTTCAGGTATGTGGTATTATAAGATCCTTTAAAGAACCCAGTTGGGGGAATTTCACCCCGGTTCACAAATGGGAATGAGCGGTAGGGCTCAGAAGCATGTGCTCTGCTCTGTCCACAGTCTGCTTGCCTTCAGGGGTGTGACAGCCACAGCTGATGGATGTCCAAGATAAAAGGGAGAAAGACCACGTTGGTCTGATGGGAAGGTCCAGGAACATCTCCCAGAGGATGACAAGACAACCCACACACCTAAAGGGATGAATAAGTGGGAACCATGGTTAGTTTTTATGCAGCATCTGTAATAGGGGCTCTGTCTCAGGAAAGTTTTCAGAAATGGCTCAATCCCGCACATACAAAGCAAGGAGGAGTTCTGGCTGCTGCCCCACACACGAATGGTTGGAGGGCAGCCCCTGGCCTTGGCAGCTGCTTGGGTTATTATTCTTCAGTCGTTAAGTTGTGTCTGACTCTTTGTGACCCCAGGGACTGCAGCACGCCAGACTTCCCTCTCCTCCACTATCTCCCGAGGCTTGCTCAAACTCATGCTCATCGAGTCAGTGATGCCACCCAACCATCTCATCCTCTGTCATCCCCTTCTCCTCCTGCCTTCAATCTTTCCCAGCATCAGGGTCTTTTCAAATGAGTCAGCTTTTCGCATCAGGTAGCCAAAGAATTGGAGCTTCAGCGTCAGCATCAGTCCTTCCAGTGAGTATTCAGGGTTGAATTTCTTTAGGATGGACTGGTTGGATCTCCTTGCAGTCCAGGGAACTCTCAAGAGTCTTCTCCAACACCATAATTCGAAAGTATCAATTCTTTGGCGCTCAGCTTTCTTTATGGTCCAACTCTCACATCCTTACATGACTACTGGAAAAACCATAGCTTTGACTATACTGATCCTTATCAGCAAATTGATGTCTTTGCTTTTTAATATGCTATCTGGGTTTGTCATAGCTTTCCTCCCAAGGAACAAGAGTCTTAATTTCACGGCTGCAGTCAATGTCCACAATGATTTTGGAGCCCAAGAAAATAAAACCTGTCACTGCTCCCATTTTTCCCCTTCTATTTGCCATGAAGTGATGGGACTGGGTGCCATGATCTCAGTTTTTTTAATGTTGAATTTTAAGCCAGCTTTTTCACTTTCCTTTTTTACTCTCATCAAGAGGTTTTTCAGTTCCTCTTCGCTTTCTGCTTTAGGGTGGTATCACCTATCATCTGCATATCTGAGGTTGTTGATATTTCTCCTGGCAATCTTGAGTTCAGCTTGTGATTCATCCAGCCCAGCATTTTGCATGATGTACTCTGCATATAAGTTAAATAAGCAGAGTGACAATATATAGCCTTGACGTACTCCTTTCCCAATTTTGAAGCAGTCCATTGTTCCATGTAAGGTCTTAACTGTTGCTTCTTGACCTGCGTACAGATTTCTCAGGAGACAGATAAAGTGATCTGGTATTCCCATCTCTTTAAGAATTTTCCACAGTTTGTTGTGATCCACACAGTCAAAGGCTTTGGCACAGACAATGAAGCAGATGTTTTCCTAGAATTCCCTTGCTTTCTCTATGATCCAATGGATGCTGGCAATTTGATCTCTGGTTCCTCTGCCTTTTCTAAACCCAGCTTGAACATCTGGAATTTCTCAGTTCACATACTGCTGAATTCTAGCTTGAAGGATTGTGTGCATAACCTTGCTAGCATGTGAAATAAGCACAATTGTTCAGTAGTTTGAACATTCTTTGGGATTGGAATGAAAACTGACCTTTTCCAGTCCTGTGGCCACTGCTGAGTTTTCAAAATTTGCTGACATATTGTGTGCAGCACTTTAACAGCATCATCTTTCAGGATTTTAAATAGCTCAGCTGGAATTCCATCACCTCTACTAGCTTTACTTGTAATAGCGGTTCCTAAGGCCCACTGCCTGGGTTACAGAGCCCCACTTCTGCCCCCAGAGGAGACCAAACACTTCCATTCCCAGATCTTCTCTTCCAGGTTTTCTGATGAATGAATCCTGGAGATGGGGACTCCTGGGTTGGGTGTTTTCTGGCCTGGATGGAGGCAAGGACATAGTGGTTGGGCTCCAGAGTTTTGAGACCAAGAAACCAGTTCACGCTGGGTTCAGTGACCAGGGGGACATCTTTATGAAATCCTAATGATGTTTTCCAGATTGCCCATGTGGTACTGGCAGGTAGGGCTGGGTCTGGGAGAATGAGAGCTGGGCTCAGAACCGTGAGGAATGTCTCTCTCTCCTCATCTGGGTCCCCTCTGCCAGCTGGCCTTGTTCCTCTCCCTCTTGGCCAAGAGCAGTTTCCATTCCTCAGAGGCCATGGCTGCCTGGAGCAACTGGGGCCCCTCTTCTGGCTCCATCCCAGCCCCGCAGAGAGACCAACCTGCTGTGTCCCTCCCTTTCCTGCCTGTCCTAAATCCCAGTGTTCAAGAGCGGGAACGACCGGCCCAGATGGGGTCACAGGTCCACCTTGAGTCTAATTACCCCTAGCTAGGGTGGAGTCACACAGTACCATCCCGCACCCTCCCTTGGGGAGGTGGACAGAGGAGTTGCTATAGAAAGGAGGGGTTTTCTCCTCCTAGGCTCTGCAGACCTTCCCAGGAGTGGCTGAGGCCAGGGACATACCTCTGCATCCACCTCCTACCTGCTCCCCTTTCCCCACCCCCACCCTGGTCAAATGTCCATAAAGACCCTTTTTAAAAAATATTCCACCAGCCCTAGATCTCAGGCAATGTGTAATTCATCAGCTAAAGCCCTAGCCCATCAATGGAATTAATACTTTCACCTTTCTCTTGATCATTATTACTGTCTAGCATTATTGAGGTCTTCCTGTATTTCAGGCACTGGGTGTAGCCCTTTACACAAATTGCTTCTTTTAACCTTCACAGCAACACCGTGAAGCAGATACCATAATTATCCTCACTTTATGGAATTAGAAGCTGAGGCCCAGAAAGGTGAAGCAACCCGCTGACCATCCCTGTGGGTTGGCAGGGCTGCCATTGAAGCCCTCTGAACCAGCGGGCTCAGCTCTGCGCTGGAGGCTGCCAGGCACAGAGCTGTGGGGTTCTGCTTAGTTAGTGAGGCTTTTCTGGACACAACAAAGTCACGGACAGGACTGACTGAGTGCACAGCTGCGGGCTGGCCGGAAGAGATCACAAGAGGAGCTCAGAGAGGTCCTGATCAATGAAGAAAGGTTTCCTGGAAGGTGGAATGTGAGCTTCAGAGGACAACTGAGACTAGGGCAGTGGAACAGAGGCATTTGAGAGAGAGAGACCTGCATTGGGCGGCGGCTGGGAGGCGGCAGGCTGGCTGCAGAGTAACCCCAAGGGCAGACGCTGGGGCAGGCGGGCAGGCCCCGGGCTCCAGGCAGCTCTGCTTCCAGATGCGCCCCTGCATCCCAGCGCTGCTAAGCGCGCATGGCTGCGACTAGCATTTCTTGAACTGTAAGTAAAGGCGACCCAGAGTGAGAGGAAGGTGGTAGGAGCTATGGCTGAGCGAGACCAAGTCCTCTTACAGGTCCTTTATTTGGGTCATGTACCTGCAGTGTCTCTCCAGGTAGATCCTCACAAGTCAGTAATGTCGACAAGGATCACTCCTCCTCTTTCCCAGACGATGAAACCAAAGCGCAGAGAGGTGAAGCAAGTTGTCACAGAGCAAGTGGGGGCCCAAACTCCGTGCCCTTTATTACAAATCCAGGCTTCCAACTAGGAGGATGTGGCATCCGGTCCCATCACTTCATGGCAAATAGATGGGGAGACAAATGACAGACTTTATTTTCTTGGGCTCCAAAATCAATGCAGGTGGTGACTGCAGTCATGAAATTAAAAGACGCTTGCTCCTTGGAAGGAAAGTGATGACAAACCTAGGCAGTGTACTAAAAAGCAGAGATACTACTTTGCCAACAAAGGTCCATATAGTCAAAGCCATGGTTTTTCCATGTATGGATGTGAGAGTTGGACCATGAAGTCTGAGTACCGAAGAATTGATGCCTTTGAACTGTGGTGTTGGAGGAGGCTCTTGAGAGTCCCTTGGACTGCAAAGAGATCCAACCAGTCCAACCTAAAGGAAATCAGTCCTGAATATTCATTGGAAGGACTGATGCTGAAGCTGACACTCCAGTCCTTTGCCTACCTCGTGGGAAGAGCTGACTCATTGGAAAAGACCCTGTTGCTGGGAAAGATTGAAGGCAGGAGGAGAGGGGATGACAGAGAATAAGGTGGTTGGATGGCATCATAGACTCAATGAACATGAGTTTGAGCAAGCTCCAGGAGATGGTGAAGGACAGGGAATCCTGGTCTGCTGCAGTCATGGGGTCGCAAAGAGTCGGACAGCACTGAGCAACTGAGCGACAGCAACAACAAGAAGGGGGGGTTTGAGAAAACCTGGGGACGGTTTCCCGGTGTCTAAACAAATCATGAAATGCTGAAACATTGACATTTAGAGACACAGGGAAGTGTTCTGGACCCACAGCAACCAGGGTTTGAATTTTAGCATTGTCACTTCCTGGGTGATCCCGGGCAAGTCGCTTATCTTCCCTGTGAGGACAACGGCTGGGCCTTCAAGGGTCCTTGTGAGAATTAAGGGAGTCGATCCATACACACGATGCACTCAGTAAATGTTAACTATTATTCATGACCACCGCACGTTGCTTAAGCTTTGAGCCTTGGTTTTCTCAGCCATGAGATGGGGGTAAACGTTCCAAAGGGATCCTAAACACGACAGGTGGGAAGACAAACGAGATAGTACGCCCCGGTCCCACCCCAGTGTCTGGCTGAACGCACATTCCTTCCATCCCCCTGCAATCCTCCGCTGTGTCGGACTCACTCTTCTAACGTACGTGACACGCCGCTCGAAGAAAAGCACCACTTGAGAACTTGAACGCACAGGCGTGAGCTGAGGAGGCTTAATGCATGTTCCCAGCCCGACCTGGTGAGAAAGCCTGTGCGGACGTCAGGGTGAAATGGCCTGAGTGGGTGCATGGGTGCCGGAGGGATCATGCTGGATTCAGCTTCCAAGATTCCCCTCGGGGTCCGGGGTGCAGGCACTGGGGCAGAGGCGCCAGCTCTGGCCACGAATTTAGGCGGTTGGGGTGCTTCTGCCCAGAGAGCTTTTTGGTTGGCGGTGGGTTGACTAGGGGTAGGGCAGAAACTTTTGGGTGCAAGGCAAGGACAGTGTCCTCTCCCCAAGACTGAGCCACAGATCTGAGCTCCCTTTTTCTTTTCCTTTTAAATAAACTACCAAGTTACTAAGTTTCAGGCACTGTACCAAGATGTTTACCTGAATCACAGCCACAATTCTCCGAGCAGCCTCTGGAAAATCACCTAACCTCTCTGAGCTTCGGCCTCCTCATCTGCTGTTGTCGCTGTTCTTTAGTCGCTCAGTCGTGTCCAACTCTTTATGACCCCTTGGACTGCAGCCCGCCAGGCTCCTCTGTCCATGGCATTTTCCAGGCAAGAGAACTGGAGTGGGTTGTCATTTTCTTCCCCAAAGGACCTTCCCAACGCAGCGATCGAACTCACGTCTCCTGGACTGGCAGGCAGATTTTTTACTGCTGAGCCACCAGGAGAGCCCTCCTCATCTGTGAAATGGGCTTAATATGATGTCTGCCTCCTACTGTTGTGATGAGGGTTAAATGAGTTCATACACATGGTCTTAGTGATTAGATTTTGGTGTTTTTAAGTACATTCCTCAATTTAATCTTCATAATGATCTTGAAAGATTAGAACAATTGTCTTCTTTCTCACCTTACCCCAGTTTATTTGATGTGTTTTGTTTTGTTGGGGAGAGGGAAATGAGAACTGAGAGGTTGAATTTGTGGCTCCTGAGTGTTGACCTGACCGCAGACCAACACATGGTAGACACGGGATAAACAAGGTTCCCCGGAGTCCAGGGTGGGCCCGAGGATACGAGATGTGTTTGCAGTTGAGTGCAGCATCCCAGGTGGTCTGGGAGTGGGAAACTGGGCTAGATGATCTGGCAAAGGCCCCACAAGGGTAGGATTTGACTGTTGCGGTGGCATCATTTTCACAAAGAGCACTTTCACTGGTGGGTGGATTCTAACCCACTCTCCAAGGCTCCCTGGGGCTTGGGAGAGGTGGGGAGTCGGGGTGTGGTTCTAGCCTGGCCCTCTCTCTCAGAGGAGAGCTGTAAGGGGCTGTCTGGAGCAAGGTCTTCTAAGCAGCCTTTTGCAGGCCACCCTGCCCCCGTCGTGGCTTCCTTTCCCAAAGCCACCCAAGCCATTTCATCAGCTCTTGTGCATTCTGGAAGGTCTTACCAAGGATCAGGGACCTGGCCCCCTTTGGCTCCACAGACTTCCTTTCCAGGACCCCGTCTCTGCCCTCTGGTGCCACTGGGCACGTGGAGAGCCTAGGGTAAGCTCCAGGAGCTGCCGAAGCATTTGGTTCTTTTGCTCATTTTATTAATAAATGTGCACTGATGCCAACAGCATGGAGACTGATGCCTGGGAACAGGAATGCGAGCTTGCTCTGGGGAGCTCTCTGGCTGGATCACGGTGGCAGGAGTGACAGGGATCGGGGCGGGGTGGGGAGAGGGGAGGCAGGCAGCCTGATAGCCAAATTTAGGGCAACTGGGGGCATCCAAGGACCGCTGGAGTTTGTGAAGACCTTTTTGGGAAAAGGAGAGCTTGGAGGGACTTGATGGGAAGGAGCCTGGTGCCCTGACCCTTCAGCCAGAGGACCTGGAGCTGTGTGGGGCTGAAGCCTGGCTTAGCCCAGCTGCAGGCAGCTGGACACATCTTTCCCCGGGTCTGCTGGACTCTGGGTGTGTGATGAGGGGTGGGGGAGATGGCAGCAGGGTTGTACCTGTGGAGGAGCTTAAGCCTGGAAGGCACGAGAAAGGCAGGGAGGCAAATTCCCCAGGGGCGCTGCCGGCCTCATGCTGGGCTCCAAGGGAGGCAGGCAGGGATGTGGAATGAAGGGCCTGGGGCCTGACACACAGCAGACCCTCCGTACTCACAGCACAGCATCAAGCACCTTTCCAGGATGCTATAAACAGTTAGCCCTGGCGTGGCTGATAAGGTCAGGCCAGAGAAGTGGGTCTTGGTATAGAGGTAGCCAGCAGGCAAACCTCACAGGGGCAAGCTCCCAGTCTCCAGGGCTCCAGCCCCATGTACAACCATCAGAAGCACCCTCTCCTTCAGCCAGGATATGTGTTCACTTCTATTACTGGCCGGTGAATAAATAAGCAGAAAGACTTGCCAGGATCTGCCGTTTACCCTTTAAGGGAATGAACTGTTTCATTGGGGAGTTAAAAAAAAAAATTCTTTCCAGACGAAAGCCTCACATCACAGTCCAGGGGTGTCTATCAAGCTTGCTCATGCCCCTGACACAACAAAAAGTTTTGATCACACCTGCTGAATATCTCTCTTCATTTATAAATAATAATCATGCATTACTATACTCATGCAGGCTGAATGTTATTGAACATGCACAAAAATGTAAATTGAAAGTGCAATCCAATTAGATTACAACAATATTTTTAATGTTTTAATAAATGTGAATGGTTTTATGCCATCATTCCCTAAGATCACAAACCAAAAATCTACATTTATAATTGGAATCCACGGCTCAGTGGGTAAAGACCCATCCTGCAATGCAGGAGACTCAGGAGACGCAGGTTTGATCCTTGGGTTGGGAAGATCCCCTGGAGAAGGAAATGGTAACCCACTCCAGTATTCTTGCCTGGAAAACCCCATGGACAGAGGAGCCTAGCGGGCTCCAGTCCAAGGGGTCGGAGACAACTAAGCCCACAGGCACAGTCATAGTGCTGGATAGAAATTCTTATTGCAAACTGTCTTCTCACTCATATCTGAACTTTGGGGACCACTCTTAGACCCAGTTGGATCATCGCGACGTTTGCTCCTCCGTGGCTGTCAGAGCGGATGCTGGGAGGCAAAGGGCCCGCACCAGCCTCGTTCTGGATTCAAGCGCTTGCATTACACTCAAGATTTCTTATGTTTTTGCCCTTCCTTTACGCTCTCAAGTCCTCATTCCGCTTGGTGAAAAACCAGTCAGAGAGAATTCTAATCTAGAGATTTGCTGAACCGGTCTCCAATGAAGAGAAAATTCTTCAAAATGCAGACAGCAAGGAAAAAGGCCGGGCTGCCAGCCCAATCTTTTCTGCAGTAACATTTGACATAGAGACCAAATATGGACATCAGCGTGAATCCATAAATACTGGTAAAACGAAATTCTCCTCGCGCCCCTTTTTGGATAAATGGAAGTAGAAATATCAGTTTTGAATATTCCTTTCTCCTCAGTGAACTCCCTCGCGCATCTCCCTGGGGTGTTTGCACCCCACTTTGGAGACCTCTGTGTCAGGTTCCTAGCCATCACAAACAGGAGCCGGCGGGAGCTCAGGAATATGCGGGAAACGTGGGTTTGGTCAAGTCACTGCCGCTTCCTTGCTTCTCACGGCTTCCCAGCGGTCTTGGGAAGAAAGTAAAACTTAACCGGGTCTGGCTACTTTTCCTACCTCCACTTCAGCCCCGCTTCCGGATTCTGTCTCACTTTGCCTCCATCGTGAGGGCCTCCTGGAGTCCCTTGACCCCTTCACCTACCTCCGTGTAAAACAACAGGTGGCTGGCTCCCTCTCACCCTTCAGGTCTCAGTTCTAAGATCACACCTTTAAGAGGCCAGGGTCAGCCCCTCACCTAGAGATTATTAACCATCCCTCCCCTCTGCAAGTATCCTCCGTCTCCGTGCTCCTTCGCAACCTCCAGAGCACCCACCACATTTTGTCACTATGCAAACCCGTTTGCAGACTTTTCTGTCTCTTCTACCAGAGGATAAACTTAGGGGACCACGGGGGAGCCCCCGGGTTCGCCTTTTTCACTGCTGTGTGCTCGGAGCCTACCACGGTCCTTGCCACACTGTAAGGGCTCACTAAGCGAATGAATAATGAAATGAATGAATCTGGTCTGGGTGGATCCACAAAGGTTCTCTGGATCAGGCTCATCTCTTGGCCACCGCCAGAAGCTCCACAATATGGGAACCAGCTGTCCATCTCTGGCCTCAGGCCTCTCCAGCCTTGCTTACATCAGGGGGGCCAGATGTCCCCGGACCTGTCCACGGTGCTCAGAGAAAGCTTGGAACAGCTCTCCAGGGCTGGCAGAGTCTTTGAAGAGCGAGATGTCAGCGGCCCTCCTTCGAGGGCTGAGAAACCAGAGTATCAGAGAGGGCCAGGGTTGTAGCTAGACACACAGCAATGTTGGGACAGGGAGCACTTCCAGGTGAAGAGACAGTTGGTGTTTCCTTGGCGCAAAGGACTGTGGCACTCGGGAAGTGTGTGGTCATGGAGGACAGTGGTGTCATCGCCTGGGTGGGGCCCTACAAGGGACAGGGTTTGAGGCCTGACATCGCCCTCCCTGAGGACTGGTGTCTGTGCTCATGTGACCCTCCTGGGACCCTCGTGAGATGTCCCTACAGCCTGGTCAGGGAGGCACAGATGAGGTGCAGAGAGGGGTCTAGGCTCACGCAGGTTGTCAACAGTGGAGCCAGGACCACACCCGGGCTTCTCGGCAGGCACAAGGTGACGGCCCCTCCCCTCCCCACCTCCAGCTCCTCTTTCTGAGCCAGTTGAGTTGCATTGCCCTGGGGCCTGCTTTTCCTCGGCACACAGGGGAGGGACAGTCGCCAGCCTCATCTGGGTGCCACTCCACCGGCACCCACCCCAGCTTCTCCTGCTCAGCGCTTGCCTCTGAAAAGGAAGGAAATCTGACCCTCTAGGAAACCTTGGAGAGAAAACAGAAAATTTCTCTCTTCAAGAAAGAGACCCAAAAGGACCCTGTTTCACCAGATTCCTTGTTAGCATCTGGGATAGTGAAGCTAGCATATATTTTTAAAGAAAACTTGAATCCCACAAGGTAGAACGTGGTGGGAATCATTTGTAAACATCGTTCCCTCTTTGGATATCAGTTACTCCTTTACCATGAAGGGAAATGGCCTTTATCACCCAAAGCTAACAGCACAAGCCTCCCATGTCAGATATCTAGGCTCCAAGGAATGTTCCTCAAACCTGGAAGCTGGATTTGGGTCTGGAAAGATTTGCAGGAGGAAAAGTTCGAGCAAACACACAGATGGGCAGGCCAGGGCCAGGTCTGGGGAGGTGGCCAGGGCCTGATCACAGGGTGGGGAGAAGGGCAGAGGGAGGGGGATGAGGAGGCTGTCGGAAGGGAAGGGGCAGGTGTAACAGGAAGAGCCTCAAATCCTGACCCTGGGTTCCACTCCCGGCTCTGCTGCTGACTTGCTGGGGGACGTGGGGTGGGGTCTCTGTCCCTTTGCAGGCCTCAGTTTCCCAACTGGCAAAACCAGTTGGGACAGGTTTAGACTTGTTGTTCAGTTGCCAAGTTCTGTCGGACTCTTCGAGACCCTGTGGACTACAGCACGTCAGACTTCCCTGTCCTTCACCATCTCCTGGAGTTTGCCCAAATTCATGTCCATTGTGTCAGTGATGCCATCCAACCATCTCATCCTCTGTTGCCCCCTTCTCCTTCTGCCTTCAATCTTTCCCAGCATTGGGGTCTTTTCCAATGAGTTGGCTGTTTGTATCAGGTGGCCAAAGTGTCGGAGCTTCAGCTTCAGCATCCGTCCTTCCAGTGAGTATGCAGGGTGGATTTCCTTTAAGATGGACTGGTTGGATCTCACTTAGACGAAGTGAGCCCTAAGCTGCCTGGGCCAGAGGTGGCTCTGACAGCCCCTCCCCTCCCCTCCCACTCCGTCCTGGCTCCAGCTGAAGCTGCCTGTGTCACAGGACTTCTCAGGCCTCTCCCAGCAGCAGCTTGCAGTGGGCCCCCGCTAATCTCCTTAAACCCACATCTTCCTGGCTGTGGTCACCATGAATGGCCTGTGGGAGCCTCCTCTCCCTGGAAGAAAGGACTTTGTGACTTGGCAGGAGCGAGGGGGGCAGGCCGGGCCTCTGCCCGCCCCCTCACCTGCCAGCGGCCCCCTGGCCATCTGTTCTTCAGGCTGGGTCCCAACAGAAGGGCCACTCAGCACTCCCTGCCTCCCCCGCCCCGGCCCAGGCCTGAGCAGATGGCCCGCTGCCACCCCTCTCTGGAGGCTGGGGAAGCCTTGAGGCCCAGCTGGAAGCCGGGGGTTGGTGGGGTCTGCCCCCTCTCTTAGAAGTGGTCAGGGCCCGATTCCAGGTCCTGGGCCCCAAACTCACTGGGCCTCTGTGCCAGACCCACGCCCTTTTCACCTCCTACTGCCCAGGCAGCCCCACCTCTGAGAACCCAGAGAGGCACCGTGAGGGTGTGGACACCCTTCAGACACGGCCCGGCCCCGGGCCAGTCCCCTGAGCTTGCACAACAGACGTCAGCCACCCACTGAGGCCACACAGTTCCTCAGAAGTTAAGCCAAGACGGAAACTCAAATTTCTGGCCCCTGGTGAGTGCTCACCACCTCACGGCTGTGGTCCTCAGTCTGCCTGGGCCTCAGGGTGACTTGGGGTAGGGAGGGGTGGCTAGATTCTGACCCGGAAGGCCTAGGGAGGGCCCTGTGAATCTGCATTCTTTTCACTGGGGCGTCGGCCGTGCTGGGTCTTCACTGCTGTGCGTGGTCTTTCTCTAGCTGAGGCGAGTGGGGGCTGCTCTTCATCGCAGAGCCTTCTTTAGTTGCAGAGGACAGGCTCCAGGGCATGAGGGCCTCACTGGCTGTGGTGCACAGGTTTAGCTGCCCTGAAACACGTGGGAACTTCCTGGACCAGGGATCGAACCTGCGTCCCCTGCGTTGGCAGGTGAATTCTTAACCACTGGGCCACCGGGGAGTCCGGAATCTGCATTCTTGGTAAACCCTCCAGGTGATTCCCTGCAGGCCTCACAGGCGTGGCCTTCCTTGCTGTCCTCTGTGTATTTTTAGCCTGAATGGCAGTTAAACTTTTGTGACACAGGCAAGTCACCATTCCCAATTCACAGGGGAAGAAACCGAGGCCCCCAAAGACAGGCGATTTCACAAAGTAAAGCTCACACAGGAAGGTCCTGCCAGAGGCTGGTCTGGTGTCAACACTTCTGGCTCCTTAGTTAGTGGCTCTTGGGGCACAGTCCCCTGCCATCTCCCAGGGGAGAGCAGGGGTGGCCTTGAGACCCTCCTGCCACTTCTCTCCTCCCCACACTTAAAGCAAGTCCTGAGAAGATGATGGCATCTCCCTCTATCCCCAGGGAAACTCTAAATAAAACATTAAACTCTAAAGTAATTGTAAGGAAATCCCATGATGACAATAGTACCTTGCATTTAAAAAATATTATTAAATCCTTTAAAAACACCTCCCCTCATTTTGTGGCCCTCCTTCTATGGCACCCAGAGCAATAGCCCCACTTCTAAGAGGTAACTCATTGTTCCAGGGGCCCTTTCCAACCTGGGGGTCTGAGTGAGGGGCCAGCCGGCCACTGAGAGCTGCCCTCTCTTCACTGAGCCTCGTCCTCCCCCTCCCTCCTCCAGTTCCACCCAATGTCCTCCCCACAAAGCTGGAATCCACTCGACATTGATCTCAGATGGGCCCTGGCAAGGCAGACTCTCATTGGTGGGGACTTGAAATACCTGCCTCTCATCTCCCTGACCATCAGCCTTCTCTTCCTGCGGAGGCCCTGAGGGAAGGTCCAGGCTCCCTCCTCACGCCTTTGGTGAAGGGGTTCCTCCTTAATCCTCTTCAGAGAGGAGAGAGAGGGCAGCCCTCCCAGGGATGGGGGCCCCTGAAGCTGCCCTCTCTCCTCTCGGGACCACTGGTTGGAGAATGGAGAAACCGAGAGGGACTTCAGGGGGCTAAGAAAGCCAGGCTGTGTGCCCTAGAATAGGTCATTTAACCTCTCTGAAGCTTACTAAACTGGAATAGGACCTGTATTCTAATTTTACCTTACACTGTTATCCAAAGGTGGAAGGAGATAGTACACAAAGACACACACACACACACACACAGAAGGCACTGAGCAGAGCCTGACTCACACTCAGCACTCAACACGCTGTCCTTATTATTGCTGTGAGCTAGAGTGACATCAGAAGAAAGAGCACTGCAGAAGGAGTCAAGGCACCTGCATTCTAACTTGGGCTCCGCCACTAATGGGTAAGCCGTTTTGAGCAATTCCCACAGCCTTCCTGGGCCTCAGTTTGCCCACCTGTAAAATGACAGAGTGGGGCCAAAGAGGTCTCCAGCCCCTTCCAGGGCTGGTTCTCCATCACTCCACCACTTTCCATAGCTCCTTCCCTGCTCAGTTAAATGTCACCGTTTCTAGGAAGCCTGTCCCAAGAGTCCTAACTCACAAGCCTTTCCGGAAGCCCTGACCCCAGCACTGCATTCCTCCCACTGGCCCCGGGTAAGCTGACCATGTCCCCTGATGAGTTCCATACCGGCTGTGTGTGCCACCTTGACCTCTGACCCTCAGCCTCAGGGAGAGTCATGAGATGGAGCAACCCCTTGTCCCTTCCTTTGGGCCGGTTTTCCCTCCGCTCCACAGACGCAGACACAGAGGTCAGGGTATTAAACAGCCCAAGTGGCACGACTCAGGGAGCCCGGGAGACCCAGCGCCTCCCCCTGATGTGCTGTAGTGACTCAGGGCTCTGACAATCATTACAGGAGCGATTACTCCTCAAATTGGGTATTTTTCACTGTTGACGCCACCGCTGCCGAATGGGATTTCTTTTCTCTTTTTTTTTTTCTTTTCAGTTTGCATTCACCAGGGCGGGGGAGGGACTCAGTGTGAAGCAAGGCAGAAGGAAAAGAAAGAGAAAGCTGGACTGAGCAGAGAGGTCAGGGTGGCTGAGGGCTGCCCTGTGTCTCTGGTGGGGGGAGGGGGAGGGGACAGGGAGGTGGAGGGGAAAGGGAGGGGAAGGGGAAGGGGAGGGGGAGGGGGAGGGGTGGGTCAGGTTGGGGGGAGTTGTTCTAAAGCTCGCTGCACCCACTGGAGGTCAGGCTCCTTGGACTCCAAGGGTTACGCTCTGGGCCAGGGAGCTGGATGTGTGTTGGAGGGGGGCTGCCGAGACCAAGATCACCCCTGCTCTCACAGACATCCCCCCGCCCCCGACACATACTCCCTACACTCCTCAGACACCCACTACATGCCGACTCTGGGCTAGGCACACAGATACGACAGTGAACTGGACACAGTCCTGCCCGGAAGTAGTTCTCAGCCGGCCCTGGGCACTCCGAACCTAACTCTCAAGTCCACCAGGGTGTCTTGAGAAAGTTGCTGGGGTCACCTGCATTCTAACCTGGGCTCTGCCACTAATGGGTAAGCCGTTTTGAGCAATTCCCACAGCCTTCCTGGGCCTCAGTTTGCCCACCTGTAAAATGAGAGAGTGGGGCCAAAGAGGTCTCCAGCCCCTTCCAGGGCTAGCTCTCCATCACTCCACCACTTTCCATAGCTCCCATTCGTCCTTCCTGGCTCAGTTAAATGTCACTGTTTCTGGAAAGTCTTTCCCAAGAGCCTTTCCAGCAGCCCCGGCCCCGGTTTGGGGAGGGTCTTTGGGAGCCCAACCTGGGACTAGAGTATGGGAGATGCAGGTGAGTGGCCAGGAAGAATTCTGAGAGGAAATGAGCTGAGCTAAGAGAGGCATGAACAAGAGCCGCTAGGTGAAGACTGGGCGTGGTGGGGGAAGAGCATCCGCGGAGGGAACAGCACACAGGATGGATCCAGACAGCAGGACCCGGCAGGGCCCAAGAGGGCACCTGGGAGTAGCATCTGCTCGGCTGTCTGCCTCCCCCATCAGATCACAAGCTTTTCTGTGGCAAAAACCACTTGTTTCATGTATGTGTATTCTCATATTCTTTTTAGCTTAAACATTAGAAGTTCATTTTAAAATCTCGCAAAATGAAATGACAGGTCTATGACAGCCTTTACCCCGGGCTGTTGGGTACTGCTGCATAGGCTGTGCACTCCAACATTCCCAGTGCAGTAGGGTAGGGTTAATATCTGGCGCTTCTGCTCTCCACTATTATTTATTCTCAATTATTCTCAATCCCTCTATCAATATCCCCACCTCTCTCTCTCTATCTCTTATGTAATATGTACAGAATAAGGTGCTAGGAATACAATGGTGAGTGAAACAAATCAAGTTTCTATAGGCAAGGAGGGTATATTTATTGGAGGCAGATAAAAGAAACAGATACATTTAAAAATGGAAAGGTAATATTAGACGGTGACACCTGCCGTAAGGGTAGAGAACAGATGGACCAGGTGGGTGATGGGGGTCAACTGTGATACGGTGACTGAGTAGGCTCTCTGAGATGACCTTTCAGTTGACACCAGGGTTGAAAGAGAGAGAGAGAGGCTTCCATGGGAAGGCCTTATGGGAACAGCATTCCAAGTAGAGGGAACAGCATGTACCAAGCGCCCAAAGTAGAGATAAGTTCAGTGGACACAAGAACTGGGAAGGTGGCTGGGGAATTCCCTGGTGGTCCAGTGGTTAGGACTTGGCACTTTCACTGCAGAGGGCCCGAGTTCAATCCCTGGTCAGGGAGCTAAGATCTCGCAAGCTGCACTGCACCGACAAAAAGACAGAACTAGGAAGGTGAACACCATGTGGCTGGTGCAAGGGAATGAGAGGAGGCGGGCAGAGGACGAGGGCCAAGATGCTACAGCGACGAGTCTGGATTTTACCCGAAGCAGCAGGGGAAGCCATGTTTCATCTTCTCCAATCAACTTTTTCAAAGCTCTCTTGGACTGCTGAGTGGATGGTAAGTTGGAACAGGCAAAGCCGCGCGCTGGAGGGGGACACACAGCAACTGAGGAGACAGAGGACAGTGACTCGGGTTACAGCTGGGGAGACAGGGTAGGCGCCGGTAGCTGCGATGAGGCAACACAGAGATGGGCACTCTCACTGCTCTGAGTGATTAACACCACCACCCACAATATGGTGGCTCATGAGTACAAAGCACTTTCACAGCCCCTGTTCTCTCCTTGTGGCAGGGACAAGGCCCTAGCAAGAGGCCCATTTTCAGCTGTGTAGACTGAGGCTCAGAGAAATGAAAAGTCCTGCCCTTCAAATCCTAATGACCTGGAAGGGACCCCCAGGAACTCTCTCTCCACCCCAGGACCCCACTGGTGCCTCCTCTCCCACAGCCCTGCCTGGGCCGTGTCCTTCCCCGCCTCTGGAGTGCAGCAGCAGCCAGGCAGAGTGGGCCACTGTTTACTGCCTTGGGCTGAAAATATATTTTAGCAATTGGCAAAACACAAGGCGTGGCAGCTCAACACACTTAGATTGGCAAATGCACACTGTGCCCTCCTCTTAATATAAGGATATAAAACAATAATTTATTCTTACTCAGAAACCAGAACACTTCCTTCTGCCAAAGTCTTCCTGCAACCCCTTCCTTCAGCCACACCCCAACAGAGGGGCTCCCAGAATGCCCCTGGGGGGAGGGGCAGTGGGCAAATCTTGGGAGCTAGAGTGGAGGGGCACACACATTATTGAGCACCTGCTGTATGCTGGGCCTTCAGTATTTCTCATCTAATTGCCAAAATAATCCTGTAAAGGGGAGATTAGAAACATAGGAGTCATCGAGACTAGGGTTCGAAGCCAGGCTGTGTCCCTTACCAGCTGGTGATTTGGGGGAGTTTACGTATCTATGCGGGCTTCCCAGGTGGCTCGAGTGGTAAAGAACCTGCCTGCCAACGCAGGAGACGCTATTCGCTGTTCGATCCCTGGGTCAGGAAGATCCCCTGGAGGAGGGCTTGGCAGCCCAGTCCAGTATTCTTACCTGGAGAATCCCATGGACAGAGGAGCCTGGCAGGCAGGTGCAGTTACCAGGTGCTGCCAGGGCTGGAAGAGGCAGCCTTGAAGGCTTCCTGGTACATGTGTGATGGAGGGGGCAGGGGGGAGGGCTGGGAAGAGACAGCCAGGTGGGTGGAAGGAGGGTACTCCTGGCAGAAGGCCCAGCCTGGGCAAAGGCCAGGAGGGCTGAAGCGCTGGAGTGTTTGGGAGGTCTGGCGGTGTGGCTTCTCAGGGTCTGGGCTGGTGGGGAGTGTAGGGGCCGGGCCGATGTGCTGATCCCCACTCACCCAAACAGGCAACATCGTGGCCTTGGCACCCTCTGCTCAGTGAACACCAGCGCTTCCCAAGGGGAACCCCTTCCCCAGACCCTACCGGGGAGATCCACAGGAAACAGAGGCAACAACTGATCCACGGTGGTTATAAAGACCTCTTGCAGGGTACCAGGGGAAAACCGTGGGTTTGGGAGTTGACAGATTGAAGGGCTGGAATTTCTGGGGCGCGAAGCCGGCCCTCTCTGGGACTCAGGTTCCCATCTGCAAAATGGGCCATGTCACAGACGGTTGATAGGTAAGGCACGGGTAGGTAAGGCACGGGTCTTGCACCCGCAGGTTGCCCAGCGTGTCGTCTTTTCTCTCTCTACCTCGACTCCAGTAAGGATTGGACAAAGACAGCGGCAGCCGCGGTGAGTGGGGGGACAGGAAACCCTGGTTCAGCCTGCTGGGGTGGGGGTGGGGGGGCGTGTAGGGAGACTGGGGATCTGCCTCTGGGGGCTCCCACCCCAGGAGCAGCAGGCTGCACCCAGCCACGCAGGGGTTAACCCGCCTCGTGGGTGGGTTAACCTGCCTCGTGGCTCGGGCGTGGGAGGAGGAGCGCGTGGGGTGAGGACTCCTCGGTAGGTGCTCCCTTCACCCGCTCGCCGCCCTCCTGGGGTCCCCGCGCCCCTGAGCCCAGCCTCCCAGCCGACTGAGTCCCCCGCCCGCCAAGTACCGGCGGCGGCGGCCGCGGGTGCCGAGCCTCCGGCACGCCCAGCCCTGCTCTCCTCCTCTGAGCAATTACATAATGGTGCCTCCGGCGCGGTGCGCGGCGGCAAAGCCGCCTTTGTTATTGCGACCCGCCTCGGCAGCGCCCCGCGAGTATTAATAAACCGATCCCGCAACACGCCAGGCTGGGCTGTATTTATGTGAATTTGGGCTGCGCCACCTCCGAAAGAATAATAAACACGGCCCGCCCCCTCCCCTGGAAAAGAGGGCATCTGGCTCCCCGCTCCCACCTCCAGTCCCTAGCTCTGAGCCCCTCTGCCTCCTCGCCTTGGTCAGCAGTCTATACCCAAGAACGGAAAGAAAAAAATAAAACCCACAGGACCGAAGACTATGGGTCTCAGGCCCATCTTTTCCACTTGCCTGGTGGGTGATAATCTGGCAAAGGGGGACTCATTACTCTTACCTGTAGAATGGGCCGAATAATTGCCAAGTGTCTGTTTAAATAAGAGCGTCTAGGAACTTACTCTGCTTTGTAAACTCTGAAGCCATGTTCTTAAACTTTAGCTTCATCAGAATTTGCAGGGAGGACTGGTTGAAATGCAGATTGCTGGCCCAGCAATTCTATCTCTTCAGAGTTTCCATTCCGTGTAATCTGAGGTGAGACTAAGACTGCATTTCTAACCTGTTTCCTGTAACGATGCTTTGAGAACCACTGCTCAAAAGCCATTTATGAATTACTGTTATAAATGTAAACGTATGCCCTTACTCCAGACTTGGATGACTACACTGGAGATGTCTGTACCCGTGCTAAGTCGCTTCAGTTGTGTCCGACTCTTGGCAACCCCATGGGTGTAGCCCACCAGACCCCTCTGTCCATGGGATTCTCCAAGCAAGAACACTGGAGTGGGTTGCCATTTCCTCCTCCAGGGATTCTTCCCACCCAGGGATCAAACCCTTGTCTCTTACACCTACCTTCATTGGCAGGTCGCTTCTTTACTAGGGCCACCTGGGAAGCCCCATACTGGGGCTAGGGCGGGGCCAAGGGTCTGCTCAGCCTTGCAGGAGATTCAACCATCTGTGCCCTGGTCAGCCTCACAGCCAGAACCATCTGCAGCACTGGGCCTGGGGTTCCAATCCTGACCTCATTGCTTCCTGGGGTGTGGCCTTGGGCAAGTTATGTAACTCAATGGGCCTCAGTTTCCACATCTATAGAATGGGGCTAATACTGGGTACCAACCTCGTAACATTTGTTAAGATGTGTGTGTGTGTGTTAGTTGCTCAGTCGTGTCCGACTCTTTGCAATCCCACGGGCTGTAGCCTGCCGGGCTCCTCTGTCTGTGGGATTCTCCAGGTAAGAATACTGGAGTGGGTTGCCATTCCCTTCTCTCCAGAGAATCTTCCCAACCCAGGGATCAAACCAGAGTCTCCCGCATTGCAGGCAGATTCTTTGCCATCTGAGCCACCAGCGATCCTTTGTTATGATGAATATCTGTAAATCACCTAATAGGGGTCTGAAAGCTATCTACTTAGATAGAGCCCTCTGGGGTGTGGTACCCAAGTGGTCTCACAACCTCCTGGGCAGGAGGCGGGTGAGGTGCTGCTCATGGCCCTCGTTGGCTACCCAGGGACCAAGGTCCTGACCTCACAGCCCAGAGTGGCTGCTGTATGCTATCACTGTGAAGAAATGCTTGGGGTCTCCCAAGCTGAAGATCCATTATCTGCTGTCCCTGACCCCATAGCAATTCTTTTTTTGGTCAGGCAGGGTTCAGAGCTTTCAGAGAGTCTGCACCCATCCTGAGGCTCTTATTTGATTTGCAGAAATGTCAGCTGTACCCACAAGCAGTAATCCTTACTCCATTCTGTCTGAGCTTTGGAAGCTGCCTTCTTCATACCAGCACAGAAAAACAGGTGTCCTGGGCCCCAGACAGCACCCACTCACCCTCCCCGTGCCCCGCAGATGGCAGAGGTTGGCTTTCCCAAAGACAGTCATATGCACTTCCTTCCACCCGACTCGTTGCCATTTTCACACGTTCATTCATTCACTGAGTCAATAAGCATTAACTGAGCACTTACGTGAGCCAGGCTCTGAGCTCAGGACTTGGAGGTTGTGCTTCACTTAATCCTCACTTAATACCCATGCCTCGTCATGATTTTTCTCTTTCCATTTGACAGGTGGAGAAACCGAGACTCAGGGAGGCCGAGTCACTCGACTATGGCCACAGACCTAATTAAGGCCTAATTAAGACCTAAGACTAAGGCCCCAGAAGACTGGAGCCTTGACCCTAAACGCAGGGTGGTCTAACTCCCAAGTTCTGCCCTCACCTGCCCCCTTGAGCTCACTCCATGGACGTAAGAAAGGGCTGGCTGGGGTCGGCCGGTCCCAAGGCTGAGCTGTTACCTCCTTCCTTTAGAAGAGCTGAGCCTGCCTGCTTCCACCCCCATCGTAACTGGCAGCCTCCCCCCCAGGTGAGGTGCTGCTTGACTTTCTGTGGTCCTGGAGCAGCAACAGCAGCGGTGGGGATGATTCATAGGAGGGAGGGCGGCCGTGGAGGGAAGGAGCCTGGGCAGCTCTCCCTGAGCTGGAGGCAGGGGCCAGGCAGTGTGGGGGAGGCCGGTCCCAGGGTCCCTGAGTTCCCAGCAGCTCCTCCCAGTCCCTAAGGCTACGCTCAGCCTGGGCCTGCTGGGACTGGAGAGGAAAGACTCAGAGATCTTCTTACCAGACAGGCTCACAGGGAAGGAAGCAGCTCTGGAGGAAGTGAGGCAAACCAGGAAGGGAAAGCGGCAGGAGTTATGAGAGCCCATCTGGCCTGCTTTATGAAAGCCCTGTGTCCTGGGACAGCAGACTTTCGCCTGGGCCAACGCGGTGCTCATTGCGGCAGTTTCCACCACCCCCTGGCTTGACAGGGTTCACCCCAGAGCTAATTTTCCAGTTTCCAAAGCACCAGCCCCTCGGAGGCCCTCTCCCCGACTCCTCTTATGGGCTTCTTACTAATAATATCAGCCACGGCAGTTGGCTATGTGCCTTCTCTTTCTAAGGGCTTACCAAGCATCCTCTCTCTTAAGTTTCCAATAACCTCTAGGAGATAGGCTCCACTATTACTCCCATTTTACAGACCAGGAAACTGAGGTTTAGAGAAATGAAATCACTGGCCCAAACCAAGGATTTGAATCCAAGTCAGTCAGTTTTTGCAAGGAGATCAAAGTAGTCAATCTAAAAGAAATCAACCCTGAATATTCATTGGAAGGACTGATGCTGAAGCTGAAGCTCCAATACTTTGGCCACCTGATGGGAAAGACTGACTCATTGGAAAAGACTCTGATGCTGGGAAAGATTGAAGGCAGGAGGAGAAGGGGATGACAGAGGATGAGATGGTTGGATGGCATCACCAACTCGATGGACATGAGTTTCAGTAAAGTCTGGAAGTTGGTGATGGACAGGGAGGCCTGGCATGCTGCAGTCCATGGGGTCACAAAGAGTCGGACACGACTGAGCGACTGAACAACAACAGTCTGTTCCAAAACCCCTGGGCTCAAGCACCACAGGCCTCTGACATCTTCTTCCTCTACACGTCCTGCCCCCTGCCCCCCTCGCGTCCCTGGAGAGGGGACCCTGGCGAGACCTACCCCCAGTCCCTAAGACCAAAGACTAGACCAACCGGCACTCCCCCCAGCCTCTCTCCTCATCTCTTGGGCGCCAACCCTGCTTCCACTGCTGAAATTTTTGAAATCTAATTGCATCTGCATCCTTCAGGGATTCACAATCCACAAGTGATTTCTACCCACAGACACTGGCATTCCCTGTGCCCACGCCACCTTCCAACACCCACCTGCGCGTGCCACACAACAGACACTCGGGCACAAAGGAGGTGCAACCGCCCCACTGCCGGCTGGGCCCTGGGCAGATGGAGCCCCAGCTGTCTCCAGGTGGGAGGCGGGAGGGGAGCGACCCCAGCCGCTCCACCGCACCCCACCCCACCCCCCTGGGGTTTTGAGGGATTCATTTCACAATAATGAGAATCACAGTACGAATGGTAGTAATAGGAATCCGCGTTTCCCGTTTGCAAACCGTTTGCATCTCATCACCTCACGTGACTCTCACAAGCACAAGAGGCAGGTAGTTTTCTATTTCCATTTTTCAGGAGCAGCAGAGGGCCCCATGGCTGATTAGAAGCAGAACCCGGGTCCTAACCCCTTTCTCTCTCCCTGTCAGTTAACGTTCCCTGTCCGGCACTGTAAATCATCATGACATCTCACGGCTACCACGTGTCAAGCATCTATTCTTGCCTAGATCTGGGCAGCACTTTAAAGTGCTGGTTTTGAGGAATTCGCCGGCAGTCCAGTGCTTAGGACTCTACACTTCTGCTGTGGGGGTGCCGATTGTACAGTCTGGGATCTAAGATGCCTGAAGCTGTGTGGCATGGCCAAATCAAATAAATAAAATCAATGTGTCAGTTTTTATACTCTTTACATTTATGTTCATTGTAAAGATGAGGTAACTCAGAAATGTTAGGGGTAGAATGGAAGTCTAAAGAATGTTTCTGCAATAGGAGCACATCACTTTAGAAAATTGTATAGGAAGAAAGAGAACAGAACTTCTATTGGGCACTTTAGGGAAAGTGGACACCAAGGATAATGCCTTTTCCTTCTCCTCTGCCCCCCACCCCCACCCCCAAGCACTTTGACTGTTACTGTCAGCTGCTTCTACTGCTGCTGTTGACTATATGTGAGTGTATCTGTCTCCCAGGATCTGTGAGCTCTTCAAGGACAGGGACTGGGACCTTTGCAGCCAGCACCTTGCCTGGCACACCAGAAGGGCCCAGTTAACAATGCCTCCTTCACAAAGGATGAAGGAGCTTGTGCTCACCCCTCCCATCTGATGGGCTTAGGAAACAAGAACACAGACTCGAGTCACCCAGGGCTCAAGGTTTATCCACATCAAACACCACTAAGGCATGAACCCCTCCGTTAGCACCCTCATCAACTCTTCCCTGGCTTCTGCTTGTATGCTGCTAGTGACAGGGTGCTCGCCTCTACTGAGGCAGCTCCTTCTGTACTGGAGGTCTTGGAGCCATCCCTATAACCTCCTTCTACTGATATAAGGCAAGCTCTTGGGTATATGCAGGAGTCACACCGAGGGGGGCACTAGAAGTGTCCCCAAGTCAGTGGGGGCAATCAGGGGTGACATTGCATACCAGTGAGGCT
This sequence comes from Bos grunniens, assembly GCF_055505025.1. Taxonomy (NCBI): domain Eukaryota; kingdom Metazoa; phylum Chordata; class Mammalia; order Artiodactyla; family Bovidae; genus Bos; species Bos grunniens. The sequence goes on along the minus strand of NC_141179.1, from coordinate 75,586,161 downwards.
GGTGCCTGCCCTTGGGCATGCTGCTGGGAAGGCAGGAGGAATGACCAATGAACTCATCATTCCTGCTTGAGCCAGTTCTGTTTAAGGCAGTGAGCTGAGATTCTAAGTGGTCACAGAGGCCACCACCAAGCCCTGAGACTCTGGTCAGGTAGATTTTGGGTCTGTGCTTCACACAGCACACCTAGGAATAATCCTGATCTGTAGTCGAATTCATACATTCATTCACTCGTTATTGGCTGTCACTGGCCAGGCACTTGGCTGGCAGCAGGGATGGTGACGCTGTGGGCACCGCCTCAGGATCAGAGTTGTTACCTTGCTAATTAGACAGCTAACCGTCACTGAGCGCTTCCTGTGAGACAGGCACTTCCTGTTTACTTCCGTATAAAGGGCATAGCATTTCCCACCCAGTCCTAACTCCCAGGAGGGTGATGCCAGTCTGCTGGGCACCCCAGCTCTGAGCACCTGATGTAGTCAGTAAGTGTGAATTCCTGCCATTTAACTCTCCACAACCACCACAGCTGCTCCTAGTTTTGGTTGTCCCATTTTGTACACTGAGAAATTCACACCGCTAGAAGTTGGGTAACTCGTCTGGGGCCACACAGTTCCCAAAAGGCTGAGTCAGGATTTGGATCTGGGCCGTCCAAGATCCTGAAACCTGATTAAGGAATGGGTGCAGAAAAAAAAGAAAAAAAAAAAAAAAAATCAGAGCTGGAATCAAAATGCCCACCTAGCTAGAAGCCTGGGGGAACCACGCACCTTTCTCTGCCCCCTTTGTTTATCTTATGAAGAGGGAGTTTGCAGCCTTGCCTTCCTCTTCCAGCCACCTCCTCCCTCACTGAGTCCATCAGCCAAGATAAAGAGGTAGGTGTTTTTTCTAGGGAGGAGGTTGGTGGGAGGTGGGGTAGGGAAACACATTACTGGTAACAAAGGATTGAAATGAACCCAGAATCTTGGTGTGTGTCAGGGGAGTTGTTGCTGTAGGAATCTAGTTTTAGGCTGAAAGGTTTCCAGAAAGCCTCTGAGATCCCCAAACTCCATTCTCATCTCTCTTCCCCACCACAGGATGTGTGGACAGAAAAGGACTCACCACAGTGCCCCGCCCTCCCCCTAGGGTGCCAACGAGCCCCAGATAAGATCTTTGTCCCCTGACAGTGCAATTTGCAGCAACCTGGCTGAGGTCGGATATTAGGCTGGAGGATGGAGACGTGTGAGTGTGCGTGGAGACGTGTGAGTGTGCGTGGGGGGGGGTGTTTATGGTGTCAGGTTATTTGACAAAGTCACACCAAATAAGGGGCGACCAGAAGGGTGAGCCTAGGCTGGAAGCCAGAAGGCTAAATTAAATCAAACATTAATGAGTGCCGTCTACAAAATGGGATCCATCATCCCGGCCCCATAGGTGGTTGTGGGAATTACATGAGTTAATACTTGTTAATTTCTGCAGCACGCGGTGCCTGGCACAGAGCGGGCGTTCAGCAAGACGGGGACCATTGTTGTACAACTGTGTTCTTACGCACTTCGTTATCTACCAGTCAAAGCAGAGTCCTTTTCATTTTAGATACTGGCCTAGGCCCCAGGGGATACCCCAAGGATATTTAAGACAAGGTGGCTTGCCAACCTATGGGGGTGTTGATAGTCTCACGAAAGGAGAACTTGCCACGAAAGTCTTCCCTGGGAGGCGCGGGCCCTCCGTTAGGATTCCCGACCGCCTTCCCCCCGGGGCGTGAGCGCGCCCCCCGTAGGCCATCTCCAGGAACGCCTCTGCTGGGACGCCCGGGGGGCCCAGTCCCCCCAACCCCTCTCTCCCGCCCGCCCCGGCGGCCACCCTCGGGGGCGAGGCAGCCCGGCGCGTGGGAGGGGACGGCGCGCCATTGGCTTGTGCGCGGAACTGAGAGGAGGGACCAGCTCGGGCCGCCAGACTCGGGCAAACCCCGGCCGCACAGGGCGCCGCGCGCAGTCCAGCCGGTCCTGCCCTGCCCTGCCCCGCGCGGGCGGCGCGATGTGAGGCGCCCGAGGGCCCGAGTCCCCCAGCTCCGCGCAGCGCCGGCGCCAGCAGGCGCTACGAACGTAAGTTCTGCTCCCCGCCGCCGCTTCGGAGCCTCGCACTTTCCCTTCCCGCCGCCAGCCGGCCGGGTGCCTGCGCAGCACAGCCCAGCGGGGCTCTTGCGGCCGCAGGGACCGCCGGGGACAGTGAGGACCCAGTGCGCGCGAGCCGGGCGCCCCAGCACCTCTCGGCGCCGGCAGGCTCTGCCGGGACCCCGGGGATCTCCGCCCCCACCCCCATCCTCGGCTCTCCCGGGCGCTGTCCCGCAGCCCCTTCGGTCCTCTCGTTCGCGCTCTCCGCTCGCAGCCCTGTCCGCTGACTCGGTTTCCCTTTCTCCTCCGTCTCCCCGCTCCTGGACTGTTGATTCCGCCCTCGGCCTCCCCATCTCGGGCTCGGGCTTTCTGCTTCGGAGCGAGGGAGAAGCCGAGCGGAAAGCAGTTTCTCCCGCTCTGGGGTCTGACTCGGTCCCCGCGCTCGATTCTCTGTCCCCTCCCCCGCTCCATCCCCGTCCCCATCCTCCTCCTCCCTCCATTGTTCCCGGGTCCGGGGTGCGCGCGGCACAAACTTGCGAGACCCTTTCCTCGACCCCGCTGGGTCGAGGCTGGAGATGGCGGAGTTCCCGCTGCCCACAAGTCTGTCCGGATCTTCTGGTTCGGGGGGCCGGGGGCGGGGAGCACCGCAGGCGCCCAACCGCCCAGAGCTACCGCCTGGAGCCCCACGGCTCGCAGACTCGAGCCTCAGAAAGTGGGTGGGTGTCTGGAGCTGGGAGATAAAGGACCCATGGGAGGGGGGAGGAGCCAGACCGGGAGACCCCAGTCTCCCGGGTTGGGGGCAGCAGAGGCGGGAGCCGCGCCTAAGCCCCAGTTGTTGGGAGGGGGTTAGGGACTCACAGGTGGAAACCGGCGCTCCCCACTCTCTCCCGAGCCGCGCGTTTAGCGGGACGGGGGCAGTGCGGGGCCATTGTCCTGGCGCTCAGTGACCGGGGACTGCCAACCCTGGGCCGTGAATTCGGTCCGCCGGGGAGCCGACAGAACGCCGCGCCCACCACCCGGCGCCTCCAGCGCGGTGGGGATCTCGCTCGGCGTCCTGTCGCCCCGCCCTCCCCCGCCCGGTCCCGGGCTCCCGCCGCCCCCGCGAGGCCTCGGGGGAAGGGGGTTTCTACCCGGGAGCGAAGGGGGCGGGGGCGGGAGCTGGGTGGAGGGTGGAGGCTGAGAGCCCCGAGGCTTCTCCCGAGCTCAGAGCCCAGCGCCGACGCCCAAGGCGACCTAGACGCCCCACGGGCTCTGCACTTCCTGCTTGATTTCCTTCGGACAAACTTTTCCTGGTGGGGCCGTCCTGCGGGGAGGGCACCGTGGATGGCCGCCCCCACTGAGCGGCCTCTTGGACCTCCAGCCCTGGTGGCCTGTAGGGAGGGGGCTGATACCTTCTCTTCCTCCAGTCCGCAGATACCAGGGACTTCGTCATCACCTCCAGGCAGGTCCATGGCTCTGAGTTGCCACCTGGAAGGAGGTGGTGAGTGGGTTGTTGGAGAGCCAGGAGGGGGCAAAGTCCATTTTTCAGCCTCGTTCCGTTTAGCCCAGGGGGAGCGAAGATTTTTCTTGTTGGATTGTTAGTATAATAAATAAGACCAAGTATTCTCCAGGCCTCTGTTACCCTATCTGTAAAATGGGCCCTCTGGCCTCCAAGGTCCCCTCCAGGCCCCATTGTCTTGGGAACCTGCGGCTCTGACTCCTCCTTTTCTGCCCACTTGCTGTCAGCTTAATATATCCTTCTAAATTTGGAGTGGAGGACTGAGGCCCAAAGCCCTCCACCCATGTTTGGCTGTCAGCACCTGCTGGATCCTCAGCTCAGGCCTGTTCTCTGCAGATCTGTCAATCCCACCCCCTCCCCAGGGCCTCCGGCCCCACACTCAACTGCCTCCCCTCCGCCAGGATCTTTCCGTACTCTCTCCTCTGTCTACTGGAGGAAGGGCTTGCTGGTGCTTGTTGGTCCAGAGGTTGGCATGGGAGGGACAGTGGAATTAGCAGTGACCTGTGATATTCACACAGCCCAGAACTGTTCTTTCCTTTCTTTTATTTACTGAACAAAACTGTAAGTGAGGGCTAGGCCAACGTGATTTAATGAACAAAGTGCCAGATATAGTTCTGGGCACTGAGACAGCTATGAACAAAATTGAAAGATTCTTGCCCTTCTGGAGCTGACACAGAGTTGGGGAGGGACAAATAACTGATAAAGTAAATAAGCAAATTATATAGTATATTGAGAGGTGAGGAGGGGGGAAGTTGAGTGTTGAGGCCAAGGGTGGGGTCACCATTTCAAATAGGGTGGTCAGGGTGGTCTCCCTGAGGAGGTGACTTTTCAGCTAAGGTTTTGAGAGAGTGAGCTTTGGGGAGAGTTTCAGGGACTAAAGGTCTGGCAGAGAACAGCCTGTGCAAAGGCCCTGAGGCTGGAACACACCTGCTTTTTTTGAGGAATTGTAAGGAGCCAGCGGCTTCTCTGGTGGCTCAGTGGTGAAGAATCCACCTGCCAATACAGGAGACCTAAGAACTGTGGGTTCGATCCCTAAGTCAGAAAGATCCCCAGGAGGAGGAAATGGCAACCCACTCCGGTATTCTTGCCTGGGAATCCCAAGGACAGAGGAGTCTGGCAGGCTACCATCCATGGAGTTGCAAAGAGTCAGACAGGACAGAGTGACTGAGCACGCACACACAGGGAGCCAGTGCAGCTAGGTTAGAGTGAGAGGGTGGGGAAGAGACAGGAGACGAGGCAGGCTGAGAGGGCATAAGCATTCCCATTTCACAGATGAAGGAAATGGTGCTCAGAGATGACATGTGAGTAACCCCAGGGCAAGCCACTCGGGAGAGGCAGCTGCAGGGTGGGGTGCCCAGTGTTCTAACTCCAAGCCCATAATATTTTCCCTTCACCGTGCATCGCAACCATTTATTCACAACAGTGGTTGCGTCTCTCACAGGGTCAGGCCTGGCCAAATGCTAGGGACACGGAGGGGAGCCACCCAGGCTCAGTCCTGGCCCTCCCCAGGTGCTCCCTCCCCACCTATGGTCAGTACACTCAGGCTGGCATCTTCAGGCTGGCATCTTCCTCCTGAGCCAGAGTGACCCGAGTTCTCTCTTCCCACTTCTTTCCTACGGCCCCTCCCCTGTAAGCACCCCCACTCCGTATCCACATGTGGCCACTCCAGAGAGACCTGTTCTGAAGCTGATATGGCCAGGGGAGAAACAGTTGAATTTCCTTGTCTGAAAATAATAGCAACATAATTTCTGAGCCTTCACCAGAGATCAGTACTGTTTTAGGTGTTTTTGTGCCACTTCTCATCGGTGGGAGGTATGTGTCATTATGACAGAGGAGGAAACTGAGGCCCAGAGAGGTGGTGTCACAGGCCCAAGGCCATGCAACTAGCAAGTGATGGAACCAGGATGTCAGCACAGGTCTTTTGAGTCATGCCAGAGCCCCACATCCTGGGGAAGGTGGTTGGTTCTGGCCTGTGGTTCTGGCCCATCCAGGCCCCAGGAGAAGTACCGGGACCTTTCTGCTTGCCTCTCCCAACCCACCCAAAGGGCAAATAGCTTCTTGCTTATGAAAAAGTTGGCTCAAAATAGTGGAGCATCTCTTCAGGGAAACTCCCTTTCTCCTCCCCTCCAAGTTTCTGAGTATCTTCATGGGTGGGGGAGGTGGGAGGAGTCGGAGGGGCGAGGGCTATGTCCACTGCCTTCTCATAAGAACTCGTGGGATCTGGAAGCCAGGCTGTCCTGATGACTGTGGCCCCACATGGTCTGGAAGCACCAGCTGCCTTTGAGGGCCCTGACGTGGTCACTGGGCCAAGGGGGAGGCTGGCCCATTCCTGGGTTGAAAAGGACAGGAATTCTCCATGTGTTCTGTCCTTTATGACAGTAGGGACAGGGATGCCCCTCGCAGTGACTCCTGAGTGGTGGTGGATGGCCGTCAAAGGGCTGCCCCCCCACTGTGACCCCCGCCCCCTAGGTCCCCTCCTTCTTGCCCCTTGCCTGCCCTGCCCTCTCACCCTCTCCAACACAGCAGGGGATGTTTATTTTTTTTCTGTCCCTAAGGCCTTAGAGATGTTCGTGATGAAAATGTGGGCTTTCCTCTGTCCTGGAAATTCTGTAGCTTCAAAAGAAAGAGAACTAGTAGAAAGGCAGCAAGAATGTGTGTTTCCAGAGCCAATGAGCGAGGTGCTGGTGGGACTTGGGGGCGGGACAGCCTGTGCTGGATTCTTTACTGGAACTGGAGTGTGGCTGGTGAGTGACAGGGTCTGGAAACCAAGTCAGGAATATCACAGCCAGGAGGGGCCCTGGAAACTACACTTCCATTTTTGAGACGGAGTAAACAGTCCCAATATCGGCTTACCCTCTCCTACCGGGGCAGAGTCTGTTGTTGACCTCAGTTGTCTGGTCTCCCAGCCCAGTGACTCAGGACTCAGCCTTCCAGCTTCTGTCAAAGCCTCTGCTGCCAGCTCCTGTGTTCCTGGAGGTTCTTGGAAATGGGTCGTGGAATTCCTTTCTTGACTACTGAGCCTTGTCATGGGGGCAGGTTTATGTCCCTGCGGGATTCGAATCGTGTTCTTTCCTCTCCTCGGCCGGTTCTACTCTGTCATCCTCGCCCTTGACACATCCTTAGCCCGGGTGGTGAAGCTGGTACCCAAGAGAGGTGGATGGCGAGGCCCCGCCCTCCCCTGACTCACTGGCTTCTTGTGAGACAAGGGGGGCTGGCCTTTAGAATAACTGCGCTCTGCTCTCGAGGGACATGCTGCAAGGAAGTCCTGCCGCGTGGTACCCTCACCTCGGCTTCTGCCCTTAGCCCATGTGCGCTGAGAAAACCCCCAACCCTGGCACAAGCCTGCACCCCAAAGGCCACCGTGGTCATGGCCGTGATGCAGCTGTGTAACCCTGCTGGCAGCCCAGTAAGTCAGGTGTTGCAGGAAGTCAATCTGCCCAAAGGCACAGGACTCGTAGGGCAGAGCCCGGAGACTTGGACCCTTGAGACTGGAGACTCACTCTGCCTGAGGGCCTAACCAAGCGGAGGGTCAGGGCTGGGGGTCTTTAGACCCCCCCTCCTGCCCAAGGGGCTGATGGGCTGCCCTAGGGAAGGAATGCAAGAAGGATGATGCTGGCTCTGGATCCTAGCCCCCAGGGTGCCCTTGCTGGGGCTCTCCCTGCCCCGCTTCCCTCTTCGCAGAGCCGGGAGACTCCGGCTCTCACTTCCCCCACTCCTCCACTGCATGTTCCAGTCCCCATTTCCAGCTATTCTGTACCAACGTGATAACAGAACAATGGGTCTCCCTGCAGCCCTCCCCGGGTCCTGCAAGAGTCACAGGGCCTTCATCCAAGGGAGGCTGGACCCCAGGGCGGGGTTCACATGCTGGCAACCCGCCAGGGACTTTCAAGGGGAGATGTGATGGGGAAGAAAGCTTAGAGCTCAGTTCTTGTTGGATGTCATGTTCAGCACACCACACCCCCAGCCCACACATGGGCACGTGCGCGCACATACACACACACACACACACACATGAACTCCTCTCTGAATATCCATTAGGCACCATTAACTTGGTTGGAATTTCAGCTTTGTCAGTTAGCCCGAGATACACATGTGCATAAGTCACTTGGGCCTTAGTTTCCTTATCTGTAATACAGCCGTTCTCATTGGGCTCTGGGGGTGAGCGCAGAGTTCCTGGTCTGGAAGTACTTGTTCACTGCCTCCTTTCCTGGGATGGATGATCTGGGGGCGTTTCTCCTTACAGGTGCACTGGCCCTCTTGCAGAGGGTCATGTTTGCAAAGGAAGCAGCTCTTGGCTCTGATACTCAGCAGCAGTGACTCCCCACTGAATCACCAGAGGCTTGGCAGCTGGTGGGTGTTTTGGGCCCCCTCCCCTGCCGGTTAGGTTCCTAAGCCAGCCCTTGTGGGGGCACAGTCTTCACGAAGGGGACTGCTCTGCAGTCCATCTGTTTCTATGGAAACCAGGCTTCCCTGGAAGGCTCTGGGGGGTGGTTGGGAGAGAGGTCCTGCAAAACTGGCATGGGAGTGATGCCCCAGCCCCACGGATCTGCTGTGGGGGCAGGGCCTGGACAGCTGCCCCATTAGTGTTGTTAATTGCTGTCCTTTGGGGAGCACCAGGGGCCACGCCCCTCCACTGCTTTTTCTCAGTCTGTCTAATCAAAACCCTGAGAGCTAAGAATTCGTCCTGTGGTTTCACAAATGAGGAGGCTCGGAGAGGTTAGGTAACTTTCCTGACATCACAGAACAATTGAGAGAAAGGGTTGGGGGTTTGAACCCAAGTTTGCCCAATCATTAAGTATATACCCACCCTCCCATCCCCCCGCCCCGATCCTTGTAACACCCCCCCACAACACTCCCCCACCCCAATGAGCCCTTCTCTCGGTGCAGTCTCTGGGGGCGTTGCTCAGCCTCTGTCCCATCACAGCTCCTTCCGTCTTTCAGGCTCTGGGAGCTGTTTGCGGGTATTCTTTTCTGGCCTCAGAAAAGGAAGGAGGAAGGGCCTACGTAGGCGGGGGGGGGGGGGGGGGGGTCCGATCTTGGCCAGCAGGGTGCCTCAAAACCCTTCCCCCCAACTTCTGTCACAAATTTTTGTTGAACTCCTCCCACACCCCAACCTGTCCAGGCCCTGCCCTGTGGCACTCCCCTCCAGATGGCTGCGCTTTCTGAGGTCCGGGGAGGGGGGTCTCATCCCATGCTCTCATCCAATCACCACCCATTTCCTGGGCACCCCAGATGCCAGGGAAAACCCGAGTCACTCTCAGGGAGTCTTCAGCACCCCTGACCTACTTGCCCAAGGCCGCCTGGCCGGAGGAGGTGTCAGATTGGAACCCAACTCTGCCTGACCACAGAGTCCCTTCCCTGCCCTTTCTGTGTCACCAGCTCAGGCATGGCCTGGGGCAGGGCCTGCCCGCGCTGGGCCTCAGGTGTCTGCCTTGTCCTACCAGTGTTTGGATCAGAGCCTCCCCTCGGGCCCTGCCAGCTCAGAGGGTGATCCTGAGTCTTCTGCAGGGGGTGGGGGAGGCCTGCTTGCCTTGGCCCCACTGTCTGGTCTTCTGTGCCGTTGAGTATCTCTGTGTCCGGGGGCCCGCGGGACGGTTCTCAGGTGGGGAGATTACCAGCTCTACCTTCAGATCGCTGGGTCCTGGGGAGGCCAACTGGCCCTGAAACCCTGAGAAGGATGGGCCAGAAGTGGCCTGTGGCCGCCACTGAGAGTTCAGAGCGACGAGGGCACTGTGCCCTGGGGAGGTGCCCTGGAGGAGGGCGCTGCAAAGCCCTTGAGGAGCCGGGGGCCTCGGGGTGGGAGGAGCAGAGGGCAGTGGTTCAGAAAGGGGAACAACTGTTCGAAGGCCCATGATTTGCTGGTTTATTGGGAATTGAGGTCAGAGAAGCTGGCTGGAGGCAGCATGCAAAAGGTCATGAACGCTGGGTCTGGGGGCTGCAAGCCGAATTTCCCCTTCTCCTAGCCTGGCTGGTGGAGAGGCAGCCCTCCTCCCGCCCCTCGCTCACTTGCCTTGGGCAGCCTGGCACCCCCCGGGGGAGCCCTAGGGGCCCTTCAGGAGGCAGTGGGGCCTGGGAACGGAAGCGCGACAGCTGTGACAGGCAAGCTTTTTCCACTTGCACGGCTGGGTGAGGAGAGGGGAGGCGAAGGAGCTCGGCCTGGCCTGGCCCTGGGCAGGGCGGAAGGGCGCTTTGCTGTTGGCACCTGCCCGTACACACTCCCTCCCTCCCCCGCACTTCTGCAGAGTGCCCCTTCTCATTAGCACAGGGGCAGAAACTGGGAGAGCTTCAGTGCCTTACAGAAGCAGGATTTGAACCCAGGTCTGGCTGTCCCAAAGCCAGTGTCTAGCTGGGGTGCAGCAAGGGAGCGGGGGACACTCCCTCCATCCTCTGTTAGGTTAAAGGGGGGCCGCTCCTAAAAAAGATACCTGGAGAGGCCTTGAAAGGGAGGACAATTCATCGGCAGATGAGGGTGTGTGGGGTCGTCTTGGGACTGGGTGCTTAAGGGTTGGTGAGAGCTGCCCACCTGCCCTCCCTGGGGGGATAGGGCCTGGTCCTGGGGTGAAGGAGCCCCCGGGACTCAGTGCTCAGAGCGGTTAGCTCCATAGGGCCGGCTGGCTGCTGGGGATCCTGCTCCCTGGAGATAAAGTTCAGGATCTCACTTTGCCTGGGAGGCTGCAGGGTCCGTTGTCAGTGGTGAGCTCACTGCCGGGACCCGGGGGGCCTCCAGGGGTGGCGACAATGGGTCCCCCCGGCCCAGGTGCCTGATGGCAGTGTCTGTGGATAAGGCTTATCCCACCTCAGTGATGCTGGATGTCCGATGGTGCCCAGGACGCTGTGACCTCCCCCTGTCCGTACCAGCCATGGGCCTGTGGTGCCAAGGGGAGCATTGTGCTGTGTTGGTGGGGAGGGCACAGGGGGCAGAGGAAGGCAGCCGACCCTCCTAGCAGGGATCGCTGACCTGGCCCGGAGCGTCAGCCTTAGGCGATGGGATTGAGATCTTGGGGCTTTGTCCAGCCGGTGGAGACGTTAGGAAATGCTAGTTCGGCCATTCTCCTGACCCTCCCCAGTCTCCTGACCCTCCCCAGTCTCCATCCGAGCCCCTGCCGCATGGGGGGCGTGGGGAGGAGGGGGTGTTTGTGTATCAGTGCTCATCTCAGCCGAGTGCTTGGCGTGGGCCCGGCACTGCCCTATGCTCTCCCCACACGTGTTTTCTCACAGCATCCTGGTGAGGGAAGATCCTTGGCTTTCCCAGCTGCAGATGGGGCCACTGAGGCCCAGAAAGGTTAAGTGACTTTCCCACAGGCACACAGCTAAGAAGTGGTAGACCTGGGCTTTGAACTCGGGAGAGTATGGCTTCGGCAGCTAAGCTCTTCCGGCTTTAGCAGTTAGCTGGCCCTTTATAAACTACTTTCTGGCCATTATTTAGTATCCTTTGACTAGCCCTAGGGAAGATGTAAGGATTATTGTTTCCATTTCACAGATGAGAACACTGGGGCTCAGAGAATCAACTTGCTCTGATTGGTGGCTGACAGATCAGCTTCCCCACCCCCACCCAGGCTGTAAGCTGCTTAAGGGCAGGGCTGGGTGCTACCACCCCGTGCCCGCCTCACAGCTCAGCCTCACTAAATGAACTTCTTTCCTTTAAACGTGCAGGTGCTCTGCTGTGTGCTGGGACCAAGCTTCCCTTTTTGCCCCTGAATCTCTAGGAGCTGAGAATTACAGCTCCATTTCACAGATGGGGAAAACTGAGGCTCCGAGCTACGTGACTTGCCCACACAGCTAGTAACAGGCACAGCAGTGAGTCAGGCAGCCTGGCCGGTCTAGGTGAGAAGGGTTAAAATGCCAGGGAGACCTATATGAAGGGTCAAAGTCAAGTTTGAGAATAGCTGATGCTGGGGAGACCAGGAAGGAATAGGAACACGCGTGCGTTGTGGGGATATGTAAACGGTTCGCTGCTTTGGAACGCAGTCTGGCACTTTCCCTAGAGTTGACTGTAGATTTACTGTATGTTGTAATTCAGTATAATTCCACGCCCAAGCATTTACCTTAGAGAAATGAAAACTCATGGTCACCCCCCCAACCTGCAACGAATATTTATGGCAGCTCTATTCTCAACAGTCAAACTCTGGAACAACTCAGATGTCCATCAGTGAGTGAGAGACAGGGGAAACGAACTGGTATGTTGGCATCCGGGAATACCACTCTCCTGCCAAGGGGAAGGGACCGTCCATACACACAGCATGGATGGGTCTCAAAGGCAGGACGCTGAATGAAAGAAGGAAGCGGGTCTCCGAGGTTATATACATAAATGATTCTATTTGTGTAACGCATGTGCACAAACAAAACTATAGTGACAGATGCCAGGTAACAGATCGCTGGTTGCCAGGGGTTAGGGCAAGGGGAGGGTCCGAGTGGTAAGGGTCCTGATGTGGAGGAGGTGGTTACCTGCCCTTGTGCTATGATTGTTAGCACTACAGACCACAGAGAAGGTCCGTTTTGCTGTATGCAAATAAACAAAAGACCAAAGGGGAGGCTGGAAGCGGAAGGGTGGCTGCCAGGTGCTTCCTTGGTGGAGGGCCGGATGGGGGCCAGGTCTGGGCTGTTCCTCACAGTGGCTCACTGACTCCCGTGGGCAGCCTCCAGCGGTCCATCTGGCATCGGGAGGGATGCAAGTCTAATTATACCTTCTACCTGGATCTCCAAGAAGGTGGTAGCAAGTGACTGAGCTGTGATAGTGCCTGGGCCGCCTCCCCCCGCCTCCCGCCGTGAGGAGCCCAGTTACACCCTGGCTGCCCCAGGCTGGGGTTGGCGGCCACCCCCTCTCTGACCGGCATTGGGCATTGGGCTGCCTTCTGGGTCACTGCCAGCTGCCGCCTCCCACTCCCCGAGCGTGTATATACAAAGGAGGGAAGAGCACAGCTGCCTTCTTTTAGATGAGGTGCTAGGCTGCGGGGCTTAGGAGGGCTGCTGGGTCTGGACATCACTCACAAAAGACCTCCAGTCAAAAGCAGGGACATTACTTTGTCAACAAAGGTCCGTCTAGTCAAGGCTATGGTATTTCCAGTGGTCATGTATGGATGTGAGAGTTGGACTGTGAAGAAAGCTGAGCGCCGAAGAATTGATGCTTTTGAACTGTGGTGTTGGAGGAGAATTTTGAGAGTCCCTTGGACTGCAAGGAGATCCAAAGTCCTGGGTATTCATTGGAAGGATTGATGCTGAAGCTGAAACTCCAATACTTTGGCCACCTGATGCGGGAAGCTGACTCATTTGAAAAGATCCTGATGCTGGGAGAGATTGAAGGTGGGAGGAGAAGGGGACAACAGAGGATGAGATGGTTGGGTGGCATCACTGACTCAATGAACATGGTTTGGGTGAACTCTGGGAGTTGGTGATGGACAGGGAGGCCTGGCGTGCTGCGGTTCATGAGGTCGCAAACGGTTGGACACGACTGAGCGACTGAACTGAAACTGAATGACCATTGTCTCCAGACTCGGGGCTGGTGTGCGCCATGCCCAGTTCATCCGGTCTAAAGCCACAGTATCTGAACGTCCCGCCGTTTGAGTCTTTGTTCTGATGTTTGTTTGCTGGGCGCTTTATTTTGTTCTGAGACACCGGGAGGCTGGAGGGCTGGAGGTGACCTGAGGATGTGTCCGTGCCCTCCCTCTGGAAGCCCTGGCTGTGGCTGGGAGGCTGAGACGTTGGCTAGGGCCACACGACAGGAAGACCTGCATCTGAGGCCTGGTCAGGGGCGTCTGGCAAGCCCACCTCGGGTCCCTGGCTGAGGCACAGGCAACTTCTGAGCCTTGTCGGTTATCGGGGGGTGGTTCTCCTGCCCTGCTGGAGTTACTGTGGGTGGGAATGAGGTGCAGGAATGTGGGAGGCACCCAGCATGCGTGGGGCACCTACTGGGGGGGGGGCCTTGCTAACCATTTTTTAAACCTGGTCTCTGTTGAACTTCATTGAACTTGGCTTCCTCATCTGTAGAATGGGTACAAGCGGTATCCATCTAGCAGGATGGCTGTGGTTACAGGAGGCCCCCTTGGGGCCAGCTTCTGGACACCTTGACCTCACTGTGGCTTCCACTCTTGTCTCCTTCGCATAGACTTTGTGCTGACTGAAGGTGAGGACGGCCACTCAACTCACCTCAGCGTCCTCATCGCCCGGCACACAGTAGGTGCTCAGGATCCGGCCGGAGGTGGAGCTGGAGGGAGGCTGGCGACTGGGGGCCTTCGCGGTTTATGGGCTGGAGGTGGGGGAGAGCAGGGAGAGGCAAGGCCAGATTGCTGCCCCCGAGCCCGGCCAGCCCTCCTCTGGCTCGGCTGGGTCCTGGGGTCCCCCCTCCCCTTCTTTCCAGTGCTGGCAGGCTGAGTGGAGGTTGTCTGGGAGTGTGGGTGGGTGGGTGGGGGGGCTTGCTGGCAGTAGGAATTGTATGGGCAAAAATTTAGTAGGGGCCTGGACCCCAGCACTCAGGACCCCTACCCAGGCTTGGGCAGACCTTTCCCTTTTTTGGCAAGGCTGACCCAGGCCCCAGTTAACTCCTTGCCTCCAAGAATCTTTGGGTCTGGTCTCCATCTAGGCCTGAATGCCTAGTCCTAGGCCTACACTTCCCCTAGGACTGTCTGTAAGGCTCCCTCCAGCCTGGTCACTAGGGGTAGGCCACATCCGTTTAGGCCAGACAGGCTGATAGAGCTGGAAGGCCTTAAGAACATCTGCCCTAACCCATTTTACAGATGAGGAAGTTGAGGCCAGGATAGGGCAGTGAGTTGCCTGTTTCATCTCACAGCTGGGTGGTTAGGGAGCCCAGAACTAAGCCCAGGCCCTCAGAGTCCTCCTCTAGGTGTCCACCTGCTGCCCTAGGCTGACGGGGAGGCCTCCCCCAGGCCCCAGGCTGGGGTCTGGCCGCCTTCTGAGATCTGGATGCCAGTCAAGGTCAGTGTCTGAGACCGGTGTTTCCCCGCAGCTCTGCTGCAGAGGCCGGGCTCCAGGACAAGATGGCAGCCAAGCAGCCCCCACCTCTCATGAAGAAACACAGCCAGACGGACCTCGTGAGCCGCCTGAAGACCCGCAAGATCCTCGGTGTGGGCGGGGAGGACGACGACGGGGAGGTCCACCGCTCCAAGGTGGGCCGGGCTCGAAGGAGGGGCCTTGAACCAGCCACGCGTGGGGGTCTGCCTCTGAGCACCAATTTGAGGAGGCGGGTCTGGCCCACTGTTTGGGGAGAAGAGTAGCTGAGACCCGTATAGCTGCAGGGGGCCCCTAGATTCAGCTCATATTTTCTGGAACTGTAATGGATATGTCAGAGGAATAGCAGCAATAATGAAAACGGATGGTTAGAATTAGTTGAGTGCTGATTATTTGCTTGTTATGGCACCAGCTGCTCTATAAGCATTTTTTAATCTTCCTGTTAGCCCTGGGAGATGTAGGTTCAGTTATTAACCCATTTTATGGATGGGAAAACTGACGCTCAGAGAGATTAAAGATTTGCCCAGGACCACACCAATAAATGGTAGAGCCAGGCTTCAAGTCCACAACTGGCAGATGCCTGAACTCACATTCTCAGGCCCCATATTTTCAGCTTCCTCTGGGCCCTGGTATCAAGAGGAGGCAGAGTGTGGCCTCAGTGTGACCCTCCCAGCCTAGGTCACTCTGGCTAAGCAGAGGCACCCAGGTGGGTCCCTGGGCATCTGGCGGGCTCTGGGAGGTAGGGAGTGAGCTGGGCAGACAGCGCTGCCTTCTGACCCCTCTCTGTCCACAGATCAGCCAGGTCTTAGGCAATGAGATCAAGTTTGCTGTTCGAGAGCCTTTGGGGCTCAGGTGAGCATTGACTTGTGAGTGTTGGCGGGGGGCAAGGCTGTGGGGTGGGGCCCTGTGTAGTCTTGTCCCTGGTTCCCTCCTCCAGACCAGCTATCCCTCCATTTGCCTGGAGAAGGGAGGGTCCGGGGTGGGGCCTGAGGGTGGCAGCGAGCGGTCTGCCTCTGACCTTCCTCTCTGCGTCTCCCCAGAGTCTGGCAGTTTGTCTCTGCTGTGCTCTTCTCCGGCATTGCCATCATGGTGAGTCCCTGCCCCAGCCCTGGGACCCGGCGCCCTCTGCTGCCCTGGGACCCCCTGCTGCCGTTGCCCACAGGGCCATCGGACCATCATACTGACGCCTCTGCTGTCCAGGCTCTCTGGCCGCCTCTCTGACCTGTGCGGATGCTCATACCCCCTGTGCCCTGCCCTGGAGCATCCAAGGTCCCCTGGTCCACAGTCCTGACTGTTTGTCCTTGGAACCTGAGATCTCTGTTGCCATGGACGGGGTGGGGGCAGTCAGGGTCCTGGCCCTGGACTGCTGCTGGGGAAAGGAAGGAGATGACCAAGGGGAAGGTTCCACAGGGAGTCACCCCAAGCCTCCCGCCCACTGTCCACAGGCCCTTGCCTTTCCTGACCAACTCTATGATGCGGTCTTCGACGGAGCGCAGGTGACCAGTAAGACCCCCATCCGCCTCTATGGCGGTGCCCTCCTCAGTGAGTATTGCTGGGCAGACGCCTGGAAGGTGATGAGCAACTGCGGGGGGGACCATGGAGGGTGAGGGAAACCTGGGGGGCCTTTCTTTTCTTTGTGCTGGGGCTCCGCTTCCCCTTCAGCTGCCGAGTCTGTCTCTGCTGGGTGTGTGCTACCATCTTGCGGCCACTGGTGGAGCATCGCCTGTAGTTTGGGGCTGTTCTTAACCATCGTCTGAGACAAAGCACTTACTGAACGCTTGCTGTGTGCAGTGCTCCACCAGGGCACTGGGATAGAGAGATGAAGGCAGCCCAGGCTCCGCCCTCCAGGGTCTCACAGCCTAGACGAGGAGGCGGAATCAGCACAGCGTCTGTAAAACCCTCACTGCTTCTGTTTCTTCTCCAGCCTGAGTTACACACAAGCAGTGCCTGTTAGGAAACTGCATTTAAACCCCAGCACCTGTGGTGTCCTTCGCGCCGCCAGAACTTTCTATGGCTCCCTATTACCTGCAGGCTAAAGTCCCAGTCTGACATTTCGGGTTATCAGTGGGGTGCAATCCAGCCTCCCTTCCAAAACCTCCCTGCCTGTGAGTGGGGGCAGGGGATCCCTGGGGTCCTGGCTACTTTGCCGAAGGGAAGAGGAGCAGACCCCTTGCCCCCATCTCAAGAGGGGGGGTCAGGCTGCCCCGCACCCAGTCCCCTCCTTGTCCTTCACCCCAGGCATCTCCCTGATCATGTGGAATGCTCTCTACACGGCTGAGAAGGTCATCATCCGATGGACTCTGCTCACTGAAGCCTGCTACTTCTCGGTCCAATTCTTGGGTGAGTCCTGAGCTGGACAGTTGGGGGGTGGGGGGGCGGTGGGTAGCTGATGGGGTGCCGGTAACTTGGTCCCTGACCTCCCAACTCTTGCCACTTGATTTCCGGGAAGCGATGAAAACCTGTGTGAGGGGGAGGGACCCATGTGGCCGCGTTCACCTGTGAGCCTGCACGCTGTGCCCACACGGCCGACGTGCGCCTGTGCCCTCCTGAATGCACGTCCATGCACCCACCACCCACTGCTCCCTCGTGTCCCCAGCACAGTGGGGGACAACACACGCCCAACCGTGCCCACATGCTTGCCCCTGTCCCTGCCACACGTACCTGTGGGGTTGGGTGGCCGGCCGGACGCCCCAGCTCAGGACGGGGGTGGGGTCAGCCAGGCAGCTGCACCGGGGCCCCTGGCCTCCCGTGCTGGGGGGTGAGGAACAGCGCTCCTGACCCCTGCCCCTCCCGCCTCTCTCCCACAGTGGTCACTGCCACACTAGCCGAGACAGGGCTCATGTCTCAGGGGATCCTGCTGCTGCTGGCCAGCCGCCTCCTTTTTGTCGCCATCAGCGTTTACTACTATTACCAAGTCGGCCGAAAACCCAAGAAGGTGTAGCCACCCGCAGGGCCAGGGGCCCCTCAGGGGCAGGGAGGCCCTGGGACCGCCCTCGGGTCCCCTTTGGTTCTGGAAGGCAGGAAGCACCCTGCCCCGGGCAGGCAGGGTGGGCGCCTTCCCCTTCCTCCCTGGGTGCTGTGATCTTGGGCCCTCAGGGCTGGGGAGGGGACGGGCCCTTCTACCCCGTCCTGCCCCCCCGCACGGTGAAGCCTCCTTCTCGTGGGTCTCCCGGCCTCTGGATCCCCTGGACAGACGCTCACGGGAGAGCTTGAGTCACAGGCCTCCGGCCAGGCCAGGCCCCTTCTTCCCCTATCATGAGACCCTTCTTTCTTGAGAGGCTGTGGACCGCCTCCCTGTCCGTCCCCTGCACCCCCCGGCCAACGATGCCCAAGCAGCCAGACTTGGCTTCCGCCCCTGCTTGGAAAACCCGAGACCTCGACCCAGGGGCCCTGCCCTTCCACGCAGGCCCTCTCCGCACACAGGGGCCCCTGTGCTCTTTAAGCACCCAGCACAGCTGTGGGCTGGCAGGGAGCCCTGTGGGGGGCCGCCTTTGAGCTGACACCTCCCTTTCCGCCTCCCGGGAGCAGCGGGGCCCTGTCCTCAGCCCCAGCCTCACTCTTGGCTTCTCTGCCTCGGCCCCAGCTCGTGGAGGCTCCTTCCCCACCCCGGCCCCAGGCTGGCCCTGACAGATGAACACCCCAGTAACCCCGGATGAAGGCCACCTGTCAGTGATGGGGCTTGGGGATCAGGCAGAGAGAAAACACTTCCTCCTCACTTGGGCATGTCCTCTGGGGTCTGCTGCACACCTGACTCAGCCCCCTCGTCCACCGTCCCCCCTTCCCCAGCGTGCTGCCCTGAGGCCGGGCTGTGGGTGTGACTGGGTACCCTTCAAAGCTCAGCAGGGCAAAAAAAATAGAAACAATTCAGCAGGCCGCCTCCACTCACACCCATCTCCCCCAGTGCCCCGGAGGGGCTGAGACCCCTGCAGGTCCAGCACCCTGTGCCCACCACCCACCGCGAGTCCCTCACCCGACGCCCTCCCTCGCTCCGTCACACAGGGATTGGCGGCCCCGGTGTCCTGGGGACGCGTGTGCAGGGAAGCAGGCCGGGCCCCAGACTTGCCTCCTGTCTAAGCACCATGTTGAAGGGGCGGAGTAGTTGGTCCTGAGGTGTAGCCCAGCTCCGGCTGCTGCCACGTGGGGGACCTCCCACCCCGACCCTGGGCCTCACTGCCCTCCCCTACACCCACAGCCATCCCAGCGGCCACAAACCCGGCCACATGGCCTTTGCCCAGTGATGCCATCACTGTTAACCGAGGCCCGCCCGGCAGGTTGGGAGCCCAAGGCTGCTGACTGCGGCCGAGGGCAGGGGAAGCGGGACCCTGAGGACGGGCCATTCCCGCCTGGCCTCCGTCTCTTGGGCTGAGGTTCTAGTCTCTCTGTAGAATCCTGTCCACCCCCCCGCACCCCTCCACCGAGTCCCAGGCAGGCCCGCAGTCAGTGCAGCCTTTGGGAGGTGGAGGTGGTGTCTGGCGGGCCATGCCTTCCGGCCCTGCTGTGTTGAAGCTGACCCATGCTTTTTGAGGAGGTGGTGTTGGTGTCTGGCGGGCCATGCCCTCTGGCCCTGCTGTGTTGAAGCTGACCCATGCTTTTTGAGGCCTGGCTAATGCGCCAGCAAGTGATGGACGGTTTGTCCTAAGAACCAACCGCTGAGCAGGGGAGGGATGCTGGCATGGAAGGGGGAAGCGTGGGCGCCGGAGCAGGGCCAGGCCAAGCCGGCCAAGCTGGGGTGGGCGGCACGGCCGTGGCTCCGGAGAGGGTGGACGAGGGCCCGCGGGGACGGCGCTGTCCCTCCTAAGGTTCAAGAAGATCCAGGATGGCTCTACTCGGTTCACTCCCGCCAAGCTCCTGCCCTGGCCCCAGCCTCCTCTGCCCCCACCCCCAATCAAGACCACCGTTCCTCACGGTCACTATTTATTCTTCGTTCCTTTTTCTTTTTGTAAGAAACAGTCACAAAAACCAGTGCAAAACCATCAGTGTGGGCGTCCTGTTTTATATTACAAAAACTCCTCTTGATAGATAATATAAAAAAGGGAGGCTCACGGGGGATAAACATGATAAATTAGCTCTGCTACCTACGGCAGGGAACATGTACAGTTTCCAAAATAGACTTATAGGACCCACCAGGGGAGGGACGACGGTCTTCTAGGGAGGTGGGGGGTTGGGGCCTCAGCTGGCTTGGAGGATCCTGTCTGGGCTTCTTAGGCATGGAGAGGAGAGGAGGGATATGGGATGCTGGGCAGGGTCCCAGCCCCCGGCCCCTAAGCAGGAAGGTGGCCTTCAGTACTGGGCAAGGTATGTGACCAACTGCAAGGTCTCCCTGGTTCCTGGTTTTATTTTCAGGCTCAGGAAGTCTCAGCAAAGAGACTTCATGCCCCGCCCTGCCCTGCTCCACCCCGTGTGTGCATGCTAAGTTGCTTCAGTCGTGTCCCGATTCTGTGACCCTATAGACTGTAGCCAGCCAGGCTCCTCTGTCCATGGGATTCTCCAGACAAGAATGCTGGAATGGGTTGCCATGCCATCCTCCAGGGAATCTTCTCAACCCAGGGATCAAACCCGTATCTCTTACATCTCCTGCATTGGCCGGCAGCTTCTTTACCATCAGTGCCACCTAGGAAGCCCCACTCCCACCCCAGTAGCCCCCAAATTGCCATTTGTACCCATTGAGGGCTGCTGGGGCTGGGCTTTGCCTTCTCAGACCTGTTCAGAATGGTCGCAGACAGCCTTGCAAATAGCCGCCAGCCTGCGATAATGCTACAGAGCAGAGGCCTGCTTCCCCTTTCCAGCCCCAGAATGTAGTTGGTGGGGGAAGATCCAGGCTCCTTGACCCTTTCTGGAAAGCGCTTGGTGATGAGAGACTCTCACATCCGCCTTCAAACCCATCTCCCCCAGGTGTTCCTCCATGACCAGCCTTTCATCTCAGGGGCCTGGGGGTGGGGGGTGGTGCCTGATGCCTGGTTCTTCTTACCTTGAAGGCCCCAAATTCTCCTGGGCAGTGGGGACTGGATGGGGCCATGATGCCTAGGGTACCCCTAAACTGAAGCCACACAGTTGTCCAAATTGACTCTAACCCCTGCTTAATCAGCCTCTTTTTTTTTTTTTTTTTGTCCACCTCATACCAGCCCTTTGCCTCTGCCAGGAAGTTGGAGCCAAGTGGGTCTAGAGACCTCTCTGGGGTCCCAGCTGCATGGCCTCCGGGGTCCTGGGGATGCCGGGTCTCTAGGAAGTTCATAACATCTTTATGGAGGTGCCAGGGCAGCCAGATACAGCACTATGGAAAGATTCAGACCAGAGAGGACAGCGGGGAGGGTGCAAGGGGGGGAAGGCAGCAATAAGGGGAGGGTCAAACCCAGTCTTTACAGCAGACACCGAGCTCTGGTGGTATCAGGTGGCAGGGCAGGGGGGCATGAGCTCTAGGCTGCTGCTCCGTCTCCTGGAGGCTGGAAGGCTGGAGGGGAGGCTGGAAGCTGGCATAGGGCCTGTGAGACAGAATGGGCCCTTCCCAGACCCCAAGGAGGGACAATGATAGGAGGAGAGCAGGCAACATACCTCCCGTTCCACGCCCATGCCTGTGGCAGACATCACCAATCCAGCCCGAGTTGCTTGGCAGACATTACTCATCAAGATCACACTGTCCTTGCCCACTGAGCCCAGACCAGAGCTCAGATCCTCTGCACAGCTGCCACTCCTGACTGGTCAGGGTTGAGACATCTTGCAATGCAGTTGCCAACACTGCTCTAGAATTTGAGACCTGCATATATAAGGGGCTGATCTGTGGGTGCTGTGTAGGTGTGGGTGAGTCTGTGAGGAAACCTCCCCCTGCCAGATCCTTGAGGAAACACTCAGAAGTGTGTGCTACAGACGGTGAAGGGACCGGAAAACGATGTCAGAGCAAAACTGACTAGGTGGTCTGGGGTTCTTCAGCCTGAGGGTAAAGGGGCTCGGAGGGGGATGCGGACCATGTGTGGCCTTCACACTTTGGGACAGAGAGAACAAGTGGCATGACATGGAGAGAACCACAGAAAAACAGAAACCTCTTCATGTATTAAGCTGATGCTAAAGTCAGAGCAGTCCAAAGAGAAGCCTGTCTTGGGAGGTAGTGAGCTCCCTGTCCTTGGAGGTGTGCAAGAAGATGGAGAAGCCTTGGCAGGGATCTTGTGGAAGGCATCCAAGCGGCAATTCTGAGTGAGGAGAGGTGAGCCAGATGATCCTGGGGGTTCCTTCCAGCCCTGGGAGCCAGGGAGTTGGTGGAGACCAGGGAGGGCCTTGTGAGGAAAGGTGGGCAGTGTGGAAAAGGGGCTGTGATGTGTGTGTGCATGTGTGTGTGTGTGTTCCTGGGACTTAGAGAAGAGTGTGTGGGGTGGAGAGCAGGGAGGGTAGAGCCCAGAACATTCTTAGCTGTGGAGCTGGGAGGAGGCAACTCCTGAGCAGCTTGCCCTCTCTCTTCTGGGGAAACCAGGACGTGGAGGCCAGGGAGCCGTGAGAACATCAGATCTGCTGGGACCAGCAGACCCTGGGAGGGGCGACAGGCAGCCTCGGGGAGACGGGGTTCTTGTTCGGAATGGCCATGCATGTGCTGCGTGACTGAGGATGAGAAACTGCCCCTCTCTGGACTTTCCAGATTCTTTGGTCCGACAGATGGGAAAGCGTGGACCCTACCGGCTGGGACATTCTTCGATCCAGTGTCTGGATTCTAATCTCGGCCCCAGCCTGAGGCAGGACAACTCCATCTTAGGGGGACCAGGGATTCCGAGGAGGTTTCAAATCCTCGAGGACGTGGTGACCAGGTCTCCTGGGTGCCCCTGGGCTTCGCCAGTCTTCCTCCACCATCTCCTTTTGCTTCCTTCTTGCCTACATCCTTACGTTCTTGACACCCAGTCCTGAAGCCCAGGTCCCAGGCTACCGGATCTGGTTGGGCCGAGGAGGGGACCTGGTTGCTTTGGTCTCCAGCGCAGACTGCCTCCTGGGTGTACGCGGGTCCATGCAGAGAACCTGCGGTGCCCACTCCGAGTCCAGACGGGCTGTATCAGTCCATAGTTTTGTCTTCATTTTGTTTTGTTAAAAAAAAATAGCTATTTTCCTCTGCCCCTTTACCTGGCCACTCACGATGGCTTCACCTCCTCCCCCGGGGCCAAGAGGGCAGGGGTGCGGGGGAGGGGAGGGCGTTGGGCGCTGGGCAGTGGTGGGCGGGGTGAGTCTTCAAGCTTCAGGCCACACCCTCTACTGGATGCCCCGGAAGAGGCACATGGCAAAGATCATGGCAAAAAGCTGCAAAGAAAGTAGGATTTGGCTTGTCAAGCTGGGTTCACAGCCCTCCAGGGGGCTGTCCCACCCCGAGGAGAAGGGGCTGCCTGCCCTGGCACAGGAAGGGGGCTCACCCGTCACTCTTGAGACGCTCTTGCTGCAGGCACTCCTGACACTGCCTTGGGCAGGGGGCAAGCCCCTCTTGCCAGCCACTGGTCCCCTCATGCAGTGTGGTCATGAAAAGAAGGGGCTTTGACCATAGGTTCAAATCTAGCTCCCTTATTTTCCATCAGCAAACATGGGCCAAACACTTCCCTTCTCTGGGCCTCAGTATATATCAAGAGCTTACCATGTGCTGGGCACAGTTCTAAATGCTTTCTCAGAAGTATTTTCACAGATCAGGAAGTGAGACCCAGAGAGGTCATGGAACCCACCTAAGATCACACAGTGACAATGAGGAATCCAGGGTTGGAGTCCAGCATTCTGAGTCCAGAGGCCAGTCTCACAGCCCCTGCCCTCCCCCTCTTTTAGCTCACAGGACGGGGGTGAGATGGGAAGTCTAAGGTGATGAACCATGTAATGAGGCCTATTATATAGTAGATGTTTAATTAAAAGTTACTAGGAATCCGACACGACTGAAACGACTTAGCAGCAGCAGCAGGAATGTTATTGACTGGCAAGAAAGACGTAGCCCTTCCCCAAATTAGGAGCACAGTCCACTCAACACCTGTCTAAGGGTTCTGGGAGGGTGGGGTATGCAGAGACGCTGACTCAGGGACGCCTATTTATTCAGGCTGGCTGATACCCCGATGCCAGAGCTCCTGAAAGTAGCACAAGGCACAGTCCCCAGACCACAGGCTCACGACCGAACCTCTGGGAGGGACTCTGGGTGGGGGAGGCGAGGCATATGGGAACCGTCCCTGCTGAGGTTCTGCCCCCCCACCCCCCGCCAGAGGCCGCAGCTGGGCTGGGGGGCTGGGTGTGAAGGCAGCAGGCTGGGAGCACAGACACTGCTTGATGAGCCCTGTCTCAGGGCCCCCACCTCTGACGTCCACAATGCTGTAGGAGCCGGCTTTTAGCATCATTTTGCAAATAGGGAAACTGCAGCTCGGGCATCCTGTGCGCGGGGAGAGGCAGAGCTGGGAGCTGAACTCCAGAAGCCCGTGTTCTTCCTGCAGGGTACGCACGTCTGCAATTTCCCAGGGGGCCTGGTACTGAGCTATGTTTCTTGATCATTGTTTCCTCCCAGGAGGGGACTTGTTCACCTAGAACAGTGCTGGTGCACAGCTGGGGCTCAATCTGTGCTTGATGAGTGAATGAACGGGTGAATGAATAAATCCATCTCCCCGTCCTGCAAAGTCTCCACAAAGCTGCTATAGGACTGCAGGACACAGTACTCAGTGGACGTGAGTCTGAGCAAGCTTCGGGAGACGGTGAAGGACAGGGAAGCCTGGCGGGCTGTGGTCCATGGGGTCCCCAAGGGTCGGACACGACTGAGCGACCGAACAACAGCAAAGGGCACAGTAAGGAGCTAAGCAAGCCTGGATTTGTGGTGCTAGGTGGGAGGGGGAGGCTGAGGATTGCGTTGCCTGATTTCATTTCCCCGCTGGCCAAGGACTGGCCTCCCCTTTCTTCAGATCAACCGGCGTGGGCAAAACTGTGCAACCTCCCAGGACAGGGGATTTGAGATCCCAGACAGGGGTGAATAGAAGGAAGGGGGCAGCTCCATCGTTTAACCACAGCGCCACCTAGTGGCGGCTCTAAGCGTCTGCAGTGGCCTTCCTTTTAAGGGGGCTCAGCGCCCTTCTGATCTTCACGGCTGGGACTCCATCTGCAACTTGTGAGGTTAACAAGGCCCCGCGGCCCTGAACATCCCACAGAGAAAAGGAGGCCTGATCTAGAAGCAAAGGCTGCGGAGAAGGCAGTGGCACCCTACTCCAGTACTCTTGCCTGGAGAATCCCATGGACGGAGGAGCCTGTTAGGCTACAGTCCATGGGGTCGCTAAGAGTTGGACTCGACTGAGCGACTTCACTTTCACTTTTCACTTTCATGCATTGGAGAAGGAAATGGCAGCCCACTCCAGTGTTCTTGCCTGGAGAATCCCAGGGACAGAGGAGCCTGTTGGGCTGCCATCTATGGGGTTGCACAGAATCAGACACGACTGACGTGACTTAGCAGCAGTAGCAGCAGAAGCAAGGCTGTAGCCCCTCCCTCATATCAGCTGCACTGATCCTTCAGAGTTCACTCTGGACCTTGGGTGGGTGCAGGGGTTGGGGGTGAGTGACTCTCAGGGCCTATCTACCCCCATTGCCCGGAGACTTGCTCAGATGTGTCCAGAGCCCCATAACAACTCAGGGAGCAGACAGGCACGGCTGGGCTTATCACCTCATAGTCCCCGAAGTGGGGTCCCACTGGGTCCTGGGCTAGGGATCTGGAGGTGGAGGTAGGCTAGGGGTGCAGGCTGTAGGGGAGTGTCTGCCCCAGACCCTGTGAGGGCGTCTTGCTTCTGGGGAACTGCAGAAGTGGGGGCCTTCACTTACCTCGATGGCCAGCACCCCTATGGCCAGGGCTCCGGCCAGGTAGACATAAGTCTCAAAGGCGTTGAGGATCACCGTGTAACAGCCCTGGAGGGGAAGGACCGGAGGTGAGGCCAAAGCCAGGAGGGACAGGGGTCAGGGGCCAGCCTCCCGACTGGGGAGTGAAGCCCGGGAACTGGCATGTGGCCCCAGAGCTCAGGCAGCAGCCGGCCTACCCTGTCCCACCGCTGTTGGGATAGTTTAGCAGGGAGGGGCTGGGAGGCAGGAGGCCCATAAAAACAGCATCTTGGCAGCAACGCACTAGAGACCCACCTGGCCCTTCAGCCCCTAAGGCAAGGCTGAAAATGGCCAGCTTGACTGCTGCTCAATCAGACACAGACCCTTTTTTCTCTTTTGATGGGAATATTGGAAAATTTCCAGTAAATGTCTGGACTCCCTTCTGTTCTCAAAAAGATCAGATGATCCAGTAAGGTAGGCCATCATTTCTATGTAGCTCTCCCTGGGGACAGGTACTCCCTGGGGATTCACAGTCCCCACCATCATCTATCGTCCCACACCCACCCTTTCTACTCCTCCCTGTTACCAGCCTGGCAGCAGGATTTTGGTTTGCAACCTCCACCCTAAGGAAAGCCAGCCCATTCTTCAAGACCTAGCACATACCTCACCACCTCCAGGCAGCCTTCCAGGACCAACTCAGCTCTCACAGTGCCCCTTCTAAATGGATTGAATCCCTGTGCTATTACTGTTTTCTCAAGCAGTCCTCAGGATATACGGACTGAGACGGAGATGGAGCCAGTGAGAGATGAGACAGAAACAGAGGGCCAGCATTATCAGCATGTGACTGCCACCCCATCTGACCCTGCGTGCCTCACGTCTTGGGTCATCTCTGTGCCCATGCTCCCTCTCTCTGCACCATGCTGACCAGAGACTGATGCATGGTATTTGCTTTGATAGGAATGTATTTTTAAAGGAGAGAATTTTCTTTCTTTTAGGAGAATCCGCATATTCCTTGGGCCCAGCCAGAGGACCTGCAAGGGAAGGAGTCGCCAGGGTGAGGGTTAGGGAATCGCACCTGGTCCCTTTTGGGTGACAGTGGCTGCGTCTGGGTCCTGTTGAGATTTGGGGGTGCTTCTTAGGTGATTCTTGGGGGCTCATATGCATTGTCAGTCACCCAGAAGCTGTGCCTCATTGGCTGGAAGTGGAAGTGACATGCCACGAGGCTGCACTCGGGCAGGCGGACAGCAGGACCTGACCTGGGCAGAGTGGCCAGGTGGATGGCATGGGGCCCTCCTGCTGGAGGCTGGCGGGGGCTTGGCAGGGAAGGCCCCCACAGGCCCCTCTTTGAGCACCCCGCAAACATACAGGATGTACCCAGATGAACAGACCCCCCAGCATGGTGAGCTGGATCCAGTGTTCTTGGGGCTGACGGTATGTCAGAATCACCTGGGAAGTAGTTAACAATACATATGCCGAGAGGGAGCTAAGATGGCGGAGGAGTAGGACGGGGAGAACACTTTCTCCCCCACAAATTCAGAAGAAGAACATTTAAACGCCGAGTAAATTCCACAAAACAACTTCTGAATGCCGGCAGAGGACATCAGGCACCCAGAAAAGCAACCCAAGTCTTCGAAAGGAGGTAGGGAAAAATATAAAAGACAAAAAAAGGGACAAAAGAGGGAGGGATGGAGTTCCGTCCCGGGAAGGGAGTCTTAAAAAGAGAGAAGTTTCCAAACACCAGGAAATTTTCTCACTGCCGAATCTGTGCCGAGCCTTGGAAGCACAGAGGGCAACATAACAGGGAGGAAAAATAAATAATTCAAACCCGCACATTGCGAGCCCTACAGTAACTCCCCCAGCGGTAACTCCCCCAGCGGAGAAGCAGCGCAGACGCCTGCACACGCCATTAGCAAGCGGGGGCTGGGCAGGGAGGCGCAGCGCGGGCTGCATCGCAAGGATCTGGCCTGAATACCTCGAGCACTATCTGAGCGAAATAATTTGGGCTAGCAAACCAGACTGTGGGATATCTACCACGCGAAAAGCCAGCCCTAACCTATGACACCGCCAGGCCCGCACACGAAATAAAGGACTGAACAGAGATAGCCCGCGGCAGACCATCCCCCTCCAGTGATAGGCAGCCAGAGCCAGAAGGGGACAATCGCAGCCCCAGAGAGACATTATCTATAAAACTGTAAGCAGGCTTCTTTGCTAACTAAAACTTCTTGGGGGTCTGGACGGTCAACATCTGCCTGAGAAGGTGTGCCGGTGCGCAACTAGATAACCGAGCGGCGGAGAGGCGATAAGTCGCAGCAATCGCGCGCGCAAAACACCTGACCACCTGAGCTGCTCGGATCTGGGAAGGGCACAAAACGCAGGCCCAACCGGGAGTCTGCGCCTCTGAGGACTACCCGAGTGCCTGAACTGGAGCAGCTTGGACCTGGGAAGTACAGGCAGCCCAGGGCTGGCCACGGATGGTTTGCAGCGGAGCAACCTAGAGCCTGAGCAGCGTGGGCAGAGAGGCTACACGCGCCGTGATCGGGGGTGGGGGTGGGGGTGGGGTGGGGGCAGACCCAGTGTGGCTGAGGCACTGCGAGCACACGCCAGTGTTATTTGTTTGCAGCATCCCTCCCTACCTCCCCTCAGTGAGACTGAACAAACCTATAAAAAAAAAAAAATTAAGTCCTCTATTATTCCTTTAATTTCCACTTTTATAACCGATTACTTTGCAAAAAAAAAAAAAAGACCCTATTTTTTTAAAGCAAACTTCATATATATATTTTTTTTTAAAATAATTTTTGACCTTTTTTTTTCTTTTTCCTTCTTTTCTTTAACATTGTATTTTTGAAATTCCAAACTCTACTCTAGATTTTTAATTTTAGCTTTTTAGTATTTGTTATCAATTTTGTACCTATATTTTTTTTTGTTTTTGTTTTTATATAATTTCTGTGACCCTGTTTTCTTTTTTCTTTTTCTTTTTCTCTGTTTCTTTCTCTTCTTCTTTTAAATAACATTGTATATCTGAAATTCCAAACTCTATTCTAGATTTTTAATTTATGCTTTTTGGTATTTGTTATCAATTTTGTACCTGTATTTTTTTTTTTTTTATAATTTATGTGACCTTGTTTGTTCTTGTTTGGTTTTTTTTCTCTTTCTTTTTCTTCTTCTTTTTTTAACATTGTATTTTTGAAACTCCAAACTCTAGATTTTTAACTTTTGCTTTTTGGTATTAGTTATCAATTTTGTACCTATATTTTCTTTATGATTTTTGCGACCTTGTTTGTTTTTGTTGTTCATTTTTTCTCTCTTTCTTTTCCTTCTTCTTTTCTTTAACATCGTATTTTTGAAATTCCAAACTCTACTCTAGATTTTAAATTTTTGCTTTTATGTATTTGTAACCAATTTTGTACCTTTAAGAACCCAATCTTCAGTACCCATTTTTCACTAGGGAACAAGATTACTGGCTTAACTGCTCTCTCTCCCTTTGGACTCTCCTTTTTCTCCACTAGGTCACCTGTGTCTCCTTCCTAACCCCTCTCTACTCTACCCAACTCTGTGAATTTCTGTGTGTTCCAGACGGTGGAGAACACTTAGGGAACTGATTACTGGCTGGATCTGTCTCCCTCCTTTTCATTTCCCCCATTTATCCTCCTGGCCACCTCTGCCACCTTATTCCTTCTTCTCTTCTCTGTATAACTCTGTGAACAACTCTGAGCGGTCCAGTTGTGGAGTGCACATAAGGAAGAGATTACTGAATAGCCCACTCTCTCCTCTATTGATTCTACCTCATCTCATTCGGGTCACTTCTAACTCCCTCCTCACTCTTCTCTTCTCCATATAATGCTGTAAACCACTCTGGGCGAAACAAGTTTCAGGGCAAGACATACCAAGCACATTCTCCAGCAGCAAGGAACACAGCCCTGAGCTCCAAGATACAGGCAGCCCAAGTCACCCCAAGACCATAGACATCCATAACTCATTACTAGACATTTCATTGCACTCCAGAGAGAAGAAATACAGCTCCACCCACCAGAACACCGACACAAGCTTCCTTAACCAAGAAACCTTGACAAGCCACCTGTACAAACCCACACAGACTGAGGAAACGCCACAATAAAGAGAACTCCACAAACTGCCAGAATACAGAAAGGACACCCCAAACTCAGCAATTTAAACAAGATGAAGAGACAGAGGAATACCCAGCAGATAAAGGAACAGGATAAATGCCCACCAAACCAAACAAAAGAGGAAGAGATAGGGAATCTACCTGATAGAGAGTTCTGAATAATGATAGTGAAATTGATCCAAAATCTTGAAATCAAAATGGAATCACAGATAAATATCTTGGAGACAAAGATTGAGAAGATGCAAGAAAGGTTTAACAGGGACCTAGAAGAAATAAAAGAGAGTCAATATAAAATGAATAATGCAATAAATGAAATTAAAAACACTCTGGAGGCAACAAATAGTAGAATAACAGAGGCAGAAGATAGGATTAGTGAATTAGAAGATAGAATGGTAGAAATAAATGAATCAGAGAGGATAAAAGAAAAACGAATTAAAAGAAATGAAGACAATCTCAGAGACCTCCAGGACAATATTAAACGCTACAACATTTGAATCATAGGGGTCCCAGAAGCAGAAGACAAAAAGAAAGACCATGAGAAAATACTTGAGGAGATAATAGTTGAAAACTTCCCTAAAATGGGGAAGGAAATAATCACCCAAGTCCAAGAAACCCAGAGAGTCCCAAACAGGATAAACCCAAGGCGAAACACCCCAAGACACATATTAATCAAATTAACAAAGACCAAACACAAAGAACAAATATTAAAAGCAGCAAGGGAAAAACAACAAATAACACACAAAGGAATTCCCATTAGGATAACAGCTGATCTTTCAATAGAAACTCTTCAAGCCAGGAGGGAATGGCAAGACATACTTAAAGTGATGAAAGAAAATAACCTACAGCCCAGATTATTGTACCCAGCAAGGATCTCATTCAAATATGAAGGAGAAATCAAAAGCTTCTCAGACAAGCAAAAGCTGAGAGAATTCAGCACCACCAAACCAGCTCTCCAACAAATTCTAAAGGATATTCTCTAGACAGGAAACACAAAAATAGTGTATAAACTTGAACCCAAAACAATAAAGTAAATGGCAACGGGATCATATTTATCAGTAATTACCTTAAATGTAAATGGGTTGAATGCCCCAACCAAAAGACAAAGACTGGCTGAATGGATACAAAAACAAGACCCCTACGTATGTTGTCTACAAGAGACCCATCTCAAAACAGGGGACACATACAGACTGAAAGTGAAGGGCTGGAAAAAGATTTTCCATGCAAATAGGGACCAAAAGAAAGCAGGAGTAGCAATACTTATATCAGATAAAATAGACTTTAAAACAAAGGCTGTGAAAAGAGACAAAGATGGTCACTACATAATGATCAAAGGATCAATCCAAGAAGAAGATATAACAATTATAAATATATATGCACCCAACACGGGAGCGCCACAATATGTAAGACAAATGCTAACAAGTATGAAAGGAGACATTAACAATAACACAATAATAGTGGGAGACTTTAATACCCCACTCACACCTATGGATAGATCAACTAAACAGAAAATTAACAAGGAAACACAAACGTTAAACGATACAATAGACCAGTTAGACCTAATTGATATCTATAGGACATTTCATCCCAAAACAATGAATTTCACCTTTTTCTCAAGCGCACATGGAACCTTCTCCAGGATAGATCACATCCTGGGCCATAAATCTAGCCTTGGTAAATTCAAAAAAATAGAAATCATTCCAAGCATCTTTTCTGACCACAATGCAGTAAGATTAGATCTCAATTACAGGAGACAAACTATTAAAAATTCCAACATATGGAGGCTGAACAACACCCTGCTGAATAACCAACAAATCACAGAAGAAATCAAAAAAGAAATCAAAATTTGCATAGAAACGAATGAAAATAAAAACACAACAACTCAAAACCTGTGGGACACTTTAAAAGCAGTCCTAAGGGGAAAGTTCATAGCAATACAGGCATACCTCAAGAAACAAGAAAAAAGTCAAATAAATAACGTAACCCTACACCTAAAGCAACTAGAAAAGGAAGAAATGAAGAACCCCAGGGTTAGTAGAAGGAAAGAAATCTTAAAAATTAGGGCAGAAATAAATGCAAAAGAAACAAAAGAGACCATAGCAAAAATCAACAAAGCCAAAAGCTGGTTCTTTGAAAGGATAAATAAAATTGACAAACCATTAGCCAGACTCATCAAGAAACAAAGGGAGAAAAATCAAATCAATAAAATTAGAAATGAAAATGGAGAGATCACAACAGACAACACAGAAATACAAAGGATCATAAGAGACTACTATCAACAATTATATGCCAATAAAATGGACAATGTGGAAGAAATGGACAAATTCTTAGAAAAGTACAACTTTCCAAAACTGGACCAGGAAGAAATAGAAAATCTTAACAGACCCATCACAAGCACGGAAATTGAAACTGTAATCAAAAATCTTCCAGCAAACAAAAGCCCGGGTCCAGACGGCTTCACAGCTGAATTCTACCAAAAATTTAGAGAAGAGCTAACACCTATCCTGCTCAAACTCTTCCAGAAAATTGCAGAGGAAGGTAAACTTCCAAACTCATTCTATGAGGCCACCATCACCCTAATACCAAAACCTGACAAAGATCCCACAAAAAAAGAAAACTACAGACCAATATCACTGATGAACATAGATGCAAAAATCCTTAACAAAATTCTAGCAATCAGAATCCAACAACACATTAAAAAGATCATACACCATGACCAAGTGGGCTTTATCCCAGGGATGCAAGGGTTCTTCAATATCCGCAAATCAATCAATGTTATACACCACATTAACAAATTGTAAAACAAAAACCATATGATTATCTCAATAGATGCAGAGAAAGCCTTTGACAAAATTCAACACCCATTTATGATAAAAACTCTCCAGAAAGCAGGAATAGAAGGACGATACCTCAACATAATAAAAGCTATATATGACAAACCCACAGCAAACATTATCCTCAATGGTGAAAAATTGAAAGCATTTCCTCTAAAGTCAGGAACAAGACAAGGGTGCCCACTTTCACCATTACTGTTCAACATAGTTTTGGAAGTTTTGGCCACAGCAATCAGAGCAGAAAAAGAAATAAAAGGAATCCAAATTGGAAAAGAAGAAGTAAAACTCTCACTGTTTGCAGATGACATGATCCTTTACATAGAAAACCCTAAAGACTCCACCAGAAAATTACTAGAACTAATCAATGATTATAGCAAAGTTGCAGGATATAAAATCAACACACAGAAATCCCTTGCATTCCTATACACTAATAATGAGAAAACTGAAAGAGAAATTAAGGAAACAATTCCATTCACCATTGCAACGGAAAGAATAAAATACTTAGGAATATATCTACCTAAAGAAACTAAAGACCTATATATAGAAAACTATAAAACACTGGTGAAAGAAATCAAAGAGGACACTAATAGATGGAGAAATATACCATGTTCATGGATTGAAAGAATCAATATAGTGAAAATGAGTATACTACCCAAAGCAATTTATAGATTCAATGCAATCCCTATCAAGCTACCAACGGTATTCTTCACAGAGCTAGAACAAATAATTTCACAATTTGTATGGAAATACAAAAAACCTCGAATAGCCAAAGCGATCTTGAGAAAGAAGAATGGAACGGGAGGAATCAATCTACCTGACTTCAGGCTCTATTACAAAGCCACAGTTATCAAGACAGTAGGGTACTGGCACAAAGACAGAAATATTGATCAATGGAACAAAATAGAAAGCCCAGAGATAAATCCACGCACATATGGACACCTTATCTTTGACAAAGGAGGCAAGAATATACAATGGATTAAAGACAATCTCTTTAACAAGTGGTGCTGGGAAAGCTGGTCAACCACTTGTAAAAGAATGAAACTAGAACACTTTCTAACACCATACACAAAAATAAACTCAAAATTGATTAAAGATCTCAATGTAAGACCAGAAACTATAAAACTCCTAGAGGAGAACATAGGCAAAACACTCTCCGACATACATCACAGCAGGATCCTCTATGACCCACCTCCCAGAATATTGGAAATAAAAGCAAAAATAAACAAATGGGACCTAATTAAACTTAAAAGCTTCTGCACAACAAAGGAAACTATTAGCAAGGTGAAAAGGCAGCCTTCAGAATGGGAGAAAATAATAGCAAATGAAGCAACTGACAAACAACTAATCTCAAAAATATACAAGCAACTCCTACAGCTCAACTCCAGAAAAATAAATGAAAAATAAAATCAAAAAATGGGCCAAAGAACTAAATAGACATTTCTCCAAAGAAGACATACAGATGGCTAACAAACACATGAAAAGATGCTCAACATCACTCATTATCAGAGAAATGCAAATCAAAACCACTATGAGGTACCATTTCATGCCAGTCAGAATGGCTGCAATCCATAAGTCTACAAGCAATAAATGCTGGAGAGGGTGTGGAGAAAAGGGAACTCTCTTACACTGTTGGTGGGAATGCAAACTAGTACAGCCACTATGGAGAACAGTGTGGAGATTCCTTAAAAAACTGGAAATAGAACTGCCTTATGATCCAGCAATCCCACTGCTGGGCATACACACTGAGGAAACCAGAAGGGAAAGAGACACGTGTACCCCAATGTTCATCGCAGCACTGTTTATAATAGCCAGGACATGGAAGCAACCTAGATGCCCATCAGCAGATGAATGGATAAGAAAGCTGTGGTACGTATACACAGTGGAGCATTACTCAGCCATTAAAAGGAATACATTTGAATCGGTTCTAATGAGTTGGATGAAACTGGAACCTATTATACAGAGTGAAGTAAGCCAGAAAGAAAAACACCAATACAGTATACTAACGCATATATATGGAATTTAGAAAGATGGTAACAATAACCCTGTGTACGAGACAGCAAAAGAGACACCGATGTATAGAACAGTCTTATGGACTCTATGGGAGAGGGAAAGGGTGGGAAGATTTGGGAGAATGGCATTGAAACATGTATAATATCATGTATGAAATGAGTTGCCAGTCCAGGTTCGATGCATGGTACTGGATGCTTGGGGCTGGTGCGCTGGGATGACCCAGAGGGAGGGTAGGGGAGGGAGGAGGGAGGAGGGTTCAGGATGGGGAACACGGGTATACCTGTGGCAGATTCATTTCGATGTTTGGCAAAACTAATACAATATTGTAAAGTTTAAAAATAAAATCAAATTAAAAAAAAATAATAAAATAAAACAGGAAAAAAAAAAAAAAAACAATACATATGCCAAGGCTGCACCCCCAGGACCCTGGATTGGGGGGTCTGGTGTGGAGCCCAGGAACCTACGTGGCGAGCAGATGCCCCAGGCGATTTCTAAGGCCTGTGCCATGGTCAGGCTGAGACACACCAGGCCTGGCAAGGACGACAAGGAAAGAAGGCCTTAGCTGACTGGGAGCCCAGCCAAGTGCTGTGTGATTGGAGCCCTAAGGGTGCCCTCCCACAGGCCAGCTGGTCTGGAACCCAGTGTGGCTGGAGGTGGCTTCAGAGCTGGCAGGGAAGCCCCATGCAGCCGGCCAGGCCTGGGGCCATCCTGGATCTGCCTGCAGACCCGTGTTGGGGCGGAACTCAAATCGCCAACCCCCTTGCTCTGTTTGCCTGTGTTTGTGTTAAGTCACTTCAGTCGGGTCCGACTCTGCCAGGCTCCTCTGTCCATGGGGATTCTCCAGGCAAGAATTCTGGAGTGGGTTGCCATGCTTTCCTCCAGGGGATCTTCCTGACCCAGGAATCAAACCTGTATCACTTTCAGTTCAGTTCAGTTGCTCAGTCGTGTCCGACTCTTTGTGACCCCATGGACTGCAGCACGCCAGGCTTCCCTGTCCCATCACCAGCTCCCAGAGCTTACTGAAACTCATGTCCATCGAGTCGGTGATGACATCCAACCATCTCATCCTCTGTCGTCCCCTTCTCCTCCTGCCTTCAATCTTTCCCAGCATCAGGGTCTTTTCACATGAGTCAGTTCCTCACATCAGGTGGCCAAAGTATTAGAGTTTCAGCTTCAGTATCAGTCCTTCCAATGAATATTCAGGACTGATTTCCTTTAGGATGGACTGGTTGGATCTCCTTGCAGTCCAAGGGACTCTCAAGAGTCTTCTCCAGCACCACAGTTCAAAAGCATCAATTCTTCGGCACTCAGTTTTCTTTATAGTCTAACTTTCACATCCATACGTGACTACTGGAAAAACCATAGCCTTGACTAGATGGATCTTTGATGGCAAAGTAATGTCCCTGCTTTTTAATATGCTGTCTAGGTTGGTCACAGTTTTTCTTCCAAGGAGCAAGCGTCTTTTAATTTCATGGCTGCAGTCACCATCTGCAGTGATTTTGGAGCCCAAGAAAATAAAGTATCTCACTGTTTCCATTGTTTCCCCATCTATTTGCCATGAAGTGATGGGACTGGATGCCATGATCTTAGTTTTCTGAATGCTGAGCTTTAAGCCAACATTTTCACTCTCCTCTTTCACTTTCATCAAGAGGTTCTTTAGTTCCTCTTCACTTTCTACCATAAGGGTAGTGTCATCTGCATATCTGAGGTTATTGATATTTCTCCAGGCAATCTTGATTCCAGCTTGTGTTTCATCCAGCCCAGCGTTTCTCATGATATACTCTGCATATAAGTTAAATGAGCAGGGTGACAAGATACAGCCTTGACATACTCCTTTCCCGATTTGGAACCAGTCTGTTGTTCCATGTCCAGTTCTAACTGTTGCTTCTTGACCCATATACAGATTTCTCAGGATGCAGGTCAGGTGGGCTGGTATTCCCATCTCTTGAAGAATGTTCCACAGTTCGTTGTGACCCACACAGTCAAAGGCTTTGGCATAGTCAATAAAGCAGAAGTAGATATTTTTCTGGAACTCTTTGGTTTTTCGATGATCCAACTGATGTTGGCAATTTGATCTCTGGTTCCTCTGCTTTTTCTAAATCCAGCTTGAACATCTGGAAGTTCACGGTTCACATACTATTAAAGCCTGGCTTGGAGAATTTTGAGCATTACTTTGCTAGTGTGTGAGACGAGAGCAATTGTGCAGTAGTTTGAACATTTATCGGCATTGGCTTTCTTTGGGATTGGAATGAAAACTGACCTTTTCCAGTCCTATGGCCACTGCTGAGTTTTTCAAATTTGCTGGCATATTGAGTTCAGCACTTTCACAGCATCATCTTTCAGGATTTGAAATAGCTCAACTGGAATTCCATCACCTCCACTAGCTTTGTTCATAGTGATGCTTCCTAAGGCCCACTTGACTTCACATTCCAGGATGTCCGGCTCTAGGTCAGTGATCACACCATCGTGATTATCTGGGTCGTGAAGATCTTTTCTGTACAGTTCTTCTGTGTATTCTTGTCACATCTTCTTAATATCTTCTGCTTCTGTTAGGTCCATACCATTTCTGTCCTTTATTGAGCCCATCTTTGCATGAAATGTTCCCTTGGTATCTCTAATTTTCTTGAAGAGATCTCTAGTCTTTACCATTCTATTTTTTCCCTCTATTTCTTTGCACTGATCACTGAGGAAGGCGTTCTTACCTCTCCTTGCTATTCTTTGGAAGTCTGCACTCAAATGGGTATATCTTTCCTTTTCTCCTTCACCTTTTGCTTATCTTCTTATCTCAGCTACTTCCTGTATTGGCAGGCGAGTTCTTTACCACTAGCGCCACCTGGGGAGCCCTTGCTCTGTTTAGCTCTTTTTAAAGCGTCAGAACCCTGACATATAGAACAGCAGCAGCAAGCGGGCATGCTCCAGAGGGAAGGGAAGGAGACTGGGAGAGGCCTGGGAGAGGTGCTTCCAGCCTCCCATCATTCCCTGAGGCTGCCACTCATCTCCTCCCCCAGCCCCCGAGTCCGCTTCCTGCCACCAATACCCCACCCCCACCCCCATCCACTCCCTCTACCCAACACAGCCTGGACTTACCATGTGCTTTGAGGGGCCACCCAGACAAGAAGCACCAGTAACCCGGGGAGAAGTGGTTACACAGGTAACACCGGCCACTTGCTTACTGGGTGAACTTACAGGCACGTTTCGTTTTATTGCGCTTCACGGATATTGTATGTTTTTAGAAATTGACGGTTTGTGGCAGCCCTGCATTGAGGAAGGCTATTGGGGCCATTTTTGCAACAGTGGTTGCTCACTTCGCCTCAGTGTCTCATCTTGGTAATTCTCACCATATTTCCAGCATTTTAATTCTTATCAGATGTGTCACAGGGATCTGTGATCAGTGATCTTCGATGTTACTACTACCTCTTGCTTCCCAGGTGGGACTAGGGATAAAGAACCCACCTGCCAACGCAGGAGACGTAAGAGATGTGGGTTCGATCTCTGGGTTGGGAAGATCCCCTGGAGGAGGGCATGGCAACCCACTCCAGTATTCTTGCCTGGAGAATCCCATGGACAGAGGAGTGTGGCAGGCTGCAATCCATGGGGTCGCAAAGAGTCGGACACGACTGAGCGACTGAGCACACACTGCCTCTTGCTGATGGCTCAGATGACAGTGAGCATTTTTAGCAATACAACATTTTAAAATTATAGCACGCATACTGATTTTTTTCTTTTGACATAAAGTGACTGCACACGTAACAGACTAAGGTGCAGTGTAAAAACTATTTTTAAAAAAATTTGCCTATTTCTTTGGCTGTGCAAGGTCTTGGTTGTGGCATGTGGGATCCAGTTCCGCAGCCGG
Source organism: Bos grunniens (assembly GCF_055505025.1). Lineage (NCBI taxonomy): Eukaryota > Metazoa > Chordata > Mammalia > Artiodactyla > Bovidae > Bos > Bos grunniens. The sequence goes on along the minus strand of NC_141179.1, from coordinate 75,548,032 downwards.
GGATTAAACCTGCAGCCCCTGCACTGGGACTGCAGTCTTAGCCACTGGACCTCCAGGGAAGTCCCTGAGCATAATTTTTATGGACATCAGGAAACCAAAAATTTCCTGTCCCTCGCTCCATTGCAATGGTCTGGAACCGAACCCTCGGTCTCTCCGAGGTGTGCCTGTATTTACTTTTTCTCGGCCTCCTTTGCCCCATCCAAAGACTGGGGCCTGTGTAGGACTACTTCCTAGGACTGGTGTGAGGATGAGATGAGATGCTACGGACAAAGCACGTGGAACAATGCTGGCAGGTCCACCCCTCAGTCCCGTTAGGACCATGTGCTTTCTCTCTGGGCCCCCAGAGCACAGCCTGGGGGTGGGAGATGTCCGAGTGCAGAACTGGGTTGCCCTCTACAACCCGGGGAGCAGTGGACCACACACACACACACACACACACACACACACACACACACAAGCACGCATACACCCCTGTACCATAAGGGGATAGGAGAAGCAGTAAGCCCCTTCTGAACTTGATGTTGACTTTCACATGCCTCACCTGGGCCTGGGGGGCCTTCTTAGGCCTGGAGGGGGGCCTTATCTAGCCGAGGGAAGTTGTCCCTGCACCCCTCGCCTGCTGCGGGTGGGGCACCCGGGGCCTAAACTGCTCATCTGCCCTCTGTCAGGCTCTGACACCAAAGGTTCACCCTGGGCTGAACCAAGCAGATGGCTTGGCTGACGGAGGCCCTGCTACTGAGACGCCCTCAGGGAGAGCAGCCAGGGCAGAGGGCGGACGGAAGATGCCGCCAGGACTCAGCGAGTGTCCCCTCTGGCCAGGCTCTGCTGGGGCCTCATGTGCTTCTTCTGGCTTGGACCCCATTCCAGCCTCTTGAGGAAGAGGAATGGAAGGAGGGGGCAGATGACCACTGGCTCAGGGTCACCGCTGAGGAGGCAGGGAAACGGGTCGGTCCTAAGGGGAGTGCAAGCGTCTTCTCTGCTCTATTCTAAAGGGAAGCAGTCGCATCAGGAAGCCCTGATTCCTGCTCATCTGGGCGGGGTCCCTGGCTCAGGGGCCAAACTCCAGCCGGTACCCCTGGGTATCACCTCTTCCTCCCCCTCAGGACGGAGGCCCATCCCGACCCCTCCCCTGCCCAGTAAGACACTGCAGGGACCATCTTCCCCACCTGCCACCAGACTGTGCGTCCCTGAGCCATGCTGCTGTTGGCAGCACCTCCCCTCATCTCTGCAGGGAGGGAACATGCCCCCACCCTGACTCCTGGCTGCAGTCACCCGCCCTCCGCAACCTCATCTGACAGAGGCCAGAGGGGCCACCACGAAGACCGCCACGTTTCTACGTCCAGCACGGACCTTCCCCCGAGCCCTGCAAGTCCAGCTGCCCACTGCCTGCAGGCCCCAGGGCAGATCCGAGGTCCCCCTCAACTAGAACCTACGGAGTCACTCCCAGCACAGCCTCATCCTCCCTTCCCCAGAGTGAATCTGCCGCCGTTTCACCTCCTGATTCCTTTCTCAGATGTATACACTTCTCTCTGTCTCCTCTACCGTGATCCTGGTCTAACCCATCCTCATTTCTCACTGGGACCAGTGTTCTATTCCCTCCTGTCTCCTCAGGCCCATCTCTAACCCCTGGCCAGTAAGCAGCCAGAGAGCCAACATGGCCACAACCCCACGTAGAACTCGGGCTTCTTTGCTTGTCTAGCCTCTTTGCCCTGGGTCCACAGGCACTGCATGGTCTGGCCCTGCTGATACCCCCGCCTGGAGCTAGTCTTGCCTTATTCACTGTCCTCCAGCCGTAGTGGCCTTCCCTTGGTTCTGGGACACACCGTGCTCCCTCCTACCCTGGGGCCTTTGCACAGGCTGCTCTCACTCTCTGGCTGGAGTGCTTTCCCTTGTCAAGAAGATAAGAGTGTAGAAATTTACATTTATGAGAGTCACAGCATCACCCATACTCATGACCACCCAGGAAGCAGGTGGGGAGCCATGAGGATAAAGCAGAGAATCAGTGATGCTATGTGGCAAGAAGACTTAAAACCACCCTGACAAGTGGGGGAAATAGATGGTTTCCTCTTGGGTCATGGTCTAGCTAGGTCACCACCTCCTGGGACAACCCCTGATTTTTTTTTTCCAGCAGGGAAATACATTCTTGACTTGCCTATATGACTATCTTAACCCAGGGAAGGCCCAGGAATGGGCAGGGGAAGCTGCCATGGTGGATTCAACTCATACCAATGGAGGAGCCTGATTTTTCATCTTGGATCACGTTCTTTGGGGACTTCCTCATTTCTCTTCATTGGCATTCAGTGATAAACAGGGCTGGTGGACTAACTCAGTACCCATGGACGAGTGCCCTCTGCCTCAGCTCCTGACAGCCATGTGACTGAGTCCTGGCCAATGAGACCTAAGCAGATGTCTTAGGGAGGTTTCTGGGAAAGAAGCACCACCTTTTCAGTTTCTTCCCATCTTCAACGAGTGGAATGTCTGGAGCCATGGCAGCTGTTTTGCCACCGTGAAGTACTAAGCACAAGGAAATGTTGCAAGGATTACCGAGACTAGGCCTTGGCTGACATGATGGAGCCACTGATAAACAGAGAAGCCACCATCTTCCAGAATTCTTACCGTGTGAAACACAGAGGCATTTGCCTTAAGTGTAGATTTTCAGTTTCAAATATTTTGCTACTGACTCAACATTGTGACGAGGATGTGAGGCAAAGTCAGAAATGCATCCTGGGCTTCAGGGAACTGGGCTTTGGAGAAAAAACAGAGCGAGTCCCTCAGCAGAAGCTTTTAAAAGGAAGAGTGCTCGTGGGGATGCTAGTGCCTCGGAAAAGGAATCCCAGAAGTCAGTCTCAGGCAGTCCTCATGAGGAGCAGGGGAAGAGTCACGGAACTAATGTAGCTGCACAGGGATCTCTCTGATGAGCTTTGATTTCAAAGCCACGCCTGGGAGAAGGAAGGAGGCAGTGTAGTGGAGGATGAAGCCAGAAAAGAACAGGGCCCATGAGAAGCCTCCCTGAGCAATTCACAAGTGGCTTTAGGAAAGAGCTTTGGCTGCGGGCAGCAAGCGGTCCTATTGGTAGGAGTTTGTTTGTCTTTATCAACCCCTGTCTGCATCAAAACCATAGTCAAAGCTATGGCTTTTCCAGTGGTCATGTATGGATGTGAGAGTTGGACTACAAAGAAAGCTGAGCGCCGAGGAATTGATTCTTTTGAACTGTGGTGCTGGAGAAGACTCTTGAGAGTCCCTTGGACTGCAAGGAGACCCAACCAGTCCATTCTAAAGGAAATCAGTCCTGAATATTCATTGGAAGGACTGATGTTGAAGCTGAAACTCCAATACTATGGCCACCTGATGCAAAGAACTGACTCATTGGAAAAGACCCTGTTGCTGGGAAAGATTGAAGGCAGGAGGAGAAGGGGACGACAGAGGATGAGATGGTGGGATGGCATCACCGACTCGATGGACATGAGTTTGAGTAAGCTCTGGGAGTTGGTGATGGACAGGGAAGCCTGGCATGCTGCAGTCCATGGGGTTGCAAAGAGTCAGACATGACTGAGTGACTGAACTGACTGATCAACCCCTGAGTTGCTGGCTGCTCCGCTCCATATGGTTGTTGGTGGCCCAAGCACCTTCTCTCTTGATGCTTGGATATTCTAGGGGATCAGCCTCCTCTGCAAGGTCTGAGATGGCTGTCAACCATGAGTTGGGGGTGGGGTGATGAGAAGGAGAAGGGGTGGGCACAGCGCTTTCTCTTAAGGACATGGCTCAGTTGCACAGATCACCTCTACTTTCCTCCCTTTGGCTAGAACTTGCCATGTGGCCTAGCTGCAAGGGAGGCTGGAAGAGCAGGTTTACCTGGTGGTCACTGGGTCTGTAAACCTCCTCTTTCCAAGGAGGAAGCCTCAACCGAACACGAGGGCAGCCAGCTGTCTCTGCCATTGCATGGGGAATCTGAGGTCCAGAGAGTGAGTCTTGGCCAAGCTGACATGGCTGCTGATAGCCCAGGTCTGCCTGCCATCACAGCCTGAAATGGCCCCCCTCCCCATGCTCGGCAGCCTCTCCTCAGAGCTGAAACCTAACCCCTGGGGTGACTGTCCTTGCCCCCCTCCCCATGCTCGGCAGCCTCTCCTCAGGGCTGAGACCTAACCCCTGGGGTGGCTATCCCTGCCCCCTCCCCATGCTCGGAGCCTCTCCTCAGGGCTGAGACCTAACCCCTGGGGTGGCTGTCCCTCCCCCCAGCTCCCAGCAGCCTCATCCCAGGACCTTTGTTTCTGCACTTAGGTCTCTTTCACTCAACGCAGGGACACAGGACCATAAGGGATGGAGGAACGTGACTCTCCGGGCCTGGGGAACCCTTTGAGATGACGTGGGCAGGTGCAGGAGGAGAGGGTGCTGAGTTTATGAGGCAAAGCTGAAGCTGGAAAGAGTCTCATCAGATGGCCAGGGTCAGGCCTCAGCCCAACTCTCCCCTTCCCCGGGGGGACTCTGAGAGGCTTGCCTTAAGCCCTACCCCCGTCCCACCCTAGTCCCTTCTAGCCCATCATCCGGTTTTATTTTCCTTATAGTGAAATGATTACTTCATGTGAGATTATGACTTCTTATGTGCTTGCTGCTTGCTTATCATCTGCTTCCTCTAGCCAGACTGTAGGCCCTGCAGGAACAGGGCTTTGCCTCCTGTCCCCTGCTGTGGTTCCCGGCATCTGGAGCTCTCCCATGGGAGCCTCATCAAAGGCCGAATCAAGCACAGGGTGCGGGGCTCAGTTCACCCTCATTCTCCCCCCACTGCCCCGCCCTCCCCTAGCCTGGCCTCACACATACCCCTGAGGAGTGTGGAGACTGGTAAGTAGGAAGGGGGATCAAGGTCAAGGGCACTGTGAGTCTCACCGAGGGGACATAGCAGGAAGGGAAAGGGCCTCTTCTGAGACTTAGATGAAATCCTTGGGTTGCGAAAGAAGCCAAGAAGTCTAGGAGCTTCCCTGACTTTGGAGGCTAAGGTCAGGGAAATCTTATTCTCTTGGGGCCCGGGGGTGCTTCCACATGACAAATGTGAGTTCTCCCCAAATAAAATGCACCGCTGAGGAGGGGCCCTGCTGTGTAACTCTGGTTTTCATTCTTGAGACCTGCAGTACCAGAAACTCAGGGAGTGCTCTACTTGGAACACTGGAAAACTCCTAGTTACCCTTGAACCCCAGTCAAAATGCCCACTCCTCTGGTCTGTGACACTGATGGACTGTCTGCCATTCTCATCCTTTAACCCCTTTGGCTGGCTCTCAGGGGCTTGAATGGAGCCTTCCTTAGCTCCCGTTCAGGGGTCCACATCACAGCCAACATTTCCACGGGATTCCCCGAATGCCTTCAGATCTTCTGGGCTCACATTGCCACCCACCCAGCTTGGCCAGCCACTCCTGATGCACAGGTCTCCCTGCCAGGGGAAGCAGGGCCTGGTACCTGCTTGTTCAGGAACAGGTCCCTTCCCAGGAGGCATTCCTCTCTGCTCAGCAGGACCCCGTCCCGACTCTGAGGTTCTCTCCGGCAGCAGGCCTCTGGCACCTCATCACTGTCCAAAGTCAGGAGTCGGAAAACTGATGCATACTTAAAGTCTTCGGGCCCGTTGACCCCACAGCAACCAAACTAGGACAGAGCAGAGAGAAGAGGGGGATAGGAGCTGGAGCCAGGCATGAGAGTGAGGAGACAAACGCAAAGCCTGTCCACAGGCCACTGTGAGGCAGCGTAGTGGGGGGTAGTCATGATCCAAGTGGGAGCTGGCTCCACCTGCGGCTCCTGTGCAACCCCGGGAAAGCCACTCAGCCTCTCTGAGCCTCCAGTGTCCTCACGGTAAAATGAGAGTGCTGGCAACAATTCCTACTTCACCGGCGCTGAGCACTCAGTAAGTAGCTGCTATGGTTACCGCCACTGATGACAGTTACGATTGCTTGAGGACTCAAGACAGGGAGGGCGAACAGCTTTCACCCTGAGTTCGGACTGTGGCTGATGGGCAACGGCTGCCCAAGATGCTGTGCGGATGGATGCCAGTTCTGAGGCTGGGCCTGGGCTGGCAGATCAGTGCCTGATTGATTATTGATATCTGCATAGGCGCAGAGAGCAAGGCTCTGGAGGCCAGATAATGGCTCCCCTGGGCGTCAGGGCTTTGAGGGCTCAGAGCATCCCTGGGGCCACTCACCGTGATCATGACGGAGTTCCAGGTGGCGGAGAAGATGTCCGTGTCGTTGTTGCCCTGGTAGTGCTTGGTGAGCTCCTTGGTGAAGAATTCACGGGTGAGCTGGAGGCAGAGGGAGGGGCTGGACTGAGAGCCATGGCAGCTTGATACGGTGCCCCCTTCCCTGGCTTCTCCACTGATCTGCTCTGGGGGAGGGTGGGGGAAGGCCTCTGGGCCCTAGTGCCAGGGACCCTCCTTGTAAGCAGCTGACTTGGGGCGGGCCCTTGGGGCCCACCCCCTACCTCTAAGGACCTGTGGCCTCCCTGCATCATCAGATCCCCAGCATGAACGCGCAGACTACCCACACAGCCCTCAGCAAGCCACCGGGGAACCTCCACCAGTACTGCAGCTCTTTCCAGAGGGTGGCAGGTCCTCAGTTGGGGGCTCACCCCTCCTGCCGCTCCCTAACCCTGAGCTGTTCCTCACACAGAGCCGAGAGGATGCGCTGTGTCCTGGGCCCTGAAGAAGCCACTGTGTGTGCAGCAAGCCGTCTCTGCAGAGCCGCAGTTTCCAGAGACCCTTGGAAGTCATTGCTACCTTCAAAATACTCCTCGGAGGCCTGACCACCCTGCTCCCCTCTGCAGGGAAGGGTGGGGCCTTCGGTGGTTGGAGCCTCTGGGATAAGATGGTCTCTGGGGGTAAGTGGCCCAAACTGCATACTGCCAGGGCCTCATCCAGGAGGGCTCTGCCCTGTTCTCCTGCTTGGCACAGATTCTGCGTGGGGGCTGGGGGTGGGGTGGGGGGTGGGAAGCCTCTCCGACTATCCTTGGAATGACTACTGCTGGGCCAGTGCTGGGCAAGGCATAGAATGGAAGATTCTAGAGTCAGAGATGGGTTGCACCAGACACTTGGAAAGAGCGGAGACCCTTAAGGGCCCTCTGACTCTGACCTTCTGGAAAAGTCCTTGCAGGGACAGGCTCGCAGGTTTCTTTTGGGGCTGTGGGGCTTCACTGGGTGGGGTGGTGGGTTGTGATTGGAGCTGGAATGACTGGATGAGGGGACGCTGACTCTCTGAGACCCTCTGGGGATGGAGGGGCTGGCCATGAATGGGCCGGGGCACACAAGGCCAGGTACGTACATTTCCCCTGAAGATGAAGGCCAGGATGGCTGCTGAGAGCTCTGCCAAGAAGATGATCAGGATGAACAAGAAGAACTGCAGAGAGAAGCGGGCAGACTTGTGAGTCCCGAGGGCAGGTAGGAAGGGGACAGCTGACCTCTCTCTGAGGCACCCTTCCATCTGTCACACGATGGCGGCAGCGTACCGATTTCGTAAGACTGAGGAACTCAACTGCCATAAACCAGACATCTTTGATCATAAACACCCCAACAATCCATCTTTGGAGCCAACAAAGTTGTAATACAAATATGGAACAAATAATCATACAGATATGCCTTCTGTGCAAATGGCACCCTTTAGAGGCCCCTTGTGCAGTGGGTGCTCTGAGCAACCGTACTTGGCAGCCCTTGAAGAAGATCGATGTTGAAACTTGTTTGGACCTCCTCCAGGTGGACTGTCCAAGTAGTGGGAATCCTGAAGTCCCTGGGGATCCCTGGCTGGCTGTCCTCACCCCATCAGGCCCAGGCCACCTCTCCCTGCCTGGCTGCCTCTCATTCCCATGGGTAGTGGGGGAAGTGATGTTACTTTTCAGCTGCAATAAAGAAGCATGATCGGAGGGAAGGTGGTATGTCTATCAAAATCTGAAAACCCAGGGGCTGGGAGTCTGGAATCTAACAGAGCGCCCCTCTGTGCTACTCTCTGCATGTCTCTATGTTGCCCAAACTTACCACGACACCTCTTGCCTCGGGCACCTCACACGCTGAGCTCCCTGGAAGGCCCTGCCCTTGCTTGCCCACCAGCATCCTGTTTTCCAGACTCGGTTCCTGGCTCCCCCACATCCCAGGGCCCTGCAGAAGTGTGCACCGCAGCCGCTGCATCCCCGCCGGGTCACCACCATCAGCTGGGATCCAGTGGGCAGTGTTCTCGAAGCCCAGACAGCACCGGTGTTGGTATACGGCTCTCCGATGAGTAAATGAATCCATGAGTGACCAGCTCGCCATAATGACCTTGCCATCTGCTATCTCCAGGCCCGGGCCATCATGGGCACTGCTGTGGGTGGATGGTTGTGGGCAGAAAGAAGAGGAAGCGGCCGTGCCCTCATCACTCAGCGTTGTCCCCCTGCACTGGGACAATCCTGGAGCTGTCAGCCCACCTGGAGACCCCTAGCAGGGCCCTGAAGCCCCAGCCGCACATGCATACAGCGACCCCAGGACCTGCTCCCTTGCTCGGGTCACAGTCCTCCAAGCTTCCAGTGCGCACCGTGTGTGCCCAGGCTGGAAGGAAGCGAAGGGCCTGAGCTTGTCCTCAGCACTTCAGCACCGCCCCCCCATCCCCGCCCCGCCTCGCTTTGAAAGTCTTAAGACCTGGAGGCTTTTCTGGGCTCCAGGATTACATGGTGTTAGGATCCTCTGTTCTAGAATCAGAGGTCCCGCATTTATTTCCACTGTGCTGCTTGCCAGCTGGGCCAGCTCCGTCAGGTTCTACCGTGTCTGGGTTCCAGTTTCTCCATCAATAGAACAAGAGTGTTGATGGTCAGCAGCTGCTTTGCCAGGCTGCCCAGAGGCTTCAGTGAAATGACTCATGTAAGATCCATGCTTAGGTGTTAAGCGCTGCATGCCTGCGGGAGTGCGTGAGTGCTAAGTCACTTCAGTTGTGTCCGACTCTTTGGGACCCTGTGACCTGTAGCCCACCAGGCTCCTCTGTCCATGGGATTGTCTCCAGGCAAGAATACTGGACTGGGTTGTCACGCCCTCCTCCAGGGGATCTTCCTGACCGAGGGATTGAACCTGCGTGTCTTAAGTCTCCTGTGTTGGCAAGCGGGTTCTTTAACAGTAGTGCCACCCAGGAAGCCCCAAGCGCTGGATAGATGATAGTTGTCGTGCGTTTTCCAGAGACCACCCACGCCAGTGCTTGTCTCCAGGAAGGCCACGCTCGCGCTTGATTCTGAGCCACCATCTGAGCCTTCCTCACGCTGTGCACGGCGCTGCACCCGCATTATCTCACTGATGCGGTGCTAAGTCCCCTGGAAAGCGCACGCACGCTCCCAGAGTGATGAGCACGTGGAGTTCATGAGCTCCGTCTCATCCATAGTTTATAACTTCTAAGCCAAGATCGATAGGCAGAGACAGCTCGGTCACATCACTGGGGTGGAAACCATTTCCGAGGCTGCTCTTTATGCCAGCCTGAGGACTGCCAGCAACTCCACCGAGAGGGCAGAGGGCAGGGTGGGGCTCCATGGAGACCTTGTGAAACAGAACCAGATGACCATCTGTCACCAGCCAAATGGAGGTGCCAGGAGCCCTGCCAGGGCCCTTCACCTCTTAACCCAAGGACCAGCTCGTGGAAGTGGAGGGGGATGGGATGGGCACTTCGGCCAAGGGCAGGCTGCCCAGGGTACAGGACGTCTTCTGTCACTCTCCTTTCCGGGTGGGGAGCTCTACCTCCCAGCTTCAGCCCTAGGTCACCCCACACAGCTGACTGCAGCGAGGCTGACTGCAGGTCTGCTTCCCGACCTGTCGGAACCAGAGCCCCAGGTTTTAAGACTCGGCTGGCCTGCAGGGTCTCTTGTGGATCAACACCAATCCTTTTGTTTTCAACTTATCAAACGCTTATATGTGCCAGGAAAACAGTTAGGCAAGATGTACATTTTCTTATTGAATGCTGATCAAAATATTATGGCTGGAAAGGCCGTATTATTGTCTCCAGCTTACATGTGAGGAACCTGAAGTTCAGAGACCTTAAGTGATGGACCCCAGGTCACACAGCCGGGAAGTGGCATGGCAGGGATAAGAACCAGGCTTTGCTGACTGCAGAGGCCAGGCCCTGCCCCACGCCTCCTCTCTGTCCCTTCGGTCCAGGCCCGTGTACTGAGCACATGCTCTGTGCCAGGTACTGTGCTAGGTCGTCGTTGTCCAGTCGCTAAGTCGTGTCCAACTCTTCTGCAATCCCATGGACTGTAGCCCGCCAGGCTCCTCTGTCCCTGGGACTACCCAGGCAAGAATACTGGAGTGAGTTGCCATTTCCTTCTCCAGGGGATCTTCCTGATCCGGGGATCAAACCCTCATCTGCTGCCTTGGCAGGTGGATTCCTTATCACTCTGAGCCACCCAGGAAGCCCACTGCGCTAGGTACCGATAAACAAATACACACAAGGGCGATGTGATCCCCACTCTGGTGGAGTTTCCACTGAGCCAAGATTCATGGTCCATGAAATGAAATTCACGAGATGAAAAGCATAAGAGTCATGAGATGAGATGAAAAAACAAACCCGTAACTCATTGATGGGGAAAGCAGGTCTCCCCAGAGGAAGAGTGTCTGCAGATCTCCTGGCCACTGTTCCCGCCTGAAGCAGGGGCCCCCAAAAGCCTGGGCACGGAGCTGGTGACATGAGTGTAAGTCACCTGGAGGAAAGTGCAGGGCTGTGGGGCCAACATCAGTAACAAGGTCACTTCTGCCAGCATCTCCAGCATGAAAAATTGCCTCCGGCTTGACGAGATTACTACTGTTTATTTGAAGGGGGATCCCGCCTGGACCCAGCCACAGGGCTGATGCTTTCTGGGGCTCCCCCGAACCAGGGCCTTTCCCAGAGCGTGTTTCTCTTGAGTTATCTGACCTCATCCCATTTGCCTAAGGGCACACTTGCCAGTAATTCCTCAACATCAAATTTACAACGCTTTGCTTAGGATTAGGCGCTTAATAAAGGGGTAAAAACTGCTATTTTGCCTACTTGTGAGCATTTCCAGACTTTTCTAAGCCATCTGCCTACAATACATCTGCTTTTCGTTCTCATTTCTAATAATATTTACCAAATTTACGTACTTGATGTACAATTCAGCTCGTTTTATCGCTTTTAAATTCTACTCTTCCCTTTTTTCTGTTCTCTTTTCCAATTTAGCATGCCTTGGCTATAAAATATTTTTAAAATGTGAAGCTTTCAATAAATGGGTTAGAAACAGTCCTTGAACTGTTTATAGGTGAGCAGCTAGGCAAAAAGGGATGCCACAAAATGTCACCAATAGGCTGAAGTTGTCTTGTGGTCCATGAAAATGCTCTAGAATTGATCAACAGGACTGTTTGGAAAAAAATGTTTTAGAAAAGTAGGTCATTAGGTGACATTAGGGCCATGGCTCTTGGGCTAAGGGTCACCGGGGCCCCTCAGGGCTTAGCCTCCGAGCAGGGGCAGGGGTTGCCCAGTGATCTCCATCTCCAGGCCTCCTCTCTCTGTGGGGCTTTGAGCCCCAGTTCCAGAGGGGACTGAAGGCATTCTCTTGGCTTCTCCCAAGACTAGTCTTTGCTTCTTCCCCGAAGGGTGACGAGGCGGCTCAGGCTTCTTTAACGGCCAAGGATGGGTGAGACTCGGTGCTGGAACCACCCTGCACAGCTGAGTCCAGGTTGGAAAAAAAAAGTGGTTCTTCTTACTTTTCAGGTCATGAATCAATCTGAAAACCTTGCAGAAGCTGTGGGGGCTCCAGAAACACGCAAGCACGCACACCACACACACAGAACACACAGGTATAGGCACACACAGAGGCCCTGACATAATATTTTGCATATAATCTTGGTTGAGTTTTGAACCACTTGAGTGCACTCCAGGTGAGGAGCCTCTGGACCAGTCCCTCTGAGACAGCAGACCCGGGTCCAAGCGTCCCCTGCCTTTGATCTGCACGGTGACCTCGGGTTGTGTGCCTTAGGCTTGTGACAGAGAGGAGAGTGGAGGGGACTGGATGAGAGGGAAGGGGAGGAGGAGAGGGGAGGCAGGGGAAGTCAAGGAAGTGGGGGGAAGGGAGAGAGGGGCAGAGACAAGGGGGCGTCCAGGAGAAGGAGAAGGAAGGGCAGCAGGAACAGAAACCAAGGGATCAAGAGGAAGGCAGAGAGAGACGGGAGACAGAGGCGGAGGAAGAGCTAGAAAAGAAGGGGAGAAGCAGACACGATGAGACTGGAGGGAGACTACAGAGGAGGAGGCGGAGAGAGGGGAGACTTTAAGGTTTGGTGGGCAGACCGGCCACAACCAGGACTTAAGTCTGTCTCTGGGGAGAGCTGCAGCCAGTCCCCTCCTGGGTCTCAGCCTTCTCTCCTAGGCACTGGGGAGAGCGATGCCTCCTCCAGCTGGCAGGCTCTGAAGGAGCCACTTAACTGGAGAGGGCTTGTGAGGCCCCCAGGTTGCTCCTGGCCCAGAGCGCCAGCGTAGTTTCTATCTTGACTTCAGAGATGAGCCCGTTCATGCTGGATGAGCCCCAGACACCGAGGTGCAGGGTGGGCGGGTGATGGTGGGTTTGGTGTGTCCTGGGACCGTCCTCAGATCCTTTCAGAGTCCCAGGCTCCCCAAGCCCAGACCGCCGGCACCACTGGACACTGCACAGAGCTGTCCACCAGGGGGCGCTAGACGCCTTGCGAGGACGCATCGCTGACCGGCCCACGCCTCCCTATCACTTAACTCCTGACCCACCCGCCGGCTCGCTCGTGAGGCGAGTTTGCAAGTTGGCCCAGCTGCACAGCCAAGGTGGGCTGTTTTTAACTTCCCTTCCGGCAAGATTGCGCTCAACCCAGTTTTCCTAACCCTAAAGGCCCAGGACCTGGGAGGGGAGGAAGCCCCATCACCAAGGCCAGACAAGTAAGGAGAGAAAGGGCCACAGTCCATGTGAATACAGAGGGCCCGAGAAACGGAACATCCACTGCTGGTCTCGTTTGACTCCCGTCTACAGCCGTGTGAGTTGGCCTCTCACTTCACCAGCAGACGCTAAAGCTCAGAGAGGTTAAGAAACTAAACCAGAGTCACACTGTTTGTTATGAGACGGAGCAGGTCGCACACACAAACCCAGCTCATCCTCCTGGGCTCGCCCGCCCCTCCCCACCCCGCAAGACTATGGATGGTCACTCAGCCCTCGATGCACCTATAGCACGAGTGAATCACGTGGTCAGCAGGTCAAAGACCATTCATTTAATGAATAAAGGACCTACCGAGATCATATCACTTCCATTTTAGAAGGGGAAATGTGAAAGCTGAATGATTTATCCTATAGCGATCTTTGCTCTATTATCACGGAGTTGTATATTTGAGTTCTCAGAAGCAAGCAAGTCGAAAAGCATCATGAGTCAGTGCTCTCAGCTGACCCTGCTGTGGGGAAGCCTGGCCGTTCGGACCTGGAGGCCGAGGCCACCGTGCGCCTGGGGGCGGCTTACCCAGGCGGCAGGCAGGGGCCAGCATGGATGCATATGGCAAGGGTTGGTGGCTCTCCCGCTCCTGGAGGCCAGCCTACCTGGCTCAGACCCCAGTGTGAGTCCCCCCTAGTGTGGGTGCAGGGCTCTATCCACCCCCCTCCCCAGGGCACCCATGGGTGGGGTGGGGGATGGGATACTCACAAACAGCAGCAGACACTTGTTCTCCCGGACGGCCCCGCAGCAGCCCAGGAAGCCGAGCAGAAAAAGCAAGCCCCCCATGGCCAGGAGGATGTAGGCGCCCGTGATGAGCAGGGGGTTGGCGGCCACGATCTCCCGGAAGCCGGTGGGGTCCACCATGACCCAGATGCCGATGCCCAGCAAGCAGGCCCCGCCCAGCTGCTCCCCGGGGCCAGGCAGGAGCATGGGGAAGACACAGGGAGACATGGTGGTTAGACAACCCCCCACACACACCAGCTCCCTGCTCGAGGCCCTGGGGCAGAGGTGCCAAGTGAGCTGGGCAGAGACTCCCTCTGTGTTTTCCTCTGCTTTGAACTTCCCTCCTTAACTCTGACCTAGGGTGCATCACGCATCCTGCAGAGCCCATCTCTGACCAACACTCTACTTTGGGCTGCGAGGAACCATGTCCTGTAGAGTCTATCTGCCACGTTCATAGTCTCCTTAAGTGTTAGAGCCACTGGGCACTGAGGTCGTTCAGTCCAACCCTGATTCCACACTGAGCCCCAGAGGGGGCCAACAATCCGCCGAAGGTCACACAGTAGGTTCAAAGCAGAGCCAGGGCTGAGCCCCAGGTCCCCCTGACTCCAGCCCCAAGATGCTCCCCAAGTTCATGAATGTGCTCTGACGCCTATGCTGGGAAAACACAGACCGAAGCCATCCTGGTTGTTCGCACAGGAGCTCTCAGTCGAGGCGGGCTCCCCATTCTCAAATCCGCTCCTAGAAAGCCTTCTTGTTCATGACTTCCTCTCCACGGTCTGCCTCTCCATGCCTCACTTATCTCTGGAGACAAGCAGCTTAGTCCAGAGAAAGGGCTGTGCCATGCGTTCGCTGTGAGACCTTGGTCAAGTGCCTTAACCTCTCTGAGCCCTAGCTTCCTCATGGTTAGACAAAGATACCGTTTCCCACCTCCCAAGGACCTGAAGGTGCCTGGCAGGGTTCAACAGACATCATTCCATTGGTCTTGGGCACAGACCAGTCTTGGAAACAGATCTGTTGCAGGAGAAATCATCTGGCGTCATGGACTTTAAAGACTGGGAAGTGCTTGAAATCTCCGTGTGGTGGGAAGACCAGAGGAATGATGCAAAATGATGCAGAACTGCTGGCTCACAGACAGGGTCTGTAAGCGGGGGAAGAGCTGAATGGTTTGGGGCAAAAGATGGTCCTTTCGGATGCAGTGGGGGGAGGGGTGGGGCGCAGAGGCCCCGGGGGACCTGGGCGCAGCCAATGACAGAAGCAACATTTTGTCGTCTGCGGTGGCCTGCCTTTCTCCCTGGTTTCCCCCAAAACCTCCAGGAAAACCTGTGTCCCTTCCTCACAGCTGTTGGAGGTGTGGGAGTTTAACAGTTGCATGCTGAGTTCTGCTTCAAGGGGGGCTCAGGCACAGACTGAGTGGCCCAGGGTCATCCCAGTTGGAAGTTGGGTCTAGAATTCAAGTATGTGGAGTTGCCTGCTCTTCAGAATTAGGGGCAGGGGAAGGAAATCCAGGAAAGGTGCTGAAGTGTACACAGAATAGATGGAGACAGACAGACGGAGTCAGTCTTGACTGGAAGGGGCCTCTCCTTCCTAGTGACCCTGCCCTGGCGGACTTCAGTGGGTCTTTACTCAACCAGGTCTTGGCTGCACTAAGGTCAAAGGTTGAGGTGGGGTCACGTGATGAGTGTGGCTCTGCTCCCGGGAGAGGCCATAGGTCTGAGCAGAGCAGGTGGGCTGTGGCAGGGTGCCGGCCTGGCCCCCTGAGCCCTTGGGGACTCTGTCCTTTCATGTATAGAATCCATAAGTTGGATGGAGCCGATACATTCCAGGCACTTCCTAAACTAATCTTGCTTCCTTTTCAAAGAATCTGTTGAGGTGGAAGATTAAGGGATGACGATACTGAGGTTCAGGGAGGCGGTATGTATTGTAGATGACACAGTGGGTGAGGCGCAGAGTTGGGCTGTGAACCCAGGTGTCTCAGACCCAGAGAGGTTTCAGACTGCATCAGACTGCATCACATCCACTTCACTCCGCTGTCCACAACTGCTCAGGGGGTCAGGGCTTCATGGCGGCTCCTGCTACCTCTGATCATCTCCAGCTTCCCTTTCACCTGAACTCCCTAAGAGGGGTCAGACCCCAGGATAGTAGCCGGGGCTAAAGCCTCTGCCCCCTTTCTTTTAGAACAGCTGAACTATCCCGGGGCTGTGCAAAACGTCTCTCCTGTGATGGCAGGCTCTCCGAGTGGGGTGGGCACTACTCGGGGTCTCCCCACCACGAACCCCCAGCCAGGCAGGTAGGGCAGCTTCTAGCACTGGCCCCTGGACCTCAGCCCAACATGACTCTTCCCAAGCATCAGTCAGTTCTCCCCCACCCCGCAGAGGCCTGGGGAGAACCCTAGACACGTTCCAGGAATACTCACAAATATGAAGAAATTGAACACGAACATCAGATACTTCATGCAGCTCAGACAGTCGCCTTCCATGGTGATCCCGCTGCAAAACAGCAAGGCCCCTTCAGTCCTCTCACTGGGGGACCCCATCCAGAAAGAACCCTTGCCCGTCCTCTGACTCCTCTCCCTCGGGGTGTCCCAGCGGCCAGTCTGCCTCTGGAGCCAATAGGGGAAGAGAACAGTTGATCACAGTTTCCTCATCACAGGGCTTTGTCCTGGGGGCTGGAGTTAGGAATGAGGACTTGTGACCCAGCCAGCCTGGGTTTTCTACCATTCATGTGCTGCGTGGTCTCAGGCAAACGGGGGCTTCCCAGGTGGCGCTAGTGGTAAAGAACCCGCCTGCCAATGCAGGAGACATAAGAGATGCGGGTTCAGTCCCTGGGTCGGGAAGATCCCCTGGAGGAGGGCAGGGCAACCCACTCCAGTATTCTTGGTGGAGAATCCCATGGACAGAGGAGCCTGGCAGACTATGGTGCATAGAGTTGCAAAGAGTCAGACATGACTGCAGCGACTTAGCACGCACGCATTCACTCAGGCAGATGACGTCACCTCTCTCAGTCCTGTTTGCTCCAAGTTGAAAAGGGAGATTAAAAACAGAAGCTTCCTCCCCAGCGGTTTTGGGAGGATTAACTGGAATAATGCATAAACATGCTTAGCACCACGGGGCGGATGCTCAGAGGTATGACGTCATGATGTTACTTGATTGCAGGCGTGAGCCTTCCGTTTGATAGATGAGAAACTAAGGCTCAGAGCCATGAGGGACTTGCGGAGGTCATGGAGCAGGAGCAGGACCCAGGCCTGACAAACTTCCTGCCACCCCACATGCCCTCTGACCAGAAGGCCCTGCCCCCGGGGGGAAGCGGTGTTACAGGGAATGAGCTGCTGGCGCTTCCTGGGGCCTTAAGCCCCCAGACGCTCCCCCCACCCTGACCACCTCCATCATGAGACCTACAGCATCCCACCTCCCCCTGGAGCCTCCCTGGGCCCTATGGACTCGTCAGCACGTCCATGGTAGCCGGATGGACCACTGAATACAATTCTATTCTGCCAGCATTTTTTGTGCAACGACTTGATGCCAGGCACTGCAGCTTGAAAACCAGCCTTCCCCTGTGCCCGGGGGAAGCAGATGGCATCTGCTGTTACAAGTCAGCCTTCAAGGTGCACATAAGTCATGGTCCTGTGCAGTACACCATATTCAGTATTCCCAAGCTTTCTTTCTGACAGCCCTGGGCAGAGGACGGCAGGCCCAGGAGGATCCTTGTTCCAGGCCCTGTCCTTCCAGCAGCCAGCAGAAGGCTGAGATGCAGTGGGGACCTGTGGGTATGGCAGGCCTGTGTAGCTAGCATCTCTAGGTCCATGCCATGCCCATCAGTTGTTAAACCATCATCCCTGGCAATTGATCATCCTTTTCTCTTGCATCATCTCCAAGCCCAGGCTCTCTACCTCCAGAACAGGTCCCCAGACCAAGCCAGCCACCCTCGTCCAGCTCCTCCATCTCTGACCTTCTAGAAGCAGCATCTAACCTACATCTAAACACGACAGTTCCAAGCAGGGTCTCTGAAGCCAGACATACCTGGGCTCCGACCCTGGCTCTTCACACCTCTCTACCTCTGTGTCTGGTAAATGATGGAACCTCTTAGAGCCTCAGTTTCTTCATCCATGTAAGTGGGTATTTAGGACCTACATCATGGCATGTCGTGAGGATTAAATGAGACATCCTACTTCAGGGCTCCCCACAGAACCTGCTTCAGCGAGGGGTGGACAGCTCTTACCAGGAACACACCTAACTTGACAGTCACAGGTGACTCACTGGGCTCTTGTGGCCCATGAGATCAGCACCCCAGGATAATGACCTGCACCCCAGGCACTGCATGCTGACCCCTCTCCCTTGGGCACTTGGCCGATGCAACTCCACACATCTGCTGAGACCCCGTGCTCCTTGGACAGGGGGAAGAAGACAGGAAAGAGCAGTCACTGAGGACAGAGTCCTTGCCAGCCACACGCCAGCTCCAGGAAGTGACTGCCCTGAATCTTTCAACAGTGTCATGGGCAGGAAGCACCGTGTTCGTTTCAGAGGTGAGGACACTGAGGCTCAGGGCAGCGAGGTGGCCTCAACCTCCTGGAGCTTGTGAGTGGGCCCCTCATCCCACTCCACATCCTGCGCTCTCCCTGTCCCAGGGGCTGGTGATCGGGCACACAGAAGGGCAGAAGGAGCCCTGGACTGGGAGCCGGGAGCCCCAAGCTCCAGCTCTGCAAGTCACTTCTCTCCACCTCAGCGTCTCCATCTGCAAAATGATGGAGAAGGAGTTTGACGGCCTGTGAGCTCCTGCCATCAGGTTCTGACTTGGACGGGCCTTTGGAGGGCAGGAGGGACCGCCCCTGTGAGATGCTGAGAGAGTCTGCAGGAGGCAGGGCTCTGGGGCCCCGTCCTCTGCCCACCCAGGCAAAGCCTAGTCCCCAGGGTCGGATCTGGCTTCAGCTGGCTCTGACTGTTTAGCAATTAAGGTGCATAATAAACATAGCAGCTCATAAACGGGCTACCTGTATTTATTATGTATCATGTTCATTAGAGATTACATCTAATGAGCAGCTTGTGGAGTGCTGGGCTCCCAGACGAATGCAATAAAAGAAGACGTGTCTCCTGGGAAGAGCCTCTGACCAAGGTGAGGAAGGTAGAGGGAGAGATGATGTGAGATGGAGGGTGGATGGAGGCGGGGGCGCCTGGGCCCAGCTCCAGGGCAGGGAACCGAGTGGACAGAGGGCTTGGGAGCCTGACGGAGGACCACGTCCCAGCTCGGCCAGGCCCAGCTGGTGGCCTCGAGCAAGTTCTTGTACTGCGTGCATCTGCGTTTCCTCGGCTTTAAAATTAGTATAAAAATAATGCCTTCCTCATAATGCATGGAAAATACAGACCACAGAGCTTGGTGCAGGTAGACGGTAACAGCGCAGTGAGCAACATCCGGCTCCCCTGGAGTCTTACTATGTGCCAAGGAACATGCACAGCCTCATTTAGTCTTCCTAAACCTCCTGGAGGTAGGCAGTGTCATTGCCCTTGCTTCAGGTGAGGGAATTACGCCTCCGAGGAGTCACTTGTCTAAGGTCGCACAGCATGGAAATGCCTGAGCCAGGGTTTGAACCAGGTCTGTCTTAATCTAGAACCACAGCTCTTTTTTTTTTTTTAAGTTAATTTTTATTTATTTGGCTGTGCCAGGTTCTAGTTGCAGCACGTGGTATCTTTTAGTCTCGGCATGCAGACTCTCAGCTGTGGTGTGTGGAATCTAGTTCCCTGACCGGGGATTGAACCCGGGCCCCCTGCATTGGGAACATGAAGTCCCAGTTACTGGACGACCAGGAAAGTCCCTGGAACCACAGCTTTTAATCCTAGTTTTCAATGAATGCTAATCCCCTTGCCACATTCATCCATTTTTCTCCCAAATTCAGGCCTGTCTTCACACCTCCTCTGCCCAAGTACTCAGTCATGTCCAACTCTTTTGCGACCCCATGGACTTTGGCCTGCCAGGCTCCTCTGTCCATGAGATTTCCCAGGCAAAAATACTGCAGCGGGTTGTCATTTTATACGCCAGGCAATCTTCCTGACCCAGGGATCGAACCCGTGTCTCTTGTGGTTCTCACACTGGGTTCCTCTAGGCTAGCAATCTCCTAGAGCCATTTTCAGGATTTTAGGTAACATCTCAGAAATCATCCCCTCAGCACCAGCTAACTCATGGGGCAAGTGTCTGGTTTTGGAGCAATTCAACCACCCAGGCTGGGAACCCTATTTCTCAGCTTGTTCAGAAGTCCTATGTACCAGGTACATATGAGGCCACAGTTCAGAAGAAACATACTTGGTAAATGATGACTTGGTAAAGGCAGTGCTGTTTGGCCAAAAAAGTCCTTTGAATCTTGGGGCCCAGAAAGATGAAATGCAAGAGTCAGCATCACAGGTAAACTTGACCTTGCGTGTGCGTGGTCAGTTGTTTGGTTGTGTCCAACTCTTCGCGACCCCATGGACTGTAGCCCACCAGGCTCCTCTGTCCATGGAATTTTCCAGGCAAGAATACTGGTGTGGGTTGCTATTGCCTTCTCCAGGGGATCTTCCTGACCCAGGGATCGAGCCTGCATCTCTCATGTCTCCTGCATTTTGTGCTTAGTCGCTCAGTCGTGTCTGACCCTTTGCCACCAGGCTTCTCTGTCCCTGGGAGTCCCCAGGCAAGAACACTGGCGTGGGTTGCCATTTCCTACTCCAATCTCCTGCATTGGTCTCCTGCGTTGGTAGGCGGATTCTTTACCACTGCACCATTCATGAACTCAAGTCTCACAGGTGCTGGGAAGGCAGTTGAGGTGCTGTGGACCTGGCTGCCCTTCCACGAGGGTGCCTGCCCCAGGGTGAGCCTGAGTGGGAGCTGTGGACTTGCTGCCATGGGTCTCATAGTCTCAAGGCTCTTGTGCCTGTCACAGCGCCTCCTGCTCCGGGACACTGAGGCTTCCCGGCTCGTGCAACTGGCTGTTTCATGCATGACAAAGCCAAACGTGGAACTATAATGTGACACTTCTGTCTGTGTAATAACTGATTTAGAGTCCAGCCCTGGCATAACTTACGTCACCGTGGAAATGGGAAAACAGACTGCAAAAGGGAAAGGAGGTGTAGCCAAGTTACAAAACCAATTAGTGAGGGGTCTAGGCCTGGAGACCTGTTTCTTAAAGCCTAGGCCAGTGCCTGTGGCTCTTCTCCATTTTACTTATTTCTTTTGGTGGCACACACCTGCCCGTATTAGAATGTTCCCAGCGTCCAGAGCAGTGTCTGGCGTGTGTTAAGTCCTCAATTTCTCTGGATGAAGGAATGAATGGAGAGTGGGAAAAGAGAAAACAGACAGAGAGAACAACAGAAACTCAGTAAATCAGAGAGATCGGCAAAGCCAGGAAGAGAGGGGAAGATGGAGAAAGACAAGGTGAGGTACGGGGAACGAGAGACGGCAGGAAGGGGTCCAGGAAAGGGCAGACTGAGAGCTTATGGGGAGACGGGGTGGAGTCAGGGATACAGCAGGTGCAGGGAGAGGGCACGGGGAGCAGTTACTGACTTGTCACCTGGACAGTTCTTCCGACGTCAGCAGGACAGCGTCTCCTGGTCAGTCTCCCTTATTGGCCCAGCTTGTCCTGTAAGAGAAAATACTCAATTACTCTAGAAATAAGGAGCAGCCACTTTTGAGAAGCTGCACATAAACACCTGCCTGCCCTTCAGACACACACATTCAGGGCAAGTGCCTTGCTGATCTGGGCCCATTAGTGCTGATGAAAAGCTCTCGGCACCTGGGGCCCTGCAGCTGGGGAGGCCCGCACGCCGCGCCCACCTTCTGCCCGCATGGCAGCTGCCAGGTGCCCTCGCTGGGGCTGCGAGGGGAACCTCATCTCCAAGAGACTCGCAGTTCCTGGCATAGGCTTCATCCCTGCTGACACACTGCTGCACGCGGCGGATGAACCGGGAGGAGGGGTGGGGGTCCCATACCCTGGGATGCCACCTGGCTGCTCCCTGGGCGTCTGCAGTGATGCCCCAGCAGAGAGAGAGAGAGCCAGCCGGGCCCTGTAAATCCAACACCCTCCCCAGAAACCCTGACTCCCAGGGGGAGAGAAATTTGATGCTGGAAAGGGTTCCTTATCTTTGCCTAAGGATTTGCCAGAAGGCTCCTTTAGCTTGCCAGCTCCCAGCAGTGGAAATGAGGGCGTGGTTTCAGCAGTCACGGGGGCCCATACGGAGACTCCTGGCCGATCACACGTGTGGGGAATTCCACAGCTGCTCCTGCTCAAACACTGGGCTGGAGGACACTGCCAGGGAAAATCAAGGCCTGGGGTGCTTGGGCTGCACGGGCATCCCCGTGGGCAGGAAGCGGGGATTTCTGGGCTTCGGGTACCAGTTCAGATTCCTTTCCAGTCTCATCAGTGGTGGCGGGGGTTGGGCTGTAGACAAGATTCCTCTCTGTCCGTCCATCCATCCATCCATCCATATACTAGGTTGGCCATAAGATGTTATGGAAAAACCTGGATGAACTTTTTGGCCAACACAACACATCCCTTCCTCTCTCTTTCCATTTATCCCTCCCTCCATCCATCCACCCATCTACTCTGCGCTGGGTGCTGTGTTAGGGAATAGAGATGCAAATAAGCATGAACTCACACTTGGGTGGTGGTCAGGGTAGGAGATTGGAGGGGGCAAGGGAAGGGCTGACAATAGGGCTGGGGACCACAGGAAGGAGGACAAACTCCCCTGGGGTAACTCCACTGGGGGCAGTTGGGGAGCCTTTAGTTGGGAAGGGGATGGTGCAGGGGAGTAGGTTGGGAGGGAGTGTAGAGGTGGCGATGGGCAGATGGGAAGGAAGGCAGCAAAAGGGGCCTCCCTCCTGGAGCTCTCGGAGGCCCTGGGAGCTGGTACTCTGCCCTAAACATAAACGTGTGGAAAGTTCTTCAGCCACCTTCCTTGGTATCTGCTGTATGGCTTTGGGCTACACGGTTACATGCATGAGCTCATTAGATGCCAAGAACAAGCCTAGGAAGTAGATATCTTAACATCGCCCTCATTTTAAACGGAAACTGAGACCTGGAGAAGGAAGCGACTTGTCCAGCATCACACAGCTAGTAAGTTACGGACCAGGGATCCACACCCAGGAATCAGAATCAAAACTAGCCTTCATGGACAGGGCTGTACATCCACCCATGTGATTATGGTGAGTCCTCATGACAGCCTTGGAAGGTGGATTATTGCCCCATTTTATAGAAGGAAGTTGAGCCTTAGAAATTTAAGTGGCGAAGCTGAGTATCCTCCTGAGATTTCTAGGCTCTTTCTCCTAGAAACTCCAGGCAAGATGTTAGAAAAGCTGTGTTGGGGGCAGGAGTTGGGAAGAGGCCAGAAACCAGCCCCATCTGAGCAGTGAGGGGTCCCCTGAGATTGGCCCTGGGGGTGTGGGGAAGGGAGGACATTGTCACTACCAGGTAGGAGCCTGCTACCCAGGTGGACATCTGCGGTGAGAAACCCCCGGGTCTAGGCAGGGGCCAAGGACGTTTGGGCTGGAACTCTGTCCCTGGGTGGCTTACTGGGCAAGATGAAGCCAACTTCAGTTCCCCTTAAAACTCAGGTTTCTGCAGCCTTAAGAAGGGGAGCTCTAAAGTCTAGTTCAGGGGTTGCATCCCACGCCTGACCTCAGGGCTCAGGGAAGCAGAAATGGGTCATAGTTTTCTCTTATCCCTGTCCTTCCCCTGCCCCATCCCAGCCTGTGTGCCAATATCACCGTTTTCTGCCCAGCATCTCAGGCTGGTGGTTGTTCTGGCTGTGATGTGACCCACCTTCCTCTGGACACTGAGGCTGGGAGGAAGGCCTGGGTGATGCAGAAGGCACCCCCCACCCCAGGGGCAGGGAGGAGGTGTTGATCTCTGCATGCATCTCTGACATCTCCTGCCCTCCTCTTTGCCAGGATGCCCCCTCCCCAGCTGTTTTCTGACACAGTGGAGATCTGCTCTAAGGGGAAAGGATGGCCTGGGAGAGGCCCGCCCCGCTCAGCCATCACCGCTGCTCTGCATAGCCTGGGACGGCCCCTGCCTCGGCCAGCTCCCTGGAGGCCTTCGGAAAGGCACTGCCCTCCCTGAGATGCTGGGTTCTCCTCTGAAAACTGTGATTCTCAACTTTGAAGCCGGAGGTGGTTGTAAGAATTTGTGCAGTGAAGCACATGGAATGAAGTGATATGACATGAAAACACGTGGAGAACCGCAAAGCCCTGCTCCCAGGAGGAGTTATTATCAGCATTCTCATATATTGAAAATAGGTGGATGCCCAGACCGTGTTCGCCAGTTATCCATGGAGGTAGGTGTGGGGCAGACCATGGACATCTGGCTTGGTCAGGAGGGATATATATATATATATCTTTCCTCTTAGTGGCCCCAAAGTCAACTTTGTTGCTCCAATTTTGTGGTAACTGAACCTCATAATAACTGGTAGTATTGAGCATTTACCATGTATCAGACTCTGCTAAGCATTTCTCCCACATTCTTTTATTCAATCTTCATATAGGAGGTGGGTATCATTGTTAACCCATTTTACAGATGAGGAAACTGAGGCTCAGAGGATATAATTAACTGGCCTGGAATTTTAATCACATGTTTAGTAAGACTTGGCTATGAGTCAAGCCTAAGTCTGCTAGACTCCAAACCAGAGCTTCCGATAAGGTCCATGGAGTTGGCTTGCCAGAAAGAAGGAGTGCGATGCCTCTGTCTCCAAAGTTTCTAGCCCAGTGCCGTCAGCCCAGAGTCAGGCAACCAGGCGAGCGCATCCCAGGGACCGGCTAGCATCCTCCCCCGTGCCAGCTGCAGGCCTCTGGGGGATGACCCTGTGCTGCCATCCTGTGACAGATGGGAGCCCCGAGGCCCAGAGAGGGGCAGACGCGGGGCGAGGTCATGCAGCACTGCTGTGTTCTCCTCTGCAGGCGCCGGCCTGGGCCAGACAGCTTTATTCATCTTCCCGCTCCCACTGCCCCGAGACGGCCACTCAGTTCCATCTGCACGGAGCAGGCCCAGGAGCGGTTCTTTGATGAAGAAGAACAGCTCAGTTCATAAATCACTCCTTTTATTTTCACCGCCTCTAGCCCCCCGGGCGTGCTTTCTGGAGAGAGGGAAAAGAAAGCATGTGGACAGACAGGGCAAAACCCGCATCGGAGCAAGCAAAGGTAGGTCTGCTTTGGGCTGGTGGGAGCCAAGAAGCGTCTTGTATTCACTCCTGCCAGGTGAGGGCCTGTGGTGCCGGGTGGAGCCTCTGGGAGTCCCAGGGGACCAGCCTCACCTGGGTCTCAACCAGTGCCCTTGCCTCCAGCAAGCTGGGAGGCCTGGACCAGCCTCCTCATCACCTGAGCCTCCATGGATGGCTTCACCTCTGAGACGGGCATTCTCACACCTAACTCCCAGGCTCAGTGCGTGGATTCAAAGAGATAGTGTCGGTAAAAGCATTTTAGCGTTCCTTCCTTCCTGTGTGTTTATGCCAGCACTGGGCTGGGTCCAAGACACAGAGGCCAGCAGCTTCCCTCCTGCAAGGACTCGAGTCTACTGAGAATTAATAACCTGGTACTCAGAACTGTTAACAGCCACAGGGACCACGAGCATGCCGGGTAGGAAGGGAAACTAGCACTGACTGACTGCCTTAGGGGTGACAGGGGGTGTGACAGGGGCAGCCTGGAAGCCTGGGGGCCCTGTGTGTGGGGAGCACACACGTTTTTGTTGGCAGGGACCAACATTTTTGAGCCTCTGCAGGGTATTGCGTCCTGGGCATTCACCTATAATGAGTGACCTTACTTGATCCTCCAAAGAGATCTGCAAATTAGATGAATTGCCATTGTTCCCTTTTACAGAAGAGGAAACTAAGGCCCCAGGGGGCTTGAAAACCCTTAGAGCCAGAACTGACTCAAGTCTGCCTGACTCTAGGACCCCTGTGTTCCTTCTTCAGGACATGGGACTCAGGCTTAGGGGAAAAAAAAAGGAAGGCAGTATTTCCCTGGCAGTCCAATCCCTTCGGGCCACAGGTTCGATCCCTGGTTAGGGAACGAGAGCCCATGTGCTGAGTCGTCTGGCCAAAAAAGAAAAAAACAAACGTAAGGACTTGGGGCTGAGACTTGCTGGAATAACAATGATGCTTGTCATCAGGTTCCAAGCCGAGGGGGGAGGAACTTATTTGCTCACTGGTGGTGCTTGCTGTGCTTCATCTCTAGACAGACAGTCTCATAAGCAATTGGCCCCAAATCCTGGCGTACTTGGTGAATGGCACAGACATGGGGACATGGACACAGCTGATGGGGGGTAACATCTAATTAGGCTCCTGGAGGCAGAGCCTGTGGTGGATGTAGCAGATCCTGAGTGACAGCCTTCCCCGGCCTGCACTCACTGACTCTTGAATGCTGAGGAAGCAGAGTGGCTGCAGCATCTTGGAGAGCACAGTCTCTGATCTGGGAGCTGAACCAGCTCTGGGCACTCTGTGTTCCTGCCACGAGCCCTCTGCTCTGCCTTCGGAGGATCTTCAGAGAAGGAAGCCTTAGTGACTCCAATTCTCTCTTTTCACACCAGGGGCATGTTGAGGCCCAGAGAGGGGCAGGGTCTGGTCCAAAGTCACACAGCAGGGCCAGAACTAGGAACTCCTGATTTTAAGCCCCCTGCTCTGCCCACCTGGGGCTACTGGTAAAGAAGCCACCTGCTGATGTAAGAAATTTAAGAGATGTAGGTTTGATCCCTGGGTTGGGAAGATCCCCTGGAGAAGGAAATGGCTACCCACTCCAGTGTTCTTGCCTGGAGAATCCCATGGACAGAGGAGCCTGGCGGGCTTCACTCCATGGGGTCGCAAAGAGTCGGACACTGCTGAAGAGACTTAGCAGCACACATACCCTTCCCATCATTCAAGGCAGCCTCCTGAGACTAACATCTTAATTTATTTTGACTTCAGAGAGCATTTTACACACACTATTTCTCAATCACCTGGGAGATAGGCACTCCTGCTTTATAGAAGAGGAAACTGAGGCCTGCAGAGATGAAACCCCTGGCCTGAGGTTGAGGAAATTTCTGGGGCAACAAAGCAGGATCCCCATCCTTCTGCCCTGGTCATCCTTCAGAGGCGTGGCCCGGGGACTTTGGGCGGTCGGTCCCCAGAGTGGCCCTTGCTACAATCCTTGTCTCCTGCCCCACTGACCTGACCTGGACTCAGAACCACAGAAGGCGCTCATCTCTGATAGTTCCTGGGACCGGGCCATGGCTCCATCTTCCTGCCTTTGCACTTGGGACAACTCCGTGCAAAGGCCTCTGGGAAGGCTCTGCACCCTCCACCAAAGGCAGGTAGGCAGCCTGGCTGCTTCCGTGGAATTCAGAGCGCGTCTACCCCAGGGCCCGTGGGATGGGCAAAGGACAAACTCCCTCCCAGGCAAACATTACTCTTGTGGTAATTTACATCAGAAAGCATTTCATTCATGTAGACTGTCTCTCATTCATTCTCCGTTTAGTGAGCACTGCAGGTCTTTGGAGTAACCCACAGCCCTGTGGGACGAGGTGCTGCGAAGTGTCACTGTGTCCCCAGACTCTGGCAGCCGTCTTCCCCATGTGGGTTTTCCCTGCCCAGCCTGGCTCACGTGTGGCTTCTGGTAACACCTCTGCTTCCCCTCCTTGAGTCCTCTTATTCTCTAGGGCACCTCCTGGAAGCTTGTATTAAACTTTGTGCTACCCAGAGCCTGCATCTAGTTAACTCTTCCTGTATATCTGGCCTTGAACTAACAGCATACAGATCCTCACAAGAGTCCTAGGAAGTGGGTCTGCTCCCCCACTGACCTGTGATTGAACCGGGCTCAGAGACAGTGAGCAGCCTGCCTTAGGGATTCCCCTGGCCTGATCCTAAAGTTAAGCTCTTTCCCCCCACCCCTGCATAAAATAAGATACATGGAATTAAACCAATTATATTAAATAATGTTATCAAAATATTTTCAAAATGTTTGTAATACGCAAATACCTCTTTATTAACTCATTAAATCCAAGACCTAGTGATAGGTTTGACAGCTATTGTAATTTCAAAAGATCTGCAACAGTTCAGGGGCGATGTGAAAATATCTGCTTCCACCTATTGATGACAATATTATGAGTACAGCTAATAATACTACAGCTTGTTGCCTGAGCTCACAGCGGACGAGATGGTCGGATGGTGTCACTGACTCAATGGACCTGAGTTTGAGCAAACTCCGGGAGATGGTGAAGGACAGGGAAGCCTGGTGTGCTGCAGTACATGGGGTCGAGAAGAGTTGGACACGACTGAGCGACTGAACGACAACAACAATAGTAAGAGGATATGCTCAATGTCAGGTAAATGTTAGTGAAAGTAAAGAGATAATGTTTCCCCCAAGCTCACCAGTTTCTCGAGTTCCATGTGATCTGTGGACCCTGGGACGGGAAGTCCTGTCTTAGACGTAGATCATCCCTGACAGTGACGCCCTCCCTGTCTGTAGCTCATTAATCCAGTTTGTTACTTCTGATCTCCATCCCCCCCGCGCCCCTCCCCCCCAGACAGAGGCTGCCCTCTCCCCTCAGCCCCTGCCCCCAGCAGAGGGGCAGCGAGTCCACAGCAGGAGCAGGTGGGACCGCAGGGGCAGGGCAGAGGCGGCGGGTGGGATGGAAGAATCAGAATCCTAAACTGACCATAGCTGAATGTGGCCGCCTTCCCGCTGGGAGCAGACCCAGCCAGCGGGGGTGGAAGGGGCGGCCAGGGAGCCAGCCTGTCTGAGAAGCCCCTGGGGAATTTGTTAATAAGCCCTCAAACTTCCAGGGTCCAGCCCTGAGATTTGGATTCTGCGTTTTCCAGGAGGGGCCTACCCCTAGGCCTTTCCTTTGGATCCATCCCTGGGGGCGTCTACACTGTCAGGTTCAAAGACCTCAAGGTGAGAGTCCCTCCTCCCCCCCAGCTCTATCCGGGATGCTGGGGCCCCAGGCCAGCTGAAAATCATGCTCCCCAAATCTAGAAGGGTATCGGTGCAACCAGCCAATGGCCGTCTTGACATAGATCATCCCTGGCAGTGACGCCCTCCCTGTCTGTAGCTCGTTAATCCAGTTTGTTACTGCTGATCTCCATCTCCCCCCGCGCCCCTCCTCCCCTCCCCCCTAGACAGAGGATGCCCTCTCCCCTCAGCCCCTGCCCCCAGCAGAGGGGCAGCAAGTCCACAGCAGGAGCAGGTGGGACCACAGGGGCAGGGCAGAGGCGGGGGGCTGCCGTTCGATGCCCAGCGTCCCTCCTCCATCACCGTGGGCAGCCGCAGCCCAGGTTCCCACACATGACCCAGCATCCAGCTCGTGGCTCCTGGCCTCCTCTGGGCCTCCTACTCGCCCCCTCTCCTTCACGGAGAAGCGGACAATGATTCCGCACCACTGGCCTCTGACTGGGACTAGCCAGCACGTGTCTGGAGCGTCTGGAGTGGAGATGTTAATTCTTTGGAAATCCTCCTGCCTTTGGAGAGAGCCTGGGGCTGGGGTGGGAGGCAGCAGTGGGGTTTAAGAGGGGAGAAAATACAGGAAAGGAGGCGCTTTGAGGACTAGAGAGCAGAGTCCATGAGGAGGTCACAAGGAACTTGCAGGGCTGGCCTCATCCTCTCGGGCTTACTTCCTAAAGGGGCATCACGGGATGAGGTGGGGTGGGGAATGGGCCATTTTATGGGTGGCTGGTGCCTCCATGCCAGCTGGAAAGGGGGCTGCCATGGAAAGTGACTCAGAGTCACCCTCATCCCACAGCCGAGGAGACTGACATCCAGAGGGCGAGGGGACACAGCAGAGTCACGGCTGGACGGCACAGCCCAGGCTCCCAGCCTGGGTGCTCCCTGCCATATGCTGGGGGCCCGGTCTCAAAATACATCCCAGGCAACTCCCAGGTAGACTCACACTGGGATTGGAGGGGACAGGGAACACTGGACACGTCCTCAGAATTTACCATCGCTGGCAGACCTTCCCATCAGATATAACCCTTTGGTGGCCAGGGCTGTGTCTCCCACTTTCTCGGAGTCCCCTTAGCGCAAACAGGGGTAGTTGATGTTCAGTCGCTAAGTCGTATCCAATTCTTTGAGACTCCATGGACCGTACCTTGCCAGGCTCCTCTGTCCATAAGATTTCCCAGGTAAGAATACTGGAGTGGGTTGCCATTTCCTCCTCCAGGGGATCTTCCTGACCCAGGGATTGAACCTGCTTCTCCTGCATTGGCAGGCAGACTCTCTACCGCTGAGCCACCAGGGAAGCCCCGGGATGGAATATCATCAGTATAATAACTGCTCCTGCTTCACGTGGGCCAGAAGCCGTGCTGAACAATGTTCCAATCATCTGAAATAAGTGAATTATCCCCAGGAGTACATGCAGACCCAGAGAAGGTAAGCTTCCCACGGTGGTCTAGCTGGAGCGGGCAGAACTGGGGTGCAGACCCCAATCCAGACAGCACGCCCACAAGGTGGAAACAAGTAAAGAGAACACACTGGCAGGCGTGAGGCCTGGATTCAAGTCCAGACTCTGGAAAACCAGGGAGAATCCTGCCCTGTCTCTGACCCTCCAGTCCTCTGGCTGATTCCCACGATGACTATGACGATCTCTGTAAGTCTCAGTGGGGCTCCGGAGCCCCCAGCCTGCCCTCCCTCTGACAGTTCTCTCTTCCCACATTTCATCCCCCTTCGGGCCAGAGCAGCAGGAGACCCTTTGAAAGACTTGGTAATCCATCCCAAAATATGCAGGACTGTTGCTGGGGCAACCTGGCTGCCACACAGCCCGGATTTAAATATTTAATGGCTCCTCGGGTATTAAGGGGTCCTGGGAACTGGGCAGGAAAGGGCACAGGTCTGAGCTGGGGTAAGGGGGTGGGGAGCCCTGGCAGCTCCTGCCAGAACAGCACCCCCACCACAGGGGTCTTTGAAAAGACCCTGATGCTGGGAAAGATGGGAGGCGGGAGGAGAAGGGGACGACAGAGAATGAGACGGTTGGATGGCATCACCGACTCGATGGGCATGAGTTTGAGCAAGCTCCGGGGGTGGATGATGGACAGGGAGCCTGGTATGCTGCAGTCCATGGGGTCGCAGAGAGTCAGACACGACTGAGCGACTGAACTGAACTGAAGTGTCTGGCGGGATAAGACAGAAGCCCAGGCAGAATTCTGCTGCAAGCAGGGGGAGGGGAGCGGGTGATGGAAGGGGAGGGGACGCTCTCTGTCACAGGTGGATTTTCTTTTCTTAAGTGCCGCAGTGCAGCGGACACTGCGCTAGTCTTACGCTCTCTCCTTTGAGGTCACTATAATCCTATGAGGCACGCATACTATTGGTCCCAACTTACAAGTGAGAATGGGGATCAGAGAGGTGAAGTGACTCACCCAAGGCCACACAGCTGCCCCGAGAGGCACACCGGACCCCAAGGCCAGGCGGCTCCACAGCCAGTGCTCTTTCTGCTACATCTATCGGGAGGCAGGCTGGAAATCCTGCTGAAAGTTAATGCCTGTAACAGTTAAGAAAGGCAATGCCAAAGAATGCTCAAACTACCGCACAATTGCACTCATCTCACACGCTAGTAAAGTAATGCTCAAAATTCTCCAAGCCAGGCTTCAGCAATATGTGAACCGTGAACTTACAGATGTTCAAGCTGGTTTTAGAAAAGGCAGAGGAATCAGAGATCAAATTGTCAACATCCGCTGGATCATGGAAAAAGCAAGAGAGTTCCAGAAAAACATCTATTTCTGCTTTATTGACTATGCCAAAGCCTTTGACTGTGTGGATCACAATAAACTGTGGAAAATTCTGAAGGAGATGGGAATACCAGACCACCTGACCTGCCTCTTGAGAAGTCTGCATGCAGGTCAGGAAGCAACAGTTAGAACTGGACATAGAACAACAGACTGGTTCCAAATAGGAAAAGGAGTACGTCAAAGCTGCATATTATCACCCCACTTATTTAACTTTTATGCAGAGTACATCATGAGAAACGCTGGACTGGAAGAAGCACAAGCTGAAATCAAGATTGCCGGGAGAAATATCAATAACCTCAGATATGCAGATGACACCACCCTTATGGCAGAAAGCGAAGAGGAACTAAAAAGCCTCTTGATGAAGGTGAAACAGAAGAGTGAAAAAGTTGGCTTAAAGCTCACCATTCAGAAAATGAAGATCATGGCATCTGGTCCCATCACTTACTGGGAAATAGATGGGGAAGCAGTGGAAACAGTGTCAGACTTTATTTTTTGGGGCTTCAAAATCACTGCAGATGGTGAATGCAGCCATGAAATTAAAAGACGCTTACTCCTTGGAAGGAAATTTATGACCAACCTAGACAGCATATTCAAAAGCAGAGACATTACTTTGCCAACAAAGGTCTGTCTAGTCAAGGCTATGGTTTTTCCAGTGCTCACGTATGGATGTGAGAGTTGGACTGTGAAGAAGGCTGAACGCTGAAGAATTGATGCTTTTGAACTGTGGTGTTGGAGAAGACTCTTGAGAGTCTCTTGGACTGCAAGGAGATCCAACCAGTCCATTCTGAAGGAGATCAGCCCTGGGATTTCTTTGGAGGGAATGATGCTGAAGCTGAAACTCCAGTACTTTGGCCACCTCATGAGAAGAGTTGACTCATTAGAAAAGACCCTGATGCTGGGAGGGATTGGGGGCAGGAGGAGAAGGGGACGACAGAGGATGAGATGGCTGGATGGCATCACTGACTCGACGGATGTGAGTCTCAGCGAGTCAGTGATGTCCGGGAGTTGGTGATGGACAGGGAGGCCTGGCGTGCTGCGATTCTTGGGGTCGCGAAGAGTTGGACACGACTGAGCGACTGAACTGAACTGAAAGTGCTTTCTACAGGCCGGGCACTGTGCTAAGGGCTGTACAGGCTCTAATGCGCTCAACTTTCACGACAGCCCTGTGAGGGAGGTGTTATTGCCCCCATTGTACAGATGTGGAAACTGAGGGCTTGAGAGGGGAGGTCAGACCCCAAGATCACAGGGACATGGGGAAGCCTCTATTCCGGCCTCAGCGGGACACTCCGGAGCCGGTGTCCTTCATCTAGTTCTTAGCCCAAATTTAGAATGCTGTATAACAAAAACAACAACAAATAAATAAAAATCAAATTCAAAATGACTTTTCACCCTGGTGCTTTGTCCATGTCCCCCCAAGATGGATAGGATGGCAAGAGGAAATTCTTCCAACCATTCAGCAATGAAGATGAGTCACCTTGAGGTTTTTTGGCTTCAGTCACTTTCTCTACACATAAAACATGGGCACACAGACAACAATGTAGACAGCCTTGGAGACACACAGACGCACACTAAGACAAAAGTACAAGACACGGACCCATGGACAAATGTGGGTGCACACACAGGCACAAGCACTGGCGCGCACGCACACACACACACACATACACACACACACAGATGGACTCTGGTCGCTTTCCTCCTGATTGAATTAACTCGAGTGTCAGGAAAGGGAAAAGACATCCAAAATCATTTGGCCAATGCCTCTGCCAACCTCAAGGCTATTTTAAATAGCCAAACTGATCTGATCTTATTTTTAAAGCTCTTCAGGAAGGAGGACAAATCCCATAACCTC
This sequence comes from Bos grunniens, assembly GCF_055505025.1. Taxonomy (NCBI): domain Eukaryota; kingdom Metazoa; phylum Chordata; class Mammalia; order Artiodactyla; family Bovidae; genus Bos; species Bos grunniens. The sequence continues at coordinate 75,514,842 of NC_141179.1, read as the reverse complement.
ATTCTGATGTCTCCCCCTTAAGTAGGGAAGTTCTCCTGACATCTAACCAAATTCCTGCTTTAGATGGTAAAGAATCTGCCTGTGAATGAAAGAGACCCAGGTTTGATCCCTGGGGAAGATCCTCTGGAGGAGGAAATGGCAACCCACTCCAGTATTCTTGCCTGGAGAATTCCCTGGACAGAGGTTCCTGGTGGGCTACAGTCTGTGGGGACAAAGAGTCAGACACGACTGAGCGACTAACACTTTCACTTTTACATTAATCACAATGCAACTTTTACCATCAATACCCTGCTTTACAGCTCCCAAAGCCCTCCTGTATTTATGTTCTTGTTTAACCCTCACAGCCGTCCAGCAAAGCAAGCAGAGCAGAGATGATTATAGTAGTTTATGGCGAGTGTGGCCCAGAGAAGTTAAGGAGCTTGCCTGTAGTGACACAGTCCCTGTTGAAGCTGGGCTGCAACCCAGATGTAGAATGTTGGTTTCACGGCTCCTCGAACTACGCCAGGTGCTGCCAGCGTCCCACCATTTTCGCTTTGTCTTCTCCTCTCAGCCTCTGAGCTTCCTTGGACCTGAGCCTGTCAGCGAGGGGACCACACGGCACCTGGCTTGCCTCCCTTTTGCCTGAGTGATGCCTGCATGCGGCGTAGGGGCGGGGGCCTCTCACAGTTGGGTGATCCCAACAAGCTCCTCCACCCAGAGGCAAACAGCACGCTCCCTCCCAAGACAGCAGTCTTCCTGTGCTGAAAGCAGGCTGGTGAAGCTGCCGGCTCCTCCTCTGAGCATCCTTCATCCCATGGAAGGCTCCTCCAACTCCCCAGGGACCAGGACTTGTCACCGGAGATGAAGCCAAGCTGCACCCAAGCCTCACACCCACCAAGTGCACGGCCCCACTTACATTCACTCGGTAGTAAATATTAGAGACACCCGGTCTTCTCAGGGCAACTGCAATGATTCTAGTCATCTGGCCTGATTTAGGGAGGGCCACAACCCCTTCCCATTAGAGGAATGACTACAGGTATTTGGAGTTCAAGTTATGGAGGGAAAGCAACGGAGAAGTAGAGGGCTCATGACAAAGAGTCCTGGCTGGCTTGAGAAGATCCTGAGAGGAAATGAATCAAGGGAAGATCCGGGCTGGGGCCTGAGAAGAGGAGGAGGCGGGAGGCAGAGAGATCTGCATTCTTTCCTCCCCATAAAAAATCATCCCAGCTGTGCCTAGGAGCCCTAAAGGAAGATGTGGGCAGGATGGGGCAGGGCTTAGATGGAGACAGGCGCAGGCTCAGGCAAATCCACAGCTCCAGTGGATGTAAGGATCAAAAGTCCAGGGTTCTGAAATCAAATCCCGTTTGGGATTTCACGGCCACCAGCTAGCTCTGTGGCTGGACCAGTCCCCTCTCACTCTGGCTTAGGTTCTGTGTACCAGGCTTCCCTCTGTCTCTCCGTCTTGAGTCTCATTTCTCTGCTCTGTCTGCGCTCTCTCCCCTCTCTGAATGTATGAGAGCACGCGCGTGCTCACACACACAAACACTGTGACCCCTTCCTGCAGGGGTGGAAGGCTGCCTGCTGTTGGTGGCTAGATCTCTTTCCTCTTAAAGCCCACCTCCCTGGGGGCCTGGACGGAAATCCCCTAGCCCTGCCCTGGGACTGTGACCCCCAGCGGGTGGCAGCCACGTTTAATTTAGAGGCTCTGCATGTGTGAGCCGTTGTGCACAAGCCTGCTTGCCCAAGGCAGCCCGAGGACTGCCGGGGCCCTGCTGGGAGCTGGGGGCCTGGGGAGCCTCCTTGCTGGGAAAAGGAAGAACGCGGCAGGTGTTTCATTTCCCCCTGGCCGCCCGCTAATTAAGAAAGAGGAAGACCCAGAGAGTTCAGGGGGCAAGCTGGGGTTTCCTAGAGACCCTGTGGGGGTGAGGAGGGGGCGGGGGTGCAGAACGGGCTTTAGGACGAGGCTGTCCTGGGCTGCCCTCTGAGCCTACCCCAGGTGCTCGTGTGACCTTGAACAGGCACCTCTGAGCCCCTCGAAGGTGACTCCAGAGCCCCTAGGGCCCCGGCCACCTGTGCAGACCTGGGTCACGTCCAGGCAGACATAGGCGGCAGGGCTATGCTGGGAGCTAAGGGACGTGTTGGCGAGATGGTTCTGCATTTGTCTCAGGCCATTACTCCACCAATTGCCCCTTCCTGGGTGTAATTCTGAACAGTAAATGTTATTGGAGGAGAAATCCTGTGGGGAAGTGGATCTTCTGTGCGTGAGTGCACAGTCGCTTCAGTCGTGTCTGACTCTTTTGTGACCCATGCACCGTAGCTCGCTAGGCTCCTCTGTCCATGGAATTCTCCAGGCGAGAATACTGGAGTGGGCTGCCATGCCCTCCTCCAGGGGATCTTCCCGACTCAGGGATCAGACTTGAGTCTCTTACGTCTCCAGTGTTGGCAGGCGGGCTCTTCTGTGGAGGCCTCATATCGAACTTTCCAAGGTCAGTGTTCCAGGAGGAGGCAAGGAAAACCTGGATCCATAAACTGGGTGAAGCAACAGGGCGGGGATAAACCACCTCCGAGCTTCACCCTGGGGATGAAGGAAATACAGAGGTGCTTAGGACAGGGCCTGGCACAGAGTGGGGCCTCAGGGAAGGCCCACACGCATTGCCTGGCACTGGGTGGAGAACACAGATGTTCACAAACATCCCACTGGAGCTTTCTGATGCCTTGTGACTATCCTTAGCTGATGGAGGAGGAGACTAGGATGAAGACCCTGAAGGATTGGAGAGCAGTGGGAGAGAAGGGAGAGGGTTGGGGCTGCACTGCGTGAGTTCTAAGGCCCAGACCTGCACTTTCTCTCTGCTGCTTTTCAATCACGTCACACCCTGTTAGGTCATGTGTCCCTCCAAAATATGGATTTGGGGGTCCTTTGTTCAACTTCATCAGTGGCGCCCAAAGAGATCCTTTCTTCCCAGGTTTTTGTCCCCATCATGAGGTTACATGTGCCAAGCTGCTTCCGGAAGGGACTGGCCCTCAGGGGCAGTGGCAGAGGTCCAGAGGGTGGGAGGGGTCTGAGAAGCCAGGGTCTGGGGAGGAGGGTCCCTGCCCTCAGCAGTGGAACCAGTTCACCAGGAGAGAAAGAATAACAAGAACGTGTTGCACGTCCACAGAGCTGCAAGAGCCAGACATGGTTCTTATTGGCTTCTGCAGTCCCATGTAGATGCTCTTATTATCCCGTTTTCAGCTGGAACAACCGAGGCTCAGAGAGGTTAAGCCACTTGCTCGAGGATGCACAGCGAGAAAGCAGCAGGGCTGACTCCAGAGTCTGGGCCTGTAACAAAGGCCTGACGCTGCCCTTCTCCCATCTGTGATAGCAGCAGCCCCAGGCCTGCTGCAGGAAGCCTGACGGCCAGAGCCTTCAGCCTGCAGGCCCGTCCCTGAAGGGCCACTGGGCAAATGTGGGACCTGTCGTCTGCTGTCCTCACACGGGGATGAATGGTGTCCTGGTGGACGGGGTCTCATGGAGGACTCCGTCACTTTCCCATCTTAGAGAAGGCCAGCCTTGAGGGGGCCCCCAAGGTCCTAGAGTCTGTCCTTTTCATGGTACAGATGACGGCTCTGCGGACCTGCCCCCGGTCACACAGCATGTCCTGAAGAGCCTCAGCATTACGGGCTGGGCTTCAGCTTGGTCTTTCACCCTCCGCCGTTCACTTCCCAGGTCGCCTGTGGCTGGCTGCTGAGTCTCAGAGGGGACACTCAGGCTGACACCCCACTCCCAAAGGGTCTCAGGGAATGACTACTTCCCAGGTTCCATGCGCTTTGATTGCCCTTTCATTTGATCCTCACATCACTATTAGTATCCTCATTTATAGATGAGGGGATGGGATCCCTTCCCCAGGGTCACAGAGCTTGGAGGAAGAGAGGCTGTGGGCCTCTGCCCTGGGGCCACTGGCAGGGAGAAAGGGTCTCTGATTACCCACATGCTCAGCGCAGAACAGCTTCCAAAGCTCTGCCCAAGGGACCTGGAACCTGAGGCCGCCGGGCTGCCACACTCCCTGGCGTTCATGCCATCCATCTCGGAGTTCATTGGAGGAAGGGGACAAGGCTTATGAAGCTGCACCGCGATGGCCGCCTTGGGGGCACTTCTGGCACACACAGCATGGGGGTGCCTTGCGGTGGCCTGGTTATTTTTTTGGGGGGTGTTGGCCTTTTGATCCCACAGAGGTGGAGCCTCAGAGGCCTGGGGAGGAGGCAGAGATCTAAGGCAGGAGTCATCACCTCTCACCAGACCAGAGGGCCCGCCATGCATCCCTGCCCAGGGACAACGCATCCCCGAGTTTCCAGAGGACAAAGGGACACCTTCATCCTTCCCGCTGCCATTCTGGCCTCCAAGTACTAACGGCAGGGGACGAGAAGCAACCAGCACTGGTGAAGGAATCCTCTACCCCCGGGTCATTTATTGGGTTAGTCAAAAAGTGTGTTCAGGTTTATTTTTTTAACATTACACAAAACACTTGAATGAACCTTTTGGGCAGCCCCATACTTAGCAGAGTCGGACTCGACTGAGCAACTGAACTGAACTGAATACTTAGCCCCATCACATCCTCACAACAGCTTACAAGGCCCCCCTCCCCAAGCTCATCTTAGGCTACCTCCTCCTCCCTCACCCCACTCCAGTCAGCTCCAGTCACACCGGTCTCTTCCGCATGGCAAGCACACATCGGCCTCAGGGCCTTTGCACCAGCTGGTCCTTCTGCCTGGGACTCTCCTGCTAATATTCTACACATTGTATTCCTTCAGTTCATTCAGGTCTCTGACCAAATTCTGCAAGGAGATCTTCCCTGACCACTCCCAACTCTGTTCCCCAACAACCTAAAATAGTACCTCTCCCCAGTCACCATCACCGACTCAGTGGACGTGATAAGCAAACTCCGGGAGATGGTGAAGGACAGGGAAGCCTGGCGTGCTGCAGTCCACGGGGTTGAAACGAGTCACACATGACTGAGTGACTGAACAAGAACAACCAGTCAGCATCTATCTCCTTGTTGACACTTATCTCCAACAAAGTTCTCTTTCAGTTATTTGTCTTCTGTCCCTTTCCCTTGAATGCAGGAAGGCAGCAACCTTGTTCATCTGCTTCATTGCTGAATCCCAGCCTCTGATACAGTACCTGCCACAGAAGGAGTGCTCAGTGGACGTTTGAAGAAGGAAGGAAACAAGGGAGAGGCAAGGAGGAATAAATCTCTGTGTGGGCCTCTTTCACACGATTCTGATTTGACTCTTGCTGAAACAGTATCGGAAGACACAGGACCAGTTACATAACTTGTGAGGCCCAGTGAAAATGAGGGTGTCTCATTCAAAAGTTATTATGACTTACAAGGTGGCAACAGAATAGTATTAAACCAAGCGCAGGGCTCTGGGCCACTGCCCAGGTCGCATATTTGAAGCTGGCCCTGCGGTGGTGTTCTTACCATTCCCCTAGTGCTGCTCAGAGATGGGAGGGTCAGAGAGGTATGGTGACTTGTCCAACATCACACAGCACTGTGCTATGGCTTAGAAACTCACAAACTCTCCCCTCCTCGGTTCTTTCAGTGGCTATGGAAGGAATCCTGTTATCCCCATACGTCTGCAAATCAGGGGAGCCAGCCCAGAGAAGAAGGTAGGAGAGCAAAATTCCCTGTAAATCTATTTCACCTAACATATTCATGTCATATATATATAATTTTTTTCATTCGACTGCAAAGTATATCCACAGTTGTTTTAATAAAAAGATAAGGTATTATCTTCCAAATCTTTGAGTGCATTGATGTTCCATCAGGACACGCAGAGCTGGCCCTGAGACTCTGCGCAACCCCTGGCTTGGGGAGGAATACCCCAGGTGCTGAGGGTACCCACACCTCAGCTGAAAAAGCACCTCCGTAGACGATCCTCGCACGGGTGCAACCGTGCACACTGCACGAGCATGTTAGTTTCAGCTCCTCACTCCTCGTCTCTCTCCTGCTTGGTCCAGAGGAAACCTCTTCCAGGATGGCCCCAGACCCAGATGTCAAGCAGTCTTGCACAGATCTCCTTTTCACAACAGAGAACAGGGGATGGGGCGGGGTGGTGGGGGGAAGCTTCCCTCCTGGGGAAATACGCCTCGGCCTGTTAACAGTGAGAGGAGAGCGTTATTACCCTGCTCAGCCAGCCAGCTTCACTCGCTGTGCTAATTGGAACGTGTAATGGTTTGTTAATACGGTCTAATCTGGGGAGCCCGGCTCAGAGGGGTCTCTGTGATGGGGGTATGGCGTGGGGGTGGGGGCTTCTGAGGGTACTGCCAAGAAGGGCTGGGAGTGTGCCTGTGGTGCCTGCTTTGCAAAATGATGTCTTAATCCAGCATCCAAATCCAGCAGCACAACTTGCGATCTTGGGCTGCTGCGGTTGTGTGTGTGTGTACCTGCGGTTGTGTGCGTGTGTACCTGTGTGCACGTGCATGTGTGTGTGCACAGTGGATACGATGGCTGGCGGGTGTGTACACGCACGGTGCCGGGTATAGGACTAAGAGGTGGGGGGAGAGGAGAGAATGTAGCTGCATCACACCTAAAGGCAGGACGCAGCCCTCTAGTTTCGACAACGCAAGCAAAGACATCTATTTTCCCATGACTGGCTCACCCAGCCCCTATTAACACTAATTAGGAGGACTGGGAATTCCCCATAACTTCATAATTACTGTTAACAGATTTCACAGGGGCCGTGAAGGAAATGGAACACCCCATCCTATATTCACAGCCCAGGTGACGATGGTTCATGTGGTCACTGCGTCCCCCTGCTCCAGCCACAAGGCTCTGCGATTCCCCCCAGGGACCCCAGGTGCCCAGACTGCCCGATATGATAGGATACTGGAGGTGGGGGTGGCACCAAGGTCTCCGTCAGGACTGTTTCAGTCGTGCCAAGTAGACAGGGTGCCCTGGGTGAGGCCTCTGGGGAAAATTCTCTGGTGTTGGGAGCTGGGAGAAATGAGGCAGGAGTCCAGGGAAGATGGGGTGCTACTCGGGAAGAGACTTCAAGTTTGGCCTTGGCCCTGGAGGTCGAGGAACGAACAGACCAGCGCGTGCTGATGCTGACCGACCACTGCCAGCTCAGGCCACCCCCGGCCCCGCCCCTCCTGCCCCTCCCTCTTAGCTCCAAGTCCATTAAGATGAACCATATTTTAAAGGTGGCGCTGAAGAGTTGGCAAGATCACAGCAGTACCTCACAGTGTCACTAGGCCCCCTCCCCAGGCTGCAGCCAGACAGCTTAGGAAACCACAGTTGAGCCATGCCGGGACCTCTCAGCTGCTTGGCGGTGGGAGGGCCACTTCTGCCAGCTGACAGTGGCAGGGGCATCCCAGCAACCGCAGTTGCTGGTCCTCGTGATGAGCCCCATCTGTGCTCACGAGACCCTCGCCTGGCCTCCCTGCCTCGGCCCCGGTGGTCCCGCTGCAGGCCCTGCGCCGAGTGGGGTCATGGGGGCAGGCGCCAGCGCTGTCCCCCTCGCCCGAGTGTCTGCCTGGGCGTCCGCCCCTCACCCCGGCTGTGACCGACCCAGCCCCCACGCCCGGGAAATGCTGTCGCTCTGTGCAGGGCTCGGGTTCTGGCTCCAGTTCCAGAGGACAGGTCTTTGTTCTTTCCCTGTCTGCCCAGACTCTGAGATTCTCCATTTATTAGTGAGTTTAAAGGCCCCTTACTTAACCATATTAAAAAGCGCTGAAACAGTATCAAACATAAACTGCCTCTTAGTGACTTTTTCTTTTATTCTTTATATTCAGTGACTTTTTTTTTTCTTACTAGGACCATGTATTATTCATCTAATTAAAACAAATCATTGCAAAGGGGCCATTTCCTCCACACTCTGAAGCTGCTGGGTCTTTGTGAGTGTTGCAGCCTGGGCTTGGAATAGCTTTTCTTTCCTTGTCCGCCTAGAGAACTTCTCACCCTTCAATGCCCTGCTTGATGGCTCCTCACCACGAAGCTTTCCTTGATTTCTCCAGCATTGGCAGAGTTCTCTTCAGTTTTTTTTTTTAATTTTATTGAAATATAGTTAATTTACAATGTTGTGTTAATTTCTGCTATACAGCAAAGTCATCCAGTTATGCATACATATTTATTGTTGAGTCGCTCAGGTTTATCACAGGATATGAATGCCGTGCCCTGTGTCACACAGTAGGGCCTTGTTGTTGGCCCATCTTGTAGACATTAGTTTGGCTTTGCCGGGGGCTCTGCTGGTATAGAATCCTCCTGCAATGTAGGAGACCTGGGTTCTATCCCTTGGCTAGGAAGATCCCCTGGAGGAGAGAACAGCCACCCACTCCAGTATTCTGGCCTGGAGAACTCCATGGACTGTATAGTCCATGGGGTCGCATAGAGTCGGACACGTCTGAGCGACTTTCACTTTCACACATTATTTGCATCTGCTAACCTTCTGTTTACTTCTGAGACCCTCGTTTTGGAGATAAGAGGATGAGGCCCAGAGAGGGGCAGGGGTCTCCCCACCAGTCTCACAGCTAGGTCACGGGCGCTGAGGTTACACCCGGACCCAGAAGGGCTCCTCTTACAGCAGGGGTGGGGGAGGTGGGGAGGGAGGTCAGTGCAGACCCTGCTTCATTCTCAGTCCCCCGTCCTTCCCGGAGCCAGAGCCTGCCCCGTCTGAGCTGGCCTTGACCTCCGGCTTTGTTCTCCTCGGGAATGAGCCAGGGTGCTCTTCTCCCTGCCTCCAGGGGCACAAATCAGTGAAGCCCGGGATGAGGAGCAGAGAATGGGCTGGTTGTTGTTCCACAAAGGGGATGGGAGACAGGAAGCACTGGGGCCTCTCCTCCTGCTCTGGACCCTGAGGCTGTGTCTGAAAGGCCACCTCTTCCAGGGCCCCCCTGCCCACCCGGCTCCTGCCCTGGGCCCCTCCCTGGCTCAGTGGCTAGAGGCCAGGCTCACACAAGGCCATGCCTTCATTGCCTTGAGTATGCATCTCAGCTTTACCACTGAAAAAAAGCTGGGAGTTCACCTATCTGAGGTTCTTATACCAGCGCTAGGTGCTAAGGTACTTAAGTCACGTCCAACTCTTCGGGACCCTATGAACTGTAGCCTGTCAGGCTCCCGTGTCCATGGGCTTCTCCAGGCAAGAATACTGGAGTGGGTTCCCATTTCCTCCTCCAGGGGATCTTCCTGACCCAGGGATCAACCCCACGTCTCTTGCATCTCCTGCATAGGCAGGCGGGTTCTTTACCAGTAGCACCATCTTACTTCTGAAAGCAGCCCATTGTTTATTAAGCCGCCGGGATCGGGGGCCCTGGTGAGGTGTTTCATAGACACTGCCTCATCCTGACCACACTCTGAAGAAGCTATTAGCACTCCCATTGTATGGGTGAAAAATTGAGGTTCATGGGAAATGAAGTCACTCCCCTTGGGTCAAGAGTTAGAAAGTAACTGAGCTGGGACTTGAGTCTGGATCTATTTGGGGGTCAATAAGCCCAACTCCCAAGGTAGTTTCACGGATTGGAGGAGATAATTACACAGGCCAACTGCTCTGCAGATAATAACACACTGAACATTATAGCTTCTTCTCATTTTCTTTTCATAATGAGTGCAAACACTGCGGGGAACTGGCTTGTGGAACCCGCCCAGCGGATGGTGGGTGGGGAGGCGAGACATCTGGGGACCTGGCAGGGCCTGGCAGACCTCCTGGCGACCCCAATCCCTCGAAGCCCCAGGGCCCAGACTCACCCTGAGACAGAGTACTGTTTGAGAGTAAATATTATTTTACCCTCCAGCTTAATCCAGACCAAGCTTATCTTTCCCACTCAAAAACCCACAGCCCAGAGAAAGTTAAGCGCTTTGCTGCTCTCCTAATTGCAGGCTTGCAGCTCTGCTTGGGGACACTGGTTCCCTGGAAAAACCCGATAAGTGGTCTGGTATTTGGCTGTGGCATCAGAGAGGCTGGCTCTGGGCTGGGCTGTCTGGCTTTCAGGCCCACATTGGGCTGGGGGAGCCCTACGGGGGACAATGTAGGCTGCAATACAGGGGCTGGTTCCCGGGGTCCCCCTTTCCCATGGATCCCAGAACCACCGCAGACCTGGCTACAGTGGGGATGAGGAAGTGAATCCTGCCCTTCTGTTTGATGCCAAGTCTCAATTGGCTGGAAAAGCGAAATGGGTCAGTGGGCCACCAGACCCCCTTCTCTTTCAGTTACCATGTCTGTTTCCCTTCTGCCAAGAGGAAGACCTCTGAAGTGTGGATAGAACTGGTTCTTGTTCAGACCAAAAGCTCTGACACCCTCCACCAGCAGTTTCTCTAAAAACAGGCCACCAGAGGGCAGGGGTCCAGTCTACTGAAGGAAGAGAATCTTCAAGGGGTTCAAGGAAGAGCCTGGGTCCAACCCAGCCAGGTCAACCCACCCAGGCACCAAATGTCCAATTAGTTCTCCAGCTGCTTCTCATCTCACTGTTTTCCTCTTTCTCCCCTGGCTGTTTCTAGAAAGATACCTGGGAAGAGAAGTGATTAGTGTCCAGGCTTTGCAGTCAAGACAGACTTGGATACAAAGGTTTTCCCTGTTTCCATCAGGTGACCTGGGGCAACTTGGCTGCCTTCTCTGTGCCTCGGTTTGCTTGTCTGTATAATGGGGTGACCATATGACCACCCACAGTGTTGTAGGGAGGACTATGTGAGGTCATGAGTGTACAGCTCTTAGCCCAGTACCTGACAAAGGCAGCTCTCAGTTGACTCTGCCCAGGATGAAAAAAAGGCAGAGGTACCAAGACTTTCCTGGGGCCAGATGGGCTCTTCCACTCAAAAAACCACCCTCTTCCCCATACCCAGGGTACCTAGCTCCCATCTCTGCACAGAGGTGGAGGAGTTGGGGACAGAACTGGCACTGGTTGAGGAACCATTGTGTGCCCTGCACTGAGCTCCTCTCATCTGCTTTCTACAGATGAGGAAACCAAGGAAATCCCGTGGTACAAAGGAGTTTTCCCCGGAGCTCACGGCACCTGTGGGGAAGCAGGACCGTGTTCTCGTGCTTTTATACAGGGCTCTCCCCTACCCACTCGGCTCCTCAAACCCCCCATGAAATAGCGGGGAGTATCAGTCCTACTCCACAGGCACGAACTGGAGGCCCAGGCAAGTCTCCCAGCTGGCCGGGAGCAGTGAGTGGGGCTGGGATGAACCCAGCGGTACCAGTCTGGCCAGGTTCAGCTCATAGGAGTCCCTGGAGGGGCCAGTGCTGGTGTCCATGAGTGCAGCGTGCAGCCCCCCGCCCCCGACAGTCACAGCCCTGCGTGATGCCGCTGCTTGGAGGGCCTGGAGGAGCAGCGCCTGCGTATCCAGGCAACAGGTGCATCCTTGGTCGTCCCCAAGTCACAGGTCTGCACATCAGGACAGTGCTCCCTGCAGACCTCCCGGAGGGCTCATTTTCAGCTTTCCGGAAGGAAATAGACCCTAAAGAATCCAGACTCCTTGAATCCCCCAGGCTTCTGGAGGCAGAGGGCTTCTAACCACATCTCCTTAGATGTTCCACCTTGTTTAAGTCTTGTAAAGGGCTTCCTAGGTGGCAGTAGTGTTAAAGAATCCACTTGCTAATGCAGGAGACATAAGAGATACAGATTCTATCCCTAGGTTGGGAAGATTCCCAGGAGAAGGAAATGGCAACCCACTCCAGCATTCTTGCCTGGAGAATCCCATGGACAGATAAGCCTGGCAGGCTACAGTCCATAGGGTCACACAGAGTTGGACACGACTAAAGTGACTTGGCACAAGTCTTGTAAATGCATATCCAGGTATAGATCTTTCCATGTTTCCTTTTCCCCCCATCAAAAAGTTTGCCTACTCTGAGTCTGCATATTCTTCTTTCTGAAAATATAAAGAGTAGGGCTAGGGGATGCCAGAGATGACACACAATCCTCAGGGTTGTCACAGAATCCCCAGGGTTCAAAACATCTGGAACCCTCAGAAGCTGCCACAGTGATCCTGCGAGTGTCCAGATCCCTGGGCTGTGAAACTGTGCTGACCACACAGGTCCCCTGAGTGCCAGAAAAAATTGAGGGGCTACCATATAATTCTCTGAACCAGTATGGAACCTCTAGGTTTCAATGGAGTGGGGGGATGCAGCTGGGCTGCTCCAGGGTGCCTAGGCGATATCAGAGACCCTGGGCTACCAAAGCACCACTGGAATATCTTAAAATGGAAATGATCAGCTTATGGATCTTCCAACAACCCACAACTTCACACTCTCATTCCCAGCTCTGTATTCAGGATATGTTCTTTCTGATCTCAGTTTAAATGTTTCTTCTTCCAAGAAGCCCTCCCTGGTGTCTCCCTGGGCCTTGCTAGGTACCACAGCACAGATGTGATGTTATGAGCTCCATGACAGCTCCCTGGGTTTGCCCTATTGGAGCACTCGGCACACAGTACTGCCACTACCTGCCCTCGGGTCTGTCTCCTCCACCAGCCTGAGAATTCCTGGAGTTCAGCGACTGAGTTCTCGGCATGGTCAGATTACCCTTAACGAATCTGTTGTTATTATTGTTTAGCTGCTAAGTCATGCCCGACTCTTTTGCGACCCCATGAACTCCAGCCCACCAGGCTCCTCTCTCCATGGAATTTCCCAGGCAAGAATACTGGAGTGGGTTGCCATTTCCTTCTCCAAGGGATCTTCCCAACCCAGGGATTGAACCTGTGTCTTCTGCATTGACAGGCCGATTCTTTACCACTGAGCCACCAAGGAAGCTTAATAAATACTATTCAAATAAATAATGGCATCAATGCTATTAACCTACTGGGCACTTGATGGCTGTATGACCTGGGGCCAGTCACTTCACCTCTCTGTGGCTCCGTCTCTTCACTGCACAATTGGGGTACTAAGAATATCTGTCTCACAAGGCTGACATGAAGCTTACATCCGCTCTATAAAACACTTCGATGGAGCCTGGTATAGAAGCATGATATAAATAGATGCTGCTTTTTTTTTTCTCTTTTAAACCCTTTTTATGGTGATAACCACCCACTCCAGTATCCTTGCCTGGAGAATTCCCATGGACAGAGGAGCCTGGCAGGCTACAGTCCATAGAGTCGCAAAGAGTCAGACACGACTGAATGACTAAGCATAGCACGCACAGTACATGGTGATAACATTTAAGATTTACTCTTTTAAGAACTTCCAAGTATACAATAGAGTGTGGTTACCTATAGTCACCACGTTGCTCATTACATCTGTTGAGTTCAATAATCTAATAGGAAGTTTGTATCTTTTAACCAACACCTCCTCATTTTCCTGAACCACCACCACCAATCTGATCTCTAGTTCCAGGAGTTCAGCTACACTAGATTCCCCATATCAGTGAGATCACACAGTATTTGTCTTTCTGACTTATTTCTCTTAGCATAATGCCTTCAAGGTTCATCCATGTTGTTTCAATGTTGAGATTTCCTTCTTTTTGGTGGCTGAATATAGATATCTATTATTATTGTGTCTACTTAGGTTTTCACAGAGTCTAGACGCACAGCAAGGATGGCGGATTCTCCCATCCCCTGTGTTTAATGCTAATGGCACCAATAGTAGTGTCCACAAACATCTCGTACCACATGCCGGGCACTGCTCTTAATGCTTTACACACATTCGCCCAGTGGATCTCATAGCAGCCCTCTGAGGTTGCTGCTTGTTATGGACTGAACTGTGTTCTCACACATTCATATGTTGCAGTCTTAATTCCCCCAGTGTGACTCTGTTTAGAGATATAGCCCTTAGGGAGGTGATTTAGGTTAAATGAGGTCATAAGGGTGGGGCCCTCATCCAACAGAATTAGTGTCTCTCTAAGAAGAGGAAGAGAACCCAGAGACTCCTCTCTCTCCTTTCTGGGCACACACAGAGCAAAGGCCCCGTGAGGGCACAGTGAGAAAGTGGCCGTCTATAAGCCAGGAGGAGAGGCCTCAGCATAAACTGAACTTCCTGCCACCTTGATCTTGGACTTGACCCTCTGGAACTGTGAGAAAACAAATGTCTTCTGTTTAAGCCCCCAGACTGTTCTATCCTGTTATGGCAGCTCTAGCTAACTAATATACTGTAATGTTATTCTTAATCTCATTTGATGCATGGACAGTGAGGCTTGGTGAACTTAAGGGGCTTGCCCCAAGGTCATACCTGGTGAGTGGCAAAGCTGGGCTGTGAACCAGGCATTGGCTACCAAGTCCACACTCTCCCTGAACCTGCCTCCAAGTTCAAGGGCAGGGGGCTGGGCATCCCAGAAGTAGGTGGCCAGGCCCGAGCAGCATGGACAGTCCATATCAAGGAGCATGGGTGGAGGAACCGGGCACATTTCGGCCAAGACTTTCAGGCTGTTTCCAAGACCTGCCTGCTATGCCCAGCATCTGAAGGCCGGTGGTAGGGAGAGGGGCTGACCGCATCCTATGTGACTACAAGCCGGCTGTGGCTACCAGGAGTCACCTTCAGCCTGGCCTAGAGCCAGAGCAGTTCTACAGTGGAAAAGGTTCCCAGGTCGGGTGGTAAGCTCCCTGTCCCCGAAGGTATTCAAGCACTGCTGTTCGACCTCTACTTACTGGTGATGTTTGGGGAAGAACGAACAGCAAGAAGATATTTTCATACAGTATGAAGAGCAAGAGTAGATATTTTCAATAGTTCTTTCCAGCCTCAAGCAGCTGTGAAATATTAGAAGGGGCAGCAGTTAGAGGAGTCCCTGGAAAAAACACTTCCTGACCAGCTTTGCCTGTTAATTCTTGCTCATTTTCCAAGTCCCAACTCAGATATCACCTCCTCCAAGAAGTCTTCCTTAACTCTCCCTCCAACCTCCTCATGTCCAGGTTGGTGGCATGGGAGGGTCCTACTGGGGCTTCATAGGTGGTGCTAGTGGTAAAGAACCTGCCTCCCAATGCAGATGAAAGAGACTTGGCTTCGAGAAAACTTCCTCGAGGAGGGCATGGCAACCCACTCCAGTATTCTTGCCTGAGGACTCTCATGGACAAAATAGCCTGGCAGGCTACAGTCCATGGGGTTGCCAAGAATCAGACACAAATGAAGCGACTTAGCACGCCCACACGCATGAGTCTAACTGGCAAAACTAGAAATGACATGTGACAATTGTAGGGAGACACAGTTCATCTTGATACAGTAATATGAATCTTCCATCTCTACGAAGTCAGAGAGGCCTAGGGTTTAAATCCTGGTGTCCGCCACTTCCTGCTTTTGGGGGAATGCCTCAATCCCTCTGAACTACAATTTCCTCAGCTGTAAAATGATTTCATCTCAGAGGATGAAACCAAAGATGAAAGATATCAATAATATCTGGCAATACAATATGGGGTATGGGCCACTGGCACTCGGCCTGTGATCAGGATATGCACATTTCCTTCTGTCTCTGGGAAGGCATAAGGTGGTGGAGGTAGTAAGCTGTCTGACACTGGGCGTATTCAAGCAGATGTCAGAGTTTGAGTGTTAGGATCGGGGTCACAGGAGTTCTTCTTTGCACTGAAATAAAGATTGTACTCAGCAGTGTCCTTATGAGTTCTTACAACTCTCTAAAAGCACATGTACGACTCGGCCTTGGCCGGCTATGCAAAGAGTGGGCATGCTTTCCACCCACCTCCACCAGGCTATGAAAAGCAGGAGTCCACTCACAATGCATGATTCCCTTTACAAAAAATGTCCAGAAAAGGCAAAATTTACAGAGACAGAGGGTAGATTGGTTGTTGCCTGAGGCAGGGGGCGGGAACGGGGACTGACAGAAAATAGGAACCAGGTTTCTTTTGGAGGGTGATGGAAGTAGTCTAAAATTGGATTGTGGTGATGGTTATACAGCTTCATAAGTTTACTACGAATCATTGAATCATACCCTTAAAGTGAGAGAACTTTATGGTGCATAAATTGTGCCTCTATAAAGCCGTTAAAAACAAAGCCAAAACAGTCACCAATAAAACAGGATTCCAGAGGAACCAGTGCTGTGGTGGAGGGTGATGTCCACGCCCCACAGGAAGCATGGTGGGAGCAGGTTGTGATCAGAGGTCAGAGGCCTGAGGTCACCTCCCGTCTCCTCGACCTGGGGCTTCGCCTGGGTACTTCCTTGTTATCTTTCGTTGGGTAAGATGCTTGGGTAAGATGCGAGGAAATGGAACAGGCCCACTGGCCAACCTCATTAAAAGCCTGCAGAGAACCTCAGGCGATGTGAGGAGGTGGGGTTCTGCAGAAGGGTGAGGAATCCCGAGTCCTGTAGGAGACTGGCCTCCCAGAAGGCTTCAGAGGCCAGTGCTGTGTGGCAGCTCAGAGCATCTTGTGGTTCTAGGTCTCTGAGTTAAGATAAAAGCCAAAGACTTGGCCTGGCCTTGTCTTAAGCCACTGCTGGGTCCACTTGAGGGAGGAGAAGACACAACCCATTATCTGCTGAGCACCTACTATGTGCTGGGGAGGGTGGGCATTCACCCTGGTGATGTGACTGGCTGGGGACCTGCAGACACACAGCGAAGTCTTATCTGGACACCAGACCTATGCACTGCGGACAGATATGACTTGCTCATGGTTGTAAAGCTGTCTAGTTTAAATATAAATGAGAAGTCAGTATTTATCAAACCTTGGCTTCCCAGGTCACTCAGTGGTAAAGAATCCACCTGCCAATGCAGGAGACACAGGTTCAATCTCTGAGTTGGGAAGATCCCCTGGAGAAGGAAATGGCAACCCACTCCAGTATTCTTGTCTGGGAAATCCCCTGGACAGAGGAGCCTGGTGGGCTACAGTCCATGGGGTTGCAAAAGAGTTGGACACAACTGAGGAACTACACGGCAATATTTATCAGACCCATCTAACATGAAAGAAAACCAGAGCTATGGAAGCTACGTCACTTGCCTGAGACTGCACAGGAAGTGGCAGAAGTAAGATTTGAACCCAAGGTCTGTGTCAAGCAGGAGAATAAATTTCAGAGCAATCTGAATGAAAGCGGATTCTTGGTTATTAGTGAGCTCCCCATCACTAGAGGTATGTAAGCAGAGGCTTAATCTCAAGAAGTCAAAACAGATGACCTTGGAAGCCCTCCTAGTCCACTTAGCTTGCAAGTCCACAAATCCGTGCTGGTCATTTTCCTTGAGAGTAAAAACTGGACTGAGAGGAAAGTAGAAAAGCCTGAGCCATTTCTGAACCCCTGAGGGAGGGGATGTAGAGGGCAGGGCCTGGCTGGTATGTCCTCAGCTGGAACCATAGCTCTTCTGAGCTCCTGCTTCACACCACCACTGATTGCTGTTTGGGACTAACATGATACTCGAATACACTGGCTGGACCGGGGACAGCGTCACTGGGCTCCAGGCAAGTGAACTTCATCCTAAACTAGCCCTGGGAGTGAGGGCAGAAAGAGCAGGGGCTGCCATCCCAAAGCTGCAAAAGGGCCCTGTCTGGCCCTCTAGCCAGAGACCTGTTTCATACCTGCCCCACCTCTGCCCTGCAGGGGCACTCGGATCTGGCCTCCCTGAGGACTCTGCATCCTCCCAGCTCTGGACTCACCACGGGATGAGCTCAGCAGAGGCCCCTTGCCAATCAAGAGCCCCAGGCCTGGGAGAGGCCCGGGCTCCCTTTCAAGTGCCGGCCTGGCCCTGGAAGACAGGGAGGGGGGCTGGGCCTCAGAGGAGGGGGCTGGGCTGGGGGCTTCCTCTGCCTCCTCCTCTTCAGGGGGCTCCCCAAGCCAGCACTGAGGTTGGGAAGGCCAGGGGCCCTCCGGACCCACACCGTCATCCACTCTGGGGCCCTCCCGCCTCCCCAGCCTCTACCCTGCTCCACCCTCAGAGGGGATCTCCGCTTGCTCTTCCCTCTCTTGGTGCCTCCCTCTGGACCTAGATCCCAGATGTACAGAAGGCACTGTAGTCTTTTCTGCTCAGTTGTTAAGGAATCTACCTGCAATGTAGGTTCAATCCCTGGGTTGGGAAGATCCCTTGGAGGAAAGAAAGGCTACCCGCTCCAGGACTGCAGCCTGGAGAATTCCATGGACTGTATAGCACATGGGGTTGCAAAGAGCTGGACGAAACTGAGCGACGTTCACTTTCACTTTCACCCCAGAAACAGTGACTGGGGACTCTGGGGATGGAAGGCATGAACGCACAGACTAATTGCAGTACAAGACAGTTATAGCAGCCTTCCAATGTCTTAAGTCAGGCAGGGGCAAAGATGGTTACCTGGGCTCTCGTACTCTCCTGAGAGAATGTTCCAGCAACGGGGCCGGGCTCCTCCACGACTCAGGGCGGCCCAGCCCCACACTAGCTCCTTCTCTTCATCCGCTGCAGGCTCAGCCATGCCCTCCAGAAGACAGCCTGCCCCCTGCTGTGATCCAGGAGCCCCACGCAACCATCCATCTTCCCACCATCCTTCCTCTGCATAAACCCTTCCATGGCTCCCCGGCACGCCTGGGGAAAAGCCCAAACTCAGAGCACAAGACGCCTATTGATCGTGCCCTCCCCTCCCCCACGCCCGGCAGCACCCCTCGTAGCTCCTTGAATGCTGGGGCTCTAGCACGCCCCAGGGACTTTGCATGGGCTGATCCTTCTGCCAGGAATCCACTCCCCTCCCCTAAGTCACACACAGATGTCTTTGTCCACCTTTAAGTCATTCATAATCCAAGCCTTCCCCAAGACCTCCCCCTTCCCCAGCGTGGGCTCCTTCACCCCTCTGAGTGTGAGTGCACCTCAGTGTGCTAGAGCCTGGCTGCCGGCCCATTGTTCTCAAACTTGATCTTGCATCAGAATCCTCTGGAAGGCAGCAGAGAACACACACAGGGAAGAGCAGACTGTCAGAAGGTGGACAGGAACGCGCAGTTGTCTTGCCAGGAACAGGGAAGCTTGGGCTGGACCGAGCCCTGGGGCACGGTGACAAAAGAGGGCCTGGCCACATGGCCAGACTGTGTCTATGAGCCTCCCACCTCAAGCCTGGTAGGAACGTGACCCCTCAGGCTACCCTCCAGGACTCCAGGACACAACACTGGAGACCCTCAAGGCTCAGAGCAAACTGGAGCCAAGGACACGCAGGCTGCCCTGGCTCCAACAGGCCCACTGGCACTGACCGCAGCACTTTGGGCCCTGATGGCCATTTGATGCAACAGCCAACTGTCCACTGCCCGCTTCTGACTGTCTATCTGCCCTTAAGGCAGAAAAAAAGCCTTCCTAGGCTTGCCAAGCTCCGCATTCTAAGATAATATTGCTGGGGAAGGGGAGGGAAAGAGCTGGAAGGTGGCAGAGAGTGGGTGGGGGGTACTGGCTTTTATATTCAAATCCTTTCACTTGAATTTTTAAGGAGCATGTACTACTTCTATAACAATAACCTGCAAAATTAATTTTTGTCTTAAAAATGCAAAGCACTCTGCAAAAGTGTGTTCAGAAGGGAGAAGTCTATGCCACAATAGCTTAAGGGGTCATTAAATACATCATCCTCCTCTCTTGAGCGTCTACCATGAGCCCAGAGCGCTACTCCACGTTGTAACACCCATTATTTAATCTAATGCTCATCACAGCGCTACGAGTTGGAAGCTATTAGTATTATCATTTTCTAGATGAGAAACAGAATTTGATTCAGGCTAAATAACATGCCCAAGATTACCCTCCCTTGGAGTGGGGGTCTGAACTCTCGCGTGTCTGACAGACAGATGTAAGGTCTGATAGATCTCAGGTTTCGTCCTTAGATCAGGGTACACACCACGCCGCCTCCTGCAACTGAAGCTGAAAAACTGACAGGCCCCAAAGCCATTTGTTTGGTGTTTACTCCGCTACTTGAAAACCACTGGTTTTGCACAGGAACCCAGGTCAAATTGTCAAAGAAAAACAAACCCAGGACCTGGTATCACCACATCACCTGGGAAATGTGGGCCAAGGCGAGGAAAGAGTGTGAGACAGTGAACCCACTGAGATCCACCCATCTGTCCAGCCATTCCCCAACCCCTGACTGAAGCCTGGCATGCCTGGCTCTGTGCTAGACGCTGGGGACCGGAGAGCGTGAGATGCCCTCAGCTACCAGGAGAGGATCAGGTGAGCGCAAGGCAGACAGGAGCCCTTAATGCTCTCCAACTTGCCAGCTTTGTGTCCTCCAGAAGGACCCCGAACCCTGCAATCCGGGACCCAAACAAGCATAACAGGCAGTGAGAGGAGAACACAGCCCTGTAACCCAGGCCCACTGCTGGCCTTTCTCTCCCAAATGCCTTCCTGCGCGTAACGCCAAGCTTGGTCTTGGCAATCCAGTCCATGCATACACCAGACCAGCTAGATGTGGCGGATTCTGTGGCATTTCATCCATCAGCCCCGAGATGGAAAGGAAGGGGTTATGCAAAGCTCCAGGAACTGCAGGGAGCAGGATGGGATTTCTCCCCACGTTCCAACTTGCAGACTTGAGTGCACTTATGTTGCCATGAGCTCCTCTGTCCAGTGGTATCCACGGGGCCAGCTGGAGGGCAGAGACTGCCCCAAGCACAGTCTGAGCTGCTGAGAGCAGGCAGCATGGGTGCCCCATTCAACAAGATCAACAGGATCCCACGTGCCTCTCAGAGACCCGGGAACATGGCATGTTTGATGGATGAATGAATGAATGTGATTTTGAGGAAGGCAGCTATGTCCCCATTTGGAGATAGGAGAGGTGTGACTCTTGACCCCATCACCCGATTTTTGGGGACATGGACATAGGCTGCCTTTCAGGCACCTATACAAAGAGTCTGTTGAGGAGTCCTCGCACAGAGTTATAAAACTGAAAATATAAATAATGTTAACACCAACAGCATCAGTGCTATGTCATAAAGTACTGAGCTCCGGCAGGTGTGTGATCAAGCACATTATCTCACTTGGCTATTTCATTGCATCTTCACATCAGTCCTGTGAGAAACAGAGTACTATTAGCCCCAATTTGTAGATGAGAAAACTGAGGCTCAGAGGGCCAAGCCTGTGCCAGTAGCAGAGTTGGGGTCTGCACCCAGGTCTGACTCAGAATAAAAGTTTAAAGCTGGAAGGGGCCTCACCCTTCATGTTACAAAGCACAAACTACAGCACAGGGAGGCTGAGGTCCTCAGTAGCACAGCTGGGCCAAGAACTCGAGAGTGCCCCTACCTTCAGCGGCCACTAGGCCGGCTGCTTGCAACATGGTCCCTGATCATGGTTTCGAAGTTCTGCAAAGAACCTTGAGATGGGAAGATTAATTATTCTTGGTCTGTGTGCAGCACTGTCTCTTCTAAAGGGCCCCTCCAAAACTCCTCCTGGGCATGGAAGGGAAAAGGAGAAAACAGAAGGGCCACTCAGCTCCAAACCCAGCCCACGGTTTAAGGCAGCCTTGCGCGGCCAAGCCTGGAGGACTGCAGAGAAGAGGCTGAGTGCCTTCATCTCACTCCCTACCTGGCACAGTCTTCCCAGCTCCAGAGCTCCTGCCTCCAGGCTTCGGCTCTCACTGTTCTTCCTCCTAGAAAGCCCTCCCCCTCAGCATCCTCGCCTGTCCCCTGTCCTACCCCGTTTTCAAAGCAGATCAAATACACTGCTTTCCCCTGATTTCCCACCGCTATCACCACCTAGCAGAGTCCGCTTGAACTGGTCTTTGAACCTCCTAGCCTTCCTTCATATTTCTGCTCCAAACTCTCCCATTCTCCACCTCAAATGACAGGACTTACTTTCATGTCTATCTCCCTTATAACCAGGTGGCTCGGAGCAGGGCCCCCAGTGCTGGCTGGGAGTGGAGAGGTTGGCCTACCCTTGACTCGTGCACATCCCTGACTGTGTTTGTATACAGATCTCTAACCTTCCTTCCTCTTAAGGGCCCATCACCAGCTTCATCTTAAACTCTCAGTCCTAGAGGGTGAAGACCAAATCATTCCAGTGTCTCTGCAGCATCAGTCATAAGTGGGGGCTTCAAAAAATAATGTGGAAAATAATTGTGACAAGCATCCGCCAAGTCCAACTACAGTTTGGCATTGAATGAGACACTATATGAGGGGTTGGGGGCATAAAACCCAGAGGAAAGATCCTGCCCTCAGTGGATCTCACAGAGGAGATGGGAGGGATCCTTGAGGGCAGGAACCTTTCGACCTTGCACACGCTTAATTCCCAGCAAATAAACAGTGTCTGGAACCCAGTAGGAGCTCAAAAGACAACGGCTGTAGAAATGAATTAATACATATTGACCCAAGAGCAGTGAGCATCCCATATAAGGCAGGGTGGTGCTGAACGCTGAGTTGGTCTGTGCGGTGAGTCAGAGCTGCAGAATTCACAGGGGAGAGAGATGGAGAGAGAGAGAGAGAGAGAGAGAGACACGGGTACAGGGCCAGGAGATTTGTGGTTGACCGAAATCAACAAAGGGCAGATCTTAAAAAGCACTTGGCCACAGTTGCCTGGGAGGCAGCATCAAACACTGTGGTTTTCCATCTTTTTTCTGCAGAGCAGTCTTTTTTCAAATGAAATCAAACACCGTACCGTAAATGCATAACAGAGCTTCCACGGTGGACGTCAGCTGGGGCTACGAGGCTGGCCTGCAAACCCAGGGACTCCTGGAGCCCCTCCAGCTCAACCAGTGACCTCCTCCTCTCCTCTCCCATCCCTCCGAGAGGCCCCAGGAAGGAGGTGGCTGAGGGGAGGGCTGTGGGCCCTCTCTGGGTTGTCATAGGCCAGGTCTTCTGGGAGGCCATTTAGGGCAAATAAATGCTAAAGTGGGCTTCCTGGTGGCTCAGCCATAAAGATCTGCCTGCAATGCAGGAGATGCGGGTTCGATCCCTGGGTTGGGAAGATACTCTGGAGGAGGGCACGGCAACCCAGTCCAATATTCTGGCTGGAGAATCCCAGGGACACAGGAGCCTGGTGGGCTACAGTCCATAGGGTCACACAAAGTCAGATACGACGGAAGCAACTCAGCACGCACACACGCAAATGCTAAAGTAGCTCAAGAAACTTTCCCCAGAGATGAGGGAAAGCAAAAGGCCCTCCCAGCAAGGGAAGGGCAACCCAAAGCCTCCAGGTAAGTGGTAGCTGTTGTGACTCAGCTGGTCAAGAATCCACCTGCAATGCGGGAGACCTGGGTCTATCCCTGGGTTGGGAAGATGCCCTGGAGAAGGGAAAGGCTACCCACTCCAGTATTCTGGCCTGGAGAATTCCATGGACTGTATATAGTTCATGGGGTCGCAAAGAGTCAGATACGACTGAGTGACTTTCACTTTCAAGTGGTAGCTGAAATAGTGTGGTGGTTACTAGGGAACACAAGGACTCAATTTAGGACGCCCTTGCTTTCTGGACTATGCTTTTGGAAAGTGAAGCGCTGCCTGCAGAGTGTGTGTGTGTGTGTGTGTGTGTGTGTGTGGCTTTCAGATACCAGATCCACTGAAACTGAATGCATATCAGAGAGAAGCTACCTGGGTGCTGTAAGCCACAGGAAGGGTCTGTTTAGGACAAACCAGCCCCCACCCCCTGCCACGGCACCAGTAGGGAGCACCTGTTGCTGTATCTGCTCAGCATCCCTTCTTCCATCTTCTGAAAATAGCACCCGGGTTTCCCCTTTGGGGTACCAGCCCTCTCACACTTTCAGGCTGAATCCTTCCACTCACAACACACACACACACACACACACACACACACACACACACACACACCTCCAAACACAGACCACTCAACACAGGCCTAGTCTGCTCAATGAGCACATTCTCTCCTTCAGTGATTGGTCAGAGGTGGTCATGTGACCCAAGACCAGCCAATAAGCTTCGACTCTGGGACTTTCCGTATTCCCTGCAGCCGACCTTCACTTCTGGCCCGTCACTGGTTCTTCTGACCTGGGCAGCAGCTCTAGCCTTCCCCTCAGACCCAAGGACCAGGCACAGGCCAGTAGCCTGTGGGGCTTACCCATACCCCAGCGTTCCCAGCTGTGTGGCCCCACCTAGGGTTGTGTTTTGGCTGATCTAGTGAGATCCCTCCAACCTGGGCTCTAATTCACTCCTGGGAAATAGAAGCACTCCTTTCATTGGGTTTGCCATGAACAGGATGTCAGCCTGGAGCTGCTGGCCGCTGCCCTATGCCACGTGGGGAGTGTTGACTAGGGACTTAATCCCACAAGGAAGGAAGCAGAAGGCACAGACCTGGGCATCTCTTGAAATTTGGACACCAATAAACAGGCCCCAGATTGTCACGATATTGGAAAACAAAACAAACAAACAAAAAATGAATACGTTGCGTATCTTCTTGCTTTATCAGGTTTGAAATGAGTGTTGGCTCCCAAATGATGCAGCATCTGACCTCAGTTCGGGCTTTGCCTGGCTTCCCTGGTGGCTCAGACAGTAAAGAATCTGTCTGATAACGCAGGACACCCGGATTCAATCTCTGGGTCGGGAAGGTCCCCTGGAGAAGGAAATGGCAACCCACTCCAGTATTCTTGTCTGGAGAGTTCCATGGACAGAGGAGCCTGGGTGGGCTCTAGTCCATGGAGTTGCAAGGAGTCAGACATGACTGAGAAACTAATACTTCACTCATCACCCCACCCCACCCCACCACCCTGTGTCCGCTGCTCCACCTAGGGGTCTCGTTTGGCTGATCGAATGAGACCCCTCCAACTGGACTCAGATCCATTCACTCCGCCCCCATCCCTCCTTGTTCTGTTAACTGAACTTCAGTTCTGCTGCAAGAAACAGACACCACACAGTGAATGAGGGCCCCCCTGAGCTCGGGGTGGGAGGAGTCACCCCGAGGCTTTGGTCTGTGCCTCAAAGAGATCTGTGAGGGCAAAGGCAGTGGGGAATGACTGGGCTCATTGTCAAGCAGTGGGGACCGTTCCTCGATCTTTTACCTGCTGTATCGTCTTGGGCAAGCTGCTCTCTCTGTCGCTGGATCCTCAGCTTTAAGTGGGGATCACAGCACTACATCCCTGACAGAAGGACAAACATCTACAAAACAGACAGCACCAGCTGGTGGTGATGAGATGGCGCAAAAGGAGCTCTCACTTGCTGCTGGTGGGGATGCAAAGTGAAGCAGCCACTTAGGAAGACAGCTTGGCAGTTCCTTAAACAGCTAGATATACTCTTACCGAATAATTCAGCAATCATGCTCCTACATATCCACCCAACTGATTGAAAAGTTATGTCCACACAGAAACCTGCACATAAATGTTTATAGTAGCTTTATTCATAATCACCCCAAAATGGTAATAACCAAAATTTCTTTCAACAGATGAATGGATGAACAAATTATGGTGCCTTCTGTGGAATATTACTTAGTGATAAAAATGAATGAGCCATCAAGTCATGAAAAGCCATGGAGGCATGCATATTGCAAAGTGAAAGAAGCCAGTCTGAGAACGGTGCCTACTATGTGATTTCATTATACGATGTTCTGGAACCGGCACAACGAAGGCAGTAAAAGGACCACCGGTTTCTGGGGGTGAGGGAGAAGGCACGGAGGATGAAAAAGGGGGATCATCTCATCTGGCAAGGCAGAGGGTCCCTCGGTACCCATTGCCCCTCCTTTCCTTTTAATAGAATTATAATTGGATAGATAATCCCCCAGAATAAAGACTCTAACTCCCAGCCTCTCTTGCAGCTAACTGTGCCACAGGACTCCATTCTGGCCAATGGGGCCTGGGAGGAAGTGATGGGCGCACCCTCTTAAAGGAAGAGGCACCATCTCCTTTCCCTATCTCTTCCTTCTTGCTGACCAGAATGGAGAGACTGTCACGGGCCATGGTGGGTCATGTAGACAAGCGATGGGTACAGCCACAGGACAAAAGGAACTCAGGTCCCTAATGTTTTTGTGTCAAAGGATCCCTTTAGCTTAGAAATTTCCTTAGAGAAAAATCAACCTGTCTCTTGCTTAAGGAACTTTAGTTTGCATTTTTTATCACATACAACCAAGTGATTATCCTTATAAATGCAAGGACCCTTAAGAATTGTCCTGAGGATTCTGCATAATATAGGTAAAACAGCTTCACTCACTCACTCATTCATTCAGCAAATAACAGCCAGTTTAGTCTGATGACTCAGGTGGTAAAGCGTCTGCCCACAGTGCAGGAGACCTGGGTTCGATCCCTGGGTTGAGAAGATCCTCTGGAGAAGGAAATGGCAACCCACTCCAGTACTCTTGCCTGGGAAATCCCATGGATGGAGGAGCCTGGTAGGCTACAGTCCATGGGGTCGCAAAGAGTCGGACACGACTGAGTGACTTCATTTTTACTTTCTTACTCTGCTGGGATCTGGAGGTTCAACTAGGAACGAGACAGACAAACCCCTGTCCTGTGGAGTCCATATTCTATTGCAGGAGACAGACGAGGACTCAACATGAGGATGAGTTAATTACAGATTGTCACAAGTACAGTGATGCTATTAGTAACAGCTAATGCTTACTGCATTCTAAGCTTACTACATGTCCTGTTCTAAGGGCTTTTCATATATTATTTCATTTTATCTTCACCACAAACCCGAGAGAGGGATGCTGTTGCTTTCTCATTTGACTGAGGAGGAAGCAGAGTCATAGAAAGGTTGAGAAACCTGCCCAAGGTCACACAGCCAGTAACTGGTGATTCAGGATTGGAACCCAACTCTGTTCGACTTTAAAGCCTTAACCACTGGGCTCTCCTGCTAATGAAGGGAATACAACAAGACACAGGTATAAAGAATGATTAGGGTGTCCTCCGACGGCTGCTGTTACCAGCAACAAAACCAGCAAAAGCTGCTAAACACCCCGAGCTCCCTTACCTGGGTAGCTGGTGTTGAGAAGTCTGGAAAAAGATTGTGCCCACGCTTTTAGGAGTTCAAATGCAAAGGGTTCACGTTGCTTTGATGACAGTGTCGGAAAGTCTGGTCCCTGCAAGCCCCGACTGTCAAGGAGATGCCCACCTATGAGAGACAAGCAGAACTGGTCACGATTGCTAGTGGGGGACCCCATCAGCTCCCACTGCCCAAGGTCTATTTAAAATGCGCTCCAGGCCCTGAGGAGAGAGTGCGAAGCGTGGCTGGCGGGCGGGAGCCTGGGCCTGGGCCTCAGGATTGGGGAGTCACCCTCTAGGTCCCAGCTGAACTTGCCTGCAAACAATTCCAAGACACAAAGATATGCATACGCCTGTGTGTGTGTATGTCCTGAATAGAAATATGCAAGCGTCACGCCCACTGTGTCTAGCACGGCACCCTTTGCAGAGCGGGAGGTTTGATAAATGTCTCCTGATTTGCTTTGATGTGAAACATCATTTTATATGTCTGAGTGAGTGGGAGGAAACTGAGAGTTCACGCGCATTGGAGGATAGAGTTTTTTTCCTCGTGTGAAAATACACTCCTTGGATGCTCCATCCAGCTAGACCAATGTCCTCATTTTACCGATAAAGAGACGCCCCCACCCAGAGAAGGGCAGCGACTTGCCCAAAGTCACAGAGCAAGTTGGTGGCAGAGTGAAGCCGAAACCACAAAAAGTTTCACCTAACCCATGGCTGGGTGCTCTCTCCCGGCCATGCCCTCCCTTGTGGTTGTCAGACAGGTACCCTCTGGAGCAGCGTGGGCTCTGCTCCTGGCCTGACAAATGAATGCTGCTCACAGGCCTGAACGAAGAGTGGTTCTCTGGCTGCGTCCAAGCCTGGACAAGCTATGGGAGGTAGTGCTCATGGTGGCTGGGAGCATGGGCTTGCAGGCCAATGGACCTCTGTCACATGTCGGGGCAGCCTCTTTCCAGGAGTGAGAGACCCTGGGGGAAGCAGGCGTCCTCTCAGAGCATCGGCCTCCTAGTCTGCAGAACGAGAAAACAAGTAGCATCTCTCTTGAAGGACTGCAGGGAGTGAAAACGACTCTCCTGAGTCTGTGGGGCCACGGCAGAGCATCTGGCTCATAGCCATCACTCCAAAAAGCTAGGGAGGCGACCCAGAGCGGGGTCTGTGAGAGTCGGAGCATTGGACTTGGGAGGGGCTTTGCGCCCTTGGCAAGTCTTTAGACAAAAAATCTCTCGATGTTGCCAGTGATTCGTGTTCTCAGCTCCCACTGTCCATCCCCGTCTCCCCCTTCACAGCCCAGCGTGGGGCCCGAGCCCAGTGTACCTGCCTCTCCCTGCTGGCTGCAACTCCCCACCTACCCACGGGCTCCCCACACCCCAGCCCACATTTCACCAGCCAGCAAAATGCAAATGTCATTAGCACGCGGCAAGCTGGTGAGCTAATGTCACCAGACGGCACATGAGAACTGGGGCGGGCTGGAGGGTGGAGGCGAATTCCCCAGGAGGGGTGGCGTTCCCAGCTTTTCCCAATAAGGGTATGATGAAGAGCTAAATGAATGGCTGCAGGAAAGAGGTGACCGTAGAGACCGTTCTGGCAGCCTCTCTGCAGCTGTGGCTTTTTCCAGGTTCACCATGGCCGCCTGCGGCCCCTGCTTCAACCCCCATCTGGATGATGGATGTGTCTCGGCCTCTCTGGGCCTCCACCTCCTCCCCCAACTGATGAAGAAGCTCATAGGAGGGACACTCAACCTCCACCCTCTCGTTTCCATCCCAGCCCACGCTCCCTAAGACCTGATGAGAGAAGTAGACCACCCCCGCAATTACCATGGCCGTGGGGGGGCGTCCTCTCTCCCAGGAGGAGGAGGCAGCCTTGGACCCCTTGGGTCCGCAGGCTGGAGTTCTGGGTTCCAGCCCCAACACGGAGCTTTCTTGCCCTGAGCACTCAGGCACATCCTCCCCTTTGTGGGGTTCTTAGCTTCTCTAGTTGTGAAAGGGGGTGTCAGACTCACCACCAGTCCCAACAATCTCTCCAAGTCAGCTCTAACCACCACCACTCACCCCACCTCAAGCAACTCACAGGCAGAGATGCCAATGTGAGTTTCCTTCTCTCTCTCTCTTTTTTTCCGGCTGTGCTGCACACTTGCGGAATCTTAATTCCTTGACCAGGGATCAAACCCGTGCCCCTGCAGTGGAAGTTCAGAGTCTCAAACCCTGGAGCACCGTAGAAGCCCGAGGCTCCTCCTCCTCTAATGCCCTTATGATGCTGGCACTGATGACACCAGCAGGCACATTAAGGCTTCCTGGAGGAGAGGGCAGGTGTGTGTGTGTGTGTGTGTGAATATGAGGGCAGGGCACTGTGGGCAGGGTGCCCGGGTGAGTGAAGGCAGGGGGAGACCCAGCTGGGGGGAAGGACTCGGAGCCAAAGCTGCCCATGAGGTGGCTGGAAAATGAGATGGAAGAGTCCTGTGGTCAGTGCTTTCCACACATGTTCCCCTTTAATCCTAACATTGCTAGCTTTCCCGATTTATTGATGAGAAACTGAGAATCAGAGAGGTTAAATAATGAGCAGAGTCACAGCATCAGTTGCACTTGAACTTCAGAGTTGATTGAAGAGCAGAAGCTCTTGACTGCTGCGGGATGCTGCTGTCTAGACTGTTTAAAATAGAGGGACCACTAGAGAGATTGCGGAGCCTTTGTGTCATATAACACATGCAAGGAGTGGGGGAGCTGCACGTGTGAACGTGTGGACATTGTAGATGTGGGTGGGTCACTGCCGAATGAAGTTGCTGCCCGAAGTCAGGGCCCAGAAATGCCGAATGGAGAGGACATGGCCGAGTGGCCAACAGGGCTGGGGAGTGGGCAGGCAGAGGGCCCGGGCCACCCCACAGTGGCCCCTGAAGCCCTGCTCTGCTGGCTACGAGTTGGGCCTGTGCTCCCAGGTCCCGCCTTGTGGCCTGGCCCGCATCACTTATCCCCGGATCCCATGCTCCCCTGACTGCTGCCCAGGAGGGTGGCATGTCCTGCCCTTGGCCTCTTTCTTGACTCAGTCTCCTCCATGGCCCCTGGGGTTGCCTGCCCCAGCCGGGGACAGATCCTGCAGACAGAGCCTGGAAGACACCTGGGGCTGCTGCCGGCGAGCGGGGAAGCCAGCAGGTGAGTGGCACCTTGCACCCTTGACCAGTAGATCTGGACTCCAGCCACTAGCCACTGGCTGTGTGATCGCAGCTGCAGCCCACCGCTCTGAGCCTCAGGGACCCCCTCACCGAGCTGCTAAGATGACCACCTAAGGGAAAAGGCTTGCAAACCATAACGTTCCATGCCCACAGAGAGGGCTGTAGTGGTCAAGGCAACCCAGGAAGTAGTAGAGAGTTCCCGAGGGAACAATGATTGGGAATCCAGCCAAGGCCTTTATGTTAAGTCCCCCTGCTCCTCCCCTGGGCCTCAGTCTCCCCATCCATAAAGCAGAGGGTCTTCAGGCTTGGATACGGAGTAGTGTTCGGCCCTTCTGTGTGTACTGTTCTTCACCATGATTCACTGTTAAGGTCACGGCAGGATTTCACTTGTCAGAAACCAGAGGGCTCTTCATGCAGCAGTACGCTGAGTAACTGGGGCCCAAGACGGGGAAGTTTTGACGGGTGGAGAGAGGTTTCATGGTTGCATGTTCAAGTCAGTGACCAAGAAGGAATGACTCTGAGCAGACAGAAGGAAGCATGCAGGAACAGAGGGAAGCAGAGCTGCTGGAAGCTCATAGAACTTGGACAAACTCTCTTGCCAAGTTTGCACTGGGCTGGCCCTGAATGAGAAGATGCAAGGCGTTCTAATTCCTGGAGACCTCAAGGGACAGGAGCACTAATGGCGAGCATTAATGGAGCACCTGCTGTGTACTGGGACTCTGGGGGTGCTAGGTGAGGTACCAACTCTGCTTTATTATTATTTTTTTTCCCCAACTCTGCTTTAAAAAGAGCTCCTGTTACAGGGAAGAGTGACCATGCCCAGGTCTCCATACTTCAAAGTGGCTTTGGGGGGCTCATCACTTTGCTTTCAGTTCAGAAGGAGGGGCCCCTTCCTGCTTGGGCCCCAGGGAAGGCTTCCTGGAGGAGGAGGCAGATTTGAATGCATGGAGATGAGGGCACAGTGGGCAAAGAGACCAGGGTGAGCAAAGGCAGGGAGGCGCTCGAGTGTGCAGTGGGTATTCCTAGAGGCAAGGCTGTCCACAGGGGTGGGATGAGAAACGAGATAGGAAGGGGCTGGGTGACTTAGGTCCTTGAATGTAGAACCAAGGACGATGAGCTCTATTCAAAGGCAGTGGGGAGCCACTGAAGGTCATAGAGCAGGAACATGCTTTAGGAGATTGAAAATAGCAAGGAGACCAGGCAAGTGGACACAGATAATGAGAGGATGGGAGGAGGAAGGGCAGGGCCTGATGGTGGGGATGGAGGTGGATGAAGAGTTGATGGAGGGGAGGGGGAGGTGGGGGGGATACTGAAACTGGCGGGTTATGGGCAGGCGACACAGGTGTGTGCAGGGAGACGCTGGCTGGATTAGGACATGTTGGGTTTGCATCCCAGCTCTGTCGCTGTCCTCATGCATTCTCTCAGGCAAGTCAGTTTACCTCTGGGCCTCAGGGGCCTCCCCTCTAAATTGAAAAAAATAAAGAGATGTGGAATTCGACCAGATAATCCATAAGAGGTATTCTGAACAAGCTAAGTGACTGTTGTAGGCTTGCTTTCTAAAAGGTAAGCATTTATTGCTTTTATTAATTAGTGGCGACCTTCCCCTATTACAAATGAAGACACTGCAGTTCAAGGTCAAAGGAGTGGCTGGAATTGGTAGTCTTGGGCCTCAAATCACAGGAGAAGCAAATTATGAGCAAATAAATGTGGGATGACTCAGAGAAGAGTCTTGATTTTAAATTATTGCTAAAGAAAGGGCTGGTTTATGACTTTTGTGCCGTGTGCTTATTAAACCCAAGCTATAAATGTGAACTAATAAGTAAAATGAGTTAAGTTAATGAAAAAAATCAACCTTCAGGACGGATCCATATTACCTAATGGCAGTCCATAAACATAAACATAAAATTTTAAAATACAAGAATGAATTGCAATGCCCAGCAGCTCAAGGAATCTGCAATTTCTCTGCCTTAAAAATAAAAGCTATTGATTTTAGCTTGGGTTCTCATTGCTCATGAGTGAGCCTTTGAGAAGTCATAAAGGAAGGAATTATTTCCAATTGTTTACTCACTAAGGATCATATGTATTGAATTTAAATTGTCTCTGATTCCTAATTAGTACAAACCAAATTAGAATCCGAGTACAGCAGATTCGGAAAGGCCCCTGGAGACACGTAAGCCCAGTGTTCTTTGTGTTATGGGCCTGGAGCCAGAGGGACAGAAGGAGAACCAGCCCAGGACCACATAGCAGGTAGGGGTAGGAGGGTCCAGGCTAGCACCCAGGCTCCGGGCACCAGGGTCAGCACCCCTCTCTGGTCTCTGCATCGTCTGGGATCAGATCGTTAAATCCAGGGTGTGCAAGGCTGTTCCCTGGGCCTTAGTCCTGGTGATCCTGTAATACGAACTTTCTCCTAGCTCTGGGGAAAAGTCATCTGCTCAAGAAAGGACCCGCAAAGCCCAACTCATCCAATACCGATAGCAAAGGGTGTTCCAAGAGCCTCTAGCACATTGCTGTGTACGGGACCCCTGAGTCCCTGTGCCCACCCTGCTAGCCAGGCAGCTCAGCCACGAAAGACACACACGGGGGGCCCGGGGTTCTGTTCTGAGAGTGGCGGCAGGTTGGCATAGCCCAGGCCCAGGGCAGTTCCTCCCCGTGTTCCAGTGAGCAGGGGGCACAAAGGCCTATTTGTATGGTGAGGAGGGGAGGGGTCGCTTAACTCTGCCAGGCTCTCCCTCCCTTTCTCTCTCACACACACACACCCACACACACACCCACAGGGACCAAGGAGCTTTGCATGTGGCCCAGGCACGCATGCGTGCACACATGTATGTTAAGCTTCAGCCCACACTCGATTATGAAGCAGATGTTTAATTACTACCTGAGTGTTATTAATCAACACGATTAATACACAACCCATACCACATAATTACTTTGCAATTACACCGAAACGAAATATTTTATTGCCGAGGGTTTGATAATTAGCCGGCCTCGCCAAAGGATAGGTATGACGGGCAGCGATTTTTCTTGTCTCCTTCCTTTCCCTTCCTCCCCTGCCCTCTCATTAATATTCTGGCCGATGTCCCCACCAGGCAGAGTGAGGAGCCCAGGCACGCTACTGGCCTCCTCCCTGCAGTGCTGCTTCCGCACTGACACTGGTTTTAATGTGATCCTCATTCGTTCTATGGAGGAGGAAATGACAACCCACTCCAGTACTCTTGCCTAGAGAATCCCGTGGGCAGAGGAGCCTGGTGGGCTGGTGTCCATGGGGTCGCACAGAGTCGGACACGACTGAAGTGACTTAGCAGCAGCAGCAGCATTCATCCTGATCCTCTCCACTCAGCTCTCCAGCTTGGAAATCCATGTCCTTTGCAGAAATGAAGCCGGCCTCCCACCGGCCTGTGGATCGAGAAGCAGAGGCCGGCAGGGGTTACCTGGGGGTGCTCTGCAGGCAGCTGCCTAGAGCCGAGTCTCAGCTCTACCAGTTACTCACAGTGACACCTCTGTTGGGTCAACCATGCCTCAGTTTCCCCAGGTGCAAGATGGAAACGGAACAGTCATTACTTCAGAGGGGTCTTGTATTGCATATGATAGAAAACATAAAGCATTTAGTACAGAGCCTGGCACGGAGTCACACTCCAGTAATATCTGTTATAACTACTCCTGTTATTATTTGGGCTTCCCTGGTGGCTCAGATGGTAAACAATGCAGGAGACAAGGCTTCAAGCCCTGGGTTGGGAAGATCCCCTGGAGAAGGGACTGGCTAACCATTCCAGTATTCTTGCCTGGAGAACTCCATGGACAGAGGAACCTGGCGGGCTATAATCCATGGGGTCACAAAGAGTCAGACACTATTGAACTACTAACACATAGCTATTATTTACCCAGAAATGGCCTCTCCAGGATTCCTCCCAATCAGAGAGTCTCCCAAACATTCAGGTTTTTGGATTCCACTCTCAGTCCCTCACTTAGAGCTCGGTCCCGTCTATTAGGAAACAGCTTCCCACCTTGCCCTCTCCCCTCTGCCGGCCGCCTCCATGGGCCCCACTTCCCAAATCCAAGCCTTCATCCTTTCTCTACTGGTCCACGGCCATTACCCTCCACGCCATCTCCCTGCTGCCCTCCCCCTGTTCCATCCTCCACTGGGCAGGGAGACAGGTCCTCAGGGAGCAGAGCTTGGACCGTGCCACTCTCCTGCTCAACAACCGTCTGGAACTCACTATTGCCCATGCCACCTGCCCTCGCTGGATGATCACCAATGCTCCAAATTCCATCATTGCTTGGTTACATGAGCACCTAAGCTTTTGAGGATGAATGAAGGAATGAATGTCTTGCAAGATTTGACAGGCATTCACAGCCACCAAGGTGGGATGCCCCAGAGCGTTTTATGAGCCTGCATATCTCCATGGACTTAGGTTTATCTTGGAATTTGGGGTTTATTCCTCACTGGTTATTTCCCCTCCCCTCTCCCCACACAAAAATCTTCAAACCAGCTGCATTTAAGAAGGATTCAGGACTTCTCTGGAGACCCAGTGGTTAAGACTCTGGGCTTCCACCAGAGGGCATGGGTTCAATCCCTGGTTGGGAAACTAAGATCCTGCGTACCGTGCAGTAGGGAAAAAGGAAAAACAAGCAAACAAAAACCCTGAAACAAATAAAACCAACCACATCCATCAAGAAAAAATAAAAATAAAAATCCATATTTTCAGACACAGAAACCACAGGTCCAGCTGAGCAAAGAGACTATATCAGGAGCTTCCGATGCAGGGGCCAGTGTGTGGTCTGCTCAAGAGGTGAGTGCAGGGACATGGTGGCAACTCCAGCAGGGATGGCACACACTGGAGAGAGCCAAGGGGTGGTGGTGGTGTGCTTGTGTGTGCAGCTGTGCCCGGTGTGCATCAGGTACACTCTTCTTTGCACAGACAGGGCCAACGGAGCTACTTCTCATGTGACTTAACTCCTTCAGTTACAAAAATATCAAGAACTGTGAGTCATTCACTTACTTGAAGTGAGAAGTGAAGTCGCTCAGTCGTGTCTGACTCTTTGCGACCCCATGGAGAGCGTAGGCCACCAGGTTCCTTCATCCATGGGATTTTCCAGGCAAGAGGACTGGAGTGGGTTGCCACTTCCTTCTCCAGGAGATCTTCCCAACCCAGGGACTGAACCCAGGTCTCCCACGTTGTAGGCAGACACTTTAATGTCTGAGCCACCAGGGAGGTGAGAGTTCATTTATTTGGTAAACATAAAACTCTGGGCTCCGGAGTCAGCCCACTGGTGGAATCCTGTCTCCACCTCTGACTAGCCATGGGACTTCAGGAAAATCCCTGAACTTCTCTGAGCTATTAGCCTCCGTTGTTGTTCCGTTGGGAAGTCGTGTCCAACTCTTTGCGACCCCATGGGCTGCAGCACGCCAGGCTTCCCTGGCCTTCACTATTTCCAAGAGCTTGCTCAAACGCTGTCCATTGAGTCAGTGACGCCATCCAACCATCTCATTCTCTGTCGTCCCCTTCTCTTCCTGCCTCAATCTTTCCCAGCATCAGGGTCTTTTCCAAAGAGTCGGCTCGTCACATCAGGTGGCCAAATTATCAGAGCTTCAGCATCAGTCCTTCCGATGAATAGTCAGAATTGATTTCCTTTAGGATTGACTGGTTTGATCTCCTTTCTGTCCAACGGTTAGCCTCAGTTATTAGCTGCAAAGTGAGGCTAATAATAGCTCCTACCAATAGCGTTCTTGTGAGAAGGTCATGCACACTCTGATCACATTGTTTGGCATATGGGACGAGCCAGACAGTGTTAGCTATTTTGTTATTGTTAGTAAGAATAATGGGGCTTCCCTGGTAGTTCAGATGGTAAAGAATCTGCCTGCAAAGCAGGAGACCCGAGTTCGATCCCTGGATTGGGACGATCCCCTGGAGAAGGAAATGGCAATCCACTCCAGTATTCCTGACTGGAAAATTCCATGGACAGAGGAGCCTGGTAGGCTACAATAGTCCATGGGGTCACAAGAGTCAGACACGACTTAGTGATTAAACCACAGTAAGAACAGTAAACCCCGGGAACATATAGCAACTCAGTGTCTAAAGCAGAACACAGCAGGTAGTTCTAGACCTATGGGTGGAGAAGTTCGTGCAGAATCATTTCAACAGAAGGCAGGAAAGTGATATTTGTCATTCATTTATTCATTCAGCAAACACTCCTGAGTGCGACTGTATAAATCTCCGTGTTAGGTGCTGTGGGAGGGCAGAGGTCACGTGGCAGATGTAGTTTACAGGGAGCTGGGGGAGGGCAGAGGCTGGGAAGAGCTTCAAGCCTTCATTTTAAGGTCACTCACTGCTCTGCCTCCAAAGGCTCAAATTGCTGCCCGTCCCCAGGCGCTGGATGGGACGGATGGCAGCATGGATGAAGGTGTGGGAGATGGCTCCTAGACGAGTGGGCTCTGGTCCAAGGAGAAGGCGAAGAGGAGGAAAGGCAGAGGCCCAGCCCCGGCAGTGGCTCAAGGGCCTTTCCTTGCATGACAGGTGGACGGAGCAGCCAGCAGGCTGTGCTGTGGAGGAGACATGAAAGGGGAGAGGAGAGGGAGCCAGTGGTCACGGCTGCGGTGGCAAAGCCTGGGCTAGTGGGGAGCCAAAGGGAATTCACGGAGGGGCTGATGGGGGCCCCTCAGGTCCAGGGTTTTCCTTCTTTGTCTGAGATTCAAGCCTTGTTCTTTGGAGCTCTGAAGCCTCCCTCCCAGGAAGCTGATGGGAACACTTCCGGGCACTTCGGATGGAATATTTCTCTTGCCTGGAATTTACATAAAGTTCCCCACTCAGCCACAGGGCAAGGCCACAGGGCCAATGCCCTGGCCACCAGCCTCCAAGGATGCAGTACTAACCCAGATGACACTCAGGGAGCGTGACCCTCCAGGCAGATGTCAGGAGGCGCGTGCAAAGCCAGGGTGCAGTTGTCCTCACTTAGAGCCAGCCGGGCTCGATGCTGGCACTCGCTCAGCTATACACGACGAAGGTGGCGGAACACGGAGGTTTCCTTCCTCGCCCCGTGGGCCTCCTGGGCCCCCTCCCTCCCCCGACCCATTCTGGTTCTTCACTCACACATACACATACAGACATACACACACGAACACATACAAGCACACACACACATACAAGCACACGCACACGTCAACACCCAAGGCAAACTCTGGCGTTGGATTAAAGCAATAAGGTCAAAAACACCAAGAATGCTGGCCACAAGGCAGAAACCTTTGTTCTAGTCTCAGCTCTGGGACAGCCTTGCTGTGTGCCCTGGGCTTCTGTTTACTCCTCTACAAAATGAGATGTGTGTGCTAAGTCACTTCAGTCGTGTCTGACTCTTTTTGACCCCATGGACTGTGGTCTGCCAGGCTCCTCTGTCCGTGGGATTCTCAAGGCAAGAATACTGGAATGGGTTGCCGTTTCCTCCTCCAGGGGATCTTCCTGGCCCAGGGACTGAATCAGTGTCTCCTAAGTTTCCTGCACTGACAGGCAGGCTCTTAACCACTAGTACAATGATCTTCAATGCTCAAGGGGACGGGGGCCAAGTTCCCGCAGACGGGCAAAAGTGAGATGAGCAAGAATCTGAAGAGCCTGAGTCCTTGGGGTGACATGCCCTGTACCTGGGAGAAAGCCAGCAAGGTGCTGACAGATTCAACAATCTGGGGCTCTTACAGCTTTATTGAGGGTCGGGGGTGAGACTAAATTCAAAGGCTGAGCCCATGGTTCATTATGAGATTGGAAACCTTATGTGAACCCCTCTACGCCTCAGTTTCCTCACCTGTAAAATGGGTTCAATGACATTTCTCATTCGTAAAGTTAAACAAGAAGACACAAGGAGATTGCCCAGCACAGTGTCTGGGCCCATTTAGCCTCAGTAAGTGGGAGCTTTTATTAGTATTACAATTACAGCTCCAGCCATGTCACATTTGGGGGAAACCCCGGCTGCAGCTCCCTCGCTGCTCTGTGCTGCCCTCAGGCCAGCAGGGACTCTGGGAAGTGGCTGGTCCTCACAGGACGGAGTACAGCCCTCCCAAACCCCTGCTAGCCCCACTCTGAAGGGGTGCTTGCCTTATGACACCTTGGCCACATGCAAACACGGCTCTGGACTTAACATCAGTTTTCTGGACAAACAGTGGCCACTTCTCAGAGCTCTGGAGAAAGGAACACACCATTAGGGCTTCTAACCTCCCCTGAAATGTGTCCTTTTTATTCATGAGGGGAATGTCTCCAAGTATTGTTAAATACCGATGAGAATACCTCAATCATCTGGGGACAAACATCTCTGGGGAAATCCCAACCTTGGTTGACCCTGATGCTGAAAGCTCCAGCTGCGTTTCTCATTCCTGGAGGAAGGGAACTAAGAACAATGGCCTTCCCCACTCCTGGCCCTGGGGACAGGGGTTACTAGAGATCACTAGTCCACCTCCAGTCTGGAGGAGGGAAGGAGCTCCCACAGGCAGGGCCAAGCAGGAGAGACTGGTCCTGGGACGGCCTCCACGCAGATGGTGAGGGCAGGAAGCCTGACGCCACCCACCCAAGAGGTGCCCGGGGGCTACAGTGGAGCCACTGTCCACAAGGCATCTGATGTGTCCTCCTGTGGACCCTATGGGGGTATTGTGCTCAGATACTCAGTTGTGTCCAGCTCTTTGCGACCCCATGGACTGTAGCCTGCCAGGCTCCTCTGTCCATGGGATTCTCCAGGCAAGAACACCGGAGTGGGTTTCATTGCTCTTCTCCAGGGCATCTTCTCGACACAGAGATCAAACCTGGATCTCCTGCACTGCATGCAGATTCTTTACGGCTGAGCCACTGGGGAAGCCCCCTCGAGGATGCACCCCTCCCTTGACCACAGCCATGATGGATGCAAAATCTCCACGGGCACCTTCTCTGGGGGCACTGCTGGCTCTGGCTGTTTGAGTCCACATCACCCAGTGATGCCTGGGAAGCTAAAGCCCTGTCCCCATCCCCAGGCATAGCCCATCGCCCCCGACAGAGCATGCTGGCCACAAACTCAATGTCGTTCACACCCGGGAGCTCCCCTGAGGTCCAGCTGAGGCTAGAAAGCTCTTGAACCCCATTCCTGCTTAGCTTCTTCTCTGCCTTGTCCTGCTCCTCTCCTTGGTCCTGAGAATCCTCCGGCGATAATTCACTTGCACAACCGACCCTGTTCACGTTCTGCTTTTAGACAACCCAACCTAAGTCACAAGGAAGACAGACACAGCTCCTGCCCTCTTGGGAGTCTGCACCCAGCGGGAGTCAAACCTGAGACACAGACTGACCATGACGCAGGTCCTTCAACCACGGCCACTGCTCCCCCACCGGACTGAGCATCAAGAGCTTCGGGCATGCTGGGCGAACCCCATTCCCTTCTGACATCACTGAACACCAACAACAACCCAGCCAAGAAGTTTCGTTAGCTCCTACTTGATAGATGGCGCTGAGGCTCAGAGAGGTTATCATTTGCCCAGGGTCACTGGCAACTCCTACGTGGCTGCACTTGGATTTGACCTCAGTTCTGCCTGATTGCTGGACCCCAGGGCTTGCCTTCCACTCACAGAGGGGACCTGAATACATCTGAGATGGAGGGCAGGGATTCCCAGTGGTTAGGGTCATCCCTGGGGCATGACCCAGGGATGCATGAATAGCTGGCTACTCCCCTCTGCCACCTCCTGGGACAGGCGGCTCAAGGACAGCAGCCAGTGGAGGCAATTCGCCAGCGGAGAGGTAGTGTGGGTCCCCGGTGGCTGCTTCCCTGGTGCCGCCTGGCCCCTTCCCACATCATAAGCCTGGGGGTCTCGCCCTCTCAAACAATTCTCACGAATCAGGCTCCTCTCCACCCCTCCCCCAATTCTTGTTATGTCACAGATCTTGCAGCTCAGCCAGGCGGATAACAGGCAGAGAATGGGAATTTTTACCTGTTAATTCAGTTTCTGAGCCCCTGCTGCTGGCCAAGCCCAAACAGCTCCATGTCAGGCTCTGAAAGGAGTGGAAGCGGGAGGGGGCAGGAGGCAAATGGGGGAAAATTACCCCTGCAGGCAGTGGCAGCTCCCCCACCCCCAGGCCCAGGCATGAATCTGACAGCCAGGCCCCTGAGTGACGGCGGTGCAGTGGGGCCAGGGCAGGCTAGCCTCCTTGGATCCAAGAACAGGATGGGGTTCTGGTTCCCAGAGCACCAGCCACCTGCTCACTCTGCCCCATCTTGGAGAGGAAAGGGCAGAATGCCTCAGTCAGCCCACCGCCTGGGGATGCAGCTGAGCCCACACCCTTCAGCTCTCTGCAACAGGAGCTCTCCCAATGCACCCTGAGCCCTGGTTACCCTGGGTGTTGGGCTTCATTTAATCCTCAAAAATCCTGTTCCATCAACCGCGTATGGGAAAGTATCATTATCATCCCCATTCTACAGATGCAGAAACTGAGGTTCAAAATGATGCAGTGTCCCCAACAAGTTCAACATAAAATCACCACGTGTGTGCATGCAAGCTCCGTTGCTCAGTTGTGTCCGACTCTTGTGACCCCATGGACTTAGGCCTGCCAAGCTCTTCTGTCCATGGAATTCTCCAGGCAGGAATACTGGAGTGGGTTGCCATGCCCTCCTCCAGGGGATTTCCCCGACCCAGGGATCGAACCTGCATCTCTTGCATTGGCAAGAGGATTCTTTACCATTGTGCCACCTTATGACCCAGCAATTCCACTCCTGGGTCTGTGCCCCGGAGAACTGAAGACAGGACTAAACAGACACTTGGACCCAAATGCTGACAGTGGCACTATTCACTAGTCGAAAGGTGGAAACACCCCAAATGTTCACCAGTATTTACATGGATAAACATAGGAATGTAACAGATCCATTCAATGGAATATTATTCTCTCAGAAAAAGGAAGTGGCAATACATCCTACAGTGTGGATAGACCTCCAAAGCATTATGCTAAGTGAAAGAAGTCAGGTACAAAAGGCCATGTGTGGTATGATTCCATTTATATAAATTTTCTAGAATAGGTCAGTCCATATACATAGAAAGCCAGAGGCTGCAGGGACGGAGAATCCCATGGACGGAGGAGCCTGGTAGGCTGCAGTCCATGGGGTCACACAGAGTCGGACATTACTGAAGCGACTTGGCGGTGGCAGCAGAGGCTGCAGGGAGGCACCCTTGATGTGTCTGGGGTTTTCTTTGGGGTGAAGGAAAGTTCTGGAACTAGATAAAAGCAGTGATTGCATAACACTGTGGACTAAATGCCACTGGGCTGTTACTTTAAAATGGTTAATTTTATGTCATGTGAATTTCACCTCCATTTTCTTTAATGAAGTTGTAATTATTATTATTATTTTTGGCCGTGCTGTGTGGCTTGCAGGATCTTAATTCCCCAACCAGAGATTAAACCTGGGCACCCGCAGTGAAAGCGCTGAGTCCTAATCACAGGACTGCCAGGGAATTCTCTCACCTCAAATTTTTTTAAAAGCTGAGGGACACTGACAAGGGGGAAGGTGGTACAATTCACTGAAGATCAAAGAACAGGTGCGTGGGGAGCCAAGGCTCACTCTTGGGTCTTGCAGACTACAGGGCATGCCCTTGGCCACCATCCTCAGCTGCCTGACCTTGCTGTCCCATCTCTGGCCTTTGCCTCTGTGTTGCCTCAGCCAGCACGGCCCCCTTGTTCCATTTCTGCCCTCAAAATCCTACCCATTCTTCAAGGGCCTTGGTTAAAAGTCACCGCCTCCATGAAGCCTTCCTGATTTCTCTCCTTGGAGGCCCTGGCCCTGTGCCCTGTCTGGGTCAGCCTTGCCTCCTGCCTCCTGCGCAGGCTTCACAGTGCACAGGCCTCTCCCTGGCTCCCCCACAGCCTGAGGGGGTCATCACACTCACAGGTCCTGGTGAGGGTTAAAGGACATGAATGCCACGGCGTTCTCCACTCTGGGCTTGGCAGGCAGAGAGCGCTCAATCAATGGTGCTTGTTAACAGGGCCGGGTTCACTGCGAAAGGACTCGAACCTGCTGGCTCATCTCTGCTTCCCTGGCACAGGCCCTGCTCCCAGAGGAACTCCTCAAACAATTGTGGAATGCAAGGGGAGAGACAGAAAACTCCCAGACAAGCAGGCACTTCCCTACCTGTCCTCCTGCTGGGCAGGAAGCCTGTCTTGGTTCACAGTTTATAATAAATGCAACTCCATTTCCTCCCGGCCACGTCGGCCCAGCACGACACACCCGGAGTCGGCTGTTTCTGCTGAATGCCTGGGGCTCCTGGGACCAGCCAGGCCCCGACTGAGTCCTGATGTTTTGTTTCCTGCGGTATCTCCAGCCCCAGGTTCTGCAGATCAGAACAAATCAGTTCTGGCCTCTGGACATGAGCTTGCTAATGACTGCTGCCCTGCTTATTTCACTGGCTTAACTAATGAATATGCAATAAGACATTCATCATGGAAGCACTTTCCAAACTAAACGAATTATATACATTTAAGGTATTGGCATTAAGAATAATCCCAAACACCAGGCCGTGCCAACCTTTTCAAGATGCTTTTGGAAGCTCTTATGAATCTGCAATGGAATGTGAATTAGTTAAAGATGCCAAGAATTCACTTCAAATAAAACAAGGCAGCCAAATTAGAAAGTCCTCACTCCAGGAAAGGCAAAGAGATATGCACCTCCTTGATCTTTCTCTCCACTTGGCTGTTGACGGTAAGACAGGCTAAGGATGGGGGTGGGGGGTGGGAGGTAGAGGGG
The DNA here is from genome assembly GCF_055505025.1 of Bos grunniens. NCBI lineage: Eukaryota > Metazoa > Chordata > Mammalia > Artiodactyla > Bovidae > Bos > Bos grunniens. The sequence continues at coordinate 75,472,316 of NC_141179.1, read as the reverse complement.
ACGACTACCTCTCCAATTGACACTCGAAAGAGAAAGAGGCAGCTTGGGACCAGAGAAGTTCAGCCCAGACACTTGCCAACTCTGAGATGGTGGGCCAGTTCCTTAAATCCCTTATTGTCAGGTGGTATGGGGGCCTGGAGAGATGGGGTGATGATATTCACCTCCCTGAGTGGTGATGAGCATCAGCAAAGGTGAGATGGATGTGCAGAGCACCTGGATGGGCACAACAGAAGCTCTCCATAGTATTCATTCCCTTCCTTCTCAAACTATCCCCAGACACCATTTAAAGAGTAAGAAAAAAAAAAAAAAAGCCTCAGACTGAAAGCTGTATTTATTATACATATGTATGACAGAGGACTTGTATCCAGAATATGTAAAGAATGCCTACAAATCAATAAGAAAATAGCCCAGTTGAAATTGGGTGAAAGACTTGAAAAGATCCTCCCTAAAGAAGATACCCACGTAGCTGATAAGTATATGAAAAGGTGCTCAGCATCATTACTCACCAGGGAAATGCAAATAAAAACCACAGTATCTCACTGTGGTACCAAGATACTGACCCATGAGATACTGACCCATGAGATACTGACCCACTGGTTGACTAAAATTGAACAGAGGGATGACATCAAGCATGAGTGAGGAGACAGAGAGACTAGAACATTCATATACAGGTGGCAGGACCTTCACATGGCACAACCATCCTCTTTGGTCCTGTCTATTAAAGTCAAACCCACGACGATTCAGCATTTCCACTCCCAGCTACACACCCAAGAGAAAAGCCTGCATGTGCCCACAAAATGACCGGGATCACAAAATATTTGTTGCAGTTCTATTTATAAGCATCCCAAATGGGACACAACTTGATGCCCCCACAGAAAAATAGATGAATCAGTTGTAACACACACACACACACACACACACATATATGTGCTGCACTAAGTTGCTTCATATGTATGCCGGTGGTGGCTTAGTCGCTAAGTTGTGTCCGACTCTTTGTGACCCTATGGACTGTAGCCCACCAGGCTCCTCTGTTCACAGGATTTCCCAGGCAAGAACACTGGAATGGGTTGTCATTTCCTTCTCCAGAGGATCTTCCCAACCCAGGTATCGAACCCTCATCTCCCACACTGCAGGTGGATTCTTTTACTGACAAGCCACCAAGGAAGCATATGTGTGTGTGCGTGTGTGTGTGTGTCTGTGTGTGTGTCTGTCTCTGTGTGTGTCTGTGTGTGTCTCTGTGTGTGTGTCTGTATGTGTGTGTGTGTGTCTCTGTGTGTGTGTGTCTGTGTGTGTGTCTGTGTGTGCATGTCTGTGTGTGTGTCTGTGTCTCTGTGTGTGTGTCTGTGTCTGTATGTGTGTGTGTGTGTCTCTGTGTGTGTGTCTCTGTGTGTGTATATCACTATGTGTGTATGTGTGTGTGTCTGTGTGTGTCTCTGTGTGTGTGTCTCTGTGTGTGTGTGTCTCTGTGTGTGTATGTGTGTGTGTATCACTGTGTGTGTATGTGTGTGTGTCTGTGTGTGTGTCTGTGTGTGTCTCTGTGTGTGTGTATCTCTGTGTGTGTGTCTGTGTGTGTGTCTGTGTGTGTGTGTGTCTGTGTCTATATGTGTGTCTGTGTGTGTGTGTCTGTGTTCGTGTCTCTGTGTATGTCTGTGTGTGTATCTGTGTGTGTCTGTGTGTGTGTGTGTCTGTGTGTGTGTGTGTCTGTGTATGTGAGTCTGTGTGTGTCTGTGTGTGTGTCTGTGTGTATGTCTGTCTGTGTGTGTGAATATGTGTGTGTGTATGTCTGTGTGTATGTCTGTGTGTGTGTATATGTGTGTCTCTGTGTGTGTGTCTCTGTGTGTGTGTGTCTGTGTGTGTGTGTGTGTGTGTCTGTGTGTGTGTGTGTCTGTGTGTGTGTGTGTCTGTGTGTGTATGTGTGTGTGTCTGTGTGTCTCTGTGTGTGTGTCTGTGTGTGGGTGTCTCTGTGTGTGTGTCTCTGTGTGTATGTCTCTGTGTGTGTGTGTCTCTGTGTGTGTATGTGTGTATGTGTATCACTGTGTGTGTATGTGTGTGTGTCTGTGTGTCTCTGTGTATGTGTGTCTGTCTGTGTGTCTGTGTGTGTCTCTGTGTGTGTGTATCTCTGTGTGTGTGTCTGTGTGTGTGTCTGTGTGTCTCTGTGTGTGTGTGTGTGTGTCTCTGTGTGTGTGTGTTTCTGTGTGTGTGTGTCTCTGTGTGTGTGTGTGTCTCTGTGTGTGTGTCTCTGTGTGTGTGTGTGTGTGATGGGATATTACACAACAGTTAAAAACAAGAACTACTGTCCTATGCAGCAACGTGGAAGGATCATGTTCACTGTGTTGAACAAGAGAAGCCAGGCCTGGAGGAACTCAAGCTGTATGATTCCATTTATATGAAGTTCAAGAACAAGAACAGCAGCTTGATTGTGCCTGAAGCCAGACCAGTAGGTACCTGGGGGTAAGCGGGGGTGAGGAAAGGAGAGTGTCAACTGGGATGGGACACAGGAGCGCCTCTGGGCTGGTGGGATGGGTGCCTGGCCCCAACCTCCCTGGCCTTGGCTTGAGCCTCTCCCTCATCTGTCACGAGGCCATATGGTACTCTTCGCTCCATCCTTCCCCACTTAAATCCATCCCTGCCCCCGGGCCATTGCACATCTGCCATCTCAAACCGGAACCCTCATCTCCCCAGTTCTGCATGGCCAGGCTTCACCTCCAGTTTGGTCTGCATGGTGGTTATTCGGTCCATAAAAGAATCACTGAGCTGTATACTGGAGATGGATATATTTTACTATATATGTTTTATCCCTAAACGGAGTTTGTTTTTTTTTTTAATTCCCAGAAGATTGAACTTCTCTGGTGATTCAGTGGCTTAGACTCCACACTCCCAATGCAGGGAGCCCAACGCAGGGTTCGATCCCTGGTCAGGGAACTAGATCTCACTTGCTGTAAATAAAGACCCTGCATACCGCAGCAAAGGTAGGAGATCCCACATGCCGCAGGGAAGACCTAGTACAGCCAAATAAATAAATAACCAGAGGATCCACTGGATCCAGCCATCTCTAAGGCATGTCAGCTCTATCATTTTATGATTCTTAGAGCCTGGAGAATAATTCTTAGAGTCTGATGCTAGCATCTGAAGGTGGTATGTTTATTTTATTCTTTCTCTTCCCTTTCACTTGCCGAGAGAGGCCCCTTCTCTGGCTTGCTCTCCCTCCCTGACTGCTGTGTAAGTCAGTCGGCCACTCCTGGCCTCATCACTCCATCTGCAAAAAAAAGAGGGTCGTGCTGCCAGGACTCGTCTCCAAGAGGGAGAAACATGGTCATGCACGGGAAATGCTCTGAGCATCACAGAGCAAAAATGCTAACTGCATTCCCAGAATTGCTAGCAGATGTCTCTTTGCATGGGGTCAAGTACATTCAGGCAGAATTGCAATTACTACAGCGAGGGTGTAGTTTAAAACTCAAACTTGGCCCATGTGTGTTTCTTCGGTGTCGAGGGATCTAGAGATGGTGGCCATGGAACAAAAGTCATCATGGGAGATGGACAGCCACCGGTTTGACCTAGGAAAGCGCCGGTGCTAGCGTGGCCGCACAGGCTCTCGGGCCAGGACCGAGCTGGGCTCATCCTTGAAGGAGACAGAAGCAGTTCCTGGGCTGGGGCTTCTGCTGACCTTTCAAGGGAAAGAGAACTGAAGCTGGAGTCTGGGGTCCTGCGTTCCAGGGCTGCTTCTGCCTCCAAATGCTGAATGACATTACCCACCAACTTCTCACCTCCAGAGCCTCAGTTTCCCCGCTGTAGTATAAACAGATGGACTAGATCCTATTTAGAGATTCTTTCAGCTAAGTTTGTGCTTAGTTGCTCAGTTGTGTCCGACTCTTTGCAACCCCATAAACTATAGCCCACCAGGCTCCTCTGTCCATGGGATTTTTCAGGCAAGAATACTGGAGTGGGTTGCCATTTCCCTCTCCAGGGAGAAATGTTTATGAGCTTGTAAACTGCTTACTTCTTAAAGTCAAAATTATACCATGTCCCTCCTTGCTTAAAACCTTATCTACTGCTTCTTATTCAACTTAAAAGTCCAAATCCGTGACCAGATCCTCATAGTTAGATCCCTGCCAATCTCCCCAGCCTTGGCTTGAACCTCTCTCTCATCTGTCACTAGATCCCAGCCATCATGCTCTTCCCTCCAGCCTACAACATTCAGATCCATTTCTGCCCCAGGGCCTTTGTACATCCTGCCCTCTTACCTTGGAACTGTCCCCTCCCTAGCTCTGCACGGCCAACCCTTGCCTGTTTCAGGACCCTGACTCAGAGCTCTGCTCCTCAAAGACCTTCCATGACCAGAGAAGCAGTCCCTCCTTGTGTTTTCTTTTTCTACCTTCATTCCACTGATTAAAACATGGAATCATTGGAGGGACTCGTGGTTTTCTTATTTTCTGTCTTCTGCTCTGCAGTGTTAAGTTCCGTGTGGTCAGCCACGGTGTCTGTCACCATTAAACCCTCTGACATGTACACAGTAGACACTCCGTGTATATCTGCATTTTTTTTTTCATCCTCTCAGGCAGCACTCCAGAGCTCCTGCTGCTTTCAGAAGCTCATGTCAGAATTTCCCAAAGAAAGAAAATGTTCAGGTACAGAGGACCCCGCAGGTACTGGGACGATGCCAGGCTCTCTATTCTTGTGTCATCTGATTCTCAGCAGAGCCTTCAGAGACAGGATTAGTTGGGTAACTGAGGCTCAGAGCAGTGAAGAGATGTGCCCACAGTCACACACCTGAAGCCCTGAGCTTGGACACAGACGGCTCTGTGCCATCTGTGGGCGGGAGATTCCATCTCTCCAGGCTGTGCTTTTCTTGTCTGTAAAGTGGGGCTAAGGTCTCCTGCCTGCGCTGCAAGCTGTGTCATGATCAAGCAGGATAATTAAGGAGGGACGCTTTGCACACTGGCAACAGCATGCAGCTGCACTGATGTTGAAACGGAGGTTTGCTTTGCCTGTCAGAGTCTGCGCCTGCCCCTCCCAGAGGCAGCCAGTGAGGGGAAAGAGAGCCTTCTGGAGTCAGACTGCCCTGGATTGGAATCCTGCTGCATCCCAGCTCAGAGCTGAGTGCCCTCAGGCACATGATACGTGTCTTTGAACTTGAGTCTTCTCTGCAAAATGAGAAGTATAATTCCCTCCCCCACAGCCCCCCCTCCCCCGCCCAAGTAGTTAAGAACATTAAGCGCGATCACCTATGAAAAGGGCTTTATTTCTTCCAAAGCACTGTGCAAATGTTGCTTTTGATGTCCTTTGGCTTCCAGCTCTGATTATATCAACTCCCCGCTAAAGAGAGAGAAAGAGGCCTGTGCAGGTGAAACAGGCAAGGATACTCACTCCATCCCCAGGTAACAAGGCTGGCTGGACTTTATGGGCCTTCACGGCATGCCCGGCACTGCAGGACACCCTCTCAAACAGTCTCCTTGTGCGCTTAGCAGTGCCCTCTGCATCACCTTCAGTCCCATTTAATAGATGGGTAAACTGAACCAGTCACTCCTAAAGGAAATTAACCCTAAATATTCATTGGAAGGACTGATACTGAAGCTGAAGCTCCAATATCTTGGCCACCTGATGTCAAGAGCCGACTCACTGAAAAAGACCCTGATGCTGGGAACGATTAAGGGCAGGAGGAGAAGGGGGAGACAGAAGATGAGATGGTAAGATAGCATCATTGACTCAATGCACATGAGTTTGTGCAAACTCCAGGAGATAGTGAAGGACAGGGAAGTCTGACTTGCTGCAGTCCATGGGGTCACAAAGAGTCAGACACGACTGAGTGACAAGAACAACAATGATAAACTGAGCCTCAGGTAACCTTGCTCAAGCTTCCCTGGCTGTCGTGGGGATGTTTTATCCCTGTGGAGGACTTGGCCAAGCCGGCACCTTCGTTTCTTGTAGAGCGAGATCCAGGGTGACCTGGGACACTGCTCATTCCCGAGGTGGCCCTGCACTCGGGGAGGTGCTGGCCGTGGGCTCCACTCTGCAAAGGACCAAACACAGTAACCCACCCCGAGTGTGGCACCTAGGAATGTGCACACAGAACAGGGAGTGTGCCTGGGGTGGGCAGGACCCAGCTCTGGGCCCCAGGAAGACCTTCCTGTGTGGAGATCCCTGGGGACTCAACACATCACGTTCACCTCGGCCTCCTTAGAGAATCACTGGCCCAGCCTGCCCCCGGCTCCTCCCCATTGCCCAAAGCCCCACCCCCACTCCTGAACAGCCCTCAAGCATCTGGGGGCATCACTCTGTCACCCTTCCCCCCATCACATGCTCACTTTTGATGGTGCCAGTCTTGGCTTCCGTAAGCCATTAGACAAGATTCGTGAAGCAGAGAGAAGGCAAGTGGTGGGGGTAAGAGTTGGCAGAAAGGGACCCTGGGACAGACAGACTCCAGGGGATGGGGAGAGAGGGAGACAGAGAGAGGAGGCAGGCTAGATGAGAGAGGAAGAGAGGCATCGGGATCTGGACGCGAGAGAGGATGTGCAGGCAGACAGAGATGTGAGGACACCCAGGGAGCCGTGGGAGGGAGAAAGATGGACCAGAGGCCCCAGGAAAAGGGGACAGAGAGCCCAAGGGAGAACCTCAGCAGACTCAGGCTCATGCAGCTGGCCTTGTCCCAGAGGGTGTCTGGGAAGTGGTTTCCCCTTGCAGGAGGCCAGGGAGGCAGCCTTTGTGGAGGGAGGGCGGGGTGGGAGCCAAGAGACCCAAGTCCGGGACACTAATGCTCTGAACCACGGGGCCACTTGCCCTGGAGATAAAATGAGCAGAAACACATTTGCGTGGCCACCACAGCGTTCACGGCAGCACGGTCTACAACAGCCAAAAACACTGGAAGCCACCTATACCTGCCAGTTCTCCAGAGACACAGAACCAAGAGCAGTTTTATATATATACATGTATATATCTATGTATCTCATATAGATATCACACATATCATGACATATCATATATGTACAATATTACATACGTGTAATAAATCTGTGTGCTTTTCTATCGAGAGATTTCTCTGAAGGAACTGCTTCATGCCATTGTCAGGCTGGCAAGTCCCAAATCTACAAGGTGGGTTGGAAGCTCAGATGGGAGTTGATGCATTCTCGAGGCAGAATTCCTTCTTTCCTGGGAAACCTCAGTTTTTGCTCCTAAGGCCTTTTAATTGATTGGATAAGGCCCTTCTACACACCTAAAGTCAATGGATTGCGAATGGTCTAGCCACGTCTACAAAAGACCTTCAGGGCCACGCCTCGATTGGTGTCAGCTCTGGTCACTGGGTACGACAGCCCTGCCAAGCTGATACATCACACCACCTCATATGGTTTCCTCTGGCTGCTCTAATGAATTACCACAAATGTAGGGGCTTATAGCAAGACACGGTTATTATCTCACAGTTTGGCAAGTCAGAAGTCCTTTGAAATGGGACTCAGCAAAAATCAAGCTGTTAGCAGGGCTGTGTTCCTTCCGGAAACATGAGGGAGAAGCCTCTTCCAGATTGGAGATGCTGCCTGTGTTTCTTGCCTCGTGGTCCCTCTGTCTTCAACGTCAGCCAAGGTCAGCCTGCATCCTCCCGACACTCCCCTCTGTAGTCAAACTCCCCTTTGCCTCTTTTAAGGACCCATGTGATTAGACTGACCCCACCCAGATCATCCAGGATAATCTCCCATCTCAAGACCCTTCACTTGTCTACAAAGTCCCTTTAGCCACGTAAGAAAATAAATTCAGAGGTTCCAGGAGGCATTAGGACCTGGGCATCTTTGGGGGCTCATTACTCTGCCTACCACTCCACCCGGAGGCTCACCACCAGTGGAGGGGGCACATCTTGGTGCCGCCACCCACCCAGGGAAATGGACACAGTGTGATCAGAGTTGGGCTGCAGATGGTTTTCCCAGCAAAATCGGATCCCTGACAGCCATCCAGACCCCGTGGAAGGCCCAGAAGAGCTCTCAGGAAATAAGAGTAAGATCAGCTTAGAGCTCCAAAGCACTGTGATGCCTGACAAAGGATTTGCTGGCTCCCTGCACGAGTGTGCTGCACATCTACAGGTTGAGCTACAAGCCTCTCTGTGACCATGTCGGTGGCTGTGTTGCTGTTCAGTCGCTAAGACTCTTTTACGGCCCCATGGACTATAGCCCGCCTGGCTCCTGTGTCCATGGGATTTCCCAGGCAAGAATACTGCAGTGGGTGGCCATTCCCTTCTCTGGGGGATCTTCCTGACCCAGGGCTTGACTCGTGTCTCCTGCACTGGCAGGCGGATTTACCCTTACCTTCATTACTTGTCCAGTGATTCTGATCCCTGGTACCAGTCTGCACCCTAAGCGCTAGCTAAGAGTGTCACATATGGTGGCAGCTTTGTCGGGGCTCCTCCAAGGTCCCCTTTTTGTGTGTTTCTTCCTCCCAAGGCCTGCACCTGCCACCCTCATGAGAAGACTGCGCTTGGGCTGCCAGAGCCCTTTGTCCCCGTGTTTAGGGAACCAGACGTGTCTGGGAGCTTACATTCTCCCCCATATGCTTGGGTGGCCCTCAGCCAGTGTCTGAGGTCATGGGCAGATGTGAGCCCAGCTTTCCTGTCTCAGGTTGAGACAAACTCAGAGATGCAATCTACACCCCAGAGTTGCCGGTGGGGTCGGGGAGCAGCCTCTGCAGGACTCAGCCTGACTTTGCTCCCTTTCTCGGCTTCTTTTCCTTCCCCATTCTGCTCCCATTTCTTACTGGTTTCTTCCTGAATAAATCCCTTATTCACAAATGCTTATCTCGGAGTCTACTTCTGGGGCATCCAGACAAGGATACGTATGTCATCTCATTTAACATCAACCCTTCGAAGTGAACGCTGTGATGATTCCCACATTTCAGATGAGGAAACTGGGGCCAAACAAGTTTAACAATATAAGAATGGGGTGACAGAGGATGAGATGATTGGATAGCATCACTGACTCAAAGGACATGGGTTTAAACAAGCTCCAGGAGATGGGGAAGGACAGGTAACCCAGGCATGCTGCAGTCCCTGGGGCCGAAAAGAGTCGGACACAACTGAGTGACTGAACAGCAACCAAGTTACAAAGTGGCCGAGTGGGGTTTGAACAGCCGTCAGTCTGAGACCAAGCATTCTGGCCTCCCCTCCTCTCTGTGTGGTGGCTTCCCCAACCCCCGGAGATGTGACAACATGGAGGAAGAGGGCTGGGGAGGGGCGTCTAGTAAAGGACAATGGGGGAAAAGCCCTTGTGGGTCTTGGGCTTCATCGAAGTGAAAAGCAACCACAAACAAACCAGATTCATCATTCGCCAGCTCAGGCACGAAGTGTGATCTGAAGCCCATCTGTCAGGGCTTCTCCAGGGCTGCTTCTCCCGCTTCCCGAGAAGGAACCCTCTGGATTCTCCCCCTCCCAGCCAACGCAAGGCCCAGCTCAGGCAGCGGTTTGCTTTCTCAGCAGAGAAGGGGGCTCTAAGGGGCCGTGGGGGCTGGCAGGTCCTTGCTTGTGTCCGCGGGGCTGAGGTACAAGGCTAGGAAAGGGCTAATGACTTGCTCTTCAGTGCCTTGGTCCCCTCATCTCCCCATGGGGTCCTTTCAAAAGAAAAAAAAAATTGTAGACAGATCCCTCTTTGCTCCTAGTCTCGGAGACCCGCCTGGGTTTAAACCTTGGAAACAGAGGCTGATCCCTGGGCTGCACGAGGCTGGGCAGAGGGGGGCAGCAGTAATTAATGATCTCCCAGCTGCCGTCATAAATTCCTTTTCTGTGTGTTATTTACCTGACCAGCAGGTTCCATCTGGGCAGGTGATGGGCAAATCAGCCTCTGCTTTAGATGGGAGAGAGCACTCAATTACAGATGATCCTGAAAGGGGGTGTCTTTATTCTCCTGCAAGTCCCCACATCCCAGAGACCCAGGTGACTTTTAAAGAAGGAAAAATCAAGGCAGAGGTAAGGTGTGGATCCAGGCCGATGTCTGTACATGGCACCTTCTCTGATGCTCCCAGTTCCTCTTCCCTGCTGGCCACCCTTCTGGGTTTACCAGGATCCCCAGCAAATTTAGCCACCATAATTTAAGATTATGTCATGCACCCTCATAAGATGAATCTAGCATAAAAGATAAGATCATTTAACAACTGTTCTAAGGGGGAAAATCAGTCATTAATGAAGTGCTGGGGGTGTAAGAGGAAAGAAGTACTAAGCCTGGAAGGCCAGGGAGGGCTTCCTGGAGGAGGTGGACAGTAACACTCTTGGGGTCAGGGCAGGTACAGGCAAAGGAGGAGTAATTATCATGGAGCTACCATTTGTGGCACGCCAGGCTGGAGGTGGGGGCTTCACTTAGCCGCTAATCATTAACTGAACCCAGCAAGGTAATCTTGGTTAATGATTAATGATTTGGCCCAGTTCACAAAGGCGGTGATGGTGGTGGTTTAGTTGTTCAGTCACGTTCGACTCTTTGTGATCCTATGGACTGTAGCCTGCAAGGCTCCTCTGTCCATGGGATTTTCCAGGCAAGAATACTGAAGTGGGTTGCCCTTTCCTTCTCCAGAGGATCTTCCCAACCCAGGGATCGAATCTGGGTCTCCTGCACTGCAGGTGGATTCTTGCATTGTGGATTCTTCACCAACTGAGCCACCAGGGAAGCCCCAAGGTAATCTTACTAGTCCACTTTATAGATGAAAGAACGGGATGAGAGAGGTTTGGCTACTTGCCCAAGGACACTAAGCCAACAGGAAAGAAAGCTAGGATTTAAGCCCAGGTCCACATGTCCTGCCCTGTGCCCTAAGTCATGAACAGCTGGGCACAGAAGTCAGCAGTAAGGGGCAGACCATGCTGTGGAGCTCCGAGCTGCGAGAGAGTGCTTCTGTTGGAGCAGCATAGGCAGGCCTCCTGGAGGAGGTGTCTTCCAAATGTGGAAGCTTTGGGCCGTCAGAGAAGGGAGGAAGGGCACTCCTGACGGACGGCATTACTGGGGCAAAGGCATAGGGTAGGAGTGCAGAGAGGTGTTAGTGAACAGCCTCACTTAGTAGGTGTCAAAGGGGCACTGCTGGAAAATAAAAGTCCCCAAGATGTTCCACTCAGGTAGTCTGGCTATCTGGGTACTGGAGCTCCCTCTGGTAAGAATCTCTTATCCTGGATCTTTGCTCGATTCATTCCCTTATTTCACTCAGGTCTCTACTCAGATGTTACCTCCTCCAAGAGGCCTTCCTGGACCACTCTGTCTCAGGCAGCTCCCTGCTCCACCAGTTACTCCCTGAAGGAAAGTTCTGGGGGATGCAGACTTTGTTCACTGTTTTCCCAGCATGGAGAATATTGCCCAGCACAGACTGGACATGAACATACATTTGTGTGGTAGCCAAGATATGGAAGCAGCCTAAGTGTCCATCAACAGGTGAACAGATAAAGAAGATGTGGTATATGTCTACAACGGAATATTACTCAGTCACAAAAAGGCTAAAACATTGCCATTTGCAGCGACATGGACGGACCTAGAGATTATCACACCAAGTCAGACAGAGAAAGACAAATGTATGATACAACTTACATGCGGAATCTAAACAAAAAATACAAATCAACTTGTTTACAAAACAGAAACAGGCTCACAGACGGAGAAAAGAAATTTACTACAAAGGAAAGTGGGGAGAGGGATAGATGAGGAGGATGGGATTAACAGACACAGAGTACTGTATATACAACGGTACTTCCCAAGTAGCTCAAATGGTAAAGAATCTGCCTGGAATGTCAGAGACCTGGGTGCAATCCCTGGCCCAGGAAGATCCCCTGGAGGAGGGCACAGCAACCCTCTCCAGTATTCTTGCCTGGAGAATCCCACGGACAGAGGAGCCTGGCGACTACAGTCCATGGGGGCGCAAAGAGTCGGACACAACTGAGCGACTAAGACACAGGCATATACAGAATGGGTAAACAATAAGGATTTACTGTGGGGCACAGGGAGCTGTATCCAATATCTTATAATAACGTATCACGAAAGCGAATCTGAAGCTGTACACCTGAAACTAACATGATACTGTAAATCAACTCTAATTAAAAAAAAAACGGTTGTGACTGACTGAATGAATGAGTAAATGAATGGCCAGACACTCTGATTACCCACTTGCCCAGCAGGACCAGGGAGTGGGGAATGGGCTATATGAATAAGGACAGTGATGGTCAGGTCTGGATTTGTGGGTTGGTTTGTCCCAAAGCCAAGTTCGCGGGTCCCTGGGGCGAACTTGTAACACAGGACATGTAACACCACTCATCAGCGCTAGTGTGCCATGGAGTCCTGACTTTTTTTTTTGAGCCACATCTTCGGAGTCCAGAGCTCTGAGAGCACACACTATCTTTTCATCTGTTCCTGAGGCAGGAGAGAGCCTCTCAACGGGCCTGATGGGGCCGGACAGACTGAGATTCCCGAGGAGCTTGGCTGTTCTGTTTCCTGTGCTCTAAACCAGAGTGGAAAGCCAGTGTCTGGGAAGCCAGAGCTCCGTTGGCCTAGCACAGCGGTAGCACATGGGCATTTAAAAATAAAAACAAAACTATGAATGAGTCAGCAGTATTTAACTGTTGGAAAATATCTCTTTAAAAATCCAAGTTTTGAACTTCTTTGTTCTTTTTTTTATTTGCAGAAGATTTGAAAAACATTGGAACTAAAATGTAGCTTCTCTCCTCAGAGGGAGTGTGTGTTGAAGCTCACCGCAGTGTCTACCCCTCCCAGACAATCAAGTCATGGTTTAAATGCCCATTATCACTGAGCCAGGGCTCCTGGTTTGTTTGTTTATTTATCACTCAACCTACTCACTTATTTGCATTAGCTGCTTGGTCCAAGTCGGAATTCGAGTGATCCCTGGTCTAAGTACCCTTCGCCTCAGTTTCCTCACTTACAGAGTACAAATGATCTTTCCTCCTAAAAGCAAAGAAGAGGAATGAAGGTGGTCAGACTCTGGCTGGTACCTAATTGATGCTCCATAAATATTTCTCCATTCCCTTCCTGTCTGGCTAAACCAGTACAGCCCCTCATCCTCCAATCAGCAAATAAATGCCGAGTAACACCTTTATGCCAAGAGCCGGGCATGACCCTGGGATGCGTCTGAACAACAGATGGACACGTCACTGCCTCCGTGGCACTTCCAGACCATTGTTAAATCAAATCACTATTATTAAATCCAAATCAATCTGTAAATCTGGTTTGAGACATGTGCCATCACAGCAATAAATGGAATGGAATGCGAGAGAAGACGAGGGAGGGCCCCCCGGGCAGGCTGAACACTGAAGAAAGAGAAGGGCCTGCCACGTGCAGAGGCCGGACAAGTGTTCTAAACAGGGAACAGCCTCTGTGGGCCCCTGAGGCAAGACAAGGGCTTGCCCGGCTCCAGGAACCGGCACGGGGCTGAGGGGGCAGGGATGGCAGGGGACAGGCAAAGGGAACGGTGTGGGTGAAGTGGCCTGGGGAGGAGGGCAGGGCCAGGCTGTCCCGGGAGCAGGGGTCTCACTGTAAGTGCGGCGGGGCACAGAATGCTGGAAGAGGCATGTGGACCCAACCGCCTCACTGAAAAAGGCAGACAGGAGAAATGACACTAGGCAGAGAGTAAAGCCATGCCCTTCACCTGGACTGGCAGAAAGACACCGCCCCCACCCCCGCCACGGCTGACTCACGCTCCGCTCAGAACACAAGCACCTGTGTGTGTCCAGCCACAGGCCACCCGGACGTGAAGAGGCAGACCCACGGGATAAGGGGCTCTGGCTTCAGAGACGGATTTCCAGTTTTAGTTCTGCCTCTATAACCTGCCAGCTGTGTGATCTGGGCAAGTTACTTAACCACTCTGTGCATCTGTTTCCTCATCTCTAAACCTAGGGAGAAGTGAGGCAGCTAAAGCCCTGTGCACAGAAGCTGAGGTGCTAATGTTGCTGACATTTGCAGGCAGCAGACTCGGGGACAATCCCAAACGCCTGCACTTCATGTACTGGTAGACGCAGACATTTGTTTAGCTTTCCGTTCCAGGAAAGCCCTGCTTTCTGCTGTATCCCTCTAACTCTGGAATGTAAAGAGTGATTTATGTCCCCTGTCTCCGTTAAGGGAGATTTTATCATTGTTCCATTTTACTGATGGGAAACAGAGGAGGGAAGTGTCGAAGCTCCAGGCCCGAGGCCCCACAGCCAGCAGAGGAACAGGGTGAGGGCGCAGAGCCTGATTTCCAAGGCCACCTCGCCCTGCACATACTGCAAGACATGCTGAGGAATCGCCCACCTCGAAACACATTAAAGGACAAACAAGTCCGGCAGGGTCTCCATGTACAAATGGGGAAGCTGAGAATCCATGAAATGGCCTTGTAAAAGAATACAGGCCCCAGGTGACACGGGAAGCCACAAACAATCCGCCCTGACGCATTTCCATCAGGCTCAAGGGCTGATTCAGAGACCTGCCGGAATCCTTAAACAAGTCAGCCAGACCCTGACTCCTGTTCCCAGCTCACGTCCATCAGGAGATCCCCCACAGAAGGGGATTCCTCTTGGGTGCATCAGGTCAGGCAAGGCTAGCCTTCTCCGAGGTGGGGCTCCATCTCTGCAGGTACCTGAGAACCCTGCAGAGAGTACCCAGAGGGGAGAGGTTTGCAACAGGCAGCAAGACCCAGTGAGAAGCGTGAAGGCCCTGAAGTCCACAGATCTGGGTTACCACCCAGCCGCCCACTTCCTCGGTGACGTGAACAGGCCCAGTGACCTCAGTCCTCTCATCTGTGAAATGGGGACAAAAGTCAGCCCTATCTCAGAGGGTGTCCTGAAGATTAAACGATCACTGGGGTAATAATCTGTACAAGCTCCCACAGAAGTTTCTGACACATGGAAGGTGCTGGATAAACCTCTGCCTCCTAATTGGTTGCATTCTAAGAGTCCTTTGGTTTGGAGTTGGAAAGAGATAAAAAAAGCAAACTCTTTGACCATTTTCGGTACTCAGCAGACATCTAGGGTGCTCAGATCAGAACACCCCTGACCTCCCAGTTGGGCCCTGACCAGTGCGTACCCCTCAAAAGGCATTGCTTCATTCTCAGCATCACTTCTAAACCTTGAGTTTGTTCTGATTGTTCAGCTGGCCACACGGAACCACAAGGATCTGCCTGGTGTCTGTCTCCAGGACCAGAGAAGGGCTTACTAAGGACAGGGATGGGTGGATGTTGATTCTACATTCCCAGCAGCAAGCAAAGCCTCTGGTACCAGCTGGTGCCAAATAAATGTCTGTGGCATGAATGGATGAATGAGTGACGGCAACGTCCCTGGGGAAGCATCAGACAGGCAGTCTGTCCTCGCTCAGGCTTCTCCTGAAATGGAACAGTAATCCCCATGATCACTGCATAATAACGAGGGCGCTGGCCTTGTAAGCGCAGGAAGCCCAGCCGTGTTTACACGGCAGCCTCTTCTCACTGGGCTGAGAGGAGCCGGCCTCCGGAATCCCAGGCACAGACCCCAGGGCCCTGGGCTTCCTCTCCCTGCTTTCTCCTTCCTCCCATTGTCCCTGCCTGGCTTCCCACAGCCCCAGGCCAAGGGCCCGGCTCTGAATGGAGGTCACTGAGTGGCCCTGCCGGCCTGAGGTTCTGGGCAGAGCAGAGTGGCCAGTTCCCCTTCTGCGACATTCCTTTCCCAGGGACCCTCCCCGTCACAGCTTGGTTTTCTCAGAAACTGGGAGGCCTCCACTTGCTCTGTCCCTGCCCACAACCCCAGCTGGCTGGTAGTCCACTCTGGAGGCCCCCAGGAAGCCAACTGATTAGCTGAAGTGGGGATGATGCCACAAAGCTCCAGGCCAAATAAGTAACCAGGGCTGGTAACTTCAAATGCTAAATAAGGACCCTAGAAAGGGCATGGAATGCCCTTTGTGGGGAGGGGCGTACCAAGCCCTCCCCACACCCCCAGCAGAGGGGAAACTCCATGGAGGAAGAAGGCATGTGAAAGCACCAGGAGTCTATGGCTTTCTTAGAACTCAGGCTGCTCAGAGAAACTCAGAGGCCTTAACTCCAAACCCTGGACTGGAGGTGGTGAGGCTGGTTTTCCACTGGGGGAAGACCCAGAAGACAGGAGGCAGGGGGTGGCAGGTGGGGCTCAGCACCAAGCCTCATCTTCTAATTGATTTACAGCCGCTGCCACAGAGCAGAGCTCCCGTGGCTGTCAGAGACAGGCAAGAAACACGCCTCATTGATCCTGGTCTTCCAGTGCGAGTGTGATGGGGACACCCAGCCCCCAGGGGCTGACTTCTTTCCCCCCTCCCCATCTTGCCCAGCTCCAGCTCCTTTGACTCCAATGCTATGCTGTGCTAAGTCACTTCAGTCGTGTCCCACTCTGTGCAACCCCATAGACAGCAGCCCACCAGGCTCCCCCATCCATGGGATTCTCCAGGCAAGAACACTGGAGTGGACCCTCTCTAATTGTCACAGAGAGGGATGGAAAATGCGGAAGGCAAGATCTCCAGTCAGTTCAGTTCAGTCGCTCAGTCGTGTCCAACTCTTTACGACCCCATGAACTGCAGCATGCCAGACCTCCCTGTCCATCACTAACTCCCAGAGTCCACCCAAACCCATGTCCATTGAGTCAGTGATGCCATCCACCCATCTCATCCTCTGTCGTCCCCTTCTCCTCCTGCCCTCAATCTTTCCCAGCATCAGGGTCTTTTCAAATGAGTCAGCTCTTCGCATCAGGTGGCCAAAGTACTGGAGTTTCAGCTTCAACATCAGTCCTTCCAATGAACACCCAGGACTGATCTCCTTTAGAATGGACTGGTTGGATCTCGTTGCAGTCCAAGGGACTCTCAAGAGTCTTCTCCAATACCACAGTTCAAAAGCATCAATTCTTCAGTGCTCAGCTTTCTTTATAGTCCCACTCTCACATCCATACATGACCACTGGAAAAACCATAGCCTTGACTAGACGGACCTTTGTTGGCAAAGTAATGTCTCTGCTTTTGAATATGCTATCTAGGTTGGTCATAACTTTCCTTCCAAGGAGTAAGCATCTTTTAATTTCATGGCTTCAATCACCATCTGCAGTGATTTTGGAGCCCAAAAAAATAAAGTCAGCCACTGTTTCCCCGTCTATTTGCCATGAAGTGATGGGACTGGATGCCATGATCTTAGTTTTCTGAATGTTGAGCTTTAAGCCAACTTTTTCACTCTCCTCTTTCACTTTCATCAAGAGGCTCTTTAGTTTTTCTTCACTTTCTGCCAAAAGGGTGGTGTCATCTGCATATCTGAGGTTATTGATATTTCTCCCGGCAATCTTGATTTCAGCTTGTGCTTCTTCCAGCCCAGTGTTTCTCATGATGTACTCTGCATAAAAGTTTAAAAAGCAGGGTGACAATATACAGCCTTGATGTACTCCTTTTCTTATTTGGAACCAGTCTGTTGTTCCATGTCCAGTTCTAACTGTTGCTTCCTGACCTGCATACAGGTTTCTCAAGAGGCAGGTCAGGTGGTCTGGTATTCCCATCTCTTTCAGAATTTTCCACAGTTCATTGTGATCCACACAGTCAAAGGCTTTGGCATAGTCAATAAAGCAGAAATAGATGTTTTTCTGGAACTCTCTTGCTTTTTCCATGATCCAGCGGATATTGGCAATTTGGTCTCTGGTTCCTCTGCCTTTTCTAAAACCAGCTTGAACATCTGGAAGTTCACGGTTCACGTACTGCTGAAGTCTGGCTTGGAGAATTTTGAGCATTACTTTACTAGTGTGTGAGATGAGTGCAATTGTGTGGTAGTTTGAGCATTCTTTGGCATTGCCTTTCTTTGAGATTGGAATGAAAACTGCCCTTTTCCAGTCCTGTGGCCACTGCTGAGTTTTCCAAATTTGCTAGCGTATTGAGTGCAGCACTTTCACAGCATCATCTTTCAGGATTTGAAATAGCTCAACTGGAATTCTCTCACCTCCACTAGCTTTGTTCATAGTGATGCTTCCTAAGGCCCACTTGACTTCACATTCCAGGATGTCTGGGTCTAGGTGAGTGATTACACCATCATGATTATCTGGGTCATGAGGATATTTTTTGTACAGTTCTTCTGTGTATGCTTGCCACCTCTTCTTAAGATCTTCTGCTTCTGTTAGGTCCATACCATTTCTGTCCTTTATTGAGCCCATCTTTGCATGAAATGTTCCCTTGGTATCTCTAATTTTCTTGAAGAGATCTCTAGTCTTTCCCATTCTATTGTTTTCTTTGCACTGATCACTGAGGAAGGCTTTCTTATCTCTCCTTGCTATTCTTTGGAACTCTGCATTCAAATGGGTATATCTTTCCTTTTCTGCTTTGCTTTTCACTTCCCTTCTTTTCACAGCTATTTGTAAGGCCTGCTCAGACAGCCATTTTGCTTTTTTGCATTTCTTTTTCTTGGGGATGGTCTTGATTCCTATCTCTTGTACAATGTCATGAACCTCCGTCCATAGTTCATCAGGCACTCTGTCTATCAGATCTAGTCCCTTAAATCTATTTCTCACTTCCACTGTATAGTCATAAGGGATTTGATTTAGGTCATACCTGAATGGTCTAGTGGTAACTTGGACTGGCAGGACTTAATATTATAGAAGTGGGTAAACAGAGGCCCAGATCAATGACTTAGCTCTCTTTTGCCCTCAGGAGCAAGGCCTGGGCTTCATTTGGAGTCTAACATTTTCTTGGTTAGTTAGATTGTGTCTCCTCAAACTGTTGGAAGGTGCTCCTCAGAGAGCTGAAAAGAGTTGCAATTCCAGTGCAGAGAGATTGGCTATTCCAAACACTCATGCTCTCCTTCTAGAGTGAAGAACTATGGCTGGAAAAAGCCTGCTCAGCCAGGAACTACATTTCCCAGGCTCCCTTGCACCTTTGGGGCCACGTGAGTCATTTCCACCAATGGGAGTGGAAGTGATGTGAACCCTCCTAGTCCAATGTGATGAGGAAGCAGATGGACCCTCTCTACCTTTCCGTCTTCTTTCCATGGTGACCTTGGAAGCCACATGTTGAAGATGAAGGGAAATAGCAGCCCTCAATTCTGTATGATAAGCCACCTTCCACTTTCACTGAACTGTTGCTGAGCAAGAAATAATTTTGTATTGTGTTAAACTACTGAAATTCAGGCTTTACCTCTTATAGCACTCAGTATTGCCCTAACCAATACACTAGTCTTAGGTTCTCAATTATTACAACCATCTCATCTATAACCACTATTGAGAATCCTGGGAAAGACTCTGGAAACCCCAAGGGTTCAGCTAGAAGTCTGTTTAATTCAGGAAACATTTACTGAGCATTTCCTATGCCTTGCCCTGTCTCACCAACGTGTAAAAAGTTCTCTGGTAAACCCATTACTTTATCTCCACCCCCATGCACAGCGATGATTCTTTCCTCCCTTTTGAAGCCACACCTCTCACTGGAGTTGTCTGTACCTCTTGTCACCATTTCTGCATCTTCCACTCACTTCTCAACCCCCTCCAGTTTAGCCTACATTCCAGCTCTCCTAAGAAAGAGAACCAGCAAACATCCTCTGTCTATAGTCTGGGGTACCTTGACTTCTTGAAATCTCAATTCCTGCATCAAATGGCCTCCCCTTTCAGGAGCACAGCTGTGCATACAACTTGTCTACAAAGCTGACTCCTTCTGACCCTCATGACAGCTCAAAAGATCATTCAGCATTTCTAGAAATTCCTAGAAATATGTGTTAGGCAACATTCTAGAAAAGCAAGAAGAGGTAAAAAAGAAACCATCCTTGCCCTTGAGAAACTTTCAGTCCAGGTAGGGTAATATAGCCCCACTTTTCAGATGAGGAAACTGAGGCTCAGAAAAGCTAAGTGTCTAAAATAACATAGCTGATTGGTGACATCTTGCCCATTGACCCAACACATTGGAATCATCTGAAAAAGAAGATCAACAAAGATGATGTACTTCCTTCAAAAGACCAAAAGCAGAATTTCCAAATGGAGACAAAGAAAAGAAATTGAACAATCCCAGGTTCAGATTCTCTTCTACTTTATTTTATAATGTGTAATATTCTAATAAAATCAAGTGCTCTTAAGCAGCCCCAAATGAGATCTAAGGAGATGTTTTAATTTTAGCTCCACGCCAAATAGCCCAATATTATATTCTTAAAATTATTTAACTAATTATGAAATTACTAAAAGGTTACATCCCTTCTCTGTGCTTCAGTTTCCCCTTGGGAATGATAAAGAGCTAACCTAACAGTCACTCGGGCTCCCTGCAGTCTTCAGTGTCTGTGACTCTAGAGTTCTCTTGCTTGCTGATGGAGGAACTGCCTCCCCAGTCCACCTGCCCCTACTGATAAGTGAACATCCTACTGAGTGTTTATCCAGCGTGACACAGAGTGGTCATATATCTTTTATAACAAACCTAAGAAGTAAGGGCTATCACTTTATTGAAGAGGATACCAAGATGCAGCCAAGTTTAAGTAAATGGCCCAGGGATGCACAGCAAGTAGGTGGTCAAACCAGGATCCAAATCCAGATAGTCAAGCTCTCAAGGGCTATGTTGGCAAGACCCACAGTCCCATCTATCCACAAAAGGCTTTGCCTGTAGCTTCTGAAGAGTGGACGGCAGACCACAGGACCCCACCTCACCGTCCACAGCCGACAGCATCAAGAAGGACGCCTGGCCCGGGGCAGCCCACTCTTTAACCACTGGCAGTACCAGGCACAGCCTGCTGGGGAAGGCATTCAGGCAGGCTTGCCCAGGGAAGCTCCAACGGCCCTTGGTCATGAGACTGAAATCCAAGAGAACGCAGGGTCCCCTCACCAGGATCAGAGTCCAAATCAGCAGCCACTGCTAGTCAAAGCCACGAGAGCGTAGAGCTGCCCTGAAGGGCCCGATGGGAGTTTAGAATTCTTCAGATGTTTCTCTGGATCTAGGAGCTTAGAAGTGGCCCACTTCGGCTCCTCAGATTGCCTTGAACTCTGGATATGTCTCGACAGCCACCTCCCTCGAGTGGCTCTGGGGCACGTGGTCCTCTATCCCCCCACCCCCAACCCCACCCCGCAAACAGCTTGCTAAAACCAGCACCTCTGAGCAAACCAACTCCCTTTCTGCTTGCCAGACACCTTCGTTGGGTCTGCCGGCACCTTTACAAAACCAACACGCTCCTTATAAGTAAGCCATTGGCTCAGGCACTGGACTTTTCTGTAACACAGAGATTTGTGCTGTCACAATATTTACTGTAATAGGATTTGACAAATAGAGCAGTGGTGTGAGAGACAGTCTGTATAAAAGGGGGAAAAAATAGAGAGAGAAAGGAGGCGCTTTTTTTTTTTTTAATAACCCTTCCTAGCTCAAGAAAATGGAAAAAGCAGAGTGCCTAACAGAGGGGAGAAAAGTCAATTAAATCATGATAATTACTTCCGCTGCCATGCCCGAGAGCAGCATGAGCGTCTATTAATTAGGATTTCCATGTTGACTGTGGCCGTTTGACTTCAACGAGACTGTCAGTGGGCTCAGTAATAACAGTTCTCCTGGAGAGCGAATGTGCGAAAATATTTTCACCCTGACAATTAGCAGTTTTAAAGAACCCAAGACACACACACACACACACACACACAGAACTGGGTTCCCTGGGCCCCTGTGATTAGCATGAAATGTAACCCCCACCTCCAACTCCAGAAGTCAAGATACTCCAACCCACTCCTTATAATTAGCAGCTCCTCCCCGGTCTCTAATTAGCACTAAGATGCTTCTGAGGGTGCAAATTCCTACACAGGAGCACAGACCAGGAGGCTGAAGGAAGTGGCATGGTTCTCTTGTCCAGACCACTGCCTCTGGCAAGAGCAGCCCCAACCACTCAGGAGAAGAGCCAGTTTTAAGGCAACACTGAAGGAAGGACGTTCAGCAAAACTTGACTCCATCCTCAGAACCACATTCACATCTAGAAACCAGAAGCTTCAGTACCGGTGGGTGTTCTAAACCATCCACAGAACCTGGGTCTGAGATGATGCTCCCTGTTCAGACAGGCAAAGGCCTGCAGCATCTGCTCACGAGGGGCTGTCCAGCCTGTCTCTAGAATATCAGGGTCAGGACCACTGTGAGAAATGCTAGGCCACTTGGCAAATGGAGAAACTGAGGCTCAGGGAAAGCAGAGCATGTGCTTTCATTTGCAGGACCAGGACTCAGGCCTAGGCCTCTTGAGTCCCAGCTGGGTCTCAGACAAATGCAGGACACTGGGCCAACCATGCCAAAAAGCCCGTGCCACCTCCCCACCTGACCTGATGAGCTGGAAACAGAGAACCCTGGCTGGGAGCCTGGGTGGGGGGCCCTGCCACGTGCCCTCTGGCCCCCTGGTGGGGCTGAGCCAGGAAATCCTCCAGCTCTGGGGCCCCAGGCTTGCCCCAGCCTCAGAGCCCTGGGCAGAGGAAGGTCAGGGTCAGGGCCCAGGAGAGCTGTGTCCTGGAGGATGTATAGAAATAGCGTCCCCTGCTTGGGCAGGGCTCGCGGAGGGAAATGGGCTTTCCTGTCATTCACCGTCTATCCTGCACCAGCCAAGTCAAACAACGGAGACTCGCCCACATCACACACCTAGCCAGAGGCAAAACCTGGATATCCTGACTGGCAGGCTACTGCTCCCAGCCATCCTAGCCTAAAACATACTTACGGCTAAAAGGAACAGATATGAGCACTCAGCGTGGAAAGAACTGGAAGTCTGCGGACAGACTCTCTGGCTTCTTGCATGGATGGATGATCTCACTATGGGCCTCCCCTCTCTGGCTTCAGCCAGCCCGTGTACAAAGCAGGTACCTCTAGGGATCGTTGGCAGGTTGGATATAAGCGAATCGGCACCGAGGGAAGTGCCTGGACCACCGTGGCTAAGGGTTTGGACCCAGGGAAGGGTGGCCTGCTGAGACTTCAGATCCTGAGGCCTTGTTTTCCCATCTGGGAAGAAGACCGGGTGGGGAATCGCCACCACCACCATAGCTGATGTACCTGAGGCACTCTGCATCGTACCTGGATGATGTGGGTGCGTGCTGAGTCTGTGCTGGGGATGGTGTGTGAGTCCTTCCGCGTCTCAGTGGTGGCTGGAGTGGAATTAAGAGTTCCCAAGCCTCCCCACCCCCATAGTAGAATTATTCATCCACACCCTTCCCACAGTCTCACATGGGCAGTGATCGCCCACCCTTTGACTTCGGGCCTGAGTGAGTGACTTGCTTTGACCAGTAGGATGTCAGAGCAGAGCATGGCTGTCCCTGCACGGCTGGAAGGGCCCTCTTGGGCACTGGTCAAATGCCATGAGAAGAACATGTCTCAGTAGCCTGGCCTGCAGAATAAACACGCGTAGAGCAGACCTCAAGCCGCAGTAGCTGCTGGTCTAAGAAGGATGAGACACGTAGTACAGACTCAAAGCCCAACCTGCAGCAGAGCCTGGAGTCCAGGCCAGCCCAACCACGGCGCAGCTGTCTCACAGCCCATGAACAGGAGAATAAATGTGGCTTTAAGCCACTGACCTTTGGGATCTTTTGTTATGCAGCATTACTTTGATGATAACAAATGCAACTCCCATTGTACTGTGAGGAAGAGAGGTTAAGTGACTTGCTCAGCTCATGATGCTGGCAGATAGCAAAGCTAAGGCTGAAACCCAACATGGCCCCCTGAGACAGACCCTCAAGCTGCCTCTCCAGCAGGCCAAGGCAGTGATGCCCACCAGGTATCCCCTGAGGGGTTGCTGCCAAGCAGACCCCTACATCCTCTCTTCCAGCCCCACACTTTCCTGAGCAGGGGGTGGGGTTGGGGGGTGTTGGTTGGAGTAGCCCCATCAGACTGCATCCAGGCCACTAACCCCAGCTCTGGGACCAGAGCCCAGCTGCCCACAGGACCGGATCCTCTGCCCTAAAGGGTGCCCTCACCAGGATGGACACTGATCTATCACCCTCTCATTTGCCCGTGGCAGAGACAGACCCGGGTGAAAGGGAAGGAGAGGGAAAGCAGACAGCAGTCAGAAGAAGAGGTTGTCAGGTTCTTGCTGGGCCCACCTGCCTCCTGCACCTGGACAGCAGGCAGCCAGGGAGCCAGTTCCTTTGAATAAATCTACATTCACTTAGATTGGCAGGCAGCAGGCTTGAGCGGGAACAGGGGCTTCCCTGGTGGCACAGACGGTAAAGTGTCTGCCTGCAATGCAGGAGACCCGGGTTCGATCCCTGGGTGGGGAAAAGCCCCTGGAGAAGGAAATGGCAACCCACTCCAGTACTCTTGCCTGGAAAATTCCATGGACAGAGGAGCCTTGTAGGCTACAGTCCATGGGGTCGCAAAGAGTCGGACACGACTGAGCGATTTCACTTCTTCTAGGAGGGCATAGGAGAAGCAGGCAGTCAGTATCTATTTCCATGGTCTCACTCCCCACGTGAGTCTCTGTCAGGGTACAGTCTCCAAACATGTGCAGGTCCTCCCCTTCTCTGAGAAGGCAGCAGTTACAGCAGAAAGAGTGTGTTGTTTGCAGTGAGAGGGGTTCCAATCAGGCCTCTTCCTAGCCGCAAGGCCAGAAACCAATTCTCTGGGCCTCAAAACCCAGTATAAGGAGGAAAGACTTAAGACCCACCCCCAGGGTTGCTATGAAGACTTCACAGGTTATGAACACCAGAGTCTGGTGTAAACTCTAAAGCAGTGTCACACATTAGCTAACACTGTTCTCTGATTTTAAAAGACACTTGGTCCTTGGAAGAAAAGCTATGACAAACCTAGACAGCATCTTAAAAAGCAGAGACATTACTTTGCCAACAAAGGCCCATCTAGTCAAAGCTATGGTTTTTCCAGTAGTCATGTATGGATGTGAGAGTTGGACTATAAAGAAAGCTGAGCACCAAAGAATTGATGCTTTTGAACTGTGGTGTTGGAGAAGACTCTTGAGAGTTCCTTGGAGTGCAAGGAGATCCAACCAGTCCATCCTAAAGGAAATTAGTCCTGAATATTCATTGGAAGGACTGATGCTGAAGCTGAAACTCCAATACTTTGGCCTTCTGATACAAAGAACTGAGTCCTTGGAAAAGACCCTGATGCTGGGAAAGACTGAAGGTGGTAGGAAAAGGGGACAACAGAGGATGAGATGGTTGGATGGCATCACCGATTCGATGAACATGAGTTTAAGCAAGCTCTGGGAGTTGGTGATGGACAGGGAAGCCTGGCGTGCTGCAGTCCGTGGGGTCACAGAGAGTCAGATACGACTGAGCAACTGAACTGAACTGAACTGATTCTCTGATGTTGGTCTGTGCCAAGGGTGGTTACAAAAGCACTTGATTCTGATGAACCAGAGGGGAAAACACACAGATGCTGAAATGGCTACAAGCACAAACATACCCAAAGCGGCCTCCTGCCAATTTGGTCACAAGCGATGCAGGAAAGGCAGATGTAGCACACACGTAACTATCGTGCCTTCTAATTCCCACCGGGGGCAGACATCACTAATCGATGACAATACTCTGCTGATCAACACAGAAGAAACCTCAGAGTCATTTCAGGCCAGTGCATTGGCAGCTGCTATCAGTGGTCTGAGTAGGTACAAGACTAAAACCTATTTCTCCTCCCTGGTCCAGTCCAGCAGTCTTGTTTTACAAAACAGAAGCCCAGGGCGAGTGAGAGACTGCACAACAACAACTCAGGTCTCTAGATTCTGCTGCTTCCCCCACCGCACCAGCATTTTTCACTCTGACGCTGGCTTTGTTTTCTGGACACATTGAGGGAAAGGAAGGGACCAGTCTTCCCTGTCTCATCAGTCTCTGACACGTGAGGCTCAGGGAGACCCTCCGTCTTCTCGCCCCCTCCCCAGTTTTCTCTGCTCCCGCCACCCAGCCATCTGTATGTTCCTGGATCTCACAGTCCCCACGCAGTGGCCCACATCTGGCCCCTCTGCCTCCTGATGTCCCAGGGCTGGAGGGCTCTCCAGCTCGACTCTCAACGACCCCTTCTCAGAGAGGCTGCTCTTTCCCTGGCCCCTCGCTCTGAAGTGGCTGCACCCTCAGCCCCCATTATCCTGCTCTATGATCTCCTTTCCTTTTCTTTAGCATGTCATTCTCACCATAGCATCCTCAGGGCCTAGAACAATCCCCAGCATCGAATAGGTACTTGATAAATATTTGTCAAATGAATCTTATCTATCCCAGCCACCCAGATCCCAACACACACACACACACACACACACACCCCTCTGCAGAGGGGCTGGCCAGCTGTAGGGTTGGGGAATTAAGCTTCTGCCTCTTCATTCTCAGTCAACTTCTGGGAATAGGGCAGGTTCACTTTGGTCCCTTGGTTTCGGGTGTGAGATGGACTGAGAAGGACTCTGAGATAATGTGGGACCAGCTCCTTGTTCCTGGCTCACCCACTCTGCACCCAGATCACGTGTCACAGAAAGCAGGTCTCAAGTGAGGGCTGGGAAGTTCCCCCAGGAGTGCTGCCTTGCAGGACAGCCCCTGAACCCTGGTGGGCTTCCATCTTCACACCGGCCAAAGTTAGGGCAGACCCTAAGGTGAGCCCCATGGGGGCCCCAGGCTCGTACCAGCTGAGTACCCAGTCCCTGGGCTTTCTTCCCCAAGGGTCAGCAGCTGGAGCCTCTGCACCTGTTTTTATTCCTTTCTCCTCTCTCCTCTTGATTCACCACCTCCAGCTGCAACAAAGGTCCATCTGGTCAAGGCTATGGTTTTTTCCAGTAGTCACATATGGCTGTGAGACTTGGACTATAAAGAAAGCTGAGCACCGAAAAATTGATGCTTTTGAACTGTGGTGCTGGAGAAGACTCTTGAGAATCCACTGGACAGCAAGGAGATCCAACCAGTCCATCCTAAAGGAGATCAGTCCTGGTGTTCATTGGAAGGACTGATGCTGATGCTAAAACTCTAATACTTTGGCCACCTGATGCGAAGAGTTGACTCATTGGAAAAGACCCTGATGCTGGGAAAGATTGAGGGCAGGAGGAGAAGGGGACGGCAGAGGATGAGATGGTTGGATGGCATCACCAACTCAGTGGACATGAGTTTGAGTAAGCTCTGGGAGTTGGTGATGGACAGGGAGGCCTGGCGTGCTGCAGTCCATGGGGTCACAAAGAGTCGGACACGACTGAGTGACTGAGCTGAGCTGAGCTGAGCTGAGATGTCACTCTGCAACTTCGTGCTGCTGCTCCCCCGAACCGAGCCCACTTCCCCATCAGAACCATGGTTCTTGCCCCTGCCTGTGCCTGGAACGTTCCTCCACCAACTCTGCATGACCGAGTTCTTCTCATGGTTCAGGTCTTCACACAAATACCGCCTCATCACCTGCCCACCCGTCGTCACCCCGTCCTGTCACCCTGCTCCATCATCAGTGTGTCATTTTCACCCCACCCACCAGAATCACCTTATTTATTTGCTTCCTTTAGTCCTTCCTTTTATCTGTCTGTCCCACCAGGCTTCAAACCCTGTTAGGCGGTCCCCAGTGGCTCTATGTTAGCTGATCTATTGCGGTGGCTCAAAAAGCTATTGACAAATGAAAGAACGAGAGAATGAGTGATCGATTCTTCCTGTGGGATCCAGTCCTCCTCGGTGAAATTTCTCTCTGAAGCCCCAATACTGACCCGGGACCTGGGGCAGTGCATGAAACACACCCTCAGGAAACATCCAGGAAAGGAGCTGTCTTGTTTTCAGGGTCTTGGTTTCTACCCCTATTCAATGAGGCAGCAGGACAAGTCAACACTCTTCAAACAGTGTGGCTGGAAACCCTCTGGAAGCGGCTCCCATTGGTAGCGCTCTTGCTGCGGATTTCAAATCCGCCAACGAGCCAACTCCAGCCAGGTAGTGAGGTTTCAGGAAGACGGGTGTCCTCCTTGCAAAGCCCTGCCCTTCTTCACTGCGGTGGAGAGGGAGCCAGTCCTTCGTCTGAGAAATAAGGGTGCTGGGAGATGGTCGTTGTCTTCTTTTTAACATCCTTACTCTGTAACAGGAAGAGGCTGTCAACCAGACGCAGATGTCAGTCCTGAATCTTTTTTTTTTTTTGGTAATTTTATTGGTAAAGGAAATGAAGTCTGGGCCCCTCCACCCTGGTGCTCTGCTGACATGCCCCAAACAATGAGCCCTTTTCCACCAACAATGAAGAATTAAACTGCCCAAGACTCCCTTGCTTTTGTCTGTTTCCTATTTTGAGCTTCCTTTGAAAAAGCCGTTTTACTGCTTTATAGAGTTCGATGATCTCAGGACTGATCTCCAAGGCTCCGTTTCCTTGGTCTCTGTGCCCTTGATTCTTGTCACATCTGAGCCCCTAAGCCTAATAATCCTAACCCTGTGCTAAGCTGTGCTTAGTCACTCAGTCGTGTCCGACTCTGCGACCCCCTAGACTATAGCCCGCCAGGCTCCTCTGTCCATGGGGATTCTCCGGGCAAGAACACTGGAGTGGGTTGCCATGCTCTCCTCCAGGGGATCTTCCCAACCCAGGGATCGAACCCAGGTCTCCCGCACGGGAGGCAGATTCTTTACCATCTGAGCCAACCAGGGAAGCCCAAGAATACTGGAGCTGGGTAGCCTATCCCTTCTCCAGGGGATCTTCCTGACCCAGGAATCAAACTGGGGTCTCCTGCACTGCAGAAGGATTCTTTACCAGCTGAGCTGCCTGGGAAGCCCAACCCTAACCGGAACTTTCCTCGAAGTCTAGGTGTGCCTGCACGCCTGGTGTGCAAGAGCCAGGCTCAGATTTTCTGGTCCGGAAGGCCCAGAAAGTGTCCTGCTAGCCCAGCTTGGCCCTTCGTGCTGCGCTGGCAGTGACCCCACACTGCCAGAGCAGCTCTGCCCTCTGCCCCACACCCTGTTTCCAGGGTCTCTCGGCATCGGACTTTGTGCATCTTGCAAACAAACACAAAATAACTGCACTTGAGGTGCGGCGGATGCATCTGGGGCCCTGGCCCTGGGAGTGGTTGTCCTACCTTCGTTTTTAGCCTCATTTAGAGAGACCCACGGTCGTGTTCAAGGTCACACAGCAAGGGGAGGCACAAAGCCAGTTCTTGGAGGTCTCTCGCCCAGCAGCGTCTGCTGAACGGAAATTTCAAGAGCCCTTTGGCAGCCTGTCCCGGATGTGAGAAACGTTAAACCTGTCTCCAATTTGCTCACCCTGTGTTCATAACCCCGGGTGTGGAGTGCTGGGGCTGTGCCAGGCACTTCAGGGCATCTTCCCAACCACAGATGCAAGCCTGTGTCAGGAGCCCGACTAGCGTCTGTGGACACTGAGGCATGGGAGGTTTCATAAGCTGCCCATGATCACACGAAAAGTCCAAGATGGGGCTGAGCCAGGATCAGGCTTGAATCTGCTCTGCCCCCTTTCTTTGTGTCTTTTCCCCAAGTCATGGCTGCAAGTCCCCATCCATAGGACATTCAGCTGGCCTTTTTCTGCATAGGGCCGTGTCTCTAAAAACAGCCTGGCTGAGACCCTGTCTTGCAGAAGCAGGAAGCACCAGGCTGCTGAGGCCAGGAATGGCTGGAGAAAATCTCAGATTTGGAGAAAATCTGAGACTTGGAGACACAAAGCTTCAGGGCCACTCTGAGTGAGACCAGGAGCAGAGCAGTGAATAACGGCAGGCTCTGGCCATGTGAGGGGTGCGGGAGGGCTAGTGCTGAGGAGGGTTGCAGAGAGACACGGCTCTGCTCTGTCATTTCACTAATTAACTCACACACAGAGCATTTATCTCTGTCACAGGGCAAAACAAGTCATTTGTGCCCCTTTGTGGGCTCCGTGTGTGTGTGTGCGCGCGTGTACATGTGCACTAATAGGTCCTGGCATTTCTGGAAACCCAAGAGGCCCCACTAGTGCCAATAGCAGCAGCATCGCTGAAGGAGGGGCTGCCAGCTACATCCCCCCTCCCTTCTGCAGAAACTCGCTTCGGCTACAAATCCACCAGCCCCTGTTCCAGCCCAGGGAAGCTACTGCATGAACCTGGCATGTGCCTTAATGATCATGGTGCCCCACATCCTTTGGGTGTGGACGGGTGGGGAGGCAGCTGGAGAGGTCATCCCGTCATTTGCTGAGCCCCCATTTCCCGTCGGGGTTCCTTCTTTGAGTACCCTCTTTGAGCCGGGATTAGCTAGTTCTGCAGAGAACAAGAACCACACCTTGTTCTCCTAACACACCAAAGACAGACCCTAAGTTCCAGCCTTAACTTCTAACTCATCTTAGGCTTCATGTAATAAGGCATTGGGCTTCCCAGGTGGCCCAGTGTTCAAGAATCCACCTACCAAATGCAGGAGATGCAAGAGATGTGGGTTTGAACCCTGGGTTAGGAAGATGCCTTGGAGGAGGAAATGGGACCCCACTCCAGTATTCTTGCCTGAAATATCCCAAGGACAGGGGGGCCTAGTGGGCTACAGTCCACGGGGTTGCAAAGAGTTGGACACAACTGAGCGACTGTGAACGCATGCAGTAAGGTATTATCAGATCTCACCTTAAACACACACACACCTGGAGACCTCGACCCACCTAATTTCACGCTCACGTTGTTCTGAAACACCTCCCTGCCTCTGCCCGGGTTAGGCCCTCATGGGAATGAATGCCAACCTGCCTCTTCCACCAGAAAGACTGCTGGTCACCCTCCAGGAGCCAAGCAGGGAGTCAGTCTCAGGAAGATGGGTCCACGGCCCCAGCAGGATTTCTAGCAGTGCATGGTACTTCCTCCATGGTTCCATTTGTTTGTTTGTTTGGTTTTGCTGTTTGTTTTTTTAAGAGTTTTTTTAATGTAGACCATTATTAAAATGTTTATCGAATCTGTTACAATACTGCTTCTGTTTTATGTTTTGCTTTTTTGCCTGAACAGCATGTGGTATCTTGGCTTCCTGACCAGAAATAGAACCTTCACCCCCTGCATTGGAAGGCGAAGTCTTAACCACTGGACCCCCGGAGAAGTCCTCTTTTTTTGTATATCATCCCCTTGGACTGCCCTTCAGGACGGCAGAGGAGTCACAGCTCCCATCACATACCAGAAGCAGAAAGTGTCTGGAGTCTGGAGGGAGGAAGGAAAAGGGCACAGTAAGAACAATGGTAGGACTTGGTGGGTTCCTGATACCCACCAGACACTGAGCACAAAAGCTCAGGCTCATTTCCTGGTTACTAGGACCTCTGAGAGGTTGAGTCATTTGTCCGAGGTCACACAGCCAGGAAGTGGCCAGGTTGGGAATCTGAAACCAGGTCTACAGACCTGCAAAGTACATGCTCTTGGCCCTGGTTAGGCCCACCTGGCCTCAGAGGACGGAACGTGCCCAGCCTGGAGGCCCATCTGGTGGCGACCTGGGAGGCCGGCTTTGATTCATCACGGAGAGGGCCATTTCCAGCAGGCGCACCGGGGGGAACGAAGTGATGGCTGCACGTGGCGCTGCCGGCGCTGCCCACTCACGGGGTTAACAGTGACAGTGGCTACCCCAGGAAGTGAGCTGACCCTTCTCCGCTCTCCCTGGGGGTTCCTCACTTCGCCCACGGCTGTCTTCATTAAGGAGCTTGTCAGCACATCAAAACTGAACAGGGGCCAAGCCCCACATGTGGAGCCAAAGAAAAACAGCATAAAATACTGTACGTGCCGTCAAGGAGTTTATCACTGGAAGATGAATTGTTCTTGCATTTCTGAGTCCCTCCCCAAGGCTAATTGGTGGCTATGCTTTCTGCCCCCGCCTCTTTTCTCACATCTTTTTAGTGGCTCTGAGTGCCTAATGGAGGCAGTTACAAACCCAAACATCAGATTATGTCAATAAACATCAACAGAGACACAGCCTCCCAGTTGGAGAGCAACTGTTGGAAAAGCGGTGGCTACCACCTGAGAAGGCTCAGGCGTGTATTTGTATGTGTGTGTGCACACGCTTGTGTGTTTAAAACACGAACCAGAGAAGTTGAGGTATTTAAACCGCATTTGAAGGACAGGAAGTCTATTATTTGGGGGGATGAGACAGACACGAACCAAATTCTTTAATTACAAATGCCTGTTGGCTTAGTAACGTTAAGACATGACAATGCAGCACGCGTCTGTCTAGTTCTTTAAAATTTTTAAGGAAAGTATTATAAACCCAAGAGATTTTAAATAGGTAATGAAGCAAGTCTATGTACATGCACGTTGATAGCAGCACTACTGACAGCAACCAAAGGGTGGAAATAATCCAAGGCCCAACAACAGACGAATAGACGACAAACTGGTCCATCCACCCCGTGGAATATTACTCAGCCACAAAAAGGAATGAGGTACTGACATGTGTTACAACATGGATGAAACTTTAAAACAACTTGCTAAGTGAAAGAAAGGTTATATCCACAAAGGCTGCATATTGTAGGGTTCCACTGATATGAACTATTCACAATAGGTAAATCTATTGAGAGAGAAGGCAGATATGAGGAGCTGGAGGAAGAGAGGAATGGAGAGAAATTGCTTAATGGGTGAGGGGTACTGCTGAGGAATGACATAAATGTTTTAGAATGAGAGGTAATTGCACAAGATTGTCAATGAACCGAATGCCACCGAACCGTTGGCCTTAACATGGTTCATTTCATGTTATGTGAATTTCATCTCAATAAATTATCTTTTTTAAAAGAAAAAAAATTTTTAAGGAAACCCTGAGCTTTCCATGATAAAAAGGAGATGGTTGATGCAGGGTACTGGGTTACGGGTCAGGGGCCCTGGTGGTATTCTTGTTCAACCTTATCTAACCCTGGAACTTAAGGCAATCACTTCCATGCTCTCTCAGCCTCAGTTTTCCCCTCTATAGAAAGGGGGTTTTCTGGGCTGTGTGAGGGTCCAGCAGGTGCGAGATGGGGAAGTGATTCTGAAAACGTTAAGATGTATTAAGCAAACGTTTATTAAAGATTGATGGGTCACTTACTGTGTGGAGCATTTATCACCTTTTTTTCTCATTGAATCTTCATAAGTAAACCCATTTTACAAATGAGGAACTTGAGGTTTAAAGAAAATCAGAGCTGGGGAGCCGGAGTTAAGCCCAGGCTGCGCTATCCATGATACCACACTGCCTCTCCCGCCTCATACTTGCTACCATTGTTTAGGAGGGCTGGCTATTGCTGGGCTCAGGGCATCTCAAGGTCAACAGCAAGCACCATCCCCTCCAGACTCGCGAGTCCACCTTGTCTGCATACAAATGTTCAGTGTTCAGCAAGGAGCCGGGTCATCCTGCCCCATGTCTCACCAACCAGCAGCCTCTGTGGGCTCTTTCCTCTTTAAATGGCTTTTCCTGATTCTCGGTGCCCACTGTTGTAAATTTTTCTGAAAGTGAACTTCAAATTTGAATATTTATTTTTTTAAACAAAAACAACATTATCGAACATTCTCCATGTGCCAAGTGCCGTGCTGGGTTCTGAGATGCAGAACCAAGGAAGCCCAGGACCCAGCTTCAGGGAACTCGCAGTGGAGAAAAATAGGAAAATAAATGAGTACTCTTGAGTATCATAAACTTATTAATCACCTTCTACTCAGAATATGCTGGATGCATATCCAAGGAACTCATCGGCATTCCTTGGATATGCATGGATCTGCGTGGCATGGATACGCGTGGCAAAGTGTTAAGAACGCAGACTCTAGTTCTAATCTTGTTTCTATCACAGCTGAGCTGTGTGACTTTGGCCAAGTCACTTAACCTCTCTGGGTGTCACATCTAAAATGAGGCTAACTGTAGCTGCCTCAAAGGGTTGTGCTGAGGATTAAATAATTAAGAACATGAGACATGCTTAGAACAAGGCCCGACAGGTGAAAAGTGAAAGCCCCTCAGTCATGCCCAGGTCTTTGCGACCCCATGGACTTCCATGGAATTGTCCAGGCCAGAATAGTGGGATGGGTAGTTGTTCCCTTCTCCAGTGGATCTTCCCAACCCAGGAATCAAACCCAGGTCTCCCACATTGCAGGTGGATTCTTTACCAGCTGAGCCACCAGGGAAGCCCTGACAGGTGGTAATTGCTACATGATTAGTGTTAAGTCTTGTTATCATCACCCAGGTCTCTGCCCGTACAGAGTGTAGGCCTGGGGAGAAATTAAGGCACAAAGTTCAGACAGACATCCGGTGAGCCACAACAGACCCAAAGGCCAAATGAACTCAGGCCTGTTTTCAAGGGAAAGTCCACATGCCAGTGTGAACCTCATAAGAATAAGGGCAATCGGAGGCTATCACGACCGTGGCAAGAGAGACGTAGCCCAGGAGACAGTCCACAAATTCAGATCTACTGGGAAGTGAGAATATCCATTTCCAAGAAATGTCAAATTATACCTCCCTCCCTGTGCAACTGCCAGGCCCCAGGGAGTAATTTCATGTTCAAATTGCTTTTTAATCCCAGGAGATTGCATCCCCCTGCCCCCATGGTCTCTAGAGGATGCATTTGGATGATTTTACTGGCTCTTGTGCTGCAGAGAAATGTGAAAGCCTCAGATGAGGTGATGATCCCCTGTGTCTCCGTTCTAGAAAGACAGGGGAAATGAAGAGTATGAGCCTGTGGGGTGCCTTTACTTAGGGGATGCTTAGGTACAAAGCGGTGTAGGATTTTCTGGTCAGTTTCCTGTCTCTTCTCCTAGGCCAGGTCTGTCTGTCACCACAGCTATTCCCTGCATCCAGATACAGAAACACCCATCCTGAGCGGGCGGTAAGACCAGGGTGTTGGAGCAAGAAAGATGGTGAAGGTTTCTAACCCTCCCTCCGCCTCTTCTAGCTGTAAGACCTTGGTCAAGTTACTTCACTTCTCTGAGCCTCAGTCCCCTCATCAGTAAAATGGGAATAATATCACTTTTCCCCATTTGGGGTTGTTTTGGGAGTAATAAAAATTCAAGTGAAGTACCCGGCACACAGTAGGAGCTTTAAAAAAATACATAAAAAATCAAATTAAAGCTTCCTGAGTTAGTTTCTTCTCCTGGTCCCACTCTAGCCTTGAAACTGCAGGAGGCTGCCTTCTCAGGATACTTCCTAAAGTCAAGCATTCTCAGGGAGCTGGAGGGATCCCCTACAGCCCAGAGCCCTGGAGCTCAGCCAGCCCCACACTGCCCCCTCTCTTGGGCAACTGGAAGTTTGGACCTGTCTTCCAATCTGAATGCCACCGGAGGCACCTCTGATTGGACAGCCACTTCCAGCCCACATCAGCTCTCCCTTCGTGCCCAGTGCTCCACAGGGATGATCCTCTCTCTGCCATCGGATGGAGAAACTGATGCCCAAAGGCATTAAGTGACTTGCCTGAGGTTCCCAGGCCAGTAAGTGGTACAGCCAAGACCCAAACCCAGGTATGAATGCCAGCCTCTCTAATCCACTCAGCTAGTGTTCCCCAAACTTGAGTCACTCCTACAACCCCATCACAGTATCTGCAATAACCCATATCCATTGCATACTACGTCCCTTCACTCATCTTATCATATACATATCCCATTTGTACTGTTCTTTACTGAATCTTGCTCTTTCAAACGACTTAAATAAACAATCTAGTTTTTAAAACCTGAACTTAAGCAACACTATCCAGGAAACCATGGGTTGGAGATGTTTAATAGCTATATAACCATTAAATGAAAAGTGCTCTAATTCACCTGCTGTTGCTGCTGCCAAGTCGCTTCAGTCGTGTCTGACTCTATGCAACCCCATAGACAGCAGCCCACCAGGCTCCCCAGTCCTTGAGTTCCACCTAAAATCATCGAGCATGTCATGGGCCTCTGACTCCTAATGTCCTTTCTCCCTGCTCTGGAAGTGTTGAAGGAACCAGACTCCCAAAGTTCTGTTTGACTTAGATCTGCCAAGACTTCCTAGATTATCCAGTCAATATTCCAACAATTGTTGGATCAAGAGTGTGGAATCAGAAAATGTTCCTTCAGGCTCAAGACAAATGAGACAGAGTTTTACAATGGAAGAAGTGACATAAAAAATAATAGCTCTGACATTTTTCTTTAGACGTCCAAGGAAGTTTGAGGTTGTCTAATGCAAACACCACAGGTGTTGTAGTTAAGCGGCTACATTTCTTGGGAAAAAGCCCTGTCTTCTTGGAACCCATCCAGCCCCCAACAGGCCTAGCTCAAGTTCAGCCGACGTGGACTTGTTATGAATGAAGCTGACAAATCCAAAACAGTGTCTTACTCGTCTTTGGAAGCTCCTTCCCCCGCACTCTGAACCCAACAAGCACTCAATAATTGCTTATGAACTACGCATGTTGAACTCCATAAAATACAACTCTTTAAAGGAGGAAGATATATTGAGTTGAACCGTGTTCCCCGCAAACACAAGACCATGGGAACCTCAGAACGTGGCCTTATTTGGAAAAAGGGTCTTTGCACGTGTAATTAGTTGGGATGAGGTCATCCTGACTTAGGGAGGGTCCTAAATCGAATGGCTGAGTCCTTGTAAGAGGAGGGGAAGCACAGAAAAACAGACACAGAAGCCAGACAGAGTCAGACGCTGGAGCGATGCAATTACAAAGCCAAGAAACACCCCAAAATGCCAGCAACCACCAGAAGCTGGAAGAGGCAGGAAGGATTCTTCCCCAGAACCCCGAATGGAGCTCAGGTCTTGCTGGCCCCTTGATTTCAGACTTTCATCCTTGAAAAATGTGAAAGACTACACTTTTTTCTGTGGCACTCAGCAGCCCTAGGACTAACACAGAAGGTGAGTACAGAGACCTAGAAAGAGCTAAGACCCCACGATTCCTTAATCTGAGAGCTGGGACTGAAACTCAAGCCTCCCAGGTTGGGTCTTAATCTTTCCTTGAAAGAGACAGGAGCACCCTAGAAGCCAGCAGCCAGCACACAAGGCAGGCAGATCCTACCTCCAAACTTCCCAAATCCCCGAGACTGTACTTGCCTCGGCACAAGCAGCTATTTTTTTTAAACTTTTCATTTTATATTGGCGTATAGGCGATTAACCATGTTGTGATAATTTCAGGTGATTAGCAAAGGTACTCGGCCATACATACGCATGTATCCATATTCCCCTCAAACCTCCCTCCCCCAGGCTGCCACATGATAGTGAGCAGAGTTCCCTGTGCTCTACAGTAGGTCTTTGTTGGTTATCCATTTTAAATATAGCAATGTGTACATGTCAACCCCAAACTCCCTAATTCTCCCTTCTCCATAACTTTCCCCCCTGGTAACCATACGTTCACTCTCTTAAGTCTTTACTTCTGCATCACAAAGAACTGTGAAAATTGGCCAGAAATGCCACCTGTCATTAGCCGAGTCTCCCCACGTGTTCTCACGGGCTGTCTGCACAGATCTGCACATCCACAGCTCCCATTTAGAGCTGGTTTTGTACTCTGCCAAGGGCTTCCCTGGTGGCTCAGATGGTAAAGAATCTGCCTGCAATGCAGGAGACTGGGGTTCGATCCCTGGGTGGGGCAGATTCTTGGGAGGAGGAAATGGCCACTCACTCCAGTATTCTTGCCTGGGGAATTCCATGGACAGAGGAGCCTGGTGGGCTGCAGTCCATGGGGTTGCAAAGAGGCGGACACGACTGAGCGACTAACAAGGGTTCCCACCCAGGCATCGATCAGATCCAACTTTTGTAAAAAGCAGTAACCAGAGCAGTTTCTTCTGGGTGGACAATGCCGGGTTGCTTCAACAACTCCCACTACCAAGCCACCAGACAGGCACTCCCTCTGCCTCCCCCAGGGTGGCTGTGGTTTTTGCTGCTAAATACAGCCAGCCAGGAGAAGGTCTATTACTTCCCCATAAACTGATTTCTCCTCCTTTCCTCTTCCCAGCACCCCTGGGGCTGGGCTGGTGGCTCACCCCACTTAAACGCCCCTGGCTGTTTTTATAGCTCTAACCTCTATCCCAGAAATCGGCAGGGGGTTGGGGATGGAGAAGTTTTCTTGTTTTCTCCTCTTCCTTCTTCCCTCCCCCACCACTCCTCCTCCTTAGAAATACAGCCCGCTTGTTTTATAGGCTGAGGTTTGTAAATGCCTTTGGACTTGAAAGGAAAATTTATATCCAAACCTTAAAGATAAATACACCACTGACTGTAAACATGGCAGCTACCAGAGAGGAGCTCTGAAACCTCAGCCTGCAAAGAATCCCTCCTCCACTGCACACCGGTCCGTGAATATCAGTTAAGAAGCTTCTGAGCGCTAGGCTCAGTGCTCAACCGAGATGAATAAGGCCTTCCTCCCTCCTTCCCTCCCTTCCAGCCGCCTTGTTGAACTCTTCTGTTACCAAACACAGCGACGTGTTCTGGGTCCATAGGAGTAAAAAGAGAACAAACGTGGCCCCTGCCTTGTGGCCCCAGATGAATTCAACATCTGCAAGAGTTGAAAGAAACAGAGTCAAAGACACAGAGTGAAGATGAGTAGCAATGTAGTCTGACAAACACCACACAGTTAGGCTCCAGGCTGGCAATATTCTGTCCTCCTTTGCAAGCCTTAGTAAAGGTTGGTCGAACTCCTCTCAGGGCTGAGAGAGTACTGCTGGAATGGAATTCTGATACAGGAACAGCGGTGGAGTAAGAATTATAGCTCTTTGCTCAAAGCTGAGTTTGTCATCTCCCTGATGCCTCCAACTTTCTCTTTCCCCATCCTTTGAGCTCCCACTGTTTTTCTTAGCAGCCTCAACAATCACCCAGCCACCTCATCACTTCTGCTGCTGCTCCTCCCCAATTTGTTCCAAAGTCCAATCGAGTCTTCGCATGGCTTCCTGCGTTTGCCCCCTTTTCTCTACCCCAGCCTCCCTGCTCTACCTGACATCTGCATATTCTATTGCTCGGATCTCTGCAGTAGCCAGAGGTCCCCAGCCTCTCACCTCTTCAGTCCACCCTCTGTAGCTCTGTCAGAGCAAGTCCGCCTTGACCACTGGCTTGATCCAAAACTTTCAAAGTCTCCCTACCCTCCAAAAGGCGGAACAACTAAGTCCAAACTCAGCATTCAAGGACTTCTATACTGTGATTCCAACTTACCTTTACAATTTAATATTCCACTACTCCTCTACATGTTGCCAGAACTGTCATCAAAAGAGATGATTCCTTCTTTGCTTAAAATACACACCCCATGCTTTCCCACATCCCCGTGTTGCCAAATGCCGTCCCCCCAACCCCAGTCCTTCAAGGCCACCTCGACGAAGGCTTTGCTGACACCTCTTTCCCTTTTGTCCTCTTGAAAAGCCTTAACTATCCTTGTGGATTTTGCTTCTGGCACCATTCATACCCTACTTCAGTGTCACAGTCTGTAGTTACCCCCTTGCTTTTCTTTCTTAAAAAGACAGTCTGTTATTTTATTGTGTTAGTCTCAAGTGTACAGCAAAGCAGTTCAGTTATATATATAGTTAATATTATGAGGCTGAATTCCTAGGGGCAAAAACATGTCTTATAGACTACTGAATACCTTTTAATACCTACTGGGTCCAGAAAACACCAGGGTCCCAAAGAATGGGTGGCTAAGGAAATTACACTGTTCCTCTCTCCATACACTGTCCTCCCTACTTCCCCCTACCATTAAGAAGTTGGTGTACCAGTTGCCCATAGCAGCTCAATCTCAAAGTAATAGCATTTTTAAATGATTTACAAAATAACACTAAAAATGTTATTTCTTATTAATTAATGTTTGAATAATAAGATGAAATGTATAAACAACAATAATTAAATCAATAGGTTCATGCATACTCCGGGTGGGTGGGGGTGCTCCCCTAATAAAATCCTCTGTGTAATTTTCCTCTCTCCATTTCCTCTTCTCTCCCACTATTTTGAGGATCAGTCTAGACAAACTGAGGGCCCCTACCTCCCAGCTAGATGCTAGGGTTCTCCCTAACCTGTAGCCCCATCTGTAGACCCCCAGTGGCCTCTCTTCCAGGTTCTTGAACCCACCTGAAAGAATGTGTGTGTGTGTGTGTGTGTGTGTGTGTGTGTGGTGTGTGAGCAATGCTCACCCCCTAGCAGGTCCTTCCTGGGGGTGCTGGCAGGGGTGGGGCAGTCCTGACTTCAGTCTCTGTTCCTCCAGATCCTTGGCTCCTGCTTTGGCCCCTGTAATCCATTCTCCATGCAGCAGCTAGAGATTTATTTAAAATGCAGATCAGAACCTGGCATTCATGCTTTAACCCCTCTGCAGATTTCTCATTGTGCTTATTTTATTTAAAAAAAAAATTCTTTTTGTCCATCCCATGGTAGCACATGGGATCTTAGTATCCTGGCTAGGAATGGAACCCACGCCCCCTGCATTGGTAGCACAGAGTCGTAACCACTGGACCACCTCATTGCGTCTCATTGCCCTTAGAATAAACCCAAACTCTTCAAAGACTACGGCCTTCCCACCTGTCACTTCATCCCCTAGTCTTGCTCCCTACTCACCCAGCCACATCAAGCTTTGCTTCTCTGAGTCCCTGAACACTTCCCAAGGCCCCTGTGTTTGCTGTCCCTCTCCAGGAGGGTTCCTAAACCATCAGAGACCCTGGGGGTCTCCCAAGGGTTCCCCCCATCTACTTCTTTCTCCACTCACTGAAGGGCCTCCCTCCTTTCTTAATGAGGAAACTCCCCAGACCTACATGGGAGTTTAGTCCAACTGCGTGCTAGCAGACATGGATGCACCGGTCAACAAGCCAACGCAGGAGCACACAGAGACAGACATAGACACAGAATAAAAAGAACTGTGAGTTAGGGGACTTCCCTGGTGGTCCAGTGGTTAAGACTCTGCGCTCCCAATGCAGGGGGCCCGGCTTCAATCTCTGGTCAGGGAACTAGATCCCACACCGTGCAGCTAAGAGTTCACAGGCCTCAGCTAAAGATCCCGCATGCTACAACTGAAAAAAAAAAATGATCCCCATGTCACACCTGAGACCTGGAGCAATTAAACAAATAAAAAGAACTGAGAGTTATCCTAAGTTTTGTGGAGGAAGCAAAGAAGGACTGCAGAGGAGAATAGTAATCTAATATTTTCTTTCAGAGAAGGCCTTTCTAAGGAAGTAATATGTAGTTTAAGATTTTAACTGATGATTGTGGAAATTTTCAAATATATACACAGAGAGAATACCGCAGTGAATTCTCATGGACCAATCACTCAGCGTGAACAATCCCGCCGTCCTCATTCTGACACCATTTAAAAAATAAATAAATAAGCATGTGTAGCTGAAAAAGTATCAGACTGGGGGGGTCAGAAGATCTGAGTTTAGGTCCTGGTGCTGCGCTTGACAGGAGAAGGAAATGGCAACCCACTCCAGTACTCTTGCCTGGAGAATCCCAGTGACAGAGGAGCCTGGTGGGCTGCCGTCTATGCGGTCGCACAGAGTTGGGTACGCCTGAAACGACTTAGCAGCAGCAGCTGCCTTTGACCAGCTGTGTGGCCTGAGGCTGTAGGTCAGGCCCTGGCAGCCCCCAAAAGGCAGGTGGGGTCCCTGCATGGTTGAGAGCCATTGTGGCCTTCTGGAAATCTCCTTTCCCAGGAGACAGCCTTCCCTGAAAACACTTGCTTCTGGTGGGGAAAGCTCTGCAGGCTGGCCCTGATTTAGGATCTGACAGCAGGCACCCTCCTCCAGTCCTGGGAAGCCGCCCTTTTGGGGAGGGGACCACACGTGGCCTGGGGGATATCTTGTCCAAGTGGGGAAACCAGAAACATCCACAGACAAGAGTCGCCCAGAGTCCTGCTGGACAGCCCAGGAAGAGCCCCCCTGGGGAGATCAGTTTCAACACTATGCAAATAGAAGCCCATCAGTCAGTCGGAAAGGGCCCTGGACCAGGCGGCTGGTTCTCTCACAGGTTAGAGGGGCTGGTTCCCGCTGGTCTCCTGCATTAACCTGGTTTTCATTCACAGGTTGACCCTGCCCGAGGACTCAGGTGAAAATCAGTTGAGCTAGAGAGGCTGGTTCCAATGCTGGATTCACGGCCTCTGGCGCTTCTGGCAATTCTGGTCACCCCTTGGGACCTCAATTTCTCCATCATCAAAACGGGCATTGTAATTCCCAGGTGGTCAGTCTGAAGACCCTAACTGGAAAGAGAATCTTGGAAGCATGTGCGCTCCAGAAAGGCTGTTTTGGCAGCAGACACAATGCATGGCTCACAAATGCTCACCAGACCTTCTGATAAATGCAGGGGATGTAGAAGAGCAGGTCTGAAAGCAGCCTGCCAGGGTTCGAATCCTGACTCTGCCGTGTGCTGACCATACGTGTGCCGTGTGACCGCCTGGATCATAGCTGGCACATCATAAAGACGCAATAACGCTCCTCCGGATACGTGTCTGCAGAGTCACCTACCCTGCCTCCCCTGACTGCCTCCGCCCCACTCGCGAGTCGCTGCTCGCTCGCGGTTGTTCTCCCACGCGGTGAGAGGCTAATAGATGTTTCTGGAATCGGAATACAATTGAATGGGGGTTGGGAAAACCTAAGGGAAGAATGAACTGGCTGATCTAATAAAACGGCTAAATCCGAGCCTGGCGCTGTGTTGCAGTTGTTATGTGGACCATGGGTGTGGACCGTGCAAGCGCAGTGGGGTGGGGCAGGGGGACAGGCTCCTGGGGCAAAGAAACCCATCTGCCGCACCCCAACCCCGCCCCGACTGGTTTAGTCTGGTTTTCCAAGCGGACGAGGTTCAGGGAGGTCTTAGGCAAGGCTGAGGAATGTTCCACAGGCCCCGTGGGGAGGGGGCAGAGGGGTCTACAGCCTCACAAGGGTTCCATTGTGTCCTCTCCACACCGGCAAGCCCCACAGTGGCCCGGTCTCTGGGGAGCTCTCAGAAGAACAAAAAGCTGAGGGAGGGGAAGGATGGGAGGGGGGCTACACTGGTTGGGACGGAGCCTGGGAGAGGGGGCAG
Source organism: Bos grunniens (assembly GCF_055505025.1). Classification (NCBI taxonomy): domain Eukaryota; kingdom Metazoa; phylum Chordata; class Mammalia; order Artiodactyla; family Bovidae; genus Bos; species Bos grunniens. The sequence continues at coordinate 75,429,683 of NC_141179.1, read as the reverse complement.
GGAGGGGGCGCCATATGCCAAGTCACAGGGGCCAGGGTGGGAGGTGGGGCGTCCCCGCACTGGGGTCCCCTGATCGACCCCAGTCTCCCTCAATTCAGCGAGGGATGGGAGAGCCTAGAAAAGCAGGACACGGCCAAGCCGGGACGGGGCTGAATAAAAGTCCTTTATTTGTCTTAATATCCCTAAATGCACAAACTTGAAACCCTAAACCCTCCCTCTCTATTTCTTTTGGACGTGGCTGTGCCTGGCAGAATTCTCCCTCTTGCCTGAGCTCCTGACCAAAATTATACCAGCTTCCTGTTTAAAACTCTCCAATTCCATGGGCTTCTGAGATGCTCCGCATTAGCTCCAGGATGGCTGGGGGCAGGGCAGGGCAGGGGGTGGGCTTCCCAGCCAGCTAACAATGCAGACACCAAACTGGCAGCTCCCCCCACCCTCCCCCCAACCCCCCTACCATCACTGTGGTTTGGCCAGGGTCTGGGATGGATGGGGGAGGGTACCAGCCCCTAGCTGGTCAGGCTGGGGGAGGGGCACGCTCTGAGACCTTCCAGTGACTACCTGCTGATTCGTCTACTTTCCAACCTTGGGACCTGAATCCTCCCAAGTCTTGCATTTGAAAAACCCTGATGCTTGGAAATATAGAAGGCAGGAGGAGAAGGGATGACAGAGGATGAGATGGTTGGATGGCATCACCAACTCAATGGATATGAGTTTGAGTGAACTCCAGGAGTTGGGGATGGACAGGGAGGCCTGGTGTGCTGCATGCAGTCCACGGGGTCTCAAAGAGTTGGACACGATTGAGCGACTACACTGAACTGAACTGAAAAAGAGGATGGCGGAGATAGTATCCAAGTCCCAGGGCTATTCCGAGCTTTCAGTGAAAGATGCCTGGGAACTACTCACAACAGCGCCTGGTCCAGGGTGTGACTGAGTAAGGAATGGCCATTATTATGATGCTAATGATGGCACCATCTTCAGAATAATCCTCAACCTCAGGGAGTGATTTCCCAAGAGCCAAGTGTGGGAGGGCACCGTGCCCCTTGACCCTCTTCAGCGACAGCCAGCGATTGAGCAGATACGAGGGGGGCCCTCAGCCAGCAGAGCCTTTCTTGAAGTGTGTTCAGATGTTAAGTGCATCAGCAATAAAAGGCCCTGTGATCTGTGAAGTCTGGGAAATGCTGGCTTAACCCAAGTTAAATAAGATCTTTTGTGAGGGACTCATCAAAGTCTTTGTTGGGCCCAATCTGCATCTCGAATCTCCAGAAAGGGAGGCAGAATACACACTCTGCTTCACAGTCCTTTAGAGCCCAGGGTGAGCATTCTGTGTCACCCACTGGGGGGAAGGCCGGATGCTGCCGCACCCTTTCCTGCTTCTTTATCCACACGCTTCTGCCTTCATGTGCTCTTTCTCCTCCCTCATTCACATCCACGCTCCATGAGCCAGTCATGGGACCCTCATCCCACGAGGCCCTGCCCAAGAATCTTTTTGTCTTATTAGGGAGACCTGCAGCTATGTCTATCTGCTCCCCTACTTTTGATAATGGCAGGACTCTTCTCCTGGAGGCTCAGGTCCAAACCCCCAGCCACTTTCTATCCCTCCTGCCCCTCATCCCTCACACCCCCTCCATCAGCAAGCCCTACTGGATCTACCCCAAGATATGTCCCAACTTTAACCATGGCTCACTGTTTCTAACTACTACTACACTCGTCCCAGTCCCCGTCATCTCTTGTCTGGACGCTATCGTTGCCTCTTCACTGATCTTCCAGATTCCCTCTACCCGCACCGGCCTTTTCCACACAGTGGTGGTTTAGTTGCTAAGTCGTGTCCAATTCTTGCAACCCCATGGACTGTAGCCTGCCAGGCTCCTCTGTCCGTGGGATTCTCCAGGCAAAAATACCCTGGAGTGGGTTGCCATTTCCTCCTCCAGGGGATCTTCCTGACCCAGGAATTGAACCTGGGTCTCCTGTATTGCAGGCAGATGAGCTAAATGCAATCAGACCATGCCACCCCCCTGCTGCAAACTGTCGAATGGCTTTCTCTCACAGTAAACCAAAGCCTTTGCCTTCTAAAGCTCCCCATGATCCTGCCTCACCCACCAACTTGCATGCAATTCACCCTGCCACTCATTGTCCTGAGGCCTGGTTGGTTTCCTTTCAGATCTCACCCCAGGGCCTTTGCACTTGCTGGTCCCTCTTCCTGCAATGCGCATCCTCCGGAACTTCACGCGGATGTCAGGAGTCTGCCTAACCATCCACCTTTGCGAGGAGACCCTCTCTGACCACTCCATCCCAAGTAGCCCGTCCCATTCTGATGGTCATAGGTGCTGTCACATTTCCGTCTCCTTCCCAGCACTACCTCCATTTGAAACTTTTGTGTTTAATTTGTTTCCATGTTTCTTTTCTCTCTCCTTGAACTAGAAGGTAGGAAGCTCCGAGGGCAGGAGATTGCTTTATGCGTTGCTCTAGCCTCAGTATCTAGCATAAGACCTCGCGCTGCAGGTGTCCCAGCAACATTTGCTGATAGGGTGCGTGAAGAGAATGCTTAGCAGACCGTGGTGAGGACAGTCACTGGCTCGCAGCTTTGCCAAGGACGAGCCTGGTCCTGGCCCAACTGAGAAAGTACTCCTGCATGTCATCACCCACAGGCCTGACGACAGGGACTCAGGCTCGAAGTCCTGGGCAAACAGCCAGAAGCCTGCCCCACCTGGAGAGTTGTAGCTGAGGTCAGGTATGGTGGCAAGCACTGAGCTAGGCACTGTTACATGCTGGAGGTAAGTTTAAAACCCTTCACATCAACACTGAGAAGTAGGTTTCATCTCTCTAATTATAGCTGAGGTCACACAGCCAGTCTGTAAAGCAGGGGATCAGTAACAGATCTTTCCGTCTAAAATGGAGGAATGAATGAATGGATGGAACTTCTAACTGCCAAAATGCGGAGGGAAACAGTGGTGGCCAAAGCCTCTCCTCCTCTCCCTTCTTACCCTTCAACCACCCCTCAGCCCCTCCTCCCCTGTTCCCTAACACCCACCCCACATCAGGGTACAGCAGGGCTCAAATGTTCAGAGTCTGGTTTGTGAACTCACTGGCCTTGAGCCTCACGAGGAGTCAGCTTCTTGGAGCCTCTGGGTTCTCATTGGTAAAATGAGCAGAGTGAGCCTTGCTTTGTCTGCTTCCTGGATAGTCCTGAGAAATCAGATAAGCCAATTGTGCAACGTGCTCAAAAGACATGGTCATTATTAGAGCCCTCCTCGTGGCCTTAATGAGCAGCACCTCCCAAGGGCATCCTCGTTAGAAGGGATGCCAAGGGTAAAGCTTATCCCTAAAGACAGATCCTCCCATGGCAGAACGTCAGGTCTGGTGACACCTGGAATGAGATGAGGGTATTACTTGGGGGGCAGGGGTGTATCCTTGGCACCCCCAAAGCCGGCAACAGAAGAAACCCACCTGGTAGCCCTGATGAAACCCCAGTGATGACCACACCAAGCCTGTATCTCAAGAGGGACTATTTGCCCTGCAGACTCGGGCCCTGGGACCTAGGGATACACATGTCAATGAACTGTGTGCTCTTGCTTTCGTTTGCAGCTGGGGCAGGAGCACAAGGGCAGACAGAGGAGGGAAGGTGGGTTCGAGTTCACCTGGGGTGCGCAGGTCTGGGCTTTGTGTGTTGCTGTGTGACTGAGGATATGCCTGCCCCTCTCTGGTCATTATTTCCTCTGTGCACAAACACGAGGGCAAGACCCGTCATCACGAACATTCTGCTTAGTCTAATATTCCAGGTTCCACTGTAGGCACCATGAACGAGCCACCCCTGCAAGAGGGCCAGCAATACAATCCAAGAAGGAGCAGACCAGCCTAAAACAGGGGGCTTGGCCCCCCACAGGACACTGAACCCTGGGATTTTGCTTTATACCTCCTGGTATGAACCCAGAATACTTCTCCAGGGATGGTGGAGGAACCCATGAGGTGAAAGTGGGGAACAAGAGAGGACTCTGACGTCTTTTCCCTGCGAATCAGCAGAAAACCTAAAAACCAAATCTCCCATTTGTGCTTCCTCCACCGCGATAAATGCACACCTCCAGCCTTTTGCTGGTGAACTCTGAAGCATGAGCATAAATAATTAAAATGAAATTACAGTTGTCAAAATAAATGAGCAAAGAACCAGGAGCTTCCTCCTTGCCATCCCGTGAGTCCTTAGTTGGCTGTTCTGCAAAAGCTGATAATCACAGGCAAAGGGTGCCCTGGGCCCTGAGACAGTGAGAGGTGGTTGCGATGTGGGATGGGCCCCAGGGCGATGGGCTGGGGCACGGAAAAGGACGAGCAGGTGTATATGCAGCTGTGGCAGAACCTCGCAGTTTGGGGTGGTCAGTGGCAGTGACAGATTGGGTCTGTGGGCCGTGACTCCACATTCAGCAGGCCCAAGGGCAAGGGTTCTGGCCAGTCCTCATTCACCGCAGAGCCCCAGAACACCCTTGGAGCAAGTCTGCTGTGGGCTCTGGGCCCGGAGCCTGTCCCATGTGCCTCCACTAAGGAAGCAGATGCGTCCTTAGGCTCCAACCACCTGGGCACTAATCAGATTCTGAGACTGATTCCTCCAGGGGTCTGGTGAGAGAGTCCACCTTTCTCCCTGCTCTTAGAGCAGGGGCCTGGACCACACTAGAAGTGGCAGGACTCAGAAGGTGGCAGTTCCTGGGTGTGAACTCACTGGAGGTTTGGTGCATGTCTGATCCTGGCTACCACCCTTGTCTGCTTGAACTAATGCCTCCTACCCAGTCTCCGGGGCCTCTGCCCTACTGTTTGGTAGAATGAATGAATGAGGAGAGGTAAGGTTATCATTATGCCCATTTTACAGATGAGGAAGCTGAGGTTTAAAGAAATGATCTGGCTCATGCTTACTGGGAGAGGTGAGGTGGGACTGTGGATTTCCTTCAGATAGGAAGACTAAAGGGCAAGCATCTTAAACATATCTGATGCCAATATCAGGACTAGGGGACTGGGCGGTGGTGTCTGCTGGATGATGCCAAACATCTCCCACAGTGAGGAAAGAGGGGTCCCAGCAGAGAAGCAGGTGCTATGAAATCAAGAACTGACTTGGTATGCTGAAGGAACCCAGGGAAACCAATATGGCTGGAGCAGAAACAGCAAAGGGGAAGCGGTAAGATAGGTTGGCAGGAGCCCGCCCACAGGATGGGCTTAGATCTTACTTTAAGTGTGATGGGAGGATCCTAGGGGGCTTCCAATGGCAGATGGGGCAGCAGCTCTTAGGGAGCAGGCCTGGATAATAACAATTTCTGCCCCAAGCCCGTTATGACCCATCTTTCATGCATCAACCAAAGTGGCACCACTGACTTCCATTGATTAAGCTAATAAATATAAATGATCATAGAGAGCATTTGAGTTATGATGAGATGAAAGGATGGCATCACCGATGCCATGGATATGTACTTGGGCAAACTCTGGGAGACGGTGAGGGACAGGGAGGGCCTGGCATGCTGCTGTCCATGGGGTCGTGAAGAGCCGGACACGACCGGACAACTGGACAACAACGAGCATGTGCTAAGCTTCTACTGTGTGCCAGGTACTGTGCTGAGGACTGTCCCATATGATACATTCATTCTCTCATTAAACCCTCATGCCTATCCCATGACACAGTTTTACGTACAACATGATTTACTTTACAATAACACACAGGTGACTTTTGGTACTTTCTCATTTTACAGATGGAGAAACTGAGGCTCCAATGGTTAAATAGCTTGTCCAATACCCCAGCCACTGGTAAAGCCAGAACTTGAACCCATGTCTGTGTGAGCACAGAGAATGAGTCCTTAATACTAACCACCACTGCCTCCCTGCCCCCGAAGACACACACACACACACACACACACACACACACACTTTGGGTTTTAACTCTCTGGGAACTAGGAAGACTGTTGAGGGGTGGAGCTGGTAGTGGGTTACAGTTTCTCAAACAGAACTTGACTGTGGCTCTTTCTCTTTGGTCCTCTTGCTGCTCTGGCCCATGAGATGGGGCGCCAGGGGAAGGAGGCCCGCTTCTCCCTCCTGTAATGGCTCACGTTCATTGCTGGATAACGCAATCAGAGCTCAAGGATTAATGGACTTGGCTCTGGCTTTCAAGTCCCACCCGCTGACAGATCGCCTAATTCCCCCCTGTTCCTGAACCTTTCAGAAAAAAATGCAGGCGGCTTGCTTATCTTAGTGTGGGGTTGCCGTGGAAACTGCATCCCTTGTGAGATGCACTGTCATAACATTTCAGTCCTGTTCTGAACACTTAAAGACACAGCCTCCTCCTCTTGGAGGCCTCAGTCCACGGGCACTCGTCAAGTGGCTGGGGAGCGGGTAAGGGGTGAGTGTGGTGGGAGGTGAAGAAGGAGGACCCCTGGCTTTGGAAATGTCGGCTGCCATCCATCTAAGGCTTGGGGTCACCTAGTGCCCGGCAAGTTGGGTTCAGAGAACATTCTTCAAGTGGCTTCTAGTCTGGGGAACGGGCTCTGCTTGGGTTATTTGTGATGAATCCGACCATCTGCCCCATGAAGTTGGCAGAATTATGAACCCCATTTTACAGAAGAGGAAACTGAGGCTTGAGGAGGTGAGGTCATTGTAGAGGCCACTGTGGCAATGCTCTGGGTGACCGAACATCCTGGTTTTAGCACTCAAAGTCCCACGTCCCAGGAAACCCCCTGGTCTCTGGCAAACTGGGATGGTGGGTTCACCTCCTGTGCATTTGTTTCTAATGCCTATACCTGTGACTCTCCTTCACATCCCAGAGATGCTCTGCTCCCCCCGCAGACAGTCAGAAGTGCTCTGAGCCACCCTCCTCCGCGCTGGGGGCAGGACGGCGGTGGGGTGGGGTGTGCTGAGCCAACAGCCAACAGGAAAGCCTGGTTCCCTGGCCTGGGCCTAGGACAAGTTCTGAGCTCCCCTCAGGCTCAAATGGAAGCCACCTTCTGCCGGAGGTTGTCTGGGATCCCCCTGGGTTGACGCCCTCCCCTCCCCTCCCTCATCAGTTCCCCTGGGGGCAGATCCTTAACAAATCACTTGCACAGGCCCCTCCCCTCAGGCTCTGCTCTGGGGACAGCCTGGCCTCAGGCACCCGGGGGTCATGTTGACCTTGGCTCTCAGCCCTTCCCACCCCTCGTGCACCCTGAAAGAGGGCCGTTCCCCACAGCCGCGCTCCTCCGATCCTCAGGGCCTTGGCACGTGCCATTGGTCTGCGCACTCGGCTTGGCGTCTCCTTCCCAGGCTGCTTCCCCTGGGCTAAGGTCCACGTACCCTACAAGGGCTGGCTGAGGCATCCCCTCGCCTGGGAGGCTTTCCCTGGGCCTGGGCCACCGCTGAAGGGGCTCAGAGGGGCACAGGGACCACCTTGTGGCTCCATCACTTCCACCAAAGCCCCAACTTAAAGGGGCTGCCCTTGGTGTCCCCAGGGCAGGCACTGAGACGGCCTCTCCGCATCCTCACGTCCTGCTCAGGGTCCATCACTGAGGAATGAGCAAATGCAGGCACACTTAGGCAGCACGTAGTCTGTGCCGAGCCGTCGGCAGACAAGCCGCACGGTCCTCACGACACATGCAAGATGCCCAGGCTGCCTCCCCGGCCTCCTCGCACTCGCTCCCCCACGCATCACCCCAGCCCTGGAAAGCCAAGCCCCTGATGCCTGCGGTTCCCCTCTCTGCTGCCCTCTGTACCACAGAAGCCCTGGGCATGTTCCCTCACTTCCTCCGGTCTCTGCTTAAACATCCCCATCAGAGGGCTCTCCCCAGCCCCTCTATCTCCTCTATTGCAAACAGCATCTCCCATCATTGCTCACTGATTTTCTCACTACCTGAAGTACATATTTGTTTATGTATAATATATGAGCCTACAATAAGTATATATTTAATGACAGGCATAAATAAATACTATGTGTATAACCTATAAATTGATTCACATTGACCATGTATTTAGTTGTCTGTCTCTCCCACTAGAGTATAACGTCCAGAAAAGAAGGACCTTTGTTCACTGCTAGAATCCCAATACCCAGAGCAGTGGCGGCAGCACACTGTAAATGCTCAACAAATATTTTTGAATGAAAGAATACAATCTTAGCCCCTAATCGACTGCTGAGAAACAGTCCTTCGATGTAAGTGCCGTTACACACTGAAGCTCACCAGGTGAGATGACTTGCCCAAGGCCACACGGACCAAGGACACCCTGACTCTACAGCCCTGGGGCCCAGCCTTGACCATGAACCCTCGCCAATACCACCACACCCCACATACTGTCCCCAGACCTGTCTACTCTTTCCAGAGCAGACGCCCAGACCCTGGTGATGGCCCCTCCATGGAGGAGACCTGGAAGAGGAGATGGTCCACAGAAGGGGTGGCTGGCCCACCTCTGAGCATCTCTCGGTGGCCATGAGGAGGTGTGGCCAGTGAAGGCAGGGGCAGGTGTTCCTCAGAACAGAAAGTTGCCCCCATCAGCTCTTCAATCACGGCCAAGGTTTCCAGCCTCCTCATGTTGGGGGTCCAGATGCAAACTCTGAAACCTCTTCGGGGGACCCAATATGTTGCTATTAATTGAACACGTGAGCCCATTAGCTCAAGTGTTAGAATGTGTATCATTATGAACGTGTTTCAGGGATCCCTTGGGTGGGGGATCCCTTCCCCCACCAAAGCAGGAGAAGCAGGGGCCCAGTGACACGGGTCCCTTTGCTCACCCCCCAGACCCAGGCTGGGTCAGCCAATGGCAGGGTATCTCTGCTGACCTCACCTTCCGTCCCTGCTGTGTGCTTCAGTCGTGAGTCTCTCAGGGGGCAGGACAGACTACCCCAGACCCATTTTCCAAAAGTTCACGGGGCATGGAGTCGCTCAGAAGGCTTCGTACCCAGCCTGGGGCTGCTGCTTGCCTCGACTCGGGGACCAGAGTAGCCTTCATTCCCTGAGGGCCTTGCCCTAGATGCTCTAGAGGACTCCCACCTCCAACACAAAGTGCTCTTTCTAAGGGGGTCCACGGGACGGAGCCACTTTAGGCTGACTCCATTGCCGGGCCGCCCTGTCCTGGCTCCCGCTGTGCACCTGGCCCCACGCTGACCTGTCCTCTTGCCCTGTGAGCTAGCTTCCCTCGGTCCCACTTCCCAGATGAGGATGTCGAGGCTCAGGGGGGAAGTGCAGGGCTCTACACCTCATGGTGTCCCTGTGGGGTACCTCACTCTGCTTGACCAGGTTCCAGGTATCCGTAGATGTCTGCTATCCCATCACCTTTTCTGTTCTCTGAGAGCTCAGAGCAAGCATTCACACAGGTGTGCGCAAGCACACACACACACACACACACACACACACACACACAGCCAGGCACCTTCCTGGCCTGCAATAGCCCAGCAGTGAAGTTATTGCCCAAGTGACGGGTCAAGGGCTGTGAGTCTATGATGCCTGAGGTCCCGGACTCAGGGGCAGGATAAGGACATTCTCGTGATGGGTGTCCTTCTGACACCTCATAAAACCCAAGAGACCTTGCTCCCCGGAATACCAGCCAGCATCACCCCAGGCCCCCAAAGTACTCACCAAGGGGCTGTGGCATGGGGTGAGGGCTCCTGAAGGGGTCTTTCTGGTCCATGCACAGTCCCACAGACAAAGACTGGGCGGAGGGAGCCAGAGCTACATTTAAACACAGACTATTATTACTGTTTTTCCTTTTCCGATGCCTGCAGTGTCCTGCTGACAGACTATGAAAATAAAGATTCATTTCCCACTGATCTGGGGTATTTTTTTTTCTTTTCATTCCACAAATACCATATTTCTGGGTTTCTGGCACACACTCCACCCCTGGCTTGCTCCTGAACCAGCAAAACTAATCTTGAAGGCTCCTTGTGAGCGCACCTCCCTCTGCCGTATGACAGCCCTGCTTTTTGTCTCAGCAAATTCCTAAAAGCCCCCTGCGAGGTACCATTGCCCACCTGTGTCAGATGGCGAGACTGAGGTCCAGAGAGGGTAAGTAACACTTCTTAGGCCACACAGCAAGTTTACAAAGGAACAGACAAATCATGGAAAGCTTTTTTCTTAGTAGATATAAAAGCCAATAGAGCTATTTTCCTTCTCAAGGTTCCAAATTGGACAATTTAATTCTGGCGGTGATGGCTACAGAGGGGAAGAATCCTGTAAGCCCTGCAACTGGGTGGTTTTTTTTTTTAATTTCCCCGCCCGTGACTTATTTTTGTTGGGAAGTGAGAACCTCAGCTTTTCTGCCGAACCCAGCCCTGCCTCGTGTAAACATTCATAAGCTGTGAAAAGAATTCATTGATGAATTTATACAGCACTCCCTTATCCCCGGGAGAATGAAACCCAGCCACTGACACGAGGGTGGTGGGGCAAGGCTGTTGCACACGGAATACCCACATGTCTCTCTCCTCTCATCCCTGTTCTCATCGCTCTCTGGATGCCCAGGCGCTCTGCACAACCTCATCTGCAGAAAGGCAAAGGCGGCCGGACGCCTGGGTTCTTCCTTCCTCTTGCTCTCTTCTCTGCTTGGAGCAGAGGGGAGGGAATTCATGTAGAAATCAACTCTGACACATGACTTCCTCAATCCTGGCTGGCTTCTCCAGTACAGGAGAAATAAAGCCAGTGATGAGGTGCCACCAGCTCTTGTCGAACACCTCCCTTTGGAGGAAACCCCTCCTCCAAACTGCACGGGCCACTGTGGCCGCCACTGGCCACACATGGCTATTAAATTTAAATCAATAAAACGTAAATAGAATTAAAGGGCCCGGGAGCGAAGTTCTGCTTTGCCAGGTCCAGTCAATGTCCCGATGCATACAGAGTGGAGCAGAGCCGGGGAACCTCTGGACAAAGGGAGCACTATTAATGGTATAAACCACCTTGCCAAAGCCACAAATATTTTGTGGAAAAATACTCACAGAGGGCTACACTGTGTGCCAAAACGCAAAAGAGGCATTTGAGAGGAAAAGCTGGCTTCACGGAGTGGTGGGGGGTGGGAGACACACACCACCAGGAGGAATTTTTTTTTTTTTTTTTGGTCAGAGGAAAAAAAAAAATCACCTATCTTTCTTCCTTTTTAAAAACTGCAGGAGTGGGACTGGGAGACTCTGTAAGGCTCCCCCTGAGAGTAGAGCTCTACTAGCATTTGCTGGATGAATGTATCAATGAAGAGAAAATATTAAAGTAACGGATGTGGAAAAGTCATAAAAAATATATAAAAAAAAAGGCTAGAGGGGGATAAATACAAAATCTGGGCTGGGAAGAGACTGGCTCAGGTCGGGTGAAGCCTCTGCTGTTTCTGGGTTGGGGCGATGGGTACTCACGTGTTCAATGTGTGGTTATAATTGATCCCCTGCACTTATTTGACAAATATCCTTTGCATCCCAATGTTCAACAGAAGCATTCACACGTGAGATATACCAAGATCCTAAAAAACATCTAAATTTTAGCCCTAATCCTGCCCATGTTTCAAAAGATGCTTTGTCTCATTATCGTAGTTGGGGATGATTAAAACCAACATAGATATTGTAATGACACCTTTTATTTCTATAACACTGCACATTTTTATAGCATTCGCCACTTTCTTTCATTATTGGGTTTAAACTTAGGAGGAAGAAATGTAGCCATCGTAGGGCAGGAAATGCCAGAAACCAGATTTGCCTTTTCCTCATGACTCTGCCTCTCATCAGCTGTGAGACTCTGAACAAGCCACGGAGTTTCCTGGAGCCTCCGTTTCCCAACTGAGAAAATGGAGGAATGTATTCAGTTGTCTGGGCTTCCCAGATTGGCTCAGTGGTAAAGAGTCTGCCTGTAATGAAGAAGACTCAGGTTCAGTTCCTGGGTCATGAAGATCCCCTGGAGAAGGAAATGGCAACCCACTCCAGTATTCTTGCCTGGGGAAATCCCATGGACAGAGAAGCCTGGCGGGCTACAGTCCATGGGATCACGTAGAGTTAGACATGACTTCACAACAGAACAAGAATAACTTAGCTGTCTAGCATGGCGGGTGGTTGTTAGTTAACCTTCACTGATTGGTGGCAAATTCATTGAGCAATTCCTGAGTCCCAGGCTCAGCTCCGAGTGCTGGGGATAGGACAGGGGGTGTGACAGAAGACTTCTCAGCAGCTGCTGTCCCAGATACAGACAGTGGGCAAAGAACATTATAAAGTGCCTCATTTCATCGAGAGAAATACGCGAAGTGATGGCACGCTGTCCCCAGAGAGCTCTGGCCAAGGGTTCAACAGGTCTGACGGGGGCACTGATGCCTGAACACAGCCTCATCATCTGAAGGCTTGTTGGAATGATAACGGGTTGACATGAATAAAACGGCTTTAGAGAAAACAGGGTAAAGGCAAGACCATGAGCCAGGACCAGAAGGCCAACCAGACAGGCCAAGAGCTCGCCTGCACACACCAGATCTGACAAGAGTCCTGCCATATGCTGGCACCGGTTGGTATTAATAATTAACTGCTGCTCTGGGCTCCAAAGTCTCCCCACAGCCCCACAGCCCCTCCCCAGCAGCTGAAGGAGGGGTGTCTGCTCCCCGCAAGGACCTCTGCAACTCAGCACTCTGACCAGGGTCTACCTTGGCCAGCCAGTACCAGCACCCACCTGTCATTAAATGCTGGCATTTTGCCCTTGGGTCAAAGGATGGAGGTGGGTTCCTTAATCGCCCCTCAATCTCTCCATGCAATGCAGGCTGAGTCCCGACCCCTTCCTTTCCATCCAAGCCCCCGGGATGAGTCAGCGTCCACCTCTCGGGTCCAGGGAAGTTCCACTCAAGAAGGCTTACCTCCGGCGAGTTCTGAAGGCGGAGGCAAGGCCGCTGTGTGAACCGCCAGGAAAAGTCTGTTCTTCAGGAACAGCCTTTGTGAAGGGAGCCCTCAGGGCAGAGCTTAGAGCCTCTCGAGCACCAGTGGCGAGCATAAGCTCTTGAGTGGCAGGGGGCGGAGTCTTGAGGCCACCTCCAGGGCGCTGGGACTTACCCTGTGGGTGCTGCAAGTTCAGCAGGGTTAGACTTGCGTTTCAACAGAGAGCACCCTGGCTGCTAGGCGAGTGGGATCTGTAGGACCTCGTAGGGTGGGGCAAGTGCCGGGTAGACGCAAGTCCTCATAAAATGGCTGTGGTACATCCTGGGCACACGTGCTGTGATTCTCTTCTTCTGGTCTGTGGATTTCCGATTCACTTTTCTTAGTAGAAATAAGTTTTAAATTTTGGTGAAGTCCAATTCCTCCATTTTTCCTTTCACGGTTCCCATTTTTTCTGTCCTGTCTCAGACGTCTCTGCCCACTACAAGACTGTGAAGCTATCCCGTCAGGCTGTCTTCCAAAAGTTAAATAATTCCTTTAACTCAGTAATAAAAAGACAATCCAGTAAAAAATGGGCAAAAGACTTGAATGGACAGTCCACAAAAGAAGACATTCAGATGAAAGATGCTCAACTTCACTAGCCCAACAGGAGAGTACACATGAAAACCGTAAGGAAATAATGTCAGACAACTATAGCATGTCTAAAATCGAAAAGCTCTGTTGACCATACGAAATGTTGATCAGGCTGTGGAGGAATTGGAACCCTCAGACACGGCTGGTGGAGGTGTGAGATACAGCTTGGCACTTTCTCTTAAACATACACTCGCCCTCTAACGCAACCATTCTAACTCCTATTTACACATGAGAAAAGAAAGCGGGAGTCCACACAAAGACTTGCACTCAAATGTTCATAGGAGCTTGATTACATAATAGTCCAAAACTGGGAACATGCAAATGCCCATCAAAGGATGAATGTATAAACAAGATATTGTGTATACATAAGATAGAACATTGTGCAGCAGTACAAGTGATGAGCTCCCCACATAGCTCCCAACAACAGGGATGAATTTCAGAAACATCAAGATGGTTAGAGAGCATCACTGAACTTGAAAAGACTCTAGGAGATGGTGACGGACAGGGAAGCCTGGCATGCTGTAGTCAGTGGGGTCGCAAAGAGTCGGACACAACTTGGCATCTGAACAACAACAACAAGCTGAGGGAAGGAAGCCAGACACAAGAGTGCAAATTGTGTGATTCCATTTATAGGAAGTTCTAGAACAAAGCTAACCTACAGTGATACAAAGCAGAGCCATGGTTAACTGGAAAGGGGCCTGAGGAAACTCCCCGGGCTGATGGGAGAGTTTCCTGTCGTGCTGGGAATTCAGATTACAGGGGTGTAAACAAGGTCAGAATGTATGGAACACTTTAGATCTGAATGTAAATTGTACCCCAATAAAGTTTCTAATTCTTTGTGGCTGGGGCGGGGAGGAAAAAGATGCTGGATGAAAGTATATATAATTCCTTCAACTACTGGTATTTCATTCATTTGAAAAATAAGTTTACTTATTTATTTATTGAAATGTATTGACATATTTGTTGTTGTTCAGCTGCTCAGTCATGTTTGAGTCTTTGCAACCTCAAGGACTGCAGCACACCAGGCTTCCCTGTCCTTCACCATCTCCCGAAGCTTGCTCAAACTCGACGTCTGTTGAGTTGGTGATGCCATCCAACCATCTCGTCTTCTGTCGTCCCCTTCTTCTCCTGCCTTCTGTCTTTCCCAGCATCAGGGTCTTTTCTAATGAGTCAGCTCTTCGTATCAGGTGGCCAAAGTATTTGACATATAACATTGTATAAATTCAAGGTGTCCAGCAAGCTGATTTGATGTATGTATATTGCCATTATAGTGATAGCACCTTTATTATATTACATGATTATCATTTCTTTTTTTTATGTGGGCCACTTTTAAAGTCTTCATTGAATTTGGTACAATACTGCTTCTGTTTTATGCTTTGGATCTTGGCCGCAAGGCATGTGGGATCGTAGCTCCCTGACCAGGGATGGAACCCACATCCCCTGCGTTGGAAGGCAAAGTCTTAACCACTGAACCACCAGGGAAGTCTCATCATTTCTTTTTTGAGCTGGGAATGATTAAGACCTAGTCTCCTAGCAACTTCAGTGACTTTAATACCATGGTGTTTTCCATACTCACTACACTGTGCATTAGCTCTCCAGGACTTGTCTCCTAGTTGCAGCTTTGGACGCTTACCTGACATCTCTTTTATTCTCCCATTTTCCAGAAGCTCCGTAAGTCTGACATTGTTACTAAGCATGCCAGGGATGGGGAAGACACAGAGGCAAGTACAGGCAAGTTGCTGCAACATCCCATTCCTTCCTCATCCAACAGAGATTTGCTACCCCTACTGCGTGCTATTAGGATCTCTGGAGCAACAAAGGCCGATAAGCCAATTTAACTCAGTAATAAAAAGGGCCTATCCATCAAGGGCCTCACAGTCGTTCTGTGTGTGTGTGTGCGTGTGTGTGTGTGTGTGTGTGTGTGTGTGTGTGTGTATCTCACTTCTCAAGAAGTTAGCCTTCTCAAGAAGTTAGCCAGTGGCTTCCCTGGGGGCTAGGTGGTAAAGAATCCACTTGCCAATGCAGGAGACATGGGTTTGATCCCTCGTCCGGGAAGATCCCACATGCAGGAAGCCCATGTGCCGCAACTGCTGAACCTGTGGCCCAGGAGCCACAACTACTGAGCCCACGTGCCATACCTCCTGAAGCCCGTGCGCCCTAGATCCTGTGCCCTGCAACAAGCGGAGCCACCACAGTGAGAAGCCCACACATTGCAACTAAAGAGTAGTCCCCACTCGCCATTACTAGGGAAAAGCCTTCACAGCAACGAAGACCCAGCACCGCCATGAGTAAATAAATTATTTTAAAAAATGAAGTTAGCCATCATATTTTCCAATAATCATTTAAAAGTGTAATAATGTTGAAAAAAAAAAAACAAAACACAGCCACTAGCCACCTCTTCACTCCCCCGGGGCCCTAGGCAGCCCTAACTTCTGGACCTGCATCACAAAGGCCCAGGGTTGGGGAGGGGCGGGTGGGTCTCTCTGGGGATCTGGAGACTGTGGGCTGCCCTCCACAAGGCCCAACCTTCCGCCGTCAGCGAGGTTTCCCTAGCCTTCAACAGGCTTCACTGTCTGCTCCCTAGAGACAGCTAACTGCCGGGGGCCCTCCAGTGCAGCCCCCTGATGGCTAAGCCACTAGTTTCTGGGTGCTCCTCCTGCCCTTTGCAGAAACCTCTACAGCAGCACATTTCCTTAATGTGTGTGATAGCTAGTCCTTTCTCAATCTCTTTCTCTTAAAAGAAAAATAGAAACTGACCAACCATGGCTGAAATGTAGGCATTCCGGAGACAGACCCCAAGATCCACCAGGACCCACATCCTTGCTTCTCATTCAAACCCTAGGAAGCTGCAGGTTGCAGGGAGTTTATTTTGCCTCGTTTCATCCCTATTTTAAGGAGGGTTTTGACTTTTTTATTGAAGTATAATTGATTTACAATATTATGTTAGTTTCTGATGTACAGCAAAGTGATTCAGTTATACATATGTATTTTTTTGTATTTTTTCCACTATGTTTTATTACAGGACATTAAATATAGTTCCCTGTACTGGATAGTGGGACCTTGCTGTTTCTCTATTTTCTATATGGTAGTTTGCATCTGTTAATCCAAACTCCTAACTTATCCCTCCCACCCTTTTCCCTTTGGTAACCTTGTTTTCTATGTTTGTGAGTCTATTCTGTTTTGTAAATAAGTTTGTTTGTGTCCTATTTTAGATCTACACACAAGTGACATCATATGATATTCGTCTTTCTCTGTCTGACTTATTAATACTTCTCTTAGTATGATCATCTCTAGGTTCATCCATGTTGTTGCAAATGGCATTCTTTCTTTCTTTCTTTATGACTGAGTAGTATTCCACTGTATGTATATATATGACATCTTCCCTATCCATTCATCTATTAATGGACATTTGGGTTGCTTCCATGGTTGACCGTTGTAAATAGTGCTCCTGTGAACCTCAGAGTGCATGTATCTTTTCGAATCAGAGTTTTCAAGGAGGGTTTTGATGATGGACACAGAAGTCCCCAAGTTAGTGCTCATGGCTACCATCCCCAGGGCCCAGCACTCTTCCTGGGATGAGGCACCATGATTGCCATTTTACAGGTGGGGAAACTGAGGCTCAAGGATGACAGGACATGACCAAGGTCACAAAGCTAGCAAAAGGCAGAAACTAGATTCCACGGTTTCTGGTTTCAAAAACAAGTATCAAGGCCCTATGTCATTTCCTCCTTAACAAATCTCAGAACCAAAGAAATGCCTGATTCACTGCTATGAGTACGTGCTGGAATAAATGATGGGTACATTAATAAGCGAATGGATGGACTGCTGAATGGATAGATGAAGGATGAATGGATGGATGGATAGAAGGGTAAATGGATGGATGGATGGATAGATGGGTGGATGGATGGATAGATTGATGGATGTGTGAAACAGGAGGAGTCAGGACACTTGTCTCACAGGGCAGTTGCACTGGATCCAGGCTTATTCTCTGACTCAACCTTCCCACTCTCCCTGGAGCCCTTGCTGGGCTCAGCATCTGAGTAAAAAGGGTCCCAGATAATCCAGAGCTCTGCAGGCTGAGAAACGAGCAAGATCATGTAAAAGTCTGGATGCAGCCTGTGCGTGTGTGTGTGCTCATGAATGGTGGGTCGGGAGGGACTCTATGGAAAGGACAGGGTACGTATAGGGAGGCTGTGGGTGGGAAGCGGGAGCTGGGGTGAGTGTGGAGGAGAGGCGTGTGCCGGGATGTGAGGGCATTTGCACGAATGTGTGCGTGCGGAGATGAGTAGGTATACACAGGCATGTTGGAGGTGTGCACAGGTGTGCAATCAGCACGTGCCCAGGATGGTGAGCATGAAGGTGGGGCTGGCAGGTGCGTGTGCCCACCAGAAGCAGTTGAAGGCAGTTTGTGTCTTAACAAGGCCACGGCGCAGGCTCTCAGGGTGATCAGTTTCAACCACAGCCATGATCCCAAAGCCTCCCAGCCTGGGAACCTCGCTGCCTCCCACTACCCCTCCCCAGGATCTGAACCGGCTGGCCTGCCCCACTCCCTCCCGCCTGTCACAGGCCAAGGAGGGCCCCTCACTGAATTAAAAAAACACACAGTGCTTTCATTAGCCTCTGAGGGTGGCCAGGCCAGGGGAGGCCTAGACAGTTCTGAAATCTGTGCTCCTGTCCAGCCTTGTTTCAGAATCCTGAGGGCAAAGGGTTTGTCTTACGGCCCCGGATCTCAGGTAAACTGAGGACAGAGCCAGCAGGGCACCCCAGGAGGGGCGGGCTGGGGAAGAATGAGCAAATCTGGGAGGCAAGTGAGAATGAGCGAAGGTTCTCCCCACTGAGAAGAGTCCAGTCAATTCCAGGGCAGGTTCCCAGGACCGACACACTAGGCCCGGCCTGAGCCCCCTACGAAGTCCCTGGTGGGAAGCCCAGCTCCTCCTTCAGGTCAGCAGGACCCAGAGCCCAAGCTGAGGTTCTTACTGCCCAGGCTGGATGTGGTGGGCATCTGACCAACTGCCCTGGGGAGGCCTCGCGTGTGGACCAGGGACCAAGCCCAGTGTCCCAAGGGACCCCCATGCCCTCTGGCCATTGGACAGGTGGCCACACAGACTGCCATCTGTCCGGAACAATCCAGGCCAGCCCTGCCCTTGGTGAGAACTGACCCTAACACTTGAGATTCTGAGAACCACAGACCACAGGACTGTCAGCTCAGACCAGGGGGAGGGGGAGGGGAAAGGGGGCAGGGGCAGGGGAAGGGAGGGGAGGGAAAGGGAAGGGAAAGGAGGGGAGGGGAGGGAGAGGGAACGGGAAACTCCCTCTTTCAATAGAGGCCATTATTCACCAACTTAGTCCTTCGCCACAGGACAAGGGCTCCGCCTGGCTATCTCTGGAAACTGGGCAACCCTGGTCCCTGTCTTCCCTTCTAGGTCCCCTCTCTCCCCAGCTCAGAACCAGAAACAACCCAGCCCACCCACATTTCCAGCTTCTCCTCCTCCTGCTTCCTTCCAAAGGTGCCATGTCTAACCACCAGAAGGTTCCCTACAACCCCACCCCCAGGAAGTGCCGTCCTTCGCACCTCCAAGGCTCTGTGCTCTGGCCTCTGCCCAAGAGACCTTTTCTGCTGGTAAAAAGTCCTTCCAGGCCCAAGACAGGCAGCCTTGCTACTGCCCAGCCTTCCCCAGTGTTATACAGACAGATCCCATCTTGCCCATCCCCCTCCCACAGCCACAGGTCTCAAAGCAACTGTTTCCTCCAACAGACACTGCTGTTCTTATCCACAGGCCCCCTTGAGGGGAGGAGCGGGGACAACAGGCGCGACGCTCACCTCGGTACCCCCAGCACCCGAACTGGGGGATGGAATACAATAGGCACTCAGTAAGTGTATGGGGGAATCACACTGACGCATCTTCCAGGCTGCCCCTTCTGGAGCTGGTGTAAAAACTTACAAGGGGGACTTCCTTGTCAGTCCGGTGGTTAAGACTGCGCTTCCAATGCAGGGATCGCAGGTTTGATCCCCACATACAGCCGCGGCAGAGCAAAAAGACAAAACAAGCTCAGGGAGGGCTGTGGGAGGCAGGCGTGGGGAACCACAGTGTGATCTGTTAACAGCGGGAGAGGAGACGGAATGAATTCATTTCCTCCCTGTAGTAATTTGCCTGTAAATATTCACAAACCGCGCAGTTTCTCTCAGCCTTCCCATTAAAGATAAACGCATAAATAAACCAGCCTGCCCGTGGCTTTGCACACAGGCTGCTGTTCCCGTACCCAAGTACCAGGGTGACTATTCAGCTGCTGCAAAGAATCCCAGAAGGTGTCCAGAGTGGGTGACTCGGAGAGCAAGGAGGTGGTAGGCAGGACTTGGCACTCCAGAACTGGAGGAGATTTGCCTGCAAGACCCATGGAGGTGTGGACCCAGCAGGCCAGAGCCCAGAACAGGTGGCTTCACTGGCCTAGGTTTGGTTTGATGAAGTGTCCTCCCCACCCTCCAGCCCGGACCCCAGGGGGAGTCCAGAGGTCACACACAGAGAGCCCTCTGTGCTCCAAGTGGATCCCTTGGTAAGGAGAAAAACAAACACCTTCTGTAATGCTAGGGATCCATGACATACGGAGAGGGAGCACCGAGGTCACAGACAGACCAATTACTGGAGGGTGATGACCTCTGGGCAGGGGGCCCTGTCAGGGCCAAAGTAGGGCCCTTTATAACCTACCCATGGCTCCCTCTTGGTGTACTTCTCTGAGCACCCAAGGAGGGGTAAACACCCCTCACAATGGCAGGAAGAAAGAGCGGCTCTTTCCTTCTCCCCAGACTGACGGTACAAACTCCTGGGGCACCAACAGGGAGCCGGGTCTGCAAGTGTACTCCTGCTGACATGCTCAGGGTATGGACCAAATCCTAAAAGCCTGATTAACCTGGACTCATTTAATCAAGTCCCAGAACAACAATGGCAAATCCTTGCCTAACACTGGCCTGGACAAGCTCTCTTGCTTTTAATCCTCATGACAACCCTAGGAGGCAGGGCACTACTATCCCCATTTTATAGATGGGAAAACTGAGGCCCAGAAATAGAACCACACAAGGAGTGGGACACAAAGTCAGGATTCAAACCCGGACATTCTGGTCCTGCAGTCTTGCAAAAGGATTAAGGCACAGAGGAGGCAGGACAGCAAAGTAGAAAGGAGCTGGAGGCCGGGTCCCAGGAAAAGAGCATGTGGGACATTTGGGGATAAAAGGTGTATGTGCCATTTAAAATATACATATATATGAAGACCCAGATGCGCAGCCCACCCACGATTACCTCACTTCATCTCAGCAGCTCGGTATGGAAAGGTTATTATGCCCAATACAGAGATGGAGAAACTGAGGTTCATAAAGCTTAATGGTCTTCTTCCAGCCAGGAAGTGAGGGCCAGGATTTGAATCCAGACCAACTCACCACCACCATTTCTACTGGCTTCAGATTCATTTCCTCCACCAGCCAGAGTGACTTGAAGCGAGTCCTTCGCATCATGGACCTCAGTTTCCATATCTGTAAATGGGTCCCTTCCTTAGGCCCAGTCCAGGGCGGCTGGGAAGACCGAATAAGGTGGCGGCAGATGTGAAGGAAGGGCCACTGCATGGCACATGGCCTATGGCACAGGCTCCAAAGCCCAGGTCCTGATTGTACCTAGAAGACTGACATTTACAACAGCATGCCCCGACGCCCCACAGGATGCTCTGCCAGCAAAGAGATTCAATTATGGTCATTATGGTGCACTTAGGAAAACCAGGGAGCAGGCTAATACATTTCAGAAAGATTTGCAAGAGCAGAGGATGAATCAAAATGAGTTTTCTACTTAACCCTCAGTTAAACAGAAAATCCATTTAACCACAAGGCATCGCTCTGTCTTCCCACTTTCCAGTCAATCATTTTTTTTTCTTTACTGTCTGCCACTTCGATTTATATTTTTATTCCCTGAAGCTGCCTTAGAATGAAAAATAAGTTCACTGATGGGGAGAAAGATGTCATAAACCTCTTGGGGTCTGCAGCCCTGGACCAGCATCCTCAAACCTTTGCTCCTTCCAGCAGGGCAAAGGTGGGCACACTGCTTATATCTGTGGCAGCCAGAGAAGCTGATGGGCTCTGGAGGAGGCAGCTCCATGGACCCAAGGGGGAATGCTAATATACACCTCCCACCAGCCCTTCCTTCTCCCTCCATAAAGCAAACCAAATATCTGCAGTCATTGGCAGCTTCCAGAAAGAGGCTGAGGGAAAGATGTACTCAAAGGGACCACAGGGGATGAATTCATTGACCTCCAAGTGTGCTAAGCCACAGAGCCATGGATATCAGAGTTGTCGGGGAGACACAATAAAAAAGCAGGATAGATTCAAGCTAGGGAGACTGTTCCCCACAAAACGGGAAGGGAAACATCACCAGCTAGTTTTCTGTAGCATTCAATAAAGCAGCCTTGACTACGCATGCAACAAGACTCTCCAGGTACACAGTTTCCAGGTAAAATCCAAGATGCTCAGTGAAATCTGAGTTTCAAACAAACACTAAAGAATGTTTCAGTTTTTGTTCCAAATAGTCCATGGGACTGATACTGATGGAACTTAAGAGCGTAAAGCATTAGTTGCTCAGTCATGTCCGACTCTTTGCAACCCCATGGACTATAGCCCGCCAGGCTCCTCTGCATGGAATTCTCCAGGCAAGAATACTGGAGTGGGTAGCCATTCCCTTCTCCAGGGGTGTCTTCCTGACCCAGGGATGGGACCTAGGGATTGAACCCAGGTTTCCTACATTGCAGGAGGATTCTTTACCATCTGAGCTGCCAGGGACTCCTACTGATGGGAGACACATTTGCACTAAACGATTCGCTGGCTATACGAAGTTTGAGTTAACCTGGGCGTCCTGTAGTGTGATCTGCTAACCTAGCAACCCTTTCCAGGAGGCACGCATTTAGAATCGAGCACTGGTGGACGTCGGAAGCAAGCTGCCGGAATGGGGGCCCCTAGCCGGGTACTGCCCAGGAAGGAGTCTCACATGGCTATTTTGCAGCGGGACCTGGTGCGCAAAGAAAAGCAGGAAGCCGAACTCGGTGAACTTTCTGGAGGCATCTCTGCTGTATGTGTGCCTGAGTGGGAACAAAAGCAGGAAGCGAATGGGCCTCTTGTCCTGAGAGGGGCACTGCCTGAGTTCTCTTCCCTCCATTTCCCAAGCTCTCTCTAATGTTGTTTTACGGCCTTAACAATAACAGTGTGCACTGGCATGCCCGCCCAGGCACACAAAGCGCTCGATTTTTCTTATCTTGGAGAGCAATCAGGTTGTTCTATCAGATTTCAAGCTTGTTGAAGTTACGGACTGGGGATTTTTAATTCCTGTATCCCAGAGGATGCTCAGTGAATGATGAGGGAGAAAGGAAAGAAGAAAGGGGGTGGGGCAGAGAGAGAGGGGATTTGTTGGTACAAATGCCAGGAGCTGGGATATCTGGGCTTGGAAAGGGGCTCCCAGGGCCCAGAGGACCGCCCAGGCTGCAGAAGCTGCTCTGCCACCCCGGGTCTCCTTGCTCCCTCCCCTGGGTGTGGAGGCCTTGGCAGTCATGGGCTGGGGGGCTATTTGGGGAGCAGGCAGCACAAAGCCCAGCCTCAGGTCTGAGACCCCCGTAGCCTCCGCCCCTCCAGCGCTCTGCATTTACCCAGAGCCACCCCCGGCAGGAGGACGCACCACTAGAAGGAGGAACAGGCCTGGGGAGCTTTTCCTAGGCCAGAGAGCAGATTCTGCACCCTCCTGCTCCACCCTGTCCCCCTCCTGTGCGGGATGCTCCTGCCTCCCGGTTCAAGTTCGGTTTAAACAGATGTTGTGTCCCTAAGAAGCCAGCACTGTCTTTGAAGCCCGGGAGGAAAATCTCAGCTCTAAAGGGATATTTCCTACCAAGGAGGCTCTCCGGGGAGTCTTGGCAGAAATAAAAACCCAAGGTCCTGGATGCTTATCTCCTGGTATTTATGAGATTTTTCATTAGAACGGCTGTCTTCACGGACTGCTCTGCAGAAAAAGGAAAGGGAAGGAGAGAGAGGGAGGGGAGGAGGAGAGCAGGGATCCCACTGAGCAGGGCTGGATGCAACTCCGGGGGGATGTCGTCTCATATCCACCAGGGCAAACTGTCACTCCACGGAGGCAGCTTTCCGTGTCCGGCTCTCTGTTACGCTAGACTTTGTACATAGATGGTGCTCAGACGCAGGGGGGCCTTTAGGAATTAGCGCCTGGGGTCGCACAGAGTCAGACACGACTTAACAGCAGCAGCAGCAGCCAACCTACTCAGGGTCCTCCTGCTTCTCTCCTTAGTGTATACAGGACACCTACAAGGCCTTTCTGCACCTATTTCCACCTGGAAACTAGCTGGTCACACAGCAGGGCCTGTCCACAGCATCACCTCTTCAGAGTCCTCCGCCGGCCTCCCCTCCACTGCCTAGGACAAGAGGCCCATTGGTTTTCTGCAATATCTGCCAAAAGCCGGGTGGTAGGGGCAGTCTGCACAAGGTGAAGGCAATAGGGGATGAATTGCCTGCAGGAAAGTTTAAAACCATCATAAAACCAGCTAGCTAAAAGCTGACAATGCTAAACAACGTCAATGATAAAACGTACTGCCTCGAAGAAAAACAATCTCATTGTTCCAACTTCTAAACAACTGCTGTAATCACGACTGCGTTGTAATAATATGTGTGGAAGCTCCAGATGAGCACACTTTTATTACTTGACCTTTCATAAATATTGTGCTCACATGGATGTGAGTTCAGAGAACAACCTCTGGTTCAGCAGACCCTAACACGAGCCGATTCTGCCGCACACGTTCGTTGTGAGAAAAAGGACTCAGAGCCGAGCGAGTTCTGTCTGTACAGGGTGGTGGTTCTAGTACTCTGCACCAGTTCTCTTTGTACCAGCTCCTTTGATACTAGATATTCTCACAGATACCAGATCTTCTACTCTTAAATAGTAGACTTGAAGTAGGCAGTGACAGCACAGTGACTGCAAGGACGCTGAAACAGAGTATTGCCAAGGCAGCCACCTCTGTTCACGCTCCCAGCCTTGCGGGGTTCACGCGTTTGGAACTTCCTTTGTGCAATTTCTTTTCTTTTTTCAAAAAATCCATTAATTTAATTAAAAAGTATGAACTCATTCCTTCTCCCCCCGCTTCTTCTGTGCTGTAATGTTTGTTGACTGGCATGGTTCTGTATATAAAGTCCACTGAAAGGAACATTTCGCTGTTTCTTTTCTGGCCATTATTAGAATTGGCTTTATTTCATCACTATTACTGAAAATAATTTTGTTGTACAGAGATGACAGGTGTTAAAAGCCATCTTCCCCGGGTGTTGCATATCCCAGGTACCTCATCCGGCTGCCCCACTCTAGCTTATGTCGAGCACCAATAATTGAACAGCGCTTGCCTTCAGGGCAAGCTAAGCCTGGGCTTGCTCTTGCAGCTGGCTTCTCTTCCACAACAGTTTCCTGGACAATGCAAAACTAAGATCTGTTCGCCCTGGTGTCCCAGATGGGCCGCCCTCTGGGCAGCTCTGGGTAGCCGCCAGCAGGCACCTTCTGCAGGTTCTCCAAGACCCTGCACTGCTCCATCATCTTCTCCATCTACACTCACCCCGAGGGGGTCTCATTAGGGATGAAGGCTGGAAATACTCTGTCAGCTGACGGATCCCAGATTTGTCTCTCCAGCGCAGACCTCACCCCTGCACTCCAGGTATAGGCCTTCATTCATGTTTTTGCCCCCTCCATTTGGATGGATCAATGTCCCACCTTAAAACGGCTCAAAGGAGAGCTCGGTATGTACGTGCCCCTCATCCTTCCCCGAAGCCCAGCCGCCCAGGCTCCTCCATTTACAGGCACAAAACTCTACAGTCATCCGTGACGCCTCTATTCCGCTTCCTCCTCATCAGTGAGTCTGTCAGCTCTACTTTCCAAACAGATGATGAAAGATTTGGCTTCAAAGCACCTCCACCACCCTTGTGTCCTTCCAAATCACCTCATTTCTGGCCTGGATCAGTCTCTACCCCAGTCTCCTTGTCCCCTATAATCTGTCCTCTATTCCGCAGTCAGAGTGATCTTGGTAAAATGTATTATTTTATTGGGTCCTGTCTCCTCCTTGTACACTGGCTTCCCCTCACACTTAGAATCCAAATCCACAGTCCTCCCCCTACTCCTTACTTCCCTCACTCTATCACTGTGGCCTCCTTGCTGATCTTCCAACGTGCCAGCTGCCGTTATGGCCCTTACTCTTGCTGTTCCCTTCACCAGGAAGCTCTTCCCACAGATGAAGTCCAGGCTCACTCCTCACTGTCCGCAAGTCTCTGTTCAAATGACATCTGATCGGGATGCCCCCTATCTGAAATAGCACGTCCCTGGCCCCTCCCTTTCTCTTCCTGCCTGTAATACTGTCTGACACTAAGTTTATTTGTTTGATCTCTGTCTCCTCCAACTAGAGTCCAAGCTCCATGAGGGCAGGGACTTTGCTGTTTTGTTCACAATACTACATTCCTAGCATTTAAAGCAGAAGCTGGTACATACATACCAGGGGCTCAGCAGTATTTACGGAATCAATGAAGTGGACTTACATTTAACATCTTCTCTCAGACTAACTCTGGGCAAAGTATTGCTATCATCACACCCATTTTGCAGATGTGGAAACTGAGACTCAAAGAATGGGAGGGACTTAGCCTCAAGACCCCTCAGATCCATGTCAGTTAGTGACACATCATGATTAAAACACAGGCTTCAAAGAAGAGGAAATCAATACAGAAAATCAACAAAATCTTTTGATTTTGTTCTTCGAGAACAAAATCTGGTTCTTCGAGAAAACTGGCAAAAATGAAAAAACCTCTAGCAAGGCTAAGGAAAAAAGAGAGAAAATACAAATTATTAATATCAGAAATGAAAGAGAGGACATCACTATAATTCCTACAAACATGAAAAGGGAAATAAAAGAACACTGTGAACAATTCTATGACCATAGATTTGATAACCTAGATGAAACAGACCAATTTCTTGAAAGACACAATCTGCCAAAAATCATACAAAAAGAAATCTGAAATCTGAACAGGCCTGTACCTATTAAACATTTTGAATCAATAATTAATAACCTGTCAAAAAAGAAAACATTAGGCACACATGGGCTCACTGGTGAATTCTTCCAAACATTTAAGGAGGAATGTATCAATTCACAACAATCTCTTCCAGAAAATACTAGGAGAGAAAATACATTCTGACTCATTCTATGAGACCAGTATTAACCTAATACCAAAAGTGAAAACAGGGCTTCCCCGATAGATCACTACATAAAGAATCTGCCCACAATGCAGGAGACTCCAGTTCGATCCCTGGGTAGGGAAGATCCGCTAGAAAAGGGATAGGCTACCCACTCCAGTATTCTTGGACTTCCCTTGTGGCTCAGCTGTTTAAGAATCTGCCTGTAATGTGGGAGACCTGGGTTCGATCCCTGGGTTGGGAAGATCCCCTGGAGAAGGGAAAGGTTATCCACTCCAGTATTCTAGCCTGGAGAATTCTTTGGACTGTATAGTCCATGGGGTTGCAAAGAGTCAGACACGACTGAGCAAGTTTTGAGTTTCTCTGGTGGCTCAAATGGTAAAGAATCTGCCTGCAATGAGGGAGACTCGGGTTTGATCCCTGCATTGGGAAGAACCCCTGGAGAAGGAAATGGTAACCTACTTCAGTATTCTTGCTAGAGAATCCCCATAGACAGAGGAGCCTGGTGGACTCCATGAGGTCGCAAAGAGTTAGACATGACTGAAGCGACTTGCATGGCAAAACTTAAAAAGACATTACAAGAAAACTATAGACAAATATCTCATAAACATACATGTAAAAATCTTCAACAAAATATGAACAAATATAATTGAAAAAAAGTATAAAAAGAATTGTACGATATGGCCAAGTGGGATTTATCCCAGATATACAAGGCTGGTTCAATATTCAAAAACCAGCTAAAGTAATCCATTATATCAATAGGCTAAAGAAGAAACATCACATGATCACATTAATAGATATAAAAACAGCATGACAAAATCCAATACCCATTCATGATAAAACTCTCAGAAGACTAGAGAAATAGAGGGAAATTTTATCAACTTGATAAGGAATGTCTATAAAAACCCATATCTAACATCATCCTTAATGGTGAAAAGCTAGAAACGCTCCCATTGAGAAACGAGGAAAGTACATCCCTTCTTACCACTGTTTTTCAATGTTGTACTGGAAGTCCTAGCTAGTGCAATAAGACATAGGCTTTTATATTTTCATGTATTAAGAAGGAAACTTTTCTACTTTCTATGGGTATTTTAATTTTACAGATTGGGAAGGAAAAAATAAAATTGTCTTTGTTCACATATGACATGATTGTCTATCTTTAAAATTTGAAAAAACTGACAGAAGACTGCTTGGAACTCATAAGTATTTATAGTAAAGTGAGGTTGCAGGATACAAGCTTAGTATATAAATGCCCATTGCTTCCCTATACACAAGCAGTGAACAAGTGGAATTTGAAATTTTTTAAAAAAGTATACATTTCCATTGGCACCAAAATAAATGAAATACTTAGGTATAATTCTAACAAAATATGTAAAAGATCTATATGAGGAAAGCTACAAAACTATGATGAGAGACATCAAAAAAGTAACTAAATGATTAGAGAGATATTCCATGTTCATGGACAGGAAGACTCAGTATCATCAAGATGTCAGTTCTTCCCAATTTGATCTATAGATTCAATACAACCTCAGTTAAAACTCCAGGAAGTTGTTTTGTGGATACCTGCACACTGATTTTAAAGTCTCATAAAGAAGCAAAAGACTCAGAATAGCCAACATTACAATGGAGGAGAAGAACAAAGTCATAAGACTGGCACTACTGACTTCAGGACTTAGAAGCTACGTCATCAAAACAGCATGGTACTGGCAAAACAGTGAACACATAAGTCCGTGGAAAGGAATAAAGAGCAGAAACAGACCCACATAAATACAGCAAACTGACCTCTGACAAAGGAGCAAAAGGAATGCAGTGGAGAAGTAGTCTTCTCAACAAGTGGTGCTGGAACAACTGAACATCCACAAGCAAAAAATATATAGACACACACATACACACACATACAGATCGTATACCTATCCAAAAAGTAACTCAAAATGCATCACAGACCTAAACATAAAATACAAAACTATGAAACTCCTAAAAGATAACAGGAGAAAGATCTACATGACTTTGGGTATAGCAATGACTTTTCAGATACAGCATCATAATCCACGAAAGAAATAATTGATAAGCTAGACTTGATCAAAAGTTTAAAGTTCTGTTCTCTGAAAGACATTGTCAAGAGAACAAGAAGTCACAGACTGGGAGAAAATGTTGACAAAAGATGCATAGATAAAGAGTTATTACCCAAAATATACAAAGAGCTTGTAAATTCGTAAACTTGCTTTGTTGTAAAACCAGACAATAAGTAAACAAATAACCCAATTTAAAAATGGCAAAAGACCTGAAGAGACAACTCACCAAAGATCCACAGATGGAAAATAAGCGTATAAAAAGATGCTTTACACCATATGTGATCAGAGAACTGCAAACTGAAACAAAACTGGATACTGCTATACACCTGTAAAAATGGCCAAAATCCAAAACACGGACACACCACCAAATGCTGACAGAGATGCAGAACAACAAGAACTCTCAGTCACTGGTGTTTGGAAAACAGCAGTTTCTCACAAATTTAAACATACTTTTACCGTATAATCCAGCAGCTGTGCTTCTTGGTATTTACTCAAATGAGTTGAAAATTTACATCCATGCCAGAACCTGCAGAAGTTTTACAGTAGCTTTATTCATAATCGCCAAAACTCGAAAGCAAACATGTCTTTCCGTTGTGCTGTGCTTAGTCGCATAGTCATGTCCGACTCTTTTCGACCCCATGGACTGCAGCCCGCCAGGCTCTTCTGTTCATGGGGATTCTCCAGGCAAGAATGCTGGAGTGGGTTGCCATGCCCTCCTCCAGGGGACCTTCCCAACCCAGGGATCGAACCCAGGTCTCCCACATTGCAGGCAGATGCTTTACTGTCTGAGCCACCAGGGGAGCCTGATATCCTTCAGTAGGTGATGGATAAATAAACTGTGATGCAACCAGACAATGGAATACTATTCAGTGCTAAAAAGAAATGAACTTAGCAGCATTACTGACAATGGCTAAAATGTGGACGCACTCCAAGGGTCCATCAACAATGGTTAGCAAAATGTGGTTTACACATACAGAGGAATATTGCTCAACTTTACAAAGGAAGGAAATTCTGTCATACCCTACAACATGGGCAAACGTTGGGGACATTACACTAAGTGAAATAAGCCATTACAAAAATAATAATAATGGATGATTCCACTTATATAAGGCACTTAAAGAAGTTAAAATCACAGCAACAGGAAAGATGCATGGGGTTTGCCAGAGGCTGGGAGGAGAAGGGAATAGGAAATTATTGTTTAATGTTTATTTTTACAAGATGAAAACCATTCTGGAGATGGATGGTGGGGATGGTTGCACAACAATTTTAAATGCACTTAATACCACTGAACTGTGCACTTCAAATGGTTAAAACATTAAATCCTGTTATATATATTTCACCTCAATAAAAAATAGGGGGGAGAAAAAGAAGTTGAACTATCAAAACATGAAAAGACATGGAAGAACCTTAAACGCACATTACTAAGTGAAAGAAGTCAATCTGAAAAGGCTCCATAGTGTATGATTCCAACTCTATGACATGCAGGGAAAAGGCATAACTACAGAGATAGTAAAAAGATCAGAGGTTTCCAGGGTTTAGTGGCGGGGGAAGGATGAACTGGAGGAGCACAGAGGATTTTAGGGCAGTGAAACGACTCTGTATGATACAGTGATGGTGGATACATCGTTATCCATTTGTCGAAACCCATAGAATGAATATCGGAGAAGGCAATGGCACCCCACTCCAGTACTTTGCCTGGAAAATCCCATGGATGGAGAAGCCTGGTAGGCTGCAGTCCATGGGGTTGCTAAGAGTCGGACACGACTGAGCGACTTCCCTTTCACTTTTCACTTTCATGCATTGGAGAAGGAAATGGCAACCCACTCCAGTGTTCTTGCCTGGAGAATCCCAGGGATGGGGGAGCCTGGTGGCTGCCGTCTGTGGGATCACACAGAGTCGGACACGACTGAAGTGACTTAGCAGCAGTAGCAGCAGCATAGAATGAATATACAGCACCAACAGAGAACCACACCATAAACTATGGGCTTTGGGTGATAACCATGTGCCAGTGTAGGTTCCTCAACTGTAATGTATGTACCACTGGGTCTCCTGCATTGGCAGGTATATTCTTTACCACTGAGCCACCCAGGGAAGCCCTAGTTTACACTGTTAACCAATAAAAAAGGTGGCTGGGTGCAGCAGGATGATCACCAGTCCAGGTCAGAAGACCTGCAGACTAAGCCCATCTCCTTCCATAGCTCTGTGACTTTGGGCAAGGCATTTCCCCTCTGAGATGCTGAAACGCATCTGAAAATGAATACTCCCTCCCTCTTTGCCACATCTGGCTATTTGAAAGTTCTTCAGCTGTGATTCATAGTGTGGATATATGTCATTTCTTAAAAAAAAATAAAACCTTTTAAGGGCATGTTATGTTCATTTTTGCTACATGAACAGAAAAGTAATACTTTGCTTATTCTTTAGATGAGGAAGTTTAGACTTATTATTAACTATCCATGATGTGAAGGAGTGGTCACCCCACAGAGTGAAGGGTCGGTCTGGCCTTGTTCTCACAGCCAACCAGGTCAAGGAGAGGGGGCATTTCAGAGGGAAAAACACAGGGACAATGTGTGTGTGGTCCTGGGATGAACTTGTGCAAATTTAAAACAACTTGAAAAAGAAAAGAAAGGAAAGGCTCGGTATGGACAATATCCTGGAGGGCAGAGAAGGACCAGGTTACTGTCGTGAGCCACAGGTAGATGAGCTGGACTGGGACTCAGGTCTTCCTCCAAATCACACTAGGGTTGGGTAAGAGGTTAGTCAAGCTCACCTGGACCACTGTCTTCTGTTTGGCATCTCTAAAGCCTTTCCAGAATCAAGGAAAATCAGGATATCTCCCTCATTCACCTCTTTCAACTTTATCATGGCCTATTCACCTCAGTGACTGAAGCTTTAGTTCAGGGTCACATCTTCTCTGCCCTGGATCATCCTGGCAGGCTCCCAACCAGCCTCCCTGACTGTGCTTTATCTTCCTCTAAACCAGTAGTGCACAATCATGGCTGTACATTGGAATTACCTGGGGAGTTTTAAAATATACTAATACTCTTCTTAAAATTTACACATAAAGCTACAGTAATCAAAACAGCATGGTAACGGCATAAGGATAGGCATACAGACCAGAGGACAGCAAGGAGACCAAACGAGTCCATCCTAAATGAAATCAACCCTGAATGTTCATTGGAAGGACTGATGCTGAAGCTGAAGCTCCAATACTTTGGCCACCTGATGTGAAGAGCTGACTCACTGGAAAAGACTAATGCTGGGAGAGATTGAGGACAAGAGGAAAAGGGGATGACGGAGGATGAGATGGCTGTATGGCATCGCCGACTTGATGGACATGAGTTTGAGCAAATTCCAGGAGACAGTGAAGGACAGGGAAGCCTGGTGTGTTGCAGTCCATAGGGTCACAAAGAGTTGAACAAGACTTATAGACTAAGCAACAACAACAACTAGATCCGTGGAATAGAATTGAGAATTCAGAAACAAACCTATACATCCATGGCCAATGAACTTTCAACAAGGGTGCCAAGACTATGCAGTGGGGGAAAACAGTCTCTTCAGTGGTAGTCCAAGGATATTCAAGTGCCAAAGAATGAAGTTGGACTCCTACCTCAAACCATATACAAAAATTAACTCAGAATGAATCGATGGCCTAAATATAAGAGCTAAGGTCTTAAAACTCTCAGAAGAAAACATGGAGGTGAATCTTTATTAGTTTGGATTTGGCAACAGAGTCTTAGACATGACACCGAAAGCACAAGCAACGAAAGGGAAAATAGACAAGTGGGTAGAGGCTCCACTGCGGTGGCAGCCAGGCCTTCTTCACCACCACCCACCCCCACCAGCCACCTGCCTCCTGCTGGGAGATCTCAGCAGGAGGATGATCTGCAGGCTTCCAGGAAGCTGCCTTCACTCATTTGCTCGGCCTGCTGTAAAGGGCTGGCTGGGGAGATGAAAACATCAAGGGACTCCCCATTCTTCCTGAACTCCAAACTCCACGCAAGGCTGGGCAGAGAACATAGGAGCAGTGCCAGCGTGGGTGCCTGCCGTGCTGCGTCACTGCAGGCATGCAGGGTGCTCTTAAGCCAAGTGGGGACTACCATGAACGCCATGGGGTGATGATGTGAGTCCTGGGGGGTGCTTCATGAAAGTCTTAGCTGCCTCTGTGGGCACAGCGGGGAGCCACTGTAGTACTATGCGGGGTCCCTAAGGACACACACCATGGGCCTCTGGAAATGTGAACGAGTGCCTTTGAGGGGGCTGCGGGTGCTGTGGGGTGCTATGGCAAACACTCGCTTTAGGGCAGGAACCCTGGGTTTGGGTCCTAACCTTGCTGCTTTTTAGAGGTGAACCCTAGAATAATTTACCACTTTCCAAAATCCCAATTGTCCTTAAAAAGAGTTTACTAATACCTGCCTCCCTGGGGACGATCTGTGACTACCTCCAGAGAGGGTCCAGGAAAGATCACTGGGAGTCAAACATAAACCATGGAATTAGGGCTCAGGAAGAACTGTTCACACCCGACACGGCCTCACGCCCCAGGAGTGTCAGAGCAGAGAGCTGACACAATCCAGGCGCTTCCTCTCGGGCCATTTTTAGATCACGTACAGAAAGAGGTATGTGTCTCCAGGGTGACCTACTGTGTGGTCACAAACACCCAGCTTTCTCATGTCAAGAGCCCAAGCCTCTTCACAGAGGTCACCTCAGAAGGCCACCCACATCATTCCAGGGAGCGACCCTCGTTCAAAGCAAACAGGAGGATCGCGCTGGCGATTTCCTGGCCCTTACAACCACCCAGTGGGGGTGCATGCTATTTGCCCACTTAATAGATAAGAAAACAGAGATCATTCTGGGTGATCAAAGCACTCATCTGGAGTCAAACGGCTACTGAAGGGCGGAGCTGGGACTCAGCCTCTGTCAGTCTGGCTGAGAGGCCGGCAAACATTTCCCACAACAGTGCACGCCTGTCTGCCCGTAGCTGATGGTCATCTTTACGTGCTCCCTGTGACTATAACATTTCTGTTTCCTGATTAACCACAGAGGCCAGGCGAGATCACTGCCGTCTCAGCAGCCTTGCTGATGGTAAACCAAGATCAACAGCCTCCTTACTGTTTTTCTTTCTGTACTTCAAGAGACTCTTTCCTCTCACCCAAGGCCCAAGGCTTCCCCTGATGGAGAAACGTCCCTTAAAGAAAGATCCCGAGGAAGTGAAGCTATTTCTGACTCACTTCAGCGCCTTCCCCTGATTAAGAAAGTCAGGCAGGAATCCAGGCTCTGATAAGGTGATTGCTTCCTGCGGGGATCAGGAGGTTTACATAGAATATTATGGCTGAGGTGGCTGGTTGAGCCCGGGGAGCTGCAGGACAGATGCTGGGAGGGCTCCAGAGAAGCCCCCCACCCCCGATTCCTGGCCTCAGTGCTCCTCTGCATTGTCCACTTGGGTGGCCCTTGACCTGGTCCTGCTTTATCTGCTTCTAGGACCTGGCCACCCTGCCTTGGATTTCAACCTAAAATAACCCCAGCCAGCCAGGAGGCACACTCCACCGTTGACAGGATGAGCTTGGAAACTGGTGGAATATCAGATTAGTGACTCAGAAAGTGACCAAGTACAAGCTCAGTCCCGGGCACCAGAAAACCAAGACCCGCAGAGATTTTAACAAGAACCCCAACTTAAAAAAAAAAATTGTTAAAAAGATCTTCGTGTCTATTTCAAGAAATGAAGTTCAGAGATGTGATTTGGTTTCAAGGAATTTTTGACCTTAAGATTCAAGTCATAGAACCGGTAAGCAAAATGCACAAGAATGGTCAGGTAGTTCAGAGAGGTGCTTCAGATTCAGCCACACAGTGCTGTGTGACCTTGAGCGAGTCACTTAACCTCTCTGAGACCCGGTTTTTTCTTCCCTAAGATGGAAGTGACAATAGAGCTGTTGGTGCAGGAACTGCAACTTAACCCTGCACTCGGCATGGAGAAGCTTCATTCAAGGTTAGCAAATCTGACTCTTCTGATTAGCGGGGACTCAAACACAGTTCCATCTGCATCTCTGTGGTCTGCACCTGTGGTCTTTCCCCTGAGGGTCTGCGTCATCCTTTACTCAAGACAGGCAATCAGATCTCTCAGAGCTTTCCAATCCCCTCTCCTCGCCACAGACTGGACCAAACCGCTGCCTCCCTGTCACTCCCCCGACCCCATACCACCACCTGTCCCTTCCTGTAGCTCAGCCCTGGTCTTGGGACCTCAGCAACTGGGGACGTGTGGTTGGAACAGAGATTCAAGTCACTGCTGCCCCATATTTACAGATGAGGAAATGAGGCACAGTCTGAGAGCCAGAAGCCAAACATCCTGGCTCCTCATTCAGGAACTTTCAGGGAAAAAATGAGGCAACCCGGCCTATCACCAGACCTGGGATGGTGAGCAGCCCAAGAAGCTTCCAGAACCCAAGAAGCAGACCAAGGCTTTTCCATTCCCAATTCCATCGTGGAATGTGATGACTGATCCTAGTACTTGTGGATTTAAACTTTATCCAAAAAGAGAGTCTTGGAATGGGGGAGGCGATGAGGGGAGAGGTTGGGGGAGGGGATGAGGGGAGAGACAGGGATGGAAATCACCCTAGGAAGGTATTTCCTTCCCACAATCCCAAGATTACGGTGGGTGTGGGGGAGGGGGTGTGGGAGGGAGGGGAAGTGTGGGGGAGGTGTGGGGGAGAGGTGTGGGGGAGGTGAGGGGAGGGGCATGTGGGGGAGGGGAGGGAGGGGTCCTTGACAGAGGTGGGACCCTCTGTGAGCCTCCAGGAACTCTGCTTTCCCCCAGAGGCTCACTTCCTCCAGCCCTTCAACCCTCACCTCTTGGGTCGTCTCAGGACCAACCCTGACCTTCTGCCCCACAGTGGGGCAGCACCCAGTCTGGTGAGATTCCCCCTTCAACGTCAGCCTCCTTCTCCTCATCCCTCACCCCTCACCTTTGCTCCCATCATGCAGCAAACATCTGGGGGTGAGGACAAGAGGAAAGCCGCCTTTCGCCTGCCCTGCAGCCTCCAGCACGAGCTGAGAGCTTTCTCACTCAGCCACAGAGGGTCTGGGAGCAGGGAGAGGAGAGAAGAAGATTTGAGCCTCTTATTTGAATAAGTTGAGATCCACGCCTCCGGGGCACCAAACTTACCTTTTTCAACTGGTGTCTTCTCCTGTCTGGGGTGTCAAGATTCTCCTGAGGTCTCTTTCTGATGGTGGCTTCAGGATAAACTCTAGAAGGAGGACAGAGAGAAATACATTTTAAAAGGCTAAGGGGGCCTTCCCTGGTGGCTCAGGGGTAAAGAATCCGCCTGTCAATGCAGGAGACGTGGGTTCGATCCCTGATCCGGGAAGATCCCATGCACGACTACTGAGCCCACACGCCACAACTACTGAAGCCCCTGTGTCCTAGAGCCGGCGATCCACACCACACAAGCCACCGCAATGAGAAGCCCGCACACCTCAATTAGACAGTGGCCTCCACTCGCCCCGACTGGAGAAACGCCCACGCAGCAACGAAGACCCAGCACTGCCAAAAATAAGTAAATAAGGCAAGGGATGGGGGGCATGCGGCTTCTGGGGGCCACGTCGCTTAGATGTTCCCCCACTCTCACCTCCCATCTGTGCGGGAGGTGATACAGAAGCCAGACAGGGCCCAGCAAGACAGAAGCAAGCATCCAGCCCCACCGAGGGTCCCAGGATGGTGTCCCCAGTGCCTAGGGCCCGGGGTATATTTTCAATCTTCCAAAATAACCCCAGGAGCCTGTACAACGGCCCTGTGATGACACGGAGCGGGCTGATCGCAGCACCGCACTGTGTCTCTTTGCTTCTAGCTAGAATGTTATCAACTTGGTGTGGGGACTCCACTTTCCTCAGGCGAAGTAAAGGCTCTCTGAGTCATTTTGAAAATGCGAAAGCGAATTAATCATTGCTTAATGAATACAGGCTCTGGGGCAGACTCACACTTTCAAGATCTGGTATTCAGGCACAGATAAGTAGTAAGTGGAGAACACTCTGATGGTGAGAAAAACAACTCAGCTCCAGAGCCTAGGACCCAGAAATCCAGCCTCTCCCCACACCCCCCACCTCCTCTGTCAGTTTCACGTAGAGTTCGAAGGTCACTGGAGAAGGATCAAATTCACTGCATACCTGTCAGCCAAGGCTTAGGCCGGTTCCAGGGGACCAGCTCGTTCACATGCCCAGCTGAGCAAAAGACACAGCTGAGCAGAAACAGGGAGGGCCGGGGGCCCCCATCCCTGCCTTCCAATGACTCGGCCGCACAGAAGCCCCGATTAAATTTCATATTGCCTCAAATAATAATGACAATGATCCCAACGCCCTCAACAATCTCATGAGAAAGTATGGCCCCGTTAGGAATGAGGACCACGATGAATTCCGAGGCGTTAACTTGCCCACACGGCCATGCTGCTGAAAAGGGACAGACCCGGGACGACACTCAAGGGAAGTCAAGCCCTTGAAATTGCCCTCTCCATGGTGGGGGAGGCCTAGTTCAAGGAGAGCAATGAGTTCAAGGTCTGCCCTGTAGATCCCAGCACCAGAGCACCCTATGCATAAAAGAAGTTCTCGGAACTTCCTGCTGACTGATGGGGAACAAGGCTTGGCCAGAGGACATGACCTGGTTTTATTCGGCTATCTCATTTGGCTATTTATTTGGATGCCTCAGACATCCACCCAGGCGGTGTCAGCCCAGGGGGCCTCAAGTGTCATGGGCCAGACTAAAGCTACAGTCAGAAGAATTCATGATATATATACATGTACAGATACACCTACAGCCATATCCGTCTCCATATACATCCATACACATATGGATAAGCTTGTATATGTATAAAATTTTCATTTTTAACTACAAATGTGCAAGTTTTCCCATACTCATTTATCCTGTTTAACAGACTCACTGTGCAATCTCCGTAATATGACCTTCCAGGCTATAGTCCGTGTAATCACATATGTGTGTGCGTGCATGCTAAGTCATTTCAGTCATGTCTGACTCTTTGTGATCCCATGGACCATAGCCCACCAGGCTCCTCTGTCCATGGGATTCTCCAGGCAAGAATATTGGAGTACGTTGCCATACCCTCATCCAGGGGACTTTCCCCGCCCAGGGATGGAACCTGCGTCTCTTGTGTCTCCTGCACTGGCGGGCAGGTTCTTTACCACCAGCACCGTATTTGTGTACATGTGTGTATAAGCATGTACCCACGGTGGCCCACATGCAGACTGTGGGATCTTACACGTGTTATACAACCCCAGCTCTCTGTGAGACCGTGTCTACCTCTGCAAGTGAGCACACAAGCATCTTCTGGAGTCTTCTTCACAGTATCCATGGTCGGTGTGGACCACAGTCCCTCACCTCGCCCCCCATGCATATGTGCGTATTTCCATTTCTGGCTGTTACCACCTTGTGGCCATGGGCCCCTTGGTGCACTCATTTCTGTGTGGATGTTTTCAAGCACTTCCAAAGCCTGGATGCCTCGAAGTTGGATGGCCAGGCAGAGGCTCTGCAAACATCACATTTGACAAACTGCCTTCTCCCTATTGTTGTTGTTGTTGTTTAGCCACTTAGTCTTGTCTGACTCTTTCGCGACCCCATGGACTGTAGCCCTCCAGGCTCCTCTGTCCGTGGGATTTCCCAGGCAAGAGTACTAAAGTGAGCTGCCATTTCCTTCTCCAGGGGATCTTCCCAACCCAGGGATCAAACCCAAGTCTCCTGCATTGGCAGGCAAATTCTTTACTGCTGAGCCACCAGGGAAGCCCCACAATACTGGATTTACTCCCTTCAAATAGCAGGGCAGGAGCCCCTTTGCTTGAATGCAAATTTGAACTCAGAGTTCAGCCTGCAGAGTTTTTCTGTTCACCTCCTGGTGGCCTGGGAGGTCGTGTTCCCTGGATGAGGCAGGAGTTTATTTCTTGTCTTATGTAGCTGTCCACTGTTCCACTTCCCCGGAGCATCTCTGTGTTCCTGGTCCACCTGAACCCGGGAACTACATTTACAGGCTCAGAACTGATAATGAGCTTTTATGAGCTCTAGGGACCGTGAGGAACACGTATTAATGTCAAGTGTGCCCGTCAGCCACACAGCCTGTGTGAATGTCACACATTAACAAAATTAAAGGCTGCAGCCACGCTGGGAAGGAGCCGCGGGCTGCGTGTCAGGAGGTGTGAGCAAGGCCCGTCAACAACAAAATTACTTTTCGGGTTTTGCACTCTCGAGCCTGAAGCTGTCTTCACTCTTCGATGGAATTCTGTCTTCCTGCAGCCTAAGAGGAGATTAGTTTATTACCAGCCTGCCAGGAGAGGTGAAATCCGGCACTAATCCTAATTCCCATTTAAGCAAATCTGCATTGTGTGAGGGAAACCAGCTGGGCTCGGAATTTCTTCCCCTCTCCCCTGAGATCTCCTCCCAGCCCCATCCTCTCTGAAGGGGAGGAAGTCACTACAGATGTTAGACCCAGAGCCCTCTGAGGAGGGGAAAAGAATCCTAGGGTTTAGGGCCAAGACAGCAATGTGGGGGCCGGGGCTGGGGGCTGGTGACAAGAGGCAGCATCGAAAGGTGGCCAGCAGGGTGATGGAGTCTGCGGTTGACCAGGCAGTCTTGTGCCCTGGACTTGCTCTTGCTTTTATCCAAAAGTCCCCCACCCACCCCCTCCATCTGCAGGTTTAAAGTGAAACAGGTTGGAATTCTGTTGTTGTTCAGTCGCTCAGTCACTCTTTGTGAACCCATGGACTGCAGCACGCCAGGCTTTCCTGTCCTTCCTGTCCTTACCATCTCCCAAAGCTTGCTCAAACTCATGTCCGTTGAGTCGGTGACGCCATCCAGCCATCTCGTTCCCTGTCGCCCCCTTCTCTTCCTGCCTTCAATCTTTCCCAACATCACGGTCTTTTCCAATGAGTTGGCTCTTCACATCAGGTGGCTAAATTATTGGAGCTTTCAGCTGCAGCATCACTGACTACGCTAAAGCCTTTGACTATGTGGATCACAATAAACTGTAGAATCCTGAGTCCACCTCTGACAAGCTCTGTGACCTTGAGCAAATGAACTTCCTGCTCCACGCCTCAGCTCCTCATCTGGGAAACAGGGTTAACAACAGCTGATGACTCATACAATGTGAGGATGACATGACGAATGTACACACAGGACTCAGCTAAGAGCCTGACACGTAATACCCTCTCTCTTGAATGTAAGACTCCATGGGTTATAATTACACCATCATTTTATGGGTTTCTGATAAAGAGAAAACAGTGCCTGTTAAGCTATTTGATTAAGGCATCACTTTTTGTATGATGCACCCTCATTTCAGAGACCTTAAAGTATTTTTTTAACAAGGGTGCCTTCAGTTCAGTTCAGTCGCTCAGTTGTCTGAGCAACTCTTTGCAACCCCATGGACTGCAGCATGCCAGGCTTCCCTGTCAATCAACAACTCCCAAAACTTGCTCAAACTCATGTCCATTGAGTCGGTGATGCCGTCTAACCATCTGTCGTCCCCTTCTCCTCCTGCCTTCAATCTTTCCCAGCGTCAGAGTATTTTCCAAGGAGTCAGTTCTTCACATCAGGTGGCCAAAGTATTGAATTTTCAGCGTCAGCATCAGTCCTTTCAATGAATATTCAGGACTGATTTCCAGTAGGACGGACTTGGTTGGATCTCCTTGCAGTCCAAGGGACTCTCAGGAGTCTTCTCCAACACCACGGTTCAAAAGCATCAATTCTTCAATGCTCAGCTTTCTTTATAGTCCAACTCTTACATCCATATGTGACCACTGGAAAACCCATAGCCTTGACTAGACGGACCTTTGTTGGCAAAGTAATGTCTCTGCTTTTGAATATGCTGTCTAGGTTGGTCATAACTTTCCTTCCAAGGAGTAAGTGTCTTTTAATTTCATGGCTGCAATCACCATCTGCAGTGATTTTGGAGCCCCAAAAAATAAAGTCTGTCACTGTTTCCCCATCTATTTGCCATGAAGTGATGGGACTGGATGCCATGATCTTCATTTTCTGAATGTTGAGCTTTAAGCCAACTTTTTCACTCTCCTCTTTCACATTCATCAAGAGGCGCTTTAGTTCTTCGCTTTCTGCCACAAGGGTGGTGTCATCTGCATATCTGAGGTTATTGATATTTCTACCAGCAATCTTGGTTCCAACTTGTGTTTCATCCAGCCTGGCATTTAGCATGATATACTCTGCATATAAGTTAAATAAGCAGGGTGACAATATACAACCTTGACATACTTCTTTCCCAACTTGGAACCAGTCTGTTGTTCCATGTCCAGTTCTAACTGTTGCTTCTTGACTGCATACAGATTTCTCAGGAGGCAGGTCAGATGGTCTGGTATTCCTGTCTCTTTAAGAGTTACTATGGGCAAGAATCCCTTAGAAGAAATGGAGTAGTCCTCATAGTCAACAAAAGAGTTCAAAATGCAGTACTTGGGTGCAGTCTCAAAAACAACAAAATGATCTCTGTTCGTTTTCAAGGCAAACCATTCAATATTACAACAATCCAAGTCTATGCCCCAACCAGCAACGCTGAAGAAGCTGAAGTTGAACGGTTCTATGAAGACCTACAAGACCTTCTAGAACTAACACTCAAAAAAGATGCCCTTTTCATTATAAGGGACTGAAATACAAAAGTAGGAAGTCAAGAGGTACCTGGAGTAACAGGCAAATTTGTCCTTGGAGTACAAAATGAAGAAGGGCAAAGGCTAACAGAATTTTACCAAGAGAACACACTGGTCATAGCAAACACCCTCTTTCAACAAAACAAGAGAAGACTCTACACATGGACATCACCAGATGATCAATACTGAAATCAGATTGATTATATTCTTTGCAGCCAAATATGGAGAAGCTCTATACAGTCAGCAAAAACAAGACCAGGTGCTGACTGTGGCTCAGATCATTAACTCCTTATTGCCAAATTCAGACTTAAACTGAAGAAAGTAGGGAAAACCACTAGACCATTCAGGTATGATTTAAATCAAATCCCTTAGATTATACAGTGGAAGTGACAAACAGATTTAAGGGATTAGATCTAATAGAGTGCCTGAAGAACTATGGACAGAGGCTTATGCCATTGTACAGCAGGCAGTGATCAAGATCATCCCCAAGAAAAAGAAATGCAAAATGGTTGTCTGAGGAGGCCTTACAAACAGCTATGAAAAGAAAAGAAGTGAAAGGCAAAGGAGAAAAGGAAAGATATACCCATTTGAATGCAGAGTTCCAAAGAATAGTAAGGAGAGATAAGAGAGCCTTCCTCAGTGATCAGTGCAAAGAAATAGAGGAAAACAATAGAATGGGAAAGACTAGAGATCTCTTCAAGAAAATTAGAGATACCAAGGGAACATTTCATGCAAAGATGAGCACAATAAAGGACAAAAATGACACGGACCTAACAGAAGCAGAAGATATAAAGAAGCGTGCCTTGGAATCCATGAAATATACAATAAGAGCTTAGTCAATGCTAGTTAGTGATGATACTAGCCAGGTACTCCCATTTTGCAAGGTCTGGTTCAAAACTTAGATTTTCTTCCTCATCTTCTTCCTTCCAAGCAAAGCAAATCTGCATTTTAAAATAAATGTATAGGAAAAAAATCTGACAGCCACTTTAGTATCCTGGATAAGACCAGATGAGAGACTTAAATATCTACCCTGATGTTTTCTACTCTATATTAAAATTGAAATAGTACACACACACACACACACATATATATTTGTTCAATAGTGTACACACTAGGAGTATACAGCCTACTGGCTTTTCAAAAGCAGAGCACCCTGTGGAACGGGACACCCAAATCAAAGACTTCCCTATTCTCCCAGTCATTGTTTCTCTTCCATCCCAGGTACCCCCAGTCATCCCTGTTTCTCTGTCCTCACTGCCGCTCCCTGCTGGTCCCTGCCTGGGCACAGCCCGAGGTCGGCTGTCTGCTTACTGCAAGTAGGCTCCGTCTTGTCTGCCAGCCTGCTGCCTCTGTTCCATCCAACATGCCCTCTCCTTTGCTGTCAGACAGAGCCCATGTCTTTCTCTTCTGCTTCAGTGGGTTTCCTGGCCTCCCTCTACCTATACACAGGACCTTTTATCATCTGACCCCTGGCTGCCTTTCCAGGCCCATTTTCAGGTCCTTGCAATATGCACAGACCCCATAGTCAAACTGAACTGACCTGGACACTCATGCCACACCACCACACTCAGTCGGATCTGGCTGTTTTTCATTCTGCCTGGAGGTCCGTTCTGTCTTTCCTAATCCTGAACTTCAGCCCCACCCCCACATCCCCAAATCACTAGGAAAAGTCCTAGTGTTTTGGAAAACTTATCCTGCAAAACCCTTCTTCAATATCTGCTCTGAGAAACCTTCCCAGACGTACACAGGCACGATTAATCACTGTTCTCTGGGCTCTTATAACAATTTGTGTATATAGGTAGTAAAGTCCGCATCGAAGCACAGTCTATTTTTTTGTTCATGTGATTTTTGTCCTCCATCAGACTGAAGGATGTGGGTGATGTCTTACCCACTCTGTGGTCTCAATTCCTGACTCAGCACATAATAGCTGGATGAATGGATAGTTGCTATGATAGATGAATAGATGGATGGGTAGAGAGTGAAGAAGAACTGAATGGTAGAAGAGAAAAAGGAACTAGATTGTAGTTGGTTGCAGAGATGGATAAATAATTAAAGATATAGAAAGATGAACGATGGATACATGCACGCAGAAATGTACAGATAAATGGATGCAAGCATGCATGGATGCATGGAAACAGAAATGGATGACCAATGATACACGTAGATGGATGGATGGGTGATGGATGGATGGACAGGTAAACGGAGAAATGAATAGGAGGACGGATGGAAGTGACTGTATCTATAAAAGAACGGGTTTT
This sequence comes from Bos grunniens, assembly GCF_055505025.1. Lineage (NCBI taxonomy): Eukaryota > Metazoa > Chordata > Mammalia > Artiodactyla > Bovidae > Bos > Bos grunniens. Next base: position 75,386,050 of record NC_141179.1, on the reverse strand, counting down.
ACATGAAAAGTAGGAAGGCAGAACTTGGTTAATGGAGATAAGAGAAGGAACGAAAGACTCTTAACTATTTGTGTAACTTCCTGTGGACCCCAAGAGGCTATGTTTTTTCCAGTAGTCATGTACAGATGTGAGAGTTGGATCATAAAGAAGGCTGAATGCCAAAGAATTAATGCTTTCAAACTGTGATGCTGGAGAAGACTCCCGAGAGTCCCTTGGACAACAAGGAGATCAAACCAGTCAATCCTAAAGGAAATCAACCCTAAATATTCATTGGCAGGACTGATGCTGAAGCTGAAGCTCCAATACTTTGGCCACATGATGCAAAGAGTTGATTCATTGGAAAAGACCATGATACTGGGAAAGATTGAAGGCAGTAAGAGAAGGGGATGACAGAGGATGAGATGGTTGGATGGCATCCCCAACTCAATGGACATGAGTTTGAGTAGACTCCAGGAGATGGTGAAGGACAGGGAGTCTGGTGTACTGCAGTCCATGGGGTCACAAGGAGTCGGACACAACTTAGTGAATGAACAGCAACAAAATGGGTGAAAGGTCAGGCTCAGTGGACAGTGTAGAACCATTTGGATGATTACCTGTGAGTAGGCTCAAAGGGAGCAAACCCCCACTAGAGCCTGCTGCCTTTCTGCAATGTGGGGCAGGGTGGGTGGTAGGTGGAATGCCCTCAGCATCAAATGGCAGTGAGCACCATGGTCAAGAGACCAGGCTTTCCTCTCCCACAGGCCTAGGTATGAGTCTCAACTAGGCCACCTGCCACCCTTGGGGCCTTGGGAAAGTTCCTTATCCCACTAAACCTCACATTAGTCATATGCAAATTCTGGACTACCATAGTCCTACCTCAGTGGCCTGAGCTGTATATTAGATGAGCTGCTGGTGCTGCTAAGTCGATTCAGTCGTGTCCGACTCTGTGCGACCCCATAGGCTGCACCCACCAGGCTTCCCCATCCCTGGGATTCTCCAGGCAAGAACCCTGGAGTGGGTTGCCATTTCCTTCTCCAATGCGTGAAAGTGAAGTCATTTAGTCGTGTCCGACTCTTAGCGACCCCATGGACTGCAGCCTACCAGGCTCCTCCGTCCATGGGATTTTCCAGGCAAGAGTACTGGAGTGGGTTGCCATTGCCTTCTCCAATTAGATGAGCTAAGGGATTATAAGTGATTCTCACGGTGCTCAGCACAGAATAAGCCCTCAGAGCCCAGAGAAATTACATGAAAGAACTTGTTGCTACTTTCTATAAAGAGGGTAGTGGCCATGATCAGTGGTTCCAAGCACAGTCCTCGGACCCTGCCCTCTCTCCCTCAGGGGTCTACACTCAGAACCGGTGGCATCTACACCCTGTTGTACAGCCTACCACTTTAATTCACAATAGATGGACTTTCTAACTGATTACATAGTAAGTTTCCAGATGATGTTGAAGATGACTAATTGAGAGCCTCTTGATATCCTAGAATCCCAAGTCAGTAGGATTTCAGAGTGGAGAGCTGGGAAGTCTTCCTGGAAGAGGCAGCAAGAAAAGGACAGAAAAGAAGGTGATCAGCTCAATGATGAGCCTTTTCCTGGCTAGCTCCTGTTTTCTCTCTCTTTCTCTCTCTCTCTCTCTCTCTGTTTTTCTCCCTCCCTATCTACTAGCCACCCTACATGGACCAGCCTTCCTTCTGAATTCTGTGATCACAAGGACTCTGGGTCTTGAGCCCCAAGAAGGGACAGCATCCTCGGCGAGTCCTGGAAGCCAGCTCAACCTTGGGCCCCCTCGCCCCACACCGATGCCAGGCCACAGGATCCAGGCTGGGCTGCAGCCAGCCGGATGCATCGCTTGTAGATGGATAAAAGCTCTGCAGTTTATGGCTCCGAAGCAAAGCTGGGGCTTTGTTTGGCTTTGTTTTAAATTAGCAAGGCAGGGGGTTGGCGTGGGGGTGGGGGAGAGGGAGAGGAGCCAAGGCTTGTTCAGGACGAGTTCCTGCTGCGTCCTGCATCTCAAAGATCCCCTGGGCAGCCCTTAATGAAGCCGCCTGAGCTCATCACGCCTCTGCCTTGCCTCTCCACCTGCACTTGTCTCGCTGGGGGAGGGAGAGGGCTTCCCAGGGCCGCCCGCCCTGTCACTCAGCCCCATCACCCTCTGTTCCCGTGATGAGTCCCTGAATGAGCCTGTTAATTGTGTCCCAGGGTCTCGATGGGGCTGAAGTGGGAGCCGTGACATCCTCAGAAAGACTGGGAGGTATGATTTATCTTTGCTCGGGGAGGGGAGGGATGCACCTGCCATCGGGCACAGTGCAGGGGGCGCTGGCACTGCTAGCCAGGGCCCAGGATGATCTGCCTGGTCGGTGAGGGACTCCCAACCTGAGCTCAATAGCTCTTGGTGGCTTGGGGAGGGTGGAAGGGCCCCCAAAGAGAGAGGCACCTTCCCCACAAATTAACATGTGAAACTGTTAATTCTCACTGCAACTGTCGTTGGTGATCATCTCCCCTTCTCGGCACCTGCTGTCAGGCCTGGAGTTGTTCCGCACATGCCAGTCAGGGTCTCTGGTGCTCTCTGCATGGTACCGGGATCCATGGGACAGATGCCACCCCTACGGTGCCTGACAGAACAGGAAGGGCAACTGGTGAGACTGCCCTTCATCAGCGGGCAATGCTCTGCATCTGCTCCCCCTCTTTCCCGACTGGAAGCACTTTTTGGTACCTGAAGGGGCGGGGGGACAAAGGCTGTGCCTCCCCTGGAGCAGACTGTACTTCTGATCTTCATTCCTCTTCCTCCCACGCTGCAAGGAGAGAATTGCCACTCTTCCCGTTTCTCAGATGAGGAAAGTGAACTGAGCCACAGGGTTTTTAGGTAACTAAACACTGGTTTGTGAGCATGTTAAGTCGCTTCAGTCATGTCCGACTCTTTGCGACCCCATGGACTGTAGCCCGCCAGGCTCTTCTGTCTATGGGGATTCTCCAGGCAAGAATACTGGAGTGGGTTGCCATGCCCTCCTCCAGGGGATCTTCCTGACCCAAGGATCAAACCCACATCTCTTATGTCTCCTGCACTGCCAGGTGGGTTCTTTACCACTAGTGCCATGGGGGAAGCCCAAACATTGGTTTAGTTCATAGTGAAAGGGGAAAAGAATCAATAAGACTATCTGCCAAGTAAGGCTCACTCATTCTCACAAGGAGACTGGGGCTCCCGCAGACCTGCCAGACAAGCTCCCAGAGGGACCCAGGAGCCCTAATGGTTTGAGGGACTTTTCTCTGAAGATGGAGCCTGACTTGCTTGGCCCCAGCTTCACTGTGTCACCTGAAGCACAGAGAAAGGAAAGATCTGAGCCCCAGTACTCTTGTGCTAAGTGGCCAGCATCCTCCTCTTCACTAACAAAGGGAGGAAGTGATGCTCAGAGAGGTCACTTGTCTGCCGTGACGGAGCTGGACCAGGCAGAGGGAGGACCAGCGCTCATGATGCTGTCTGTAGCCAAAGTTCTGGAGCCGCTTCTCTGGAGTCCAGTGTGCATTAGGCTAACCCCGTAAGTATCCTGTCTCCAGAGGATGCATCTGAGAAGTTCTCAGGCCTTTGGGCTGTTTGGACAAAGATGTCTGGCGTTTCAAAGGCTTCAAGAACAATCCAGCATTTCCCAGCATAGGGTTCAAGAAAAGCTGAGACCGTCTCAGTGCTGAAGCTGACTTTGGCATAAAATGAGTCTCAACACGCTGCAGACCCTGAACTCAATGGGGATCCACTGTGCAGCCAGCTTTATACCTACGGGAACGCCTGTCTGAGGCTATTCTGCCTCTGAGAGAATCAGTATTAAAAAGCCACACGACAGTAATAGAGATGTTTCCAAACCAGCCACCCTGCCGTTAGCCAGGAAGCCGAAAGCTGAGAACTCATAACTGAAGGGCCAAGCCTGCAGCCCACCACAGCTCTCCTCTGCAACGTGCGGCTATTAATTCAGCCTTTACAACCCGCAGGGCTGCGGTGGAATCGGAAAAAGGCACCTCAACTCCTTGTAATTCTTCCCTGCTCAATATATTTCCCTGTAAATATATTCCAATGCAGAAAAGGGTCTGCGGGAGGTGAGACGGCAGATCTATTAGCATTTTGATGGGTTTTTCCCAACACATGGAACAAGAGGGCTTTAAAATTCATCGCTCAGAGATTAATCCTTCCATCACCCCTCTCCCTCCACAGCTGGAGGTGGCCAAGAACTTTTTACCCCTTTCAGATCTTGATTAGGAAAAAGAAAGTTAGGAACTCAGCTCAGTCTCAAGAGTGCTACAGAGAAGAGAGAGCTGCGTTATCTAGACTGAGTGTGTAGAGCCCTCCAAACACAATTAAATGGCAGAATCAGGCATGGGGGGTGAGGGGGGGCAGTCAGAAGGCTGAGATACTAAGTGGGGGTTGGGAGCTTCTCTGACTCAACAGAAGCACACAGCCAGTCCTGGAGAGGAGCCCTGCTAGCTCGGAACGGCACGGTTCATCTTTTGTAATGGACGAAGGCCAGGCCTCTCAACATGCCTGTTCGCTCACTCGACAAGCGTGGCAGAAGAATCACTATGTGTCACCTATTAGGTGCTTGGGAAAGAAGGATCAGGAAGACGGTTTGGCTCAACAAATCTCTGCTCTCAGAAAACTCAGTCTAGATGGGGAGACAGAAGGAAATTGACAAATACAAGAAAATGCAGCAGGCGACTGAAGCCAATGTAGTTGCCCTGGGACCCCAAGGTGGGGGGGTTCGGTTCAGTTCAGTTCAGTCGCTCAGTCGTGTCCGACTCTTTGTGACCCCATGAACTGCAGCACGCCAGGCCTCCCTGGTGGGGAGGGTGGGGTACCTCAATCAAGCTGGGCTGAAGGACAAGTCACACCCTTGGGGGACACCTGGTCCTTCCTCGAAACTTGCTTTTGAAAAAAAAATTGAATGTGAGGGAATATTAAGTTTGGAAGGTGAAGCGTGCCGTTAGCTAGGATATGATCAGGAAGAATATATAGACACTGGTAGGATAAATAACTGAACTTTCAACATCACACTGGAGCACTGTTAAGCAGACTCACCCAAGGAGCGATTATCTAGGGCAGGGGTCCCAGACCTCCAGGATCTAATGCCTGATGATCTGAGGTGGAACTGATGTAATAATAATAGAAATAAAGTGCACAATAAATGCAATGAGATTGAATCATCCTGAAACCATCCTCCCCTCCCCAGCCAGGTCTGTGGAAAAGCTATCTTCCGTGAAATAGGCCCCTGGTGACAAAAAGGGGTGGGGGACCACTGATCTAGAGGATTCTAGAGAAATGTGACTTTGACTCATGGGAGGTCACAGATGAATTTGTAGATGTTTTTCAGTCTGGTAGAAAAGATAACCCAAAGGTGGGATTAAGCTTTGTGTATCCAATCCAGCCATCTTCTCCCAGTATTCTTTCTCCCTTGCCTACATAACTGCTGACTCTCTAGTTCTCCTGAGAACCAGCTTTACCCACGAGCTTCTCCTGTTGGCTCCCTCACTTACAAGTTAAATCAGTCTTTGGTCTTTGTTCATTTTAGATTTACATGTGATTCAGGATTTATAATTTTTTGAAAAGTATACTTCGACAGTACACACCCAATTACACACACACACACACGTACATACATGCACACAATGCACAGCGGTAAAAGTGGAAAAAAACTACAGCAAAATGTTACCAGGGGGCATCTTTAGGTAACTGGTGTTTGTGTATGAGTGATTTTTACAATCAGAAAAAAAGCAATAAACATTATTTTTTAAACGGAGAAATACGCACCCATGTAAGATCCCCAGGCTAGCTAATACAAGCTGCTTGCTCATCCCGTCTGTCAGGGCATATGGGGCTCTAAGCACCTAAGTGGACCACCTCATTAAGGCCTCACCATCACACCATCCATGCCAAAACTACCATTACTCTTCCCATTCTACAGATGAGGAAATGGAAGCATACCGGTTAGCCTCAGATTCTGAATCTCAACAGTAAGAGCCAGGATCTGAACCCCAGGCAGCCTGGGCCCCACAGCCTGCCTGCCTAACCACCCTGCCAGACGCCTGCCTCCCAAGTGGAAAAGGAAGAAATAAACACATCTGCCAGGCTGCCAGGGTCAGGCTTGGAGAAGACCGTGTTCCCACCCACTCCCAGAGCACCATGTGCTGGGAAGTCGAGCGCAAACCTCGCCAGCCTTGAATTGAATTCACATGTGTCTCTCCCACACTTGCAGGCTGGGAGTGCTCTTCTCCATTCTTGGAATCTCCCATCAGGACTCAGTGGATGCTCAGCACATGTCTCAGAACACTTCTCTCCCTGCTCTGATGGCAACGCTTCTAGCTAACCCTGTTCAGGGACTCTAAAAGGTAGCCTCTAATTAATAGCACACTCCATCTCTCTCCTTGCCCACACAGGCACTGGTTTATTACCTGTATCTTAAAGCAAAGGGCAGCCTGGCTTCAGCAAAGAGGGGTTCAGCGTGTTGGAAAGGGACCTGGCCTTGGAATCCTGGAGGACATGGGCTCCTGCCTCCAAATCACTGTGTGACCTTGGGCAAGCCACCAAGCATCTCTGGGCCATGGCCTTGCCCTTAAAATGGGCAAGAGGGAGCCGCTGTGCTGTGACGCCCCAGATGTCTTGCCAGCATCAATCTTGCTGTCGCTTCTGGGGTGTTTTATATGCAGCAGACGTGGAGCACATACCAGAGACCCATGCCTATTGATTCTTAGTAAAGCTCTTCACGTGGCAGGTCACTGCTGGTTAAATCTGTGCGGAAATTAGGTGTTGAGGGAAGAATACCCTGTGATCTGGAAAACCAAATTGGGGTGGAGGGCTGCAAAAGGGGGAGTGGGGAAAGTACTTCATCTCAATAGGGCTCTTAAGAGCCCCTACAAACTACCATATCTGTGGATTCATTCTGCCCACAATTTATTATTATTTACTTTGGTCAAATATGTTTACAGAGTTGGGCAGGATTGTTTGGGTAAATACTCTGTTTCAGAAGATTCCAAGCCAAAAGCCCCATTTTCCTTGATTTAACAATAAATATCCATCCACCTCTACCTATGACTTTGAGGAAGGCAGAAGAGAATAATTCAGAAATGTCAGCCGCTAAGTGTCAATATTGAAAAACACATCTCTAGGTGATTAATTAAGATCAATGGCCAAAAGAAACACAGGAGAGCCCTCTTCTTAAAATGGGAAATGATACTGCTAATGAAAATGATTCTAGCAGACGTGTCGGCCTCTGATGCCTGGGTGAGTTCATGCCCCTTTCAGGATCTCAGTTTCATTAACTGTTACCTAATGGCCTGTGATTCTCAGAATGGGTTTCCCAGGGGTTCCTCAGGAGACACCCACGAGGAGAGGGAGAGGAGAGGGGGGACCAGCCGCCTATGCCTGCTTCACCAGGGCAGCTCCTCTCTGAGTTGTTTTGGAGGCTTCACGGTGAACTTTTTTTGAGGTCTGTGACCACAAGTAAGTTGAATGCCACTGGACTAAGTCATCCCAGACCTTTTTCACTTTGGCGTCCAGAATCTGGGATGCTGAAGATGGCACCTTGGTTAAGAAACTCCAAGGTCATCTGACGGGCAAATGGTTTTTCATCCGAAGGCCTCATAGTGGTCCGTGTGGAACAGCACTGGGGACAGAATGCCTCTGACTCTGGGATGGGCTCTCTGAATGTGCATGCATGTGTGCTCAGCCGCTTCAGTCGCATCTGACTCTTTGTGACCCTCTGGACTGTAGCCCGCCAGGCTCTTCAGTTCATGGGATTCTCCAGGCAAGAATACTGGAGTGGGTTACCATGCCCGCCTCCAGGGGATCTTCCTGACTCAGGGATCGAATTTGTGCCTCCTGCATTGCAGGCAGATTCTTCACCCACTGAGCCACCTAGGAATCCTTTACAATGAGTGACTGAGGCCCAAAGAGGGTAAGAGATTTACCCAAGGTTCATAAGGAGCTTGTACTAGAGGAGGATTAATTTTCAGACTCCCATCTTGAAATCCCATTTCTTCCCACTCCACGTCGGCACCACTGGGCCACTCAGGACAGCGTGCTTTGGGGGTCAAAGCTTAGCACAAGTGCAGGTCGCTGCCCTGTCACAGACCCAGCTATGCCTCCCAGGCTCCTGTCTCACCACCCTTAAAATGGGAATGATTTTCATACATAACCTGTAGGGCTGTTGCAAGTACTCAGGAGGACAGTATATGCCATTTTTTGCCATAACCTGGGGCAAAGACAGGGACACAAAGTAAAGTGGATCCTTCCGCTGGGCTTGGTGCAGGAAGCATAGCATCTTTCTCCTGATTTCCACCCCCTTCCCGCATCAGCAGTGGCAAGCTGACCACCATCCCTATTTCCCTGGTCACCTCTCCTGGAGACACCAAGAAGAAGAGGAATAGGATCCAGTGAGATGTTATGACGTTGTGTCCCTCCAAAGTCAAGCATGAATCACCGTCTTGAACTTTCTGGTTTCTCCTGACCTCATTTTAAGTTCTAGGCTCCAAATAAAACGATGTCTCCTCAGCACTGGGAAATGGCTAAAGAGCAACTTCAGGTTGGCGCACAGTCTGCCTAATGAGATGGAATCCACTCATTTGCAGCGTCAGGGAAATTAAGATGTGGAAGGAACTTTATCTCTGAGCCTCTGAGATACTGCAGAAGAAAGTGACGATCCCTCTAAATGCAAACTGGTCGCTTCGCCTCTGTTGTGAGAGAGGAAACCAAGGTCCAGAGAGGCTGAGTGATTCTGCCTGCGTCACACAGCCATAGAGTCTTTGGGTTAAAGAAACTGGGTGAGAATCAGATCTCCTGACCTCAAGGCTCTGCTGGGACTTGGAGGGGCAGGGAGTGGAGGGGATGAGGCGGAGCAAGGGTCAGGAGGGAAGTCTGAGTGTGAAAATGACCGTTCACACCTCCGAGTGTAAGTAGAGAGTGTAAGGCTCATGAGAGCACGAGCCTCTGAGGAAGAAGGAGAAACCTCTGGGGCATCTGACCTCCCCGCTGCACTTCAACTGTGAGCAGAGAAGTGTGAACAAGCGTGAGCAAGAGGGCTCTGAGCGGGGAGTGAATGAACGGGCGAGTGAGGGGAAATCCGAGTGTTGGAGAGAGAGAACAAGAGGAGGAAAAGCATTTGGGCCGTTTTCAAATTCCCACAGTCAAATAAATCAAAACAGATTGTTCTGAGACAAAGAGCCCATTTCAAACCACATCCTTTACCCCAAAGTCCACCCTCAATGGCCCACCTGATGCATTCTCACGGCTGACAGTAACAGCGATGGTAACATTCACAGTCAGGATTCTTGAACAGTCCTGAGGAGCAGGTGTGATCAACACCCACTTTCCAGATCAGGCCACTGAGGCTTGGACAGGGGAAGTCCCTTGGTCCCTACATTTCCTCGCCCGGGTGATTCCTGGGATAAGGAAGCCTGGTGAGCAGCGGAGATGCAGCCAGCAAGCACCTTCCAGAAGCACTCTGTTCCTGAGGACCCTCCCCTTAAGGAGGGCTGCTCTGGCCACTGCAAGCAGGATGGAGAAGCAGGCACCAGGACCAAGAAGGGAGTGAAGATGGCAGGTTCCCAGCTGTCCACAGGGCAAAGCAGATGCCCGCCTCTGCAGGAGTACCTGGCACCATGATGGGCAGTATTAGCTATTAGGAGCTGTGGGCATCACTTTGCCTGGGCGCCTGGCCCTGACCAGCCAGAGGAAGGCCCTGCCCTTCCATGAAAGCCAGGCCCTGGTGCACAGGACTAGACCAGAGAGAAGGTCTCCCATCTCCCACATCGACTTCAGTAAAGGGACGTGGGCCACATCTCAGTGACCATAGCCTCTCATGCTCCCAGTGGACATGAAGGGACAGCACCAGGCAAATGTCGCTCTGCCAGGCAGACCCAGCCACAAGACACACCACGCATTTTCTCATCCTAATCTTGTCCTGACCCCTGAACAATCCTTTGCAGTGGGTGTTACTCTTCTGGCTTTGCAAACAGGTTAACCGAGGCTCAGAGAGACTAAATAACTTGCCCAATGTCTACAAAATTTTAAGTGTCCGTGTGGTCGGGACCGAAGCCAGCCTGACCTGGAGACTTTGCCCATTCTATGTCACCCATCACTCACCAACAAAGCCTTTCTCTCTGAAGGAGGCTGGGAGTCCCCGAGGGCAGCGTTTCAAAGGCAAATCCCAACAAACAACCTGAAACAGACAATCTGCCCCAAGGGGGCAGCCCCTGCTCACCCTCAGCCTGCTCTTGCCCTGAAGGCGCCCCTTTGTCAAGGAAACCAGAAACCTAGAGTTCTATACTACATCTGTTTTTCAACTGGCTAGAATTCTGTTTTCTGTTAACAATGCAATATATTGAAATATAACCTATAAGCAGAAAAGTACCTGGATCTGAAATGCACAGCTCCGTGAATAGTCCCAAACTGGACACACCTGTAAACCCAGCAAGCAGAACACTAAAAGAAACAAACCAGCTCCCAGAAGCCCCTGGTGCCCTCTTCCAGGCTCTTCCTGACTTACGCCCAAATGGAACCACTATCATGGCTTGATTTAACACCATTGCTTCATTTCGCTGACTTTGAACTTTATATAAATAGAATCCTTCTGTGTATTCGTTTTCACCTCTGGGGTCTTTTGCTCAATATCAGTTTTCTGAGATTTCCCCCCAAACTGCCATCAGCAGCAAGAGTGCATTCATTCTCTGCTGTGTAGTACTCCTATATCCATTCTAGGACTGATGAAAATTGAGTTGTTTCCAGGTATCATCTCTCATGGAGAACGAGGGCACAGACATTCTTATACATGCCTTTTAGGAGCACATGTACACGTCCTATTGGAAGTATACTTAAGAGTGGAATTCTTGGCTCATATGATCTCTGTATGCATGGTCTATGTATGCTTTAGCTGGGCTTCCTAGGTGGCTCAGTAGGTAAAGAATCCACCTGCAATGCAGGAGATGCAGGCAGACACAGGTTCGATCCCCAGGTCAGGAAGATCTCCTGGAGAAGGAAATGGCAACCCACTCCAGTATTCTTGCCTGGAGAATCCCATGGACAGAGGATCCTGGTGGGCTACCGTCCACTGGGTCGCAAAGAGTCGGACATGACCGAAGCGACTAAGCACACACGCACACCCAATATTTTAATGTTGAGTCGGTTACGTCCTAAACATTGTGCGCCTTAAACAAAATACATCTCCAGCTAGAATCTGGCCTGCAGGCCACCATGTTCATGTTGCACCTTTGGCCTATGCTCTTCATTCATTGTAGCCACCAGCCAAACCATCTTCTGCAGTGCCTCACACGTTCATCTGATACAGTAGGGAAGATTCTAACATTCCCCCTCACCACACTGATGAGTGACTGAGACCTCAGTTAGTGTCAAAGGCCGTCCTTCAGTGACTATTTCTCTCAGTTCAGTTCAGTTCATTTCGGTCGCTCAGTTGTCTCCAACTCTTTGCGACCCCATGAATCACAGCACACCAGGCCTCCCTGTCCATCACCGACTCCCAGAGTTCACCCAAACCCATGTCCATTGACTCGGTGATGCCATCCAACCACCTGATCCTCTGTCATCCCCTTCTCCTCCTGCCCTCAATCTTTCCCAGCATCAGGGTCTTTTCAAATGAGTCAACTCTTCACATCAGATGGCCAAAGTACTGGAGTTTCAGCTTCAACATCAGTCCTTCCAATGAACACCCAGGACTGATCTCCTTTAGGATGGACTGGTTGGATCTCCTTGCAGTCCCAGGAACTCTCAAGAATCTTCTCCAACACCACAGTTCAAAAGCATCAATTCTTCTGTGCTCAGCTTTCTTTATAGTCCAACTCTCACATCCATACATGACCACTGGAAAAACCACGGCCTTGACTATATGGACCTTTGTTGGCAAAGTAATGTCTCTGCTTTTGAATATGCTGTCTAGGTTGGTCATAACTTTCCTTCCAAGGAGTAAGCATCTTTTAATTTCATGGCTGCAATCACCATCTGCAGTGATTTTGGAGCCCAGAAAAATAGTCTGTCACTGTTTCCACTGTTTCCCCATCTATTTCCCATGAAGTGATGGGACCGGATGCCATGATCTTAGTTTTCTGACTATTGAGCTGTAAGTCAACTTTTTCATTCTCCTCTTTCACTTTCATCAAGAGGCTCTTTAGTTCTTCACTTTCTGCCATAAGGGTGGTGTCATCTGCATATCTGAGGTTATTGATATTTCTCCCGGCAATCTTGATTCCAGCTTGTGCTTCTTCCAGCCCAGCGTTTCTCATGATGTACTCTGCATAGAAGTTAAATAAGCAGGGTGACAATATACAGCCTTGATGTACTCCTTTTCCTATTTGGAACCAGTCTGTTGTTCTATGTCCAGTTCTAACTGTTGCTTCCTGACCTGCTTATAGGTTTCTCAAGAGGCAGGTCAGGTGGTCTGGTATTCCCATCTCTTGAAGAATTTTCCACAGTTTATTCTGATCCACACAGTCAAAGGCTTTGGCATCGTCAATAAAGCAGAAATAGATGTTTTTTCTGGAACTCTCTTGCTTTTTCGATGATCCAGAGGATGTTGGCAATTTGGTCTCTGGTTCCTCTGCCTTTTCTAAAACCAGCTTGAACATCTGTAAGTTCACAGTTCACGTACTGCTGAAGTCTGGCTTGGAGAATTTTGAGCATTACTTTACTAGCGTGTGAAATAAGTGCAATTGTGCGGTAGTTTAAGCATTCTTTGGCATTGCCTTTCTTTGGGACTGGAATGAAAACTAACCTTTTCCAGTCCTGTGGCCACTGCTGAGTTTTCCAAATTTGCTGGCATATTGAGTGCAGCACTTTCACAGCATCATCTTTCAGGATTTGAAATAGCTCAACTGGAATTCCATCACCTTCACTAGCTTTGTTCATAGTGATGCTTCCTAAGGCCCACTTGACTTCACATTTCAGGATGTCTGGCTCTAGGGGAGTGATCACACCATCGTGATTACCTGGGCTGTGAAGATCTTTTTTGTACAGTTCTTCTGTGTATTCTTGCCACCTCTTCTTAATATCTTCTGCTTCTGTTAGGTCCCTACCATTTCTGTCCTTTATTGAGCCCATCTTTGCATGAAATGTTCCCTTGGTATCTCTAATTTTCTTGAAGAGATCTCAGGTCTTTCCCATTCTGTTGTTTTCCTCTATTTCTTTGCACTGATCACTGAGGAAGGCTTTCTTATCTCTCTTTGCTATTCTTTGGAACTCTGCATTCAAATGGGTATATCTTTCCTTTTCTGCTTTGCTTTTCACTTTCCTTCTTTTCACAGCTATTTGTAAGGCCTCCTCAGACAGCCATTTTGCTTTTTTGCATTTCTTTTTCTTGGGAATGGTCTTGATTCCTGTCTCCTGTACAATGTCATTGAACCTCCATCCATAGTTCTCTATGAGGATAAAATTACTGGGTTGGCCTAAAAATTTGTTCAGATGTTTATGTAACATCTTATAGAAAAATCCGAAAGAATTTTTGGCCAGCCCAACACATTGCAATCATTTGAACAATCTCTTCAAACTACACATGCCCAGCACTGCGCTAGTACTGATGAGACTTCCTGAGAACACAGACACCCAGGCATGATTATTTGGGAATGTATCCTAATTAAGAACCTTTGCGTGAGGCCATAGAGCACAAAGCCAGTGGCAGCAGAGCACCCAGCTTCCAAGCAGCTAGTCTCTAGCACCCTGGAGGTGCTCCATCACTTCAGTCGTGTCTGACTCTGTGTGACCCTCTGGACTGTCACCTGCCAGGCTCCTCTGTCCATGGGATTCTCCAGGCAAGAATCCTAGAGTGCCGTGCCCTCCTCCAGGGGATCTTCCCGACCTAGGCATTGAACCCACATCTCTTTGTGTCTCCTGCATTGGCAGGTGGGCTCTTTACCACTAGTGCCACCTGGGAAGCCTACCTAGCACCCTAGGGTACCCTAAATCTACCCTGTGGGCTAACACTCCAACTTCCTCCAACCATAACAGACATCAATAATTGATCTTGGCCCTCCTTCCTGCTGAGCCCAAGTAACCCAGCCTGATCTACCCTTCAGCAGACCCTACTAATTGATCAGAGTTGGCATTTGAGATTAAATGTATTTGCCACCAGGCCTTCCCAGTTGGCGCTAGTGGTAAAGAACCCATCTCCCAGTACAGGAGACTTTGGAGATGTGGGTTAGACGCCTAGGTCGGGAAGATCCCCTGGATGAGGGCATGGCAACCCACTCAGGATTCTTGCCTGGAGAATCCCATGGACAGAGGAGCCTGGCAGGCTATGGTCCATAGGTTTGCAAAGAGTCGGACACGACTGGAGCAACTTAGCATGCCCACGTGTGTATTTGCTGCTCCTGCTATTCAGTATTGGCCTCTGGAAATGCTTGCTCCTTTCTCAAGTGGCTCAGCTTTTTTAACATCTGGATGGGTAAGAAACAGAGAAGGGACCAAACCCAAGCCTGGCTCCATTCTTCAACTGCTCTGATTCTGATTCCCACGCCAACCCAAGAAGCTTGCCATGAAGATAATTTATCTCTGCCCTGGGATATTTTTGTTTGTTTGGGTTTTTGGCTATGGGTTTTATGGGTGGCAAACAAGTCCAGAGAGGGCTAGTGCCTTGCCCAAGGGGAACTTGAACCATCTCCCCATTGCTAATCCAGGGCTCTTTCACTCTCTCCAGGGGACCTCTCACAACCAATTAGGAACTACTGGAAAAGCCAGAAACACAATGGTAACCTCATTCATCCCGCACCAATCACATCTGGTTCACTTCTTCCCCGCTAAGCAGTAAACAGTGGAGACAGCGTCCAGGCTGGCCGCGGGCTGGGATCTCAGCTCAGAGACAAGGCCTCGGCCCACAGCCGGCGAGAAGTCATTCTCAAGCTGATCCCTGGGCTCCAAGAAAGAGATTTTCCCTAATGCAGCTGAGTTCGGTGACCCAACATGGTTGAAAATTGTTGTTTTCCAATGCGATAATCCACACAAACCCAGGGAGGGCTCCAAGATGAAGAGCTTCCAGCAGCAGCCAGGGAGGGGCGGGGGGGGCCTCTGTGGTCCCACCGCTTTCTGTCTTTATTAACATTTGCAGAAAAACTCACAGTGCGCTTTGCTGCAAATGAAAACCAAGCAATTTCATTTTCTCCCCTCAACCAGGCCAGATGGCTCCTTCTCGCTCTTCTCCCCTTGCTCATGCTAGAATTTTTTTTTTTTCTTTTAAGCTCAAAAATACTAAAAGATCCCTCACATCTGCAGATCTGCCTTTCCAGGTCATTTTTAGCCAAAGGTACCCAAAACTGAGTCCTTGGATTGTCTTAAAACAGCATCTCCCCCTTTGGGAACAGCTGTATCTTCACCTCCAAAGTCTTTGCCTTCTATAGAGCTTTGGGGCTCCCTGGGGTGGCAGAGGAAGGCACCCAACATGCCCGTCCACGCCCACATCCACATCGGAGACTGAAGGCAAGACCCGGAATGCCTGCAGTGCTTGGGAGACGTCCAACTCAAAATGTGGGGAATTCCTACCCTTGCACACACCTCTCCCCAAACTTCTGAGGACTCGTGTTCATGGCAGGACCTGATGGAGTTACTCAGCTTCCCACCAACCTGCACTGCTCTTATCTAGTTTCACATGGAATGAAAAGAAACCACCTCGAGGTTGCTCTCTCTCTCTCTCTCTCATACATACACACACACACACACACACACACACAAGAAAGTGACAGGGTCAGAATCTACCCATGATGGCCTGACCCCAGGCCCAAGTTCTGACCGCTGCCGCACAAGGTTCTCGTCCCATTACTACTGAACTGGCTGGAATGGACCTTGCCCTAATCCTGTCCCCATCCCAAAGGTACAGTCATCTGCTGCCTTCAACATCGCACTGATTTCCACCATGGCCCTTGGTGATGCCTTAAGGCCCAGGTTCTTGTGTGTGTGCCAAGTCCCTTCAGTCGTGTCTGACTCCTTGTGACCCCATGGATTGTAGCCCTCCAGGCTCCTCTGTCCATGCAATTCTCCAGGCAAAAATACTGGAGTGGGTTACCATGCCCTCCTTCAGGGGATCTCCCTGATCCAGGGCTTGAACCTGCATGTCTTCTGTCTCCTGCATTGGCAGACACGTTCTTTACCATTAGTACCACCTGGGAAGCCCAAGGCCCAGGCTCAGGGCCCAGAAAAACCCATCCAAGTGCACACATGTGTACGCATTGGTGTGACATCAGCTCCTTAATTCTCTTTTGGGGGAATAAATACTACCTCTGTTCACACCATTCTGTTAACTGGCAAGAGAGACAAGACTACAGACGTGTACTAGGGAGATGACCTCCCACTCCCTATGGAAGGACCCTTAAGAAAAATATTCTCTCAAGATCCTTTAGGTACCAAGGCACAGATAGTCTCAGAAAATCAAGCAGCATCAGGAGCCCAGCCAGGACTGGTAAAAAAATCTCTGACAAAGGGCGACTTTGTGTGGGAGGGAAGGAGGGCGAGGTGGGTGCTGGAGAAGCTGAGTTCCCATCATTCTCCAAGTGAGAGCAGTACCAAGCCTGAGTCACCCACATAAGCAACAGGGGATCTTCCAGGAGACCAGAAATTCCATGTCCTCAGAGAGAGGGACAGAGGGGACCTGAGACAGGGGCAAAGGTTGGGACATGAGAGGGGTAGCCAAGAGGGTGAAACCTGAGTCAGGGACCCAGGAGAGAATTGCTCACAGTGGGTGTGGTTCAGGGGCTTCAAGACCAGTGTTGAACTGCGTGGTTATACACCTTCTGGGTGTAGCCCCCTCCACCTCAAATCTTCAGTAAAAGTCTAGTACAGTCATCCCTCAAGACTGATCACAGGACCTCCATGGATAGCAAAATCCACTGATCCTGCATATAAAATGGTGTAGTATTTACATATAACCTACACCTATCCTTCTGTATCCTTGACATCATCTTATGATAATACCCAAAGGGAAAAGTGAAAGTATGAGTTGCTCAGTCACGTTCGACTTTTTGCGTCTCCATAGACTCACAGGCTCCTCTGTCCATGGAATTCTTTAGGCAAGAATACTGGAGTGGGTTGCCAGGGAATCTTCCCGACCCAGGGATGGAATCTCAGTCTCCTGCACTATAGGCAGATTCTTTACCACCTGAACCACCAAATGTAAATGCTATGTAAATAGTTGTTCTCTCTCTCAGTTGCTCAGTCCTGTCCGACTCTTTGCCACTCCGTGGAGTAGTCCACCGGGCTCCATGGTCCATGGAATTTTCCAAGCAAGAATAGTAGAGTGGGTTACCACCTTTTACTCCAGGGGATCTTCCTAACCCAGGGATTGAAACCACGTCTCTTGCATCTTCCACACTGGCAGGTGGATTCTTTACCACTGAGCCACTGGGGCAGCCCAAACAGTTGCTGGAGTGTGGCAAATTCAAGTTTTGCTTGTTGTGGAACTTTCTGAAATTTTTACCTTTGAATGTTTTCAATCCACAGTTGGTTGAATCCACCGGTGCAAAATCTGGGGATGCGGAGAGCTGACTGGACACATGATGGAAGAAAGAAAGAATGAATGAATGTCTACACCAAGCAACACCAGGAACCCTCTTCTGCATTCAACAGACCTCCCAGGCCAGGATCCTCTTGCACTGGAAAAGGCTGGGCCTTGTAATGGTTCAGAGAAACCCTTACCACTCCAAACCACCTGGTGATCTATGGGATTCCATTATCTTAGCACCTCAAATTTCCCTTCCATAAAACAAGGATTAAAAATCTCACCCCAGTCGAACTGTTGGGCATCAAATGAGATCATATACATGGGTGTCTACTGGATACATGGAAAAATTCTGCTGTGCTTCTGGGATGGAAAGGGGAGGAAAGAGAACCAGTGTAGAAGGTCATGCCACACGCAGCACCAGGTGGATCCAGCTTGAACTGTCCCCTTTTTTCCAGATGAGGAAACTGAGGTTCAGTTAGGATTAAAAACTTGCCAAGGCCATGAAGCTGGTGAGGATTTGGATAGTCAGGATCTGAAGTGTGGAATTCAGAAGCCGGAATCCCCCCCTTACGTATTTTATATCCCCACTCAAATACCACCTGGGCTCTACAGCTGCCTTCAGAACTCTTCCTTCTTGAAAAGCATTTAATTTTAATCCTGTACATTTCTCCCCAGCAGACATGCACAGAACTTTATTTAAATTTATTGTTATCATTATTATTGCTTTGCTTAAAGATTCCTTAACAGAGATTTTTTTTCTTTGCCCACAAACACACACACATGCACCTCTCCAACAGGTTTGAATAGAGCTTTGTGACTGGTAGGGCTACTCAGAAACAAAAATTGCCTATTATTTCAATTCAATTACATAGCAACCACTTTTTTTTTTAAAGACTATATTTATTTGAGCTTATTGTGCGGCAAATCATCAGACATTTTCTTTCTCCAAACTATTTTGAGAAGAGAAAATGATCAAATGAAAGGGAGGAAATGTTAGGCATATCATCCCCGCTATTGAGAATAATGCTGATGGATTTTCCTCTTGCACTTTTAATTTATTTAAACAACACCCCCGCTTCCATCAACAACCACGCCTTGGCTTCCTGAGCGCTTTTCTCCAGGGGATTGGAGGCCTTTTGGTTGTAGTCCCTGTTGGAGACACTAAGGGGCGGTTCTAGAGTCAGAGGAGACGTGGAGGAGGAGCAGTCGTGCTGCCCAGGCTGTGGGTGTGATGTCAGAGGTCCGCAGCAGACTTGAGCGCTGGCTGCAGCCCAAACAGGGTTAAGTCTAGGTTCTGACTGTCTGGACTCCCAGTCCAGTGCTCGCCCCACCTCTTCAGTTGGGGAACAACGGTAAGGACGGCAATTCAGGGGTTCGGTCTAGTCCAGCCCTCTTGGTGCGTGCATGTTAAGTCGCTTCAGTTGTGTCTGACTCCGCGACCCCATGGACTGTAGCCCGCCAGGCTCCTCTGTCCATGGCGATTCTCCAGACAAGAATACTGGAGTGGGTTGCCATGCCCTCCTCAGTCCTCTTGGTGCCCCTACCCAATTCCCAGGCTTTCGTGAGCCCATCCCAGGCTCTGAGCTTGGCTCCCGTAGTCCCCGTTCGGTCTCTGGGCTCAGAAGAGGGAAGGGCCCCCCCCGGGGAGAGCCACCACCTGTGACCCCCACTCCAGCCCCTCCGCAGCCCCTGCAACCTGACCTCTATCTCCTCAGCCTCACAGAACCAGCAGCAGTGGCCTCAGAGGTCACTCTGTTTGCCTTGGCTCCACAGCCTGCTTCCCCAGCAAGAAGCCGCTGGAAAGGAAAATAAAACAACAACAAAAAGCCTTTTGATCTGCCAGCGGACGTCCTCGTCCAACCCTGGGGGAAGGTGGAAACCACTCTCTGGAGTGACCTGCTAACCCCTCTCTCACAAATACTCTCCAAAGGGCCCCAGGGTCTTTCAGAGACCCCACTAGGGCAGGCTCCCGGCCCCATGAGATGAAAGGGTCATAAATGACATCTGTAGGGACTAAGTAGGGATGGGCAGGGGCCAGGAAGAGGCCAGAGAGGACCCAGAAACCATGGAAAGAGAAGATGGCCACTGACCCAGGCTGGCCACTCCACAGGAGGTGGTCACCACAGACTGTCTGCATGAAGGAGCAGCGAGAAAGAGGTGTGTCCCAGAAAAGCAATTCACTTCAGCAGTAAGGAATCCAGCAAAGGCATCATGCTGTCCACACAGGGGTATACCAGGCACCCATGCTGAGACGACGTGGCAAGTAACTGACATGGGAGCTGTGCCTCTCCCCCACCCCGCAGTCCACTCTGGAGGCTCCCTATGTCTTTGGGGACAGTTCCGCTGACTCCAGGAGGCCTTACTCAAGCATCCCCATTCAGTCTCTTGGCTTGAAGGCAGGCTGGAAGCTTCCAGAAGCTGATGTCCCCAGGAGCCACCCTCAACCAGTGAGAGATGGAAGTTGGTGACCACTTGCTGGGCCAAGTCTGAGGGGTGCTTCACACAGTCTCTGGGAGGGTCCCCAGCGGGATGGGGCCCCAGGTGCCCACAGCAGGAGGCAGCCTGTTAGCACATCTTTGATTGGCTCTCCTCCCTTCATTTCCTCTGGAGAAGGGATAGGCTACCCACTCCAGTATTCCTGGGCTTCCCTTGTGGCTCAGCTGGTAAAGAATCTGCCTGCAATGCGGGAGACCTGGGTTTGATCCCTGGGTTGGGAAGATCCCCTGGAGGAGGGAAAGGCTACTCACTCCAGTATTCTGGCCTGGAGAATTCCATGGACTATGCAGTCCATGGGGTAGCAAAGAGTCGGACACGATTGAGCGTCTTTCATTTCACCCCTCCCTGCCCACTCACCCATCTGGGACAACCTCGCCATACATACACTCTTTGTACCTGGGTATTCTTTGGAAAGGATGATGCTAAAGCTGAAACTCCAGTACTTTGGCCACCTCATGCGAAGAGTTGACTCATTGGAAAAGACTCTGCTGCTGGGAGGGATTGGGGGCAGGAGGAAGAGGGGACGACAGAGGATGAGATGGCTGGATGGCATCACTGACTCGATGAACGTGAGTCTGAGTGAACTCCGGGAGATGGTGATGGACAGGGAGGCCTGGCGTGCTGCGATTCATGGGGTCGCAAAGAGTCGGACACGACTGAGCAACTGAACTGAACTTAACTGAACCCAAACCCTTGCTCAGGGCATGTTTTTGGAGACCCCCATCTAGACCAAGGCAGAAGTGTACATGCTAAGACAGAACCAGTGAAAACATGCAAGATGCAAAGTAGAAAGGGTGAATGCCTCCAGGGGTGGTAAGCCCCCTCGCTTCAAGCTGCAAACATTCAACAATGCAACCCTGGGTGCCAGCTGTTGTCCTGGTACTACAATACTCTTCAAGGTACTGTACTGAAAGATTAAAAATGTTTTATTTATTTATTGTGTTTGCTTTTATGTCTTGTCTTGCCTGGAAAATCCCATGGATGGAGGAGCCTGGAAGGCTGCAGTCCATGGGGTCGCTGAGGGTTGGACACAACTGAGTGACTTCACTTTCACTTTTCACTTTCATGCATTGGAGAAGGAAATGGCAACCCACTCCAGTGTTCTTGCCTGGAGAATCCCAGGGACGGGGGAGCCTGTTGGGCTGCCGTCTATGGGGTCGCACAGAGTCGGACACGACTGAAGTGACTTAGCAATAGCAATTGTTAGTGTGAAAAGTATTATAAACCTGTTACAGTATAGTACTATATAGCAGATCGTGTTAGTTGGGTACCTAGGCTAACTTTGTTGGACTTACAAATTGAACTTATGAACATGTTTGTGGAATGGAGCTTCATACGTGAGGTACCTACTATATATAGGACAAATATACATATATATACATACATACTGGCAGACTTGGTTACTCAGACGGTAAAAGCGTCTGCCTGCAATGCTGGAGCCCCAGGTTCGATCCCTGGGTCAGGAAGATCCCCTGGAGAAGGAAATGGCAACCCACTCCAGTACTCTTGCCTGGAAAATGCCATGGGTGGAGGAGCCTGGTGGGCTACAGTCCATGGGGCCGCAGAGTTGGACATGACTGAACGACTTCACTTCACTATACTGTATATAGGACATATAGACATACAGTTGGGTACTTAGGCTAACTGTTAGACTTATGAACTGGACTTAGGAATGTGTTCTTGGAAATGGAATTCCTTCATACGTGAGGGACCTACTGTATATAGGAATAACGGGCAGCTTATACACAGCTGTGCTCATTTACTGGGCAAACAATTCAGTAGGATTGGGGGTTGCTCACGACGGGTCTGGGTAAGGAGATGGGCTTAAAACTCGGTTTCCATTGAATCTGCTTTTGTTCTATTTCTATATTCTCTATGTTTATTCTGATTATTTTTTCTTTGGTCTTTTACCAATAAAAAGTGGTTCATTTCAAAGAGCTTCTGGAAAGTAAAAAAAAAAGAAAAGAAAAAGAACTATAGAGAGTGAGAAAAACCCAGAATCAATGACCCACCCCGACTTCCTAGGACCCTCCCACTTCCTTCTCACCTCCCTCTCAGTCCCCTGCAGTACCATGGGTCCCAATTCCCTTAGAGGTTTGGCAGCTGCTGTCAAACAAAGGAGTTAAGGACTGGAGGGGAGCAAAGGGCCAGGGTGAGAGGCCTCTAAGACCCCTGGATCCTGATTTCCTCCCACTCTGGCTGATAAGACACGAACCGGCTCCAACAGAGAAGACGGTGTCCCACAGAGGAGCAGAGCCAGGGAACAGACCATGTAATGCCAGGTCTTTAAAGAGATGATCAAATTAAAACGAGGCTTTTAGGGTGGGTCGTAATCCAATCCAACTAATGCCCTTATAAAAAGAGATTTGGACCCCCAGGGGACACCAGATTGGACCCCCAGGGGACACCAGAGGTACGTGAGCACAAAGGACCCAGGGAGTAGACAGCCTGCTGCAAGCCTAGGAGAGAGACCTCAGAAGAAACTGCATCTGCCAACACTTTGATCATGAACTTCTACCCTTCTACCCAAAACTGTGAAAAAATAAATTTGATAGGAATTAACTTACTTAGTGCTCGCAACAACCCAATAAATTAGGTATTATTTTTAGTCCCATTTTATGGACAAGAAAGTGATGAACAAAGAGGTTGAGTAACTTGCCCAACCCTGCAGAGCTGGTGAGTGATAGAGTTGGGACTGTAAACCATCCCTTTGGATGAGACAGGGCTCGTAAGTGCCTGGCACGCTGAAACTGATCAATACATGTTAGCTACACTCATTACCTGAAACCACCTGAAAAAGACCGGTCTGCAAAGGTAAGAATGGAGGAAGGCATTTTGTGGGCACCTGCCAGGTGCCTGGACCCCAGGGATGGGCCAAGGCTGACAGGGTCCCTGCCCTCCAGAGGTTACACTAGAATGGCGAGATGGAAGTTAAATAATCACACACACAAGTCAACAATCACCCAATTTTGACAAACTTCCTGTTAAGAAGAGGACAGTGGAGCCATCAGGGCTTCCCTGGTAGCTCAGCTGGTAAAGAATCCACCTGCAATGCAGGAGACCCTGGTTCGATCCCTGGGTCAGGAATATCCCCTGGAGAAGGGATAGGCTACACACTCTAGTATTCATGGGCTTCCCTGGTGAGTAAATAATCTGCCTGCAATGAGGAATACCTGGGTTCTGTCCCTGGGTTGGGAAGATTCCCTGGAGGGAGCATGGCAACCCACTCCAGTATACTTGCCTGGAGAATCCCCCAGGACAGAGGAGCCTGCTGGGCTATAGTCCATGGGGTGGTACAGAGTTGGACAAGACTGAGGGACTAAGCAGACAGCATAGTGGAGCCATCAGAGCCAATGGGTGAGAAATTTGGCCCACTTGGAAGTCAAGGACGGCTTCTTGGAGGAAGTGATGGGATCCAAAGGATACAGGGGAGTTGGGTAGCTAAAGAAGGAGGGAGAGATTGTAGTGATTGGGGAAGAGCATTCAGAGTGGCCCTGTGCGGGTAAGGGCAAGAGAAGGAAGCCAGGTGGTGGTAGGCTGGAGCAGAGGGTGGTAGGCTTGGGCGGCAGAGGGGGCAAAAGTTGCCAGAAAGTCTTAGAAACACAAGTGAGGTGCTCACTTTGGCAGCACATACACGAAAATAAACGCAAGTGAGAATCTATGGAAAGGGTTTCCAAAAGAGTGCAAGATGGCCAGCACGATCACATTACACAACAGATGTTTCCTCTAACAAAGCATGCAGGTTGAACGTCAGTAAGTTGAATTTTATTTTTAAGGCGGTAGGGAGGAACGGGAATCTGAGAGTTAACTGTCTGTAAATGGGATGAGGAGCCTCTGATCCAGCTGGCATTTCATAGATCCGGCCACCTCGAGTGAGGTACCCCTGCTAGGTAACAATACCGGAGGAGGACTGGCCTTCCGTGTGGCAGCGTGTGGGCGAGTGTCTCTGCTGGTCGTGGCCATCTGCTCCCTCATGGGTCTCAGGGCACCGGAAGCTCGTGAGCATGGCTCTCCCCAGCGGCCACCCCACAGCCTGTTTCCTGGCACCCACAACCTTCCAGGCTCCTCTTCCCCAGCTCCTCCTCATCCCCCAAGCTTTAACTTGTACTTACTTCCATGGGGAGGCCTTTGCTGCCCCAGCCCCCAGATGTGTCTGTCTTTCATGAGTTTGTCTGGGCACCCCTGGCACCCCCCTGGGTTTGTCCCCATACTATCCTCAGGGCCCCCACCTAAGGGGGTTACCGGTAGAGGCCTTGGTGCACAGCAAAGAAGGATGAGATCCCAAATAGCTCTAAGAATTCATTCATTCATTCAGCATGTATGAACACCTATGAACATCCATCTATTCTGTCCCGGGCACTGAGTTACACATGCTGTGGGCACCATGGAGAATGAGACAGACAAGTCTCTGCCCTCACCCCGCTGAGGAAAAGACATCATAAATAAAGTAATCAGAATAATTCCAACATTCATTGAACACTTTTGAGGTGCCCCATTCAATCCTACAAGATACATTTATGCATTTTAATCTTATATTATCTTCATAAAAGATAAAATGATGGTGATCATTTCGCAAAACATACAAAAATTGGGTAACTATGTTGTACATCTGAAACTAATATAATGTTTTATGTCAATTAGAACTCAGTTTAAAAAAAACCCTTATGGTGGTACAGAGAACTTAAGTATTTGGTTAAAGGCCACTGAAAGTCATGGGCTGTGGCCGAACTGGGACTTGAACCAGGGCCCTTACGCTCAGAACGCCTAACCCTGCATGGCATGTTGCCTCTTCTGCTTTCAGTGCACGGGATGGAGCTGTGTATCTGAACCTCGGCCTCCACAGCTGAGCCTCCAAACCCTCCAGGGTCCCTGTGGGATGGGCTCGGGGACTGGGAGCCTCAGCTAGTCCATCCTAGGCCCCCTTCTCATGCAGAGAAGTCGGGACACTGCCCCCGGGGGAGAGGAACCCAACTTGCCAACATCACAGTGATCTCTGGTGCTGAAGGTGAACCTAGGGTAAACAGCAAGGATAATTCATCAGGACCAGACATCTTAGCCTGAGAGGAGATGGAGACAACAGGCACCCCACCCCCCAGAAAGGTAAGTCAAAAAAAAAAAAAAAGTAAAGGGTGCCTTTCCTGCAGTCCTTTCAAATCATTCTTTCTAGAAAACATCCTATCTGCAATCAGTTACGATCCACATGCATTGATGCTTCTTAAGCCCATACTGAACACCCAACACCCTTCCAAGCCTGTTGTGTGCTGTGTGCTAAGTTGCTTCAGTCGCCTTCGACTCTTTGTGACCCCATGAACTGTGGCCCGCCAGGCTCCTCTGTCCATGGGATTCTCCAAGCAAGAATACTGGAGTGGGTTGCCATTTCCTTGTCTAGGGGATCTTCCCGACCCAGGGATTGAAACCATGTCTCTTACATCTCCTGCACTGGCAGGCAGGGTCTTTACCACTAGTGCCGCCCGGGAAGCCCCTCCAAGACTGTTGGGAGGGAACAAATATGGAAAGCAGCATCTGACAAATGTCAGGGGTGGACAGAGTATGTCTGATGCAGACACTGACTCTTCTGATGCTTTTAACTAGGCCACGAAGTGGGTGCAAATCCTCACTTTATTGATAAGAAGACTGAAATATACAGAGATTACCCGTTACTAATTATATAGTTGAATGACCTTGACTGATAACATACCCACCTGTTATGGATTGAATTGTGTGCCCCCCAAAGCTGTGTTGCCATCCTAACCGCCGGTCCATGACCTTATTTGAAAACAGGGTCTTTGCCAATGTCATCAAGTTCAGATGAGGTCATTAGGCTCTAACCCAATGTGACTGGAGTCCTCGTAAGAAGAGGAAGGACAGACACAGGGAGAACACCTGTGATGACAGGAGAGGGGACTGGGGTGATGAGTCCACAAGCCAAGGAACAACAAGAGCTGCCAACAGCCCCAGGAGCAAGGGAGGACCCTCCCCTGGAGCCCTGCTGACACCTTGGCGTTGGACTTTCAGCCCCCAGAACTGTGAGAGGATGAATGTCTGTGGTTTGAAGCTCCCAGTTTAGGGTATTTATCACTGCAGCCCTGGGAAACCAATACAGCCTCATGGGGCTCTTGAGCTCGTCCAGAGCTCTGTCCCAGGGTTTAGTGGGGAGGGGCTGCAGCAGCTGACATCTGGGGACAGGAGTGAATGAGATGTGTTTTAGGGACCTCACAGTGCCTGACTCTCAGCCTAACTGGCTTGCCACCCCCCACCCCACTGCTTCTCAGAGAAGCGGTGGGCATATTGGTGGCAGCCGCAGTGGGAGGCCAGTCTCTCTGTGCCCCAGGAACAATCGTCTCCTCTACTCAGGGGTACACAGGCCATCTCTGAATCCTGTCTTAAGGAGTCAAACCTTCCCAAAGACCCTTCCACCCCAGTGTCCAGTCCACCAGCTATTCCTGGGAGGTCTTTTGTAAGGGAGGGGACAGTAAATCCCCATTATCCTAGGGGTGTTTATATTTTGGCTGGAGGAGCCCCTCATTGCCCTGGAGGCTAAAAGCACAGACAAAATGAGTACCTTGGGCTCGCCCTAGGGAGGGAGCCCTGTATGCCAGGAACCAGGTGGTGGCGGGCTGCCGTGCCCCCAGGAGGCTGAGGCGCTCTTGGCCAGCAAGAACGCGGCAATCTGTCCCAGCCGGAGAGGCGGCACCAAGGGAGGGGGCCTCTCTCAGAGGCACCCCCAGGCCCTGCGCCCACAGTGGTAATTAGACATGAAAAGACGGGCCTAAATCCAAGGGCCGGGGCTCCAAATTCTTCTCCCATTTCAAATGGAAGCCGTATTAGTTCAACACAAGAGCCCAGCCGGAGGCCACCCAGGATGGGAGCCCAGAGCCTCTCCATCCAAGAGACGGGAGTGAAGGATGGGTGTGTTGGGGGTCGGGGGGGGGGGCTTTTGGGAGGGGGGAGCACTTGGAGCCTTGCCTCAGATGCTGGCCCCTGGCCAGAGGCTTCGCTCCCTTCTAACTCAAGTGGGCGAGGAGCAATGCGCAAACATCCTGACACCTACTAAGTGCCAGGTGCGTAATTAGCTTTATAGCTTTCTACATTCTTTCCGTTTTACAGAGAAGAAAACTGAGGCTCAGAATGATGCACTCATGCTAAAGCAGGGGAGTCAGGATTCAAATCTAAATTTGACCATCTTACTGTTCTCAGAAAAACAGGGCTGGGAAGCCTCATTAGACTCTCTTTACTTGCTCAGTCCCACGAGGAGTGAAAGGGGAAGGGGGAGGCTGCAGAGATGGGAAAGGAGCCCAGGTAACTTTCTGTCATTTGGGGGGCACCCTAAAGCTCGAATGCACAGCAGTTCCCAAAGCAATGTATGTAGGGCCCAAATGCCTATGGCTTTCACCAGGAGTATTTACAACCAAGCCTTCTCAAGCCCCAGTGCTACTGCCTCAGCTTCCAGATAGTTCCTGCAGCCTCCCCCAGCCTCCTCTCCCCCTGCCCCTTGCACACACAGAAGATGAACACAGAGCTCTTCCCCATTAGGGAGTGGGAAGAAGAAACAGAAGAAGTAGGTTCTGGAGGGTCCTGGAAGAAGTCCTCAGAGCAGCAAATTTCAGTAGGGCAAAGGAGGCCATGGGAGCTCTGGGTCGAAGGTCAAGGGCCTGGCTCTGCACCCTTGCTGCGTGTTCACGGGCCAGTCCCTGGGCCTATCTGAGCCCTGCCTCTCTCCCGTGTATTATGGGCACTACATCATCTGCCCAGAGATTGTTTCCAGGTACACGGTCTGTAATCTCCTAAGAGCAATGCACTGCTGCTGCTAAGTCATGTCAGCCGTGTCCAGCTCTGTGCAACCCCATAGACGGCAGCCCACCAGGCTCCCTCGTCCCTGGGATTCTCCAGGCAAGAACACTGGAGTGGGTTGCCATTTCCTTCTCCAATGCATAAAAGTGAAAGTGAAGTCGCTCAGTAGTGTCCGACTCTTAGCGATCCCATGGACTGCAGCCTACCAGGCTCCTCCGTCCATGGGAGTTTCCAGGCAAGAGTACTGGAGTGGGTCGCCAGTGCCTTCTCCGAGAGCAATGCACATCAAGGATCATTAAGGAAAGGAAGCGTCCGTGTTTTAAGGACTGACTACGTGCCAGGTCTATGCTAGAAGCTTCAAAGGCATCATCTCAGTGAATCCTCAAAGTATTCTATCCAGGAAATAGAAATGCAAGGAGTTAGTGCCTGGTAAATAGCAGCCTCCCTTGCAGCTGGTTTGGGGCCAGGTGACAGTTCTGACCGATCCACCAGAGCTGAGGTGACGTCTGTCGCCTCCAGCTGAGGCAGTGGCGTCTTCCGGGGCCTTTTCCTTCTCCATCACTCTCCTCTCCTTCTGCAGTAACCATGGATGCCACATCACCCATGATGTGCAGCTACAACGATGGTGGATCCACCGTCCTCCTGGGTCCCTAAGTGACCGTGTGGAGCAGAGATCCCTGTTAGACGAGCAGCATGAGTGAGAACTGCACCCACAGGTTAAGGCACTGAGAGTCTGGAGTCATCTGCTGTAGTTGCTGTATTACTTCGCTTGATACTGGAAACCAAGGATACCAGTAAACGGCAGGCACCAGAAGCAAGTTCACATCTGCGACTCCAACACGCATCCTCTGTCAGCTACAACTTTCTGTGGCTGAATGAGATCATCCCCTTCCTATAAGCAACCTTGTCCCAAAAAACTCCTACCTCTTAGCGTCCCCAGGATGGCTGAGTAATCAACACAGGGTGAAAAAAAGAGCA
Source organism: Bos grunniens (assembly GCF_055505025.1). NCBI lineage: Eukaryota > Metazoa > Chordata > Mammalia > Artiodactyla > Bovidae > Bos > Bos grunniens. The sequence goes on along the minus strand of NC_141179.1, from coordinate 75,357,343 downwards.
TCTCGTAAAGCACTCTGAGCCTGGAAGGTGAGCAAAAGCAGGGAGAAGGGGGCCTGATTATCTCTCAGGGAAATCTTTCCTGGGCTTTGGGGCCCCACAGGCGGTTTTGATGGGAAAGAAACATTACAGAATGGTTTCAAGCACAAAAGGGAGAAACAGATCGACCTAGGATCTAATTCCAGCCCCCTGTCTCCCACTTACTGACTTGCTTTTTCTGAGCCCTACATTCTAATCTGTGAAATGGGTGCGATATCTGAACCAGCTTTCAGGGTTGGCGGTGAGATGAAGCATTGTCTAGGTCCTGGCCGACGGTAAGCACTCCCCAAATATCTGCCATCGTGAAGATCATTGCTGGAATGGCTCAGAGAACAGCCTCTGCTGGAGGGAGATGAGGCCGCGGTGCTGCTAGAGGCTGCCCTGCCAGGATGGCTGACATAGCCCAGACCATGGGTCTGGCCCGGCCCACGTCCCTGCAACAGACCGAGGGGCAGAACACTGAGAGGGAAGCAGGGCCAGCCAGACATAGTGCAATGCAGCCAAGGAGCCAGATTATTTATTTTAAAGTCGAAAGTGTCTTCTAGGAGGATGGCCTTTTATTTGGGTGAATCTGGGAGTTGTTTATCAGCTTAAACTCATTATCTGCACATATGGTCTTCGTACTATGGTTAAGGGTGGGAGACAAAGGATGGGCATCTACTAGCTGATGAAATATCATCCCTCAAGTGCCAGAAAGCAGGATATTTTCAGTGACGTCACATTGGGCTTCCTGCCACAAGGATGGGGCTATCATGAGAACATGCACAAGATTTTAACTCAGGAGTCCCTCCAGTGAGGCAGGGAAAGGAAGAAAAAAGAAAACAAGCAACAAAAATATTCACCCTAGTCTTCCATCTCAAAAGCAGACACACAGACACACACAGACACACACACACACACACACATATGCTGCTGCTAAGTCGCTTCAGTCGTGTCCGACTCTGTGCGACCCCATAGACGGCAGCCCACCAGGCTCCCCCGTCCCTGGGATTCTCCAGGCAAGAACACTGAGTGGGTTGCCATTTCCTTCTTCAATGGGTGAAAGTGAAGTCGCTCAGTCATGTCCGACTCTTAGCGACCCCATGGACTTCAGCCTATCAGGCTCCTCCGTCCATGGGATTTTCCAGGCAAGAGTACTGGAGTGGGGTGCCATCGCCTTCTCCAACACATACGTATACCATGCCCCAAAATATCAGAGCTGGAAAGGATCAACGTTGATCCCCCACCATTTCACAATAACAGTAGTAGTAGAAGTAATAATAATGATAGTGATGATACTGAATGTTTGTTGAGCATTAACTCCCTGCCTGGCACGGTGCTGTTTCACATGTTTTATCTTGTTGACATTTCACAACAATCTGAGGGAGTATTATTAGTCCCATTCTACAGATCAGGAAACTGAGGCACCAGAGGTTGAATGGCCTAAGGTCACACAGCTAATAAGTAGAAGCTGACATTCAAACCCAAGCAGCCTAACTGCCTCACCATGCTGCATCTAGAAAGATGGGGAAACTGAGGCTCAGAGAGGGGTAGTGTCTCACTCGAGGTCCCACAGCTCCAGCTGTAACAGAATTGGGGCTAGAACACAGGTCTCCTTCTGATTCAGCTGGTCCAATGACCTTTCCACTGCATCCTGTTGCCAATCAGTAAGTACACGCATGCATACGACTAGCACACGTGGTTTCGCTCATCTCCAAGTGGTTTAATTACTAATTAAACCAGTAGTCTTGGGTACCAACAAGGGGCAAGGGCTGGACCTTAAGATAACAAGTGCCGAGATGAAAGATCTGCTTTGCCAGCTGCAAACACTGGAGCTCATGTCTCTCTCCCTCTCTCCTTAATCAGCGTTTCATTATCTGCACACTCTATCCCCCAACCACCCAGGGCAGAGCACTGATGCAGGTCCAAGGTGGCAGCTCGTGCAGCAGGAGGAGCCCAGGCTGGTGGGTTACTTAACAGCATCAGATTGCGAAAATACCCATCAACCCATCATCTGCTCTGGGGGACCAAAGTGCTGGCTTCCAAAGGGCCCCCTCCCTTAGCTGTGTCCCAGCTGAGCATGAACAAATGTTCCTGGTTTTCCTTCTCAATGGCTGACGAAATAGACCAGAAAAGCAGCCTTCTGGAAAAAGGGGTCCCTAACAGGGGCCACCATTTGCTCTGCCCAGGAAAACAGAGACAGTGGAAGCTAGACAGACATCCAGAGAAAGCTAGTGTGCAAGCTTGCAGGTAGAAATGTGGAGCCCAGCAGGAACTGGTCAGCAACACCACCCTCTTTGTCCCCAAGCCACAGTCTGATGGCTGACAGGCTCCTGGTTGACATTGCTGTGCAGGGGCAGAGCGGAGCAAGACATGGCCAGGAGAGGTGCCCCCCACTGGATGGAAGACAGACAGGGTTGCCTAGCACCCTGAAATGTCAGACTCTCCTGACTTTAAGTTGCAAGGCCCCCTCGGAATCTCCTGGGCCGACACCCTCATCTTACAAGTTTACCCTGTGCTCTATCTCCATTCTGCCTCCTCCAACCCCAGCCGGGCCCCAGACCATTAAAAATTCATTCAGTAATTCAGGGAGCTGTTTCCTGGCTGACGAGGCAGTTTTGAAAGGAGGAGGGGGGCAGTTTTTGCTGGATCAACCTAAGATGTCCTAAATCCTACTCCAGATGAACTGATGCCTCTAAAAAGTGGTCTGGAACTTTCGTCCATATACTGCCATTTCAGCCTCAGGCTGGGTAAAGATACCCCAGAGGTCTGCCATCTGAATGTATCTGGGGACTGTTGGACCAGAAGACCTGAAATTCTACTGGATCAGAGATCTTAGGGTTTCCCAGGGAGCAGACTGAGCGCACACGTGGTACTCGAAAGTGGACGTCCGCTGCCCTCGGAGTCTCAGTCCGCTCCTCTTCTCGGGGCAGGTTGGGTGTGAAGGGGGTGGGCAGGGAGGACAGGTAGAACCTAGACCTGCCAGCCCTCTGGGGGCCCCTTGCTCACTCCCAGGTTCCAAGGGCAGGGCTATTCCGGGCAGGCTTCCCTCCGCCGAAAATCAAGTCATAAAAAACAAAACTGAACACAAACAAAACAACCCCTTTTGTTTTCTGGCCCCGTGGAATGTCTTGAAGACAAACCCAGAGACAGCAGGCCTCTCCACCCTTTCCTCTGTCTCCTCCCTTCATGTCCTCTTTTATTCAAAATAAAAACCATGCTGCTCTTTCTTCATGGCAACTTTGTCCTACAGCAATTTGAGAGCATCCAATAAAAAACACATTTGCTACACCGAAAGCAAGAACCTCAGCTCTCTTTCAAGGACCACCCCGTTTCCATCACCTTTGCAGGGGACTCTGGGGACATGAGAGGAAGGAGGTGGGGGGCTGCCCAATGAGCCACTGTCTGGAGCCGAGAGAAAGATGAAAACTTCCATCGGCCGCTACGAGGCCACTGCACATTCTTAGATTTGCTCAGTTGTACTCACTCGGGGTGCTGGGAGGAGGGAGAGAATTAGAGAAAGATAAGACCACAGTCCCTTTAGTGTCCCTTCAATGTCAGACAGCCCCACACATGACAAAGATGGGGCTCTTCATATAAGCCTGCAGTTTTCTCCTTTCCAAGGCCTTAGCACAGACTCACAGATTCAACACACAGGGGCCCTAAAGTCCCACAGTAGGACACACAGCAGGTTTCCACCAATAATTGTGAAATGAGCGGATGAATGTGGCCTATGGCCTCCAGACCCCAAGAGGAGGGGCTCTTGTTTGAGAAATTTACCACTAGACTGCTAAAGTCTTTAAGGCGCCCCCATCAACCCCACCCTGTGCCCAGAGAAAGGATCGACCCCAAGACCCTCAACCCACCCACACCAGAAAAGGCTCTGGCCAGATCCCTGGGACAAAGGCACAACTTTCACAAAAAAGGGTGCATTCAGCCAGCTAGGTTTCAGGCTTCATAGAAAGCTCAGAAAGTTAATTCTCCCATCCAGTCATTTCACACCGATTTGCTGTTAATGTCAAGTTCCCCTCCTTTTTGTTTTTCTGGGGGTAAATTTTTTTTTTCACCCAGACATCCTGCCAGGTCGCCCAAGAAAAACCAGCTTCTGAAAGCCAAGCTTTCCAATGCACAGTTATAACTGGGGGTACCCTAGCTTCGCACTCCGACCCTCTCCCCCTTTCCGCCTGGGGTGTGGTGCTTCCTCGGGGGTGGGGGGGTCCCTCGTGCGTTGGGGGTTGGTCTGTGGTTGCGGTCTGTCCCTCCTGGATTTCCGTGCGTTTGTCTCGCTGGATCCAGAACTCGCCTTTCTAGGGGTGAAAGGGCCAGAGAAGGGCGCCCCCTGGCGGGAGCCAACTCCCCTCAATCCGGCCGGGACGCCAAGCCGGCGCGAACCCACCCGTGCCCGCCAACCCTCCAAGCGTTCTCCCGCTGCGCCCCTAAAACTGGATGTGCTCGAGTTTCGGATCCACCGTGCACCTACCGGAGTCTCGGCTTCCCCAAACCGCACACACCGCGTTCGGAATAAAGGGGGAACCACCCCCTCCCCGAAGGAAAGCGTGGCGCCCCCGCCCCGGCCCGCTCCCAGGGACCCCGAAGGCGGCCGGCCTTCAGTGGCCCCGCTGGGCCGGGCAATCCCCACAGCCCTGATCCTAGCTTCTAATCCCTAGTCCCTACCTGCGCCCCCTCCAAATCCCCTTACAGAGCGGCGTGGCGCGCACCCCCTCCCCTCCGGACTCAGCCCTCGCCGAGCCCCCAGACCTCGTAACCACACCTGCCCCCGCCCCGCGCCGTTCTGCAGGCGCCCCCTCCTCACCCGGCCCGGAGCGCCGGGCAGCGGTGCACCTGTCCCCGGGGGAAGCCGCCGGCCCTCGGCGGGTTCGGAGCGCGGATGCGGGCGAGCACGTCTTCCCCGCCCCTTCCCCAGCCTATAGCCGAAGTAGAACTCGGTTCCCAGGCTTCCCCAGGACCATCCTGGGAGGTACCCCCTCCCCCATTCCACCCCCACCCCCACCACGCCAGGGTGGGGGGGAGCGCGTGTGGGTCCCCAAGTCCCCAGGGGGGCGCGGCGGCGGGGAGCGCGGAGGGCAGAGAGGTGCGGGGCCCCTACCTTCCAGCCGCAGCGGCCGGACCCCGCGCCAACTCGCGTCGGCGGCCGCGGGGGAAACTTTCCCCCGGGCGGAGAGGCGCGCTCGCAACTTGCTCGGCGCCCGCTGCCTTCCCGGCGGTGGCGGCGGCTGCGGCGCGTCCAGGGACCGACTGGCGCGAGGCGGCCGCGGCGCTCGCTCCGGGCTCGGGGCTCGGGGCTGGGGCTCGGGCGGCCTCGCGCGGCTCCGCGGTGGATCGCTCGGCGCTGCGTCCGCCCCGCAGCCTGGAGCCCCGGAGTCGCCGGCGGCAGCTGCAGCCGCCCGCCCGCCCGCCGGCCCCACCTCCCCGCCGCCGCTCCGTCCCTCCCTCGCTCTCGCCCGCACTCCCTCCCCTCCCCGAACCTCCTCCCCTTCAGTCTCCAGCCGCCGCCGCCGCCGCCGCCGTGAAGGCACGTCTCCTCCGGCGGGCCGGCCCCCCTCGCTCCCTCCCGGCCTCGGTCCCTGCCTTCTGGACCGCATCCCGGCCTCGCCCCGGGGGCCCCTGGGGCCTCCCTCTGCTCTTCTCCCCTTCCTTCCCTCTTGCCCGCCTCCCCGCCCTTGGTTCGTCTGAATTCAGGAGATCCGCTGGGGGTGTGGAGAGAGGGGTACCCTAGACAGGGGAAGTGTTCCAGGGAAACTTCCACGCTGCCCCCTCCACGTCCCTGACCGGACCTCAGGGTAGGGGGTGGGATGATCCTCCGTGGGGACCTCGCTCCTCGGCTTCCCGCTGCCCTGGAAGGACCTGTTGAAAGCCAGTGGGATTCACTCTCCCTGGACTGCTTTGGACTACTGTCTTTAACAGAGACACCTGGAGGGGGTGCAGCAGGAAGGGGGGGTGTCCAGGGGGGCTGGAGGGTGCGGCCCCCAGACAAGAGGCAAATGACTTGATTTCAAGAGTCCAGACCTGTGTCTCCATCTCAGGGCTTATCTGTTCATCTTTGTACAACTGCCTCAGCCACAGCCCCCGCTCCAGCCACTGACACATGACTTCACCGAGACATTTAACCTCTGAACCTTTTCTGTGAAGTAGCTAACGCCCCGCCTGCCCCAGACAAAATGGGCAAGCAAGCCCACCGAAGCAGACAGCCCAAGTGAAAGTGCCCCCAAACCCCCCAGAGGAGAGGAGGCCTGGGTTGCCCAACTCTTTTTCCCTGGGCAACAATTTTTTGAGTCCCAGTTCTGAAGCTTCCACACCCAGTGCCTGGCTGCCTGAACATTCAAACACGCTCAAGCTCTGCGGGAGGCCAAAGGGTCAACTGATTCGCACTAAGGATTGAGTGACTGATAGGAGTTGAACCTACTTCAGTCTTGGACAGGAATGTCCAAGATGATGTCAGGCCACCGGGCAGTGTTTGCAAGGGGCAGGAAGTCGCTGCCTTTCCTTGCCCACATTCCAGGAAAAGGATACATCCTTCTAAGGACTTCGAAGATGTCTGGTCCTTACAACTGTTTCACTGAGTAAATGGTGGCAAGGGTAATACCTTAGAGGAATGACTGGGAGGAAAAAAAAAAAAAAAAACCTGGATCCAAAGTTTTTAAATGGACCCAGAGTGAGCAACGCCTAACCCAAGGAAAGAAAAATCTTTAGCGCAGTTTCTGTAAAACAAGGACAAAGAACACTTGAAAGGGCTTCAGGCTCCACATTCATCCCTTCAGCTGCCAAAATAGGGTTGGGGGAGAGGCTGACCCTTTGCACTGAGAAACCCCATAGGCTCTGTGTTTCTGGAATGCTCTTGGAAGAGGCTGTCTGTGTGGGCCTCCTTGGATGCGAGGCGCCACATAAATTTAAAGAGGAAGAAAGCGTGAACCTACCATGAGGGTGCTGGGGGCCTGGGAGGTGGGGGCCAGAGGCACCAGGAGGGAGGGATGGAGTTTCTGAGGGTCGGGGGTATTGGCAGGAGCAAGCAGGGCTAAGCAGGAGAAGGGAGCTGTGAGAGGAGGACTGAGCAGGCCATTTGGACATTGGGACACCCAGCTGGGAGGAAAGCTCTGATTCCAAGTCAGAGTTTCCCAGACCTCAGCCCTTCTGCCTCCATGGATAATCTGGCCATATCTGCACACTAGACAGAACTAGACATTTGCTTAATAGCTTTCTTTAAATCAACTCTTGGGTTTTTTGTTTGTTTGTTTTATCGCTCTCTCCCTTTTTTTAAAAACTTAAATGTGCTTGTTTTTACAATGAAATGTTATATCATTACCATAAATGGAAAACGGGCATCACGCTACTATAAATAGGAGGTAACCATAAAAATGAATACAATGAAAATAAAATAGTGTTATTAAATTCTAGCAATGTATATTTAACCACAGTAAAAAAAAAAGAAAACAAAATTCCAAGAAGATACTGATGCCTAGGGAAGGTGTGGAGCCAGAGGCCCCTCTGTCTCTAAAAAAGAAAGCTTAACAAGGAAAAAAAAAAAAGTGTTAAGGCCACAGCAGCAATAAACCAAGACTCCAGATCAAAAGGACTGAGAGTTGGAAAGGGACGTCCACTCCTCCTCCCCGGGAGGTCCATTGGGGTATTAATGGCCCCTGTAAAGTTTCCTTGAGAATCTCTGATGCCCCATAATCGGGAAACCCAATTCTAAATGTATTAGGCAAAAAGTACTTTTTGGCAAAAGTCAGGAACCACAAGAGTTTAGTCCTGGACAAGAAAAAGTGATCTGGGTTCCAGAGAGCCGGGCTCGCTCCTTCTCACAGGATGGCCTTGGGAAGTCCTGCCTTGTCTGGCCTCGGGGTCGCCACCTGCACCCCAAGGGGCCAGGGCAAATGGCTTCTAGGATCCCTTTTGAGATCATCCTTTGATGCAAGCAAGGGAGGAGCTAAGATTGTGGCTCGTTGGAAGACAGAGGAAGATGGCTTCACCGAGGAGAGGGGGTGGATTGGGGTGAGGCCAGTAAGGGAGAAAATGTTGTGTGTGGAGTGGGGGGTTGTGAAGAAGGGTTAGCAGTCCCCAGGAAGGAGTGAAGGTGGTGTTAAGGCCACTGCAGACCAACTGGAGCTTGTTGTTGTTCAGTTACTAAGTCGTGTTTGACTCTTTGTCACCCCATGGATTGCAGCACGCCGGGCTTCCCTGCCCTTCACTGTCTCCCAGAGTTTCCTCAAATTCTCGTCCTCTGAGTCAGTGATACTATCTAACCATCTCATCCTCTGCTATCCCCTTCTCCTCCTGGCCTCAATCTTTCCCAGCATCAGGGTCTTTTCAAATGGGCCGGCTGTTCACATCATGTGGCCAAAGTATTGGAGCTTCAGCTTCAGCATCAGTCCTTCCAAAGAATATTCAGGGTTGATTTCCTTTAGGATTGATGGGTTTGATCTCCTTGCAGTCTAAGGGACTCTCAAGAGTCTTCTCCAGCATCACAGTTCAAAAGCATCAATTCTTCGGCTCTCAGCCTTCTTTATGGGCCCTTCTCACACCTGTGCTTGTTATAAACCCAGAAGTGGCCTGGCCCCGAAGGTTCTAGATTCCTCGTTTGCCCACCCTGGCAGCAATCTTGCGGAGAATTCCCTGTAATCCAACCACTCATTTTATAGATGGGAAAAGTGAGGAGGAACCACAGACCAGCTGCCACTCGTGGTCAGAGAACTGGGCATAGAACGAAGCCTCCTGACTTCGAGGTCAGGGCCCTTTCTACTTGCCTGGTGTTTGAGGATCTAGTACAAATGGTTCTTCTGAAAATACTCACCTCTCCTCCAAAGGGTTCTTAGATGTTCTTTTCCTCTGTCATTGTAAAGAAATGTCACTGTAAACAATGTTGAATTGGCATGAAAGGCCCAAACTCACTGAGTGTGGCCAGCTGGGCAACCTGGGTACCGTGTTCCAGTCACTGGGCACGGGATACCTGGAGCGAGCAGCCACACATTGACATCCTGGGGGCACTCAGGCAGAGCCAGGAGCCCCAGAACATGAGTCCATGGAGCGGAATTCCAGTCCTGCGCATCTGGACAGTTCCCTTCCCTCTCTAGGCCTCAGTGTTCCCATCTGTAACATGAGCTGTTTAGGGGGACTCAGTGGACTTCAGTTCAAGCTGGCAGTTCCTGCTCCTAAAGACCACGGAAGAGGGAAGGACATCTCCCTCCAGGCTTTAGCCAGAAGCAAGGTCCCTTTTCCTCTGTTTTGCACGCTGGTGTCTCACATTAAGATTTCAAGGAGAAAGTGTCCTTCACTTGAAAAGAATTCGAAATCAGTAGAAGAGATGACCTTTTGCTCCTGACACTTATAAATTTATGGCTGATTAGACTGTGAGCCTCTCAAGTACTGGGGCCCTGCCTTGTTCATCTGCGGGCCTTCGGCCCCTGACAGCATCAGTGCTCAGGGGACGTGGATGCCACTTTCTACCTGTGCCACCTTGAACTGGCCACTTCAGGACTCTCTGAGCCTCAGTGAACTGATGTATTTCTAGATGGGAATTGTAAAGACAATTCACAGTTGTAAACTGGGGTGGCTGTGGGAGTCTCCTGGAAAACCCCTGGCATATAATGAATGCTCAGTCAAGGTGTACCTCACGTGTGAATGGCTGGCTGAGCCAACGCTAGTCAGGTTAGATCCTTTTCCCAGAAGACATCGTGACCTTCCAACCCAGCCTTTCCAAGGCAGTCTGCATTATAAATATTTAATCATTGCCTCCTTGATTTTTTTTTCCTGAATTGTCTCTTTTTATATGTAATTTGCAATCATTTCCCCCAAAATAACAGTTCATTAAATGTACAACTGAGTCTGATTGAATTTGTTTATCTTTGCAATGATCTTCATAGAAATAAATTTGCAAATCCTTGGAACACTCTTTAGAGCTTTGATGAATATGATTTTGACCCTCCGGAGCCTGGACCAGTTACAGGATCGCCCCACCCCCATCCCTTCTCTCTTTTTCTGCCTCCAACTAGCTTACCCACAAGACACTGGCCAGTCTTTCTGAGAGTTTTCAGCACCAGGCCCAAGGGCCTGCCTGCCAAGGTCTTCCTCCACCCCCAGGAATGCTGCTGGCTGGGAGCTGGGAGAAAGGGATGGCCTGTGCCCCCTCCCCCACCCTCTGCAGGAAAAGAGGTGGATCCTTAGTAGTTGGGCTTCCCTGGTGGCTCAGATGGTAAAGAATCTGCCTGCAATGCAGGAGACTGGGGTTCAGTCCCTGGGTCAGGAGGATCCCCTGGAGAAGGGAACGGCTGCCCACTGAATTGCCTGGGCAACTTCAAGGACAGAGGAGGCTGGTGGGTTACAGTCCATGGAGTCACAAAGAGTCTGGACACAACTTAGAGACTAACACTGGATAATTGCGCTGGGAAGGGCCCAGGGTTGAGTTTCCTTTGGGTATTTTGTAGCCCAATTTTCCACAAAGCAGCCCTTGACTAGATCCTGCCAGATAAGGAAACTTCTGAACCTTCATCATTACCTGCATTTTCTTTATCAACTGATAGTAAGTGATACAATACTATTGGGTCGGCCTAAGAGTTGGCTCAGGTTGTTCCAGAAGATCTTAGGGTAAAAAGCCTGAAATAACTTTTTGGCCAGCCCAGTAGTAGCTACCATTCATGAGTGCTTACTTGGGTAGAAGCTCAGGATTTAAGGTTGGATAAACCCAGGTTCGAAAGCTGGCTCTCTTGTGTGCCAGCTGTGTGGCTTTGAGCAAGTTACTTTCCCTCTCCTTAGAGTAGACTAAAGAGAGATGGGAAAACTGCTTTAGACTCCTCATCTTGAACAGGAGGAATGTACACTGGATGACAGGCACTGTGCTAAGGCTGTTAAAGCACCAGCTCGCTGAAGCCTCCAAACAATTCCATTAGATGGGGACGGCTAGACAGAAAAGCTCAAAGACTTCCCACAAGTTGCCCAGCAAAAAAATGCACAAGAATTCAAACCTTTCTCTTTTCACCACCTTTGGGGGCATATACTCAGAAGGGAGAGAGTGGTGGGCAGGAAAGAGGTCAGAAAGAGGGTTATCCTGGCACTGAACATTCTGGCTGTGTGACCTTGGTCAAGTGGCCTAACTTCTCTGAGCCTCCCTGTGCTTTTGTAAAGGAAGATGATGGGCTCCACACCACGGGGCAGTTGTAAACGTTGAAGAAGATGACATCTGCAAAGCGGCTTTGAAAACCAGAAAGCACGTAACAATTCCAAGTTTTGTCTTTTTAAATCATCTTTATCATCTGTGTTTAGGACTCAGAGTCCTCCTGGTACAATTCAGTCAATCCAATAAATACTCCTGAAGATGCAACCATGAACAAGAAAGTGACTCCACACCTGGACATCCAAACCTGAGTAAGAACAGAGAATGTATATGGTCCCTGCCTCTCTGTGGATGATTGAACCATCAATGCAATCAGAAAGTTTTAAAGTTAAGACTCACCCTGTAAAACAGACTTCTGACTTCACAGATGAAAACACTGACTTTAAGCCCAGGGTAGGTAGCAACCATTCATCCATCTGCCAGCAAGTTGACTTCAGAGTTTAGGCGAATTTGAGTACTGCTTCCAAATCGGTGTTCTTTTGACCAAACCACCTGCCTCATTTTCTGCTCTCAGCGCCTAAGTTGCTAGTGGCTACCGTCTGCCCATTCTGACCTAATAGCAGACCCCCACACCTCTACCCCTTAAACTAAGAGCCTGTGTCCACGCTTTCTGCTCTCTGATGAAAACAACTTCTGAAGAAGGACGTGGCCATGCACATTCTTGGTCAATCAGGGGCCTTAGGCAATATCCAGGAATTGACTGCAGAAAGCCCTTGGAGATAGGTCTTTGGCCAAGGGCAGTTCTGTCCATGGGCCCTGGACCCCTCATCTGGGACACTCAAGCCAACAGGAAAGTCATGGGGATTAAGGTGAATTTCCTTGCAGTGTCAGCATGTTGCAACTCCTGGACTCCGGGGCAGATTAGAAGGGGGCTGTGACTTAACCTCTCTGAAGCTGTTTCCTTCTCCCCAGGATTCATTGAAATAGCACATGGAAAGTGCTTCTAGAAGGCACAGGGTAAGTATTCAAGACTGTTGTACTTATTTTCCTTGCAGACCGAGTCTCACTGATACACTAAGTGTAATGAGCCTACTGTGTGCTTAGAAGGAGGCTAAGCTGCAAAGGCCACAGACAAGAACTTTATTGAGCTCTTACTGAAGCCCAGGAATCTCGCTTAACACTGTAACTCTGTTCCTCCCAAAAATCCTATAAGGAAGAGTCTATTAGTGTCCCCCTTTTAAAGAGGGGAAAACTAAGGTTTAGAGGGATTAAGTTGCCTGTCCTTGATGCCCTAGCTGGTGAGTTGGAATTTGAACCCAGGCAGTCAGCTGGATTTCAGAGTCCAGTTTCTATGTCCTGACTCACTCCTTCACACACATTGTCTCTCCGTTCTTCCCGATAACCCTGTGGTTATTAGAACCATCCCCATTTTACAGATGAGCAAAGTGAGAGTCAGGGAGGTAGAGTAACTCACTGAGCAGAGCAGCAGCAGAACTAGAAAGAATCCTAGATGTTCTGACTTCAGTGGCCTTGACTTCTGTGACACAGGCCAGGTGACTGGCCTACAAGCTCCCTCTAGCCAGGAAGGGCTGCCTGTGTGAAGCTAAGTGACCCTTCAGGGGTCATACAGGGCTCTCAGGCCTCTGGGTTGTGTACTGGGCGTGATGACAAGAATGTGAGGCCACCTTGTGGCCCTTGATTTTGATGTTCATTCCATGTGCTCAGGTGCCAGATAGCTACAGAGAGTAGGGCTGGGAAACCTGGCTCCCTGCCGGGCCAACTCCAAGGACAGATCTGCACTTGGCTGTCATGGTGACAGGACTTGTGAGCTCCCAGGACCTCAGAGATGGAAGGAACTGGGATGGTTGGCTAGCCTTCTGCTTGAGTGTGTGTGTGTGTCTATCTGTCTGTGCTTGTGTGTGTACATGCCCACGCTTGTGTGTGTGTGTGTGTGTGTGTGTATAGGGGGACACATCAATGCTTATGATATATATATATAGGTTACGTGTAATGATATACATCTGTGTATGTGTGTGTGATGCTACGTGTTTGTTATGTAAGTGTGTGTGTTGGTGCACGTCCACACTGCTTAATGGCATCTTTTTTCTTTCTCAGAGAGAGGCTGATTCATTTACTCAAATTAATGTTCACATGGGGACTGACTCATTTAATGGGAACAGCTAGTCCATGTGCCAATAAGTGAACTGACCTTCGAGACCCCTCCACCAACAAAATATGGAGTGGCTCTCATTCCTGAGTTAACAAGCATCAGGCAACAGTCAGCTTTTCTCTGATTTTGTCTTGTTTTGCACAGCGATGTCTACTGACCTCCGTCTAGCGTTCTGACAAAAGAGGAAGTTTGAGAGGCTTGCAAAGGAAGATAGGGAATAAAAACTCCCGGAGGAGAGGTAAAGGGGAATATTTCCTGGTTTATCAAAAGTGATTTTAGCCAGCTGACTTGCTGTGCAGCTGTGGAACCTCACAGAACACAGCAGGTCCATGGAAGCCAAATTCGTCCGCTGACTTGCAGCAGAACAAGGGTCAACCCCATTGGTCCAGCTTCTCTCCTTCTGTTTTTTCCTTCTACCCAGGTTTTTCTCTTTCTCTTCTACTGCCTGCCAGATCCCTTACTTTTTATTCCAAATATGTAAACCTCTAATAAACTTAGAGACAGGCTTATGTCTGATTTATCCCCAGTTACAGAGGAGCCCGAGCCAATTATAAGGTGGATAAAAGGCCTCATGTGCAGTTTATAGAAATGCTTCCCCAGCATAAACAGCTTCACTCCACAAAGTGCCCCAGAATGTCTGCATTCTGGCTCCCTCTTTTCGAGGCCGGCCTTTGCGACAAGACCCTGGGTCCACTCAGACCATCACCCCAGAGCAGATCACAGGGGCTCACGACCAAGGATTCGTGAACCATTCACTTCCACTGTCTAATTTGCAGCATCTAGCACCTGGTAAGGATTCGATAAATACCTAGTGAATGAAGGAGTGAATCAAATAAATCAATAAGTGTTGGCTTTAGCAAAGCAGAATTAGAAGATAAATTCCTCTAAAGGGAAAATAACAAATAGCATATTCATCCTGGGGGAAAAAAAAAATCTTGTTCTGATAACCTCTGCCTTTGAGCCCTGTGTATTTAGAGACCGTGTGCTGCATTCTGGGGAAAGATCCTTCAATTCAGAGGTTTCCTTTATCCGGTCAATGTTTTAGAGTCCTGCCCATGGGCCAGCAGCTGGATAAACACTGGGCATTTAAAGGTGAGCCTGACAGATGCAGCCCCTGCTTTTGATATGCTCCCAGACCATAGGAAAAGCTGTCCACCTTGGGACTCGCTAGACATGAGACTGCCCAGTGAAGGCAGAAGTGGCCCAGCCCCTCCTCATGGCCCACGGCAGGGAAAGACCCCAGGGCCACTTATGGGAATAGAGGGTGACCCTCCCACACTTCCTATGAGGCCAAGCTGAGCATTACTGCTTTACTAATAGAGATAAAACTCACTGTACAATTCATACTTCACTTTCTAGAGCCCAGAACCACTACCCTCTAAAACAAACTGACAACTCAAGGGAATAATTAGGCCCAAAGAGGGGCTCCTTGGAGCTCTGAATACGCTCAAAACTTGGAGGCAATGGGAATAGGGGTGGAGGGGTCTGACCACCCTGGTCGTCAGTAGATGAAGATTCTAGCTGCAATTAGTGATAGGCTTGTGAGCTGGAGAAGGCCTTGCCCTCTCTGACTTGTACAGGTTGGATAAAATGAGCTGTGAATTCCCTTCCAGCTCAGACCTTGGTGTCTGTATAAATACCTCTAGTTCCCTGCCCTGTCCACACCTTTTGCCTGTCTCCCCCGACTCAGGATCCTGCTTTTGCCTGGATTGTCCTCTGTCTCTCTCCGTCATGTGCTCTCACTCTCATAATCAAGTTCCCCGGGGAACCACTGGCCACAACAGCCAGCCTCAAAGACTCAGCCAACCTCAGTTCTGGGAGGGAGGGAGCTCCAGCCTTCACTGTTGGGCTCCGAAGTCAAAGGCCAAAGATGCCCATGCCAGTGTCCAGGGACACAGGGACTATCTGGGCTCGGGGCTCTACACACGTGGCCATCCTGTGGCTGGCCAGAGACCGTGATCCAGGCCTTTCTGTCATCCACAGGGGTGTTCACTTCTGCTAGGGGTTTTCCCACAGATCATCCCCACCCCAGTGCAGACCTCTGAGAACTAAGGTGGAGGACAGATCAAAGGGCAGCCTGGCATGTCCACGCTGCTTCTCAGAGTAAGAGCTGAAGTTCTGACAATCAAATAGCAGGCTTACCTGTTCTCCCCGCTGCAGCCTTATATCCTCTCCTTCCATCTCCTACCTCACTTATCCTGCCCCAGTCATACTGGCTCCAACAGCGGCATGCCAGACACATTCCCACCCCAGGGCCTTTGCACGGGCTGATCCCTCCACCCAGGAAAGGGACGCCGCTAAGCACTAGTGCGTCTGCCCCTCTTGTCTTCATCATTTGCGCTGGTGCTTCCAGCAGAAGGAGGCAGCCCTCTGGGAGCCTCTTCTCCTCACCTGGGCTCAAGTCCCCCCAGCACAGTAAGTGCAAGGACAGAAAAGATAAGACGGGCGAGCTTGCTTGGCCTAAATGGGGGTGGGGGGTGGGGGGAGAGAAGAGTCCTTTTGTGAGAGGGGTCTAGACAGAAACAGGATTTATTTTCCTTTTTATTTTTTCCACGTGGCATGCAGCATCCTAGCTCAGGGATTGAACCCACGCCCCCTGTAGTAGAAGCACGGAGTCCTAACCACCGGACAGCTAGAGAAGTCTCAGAAACGGGATTTACTGCAAGTCTTCTGACACATGCCCTCTCTTCTCAGATTCCTCTAGTTCAGGCCACATTTACAGAGGCCCGGTAGAGGCACTAGGGACGCTGAGAAGCTCAGATAGCAAATTAGGCAGGCAGGTACGTGTTTATTGAGTGCCTGCTGTATACAAGGCATCACGTGAGAAGTCACACCAGCGGGGAACTCGGTCAAACAATCGGGACAACCAACCGTGATCAGACCCTGCTATCGGCTCTACCCCAGGCTGCGTGTGTGTCAGCTGGCTTCATCTTCATGACAGCAATTATCAGCTGCTCCCACCACGTTGCCCCCACCTCACAGAAGGTGTGGCTTCAAAGGAAGGGTTAGTTATCCAAGGGATGGGATAAGCCGAACCCTGACTGCCGCCTCCCCCCCCCACCCTTTTTTTTTTTCCTTTTGGCCATGCCTGGCAGCATGCAGTATTTTAGTTTCCCAATCACGGATCGAACCCGTGCCCTCTGCAGTGAAAGCACAGAGCCTCAATCACTGGACCACCAGGCTAGTCCCTGCTCCCTTTTCCTTAACCCTTTAAAGGTCATGAACAGCTTTGAGAATGTTGAGAAGCTGAAAATTCCTCTGCAGAAAAATTTACATTCGTGGAATTGGTTTGGATTGAACATGTCCCCCCAAATTCACATGTGGAATTCCTACCCACAACATGATGGTATTTGGAGGCAGGGTCTTTGGGAGATTTTTAGGCTTGTTACGTAGACCCCCATGATGGGATCAGTGCCCTGGTAAGAGGAGGAAACACCAGAGCCTCCTTTCTTTGTCATATGAGGATACAGAAAAAAAAAATATATATATATATATGTGTGTGTATGTGTATATATATATATATATATAGAGAGAGAGAGAGAGAGAGGGCGCCATCTGTAAGCCAGAAAGAGAGTCTTCACCAGTCATTGAATCTGCTGACACCTTGATCTGAAATTTCCCAGCCTCCAAAACTGTGAAAAATATATGTTTGTGGTTAAAGCCATCCAATCTATGGTGCTTTGTGATGGAGCAGACGAAATCATTTCACACACAGTATCAGGGGCTGTAGAAAGCCCTGGTGATCCAAAGGAGTCAAGTGAAGAATCGCCAACTTGGAAACTGGTTATACATGCATGAATTATGACCATTTAGATTCGAGCTTCCCAGCAGCCAAGGCAAAAACGTGATAACCAGGTTGTGTAGCTCTCGTTTATCTTCAGAGGGGAAAAGGCATCTTAAGTTCTTTGAAAGAGAAAAATCTCCTTGCTGGCACCACCGTCTGGGAGGAATTTATCTCTTGGCAGCAACACAGTAGCTCTTATTTTTCCACTAGGCAAGAGCTGCAGGTTGCCTGGGAATCCCAACCTGCAAAGATGGCAGTAACACCTTGAAATGTAAAACACTGCCAGCTTCCTTTCTCCAACAATAGACCGTCACCCGCCCTGGGCGTAAATATGGCTCCCAGTTTGGAGGCAGGTTGCTAAACATATGCGTGGGACATATGGAGGACGGGAGAACACAGCCTCCACCAGGAAACACTTCGGCAGCCAGCCTCCTGTGGCATCATCACCACCACTGTCCCAGTGGTCCCCACTGAGCAGCTGGGCCCCTCGTGTCTGGGCCTGGGGGAACTGATGGCACATTGGCTGTTCTCCTGGGGAGATAAGGGGCACAGCACTCGTGACCTTTCCTAGGGCAGATCGAGGTTCTCCCGGGTCCCTCCCATGGCTGGGGCTCAGATCCCAGTGGGGCGGGGCTGGACACCCACTGCCAATCTGATCATCTTTCAGCCTCTATCTCCTGCCCCCTTTCTTGCTCATCTCTCTATTTCTGATTCCTTTTTCTTTTCCTCATGTTTAGCCATTCTCTCTTCCTTCTAAGTCCCTTTCTTTCCTCTGCAGGTCTCTCTCGCCTACCTCCTCTCTGTTACCCTCTTGTTGATTCTGATTTCCTGCCCCAGTGTTCTTCAGCCTCCCTTTGCTTCTCTCTGTATTTAATCCTTCCTCTAGCTCTGTCTCACCTTTTCTTTTTTCCTTTCATTCTCCATCTCTTATTAGCTTTATTCCTTCATCTCTCCACACATCTCTGCAGCTCTGCGTGTCTCTCAGTCTCCGTGTCCCTTTCTGTCTGTCTATCCTCTGTTGGCACTTTATGTGGGAATCTGCCCTGTTCCTCTTTCTCTCTCCTCTGTCTGTCCTTTCTCCTCCTAATAATCTCTCTTTCTCCCTCCCTCTCTGCCTCCTGCCTCTCTCTTTCCAGTGTCAGTTTCTCTCTCCATATTCCTCACTCTGTCTTTCTTTCCTGTTCTCAGAGAAGGGGGCTGGGACCCAGAGAATGGTGTGCCATATGATGCATAATGGTGGTTAACCAACTCAGAGCCCTGAATCTCTGCCTTACGGTCGCCCCTTTCCCACAGCCAGGCCTGGAGCACCCCTTCATTTCCTCCTGTACCTCACACACACATACACACATGGTGACCCTGGAGCCCGGCCTGGCCCGCAGGCCTCGCCACGGGTCTGGCTCCATCCATTCCTGGCTCCTGTGCCTGGTTGCCATGGTTACCTCAGCTCTCCTAAGAGGCCACAGGGAACAGCTGGCGCTGGTGGCTTGAACTAGCTGGGACCAGAAACACCTCCCTGGCTGCCGTGCCCCTCCTCAACAGACCTCTCTCCTCCAGTCCAGGGGACTCCAGCCTGGAGAACCCTCCACCATTCTCTAGGAGGCCTCACGGTTCTCCAAAGAACACTGCTGACAGTTCATTTGCAAAGAGATGTTAGACTCACGGCCAGCTCATCTCAGCTGGGCTCATGACCAGATACCATTAGCCAAGGGTGGGTCAACTTTAATCAAAGCTGGGGAATCCTTACTAACCCTCATTCATTCAGTCGTTCAGTTATTCAAATACTTGGAGATAGAGGGATGAATAAAGACAGGTCCCTGCCTTTGAGAAAACCCTGCGGATAATAGGGTAGAAGACTCTGGAAATACCCATCTCTTTGAGTCTGGGGCATCGGAAAGGTCCCCAGAGGAGAGGAAAATGGCTGGCCTTGGTGAAAAGAGGTGAATAGGGGTAGGAGAAAGGTGACTGGATTTGGGGCAAATGACACAGCTTGTGCAAAGGCACTGAAGTGTGTAAAATGCGATAGTGGGAGTGACTGCGAGCTCCATGAGGGCTGCAGCCTTGAAGTCTAATTCAGTGCCCGGCATAGTAGATGCTAATGCTGAGTCAGTGAGTGAATGAGCTGAATGAATGAATGGGCTGCTAGAAGCTCAGTGGGGCTGAACGCATACGGAGCATGGAGGAGGTTGAGGAAGAAGAGCTGGAAAGATATGTTTGGCAGGTTTTATGAATGGCAGCCCACTCCAGCATTCTTGCCTGGAGAATTCCATGGCCAGAGGAGCTTGGCGGGCTATAGTCCACGGGGTCACAAAGAGTCAGACATGACTAAGTATATAACACTACACTATTCATGACTTTTCCATCCATGCTAGGACTTCATGCCTTAACCACGTAGAGTTTTTCCTTTTTTTGCTTGTTCATTCATTTGTTCATTTGCTTTTTTGCTTATTTATTTATCGATGTCTGAGCTGGGTCTTTGCTGCTGCGAGGGCTTCCTCTCATGCGGCGAGCAGGGGCTCTCTCTAGTCGTGGCGTGCAGGCTTCTCTCTGCGGTGGTTTCTCTTGTTGCAGCACAGACTGTGGGATGTGTGGGCTTCAATGGTTGTGACTTGCGGGCTCGGTTGCTCTGTGGCATTAAAATCCTCCCAGACCAGGGATAGAATCCGTATCCCCTGCATTAACAGGCAGATTCTTAACCACTGAACCCCTGGAGAAGTCCTGTTTTTTGGCTTTTTAAAGAGCCATCACTTCGGCAGCTATTTTGAAGATGAGCCAAGGTTGGGACTTGTAAACTTGACAGATCCCAAACCAAACTCGTGATTTTCCCCATCCCCGCTTCTCGAAACCTGCAGGAAGCAGGAAGTATACCATGGTTTTCTCTACCCCGCTGATGGCAACTCCACCCTTCCAGTTGCTCGGGCTAAAATCTGGCGTCATCCATGACTCAGCTCCCTCTCTGCCCCCTTACATCTGATCATTCAGGAAATCCTGTCAGTTGCACTTTGAAAAAAGTGCCTGGACTCCATCCACTTCTCCCCACCTCCACCACCACCATCCCTTTTCCAGACACCATCA
Source organism: Bos grunniens (assembly GCF_055505025.1). Classification (NCBI taxonomy): domain Eukaryota; kingdom Metazoa; phylum Chordata; class Mammalia; order Artiodactyla; family Bovidae; genus Bos; species Bos grunniens. The sequence continues at coordinate 75,337,237 of NC_141179.1, read as the reverse complement.
TCTCTTCCCTGGGTTGTTGCAATGCCCACTTTTTGTCTCCCCTCCCCTCTTCTCTTCCATCTCCCCCTTCCCCCTACCAAATTGCTTCTTGCACAGGAGCCAGAGAGATTCTATTATAATGTAAGTCAGATTGTGTCACTCTTCAGCTGAGAATTCCGCTGTGGTTCCACCTCAGGCTGAGTAAAGACCTTAGTCTGTGCAATGGCCTCAGGGCCCTGCGGGATCGACCCTTTATCTCCTCTCCTCTCCTGCAACACTGCACTCCTCACTCACAACTTTCTGGTCTCCTTACTTTTCTTCAAAGACTTCGGGTAAGTGCTTGCCTCGGGGCCTTTGCACTGGCTGTTCCCTCTGCCTGTGCGCCGTTCCCCCAGATACTCTCACTGTCTTCCCACCTGTGTCCTTCACATCTTCTTCATGAGGTCTACATGACCGCTGTATTGGCTTCCTAGGGCTGCGTAATGGAGCAGTAGAGCCTAGGTGACTTAAAACACAGAAATTTATTGTCTCGCAGCTCTGAAGGCTGGAAGTTTAGCACTGAGGTGTTAGCAGGCTTGATCGTTTTCGAGGGAGAATCCCTTCTACGGTCTCCTCTAGCCTGGGTGGTTGGATGACAGTCTTTCATATTCCTGGACTTGGGGATCTCAGCCTCCCTCTTCATGGGGCGTTCCCCATATCTTCATTGATGTTGTTGTTCAGTCACTAAGTCGTGTCCGGCTCTTTGCGACCCCATGGACTGCAGCACCCCAGGCCCCCTGCCCTTCACTATGCCCCGGGGTTTGCTCAGATTCCTGTCCTGTGAATCAGTGATGCCATCTAACCATCTCATCCACTGCCACCCCCTTCTCCTTTTGCCTTCAACACCTTATGAGCGTGTGTGTGTCCAAATCTCTTCTTTTTATAAGGACCTGATAGGAGCCTATCCTACGCAGCCTGACTTCACTTTAACTAAATTAATTACATCCGCAACAAGGTCACATTCTGAGGTACTGAGGAGGATATGTACTTCAACAAATTGAACTAGGGGGACACAGTTCAATCCACAACAGTCACCAAAAAAACAAAAATTTTTTTTTAACCGTGTCTCATGGCTTGTGGGATCTTAGTTCCCTGATCAGGTATTGAATGCTGGCCCTTGGCAGTGAGAGCTCAGAGTTTTAACCACTGAACCGCTAGGCAATTCCCAACAGTCCACAAATTTAAAATTGCAGCCCTGCCTCTGAGCTTCCTCATCTGGATCTACATTTCTTTTTATCCTGTATGGTCCCTGTCCCACCTACTTGTTTGTTATGAATGTTGCTGGCTTCCCTTTGGGCTCAGATGGTAAAGAATCTGCCTGCAGTTCAAGAGACCTGGATTCAATCCCTGGGTTGGGAAGATCCCCCGGAAAAGGAAATGGCAAGCCACTCCAATATTCTTACCTGGGAAATCCCATGGAGCCTGGTGGGCTGCACTCTATGGGGTTGCAAAAGAGTCAGACACGCCTGAAGTTTTAACACTTGCAACACTTTCTCCGCCTGTAAGGATATAAGCTCCATGAGGGCAGGAATTGTTTGTTTTGTTCACTGAAATACCCCTAATGCCTAGATCAGTGCCTGACATGTTGCAGGTACGTGATGAGTTTTGTTGTATGAAGGGGAATGGGCAGGAACCTGAGAGACTGCTTCAGAGCTGGTGTGGCTCCCAGGCCTTTGCAGCCCCAAGTCCACACAGAAGGGATGACAAGAAGGGGCCAAACTAAGAGGCCATGATGCAGTTAAAATGGACAGGACTTGCAGCTCTTGGATGATTATTAATTTTAAAAAGCTGCTGAAGGCAAAGATAGAAGACATTCCCAAATTCCCTAATCTCTTTCTGACTCCTGAGTGTCTTATGGCAGACACTGCTGGTTAACTTTCCCAAATCATGACCAGCCCTCGTCTCACAGAGAGGCTGGCAGCTCTGATGTTGCTGTGACAATCACTCAACACCAGCCATCCCTTCCCCTGGACATTTCCCTGAATCCCAAATATGCCTGTGGGGCTCAATATACAACATCACAGAGCAGCTCTGCTGCCTGAGACAGATCCCGTGTGCCTCAGATCTGCCCAGGGTCCCTCTGCAATCACTAGGGCGCTACATCAATGTACAGGCAAATAATCTAAAGCCCAGTTCAAAGAAGCCTAAAGAGTAAGGACATAGCATTTTCTCATATAACAGAAGTCTAGAACTAGGGTACAGAATTTGTGCTCTGTGATGGCATCACAGACCCATTTTCCTCCATTTTTCTGCTCAGCCATTCATGCCTGCCTCATGATGCAAAATGGCTGCAGCAGCTCCAGGAATAACACGCTCAAACAACATCTACAGACCTGAAGACAGTGGGCTCCTTCCTCCTCCTGTTCCTTTTTTAAGGAGAAAAATCTTCTAGAAGCACATACTCAGACTTCCCCTTGCATCCTATTGGTCAGAGTTACACATGTGTTCTAACTCCGGGCCTGGTGGCTTAGTTTGCCGGGGCTGCCATAATAAAGCACCATAGACTGGGTGACTTAAACAACAGAGATGCGTTTTCTCACAATTCTAGAGGCTGCAAGTCCGAGACCAAGGTGTTGGCGGGGTTTCTTCTGAAGCTTCTCTCCTTGGCATGCAGATGGCCATCTTCTCCCCGAGTCCTTACATGGTATTCTCTTTGTGCATGTTTGTGTCCTAACCAACCTTTTTTTTTCCTTTGGATTTTTAAAAAACTTTTTATTTTGTATTGGAGTATAGCTGATTAACAACATTGTGATAGTTTCAGGTGAACAGCAAAAGGACTCAGCCGTACATATACATGCCAACAAAGGTCCGTCTAGTCAAGGCTATGGTTTTTCCTGTGGTCATGTATGGATGTGAGAGTTGGACTGTGAAGAAGGCTGAGCGCCGAAGAATTGATGCTTTTGAACTGTGGTGTTGGAGAAGACTCCTGAGAGTCCCTTGGACTGCAAGGAGATCCAACCAGTCCATTCTGAAGGAGATCAGCCCTGGGATTTCTTCGGAAGGAATGATGCTAAAGCTGAAACTCCAGTACCTTGGCCACCAGTGTTTTTGGTTTTTTTTTTTTTTTTTCCCAATTGCATTCTGCATCTCTGTAATGCAAAGTGAAGGCTACTCTGACTGAATTGTTCAAAACCAAACATCTGTAAGAGATGTTACAGATGTTGGGCTTCCCAGGGGGCGCTGGTGGTAAAGAATCCACCTGCCAGTGCAGGAGACCTAAGAGATGTGGGTTCGATCCCTGAGTGGGGAAGATCCTCTGAAGGAGAGCATGGCAACGCACTCTGGTATTCTTGCCTGGAGAACCCCAATGGACAAAGAAGCCTGGTGGGCTACAGTCCATAGGGTTGCAAAGAATCAGACACAACTGAAGCGACTTAGCACACAGGCATAAGAAATACGTTGCAGACAAAAATCCTAACTCAGGGAGGAATCATGGCTAGTAGGATTCAGGGCTAGTATCCTCTAGGGGACAGGGAATGTATTCTTGATCCCAGGCTCCTGCCTGATTTGCTCCTGAGGACCACCTCGTGGTGATGTCCTGTTGACCCTGGCCTTCTGATTTTGCCTGGAGTGGTCATAGCTGAGTGGGACCACTTGGCGGCAAGGAAATCAGCAGTCCTGGCAGTGGGATAGACCAGTTTCTGGGCAGGGCATCAGGCATGGCAGCTAATGGCTGATGAGCGGAAGGTCCCTGAGCAGTCTTGGCCCTCTGGGGACAGACTGCATCCCTACTCTGAGCTGCTTTTCAGCTTTTGCCAGAGGATTCCTTCTCACAGACGCTGGTTTCTGGGAGGGAGAAGGCAAAGAGTGGAGGAGGAATGACAGCTGGGTCATGAACAGAGGGTCAGAGGTGCCTCCAAGGCCATGCCCTTCAAGGCCAAATGCTTTCATTCGGCCGGCCAGCCTTCACTCATCCATTCAACAAACACGTATCAAGCGCCTTTAGGCCGGGCAGGGGCTATTCCGGGTTCCAGTGATACAGTGGCTCCTGGCCACGTGGAGCTTATAATCTAGGGAGGAAGACTGACAATAAAGAAAGCAACCAGAACTTCTAGGATGTCATGTCAGGTGCTGTGATGAAGAGAGAAGCAGGGCAGGGGATGGACATTGAGACAGAGTGGTTCTGAAAACAGGGGTCCTGGAGGGCCTTCTGAGAGCTGACGCTCAGGTGAGGAGCCGCACGCAGCAGGGAAGGAGCCGTGTCCACGGGAACAGGACTCCAGCCTGACAGAGCTGTGCCGGCAGGAGACCCAGGAGAAGAACGTGCTTGGCAGGTCTGAGAAGCAGCCGGAAGCCAGTGCGGCTGGAGGTGGATGAGCCAGGATCCTGCGGGCCCTCAGAGGCCATGGGGAGGATGTTGGCTTTCGCTTCAAGTGGAAAGGGAAACCACTGACAAGTGTGAGTGGCGGGAAGACTCGGTGTGATTTGCTGTGGGCAGACGGGAGGGCTCACGCTGCACGGTGCTTGCAGGAATGCTGCTGCAGCCGTGTCCAACTCTGTGCGACCCCGTGGACTGCAGCCCGCCAGGCTCCTCTGTCCATGGGGACTCTCCAGGCAAGAGTACTGGAGTGGGCTGCCATGCCCTCCTCCAGGGCATCTTCCCCACCAGGGATCAAACCCAGGTGTCCTGCATTGCAGGCAGATTCTTTACCACTGAGCCACCAGGGAAGCCCGCTTGCAAGAATAAGGTAACTTAATTCCCCAGAAGTCTTCATACACTTCATAGGAGTGCTATATATTTTCTATTACAAGGATTGTTGCTTTTCCATTTTACAGAAGAACCAAGGCTTGGGTGGTAACTCACTTGCCCAAGAAAACCACTAGCAAGTGGTGGAGCCAGGCTTTTGCCAGACACTGGGCTTGGCCTCCCTGTAGACTGGAGGTCCACAGACGCACACCCCAGCCTTGGCCCTGCCACTTGTTAGCTATGACTCTGGGTGACTACGTTCCCATGGCCCCATTTCTGCCTCTATAAAATGATGGGGTGGCACATGGGCTCAGACCCGGCATCTGTGATCCTGCCTCCCAGTGTTCACAGCCTTGTGTAATCTTCTCCACCCAGTAGATTGCTTCTAACGGACAGAATACAGCAGTGCTGAGGCTGCTGCATCCCCGATTCAGTGAGAAGAGATCATGAGTTCCATCTTGCTGGGAGATGCTCTCTACTGCTTTCTGGGGCTTCCCTGGTGGCTCAGCAGTGAAGAATCCACCTGCAATGCAGGAGATGTGGGTTTGAGCCCTGGGTTGGGAAGATCCTCTGGAGGAGGAAATGGCTACCCACTTCAGTATTCTTGCCTGAAAAGTCCTATGGACAGAGGATCCTGGCAGGCTAGAGTCCATGGGGTCACAAACAGCTGGACATGACTGAGCACGCACACAAAGACTTTGATGAAGAAAGAGGCCCATGTGTAAGGAGCTGGGGGTGGTCCCTGGCCGCAGCCCACAAGGAGCTGAATTCTGGCAACCACTGAGTCAGCTGGGAAGTGGACCCTTTCACAGCTGAGCCTTCAGATGAGACTGAGACCATGGCAGATGGCTCGACTAAAGCCTAGGAGAGACCCTGAAGCAGAGTCCAGCTAAGTCCTGCCCAGCTTCCTGACCCACAGAGACTTCAAGACATAAGTGTGTCTGACCTTAAGAGGTTGAGATTTGGGGTAATTAATTACCCAGCAGCAGATAACTAATAATAGAGGACAGAATACTTGTGTACCACTGATAGGAGTTTCGGATGATTAAACACAATGTTTCCTAGAAAGTATGTAGCCTGCAGCCTGGCACAAAGTGAGTTCTCAATAAAGAGCAGTAGCTGTTTTCACTTTAATAATTAAGTCCTCCCAGAGGGCAAATGCGGAGAAGGCAATGGCACCCCACTCCAGTACTCTTGCCTGGAAAATCCCATGGACAGAGGAGCCTGGTGGGCTGCAGTCCATGGGGTCGCGAAGAGTCGGACACGACTGAGCGACTTCACTTTAACTTTTCACTTTCATGCATTGGAGAAGGAAATGGCAACCCACTCCAGTGTTCTTGCCTGGAGAATCCCAGGGACGGGGAGCCTGGTGGGCTGCCGTCTATGGGGTCGCACAGAGTCAGACACGACTGAAGCGACTTAGCAGCAGCAGCAGAGGGCAAATGAGAAAGCTGTATTCCCTGGACTTTGAGCACGAAGGACACATGGGTTTGCTCAGATCTAGGTCTTGAAAGACCGGGATTGGCCTTCCTGCTCGGAGGACAGGAATATCCCTGGCTGATTCACTTTGCCCTTTCCGGGGCCTCCTGGTCATGCTGACGCTGACGACGTGGCCGATCGCACACTGGGTCCTGGACCGGTTTGCACCCAAAGTGACCACAGGATTCAAGCTCCTGCCTCCCCACCTCCAGAAACCCACCCTTCTTGGGGAAAGGACCTCCCTCCTCCGTTCCAGAGCAGAAGCGGTTGGGGCACAGGAGGAGGGCACAGCCCAGCCAGAGGCTCAGACATGGGCTTAGCCTGGCCTCTCTTTTAGGGGCCAGCCTGTCCCCACCAGGGGCACCCAGACAGTAAGCAGGCCTTGGGGGACCTGGCCTTGGCTCCAGCATTCCATCCTTGGAGCTGTCCTGATGTTCTCTGCATGGGCCGAATCCCACACCGCACACAGACAAGGCTACAGTCTCTAGCTGTGAGTCATTGGCTCCATCGAGGCCTTTTGCCTGTGACCACTTCTCTAGAAGAGATTAGGAGCCAGCTGTCTGTCCACTCTCTCAGAGGCATAAGCAGGACACACCACATCCAGGCACCTGGACCATCCTCCAGCCTCCCTCTCAGCACATCCCCTGGCATGTTACGGGGTCCTGGTACAGCTCTCGTTCTGCCTCTGTGTCTCTCTAAAATGTCTTGTCCCCCAAATCTCTCCCTGCCCCCCACCTCTCTACTGCTTCATCACTCCCCTTCTGCCCTGCTTGCTTCAGGGAGATGCCCTCCAGACACCTCCCACTCCCTGACACCACCTTGCACTCTCCTGCCTGTGTGTCTCCTGCCGCCATGTCTGCACGGTCAAGTCCCGGCTCAAGGACCACCTCCTCCTTGAAGCCCACCTTCATTACCTCCTCAGCCGCTGCCCGCAACTGATAGCTCACCCCCCTGATGTCTAAGAAATCCATCTCTCTTTCTACCTGTGTCATGTGATTTGTGAATGGGCCTAACTTCCCTCTCCTCTGCTTCCTCTACTCCCACCAGGCTCAGCTATCCTCAAGGGCAGTGACCATCAGATGTGACTCAGATCAGAGCTCAGGAAGCCTTCAAGGGAGGAAGGAGGGAGGGAAGAGAGAGGGGACAGATATGGACATAAATGCACCCAATGAATTTCTTGAGCATCTACTATGTGCCAGGCATCATCCCAGATGCTGCAGAACTGCAAGCCTCCTCAGAGAGCTGGGGAATTGGAAGCAAGAATGAAATAACTGTGATGAGTGCCATATGAAGCAGAAGACCAGAACTGTAGGAGTCGATGGGATACATACCTTACCTTGAACTTGGGGGTCTGAGAAGACTTCACGAGGGATGTTATGTCTCAGCTGGGACCTAAGGGACAAGTTAGGGAAGTCAAAAGGGAAGGAAGAGTGTTGTGGATAGAAGGAACAGCTAGTAGGAAGCTTAGAGACAGGGAGGGAGGCAGGATGTGTAGACAGACAGATGAGCAGGTGGGGTGAATGGGTGGCTGCTTGAATGGGTGGGTGGATGCATGGATCAGGAATACAAGGAAGATGCAAGAATATAGGACATGCTTAGCCAGCTATAGGGGGTCAGAGCACCGAGCTCTAGCAGGAGGCGAGGGGGAGGGTCCTGAGTCTAGCCTCTTATCTGCCGCTTGGCTCTTTGATCTGAATCCCAGGCAGCCACTAATCACCACTGCCCCCACCACCAGCCACAGAGACCAGACCTTCTGGTCTCAACCCCTTCCCTCTACTCCTGGGGATCCTAGAGAAAGGGCTATTTATAGCTGATAACCTCCAGGCTGACTTTTGCCTCTCTGGTCATTTCCTTTCATTCTTCTGCCCTGACCTCGGGGGGGCAGTGGCGCCCTCGCCCCCATCCCTGCTCCTTTCAGAGGCCTCTCCCCTCCTCTCTTTTCTTTTTATCTCTCCTGGCACATTTCCTGCCCCAGGAGATAGAGAGAGAAGCAAAAGCACGCCCCCCACCCATCGTGAGTGTTTGCGTGTGAGAGAGAGAGCTAGGCTCTCAGAGGCTCCAGGGACAGGTGGACTGCTCAGGGCCGGAGGGCCCCGCACCTCTAATCAGTTTCCCCCCGCCAGCACAGGGCATCCAGATATGTGGGGCCCCTGATCAGGTCCCGCTGCCAGAGCAGGGCACCCAGATATGTGGGGCCCCCAATCAGTTCCCCCCACCAGCATAGGGCATCCAGATGTGTGGGGCCCCTGATCAGGTCCCCCCTCCAGCACAGGGCACCCAGATGTGTGGGGCCCCTGATCAGGTCCCCCCACCAGAGTAGGGCATCCAGATGTGTGGGGCCCCCTATCAGTTCCCCCCACCAGCATAGGGCACCCAGATAAGTGGGGCCCCTGATCAGGTCCCCCTGCCACGTAGGGCATCCAGATGTGTGGGGCCCCCAATCAGCTCCCCCCACCAGCATAGGGCATCCAGATGTGTGGGGCCCCCCGATCAGGTTCCCCCACCAGCACAGGGCACCCAGCTGTGTGGGGCCCCAGATCAGTTACCCCACCAGCACAGGGCACCCAGATGTCTGGGGCCCCTAATCAGGTCCCCCTGCCAGTGCAGGGCATCAAGATGTGTGGGGCCCCTGATCAGTTCCCCACACCAGTGCAGGGCACCCAGATGTGTGGGCCACCCGCCCGTGGGGCTGTGATGGTGATGACCATGCGTGGGGCAGGTGGCTAACAGCACGTGGTTTGGCCTCTGCCCAGCTCTGTGCTTGCTGAGTCACAGCCGCCCTCTGTCTCGGGTTCCCCGTCTGTTGAGATGGAACTGGTGACGGCTCGTCCCCAGGGCCGGCTGGGACTCAAGGCAGACAGCGGACATCACAGCACGACTGAGGATGTTTAACTTCTATCATGCAGACAGAAAACCTTTGGAGGAGCCCTTTCAGGAGGGGAAAGGGAGTGCAAGAGCTGGGGCATCTAGGATGGTCCCAAACCTGAGGACGCGCAGGGAGCACCATTCTAATTGGTAGGTGGGTAAGGCAGGTGATGAGCAAAAAGCAGGACAGCCGGGCCCCGTGAGAACGGTCTCAGGATCCACATGGCTTTCAGGTGTCCTGCTGGACCTTCCTGTAAGGAGGAAAGATGTTTATGATTTTACAAGTCTAGACTTTAACTTTGTTTTACGTATAAATATAAGGCGTTTTTGCGCAGTGTGAATACACACTGAATTTTCCATGGGTGCGACTAACTAAAGACAATAACAAGAGAAGTCTGTATTTCGTTTTATTCAGAACCTGCCAGGAGCGGCTCGCAGTTTCACATGGTGGCCCTTCTGAAGGGTTGGAATCTCTGCTCTGAACCCCACATCTGGACCAGCCACCGTCTCGGTGGTTCTGCAGGGACCGCGAGCTCCTGACAACTTCATTACATCTTCTCGAGCAGCTGCGGATTTTATTTTGAACGACGTTCTTTGTATTTCCACTTTGCATTACAGTGGGGACCTTAAAGACGGATACTTTAAAAAGAGTACGTAGGTAGGTTACAGGATATATGAGGTTCATTTCAGAGTATTAAAGAGGATGTTACATATTTGAACATAAAGAGGTGTCGAGTGTGAGAAGGTTGAGGCTCAGCGACACAGAGACTTAGGAAGTTGTCAGAATTCAGACATTATTGTCAGAACGCAGCGCCTGTCTGGTGGGAGAAGGAATAGATGACTGGAGACCTGTTGCTGAAGGAGGCTCTCTGGTGACACTTAATGCTACCACCCGCTTGGGCTGCCTGCTCCCCGAAGCTTCTCTTTTGTATAATTTTATTTTATGTGCTTATTTTTAATTTCTGGCTGTGCTGGGTCTTTGTTACTGCATGGCTGCTCTTTAGTTGTGGAGAGCAGGGGCTCCCCTCTAGTGTGGAGCTCCAGCTTCTCACTGTGCTGGGTCTTTGTTACTGCATGGCTGCTCTTTAGCTGTGGAGAGCAGGGGCTCCCCTCTAGTGTGGAGCTCCAGCTTCTCATTGTGCTGGCTTCTCCTTTTGGACTCTAGGGGATGAGGGCTTGAGTTGTGACTCCTGGCTCCAGAGCCCAGTCTCAATTGTTGTGGCTCATGAGTTGCTCTGAGGCATGTGGGATTCTCTTGGATCAGGGATTGAACCCGTGTCTCCTGTTTGGCAAGTGGATCCTTTATCACTGAGCCACCAGGAAGCCCCCCAGAACCTTCTGTGGGGGCAGCTAAGCACAGATGTTCTTGGTCCTGGTGGCCAGCTATTCGCTGGGTCAGGAAGTTGCTCAGGATACATTTAGTCCTGCCTACAGGGTCCCTGAGCAGAGGTCACCTGGCTTTGAAGGCCCAGCCAGAAAACCAGGCACAGTGTCCAACCTTTCAGACCTTTGCGATGTCCAGCGATGCCAGTGGGGGTTCCTGGGTCTGGCCAGAGGTGCGGGAAGCAAGAGTCGTGGTTCTGAGTATCATGCTCTTTCCTCCAACAATAAAAATCATCACATTTGCCTCAAATGTCTTCATTTACACATTTCTCTCTTTACAGGTAATTCATGCTTGCTGTCAGAGCGATTTAAGTGGTATGGGAGTATGGGATTCTTTCTGGCATCTACTCTCTGTTGCCAACCAGAGGCAGGCTGGCATCATTAATAATTGAGCATGTGCCCTGCTCCACATTTTTGCTGAACACCCAATACACTCACTGAAATTTTGTTTTTCCTTTACAAAACTCAGATCACCTTGACTCAGATCTTCTGCAGTTTGTTTTTCCACTAAATATTGTGTGGAGGACTCTTCCCAAGATAGCACATGCAAAGAGACTGCTTGTCATTTTGTGGATGTATTTAATTTATTTGGCCCTAAAATTTTTCTTGGAAGGAATACATGATATGGTTTAAAAATAATTAAAAAATGAATTTCTCTACCTTCCTAAACATTCTACGTTTGCTTTTTGTTTGTCTGAACTAAACTTTTAAAAATACACTCCCTTGGGACTTCCCTGGTGGTCCAGCGGTTAAGAATTCGCCTTCCAGTGCAGGGGACGTGGGTTCAATCCCTGGTTAGGGAACTAACACCCTGGATGTGGCAGGGCAAATAAGCCTCTGCACCACAACTAGAGAAGGAGGCTGTGTGTCACACTGAAGACCCCGGACAGCCTAAATAAAAAAATAAAGTTAAGATACACTCTCATTTCCTCATTTGTCTGTTTTATGGACTATCTACTGATGACCTTTCAAGAAAGTGAGGAAAATAATGAGTAATCCCTAATCGGTGGTGTGATTTTATTTTTACATTGGCAAGGTGGATAGCATTCACATTCTATTTTAATACTGCAATTGCAATTGACTGGAGAGATTGAAGGCTAATAACCACATGTTTAGTAACAGTTAACACATATAAAATCCTTAACCTGCTTCTGACATCATTCAAAGCCTTTCACATAGACGTGAACTTGCAAAATCCTCACAACCACCATAGGAGGTGTCAACTTTATTGCACCCATTTTACAGATGAGGAAACTGAGGCATAGAAAAGTTGAGTAGCATTCACCCAAGACGCTACTGTGTGACAGAATGGGGAGTGGAGCCCCAGCTGATCTGTGTTCCTAACACTGGTTTGCGGTAAGCCCCTTTCTGTGACTTTTTCAATCTTAGGATTTCCAAAGCATGGATATACTCTTTAGCTCATCTGAGCTTCACTTCTTCTCATGTCACAGATGAAGAAACACAGCCCTAGATTATAATCTTTAAAAAAGAGAGAATCTTCATTTGCTGAGGGTTTACCAGATGTTCCCTGCACCAGTCTCTGTATTCAGCATCAGCCAGTGAGACCTCGTCTGCCTCATCACACGTTCCTAAGCGGACCCTATGTCTGTCTACGTGTGAGATGAGGACATGGAGGGAAAGAGGTAAAGAAACCGGAGGAGGAGGGGCTTCGGTCTGCCTGAGTGTGCAGGGCAGGCATCCCGGAGTCAGTCCTGGGCTGTTACCTGGGGCAGGGAATCCAAGCTCCTTGGGCTTCGTATTCCCCAACGTAATGTCAACATGTCAGTCAAGTTGACTCCAAGTGGCCCCGGTCCTAGAATCCCGCAGCCCTCCTGCCTGACCCCACTTAATGTGACCTTGGGAAGGTCTCCTCTCTTGCCTGAGCCTTTGGCTGCCTTGGCTGTAAGACAGGGCAGTAGCCAGCTTCCCACACAAAGTCGATGCAAGGATTAAATCAGATGATGTGGGCAATGCCCAGAACACACGAAGAGGAGGGAGGGGAGGAGGAGTCAGAACTGGAACCCAGGACCCCTGAACACCCAGCCTGCAGCCCTCCCCTCTACAAGTTCCTCTAGGGGTATCCTCCTTTCCCCATTCCATTGGCTGAGGCTGGAGGCTGTGCCTGGGTGCTAAATCATTTCAGTATTGTCTGATTCTTTGTGACCCCGTGGACTGAAGCCCGCCAGGCTCCTCTGTCCGTGGGGTTTCCCAGGCAAGAACACTGGATTGGGTTGCCATTCCCTTCTCCAGGGGATCTTGTCGACCCTAGGATCAAACCCGGGTGTCTCCTGCATTGCAGTCTCCTGCACTGCACATGGATTCTTTACCAACTGAGCCACCAGGGAAATATAGTTCCTAGAAGCTGTGGGACTAAGCAATTGCCAGGACTGTTCAGACCTGCCAGCCTACAACTATCCTTCCCAAGGAAATCTTATTGAGATAAGAAGTTGGTGGGGGCAATGCTTCTGTGGACCCGGACTGAACTGTGGAGCCAACAAAGACATCTGGTTTTCAGATCTTCAGACCCCACACACTCAGGCTGAGCGAAAGAGAGGCAGGCCCATGGGGGACTCCTTAGACACCCCCCATCTTGCTCCTCTCCACTCAGGCAACTCTTCCCAACCTCCATACCACCCAGGTGAGAGTCTGGGACTCAGCGCTGGCCCAGAACGAAGGGCAGACCCTGAACTGGAGACCATCCAGGCAGACCCCCACTCACCCACATACTCTCTGCCCCGCCCACATCCCCTCCCCAGCCCCCAGCAGGGGCCTGCAGCAGCTCTCCACTCATCACTTGAAGTGGGACTGACTTCCCTTCACCCCCAAGGGCATAGCCTGGGGGGCAGTCTTGATGGGAGAAGCAGGCGGGCTGCCTGATGGGGCTCCAGGGAGGGGAGGTGTTGAGTGTGGCAGGAGGGAGTGTGGCCAGAGAGCTGATGGTATTAACAGACCCTACGGGCAGGCAGGGCTGAGTCTCCTCCTGGGGCCCTGGGAGGGGACAAAACGCAGGAGTAGATGCTGGCACAGGTGCCCTGTGGGCCCTCACCCCCTCCACTTTAGGAGCGCAAAGGCCTAGTGCAGGCCGGGGTTAGCAATAAAATTAATACTAATAACAAAAAGAATAATGGTCACTACCAATGGCTGATGCTTACCAGGCAGACCCTGAGAGGTCTCTGCTTGGTCTCAGGCTTCACAATGATTCCCCGAGGCAGATACTCTGTTGTTTCCTTTTTGTCTTGGATGGAACCAGAGAGGTTAAGTCATTTGCCTACAATCACATAGCATCTAACCCAGGTCAGAAGGGATCCATAGCCTGACGTGGGACTGGCTCTCTTATTCTCGATGGTTATGTGGCTCTCCAACTTTGTTGCTGGTAAAATGCAGATTCTTGAGCCCTGCCTTGACTCACTAAGTCAGAATGCCCGGGGAGTGAGGCCCTGGAAGCTGTAATTTTGACAAGCGCCCCAGGTGATTCTTCTTTGTGAAATCCTGCACTAGGCTGTCAAAGGAACCTACTCAGAGAAAGCTAGAAAGTACCCAGATGGCAATGTCAGGTTTCTGAGGCTGCAGCTTGTGGAGGAGGGAAGCGGGGTCTCCCCTCCCCGTGACCAAGGTCGTCTCAGAGGGGCAGACGGGTGGTAGGTAGAAGCCGAGGCTGGTAGAAGTCTGGGGCCATTGTAGCCCTGCTTCCGTTTCCTGCGCCCTCCTTGTCTGGCAGCCTGGACAGAATGCGAGGTCAAAGGCCTCATCTAAAAGGCTCTGACAGGTGGGGCTTGGGGCCCAGTCGATGAACGGGGTCTGTCGGCCCCGGGGTGAGGCCTGGCGGAGGGTGGCAGATGGACTGCTCCTTGTCTCTCCCAGGGGTCAGGCAAGAGACCTTTCTGGCGTATCTTCCCCAAGAATGGAAATGCTCACCTATTGTTTTGTCTGCCCAGGCTCCACCCTGACCCTTCTTTCTGTTGGTACTGCCCTCTCCCGACTCCATCTGTCCTTGGAGGAGGGGTGATCCTGTTCTTAAAGGACCTCATCCCTAGATCACAGCTGATTGGTGGGGATTTGATCTCAGTTGGGCCAATCAGAGTGCCTCCGCTCTGGAATGGAGGAAGCGGTTCTGCCTGGTGCGAGGACGTCAGGATATGATTCCAGAGATGTCATTGACCACGTCGTCTACCCATGGAGGGCTCTGTCTGCAAGGAGAGGGGAGAAGCATAGCCTGCAGAGAAGACAGAGAGCCCCTTGGCATTTGATTTTCTGCTTTCTGTCCCTGAGAACCAGGGACATCTCTGCCTTCTCACTGTTTGCTTATTCATCCCTACTTATGTTTGTTGGCCTAGCTAAGGGGAACCAGTTTCTGCTGCTGGCCGCGAAGATGAAGAAAAAGGAGAAGGAGAAAAAGGAAAAGGAGGAGGATGGAGGAGAGGATGGGAGAAGAATAGGAGAACGAAGCTGCTTTCCAGCCATTCTTGCCCTTCTATCATCCTGACAGAGTCTGTATCTCGGTCAGGCTTCTTTAAAGACAGGGGATTGATCCAGTATGAACCTTTGCCAGTGAGATGGAGGGAGAGTTTGATGGCAGTAGCAGAGGGTACCTGGGAAGATTTTCCTTATTATTCAAAGGGGACAAGGGACAGAGTCTGTGAAGAGATAGTTTGTTGTATGCAACTATTTTATCCCTTTTCCATAGAGGAGGAGTTTTTAGCTGACTCATGGTTGTCCAAGCAAAGACTCCATTTCCCACACTCCCTTGCAGCTTGATGTGGCCATGTAGCCAAGTTCTGATGTGAAGAGCCCACTCATTGGAAAAGACCCTGGTGCTGGCGAAGACTGAGGGAAAGAGGAGAAGAGTGTGACAGAGGATGAGATGATTGGATGGCATCACTGACTCAATGGACATGAGTTTGAGCACTGGGAGATAGTGAAGGACAAGAAAGCCTGGCATGCTGCAGTCTACGGGGTCACAAAGAGTCAGATACAACTGAGCAACCGAACGACAGCCTCAAAGCCAAGTTCTAACCAATGATATAAGTACAAGCGATATATGTGACTTCTGTGGTTGTGCCCAGGGGAGGTATATGGTCTCTCCTCCCTCGTCTCTTCTTTCCTGAGACTAGAATACTTCATAATGATGAACCATTTTCATCCTTGCAGATAAGGGCAGTAAGATAGAGGAATCTAGTCCTCAATTCCACTGGTTGCCATGTTAACTATGAGCTGGTGTTGGACCATAAAGAGGCAAGAAAATAGAACTCCATGTTGTTTAATACACTGCTGTTTTGGGTCTTGTAATAGCACTGACCTACCTGACACAGGATTTTCTTATTTTAGATCATGTTGTGCTGTTGGGAGCTGTGGCAGCCATATTGTGACCATAAGGGGAAAACAAGGTAATTGAGAAGGCAAGTGAGAGTCCTACTTCCATTGAGTTGCTGAACTTTCCACCTCTGCAGCCACTCGTTCCAGATACCTTGTTCAGTAAGACAACACATTTCTTATTATTCGTGCTATTTTCATTGGTCTTTCTATCACTTGCAAGCAAAGCATGCCTATTGAGGTACTCCAAGAGATCTGTGGTAGAGTTGCCTAAAGTCACAGGCTGGCCAGGGACAGTGGAAGGCCACAGCGAATTGGGGCTTTGTGACCCAAGCCCACTGCTTTCTCAGGAGGTTCTGCCCTTTCCGTCTAGGATGTGCAAATCCAGCCTCCAGACTTTCCTAGCCAAAGCAGCTATCAAAAGAGCATTGAGAAAACAGAAACTTTCCGTTTATCCACCATGAAGAAAGAGAGAGAAAGGGGTGAAGACATTCCACCTAAGATATGTGGTGGGGGGAGCATAGCTTGTGTCCTCTAACTGGGAGTAAATGTGAGTCTCTCCTGGGTCCCTGGAAGCTTTACTCTGAAAGCTTTTATTTCTGTCTACAATTCCCATTTCATGGAGCAAAAAATTCTGTGGATCACTTAGGATCTTGGAAGGAAACAGAAATCACATCAAAGAGGATTTGGAGGAGGATTTAATGAAGGGACTTTACAGAGGTGTGTGCAGGACTGAGGGAATTCTGACCCACCCACCAGTACCTGGCAAGGGCTGCAATTGGGAGGCGCCCCCCACAGGCGCTGCCCCTGATGAGGGGTGCAGCCAAGACCACGATGGAAATATCCCCCTTTCTCCCCACTCTCTGATCGCCCATCAGTATCTCCTCGTACCTGAGGCCAACCGTGACGGAGCGAATAAGGGCACCTGGGGGATACAAACCTTAGAGATCGACTTCCTGGGGCAGGGAGGGAAGGACAGAGCCTGGAGTGGGGGTAGGGGCAGGTATGAGAGAGGATGGCAGGGGGATTTTGGATCAGATCCGCTTGCTCTAGAACTTCCCAGCTTTGTGTTGTCGGGAGGTGCAGGTGAGGAAACGGGGGAGACAAAGACCCTTGGGTCAGACAGTTCTGGTTGCAGAGGAGCCAAGCTCAGAGGCCGCTGAGCAGGCAGCTGGTGCTGGGCTGTTTCACAGGAAATGAAGAGAAGCCCAGGGGTGAGGGAGGAAAAGAGCCAGCTGCCCTGCCAGGCGGACACCAGAGGGGCTCTCGGGAAGGGCCCTTGCAAATCAATGGCAAATGATGAAAAATGCAGGCAGATAAATAACTTAAAAGACCCAAGCCTGCCGGAAATGTTTTCTGATCTTTGGTCGGCTTGCTGGGCAGCCGGGCTGGCAGACTCTATTTTTATTCAGGGCCAGTTGGGTGGAGACAACTGGTTGCTTTGGGTGGCTTTGAAAGGAGGCTCTGCCTCGGTCTTCCCTGTGGGGCTGCCTTTGCCGTGTCATCCACTGCAGACCCAGCGTGAGAAAGGTCACCGGAAGCCCTTCCCACGTAGACAGGGGCGGGGAGACCTCAGAAAACAGCGGATTCAAGCTACAGCTCTGCCATTTAAATTGTATATTTAATTTAATCTTGACATATGACATAAAGTCGCTTCAGTTGTGTCCGACTCTTTGCGACACTGTGGACTACAGCCAGCCAGGGTCCTCTCTCCATGGGATTCTCCAGGCAAGAATACTGGAGTGGGTTGCCATTTCCTTCGCCAGGGGAATCTTCCCCACCTAGGGATTGAGCCGGCATTTCTTAAGTCTCCTGCATTGGTAAACGGGTTCTTTACCACTAGTGCTACCTGGGAAGGCCTAATTTAATCTTGTAGAACCTCAAATGCCTCATCTGTGAAATGGGATAACAATAATACCACCTAGCAGGGACATTTTGAGGATTCAATGCAACTGTGTGTGTGCAAAGCTTAACACATGTGACGCTTGCAGAGGAAGTGTTTGATGAGCATTAAAGGAAATGGAGGTGAACTCCTGGGGAAAGGCTGCCTGGAGTCCTCTTCAGGCTCACTTAGCCTCGCTAAGATTCAGCTTTCACATCTGTAGGAGAGATATCCACCTCCTATGGTTAGTGTGATGATTAGCAGAGTGACGGCGCCAGAGGAAACAGTAAGCACTAGCTAGATGGCGGCTGTTGTGATGATTGTTGTTGTTATTTCATGAGAAGATTGGGATGAAAGAACAAATAACCCGAAGTCACTGCTATAGGATGGGGTCTAGACTATATAGCTGGGGAGGGGGCTCTTGTAGGCTGAAAGCCTTCCAAAGTTGGTCCTTCATCTCTCATCATCAGAGTAAGAAAGGACATGGAAAGATGCCCCTTGTGGTCACAAAGTGCGTCCTTGGGGTAGAGAGGGGGTGCTGGTCAGTTCAGCATCGTGAAAAAGAGCTGGAGCTCCAGCATCACACAGGCTGTGCTAACAGGTTGTGAAAGCTGGAACAAGTCATATCCCCTCTCTGAGCCTCAGTTTCTTCATCCGTAAGAATCCTCCCAGCACAGCTGTTACGGTTGAATGTAAACATATAGGGCCGGGGTCATAGTAAAGGATGATTGCTTTCAGAAAAATTATTCCTTGGACAGGATTAGGGTCTTTAGCATCCCGGAGGGAAGGCAACCTAGCTGTTCCCTGGAATGTGGAGAGGGACACACAATCAACATCAGCAGTCGTCAGGGGAACGCAGCCTCAAACCCCAGGAGTTAGCACCTCACACCTGTCAGGGTGGCATTACGAAGATAGCAGATGGTGGGGAGCTTATACACTGCTGGTGGGAATGCAAACGGATACAGCCACCATGGGAAACAGAATGGAGGGTCAAGAAATTAAACATAGAACTGCCATATGACCCAGCAATTCTACTTCCGGGTATTTATACAAAGGAGATGAAACTATTATCGCAAAACATATCTGTACTCCCGTGCTCACTGCAGCATTAGCCACGACAGCCAAGATGTGGAGACAACCTCAGTGTCTGCCATGGATGATGAATCAAGAAAATATAATATATAATAAAATAGATACACATATGCACGCAGTAGAATATTATTTAGCCTTTAAAAAGAAAGAAATCATGTTATTGGTGACAACGTGGATAAACGTGGAGGGCATTAAGCTACGTGAAATAAGCCAGACAGAGAAAGACACATACCACCTGGTATCACTTATATATGGTATGTGAAGAAGAAAGCAAAAGCTCAACTCAGAGAAGCAGAGACTGGAAAGGTGGTTGCTAGGGTCTGGGGTGGGAGGTTGGGGGAAATATGCAGAGGTTGGTAAGCGGGCACAAGTGTGTGTGTTAGTCGCTCAGTCGTGTCCGATTCCTTGCAATCCATGGACTGTAGCTGGCCAGGTCCCTCTGTCTATGGAAACTCTCCAGGCAAGAACACTGGAGTGAGTTGCCATTTCCTGCTCTAAACTTGCAGCTATAAGATGAATAAAGCCAGAGGATCTAATGTGCAGCATGGTGACTGCAGTTGATAACACTGTGTGAATAATTGAAATTTGCTAAGAGAGTAGAAATTAAATGTTCTCATACACACAAAAAAGTGCAACGTGGGAGTGAAAAAAGACACAGGAGAGGTCATACTCATGCCCAGTGCACAGACTGCCCCCAGAAATGCTGTAGGTGGGGCATCCTTCCAAGGGCCTGTGTGTTCAGTTGATATCACAGATATGGGTACCACATACCACACATATGTGACTTCTCATGATGCCTCCCACCACCACCTGGGTATCCCCGGAGAGCAGGGAGACTTGGTCTCCCTTCCTCTGGCTCCCATATCTGCATTCTACACTGGTATACAGTGGGTGCTCAATAAGGAGAAATACACATTTGTGCATCATGTTACCATCTGGGCTTCCATGGTGGCTCAGATGGTAAAGAATCCGCCTGCCATGCGAGAGACCTGGGTTCAATCCCTGGGTGGGGAAGATCGCCTGGAGAAGGGAATGGCAACTCACTCCAGTATTCTTGCCTGGAGAATCTCATGGACAGAGGAGCCTGGCGGGCTACAGTCCATGGGGGTTGTAAAGAGTCAGACCTGACTGAGAGATTAATACACACATACATTACTGTCTACAGAACACATTCACCCCGGTTTTACCAGCTCAGATGGACCAGGGGACTTGCCTAAATCGCACAGCTGGTGGAAGTCTAAGGATACCCCCTTCACACCCTGGTAGTCCTCTAAAATGGTAACCAAAGTGCTTGTTTTCTTTTTAATCCGTATGGTACCTCAGATCAGGTGCTCTGCACTTTACATGTGTCACCTCATTCAGTCCTCCTAATAGCTGGTAAGGTAAGTGCTACTATTGTGTCCATTTTACAGGTGTAGAAACTGAGATTCCTAATGCAAGACTAGCCTTGGGGTCACACAGCCATTGGAGCAGAGCTGTGATTGGGAAATAGATCCATTCTTCAGAGCCTTCCAGAGACCCTTCAGAGCCTGTACCCTCAGGCCCCACACTCTACTGGCCAAAATTTCCTTCCCCAGCTCCAAAGCTGTAAACACTATGCAAACCTCTTCCTGTGCCCGTATTCCTATACGAGGTCAATATTGCTTGTCCTTCCACCTCATCCCCCATACCCAGGACGAGGCAAGGCAGAAGGAACAGGCAGGGGTGAACCCAGAGAGCTGAAATAGCACGATCAGGCTCAACGCAGCAGTTAAGCCACCCATCCAGGGTTAGATTTGAGGTTTGTCAGATTCCAGAGACTTTCCTCCTAACCATGATACGGATCACCTCCAGTCATATGTAGTTAATTTAGTATTTAATTTTATACACTTACAGTGGAATACTTAGAGTTCATGAGTCTCTCTGGCCATGGTTTCTACACATTGTACTATAATTTGCTCTCAGCTACTCTGGAGCAAGACGGGATGTCACTCACCTTTTCAATGGTGGCACGAACGCAGTGCCCGTCATAGCATTGAAACTGAAATAATGAATAAAATAAGTGGAAACTTTGAGCCATGAATAAAATAAGCAAATTCTGGCCACAACTTGCCGCTTTCCTTTGTTGATTTTCAGGGCTCCTTCCTTTACATCACAGCCTTAGAGAACTGGAGCTGCCAGAAC
Source organism: Bos grunniens (assembly GCF_055505025.1). Classification (NCBI taxonomy): domain Eukaryota; kingdom Metazoa; phylum Chordata; class Mammalia; order Artiodactyla; family Bovidae; genus Bos; species Bos grunniens. Next base: position 75,316,358 of record NC_141179.1, on the reverse strand, counting down.
ACCAGTGTACAATGCCACAACCCAGGATAGGAGTGAGCTGCCAAGGCCTGGACTGTGTACAGCAGGTTGGCTAAGCCTGTGGGCTCTGGACCCAGCTTGCCTGCACTCAAGTTCTGACCCCAGCACACTGTAGATCTGGGACCTCAAGCAAGTTGCTTCATCTCTCCCATTGGCAGGAGGGGTTGCCACAGCCAAGGCTTTGGGAATAGGAATCACCTGTGTCTGGGTGAAGGCATTTGGGCTCCACCGATGGGCAAGGCTGGAAAAGGCAGTGGCACCCTACTCCAGTACTCTTGCCTGGAGAATCCCAGGGACGGAGGAGCCTGGTGGGTTGCAGTCCATGGGGTCAGGAAGAGTCAGACACGACTGAGCGACTTCCCTTTCACTTTTCACTTTCGTGCATTGGAGACGGAAATGGCACCCCACTCCAGTGTTCTTGCCTGGAGAATCCCAGGGAAGGGGGAGCCTGGTGGGCTGCCGTCTATGGGGTTGCACAGAGTCGGACACGACTGAGCGACTCAGCAGCTGCAGCAGCGCAGATGGGCCAGGCGGACGGGGAGCCTGCAGTCAGTGCCTCAGTGCTTCTCCTCCATCAGACTCGCCTCTCCGCTTTGCAGTCCTGCCCGGCCGAACGCATCAAGCCTTGTTAATAATGAATAGGCCCCCGTCTGCCTTACTTAACACTGAGCTCCAAGCAGATGTACAGCCCTTTATAAATGATCCAGTCCAGCTGATTAGGCCCCACGGGGCACGTTCCTGCAGCCAGCCTCTTGTTCCCTGTAATGGAATCATAATGTTAATGTGATTTCAATTAGGGCTACGTTACAGAACACAGGTGCTGTAGTGCGCCCGTGGACCGGGAGGTCTCCCTGGGGACTCATTTTCCTGGGAAAGGTACGAGTGTTTCCAAGGTCTCCGCCAACCTCTGGAAAAGGCAAGTCATCCAGACTGTGAGGAAGTGGAGAGAGGAGGGATGAGATACCCTGAGCCCACGTTCCGAGCTCCCCAGGGCCCTGGAACCTGTGTTTCTCGTTCCAACTAGACTCGCATGTAGGCCCTGTGATGGGGAAAAAACATGTCTTGGGGACTGTAAGGTCCACAGACCCTGATTTGACATATACTGGCCCAAGAACCAAAGTGTCCGTCTAGGAAAATGTCTTTCTGTTGCAAATTATCATTTAGAAAGAGAGGCATTGCCTTGATAAAAGGCAATAGCCTTTTTTTTTTCTTAAAAATAACTCCCACGAAAGGAGGGTTTACCATGCACCGGACATAATTCTTAATATTTTATGTGTAGGAACTCATTTCTTAGATTTTATCATCAAAATGAAAGCATGCAAACATTTTTTTGAAAATTATCATAGGATGCATTTCTACAGTACAGTATCTGGAACTATAATACATAGTATAATATATATGTATATAATATATATTTTATTGTTTTATTTATTTTATTTTTGGCTGCACTGGGTCTTCATTGCTTTGCACGGGTTTTCTCTATTGTGATGAGCCAGATGGTGAAAGTGTCAGTCACTAAGTCATGTCTGACTCTTTGTGACCCCATGGACTATATAGCCCAGCAGCCTCCTCTGTCCATGGAACTCTCCAGGCAAGAATACTGGAGTGGGTTGCCATTTTCTTCTCCAGAGGCTCTTCCTGACCCAGGGATGGAACCTGGGTCTCCTGCATTATAGGCAGATTCTTTATCCTCTGAGCCACCAGGGAACCAGGGCTACTCTTGCGTTGTGGTGCACAGGCTTCTCATTTTGGTGGCTTCTCTTGTTGCAGAGCACAGGCTCTAGGTGCGCAGGTTCATTAGCTGTGGTACACGAGCTTAATTGCTCTGCTGCTGCTGCTGCTGCTAAGTCGCTTCAGTCTTGTCCGACTCTGTACGACCCCATAGACGGCAGCCCACCAGGGCATATGGAATCTTCCAGGGCCAGGGATCCAACCGGTGTTCCTAGTATTGTAAGGCAGTTTCTGAACCACTGGACCACCAGATGGAAGCCCTGATATATATCTTACTATATGTAAGGTTGTCAAGGACATCTTCAATATATAAAGCACACATATATGTATAAATATACAATTACTATCTATGTAAATTTATTATTTTATTAATTTAAATTAATTGATTTAAAATTATTCATTAATTTAAATTTATTGATTTTAATACATAATGTATAAATTTATTAATTAAAATTAAATTTATTAATTTAAAATTATAATTTTATAAATGTATATTTTTATCTTCTAGACATTATGGAGACCCTGTATTTTCACAGATCAGTCTCCTTCATGCCACAGTGAGAACTGGGAGTTAGAGATCTGGCATCTTCATTCTCGTATCCTCAGGGAGTACTTAGTTGATTATTTATCTTATTTTCCTCAGTGTAACACTGGATGCATTAGTAGAGTGAATGTGGATACTGGCTAGGCATAGATTAAATGAGATCATTCAGTGAAAGCAACGAACACAGCATCTAACACACTCTCAGCTTTCAATACATAGGGACCGTTACTGTGCACAGCAATACTGCTGTTGCTATGGTCATTAAGCCTATGGGTTTTTGAACAAGGAGTTTTCAGAGTGAGGGAGGAGAGGCTGAATCAATAGATGATGGATGGATGGTTAATGACTGAAAAGATGAGAGGATGGAGAATGATGGGTGATATACAGAGAATGGACAGATGGCCTTCGGATGGATGGATGGACGCTGGATGGATAGATGGATAGGAAGATGGATGGAAGGTGTATCCTCTCCTTTCATAACCTGAGGCTAGAAGAAGGGAAGCGACAGGATGGCTGGAAGATCAAAAGGTCTTAGTGACTGGAGACAAGACTCAAAGTCCACTTGTCAGCCAGCCTTTGACCCCAGCCCGGTTCTCAACTATACCCTGTAATGTAGCCTCCCCCAGGCTGCCTCTAGGCGGACTTGAGACCGTGTCCCTGGAGTAAGTAGAGACTTCCTTTGGAGTGCAGAGGGCCAAATGCTGGACCAGAAAACTGCCCTTGGTAAGAAAGTTTCCCTCAGAGCCCCGGCAACCTCCAGTTCACCAGCCATGAAGTTGCTCCTTGGGGAAGAGAAGCCCTGAGCTCCTCTTCCGCTGACAAGAAAGAGTGAATATTGTGGTGCCCCGAGGACCTCAGAAACAAGCATTGCAGTGCTGCCCCACTGGCCCTGGTCTCAGATGCACCCTGGAGAAGTCTCGGGGAAGGATCCCCACTCAGCTGGCATCAGTGACTCAATGGACATGAGTTTGAGTAAACTCTGGGAGTTGGTGATGGACAGGGAGGCCTGGCGTGCTGCAGTCCATGGGGTCGCAAAGAGTCAGACACGACTGAGCGACTGAACTGACGGACTGACTGACAGGTGCCCAAGCTGAATTGCAGGAGGAATGAGGAGCAAGATGAGCCCCTGGGAGATGGCTTGGAGAGGGTCCAAAATCCAGGAGCCCCAGCGGCGGCAAAGACACACAAATCCTCCAGACCACTCCACCAACTGGACACATGGAGACTCGGAGGTAAAAGGGGGGGCATTCACACGGTGCTCCCTAAATCAGTCAATGGTAGAGTCTAGGGTTCACCCCCTGGAGAAGGAAATGGTAACCCACTCCAGTGTTCTTGCCTGGAGAATCCCAAGGACGGGGGAACCTGGTGGGCTGCCATCTATGGGGTCGCAGAGAGTTGGACACGACTGAAGTGACTTAGCAGCAGCAGGGTTCACCCCCATCCTCACTGCTGAGAGGCCCTACTATCTATTGCTTAGCCCAATACATGGCACCAGGTGGCTGGGGGCAGTTTCCTGAGGGCTTGTTTATAATTGGAAACTGCTCTTCCTGTCACTACAATCCCCATGATGTTTCGGGTGAGTCCAGGATTCTGAGAATCCAGGATTCTCAGAGGCCGATAGACCCCTCTCCCAGACCTGTGGCTGATGCAAGGAGGTGGGAAAACTCCCTCTTCCTGTGAGTGCCCCTGGTTGTTATTTTGGGGACTCTGGCCTGAGAAGGGAGCACGGATGGCATAGCAGTTCCTTAGGAGCCACAGGAGAGAGCGTGCCCAGTGGCAATGAGCTCACACCCAAGAAGCCCTGCCCCGTAGTGGTGGAGGGGTGCCCGACATTGGAATCCCAGCTCCTCCCCTTACCAGTGGTGTGGCCTGCAGAGGCACCTCCATCCTGCCCACATCGCATGGATACAGGAGGATGGAGCAAGGCCCACAAAGAAGGAGTGGTCTGCAAGAAAAGAGGAGTATTAAGCGTGTATTTCAGGTCCTGGAAGCTAAGGGAAGGGTTTTCAAAGAATGCAGGAGCTTAAAGTGGCAGATTGAAGAACAATTGACCCTGTTTCGTGTACCCAAAACTACTGAAAACAACAATTAATTTGGAGAAGGGGGAAAAAGAGCAAGCGCTCTCTCTTTTTTTTTTAACAATTAAAAAATGAGATGTAATTGACATATTATTTTACTTTCAGGTATACAATATGATTTAATATTTGTACACTGCAAAATGAACTTTTAAGATTTGCTCTTGGTGCTGATGCTGCTGCTAAGTCGCTTTAGTTGTGTCCAACTCTGTGCGACCCCATAGATGGCAGCCCACCAGGCTCCCCAATCCCTGGGATTCTCCAGACAAGAACACTGGAGTGGGGTGCCACTGAGATTTGCTCTTCAGTTCAGTTCAGTTCAGTCACTCAGTCGTGTCTGACTCTTTGTGACCCCATGAATTGCAGCACACCAGGCCTCCCTGTTCACAAACTCCCGAAGTTGACCCAAACTCATGTCCATCGAGTAGGTGATGCCATCCAGCCATCTCATCCTCTGTCTTCCCCTTCTCTTCCTGCCCTCAATCTTTCCCAGCATCAGGGTCTTTTCCAATGAGTCAACTCTTCGCATGAGGTGGCCAAAGTATTGGAGTTTCAGCTTCAGCATCAGTCCTTCCAACGAACACCCAGAACAGATTTGCTTTTGCTGCTGCTAAGTCGCCTCAGTCGTGTCCGACTCTGTGCGACCCCATAGACGGCAGCCCACCAGGCTCCCCTCTCCCTGGGATTCTCCAGGCAAGAACAGTGGAGTGGGTTGCCATTTCCTTCTCCAATGCATGAAAGTGAAAAGTGAAAGTGAAGTCACTCAGTCATGTCTGACTCTTCTCGACCCCATAGACTACAGCCTACCAGGCTCCTCCGTCCATGGGATTTTCCAGGCAAGAATACTGGAGTGGGGTGCCATTGCCTTCTCCGAGATTTGCTCTTAGCCACTTTCAAATATGTAATACAATATTATTGACTGTAGCCACCACGCTTTACTTTATATTCCCGAGTATTTTATCAGATAAGTAATTTATCAGATAGCTTGTACCTCTTAACTCCCTTAACCCATTTTACCCGCTCCCCCAGCCCTTTCACCTCTGAAAGCCACCACTCTGTATCTGTGAGTTTCGTTTTGTTTTTTAGATTCCACTTGTAAGTGAAGTCATGTAGTATTTGTCTTTCTCTCTGATTTATCTCACTTAGCATAATACCTTCAGGGTTTCCCTTGTGGTTCAGCTGGTAAACAATCCTCCTGCAATGCGGGAGACCTAGGTTTGATCCCTGGGTTGGGAAGGTCCCCTGGGGAAAGGACAGGCTATCCACTCCAGTATTCTGGCCTGGAGAATTCCATAGACCATAAAGTCCACGGGGTTGCAAAGAGTCGGACATGACTGAGAGACTTTCACTTTCAATACCTTCGGGTTCCATCCATGTTGTTGAAAATGGGAAGATTCCGGTTTTTTTAATGGCTGAGTAGCTTTCCATTGTGTGTGTATTTATTGACTGATACCTAAATTGCTTCCGTATCTTGGCTGTTGTAAATAACGCTGCAATGAACATAAGGTGCTTATGTATCTTCAAACTAGTGTTTTCCTTTTCTTCAGATAAATATCCAGAAGTGGTATAGCTGGATCAAATGATAGCCCTATTTTAAATTTCTTGAAGAATCTCCATACTGTTTTCCAAGTGGCTGTACCAATCAATTCACATTCCCATCAACAGTGCACAAGGATTCTCTTTTCTCCGTATCCTTGCCAACACTTATCGTTATTTTTTTGATAATACGTGTTCTAACAGGTGTGAGGTGATAAATCACTGTGGTTTTAATTTGCATTTTCCTAATAGTTAGTGGCCTGGAGAAGGAAATGGCAACCCACTCCAGTATTCTTGCTTGGGAAATCTCATGGACAGAAGAGCCTGGTGGGCTACAGTCCATGGGGTTGCACAGAGTCGGGCATGACTGAGTGATTGGCACTGATAGTGATGTTGAGCATCTTTTCATGTGTCCATTGGCCATCTGTATAGACGTTTTCTTTGGAAAAATGTCTATTCAGATCATCTGCTCATTTTTCAACTGGATTTTTTTGTGGGGAGGTCTGGGTTTTTTTTTTTTTTTTTCTATTGAGTTGTATTTATAGATTTTGAATATTAATTCAAACTAATTAATAAAAATAATAATGCTAATTATTAATACCTTATTTGATATATAATTAGCAAATAATGGCTCTCGTTCAGCAAGTTTCCTTTCATTTTGTTGATGGTTTCCTTTGCTGTGCACCTCTTTCTTTTACTAAAGCAGAAAGTACATCTGCTGATGCTACAAAAGATGACCTCAAACAAGAGGGGAGACAGAGGTCTGAGGAGGTAGTGGTTGTCTCTCCAGCTGGCACAGTTGTGAGGTCTGCTCAGCGGATGACAGGGTCTGGGCTGAGTACAGACCATGGAGACACCAGACACTTCTGGTTCAGATCCAGCTCAATATCACAGGACGGTGTGGGGTGGGCAGGCAGCTTGCGGACCCGGCAACTCTCCCTGCCCAGCACCCAACGCCTCCCAGCACGAGGAGGCTGCTAGGCTGAGATGGGGAAGGAGGGAGACAGCGGAAACTGCAGATTGCAACTCTGAAGCTTGGCAGCCCGGAGGCTTTTCCTGAGAGTCAGCGAGTCCTGAGGTCTGAGACTGAAGGGCTGTGAGCTCCCAGACAAGGAAATGAAGGATTTAATAAGAACAAGTCGGAGAACACAAACCCTCATCACTCCCGGATTACCTACGCTGTTTCTTTCAACATCATCCTTTGACAAACGGCCGGCCTGTTCCAAGATGAATGATAATCACAAAGAAACATCCTAGGACTGGCGGTGGAAAAGAGGAAATGGAAGTAAGCAAAAAGCAAAAGAGCTTACAGCACAAGAGGAATTATTTAACAGACAACAAAAACAGAGGGAGAGTTCAGGCCCAGCTCTCCATCGACTCGGATTTCAGGCGGTCGGACCTCTCTGAGTGAGCTAAGATGTCAAGGTTTTTAAGGGATTGTAAGGCAGCAGACATTGGAGAAGGAAATGGCAACCCACTCCAGTGTTCTTGCCTGGAGAATCCCAGGGACGGGGGAGCCTGGTGAGCTGCCGTCTATGGGGTCGCACAGAGTCGGACACGACTGAAGTGACTTAGCAGCAGCAGCAGCAGACAGAAAGAGAGTGAGTTGGCAGCCCTCAGGAAAGAAGTGGAAGCCACAAGTACAAACGTTTAGAAATGAAAAAGACATTGGAAAGAAGAAAAACAACTGAGAATAAACAGAAGCCTGGAATTGAGAAAAGGCATGGAGGGAAGCACCTGAAGAAAAACACACAAAAATAAATAGGAAAGAAGAAACAAACATTCAGACAGAGCGCGTTACTTCCCTGGGGCTGCTGTGTCAAGCACACACCGATAGGGCGCCTCAACAGAAACCTACTCTCCCACCCGGGGTCGCAGGGTCGGACGTGCCTGAGCAACTTTCGCTACGACTACAGTGCTGCAGACCGGAAGTCTGAAATCCAGGTGTCAGCAGAGTTGGCTCTTCCTGTGGTCTCTGGGGCATGGCGGGGAATCTGTGTCACAGCTGTCCCCTAACTCCTGGGGACCGCAGGCCATCCTGGCATTCTCTGGCTTGTGGCTGTAACTCACTCCCATCTCAGCCTCCCTCATCACATGCTCTTCTTATAAGGACACTAGTCCTGTTGAACGAAAAGTGCAAGCCAAAGTGTTAGTTCGTCAGTCATGTCCGACTCTTTGCGACCCCACGGACTGCAGCCCACCAGGCTCCTCTGTCCTCGGGATTCTCCAGGCAAGAATATTGGAGAGGTTGCCATTCCCTTCTCCAGGGAATCTTCCCAACCCAGGGATCAAACCCGGTTCTTCTGCACCGCAGGCAGATCCTTTACCATCTGAGTCACCTGGACAAATGGCCTACTCTAATCCAGTCCCACGTCATTTTATTCATGATATCAATAATGCTATTTCTCAACAAGGTCACCTTCTGAGGTACTGGCTGCGAGGACTTCATTATGTCTTTTTGAGGGGATACAAGTCAGCCCATAACAAATAGTTATTTGTTGTCATCCTGTTGCTAAGTTTTGTCCGACTCTTTAGTGACCCTATGGATCCTATGTAGCCTGCCAGGCTCCTCTGTCCATGGGATTTTCCATGCAAGAATATGGGAGTGGGTTGCCACTTCCTTCTCCTGGGGATCTTCCCCACCCAGGTATTGAATCCAAGTCTCCTGCACTGCCAGACAGATTCTTTACCAGTAAGCTGCCTGGGAAGCCCAACAAATAATTATCGGAAAGACTAAAAGATGTGGAGGACAAACCCAAGAGATAAAACATTTGCACAGTTAGGGTTCCTGAAAAGAAAAATAGAAGAAATGGAACAATGATGAGAAATATTCAGACAGGCCCAAACTTGCCTGAAATAAAAATATGAATGTGGAGATACAACACTGATTCAGGATCATCAGCATCAAGTATGATATTCTAATGAAGCTACTGAACATCAAGGCTAAAGAATCTTACGGGCGTCAAGGTGCAAATCTTGTCACATGACTAGGGGAAATCCGACTGGCTGCAGACATCTCTCTATAGATGTTCTGTGCCAGGGTCAGGGGATACCATTGACAAGAGGCTGAAGAACAGAAACTGTGACCCAAAGAATTATACCCAGATAGATTTCTTTCAAAGAAAGCCCTCAGACAGACATTCCTGAACATCCAAGAACATGGGGAATGACAATTCCCTCCTAGTCCTCCTTGAAACACAAACTACTGTGCAATGAAATCTAGTCAACAAAGGGATTTATCAAAATAAATGGCTCAGAGTGGAGAAGCCAGAGAAAGCACACTGGTCATCGACACTGAACCCATTTAAATATAAAAATAAAAATTCATCCATAATTCAATAAAAAAGAAAAATCTTTGTGAATTTGGAATATAGGACACAGAATAATGTTGTAAATATCAACAACCATAGGACACTGAAATACACAGGACCTAGTACTGACATTGAAACAGTACTAGGCTTCCCTGGGGACTCAGCCGGTAAAGAATCCACCTGCAATGCTGGAGACCCCGGTTGGATTCCTGGGTCGGGAAGATCTGCAGGAGAAGGCACAGGCTACCCGCTCCAGTATTCTGGGGAAATCCTGGTGGCTCAGCTGGTAAAGAATCTGCCTGAAGTGCCAGAGACCTGGGTTTGATCCCTGGGTTGGGAAGATCCCCTGGAGAAGGGAGAGGCTACCCACTCCAGCATTCTGGCCTGGAAGATTCCGTGAACTGTATAGTCCGTGGGTTCGTAAAGAGTCGGACATGACTGAGTGACTTTCGCTTTCATTCACTAAAGTACAGATTTTACACAAATTTCATCCATTTTCTGTTCCAGGATCCAGTCCAGGGTAGCATATTATGTTTAGTTGTCTTGTCTCCTTCATCTCCTCCCATCTGTGACAGTCTCTGTCTTTCTTTGTCTTTCACAAATGACACTTTTGAAAAGTCCTGGTTGGGCATTTGGAGAACGTGTCCCAGTTTGAGTTTGTCTGATATTTCCTCATGGCTAGATTGAGAGTCTAGTTTTTGGAGAAGGATATCAAATAAGTGAAAATTCCCTTCTCGTATCATATCAGGAAGTACATGAAATCAACATGACTTATTACTGATAATATTAACCCTGATCACTTGGTTTCACTTGGTTATGGTGGTGTCTTCCAGGTTCTTCTGTGAAAAGAAACTCTGTCCCCTCCCATACTCTATTAGACAGATTGCTGTTGCTGTTCAGTTGCTAAGTCACGTCCGACTCTTTGCGGTCCCATGGATTGCAGCACGCCAGGCTCCCCTGTCCTTCACTGTTTGCCGGAGTTTGCTCAAATTCATGTCTGTTGGACAGAAGTGAGTCAGTAAGTCCAGCCTTACTCAAGGGGAAAAGAATTAATCCCCACTTCCTAGAGGGAAGAGTATGAAAGAATTTGCGAATATTTATTAAAACCACCACAGCAATGAATAGATATATTTGGAGAGATACTTTGAGGACATCATTCAGTGCATCTTGCCTGGAATAATTATTGCTCTTGTATTCAAACGATGATTTTCTACCGCCCCCATTCCCTCTACATTTATTATTTGGAATTCCCTCTAAGGAAGATGTGTCCCTTTCATTTATTTATTTAGTTAATCATTTGTTTATAGCAGTATGGACTCATGAATATTCATTTTTATCCTTTGGGTCATAACCAAGGCTATCATTATTTGTTTTGTTCTCTAAATTATTCCAGCCCTGGCCATTGAGAGCTTCATCAGGTTGGTGCCAGTGTTCTCCCCTCCCTGACTTTTTTTTAATTTTCACTGAATAGACTTTATGTTTTGGAGCAGTTTGGGGTTCACATCAAAATTGAGTGGGAAATACAGAAAGTTCCCCTTCTCCACTGCTCCACACACAGCTTTCTCCATTACTAATATCTTGCATAATTTGTTACAACTGATGAGCCAATACTGACACATTATTACTCACTGAAGTCCACAGTTCATAGTTCACAGAAGGGTTCACTCTTTAAAATTTTTTTTTGGTATTTATTTTTATTTATTTGGCTGCACATGGTCTTAGCTGTGGCATGCAGGATCTAGTTCCTTGAGCAGAGATCATACCCAGGCCTCCTGCACTGGGAGTGCAAAGTTTAGCCCCTGGACCACCAGGGAAGTCCTAGGGTTCCCTCTTTATTTTGTACATTTTATCGGCTTTGACAAATGTATAGTGACATGCATCCACCAGTGCAGTAACATGCAGAGTAGTTTCACTGCTCGAGAAGTCCCTTCTGTACTATCTCTTCATCCTTCCTCCCACTCAGTTCAGTTCAGTCTCTCAGTCGTCTCCAACTCTTTGCGACCCCATGAATCACAGCACTCCAGGCCTCCCTGTCCATCACCAACTCCTGGAGTTCACTCAGACTCACATCCATCGAGTCAGTGATGCCATCCAGCCATTTCATCCTCTGTCGTCCCCTTCTCCTCCTGCCCCCAATCCCTCCCAGCATCAGAGTCTTTTCCAGTGAGTCAATTCTTCGCATGAAGTGGCCAAAGTACTGGAGTTTCGGCTTTAGCATCATTCCTTGCAAAGATCACCCAGGACTGGTCTCCTTTAGGATGGACTGGTTGGATCTCCTTGCAGTCCAAGGGACTCTCAAGAGTCTTCTCCAATACCACAGTTCAAAAGCATCAATTCTTCGGCGCTCAGCTTTCTTTATAGTCCAACTCTCACATCCATACATGACCACTGGAAAAACCATAGCCTTGACTAGACGGATCTTTGTTGGCAAAGTAATATCTCTGCTTTTGAATATGCTGTCTAGGTTGGTCATAACTTTCCTTCTAAGGAGTAAGTGTCTTTTAATTTCATGGCTGCAGTTACCATCTGCAGTGATTTTGGAGCCCAGAAAAATAAAGTCTGACACTGTTTCCACTGTTTCCTCATTTATTTCCCATGGTGCCATGATCTTAGTTTTCTGAACGTTGAGCTTTAAGCCAACTTTTTCACTCTCCTCTTTCACTTTCATCAAGAGGCGTCCTCCCACTAACCCCAGGCAATTGATATTTTTAACCATTGATCTTTTTATTGTCTGTATGGTTTTGCCTCTTTCAGAATGGCACATAGTTGGAATTAGAGTACATACCCTTTTCAGCTTGGCTTCTCTTATTTAGCAACATGCATTTAATATTCCTGCATCCTCTTTGTGGCTTGAGAGCTCATCTCTTTTTATTGCTACATAATATTCCATTGTATGTGGAGAAGGCAATGGCACCCCACTCCAGTACTCTTGCCTGGAAAGTCCCATGGACAGAGGAGCCTGGTAGGCTGCAGTCCATGGGGTCGCTAAGAGTCGGACATGACTGAGCGACTTCACTTTCACTTTTCACTTTTGTGCATTGGAGAGGGAAATGGCAACCCACTCCAGTGTTCTTGCCTGGAGAATCCCAGGGACGGGGAAGCCTGGTGGGCTGCCGTCTATGGGGTCGCACAGAGTCGGACACGACTGAAGTGACTTAGCAGCAGCAGCATTCCATTGTATGAATGTACCACAGTTTGTTTATCCATCCACTTATCTATTCACCTATTGGAACATCTTCTTTGCTTCCAAGTTTTGGCAATTGTCAGTAAAGCTGCGGTGAACATTCATGTATAAGTTTTGTGTGGACACAGCTTTCAAATAAACTGGACAAATGCTTAGGAGCACAATTGCTGGATAAACTATGTTTAGGTCTGTAAGAAATTGCCAAATTGTCTTCCAAAATGCTTGTAACATTTTGCATGTTCACCACAGTGTGTGGATGTTCCTGACGCTCCACAGCCTCACTAGTACTTGGTGGTGCTGCTGTTGCAGATTTTAGCTTTTCTAACAGGTATGTGGTGGCGTCTCCATGTTGCTTTAACTTGCATTTCCCTAATGACTTATGATGTATATCCTCCTGTATCATTGATATATCTCCATCCTTTTTTTTCTTTGTAAGGGTATCCAACCAGTCCATCCTAAAGGAGATCAGTCCTGGGTGTTCATTGGAAGGACTGATGTTGAAGCTGAAGCTCCAATACTTTGGCCACCTGATGCGAAGAACTGACTCATCTGAAAAGCCCCTGACGCTGGGAAAGACTGAAGGCAGGAGGAAAAGGGGATGACAGAGGATAAGATGGTTGGATGGCATCACCGAGTCGAAGGAGATGAGTTTGAGTGAACTCCAGGAGTTGGTGGTGAACAGGGAGGCCTGGCATGCTGCAGTCCATGGGGTTGCAAAGAGTCAGACACGACTGAGTGACTGAACTGAACTGAAGCACTTTCTTACTTCTTTCTGACAGTAAAAGATGCTCCAGGCTCATCTTATATATGTGTATTTTTTTTTTTTTAGAATTCAGTCCCAGAATCAGCCACTTCTTCAGGGAGTCCTAGTTCCCTTTGTTAAAGAATGATATTTAGAAATCAAGATCTAAGTGCTAAATGTGCTTGCTGTTATGGGAGTGTTACTGCTTCTAGGTCCTCTCAGCAGACAGAGCTAGGAAATGTGTGTATACACACAAAACTATATTTATCTGTGCATTTACTTGTGTATGTATGTCGCAGTAAGCATGATGTCTTGGTCGTAATCCAGCGTTACAGCATTCGTTCTAGTCTCTCCTTACTTGTTTGTAATATCTTTCTTTGACAGTGAGAAACCTGGCCGCCATTATCCAGTGTATATATATGTAGATAGCTTTAGTACAGAGAATGACTACCCTGGATCCCCTGGGAAACAGGTTAGTGACAGTATAGTGTTTGTTCACTGTGTCTCGTCTTTCTAGTACTGAGTAAAAAAAAAAGCAAAACTGTTTTCAGAGTTAATTAGATCAGCTCCTTTTCCCCACTAAATTTGCTTTCATACTTTTAGAATCAAGTAAAATTACACACAATACTTTTTATTTTAAAATAGGATTTTTGTTATCCCGTATGATTGCAATACACACCTCTCTATTTTCCTATTATCTGTGTGTCCATCCTTCTTTCCAGAAGAACACATAAAGCAATGTCTGGAATTGTATTAAATGTTAATAACAGTTGCTTCTAGCTGATGGGATTTGGGGGGATTTTTAACATTATTCAGGTCTATATTCTGTACCTCATTTTTATAATATGAATTTTGTTATTTTTACAGAAAACAAGGAGTTGTTCTGTAAAATCAAAGAGGAAATGGTCAACCTGTGGAACACTGCTGAGGAATAAAATCCTTAGGATTTAGCAGCTAGGAGACCATTTGGGGGCCGTCACTTTGGAAGATTGAGGGGCAGGAGCCAGATTGGAGGGGTAGAGGAATAAATGGAAGGCGTGGACAAGGGGCTTCCCCAGTGGCTCAGCTGGTAAAGAACCCATCTGACAATGCAGGAGATGCAAGAGATGCAAGTTTGATCCCTGGGTCTAGACAATTACCCTGGAGGACAGCATGGCAACCCACTCCAGTATTCTTCCCTTGACTGGGCAAACATGCATTCACCCCACGTGGACACGGGGAGCAATGAAGCTGAATGCTTCCTGAGGTGTAACATGCCTGGGAACCACCCGGAGCTTTTCCAGACATATTTCAGGCCCCACCCCCAGAGGGTTGATTCAGCAGATCTTGGCTGGAGCAGAGAACTTGCTTCTCCATCAGACTCCCAGGTGATGCAAATGCAGATGGTCTTCGGACTACACTGCGCTGCAGGGAAGTAGGCAAGTCTTTTGAGATGACTGGCTGTGAGGGAGGCAGGAGAGGACACTGGTGGGAGGTTGCTTTGTTTGGATTATTTTTGATGTTGATATCAGTTGGTTTTTTTACATGTACCTAGTCATAGATAAACTTATTAACTGCTTATTAACTTATATTCAGAGTACATCATGTGAAATGCCAGACTGGATGAAGCACAAGCTGGAATCAAGATTGCCAGGAGAAATATCAATAACCTAAGATATCCAAATGACACCACCCTAATGGGAGAAAGTGAAGAGGAACTAAAGAGCCTCTTGATGAAAGTCAAAGAGGAGAGTGAAAAAGTTGGCTTAAAACTCAACATTCAGAAAACTAAGATCATGGCATCCGGCCCCATCTCTTCATGGCAAATAGATGGGGAAACAATGGAAACAGTGACAGACTTTATTTTTCTGGGCTCCAAAATCACTGCAGATGGTGACTGGAGCCATGAAATTAAAAGACACTTGCTCCTTGAAAGAAAAGCTATGACAAACCTAGACAGCATATTAAAAAGCAGAGACTTTACTTTGCCAACAAGGGTCTGTCTAGTCAAAGCTATGGTTTTTCCAGTAGTCATGTATGGATGTGAGAGTTGGACCATAAAGAAAGCTGAGTGCTGAAGAACTGCTGCTTTTGAACTGTGGCACTGGAGAAGGCTCCTGAGAGTTCCGTGGACTGCAAGGAGATCAAACCAGTCAATCCTAAAGGAAATCAATCCTTGATATTCACTGGAAGGACTGATGCTGAAGCTGAAGCTCTAATACTTAGGCCACCTGATTCGAAGAACGGACTCATTGGAAAAAACCCTGATGCTGGGAAAAATTGAAGGTAAAAGGAGAAGGGATGACAGAGGATGAGATGGTTGGATGGCATCACTATCCAACATGACTTGGAGCAAGCTCTGGGAGTTGGTGATGGACAGGGAAGCCTGGTATGCTGCAGTTCATGGGGTTGCAAAGAGTCAGACACAACTGAGCAACTGAACTGAACTGAACTGAGTCATAGATAAAACACATAGAGAATTACAAACAGAAATTGACAAATCAGTAACCTTAGTGGGAGATTCTAACACATATCCCTCAGTAACTTTAGAGCAAGGTGGCAAAAAATCAAGTGCATAGATGATATGAATAACTTAATTAACAAGTAATGCCTGACATATACAGAGAAATGTATCAAATAATGACAGAATTATTTTCAAGGGACATGGAATTTGCCAAAAGCATTCTATTGGGGCCATAAAATAAGTTTCAGAAAATTTCCAAAGATTGAAATAATACAGAGTACAGACTGGTCTTTGACCATTGTGAAATCAATTATGATAATAACCACAAAATTTTTAAATGTTTAGACGTTATGTAATACACTTCCATTTTCTTAACCTTTTATTTAGAAGTAATGTCAAATTTACAAAAAATAGTACAAAAAATATTTATATATTCTTCACCCAAACCTGGGATTCCAGGTGGTGCTAATGGTAAAGAACCCTCCTGCCAATGCAGGAGACACAAGAGAAGCTGGTTCGATCCCTGGGTGAGGAAGATCCCCTGGAGGAGGGCATGGCAACCTCCTCCAGTATTCTTGCCTCGAGAATCCCATGGACAGAGGAGTCTGGGTCACAAAAAGTTGAACACAGCTGAAACAACTTAGCATGTACGCAGTTCCCTCCCACAACCTCCTGACCCCAACACACACACACACACACACACACACACACACACAATTTTTCCCAAGTTCTCAACTGCTTAGCGGCCTTGGAAGTATGTTCTCCAGTCTCCACTGAGCTGCCCCATCTGAGGCCAAATGGAGTTGGAGTCAAGCCTTGCCCCAAATCACAGACTTGTGAGTTAAATAAATGTTGTTTTAAACCAATGAGTTTTGGGGTGTTTTGTTATGCAGCAGTAGGAACTGAGCTAGATACTGCAGAGCTTGAGAGATGAGTGGTCTGGAGATACACTAAGCATTGTGGGTATTAGGAGGCTCTTGCATTTTCATGGGAACAGCCCACCCTAGTCGGGGCCTGGGGCATGGTGGCGATTTTCTCCTTCTGTCCTAGTACAGGTAAAGAGGAAGATGAGCATCAACTTGTCTAGGGTTGGAGTGTTGTAGGTGGGTGCAAAACATAGATGGATAAGGATGATTCAGTAACTGGCCAGAGGATCATTAGATCACCATGGATCCCAAGTCAGATGTGGAAGAAAGGGAGGGTAGAAGGTGGTTGACAGAAAGGAAGTACATACCAGGGTATAATGGTTCATTTTATGTGTCAACTTGACTGGATCACAGGGTTCCCAGATATTTGGCTAAACATTATGTCTGAGTGTGTCTGTGAGGGTGTTTCTGGATGGAATAAACATTTAAATCAGGAGATTCAGTAAAGCAGTTTGCCCTCCCCAGTGTGGGTGGCAGTATCCAGGTCACTGAGGGCCTGAATGGAGCAAAAAGGCAAAGGAAGGATTAATTCAGCCTTTCCTACCTGATTGCACAGTTGGAACGCCCATCCTTTCCTGACTTCAGTGCTTCCGGTTCTCAGGCCCTCAAACCTGGACTGAATGAACATTGACTTCTTTGGGTCTCCAGGTTGCTGATGACATATGGTGGGACTTCTCAGCCCTGATAATCACACAAACCAATTTCTTATAATAATTCTAACATCTCTCTATCCGTCTATCTTTTACTAGTTCTGTTTCTCCAGAGAACCCCGACTAGGAGTCAGGACATTCAAGACCCCAGTGAAGCTTACAGACGGTTGTCACAGAAATACAACCATTATCCAGCAAAATGGAGACCAGGAAGCCTGGGCCTCCGCTGAGAGTTGCCGGAGCAGCGCTGGCCAAAGGACAGGGCAGTTTTCAGTCTAGTGAGGACTTTCTCCTCCTGCCTACTGCTGATTGTCTTTCAGGAGTCAGCCTTTCCTGGTCTGAGCATCAGGAGCAGATACCCTTCTCTGTGTCCCATGGGGCTCGGCCTCCCCTTTGTCAAGAGCTGTGATCACCCTGAATTCTCTTTGTTTTCTCCCCCTCTGCCTCTCTGAAGACTGGCTCTGTGTTCCATTCACCCCTGCATCCCCAGCACCTGGCCTGGCACACGCTGAAGCCCAGAAAATGTTTGCTAAGTGAATCAACGCCTGAAGGCAGGACTGATGGATGGAACTCAGAGTCCAAAGGGACTTTGACAATGGAGGAACTCCAACACCCTCTCAACCTCATTATTTCTGCCCCACCTTCCAGAAGGTAAATGGGAAGCCAGAGAGGATAGAGGTCTGCTCAGGTCACCCAGCAGAACAGCCCCGGGCGGTTGAAGCTGCAGCAGAAACAAGATCAAGGGCGAGGTGGTGGTGGGAAACAGCTGGAGGAAGCCCCCAAATCCCTGCTCTGCGGTGTTTCAGCACTTCTCTGGACTGGGGGAGACCGCGCCCGGGTCACATCTCCCTCCCTTCACCAGCTGGCCGCAGGAAGCACACCAGCCCAGGGGTCAGGGGTGGCTGCCCCAGAACATTTGGCAGCCTGTTAACCTAATCCTTGCCTGCCTGCAGGGGGTGGGGGGTTGGGGTGGGCTGGCTGTCACCTCATTTCAAGCTGCTGGGCAAACAGCTGGAATGGCCCAGCTGTAGCTCCACCCTCAACACCCCTCAGCAAGTAAAGGGGAAAGGACAATTATAAGGAAACCCAGAGAGGGGAAACCAGCTTTCCAAGCCCAGGATTGGGGCTTCCCTGGGAGGAGGAGGTGCCCTAAGGAAATCCCATCAAATGGATGTTTATTTTAATGAAGCTGAAGGGAGAAGGGCTGAAACCAACCCTGAAGGGTACAGAGGAGGGAGGCAGGGGAGAAGATGCAGGGTCTGTGCTCACACCGGGGTCTATTTGGGCTTCCTGAAGGCTGCGCATCAAGTGAGTAAGTTGCCAACATACTAGAAGCAGCCGGCATGGACTGGTGTGGAGGCAGCCATCTTGGTTGGGGGATGGGTGGGGGACGGAAGTGTTGGGGTGGGTGGGACTTATTCCCACCCTCCTTCACTCACACCTTCAACATCCCTTGGGTACTGATGACACCTTGACTCCATGCTGTGTGTGTGTGTGTGTTTTAGTCAGTCATGTCCAACTCTTTGCAACCCCGTGGACTGCAGCCCGCCAGGCACCCCAGCTCTTGCAGTTCTCCAGGCAAGAAGACTGGAGCGGGTTGACATTTCCTTCTCCAGGGGATCTTCTTGACCCAGGAATCGAACTCGGGTCTACCACATTGCAGGCAGCCTCTTTACCACCTGAGCCACCAGGGAAGCCCAGCTCCACGCTAAGGGCTGGATAAATAAGAGCCAATCATCCCTGGAACCTGCCCTCAGGCAATGGGGGAGACCTGGAGCTAGGTGCTCTGCAGTGATCTTGGTGGCTCAAGCGCTGAGCCAGCGGGAAGCACAGCGGGTTTGGGAGCACGAGGAGGCCCAGGGAGCTCAGGGCCTAAAGCCTTCCCAGGGTTGCCTCACCATGTGGGAGCCAGGGTCCTGCCGCAGGGGCACACTGGGGCTTGTCCTCACCTCCTGGCAGTGATCTGGGGGCTTCCGCCCTCTCAGTGCCTGGACACCTAACTGGACAACGGGCAGCCCTCCCCCAGCTCCTCCACTCAGGTGGGTCCCTGTCATCCTTGATAGAGCCGGAGACCTTCCTGATGAGCGGTGGGACCCTGACCTTCTCAGGGTCTCAGGGATAGCTCGCTTCCCTCCCTCCTGCTCACTCCCTCATTCAATGCACAGCTCTTTTTATTTTCAGTTGCGGTGTATAGGACTTTTAGTTGAGGCAGGCAAACTCTTAGCTGCAGCATTTGGGATCTAGTTCCCTCCCTGGGGATCGAACCCAGGTCCCCCGCACTGAGCGGGGAGTCTTAGCCTCTGAACCATCAGGGGAGTCCCCTCACAACTCTTCACTGAGACGTGATGGGGTGTTCAAGTTCCGAGCCGAAAGACTTCATTCCCTGGCTCATTCATTCATTCTTTCATTCACTCCACAAATCTCTACGGGGCATCGCCTCTGTGCCAGGCAACCCCTGGGAGCTGGAATTTGCAGGGAACAAAAACAATTAAAAATCTCTGACTTTGTGGCACATCTTGTGGATGGAGATGATAAAGAAATGAGTAAACTACACCGACCGTCAGATTGCAACAGTGCCGTGGAGAAACACGGCCCGGGGGTAGGTGTAGGAACTACTGTAGGGGTCATACTGTTCCTCCTCTTAATGCTGAGAGGAGCACCTGGGCCCGGCTCCAGGTCTGTGAGTCAGTTCTGAGATTATCCTGATGTCGGAAGTGACCACACAGAGGCCCCCAGAGAGGGTGCCGCACTGGCCAGTGTTGACGAGCCAGTCGGAACGGGGCCGCGCCCCAGTCTTTACCCTCAAGCCGTCAGCTCCTGCTTTGGCTCAGACTCCGGAGGCCTTCAGGGATCAGAGGCCTTGCTAAGTGTGTGGCTCATGTGGTCAGTCCTCCTGGGGGTCCCACCTGCCCCTGGTCACAGCTGGGGAAGCAGCGGGCTCAGAGAAAGAGTGCTGGATGGAAGTAAAAGGATTCCAGGCCTGCCCTGGCCTCACCTGCCTTGCGAATTTGAGGCACCTTTCCCACTCTCTCTGTCTCTCTCCTCGTCAGTGGAAGCAAGGAGTTGGGTTGAGATGACCCCTGAGGCTCTGCAGGGTCCACAGTTCAGTTTCCTCTGCATGGGACGCTCTTACACGGACCACACTGGGACAGGCACGTGACAGCCTCTCCTGCTGATTCAGGAGGAAGCTGTGACTCTGGCAGCTGGGGAGGGTTAGAGACTAGTTCAACATCCTTTCAAAGTATCTCAATTTTCAAAATGAGATTGGTGCGTGTATTACCAATTAAAAGAACAACAACAACAAAAAACGAACTTCAAATGTAAGCCTTTCTAGCAATACACTTCCTCCTCTTCCAGGAGCCAGAGTCTGTTTAGGAAAGTACAGCCTCCTGACTTGACCTTGGGGCCACCTGGCTGGTGACGCAACATCTCAGGACCCGTTGCAGCAGGAGCTTCAACCAACACCCTCTGCACTCGTCCCTGCGAATGTGGGTGTGCCGCCCTCCCCAGGGGCACACCTGCTAGAGTCGGGCCCCTGGGCACCAAAGCCCAGTTGGTTCATCTGGGAAACCGCCTCTCCACCCATCCCCTACCCTGACACCCCGACACACACAGACACGCAGACGCACATACACCCAGCGCCCTCTGGGTGCTTTACCCATCCCTTAGTCAGTGATTAAGACATATTTGCTAAATAATAAATGAGCACAAACTCTCAGATCCAGGAAACCAGAGAGCCGGCTGGGCCCTGCCTGTCTGCAGCTCCGCTGGCTTCCAAGCTGCCTGCAGTCGGCTCAGAGGGAGAAACCGCTGAGCTGGGCTGTCCCACGGAGGCTGGCCTGAATGCTTCTTTCGTAATTTTTGA
Organism: Bos grunniens; assembly: GCF_055505025.1. Lineage (NCBI taxonomy): Eukaryota > Metazoa > Chordata > Mammalia > Artiodactyla > Bovidae > Bos > Bos grunniens. The sequence continues at coordinate 75,295,333 of NC_141179.1, read as the reverse complement.
GACTGGGAGAGCTGGCACTGGTGGGGGGGGCACCTCGGGAGGAAGAGAAGATGAAAGGGGTGCTGTGTCCTAGGAAGGGCTTCTGGAAGCAAGGCTCTGGCCTGGCCTGGGAATGTCTCTGAATCCCGCACTCCCACTGCCTCTGATGAATTCCCCACCCCCACGTCTGGCAGGGCCCGTGAGCATGGAGGGTGCAGACCAGCCAGTCCACATGTGCTGAGGCTTACGAGCCCTCAAATATGTCTTCTGTGGTCTGGTCCCCCCAGCCTAACTGGCTGCTCCGCTGCTGAACTTGAACTTGACTCTCTCCAGATGCAGTGCAGTTCACAGGGAGCCTTGGTCAGCCCACATGTGTCCTGTGTGGAGTTGTCCTGGGGTGCCTCTAAGGAGTCTGCCCTCAGAATCACCAGAGGAATGGACTGGTCCCAGTTCAGCTGGGTGTCTGGTATAGAGTTGGGGGTGGGTGGTGGCCAGTGAACTGAGCATCCAATGGAGCTGAGCTGGATTGTTGAAGGTGAGGCCCTGTTCTGGCCCCAGAGAGCATCCCTTTCTTACATCAGAACCTCAAGGACACTGCTGCCCCCAGGGGCAGGTGGAAGGTTCAGGAAGGAAACTGTAGGCATTGAGGTTCCAAACTCAGGCCCTGGTGGGAGAAGGAAGCAGGAGGTTGGGGGGGGGGGGGAGAGCGGGGGGTGGCACGGGAGAGGGTACATCTGAGACAGAATCTACTCCACTATGGAAGGCCCTTTAGGAATGATCTTGTCCAGTGTTTCACAATCTGGGATTTTTGTGTACCCTGTTAAAAATTACAAAAATAAACGAGAGTTGTATGACAAAATTACCATTACCAGACCTTATTTTACAAAAGAAATGGCAATACTTAACCTCCAAAATGTAGGAGGAAGGGCGGGTGTGATTTCAAGATGATGGACGGTCCTTCATACAGAAAACGCTGGGCTTATTGGAAATCTCAATGTGTAGTGTTTTTATTTCTTCCTTGGGGATAAAAACCTCCTCACTGACTCGCTGCTGTGAGCAGGATGGTGTTTGGAACAATGTGGATGTCGAGGGCCAGAAAGAAGGATGTGTTTGGGATCCCGCAGTGAGTGAGGGGCAGAGCAGACCCCGAGTGCAGGGCTCATTCCACAGCACAGGTTCCTGGGAGCTGCGTGGGCTCTGACGGCCTGCACGGGTGGGGATCTGCTCCCCGCTGGAGGCCGGGCAGGACGACTGTCCTCAGAGCCCCAGGGGACAGGCAGCCTGGACCCCACCCCTCCCAACCTCCCACGGTCCCCCGAGACCCGCTCCAGCACCCGCTCCAGGCTGTAGCTTCAAGTTTTGCTTCCTGCCTGGCTGCCAGCAGTTCCCTCTGGGAACGCTCCGTGCCCTTGGCTGCCAGCTCTCCTGGCATGACGCGTCTGCGGTGCCAGGAGGGAGGGGGGCCACATGTTCCCCATATGCCACTAGGATGGGTCGTTTCCACTGAACAGCTGAGCTGCCCTCTCCTCCTCCTCCTTCCCCCAGCAGACTTCCCTGCCTCTCTTCCCTTTTCGCTCCTGGAAGGACCTCCCACTGCTGACCAAGAAGGAGACAAAATGGGAAGTTTCAGTGTTTACAGGGTCTGTGTACTTTCCAAAGCATGGTCAGCTGCACTGGTTTCAGTTACAAATCTACAGAGCCTGGAATCAAACAGGTGCCTAGCTAGTGCCAGGGTCTGCAGAGACAGGTAAAGGTGAGCTCCTTAGGGGATGACCAGCCCTCTGTCTCTCCATCCGTTCTCCACGCCATCGTCCACCCACACATCCATCTCCCCATTTCTCCGTTCATTCCTCCTTCCCTTTCTCCATCCTTCTCTCCATTCATTTTTCTCTACCTCTCGCTTCCTTCCTCAGTCCCTTCTACCATTCTATCTCTCCATCTATCAATTTCTCTCTTTCTGCATCCTTCTCTTCACCCCTCCCAGATTCCTGCACTCAGACTTCCATCCCTTCTTCCAGCCAATCATCTTTCCCTCTCTCTCTCTCCATCCTATCAACCATCCATCCATCCAAGCATCCACCCACCCACCCACCCATCGAGTCACCATCGACCTCTTAATCCCTCCCTCTCAACCCCTCCGTTCTTCCGTCCACTTCCCACCCTTCCATCCCTTCATTGGTTCCTCCAGTCCTCCACTCATCCCTTTACCCCTCTCCTTCTATTCTTCCCTCCTCCCTCCACCCATCCCTGCCCCTCTTGACCCTTTTTCTAACCATCAGCCCTCTCTCCATCCCCCTTCTTCCTCTCCAGCCCTCCTCCACCTCTCCCTCCATTTGTCTGTTTCTCCATCCATCTCTCCAGCTTTGGAGAGCTCTCCATGAACCAGGCATCACCACCGTATTCCCTCAGGGGGCCAGCATGCTGCATGCTGTAGTCTTTCAAGAAATGTTCGTCCCCTGGTGGTCTAGGTTAGGATTTGACACTCTCTCGAAGTTTGTTGACAGGACCTAAATGGTGCTCCTGCCTTCTGGAGTTTACCCTAGCCTGAGAATGAACTCCATAACTAATTCTGATTCTCCTAAGTTGGTGGTCAGGACTAAGTCTGTGCTTGCAGAGCAGGTGGACAGAAGAGAAACCTTGGAAGGATTCAGCTTTCCTGCATGCCTACCATGAGCCAGGAGCCTTACTTATTCTCTCTCTTTTTAGCTCCTAGCAGCAGTGCTGTGAGGCAAATGTGATTTACCCCCATTTTATGCATGAGTGAGGAACTGGGCCAGAGGCCCTGGCATGGGAAGGAAATGAGTCTCTGCCCTGCCGTTAGCTCCACTCGGGGGATCAGATGGTGGTGCCTTTTCTGGTTTCCTTGTAAATTCCTCCTCCGGCACATCCAGCATTCCACCAAACACAGCCTCCACCTCAAGGTTGATTTACTTACTCCTGTTTGTTCCCTCAGTCTGGAATACCCCTGTCTTCTTTTCCACCAGAAGAAATCCTACCTACTTGCCAACACTGATCTCCATGAATGCCTCCCTCTGGAGGTCTTCTGAGATTACCTCCACTTCCACCACCTTCAGCGAGAGGAAATCATTTCCTTTGTTCCCACAAAACTGTGTTTGCTCCCCGTTTACATACCACACACTCTGCCTTGTCTGAAGATGTGCTGAGGGAGAGTGTTGCAAGTCCGTCTGTCCATCATCTTCCTCTAGGCTCCTCAAGTGGGGTGAGGGGCCTGCTATCTGAGTTACCTTGGTCGTTCCCCCCGCCTCTTATCCCCACACAGAACCTAACACCAGAACACACACAATGGGAAAGCGATATACGTAGCTGGACCAGATTTATTACCAGGGCTGATACGAAGAATATACGAAGAATACGAACCATCAGAGTGTGGACGCCGACCCATCAGAAAGCTGAGAACCAACAGGGCGTCGTCCTTGTCTATCGTTTCCAAAGAGCTTCAGGCTTTCACTCAGCCCCTCCTGGCCTGATCTCTACTTCAGAACAGGAGAGAGGCCAAGAGGTGGTCAGCCTCTGGGAAGGCTGGAGGACCCCAGCTGTGAGCTTGGGGAGCCCAGGCCCAAGGAGGCCACACTGGACGCCTCCTTATTTTGCCTTCCCGGCCCTAGACCAGCCCTGTCCAGGCCATAGAGCATCTGGGAAGGGAGGAGGAGAATCTGGGAATCAGATAATCAGAGCGAACATGTAACATGCTCTGGGGGCTGAAACTTGACATGCCCCATCTCATTTAACCCAAACCACTCTCTCAGGGGCGCACCTTGCTTATCCTCATTTTGCAGACGGAAAAGTGAAGCTCAAGAAGATGAGATGAGAGACTTCCCTGGTGGTCCAGTGGTTAAGAACCTTCCTTGCAAAGCAGAGACATGGGTTCGATCCCTGGTTGGGGAACTAAGATCCCACAAGTTGCAGAGCAACTAAGCCTGCCTGCTGCCAACTGCTGAAGCTGCATGCCACAACTAGCGAGTCCAACTAGAGGGTCCATGCACCCCAACAAAGACCCTTCGTGATGCAATGAAGCTCTCATGTGCCGCAACTAAGACCCGATACAGCCAAACAAATAAACATCAAGAAGATGAGATGATTTCCCCCAAGACTTCCCAGCTAGTAAGCACATGGCCAGGGGAGGAATTCAAGTAGTGGAACACCCAGGGCTCAGAGCGATCCAAATGACCTGCTCCCCTCCCCTGGCATGGAGTGGGCCAAGAGGGAGCCTGGGCGCAGGTGGCAGGTGGGGCCCTTTTGGACAAGAAGAAGGTTGGAGCTGGGTCACCAGGCCTGTGCCATTCGCCCCCGGTTGTCTCATTTGTGGGAGCTGAGCCTGCAAGGACCATCTGGAAAAGAGGCTGCTGTGTGCTGGCAGGGCCTCCTGCGCCAGCTCTGATGCAAGCCCGGCTCTGCCACCAGCATGGCAAGGCAATCTGCGGGACCCAGGAGGCATCATTGAACTCTTAGCTTTTATCCATAAAATAGGTGCCATGATATTTACATCGCAGGCTGATTGGGAGGACGTGACAGGCACTTGCCTGGTCTGTTGCAGGCAATGACCTTAGTCCCCTTGTTCCTCTGGCCCCGGCCTGTACCTGGGTATCCAGGCTGGGCGCGGAGTGGGGTGGGAGTGTGAGTGGGCTTCTGCCACAGCCGAGGTCCCCTCTTTGGCACACATGGCCTGTCAGCGCAGGTGTCTTGGCCAAGCATACTGCAGGTCCCTCATTGGCCAAAAGACGGGCCACGTATAAGCAGCAGCCAGGACCAACCACAGCCTGGCCAGCCTGGGGCGCTCTCCCTGGGGGATGGCGGTGCTTTCTCAGATCCCTCCTCCTCAGTGCCTGGGACACCCAGGATGAGGGCTGAGGCAATAGGGCCGCTTCCTCGGTGCCATGCTGTGAGGCTCACTGCATAAACACCTGAGTTCTCACTTCACAAGCTATTTTCAGGGCCATTTGACAGATGAGACAACTGAGACCCAGAGAGGCTAACCGCTTTGTCCCAGATGGTACACCTGGGGCAGTGGTCAGGCCGAGGCCAGCCCCAGCCGTGTGGCTCCCCTCACTGTCCCTCTCAGGTTCTTGAGTGAGTGATGGTGCCCGGCCTCCACAGGCACAGTTTGACCATCATGGGACAAGGTCTGAGCCCCAGGGCGCTGGCCAGGAGGGCCGTGCTGGGTCAGACAGCACAGGGGAGAAACAGAGGGCTTCCATAGAGATGAGGACCACCACCTCCTGGGCCTTAAAGGCCCCCAGGAGAGACCCTGGCTTCACGGGAGCCCCTGCCCTGGGACCTCTTTATCCAGGCTTCCAAGTGGGAGTCCCTCCCCAGCTTTGGGTCCCAACTCGCCTGATGAGAGTGACACCCACTTCAGTGGTGCCTTCAGCGGGCGGGCAGAAGGGAGTCGGAACCCCCAGCCTCACCAGCATCATGTGCCCAGGGCCTGTGCAGAATGAGTGTGGGAAAACAGGCCCCCCTCTCCACTGGTGGTGCCCCTCTGCAGAGTGAATGGGGAAGAGGGGAGCGAAGGGGGACAGGGTGATGGGACGGAAAGCAGCCACAGAGAAAAACAATTCAGAGCCCAGCTTTTTAAAGTTTCTTCTTTGGGGGCCCAGAAACTTGATCTGGGTGGGAAGGGTGCCACCCGCCTGCTCCCGTATATCCAGTTTCAAGGCCTCCACCTCTGAGCGGTTTTCTGTCCCTGGGATCCCGCTGCCTGGCAGGTGAAGAGAGAGGAAGCTAGATCGGCTGGGAACGAGGCCTTTTTCCTTCCTCTGGAGCCTCCTCCCACTTTGATCCCTTCCCGGCTGGCTGGAGGAGAAAGGCAAAGTCAGCGAAATCCACCCCCCAACTCACCCGCCTGGGCCCCCAGCCACCCTTCCCCTCCCCACGCCCCAGGGCAGTTACCAAGCTGGAAAGCCCTGGAAAAATAGTGGCAAGGATGCCATGGACTGGGAGGCAGTAAAACCCAGCTCCTGGGCCAGGACCAAGCATGGGAATCTCCAAAGCTGCTTCTTCACTGAAAGCTGTGCGGGGGTGGGGGTGGGGTGGGTGGGCCAGGGGCGAAAGGGAACTGATTATTCAGTGGGACCCTTTCGTCTCCTGCAATTGTCACAGCAACCTCGTGGGTGGGAGTCGCTACCCCCCGCTTTACAGATGGAAGCACAGAGGTTCTGAGAGCTTGCAGCTGGAGAGAACCGTGGTTGGGATCTGAGCTTAAACTTGTATTCCTTCCAAGTCTGCCCACCCAGCCAGGGGTGGCTGCAAGGTTTTCTCTGTCACTACTTCCTTTTTGAATGACTCATCTTTTATGTAACTTTTCAAAAATTATTTTACTTGTGGCTGCGCTGGGTCTTCGTTGCTGCTCACGGGCTTTCTCTAGCGGCAGCAAGCGGGTGCTGTGTACAGGCTTCCCGTTGCGGTGGCTTTTCTTGTCGCAGAGCACGGGCTCAGCAGCTGTGGTGCATGGGCGTAGGGCTTACTTGCTCCGCGGCATGTGGGATCTTCCTGGACCAGGGATCAACCCTGTGTCTCCTGCATCAGCAGGCGGATTCTTCACCACTGAGCCACCAGGGAAGCCCCTGTCACAACCTTCTAAGTGATCCTGCTGCTTTGTTCTGGGCCACCTCAGAGGCAAGCTCTTTGCCCCCAGGGGAGGCCTGAGTGGATCTGCTGGACCCCCTCTGAGGTTTCCTGGAGAATTCCATCTCAGTTCCTGGAGGGCTCTCAGCCCGAGTGACTGGTCACCGCAGGGGATTCAGTGTCCATGGGCTGAACACAGAACTTCACAGGTCAGCCCTCCCAGGCTTGGTCACATGGGAGAGAACTCAGGGCCTGTGGTCACTGACCGTGGCTGTAGAGTGACCTTCCATGGGGATGCCCAGTCCTGATGATACACCCTACGAAGGACATGCAAGATGAAAAGTGCCAGGCGGTGGATGTCAGAGTCCAGAGATCTGCCTGGTAGACGTCTGTCCTTGCGGCTGTACAAGGGATTCATGCCAGCTTTGGGGGGAAGTATGAAAGGAGATCAGGGCTGGGGAACCTCTCTCCAGGGTGCCCCATAAGCTCCAGCCCCATCACCACCCTTTCAGGCCCGTCTCCATGAGGAACTGGAGAGATAGGGGGCCTGATAGCTCCCGTATACTTTGCTGAAAGGTATCGTCCATGGAGCCCAGGTTTGCTGTAACCCCGGACAAATTTACATATTTGTGTGATTGCTTTTGATTGGGTCTCCAACCCAATCAAAAGCTCTGTGGAACCCCACAAACAATTCTACCTGTATGTTGGTGAGTCCTACTACCTACCCACTACCCAAGCACAAACTCCTTTCCCCCAACAGTCTGTCTCTTTGAGGGCAGAGACCACCTTCCAGCCACAAAGCCCCATTAGCGGACTGTGCCAGCCAGACCCCAGCTAGGAAGGTGCCTGAGCCTGGGAAACCAGGGCTGGGGGAAGGGGGCCAGGGCTGGCATCCCCTGATCCGCCCCAGCTGTTCAAACATCCAAACCCCCTTCCCTCTTCCTTCCAGTGTCCCTGGTCAGCACTCGACCCGACTCACGGTCACCCTGGGTCCCTGCAGTAAACACCCGGCAGAGATTTCCTCCTGGGGCCGGAAGGCCACCAGCTCTGGGCAGCTGCCCTGGGAATGGGACAGAGGGCCATGCTGACTCGGCAGTGGGTGCAGGAAAGGGCAGCGGAGGAGGTGAGTGACCCCGAGGGTCGGCTGCACCCAGGTCTTCTTGCCTTTTGCCCATTCTCCCACGGACATTCACATGATGCCACAGCTCCCATCATTGGTGATGGAGCCATCTCAGTGCACAGAATTCCTCTCCCCCCATCCTTTGTTGCAGCCCACACTGACCCCTGTGTCTCTTCGCTCCCACACTTTGACCACACTGTCCTCTCCTTTGGGCTCTTCTCTGAGTATCTAAATTCTGTCTACTTTCAAGTCCCCCAATAAAGTGCTTCCAGGTAGGAAGCACCTCTCTCCATCCTCTGACCCCACGGTACCTTGCCTCTGTGGCTCTGGTCATTTTCTGTCATATCTGATAGATATTTGGGTGAAGGTCATCCCTGCCTTCCTGCAACTCTTGAGACCAAATGTGGGCTGAGTCCTGCCTTGGAGTCCCCAGCAGGTGCCTAATCCACTGCCTTGGAGATGAACAGGAGGAGCTGACACTTATTAACCTAGTAACTTTTCACTTGCTGGTACTTCTTACTTTTCTCAATGAGCCCCACACAAACATGGCGAGGTGGATACTACCATCCACGTTTTACAGATGTGGCAACTATTGTAAAAATTATTTTTTTATTATTTACATTTTCCAATGTACTGGGACACACAAGCAGGATAGATTCTTTTCCGTGTTGATTTTGTATCTGGCAGGCTTGCTAAGTTCTCTTGTTAAACCTAATACTATATATCCATGCATGCTTTGGGGTTGTCCATGAAATAATCACATTGTTTGCAAAGAGTTATTATTTGTTTCTTTCTAATATTTATAGCCTTTCATCTTTGAGAAGCTTAACTTTGTCTTATTATCTGTCTTACTGGGCTGAGTGGAACTTCCAATACAATACAACTAGAAGTGGCATTGTGTGCTGAGTTGTTCAGTTGTATCCAATTCTTTGTAACCCTTTGGACTAAAGCCCACCAGGCTCCTATGTCCATGGGATTTTTGAGGCAGGAATACAGGAATGGGTTGCCACTTCCTTCTCCAGGGGATCTTCCCAACCCAGGGCTTGAACCCACATCTCCCATGTCTCCTGCATCGCAGGCAGCTTCTTTACCTGCTGAGCCATCAGGGAAGCCCTAGAAGTGGCATTCGCACGTATGTTTGTCTTATACCTAATTTTAAAGGGAACGTTTTCCATCACTTCTCATATTTTATGAAGTCTGCACTAGAGTTTCTGAGATACTACTTATTAGGCTAAAGAAATATTTCTTCTCTTTCCAGGTTCCTACGAGTTTTTGTCATGAATAGATATGTACTGCACTTTTTCTGCATCTGTTGATTATTATATAGCATCTGTCCTTTGACTTGTCTGATGCGGCAAATTACATTAATCTGTTTTCTAAAGTCAAACCAACTTTGCATTCCTGGGATAAATTGAACAAGTCATGATGTGTTGTCATTTTTATTCTTTAGAAGATTCAGTTTGTTAACATTTGGTCCAGGATTTTATTTCTGTGTTCACAAATGAAGTAGCTTCCTTTTCCACTGTGCTGTGTCTGGCCTGGGTATCATGATTTAACTTGCCTTATAAAAACAAACTGGAGATTATCTTCTTTTTTCCTGTCCTCTGGAATATTTTGTGTGGAATTAGAATTATCTGAAATGATTGTTAGGTAGAACTTGCCTATAAAGTTGCCTTAGCCTGGTGTTTCCCATTTGGAAAGTCTGAAACTTCAGATTCCATGTCTTCTGTGGTTCTAAAACTATTCAGATAGGGGGAGGGGGTGGGGATCCTGTGTTTACAATTTTCGAGATATCGTTTTACCTTGCATTTCTTCAGGTTCAAATTTTTTAAGTTTTATTTTTCTAAGAATTCATTCATGTCACATAATTTTAAAAATGTATTTGAAGAAAGTTCATAATATCTTCTGATAATTTGCGCAACTTAATTGAGGTATAACCTCCATTAACTTTTCACATACAAAGCATACAATTGGATGAGTTTTGACAGAGATATACACTTTTGAAACCATCACTGCTTTCAAAATACTGAATATATCTCTTGTCCCCCCAAATTTGCTCATGCCCCTTGGTAATTCCAAGGTTTCCCACACTGCAAGTGGATTCTTTACCATCTAAGCCACCAGGAAAGCCCAAATATAGAGTTACTATCAGTTCAGTTCAGTTCAGTCTCTCAGTTGTGTCTGACTCTTTGTGACCTCATGGACAACAGCACGCCAGGCCTCCCTGTCCATCACCAACTCCCGGAGTTTACTCAAACTCAGGTCCATTGAGTCAGTGATTCCATCCAGCCATCTCATACTCTGTTGTCCCCTTCTCCTCCTGCCTTCAATCTTTCCCAGCACCAGGGTCTTTTCAAATGAGTCAGTTTTTCATATTAGTTAGCCAAAGTACTGGAATTTCAGCTTCAGCATCAGTCCTTCCAATGAACACCCAGGGCTGATTTCTTTTAGGATTGACTGGTTGGATCTCCTTGCAGTCCAAGGAACTCTCAAGAGTCTTCTCCAACACCACAGTTCAAAACCATCAATTCTTCAGTGCTCAACTTTCTTTATGGTCCAACTTTCACATCCATACATGACTACTGGAAAAACCATAACTTTGACTATATGGACCTTTGTCGGTAAGGTAAAGTAATGTCTCTACTTTTTAATAAATATTGTCTAGGTTGGTCATAGCTTTCCTTCTAAGGAACAAGCATCTTTTAATTTCATGGCTCCAGTCACCATCTGCAGTGATTTTGGAGCCCAAGAAAATAAAGTCTGTCACTGTTTCCATTGTTTCCCCATCTATTTGCCATTAAGTGATAAGACTGGATACCATGATCTTAGTTTTTTGAATGCTGAATTTTAAGCCAACTTTTTCACTCTCCTTTTTCACTTTCGTCAAGAGGCTCTTTAGTTCCTCCTCGCTTTCTGCCCTAAGAGTGGTGTCATCTGCGTATCTGAGGTTATCGATATTTCTCTCGGCCATCTTGAGTCCAGCTTGTGCTTCATCCAGCCTGGCATCTCACATGATGTACTCTGCATGTAAGGTAAATAAGCAGGGTGACGTACACAGCCTTGACGGACTCCTTTCCCAATTTGGAACCAGTTCCTTATTCCATGTGCAGTTCTGTTGCTTCCTGACCCTGCATACAGGTTTCTCAGGAGGCAGGTAAGGTGGTCTGGTATTCCCATCCCTTGAAGAATTTCCCACAGTTCATTGTGATCCACACAGTCAAAGACTTTAGCAGAGACCATGAAGCAGAGATAGATGTTTTTCTGGAATTCTCTTGCTTTTTCTATGGTCCAATGGATGATGGCAATTTGATCTCTGGCTCCTCTCCCTTTTCTAAATCAGTCCCTTTGCCAGATTCCCAGGTTGGGGAATCTGTTGTGGGTCCCAGAACTTTTGCAACAGTGTGAGAACGTCTTTAATATAACTGTTGTCCAGTTTGTGGGTCATCTGCTTGGTGGCTCTGTGGTTTATGCCACATGATGCACCTCCCAGGTCTGCTGCAGCCAGAGCCCCTGTCCCGGTGGCAGGCCACTGCTGACCCAGCCTCTGCAGGAGACAAACACTCAAAGGCATGTCTGGCTCAGCCTCTGTGGGGTCTCTGGGTCCTGGTGTGCATAAGATTTCATTTGAGTCCTCTGAGCATCTCTGGCAGATATGGGGTTTGTTTCTAAAGGGGATTTCGCACCTTCTACCGTCTTGTAGGGGCTTCTCCTGTGCCCTTGGATGTGGGGTACCTTTTTTGGTGGGATCCAACATTCTCCCGTCAATGGTTGTTCAGCAGTGAGTTGTAATTTTGGAGTTCTCACAGGAGAAGATGAACACATGTCCTTCTACTCCGGCACCTTGAGAAAAAGGAGAGTCACTATATGACCCAGCAATCCCAGTCCTAGTAGACAAGTGTCCACAGAAAAACTCATACACAATTGTTCATAGCAGCTTCATTCATACTAGAAAAAAGTAGAAACAACTCAAAAGTCCTTTGGCTAATGAATGGATGGATAAAATGGCTATCAGACAATGGGATATTGTTTGGCAATAAAAAGGCATAAAGTATTGGGTTGACCAAAAAGTTTGTTTGGGTTTTCTGTAAGATGTTACAAAAATCCAAAGGCAAATCCAATACTGAGACATGCTAAAACATGGGTAAACCTTTAGAGTTTATGGGTTATGCTGAGTGAAAGAACCAAGTCACAAAATACCACATAGCGTGTGGTTCCATCCATCACACACCTGACATCTGAGAAGTCCAGAACAGACAGTTTTATAGAGACCAGAAGAGACCAGAAGTAGAACACAGTGGCAACTTAGGGCTGGGGATTTAGAGAGAAGTCGGGAATGACTGCTAATGGGCATGGCGCATCTTTTCGGTGTGATGAAAATATTCTAAGATGGATGATTGCACAACCCTGTAAACATACTAAAAACCATTAAATTTCACATTTTAAATTGGTGAATTGTGTGGCATATGAATTATATCTTAATAAAGCTGCTGTTTAAAAGAAGAAAGACAGAAGCATACAAGCAAACATTGGCTCAGACTGAAAAATAACTAGCTTAGAGCTAGAATTTAACTTTTAATTGAGTCTGAAAATTTTGTCTTTTAATGAGAACATTTAGTTCATTTGTATTGATTGTGATTACTGGAGTATTGGGCTTATTCCCACCGTCTTATTTTGTGCTTTTTATTTGTACAGCTTTTTCTGTTTCTTTTCTTTTATGCCTCACTTTGAATTAAACAGATTTAGTCCTCACTGAAGAACTCATTAACTGGAGAAAAACTAACAGGAGGGACAGAAAGTAATGATATCCGCCAATGCCCCCAGATCCGCCCCCAGAAAGGTCAGTCTATTTTGAGGTGAGCTTTAGCTTCTCTGTGGCATTCTGCCCATAGGGCCAGCTGCTCTGTGATCTGCTTATATACCCAGGAATAAGGCGAGGTCCAGATTTTCATGCATGTTGAATTCCATTCCCCCAACTAGTTCGGCAGCTTTATTTTCTATCTATTCTTTCAGTTGTTACCTTTAGTAGTTTCACATTCTTACTCGGCAAAACAAAGCTCTGCTGCTGCTGCTGCTAAGTCGCTTCAGTCGTGTCCGGCTCTGTGCGACCCCATAGACGGCAGCCCACCAGGCTCCCCCGTCCCTGGGATTCTCCAGGCAAGACCACTGGAGTGGGTAGTTCTACTTTATTATGTTGGACTCCCCCTAATTAGACGTTATTTGCTTTGTATGATACAGACATTGTGTTTTGAACTTAACCACATGTTTACCATCATCTGCTCACCATTCTTTCTTGCACTGCTAGTCCTATCAACTCTGAGATATTTGCTTTTCTGCCTAGAGTACATTACAAAAAAAAAACCCGTTTCATCGAGCTACAATTCACATACCATATAATTTATCCATTTAGTACAATTCGATGATTTTTAATATATTCACAATTGTTCAACCACCACCACAGTCAACTTTTGAACGTTTTCATCACCCAGTATGGCTATCCATAACCATAACAGTTATAGTCATTCCACACTTCCCCCACAAATCCCGCGGCCCTAGAAAACCACTAAACTATTTTCTGTCTCTGGTGGTGTTGTTCAGTCACTAAGTCATGTCTGAGTCTTTGCAACCCCATGGACTGTAGCGTGCCAGGCTCCTCTTTCCGCCACTGCCTCTTGGTGTTTGCTAAAATTCATGTCCACTGAATGGCGATGCTATCTAACCATCTCATCCTCTGCCGCCCCCTTCTCTTTTTGCCTTCAATCTTTCGCAGCATCAGGGTCTTTTCCAGTGAGTCTGCTCTTCGCATCACATGACCAAAGTATTGGAGCTTTAGCTTCAGCATCAGTCCTTTAATGAATATTCAGGGTTGATTTCCTTTAGAATTGACTGATTTGATCTCCTTCTAGTCCAAGGGACTCTCAAGAGTCTTTTTCTCCAGCACCGTAATTCAAAAGTGTGAATTCTTCAGCATTCAGCCTTCATCTATGGTTCAACTCTCACATCCGTAGATGACTACTGGAAAAAACATAGCTTTGACTGTATGGACCTTGGTCGGTGAAGTGACATCTCGTCTCTGCTTTCTAAAGTGCTGCTAGGATTGTCATAGCTTTCCTTCCAAGGAGCAAGCGACGTTTAATTTCATGGCTGCAGTCACCATCCACTGTGATTCTGGAGCCCAGAAAAATAAAGTCTGTCACTGTTTCCACTTTTCCCTCATCTATTTGTCATGAAGTGAGGGGACCAGATGCCATGCTCTTAGTTTTTTGAATATTGAGTTTCAAGCCAGCTTTTTCACTCTCCTCTTTCAACTTTATCAAGAGGCTCTCTAGTTCTTCACTTTCTGCCATTACAGTGGTATCATCTGAGTATCTGAGGATGTTGCTATTTCTTCCAGCAATCTTGATTCCAGCTTGTGATTCATCCAACCTGACATCTCACAAGATGTATTCTGTTAAATAAGTTAAATAACCAGGGTGACAGTATACAGCCTTGTTGCACTCCTTTCCCAATTTTGAACCAATCGGTTTTACATGTGCTTATTTTGGATGTTTTGCATGAATGGAACCATGCAATATATGGTTTTTTGTGGTTGGCTTCTTTCATTTAGCATAGCACTTTCAAAATTTATCAAACTGTAGCATGCATTGGTACTTCATTCCTCTTTATTGCCAAATAATGTTCCACTGCATGAATATATCACACTTTCTTTATCCATTCATCAGCCAAAGGATATTGGGGTTGCTTCTGCCTTTTTATTGAGTTGTTTCCAATAACGCTGCTCTGAACATTTGTGTATGATTTTATTTTGTATGGATGTATGGTTTCATTTCCATTAGGTATATATCTAGGAGTGAAATTTCTGATTCATATGGTAACTCTATGCTTAATATTTTGAGGAACTGCCAAACTGTTTTTCAAAATGACTGCACTGTTTTACATTTCCATCGGCAACATATGAGGGTTCTAATTTCCCCACATCCTCACCAGTGCTTGATATTTTATTGTGAGTATAAAGTGATATCTCATTGTAGCTTTGATTTGCATTTCTGGGATGACTAATAGTGTTCAGCCTGTACTTCTGTTTCCATGCACTTATTGTCCATTTGCATGTATTCTTTGGAGAGATGTCTATTTCTAAATCTTGTGCTTATTTTCAACTGAGTAATTGGTCTTTTTACTATTGAGTTGCAAGAGTTCTTTATATATTACAGATAGTTCTTTGTCAAATATATGATTTGCAAATACATTCTCCCACTTTTCATTTGTCTTTTCATTTCCTTGGTGGTATTCTTTGAAGCATGAAAGTTTTCCATTTTGATGAAGCCTAATGTACCTATTTTTTCTCTTCTTGGATGTGTTTTTGGTGTTGTATCCAAAAAGGATCTAAGATTTACACCAAAGTCATTAATATTTACACAAATGTTTCCTTCTAAGAGTTTTACAGTTTAAGCATTTGCATTTTGGTTTACGATCCATTTTAAGCTAATTTTCATGTGTGATGTAAGGAAGGCTCCAACTTCATTCTTTTGTATGTGGATAGCTAGTTGTCCTAGCACATTTGTTGAAAAGACTATTCTTTCCCCGTTGAATTGTCTTGGCACCCATTTCTATAAATGCACTAGCTTATTTCTGTATCCTCAGTGTTGTTCCATTGATCTTTAAGTCTATCCTTATGCCAGTACCACACTGTCTTGATTACTACAGTTTTATAAGTTTTAAAATTAGTAAGTATGAGTCCTCCACCTTTGCTCTTTTCCAAGTTTTAGCTATTCTTGGTCTCTTGAATTTCCATATGAATTTTAGGATCTGCTTGTCATTTTGCTGGGGGTGGGGAGGGAAATAGACAGCTGAGATTTTGAAAGAGGTTGCATTGAATTTATAAATCAATTTGCAGTGTATTGCCGTCTCAACAATATTAAATCTCCAAATCCATGAACAGGATATCTCTTCCCATTTACTTAGGTCTTCTTGATTTATTTCACTTGGGTCCAGCAGGTGAAAGCTGGCATTGTATTGATTTACATCCCAGATATCCTGAATTGAAAATCATTTTTGGCCTCTGCAAGTTTTTGTCTTTTTTTGTCTTTTAATATTTTATCTGGCTTGTTTTAGTGATGTATTTAGGAGGGAAAGTCAGAGCAGCTCAGTCATCATATGACTTAAAGAGTCTAAGCATTTTACATGTACAGACTCACTTTGTATTCTTAACAGCCCTGTATATGGGTACTATTATTTCCCCCATTTACAGAAGAGAAAACTGAGGTGGAGGGAAACTGAGTCATTTCAGCACTACACGGCCAGTGTTGCTGAAGTGGAGACTCTAGCCCAGGGACTCTGACTCCAGAACCACACACTCAGCCACTATGGGCCAGCTGCCTCTAAGTGCAGCAGAAGATGAAGACGGCGGCGGCCTCCAGATGAAAAGGATCCAATGGAGATGATTTGAGTCACAGTGAAGGTCACCCACAGTGGCTTTCATCGGATGACATGTTCTTTGCTAATATCCACAAGCCGCAATGCAACTTCTCAATGACCCAGAGTTGATCAGGTTCATGGAAGCTGATTCACACTTAGTGTGAATGATTCACATCATTCCCAAAGGATGCTGCATAAACCAGAGCGCCAGCTGGTAATGCACAGAACCACCACTGCCTGCATATCACCTCCTCTCTAGGAAGGCCAAGGCTCCGGATGTTTGCATGGGGAGAGGGGAGCTGGATGTGGGATTTGAGTGTGCACCGGTTCCCAGAGTATACTCTGAAACTCACCCCTTCTACAGGATTAGTAATACGGATGTCAGAGAAGTTTGACAAACACCAGAGTAGAATGAACAAAAGGTAAGCCCTTTTTAAAAATAAAAACCCAAGCACAGTTGATTTAGAATGGTGTGCCATTTTTAATACCATTTTAGGCGCTGGGGACCCAGTGAAGAAGAGCAAAGCAGATGGAAATCCTTGCCCTCCTGGAGCTGCCAGTCTAGGGAGGCACAGAGGCCAACCGTTATGCACAGAGCCCATAGCACAGTGTTGGACGCGATGTGTGCTGAAGGCAAAGGGAGCTGGGCGAGGCGAACAGGGCATCACGTGGCGGTGGGGGAGATCTAATTAGGGCAGCCAGGGAGGGCGTCAGAAGAGGGAACGTGAGCTGAGCCCCGCATGAGCGGAGGAACTTCATCTTCAGTTTCTATTTGTCTCCACGGTGTGACCTTTTAACTGTAACCGTGTGTTATTTTTATAACAGAAACGTGAACCATTCACGAAAAGCTAAGATGAGGTTGGGTAGGTGGGAGGTAGGTGAGGAGGGTGCTTTTGCACTGCTTCCTAAACTGACTCAAACACACTGTTATTATTTTACCGGTGGTGGCGGCGGTGCAGGTGGTCTCTGATGAAGCCCGTGCAGGACTGGCAGCCTGGGGGACACAGCTGGGAGGCGCCTCCTGGGGCAGCCTCGGGGCCTCCTCCCTGTGGGCCTCAGGGCAGGCAGATGATGCTGTTGGTGCTGTTGTTCAGTGGCGCAGTGTTCAGTGTCCGACTCTGCGACCCCGTGGACTGCAGCACGCTACTCTTCCCTGTCCTTCACTATCTCCCGGAGCTTGCTCAAACTCATGTCCACTGAGTTGACGATGCCATCCAACCATCTCATCCTCTGTCACCCTCTTCTCCTCTGGCCTTCAGTCCTTCTCAGCATCAGGATCTTTTCCGATGAGTCAGCTCTTCACATCAAGTGGCCAAAGGATTGGAACTTCAGCTGCAGCATCAGTCCTTCCAATGAATATTCAGAGTTGATTTCCTTTAGGATGGACTGGTTTGATCTCCTTCCAGTCCAAGGGACCCTCAAGAGTCTTCTCCAGACAGAGGTTGCAGGGAGAGCAGTCTCCCAGGTGGAGGGTCTGGGAGGCTCTCCCATCTCCCAACACCAAGATAGCTGCCCTCTATACTTCAGATTCTGGGTCCCAAGTGGCAGGAGGTGGGGATTAACAGCCTCATGGTGTGAGGTTGTTCCTGAATAAAACCTCCATCTGGGTATTTGCTTGTGCGGCACAAGGCCCTTGGCAGGAAGGATGAAGATCTAGTGCTGGGCGCTGGGGCTGCAGGCTTGGCTCTGACGGAGGAGCAGGAGTTCGTGCAGACAGAGTAAGACCTCAGCTGGGAATGTGCACACACAGCAGGGCCTCGTGCTGGGGACGGCTGCCGTGGTGCCGGGAGGCGGGTGCTGAGAGCGTGGGTGGGAGGTCCTTGTCCCCCAGCTGGCCACAATGGCAAAGGACCAGACATCTAACTTTGAAATGGACCTTGAGGACTTAGTCATGAGCATCCCACTGGCCAGCAAGATGGCCTGACATTCCCCTTCCCCAGGGCAGGGCCCCGAGGAACGTGATCTCATGTAAGCCTCACACTCCCCCTGTGAGGCCAATCTGGTTACTATCCTTGTTTTAGAGATGAGGCTTAAGGGGCTAAAGTTACTCATCCGGGGCCACCCAGCTGGTGGATGGAGAAGCCTGTGGTGTATTCAGATCCCTTGGCACGGCCTCCAGGACCATACTGCTCCAACAAGACAGAGCAGCCTCCAGCCTGGGGCGGGGGGCAGTGGTGGGGAACAGGGCAGCCTGAGCCCCCTGAGCTCGGTTGGGGCTGAGGACCCCAGGGGACGACTCCCTCCCCCACCCAGGATGTGTCATATTCTCAGGGGCAGCCAAGGGTAAAGGGTAAGCTGGCCGGGGGCAGGGTGGGACTCGGGAGGGTGACGTCACCTCCCTCTTAGTAATGCTTTGGCAGAGCCCGAAGCTCCCACCTTGGGAGGGAGAGGGGGAGGAGGGGCAGCCCTGGAGCCTGTGGCAAGGAGGCTGCCAAGTCGGAGATCAGGAATGGGCACCCTGCCAGGAGCAGCCGGGACCAGGCCTCCTGGGCAGGGGGTCTCCGGGAAAAGAGACGCATCCCCAGAGTCCTGGGAGGGGACTCTGAAAGGAGTATGCACATCAGAGGGAGTGTGGAGCATTGGTCTGTCTGTCTGGCACTGCAGGCAGCCAGACGTCCACTGATCGATGCTCTACTATCTGACGGCCTGAGCATTCATCCTCCGCAGTGTGGGATGGCCTGACTTACGTGCCTGGCCCTTGGAGACGGCGGAAAGGATGGGCTGAACCTCCATCCACTTCTGTGAAGCCTGGGGCTAGTCTCTCACAGGGGCCACGTGTCACCCTCTCTGAGCACCCAGGGTCAGGTTGAAGGAAGGGAGGAAATTAACACCCAAGGGTGGCCAGGTGCCAGAGCTGAATCTGACAAGGACCTGCCCACGACGGCTTGCATTCTGGGAGGGAAGGGCAATTCATACGCATGAAGACAGACCCCAGCCGGAGCTTTGGACAAGCCCACTCGTGGAGTGGAGTGGAGAGCCTCTTTACTCTTGTCTTCTCATGTCTCTTTACGAGCCATTTGTGGGAGATAGTTCACCCCCCGTTTCTGGATGAAAACTCGGGCAGTTCCACTGGTTTTCTGTCTTCTGCGAGGGGACAAAAATTCTTAGGTCACTTTAAGTGGCAAACATGAAGTCAAGCTAATAACTCAAAGCGTCTGGTCCGCGGTAAGCATCACACCTTTGAACTTGGCTTAGAGTTACTTCTCCTGCCCTGCTGTCCCCCACAGGCCGTGAGCTGGAGAAGGCCAGACCTTCCTTCACCCCGCACACGCCCTTGCTCCCCTGCCCTCTTTCCTCATCTTGTGTTGAATATTTGAGTTTCAGAGGCTGCCAGAGCCAAGAGAGGAAGAAGCCGAAGTCGAGGGAAGGAAAGGTTCTATTTCACTCGTTCCCTCCTGAGCTGGCTTCTGCTCCTGGGGCCCTGCAGAGGACAGCACTGACTCTAGGGGTCCTCAGGACCGCTTCCCACCTGCCACGATGTGGGCGTGTGCCTCCTCCATGTGGCTGCTCCCTAGTCAACCTCAGGTTCTCCAGGGCCGCACAGACTCTGTTTATTGTTTCTCGAATTTACTAGACCACAAGATGGTGATGATGATGGTGATGATGGTGTTGATGTCCTGTGTCTTGTAAAATACCTCGGCAGACCAGGCCCATGTCTGGACCACAGAAAACACACGTGTGTCCTGTACATGCTCTGGGGTCCTGGCCTGTTCCACCCCAGACACCCCTCCTTCAGCTCATCCCTTTTCTGGCCCTTTCAGATTTTCCTGGTGGGAGCCAGCTGCATCTGGGCCACTGTGTGCCTGACCACTGGACACACGTGTGACCAAGCAAACTTCTCACCAAGCCCGAGGGAGGGGGCGGATAGTCCCACCTGCCCCCCTTCACAGGGGCCAGAATCCAAGCCCCCCTAGATCTCCCTCCAGAGAAGTCCTTCCGACAACATCTCTCTCCTCCTCTCTAGGTGCCTGACCCATTTACACCCTCAACATGGCATACTGTGAACCTGTTTTTCTGCCCATGCTTCCACTAGGGCTCCTGCCAAACGACAACCCCTTATCTGTTCCTGGTCATGTTCCCCCTCCAGGCTCCCAAGCTTTTAAATGGCCCTTCATCATACTCAGTTGTCCATGTTGGAATCTGGGAACTTTCTTTGATCCTTCCTCTCTAACCCAAATCAGCCCCCTTACTCTGGGGCTTCACCCATCCTGGAGTGACCAACCCATCCCATTTGCCTGGGACTTCCCAGTCTTTAGCCTTGACAGCCCCACATCCCAGAGATTCCCTCAGCCCCAGGCAGACCAGGATGTCTGGCCACCCTCCTCTGTCTCCCCCGCTCCAAATGATCCAGGCTGCCAGCACCTCTTGTTCAGACAACTAGTCTCCCTGCCCCAGTTCAAGCCCTTCCAAACTGCTCTCCATACAGCAACCAGAGTTATTCTTCAGGAGGCCAACATGGTTATGTCCCCCTCCTCTAACACCCCCCACCCAAATCCTCACTCACTTGCTCTTCACTCATCTCTCCTCCATCCTCTCTCCTCTCACCAGCTCTGTACCTTCTGCCCCAGCCCATGGAACCTGGGAATTTCCACTGCTAAGGAGAGGCTCAAGCGATTGTTAAATCAGGCAAGCGTGGGGCAATGCTCAACGGACTGTTGCCTGACTTCTTCTCTGCATCACCTTATTTCTTTCTAGCATGGAAATCACATTCATTCATTTAGCAAAGAAAGAAAGTGAAAGTGTTAGTCTCTCAGTCGTCTCCGACTCTTTGCAACCCAAGGACTGTAACCTGCCAGGTTCCTGTGTCCATGGGAATTTCCAGACAAGAATACGGGAGTGGGTAGCCATTCCCTTCTCCAGGGGATCTTCCTGGCCCAGGGATCAAAACGGGGTCTTCTGCATTATAGGCTGATTCTTTACTGTCTGAGGCACCAGGGAAGCCCAAGAATGATGGCATGGGTAGCCATGGGATCTGGAGCCATGGGCTCCAGGGGATCTGTCCAACCCAGGGATTGAACTCACATCTCTTATGTCTCTGTCTCCTGTACTGGCAAGCGAGTTCTTTACCATTAGCACCACCTGGGAAGCCCATTCATTCAACAAGTATGTATCAAATGCCAGTGTGTGCCAGGCACTGTGTTCCAAGCAGGAGGTGTGACAAAGAATAAGTCAGAAGCCCTCCCTGCCCTCAGGGAACCTGGAGTTCAACAGAAGATACAAACAGTAACCAACAATTACAATTACTGTCTCCAGAGCCCCAGTGGGAAAACAGTGCCTGGTATCAGGCATTGAGAGCCTGCTCTGTGTCTGCCAGCAGTTTTACACACGCGCTCACTCATTCAGTCCTTCCATCAGCTCTACCTGGTGGGACGGTGATTACATCCTTTTCTCAGAGGAAGAACTAGAAGGTTAACCCATCTGTTGCGGGCCATACAGCTTGGGAGGGCAATCTGGATTTGAACGCGTGGCCCATGTGTGGCCGGGCAGGCGTCAGTGCTATCTTGCCTTGGGAGGAGAGGGCCATGGGAGAGCACAGCAAGGCACCAGCGTCACTTGGGGTGTGGTCAGGAGGTCCCCCTGATGGCTGATCTGAAGGAGGAGCAGGGTTGGACAGGAGACCAGAGGGAGATGGTTCCAGACCCGAGCAGAGGACGTTTCTGAGCGCGCTAGCACAACAGAAGCGCTCAGGGCAGTCCTGGAGTGCAGGGCTGGCAGCTTAGTCCAGAACACCAGGCAGGCGAGTGTGGGAGGTCCACCTGCCCTGCAGCTGGTGAATCTGGCAGCGTGTCCACACATGTGCAAATGGTACCTCCCCCAGAAAGGAGGCCAAGCCCCCCGGCTGGGAGTCGGGGTGGCTCAGTTCAAATGACCTGTGGCCACCACCCACTTGCCAGCTGTGTGACTCTGGGTGAGCCACTTAACCTCGCCAAGCCCCTTCAGTTTTCCCACCTGTAAATGGGGTGATGCTAAAAGTTCTTAGGTCTTTGGGTTGGTTGGAAAAATAACTAAGAGAATGTGTATGAAGTTCTGAGCACCTACTAAGGGCTGTTTTTTAGTGTCTGTGCATATGTGGCTCTGAGCATTTTCCATCCAGTTTAAAGATGAAGAGACGGAGGTCCAGAGACTTAGAGTAACTCGTTAAAGGTCAGTGAGGGCGCCCAGTGTAGGGGTCTTCCCAGCACCCAAGGCCCCCTGGGGAAGAGAGCCCTGTGTGGTTGTGGGATGTGAAATTCCCGCGTCGCCAAGAAGACCCTCAGGCCTTCTAGCCTAGTACCTCCTTACTCTCCCGCTCCGCCACACACACCCCTTGTCACTCCTGGCCACAGGAGGGCTCCTTGCAGTTAGACTCTGATCGGCCAGGACACAGGGGTGGGGCCTGATGCCAGCCTAGAGGAGGCAGCCTTGGAGGGAACGGGACTCTGGGGACCTTTGAAGGCCTGCGGCTCAGCCCCCAGCCCAGAATTGTAATCACCCTGGGAGGAGGAGACAGCCGAGACCATCCCCGAGTTCCCCATTTGTAAACAGTTCAGCCAGGAGGGGCAGGGCGCTGGTCCTGGTGCCTGGTGCTGGAAGATGGCTGTGGTCCAGCGGCTAAGTGGAGGGGCGGGGCCGGCGGGTGGGGATGAAGGATGGGCAGGACTTGTTGGCTCTGGGGGCACGTGCTCCCTCCTCCCTTACCTGCTGCCACGTGCAGCATTACCTGAGCATCATGGCAGAGAATCCAACGGTTCTTGGAGTTGGGGAACATTTTCCAACACCCCACTACACTTTCTTTCTCTTCTCAACCTCCCAGTCTCCTGTCTGCCATACTCAAAGCCCAGGGGAAATTTCAAAAAAAAGTTGTTGTTTTTTTTTTTAAGCCACAGCTATGGTAATAGAGTAAGAAGAGGCTCGACCTGAATTCAATCAAACCTGGAATAAAATCATGTCCCGGCCACTCACTCGTGAGGTGGCCTCAGGTGGCCACGTCACGTCTCTGGAACCTCAGTCTTCCCATCTGTAAAGTGGGGATGACCTTCGATCCCCCAGTGTTGCTGTCAGGGTTACACATGCTGAGTGAGGGCTCAGTCGGGGTCCAGGAAACGTCAGCAAAGAAAGAACGCTGTGGGAATAGGCACACCACAGACCCTCGACAGATATTTTCTGATTAAATAGGAGACTGAATAAAAAGGAAATAAATTATCCCGACATCTGTGCTTTTGTCATCCTAAAAGCACACGGGAATTAGAGGCATTGGATGGGGTGAGAGAGGAGCAGGGTGAGACATGGCATAACTCTTGGGGAACGGGAGGCTGAGAACATTCTTAATGACGTCAGCTCCCGTGTGCAGAATACATTATGACCTCAAGTGCTGCTGGCTTGCTCTGACATTGAGGCTTATCTGGGAAGGAGATTCAGAACTGAGTCCACGGAGATAGATTTTAGGTTCCCATCTTGCTTCTGCCTCCAGCCATTCAGGGAAGTTTGGACAAGGCCTGTGCCTTCCCCCGGCCTCAGTTTTCTTGTCTGTAAAGTGAAAATCCAGTTACCAATGTTCAGAGCTGCAGGGAGGGTTAAATGGGCTTCCCTGGTGGCTCAGAAGGTAAAGCATCTGTCTACAATGCGGGAGACCTGGGTTCGATCCCTGGGTCGGGAAGATCATTTGGAGAAGGAAATGGCACCCCACTCCAGTATTCTTGCCTGGAGAATGCCATGGACAGAGGAGCCTGGTGGGCTACAGTCCGTGGGGTCGCAGAGTCGGACAAGACTGAGCGACTTCACTTTCGCGACTTTCGTGTCGAGGGTTTGGTCCAGGAGGCTCAGCAAATGGTAACCACCCCTGTTATTACCTAAGTTCATCGCTGTGTCGGTTGGCTGCTGCTGTGTAGTGCCCACCCCTAAATTTAGGGCCTAATACAGTCACCGTTTAGTTAGCTCACGGTTCTGTTCAGCAAGTTGACAATTCAGGCTGGGCTCAGCTAGGCGGTCCTTTGGCTCTCCTCTTGTGTCTGAGGTTGGCCACAGTCAACAGATGTCCAGGACAGGAACCCGGTCTCTCGATTCGCAGTGCAGTGACCCTCCCTCAGCTGCCCGCTCTGTCCTGTGACAGCATCAGCAAAGCCCGTGGCTTTCTCAGATGGCTTCATGGTTCCATGCTCCAACCGCAGTCGGAGCCGGGTTGCCCTCTTCAAATCCCTGTACCCTTAGGAGATGGAGACCAGACCCCACGCAGGCCAGCTGCATGAATCCCATTCACGGAACCGGTGACCTGCGTCCACCAAGGAAACCCCACAGAGTCCCCGCCCCCTCAGTCCTCAGAGGAAGGAAATACATACAGTACCCCTGGACACGCGGGGGTCCTCTGCCCCTCCCCATAGAAACACCCCAGCTGTCCTCCAAATAAGCTCATTGAGCTATCCCTGGGAGCTGGTTTAGACCATCACGAGCTAGCGATACCTTCTGCCGCCCACATCCAGTGAACAGGAGGCCGTGTCCGTTCCCCTTGGTAGGGGCGCCTGGTTCCTGTGCCTCTTCTCGGGTCACCAGCCTCTTGGTGGCGGGAGGGGCGGAGGGGGAGGGGGAGGCAACCCCTGCAGTGCTCCAGGCAATGAGGACATCAGGCGACAATGACCAGTCAGGACAGGCTTCTTCCATCCGCTATGCCTTACTGGCTGGGAGAGACAGGGTCTTGGTCATGTGTCCCCAGCACGGGGCACATTTTCCAGTTTCTGTTTCTGTTTATGGCCTATGCCCCACCACAGACTGTGAGCCCCATGATGTCAGGGACTGTGGCGAACCCCAGTTCCTTCTACAGACCCTGGCACATAGTGGGTGCCCAATAGCCACTGCACAGATGGACGGATGAAAAGTTGGATTTGACTGCGTTGAGCCTCTTCACAAAGGGCTTACTTCCTCTCTCCTTTTCTGAACCAGGAGTCTTTATTCCTATTGGCCTTGAAAGTGAAAATGGCTCAGTCGTGTTCAACTCTTTGCGACCCCATGGATTATACAGTCCATGGAATTCTCCAGGCCAGAATACTGGAGCGGGTAGCCTTTCCCTTCTCCAGGGGATCTTCCCAACCCAGGGATAGAACCCAGGTCTCCCACACTGCAGGGGGATTCTTTACCAGCTGAGCCACAAGGGAAGCCCAAGAATACTGGAGTGGGTAGCCTATCGGGGATCTTCCTGACCCAGGAATTGAAGCAGGGTCTCCTGCATTGCAGGCGGATTCTTTACCAACAGAACTGTCAAGGAAGCCCCTTGGCTTTGAGGTCTAGCAGAAAGGGCCTGAGCACAGAGCCACTGGGCTGGCGGCCAGGGTGACCGTCACGGGAGGCGGCCGTGTGCAGCGGCGCAGGTTGCCCACGGCCGCCTCCAGGGGGAGTCGTTTCTTCAGACTACAATGTGACTGACTCCTCCGGGGTTAGTGTAGTAGGGCAGTCACAGCAAGTGCCTTAGCTTCTCCAAGTCTCAGTTTCCGCAAACATAGGGGGCATCCAAGGTGCTGGGGTGTGAGGGGCAAAGGTTGACACTCAGGGCACGGCGGCCGCTGCGATGGTGATGACAGTGGGGATGATGACAGGGAAGGAGGCAGGTGCCAGGGAGACGCGCCCAGCCTGCGTGACTGCTAGCTGCCCGCCCTCGCTCTTCTTACCGCCTGGCACAGGGGAGTCATGCCTTGCCCTGCAGAGCTGGCCCAGCCCTTATTCCCAGCTCCTCCTCCAGCCTCGGTCCTGTTCAGAGCCTGCTTCCCACACTTGCCCTCCCTCTCTCCTCCCTGCAGCTCGGCGGGTGAGCCTGCGCCTCTCCCCCCATCCTATCAGACCCAGGACTGGGACCCCTCCAGTCCCCCAAGACGCCGAGTCCTGTATGAACCGGCAGGAAGAGGGGGTCACCCTGAAAGCCCCAAAGTGGGCTCTCCCAGGTGTGTGGTGCAGGGCAGGGGGCAGACCCCTCCACACTGGTCAACCTCCATCAGTGCCTTCCTGCCCGCACTGCACCCCCACCCTGAGGCTGCTGGGTCTCTCCGGCTCCCACCTTCCATCCTCCCCTCCCCCCTAGCCCCCCTGTACTTCTGGCTCTTCCTGCCGGTGCCCCCACACCCCCAGCATCCTACAGGAAGCCCACTCCTGTTCCCAGAGGCGCTGCTGGAGGCATCTGCGGTAACGTTAGGGCGTGAGAGGGGAGCTTGGCTCTGGGCCTGACATTCCCCCGGGCCAGAAGGCAGGTGCTGGGGAAGTGACTTCAGAGGGGGCTTCTGGGGGATGGGGGGGCGTGCATGGCTCCCTGCCTTCTGGCGGCCCCTCCTACCCCTCTGCATCTTCCCTCATGGGGCAGGGGGCTGGACACACATTCCTTCCTGCCCGGCCGCAGCCTCATAGATCAACCAGCAGTTCCTGGTCTGGAGGCACCAGAGTCCTCCAACCTGCACGTTCACATCCAGGGAGGCCCACCCCAAGGGGATGGGGACCCCCCTGAGGCCTAGGACCGCCCTGGGAATCCACTAACAGGAAGTAGCTCAGGAAGTGCTTTAGGTCATTTGATTCCCACAATAACCCTGGGAGTCAGGAACTGTAGTCCCCATTTCACAGATGAGACTAACAGAGGTGATGTCACTGGGCCTGTCGCCCCCCGCCCCCCAGGACCAGCAGGTGTTCTGAATTTATTTGGTTTGGGCCAGGAAGGGGGGTGCCAGGGGTCGGGGGAGGATTGAGTCCTGCAGAGTGTGGCTGGAGGGGCGGGGGCTGAGTGATGAGCCTCCCACCCCCTTTCCTGTTTGTTCCACTGGCTGTTCATTATGCTACTTCCTTCCACAGGATGCCAGAGGCCTTGGATGGGCCCCAGGGGTCCCCAGCAACACTCAGCATGGACCGTGCTGTCGGCAGCTGGCGGTTGTGTGCGTGTGCGTGTAGGTGTGTACAGGTGAGTGTGCAAGACTCCTCTGCATTCACCAGAATACAAGTGCCATGGAGGTGTCTTTGCAGCTGTGTTCTCAAGGGTCTAGAACAGGGCTTGGCTCATAACAGGTGCCCATTAAATGTTTATGGGATGAATGAATGAATGAATGAGCCCATAGGTTCCCAGGGATCAGTGGATCTTCACCCGGAGGCAGTGTGACAACTTAGGTCTCTGTCCCTCTGCAGGGGGCGGAGGTGGTGGCAGTCCTGGCCTAGGAGATGAGCTGGTGATGGCCATGCCAGCATCACAATGACTCACTTCGCTGATGGCTCCTTGGCCTGGGGAACTTGCTCACCTGGAAGACCCCAGAGCAGGGACTGGACGAGTCTCTGCCCTGGAACAGGCAGGATTGGGGTCGGTGGAGGGAGGCTCTGCCACACAGGCCTGGAACATTCCAGGCTGGCAGCATTTGGCCTTTCCTGCTACCACCAGCCACCTGCAGCTGAGAGGAGAGCTGGAGGTCCTGCCATCCAGGAATGGACTGAGCTCAGGAGGTTTCAGGGCCCGTGTGTGTGTGTGTGTGTGTGTGTGTGTGTGCGCACGCGCACACGCACAGGGCTGACATTCAGAGGTTCTCACCTATACAGCCATGCTAGTTACTAAAACATTGGAATATTTCTCTACCGGTGGAGGCAGTCAGGCCCCCAGGCCTGCTCCCGGGAGACCCTGCACTGCCTGCCAATCCACGCAGAAGAGCCCTATTCTGACCCAAGTGATGGTCAGCGTCCATGTCACACAGCATTTAGCCTCCTGAACACTTCCTGGGAACCACTGTTGGCTCCCCCAAAACCCAGAGAGCAAACTGGTGCCCACCTAGGCCTCCTACCTGGCCCCCGGGAGCCATGAGCAGGCACTGCCCAGGGGCTCAGCACCCAGGCACTGTGGGGGCCCTTTGTGGCCAGTCCCCTGCATAGCATGCCCCCCGGCCTGGGCATCAGTGGGCGAGATGGCAGCCACAGAAGGTCTGGCAGCCCCTCAGCTGGCCCAGCTCCTGGGGAGGGAGGCAGGAGGCCAGAGCCCAGGGTCCCTGCAGACAGATGACCGGCTCTCGGGGCCAGCTGGGCATTAGAGAAGCCGGTTTATGGTCCTTCCTCATGGAACTTCGTGGGCCTGGGGGCAGGGGGAGGGGAAGGAGGTGGAGAAACTGGGTCGTTCCAGGAAGCAGGAGTGAGGCTCAGTGCTACGGTGACTGGGTTTTGTAACACCACCCTGGGGTTGTCCCGGGAAATCGGGGGGTGGAGAACAGCTGTGGAGGCAGGGGGATATCCTCAGAGTCAGCTTCCTGCCGGTCCAGGCCTGGCTCTGGCACCCTCCAGCTGCCAGGCCTGCACGTGCCTCACGAAGTGGGCCTGCCCCAGGAAGCGGCCCGGCAAGCATCTCTCTGCCATCGTCTGTCCTCTCTAAGGTATTCGCAGACGCGGTTTTGAGCCCGCCCCCACTCCCTGTGTCACAGGGCCCGTGAGGACTGGCCCGGTAGAACCTTCAGCACCCCGCCTCCCGTCCCCTTCACCCGCCTTGGGAGGTGGCCGAGGACCCGTTGAGGTCGCTGGTCAGCAAGCGGCTGGGGGACAGGAGCTATCTCAGGGCTCCCTTGCACCCCCACACCAGCTTCTCAAGACTCCCAGCCTCAGCCCCAGGACCCCAGGCATCAGAGCCTGGCCCACCCGGATTTCACATGGTGTTCTCAGCCAGATAACGCTGTTCCGCTGCTGTTCTGTGGGGAGGGCGCTCTGGGCTTTCTGGACCATCCTGGCTGTCCTATTCTGCCACCCAGGCCCAGGGGGATTGAGGAGGAGAGAGGCGCGTGCGGAAGAAAGGAGTTGGAGGTTTCCTAGTGCTCACCTGACTGCTGGCCCCACACTGGTGTCAGCCCCAACTCCAGGGGCCTGAGGGACCTGAGACAGACCCCAGGCAGAGATCCCCGGGGTCTGACACCCTCCTGCCTACTTGTCCCAGGCATCCCGCTGGGCCCTCCCCCACCCCCACGGGCATGACTGAAGGGCAGGGAAGTTCTGCCCTATGACCACCTAGACTCTCCCCCCACCGCCTCACAGGGCCCCGGGCTCCTCTGGCCCCGCCTCCTGCAGCCCCTCACCCTCCACATGGGCCCCACACCCTCTGCCACTCTGGTCTCAGACAGACAGGACAGACGTCTGCTCAGTTGGGCGCACTAGATGGGCAAAGCCCAGGGAGACAGTTGTTCACTCTGGTTTGGGGTTCCTGGGGGTCCAGGTGCCTACAAAAGTTCCACATCCTTCATGTGAGCTGAACCTGGCGTGACCCTGTCATCCTCCCAACATGCAGATGAGAAAGGTGAGGTACCAATGGGTGACGAGGTCTGCCAGGGCTCGCGTGGCTCCTGAGCCCCTAAGCTTCCTGTTTGAGCCCAGATCTGCCTGACCCACGGACTGAGCCCTTCTCAGGCCAGGGGATGGGTGTCCCCTACCCCCAACCTCGTGCGGTGGAATTGCTGTCTGGGCACCGAAGGACCGCTAAGCTGAACCAGACCCCATCCGTGTCCTCATACGGCTCTGAGTCCAGCTGAAGTACCAGATTTTCCTTATCTGGCCAGGAAATGCAGCCCTCAGCCAAATACCAAGCCTTGTCTCTTTTCTTAGCCTCTCTCCCCCTGTAAGCCCACTGTGGGAGAGGGGTAGCTCATGGGTCCCTTTGCAGGGCAGAGTGATGGTGGGTTGTTTAGTCGCTCAGTCGTGTCCGACCCTCAGCGACCCCGTGGACTGCAGCCCACCAGGCTCCTCTGTCCATGGGGTTTCCCAGGCAAGAATATTGGAGTGGGGTGCCATTGCCTTCTCAGTGGGGTCAGCTCCCAGCTGCCTTGGCAGTAGAACCACACTCTCACCTGCAGACTGTGCCACCCAATGGACAGGATATGGCTCCCAATCCTTTTATTTTTAAAATTACTTTTTTATTTCGACTGTGCTGGGTCTTCATGGTAGCACACAGGCTTTCTGTAGTTGCAGCTGGAGGGCTCAGTTGCCCCAGGCAAGTGGGATCGTAGTTTCCTGACTGGGGACAGAACCCACATCTCCTGCGTTAGAAGGCAGGATCTTAACCACTGGACCACCAGGGAAGCCCCTCCCGCTCCTCTTAGCAACAGCAGAATGTTGAGGGAACTAGTTAAGCTCTTGTTCTTCGTTGTCCTTATCTGTAATCATGGAGTATGATTTTGAAACTCCAAACTGGGGGTAATCATGATCATGCACCTCACTGGACTGTAGTGAGCAAATCAGTTAACATTTCAGTGGGACTAGTACAGAGTCAGGGCTGGCCAAGCGCCAGCTATGCAGAATGTCACCCGGTGGGTCCGAGCACCTTCACTAGATCTTCCTGGGTCCTCCTTGACAGATAGCACAGCTCCTGTCCCCATTGCCAATAACCAGCTTCCGGTCAGGCCCAGTAGGTCCACTTAAACTTTCTGCTCCTGCCATGAAGGGATTTCAAAGTTTGTGGATCTGAGAGCTGTCTTGGGGACTTTCCTGATAGCTCAGTTGTAAAGAATCTGCCTGCAATGCAGGAGGTTCCAGTAGTCATGTTTGGATGTGAGAGTTGGACTATAAAGAAAGCTGAGAGCTGAAGAATTGATGCTTTTGAAATGTGGTATTGGAGAAGACTCTTGAGAGTCTCTTGGACTGCAAGCAGATCCAACCAGTCCATCCTAAAGGAAATCGGTTCTTAATATTCATTGGAAGGACTGATGTTGAAGCTGAAACTCCAATACTTTGGCCACCTGATGCAAAGAACTGACTCATTTGAAAAGACCCTGATGCTGGGAAAGATTGAGGACAGGAGGAGAAGGGGAGGACAGAGGATGAGATGGTTGGATGGCATCACCGACTCAATGGACATGAGTTTGAGTAAGCTCCAGGAGTTGGCGATGGATAGGAAGGCCTGGCGTGCCGCAGTCCATGGGGTCATGAAGAATCGGACATGACTGAGTGACTGAACTGACTAAACTGAGCCGTCTTGAATTCTAGATTCTGGCCAATTGCAGTCTTCCTAGTGGCTAAGCTAAGGAAAGCTTGGGAAATTAAAGCTATCTGAAAATTTTCCCTTTATTGCCTTTACCACCAGGAAGCTCAGAGGTAAAATTATATAGGGTTCAACTAAACAACTAGAGCTCAAGGTTGGCAACTGCTTTCACTCTGCATTCCAGCCAGACTGATCGACTGTGCTGAGCTGAGAAGGATTCAGAGGCTGCACTGAGGGAGATCAGCTGGAAGCACAGCCCGAGTACATCTGGGCTCAGAAAATGAGAACCGTGATCAATTAGTGATGTCTGCTGTGAGTGCAGCCATGGGGAACACACTCTGTGCACACCATGCATTTGCCATCACCAGGCTGGGCAACTCAAACTTGTGTTTATTTCATTCAAGTCTATGCTTCTTCACTGTGGTGGCTGTTGTTTAGTCACTCAGTTGCGTCTGCCTCTGCAACCCCATGGACTGCAGCATGCCAGGCTTCCCTGTCCTTCACCGTCTCCCAGAATTTGCTCAAACTCATGTCCATTGAGCTGATGATGCCATCCAACCATGCCATCCTCTGTCTCTCCCTTCTCCTCTTCCCCTCAATCTTTCCCAGCATCAGGGTCTTTTCTAATGAGTTGGCTCTTCGCATCAGTTGGCCAAAGCATTGGAGCTTCTTCATAAATTTATTATTTTCTCTATTGTTTTATATTTTATTATATGTATTTCCTTTGTGGAATGAGGCAGATTATTAAAAAACAAAACAAAACAAAATAAAATCAGCTGGAATGGCTTCACTGGGAGCCCTCAGCCCTCTGAGCTGGGTAAGAGCTCCAGGGGAATCCCTGATTAAGTAAACAGCACCTTGGAGTTAAAGGTTTCTTCAGCCCAGGGCTGTGTCTGATACCCCCCACAGGCCCCAACTCGGTTTGCCTAGGGTTTTAGCCACAGAAAGCCTCTGGCAAGAATTTAATTAGGTTCAGATCAAGTGTTAGACTGCTCCTAAGATGTGTCTCCGCCCTCCTTCCTGGATAGACAAGCACTGTCTGCCCCGGCCCACCCTCCAGCCTGGCTCTCTTTGGGGAGGGAGCATCTCTAAGCCACATCTTGTAAGGGCCTGAGAAATGAAAGCGACTTGATTCAGGAATCACCTTGGAGGGCTGTCCAAGATGCTGGTTCATTCTCCCTGGCCCAGATCTGCTGCGCCTTGGGATCAGTACTTTCGCCAGGTGCACCCCAGGGAGAGACCCAGGGGGCTGGGAACCATTCTGGGTCTCACCAGGCTCCTGGGATGGGGCAGCAGCGCCACCTGGTGGCTCCTGCTGAAACACCCTACCCACCGCTCTTCCCGCCCCCCTTTAGGGAGGTGAGTCCCCCCACCCACCCCCTCCTCTGCCTCCAGGGCCTCAGAGAAGGCAGAGAGGAGGAGACGGTGGAGGGAGTGACCTCCTAGATGGGCCTTTCCCCCGGCCTTCCAGACCAACCACACTTCCAGACCCACCCAGGGGACTCCCCACGCTCATATTCCTAAAGCAGCCGCCAGGGCAGAGCGTCTGCCCAGCCCCCTGAGCTTCGTGATGCTGGGCAGGGGTCTGTGCTGGGCTTCAACTTCCTTACTTGAGTAAGTACAAGTAAGAGCTTTCTTCAAAGATGCTTCTTGCATCTTTCAAAACCTCCTGAATTCTGCACATCTTACTCCATCACATTTCTTCAATATGAAACTATTTCCTTCCTTTGTAAAAAAAAAAAATAGATCTCTAGAAAGAGGCAGACTTTATTCTGTGGCTTCACTGACCCACCTCCACAGTCAGCCCACTTTGGGTTATTTTCTGGGGGCACCTGTACCCTAGGGGTACCATCGACACCTGTTTGAACACACAAATCAAACCCCAGCCACGCCGGGAGCCAGACAAATGGATCAGAGCCAGGCATCACACTTCTCATGTGCCAGCTTGAACTGGGGGCCAGAGGTGCCCCTTAAAGGAGCCCCTATCCTGGGAACAGCAGGGAGGCGCTCCCCACTCTTTCCCATAGGCCCGGCCACCCTGTCCACATCAGCTCGCCCCTTTGGTCCTTCCCCCCCACCCTCAGAAGCAGCATCTCCACCATGGCAGGCTGGATTGTTACAAATCCTCTTTAATAATCAGTTGTGTGTGTTTTACAGAGCTGTGCCCTGGGCCCCTCCCCACTCCCCTTCAAGGCACAACCTTACCCACCCATTCCCTGGGGGACAGAGGACAGGAGAAAGCATCTTCAGTTCCCTGGACCGCTCAGGGTCCTGGTGAATGCAGGGCCAGCTCTGTGCCACACTGGGAGGGTTCACCCCCTGCTTCCTTAAGTGGCCCAGGGCCAGTCCAGACCTTCATGCCCAGGCCACCCCCCTTCAGCCCAGCTCACGCAGGCCGTGCCCCCACAGCGTGGCCCAGACTGGCCTGAGCTGCTGGGTGGGGCTGGGTCAGGCTGAAGAAGGGGTGCCGCTTCTCATGTCAGGTCAAGCCCACCCTCTCCCACAACCTCAAGGAAGATGGAAAAACCAAGGACAGAGCATCAGAGTGGAAACAAAGCTGCCCCACGCAGTGGGCAGTGACAACCCAGGGTGCCTTATCCAACCCCCACCCCCCCCAGTTTATAACACACTTTCTCCCATACAATATATACAGCCCCAAGGCAGGTAGAAACCCAGCCCACCTGTGCAGGGAGCATTTTCTTTGGGTTGCTAAGACAACCCTGGCAGACAGGGAGTGTGTGGAGGAGCCACAGAATAGCTGGGGCTTAAGGCTGATGGCAGAAAAGCAAAGGAGAGGGGTTCAAGTCCCCAGGAAGCACCCCCCTCCGACTTCCAGCCAGCACGGGACGGACAAGGGGTCTTGGCAGTGAGGTGGGAGGCGGGCCTGGAGCGGGGGAGCCTAGGAGAGACCCCTAGGAGCCCTGAGGTTGGGGGGACAGGCAGGGAGGTGGGGACAGCAGCCGCCTCAGTACTTGGGCACCTTGCTGTAGTCTTCAGAATGGACACGCCGGCATAGGAACATGGACAGGAACATCCCCAGGAGCTGGTGAGGGAGAGGGCGACAGTCAGAGGCGGGACCCCAGAGGAGCATCCCGCAGTCCGGGTCAGCACACAGGGCCTGACCTGGACAAAGCCGATCCTCAGCTACAGCCTCAGGACCAACCTGTGACTCAGGTGGCAGAGGGCCCTTCGAGGAGCAGGGGTCAGGCCAGACTTGCCACGGGTCCTCTAGAAGCCGATGGACCTCAACTCACCCCTCCCTCCACCCTGAACATCTGCAGAGCAGGTTGAATCTGGTGGGGGGCAGCACGGGGTGGGGGTGGAGGGTAGGGGACCCAGACCTCGATGACAGCGACGCCCACACACACGCCGAGGATGACTCCCAGATTCTCCTGCAGCCAGCCCTGCACCTTCTCCATGCAGCCCTGTGAGCAGAGAATACAGCCACGTCACCCCACGATGGGCCGCGTCACCCAGACACGCAGGATCACGGGGACGGGGCCACCCCCAGCCCGGAGGTCCGGCAGAGCGGGGTCTGGGTGGTCCTCGAATGGATCCATTGATGAACGCAAAGATGAAGGTGCAAATGATGAGCAAACAGATGAATCAAAGGAAGGCGGGAACAGCTCCGTGAAGAAAGGTCGATGGAGCAATAGCCCAGATGAGGCTGGGGGCCGGAGGGTCTGAACCCACTGTGCCCCGAGCCCGGCCCCACCCCGCCCACAACCATCCACGCACCTCCTGGTACACCGGCCAGTCTTTGGGGTTGTTGCCGCTCTGGGTCTCGTTGCCAAAGGGGACCTCGCAGAAGCCCTTCTGCGGCATCATGAGGGCATCATCCTCATCACTCTTCTTGCAGGAACAGGGGAAGGTGATGCTGGTGCGATTCATGAGCTCGGTGTTTTCTGTCCAGTTGAGGTAGCTGACCCAGCCGCAGCACTTCACCTGCCGGGGGAGGGGACAGGGTGCTCGAGCCCACCGCCCGCTCAACTGGGGGCTTCCTGGACAGGAGCTCAGGTCTGCCCCGTCCAGGTCTGCCCCTCGACTCCCACCCCCCACCCCGGTCTCAGCCAAACCCCCAGGATTAGAGTTCAGGTTTCACTTTGGCCTTTGTGAGCCACAAGGAGTTGAAAGAGGCTCTCGGGATACACCATAAACTATGAAAACAGCGGGAAACAAAATAAGAAGCAGCAAAAATAGAAAACAACAAAGGGACGGTCAAGTTGAAAGGACATGGGCGTGCAGGACATGAGGAGGGCAGATGGCATACGACGGGGGTGTGGGGGCTGGAGTCAGGCTACCGGGGTCAAATCATTCTGCCACCTACTAGCTATTCAACTCTGGTCCAAGTGCTGACCTCAACTTTCCCATCTGGAAAACGGGGGAAACTAACTCCCTAACTTATCTGTTACGAGGATGAAATGGGACGAGGCAGCAAGGTGTCCAGCCCAGGTCAGGAGGGCACAGCAGTCGCCCAGGAGAGGCCGGTTCCACCTGCAGGCCTGAGCACATGCTGGAGCTGAGGTTTGGCTCTGAGCTTCCTGGTTGCCAGAGCGAAAAGCGAAATGTGGTACATCTGCCTTTTTAGAGGAGAAAATGCTCAAGATGATCCTGACGCAAAGCTAGTGAAGGGGACCCCGAGAGGCTTCAGATCACAGGCAGCTTGAATTACCGATGGGACCGGGATCTCAGGGGCGAGGCCTGTGTCCAGAAAATGCCCCTGAAGGCAGAGAGGAGTCGGGGGTGGGCCCTGTCAAATGTTGGCCCTGCCCCATGCACAGGCAACTTGCTGCACTTCTTTGAGCCCGTTTCCTCATCTGAAGATTGGGGTGATGACAGCCACTCTGCTAGGGCTGAAGGGCTAGTACGGGTCAGCTGCGTGCCATCATGCCCGGCACGTGGTCACTTCCCCGCCGGCCTCCTTCCGGTCTGGAGACGAGTTCCTGCAAGCAGCCCGGTGGCCAGCAGGGGGCGTGCCAGGCACACTCAGGCGTTCACCCGCTCTGGTCAGTTTCTAGTTGAGGGTTTATCGTCTACCTTGCTCCTTTCTTGCTGGCTGCCTCCTCTCCATCAAGAAAGGCTGGCACCTCTGAGGGGCACCCACAGCCCCTCCTACACCCAAGAGGCAGCTTCTCTTGGTCGTTCAACTGCACCAGGCAGAGCCCTGCTCACCAGAGCCCCCTGCGAGGACACCCCCGTGTCTCAGTGCCCCTGCATCATAACTAAACATCACCACTCACAGGCCACATGATAAGTGCCTTGGGCTTTACAAACTCATCGCATGTGAGCGTGGGTCAATAGTCCCATTTTAGAGATGAGGAGACTGAGTCAGAGAAGGCCTGGCCAGGAAGTAGCTGGGTTTTGTATTTCAGTCCCTGGGAACCTGACTCGCTGCCTGTTTTCTTACCACCATCCCAGCAGCATCTGATAGACATCAAGTCACCAAGAGGTCCTGCCTGCTGCAGGAATTCCCCCAGTCAGTCCACCTCCTCCCCCGACACTTGTTTATCCTGGGACCCACCCCCCCGCCCCCACCCTGATCTCAGCAAAGGGTCTCGGCAATTGTGGATCAAACCAAAGGTGGGATGACAATGTCTTCCCGTGCGCCTGGAGCCCCTCAGGTGACACAGGCCCCTCATGTCACCAAACCTCAGTGACGCATGTCGGCCAGGAAGTGTCTCCCTCCCCTCCTTCACTGCTCAGAGACCAGATGTGCCCACATGGCCAGGGCAGAGATCCGCCTCTGGTCTCCGGGGTCTCCTGATGTCAGGCTTTCCTGTGCTGCCCCTTCCCTGCCCCTCACACCCACAGGCCTCCCCGAAGGCAGTGGGTGGGAGGGCCAGCAGGTCCTCTTGTGACAGTGGGGGAGGCTACTGGCTACCGGCCGGGGAGGGCAGGTCCCAGCCAAGGGCGCACAACATCCGGGACCACCCAAGGGGGGCGTCTGGGACCTTATCACCGAGGGTGTTTGCTGTGTGTGGTGACTGGTTTGACATCAAGGCAGGAACACGGACATCAAGACAGGCTGGGAACCCAGTCAGTCAGTCAACCCGTCTCTCTCTTCCACTTTAATTGAGGTGAAATACGCTAAAGTGGATTGGGCTTCCCTGGTGGCTCAGATGGTAAAGCGTCTGCCTGCAGTGCGGGAGACCTGGGTTCGATCCCTGGGTCGGGAAGATCCCCTGGAGAAGGGAATGGCAACCCACTCCAGTGTTCTTGCCTGGATAATCCCCATGGACAGAGGAGCCTGGTGGGCTACAGTCCATGGGATCGGATCGCAAAGAGTTGGACATGACTGAGCAACTTCACTTCACACTGAAGTGAACAAATGCGTCTTGATGAACTTTTCTACCCATGTTGTCATAACTGCCACCTGGATCAAAATTTGAATAGAACATTCCTTTCGCCCTGGAAGGTTCCCACGCCACCTCCCCAGAGGCGGACTTCACGTGGGCCTGTGTAGCCTCTCAGCCTGGACACGCAGTTTCCTCCAGGGGGCACGCCCAGCCTGGCTTGCGAGGAACGGGTGGAGGACTGCCCCCACCTCTCCGGCCAGGGGTGGGGAGAGTGCTGTGAATCCTGGATCAGCCTCTGGGCCCGGGGCCCCTGGGCAAAGAGCTGTGGGGGTAACCGGGGGTCGGGCAGGAAGAGGGGCTGCTCAGGAGCTCCTGACCCCAGCAGACACACAGTCACACCACCAGCTTCTGTCTGTCGGGCACGTCCAGGCCCACAGGCACCCAGAGGCCCGTGCGCGTGGCCCCTCACCTGAGCCTGCACGTAGTCCCAGGCCTCCTGCAGATTGTCCCCGGAGCCGTCCGTGTAGTTGTGAATGAGCTTGGTCACGATGCTGCCCATCTCCTGCTTCAGCTGCAAAGGAGAGAGCACAAACCACAGTCAGCATACTTGAAACCCGCGGCCCCATCCCTGGTCACACGTGCTTAAGCTGCCTCTCTGCCATGCCCTGAAATGCCAGGGCTACGCTCACTGCTCAGAAGCATGTTCCAACCACTTTCCTGGTCCTCCCTGGGTGCCAGCACCCGCGACCCAGTGCAGTCGGGTCAGCCCCCCGCCCGCCCGTCTCCTCAGCACTCAGCTGCACGTGAGCCTGTGGGCAAGAATCTCCACGTCGTTGCTGCAAACTGTCCAGCGGCGGGCATCTCACCAAGCTCGGGAGAAACGCTGCCGTCTTCTCAACTGCCCACAAGGCCCTACTCCTTTTGGCCAGCTCTTTTTGTTTGTTTTTAATTAACTTTTCAGTTACCAGGTCTTTGGGCAAGGCGCACTCCTGCCTGGGGCCTTTGACTTGCTGTCCCCTCCGCCTAAAATCTTCTTCCCCCAAATATGAACGTGGCTCATGCTCCCACTCTCTTTAGAGCTCTCCTCAAATGGCTCCTCCTCAGAACGGCCTTCCTGAACCACCCAGGAAAATCTCAGCCCTTCCCTATCCCCTGCCAGGCCCTCCTTATCCTATGAGGGGAGGCCCACTGCAGGTTTTTCCCTGTAGCCTCATCATAGCACACTCATCTGCTTCCAGGATTTATGGTCTCTCTCACCACTACAACATCAGCTCCGTGTGGGGGGCAGCGACTGAGTCTGAGCCAGCCTGGCCAGGGGAAGTGTGCGGCGAGCATGGAGAATGAACGCACGAGGAACCCTGCCACCTGCCCAGCTCCAGGGCCCCCCAGAGTTCACATCTGCCTAGGCTGGCTGGGGATGTAGGGTCCCTGTGGGAGAAGAGGGAAGCACCTGCTTTTCGCTAACCCCGCAGAGGAAACCCTCGTTTATAAAGAAGGTGGGTGAGAGGTGCCGGGATCAAAAGGCTCTGGCCCCGAAGGCCTCTTTCTGGGCTTTGAACAGAGGATCTCACTATGGCAGCTTTTCAGGAACCAGCCCACTGTGCAGCGGGAGGTGAGACCCAAACCAGCCCCACCTGCAGACCTTGCTCAGGGGCCTCCCCAGGCGCCCCAGCTGGAACAGGCTGCTCACGGTCACCTTTGTCCCCACAGAACCTTGGGGCAAGGGGCCTGAGAGGAGCGGAAACACCAAGGGGATGGCCCCATGCCTGTCCCTCGGTTCCTGAGAAAGAGGAATCTGGGAGGTGCGACAGGGACCTCTAGATGGGGGCTTTCAGAGTGAGCCAGCTCAGAACTCCATGAGCGGGGGCTTCCTCCAGCTCCCCACGAACACAGGGCTCAAAGAACCCACATCCTGCAGACCGCCCTGCGGGCCCGGCCCCCTCCATTCACCCGCCCAAGGATCGCTCTCTGTCCCTCTCTTACCATAAATTTCTTAGTCAAATATTTCTCTGGTTTTACTGGCAGAGATCTACAACTTGCAAAGCTTGCCTGTCAATAACTAGTTACAACAGCAGCAGCCAACTTCAATCAAGCTTGTTATTACAGTACTGGACGAAGGACTTTTAATGCATTGACTAACCCTCCAGGCAGATCGATGGCCTAGGTATTATGGAGAGGCAGAAAACAAGGCCCAGAGAGGTTAATTAACTTGCCCAAGGTCTCACAGCCAACATGTGAAGAGCTGGGGTTTGGACCCATGTCTGACTGATTCCTGAACCCAAGTTTTTATCCATTGAGCTCTATCAGCATTTAAACCCCATGGCCATCACTTGCAATAGGTCATACCAGTTTCTTTTTCTTTTTTTTTTTCTTCTTTAGCACTTAATCTTTAATATGTTTAATTTGGTCAAAATCTATGGAAGTCTACAAAAATCTACAGACCATATGGCTGTGTAATGCAACACATGATAGATTGTAACAGTACCGTATGGAGAGTGTAAAATGTAAAGTTAGACATTAGGTTAACTCACAGATGTGAATATAGTCTTTTCTCCGGTGATGACAAGGACCACTTACTTTAAAATTCTCTTAACAAATAATTTAAAGCTGCCTAGGTATCATTTTGAACTGTGGTGTTGGAGAAGACTCTTGAGAGTCCCTTGGATTGCAAGGAGATCCAACCAGTCCATCCTAAAGGAGATCAGTCCTGGGTGTTCATTGGAAGGGCTGATACTAAAGCTGAAACTCCAGTACTTTGGCCACCTCATGAGAAGAGTTGACTCATTGGAAAAGACTCTGATGCTGGGAGGGATTGGGGGCAGGAGGAGAAGGGGACGACAGAGGATGAGATGGCTGGACGGCATCACTGACTCGATGGACATGAGTCTCAGTGAACTCCAGGAGTTGGTGATGGACAGGGAGGCCTGGCATGCTGCGATTCACGGGGTCGCAAAGAGTTGGACATGACTGAGCGACTGAAATGAACTGAACTGAACTGAGGTATCATTTTAAGCTCCCTCAGTTCTCTTGTTTGGAATGAAAGCCCTTGAGGTCACTGCAATGAGCAGTTTTAAACCAGAGCAGCTCGGTGGTTTCCCATGTCACACAGCGAGGGCTGTCTGCCTGCAGAATCTGAGCCTCTTTGCCCTGACCCTCTCCGCTCCACCTCTGCTCCCCAGTGAGCAGGTGACCCCTGAGGCGCGGAAAGAAGGAGGTCCCCAGGGGCACTTGCAGAGAGAGCGGTCTCCCCCCACATCCTCCCACCAGCCCTCCCCTCACCGACCTGGGCTCTATTTATACCCAGCATGGTTGCCACAACAGCCCAGACTTCCCTGTTTCAGCCCCCAGAAATGAGAAGGCGATGGAAGCTGGGTGGTTTCCACCGAGGCTGGGTGGTTTCCATGGAAACACCACATCCATCCTCCAGCCCAGAATGGGGCCAAGGGACACAACTGGGCCAGGGGGGCCATGGCGGCAGGGGCTGATTCAGCTCGGCATTGATGCCTTGGGACCCCATTGCCCAGGAGGCAGTGTCGGGAGCCCGGGGAAGTTACCCTGGCAACCAGGCTGTTCCTGAGACAGGGAGGAGCAGGGAGAAGCAGCTCACCATCTCGCTTCATCCCTGCAGGGGCCACTCTGTGGTTTCTGCCTGCCCCATGTCCACTCTCTCTCCTTGAAACAGCAACTCCCTTCCTTAGCAGTAAGCACCCCTCAAACCCTCCACGTGGCCGAGGAGTCCTGCCCCCTCGCTGCCAGGGGCAAGCAAACACCAGGCTGCCACTTAGCACCTTCTACACCCTGGCACAGTGAGTGGTTCAGGGATGGGCAAGTGACCCAAGGTCACACCCGAGGGCCCTCTCTTTCTGCTAATTTGGTGGAATGAGGGCCTGAGTGGCCACCCCAAGCCCCCCTGGGGACATCTGGCCTGAGAAGGAAGCCAACGGAG
Organism: Bos grunniens; assembly: GCF_055505025.1. NCBI lineage: Eukaryota > Metazoa > Chordata > Mammalia > Artiodactyla > Bovidae > Bos > Bos grunniens. Next base: position 75,254,066 of record NC_141179.1, on the reverse strand, counting down.
GTGAGCAGGGCTGAGGATGAAAAAGTGCCGGTGGCAGCCTTTAGAAGCCTGGATCCAGCTGAGCCTGCAGCCAGGTCAGGCCAGTTTCAGTTGGGTTACTGTTACATGCAATAAAGAGGCTTGCCTAGGAATGGCTGCATAATTTACAGCCCAGTGTAAAGTGAAGATGCAGGGCTCCTTACTTCAAAATGATTAGGAATTTCAAGACATCAGCCCAAGCACAGAAACCTTCTCAGTGTGGGATGCTGTGTGGCTGCTCAGTGTACACTCCTAGGAAGCCAGTCCTGCTCTTGCCCAATACCATCCTCCCCGCTTCCCCAAAGAGAAAACCAAGGCGCAGACAGTGAGGACAGCTTCACAAGATGAGACAGCGGGCAAGCTGTGGAGATACACCCATCACCAGCTACATGCATCTTCAGGGCCCTGAGATCCTGTCACAGCAAGCCATCCAGCATCCCCACCCGGCCCCGACCCTGCCGCCCTCTGGGACCCCTCTCCCCCCACCCCAACCCCAGGCTACGCTTCTACGTCGCTTTGTGGTGCGACTCCTCTGAGAGAGGTACAATCAGAAGACAGCATTTCATCCAAAACGAAGAATCCTTTTCGTACTTTTCCAGGCTCTGCTTAAATGCTCCCTGTGATGGGGAACTCAGTACCACACAAAGTAGCACATTGCAGGGAGGCTCTTGGTACAATCAGTTCATTTTAAGTTGAGCCCAAATGGCTTCTATCCATTGGTTTCCATCCTCCGTCTCCCTCCCAAGTCCCAGCTGGGACCAGACAGAACAAATCGAATCGTTCTCTCCCAGGACAAACGTCATTCAGATGTTTGAGACCCAACCTCATCTCCCTTTACCCCTTCCTCCCCAGGGTAAATCTCCAGGCTCCTTTGCAGCCTCTTTGGGATGGTGTTCAGCCCTCTCTCCATGCTCTTATGTGCCAAACTGCCTCTCACAATGAGGGGTCCCTGTGCAACGAAAGGGACCCACACCTTCTCGGCCCCACCCCCTGTACACAGAAGGGGTTGCCAAGCGCTTTGAGGCTTCATCCTGGGAACCTGGTAAGAAATGAGGACCCTTCGGCCTGGAAGATGTGGAGGGGGTAGCATTTTCGCTCTTAGTGGCCACCTAGGTCTTTCCTGAAAGTCCGGCTGCAATCTACACAACCAGCTACCGAGGAATTCAGCCGGGGGCCACGCCATGTACATCTGTCCCGCCCCCCCATGATAGGCTCCCTGAGGGTGGGCCCGAGTGAGGCGCTGGAGCCAGACACGCAGGTCCTTGAGAGTGTCTGCCCACTCGTCTCCAGAAGGACAGTCTGGGTGCCTTCTTCCCCTTTCCCGAAAGGGAAGAGAAAGGTCCCCACCACCCCCACCTCCACCCCCGTCCCGACTCCAGCCATCTCCCTGTGGCCGTGGAAACCCAAGCTCGTGAATCAGGAAGTTTCCATGGCAGGGAGAGCTGTCTCACAGAACACGCTGTCCTCAAGGAACTCATATAATCACCTGTGTGTTCCCTCCTATGGGCACTGGCTGGTTGGCTACTGTGGGCCTCTTGCGTGGGAGAGGGAAGGAGGAGGAAGGGAATAATGGCTTTCCTGGCCGGCCACCCTCTATGCAGAGCACACAGCAGTCCAGCTGAGCCCCTGTCACCACCACCAGCCCCCTGCCTCCGCCCCGGCAGCCACCCAGACCACGCGAGCCCCTCCCCTCACGCTCTCAGCCCTCAGGCCTTCTGCTCAAGTTGAAAGTGAAAGTATTAGTCGCTCAGTCGTGTCTGACTCTTTGCGACCGTATGGACTGTCGCCTGCCAGGCTTCTCTGTCCATGGACTTCTCCAGGCAAGAATACCTAGGTGGGTTGCTATACCCTTCCCCAGAGGACCTTCCCGACCTAGAGACTGAACCCAGGTCACCTGCATTGCAGGCAGATTCTTTGCCGTCAGAGCCACCCAGGGAAGCCCCCTGAGGAAACTCTCAGAGCCTCAGTGGCCTCACACGGGCAGGTCACTGGGACGGCCTGTGTGAGCGCACCCAGCCCAGCACCCAGCACCCAGCACATTCTGGGAACCGGTTACTAGTTCACCCTCTCCTGCACTGACCCCTGCCCACCCTCCACCACCCGGAAAGAACAAGCCAGCAACCCAGAGTGACAGAGCTGGGAATGGCCCAAGAGGTCACCAGGGGCTCGGGGAGGCTGAGTAACATGTCCAGGTTACATAGCAGCCAACGGCAGAACCCAGACCTGAGTTTTTCCCACTAAAGGGGGGCTGGGTAATGATCAGACAAGGACACAGCCAGAGCAGTCTTAACTCCATACCTAAATCCCGGTTCCCACAGCCCTTGCTAATTTGAGCATTGATACTGTTGACAATAGGAACAGCTGCCCATTCACTGAGCCCTTACGAGGCGTTGGTGAAGTCAGCAACGGTGACGATAATAGCAACTCTTGCAGTGATGCCAGCCCGCATCTGCCCTGGGCCAGGCAGACACTAGGCCCTTCCCATCTGTCAACGCCTCCACCCTTGGTGCCCCACTTATAAGGTGGCCTTCGGGGCCAGTGCGCCCCGGCACTGAGCAACGGTCGGATTTTAGGCAGGGCTGGAGGGCTGCATATCACCCCCACGATCTCTTCCATTCTGTACTTCCTGGGGGCACCTGAAGGGGGTCAGCCAAGGCCATCAACAAGCTCATTTCCATCCGGGTTCGATTTTGCCACCAAATGAGTTGTGAGTGGTATGTTGGATTTCTGAAGTGTTTTTTGGACTTTGGAATTATGGCTTAGGGAGAGCGGACCTGTAGGATCACTGCCATTTGACAAAGGAGGAAACTGAGGTACAGGGGGGCTGAGTAACTTGACGAGGGTCTCAGAGCGGGGCTCCTGCATGGGCAGCTTGGTTCTGGGGTCCAGGCCCTGGGCCAACACACCTGTGTTTTCTACAAGCCTTGAAGTCTGGGCTCCCAGCAACCCTGGGGCTGAGGGGAAGCCAACCAGGTCTACCCTCCTCCATTGACAGAAGCAGACCCCACAGCTTGGAAGGCCCGTGCTTTGCTCAAGGTGCCAAGCCTCCCCTGCTGCTGCCCTGGGAACGGTGGCTGCTGGGAGGAAGGACACTGGAGACCACTTCAGGGAGACCCCAGGGGCTCAGTCCCTCCCACCTGCTCAGGAGGCCTGGAGAGGGAGGAAGACAGGGCCCGTCGCCTTCCAAAAAAGCCTTTTTCCTTCAGGCTCACCCAAGTCCCACCTCCCCAGCTGGGCCTCATCTGCAGGAATAAACACCACCAAGGGCATGTTTAGTCTTCCACTGGGATTTACAATGTGCTGGGGAAGAAAAAATAAATCATTCATTCCAACTCGGGCGATCGGGTGGCGCCAGAACTTCCCTGGTGAAGCCAGGAAATTTCCCCCTGCTTTCCAGAGGAGGAGGTGGGCTGGGGCTGGGGGCTGGGGGCATGAAGTGTAGAGTCTGGGGGCTTGAGGGAGGCAGAGAAGGGGACAGTGGGGTACCGTGACACAGACAGCCTGGACTAGAGTCAGGAGAGCTGATTCTCCAAACCAGCCCGGCTCTGGGGCTGGACGTCGTCTCTGGGGCATGGCTCCTGGTTGGCAGCCAAGCAGATTATGCCAGCTAGAGGGAGGCAGCGTGGAAGTAGAGGGAAGCACAGGCCTTGGGTTGGAGTGGATGGGAATCTCCGCTCTGTCGCATTTGAACTGCATAGAACCAGGGCCAAAAGTCACTGCCTTCCTGGGCCTCAGTTTCTTAAACTTGAAAATGCCAGTAAAAGTAAAACGAGTGTCAAGCGACCAGCTCAGCCCTTGGGACGTGACTGGTGCTCACAGATGGATACTGTCTTCATTACTGTGAGATGGGACAACACGAGGGTGAAGACGCAGCCTGCCCAACACCGTCTGACTAGCTTCTGCGTCACAGGAACCGCTCACTGTGGCCCCGTTCTCATCCACTCTCTCTGTGATGTGCCACTGACTGGGGCCCAGAGAAGCCCCAAGTGCCACACAATGGGAATGAAGAACTGGGAGAGCAGCTTCCCTTCCCTCAACATTGGCTTTCTGTATGGTAACCAAGCCAACTTCCTTTCATCTACTAAACTGCTATTTTCCCTTTCACTTTGGCTGCCAGGAAGCTCAGTGTTCAAGTTAGCTCTAAGCTCCCATGAGTATCTTGTCCCCCAGATCAGAAATAATGTTTTTCTTCTCTCCCAGTGTGTCTTCTGATATTCCTCATATTGATTTTAGCTGCTCTGTGACTACGTTGGAAGCTAGCTCCATTGCTCCTAGGAAACAGACTGGGTAGATTATAAATAAGCAAAGCTGACTCAGGTAGGAACCACTACAATGTAAATTTCACCAGTGTGAACGGGGAAGCCAGATGGCCTGGGTTCAAACCCTGGCTCTGCCACTTACTAGCTGTGTGACCTTTGGCCCAGTGACTTAACCTCTCTGTGCTTGGGTTTTACATCTGAAAAAGGGTACTCATACCCATGACCTCAAAGGCTTGCTATGAGGAACAAATAAACGCAGTATATACAAAGCGTTTAGTACCAGGCTTGTTCTAAATTCTATGAAGTATTACTTGATGACATTGCTGTAATGTTTTCTCAACTTCCTTCCAAGAAGGATCTGTGGCAACTTGACCTTCAAAGTGGTAACATGTAGGAGTCCACATGGCCACTGGCTCTGCCAGCCCTGTGGGTGGATGGGAACTGTGGTCCTGGAGGGAAGGCAGGATCCAGCCTCAGCTGGGCCCAGGGTGAACTCTGACTGGCCGTGTGGCGCCTGGGCCCTCACCTGGGTGGATGGGAACTGTGGTCCTGGAGGGAAGGCAGGACCCAGCCTCAGCTGGGCCCAGGGTGAACTCTGGCCGCGTGGTGCCTGGGCCCTCACCTGGCCTGGCTACTGCCACTGTATGCCCTCAGCCCTCACCTGGAGCACGAGGAGGCGGGGCTCAGGGAGAGCAGGCATGGAAAGTGGCTAACACTGAGCCCTGTATCTGGTGTGTGCTCAGTGGGGATTAGGGATAAGGGGCTATCGTTACTATTACTGATGCTGTCGTTGTTAATCACCTCTCTGAGCATCTGCTTCCCGGCCCATCAACACAAGACTTACACAGTACAGCTGCTGGGAGGACAAGACGAGATAATGTGTGTAAAGCTTCTAGAAAATACCAAGTGCACAGAGCAGGTGCTCCATAATGCTAACCGTGACAGTCACAATCAACTGGCACACCCAGTGGCCAACAGAGAGCCCCCTTCTCTCTTGCGTCTCTGTCTTTAGAGGCTGAAAGCTGGTTACTCACTTTCTCAGCCTCCCTTGAAGCTAGGAGTGCCTTTAAAACTCAGTCTGGAGGAGACTGGTCAGCGGCTTGCTTTTCGGATAAAAGGGATGGCCATGGCTGGCACTGCCCCACTCCCTTTCTCCTGGCCAGAGCAGCACAGATGTCGGGCCTGGTGCTGTGGCAGCCGTCTTGTGGCCATGAGACAAGTGGCATGATGGAGGAAAGATGTCATGATGAGCATGCTGAACAGACAGCCAGAACCAGGGCCTCTGGAGCTTCCAAACCTGACTTCTGGTTAAATCAACAACAAACATCCTTAGAGTTTAAGCCCCAGTATGTCTGATTTTCTATTCCTTAATACTGAAGATCTTCCCTCTGACATGGGAATAACGTTTTCATGGGCCGTCTCCTCCCTAGGCTTCATCTGCGGACGAGATGCTGAGAATTACGCTAAGTGTTTTGCTAGGATAATCTCGCTGAATCATTGCAGCACCCCTGAGAGTTAAATTATTAATTTCCCCTGTTACAGAAGGTGAAACAGGAACAGAGAGGCAAGCAGCTTGCCAGTGGCCACACAGCTAGGAAGTAGTGGGGTCCAGTCAATATTGGGCCCAGCAGCGACTCCACCCACCCTGTATTGTCCCCACCCACCTCTAGCATTCTGCCATGCAACCACAGGGAACCGGAGGCCCTGGAGGCTGACCTGGCACCTGCGAGTTTCCTTTTTTCTTTCTTTTTCCTGCGACACATGGCTTGGAGGATCCCAGTTCCCCAACCAGGGATTGAACCCACACCCTTGTCCGTGAAAGCATGGAGTCTTAACCACCGAACTTCCAGGGAATTCCCCACTTGGGTTTCTTCGTGACAACCACGAGGCCTCTTGTCTGTCCCCCACCCCCAAGCCACCCCCACCCCCACTCCCTACCCACGTGGCTAGTCCAGCCCAGGTCAGGGTGGGGCCGGGGTCGGGGTGGTGCTCACCTGGCCCATGTTGAAGTAGAAGAAGACCCCGGCAGTCACCTGGGCGATGAGGATCAGCAGGAGGAAGGCAAAGTACTGGGGGTGCAGAGCAGACACAGAGTCAGCAGGGTCCCCACCACGTCCCCCTCCCCTCGGATGCCCCCACCCAGACTGGGCCAGGGCCCCCCGGGCAGGATGAGATGGGGGCGCTGGGTGGGTAGTGCTGGGGGGACCGCACTCACCATCCCCAGCAGGCAGCGGACCTCTTTGACGGCACCCAGGCAGCCCAGGAAGCCCATGAGCATGGTGAGGGCCCCCACGCTGATGAAGACGTACGCCGCCACCTTGAACGAGGTGGAGGAGGTCTCTGCGGGGGAGAAGGACATTGGATTCAGCCTGTCTCGCCCTTGCTGAGTGCAAAATCGGGGCAGGGCTGCAGCCACATCCCTGCCGTGGGGTCGGGACACTGGGGTCAGCCATCCAGCCAGGCACCTGCTCCCTCCCCTGCTTTGGAAGTGGCCTCCCCTAGATGTGTGCCCCGCCCCCTCCCTGCTTTCCTTTTTCTCCTTAGCACCTAGGGGACTGAAAAGACTAGTTTTACTGACTTCTCTTGCTCATCGTCTGCGACTCCTAGGAGCCTGTAAGCTGCATGAGGGCAGGGACAGGTCCCTGCTGAAACCCCACCCCCGGGACAGTGTCCAGCACAGCAAAGTGCTGTATGAGTCACTTGCTGAATTAACGAAACAGACTGGCAGGTTCTGCTGGGGCTACGGACGCAGAAGCCCACCTTTCTCCATGTCCATAAACAACAAGCGTGGCTCCTCTTGCCCACTCACTATGCCTCAGGGCTTCACACATCTGCCAGAACTCTGCCCGGCAGGCACTAGCACACCCATCTCACAGATGAGGAAACTGAGGCTCAGAAAGGCACATCAGCAAGGGCCAGAGCTGGGATTTGCGAATAGGCAGACCCAATATTTTGTCCACCTGATGCAAAGAGAGACTCACTGGAAAAGACCCTGATGCTGGGGAAGACTGAAGGCAAAAGGAGAAGAGGGCAACAGAGGATGAGATGGTTGGATGGCATCACTGACCCAGTGGGCATGAGTTTGAGCAACCTCCAGGAGAGAGTGAAGGAGAGGGAAGCCTGGTGTGCTGCAGTCCATGGGGTTGCAAAGAGTCTGACACGACCGAGCGACTCAACAACAGACTCCCGACGCCAGGCTCTTTCCACTTCTGCACAGGCCGTGCGCACTGATGCAGGCGTTTCTCTCCTTTATTTGTTTGGCCCACAGAGATTTACCAGGAACCTCTGAGTGCCAGGCGCTACGCCAGTGCTAGGTATGCAGCGGCCAGTCAACCTGCTGAGATCCCCACCCACAGAAGTGACGTGTGGCGGGGTGAGGGGTGTGAAAGGCCATGAAGACACTGAGGCTGGCTAAGATCAGGTGAGCACGGCACACGTCTGAGACGGGAGGAAGCTTGGGGCACGGGAAGACGGAAAAGAAGGTGAGAGAGAGAGGAGTCTGGCAGGGGATATGCGGGGCGGGGGAAGGGGGGCGGTGCCTAATGGCCATGACGGAGCACCCCCGGGCGGATGGAGGTCAGAAATTTCGACCAGCATTTCCCAAGAATCCCAAGAGATCACGCAGGGAAGAGCTCACGCCCTCCTCCAGCTCCCAGGTGTGGGGTGTGTGGAGTCCACTCCAAACCCCGAGGCTGTGACGTGCCAGGAGGGCCCGGGGGGCGCGCCTCCTGTGGGCAGGGGGCTGCGGGCGCTGTCCTCTGACAGCCCCAGGCGCTGCAGGGAAGCTGGTGAAGCACCCTCAGGGTGTGTGGGGTTGGGCAGAGCTTCCAGACGGCAACAGAACAACCCCGAGAGCCTCAGCAGATCAGGAGGACCGCCATCGGGGATGCAGATTCCTGGGTCCACCGCAGCTGGGCAGACTTTGCAGGAGATGACCCGGAATCCGCCTGTTCATTGTGCTTTCCCAATGACTTGGGCGCGCCCAGGGCTGCCAACAGGCTGACTGACAGCGACTCTGGCAGGGTGGGGGCGAACCTCAGAGGGGCTGAGGTCCCCACCTCAACCATGGAGGGTGCGCGGGGGCCCTTAAGGAACACCACAAAGCTGGCGCATGGGTGGGTAGGAGCGGGTGATCCAGCCCCACTTCCTGGGCACAGACAGAAGGTTCTGGAGCTGAAGAAACGCCCTGGCCAGCCCACCTCACTCTCAGGCATCAGGGCAGGGCGGCCGCCCCACCCAGCTCCCTAAAGGAGACCCGGAGAAGCTGAGCAGAGGCCCCGAGGGGGTGAGTGAGGAGACTTCCCTCTTACTCCAGGCCCTCACCGCCTGGGCTCTCATCCACCAACAAGAGCAGTGGGGAGGCGGTCAAATGTTGCTTTTTCTTAAACTTCCTGGGTTTGGGTTTCAGCAAGCCCTCCCAGTGAATCCTCCTCCTCCCAACATCAACTGGCACTGCCTGGAAATCCACGGTGTGCCAGCCCTGAAGAAGGCCCTTTATCCAAACCAGCCTGCTGAATTTCTGCCACGGCCCAGAGAAGGTGGCTCCACACCCTGATCCGTCTGTCGGGGCCCAGAGCAGCTAGGAGGCTGCGGACGGGGCCCAAGGGGCAAGGCTGGGGGCTGAGAGCCCGCCGCCGCCACCACCGCCACTCGGGGCCTTCTCCTGGGGGACCAACCGAGGTGCGAGGTCTCTGTTTCCCGGAACATTTTGTCAGTCCCTGTCCTCCTCCAGGGCCTCAGGCCTGCTCCTGATCTGAGCAACGTGACGTAGGAAGGGGGCACGTGTATAGCCCAGGTCCTATGCACCAAGACTGGCATCCTCTGGTCTTGTTGGGTCTCAGAGGTACCAGCGAAGTGGGCAGGAAGTAGCCCAAACCTCCCAAAGAGCCCAAGGGCCACACAAAGTCGGTTGCTACCTACCCCCAACTTTGCTGCCAATGGCTCTGACCCCTGTGGGGTGTGGGCAGGCCATTTTCTGGGCTTCTGGCTTGTTTGTTTTTTTTCCTCTGTGAAATAAAACTAGTAATTCCGGCTTCTTAAAGATGTTCTAAGGATCAGATGGTATTATAAACTGATTTAACAATCATTTATGCAGGGTTTATGGTTTACCAGAAACCCTTCCAAATTCGTTCAGACATTAACTTGCCTAATTTCTCAGGATGGACTTCATGACGTGGTCTATTATCACCTTCATATCACAGATGAGGAGGTACAGAGGGTGGAGTAACTTGCCCAGGATCGCACAACCAGTAGATGGCAGAGCCAGGACCGGAACCCTGGCATCGGGCTTGGTGCTCTAGTCCTGACCCGCCGTGCTGGCTTCTGCTCCTGACGTTGTGAATGTGGGGCGTGCTGCGGGGCCCGGTGGTAGGGGGTGAGGGGGGCGCTCAGGAGCCATGCCCCCTGGTTCCCATCCCTCTTCCCCCACTCTCTAGCTGTGCCCTTGGACAAGTGACTACCTTTCCCCTCAGTTTCCTCCGTTGTAAGATGGGGCTGGTAATGCCCAGCACCAGGGACTCCCAGTGAGGACTCAATTAGGTAAGAGGAGAGCCGTGTCATGCAGGCTCTGGGCTCACGCACACAGTAGGCCCTGGGCTCCCGGTTCTGACTCTCATTTGCTGCGAGACTCTTAGCAAGTCTTTTTCTCCCTTTCTCTGAGCCTCAGTTTACATAGTGACTGGGCTAACACATTAGCGTTTCTGAACTCTGGCTGCCCAGGAAACCCCCTAGGAAGATTTTTAAAAGCCTCAGGGGGTGCTCTGGAGCTCCACCCACACCCCTGGAGTCAGATCCCTTGGGGGTGGGGTCAGGCCTCGGTATCTGTAAAATCACTCGGGTGCATCCAGGGGGCCTCCAAAGCCTGGCCAACTTGAGATTCTCAGCCCTGAACAGGGAGGACCCCGGGAGCGCCGGGCAGGCGGGGTGCAGAGGGCAGGAACGCAGTGGGCCGGCTGGGCCCTGAGACTTTGCCCCGAGGCACAGTGCCCGCTGAGTGTGCACCACGGCCCAGGAAGCAGGCAGCCTGGGCCGAGCGAGCGCGGCCAGGGAGAATGTGTCCCATCCTCCTCGCAGGGAGGGTGTTGGGGGTGTGGGCACACGACTGTGGCAGGAAACCCAAACCTTAGCCCCCAGATGGGGAGCCGTCCACGCCCTGCCCCCAGCAGAAGTCAGGGCTGACAGTCCCAGACAGCAGCGGATATGGTGGAGGGGGGATCACCCTTGCTTCCCTTCCCTTCGCGTCCGAGGGGAGGCACAGCCCCCGGGGCCCCCTCCATCACCCATCCTAGCCTGGTTCCGTTTCATTCAAATCAAGCAGCTGTCACGGGCCTGAGTCCAAACCTGCTGCCTCGGGCAGCTGCTGGGAGGGGAAGTGAGCCAAGGACCCGCTCACTGAGGGGCGTGGCATCGGACTCCGCTCTCTGCCTCCCTCCCGCCTCAGGACGTCCACTGGAGGCGAGCTCAGCAAGCCTGGCAGGCTTCCTGGAGGAGGCGGCGAGAGGCCCAGGAAGGCCTCCTAACGTCCTGGCAGGGGAGCCCTGGGCTTCTTCCCCTCCAGCTTCAAGAGGGAGACAAGGAGCTTCCCCTACCATCTGGACCAAAGCTCTGGGGGTCCGAGTCCCACACCCGTCACTCTGAGGTTGGGTGAACTTGAGCCAGGGATGTTACTTCTCTGAGTCTTCATTTGAAAGGCGGGAAGTTCCTATTGCCCAAGGCTGCTGTGAGGTTAAGGCAGTTTATCTATGCCAAACGCTTGGCTCCGTGCCTGGCACACTGTGACCACAAGCGGTAGACGATGGCCTGGCGCCTCCTCATCGCCACACTTGCCTGGCCCACCTGGCCGGGGCCAGGCACGTCGCAGGTGCTTCGTGCGTGCCTGACGACCTGCCACTCCTGGCTTTTCTTCTGAACTGGGAAGGGGAGGCACCACTGCCCATGTGTTGCTGAGCAGGCAAGTGGAGGCACGGAGGAGGTAAGAGGCTTTCTCAAGGTCAGGGCAGAGGGAAGGGGCCAGGATGGAGAACAAGCCTCTCTCATCCCCCAGCCTTCTCCAGACAACAGCAGCTTTGTTTGGAGAGGGAGAGAAAATTCCTTCTGAAAACCCCTGCGGAGAGGCCCGGGGGGTGGGGGTGGGGGGGCGGCGCAGAGTGGTCAGCAGCAGGACCTGGGCAAGGCAGGCCCCGAGGGCAGCTGAAAAAGGGAGGGTCGAGGACTTGTGGGAGCAGCCCCACCTGCTGCCCCGCCCCTCGTTCAGAGGCAGCTGGGCCAGGGAGGAGCAGGGGGACCCTTACGTAAGATGGAGATGAAACTGTTCTTGTCGACCAGGATCCATATCCCGAAGCCCAGGATCACCGCGCCCAGGACCTGGAAGAAGAAAGGGGCAGTTAATGGGGTCCCCTCCCAGCTGCCCCCGGGTGGGGGGGACCACATCCATCTTTGCCCAGCCCAGGATGTCAGGGTGGCCTCAAGCCCCGAACCCCAACTGCAACCAACTCCAGCAATCCAGAGAGCAGGCCAGGAGTGGGAAGTCCCTCCTCTCTCTGCTCTCCCCTATCCTACTCTGTGTGCGGTCAAACCGAGGGTGCCGGCTCTGGGGGTGCCGCCTCCTGCCAGGGGGACCCTCCTACTTATCTCCTGGCCCTTCCCCAGCTTGGGGGCTGGGAGCTTCCCAAACAAGCCAGGCTCCGGGGCACGTGGAGCCTTCCGCGGACTTGATCATCGAAGCCTAACCTGTCTTCAGATCTCTCAGCTCCAAGACCACTTTTCACGGGAGGCTTCCTGACCCCCAGCCAACTAAGGGGCTTCAACTGCGGGGCAACCACCATCGGACCCTTCTTAAACCCACTAAACCCACTGGGTTTAACTCTGCCGCATATCCCTCTGGCTGGACTGTGAGCTCCCTGAGGGCAGGGCTGGGTTGCATGCAGCCTGTGGACCTGGGCACCTACTGTACCAGGGGCAGAGGACTCAGCAAGGGACTGAGTTCATGAACCAGACTGTGTACATACAAGATTAGAAAAGGAAAGGAATGGGGTGTGTGGTGGGGTGTGGTCGTTGTAGGCCCAGGCCCAGGGATTTCTGCCTCCCTTCCCTGCACCAGCGGGCAGACCCACAACCTGAGCCTACCTCCCCAGGTGGAACTGCCACCAGGATCCACCCTCCCATCGAGCCAGCTAAGCGTGGGGAGGGGCCCACAGTCTGGGCCAAAGCACAGATTCCCATAAGGGGACGCATCACCCTGCAAGACTGGCCTTCCCCTGGGGCCTGGCCTGGGTCCACCTCGGGGATAAACCACCTTCAGGGTCCCGGTGCGTCCCATGCCCCTTTACCACCAGCTCTGGGCTCCCGCCTCAGTCATCATCCCATAGTCTCAGGGGCTAGGCCAGCAGCTGCTGATAAAGCCCTCAGCCTGGGATGAGCCCCTTGGCCCCAGGGGCTTCGTCAGTCTTGCTCTACAATTATTAAAAAGCTGGGGCCCTGGGTAAGGTGAATGGGGCATTTGCTTCACATGTGAACTGTGACTCAGGGGACACCAAAACCACTCAGTAACCGAGATAAATGAGTTCACAGCGACCATTTTTAAGAAACGAAAACTCATGGGGAAAAAAATGCATGATGAACAGAATATCAATCTTTTATAAATAAAGACAGGCTTGGTGTTAACTGCTTTTGCCTTTTGAAAAGGCCCAGGGCCCCAATGTGGTGGGCTATTGCCGACCCTGAAGCAAGTACCTCGCTCGCCTCACCCTTAGAGGCAACACCCCTTAAAGACAACAGCAGCTGCGGCCAGGAAGTGGAAAGAACAATGACCCCCGGACATCTGTCCCCAGCAACTCACCTGTCACCTCCTCTCTCCCTGTCAGATGGGCCCTGTTATTGTCCTCACTTTACAGACAGGGAGACTGGGGTCCTGACCTTGCCTGAGGTCCCCCAATTCACCCATCAGGGGCTCAATGTCAGGTCTGATTGTACAGCTTGGTCACGTGGCAGCAAACCAGGGTCAGGGATTCTGGGGGTCTGTCCTGGGCCTCGGCCCAGAAAGCCAGTCCCTGAAAACAGGAAAACTCCTGGGACCCTGGGGGTGGAGGGGGGGGTGGGGTGGGCGAGTGTCCACCTGTAAGTGGCAGGCACCTCAGACCACACAGCTCTCTGGGAGGAAGGTGGGCTTGACAGGGCCTGGCAGTTAGGTTTCCAAAGACTCCTGAACCCTTCCGCACCCCAACATGGCTGGCCCGGGGTCTGCCCTGCACTCACACCCACGTGAAGCAGCCCCGGTCTGCTCACCTGCACTCATGGGCAGGGCTGCAGGAAGAACTGCCCTCCCAAACAGAGAATGCAAGACAGGGCGGAAAATTCCCTCTGGGCAAATATTTTACCCCCAATAGAGTAAAATCCCAGACTGCCCAGCTGGGCTCCTCAGCTCGCCTCCAGGAGCCCAGCGAGTGAAGCGCCTGGTACGATCTTTTCGGTTCCTCTGCAGGTCTGGGGACTACGGCCTGACCGCTTGCCAGGTGCTGCTGGATCCGCGCCAGGCCACGGGACAGCCAGGGGCGAGGCCAGGTAGGGGGCCAGGACACCCCCTTCCTCTGTGAACCCAGACTGGGGCCACGGGGCACACGCCTCATGAACACCTCTCCCCAGACCCACCAGAGCCTCCTGGCAGGGGCCAGGCGCCTCACAGGCCAGCATCCTACCTGCAGAAAGGCCACGGCACCCGCGGCCTCAAAGTTTCTTTAGATCTGAGAAAAGCTGATGCCGGGGTAATTTCCTGGGGAGTTTGGGGTCACGAGGGGGGTAGGCCAGGGTGTACACGTGGACCCGAGTGCATACGTGAGAACACACGGCAGCCAGAGAGATTTGGCCAAACCACAGGTTCAATCACGTAACCGCTTCCCGCTGTGCAGGAAACACAGACCCAGATCCTTCCTGGAAGGGCTGCTTGCCCAGCTGAGAGAGGCTCGCTGGGACCCACTCCCCCGGTGCTGGACTTGTGGTCCTGCCAGCTGCATACGTAACTGCAGGGTGCTCTTGCTGACTGCCCCGATGAGGTCGGCTGCCTTGTTATCTGCTCTCTTAGGGACCATGTCCTTCAGGCCCAGCTCCTCCCACAACTGCAGTACTATTGTCCACTTGAGCCGGTACTTGATGGAAGTCCATCACTCCCCGGACCACAGGCCCCTGAGCGCAGAAGCCACGGCTCTTCCACCAAGTGAATGTCTACCTGGCACCCAGGACGGGGTCTGAATACACAGGGCTGTCAAGTGTACCCTTGGTGGATGAGTGACCAGTGATGGGTAAATGGACACACACACACTGTCTCCTTTCATTCTCTCATTTCTCTCTCACCCTCCTGAGATAAAAAGCTCCCCCTCTCTCCCACTACAGCCCCCCCATATCCTGATGAGCCCTCCTGGGCCCTGGCACCGGGGGAGGGAATACCTGCTCCCTGCCAGTGTCCTGGAGCAGCTGGGAGGAGACGAAGCGAGACCAACCCTCAGAGCGCGGCCCTAGGGAAGCTCGTCTAGGCTCTGGTTCCGCAGGGAGCCTGGGAGTGGAAGGGACACCCTGGCCCCAGACCCTCAACCCCTCTCCCTTCCTCCATGAAGTCTCCACCTCCCTCCCTCCCGCTGCATGGGGGGCTGCGTCCCCAGGCCCTGCCACCTCCTAGCCTGTAGCCCAAACTCCCCACTCAGGCCCTGAGAGCCCCAGGGACAGAACCACCGGCTCCCACACTCCACCCCTCATCCTGGCTGGCTGGCCCTTAGAGCTGGGCCTCAGCCGGGAGCACAGTGCCTGCCAGGGAAGGCGTGGTTCGGGCTGTGCAGACAGCCGATTTCCAGAAGCCTGGCCCTGCCGGGAGGGCCCTGACTGCTGAGCTGGGAAACTCAGGTGCCCAGGCCCTGCGGCCATCGGTGGAGGGCTGGAGCGGCAGGGCGGCCTCAGCAGCATCCTTGAGGCAGGGAAGGTAGGCCAGAGCCAGGGTGGACCCACTGCAGGGCAGGCAGCACCAGGGCTGTCCATGTCCACGCAAGTGTGTGCATGCATGTGTGGGTACATGTGTGTGCATGTGTGTGTGCATGCATGTGGGTGTGTGGGTACATGTGTGTGCACATGTGTGTGCGCGGGTGTGGGTACATGTGTACATGTATTGTGGGGGTGTGTGGGTACGTGTGTGCATGCGTGTGTGCATGCATGTGTGGGTACATGTGTGTGCGTGTGTGTGCACTTCTGTGTGCACGGGTGTGGGTGCGTGTGTACATGTATGTGGGGTGTGGGTATGTGTGTGCATGCGTGTGTGCATGCATGTGTGGGTACATGTGTGTGTGCACTTCTGTGTGCACGGGTGTGGGTGCGTGTGTTCATGTATGTGCGTGTGTGGGTGCATGTGGGTACGTGTGTGTGCATGCATGTGTGCCAGCAATACACCTGTAAACATCCATGTTTTGGGTTAAAGTTATGAGAGGGAGTTTAGCATGATGCTTGGTTTGGACAGAGGAGCCTGGTAGGCTATAGTCCTGGGGTCGCTAGGAGTCGGACACGACTGAGCAATTTCACTTTCACTTTTCACTTTCATGCATTGGAGAAGGAAATGGCAACCCACTCCAGTGTTCTTGCCTGGAGAATCCCAGGGATGGGGGAGCCTGGTGGGCTGCCGTCTATGGGGTCACACAGAGTCGGACACGACTGAGGCGACTTAGCAGCATACTCCTGTGTAACTTGTAATGTAAAAAAACTTTTTTTCCACAAGGAATTCATTGTAGAAAATTTGAAAAATGCAGAGAAGCAAAAAGAATGAAACCAAAAATCTCAGGAATCCCAACATGAATATTCAGAAGTATTTTCTGTTCCTCTCAAAAATATGCATGTATATATATACCTTTTTAAAAATAAAATTGAGTCATAATAAACATCCTATAAACATTTTGATTTTTTTTAATAGTATCGGGTGAACCAATAGCATAAGAGGCCACAGCCCCCAGCACCACTCCTTTAACGGTCTCTCTAGTCCACTCTCCACCCACCCCGACCCCCATCACACACTCACACTCTCACACACTACTCATACACTCACTCACACACCCACACATGCACACCCACGTTTGCTCACACAAACATACACATGCTCACATACCCCCACACACACTCACACATAATCTCACGTTGACTCACACACATACTCACCCATAAGTGTGTGCACATATGCATGCACACACACACACACTCACATATAATCTCACATACACTCACACACACATACTCACCCATAAGCATGTACACGCATGCACACACATACACACACACTCATTCCATCATCCTGGCAACTCCAAGGCAGGAGGAGTCCTCCTGTGCCAGACCAGAGAGGAAAATCAAGGCCCCGGGAAAAGCAGCTCCAGATGTGCACGGAGCGAACAGCTGGGCGGCTCCTGGCCCAAGAGGAGGGTGGGTCTGGGGAGGGGCGACGGTGTCCTCACTCTGCCCACCCTCTGGGAGCTCGGAGCAGTGGGGGACACCCCTCACCGTGTGGGTGGGGGTGTGGTGGGGCAGCTGAGACCCAGACCTGCCGCAGGCAGATTCCTCAGGGCTGGCGGAGGAGGATGGGGAGTCAGGACCGGACAAGGAAGATGCCGCTCTCCCCACGCCCACCTCCCACCCAGACCGCCCTGTGGCCTCGGCGGAGCTCCGGGAGAGGGAAAGACTGGGGCAGGGGCCCAGTGTTCTGCCTCCGTGCCAGCTGGGAACGCTGGGAATCTCCTTCCACCCCCACCTGCTTCCATTTCCAACAATCTGCCTGAGGCCCCAGCCCCGCCACACCCCACCACCAGCCCC
Organism: Bos grunniens; assembly: GCF_055505025.1. NCBI lineage: Eukaryota > Metazoa > Chordata > Mammalia > Artiodactyla > Bovidae > Bos > Bos grunniens. The sequence continues at coordinate 75,236,964 of NC_141179.1, read as the reverse complement.
AGGCTGGAAGGTCTTGGACTGGGATATCCCAGGAAGAGAGTGTCTTTCCTAGGCAGTTGGACGGTGCCGGTCATACTTACAAAGAAGAGCAAGTTGAAGAGGAAGAGGAAGTACTTGGTGACTTTGATGCAGGCTGACCCCATCCTGTCGGTCCTGGAGCTCCCTGGGCAGAAGAGAGACGGCAGGTGGGTCAGTGCTGCGCAGGACCTGGGCTGGGGGGAGGACAGGGAACTGATGCTGACGGACACCCCAGACCCACTGACCCTCGATCACCCCAGCTCACCCTCGCCACAACCTCACGAGGTAGGTGCTAACACATCAGGTCCTATTACAGGGGACCCTGAGGCCAAGAGGTTAGATGACCGACTCAGAGCCACACTGCAGTGGGGTGAGGGTGTGGGTGGCAGTTAGGGTCTGGCTTAGCTGCTCCACCAGGGCTGGGCCTACAGGAAAGTTACCAACAATAACCCTCAGGCTCCCTGAGGTCAGACACAACCAGAATGCCTAACAGCCAGCCTTCAGGCCCCACGGGGCCAAGGGAGCCAGCAGAGGCAGCTGGGGCTGAGACAGCTGGCCTGGGACAGCTGCAGGGGCCGAGCTGGCCTGGGGGTGGGGGAGTAGGCACCAGTCCCTGTTCCCACTGCCCCGTGGAGGGTGGGGAGAAGCAGCCACGGAGCAGAGGGAACAGAGGGCCCAAGGCGTGGACTTCATCCCTTCCTCCTGCAAGGCTGAAAGGCCATCCTGAGCCTGCGGCTCCCCGTTCACGTGGAGGTCCCCTCACCCCGGTCTAATCCATCATTTTTGCCAAATGGGAGCTCAGCTTCAATTTTCTACACCTCTAGGGACGGGAGTAGGGGAGTTAAGGGGGAGATTCGGGCACAACATGGAACAAAGCCGTCCGAGGAAGGAAACGGTGACCTGGGTGGTAGTGAGTGCCCTATCCCAAGCGGTGTGCAAGCAACAGCTGAATAAAGACTTATGGGAATTCAAGTGCTACAGGGGGATATTAGACTGAACACTCCTCCAGGCTACCAGCGTCCAAGGCCTGGGTCTGAGAAATGTGGGAACAGCAGTGACTCAGAGCCAAGGAAGTCCAGCCTCAGTAACTCCACCTGGGGCCTCCTGCAGGCCCAGAGGGGCAGAAAACAAGGGTTCCCCTCTTGTCAAGAGATCCAGAGATCTGAGATCCTGAAGCCAGGCCTGGCCCCAGGAAGGCCTGCTGGGGGTGTCCCCATGAAGGAGAGCCATTGTCCTCTGTCTCCCCTCCCAGGGCAGCGCCTGACAACCACAGGCACTTGGTAAACTGGCACAGAACAAAACAGCAAGAGAAGAAAGAGCCTCTCGCCGAAGGAGGCGTGCTTTTCCTGCCAACCACGGCCCTGCTTGAATTTCCTCCCCGTGAAGGCAGAGGGGCTGCCCCAGGCTCAGCCCCAGGCTCAGCCCCAGGCCGCCTGTGGCTAAGTCATCCCTTCCTGAGAAGAACCCCACCACTTCGGGGAGCGGGGACGCTGGCTGAATTCTTGTGAAACTGGAGAAGTGTGGAAACGGTCGTTCCTTTGGCAATCGATGCTGGCCGGCGCTGTTGCACAGGGAAAGGAGTTTCTACCCTTTCTGGCTTCACGTCCTCCGTCCAGGCTGGGCCTCCAGGGCAGCCTTGCAAGATTGCAGATATTCAGAAAGGGGCGATTTTTAGACAAGAGTAACCACCTGGCCGGTGCTTCCCCAGTGGCTCAGCAGTAAAGAATCCACCTGCCAGTGCAGGAGACTTGGGTTCGATCCCTGGGTCGGGAAGATTCCTTTGGAGAAGAAAAGGGCAAATCTACTCCAGTATTCTTGCCCCAGAAATTCCATGGACAGTCCATAGAGTCGCCGAATAGTCAGACATGACTGGGCGACTAAACAAAAACAGCCACCTGGCCTCCCCATGAACAGCGCCGACTCCGGGCAGCTGTCGGAGTGTGTCATCCCTTTAGTGTGGCGGGTCCTCCTCTCTGGCGGGGGTCGGGGGCAGGTGGAGGCAAGTGAACTAACTTGCCTGAGTCACAGTGATCCTTACGCAGTGGTGTGGTATTTGAGCCATAGAACCACCATATTCCACTCTGTTTGATGAGAGTGGCATTGCCTTTTATTGATTTTTATAACATGGCACTAGCAGTAAAGAAGGACTTCCCTGATGGCTCAGCTCGTAAAGAATCTGCCTGCCATGCAGGAGAGCCCGGTTCTGTTCCTCAGTTGGGAACATCCACTGAAGAAGGGTTAGGCTACCCACTCCAGTGTTCTTGGGAGAAGGCAATGGCACCACACTCCAGTACTCTTGCCTGGAAAACCCCATGGACAGAGGAGCCTGGTGGGCTGCAGTCCATGGGAACACGACTGAGCGACTTCACTTTCACTTTTCACTTTCATGCATTGGAGAAGGAAATGGCAACCCACTCCAGTGTTCTTGCCTGGAGAGTCCCGGGTATGGGGGAGCCTGGTGGGCTGCCGTCTATGGGGTTGCACAGAGTCGGACACGACTGAAGCGACTTAGCAGCAGCAGCCAGTATTCTTGGGCTTCCCTGTGGGCTCAGCTGGTAAAGAATCCACCTGCAATGTGGGAGACCTGGGATTGATCCCTGGGTTGGGAAGATCCCCTGGAGAAGGGAAAGGCTACCCACTCCAGTATTCCGGCCTGGAGAATCCCATGGACTGTGTAGTCCATGGGGTCACAAAGAGTTGGACAGACTGATTTTCACTTTCACTCCAGTATTCTTGCCTAGAGAATCCCACAGGCAGAGGAGACTGGTGGGCTACAGTCCACAGGTCGCAAAGAGTCAGACACGACTGAGCAACTAACACTCTGGTAAAGAATCCGCCTGCCAGTGCCAGAGACGTAAGAGATGCAGGTTCGATCCTGGGGTCGGCAAGATCTCCTGGAGGAAGGCACGGCAAGCCACTCCAGTATTCTTGCCTGGAGAATCCCGTGGACAGAGGAGCCTGGTGGGCCGCGGTCCATGGGGTTGCAGAGTCAGATACAACTGAAGCGACTTAGCACACACGATAGCTCCAGACCCAAGGGCTGTGAAGCGCTGCCTCCCAGGAGTGGCCCTGACTGCAGAAAGGGGTCTCTGGGAATGGCTGGGATTCCATTATGTAGGTGGTGAGGACCAAGGCCACTGTTAAAAGGAGCTCTGGTTTGCAGGCAAGGAGGAGGCAGAGGCTGCTCGGCTGGGATTCCCTGATACTACAGGCAACCTCGCTGGTCTCTCTTCATGCACTCAAATTATACTAGGAGTTCGGCAAAGTAAGCCCTTCAGCATCCTATGAGCAAACTGGAGCTCAGAGGGGTGAGGGAGCTTGCCCAAGGTCAAGGGTACACGGACCAGCAAGGACAGAACCCAGGCCTCCTGGCCCCTGAGGCCACCTCCTCCTCTCCAGGAAGCAGCTGGGTGGATTCAGGTGCTGAAACAAGCAGCCCCATGATTGACAGGTAGGTTGGCCAATCAGGGAAAGCCCAGAGACTACCTGAGACTCATCTGAGGGAAGAGAAGGGGCTGAGAATCCGAGCCTGGGGTGATGGGTGGTTCCTGGACCTGTCGGCCAAGATCCAGGATACAGAGTGTTTCTGCCCCGCGAGTGCTGACACTACCCCTCATAGAAGCTGGGAGCAGGAGATGAACACGTCTTCCATACTGGGCAGAAGATGGGTGGCCCCACAAAGGGCAGGAAGTCAGCTCAGGCTGGGGACACACCTAGGCTGCCCCTGATGCAGGGTGACATCAACCTCAGTGAGATCACAATGACCACCAAGCCCTGAGGAGACCCCAAAGTCGGAATCCGAGGGTCTGGGGTCACACTCTAGTGGTCTCAACTTTAGTCTCTTCATCCACAAGGTAAGAATAAGGGTTGGTGTAAGGCAGGGATTGGCCAGTTAGGGCCTGTGGATCAAATCCAACCCACCCTCTAGATGCTGTACGGCTCACAAGAACAGATTTTACATTTTTAAGTAGTTAGAAAGTAGAAAAGTCTCTCAGTCATGTCTGACTCTTTGTGACCCCTGGAATTCTCCAAGCCAGAATACTAGAGTGGGTAGCCTTTCCCTTCTCCAGGGGATCTTCCCAACCCAGGGATCAAACCCAGGTCTCCCACATTGCAGGCGGATTCTTTACCAGCTGAGCCCCTAGAGAAGCCCCAAATCATACCTTCCCTGACTGGGAACCATTTTAAGTAGGTGGGAAAAAATAAAAAGAATATCTTGTAACACACGAAATTCAAATAAATAAAGTTGTCCTGGCCCCCAGCCATGCCCACCCTTTTATGTATTTGCCCATGGCAGCTATCACAAGAAATGGCAAAGTGGACTGGTTGTGACACAGACCACTGGCCTGCAGAGCCTGAAACATCTCCTGCCTGGCCTTTTATGGAAGAAGACTGAAGGCTCCTGGCGCAGGGGAGCAGACGGTACACGCACACGTGTCTGGAAGAGACGGCAAAAACCAGGACTGCTGATAGCTTGGGATTTTGGTGGACAGCGAGCTGGGTGGCAGAAAGTGAATAATCAGGAAGGAGAAGATGCAGGATCCCCCAAGGGTTCAAATCCTCATTCTGTCAATGCACGGCTAGAGAAGGGACTCCCGGGGCCTCGTTGCCCAGTGGAAGCCCGTGTTATAAAGAAAAGCGAGGTCAGCGCCTGGCACAGTCAGGGCTGGATGAGCTGGAGCTGGGGAAGCGTCTTTATCAGCGCTTTCCCGAGAAGTGATGGGTGAGCGTTTCACTTGCACACCAAATTAGACAAAGAGGGAGGCTCCCGATGTTAGGCTTTCCTGTATACACTTTCTGTAAACACGAGGCGGTCTGCCCACGCTTTCCTGCGAGGATGTCTTGACAGTCACAAAACAAGGGAAGGAGATGCAAGCCCATCTCCTTTGGAAAATTCCGGAACAGTCACTGACAGCTCTGTGAGCAGCAGGAAGGAGCTGCTGATTTCATGGAATACTCTAGAGCAGGGAAACGGACCATTTCTAAGCAACTTCAATTTAAATTGACCAAATACATAAATTCTACACCAAATCAGTTTGTACAATGAAATTATTACACTACCGGTATTTTACTAACTCCAGCTCATCCTTCGACACTCCAGACATCCACCTGCTCCAGGAAACCCACTCTGGCCATCCTTGTCACCACCGTCACCGCCACCCGCTCCCCACTAACACACAGGCTGGTTAGGAGCCCTCCCCGCTGCTTCCTTCCAGCAGCACTGGGTACTACAGCAGTTCCCACAACAGGTCCTGGCATCAGACTGCCTGGGTTTGAACGCTGTTCTATCACCCCCTGGCTGTGTGACCTCAGACAAGTGACTTAGCCTCTCTGAACCTCACCTTGCTCATCTGTGAGAAGAAGAAACATATAACCCGCTCGGCAGATTTGCCCAGAGATTAAACTAGATAATGTGGGTCAAATGCCTGGCACGAAGGAGGCTTTCAATAAATGGAGGTTACTATTATAACTCATGAAGCTGTACAGTAACTTTCTGCTTATTTGTCCATCTCCCCTATGGACTGTGATATCTTGAGGGGAAAGGTGATGTATCCTTTATGAGGTCAAAGTGGGCTCATCCAAAATTTGCTGAATGGGAGACTAGATGGATGCAGGGAGGGAGGGAGGGATGAGTACCTGGGTGAAGGTATAGGTGGGTGATGGACAGATGAGTGGATGGAGGGAGGGGTGAGCGGAGAGGGGGTGGGTGGGGAGAGGTGGATAGAGAGGTGAAGGGGAGGGGAAGGAACTTGCACATGGAAAACCAGGACTTTTCAGATGCTCAGTCACTCGAAGGGGGCCTGAGATCCGTTGCCCCTAAGTCAGCTGAGACTCCCTTTTCAGACTTCTTCTGTCTTGTCCCAAGGGGGATGTGTAGGGGCGGCACTCAGGGCCAGCTCTGCATGCCAGGACCCACAGTCACGGCTCCCTTGCCTTCCCCGGGGGTGGGGGGGAAGCCCGTGGGGAAGAACCCCTTCTTTAAGAGAACCCCTCGTCCGTGCCGGGCCCCAGTTCACCCTGGTAGAGTGGGAGGCAGGTTTATCCTGCACCTGATGAAGGAGGAACCGCGCCCCCCCGCCCCCCTCCCGCGGCCTGACCCTGGAACCCAGATGTCCCTGAACAGCCCTGCGGAGACCAAGCGGGGCGGGGGAGGGGGATGCTGTGGCCCCTCCAGGCCCCGAGTCTGGAGCTTTAAGCTCGGCGCCTGCTCTGAAGGGACGCCCTGCTTGAGACCCAGCACAGGTGACTGTCCTTCCCACCCCAACCCCAGACCTGCCTCTTCAACCGTCAAGTGACAGGCTGGGACCAGAGCAGAGGCAGTTTCCAGGGTAGTTCTTCGGAATACAAGTCCTAGAAGACAGGCCGTTCGGAACTAGAGACTCCCCTGTCACCAAGTCTATGGAGTGCCAATTCTTCCCAAGGGTCACATTAGGCTATTAGCGTCTCCAAGACACCCGGCAGTAAACACCACTGACCAAAAACCATCTATCACTCAACAGCCTAACATCGCACGGAATACATCTCAGGAAATGCCAAGCCCAAGGCTCCTGGTCCCCTGGGACCGGGGCTCCTGAACTCTAAGTGCTGCAGGATTCAGAGACGGGGAGATGAACGGCCCTTCGACCCACCAGCTGGCTCAGACACGACACCGGAGCCACACTCGGGTCTCCTCCTCCTTCCTTCATCCCACAGCCGGAATGGGTCTCCTCCAACCCTTGCCCCTCCCAGCTCCCCATCCCACCTCCAACCTAGACCAGTGCAGCTCCCTGGCTGCTCACAGGATCCCCTCCTGCCCTCGTCAGGCCATCATGCCCACTGCAGGGAGGACTCTGAGAAATGCAAACTAGATCTTGTCACTCTCTGGCCTGCAACCCTCCAATGGTGATGGAGCCGAGGCGTTCGCTGTAAGATCCAGACTCTTACGTGGCCGGCGAGGCCCCGCCCGGTTGGTCCCTCCCCTCCTCCATCCTCCCCATCACACATTTGTTCCTAAGGCCGCTCCTTCCTGTTGTTCTGTACACCAGGCCCCTGCCCACCTGAGCGCCTTTGCCCTCTCAGTTCCTGTGCCAGGAGCCCTCTGCCCACAGAGTGGGCTCCCTCCCTTCCCCTAGGCAGGCGGAGGTATTCCCCCCAGAGGCCTTCTCTGAACACCTGATCTACACGCCTGGCTGGCCGGCTGGCTGGCCACAACTCCAGCTGCGTGTGGGAATCAAAATATGCTAATATGCAGCCCCTGGCCCCTGCCCCAGCCAAATCATCGGACTCTTGGGTGTGGGGTCGGGGAGTCCCCTGGCACAGCTTGGACGCCTGGGCCCGTCACATGGCCCTGCTCACCGCAGTCACCTTGCTGCTCCGCTACCATGACCGGAGCCCCCATTAGAACAGAACATGGTTCTGTTAGTTCTGTGCTTCTAGTAGAATATGGTTCCTTTAGGGGAGGGGCTGCATCCCTCTCATTTACCCAGCAACCCACAGTCCAGACAGTGCCTGGAACACCACAAGCCTTCCGTGCGTATCTGCAGGAAAAAGGAAAGGAAAGGAAGATCTGGGGAAGTCAGGAACAGTTCCTTAGAGGGGATAAGGCAAACCAACTTTGATCCTGCAACTGCGGGTCTCTTGCTGTTGTTCCACCACTCAGTCGTGTCCAGCTGTTTGTGACCCCATGGATAGCAGCACGCCAGGCCTCCCTGTCCATTACCAACTCCCGGAGCTTGCTCAAACTCATGTCCATCCAATTGATGATGCCATCTAACCATCTCATTCTCTGTCGCTCCCTTCTCCTCCTGCCCTCAGTCTTCCCCAGCATCAGGGTCTTTTCCAGTGAGTTGGCTCTTTGCATTAACTGGCTAGGGCTTCCCTGGTGGCTCAGATGGTAAAGAATCTGCCTGCAGAGCAGGAGACCTGGGTTCCTTCCCTGGGTTGGGATGATCCCCTGGAGGAGGGGATGGCACTCCAGTATACTCCCACTCCAGTATTCTTGCCTGGAGAATCCCCCTGGACAGAGGAGCCTGGCGGGCTACAGTCCTTAGGGTCGCAGAGTTGGACGCTACTGAGCAACTGAGCATATCAGGTGGCTAAAGTATTAGAGCCTCAGCATCAGTCTTTCCAATGAATGTTCAGGGTTGATTTCCTTTAGGATTGACTGGTTTGATCTCCTTTCTGTCCAAGGGACTCTCAAGAGTCTTCTCCACCAACACAATTCAAAGACATCAATTCTGTGGCAGTCAGCCTTTTCTTGGTCCAACTCCCACTTCTATACATGACTACTGGAATGAACAGTATGAAAAGGCAAGTCAAAAAAAAAAAAAGAAAAGGCAAGTCTCTGGTGCTTAAAAATAACATCATTGGCTTGTGGGGAGGGGGTTACTTCCCTTCCCAAGAGATTTAATTTTAATCTCTGCTGGGTCAGAAAAGGCTGACAGAAGCCGTGAACCCTCTCTCTAGAAAGATGCACGAAGACAGGCAGGCACACGCTTTCTTCTGGTTCCATGGGGTCACTAACCCTAGAAAGCCAGGGCCTTACTTCCCCCACCTCCTGATTGCTAAAGCAGGGGCCCCCAATCTTGGCCAAACCTTAAAATTAGCTCTAAACCTTGCTGGTGCCTGCCCTGCTAACCCTGCCCCCAAGCCCCTGAAATCCTGATATAATTGGTCTGGGGTGCAGCCTGGGCACTCTGTTCAGTTCAGTCACTCAGTCGTGTCCGACTCTTTGCAACCCCATGGACTGTAGCACACCAGGCTTTCCTGTCCATCACCAAGTCCCAGAGCTTGCTCAAACTCAAGTCCATCAAGTCAGCAATGCCATCCAACCATGTCATCCTCTGTCCTCCTCTTCTCCTGGACACTAGGGTTTTATTTTTTTAAGCTTCCCAGGGGATTCTCATGCATCAAGACCCAGTGTGGCCTGGTTCCTCTGCTCTGAGTGGGGATGTCTCGCACCTGGGAACCCTGGGGCAGCAGGTTCTGGCCAGGGAGAATCTCACGTGAAGCTTCCTGTACCTCTGCTCTGTCCTCCACTTCCTGGAGGCACATTCCTGGGGTGATTCACACTCCTCCGCTGTGTAGGAGGAGACTTTGGAGATCATTACTTTTCTCAGAGGGGCCAGAGAACGCAGGAGAGCACAGATCCCACAGCAAACTCAGGGCTGAGCACACCATGGAGGACTTGGAGATTCCCGGTCCAGAGCTTTTCTCTTTCCACCTGCTACCCTGACCCAGCTCCCCGGGCCTTCCTCATAGAGAGTTAAGGAGAACTGACTGCTTCACACAGTCATCCTTGGTTCTCACCCCTGCATCTGCTACCTCCGGGCCACACAATCTGCAGAGCTGCCTCCTTATCAGTGAATGGAGAGACTAAACCCACCCACCACTCACAGGTGTGAAGGTGAACTGGACTCAGGCTCCACATAGTAGGGCTCGATCCATGCAGGTCCCCTGGCCCCCTCCTCCCACTACCCCTGCCCGAAGATGCCAAATCTGCCATCTCTTACCAACTGTGCGGCCTTGGGCAATCACTTCAGCCCCGTGCCTCAACTTTCCCACCTGTAAAATGGACTTAATAATGGGCTGTGGTGAGGCTTACATGATTTAGTATCTGTAAAGCGCCTGGCACCTAGTATGTGTCTAATAAATGCCACCAGTTATGATGATGATGATGATTATCCAGAAGTTGTTGATTTCCTGACCAACAGTCCAAAGCCCTCTGCAGGGCCTCGAGCCAGCCTCTAGATACCTGCAGGGGAGTGCCAGAGAGTGACTACCCCTGCTCCTGGCGAGGGGGGCAGGGTGAAGCAGGGCGGGGCTGGGCCACCTGAGGAAGGAGGCCTCTGCCCTCCGTGGGGCCAGGACCTCTGTCTCTGAGCCTCTGGGCTGTGTCTCAGCGGCCTGCCTGAGACCTGGGTGTCCAGCCAGTTGGGTGAGTTGGACAACTGATCCCGTGGGAGCCCAGGCAGCTTGGACAGAAAGAGCAGACAGCAAACCTGGCTGGCTGCTCAGCTCTGGAAGCCTGCCTGTCAACAGATAAGGCCACCTGCACGCTGGTTCTCGGCCACCCAGCTCTGCAGTTCTCTGGACTTTGTCCCGATTGCCCGAGAAAAGAGACGGGTCACAGGTGGCTGTGTTTGTTTTCATCTGTGGCAGGTGATGTGGTTCCTGAAACCCATGCTGACTTCCTGCAGGGGGCTGGCTTTTTGGCCTCCCTATATCCTCCTTTTCACTCTCTGGTCGCACTTTTCCCCTTGTTGTTAGAACAGAAAAAAGAAAAGCTATTACCCTGGGCAACTGGAAAATTAGGAGGCCCTCGGAGTTGGTTGCCATTTCTTTCCCCAGGGGAAATGGCAACCCTCTCGAGTATTCTGGCCTGGGAATTCCATGGGTAGAGGAGCCTGGTGGGCTACAGTCTGTGGGGTCACGGAGAGTTGGACATGACTGAGCGACCAAACAACAGCATGATTAGGATCTCAGCTTCCTTCAGGACTTCGGTGTGAATCTCAGCTCTGCTTCCTACTGCGTGACTGCCAGCGAGGAATTTACTCAAGCTCTCTGAGCCCAACGTCTCAGCTCTAACACGAGGATGCTAGCAGGGCCTCCCATCTTATAGGGTTGTTGAAGGACTGAGATGAGGTGTGTAAAGAGCTTTGGAGACACTATCAGCTCCTCACAACGCAAGTGAGCAAACCCCACAACCACCACCATGGGGTGGAAGAAACGGGTCCAGATCAGACCTTCCCAGGAATCCCAGGATTTTAGAGCCCAAGTTCAGTTCAGTCGCTCAGTCGTGTCCAAACTCTTTGCAACCCCATGAACTGCAGCATGCCAGGCTTCCCTGTCCCTTCCCTGTCCCCAACTCCCGGAGCTTGCTCAAACTCATGTCCATCATGGTGATGCCATCCAACCATCTCATCCTCTGTTGTCCCCTTCTCCTCCTGCCTTCAGTCTTTCCCAGCATCAGGGTCTTTTCCAATGAGTCAGTTCTTTGCATCAGGTGGCCAAAGTATTGAAGCTTCAGCATCAGTCCTTCCAATGAATATTCAGGACTAATTTCTTTTAGGATTGACTGGTTTGATTTCCTAGAGCCCAAACCAGAGCTCAAAGCCTTCTGCTGGTCTTACCCCGCCAGACTGCAATAGCAGAGGGACAGCACCATGTCTTCGTATCAGTCCATACCCACCATCCCTCATTTAATCCTAACAACCCTTGAGATATTATCACCACTATTTAACAGATAAAGAGACTGAGACTCAGGTTCAGTGACTTGCCTCGGGTCACACAAGTCAGTGGCTAAGCCCTGACTGAACTCCAGGTCTGCCTTGAGACCGGAGCGCCTCTCTCTTCACCTGCTGCCAAAGTGAAGGAGGTCGATGGTGGAGCCTGCCAACCCCACCCTTCCGTACCTCGATCTGCTTGCCTGACCCCCCATCCCACGCCAGCTCCAAAACCTGACTCTTGGCTTCCTGCCAGGAAGGAAAAGATCAGCCCCACCAAGCCTGGCCACGCTGTTCCTTCAGGGGCTGATGAGGCCAACAGATGTGGCCCTTCCTTGCTTTTCTCTAAAGCCCAAGCAGTGAGACCAGAGGGCCTTCAGCATGAAGAAGGGGCCGCTCTGACAAAGGGTGCAGCTTGGGGAAGAGCAGACCCTTCAAATCTTGCAACCTCCCCACCAGGCCTGATGCAGCCAAAGACTCAAGCTGAGGTTGAACCATAGCCTCTGATCTTTCCCTGCCCATGACTCCCTTTCCTATGTTTTTTGCAGGCTGCTTGGGCCCCATGCAAACCCTGCTTCCTCCTAACCCTGGGAGCTAAGGCTCACACACTCAGATTCACAGTGCTAGGAAGGCCTTTGACATCACCTATTTGAGTCTTTATTTCTACGATGAAGTGACCGAGAAACAGAGAGGACCGTGGGCCCCCCTATTCTGGGGGGTGTATGTGTACAGAGCAGGAGGAGGGTTGGTTAGAGCCATCAGTACTTCCCAACCTGTTTCACATCATGACACGTGTGGAGAAGTGCACATGTTTGTTCAGCACCCTGAGGTGGACAAATAGGACTGAGCCAGAGCTCTGCTCCCAGGGGCTGAGGAGATAACCAGCCATTTGGGAACATCACTTGGGAGATGCTAATTTAAAGGGATCAGTTCAGTCCAGTCGCTCAGTCGTGTCTAATTCTTTGCAGCCCCATGGACTGCAGCACACCAGCCTTCCCTGTCCATCACCAACTCCCAGAACTTGCTCAGACTCATGTCCATTGAGTCGGTGATGCCATCCAACCATCTTTAGGAGTATATGAGAGGATGTCCAGGAGCCCCAGAGTCTAGGGGCCCTAACAAGAAGACCCAGATTCCCAAGTGGGTGCTCAGGGTGTCAACCAGCTTCTGAGGACCCTTACCCAGCCCCAGGTATGGAGGCAGAGCAATAAATCAGTTAACAGTATGAACTCTGAATTGAGAGAGACTTAAATTCCAATTCCATTTCACAGTGACATGTAACCTTTGGCAATCTGCCTACCCACCCTGAACCTCACCGTCCTTGTCTATAAAATGGGGATATCAAAGCTTGTTCAGGAGGATGGTGGAATCAACTCGCCAAACCCTAGGAAGCAAGCATAGCAGAGGCAGAAGTCTCTGGGAAGAGGTCATGTTAGGCAGAGTCCCCTCCTCACATGGCAGGAGGAGGGTATGCATAAAGATTGTCCCTTGAGATGTGGGGCGCAAAGAGATTCCTACAAACTGCCTCTGGAAAGTTACCATCCATCACCCAAGAACTTGAAACAGATCCCAGGCAGAGGGAGGGCTGATGAAACGAATATCTATGAAAGCATCCTCACGTGAGCGGTGCTTCACTGATCTCATCTCCTTTAACCCCACAACCCCCTGCCACGTGCGGAGCATGGCTTTTGTTCTCTAAGCGGGGTGTCTGGGGCTCGGGAAGGCAGTGGCGCCTTCTCCAGTCACGTGGAGGACAGTGGCCCAGCTGCACTGTGTCCCAGACCCTCCAACTCTGGAGTCCAATGTCCTACCTGCTTTGTGACACTGCTCCCCCCTGCCAAGTCTTCTCATATGGGGTCACAAAAGCCCAACATCAAAGCCCATGGAATCAGAGTATCCAGGAGCCGGGCCAGGTGTCTGCAGGTCTGACAAACACACAGGTGCTGTGGGACTCTCACCTTATACCCGGCAACTGTGGCAGCCATGGGTGCAGAGGGCCAGGGGAACCTCCAGGACATGAGTAAACCCAGGACTAATCCTCAGAGGCGACCTCAAAGAGGGCAGCAAACCTCCTCCTCCCAGAACAAGAGGGGACTTCCAGAATGGCTCATGGGGACTTCCCCAGTGTTCCAGAGTTTAAGAATCCGCCTGACAATGCAGGGAACATTGGTCGATCCCTGGTCCAGGAAGATTCCCCAGGCTCTGGGGTAATTAAGTCCATGTACCACAACTCCTGAGTCTGCTTGTCTTAGAACCTGTGCTCTGCAGCGAGAGAAACCACCCGTATGAGAAGCCTGAGCACCACAACCAGATAAAGTCCACATACAGCAGTGAAGACCCAGGATAGCCAAAACAAAAAGAAAGAACGTTCATGGGTCAGAAAGCCTGAGCGGCTGCCCTCCCAGAGGGCCCCCAAGTGGCCCTGTCTGTTAGGTTTCCGTCCTGAGTCCATGCAGTCCATTGAACCCCCAACTCTGGTGGCCCCAGACTGGACACAGGAAATGAACGGGTGAAACCTACCCTGCCCTCGGGGAGTGCTCAGTCTGGAGAGGGGACAGACAGGAAAGTGAGCAACTGGACACTAGCAATGTCCCCCAGGATTCAAGAATCACAAAAGCCAGCGCCCTTGCGGTTACTAACTGCCAGAGACTGTGCTCAGTCCTGCACATGGCTCCGTGTATCCTTGCAACGACCCTATGGGGCAAGCACTGCTTTTGACCCCCTTTTACAGTTGAGGAAACTGAGACTCAGGGTGGCAAAGGGACTTGCCCATGGTTTACACAGACCACAGGGCTGGGAATTGAACCCCGAAGCCTGACCAGAGGCCCTGAGCATAACCTACTACCTGCAGAAAAAATGTGATTCATGATACAAAACTAAAGTAACCTCGCCTAGGCCCAACCTACGTTGACTGGGTTTCACAGCCCAGCCTCTGAAGCCAGGCAATTGCAGACATTCCGCCAAGGCGCCAGGCCCCAGCTTGCAAACGCTACCCACCCAGGGGCCTGGGCAGCTGGGGGCAGGTGCCTAAAGAGGGGTTAACCTCTGAGTCAGGGCTGCGGAAATGGAGACTGGGTGCTGGGTGTGGGCCCTCAGCAAGGTGATTAGGGAGAAGGAGGGGAAACTCTAATCAGGGACCTCACATAGCAGCAGCCACAGCACACACACCCCCCGCCCTGGGCTCAGGAAGGAAGAGATGGGGCCACTGTGACGCCACCTCCTCCAAGCAGCCTCCCCAGAACATTCTCCTACACAGACGCACACAGGGCACTATCTGGCAGCCCTGATCATCTCAGCCTGAGTAGTTGGGGTGGGCATCGGGCAGATAGAGGTTCAAACCTTGGCTCTGCCCACCCCTCAGTGTCACTTAACTTTTCTGAGCCTCAGTTTCCTCATCTGAAAAGTGAACTAACACTTCCTACTTCCCAAGCTGTAGTTCTCAGCACCTTCCTAGGCCTAAGAGCTATCCTGGCCTTGGGGATATCTGATGGACAGAGAGACACAGAGAGAAGTGAGTGAGACACAGGAATGGCAAAGAGCTGCACACACAGGTATAGGGGCGCTGTCTCTCATGAGTCCTGGGGGGAAACGCAGAAAAGATGGGGAAGGAAGGAGGGTAGGGGCAGGTCTGTGACTCTAAGAATATGAAGGAGGGGGCGGGATGGAGCGGGGTCTTCCACCCCACTCAGCGAGGGGAAGAGGGGCCAGGGCAGGGCCTCTGGGCCCTCCCTGCTCTGTCCTGCAGCCCTTCCTCCTCAGCGTCTCTTCCTATCTGCATCTGTCCGTCTGTCTTTCTGGGGCTTCCTCCAACCTTCCCCTCTTCCTATTTCTTTGAGACCAGATCTCAAGTCTCTCTTCTCACATCCCGAGGGCCTCTGAACACCCAGAGTGTCCGGGGCACTCACCCCAGACTCCAGCACAGACAGTCCTCCCCATGGCGGGCATGGGCTCCAGGGAGGAACAGCCCAGGGGACCCATTTCCACAGTCAGCTGCAGGGGTCCAGGCCCCCCGAGGCTGGGGGGAAGGGCTGTACCTCCACACAGCGGGCAGAACCCAGCCCCCAGTTCCCAGGCAGGGCAGTGGGCATGTAACTGGCCCAGACATGCGGCAGCTGGGGCGGGAAAACGGGTCACGGGGGAGACCAGCTCAGCCTGCAGGGGCTCCCTACCCAGGGTCCCCGGGACTGCAGAGGGGCAGGGCCGGGACAGCTCCCCTACGCTGGGCTCGGCCAGGGTGGCCCCTCAGCCCCTGCTAGGCCCCCCAGAGATGCCCTGGCTTCAGAGGCACAGGAGACTGGCGGGGATGCTGGTGGCAGGGGAGGTAAAAAGAGAGGCGGAGAGAGGGAGACAGGCCAGGATAAGGAAAGAGAGAGAGAATGACAGGCGGAGAAGGGCCTCCAGGGCAGCCAGGGCTCCGGGCTCCAGACCTCAGGCCCTGTGGTCTCCATGCAAGAGCCCAGGCGGCCCTGAGGCGACCCCTGACCAGGACTGAGGGCCTTACTGGTCCAGGCAGGACACCACCATAGGAGCCAGCTCAGCTCTGCCCCCTGACCACCCCTGCCCTCACCTGCCTCTGTAGCCGAGAGCCCTGCCTCCCCCTGTGGCCTCACGGATGGACCAGCCAGCACCACCCTTCTCCCACCAGCTTCAACCAAGGCCCATTCCCTCCTCAGCCCGTTCTTCTCAGCCTCAGCCTCCCCCAGATTCAGGGAGTGCCAAGCAGTGCCTGGACAAGCACCCCCTCTTCCTACACACACACACCCCACAGAGACACACACACAGAAACACACATACACAGACAGAGGCACACACACACACAGAGAAATATACGCACACATAGAAACACATGCATACACACACAGACACACACAGAGACACACACAGAAACAAACACACACACACACAGAGACACAGGCCCACACACACACAGACACACACACACAGACACACACAGAGACATACACACAGAGACACAAGCCCACACACACACAGATACACACATAAAGACACAGGCGCACACACACACATGCTCATTCCTGAGGAGCCTGGGTCTTTATCACCAGATAGGTGCTAGAGTTGCTCCCAGGCCTAAAGGAGCTGAAGCCGGATGAGGGACTTGACCCCAGGCAGCAGCACCTAAGCCACCAAAATGAGCACCCAGGTCCCAAACAGCCCCCTGGAACCTCCCCAGCTCGGGCCCTGGGGAGGAGAGACGAAAGCCCAGGCAGCCCCACACTCTCATTCCTCGTCCATCACCCTGAGCCGCCCTGCCTCAGCCATGGGGGTAGTCCCTCTGCTAGCCCCTAAAGCAGGGAACCTGCCACCCTGGCCCTGGAGATCTAGGGCTCTGCCACCCTCACCTTCTCACAACCCACTTCTCACTCCTGACTCCAGGGGCACGCCTGCAGCAAAATGCAGCCAAGATAAGAACGGCCACTGAGGGCTGGGGAATGGGGCTGGGGAGACAGGTCATGAGGCCCCCACTGCGGGCTTTGAAAAGTTCCCTCCCCTGTCTAGGATAACCACAGTTCACTCCTACCTCACAGGGAGGAGACAGGCTTGGAGAATAAAAATGCTCTCTCACAATCAAGGGAAGTATGGCGATTATTATCACCGTGAGAAGGTTCCGGGCCACATGGAGTTGGGAGGAGCAGGGTATACAGACAGACAGACAGATAAAGTGGAAAGGAAAGGGGCTTGCTGCTAGGATCTCTGCCCCCTGTGAGCCCCAGGGACCAGGCATGGGGTTCCGAGAGTTCTCAGCACAGGGACCCTCCTTCCGTCAGGTGGTGCTTCGGGCCTGGGCCGGCTCTCCAGGCTGCACAGGAAGAAAGGAGCCCGGAGGGCTGGCAAGCCCGGACACCAGGCCCAGAGCCAGGAACACAGCAGCCTGGTGAGCCTCCAGGGGGCCAGAAGGAACGGGGACTGTTTGTGTTGCAGGAGGAAAGTGGACATGGAAATGAACTGTGACCGGCCAGACTCCAGGCTCCTGGGAGAGAGAACACAGCGCTTCAGGTCACCTGAATTCCCACCCCTACTCCTCCAGCTCTCCCAGGAGGTCCCGTGTGACCCTAGGAACACAGGTCACAGGCGTGTGCCCCTTCCACAGGCCTGGAAACTGAGGCTCAGGAGGCCCCGTGCCCAGGGCCACAACGTGGGGCTGGCAGAGCCTGTTGGGAGCTGATTCTGTCTGTCTGCCCAATCATCCCGTTATCTGCCTAGAACACCCCCAACCTGAGCAGATAGAGTTCAGGCCTGACACCAAGGCCCAACCAGACACCCAGCCCCTGGCCCAGGCGGTGGAAGAGGAATGAAACCCAAGCTGAGTGCAGGGAAAGGGGAGTGGCCAGCGTTTCCCGAGAGCCTCAGGGGTCGGTGTTTTATCCATTGCATCTCACGCCAGCCTCACAGTGACTGGTGAGGAAGATGGGGTTCTAATTTTCAGAAAGAAGCCGGTGGTCAGAGAGGAGAAGTGACTTGCTCATGGTCAGAGGCTGACCATAAGTAGCTCAGCTGTCCCCAGCCCACACAGACCCCCGGGGGCTCGGGGCCACAGCAGCCAGTCACTGCCCTCCTTGCCACCTTGGAGCACTAACTAATCCTGTGAGCCAGCTCACCTGCAGGACAGAACCTGAGACCGCTGAGCTGGCTTGGCCACAGGGAAGAAGGTGGTTGGAGTTGGGTCTGGAGGGAATGAAGAAGACCCAGATCAGGAGAGGCGGAGCTGAAGGCATTCAGGCAGAAAAAGAGGGCAGGGGAGCTGAGTCCTGAGATCTGGAAAATTCTGCATGGTATATCTGGAGGGCAGGTACAGTCCTCAGGGGGACCAGGGGTTGAAGTGGGAGGAGGACCTTGGCCAGACCACCCTCTGTCCACCAGGGACCTCACATGCCTGGGCCTGGGGAGGAACTGGTAACAAGGGCAGCCTGGACCACCCTATCTTCCTTCTCCATGGTTCCCAGCCCAGAGCAAGGATCTCTGGCCAGCCTTCCTGGAGTTCTGGGCCCCTGGCACCCAAGAGCCAACAGCCCAACTAAGAGCCCTGGGACCCCCAATCCTGAGCTGAGAACAGGAGCCCAGAGTTCTCCCTTCTTACTTAGGAGGCAGCTGGATGCTGGACCAGGCTCAAGATGGGAAGCAAAGACAACATGGGTTCAAGTCCTAGCTCGAGCCCTCCTTAGCTGTAGGATGCTGGGCCTCTCACTTACAGCCTCTGTCATGATCTGTGAAGTGGGCCCAGTAATCGCCACCCCCTGCCTATTTCATAAGGGGCTGGGAGGCTTGCAGGAGTAAACACACGAGAAGATGTCCACTGCTAAAAGCTATAAAGCATAAGGTATCATTATGAGAAATGAAGACTTGGGTGCCCCAAGGCCGAGGGTGACTTGCCATGGTCACACAGCCAGGAGGCAACTGAGCATGATTTGAAGTACGGCTCCTGGTGGCTGGGCCAGAGTCCTCCCACTGCAAGATCCCGAGTCCCCGGGGAGCCCTGTCGCTTGGGCTGACCTTCTTTGCATGGGTGGTGGGAGGGGCACAGGCTATGTCCCCCACACCCCAGCTCCTTCCAGGACCTGCTACCACTCCAGACCAGGGGGCCCAACCTTGGGGTTTAGAAATGAAAGCCCGGCTCTGCTGCCTTCAGCTGTGACCTTGGACAAGTCATTCCAGCCTTGGGAGCTTCAGTTTCCCCATCTGTAAACGGGGGTGTGTGTGTGTGTGATGATAACCTCTACTGGGGGGAGGGGGCTGGTGGGAGGATGACCAGACATCACAGCTGCAAAGTGTCCAGGGCCAGGCTTGGCACACATCAGATGGGCTCTCTCCCTTTCCTCTGCTGTGCCTGCCAGACAGCGCCTGGGCTCAACCAGAGAAAAGTTGCCAGCCTCCCAGAAAAGCGGCCCAGACCATAACTGGGAACATAAACTGGCTGGGGGACACGAGATCTCGGCAGGAGCACACATTACTGGACAGTCAGTGGGGGTGAGATGTGGAGCAAGACGCTGGCTCAGAGGTGATGTGGGGGAACCTGGCTTCCCGTACCCTCACATGGAGTCAGTCCCCAGGGCAGGCACAGGGCTCAGGGACAGCATCTCTGCTCCTGCACGACCCCTGCACAGGGGAAGCCCAGAGACAGCACGTGCATTTTTGAGGGGGTGGGTATTCGGGAGGAGCATGGAAAGGTGACCACGTCAGCGGTCCTATATTAGAGCTCCTGGTGGCTCTCCTTGGACGTATGAGGTCACCTGTCAGAGCCTCAGTTTTCCTTTCCATAAAGTGGGAATGGTGGTGATTATCTTCTCCTCTTGCACACGGTTATATAATAGTGCATCCTGGAGAAGGGTGATGAGCTGGGGGCAGGGACAAGCTGAGTTCAGATCTCACACCAACCTTTGTTAAAGAAGCCAAGGTTCCTACCGGCAGCAACCCCAGAAGCTGAAATTCACTGCAGAGCCTCCTCTGCCCTAACCCACTACTCCATTGTTCTCAGACTGGGATCCCACACCAAGAACAGCAGCACGTCCTGGGAACATGTTAGCGACACACATTCCTAGGCTGCACCCAAGACAGACGGAACCAGAAACTGTACGATCTGCATTTTAACAAACCATCCAGGAGACTCTGATGTATGTCAGGGTTTGAGAACCATTGCAACACCCCATGACCTGCCTCCTATTCCAGAGAAACTTCCTCCCACGGACTCATCTCCCATTCCCTGGCTCCCAGCAGGCTGTTGGGAAGGAGTCACCATGGAGAGAGGTCATTAAATAGTAAAGATCCCATAATTAGTTAATGACATGCCAGGCTCCCCGACAGGAAGGTCAAAAGTCAGACTGCAGTCGTAGAGGAAAAGCTCCTTCATATCTGTCTTCCTCTTTGTCTCTGACTGACTGTTCCACATGCATGCCCCAAGAGCCTGCCTGCTTCCCTCCATGAACCTGCTCGGCACCGAGGGACAGACGGTGCCTTCCCCTCAGGAGGTGGCGGTTTAGTCGCTAAGTTGTGTCCGACTCCTGCGACCCCATGGATTGAAGCCTGCCAGGCTCCTCTGTCCATGGGATTCTCCAGGCAGGAATACTGGAGTGGGTTGCCATTTCCTTCTCCAGGGGATTTTCCCGACGCAGGGATCGAACCGGGGTCTCCTGCATTGCAGGTGGATTCTTTATCGACTGAGCTACGAGGGAAGCCTCTCCTCAGGAGACCTGGAGCTAAATGTAGGGGAGGGGGGGACATACACTCTGGTACGTATCACAGAGAGGGGTTTCCCTGAGAATCTGGTCCTCAGACCTTGAGTTTAAAAATCATCTGACAGGAAAGCCACTTTGAAGAATTCAGCCTGTGAAGATCACTCAAGTTGAGAACCAGACATATGGACAAGGTGGTCACTATGGCAATGTGGGCACGAATGAAAAATTCAGAACGGCCTAAATGTGCAACGGCAGGGGCACGTTTAACTGGGTCACGGCAGACCCATGTGGTGCGATGCTAGGGACCTGGGAACCACGCTGTGGAAGAATATTGAATAACATGGAAAAATCCTGCTTCTATAGTGTTACCCTGAAAGCATCAGCACAGGAAGTGGTTCATATGTGAGACTCCAATCTTGTGTGCGTGTGTGTGTGTGTGTGTGAACACCAAACCCTTCTCGGGACTTATCTCTGAGCAGTTATTTCCTCCTCTGCATCTGTTCTTCACCCTCAAACTTTTTCCACAAAACTATTTCTTCAGTAATTAGAAAGTGTTGTTTTTTTTTTTTAAGGGCCCATTAGTTCAGGCAGAGATGAAGGTTTTTTTTTTTTTAATTGACCGAAATGGATTGGGACTGACATACACACACTACTATATATAAAATAGATAACTAACAAGAACCTGCTGTGTAGCAGGGGAGCTCTACTCAATACTCTGTAATGACCTGTATGGGAAAAGAATCTAAAAAGAATGGGTATTTGATTATATATACAATGGATTCACTTTGCTGTACATCAGAAATTAACACTGTAAATCAACAACACTCCAATAAAAATTAGTAAAAATAAACAACAACAAAAAAGTTGATAGAAGTGTCTCTTTCCTACATCAGAACCATTGACCTGAGGGCAGAGGGGGAGGGTGCTGTAAGGGAGGCTTGGTTACCGCCCTCCACGCACACACTCAGGGAGTAGTCACACTCTGCATGGCCCCCAAGTGGCCCCCACGACCACGATCAGGACCAACAGGTGGAAGGGAGGATAGGTTTGTTCAAATTCTACACGGTATTTTTTAAGAGTCTGGTCCATCTGGAGATGAAAGACAGTGAGTTCTCCAAGCCTTGAGGTGTGCGAGCAAAGGCTGAATGTTGTCCAAGGGATCAGACGGGGCAGATAGGTTGACTCAGGGAGCTATAATGCTGCTCACAGGACAGCATTATATGATCTTGTGAATTTAGTCACAAGCCCCCAGCTTTGCCCTCGCTCTCTGCCAAAAGCACATGCGGGTGGAGGCTGGTATCAGAGAGTCTCATGCAAGACTGAGCCCATAGAGGCCCAAGGCCCTCCTGACCCCAGATTTCCAAACAGCCCCAGAACAGTCCCTCACTCCAGATCAGGGGACCTCGGTCTTTGGGGAAGAAGGACTCTGTTATTTCCCCAAAGGGGAGGCAGGGGCAGCCTTCATTCATCAGTATCACCCTCTTCATCCTCTGGCTTGAGTGGAGGGCGTGCTCTGTGCTGGGCCCACCACTGTTTGACCCAGAACTATGATCTCATTTAATCCTTACCGAAAGTCATGAGAGAAGGGATCAGAGGGGCATCGGAGAGCCTCCAACATGGCCTCCTGCGGCTGTGAGTTCAGAGAGGCCAGGAGTCAGGCCACGGAGGCCTCTCTGCCTAGGTGCCCGACAGTGACCCAGGGCCTGGCAACCCACTCACTTGCGGCGAGATCTCAGACAAAGCAGTCATATCCACCCCCACTGAGTTTCTATCTCCTTTATGCATAAGGACGTCTCACCGTGTCCCATTGCAACAGCATTCTCATATTCCATCTCCTAAGACAGTGTGTGGGAGAGTGATTTTCCAGCCTCAGTAGTAGAATTACTCATTGCTAACATTATCGTCAGCAATGTCAAATGAACATTAATCAGTGTTTGCCTACCAGGTATCATTAGAAGCGCCCTGTAGGTATGAGGCGGAACACATATTCTTCTCTCCACCTGTTTCCCTAAACACCCGTGCTGGCTGAACACCTGAGGCCTGGCTCCACCCACTTCTTCGCTTCTTGCCAGGACCCCCAGCAGAAGCTTGTCTGATTGGTTCTTCTGGGAGATGTACTCAGTACGCTCAGTGGGGGTCTCCCCTTCTCAGTGAACCAGGCTGTCTGCTGGAAGCATTCCATCTGGGCTACTCCCCTGCACACTACCAGCTCTTGCGGAGAGGCTGGCTCCTGTTCAGAGCCGCCTGTGACCGGACGTGTAACTCTGCCAGTTCCAGGGAAGAGTGAGCCAGCCCTCCAGGCACAGATCTAAAGCCACGTTTTCCTGCCTTCCTTTGCAGCTCCATCTTTGTCAACTGCGCTTTTCACTTGGTTCCAAATTCAGAAGGAGAGGGCTTCCCTCTAAACTTAAAGTGTGAAGCTCCTGTAACCTTCACAGCACCCCTCTGAATTGTTTGTTATTATTATCATTCCTATTTGACAAGTGAGGAAAGTCAGCCCTCTGGAGTGAAAGACTTTTGAGATGCTTTCTCAACACCAGGCAGCACTCGGGGCGCGTCCACCACGACGCAGGCTGGAGTGGCTCCCATATATGTCTGACTCTTGGCTTCCTCCACAGACACTCCCTCAGTCTTTTGAGGCTTGACAAATTGACATTCATTTCAAACCAACACCCCACCCCCTTTTGAAATAAATATGATTTATTAACAACAACAAAACCCTCAATGTGATCTCCAAGTTCACATAATGCATTTCTGTTTAAATATGTATAGTACGTTTTTTGATAGCTTTATCGTGTCTGTTCTTTCTTTCTTGAGCATAAAAATAATGTGGGTTTATTGCAGAAGATTCAGAAAATGGCGAAAAGTTTTTTTAAAAGCCTGTAATTTGATCGAGATAATCCCATTATTATGTTGTATATAAATGTATTCATCTGCTTTTTAGCCTTGTTGAATGCAGTCATGGGGGTGGGGGGGCACTCGGTCATTCTGTTTCTGAGGTGTCTCTATGACACTGTGGGGACCTGCCCACCTCCAGTGACTATTTTGGGGCAGAAGAACAGGGTGGGCACCCACAAGCCCTTTCTCTAAATAAAACCCTGCAGCTCCCCACTGTGATATCGCATGGGCTTCTCTTACAAAAGCCAAGTGCAGCCAAATACACGAAAATAAGAGTTTTGCAGCCAGAGAAGGGCTATCTCTTGCCCAAGGTCATATGGTGAGTAAAGGATGAGCTGGGATCAGAACCCAGGTCTCCAGATTCCCAGACTCAAGCCTTTCACCAAAGACTGCCCCCAAAGACTGAAATTCTGCTCCCTATGAGTTTACCAGGTGGCCCAGTAGTAAAGGATCCACTTGCCTAGGCAGGAGACACAAGAGATGCAGGTTCAATCCCTGGGTCAGGAAGATTCCCCAGAGTAGGACACGGCAACTCACTCCAGTATCCTTGCCTGGAAAATTCCATGGACAGAGGAGCCTAGTGGGCTACGGCGACTGAGCGCAAGCTCATTAATAATAGCAACACTACCCAAAACTACCGGCACATATTAATACAAAGCACTCACTGTGTGCCAGGTACGTATCACACAGGCTTCACACCCATTGATTCGTATCATTCTCAAACAACCCTATGAGAGACATACTCTAACTGTCTACATTTTAGACGCTGAAACGGATGGGCAGAGGGGTTAAGACCCTTAGGGTGTGCCTAAGGTCACACCCAGCAGGTAAATAACAGAAGCAGAAATGATAGTCCGATTTCAGAGTCCACAACGTTGCCTATGTTTCCTTCTCCACTGTCCTGGGCCAAGGCCAGCTGGACCTCCGGCAGGCTTCTGGAGCATTTACTGCATGAGAAGCAAGAGAACTGGCCTAGGGGACCAGCCCCCTGGACCAGTTCACGCTGTCACTTCACAGCGGAGCCAGCAACCGAACCAGGCTTCCTAACGCTCCGTTTCCAGCACTTCATCCACTTTCCTGCACGGGTCCTATGGGCCCAGGTCTGGAATCCTCAGTAACTCCCATCCTGAATCACCCCTCAACACAGCAGGGAAAGTCAGGGGTGGGGCCCAGAGAAAGGCAAAGAAAGAAGCCAGGAAAGAAGCCAGAGGAGCGAGCGGACAGGCCTTCCAGAGCTCCTCACTGGGTGGTCTCCAGGGATGATGTTGGGGGGAGTGGGGTTGGGAGGGCATCTTCCCATCCCCCAGCCCTGTGCCTGCGCCTCATGGGACAGGGCACCTGGCACAGATAACTGCTGACTTGAAGGTGGCTTTTCTGGCTGAGTCAGGGTTCACTAAAGGCCAGAGATGTCCCCACCAGGCTGGGGCTGGAGGAAGTTGGGCTCTTCCCGTCTCAGGAGGGGAAAGGCCAGGCCTCACACGGGAAGCCGAAACCCGGGCTGAAGCAATCCAGCCGCCCTGTTCCCACCTCCCTGGACCCCAGTTCCAGGCCCAGGGTGGGCAGTCCTGAAGGGCAAGGCAGGGGCGTGAGACCCCCGCGTCCCGGCCCCAGTCACGGAGGATCTGGCTCAAACTGGGTCCCACTGGGCCACCCTGAGGAGAATCACTCACTCGTTCCAACTCTATTTCCTGAGTGCCCGCTGTGGGCCAGGCTTTGTGCCTGGAGTCGGGACACAGAGATGGACGGGGCCATCCCTGACTGGGAGGGTTCCCAGGGATACTCCGTGTGCCACCAAACAGCAGCCGGGAGGCAAGGGCTCCGTGTTGTCAAGCACAGAGGGAAGAAGGGAAGGGAAAGGAAGGGTTTCGAAGGAAGTCTGCCACTGACGTTCAGACCCACTTCTCCTCAGGAAGCTTAAAGTCACTCTGGGGAAACCCAGGGACCCCCAGGAAGGACACCACGCAGGCGGAAATGACTAGTGTCTTGGGGCACCCACACGAACGCTGGCGAGGGGCAGAGGGCCTGTACGGAAGGCTGGGGCTCTGGGGGATGTTTCTGGGGGCCTGAGGAGCAGCCTGGTACAGCCTGGAAAACTGGCCAGATGTAGAAAATAAGGACCATGGCAGCTCTCATTGAGGGAGGGTTCACCATGTGCAGGCAGAAAATTGCTAAGCGCTCCACAGGCAGTTTTTTTGTTTTATCCTCATGTCACCCTATGAAGTATTAAGCATTATTATCCCCAGTGCGCAGATTCAGAAACTGAGGCTCAGAAAGGGTCACCTAGCTAGGGATGGGCAGGGCCAAAACGTCAGCTCCAGTTCTTCACCACCATGCTGGTCTATATTCCTAATCTGTGTGGACAGGCAGAAAGAAGCGAGGGTGCTTCAGGTAAGAAGTAGGCAAGGCTAGGAAGTGGGATCGATTACCGTGTGTTTGAGAGGAGTTGCCCAGTTCCACTTTGTACGGACCTTGTGTTTTGTGTGTGTGTGTGTGTGTGTGTGCACACACACACTCACATGTACCCTACTTTGCAAGTGTCCGGTGTTACAGAACTTCCTGAGAGCCAAGTAAAGAATAAGTCATTAGCAGAGCAGGGAAGGACAGACAGCCCAAAGAGGAGAAGGAACTTCTGAAAAGTCACACAGAGGAACCAGGACGAAGTCTAAGGCGCAGACTGCAGGCCTCTTCCCTCCCCTCAACTGCCTCTCCAGGTCAGCCCAGAGTGAATCTGCTGCTCACAGGAAACCCACGGTGTCAGGGGAAACCCGGGGATGAGTCAGGAACCAGGCAGCCCTCAGACACCAAGTGGGCCCGTCACAGAGGCCCTGGGCCTGCGGTCCGCCTCCTCCGAGGCAGTGTCAGGGGGTGAGGGAAAGAGGGAAGCCAGCGTAGCAGGACACTCAGCCCATGTTTACCTCTGGGCTTCCCTTCCTGGCTCCTCAGACCCAGGCCTACGGGAGGGGAAGCCGGTGGGCAGGACAATTCCTGCTGAGATTAAACCAGCGCCCCCCACCCCCACCCCGGCCCTGGCCCTGGCCTGCCCTAGAGAGGGGCCGAGGCTCTTCCCTCCTGCCTGCCTCTCACACAGCCAACTCCTGACCATTTGCTGCCCCCTGAGTTCACCGTGGGGTGGAGGAAGTGGGTTTAAAGATTTGGAGCCAGGGGTCAAGGCCAAGCCCAACCACGGGCCCCAGCGGGCCCCAGATGCTACAGCTGAGAAAGAACGCCTGGGGCTTGGGGCTGCCGCCCTCTGCGCCAGGAGGGGCTGTCTGGCTCTCAGAGGGGGACAGGGGCTGCGTCCCCAGGGTTGGGGGGTGAGAAGGTGGGAAGAGCTTCCAGGCAGTGGTTCAAAACTCTGAGGCCTCAATAGAGAGGGGACTGCCCCACACTGCCGAAACTTCAAAGGAGCCCTGGAGGAACCAAAAAAAATCCCCCCACCATGTGAGAAATGTGTGTTCCCACTGGCTAACCTTTCATCCCGGGCCCTCTGGGCTGGACGAGGAGGGGAGGGGCTGCAGGCACTTCTTCCCAACCACCCAGCTCTCCAGCCCCAGCCCCCTGACGACTGGCTCCTGTTCCCTCCACTGGCCCAGACACCTGTCCTGCATAGGCAAACACAGAGCCTTCTTGGGCAACTCCCTCTCTATCACTCTGTAGCACTCACCACCCTCCCCAGCGCCCGTACCCACCCAACCCAGCCACCTTCCTGAGTGTCTGCCATACTCTTCGGTCTAGGCTGGGTGGGGGATAGAAAGACACGGAGGGCAGATTAGACACTGGGACACTCGCTCTCCCCGCCCCCAACAGCGCCTCCCCCCAGCCCCAGCCCCAGACCTCCCCAAAGCCCCTGTGGGCCCTCCTTCCCCATCACTACCGCCATTGGCTCATTCTCCCTTGACCGCTGGGTCCCGAACCCCAGCACATCTGGCAGACTGTCCATCCTAAAGTGCCACTCTGACGAGGTCACTCCCCTGCTCGGAAACCTTCAGCAGCCCTCAAGGTCTATAAGGCAAATCCAAACATTTCATCTTGGCATTCAAAGTCCTCCACGAGTTGATGCAACCTACCATTCTCCCTTCCCATTCCTGCCGAGTCTCAACTCTTCAGCCAGACTGATCAATCAAGCAGTTTCTTCAAAATTCCCTGACCCCTCTTCCCTTTTCCATCAAATCTGAACCCTGGTCTTGGTGGTCAAAAAAGGAGGCACAGTGGTACTGAAGCTGTGCTTATAGTATCTGCTGTATAGCATGGGGGCTACTTTCAAACAAGGTTGAAAAAAATTTCCCCTGAACACGGTGACGCCCTTACCTTCCTCTAGGCATCTGTCTCTACCCAAAACACTGCCTTAGCTGTGGATGCTGAAACCTTCGAAATGCTTAAGGCCCACCCAAGAGTCCACTTGCTCCAGAAACTTTCCTGAAGATCCCTTTGACTCTTCGTCTATCTCCTATCAGAGTCCCCTTGCCTAAGTTCCTTACCAGATTGTAAGCAACTAAGGATGGGGTCAGCGTGTCATCATCCGTCAGTCATCACAGGGGGCGGAGGGGTGGCGGGAGGACTTTCCACTAGATGTTTACTAAGCACCATTGGAAAGGAACATCTCTTCCCTGTGCCCCACACAGGCAACACCTATGACCCCTCTCCCTCCCCACCATACCAAACTCTTAATCTTATGCCACTCAAAAGCTTAGAGAGGGAGTCTGGGGCCCCAAGTTGATCTAAGCCCAAGCAGGACTTGGAATCGCAGGCAGAAAGTCCTGTTCAAGTCTCGACAACTCCAGGAAGCCCCTTCACCCCCTGCCCTGGTTTCTCTAGTGTCTCACCTCTCTTGGGCACCACTCCTCCCATACCTCCACGTGCTGTCCCCTCCACATATTCATAGTACAGCCCTCAATCAAACTCTGTCCCATGGTGGTTTAAGTTGTGTCCAACTCTTGTGGCCTCATGGACTGTAGCCTGTAAGGCTCCTCTGTCCATGAGATTCTCCAGGCTGCAATACTGCAGTGGGCTGCCAGTTCCTTCTCCAGTAGCGCTTTCCAGCTGGTTCCAAAGTATAGGGCTCCTCTTGCCAGGAGATGCAAGGAGTCAGTCACCTTCAGTGCCCAACCCTGATCAAACAGATAAGAGGTGCACACACTGCCCCTCACCTCCACCCTGAGCCCAGCATGCAATGGGAGAGCTGGATTCTGGCCACCAGAGCACTTCCATATCCATGACATCGCATCTGGCCTTGAGCTCTGGGTGTGAGTTATCTTCTCCAGCAGAGGCATGGTGGGGGTAGGGACCCTACTGGGAGCAACTCAAAATGAGTGCAGAACCCGAAGGCTATCACCTAGCTCCATCTGATATATAATAGATGTTAAGTAAACATCTGGGGGGTTATTTAGCCAGATACCTAACGACTGGAAGAGTATTACCCAAAACTCAGCTAGGCTTTGGTCTAGATGACACCTCCCCCCAACCCCCAAATGGACAAAGTATTGCTGGTGGCAGGTGGCGAGTTTTGGCTCTCACAAGGTCAGGAGGAGCTTCAGCCAGCCCTCCAAAAACAGTCTCATTCCCAGGCAGGAAGCCAGTCTATCACCTGCCCATCCACATCAGAGCAGCTGTCACACAGGGAGGGCTCACTGGGTGCCTGGCGCCTTGCTAAGCACTGTATACACATTATTGTATTATGTCCTCCCTACCAGGTGGCTCAGTGGTAAAGAATCCGCCTGCCAGTGCAGGAGTTGCAAGTTCAATTCCTGGGTCGTCGGGAAGATCCCCTGGAGAAGGAAATGGCAACCCATTCCAGTATTCTTGCCTGGGAAATTCCATGGACAGAGGAGCCTGGCAGGCTACAGTCCACAGGGTCACAAAAGAGAGGGACACAACTTAGCAGCTAAACAACAGCCACCATCACTACCATTGATTATCATCACTATGCCCATTTTACAAATGAGGAAACTGAAGCATGAAAAGTGACCGGAACCCAAATCAACGTGGTCCCAACTCCCTGACCACCGAACTAGTTACTATGGCCCAACACAGAACACCCACCGCCACCAGGGACAGAAACCTCCAGCCCAAGAAGGAACTTGGCATGCAGCAAGAGCCCCAGGCTCTGGGCTTGATTTTGGGCCGAACGTTTGGTGGGGTTTTCCCTTGTCTTCCCCACTTACCCAGATAAGAATTTGTCCCCTGGCTTCTGCCAGGGGCCTCCCAAGCCTGCTCACCTGGAAAAGCCCTGGGGCGGGGGGCAGGTGGCAAAGTCCCGCTGAGTTTCCCATCCCACGTCTTACTGGGCTCTCAGAGGTGTGGGGAAGGGGAGGCTGAGACTTCCCTGACTTGGGTCTCCACGCCCCCTCCGCCCCCCAGCTTTCCCAGGCCTGTGAGTTCAAGTCCCATCGGAGGAACGAGTGAGACCCTTAAAGCAATGCGCTCAAGCTCGCAGAGGGTTCGCTTTCCTCACTCTGAGGGGAAACAGACTGTAGTCTGGATGACGCGATCTGAAATACCTGTTGCAGTCCGCTCTCACTTGCCGGCCTCACCTTCCGAGGGTTCCCAGCGAGAAAGGGCAGTGGAAGCACGGAGTCCACCTGGGTCCAGCCCCTCCTTGTACTGGAACCCGAGAGGTCCAAAGCCGGCTAATCGGGGGTCGAGGGGGAAGCGCCTGGGGTCACACAGATGGTGCGCGGCGGAGCCGGAGAACTGGGAGGGGGGGTGGCGGTCAGGACTTGGGAACTTAAGCTCCTTCTCAATCAACCACCAGCTTGCCTTCGCGGCCAGACCTGTCACTTGTTCCGAGAAAGCTGCCCCGAGCGGGTTCTGGAAAATGGGGGCGAAGACTAACCTTGCTCGTGGTTTGCCGGAGGGCCTCCCCCACCCACTTCTCACCTGCCGCCTCTGCTCTTTTTTTTTTTTTTTTTTTTTTGCTCGGAGGTGCAAGCTCAAGAGTCGCCCGCTTGCGCCCCAGTCCTCCGCGTCCGACCGCGCAGCGCCGGGTTCAGTCGCTGGATCGTCCGTCCCCCTCCCGGCGGTCTTCAGAGAACTCAACGGCCTCGGCCTGGCCCCGCCCCATCCAGAGGGCACGCCCCTCGGCCTTCGGACTGGGCCCAAGTCCCGCCCCCAGCCCCGCTCCCAGGCTCTGCCGGAACGTGGCTGGCCTCCCAGCCCAACCCGGCTCCGCTCGCCTCGGCCTTCCCCCTGCCTCGGGCCCTGTGGCGAGTGGAGCTGTGCCCCTTGCCCCGCCCCGCTTACGGCTCCCCCCAAAAACACTCTTGGTCGGCTCCGCCCCCACGGTCACTCTGGGGATGGGGCCCTCCCTAGGCCTACCCCACCCCACCTCCAGCCCCCGGGTCTTGCCTGGATAAAAAGCTCTCTCTGGCCCAGGCCCCGAGCTCCAGCCCGGGCTGGGTGGGAAGCGCCACCCGCGCCCCACCACCCCCCGTCTCAGTGCTACCTAACGGTCCCGCCCCCTCCTCAGCCTTCCTCAACATTCCCAGGCTCCTCCCAGGCCGCTGGAAGGTCCTCCCAGCATCCCCGCCTCTGCCTCCCTCAGCTCCGGGGCTATATCGCCCCGCCACCAGCCCTCCTAGGAAGAGGCCACTCCCTAGGAACGCCCCTTCCCTCGCTTCACCGCCTGTCTAATCCTGCCCTGCCTTGGGAACCCTACCCCGGGCAGGCAAGCCTCCGGGGGAAGAGGGGGGTGCCCACATTGGCATTCCAGGGCGGGTGTATCCGGGTGCAACGGGGGAACGGCGGCGTGGGAGCGGCTTGCGTTCCAAGTCCGGGCCTCTATCAAGACGTAGCTTGGACCCAGGCACTATTTGAAAATACTAACAGCCACCACGGATTGAACTCTATCGGCCAGGCTCTATGCCAAACTCTGGCTTAAGAAGAGTACTTTACAAGGACTGGCCGTTGAATTCACAGGACTCTGGCCAAATGTTGCGTCCGTTTTACCGATGAGCAGCCTGAGGCTTAGAGAAGGGAAGTCAGGGGCCTCCTGAGTCTCACACGGGTGGTGAGCCAGACCCAGCCCCAGGGCCGTGAATCATAAGGCTTGATGCTGCACCAGCTTGTCTGGACTGGCCCCTGGAGAAGTAGCCCAGACTAGCCAGCTACTGAGACAGTTCTAGCAGGCTGCCTGAGGTAAGGGGAGGAGGCGTGGGTTGATGAGCTGGGTGGCAGGGAGGGGTTGCTGGTCCATCCCTGTGAAGGTGGCTTTCTCTCTTGAGAAGAAATGGCTCAGAGTTAAGATGGGTGGCAAAAGATCTCCAGATGGCTGTGGTACACCCCCCCCCCCCCACTTGGATCCCATCGCCAGCCTTGGGTCCCTGTGTAATGACTAGAGCCATTGACCTGTCTTGCTGACAAAGCTCTTTCGCTCCCATTATCTCACTGACATCTCACAAGAACGCCATTGTGGGGAGGGTATGATTATGCTGGTGTTGCCTGGGTGGAGTAGGCTGGGGAGCTGGATCCCTGCCCAGCAAGGTGGTTCCCGAAGCACGGTCCTCAGACCAGCAGCAGCAGCAGCAGTGGTAGCATCTGGGAACTTGTTAGGAACATGTGTTTGGGGGCCCATCTCAGATCTACTGAATAAGAAACTCTGAGGGGTGAGCCTAGCAAGTTTGCTTTAACAAGGCTTCAGGGTGATTCTGAGTCGCACTCAAGAACCACTGTGAGAATCACAAAGACCAGGGAGGCTCCTGGGAGCCTTGTGACCCAAGGCAAAGCAAGGAAGGTACTTAATTAACCTCTCTAGACCGAGCCCTCGAAAGGGAAAATCATGGGAACAATCTTGAGGGTGGCTTTTGAGGATTAAATGTGGTAATGCCCATGAAGTGTTTGGCTACTCTTAGATACCCTCCCTGCTCAATAAATAACTGTTCTCTTTCTAGTAAAAAGTCTCCTTCATAGAATCTCCACATGAAGCTGGAGGAGTGGGGTTGGGGAGTCCTCTAAGCCTAGAAATGCCCCATGGTGTTGTCCTTCCTAGAAGGACACCGTCTTTCCTGCAGGGTGCCAAGAGCCTAAAAAGCCCTGGGTGATATTGATTCTGCTGGTCCACGGACCACACTTTGACAACCATGGTGCTCTTCTGCCTTGGGCTGGATTCCCACTTCCCACCCAAGCCAATCCGTGCAAAATGGCCATAAACTACCTTCCTTTCCTACCCTGCTCCAGATCCCCTTCCCTCAAGCTGGGGGTGTTGGTGATGGTGATGGGCAGGTGGCTAAACAGCTGGATTCCATCATCCCTCCCTACCTCCTTCCTCGACTGAACGGAACTGAAAATAAAACATGTCTGTTCTTCTGCCGTGAGAAATATTCTTTACAATGACCAAGAAGGCCATGCTGAAATTTCGAATTCTTGTACTGTTTGGAATTCTGTGCGGGAACGTGATGGTGTGGAGTAAGTTGGCCCTGACCCCAGCCCTTGGTGCCACCCACCCCAGTTTGCTTCCTAGCTCCATCTCTGCCCTGTGTCACAAGTAGCCTAGGACACTGGCCTGTGAACACCCCAGCCCACAGGCCCAAACTCCGTCTACACAACTTGCCTACAGCTACCACTAGTCACATCTCTAGGGGTGCAGAGGGGGGCATGTTGTCCCCCTGGATGGACCTGGAGAAGTTGCTCATATACATCCTAAAACTATGCTTGGGCCATTTAGGCAGTGCTATCTAGGTTTTTAGATACCTGAAGCATGATAGAGGAGGGGTTGGGGTGCAGGCTCTGGGTAGACACAGGTGGCCTCCTGTCCAGGGTGATGAGTGACACTGCCGTTCAGCCTGGTCTTCCCAGCACCTAGCCTAATGCCAGGCACACGCTGGAAGCTTAAGGTACAGTCATTGAGTATATGCGTGTCTCAGTCATTTAATGAAATATAAAGTTGGGTTGGTTTTCCAGCATTTCCTTCCAGCCAGAGTCAGCCTTTGTCATAACTTGCCTCAGGCATTTTTTCTGGCAGAGAGCTGAGCCACCTCTAGCGAGAAATTACAGATAGAAGTCTTTAGGGAAATCTCCAATCCATTTCAGAGGTGAATCTGGGAGTTCTGGAGGCAGGAAAAGGAGCAAGAAGAACTACTCTAGAAAGACTTAAGGCAAGCCTTCAGATGACCAACTTGGAGGTAGGGGAGACAGTGGTTATGGCAAGACCTCCAAAGGGTGTGGTTGTGGGGGTTTCAGCCTCTCAAAAGATTCTCCACTCCAGAGATGGCTCAGGAGCTGCAGAGCAGGAGATCTGAAGGTCCTTGTGTGGTGCAAGAGCATGGGTGTCAGGGTTTCACTGATGCCTGGCCCAAGGTAAGTGGCCAAGACATTTTATAGCTCTGGGGGAAAAATGGAGGGCAAGAGGTGCATCTGTTTCTGATTGTTGTGTAATAAACCACCAATCATTTATTCAGCCCACGAATCTGCCGTTGGGGGTTGGTTCCATAGGGAAGGCTTCTCGCTGCTCTACGCGATATCAACCTATTCAACTGGAAGTCAAGGATCCGTTTTCAAGATGGCACACTCACCCAGCTGGCTAGCAAGTTGGAGCTGGCTGTCGGCTGGGAGCTCAGCTAGAGCTGGGGACCTGTTCCTCCCCATGAGGCCCGGCAGGCTGCTGGGGCCTCCTCACAGCAAGGTGGCTGGGTTTCAAAAGCTAAGAGAGATCAAGATAGAAACATGTGACATTTTGTGATGTTTAACAGCCTAGCCTCAGAAATCATGTTGCATCACTTCCTTTGTATTCTGTTAGTGGTGTGTGCATGCTAAGTTGCTTCAGTCGTGTCCAACTCTTTGAGACCCTATGGACTGCAGCCCGCCGGGCTCCTCTGTCCATGGGATTCTCCAGGCAAGAATACTAGAGTGGGTTGCCATGCCCTCCTCCAGGGGATCTTCCCAGTCCATGAATCGAACCCACGTCTCTTGCGTCTCCTGCATTGGCAGGCAAGTTCTTTACCACTAGCGCCACCTGGGAAGCCCTCCTAATAGTAGAGGGAATCACAAAGTTCCACTTGGTTCAAGGGAGGGGGCATAGTCTCCTTCTCTCTATGAGGGGTTGCAGTGTCCTAGAAGCGCTTGCAGGACAGAAAATATTGTTGCAGATATTCCTGTTGGCAGGAGAATCAATCTGAAAAATACAATCTGTTTTGAGCAGGACCTCAGAGTGACTGTAGTAGAAAGTCCTCTGGTGGGAACTGAGAGTCTGAATTAAGCTGATTTCAAGGAAAAGGTGCCCAATATTTGCTCACACAACCATTTGTGCACAAATAAATCAGAACTCTGGCAACAGACACATAGTCTTGAGTGTTTGGGTTGTTTAGGATCGTCCTTCTTCAGAGTCCTCAGAACTTCGGCCTGTACTGTGTCTCTAAAGTTCTAAACTCAAATAGCAACCGTTGGATCCTCGTAACAACAATCCTGGGAGGTACACATTATTGATTCCCATTTCTAAGACAGGGGAATGGAGGCCCTGAGAAGGTAGGTAATCAGCTCAGGGTCGTATAATTAGTAAGTGACAGAGGAAAGAGAAGTGAGAGTTTATAGCCAACCCAGTTTTCAGTCACAAGAAACAGACTCCAATGGGAAAGGCCCAAGTTGGGCAGGACACAGACATCCAGATGTTGACCACCAGCACCAAGCCACAAGGTCTATCTCTGAAGGCTCACACTGAATCAAAGAGCTGCCCCCCGGGGTCTTAAAAACATCCACCTTCCTGCCTGAGAAGCAGGAAAAATGCTGGTCTCTGGGGAGCTGGGCTCCACCCTTGCTTGGCACACACCTGCTCCTTGCTGTGTCCTCTTTCTGAGTCTCGGGCCAGGAAGTGGTCAATAGCAATTTTTCAAGCCTGGGTCTATGGTTGAGCACGGTAATGTCTGCATTTGAATGGGCTCAGCAGGGCCAAGGCCTTCACTTTCTTCTCCAAAGGACTGGATGAGGATCTAAAAAGCTGGGTTAGAGCTGGGACAGGACCCGAAGTGAAAGCGAAATTCACTCAGTCGTATCCAACTCTTTGCAACCCCATGGCCTATACAGTCCATGGAATTCTCCAGGCCAGAATACTAAAGTGAGTAGCCTTTCCCTTCTCCGGGGGATCGTCCCAACCCAGGTATCAAACCCAGGTCTCCCCCATTGCAGGCAGATTCTTTACCAACCGAGCCACAAGGGAATCCCCAAGTTCCCACCAAAGGGACTGAGCCATTGGTTTCTTTCTTTTCGTTTTTTAATTTTCTGTCTCAGCCATTTAACAAAGATCATTTAGACCCCTGCTTGCCCCCTACTACATCTGAAGGTCTGAGGGTTAATCCCATACAGCCCTGGCCTCATGGGGCTTTTGGTACATTTGGGAAGCTGACCCAGAAACCAGGGCAGGGGTGTCCCACAGCGTAACAGCACCAAGCATGATGGCAACATTAACAACAGAGCCTCCATTCTTAAAGTTAGCTCTTACCATGCACCAGACGATTTAAAAATGGCTATGAGTATATTTAACTAATTGGATAACTAGCGTGTGTGTAGTGCCTTATATATTAAAAGGGTCACAAAGGTGGCTCAGACGGTAAAGCGTCTGCCTGCAATGTGGGAGACCCAGGTTTGATTCCCGGGTCGGGAAGATCCCCTGGAGAAGGCAATGGCACCCCACTCCAGCACTCTTGCCTGGAAAATCCCATGGACAGAGGAGCCTGGTAGGCTACAGTCCATGGGGTCGCAAAGAGTCGGACACGACTGAGCGACTTCACTTTTTTCACTTTTCACTTTCACTTTACATATTGTAAAGCTTTTTTAAAAACACCTCGGGCAACTGTTTGTTAAAGGATGTCTCCCCATCCTCAGTTCCCTGTTACATCTGTTGTTTTCCGCTTTTGGGCATCAGGTCAACCCCATGGCAGGGGTTGGACACCCCAAACAGTCATGAGCCCACATGCCAATGAATGTTCGTTTATTTATTTATAATTGAGATGCATGCGTCTTGATTATAAATAAATGTGGAGATGTATGCTTCTTAATTACATATGTTATAAATAAATGGTAGCATTTCTGTTATAAATAAAAATCAAGATGTAGAC
Source organism: Bos grunniens (assembly GCF_055505025.1). NCBI lineage: Eukaryota > Metazoa > Chordata > Mammalia > Artiodactyla > Bovidae > Bos > Bos grunniens. The sequence goes on along the minus strand of NC_141179.1, from coordinate 75,200,616 downwards.
CTCTCGATTATAAATACGTAAATAAGTGGCAGCACCTAGCTCCCATTTGGCATAGTTTGAACTGTATGCGAAATCAAAATTTTAAAAAAACAAGATAAAAAATCAAAAATATTCAAGATACGTAAAACATGCACAAACATAAAAATCAATAGACAACCCTCTTATTTTCTCCTTGAACCCCAGTAAACCCTATTGGAGACCGTCTCTCATGGCCTCTGTGCCCACAGGGAAGAGCAGAAAAGAAGAAAACAGAGAAGGCTCCTCTGGGCAACCCTATTTCAGTGTCTTTAAATACGCCTACATCCCTGAGATGGATGGGGAACTGTTACCAAAATGGGGCCAGAAATGGCGGCTCTCACACCTGCCATTGGGTGGAGCTGCACAAGACCAGCGTGAGAGCCTTCCCTAAAGGAGGTGCAAGGCCAAAAAAAACGCTCCCGTGACCCCAAAAGCCAAGGGTGTGGACAGTGTCCTCCATAGTAAAGTTGAGGATGCCAAAGCTCAGAGAATTGAATTGAGGAAAAAAAATTTTGCTTTTGTCATGAGTATTTCATCATTGGGGATTTCACAATATTTAGATGTACAACTTCTGAGAAAGAAACAGAAAGTCCAGAACACCCTGATGTGCCTTCTGATAGGGCAACAGCTAGTGGACCTGAGTATGACACCCCCTTTGTCTGTAACGTACACCCCCCAGCTGACCACAGTCCCCACCTCTCCCTATTGCCTACCTGCCTTGCTCTCCTCATCTCTGTGGGGCCTGCCTGGTTGTGGTGGGCAACTGAGCTTGCAAGTCCTGGGCTCAACACAGGCTGGTTGAACTGGCGTTCGTACTGAGAGCTCTCTGGGTAGCAGCACTGCCTCACAGACCTCTGCCAGAAGACACCACAGACTTCCTTCCCTTCTCCCCACGACCCTCCCTAAGAAAGCTGCAGTGTTAGCACTGTTCTCTGTGAGAGATGGTTTAAGCTCAAGTCCCTGCCCTGATAACTTTCTGGCCAGATGACCTTAAGCTTGCATCTTCACTTGTCTGGGTCTGTTCCCTTGTCTGTAAGCTGCAGGCAACATACACGCAACATTTGCTACAGTGGGGCATTAAGGTGGACCAGTCAGTCGTCTCCGAGTCGTTGCTTTCACTAGCAGGCGTGTAGAAACTACAACGAAAACAAAACATTAAAAAACTTTTCGCCGGCTTCCCTCTGAAATGAGCATTGAGCGCCGTCTGGTGTCTGCAGCTCTCAGTGCAACTGATCAAGAGAAGCTTGGAGAGGAGAGGCTGGGGGGAGAGGCAAGGGTCCCCAACCTGCACCCTGGGCCTCGGGTCAGTTCAGGCTCCCAGGAGCAGAGTACAGGCCCAACATGAGGGCCAGGCAAGGGCGGCTGTGGAATTAGGTCTCCTTAGGGGGTTCCAGCTGCAGAGTCCTTACCCAGTGCAGACAGAAACTTGGCCTGGGATGTGGGAGCCAGTGTTAGTTGGCCTGCAGTGCCTTTGGGTGTCTGAAGGCCTTGAAGATTGATGACTCTTGTTTAATAATGGTGATGAAAATATATTTAGTAGGCATTGAGATGATATTCAGTAGGCAATGAAATAATATTATAGTAGGCATTGTATGGAGGAGATACCCCACGTCCAAGGGCAGAGAAGCCCAAGCAAGACAGTAGGGGGGTGAAGTCACATTTAGAATCAAACCCCATACCCGCCAGAGAGGCTCAGAGGGCTCAAACAAACCTTATGCACACCAGGGCCCAGGGACCCCACAGAGACTGAGGCACAACTGTGTCTGAGTGTCTCCTGTGGAGGAAAATTCTGAAAGAGATGGGAATACCAGACCACCTGACCTGCCTCTTGAGAAATTTGTATGCAGGTGAGGAAGCAATAGTTAGAACTGGACATGGAACAACAGACTGGTTCCAAATAGGAAAAGGAGTACGTCAAGGCTGCATATTGTCACCCTGCTTATTTAACTTATATGCAAAGTACATTATGAGAAAGGCTGGGCTGGAAGAAGCACGAGCTGGAATCAAGATTGCTGGGAGAAATATCAATAACCTCAGATATGCAGATGACACCACCCTTATGGCAGAAAGTGAAGAAGAATTCAAGAGCTTCTTGATGAAAGTGAAAGAGGAGAGTGAAAAAGTTGGCTTAAAGCTCAACATTCAGAAAACTAAGATCATGGCATCTGGTCCCATCACTTCATGGCAAATAGATGGGGAAACAGTGAAAACAGTGTCAGACTTTATTTTTTATGGCTCCAAAATCACTGCAGATGGTGACTGCAGCCATGAAATTAAAAGATGTTTACTCCTTGGAAGGAAAGTTATGACCAACCTAGACAGCATATTCAAAAGCAGAGACATTACTTTGCCAACAAAGGTCCATCTAGTCAAGGCTATGGTTTTTCCAGTGTTCATGTATGGATGTGAGAGTTGGACTATAAAGAAAGCTGAGCGCTGAAGAATTAATGCTTTTGAACTGTGGTGTTGGAGAAGACTCTTGAGAGTCCCTTGGACTGCAAGGAGATCCAACCAGTCCATCCTAAAGGAGATCAGTCCTGGGTATTCATTGGAAGGTCTGATGTTGAAGTTGAAACTCCAGTACTTTGGCCACCTGATGCGAAGAGCTGACTCATTTGAAAGACCCTGATGCTGGGAAAGATTGGGGGCAGGAGGAGGAGGGGACGACAGAGGATGAGATGGTTGGATGGCATCACCGACTCAATGGATGTGAGTTTGAGCAAGCTCTGAAAGCTGGTGATGGACAGGGAGGCCTGGCGTGCTGCAGTCCATGGGGTCGCAAAGAGTCGGACATAACTGAGAGACTGAACTGACTGACTGAGGCATTAAAAACACAGGAAGTCGAGTCTAGCTGTTAATGCAGAAAAATTTACTAAACAGCACTTGCAAAGCCCCCTGAATTGTTGAGTGGATTTGGGGTTGGCTAGAGATTCAGGCTTGAGCTCAGTTTCCAGGAATAAGGCCTCAAACTGCACTACATGCTTCTGCGTGCTTTGTCGCTCAGTCGTGTGTGACCCTTTGTGACCCTGTGGGCCATAGCCCGACAGGCTCCTCTGTCCACGGATTTTTTTTCAGGTAAGAATTACTGGAGTGGATTGCCATGTTCCCCTCCAGGAGATCTTCCCAATCCGGGGACCTAACCCTCATTTCCTGTGTCTCCTGCACTGCAGGCGAATTCTTTACCCACCCAGCCATCAGGGAAGCGCAAACCATGCTGCAGCACTGGCGCAACAGGACAAGTGTCCCCATCGCACCCTCCTCCTGATTCCCCTCTGCCCCAGGAACTGCAACCCTTGGGAGCCCACCACCTCTGTTATGACAGCGAAATACAGAAGCTCCTTGCAGAGCCTGTTCCCTCCGAATGCAAGCCTTGCAGGCGAGTGTCAGACCCAAGGCCCCAAGGCCGCTGGCCTGCAGGTGCCAGGGAGGCTGGGAATTGAGAGTTCTGATGCTCACTCAGGGAGGCAGAGCTTGCAATGTGGGGATTTCTTCCAGTATAGAAAGATTATCCAAAAGATGCAGGGGGGGTGTGAGTATGACAAGTGTCCACTGCAGCTCCTGCTGATGGAGGGTGTGCCACACACCAGGCTCCGGACATTATCCCATCTTATCCTCACACTCACCCTCAGAGGTAGGGACAATTACCACCCCTGTTTTGTGGAGACAGAAACTAAGGCTCGTGTGTTTAATTAAATGTAATGAATAAGATCTCGCAGCTGGGAAGTGGCAAAGCCAGGAATAAGTCAAGATCAGTTGAGCTCAGTTCAGTCACTCAGTCGTGTCTGACCCTTTGCAACCCCATAGACTGCAGCACACCAGGCTTCCCTGTCCATCACCAGCTCTCAGAGTTTGCTCAAACTCATGTCCACTGAGTTGGTGATGCCATCCAACCATCTCATCCTCTGTCGTCCCCTTCTCCTCCCACCTTCAATCTTGCCCAGCATCAGGGTCTTTTCCAATGAGTCACTTTTTCGCATTAGGTGGCCAAAGTATTGGAATTTCAGCTTCAGCATCAGTCCTTCCAATGAATATTCAGGACTGATCTCCTTTAGGATGGACTGGTTGGATGTCCTTGCTGTCTAAGGGACTCTCAAGAGTCTTCTCCAACACCACATTTCAAAAGTATCAATTCTTCAGCACTCAGCTTTATTTATAGTCCAACTCTCACATCCAAACATGACTACTGGAAAAACCATAGCTTTGACTGTATGGATCTTTGTCTGCAAAGTAATGTCTTTGCTTTTTAATACACTGTCTAATCTGTAGTCACCATCTGCAGTGATTTTGGAGCCCAAGAAAATAAAGTCTCTCACTGTTTCCATTGTTTCCCCATCTATCTGCCATGAAATGATGGGACCAGATGCCATGATCTTAGTTTTTTGCATGTTCAATTTTAAGCCAGTTTTTTCACTCTCCTCTTTCACCTTCATCAAGAGGCTCTTTAGTTCCTCTTCTCTTTCTGCCATAAGGATAGTGTCATCTGCATATCTGAGGTTATTGATATTTCTCCTGGCCATCTTGATTCCAGCTTGTGCTTCATCCAGTCCAGCGTTTCTCATGATGTACTCTGCATACAAGTCAAATAAGCAGGGTGACAGTATACAGCCTTGATGTACTCCTTTCCCAATTTTGAACCAGCCCGTTGTTTCATGTCCAGTTCTAACTGTTGCTTCCTGACCTGCATACAGATTTTGTAGGAGGCAGGTAAGGTGGTCTGGTATTCCCATCTCTTGAAGAATTTTCCACAGTTTGTTGTGATCCACACAGTCAGTCTTTAGCATAGTCATTGAAGCAGAAGTAGATGTTTTTCTGGAATTCTCTTACCTTTTTTATGATCCAATGGATATCAGCAATTTAATCTCTGGTTCCTCTGTCTTTTCTAAATCCAGCTTGAACATCTAGAAGTTCTTGGTTCAAGTACTGCTAAAGCCTTGCTTGGAGAATTTGAGCATTACTTTGCTGGCATGTGAGATGAGTGCAATTGTGTGGTATTTTGAGCATTCTTTGGCATTGCCTTTCTTTGGGATTAGAATGAAAATTTATCTTTTTCAGTCCTGTGGCCACTGCTGAGTTTTCCAAATTTTCTGGCATATTGAGTGCAGCACTTTTACAGAATCATTTTTTAGGATTTGAAATAGCGAAGGCAATGGCACCCCACTCCAGTACTCTTGCCTGGAAAATCCCATGGATGGAGGAGCCTGGTAGGCTGCAGTCCATGGGGTCGCACAGAGTCGGACACGACTGAGCGACTTCACTTTCACTTTTCACTTTCATGCATTGGAGAAGGAAATGGCAACCCACTCCAGAATTCTTGCCTGGAGAATCCCAGGGACGGGGGAGCCTGGTGGGCTGCCGTCTGTGGGGTCACACAGAGTCAGACATGACTGAAGTGACTTAGCAGCAGCAACTGGAATTCCATCACCTCCACTAACTTTGTTCATAGTGATGCTTTCTAAGGCCCACTTGACTTCTCACTGCAGGATGTCTGGCTCTAGGTGAGTGATCACACCATCGTGATTATCTGGGTCATGAAGATCTTTTTTGTGCAGTTCTTCTGTGTATTCTTGCCACCTCTTCTTAATATCTTCTGCTTCTGTTAGGTCCATACCATTTCTGTCCTTTATCGAGCCCATCTTTGCATGAAATGTTCCTAATTCTCTTGAAGTGATCTCTAGTCTTTCCCATTCTATCTTTTTCCTCTATTTCTTTGCACTGATTGCTGAGAAGTCTTTTTTTTTTTTTTAATCTCTCCTTGCTATTCTTTGGAACTCTGCATTCAGATGGATATATCTTTCCTTTTCTCCTTTGCCCTTCACTTCTCTTCTTTTCTCAGCTATTTGTAAGGCCTCCTCAGACAGCCACGTTGCCTTTTTCCATTTCTTGTTTTGGGGGATGGTTTTGATCCCTGCCTCCTGAACAATGTCATCAACCTCCATCCATAGTTCTTCAGGCACACTGTCTATCAGATCTAAACCCTTGAATCTATTTATCACTTCCACTGTATAATCCTAAGGGATATGATTTAGGTCTTACCTGAATGGCCTAGTGGTTTTCCCTACTTTCTTCAATTTAAGTCTGAATTTTGCAGTAAGGATAATTGGGAACAAAAGTACCCTTTACCACCAGCTCTCCTAGCACTGAGAGCTGCATTCTAGGCAGCAGAGTTAACATATGAACCAGTTGCAAAGCAACTGAATGCCAAAAATCACACCTAACACTAATTCACATTTAATGATCGTGCATTCTTTCATTCCATACCTGTTTGAGTGTAGACAATTCTAGCACCGAGAGGGTGGTCATGGGTCCTGCCTTCTTGGAGCATCTTATCATCCACTGATGGATAGACAATGATATATGTAATACGGCAGGTGGTGGGTATGGAGTGAGTTGCCCTGCCCTCTCCAGTATTCTTGCCTAGAGAATCCCATGGACAGAGGAGCCTGGTGGGCTACAGTCTGTAGGATCACAAAGAATCAGACACAACAGAAGCGACTTAGCGCACATACTGTGTGTGTGTGTGTGTGTGTGTGTGTGTGTGTGTGTGTGTGTGTAGATTAGACACTCCTGAAGCAGGGGAAAGGGTAGGGAGTTTCTGGAAGAAGGAAGGTATTTCATGTAACAAGTCAAGGAAGCCCATGTGAGGAGGTAACACGTGAGCAGAGCCCTGAGTGAAATGAGGGAGGAAGAGCATCCCAGACAGAGCAGGCCCCTGTGCCAAGGCCCTGGGGCTGAGGCTAGGTTGGAATAGGATGCATGCAGGGCAAGTAATAAAAAATGAGGCCAGAGAGGTGGCAGAGGCAGGTGCTGGCTGGTCTTCCAGGCTTAGGCCTTCCTCAGAGCAGGGAAATGGCATGATCTGAGTCCTGTTTCAATGGGATCCCTCAAGCTGCTGGATTGAAAACAGACCTCAGGGAGGCAAGGCTGGAAGAGGGGAAACCAGAGAGGGTGCTCCTGCAATAATCTGGGTGGGAGATGACCTGGACTGACCACGGTGGCCCAGCAGGCATGCAGTAGCACATTCATCGGCTTAGATATATCCCCAGGAGCAGCCGGCAGTCACAATGAGAGGAGCCCAGAAAACATTACCAACACATGCAAAAAGATGGAAATCATAAAGAGAAAGGGAACGTATACCTGTAGAAAGCCCAGTTGAGAAAAGCTCCAAGTGAGCCCAAACCCTAGCCGCCGGGTTTGGAAAATGCTGGAAAAGTGGAAATAATCCGGTTCAAGGCTCTTCAAAGCAAGTTTTATGGTGATGAGCGTCTTCATAGCTTTGTGGATGTGCCTGGGATCCCCTAGGGTGGTGCCACGAGTTCGCACCCCACCACTCGCTTCCTCCGGCAACTCTGTACTCAACTGTTTAATATATATATATCAGATTCTGAAGGGCCACACAGACACACATGCTCAAAATGACCTAAAAAAATACTTACCCAAACTTCACTCTCTAATGAACCAACTCCTTGTCCTGATTCTGTGGACAACGGCACGAGAACATTTGCACAGCCGGTAGATACAGGGCAGAGACCGTGTGAGCAGGAGCATCATCTCAGCGATTGTCCCCAGAGAGCTACATCCAGCGTCCATACCATGTGATGGACCACGAGCCACCACCGTCATCTTATTAACAATAATAATACACATTATTAAGTGTACTCATTTCCCTTCTACAAAAGGAAAAAAGCCTGGGAAGAAAGAAGGTGAGTCCAGAGGCCTGGAATGTCTAATCTACTAGTAGGAAAGCTCAGTAAGCGAGGAAATGAGACTTCATGTGCCCACACGTGGGCCTCCACCCACTGAACATACTTTTTTTTTCATATATGAGAAAGGAAAGATATTTATAAAGGTGTTACTGGACGTTTGATTTTAACATTGTCTTTGTAGTAGACACATGCTCATATACACTTGTTCCGTTCTCAATTTCATCATAAATAAAAGAAGATAAAAATAGAAGAACTAATTCCTAACTCACTCTATGAGGCTAGGATTACCTTAACACCAAAAACAGACAATGGCATTATGAGAAAAGAAGACTACAGACCAGAATCTCTCATGAACGTAGACGCAAAAATTATCCACAAAAATCTTAGAAAACAAATGCAAAGCTAACAATGCCTTCTGGTCTCCCGCTGTGTCCTCAGCAACTAGGACAATGGCTGACACGTAGCAGTTATTTATAAACACTTTTCAGTGAATTGATTGGCTCCTGAGGCAAATTAGAATCATATCCCATCCCCAACCTCCAAGTAGATTACAGGCTAGGCTTGCGGCCATCTGATCTTCATGGCAAAGGCCAGTCACTTTTCCCCTCTTCCCTCCTGTCCTCTACTAGCCCAGTTCAGCCCCTTCACTCTGATCACAGCCTCTAGTCTTGAGCCTCTGGGGCCCATCAACTAAAGAAAAATGCACAACCTAAGTTGCAGGTTATGTTTCATCAGGGACCTTACTGAGAACTGTAGCCTGGGAGACAGCCTCTCAGGCATCCTTGAGAAACTGCTCTGAAAAGGTAAGGGAGGATCCAGTATTTGTAGTTTTTGCTGAAGAAAAAAAAAAATGTAGTCAAACATTAAAAGATTACTAATTGCTAATCATAAAAAGATATCTCAAGTTAATAATCTTCAGTTCAGTTCAGTTCAGTTCAGTCCCTCAGTCGTGTCCTACTCTTTGCGACCCCATGAACTGCAGCACGCCAGGCCTCCCTGTCCATCACCAACTCCCGGAGTTCACTCAGACTCACGTCCATCGAGTCAGTGATGCCATCCAGCCATCTCATCCTCTGTTGTCCCCTTCTCCTCCTGCCCCCAATCCCTCCCAGCATCAGGCTCTTTTCCAATGAGTCAACTCTTCTCATGAGGTGGCCAAAGTATTGGAGTTTCAGCTTTAGCATCATTCCTTCCAAAGAAATCCCAGGGCTGATCTCCTTCAGAATAATCTTAGTGATTTTCTATGTATGGGAAGATGCAAGAGTCTGAGTTCACTGAAATTATTGCTTAGTTATACATCTTAACTCTCGAGGACCGGTACCTGTTTTTCTTCGCCCTGAATGCCCCTGAGGGTGTGCCATGGGGCGCAGCTGCAGTGGCCGATGGCCTGATGGCATGCAACATTTGTCGTTTCGTGGAATGGCAGGTAGTATTTTTTGTCCACAGCCCACCTCGGAATAATCATTGCAACGTGCAAATTTAATTTTCCTCTTCTGTTTAAAATCTGTCACCATCTCCATGTGAGGTCAACAGCTGTTGATGACTCCTTGGGTGTCCAGAGGAGGTGAAGGATGGGCTGAACAAGCATGACTCCTACGACAACCCCCTTCTTTTCAGCCAGAGAAGCCTTACTTGTATAAGCTGTCCCCAGAGGCAGTGTGACACCAAGATGAAGGGCAAGGCTTATAAAGCCAACCTGTGCATGTACACGCCTGCTCAGTCGTGTCTGACTCTGTAGACTCTATGTGACCCCATGGAATGTAGCCCGCCAGGCTCCTCTGTCCCTGGGATTTTCCCAGCCAGAATCCTGGAGTGGGTCACAATTTCCTTCTCCAGGGGATCTTCCCAACCTTGGGACTGAACCTGTGTCTCTTGCATTACAGGCAGATTCTTCACCTCTGAGCCACTGAGGAAGTCCTGAGTTCAAATCCTGACTCTGCATCTCTCAATCTGTGTGACCTTGGCCAGGTTGCTCAACTTCTCTGAACACCCATTTCACAAATGAGGCTAATATTACTACCATGTACTTGATATCACAGGGTCTTCCTAGATGGTGAAGAAGCCACTACCAATGCAGAAGATATGGGTTTGATAAGATCCCCTGGAGGAGGAAATGGCAACCCACTCCAGTATTCTAGCCTGGAGAGTCCCATGGACAGAGGAGCCTGGCGGGTTACAGTCCACAAGGTTGCAAAGAGTCGGACACGACTGAGTGACAGCATATGCATGATATCCCATGTTGCTAGTAATATACTTACTATCTGAAAATGGAGCTAATGACACCACCTGTCTCCTAAGGCTGTTGGGAAGCTTCAATGAGTTTCTTCAGATAAAGCACTTTGGACTGTGTCTGGCCTGTAGTAAGTGTTCAGGAAGTGTCAGATATTACTGTAAATTACACTTCTGTATTGGATTAGTTTGCCCTGACTAAAAGGAAAGGCTGTGAAAATTTGGTTTTCATACTTTACATTGCAATTATTCTTATATAAGAAAATTATATGCTTGACGTTTCTTGAGGGAAGCTTCTCTCTTATGATAGAGGTTTCTTGAGGGCGAAGATCACATTTAGCTCTGTGTCCCTGACACCTTGAATTGTGCTTGGCAAAGAATAGGCCTTCCATAAATGCACACTGAGGGAGGGTGGAGAGGAGAGAAACTGCCCTGGTTCTTTTCCAGGGCTACTCTCAGAGCATTTAGCAGCATGTCATACTTATGAGCTGCCACCAGGTGTCGCCCTTGTCTCTGAAATGGGGGTACTTCATGGCCTTGTGCCGTGGTCCAGGCTCAGGCAAGGGCACAGGAAGGGGACACGGGAAGATGCTGCTGGCTCAGTGGATGGGCAGGAGAGGAGTTTTTCAATATCCAGAGGAAAGCACTGGGAGAAGCATGAAAAATCTCACCATAGCAAGCCTCATGCACTGTGGAGTCCTCAGGCTTGGGTTCTGGTCCTTGCAGGGAACATCAGGAGGGTCCCTTCAACCTTTTAAGCCTCAGTTTTCCTCATCTGCCAAGTGGGGGCAATAAAGCTACCACTGGACATAGGCAGGCCCTACTGGATAGTCGATAAGGATTTGATCTGCTTTATAGTGTCCTTGTTCGTCTTTAAGTTGAAATTTCCCCTACATTTGGAGGGATACCGGGGGCATTTGCAGACACACTGGAAACATTTTTGGGTGCCTCTTTTGAACCCACTTGGATAGAATGAAGATCTTTCTCAAGAGGCAACCATACTAGGGCTAAGGGGATAAGGGCATGGAGTGGACAGTCCTCTCTCACCTCTGTCCCCTCAGCCTCTTTGGCTGTATGACTCGAGCAAATCTCTTCTCCTCTCTGGGTCATTCTCTCCTTAAATGGGATGGGCGAAGGTCAGGAGTTCGCAAGCTGATCTTTAGCAGCAGATACTGCATTGAGCCACATCCCCTGTGGAGTCAGATGTGGGAGCAGATAAAGCAAGACTGTCAGGGTCTGGAGAGGCCAGGAGAGGAGCTATGAGCCCTCTGACCACCCCGCTCCTGCAGTGACCCTGAACATCCCCAAGGTCCCCTCCAAGTGCAGTTCGATGACTGTGCAGGTCCTCCTCTCCCGGCCATGCCGCTGTCCTCACCCACCCCCGGGACTTCCCATCCCCTGAACTTTCCTCACGGTCTCAGGCGCAGGGCATGTGAGGCTTGGGGCTTAAGGCCCCCTGGCAGGGGCCACCAGCTTCATCCATCATTTTCTGTAGATGGGAAAGTGATGGAGAGGCGATCAGGGACTAGTCCAAGGTCTCCAGAGCCTGGGAGGTGGCTGAGCTGGGGCTGGAAGCCAGGTCCATGGACTTCCCGGCCTGAGCTGGGTCCTCTTCACCAAACTGCACCCCACCTCTGTCCCTCACCCTAGAGCCTCTTCCAGGCTGCTGGAGAGGGGGCTGGATGTCCATAGGTGCCAGGCTTGGTGTTGGGGCCAGTGGGAAGCCAGACGGTCTCCGAAGGTCACCACCTTCACGGTCCCCTCCCGGTGGCTAATCAGCTCCAGGCCTGGCCTGCCATAGCTCCCAGGATGCTCTCGAGCTGGGACCTCACTCCAGCCAGCTCCCAACTCCCTGGAGCTGGGATGAGCCCTGCCTCCAAGCCTGCAATGCTCACTGCCCAGCCCCATCCAGCCCTTGCTTCTCCCGACGCTTTCTTTCACCACACTCTGCCCTCTTGAGGACATTTGAGGAATTACCCAGGCCCTGCTGGGCTCGCAAGCTGGTTGCTTACAGCAGTCACTAGACTTGGCCCTTGCAGGGACACCCTTGGGTTGCGCCTGAGGTCATCTACCCGCAGAGCACACAGACAGGTCCATTCAAAATTTCTGTCAGCCCTCCCTCCAAACAGATACCTGACGAAAGCCTCCATGCCATCTGCCCCACCTCCAGTCCAGACACCAAGCCGTCTCACCCAGACAACCGTGGTTGCATGCCTGCTCCCTCTAGCTCTCCTTCAGGTCCGTTCTCAGCTAGCATCCGGAGCCATCTGTCGAAGCTGAAGATGCCATCCGGCTCCAGCCTGCTGAACTCCTTACCCAGCCTCAGCCTGCACGCCCTGGGCCCTGTTCTCCTCACCCCTTGTCAACTATTCCTTCCCCAATAACTCACCAAGTTCCAGCTGCACTGGCCTTCTCTCTAGTGAGAGATTTGTATCTGCCCCAGGACACTTGCACTGGCTGTTCCCCTTGCCTGGACTCCCCTTCCTCCAGAGAGCCACATCATCCAGGGCTCAGCTGAAATGTCGCTTCTCAAAGAGGCACCTTTAAGGACCCTAAGGTGGCCCTGCCCCTCCCCAAGGCTCATTCCACTGTGTCTTTTCCTCACATCTCTTACCAACTAAAATCATTTTGTCCTGTCTCTCACCTCCCCACCCACATGTATGTCCCCGAGGCAGGACTGTGTCTGCCTCCTTGCACTGATCTGAACCTAGAGCAGTTCTAACCACTGAAGGGATGTGTGTGGCTTAATTGGAGGAATGAATGTGTGCCTCATGTGTGCAGACTGTCCAGGAAGGTTGTTGCTGTTCAGCCGCTCAGTCGTGTCCAGTTCTTTGCGACCCCTGGACTGCAGCACTCCAGGCTTCCCTGTCCTTCACCATCTCCCAGAGTTTGCTCAGATTCATGTCCATTGAGTTGGTGATGCTGTCTAACAATCTCATCCTCTGCTACCAGCTTCTCTTGCCTTCAATCTTTCCCAGCATCAGGGTCTTTTCAAATGACTCAGCTCTTTGCATCAGGTGGCCTAAGTGTTGGAGCTTCAGCATCAGTCCTTCCAGTGAATATTCCAGGTTTAGCGGGAAGGCAGGACATACAACGTGCAGATACAGAAATACCAGGTGGAAGGGAAGCCTGCTGGGCGTCTGTAGGCCACTTCAGATGACCTCCTGAGCTTGGTGTCCAGCCTGGAAACACAAGAAATCACGGACCAGGTGAGGAGTGAAGAACCCCAACTGCCCCGAGGCGAGGTCCATGGGCAGGCAGTGAGGATGCACACCCCTGTGGTTCCAGGAGATGACTGTAAAAGCCCACGAAGACCCAGCAGCACACAGCACTCAGTCACAGGGCCAGGGAGCTGTCAGTCCCCTTTGCTACCTTCCCACCTTCTGATCAAGCCTAGGAGGAGGCCTCAGTTTGCTGCTGCTGCTCCATCTTTAACTCCCCTTGGACATTCCCAACCTCCCCCGCTAACTGCAGCCTCCCTACGGTTCGTACCTCTCTGGTCCCTCCCCCAGCTCACATAAAAACACTCCTGCCTCAGGGCCTTTGCACTTGCTGTTCTCTCTAACCAGAATGCTCTTTTCTTAAAAAAAAAAAAAAAATGATCCACGTGGCTCTGTCCTCATTCCCTTCAAAGCTTTGCTCAAATTCACATCGAGACCCTCCCACCACTACTCCCAATGCTCACTTCATCTGCGATTGGGATCCCCCTTCCTTCATCTGCCATTTCTTTCTTATTTCTTTATTCTAGCACCAGAACAGTGGCTGGCACATGGAAGGAACTCCCAGGACCGTTGCCAGCTGAATGGGCAGAAGAGAGAGGGGGGCAATGGGACCACAGCCTTGGGCAGAGACAGTTTCCAGTGAGACTAACAACACTATTTTATCTTCATGGTATTTATTTTTCTGGTTACCTTTTATTTCTTATGGCAAACAACACTGCAATTTTCCATTTGTAGAAGTGATTTAAAATTCCCTTTTAAAATAAATTCGCTGAATTAGAAAGCGTACATTGATCTCAAGAATAATATTCAGTTAACAGAGTTACAGGTGGTAGGCACATGTGGCAGAAGCTGGGAAGGGGGACCAGGAGTGAGTGAGGCTCGTGAATGCTGGAGTCCAGGCCTCCCATTTGACAGATGGGGAGGCTGAGGCCCAGAGTCTGAGTTACTCGTTCAAGGTCACAGAGGAAGTTAACAGCAAGGTGAACATGTATAGCCTGATCTTCCCATTTCAGGCGTGGCTTTTCGCATTTCCCTTCTACATTCTTTGTTCCATCCATCAGTGGACATTTAAGGGGTGCCCAGGGCTATTAATGACTTGTTCTGAAGATAATAGAACCGAGGACCATTTTTAATGACTGTATCTCCATCACCAGAACAGTGTCTGACAGGAAGCACATTTTAGACACATGAATAGAGAGGAGAGAACACACTGAACCCCAAATCCTTCCCTGATGAGCACGCAGTGCTGCGGGGAGACGAAGCGGACCCCGGGAGGCAGTGGCAGGCTGTGGAGAACACCTGAGGGCATAAATCTCTGGTGGGACATGCCCCAGCCTACCCGGAGGAGCAGTGGGGAGGAGGGCGCTCCTTTGGGATCCGGAGCCAACGTGGGCTGCGTGGGGCAGGCCGGGCTGCAGGGAGCAGCAGAGCGCAGAGCTTGGTGGATTCCCTCCTCCAGAGGACGTCCGTGGCCGTGGGCTCTAGCGTGGGAGTGAAAGCTCAGGGCCCGCGTCTGGCAGCTCTGGCCTGGAATCTGGTCCTTGCCACTCGCCAGCACCACCTTCCTTACCATCTTCATCATCTTCCTCCCTCTCTAAAAGGCTGACATCAGGATTGAATGAGACAGTCCTCCCAGAGCGCTCGCTGTAGCATCGGATCCATAGAAGGAGCTCAGAAGATGCTAATGCCTGGTACTTTGGGATAGCGGGGTCAGGTTCATTGATGGGTTAGGAGTACCAAGAGGTCTATTCTGCATATTTCTTGGTAGCAACTTTCCAAAGCTGTCTGTTCCTATTTCTTTGAGGAGACTCAGTGACGCTAAAAGGTCCTGCCCCTTTGAGTTTGGGGCTGGAGAGTCTGGGGAGGCTGCATCAGGAGACTGGAGAGAGCTCAAGAATTAAATGGGTGATGGAAAGGATCTCAGAGGGCCCAAGCCCATTGCCATGACTACGGAACTGAGCGGGGACTAGAGGCCAAGTGCATGGGCCCCCTGCCGTGCGTTCCTACCAGCTTCCCACAGTTCCTAGCAGCTTCCAGACTTAAGAAATGGAAGTTTACTTGCACTGGCCAGGCCTTTGAGAAATGACATGTCACCCTGGCATTGTCGCTGAGCTGGCCCTGAATGACTGAGGACAGAACCCAGAGCCTCAGTTTACCCCTCTGCAGAATGGGGAGAAAAGTACTGCCCAGTCCATCTTACTCGGTGACCTGAAAGTCAAATGAAACCATTCTTTCTCTTTGATTCTTCCTCCGATCATTTCGATTATTCCGATTTCCGAGCTGCGTGGCTCAGCCTCTGGGAGCCAGGGGACACCTAAGGACTGAGCAGATGCCCCTCAGGGCCTAAAGACTCGGAGGAGCAGGGTCTCAGAGGTCAGGCCTCAGGGCTCTGCGGAAGCGTGGGGATTCTTTCCCAGGGCCCCACCAGAGAAGGATTTATGGTTTGGCCTGCAACGTGGTGAACTGCTAAATATGCAGATTATGGGTACAAATCCGGGGGTGGCTGGAAAGGCAGCCAGGCGGGGAGGCAAGGTGGTGGGGGGTGGGGGGGTTACTGGAGGACTGGCTGCCAGACCTTGTGTGGGGGTGGGGCCCGGCTGCTCCAGATGGGGCTGCAGATGTGCATACGGTGGGCGTTCTGGGGTGGGGGGAGCTCGGCCCCTGTGGCCTCACCCCACCTCCTCACCCTCCCCGGGCTTCCAGACCAGGTCCGCTGAGCTGTTCCCCTCGCGGCTCCAGCCAGTGAGACCCTCGGGGCACTGGCTCCTTGAGCAGCTGGATGATGGGAGAAGTGGGGAGAATGGAGAAGAGGGGCACGTTCATTGCTCAGATGGGGAAATCAAGGCACAGAGACGTGTTAGGGTCACGTCCCCAAGGCCACAGGGTAAGGTGGCGACCGGGTCTGAAAGCCAAGGCTGGTCTCTGGACTCTTGTTTGGCCCTAGGCACGCCCGGGCGGGGAGAGGGGTGACTCAGCCCGTGGGAGCTCGGGTTCATATTCCAAACAAGCCAGGGCACCAGGCAGGGTGTGGGGGGTCATCGCCATCTCACCCGTGAGGACCAGGAGACAGCTGCCCGAGGCGCCCCGGCTGGAGGCGTAGAGCTGGGTCTGTCCCAGGGCCAGGGAGGGAGGAAGGGGCCGGCATCCTTAGACCAGCTGGAAGTTTCTGGAAAACAAAGCTGGGTTGCCGGAAGGGAGAGGAGTCAGGATGTAGCTGCAGTTTAGGTTGAAGTTTAGGAGCGCGAAGCTGCAGAGGATCCGACAGTCACAAAGGCGTGTACGGGGCGGGTGGCGTCGACGGGGTGACAAGGCACCGAGAGGCCCAGTCATTCCTTCACGGGACCTCGCCTCCGGGTGAACTCATAGCACATGGACCTGAGGTCCTGGGTCCCTGCCCAGGGTGCCTGGGATGAGAGAAGCAGTGCTGAGCCCTGAGACCGCAGCCTTCCCTCGACCTTGGACGAGGTCCCTCAGCCTGACGCACAGCTGGTCCTGAGAATTAGGTGGGCTCCCCCGGGTGGCTCAGCTGGTAAAGAATCCGCCTGCAGTGCAAGATACCTGGGTTCAATCCCTGGGTCGGGAAGATCCCTTGGAGAAGGAAAAGGCTACCCACTCTGGTATTCTAGGACTTCCCTTGTGGCTCAGCTGGGAAAGAATCCTCCTGTAATGCGGGAGACCTGGGTTTGATCCCTGGGTTGGGAAGATCCTCTGGAGAAGGGAAAGGCTACCCACTCTAGTATTCTGGCCTGGAGAATTCCGCAGACTGTATAGCCCATGAGGTCACAAAGAGTCCAACACGACTGAGCACCATTCACTTCCGAGGATTAGGCAGACTGGGGGTGCCGGGGGTCCCACCCCATCCAGCTGTTGCCTCCTCCCCACCTGGAGTACCAAACCGCAGGAGCCCCACCCATGCAGAGGAGATGGCCCACTGTCCCGAGCGTCCTGTTCCTGGGTCCTAAGCCCCCTCCCACTTGGCCTAATGGGGACCAAGATGGCAGTCAGGAAGCAGGACATCAGAGACTCAAAGTTGCAGGCTCTGGGATGGAAGGGCAAACCCACCAGTAGGAAACGAAAAATGAAATTGGAAGCGCAGAGCCCACTCAGGTGTCTGAGTCAACAAAATACTCCCAGGACCACCGGTTGTTTTCTCAAGGCAAAGGGGTACCGCCCGGGACATGACTGGCGTAGGTGGACGCAGATACCCTCATCACCCACAGCAAGGGCTGCCAGAGGGAGGGGGATGGCTGGCACGGCCACGCCTTCCTTCACAGCAGGATTCTGCCCCCGAGGACTCTGCTCCACCCGCTCGTGGGTCCCCACGTTGTACCTCTGGAGGCACACATGGCTTTGGGGGAGGTATTCTCAAGGACAGAGTAAGCTAAGCGTGAACTGGAAGTCTGAGAGACCCAGGGATGAACCTGAGTCTCTTGTTTGCTGTGTGACCTTAGACAAATGGCCTAACCTCTCTGAACCCTGTAGAATAAAGGTTGCTGTATGCCAGACCTGGTAGGTGCTCATTAAAAAGGTCATCCCCCTTCTTCTGTTTCCCCTTGAGAGGAGGCTTCCGCTGCCCCACCCCTCCTATTGCCAATGCACTAACAGGCTCCTTCTCCCCCGGCGTACTTCTTCCTCATTGATAACAAGATTATGAAGTGAAGTGAAGTCGCTCAGTCATGTCCGACTCTTTGCGACCCCACGGACTGTAACCCACCAGGCTCCTCAGTCCATGGGATTTTCCAGACAAGAGTACTGGAGTGGGTTGCCATTTCCTTCTCCAGGGGATCTTCCCGATCCAGGGATTGAACCTGGGTCTCCCGCGCTGGAGGCAGATGCTTCACCGTCTGAGCTACCCGGGAAGCCCAACGAGATTATAGGCAAGTGAATACGTAGCAGTCTTAGTTACCAGGCCCTGTTCTGGGTGTTTCCATCACTGCAGGGCAAACTGAAGCACAGAGTGGTCAAGTCACTCGCTCAAGGTCACACAGCAACGAAGAGGCCAAGGAGACACAAGTCTAGACCTGTGGGGACCCAAGGCTTTGCTTTTCGAGTCTGCCTCTTCTAATGAATCATAGGCAGACTTCGGACTGGAAAGATCAATAAGGTGCGGGCAGGGCAGTGGGGCCTTGGGACAGAGGGCATAGCCTGGCGGGGTCTGGAAAAGAGAAGGGGTTCAAGGGCAGGGCTTCTCTCCTCCCAGTTCTGCAGAGGGGAGGATCTGCCCCGTGCTGCTGTGTGGCTTATGGGACTGGGGGCTCGGGGGAGGGTCATGTCGGAGCTCTCAGGGGGCCAGGAAGGCCAGGAGAGTGTCAGAGACAGGCCCGGACCTCGGACACACATGGGCCCTGCTCGCTGCTCCTGGAAGGGCAGGGATTTCTCCTCTGCCTTTGGAGTTATCAGAAGAACCTTCAGGCAAAGCTCCGAGCTCCCGAACGTGGCCTCCCCACGCTCGCCCCCCCACCCCGAGCCAGCCGTAGCAGAAGGGCTCTCATGCTGGGAAAGAATGTTTTCTCCCCCATGTCACTTTATTGAGTTCAGCAGAGCCTTTTATTTCTAATTCAGGAAGTGTCCTGACAATAAAGACATCATCGATATATTAACTCACTTCTTCAAAATCTCAAGCACATTCTGCAGAGAGAGAGCTTCCAAATGGAAAACAACATGGCAATAAAGCTAGCAGCGTGGGCCGGGCTGGCGCTGCGTTCATGGCTGGGCTCTGAGCGGGGAGGGAGTGCAGAGCGGGAGGGGAAAGCCTGACAAACCCACCAGGAAAGGCAAACTCCCACCATCTCGTCGAGACGCTCATCCCACAGCCGGCCTCCGTGGCTGGGCATGGCGTCACTTCACTTCCATCTGCTGCAGCAAAGAAATTACAAGAAGCCATGTCTCCGTGTTAGCGCCCTTGGCCGTGCTATTAACGCCGTTAACACACTCGCAGGAGGACATTCGAGCTCATTCTCTGACTTCCAATGGCCTCCGTATCTGTGAACTTTTTTTATTGCACCCAGAGGCCTGCAGTAGGATTTGTTTTCAGGGACTCATTCAATTCAGGCCTCCCAGCATGCTCAGGGGGCTTCCCAGGTGGCGCTAGTGGTAAAGCCCCTGCCTGCCAATGCAAGAGCTGCAGGAGACGCGGGTTCGATCCCTGGGTCGGGAAGATCCCCTGACAGAGATAATGGCAACCCACTCCAGTATTCTCGCCTGGGAAATCCCATGGACAGAAGAGCCTAGCGAGCTGTGGTCCACGGGGTCACAAAGGTCGGACACGACTGAAGCGACTTCGCACATCACACTCTCGGGAGCAGGGGACATCTCTGCCCATTTTACAGGTGCGGAAAACTGAGGCTTGTTCCGTATCACACACCTCAAAGGTGAGAGTCAGGATGGTGTCCAAGAGCTCGGACCCAACGCCCTTGCTGAGAGGAAGACTTTGGTTGTTGGAGGTCAGTGGCGGTGTGTGTCGGGGCGGGGGGCCTCCAACCTGACAGCCTACTTTACCTTCAGCTTCAAAGTTGAGCCAACTTCTCGTTAGTGAGAATCTACTCATCCGTTCATTTATGTGACAGATGCTTGCAGAGAATCTTCTAGAAGCCAAGGCTTGTGCTAGTGTAGGGATAGAGTCATTAAGGAAAACAGCAAGCTTCCTTGAATTTCAGGATCTGGCCCCTTCTTGCCTACCACCCCTTTCCTTACAAAAGAAGAGGCAGCTTTAACCGCCCCTCCCCAACCCCGATCCTCCTCTGATCCCTTTCCCCTCCATGTGGGCATGAGACAGGCTGGTGCCCCCTACTCACTCCCCACAGCCCACCCCCCACCTCTGCCCCGGATCCTTCTGGTTTCAGCTCTGCCTGGGACAGGCCAGGGGCAAGGGAGCCCCCTGGGGAGCCTTGAGCCACAGCCCAGGAGGGGGTGGGAAGGGAAGCGGGGCAAGCAGAGGTGTGTTTTGAAATCTGCTTCCTTTTGGCCACGCTTGAACTTCCAAGCAGCCGGGTTTGACTGACAGGCGCGGAAAGGGAGCGCCGGCTCCCCGTGGAGCCCCGGGCAGAGATGGAGGGACTCTGTGGGGCTCAGGGCTCCAGGGCCCGCATCCTCTGCCCTTCCTCCCTGCTCTCAGCCAAGCAGAGCCTGGGGGCCTGGGTCCCCTCTCTCTGGGCCCAGGAAGTCCAGGCTGGGGGGGGTGAAGGTCTTGGAGTCCCAGACAGGAAAATCCCAGAGTCGCTGCAAGCCTGAGCCCTTTCAAGCAGTCTGGTCAACAAAGGCAGGCAGCATTTACTGAGGGCATACTGTTTATTCTTAACCCAAACGCTTATTAAAGGAGTCCGTCGTCGGAAAACCCTTCCGCTAGTGCCCAGTGTATACACAAGCATCGTGCTACGCTGTGCTTAGTCGCTCAGTCGTGTCCAACTCTGAGACCACTTGGACTGTAGCCCGTTGGGCTCCTCTGTCCATGGGATTCTCCAGGCAAGGATACTGGAGTGGGTTGCCGTTCCCTTCTCCAAGGGATCTTCCCAACCGAGGGATCAAACCCAGGTCTCCCGCATAGCAGGCGGATTCTTGACCAGCTGAGCCTCCTGTATGTATACAGGCACACGGGCTTCCCAGGTGGCGCAAGTGGTAAAAAACCTGCCTGCAAATATGGGAGACATAAGAGATGGGGATTTAATCCCTGGGTTGGGAAGATCCCCTGGAGAAGGGAATGGCAACCCACTCCAGTATTCTTTCCTGGAGAATTGGACAGAGGAGCCTGGCCGGCTGGTGTCCGTGGGATCACAAAGAGCTGGACACGACTGAAGCGACTTAGCACACGCACACGCGTGTATGCACGTGTATGATCAGCTATATGCATTCCTGAATGAACAAAAGAGTTGAGGCTTGACTCTGCTGTCTGTTCAGCTCAGATCTGCCCCCTGCTCTTTCTTTATCCTCTGTATCTCAGGGTTGATTCCTGCCAAAGGACATCTCCGAAGCTCCCTTGCTGACCGGCTTCCTGTTATCCTTGGCCAGTGGGATGAGCTGGTTAGACATTAGAGGGCAGGAGGCAGGGCTCCTCCAGCTGTCATCTTGGGTAGTGTCTGTACCACCCCTATGCTCCCGGGTCCTGGGGGCAGGAAGAGCCCCCTCTGTGTGCCAGTTCCTATGGGCAGCCTGTGCCTAACTGCGATTCCAGCATCCTTCCCTGATCCTGGTTCCTGGGCACTTACTCCTCGGTCCCTCTAATCCCAGGGATGTTGCAGCTTCCTGCTGCTACTTGTCCTCGAGTTGCCCCTCACCCCATAAAGTCTTTCGGCTTGGCTCTTCCAACCCCTTCGAAATGAGTGCCCTATATTAAATTCCTTCTGTGGAAAGAACTGCAGGAGTCCTGGTTTCCTGACTGGATCTAATAAAAGCCCTAACTATGTGCCAGGCTCAGGTTCTTGCCTTCAAGACATGTATAACCTAGTAGAGAATAAGGGTGTTCATCCAATCATCACATAAATACATACTACAGAAAGCAGTCAGGGCTGTCAAGGACAGAGGCTATAAAGAAAGGTCCTGTCAATGAGGCTGGACCTCACCTTGAGATCAGACTCCCCCGGAGGAATGGATGTGTTTTCAGGCACTGCGTGAGATGCTTTCCATCCATCAGTTAACCTCACGGCAGCACGGGAAGGTAAGGGCTGTTTTCTGCATTTTGTGGATGAAGGGATGAAGGTCCAGCAAGATGCAACCTTCCGTTGCAGCCCCACAGTCCTGGGGGGCCTGGTCTGTGATGGGGACTGGGGCCTGCCTAATCTTTGCCTGGCTCCATGTGGCCCACTGTCTGGAAATGACATTTTGCAGAGGAGGGAACAGGCCTAGAGAGGAAGAGTGACTTCCCCAGGGTCCCCACACCAGGAGAAGCCAGGTCACCCTGTCCTGGTACTGATCCCGGGGGCCACCTCTGCCCGGCGAACTTCTCCAGACATGCTCAGCTATAGACTCAGCACTTCCTCCCTCCCCCACCCTCTGCTTCCCTCCAAGCCCCAGGCTGAGGCCGCTCCAGAAACCACAGCTCTGGGCCCAGCGCCAGAGCCTGCCCCCTCTGCGACCCCTCTCTTACTGTCCTGAGTTTCTGAAACTCACTCTCTGTCTCGGGGGGAGAAGAAAGCTTTTGCAGCCCTCCTGAGGCTGTGTGTGTGTGTGTGTGTGTGTGCGCGCACACGCATGCGAGCACGCTTACCTGGGGCACGTCTCTCCTGCAGTAGGAGGTGGGGGACCCTTCCAACCAAGCCTCACTGTGATTCAACCCCCGAAGAGTAATTCCCGTAGGTGTGAGCACAACTTCCTGCTGCATAGATGGGAGGAAGTGAGGGATTGCGGGATGCTGGGGGTCCGGTGGGCTTTCCAGGGCTGAGGGAGCCCCTGCAATAGGCGCTTGGGGGCACGGGGAGGGGCCAAGGGCTTTCTGGCGGGGAGGCGGTGGGGACAGAGAGCAGCCCCAGGGAGAGCCGGGGAGGCAAGACTCCAGGACATCTGGGCTGGGGGAAGGTGCAAAATATTCATGCAGGAGGTGAAGGCCCGGCTCTGCATGGCCCTGAGGGCTCTGACAGGAAGTTAAGGCCTCAGGGAACAGGGAGTTTGGCTGGGAAAAGGATAGCGGAGGGGAGCAGCCCCAGAGGGAAGCTGGCTGACGCCCCCTGGAGTCGACGGGGACATTGAGGCTGAGAGATTTGTTCAAGGCAGAGACTGGAAATGACCTAACTCCCAGTGCTTCCAACTTTCCACCCCATCATTCCTATATCCGTGCCAACCGGGAACGGCTTCTTTAAAAGAGCAAGCATCTTAGCCTAAGGTTCTGTGGGAGATGGGAGGCAGTACTGGGCCACAATAGCCAGCGTTTATTAAGCTCTCACTGTGGGTCAGAATCTGTCTAAATGTGAAGCTACAGCCTATTATACAGAGTGAAGCAAGTCGGAAGGAGAAAACAAATATCATAAATATATATATATATGGAGTCTAGAAAGATGGAACTGTTGAACCTATTTGCAGGGCAGCAGTGGAGATGCAGACACAGAGAACAGGCTTTTGGACACAGCGGGGTGGGTAGGAAGGAGAGGGTGGGATGATCGGAAACATATGCAAAATAGACAGCCAGTAGGAATTTGCTGTATGACTCAGGGAACCTGGGGCTCTGTGACAACCTGGTGGGGCGGGAGGGGGATGGGAGGGAGGCTTAGGGAGAAGAGGCCATATGCATACCTAAGGCTGATCCGTGTTGATGTATGGCAGAAGCCAACACAATACTGTGGTTACCCTCCAACTAAAAGTAGATAAATTAAGAGAAAATAGTACACTCACAGGTGTCGTCCCATGAGTCTCCACAGTAACTGGACCAGGTAGATGATATACTCATCCCCATTCTACAGGTGAGAAAATGGAGGATAAGGAAGGTTAATTCTTGCCCGAGATCACTCACAAAGGCAGTGGGAGATGCAGGATTTTAATCCAAGGAGCCCCTCGTGGTGCCACCAAAGGCTTGTGGGAAAGTGTCTCGGCAGCTGCCCAGGACTGTCCTCTGCGGGAACGTCAGCAGGGGCCTTATTCGTCCTCTGAGGCATCCTGGGCTCGACACGAGCTGTGGTTCCTCTGCCTTCATCCTTCCACCCGCTGCTCATCCTACAGGAGTTTATTGAGCATCTGCTACATGCCAGGTGCTGGAGACGGAGCACAAAATCGTCTGTTTACATTCTAGGGGAAAGATGGAAAACAAACAAAGAAATCCATAACGCCAAATACTCATACTGCTCTTGAACAGTCAAGAAAGGGGATGGAGATTGACAGGGTGGTATTTTAGAAACAGGGATCAGGGAAAGTCTCACTGGGGAGGTGATACCAAAGCAGAGCTGTAGGGAAACGATTTATCACAGCATGAATGAATTCTTCTCTGAAGGTCTTTCTAATGTCTGTCTTTTTTACCTGACTGTCACTCCATGAAAAAAAAAAAAAAACACACATTTTCCTGTCTCATCCATGATGGTATCTCAATGCTTAGAATGGGACCTGGCGTATAGTAGACACTCTATGATCAGTGCCTTGCACACAGCAGATGAATGGATGAATGGATGAATGAATGAATGAGAGGCAGAAAATCTTTGCACACTGAAATTCTAATCGCACTCCTGCCCCAGAGAGGATGCAGAATTGTCAGTTTCCTCCTCAAAGCCTCCCTTCTGTAATCATCAGTGATGTCGAGCATCACATAACCTGACGAAAACTGTAATTCGAAAAGACACACACACACCCCAGTGTTCACTGCAGCACTATTTGCAACAGCCAGAACGCGGAAGCAACCAAAACGGCATCGACAGGTGAATGGATAAAGAGGTGGTACATTTACACAACGGAGTATTACCCAGCCATTAAAAGTAACGAAATTGGGCCATTTGTAGAGACACGGATGGACCTAGAGACTGTCACACAAAGTGAAGTAAGTCAGAAAGTGAAAAACAGCTATCATACATTAAGGCATATGGGTGGAATGTAGAAAAATGGTACTGAGGAGCCTATTTGTAGGGCAGGAGTAGAGATGCAGACGTAAAGAAGAGAGTGTAGGCACGGGGATGGGGAAAGGGGGGCACGGGATGAACTGCAGGGCTGGGGTTGACACAATACATAGGGGCTTCCCTGGTGGCTCAGACGGTAAAGCGCCTGCCTGCAATGTGGGAGACCCAGGCTCGATCCCTGGGTCAGGAAGATCCCCTGGAGAAGGCAAGGGCAACGCACTCTAGTACTCTTGCCTGGAAAATCCCATGGATGGAGGAGCCTGATAGGCTATAGTCCATAGGGCTGCAAAGAGTCGGACACGACTGAGTGACTTCACTTTCTTTCTCTTTCTTTCTTTCTACACACATACATAACCATGTGTGAAATAGCTAGCTAGTGGGAACCTGCTCTATAGCACAGGGAGCTCAGCTCTATCCTCTGTGATGACCTAGGTGGGTGGGATAGCGGGGAGTGGGGTGGGAGGGACGGGTAGACATATAGCTGGTTCACGTCATTGTACAGCGGAGACTGGCACAGCATTGTAAAGCAACTATGCCACCGGTTGAATAATCTAAGAAAAAAGGCCCCCTTCCCACCCCAAAAGCAAGTGAGCAGGGAGCTTGAGGGATCCTTTGGGACAGGTGCTGAGAATCCCCACTTGTTAACCACCTGGGCCCAGAATAGGTGACTGAGGGAGCCAGCAGCAAGGCTGCGGGGATATGAAGGGGGAGGAAGGAGAGCTAGAGACGGGACCAGCTCACGGTGCTCCAGACAGCCCCGATGGGCCATCACCCACACCCCTGTGGGAAGCGGAGACCCCGCCAGGGCGGCTGAAGTGGTGACAGAAGGCGGCTTCCTCACAGCTGCACTGGCTCTGGAGCAGCAAGCCCAGACAGGAAGGGGTGGGGGGCACCTGCAAGCTCAGCATGGGGCGGGCACGGGGCTGTAGGTGGGCAGGCGGGCAGGGCCTTCCTGGAGTGTCCAGCGCTCAGGAGAGTCCAGCTGGCTGGGGGTCAGGGGCTTACTCTACCAGAGGGAACACTCCCTCCTGGGTGGGAGGCATTAGGGAGGGCCTGGGCTTTGGGGAGGCTCCTCTGTGGCCCAGTGCAAGGGCCAAGGGTCCACCTGCAGCCTCAGCGTCCCCCAGCCCTGCCCTCCTGAACTGAGATGGGCCTGAGAGGCAGAGGTGTGGGAATAGCCAAGGGGCTGTGGGGAGGGCATGGGATGTCCATGTCAAAAGCACTGGCTCAGCCACCTGCTGGCCGTGACCCTGGCAGGCATGTCCCTTCTCCGGACCTCAGTTTTTTCACTCTGTATAATGGGATGATCACCATAATGCTGACCTCACAGGGTTTCTATGGGGATCAGTGGGGGAAGCCCCATTGCCCTGCAAATGGCGAAGTGTAGGCATTGGGTCAGTGCTTCCCTGGTGGCTCGGTTGGTAAAGAATCTGCCTGCACGCAGGAGATGCGGGTTCGATCCCTAGGTTGGGAAGTTACCCTAGAGAAGCAAATGGCAGCCCATTCCAGTATTCTTGCCTGGAAAATCCTGTGGACAGAGGAACCTGGCAGGTTATAGTCAACAGGGTTACAAAGAGTCCAACACGACTGAGCAACTAAACCACCACTGCTGCCACCAGGGGTTGGGTCAGGGGTAGGGAGGAAAAAGGAAGCATTCCCTGCTGGCCAACTAATCCCCCAGACTGGCGCTTAGCTCAGCAGACCAGCACTTGTGTTTTGGAATCAGATAAACTTGGTTTGAATCCTGCTAATGATTCTCTGAGCTTCAGTTTCCGAGCCTGTAAAGTAGACGAATACGAAAGATAGTAAAATAGAAAAACACTTCACTTAGCTCCTGGCACACAGCAAGAGCTCGGTGAACGGTGGTTTATATCCTGGAGTAAATGCCAGGGGGTCAAGTGAAGAAAGGCAGGCTCCTGGTCATCTGGGGACAAATACCAGATGATTGAGAAAGAGGTTGGTAAGGACGAGGAGTGGGCTGGTGGAGGAGGGGTACCAAAGCAAGCCTCCCAACGGCAGGTGGCACAGGCGCCAAGGCTACAAGGACGGCTGGGGTTTCTCCAGGGCACCCGGCCCCCCGGGCTGAGGGAGCGGCTTGGGTAAAGGTAAGGAGGCTGGAAATGCTTGGAGGCTGGAGGTGGCTGAGGTCAGGAGGCTCCCAGCTGACTTAAGGAAGGGGGCCAGGCCCTGTGCCCCTCTCTGCGTGACCCTGAGTCACTGCTGCCCCGTGGGGCCGGGCCTGTTTTCCCCAGCATTGCTCCGGGCGGAAATCCAGCAGGGGCTGCCAGGCTGACATCAAACCCTCCCACCTCAGGCCTGGCCTCAGCCCCTCTCCAAGCCTTAACGAAGCCATAAATCCCCAGGCCGGGCTGCGGGCGGGGCAGGCCCCCGCACATGTCCTGGCGGCTGGACAGGGGCCGGCATCTCTGGCCGGCGGTGACTGAGCGCCCCGACACCCCATCACTCATTCCCCACGCCCAGCCACCCCCACCTCGGCCGCAGCCCATCCGTCTCAGCCGGACGCTTTCAAGTCCAGCCCCAGGCCTCTCTGCTTAGTGTTAAGATGAGCCCGGGCTCACGCGGACTGTTCTTATTTATCTTCAGGTTCGTCCCCCAGCGGCCATCACTCTGCGGGGCAGCCCCGGTTCTCGGGACACGCCCCCAGAATGCGATCCTCCTCCGGCTTCCTTTCCAGCCCCTACCTGGCAACTGTCGGAGAAAGCCTGAAGCCCGGGGCCGATTCGTCTTAGTCACCGGCCATGCTGGCTGGGCGTCTGGGGCCTCTGTTATCTCTCGGCAGCCTCACAGCAGCCCTTGGCAGCATTAGCGCCTGTGCGCTCCGCCTGGGGAAACTGAGGCACAGAGTGGGGAGCAGCTCAGTTCACCGGTCGCCTGGGCTGCCTGGCTCTGCTGCAGGTACCATCTCTGGCCAAATCATGCAGGGCCTCCTGGGGCCTTTGTGCTGCTGCTCTGCAAGTTTGGGCACATTCATTCACGTCCGGTATCCTCGGCTAGACTGGGAAGTCCTCCAGGCAAGGCCCACGCTGTCCTCCAACCCTCACTCCAATCACAGGATTCTAGACTCAGGCAAGGAGATAAAACCAGTCAATCCCAAAGCAAATCAACCCTGACTTTCTTCGAAAGGGCTGATGCATTGAAAGGACTGATGCTGAAACTCCAATATTTGGCCACCTGATGTGAAGAGCCAGCTCATTGGGAAAGACTCTGATGCTGGAAAAGATTAAAGGCAGAGGATGACCTGGTGAGATAGTATCACCCGCTCAGTAGACATGAATTTGAGCAAATTCTGGGAGAGAGTGGAGGACAGAGGAGCCTGGCGTGCTGCAGCCCACGGGGGTCACAAAGTTAGCCACGACTTAGTGACTGACAGATGGCAACAACAGACTCAGGCAAGGGGAGGGAGATTAGTGCTGGGTTTCAGAAACGTGGCTCTGGAATCACACAGGCCAGGACTGACTCTGTATCCCAGCTCATGACCTTGGGAGTCAGTTCAGTCTTTGGGTCTTTACCAGGCTTCCTCCATGCAGAATGAGGACAAGTAACAGCACCTATGAGGGAACACATGGGAACTTCCTGGAACCATGCGGGCATAGGACGGGAGCTCCCTGAAGGCCTGTGACTGCGTTTCTTGCCACCATCACCCTCCCAGGGGCTCTTGACCTGGGGTCCTCAGAGAGGTAACAGAATGGATAGCATCCCTTTATCCTGGCATTTCCAAGCCCCTTACAGGCCCTGCTCAGGGAATTCTGCCTGGGCAGAGAATGTTCTGTCTTGGGGGTGATTAGAATTCTGACAGCCCAATGTGGGTGGACACAGCGGTCATCTCAGAAGACGGCCATGGGCATGTCTGAGGAATAAGAGGGGCAGAGGGGAATTAAGTACTGTTGTTGCTGTTCAGTAGCTCGATCGTGCGACCCCGTGGACTGCAGCACGCCAGGCTTCCCTGTCCTTCACTCTCTCCCGGAGTTTGCTCAAACTCATGTCCGTTGAGTCGATGATCCCATCCAACCAGTTCATCCTCTGTCTCCCGCTTCTCCTGTCCTCAGTCTTTCCCAGCATCGGGGTCTTTCCCAATTAAGTATTACTTTAAAACAAAACGTGTTTGAGAAATAAGATCTCCAAAACACAAGATAAGAGCTGCCTTTCTTGGAAAAAAGAGTGGGAAGTTCTGATTTGGTCCAGCCCCGCCCCCACCCTCCTGCCCCGGGTCCTGGCTTGATGCTGCCGTGATGACCTCCTCCTGTCAGCCCTCTGAGAGTGGGCCCATTCTCCGGGTGAGAACACCGAGTGTTAGGGAGGTGACCTGACTTGCCCACAGCCACAATGGCAGAGCCCAGGCCAGGCCTCCATGCTGCAGAGGTAGAGACCTTGGGGAAGAAGACATAGCACAGACTCTAGAGTCAGGCAGACCTGGATCCCAGCCTAGCTCCACCACCCGCTGCTGTGAGAGTCTGAGCAAACTTCACCTCTCAGCTGGAGAGAGGGTGTGAAACCACGTGACAAAGTTAAGGATGAGATCTCTAGGTGATCTGGCTCTCAAGCACATTGAGATGGGGCCTCACAGTTCCTGACACCCAAGGGTCTGGTGGCCGAGGCCCCCAGTTTCCACACCCCCATCAGCTCCAAGGTCTGTTGCTGGAGCCACAGCCTGGTTGCTAGGGTGAGAGGGAACTTCCCCAAACAGAAGCTCTTGTCTTCTGCTGCTGCCCAGATGTGGAGATGTCCTTGGTCACAGAAGCTTGGGTCTTTGAGTGGCTATAATCCCCTTTGACCTTGGGATGAGGAGGAGGGGAGAAAAGAAATGGAAGAGAACTACAGAGTTCAACATTAGGCAGCACGGACATCCAGGCCTCTGTTTCCACATCTGTGAAATGGGTGAGCAGGAAGGAGACTCCTTCCAGCTGCGTGCTGGGTGTGGACCTTCCCAACGCTGAGGCAGGAGACAGGAGTCTCTGCGCCCTTCCCATCAGAGGTCTGTAACTCCCATGAAGCCAGAGCTGGGAGAGACTTGAGTGATTGCCTCCTTCTACAAATGAACACAGAGAAGGAAAGAAACTCATCCAAGGCCATATAGGCAGGAAGTTCATGGCAAAGCCCAGGGAGCAACACAGGTGTTCTGACCTCAGCCCAGGCCTCACCTGCTATACCACGCGTTGCGCAATAGAAAGATCCTGGTTGTTGGATGAATGAAGGAAAGTTCAGTGAGAAGCCCTAAACTCCTCCTTCCCTTCCTCGTTACTTCCTTCAATCTTGCCTTTCTCTTCTCCTTCCTTGCCCTCCTAAATACTCCTCAGTTCAGTTCAGTTCAGTCACTCAGTCATGTCCAACTCTTTGCGACCCCATGGACTGCAGCACGCCAGACCTCCCTGTCCATCACCAACTCCCGGAGTTTACTCAAACTCATGTCCATTGAGTCAGTGATGCCACCCAACCATCTCATCCTCTGTCGTCCCCTTCTCCTCCTGCCTTCAATCTTTCCCAGCATCAGGGTCTTTTCCAATGAGTCAATTCTTCGCATGAGGTGGCCAAAGTATTGGAGTTTCAGCTTCAGCATCAGTCCTTCCAATGAATATTCAGGACTGATTTCCTTTAGGATGGACTGGTTGGATCTCCTTGCAGTCCAAGGGACTCTCAAGAGTCTTCTCCAACACCACAGTTCAAAAGCATCAATTCTTCTGTGTTCAGCTTTCTTTATAGTCCAACTCTCACATCCATACATGACCACTGGAAAAACCATAGCCTTGACCAGACGGACCTTTCACACTCCAAATGTCTGGTCTGGACCAGGCTTTGTCCCAGATACTGGGGCCTTTAAGCTGAGCTGACCAATCACATCCTGATCCTCTGTTGGCTCTTAGACAAGTGGGCAAGAAGGATCCCCCTGGGAGCCCCGAGACCCTGCCTGTCCCCCAGGAGTCCCTCTCTCCCCCAGCACCTCACCCACGATGTGAGAGGGTTAAAAAGCACAGGGCAGTGCAGGCCCACGCCTGGGTCGACCAGCCAGGCCACCACTGGGGGCTTGCCGTCTTCCTTTTCCTCCTCCTCCTCGCTCCTTTTTTTTGTTCAAGAAACATATGTCACTCGCCATAACTCATGTGCTTATTATAATCATGACCAGATGCTTAATGGCATGTAATAAAACCACCACTAACCTGGCCCTGCTCACAAATCTCTCCCCCTTACCCCCACCCTGCGGCCAGCCCGCCTGCCCCTCAGCTACTCTTGACAGTTTCTCATGGCAAGACTGACTTGAGGAAAAGGGACAAAAGGGAAAGTGAACTCTGTCATTCACTTCTGGCTCATTCATTCTTTCATCATCCGTCTCTCATCCATTCACTTTTTTATTAACTGTGCACTACACGCCAGACACTGAAGATGCAATGGTAAATGAGGACAGGCTGACCTCTGTCCTCCTCAGTCCTCTGGGAGGAAAGATCGATGTCTTGTAAACAGGTAATTAAACCCTTAATTAATTGCAGTTAATTACAGGGGAGATTACCTAATAGGAGAGTCTATCCAGACTGGATAGTCACCTTCAAGAGCAGAACCGTGTCTATCCGATGCATCCACATACATTGGGTCCCTAGAAGGTCCTTTTTTGGATATTTGTCCAGGGAGTGAATGAATAAAGGAGTGAGCTGTAGATCAAAAAAGAGTTTGTGAAGGACAGAGGTTGAATTCTAAAATAATGTCTCCCAAATGGCGAGTCCTGAGTGACTCTCACTTGACTGGATTACATGAAGAAAAGAGTAGAAATTCTATTTGCTTTTGTTTCTCAGTTTTAAAAATAAGACACTAACTTCTGCTGGAGAGGGAAATGGCAACCCACTGCAGTATTTTTGCCTGGAAAATCCCACGGACAGAGGACCCTGGCGGGCTACAGGCCACGGGGTCACAACAGAGTCAGACACGACTTAGCAACTAAATGACAACAGCCTAACACCGCGCTGTAAAGCGACCACGCTCCAGTTAAAAAAGGCCCTCAGTTACTGTCCCTGCGTACATCCCCGACTGGGTGATTAACACTGGTTACACTAATGAATAAATAAATGTGTGGCAATCAAGACTTTCCTTTGCCCTTGAAATGCATTGGTACCATTGTCAAAAATCAATAAACCATAAACATAAGAAAAAACAAGAAACGGACATTTTTTCTGGCGTTGAACACATGCGTTGATGGTAGAGTATGTGGTATACACATGAAGTCATAAACAGCTCTCCGTGCAGTGGTGGGGTGCGCTCTGTGTTTTTACTGCTGGGGGAGAGGCACGTTATCAAAAGAGTTGGAAAACCCCTTCTCTTAGCTCCCCAGTGGCTCAGCGGTAAAGAAGCCACCTACAATGCAGGAGATGCAGGAGACTCAGGTTTGATCCCTGGGTCAGGAAGATGCCCTGGAGGAGGAAATGGCAACCCACTCCAGTATTTTTGCACATGGGTGGGGAGAGAGTCCCCGTTTTCTCCCTCTTCTTCTAAGGCCGCCTAGACTATCAGACTAGGCTCCTATCCTACGACTTCACTGAACCTGTGTGTGTGCCCTGGATCACTTCAGTCATATCTGACTCTTCGGGGCCCTAGGGACTGCAGCCTGCCAGGCTCCTCAGTGAACCTTAATTACCTCCTAAAAGCCTTATCTCCAAACACAATCACTTTGGAGGTGAGGCATTCAGCCTATGAGTCTGGGGGGACACACCTCTGCTCTGAAGGATGGATGGATGAGGACTTGGGGGAAGGAGGAAGGTGCTGGGGAGAGGACACCACATTCTGGTAGCATTGGCTGCTTTAAAGGCTCGGACATGCGGATGGGTTTGGGAATATGAGGAATAAAATTCCCACCTTTCCACTCAGCATTCTTAGAAAAGCATTTCTTCCCTCTAGTCCCATTTCATGCTGGCTCAAACCTAGCACTTTTTCAGATGCGCAAAACCATGTGGGAGGTGGAATCAGCAGATGATCTGAGTTTCCAAGCCCATGGAGGCTTTTGCACAGCAGTATGGCTCAATGGAAATGGTCATGATATAAAGGTGCAGTGTGGGTGTGATGTCACGATGTGTGCCCCCGGCCAACACCTAAGGCGTACAGCTTCATTTTCCTCTGTACTGATGTCAAAGCCCCTGCTCCACCCACTCTCCCTCTCCAGTCTCTGCTTGCCCCACTTCAGGCTCCGACCTGGATTGCTTCCAGAACCCATTCAGACCTTCCCGAGGTCTATCCCATGCAAAGATCGGATGCAGAGTGATCCTTTGAAAGCAGAGGAGTTTGCCACTCATAGGCTTAAGCCCTCAGAGCTTCCGGCACACTCAGAATACATCCGAGTCCCTGCTGCGGCTCCCCGGCATAAGCTGTGTGAGCTGGCTTCTGGTCACCTCTTCCAGATGCACGCCCATCCCACCGTTTGGCTGCTGTGTGTGCCATCTTGCACTTGCTTGAGCACACGGCACACTCCCACCCCAGGGCCTTTGCACTCACCCTTCTCTCTCCCTTCACCCCAGTGACCCACTCCCTCACTTCACTCGGGTCTCTGCCCAAATGACATGGCTTCAGAGAGGTCCTCTGGGCCTCCCCACCCTAATTCCACTTTCTTTTGTGAATAACACTTATCACAGTCTGACATATTATGTATTTGTTTGTTTATTTGTGATATTGCCCCTCTCCCACCAAAATGTAAGCTCTAGGAAAACAAGAAGGTGAGTCTGTTCTTGACTGCATTTTGAGGGCTTATGAAAGCATCCAAGCCCCGTCAGGTGCTTATGAAACATTTGTTCAATGATTGCATAAATAAACAAATGAATAAAAAGGGTTTTTGCAACTTATCAAGTGGAGGGAGATGGGCGAGAAGGAAGGAGACAGACCACGGGGAACTAGGAGACCCTGGTAGGAGGTTTGGGGCTTGTACTAATTGAAACAGGGAGGTGTTGAGGAATTTAACGTGATTTGGTTGGTTTTTTGTAAAGATATCTCCCCTAGGCATGCCATGGTGGACTAAAAGGAGAGAGCTTTCGACTATGGAACTGGGGTGGAATTAGGGGCAATCTGATAAAATTATGGGGGAAGCAACACTTTTAGCCTCAGTCTCCCCCATCTAGCCTCTCCCTCTGCCTGGTGCCCCCGGTGATCTCTCTAAGATCCCTTTTTGGCTAAAAAAAAAACAAAGGAATAAATACGGGGGTGGGGAAGCCACTGTCCAGCACACCCAGCCCCCTGCGCATTTTCTCTCTTCTCTGCGTGTCTTCCCCATTCCCGAGTGTGTGAGAAGAGGGTCCGGCCCTGATTTATGCTGCTGACAGAGAATCTAATGAATTGAAGACATAAAAGCATAACAAGGTTCCCCCTGGGATAAATCCATTCTGGATTCGGGCCTTTGAGAGGGGCACGTGGCCACGCTGACAGCCCAGTGTCCGTGATGGATGTAGCTCTGGACGCTGCGCTCGGGGGCACCGAGGAGCTCGTTGGGGGTGGTAATGGGAGGAGCTGATGTACACTTAGGAAGCTCTAAAACATCCCAACCTTGTAGCAAAAGGAGCTTAAGGCAAATCCAAAGCGGAGATTCCAAGCACGTGTGGGGTGCGTGCGGGCTGGTTCCAGTGTGGGGGAAGGACATATGGGGAGCCTGAGGCAGGCAGAAGAGTGCAGGCAGGACCCAGGGACCTCGGTCCCAGCCTTGGCCCAAACTTCGTCGCTAAATGAAATTCTGGACAACCCCCTAGCCGTGCATCTATGTCCACCTGCAAAATAAGGTTTTAAACAAATCAGAGGCCGAAAATGTCAGTGCTTACAGGAGTCCAGGACAGATTTTGTGTAAAAGGGTGAAGTGACAGGGGAAGAAGCTTCAGGGGAAAAGGAGAACATTTGCTCTGTTTGTAAGAAGGGGCCACCCTTCAGCTCTAACCAACGGGCTTTTTGTCAGAGCTAGGTCCCAGGAAGGAGGCGGTGGAACCCTTCTGCTTATTGAAGAGAAAGTGGGGTTCATTCTTCCATGGAACCTCCCCTTTTTAAAAACGCTCAAAGCCAGTCACATAGAATTTTAAAAGATGCAGGCTGAATCCTCCATGGGGGCCACCTGTTTGAAACCTCCCAACGAGGGGAACACTCAAGAGTCCTGTCTAACTTTAATTCAATTAATTCAACAACCATTTGGGGGGATTCTATGTATGCCAGGCACCGAGCTAGACATTAGGGAGACACACGGACGAACACGTGGCTCAACACTCAACAGCTCTTCACTGGACAGAGCAGTGTGACTCGAGGTTCTGCAAACAGCCTAGAGGTGGCCAAGAGAAGGCAGGACTGGAGCTGAGGCCAAGGGCAGGCAGTGGGAGAGTCTGAAGGGCCCGGGCGCGCTGGGGGAAGAGGGACTCTGTCCTGAGCTCACCCTGCTTTGAAGGTGGGGGTGTGAGGCTCAGACTTCCGCATTAGAAAGAAAGCGCCCTCTGGTGGCTGTGTGGATGATGTGGCGCACAGTCAATCAGGAGGATCACCCGGCAACTGTCTTAAGGATGCAGGCAGAGTTGAGGTGGCCTTGGACCCAGGCAGAGGGAAGGAAAAGAGGGCACCTTTGAGGGACTGACGAATTCCTCTCCCATTTTCTGGGGCATTTCCCAGCTGACTGATGCCAACAACACTGAGCTCCTAACGGCAAGTGACCAAAACCAAAGGCGGCTACTTTGCACAGACACAGGTGGAAAACCAGGCCTGGATGCTATGCCCTCATGAGGAGCAATGCCCTGAGTTGCACTGTGGAACTGGCCCCAAAATAAACCACCATCATTCTCGAGCAGACCTCAGCTAACTTGACAGTCGCCAGATACCATCACTGGTTTGGGGACACTCAATTACTGAGCAAGTGAGGATAGTAATTCCTGCTTCTATGGGATTGCTTTGCAGCTCAAAGACAACCCTATCTGTTAGGCACTCAGCAGGGCACCACAGCGCCTGGTGACACAGCCACTCGGGACACAGCAGCTGTCACCATTGTCTTCAGCATCCTTGTCATCGTGATGGTAAAGCCAGTTAGACTGGCTGCCAAGGCAAGGCCCCTGCATGGTCCTCCTGTGTGCTCAACAATACTCTGCACATCTTAGGGGCTTCATATTCTAAAGTCATATTCAAGCTTGCTACTTGGAAGGAAAGCTATGAGAAACATTGATAGCATATTAAAAAGCAAAGACATCAATTTGCTGACCAAAATCCATATAGTCAAAACTATGGTTTTTTCCCAGTAGTCATGTATAGATGTGACAACTGGACCGTAAAGAATGCTGAGCACTGAAGAATGGATGCTTTCAAATTGTGGTATTGGAGAAGACTCTTGAGAGTCCCTTGGACTGCAAGGAGATCAAACCAGTCAATCCTAAAGGAAATCAGTCCTGAATACTCATTGGAAGGACTGATGCTGAAGCTGAAACTCCTATAGTTTGGCTACCTGATGCAAAGATGTGACTTATTGGAAAAGACCCTGATGCTGGGAAGGATTGAAGGCAGGAGGAGAAGGGGGCAACAGAGGATGAGATGGTTAGATACCATCACCAACTCAGTGGCCATGAATCTGAGCAAACTCCGGGAGATAGTGAAGGACAGGGAAGCCTGGCATGCTGCAGTCCATGAGGTCTCTAAGAGTCAGACACAACTGAGCAACTGAGCAAAAACAAAATTCTAAACTCATCCAGCGTCTGTGTGAAATGACTGAATAACTAAATGGAAAGGTGGACGGAGGGTATGGCAGGAGAAAGAACGACAGACGTAGCCAGATCAATAAACCAAATGTTTTCTTCAGTTGAAAGACCACTCTCGTCTTTCCTTCACTTTAACCATACTCCAGACAAAGGGAGAACAGATGTCCTCTTTGTCATACAGAGGATGCCCCAGAATTGGGCGAGACACCATCTGTGGCCAGTTCCGTGTCTCCCACTGGGAAAGGATTCCAGATGTTTCTGAGGAGCCAGTTGCCCAGCCAGCGGGGGCTGTCATAGAAGAGAGATCAGGGTCTCTATGTGTCAGCTGAGATGAGTGTGAGCCAAGGGGAGGGCGTAGATGAAGCCCAGCTCCAGGACACAAACCAGGAAGGTGCTCGATGCTCACGTGTTGCAACACAGGCTTAAAGAGTACAGAGGTTTTTCTCACCCCTGACATCACATCACAGAGGGTGTCAGAAATGGTGGGAATCCACCAAATATTCCAAGTGGTCCTTCCATCTCCCAGAATCCCTTGCAGCTGAGGTGGGCCCCTGGGACTCCCTGGGTCAGTGGACTCTGAACAAAGTCTCTGGGCATCCCTGCCAGACAGAAGCAGTTAGAGCCAGCATTACTTCCTCATCTTTCTCTCCTCCACCTTGGAACCTAGGAGGCCACCTATTCCAGAAGCTGCTGCTAACATACGACAAAGTTTTGGGGAATGAGGGCGAGAAGGGTATTGCACCAAGCTGCTGAGCTGGGTGGGTCTGTCAGTTACCATAACATAGCCTGGTCCATCCTGACTAGTAGTTGGATTCACATCTAAATATGTCCCTACCTGTTTCAGAGACAGGCAAGAGCTCATAGCTTTATCAACATGAGAGTTCATTGGAAGGGCTCTCAGAGTCTTCTAGTTCAGCCACCCCCTTTTCACAGATGGATAAGCTGAGACAGGTCCAGAGAGGAGGAGCAACAGCCTCAGTGAGGCATTAGAGTGCTGCATGGGTGAGTCCTCAGTGGGGGTCTCCTAGTCTGCAGCCCATCAGCCCAGCTGATCAAATCAAAGCTTCAGTGAAAAATAATTTAAAAGTTCAAGAGACTTGCTTCTTCGCCCTGGCTTCCTTCAGACTCTGCAGAGACCCCTTCTCCTTAGTTCCCAGTCCCTCCCCTTCCCTCCTTCTCTCCCCTACTGGAATTCTGCCTGCTGGAATTCTCGAGAGAGGTTTAAGCCCATTGCTGACACCCAGAGATGGGCTCCACCATGTGTGTGTGGCTGAGAACCCAGCACTTTGTGAAACCATTAAGGCCTCTTCAAGGAGCCACAGGCTTTACTTTGCAATGAGCAGCCTGTATGAGCCCCACCGTTAACATGAACGGTCTCTCAATTCCCAGATGTCTGCACATCCCTCTTCAGGGTTGAGAGGCGTTCATTAGTGCATGGTGGGGTGCAGGGAATTGACGGAGAAGTTCAATGTAGGCATCGAACCATTTACTACACACCCTCTTTATGAGCCTGATACATTTCCCCCCATGCAGGAGTGGATGTTCTGGCAGGAGAGCAGACATGGAACAATTAATTGCAATTGTGATAAATATCATGTGTGAGATACACAGGGCAAGGAGGGAGCAAATAACATTGTCTAGGACTGGGTAGAAGGAAAGCCCTCTTCCACAGGATCGAATCAGGTGAGAAAAGAAGTGGGGGAAGCATTCCTGGCAGAAGGACCTGCATGTGCAAAGGCCCTGTGACAGGAAGGAGCCTGGAACGTTTGATGACTTCAGAGAAGTCAGTGTGACAGGAGGAGAGAGAAAGACAGACAGTCAAACGGAAGGAGGGAAGGAGGGAGAGAGAGAGAGGGGGGAGATGAAACAATATAAGATAAAAGCCTGGTCATAGATCTGGGACTTCATTATTTTTATCCAGAAAGCCACTGAAGGACTTTAGACAGAGCAGTGACTTTTAGACTGATGATGGTGGCTGCTCTGTGCAGAACTGATCATGTGGAAGAAGAAAACCAGTTTCAAGGCTACCCCAGTGGACCAAGGAAGAGGCGGGCCTTTAGTTAAGATAGTGACTTGGGGAGATGGAGAGGGAGGAGAGATTCAGCAATATTTTGGGGGTCGAGTCGGCAGACTTTGGTGATATGTTGTATGTGGCTCTTTGCTGGAGATGAGGGAAGAGTTGTCAGATGTATGACTTGGGCAACTGACTGGAGAGTGATGCCAGTTCTCGAGATGGGGAAGACTAGGTTTATGAGGTAAGTGATTAGTTTATAACTGTTTGTGGCTCTGAGTGGTGGAACCAGGAGGTAGGTTCTGAATGAGAACTGCCTGCCTTGTAGGCAGTGGCAGACTTGTCAGGTGTCCACCTCAATACTTACTCTCTCTTTCCTCTTTAGTAATAACCCTTGATTCTTAGCTGGGCATATAACTACCTGGAATAAAGAGGGACTTCCTAGCCTTCCTACTATCAAGATGTAAGCAGAAATGCTTTGTTCAACAACAGGAAGTGTCCCAAACAGGAGAAAGGCTACCTTCCTT
Organism: Bos grunniens; assembly: GCF_055505025.1. Lineage (NCBI taxonomy): Eukaryota > Metazoa > Chordata > Mammalia > Artiodactyla > Bovidae > Bos > Bos grunniens. The sequence continues at coordinate 75,161,695 of NC_141179.1, read as the reverse complement.
TGTTTCCTTCCTTCTGCTGCATAACTGGAAAGTGGACTTGATGTCTGGAGCTCAGGCAGTCATCTTGTGTCATGAGGAGGAAGTCACATGCTGAGAATGTAAAGAAGCAACACGGAAGGAGCTGGGGAAGTGACACTGTAGAGTGTCACACCAGCCCCAAGCTACATTCCTCTGGACATCTTTGCCATGCACCTCACCTGATCCTATTTAATACTAGGAAATCTGTCCCTAACTATCAGACAGCCCTCAACAGCCCTCTCTCCCTCACCAACTCCATGCCAGCTACAATGGCTTTCCTGTTCCTGCAGTGCTCCGAGCTTGCTCCCCCCGGAGACTTTGCATGTGCTGTTCCATCTTCCTGGAATGCTTTTCCTCTTCATCTTCCCATTGAGCTTCACTCAAACATCTGCTCTCCAGGGAGGCATCCCAACGCCTTCCCAACAAACGTCCTGCCCAAAAGATCTCCTCCAACATAGCATCCTATTTCCTTTCTTACACAGCATTTGTCACAGTCCAGGTATTTCACTTCTGCGTTTGTTTACTCGGGATTTACTGCTTCCTCCCACAAGAATGGGAGCTTCACAAGAACAGGAGCCCTTCTCTCTGTCTACCCCGCATTTCCCAAGATTAAACAGAACCCACATGCACTATGGGCTTAATACATACTTGTTGACGGATTAACAAAAGAAACTGGAGTAAGTGCCTCATTTTACCAAGACTACTGAGACCAAAAAAGGGAAACTAACTTGCCCAAGGTCACCGCTCAGGTCAAGGCCAGGCCGGGGGTCCAGGCGTCCCAACACTGAGGGCACGGTGTGCCCGTCACACGTCTCAGCAGGGACAGGCAGACCCTCGGTGGGCACCACCATCCCCTCTCTGTCTCAGGAGTGGGCATCTCCACGTGTGTGACCTTCCGCCAGCCTGGCCAGGCTAGCCTGGCTCCTGCACCCCCAGACTGGGCTCCCGAAAGGCCTGTTGTCCCTCTCACTTCCCCAGAGCGGCATCACCCCGAGGGGCCTCTGTGGGAAGAGGGTGGGGTGGGGAGGGAAGAAGCCTGCTGGGGATGGGCCTTGGGCCACATCTGGAATTAAGAGCCGAAAACCCAGCTCAGCGCTGATAATGCTTTATTGACAGGAGATGAAAGTCGGGCGGGCTGTCCATCTCTGTGCTCCGGCTCGCGCTGCTTTACGAGGTGTGATGCTCTCTGGGAACTTCGGGGGCCCTCCCCACCCCCTTTTCCTGCTCCCAGCCCACATTAGAGCCTTCACAGGCAGGAGCCCCTGGCTTGCACTCCCCACCCTTGGCCAGGGGGTGGAGGTGGGGGATCGGTCCCACCTTGGAAAAGACTGAAGAGGCCCAGGAAAGTGAGGGTTTGTTCCTGCCCTGCCCCATGGGACCTGTCTGCCCCCAGCAGCCTCAGCTGTGATGAACCTTCCTTTGCCCATCATGTAACACATCACAGGTCCTGGGAATTAGGACAGGGACATATGGGGGGGGGGTGCGCATTTTCTGCCAATCACACGAGCTAAGAAAGAGACCCTCCTCGGGGGGTGTGTGTGTGTGCGTGCGTGCATGCATAGGTTGGGTGGGTGTGCAGAGAACTGAACGTTCTAGCAGGAATCCACTCATAGTGTGAGGTGGGGCAATCAGACAGGTATATGCTTTACAGGCTGTAAATTCAAGTGTGTCAACAAATGTACCTTCTTTGTTTTTCTAGGACCAATCTTGATTTCCCTCCGGAGCCCTCTTGGTGCTGATGCAGTGAAACTTTGTCCCATCCAGGCGGATGCACTGACAGCCATGAATGTCTCGGATTTTTCCTGGGCCAACGTGGAGGCAGGCGTTACTCAGTCTGGGACTGCTGCCTCCTCCTTCATCCTTCGGATGCAGTTCCCAGCTGCCGGCGCCTCAGGCTGATACCCACGGAGACAGCTCAGCGTCCTCTGGGCCTCTCCTTGACTTGGGGTTCTCCTCCACTTTGGGTCCCTACCTTTCTCTCGCCTAGCCAAACTGTAGGGATTCCCTTGCTCCAAGTCCTTCTTTCTCACGGACACATGTGATCATTGTCATTCCTTGGGGGACAGAGGGCTGAGCTCCAGGCTTCCCTGGGCTCTCCCTTAGCCACGAGATGCCGTTTCCTTCAGCCTGTTCATCTCCCAGAGTAAAGAAGGCGGGCCTTCCCACTTCTCCGATTCTGCTCCAGTGCTAGCAGAGCCCCCATTCTGACACAAAGCCTCCCACTGCCTCCCCCAAACTCTGCCATTCCTGAAATAAACCCTTTTCCCAAATTGCTTAGCTCTTCACCTAAATCTGTTGGAACAACAGACTGGTTCCAAATAGGGAAAGGAGTACATCAAGGCTGCATATTGTCACCCTGCTTGTTTAACTTATATGCAGAGTATATCATGAGAAACGCTGGGCTGAATGAAGCACAAGCTTGAATCAAGATTGCTAGGAGAAATATCGATAACCTCACATATACAGATGACACCACACTTATGGCAGAAAGCGAAGATGAACTCAAGAGCCTCTTGATGAAAATGAAAGAGAGTGAAAAAGTTGGCTTAAAGCTCAACATTCAGAAAACTAAGATCATGGCATCTGGTCCCATCACTTCATGGCAAATAGATGGGGAAACAGTGACAGACTATTTTGGGGGGCTCCAAAATCACTGCAGATGGTGATTGCAGCCATGAAATTAAAAGACACTTGCTCCTTGGAAGAAAAGTTATGACCAACCTAGACAGCATATTAAAAAGCAGAGACATTACTTTGCCAACAAAGCCATCTAGTCAAAGCTATGGTTTTTCCAGTGGTCATGTATGGATGTGAGAGTTGGTCTATAAAGAAAGCTGAGTGCCGAAGTATTGATGCTTTTGAACTGTGGTGTTGGAGAAGGCTCTTGAGAGTCCCTTGGACAGCAAGAAGATCAAACCAGTCCATCCTAAAGGAGATCAGTCCTGAATATTCATTGGAAGGACTGATGCTGAAGCTGAAACTCCAATACCTTGGCCACTTGATGCGAAGAACTGACTTGTTGGAAAAGACCCTAATGCTGGGAAAGATTGAAGGCAGAAGGAGAAGGGGACGACAGAGGATGAGATGGTTGGATGGCATCACTGACTCCATGGACATGAGTTTGGGTAAGCTCTGGGAGTTGGTGATGGACAGGGAGGCCTGGAGTGCTGTAGTCCATGGGGTTGCAAAGAGTTGGACACGACTGAGTGACTGAACTGAGCTCACCTAAATCAGAGTGAATTATAGAATGTTGGAATCATTGATCTTTCTCAGTTGCTTGTGACACCTCCCTGGGACCACCCACAGCTAAAGCATACTTAAAACTGAAAGGATCAGTACACAAAGGTGAGAGGTGCAGAGCATCAAAGGGTTAAGAAAGTTGTAGAAAAACATATGAGTTGAGATGTTGAATATCAGCCGGCTGTGATCTCAGCATGATGGGCCACCATTGCTGAAGCTGTTTCCTTTTCTGTAAAATGGGTACAGGGAGGCTGCTCCCCACCTTATAAGTTTGTCGGACAGCTTCATGGGGTGCTTGTGAGGGTGTTAGCCTGGAGACTGGCACTCAAGCCCGATATCCCGCCCTGCTCTTTTCAGGTGGTGGGTAAGCTCTATTGATTTCCCATGAATGATATACAATCAGCAAAAGCAATGTTTAAAAGTAGTTTGTTTACAGTAGATTCAAACCTTATTCCAGCCATACTGATCCTGTAATCTTCCATCCATCTCTTGTTCTTGAACTCAGCACTGGTGTAAAGTTGGAGAAATGGGGCCTCGTGTCCACTGGAAACATCTCCATGCGACAAAGTCTCAGAGGTTTCTCCAGCTATTTCTCCCTCTCCCCAACACCAGTGACCTCTGACCCTGCGGGGAGACGCCACCGAGTCTGGCCCATGGGTTTGGGCGTTTCTTTCTTGTTTAAGCCACAGAGTGGCAGGCACAGCGGGTGTGTGCAGCACCTACCGCGTGTGTGTCTGTGGGGCGTGGGGTCCTGTTCATCTGGCTTCGTATCTAGATGGACTTCTCCTTTTAGAAAGGTGTCATAGACTCACTCTGAATGAATTTACCCAGTGCCTTGTAACCTCACCTCCAAGACACCTGCCCATTTTGCGGGCGGGGGCAGTCACAGGCCCAGTTACAGTGGTCAAGGATGTGAATTCTGGAGCCAGAGAGACGCAGGTTTAAATGTCTGCTCTGCCATCCCTCATGCTGGGTGATCTGGGTAAGTGACTTCATTGACCGCCTCAGTTTCCCCCTCTAACAAATGAAGGCATTAACAGACACGACTGATGAGATGACATCTACATGTTCTCAGGAAAACTGAATGAGGTCATGTACAGATCCATCTTACAGAGGGGTAAACTGAGGCCCACGTTGCTATCCCAAAGACTCATCCAAGGTTATGGAAGATATTAGATAAGAATTGTGTGAAAGAGTCTGGGTCTTCACATCAAAACATAAAAAACCCTGACAGGCAGACCTCTCCTCTCAGAGGCTGTGAGCTGGGCACAGGCCCCTCAGTCTTGCTTCAGCATCCCTCTCTCCCCTCCCCTTTCTCCAGCGACATCCTCCTCCCTGTCCTAGCCTTGGCATTGGTGTCCATGTCTCTCTGGCTCTCCAGACACGGTGACTATGCCAAGATTTGGAAGAGGGCTGAAGGTACAGCATGTGCAAAGGCGCTTAGCTGGAAGAAGTTTGGCATGTTCAAGGCTGGCATGGAGGGGAATTCTCTGGTGGTCCCGTGGCTAGGACTTGGCATTCTCATTGCCAGGGCCTGGGTTTGATCCCTAGTCAGGAAAGTAAGATCTTGCAAGCCACGCGGTATGGCCAAAAAAACAAAGACTGACATGGAGGCTGGTGTGAATGGTGTGTAGGGGTCCTGGGAGGAAGGGGAAGAAGGGACACTGGCGAACTCAGCAAGACCAAGTCTCCCAGGGCTTTGTAGACCATGCATGGCAAGTGCAAGGGAATTACATGATCCCAGTTGGAATTCTAAAATATCCCCTTTCTGTGGAGTATAACATGCATATGGGTTAGGGAAAGAGACAAGAGAGAAAGCAGAGACTGCCGTTTGAGGCGTGTTCCTTTACAAGGGCTGCCACAATCAAGAACCACTGGCTGGGCAGCTTAAACAACAGAAATATGTTGTCTCACAATTCTGGAGGCTGGAAGTCTGAGATCCAGGTGTTGGCAGGGTTGCTTCCTTCTGAAAGCTGGAAGGGAGAATCGATTCGGGCCTCTCCCCGAGCTTCTGAAGTTTTGCAGACAATCTTTGGCATTGCTTAGCTTATGGAGGCATCACCCTCATCCCTGCCTCCATCATCACATGGCATTCTCCCTATCTATGCATCTGTGTCTGAATTTCCCCTTTTAATAAGGACACCAGTCATGTTGAATTAGTGCCCATCCTACTCCAGTATGACCTCATCATAACGAATTACATCTACAAGGACCCTACTCCCCAATCAGGTCATATTCTGAGGTTTGAGGCTCTAGGATTTCAACATATGCATTCAACATTTTTGAATTTTTTCAATGCATCCCAGGAGGCTAGTGCAATAGTCCAGGAGAGATATAACCCGTGGCCTGGATCAGTGATGTCGGTGGAGATGGAGAGAGTGGTCAGACAGAAGACATTCCCAAAGCAGCGCTGATGGGACCTGCTGATGGATTGGATATATGGGGGTAGGGGGGAGTGGTGGGGGTGGGGATCAAGGACCCGTTCTGGCTTGAGGAGCCAGGAGGCTGTCGGGTGGGGGCAGGGAAGTAGGTCTGGGGGTGAGAAGTCAAGAGCAAGGTTTTGCAGCCAGCTGTGGCAGACACATCTGGAGTTTGCCCCGGCTTACCTTGCGGGTCCACCTTGTCCTGGGCTGAAGGAAGCAGGCCCTAATGAGAGGCAGCTGTGGCCAGGCGGCCGGCTCACATTTGTTCTGCTTTCAGCATCAAAGGCCTGAGAAGAGGTTGTCCGGCCCTGAAGGCCATGGCCATCCATCTTGGAGGCTACACAGCCAAGAAGCCAGGTCCCCATGGCCAGTGGCTGCTCACTCCGTGAGGAGGATCCCTCCTCCCCTTTCCAGCACAATTTCCTGGCTGCAGCTTTAGAAACTTCCCCTCCACCCAACGTCCTCCCCTTCTACCCAGAACCTGTTCATCCCTGTGAGGAGACTGATCACATGAGATAAAGAGGGAAAGCCTCATGGTACATACCTGACTGTCCCCAACGTGGCCCCCAAATATATTAAATTCTACTTAATAACAAAGGAAGGGAGCCGGCTCCATCCCATCTGTTTCAGCACCCAGAGATGCCTCCAACCAGCATCCATAAAACAGAGGGAGAAGTAATACCTACATCATTATGATTATGATCAGTTACGAGACCTACGTGCTTATCATAAGGTAAGTTCCTGTTGCTACTACTCTTGCTCTTATCCTTGTTATCTGGGAATAATCATTTTATATCAAAATTTTGTATTTTAGATGTTCACCCTAACAAACCAACAAAGACTTGATCAAACCTTCTAGACTGATCTTCTGCTTAAGGTAAAAATTTAAGCTGTTATGATATGATAAAGCCTCAACGTTCGTAATAAAAATATTTATATCCAAGCCGTGTGCTGGAAAGATCACCTACTGCAGCAGGACTAGAAGTCTAATCTCGGCTCTGCAGTTTCCTAGCTGTGTGACCCTGGGCAAGCTGCTGTACCTCTGAGGTCAAAATCAGGGACAGGATGATAATAGCTGTGAGTATTAAAGACGATATATGCAGGATCTGGTCCAGGACCTGGCTCATGGTAGATACACAATAAATGATAAGTTTTATGGCAGATCAACAGTGTTGACACCTCCACCCCATCCCGGCCTCCCCACCCTTTGTCTAATTCTTTACGCCTTCACATGTCTGCACTCTCTGTTATGTACTTTTTAGTGTCATATCTGTCTGACTGTGGCTCAGATGTGTGAGTTGCTTTAACCAATGAAGTGGTAGTAGGTGTGAGCTTATACTGTTGACCCTTGAACAGCATGGAGTTTAGGGGTGCTGACCTTCTGTGCAGTTGAAAAATCCAAGTATAACTTATGTTTGGCCCTTCTTATACACAGGTCCCTTCTATCTGCAGATCCTCCATATCCGTGGCTCCATATTCACAGATTCAACCAACCAACCCACCCATAGTAAATACTTACCCACAGTTCTATAGTATTTACTATTGAACATAACATGTATACGTGGACCCCGCACAGTTCAAACCCCATGTTTTTCAAGGGTCAACTGTACTTCAAGAGCCTGCGTATTTCCACTTCGTCAGTCTCGCTTCTCTGCACCTGCCGTGAGGATAAGTCTGAGCTATTCTACTGGAGGATGCTACCTCTGCAGGAGCGCTGAGTCAGCCCAGTCATTTCAGATGAGGCCAGCCCAGATCAGCCGAGAGCCAGCCAACTCCAGACATGTGCACAGACTTGGCCAAGATAGAGCTGCCCAGACATCCCACAGCTGGCAGCAGATGCATGAGCAAGTCCACCGGGGGTCAGCCAAGCCCACACCAGATTGGTGGAACCTTACAGATTCTTGAGCCAAAGACACGTTTATTGCTGTAGGCATCCAAGTCTTTGTGGCTATAAATCAGCATTATTGTGGCAACAGATAATAGATTCAGATCTTAATATGCCATATTAGTGATGCTTGCTTACAAAATCCAGACTTCCTTAGATGGCTCTTAAGGCATTTAGGACCCAAAGATATTGACATTTGTAAAGACAGTTCACCCTACTCTAATCCCCATAAGCTTATTTAACTGTGAGCCCATGAATCTCCAGATCTGAGATACAATAAATAAGCTTCATTATTTTGTTTTGCTTTGTTTTGTTTGAGATAAAGAACCAAGAATAAAAAATGCCAGAAACATTAATGATGTCACCAGACAGAGGAAGAGAGAGGAGAAAATAGGCCAGGCCGCTTTCTCCTTCTATATCTTCTAACCCAAATCTTTTAGCCACCTTGGCTCCAGAATCATAAATTAGAGCACTCTTTTTAGGACCTTCCCTGTTAATTATACAAATCTGATTCTAAGCATCTTAATGTTAATAGGATGACTTTAGCCATTCACTGTTGAAACAAAAAATCTCCTTATGAGTCTGGCAATCTGTTTAGTTCCCACCAGCCTAGGAAGAAAGGCCAGCACAGGGCTTGAGAGTACGGCTTGGCTTCAGGAGTCCTGGCCCTGAATCTAACTCCCCTGCCCTCCAGCTGTGCAATCATAGAACTTCTTTGTGAAGTTTTTTACAGAGGCTTCTTCTCTGTTAAATGGACATAAACTTGGTAGCTGTTTAATAGGATTCAGGGAGAAAATGCTTTTTCACTCTCCAAATCTAGACAGCGCATTAAAAAGCAGAGACATCACATTGCCAACAAAGGTCCGTCTAGTCAAAGCCAGGGTTTTTCTAGTAGTCACGTACAGTTGTGAGAGTTGAAAGGCTGAGCACCAAAGAATTGATACTTTCAAACTGTGGTTCTGGAGAAGACTCCTGAGAGTCCCTTGTATTGTAAGGAGATCCAACCAGTCCATCCTAAAGGAAATCAGTCCTGAATATTCATTAGAAGGACTGATGCTGAAGCTGAAGCTCCAATACTTTGGCTACCTGATGCAAAGTGCTGACTTACTGGAAAAGACCCTGATGCTGGAAAAGACTGAAGGCAGGAAGAGAAGGGGATGACAGAGGACGAGATGGTTGGATGGCATCACCGACTCAATGGACATGAGTTTGAGCAGGCTCCAGGAGATGGTGAAAGGAGCCTGCCTGCTGCAGCCTATGGGGTTGCAGAGTGGGACGTGACTGAGCGACTGAACAACAACAAGGAAGAGAAAGCAAAGGAGGAGTCAGCACTCGGGATGTGCTCGACGACTTGGGTCTGTCATGATGAATATGTCCATTTAGCCCAAGCACAGTATGCCCCACATGGTCCCAATAGGGTCAGTCCTGGGACCTGAGGGGTGCTGACACACTGCCCTTTCCATCTATTTCTGAATTTATGGAAGCTCTTCTCTGAACTTCATGTCAGTTTTAGATCTTGAGTTAGATCTTCAGGATAATCAGATGGCTAAGTCATCACTGACAACTGGATCAGTTAAGGTAAAGTTAAGATTAAAGACAGAGTAAGACCTGGGAATTCCTTGGCAGTCCAGTGGTTGGGAGAATCTGATTCCATTGCAGGGGGCATGGGTTCGATCCCTGGTCAAAGAATTAAGATCCTGCATGCTTTGCGGCACAACCAAAAAAAAAAAGAGTAAATCTCAAGATCTCATTGGTTTAACATAATAGAAGTGTATTTCTTATTCACATAAAATTTAAACGGCAGTGGAATACCAGGGAGGTGTCCCCACGGACCCAGGGACATAGGCTGAGGGAGGCTTTGCCGTTTTCGTCTCCTAGATTCAGAGGTCACATGGGACATCAACGTCCAGGCAGACACAAGAGAGAGGGAGAGGAGACCAGCAGGAGGTCTTCTGTGGTCCAGCCTGAAGGAACTCACCACTTGCCTACATTCCATCGGCCAGAACCAGTCATGTGAGCATACACAGATGAGGGGGCTGGGAAATGCAGTTCTCATCTTGACTGCTTTTGCCAGCAATGACTCTGCACCCTGGAAGGGGAGCATAACTCTAGGCAGGTAGACAACCAGCACTGTCTCAATGGCTAGCACTCCCTGGCTATGTGCCTGGTGCCATGTGATACCCTTTATGCCCACCGTTCATGGATGCTCATGGCAGCTCCACCGGAGAGGATCCTCATCGTCACCTTCATCTTCTAGCTGAGGAATGAGGCCCTGCACAACGGCCCCTTGCTGCAGCCTTGCCTCTCAGAAGCAGCAGTTTCTTCTGTGTTCTAACTGAGCTGGCATGGCGGCTGGGGTCCCATTTCTGGACTCTGGCTTGAAGGCTGACTGTTGGTACTGTCTTGCCAACACAGCACTGTGGTCCTCTCAGGCTCTACCTTGCAGCCCTTCCATAACCTCCCCATCCAGCATCATTGCCATCACCAACCCTTAGCTCTCACCAAGCCATCAGCCTTTCTAGGACTCAAACTTAAGATGCCTTGCTCTGCTCTCTGTCCCAGCTAAAATCAGGTAAACCAGCTCACTCAACTTCAAGCCGTAGTGGAGGAAAGAACTATAGTTAGGGTTTTATCTTGGCTGTCTTATAAATAGTGCAGCCGCTGGGATTATCAATTGTGGTGGACAGTATGCTGCCTCTCCCCCAAAGTTATCATCTACATCTTAATCCCTTGGAACCTGTGACTATGTCATTTTACATTGCAAACAGAAATTTGACGATGCAGCTAACTTACGGATTTTGAGATAGGGAGTTGACCCTGGGTTTTCAAGGTGGACTCAGTATAATCACAAGCATCCTTATAAGAGGAAGACAAGAGGATCCGAGAGGAGATGTGACGATGGAAGCAGAGACTAAAATGACATACTTTGAAGATGGAGGAAGGGGCTGCGCCTTCTTTGCTCTAAAATGGGTGCTTTGATCCTATGCAATATTGTGCACAAACCTGGCTGGGCTGGGTGGATGAACACATGGCTGGACCTGGAATAGGAGCAGGTATTGGCCTAAGCCCTCTGGACAGAAAGGACAAACTCATACCTTGAGTATGTGTCACATTCAGTCAAGATAAACCTGTTCCTTCCTGGGTGGAAGGAATCCAAAATAGTTACTTGTCACCAAGTGGCTGTTTGGTCTCCTTGAGGGCAAATGTCATAGGGGGCTCAGAGTTGGTCCCATTCCTGGCAGGTTGGCTGTTCAGCAGCAGCAGTTTAGGAACTGGGACCCTTCCCAAGCATAGCCTCCACCCTGGCCACCAGGCCTCCTCCATTCCATGCCAGTTGTACAGGCACTGGGGTGGTTGATATCACTGGCTGACATCATCTGGCTGAGTCATTCTGTCTAGCTGGTTGGTTACTGACTCTTCTGAGGTGGACACTCCCTTGCAGGCATTAACATGAAATGGAAAAAAAACCTTCACACTTTAGGCCTGTTCCCTTAAATCCCTCCACCCATGTCTTCCAAATTTTCTCTTTCGTTTTCCTAAGTAGCCAGTCTAGCCATTCACCTCTGCCTATGATTCCATCCATATTCTAGTTCAGTTCAGTTCAGTCGCTCAGTCGTGTCTGACTCTTTGCGACCCCATGAATCGCAGCACGCCAGGCCTCCCTGTCCATCACCAACTCCTGGAGTTCACTCAGACTCACGTCCATCGAGTCAGTGATGCCATCCAGCCATCTCATCCTCTGTCGTCCCCTTCTCCTCCTGCCCCCAATCCCTCCCAGCATCAGAGTCTTTTCCAATGAGTCAACTCTTCGCATGAGGTGGCCAAAGTATTGGAGTTTCAGCTTTAGCATCATTTCTTCCAAAGAACACCCAGGGCTGATCTCCTTCAGAATGGACTGGTTGGATCTCCTTGCAGTCCAAGGGACTCTCAAGAGTCTTCTCCAACACCACAGTTCAAAAGCATCAATTCTTCAGCGCTCAGCCTTCTTCACAGTCCAACTCTCACATCCATACATGACCACAGGAAAAACCATAGCCTTGACTAGACGGACCTTTGTTGGCAAAGTAATGTCTCTGCTTTTGAATATGCTATCTAGGTTGGACATAACTTTCCTTCCAAGGAGTAAGCGTCTTTTAATTTCATGGCTGCAGTCACCATCTGCAGTGATTTTGGAGCCCCAAAAAATAAAGTCTGACACTGTTTCTACTGTTTCCCCATCTATTTCCCATGAAGTGATGGGACCGGATGCCATGATCTTCGTTTTCTGAATGTTGAGCTTTAAGCCAACTTTTTCACTCTCCACTTTCACTTTCATCAAGAGGCTTTTGAGTTCCTCTTCACTTTCTGCCATAAGGGTGGTGTCATCTGCATATCTGAGGTTATTGATATTTCTCCCGGCAATCTTGATTCCAGGTTGTGCTTCTTCCAGCCCAGCATTTCTCATGATGTACTCTGCATATAAGTTAAATAAGCAGGGTGACAATATACAGCCTTGACGGACTCCTTTTCCAATTTGGAACCAGTCTGTTGTTCCATGTCCAGTTCTAACTGTTGCTTCCTGACCTGCATACAAATTTCTCAAGAGGCAGGTCAGGTGGTCTGGTATTCCCATCTATTTCAGAATTTCCCACAGTTGATTGTGATCCACACAGTCAAAGGCTTTGGCATAGTCAATAAAGCAGAAATAGATGTTTTTCTGGGACTCTCTTGCTTTTTCCATGATCCAGCAGATGTTGGCAATTTGATCTCTGGTTCCTCTGCCTTTTCTAAAACCAGCTTGAACATCTGGAAGTTCACGGTTCACATATTGCTGAAGCCTGGCTTGGAGAATTCTGAGCATTACTTTACTAGCATGTGAGATGAGTGCAATTGTGCAGTAGTTTGAGCATTCTTTGGCATTGCCTTTCTTTGGGATTGGAATGAAAACTGACCTTTTCCAGTCCTGTGGCCACTGCTGAGTTTTCCAAATTTGCTGGCATATTGAGTGAAGCACTTTCACAGCATCATCTTTCAGGATTTGAAATAGCTCAACTGGAATTCCATCACCTCCACTAGCTTTGTTCGTAGTGATGCTTTCTAAGGCCCACTTGACTTCACATTCCAGAATGTCTGGCTCTAGGTCAGTGATCACACCATCGTGATTATCTGGGTCGTGAAGATCTTTTTTGTACAGTTCTTCCGTGTATTCTTGCCACCTCTTCTTGATATCTTCTGTTTCTGTTAGGTCCATACCATTTCTGTCCTTTATCGAGCCCATCTTTGCATGAAATGTTCCCTTGGTATCTCTAATTTTCTTGAAGAGATCTCTAGTCTTTCCCATTCTATCTTTTTCCTCTATTTCTTTGCATTGATCACTGAGGAAGGCTTTCTTATCTCTCCTTGCTATTCTTTGGAACTCTGCATTCAGATGCTTATATCTTTCCTTTTCTCCTTTGCTTTTCGCTTCTCTTCTTTTCACAGCTATTTGTAAGCCCTCCCCAGACAGCCATTTTGCTTTTTTGCATTTCTTTTCCATGCGGATGGTCTTGATCCCTGTCTCCTGTACAATGTCACGAACCTCAGTCCATAGTTCATCAGGCACTCTATCAGATCTAGTCCCTTAAATCTATTTCTCACTTCCACTGTATAATCATAAGGGATTTAATTTAGGTCATACCTGAATGGTCTAGTGGTTTTCCCTACTTTCTTCAATTTCAGTCTGAATTTGGTAATAAGGAGTTCATGATCTGAGCCACAGTCAACTCCTAGTCTTGTTTTTGTTGACTGTATAGAGCTTCTCCATCTTTGGCTGCAAAGAATATAATCAATCTGATTTTGGTGTTGACCATCTGGTGATGTCCATGTGTAGAGTTTTCTCTTGTGTTGTTGGAAGAGGATGTTTGCTATGACCAGTGCATTTTCTTGGCAAAACTCTATTAGTCTTTGCCCTGCTTCATTCCCTATTCCAAGGCCAAATTTGCCTGTCAGTCCAGGTGTTTCTTGACTTCCTACTTTTGCATTCCAGTCCCCTATAATGAAAAGGACATCTATTTTGGGTGTTAGTTCTAAAAGGTCTTATAGGTCTTCATAGAACTGTTCAACTTCAGCTTCTTCAGCATTACTGGTTGGGGCATAGACTTGGATTACTGTGATATTGAATGGTTTGCCTTGGAAATGAACAGAGATCATTCTGTCATTTTTGAGATTGCATCCAAGTACTGCATTTCAGACTCTTTTGTTGACCATGATGGCCACTCCATTTCTTCTGAGGGATTCCTGCCCGCAGTAGTAAATATAATGGTCATCTGAGTTAAATTCACCCATTCCAGTCCATTTCAGTTCGCTGATTCCTAGAATGTCGACATTCACTCTTGCCATCTCTTGTTTGACCACTTCCAATTTGCCTTGATTCATGGACCTGACATGAATCAAGTGGCAAACCACTTCAGTATTCTTGCCTTGAGAACCCCATGAACAGTATGAAAAGGCAAAATGATAGGATACTGAAAGAGGAACTCCCCAGGTCAGTAGGTGCCCAATATGCTACTGGAGATCAGTGGACAAATAACTCCAGAAAGAATGAAGGGATGGAGTCAAAGCAAAAACAATGCCCAGCTATGGATGTGACTGGTGATAGAAGCAAGGTCCAATGCTGTAAAGAGCAATATTGCATAGGAACATGGAATGTCAGGTCCATGAATCAAGGCATCCATATTCTAACCTCTGGCCAATTCTCTTTCTGCACTGAGTGGATGGCCAGATCACTGCCCAAAACTCCACCCAAGGCTAGGATCTGCCCCCACTACTGTCTTTCAGGACAAACCTTGAATGGGGCGGTGTTAGGGTCCATTTGCAGCTTGAATCCATACATCAAGTTAACCCATCTGTGAACTTTTTTTCAAAGTGTTGTGTTTTTTATTTTTCAATTGAAGCACAGCTGGTTTACAATGGTGTGCCAATCTCGGCTGTACAGCAAAGTGACTCAGTTACACACATTTTAAAATAGTCTTTTCCATTGTGGTTCATCCCAGGAGATTGGATATAGTTCCTTGTGCTCTACAGCAGGACCTTATGGTTTATCCGTTCTAAATGTCATCTGTGAACTTGCCCCCTCCTGTCTCAGTTATTTATAAGGACTCTAGAGATGGGCATGAGATGAGTGGAACAGTGGTGGGTGGTGAGGAGATCTGGCTTATGGCCTGTCAGCCTATTTGTACCCTCTGGTCTTGTTGGGCCAAACTTCTGTCTTTGCAGTGCTGTCTGAACTCAGCTAATGAGGGACAGCCCTGGCTATTGGAAACTTGCTGTCCATGGTTGGGTACTCTATCCACATCTTTGCACAGAATCATTCCAAGAACTATTTTTGAAAGATGTATATATTTTCCACTGCAGATGGCATGAACTTGCTCCAGGACTTCAGAGGTCTACACTGAGAGTCTCCTACTGGGGCTCGCCACAAAATCAACATAGTGTTTCTCCCACCTTGGAGAGCTCCCGTACCATCTAGTCTGTTGAGCCATATGACCCAAGCAGCTGGGCTTCTTACACCACAGTCTGGATCTGTTGTAGACAGACCCTGCTCTGATCTCCACTGAAACCAGATGCTTCCCATATATTTCAATATATGGATGGAACACATGTCAAAATATGCTGCTTCTAGAACCCACAGAGATCTACCAGGCACTGTAGTTCTGCCTTAGCGGTGAGAGGTGTGAGGTGCAGCCACTTGCCCTTTACTTTAGAGGGAATGTCCTGGTATGCTCTAGGCCAGGACGAACTAGACTGGACCACAAACTTCACTACTGAATCTTCTAGGATACCTCGGGTCTGGAAGATCCCCTGGAGGAGGCCATGGAAATCCACTCCAGTATTCTTGCCTGGGGAATCTCATGGACAGAGGTGACAGAAGCGACTTAGCATGCACAATATGCAATCCAACCCCAGGGGTGGTTGTTGTGGGGTGATTCTCAGCTGTGAGCTCTCAGCTGTCCACCCTCTTGGTAGTGGAAGGAGCAACACACCACTGCATCCACTACATCGCCATGTTTCTCACATGAAAAGATATGTAAGAGCCCAAAAAAGGACAAAAATACAGTCTCCATATTTTGCACGTTTAAAATGTTGATTGATATGGCCAAATTTCTCTTCAGAAATCTTGAACCAATTTATACTTCTATCAGCAATGAACAAAGAAGCCCATTTCCCAACCTCTTAGTCAGCTTGGAGTATTTGATCTTTGAAAACTGTCTATGTTGTGGGGGGAGAATGCATTTCATTATTCTAATTTTTATTTCTTTTATTATTAGAGAGGTTGATCATCTTTTTGAATGTTTTTCAGGTCCTTTGCTTTTTTTTACTCATTGATTTGTAGAAACTCTTTTTATCTTATGGATAGTAAATGTATCTCTGTCATATTTTTCCCCCCAGGCAAAGCTTGTCTTTCAACTTTATTTGCAGTGTATTTTACTGTAAAATCTGTAAAACCTCAAACTGCCTATCTTTTTCCATTATGGATTCTGGGTCTCATTTGCTGCTTATAAACCTTTTTCCTTGTAAAATATTCTTCCATTGCCTTTTTCTAATATTTCTATGGTTTGGATTTTTACATTTAAACCTTATTCCATCTGGAACGTATTCTGGTGAAAAAAGTATGACTCTGTCTTTATTTTTTTTCCAAATGGCCAGCCAGTTGCCCGCATCATCTATTAAATAATACATTTCTCCCCTCTGATTAGAAGCGTCTCTTCTCCAGTACTAAGTTCTCATATTACATTGCACTTTCTGCTCTACTCTATTGACGTTCTTGTTTTGGATTCCATATCAAAGCATCTATAGTATTCTATTTTTAAAATGTGTTTCAGTATCTGCTGAAAGTACAAGTTTCCCCTCTTTTCTCACTTTTGCCCCAGATATCTATTTTCTCCTATTTATTCTCCCATGCTGTCAAACTCCAAAAATAACCACACTGGAATATGGGTTGACACAGGATTGGATTTTTCAAAATGTTTTAGGAGAACTTACATTTGTATAATTTTGAGACCTTCTAGACAAGAACAAGATACATATCTATTTACTCAGGTTCTCCTCTCTGTACTTCTGGGGGTTATATATTTATTTTTCATATATATATATATTTTTTCATATATATATATATTTATTTTTCATATATATATACTTATTTTTCATATATTTATTTATTTTTCGTATATATTTATTTTCATATATATTTATTTTTCATACTTATTTATTTTTCATATATATATTTATTTTTCATGTGAACTTGCTGTTTCTTGCCAAATCTATTCTTAGTATTTTGTTCGTTGTTATTACTGTTGTTCTTTATTTTCACTGTCCTGGTTACTGTTATATAAGAAAGCTACTGATTTTTGTATATTTATTTTTTAACTTTACATTATGCCAAGCTTCTTTACTGTTTATCATAGTTTTCCATTAATTATCTTGGCCTTTACAGAGAGATGAAAATATTCTTCTTGTCTCCAAATCTATGCTTCAGAAAGATTACTCTCTAAGAAAGACTGGGGTGGGAGAAGTTGGAGGTTCAGAGTGAGGTCTTAGCCTGAAATGGCTCATCACATTAAATATGTTTTCTTTCTTCTAATCTATATTTGGACTGAAAACTTCAAGGTTAGTAGACAAGAATCCAGAAGTACTGTCCATTGAATTGGTGATGAGGTAAAATGAACCTTCAATTTCTGAATTGTAATTTTGTCATATTATAGGAAGCCAATCTGTGTAGATAAAGGATAATTATAAACATAAATACCAAAGCAGCACTAGCTGTATGCTAAATACTCTCCTAAGCACTTATATAAATTGTCTCATTTAATCTCCCTTTGAAGTGGGTACCCATTTTACGGATGAAGAAACTGAGACCCAGAAAGGCTGATGACTTTTCTATGGTCATTAAGCTTACAATTTGTAGAGCCCAGATTTGAATCCAGTGACTCTGGAGTTCATTGTCCAATAGTCTCTACAGTAGCATGAGTTAACCCAGTAGAAATCTCCTTTTTATTCCAAGCTCCAGAACAACCTCTGAAACCCAAATCCAGATTAACCACAGAACTTGCCTTCTCTCTTTTGCATCTTCTTTGATTCAGCCACCCTGAGGAAGTCAGGGATGCCTAGCTTTCCAGGCAGCCCCAGGTTATCAAAAAAACAGATATTTGGGGAGGCGCAAATGTGGGGTGAGATGAGTTACAGGGCGAATCCCAGATGCTAAACTGATATGACTGGGCCCAGGAAGGTCTGTTTTTACAATTCAAATTTTCTCTGGGTAGCGCTCGCATTTCGTTATGTTGTGGTCAATGGTTGAAGTTTTCTCCATCTTTTGAAAATTGCTTCTAGTTTTTGGTCCCAGTCTCTTCTTCTCCAGCCCATCAGTTGCATGATGGGAATGAAGGCCTGTGCTAGCCAGTTCCTTCGTGAGGGTTCCAGGCCTCCAAAGCAACAAGGCTGAGCTATTCTCTCAGAAAAACCCTACAATCCTCAGCAGCCCTGGAACACCTTGCCTTAAACCAGCTCAACTCTGGGTCAGCTGGCTAATGGACATAGACACAAAAATGCTCCAGAAATCAGAGATGGCTTCAGAGAGGAGGTGACATTTGAGGCTCTGCCAAATTAATTTTGTAGGAACCATATTGGTATCAGTCATCGCTACATTTGACAAATATTTACCAAGCTTATATTGTGTACTGGGGATAGAGTGATAGACCAGACTGAGGGGTCCTTGACCTCCGAGAACTTAGGTACTAGCAAGTAAACAAATAAGAAAGATAATTTCAAATGGGTGGACGTGTTGTAGATAAGATAAAGGGATAGAAAGTGAGGGGTGGGGAGGAACGACTTAAGACAGGTGCTCAGGAGATGCCTCTGTGAGGAGCTGAAATTTACCCTAAACCCAAATGTTAAGAAGGATTCAGAGCTACAGGGACCTGAGGGTCACTCTGGTCACTGTGGGGAGAATGGACTGTGGGGTCGGGGGGCATGGGCAAGTGGGAGAACACTTGGGAAACAGTACAGTGAGCAAGAGGATTGCGATGCAGAATTGGGAGAGACAGTGGGGGAGACACGGAGAGGTGGCCAACATGGGCAGATTCAGGAAGTGGTGCCACTTGCTGACGGGTCAGGTTTTGGGGGTAAAGGAAGTGTGAGCTACAAAGGTGGCTCCTGGATTTGACACTTGAACAGTACTAGATTCTGGGGAGAATGGAATAGTTTTTTGGTGGGAGGAAATTCAAAGTTCACGAATAACAATAATAACTATAGCTAATTGAATACAAAGTACCTGCCATGTGCTTACACATGTTCCTTAATTAGTCAATATTCAGTTCAGTACAGTCGCTCAGTCATGTCCAACTCTTTGCGACCCCATGAACCACAGCACGCCAGGCCTCCCTGTCCATCACCAACTCCCGGAGTTCACTCAGACTCACGTCCATCGAGTCAGTGATGCCATCCAGCCATCTCATTCTCTGTCGTCCCCTTCTGCCCCCAATCCCTCCCAGCATCAGAGTCTTTTCCAATGAGTCAACTCTTTGCATGAGGTGGCCAAAGTACTGGAGTTTCAGCTTTAGCATCATTTCTTCCAAAGAACACCCAGGGCTGATCTTCAGAATGGACTGGTTGGCTCTCCTTGCAATCCAAGGGACTCTCAAGAGTCTTCTCCAACACCACAGTTCAAAAGCATCAATTCTTCAGCACTCGGCTTTCTTCACAGTCCAACTCTCACATCTATACATGACCAGTGGGAAAACCATAGCCTTGATTAGACATACATTTGTTGGCAAAGTAATGTATCTGCTTTTGAATATACAATCTAGTTTGGTCATAAATTTTCTTCCAAGGAGTAAGCGTCTTTTAATTTCATGGCTGTAATCACCATCTGCAGTGATTTTAGAGCCCAGAAAAATAAAGTCTGACAGTTTCCACTGTTTCCCCACCTATTTCCCACTGCTGCTGCTACTGCTGCTGCTAAGTCGCTTCAGTCGTGTCCGACTCTGTGCGACCCCAGAGACGGCAGCCCACCAGGCTCCCCCGTCCCTGGGATTCTCCAGGCAAGAACACTGGAGTGGGTTGCCATTTCCTTCTCCAGTGCATGAAAGTGAAAAGTGAAAGTGAAATGGCTCAGTCGTGTCTGCCTTTTAGTGACCCCATGGACTGCAGCCCACTAGGCTCCTCCATCCATGGGATTTTCCAGGCCAGCGTACTGGAGTGGGGTGCCATTGCCTTCTCCAATTTCCCACTACTGTGAACTAAATAATTCCCCATTTTCCAAATGAGAAAAGAGGGCACAAGTACACACGTGCCTGCTCTTAACTGTTAGACTCCACAGTAATCTTATTGGTCCCATCACGTCATGGCACATAGACGTGGGCCGGATGCCAAGATCTCAGTATTTTGAATGCTGGGTTTTAAGCCAGTTTTTTCACTCTTCTTTTTCACTTTCATCAAGAAGCTCTTTAGTTCCTCTTCACTTTCTGCCATAAGGATGGTATCATCTGCATATCTGAGGTTATTGATATTTCTCCCGGAAATCTTGATTCCAGTTCAATAATTAAACTTTTGTAAACACAGTTGACCCTTGAACAACATGAGTTCAAACTTTATAGGTCCACTTAAACTCAGATCTTTTTCAATAAATGTATAGTCAGCCCTCCATATTGGCAGGTTTCAGATCTATGGACATGGAGGGACCATCATACTCATTCTAATAAGCCATTTTGTATAAGGGATCTGAAGATCTATGGATTTTGGTGTATGAGGGGGCTCCTGGAACCAGTCTCCTGTGGATACTGTAATAGGATTTTTAAACATTGTTGTGGCAACATTTTTTAATGTTTTAACAATTTTTCATCACTTGGATAAATTATTTAGCATTTCTTTAAAAAGAAATAAATAATAACAAGTTTATATGGATATCAAAATCCTCCAGGAAGTGATGGACATTAGACACTCTGGTCATTGGGAAAGTTGCCCAAGAGGCACACAGACCCAGGTGAAGATGCGGATTGCCCCTTGGGGGATGAGGGATGGGGATCCAGATCCCTAATACACACTTCAAGACCCTGCCTGGTCCGCCTCCTCCTCCGTCTCTCACCCAAGGCATTTCAGCCCATCCCCTATGACCTTCCCCTCATCTCTGTCCTCCTGCCATCCAGGATTTCTGTATACTTCCTCAGAACTGGCTGCCCATCCAAACCTGGGATCCTCACTCTTGCTGCATCCCTTGCTTAACTCCTACTGATATGACAGAACAGAAGTGAAGCCTCATCTCCTCCAGGAAGTCTCCCCAGACTCCCATCTGGTTCTTTGTATCAGGCCTCATAGAATCAGTCTCCTCTTTTCCTCAGCACCTTCTCTTAGTTTAGTTTTCATTCATCACTATTTCTTACTACCTCCCTCCTCCTAGGAAGGAAGAGACTGTGTCTGCTTTTGCTCCCCAGGTCTTAGCTTGGAGCTGGCATTGAGTGGGAACTCAGTAATCAGTGAATGAATGAATCATGTCTCTTGGCAATTCTGAACAACTCTGTCTCTTGCCTGTGAGTCCTCGGGGGAGGCTCCTGGCTGAAACGCAGCTCTGTCAGGGTACTACCCACCATCCACCACCCCCCGGAAAAACCACCCTAGTCTCTATAAGGCCAGACCCTTGCTCCCAGGGCACCAGCTTTGCAGGCCACTGTGCCGCAGTGCTGGGGTTGGGGGGCCAACCTGGCTGCCAGAACTGAGAAGGCAGGAGGGAAACCCTGAGAGGGATGGAACGGGAAATGGGACTAGAAGGCCTTTTGTTGAGGGGTCGCAGGGAGGGGTCCAGTGTCTCAGTGTGGCAGATAGGCAGTAAGCCGCACCAGCCCAACCCCATTATCTGGAAATACTGCCCATCCAGGGCCTCCAGACCACCAGCAGCCCTGCCCTTTTTGCAGGGGAGGAGGTTAGGAGTGCAGTTTCCATTAGAGAAAATGATGACTTCAGCAAAGACCTCCCCTTTCCCAGGCAGTAAACCTGTCTCAGGTCCCTTACAGGAAGGCTTCATGTTGAGGCCCACGCTGAGGCTGACTGGGGAGACAAGCTACATGGCCCAATTATTTGTAAATGGAGCTGTCTTCCCAAGCAAAGCGGAACCAGATGCCACCTTGTCTGGGAGGCCAGGCCTTGGCAATGGGCGGCAGGCTGGAGGCTGGGAGGCCGAGTTATAAGGTGGAGGCTGGCCAGGGGTTGCAACGTGGGGTCCTGGGAAGTCAGTTGCATGTTGGAGAGGATATGGTTATGCTGCCTGGCTGGATGGTGAACCAGAGAAGAGCAGGACCTGCCTCTCATGCATATCTGGGTAGCCAGCATGTCTAAGGACAGGTGCACTATGGGACCCAGTGTCTGTCTCCCAAAAGGCTCAGTTTGGAGGGATGCAAAGAGCAGGAACCTAATGATTTTTAGATTCTTCTTTTCTATAAAATTTCTTTAAAAATATAGGTAATTGAGGGGTGGAGAGGAAAGAAGGACACCAGAGAGAGGTTGTGGTTAGCTGTGGGCTCCAGGGTCAGACTGCCCGGATCAAATCTCAGCTCTGCTGTGGTGCTAATTAGCCCACCTCTGCACTTTGCTTTTTCTCATTTGCTAAACGGGGTTATTAGAGGTGCTGATGTCACAGGGCTATTGTAGAAATTTGATGGGTAAGAATACTATCAGGCTTCGCTGTTGGCCCAGATGGTAAAGAATCCGCCTGCAATGAGGGAGACCTGGGTTCGATCCCTTGGCTGGAAAGTTCCCCTGGAGGAGGGGATGGCAACCCACTCCAGTGTTCTTGCCTGGAGAATCCCCGTGGACAGAGGAGCCTGGTGGGCTACAGTCCATGGGGTCACAAAGAGTCGGACACAAGTGAGAGACTAAGCACAAGAATACTATCAATGCCCAGAGTGGTGCCAGGCCCTGCTGCAAATGCTTTTGTATTTGCTTGAAGAGAGACAGCACGGCATAATGAAAAGTGCTAGGTTTGGTTTGAATCAGTCAATCAGTTCACTTCCTCAGTCATAACTGACTTTTCGCAGGCCCATGGATTGCAGCATGCCAGGCCTCCCTGTCCACCACCAATTCCCGGAGCTCACTCAAACTCATGTCCATTGAGTTGGTGATGCCATCCAACCATCTCATCCTCTGTCATCCCCACTCCTCCCACATCAGAGTCTTTTCAAATGACTCAGCTCTTCGCATGAGGTGGCCAAAGTATTGGAGTTTCAGCTTCAACATCAGAACTTCCAATGAACACCCAGGACTGATCTCTTTTAGGATGGACTGGTTGGATCTCCTTGCAGTCCAAGGGACTCTCAAGAGTCTTCTCCAACACCACAGTTCAAAAGCATCAATTCTTCGGCACTCAGCTTTCTTTATAGTCCAACTCTCACATCCATACATGACCACTGGAGAAACAATAGTTTTGACTAGATGGATATTTGTTGGCAAAGTAATGTCTCTGCTTTTAAATATGCTGTCTAGGTTGATCAAAACTTTTCTTCCAAGGAGTAAGCATCTTTTAATTTCATGGCTGCAGTCACCATCTGCAGTGATTTTGGAGCCCAGAAAAATAGTCTATCACTGTTTCCCCATCTATTTGCCATGAAGTGATGGGACCAGATGCCATGATCTTAGTTTTCTGAATATTGAGTTTTAGCCAACTTTTTCCCTCTTCTCTTCCACTTTCAGCAAGAGGATCTTTAGTTCTTCTTCACGCTCTGCCATAAGGGCGGTGTCACCTGCATATCTGAGGTGACTGGTATTTCTCCTGGCAATCTTGATTCCAGCTTGTGCTTCATCCAGTCCAGCATTTCTCATGATGTCCTCTGTATATAAAAGTTAAATAAGCAAGGTGACAATGATACAACCTTGACGTACTCCTTTCCCAATTTGGAACCAGTCTGTTGTTCTGTGTCCAGTTCTAACTGTTGCTTCTTGACCTACATACAGATCTCTCAGTACGCAGGTCAGGTGGTTAGGTATTCCCATCTCTTGAAGAATGTTCCACAGTTTGTTGTGATCCACACAGTCAAAGGCTTTGGCATAGTCAATAAAGCAGAAATAGATGTTTTTCTGGAAACTTCCTGCTTTTTTGATGATTCAACAGATGTTGGCAATTTGATCTCTGGTTCCTCTGTCTTTTCTAAATCCAGCTTGAACATCTGGATGTTCTTGGTTCACGTACTGCTGAGGCCTGGAGAATTTTGATCATTACTTTGCTAGCGTGTGAGATGAGTGCAATTGTCCAGTAGTTTGAGCATTCTTTGGCATTGCCTTTCTTTGGGATTGGAATGAAAACTGACCTGTTCCAGTCCTGTGGCCACTGCTGAGTTTTCCAAATTTGCTGGCATGTTGAGTGCAGCACTTTCACAGCATCAACTTTTAGGATTTGAAAGCGCTCCACTGGAATTCCATCACCTCCACTAGCTTTGTTCATAGTGATGCTTCCTAAGGCCCACTTGACCTTGCATTTGGGATGTTTGGCTCTAGGTGAGTGATCATACCATCATTATTATCTGGGTCATTAAGATATTTTTTGTATAGTTCTTCTGTATATTCTTGCCATCTCTTCTTAATATCTTCTGCTTCTGTTAGGTCCATACCATTTCTGTCCTTAATTGAGCCCACTTTGTATGAAATGTTCCCTTGGTATCTCTAATTTTCTTGAAGAGATCTCTAGTCTTTCCCATTCTATTGTTTTCCTTTATTTTTTTTTGTATTGATCACTGAGGAAGGCTTTCTTATCTCTCCTTGCTATTCTTTGGAACTCCACATTCAAATGGGTATATCTTTCCTTTACTCCTTTGCCTTTCGTTTCTCTTCTTTTCATAGCTATTTGTAAGGCCTCCTCAGACAATCATTTTGCCTTTTTGCATTTCTTTTTCTTGGGGATGGACTTGATCCCTGCCTCCTGTACAATGTCAGGAACCACAGTTCTTTAAGCACTCTATCAGATCTAATCCCTTGAGTCTGTTTGTCACTTCCACTGTATAATCCTAAGGGATTTGATTTAGGTCATACATGAAGTAGGGAAGTTTTCCCTACTTTCTTCAATCTAAGTCTGAATTTGGCAATAAGGAGTTCATGGTCTGAGCTTGTGAGTGTCCAGGGATCTCTGGCGGAGGCGTGGGTAGGCGGTGGCCTGTTGCGGGGTTGGGGGCACTGAGAGCAGCAGTGCATGCATGGGACGGACCTTTTGAAGGAGGTCACCATTATCTTCATTACCTTCACCATAGTTTGGCCTCAGGTCAAATAATAGGGAGGGAACACAGCCCCGCCCTTCAACAAAAAATTGGATTAAAGACTTACTGAGCATGGCCCTGCCCATCAGAACAAGACTCAGTTTCCCCCTCAGTCAGTCTCTCCCATCAGGAAGCTTCCATAAACCTCTTATCCTTCTCCATCAGAGGGCAGACAGACTGAAAACCACAATCACAGAAAACTAACCAATCTGATCACATGGACCGCAGTATTGGCTTGAATATCTGAGTTCAAATCCATTTCCTCTCTTTCCCAGCTATGTAATCTTGGATGAGTCATTGAGCTTCTCTGAGCTTTGGTACCTGCTTGGTAAAGTGGGAATAATGATAATAACAATGATGGTTGTGATGGGGATGGGGATGGGGATGGTGAGGAGTCCATAGCATTCAGCAGGTAGCTGTTTTGCATAGTTTCCATGAGCTGAAAATCTCCTGGAATATGAAGTCTTAGATGTCAAGGAAAACTGACCTAAAGACTGGGTTTTCAAGGAAACTGTGATGCTTAACTGTATATGCCAACTTGACCCAGCCATGCTGCCTAGATATTTGGTCAGATATTATCCTGGATGTTTATGTGAGGATTTTTGAGATGAAATTAACAGTTAAATCAGTGGACTTGGAGTAAAGCGGATTGCCCCCCATAAATATGGGTGAAGCGAAGTGAAGTTGCTCTGTCGTGTCTGACTCTTTGTGACCCCATGGACTATAGCCCTCCAGGCCCCTCCATCCATGGAATTTTCCAGGCAAGAGTATTGGAGTGGGTTGCCATTTCCTTCTCCAGGGGATATTCCCGACCCAGGGATTGAACCCAGGTCTCCCGCATTGCAGGTAAACACCTTACCGTCTGAGCCACCAGGGAAGTGCCTAAATATGGGTTGGCCTCATTCAAACAGTCAAAGTACTGAATAGACCAAAAGACTGAATCCCCCAAGCAACAGGAAATCCTGCCAGAAGAGGGCCTTTGGATTTGAGCTGCAATAAGGACTAGTCTTTGGGTCTCGAGCCTGCTGAGAAACCCTGTAGATTCTAAATTTATCAGCCTCTGTAATCACATGAGCTGTTTTTCAAAATAAACCTCACTCTCTAAAGATGTTTGTATATACACATATCTTTGTATATATAGAGATACACATATAGATAATATACACACACATTATATGTATACACACTCATTCTATGTAAACACACACATTCTATTGGTTCTATTTATCTGGAGAATCCCAATACAAATCCTGTATTTATTGATAATGAAAAGCACACCCACACAACACCAACCACCTCATGGATGAAAAATGAGAAAAGGGAAATTCTCTAGAATTGAACTAGAAGTGTATCCCCAGGAAGCACATCCTTGGGGCCCCAGACCCTGGGCAAGCTCTAAGACGTCATAGGGGTGGGCACTGGGGACAGGCCCCAGACCTGGGTCTGGTTACTCTGTGAAACCATAGCAGATTCAGCAGAAGGGGAAAAAGAAAAAAAAAATCTCCTTCTTGATGAAACATCAAGGTAGCAAGGTTGATGAGATATCCTTATGGAGCCCAGATTGTTCTCTATAAAGAAACACCCACCTTATAAGGGAGAAAACTTGTGGATGGAGAGAAAACTAGGGTCTTAGCCTGAGTCCTCTTCCACATCCCTGGGCCACATCCCTAGGCCAAGGGGACCGAGTAGGACCAGAAGCAGCTCCCGGGAGGCAACCCATATAGCAGGCTGGGAAGAAGTCCTCTGGGGGAAACATGATTTTAACTCTGGGGGCACTCAAGGAAAAAGGCAACTTCAAGGCCTGCTAGGTGGGTTACTGAGAAAGGAGAGGATCCTCAGGGTTCAGGGTTTCAAGAAGAACAAAGATTTTTTTTCCTGCGCTATCAACTGTTTCTTTTAATTTTTTTCTTCAAAAACATTTTAAAATCATTCAGGCACTCTCCACTCTACCTACCTAATTTTTTGTATGTTGTCATTAAAAAATAACCTCGGTGTTTGTTTTTTTCTTCTGACAAGAACAGTAAGTATAATATTTATTACAGCATGTTAAGAAAATTAACATAAGTGGGGAGGAAAGGAAATTTGCCTGTACATTAATTAAGGTGGGCACCTGATGTTCATAAACAACTTTCAAATCTCAGTTGCTTAAAATAATAGACTGTTTTTGCTCATGCAGAAGTCCAGTGACAGTGTTTGACCCATGACTTTTCTCTGGATGATTCAGGGACCCAGAACCTTCATAGCCTATGCGTCCATCATCCTCTAGGGCCCTGAGTTCTTTGTTTCTAGCCAGTAGGTAGGGGAAAAAAAAGGTAAAGATTTTATGTGTTAGGCTTGGAAATAGCAAGCATTATTTCCGCTCACATTTCATTGGCCAGAATTCAGTCACATGGGCACATCTGACTGCAAGGGAAGCTGGGGAATGTAGTCTAACTGTGTGTCAGGAAGCAGAGAAGTGGGTTCTGGTGAGTGTATCACAATGTCTGCCATAATCCAACCTTCAGCATGCTGACAGAACCAGTATTCACATTTTGAGGGAACTCCTTTCAATCTTTTTTTAAATTTTGTGAACATTTTGTGAAATAAGCATTTGGCTGGGTCTTTGTCTCCAGTTCCTGGGAGGCAATCTCTAAGTCACTGGAATTTGCTGGGTGACAGGAGTGCATTATTACTCCTGGTGGCCCCCTGGGGCCACTCCTAACAGGACGGCTCAGGACAGGAGCTGGCCATTCCTGGAACACCAAGCCTGTGATTAGAGGATCAAGGCTTTGAGCCATGTGGTATCGGCCCAACATTTGGGGAAGGGAAGGTGCTGGCAATTGAGTTCAGTCAATCATCCCTATGCAATGAAGCCCCATTAAAAACTCTGGACACCGAAATCCTGGTGAGGTTCTTGGTTGGAGTATTCTTTGTCGTATGTGGATGCCAGGAGGGTAACACGGTCCTGAGGGTAATGAAAGCATTGTATTTGGAACCCTCCCAGACTTAGCTCCATGTGTATCTTCTAATTTGTGTCCTTTCAACAGTAATAATTATAGTGTTTTTTTAGTTCTATAAGTCTTTCTAGTGACTTGTCAAACCTGAGGGAGTCCATGGGGATCTCAGAGTCTGTAGCCAGCTGGTTTGAAGTACAGGTAGCCCCAGTGGCTGATGAGAGGACAGTTTGTGGAAGACCATGTTCTGAATCTGTAAAGTTTGGCCCATCTCTGGGTCCATATGGAAATAGACATAGATTCACACATAAACACTCATTAAAGTACATGTATTTGCAAAGATGTGATAGTTCTACAAATCCTATTAAAAAAATTTTTTTTCACTTGACTGTTGTTGATGATCTTTCTAAGGATTTGATCTGAATTCTTGGTTATTTTAGAAACTCAGCCAGCATTGTAGAATTCTACTCATTTTCCCAAGTTTGGGTCAGATGGGATGACCCAGTGCAGCATCTCGCCCTGAACTGGCTCCCAACCCCACACCTGGCCCTTGATGCTGACATCATCCAGAAGCACCTCTGAAAGAGGACCAGGTTGACTCAGTTCAGTTCAGTTGCTCAGTCGTGTCCGACTCTGCAACCCCATGAATTGCAGCATGCCAGGCCTCCCTGTCCATCACCAACTCCCGGAGTTCACCCAAACTCATGTCCATCGAGTCAGTGATGCCATCCAGCCATCTCATCCTCTGTTGTCCCCTTCTCTTCCTGCCCCCAATCCCTCCCAGCATCAGAGTCTTCCAATGAGTTAACTCTTCGCATGAAGTGGTCAAAGTATTGGAGTTTCAGCTTTAGCATCAGTCCTTCCAAAGAACACCCAGGACTGATCTCCTTTAGAATGGACTGGTTGGATCTTCTTGCAGTCCAAGGGACTCTCAAGAGTCTTCTCCAACACCACAGTTCAAAAGCATCAATTCTACAGCACTCAGCTTTCTTCACAGCCCAACTCTCACATCCATACATGACCACAGGAAAAACCATAGCCTTGACTAGACGGACTTTTGTTGGCAAAGTAATGTCTCTGCTTTTGAATATGCTATCTAGGTTGACTCAGCAGGGCTTTAATGTGGGCAGACAGACCCAGGCCCCTGGCAAGTCCTCCAGAACCTGGAACGGCAGGAGTCCCTGACCAGAGATCTGTGGCACGAGGGTAGGGATCTGGAGCAGCCCAGGACAATGTGGGCTGAAGCAATGGCCACACCCAGGCTCCAGCCTATGTGGACTTCTGGACTTGGGGCCGGGCCAGGCCGGCCCTGGAGTGAAGATCCAGTCTGCAGTCCCCAGGACAGAGCTCTGGCTCTACCCAGGCCTCAGTCCTTCACCCATTGCTGTTCTGCTGCAGCTGCAGGTTAAGCCCCAGCAGCATGCATGTCAGATCTTCCCCTGCAGCTTCTCCTTGGCATAGAAAATCTGGGTGGGAGTGGGAGTGGGGAGGCAGACATAAAGATACTGTTCATCAACCTTAGGATCCCATACAGAGCCTGTAATTGACCTTAGACATCTTCTGTGTCAGTGCTTGTCCAACTCTAGTGCCTGTCAGAATTCAAAAGGCAGATTCCCTGGTTCTACCCTCCAGAGGGGCTCATCCATTAGGGCTGGGGGAAGGGGGCATGCATAAGAACCTACAATTATCACATCACTCATGAGTGAATCTGATACAAGTGGGCCCTGAATCAGTTTCTGCTATACCCTCCTCAGTTTCTTAAGGCTCAGAGAGGGTAGGTGATTTTTCAGTGTCACACAGTTAATGGGGGTCAGAACTCAGGTGAGAATCTAGGTCTTCTGCAATAGCATGTGGGGCATGGCTGGCTATACACAGGGTAGAGGAGAACTTGAAGAGCCCCAGGAAGGACTCCACAGTCAAAGATGCGCCACGGTGTTTGAAATTCCACCATTAGACATTCATTTCTTTGGGCCTTGATTTGGATTTCCCAGAGTCTACTCTGAAAATATTCATCTTTCTGGGATGAAATCTTCCTGAGTTATTGCAGTGAGCACATTGACAACGACTGGCTTCTCGGCACCTTCCGACAGGGACGGAGGCTAGTAAGAAGCAGAATCTACACACCATGCATTAGGAGCTCGAGATGCAGTGAGGTTGTCTGGAAGGAGGCGGGGAGTACAAACCAGACTTAGACCACACCTTTTTTTTTAACCATCTTAGGAGACAGAATGCCCTGGCAGATGCCTTAGAGTTAACCTGGCCCGAGTCCAAGTTCTGCCACTTCCCAACTCTGTGGCTTCAGGCAGTTCAGCCACTTTACTGCTTTGAGCCTCAGTTGCCTCATTTGTAAAACTGGATAACACTAACACCTGTCTCACTGGGTCGGGGGAAACTCTGGAACAGTCTGAATCCTTAGATCTGTCCCCTGACCACCATGATTTGCCCTTGGGGAGGCACAAGACATCTGCAGTCACCCCACCCTCCCTCTGGGGTCCAGAGCGAGGGGTGGCTCTGGGGAGCCAGCTGTGTTTGCTGCGGTTGGTCCCGCGGCCCCCAGGCATCCACTGGGTCTGGGTACCACGGAGGCGGGGGCCCTGTCATCCCAGCAGGGGTTCACATTCTTCCCCATTCTTGGCGTCTGGAAACTCATCTCTGCCCTTTCTTCTCTTGAGGAAACAGCAACAACAAAGCCAGACTCCTGTCCTGGGGGACAGCGCTGCCTACATCCCGCAGGAATGGCAGCAGGCGGAGAAGGCTCTTTCCACCCCTTCCCCCTGCCAGGCTAACCACACTGCACAGCTCCTGCCCACCCTCCCTCCGCCACTGGCTGGCGGGCTGGCAGGGTGGAGGACCCTGGGAAAACTCCCCGGAGGAGCCGAGGAGCCAGCAGACTTAGCCCCGGGGCCTTGGCGGGGGCCCGGTCTCCATGCGGCTCAGCCTCCCCGTTGGAGGCCCTGACGTGATGTCTGGCGGCTCAGCGCGGGCGCGGGCGCGGGCGGGGCTGCGCTGGGCAGGTGAGGTCCGCGATGCTCTGTATTCCCACTGGCGAGGCTGGGGAGAGGTTGGCAGGATGGCCGGAGAGTTCAGTGTCCAGGGCGGATGGAATGCTGGGCACAGCCCAGATGAGGAACAGGGACGATGTTCCAGACTCAGAAGAGGACTGAATTCCCCTGCTGCTTCCCAACTCTGCCTGAAGGAAGCTGCTGACTCACAAACGTTCTCCTGCTACAAAGGCAGCCACAGGTCTCATCTGGGTTCTGAAAGGTGCCAAGGCCATCCGCTCCCCGCTGCCCACCCCGCCAGACAGCCTGTACAGCCTCTTTCTTAAATGCTCATCCATCCCCACCTTGGACACTTTTTTATTACTCAAGAAATGAGCTTTTCCTTGTAGCAAAGCTGAAATGAAAAAAAAAAAAAAAAAAAAAAACGAAAAAGAATGACCACTCCAACTCACTGTTTAGAGAAAAAAATCACTCTTGACCTAGCATTGCCTTTCCTCCCAGACTTTTATATAAGATATAAAACAGGGCGCTTTAAAGTGTGGCCTGGGAACTCTTTGTTCCTGGTGCCTAAAGAGATGAGTGTGGAAAACAAGAGTAAGCATTTAGAAAACTCCCAGAGCAATTTGACACGGACACCATGTTTTTATATACTGTGCTTTACAAAACTACTGACTTGCAGCAGTTTGAACATTGCAAAGCAGTCCTTCAGCGTGGCTAGTTTGAGAAGCACTAATACAGATATTTTGATGTAAAAGGGTTCATATCCCACCTCATGCTCATACTATGTCTCCCTTACCTTATCATACCGTGTTTAGTGGCTGCTGGCTTCCATGGATGCCCTGAAGTTTTGTTACCAGACCTTAAAGCTGGATCTCCAAATAGTCTTTAGCTTTCAAGATAATAAGCAGTAACTGGTGAATGTCCCTGTCCGTACTTACATCTCTGTGCATCTGTGACACTGCTTCCTTCAGATAGTTTCAGGAATAGAGTTACTGGAGCAAAGGAGGTATGTCACTTTGGACATTGTTTCTTTGGACACTTGTTTCTAAAATGATGTTTAAAAAACAAAATATGATCCATGTGATACCTTCACCAATAAGTTAAGAGAGCTCAGTTTTTAAGCCAGGCTTCCCGTGGGGGATCCATCATGCAAAATAGCTACCCCGTCCAATGACAGATCTATCAGAAAAGATTCAGTCTCCTTGTCTCCAGGTCTATCAGCCACTTCTCACAGGGATTCAAGAACAGCAGGCTCAGAAGCGACCTTAGAGATCCCCAGGCCAGGAGTTTCCAGTTTGTATGCTATGGGACACCGGTTCTGCAGGGTGTTAATGGTGCTAGCAGACGGTATAATTTATGATTGAGTCATCTTGGGGATTAACCAGTTAAACAAATCCAAAAACATATTCTTTCTAGAAGGACTTCTCAGCACGTTTAATAAATTAATGTGCATTATTTTTTCACCAGGAAGGGGCTAAAGTGAATTAAGTTTCCCATGTTCATTTGACCACAGAATCCTTCAAGGAGGAGTAGCTCAAAGAACCAATAGCCTATCTGTCTCCTTCTCCAGAACAGTGGTTTTCAAATCTTTTTTTAAAAGTTTTATAAAACAGGGAAGCCTGGCATGCTGCAGTCCATGGGAAGAGCTGGACACGACTGAGCGACTGAACAACAAAATTTTCTATAAGAAATCTCAATTTATACGGAAGAGAGAAAACCAGGGATGGGACGATACAGAAGCCTGATGATGCACTGTCCTTCCCAGTGGGGTCCTTGGGGAGGTGTTCAGAACCCCTAGGGAACCAGGCGATCCCATCTGAAGGGTACAGTCTGCTCATCTCCCCTCCCTCACTGAAGACCATTTGAAAGGTCAGCATAGGGGGAAGAGGACACTCTTTGCACAGCTAGTAGCATTTATTGAAAACGTATGGGTCAAACCTTATGCCAGGTGTGGAGCTTTAGGAAGGAAAAAAAAAAAAACCCAAACCCTTGTCCCCAGGGAGTATAAATGTGGCATGTGAGACGCACATAGACACAGGCAAAGGGAATCAAATACAAACAGTTATGTAATAAAGAGAAGTGGTATGATGGACTATCGTTTCTGTCTGCCACACACCTTTCAGGGAAGCTGCCTTTCCCCTACTCCATCACTGGCAAGGTGCCAATCATGACAGTCCATGTTTCTGGCCCACCACGTGGTGATGTGATCCTTGCCTGGCCAATCTTGCACCCTATTCTTCTGGCCTCAGTGACTGACCTGGGATGGCACATGGTCCAAACCTGGCCAATCAGAATCATTCCCTAGGCTTGTAGGCAGATGCTCTCATTCCCACGGGGCCATTACACTGGGATGGTGGGAGCCTGCAGCTGCCCGTGACCGGGTTCTCTTTCTTCCCCCACTGCATGGAGGGACTCCATCTGTAATAGGAAAGAGTGAAGGAAGGAAGCCCTAGAGACCTGAAGGGTTGAGTGACGAAAAGCAACTGAGTCCTGATAGTTTTATTTCTGAAATCTTCTCCAAGCCTAGACTTTCCAGATATCCAGGCTGATTAATTCCCCCTTAACTGAAAGTGGTAGTCACTCAGTGTGTCTGACTCTTTGTGACCCCGTGGACTGTAGCCCGCCAGGCTCCTCTGTGGAATTCTCCAGGCAAGAAAACTGGAATGGGTGGCCATTCCCTTCTCTAGGGGATCTTCCTGACCCAGGGACTGAACCTCGGTCTCCTGCATTATAGGCAGATTCTTTACCACCTGAGCCACCAGGAAGGCCCAATTCCCCCTTAGGAGTGGAAAAGTATAACAGTTAGACTAGAGAATGGGGGAGTAACTAGAAAGACAGGTTTGGATGGTTCCGTAGGATGAACTTGAATACCAGGGTGAATGGTTTAACTGTTATCTAATTGGCAGTGGGGAGCCACTGTGGGTGTTTGAGCATACATGATGGGGATAGAGAAGGGATGGCCCCTTTAGTGTTTCAGAAAGACCTCTGTGACAGCAGATGACAGATGGGTCATGGGCGGGGAGAGAGGACGGACCATTGAATGACTTGGAGCACAGAGCTGCCAGCAGTGGAGGGGAGAAGTGAGGAGGAGATGCTGATTTGGGGGCAGGAGTGTAGATTGGATCAGGCCACACTTAGGTTAAAGCCTGCTATGGACTGACTTGTGATCCCTTCACCCCAATTATTCATTCATATGTTGAAGGCTTAACTCCCAGGGTGTCTGTGTTTGGAGTAAGGAAGTAATTAAGGTTAAATGAGGTCACAAGGGTGGAGCCCTGATCCGATGGGATTATTGTCTTTATAGGAGGAGACTAGAGTGTTCCCTTTCTGCCCCCACCCGTTTCCCCTATGTGAAGACACAGTGAGAAGGTCTGCAAGCCGAAAACAGAGCTCTTATCAAGAACCAAACTGACCAGTACCTTGATCTTGGACTTCTCAGCTTCCAGCACTGTGAGAAATAAGTATCTGTTGTTTAAACCACCCAGACTATGATGCTGTTATGGCACCCTGAGCTGACTGAGATAAGGCAACCTGGAGCATCAGATGAAGATACCCTGCAGGTGGGTGGAGACAGGTAAATTTGGGTGAATCTCCACCTAAGGTCACCCTTCCTGGAATGCAAATCTGCCAGGACCTGGATCCAGGTAGCTCAGATAGTAAAGAATCTGCCTGCAGTGCAGGAGACCTGGATTTGATCCCTGGATTGGGAAAATCCCCTGGAGAAGGGCATGGCAACCCACTCCTGTATTCTTGCCTGGAGAATTCCCATGGACAGAGGAGCCTGGTGGGCTACAGTTCATAATGTCACAAAGAGCTGGACACGACTGAGTGACTAAGCACAGTACAGGACCCAGGTACACAGAGGATCAAATGTAACCATCACCACTACCCATTTCCAAATCTTTTTCATCTTAAACAAAAACTTGTTGTTGTTCAGTCGCTCAGTCATGTCCAGCTTTGCGACCCCATGAACTGCAGCATGCCAGGCTTCTCTATCACTGTCTCCCTGAGTTTGCTCAAACTCTGGACCCATTAAACAAAAATTCCCTCTTGTTTGTTTTTTGTTTTTTTTTAATTCCCTCTTCTTACCTCTTTCCAGCACCTGGTAACACCTATTCTATTTTCTGTCTCTATGAGTTTGCCTATTCTAGGTACTTCATGCACATGGAATCATACAGTACTTGTCCTTCTGTATCTGGGGTACTTACTTAGTATAACATTTCCGTGGCCCATCTATGTTGTAACATGTGTCACAGCTTCATTCCTTTTTACGGCTGAAAAATATTCCATTGTATGTACATGCCACGTTCTGTTTTTCTATTCATCTGTTATTGATGTAGTCAAGGCTATGGGTAGTCAAATAGGCACTTGAGTAGTCAAGGCTATGGTTTTTCCAGTGGTCATGTATGGATGTGAGAGTTGGACTGTGAAGAAAGCTGAGCGCCGAAGAATTGATGCTTTTGAACTGTGGTGTTGGAGAAGACTCTTGAGAGTCCCTTGCACTGCAAGGAGATCCAACCAGTCCATTCTAAAGGAGATCAGCCCTGGGATTTCTTTGGAAGGAATGATGCTAAAGCTGAAACTCCAGTACTTTGGCCACCTCATGCAAAGAGTTGACTCATTGGAAAAGACTCCGATGCTGGGAGGGATTGGGGGCAGGAGAAGAGGGGGACAACGGAGGATGAGATGGCTGGATGGCATCACCAACTCGGTGGACATGAGTCTGGGTGAACTCCGGGAGTTGGTGATGGACAGGGAGGCCTGGCCTGCTGCGCTTCATGGGGTCACAAAGAGTCGGACACGACTGAACTGAACTGAACTGAGTTATTTCTACTTTTTGGCTACTATGAACAATGCTATAATGAAGTTTTTTTTTTTTTTTTTTTTCCTGAATCCGTAAAAATTTTTAATCTACAAAATAGATTAAACGGGAGTTGCTGTGTTTTCATTGAGATCTGATTGCTCCCACAATCTCCCACACACTGTGACAGCTCCATAGATCTGAACCGCTTTCCCAAACACCCCATAAAAACCCCAGTTCAGACCAAACCCCTCGAAGTTCAGCTTCCTGTGCAAAGTGCCACTCTCTTGACCCCGACACCCACCCCCCACCCCATTACCTGTTCTTCTCCACACAGCAAATGGCCATTGTCACCCAGCCATCAATTCAAGCACCAACTCAAGCCTCAAGCCCCACGCCCACCTAGACTCTGGCAGGTGCTAGAGGAGGAACTCGGAGCATGTGGTATTGGGGGCTCCTCTCCAGCGTCCCTCGGCTCTTTTTCCTCCGGCCGACAGAAGCTTCCTGTCCTAATCTTAACCCTCTGCTTTCTGTCACTGCTCATCTACTCCATCATCAGCTCCCATCAGCTCAACCTTCCAGAACACTGTAGAGCCTCGTTCTGCCCACTGCCCTCCCCCCTAGTCTGAGCCATCACCCTCTCTGGCTGCAACTGATACAGACCTGTTAGGGCTCCCCGCTTCCTCCCTCTGCCCCTCTGCCACCCACTTTCCTCACCCTGCTAGAGCGGGCTTTGACAGCAGCCAGATCAACACCACACCTCTGTCTACAGCTCTCTAATGGCTTCCCATTTCCCTTAGAATTCAGTCCAGATTTCTTCCCCTGATTTATAAGGCCCTGCGTCTGCACACCCAGCCACCACTCTCCCGCCAACTTCCCCTGCTCCTGCTCTATTTCGACCGCTCCTCTCCTTCCTTAGGTGGGGTTTTTGCAGCCTGATGTTTTGCTTTGTTTCCTACTCAAAATCCTCTTCATCCG
Organism: Bos grunniens; assembly: GCF_055505025.1. NCBI lineage: Eukaryota > Metazoa > Chordata > Mammalia > Artiodactyla > Bovidae > Bos > Bos grunniens. Next base: position 75,125,172 of record NC_141179.1, on the reverse strand, counting down.
GATTTTTGCATGGTTGGTTGCTTCTCACCTCCGAGGGATCCACTCCAAGGTCACCTCCTCTGAGAAGCCTCCCTGACTGCCAGACTGAGGCAGCTGCTCGATGTCCCCAGATCTGGACATCTGCATCTCCTAGCCACACTCGGTGTCTTTGCATCCAAAAGAATCTGCTGTTCACTATCCCTTTCCTCCTTTGTAGTCATGTCCTGCCCTGGCGCTAGGCCCAGAACAAGGACTTGTTTGCCATTCCACCCCTCCCCCACCCCCCGCTCCTCGAACAGGGCCTGGCACAAAGGCACTCAACTGCTGTTTAAGAGGTGAACAATTAAATGCGCAAGGGTGCGTGAGCAGGGGTAAGCTGAAGTCTGCATATGCTTTCTGTGTTCGTGGTGGGATCCAGGCTTTGCCAACACTGTCTCATGGAGGGTCTCACATGAACAATAAGAGTGTGGACCACCTTCTGCCGGGTGATGGCAGAAGGGGCACCCTCTCCTTAGGACATCAGCTGTGGGGGAGGGTGTCTTTACAGAACGGGGACAAGCACAGATGGGACCCTTTCCGTGAGGGTGCCCACCCATGCCCAGGACTCTGGGAGTCCTCGGGGGAAACTGGCCCACCTGGAAAGAGGTCCCTACACCTCACAGTTCCAGGAAACCTTGGGGCCTCCCAACATGTGGCCTCTTCTGCTCCAGGGAAGAAGGCGAGGTTGCAAAGACAGCACCTTCCTGTCTCGCGGTCGGCCTATTCTTGTGCCCTGGAATGCTCTTCTCCTCGGTGCTGACAGCCGCCACCTCTCCCGCGGGTGCCAGTCTTCTGGAGCCCCGCTCTCTGGGTGGCGAGGGCTTCCTTAGCCCCCTGCCACCTGGGCTCTGGCAGGCGCTGGAGCAGGAACCCGGAGCAGGAACCTGGAGCATGTAGTCTCAGAGGTTCCTCTCCAGGGTCCCTTGGTGCTTCCTCCTCCCGCCAAGAGAAGCTTCCTGCTCAGGCAGGGACAAGAGCCCGCTCGTGGAGCAAACAACAGAGCAAACAACAACTCCTCTCTCTCAAGGGGAGAGCAAGGCTGCCCGGGCACGAGGCCTGGCCTACTTGCTTTTTCTTGGGCTGGAGCAGCACAGGAGGTCGCGGTGCCCACATTCACCCACCGGCAGAGTCAGAGGGGCGTGCGTCTGGTCCGGGGTTGGGACCATTTTCTCTTCCTTTGCTCTCTGCTGGCTGCTCTCCCTGGCAATTTCCTCCTCCCTCACTCTCTCCACTCCGGCCTCTGGATCGATAGTCGTTGCCGGCATCTACTCTTCCTCCAACACCCAGTCTGTTGTGTCTTGACTTTTCCAGAAGCTGAGAATAGTCCCCCTTTTGCTCCTGCAATGTTCGCTCAGTCAGCAAGCATGAAATCATCCTCGCTATCATCACTATACTCATCCTGTCGTCACCATGGTTACCATTTACCACCTTTATCGTCATCCCCATGGTTACCATTTACCATCATCATCACAGCTGCTATGCGTCTGGCACCAGGCGAAGCACTCTGCACGTCTCATGTATTCCTTGGAAGGTCGTTTTTATCTTCTCATCATTTCACAGATGAGGGAACTGAACTCAGAGTTCGAGCCATTTGTCTAGGGTCACACGGCTGGTGAGTGGTGAGCTGGGATGCTAACCTGATGCAAAAGGTCTGCTCAAACCCGAAACTATATGGCTTCCCATGGCAGAGGGTGCACGATGTGGATTTTGGAAGCGTCCTATGGGAGCTGTTCAAATCCTGGTCCTGGCTCTGCTGCTTGCCAGTTGTGGGATGTTGGTTATTTGACCTCTCTATGCCTCAGTATGTCCATCTGTATCCCCATCACATGGGGATAACAATAGTACCTGCCTCCAAGCCTGTGGTAAGGGCTAAAGGAGTTAATACATGGAAAGTACGTAGAGCACTTAGCACAGTGGCAGGCGCACTGTAAATGCTCGGTAACAGTCACAGAGGGCGCAGGAAGACACAGCGCCTGCCCTCACAAGCTTCCAGGAGAAAGACCAACACGTCTCAGCCACAACAGGGATGAGAACAGAGCACGTAGGTGTACGTGGCAGGGATTCTGCTTGGCCTCAGGGGCTTCCACTCTTTTTTTGTTTCTTTTTTTTAATATTTATTTATTTTTAATTGAAAGATAATTGCTTTACAATATTGTGTTGATTTCTGCTAAACATCAGCACGAATCAGTCCCCTCCCTCTTGAACCTCCATCCACCTCCCACCCCATCCCACTGCTCTAGGTGGTCACACAGCCCCGGTGGGAGTTCCCTGAGTCATACAGCAAATTCCCACTGGCTATCTATTTCACATATGGTAGTGTATGTGTTTCCATGTTACTCTCTCTGTTTGTCCCACCCTCTCCTTCTCCCCGCTTCCCTCTCACCATGTCCGGAAGTCTGTTCTCTGTCTGTGGGCTTCTACTCTTGGCCATGCCTGGACCAAGATAGTTTTCTTTTAAAATAAATGTTTTATTACAGAATAAATTTAGATTTATAGAAAAGTTGCAAAGGTAGTAGAGAAAGTTCCCATATATTCTTCCCCCAGCTTTCCCTAAGGTTAACATCTTATATAACCAAGCTGCTTGTGTGAAAACTAAGAGATGAATATTGGTACCATTCTGTGACACTGGGATTCCCTGGTGGCTCAGGTGGTAAAAGAAAATCTGCCTGCAATGCGGGAGACACGGGTTCGATCCCTGTGTCAGGAAGATCCCCTGGAGAAGGAAATGACAACCCACTCTAGTATTCTTTCCCAGAGAATCCCATGGACAGAGAAGCCTGGAGGGCCACAGTCCATGGGGTCACAAAGAGTTGGACCCGACTGAGCAACTAGCTATTAACTAAGCTACAATCTCTGTTGGAATTTCAGCAGCTTTCTCAGCCCAGCATCCAATCCAGGATATCATGTGGCATTTAGTCAGCTTAGTTTTGAAGGATGAACAGGAGTTTGTCAGGACACAGCTCTAGGCATCGGAGCTTCTGAGCATGACAGGGATGGGAGAACCTCCTGGGTTTTGTAACATTTGCCTGAAGCCCATGCTATTTCCCAGAAATAAGACAAAGGGAATGAGCCCATGAAAGGCATTCACTGTGTTAGCTATTCCAGGGCACGCTCCCACCAACCATGACCTCATGGGAACAATATCAGTTCAGTTCAGTCACTCAGTCATATCCAACTCTTTGTGGCCCCATGGACTGCAACATGCCAGGGTTCTAGTCCATCACCAACTCCCGCAGCCTACTCAAACTCATGTCCATCGAGACAGTGATGCCATCCAACCATCTCATTCTCTGCCCTCCCCTTCTCCTGCCTTCAATCTTTCCCAGCATTAGGGTCTTTTCAAATGAGTTGACTCTTCGCATCAGGTGGCCAAAATATTGGAGTTTCAGCTTCAACATCAGTCCTTCCAATGAGTATTCAGGACTAATTTCCTTTAGGACGGACTGGTTGGATCTCTTTGCAGTTCAAGGGACTCTCAAGAGTCTTCCCCAACACCACAGTTCAAAAGCATCAATTCTTTGGTACTCAGCTTTCTTTATAGTACATCTCTCACATCCATACATTACTACTGGAAAAATCATAGCTTTGACTACACAGACCTTTGTTGGCAAAGTAATGTCTCTGCTTTTTAATATGCTGTCTAGGTTGGTCATAACTTTTCTTCCAAGGAGCAAGTGTGTTTTAATTGCATGGCTACTGTCACCATCTGCAGTGATTTTACAGCCCCCCAAAATAAAGTCTGCCACTGTTTCTACTGCTTCCCCATCTATTTGCCATGAAGTGATGGGACCGGGTGCCATGATCTTAGTTTTCTGAATGTTGACTTTCAAGCCAACTTTTTCACTCTCCTCTTTCACTTTCATGGGAACAATATAGGAAGAAACAAAAATCTGGCCAAGGCACAGATTTCTCAAATCTGTCTCTTGGGGGCCTGAATGAGGAACTTTACAAGCAAGTTCAAGCAGGAACCATAGTTCCACTTTCTAGATAACCTGAACAGCAGCCCTGAGCGAGGTGCTGTGCTGGGCCCTGGGGTTCCGGGGTCGCTTCTCACGGAGCTCCATCTTCTCAATAGCCTACCTTCAACAGAAATTACAAATGGCATAAACATTTTTATAGCTCCGGGAGCTTCCTACTGCTAAGATAACAAATTACCACAAATTTAGTGTCTTAAAACAACATAAACCTGTATACAGTTTTGTAGGTCAAAAGTCCAAAATCAGTCTCACTGGGTTAGAAAGAAGGTGTTGGGAGGGCAGGTTCCTTCTGGAGAGAAATCTGTATCCTTGACTTTGCCAGTTTCCAGAGGACGCCTGCATGCCTGAGCTCGTGGCCCCTCCCTCCATCCTCAGACCAGCCATGTGGCACCTTCTCTTCTCTCTGACTTTTGCTCTGTCCTTAGTTCTTTTTGGCTCAGAATGTAAAGAATCTGTTTAAAGATGATAAAGAATCTCCTGCAGGAGACCCAGGTTCAATCCCTGGGTCAGGAAGATCCCCTGGAGAAGAGAATGGCTAGCCACTCCAGTATTCTTGCCTGGAGAATTCCATGGACAGAGGAGCTAGGAGGGCTACAGTCCATGGAGTTGAAAAGAGTCAGACACAACTGAGTGACTTCTCTCTTATCAATTCAGTCGCTTAGTCATGTCCGACTCTTTGCAACCCCATGAATCGCAGCACGCCAGGCCTCCCTGTCCATCACCAACTCCTGGAGTTCACTGAGACTCACATCCATTGAGTCAGTGATGCCATCCAGCCATCTCAACCTCTGTCGTCCCCTTCTCCTGCCCCCAATCCCTCCCAGCATCAGAGTCTTTTCCAATGAGTCAACTCTTTGCATGAGGTGGCCAAAGTACTGGAGTTTCAGCTTTAGCATCCTTCCTTCCAAAGAAATCCCAGGGCTGATCTCCTTCAGAATGGACTGGTTGGATCTCCTTGCAGTCCAAGGGACTCTCAAGAGTCTTCTCCAACACCACAGTTCAAAAGCATCAATTCTTCAGCACTTAGGTTTCTTCACAGTCCAACTCTCACATCCATACATAACCACTGGAAAAACCATAGCCTTGACTAGACGTACCTTTGTTGGCAAAGTAATGTCTCTGCTTTTGAATATGCTATCCATGTTCTATAGATATGCTATCTAACTTTTCTTCCAAGGAGGCCTTACAAATAGCTGTGAAAAGAAGAGAAGTGAAAAGCAAAGGAGAAAAGGAAAGATATAAGCATCTGAATGCAGAGTTCCAAAGAATAGCAAGAAGAGATAAGAAAGCCTTCCTCAGTGATCAGTGCAAAGAAATAGAGGAAAACAACAGAATGGGAAAGACTAGAGATCTCTTCAAGAAAATTAGAGATACCAAGGGAACATTTCATGCAAAGATGGGCTCGATAAAGGACAGAAATGGTATGGACCTAACAGAAGCAGAAGATCTTAAGAAGAGGTGGCAGGAATATACAGAAGAACTGTACAAAAAAGATCTTCACAACCAAGACAATCACGATGGTGTGATCACTCACCTAGAGCCAGACATCCTGGAATGTGAAGTCAAGGGGGCCTTAGAAAGCATCACTACAAACAAAGCTAGTGGAGGTGATGGAATTCCAGTTGAGCTATTTCAAATCCTGAAAGACGATGCTGTGAAAGTGCTGCACTCAATATGCCAGCAAATTTGGAAAACTCAGCAGTGGCCACAGGACTGGAAAAGGTCAGTTTTCATTCCAATCCCAAAGAAAGGCAATGCCAAAGAATGCTCAAACTACCGCACACTTGCACTCATCTCTCTCTTATAGGACTCATGTAATTAAAATAGGCTCATTCAGATAATCGGGATAATCCCCTCACATCAAGATCCTTAACCTAATTATATCCAACATTTTGGGTGCCATCATTTGGCCTTCCATAGGCTCTTTCCCCAAGCATCTGACAGCCCAGGCTCTCATGCCTGGGTTTGAATCCACAGTCTGCTTTTTCTCACTGTATGGCCCGTGTGACTGAATCACTCTGTGACTCACTTTCCTGGTGTTTAACATGGGACTAAATAAGTAGAGCTATGTCAAGGGTTGTTGTAAGAATTAAACCAGCCATCATGCGAGTTCTATCCAGAGAACCTTAATTAAAACAACAGAAGTTGCCCTTGAAGTTGCAGAAGAGTCATCTGGAGGGCTGGAAATCTAGGGTCAGAAAATGCCAAAACAGGGCAGAACTAGCAGGCAGAACCACAGTCCAAACTAGCGTACGGAACTCACCCAGTGAAGCTTTCCGAGTATCACCCCCAGCCCTGTGCACCAGATGCCCGCTGCCTGCGGCCCGGCCGCCCCAGAACAGTGGAGCAGACCCTCCTCTGCTCCTGGGCTGAATTAGCGCTGGGCAGGAGCATCAGATTGGCTGGCTCTGGTCACGTGCCCACTTCCTGGTGGCAAGGGCCCCTGGGAAAGCAAGGCTCTGGCTTTCTCAGGGTCTTGGTGGAAGGCAGGCCATCCTCCTCAAGCCCTGACTCATGGGATGGGGAACACCCTGAACTCAAAAAGAGGTTTGGCCGCCAAATCAAGCACTCATCCAATGCCACTCATGATTAGTATTAGTCCAGGCTTTTTACTGAAGCCTGTGGTAAAACTGCAGCCCTTCCTGGGAACTGGAGAAGCAGGCAGCACTTCTGTTCCCTGTCATAACTCGTTTGGGTGTGGCCCCATGTCACAGGCACTCTCACCCAGATGCCAGCCAAACACCAAGAATGTCAGCCGTTCTTGGGTGGCCGTCCAATCAACGAGACCCTGCTTGGGCTGGAGAGCTTGTACTGGCAGCTCACTTCATCAGCTTTTGTTGGGTGGAGGAAAAGAGAAGCCGGGAGAGTGAGAATGAGCAGGGAAAAGGCGTCCAAAAGATGTTTTTAATGTGCATCAGATTATGCAGCCAAGCCAGGGACCTCTGCCCAGCTTCCCGGCGCGTTCCTGCTTGAAGACAGCTTGATAATTTGAAGGGAGCCGCGGTCAGACTGTATACCTGTCAACTGCCTCTCCTCGCTTGCTGGGGCCGCGGGCCCTAATGAGGCCTGACACCTCAGGAATCCGGCAGGATACGAAACAGCCACAGAGGGCAGGAGGGGAGGCAGGCAGGGCCTGCTCTGGCCACTTGGACCTGCCTGAAATGTGCCAGAGGAGTCTGGGAGGGAGCCCACTGGGCCTCGCTCCAAGTTCTGCCTTGGCCGCTTGCTGGTGGAATAATGAGAAGGGCACATCACCTCTCTGAACCTCAGTTTCCTCATCTATAAAGTGAGTTTTAATATTCCCTCAAAGATTTACTGGAAGGATTCAAGATAGCTTACACGAAGTGCCTCGCACACAGTAATACCTGATAAATGATAAGGATAAATCTTACCAACATTGTCTATACCTTCACCAACCTGGTTACCCTTGTCTGCTTCAAATGTCGGTCGAGGTGCTTAGAACTCCACCATCGAGGCATTTATCCAACATTATTTTTCCTAGATTTCTTGGGATATGATTGACATATAACATTGCATGGTGCATGCTAAGTCGCTTCACTCGTGTCTGACTCTTTGCAACCCCATGGGCTATAGCCCGCCAGGTTCCTCTGTCCATGGAATTTTCCAGGCAAGAATACTGGAGTGGGTTGCCATGCCCTCCTCCAGGGGATCTTCCCAATCCAGAGATCGATCCTGCGTCTCTTGTGTCTCCTGCATTGGCAGGTGGATTCTTCACCACTAGTGCCATGGGAAACCCTTATAACATTGTGTAATTTTTAAAAACACTTATTATTTCTTTAGCTCCACTAGGTCTTAGTTGCAGCATGCGGGATCTTTAGTTGAGACACGTGAACCCATAGCTGCAGCATATGGGGTCTAGTTCCCCAGCCAAGGATCAAACCCTGGCCCCTGGCATCGGGAGCACGGAGTCTTAGCCACTGGGCCACGAGGGAAGTTCCAACATGGTGTAAGCGTAAGGTGGGTATTGTGCTGATTTGATACACCTACACACTGCAGAGTGATGACTGCCACAGCCTTAACCAGCTTAACCTTAACCTCCATCCCATCACACAACTGCCATTTCTTTTCTGTGCTGAGGACATTTATAATCTACTCTCTTAACGACTTTCAAGTATTATTAACTATTTTAACTATAATATTATTGACTATATATCTATCAATTGCTTTGCTTCTCCTCCACAAGAGTCTTCCAGGAGAATTGTTAGCCTGAGTGTGATGTTAAGGATGATTCTGGCCAAACTCCATCTTCCTGTGGAGGAAATCAAGGCTCAGATGGGGAGGTGACTTACCCAAGGTCTAACTGCTTGGTGGCAGAGGAGTTTTGACAGCAAGAAGGGGAAACAGAACATGAAGGCCCCTGGCTGCCAGGAGCAGAGGGGTGGACTTGACCTTATGCTTAGAGCAAATCTCAGGTTGTTATTTCCAGGCACGTTAGATATATACAGAGAATGGGACTAGCCAGTGTCCTGTGGTTGAGCATGCTGGAATCCATAAGCAAGGGCGCAGAGGTGTACGGGCAAGGCCAGGTGTCCCCGTCTCTGTGGCCTGACAGAGGATGCAGGCACTTGAACAACTCATCCTAGCCGCATACTGAGAACAGCAATTGCAGACCCCGAGTGGAAGCGATCAGTCCTTCTTGGGGCAGGAATGTTTCCATACTGTTGAAGCTGAAGTTCACAAGATGAGATGCAGTGTGTAAAGGAGGTGGAAAGGATCACATCTGATTCGGGGTAAAAGAGGAACTTCAGAAAGGAGATGGGATTCGCTGGATGCTGTGAAGAAGGAATCGTATTTCCAAAGGCTGAGGGGAAAAGGGCAAACCCGGCAGCAGGCACAAGCTGAGCAAAGGCATAGAGGCTGGAAAGTACAGGGTGTGACTGGAAAAGAGAAGTTCAGCTGGACCAGGGGATAAGGGGTAAGAAGCAGAGTAGCAGGAGATAAGGCTCAAAGGTAGGCTGAGATCAGACAGCGGGTACCATCAAATACCAGGTTTTAAAAAAAAAAAATTTTGTACTTATTTCCAAAGGAAGAGGGAGCCATGGAAGATTGCAAGGCAAGAGTGTGGCATGCTTGGGGCCGAGGTGTATGGGAGGAACTGAAGCAATGAGAAGTAAGGTAGGGTGGGTTCTCACCACCACAAAATTCCCCACCGCACAGCTTGCTGATGCTGCTAATAGCTGAACCTGAAGAGCTCCAAATTAAGCAAGATCATCTTGCTTTATTCAAGACGTTGTGTCTTGTGCCATTTTGGTAAACTTGGCTTTCCCGAGAAGAATTCTGCCTTGAACACTGGCTGGTGAGGGCTGGGGAGGGGCGGAGAGCTACTTGCTCGATCAGCTGAAGCTGAGTGCTGAGGAGTGATGTAAACATTTTTCTAGTTCAGTACCTTGGATTAACAATTCCCTAGGTGGTTTTTATAACTCAAGGGTTTTGCTTAAACCACAGCAGACAAAAGGAAAGGAGAGTGTTTGGGGAGTGCCTGGAATTGACATATGTTGGCTTCATTTAATTCACCTTAGATCTGTGATATTTAATCCCACATGGGGAAGATACTATTATTCCCATTTCACAGATGAGAAAACTGAGGTTCAGAGGGATCAGGTGACTTGCTCAAGGTCTCTGAGCTTGAAAGTGGCAGAGCCAGGACTCCAAGTCAATTAATGTTTGTCTCTAAACGCTGATTCTTCCTTCCATACCATGCTGCCTCTGGGTAGTGGAACTTTCCCTGCCAAGTGACACGAAGGATTCTCAACAGCCTCCCTGAGAGTAAAGAGCTGCATAGCCGAGGTTAGTCCCAATCCCTCTTCACTTGGGGTTTGGCAACAGTTAGCCGGGGCTGCCAGAAACCCATGAGGTCCTGCTCAGGGCCTGCCGGCCCACGTCTGGTATCTCACATCATTTGTCATGTCTCTGACTACAGTTCCTCAGATCCAAGACTCAAGGGGAAGGGGGGTTCAGCCCCAGGTCACATCCTCCTCCATGGTGTTTCCCACACTTGGGCGAACACCAGTCCACTTCTGCCTAGATCCAGGGTGGGGAACCGTGACGCTGGGCTGCCTTCTGCTCAGACCTTCTCTGGGCTGCTCTTGGCTCTTCCCTTCCTGGTACAGCTGCTGCAGGAGCATCCCAGCATCCACTCTCAGCTGGGCAGTAAACGTGCGCTTTCTGGGCTAAGCATGGCCCGGAAGCCCGCCCCCCGCCCCCCCCGCCACCGCCGCCACCCGCCACCAGGCGTCCCTTCTCTCTGGGGACTGTGGGATTTCTCTCTCCCCCAGATAAGCATTTCTCCAGGGGCTGCAGCTGGACTCCAGCTCTCCGTTTGCTTCTGTGTTGGGGTTCTGCTGTATTATTCCTTTGTGCCCACTTCAGTTCAGTTCAGTCGCTCAGTCGTGTCCGACTGTTTGCGACCCCATGAATTGCAGCACGCCAGGCCTCCCTGTCCATCACCAACCCCTGGAGTTCACGAAAACTCACGTCCATCGAGTCGGTGATGCCATCCAGCCATCTCATCCTCTGTCGTCCCCTTTTCCTCCTACCCCCAATCCCTGCCAGCATCAGAGTCTTTTCCAATGAGTCAACTCTTCGCATGAGGTGGCCAAAGTACTGGAGTTTCAGCCTCAGCATCATTCCCTCCAAAAAAATCCCAGGGCTGATCTCCTTCAGAATGGACTGGTTGGATCTCCTTGCAATCCAAGGGACTCTCAGGAGTCTTCTCCAACACCACAGTTCAAAAGCATCAATTCTTTGGCACTCAGCCTTCTTCACAGTCCAACTCTCACATCCATACATGACCACTGGAAAAACCATAGCCTTGACTACTTACTCCTTAGCAAATTTCTACCAGGCCACACTGCCCCCACCGAGGCCCTCCTGTCCAACAGGTGACCACCATGCTCTCTGTACGGGTCCTACCTCAGTCCTGCCAATGTACCCATCAGTACCTCCCGGGACACCCAAGCACCAGCTCTGAGGCAGCTACGTGAATCAGGTCTCTTGATTGCAAGTGACAGAAATCAGGTTGAATGTATTGAAACCAAACAGAATGGAAAAGAATAGAACGTGCCTGCGTGCTAAGTTGCTTCAGTCGTGTTCTTGACCCTTTGTGACCCCATGACCTGTAACCCACCAAGCTCCTCTGTCCATGGAATTCTCCAGGCAAGAATAGTGGAGTGGTTTGCCATTTCCTCCTCCAGGAGATCTTTCTGACCCAGGGATTGGAACCAGCATCTCTTTTATCTCCTGCATTGGCAGGCAGGTTCTTTATCTGGCACCACTTAGGAAGCCCATAGAGTAGAAGAGAATAGAATCATTGGCTAATGTAATTGGGAGCTGTGGGGATGTGGAGAGGGCTGAATCCAGAGTTCACACATGCTGATTTTCTACTCCGCCCCCTCCCCTCCTCCACCCCGCCCCCCTTACCCTGTCCCCCGCAGATGGGCTTCTGTTTGGAAAAAGAAAACCTCGGATTCCCAACCTCTCAGCTCCAACGGGAATGAAGCCGGTTCCTGCTCCTAGTGACCCCCTGTGGAGCTCTCCTGGTCACCCCCTGACCTGATGGCTAGGGCCAGGAGGATGGTGGGACGATTGGTCCAGTCAGGGTCTGTCTGTGCCCACCTCGGAGGCTCGGGGGAAGGGCGCTGGTTACCAGGATGGAGCTGGGGAACAAACTCTGTGCCTGGTGGCAAGAATAGTTCCCTATCGGGGGATGGGCAAGGAGCCGGGAGCCGTGAGCATCCGGGTGCCCTTGAGTCAGCCCAAGAGGGATTGAACAAGGCGGGTTGCCCCACTCTCTGGCACCATCCCTGGAGCTGGAAAGCGAAACACAAGGAGCTGGTGGGGGGCCGTGGGATGGAGCAGTGGTCTCCGCAGCACGGGAGGAACTGGGGGGCCCCCACTATCACCACCCCTTGGCCAGGAGCTTCCCAGCTTCCTCAGCAGGGAGGTGCCAAGGGGCAGGAACCGAGTGAAGATGAGAGAGAGGAATCTGAGGAATGCCAAGGCGGCTGGGTGGCTCTGCAGGGAGGCTTGGGCGGAGGGCAGGGGCTGCCTGCCACACGTGGGCTCAGCCCTGCGGTCAGTCGTGTGCCTCCCAGCTGGGGAGGGGGTGTGCGTGCGACAGGAGCCCTGGCTGGTCTGGAGGTGGAGGGTCGCATCCTGCTGACCCCCCCGTGTGACCCGTCTCTGCTGCCCCGCCGATGAGATGAGGACGTTGGAAGGAAAGCCCTCAGCTTGCCTCCTCGTCTTCCTCCAGCTCCTTCCATCACCCCCAGGAGTCGTGGGCAGCCTGGAAGGCCCTGGGAACCCAGGAATGCGCCCCCAAGCCTCGCCCTCCATCAGCTCCTCCCCGAGGAAGGTGGGGGGAGCAGCGGGCAGGGTAAGCTGAAGGTCCCCACAACCCCCCTCTCCGCCCCAAACCCTCTCCGCTTCCCGCTTTCTTTCCTCTCCCGGCTGCAAAGCACATACAGATGTGGGGCTGTCGGGCGCAATCAGGGGGCTCAGGTGAGGAATGGGGCCTGGCAGCCCTTGGCTTGTACTCGTTTGCCTGAGTGCAATTTCCCCGTAATTACACTTCCTAACTTTTCAGCATCTGTGAAAAATCAGCTTCTGACACGGCGGAGTCAGGCTCACGCCAGCCAGGACGCGAGCCCCTTCGCTCAGAATCACTTTTAACAGGCGGAGAAAACACATTCGCTCTTCTCTTTCCGGCATGGACAATGTCCCCTAGAGACACGCCGGAGGCCCCCGACCCGTGGCTTCAGGCAGCCCGGAGTCTGGGCGCCTGCCACCCAGCCACCCCCCAGCACCGTCTGAGGTCCTGCGCCCACCACCAGCCCGCATTCTCAGCTGCTCCCTTGTCTCCCAACTCTGTGTCGCTGCCGCTGTCACCCAGGTGCAAGGTCAGCCCACGAATTCCCATGGGGCCAGCTCTGTCAGTCACTCATGGTGACGTGTATGGGGTCGCCTGTCACGCCTCCCCCCTCACCATTAACCACGGCGGTTCCATTTCTTTGCGCCATCACCCACCTGTAATCTCCAGCAGTCTCCTTGTCGCCATGGCACTCACAGATGCCATTTTTTAAAATTTATTTGGGGTCCCCGTTGCTGCACATGGGCTTTTTCTAGCTGCAGGGAGTGGGAGCTACGCCCCTGTGGCCGAACACCAGCTGGAGGAAGGGAAGGAGGCTCAGTAGTTGTACACAGGTCTAGATGCCTTGAGGCATGTGGATCTTCCCGGACCGGGGATCGAACCCGTGTCTCCAGCACTGGCGGGCGAATTCTTAACCGCTGGACCACCAGGGGAGTCCACAGATGTCATGTTAATTGCTCTTCCCATCCCCCCAGAGTCGTGCCTGAACCCACACACACTGGCCCCATAGCTCCCAGACATATCTCCCCTTCCACTCAGAGGCCTGGGGTCAGCAGAGGCTGTGTTCAGGACACCACCAAGCGGAAGCTCTCACGCCATCTCTCCTGGGATCTCAGATGAAGACTGGCTTTAACAAGGTGTGGGGTGGTGGGGAGGCTGGCAGTGGGTAAAGAAGCAGAGAAAACTGAGGGCCTCAGAAACTCTGGGGAGGAAGGAACCACGAGGAACCTTGTAAACACATTAGAAATGTGGCCTGGCCACAGTGACAGCTCAGGGATCAGTAATGTATGCAGGGGGTTCAAAGGACAGGCTGGGGAGGGGGGCCCCATGCAGTCTAATCTCGTGGCTGCTGGCCACGAGGCCTGGGGGCCAACCCCACTGCCTCAGGGTAAATAGACTGGGAGCCAGTGTAGACACTCCCACTCTAAGGGAAGCCAAATCCCTGTGGAGCAAGTCCTGCCCCATCTTCATTCAGGGCCTCTCTGCTTGCAGTTCTATAGGAAAGCTTCTTGCTTCCAAGACTAAGAATCTGGACAGAACCTGGTGTGAGGTGTGGTTTCAGGGGAGATTTTACTTTTGTCAAAGGAGCTGAGAGACATATGGGCCCCATCCTGAGTCTGTGGCAGGCATCACTAATCACCCATGACACAGAGAGGTTAAGTAATTTGGCGAAAGTCACACAGCTAAGAAATGCGAGGAGTCAAATTTTGAACTTGTACAGTCTGGATTCAAGCCTTGATCTTAACCACTGTACTATATTGTCCTGTACAAGCCCCGAGCCTCAGAGGTGGGCACATGCAGCCTGGACATCTCCCCAGCAGATGAGAGATGCAAACAAACGCCCTTGAGAAAAGCAGGTAGCAGAAAGTAGGAATGACATGAGAGGTTTGGTCCATATTCTTCATCTAACTCTGAGTCAAAATCCACGTATTTACTTTTTTCCATGTATTGAGGGATGCCCACTCAAAGCAGAGAGTTGAGTCGGATGTGTTTGTTCAGGGGGTCATTGCTAAGCTGAAGCATCATCCCTGTGACAGGCAGCGTCTTTGGTTCTCCAGGAAGTTTTGCTTTCATGATCACACCCATCACGCCATCTTTGGGAGGGAAGAAGCTGCTATTTGTCATTTAAGGTTGCAGAAAATGTAGCGACGTGCTCATAGCAGAGCTGGGGTCAGAAACTCAGTTCCCTGCCCTCTCTGTATGGCATGGTCCTCTCTGGGTGTGAGGCAGCAGCTGGGGAGAAGGAAGAAGAGGAATGGGGCCTTTACCAAGTGGGCATCTCTTACACACACACAAAAAGTAAATGTATCGATTTTGACTCAGCATCAGATGAAAAGTATGGACCAAAAGAGGAAAAAGTGTTCAGAAGAGGATGAAATAATGACAAAAATAAAAACAGCTCAGATAGACAGAGCAGGGGGCATGAGAGAGAGGTCACCGCCTCCCCACAACCCTTTGTTGCCCTCCTGGGGGCATCGGGCCTTCTGAGACCTGGAACTTGGGGACAGGCACCCTCGCCTAAAAGCGTCATGTCCTCCCTCAAAAGACTGAGCGAGGTATGGCACTGGATTCTGGAAGGACTTTCCACCACCAACAGCTGAAGCCCAGGGTTGCCGTCCCTCCCAACGCTGGGCATCCCCCATTCTCACTGTGGTACATGCTGGGAGCACAGACATCTTGGTGCCAGGACAGACATCCTGCATCAAGACAAACGGGGCAGGGAACCTGTATTTTTTAACACATTCCACTTTGGGAACTGCCTGCTTAGAGGTGGCCCCCGTCACTGGTTGGGTCTGGGTGGGGTCGCTCAGTCAATTGGCCGAAAAATAAACATCATGCTTTTAGGAGTCAGCATCATCACCTATGACATGCCACATACTACTTAGGGCTTCTCTGGTGGCTCAGACAGTAAAGAATCTGCCTGCAACGCAGCAACCTGGGTCCAGAAGACCCCCCTGGAGGAGGGCATGGCAACTCACTCCAGTATTCTTGCCTGGAGAATCCTGTGGACAGAGGAGCCTGGCAGGTTACAGTCCATGGGGTTGCAAACAGTCAGACACAACTGAGGGACTAAGCACACGTATATACTACTTAGGTAACCTGAGCAAGTCCCTTCTCCATGGGCCTCAGTTTGCACATCTGTAAACCTGGGTGATTTGGAATTAAAATTCAGGAAAAATTATGACCAACCTAGACAGCATATTAAAAAGCAGAGACATTACTTTGCCAACAAAGGTCCATCTATTCAAGGCTATGGTTTTTCCAGTAGTTATGTATGGATGTGAGAGTTAGACTATAAAGAAAGCTGAGCACCGAAGCACTGATGCTTTTGAACTGTGGTGTTGGAGAAGACTCTTGAGAGTCCCCTGGACTGCACAGAGATCCAACCAGTCCATTCTAGAGGTGATCAGTCCTGAGTGTTCATTGGAAGGACTGATGTTGAAGCTGAAGCTCCTACACTTTGGCCATCTGATGCAAAGAGCTGACTCATTTGAAAAAACCCTGATGCTGGGAAAGATTGAAGGAGGAAGAAGAAAGGGACAACAGAGGATGAGATGGTTGGATGGCATCACCGACTCAATGAACATGAGTTTGGGTAAACTCCGGAAGTTGGTAATGGACAGGGAGGCCTGGCGTGCTGCAGTCCATGGGGTCGCAAAGAGTCAGACACGACTGAGTGACTGAACTGAATTGAACTGAACTGAACTCCTTCGAAAAAGCAAGAGAGTTCCAGAAAAACATCTATTTCTGCTTTATTGACTATGCCAAAGCCTTTGACTGTGTGGATCACAATCAACTGTGGAAAATTCTGAAATAGATGGGAATACCAGACCACCTGACCTGCCTCTTGAGAAAACTATATGCAGGTCAAGAAGCAACAGTTAGAACTGGACATGGAACAACAGACTGGTTCCAAATAGGAAAAGGAGTACGTCAAGGCTGTATGTTGTCACCCTGCTTATTTAATTTAGATGCAGAGTACATCATGAGAAACGCTGGGCTGGAAGAAGCACAAGCTGGAATCAAGATTGCCGGGAGAAATATCAATAACCTCAGATATGCAGATGACACCACCCTTATGGCAGAAAGTGGAGAGGAACTAAAAAGCCTCTTGATCAAAGTGAAAGAGAGTGAAAAAGTTGGCGTAAAGCTCAACATTCAGAAAACGAATATCATGGCATCTGGTCCCATCACTTCATGGGAAATAGATGGGGAAACAGTGGAAACAATGTCAGACTTTATTTTTTGGGGCTCCAAAATCACTGCAGATGGTGACTGCAGCCATGAAATTAAAAGATGCTTACTCCTTGGAAGGAAAGTTATGACCAACCTATATAGCATATTCAAAAGCAGAGACATTACTTTGCCAACAAAGGTCCATCTAGTCAAGGCTATTGTTTTTCCAGTGGTCGTGTATGGATGTGAGAGTTGGACTGTGAAGAAAGCTGAGTGCCGAAGAATTGATGCTTTTGAACTGTGGTGTTGGAGAAGGCTCTTGAGAGTCCCTTGGACTGCAAGGAGATCCAACCAGTCCATTCTAAGGGAGATCAGTCCTGGGTGTTCATTAGAAGGACTGATGCTGAAGCTGAAACTCCAGTACTTTGGCCACCTCATGCGAAGAGTTGACTCATTGGAAAAGACTCTGATGCTGGGAGGGATTGGGGGCAGGAGGAGAAGGGGACAAGAGAGGATGAGATGGCTGGATGGCATCACCGACTCGATGGACTTGAGTTTGAGTGAATTCCAGGAGTTGGTGATGGACAGGGAGGCCTGGCGTGCTGGGATTCATGGGGTCGCAAAGAGTCGGACACAACTGAGCGACTGAACTGAACTGAACTCCTTCCTGCTGGGACCCTCTTATAGACTAACACCTACCTCATGCGAAGGAGATGAAGGGACCCCAGTTCCCAAGCAGGCATGCAACCCAAGGCCCCAGCTCCTGCTGGGTATGTATTCCAGTTGGAGAAGGGGATAGAAAAAATGAAAAGGAGTGATGGGTGTCAGACAGTGGAAGCATTAGGAATAAATGGAAACAGAGTGATGAGACAGAAATCCAGGAGCACCCCCGGTATCTGTGGGCCTCGCACTAGTGCAAAGGAAGGTCCTCGTCCACGCCCCCTCTCTCCCACCCTATCTCTGCTCCAAATCCTGAGGGGCCTCACGTGCGTGTGTATGGACCCATCAAAGCTCTGTCCCTGCCCTCCAGCACCCACGCCATACACACCACAGGGCCACCCTTGGGCTGCCCCTCAGGACTGCGGGTGCCCACACAAGGAGCAGAGCTAGCCCTCGGAGGACAGACCCAGGGAAGCGGGCTCAGAATGTTCGGATGGGGAATCCAGAGTTCCCAGAACCCTGGGTGTTGTCCAGATGGGCAGGTGTGTTCTCCAAGTAGGCATACCACCTCAGCCAGGGACTCCGTACCCCAGAAGTCAGGCCCAAGTGGGGCCGTCTGAACTGGGTTTGAGGGCTGCTCTTCTAGAAAGCACGGAGCCAGAGGTGCTGATTTGGTTGAGGGGATGAGAGAGGAGGGGACCTTTGAGCTGAGACCTGGTTAAGAAGCAGGCCTCCCTGACAGCTCTGGAAAAAGACACCGGGGCCAGAGAGCAGCTCACCCAGCCCCCAGGCCCGCTGCCCCTGCCTCCAGGCCCACCGTCTGCCCCCGCCGGGCTGGGAGGGGCCCCGAGAGGCACCTGGAAGCAATCTTCCCCAGCCTGCTCCCTGAAAGTGAAAGCCACTCGCTTTGATAGTCTCCAAATTGCCTTTCTCTCCCCCTTCCTTCCAGGGAGGGAGGCTACTGGTGTCTGGGAGGGGAATGTGGGAGGAAAATGAGCCAAAAGCAACTGGCCTTTGGTTGTCTAGCATTGGATGAGCAGCCCCAGAGACCTGTGCGTGCCGGTTCTGCCCCTATCACCCAACTTCTCTTTTCAGGGAGCCCAGAATCTCTGGAGACTAAGGGAAGGGTTCTGCCTCCCCAGGTTGGATGCTCTTTGACCTGTCCTTTAGCACCTGAAAAGGAGAAATTCAACAGATCGAACTTCCTAACCATGTTGGAACTTTCCGCCCCATCCCTGTCTCCACCAAGCACCATGTCATAGCCTTCTTTGGCAAGCACCCAAATGATACTCAATTATAACTCAAGTGCCTCCACACTCTCTAACCTTTGGAAACAGTTCTTCAAATTCTTCGACATTCCTCCCGCTAAGCGGTGGGGTCTATAGCCTCCCCCGTTTGCTTTTGGACCAGTCTTAGAGACTCGTCACCACTAGACTATAGCAGAAGTGAGGCTACACGACACCTTCTGACTCAGGGGCGGGTCATGAAGGTGACGGTGCTTATGCTGGGTTCACTAAGCAGGCTCCAGCTGAAGCCCTGAGTCCCGGGCCAGACTTGCTCCACAACAAGGCTGCCATGCTGCAAGGAAGCCCAGTCTAGCTCCCACGGACAGACCACACAGAGAGGCCAGAGGTTTCTAGAAGAATCCTAGATACCTGCTCCCTCCCAGTTTCGCTAGCCCCTCGCCACCCTGGCTGCACTCACTGTCCATCTGTAACTGTGAGAGCCACCACCCTCCGCCCCACCCACACCACTCACTGCAAGCTGAACCATCCTGCAAAGCACTTCCTGGATCCCTGCCCCACAGAAACCATGAAAGATACTAACCTAATCGTGGTTGTTTCTAACCAGAGTTTTGGGGAGATTTGTTACGTAGCAGTAGTCACAGGCACAGCCGTGTCCCCCTCTACCAGCTGGGCTGGACATTCTCTGTTTATCCCTCCAGATCCCCTTTACCCTGCCTGGGCCCCATGAGGCTGACTCTCCCTCTGACCCCATCTCCTGTGTGAACGGCTCTGCTGGCTTCTGGCTTGATTGGGCTCAGCCCACAGGTGTGGGAGGAAGAACAGGAGGAGGGGACGCTGAGCTTTTCTTCCCTGACTCTCACCCTGCAAGGTCACCAAGGGTCATCTTTAACTCTCAACCAAAGCCCACAGCTCCCATCAGGCTGCCCTCCCTGTGATTCTACTAACCGCACCCACCCTGCCTTGCCCTTGGTGTCCCCGGGGTCACACCTTTCTCCCTCACCCCTGTGTTTCTGTCACTTTTCCATGCCCTTGACACTGACTGGGCCTTTGTTAACAGCCCTTGGGTCAACCGACTTCAACTAACCTGTCCCAGTTTGTCCCTTGTTTCCCACCGGATCCCTGACCGATGGCTGATGCCAGCCCAAATAATAGCTCTGCTTAATCGCACCTTCCTACCATTCTAGAATGTCCCACACAAGAGCAGCACGCCTGTCTCCACATTCATTTATTCAACAAACGTCTCTTTACTGCCTGCCGGGTGACTGGCCTCTTCTAGGGGTCAGGGATCCAGCAGGAAAATAGGACAAGCTCAGGGCTGCTCTTCACGAAGCCATGTGCTTGGGTAACAGTACACAGGTACACAAGTAAGTCAATGTGTGAGATAGCGTTGGATGGCAATGATTCTGTAAGGAAGAGAAAGCAAGGCCACACAATGGGAGGGAGACACCTGACCCCAGACACCTTGCAGAGAAGACCCGTATCTGGGGTGCAGTCCATATGGAGTATCTTCCAACGCTAGAAGAGCAAGCTATGCACGTCCGCAAACACTGAGGCACAATTTTGGGTTCACGACAGCCTTCACAACCACTTACGGATTGGCAGGTCGAAAGAACAAGGCAAGGAGTAAAGCCCACCATGGTTGGCGTTGGTGAACCTCCTGATTTTCGTAAGTTGAATCCACACTGGTGTGACAGGGTCTATAGCATGACTGAGCTCCAGTAGAAAGGAACTAGAAGTGGCAGAAGTCATCTTTAACACTTTGCTAGAACCCAGATCTGACCTCCCCGCCGGTCCTCCCCGCACAGTCAGCTCTGACTCGGGGTTCCGCTCGCCTTGGGAAGATGATGAAGAAGGCCGGAAAGGGGCTCTAGGGAAGTGGCCTTGCGTCTGTCAGCAAAGAACAGAGGCGCCGGGCAAGGCCTCTGAGGCCACGTCTCGCTCCTCTCTTCAGAAGCAGAGGGGCTGTTCCCATGACACGCGCCCTGGCCCGCACCCCAGCTGGGCACACACAATACGGCTGCTTGTTTGAGACCCCAGCGAGGCCACGGGCCTTCCTTGCCCTGAGATGGACTGGAATGAGCAGGAGGGCTGGGTCGCTTTCCCCCAGCGTTGGAGAACTGCTCCTCCCAGCACTGCTGACCACGGGTCCTCCCTACTGACAGCTGTCTCGGTCCTCCCAGGAGTGCCCCAACCCTTCTTCGCACCTGGAATTCTCACCCAATCCTCTCTGGTGCTTCCAGTCCTAGAAGTTTATGTTCAGTAAAGAGACAGACCCAGGGATCACCCCCATTTTACAGATGAGGAAGGTGAGGTCCAGGGAGTGGGTTGAGTTGCCCAGGTTCAAAGGGTTGGTGTAAGAACGCCTAACTAGAGCACAGGCCTCTTCCCGTTAGTCTTGCCCTCATCTCATGCCCACCCGACACCCGAGGTTCCTTGGCTGTCTCCCCACTCTCACCCCCAGGACCCCTGCTTGGCTCTGCTCAGCCTGACCATTGAGTGGGTCTATCTTCTTCCCTGGCTTTTCTCGTACATGAGGGCAGCCTCCCCAGTGCAAGTGTGACCTCCTTGTTTCGTCTCTTGTCTCCATCAAAAATTTCCATCAGAGGCCCAGTTACCCACCAACTGTTCAATAATGCTTCTAGCTTGGTTAATTCACTCATCAGTAGCATCTTTGGTTTTCCCCTACTGGACTAACTTCACCAACCAAAGAAGAAGTAGAGAGTTTTAAATTGAAGAGCTACAACAAACACAGAACATCTCAGATATTCCAGACCCTATCTAGTTCATCTCTGGATTCCCAGTGATCTGAGAGAGAGGGTAGGTGGGGGTCACAATGTCCCATGTTGTCAGAGGGGCTGCTCCAGGGCTCCGAACTCTGGAAGAAGTGTCTTTGAGGGGAGCCCTTGGAGGATGGCTCCAGAGGTGGATCTGGGGAGATCTCAAGGCTCCGAAGAAGCTCGGTGTCCCTGGATATATGATACCAGACTCATGTCATCCATACCAGACTCTCCTCTTTTTGCCCAGAGTAATGGCTAACCCCCCTCCTCTCTCACAGATGCTGCCACTGACCAGATGGGAAAGACGAAGGCACGAGAAGCCAGGGTCCTAGCCCACAGTTAACTCCTGAGCACCCCTCTTTTTCACACGACTTTTTCTCCTTTTTTAGCTTCTTTCTTGTGTTTGCAAATGATCAATTCGGCGATGTCAATGCAGTTTGTCCCAGAAGAGCCCCCTCCCTGGTCTCGGCTCCTCTGCTGGCTCCCCCGGGTAACCCGCTGCCCAGCTGGCTGCTGCCTGGGGGTGGGGAGACAAAGACGCCCTCTTTAGATCAGGCCATGACCTGTGCTCACTGGAGCTTTTACGCATCTCTGCCATTCCTGCCTTTATCAGATTAGTTTTAATTAGACAAATGAAAATCACATGGAGTGGGGGGAGAGGCAGCCTGAGCTAGGAGGAGTGCCTTTCAACAAAAGGACAAGGGTAAGGGGGCCGTCGGGAAAGGCGAGGGGTGGGTGGTGGCCCACGCGCGTGCGCGCGCACGTGTGTGTGTGTGTGTGTGTGTGTGTGCACGCGCACACGTGCGTGCACGTGTCTTCACACAAGGGCTTTCCAGGAGAAGAGGGCCTGGCAGCTACTCAGAAAAGCTCAAAGTGCCATCACTAACTTGGAAGGAACCTAGACAGTTTCGATCAAGAAGGGCTGGAGCATTTTGAGAGTCACAGACCAGAAGGCTCTAGAGCAGTGATGTCCAGTAGAAGTGCAATGTGAGACACAGACGTGAGACCCATATAGAATGTGAAATTTTTAAGTGGCCACATTTTTTTTGATCATGCCCTGTCTTGTGGGATCTTAGTTCCCTGACTGGGCATTGAACCCGTGCCCCCTGCAACGGAAGCGTGAGTCCTAACCACTGGGCCAGCAGGGAATTCTCTAAGTAGCCACATTTTTTGAAAAATCAAAAGAAACAGACTTAGTTTAATAATAATTTAATATTATATTTTATTTAACCAAATATATCCAAAATGCTATCATTTCAACATATAACCAATTGAAAACTATTGAAATATTTTATTTCTTTTGCAGCATCTGCTGTGTGTTTTACAGTTAGAGCCCATCTAATTTGGACTAGCCATGTTTCAAGTGCTCAGTAGTCACACGTGTCTACTGGCCATTACGTTTATGGTAACCAACTATCCCAGTTTGCCCAGGATTCTCCGGATTTTAGCAGTGATGGTCCCTTGCCCTGGAAACCCCCGGGTCCTTGGCAAACCTGGATGGTTGGTTGCCTTAGATTGGAGAGCATAACCCTAGACCGTCTCCTTGGAACGACACACAGACAGTAGTTGCCTTATAACTTGAAGAGGTTTGGTGCCCTCTCAAGATTCTTAGCTAGGGAAACCCAGATCCCATATAACAGACACAAAAAAAAGTGATCCAGAAAGGAGAGGGGCTTGCCGGAGACCACAGAGTAACGTTTTGATTAGAGCTGCAACTGAGACCCGGGCATCCTGATCTCAGGATGCTCTGTGCCAGCTCATGGGAGGCGCCTGGCAACAGCATGGCCCATGTCTGTGGGTTCCTGGACGTGAAAAACACTGGCCGGGTGGGGCTGGGGCCTGCAGCTCTGTGATGCTCTACAAGCAGCTTCTCTCTCAGCCAGGCAGCAAGGCTGTGAGCTATCTATCCCAGGTCGGCCAGCAGAGGCAAAGCTGGGGACACTGTTTCCTAAAGCAGATATACACACCACTCATAGCATGTGAGACGGTTTAGTGTTTAGTGATCTTGACTCCCACAGGGAGAAAGTTGGTTCTTTTCAGAAGCTCTCTCGAACCTTCTGGTTAGTCTAGGAGAAAATCTTGGTATGGGGTTAGGATGTCTGACATCAACTCTTACCCATCCCTCTTTAAAAGGAGAGACAGCCAGCCTCAGGCTAAAAGAAAGTATCTATAGGGTTTTTTGGTTTTTTACTTTTAAATAATTACGGATTCAGAAAAAGTTGCAACGATGATTGAGAGAGGTCTTGTGAACCTTTCTCCCCAGTGATTACAGCTTACGTAACTAAAGCACAAGGGCAAAACCAGGAAATCGACATTGGTGCAATGAACGGGCTTCCCTGCTGGCTCAGTGGATAAAAAAAAAAAAAAAAAAAAAAAAACCTACCTGCAATGCAGGAGACCCAGGTTGGATCCCTGGGTTGGGAAGATCCCCTGGAGAAGGGAATGGCTACCCGCTCCAGTATTCTCGCCTGGGAAATCCCATGGACAGAGCAGCCTGATAGGCTACAGTCCATGGGGTCGCAAGAGCTGGACGCGACTGAGCAACTAGACCACCGCCATGCAGAGTTTTGCGGCACTTTGTCAAGTGTAGATCTTGTGACCACCACTGCACTCTAGATCTGCCTCGGTTTTAATCACCTTGTTTTGTTTCCCTTGTATTAACCTTTATTGCTCTACTCTCTTCATAAAATTAATTTTACTTTTACACTTACAGTAATATTAATAATATAACATTTCCCTTTTAAATAAATTTCCTTAAGTAAAAGAAAACCAATGGATTTGAGGAAATGTATGAAGTAAATAACAATGAAGACAGTACTCAGATATGACTTATCATTCGGCAACCTGTTAAAACCCAAATCTAACTAAAAGAAACACAGTCTAAGACCCAACAAGCAATATTGCTGTTTAGGGGCCGCAAGATATGGTCAAGTCCACCTCAGGCCTTACAGATCCCCAGTGCTTGGCCTTCTGAGCTCACGTGGACAGAGGGAAGCACCACCATGCTCTCCCCTGGCTTGAAGGGCACAGCTCACACCCTCAGGGAGAGTGGGCAGGCAGAAAAGGGATGTGAAAGGCCCTCGGCCTGGAGTCCCAGGGTATTACCAGGATCTGTCCTAAGTCCCCTAAATAGCCCAGATGCTAACTGATAGCAAGGCCATCCTGGTTAATTATTTACACCCCGACTGAATCATCTAACAGTATCAGAGCTGAAAAGGACCGCAGGCACTCCTCCCATTTGGCGGAGGATGACACAGTGGCCAGGGAGGGCAGGGAAGGGTCCAAGTTCACTGCACAGGTGAAGGTGAAGGCAGATCCTACCCATGAGGTGGCAAAGGGCGGCCTCACCCGCCCGAGACCAGGGCCAAGTTCGGAAGAATGTTGAGCGAGTAAATGAGAAATCTGACCTACCTCGCACTTTTCTGCCATTATGCTCTGCCTCTTCCTAAACCTGTGAATATGAGATGGCGGCTGCTTCGGGAGCTCTTATTAAAGGCACGTTCCTCGGGCCACCGTCGGAGATTCTGATTCAGGAGGTTTGGAGAGAAGCCTGGGAATTGGCACGTTAGACAAAACTTCCCCTCTTCCTGGCCCACCCGAGCTCCTGGGGAGACGTACAGATGAAGCCAGTGCCGGTGTCCAGGTGTTTCCCACGCTTTGTTGACCTCTGTAGCTTTCTCTCCGACCTTGGCTGCACAGCGCCCCCTGGCTGAAGGTCTTGGCATTGATCAGAAACCTGTTGGTCCTGCGGTTTCCCGGGATGATTGATCCAGTGATGGGGGTGGTAGAGGGCCGGCATGTCTCCCCTCTGTCCCTCACCCCCCAAGGCTCACTACGCTTAGCCTGGGAGAGCTGATGAATGTCCATTACCGCAGCAGTCCCCATAAAAAGGATTATGGGGTGTTGCTGAGTTTACAAGCCTGTTCTTGTAAATCTGCCAGACTTGGGGTGGTCAGAGCCACTGCAGAAGAAGGACAAAGTTATTCACCCTCTGCCCAGTGCCACACACCCAGTCACTTTCGTGGGAACCGTGGCGGCCTGGCTGCAAGAGCACTAGCCTGTGAATCAGAAGGCCTGGAACACGTGGAGAGACTACAGTTCACAGCTGAGCCACCACCAGCCCAGCCAGTGGGCTTCTCTGGGCCTCTCCTTTTCCATCTGTAAAGTGGGCCTTTCACTCATCTCCCAAAGGTGGCCGTGAGGGTGACTTGAGCTCAGCCTTTGACGTTGCAAATCTGCGGTGAGGAGGTCTGTTTGGCACAGTTGAAGGGAGAGACTGTGCTCATGGCTCCTGTTCCCATCAAGGCTCCGGCCCCATGGGTGAAGGGTATGGCTTCACACCCAGAGGGCAGGGTGGCAGCTATGGAGAAGACAGACCCGGGGCAGCCCCCAGGGACCCCCAGGCCTTCTTGGCACCTGACCAGGCTGGCTTCCTGGTCGCCTTCACACATTTCCAGGCATGGTTTGAGTCTGCGGAGATGCCCCAGGCCAGTGTGAGTTGTTTGCCCTGCTCCAAGGCCTGGTTGGGCCCCAGGACAATCTCACCTGATGCGTGATCTTCTGTGTTCTTTCCCCTGTCAGCCTCTGAACCTGGATCGTCTATATCAGGTCCTTTTAAAGTGATCAGATACAGAGTCCACAGCCCATGGAGAGCACAGGAAATGTGAGCATTTATTCCATCAATACCAGGCAGCTAGAGGTGGGCCACTGCTCCCCTAGAATTTCATTCATAGTTTCAACAAATGCACCCAGATGGGGCTTTAAATCTTGCTGTCAAAAGACCAGAAAAACAGTCTGCTAGAGGTGCCAGTGAAGGGGTGGCCACAGAGACTAGAGGCTCAGGGTAGGGGTGCAGTCGGGCCACAGTGACCAAAGCCCAGGTCATCTGAACCCTAAAACTATTGATAGTAATAAATAAGCGATGGACAGGCCCCTGCCGTCACTGTGTTGAGTGAGCATTGCTTTAACTCTCATCGCCACCCTCACTGCCTGGAATTAAGCTCTCCCCTTCCACAGATGAAGAAGCTGAGGCTCGGACAGGAAAACCGACCTGCTCAAGGGTATACGGCTGGGAAGTGGGGAGAGCTAGGACTCAAACCTAGCACTGATCGAGGCCTCTTGGAAAACACTCCCACTTCCCCAGTGGGAAAGGGTGTCCTGAGTGGGGAGCAGGCAGAGGAAGAAAGACCAAAATACTTTCTTTGTTTTTTTTTTTTTTTTGCCAACGTGCTAATTTCTGTTCCTGGTATGTGTGGCCCTCTGCCCATCCCCAAAGCTCTCCTCTG
Organism: Bos grunniens; assembly: GCF_055505025.1. Lineage (NCBI taxonomy): Eukaryota > Metazoa > Chordata > Mammalia > Artiodactyla > Bovidae > Bos > Bos grunniens. The sequence continues at coordinate 75,098,643 of NC_141179.1, read as the reverse complement.
TCCCCCAACCCGGGACGCTCATCACCAACCCAGATTTGTACGGACAAACGGAAGATCAATTGTACAAACACACAAATAGAGGACTAACTATTTGTAGGAAACATACGTACAATTTTTCTGTTATTGCTTTCAACAACAGACTTCGGCTTGTATTAGCATAGTCTTTGTGTGCCCTTGGGCGAGAGACTTCCCCACTCTGTTCCTCTACAAAAATGGGGATAGGAGAGGCTCCTCCCGCCTAAGGCTGCATTGTGGTAGCTTAGTAAACACCAGTATAACCGAGTTATTCTGTTAGCAGTAAGCAGGCAAGGGGTGGTGTGGGCAGAATGCGATACCCGAAGAAGCCGTGGAGCCCAGAGTTTTCCGGGACATCCCCCGTGGTCCAGTGGCTAAGACTTCATGCTTCCAGTGCAGGGGGTCTATGTTCGATCCCTGGTCAGGGAACTAGATCCCACATGCTGCAATTAAGAGTTTACTAAAGGCCCCGCATGCCACAACCAAGACCTGGTGCAACCAAACAAATAAATGAATGTGTGTTTTTTTTAATAAAATGGTTTCCAATGGTTTCCAATGGTGCCAATGCTGCGCCGCCAAGTCTCAGACTGGGAACCACCACTTTAGGTCCACAGTCTCCTCCCTAGAAGCCTCAGGAAACATGTCACAACAACCTCATGGAAGAGGCAGTAGGGGGATGCTGCTGCAGATGGTGCGTGAGAGAGGAAGAAGTTCCTTCATTCAGAGGCATCCACTCAACTGATTCTGCTGTTGCTGCTGCTGCTGAGTCGCTTCAGTCATGTCCAACTCTGTGCGACCCCATAGACGGCAGCCCACCAGGCTCCCCTGTCCCTGGGATTCTCCAGGCAAGAACACAGGAGTGGGTTGCCATTCCTTCTCCAATGCATGAAAGTGAAAAGTGAAAGTGAAGTCATTCAGTCATGTCCGACTTTTAGTGACCCCATGGACTGCAGCCCATCAGGCTCCTCCATCCATGGAATTTTCCAGGCAAGAGTACTGGAGTGGGTTCCCATTGCCTTCTCCATTTTCGATTCTATATATAAGTGAAAACAGATTTTTATCTTCCTCTGTCCGATTTTTTTCACTAACTATAGTAACCTCCAGGTCTATATGTGTTGCAAATAACAAGATTTCATTCTTTTATATAGCTGCATAATTTTCCAGTGTGTGTACATCTATCTCATATCTTTTTTATCCATCTGTTTGTTGATGAACACTTAGGTTGCTTCTGTTATCTCGGCTATTGTAAATATGCTGCAATAAAAATTCAAACTAAAAAAAAAAATAAAATAAAATAAAATGGTTTCCCACTGTGATAAAGCTGTGGGATTCCACATGCTTCTGTCAGAACTACCCACGGCCAAGTGGCTGGGCTTGTGGTCAATTCTGTCAGATACCCCGCTGCCAAAGGGGGGCTTGCAGGAGGAGTGGAACCCCTCAAAGGAGGCTGGGGTCATGCAGAGCTCCACCTTAGCGGGACTCTGGGAAAGGAACAGGCTGCCCAGGCCAAGGGGTGTCAGGGCTGGAGCCCAAGCAGTGGCCACTCTGGCTTCTCCCCTCCCCACCCCATCAGCTTCCAGACTTCACCCAAGGGCAGTCTCTCACTTCCCGGAGGGTCAGGTGCTGCTCAGTGCTATGCAGAGGCTGGAGAGGAGGTTGGGACAGGCCTGGCCCAGGTCTCCCATCCTTGGCGATACGCAGGAGCCACACTGACTCATACAAAGCTGTTTCAGCTCACGAGACTCACTGTTATGTTTTTGGGACTTTCGAGAGCAGGACTTTCTGAAGCAGTTAGTGATGCTCAGTTGGTAAAGAATCTGCCTGTGGTGCAGGAGACAACCTGCAATGAACGTGTCCTGGGTTCAAACCCTGAATTGGGAAGATGCCCTGGAGGAGGAAATGGCAACCCACCCCAGTATTCTTGCCTGGAAAATCCCATGGACAGAGGAACCTGGTGAGCTACAGTCCATAGGGTCACAAAGAATGGGACATGACTGAGCAACCAAACCAGACAATAGGAACCTGGCTAAATAAACACATTAAAAACAAAGGTAATAAATAATCAAAGCTCATTTATTTTCTAAGCACTTTAGTACCTTTTTTGGAAGTACTATTATCAATGCCCACGAGGTTATTTACGTCTATGCTTAGGGCATGGCAGGAGCCCTGTACAGTGATGCCCTGTCTGCACCCCTCTTCCCAGTTCTGTGATCTGCGATACCACCAAAAGGGTGCTCGAAATTGGCCTTTGGAGGGAGTCTTTACAATATGGAAATCAGGAAACACCATTAATCAGAACTGGTTGTTAGCTGCTTAAGAGCGTGCCACTGGCCCGCAGGACGCTGTGGAGCTGCAGGGGGAGAGGGGGGCGGGGGAGGGGTGCCCCCAGCCAAATCCCTTCCACCTCCCCCCCACCCCCACAGCCCCCATCTCCAGGACGTACTTAGAACAACTGTGGAGTCTCCAGAATGGATCAAGATCCATTGTTCCCCAGCCAGTCGGTGGGCTCCACCCCGCATTGTCCACGGCCCCTCCCAGCTCCTGCGAGGCTCCTCGAAGGAGCCGATGAACCTCTCGATCAGAGCTTTGGCTGGCAGCCCTGTGTGCTGGTGGCTTTTATTGTGAGTGCCCGAGGATCTCGGGGTTTCCTTGTCCCCGGGCTGCACACCCCGCTGGGGAAAGGCCTGTTTATGGTAAATGATGCCTGTTTGCTTTAATTCCTAGCTCAGGCCCCAGGGCCACGATTGAGTCCCCGTAAATTAAAAGCTGCTTATATTGGAGGGGGGTGGGGGAGGAGGGCGGTGGATTAAGCAATACTGTGAAGCCCTGGGAACCATGGGGACTTTAGAGAGAGCAGCCAGTTGGGCCTCCCAGAGGCAGCCAGGGGGCGTATCCTTGTCCCACGTAGGCGGGACCCTCTGGGTGGTGCCGCTGGACTCAGGAACTAGGGTGACACTGTGTCTTCTCTAGACCTACAAACTGTTTAGAAAGAAAAAACACAAACTTCCGTCACGGCGGGCTTCTCCTCTTTCCTGCTTCTTATATCTGCCTAAGATGTTCGGACTGCCTGGGAGGTGCTGCCCCATGATCTACACTGCAAACTGAGGGCTGGTCCCAATATTTATCTCTCAAGGTCCAACCCAGGAGGAAATGTCCAAGATAGGCCTAGTCTCAGAGTTTACAAAGCGCTTTCCATGCTTGATTTTTTTTTTCTTTTTAAAAATTGTGTTAAAAAACATGTAACATAAAGTCTACCTTCCTAACCATTTAAAGTGCACTTTGTCGTTGCTCAGTCGCTAAGTCGTGTCGGACACTTTGCAATGCCATCCACTGCAGCCCCCAGGTCCCCCGGTCCTCCGCTACCTCCCAGCGTTTGCTCAGCTTCACGTCAAGTGCACAGTTCAGTGGTACAAGTACATTGTTCTGCAGCCATCGCCACCATCCACCCCTAGAACTCTTCATCTTGTAAATCTGAAACTCTGCAACAATTTAACACTCCCCGTCCACGCCCCTCCACGGGCCTCAGTCCTTGGCAACCACCATTATTATCCTTTCTGACTCTGATTTTGACTAAGATTCCCTGGAGAAAGAAATGGCAAGCCATTCTAGTATTCTTGTCTGGGAAAATCCCATGGAGAGAAGAGTCTGGTGAGCCACAGTCCATGGGATCGCAAAAGATTTAGCAGCTAAACCACCACCACTCCCAAGTACCTCCTGTAGATGGAATCTTACAGTATTTGTCTTTTTGTGACTGACATTTCACATAGCATAATGGCCTCAATATTCTCCCATGCAGTGGCATGTGTCAGAACTTCTGTCCTTTTCAAGGCTGAATGATATAGGTATAGACCACATTTTGGTAATCTGGTCATGAGTTGATGATCACTTGGGTTGCTTCCACAGTTTTAGCTGTTGTGAATAATACTGCTACGAACACGGGTGTACAGATACCTCTTTGAGACGCTACATTCAATTCTTCTCAGAATATACTGAGAAAAGGAATTGCTGGGTCATATGATAGTTCTATGTTTAAGATTTTGAGGACTCTCCGCACTGGTTTCCACAGAGCTGCACCACTTTACATTCCCACCAACAGTGCACAAGTTTTCCAATTTCTCTACTCCTCGCCAACACTTGACTTCTGTTTGTTCACTTCCCTTTTATACAGTAGCCATTCTAATGGATGTGGTCTCTAACGTGAGGTCCTAATGTGAGATGTAGGTGTACAAACTCTCACTGTAGTTTTGATTTGCATTTCCCTAATGATTCGTGATAAAAAGATTATTAAATAATCAGTGATGAAAAGAAGACATCTTTTCACATGTGCTTGTTGGCCATTGGTTTATCTTCTTTGGAGATATGTCAGTTCAAGTCCTTTGCCCATTTTGAATCAGGCTGTTTGTTTTCCTGTTGCTGAATTTTAAGCATTCTCTATATATTCTGGATATTAACCCCTTACCGAATATACTATGTGCAAATATTTTCTCCCACTTCCTGGGCTGACTTTTTGCTCTGTGGATGGTGGTAACATTTAACGCAAAAAAACTTTCTAGTTCTCACGAAGTCAAATTTGTCTATTTTTTTCCTATTGTTGCCTATGCCTTTGATGTCACATCCAAGAAATCATTGCCAAATCCAATGTCATGAAGATTTTGTCCTATGGTTTCTTCCAAGAGTTTTACATTTAACATTTAGGTCCTTAATCTGTTTTGAGTTAATTTTTGTATATGGTGTTAGGTAAGAGTCCAACTTCATTTTTTGCAGAAGAATATTCCATTTTCCCAGCATATTGGTTGAAAAGACTGTCCTTTCCCCAGTGAATGGTCTTACACCCTTGTCAAAAATAATGTAACAGTATGTTCGAGCCTTTATTTCTAGGTTCTTTGCTCCATTCCACTGGTCTATATGTGTGTTTGTCTTTATGCCAACACCATACCGTATTGATTACTGCAGCGTTGTAGCAGGTTTTGAAACCAGGAAGAGTAAGTCTTCCAGTTCTGTTCTTCTCCCTCAGGATCACTTTGGCTATTTCTGGATCCCTCCCATGCTTGATTTTATTGCATATGTTAGTTCAAAAAATATATTAAATCCCCACTCTTCGTGGTGTCCTAGGCCCTGGGGGTTAGAGGTGAATGACCGTAAGCCCTGGTGTAGTGGAGCCCATGAACACTCTGGGGAGATAGGCAGACCTAAAGCACAACATCTCCATTTTACAGATCAGCAAACAGAGGCATTTTGGTCTCATTTGGATCAGAATAGTGACCTCTATGGACAGAGCCCAATCCCTGGCCCCTGGGACTGTCCTCTGAGCCCACTCCTGAGGCCACAGTCCCAGAGAGAGGCCTGAGATGGGACCCTGTGCCAGGACAGCACAGCCCCATGCAGCTGCCCCTCTGCCCTGTTCTGAAGGGCCTCACCTTCCCTGTTTCCCATCAGCACGTCAGTGCCCATGAAATATTGGGAAAATAGGGCTGAGTATTAGGTAATGACTATCCAATTTATTCTGACAGCAAGAACCAGAGGGAGGAAATTGACATCGGTGATTTTACTTAAGCTCTGACAACTTTAATTAATCTTCACTCCTTGCCCAGGGAGCGGGAGCCGCCATCAGCAACACAGAGCTCAGGCAGAGGCCTGGAGTATGCGCTGACCACCCTCAGTTGTGTGGGTGAGCCTGCTCACTGGGAGCCCTGAAGATCCACCAAGTCTCCCAGTCGAATCAGGAGCTCGTCCTGGGTCCCTCTAGGTATGCTCTCCAGCTTCTGCATCCTCAGCTTCTCCCAGGAAGGCAGAGGAAGCCAAGGAGACTCTACCTACTGCTCGGAGGGAAACACTGAAGCTCAGAGAGGGGCCTCGTCTTGCCTGAGCTGCATTGTGAATCAGCCTCACTGTCCTCTACCAATGTGGAGGGTATGACACCTCCACAGCAAAGACAGCCATGTCCTGAGAGGGGCCCTCCAGGGACCCACCAAGGAGAGGACCTCACAGCTTGGGTCATTTGAATCCCAGGCCCCAAACCCCACCGCATAGAGGCCTCAATCCATCCAGATTCTGCCCGGCAGGAAGGGCCTCAGAGAAGAAAGGAGTCTTGCCAGCCAGCATTTGCACTCCACCTCCCCAGAAGGCCATCACTCCATCCCTGATCACCCAATGAAAGCTTCACTGATGAAAAGCCCCATCACAGGTGCTGGCGTCTCCAAAGGGACAGTCCGAAGACCAGAAGTCCTTCAGACTTAACAGTCCCCAAATAAGAGCTGATGCTAGTGGAAAGAGACCCTCAGGGCCCCCCACTTGAGGTTGTCTGTCAAAGCAGCCCGGGGCACAACTCTTCTGTGTGGCTCTGAGCTGGCAGAAAGTTCTGGAAATTGGACAAAGGGTGATAATAATAGCAACAATGACAGCTGACAAATATTGAGTGCATCCATGTGGAAACCTCTTTACTGTCAAATAAGCAGTATCAATTTGGGGTCCTCTGACACCCCTGTGGAGGATGTACCGTTATTGCCCCTTTTCTCAGAAGCAGCAACTGAGATTCAGTGAGAGGCAGTCAACTAGCCAAGGTCTCTCAGCTGGTTTGCAGCAGAACTGGAACTCAAGGCCGATTCTGTCTGTTTCCCCAGCCCAGTATTCTACCACGTGGCCCCAGGACACTGGCCTGGCCTGAGCCTCAGCTGGTCCAACCCTGCCCGGACGAACAGAACCCTGGGGATCCCAGGCAAGTGGCACAAAGATGGCCACCCTCCCTGACCTCCTCTGGGCCGCTTGGCTTCCCAGCTCCCTGCACTTGGGCCTGGACCATCAGGCCCCTGGGAGGCTCACCAGCAAAGTCCTCCATACCTGCGGACGATTAGAGAAGTGCCCCATGGGATGTGAGTCATCCCCCAGCTATGTTGGGAGGCTGCAGGAAGGCCAAGGGGCAGATCCCTCCTGCCTGGCCACCCGAATTCCAGGTGGCATTCTCCAAAGGCCCCTTGGTTCCCAGGCTTGGCATGGCTCCAGGGGAAGAAGAGTGGACTGGACATCTCACCAGCAGTGGGAGGCCTGCTGCCCGTACACTTTCCTTGCTGGGTCTCTTCTCTGGTCTCATGAGCCTCAGTGTCCCCCCACCCCATGAAAGGAGGACATTTGTCTCTACCACATGGGATACCCGGAGGCTCCAAGGACAGGGCCACGAGGATGCTGTCAGGTCCAGGTGGTCATGATCGGCTTCATTAACAAAATGCAAACTATATTTTCATTAATAGCCTGAGGCAGAGTGGTTTCTGAACGTAGTAAAAAGAACACAGGCTTTGGAGGCCAACAGCTCTGGTTTCCATCTGGGCGGTGCCCCCCACCATCCGAGTGTTTTTTCCTTAAGCCCCCACCTCAGTTTCCTCATCTGTAAAATGGGCCTAAAATCTCTCCCTTGCAGGATTGTCCTGATTCAATGAAATAAAAATATACGTAACCTGTATCAATAAAATAATATATTTTAATGAAATAGTAGCCCCCGTAAGTGTCTGGAACATTGCCGTAATCAGTAACCCACACTACTTTTTCCCACTGGTTGGCTTCATTTCTGACTCATCTTTGTTTTTGCAGATGAGAAAATGAAAACCCAGAAGGTTAAATAGCTTGTTCCAAGGTCACACAAGCTGGTGAATAGAAGAGTTTTGAACCCAGGAGGCAGGCTGCTGCCCCAGCCTTAGATGAGGTAGATGCCGGGGGACTGGGGGTAGAAAGAAGTTGGGACTGAGCCTTTTCCTCATGGCCTGGGCCTGGATCCCCCAGTGTCCACGTCGGGCCTCTGCCTCTCGGAGCAGGCAGAGCCTGCCATTCCTGTGAAGGGGGCCCGTGTCAGCCCTGGAGCCACATGAAAGCTCCGCCTCAGCTCTGGGAACTAGCTTCTCACTCGGCGACGCCTTCCCACAGAAAAGTGTCAAAAAGTCAGTTTGATCCCGTCAGCTCTGCAATGTTCCCACAGCCAGTCCCCAGCCTGAGGCCTGCGGTGTCCCAGTGGCTCCAGAGGTGGGAAGAGCACCTCAAGATTTTCCATGGATTCATTTCCAGGAACAGAGGGAAGGAAGTCATGCCCTCCCCTCACCCCAACCCTTCACCTTTCACATAGGCTCAAGGGAGGGGTCGCCAGAGTCAAGGTATGAAAACGGACCGCACTTCCCGCCTCCATCAGGCCCACCCCATCACCGCACAACCGCTGTTGCCCCGACTCCCTGGGCAACAAACGTCCCCAGGCGTTAGGAACCACTGGTCCCCACCGGAGACGTTCTGCCCCTCACAGTCAGAGGAATTGAGGGAGAGAAGCTAGAGAGAAAGATCAGGAAGCCTCCCTGAGTATCTTCTCCTGGGAAGATATGTTGGTGGGTTTTCACTCATGAAGATCTCAAGAACAAGGCTCCAACGTGGGGGCAGATGTGAGTGATTCTAGGCAGACACAAGTGAGCCCTCGGGGCTCTCACACAAGCTAAATATCCCAAGAATATCCAGTGAGGGAAAGAAGCAGAACTAATCAGCATGGCTGCTCTTTATTGAGCCACTATAATGCCCAGCTCCTTCTGCATGTTGCCTGGTTTAATCTCTCCACCAATTTTACAGACGAGGAAACTAAAGTTTGGTCATACAAGCCCAGGGATATAACACCCCAGTTATGGAGTTACTCTTGCTTCACAGGTTCCTTTGATGTAGAATTTGATATGACTGGAGCCCTCTGGGCTTGTGCAATTACATGGTAGTGTTAGGATCTGAACCACATACCTGGCTCAGCTTCAGAGAATTTACTCTCCACCCTCCACTGATATCAACTGAGTGGTGATGACCCCATGGACTGTAGCCCCCCAGGTTCCTCTGTCCATGGGATTCTGCAGGCAAGAGTACTGGAGTGGGTTGCCACGCCCTTCTCCAGGGGATCTTCCTGACCCAGGGATTGAACCCAGGTCTTCTTATTGCAGAGAGGTTCTTGACCGTCTGAGCCACCAGGGAAGCCCTAGTGGTCCACAGTGAAGCGTGAACCAGTTCTCGCCACAGGCAAGTAGCTATTTGCAAGGCTTTATTATGTGATTCTCACCTCTCCTGCCTGTACCAGGGCTGGGAGAGGTAGAGACATGGGAAGGAAATCAGCTCCATTCAGGAGACGGGGAGACCCTGCCGCATTCTGACAGCTGTCAAACATTAACAACGTGGCCAGGGTCATTTTTCCTGGAGTGTTTGATTTCTTCCAAGATGGCAAGCTCTGGAGCTGACACAGAGGGGCAGCGGGCCAAGGTGTCCCGCATCCCAGGAGACCAGCACCCTCCAATCAATGCTTTTTCCAGCAGGGGCAGAGTTGGACTCCACGGGCCCGGAACTTTACTGAGGACCTGCTCATGTCGTCAACCCTTCCAGCAATGGGGAATTCTTGGCATCTCCTTGTTGAAGAGACTGAGACTCAGAGAGGTCTTATTTGTTGCTCAAAATCAAATGGTGATTAAATGACACAGTTGGGACCTATACTTGTCCACATTTGACTACAGCTCACACTCTTCCCAACCCTCTACCAGGGTCTTCCAAAGGTCAGGAGATGAAATGGCGCCTCCCACCACCAAGGGGCCCTCGAGGACATTCCTCAGAGAGAAGAGCACCCCTGGATATTGTGGCACTCTGTGAGACACTCAATCTTCAAAGACAGTGTTAGGAAACACATCCATAACCCTAATTGTAAGACTATTAAAGTAACAAAACTGGCAGTTATCACTTCCTGACATCATCACCTATCACTGTATCACTATCACTTACTACTTACCACTTACCTTGCTTGCTGTGCACTAGGCACTGTTCTGGGGCTTCCCAGGTAGCTCAGTGGTGACGAATCCACCTGCCAATTCAGGAAGATGCAGGAGACGTGGGTTCGATCCCTGGGTCAGGATGATCCCCTGGAGGAGGAAATCACAACCCACTGCGGTATTCTTGCCTGGAAAACCCCATGGACAGAGGAGCCTGGCGGGCTATCGTCCACGGGATGGCAAAGAGTCAGACATGACTGAGCAACCAAGCATGCACGCAGGCACTGTTCTAAGAACTTTACATTATGAACTCATCTAACCCTCAAAGAACCTAATGAGCATGGTACTATTATCCCCATGTTCTAGAGGAAGTAACAGATAATGACGAGGAGGTCTCATCGCCTGCCAGCACCCCTCTGATCACTCATTCACTCAGCAAACATTGACTGAACAGCTACTATGGACCAGACACCATTCTGGCCACTGGGGATACAAGATCTGAAAGGTTCCTATGCTTACGGACCTGACATTTCTGTGGGGAAGGCAGACTATAAGCAAAACAATAGCAACAAAACAGAGGGGATGGTTTTTCAGCTGGTAATAACCATGAAAATAAAACAGGCTGGGGTCAGGGGCATTTCTTTACATTGATGGTTCAGTGAGGGCCTCTCTTAAGAAGGGCATTTGGAGGGCATGTGGAGGGACCAGAAGGAGCCAGACAGGTGGAGGGGGAAGAGGTTGCAGGCAGAGGGAACAGACAATGGCAAATGAGCCTGGGGATTGGAGGAGCAGTGAAGAAGGAAGGAGTTTGGCTAGTGTGGGGCACAGAGAGAGGGAATGAGGTGGAAGGGAAGGCAGGGGCCAGGTTTTATTACTTAGTAGGTCTGGTGAGCTGTCCTTGTGGCTCAACTGGTAAAGAATCTGCCTGCAATGCAGGAGACCTGGGTTTGATCCCTGGGTTGGTTGGGAAGATACCCTGGAGAAGGGAAAGGCCACCCACTCCAGTATTCTGGCCTGGAGAAGTCCATGGACTCTATAGTCCATGGGGTCACAAAGAGTCGAACATGATTGAATGACTTTCAGTTCCCTTCAGTTCAGGTCCCCTGAGAAGTTTGGTTTGTATCCAAGTATGATGACAAGCAATGGAAGGCTCACAGAGAGGAGATGTGATCTGATTTATGTCTTAGAATGATTATTTTGGCTGATGCCTGAAAAACTGATTTGAGGATGGGGAGAAGGGGTAGCAAAAAGTGGAAGTGGATTACCAGTGGTAACTGCAACAGGAAGGTAGCAAGATTACAGTGAATTCAGGTGAGATCATTGCAGGAGAGAAATGTGCTGATACAGGATGAATTTTGGAGGTTGTCCCTTCTGTTGTCCTCCCCCTAGCCCTCCCCTCAAGGCTATTTGGAAAGGCAACAGTCAAAAAATGTATTTCCTGCAGAGGAACAATTGGAACCTTGGTCTTTCAGCCTCAAAGTTCAAGGCTTATGCTTGCCTAACAATGAGAACACTCCCCTTAGAGAGAGTCCTTTCCCTGAAGTCTCACTTGCTCTCTGCAGAGATGTGTGATGGTCCAGACTCCTCAGTGTGCACCCTCTCTTGAGTGAATCATGACCCTCACAACAGGATAGACTTTTGCCACCATCCCCACTTTGTCTATGGTCAGCTTGGAAGGAGGTACTCAAGTAGGAGGTGAAGAAAATTTAAAGGGGTGACAGGACCTGGTAAAATGTCATGATCCCTTGCTGGGCTGAAACCAAGTTGTTTTTTCCCTTTATTTTCCAAATTAATTCAGCATTCCAAATGAATCCAGAGAGACTTAGTTGGGGGCCCTTTCATGTGGATTGAAACTCATAAATTTCAATTTGCTGAGTTGCAGGAAGGCGAAGAGTTGTGTCCCACCTCCTCCCACTTGGCACCACCCTGGAAGGTCTGGAAGGGAGAGAAAACTCTTGGGACGGCTCCCAAGTGGGTTTTAGGCTTCCTGTGTCAGACTCAGTGAAGGACTATAGGGAGGAACAACAGAATTTGGAAGCAAGGGAAATGGCCAGAGGTGGCTGCAGCTGATGCCATGGGAAAGACAGCTAAGCCCTAAAATAGCAGAACTCAGGGACTGGGGAGCCCTTTATACTCCAGGAGCTAAGAATATGGAGAGGACCCTCCCCACCATACTCCACTGAGGACCTCACTGACAGTGGAACTTGTGAGAAGGGGAATCTTTCTAACAAAGAAGAAAGACATGGTGTCTAGATCTGACGGTTTCTCTTTATAGACAGACCCATTACAACCAAGAAGCTATAGATAGGCAAAGTATGCAGAGAACTAAGGGCCAGATTTAAGAAAGAAACATTTTGAGATCTAAGGGATTGGTTCTTATAGGTTTAATATTGCTATAGTTATGAGTCAGCCCTGCTGGACACACACAACTGTACAGCAGGACTGGGGGCAATGTGTGGCCCAGACCCTAGGCCAAGGCATCACTTCCCTAGGAGATGCCTCAAGGAGCACCTTTGGACTCCATTGTCCGCCACCACTCTTGAGTCTAGAATGATATGGAAGAACCTTCAGGTACCCAGCATTTGGAGACAGGATGGGTTTGCACTCTATGTGGTTGCCAGTGAGTTGGACATATTATCTGGAGAAAGGAACATAAAGATCTGTCCTGTGAGGACTGCTCATTCATGGCATTTATAAACAAGCCCACTGAATGCATGGGGCAGAGGTGGTAGAAAAAGCTTACAACACTTCATCATTCTTTAGTTCTCCTGATTTTTTCCTTATCCAAATGCTATGGTCTGAATTGTGCACCACCCCCAATAAATTCATATGTTGAAGCCCTAACCCCCAGTTTGGCTGTATTAAAAGATAGGGCTTTTAAAAAGGTAATTAAGGCTAAATGAAGTCAGAAAGTGGCTCCCTAATTTCACATGACTGATGTTTCCGTAAGATGAAGAAGAGCTCTCTACACACAGAGAAAAGGCCACATAGGGCACACTGGAAGACGGCCACCTACGAGCCAAGGAGAGAGGTCTCCTCGATCTTGGACTTCCAGACTCCAGAACACTGAGAAAGCAAATTTAGTTGTTTTAGACTCAGTCTGGGATTTTGTTTACATCAACCCTTACAAATTAATAAATCGGGTTTGATTCTCTAAATGTGAACTTCTCTTTCCTCTGTCACTTATTCCAACAATGAGCAGAAGTCTTTTCTTATCCCCAAATGCTTTAAATGACTCCAAGTTTTCCTAGGTCTTCCCCCCTCCCCTCTTGGGACAAGTTAGCAGTCAAGGAATATCAAGAACCCTCAGCCAGTCCAGCAAAGTGATAATGATCTTTCTGAACAGAAGTGCTATCCCAGATGTCCAGAATGGTTCTGAATAAGAAACTGTCTTGGAAAGAATTTTTTTGTCTTTGATAAAACCACTGTTTAAAACATTGTACTAAAGATCATCAGTTGATGCTAAAACTAGTATGTGAAAGTTAAGAACTAATGGGATATTTGCATACTCTCAAAGTATCTCCTCACAATCACTTGCCTATTCCAACAAGAAAACTAGTAACCTGGCACTGAAGGAACTTGGAAGACACCCCTTATTCAAGAGGGTAAACTCACCATCCATCCACAAGAATGGGACACACGGGTATTATGTGCCTCCTGAGATAATGGACTGAGAAGCACACAGCGTCACTTCAGTGACATTCCTGTCAAACATGCTCAGCTCAAATCTACATGGAAAGAAACACCAGAGAAACCTATACTGAGGGATACTCTACAAATAATCTACTCTGGGAAAATGTCAACGAAAGATCGAGGGACTGCTTAAAGGAGTTCAGATGGACAGGACAACTAAATGTAATGTGTGACTCTGGACTGGAATATGAATGAAGAATGGTGTCTGCAGCTTATTCTTGAATGGCTTGGAAAACTAATAGTCATACGAGCAGAAGGAGAGACCGATAAAGCAAATGATGCAGATGTTGTTAACAAGGGTGAATCTGAATGAAGGGTAACAGGGGGTTCTTTGTTCTATCCTTGCAACTTTTCTAAAAATAATTTTCAACTTACTCACAATAAAAGATTTTATAAAAAGTCATGCACTCCACAATATTCCTCATAAAATGATCCATGGAAAAACTTTCATTTTCTTGGGGGAAATCAGACTTTTCCTTGGTACTAAATGCCAACAGGCTTCCTTTCAACAGACAGTGAAAAGTGTATAACCCACTGCTTTCCATTTTTGCCTTGACAGCTAGGAAGCCATTCCATGCTGCAAGGATGTATCAACTTGGACAAGTTACTTAACCTCTCTAAATCTCAAGTTTTCTGTATGAAACAGGAACTACTGCGGAAGCTGGTGATAAAGAGATAAACTCAACACAATAGATGATGTGTTGTAAGCACCCACTTTAGTTGTCTTGTTTTATTATTGTTATTTTTATATTGTCAGTCATTCACTCAACCCTCCCTACTAAAATGAGCTTGCCGCAGACTCATCTGAAATCAGGAAAACTTAGAGCTTGCAAGGGAGGTGACTTTTTCCATGTTTACATTATCAATACACCAGAAGTTCTGAGGTCTCAAAACCACAGAGTCCACGTGTCCTCAAAACACGGCGTCAGGAACTGTGGAGACAGTAGGAACGGCAATAGCATTGGGATTAGAAAGTCTGAGATTTAAATTCCAGCCCTGCCAACTCACTGGCTTTGGAACTGTTTGCTTCAGGAAGGGCTGGGCTATGATGCAGGAATAAACATCCCCAAGACTCAGGGGCTTACAACAATGTCTTGCTCACACTACAAGCCCACTCCAAACCAGTCAGAGACTCTGCTCCCCAATATCCTCCCTCCAGAGCCAAGACTGATGGAGTTGCCGCCACCTGAAATGCCATCACCTGCCTGGGCAGTGGGAGAGGATGAGGCACTCACATTTTAGTGGCTAAAGCAAATTCCAAGGAAGTACAATCCTACCATGTGCCATGGAGCTCAGCAAAAAAATATTTGGTGAACCTCACTCATGATCGGCACAGTCCTCTTGGGCAAGTCTTGATTCTCTCTGAGAGTCAGTTTCCTCTTCCTTGAAGAAGAAGAATATCTGACATCTCAAGACAAGTATGAAGATTGAAAGAGATAAATTGGAAGAAGCACTAATTTGGGTCAGAAACATAATAGCTACTCATTATAATAAATTATACCATTTGCCTTCATCGCCCAGGAGTTCCAAAAGAACAATACTGTTTTCCGTGTGGATCTAGATAAATAGAGAGATATAGATAGATGGACGGATGGATAAATAGATGGATAGTTAATAGATATTCAGTGGTTACATTTTAGGAAAAGATAAAAGCCAAGAAGACCACCCGGTAAGAAACAGAGACGATCTGCCTCAGGGGTAGAGAGTAAAGCTCTTGTTTGTTTGTTTTTTCTGTCCTATTGGGTTCTAGGAACCATCTGGTCTGCAGTGGTCTCCAGACAGGATTGCACTGATGCAAAATTTTTCTTTACTCAGAATCTCTGTGCCAAGCTGTATGCAAACACTGCAAGTCTCAGACCCTGAGAACTTTAAGGGCTTGGAGGAGGATGGTATACATGTAAATAAAGTCATGTACAAGAGCTGACAAAGGGTAAGGGCAGAAGGAAGGCGTTTACACCAGCTTCAGGGGACTACACTGAACACCTGGGGCAGGGGATGCTGCTGCTGCTGCTGCTACGTCGCTTCAGTTGTGTCCGACTCTGTGCGACCCCATAGACGGCAGCCCACCAGGCTCCCCCGTCCCTGGGATTCTCCAGGCAAGAACACTGGAGTGGGTTGCCATTTCCTTCTCCAATGCATGAAAGTGAAAAGTGAAAGTGAAGTCGCTCAGTCGTGTCCGACTCTTTGCGACCCCATGGACTGCAGCCCACCAGGCTCCTCCATCCATGGGATTTTCCAGCCAAAGCACGACCCCACTGTCTGCGGCACTGTAGTTGGCATCTCCAAGCCACTGGGCAGGCCGTTACCACCGAGTCAAAGGTCTCAGCGTCAGCCCGAGGCCAGGTTCTAAGTGTAGCTTCGAGGAACCTTCACCAGGGAAGTTCCATTTTGCTACCCACATTGAGCTTGGGCTCCCACCAAGCTAACAGGCTAGCTGTCACAGCACCTCCCTGTGTGGAGGCCGATTTTACCTTTCCTGGCTCATCTCAATTGCCAAATTTTTCTCCAGTTAATATGTAATTACTGTTCCTCATAATTTACTTTTTGAAGTTTTAAAAAATACCTTGGTAGACCATGGATGTACTTAAACCAGTGTTTCATAAACTTCAGTCATCTCTCAACCACATCCACAGTTTTTGTTGTGTATACTATTTAATTAGTATTTAAAATTCACTCCCCCACCACACACACAATAATCCTCTGAATTTTTAAAATTCACTTAACCTCTTCAGGCTTCATTTTATGCAATAGCATATATAAAATAATAGGTCTACTGTGCTGATTGTATTTTTACTACAACACATCAATGCAAATATGTAAGGACTGAAAAATTTTAAGTCATCCTCAATGGAATGGGTACCAAGCATTTTTTTAAAATAACACTGCCTGGGCCACGAATAATGAGCAGGGTGCTACATGGTAAAAGAGTCGATGAAGCTGTACAATAAATGAGTTTTGCAACTTTGGAAAAATTATAGAACCTCTCTGGGATTGGGTTTCCTACTTTGCAAAATGATTAAACAATAGTCTGTAGCTTTTAAAGTAGTGTGAGATGAAATGAAATGAAATGATCTGTTGAGCAGTCCAGGCAAAATGCAATGAGAGCTTGAAGGAGAAAAAAGCAACTTCCAGGTGGGAGATTTAGGCGGGTTTCATGGAAGAGGTGCCTTTTGAGCCAGGCAATGATGACAAGGAAAGGTGTGAGTATGCAGCATTGTCGGGAGGGTGTTTCAGAAGGAAGGAAAGAGCTTCAGCAAAAGCTCAGAGGCAGAAAAAGGCAGAGGCCCCTCGTCCTCTGGACCTCCTTCTCCCTTGCAAACAGAGCCTTTCTTTTCTGCCATCCTCCATATTGGTGGGCTTCCCTGGTGGCTCAGACAGTAAAGAATCTGCCTGCGTGGAGAAGGAAATGGCAACCCACTCCAGTATTCTTGCCTGGAAAATCTCATGGACAGATGAGCCTGGTGGGCTATAGTGTTGGCACTGCAGAGTCATACACAACTTAGCAGCTGAACAACAACACACAATCAGGCAGATTGTGATTCGGGGAAATAGTTCTTGACGGAAATGTGACATAAAATGAAGAGGGAAGTGACCTAGCAATACGGAATAAGAGTTTCGTAAGACATTAACATTTGTATATAGAATAATAATTGCAAATATTCAAACTATGAAGTCCATGGCTAAAGGAAAAAGAAAAAAATCTGCCTGCAATGCAGGAAACCTGGGTTCGTTCCCTGAGTCAGGAAGATCCCCTGGAGAAGGAAATGGCAACCCACTCCAGTATTCTTGCCTGGGAAATTCCGTGGATGGGTAAACGACTTCCATTGGGGTATTCTGATCTGGACCCCCAACATTCTCCTGCATCTTTAAGCTACCCCATGGATCCACTCCTGCTTACCACTCTACCCTGCCCAGCCTGTGGTTTTTCCAATTCTGGTCATTCTTGGTCCCCTCGGGGGCCCCGAATGCAGGAATCAAGAGCTGTGAAGGGGTAGCTGAGATTGGAAAAGGAAGGGATCCTCCTCCTTAGATCCTGTATAAATACAGGATCACCAACTTCCCATGCCTGTCTGGGGAAACAGGGATCGGACTCCCTCTGTGAAGCCCTTTGTGGGCAAAAGTAAGATGAGCGACCGGGGTGCAGAAAGGCCAAGCTCTCCCACCATGCTCTGTGCTGCCTGCCCCCCAGAGGTGACAGTCTCTCCCGGGCAAGGTGGGAAGAGTACCTGACCTCCATGTTTTTGCAGAGGAATTGGGACAGCTGAATACTCAGAACTTTTGCCTCTAAGAGTCTATTTGTTCCTGAAAATTCACTTTAAAACGCAACAGAAAATCTTCTACCCCTGCCACCTGGTTTCCCGGGAACACCGGGCTGAGTCAGCTCAAATGTCTATTTTGAGCCTTTCTTGGCTGCTTCTAGGGCATCAGAGCCAGAAAGGGCTTCAAAGACCATCTTCTCCAAATTCATGGAGGTCTGGGACATGGGGTTTTTTTGGTAGGTTTTTGTCCCCAGACCCCAGCATGGAGCTGGGACCCTGGTGGACTCTAAGCCCACATCTGCTGAACTGCAGACAGAACTGAAGTCCACCGGTGAGCAAGACCCAGCAAGAGCCAGTGACCTGCCTCCATCACCCAGCACGGAAGAGCCAGATCCAGGCCGGGACCACCGCCCTGTCCCCCACCCCTCCCAACTGCTTTCTTCCAGGCGACAATCCCATCCACACACTTCACATGTGTGAAGGCCACAAAAAAATACATGCCAAGCTCAGAAATGAGCAATGGCTTATAGGAGACGGTATCTCTTCCTGGGCCCAGCCAAGGGCTGCCCGAGTCTAGGCTGGGTAGATAAAGGGCACCACCCTCGTTCCTCTGGTGGAAAACTTGTATGGGTCCCCAGCACTGGGCGGGAGGCCCCAGAAAGAAGCCCCAGACAAAGAACACACATCAAATGCTGCACACGTGTTCCGAGGGGAGAAAATTCTTGGTATTTCATTTGAAGGGCCTGGAGCCGAGAAGGGAATTTTCAGTCCCAGCATCTTCTGAGGGTCACAATGTCTGTCTTTTGGTTTTTGATCTAAAAAAGAAAAAAGACGGGAAGAAAGAAAGGGAGAGGAAGGCGGGGGGGGTGGGTGGGGAAGAAAGGAGAAAGCCTCCCCACCATAATTGAATTACGGGGCTGGCCTCTGGGGCTGATGCTGGAATCCAAGACGCCTTTGTGCAGTGTCTGGAGGGACCCGGGACAGCGGCAAGGATTTCAAAGGGGAAGAGGAAGGGATGGGGCGGGCCAGGAAGCTAATCGAGGTGGAATGGGCCAAGGCGGGGAAGGGGGAGTAGCAGAAATTGAAAGCTGAAGGTCCGCCTGGCTCCAGGCCCTGCCCTGACCCAGGGTGGCCGCCCGGGCAGAGGCTGGGGCAGAAGGCAGGCTGCACAAACAGAAAGGTCCCAGCAGGGACCGAGGCTCCCCCCAGGGGCCGCGCCTGACCCGGGCGAGGATGGAAGGAATGAACACTCAGGGCACTTCCTGTGTGCCGGGCTCCGGGCTAGCACCTGGGAGCACACCAGCCGCACAGGCTGAGCGCTCCTCATGGGCTGGGCTCCTTTCAATGCGCTGTCGCAGGGAAATCCTCAGACCCCACACTGAGGCAGGTAGTTCTAGGTCCCAGGATTTACAGAAAAGGAAGCCAGAAAAGGCCAGAAAGTCGAGCCATTTGCGGGGAGTCATGCAGTGAGAGGCAACGCTGGGACACCACACTCCGGTCACCAGGACACCACAGCCAGGATCTTCAGCAACAGTCTCATCATTTCATTTCATCCTTACAACAGCCTGTTCGGGGAGCCACGGTTCCTAGCGAGGGAAACTGAGCCACAGAAAGACGAAAGAAACTTGCCAAAGCTCACATAGGCAGGAAGGGCTGAATGGGACTTGAATCTGTACAGTCTTGGCTTCCCAGCCCTGTATCTCACCTGCTAGGGTGGAGCATCCTCCCCACAGCCTAGGTCCCAAGCTTATAAGCATCTTCTCTTGGCTCCCTACCCAGTCAGAGAGCAGGCAGCAGAAAGGACGTGGCAGAAGCCACCTGCTGACATGAGACAGGGTTCCTGTGGCCCGCGGGCCCCTCAGCGCTTGTTGCTATTGTTCAGTCAGTAAGAGGTGTCCAACTCTTTGTGGCCTCATGGGCTGCAGTACGTCAGGCTGCAGAGCTGAAGAGGCTATGTAACCCTCTCATCCTCTGTCATCCCCTTCTCCTCCCACCTTCAATCTTCCCCAGCATCAGAGTCTTTTCCAGTGAGTCAGCTCTTTGCATCAGGTGGCCAAAGTTTGGGGGCTTCAGCTTCAGCATCGGTCCTTCCAATGAATATTCAGGGTTGATTTACTTTAGGACTGGCTGGTTTGACCTCCCTGCTGTCCAAGGGCCCCTTGGGTGTCATGCTGAAGGCCTTGAATGCCCACTGAATTCTCACAGACACAGCCCTACCCCACCCCTAGGGGGTTGTCATCACTTTCAGGCCCAGTATTGTATTGTTGGAACATAAAGGTAGAGGTTTATCTTGTAAATGAAATACTCTAGTCACTATTATGTCATCTGAAAGTAACAATTTTCTAGTCTTTTGTATATCGCACTACCAACCCCATGTGGAGCAGGTTCCTCAGCCTCTGCACTATGAACGCTTGGGGCTGGATAACCCACTCCAGTGTTCTTGCCTGGAGAATCCCAGGGACGGGGGAGCCTGGTGGGCTGCCGTCTATGGGGTCGCACAGAGTCGGACACGACTGAAGTGACTTAGCACTTAGCACACAAGGGTTCATCGCAGGGCGCTGTCCCGTGCCCTGGAGATTGTGTAGCAGCATCTCCAAATGGCTCAGTGGTAAAGAATCTGCCTGCAATGCAGGAGACATGGGTTCTATCGCTGGGTTGGGAAGATACCCTGGAAGAGGAAGAGGCAACCCACTCCAGGATGCTTGCCTGGGAAATCCCACAGACAGAGGAGCCTCGTGGGCTACAGTCCATGGAATGGAAAGCGACTCAAAACAAAACTGACTTCACCTACTAGGTGCCAGCAGTACCATCCCCACCCTCTCCCCAGCCAGTTATAAAAATCAAAAGTGCCTCCAGACGTTACCAGAAGGCCCCAGGGTGGGCAGGAGGGGGAGACCATTGCCTGGCCTGAGCCAGATGTGGAGGGCAGGGTGGGCACAGCAACACCAGTGACCTCGTGATCGTCCCAGGGGCATCTTTGGAGGTGGTTCCCCATCGCATCTGTCCCTCCACTGAGCTCCTGGCACCCACCAAGCACTGCTCAAGGCACTGAGAATTCAGCAGTGAGAAAAGCATTGATATTCTGGTGAGGAAAACAGAAGGAAAAGCAAGCAAGGGGGAAGACGCGTTGGAGAGACAGCAGTGGCCCCGGGACTGGCGTTGAGCTGCGTGGCCCCCTCAGCCAGTGGGTGGCTCCCTGCAGGGGCTTGTCCCAGGAGCTGTGCCAGGCGTGGGGATGGGCCAGCCAGCCAGGCCCAGCTCTGCCCTCAGTGAGCTCACGAGTGCTCATGATCCAGCAAGGGACAGACATGTGTCCCTCCCAGGCCCAGCTCCGCTTCCCAGAGAAACAAAACCAAGCGGCCTCGGCCTGGTCCTTCAGGCTCGCTGCTGGTGGCTATTTTAAGTCCTCGTAATCACTTGAAGTGACTAACACTGATTAAGGTTTTACGAGAAATGAGAAAATTCCTCCCCAGCCCCTCCACCATGGCTCCAAACCACCTCAGAGCCACTTTATTAACTCGCCCAGCCTGGAACCAGGCTCGTCTGGCACAATGTGGATTTATTTTTCCATTGGGTCACGGCCCCGTGCTGGCTTCTCTCTAACAACCGGCCTGCCAGCTTTACCATCACAGACAAGCCTATTCCTGGGAGCCAGCTCCTTCCACTAAACCGAGATGGTTGTGACCTTCTTGGCTCTGAGGCATGAGGACCGCCTTGGTCTCTGGGTGGGCACAGCTGGCCAGACATCCTTGCTTGTCATTACACGCACTGGTCCATCCAGCATAGGTGACTAGCCTCCCTCCCCGCTACCTCCTACCGCTGGCGCACACTTCCGCCCACATTCCTGCTTCCCACTTGGCTCTGGCCCCCCAACACACACCTACCTGTTTCATGAACACACTCACTAGTGGTCCTTAAAGACAGATTTGTGTGCCAGTCTCGGCAAAACAAGACGAATTAGACACCAGACGTCAGTGGGGCTGCTGCTGCTGAGTCGCTTCAGTCGTGTCCAACTCTGTGCGACCCCATAGACGGCAGCCCACCAGGCTCCCCTGCCCCTGGGATTCTCCAGGGAAAAAACACTGGAGTGGGTTGCCATTTCCTTCTCCAATGCATGAAAGTGAAAAGTGAAAGTGAAGTCACTCAGTCGTATCCGACTCTTAGTGACCCCATGGACTGCAGCACGCCAGGCTTCCCTTTCCTTCACTGTCTCCCAGAGTTTGCTCGAACTCATGTCCATTGAGTCAGTAATGCCATCCAACCATCTTATCCTCTGTCGCCCCTTTATCCTCTTGCCCTCAATCTTTGCCAGCGTTCTGGTGTAGAAAATCAGTAACTTAGTTCAATGATGAAATCACAGAAGGCTCCAGGGAAGAGGTGGCTTTGAGCTGAGGATGAAGGATGGGGAAGCACCACAGATAGACGTGATGGTTACAGTTTATTAAGTACTTGCTGTGTGTGAGGTATTGTACTAGCCACGCTGATGCATCCTCTCATTTTGTTCTTATAATGGCATATTAAGGAGGCATTATCCCTGTCCCCATTTTAGATTAGGGAAAACTGAGGTATAGAGAGCTTAAGCAGCTGATCTAAGTCACACAGTCTCAAGGGGGATACTGGGAATGTAACACGCTTACCTTGGACACTGTCCTACATCAGGTGGAGAAAAGGGAAGGGCTTCCAAGAACCCATCCTTGTCATCTCTTTCCTATTCTGCCTTCAGCGGAATAAGGTCGGCAGCTTGAAATCAGCCAGGGTGGGAGTATTTGCACCACAGAAATTGGCAATTGCTACAAATCAGGGCTTTTTAATTTGATTTCTTCCAGAGAGCTGGTTGACCAGCACATCACTTGCATGAGAAGTGACATGAGAGAAACAAGAAGCAAGCCGGAACAGAGGGTTCTAAGGGAAAGGACAACACTGGGCCAAGCAAAGAAGCTTGGATTTTAGCCTAAAGGCACTGGAGAGCCACAGAAATTCATTGAGGGATGTGGTCAGATTTGTGCTTTAGAAGGATCACTCTGTGGATGGACGGAGCAGGTGGGCTCCTGAGACAGAAAGCTGGTTAGGAGACATATCCGTTTCTTAAGGCCTTAGGTCTCCTATAACTCCTCTCCCTGACACGAAAGATTGCCAGTTCAGAGAAGAAGCCCAAACATCATGTCAAATCCACAAGGTCCTTAGACATCTCCCTCTGACTGTCTGGAGCAAGTGCCTGCCTTTGCGACTCTAACTCCTGGCGAGACTGAGCGCAGGTGGAGTGCCCTGAGCCGCCCACAGTCATTATCAGAGTCCTCTCCAGCCCTCTCTCAGGCTTTCCCTTCTCTTCGTGCCGCTGATCCATCAAATTAACCAAGGCCTGTTACGGCAGGCCGCCCCGTGTCCATCCTTGTAAGTCCTAGAACATAGTGACGACTCTAAGGATGGATGGATGAACGGATATATGGATGGATAATGAATGGATGAAAAAGGGAAAATGGCAAGGCTCCTGGGAAAGACAAGGGAGACGCCTAGGAAGGCCTTGAAGGCACAGAGGAGCCTGAGAACCGTGGCAAAGCCAGCAGATGAATGGCCACGAGAGGACGGGAGAAACGAAATGTGAGATGAGAGACTCTGATGAACGCAGTCTTCCAGAGGACCGAGAGGAGTGGGTTAATGAGCCTTTGTCTCTTGTCTCATCAGCTTGTAAACCCATAAACCCACTTGGTTTCCTGTCTTGAGGTTGGTGAAACCCAGGGAGAGGAATGTCCCTGTCATAATGTGGGGGGGGTGTGGCTGCTTTTCTGGTGGGCACGCGGATTGGCACTGGGGCGTGCCTGACGCGGCTTGGTTAACCACATGGGTGCCTACCCTTTGGGGGTGTCTCTCCCATTCATGCACCCCCTCCCACAATGCACACAAATAGGGAACAGGAGGAGGTTTCCCTCAGCTCTTGGGCTAAGAGGGCAAACTCTCCTGAATTGGGAGTACTTAGCAAATTCCTCCTCTTCTCTGGGACTCAGTCTCCCAGATGCAAAATGGAGACAGCACCTTACTGCCCACCATCCTCCCCCTCAGAGAGCAGTTCTGATCAACTGGGAGAAGACATGGGACAGCACTGTACAAACTGGACCCTATCATTATGCAACTGTGTGTACCTACGCAGTCGCGTCTGATTCTTTGCAACCCCCACAGACTGGCCCACCAGGCTCCTCTGTCCATGGGACTTCCCAAGCAAGAATATTGCAGTGGGTTGCCATTCCCTTCATCAGGGGAATCTTCCCTGATCCATGGATCAAACCCACATCTCTTCAGGCACCTGCATTAGCAGGCGGATTCTTTACCATTAGCACCATCTGGGAAGTCCATCATCTCATAGAATACAAACTAAAGTCCCTCAGTTCCCCACCACTCCTCACTCTTTTCCAGACTCACTGCCTCCCTGCCTGGACATCTGTGCTCATCCTCTTGGTGTGGGACAGAACCTGTGACTTGTTTTTAACCAACAGAATGTGGCAAACACAGAGGGATGTTACTTCCATGGGCACGTTTCTTTATAAAAGACTCCATCTTAGCAGACTACAGAAAGAGAGGCCCGAGCAGGCTTTAAAGAAGTACACTGCCGTGTCGTTGTGCAAGGGCCACAGAGAAGGAATTGTGGGTGGCTTCTTGAAAATGCCAGCAGCCACCAGCTGACAGGTATAAAGAAG
The DNA here is from genome assembly GCF_055505025.1 of Bos grunniens. NCBI lineage: Eukaryota > Metazoa > Chordata > Mammalia > Artiodactyla > Bovidae > Bos > Bos grunniens. The sequence continues at coordinate 75,074,232 of NC_141179.1, read as the reverse complement.
ACAGGCACTTCAGTACTACAACAACAAGGAGATGAGTTCTGCTAACATGCCGAGTGCATTTGCAAGTAGATCAATCCCCAGTCAAGCTTCTGATGAGACTTCAGTCCAACAACACCTGGATTAAAGCCAAAGCAGAGGAGTTAGCTAAACTGTGCCTGGACTCCTGACCCACAGAAAACATGAGATGATAAATGAGGGTGTCAGTTTGTGTGTGTTTTAAGCTACTACGTGTGTAGTCAATTGCTTTTCACGAATAGAAAACCAATAGAATCCTATTTTAAGAGATCTCTAAGGAAGGCAACCCCACGCACTGCCCTTTCCTCCTCAAACGTCCATGACATTTCATTCTGTACTCAATTTCATGAGAGTCATTCTACCCCAGGGCAAGATACCATTGGATTTTCACCTATAACGTCAAAAATAAAGAATGCAGATGTTAGACCTGGGAGACTTTAAGTTAAGAGAATTAGAGAGATGTCCAGATAAACAACTTAAAATATATACTATATATAAGAGCCCCGTGGCTCAGACAGTAAAGAATTCACCCACAGTGTAGGAGACCAGGATTTGATTCCTAGGTCAGAAGATCCCCTGGAGAAGGGAATGGCAGCCCACTCCTGTATCCTTGCATGGAAAATCCCATGTTCAGAGGAGCCTGGTGGGCTACAGTCCATGGGGTTGGAAAGAGTCAGACACAAGTGAGCAACTAATACACACACACACACACACACACATCTAGTATATAAGGGAAAGTACGTTAGTGTCCTCTTGGAAAGTTTTTCTCTCCGTGATAAAAGCCAGGTTAGCAAGAGGAAAGATTCTTGCATCCTTGCTTCTGGATGGAATCATAATACAAAAGTCACTATAGCCATCTTGCCGCCATAAGGCAACAAGCTCAAAGAAAAAAGTCCAGTACAGTAATACCAGGAGAATGATAAAAATCTGGTCTTTGATGATATTGTTTAGCTGTTACACCAAACTTAGAAATTTCCACTTCCAGATTTTTTCCCTTATGGGAGATAATTCAATGTCTTTGTTGTTGAAGTTCCTGGTAGGTGTGCAATCTATTACTCACAGGTAAAAGTACTCCTAACAGAGACACAGAGTCATATGCAAGCCACTATGAAGGGCAGGGGAAGGTTTGGGAAAGAAACTTCTGCTAGAATCAAATGGAATGGAGGAGGAGAGATCTCCAGAAGAAAAGTGAGTCACCAGCAAAAGGAGAAATGAAAACATGCTGAGCCAACAAGTCAGGAGCTATCCCTCTCCCATCCTGCCATCTGCCCATCCCCTTTACCTCCCCCAAAAGGGTTTCCTGGGGCACATGCTACTTACAGACGGTCTGGAAAAAAAGAGCAAGTCTGCATTCCCAGGTTACGACCCGGAAAGGAGACAGGGTCCCTCCAGCTGGCCTCTTGCTCTTCATCCCCAACCCACGGGGGCTTCTGTGGCCATGGCCAGGACCTTCCCTGTGGGAGGCACCTGCAGTATCTCACGGGGCTCACCTGGACAGCAGTGGCTAAGAAAGCGGGAGATACGAGGTTTAAGTCTTGACTTTGCCATTCGCTAGGTGTGAACTCGGACAAACAGCAGGACTCAGTTTTTCTGCCTATAAAATGGGGCTACCCCATAAAGAACAAGCAAAGAGGTAGTGGGTTAAGCAATAGGACCTACTCAGAGGGCTACTGTGAGGGCTAAAGAGAATATTTGTAAGGCACCAGCTGGGACTGGCCTCGGCATATCCTGGAAGGCAGTGCTGTTCTCACTCAGTTCCCAGAGCCTGTCTGGTTCTGCCCGTCGATGAGCTTGAGATTTCAAGTGAAGACCGGGGCGCAGGGCCAGGCCCGGCCGCCCTTTTACTGCAGAGCCCACGGGCTGCCTCCGCCATCTTGGATTAGGGGCCGGCTCCTGCCGCCGCTTGATGCCTCAGCGCATGGATTTGTTTTTCCAGCTGTGAGAGCTGCTCTGTTTAATCGCTCCCATCCAGCTCCCCTCCGTGATTGAACTTGAGAGAGTATGTTTGCTTAACACCCACAATGTTCCCGCACCCGTAAAACACAGAGCACGAGGCCTGCTCTGAGGACCCTCGCGCACTTCTGAAATTGAGCTGGACAATCATAATTTCGGTTTAACCAAAAGAACCGCAGTCTTCTCTCTCCCCCACCCAACGCCTTCTGAGGCCTCGCATCTCTGCTCTCTCTCCCGGGCTCTCACCCCAGGCGGCTCTCTGGGGTGTGCTGGCGTTTGCCTCTCAGCTACTGTCTTGGGGAGAAAAGAACCGCCATTACAGGAGGCTTCGGCTCAACCCCACACGGACCGCCTGGGCAGCCTCCACTCCTGCCCCCTTCAGACTCTCCGTTTTTCTGGCTCTTCCTCTGTATTCTTTTTCTTCTTCTCTTATTCTGCCTCCGTTTCTCTATCTGCCTCTCTCTCCGTTTTCCTCTCCCTCTCCCTTTCTCTCTCTCCGAGTCACTCCCTTTCACTCACTCTCTGTAAAGCCATGTGTCTCTTTCTCTTTACATCTCTGCCTGTATCTATCTCTCCCCTATCTCTATCGCCCTCCTTTTCTCTCTCCAAATTAGGGCCCACACCCTCTGGCTTACCCACGAGGTCCCATCCTCCTCCAGGGGGCTGCAGTCCACGACTTTTTAGGAGGCCGTCCCCAAGAGCCACATTCAACAAATTATAAGTAAGGACTAGAACTCATCCTCAAGACACAGCTTTATCACCATGGATTCTCACCTGCTATGGAGACCTCCTGAATAATTCCCCTGGGACCTGAGAGTCATTCTGCTGAAACACTGATGCTGGTAACCTCTGTATGGTCCATCCTGCCATAACCAGACAAAAATGACATCAAAGTTCATATGTCTCATCATGAGAACCAGATACATGTAGCTTGATCTTTCCATTTGGCAGATGAGAATAAAACAGAAGTTCAGAGAGGTGAGCCTTCGTGACTCAGGTCACACAGATGAGTGATGTCAGCTGTGTGACTGGAGAAGGGCCAGGGCACTGGAGTGTCTGTTTCCTCATCTGTAAGACAAGGACTGCTGTTGTGAAGATGAAACAGTGCCTTTGCCCGGCACAGACCTGGCACACCATGAGCTCTTGGTGAGAAGGAAAAATGTTAATCACTGTGATTGCTATTATATCTCTCAGGGAAGGTGTAACACAAGGTTATGGCTCTTTCTCAAACAGGCATTTTGCAAACCAGAGCCCCTCCTTCACCTGATCTGGCAGAAAACTCTTCTGCAGGTCCTCACCACCGCCTCCTGCCTTCAGTCCACACCCCCAGACACCTCTCAGAGCTCCCCTACCCGAGCCCACCAGGGTGGCCGCTCCTCTGGACCAGAGGCCAGTTCAAAGGGTTTCCCCATCCTTCCTGCCATGGACACAATAGCCCATTCCCCCTGGACCCCGAGCCGGCAGAAGAAAGCCCAGGCAGGAGATCAAACGTGGGCTGAATGGAAGACAGAGGAGACAGAATGAGGGGCGAGATGGGGCAGAAAGAATAATGACTTCCATCCAAGTCTCTTCCCATAAACCCACAGCTCTTTGAAGCCCGCTTTCCTTAATTAAATGCACTATTAATGACCCAAGTGGAAGCTTTCTGGGCAGGACCATGCCTGGCTCCCTGAGGCCTCCGTGGGGCCTTGCGCATGGGAAAGCACTCTGTGGTCCAGAAGATGCCTCCACGTGCCAAATGCCAGCAGGCCTGTCAAAGGGGTTTGGGAGCAGGGCGGTGACTGCATAGACGCCCTCAGGCACCGCCGGTCTTTGGAGCTGCCTCTTTCGTCTCCCTAACAAGGCTCTCAGGCTGAGGCTGGGGTCAGGAGAGTCTCTACTGCTGCAGCCCAATTGGTTCATTTATTCCATAAATATTTTTCAAACACCTACTCTGTGCCTGGCCTTATATAGAGTTGAAAGGGCAATTCAGACACAAATCTTTGTCTTCGTGGACACAAATCATGAAGCTTACAGTCAAAACAGAGGAGACCATTTGTAAGACAGGAGCCTGGTTGTTGGTAGGTAGAGGGTCCCACATTCTAGACTTTATCTGACATTATTTATAAACTCCACAACTCTTCCTGGCCACCTCCTGTCATGATGACAGTCTCCCTCACTGAACTCTCCCATGCTGTAGTCCAGACTCAAGGTCACTGAGTCCTTCTCAGTTGCTGTAGCAGACCCTTGGCCACACTTCTTTCTGCCCACTCCCATCCACCCCCAAGTAAAGGGATTGTCAAGTCACTGTCTCTCTGTCATCTCTGTGGCTAGCTGACTGAGGCAAGTGACTCCCTCAGAGGGTGAGAGAATGTCTTTTCTGGAAAGAAACCAGTTTTTTTGCATTCTAATCCTGGAAGGAGCTTTGAGCCAGTGCCTATTCCATGCCATCAATCAGAAGATGGAGGTCCTAAGCCACAGCCTGCTTGTGACGCCCTGAACCCAAATGTGGGAACTTTTCTAAGGCTCAGAGGTGCTCAGCCCCAAGGAGACAGGCACAGTGTCACACGTGTGTGTGCTCAGTCGTGGCCTACTCTTTGAGACCCTATGCACTGTAGCCCACTGGGCTCCTCAGGCAAGAATACTGGAGTGCATTGCCATTTCCTCCTCCAGAGCATCTTCCTGGCCCAGGGATCAAACCCAGGTCTCTTGCATCTCCTGCATTGGCAGGCAGATTCTTTACCACTGAGCCACCAGGGAAGCCTCTAAATCATATTAAAAGCTTTGAGTGTGTGTGGATAGGAGAAAAGATTGGAGAAAAGGACCAGAGCCTTCATCAGATTCTTCTAAAAAGAGCCTGACCCCAGAGAGATGAAGCACACAGAACCGGGTGATCTCCAGGTGTCCTTCCTGTGTGCCTTCTAGGGTTCTGAATCCAGGGATTGTTTCATTCCCTCATTCATGCAATCCCTTTTCAAGCTCTTATATTGTGTCAGACCCAGAGAGGCCCTTCTGGTTCCCACATTCCCAGGATGGCCCTAAGAGTGGAAAAAGAAGGTGAATAGTGACCCCGCATACATTTCTTCTGGTGCAGAGCCTTCCCAATGGCCCACAGCAGATTCCATCCCACGTCAGTCATTCTTCTGGACCTGCCCCTAACGTGTCCCTCCAGAGAAATCTTCCATGCCCCTTGCCGGTGCAGGGCTACCTGGCTTCCTCCTCAAAGTTGTGTTTTCTGAACCGTGAGCTGCAGGATGGAGGGAGAAGAGCTGGCGTCTGTCCCAGCCCGACCTGCCTAGTCACAGGGGACTTTTGGAAATAATTAGTAACAGGCCAGAGACCCCCTCCCCAGCTCATTCATCCCTTGGCGGTAGGGCTGGGGGGTGGGGGCTGGTGGCTGCAGAACAAAGGGATGAAATGAGAAGGGAGAGACTGAGAGCAAGGAGGCTCCATGTCCTGGTGGAGCCTAAATGGGCTTCACGCTGTGGTCAAGGGTGAATGCCAGCCTGGTATAGCCAGCGCCAGGGAGAGCCAACAGCTGCCAGCCAACTTTCCATAACATCAAAGGCCAGCCTGGGGGTGGGGAGAAAGCTCTGCACGCCCCTTCCCTCCTGTCTACTGGGGATTCCTGGGCCATGGAGGGATGGGAGCATGTCCCCAGGAAAAACTGCTGGGATCGTGACGAGCAGCCACTGGCTACCCTCAGATGGAAACAGTCCAAACCTCCAACAACAGAGAACTGACTTATTATGCCTCCATCTACACAGTGGAGTACTACACAGTAATTCAAAATGATGTCTAGGACCGCTTTTTAGAGAAGTTGGAGTCTAGGCTAAGTGCGAGAAGAATAGGGCACAGGATGGTGGACAACATGCGATCGCCTTTAGACACATTTGCCTATAATTTATATTCTGTTTGTATGGGAATTAGACTAAAAATCTTCAAGGACACTGACGAGACCCCACAGACTGTGACCCAGCTGCCACTCCAGCCCCACCTCTGTCCCCTTGCTCAGCTGGATTCACCCACAGAGGCTGCTGTCAGCACCTCAACACACCCAAACCTCCTTCTAACCAAGCAAGTCCCCCAACGTTCTGCCTCTCTCCCCTTCCTCCACCCCCACCCTGCATATTTTTCATTGTCTTTCAGATCAGGCTGAGATGTAACTTTTTCAGATGGCTCAGAGCACCCTATTCTTTATGTTTAGGAGGCTCATGGCATCACATGATCATAAATTCATTAGCATGTTATTTGGTAGCCCTCCACCCTTACCCCAAAGAGGGTGTAAGTTCCCCTAGGACAGGCAACACACTTGCTTTGTTCACTGCTGTATGCCTAGCTCTACAGACGGTACTTGGCGCATAGTGAATGCTCAAAGCAGTGTTTATTGAATGACTGAATGAGTTTGACACAACAGTGGCTAACATTTATTCAGTAGTTACCATGGGCCAGTGCTTTATATGCATAGGGCATGAAATCCTTAGAACCATTCTAAGAGGCAGGCACTGCTGCTGCTGCTGCTGCTAAGTCGCTTCAGTCGTGTCCGACTCTTTGCGACCCCAGAGATGGCAGCCCACCAGACTCCCCCATCCCTGGGATTCTCCAGGCAAAAACACTGGAGTAGGTTGCCATTTCCTTCTCCAATGCGTGAAAAGTGAAAGTGAAGTCGCTCAGTCATGTCTGACTCTTAGCGACCCCATGGACTGCAGCCCACCAGGCTCCTCTGTCCATGGGATTCTCCAGGCAAGAGTACTGGAGTTAATGCTCCATTTTGCAGATTGGAAAACAGAGGCGTTAAAGAATTTGCCAAAGTCATGCAGCTAGCAAGGGTTCCCAGGGGGCGTAGTTGGGAAGAATCTGTCTGCCAATGCAAGAGACACAAGAGATATGAGTTTGATCCCTGGGTCAGGAAGATGCCCTAGAGTAGGAAATGGCAACCCACATCAGTATTCTTGCCTTAAGAATTCCAAGGACAAAAGAACCTGATGGGCTACAGTCCTTGGGGTCACAAAGAGATGCAACTGAGAGACTAAGCATACACACACAGGCAGCCAGCAGGAGGCAGAGTCAGAATTTGAATCAGGGCTGTCAGTGTGCAAAACCCATATTCTTAATCCTTATAATCACTCAATTTCCCAGGCTCTCCTAAGTGAACATGGGAGGAGAAAGAAAGACAGGAAGGAAACATGGCAGCTGGAACGGCCAAATATCTCACTGGAACCGGTGAGATGGTTGGGTGATGGATAAGTCAAGGATCTAGTTGTTTTCTTTCCTACAATTGTACACATTTTATTTACAACCAGAAAGAACCAAGAGTACAATAGTATGGTTTTTAATTTTATTTATTTGCATTTTTATTATTTTTGGCTCTGCTGAGTCTTTGATGCTGCTCAGGCACCTCTCTAGCTGCAGAAAGCTGGAGCTGCTCTCTAGTTCCGATGCATCCGCTTCTCTCTGCAGTTGGTTTCTCATGTTGCAGAGCACAGGCTCTAGGGTGTGTGGGCTTTAGTGGTTGCAGCACATGGGCTCAGTAGTTGTGGCTCTCAGGCTCTAAAGCACAAGCTCAAGAGTTGTGGCCCTGTTGCTCATGAGGGACATGAGGGATCTTCCTGGATCAGGGATCGAACCCTTGTCTCCTGCACCGGCAGGCAAATTTTTTTTACCATTGAGCCACCAGGGAAGCCCCAGTAATTTTTCTAATAAAAGATCAGCAAGAATCCCTGATGGGACCCTGAAAATTCTCCCAGGAGCCCTCCAGCCATGAGAAGCCATCCCCTCCATGGGGCTGCCCAGGAGACCACCCACCATCAGTGAAGTTCCCACTAGAAGTGGAAGATCCCCGCACTGTCTGTGTGGCCTGCACACCCTCACTCAAGCTCTCACATGTCAAACTGAGAGAAAAGAAGCCAGCAAGGAGATGTGTGTTTCTCTCCCTCACCTCTTCTGTCTCACCCACCCAGCTCCTCCTCCAGCCTTCACTCCTGCCTCTAGGGCCCCCAGACTCGGGACAAGCAGCACAGCCCACCCCAAAGATCTTGCACATGATTCCATTTTGCTTTATGCATCCCAAATGGTCTGTCCTTTGCTGGCAGGGTTTGCAGCAAATTATTGCTGGTGAAAACAGGAGGCTGGGGTTTGGAAACCAGATGAAGTTTTTACTTTTACTGGCTGTGGGGCCAGGGTGATTCCCAATAGGAAGCATCCTGTACAGACAAGTCCCATCCACTCGTTCATTCATTTAACAGACACGTGTTGAACATCCACTGGGTCCCAGGCACTGTGCCCAGCTGGTGAGCATGGATGGGGAGGAATGATGTGATCACAGCCCTTGTGGAGCTGACACTGTGGTCAGAGAGAAAAGACAAGATGATAGATGCAATAAGGGGATGAGGGCAGGCTTGGATAGGTGTAGTACGAAGCCCTCCATGGAATCTGAAGAGCAAGAGGAGAGGGGGGTTGGAAAGGAGGGGCATATCAACAGGGAGACAGCTATGCCCAAGGTCCAGAGCGGGAAAGACACTGGTGTATTCAAAGAACTGAGAGCAATCAAGCCGACTTAGACCCATGCAATTGGTGAACATTAATGAGTCTGACCACATCAAATAAGGAAGGGCTCATAAACCATGATAGACTTATAGACTGATACACTCAATCTGGAAAGCTTTGGCACTATTCCTAAAGCTAAACATTTAAACCTATGATTCAGAACATTTAATTCCTGGTATACACCCAAGAGAAACTCTTGCAACTCTTATATAGCAAGACACATGTACAAGTGGTTTCACAGTAGCACTCGTCATGAGAGCAAAACCTCAGAAGCAACCCAAAGGCTCCACTATGGATGAATCAACATGGTGAAAATGCAGAGTGGAATATTATATGGTTGTCAAAATAAGTGAACCAGAGAGGTGCCATCACAGATCAGAGCCCGAGGAGACATGACAACGAAATGCAGTGTGGTGTCCTAGATTAGCTGCTGGAACAGAAAAAAAAAAAAAAAAAAGACATTAGAGAGATTAGTGAGATCCAAATAAAGTCTGTAGTTTAGTTCCTACAGATCGTACCAGTGTTCACTTAGTCTTGGTAAATGTTCTGTAAGACGTTACTATCCGGGGAGGCTGGGTGGAGGGTAGATGGAACTTCTGCACACTTTTGCCACTTTGATGTAAGCCTAAAATTATTTCAAAATAAAAAGTTAGAACGGGGACGTTCTTGGTGGTCTAGGGGTTGAGAATCCTCCTTCCAATGCAGGGGATGCGAGTTCGATCTCTGGTAGGGGGGACTAAGATCCCACGTGCCGTGGGGCAACTAAGCCCACGGTCCACAGCTTCTGAGCCTGGGTGCCGCAGCCAGAGGGAAGGGAGCCACAGGGACGACCCTGCATGCTGCAACTAAGACCCAACGCAGCCAAAAATAAATAAATTTTTTTTCAAAGTTAAAACTAAAATTTTAAAAACTAAGTGAAACAGGGCAACACATAGCAATATGGATAAATCCCGAAGTGAAGTGAAGTCGCTCAGTCATGTCCGACTCTTTGTGACCCCGTAGACTGTATAGTCCATGGACTTCTCCAGGCCAGAATGCTGGAGTGGGCAGCCTTTCCCTTCTCCAGGGGATCTTCCCAAACCAGGGATCAAACCCAGGTCTCCCACACTGCAGGTGGCTTCTTTACCAGCTGAGCCACCAGGGAAGCCCTAATAATAGAATTATTGCCATGATCTAAATGATTGTGTCCCCTGCGCCAAAATTCATATGTTGAAAATCTAAGGCCCAAGGTGATAGCTTCAAGAGGCGAGGCCTTTGGAAGGCAACCTGAAATGGAATTAGTGCCTTTATTAAAAGAGAAAAAGCTAGCTCACCCCCTCCCCCCAGTGCGGACACAGCAAAAAGTCAGCAGTCTGCAACCAGGAAAAGGGTTTTCACCAGAACCAAATCGTCCTACACTTGATATCGGCCTTGGAGGTCATGAGGAAGGGGTCCTCTAGGGGCCTCCCCTACGCTGCTTGGTTTCTGCATCTGTCCTTTGCTAGGTCCCTCGAGTGATGAGAAGGCAGCCGCCCGGAGTACAGGGTGAGGGCGCACCTGTGTCAGCAACGGAGTTTGCTCAGATGCTCTGTGGAGACGCCCCTCCATGGCTCCTTCTGAGTTTGGAGATGGGGCGTTTGCTCGGGGCCCCACTTTTCTGCGGTTCATCATGATGCCCAGCAGCCTAACAGTTCCCAGGCAAGGCTAGGTGGGCCAGCTGGGGGTGAGAAGGGGTCCTTGAGGTGTCACCGTGGCTTCCCGCCAGGCCTAGACAGCACAGAATGACAGCTGCTTCTGGGGAGACCGGAGCCCTGTCCCCCCGCTGCTCCCTGCCTGCCTGCGGGTGGTAAATGCTTGTGCAGCTTGGCAAGGTGGCCCCAGACAGTGAGGTTCCCATGGTGGGATCTGATGCCTGGAACACATGAACCCCCGCCAAGAAAGTGAGCTTCCCAGAAACATGGCCAAGAACAGGAGGCTGGGGAGGGGCTGAGCCTGTCCAGGGAGCACACCCTGTTCTTGGCTGGTCCTGGAACAGCAGCATGGTGGGGAGGGGGCTTCCAGACCGTCAGAGTCACAGCCCCCACCCCCACCGCACTGCAAGGGATTTCAAAGCCAAGACCCAGGACGGGGTCCAGGGAGGGGGGACCCACGGCCTTCCATCAGGATGGCCTCATCAGCGGTTTTGCGTTGTTGGAAAGCTCTTCATTGGAGGCCCAGGATTGCAGCAACATGGGGCTTTAATCCAGGCTGGGCACAGGAGTTTGTGGCCAGGAGCCCCAAAAGGGGAATAATTAATATCTCCAAAACTGGTCCTTCTGTCAGGCTCCATTTCCCCTTACGCCCCCGCCCCTCCCCGAAGAAGGTCTCATATGACTGTCTGCACCACAAGGGCTCGTGTTCTAGAAGGTTTACAGAGATGTTTCTCACCGTTTCAGCCTATCTCTCTCAGCCTCTTTCACTCACAGAATCACAAGCTCTCTGTCTCACATTGAGGGCAAGCAGAATGCAAATTTGCTCATCAGACAAAGTCTAGAAACTGTGGAGCTCGGTGTGGCCTTCAGCCTGTCAGCCCCAGATGGTCTTGCTTCCCACAAAAATCACTGCCCTAGGCCTGTATCCTCAGCTATAACTGAGGGGTTGGGGCTAAGCCATTACATTTCAGGATTTTTGAGCCAGGGATGACTTTACCAGTGAAGTTGGCCTGAGGACAGTTGAACTAATGGGCCACACCTGTGCTACCACCTCCTGCAAATGTTTTCTCCTGGGCCTCAGGCCACCACCCTCATCCAGGTTTCACCTGACTTTGCTTCATGGCCCTCCTAGGTCTCCTTTGCCATTTTTCTTTATCCTAAATAATTCCTGTTCTGCAGTGTGGTTCCTCTAAGCTTCTCAAAGCAGCCCAGCTGATCTTCCAAAAACTGTATATCCAATCATGAACCTCACGTGCTACTATGGTCTGAATCATGGTTTCCCAAATTCATATATGAAGCCTTAACCTCCAAGGTGATGCTTTTTGGAGATAGAGCATTTAGGAGGTTTAGATGAAGTCATGGGGGTGGGGCCCTCTTACTGGGATTAGTGCCCTTGTAGGAAGAAACAACAGAGAGTTTCCCTTCCCTCTCTCTGTCTCTGTCTCTCTCTCTCTGTGTCATAGAAGCACACAGAGAGAAGGTGGCCATCTGCAAACCAGGAAGAGAGCCTTCACCAGAAATTAAAAATGTCAGCACCTGATCTTGGACTTCCCAGCCTCTAGAATAGTTAAAAAAAAAAAAAAAAAAAAAAAGTCTATTGTTTAAGCCACTCAGTCTATGGTATTTCCTTATAATAGCCCAAGCTAAGACATGGACTGAAAAATCCTTCATGGCAACGGCCTAACCCCCTAGACTTCCACTCCCCATTCTCCCCCTCACACTCTTGGCTTCAGCTCTGCTGGATATGTATACACTCCACTCAAACACTCCAGTACCACATCCCAGGTGAAAGGTGCTTCTAAAAGTGATCAGACAGCTGTCCCCTGGACTCATCCTTGTGGAGCCCTCTCCCCTTTAGAGTGGACTGGACCCAAGGACTCCATTGTAATCACTTCTGACTAGCAAAGTAATGGGACTTCCCAGATGGTGCAGTGATAAAGAATCTGCCTGCCAATGCAAGAGATGCAATTTCGATCCCTGGGTTGGGAAGATACCCTGAAGTAGGGAATGGCAACCTGCTCCAGTATTCTTGCCTTGAAAACTCAGTGGACAAAGGAGTCTGATGGGCTACAGTACATGATGTTGCAAAGAGTTGGACACAACTGAGTGACTGAGCACACACGTAGCAAGGGGACTGACTGTCACTGGGACTGGGTCATGAAAGACTGCGGCTTCTGTCCTGTTCTCTCGTCTGCTCGCTCTGATAAAGCCACCTTCCATGTTGTGAACTCTCTGTGGAGAAGCCTATGTGGCAGGGAACCAATTAGGCTGACCGCTTGGGAGGAATGGAGGCCCTCATGTCAACAACCAAGGAGGAACTAAATTTAGCAGTACTTCCATTGGTTGAGCTTGGAAGCAGATCCACTCCCAGTCAAGCCTTAAGATAACTATAGTCCCAGCTGAGACTTTGACTAAACCTGTAAGAGACCTGGAGCCCGAAGACCCAGCCAAACCATGTCCAGATTCTGACCCACAGGCTCTGTGAGATAATAAATGTTTTAAGCCACTAACTTAGGGAGTTATTTGTTATGCAGCAATAGCTAACTAATACACCAGGCTTTACACATACTCTCCTCTCTGTCCAGGACACACCATTGACCCTCCAGACAGATGCTTCCTCAACAGGATAGCTTAGGCTCCTCTGGTCATCAGAGATCACTTGAACCTCACTTCTTCAGTCCCCTAGGCAGTAGTACCTGTTTTTTTTCCCCTAAATGCTCACCCTACTTGACTGTATTGTGGTGCTGGAGAAGACTCTTGAGAGTCCCTTGAAGGGCAAGGAGATCAAACCAGTCAATCCTAAAGGAAATCAACTCTGACTATTCATTGGAAGGACTGATGCTGAAGCTGAAGCTCCAAAACTTTGGCCACGGATTCAAAGAGCCAACTCATTGGAAACAACCCTGATGCTGGGAAAGGTTGCAACCAAAAAGAGAAGGGGGCAGAAGAGGATGAGATGGTTAGATAGCATCACAGACTCAAAGGACATCAACTGGAGCAGGCTCTGGGAGAGAGTGGAGGACAGAGAAGCCTGGCATGCTGCAGTCCATGGGGTCTCAAAGAGTCAGACACAACTTAGTGACTGAACAACACGGAAAACTAAGAAAATGAACACAAGAAGGAATTTAATACTTTTCAAATCATTGTAGAAAAAATGCAAAATTATGCAAGAAAGAGAACAATGCTATTATTTCGCGTCTTTCCATGAACAATATTTACATAGTCATGATGATGAAGAGCTGGATAATGAATTTTACTAAAAATTGGGATAAATTATTCAGGGGGGATGGAGGGAAAGGACAACCCCTTGTGTGCATAAAACCATTATGAGTGTATAAAAGTTAAACCCTCAGTAGAAAGATCATAATTCTGAATAAAGTACAAAAACCAAGGACTTCTAATACAAAGATACTATTTAGAAATACAGAGGTAAATATAGGTAGCAGCCAAAAGAACTAAAAATACTGCTTCTGAGAAGCAGAAAGGAGGGAACACAGGAGCCTGCTGTTTTTAATGTAACAATTATTTGAATATAAATTTCTAAAGTTATGCACATATATTACTTTTTAAAAAAAAATAGGCATTACTTCTCAAAGAAAGTAAATAAGAAAGAATTTCCTATTATCAAACACCATAAAGAAAAATAGTAGGTAATGAGAGTGACTAGTGATGGGGATGCTTCTTAAGATGGGTGGTCATGGAAGGCCTTTTGAGGAGGTGATCTCTGACTTAGCCCTACACGAGGAGCCAGCCACGTGAGGGTGTGGGGAAAGCACAAGCAAAGTCCTGGAGGTGAGACCAAGCTTGGATATTAGAAGAACAGAAACACCAGTGTGTGTGCATGATGGAGAGCAGAGAGAGTGGCTGGATTGAACTGGAGACCCCCTGCGGTGTTATCAAGGGGGGTCTGGACTAGAAAGGAAGCCCAGAGGACCCAGGAGACTTGGCGAGGCCACATAGGAAACTCAAGAGGTGGAGGTTAAAAGTCACGGGACTGGAAGAGATCAGCCAGGAGATGAGCAAACCTCAAGTCAACCTTGTTTTCAAGAGTCCCTCAGGACTTCCCTGGAGGTCCAGTTGTTAAGCATCTGCCTTGCAATGCAAGGGACATGGGTTCCATCCCTGGTCGGGGAACGAAGATCCCACATGCTGCAAAACAACTAAGCCCATGCACTCTGGAGCCCGTGTGACGCAACCAGAGAGTCACATGCCGTAACAGACAGCCAGATGAGTAAATACATGAGCCCCTGTAGGGAGCCAGAAAGAGAAGAGAAATTCAGGCACGAGTTCCCTATTTGCCACCTACACAGATAAATACCCGAGAGAAAGGAGCTAACAACCAGTCATGAAGCTTTCGTGTGCCACTCACCATTGCAAACCTCTTCTCCTTTTTGAAGCAATTCCCCATCGACTATCACTACCTCATTTCACTCACTGAACAAAGAGGTTGGAATCAGAAATGCGATTAGAAACATGATTCTTCCACTCATTGTCCAGCCTGCCCAGGGGCCTTGACAGCTCCTCTCCTTACCACCCGCAGGCTCGGCCTCCCCTGACTCTCATCCTGATCCATCTCTTGGCCTCTCGGTCTCCCGTGGTTTTACTGATCTCTGTTCTAGGTTTTCTCTCCTCTGTGTTTTTGATGGAATAGACACTTATACACCAGCTGCCTCTTCCTCCAATTCCAGCCTCAGAATTTGGCCCAGGCCTCAAATTCAGATTCCCTGGATTTCCCACCCCATCCCCCCAAAACTCCATGACCAGTGCCTGAGTCCTCAACCCTGTCTGAGCGCTCCCCAGGAGGCCAGGTGAGCCACTTTGATGGAGGGAAGTAGGTTGAAAACAGAACAGAGGCTGAAAGCCAAATTCAGCTCCTCCACCTCCCCATGGATGGGGAACACTTGTCTCCTTCCTCTTTACATTTAAAATCATTCTGATCCCAGGGGCCTATTCCAAGGGACAAGGTGGTATTAGCAAGCTAGCCCCCAGATGCCTCACAGTAACAGCTCAAAGTGCTGTCTTGAATTAAAAAAATAAGAAAACCTTGTTTTTGTCCTATGTGTAAAGACTGAGCACCAAATGAATCTTACATTATGGTATACATGACTACCGTATTAGAGCTTTTTGATATGTTTTGTGTTTTATTCTTTAAGGCCCAGCCTTGGGTCTACCTCCTGTAGGACGACTCCCTTAACCACCCCCAGCCCACAGAATTTCTCCTTTCTCTGAAAACAGATCTCTTGAGTGAGAGGGTATCTACACAACTTACCCAGCCTAATTTCTTCTCACGCACATCCAAAAACAGACAACAGAAAGCACGATAAAGGAAGTCTCATTTTCTCATCACGGCAAAAACAAAGAAACTCTCAAAGGTCTTCTGCTCTTTAATAATGTCCCCATTTAAAATCAGAAGGCTTTGGTTCAAACCCCAAGTCTGCCAACTACCTGTGTGACCTTGGGCAAGCTGCCGCTCCTCTCTGGCTCCTCTCTGATGGAGGAGAGAAGCACTGTGCACTTCAGGGGCTCTTCCTAGGAACGACTGTCTAACTGCTTTGTAAACTGTCAAATGCTGAACAGATGTTAACTTACTAATTAGCATTAATACAGTATTCAGGTTGTTCAGAATGTTAAGTACTTAAATAAAGAGCTTGCAACTACCTTAGGGCTGATATTTCATCATGGAGGCTGTTCTGGCCTCCCACTCATTCACACCACCCAAGGAGGGTGGCCGAGAAACAGCGAAGAGTTGGGGAAACCAAGGCCCCCCAGAGAGTACATTGGCCTTGACCATGGGCGGAGCCGGGAGACATACCCAGACATCCCGACTCTGCACAAGGCGGAGGGCCAGCAAGGAAAGGGCTGCTCTGATGTGGCTTGGGGTATTGTTCAGTCCGGGCTTTTTTTGTTGTTTGGTGTTTCATGTCTTCATAGCTGTTCTTCTCTTTCTAATCCCAGTAACAGAGGCAAAAGGAAGCCTAGGCAGTGGGGAGAAATTATTTGGAAACTGGGAGCTCTGAAAATCCATGGCTGGCAGGTCACTCTGACCTCTCCCTGGTGGAGGAGACAGAGATGGTGTTGGGATCGGATCTTGTCTAGAAGCCTCCTGTGGAGGAGTCAATCCTCTTGCCCTCCCAGGAGAGGCTGGGCTGGGAGCTGGATATCTCCCCGGCTGATCAGCACTTGAGTTGTCAGGATGGAAGGCACCCATGCCAGCTCGCAGACCTGCATTTCTCAAAATGGGTTGTTCAGGAAGCAATTCTGTTGGATCTCAACGTGTGTTGTATGGAGGTAACATACCAGAGTCAAAAGCATTTGAGAAAGGCTCACAGTCAAGAGTCTTCTTTTTAAGTACAGGACTTCTCAGGACCTTGGGCTTCCCTGGTGGCTGAGATGGTAAAGAATCTGCCTGCAGTGCAGAAGACCCTGGGTTGGGAAGATTCCCTAGAGAAGGAATAGCTACCCACTCCAGTATTCTTGCGTGGAGAATTCAGTGGACAGAGGAGCCCGGCGGGCTACAGTCCTTGAGGTTGCAAAGAGTCGGACATGACTGAGCATCTTTCACTCACTTACTCTCAGGATCTTAAATTTTCACATCTAATATTATGACTGTCCAAGAAAAGGCCATGAGAGATGCTATTGATTGAAGAATTATTTAATTTGATTTACATGATTTGTGTGTATGAAGATCGTCCAGGAGCGCTACTGTTCTAAGCGGAGCGAAGTTGCCACAATCGTGTCGTTTATTTCTCTAAAGTTACTCTAAATCCCCTAACGAGTTTGTACTCCATGGGAGAAGGAAAGAAGATAAGAAAGAAAGAAGTCAATGCAGGGGTGAAAGAGAGAGGGAAGCTGAGTTTTGCCTAGTCTGGTTCACAACTCCCTCTCATTCAACCACTTTAACAATCTCTTTCATCAGCTCATTCTGTTCACTGACACTTCAGTTCCTCCCCAGCTCTCCCTAACGCCTCTTCAGATAGCGACTGGATATTTGGGGAAGGGGCTTGTGTAATCTCCTGGCACACAGGGGCGTGGGCAGTGGATATGGAGCCAGACCCTTTGGGTGTGGGCTAGCTGATGCCCACCAAGTTCCTGTCCTCTGGCAGCTGCTGCTGCTGGCCTTTAGAGCCACTGGCCTTGTAGTCAGAGCATCACTTAAACGCTCTCGTTGGATCAACTCATAATTTATTAACATAAATACCTCTTTGGATCTTGTCCTCTGCATTAATTTCCTCAAAATTTCAGATTTGATGCATGCCTTATTTTCTTCCAGGACCCTTTTAAATCAATATTTCACAATTATCATGAGTTCGGCGTAGTGAACCTTAAGTTCACCCAGATCACTAGTGATTTGTCCCTCATCACTAGTGACTTGTCCCCCACCCTGGGACCAGTACCAGTCTGGACCCGTCTTGGAGGCTAGAAACACCAATCAATTTGACATGGACCTTGCAGTTCTTTCCATGAGACCTGCGTCTGCACACACATTTGCCCAGAAGAACTACTAATCTGACCCCATAACTCCATGGTGGCCACTCAAGCTTCTGCAGGGGGCTCCAGGGAGGAGAACTGCATTGCACAGCTTGCTGTGAAACTTACTTGAAATCCTCTTTCCCCACCTGGCCCTCCCCCAGTCCCACTTCATGGCAGGTGTCACATCTCTTCCTCAATTTCACCCACTCCCCAAAAATAAGCCTCATTTTTTTTAGAGTTTTTGCAATCTCTCAGCCCCACAACTGCCCCCAGGAAGCTCTCCCTGTGCAGAGCATTTTGATCCAGCTCTCCCGTCACCCGCCTCTGTTACACCCTCACGTGCGGGGGGACCCCAGAGAGAGGGACTCCTACTTGGAGGATAGGAAAAGAAAGGAGGATGGCAAAACTCTTTTTGATTTTCAAACCCTTGGGGGAGAATGGATACATGTGTGTGCATGGCTGAGCCCCATTGCTGTTCACCTGAAACCTTCACCGCATTGTTAATTGGCCACACCCCAGCACAAAATAAACAGTTAAACAAAAGTCCTTGTCACCCAGGAGACTGAGGCCCAGAGGAGGCAATGGCGCAGCCCCAAGGTCAGCCATAAATTGTTGGCAAAGTTGAGGCTAGAACCCTGGTCGCCAGATTCCAAGTCCATTTTCCCCTGTGGAGGCAGTGAGCTCAGTCCCAGGCTCAGCAGAGGGGAGAACCCAGGCTTTCCTCTCCAGGAAATGAAATGACCTCCTTTCTTTCCCTTACCCCAGCCCTGCCTGAGCCCCACTCTAAGCCCCCCACCATAAGAAACAGGATTTACAAGCCAGCTGCTATAATCCCTTTAAAATGAGGTTTGGGGACTATAGGGACTCTTTGGGCGTTTCATTTTTTCAAAACAATATTCCTGGCTCAAAAGCTAAGATTTCACCCTTCTCAGGAGAGTTAAGACAAAGATGGGCCAGGGTGGCCCAGGGCCCCAGGCTCCCTTCAGAGGTGAAAGGACACCCCCTGAGTTTCTCCCAGGGCTGCTGGGACAGGGTTTGCAGGAATAGGTGCTATTGTTCAGTGACAATCCAGACATTGCTTTCCTCCCTAAAACGCTCTCTGTTCCAAGCTTAAAAATGAAACTTCAAATGCACAGCCCACACAGAAATTACTTTTAAGTATTACCACTGATAGCTCATCCTTCCTGACAGTCAGTCTTGATGGAACAAGGGAGGCATGAGACCCCCAAAAGATAGAAAACGCTGGAAATACGATAGCAATGAGATGGGGAGAGATGGAGAGAGGGAAGAGGGGATGGATCAGGCTGCCTAAGACAAATATTGTGAAGTGCTCCCTCCAAAGGACTTCCCTGGAGGCTCAGCAGTAAAGAATCTACCTGCCAATGCAAGAGACATTAACAAACGCAGGTTCAGTTCCTGGGTGGGGAAGATCTCTTGGAAGAGGGCTCAGCAACCCACTCCAGTATTCTTGCTAGAGAATCCCATGGACAGAGGAGCCTGGCAGGCTGCCTTCCATAGGGTTGCACAGAGTCAGACACAACTGAAGCGACTTAGCACATACATACACTCCCTCCAAAGAATTGGAAGACCCTGACTCTTATGGTTTGTGACCTGGGGCAAATAACTTTAACCATGCAGTATTTCAGGGACCATGCCTCTGCCTGCCAAGCCATCCCACTAGATAGCTATTATTAATATAAGGAGCAACTCAGAGTAATCAACTCACCTGGGTTTGCCCAGGACTTTCCTGGTTGCAGTGCAACCCAGGGCAGCCCCTTAGTCCCAAACCAAGGGGAGGAATTGACTGCCTTAAGCCACACCCACACCACCCAGGCCCTGCCCTCCTTTCCCAGCTGGCCTGATGAGCGCTCACACAGCTCACCACCTCTTCATGGCTGATTCAGCAGGTTTGGGGTGAAGCTCAGGACTGTGCATTTTTATCAGGCTCCCTGACCAGGGATTCAGTTGGGGAAATGCTGATTTAAAGGAGCCTCTAGGGGCTTCCCTGGTGGTCCAGTGAATTAAGAATCCACCTTGCAGTGCAGTGAACATCAGTTCCATCCCTGGTCCTGGAAGATCCCACATACCATGGGGCAACTAAGCCCCTGAACCACAATGACTATGCTTGCGTTCTGGAACTCATGAGCTGCAGCTACTGAAGCCCGCATGCTAGAGATCCTGTGCTCCGAAACAAGAGAAGCCACTGCAAGGAGAGGCCCACACACCACAACTGGAGAGTAGCCCCTGCTCTCTGCAACTAGAGAAAGCCCTTGAGGAGCAATGAGGACCCAGCGCAGCCAAAAATAAATAAATATTTTTTTAAAAATAAAAGAAAGGAGCTTTTAGCAAAACACTGAATAAATGCTACCCACAGGGGAGGTGTGGGGGTGACTGCTGGCCAGCTGTCATCCTCTCAGAGGTGGAAAGCTGAGCCTTAGAAACCCTCTCTCCCCTCCCCCACCCACCCAATTATACCCCAGAATGCAGCAGCTGGGGGTCTGATGGCCAAGAAGCTGTGACATAGTCCACATGAGGTACCAAGTGGTGGGACTTTGCATCATCACTGTCACCTCTAACTTCCTGCCAATATGTACCAGGTGGGGCTGGGGGCGTGGAGTAGCTTCAGTCTGCCTGCTTAGTCCAGGGCTCACGCATCACTCCCAGGGACAATTAGGCACTGGAGCTGGTGGAGGGCACTTTGTCTTTGGGTCCTCAGCCCCACCTGAGGAGAGTCCCGTCTCTGGAGACTCATGGTCCGCCTCCCTTTTATCTACAAGGCATCCTTTGGCCTGCCCCGTGAGCACTGATGCCAACCCCGAGAAGCAATGCAGCCAAATGACCACGTCTGTTCCCCAGCCCACCCACTCATGCCTCCCACCCCTTTGAAGAGGCCTCACTGGAAAGCCCCGTGGAGATGAGCAGTTGCGGGGAGGAGGGTACACGCACATCTGTGTCCCTGTGGGATAGATGTGTGTTGGTTGCTCCATCTGTGTGTCCAGGTGTTTGAGCACACGTGTGTGTGCGGGCACCTTGTGTGTGGGGCCATCCATGTCTGCTGGGTGTGTGAACCAGCTGCTGGAGCCTGTGACAGTGCGTGCCACACACGCGACGCCTAGGGGCCACGTGCACCTGTGTGTGTCTAGCTATGTCTGAGCACCTCATCTGGATGTGTTGTGTGTGTGTGACACACGGACAGAGATCTAGACTCGTGTGTTCACCCTCAAAGAATCTCTGGTTTTAAAGTAATTCGGTTCTGACTCAATGACCCATGGGCATCTAGACTTACCTTTAAAAATTGCTGGCTCCTTCACAAAAACAGTAGAGAGCATCATTCAGTCATAATCTTTTCAAGTACTTTTATACGGTACCACATTTCAGGCCTCCCTGGTGGCTCAGATGGTGAAGAATCTGCCTACAATGCAGGAGACCCAGGTTCAATCCCTGGGTCAGGAAGATCCCCTGGAAAAGGCAATGGCAACCCACTCCAGCATCTTACCTGGAGAATCCCATGGACAGAAGAGCCTTGCGGACTACAGTTTGTGGGGCTGGAAAGAATCAGACACAGCCGAGCTGCTGACGCAGACCACATTTCCTCCCTCAAATGTGCTTTGAGTACAGTGATTGAATTCATGGCCCCAGTCAATGACTTCCTTAAAGGTGCCCTTTGCGATACGACTGTGCTCCAATCCCCATGCAGAGGTGGAGTCCATTTCACCTCTCCTTCGTCTGAGCTAATCAGAGACTCTCGCCTTGGCCAATAGAATGGGGTGGAAGTGACGGAGTGGCAGCTCCAGCGTAGGCCTTGGGAAGTCTGGCAGCTTCCACTCACTCATGTGGAACTGTGCCACCGGCTCATGAAGAAGGTTGGGCCAGGGACTTCCCTGGTGGTCCAGTGGTTAAGGCTTTGCCTTCCAAATGCAGGGGGTGCAGGTTCGATCCCTGGTCAGGGAGCTAAGATTCTTACATGACTCACGGCCAAAATAACAAACCATAAAACAGAAGCAATATTATAACAAATTCAATAAAGACTTTAAGAAGAAGTGGGGAAAAAAAGAAGCCTGGGACAGCCTGCTGGGAGGCAGAGACTTAGCTCTGCCCGTGTGATGTGCCAGCTGGCCCGGGCAGCATTTTCTGATGTGTGCACCTGTAATGATGCTCCTGAAGGCAGTTGGGACCATCCCAGACCAGTCCATAGTCAGCTAACTCCCAAGGATCTGAAGCCCTAGCTGAGATGAGCAGGGCTGCCTGCTCAGGGGGAGTGGAGACTCGAGAGCGGGAACTGATGCTTTTCGTCTTCATCCGCTTGGCTGTGGAGGGGTCGCTCCTGAGACAGGTATCATCATTCTCTCCATTTCACAGATGAGAACACTGAGAATAAATAAAAAACTTCCCAAGTTCTCACAGCTTAAATGTAAACAGAAAGTGTGTTAGTCACTCAGGTCCAACTCTTTGCAACCCCATGAACTGTCAACCACTAGGCTCCTCTGTCCATGGAATTCTCCTGGCAAGAATACTGGAGTGGGATGCCATTCCCTTCTCCAAGGGGTCTTCCAAACCCAGGGATCGAACCCGGGTCCCCTGCATTTGGAGATTCTTTACTGTCTGAGAGACCACGGAAGCCCATAAACAATGCTAAAAAAAAAAAAAAAAAAAAGCCTGTAAAAAAAAAAGTAAGGGATTCAGATCCACCTAGTCTGGTCTCAGGTTTTCAAGTCTTAGCCCGCTCAGGCTGCCAAATAAAATAGCACACACTCAGAAGCTTAAGCAACAGAACTTTATTGTCTCTCAGTTCTGGAAGCTAGAAGTTCAAGATCAAAGTGCCATCAGGGTTGGTTTCTGCGGAGGCTCTTTCCTTGGCTTGTAGACATCACTTTCTCACCCCCACAGCCCTGCTCATCTCCTCACATGGTCCTTCCTCTGTACACGTGGAGGGAGATCTCTGGTGTCACTTCCTCTTCTTATAAGGGCACCAACCCCATCGAATTAGGGCCCCGCAGTTACAATCCCATTTAACTCTGAGGCCTTGTCTCCAGATCCAGAAACCTTGGAAGTCAGGGCTTCAACATGTGAATTCAGGGGTGCGGTGCAGCACAGTTCAGTTCAGAATAAGGAGTGAATCTCTTTACTGGGCCACTTCACAGGCACGGTGCGGGTCGCAGTAGGAATGATGACCTCCATCTTGAAGGCCTTAGAACTCAGCTCTGAGCTGCAGGCAAGGAACACAGGAAAGCTGGCCTGGCCTGTGCACAGCAACCGTGCCAGCCCCAAGGAGGATGCCCCTCTTCTGGTTCTCCATGGGCAGGGAACTCCTGCAGGACAAAGCTGCATCTCCCCCCTCTCCATCCTTGTGTTTTTGTGCCTGGCATGAACCTGGCCCAGGGTAGACAGGGAGGGAGGGGAAGCTTTGATCCAGAACCTGTGCCCTCCCCACCCTTCCCCAGGGGACATGCTAGCTATTTCCCCAAATGAACAAAGCCCAGGTTGCTCATGGTAATTAAGTCAGTCGCTCACTCAGTTGATCAGTCACGTCCAACTCTTTGTGACCCATGGATTGTAGCCCTCCAGGCTCCTCTGTCCATGGGGGTTCCCCAGGCAAGAACACTGGAGTGAGTTGTCATGCCCTCCTCCAGGGAATCTTCCCAGCCCAGGGGTCGAACCCAGGTCTCCCGCATTGCAGGCAGACTCTTTACTAAGCCACCAGGGAAGCCCCAGTCAACTCAGTACGTCACCCTTGACCAGCTTGCTCCCTTTCCCACTCTGGATTCCCCACTCTTCTGCTGGAATTTCCTGGGATCAACCCCCACATCAGCTACTTGCAGTGAACTTCTGTTCTCTGGGCAGGCTCTTGGAGGAGCCTATACTTAGAGACCTTCCACCCTCTCTTCTGATAACCTGGCAGAATCTGGTCTAGACCCTGATGTCTGAGATGATTCAGAGAATCAATCCCAGGGCAGGGGATGGGTGGGGCGAGGGGAGGGCACAACACATCCTCTAGAAGTTCCAGAGAGATTGACTTCTGCCCACCCACCTTGACCAAGGCAAGAGACTCCCAGGCTGAGGGTAGGGGCGGGGGCAGCTTCATCCTGAGCCTGGGTCATTTCTCACGTTGGGGTGTCCCCCAAGTGATCATAGCTTGTGGCCAGACCATAGCTGGGAACAAGCAGGACCCAGCTGACTGTGCCAGAGGCCTCACTTCCTAAGATTTTCCTTTGCGTGTTGAGTTTCTCATTCACAGGCCTGTAAAGAAGGCTACATCCAGACCAGCGCCTCTCTTGACCTGCCAGGCCCTGCCAGACAACAGAGCCCCAGGTTGCTCTCCCTGAAGGGAAAAGGAAAGCTCCAATGTCCGCTTGCTCTTCCCTCTCTCTGGACCCTCCAGGACCGCTCTGACCATCATCCAGCAAACAAGACTTTCCTACCTCAGAAATGCCCTCAGAATCAGCCAAATGCTAAGAATGTGTTGACCTCGAGCCCGTGCTGCTGGGCCAGCCCCTTAGTCTGCTCCTGGGAGAATCTCCTTTTCTGGGGTGACTGAATTTTCCCAGCCCTGCCAGGGATGGTCAGTAGGTTTCTCGTAACTCGGTTTCTCAGCCCATGTCCCTTTTTAACATCATAAAATTTTTAATGTTCTTTTATTTAAAAAAAAAGGGGGGGTGGAATAAGAAGGGGAAAAAACGAGCAACTATAAACAAAACATAAAAGTTGTTTAATGGACAGCATAATGAGGCCGCCAGGAAACAGCCTGGCATTGATTTTCCCTGACATTTCACCTATTAAATTATGAGCTTCTTAGGGAAGAGCTCAGATTTTTTTTCTTTCCCCTTCTTCTTCAGTCCATTAAGATTCCTTAATGGAGAACAAAGCTGCTATTGTCTGACTCGACGTGGGTCCAAGTTCCTTGATGGGCAAATGGTGGTGCTTGGAGGGCAAGGGAGCCGGGAGGTACAAGATGCCTCCTGATTTGGGGGCCTGGTGGTGAAGGCTGGGCCAGGACCTAACACCACGAGCCTCTTCTTAAGGGTCTGATGGGCTGTCTGGTTTTGTCTCTGAAGTCAGGGTCAGGAGCCGGAAGTGTGGGGAGGATTCCTTTGGGTGGGGTTGCCATGAGAACATGGAAAGATCTAGAGCCAGCCAGCTGCTTTCAGGAAAATCTCGGTGGGTAAGCCAAGAATGCAGAGTATTGAAACATAATTCACACACCCCGGTACTAACCCTGTATCAGGGATCCATATTTAACAGATGAGGAAACTGAGATTCTGAGGCGTTAAATGATTTGCTGAAGCTCAAACAACATTGTGTTTAACTGGAAAAGGCAGGATTCTTTCCTCATTCCACGTGTTTCCAAAGCTCACGTTCTGTTCACTATGTGCACTGCCTCCATTTCCAGGGTCCCAGGCACCAGCGAGCGGCAGGGCAGCCTGAAGAGCTGGCTTCCCGGTGTGAGCCAGCACCGCCTGGAGGAGGCAGCCGCACCCTCTCTGCCTTAATAATTCTCCCCATCAGCAGGACCCGAACCCACTTCCTTTCACACCCAATGCCCATTTCTCTCCCTCTCTCATCCCTTTATAAATCTTGTTCTCAGCACCTTCATTCACAGAGAGGTGTCAACAGTTATTAACTGCTTAATGTCGAACCCCTCCCAGGAGTATTTATGTCTTGGAAAGGATGAAAGTCTAAAACTCAAGGCACAGAGCCATGATAGAGCACTTCAGGCATGTGGGAACAGACTATTTTAAGGCTTTTCTGGCTGTTGAATAAAACACCACATGTCTCTTGTGTAGTCAGTCTGAGAGCGTGAGTCAAGGATGGTTACAGATCCCAGAAGGGGAAGCCTACTTTGTCAGGTATCCTGAGCCATTCTAGCCCACGTCCATGACTTTGACACATGACTAACAAGTGGGGAGGTGTGGCATGCCTAGGCTCATGGACTCCAAGGCCTGAATTCCCCACCCTGATATTATTTCACCAGGGGTAGGTACAGCCAGTGGGCAAGGACCATTCACGCATTTTACCCACCCGAAGACAGAAAGACGGTCCTTCCAACAATCCAGGAACCAAAGCACTGCCACTTCTGCCTTAAAAGGACCTCACCAGGACCACTAATCCCCAAAAACCTCCAGAGAGGTTACAACAGAGTGCCAGGCACTCTGCTTGCTTGATAACATTGATAATGCCAGAGCTACTTATTCTTGACTTATAAATGGGGAATCTGAGCCACAGAGAGGTAAAAGAACTGGCCCAATTCACACAGGCAGAGCTGGAATTTATTCTAGCTCTGTGTGATCTGTAATCCCAGACCTTTCCAGGAGCAGCAAGAACACAGACTTGCCCTGCCCGGGAGGCCACACAGGCTTAGCCAAGTCCGCCCCTTGAGATGAAGCTTCCGTCAGGAGGAAGGCTCCCCCTCTGTGGGCACCTGCTGTTTTCCGCAGCCCAGTTCCACTCCCCACAGTGCTAACAGTACCACGGTTTTCCCTTTTCACGCTCTCCGCCCCTAATATGGGCACATGACCCAGGCCTGGCCAATCAAGTGACTTCATCTTCCCAGTCCACAGTGATTGGTTCAGTAAAGGGCATGTGACAATTCGGGCCAATAAGAGTGAGGCCTGAAACTTTTACTGTGTGGGATGGGAAGGAGGAATTGCTATTTTACTCCATTAGCTAGGCTGCTGGGAAAGATAGCCTGGAGCTGCTGGTGGCTACCTTCATGCTGTTTAGGAGTGAAAACAAACGAAAGCAAAGCCAAGAAATAGAAAAAGGCAAGTTCCTGGTGGTGGAATCAGAGCCCTGGGTAGGCTCCCATGAACTACTTCTTGGGCTCAGGTTCATTATTAGCCTCAACTAATAAGATCCTTTCAGTTCAGTTCAGTTCAGTCGCTCAGTCGTGTCCGACTCTTTGCGACCCCATGAATCGCAGCACGCCAGGCCTCCCTGTCCATCACCAACTCCCGGAGTTCACCCAGACTCATGTCTATCGAGTCAGTGATGCCATCCAGCCATCTCCTCCTCTGTCGTCCCCTTCTCCTCCTGCCCCCAATCCCTCCCAGCATCAGAGTCTTTTCCAATGAGTCAACTCTTCGCATGAGGTGACCAAAGTACTGGAGTTTCAGCTTTAGCATCATTCCTTCCAGAGAACACCCAGGGCTCATCTCCTTCAGAATGGACTGGTTGGATCTCCTTGCAGTCCAAGGGACTCTCAAGAGTCTTCTCCAACACCACAGTTCAAAAGCATCAATTCTTCGGCGCTCAGCTTTCTTCACAGCCCAACTCTCACATCCATACATGACCACAGGAAAAACCATAGCCTTGACTAGACGAACCTTTGTTGGCAAAGTAATGTCTCTGCTTTTGAATATGCTATCTAGGTTGGTCATAACTTTCCTTCCAAGAAGTAAGCGTCTTTTAATTTCATGGCTGCAGTCACCATCTGCAGTGATTTTGGAGCCCCAAAAAATAAAGTCTGACACTGTTTCCACTGTTTCTCCATCTATTTCCCATGAAGTGATGGGATCGGATGCCATGATCTTCGTTTTCTGAATGTTGAGCTTCAAGCCAACTTTTTCACTCTCCTCTTTCACTTTCATCAAGAGGCTTTTTAGTTCCTCTTCACTTTCTGCCATAAGGGTGGTGTCATCTGTATATCTGAGGTTATTGAGATTTCTCCCAGCAATCTTGATTCCAACTTGTGTTTCCTCCAGTCTAGCGTTTCTCATGATGTACTCTGCATATAAGTTAAATAAGCAGGGTGACAATATACAGCCTTGACGTACTCCTTTTCCTATTTGGAACCAGTCTGTTGTTC
This sequence comes from Bos grunniens, assembly GCF_055505025.1. Classification (NCBI taxonomy): domain Eukaryota; kingdom Metazoa; phylum Chordata; class Mammalia; order Artiodactyla; family Bovidae; genus Bos; species Bos grunniens. Next base: position 75,046,797 of record NC_141179.1, on the reverse strand, counting down.
CATGTCCAGTTCTAACTGTTGCTTCCTGACCTGCATATAGGTTTCTCAAGAGGCAGGTCAGGTGGTCTGGTATTCCCATCTCTTTCAGAATTTTCCACAGTTTATTGTGATCCACACAGTCAAAGGCTTTGGCATAGTCAATAAAGCAGAAATAGATGTTTTTCTGGAACTCTCTTGCTTTTTCCATGATCCAGCGGATGTTGGCAATTTGATCTCTGGTTCCTCTGCCTTTTCTAAAACCAGCTTGAACATCAGGAAGTTCACGGTTCACATACTCTTCCCATAATCAAGTATTGCCAGATAAAATCCAGGAAATTTGGATTTCAGATAAGTAACAAATAATGCTTTATGTATCCCTAATATTGTATGAAACATACAAAAATTGTTGATTATCTGAAATTCAGATTTAACTCAGCATCCTGTATTTTTATTTGTTAAATCTTGCAAACCCTCCCTGACAGCACCCCCCGCCCTGCCAGGTAAGTAGTGCACTGTGGGAGGCCCCACATGGGCCATGTCCTGCCAAAGCCACTCTAGAGGTCAGCATTCATTTGTGTCCTCTGTCCCTCCTCCCCGTGCCAACTTTCGCTGAGCAAAGCTTCTGTTCTCCCCTCCCCCTTTCTCCTTCCTCCCAAGGATTATCAATAATTTCTTCAGTGCAAGGACATAGGTATTTATTATCCTTCTTTTACAGATGAGAAAACTGAGGGTAAGAGAGGTTAACTCAGTTTGACAATTACATGTACATAGCAGAGTCCAAATATAGAGGAAATTGCAGAATTCCATCACTGGCACTGAGCTCCCTGATCTGCACATTAAAAAATCATGGCCACCTGAAAACTTGGCCAAGACCTTGACACTTTCACCCTCAGTTCAGTTCAGTCACTCAGTCATGTCCGACCCTTCATGACCCTGTGAACTGCAGCATGCCAGGCTTCCCTATCCATCACCAAACCCCCGAGTTTGCTCAAGCTCATATCCATCAAGTCAGTGATGCCATCCAGCCATCTCATCCTCTGGCGTCCCCTTCTCCCGCCTTCCATCCTTTCCAGCATCAGGATCTTTTCCAGTGAGTCATTTCTTCGCATCAGGTGGCCAAATATTGGAGCTTTAGCATCAGTCCTTCAGTAAATATTCAGGATTGATTTCCTTTAGGATGGACTGGTTGGATCTCCTTGCAGTCCAAGGGACTCTCAAGAGTCTTCTCCAACACCACAGTTCAAAAGCATCAATTCTTCGGTGCTCAGCTTTCTTTACAGTCCAACTCTCACATCCATACATGATGGAAAAAACCGTAGCTTTGACTAAAGGGACCTTTGTTGGCAAAGTAATGTCTCTGCTTTTTAATATGCTTTCACCCTAAGTCCATTATATTGTCATCCACAGACACTTTAACCCCAACAGGAGGCTCCCAGGGTCCTCTTTAGGCCAGTGACATGATGGAAAGGGCCCTGGACCATGGGTCAGGACAGTGGGCTGAATCGAACTTTTGCTGTAATACAAACTCTCTTGCTGTAACACAGTGGTGGCACCTGGAAAAACAATATCAAGTCTCAGATTTGGTTGTGGGATTGTTCCCTTAGGATGAATAAACATTTCCTATGGAATTCTTTGAGACAGTGTTTCTCAGGGTGTGGCCTATGGACAACCTGTGACACAGCTTCTAGAGAGGCCTTAATTTTTAAGTAGATTCCTGGGCCCTATCTAAACATTCAGAAAACTAAGATCATGGCATCCGGTTCCACCACTTCATGGCAAATAGATGGGGAACAAGTAGAAGCAGCGACAGATTGTATTTTCTTGGGCTCCAAAATCACTGCAGATGGTGTCAGCAGCCATGAAATTTAAAAATGCTTGCTTTTTTGGAAGGAAAGCCTTGACAAACCTAGACAGTGTATTAAAAAGCAGAGACATCACTTTTCCAACAAAGGTCCACATAGTCAAAGCTATGATTTTTCCAGTAGTCGTATAGAGGGATGTGAGAGTTGGACCATAAAGAAGGCTGAGTGCGGAAGAATTGATGCTTTCAAACTGTGGTGTTGGAGAATACTCTCTAGAGTCTTTTGGACAGCAAGATCAAACCAGTTAATCCTAGAGGAAATCAATCCTGAATATTCATTGGAAGGACTGACGCTGAAGTTGAAGCTCCAATACTTAAGCCACCTGATGCAAAGAGCCAACTCACTGGAAAAGACCCTGATGCTGGGAAAGATTGAAGGCAAAAGGAGAAGAGGGCAGCAGAGGATGAGATGGTTAGATGGCATCACTGACTCAATAGTCATGAATTTGAGCAAACTCCAGGAGACAGTGAAGGAAAGAGAAGCCATAGGGTCGCAAAGAGTCACTCATGGCTTAGCAACTGAATAACAACAATCTCAAACTTACTGAGTCGGAATCTTTCAGGAAAGGGCCCACGAATCTGCATTATAATCACCCCCTCCCTCACCCACCTCCAGATGAGTCTTAAGCAGAGCAAAGTTTGAGACCTGCTGCTGCTGCTGCTAAGTTACCTCAGTCGTGTCCGACTCTGTGTGACCCCATAGATGGCAGCCCACCAGGCTGCCCCGTCCCTGGGATTCTCCAGGCAAGAACACTGGAGTGGGTTGCCATTTCCTGCTAGCAAAAGCCAAAAGGCCGCTATCTCCCTGCCCAAGTCCACATCCTGGCTGAGGTTCACATGTAGAAAGGAAGTAAAAGCTGGAGTGACAGCCTGAGCATGTAATGCCAAGGAACCTTGAGGCTGTCTTCCACCAGGGCTGGAATCAGCCACACTCTCTTCTTGGTACTTTTTGTGTGTGTGTGTGGGGGGGGGGTGGTTTCTTTGTTTTTTTGTGGATTTTTTGTTAGTTTGTTTTTGCTTGTCTTATCTGTGGTTTTTTTGTTGCTGGTGATTTTGTTTCTAGCTTTTGGGGTCAACCCCCTCCCCCGCCATGGGATCTTAGTTTCCTAACCAAGGATCGAACCTGGGCCCTCAAAACTGAAAACACGGAGTTCTACCCACTGAATCAACAAGGAATTCTCCATAGCACAGTTTCAAGATCGCAGTAGAGAATATGCCTGATGGGAGTAATGTAGGAAGGCAGTACCAGCGCTTACTGGGCAGCGTCTGAGTTTGATCTTGGCTCTGACCCAGGTGCCTGTGCGGTCCTGGACAAGTCATTTCCCTTTACTGGATTTCCCTTCCCAGTTTGTCAGATGGGGAGGCTGGACTACACCAGTCATTGTGAACGGTTTTTTAAGCAGCAGAGCTTTTTCTCCAGGAAAGCATGACATGGGCCCTGATATGGGAAGAGGACTTGCTCTGGTTGAAGCAGGACTGGGGAGCTGAATCAGTTAGAATGCAAGTCCCGCTGACAGGAACCTATCTGTGCCTCTGTCTCTGTCTGTACCTCCTCTAACTATGTCTCCGCACCGTCTGATCGCAAGCATTCTGGAGCTGACTTGATGATTCCCAGTCTCCTGCTGTCATGCTGCTTTGCCATTCCCAGGCAGCTGCCCTTGTCCTCATGGTCAAGACTGGATAACTACCAGCAAGCTCAGATTCCAGCCAGAGAAGGGAAGGACATGCCCTTTCCTTTTAAAATCATGACCCGTAATTGTACACATCATTTCTACTTATATCCCCCTTCTTTCTTCCTGGAAGGGCCCCATTTTATCAGGGGAGTATCTATCCCCTACAGCTCAAACCAGTGTAGCCCCATCTCCAGCTGTAAGGGTGTATTCCCACTGGTCTAAGCCGACCACTGTGGTCCATTCTCCTGTCTGGGATCAATTTAGACTTGGACCAGTGACTCAATTCTGACCAATAAGATTGAGGAGAAGTATACTGAGGGCTTCTGGGAAGGGTTTCTCCACTGATTTACAGAAGACACCAGGAAGCGTCATGTCTGCCTACAGTGTCTGAAATTGCTACAGTCACCTTGACCACCATGAGGGGACTCATCTAGAGGAGAAGCCAACCCTCTGAGTTTGCACAACAGAAAGGTCTCAATGGCTCCACTCCAACTACTGACCGACTGCAGGGCTTTGCACATGCAGTGCTCACTGCCAAGAACACTTTCCCCAGTTCTCTTCGAGCTCATTTTTACCTTTCATTTGGATCTCTGCTCAAAGCCAGCCCCTAAAAAGGATTTCTCTGACTTCTCTCTCCTCCTTCTCTCTCTTTCCCCTTGTTTGTTTTATTTTCATAGCTCTTACTTGACATTGTTATTTATACATATTACATATATTATTTATATATAATACATATATATTATCCATATACAATATGGATATATAATATATATGCACATTGTGTTAATGTGTGTATATACACACATATATATTTATTTCATATATTTCATATATTTATATATTTCATATTTATATAAATACATACATATAGTAAATGCATGTTATATATACACACTACTTATTACACATGTATAATATTAGGTATATATACATATATATGTATAATGTGCACACACTCTTTATGTGTGTATATATATATATATATATATATATATACACACACACATATATATACACGTACACATATAGTGTATGTATGTTATCCTTCACCCAAGAATGCAAGCTCCAAAAAGGCAAAGATCTCGTTTTTTCACCACTGTAAACCCAGGGTTTAGGAGAGTGCCTGGCATCTAGAAGGAGCCCAGTTGTATCTGATGAATGGAAGGCAGGAAGGAAGAAAGTGAGAAAGGAGACCTGCGTTCTTGATGACACTGTGGAGCCTCTAAATTAATCAGCCCTGAGGACTTCTTGTTGCTCGTAATAATAAATATCCCCTATTAAAGAAGTTGAAGCCCATTGATTTGGGGGTTCCGGTTGCCAGCACCTGAAAGCCCCCTACCCCAGATGTCTGTAGAGCCCCCTGTCGGGGACGCCCTTCCCTGGTGAGGCTCCCTGGTGTCGTGCACCCCTTCCAGGTTTGCCTGCCATTCTGCACACTCTCCAGAGAGCTCCAGCGGGGAGGTATAGCGGTGGGGTGGAAGCAGCAACATGGCGGGCCGATTCTAGTTCCTCCACTCACCAGCTGATGATCGCTAGCTTCAGTCCCCTCAACTGTAATATGAAATTCAGTGAGGTTCCAGGAAGGCCTTGGAGTCCGGTGAATTTGGGTAGAAGACCACACTGACCACTTTTCAGCAGTGTGGCCTGGAGCCGTAACCGTCTCTCCATGCCCCATGCTCCTCCCCCATCTAATGGGGACAATAACAGCACTGACTTCAGTGAATTATACAAGGTGGTGCCTATGAACTGCTCCTTGCCCTGGGTCCTGGTGTGCACAAGTTTTTGTTTGTGCCCTCCAAGAGTCTCTGCCATTGAAGATCATGGCATCTGGTCTCATCATTTCATGGCAAATAGATGGGGGAATAATGGAAATGGTGACAGATTTTATTTTCTTGGGCTCCAAAATCACTGCAGATGGTAACTGCAGCCATGAAATTAAAAGATGCTTGCTCCTTGGAAGAAAAGCTATGACAGACCTAGACAGCATATTAAAAAGCAGAGACATCACTTTGACAACAAGGATCTGTATAGTCAAAGCTATGGTTTTTCCAGTAGTCATGTACGAATGTGAGAATTGGACCATAAAGAAAGCTGAGCACCAAAGAATTGGTGCTTTCGAACTGTGGTGTTGGAGAAGACTCTTGAGAGTCCCTTGGACTGCAAGGAGATCAAACCAGTCATTCCTAAAGGAAACCAACCCTGAATATTCATTGGAAAAACTGATGCTGAAGCTGAAACTCCAATACTTCAGTCACCTGATGAGAGGAGCTGACTCATTGGAAAAGACCTTGATGCTGGGAAAGATTGAAGCAGGAGGAGAAGGGGATGACAGAGGATGAGATGGTTGGATGGCATCAGTGACTGAATGGACATGAATTTGAGCAAACTCTGGGAGATGGTGATGGACAGGGAAGCCTGGCGTGCTACAATCCATGGGGTCTCAAAAAGTCAGACACAACTTAGCAACTGAACAAAAACAAATATGAAAGGCTTCACGCAGGGTTTGGCATATAAGTGCTAAATAAAAGATAATTCTTTGGTGTGTATAGGCACATCCATAATCAATCCCTTTCAAGGATACAGGGACTACACTACCCAGCTTCTGCCCTCAAGAGGACCCAGAAGAGATAGCTGAAGAGACAGGTGGGACCAGCTCTTGAAGGATGTGCCCAGGATGGTCCCAGGAGACCTGGAGAGATTCCTTTCTGACCCTCCTCAGGTGGGGTCAGCCTCCTCCCTGCCAACGAGTTCACACTAGGAGAGCGTTTTACCCAGGTGAGCAGCCCAGGAGCCCTACTTGGCCCTGACCTTGGGAAATTTCAGCCCCAGGTCAGCCCCCTCCACCACCCACAGGAAGTAGCGGAGGCCACTTGCTCATCCCTCCTTCGGGGCAGGTTATAAACTGAAGGCATTAGGTTTGCTAATCGCCTGTAATCACCTTGTTTGAATTAGCATGGCAAGTGCTTCCGACTAAATGGTCTGTTATTCCAAATAACCCTTGGTGGTTTTAATTAAGTCCCCTGGAATGCTCGGCCTCCTGGCCCTCGGCTTTATTAGGGAAAGGTCCTGTAAACCACAGGATGGGGCGTGATTCCTGACCCCCTCCCCCGCCACAGACCTTAATAAAGAGAAGCAGGAGAAGGTATTTTATCCATCCAAACATGGAATGCTCCCTCTGCTCTATTTTTAAACTCAACGCAGGATGGAGATGAGGCCACCGCCCATCACCCGCCCCACTCTTGGGTTCCATCTGCTTCCAGCAACCTCAAGAGCTGTGGCCCAGAGACCCACCGCAGAAAGCCCTTAGTCTGCTTCTGCTTGGCTTTGAAATAGGCCATCCTGTTCTCCCTTGTTCTGTTTGGCTTATGCCAAGGTTGGACAGCAAGGAGATCCGACTAAAGGAAATCAGTCCTGAATGTTCATTGGAAGGACTGATGCTGAAGCTGAAACTCCAATACTTTGGTCACGTGATGCGAAGAACTGACTCATTTGAAAAGATCCTGATGTTGGGAAAGATTGAAGGCGGGAGGAGAAGGGGATGACAGAGGATGAGATGGTTGGATGGCATTGCCGACTCAATGGACATGAGTTTAAGTAAAACTCCAGGAGTTGGTGATGGACAGGGAGGCCTGGAGTGCTGCAGTCCATGGGGTTGCAAAGAGTCGGACATGACTTAGAGACTGAACTGAACTCAACTGATGGAGAGTTCTTATTAGCATCACCCCAGTTGAGTTGCCGAGGAGCGGACACGCAGTGGAGCAGGTTTCTCAAGTTTGGGCAGTACAGGAACACCTGGGGATCTTGTTAAAATGCAGGTGTGGGCGCAGTGGGTCTGGGGTGGTACCCAGGGCTTCTCCATTTCCAGCCAGCTCCAAGATGCAGAGGACCACGCCTGGAGAAATAAGGTAGCTGTCATGTTGACTGAAGAAAAGGAAGTTGACATGTCCTCTCCGGGCCAGGGCCTGTATTGGGCTCTACCATTGTTGTCGTTCAGTTGCTCAGTCATGTCTGACTCTTTGCAACCCCACAGACTGCAGCACACCAGGCTTCCTTGTCCTTCAGTGTCTCCTGGAGTTTGCGCAAACGCATATCCATTGAGTTGGGCTCTACCATGCTCACTCCTTGGATAAAAGCCTGGTCAAAGCCACATGTCACTCTGGGGCAGGGGGATGTTTATTCACATTCCCTCTCCTGAGAAAGCTGAGGCTCCAAGAGCTGCAGGGGATGTTCCAGACTTGAGCCAATAAAAGGGGTAGGATGGAGGCTCGTGGCACACTCAGCCCCTGACGCTAGGAGTATGAGTGTAGGCCAGGAGGACGTTTCCTAAGACAAGTGGGCTACCAGGCTGCAAAACTCCGGCTCTTTCCCAGTCTTCTGACCTCATGTCTTGCGCTCCATCCACAGTGTCTCGTGAGCTTGGCAGGGACCCCCTTTACCAGGGCTCAGCCCTGCAAAAGTGGTGAGAGGCAGAAGAAAACCTTCATTCATTCTACAGCTATTCCCTGGGCCGAGGGCCTGGCGCATAGGAGAGACTAAAGAAAGGGATGAAGAAGTGCCTTCCATGTCCAGGACCTCAGCAAGATGCTGGCCGCACGGCGGGGAGCCCAGCAGATGCTGTGCCTGCCCCCAAGGGGTTGACAGTCTTAAGGAGTATTGGGCAGACTGTAGGGGCTCGAACTGAGGGCTTGGTCTGTCCTGGCCCTGTGCTCCTTGCCTTGCAGACCTTATCCCACCAAATCCTTCCAAGCATCAAGGGAGCTCATTGCTAGTTTCCTCAGAATTGAAGAGGCTGAGGATCAGAGAGGGCGAGTCACTTGCTCAGGATCACACAGCTGCTCGTCCAGCAGGAGAGACAGAGTTTGAAGCTGGTTCTCTAGACCCGTCGTCTCCCGTCACTGCAGCCATCAGAACCAGGCTGAGGAGGGAAGGGAGAGTCTTCAGGGTGGAGCTGACCACAAAGGGATGTTTTGCTTAATGGCCTGGGAATAGGGGGACATTTTTCCCTGTCCCCACCCTGACACCACGGTGAACCTTGAACTGCTAAATTGAGCGAGATGGGGCAGGGCCAAAGGTGAAGAGAGCCTGCTTGCAGCCCATGGGGCTGGGGAAATGAGCTAATTAGGACCTTTCAGCGGTGCCGGCCCACAGCTGGGCGGCCCCAGCTGGTTTTGGGTGGACATAGTCCTCCCCGCACGGAGTTCAGAGGGTCAGCCCTGCCTGTCTGCTCCCCTGGGTCCATGCACCTCTGTGGACAGAGGGTTCATTTTCTTTCCTTTCTTTGGAGATGCTTGGTCATTGTGGGAATGGTGGGTTCCAGAAAGTGTCTGCTGGGGAGGCTCATGCCGCCCAGCTTCCTGGCTTTATTCTGGCCTTGCCTGTGAATCTCCGGGCCTGGACGGGGAGCTCCAGGCTACTAGGACATAGGAAAGAGTCCACCCCGTTTACCACTGGCTCCCCAGCACTCAGCGTGGGGTCTGCACTGGGTGCTCAATGAACCTATTTTGAATGAATTAAGAAAGAAACTAGCTGTGTAAATCACAAGGGTGTGTGCTAGCTTTTTCTGGGCAGTGTGGGAGTGACTTGGGTTTGGTTTTGCTTTGGCAGGATTCATTCAATTAGCACTTACTGGTAATTATCTCTGTACCAGGCATTGGGAAGGCAAAGCTTCAGTGAGTCCCTGGGGAGCCACAGGCCTGTGATCAAGATCATGCCTGTGCTTGTAAGTGTTTCCAAGTCTTTACGTCTGTTACAGAGAGTCAAGGAAGGCTCCTCAGAGGTGGTGGCCTTGGAGCACATCCCAAAGGAGGAATAAGGTTGATCAGGTGGAGACGTGGGATGGCCATCAACCGCCAAGTCCTCAGTAGGAGTAAGGGTCAGGGATCTTAGAGGTTCTAAACAGAAGAGAACATCAAACCTCCATGGACATAATTCCCCGACTCTGTGGCCTCTGCTGTTAGTCCCTGATACAAGGCTCTCAGGAAAACAAGGGAACTTTTGACTTAGCTCAGAAAAGGGACCCAAAGGAGATGGGAATGAATGTCTGTTAAGTATTTAGGCAAGACCTGGATCAATAATGGGAGTGAAAACAGACAGGGCCCTGACTTTCTGGGAGCTCCTAGTGGGAAAGAGTGATGTCAACCACTCATAACACACAGTAGGTACCAACTGGAGGTGCTGAGAGGGGAGGACACAGAGTGGATCACAGAGGGAGCTGACCTAGTCGGGGCAGGGATGTGGGGAAGACTTCCGGAATAGCTGATGTTTGAGCATCTCACGTTTACTTCTAGGTCAAGTGCGGCACTGTGCTGACCTAGCAAAGCTCAATGCTGCTGCTGCTAAGTTGCTTCAGTCATGTCCGACTCTGTGCGACCCCATAGACGGCAGCCCACCAGGCTCCCCCATCCCTGGGATTCTCTAGGCAAGAACACTGGAGTGGGTTGCCATTTCCTTCTCCGATGCATGAAAGTGAAAAGTGAAAGTGCAATGAAAGGAAGCAAATGCAATTACTGAAAGCTCAGTTTATCGAGACCCCATAACCAGGGTAGGAAGGCATAGTAATTACGCCCATTTTACAGATGAGGAAAGTGAGGATCAGAGGGTCCCACCTAGGGTGTGGGGTAGAGCTGAGATTTAAACCCAGGCAGGTTCCACAACACATGGCCTCCTGCTTCTCCAAAACTAATTTGGGGGAAAACTGAATAGATTTATCAGTAGATCCATAAATTCTTTAAACAAGGCAATGCATGAGCAAGCTTCCAGCAGAAGCCAAGTATGTGGAGGCTGCCCAAGAAATCTGAGGGAAGGGGTCTTAAAGAGAAAGTGACTCGATGATTATTCCGGTTGTCTCTTAGGAACACTGTTTCTCTAAAGGAGTCACCATTCCAGGGGACAAGTAAGAACATGGGTTAAAGCCTTTAAATGTAACAGTGCTTAAATCATTCATTACTGTTATGATTTGCAAACTCTGTGCAGAGAGTCTTGGTGATAACTGACTGGGGCCACAAGCATGGAAAAGGCTCAGGTCCTCCAGAAATCACATTTCTAGCTAAGGAGACAAGACAGAAATACCTGGATGTCTGAAAAGTTATATAATACAATAGAGAAGAGATGGCAGCAACCCATTCAGCGTAAAAAAGAGCGATTCAGGTTTAACCTTCAGTCTGGAGCCATCACCAGAGGTAGCGGGTGGAGAAAATGTTGCTAGGCCTTGAAGGATGGAGGAAATCTGATTAGAGGGCTGGATCGGGAAAGCCATCCTGTTCATTTCTATCATCCTTGAAACAAATCCCTTTGGCATGTAGAACAAGCCACATCAGCTCTCCTTAAGAACAAGATTTATTTATTTATTTATTTTATTAAGGAAAAAAAATCCAATCTGAGAAGAAAGGAGAAGGACAGGGGGAGAATGCCCTGTGCCTGCCTCATCCATCCAGAAAATGATTCATCCAGAGAAAGTGGTCCCCAGCAGCTGAAAGGCTGAGGTGCCCCTCTGGCAACCATGGAAAGATTTTTCCGTTTTCCTAATGTTCTCCAGAAAACGTGGTCGCTGAGAGAAGAGACATGGTCAAAATTGGCCCCCCAAAACTAGGAGATTTCTGCTGAAAACAGCTCAAAATACCTAGAACTTGGAGTCACGTGGCTTCTCTTGGGACTAGCTGATCATGCCCTACTAGCCTGCCTGTGACATGGAAGGATCACTCAGCTCACAGCTCTGATCATGGCTGGAGCCCTCTGCCTGCCATGGGCCCCAGCATCCTGGCTACCAGCCCAAGGAGTCCTGCTTTCCCTCCTTCAAGGACTTAGCTCAAGCCCAAGTCTTGATTTCCTTCATCAGGTGAGAAGCAGGCCGGGCTGGAGGCCCCGCTACCAACCGGACTCCCCGGAAACACCGACACCCACCGCAGACATGGAACCGCAGGTCAGCAAGCAGAGAGCTGGCCACCTGCCCCACCACCCATCCCATCCGAGCAGCGATCAGCCCCCGAGAAGGCAGCGAGCAGGGGAAGCAGAGTGACATTGGAGTCAAACCCTCTCATATCAGTTTTGATTTCAACTGGAATTGCCTCCCTCGGCAGGATTTCAAAAGACAGCGTTACTAATGAGAAACACACAAGTTCTTGAAATGAAGTTAACTTCTTTAAAAAAAAAAAAGGCCTTTTCTTTAGCTCTGTTGATATATATTAGAACCACATTGTCTAAGAGAGGGGGAAAAAAAAAAGCCGTTCTGCTTCTGAACAGAAATTCAGGAGTCCTGTACTTGGGAAGATGCAGGAGGCTAGTGTCCAGGCCCATCGTGTCTCCTGGGACTTGGAGGGTCATTTTTGGTTTGGGTTTTGTGTTTTCAGGGCACTAGAGACTTGCAAGTTCCAACTAAAGCAGGAAAAAAAAAAAAAAAGGAGAGGGTGTAGAGTGTCTGAAGTGGGCAGAAATGAATGCAAATGGGCAGTTCGGATTTTTAAAGTGCTAGTTGGAGAACTGTTGTTGTGAGAAGGCGGTGCGGAGTCCAGGAGAGACAGAGCTATGGCCTGCCCCATCCCCTTCCATTCCCCAGCTCTGGGCGCCGGGCAAGTCACTGCATCCTGTATGTTCTGCCTTCTCCATCCTTCCATGGGACCCTGAGAACATCTCCCTCACAAGGTCCCTCGGAGGGCTTAAGGTGACCCTACAGGAAGTGCCTGGTGTGTGTGTGACATTCCATCCGTGGCCAGAACATGGCACTTACATTGGGAGTGTCTTGGTCATGGGAATTGTTGGGCCCGGAGTGTTTTGGGGCTAGTTCTTTTTGAGGATACTGCATCTAGTTTTCTCTGGAACCCTTTCTCCTCTACTGACAGAGGCCTTTCTCTTCCCGGAAGAGGAGAGGAAAAGGGAGCCACTTCTTGGGAACAGCCAAGCCGAACAAGACTTGAAGAAGACAGGGACATTCTGCCTCTGCAGGAGCCTTCAGCAGAGAGGCTATTTCTGAATATTCCAGGGGCTGGTTCGTCCCAGAACCTCCGAGCAGGCCCCTGACTATCCACTTCCTCCCTTTCTGCATCAGATCTTCGCCTGGTGTGGGCTCCTGGAAGGCTCTGCAGCCTGGGAGCCAGCAGCCCCACTCTGGTCCCCATTCCAGAAGTGCCTTCCCCTCTCTGGGCCTCAGCTTACCCATCCATGCCATGAGGGAGCTGGATGAGATGATGCCCAGGGTCTTTTCCAGAGCTGATGGTTCACTCATCTGTGAAGGGCTGAGATGCTATCTGGACTGCAAAGGCTTCCTGATGCCCAACAGAAGGACTTACAGAAGCTGGGCATCCCGTCTGAGTCAGCTCACAGCCTTCAGAATCTTCTGCAACTTCCTGATGCAGCTGGGCCCCTCGAAACACTGATGTAGTCAGGAGAAGGGGTGGCTTTGTCCCCATTCTGGTGGGGCTCCCAGGGATGAAGATGCATTCTTGTGCGTAGCCAGTCAAAGTTTCGATCCCAAGGAAAACCAAGCTTCCCAAGGGAAGAAAGGGGGCTCTGTGTGTCCTCAAACACACTGCAGTGCTGTGCTGAGTCGCTCGGCACTCAGTCACGTCTGACTCTTTGCAACCCCATGGACTGGAACCCGCACCAGGCTCCTCCCTCCATGGGGATTCTCCAGGCAAGAATACTGGAGTGGGTTGCCACGCCCTCCTCCAGGGGATCTTCCCAACCCAGAGATCAAACCCAAGTTTCCTGCATGGCAGGCAGATTCTTTACCGTCCGAGTCACCAGGGAAGCCCAAGAATACTGGAGTGGGTTACCATGCCATCCTCTAGGGGATCTTCCCAACCCAGGGATCGAACCCGGGTCTCCCATATTGCAGGCGATTCTTTACCATCTTAGCCACCGGGGAAGCCCAAGAATACATTACAAGGGCTCCTTTTTCCCTCCGGAGGGATGAAGACTAGTCGATGAAATCGGGTTTGGAAGAGGGGACGGGGGTCCCAGCATGAACCAGGGCCTGTTCTTGGCTCCACGTGGCTTTGATCTATTCCTTTAGCTTTCCCTGGGGGCCTTGTCAAAGTGGCCTGAGGACAAATCACAGGCCCCCTTCCCTCGTCCGCTCTGCCCCTCCCCTCCCCACTGCACTCCAGGCTGGGACTCTTTTCCAGGTCTCGGGGGCCATCAGAAGTTTTCCTGGCATTTAGAACAAAGTGGGGAGAAGTGGTATAAATTGCAAGGGGTTTCTTCCCCCCAGCCCCGGGGGATCAGCAATCCGGTCCCAGTCCTGCTCCCTTCTCAGCCGAGGAGCGAGGAGGGTAAAGTCTTCACTTCTCTGAGCCTCAGTTTTTCCAGCTGTGAAAGGAGAATGGCCACCTCTCAAGTCTATCCTGAGGACTAGAGCAGTGGCTGGCCCTCTCTGATTGGGAGAGGTACCCCATTCGGATACCTGTCAGGTATCATGTACCCTTTGCAAGTCTGGAAATTGTCTAGAGGCAAAGTGAGAAGTCGAGTTAGGAGCTGCCTCCCAAGAAACCCATCTTAGCCTTCCCACCTCTTGGAAGGTCCTTCCGTCTCTCAGGTGGGGCCTGCATGTGTCGTCTCTGGGGCAGAACAGAATCTCCAGCAGACCAGCCCCTGCTTGTGCCCAGATGTGGTCTGGAGGCAGGCAGGCGGGAGAGGGGGTGAAACATGCACTGGGAGAGGAAACCCGCAGCCAGGACAGCCCCGGCCCCGGGATCTCACAGCTGCCCCATCTCGGGCGTCCCTGGAGTCAGGGGTCTTTGGGAGTCAGCTACCCTGAGAGGGACGGTCAGCCGGGCCGGCACCAGCCTGCTCCCCAGCGGCTGTCCCACGCCTCCTGGTCGCTCCGAGTCTGGGGACTCATTTTCAGCCCGAGTCAGACCCTGACCCAATCAGCCCCAAACCCTTCCAGTCACCTTGAACGAGGAATGTTTTTTTCATTAACGTCCTCCTTCTCTGCTCCCCTCCCCAGCCCCCCAGAGAGGCCCCCAAGCTTGAGCTTCCTCTCCTTGTCTCTGCAACTTCATAATATCCCCAGGCAGCTGGGAGGGAGAAGGCAGTGATCTCAGCTGACAGCCATGCGCTGCAGCCCCCACCGCCCACCCCGACCCCTCAGCTAGAAAGCTGTTTTCCTTCCCTTCGCCCACAGCGGAGACAGCTCTGCGCCCAGATGACTTCCCCCCTCCCCGCCCCCCGCGAGGGCTCCCAGGAGCTTCTACCCCAGAGGTGGGCTCTGAGGCTGGAAAGGGCGACCTCCATCTTGTCTGTCTTTTTCAATCCTCCTTGTCCCCATTTGACAGATGAGGAAACTGAGGCGTCTTGTTCTGACCTTCCTCCCTGGGGGAGGTGGGGCTGGGCCCTAGGCTCTCTGGGCAATGCCCCAGCTTCTCCCAGGAGGCCCCGGCCTCTCCAGCTGCTCTGGGTCTGTGCTGACCCAGCGCTTCATCCGCCTCTGCTCACCACCTCTGTCTTCCTCTCTCCTCCCTTCCAAAATGCTGACTTCAGTCAACAACACAACTTTACTTGGATGGAAACGGACAGGCCTGTGGCCTAAGGAGTCAGATGGAGCACGTTTCACTCTTTCAAAAGCAAAAGAAAAAAAAAATGGAGAAGCATAATTTGGCTTTAGAGTCTAATTGACTTTGGTTCAAACTCAGACTCTGCTGCTTATTGGCTCTGGGACTCCCCACAAGACACTTCTTTGACTGTCGGCTCTCTCTTCTATTAAACAGATTTATTTAAAAAAAAAAAAAAAAAAAAGCACCTATGTCCAAGGATTTGGGGGAGAATTAAGTGAGAATCTTAAGCGCTCAGAAAAATGTTAGTTATGATGACAATGGAGAAGAGAAAGGATGGAGACAAGGAGGAAGAGGGGGTTTGAAGGCTCTGGATACTTACTGCAAATTGTAATCACAACTACTCGTTGTAACTACACTACATGGCTCTGAGTTGCCCTCCACCAACGTCAGGGATGGGCACGAGGAAGCAAGCCTGGAGGTTTGGACCTGCGCTGTCTCAGGCGGCCACTAGCCACACATGGGCTATTTAAATTTAAATTAATTTAAATCTAAAATCCAGTTCCTCAGTCACACTAGCCAGGCGTCAAGAGCTCAGAAGCCACATGTGGCTGGTGGCTCCGTTACGGGACAACACAGAGAAGCCCTAAAGTACTGATCTAAAACCTGGGCTCTGGAGCCAGGCTGCCCAGATTCAGATCGTGGTTTTGCCACTTAAGAACCGTGTGCCAGGTGGCTCAGTGGTGAAGAATCTGTGTGCCAGGGCAGGAGACACAGAATACACAGGAAACACAGGTTCCTTCCCCGGGTCGGGAAGATCCCTTGGAGAAGGAAATAGCAACCCACTCCAGTAGTCTTGCCTGGAAAACGTCATGGGTAGAGGAGCCTGGTGAGCTACAGTCCACGGGATCTCAAAGAGTCAGACACGGCAGAGCACACACCCATGTGACTCTAGGCAAATGACTGCCTTTCCATCTACCTCAGTTTCTTCATCTGCAAAAGGGGGTTGATCATAGTCCATACCTCCTAGAGTTGTTATGAAGATGAATTAATATTTATAGAGCATTTCATCAGCACTTTACCTAATAAGGGCTCATCAATAAAAATCAGCTTGCCAATTGTGGAAATTGGTACTGTGTCCCTATGTATAAATGTCCCTATGTATAAAGGTTTTGCTCTTCACTGTATACACACACACATACAGCATCTATCCAAATTCTGGACCCATACCAAATGAGTCATACACATGTAGTATTCATATTTAATTTTAATACTGGTACATAATATAAGTGACAAATATTAAGGGAAAGGAAGAGAAAAATAATGTTAGAAACCAAGGATCTGAAAGAAACAGCAACTAAACACTAGATCTTACCCAGAGCTTCCTGGTGGCCAAAGTGAAAAAGAAAACACAACACATAGTTTTGTTCTTATCATCTGGGGAGCGAATGAGGTCATGCACTTTCCTTCAAAAGGAAGTCTTGATATCTGTGTGCATCAGTGTAGAATAAAGGTCTAAGATTAGACCTCTCTTCTGGAAAATTCCAGAGTCTCTCAGCTCCTACACATAATTAAGAGATGAAAACCCCACCAGTATGTCTCCCCATAACCTCTGCCCCCAAGAAGCACAGTTTTCCAATAATCTCTGAAGGGTTCCCACCTGACCCTGATCCTACCCTAAGCCCCTCCCTCATGAAACAAGCACAGTATGTTTCAGCTTCTTCAGAGCCTGGCACAATATGTTCAGAGCACAAGACTCACCATAGAGGCTGGACGAGCTTCTCTGTCAAGGGATCCTGTAGTATCATCCATTTCACAACTAGAGGAAATGCATTCACAGAGACTCAAGTTTCTTGCCCTCAGCAGGGAGCAGATCAGTTTCCAGACCTGTCAGAAATGGTAAGGACACCCATGGCAGCATCTCTGAGGTCCAGAGATCTGTCCCAACCCTGAGCTTTCTCAGGCTTCGTCTGCCTTCTGCCTGGGAGTGGGCATCAGGCTCTGAGCAAGGAGGGTGGCAAGGAGCCTCAGGAGGTTCAGGATGTGGCTACTAACAGGATTAACCTCAAACTCATACCAACCCCCTGAACCACCACCACTCTGCGGGACATCTTCCTGATTCACCAAACAGGCCACCCATCTTCTCCCTGACCCCTACACCCAGGTCTGGCGGCCCAGCGAGTGACATTGACAAGTGTCCAAGCTGGATCTGAAGAGACCTGCAGAGAATGGCTGGGCCCAGGGCCAGCCTAGGGGACATAAGTAGCACTCAGCCACGGCCAGATGTCTGCCCTGGCCAGTGAGCATCCCTCCTGGATCTCTGTCCTCCGTGGAGCCCAGCTCAGTCACTTCAGCTAATCTCTGCTCTTACTGCTTTTAGCTGCTAAGAGGACAGCTCTACCCTACAGTTAGGCTCACTGGGAAAGTGAACTTTTTACATGTTTAATTAATTTTTATTGGAGTGTAGTTGATTTACAATGTTGTGTTAGTTTCCACTGTACAGCAAAGTGAATCAGCTATTGGTATCTTAAAGCTCAAAAAAACCTGGAAGGCCCAAAGCAAGGAAATTATGACGGTGACTGATGGGCAGGCACGTTGGTTCAGGGCCCCGGTCATGGACTGAACTGTGTCCCCACATAATTCACAGGCTGAAGTTCTAACCCTCAGTACTGCAGAATGTGACTGTATATATATGGGGCTTCCCTCATAGCTCAGTCAGTAAAGAATCCGCCTGCAATGCAAGAGACCTAGGTTCAATCCCTGGGTCGGGAAGATCCCCTGGAGAAGGAAATGGCAACCCACTCCAGTATTCTTGCCTGGAAAATTGCATGGACAGAGGAGCCTGGCAGGCTATAGTCCATGAGGTCGCAAGAATTGGACACAACTGAGTGAATAAACCACCACCATATACATATATATATATATATATATATATATATATATATATATATGGAGGTCAGGCCTTCAAAGAGTTAATTAAGGTAACATAAAGCCATACGGGTGGGCTCTGACCCAGTGACTGGTGTCCCTCTAAGAAGAGGGGGTTGGAAAAAAAAAAAAAAAAGAAGAAGAGGGGACTGGGACACAGACGTGCACAGAGGGACGACCACGTGACGACACGAGGAGCAGAGCACACCCTAAGGACAGAAGCCTCAGGAGAAACCAGCCCTCCTGACGCCTTGGTCTTGGACATCCAGCCTCAAGAACTGTGAGCAAATAAATTTCTGTTGTTTGGGCTACCCAGTCTGTGGTCCTCTGCTATGTCAGCACAAACTAACACAGCCCCTAATGAGTCTGCGGAGCCTCTGAGGCAATGCTCCATTCAAGGGGGCTGGTCCCAAGAATCTTTCGGGGGTGACCCTCCCTGTAAGGAGTCCTGAAGGGACAAACTCATTTGCCTAATTAAAGAATACTTCTGAAATTGTTTACTGCGTAAAATGGTGGCTACTGGGGGGGAAAGCCCAAGATTTTTTAAGTGAAAAAAACATTACACAAGGGAGAATTGTAATGTCCTGCTCTATTTTTAAAAAATCTGTGTATATGAACACATATCAATGTATCCATTACTGACTATGCCAAAGCCTTTGACTGTGGGGACCACAACAAACTGTGGAAAATTCTTAAAGAGATGGGAATACTAGGTCACCTGACCTGCCTCTTGAGAAATCTGTATGCAGGTCAGGAAGCAACAGTTAGAACTGGACATGGAACAACAGACTGGTTCCAAATAGGAAAAAAAGTACGTCAAGGCTGTATATTTTCACCCTGCTTATTTAACTTATATGCAGAGTACATCATGAGAAATGCTGGGTTGGAAGAAGTACAAGCTGGAATCAAGATTGCCAGGAGAAATATCAATAACCTCAGATATGCAGACGATACTACCCTTATGGCAGAAAGTGAAGAAGAACTAAAGAGCCTCTTGATGAAAGTGAAAGAGGAGAGTGAAAAAGTTGGCTTAAAGCTCAACAGTCAGAAAACTAAGATCATGGCATCTGGTCCCATCACTTCATGGGAAATAGATGGGGAAACAGAGGAAACAGTGACAGACTTTTTTTTTGGCTCCAAAATCACTGCAGATGGTGACTGAAGCCATGAAATTAAAAGATGCTTGCTCCTTGGAAGAAAAGCTATGACCAACCTAGACAGCATATTAAAAAGCAGAGACATTACTTTGCCAACAAAGGTCCATCTAGTCCAAGCTATGGTTTTTCCAGTAGTCATGTATGGATGTAAGAGTTGAACTATAAAGAAAGCTGAGTGCCAAAGAACTGATGCTTTTGAACTGTGGTGTTGGAGAAGACTCTAGAGAGTCCCTTGGACTGCAAGGAGATCCAACCAGTCCATCCTAAAGGAATCAGTCCTGAATATTCATTGGAAGGACTGATGCTGAAGCTGAGACTCCAATACTTTGGCCACCTAATGTGAAGAACTGACTCATTGGAAAAGACCCTGATGCTGGGAAAGATTGAAGGCAGAAGGAGAAGCAGATGACAGAGGATGAGATGGCTGGATGGCATCATCGACCCAGTGGACATGAGTTTGAGTAAACTCCAGGAGTTGGTGATGGACAGGGAAGCCTGGCATACTTCAGTCCATGGGGTCACAAAGAGTTGGACACGACTGAGCGACTGAACTGAACTGATACATAACATACATGTATATATTATATACGTACATACGTGTGTGTGAGGGCTTAATCTCTCAGTCATGTCCGACTCTCTGCAGCCCGATGGACTGTAGCCCTCAAATCCTAGAGGAAATCAACCCTGAATACTCTTTGGAAGGACTGATGCTGAAGCTGAAGCTCCAATATTTTGGCCACCTGCTGTGAAGAGCCAACTCATTGGGAAAGATCCTGATGCTAGGAAAGATTGAAGGCAGGAGGAGAAGGGGGCGACAGAGGATGAGATTACTGGGTGAGATGGCATCATTGACACAACAGACATGAGTTTGAGCAAACTCCAGAAAATAGTGAAGGACAGGGAAGCCTGGTGTGCTGCAGTCCATGGGACTCAGAGACTCGACTCAACAACAGGCTCCTCTGTCCGTGGTATTTTCCAGGCAAGAATACTGAAGGAGGTTGCCATTTCCTACTCTGGGGATCTTCCCAACTCAGGAATCAAACCCACATCTTTTGCCTCTCCTGCATTGGCAGGCAGATTCTCTGCCACTAGGGCCAACTGGGAAACCCTGTGCATAGACACAGCAAATGTATATACATAGCATATTAATGTATTATAATGAACACCCACTCACCATCCTCTTGGTAACAACATCCCGATTTTCCTCTTTCCCACTCTCCAGTGAGGTATTTTTTAAAATCTTGGTATAGCTGGACATGGGCTTCCCTGGGAGCTCAGCTGGTAAAGAATCTGTCTGCAATGTAGGAGACCTGAGTTCAATTCCTGGGTCAGGAAGTTCCCCTAAAGAAGGGATAGATCACCCACTCCAGTATTCTTGGGCTTCCCTGGTGGCTCAGATGGTAAAGAATCCGCCTGCAATACAAGAGACTTGAGTTCGATCCGTGGGTTGGGAAGATCCCCTGGAGAAGGCAAAGGCTGCCCACTCCAGTATTCTGGCCTGGAGAACTCCATGGTCAGAGGAACCTGGTGGCCTATACTCCATAGGATCACATAGAGTTGGACACGACTGAAGTGACTTAGCATACACACACACAGACACACACACACATATACACACACACATACCTGCCTAACTACCCCCAGATCAGGAATATAGAACATTTCCAACCCTCCTAGAACACACCCTGCGCCCTCTCCTGGTCAATCTCAGCCCTAATTCTACAAGTAATTTCATCATAAGGATTTTCCCTCTACCAGGCCATATGCTCTGGGTAGAGTTTATTCCACGCCCCCTTGTGAAACATGTGACTCAGGCCTAGCCAATCAGAGCATCGCATTCCTCTAAACACAGTGATTGGTTTAGGGGTTGGCTGAAGATGAGCAGGGCTAGAACTGCCATGCCAGCGGAGGCAGGTAGTCGTTTTCACTGAGGTACAGGCTGAAAGATAGTGTATGAACGCCTGGTGCCACAGGAGGCCCTCCATGGGGCTTGGAAGAGTCAGGAGGGCAGATGAAAAGGCTGAAAATTGGAGAGAAACTGGAGACACTGTTTGAGACCCCAGATCAAGCTGCAGCCACAAGAGCCAGTTCAGAATCTCTTCTGCTTAAGCCATTCTGCTACAACATTAGCTGACACATGTATGCATCAAGAAAAGTCAGAATGAATATATATCAAATGCAAATATAATCATACGCATCCTTACTTAAGGGGCTTCCCTGGTGGCTCAGCAGTAAAGAATCCACCTGCCAATACAGGAGGTGCATGTTCCATCCCTGGGTTGGGAAGATCCCTGGAGAAGAGAATGGTAGCCCACTCCAGTATTCTAGCCTGGGAAACCCCACGGACAGAGGAGCCTGGAGAACCGTATTTCATAAGATTGCAACAGCACTGGACCCGACTTAGTGACTAAACAGCAATCGTTACTTTAAACAGTTTATAGCTTTCTTTGCTCTTAGAACAAAGACCCAAAAATCTTACCGTGGTCTTCACAAAACCCCAGGAGCCTCTGCCGCTTCGCCTGAACCAGTTCCTGTGGTCATGTCACTCTTTGCCCTCCTGCCACAGGCCTTTGCATGGACGTTTTTTTTCTCCCTTGACCTCTCTTTCTTCCCATCTTCACAAACATGGGAGATTCCCAACTCTATCTTGACTCCCTCACAAAGCTTCGCCAGAAATCCTCATGAAAGTTCCTCTCCCCAGATTTTATGCTTTCATATCTCTTCTTTTCAAAGCAAAACACAGTTGACTTTTTACAATTGTGTGACCATTTCCCCCTCTTCTCCATTCAGCTGTGAGTCCCATCAGGGCACAACTGTCATCTATGTTTGTTCACTGTTGCCCCTCCAGTGCCTAGAATAGAACCTGACACTTAGTAGGTTTGAAAGCAAATTGGAATTAGCTGTGGTTGGTGGGAGGGGGCTAGGAATAATACTGATATTTACTTTCTAAGTCATGTACATTTCTAGAAGTTCTACTTCTCCAGAAGTACCTATGATGTACTTTTGTAATCAGAGAATGAATTGAAGACTTATTTTTAAAGAATGAAAAATAATGGTTTTTCTCTCCCCTATACATTGGCCAGAGGTATTTGTTCCAGCATCAAAGTATATGGGAAATGATCCTTTTAATTTTTTTTCATATCCTCACACCTACACCCCCCACCCCCCATGAAACTAGTGGATGGAATCATTTGCTTTTTGCTCCCACAGATTTTTCTAAACCTTCAGTGCTTGCTGCTGGGTGTCTGCTAGGAGCACTTTCAGACAATAATATAAATGAACAGGTAGCCAGTGGATATCAACTGAAAGACTCAAAGGAAAGTTAGTTTTGTGTGTTGGGATTCCCCCCTGAGTAGGTGTACCAGACAATGTGAATTTTCCAGCACGCATGTAGGAAGTCATGTCTTCTGCAAGTAAAATGATTCCTGATTTACATGATGGGATTAAAGCATGGGGATCCCTGGAGCTTTTCCATCAGCTCCAGGACATCCAGGTGTTCGGCCGCCTGGTCACAGCTGAGAGGCGGCAGCGCTGTACCAAAACCAGAAAGAGGGGGCTGGGCATCAGGGAACAGGCCGGGGGCAGGGCCGCGGGGTGGGGCAGGGGGGTTGATGGTTGGTCCCAGTCCTGTTCTCCTTTCACTCTGTGATCTAGGACAAGGACCTCCATCTCTAGATCTCAGTTTACTCATCCCTAAAATGGAAAGGGGGCGTTAAATCAGATCTGCTAAGTCACTTCAGTCGTGTCCAACTCTGTGCGACCCCATAGACGGCAGCCCACCAGGCTTCCCCGTCCCTGGGATTCTCCAGGCAAGAACACTGGAGTGGGTTGCCATTTCCTTCTCCAATGCAGGAAAGTGAAAAGTGAAAGTGAAGTCACTCAGTCGTGTCTGACTCTGGCGACCCCATGGACTGCAGCCTACCAGGCTCCTCTGTCCATGGGATTTTCCAGGCAAGAGTACTGGAGTGGGGTGCCATTGCCTTCTCCATAAATCAGATCAGAAATTTCCAAATTTGATTTTGGATGGAAAGCTTATTTCTTTTCAAACAACATCAGAAGCAGAAGTTCAATACCTCAACAGGTAAAAGCAGAACTGCTCTGTCTGAAGTGGGAATGGGGCTCTGAGATCTGTCCGTATGCAGCTCGTTCTACTTCCCTGACCCCCAGTCACAACACCTGTGTGTGTGCACACACGCTTGCATACGTGTACATGAGCACACACACGTGAACACACACTCGCATACGTGCACATGTGAACACACACACTTGCACGTTCACAGCAGTGGACTGTAGGGACCACTCCATAGAATTCCCAGAATTCCCAGAGGCGCATCCCCAGGGCACCAGGGACCAGAGTCTACAAGCTGTGGACAAATGCCCTCCCGACTCTGACTTGACATGCTACTGCTGCTGCTAAGTCGTTCAGTCATGTATGACTCTGCAACCCCATGGACAGCAGCCCACCATGCTCCTCTGTCCATGGGATTCTCCAGGCAAGAATACTGGAATGGGTTGCCATTTCCTTCTCCAGGGGATCTTCCTGAGCCAGGCATCAAATCCAGGGCCCCTGCACTGCAGGCAGATTCTTTATTGTCTGTTCCACCAGGGAAGCCCCAGAGAGTCTGTGATTTTGTGTATTTTCATATTAACTGTGCCTGATTCCTGTCTTTCCCTCCCTTTTTTTTTTTTTTAAGTATTATTATCTTGCACATTTCCTCAGCAGCTCTTGACTGAGTCAGTAAAAACGAGCACATGTCAGGCATTACGCTGGGGATACAGGAGCACACAAGAGGCGGTCCTGCCCTGATGGAGCTTACAGTCCTGGAGGGAAATAAGTACTAACCCAGCAATGGCATGGATACCACGTGAGGGTGGCAGCAAGTGCTATCAACAGAAGCTCCAAGATCCTCCCAGAACACGTATCCCCAGGGCCAGGCTGGGCACAGACAGAGAAGCAGCATTCAAGTCCAGTCGTCCCTCAGTCTCCACAGGGGGTTGGTTCCAGGACCTCTGCAGATACTGAAATCCGTGGATGTTCAAGTCGCTCAGCTAAGATGGTGTGGTACTGTCAGCCATCGATATCTGAGGCTGTGGAGCCCACATATGTGGAGTGCCCACTGATGCAGACTGCCTGCTGTAGAGACCTGATGGAGGCAGAGGCAGGGGAGAGAAAGAACATCAGACAGAGGAAGGAGCATGTGCAAAGGCCCTGAGTCTGAATCCTAGCACATCTGGGAGCAGGCAGAAGGGCAGGGCCTTGTGGGGTGTGTTAAGGAGGCTGACCTTTATCCTAAGAGAAATGTGACGCCCTGAAAGAAGTATGAACCTGGAGTTGTCATATATACGTACATACAGCAACATTTATTAAGCTCCTACTGTGCATAGCCACTGTTCTGGACCCTGGAGATAAAATAGTTTTACAAAAAAAGACAAAAACACCTACCTTCTAGACTTCCCTGGAGGTAGAGTGGCTAAGAATCCACCTGCCAGTGCAGGGCACATGAGTTCGATCCCTGGTCTGGGACGATTCCACATGGCAGGAAGCAGCTAAGCTGGCATGTTGCGACAACTGAGCCCGCGTGCTCTAGAGCCTGTGCTCCGCGACGAGAGAAGCCGCCACAACGAGAAGCTCGTGAACTGAAACTAGAGAACAGCCCCCACTCTCCACAACTAGAGAAAGCCCAGACACAGCAGTGAACACCCGGCACAACCCCCAAAATAGAATAAATAATTTAAAAAAACCCTCTGCCCTCTTGGAGTTTGTTTTTTAACAGTAGAGGGAGAGACACAGTAGAATGAAAACAGATACGTTGTCAGACATAGGACCAGGTCGATCCAGGCTTCTATGGGACCTGAAGCTTATACAGTTTGGTGGGGAGAGTGGATTCCTTATGAAAAAAGAATGAAAAATTATCAGTATCAATTCAGGTGTCGGGCCTTGGAACCTACTGATGAGGGGCTCTGAAGCTTAAGCATCATTGACTTCTTAGAAACTCCACCTCTAGCCAGACAGTGGTCACGTGATGAAGAAAGGCAAGGGGTTGGGGGCAGAGGGAGATCAGTGGTGTTGGCAAAGGGGGCTGCCACTTGAAATGGGGTAGACCAGCAGGGTCTGAGAAGATGACCTCGTGAAAACCTAGATGAGATAAGGGAACCACACGGTTACTGGGGGGAAGAGCATTCCAGGCAGAAGGAACCACATGTGCAAAGCCTCTGAGCCTGAAACCTGCCGGGAGAACCCCAGAGCAGAAACTGAAGGGCAAGAGGGGAGGAGACGACCCAGGAGGTAGTTGAGGCCAACGGAATCAGACCGGTGCTTTTCAAGGTCATCCTGGCCCCTGTGAGGATCCAAGGAGAGCAGGAGTGGAAGCCCGCAGAGCAGGCGCATCTCAGGGAGAGATGCTATCCACGGGCCTGAAGCAGACAGACAGGGGTGCGTTTCGAGAGGCGGTACACACAGGGGGACATCTCAGCAGAGCGAAGAGGGAGGCCGGACAAGAAAAAGGAAAGGGAGACGCCGGAGAAGAAAGCTAGGAGAGCGTGCGAAGGGGAACAGAACCTTCCTGCCTCATTCCACTCCCGCCCCACGGGGTGAAGGGAAACAAAAATCTTTTTCGACAAGTTAAATTGTGTCCTGTCTGCCAACGTGACTCTCTCATCAGAGGTCGCTTCTTATCCTCCAAGGTGGCAGCGCCTTTTCGCATCAGCCACAAAAGGCCTTCTGTGCTCCCACCCAGGGAACCCCGAAGCCCGGTAAGGCCCCCGTGGGGGTAGTGGCCGATCCTTTTTG
The DNA here is from genome assembly GCF_055505025.1 of Bos grunniens. Lineage (NCBI taxonomy): Eukaryota > Metazoa > Chordata > Mammalia > Artiodactyla > Bovidae > Bos > Bos grunniens. Next base: position 75,020,923 of record NC_141179.1, on the reverse strand, counting down.
AAGAGGGCAAAGCAATCCTGACGTGGGCAATGCCACCTGGAACACTGCAGCATTGACGGGGGGCCTGGGCCGCTCCTCCCCAGGGAAGCAGGAGGAAGGCCAGGATGGCTGGGACAGGGTGTGGGGCTGCCGACCTGAGACTCGTGGTTTTGGTGGCAGAACAGATCTGGGCGGGGTGGGGAGTGAGGGGGGCCATGACCAGCTAATCAGCATGGAGTGTGGGGAAGGCAGCCCCCGCCACAGCCCCGGGCAGTGCTGTTTAGAACAGGCCACCTTTCATGACTGTCACACCTTCTGAACAGGCTGTGACGACTCAGCCCGACGAAGCAGCCAGCCATTCATGTCTCCCAAGGCTGGGCACGTTCCTCGCCTTCCCTGTTCCAGATGGGGATGGGATCCAGGGAGACTCTGAGTCACCGACCAAGTCAGAGGCAGAGGGGTCCGCTGGACACCAGCTTCACATTATTCCGATCTGTGTGCTGTGTTTGGGGCAGAAGAGATGGCTGGCCACAGGGCCAGAAAGCCGGTTTTGTGTCCCAGCCCTGCCATGGCAAGCTGTGTGACCTTGGGTACATTACTGACCTCTCTGGACCTCTTCAAACTCATCTATAAAATGGGGACAATGCTATAATACCACCCACCGAGGCAGCCGTGAGGATTAACTAGGAGCCTAGAACAGAAAGTTAAGTCAGTAAGTTGAGGCCAATATTGCTATTTACAAACCCAAATTCAAGGCTACTAGGCTGACACAGGGACCTTGGCACTGAGGATTTTAAACTGTAGCTGTTTTAAATTTCAAGGCACCTCAAGCTCTAGCACATTGTTCCAATTGAAAACCCAAAGACTGTGGGAACTCCTTGGACAGGGGAGGGAAGTCAGGCTCCTCCAGCCCTAGGAAGAAGGAAAGGCATAGAGTCAGTTCAGAGGCAGGAGGTGACAGGCCTTAGCAGGCAGGGGAAACACCCCTGGGAGGTGACCAAAGGCTCGTGTCTGTTGCAGGAAGACTGCTGTGCCCAGACAGTGGGGCTCCTTCCAGAACAAGTCGGGGCCATCCGGGACTCCAACCCAGAGTGCCGGTCAGGGAAACAGACTTATCTCTAAAACTGACAGCGGTGACTGTGAGGCCAGACCCCACGTGGCTTCAAGAGGACTTACTGAGCTAGCGCAGGGCCAAGCATTGCACTAACTTGGGAAGAACATGACTAACGAGGCACAGCCGTCTTTGCAGAGCTCATGAAATCGGGTATGTTCTGACCTCCTCTGTGAGTTTCTATCAACATTATCCCCATGCAGCCTCAGAACCGCCTTAGGAAGCGGCAGGAGGAACCTGGGGTTCAGAAAAGTGAGGAGCAGCCCCGTCATCGGCAGACCCCAGAGAAGACCCCTGGCTGCCTGCTCACACCACCGTGTCTGGGGCCCTCAGACTCTGAGCCCCGCCCTCTCGTCACGCTTTGCCCACAAACCACCTCTCTGTGTCCACGAAAAATCACATCCAGGTGTGCTGGTAGTAAGTTTGAAGGGAGAGCAGCTCTGGACACCAGCTCTCCCTCGTTCCAATCTGTGCACTGTGTCTGGGGCAGAACAGACAGTCCACCATGGGGCCAGAGACCTGGCTTTGTGTCCCAGCTCTGCCACTATACGCTGTGTGATCTTGGGCAGGTTATTGACCTCTCTGAGCCTCCATTTTCCCATCTATAAAATGAGGACAGTGCTATCATGCCATACCGCAGCAGCAGTGAGGATTAAGTCAGTGCCCAGAAAGTTGAGGAAGTCAGTAAGTCAAGGCCAATATTGGCATTTACAGACCAAAATCCAAGGCCACTAGGCTGACAGTGGCACTGAGGATTTTAAACCATAGCTGGAAAGCCAGAGCATCCAGACCTCATTAAGCGAGCACAGCGCCCTACCCCTGCCTCCGCCCTTGGCCACTCACCCCATCACTGAGTCCAGGATCAACCCCACCCAGAGGACCACCCCCTGAGCGTCTCACACTCAGACCCCATGGGGACCCCACAGAGACCTAGCTCAGATACCCCCCAGACCACCGCTGCCATCAGGCAGGCAAACCCAACCATGACCCAAAACCACAGTGATTTTTCTGAACTTTGAAATGAACACAAACCTTCCTGATTTCCAGAACCTCAAATCCAATCAGAGGTTCACACCTCTTGCAGGCAAAACCAGCCAACAAACGGAAAACATCCAGACAGACGGATCCAAGCCTGAACATGTGCTCCCAGATGTGTCAGGACAAACCCAGTGTCCCCAAACTTTCGGTCATGGTTTCGAGCTTTTGAATATGAGGAGGAAGGCACTGAGGAGTCAAACCAATGGAGGCTAGGGGCAGGGCAGACAGAGGAGCAAAGACGAGGTGTGTTAAGGTGCAAAGACAAGGCCTCTCGTGGTCTCAGGGTGGGGGGTGGTATCTGTAGTACAGATGAAGTGGGTTCTTTCCTAGGAGGCCACCAACTCCCCCCACCCCCAGGGACCTCAGGAGGAGAGGTAGGGAGCAGAGGATGCAGCGAGGCCAGTCTGTGGCCAAGGAGTCATCTTCCTGGTCAGGCATGGGGCCACCTCACCACCAAACCAGGGGTGTGGGGTGTGGACTAGACCAGAGGCACCATCTTGCCACCCTGCTTCCTGTCCCTCCAGGCATCAAAGGGATGTGGTGTGGGCGTGGGGAGCCTTCATCCTAGGTGGCATAGAGGTCCTGCCCTTGAGGACTCCTTCCTCCCGCATCTGGCCTAATTTGGACCCCTGCGTAAATAGTTGTTGGGGAGATAGGAGAGGACAGGACTCAGGCAGTGGGGGAGCAAGTGTCAGTTCAGTTCAGTTCAGTCGCTCAGTTGTGTCCGACTCTTTGTGACTCCATGAATCACAGCACGTCAGGCCTCCCTGGTCCATCACCAGCCCCCCGAGTTCACTCAAACTCATGTCCATTGAGTCGGTGATGCCATCCAGCCATCTCATCCTCTGTCGTCCCCTTCTCTTCCTGCCCCCAATCCCTCCCAGCATCAGAGTCTTTTCCAATGAGTCAACTCTTCGCATGAGGTGACCAAAGTACTGGAGTTTCAGCTGTAGCATCATTCCTTCCAAAGAACACCCAGGGCTGATCTCCTTTAGAATGGACTGGTTGGATCTCCTTGCAGTCCAAGGGACTCTCAAGAGTCTTCTCCAACACCACAGTTCAAAAGCATCAGTTCTTTGGCGCTCAGCTTTCTTCACAGTCCAACTCTCACATCCATACATGACCACTGGAAAAACCATAGCCTTGACTAGATGGACCTTTGTTGGCAAAGTAATGTCTCTGCTTTTGAATATGCTATCTAGGTTGGTTATAACTTTCCTTCCACAGAGTAAGCATCTTTGAATTTCATGTCTGCAATCACCATCTGCAGTGATTTTGGAGCCAAAAAAAAAAATAAAGTCTGACACTGTTTCCACTGTTTCCCCATCTATTTCCCATGAAGTGATGGGACCAGGTGCCATGATCTTCGTTTTCTGAATGTTGAGCTTTAAGCCAACTTTTTCACTCTCCTCTTTCACTTTCATCAAGAGGCTTTTGAGTTCCTCTTCACTTTCTGCCATAAGGATGATGTCATCTGCATATCTGAGGTTATTGATATTTCTCCCGGCAATCTTGATTCCAGCTTGTGCTTCTTCCAGCCCAGCGTTTCTCGTGATGTACCCTGCATATAAGTTAAATAAGCAGGGTGACAATATACAGCCTTGACGTATTCCTTTTCCTATTTGGAACCAGTCTGTTGTTCCATGTCCAGTTCTAACTGTTGCTTCCTGACCTGCATATAGGTTTCTCAAGAGGCAGGTCAGGTGGTCTGGTATTCCCATCTCTTAAAGAATTTTCCACAGTTTATTGTGATCCACACAGTCAAAGGCTTTGGCATAGTCAATAAAGCAGAAACAGACGTTTTTCTGGAACTCTCTTGCTTTTTCCATGATCCAGCGGATGTTGGCAATTTGATCTCTGGTTCCTCTGCCTTTTCTATCTCTGGTTCCTCTGCTTTTTCTAAAACCAGCTTGAACATCTGGAAGTTCACAGTTCACGTATTGCTGAAGCCTGGCTTGGAGAATTTTGAGCATTACTTTACTAGTGTGTGAGATGAGTGCAATTGTGCGGTAGTTTGAGCATTCTTTGGCATTGCCTTTCTTTGGGATTGGAATGAAAACTGACCTTTTCCAGTCCTGTGGCCACTGCTGAGTTTTCCAAATTTGCTGGCACATTGAGTGCGGCACTTTCACAGCATCATCTTTCAGGATTTGAAATAGCTCAACTGGAATTCCATCACCTCCACTAGCTTTGTTCGTAGGGATGATTTCAAAGGCCCACTTGACTTCACATTCCAGGATGTCTGGCTCTAGGCGAGTGATCACACCATTGTGATTATTTTGGTCGTGGAGATCTTTTTACAGTTCTTCTGTGTATTCTTGCCACCTCTTCTTAATATCTTCTGCTTCTGTTAGGTCCATACCATTTCTGTCCTTTATCGAGCCCATCTTTGTATGAAAAGTTCCCTTGGTATCTCTAATTTTCTTGAAGAGATCTCTAGTCTTTCCCATTCTGTTGTTTTCCTCTATTTCTTTGCACTGATCACTGAGGAAGGCTTTCTTATCTCTCCTTGCTATTCTTTGGAATTCTGCATTCAGATGCTTGTATCTTTCCTTTTCTCCTTTGCTTTTCACTTCTCTTCTTTTCACAGCTATTTGTAAGGCTTCTCCAGATGGGCCCCTTAGATGCTCCCAATGATGAGGATAAAGGGGGAGCAGGCAGCATAGTTCCCATGTGTGTTTCCCGGCCATGCTCAGCTCTGTGGGGGTAGGTGTGGAAGCTCAGAAGGGAGATGGTAGCAGGTGACTGAAGACCCTGAAGATGGATCTTCGCATCTCTGGAGCTAAGGGGCCAGGAGATGATGCCTGACACACACAGAAGTTGCCAGGTACAGAAATCACCAAGCCTTTCCCCAAAACGAGGTGTCTGCCCTAACCGGCCAGCACTCTGAGTTCGTGGTTGAAAGCCATGTGCACCTCACCCCTGAGTAGGGGGCTGTCTCAGAGCTGCCCCTCCCACAGGGAACTAGCTGCATCCCTGTGGGGCCGGCGGGGGGAGGCTGGAGCCAGGTGGGATGGGCAGGCAGTGGGGACTCAGAGGCCACTGAAGGATGAGATCCAGAGCGTGGAGGTGGGGAGGGAGGGAGAAGGACAGACCCCCTTCCTTGGTGGCAGGAAGATAAGGGGGTGGGGCTTAAATCCTCAAGGGTCCCAGACATAGAATGGAGCTGGTGTTCTCAACAACCAGGTCACCTCAGTCAAGGCTCAGTCTTTTTTTCTGGGACAATGAGCCTTTCTCTTGGTGAGACAACATTCTGGAAAATTCTGGCATAAAGTAGATTGTATAGGGCAGGACACCAAGAGCCAGAGAAGGCTGTGTCTAAGTCTGCATTTTACTCCTATGTGGTTTTAGCAAATTAACCTCTCAGTTCCTCAGTGTTCCAGTCTGTAAAATGGGGATAATAAGAGCAATTAAAAGACACTTGCTTCTTGGAAGGAAAGCTATGATAAGCCTAGACAGCGTGTTAAAAAAGAAAGACATCACTTTGCTGACAAAGATCCATATAGTCAAAGCTATGGTTTTCCCAGTAGCCATGTACAGATGTAAGAGTTGGGCCACAAAGAAGGCTGACCACTAAAAACTGGTGCTTTCCAACTGTGGTGCTGGAGAAGACTCTTTAGAATCCTTTGGACTGCAAGGAGACCAAACCAGTCAATCCTAAAGAAAACCAACCCTGAATATTCATTGGAACGACTGATGCTGAAGCTGAAGCCCCAATCCTTTGACTATCTGATGAGACCAGCCGACTCATTGGAAAAGACCCTGATGCTGGGAAAGATTGAGGGCAGGAGGAGAAGGGAACAACAGAGGATAAGGGGGTTGGGTGGCATCACTGACTCAATAGACATGAGTTTGAGCAAACTCCAGAAGCTGGTGAAGAACTGGGAAGCCTGGTGCTACAGTATATGGGGTCACAAAGAGTCGGACACAATTTAGCAACTGGACAACAGAGAGCACTGGTGTGAGGACTTGAGTGAGGTTTCACATACAAGGTTCCGGGCACACAGGAGTTGCTCTAAACGTTTCAGGTCACTCCTGGAGTGGCTGGTTGCCCCAGATGCCCAGAGGCACTGGGCCTCCTGAAATGCTTACCCACCCCCCAACAAAAGGGCTGCCGCCTCAGCACAGGCTCTGAGCCCTGACATCCGCAGCCTCGCCCAGCGCCCAAGTCCTTTTAAAGAGGGCAGTTGCTGGGTTCCCAGTTGGCATTCACTGAGCCCCTCCATGGAAAAAAACTTAGATGGGCTGGAAAATCCCAACTACAGTTACATTTTCAAACCTTCTCACAATTCAAATGTCAACACCAATCGAAACAATATGTTTATTTGTAGACCTCCTGCCAGACCAGATTAATTTCTACAGGCTCAAAGCCGATTTTGGAACTGTAATGTCTCAATTTTACAGATGAGAGGAGGGAGGGGGAAAAAAAAAAAGCCAATCCTTCTTTGCCTTCTCGATTTGGGAACTGTTGGGACCAGGAGGGTAGATTCCACGGTCGACTCTGTCGCCCAGAAGGTCCCATCCTGCAGAAACGGTGCCTGGGGTCCTAATCACCCCTGCGACTCACATCTGCAAACACATCTCTTCTGGTTTCTACCTCACAGCTTCCTTCTCCCTCTGCTCTTACGGGTCACCAATTTCTCTGCCTGATGGGGATCTGGAGGTGTGGCAGGTGGCTGGAGGCATTCAGCCAGGGTGGGGAAAATGGAAGCCAAACAGAGGGATGAAACATCTCTGGACTCCCCGGGGTCCACATGGGCCCCAGATGAGCTCAGACTCAATGTGTGGCTTTGTAATAAAGAGAAGGATGCCTTGAGTCCAGACACTGGGCCCTGCTGGCAGAGGACTCAGCCCTGTCTCAGGCATCCTGGCATGTGCCCGGCATTAAGTGGGTGCTTTGCCCCATCTGAAGTCTCACAGCAGTTTGGCAAGGTGGACATTGCCACTGTGCCCATTTTGCTGATGAGGAAACTGAGGCTTGCTGGAGACCTCCAGCCCACATGTGACAGAGTCAGGGATGGAGGCCAGCCTGTCTAAAGACCTTATTCTTTCCAGCCCTGAGAACAACAGCAATAGGAAAATGGAAGATGGGTCTCCTGGGGAAACCTCTCCCTGACTCAAAAATGAAGAGGCAACCAATTCCCCAGGATGAGAGCAGAGGAGACAGGAGATTGGACTCTTCGATATTATTTGGTTTTGTCTAGCACATTACCCTCTGCTTATGATTCAATCTAGCTGAATCCAGTCTAAGTTTTCTAGGTGGCTCAGATGGTAAAGGATCCACCTGCCAACACAGGAGATATGGGTTTGATCCCTGGGTTAGGAAGATCTCTTGGAGAAGGAAATGGCAACTCACTCCAGCATTCGCATTCTTGCTCAGGAAGTCCCACGGACAGAGGAGGCTGGTGGGCCATGGAGGTCCACGGAGGTCGCAAAAGAATCAGATAAGACTTAGCAACCAGCAACAATGACAGCCTACCCTCAGAAAATTCAAATTCTAAGAGTATTGTGAGAAATATGCAAAATCATACACATGCAAGGACTGTGGAAACCCCTCATCTTTCTTTCCCAACTGCAACCCTCACCGTGTCAGAACTCCTATGCATCCTTCAAGAAGCCTCTCCTTCTTTCCCCATGCTTTTACCTCTGGAAAACATTTTTGTTGTTGTTGTTCTCTCTGGTATCTTATGTAGAAGCTTATATGTGAGCCTTTGTGAGTCCAGTAAAGAGCTTGGCACACAAGGCTCTCAGAAAAATCTGTGTTAAAGGAATGAATTGAGAATGAAGATATATGAGCCCCAGGAGGAAGGTACCCTCAGTGCACCCATTTTAGAGATGAGGAAACTGAGGCTCAGAAAGGTGAACTGATCTGCCCCAGGTCCTACAGCAACAGCAGCTGGTTCATGGCCCAGGTCTGTTTGATTCCCCATTCTTGTCTACAGAGTCAAGAGGAGTCCCCTGTGCCTACTCAGGACCACCACCGCCAAGACCCCTGCTCCACTGGTCATTACAGGGACCAGACTGGCTTCCAGGAAGTCAGGTGGGGAAGCTGGAGTGCTGCACCGGCCTGCCTGTCTGCATCTCAGAGGCACATCAGAGGGGGCTTCTGATAGGTCCAAAGGACCCAGGCCATGAGACTCGGGGGCTCAGGATGGACATGTAAGTTCAAACGGGGCTCACCTTTGTTCCTTGATGGGAGATCAGGGTCAACTAGGCATGCCACCCCCAGGCCCAGGCTGGCAGAGGGAGGAAGGGGTCTTCCCCACAACTGGCAGAGGGATATAGAAGCAGCAAAACAAACAGTTAAAGGGGGATGCATGTGTTGGACAGTCCCTCAAATCTTATCCTCATTTGATCATCAGTCCAGGGGTCCCCAGGAGAGTCCTGGAGCCACTGGGCAAAGCCAAACGCAGATCAGGGTTCAGTGTCAGCAACAGAGCAGCTGGCCCCAGGGAGCAAAGGGGAGGTTGTCCAGGCTGGTTCTGTGATGGGATCCCAGGGCCTGGCATGGATGTCAGCCCTCTTAAACACGTTTATATAAGAGGACCAGGGTCCATGTGCCCATCCATGCATGTGTTTCTTCATATGCGTTTTTCTCTAATCAAGTTTTAGAATTATAGAAGGAGTGAACAGAAAGACAAAGAAAATCCACCCATGATCCCACCTTTTGAAGATAATCATAGTTTTACCTGATTGATATATCCGATTCCAGATTATTTTCTATGCATGTTTGTTTGTTTGTTTGTTTTAAAAATAGAATTATGCTCTTTAAAGCTACTTGGTAACCTACCCTTTTCTCTTTACGATGTAAAATTATTATGTGTGCTGACACGCTTTCATAAGCACATAAAATTTCTGGAAGAATATGCAAGAAAATATTAATTTGGTTGCTTCTGGAGAGGGAGACTGCAGATCCAAATTGGGAGGAAAAATGACTTCTAGTTCCATATACTCTTATTTATTAAGTGTGTCTAGTGTTTATTACATGCCAGACACTGTTCTTCTAAGCACTGTACAAATATTAAGGTATTTCATTTACTTTAAAATACTTCTGTACAGCTTTCATTTCTTACCAGATTTATGTGTTACTTTTGCAATTACAAAAATGAGTCTATATTAGTGCCTGCAGTGAACATCTCTCCACATCAGATAATATCTATCTTACATACTACCAGGTGGATCAGTGGTAAAGAATCTGCCTGCCGTTGCAGGAGACATAGGAGCACGGGTGCAATCCCTGGGTCAGGAAGATCCCCTGGAGAAGGGACTGGCAACCCACTCGAGTATTCTTGCCTGGAAAACCCCATGGACAGAGGAGCCTGGCAGGCTACAGTGCAGGGGGTCACAAAGAGTCGGGCGCAACTGAGTACGCACGCACACACCCATCACCTCTACCAGCCGGCTGCAGTTTTCCATTACACAGGGGCCTCAGCCGGGCCCGGCTAAATGACCAGCCCAGGGTGGAGAAGATCAGCTTTACCAGCTCCCTTGAAAAGGAGCAGAAGCCAGGAGAAATGACACCAGCATTGGCCAGCCACGTCTGCACATGTTTTATAAACAGAAACGTTTCTCTGTCCTTGAACCAAACCAGGTGGCAGATAAAAAGCCAGACAAGCCATGCTGATTTGTTGAACTTCAAACCAAAATGACCCAAACCCTAATTAAAAAAAAAAAATGTCCATGGAACCAGACCTATTTCCTTAAACTCCCAAGGCCGCCCACTCGGCCTGGCACCAGACCTCTGTATTTTCATAAGGAGTTCAGTTAGACTGTTGCTCAAATCTTTGTCTGAGAAGCTCTATTTCAGGGTCTCAGGGCCCAGCATTTTTGTCAGCAGGGTGACAGCTCGGGACATCCTTCACAGAGGCTAGGTTCAAGATTCAGATGAGAAAGCCCTGGGCTTGAGGTGACCTTGAATGAGTGGAAAACCGTTCTGAGCCCCTTGGTGAAGCCACAGCTCATTCTGGGATGAAGACACAGACCCGGCTAGTGGAGCCTAAGGCCTCAAAAAACAGCACCCTCAGCGCTGACCCACAGGCCTCTTCAAAGCCGCTCGGAGCCTGGGCTCAGAGCCTGGGCTCAGAGGCTGGATGCTACCGCCTGGTTCCAGGCCCCGAAGGTCACGGGCTGGGAGGAGAAGCAATGCTGACCCCAGTAGCCCTCCTTCCTGAGGTCACACCTGCCCCTCACACACCCCTTCACCCACACTCACACACTCCCCTGGCCCCAGCCCTATGCATAGGGCCCACCTCTGAGGCCTCCGCCAGCAGCTGCCACCCGACACAGCTCTCGGGAGCCCCATCTCTCCCTGCTGACCAGAAGAGGGGAGAAGGGCTGAAGTCTGTGTGCCGCGGCCCTGGACTGCCCTCTGGGGAAGCGGCTCAGCCCTTCCAGGCTGAAGTGGGGCTTTGAAGGGAGGAACATTCCCAAAGCCAGCCCAGGAGGCCTCATGAGAGACCCTGGCCCCCCAGCACTGCACTCTCTGCCTCTCCTGGAGCCTCCCCCACCGCAGGCTAAGGTGGATCCTGAGCAGCTTATTCTGAAAAGGTATTTATCTTTTAACAGGCTTTCCTAACATCATGAGCTCCCAAGTAGCCCAGGACAGCCTCACAAATAAGAGACATTCCTGGGGGCAAGAGTGCTCCGCCGCTTCCCTGGGAGAGGCCTCCAAGCCACCAACCAGGCCCAGCTGTCTGCTGGGAAGGAAAAAAAAAATTGTGCCATCAAATAAGCCAGCACCCCAGCCCCTGTACCCCGTCTCTGATCGCTTTTCGGGACCAACCTCCTTCCCTGTTCCCGATCTGGCCTGGGACGGCTGGCAGTTAGACAACGAATGGGAGCTAAGCCCAGGTCAGATCTGTCTCCCAAGGCTCGCTGGGGGAGAGGGGTCAGGTTGGGGCCCTCTGGTCTCAGGCACCAGGCCCCCCATCTCCCAGAACTATTGTGACAGCTCAGGAAAGCGTTTTTACCTGAAACACAGTCCCCCGTCCTCAGGAAAGACTTTAATCACTGAAAACTCCCAATGAAAACCGTCTTTATACGCCCAGGAGACGCCAGGTCCCCACCAACCAACAGGAGTCAGGCCTTCCAAGGAAGGTTCCAGAACTTGGAATGTTCCCACAGAGGCCAAGCTGGCAAGTGAGTCCTGGGGAAGTAGAGTCCACAAATTGCCAAAAGCATCCAGTGGTAACCCGTCCCCACCCCCACTCATCCGAACTCGCCCTGCAAATACCTCACATTCTTCCAAATTAGAAGGGCCAGTCCCTATTTCCAGGAAAATGCAATCTAAGACTAAAATCCCCCCAGTCAAAAGGAGGCACCGGGCCCCTTGGAAGCCGAGACCCTGCTCTCTGCTCGCCTTGTCTGCCCTCCCTCTGGCCAGCTTCAGTTTGCTGGCGCTGACTGTGGCCGCCCTTAAGTAATAATAATCACCCAGAGAAGCTAATGCTACCTGGACATAGCTTACCAACCTGTAATTTAGGGTTGTTGATTTCTGGGCTAAGCAAACACAAAGAGTGTCACTTTGGCCTTGCCATTCATCCGCCGTTGCCGAACGTTAAGTGGAAAAAAACAAAAACACTTTCCTATCAAGCCGGGGTTTGGGTCTGCCCTAAAATGCATACACAATTCATAATGATGCATTTGATTAATGGTAAATGAGCATGGAATTCTGATGACCAACCCATGTGACGGCCACATTAGCACCAGATGAAACTGTCATGTGGGTGATGTGACAAAACACCGAGACCAGGAGGCTGAAATCAGGGCACCAGGGCCGTGGGGCAGACGGACGCCAAGCTTTCTGCGATTTCTTTTTTTTTTTTTCCTTTAAGAGAGGGAAGCCAAACAATCCTCCACAAACGAACATCCAGGAAAAAAAATGAATCCAATTTACACTCAGAAGTTGTCCCTACAAATGAAAATGTGAGTGAGCATCAAACAGAAAAGGGTGGATCTTTTTTTTCTCTGCTCTCAGCATGGGTGAGCTGATAAATCCCCAAAGAGATCAATCTGTGCAAGCGTATCTCATGATTCTCTGATAAGTTCACCTATTCCTGACGGTCAGGAAGGCCATTTTTTCAGAAAGGACAGAGCTCCTAAAACCAGTCGGGCGTTTAAAACTGCGCTGAATAAAACAGTCACGGGGACCACGGAGAAGCAGGCAGCACAGCCGGCCTGTGGCCGGTGAACCAGCCCAGCACCTCGGCCAGGGGGTCGGCGTTTCAAACGCCTATGCTTGGCTGGGTGTGGAATGTCTCAGACTTTAGCCCGGGCCAGTCTTATTGAAAACATTATCTTTTCCATCAATAATACCTCTAGGTTCTTTATTAGCAAACTCCCTGGCAAAAGCTGACATATTTACAGCACGCAGTAAACTTTACGTATCTGCAACAATATTAGAGGAAAGAGGGAGAGAGCCCCACTCAGTGACCACGACAAATCATTCCGTTTTCAAGTGATCAAGTGAGAGACTAATTGTCCCAAAGAGAAGGACTCCTGCGACTCCCAGCCCATCCAGCAGCCAGAAGGAGCCTTAACAAAGATGAAAAAAGTATGTTTGAGGATTGGAAACATAAGAATACATATTTAAAAAAAAAAAAAGAAAGAAAGAAAGAAAAGAAAAGAAAACCCAACTGATATCACCGTCTAGGCTGAAGGAGAAACCCGATCTTGAGTTGGAATGGTTAACATTTGGGGTTGTTTGGAGAGAATTGCTCCAAGCTGTTTTTGTTCAAAATGTATAGATTTAAGGTAAGAAGCTCTGTGTAGGTCATAACCACTCTGGGAACAACCCCTCATTACTTTGCATCTGACAAAGGTAGGGACGAATTTTGTTTTTGCCTTTCTTTAACCGGGTAGCTTGATCGGTTTTAACTTGGAAACGCGCTAGGAAAATATTTACTTGTCTTGTTCTTTTTATCTGTCCGTGCTTTCTCCTTTGGGGTCGTGGCTTTCCCTTTAGAGTGTCACCCCTTTCCCTCTTGCATTCAGACCAATGAAGTGTCTACCCAGGGTCCCGACTCTACTCCAGCCTCCTGGAGAAAGAAAGCCAACTTCGTAGAAATTCACGGAAAGGAAAATTTTATATATATATATATATATATGTATATATGTTTAGTGAAATCTCAAAGTTCCCAATGATGGGTACTGGAGAAGGAAGGGCCCCTAATCAGCAGAGAAAATTATTTGTTTTGATGAAAACAGGAATAGATGCATATTTATTGGGAAGGTCTCCCATCAATGGTCTTATGGGAAGTATCTGATTTTTGAGTTGTTATTTGGCAAATCCAAAGAGGGAATTGGGTAGCCGTTTGAAGCTTCTGTTTTCCATTCATTTCCATACATCTCTCTCCCTCCCTTAAACTTTACATTAAACCATTTTCCTCCAGGGAAAAAAGAAAAAAGAGAATATTTCCAGCTCTAAAAAAAAGGTAAATCCTTCTTCAGAAGAAAATATCAAAGGTATCTTAGGCAGGAAATAAAAATAATTGTGTTGTAGAAGGACAATTTTTTAAAAAGACTTTCAGACTCTGTATTTGAACAGAAAGATTTTGGAAACTTGCCTTAAGAACTGGCTTCATTTGTAGGAATCTGCTCCTACAGCCAGCATTTTTAAATCCCTCTTCAAAATAAATGCATTCTTCCCTAACTTCACAAACGGACTGTCACACACCTTCACCATTTACCAAAAAACAAAAATAAAAAATAGGAGAGTGGAATACATTTAAATCAGAAAATTTATCTTCAGGTGCAAACTTTTGATAAAGAAATCTATATTAAGAGTTCTGTTTTTAAAAGCAGTGGTTGGGACAGATTAAAAAGCAAATTGGTGACAATAAAATGTCATCAGATTTTTATACTTTTGCTGTGTACAGAACATCATCAAAGTCGCCCCATATGTTAACATGGTTTTTATATATCTTTTGTATGCGGCATCAATTTAATTTTTATCAACAATGACAGTCCCAATCTCCAAATATTTGTGTCAGGGGCAGGAAAGGGATACGCACCCAAAAATACCCTCAAAATCATATACTGATGTCAACACCACTCTTTAGAGCTGTTTTGCTTTAGCGGTTTTGCCTTTGTAAAAACATCTCTTCCACAGGCTTTTTGTCCATACCATATCTATTTAAGACTTTTTTCCTTGCAGTAATGGGGACCACAGCTTTTGGCTGCTCCATCAGCAATATCTTTTAATTTGTTCTTTCAACCTCGGGGAAGTCATACTATTTCTTTTTTCAATTGGTCTGGGCTGGAAATGAGTTCCACAATTTACAGGGTCCTCTGCATCCCTCATCCCATAACAATACAAGATGTGGGAAATGTGCTTAAGGTTGAAAATCGCATTCCGAAAATCCAACCGTTTCTCTTTCTAGACTTTTCCTAAGCAGCTTATTGTACAAATCCAGGTATTGCTTAAATATCTCTAGGGGTTAAAAAAAAAAAAAAGAGCATGATGTACTATTTATTATATTTCATTAGATAAACCTCAAAAAAGTAAACATTTTCTCCCCTCGATTCACCCATTGCCTGTTTCAGATTTTAATGCAATGATATGTTTTTTCAGGATCTCGAATATTTATATTTCAGAACTTAAATATCTTTATTTAAACCATACAGTCCCAATCTCCCAAACCCTGGATTTTTAATATTTTGGCGACTGAAATCTGGCGTGTTTGAAGGTTTGCCTCTCTGCAGAAGTCTCTTGTTATCCAAAGTAGCAAAACAAACTGCCCAATGCTGGCTGCCAGCACAGCAAAAACACTTCAGCCGACCCCCTTCACGCTCTGCCCCAGGGACAACTACTCTCTTAATAATAAATCAGGAAAATGTAAAATGTTTTCTTTAAATTAAAAATCGAAACGAATTGTTTTAATGAATATCTCTGGTTATGAGGGTAAAGCATGCCTTCGTGTGTACACTTTCTGAAGAAAAATTTCCTGTGTGGTTTTCCCCGTGAGATCAAAAGGAACTAATTAACTTTTCTATAAGGTAAACAAAACTTTAACTTGAAATATCCCCATGAAGTATGTGGGACGTGAGCTTTTTTGTCTGAGTGAAAGCGGGGGAAGGGGACGGTGGGGGGAGGGGGGAGGCAGAAGGGAGTTGGATTTAATTTTATATTTGAAATCGTCTCATGCTCGGAAGGTATTGGAAACTCGGGGCTGTCCAAGAGTCAGCCTTCTTTTTTTTCTCCCCCATTACCAAAATGATATTTAAATCAAAAGCTGAAATGTGGCCAAGTTCAAATCCCTCGTAAGATTAATAGGGCATTGTTCTGTTCATAGGAAATTCGTTCTTCTTAGAACCCCTTTAAGAAGAACTGGGTGTGTGAAGGAGGCTTCGGGGAAAGAGTGTGGGAAAGGGAGAAGTCTGGAAAACCGGCCCGTGGCCTGAGAGGGAGGGCGGGACGCGGAGAGGACCTCCGGAGGGTGGAGGGCGGACGACCGCTCTCCCCACCCCCAAGCGGCAGTAAGTGGGGGTCAAGGAGGACCGGGTCCCCCAGCTGGAGCCCCCTCTCCCCAGGACTTGGCTCATTTTCTCAGGTTTCTGGGACACATGAACAGGAGGAGGAAGCAGCTCTGAGCGGGTCTCGGGGTTGTGCCCTTTCTGGGGCACTGCCCCCTGGGTTGAGAGGTCTCTGCTGAGAGATGAGATTGCTGCCCCAGCCCCCCCCAGGAGGAGCAGCTGCGGCGCAGGGCTGCTCCCCTCCCAGGACACAGAGTCCTTGGCCTGCTGGGCCAGCCGCCCCGGGGGCCAGGGCCCCGTGGCTGGGCCTCCTCCCCGCCCTCGCCAGGGAAGGGACAGGCGGCCGGTCCAGAGGACAGAGTCTGCAGGAGGCAGCCTGTGCGGGAGGACAAAGTTCCTCCTCGCTGGAGCAAAGACGGGAGACTCATCTGTATGCCTCCAGAGTCTGCCCCAGCAAGACAGGAGACTTATCCATATCCCTCCAGAGTCTGCCCCAGGGCCTCAGTGTCCCCAGAGCAGAGGCAGGGGTCACACACACCCTCCCACCCTCACACAGGGACACTCACCTCCACTCACCAGCTCTTCCATCAGCCCTGCCCAGCAGATGATGTTAACTGTGGTCCTAACAGCTGATGTTCATTCAGAGCTTCCCAGGTGCCCGGCTCTGTGCTAAGTGCTTGGGCTAAAACTTCACAGCACGTAGGAGGTGGTAATATAATCCCCTTTTAAACAGATGAGGAAGAGAGGGCTGGAGTAACTTGTTCAGGGACACCCAGCAACTTACAAAGGACATCACTCGCTACAAAGGGGCATGGGGATTTAGTGACGAAGGGCCCCCTCCCTCACAATGCCTGTTTAGTAGCCAAGAAGCTAGATAAACAGACTGGCTTAGTTATTACAGGAAGTGTTTTCAACCAGGTTTGTCTGCCAAGGCTCTCTGCCACTTACCTGGGATTCTGGGGGAAGGGGACACTGGTGTGACCTGCAGGGGCCTCGCCCTGGGGATAGTCACACACATGCCACTAGCACAGGCTCGGTCGGATCAGTCCCCAGACGTGTATTGATTATGGGATCAGCGTGGAAACACTTTTAGTTCTTTCATTGATCTCTCCAGCATCTAAGTTTGCAAACAATTTGCTTTTATACCAGTTGACAGGGATGAGCTGAGCTGTGCTGTTCTAAGTCGCTTCAGTCGCGTCTGGCTCTTTGGGACCTCATGGATTGTGTAGCCCACCAGGCTCCTCTGTCCACGGGATTCTCCAGGCAAAAATACTGGAGTGGGTGGCCATGCCCTCCTCCAGGGGATCTTCCCGGCCCAGGGATCGAACTGGCGTCTCTTATGCCTCCTGCATTGGCAGGTGGGTTCTTTACCTCTAGCACCACCTGGGAAGAGGCCCCCTCAAAAACACATCCTTCTCACTACAGCATCCAGGGATCGCTCTTGAAGAAGCAGGAAGGATAGGTTTATGGTGGAGGGGCATCTTGCAGGAAGCCCATGCTGTCTTTTTTTTTTTTTTTAATTTCATTTATTTATTTATTTTTCCTTCGCTGGGTCTTAGTTGCTGTGAGGGCTTGTTCTCCAGTTGCGAGGAGCAGGGGCTACTCTCTAGTCGCCATGTACAGGCTTCTCATTGAGATGGCTTCTCCTGCTGTGGAGCTCGGGCTCGAGGGGCGTGGACTTCAATACCTGCAGTGCACGGAGTCAGTAGCTGCAGCTCCGGGGCTCTAGAGCACAGGCTCAATAGTCGTGGCTCACAGGACTTTCCTGGATCAGGGATTGAACCCGTGTCTCCTGCACTAGCAGAAGGATTCCTTACCACTGAGCCACCAGGAAAGCCTCCCACGTTATCTTTGATGGAGCCTTTGGAAGAGGCCAGAACTGATACCCTTCCAAACGGTATTTGTTGCGGTTGTTGTTTGATCGCTCAGTCATGTCTAACTCTTTGCTACCCCATGGACTGTAGCACACCAGGCTCCTCTATCCATGGGATTCTCCAGGTAAGAATACTAGAGTAGGTTGCCATTTCTTTTTCCAGGGGATCTTCCCCACCCAAGGATTGAATCCAAGTCTCCTGCATTGCAAGCAGATTCTTTACCACCAAGTCACCACGGAAGCCCTCCTAACAATATACCAGAGGACGGAAAAAAAAATCCCCAAAGCTTGAATACCCCCAAAACATATTCTTTTTGCTCTAGAGAATAACTAAATCCTCACAGAAAAAGAACAAAAAGGGAAGGTCAAGCAGGCAATATATAGCTATTACCTAGATTCAGCAGCCAGACCAGTACAGGAGTTGAGTCGGACCGATGTTGCCACATCCTGGCTGTGTGACCTTGAGTGAGGTGCTTTACCTCTCTGAACCTCAGTGTCCTCATCTGTTAAACAGAGATCGTTCCAGTGACCTGCTTTTCCAGGAAGAACATGTGTGCAGTCTCTAGCATCAGTCTTCACAGGAGCTTAAAGAAAGATCGTTTCCTTCCCTCCCCTTCCAAGCCTCACCTGGAAAGAATCTCCCTCCTTGAACTGCTCTCCTCCATTTAGCATCACTTACTGTGTTTAAGTGCTCACCCTTTCAGGAATGTTTACTTATTACAGGAAGTGTCCTTGACCAGAGCCCCTCTGACACAGGCAAATCTCGTTCATTTTCTGTTAACCCAGCAGCCAATTCCTGCCCCATGCTGACTGCCCACCCACCTCTCCCCTAAGACGCCACATTGGCTTTAGGGTCTTAGCAGAGAATTCGCCGTCTACCAGGGCAAAAACACTGCTCCTCTGAGCCCTCACAGTCCCGAGGGCCCAGAGCTCTATACCCAGGCCTTGAAGTCATTAATTCTTTCAGCAAACACCAGCTGATTGCCTACTGTATGCAGGTTGGCATGCTGGTTACTGGAAATTCAGATATGAAAGTGCCATACAAGGGCCACCCCAGGCATTCCCCTCTCCGGTTGGCAGGGTCAGACAAGGTTGGTGGCACAGGGAGGTCCTGGTCCAAGGCGGGTGGTGAGCTGCAGCATTTCTGGAGCAGGGAGTCTGCTGAGTCAGGGCGTGTTTGCATAAGCCTCCCTCCACTGCCTGGCGGCCCTGGACACACCCCTTCACCTGGCTAAACCCCTGAGTGCCCCAGATTTTATGAAGGGCCTCCTAGGAAGCAGACTCTGGGCTGGGCTGTGGAGGAAGAGCAGCCACGTCCCAACAGCACCCTTGGAGTCCAGCAGGTGGGGCAGGGGGAGATTGTATCACTCAGTTACGAAAGGAAGCGTGACAGCAGAGCAGCCCTTCCCCGGCCTGGCCCCTTCACGGAGAGAAGTGCCATCAGGGAGGGGGTGGCATTGAGAAGCACACAGCAGGTCTCCAAAGTGGTGCTGGGGCCAGCAAAGCATCCAGCGCCCCTGTATCCAGAGAGGATACATCCCACTCTGAGGATGCTCAGAGTGGGAGAAGGCAGGAACAGGTCGCCGTGCCCCTAGATGCTACTCTTTTCAAAATGGGTTTCCGTTCCAAGTCCCCACAAAGACGGAGAGAGTGACAGCTTGGGGACAACTGACCAGAAGGGGCTGGGAGCCCCAAGCCTCACCCCGATGGCATTAGAGGGGGCCCAAGGCCTTCCTCCCGCCCCAGCTGTCTGCCCTGTGCTGACCCCTCTCTCATTTGGGGGCTGGAGCTCACCTCCAGGCTCCGGCCTGTTCCCAGCCAGGGAATTTGAAGTATATGGCTTTCCAACAGCCGTGCTCCTACACTGGCATCTAGATATTTGGTTGGCTTCTGGTCTAATCAGCTACGTGTATACATTATTTATGTATGAACACGTATTCCTCTCTATCTGCACACCCACATGTATGCACACACCCTGCACAAGGTGAACACTGAATAAATATTTGCTGGATGGATTTCTTGAGCAGATATATGTACGCATCTGTTATGAATATGTAAGCATCCAATATGCATAGGGAGATAGACACATATGGTTTTGTATACAAGGTTAGCGATCAGTTTATATGAGTGCGCATACGCACATAACTTTATTTCCAGTTGGCATCAGGCAGTCAGCTGGCATCTGGTATAAACTAACTGTTCGTGCAGTTGGTCCAAGCATGTAATCTGGATGTACAGAGTAAAAACTAGAGTTGCTTTTCTTCAAATGTTGAATATACAACTTGTGAGACTTCTGATAAAGATTACATAAATGTGATCACCTTGTACCCTAACTGTTAACTTGGAATTTCCAAAATTAACCATAAAAAAATAACACGGGGCTCTCAGTCCTTCCAGAAGGAACTAGGAAGCCCAGCTCTGAAGAATCGCTGTATTTAGACATGACAGTGAAAGTCACTCAGTTTTGTCTGACTCTTTGTGATCGCATGGACTATACAGTCCATGGAATTTCTCCAGGCCAGAACACGGGAGTGGGTAGACTTTCCCTTTTCAAGGGGGTCTTCCCAACCCAGGGATCGAACCCAGGTCTCCTGCATTGCAGGCGGATTCTTTACCAGCTGAGCCACAAGGGAAGCCCAAGAATACTGGAGTGGGCGGCCTATCCCTTCTCCAGCGGATCTGCCTGACCCAGGAATCCCAGAGCCAAATCCACTGTCTTTACTGAACCGCTTTAGCCTTGGAGGCATCATTCCATCCCATCCTCACAGCACCCTCTGAACTAGTGTCACGCTCACTACAAGGATGCTCAGCAAGGCCTGGAGAGACCAGTGACTGATGCCAGGCCATCCTGCTCATAAGTGATTGGAGCTCGCTTGTCAGCTTTCTTAACAAGAAGCCATAACAAAGTACCACACGCTGAGTGGCTTGAAACAACAGAAGCTTACTCTCGTCCAGTTCTGGGGGCCAGGAGTCCAAACTCAAGATGTCAGCAGGGCCATACTCTCTTCTAAGGAAAGGATCCTTCTTTGCCTCTTGCCACTCCTGGGGAGCGCTGGCAACCGCTGAGATTCTTTGGCTTGTGGATCTGACACTCCATCTCTGCCTCCATCTCACAGGGCCTTCGCCCCTGCGTGTCTGTGTCTAGATTCCCACCTCTTACAAGGATGCCAGGCCCGCCCTAATCCAGGTTGATCTCATCTTAACTCACGGCACCTGCAGTTACACCTTTGTCTGAACAAAATCACATCCACAAGTTCCAGGTGGGCGTGAATTGGGAGGGGACCCTATTCAGCCCTGTTCCCCTGGGACTTGAGCCAGGTCTGTATGGCTCTTGCTTTCCTGCCCTCCCAGTATAACAGGGCCCGCGTCCTGCCTTTGTGGCAGCACCCTCTGGCTGACCTTTCCTTTTCCCTCTAAGTCAGGGTCACACACAACCCAGAGGAACACAAGCAGCTGTCTGCCCCTCCTTTGCAGTGGTGACTGAACTGCACAGGAGGCATTCACATGGGCCGAAGTTCAGGGGGGGACAGGGAGAGGAGGGCCCTTGGTGAATTGCACAGGAGGCATTCACGTGGGCCGAAGTTCGGGGGGTGGAGGGACAGGGAGGGGAGGGCCCTTGGTGACAGCTGGCCCAGAAACATCCTCCTGGAGTCCTGCCGTCCAGCTTCGGTCTGCTGTCCCTGCAGGTCCCCGGAACACAGCGTGCTCTCCTCGCATCCCTCCTCATCCCCCTCCAGCTGCTCCCTGCCATCCCAGACATGTGCTCCCCTCTCCCCAGGATCACACTCAGGAAGCTGAGGTGGAGACCCCGTAGCTTTGGGGATCAGGGATCAGAGCTGGAGCAGCAGCCAGGGACAGGCACCCAGAGAGGTCCTGGGCTCATCTGGGGAAAGTTTGTAGCTCCGCCCCTGCTGTCACCTGGGAAAAGCGGAAGAAGGAAAACCAGGTGAGATGCGCCCCTGGGTCACCCACGGAGAACTCTCCAGGGGCTCCCCGCAGGGACGGGGGGCTAACAGCACTGGGCCCCTGGGGCGCCTACGCAACTGTCGCTCTATCTGTGGCGGCATCACATTTGTCATTAGTGTCACTACTCATGGTGAAGTGTTGGGCGTTCTGCAGGCTGACTCTTGGGGTCCGACCGCTGGACCCGGCCCTTCCTCACTGGGTGACCGTCAACAAATTAACTGACCTCTCTTTGCCTATGTCCTCTTCTGTAAAACAGGCATAACTATAGCATCAACCTTACACAGGGATGATAATTAAGCAAGTTTCTGCACATAAATCGCTTGGCATAATAACAGGTGCTTAGTAAACATCCACGGGGGTCAGCCATTCTCGTCATGAACATCGTCACTACTATTTTTCCTTGTAAACCGACATGCAGCAAGATGAGGGAGTGAGGCAGAGAGATTCTGGGTCACGGGCTTATCACGGTTTCCATACGTGGCCTTGTTTTTGCAGATTTGGATTTGTATAGAGTAGGAGCTCAGTTGGTAGGAGAATCTGCCTGCGAATACAGGAGACCTGGGTTCGACCCCTGGGTCAGGAAGTTTCCCTGGAGAAGGCAATGGCCACCTACTCTAGTAACCTTGCCTGGGAGAGCCCATGGACTGAGAAGCCTGGTGGGCTATAGTCCAAGGAACCGCAGAGTCAGACACAATGAGCGACTGAGCAGGCACGCAGGATACAATGAAATCCACTAACTCTCAGCACCAGTGGTGCCCGGTCCTGCCCAAGTCACATCACTTGCCTGCACCTCTGATTCCTCATCTGTAAAACGGGATAACAATTCATACCTCCGAAGAATTGTTCAAAGAATTAGAAACAATGAGCATGATCATCTGGCACGTGGTAGAAACACGTGGCAGAAACACAATAAACAGTGGTAAGGATTCTTATTCAGGGTCCTCTCACCTTCCAAGGTAAACGTGTGGAAGCTCCAGGGGGTGGCCTCCGGGGAAGGGGATTCTAGATAGCGGAGCTAAGGGGTGACTGTCACGCACACCCGCCCCTCCCATTCCCCTCTTCGATCTTCTAGTCCTTGTGTGAAACGGGGGGGATCAGGTGCAGAGCATCACTCAGGGAGTCGCGGGCCGGAACCAGGCACTGACTGCCAGGCTGGGGCTCGATGTCTGGAAACCCTGAGGGAAAGTGGGGGAGGATGAGGAAGCAGGCCTCTGAGGGGTGAGCACTCATAAATTCATTGGCAAGTAATTTACAGGAGCCAAGTGTAACACCTAATGCCTGCCCGTGTGAGAGGTTAATGGGGAAGGTTAAGGGGCACAGGCCGGCTGATTTATGGGCCTGGCCAGTGGCTTTCATCCTGGCCAAGGCTCTGGCTCCAGAGACGGGGCTGGGGGAGAGAGAGAGGACGGGGGCAGACCAGGTTGCAAGAGGGTGCAGAGGGAATGTGGGGGAGAGGGAGGCTCAAGGAGAAGTGTGATCAGAGAGGGGAGGGAACAGCGTAGAAAAAATAGAAAGGGATCAGGGCAAGGAGGGTACCATTATACACACACCTGCAAGGCAGCAGTCATAGAAACCATTTGTTCAAGGCTTGTCTCAGGTGTAGCCATCACACGACAGGTTTCAGAACAGTGTGCGTCCGTCGGCATGGCCAGAAAAACCAAGTATTAACAAACATATTCAGCGATGTGGGGGATGACTGATACTTGCAAAGAGGAAAGTGGTTGACAAATAAGTTCGTCATCAACATAGTATTACAGTCTGTGGCCAAACCGGGCTAGGAGACAAAAGGCCTTGAGTCCGGCCTGCTGGCTCCAGTGCTTACTCGCCGAGGGTCAAGAATCTGGGTTCCCTGGCCAGTCAGTGGCAACACTCATGCCTACTGCCAAGGCTGCTTCTGTGTATTCAGCGATCACCCAGGCAGGTGATCCCTCCTGGAGAGGCGAGAGCTGGGTCTGAAGGGATACCAAGGGCAGTTAACACCTTTTAAAGTTAACACCAAAAAGGGCAGGGAGTAGTCATCAGTCACCCCCCTGGCACGGGGAGGGTGATCACGGGGCAGGTGGACCTGCACGAGGGCCCCCGCCTCCTAAAACAGACTGATTTGGTCACATTCAAGAAGATTAAATACAACAAAATGAAGGCTGAGAACATTTATTTGGAGACAACCCAATGGGTACCCTGCTTGCTGAACACCAGGTCCAGAAATTCTTGGGAGCCTAGGGCAGGGCCAAAACTGGCGACCCCAGTAAGAAACCCAGGCCTCACACACCGGCACTCCAGAGCCCACCCAGCCCCGTCCCACCCACCCGCCCATGCAGGCCTCCAGCCCCCAGGTGGCGCCACAGTGAGGAAGCTGGGATGAGAGAGCCCAGGTGATCTGCCCAGGTTGCACAGCCTGTTGGGATGAGCTGAGCTAGGCTGAGAACCCGGTTTCTCGGGTCTAAGTTCAAAAGCTCCCCCTGTGCGTGGTTCCTTGGCTGCTGAGCCCCTGCACGTGGCCATCGGTTCACAGAGGCCCCAGCATCACTGGCAGGGAAAGGCAGGGATGGGGACAGTCTTGCTGGATGTCCCTCACCGCCTCTAGAGTGTCCCCACTCCCCCCCAACCCCCGCCAAGGACCACCCCCCCCCCTTGCCTGGGCCCCTCCCTCTCTGCTCTCTTCCCCTCTCTCTGCTAAATCCCCCTGGAGGAATTCTGTGTCTTGTGCCCCTGCAAGCCCATCCCCATCCCCCCACACCCTGTTTTAGCCCCCACAAACGCCAGCTTTCCCACAATGGAGGTGGGGCACTCCTCCCAATTCAGACCCTCCAACCCCCCTCTCCCCACACCAGTCGTCTGACTCCACTCCTGGGTAGGGGCTGTGTTCACAATCTGGGGCAGGGCAGGGGGGATGGACAGGCCATCGGTACCCCAGGCACACACGTACACATGCACACAGGCCTTCAGTTAGAGCAAACGCCCCCACCCACGTGAATACATACATGTGCAGACGTGTGCACACATGTAGAGAACCCCATAGACACATGAACCCTCGCAAACGAGGCTGGCTCATGCCTCTCTCTCGACACGGAGTCTCAATCCACAAAATGTCAGCCAGCATCCACAGGTAACTTAAAATTCTATTAAAATGTTGATGGCAGACTCACCAGAAAAGGAAGATCATATTCCCAAGGTATCAGGTGGAAAAATACCTTGAGGACTCTCTCTCCCCCTCTGCTCCCCCAACTCCTAGACCTGGCAGCTTCCTCCGAAGCCTCCCTTCTTTGACTCCAGACCCCCCAAACCTCCCTCTCTCCTCCATAGGCTGCAGCTTCACCCTTTCTCGATGTTCTCCTACTTCCTATGTCTCTGCAGGTTTTCCCATATAAACCTGGCTAGTTTGTCCAGCTTCTCTGCCCCTTGTCTTCCCTCCACAGTCACTGATCCACGCAGTAGGGTAGGGCAGGGTCAGATCTTTGTGTTTTACACACACACACACATGCAGATGACCTTGTGAGTTTCCTTGCCAATTCCCAGCCCTCAAGGCAACCACATCATGCCCTCGGTCAGGACCCTCATGCCTTCCTTCTGTGTGCCTGGTTTCCAGGCTGCAATACTGAAATAGGGGAGATTTGGGCAGAGCATCACAAGACCTGGCCCTGTATCTGCTTTGTCACTTCCCGACTGTGTGAGTCCAGAGGGGTCACTCGGATTCCCCAGGAGGCCATGCATCTGAGAAGTGAGATGAGCACAGCCTTTCCATCCCAGTCCAGACCCAAGGCCACTCAGCCACTTCCTCGCTGTGTGTCTTTAGGCAAGCACACAACCTCTCTGAGTTTTGACTTCTTCGTTATAAAATGGTATAGAAAGATAACAATGTAGTGGGTTTCTGTGAAAACTACAGAAAATAAAATATTGTAGGATCATGAGTATAAATATTCGGGAAGTATCTATTCAGACACAGGGGCCTCAAGTTTCCATTTCTGACAAGATCTTCTATTTCCAACAGAGCACTCACTCTATCGGAAGCCAGGTGGGTGGGGTTAGGTTGTGTGGGGCAGAACAGCACAGATTTCAGTGAAACATTCCGGGGTCAGAATCCCAGCTCTGCCCTTCCTGTGTGCCCTTTGTCAAAACTCCTGGCCCCTTCTCTGCCTCAGTTTTCCTATCTGGAACATGGGGATAATCATAGTCCCCTCCCATAAGATCACTCTGAAGATGAATGAAGATTCATTCAGATGAAAAATAAAATATTTTCCGAACACCTATTCTGCACTGAGCGCTTCTCCGGGCCATGGTGTATGAACAGACAGACAAGGTTCCCGTCATTGTAATAGGAGAGATGTATAGTAGACAAAGGAAAAAGATAAATGAACCAGATCATTACAGCTAGTGACAAATGTTCTGAAGAATTAAAGCAGGTGAGGGACAGTGAGTCCCCGAAGAGGGAGCTAATTTTGACTGGCGGGGTGGCCAGGGGGCCGCAGAAGAGGGTATTCATGGGATAAGTCGAGAATTGGGTCTGACCCATAATAGGCGCTTGATAAATGGTCCTGTCGATTATTACTTCTGTAGGGTAGACATCTACACAGCTTGCTCAGGAAGGGCCTTTGTGAGGCCCCAGACGGAGCAGGCCTGGCTGCCGTGTTTGAGAAGGGAGAGATGGCAGGGTGCAGGATGGCTCAGCTAGGGGAAAACTTCCTCCAGCTGCCATGATGGCCTGGAAGCTCCTTCGCCACCTCCCCCTCCAGCCCCATCAGGCTTTCATTTCCTCAGGCAGAGTCTGAGTGCCAGCGCCCTGCTGCCAGCCTGAACGGCACATCAGAGATCAGGACCATTTGCTGAGGGTTTCACAGGGTGTAAAGTGATCAGCACCCATTAAAGTTAGAGGGGTTGCAGGGTGGGGACTCGGATCCTGCTGAAAGGCTCAGAAATACTTTGGAAAGAGCCAAGAGCAGCCCTGATCCCTGGCTTTGCCCTGGAACTATTTATTCAGCTTTAAAATGCAATGGGCCAGGCTGAGAGTTTGTAAAAGGGAAGAATGTATGGTGTCCTCACAGAGCCAGGATGAGTGAGGGGGTCTTCCTGAGAGCTCCCCACTATGGGCAATGCAGCTTCCTGCCAGTCCATACCTCCAGAGCAGTTAGTAGGCACTGTTTGTGCGTAGGTCCTAGGACAGGTACCCGGAGCATCACATCCAGTATCTGCTTCTCATCTCCTTAGGGAAAGGGAGAACATTTATCAAGTGCCTGCTGTGTACCAGGCTTCCTCATCGTCTTCAATCCTCAGGGCAATGCACCAAGGCCAGCATTATCATCCTCATTTATCAGATAAGCAAATAAGAGGCCCAGAGAGGTTAAGCAATTGATCCGAGGTCAACCAGCAAATAAGTGGAAGAGGCAGGATTTGAAACCCTTCATGAAAAAACAGTTTTTCACCATGGAGAAGGCAAAGTAAAGCAGCTTGGAACAGGCTGTCCTTCCTTTCTGGGGAAGGCTGTGCGGTGGAGGTAAGGAAAGCGAGGGGCTCCAACCCAGCCAGCTGACGGTGCCCATAGGTCAGTGAGTGGCAGGGGTAGGGCCAGGTCCCCTCCCAACCTGAACAGTGAGTCAGGCACATGCCATGAACAACTTTCTCAAATAATCCTCCCCTTCTCCCACCTCCCAGGATCCAACTGCTGAAGTTGTCCCCAGCTTACAGATGAGAAAACTGAGGTCTTACACCAATAAGCGCAAATCATCTGACTTTGGGGTCTGATCCCCCCACTTACGTGCCTCACAGTCACTGAGACATACACGCTGTTAGGGGCCACCCTCTGTGTTCCAGGCATTCCATAGTTTACAAGCATTTTTCTCTATTCATTATCCCCACCGACAATTTGAGTGTTATCCCCTGCCTCGGGAACAGGGCAACCCCAGAACCCAGGCTTTGATCAGTGGCCCCATGGGAAGACATGCTGGGGGAATGTGATGTTCTTAGAAGGAGAGGGTGTTGTGAGAAGGGTATCAGCCCCACAGCCAAGGCACAGGGAAGATGAGCATTAATCAGCTATCAGGCAGTGGGACTCTTCAGCCTCAGCCTCCAGGAAGTGGTCTCCACCCATCTGTGACAGTCTGGACCAGCATCCCATCTTTTGTTTCTACCTGGAGGCAAAATAAACTAGAAGCTTCCCTTCTGACGCTGGGGGGTAAGACAACTAAAATATAGCACTTTTGAAGGAAAAGGGGTTGTGATCTGATCTCCACATGATTTTGAACTATTTAGATTCTTTTTTAGGGAGAAAATCATTAACCATTCCAAAATAGCTGCCTTCGCGGAAGCAATTCAGATGGAATAAAATAGAATTCTCCAACCTACTCAGTTCACTTGTTCATTCACTCAATACGCTTTCATCTGAGCCCGTTCCAGCCACAGACTCCACTACAAGTGTTGAGTGAATAGAATGAATACTGTTCAGGGGAAGGGCCCATAACTCTCGTGGAGAAAGGATGTGGGGAAAATTCCAGAAGATGAGACTTCTGAGGCTCAGAAGCTCTGAGGGAAGAGAAAAAGGCATCTCAGGCTGAATGCATGGCATGGGCAAAGAAGACATTCCAGAAACCCTCTGGAGACCCACCTTGGCAGGACCCGGCCAGGGCCTCACCCTGTCAACTTCCTAGAGCTGAGGCCACTGGCGCTTCCTCATAGGGTGTCATGATTTCCCTCCTTCCTTTCCAAGTGTTGGCTCCCCAATTTGTGGGGACCTTTTTTTTTTTTTTTTAATTAAAAACACACAGTTAATGGCTAGGAAAGAGGAGCCTTTTTTTTTTTTTTTTGCTTTCTCCCTCCCCACCCTGAGCCCCCACTCTGACTGGAATGTAGCCATCAAAATAAACATTAAATGCAAAATTCCGGGGCTGAGTTATTACTTGTGAGGGTGCTGGGAGAAAAATTTATAGCAACATTACAGTGTTTTGTTAGAAATCTCTTAATGCACCAAAATGGGAAGGTGTGTGTGTTTTTTATTAAAATGTTACACTCTATAAATCCAATCTGCAGGAAGGACACAGGTGGCGACCCGGGGACTCAGTTGAGGAAACTGTCACCTCTATCTGTGGAGCCATCCTGTTCGCTGCCTCGGAGCAGCCTCTCCCCAGCCCTGATCCCTCACCTCTCTCCTCCCCTGGAAAAAAAACCCTTGCTCTTCCCTCACCACCCCACAAAGAGGAGCCAAAGGGGTGTGAAGACCTTTGTGAGACTTCCCTCAGGGTCTGACTAAAAGTTGCAATTTTCTTAAAAGGCTTCTCAGAGCGGTAGGGCCCCTACAGAGCCTTTATGAAGTTTGTCTGACAGGGTGAAGAAATTTCCTGTCGGTCCATTTTCACAAATTGAGATTCTGGCTGATGCTTGCATTTTTCAAGGGCTTCTTTGTAAAAAGGCAACTGGTTTCTGCCTCTAGAATGTTCTGGAATGTCCTTCCTCAAGAGGGCAGATGGTATCACGGAGGCAGGATGGTGGGTTCATTTTCTCCTTTTAACCGCAAGTGGGAGTGTCCTTCCTTAAAGAGAAGGGTGGTTTCTACTCTCTCCAACCTTTCTGAAGGTGGCAGTTAAGGATTCCTTTGGAACGTTCCTGGACTTGCCTGGTGGCTAGACAGTAAAGCGCCTGCCTACAGGGCGGGAGACCTGGGTTCAGTCCCTGGGTCAGGAAGATCCCCTGGAGAAGGAAATGGCACCCCACTCCAGTACTCTTGCCTGGAAAATCCCATGGACGGAGGAGTGTAGTAGGCTACAGTCCATGGGGTCGCAAAGAATCGGACACGACTGAGCGACTTCACTTCGCTTTGTGACATTCAATCAGACATTTCTGACTTGACAGGAGCCTGAGAGCCCCTGAGGTTGAGTATGAAGCTGGCTGTATGCACCTGTACTGAGGTTAAAAGGTAGTCCCCCAAGACAGTGGCCACAGTACCCGTGCTGCTGCTGCTGCCAAGTCGCCTCAGTTGTGTCCGACTCTGTGCGACCCCATAGACGGCAGCCCACCAGGCTCCCCCGTCCCTGGGATTCTCCAGGCAAGAACACTGGAGTGGGTTGCCATTTCCTTCTCCAATGCCTGAAAGTGAAAAGTGAAAGTGAAGTTGCTCAGTCGTGTCTGACTCTTAGCGACCCCATGGACTGCAGCCCACCAGGCTCCTCCGTCCATGGGGTTTTCCAGGCAAGAGTACTGGAGTGGGGTGCCACTGCCTTCTCCACAGTACCTGTGAGACCGAGCTTATTTACAGAAAAGATGTGTGCTCAGTCACACAGTCATGTTTGACTCTTTAGCCTGCCATGGGACTCTCCAGGCAAGAATACTGGAGTGGGTTGCCATTTCCTTCTCCAGGGGATCTTCCTGACCCAGGCATCAAAGCCGGGTCTCCTGTGTCTCTTGCATTGGCAGGAGGGCTCTTTACCACTGAACCACCTGGGAAGCCCTACAGAAAGGATATTTACAGTTTAATTAAGTAAAGGACCTCAAGAAGACCTGATCTTGGGCTCTCCAGCAGGTAGTCTCTAATTCTGATGATGAGCGTCTTTATAAGAGGCGGGAGAGCAGAAGACAGAAGTTCATGAAGATGAAGGTAGTGATGGGAAAAGTGAAGCCAAGGGGAAAGCCTGGAGCCACCAGAAGCTGGGAATCACAAGCAAGTCCCCTCCTATGAACTTGGCCCCGGAACGCCTTGATTTCAGACTTCTGGCCTCCAGAGCTGAGACAGAATAAATGTCTGTTCTTGCAAACCACCAAGTGTGCAGTCATTTGTTACAAACCCTTGGAAACTAAGGCAGCATTTCGCTGCATCTGTCCAAGAAGAGGGTCCTCAGCTTTCATCGGATGATCAAAGAAGTAGCTTTCCTAAAGAGACTGAGAGCCTGTGATTTAAAATGTCTGTGAAATAGAGTCCTCACTCCTGCAGGATGAGAATTTTATCTATAGCTTTTAGATGGGCAGGGCCATTAAAGACCCTCTCTCTGGACCTGGTTCTCCAGCTCCCTGTCCAATAATTCCCTGGGCCCAGCCCACACTCTCAGACACACACTGGTCCCCCCATGGATTCTGAATAAACACCCTACTCCCATCTCCGGGGCTCCCTGGTTTCCTGAGCTCAACTTTGCAAGTCATTTGTAAACAGAGCTCCTGTTAAAGGCATTGAAAAGATAAGTTGAAAGGGCATGAAGTGCTGACCTCTCGCTCTCCGCCAGCACACAGCTCAGTTCTGGAGAAAGTGTTGAAAAAGAAAAATAGGTCCTTTTGGGGTGATGGAAATGTTTTGGAGCTAGACAGAGACAGTGGTTGTACAACACTGCAAATGTGCTAAATGCCACTGAATCGCTCACTTTTAGATGGTTATGTGTTAGTCGCTCAGTCGTGTCTGACTGTGTGACCTCATGGACCTGCCAGGCTCCTCTATCTATGGGATTCTCCAGACAAGATCACTAGAGCGCATAGCTACTCTCTTCTCCAGGGGATCTTCCCAACCCAGGGATTGAATTTGGGTCTCTTGCATTGCAGGCATATTCTTTTACTGTCTGAGCCACCAGGGAAGCCTTAAATGGTTAATTTTAAGTTATGTGGATTTCACCTTAAGACAGGAAAAGAAAAAAATGCATCGATTGCTATTTGGCAATGCTCATTTTGTCTGCTACCTTCATCCCCAAGAAACTGAAAGTGAGTCCAGTTAGCTTGGCAAGGGTGAGGGCAAGACCAGTGAAATTTTTTTTAAAGAAGACCCACCAAGAAAGGACTCTATGGGCCATCAAAGAGCCAGTCACATGGTCCCGGGTGAAGCACTCAGGAATCCCAGAATCCTGGAATCCTGGCGAGGGGTGATCTGAACTGGACAGGAGGTCGGGTGGCCACAAGAACTGAGTGTTCCTCCAAGTCCCCCAAAATCTGCAACTATCCCCCAAAAGATTAACAACTGGAGTTAAGGGAGCGCCTACCCAGGTGATCTCTGCTCCCCACAGCTTTCCCAGGAGATGAGAAGAGTCACTGCCATTTCACAGATAAGCACACTGAAGCACAGGGAGGAGAATGGATCGCCCAAGCTTGCACCAGCCCGGATCAGGGCTAGCGCCCAGATGCCTGCCTCCAGAAGCTGACCGTTCTCAACTACCCGTTGAAAAATTCCACTACGACCTGGAAACGAATTCAACTTGGAGAAAGCAGCTAGGCGTTTCCGCGCTCCCGAGGATGGCAAGGCATCTGGGGAGAAGAGGCTGAGGCAAGAACCTGGGTGTCCAAGCCCCCAGCGCGTAAAGGCGCGGAGGCCTGAGAACGCAGGGCCCGGCTCTCCCGTCAAAGTTCGTTCCACCGCCGACTCCGGCCGGGTTGCCCTTTCCCTGGGTGTTCGGCCGTGTCCCCTTCAGCCTCGCAGCCCCTGGGTGAGGGCTATGGCGGGAGGGATGTTGCGCGGATCAGCAGAGGTGCGAGGGGCCCTGAATTGACACCGAATAAATGCAGCAAAAACGTCACCTCCTAAGGATGTCCGCGGGCGGGTTCCTGGGGCCTCGCCTCTGGCCCCTGGCGGCTGCTCAAGCCTGGAGGGGGGAGTAGATTTGGTTGTTTCTTTTATCAGTTGCCTTTTTTTGGTTTTCCAAGTCAATTCGCTCCGGCCTGGGGCGACCTGCCAGCACTCGCCATAGCGTCCCTGAAGACTTAAGGCTGCACTGCTTTTCCGTCCTTCGCTCCTCGGTCAAGGCCGCTCTCCCCACCCCCACCCCACCCCGACCCCACTCCCACCTCCACCCCTACCCCCCACCCCTGGGCTCTGGGCTGAGAGGTTGACTCCAGAAGTGTTCACAGCCTGGCCGCAGCTGTGCGCTCTGGACCGGGCTCCAGGCAAGCGGGGAGTGCGGCCACTGGTCCCAAGGAGGGAAGGACCCCTGGTGGGGTAGGTGAGAGAGGGTTAAAGTTACGGCATGACATCCTCAGATGGAGGGGTTTAGGTAAGTTGGCAGACATCTAGTAAGACCAGGAGGCGATAGAAATAGAATAACCATCATCATTTACTAAGCACCTACTATGTGCCAGGCACTGAGTCAAGCGCCCTTGGTTATCAGTCTCTCCTTTCGTCTCGGGCATCCAGGGTTGCTCAACAAGTGCTTGTCTCCCGCATTCTCCTTCACCCTCCCCTCCTCCCCACCCTCCCGCCTCCAGGGCTCCTCCCTGCCAATCACAAAGCCCCGGATTACCCGGATCAGCTGGTGCGCTCCGGCTGGCTCCTTCGACAGGTGCTGGGGCCCAGACCTCACCGCCTGGAGGCAGGCGGTGGGGGGAGGAGGAACAGGCAGGAGGCGCTGTGGCCAGACCCCGGGGCCCTGTCTCTGAGGCCCCTGCGCGCTCTGGACGCTGGGACAAACATACCAGGCCTGGGAGCCAGGAGCCCCGTATTTGAGGGTCATCCTGACCTCTTGCTCAAAGTGTGCTGTAGGCAAGGGGCGTCCATTTCCCTGCCTGTAAAGCGATGACATAAACCCTCCACCACAGGACAGTCATGAGTTTACAGAGAAGCAAGGGAAGAGAAGGCAATGGCACCCCACTCCAGTACTCTTGCCTGGAAAATCCCATGGATGGAGGAGCCTGGTAGGCTGCAGTCCATGGGGTCGCTAAGAGTCAGAAACGACTGAGCAACTTCACTTTCACTTTTCACTTTCATGCATTGGAGAAGGAAATGGCAACCCGCTCCATTGTTCTTGCCTGGAGAATCCCAGGGACGGGGGAGCCTGGTGGGCTCCGTCTATGGGGTCGCACAGAGTCGGACACGACTGAAGCGACTTTGCAGCAGCAGCAGCAGCAAGAGAGGTGAAGGCGCTGCTGCTGAAAGCGCTGAGGTGGGGCTGAGCCTGGGCGCAGCTACCCCTCCGCAAAACACAACGCACCGCCTCCATCTTATGTGCACCAACTATCAGGAATGGCTGGACCGCAGAGCCTGAAAAATCCTTTGGCCTTTTCACTCCTGGTGCTTTAAAAGACCCTGACCAGGGAGGAGCTGTGGTCTGAAAGATAAATATGACCGGCCGTCACGATGGTTGAAGGGCAGGAACTCCAACTGGTCATTTCTGGTTCCTTAAGTCTGGGCTGTGAAGTTTAAAAGAGCAGAGTGTTCCAGACAGAAAGGAGATTACCATTGCTGATACTAGAAAACTCCTTAAGTGAGCATGATCTTATTTCATCTTGGCAGCTGTTCAATGAAATAGGTGCTACTAATCTCCCCACTTTACAGGAGAGGAAACTGAGGCCCATGAGCGAAGTCACATAGCCTGTGTTACACAGCGAAAAAGTGGCAGAAATGGGATTCAAACTTGAATCTACAGCTGGCCTCTTGACCACTAATGGAATCACTAATTCTGCCTCCTCCCTGAACCACCCTCCCCCACTTTCTTCCCAGCCCCAGAGGCCTGCCACAGACGGCTCCTGAGCCCAGCTCTGTCCTCCAGTCCAGTAGCCCCTCCCACCATCCATGAGACCAGCGCTGGGGGCACTGCAGGAATTAGAGTCATCACAACTGCTGCTGGCTGCCCACGAATTCTTGGGGCTGAGGGAGGGGACAAAGGGACAAACGAAACCTTAGAGGAGAAGGACTCTGGGGTTGTGGGAGAGGAGAAAAGGGAATTAGGGGCCGTGCTCCCCGCCCCTTCCCAGTGATGGCAGCAGAGTGTGGTCAGGGCACTGAGAGGGTGTGGTGCCAGCAGGCTCCAGGGATTGGTGGGCAGGAGCGGAGTGGAGAAGGGAGGGCGGAGGGAAAGGGCCCCCCAGGGCTCACCCCAAGGATCCCAGAGAGAGAGAGGGAGAATCCGAAGCCTAGCCTGTCCCATTCACCTCTCCCCCTCCCTGGCTCCAGCTCAGTTATCTGAGCGGTAGATTGGGAAGACCACCCCTTACAGTAAGAGACCTGTGGGCTGTCAGCTCAACAGTCCCAGCGCCCACGGCACAGAGGCCCCTCTGGCCATCCACACTCCCTTCCCTCCATCACTGAAGCCTCCATCTCCCCAGCGGGGAAATGGGTAGAAAGTTTCGAAATATACTTCCCTAGAACTAAGGCTGAGCGGGCAAGGGCAGATCCTCTCCACCCAGCAAGCACCCCCAGGAAATAAGACCTCATTTCTGCCCACAAGGCGCCACAGGACTCCTGTATAACCGAGCTGGTGTGTTCTGGCCTCCACCTCCCCACGGCCCATCTTTTTGAAACCCTAGAGGAATGGCTTCCAGGAGAGAAGGGACAGAGGAGAAGACAAAGAGGGGACACGGGGCTCCAGTCCCAACACCTGGCTGGGGTTTTGGCTAATGACGTTTGGGAATTATCTGCGGAGGTGAATGATCTGTGTTCTCCTGGGCTGTAACCGATATGCAAGGGGTGCAAGGACCCCCGTAGGAGGACTTCCGGTTCCAACTTCCTCTCCGGATCCAGGATTAAGGCTGTCACCCCGGCGATGTCCAGGCCTCCCCTCACGAGCTTTCCAGCCAAGTCGGGTTTTCCTGGGGGGTTCGCCAGACTCCAGTTTCGCCAGCTGTGGCCCTCTCAGTTCTCTCTCCCTGCCCTGAGCTCTTTGCTCTGCCCCTGCGGATAAGTGGGGAGCAGGGAACCAGGCTCTGTCGTGCGCCTGGACCGCGCGTTCAGACAGGAGCCCCAGTCCCACGCTGAAAAGTACCAGGGCGACTGGGAAGGCAGGTCCCAGAAACGCACCGTGGGGGCGGGGAAGGGCGGTGGAGGGATGCGTTCCTGCGGGTCGGGGCGTCGCGCCTGGTCATTTTAAAAACCTTCATCCCTCCAGCTTTGTATTTCATTGACCCTCCCTACCGAACAGTTGTGCAAGCGTCTAGAACCCACGAGAACGCCCCGTTTACCCGCATTTCGGGAGTTAGTGTTTTTTCCATGTGAATGAAGATACGTCCCTGAATGCAGACCTCCTTTTGGACCCTCGCTCCCCGGCCTTAGAAAGCGGAGAATGGGGAAGAGGAGGTCCCTCTGGGGCCTCTCCCCGCGCTGAATCCCCTATCGTGCGCCACCAGGGAGCCGACCAGGGGCCAGACTCCGCGAACGCTAAACACCTAAACGGGGAGTACCGGTCCGGGTGAGAGATAGGGGCCGTGGACCAGGAGGAAGCGCAGGCGACCCGGCGCTCTCGGAGCGTGGTGGCCCCTCGCGAGGTCCTCCCTCGGCTCAAAACGCCTAAGAGACCCTCGCTTCTTGCCCCGGGCAGCCTAGCGCACTAGGGTGCGGACTGCCGGGGGTGCGCCCGCCCACGCCGCGTGGCCTTGGAGTCTTCAGAGAATGTTGGTGGGGAGTGCCTCCCTCCCGGGCTCCATCCCACAGCAGGCGCGGCTGTCCCGGGGGCTGCGCGGGGGCTGGAGCCGAATGCAGGAAGGTGACTAGGTGTCTGCATTCCTGGGAGATCGGGCAGACGCTGGAAGGCTGGACGCCGGTGGCGAACGCTGGCACAGACCTCGGGGCGATAGCCTGGTCCTCCGCCACAGGACCAGGGTCCGCGCGTGCGGCCGAGGCTGGCGAGCGCCCCCAGCCCCTTGCCCCTATGCCCGCGGCACTGGCAAAGGGGGAGCTTCTCTGAGCGCCCGGTAGGCCGAGAGGACTCGGGAACTTTTCCACCCGCGTCGCCGCAGAGATGTCAGAGAACGCGCAGTGGTTAAGAGCGTGGGTTCTGAGATCAAGTCACTTGAATTCGAATCCCAAGTCGTCTGCTTTGCTGTGTGACTGTAAGCAGTCGCTTCACTTCTCTGTGCTTCGATATATATATTTTTAATCATTGTAAAATGAGGATAATAGTACCATCACCGGGCCGTTTCAAGGACTGCTAAGATCTGTGTGCAAGAGCTGACTTTTAACAGTTGTCCAAAACACAGTTGCTAATTTATGTCCTGCTGGGAATGTGAGGTCTGTGTGCCCGGGTCTGCAGAGCAGAAGCATTTCTGCCCAAGATTTGTAAGATCCCTGGCCTTCCCCCTTCATATCCTGACTCTTCCCGCCCCTCTGCAGATGTCCAAAATGTCTATTCAGCAGCCCCAACCTTTCGAGCAATCTTTGCTGCCTCCTGGCATTTACAAAGTGGCAAGTGCAAGCCAAGGTAGTACATGACTTGCTGAGGTGTGTATGGTCCCGGTTTTACCCACATGGGGGGCCAAGACTTGGGGCACTGTCAGGAGAAGTCAAGTAGCAGATAAGCAGGGCTGCTCCCCTCCCCAGCTCCACTGTCTGTAGGAGGTGGAGACTGCAGCGCCGGATGGAGTGGAGGGAGCTCAGACCAAAGGGGGTGGCTCCGAATCCGTCCTCCCCTTTAAAAGAAAGAACTTCCAGTCCATGCCTCCCCGTTCTCCAACTCAGTTCTACACCCCAGCCTCAAGAGCTCCCGCCCTGAGCCATAGGGACTGGGCAGTTACTGCATTTCTCCTCCAGTATTCTTCATCTGTTCATTCAACTTACTGGTTCATTCACTCATTTAGTCACTCGCTCAATAGATATTTATCGAGTGCTGAGTGGTGCTATGTGCCAAGCCCTGTATTTTCCTCCTGGGGCGAGTGTAGCTATGCGCTCACGTTCTGGTAGGAAGACAGACAATAAAACAAGTAGGTTGATAAATGTGGGAGAAAATGTCAGGTCAGAATAGAGACGATCAAGGAAATAACCAGGCAGATGCTAGGGTGGTGAAGGAAGGCCTCCAAGAGGAGGTGACACTGAGCACTTGGCCTTGACAAAGACTTTGTCACCACTCCCCCTTCCCAGGCTGTGTGCGGAGCCCATCGAAGGGGGAAGCCGCTTCCAAGAGGGTGAAGTGGGACAGTGCCACTGGGAGAGAGAAGGGACGGCCAAGGGGTGTGTGTCTGCCAGGGCTGGGGACAGGAATCAGGACTTGAAGCAGAGGGACTGGCTGCACCCACTATTCCTGGCACATTAGAGTGATCAGAAGTGTAGAGATACTGCCAGACACATCAGTGATGGAGGGACAATCAGCAAGCCGGAGGAGCCTTAGCCGAGGAAGAAATAATGCAAGGGGAGAGCAAAGACCAGAACCAGGCTTCAGAGTCATCCACCTCACTTCTGGCTGGAAAGATGCCCCGCACCCTTGCAGGAGAACTGGGTGGGAGAGCCTTGGCTTTCAGCTATGGCAGAGGGATGGATGGATAGATTGATGGATGGAGAGATGGAGGGAGAGATAAAGGGAGATAGGGAGGCATGGGCTGATCAACCTGCAAATGACTTAACGCACACAGAAATAACCAGCTATGCTTCTCATTCTCCTAGAAAAGACGTGTTTGAAGGGACTTGGGCAGGGGGTCTGTGGAGGTTTTCATGGGGAAAACAACATGCCCAGAATGTTCTCACTGGTCACAGGCAAACCCACATGCACATTCTCAGGCCCAGGCAGATGCTCACTCTTTCTGAGTTCACCTCTAAGGTACCATGAAAGGTAGAAGGCCCCCCTGCTGGTTCCAAGAACCATGACCTCAGTGCACCAGGAGGGCTTCTGACTGAGGACGCCAGAGTCTGTGCCTGGAGGGCTGGGAGGCTGAAATTCCTCCCTGGGTGAGGGGTGAGGGGTGGGGGGTGGCCAGGAAAAGGTTAAATAATGGAGTAGTGATGAAACTGGTGATAAGATCGTGGGGTGGGTAGGTGGCAGGAGGCAGCACTCAAAGACAGCTTTCTGGAAGGCAGCTATGCTAACCATTATACCACCAACGCAAAGAAAGCTTTCTGGATCGAAGCAGGGTTGTTTTTTGGTTTTGTCTTTTTTCATTGACAGCCAGAGCAGCTCAGAAGTTACTAGAGAAGATGGTGATTGCCATTCTACCTGTCTAGTCACCATTCCCCACCCCATATAGCTCACTTCTCTTAGTTTCCCCCTTGTGTCTACTCCTGGAATTGGAAAATGAGGGGAGAGAAGTAGAAGGATCGCAGACATCATCTGGGTTCTAGTAGCCAGTTTTGGGGCACAGGGGACCGGAGTAGCCTTCTCAGCTTGGAACGCCTTAGCGAAAATGCACCTTTAAGATCTCAGACTGGATCGCTCAGCGTTTTCATTCATTCATTCAATGCGCATTTTATGAGCACCTAGGATGTGCCAAGCCCTGCAGTGAACAAGACAGGCCTGGCCCCTTCTCTGAGAGAACTCACTGTTCTTGTGCGGCCAGGGAGAGGCCAGCGTACTCTTAATTTTGTCGCTTGATTCATGAAGAGGGGGAGGGCGAGCAGCCGGTCGTCCTTGGCTAGAGGAAACCAAATACGCTGGGAACTGCCTCGCTGAGCAGTGGAAGGAACCCAGGCTCTAATATTTTATTCTGTAAATATTTGCGGGGCGCCAGGCAGCGCAGAAGCTGCCCTCTTGCAACCTCAGACTAGTGCGATGGAGATGAACACTGAACCGGCAACCAGACAAACCTGAAGTCCAAAACAGAGATGCACTTCGACTGGGAAAGATGGGAAGACTTCCTGGAGGAGACACTCTTTGCTGAATACCAAGTTATTAGCAAGACAAAAAGCACAGGGATGAGACGGGAATTCCAGAACTTGGCAGAGTCTAAGAACTAAAAGAAACTAGGGCTGAACAGGAGAATTTGGGATGATGCAGGCTCACTCACTTTTGGCTAACTGAGGTTGGAAAATTAGTTGGTGTCTTTGAGTTTCAGTCTACCCATCTGGAAAATGGGTATGAGGAGACGACCAGCATCCCCAGATTGTTGGGGTAGCCCCAAGAGACAACCTGTGGATGGCTTCTGGCACAACAAGGACTCAGTATATATGAGATCCTCACTTGGCTTGGGCCGTGAGCCAGAGAGGTGCTGGTCCCTATGGGCAGTGGGGGAGGGGTTCAGGCCTGCGCACCCCTGGCCACGGTTTGCAGAATATCTTTACTAACGAGCACTTCAAGGTAAGCCGCGATGGAAACCAGATGTGGGATCCCGCAGTCGGCGGCAGAGCAAGGAGCAGAGATACCAAGGGAGAGGGGTGGGGGTGAGGATTAGCTAGGATAAGGTTGGGGGTAGAAGCATGACGCCCCCCCCCCCCCCGATATTTCTTCTTAGGGAGACCTTTTAGGTGCAGAAGATTGACTTCTGACCTACATTCCTGGGTTCAGGGCGCTCAGGCCCTCTCTCATTTTACTTTGCCCCTTCACCTTTCACCCCACTCCCAGCCTCCCTTGAGATATGTCTTCTGTCCTTTTCTCTGCAGTTTATCCAGGACTGCTCTTAATGGGCTCCTCCAAACCCGAGTCATCCTACAGTCAGAGCTCCGTTTCCTCCGTTCTGCGTGTTTTCGTTTTCACTGTCAGCAACGTCATCCCAGATCGGCGGAGGGACGAGCCTCAGCGTGGGTTTCAAGGCAGGCGCTGCTGCTTCCCAGCTGTGTGACCTCAGTCAAGGGCTCATACCTCTCTGAGCCTCGGTTTGCTCATCGGAAAATTTGGGGACCCCGATTTCCACCAAGCACGGTTGCTGTGAGGCGCAATCAGTGATTAGCCGTGTAGAAGGGACGCGGCTCACTGTAGTGAAGTCCTGTTCCCTTGCTGTGGCCCGTTCCAGGGCCCTGAGGCGCACACAACCCGTCAAATCCAGGCCATTACTTTTCTAGTGGGGACTGTGAGGCCAGAGATTAGACTGTCTCACCCCCACCTGAGCAGTGAGCAGGTGACTGCGCAGCGGTGAGGTGCGGGTCTCCCAACTCCCCACTCTCAAAGCGCCCTTAACCCAGCCAGAAAATCTCCTGGGCTGGGCGCAAAGCTTCAGAAACTGGAGCAGCCTGCTGGTTCTCCAGTGTCTGAGTGAACATGGATTCCTCCGCAACCCTCGCCCGTGCCCTTAAAGGGAGGAAAACAGTTAACAAGAAAGTGGCCGTGCGCAGGGTGACTGCAGCGCGCGGGTGTGTGTGTGTGTGACTGTGTTACTTTCAAGGAGGAACCGACAATAGGGAAAAGGGGTTGGAAATAGAGCAAAAGGCACCAGTTGGGAAGACAGGAAAGTTGCGCGCTACATTTACCGTAGCAGCTGCGCGCTAAATTCTCAGGGATGTGCCCCAACGACTTGCCTGCACCCAGAAGTTAGCGGCCCCTCTGCCTCCAAATGTCAAACCCTGTCAGATTTTTTGGATTGTTTTTCGTTTTTGTTTTTTTAATCCATCACTAAAGTTGTGCATGCCCCCCTCCCATAGGCCGAAGCTTGGACCCACCTAGCCTCGGGAGCCCAGGGACTCCAGAGACCTCCCTGGCCCCGCCTTGACTTGAAAAGGCCTTCGGGCGGCTCCGCGTAGAATCCCCTCGGAGTGGCGACCGAATTAGTAGCACCTCCTTAAAAGAAAGGAAGGGAGAAGGGGTAAGGGTGAGGGAGAAGGGGAGTAGGCAGAGAGGAGGAGAGGGAGACGGAAGGGAAAAAGAAAGAGTCGGGGGGGGGGGGGGAAAGCACTCTCTTTTTCCGGTTCAAAAACCTTAAGAGGGTTTGGGAGATCTGGTCAACTTTCCGAAACATCTGAATCTTTTTACAGTCCTCGGTTCTTTCCCTTGGCCAGCTGTGGGGAGGGAGAAGGGAGAGAAAGGAGGGGGTGAGGAGCCAGAGAGAGAGGCGTGGAGGGGAGGAGGGGGAGCGAGCAGGCCCGCGCGCAGCGCACAGCCACCGCCTCCTGGCCTCTCCTAACTCCCGGCCAAGGCGCGCGGTGGCGTCCTCGCGCTCCCGCTCGCGCCCCCGCCCGTCGCCCGCGCGAGCCAGGCATGAATGCTGAGACTTGCGTCTCTTACTGCGAGTCGCCGGCTGCTGCCATGGACGCCTACTACAGCCCGGTGTCGCAGAGCCGGGAGGGCTCGTCGCCTTTTAGGGCATACCCCGGCGGTGATAAGTTCAGCACAACTTTTCTGTCGGCCGCCGCCAAAGGGCAGGGATTCGGGG
Organism: Bos grunniens; assembly: GCF_055505025.1. NCBI lineage: Eukaryota > Metazoa > Chordata > Mammalia > Artiodactyla > Bovidae > Bos > Bos grunniens. The sequence goes on along the minus strand of NC_141179.1, from coordinate 74,979,602 downwards.
ACGCCAAGAGCCGGGCCCGCTACGGCGCGGGGCAGCAGGACCCGGCAGCACCTCTGGAGAGCGGCGCCGGGGCGCGGGGCTCCTTCAGCAAGTTCCAGCCGCAGCCGCCCGCGCCGCAGCCGCAGCCGCCCGCGCCGCAGCCGCATCTCTACTTGCAACGAGGCGCCTGCAAGACGCCCCCGGACGGCAGCCTCAAACTCCAGGAAGGCGGCGGCGGCCACAACGCGGCCTTGCAGGTCCCCTGCTACGGTGAGTGCATGTGCGAATCCCTCGGGGCTGGGGACCCCTGGACCCAGGGCTCCGGGACCTTCGAAACGCGATCAACTTGCTGGAGGCGAGAGTTGGCGGGCTGGGGAGGCGTGGGGCCGAGCGGTTTGTGACTTTGGGTCGGAAAATGGGGATCGACCGCTCCGAAGGGACCGGGGGAATCCGTCCAGCCCCCTTGGGATCCTTCGGCCAAGGGCACGGAGCGTTGGCTGTTAAAACTCAACCCGGAGTCCGTTTCTCCTCCTTTTCGCCGTTTCCGCAAACCGCTTGCTTTGCGCTGCTTGCCGGGCCGGCTTCGAAGCGGATGCTTCGCAGCACCGGCTCCCGGCGTGACGCGGGAAACAGTTGCAGCACAACGCTTGGGCTCCGGGTTCCCGGGCCGCTGAGGCCTGACTCCTGGCCGGCTAGAAGGCTCCTCGGGCGGCGCTGCAGGTGGGAGCATCGCAGGTGCGGAGCCCGGCCGGGAGCCTGAAGCGCAGCCGGCCGGGCGCGCCGTGGATGCGGTGGCGCAGGGGAGCCAGCCGGGTGCGGGTTCGAAGACGCCCGAGGCCGCGGATGACCCGAATCGGGGTGGCTCGCAGCAGGCGAGGCGAGCGAATCGGAGTTCCCAAGCGCTTCGCCTTGGGCGATCCCGGGAGGCGGCCGGCCTCTGAACCACGCTTTAGGACCGAGCGGCTGGGAAAACAGGAAGCCACAGAGCTCCAGGCGGCGCGGTGCTGGGCCAGAGGGAAGGTTCTGGGTCCTGATTTGGGCCCAACGGGAACTCGAGGCCTAAATGACCTCCAAGCCCCCTTGAACGCGGCCACGGGACACAGGCCTGGGCCCCGGAGCGCCGCGACCAAAGAGGAGGAGAGGGCTTCTCAAGGAAGGCCTGCGGCCAGAACCTTTTCTGCTACAGGATCGGCACTGGTGAGCTCCAGTCTGGCAGGGAGAGAAACTGAGACGGATGGGAGAATCTCTGGGCTAGGAGCGCTGGGTTCACACGCTCCCCCTTGGGCCACGGCCCTCACAAAGGGCCCTGGAAACGAGCTGGTTCTGACAGTACAGTGGTTTGGCTGCGCTGATCCAGGCGGGATGAGACACCGGGCCCCGGGGACAGAGGTGAGACGGGGTGGAGGCCTTGGCGACTGGAATAACGTTAGGAAACAACTTCTGCCGATGCTTTTTTTTTTTTTTACCCTCTGCCTGGAGCTGGCTCCCCACAGGCTCAGAAGGGGTCCACTAAGTGGTTGTTGACACGCACAAACATTCACAGGGTCGTACTCTTGTCTACACTTGGATTCTACACGGACACACACACACACACACAACCTCTTCCTTAGGAGCAGCAGGCTCACACACACACCTAGTACACTCGTGTGGCCTCTCAAACCCAGAGAACAGCAGGCTGAGAGCTCCGGGGCTCTCCCCACTTCCTCTACCTCGCCTCTCCACCTTCCTGTTGGAATGAGTTCAGGCGGCGTGAATCACAGCCGCATCTCCGCACAGATGCTTCTTCCACACTCAGGCAGCGAGGGGCTTTCACCCTGTCCACGTGCCCCTGCCTGCACGCCCCCCCTGCCCCCTGGGACTCAGGCTTCCTCCCCCGCCAGGCCTCTCCTGGTTCCTGTCCTTTGGGAACGTTAGGTGTGGGTATATCCCAGACGGAACACCCCACGGACAGTTTTCCCTCCCTCTGCACTGGTTTTTCATGTTTTAGAGAAATTCCCCAGCAAGGCGTCTGAGAAAGTAGGTAAGGAGAGATTCTACGTGGCTCCCAATGTCTCATTTGGAAATGTTTTCGGCTTTGGAGGGAAAGGGGGAAAGTGTGAGACCCCTCTGAGCACCACCTCTGAGCCCTGCTGGGCCCCCACTGCCAGTCTCCATAATGCACCCTCGATAGGCAGTGGCCATGGGGCTCCCTGCTGACCTGCGTGTGAGGAGCTTCTCTAAAGCCCCATTTCCTCACCTGCATCCCAGGGAGATGACAGTCAGGCCTCACTGGGTAGTAAATGTCTCACACACACACCCCCACGGCCCCCAGCCCAGAGAGACAGAGGAGTCTAGCCTGCCCCCTCCACGTTTCTTCCGTCGGCCTCTGTGCTGCACTGGGAACCTGTAAGCACCCGCTTGTGAGGACAGGGCGGGCGCTGACCCTGCGCTGGTAAAATCCCAAAGCCGCAGGTTGGAACAAACGGCAGCTTGGAAAACACCAACAGGACTGCCCTCCCCGGCTGTCCAAGATGGAGGCACTGCTCAGGGTGCGGCAGCAAACTATGGACAGCTCTGCTTATTCGTTTCCTTCTCTCAGCAGCTGCTGTCTCTCTGGCCAGGAGGAGATTTCTGGCTCTTGTAGGTGGGGGTTGGGGAGAAAGGCACATTAGGCCCAAAAGGAGGGAACCGAGGCACCAAGAGGTGAGGTTCTGCCGCCCAGAGAGGCGGTTGCGCAGAAGACCTTTGGAGCTGGCAGCAGGCAGGGACTCTGAAGCACGCACACACCGACATGGTTCTCTCCCTACACTCGTGAGAGTGTGTACCCCAAAGGGGGAAAGTGAGTGAGTAGGAGGGAAAAAGCCTCGGAGGTTCCCAGGAGCTTGGGAAAGGCAGAGGCAGACTCAGCTTTGGTGCCAGGCTGACTGTGGCTCGGGCCGCCACCCAGTGGGGCTTCGGCCTGGCAACCACCTTTCCAGCTCCGTTGGTCCGGGGGCCAGAGGCCAGTTCCTCCATCTGTGTAACTGCTCGGAGCAAAAGTGAGGGTCTGAGGTCTCCTCCGCCGGGAGCCAGTTCTTGGATACAAGCGCTCCTTGACGGGAGAGCTGTGGGTCCGGGGGCTGCACTGGGGCCGCAGCCCGAGAGCCTGGAGCAGGAAGCCGCCTGCAGCCTCCTGTGGGGAGTTGGGGGGCGGGTGCTGCTCGGAGATGTGGAACTTGGAGGGGAGACACGAATCCAGGCTGCAGAAGTTCCTGCCCCTAACTGCGCCTCCACTGCTTCCCCGTCGGTACTGAAAGGGTCCCGAACCGTGGAGTCACGGTTCCCTTCAGGCATACACATTCACTATTTTATGCAAGAGCCCCACCGTATCCTGCCTTCTGCAATCCCAACCCCACCAGGTTCCCTGGGGCCACACGTCGCCCTTCCAAAGTCCCCGCCCATCCTGGCCCATACTTGGCGGCTTGTACCCCAGGAGACCTGCCAGGTTGGAGACCCAATGTTTTTCAGCTGCTCAAAGAGCCTCATCCCTGCAGGAGTCGGGACCCTGGCATCTCGCTCGCAACGGGGGCCAACTCTCCAAGCCGCGCTCGCCACCCCAGGCCTCGGCCAGGCGCGCCGGGACGCTTCCGAAAGCAGTCTTGCTACTTCCTTCTCTTTCGCTTTCTATTCGGTGCACGCAGGTTTTCGTTGCTAGCCGATTGCTACCTTCCCATCCCGGCGCGTGAAGGCAGTGCTCTCCGCGCAGAGGTCTTGGGAGACCTGGGCCCGGCCGGAGACCCCTGGGGCGCCACCGAGGGGCTGGCCTTGATTTGTCGAATTAGACGCAGTGATTGAATGCTAGAGATATTTATTCCCCCCACCAGCACCGACACAATCCACACACCACGAAATATGTAAACTCCACGTGGGTCATAGTCAAATTAAGCCAAAGAACCAGGGTGTGCTTTGTGTAAGAGGGATCCCCCCAAAAGACAGGGAGAAACTGAGGGGCGCGCATTAGCCTTAAGAACCCATGGATGATTGTGGGATGATGAAGGGAAAACTCAAGCGTAGGAGCTGTGACGTCCAGGATCCCCAGTCAGTTACGGGTGGGGAGGAGAAGAAGAAAGATGCTTTTAATTTTTTACTTTGTTAATTTCTATAGCCCTCAGTCTGCTGAAACAGTTCAGCCTAAACACATAGCATCTTAAATAGAAAAACAGACCTGGATTAAAGGTCTCCTATTATTTTAAAACAGTCGATGTGTCTTTATTATAATTTATATACAGTGAAGCATCCGGTTAATGAAACGTTGGAAGAATTGTTAATTACTTGCTCCAGGTATAACTATCACGTGGATGGAGATACAGACCATTTACATATTGTATCCCTAAACGAAAACTAGGGTGGGGGATTTTTTTTCAGTTGTTTCAAGGAAATTTCAGAAGAGGCTTCGGGGGAGCCAGAGAACCTGCCCCTCTCCCGATAGTGGCGTTTCTCCAGAGAATAACCTTGCCTGTCGGGCATTTGCGCAGTCCTCACTGTTGCTGGGAACTGACGGCTGCCCCAGCAACCTTGCCGCCAAAGGCTCTCCCGAAGTCGCTGAAGCCCCGAGTTTGGTGCGCTGCAGAGAGGGGCCACAACAGGAAAACAAGTTAACAGTACCAAACGTAAAATGTCGCCATGCTCCGTGAGAACTTTCGTTTCAGAAAGCAGTTGCGCGCACGCTGCCCCGTGATCATACCTTATCCCTTGGTCCCAGCCCTTTTCTCTCTTCCCGCAAATCTGCGTGCGGCTTTGTTTCGGTGACAAATTGAAATATAAAATGGAAATATAACGACCTTCGCGTCGACGGGGGCTGGGGGGAGGGAGGGAGGGGTCCCGGCGTTTGTCAGGGGCTTGGACTTTTCCGTTCACCTCTGGTCCAGGGTGCCCGAAGCGGCGGCAGGAGAAAGGATAGGAAAACTGCCGGGATCCCCAGCGGCTCCGAGGGCTTGGGGTGGAGACCCGCGAAGCCCGAGCTGCAGCGGGTGCGCCTTTCGCGGCCGGGAAAGGGGAGTTGGTGGGACGGATCTGGGAGAATGCCTGGCTGGAGGCAACCTCCGCGTCCTCAGCTCCCAGGACCCTCCACTCCCCACCAGGAAACCGAAGGACCGAGGCACTGGCGGTGGGAGCGTGGTCCTGTATCTGGACCCAGCTTACCCAGGTGCCACCTGGCCACATGCTCCCGCTCGCTACCCGGTTCCCCAGGAGGTATTACGGTCACAAGGCGGGTCATCAGATTCGAAAACCCAGACAGGGGGGTACTCAGCTGCGGGATGATACCACCCAGCGAATTTAGAGTGAAAGGCCCCCCCCCCCTCCCGCAATCCCGCTCCCCACCCCTTGGTCTGGGGCTGTGGACACCACTGGCCGAGACGGCTGGTCCAGACTAGAGAGTTGAGAAGAGGGCCTTCCTTCAAAACAGGGCCTTTTTAGAGAAACACTTCTGTCTGGCCAACAAACCTTCCAGCCATAAGCTGGTGCTTCTCAGCCATCCGAGTTCCTGGTGGTCTCCCAGGGGCCTCCCACCCAGAGGTGCAGCCTGTGCCCTCTTCTTTCGCCTACAGATGGACGGTAGCACCCCCACCTCCATTCCCTGGGGTGGCCGCGGGCAGCCGACGCCGTGCTGCCTGGACATTGTTCTCTCCAGGAAAGCTGACTCAGGAGTGCGACCGGAGCCTCCAGTGTGTCCACAGAGGGGTCGCGAGACCCCAGACACACCAGCGGCCGTGCACCCCGCGCCTCCCTGAAACATTCTGCTGCCTTAGCCAAGACTCTCTTCTCTGCCCCGTCCCACCCCCAACCAGCAGCTCCAAGGAAGAGAGGGAGCCGCGGAAGGGGAGCTGAGGCTTGGTGGAGAGGAAAAGAGACGTGCAAAGAGGAGGCTCGGAGCTGCGAAAGGCTGGGGACTGGGCAGCGGGCGGTTTCGGAATTCAGCTCCGGGGGCAGCTAGCAGGGTCACCACGGCGTGTGAGAGGAGGGTTACGGGGAGATATCATAGCCCTCCCGCGTGGAGGGTCACTGACGGAGGTGCCACCACCTGCCAACTACCCTGCTTTCCCTACGACCGCACCTCGGTTGGTCGTGTCCTGGGAACCACAGAATTGGGGCTGCTGGGCGTGGGCGCGTTGCAGCTGTGCGTTTTAGAAAGAGAGGGAGTCAGTGCGCATTTCATCGGATTCTTAAAGCAGATTGTCCTGGAGAGCGGATTTCCTTCCAAACTAGGGGTTCAGGAACCTGGGCATCAGCCCCAAGCACCTCGAAGATGGACTGCCGGGGTCCCGGGTCGGGGCAGAGCAGCAGGTTTCCCAAGCTGTCCTAGGGCAAGGCTATGGCAGAGAAGATGGAGAGGCTGTGGAAGGTTTGGGGCAGGCGCTAAGGTCCAGGTTGAGATGGTGGCGGGTCTCCACCACGCTGTTCTTAACTCCCCGCACGGCCTTGGGTCCCCTTCCCCTTCTGGATCCAGATTTTATTTCTACGAAACCAGGAGTTTGGACAGTTTCCAAAGGCCCTCTAGGGGTTACTGTGCTGGTACCAATTTGGACTCTCCCCGCTCCCCCGCCCACCCAATTTCCTGGTCCTCCTCACCCTCCTCACTTTTCTTTTGTCTGGAAGGAAGCTATGAGCACATCCCAATACCTTTACTGGTGCGGGTGGAGGCCTGGGAGTGGGTGTGAGCCCGAGTCCCGCGTGACTGTGGGGTGGTGTTCCCGGCTCACACTCATCTGTCCTGGACCAGGGTGTCTGTCCCAGGGTGATTCCAGGGACCATACATGCGTACCAATTCATGTGCACGCCTATATGGAAGCCTTGCGTGCCCCCTAGCACTTGCAAGGATGCACCTAGTATAGTCAGCAGCGTGCAGGTGAGAATGAGAACCTGCATGGGATCCTGTGCGACCCCCTCCCCGGGGGATGGACCATGCTTGTGGTCCGTGCAACCACCAGAGTCTTGGGCGAGGAGGCGGTGACTAAGAGCCTGTGCTTCATAACCTGTGGCCTTCCCCATTGCTGGTTGTGGCTCCCCGGGGAGGCAGAGTCTCCCTGGGGCCCTTGGGGGTGGAACAAGCCCCAGAGGCTTCCTAGAGCTCTCACCCAGCCCACCCACACCGCAGTGGGGCCTCCTCCCACCTCCAGCTCTTGAGCATTTCCTCAGTTCTGAGGAAGAGAAACCAGCCTGAGCACCATCTTTATGCGAGTTGCGGATCTTATTTGGCAAACGGAGGCCTGGGCTTCTCTGGTGGCTCAGTGGTAAAGAACCCACCTGCTGATGCAGGAGACGCGGGCTGGGGCTCGATCCCTGGGTCAGGAAGACCCCCATGGAGAAGGAAATGGCAACCCCCTCCAGTATTCTTGCCTGGGAAAATCCCATGGACAGAGGCAGGCTACAGTCCACAGGGTTGCAAGAGTCGGACACGACCTAGCCACTAATCAACAACAAACTGAGGCCTAAAGGGGAATGGAACCCCACAGGCAAGTCAGTGGGAAGGAAGGAAGGACTGCAGAGGGTGGAGAAGGAAGAAGGAGCTGGGGTACCTGTGCCCCTTCTCCTACCGTCTCCTTTCACTGTAATCCATCCAGTTGGCCACACACTCTGTGTCTCATGCACAGCAGATGCTTGCCCTTTCCCCCTCCTTCAGAAATGAGATGGGCTCCACTGGGAGCTCCTGGGGTTGCCAGGGCAACAGAAGAGCACCTGATGGGATTGCAGGAACTCATCCCCAAATGTGACCCAGTGGGGCAGGGACTCCTGCTCTCTGCTGGGCTCCCTGACCCAGGTTTTGTTTCCTAAGTGTGTGGAAACCCGGCAGTGAGAGCCCAAGGGTGTTAGCTGAGGCCACGTGACTTATTTCCTCCTCTGAGGCTGACCACCTGCCAGGTCGGGGACCTTGGTTGAGGCCCGGAAGTCAACCCTCCAACATGATGGGTCCTGGTGTCGGGATGGGTGTCCCGCCCAGTGTTGGAAGAGACGCCAGACGCCTCCTGGCCCAAATGCCCAGTTTTCACAGAGAAGGGGACTGAAATGCCTAATTCCAGCTCCTCACCAGACTTTGCCTGTCCCTGTTCCCGGCCTCCTGGGGGATTCTGTGAGGCCCTGGACACAGCCTCTGCCTTCAGGTCGGGATGGGGAGACAGACTAGTAGCTTGGTTCACTGCAGTTAATGGGTTGGTGCTGGAGAGGCTGGGCGGAGAAGGGCAGCCCGCTCCCAGGTGGGTGGAGCTTTACCCCGTAAGGGGAGGGCTCAGAGTTGCCACAGACCACCTGGATCTTCTCTGGTGGCTGAGTAGCTGCTTCTTTGCTTTCTCCTTCCCCACTCCATGGCTTCTCTGGACATCAAGAGCTCTGGGTTCATGTGTTGGCTCTTCCCTGGAAATTGCCTGTGTTTTTGAAATGGTCTGCTTATCTCTTTAGTTTATTTCTTCGTTTGCAAAACGGGGGCTGTGTGGGGCAGTCCCGCCTCTGTGGGAGGAAATGTGAGGATGCAGAGAGCTGATATGCCTGCAGGGTTATCCTGCAAGGTGGCCAAAGTCTGGACTAAGGGATGCTGCCTTCTCATTTCATCTTGCAGATGATGAAGGTATGTTGAATGGTGGTGGCAGTTGGGGGCCGGGGGGGTATTCTGATCAGGTTTCAGGGTAAGAAAGGAAACACTGGGGCCTTCCTGGGTTTGTGGGCCTCCCTGATATCCAGGGGTTTCCCTGGTGGTTCAGATGGTGAAGAATTCGCCCTCAATGCAGGAGACCTGGGTTCGATCCCTGGGTTGGGAAGATCCCCTTGGAGGAGGGAAAGGCTACCCACTCCAGTGTTCTTGTCTGGAGAATCCCCATGGACAGAGGAGCCAGAGGAGCCTGGCAGGCTGAAGTCTATGGGGTCACAAAGAGTTGGACACGACTGAGCGACTAAACACAGCTCATCCTATCTCAGATGACATGGGTTTACAAACATGGCCCCAAAGAGCTCCTCCCATCCTCCTGTCTGGAGGTGCAGTGGTGGCGGGTGGGGTGGCGGTGGCTGGGGAGGAGGTCAAGGATGGGCTTGGAGCCCCGGTAGGTCCGAGTCTAGACCTGACCCTGTGTCCTTGGGCCTAGTTTCTTCCCTGTTCAAGTGTCCTGCTGTGTTGGGGTCAGGTGTGGCATCGGTGCCTCATAACTGTTGTGAGGGATTGCATCTTAAGTCCCAGAGGTTCCAGGATCGTGCCAGAACCTCTGATCAGGGCAGGGTGGAGCTGAAGACCACATGAGGAAATACCTGCCTCCTGGGGAGTTTGTGAGACCTTGTGAGGCTTTTGTCTTACAAAACGGTTTTGTTTCAAACTGTTTTCCCAGAGCCTAGAGCAGGGCTTGCTGTACAGGGCAGGTGCTCAGTGAATTTTGGGAACATAGGGAGGAAGGGAGGGAGGCAGGGAGGAGGGAGGGAACCTTCCCATCCTCCTTCCCTTCCTCCTCCTTTTGAAGGAGGCGTGGGCATGGGTGAGAACCCGACTTCTAGTTCTCTTCTACCCTGGCGAAAAATATTTCCTGCGGGGACCCCTCTGAAGCGTGGTAGAAGGAGACCTTGAGTTGCTCTGTTCTGCACAGGCCTGGTGTCCTCTCAGGCTCCTGCAGTTAGAGGAGCACCGTGGCTGCAGTCTCCTGGGCCGTCTCCCCCTCACCCACCCATACACACCCTCCTCTCCTCAGGGCTCCCCCCTTCCCTGCAGTGAGTTTGGGGCCCCTGGTTCTTCTGATGACGCTCTTCCCTGGGTCCTCCCCTCTCCACTCAGCCCTGCCCCTCCCCAGGGTTCTGAGATTCCCCCCGCCAGGGGATGCCCCCCTCTGCTCGGGCCTATATGCCGTCCTGAGCTCACAGCCCAGATGAGAAGAAACACTGAGACCTGAGCCTGGGTTGGAGTCAGCTCTCACAGGTGGCGGCCAACAAAGGCGGAGGAGACTCTTGATGGAAGGGCTCCCCCCGTCTCTCTGTAGAGAAGGAGTTGGGCATAGACGGAGCTGTGAGAGGTGTGCTGCCAAAGGCTCCCCCTTCACATCTGACACATGCTGCTGCCGGGTTGTGCCCTGTGTTGTTGGGTGTGGAACACTGGGCAGCGAGTCAGGTGATTCCTGCCCACGGGGAGCTAAATGTGCAAACATCGTGGTTCTCAGGAAAAGTGCGAATGGACTGGGACTTAGTGGGTAGGGGCATTTGGAAGTGGGCCTTGGAGGTTGAATAGGAGTTCTCCAGCTGGAAGAGCTGGAAACAGCACTCTAGAGTCAGAGAGAACTAGGTCAGGAAAGTGCGTGGAATGCCTGGGAAAGAGCAGGTGTGTGACTTGCGAGGGCATGATGGGTAGAGGCAAGAATCAGCCTGAAGAATGGTGTGGGCAAAGCAGAGGGGGCCATTCACTTTCTGACGAGGGGTTCAGACTTTGGGAAGCCCCCTGGAAGCCTCTGAGCAGTGCAGTGAGAGGCTGCGTCCCCAGACTCAGTGCAGCCTCTTTCAACATTCAAATCTTTATTTTAATTAGGGATAATTTTTATTGTGGTAAAATATGTGCTGTGCTAAGTCATGTCTGGATCTTTGGAACCCTGTGGACCATAGCCCGTCAGACTCCTCTGTCCATGGGATTCTCCAGGCAAGAGTACTGGAGTGGGTTGCCATGCCCTCCTCCAGGGGATCTTCCCCACCCAGGGATTAAACCCGCATCTCTTGCGTCTCCTGCATTGGCAGGCAGGTTCTTTACCTCTAGTGCCACCTGGGAAGCCCGTGGTAACATATACGTAACTTAAAATTTACCATTTTAAGGATTTAAAATGAACAATTCATTGGCATCAAGTACATTCGTGGTGTTGTGTGACCATCACCACTACTTCCAGAACCCTTTCATCATCCCAAATGGGCCCATTAAACAATAATTCCCCATCTCCCTCTCCTCCCATTCCCTGGAAACCTCTGTTCTACTTTCTGTCTCTGAATTTTCCTACCCCAGGCACCTCATAGATGTCGAATTACACAATATTTGTCCTTCTGTGTTTGACCATTTTGTCAAACCATTGTTGACCTTTATTCTTTGACAATCTTTATTTATTTATCTTTGACCTTTATTCTGACAACTTCTTTCTTTGGAGAAAGAAGATTTATTTGCCCATTTTGGGGCAAATATTTATAAATAAATAAATATCTATTTATTTGCCCATTTTTGAATTGCATTCTTGGCTTTTGCTGTTGAGTTGTAGGAGTTTTATGTATATTCTGGATATATCTATATATGTGTGTTAGTCGCTCAGTCATGTCTAACTCTTTGCAACCCCATGGACTGTAGCCCGTCAGGCTCCTGTGTTCATGGAATTTCCCAGGCATGAATACTGGACTGGGTTGCCGTTCTCTTCTGCAGGGCATTTTTTTGACCTAGGGGTCGAACTCTGGTCTCCTAGATTATAGGTGGATTCTTTACCATCTGAGCCACCAGGGAGCCCTATATATATATATATATATATATATGATAATCCCTTGTCAGATATCTGATTTGCAAACATTTTCTCTATTGTTGTCTTCTCACTTTCCGGATAGTGTCCTTTTGATGCACAAAATTTTTTAATTTTGAAAAAATCCAATTTATCAATTTTTTCCTTGGTTGCTTGTGTTTTCATTGTCATAGCCAAGAAATCATTGCTAACTCCAGTGGCAGGAAGATTTTCCTTATGTCTTCTTCTAAGAGCTTTATAGTTGTAGCTCTTAAGTTTAGGTCTTGAACCACGCTGAGTTAATTTTTGTAGATGGTATAGGATAAGGATCAATCTTTATTCTTTCATATGCGGATATCCACTTTTCCCGGTATCATTTGTTGAAAAGACTGCCCTTTCTCCATTGAATGGTCTTGGCTGCCTTGTCAAAAATCCATTGGCCATGTATTTGAGAATTTATTTCTGGGCTCTCTATTCTGTACCACTAGTCAATGTCCCCAGTGTGGCATGGCCTCCTGAGATGAAGGTCCAGAGTTCTAGAATATAAGGAACTTCATTAAGTCATCCTGCTCAACTCCTCACCTCCAGGCCAACGACTGACCCGCCAAAGAGATTCGGCTCTGGGACACATTTGTTTTTCAGGAGCCAGAGCGGATGAGAAGTGGGGGAGGGCAGAGCTAGTGGCAAGGGTGCCCACGCCCCAGCCCTGGCCTCTGACTAGGCCTGTGGCCATACTTGGGAGCCCCCGTGTCCATCAGCTGAGTCTCCCATGAGGATATGGCCTTGGGGTAGATGTGCTCTTAGGGTCCTCACACTACCCCCTAAGAGGACCAGATCGGAGAGGACTCCCTTCCATAACATGACCCCAGAGCCCTCTCCCCACAGGGCTGGGAGGAGCCCCTGGAGGGAAGTCCATGCACCCCACCCTGCTCTGTACTCCTGGGCCCGTGAATGTCCTGAAGATTTTCTGCTTCCTCCTCATCAGAGGCATCTGCTGCTCCCTGTACCCAACCCTGGTCATCCCAAGCTCTGCCCAGGGAGTGGCTCAGCCAGGGACCAGGTAGGATTCGGCACCCCTGGTGGGTAACCAGAGGGGCAGGGGGCAACGGACAGGTGGCTGCCGCTACCAGTGGAGCAGTGAGAGCCCCAGAGGGGGCTCGCTCATGAGACCAGTATATCCTGCCTCGGGACCCCTCAGCCCAGTTGGTTAAACACAGGCCTGGTCTCCCGGCCAGGTGGAGTGGGTTGCCATTTCCTCCTCCAGGGGATCTTCCCTGCCCAGCGATTGAACTTGCATCTCCCATGTCTCCTGTGTTTCTTGCGTGGCAGACGATTCTTTATCCTCTGAGCCTTCGGGGAAGCCCAAAGGCAAGTAACAGGCGCAGCTTCTAATGCCTTGAAATCTTATAGAAACTGTGTTCATGCTACAGTCAGGCTGCACCGGCTGCCTGAATCTTCAGGTGCCTTTGGTTCAGTGAGGCCAGTATAGCCAGGACCTGGAAACAGATTTGGGCCTGTCCAGCTGAGTGCCCCTCGGCAAATGAGTTGACCTCTTTGCCTCCTTGCCTCAATTTTCCTTGTCTGTAAAGTGGGCATATGAATCCTATCTACCATGAAGGAATGTTGTGAGGATTGAGGAGGGTGATATAGGTAAAGAGCTTACGGCAGCAGAAGTGCTCAATAAATGTTAGTTGTTATTGTTGATAATAGGATGTTGCTGGAACTTTGAGTAGGTGAGGCCGGAAACTTTGACAGACAGTTATGGTTGACTTGAATGCATAAAATTGAAAAATCAACAAATTATTGCTGAGTCTATATTGTGTGGTTGACAAAGCATTTTAAAATACAGATGAGTGATGAAAAAAGGGTATAAGCTGGCTGTCTGCCCAGCATGGGGGCTGGAGGGATCAAGGAGGGGAGAAGGGTAGTCCTAGGCTCCTCAGACCCCTCAAGCCATGTCTGCTGGGGAGTTTAGGCTCCCTTCCTTAAACTGGCAAGAAATGACCGCTCCTGGAACGGCCTCCTCGTTGGGTCGGCATTGGTTCTGTGCCAGGGATCAGGGGCTGCCTTGGAGAGGCCTTGCCTGAGTGGACATCCAGGGCCAGGTTTACCTAATGAGCTACCCAGGACTCAGCCCCTCGGATAAGATTACAGGAAGCCACTTTTGTGCTCCATAAGGTCCATTCTCACTGTTTCATGGGATGAGTCATTTTCCTGACAAGCACTGTGCTGTCTCTTCAGTCGTGTCTGACTCTGCAACTCTGTGGACCCGTAGCCTGCCAGGCAGCTCTGTCAATAGGATTCTCCAGGCAAGAATACTGGAGTGCGTTGCTATACTCTCTTCCAGAGGATCTTCCCGACCCAGGGAATGAACCCGAATCTCTTATGTCTCCTGTGTTGGCAGGTGGGTTCTTTACCACTACCACCACCTGGGAAACCCTGAATAATCTTATCCATCTTTATCAACCTCAGAAAACTTTAACTGGCAACCTCACAATTGATCCAGCCATAATTTTTCCCTTCTTGTCCAAGGGGAGAAAACATATTCTTGCTTTTGGGGCTTGTAAATGATTGTTTAGTTTACCATGAACACATCTGGAGGAAGAAAACCCTTGATTTTGGTGGGAAAAACATTCTCTCTAGGCCGATGTGGTCGTTCCACAGACTGAGACATTTAGTTACTTAACCAGATTCATTTAATTCAGGTATCTGTTGAGTTGGTTGTTCAGCAGGTAGTTTTTGAGTGCCAGATGTGCGGACCAGAGTTTGACAAGACTTTTTCCCTGCCTGTGATGAAGACACTGTCTAATGGTGGAGGGTGCCATGCATCCACACTTGGCAATGCTTTGTGAAAAGCAGTTGAATTATTAGGAGTAGTTCGGGGGCTTCCCTTGTGGCTCGTGAAGAGCTAGTAAAGAATCTGCCTGCAGTGCAGGAGACCTGGGTTTGATCCCTGGGTTGGGAAGATCTCCTGGAGAAGGGAAAGGCTACCCACTCCAGTATTCTGGCCTGGAGAATTCCATGGACTGTATAGTCCATGGGGTCACAAAGAGTTGGACACGACTAAGCGACTTTCACAGAAGAAGAAGGAGAGTTTGGAGGAGGGCATGGCAGGAAATCTACAAAGAGGAAGTGGTAACAGACTCGGGCCTGGAAAGGTGATTTGGGTTTCTCTGGCAGAAAGGGCCCTGACATAGCCCTGAATCACCAAGGTTAGTTTCTATATGACAGCAGACAGCAGCGCCAGTGGGAGTGGCGGTTCATTTCTGGAACGATCCCTCTCGACACTCCCCACCCCCAGATAGCTTTTGGGTGGTATGCTGGGTGGAGGACAGCGAAGGCCCCCACAGACAAAATTCTTCTGGAGCCGTTAAATATTGGTGTGCCTGCATAGGAGAGTCGTCCAGATGTTACCAAGTGTCTAAGCAGGAGCGAGGTTTTTGGAAGGAGCTCACAGCCTCTCTGACCTTTGTCAACTGGCGCATAAGCCACACTGTCTTCGATGCAGCGCTTAAAATTAGAGTCCTCCTTTCATGCCTCTACTACAAGTTGCAGCCTGGGTCAAAATGTATGTATGGAAGGGGCTTTCTTGAACATCAGCTAGCACTTTTAAATATCTATAACAAATGACAAACAAAATAGTTTCAGTGTTTCACCCCATTTATTTCTCTGTTATATGTACGTAGAAATGAGCCTTGATTGGAAGGGGACTGGGGTGGGGGGAGCTGCTTGGGACGGAGGTCTGTGGAATGTTCTGGGCAGCTGGAGCTGGGGAAACTTGAGCTGAAGAGCATATACCTGGGGCGGGGGCGGGGGCAGGGGGAGGATGAGACACTGCAGCTTGAGGGGCTCTTCTGCGGTCTCCTCCCGCCCTGGCCTAACTTCCCTCCAAATAATAAGTGTGTTAATCTCCCGTGGAGGATTCCCGTTGACAGACAGCGTGCTGGGTGTCAGGCAGAGGTGTGCCTTCTCGCCCTTGGCCTTACTGAGAGCCCACAAACATGCTGGGAGGTGGGTCCCCTCCCCCTTACTTTACAGATGAGGAAACCCAGTCACACAGAGGCCAAAGTCACTTTGCTAAGGCATGAGTGGCTTGGAAGCCTCCTAAACAATTTCCCTGAGAAATTTCCCCATTTCTTTGATGGGGAGAGCTGACATTTCTTCATCGTATGCACAGAGCTAGCTGTACACAGCTTCGACAGACCCCTCCAACCAGATCGCTGCCTAGAGATCTGGAGAGGCCCCAGAAACACTGCTTCCCGCGCCAGGCTGGCCGAGATGCCCCTGCCCTCTCCGCCTCCACCGCCATAATCACTGCCTCCTTCATGAAGCAGGGCTTTTGTAAGGGAGGGGCCATGCTTTCTTGGACTTTGTTTCCATCTCCTGGAGCTTTGCCCTGCACATAACTAGCGCTCCAGAAATGCTGCTGAATGAATGCATGCAGCAAGTCAGGGGCAGTTTCAGGAGTCAACCCAAGTCCGTCCTGCTCCAAGGACTCCTCATTCATTTCACCTAGAGCAGGATCTGAGCTTCTCCATCTTGCCTCCCTTGGATACAACGGTGGTATTACAGTGTCCCCAAGGGGATGCTTGGGAATGCAGATTTTCTGAAGCAGAGGAGAGAAGGAGGCTCTGAGGGATCAAGGAGATAAGGACGTGCCCAAGGCCACATGGTTCTGTAAAGGTAGAGGGGGACAAGGGGCAGGCAGACCACTGAGCTGATCTGAAATCAGAAGACAGTCCTTCCACTGACAGGCGATGTGATCACTCGGGGGTCTCCGTATCCTGCCTGAAAGAGGAGGGGTGGCCCAGGGTGGCCCCTGAGCTTTGGGGCTTCTTTTTGGGCTGAAGGGAGAATGGGGGAGGTTCCTTCCGTTTCTCTGGGAGTAGACCCAGCCTGGGCCGCTGCCCCTTCCCCTGCTGGGTCTCTGGATCCCCTCCAGCCTCTTGAGGCAGGGCTTGGGGATGAGACCTGGGCTGGGCCAGGAAGCGGGGGGCTGGGCCAGGAAGCGGGGAGCTGGGAAACCTCAGTGTCCATGAGGAGGGCTGTTCACAGGGGTAGTTAGAGTCCCTGACTGAGGTCATGACCCCAGCCCACCCCAGAGAACAGCACCAGGTGATGTCCAAGTGTTAGATCATAAATGGGGCTTCTCATGGTGACCCATGGACTTCCCTTGTAGCTCAGTTAGTAGAGAATCTGCCTGCAGTGCAGGAGATCTGGGTTCGATTCCTGAGTCGGGAAGATCCCCTGGAGAAGGAAATGGCAACCCACTCCAGTATTCTTGCCTGGAGAATCCCATGGACAGAGGAGCCCTGCAGGCTACAGTCCATGGGGTCGTAAGAGTTGGACACGACTGAGCAACTACACCACCAAAACCAGCACTCGGTGACCCCAGAGCTCTGTTGAGGTTAGTCCTCTGAGATGGAAATTTCTCCTCAGGCTCAACTGTGTCACTCAAAGACAAGACCGAGTCAGCCAGTGCCCGCCCCACCCCCCAAGACTGCCTGCCTGTGTCCAGGAGACACGTGAGAGGCCGTGGACGGGACACCAGGCTTGGAGTCGGACCATCTGGGTTCAAATCCCAGCTCTGCCCCTCCTCGCTTTGTGATCTTGAGCAAGTCAAGCTTCTCTGGACCTCAGTTTCCTCATCACGGACCTCTTAGGGATCTGAGGAGATCAGATGAGACAGTGAGTGGGTCAGAACTGCTGCAACTCAAGCAATTGTATGATTGTCTCATTGTTGTCACCAGCCCTGGGGGAGGGCCCCTGGGGCTTCTCACTTAGTAATTTAGGACCAGTTCAGCTGAAAGCTGGGTGTCCTGTTTTGCCATAAAATGTGGTTACCGGGCCTTGTCAAGGCCTCTGTAGATGTCAGTACTCAGGTCAAGTTCACATCCTTGCTAAAGCCTCTCCTGACCTTTTCAGCCAGCACCGGCCACTCTTCCCATAGAGGCTGCCTTGCCCAGGTCACAGGGCTCTTGCCGTCAGGCCGTGGTGTCGTCTGTCCCTTTGGTGAGGCCATGTCTAAAGGGAGGCCCTGGGGAGGTGCTTGGTGAATGAACAAACAAGTCAACCAAGGAATGAGTGCAATGAATAGACGCAACCCAAGCCACAGTGTCAGGGAGAAGAGAAGAGAAAAGAATCTGGGGCCTAAGCTGGGGTACGGAGAGGACCGTGGGGACTGAAGGAAGGCCGGATGAAGGCCCGCAGGGACCCTAGCCAGTAGTGGACTTTCTTTTCTTTCTCTCCAATTTTTAAAAAAAATTTAAAATACAAGTAAAAATAAAATTTACCATTATGACTGTTTTTAAGTGTACGGTCCAGTGGTATGAAGAGCATTCATAATGTTGTGCAACCATCACCACCATCCAGCCGCATAACTCTTTTCATCTTGTCAAACCGAAACCCTGTCCCCATGAAACACCAACTCCGCACCCTCCTGGGCCCCGGCCGCTGGCAGCCATTGTTCTACTTTCTGTCTCCCTGAACTCGACAGCTCCAGGGACTCATGTACGTGGAATCGTGCAGTATTTGCCTTTTTGTGACTGCTTTGTTTCATTCAACACAATGTCCTCAAGGCTCATCCGTGCTGTAGCAGGTGCCAGAATTTCCCTCCTTTCTGAGGGTGAATAATCCTCCTCTGTGTGGAGGTTCATCACCGATGAACACGGGTCATTTGCATGTGCCAGCTATTGTCGGTGGGCTTCCTTTTTAACCACTTCTCTTTGGATGCAAGGAAACCGTACCCGTTTGGACTAACTGTAAGAGAGCTGAAATTAGAATAGGCTCAAACAGTACCAAGTACTTTTAAGTCCCAAGGATAGCTTGACCTCAGCTAACAAAATACTGCCTCCTACGGCCTTAGAAGAACCGCATGTTTTAATAGGGTCTCCGGTTGCTTCTGGGGATGGAAATGAGGGTTTCCATAGGACTAGGGAGTAAACGTTTGTCCCTTGAGTTGATCTGCCTTGTGATTTTGATTTCAGCGTGCAAGCCCGTTTGTAGAAGTTGTGGATGGTGCTGGTGAGAGGGAGGCAGAGAGATTGCTTACTAGACTCTAGTCTGGGTCCTGTTTCAAACTGTAACAAATGCCGGTTTCAGAACTTGGATTCCTGGTTAAAGTGGTTTCTTCTCATTTGTCTGCATTCTTGTTCTTTTTAAAAGCTTTTCATTTGACATGTTTTCAGACACCAGGAAAAGTTAAATGTAGAATACAAAGGATTCCCAGATCCCTTTGACACTGATCCTCCATATCTTAAAGTTTTACCATATTTGCATTATTGCCCTCACTCTCTTTTGTGTTCTTTCTGTATGTATATATTAATATATATTCAGATGCACATATACATATTATTTCTTTCAGAACTGTTTGGGGGTAAGTCACAGACATAAGCCTTTTTACTTTTAAATACTTCGGTATTTAGCAGAGAATTGAATATAAATCCAGACCCAGTGTCAGGAAGAGGAAAAGAAAAAATTAGTTGAATGTAAACTGAGGGATGGAGTGACCCTGAAAGCAAGGTCCCGAGAAAAGGCCTTGGTGCACACTGGAGGTCCCAGATGTTCTATGAAGTTCTATCAGGACAGTTTCACCAGGGCCAGCACTGAAGATTGGATACATTGGGCAGATTTAGAGGCATCAGAGAGGAGGAATTTTCCTGTGGCTCCCACTTTTTTTCCCCCTTTTTCCCTGACTCTGTCTCCTGGCTGCCCTGTCCCAGCCCCACACTGGGTATCCACTCCAGGAGGGCCCAGAGGAAGATGCCCCAGGCTTGGGGTTCAAATCCTGCCTCTCAGCAGCTGTGCATTCTTAGACAAGTCCTTTACGCCCTCTGGCCTCAGTCTCTGCAGCTGTAAAATGGGCATATTTCACATGGCTGTTGTAAACAGCAGCAGTGAGAGCATGTTAGTAAACCATGAAGCTCCTGGTGTGTAGTGAGAGCCCAGGGTTGAGTCCTTTTCCTTCCTGATCCTGGGGAGCCCCCTCGATCCTCTGGCTCACAGGAAACCCCTCCCCTCAGTGTGGAGTGATGGGAAGAAGGGCCTGCAGTCCCCGCGACTGCTGAAGCTTCCCTGGGGAAGAGCCCACAGAGGAGCCAGCAACAAATCCACGAGCTGCCTGGACAGCCGACTGGGCAAAACCAGGGTCGGGTAGCCTGGGCATGGCTCACCTGTCAGTATCCGGAGGGCCAGCGATGCCCCTCAGGTCTCCACAAAGGGAAGAGATTGGGGGGAACTAATCAACTCGGGTCAGGCCGGCTGCCCAGTGGCTGGTGACGTTTAGTGGGTTCCCTCTCTCTGAGCCTCAGTTTGCCCATCTGTAAAATGAGGACGCTCAAGACGGGGACTGATACAAGTCAAGAACGTGAATACCCTCAGAGCCGGAGGAGGAAAGAGCTCTGTGGAGAAGGGCAGGGACCCTCCTCACCTAGCGCTGTGTGGAGGGCTGGGATATCAGAGACACATAGTAGGGCTGAATCACCACTTGTTTGGCCAACCCTCCGGGAGGGGGCCTGGGTCTTTAACCAAACGGAGAAGCATCTGCGGCGGGGGCCCTGGGGCCTCACTTCTGGCCCCGAGGAAGGTACTTGGGACTGCAGTGCCTCCTGGTGGCCAGTGTGAGCTACTGCAGCCTTGATCCTGACCGGCAGGATGGGGGTGCTTAGAGCCTTCACGCAGGGGCCCGCACAAACCTGCCCTGTGGGTGAGGAGAACATCCCAGTCTTGGCTTCCTGGAGAGGGCTGCACCTCCTCTGTAACCCTCCTCTCCTCTCCCTGGCAGGAGACCAGGCAGGGCTTGCTGACGTGAAGAAGCAGAAAAGCCAAAACCCTTGCCTGAGGCCATAGCAGTGTCTGGAGCTACATGAGGCTTTGGTCCTACACGACCTGCCCAGTGGCCGGCTTCTCTGAGCCCCATCACCCCACAAGGACCAAGGTCCACCCCCATGCCACAGCCACCCCACAGCAGTGTGTGCTGGGGGATCGCAGCCCCCCACCCTGCTCTGGAGCCCAGCCTCATGGTCCTGGGCCCCCTTCCTCTGGGTGCCCTTGTCGCCCTCAGCAGGGCATGCAGAGCTGCCTGGTGCTACCAAGGCAGAAGGAGCCGGGGCCCAGTTCAGGACCCCGAAGTGCATCAGGGCAGCCCTATTCCCAACAGCTCTCGGTCGAACGGGAGGCCAGACCACACCGCTGTGCTTCAGAGTGGGGAATTCAGCCTTTAAGAGAGAAGCCCGACCCTGGGGTCAGAGAGGAAGGAGACACCTTTGCACTGAACCTTGGAAGCTCAGTAGAAAGAATTCACAAAAGAAGAAGTGCAACACATTAAAGGTTAACTTCACTAGTAATACGTGCCTGTGTGTGTGTGAGCATGCTCGGCCTCAGTCACGTCCGGCTCTTTGTGGCCTCATGAACTCTAGACTGCCAGGTTCCTCTGTCCGTGGGACTTTTTTCAGCTAGAGTACTGGAGTGGGTTGCCATTTCGTCCTCCAGGAGATCTTCCCAACCCAGGGATCGAACTCATGTCACCTGCGTTGGCAGGTGGACTCTTTACCACTGAGCCTCCTGCTGCTGCTGCTAAGTCGTTTCAGTCGTGTCCGACTCTATGCGACCCCATAGACGGCAGCCCACCAGGCTTCCCCATCCCTGGGATTCTCCAGGCAAGAACACTGGATCGGGTTGCCATTTCCTTCTCCAATGCATGAAAGTGAAAAGTGAAAGTGAAGTCACTCAGTCATGTCTGACTCTAGCGACCCCATGGACTGCAGCCTACCAGGCTCCTCCTTCCATGGGATTTTTCTAGGCAAAAGCACTGGAGTGGGGTGCCATTGCCTTCTCCGGAGCCTCCTGGGAAGCCCAAATTTGTTTTTTTTTTTAATGTAAATTCAAATGAGATTTCACTTTTATCCATTACACTGGCAAAGCTTTTTATAAACAGTGTAATGATTGGTACTTGTCCTGAAGCAGGCAGGCATGCTGAAAAAATGGGCACATTTCTAGCAGACACACTTATCAGAGCTCTTAAGGTGTGACTGTGACCAAACTCAGTATTTCTAGTTCTTGGAACTTTTGCAAAGGTAACTGCCACAAAAATGTCAAGGGACTTAACTATAAAGGTATTCATCACAGGCCTGTTACTATTTCAAACAATCAACCGTCCGTATACCCAACAGTAAGGACTGAGGAAAGGAAATAGAGTTTGTCAGTGCAATGGAATACTATGCAGCCATTAAAAGTGATGTATTAGCAGAAGAATATAGAATAGGATGGAAAGATGTACAGGGCAGTGATAGGTTTTACAAAAGACTTTTATAAAAAATTATGTTTCCCTTTTCTGTTTATGTATTATAGTTTTCTTCTTTGGGCTTGTCTTCATATAGAACATAGATAACTGTATGTAGTGGGGGTGGGGAGGAAAGCCACGAAGCTTACAGAGGAAGATACCCAGGGAGAGTAGGAGTTAGCCAGGTGCACGAAGGGCAGAGGGCGTCCCAGCGAGAAGGATGCAAGGGTGGGGAAGCCTGAAGCCGCTCGAGCAGTGTGTTGGGGGCGTGCGGGCAGGTCAGCGGGACCGGAAGCGAGGTGGAGGGGCGGGTGTGGCAAGACGTAAGTCTGTGAGGGGGACGGTGGCCGGTCCTGCCTGGGGAATCCTGAATGCCATAGTCAGCCTGACTCGAGCATTGGCGGTTTTAGCAAAAAAAATAAATACATAAAATAAAAATCTAACAACAAAACCAGTATGTTCCATTTAATTTGAAGTTCAAATAAACAATGAATAATGTTCAGTACATTGTGTCCCTTACATACAAACGAGTTCCATTCCGAGAGCGAGTTCGTAACTTCACTTGGTTCGTAAGTCCAAGCAAGTTAGCCTAGATACCCAACGAACACAATCGGCTATACAGTACTGTATGGAAATAGGTTTATCATACTTTTCACACAAATAATATCAATACATAAAAACAAACAGAAAAAATAAAACATTTTTCATCTTCCAGTACAGTACCTTGAAAAGTGCAGTAGCACAGTGTAACAGCTGGCATAGAGGAGCTGGCCTCCAGCACACAGGCAAGAAGAGTTGCTGGCTGGAGGAGGGACAGGAGGTGGGAGACGGTAGAGCGGAAGGATCGTCAGCTATAGGAGATGGGGGGGGCCAAGCTGCAGTTTCACTCGGGTCTGACACTGAGGGAATGCACGTTCGCATCTTTGAAAGTCTGCAACTTGAAGGTTTGTTCGTAGGGGACTTACTGCATAAGTATTTCCCATGCAACATTTGGGACATGCTTTTACTTAAAAAGTGACTCCTGTTTCTCTGAAATTCTAATTTAACTGAGCACCCTGTACTCTATCTGACCATCCTGATTGGAAAAGCCTCTGATGCTGGGAAAGACTGAGGGCAGGAGGGAAAGGAGGTGGCAGAAGATGACATGGTTACGTGGCATCCCTGACTCAATGGACATGAGTTTGAGCAAACTCCGGGAGCTAGTGAAGGACAGGGAAGCCTGGTGTGCTGCAGTCCATGGAGCTGCAAAGAGTCGGACGCGATTTAGCGACTGAACAACAACAAGGAGAGCTCTGGGTTAGACAGGGTGGCCCTAGACCAGGAGTGTGCGTCTTAGACACTGTCTCCGGTTGTAGTGGAGCGTGGTGATCTGAGGGCAGAAGAACCGGTGAGGTCTGAACATAAGCCAGAGCTCTGGGACTCTCCAGCACCCACGAGGCCTCAGAGCCGTGGGGGGCGGTGCCCAGTTTGTGAGGACTGTAGCTAGTCCCACCGCTGAAGGGGCCTTTCTCTGAAGCATCACTGCCGTTCCTCCTCTGCTTCCCGGCAGCGCTTCCCTCCACCTCCCATCACACAGCCCAGTCCCAAACCTACCGAGCCGGCACCATTCAGGATTCTAGTTGCTGCTTTCACATAGCATTTTAAAATGATGAAAGAAATTCCTGTTTATGGTAGGACAAATAAGAAAATTAAGTCAGACTAGAAACAAAAAAGCAACTAAACCCAGATACTGATATTCTTTACTTCTGGAAACTGCTAGAATTTTCTAAGAACAGACACCGCATCCTCCCCTCCCCTTTTTTCAAAATAAGTTTTACTTACTGTGACATGAACAACTTTCAGGTAATAAATGCTATTCTTGGACATCAGTTTCTTTCATCAGTGTTTATTGAACCCCTTCTGCATACCAGCCACAATACTAGGCATTAAACCAAAAGGCTAAGCCAAACAAATATATTCAGATATATTCCCTGTTTTACGGAAGGGAGAGAGAGACAATAAATGAAGGAAAAAACAAATAAATACAAAATAATAGGTGTTAAATACCAAGAGAGAAACAGTGTGTAGAATAAAGAAAGCCAGGAAGGATCTCCCATTAATGGAAACATCATCCTTTATTTGGCCAATCTCCTATTAATAAAGATTTTGCTTATTTTCAATTTTCCCGTATAATAATGCCACGAGGAACTTTCCCTCTAGTTAGTCTTTGTGCCCATCCATAATTCTGTCTTTAAATCCCTAGAGGTGAGATTTTTGGGTGAAGACATACAAACATTTTACCTGCTTAGTTTTTCTTCACTATATTTAAACCCAATTTTGTATTTTCTCTATAGTTTTATATATTTTCTATTTTTTTAAGATTTTTATTTATTTTTGGCTGTGCCGGATCTTCCTTGCTGCACGAGCTTTTCTCTGTTGCGGCGTGCGGGCTTCTCACCGTGGTGGCTCCTCTGCTCGTGGAGTCCAGGCTCCAGGGCACCTTGGCTTCGGTACTTGCAGGACGTGGGCTCAGCGTTTGAGGTTCCCGGGCTCGAAGAGCGCGGGCTCAATAGTTATGTTGCAGTTTGGCAACCCACTCCAGCGTCCTTGCCTGGAAAACCCCATGGGCCGAGGAGCCTGGTTGGCTGCAGTTCATGGGGTTGCAGAGTCGAACACGACTGAGCAACTGACAGACAGACAGATGGGCTTAGCTGCTCCACAGCATGTGGGATCTTCCCAGACCAGGGATCGAGCCCGTGTCTCCTGCACTGGCAGGCAGATTCTTTACCCCTGAGCCACCAGGGAAGCCCTGTAGTTTGCATATTTTTTATTTTTTAAATAGCATGCTGAAAATTTAAACTGAGGAGCATGATTTTATGAATTTGAACACGTTCCTGTACAGATCCGTGTACTCACAATCACAGCTGGGATACAGGATCGGATAGTCCCATACACCAGCCCTTTGGGGTTAAAACCACCCCAGCCCAGCCCCAGGCCACCAGCGATCTGCTCTCTGTCCTTGGACTGTTTGTTTGTTTGTTGTTCAGTTGCTAAGTCGTGTCCAACTCTTCGTGACCTCATGGACTGTAGCCCGTCAGGCTCCTGGGTCCTCCACTGTCTCCTGGAGTTTGCTCAAATTCACGTCCACTGAGTCGGTTACCTTCCCCAGAATGGCATGCAATAAACAAGTGGAGCCAGGCACCATATACCTCTGGAGACTGGCTTCTTTTACAGACAGTAATGCTGTCTTTGAGAGTCATCCATGCCATAGTTCACATCACTAGCTTGCTCCTTTTATCTCTGAGTAGTATCCCATTGCATGGCTGTTCCATGGTTTAAAGGACATTTGGGCTGTTTCCAGTTTGAGGCGATTGTGAACAAAGCCACTATAAATATTTGCATACAGGTTTGCCCTGAAAAGAAGTGTTTGTCTCTTGAGGGCGAATGCCTAGCAGTGGGATGTCTGGCTCGAGCCATGAGAGTGTGTTTCATGGTATAAGGCACTGCTGCGCTGTTTTCCCACCACTGATGGAAGCAAGTTCCACGCCCTTCAGTTCCTTGATATCTCTGGGTATCATCCAGTTTTATTTCCATCGCTGTTGGTGTGTAGCCATATCTCATGAATATCCCTAGTAAATAATCTCTAATTGGTAATACATTGAGCTGGTTATTATATTTGTTAGTTGCTCAGCCTTGTCTGACTCTTTGGGATCCTGTGAACTGTAGCCCCCTAGGCTCCTCTGTCCATGAAATTCTCCAGGCAAGGGAATGGGGTAGCCATTCCCTTCTCTAGGGGATCTTCGCAACCCAGGGATGGAACCTGGGTCCCCTGCATTGCAGGCGGATTCTTCACCATCTGAACCACCAGATGTATATCTTCTTGGGTGAAATGTCCATTCAAATAGTTTACCCATCTACCTGCTAAGTGCCACGCTTTATTCCCATTTCACTAGTTTTCCGCTAATGTGCTTTTTACTGTTGTTCCAGGACCCTGTCCGGGAAACCACATCACATTTAGTCCTCCATGTCTCAGCCTCCTGTGACGTGTGACAGTTTCTCAGACTTGCCTTGTTTGGAGAAGCACGTTTGGGCCTTGGGTGGGTGTGTGTTGGTGGCAGGAGTGCCTACCCCACCTCGTGGGTGGCTGGCTGAGTCCCTGGCTTACCTCTCCTCTTCCGCCTGGCAGTTCCTCCCGGACAGGAACACAGTCCATCTCGGCCCGGTACGCACAGATAAGCTCCACGTGTGTTTGCTGAAAGGTCGCCCCAGCATGGGCTCCCCCTTTGGTGTATTTTATTGGGCCTGGACCTAAAACTCGGGCCATCCAAGCTGAACTCGGGACAGAGCCCAGTGGCAGATAAGGTGGGCTGGGGACGTGATCGATGGCTCACCTTTAACCTCTGCTCCCACCCCCGCACAACTGTTTGGACAGCGATGGGTTTACTTGGTGCCCTTTAAACAGCAGGAAAGGGCCTCACGCTGGCCTGTTTTCTTTAAGGAGATTGCATTGGCGCTGTGCACACTGCCACAGGGCGTGTGAGGCTGGCTCACCCGAGAACAGGGCGAGCGGTGTGTCCCCCACAAAGCAGATGTTTGGAGGAAAAATAGATATAATCAAAACCATGGAGGATAAAATTACTCCAGCCCCTTAGACAGACGCTCCATACGTCAGAGTGTGTGCACAGCTACACACACACACACACACACACACACACACACAACTCATGTCCAGACCCACCCATGGCTGTCTGCAGGCTCACGCTCACTCACAGACACACACAGCAGCACACATCCACTGGCACACACGCCCACTGGTGTGCCTGCCCTTGACCACACAAGCCTGCACGCTCCGCAGACCTATCCGCAGGCAACTACACATATGCTGCCCACACCCATTCACAACAGCAGGCTTGTGCTACATGCCCGAAGGCGCACATCCGTGCACAAGAAAGGGATACACGCAGAAAGGGCTCCAGCAGCCTCTCCCCAAATGGCTTCAGAAGCTCATTCTCCTTAAATCACAATCACAGAAATAATTCTCTTGAAATCACAGTCATGAAAAAAAAAAAAAAATTAAGGTGAACTTTGGAAATCTTTCAAGGCCTTTCATGTCAAAAAAAAAAAAAAGGTTAGACTAGGTTGGAGCAACACCCTAGGATTCAACCAGGATGAGTAGATAGAAGCTAAGGGGCTTCCCTGGTGGCTCGGACAGTAAAGAATCCACCAGAAATGCAGGAGACTTGGGTTAGATCCTTGGGTCGGGAAGGTCCCTGGAGGAGGGAATGGCAACCCACTCCAGTATTCTTGCCTAGGGAATTCCATGGACAGAGGACTCTGGTGGGCTACAGTCCATGGGGTTGCAAAGAGTCAGACATGACTGAGTGACAAAGCATGCACGCAAGAGAATGAAGAAAGGTACCCCGTTTCTTGTAGCTCTTAAAATCCAACAGCCAAGGCTGTCCGGCACAGACCAGTTGGCCCTCAGAAGAGGCGAGGCCTCCTCCCCAGGAGGAGAACAGGCAGAGGCTCAAGGGTGTCTGTGACTCCTGATGAACAGTAAGCCTTGAACCAAACGCCGCCCACTCATCAGAAGTGGTCATGGGAGTCTCTGAAGGGTGTGCATCCCTCCCCGGGGGGCAGGCACTCTGGATTCTCGACGTTCTGTGCACAATACATGATTCCTCTGGGTAGTCTGGGATGTATTTCCAGATCAAGACATTCCGGGGGAAGCTGCAGCTCGCGAGGACATTGTCTTGGGCCCCCAAAGCCTGGGACAAAGCCCGCCCAGGGGTCCCTTCCCGCTCTGGACGGGGCCAGAGACCATGAGGGGCTGCTCCAGGGAGGATGGGGGGAAGCCAGCCGGGCAGGCAGGTGGCCTGGTCCTAGTGAGGTCTGTCGTTCAGCTTCATGCCAGCAGCGGATGCCATGTGGCCTCAAGAAGGCGCGCCCGGCAAAGGGGTTAGCTGGGGCCTTTCCTGTCTCCTGGTGTGGCAGTGCAGTAAATGCAGAGCTGGTTCCTGGCAGATCCTGGACTGGGTTTCTGGAAACGTCAGTTCCAGAGCCCCCATTTGGTGCTCCTGCGTGGCCTCCCCCAGCGTGTCCCCCTTGCTCACTGCGTGGAGACATCATCTGTGTCTGCCTGTCCTTCCTCCTCCTGCCTCCTTTCGGTCTGCCCGCTTCCCCTCTTGTCGTTCGGTGATCTCACCTCCTCCTCCTGTTTCAGCTGTCAGTTCCGATGGAGGCACTACCCACTGCATGCCTCTCTTTCATGCACCCTCACCAGCTTTCTCCATTGTCTCCGAGGATGTGTTTGTTCAGCAGACGTCTCTGCACGTACCCTGTAGGTCCTGCCAGTGAGTACACAGAGGTAGCTGGACAGGGTGAGAGCTCGATAATGTTTGTATTGGCCATTGATTCCTCGGTAACCTCCTGCCTGCCCCATCCTGGGCTGAGCAGGGACAAATGGCCCAAGGTTCCAGCCCTCAGGGAACTGGTTCCCTGAGGAGAAGCTGGACCTTCAGGGTTTGATTAAAACATAGGCAGCAACTAGATGGAGGGGGTCTGTATGATTGCCGCAGTCTGGGAAGGCTTCCTGGAGGAGCTGGTGCTTGACTGGACCTTGGAGGTCAGCTGGAAAAAAGGGGCGTTCCAGGCAGGTGGACAGAGGAGGAGGTGAGGGAGAGCAAGGAGCTCAGCGGTTTCCTTTGTTCAGGAGTGAGTCAGCCTGAGTCTCAGGCCCTCTGTTTTCAGCGGCCGTCTTGTTGAGGAGGGCCTTACGGAGCAAGCTGGATCTTGACCAGGCCCAGGTCTCGGGCCATGGTGCCAAGTCTCTACCCAGCCTCTCTGGATCCTCTAGTTGGAGAGCGATCTGCTGGCTTTGCCCAGAGCCCAGCACCACCACCCATCCCATCCCTGGCATTCACCTGTCTCACACGGGCCTGTTAAACTCAGGGCCTCCTACAGAACAGCAGTGAGAGCTGTATTTATTCAGGAGGATGGGACACTCAGAGGCATGGTAGCCATCTCCAGATGTCCGCAGGGCTGCCTTGGGGAAGGCCCATGGAGGTTTGGAACCCATGCCAATGAGCCAGACCGCAGGAATCAGACACAGGCTGGACCTTTGGACAGACGGTCCAGTGGTCCTGGGGGGCGATGAGCTCCGTCACCAAAGCTTGAGTGACAGCACTGGGTGCAGATGCTTATAGGGTGGCAGGAGGTGGGAACTGATGCCCCCAAGCCTGGCACTTTAGGGATGAGTACCTTGGCTTGTCATTCTAATGGGTTGGGTCAGAACCTTGGGGAATTTTCCTTTGCTGTCTCAGTTAGGGGCCAAGCCTCAGAACCTAAAGTGAAGTCAGTGAAGTCACTCAGTCGTGTCCGACTCTTTGCAACCCCATGGCCTATAGCCTACCAGGCTGCTCTATCCATGAAATTTTCCAAGCAAGAGTACTAGAGTGGGCTACCATTTCCTTCTCCAAGGGATCTTCCCAACCCAGGGATCGAACCTGGGTCTCCTGCATTACAGACAGACGCTTTACCGCCTAAGCCACCTAAAGCAAGAATAATCAAGACTTGAGATTTGGAAGGTTTCGTCCCTCTTCGAGGGCCAGAGAGGCCTCGGTTTGCCAGAATCCCTTCCGTCTTGAAATCTTGAAGCCTTTCTAGTTAGCTGACGTTTGCCTGGACAGATATGCCCCCAGCCTCTCCCCACTCCAGGTCCCAAGGGGAAGGTCCCACTGGAGACTGAGGCGGGAGGGCTGCCCTACAGGGCCGAGATGCCATTCCTGCCTGCTCTCCCCACTGCGGACAGGGCTTGCCTGCTCCCATCGGCACGGGAGGCTCTGGCACTTGGAAGGCGTCCTCTGAGGTCACAGGCAGATTTTGGGAGAGCTGGGATGAAGCAGATCTCCGCACCTTGGGCCTGGGGTCTCCCATGCTGCGCCCCACACCATGCTGTCCCCCCATGCCTACCCTTTCAGTGGGTGGATGGAAGTGGGGAAGCTTCTCTACTTGGACGACTGGGTGTTCAGCCAGCTCCACCCGCAGTGAGCCTAGAACCAGCTCAGCGGGGGTGGGCTTCTCCCAGGGGCCACATCCTCACTCTCTCATCCTCGGGGACTGGTTCTCTGCCTCCTTGATGCGCAGACCACACCTCTTGATTACGTGAGGCCCTGGGGATTCCTTCTGGTTTTCCCTCTTTCCCTGGGAAAGGCCCCAAGACCACGGGGTAGAAGAGAAGGACTGACCCAGAGCTGAGAGGCTGCACCCTGTCCCTATTGGCACATTTCTTACTCTGTCTGGCTTCCGTTTCCCCTGAATTAACACAAGGAGTTTAGTCCCTACCGTCCCTTGATATTTATAACATGGAGTTTCCCCTGCTCGGCCCAGCCCCTTTTGCTGTGTGGGGTGGTCCTGAGCCCAGGCTGGATGCCAGAGGATACGGGAAGGGTCCTTGGGGTCATGGGATGGGGTCTGGGCAGCAGGGCTTGGGCAGAAGGGGCAGGGGCTGCAGCCACTGCCTGCTCCCCGAGTCTGGCCTCCAGGAGGTTGCATAACAGAGATGTTTATTTTTGGTGAGACTGGGTGGGATTTCTTCTCTTTAAAAAAAAAAAAAAACCAAAACATAAAACGTATTTGTCTGCCAGGAAGATAAATATCTTTGCTGAAAGCTCTCAGCCCAGCTGCCAGCTGCAGTTTGCATGACGCTGTCACCAAAGCCGTGGCAGTCTGCGTGTGCCTGGACTCACATGGGTGTCATCCGTGGTGCCCAAGGGCCGGCCCCCCAGCCTGCTGGCACCCATGCTGCCAGTGGCCCTCAGGAACAGCCTCCTGAAGCTGCTTCCAGGCCCACTCTGAGCATTCACCTCCACTCCCTTTCCTCACCGCCTTGGGCAGCCTGTCCCTCTCAGCCCCCAGCAATAAGAGAGCCCCTAGTAAACACAGAGTGCCAGGGAG
The DNA here is from genome assembly GCF_055505025.1 of Bos grunniens. Taxonomy (NCBI): domain Eukaryota; kingdom Metazoa; phylum Chordata; class Mammalia; order Artiodactyla; family Bovidae; genus Bos; species Bos grunniens. Next base: position 74,948,969 of record NC_141179.1, on the reverse strand, counting down.
GAGGACGGATCCGAAGCTTCGGCCCCAGGATCTGGTCAGGATCAAGGGACCGGGGCTAGAGCCACCGTCCTGACACCTAACACCTGGGGCTCAGATCTATTCCCAGAGGAGGAGACCAAAAGGCAGAATGGTGGAAGCCCATACAGACCACAAATGCTTGTTATGATCAGAGCTTTCACACATGAAAAGTTTTATCCAATGCTCCCCACACATGTCTTATTATCCCGTATGTTATTTCACTCTATAAAAGTCAGAGTCCCCAGTGGAATTTGGCTCAGAGAGGGACTCGCACCCCATCCGCACCCACTCCTGGGCTGGGGGACTCCAGGGAGGGCCTGCCCACTGGGAGGACTCTTCCAGGGCTAGACTCTTCTGCTGCTCACAAGTCTAGACCAGAACAGGGAGCAACTTTACCTGTAAGACGTTTTAATCCCACAGCTACCCTTTGAAAGAAAAGAAGGAAAGAAAGAAAGTGAAGTCGCTCAGTCGTGTCCGACTCTTTGCGACCCCATGGACTGTAGCCCACCAGGCTCCTCCGTCCATGGGAATTCTCCAAGCAAGAATACTGGAGTGGGTTGCCATTTCCTTCTCCAGGAGATCTTCCCGACCCAGGGATTGAACCCAGGTCTCCCACATTGTAGGCAGACGCTTTACCGTCTGAGCCACCAGGGAAGTCCCTGTGAGGGAGATCCAAGTATCTGTGCCCTCATTTCATAGAGGGGGAAACTGAGGCACAGAGAGGCTCAGCGAAAGGTCCAAGCACACAGCTCAGGAGTCAGACACGGGGGGGACTCACACCCTGAGGCCAGTTGCAGGGCCTGTCCCCTAACCTCCGCCCTGGGGCGAGTGTGTCTGCCCAGGGCACTGATGGGGCTATCTGAACGAGGATGAGCTCGCCCTCCCTGCCCTCCCTCTGTCTCCTCACCTTGACCTGCACTGGATAACTGGTCCTTGCCAGCTCTGAGCGTCCAGGAATCAGCCGGCAGAGTCCCGTTCTGCTAGACAGCGGTGACTGTGGGCCCCGGGGCCATGAGCTTTGTGTAAATCTGCTGGGCCTCCCAGCTCAGCATCCTGGGCATGTCACGGGGAGGACCCCCTATTTCCTTAGTAAACACAGCCCCCACCTGGAGGGGGCAGGGTGCTGAACCCCAAACAGAATCAGGCCAGGCAAGGAGGAGCCTCTCCTTCTCACCCTAAGGCCAGTTGGGCCAGACATGGCTGCTGGCTGAGCTTTTGAGTCTGAAGGACTGAGACAACATCCTCAACACCCAAAGGAGAAGTTCTGGCAAGGGGAGTCCTAGAGGGAGGAGCCCCGGGTCAGTGGGGGTGGAGGGTAAATGTTATAGAGGTCAGATTGGCTGGCCCAGAGTCACAGGACACGGTGCTAAAAGGGGCCCATGCTGACGTAACGGCGAAGAGGCTCAGAGAGGGAAAGAAACTTAGCCAAGGTCACAAAGCACGTTAATGACATTAGAACCCAGGCCTCCAGACCTTGCATCCCATGCTTCCCCGAGAAGGGAAAAGCAGGGAATGGCTCCCCCGTCCCTCCTACCTCTCGAGCTGGGTTCAGCCGTTGCTTTTTTGACTTTGTTTCCTCCCCCTTCAGCCAAAGAGAGCTCCCTGGGCGAGCCAGAGTTGCCACCCGACTCTGACACGGTGGGGATGGACAGCAGCTACCTCAGTGTGAAGGAAGCTGGGGTGAAGGGGCCCCAGGACCGGGCCAGCGCCGACCTCCCCAGCCCAATGGAGAAGGCCGACTCAGAGAGCAACAAGGGCAAGAAGCGGCGGAACAGAACCACCTTCACCAGCTACCAGTTGGAGGAGCTGGAGAAGGTCTTCCAGAAGACCCACTACCCCGATGTGTACGCGCGGGAGCAGCTGGCCATGAGGACCGACCTCACCGAGGCCCGCGTGCAGGTCAGTGAGGGTGCCGGGGAAGGCGGGGAGAGCGGGGCTGGCCCCTTCCGCCGGTGGCCCGAGACGGCCGCTTGCCCATCCCCAGGCGCACCAGGGCTTTCTTCACCTCAGCTCAAGGAGCTCGCCCCTCACGCCCCTGCTGTAACCAGAGCAGGTCTGCTTTTGTTCACGTTCCCCATCCTGCTTCATGCTCTGGTTGGCAGGGGCTAGGGCGGGGCTCCCAGGGAAGGGGCAGGCAGCCCGTCAGCTATGCTTCTGAGTTCTGTGTGGTGTGTGAGTCCAGGCTCTCTCGTGAAGGAGGTGATGATGATGAGGGGTCTCTGCTCTGGAAGGCCTACCTCTTAGAAAGGAAACAGGATGAACTTACAAGACATCCATGGCACCCCATGGGCAGAAACCAAGACAATCCAACTCTTCTCTTTGCCCAAGCTGGCTGCCTCCTCCTCTATCTTTCAGGTCCCAGCTCAGTATGCCTCCTCTGAGAAGTCTTCCCAATCACCATGACTACTGCCCCCTACCATCACCCGACAACCAAAACACTAATCCCAGCACAGGCCAGCAGAGTCCACCATAGCTCAGCACAACACAACACACCATAACCTAACCCGACACAGCTCAGCACAACACAACACCCCGCAACCTAACCCAACACAGCTCAGCACAACACAACACCCCATAACCTAACCCAGCACAGCTCAGCACAACCCAACACCCCGCAACCTAACCCAACACAGCTCAGCACAACACAACACACCATAACCTAACCCAGCACAGCTCAGCACAACACAACACCCCGCAACCTAACCCAACACAGCTCAGCACAACACAACACACCATAACCTAACCCAACACAGCTCAGTACAACACAACACCCTGCAACCTAACCCAACACAGCTCAGCACGGCCCAGCACAGCCCAGCACAGACAAGCATAGCCTAAATCAACACAGCTCAACTCAACAGAGTCCAGCACACCCAACACAGCTCAGCACAACACAAACAACTCAAGTCAACACAGCTCAGCTTAACAGAACCCAGCACAGCTCAATACAGGCCAGCAGAACCCAACACAACACAACATAGTCTAAACCAACACAGCCCAACACAACACATACAACCCATCATAACCAAAATCAACACATAACTCAAAAGACTTCAATACAACCCAACACAGCTCAACACAGCCCAACATAGCCCAACACAACACAACATAACCCAAATCAGCACAGCTCGACTCAACAGAGCCCAAAACAGCCCAACACAACACATACAACCCATCATAACCAAAATCAACACATAACTCAACAGAGTTCAACACAGCCCAACACAGCTCAACACAACACAACACAACACAACATAACCCAAATCAGCACAGCTCGACTCAACAGAACCCAACACAACCCAACACAACCAACATAACCCAAACTAACAGCTCAACCCAACACAATACAACAGAACCCAGCACAGCTCAACTGAACCCAGCAGAACCCAACCCAGTGCAACTCAACACAGCCAATCACAACCCAAACCAACACAGCTCAACTCAATAGAACTCAGCACAACCCAAAACAATTCAGTGCACCACAGTGGAACCCCATACAGCTCAACCCAACCCAACACAACTCAACCTAACACAACACAAACAAACCAGGTCACCTTCTACCAGTTGTGCTATTTTATCTTAGAATTTATGATTGGCTTAAATTATGTCATCTGTTTGTCTCATCTCACTAGAATATGATGAGGGCAGGTACGGTCTGATTCTTCATCACTATAATTCCCACCAATTAGAGAAGGCTGAACTAAGGTCAGAAAAGGCAAAAAATAAATATATGTGGACCAACTGACCTCCTTTGTCCAGAGAGGTATGTCTCCCCTCCCTGCATGAAATTGTAACAAAGGAAAAACCAGAGAGGATGCAAAGTCCTCTAAGCACCCCAACCATAGATGACAAGATAAAGCTCAGGCTTCAGCGTAACACTAAATGAACGCCACGTTCGGCCTGCCTTCCCAGCCCAAATCATGTTGAAATAGCAAATCAAGTGTTTGCAGATAACAGTGTTTCCCTCTCCCGTGGGCTATAGAAATCAACAGCTTAAGAGCAAAGAGGAGTCTTTTTAAAAAAGCAGCAAGCTCAGCTGGGGTCCTTTCGGTGCCAGGACTGAGAGCCCTGTTACTCAGCAGACCCCAAGGGTGCCCCTTCTCGCCTTTTTTCACTAAAGAATCTTCTGCAGAGTATTCTGAAGTGAAGTGAAAGTCGCTCAGTTACGCCTGACTCTTGTGACACCATGGACTGTAGCCTGCCAGGATCCTCTGTCCGTGGAATTCTCCAGGCAAGAATTCTAGAGTGGGTAGCCATTCCCTTCTCCAGTGGATTGTTTCAACCCAGGGATCAAACCCAGGTTTCCCACACTGCAGGAGGACTCGTTACCACCTAAGCTACCAGGAAAGTAGAGTTCCTAAAGTGAAAAATCTCTCAGTTGTGTCCGACTCTTCGAGACCCCTTGAACTGTAGCCTGCCAGGCTTCTCTGTCTGTGGTTCTTCCAGGCAAGAATACTGGAGTGAGTAGTCAGTTTCCTTCTCCAGGGGATCTTCCCAACCCAGGGATCGAACCCAAGTCTTCCGCATTGCAGGCCAAGTTGTTATCATCTGAGCCACCAGGGAACCCCTACGGTGTCAATAAAAGGCTCACCAGTCTTTGTTTAACAAGGCAGAGACATTTGTATTAATAGCATGGTCCAGAAACGAGATCATCTAAAACGGCTAAAGTGTAAAAGAGACTGGTAGTTGCCAGTGAATACACAGCCATCCAGAAACGCCAGGGGACTCTGAACGGTCAGCTCATTTATTCATAAATTCCCCAAAGCAAGCTTCCCACCTTATTCCTCTCCAGCTCACAGTGAGTGTTTGGGGAAGGAAGACAGGCAGCTGAGGCCTCACTGTGGTTCCAGAAACCTTCTCACACCCACTGTCTCACCTGAGACTTCTGGTACCCCAGACTCTGGACAGGAACCCCAGCCTCTGGCCTCAGCTTAGCCAGTGGATTTGAGAGGAGCGTAAGGAGTCGGTGGAGAGAGAGCAGCTGGCTATGGGATGTTCCTGTAGGTGCTGTGTTGATGCAAAATGAACTGTCCGTTTTCTGTGAGGTATACACATGTACACCTGTGTGCACACATGTGTGTCCCTAACAAATGGACAGGAGTGCCCAGAAGTAGAATTCGCTTAGCATTGATAGGATGATCCTTCTGGTACCACACACGAAATGACGCCAGAGCATGTTTAACATTCTTCAGGCACCACAATACAGCTCAGGAGTGTTCTCTCTACACACACACACATTTATGCCTACTTCCAAAAAGGAGCTGGGGCAGCTTACACTTAAAAGATTTATCTTCATCCTCGAACAATAACAGTGTCATGAAATGGGAAGGTAATTATGTCAAAGACCTAGGCTAAGCTAAGGATCCTAGATTTCACTGAGCGCAAATTTCAATGCTGAGCTTCCCAGCCGCCAAAGCGAAAAGGGGAACTGTGATGTGCTGCCTGTCTTATCATCTCAGGGGGAGACGGCAGAATTCTAGAAGGCTAGTGCTGGAGAGGACCACCTCGTTCTCTCATTCGCTATCGAGGAGGAAGAGACCCAGAGGCAGGAAACCATCACCTGTGACCAGGTGACTCAGGAAAGGTGATGGGGTGGCCGTGCTGAGAATAGAATGAGGGACCCTGAGTTCCAGCCCTTTCCAGTGCTTTTCCTGTAGTTTGCCTCACCAGGAACATGTGCCTAATTGTTCTGAGACTTTACTTTGTATAAAGGCAGCAGGGTTGGTGGGATTGGCAGGTGCGTCAGACCTCTGGGTTGCGCCTGGCAGTGCCCTGGAGATGGGGGGAGGTGGGGATGGAACCCCCTGCTTGCCTCTGATGAGTTTGTTGGGGGCCCATACTCAGCTGATGGGAAGCCAGGTGCCCGGCACAGAGTGACGGTGGGGACAGGGACGGGGGCCCCCCCCACCCCCGAGATGGACCTTTCCTGGGAAGAAACCCGGAGTTTGGAGCCGCTCCAGGGGGCTGCAGGGGCCTCTTCTGTGCTGTCTGGGATTCCAATCTACGCAGCTGTGTCTGAAGACAATAAGGCAGAGGCCTCCCCGCCCTGAGCCACCCCGCCCTGGCCCCAGATGGGCTGCGGTTAGCAGGGGCCTCCGCCAAGACAGTTGGTTCCTTGGGGAGAGGCCCGTGCTGAGCGGGTCCAGGCCAGGGTGGGCCAGGAGCGGGGTGGTCCTGGGCTGCTGTGACGCACTGAAGGGAAGGCTGGGGCCTCTGGGTCCCTTCTCTTGCCCAGGGTTGCCCAGTGGAGACAAGCCTACGGGCTGCAGAGCCTGAGGCCCAGGGCATCTAGGGGCGCAGCTGTCAGCACCCCAGGCTCCAAGGGTCAGAAATGGGAGGATGCTCTAAGCCTCGGGGGCCCATGAATGTGAGCACAGATGGGGCCCGGGAGGATACCCCTGCCACCACCCAAGTTTATGCATGATGAGAGTGAAGACCAGGAAGCTAATGGAGCTTAAGCCTTATCTGGGCAGAAAAGCTCCAGCCTTGTCTGCAGGGTGAGGCCCCAGGGAGGAAGGGGCTGGAGGTGGGCAGTTCTGTTCCCCCCAGCCTGCTCCCCACAGCCGTGCCGCCTCCCACGATCTCCATCTTAACCTGCAAAGAAACCCCTCTGCCTGACCCTCTTCACTCCCTTCCCAAAGGCCGAGCGCTCTCAGCTGCCTCTCCCCCAGCTCATCTGTCTTCCCAGATAACCCAGGTCGCCCCTCTACCCCGCTCCGCCCCGCCCGCCGGCATTCCATCTCCCGTCCCCCTTTCCCACCACCCCTGCTCTGCTCCTCCCCACACCCCCAGGCCCCCTTTGCCAGCCCTGTGTGTCTCCCACTGTAGGACCTGAGTCTACAGAGACTCAAGGGGGCGGCCCCCACCACAGTGGCAACCTCACTTTTTTCTAGGCTTCTCCTCAGCCCTGAAGAAAGCAGTCCAGTCGTATATCTAGATGCTTCCAGTGGGCTTCTCCCCTCCCCCTGGCCTCCCCTCCTGCCCAGAAAACCCTGGGAGGCTGAGGAAGGAGCGGAAAGACTGAGCTAAGCCTGCAGGAAATTAAACATGAAATGAAAACAAGCGCCTCTGATTCATTCTCTCATCCTGCCCCCAGTCCCCCATTCCAGGCCACTGATAAAGGGGGATCCCATTTCAGCGTCCCGGAGAGGAGACCCGATCCGCCCTTGGCTCCCAGTGGGCGGCCTGGGCCTGGACCCCAGGAGCCCTGGGAGGAAAGGGGGGCCCCCCGGGAGGCTCTGGGACAGCGGCTGAGGCCCCAGCCCGGGAGGGGATCAGCTCCGGGGAGGGGGGGCACACAGGAGAGCTGATTCTCCCGCACAAGATGGGGAACAGTGATGCTGAAAGAAATGCCGGCCGCTTGGGGGTGTGTGTGCGTGTGCGTGTGTGTGATGCTCGTGCTTATGTACTGGCTGGGAAGGCGCAGTCTCACCCTCCCTTGGGGGTGTTTGGGTATGTGTGTGGTGTGTGTATGTGTGTTGTGTGTGTTGTGTGTGTTGTGTGTATGTGTGGTGTGTGTGTGTGTGTGTGTGATGCTTGTATACTGGCTGGGAAGGTACAGTCTCACCCTCTCTTGGGTGGGTGTGTGTGTGTGTGTTGTGTGTGTATGTGTGGTGTGTGTGTGTGTGTGTGTGTGTATATAATGCTTGTATACTGGCTGAGAAGGTGCAGTCTCACCCTCCCTTGGGGGTGTTTGGGTGTGTGTGTGTGTGTTATGTGTATGTGTGTTGTGTGTGTGTATGTTGTGTGTGTAAGTGTGTTGTGTGTGTTGTGTGTATGTGTGTTGTGTGTGTGTTGTGTGTATGTGTTGTGTGTGTGTTGTGTGTGTGTGCTGTGTTTGTGTGCCGTGTGTGTGTGCTGTGTATGTGTGGTGTGTGTGGTGTATGTATGTGTGTGTATGTGTGTTGTGTGTATGTGTGGTGTGTGTGTGTGTGTGATGCTTGTATACTGGCTGGGAAGGTGCAGTCTCACCCTCTCTTGGGTGTGTGTGTGTGTGTGTGTGTGTGTTGTGTGTATGTGTGGTGTGTGTGTGTGTGTGATGCTTGTATACTGGCTGGGAAGGTGCAGTCTCACCCTCCCTTGGGGGTATTTGGGTATGTGTGTGGTGTGTGTATGTGTGTTGTGTGTATGTGTGGTGTGTGTGTGTGTGTGATGCTTGTATACTGGCTGGGAAGGTGCAGTCTCACCCTCCCTTGGGGGTATTTGGGTATGTGTGTGGTGTGTGTATGTGTGGTGTGTGTATGTGTGGTGTGTGTGTGTGTATGTAATGCTTGTATACTGGCTGGGAAGGTGCAGTCTCACCCTCTCTTGGGTGTGTGTGTGTGTGTGTGTGTTGTGTGTATGTGTGGTGTGTGTGTGTGTGTGTGTGTGTATGTAATGCTTGTATACTGGCTGAGAAGGTGCAGTCTCACCCTCCCTTGGGGGTGTTTGGGTGTGTGTGTGTGTGTTATGTGTATGTGTGTTGTGTGTGTATGTGTGTTGTGTGTATGTGTTGTGTGTGTGTTGTGTGTGTGTTGTGTGTGTGTGCTGTGTATGTGTGGTGTGTGTGGTGTATGTATGTGTGTGGTGTGTGTTGTGTGTGGGGTGTGTGTGTGTGTGTGTGTGATGCTTGTATACTGGCTGGTAAGGTGCAGTTCACCCTCCCTTGGGGGTGTTTGGGTGTGTGTGTGTGTTATGTGTATGTTGTGTGTGTGTATGTTGTGTGTGTTTGTTGTGTATATGTGTGTTTTGTGTGTGTGTGTGTGTGTGTGTGTGTGTGTGAGATGCTTGTATACAGGCTGGGGAGGTGCAGTCTCACCCTCTCTTGGGGGGCTGTGTGTGTGTATGTTGTGTGTGTGTTGTATGTATGTGTGTGTTGTGTGTATGTGTGTGTGTTGTGTGTGTGTGATGCTTGTATACTGGCTGGGGAGGTGCAGTCTCACCCTCCCTCGGGGGGCTGTGTGTGTGTATGTTGTGTGTGTGTTGTATGTATGCATGTGTTGTGTGTATGTGTGTGTGTTGTGTGTGTGTGATGCTTGTATACTGGCTGGGAAGGCACAGTCTCACCCTCCCTTGGGGGTATTTGGGTATGTGTGTGTTGTGTGTATGTGTGTTGTGTGTATGTGTGGTGTGTGTGTGTGTGTGATGCTTGTATACTGGCTGGGAAGGTGCAGTCTCACCCTCTCTTGGGGGTGTGTGTGTGTGTTGTGTGTATGTGTGGTGTGTGTGTGTGTGTGATGCTTGTATACTGGCTGGGAAGGTGCAGTCTCACCCTCCCTTGGGGGTATTTGGGTATGTGTGTGGTGTGTGTATGTGTGTTGTGTGTATGTGTGGTGTGTGTGTGTGTGTGTGATGCTTGTATACTGGCTGGGAAGGTGCAGTCTCACCCTCTCTTGGGTGTGTGTGTGTGTGTTGTGTGTATGTGTGTGTGTGTGTGTGTGTATGTAATGCTTGTATACTGGCTGAGAAGGTGCAGTCTCACCCTCCCTTGGGGGTGTTTGGGTGTGTGTGTGTGTGTTATGTGTATGTGTGTTGTGTGTGTGTGTGTGTTGTGTGTGTGTTGTGTGTATGTGTGTTGTGTGTGTGTGTGCTGTGTATGTAATGCTTGTATACTGACTGGGAAGGTGCAGTCTCACCCTCCCTTGGGGGTGTTTGGGTGTGTGTGTGTGTGTTATGTGTATGTGTGTTGTGTGTATGTGTTGTGTGTATGTTGTGTGTATGTGTGGTGTGTGTGTGGTGTGTGTGTGTGTGCTGTGTTTGTGTGCTGTGTGTGTGTGCTGTGTATGTGTGGTGTGTGTGGTATATGTATGTGTGTGGTATGTGTTGTGTGTGTTGTGTGTGTCTGTGTGTGATGCTTGTATACTGGCTGGTAAGGTGCAGTTCACCCTCCCTTGGGGGTGTTTGGGTGTGTGTGTGTTATGTGTATGTTGTGTGTGTGTGTGTTGTGTGTGTTTGTTGTGTATATGTGTGTTTTGTGTGTGTGTGTGTGTGTGTGAGATGCTTGTATACAGGCTGGGGAGGTGCAGTCTCACCCTCTCTTGGGGGCCTGTGTGTGTGTATGTTGTGTGTGTGTGTTGTGTGTGTGTTGTATGTATGTGTGTGTTGTGTGTATGTGTGTGTGTTGTGTGTGTGTGATGCTTGTATACTGGCTGGGGAGGTGCAGTCTCACCCTCCCTTGGGGGGCTGTGTGTGTGTATGTTGTGTGTGTGTGTTTTATGTGTATGTGTGTGTGTTGTGTGTGTGTTGTGTGTGTGTGTGTGTGATGCTTGTATACTGGCTGGGAAGGTGCATTCTCACCCTCCCTCCCCCCCCTCCCTCCCCACACCAACATGAGCCACACCTACCGCTTCTTTTTTGACTTCTTTCTTCTGAAAAAGACAGCTGGAAGGGAGCTATAAATAAACCAGGGCAAAGTCCTCTGAAAACTCAGAGACAGCACTTGCCCTCCAGCTGCCTGCGGCCCTCGGAGGCACAGCCCCCGGGAAGCCGGCAACACGGATGCTGGCCCAGTTTCCAGATGCACAAACTGAGGCCCTTGGAAACGCGGGGCAGTCCAGCAGGCGCCCAGGGGCCCAGCAGCCTCTGTGCTGCCCTGCAGGGGGCGGGCCAAGCCCTCTGGCCCGGCTCCGCCCCCCTCCTCCCAGGAAGCTCCATGCCCTGGGCCGTGGTGCCAGGGGCGTGCCCTGCACCAGAGTCAGCGGGCAGGTGTGTGACGAGCTGCCAGGAGTCTCCCTCTGAGGAGCTCTGGAGCCTGCCTGTGAGCCAGCCTGAAGTCAAGCCTGCTCACGCCCTCTCTCCCATCCTCCCTGGTCCCCGTCACCCTCTCCCCAGACCCCAAGTCACCTGCAGGGGTGGCAGACCCCAAAGCCAGCTCTTGCCCACGAGCCTTGGGAAAGTTTTCAGCCTGCCAGAAACGCTCCTGCAAAGGAAGCTTCCATTAAGCCCAATAGCTTTTGTTGGAAGGTTCTCAATTTTTTTCCTAAGTATGATAAAATAAACAAGACCCTGGCTCATACACCTGACTCAGAGACCACACTCCCCTAGAGCACCCTGGTCAAGCCAATGTGCCACCCCCGTGCTGAGTGACAGCTGGGCCTCCCCTCCTCCCTGGCATCACGCTGCTCTTGGGGGCCTGAGATTGCAGCAGCTTCTCTTCACAACACCAAGGTGACCCTCCCACCTGGCATTTGAGGGCCCCTACCATCTGACTCCACCATCCTTCCCCTCCCATCACTCTCCCAGCTGGTGGCGTGGCCGGGCCGTTTCTAAACTCAGCCTGGACTTCTGTTCCTCCAGCCCCCACCTTCCCTCCACAAAGCTGTCCCTGACTGTCCTCCAACAGCCTGGCTAAAGCCCTGTCTCCCAGAGAAGCTGTAACCCAGGGGGTCCAGACTCTTTCCACAAAAGGCTGCATGGGGGATTCAGGAAGTGGAAAACAATGGAAAAACCACACGTGTGTGATCCTCTGTGTGTGCTTACTCGCTCAGTCTTGTCCGACTCTCTGTGACCCCGTGGACTGTAGCCCACCAGGCTCCTCTGTCCATGGGACTCTCCAGGCAAGAGCATTGGAGTGGGTTGCCATGCCCTCCTCCAGGGGATCTTCCTGGGCCAGGGATGGAACTGGCATCTTATTATATCTCCTGCACTGGCGGGCGGGTTCTTTACCACTTGGCCACCCAGGAGAATGACTCTCTGGTGAAGCTTTCACGGCTGTCATCAGATTCTGCCGTAGTCTGTGGCCCCAGAGGACTGGGCCGCCCCATGTCAGGGCTGGTTATTTGACCGCTGAGATGACTGGTGACGTGTTCCATGTGCTTGTGACACTTGCCTGCTCTGGGTTCTGAACCGCAGAAAAAGGAACCTATTGGCCCGAAGTCACGCCTACGACTGGGGTGTGAACTGCCTTCCCGGCTCTCAGCGTCGATCCTTCCAGATTATCAGCTCTTGAGCACAGAGACCAAGGCAGATGTGTAATCTGTAGCCCCACAGTCTTGACCTTATAACTACAGCCAGAGGGGCTCGAGGGCAAGGTTGGCGCTGCCTCGAACACGGGGGCCCCAGCTCCGGGCCTGACCCCAGCGACAACTGCTCTGTCCTGCAGGTCTGGTTCCAGAACCGGAGGGCCAAGTGGAGGAAGAGGGAACGCTTCGGGCAAATGCAGCAGGTTCGGACCCACTTCTCCACAGCCTACGAGCTGCCCCTCCTCACCCGAGCGGAAAACTATGCCCAGGTGAGTCCCTGCCCCCAGCTGCCTGCTCTGGGGCCCTTAGGAGGAACACCTTCCCTGGAGAGAGAGCTCGGGGCTCTAAGTCCCCGCTTCAGGCCCGTTCCAGGAGTGCACTTGTGTCTCCAGGATGTGGGAGGCCCAGAATTCTCTCTGCCCCCCATAAGCGTTGACCCAGGCTTGGCTGGACTTCAGGGAAGGGGAGACTGGGGGAGAAGCTTGAGAATGACTTTTCCTTCGGCCACTTTGGTGACGGGCATCGGAACCGAGGAATGCTGAAGGCCAGGGGCCCTCCAGGCCACCGGGAGCCACCCAGAGTGTTTCCTAGAAGAAGGGGTTCCTGAAGTTCGAGGACGTGAGTGAGGCAAGGCTGGAATGAACGTGGGATTCTCAGACCCAGGATTTAGGCTGTCATCCCAGCTCCAGAGCTTTCTCCCTTCAGGCGAGTCACATGTCTGAGCCTCAAGTTTCTTCACCTAGGAATTGGGTCTTTTAAAAGAACCTGCCTCAGGACTTCCCTGGCCAGTGGTTAAGACTCTGTGCTTCCATGGGCGGGGGGCCTCAGGTTCAACCCCTAGTCGGGGAACTAAGATCCCACATCCCACACGATGTGGCCAAAAAAAAAAAAAAGCACCTGCCTCAGCTCTTTCACAAGGTTGTTGGAAGGTCTACGTTAGATTGTGCAAAAGTGCTTTGTGAATTACATGGTTTTAGGAAGGTTGCTTCGTATGTCTGTGGCTCTCCCAGGCATCTGGCCCATTTCTTCCCATCCCTTCCAGAGCATCTTCTTCCACGGCTGTCCTTCAGTCCCCTTCCTGGTGGCACTTGGGTCCTCAGTGGGATGTCAAGGGACGGGAAGCGATGTAGGTGAAGTCAGGCAGCCAGGACCCTTGGAGAGGTGCATTTGGGGCTGAGTGCCATCCTGACGCCCCTCAACCTGCCCTGCAAAGGCAGCCGGTTCCTCCCTCTCAGGCCTCCTTGTGCTGTGGCCTCCGCCTTCTGCTCCAAGCCTGGGCCCGCCCATATCTTTCTCTCCTCTCTCCGTCCCCCCAGCCAGCCTCCCTCTGTCCCTGGGAGGATGGACCTCCAGCCCGGACTCCCTGGCCTTGACCTCTGCTGCCCGAGCTCACACACCAGAGGGGCTCATGCTCATTCTTTCCATGCAGCAGCACACACCACATCCCCTAGGCCTCTCGAGAGAGGGGGTCCCCATCACCCGAACCTGCAAGCAGTTCTTGTTGTCACTGCAGTCACCATGGCATCTGGGGGCATGGCCGCCTTGTCACTCCTATTATTACAGACTTCTCTGAATGTACTCCAAACGCTGGGGGCAGGGGGCAGGCCGGCAGAAGCTGCTCCAGGACCACTGAGAAGCCCTTTCACATGGCCGAGAGGTGCACCATCTCCTCACAGCCCATCCTGCCCACCAACCCCCCTGCCTCCCATCACCCAGGAGAGATGCATTTCTGGCTGAGTCCCCAGTTCTGCCTCCGCATAAATGCTGGGGCAAAGTGGGGTCTAAACTGGAAGCTGGGGAGGGGGAAAGGATTTTAGCCACGCAGATAGAAGACAAAGTGTCCAGTTCAACCCTTCACCCGCTGCCCGAGCACCTTCCACCTCCTCCACCTGTCTCTGCCCCAGCCTGGAGCCTGTGGGCATCCCGCCTGGCTCTATCTGTCCACTTACCACCTCTCAAGGCAGCCCTTTCAGACCCTGAGTTACTTCTGAAGCCTCAAGGGCACCGGCCCCTAGGACCTCCACTACTGACCTTGGCTTCTGAGAGAATTGAGGCCCCCCCGACGTCCACTCTCAGAGTGGACAGCCTCGGAGCCCTGCCATGCCAGAGCTCTCTGAGCTCGTGTCCCCTCCCATGGATCAAGTCACGAGGGCGTGCTGGGCCTGGGGAGGAGCCGGAGCAGGGTGAGGCCCAGGTGCTGACCCTAAATGGGTCCATGGATGGAGAGACAGAGTCTGCCTCTGCGTCTAAAATCCGGGGCTGCCAGGAATTCCCTGGCGGTCCAATGACGAGGACTCTGACCGCAGGGGGCACAGTTTCGATCCCTGGTCAGGGAACTAAGATCTGCAAGTGGTGTGGTCAAATAAATAAACAGAATCAGGGGCTGCCCTCAGCTGGTGAGCCGTGCCCCAGGACGACCCTTTCACTGGACTCTTGATGGAATTCGGAGTTCAGTCCTTAAAACGGAGTTTCTGTCCACTGCTCTCCTGGACCTGGGAACGGAGGAACCAGAGCATAAAACCCCGAGGCTCCTGGGGGCTAGGTGGCCAGGCAGGTTTGGAGAGCCTCCCAGGTAAACACTCAGGAATGGTTTTATCATCAGGATGGGTTTGTAAGTGAAGAGAGGTCCCCCGTGTGGGACAGGAAAGCACCCCTGTGTCCAGCCAGCCTGTGACGCGTCTCCCTCCCCTCTCCCCAGATTCAGAACCCGTCCTGGATCGGCAACAATGGGGCCGCCTCGCCCGTGCCGGCCTGTGTGGTGCCCTGTGACCCGGTGCCCGCCTGCATGTCCCCTCACGCCCACCCCCCCGGCTCCGGGGCCAGTGGCGTCACCGACTTCCTGAGCGTCTCGGGGGCTGGCAGCCACGTGGGCCAGACGCACATGGGCAGCCTGTTTGGAGCTGCAGGCCTCAGCCCGGGCCTCAACGGCTATGAGCTCAACGGGGAGCCGGACCGCAAGACTTCGAGCATCGCGGCCCTCCGCATGAAGGCCAAGGAGCACAGCGCGGCCATCTCTTGGGCCACATGACAGGGCCACCCCGCCCCATCCCTGCGCCCTCCCCTGCCCTGTGGCACTGGCCATGCCCATGCTCCCCAGGCCCCCGGGCCCCCCACTCAACTCCCCTCTTAGGCACCTGGCCTGGGCCCAGGAGCCTGACCCTCAGCACTTTCAGCCGCCCCAAGTCTGAGGCCCCCGGGGACTGTGGGGAGGGAAGGGGGCAGCGGGCACTGAGGCCAGGCGCCCCTGCTCCCGGCCAGAGGCAGTGGAGGCAGCCAGGTGGCACGAGTTTTGCAGCTTTGCATCCATTATAAGCTGAAGACCCTTTCTCCCCACTCCTGCTCCTCCGCCCTGCCCGGTTTGACCATTGAGTTGAGGCTAGATTCCCACCCGGACCAGCTGTGGCTACGGTGCCGTCAAAGTCCGTCCTTCCCTCTGCTGTGTGGTCCCCGATCACCAGCCCGGTGACCGTGTCTGGAGAACAGATGCCCTGCCCAGTCAGCCTCTGCCATCCCATCTCCTGTGCTCTCCCTCAAAGCCCATGGACTCCAACCTCCTAGACCCAAGGCACCCACCTCGCCTTTACCCTGGACGTGAGGAGCCCCCGTCCTGCTGACTGTCCCCTGTGCTGGACGCACCTGGAGGGACAGGGCAGAGAGAGAGGAGCTGGAGCCGAAGGAGCCCGCCGTCACCCAGCCACACTGGCCCCCTTGGACCCTGAGGCTCTGGATCTGGGTGAACAGTGCAGGGAAGGAGACCCGCCGCCCACGGCCCCCACGGTGCTGGAAGCACGCTTTTAGGAGCCGAGAGGGCTGCAGGGAGGCGTCCTGGGGAGGCAGGGGCTCGTGCACACACGTCGGCTCTCCGGCCACCTTGACGCCCCACCTCAGGCAGGATGATGGTGGCAGGGGGCAGGTCTGGGTAGCTTTGTTCCCTGTCCAGTCTGGCCCCTCCAGGTAGAATCTGAAGATCCTGGTCACTTGCTGGGGCTGTTGGGCCAGTGTCCTGGTGCAGAAGGACTCGCACCTTGACACAGCCGCTAGGGCCTGGGGGCACGGTGCCAGAGGGTCCAGAGCGGGTTGTGGGGTCTGGCAGACGACGAGGGCACACTCACCCGGCCTCCGGGCACCAGGTCGGCCCCCACGCGGCCTCAGACGGCCTTCCCGGTTAGCGGCCTCCTGCATCACACCTGCCCAGAGCCTTCTGTGCAGTCCTCTGGGCGTAGGGCAGAGAGCGCCTGCCCTGGCAATTCTGCCCTGTGGCATGGGTGACCCCAGTCCCTTGTTCTGGCCTCCAGAGGGCTCATGTGGGGCTGAGCTCCTTGGGGTCACTTGCTCTGTTCTGGACACAGTGCTTTCTGGAAGCCAATCTCCCTGCCTGCAGGAAGGGGCCTCCTTCTCAGGGGGGCTGCATTTCCGTCTGACATGCAGCCTGCAGCTTGAGTTTCAGCTCCAGGGCCCAGGGGTCAGCTAAGCTCGGGGCATGGGGTACCCATCCTCCAAGGCCGGCCTTTTGAGCACTGGGAGGCCCCCCTTGCAGGTATCCCCGAGGAGAAGGGTCTGCTTTTTATCCCTTCTACCCCAATCCTGTCAGTGAGGAGAGCTAGGTCTACCAGGCCCAGGGGCCTGGACTCAGCACAGCCTCTTGGGTGGGTGGGGAGGGGTGAGACCCTCCCCCTTTGACCTGCTTAGGTTTTTGGGGACGTGGCCATCTCCAGCTGTGTCTCAAGTCCTCATGTGCTCCAGAAACAGGACTATGGAAGGAGCTGGCCTCAACCTCCCCCTAGTAAGAGTCAGACCTCTTTGGGAATCGTAGCTCTAAAGTTGATCTTCTCGAAGTGAAAAGCATCTTGGACACTGAATTGAATGTTCTTGGAGACTTAGCTTTAAGTGTTTTCTATGTTTGAGGATCTGGGAATAACTCTTAGGAAGCCTTTTCTAGTTCTAAGCTTGGCTGAAACAACTCAAGACTCCCAAAATCTAGGAAAAGGAAGGAAGAAATGGCTTCAGGATGGAGACAGTCCCCCCAGTTCCTCCTTAAATGCCATCATGGCTGGAAAGACCTGGGAGGTATGTTCTCACCTGGGTGAGAATCAGACAGAGAGAGAGAACCAGGATAGACACCGAGGGGGAGGGAAGGGAGAGACACGGCTCTTAAGTGGAACCTTCTGGAAGGGACTTCTGGCGATCAGTTCCGCTGTGTGTCTGCTTTCCACCTGGGCCAGACCTCAGTCAGGCAAATTCCACCCCAAACCTTGAGAAGAAAAATCTTCCGATAGAAGAAGGCTCTTTGGCACTGACCGCCCGTCCCACCAACGCAGCTAAGTATTTAGGATTAAAATGTCAGCCTGAAACACCTCTGCATCTCCCTACGGGCAGCTGCCTGCCCCTAGGCCTGCCCTTGGCCTGTCCCAGACCCTAGGGCCTGCCTGACACTCCAACAATCACAGAATCGCCGAGCGGGAAGGGATCAGAAAACTTCTAGCCTGCCCAATCCCTTCACAACGGAGATGACCCCAGTCCCCAGTGGGGAAGGTCATCATCCTGAGCCACATTTCACTTGAGGCAGAGCTAAGAGAGGGGCTCTGATGACTGATGCTGCGTGGAGCTCCCCAGGGTGGGGGGCTGGGCCTAGGCCTTCTGCCTTCTCAGCTGCTGGGGTGGGAGGTACCCCGCAGCCTCTCCTGTGATGACTAAAGCAAGCTTGGGTGTGACTCTCTGGGCTGGCGGCATCCTCAGGAGCGCGGTCTCATGAAGGCAGGTACAGGGGAGAGTGGATGGCTCCGGTGGTCACTGTTAAGCCAATAAGCTAAAAGAGGTGGGGTTTCCTTTGCTCTTTGCCTAAAATCTCAACAGAGATGGCCACACAAAACCGGAAATAATGGGTGGCTGGCAGGCCCCCGGGCAGCCTCCTCACGCTGCCAGCCCCCCGAATCCTGCTGGGAACCAGTCTCGGCGGCCAAGGCTTGACAGTACGGTGCTGCTACCACCCTCAGATGCCGTCGCTGCTCCCAGGGCAGCGTGGGGAGAGGGGGCTCCGGGGACGCACGGAGAGGCTTGTCCCCGAGTCTTCGACGGCACTTGGAGGACACGGGCTTTGGAACTTTCCTTGAATTCTTTCCACTATACTTGATTCTCGGCTCTCACTACCATGCCCCCAGCGTGGGGAAGCATGGCGGCCAGGTTGGTTCAAAGACACTGCCAGAGGGTGGCGGTAGCAAGCGTGAGGTGGGTCCCCAGTACACGTGGCCGCGGCCACATCGGGCCCAGCGCCAGTGTCCCCTCTGCCGTCTTTCGGCTGGGTCGACGAGAGGAACTCCTCCATGCAAACGACCATGAATCCTGCTTCTGCGGCTTTTCTCCCCCTGGGCTGGACAGTTCTGGGGCTTCCGGTCTGCTTGACGGCCTGTTGGGGACTGAGGATGGCTGGGCAAACGGGCCCCCAGGATAATAATCCATGACCACAAAAGAGAAAACTGGGAAGACAAGGAAAACTCCACTCCTCAAATTCCCGGGAGCCCACGTGATGTCTGTAAAGATGCTGGGGGGGAGGAAAGGTGTCCCAGTCAACCAAACATTAACCTGCCCTGCCCTGTCCCTTCTTCCCCTGCACTTACACACACAGAGCTAGGCCTTTATACTACTGATTTTGAAGGACAGTTTTCAATGTCTAATAGTCTGTTTGGTGTGCAGTGGGTTGAAAAGAGAGCTGAGTGCTGGAAGGAACATGAACCTCAATCAATAATGACTGTTCTCCTTGTAAGATATTGTAACCCTGTATAAATGCAACTTTTCCTTTAGCTTAATGGCCTGGGGTGGAATATTAAAAGTATATATGAAAAAGACATTAAAAATTCAGAAAAAAAAATGTATAAAAAAAGGAAGTCGGTTCCATAAAGTTTTACTGCCTATACCACCATGTAACTACATTATAGCAAAATATTAAAAAAAAAAGTTCTTGCCTTTTAAAGTAAGTTATTGCACTTACATCTTTGGGGGGAGGGGAGGACTGCTGGACTGTTGATGAGGAGGGGGCGTCGGGGTCCAGGCGTGGGGCCGCGTGGAGCGTGGGCGCTGCTGCGCGTTCGCAGAGCACCCTTGGCTGGGCACGGCCCACACTGTCCGCTTGGTTGTTGTTTGCAATAAACTCCTTCTCCTTCCTCCCCTCAACTGGAACCTGTCTGTTTTGTTCCTAACTTGTGACAGATGAAATGTGATCAGAGGGGCCTCTGAAATCTCACGTTAATTGAAGTCGGCAAAAAATACTAACAATGCCCTTTTGAACTGCTGACACAGTACAGAATGGATTACCAGGGCTAGATTAACAACAGGTGGCCGGCCAGGGCTCCTGCACAAAGAGGGGCGCATGGCCTGCGAGGGGCTGGAGCACCCCCCCCCCAGTCATCCCAGAGGACCTGCCTCCATGGCAGACAAGCAGCGGAGGGAAATCAGGGGCCGCCCCTGCGTCTCCAGCGCGCTCATCACGGCCCCTCGATATCACTGGTACCATCTGGGTTTCCGGGGTCTGTTCTGAAAGCGAGGGGCCAGCTAGGGCATGGAGGTCAGGGTAGGGAGACCTGGCTGCTTGGGACAAATGGTGCAGGATAGGCTTCCAGGAGAGGCAGGTCTCTGTCCCAGCTCTAACGCTTAGTGGCTGAGACAGCTTGCAGGAGGTAAGGCCTGGGGATTTTTTAAAGCAAAGCACTAATATACTAATTATAAAGCCAAGCTGGAGGCCTGGATTTTGCTATGCAAGAGGTGCTTCCTTGCTTTCCAGCCTAAAGGTGACTCAAGCAGTTAGTCTCCCAGGGACCCCTCTGTATGCTGAAGGGGAGGCATCCTTGTTTGCCTGACCATCAACTCTCACATCTGAAGGAGGGGAAGAAGCCTGTCTCTGCCCAGTTTACCAGTTCGTGGGGAGGTATGCGTGAGATGGCCCATGCCTGGGCTTTGTAAGCTGATGTGGCAATACATGAAGGGCTATGATTATTCCCGAGAGAAAGACATCACCCTCCGGCTACCAGCTCTGAGTCCGACATGAAACTCTTTTTCATCTTCTCTGACTATGTAAATGCTGCTTTCCTGGAGCCACATCTCAGATTTGGTTCCGTTAGGGGAAGCACTCTGACTGAAACCACCCATCCTGGCTAGGAATCATCTGTGAGAGTTATGTTACGACAGGAGGTCGTAGTAAGGAACATGGAACTAACAAGCCATCACCAACTGCAAGAGTTCTGGAAAGGCCAAAAGGAGCTGCCACCTGTCCCGCCACCGCCCAGAGTCCTTCTCACTGGCATCCAGCTTGGCTGAGCAATGCAGGTGCCACCAGGAAGGACCTGAGTCAGAACGATTGGCCAAAGACAACCTGGAAACTAACCCCGTCACCATAAAACCCGAGACTGAGCTGCATGGCAGAGCCGTTCTCCTGGGTTCCCTTACCCTGCTATTCTCCACCTGGGTGCCCCGTCCCAAGTCTCTTGCTTTGGTAGCACATGTGTCTCCTTGGACAATTCATTTCCGAGTGTTAGACAAGAGCCCACTCTTGGGCCCTGGAAGGGGTCCCCTTTTCTGCAACCGTACCTCTAGGGTAAGTTTTCATTCACTATAGACCCAGATGGCTTTAGGTTGACTTTAACTAGGAACTTGTTTTTAAAAGTTACCCTTGCCATCTGACAGGGTCATGGCAGCTCTTGGACTCTCCACACCAAGTCGCTGCCAAGTCCCAAGGTGGGAATGGAAGCAGAGGGAGAAATTTCTTGTGCATGGGAAGCCACCTGCCTGAAATCCTTGCTTAGCAACCCCAACAGTATCTGGAGTCCAGATGAGTGCTCCCACCAAAGGGCAGGATGGCTGCCGGGTCATCTGGTCTTCCCTGGGGACTCAAGTAACCCATTCCTGGGATGTGTGCCTCCAAGAAGCATCGCTGGGGAGGACACTCCCCTGTCAGCAGGGCTTCCTTGAACATCAGCTGTGGCTCAGCCCTTCCCTGTCTGGGTGCCAGGACCACTCATTGCTTCCCCAAACCATCTGGGGCCTTTCACTTGGCTACAGTGGTAGACTTGCCATCTGTTTCCTTAGAATGCCTGCGCCCTGTCACCAGCCCACTCTACCAGGAGGACTCCTGGTCATCCTCTGTGGCTTCCTCCTAATAAGAATGTGCTACGTGAAGTTCTTAACTCTATGCCCCGTCCCAACTTCCACCCCCAGGCCAGTGGTTGCGGCTCCATGCTCCCACAGAACTGTTTATAATAGTATCTTATGTATCTGTCTGACTGCCCCAGCTGCCTTCCAAGTGCCAAGAAAAGACAGGCCAATTCTGTTTGTGAATGAATCCTTCAGAAGATTAGTACACTGAGTAACTGCAATTCACTGGGAGAATGAATGGGAAGGTAGGAATGCGGAGAGGCTCTGTTTTTGGTTCAGGATAGGAAGAGGAAGGCTAGAGATGAGCCTGGTGTGAACTCACAGCCTCCGCTTGTCTGTGGACTTTGTCCATCCTGTTCCTCCAGGGGTCATATGCATCCCCAATGAGCCAAGGTCAGGACAGGAAGCCTAACTTCTTCAGTGTTCTTGGGGTTTGGGTGGCATGAGGCCAGCTCCTCGAGATGGCTAGCTGTTGTAATCTGAGAGTGCTCATCTCAGAGGTTTTCCCATTTATCCTTGGGCTCAAAGCCTGTTTTTCCCCCTGTCATCCCTCGACAACCCTCATGCTCTAAACCTTCCTTCCCCACCTCTGCTCTGCCTCAACCACCAGTGAATCTTTCTCACCAATCCCATTGTCCCAGGTCTTGCTACAAGAACACTTGCCAACCTCAGGGCGCCACAAGCGGGCTGCTCTGTGATTCAGCAGAAATCCTTGATTCGGCTGGTGGGGGGTGATACGGTAGTGGTGGTCTTTCTCCACACACACACACAGGCCCAGACTTGCATGCTTAGCTGCTCAGGAACAATAGGCCCTCCGCAAACAGCCCCGCCCCTCAAAACAGGGCTCAGAAGTGAGAAGATGCATGCCAGCTCCAAAGACAATGGGGTGTGAGAGTTGACATTTTCCCAGGAATTCTGTGATTCCAAACAGATTTTCTTTTTTTAGCCCAACACAGACCAACAGCCTTGAGGAAGGGCAAACTTCCGAAAGGAGCTTCGGTTTATGACCATGTGCATACCATGTGTTAAGGTGCTGCCTTAACTGTTAGCTGGGAGCAAACCCACTGTGGGGCCCGCAGGAGATGCCCCCCAGAGCCCTGGCCAGGATGCGGTTCAGACAGCCCAGGGGCTACAGTGTTCTTGCTACGCCTTCCGAGGTTTCTCTTTTGGTTGCATCGTAAGCCCCTTGCCCATCCCTTCTTTGTCCTCTACCCACAGGGGATCTGTCATGTTTAGGCTCTGCGGGAAAAGGAGGAGCTCCTTGTTCCTATGACATTAAGGCCAAGCTACACTATGGAGAGAGAACGAAAATAAATGTGTGTGTTTATGTGTGTGTGTGTGTGCATGCTGGGAGGACAAAGGAAGGTAGGGAAGAAGGAAGCCCAAAGGCAGCCCACATCTCCACTCCAAGACAGGTTTGAACAGAAAGCTCTCTCCAGACAAAGTCATAGAAAAGCACAGGCCAGGAAGCTGTGTGGTGAAGTGAGAGAGCTGGATTTAATGGGCTGACTTTGCAACTCCTCTTGGTTATCTTAGACAAGCCACGAAAATCCCGATTTTCAATTTCTTCATCTGTAAAATGGGGTCAAACCAACTCTTGCCTGCTTATGTCATAGGAAGTGAGACAAGTGGTTATGAAATCCAAACGAGTTAAAATACTTGGAAATAATTAAGAGCTGTAGAGACAGGAGGAATTACACACGCTGACGGTTGGGAAGGGCCAGCAGGGTTGACTTGTACCTGAACGGCTAAGAGAAGGAAGCCAGAGATTGGGGTACTGTTTCACAAAAGTATGTCATCAGAATATAAAGCACCAGGAACCCTCAATATTCTATTTATGGGAATTGGGAAGGCAGGTGGTGAGGAATCTGGTGGTGAGCAGTGCATTGGTCTGTCTGGGCTGTTGTAACAGAAGAGCACACACTGGGTGGCTTAAATTACAGACATTTATTGTCTCACAGCTGCAGGAAGCTAGAAGCTCCGACCAGTGTGTCTGCAGACCTGGTTTCTGGTGAGGCCTCTCTCCCTAGCTTGTAGACGGCCACCTTCCCACTGTGTCCTTACGTGGTCTTTGCTCATGCAGAGACAGAGCTCTGCTATTTCTTCCTTTTCTTCTGAGGATATCAGTCCTAATGAATTAAGACCTCACCCTTATGATCTCACTTAAACTTGACTACCTCTACATAGGCCCTATCTCCTCATCCCGTCACACTGGGGGTTGGGGCTTCTATATATGAGTTTTACAGAGGATATAATTTAGTCTGTAACAAGAAGACTGGCTGGTATGTGTTAAATGGGTGAAGTGACTGCTCTTCTCAACTTCATATCCCAAAGCATCTCAACAGGTCCAGCAAGCTCCCACATGAGTCCAGCAGCCACTGGGCTCAGTTCCTTGTCACTTATCACCTAGGCTACTGCTAAGTGGTCACGTCCCATTCCTGGTCCCTCTCTGCTCCACCCGCTCATCTGTGCTGATGCCAAAGTGGGAGTGCCTAAGACTAGCTCTGATCACGCTCCCAACCAGAACAATCATCTGCAAAGCCTTCACACTGCCCACAAACATTTTAGCTCTTTTGTCTAGCCCTAAACCCCTATCCAGCGCCATAATTTGTAAAGTCCCAACCTCGAGTTAGTGCTCCTACAAATCTAGGGTATCAGTACACTTCCTCATCTTCTTGTTTCCTTTCACCTCCCTCAGGTCAAAGTGACTGCCCAACCTCCCAGCACACCCCTATCCACACAGTGCCTGTCTCTACCAATGAATTCTCCAAAGTACACCTCAAGTCTCACCCCTTCACCAAGTCAGAAGCGATCGCATGCTCCTTCCACAGCAGGGAATGCGTGCATTCACCCTCCACTGTTCAGTCTTACAGAGTAGACAGGACTATTAGGGACTTATCTCCTGTGTTAGTTTGATTATAAGGCAGAAACGGCTTCATTGTTTATCTGCAATATTTGGTAGAGTATTACAGCAAGCACTTGATAAATATCAGCTGGATGGCTGGCAAATCTGCATTCCATGTCAAAACACGATAGAAAACACTAAACAGAACTGGAGGCAGCTTGGACCCTGAGGCCCTAAGCAAACCTCCAGGTAAAGGAGGGAAAAGGGACGCTGGTCCATGACAAAGCAAAGGAACTGTGAAAGATGACAGTTTTTAACTATCACTGAAAAAATAATCATCTTTATTGAGGTATTACTTAGATAAGAACGCACCAACTTTACATGTAGAGTTGGATGAGTTTAGACAAATATATATATATATGTAACCATCACCAGGATCAAAATATAAAACCTTCTCCTCACTCCCAAAAGTTCCCTTGAGCCTCATCCCAGGCAAACTAATACAGGAGAGAAGCCCTTAAGGGTCCTGTCTACTGCGTAAGACTGAACAGTTGAGGGTGAACCTCACCCTTCCCTGGACCACCAGGGAATCCCTGTATGTATAGAAGCTATGTATGTGAAGTATGCACTCTTTCACGTCCGGCTTATTTGCTCACCTATTTTGGAAACACATCCTTGTGTGTGTCTCAGTAGTTTATTATCTTTATTGCCTAGATGTATTCCATTGTATGGATATACCACAATTTATCTATGCACTCATCTGCTGTTTAACCTTTGAGTTTTTTCCAGGTTTTGGCTATCATGAACAAACCTGCCAAGAGCATCTGTATACAAGTCTTTGTGTGGATATATGTTTTCTGTTTTTTTTTTTTTTTAAAAACTACTGAGATAATCATATGACTATTCTCCTTTATTCTATTGCTATTGTGAATTACATTTTCAAATATAAAATACATTTTCAAACTTCATATACTTTCAGATCAGATCAGATCAGATCAGTCACTCAGTCGTGTCCGACTCTTTGCGACCCCATGAATCGCAGCATGCCAGGCCTCCCTGTCCATCACCAACTCCCAGAGTTCACTCAGACTCACGTCCATTGAGTCAGTGATGCCATCCAGCCATCTCATCCTCTGTCGTCCCCTTCTCCTCCTGCCCCCAATCCCTCCCAGCATCAGAGTCTTTTCCAATGAGTCAACTCTTCGCATGAGGTGGCCAAAGTACTGGAGTTTCAGCTTCAGCATCATTCCTTCCAAAGAAATCCCAGGGCTGATGTCCTTCAGAATGGACTGGTTGGATCTCCTTGCAGTCCAAGGGACTCTCAAGAGTCTTCTCCAACACCACAGTTCAAAAGCATCAATTCTTTGGCACTCAGCCTTCTTCACAGTCCAACTCTCACATCCATACATGACCACAGGAAAAACCATAGCCTTGACTAGACGGACCTTTGTTGGCAAAGTAATGTCTCTGCTTTTGAATATACTATCTAGGTTGGTCATAACTTTCCTTCCATATTCTTTAGCCATGTATTATCTTTTTTGTATGTTGATTTGGCTTGCTAATTTTTAAAAAGACCTTTGTGTCTATGCTCAGCAGGGCTTTAAGTCTGCAGTTTTCTTTTCTTGTAAGATTTTTGTCTGGTTTTGATAACAGGGTAATAATGGCCACATAAAATGAGCTGGGACCCATCTCTTTCTCTTCTATTTTCTGAAAAGAGTTTGTGTAAGATTGGTGTCGTTTCTTAATTATTTGATATGTCAGTAGACTATGTGGACTTAGGTTTTTCTTTGTGTGAAGTTTTAAATTACAAATTTGACTGCTTTAGTGGATATGGCTATTTAGATTTTTCTATTTCTTCTTGAGGTAGTTTTTATCACTCTGTGTCTTTCAAAGTTTGCAACTATTTCATCTATGTTGTAGATTTTATCAGTATAAAGTTTTCTCATGTATTTCACTTCTAATATTTTTAGAATCTGTACCAAAGCTCCCCGTTTGATTTATGATACTGGTAAATTTATATACTCTTTTTTTTCCCCATGGAACAGTCTAAAGTATTTGTTGGTCTTTTCAAAGAACCAGGTTTTGTTTAGTTGATTCTTCTCCATTGTTTGTCCATCTTCTGTTTATTTCCAAGCTTGTCTTTATTCTTTCTTCCACTTACTTTGTATTTAATTTGCTGTTTTCAATTTTTTTATAGTAGCAGCTTACATAATTAGTTTTAGTTTTTTCTGCTTAACACTAGCCCTTCAAGAACAGATCTCTGAGCACTCCACCTGACACATTTAGACACATTTTCATTCACCTAAAGTTACATTCTAATTTGTTTTGTGTCTTTATTAACCCATGCATTTAGAAATATGTTATTTAATTTCTATTAGGGATTTCCCCCAGATATCAGTTATTGATTTAATTCCATTGTGATCAGACAACATACTTGTATTTTCATTTCCTCTAAAACGGAGACTTTTTATGGTGCCACACACAGGTGCTGAATATTGTCTGTGTACCTGAGAAGAATATCTGCTTAGTTATTGGTGGGTGAAGTGTTCCAGAGCTGTCAACTAGGCCAAAGCGGTTGACAGCATTATCCAGTCATCTCTCTCTTTCTGATTTTTCCATCCACTTGTTCTATCAATTACTAAGAGGGGAGTGCTGAGACATCCAAATATAACTGTGGATTTTTCTATTTTCAGTTGTCAATTTTGCTGTATATATTTTTAAGTGTTGTTATTTAGTGCCTACCTTACTTAGAATTACCTGTTATGTCTTCTTAATGAACTGACACCTTTAACATTATGAATTATTCCTCTTTCTCCCTGGAAATGTTCCTGTGTTGAAGTTTATTTTGTCCTTTACTGATAAAATCACTTCCAGTTCCTTGTGATTCATATTTGTCTGGTATAATTTCTTCTACTCTTTTACTTCAACTGTATTTTATAGTGCTTTACTCAGAGATAGCATATGAACGCCCTTGATGTTTAATTCAGAATGAAAGTCTCTTTCCTTTAATTATAACGTTTAGATCATTTACATTTAATGTCATTATTAACATGTTAGAGTTTAAGTCTAGTCTCCTACTTTTTTGTGTCCCGTCTATTCTTAGTTTACTTTTTTCTTCAATCCATTCTTTCTGACTGAATATTTTTTATCATACTCTATCTCCAATATTGTGTTATTAGCTGTGCTTCCTTTTAAACTGTTTTTAGCCATTGCTTCAGGGTTTACAATGTGTATCTCTAATTCATCACAGTCTGTCATGCAGATCTCTTCCTGGTTTTCTTCCTAACTCACTGGCAATGCCTCAATCTCCTTTTCTGGTTCCTCTTTTCTTCTCTCCCCGTAAATCAGGCCACAGTCCTCTTTGTCTCTACATATTCTGACTCTCTGGGTAGTCTCATCTATCCTGTGGTTTTACATCCCACCTATATATTCAGTTTTAACTTTCCCCTTAAGCTCTAGATATCTAACTGCTTAAATAGCAGTACCACCAGATGACCAAAAGACATCTCAAACTTAACCCATCCAAAGTGGAGCTCTTGATATCCCCTCTCACACTTGTCTGTCCTTACCCTGCCCAGTCGGCTCTACTTCACTGAACTGTGTCACTTGGTTACAACAAAAACCTAGTACTTAGCTGTGAATCCTATTTTCATCTCCTATAACCAAATCGTGAGTAAGCCCAACAGATTCTGTTCCCAGTGGAACGCCTCACGTTCTCTGTTGCTCCCACCCTAGTCTAGTTAAGCCTCCGCCGTCTCTCTCTGTAATGCCGCCTATTTCCTTTCTTCCATTCTTGTTGTTCACATAACAGCCGAAATGACTCTTTAAACAAAAATCCCATTCGGATGCCAATCCCCTGCTTAAAACCTTCCAGTGTCTTCCCATCTCACTCGCAATAAAAACCCAGGACCCCTCTGTCCTGCATGATCCCAACACAATTTGGCCCTAACTTACTTTTCCTGGCACCGTCTCTACCCTGCTGTCCACACCCAGTACACTGCAGCCACACACGAGTTCCTGCTGTTCTTAAAGCAAGCTGAGGTTTTTCCTATCTGAGGGGCGTTATACTAGCTC
Source organism: Bos grunniens (assembly GCF_055505025.1). Taxonomy (NCBI): domain Eukaryota; kingdom Metazoa; phylum Chordata; class Mammalia; order Artiodactyla; family Bovidae; genus Bos; species Bos grunniens. The sequence continues at coordinate 74,920,952 of NC_141179.1, read as the reverse complement.
ATCCCCGTCTCCACTCCTCAACACTGAGATCTGTGTTTAAATGCCACTTCTGACCAACTCATCTTAAATATCTCCTCATGGAGAAGGCAATGCCAAGCCACTCCAGTACTCTTGCCTAGAAAATCCCATGGACGGAGGAGCCTGGTAGGCTGCAGTCCACAGGGTCGCTACTAGTCGGACACGACTGAGCGACTTCACTTTCACTTTTCACTTTCACGCATTGGAGAAGGAAATGGCAACCCACTCCAGTGTTCTTGCCTGGAGGATCCCAGGGACGGGGGAGCCTGGTGGGCTGCCGTCTATGGAGTTGCACAGAGTCAGACATGACTGAAGTGACTTAGCAGCAGCAGCAGCAGCATGCTCAAGTCACTAACCATCTCCCCTTATTCTGCTTTGTTCTTTTCATAGCATTTTTTTACGATTTGAAATTGTATTCATTTACTTTTTTTGGTTGTCTTCCTTCTTAGAATGTAAGCTTAGCAGGAGCAGGCACTTTGTTCAATGCAGCGTCTTCATAATTGTGAACAGTATCTGGCACATAATAAGCGCTCAATAAATATGAATCCATCACAAAAGACTTTTTACTTTTTAAGAGAAAAGGATCTTTAGGAGTCAATAGACTAAAAACACATGAGTAAAAATTCACTTTCTTCTGGTTCCATGTCTGAAAGTGAATTAAATCTGGTTGTTAGATGTAACTGCTCATGAATAGGCTATAGGTTCTGGTTTGTTCATGCAAACATTTCTCTACCGAGTGACTTATCAGAATAATCCCTCCTGAGCAGTAGATAACGATCTTTAGCTCAAGTTCTGATAGACAATGCTGTGTCCTGCTCAGTCTCACTGGATATGTCTGATGCATCATCAAAGCCTGAAGGAGCTAGAAACCACTCCTGCTGCTGCTAAGTCGCTTCAGTCGTGTTCGACTCTGTGCGACCCCACAAACGGCAGCCCACCAGGCTCCCCCGCCCCTGGGATTCTCCAGGCAAGAGTACTGGAGTGGGGTGCCATTGCCTTCTCCGAAACCACTCCTGAGGAAATCCTAATTCGGAACACTTCCTAGTTCCTAGACAACCACATAGCATATAAGACATTGCACTGGGCTGTTACGTTTCCATTCTGTCTCAGCACTGTCCCACTGAGATGGTGCAGCCATAGTACTAAAGGGAACGTCTATCTGTTATTAATGGATATTCATCTTATATCCAAGGTACAACCAGCAAATGGGAGATACTTTGCGAAGGTGGTGGTGGTGGGGGGAAATCCTTGCATCTTCTGTGCCTTGGAGAAGAGGCAGTTAACGAAATCTTCATTGGGTCAAGTTGTCAGTACATCAAACCAAACTGCTGACAAGAACAAGGCTGTATGGAGAGAAATTACTGGGACTATACCCAGAAAACAAGAACAGAGATTGGGCACAGGGTAGGCAGAAGGGAGGAGATGAAGGTAAAGCCCCTCAGGATCTACTAGGTAGACTATTGGAAATCCTATAGGACCTGCTGCCACCAATATACAATTTTCGTTAATTATCTCAATTGTGGCTGTTATCCCCTTAATGAGAAACACAGCTTTACTTCTAAGCAGGCAGTGAGGCTGGCAGAAAGCTGAAACCTGAAAATCAGCAGATACAGGGCTGCATACAGCCCTTACTATTGAAATGAAGCCACATCCACAACACAGGGGGAGGACTCCAAATAGCTTCAGACAGCAGCCAGCCACACAGGGCCCTCACCAGGCACCGGGTGGACGCTCTCCGGACTAGTCAAGAGGCCCCAGTCCCAAGTGCTCATTTCAATAACATTAGAAAATAAACACGGGGCTTATTTATAGCACAGGAAAGGCACTGGGGCAAAAGAGCCACTCATCTGGTAATCTACCCTGACGGGGCCGGATAGGATCCAGACCCCCAGGCTCTCTGGTAACAGGGTGAGCAGAAATAGGGGCCGGAAGAGGGCTGGCTGCCAGCACCACCAGGTACAATCTGGCCAGGGCTCTGGGTAAAGAGAGGGGAGAGATCTGATACATCACTGCCTCTCACCCACCCGGGTCGAAGCACTCTTGCCATCTTCAATTTCTGGTTGAGGAAAGTAAGGCAAGGGAGTGGAATCCCTCAAGGCCGAGGAAGGCCCAGGGCTCAACTCAAAGGAAGGCGCTATGAGAACGGGAAACAAACAATGCTTGCGTCCTCTGGGCACCAGCGAAGATGGTGTTCACGTAATGGACTCTTCCTGCGCAGTCAGGACTCAAACGTACGTGTGTGGAGCCCTAGGCCTCTGATGGACTCACACCATCTTACAGAGCCAAGAACTCTCAGGGGAACCCAAGTTCCTGGAGGTCAAGACTGTGTTTTATTCCACTCTGTCTCAGACGCAGCACAGGTTCTAGCAAAGAGTACATTTTAATGAGTGAATGAACAATTAGAAAACCGAATGACTGAATTATTCCCTCATCTTGGTCAGTAACCAGTTGGTTGTTCTTCAGCTGTGATTACCAGAAAACCAGACATTCTTTGGGCATAGTAGTTAATGATAGAAGTTGGCGGCTATAAATAAGAGCTCACATTGATACTCTGTGAAGGGAAGGCTCTGAAGGGTGGATGGAGTGGCTGGAGGCTTGGGTCCAAGACACGCAGATTCCAGTCCCAGCTCCGTTGGCAGCTGTCTCCACAGGCAGCTCCCAAGATGCTATGGGTGAGCAGGTGCTTTGCTGGGAAAACCTCTTATCAGACATAGCTGCCTAGTACCTCTTGAGTGGCACCCAGACATCCTTCCCTTTCCTCGTCTCTGCCTGACAGCTCTGCCCTTCAGGGAGGCTGCAAAGAAGTGTAACCATGGGCCCAACCAGTTGGGAGCAGAAGAAAGGAAAAAACTCTACCCTACAAAGGCTGTTAAATTTGAGATGCCAGACACAGAGGTGGGTGACTCAACAATTTCTTGAAAAGGAAAGATGCCTGCAAAGCTGGGAGAGGGGGCAAGCTGCCCCATCACCTGCCCTGTGTTGGAAGCAGTGGTGAGCTGGACATGAAAAAGCTGTAGCACAATGTTGCCTAGACAGCCCACACCCTGTCCCAGGGAACTTGGACATCACAAAGCCTGAGGCTGGGGAGGCCTGACAGTCTATTTAATGGAGGTGGGAGAGAACCTGGACATCACAAAGCCTGAGGCTGGGGAGCCCTGACAGTCTATTTAACGGAGGTGGGAGAGAACCTGGACATCACAAAGCCTGAGGCTGGGGAGCCCTGACAGTCTATTTAATGGAGGTGGGAGAGAACCTGGACATCACAAAGCCTGAGGCTGGGGAGGCCTGACAGTCTATTTAATGGAGGTGGGAGAGAACCTGGACATCACAAAGCCTGAGGCTGGGGAGCCCGCCTGAGGCTGGGGAGCCCTGACAGTCTATTTAATGGAGGTGGGAGAGAGGCTGTGAGCTTCGTTTAGGATGATGTCACTGTTGTTTAGTTGCTAAGTCATGTCCGACTCTTTGCGACCCCACGGACTGTAGCTCGCCAGGCTCCTCTGTCCATGCAATTCTCCAGGCAAGAATACTGGAGTGGGTTGGAATTCCCTTCTCCAGGGGATCTTCCTGACCCAAGGATTGAACCTGGACCTCCTTCATTGCAGGTGGATTCTTTACCACTGAGCCACCAGGGAACCCCTTAGCTTAGGAGAGAGGAAAACCTCATAAGTGAGAGCAGAATCTGGCCTGCCTCACTGTCCTGTCAGGAGCAGCTCAGTGAAACCGGTTCAGATCATCTCACCGGGCCTGGCTGGCAGAGTGGGGCCAAAAGCTGCCCCCGTTTCATTTAGAAGCAAACACTGGCCTAGCACAGGAGCCCTGGGGCTTGGGACAGAGCTCTGGGGTGAGGTGAGCAGCCAGCCTCCAGGGTTCACGCGCCTCCGGGCCCTCAGTGGAAAGCTCAAGTCTCTTCCAGAGCCTCCCTCGACGGCCGCTGCCTGCCAATCCGGTTGGCACTTCCACCAGGATGGCTCCTCAGGAAGTGGCGTGGGGCCACTTGGGTGTTTTCTGCCTCTGCCTCCCCGAGCCAGGGCTCCTCGGGGAATGGCGTACTGCGGCTTCGGCTGCTGCAGCAGAAGATGACCAACAGAACTGGAGAAAACAGCTTACCCCGGAGCCGCCACTGGGAGAGCAGAGGAAACCCACCAGGCTCAGGGAAGCTAGACGATGGGGAACCTTCGAGACCTCCACCCTCTTGGCCGGGTTCTGTGACTGTAGAGCCAGGAAGAGTCCCCCCAGGAGTGAACCACTTCCTGACCCAGACTCTGCTTCATTGACTTCTTAATTCGACCACCAAGGGGTCTTGGACTTGAGTCCAGCAATCACACCTTGAGAATTCGTGGCCAGGAGCCTGCGGCCCTTCAGTGGCAAGGATCCTCAGGGACTGTCCCAGGAGGAAGCCGGATCACAGAGCTACCAGCCACCCTTTGGCAAGTGAGAGCACAGAGGCTGGTGGCCTCTTCCAGCTCCCGGTCCTGGTCAGCACAGGCCAGGATGATGGCCACTCTCTCCAGAGGCAGCAGAGAAACTCCTAAAACCCACAAGCTGGAAGCATAGAAGGTTCAGCAGAGAAGCCAGAGTTCTGACCTTCACGATGCCAAGTAAGAAGAGACAGGATAGCATCACTTGCAGGAAGGAACCAGAGAGTCTGAGGACAAAAGTGGATATTTTCCTCTTTAATTTTCCCAGAAAAGGAGGGTTTTGCCTAAACATGTGTGAGCCTTGCTAAAATACATCAGATAAGAATATGTACAGCTACCTAAACTTAACTAGCAAAAAAGGGTTTCCAACCTTGGCATTTGGAGAAGGAAATGGCAACCCACTGGGTAATCCCACGGACAGAGGAGCCTAGTGAGCCACAGTCCATGGGGTCACGGAGTCGGACACAACTGAGCACGCACCAGTCAACACTGGCATTCCACGCAGCCCGGCCCATCCCAGTTAGGTCCCTGAGGGCAAAGGCTAGCGACTTAGTACATACATGAGTGGCAAGGCCAGGGCCAGCTCAGGTTCATCGTCGGTGCAGGCCAGTACGATGCAATTCCTTAAAAAAGATTTCTTAATCTAAAACCAGCTGTTGTCTGTTGTAGGCCAGAACATGACATTTTAATTAGCATTATTGTTCCGCTTCTGAAACCAGAACCTATGGCATCCCAAGGGCAGATGATCCTGGCCCAAGCTTATGAGTGAGGCTTGCTGGTGAGCAGCTCAGAAATACACCCACACAGGACGGGGTGGAGCTCCTAGTCCCCTCTGAACCCATGAATCAGAGCACTTGCTATACTCCTGTCCTGAATTTTTCCCTGTGACCTGTACCCTCTCTCTTTCCCTAGGACAGAAGCTTTGAGGTTTGCTTTCAGTGCCTAGGATGTAATATTTATTCTATAATAATAATAAAAGAAAATTGTACACTATGGTGCAAAATCTAACCCCCAATATTTCTGGGGGTAGTTAGGTACTCGAAATGGAGTTTTAATGCCCTTAGAAGACCAATGTCTTCTGAGAAGGTGATAAAGGTCCACTGGCTCTGTCCCCTTGGGCCCCCAATGACCTGCTACTGAAGCATTTCTCTTCCAGAATCAAAGGAATAATAGAGAGGGAGAGAAGGAGGGCAGGAAGGAGAAGGAGGAAAGGTGGCCCTTTTGAGAGGGGGAGGTGGCTTAGAAAGCAGCCACTAATGCAGTGCAGCCGGTCGTCTGAAAGGAGCAGAGCGCTATTAACACATGCCGAGGGTGTGCGTCAACACACATCACACAGTAGACAATGTCAGCACAGTTCTTAGATTTTAGCTAGAATTTAACTGTGAGGTCCTCCTCCCCTTCCACTTGCCCCAAACCTTGGAGAACAAGCAAGGGAACCCCTGGAAAGATCAGAGGTTCCTACTCGCCGTGTCAGCTACTGGTATCTGCGTGACAAGAGAAAACCCCTTTCTCTTGGTTTCTATCGTATCACCCCCAGTACTACGAGGCCAAAATGCCTTCCCATCTCCCCTGCTGACTAGGATATAATTATTCAAATCAAAAGTATTGATTAAGCACCAGTGTTCACAGCAGCAACACATGAATAAATCACTGCTCCAGTGTCTGCAACTGCAAAATGAATGACCTGGAGATGTTATCTTATCCCTTCTGCCAAGAACAGCCTGCCATCCCACCAGGCCTAAATATGAAAGATCAGACTCAAGATTTCCACTTTCAATTGTGCTACTTCTGAAAATTTTCTTTGGCCTCTCAAAGTCCATGGGAACACATTTGAAGTGATTCTTTTAAAACTGCAAGTATGAAAACACCAGCATGAGACCAGCTCACCTCCGTGTCACTCAACAGAACAATGAGTGGTGGTTTAGTGACTTGGACCGGGCACACAACTAAGTTTCAGTAATTATATCCATATTCCAAGCAAATTGTTATGTATTTTGTGTTCTGGGGACATATGTTATGGCTAAAGCCCAAACTGTGGCTAATCTTAATATTAGAGTCAGATAAATCTGTTTCGAATCCTTAACATCTAACATTTGCCAGAGTAGATTTGTTCATCAACTGAGCTTAAAGAGGTATAATTCACACATGTGCAGTATTACTAAATGCTGAAATGTAACGATTTAAATATACCGGCAACTATTGCAAAGCAGTTGTTATAGCAGCATTTAACATTAGCCAGAGCCTCCCTGGCTAACGTTAGGTTTATACCAAAAGAATGAGGGAAATTTTGGCATCCCCTTGGGACGAGGGTCACAACTCGCTCAATTTTACAATGTGGTACCAGCAGAGCGACTCAGCGTATGGCTGTGAGAGGCCCTCTGCTTTCCCCCAAGGATATCTAGATCTAATCAGCAAGCACAGAGACTCCTTTGTAGGTCTGGGGACACTAAGAATATTTGTAGTTGGAGGTTCTTCTCTGCTGGATACACATGGCACCAGACACGCCTCCCAGCCGACTGTCTTCCCAGACCTGGGAAGGAGGCTGCAGTTGAGGTCAGAAGATGCAAGTTACATACGCATGAAGTTCCACAGTCAATATTTAAGACGTAGTATGAAACGGAATAAAAAATAAGTTTAATCATATCCAAAAGCCAAACCAGAGTTTCATGGAATTTATGGGTCCCAACTCAGCAGCTGGTGCTCCCAAGGCATCAAATGCCACTAAGATGCTTGGATCGTGCACCAAATTCTGGGTGTGGCTCTTCCTCTGAAGAACCCACTGATGTGAAATAACAAAAAGTGAGTCAGGTAGCTCTTACATGATATCACAGATCTGCTGGAGGTTTCTCAGCAGTCTTAGAGCCAGGGACAGTTCCTCTCAGATCATTGTACTGGAGCTGGAGACAAAGAAAGCCTGATCTGGCCTTCCCCTGGAGCCTGCCACAGGCTTCCACCTAGAGTTTTCAGAAAACCCATTAAGAGCATCAGAGGATGCCAGAGGTGCTCAGATGTCCTCCTGGGGCCTCTGCTCTTCAGGCGAGGAGGTGCCAGTCTTCCACTCTGAAATCCGGGGGTCAGAGGGCTGGGGGGCCGAGTTCTCTTCCTCTGTCCGGCATTCGTGTTGAGACCTCCACCAGCGGCCTGCTTCATAAGCTGCCGATGTTGGGGAAGCTCTTCAGTTTCTCAGGGAAGTCGTCCTTGTATAGGACAGGGTCGGCTCGGTGCTCCACCACCTTAAGAGGCATTGTCCCAAAGACGGAAGCAAACTTGTTGATGCACTCGGACCTGGGGAATTGGGGAGGGCAGTGGGGCAGATGAGAGGGACAGGGGTGGGGAACAAAGAAAACGTTCAAGAGGCTGAGAGCTGAGAGCAAAAATATATCGTATTCAACACTGGCCAGAGAAACGCAAGGTTCCCCAGCATGCTCCCGGGTTCTTCCCACGGCTGGGAGGCTGTGGAGGAACAAAGTGATCGGGGGTACTCTATTAGTTCAGAGGGAGAAAGGGAACCAGGGATGCTGTTTGAGCTGTTCGAAGGCCATGGGCCTGCAGAGGTCAGAGTATCGTTCCCCTCCCCCTCAAATTCCAGTCATTCCTCCAGCTCCTTACAAGCAGGCCTCTAACCTAGGTGGATTAGTTGCCAACAAGCCTTAACCCCATCCCTGCCAGCTGAAGAGAAGGCAAAGGGAGGAGGCAAAGGGTTGGATCTTGGCTTCAGCTCGCTTGAGCTTAAAAGGGAGAAGGAAGGCTCTTACATGTGGGGCGATGGAAGGCAGAGGAGACAACGGGGGCCGTGAACCTCAATTTCAAACAACACTTCAGGCATTCAACCAACATCTATCGAGGGCTGAGAGTGGCAATCTCTGGGAATTATCAGTCCACTTCCATAAGCTCCTCTGTGAGAGCTGAAGTTCACACTGGACAGCTTTCATAATTGTAGCTGTTCTCGTGTTAGAATCAACAGCAACAAGCAACTTAGCACCACAGGGTGAGGGGAAGGTGCAGCCCCTCACCCCCACCTCGTGAGCAGCCCCCTCAGAGGGGAGCGGCTCAGACACACGGGCAGGAAAGGGCTCTGGTCAATCAGGCCAACTGAGTGTGACAGCGGGTGATGAGGACATTTCGGCGTCAGACCAAAGGGGGAAAACGAGCCCGCAAAGACCGCTTTTGAAGTTAAGGGGACCTCAAGGATGGATTTCAGCGAGGTCAGTATTCTCTCTCCTCAGTCAGGCCCATGGCACCTGAGAACCGGTTCCCGGGGAAGGGCCAAATTTCAAGACACAGACAGCAAGGCTCTTCTGTTCTCGGAGAGACTATAAGCCTTGCTTCAAGCTATTTCAGTCCACAGCTTTTATTTGAGTCCTTTGAGCTTCAGCAAGAAACCAATTAATAAAGAAGCCAGTTATTGTCAATTCTTTTCTTGCACTTATTCTGCTGCTCAGAAGGTGTTACCATCTCACTGTGAGCTCTTCCAGCTAATAACATCACTGTGCCCACAGCCACAGAGCAGCGGCACCTACCATTTACGCTATGTTCCGGGCTGTGTTAAAAGTGCTTGGCGTGCACTAGTTACTCACGTCTCCCCTCACAACAAGCTCACGAGGCAGGCCTCCTATCCTTCCCACGGCACACTGGGGAGACAGAGGCACACCACAGGGAGACTCAGAGACAGGACCAAAGCCAAATAACCGGAAAGGGCAGAGCCAAATCCAGGCACTCTGGTTGCTGAGGCTGAAGTCTTCACTATGAGAGGAGACACATTTATTTATTATCATTATTCTAGGGTCCAAAGAGAGAAGCTGGAAATTAACAACTGTTAAGCACCTACTGAAAAAGTGAAAGCTGGTGGCACAGTCGTATCCGACTCTTTGCAATCCCATGGACTGTAGCCCTTCAGGCTTCTGGCTCCTCTGAACTTGGAATTCTCCAGGCAAGAGTACTGGAATGGGTTGCCATTTCCTATTAAGTGCCAGCTAATTTACATCCACGACCCAGTGATTCCTTTAAGTATCCCCCTCCATAAGCCCGAAGGTTTGTGTGGTTTGAGAGATTTGGGCTGAGAGAGGCTAAGGGACTCTCCCAAGGACCCTGAGCCGGAAGGTGGTGGAGCTGGGTTCAAACCCAGGCTTGTGTTGCTAAGAGAGGCCTGGGTCTTTCTATCACATTCTACAATGGCCCACAGATCACTGAGCTCCCCTCCTGTTGGCAGTCTTTCGAGACCCAGGAGGTCGCAGTCTCAGGTTCCAAAATGACAGGAGACTGGGGAAAAGACTGAGAGAGGTTTTAATAAAATGATAGGAAGCAAGCACCGGCCAACAGCTCTTCTCACCTTAAATTATGGGGTCAAGACAGCGGCAGACTAAGTCAAATCTCCCCAAGGTCTCACTTTTGACAGTTGTTCTGCCTGTAAACACGGACAGATTCTTGTAGTTTCCAGTGATTCTGCTTGTGGACTCCGGCCAGCAAAGCCCAGCCGTGCCCAGCATAGGGTGCCAGCGAGGATGGATGAAAGAAGACTCACGGCTCCTGGCAGGGGCTGGTGGCTCTACGGGCTCCTGGGGAGCACCGAGGACAACATCTCCTCTGTAACTAGACCGGCCGGCCGGGCCGGGCCACAGGCGAGAGGCCGCTGGGGCTCAGGCCAGCTCGGCTTGCTGACAGCTGCCCCTGGCTGACCTAGGCTACTGAGTCCTCCTTTCTCTCCACGCAGCCCACCCTGGAGAAGCGACTGCCATGCTGAATGGTACAAGTCCTCGACTGCCAGGTACCGACAGTGTCTCCTACCGTCATTTCATGCAGGGGACCTGGGGTGGGGAACAAGTTAGGGTAGATTATGAGTCAGGCTGGTTGCTGGTGGGTCTACCTGAGTTGTTCTCTTGGGGGTCCAGCTACTGTGTCAGTAACTGTTCCCCTAGCTTGGTTTTCTAACCAACAGATAGGCTAAGAACAGCCAATGTCTATCTCTGAAGTGCTGCAAGGGCTGGGGAGAAAAGACTAATGGCTTTCTGTTTTCCTTTCAAACTCATACTATTACCTAAAGTAACAAGGAGCTTGAGGGTCAGTGCTGGGGAAATTGGGAAGTGAACTAACCTTGCCAGGCCCCAGGGTACAGACTTTCCTAGCACTGATACAAAAATGCTCAATAAATATTTGTTGAATTCCTGAATGGATACAGTAATATGACAGTTAATGTATCTATTTTCAGAGATGAAATGATTGGAAGTTCAGGATAAGGTAAGTCAATTTCCTTAAGTCAGACAGCTAATAAATGGCTAATTCATAATTTGAACAAAGACTGACCTGAATCAAAATACAACGTTTGTTTCTTAAATCGGCATTGTTTGTCTGCCATATTGTCTCGACGTGGGTAAAGCTACTGGGCAAAAAGAAGTTACAAAATCTTCTTTTTCTTAAATTAACTAATAGCAGGACCTGGAAATGGAGGAAGGGCAGTTAAAGTACTCTCCTCCACAGCTGAGATTTCTGATCCCAGACCCCAAACATAAGAATAAATAAGCTTACTGAAGCACACAACTCAACACAAGATCAGAACGTACAGAGCGGTTAACTCTTCTCACCGTTTTGTGCAAAAATGCAGATTCCGCAAAGGGAACTATTTCGAAACAAGTGAACAATTCTGCAGTTGTAACTCCATCTCTTGGCCTATCCAGTAGGGCTTAAATCATACCCCCCTCCCACCCAACCTAAGTGTCTTATTTAATAATTCAGTCATTTAACCTTAATCCAAATAGTTTTGCTCGCAGTTTCCAATTAATTCAAGACCGATTTCCTTCTGTTCTCCATCGCATTTCTCCAAAGGGGAGCCTGCTGTCACTGACCCTGCGTCCTCACTGTCAGCTCCCATGCTACCGCCCTTCAGCCCCTCACCCTACGCATTACTTTTTCCAAAGTCTCCAATGCTGCTGGCACTGGAGACCCTGGTTCTCTCCTGGCCTCTCTCTAGTGCCTGCTTCTCTCTTTTCAATTACTCTGTCTCCTAACTGTCTGAATTTCTCAAGATTCTACCCATAGCTTTTCTTCAATCAGTTGTCATCTCTGGACGGATGCCTTCCAAATCTCCATCTTTGTTTTAATCTTTTTCTTAAGTCCTCGTTCTATATTTCCAACTGCTTGCTCTATATCTATATCTGCATATACAGAGGGTAAGAGCGCAAACGCACCTGCCTTATTGCTCTCCAACTTGACACACCATTAAAATCTCCTGGCCTCATTAATTACACTGTGAAAGCTACAACATCCATGTCCTCCCCTCCCCTACTTAGCATCCCTCCTAATCATATTATTTCCACCGTTAAAGGTACTACCATTCTTCCTATCTCAGTCAACTCCTCCAAGACCTCCCCACACCATTCAGCTGGACATCAAATGCTAGCACAGTCTCCTTTGGGAGAAAAAAGGAAAAAACCGTGTAATTTACTTCAACCCTTCCTCTCCACACTCAACTTAGTTCAAGCCTTCTAACTGTTCTTCTTTCTTCAATCTCACCCTTATTTCATTCTATGTACTCCTTCCAAATCAATCTTAAAACAATACTCTAATCAAACTACTTCCCTATTCAAAAACCTTCCATGGCTTACCTAGAGAAAAAAGCCCTTTGGCACTGACAGGCCAGGATGTTCTGCTCTAACAAAACTGGCTATCTTGACTGCTTGCCAAATGCACCTTGGACCATCCGGTTTCCCCTGCCGAGGATCTCCTCTTCCTGCCTGGAGCTGGAATCCTAGCAATCTTGGAAGGCTCACTTCAAGTGCCACCTCTTACAAAATCATTCATAATGACTAACCTAGTAAGAAGTCACTTTTCTTTCCTCTGACCAGTTACAACATTCTGAGCCTTCCTTTGACTTATCACATATAGCTTCGGATTAGGTTCGATACACACATACACATGTGTGTTATCTACTGTTGTTAATTATAAAAATCTGATAAAATCAAGCCTACCAACATCTGGGCAGTGCCTAGTCTATTTTCAAAACCCTTTTCCCGAGAGGAAGCTTCCACACTTCCCTTAGTTACTTACTTCAGTGTTAAATAATAATTATACCTAACTTAAATCTTTCTCATTGCATTTGTTATCTCAGTTTTTCAGCTTTAGCATGAACTTTAAGGCCAGTATTGGGTGAAATTTTCTAAATACAATTCTTCTTAGACCATAAAACCCCACCATGTAACTCAGCCCAATCAAACTAATTGCTTAATGCTATGAAATTCTCAACACAGAATGGGGGTAGGTTTAAGTAACAATTTCATGTGCTCTAACATGGCACCCCACTCCAGTACTCTTGCCTGGAAAATCCCATGGACAGAGAAGCCTGGTAGGCTGCAGTCCATGGGGTCGCGAAGAGTCGGACACGACTGAGCGACTTCACTTTCACGCATTGGAGGAGGAAATGGCAACCCACTCCAGTGTTCTTCCCTGGAGAATCCCAGGGACAGGGGAGCCTGGTGGGCTGCTGTCTATGGGGTTGCATAGAGTCGGACACAACTGAAGCGACTTAGCAGCAGCAGCCACAGAACTATAATTGGGGTCTCTTCCAAATGAGCTGTGTCAGGAATGTCACTGTCCTTGACTAGGTGATTACTTGATACCAGTGACAGATATTTCAAAGTCACAATAATATCGATAATTGTATCAATATTATTGTGATATATAATTATATATATATATTGTGATAATATATATAATATATATTGTGATATATAATAATATCGATAATGTCTATAATTTCATATTGACAGTTGGTAAAAGTCAAGTCATTTGGGTAAGATATTTACATATGAAAGAGATTATTTAGAGAGAATGTGTAAGAAGGAGTAAAGCATTATAGAAGGGTCCAGGCCAACTGAAACAGCCCCCTGTACAACGTCCTCCAGGCTTGAAGGACCCTGATGCAGCTGGTAGGGTTCAGAAATGAGTGCTGCACGCAGACGCATGAGACCCAGGGAGACCCGAACTAGATATCTCACTCTGACAGCTATCACAACATTCTCTGAATGCATTCTGGTCCCTTGACAAAAATGCCATTGGTTGCCAGAGCTCGCTGTCTTATGTAAGAGGCTGCCTTTTGGAAGAATTAGGTTTGATTCAGGAGATTTGAAGCTTGGGGCCTTTGGGACACAAGTGAGACGGTCTTGAGGGCAGACAGACATCTCCCACTTCCTTCATGCTCACCTACAAGGCCCTGTATTACATCCACAGAAATGGGTGCTCATTGGCTAAGTGACCGAATCAATATAAAGCAGGTATTTCAGAGCAGCCCTGCTTCGCTCTCTGAAATGTAAAGAGCTGTGCTTTCAATTCTGCTCTTGGTAGGTGTTTTAGTGTGTCCACAAAGGTAATCTGGCCTCTGGTGGGTTTGGTTTAATAATTGTCTCTAATCGAACTTTTACTGTAGCACAGAGATACTACCCTGAAAAACAACCCAGGATTTCCTTGGAATTAGCTCACTTCCACTTGAGTGACTGTGGATGGTTAACTGCTTAGTCCACATGGAGAATCTGGCTTCTGGAGCTTAAGGCCAGCTATATTTTTAAGACCCTTCCAGCCATTACAAATTGAGTGAATAGCATTCCAAATTAATTCTTTGGGTGACCTGGGCTTGAACTAACCCAATTCCCACGTGCAAAAGGAGGTGACTATGGCTACCAGCTGCTGTCCTTATATCTGCAACAAAGTCCCATAAACAGGCCCAAAGCAGGAAATGGGGATCAGAGGCCAGGGCAGACTTTTGTCTAGAGGCCCACTCACCTCTCCACCATGTGCGTCTGGTCGAGCGAAAGCCCATCAATGGCTGTGCATTCAGGACACTTGAATTTCTTTCGTGGTGTTACCTACCAGAGGAGCACAAAAATATACCCGGCGGTCAGTGCTAAGGACAATAAAACCATGCTTGTGATGCCACTCTGCATGCTTCTGTTCTGTAAGCTGAGATGCCTGCTCCCTCTCCAGGCGCACACACACACCCCTCACCGCTCCTCCGTTCAATTCTGTCTGGCTCGGCCAAGGCAGAACTCACAAGGGCCCAATAAAAGAGGCTTGGAGGGCTTTTGCCTTCTGTAACTGAAAAGAAGTGGTGATGACAAGCTCCTTAATTCCTGTTTAATGACTGTTTTCTCACTGCCAAGGTCCTTGTATAAACACCATTTGTTCTTGCAGCCATAAGGGCGATGAAATACAGCTTCCCATAACTTTCACCGTAACCTTAGTTCCAACAGGCGCTCTTTCTCCTTCCAGCTAATGGCAAAAGCTACGGGCGGCACCATACTCTTGAAGATGTCAGGTTATTTTGCAACCCCTTTAAGTCAGGAAAAAAATCCAGGGGTCCTTTGCCCTCTGAATCCTTTTCCCTGACTCTCCCCACCACCTTCCCCACACCTCAAACTTCGAATATTTTTCTAGCAAACTCAGGGAAGGCTGCTATCGTAACCCAGCGAAGATAAGTAAACAGTAGAGGGTGGGCGGGGAAGAAAGCTAAGACCCGGCTAAGCTGAGACTCGGCTAAGAAGTATACAGACTCGAGGAATTACTGTCCAGAGTAAAGGCACAGCTAAAGAATGTCTTGAAGAATGTCAAAAAATGAATTTGGAGATAAGAGGAGTTCTTTTAAAACTCGTCTTGCAATTTACATTCTTTAATTGTCCCTGCAGTGAGCTGTTCACTGAGCTATTTAGAGAGCCGAGGGATAGTGTAAAGACTGGATCAAGTCTGGACAGTGACTTTTCCTCTGTTCTCAGTCACTGCTTTAATCTGGCTTCTCTCATCAATTAATATTAATAGCATGAGCAATCATTCTGGAATGTCATACCACGTTTCCAATATAAGCTTCCAGTATAGGATTCTGGCCTAGAAGCATTGGCCATTTTTACATGTGGAATCTAATCCAGAAAGAAAAAAAGGTCAAGATGACTCCACTGATATAAAGAAGTATACTTTTTCTACATTTATAGGGCCCTGATTTGGGCAAGACCTACATTTTAGGAATAGACATCTATTATAGAAACAAAGATCCCCACATGATCTTTACATACTCTCTGCTTTTAATATGCTATGGGAAAGGTTCTTTTAAAAATTGATAATCACTGTCTTAAAACAGTGTTTAGGACAACTACCAGTATAATTGGACAAAGTATACTATCTTTTCAACATTTATTTTAAAAAAATCAGCTACCTTAAGAAAGACATAATTGCATTCTTTACAAGAACTAGATTCCAAATCAGTGTTGAGAATAAAATTACATTTTTGAAACAAACACAATTTGTAGATTAACCATTATAGACTTACTTTCTGATCCTGGTACTTAAAAAACTATAACTAAAGAAATTTTATATAACAAAAGAAAATACGTTGAGCTTCAATTTCACAATGTGAAATATCCATCATAGAATATTAAAGCTAAAAGGCAGCTGAAAGTTCATCTATTCCAAGTTTCATTTATAGCTATGAACACTTTGGAGACTCAGAAAGGTGCCCAAGATGTGCCCCAGAGCTGGCCATAGATGCCTCCTACCTTGATGACAGCTTTCCCTGTGACGTTAGCCACCAGGAAATTCATGGCAATGTCTTCACAGTTCATATGAGCATCCACCCAGTTCTTGATGTCCCCAGGCATCTTGTAGGTATACAGGTAATTAAAATACTGCCAGGTGAGACAAAAGAGGAGACATATTCAAATAGCAGTTCCCTATGGCTGATATACAAAGAGCAACTGAGCCATGACAGGGGGACAAGCTTTCCCTCATAAGATGAGTCACAATGTTGGATCAATACAAAGGCCAAGGGAAGTATTAGAATGCTTTTGGTCAGGTGACCAACTGTCTTTAACACTGTCATTCTTTAAAAAATCACCTATTGTAAGCAGAGGAACATACGGTACAGTATGAAGTCCCTGTAAGATGCAGGCCCTTTGGACTGATTAACAGATGTGTTTAATAAACATCGTTCAGAGACACACTACATACTGAGCTTTACTGAATCCTTCCCTCTGAGTCACAGTGCTCCGCCGTTTTTCATCTTCTTCCCATGGACTGCAGATAGCAACAGAGATATATTGATGGTGGACTGACATTGCAGACATGTTCTTTGTTAAAGTAAAACAAAAATGAGGCAATTCCAAAACTACCATAACCTACATGTATGAAATAATACAGAAATTTGTGGTAAATACAGAAATACATCTGCCAAAAAGGCATTTATCAGTCTATCATAGCCCCAAGAATTATAAACCTTATATATTTATTTATGCTTTGCTAAGGAAAAAAAACTCATTTCTGGATCGAGAGCCCTGAAAAATATGAGGGCAGCAGTGCTGAGATCACAACATGCAGCCGATATAAATACAGTGAAGTCAACTTAACTGCACTGGGCTGAACCCATCTTTCTCCTGACATCAATTCCTTATGCCACTGCTGACAAATGACGAGTCATTACTGTTCAATTAAGCCACACACTCCCAGGGAGCACTCCACCACCAAACATAATATTCTAAAGCCCAATGTATACCCTTCAATCTCTCCCTTTAATAAAAAAGAGTCAAAAACATAAAGCAACAATTCTCAGAAGGAATACAAAAGGCTAAATACACAAAAGGAATCGCAAACCCCACGTGATCAAAGTGAAATCAATAAAATCAATTTTCACTTAGCAAAATAGCTAAGTTTGATTTTTTTAAAAAATGTATTTCATGCAAGAAAGAGTATGGTGAGAATGTAAACTGGCACAAACGATACTGAGAACCTACAAATATATACAACAAAGCCTCCCCAAAATGTTTATAATTCTTCTAGGAATCTATCATAAAGATCATAAGTATAGGCAGTTATGAAAATGGATACTGATCATTATTTAAGGATTTGATACAAAGCATTATCTAGCAAAAAAAAATTAGATATAACCTAAATATCTGGGAGTTGGTGATGGACAGGGAGGCCTGGCACGCTGTGATTCATGGAGTCACAAAGAGTCAGACACAACTGAGCGACTGAACTGAACTGAAATATCCAATAACAGAGAAACAGCTGTATATGATCTATGGAATATTAATATAATGGTATATTAGCAATTATGTTAAGTAGAGGTTGTTTATAAAGAAATGTTAATGACATAAGGAAAAAACTCATAATACATGCAAAAAAGCTAATGAGAATATTTATGACTGTATGTGTGAATCAATAAATAAAAAAGACAAATTGGAAAAAACACCTAAATAATAATACTGTGTTGGCCAAAAAGTTCATTCATTATTTTCCATAAGATTTACAGAAAAATATGAATGGACTTTTTGGCCAACCCAGTAGTTTCTCTACCATTAGTTCTATGATCAAGAAGGCAATGGCACCCCACTCCAGTACTCTTGCCTGGAAAATCCCATGGATAGAGGAGCCTGGTAGGCTGCAGTCCATGGGGTCGCTAAGAGTCGGACACGACTGAGCGACTTCACTTTCACTTTTCCTTTCATGCATTGGAGAAGGAAATGGCAACCCACTCCAGTGTTCTTGCCTGGAGAATCCCAGGGACAGGGGAGTCTGGTGGGCTGCTGTCTATGGGGTCGCACAGAGTTGGACACGACTGAAGCGACTTAGCAGCAGTAGCAGCAGCA
The DNA here is from genome assembly GCF_055505025.1 of Bos grunniens. NCBI lineage: Eukaryota > Metazoa > Chordata > Mammalia > Artiodactyla > Bovidae > Bos > Bos grunniens. Next base: position 74,902,900 of record NC_141179.1, on the reverse strand, counting down.
ATCCTATGATAGAACTTTAAGTGATTTTTCTTATACAATAAATTTGTTCCATATTTGAGCATGTAATACTTTAATAATTAGAAAAATAACTTTATTATTTTTTTTAAATCACACAGCATGGCCTTCCTAAGCTCTCTGAACAGAACATTTTCCCTAAACTTGGCGAAATTTAGTTTCGGCGAAACAAAATGAGTATCATGCTCTCATGTTCGTCAGCTCGGCCCCACTTGCTTCAGGCTCGTCCCCACCTTACCTTGTGGTAAAAGGCTGCCCCCGTGAGCACCATGGACACCTCATTGGTCCACTCAGACTCATACTTCCACTTATTCATCTCATGGTCCCAGAGATGCAGGCGACCCGGGTAACCCACCAACCGGTCAGGAAATTCTCGCCAGACCTGAGGACAGAAACACATCAGCAATCAATCCCCAGTTCAGACAATAAGCAAGTACAGTGCTCAGCTCTTTAAATGACAGAATCCCTGCATTCAAATCTTCACAAACTAAGAGCAGAATGGGCTTCTGAAGAAATTCGATCCAACAGGTGCTAGTTCTTCTGCCAACATTCAAAGATAAATGTTGATTCTAATTTCCTCTAAAACTTTCGGGTTTGTATTTGGAAATTTCAAGTAATGTAGACTAACAGTTTCTTGAATTGCGCCAAGGTATGTAATCTCTCAACAGGCGATTAGTGAAATAGGTTCCACTCTTAATGAACGCACAAATGAAGTATAAATGAAACCATGATTTATGGTAAATTTTGATGATTGTGGAAACTTACAAAGTCTCTGCTTCTGAAAAAGAAAAAAAACCTATCTGGAGCACAAAGACATTTTTTACGATCTTTTGGAAGCCTTAGGCATAGAGATGTTGCCTGATTTTACTGAAAACAAAAATTTTATTTCCACATTTGGAAAGGCTCTGAGATATAGTTTTGTTAAACAGAATTGGTATACAAGGGTGGGGTACATCCAGTACTTTCCTCCATGTATTTCCATACAATTTCCTTAGCCTTTAAACTACTAACCATTAGTGAATACTGACAATTTACCAGCTGTCCTGGAGCCTCTGCTCAGCACCACGGAGTCCTCATCCTCGCCCAGACCTCTACACAGTGGAGTTCCTGAGGGCCTAGTCCCGGAGAGTTTCCTCTTAAACTCTCCCCACAAGCAACATCTAGCTTCAGTCTTTTTAAATACCATCTAGACTCTGAAGACCTCTAAATGCAGGTCTGGCCCTGAATGTTTCTGATACAACCAACTACTTACTTAATACCTTCAGCTGGATTAACAACAGGCACCTCAGACTTAATATGTCCGAAGCATGACTCTTGATTCCACAGCCTGGGAAAAGCCATCCTCTCAGTCTTTCCTGCCTCAGTAAACTATCTGGGCCAGCCTTTCCTCCTTCTTTCCTCTCTCTCCACACCCAGTCCTCTAGCAGCTGCTGCTGACTCTACTTCTGACGCCCTCCTACTGCTTCTGCTACACTGTCCCCAGCTCAAACCACCGTCATTCCCGGGTCACTGTGGATTCCCGGGTCACTGCAGCAGGCTTCCAGTCTGTGTGCTTCCACCCCCGCCCTTCCAAACCATCATTTACAGAGCCTCCCCAAAAGGACTATTTCTAAAAGAAGAGTAGGGTATGCTTTACAGGGTAATTCAACCAGCGGTGCCATCCTATTAATTTATATATATATTCATTATCTATCTACCCACATGTATCTAAGTCTTATGGTCATGCATGCTACAGCACCCAGAGGCTTGCCCCACCAGGGAGGATGCGTCACTGCTTTCCCAAAGTCAGCATGCTAGGACCCCCCGCCTGCCCACACCTTTCAGGTGGTACAGTGGTAAAGAATCCACCTGCCAATGCAGGAGACGCAAGAGATGCAGGTTTGATTCCTGAGTCAGGAAGATCCCCTGAAGTAGGAAATGGCAACCCACTCCAGTATTCTTGCCTGGAAAAATCCATGGACAGAGGAGCCTGGTGAGCTACAGTCCTTGGGGTCGCAAAGAGTCAGACATGACTGAGCAACCGAGCACAGGGCTGCTTTAAAACATAAAGTGGGTGGCTTAAAACAACAGAAATCTAGAAATCAGAAGTCAAAGTGCTGGTGGGGCCATCTCACCCGGGGAAAGGATCCTGCCTGCCTCCCCCCGGCTCCTGGCGGGTGGCTGTCAATCTCCGGCATTCCTTGGCTTGTAGACGCACCACTCCAAACCTCTGTCTTCACAGGGACTTCTTCTCTGAGTGTGTGCCTCTGTGTCCGAATTTCTCCTTTTTATAAGGATTCCAGATAAACTGGATTAGGGCCCACCCTAACAATCTCACTTTAACTTGATTACCTCTGAAAAGACCCTATTTCCAGTAAGGTTACTAAGGATTAGGATTTCAGCTTTTTGAAGTGAAGAAGTGAAGTTGCTCAGTCATGTCCAACTCTTAGCGACCCCCTGGACTGCAGCCTACCAGGCTCCTCCGTCCATGGGGTTTTCCAGGCAAGAGTACTGGAGTGGGGTGCCACTGTTTTCTCCAGAGGATCTTCCCCACCCAGGGATTGAACCTGGGTCTCCCACAGTGTAGGCAGATGCTTTACTGTCTGAGCCACCAGGGAAGACTTTTGGTGAAAGGTAAAGGGAATACCTTTTTTAGGCATGTTCAATCCATAACATCCCCTTCGACAAGAGCGTTAAAAAATGCTCCACCCATAAAACAAAACAAAAGATGGCTTCCTCTTAAGAATAATACGCTAACTCCTCCGCATGTTCTAAACAGCCTTCCTCCCTCCAGCCTCTCTCTTACCACGTTCTCGACGAGTCAGGGGCTTCCCTGTCCTTCAACCGTGACTAGACCTTAAGGCCTCTGCACCTGCTATTTCTCAGATGGGCTGTTCCCCTAGCTCTTCAAAAGGCTGGTTCCTGCCCATCAGTCACGTCTCTAGTTAACTATCACCTACTCTGACAGGCCTTTCCAGACCCTCCCATCCAAGGTAAACGCCATCCCAGACCAGCCATTCTTCATTAGACCCCTCACTCCATGCTCTTCTGCATCAAACTTCCATTTCATGAAACTGCACTGGTTATTTATCATCTATTTTTTTTATTATCTCTTTTCCTCCTGCAGAGTTTAAACTCCATGAGGACAGAGGTTCACGGTGGCATTCCAAGTACAGAGCGCATGACAGCCTTCCACGCACACCTGCTGAAGGCACGGACGGACAGGCAAAACCTCAGCAGGAAAAAGCTGAGCAGGAAAGAAGGGGACCAAAGCCCCTTCCTGTTTTCTTCACAGCCAGAGCTAGTACACTTCTTCATTCAGAAAGGAGGCCTGCAACAGTACTGATCACCAGTCATCGTTCGTAATAACGTGATAGCCTTTGTGTGAGAAGACCACAGTAACAACTCACCATCGCTAAAGCACGTGTTTTAAATCGCTTTTCCAGGAGCAGGTAAGGGACATTTGCTGAGTCATTACACTCTCTTGCCCAGTCTTTGTGATCGTCTATCTGCTTTCATGGGATGTCTGACTGGGATCTTGAACGTGGTCTGGAATGGCGGAAAGAGGTTTCCTTTGTGTGGAACCAGCTCACCTAACAGGCCTCCAACCCACAGCCTTGGCCTCATGAACACCATGTTGTAATCAACTGAGCTAATCGGCCACAGGCGTCATCATAATAGCTGCAGACAAATGAATCAGTGTCAAACATTTCCTCAGATGTATAATGCTGCGGCTGTGTTCTCTCTACTCTGGGGTTTGTATTTCAGCAGATTAATATAATACTATTATGGAGCCACAACACAGGCTGTGGGTCCTAACTTCTATCTGGCCTGCAGACTGGGGTAGACCCCACCAAAGTGCACAGCCAGGTTTCTCTGCTTGGCACCAAGCACCTGCCTGTTCAAGCCACATCACAACCACCATCATCAATTCGTCTCAATGGGATGAAAGAGGTTTCTGGAGGGCTACGAGCACAAGCAACTGCACTCAGCACCAGCAACAGGCAAGGTAGAGGAGAAGGGGCAGGGTGGGGGGCATCCATTCAGTTGGCACCTCTGCTGGATAGAAGCTGAATCCCATCTCCCCCCACCCACATGTATTTGAGTCAACTCTCTAATCTGGGGCTTTCTGGTAGCTCAGTTGGTAAAGAATCCAACTGCAATGCAGGAGACCCCGGTTCAATTCCTGGGTTGGGAAGACCTCCTGGGGAAGGGACAGGCTACCCACTCTGGTATTCCTGGGCTTCCCTGGTGGCTTGGATGGTAAAGAATCAGCCTGCAATTCAGGAGACCTGGGTTTGATCCTTGGGTTGGGAAGATCCCCTGGAGAAGGGAAAGGCTACCCACTCCAGCATTCTTGCCTGGAGAATCCCCATGGAGAGAGGAGGCTGGCAGGCTACAGTCCATGGGGTCGCAAGAGTTGGACACGACTGAGCGATTAAGCACAGCACAGCACGGCTCTCTAATCCATGTGAAGGAAGGTGAAATCACCTTCCCAAGGGGTTCTTCTTTTCAAGCCCCTAGTTGACAGCAATGATAACAACACAGGCTCAGTTTTAGGGTCAAAGGCTGTTTTGATTTCAGTTCTCTTCCTGTGAGCTCAAGCCACTTACCAGGCTTCTCTCTGGGGACACTTAATTTGGTGACACTGGGTCACAGAACGCTGAATGTCACCGCTCTGAAAGCACCACGGTGTCCTGGCTCTCAGACGCCTTTGGAGGCTTCGGCAAGCGCGGCTCCTCAGGCGGGGCCTCTCTGCCCTTGACTTACTCCAGGCAGCTGGATGCAATCAAGATACCATCCTTGTCACTTCATCTATAACTCTGCAGCTGACTGCAGGATCAAAACGGAGCGGAACGGAAGGGGACGGGCCCTCTCTCCCAGAGCCCGGGTGTAGTACGAAGCCCGATTAGGTATACAGTAAAGCATTTTCCCAGCCAGAGAGCGGGAACCCGACTTCGACCCCCTTTCCCTCATCGCTCCCCACCTCCCGCCCTAATTCCACTTTTTTTCTTTTTACTTCGGGGAAATGCTCTGGGGTCAGCCTTTTGTCATTACTAACAGATGCCTTTATATATTGTAGTGCAGGCATTTGAAACTTCACATTACATCCCGATAGCTGGAGTAATAGTGCTCCCAGAGCTATTAATATGTTCAAGTCACAAAGCCATCATTCAACTGCTTGCCTGTCCTATCAACATCTTTTGTATAAAGTGTCATCTATTTTAAATTGCACACATCTTTGAAGACAGAGGCCCATGTCTGTTAAAACAAACCCCACACCTTGATCAGGGGCTTGGCAGTAATCTGAACAGTCCTTGTGCGTGCATGCGTGTGTGTGTGTGCGTGCGTGCGTGCATGTGTGTGTGTGTGTGTGTTGCTCAGTCGTGTGTTACTCTTTGCGACTCACAGACTGCAGTCTTCCAGGCTCCACTGTCCATGGGATTCCCCAGGCAAGAATACTGGAGTGGGTTGCCATTTCCTTCTCCAGGGGATCTTTCCGACCTAGGGATTGAACCTGGGTCTTGTGCACTGCAGACAGATTCTTTACCATCTGAGCCACTAGGGAAATCCAAACAGTCCTTACATTTGAGGCCTATTCCATATCGCTCTTCCAACAAAGAGGGCTTCCCTGGTGGCTCAGACAGTAAAGCGTCTGCCTACAATGCGGGAGACCCGGGTTCAATCCCTGGGTTGGAGAGATCTCCTGGAGAAGGCAATGGCAACCCACTCCAGTACTCTTGCCTGGAAAATCCCATGGACAGAGGAGCCTGGTAGGCTGCAGTCCATGGGGTCGCAAAGAGTCAGACACGACTGAGCGACTTCACTTTCACTTTTTACTTTCAATATCACTATTCCAACAAAGATGGTAACAACAGAATGCCATCCTATGTCCTTCCGTTCCAATTTTTATAATCTTGGTCCCAACCACTTCTTACCTGGATTATGGAAATCTCCTCTCCTCTCTGGACTGCCAGCTGTGCTCATGTGTCTGTTTTCAGAGTTACCTACTTATATATTTTTTTTCTTTTGTAAGCTTCCTGAGGTCTTTTGTGGCTTCCCACTCCTAGAGGATAAAACTAAGATCTTCTACCTTTGTTGAAAAGGCAAAGGAGGCAGCCCTGACTACTGCCTATAGAAAACGCACCGCAGGACATGGTTAGTGTATACCTAGGAACAGTTCTGCCATGGATGAGTTGTGCCCCAGACCTATTCAAGTTGTCCTGATTCCTTTCTGCCCTCTGCAAAATGAGGGGTTGGATTAAATGACCTCTAATGCACTTTCAGGCCTAAATTCTTATATCTTCTTTCCCACTAACCTATTTCCAAGGAAACTAATTCAGCAACAGTGATCAGTTGCTGGTCTGCATTATTTAACTTTGTTTTTAAAATGCCATACACATACAGGTACCCAACAAATGTTCCTGAAAAGAGGATAATGCACTATATTCTAAGCCAGCTAAGCGAGTGCATTTTAAACTCAGGGTGTGTGCTAACCACAGTCAGATTCAGGAAACAGCCCAGGGGTCGGGGGGTGGGGGGGTGGGGAAGGTATAACAACAGGTGGCGCCCATCTGGGATGTCTGATGAGGAGCTCACGGGTTAGCTCCAGGGGGAAAGGGACTCTCTGAAGTGGCCGCTGCAGTCATCACACTTTCAAAGGCAGAGCTCCACAGGGATACTGCCACTGCGTGAGAAGAACGCCACGTGTACTGGGACTCGTGAACCAAGAGACGGACTAAGAAGTGGTGAGGGAAATGGGGGACGGTGGGCCCAAGGTACCCCAAGCGGGGCTAGGATTCATTCCTCTCCTTGCACACATCCCCTTGATTGTGTCAGTCCCTGACCAGCAAAGCGGAACAGAACGCTATGACCCAGCCCACACCCTGTGGCCACGTGCACAGGCGAGTCAGGGCAGCGCTGCGAGGAACCCGACGTGCGAACACCTCGGAGTTAGTGGCCATCCTTCCCGTCGGGCTTGTCTTGCGTGCTCCCCAGGTGGGAGAGGGGGAGGTTGCCGGGGTTCCAATTTCTAGCTGGTTTCCACAGAGGAGCTGGTTATTGGACTCACTCTCGGCCCTCTGGGAACAAAGCTCACCTTTTATATTTGGAATTTCCTGAGATGAAGTGGAATGGAGGGACTGACTGGCCTTGTTTTCAGTTCATGCTTTTAATTACAATGGTGGATGGTACTTTTCGTCAAGGGTGGTTGTTCGGTTCAGTTCAGTCGCTCAGTTGTGTCCGACTCTTTGCGACCCCATGAATCACAGCACGCCAGGCCTCCCTGTCCATCACCAACACCATTAAATGTTCATGCTGGGCACCTAGAGCCGGTGAGCCCTGAAGCTGTCATCTGGAGTGCCCTAATGCTGATGGGTTTTGACAAACTCATGTACATGCTGCGTTGTGTATTAAGCTTTACCTGTTATTAGACAGATCACTTCAGTCTGCCCCAGAGACCTTTCCAACCCAAGGTGGGGTTCTGCTTAAAATAAGCCAAAGCAAGAGCAGCACCATGAGGCTTCTGGGTTTTGGCAGCAGCCCTATTCACCCCAGTCTGGCTGGACGCAGTGCTCTGGCACTGGGGTACATGATCACCATTCCTCTCAAGCCCTTCCATCAGGCCTGGGGCAGTGGCGAAGCTAAGGAGACAGACCAGGGCTGGCCACAGCTGGTAAGAGGACTGTGTGCCAGTAAACCTTTCACCACTACCACTGTTAGGAGGGCATCACTGGAGAGGCAGAGGAGGAAACAGCAACCCACTCCAGTATCGTTGCCTGGAGAATCCCATGGACAGAGGAGCCTGGTGGGCTACAGTCCATAGCGTCGCAAAGAGTCGGACACGACTGAGTGATACACACACACACACACACACACACACACACACACACACACACACGGTTCACAGGGTTGCAAAGAGTCAGACGTGACTGAGTGAGTCTCATGCATACACACTGAGGAGGGGGCTCCAACAGTCACTCTCTCCCCGGACGGAGGGCCCACAGGCCTTTGGTGGATGCTAAGGAGAGACTCATGCTCCAGCAGTCTAAGCTGTGGAGCCCCGTCCACACTAACTCGCGGGTCACCAGGACGGCAGAGGTCACTTGGTCCGGTATCCCCTCCCTGGACAGATGGGAAATGAGGGCTGGAGAGGAGGCGGCGGTCCCGAGGTCACACCACATGGTCCCACCTAACTTCCCGTCCGGCCTCTGCTCTTAAAGTCTTGTGGTCGCCTGCTCTCGTGGTTCTAAAAAGCACCTCCTCTTCCCCAGCTCAGACCCTCACTTGTCAAGGAAGCCAGGTGACAGCGTCTGAGGTCACACCAGTGTCAATGTGCTCAGCTGGGGGCAGAGATGGTCACGGGTCCCACATGCATGCGGAATGAGCAGGGAGGGAACAGAACAGGGAGAGAGAGGTGGCGGGGAAAACAACAAGACCTTCTGCTCCCCTCAGCGCTGTCTTCTGATAGCCTGAGGCTCGTCGCAAACGCGGTTTCCATTCAGCAGAGAAAGCCAGAGGCTCACCCACTGAGAGAAGGAACTCGCATGAGCCTGCAGAGCAAGTGAGTGAGATGCCACGCAGGACCCCTGAGCACCTACTGGAACCCTGGGACCCAGAGACTCTGGGGCCGGGAGGGAAGGACAAGCAAAGAGCAGCTGAACGGAAGATTAAACTTAATGCGTATTTTTCATGAGGCAATGAATCTCTTGAGAAAGAATACAGAAAGGCAGGGGAGATGTGACGTGAGTTTGAGGGGATGGGAGGAGGAAGACATGGGTCAGCGTTGGGTCATGGGCTTTCAAATTTTGCGCTCCTTAAGACCTACTAAACGTGAAATCATTTTTATTTCCATAACCTCAACTCCAGTGGGGGTCATACTGTTTCTAAGTCTAGTCCCAGGGGATTACTGAATGAAGCTAAAAGGAGAACAATGATCATAAGCCAAATGGCTATTCTCTTTAAATCCTGTAAGAGGTATAAACAGACACTCCAGCTTCTATTTCTAATGTAAATAACCATTACCCAGCCTTCAAAATTTCAAGTTGATCTTGGTGAGGCTTGCTTTGACTGACTGGGGACTAAAGACACCAGCTCCATCCAGCAAGAGAAAGAAACTCTCGTGACTTCAAGCCACTGCCCTGGGGACTCAGATCACTCTCCTGTCACAGAAGACACGGTGGAACTGGCCAGGCTTGTTGTCTTCTTCTTGTGCAAAGGAAGGAAACGGCATTGACCACAAACTATAATCCTGGCTGACTCTGAAGTATAAATGTGGTTCTGAACTGATTCTTTAATCCACCATAGTCCCCTCCTTATGTGCCTAAACTCCGTAATATCTTGGTGGAGAATCAAGAAGCCGAAGAACTCTTTTAAATTCCTTATTTATTTCGACCCCATCTACATCCCCCAAAATGATTTGGGACAGTTTACTACAAAAGGCAAAAACTAGAATAAAGTCCAAACCATCAAAACAGATGATGCCCTCAACAGCTTTTCTTTAAAAATTCAAGAATTGTAAGATGGTATTCCACCCATCTTAGAGATATTAATCCTGCTATGAAGTGCTAGAAAGGCAATCCCACAGCAAAGTCAAGTCATAGTATAGGGATGAAGAGATTTGAGTGTTCCTATTTATTAATTCATTTACACATTTAACCCTTGGATACTTACTGAGTTTTCACGATTTTTTAATTCAACATTTTGTTTTGAGATAACTGTAGATTCAAAAGTAGCTGTAAGAAATAATGCAGAGAGATCCTGTATGATCTTTCCCTGCTGCTGCTGCTGCTAAGTTGCTTCAGTCGTGTCCGACTCTGTGTGACCCCATAGACGGCAGCCCATCAGGCTCCCCCGTCCCTGGGATTCTCCAGGCAAGAACACTGGAGTGGGTTGCCATTTCCTTCTCCAATGCATGAAAGTGAAAAGTGGGGGTGAAGTCGCTCAGTTGTGTCTGACTCTTAGCGACCCCATGGACTGCAGCCTACCAGGCTCCTCCGCCCATGGGATTTTCCAGGCAAGAGTACTGGAGTGGGGTGCCATTGCCTTCTCTGGATCTTTCCCTAGTTTCCCCCAATGGTAACATCTTGCAAAACTACAGTGTGACTTAACCACATGATATTGACACTGATACAGTCAGGATACAGAGCACTGCCATCACCGAGGGTCCCTCCTATTGACCTTTTATAGATCCTCCCCATCCAGATTCCCTCTGACAATTGCTAATCTGTTCTCTGTCTCTACAATTTCATAATTTCAAGAAGGCTGTGTATCAGTGGAGCCACACAGCATATGCCCTTTCGGGATTAAGTGGCTGTGTGTCAGCGGTTTGTGCCTTTTCACTGGTGAGTGGTATGCCACGGTGTGGATGTACCATGTCAGCGGTTTGTGCCTTTTCACTGGTGAGTGGTATGCCACGGTGTGGGTGTACCATGTCAGCAGTTTGTGCCTTTTCATCGGTGAGTGGTATGCCACAGTGTGGATGTACCATGTCAGCGGTTTGTGCCTTTTCACTGGTGAGTGGTATGCCACGGTGTGGGTGTACCATGTCAGCAGTTTGTGCCTTTTCATCGGTGAGTGGTATGCCACAGTGTGGATGTACCATGTCAGCGGTTTGTGCCTTTTCACTGGTGAGTGGTATGCCACAGTGTGGATGTACCATGTCAGCGGTTTGTGCCTTCTCACTGGTGAGTGGTATGCCACGGTGTGGATGTACCATGTCAGCGGTTTGTGCCTTCTCACTGGTGAGTGGTATGCCACGGTGTGGGTGTACCACAGTTGGTTTACCATTCATTCATGAAAGATACCTGGGCTGATTCATTTTTTGGCACTACAAATGAAGTTATGATGAAGATTCATTGTGCCCACTCTGTAGGCATAAATTTTACTGCCTCTGGGATAAATGCCCAAGAGTGCAACTGCAGAGTCGTATGGTAGTTGCATGCTTGGTTTTATAAGAAGTGGAACAAATTATTTTTCCAGTGGCTGTACCATTTTACATTCATACCAGTAATGTACGAGAGATCCAGTTTCTCAGCGTCTTCAATAGGTTTCTCTGCATCTTTATCTGTAGTCACTATTTAAAACAAAATTTTAGCCATTCTGATAGGTGTTACATAATTCTCATTTTAATCTGCATTTCCTTAATGGTTAAGGATGCCAAACCTCTTTTCATGGGCTTATTTGCTATCTGCATATCCTCTTCAGTGAAATCACTGCTCCTGTCCTTTGTCCATTTTCCACCTGGACTGTTCGTCTTCTACTGTTAATCTACTGAATTCTTCTACTGAATTTTGAGAGTTATATATCCTAGATGCTTAGTCTTTTGTTAGATATATCATTTGCAAATATTTTGTCTCAATCTGCAGCTTCTCTTTTAATCCTCTTCACAAGGCCTTTCATAGCCCAAAAGTTTTAAAATCTGATGAGGTCTAATTTACCAACTCTTCCTTTTATGAATCATGTTTCTCTTTGTTTAGTCCTAGATCCTAAAGATTTTTCTCAACTTTTTTCCCGAACATTACATAATTTTATGTTTTACATTTAAGTCCATGATTCACTTCCAGTTAATTTTTCTATAAGGTGTGAGGCTTCAGTTCAGTCGCTCAATCATGTCCGACTCTTTGCGACCCCATGAATCGCAGCACACCAGGCCTCCCTGTCCATCACCATCTCCCGGAGTTCACTCAGACTCATGTCCATCCAGTCAGTGATGCCATCCAGCCATCTCATCCTCTATCATCCCCTTCTCCTCCTGCCCCCAATCCCTCCCAGCATCAGGGTCTTTTCCAATGAGTCAACTCTTTGCATGAGGTAGCCAAAGAAAGTACTGGAGTTTCAGCTTTAGCATCATTTCTTCCAAAGAACACCCAGGACTGATCTCCTTTAGAATGGACTGGTTGGATCTCCTTGCAGTCCAAGGGACTCTCAGGAGTCTTCTCCAACACCACAGTTCAAAGGCATCAATTCTTTGGTGCTTAGCTTTCTTCATAGTCCAACTCTCACATCCATACATGACTACTAGAAAAACCATAGCCTTGACTAGATGGACCTTTGTTGGCAAAGTAATGTCTCTGCTTTTGAAAATGCTATCTAGGTTGGTCATAACTTTCGTTCCGAGGAGTAAGCGTCTTTTAATTTCATGTGAGGCTTAGGTCAAGGTTAAAGTCTTACCTACGGATGACTAGTTTGTCCAGCATCACGTAACAGAGCTGTCTTTCCTCCACCAAATTGCATTTGCACCTTTGGGCAAAAATCAGCTGCCCCCAACTATTTTTAGGGACTGAATTACACTTCAAAGAGTGAATACAAAAATAACGCATATATCTTGCTACTAAGGAGCTTACTATTTAGAAAAACTAATGACATATACATTAAAAAACTGAAGATGAAATAAGGTAAGCATGCAGGAAAAAGTACAAAAAACAACAAAAAAAAGAGTTAAGTCGGGGGTGGTAAAGCGGGAAGAAGGAAAAAGCTTCATGAATTTTAAGGGGAGAAAGGAAAAGAAAGTTATTAAATTACGAAGTTCAGCTGAGATCTCCACTTCCCTCAATCAGATAAATAATTAGTACAAAGTTTTACTCTTTGCTATTTAGCAGGTTAACACAGAGAAGACCAGATATCTCCCCCTGAATACAAAATATGGAATCACTTAACTTTGAAAAACACCTTATAATTTCACTCACAGAAACTATATAAAAGAAAATTCAATGTCCAATCACATTAAGTCCACTCGGTCAATAAGTATTTCCTGAGCACCCGCTATGTGTCAAGCTCTAGGCAGACACCAGCAAAGCAGGCGGACAGGCCTGTCTGGTTGGGCCGTGCTCAAGGGAAATTTGTCAGTCCAGCCCCAGATCTATATTGTGGATGTAATTAGTGACCTTGGTTATAAGAAGTTAGCCCCTTCCTTCCTTCTCTAGGGGTAGTGTCCACATGTGATCAGGACCTCTGCCCCACTTCTCAAATCTACAGCCCAACCCAAAGGTCTAGATGGGATCCTAGAAATCTTACTTTTAAAGGCTGCCAACTCTTACTCTAAAGCAGCCAACAGACAGTAGCAGTTATAATCACGATTATACGTGTGTGAACCATACGTGAACCGTACACACCAGTTCTGGAGCACCGAGAAATAAATCTGATCTGAGAAGTGACCTGTATATATCACACCCACTGGCCACCTTGCTTTCTTGAGATTCCTTCTCCCAGGTGTGACATGTTTAAGATTAGGGGAGTATTCCATTCCTTTAAAGTTTTCTTTCTTTCTATTCTTTCAAAACCAGGAATTGCTCTGTCTAATGCAATGACACCCACCAACCACTGTTTCCAAGTCCTGACTTTGCAAGCAGCTTTATAACTGGCGATGAATGGTGTAGCTTCACACTCAGGAACCACACCACAGAATCCTGCTCGGAGGCTGCGGGCACTGCCCTCCTGAGAGAGCTGTGGTGGGTTTCATTTCCCCTGGTCCCATGCCAAGTCCTGCCCACACACCTCCTCTAAGCATCTCCATCAAAATCAAGGCAGAGAAGCAGCCCATGCAAGACAAATTCCCCCTATCCCCAAATCATAAACCAAATTCTGAAGCTCTGGATTCCTGGGGCAGCCAAGGTCTGTAATCAATCCCAAAGAAACAACAGGCAGGTTTTGGAACAATAACCCGCAAACATATGGATCCTCTCAGGGCTGGAATATCATGACAGTTATCTCCTTTAGAATAAGGGGAGGGAAAGGATTCTTTAAACCATCAAGTGGACCAACACCTCTTTAAAATAACGATTCCACATTACAAGCATTCGTTTTTGAGGCAGAGAACTGCAGAGCCAGGTGGGCCTGCCAGTGCTGCGGACAGAAAAGATGGTGAGGTGGGGGTTGGGGGGGCGCGCGGGGGGCACAGAGGGCAGGGAGTGGGCAGGTCAGCGAGCTCTTCCCTCACCGGCACAAAGCTCCACGGACAACCGCGAAATCACCTCTGTGGGATGGGAGACTGCGAGGAGACGCCCTTCGGTGGTCGGACGTGCCAGTGGGCAGCACCGCCCTCCTCTTCGGGATAAGGGGCCCGAGTCCTCCATTTACTGTTTCATTAACGGCTAGGCAAACAAATTCTGGGCCTGCTGTTTTACTCTGCTCAGTGGGGAAGGAAAAAGTGTCACTCTATTGTAATTCCCAACTGGGTGCTTTTCTTTTTTTTTTTTTAAACCATCAGATGTTATTTCAAAGTTCAGCAGACATATTCGATTTCCTTCCCTTAATATTTGTTTGACTTACTCTCCGATGGGGACTGGGTGCTTTAGGAAAGCTCCGAGAGGTCAAACCTCATGGCAGCTTCTCTCAGCACCTCCGTGGGCTCGGGCCCGCTGCTTGGGGTCTGCTTTCAGCAGCTCGTGCACAGCGCAGCACTTGAGAACTAGCCTCTCTCCAGGCCCCGCGAGTCTGGGTGCAAATCAGTGCAGGCTGGAGACAGCATAGGCCTAACAGAGGATTCAGGGCTCCTACAGGCTGGAGACCAGGAGCCTGAAGCGATGTGGCGAGGACCCCAGGGAGGTCATGCTCTAGGGAGGACGACTCCCTCCAACCCCAGTCTTCCTTGGGTCTCCTGACTGAACCTGGTGGGCAGGGACCCTCACAGAACGAGTCATTCCCTCACCAGTGGGTCCTTCCATTCCACCCCGTTCTCTTGTCTCGAGACAACAGTCTCTATAAAGGCAACGCTTCATGTGAATAAAAGGAAGGAAAAGGACAGACAGATGTCCTTTCAACAGTCCGCATTCTATTGACCTGCAGGGCGGCCAGGCCCAAGAAAGGCACTCCGGGGAGAACTGTCCCCCACTCGGATGTAACACACAAGGCTCACAGACAGCTTCCAGTTACCAGCTTCTTCAGACCCTAAATAGAGAAGTCACTGCAAGTCCCAGACAGCTTCTGGTTTTCAAAAAGCTCAGCTTTCTGCAGGAAGCTGCTGAATAGCACAGGGAGCTCAGCTTCTTGCTCCATGAGGACCCAGAGGGGTGGGACGGGGTGGGTGGGAGGGAGGCTCTTAGGAGGGTGTGTGTGTGTGTGTGTGTGTGTGTATGGCTGGTTCATGTTGTGGTATAGCAGAAACTAACACAACACTGTAAAGTATCACAACACTGTAGAGCAATTACATTCCAAAAAAAAAAGCTCAGTTTTGGCAAAATGGATCTAGCTATTGTAAAGCTTTAGTGTAGACCCAGTACAAATGAATGCTGATCCAGAACCGCTCTAGCAAGATTCGATTTTGCCCATGTCCCAGACAGGGACAGGCCTGGCTCGCTGGGACGCCTGAGCAGCCGTGTGGACCGACTCCTGCACTGGCTCCACGGGGCGCTGCTGCTACAGCCCATCATCCGGAGAGGAGAAGGAACACCCGAGCCCCCAGTCCTTCCAGGCAGCCACTGGGTCAGACCACGTGCCAAGGGATGGGAACCCGTGGCGCTGGCTCCCACTGCGCGCTGTTATCTGCATCTGGGCTCTCCTTCAGGGAGGCCTTGTTTTCATCCGTGCGGGCTGTAAGAACCCAGCTTCTTGGTGCCCTAGGTGAGACCACAGGGTGCGGTGGGGCCTGCTGTAGGGCCCACGGCAGGATGAGACAGGTGGCTCCAAGTACCGTAAAGAAAACCCTCCTTGGATTCCCAACAACCCTTGAGCACAGTTTCAGATTTAGGACTCTAGGGCTGAAGTCTAGCAAGGACAGCAGTTAATTCCGTCGGAAGGACCACAGCCACAGGTCTGTGAGACCCAGCCCAAGACGCGGTGTCTGCGGTCCTGACGCTGCAGGCGGCTCAGCGGGGGCACACAGGAGGACAGTGACACTTTCTTCCTCCTTAGAAGTTACCCACCAGCTTTTTAGAAAGGTTATTATGAAGTCTATGATAGGTTGTTTCCATCTTTCTGTTCTTCTAGTGAGAAGAGAAAAAGTGGGATAGTTTACTTAGAATCCCAGAATATACCATCTTTCCCTGGATGAATATATAGAGACCTTTAAAGTTAACTGATTCTATTTAAAATGTAACTGTTAGGTACTAGAGGCTCAGCTCTGGAATTCTCTAACTAGCCAAGCTCCCTCATCAGCAATCAAATTCGAGCCCTGGCGGCGCCCGTCTTTCCCTTCTCCCTTCGTTCTTCAACCCAGATGAACGTTAAGCTACCACGACCATTATCTAACTGCCTTTTCCTGTCTCAACCTGTCACCTCTAATTCATCCTGTGATCTCACTGCCTGGACCAGATACCTCTTTGCAAACCTACAACACCTCTTTACTGCCTTCGACTTTTCAGCTGACCTCTTAGCCTGTCCATCACCTGGCCCTACATGAGTGAACCAACCCAGCTTCCGACATCAACCCAAACGCAAGCTCCGTCCCCACCACGTCAATCGACATTCAAGTCCCCCATGCGCCCACACTCACCCAGCGTGTTCTAACTTAGGTGCTTTCCCTCTTGGTGCTTCTACAGCAGGAAAACCCACTCGGGATGGTTTCGTGTCCTCAAGAAAAAAAAAAAAGTGGGGCCTTCCACACTATTTTGCTATCTTCTCCTGATTCTTTACTTGCCATCACCTTGTGGAGTTGTGGACAAAATAACACAGATAAATTCTTATAATTTATTAGCGCCCAAGCTGTTTACCCAGCGGCTGCCACCTATGGGATGCAGAGGAGCAGAGGAAGGGATCAGCACTTTGTGCACAAAACAGCACATGGCTGCTCATAGTCAATTCTCAGCCCCACGTGAACGACTGACTTTATAACCAGTGTTATTGGCCAGGAGTGTTTCACATCTCTCAGGTGAAAAATGTTCAACACTTAAGTGCTACTAATAATTTTTATGGTTGGAAATGAGGATCAAAGTACGAAAGGAAAAATAAATTCCCGGGTTCATACAGCCAGCCAAGTCTGCATGGCTCATTTTCTGCCACATGTTTTAAACGGCCTCTCTGAAAGGCGGGGGAGGGGAGGAGGAACAAGTTGCATTTTATTTCTCAGCTCTTTAGGTTTGAAATAAAAGCAGACGGACGTGGCGGGGGGTGGGGGGAATCAAACATTCGAGTAACACTATACACTGCTACTGTTCCCCCAGGAGCTCCTTGCAAATGAGTATCAAGATACTCAATAGATACTTTCCTGGTAAAATACATAAACAGATAAATAAATTATCCCAGGCTGAAAAGAATTTCCACATCTGGTAGCTCACTAGAGCTTGTCAAACAAGTCAGAAACATGCAGGGCCAGAGAAGATCACTCTTTTGCTTCTGATTTCGGGGCTGGCTAGAGAATGTGACATTTCCCAAAGCTCTTTGCCTTCCAACAGGGAATACGACCCATTTAAACAGGCAAATGACCCCTGTGTTTTCTTCCAATTAAATGAATAATGATACCCAGGCTGCTGCTGCTGCTGCTGCTAAGTCACTTCAGTTGTGTCCGACTCTGTGAGACCCCATAGACGGCAACCCACCAGGCTCCCCTGTCCCTGGGATTCTCCAGGCAAGAACACTGGAGTGGGTTGCTATTTCCTTCTCCAATGCAGGAAAGTGAAAAGTGAAAGTGAAGTCGCTCAGTCATGTCCAACTCTTAGCGACCCCATGGACTGCGGCCCAACAGGCTCCTCCGCCCATGGGATTTTCCAGGCAAGAGTACTGGAGTGGGGTGCCATTGCCTAATCCAAATGTCTGTGTACTCAAGTCACAGACACTGGAAGGAAAAAAAAAAAAAAGCCTTTCTTACAGGATCTGGCCTTTCAGTCCCAAGAACGTTCTAGGGTGTCCCTTAAAGGGTTATATTCAACGTACTTTTAACAGCTTACAGAAGTAACTTAACCTCTTCACATCTCAGTTTTCTCAGCAATAAAGCATGAAGTGACAGAATGGTCTCCAAGGTTCCCTTCCCGTTCTGATACCAAGACAGAGAGCTTTCTGCCTGGGGCGCTATGAATGGAGCCTGCTGCACGGAGGTTTGGATCCCCTCCGAACCAGGTTGGTGCAGCAGCCTTGTTGGCGGATCCTGGGACAGCCTCAACATTCCCTTCGTGAGCTACGGTTTCACAGAGGCTGGCTGAGCTGCTGTGGCTCCAACAACTGCCTCCAGAAAAGGGATTCCAGAGGTCCTGACCGGTTTCAAGCTAACAGCCCAGGTAGCAGAGATCTTCCCCCATCACTGCTCTTTCATCCCTGCATGGGGCCGCCTTCCTTTCTCATAGCTCAGGCAGGGAGTGTGCCATCACAGAGCTGCCTTCAGCCTCTGCTCCAAGCCCCTTAAGCAACCCGTGGAGCCTGGTGCTTTAAAACCATCTCTGTGGAGTGATGCTTCCAACCCTCCAATAGCAGCTCTGCTTTAAAATGCCCTCCAGTTGGTGAGAGACATGCCTGTTGGTGAGATTGCCCTGTGGTTTGTGAGAGACTCTGGGGCCTGAGCCTGCGTGTTAGGTCTCAAGAGGGACAGCAGAACCATGATCCAAACAGGCCCCGGTCACCACACTCTCCTCCGCTAAGGCAGCGGCCAGTTCTCCCTTCCACTCCTAACGCGCTGCTGGCACCACCTCCAAATACCCCTGGGTCCTCAGAGGGAGTCTGACACTTCCTACGCATAGCATTGGATACTATTTCACATGAAACCCCACCTTACACATCTGCCTGACTTCTGATCTCTTAGATTCATTACAGCTGAGGGATTGGGGGAAGTCATCTGGCCTGTTTTTCGGCTCCAGGCAGGACTAGTAAAACCACCTTGGATGCTGGAGGGCCGCTGGCTGCCCCTTTCGGAAAAATTCCCAAGTGGGAGGCGCCTCTGTCTCTGGAGTCACAGTAAGAAAGGTCTGCCGCATGGTTCCCCTTTGATTCCCACATATTCAGTACTGTTTAAACCATTTTTCATTTAAAAGAAGATTGTGATTGTAACTGCTACAGAAATGACAAAAGCTACACACACACACACACACACACACACACCCAAACCAAATCAGAAGAAACACACACACACACACACCCAAACCAAATCAGAAGAAACACACACACACACACACCCAAACCAAATCAGAAGAAACACACACACACACACACCCAAACCAAATCAGAAGAAACACACACACACACACACCCAAACCAAATCAGAAGAAACACACACACACACACACCCAAACCAAATCAGAAGAAACACACACACACACACACCCAAACCAAATCAGAAGAAACGAAGTTGCCTATTCTAGAGAAGAATAAAAATAATCAAATAAAAAATTTTGATTATATTCAAGGTGCCAATGTACCTAACCTTACCTAACTGACCTACTAAGGTCATTAAATCTTCAGCTGCAGAATATCTACTCTTTTTAGGGGCCTATGGAACACTTACCAAAATAGACCTTTTACTGAGCCATAGAGACTCAATAAATTTCAAAACAATGAAATCATATGCAGTACATTTTCTGACCACAGTGGAACCAAATCAGAAATCAATAAGAAGAACATAATTTTAAAAACTGACAAAAGTATGCAATATATTAATGCTTTTATGGGTCAAAGAAGATATTACAACAGAAATTAGAAAATATTTTAAACTTGATAATAAAAATAGAACAAGTCAAAACCTGGAACGGTACCTAAAGCCCTAATTAAGGAGAAATTTACAGCTTGAAATGCATATATTAGAAAACTGAATATTGAGATCACTAAACTATCAAGTCAAAAAGTTAGAAAAGTAACAGCAACTTAAACTCCTGAAACTGAGGAAGAGATTAATCAAGAAAAGAATAGTTACTAAATATAAAACAAGTAAACACTAAAGAAAAGTGTATAACAAAATCAAAAGTTGATTCTTTGCAAAGAATATGACATTGACATTCCTTCACCAAGGCTGATCAAGAAAAGGAGAGAAAATGAAAATTATCAAGAATGAAAAAGAACACATCATTTCAAAATCTATAGAATTTATAAACAATAACAAGATAATGTTATGGATGATTTTATAGCAATGCATTTTACAATTTAGATGAAATGAACGGAGTCCTTGGAAAACACAACTTATCAAAAAAACTAACACAAGAAGAAATAGAGAGTCTGAATAGTACCAGAGCCATTGAAGAAACTGGGTCTGTAAACCCAGTTTCCAGCACCTGCTAGAGTGCTGGCTGAGAACAAAGGGAGAGGAGATGGGTAGCTGCTCAGGACCAAGCTGCAGAAGCAAGAAAGTAGCAGCCATGAACCTTTCTTCTTTCCTTATGCATATACATCCCAATTTATTTGTCTCCTTTTCTCTTCCGATGACTATTTGATACAAGAATTACTGCCAGGATTTACTCGGTACATACAAGGTACATACTTTATACAACTTATTCTTTGGATATTTGTGGTTTCCTCAGCTTCTTGAGTCTATAAGTTTAATGACCTTACAGACAAATTTTGCAAGCTTTCAGCCATTATTTCGCCAAATATTTTTTCTGCCCCACATTTTTTCTCCTCTCCTGCAACTCTGATGACATGAATGTCATATCCTTTGTGACTGTCCCAACAGTCCCTGAGTGTCTGTTCACTTTTTTTTTTTTCCCAATCTATTTTCTCTGTGCTATTTAGACTGGATACTTCCTATTGTTTCATCCTCAAGTTCACCAATTCTTTCCTGTTATTTTCATTCACTGACTGAGCTCATCAAGTTTTAAATTTTGGTTACTGAAATTTTCAGTACTGAAATTACCATCTGGTTTTTCTTTATATCTTCTGTTTCTTTGCTGAAAGTGGAAACTTTCTATTTTTCCACTTAACAGTGCTCATAATTGCTTATTAGAGGATTCTTTTTTAAATAGCGGTTTTAATATCCTGGTCAAGAATTCCAACATCTGTGTCATCTTGGTGTTGGCAACTATTGATTATCTTTTCTCAGTAAGGTTGCAATTTCCCTGGTTCTTGGTATGAAGAGTAATGTTGGATTTTTTACTGAACATGTTGAGTGTTACTATGCAATGCTGATGCCTTGCATGTGTTCAATTTTAGCACGGAGTTTAGGTTCAGAATGCATGTCCTGATCCACTTCTGTGGGCTGTGGGCTGAATATCAATTTAATTTCCAAAGACTATATTGGGGCTATTCTGGTCTACCCAGCTTGTATGCCACCCAGCGGCCACTCTGGAGCCTGGGCAGTATTCTACACCACAGTTTAGTTCTCATAGCTTTTCTTGTGTTGGTTCGAGTCAGTTTCATGCAGGGGCTGCTTTGAAGGGAGAGGAGCACCAGTGTGCTCGGAACTTCACACACAGATTTAAAGAACCCCTCCCTAACGCGACCTTCCCTCCACTCTAGCTGGGAGGGGATGCGATGCTGCCTCTTGCTGCCTGCTTGTCTGGTGCAGGCTGGATTTCCCTCCCCACCCCGCAACAGTCTCTGCAGCTGCCTCTTCACTGACATTCGCTTCATGGAGGACATGGATGGTCAGGTGGGCTCCATTCACAGTCCCCAGAGTGGACAGGGGCAGGCCAGGAGCACCGTCTCTGCTCCTGTCTCCGGTTAGTGCAGGATGGGGATGGATGGCAGGGCTCTGTAGACAATCTCCATAACCACAGCCTCTAGCTGGCAGGGGTACATTTGGCTTCTTTGGTGGCGTTTGCCTGGCGTCAAGCGGGTATGGTCAGAAGGGTTCCATCTGCATCTCTGGGTTCTTCCCAGCCCTTACAAGAGAAAGTGGAGGATGGTTGTCTGTATGTTTGTTTAGCATGTTACCTGTCCCTGTGCCATAGCCATCTCTAGCTCTGAGGCTGAGGTATATGAGAGGCAGGGAGAAATGGAGGAAGAAAGGAAGGGGAAAAAAAATCCAAGGGAACTGCTGGAACATCTCTTAAGTCCTGAGGACCCTAACCAGTCTGTCTTTCTTTTCCAGAAACAGGGTGGGATGTGCTTGCTCAATCATGTCCAGAATTGGAAGCCTGGAATGTATTAATTAAGTTATAAAATGTTAAGGAGACCTGTGACTAAATTACAGAAGGAATTCATAGACTTTTCATTGAAGGAATTACACAGACGTTGATAATTATGACCATCGGGACTTGAACGTGAGGCCTCTCTCTGCATAAAGGATAGTTACATCTTCTCAGTGAAAGAACAAAGTTGCTGCTGCGTGGAGGTAGCGATATGCGCAGAAAGGTGTGCACGGGGCTGTGGAGTAGCCAAAGGGGTGGTGGACTTGCAGCTCCTAGACCCTAGATTCTGCCTTGTGATGTGGGGGCTGAGACTCAGCAAACATCTCACCTTTGCTAGGTGAGTTCCTGTTAGGTTCTGTCAATAGGGGCACCAGATAGAAGTTAGAAAACTGGAGCAAAGGAGAAGGAAACTACTTCTGTTTTGCCTGCTTTCCCCCGACAGTGTGGCATTTCACCCATGTCGGCAGGTGGTTCTAACCTCTTCTGGCAGAACCAACTTCATCTTGACCCCGTGGAATTACCAGCAATGGCAGCCAGTGGCCCCACCCCCCTCAGAGGTCTAAGGCCCAGCTCTGGCAGGAAGGGAGTGGGATGGGGCGTCTCCTCCATGCTTCCAGGTTCTAACAACCCCAACCTCTTCCCTCTCTTCCTTTGCTTCTCCCATCCTAGGGGTGGTGGGTACACTCTGGAATTGTTAACTCTTTGTATTTTCAGTATTCGCTTTTTGCCCTCTCAACTCTCTAATACCATGTATTAGAAATTTTCATACATTAAATCCATTCTATTGAAACCATTAGTATAGATTCTGTTTTCCTGACTATATGGATTATTTGTGAATATTAAAATATGAAACAAAATGTTCAGGTGTTTTTACCTTCACCAAAAAGAGGTTCCGAACAAATGGGTTTGAGTGGCACAGAGGCAAAAATGGAATAGTTACACAATGAAATCTTTACAGCTGGCCTGGTATGGGGAAAACTGCACTGATACGAATTACATGATCTTTACAGCTGGCCTGGTATGGGGAAAACTGCCCTGATACGAACTACATGATCTTTACAGCTGGCCTGGTATGGGGAAAACTGCACTGATACGAACTACATGATCTTTACAGCTGGCCTGGTATGGGGAAAACTGCCCTGATACGAACTACATGATCTTTACAGCTGGCCTGGTATGGGGAAAACTGCACTGATACGAACTACATGATCTTTACAGCTGGCCTGGTATGGGGAAAACTGCACTGATACGAACTACATGTCCTTATTGGTGTGACTCACTAACTCAGTGATACTTTGCTGTTTAATCACTGTGTTGTGTCCAACTCTTGGAGACCCCAGGGACTGTAGCAGGCCAGGCTCCTCTGTCCTCCACTATCTCCCAGAGTTTGCTCAAACTTATGTCCATTGAGTCTGTGATGCTATTTAACCATCCCATCCTCTGCCTCCACATAAATATGTGGGAAAAAAAATATATATGTGTGTGTGTATATATATCTCTCCACATCTTTATCCACTCCTCCGACGATAGGCATTTAGGTTGCTTCCATGTCTTGGCTACTGTAAACAGTGCAGCAATGAATGCTGGGGTGCGATCCTTTCAGATCATGTTTTTCTCCAGATACATGCCCAGGAGTCGGACTGCTGGATCATGGGTAACTCTATTTTTAGTTTTTTAAGGAACCTCTATGCTGTTCTCCATAATGGTTGTACCAATTTACATTCCCACCAACAGTGCAAGAGGTTTCCTTTTCTCCACATCTTCCCCAGCACTTACTGTTTGCTGAATTTTTTCATGATGGCCATTCTGACCAATGTGAAGTGATAGCTCATCGTAGTTTTGATTTGGATTTTTCTAGTGATGTTTGGATTACTTAGTTATGTTGAGCATGTTTTTATGTGCCTCTCGATCATCTGTACATCTTCTCTGGAGAAATGTCTGATTAGATCTTCTGCCCACTTTTTTGATTGAGTTGTTTGTTTTTCTGACATCGAAGTGCATGAGCTGTTTGTATATTCTGGAGATTAATCCCTTGTTGGTCACTTGGTTTGCAAATATTTTCTCTCATTCTGTGGACTGTCTTTTTGTTTTGTTTATGGTTTCCTTTGCTGTGCAAAAGCTTTTAAATTTAATTAAGTCCAATTTGTTTATTTTTATTTTCATTACTCGAGGCAGTGGATTGAAAAAGATCTTGCAGTGATTTATGTCAGAGAGAGTTCTGCCTATGTCTTCCTCTAAGAGCTTTGTAGTATCCAGCCTTAAATTTAGGTCTTTAATCCTTTTGAGCTTATTTTTGTGTATGGTGTTAGGGAATGTTCTAATTTCAGTCTTTTACATGAAGCAGGCCAGTTTTCCCAGCTCCACTTACTGAAGAGCTTGTCTTTCCTCCACGGTATATTTTGCCTTCTTTGTCATAGATCAGGTGACCATAGGTACCTGGATCATCTCTGGACTTTCTGTTCTGTTCAACTGATCCATATTTGTTTTTGTGCCAGTACCATATTGTTGTGATGACCATCTCTTTGTGGTATAGTCTGAAGTCAGGGAGCTCGATTCTTCCAGCTCCATTCTTCTTCCTTAAGATTGCGTTGGCTATTTGGGATCTTTTGTGTCTCCATACAAATTGTAAGAATTTTTGTTCTAATTCTGTGAAAAATACTACTGGCAATTTGATAGGAATCACACTGACTCTGTTGACTGCTTTCAGTAGTATAGTCATTTTCACAATATTCTTCCAATCCAAGAACATGGTCTCTCTCTCCATCTGTTGGTGTCACCTTTGATTTCTTTCAAGTGTATCTTATTGTTTTCTAAGTACAGGTCTTTCCCTCCTTTGGTGGGTTTATTCTGAGGCATTTTATTCTTTTTGATGTGATGGTAAATGGGATTGTTTCCTTAATTTCTCTTTCTGATCTTCTGTTGTTAGTGCATAGGAATTCAAGAGATTTCTGTGCATTAATTTTGTATCCTGCAACTTTACCAAATTCATTGATGAGCTCTACTTTTCTGGCAGTCATCTTTCAGAATTCTCCAGGCAAGAATACTGGAGTGGGTAGCCATTTCCTTCTCCAGGGGATTTTCTCCACCCAGGGATTGAACCCAGGTCTCCTGTGTTGTAGGCAGATTCTTAACCATCTGAGCCACCAGGGAAGCCCTTCTTTGTTATAATACTCTTTAAATGCCTGTAGGATCTATGACAACCTTTCCTTAATTCCTTTTCATTCCTAATGATGATAAGTTGTGTTCCTTTGTTTTGAGTGGTTTGGCTAGGGATTTATCAATTTTGTTAATTTTTTTCAAAAAGTCAGTTTTGGGGTCTATTAATTTTCTGTTCTGTTTCCTAGATTTTATTAGCATTTATCTTTATTCTTTCCTTCTACTTGCTCTGAGTTTAACTTACTCTTCTTTTTTAGCTCCTTAAAATAGAACAAAATTTAGGTGACTGCATTTAACCTTTTCTTCTCTCCTATTATATGCATTTACTTGTTATAAATTTCTCCTAAGAACTGCTTTCCACAATTTTTCTTCAGGTTGGGAAAATAATTTACTTACAATAAAAATCACCAGTTCAAAGTCTGTGTTGATAAAAGTACACAGTCCTATAACCACCATCCCAATCAGAGCAGAACATTTCCATTCTGTGAAAAGTTCCTTCTGCTCTTTTGTTCTCAGGTCTGCCCTCGCCCGTGGCAACATAGTTTCTCCTAGAATTTTATGCACAGAACATGTCAGTAAGTGGTCTTTTGCACACAGCTTCATTCTCTCAGTATAACAATTCTGAGATTTATCCATGTTGCTGGATATATCAGGAGTTTATTTCTTTTTATTGCTGAATGATATTTCACAGCACAGGTATTCCATACTGTTTCTCTATTTGCAAGTTGATTCATCTAGGTTTTCTATATTATGAGTGACGCTATGAATTTCTTTTGGAATCTGGGTCATAGAAAAGTGAAACTTTTTTTTCTTAAACTTTATGAGAATCTGCTAAACATTTTCCCAAACTGGCTGTACCACTTCTCATTTTTACCAACAACGTACGAGAGTTCTAAGCTGCTCCACATCCCCCCAGCATGCAGCACTGTCAGCATTTGCAGTTATCTTTAGTCACAGCAGTGGGTGTATGGTGATGACCCTCTGTGCTTTTACTGTAGAACTGCCCTAATGACGATGAGGTGGAGAGTTTTTCCATGTTAGTCTATACCTGTATATTTTATTTTATGAAGTAACTGCTCAAATCTTTAATTGACTTGTTTTCTCATTAGAGAGGTGTGAATAGTTCTTTATATATACTGAAAATATTTTTCCCAGTCTATAAGTTGCCTTTTTATTCTCTTATAAGTGTCTTTTTAAGTGTTGCTAATTCTGATGAAATCCAGTGATTTCTTTTCAGAGAAGGCAATGGCACCCCACTCCAGTATGCTTGCTTGGAAAATCCCATGGACGGAGGAGCCTGGTAGGCTGCAGTCCATGGGATCGCGAAGAGTTGGACACGACTGAGCGACTTCACTTCACCTTTCACTCTCAAGCACTGGAAAAGGAAATGGTAACCCGCTCCATTGTTCTTGCCTGGAGAATCCCAGGGACGCGGAGCCTGGTGGGCTGCTGTCGATGGGGTCGCACAGAGTCGGACACGACTGAAGTGACTTAGCAGCAGCAATGATTTCTTTTACAAATTATGTTATTTGTCTCCTACTTTAAAAAAAAAAACCATTGCTTAGCTCAGGCACACTAGAACTTTTTTCACTGTTACCTTGAAGAAGTTTTTATAGTTTTAGTTCTTGTATTTAGGACAAGATCTATTCTGAACTGACATATGGATATCAAATTGCTCCAGCACTATGTAGTGAAAAGCCTATTCCACCTCTACTGAATTGACTCGGGTCTTTTGCAGAAAACTGACTGACCACACATGTAGCCTATTTCTAGACTCTTTATACTCTGTTTCATTGATCTACACGTCTAAGTTTACACCAACACCACAGAGTCTTGATTACGTTAGCTTTATATGTCTTAAATAAGGCCGTCTTATAATTTTGTCCTTCTTTCTTAAAACTTTGGCTTGTGGCTTTTTCAGGTCCGTTGTGTTTCCATTTCAATTAGAACTGCTGTCAACTTCAACTTTTTAAAAAAGCCTTCTGGGATTTTGACTGTGCGTGCTTTGAATCTATAAATCAGTTTGGGGAGAACTTACCCCTTAATAATTGTGAACCTTCGGATTCAAATGTATGATACATCTTTCCATTTATGAAGCTGTTCAATTTCTTTGAGCAATGTTTCCTAGTTTTCATTGAACCGATGGGGCACACATTTTACTAAAGTTATCAAGTTGACTTGCCCCACCCTTCTCCAGGCAGCCACTGATCTTTCAATCACTGAAGATTTAGTTTGTGTTTCCTATAAATGAAATCATAAAATATGTTCTCTTTTTCACCTTGCTTCATTCACTCAGCATAATCATGTTTAAATACGTCTATATTGTACATATCAATAGCTCATCTACTTATTACTAATTAGTGCTCTACTGTATGGAGACACTACAATTAGTTCATTCATTCAACTTCTGATAAGATTTTTTTCCTCCAGTTTTTTGCTTTTACAAATAAACACTGCAAATACAAACACTAAAACTTACATTAGCGTACAAGTATTTATGTATACATATGCTCTCATTTCTCTAGGGTAAATCTCTATGGGAAGAATGGTGGGGTCACATTGTAGATTTACATTCAACATTTTAAACACCAAACTGTTTGCTGAAACGGCTGCATCTAGGTTATGGATCCCAGTAAAGTGGAAAGGCATGCGGGCCAGAATCATCTGTCTCCTATCTTTCATGTGCATGCTGGTAATGAAAATTTGTTCATTTATCAAATATTACTAACTGCTGAATGGACTGAGCTGGGTTAGGCACAGAGGATACAGCAATGAATAAGACGGCCATATTTCTGTCCCTATGGGGCTTCCATTCTAGAAGAAAAGCAGACACTAAACAACACACTTCACAATTATTTGCTTACAAAGAGGTTGAGTGCTCCAATCTGGAGACTTTCTGAAAGCTTCTTTTGATCTGAGTGCTGAAGGACGAAAAACAGTCAACAAGATAGATATAATCCTAACACACAGTGGTAACTGTGACAAAGAAGTAATTCTGGGCTCCAACATAACCCCCCTAGGACATAAATTTTTATTAACTGATTTGTTTATTCTCTTAATCCATCAAGTCTACATGAAAATAATCCCAGGCTTTGGCATAAAAAAACAGGATTTAGGAGTACCATCCTCTTCTGTCTTCTGATTTTAACACAAAACTGGGTACCCTCCCCAGAAGAGCACTATCCCTTCTGAATGATGAAAACAACCACAAACCCTCCCCATGAATCACTGGATCACGAGAAGGACGGCAGCAGTCATGGTAGAGCAGCTGATGAAGCATCTCATAAAGAGCAGAGCACGCAGCCCACCAGCCAGAACATGCACTTTCTAAGCGCTGCCCGTGCACTGGCGCTGCTGCTGCTGCTGCTAAGTCGCTTCAGTCGTGTCCGACTCTGTGCTACCCCAGAGACGGCAGCCTACCAGGCTCCCCCGTCTCTGGGATTCTCCAGGCGAGAACACTGGAGTGGGTTGCCATTTCCTTCTCCAATGCATGAAAGGAAAAGTGAAAGTGAAGTCGCTCAGTCGTGTCCGACTCTTCGCGACCCCATGGACTGCAGCCCACTAGGCCCCTCCATCCATGGGATTTTCCAGGCAAGAGTACTGGAGTGGGGTGCCATTGCCTTCTCCGCTACACAATCTTATCTAATGCACATAAGAACCCAGCGAAGCAGACACTGTCAGCACCATTCTGTGCAAGAATAAACTACAACCCAGAGAGATTACATAAGTCATCCACGGTGACAGAACAGAAACTTGGGTCCAGCACTAACTTTTTTCATAGTATTAATTATTATGCAAGAGGTAACTTTACAACAGCACCCTAGAGCACCAGTGGTAGGGATGCCTGAGAAATAAATTTGTTTTCTTTAGTACCAAGGTAATTTAGTGATGGACAAGTGATAGAAGATGGTTCTGAGGACTACTTTTGAGGACCAGTAGTCTCTGACATGGTAAAATCCTCAAGGAAGACAATATAGTGTCACCCAAACTTGGATTCAGATCTCAACTCTCCCACTTATTTAGCTGTGTGACTGTAGGGAAGTCATCTAATCTTGCTTAGTCTCAGTAAAGAAAGGGGAAAACAAAAACAAAAACAAAAACCCAACAAAACCCAATAACTGCCTAGGAGGTTTGGGAAAAGATCGTTCAGTTCAGTTCAGTCACTCGGTCATGTCTGACTCTTTGCAACCCCATGAACCACAGCACGCCAGGCGTCCCTGACCATCACCAACTCCCGGAGTTTACCCAAACTCATGGCTACTGAGTCAGTAATGCTAACCAACCGTCTCATCCTCTGTCGTCCCCTTCTCCTCCTGCCCTCAATCTTTCCCAGCATCAGGGTCTTTTCAAATGAGTCAGCTATTCTCATCAGGTGGCCAAAGTATTGGAGTTTCGGCTTCAGCATCAGTCCTTCCAGTGAACACCCAGGACTGGTCTCCACTGGTGTATGTAAACAGCCAGCAAACCGGTAGCAACACAGTAAGCAGCACGTAGATGGTGGTTAGGGAAGTTACTCCTGTCTTAGCATCTGGAGAAGACCCCCGTTACTAGAGATGAAGGGTGTCCCTGCCCCTACCTCTTGATCCACAGTTGACTGCTTCAGAGGTCACGTGGAGTAAGCACAGGGCCTCAGAGGGAAGAGATGAAGATTTAAGCTCAGTTCCTCTGGGTTTTGCACTTCCTCTCATCAATACACTTTTTGTCGCTCTAAATGAACTCAAGGTTGAAAGAGATTTCAGGCTGCAATATTCCTGAGATCCCAAGATTTTAAGCCATGGTTGAAAGGAATTCTTCCAGGGTACCTTTCTTTTATCAGACTTCATTTAGACTGACTGCAAATAGCAAAGAGGCAGCGCTCTGTCCATCTTGGCTACCTTTCCTCATTGAAATGTTCCTATTTCCCACCTTCCTTTTACCACAAAAACAAACACAAGGATATAGTTTGAAGCCATTATATATAATGGAGAGAGAAAACATTGGCAAGAAAAAAACCAGGTCTGTTTGCCATGAGTTGGCTATAGAAATAAGTAATTTGCTTTTTTTAAAAAAAGGGAAAGATAGTGTATGAAAAATCCCCAACACCTTAGGTGTGATGATAGGAAACACATCTCTATGAATGGAAATAAACCCAGGAAGGTGAGTCTATGTACTAGCTACATTCATGCCTTTCACTGGCCAGTAATGATGTCGACCAGGGTATTCACATACCAGCCTGTTTCACAACAATTTCTTTTATACTCAATGGATATATAAATACATTTTATATATAATATACATTATATATAATTATAAAATGTTGAGCTTAAAGCTCAACATTCCGAAAACAAAGATCATGGCATCTGGTCCCATCAATTCATGGCAAATAGATGGAGAAACAGTGGAAACAGTGGCAGACTTTATGGTTTTGGGCTCCAAAATCACTGCAGATGGTGATTGCTGCCATGAAATTATAAGACGCTTGCTCCTTGAAAAAAAAGTTAAGACTAACCTAGATAGCATATTAAAAAGCAGAGATATTACTTTGCCAACAAAGGTCCGTCTAGTCAAAGCTATGATTTTTCCAGTAGTCATGTGTGGATGTGAGAGTTGGACTACAAAGAAACCTGAGTGCCAAAGAATTGATGCTTTTGAACTGTGGTGTTGGAGAAGACTCTTGAGAGTCCCTTGGACTGCAAGGAGATCCAACCAGTCTATCCTAAAGGAGATCAGTCCTGGGTGTTCATTGGAAGGACTGATTTTGAAGCTGAAACTCCAATACTTTGGCCACCTGATGTGAAGAGCTGACTCCTTTGAAAAGACTCTGATGCTGGGAAGACTGAGGGTGGGAGGAGGAGGTGATGACAGAGGATGAGATGGTTGGATGGCATTACCAACTCAATGGAAATGAGTTTGAGTAAGCTCCAGGAGTTGGTGATGGACAGGGAGGCCTGGCATGTTGCAATCCATGGGGTCGCAAAGAGTCAGACACGACTAAGCGCTGAACTGATATATAGTTATTTATATATAATATGCATTATATATAATTATTTATATATATTTCCATATATGTTAAATTATTTATGTCTATATATAAAAAGGACTTCCCTGGTGGCTCAGAGGGTAAAGCGTTTGCCTGCAATGTGGAAGACCTGGGTTCAATCCCTCGGTTGGGAAAATCCCCTGGAGATGGAAATGGCAATCCATTCCAGTATTCTTGCCTGGAAAATTCCATGGACGTAGGAGCCTGGTAAGCTACAGTCCATGGGATTACACCTGGGGGAATATGAGCTTCTAATTTTTGGTGCTGGTGGTCACAGGGGGGATTCCTATTTCTTCCCTTTAAAATCCACTTTCAGTGGACATTGAATTTCCAAATACATGAGGTTTTCTAAAGTATCTTTGATATTAAGTTCTTATTTAAATGCTTTCTTCTCTGCAATAACTGTATTGTTTTTCAGTCTTCTAACTTTATTGAGGCTTTTAATGGCTAAATCAAAGATATCTCTTGGTAAATGTCATGCTGCAGTGGAAAATAGGTGTTATTTTCATATCTTCAAAAATATGATTTCTAACATAATTCCACAGTGGTAAGAGAACAGACTCTATGATTTCAATACCTTTAGACCATGAGATTTTTGCACCTTGTTTTATGTCCCTGGCTATGTTCCAATGCCTCCTAGTTTACAGTCTATGGGAACTTGAACAGAATTTGTATCCTATTATTGTGTGAAAGTTGTATGAATCTTAATTATGCTGAATTGGTTCATGGTGCCTTTCAGGTCTACTATATCTTTCTACTGTTCTGTATATTCATTCTATTAATTTTTGAAAGTCTGATATTGAAACTCCAACTAAAAATCTTAATTTACCTACTTTAAAAAAAGAACTGTAATATATAGCAGAACTATATGTAACTTTGTTCTGTATTTTCTAAGTCTCCTATAAACGTGTTATCTTACTTTAATAATTTAAAAAATAAGAAATAAAAATCCACTTTTAAGGCTTAGAAAATAAATTTCTATAACACATGTACCAAATATGGCTTCATTAAATAAAGTTTCATGATTTCTTAGAACCTCAAATTTAACAGATCCTGAGTCAACTAAAGAAGATGGTTACCTCTCTCCCCAAAGCAGGATGAGTCTTGGGGATAAATGCCCCCACTTTCCCTGGTGCCGGCTGTGGTTAATTGATGTGCACACTGTTCTGCTTGGCTCTGATACCCCCGACTCGCCCCCGCAGCCCCGGGCCTCCGCCTGTCGCCATCACGCGTCTCGCGGACATCCCCCTGACAGGACGCATCAATTCCTAGTGCTTTTCACCAGGCCTCAGCTCTGGCACTTTCCCCTGGGGAGACCTTTCCTGGTCTCCATACTTAACCCTTGAACCCGGCCTAATCCATCAGCCTCCCTGAATGAACGGTGATAGAGAATGCTCCTCCCCAAAGACAGGCAGCCAGCCTCTGCACTTCAAACTCAGAAGGCAAGCCAGCAGCGGGTCTGCTTTCTGTTTGTCAGTGTCGCCAGCTTCTTCACTTACTGATGTTTTTATTGTGGCCATGCCCAGCTGCCTGAGTCTGGGCAGTGCTCTTCATGGAGACATCAGTAAAGCGCTTGTTAAATCTCATAGATGCTCTTTTGAAGACGTCCCCTGGGACCCTCCTTGGGAGTTCCCCAAACTGGCAGTCAGCACAACTGTCATTTTGGAATAGGGGTTCCACGAAGCTCTAAAGAACAGCTTCGTGACCCACACTCCCAAGCACGGTTTTTGGGTGCTATTACAAATCACAACTTCAGAGAATGAAATATAACCCTCTGTATTAGGCAAGACAAGCAATAATGGGCAATAAATATTAAATATGAAAACACACTGTTTGAGACCTCCTTACCTCATAACCGAACTGCAGTTCATCAGAGGTCAGCATGATGATATCATCATCAATAGCCAGGACGGCCTCTGTCTCGATTTCATCGTAAGGGAAGAAGCGGTTACTCAACTTGTTTTCAGCTGTTCTCACAACTTTTAATGGAACCCGGATTTTGGGCCACAGAGAATCTGGAAAAAGAAAAAAAAAAAAAAACCAAGGTATTTATGACTCTTCTAACTTCTTTGAAAAGATAAACTGGTAAAAGCCGTGTCTCACAAATAAGACAGAAGAAGCAACTCAAAGCTGTGACTCTCATGAAATCCACAGGCGTAGGGCTTCCCCGGTGGCTCAGTGGTAAAGAATCAGCCTGCCAATACACAAGATGTGGGTTCAATCCCTGATCCAGGAAGATCCCACATGCCACAGAGCAACTGACCTGTGTGCCACAACTACTGAGCCGCTGCTCTAGAGCCCGGGAGCCCCAACTACTGAAGTCCAGTGCGCCCTGGAGCCCACGCTAGGAAACAAGGGAAGCCACTGGAAGGAGGGGCCCTCGCACTGCAACTAGAGAGCAGCCCCCACTCTCCGTAACTGGAGAAAAAGGCCGTACAGCAACGAAGACCCAGCACAGCCAAAAATAAATAAGAATATGGGGAAAAAACAATAACCGCATGCACAACTACAGGAGGGCATTCTTAAAGATGAATTTTTATAATATATCATAAATACTTCTCTTCTCTCTACATCCTTACAACACTGCTGCTGCTCAATGCTGTCTTAACCAGAATCCACAAACAGGCTCCAAGGCACAACTGAGAGGCTGGGGGTGGGGGTGGGGGGTGCCAAACGACTTGATGAAGGTCACAGGGACAGGGCAGGAGCAGGCATGGGCCCTGTCTGCCTCATTCTCAGGCCCATGGTTTGAACACCAGGACTCGACCACCTGGCCACCTCTGCATAATCCTTCCGGGTGTGTACACCCAGCCCCAAACTTGCCTGCAGCCCCTCTGGGAAACATTTGCTGAAAGAAGATGAGAGTGCCCACTTCCACCACCAATGGCTCCCAAGGCCGCCGAAGCCACCCTCACAAAACCATTGCCCTGAATGAGTTCAGCTTTCCTAACTCAGCACCTCACCGCTCAACAGCCGCTCTCTCCTGACTCACTGGATTTGGGTTCTCATCATGACCAATTTACAGAGTAAATATCAAATTTCTAGGTCCGATTACATGGGATTTTCTGGTATACTGAAGACCCACGAACTTGTGACTCGCCTTACATTTTTCCCATTCTACTTTGAAGCAATTCAACCTCAGGTTCCTCATTTTAAAGTGATGCATTTAGCACAGAATAAAATTAACACTTCTTTGGTACAGGACCTATGTCCACAGACCTCAGGGTTCTTTACAGAGGGCAGTTTGTTCTTCACACAACATTTGTCAGATGAGCACGGAAAGGTATCATATTGCTTCCAGAAACCCAACACATAATTGTGGGATGGTCTAGTTTTGTGAGTCTTGAAGCCCCAAAATGCCTGTGGCCACTCCGAAGTTATCATACCGAAGGATAAGTATGACTGAGGGAAAATCAGGAGGAAAAAAGGTTGCTCTAACAGACATCATATTAAATATCTTACTTCTGCATAATTTACAATGTGTCCAGGTAAGGTGCTCCTAGGTTCTTGGAAGAGGCCTGTGAAAGTGCGAGGCCCTGTAATTAAAGAAGATATTCCTATACATATATATATATATATATGAAGAAGATAGTCCTTAAGTTCTAAATAAGCCTAGGGCCTAAAACGCCTGGTGACACAGATTGTAAAGAGTTTTCCTGCAATGCAGGAGACCTAGGTTCGATCCCTGGGTCAGAAAGATCCCCTGGAGAAGGGAATGGCTACCCATTCCAGTATTCTTGCCTGGAGAATTCCATGGACAGAGGAGCCTGACAGGCTATAGTCCATGGGGTCACAAAAAGTCAGACACAACTGAGCGACTAATACTTTCACAGCCTGAAAAAGCTCAGGGTCTAAAAATGTGTTCAACTCCAAAAAAAAGCATGTTTGAGAAAGGACTGGAGACCAAAGAAATGATCCAATGGGTCAGTCCCTTTTAATCAATACTTAACCTGGTCCAGAATGACATAATCAAAAACTGTCTTCAGAATAAATGGATAGGCACAGGACTAAGAGACTGGAGACCTGAGTTCTGCATTTCCCATGGGGTTCTTAGGCAGGTCCCTTCTTCTCAGGGTAAGAGTAAGTGGAGAGAGAGAAGGGAACCTTCATTAAGCAACCAGTATATGCCAGATACTTTACAGGTGCACTGTCATTCATCCTCCTGACAAGTCTATGGAGCAGAAATTATTTACAGAGTAGGATTCACAAGGCTCAGAGAGGTTAAGTACATTGGCTGGGGTTAGGGCTAAATGATACAGCTAGCATTTGAATCTAAGTCTGTTTAGCATCAAAGACCAAATAGGACCTGCACCGTTTACTGCAGCTTGAAAATGTCATGTTTCTCTGAATCTGGAACAAAAACAATCATCCTTATTCTTCTCTGCTTCCCATTCCCTCTTCCAGTTAAGTAAAAGAAATCCCTGTCATAAATCCAAATCCTTAGAAAACATGAATAAATTGTAATACCTAAAAGTGAAGGAAGTTATAGCTCTAACTAGATCAGTGGTTATCTTTAGATCAGTGGTTCTCAAATGGTGTCAGGATTCCTTCGTGCTCTTAAAAACTGTTGAGATCCCCAAAGAGGTTTTATTTATGTGGGACACACACACACAATTTATTATATTCTGAATGAAAACCAAGGAAACTTTAAAACCCAGGACACACGAGCACACCCTCCATCAGCCAGTAGAGTGGTGATGTCATCCCATGTTGGGCAGCCCCTGGAAAACCCCACTATGCACACGTGAAAAATATAAGCGTGGGAACGCAGGGTGACTCAGCATTCTCAGAGAAAGAATTTCAACCTCACCAACCCTGTGAAAGGACCTCAGGGATGCTCAGCAGTCCCCGGACTGCACTTTGAGAACCTCTGTATGAGACCTTGTATTTAGATTTGGGTACTGCAATAGAGCTGCCCAGCATGGCTCAGACGATAAAGAATCTGCCTGCAATGTAGGAGACCAGGGTTCAATCCCTGGGTCGGGAAGATTCCCTGGAGAAGGGAATGGCAACCCACTCCAGAATCCTTGCCTGGGGAATTCCATTGGCAGAGGAGCCTGGAGGACTACAGGCCGTGGGGGCGCAAAGAGTCAGACATGACTGAGCGACCAGCACACAAACACTTACAGAAGAACCAACAAACTGGGAGATAGGCGGAGTTGACGAGGACAGTACAGGTCCTCGGATCCAGGATCTCTTTAAACTGAATATGCCATGCACTGCCTCTCAGCTCCAAATTCACCCTTCACTGCCCTGGGGGTGATACTGGCAGCCAGCCCCATCACCATTTCCCCTTTGCCCGCTGACGTGACGTTAACACGTCAGCAGCAGGTGCTGGAGGGACGCTGGGAGGTGAGGGCTTTGCTTCCTGGTTCCGGTGTGCCTTTTTCACTTGCTCCTTCGGTATTTGGCCAGCAGGTAGGCAGCAGCACCCCTCTCCAGCACATGTAGACGGCACCCCCAAGGGAGGCTCCCAGCAGGTTCTACAGACACCCCAACAGGCTCCCGAAGGAGTCTGGCAGCTCCTCTGCAGGCAGTTTCCTGGCAAGTTCTGTGATACCTTCAGCAGCAACTCAGCTGAGGTTCTGCCCTCAGGTGGTTCCTCAGGAACTGAAGCCCTCGCCAGTACCCCTCTGAGTCCAATAACACCCCCCGGATGGCTTCCCGTTGAATTCCGTGGGTATCCAAAGGGGCTGCTGGTTTCCTGTTTGCCAGACTCAGCCTGTGGCACCTGAGCAGCTTCACCATGCAGTGGGTCTGAATCTCAGACCGAGCTGGGGGAGGCGCTCTCAATCCCCAAGCTGATTTCCTATATCTCGGGAGCTCTCTTCACCCTTTAGCCACCAATCTCCTAGTCCTCGTTAACAATTCCTAGTTAAAACTTGAACTTTTCCTGGTCAAGTTGCTGTGTGGTTTCTGTCTCCCACCTGGACCTTGACTAACACACTAGGGCTATCAGAAGGGTTCCCAGATGAAAGGCTTCTGAATGGCTTCTCTATGGCTTCTGAAGCTAGAAGCGTGACCAACGCCTGGGTGAAAGTTACAGGGAAACCGATTCAGGCTCAAAGTCGGTAAGAATGTTCTGATGGAACGAAATGCCTTCAGCAACGCTATGTGCTCTTCCACGTGAAATGTACCAACTTCAGGGACCAAACAAGACACCTCTGAGGGCTGTATGGCCAGTCACGTTTCACAGAGAGAACAGTCTTTGGAAAGAGCTTCAAATCTCAGGTGTTTGTATTCCTTATCAGCTATGTGATCTTGAACAAGTCCGTGATTCTGTACCTGTTTCTTTGACTATGAAGATGGGATAGTGACACCATCTCCACCTGTGGCAAGGCGTGAGGAGGAACAGGAATGCGTTTAGCAGCTCAGTGCCCAGCACGTGGCAGAACGTCCACCAAACGTTGGCTGTGCTTTCCCTTGCAAGTCTGTGCCTATTTACAGACCAAAGGATGAACCCTAGGTAGTGGTGGCAAAGAGGCACACGTTAGATCTCGTACATCACTCCAACAGTCTAGTGGCATGTCCTCAGCTTTTATCTTCAAAGTTCACTTTGAGACTAGCGGAAACCCTGCCATTAATCCTCTAGAACTGAAAAAACCTAACTTGCCAACAGTTCCGTTGGCAAGAAACATGGAACTCTTGCCAAGGAAATTTCACAAGGCAGCAAACAGCCTCTCTTTCTGCAATACAGAAAGAGGCTAGAAAACAGGTGAGCTGCTTGCGTGACGTGTCAATGTTCTCGACCCTGGATGAGAGTCCCTCTCACCCAGGGAGTGTGCACCACATCTTCAACAGAGAGTTTTCCACATTCTTTTCCTATGTGTAGCCAGAAAATTACTCAAGACAATGTCTAAAAACAACCTTCCTTGATAAGGTCTTTGATAGGGAAGTTTCAGCAAGTGAGGAAAGCTAAATGGGTACAGATGGAAATGTAGAATGAATCGTGGCTTTCTTGGAAAGGTGATTACCTTTTCCTGTCCTGAGTTGGGCCTGGAGAGCCAAAGGCAGCTTTGGTAAAAGAAGTCTCCATCTCAACGGTCCAGCTCCCTATGAACCACTGTGACCACAAGGAAGGACTCCAAGTAGAACTCCCAGTTGCTTGTTTTCACAGCTTCAAATAGAACAGGCCTCTAAGGAGGGGATCCAACTTCCTTGGGCTTTTGTATCCCTTCTGTGGAACACGGGAACAAGAAAGTGGCTAGCCAAAGAAGCATTATAATTACTCCCTGCCTTAAAGAAGATAATTCTGATATAGGATTTTGATACAGTTTGGAAAAAAAAAAAAAAAGGACAGGAATACAAGGTAGGAAAGAAAAACATAAGTGAGAAAGAACAGAAGACTTGTATTTTTCTTTCCGTTAGTACTTTCAAAAGAATAAGATTTATTTTTCTGCCTCTCTTCGAGACCCTGATAAGAACCTGGTTGATCTGCATAATCCCAAATCAGAGACCTGACAAAGCATGATCTCCTTGCTGCTAAACAGCAATCTGAATAGACACAGTGGGGCTCGGGGCATAGAGCATGAGCTTGGATCCAGAGAGACTTGTGTTCATTTCTGCAGACCTCTGACGTGTGCGTGTTAGTCGTTGAGTCGTGTCCGGCTCTGTGTGATGCTATGGGCTGTAGCCCACCAGGCTCCTCTGTCCATGGAATGCTCCAGGCAACAATATTGGAGTGGGCTGCCATGCACTTCTCCAGTGGATCTTCCGAACCCAGGGATTGAACCCGGGTCTTTGCATTGCCGGCGAATTCTTTACTGTTAGAGCCACCAGGGGAGCCCTAGGGCAAATTACTCAGTTAATCTGAGTTTCACTTTTGTAAATGGGGATAATATCAGCTTCTTTCAGTTTTGTTATAAGCAGTAGAGACAATACGTGTAAAGCACTCAGCACGGTTCCCATTCCTTGGATATAAAAGGTACACGATACATGTTGTAACAACACTGTATCATTCTCATTTTCACAGATGTGCGTAGTGGTTCAGTCATGTCTGACTCTTTGCAGTCCTTTGGACTGTTGCCCGCCAGGCTCCTCTGTCCATGAGATTTTTCAGGAAAGAATACGGGAATAGGCTGCTATTTTCTTCCTCCAGGAGATCTTCCTTACCCAGGCATCTTCACAAATGGATTCTTGTAAAGTCTTACAAACTTCACTTTGCCTCTGACATTTTGAAGCGGTGTAGACAGAAGAACAGGGGGTGACTCCTTAGCAAGCAGAAGGAAACAGTGTCACAGCTAGAAACCTCGGGTCCTTCCACCACTGCTTGGCCCAGGTGGGGTCTTTTCCTTATTCTTTTAACCTCTAAATGGAACTGCATGAATTGCAGCTTGTGTCTCATCCTGCAAATCTATAGCCGGCAAAACAGAAATGTCACCTTCCATTCACACAAAGTAGTCTGAAAAATAAGATTTCTCAAAAACATTGCCAAATTTATGAAAAACAAACAGCTGAGCCAGCTGACCTGATAACTTTACAGTTCTGAGCTTTAGTCCAACTTGGAGAAAAAGAACTCCTTGTGTTAAGGATTTTTTAAAAAACATGTATTGATTAACAGTTTTCTCCAAGTTGGATGCCAGGAGCCATGTGAGCTAGGAGAATTCTCCAACTTGGCAAAGGTACTACGAAATGTTCAGGTTGTCCGACGATGACCCCAAGTCCATCCTGGGGATCACTGTCAAACACAACCACAGATTCACAAAATCAACCATCAGGTTATCTCTGTACAAATCTTGAGCTCCCTCCAGAAGTCCTCAACCTGCCTGGTGAACAGCGGGTCCCCAGACCCTCACTCCCCACGGTCCCTGAATTCAGCTGGAAGGAAGGGCACTCCTGCTTCTGCTTCTCGATGGCCTCCATCCCGACAGACCGCCCTGCAACGCTCAGCCAATCCCATCCTGCCTATTAAGAACTGTGGAAGTAGCAACCCGAAGCTGGGGTGGCCATAGGGGAGTTCCCTGAGATCAATTCAAATTTAAAAACTGAAATCAGTTAAAACAGAAGGCTGAGTTAAACCTATCTGAAATGTACGATGTAACAGCTTCCTTCAGGCTGAGGCCAGGGGCCAAGCCTAACAACCTCTATATCCATCAAGCCGGGAAACTGAAAAGCTGAGGTCGGAGGAGGGCAGTGGCTCGCCTCTTTCGTCTGACAGAGCTCAAAACCAACGTGACGAAAGCTCGCTGGAAATTTCTATTGCCTAGTCTAAGTATTTACTTAAACTTCAAACCCAGCAATTTAGACTTAAATGTAACCAAAAAGAAAATACTATTTGGTTGGGTTGGAGAGTGAAAAAAAAAAAAAGTAGAGGGGAGGGATTTCTGCCTACACTAATCCTCCCAGCAGCAGACATGTTAACCACAATATTTATTTTAGTAAATGTAGAGAAAGTGAAAAACATCACTTTTGCCTCTAATATTTCAAAGCCTTGGACTTGTCTTTTAAAAAATATATATGTTACTAATGCCGTACATGAAAAATCAGATGCCTTTGCTGGCACGAGGGCCAGAGCTGACAGCCCCATTTACCAACTGAACAAACACCCCACAGAAGATTAAACACAGTTCATGTTCTCCCCAAACAACCACAACGCCAGAACCAGAGCCCTGACCTAAAAACCACTGTTAGAAAAAAAGCTGGTCCGGCCCTTGAATGTGTCAAAATTTGGGCCTCATCAGTTGAGGGCTCTTTCCTCTCTAGAGCCAAAATATTTCAAAAATAAACTACACTCTTGGTCATGACATTCACCACTACACTTTGGTAGGGTGTACCAAAAATTAAAACTAAACACCCAACTCCAGAACCTAGGTTTGTGCTCTTGCTTTTAGTGACAGCAATGTAGGCAGGACCTTAGACCAAGAAGGAAGAAAACTATTTCTCTTTTCTCACAGTTTGCAGTGATACTTGCTCCAAAGAAGTGACTCAAAGTCACATTAAATAAGTCACCTTATGCCCAAAGTGGCTAACCCGGGTTTCTAAGGAGACGTCTCTTCTGCATTTAGCAGCAGCACTGCCTGTCTGGGCAGGAGGGTGGGGTGCAGCTGGGGTGCTCCCGCCCTGGAAGCTGGTGGCCTCGGCATGCAGCAGGGTGACTGCAGATACGACACACAGCTGTTCCAGCTCCAACAAGGGACACACAGCCTTCCTTCTGAAACACAACCCATCCTTTATGAATGAAGACTCAGATGAGCAATCCAGTGCCTCCGATCCACTCACTCTGGGTGGACCTGGGGCTCTGAAGAGCCTCCCTGCTGTCCCGTTCTGTCCCCTCGGCCTCCTCCTCCTCCCCCTTCCCGTCAGTTTCATCCTCTCTCCCTCTGAGAAGGTGCCAACATCCTCTTTTTCTTCTACCCTTTTCTGTCCCCTTTATTGAGAGTCAAACAAACAAAAAAAAATCCAAGAATGTTGGGAGGAAAACAACCCGGCACAAAAGATGAGAATAGCAACAACGATAAACGCCGTGTGCCTCAGGGCGTACTATGGGCCTTCACGTAAAAGAGCTACTTTGTTTACTAAACTGTGGCCCCCTGAATCTAAAAAGCAAGTACTGATGCAGAGAACAAAAGTCCCACCAAGGAAAAAATTTTAAAGTCTCAAGAGGGCATTTAAATCCTGATTTGCCTCACAGACAGAAGTATATTCTTCTCCCAGCCTAGACTAGGGATCTACTACTGGGTTTTCCAAGGTTGACTATCCCGACTTCAGGATAACCAATTAAACGGGAACAGCCATAAAAAGTGCAGATACTACTGTCAGGCAATAAACTAGACCTTATCGGTGATAGTGGTGCACATTACAAACTTCAAACTCATTCCTTGCTCTAATCCATCAGAAACTTCCTGGCTTTAATAGGCTATAAAGGGCAGGGGCTTTGAAGTCCCTGGGATTAGGATCCATAATAGACGGACTGAATGAGAAACGAAATGCAGGTGGAACGTACATTATGCGTCCTGAATTAAAAACAAATCCAATGAATCAAACAGGCTCAGCCCGAGCTGCCAGTCAGCAGATTACAGGGGTGGCCAAGGCAAGGGACAGAGTGATTACGGATGAGCTGGTGGGAACTTCCAGTGAGGGGTCACTTTAAGGAGCTGATTCAAGCCTGGGAGGGCGCACTTTGCTGACTCTGCCCATCAGAGGTGAGGCCGTCCTTTTTGAAGAAGAGCACAGTATCAGAGCTGAGATAAGGAAGGAGAAAACTAATGCCTTTTAAACTGACTTTTCATGTAAACAAATCAGCTGAGAGGGTTGAGGGAAGCTGAGATCTGTTTTCCCAAGGCTGATGGCCTTTGATCCTATTGATTCCTAAGCCCTCAAACACTTGTGGCTACAGAGCATGCCATGGGCTAAGAGTTAAACCGGCCACCCTAGAACAAGAACAAGATGACTGAGAAAACCAGGGTCATGCTGCCTCAGGAATGGCATTACTGTTGACAAAGCAGGAAAGTTCATTTAAGACAAAGGCTGCAAATCATTTGTCCATCAAAAAAACTCGATCCCATTGAGACGAACACAAAACGTCCAAACCGGGCCTTTCCTGGACACACCGTCTCTCCGCTCGTCTTACCTTCAGGAGGGTTTTTATTCTGATTGTTCCAGACGACCAGCAGCTTGGATAGGCTGGGCACCTTGGACACTTCGGTGATGACCCGGAAGAGGCTCTCCACTCGGTCGTAGGTGAGGACGATGGCCGTGAAACCTTGAGATTGTGGGGGGATGAGGGGGAGGAAGAGAGGGTTGCTCACACTGCCCCACTTCTGCAAGAGAACAGATTAATGTGGGTCAGAGAAGGATCTAGTAACAATGGTGCTGGTCTCCTTCTCAGCATGACCAATAAACCGCAACACGGGAGACTCGATGTAGTTTCTACCATGACCAATCCAAGAGGCAAGCAACTGTTCAAAGTCTTCCCCACCTCAAAATCTGCACTGATGCTCTTTAACTGAGTTTGGCTCTGATACCCTTAAAAAAAGAACCAGAGAATCTTTGCAGCTAAGAGGAGATGTCTAGTTAAACATGGCAGATTAAACACATGCGTTTATCTCCATTCCCTCCCCAAACCCACTAAAACGGCAATTAATAGATTAAAAAATATAAATCTACCCAGACGATGAAATGGGAACAGAGACAGCAGCTGATGAGCAGCAGCAACATGCTTCTGAAAGACTGAAAGGGGCTGGAGAAGTGGTGACGGAGCAGAAGGCTGAGAGCTGCAACCCAAGTGCTACAAAGGCGGTGGCGAGACAACAAGGCAACCAAGTCCCACTGTCAGCCCCACAACGGCCCAGGGGCTGTGCTCGGCGGGCCTCACGAGGTAAGAGGAGGAGGGCGAACACAGGAGGAACAGCTGAAATACGTGCAAGGAGCAGCAACAGGCTCAGGGCACAAGCGTTCCCACCACCTGCCCACTCAGCCAGAAAACCACGCTTCTTCCTTACCCACGCTACAGAAGGGAGGTTGATTCTCTGAAAAACCTAAAGCTCTAGACATGGAAACATAGGTACTGAAGAGAGGAAAATGCAGTTAGAGCCTAAATTTTGAATGATGAGCTCTACAGCTTCCTCCCCTTCTAGCGACCCAAACACTAGCAGCCATGTGGTTTACTTGCCACTCCACCACCTTACAGGGAGGCCGCATCACCTTACAGGGAGGCCCCATCACCTCACAGGGAGGCCGCATCACCTTACAGCGAGGCCCCATCACCTCACAGCAAAGCCCTCCAGGTAACAAGCTTCTCTTAAACAAAAAGCTTTTGATCAGCTTTTTAGAGCTTCCACAGATCCTAGAATCAGACATTTCAAGAACATCTTCAGCATGAACAATAGAAAACAAATGAACAAAAAGAAACACAAGAAGTCAGAGAAAACAGAGACAATAGAAGAAGCAGAGGGGTGGTGGTTTAGTTGCTCAGCTGTGTCCAACTCTTTGCGACCCCATGGACTCTACAGTCCATGGAATTCTCCAGGCCAGGATACTAGATTGGGTAAGCTATCCCTTCTCCAGGGGATCTTCCCAACCCAGGGACTGAACCAGGTCTTCCACATTGCAGGCAGATTCTTTACCAGCTGAGCCACAGGGGAAGCCCAATAATTTATGTACTAAACAATGCATCTATTTAAGGTATGCAATGGCTTTGGTATATTACACTGCTAAATTTTAAAAACTGGTAAAATATAACACAAAACCTGCCATTTCAAACTTAAGTGTACATTTCAGTGGCATGAGTTACATTTACATTCACGTGCTTTTACATGAAAAGCCTAACTTTAGGACCTAACTTCAGCTTCACCAGGAGGAGGCTGAATATGAAATGGCCTGTTATTCTGGCTGCTCACGCTCCTTAGTCTTTTCATACTCTGGGATCTCCAAGGTTTCCCCCATCAACCCCATCCATATCACTGACGGACAGCCATCACCACGTATATGACAGCAGCTGTTTGCCAGATGTGACAGTGTGGGGCAGGAAAGGCACACACGCACATGGAATGCACATGGATGGGAACTCCAGGAGACCGAATGGGATTCCTGGAGTCCTAATGTCATCAGGATATTAACGCCAAAATGTCCACAACAGGCCATAATTAAGATTTCACAACCAAGAGACACCACAGGAAAGACTATCCTCCTAAGGCTGACTTTTTGTTTCCACAATATCACTCTTGGGCATTAAGCTGTGGTTTTAGGACGGGGCCTGGATCTTCGTGTTTCCACCCTGCATCCGATCACCTTTGCAGGAACACCTTTTCATTTTCTACTCCTATCTTACTCATCGGTTTCCTGACTTGTATGGAAACGGAAGTCAGGAAGTAGCCCTGTGCTACTAAGTCACAGTTAATCACCAAGGTTCGTGGTCTCTCTGCCCTCAC
Source organism: Bos grunniens (assembly GCF_055505025.1). Lineage (NCBI taxonomy): Eukaryota > Metazoa > Chordata > Mammalia > Artiodactyla > Bovidae > Bos > Bos grunniens. The sequence continues at coordinate 74,857,946 of NC_141179.1, read as the reverse complement.
CAACCCAGCCCACTCATCAACCCCTCCCAACACAAAACTCGTGTGCTTGAAAATCACCATTTTAAATGGAAAAGCAAAAAATGTTTTTAAAGAAGTATGTAAAATAATTTAATATGTGATATCAAAATAGTCAAGATTTACTAAGTACTTTGGTTTCCCTGACAGCTCAGTTGGTTAAGAATCTGCTTGCAATGCAGGAGACACCAGTTCGATTCCTGGGTCAGGAAGATCTGATGGAGAAGGGATAGGCTACCCACTCCAGTATTCTTGGGCTTCCCTTCTGGCTCAGCTGGTAAAGAATCTGCCTGAAATGTGGGAGACCTGGGTTCAATCCCTGCTTGCTCCAGTATCCTGGCCTGGAGAATTCCATGGACTGTATAGTCCATGGGGTTCCAAAGAGTTCAGTAAAGACTGAATGACTTTACTGTGAGGCACTGTGCTGTACATATATTATCTCATTTGAGCCTCATGACAACCCCAAAATAGATGGCTACCACTCTCATTTTACAGATGATGAAACTGTGGGATTACAAATAGTGAATGATGTCTATTCATTTGCTTTACCAGACCAGAAAGGAAAGAAGAAATAGTGAATGATGTTCATGGTCATATAACGTATACATGACAGAGCAGGAAAGCGCCCAGGCTGTCTGACTCCAGAACACCAGGATGTGGTGTTTCATGGTCCTTCCCCAGTTTGAGGTAAGCATCACCATTTACAGACTCTGGAACTGTGGGAAACTCCAGAGCTTATTACTTGTAGCTCTTTTCTGAGAAGAGAAGAGAAGAGAAATGCTGAAGGTTTTCTTGATTCTTGATGATCAAATCTGGGCCAATAAGTAAGAGCCCACCTAAACACTATGATTTCACAGGGTACATGGAATAAAAACACACCAAATACATAACACTGACACAAAGGGAGCACATAAATTTAAAAAGGTAAATACACCTCTAACACAGGAGGAAAAACTATTAAACCTCCAACAAAATGAGGTCTGTTCTTCGGGAGAAGTGGGGAACGCCAGCACACTCGCATGCCTCTATGACATTCAAAAGAGGGGGAAAATTCCCTGAGAGATGCAAAGCTTGGTTTCAGAAAATGAATCCCTTGGAATTTAAACCCCCCGAAAGGCATCACAGCTCTGGTTTCACAGCACTGCCAGGAGAAGAAACGAAGTCTCTGGCAAGACAGCAGATCCTGTCTCATCCGGTATGCCAGCTCCCTTCGGGAAGCGGATGGTTATGGGATGTGGGAGGAGATGAAGGATGGGTGGGAAACGGACAGTAACTTGTCTTGGCTCTCAATTTTTCCACACCGCTCACTTGTGTGCCAACAGGGCTTGAAGACTGGAGAAGCAGAAACGGCAGCATACTGGGGGAGACAGGGCACGTAAAGAAGCGCAACAAGCTCTGAAATCTTGCCAACGCTTTCCCATAAAACGCAGGCGCTGAGATGAACATGGAGGCGACACAGAAACCGCTGAGCATGGGTCTACCGTGTTACGAGCCTGACGCTTTACTATAGGACATGCCACCAACATTGACGCAAATGCCTTCAAAAAGTGAGCCAGCACATTGGAGGTCAGTTTTAGAATCACATGTCCTTAATCAGAACCCAGGATCTTCACTTACCAGCTGTGTGGCCTGGGCAAAGCGCTTAACCTCTCTTGCACCTCAGTTTCTGAATCTATAAGATCACGTTAAAACTACAACTTTTCTAGGCACAAGTACAAGTGCTAGTCGCTCAGTTGTGTCATACTCTTTGTGACACCATGGGCACCAGGCTCCTCTGTCCATGGGATTTCCCAGGCACGAATACTGGAGTGGGTAGCCATTCCCTTCTCCAGGGGCTATTCCCGACCCAGGAATCGAACCCGGGTCTTCCGCCCTACAGGCAGATTCTTTACCACTGAGCTATGAGGGAGGCTCTTTTCTAGGTAGTGTTACTTAACACAATAACTAAATTATTAACATGTCTTACTTATTATTTCTTAACAATCTAGATGCTGTTAATAACAGTAACAAGCTAATAAATGTAAAGTGCCTGACACATAGAAACACTCGATAAAGGAAGCCAACAGATGGTCTTATGGGAACAGCAATTTCCCTGGGATTCACTTTCCGCAGGTCTCAAAAACAGGTGGGAGGTGGCTAAGTGATCATGAGCTATCTTCCAGGCACTAGGATCTTAAATGAATCCCTTCTTCCTCTCTACCTTCACCTGACCATGCTCTGGGGTCCTGGTTCACCTGGATTCTCCTGGATTCTTCTTCCTCTCCAAATACACTTTTTATTTTCAAAGTTTTTCTCTTTTCTGTCCTATTCATTATATTTTAGCTATCCTGAAAGCGTCATGAAAACCAGAGTCATAACCGCTATTAACACTCAGCGCTTAGCACAGTGCTTGGTGCGACTCAACAAAAACTTGTTAAAAATGATGAAGCCTAAATTGTGTTCTTTCTGTTCTCTGTGCATGGGTGTGAACAGCTAATGTACATTCAAATGAGTGACATCAAAGCTCTGAAATGGTTTCCAACTTAGTTCATTCATTTTAAAATACGCATCCACAATCTTATCGTGCTAAGTATTCTGAAGAAGTGTATTAGGATATTTAATAAACAGTGTGACCCTGGATGCTGACATTTACTGTGGTGTGGAAAACCTCCTCTGTGACTCTCAGCTTCCTCACCTGTAAAATGGAGAGCCTGACAGCACCTCCCTCCAGATGATGCACATGCGCCCTCAGCCCAGGGCTCAACACAGAGCTCCAGGGATGCGGAAAGTGAAGTGACAGTCAAAGGCGCTCAGTCGTGTCTGGCTCTGCGACCCTGTGGACTATACAGTCCACGGAACTCTCCAGGCCAGAACACTGGAGTGGGTAGCCTTTCCCTGCTCCAGGGGATCTTCCCAACCCAGGGATCGAACTCAGGTCTCCCGCATTGCGGGCAGATTCTTTACCAGCTGAGCCACAAGGGAAGCCCAAGAATACTGGAGTGGGCAGCCTGTCCCTTCTCCAGGGAATCTTCCTGACCCAGGAATTGAACCAAGGTCTCCTGCATTGCAGGCGGATTCTACCAACTGAGCTATCCGAGAAGCCCTGAATGAACTGAGCTATCAGGGAAACTAGGAATGGTAGTTGAAAGCAAACACAAAAAACTAGCTCTCTCCAATTCATATTCTCATCTGCCAAAACAACAGTATTAGCAGCTCAGCAATCTTTCCATCAGTATGATTTTTGGTGCTCATTCATTCAGTCAACATTTCCTGAGCATAAACTATAAGCCAAGAATAGGGTTAAAGACGCAAAGACAAATTCCTTCTCCTCAAACAGTTCAGAATCTGGTAGGGAAGACAGCTAGGTAAAAAGACAAATTATAACGCAAACAACAAGGTCCTCAAGTCCCGTGGGCCCAGAAGATCCACAGAATCACCTCCATCTTCCTGGAGGAGGTGAGAAGGGGACGGAGCTAATCAAACAGCTACAGGGCAAGCTGAGTGGCAAGTGCTGAGACCTGCTTCCTCGCTGGCCAGGGGCAGACTCTGCCAGGGCCAAGGTCGGGAGGAGGGAGGGAGGGGAGCACGGACAAGGGACCTCAGACTCAAGACTAAAGCCACATCATGAAAAGCCCATTCGACAGAAGTTTCTTTTTAAGTCTCATGATTGGTTTTCTGTTGATTTGTTTTGAAGCTTTCTTGTCCAGAGTATTGTTTTACTGATAAATTAACAACGGCTACCTTCACATTGTGTCTCAAAAGGTCAGAAACAGGAAATGCTGATCTGCAGCTGGGCTTCTGTGCTGGGTGCCTCTCTGTCCGCAAACATGATTCCATTTGCCTTTGGAGCCCGGTGATGGGGAGGAGAAAGGCAGCTTTAACGGGGTGCGTGCCTTCATACAGACACTCCAGTCCGCCAGGGTAAGGTCAACAGACCAACCCCCAGAGGAAAAAAAAACTTACTGGAGAAGGACATTTCAAAAACAGCGTTTAGTCACCTCTGAAATACCGTTAAGGACTGACCCCCTGCTGGCTGACCAAAGAGAGTGTCTACAGTCTGGGACCTCCTGACCCCACTTTCTGCAGGAAATCAAGCAAATTTAAACCTCCATAATTTACTCAAGACTCTGACTTCTGCCAGGGAAAAGGCAAACAGCACTGGCAATTAACTCGGCGGCCTGATTAAATCTCAGTCACGGCACGATGGGGCACGAAACCAGGCACCCAGCAAAAGAGGGGCCAGAGGAGAAGGCTGAGCCCCGCTACCGCAGCTGCAGCCCGGAACCCTGGCTCTCAAGGAACTTTCCGGTATGCTCGGTGAAACTCTTCACTCCAAGATGGGAGGCGATACCAGAGGAGGAGTGTGTGCACGGCGCGTTGAGGCCAAATACCTCCTTCCTCCACCACTCACCCTCCCCCCACTGCACTCCTCACTCAGAACAAACATTCTTCAGGGAAGCTGAGAAACTCAGACTGTTAACTTAATCCACGACAGCCATGACAACTGTCACATCACCACGCCCACTTTCGAGAAGTTCTATCGCATCTCTTATCCTGGAGCAGCCTGGTGAATGAATTAACAGCGAACAGACCAGCCAGCGAGACGGACTTGTGGGTTCGGGTGGCAGGATCTCTTGAAAGAGAAGCCTTGGGAGATCAGGCTTAAAGCCCACCACCAGTTCAAAGGGGTCTTCTCCTTCAAGCAGGGGATTCCAACTCAATTAACTAGGTGTGCCTTGGGCAGGCTCACACACAGGGAAGTTGTCTGGGCCCTTCCTGCAATCCTGTTTTACTTCCTTGGTTGAAAGGTCATGGGAGTCCTACGCGAGCCTTAACCAAAACCATCCTGGCCAAAGTTACCTACCTACAGAAAGTGGAGGAAGCTGGTGGGCAAACTGCTAGAGCCATTCTGAAAGGGTCTTGCTGGAACTACAGGAGGATTATAAAATACACATTCTAATATCAACGAAAGGACTCTCTCAACCTACACTAGGCAAAACCCACACAGAAGGAATCACATTCAAAGCAGGATGATCCAAAATTTAACCCCTATTATAGCAGAGTTTTTTTTTTTTTTTATGTCACTATGTATAACGTCCTGTGACAAGAAGAGAATTAAGCAGATATTTGAGTCAACCCACATTTGATTTAAATGAAGGTATTTTGCCAGAACAGAAAAGTGAGAAGTCAGAGGAGAAAGGAAAAGGAGAGGACAGGCTTGTTATACAGAAGCTTTCAAGCCCCTGGTTACGAGCAGCCTTACCTATCCCTACCTTGATCGAAAGGGCAGTTTTCATGGTTGTTTTGAAGTTATCAACCCTTACCTCAATGTGGTTTCAATTATGAATTACCAGACTAAAAGGGGGGGGGAAGCTTTGATTTATTCTTTTTTGCTCCAATTATGCATGATGTGTTTCCACTGAAGACTTTGAAAAGTATTTCATCATGCCTCTCATCCTGAAGTGGTCAAAGGGCAAAACCAAAAGGAGTTAACCCTTTCATTTTTGCCTTGAGGTTCAAACAGCCTCCCTATCAATGGACATAGGGCAAGGCCTTTGAAGCAGAGAGGGCAATGAAAGGGTTAAGCATTAGCATCGCATTACTAACGTGCATAAGGGTGGTGTCCCCTGTCCAAAATGGTGAGATGATATTTATGTTAATGGGTGCTGGGAGATCTGAAAGGGGCAATCAGTAACGCGGCCCACGTTGCCTTAATCATTAACCCTCTGCAGCTTCTCTCTGCAGCACAGCACTGCCCTGGGTGTGCGCTGACTTGGGAAGCTGGAGGATGAGAGACCTAAAGAATGTGTGCCAGCGGGCTCTCTTAACACTGAGAGGGAAAAGATTCAGGGACAAGCCTGAAGTCTATTTGTTGCACTGCGTCTTTGCCTCATCCCACCCATTAAAAAATACCTGACGGCTCTGAAAAATAAGGAGAATGCTGATGGCTAAATCTCCCTGACTTGACATTAAACAGACACATGAGAGATGAAAATCGAAGGCCAGAAATCCCTTTCAGTGCTGTAGACAAAACTAAGATAGTTAAATTATCAACTTAGAATTCCTACAATTTACTTACAGTAATGTCCTCACAAATCAGTTTTCTGTATGTTGGTCTTGGAAGGGGTCTAACCACATCTGGGTGGACTGGAGTAAACAGGTACTGTGACTCTTTAATATCCAAAGAAACTGAGCCACTGAGACTAACTGAGGGTCACAGGAGCAAGCCAGACCTTTTCACTGTTAGCCTCTTTTTCCTCTAGATGTGTTTCAGTTCAGTTCAGCCGCTCAGTTGTGTCCAACTCTGCGACCCCATGAACTGCAGCACACCAGGCCTCCCTGTCCATCACCAACTCCTGGAGTCCACCCAAACCCATGTCCATCGAGTTGGTGATGCCATCCAACCATCTCATCCTCTGTCATCCCCTTCTCCTCCAGCCTTCAATCTTTCCCAGCATCAGGGTCTTTTCAAATAAGTCAGCTCTTTGCATCAGGTGGCCAAAGTATTGGAGTTTCAGCTTCAAAATCAGTCCTTCCAATGAACACCCAGGACTGATCTCCTTTAGGATGGACTGGTTGGATCTCCTTTCAGTCCAAGGGACTCAAGAGTCTTCTCCAACACACAGTTCAAAAGCATCAATTTTTCGGCACTCAGCTTTCTTCACAGTCCAACTCTGACATCCATACATGACCACCGGAAAAACCATAGCCTTGACTAGACGGACCTTTGTTGACAAAGTAATGTCTCTACTTTTGAATATGCTATCTAGGTTGGTCATAACTTTCCTTCCAAGGAGTAACCGTCTTTTAATTTCATGGCTGCAATCACCATCTGCAGTGATTCTGGAACCAAAAAAAATAAAGTCTGACACTGTTTCCACTGTTTCTCCATCTATTTGCCATGAAGTGATGGGACCAGATGCTATGATCTTAGTTTTCTGAATGTTGAGCTTCAAGCCAACTTTTTCACTTTCCTCTTTCACTTTCATCAAAAGGCGCTTTAGTTCCTCTTCACTTTCTGCCATAAGGGTGGTATCATCTGCATATCTGAGGTTATTGATATTTCTCCCGGCAATCTTGATTCCAGCTTGGGCTTCTTCCAGCCCAGCATTTCTCATGATGTACTATGCATATAAGTTAAATAAGCAGGGTGACAATATACATCTTTGATGTATTCCTTTTCCTATTTGGAACCAGTCTGTTGTTCCATGTCCAATTCTAATGTTGCTTCCTGACCTGCATACAGGTTTCTTAAGAGGCAGGTCAGGTGGTCTGGTATTCCCATCTCTTGAAGAATTTTCCACAGTTTATTGTGATCCACACAGTCAAAGGCTTTGGCATAGTCAATAAAGCAGAAATAGATGTTTTTCTGGAACTCTCTTGCTTTTTCCATGACCCAGAGGATGTTGGCAATTTGATCTCTGGTTCCTCTGCCTTTTCTAAAACGAGCTTGAACATCTAGATGTGTTTAAAAGCTCCTTTTTCTTCAGTGCACTGCAGTTTCACTCCGACTGTCCTGCTTGCGGTTTGCTGGTCTTCCTAGCTCTGAGATCTACTATCATTCAACAGCTCTGGAGAATTGTCAGCTATTATTCTTTCAAAAATGGGCCTCTTTTCCATTGTCTCTCTCTTCCTCCTGGAACTCTGATTAGACATATGTTGGACCTTGTCCCTCTGTTCTCCATGTAACTTCAATTCATTAATATTTTCTGTCTCTTTGGGCTGCATTCCAAACCATTTCTTTGAATTTAATCATCTAAAGTGTCATTCAGTCTCTATGTCACGTCTAACTCTTTGCAACCCCACGGACTGCAGCATGCCAGGCCTCGCTGTCCTCCACTATCTTCTGGAGCTTGCCCAAGCCTTGCAGCTGTGTTTCTGCTGGTTCTCGCTCGTGATACTGCCTTATTTCTTGATAGGGTTTGCCTTATTTCTGATCGTGGGGTTTTTGTTTTGTTTTTTACAGTGAGCTGCTCATTTTCCACAGACACGTTCATCATTTGAGAGCTGGACTGAAAACGAACCCCTACAGAGAGGGTCCGTGTCTACTTCTGCTGGCCCCACCAACTCAGGGCCACCTCCGAGGAAATTCTCCTCTCACGGTTTGTTTGGACTATACCTGTAGTACGAACATGGACCACAAACCATGTGAAGCTGGCTTATGAATGCAGTGCTCAACAGCAGGGTCAATACAGACTTGCGCTTCTTCACCCCTTCACTCAAGAGGCTCTTTTAGCTCCCTGGCTTCACCCAGGAAGCTCCCGATAGATTCTCCAACTTGCTCAGGCCACACACTTTCTCTCCCGCTCCCCTGCTCCCTGCTTCAGACAGTCAACCAGGCTGAGGCTCTACGCCACCGAACGCTGCAAATGTCTGCAGTGAAAGCACCTCCCAGGACACCTGGCTTCACTTTGTTTAGGGTCAACAAGTATCTTACTTTTCACCCAACTTAGCAACAGGCTTTATCATACTTCATTCAGTATTTTTGTTGTTCAGTTGGGAAGGTCATTTAGCATACCTAATCCACCAAGAAGCCAGTGACACAAGTCTTTCTATATTTACACTAATAATTGAATTAGGTGCTATTGTATTTCCTGATTAATTTCAGGGCCAAGTCTGTGTGCAATACAAAAACAATTACTGCGACAACATCATAACCTATTATAACAGATGGAATGATGGACTAAGAATCTCTGCGTCAGACAAGTCACCACACTTCTGCAGACCTCCATTTCCTCATGTATGAAATGGGATGATGGAGACGCAGATCTTAAAAATAAACAAGACTCCCCTTCTTCATCTGTAGGAATGGAGCTAGCAGAATGCGACTTTGGGGATGCAAGGATTCAACAACAGAAAATACACAACAGAGCCTATCTGGGTCTAAAACTGTGCCCTCTGTAAATTTCAGTTTTGTTCTCCAGAGTCCCACCCAATTCTAGAGTGTATGTTTCCATGTGATAGAACGTTACACTAGCAGCCTTATCAATACCACTTACAAAATGCTCCTACATACATTACTTCACTACTATCTCATAATAATCCTATGAAATAAGTAATAGTTCATTTTACAGGTAAGGATAACAAATTTTAAAGAGATAAGAAAGCACAATGTCAGGCTCCTAAATGGTCTGGAACTCCGGTTGATTCCAAAATGTCCTTTTCAATGGCTTTGATTAGTAATTGGTAATCAGTCACTAACCACTACCCTATTCTTCTGAAACTATTATTACCCCCTAAACCCAGTCCTACACATGAGCAAATCGCTGTGAAGAGACATTTGGTAAGTAACTTCAATTTACTGGGATCATCACCAGGAAAGAAGGGATTAAACCTTGCAGTTCAGGCTGAGTTATTATTAGCTTTCTGAAAGCTTACAGGGTAAACCCATCTGAATACTGCTCTAAAAATTCCAGTTACTATCGGAGTTTTAGCTACTTAACTTTTTTCTTTATATAGCACTGACATTCACATTTGGCTCAATGCCTGCCCTTCTTCTATAAAGCCAAACTACTGTCAAGAAGAGTGGGAGGGCTGCTCCTGATTGCTTTTCAGGTAGTAGAGGAAAAAGCTGACATTTTATCCTCTTCTTGCTCGGAAAGGAAGCCAATCATTTATAAGAACCCTCATCTGACTGTGGCTTCCATCAGTGGGATGGACAGAAGCCAGTTAAATGGCTCAACCTAAGCCGTATTCAAAGAATCTAGATGAGAAAGAGAAGGTTCCATATGCTGATGCTTTTAATAATTCATGAGTTATATCAGTCTGCAAGTAATAAATTTCACTAAATACATCTGTGGTAAAATGGTTTAAGATACTGTCTAATCAATTAAATGGGTGAATACAATAAAGTAGGAGCACATACAACATGTTGTTGATTTTACTGGTTCTTAACTTTGTATGTTAAAAATAACAGTTCAGTCGTTTGATAGTAAAAAATGTGGATTATTCTTAAGACACAGTCTTCAAATTCACCATCCTCATCCCTGGATCTGTTACTTAAAAAGTATACTGAAAACACTTAAAAACAAAAACAAAACAAAAAAAACTTCAGTGAAAAAGCTAGTAATTTCTCTGATTCAAGCAAACAGGCTGATCTATAATCCAAAGTGTTCAAGAATGCTAATGGTGGCTCAAAGCACTACTTCTCATGAGAGGTGAAACAAATTTATAGTTTCATCTGGCTATCCCACACCTGAAATACTCAGTTCGAAAGACAGGCTCCTTCTTTGGCCTGGGCATAAAAATGTTTGCTGGTGGCCCGCTGACTATATTTCAGAGGTCAGCTATGGTATGAAGGAAGACATCACTAGCTTGGTAAACAGACACTCTTGGGAAAGATTAAGTTATAGCTTGTGGCCTCCAAGCTCAAAGTACCTACACAGTTATGACCAAGAAAATCAAAGCTTTTGTACAGTTGTGAGCTGACAGGAGTATTAAGGTCAAAACAAAGTGGAAAGAACAGCCTCTAAAATGCAATCATTTCTTAACTTCTCCGGAATTCCAATAAGGTGTATGTTTTGTCTACTGTGTTTTAGCCCTGCTTCCTCCTGGGGGGAGAAGAGGGGGAGCATGAACCCACAGGGCACAAAGAACAGGCAAGGAAACAACAGTGGACAGGAGCTCAACGTATCTGGGGAGGCGAAAAAGACAGCGTCTCTTGCTGGACAACAGACAGAAACGTAGGATAAAATATAACAAAATTTAAAAAAAATATTCAGGAAATGGAAAGTTGCCAGGAACCCAAATCGATGAGCAAACTGCAAAGAACTGAAGGCGCCGCGGGGAGGCTGTCACTGGGCCCAGCGGCGCAGGGCGTGGACACTCACACCCACGTTGGCGAGGAGCACAGCTTTGGGCACGGGGGTAGAGGGGGCAGGCAGTGGGACTTACATACCAAGCCTGAACCCTTGAAGGCCTGTACAATCAGTAAAAAGGTGGTCCCGAAAGCCACTCCTAGAACATGGACATACAGAAAATCATCTGTCCCTTTCAACCTGAGTTTGGACGGGGGATGCTTCCAACAGAGGCTAGCCCTCGTACTGGTGTGGGGTTTAAATGGACCCTCCCTGTGCAGTATGGAAACCTCTGACCGAGAAACTAATGTTAAAAAGTGATTTATCTCTGCAATACCTCCTGGAACATCTGGCAGAAGCCACAAAACAAGAACAAACTCTCTGGAGAAATACCTTCTTACACTCAGGTGGCAAAGATCTCTACAGAGAACCTCACCAGAGATGAAACTCACATTCCAAGACTACAAAACATATAAGGAAATAATGCAAGAAGAGCAACAGGCAGGAGGCAAACGACAGGATTAGAAGCTATGAGAAATTTTAAAATTGAATTACTGGAGAATATAAAGTGAGTATCTCAAATAATTAACATACAAAAGAGGGAAGTGAAAATATATAGGGAAAAAAAGATACTATGAAAAAAGATCAGGCAGACAGATTTGAAAAATAATCAGAGCTTATAGAAATAACTACTGAAATTTTAATCCCACTGGATGGGTAAAAACACATTGGACATGGCCAAAGAAAAGAGCAAAATAGATGAGAAAAAATTTTCCAACATGCAGCACAAAGAGTTAAAAATGTGTAAAACATAAGGGGAAAAAAAACCAAACTTGAGAGACACAACAACAGAATTAAAGAGGTCTAACACGCATTTAATAGGATTCCAAGATCAGTGAGAATGACAGATACATAATATTCAAAAAGAAAATGACGCAGAATATTCCAACACTGATTAAAAGACATGAACCCTCAGGTTAAAGAATAAAAATCACTCTCAAAAGCAGATAGAGCATGGGAATTAAAATTACCATTTGGCAACCATTATAACAATTGATTCAGACAAGAAATCATTGGTGGATGCTAACCCTAGTAAAGGTTTGAGGAGTAACAGGATATTTACACGGTCTCAAAGTACGTCCTAATAAGACACACTAAAAGAAAGAAGTAACCTCCCACTGGAGAAAGCTCTGAGTGAAGTTATCGTCACGACCAATGGGACAGACCGACATCACGTGTCCTCCAACGTGATACACCAAGAACCAACATTACTTTTGTGACATTCCTGCCAAAAATACTTAACCTGAATTTCAATAATTTGAAATGGAATGCATAATTTAACACAAAAGCACCAGACAAATCCAAATCAAAGGATACCTTCCAAAATAACTGACATGTTCTCTTCAAAAAGGCCACTGTCATGCCAGACAAAGAAGGACCCGAGAAACTGTTCTAGTAGAAGCTACAGAGACATGACAACTGAACACAATGACTGCCTGCAATCTTCTGCTGTAATGGACATAATGAAGATAACTGACAAAATCTAAATAAGGTCTGTATGTGTGCGCTCAGCTGCTTCAGCGGTGTCCAGCTCTTTGTGACCCCATGGACTGTAGCCGGCCAGGCTCCTCTGTCCATGGGGATCCTCCAGGCAAGAATACTGGAATGGGTTGCCATGCCCTCCTCCAGGGCATCTTCCCGACCTAGAGATTGAACCTGCATCCCTTATGTCTCCTAAACTGGCAAGTGGGTTCTTTACCACTAGCGATAATTTGGGTGATTTTCTGAGAAAGATCTAGGAGTAAAGGTGCCTCATATCTGTAACTTGCAAATGGTTCAGGAAAAAAATACCTAAATATGAATGTATATGTGTGTGTGTGCTTACACACACACAGAAAAGAATAAAAGAAAGGTGGCAAAATATTAGTGTTTGATGACTATGAGTGAAGGGTGTGCAGAAACGACGCACTGGTTTTGGAAATTTAAGTCTAAAATTATGTCAAAATAGAGAATTAAAAAATATACAGAATTGTAGGTCTGTTTAAGCAAACAAACAAAAGGCAGATAAAGGAACATAAACTGCCTAGCAAAGCATGGGAAGCTAATCCTTCCAAGGATGATGGTTAGCAGACTGAGAAATGGGAAGGCCTAGGTGTCTAGGGAGGACGGACTCTGAAAACAGGAATAAGAAAAGTTGGTTCTGAGATCCCTTAAACCTACGTGCACAGGCAGGTCAATGCCCTCCCTGTCCTCTCCACCCACTGCATCTTAGCAGGAGGTTTATTCTCTGGAGAAAATGAACTAGAGAGACCCCACACTCCAGAGACACAACGGACGGCCAGCAGGATGAGGCGCCACACCAAATACGGCAGATTCAGTGATCATCTACTGTATGAAGGATAAGAACCGGTCTCCTTCCCCCGTTCTCCTCCCCAAAGACTTGCAGCCCAGACTTACTATCCATCCTCGCCCTACTCCCAAGGGCAGAAAGATTATCCTTTGGGTCAGTGAACCAATCCAACAGAAATAACCTAAAAGTACTTTGGCCACCTCATGCGAAGAGTGGACTCATTGGAAAAGACTCTGATGCCGGGAGTGATTGGGGGCAGGAGGAGAAGGGGACGACAGAGGATGAGATGGCTGGATGGCATCACTGACTCGATGGACGTGAGTTTGAGTGAACTCCGGGAAATGGTGATGAACAGGGAGGCCTGGCGTGCTGCAGTTCATGGGGTCGCAAAGAGTCGGACACGACTGAGCGACTGAACTGAACTGAAGAGTACCAACAACGGGGTAAACAGTTGAGTCCCCATCCATAAACCTCAGTAAAGCCCAAAAGTTGACAAGCCAAACCATGCACACAGGGCTTCCCATCAGTTTTCAGTGCCTCACCCAAATAAGAATAGACTGCTGAAAAACATCAGGTATTTGAAGAAAGTTTCCAATGTGAAAGACAGAAAATAAAGCCCTGATGATGGAATTCAAAGGAAACAAACAATACACGGAGCTTAAGACAAATAAAAACAGAAAGAAAAACACCAATACAGTATACTAATGCATATATATGGAATTTAGAAAGAGGGTAACGATAACCCTGTATGCGAGACAGCAAAAGAGACACAGATGTATAGAACAGTCTTTTGGACTCTGTGGGAGAGGGCGAGGGTGGGATGATTTGGGAGAATGGCATTGAAACATGTATAATATCATATATGAAACGAATCACCAGTCCAGGTTTGATGCAGGATACAGGATGCTTGGGGCTGGTGCACTGGGATGACCCAGAGGGATGGTACAGGGAGGGAGGTGGGAGGGGGGTTCAGGATGGGGAACACGTGTACACCCGTGGCGGATTCATGTTTCTGTATGGCAAAACCAATACAATATTGTAAAGTAATTAGCCTCCAATTAAAATAAATTTATATAAAAACAATAAAAAATAAAAACAAAACCACAAATATCTTCAGAGAGAGAAAGTACTGTATCCTTAAAACAAGAATAGGAAGCTATAAAAAAGATTAGGTAGAAGACAAGAAAAAACTCTTAGAAATTAAAAGTGAACAAAAATTTTAAAATGAAAAATTAGAAGATAAAATTGAGAAAATATCTAAGAAATTAAAACAAAAAGTCCATTAAGACAGAAAGAAAAGATAAGAAAAACAAGGGTCAGTCTAGCACATTCATCATCAAGGTAACCCAAGTTCCACCAAGCGAAAAATAGAGAAAACGAGGCGGGGCGGGGGAGATAGAAAATGTGAAAATTCCCTTATAAAGGGCCCAAATCAGTATCCAGTGAACAAAAAACACTCATACCAGGGTGTATCGTCATTAGTTTCAGAACACAGGGTTTTCCAGGAAGATTAACAGTTTCACACAAAAGGATCAGGAATTAGAATGACATCTCAGGTTTTTGAGATTAAAACGGGAAGATCAGCAGACAATGAAGCAATGCCTTTGAAATTTTGAAGAAAAGCCACGTGGACCAGAATTTTATACCAGCCCAAGCACAGCACTGCACACAGCTATTCATCAAGGTGAAAGAGAATAGATGCATTTTCAGAGACGCAAGGTGACAGCAAATTTACCCCCCAACAGTCCCTTTTCTGGGGAAGCTATTGGATTAAAAAAAAAACAAAAAAACAAAAAGAAAGAGGATGTTAGAACTTGAAAACAAAAATCCAACAAAGAAGAGAAAAGAAGAGAAGTGCAAGAATCATGGTGAACAGAGAATTGAGGCTGACCTCTGTACAGGAGACCTAGAGAGCAGTCAATCCACACTGGAGCTGCAGGTGCGGGCTATGCAAGAGAAGGGTGGGAGGGAGGGAAAGAGAGCGAAGGCGGGGGACAGCCCATAGTTCACTTGCGCTTGACCATTTCACTCTTCGTTGGAGAAGTTAGTAAAAAGCAGTGATAGGAACATGGAAAGCTAAGAGAGTGTTTTTGTTTTGTTTTGTTTTTAAGACAGCTACGCATTTACTCCCTGGAAAAGAAAAAAAGTTATGCAAGAAAGGAAACATAACCATGTTTCACTACTTGGTCCCACTGACACCAACATTTATATAGTCCTAATGACGCAACAATAAACATTGCTCTAATGAAAAATGATGCCACTGCCCCACTGGTAAGATGAGAGGGAAGAGAAACGTGCAGAGGAAGAGGCAGGAACAGGAAACAAAGCACTAACTCTATGGAAGTAAAGAGACAATGTCTGAGATAGAGAAATAAAAAAAAAACAGCACTATCAGCATTTTATGAGAAGATAGGAAAATAAATATCAGAGGAGAGCTGAGAGCAGCTGCCCCTTGGGAATGGGCCTTAATTTACAGGCGTTATTTTATGATTTTACTTTTTAAACCATTCATGTGTTAAGCCATTCTATTTTTTTCTTAAACATGAAATTAAGAAATATAGCTGAAAGATAAAACAGAACCAAAAATCAAGACTCAAACTCCAGCTGGAGCAATGTGGAAATTGCTACTCTGCAGCTGTAATGACCCTCTCATTAGAAAAATTACACTCAAATATTAATTGATATGTCTATGTAAACAGTATAGGATACGAGAAATAGAATTCATTACCCCTGATGTTGGGATACCCGACAACTCATTTTCCCAGTAACCTCTGCTACTGAACCTCTTAAACTGACTCGCGGGAGAAAGAAAGTGGGCCCTGAAGCAAGGGGAAAGGGAATCGGATGTGCCGGTGAGTGACAGCTGGTGTGTGAAGGATGGCTTTGCCAAAATACCCAAGGTGTCCTCAATTCATCCGCTGCCAGACCAAGCTCCATGGACCCCGAGGACCTACTCCACTCGCTGCCCTCCTCTCTGGGACGTAAGGAAGCAGACAGGTGTTGCCTCATAAATGCCAGAGTCATAAATGTGAACTCTACAAAAGCCCGGGTGGGTGGGGAAGGTCTGCATCCAGAGAAACTGCATGTGCGGCTCGACCTCCGCCACCACTGGAGTCGCCATGCACACGTGGCAACCTGGGTACACGAGTCTCCCTCTCCAGGAAGGATGCTCTGATTGACAGGACCCCCTCCACAGCACCCCCCTGAGTTTGGCCCTTCCTGTGCTTTACTTATCCTCCCCACCTGGATCTGACCTGCGACCTTGTCTTTCCCACGTTACTATCTGACCATCAGAATTCTTGGCATGGGGCCCCGGGTCAAGCTCCTAGGATCTTCCTGCGTCTCTCGCTCCACAAACCCAACTCGGCTTTCTGTACTCCATGACCTGAGACTGTCCGGCTTGTTTCCACAGAAGCAAGTACAGCTACGAAACAGTTCAATGGCGAAGGCAACTCAAGGAAAGGCCTGGCATTGGGGGCAGGAAGGCGGACCTTCTGTGCAACTGTGACCCTGTAAATGTGGCACCTCTAAAAACAAAAGACTCCAAAACGCTTAAACTTACTTAAAATTCAAGCTAAAATTTCTGAATTCCATACATACTTCAGCCATATCTGGGCAGTGGGAGGAAAAAGGGGAGAAAATAAGCCAAAAAGGCCTCCTGGGGGAGGGGGGTGAGCAGGGGAGGCGTTCAAATTCCAGAGACACATTCCACAACCTGGATGTTAAAGGGCAGGGAGTGGAGTTAAACAGACTCAGGGTTCTGCTCCATGCATCTGAGCTGGCGCTCCTTCGGCCTGCAGAGTGATTTATAGCTTGTTAGTATTTACAGCTGAGTGATATTTTCAGCAGCTTATACAACCACAACCTCTGTGAATGAGAAGGGCTGCCGTCTGGACATCTAAGTACCGGTAGCCCTGAGTTCTTCTTGTAGCTGAGACAGATGTGGGCTTAGCCCAGGCTCTGGAAGCTTCTAATCAAGTTCCAGGGATGCAGAAGAGGCACTGGATGGGGGGAGAGGGAGTGCCTTCTCCAGGCAGTGAGTCAGGACACACACAGTGAACCAATCCCACATCAAAGCACAGCCCCTGGACTAGCTGCATTGACACTACTTGGGAACTTGCTAGAAATGCAAATCCGAGGACCTCACCCAGACCAACACCATCTGAGACTAGGGATGGAGTGGCAGCAATCTGCATTTTCACAAGCCTTTCAGGAGCTTCTGACACATCCTGACATTGGAGAACCTCCTGACATTGGAGAACCGCTTCCCCAAGAACTAGGGACAGCAGCAGGCTCTGCTGCACCGAGTCCACAGCTCTGACCCTGCCCCTCGTGGGTGAGGACTGCCATGCAAGCAAGTGCTCTTCTACAGGCCTCCCACCTGCTGAGCCTTCCCCCTCTATCTTCAAAAGCTGGACTCAGGCTTACAGGATGCCTGCTGCTGCTGCTGCTAAGTGGCTTCAGTCGTGTCCGACTCTATGCGACCCTGGAGACGGGAGCGCACCAGGCTTCCCCATCCCTGGGATTCTCCAGGCAAGAACACTGGAGCAGGTTGCCATTTCCTTCTCCAATGCATGAAAGTGAAAAGTGAAAGTGAAGTTGCTCAGTCGTGTCCAACTCTTAGCGACCCCATGGACTGCAGCCCACCAGGCTCCTCCATCTGTGGGATATTCCAGGCAAGAGTGCTGGAGTGGGTGCCATTGCCTTCTCCACAGGATGCCTAGGTGAGTGCATATAACCCGCGCCTGAGGCCTGGCTTGCAGCGAAGCTGCCACACGGGCTAGATTTCATAGGAACAAGTTTTTGCTGTCAGCCTTATTCTTATGCTGGGCGCAACAATCCGTTTTAAGTCACTTCCCCGCTTTCCTCGTCAGTTTGTCAGGTTTTTTGTCAATAGCTATGGGACCCCTGCTGTCTCCCTTTTCTGTTGTTCTAGGTCCAGTATAGTCCGTGTTAAAAAAAAAAAAAAGCCTGGGTTATCTATACTAGTGTTATCTATGACAACAAATGTGAAAAACACTGCCAGAAGGAACTAGGTAAATAAAACTTACCTTCTTGGGTAGCTCAAATGGTAAAGACTCCACCTTAAATGCAGGAGACCTGGGTTTGACCCCCGGGTTGAGAAGACCCCCTGGAGAAGGCCATGGCAACCCACTCCAGTGTTCTTTCCCGGAGAGTCCCATGGATGGAAGAGCCTGGCGGGCTGCAGTCCACAGAGACGGACTCGACTGAGCGACTGACACCACCACCACTACTCAATCACGTTAGCGCGTGATAAGGTGGAGATGATCCTTCTAATCACGCTGTACAAAAATAATATGGGAAAATACTCCACTCTACGTGATTTTACCGAGAGGATATGGCTGTGTTGGCACAGGCCAGAAATCCAGAACCTCACGGCTCTTGGCCCGCTCCATATCCGCATCCTCAATGCTCCCGGGCCTCAGTCTGTGTCCTCCCGACAAGCTCGTGCCCTGCAGGCGACCAGAGGTAAGCTGGGGGAGGGTGTCTGAAGAGACCCCCAGCCACCCAGGCCAGGCCCAGATCCAGGCACCAGGCCCGCCAAGGGGGAGACCAGAAATGGCACACGCCTGAGAAGCGACACAGGCGGGGAGTGTTTGGGGAGATGGTAAAGTTTTGCTGAGACTTGCAAAAAAAAAAAACAGCGGGGGAGAAATGAAAACCTCAAGAGACCGTAAAATGCAGGCATCCTTGACAAGAGGAGCTAAAAAATTTAATGATTAAGAACAAATGTGTCATCTCTCACAAAGAAACTTCCATTTGGTAAGAAATTCCTTCCAAAGAGAAGATTCAAGACAAAGGGCCCATCTCTCCAGACTGGACCACTGTGCCACTTTAAAGTTGTGCTCCAGAATGACCTACTCACACGCTTTCACCGTCTTGAGAGTGTAGCAAAAGGTGGATAATGCAATCGGCCCCACTCCAGTTACAAATGAGGACGGCAGAGCATCTGGTGGCCCAGGCACCGGGTTTCTGCGCGGCCGGCCACCACCCCTCCCTGTTTTCACCATCCACACACAAGCCTCTTCTTTTTTTTTACGTTAAACTCAGGCAGTGGCATCTGGCCAAAAAAGGGCTCTCTGCTCTCGGCCCTCCTCTCCAGCTGAGCAAGCTCAGAGCCATGGCTGGAGGCCCTGACTGCAGATCTTTGAAAAAGCCAGGCCAACCCTTGATTTACTGACTGAGATCCACACCAACTCCCACCTCGGGGTGCCTGAAATGGTAAATTTGATGGAATCTAGAGGGGAGACTCCCCTGCAGGCTGGGCTCATAGTAACCACATCTAGGACAGGTTAAGTATTTCTGAAGGGGCGGGGGGGGGGGAAGTTAACTATAAATAAATCAATGCTATTCAGGCTTTCTGTCAGTTGCTTTCACTGAAGAAGCAGAAATGTACAACCTACAGCTTTAAATCAGGGCTCTCATCACCTGAGCTCCTAGAACTTAAACACTAAATTCCCCTTAAGAAAGAAAAATAAATAAATAAATAAATAATATAGTTTCCAGTTGCTTATTCAGATCTATGCTTTTTATACTCATCTTCTTTCCCAAATTGAGTCCAGCAATCTGCTTTGTCCTCAATTAAAATATGCCTATTTCAAAACTATAAAACTTCATATACTATTTTCTCCTAGTCTGTATTCTTATGAAAGACAGAGACCAGAATCCCAACCATTTATCCTCAAACACTTTTCTTGGAGCTTTAGATAAAAGTACAGGAAAGCGCCCACTGTCTCCACATTCTCTAGCTGGGTCATGATTATCCCACCTGTATGAATTCTCCCGCAGAGCAACAGATGTGATCTTCTTTGTCTCAAGCTTGTACCATATGCTCAGAAGAGTGGAAATGTTTCAGCCTGGAGGAGGCTCAATGGCTCCCATAATACTGCATAAGCCAGTCAAGACACTCTGTGGGTAGAAGACCTGGGTTCCTGCTTGTTTACACAACTTGCCCATTATGCGACCTTGGACGAGTCATCAGGCTCTGTGAGCCTCATTAGGTCTGCTTTAGAGATGAGAGGGAATCTTTCACTTTTCTCACCTTCCCAATAGGGTGAAAGTCAAATAAAATAAAGGCTGTCACGTCAGCATGCGACTGAGCTTTGGATGGTTCAAGTCCTGGAAATTCCACCCTCCTCAATCCCTCCTTCCTTCTTTATGTATAAAGGGCTTCCTACCTGAATTAAATTGCTCTAAATATTATAAGGAATACCAAGATAACTCAGAAATTCCCTTAAGAAACTTAAAATTTTACAGGAAATTGTACTTCTATGTATGTTAAATGACAGGAAAGAAATAGATAATACGCTTTAAGATTTACAAGAAGGAAAGATTACTTTTTGTAAGGGGTCCAGGAAAAATCTCATGGAGAAAGGGGTACATGGCCAGGGCCCCTGAATAAAATGCATAAGACCAGAGGTGATGGTGAAGAACGGCGTCCAGGGAAAGAAGCAACGGTCACAAGGGCACAGGAAGGAAAAGCAGAGAGCAAACACAGGAAGGACAACATTGTGGAGCCAGAAACCTAGTGCTCCCCAAAAGGGAACAGAAGGAAATAAGGCTGGAAAGGAGGCCTGGCGCTGGACGGTGGAAGGCCCTGCTGCCAGACCATGCCTGGACTCCAACACCACCTGGCCCGCGATGCCCATGTACTCGCACTCAATAGACAACACCATCCTCCTCACTCTTCCTAAACGCCTTCCCAGTTAGCACGGCAGGTGGTCCCTGGTATCACTCACATTTGGGTGGTGGTCTAGTCGCTAAGTTGTGTCCAACTCTTTGCGACCCTGTGGACTGTTGTCTGCCAGGCTCCTCTGTCCATGGGATTTTCCAGGCAAGAATACTGGACTGGGTTGCCATTTCCTTCTCCGGGGGAACTTCCTGACCCAGGGATCAAACCCAGGTCACCTGTCTTGCAGGCAGTCTCCAGGATTGCAGGCAGATTCTTTACCGACTGAGCCACCAGGGAAGCCCCATCACTCACATTTATCCTCCATTAATTCTCACCTGGTTCCTGAAACAGTCTCCTGCCTTTGGCCTTGTCCTCCTACAACAGAAGCACCCTCCACACTGATGTCAGAATGACCCGAAATGCAATCTCAGCACATGACTTCTGTGGAGGTGCTCTGCTGATCTCCCATCACCCACCGGAAACATTCCAGCACCTCCCTTAAGATGCCAGGGGTTTGGCAATCTGGGCCCTCAGAAGGCTCCACCTTCTGCGTCTCCCTCACAAACCCTTCACTCCTGCTACACTGACCCCCTCAAAGTTCCTGAAGCCGCCGTGCTCTCTTGTCCCTCTGACCCCTGAATTTGCTGCTCCTTCTGGATGGAACCAGAAACCCCAAAATTCATCATTCTTGGCCCACCCCCTCCCTGTATCTAACGCTCACTTGCCTGAATCTCTGTCCTCCAGAGAACCAGGTAAGCTGGGGGAGGGGGAAATCTAACTTCCCCCTTTCTCACACAACACCCGCCCTTCTCTTTTAACACTTAACAACATTAAATGATGGTCATTTAACATTGTTCTGGAAGCAGCAGCCAAGGCAATTAGATAAAAGATAACAAAAGGTTCAAGTGTTGGAAAAAAGAATAATTAGCATTTGCAGGTATCACTGTACATCTAGAAGACACAAGAGAATCAACTTGAAAAAAGTCAAACAATTACAGAACTCAATCAGAGTATTACAAGTTTATACATAAAAGCCAACAATATGTCTTCATACAAAAGTAATCAGTTAGGAACTAAAATGTCAGAAAGCATGAATTCCTTTATCGGAGTGTAAGAATGATAAAACACCTAAGAAAAAATTTTGCAAGACTTGTAAAGGACCAGTATAAAGAAAGCTTTAAAATTTTACTAGAAAGACAAACCTTGCTTCCAGATAGCAAGACCTACTGCAATGTAAACTCCCCAGTGGCGTGGATTTTTCTCTGCTTTGTTGACTGACATATCTCAAGTACCAAGAACACTGCCTGGAACAAAATAGGCACTCAGGAAATACCCACTGAATGAATACATGCCAAAAACAATCTAAAAAGTCAGGGTTATCAATCACAGTTCAAATAGGATTTATATTTGTATTCTGGGAGCAACAGAGAGAGATATCAACCTTCCAAGTAAGCAAAAATTCAAGTACTCAGGGTTACTGAAGGCATGAAGAAGCAGAATAACCAAAATGTTATTGGTGGAATTATAAACTGGTGTAGTCTTTTGAAAGAGCAATTTGTTAAAATCTATCAACACTCAAGTTGATGGGGTTGAAAAGAGTCAGATGGGGCTGAGCAATTGAACAGACTGACTGATCAACACTTAAAGTGTGCCTATTCTTCTAGTTATTTCTCTGCTATTACTAATTCTACAGATACATTCACACATTTATGTGCATACACACCTGAAAGGCTGTGTGGATGCAATAATATGCATCCCCCCTATTACTGTTGAAAACAGATCTGCCTGTAAGACAGACCTAAGCGATGGGATCACATACAGCAGTCCAACACGTGATCTTAGCCAAAAGGCCAAAACATGATTACAGCAGTCCTTAAAACTGAAATATCCCTATACAGAATGAAATGGAAGTAAGCCCATGATCTAGTTTTAAAGTAAAAAAGGCAAGGTTGAGAATAATATGCATAGTGTGACCCCATTTGTATTCTAAAATTACACAGTATGTCTATACAGGAACACAAACATTCTGGAAGGTTACCTTTGGCAAGGAAGTCAAGGGAAGAGATGGACAGAAGGAAACCTTCCTTCAAGGAAAACAGAAAGGAGGTGTTTGCTACTGTTTGACTTGCCTTGACGGTTTTACTTCCTCTTGGGCACTCCCGGTTCAGGAGCACTGCCCGCCCTCGCCCGGGGCTCCCTGGGAATTCCATCCGCAGCTCCACTGCAGGGCAACTCATACAATACCCTTCCTTCCGGGCTTCCCAAGTTAGCACTGAGTTCCTCTGAGGGCAGGGCCTGGTTTCCTCTGCTTTCTCAGCACCTGGTGGAGCACTGGCACACAATAAGCCCTTAAGAAAGGCAGGAGGGAGATGGGGAGGGAAAAAGAAGACCGACCAGGTGGCAGCATACAGCACTGTTAAGAGCGGGTAGAGTCAGGAGACAAGGACGGCTGGCCACAAAGAGAAGAGCAATGATTCAGCGGAGAGGAGTCTAGCTCTCTCACGCAGAGGCCTTGGGGTCTGTGAGCCAGAGAGCAGGTGTGCCCCAGAGCAGAGACTGTGCCCCCCACAGCTTCAGGTACTTGTCCCTCCCAGGCCACAGGTACCTCATGACTCCTGCAATTAAGGACGAAGCTCTGGGAGCAGCATCTGCCCACCCCATCTTGCTGCTGGAAGGACCGAGGGGTCTCGGTCACCCTGAGCAATCCCTAATGCCTCTCTATCATTTTTGCTGATGATGTCCCCTAGCAGGGGCCTGAATGTTAATTGACATCCATGCAAAGCACTTAGTTAGCATAAAGCACAAGAGGCAGGGCTCAAAATATAAGCCATCACTAATTGCTTAGAGAATCTTTTCAAGAGTTCAAAGCACCACCATTGCAAAAGTCATCAGGAAGTCTTCCATTTCCAACAAGACCCAGGCCTCCCAATTTATTTCTGCAATAAACAAACACACTGCCTTCCTAAGCACATTTAAAACAAACTGCTGCTTCAGTATTTGTTACTTTGGTCATTTCAAAATTAAACTGGTCCTGCGTACGTGTGTGCTAAGTCGCTTCATTTGTGTCCTACTCTTTCCTTACCCCGTGGACTGTAGCCCACCAGGCTCCTCTGTCCATGGGGATTCTCCAGGCAAAAATACTGGAGTGGGTGGCCATGCCCTCTTCCAGGGAATCCTCCCAACCCAAGGATTGAACCTAGGTCTCCCGCACTGCAGGTAGATTCCTTACCATCTGAGCCAACAGGGAAGACCAAAACTGGTCCTATTGGGTCCCACATATTCTAGCACACTCCTATATCTTAGAAAGCTCAAACTTAAATCACCTTTACAAATCCAGTACATGTTCCATCGTCCTGGCCTCTGGCCTATGCCTGACGTGGCTCACCCCAGCATTTACTCACCACAGCAGGAGGGTCGTTCCAGTCTTCATAGGAGATGGCAGCGTATGGATAGATCCGATCATTGATGATCTGCAGGGTGGCCAGGGCGATGGCCTTGATTGACTGGAAGTATGCTTCCCAAAACCACCGTGCCTGTGAAGAAAACCACACTGCGTGAAATGAGCAGTGAGGGAAGAACTAGAGGCTCCATCACAGGCACCTCTGCGTCGGGGTCATTTCCTTATTCTCAAAGAAGAGCAAGCCCAAGGCAAAAGCCTGCCTGCTGTGCAAGGCAACTCCATCAGAATGGGCATTCATCCAAGGCAGTCAAACAGGACATGAGCGCAGGCAATGCACATGGAATCCAATTTAGACAGAAAAGAAACTACATGGGAATGAAGTATCAAGTTTATGGTCTTTTTTTTTTAATATTACTACTAAAGTGCACATAAAGTACATTCAGTACTCCTATAATCACTATCCAGATAAAGATACAGAACATTCCAGCACCCCAGGAGAGTCCTCTCTGCTGCACCCAGCCAGTATCTCACCCCTCCAAGAGTAATCCCTACTCTGATTTCTGTTAGCCCACTAAGGAATTTCATATTAATGGAACCAAATAGTATTTACTCTTTTGTGTCGGACCTCTTTTGCTGAACACTGTAATGTTAAAATTGGATTTCAGTGTCAGGTTATGCTGGCCTCATAAAAGGAGTTGAAAAGTGAGTAGAAAAAGTTCTATTCTTTGACAAATGTTAGCCAAGTTTGGCATTATTTCTGCCTTGAAAGACTGAGAAGTCATCAAAAAAGCCATCTAAGGTTTTGTGTTTTTTTGGGAGGGTGGGGTGGGTAACGATTTTAAATCATGGATTTTCTTCCATAGACATAAGATTCTGCATATTTTCATGTCAGTTTTGTAGGTGGTATTTTTCAACGAATATGTTCACTTTAAACTGTTAAATGTTTGGACTAAATGTATGTCTATTTAATGCCTATAAAATCTGTAGTAATATCTCTCTTTTCATTCCTGATATTGATCATCTGTGTTTTCCCTTTGTACTTGATCAGTCTTACTGATGTTTATCAATTTTATTAATCTTTTCCATTTCATTTTGTTGATTTTCTTCATCTCCAGTTCAGTTCAGTCGCTCAGTCGTGTCTGACTCTTTGCGACGCCATGGACTACAGCAGGCAGGCATCCCTGTGCATCACTGACTCCCAGAGCTTACTCAAACTCATCCATCGAGTCAGCCATGTCATCCAATCATCTCATCCTCTGTCGTCCCCTTCTCCTCCTGCCTTCAATCTTTCCCAGCATCAGGGTCTTTTCTAATGAGTTGGCTCTTCGCATCAGGTGGACAAAGTATTGGAGTTTCAGCTGCAGTATCAGTCTTTCCCATGAATATTCAGGACTGATTTCCTTTAGGACTGACTAACTCTCAAGAGTCTTCTCCAACAACACAGTTCAAAAGCATCAATTCTTTGGCGCTCAGCTTTCTTCATGGTCCAACTCTCACATCCATACATGACCACTGGAAAAACCACAGCCTTGACTAGATGGACCTTTGTTTACAAAGTAATGTCTCTACTTTTTAATATGCTAAGTTTGTCACAGCTTTTCTTCCAAGGAGCAAACATCTTTTAATTTCATGGCTGCATTTACCATCTAAAGTGATTTTGGAGCCCAAGAAAATAAAGTCTGTCACTGTTTCCATTGTCTCCCCATCTATTTGCCATGAAGTGATGGGACCAGATGGCATGATTTTAATTTTTTGAATGTTAAGTTTTGAGCCAGCTTTTTCACTCTCCTCTTTCACCTTCATCAAGAGGCTCTTTAGTTCCTCTTCGCTTTCTGTCATAAGGGTGGTGTCATCTGCATATCTGAAGTTATTGATATTTCTCCCGGCAATCTTGATTCCAGCTTGTGCTTCATCCAGTATGGTATTTTGCATGATGTACTCTGCATATAAGTTAAACAGGCAGGGTGACAAAATACAGCGTTGACGTACTCCTTTCCCAATTTGGAACCAGTCCATCGTTCCATGTCCAGTTCTAACTGCTGCTTCTTGACCTGCATACAGATTTCTCATGAGGCAGGCAAGGTGGTCTGGTATTCCCATCTCTTTAAGAATTTTCCAGTTTGCTGTGATCCACACAGTCAAAGGCTTAGCATAGTCAATGAAGCAGAAGTAGATGTTCTTCTGGAACTCTCTGCAACAGATGTTGGCAATTTGATTTCTGGTTCCTCTGCCTTTTCTAAATACAGCTTGAATATCTGTAAGTTCTCAGTTCACATACTGTTGAAGCCCCGCTTGAAGAATTTTGAGCACTGCTTTGCTGGCATGTGAGATGAGTGCAACTATGTGGTATCTTACTTACTTAATTCTTCACCTAACTTTTTTTCTATTTTGCTCCTTTCTGCTCTTATTTTTACTTTCTTTGGTTTTGGGGGACTTTAATCCATACTGCATTTAGATTCTTGAGATTGAAGTTTAGATATTTCAATCTTTCTTCTTTCTTAATACCTAAATACAAAGCTGTAAATTTATTTCTATGCACTATTTTAAATGCATCCCACACATTTACATATCATTTTCATTATAATTTAAGTAAAAAAAATTAATTTCCATTGTAACACTTTCTTTGGCCCAAAGGGCATTTATTAATAGAAGTATACTGTTTAATTTCCAAACACTCTCAGATTTTATATTTATCTGTTACTGATTTCTACTTTGCACTGTAGTCAGGGAACATACAAGTTATTTCAAAACCTTGCAATTTATTTAAACTTGATTTATGGCCAGGCACATTATTTATTTTTGTCAATGATCTACGTGCACTTTAAAAAGAGTATCTTGCTGTTGATGAGTGTAATGTTTTACACTTGTCAAGCAGAGTAAGTTGATTATTTAGTACTATCTAAATATTCTATACCTTTATTGATTGCTCTCTGCCTGTATGCATGTGTGTATGTGTGTTTATTTCCAAAATTTTTACTTTCAAATTTCTGCCCTTAAAGTTTGTCTAAAGATTATCTCTCATAAAAAGATATAAATGGATTTTAATATTTTATCCCATTTAAAAACCTTTGGCTTTCAGTTGTACATACAGTCCACTTATACTTAATGTAATTTCTGATACAGTTGAGTTTCAGTGTTTGCTCATTCTATTTGTCCACAGAGGTCCACAGATGTACCTCAGTGTAGCTCTTTGTATTTATCCTACTGAGAACTGTATAGCTTCTCTAATCTGTGACTTTATGTCTCCTGATGCTTCTAGAAAACTCTGTCAGTATTTTTTAAAATGTTGGTTCTATCACACTCTCCTCTTCTACAACTCCAGACACACATGTATGTAAAATGTTTTCACCATGTCCTGTATGTCTCTTATTCTCTTTTCTGTATTTTTCCTCTCTGTGCTTCAATCTGTGTATTTTTCTACTAATATTCCTTCTGGTCCAATAATCCTTTATCCTTTTCCAATAATCCTTTATCCTTTGTGTGTGTAAGTCTATAAACTGCTATTAAATCCATGTATTGAACTGTTAATTTCACTTCTTATATTTTTCATTTCCAGAATTCCACTTGGCTAAGAAGATTTTGTATCTTGTTGAAATCCTCCTTCACTTCTGTATTATTGAGTATTGTTAGTTCCTGACTGATAACTCCAATATCTGAATAAACTTTAAGTCTCTTTCTGCCATCTCTTTTTATTCTTCATTTTGGTCATTTGGTTTCAATTTCTAACTTGCATCTTAATTTTTTATTAGATACCAATATTCTGCATTAAAAATTATAGAGATTCTGGACAATCCATATTATCTTTCTCTTAAGAATATAACACATTCTGCTTGCAGGCACAGAGAATGCAGTCAGACCACTTTAATCCTATCAGCTTCAACTTTTGTCAGGACTTTTTTCAGCTTGCCCATAGTCTGAAGGTGTGGCCTTCTGGGCCTTCAACTAAAGCCTGGGGTATTTCCCAGGACCCCTCCATCCTGGCCAGCCCTGAACATGGACCTTTGTCTCATTAGCACTATATATGGTTACTGAAATAGCTGCACAGCTCCTTAGGCTCCCAGCCGCTTCTTTCTGCAGGGACTCCAGGAGTCTTGCTCTGATCGTGTGCACCTTGGGAGTTGGCAAAGACCTTAATGGAAGACTGCATGCTCGTTTTTTGTTTATTTCCCCATGATTCCCTTTCTCCTGAGACTTTTGTCCTTCAAATCCCAGATACTCTGGGAACCCCCTAACCCCAGCCTGTCAGCCCTGTGGGGCTGCTGTTTCCTGTGAAGTCCCCATACCCATGACTGTGAATTAGAAGTCCTCGGGGGATGGCATCAGAGTGAACAGGCAGCTATTCTCAGGGTGCTCCTGTCTCTCAGGAATTATCCCTCAAGTCCTGGCTGCTCTCTGAACTGTTGTTTCATCTATTATAATGAGCTTCTGTACTTTTTTTTCTTTTATTGACAGGAGGGTTACTCCCAAACCAGCCACTCTGTCAGAGTCTTCTGAAAGAAGACGGTTTCTTATCCAAGCAGAGTTTAAACTCGGTTCCTAAAGAAAGCAGGATGCTGACGCCGCTGACCTCTCCAGCTTCATTCAGCCTACGATCCCACTCAAAATCAGAGGCTGTTTGCATTTATGCAAGGGGGCCAAACATATCCAAGTTTAGCATGAGAAACTGGAAGCATAACCAAAATAGGGAGAGGAAAAAAAGATACTTTCTAGTCTAGACTTACTGACTTTGGGTCTGTTTCCTGGACAAGTCCTCTATTAGTTAAAGCCTTGGATAACTTCTGAGTTATATGACGACTATTGTTTCCACTAACAATAAGGAGAAGGCAAAGCATCACAATGAGAATTTCTCCTATTCAGAGAAAATCAAAAACAGATTTAGCTTCCAGGGGCATCTGACTTGAGCCGTCCTGCGGTTTGCCATCTGGGTACAGCCAGGGGGGGCCTCTTGGCTGCCTGCTGCTGCTTCGTAGATACACTCCACTCACTCTAGTCTCCTTCCTGCTCAGCCATGCTGCTGCTTCCCCTCCCATCGTCCAGCCAAAGCATCTACAGTTCATGAGGCCTAAGAGAACCTACCTTCTCTGTGAAACCTTTACTGAGCACCCCCAACATCAACAATCTTCCCTTACTAAGACATCCCACCGCATTCACAACCTTTACCTTATGGCTTAGTTCTCTGATACACCGTTCTAACACTGCTTTACTGGCATTTCAGATGACCACTTTTCTCTCTCCAGCTACACTGTGAATTTCTTGGCTGTGGAAACTGGCATTTTTTTTTTCCTCATTAGTATCCTTACAAACGTTACAATGTTTTGCCTGCTGCAAAGCACTACTGTACCCATGATTTCATCTGCTCTTTATAACCAAGTTTGTTAACTTTTGGGGGTCGGGTGGCAGATACAAATTTCATTTTATATGTGAGAAACTGAGCTATTAAGTGGCAAAGTCACCAATCCAACCCGTGAATCCTAACTCTAAAGTCAGACCTTCTACCTCCTTCTAGAATATGAAGAGTACCAGCACAGAGTAAGGAAATGGTCCTCTACCAAGGCACCAAGATGCATGAGCCCACACATAAACACAGCTTAAATATTTACCTCCTTTTCTACCCAAATGGGTTCATCGTCATATGTTTGTTTGTTTGTTTAATTTCAAATCACACCACACTCAAACTCGAGCATTCCAAAGCTTTGCGTTCACATTTAATCACAGTGGAGACAGCAGCGTTTGGGATTTACATGAAACAATGACTGGGAACAAATCCACCTAGAATACCAGCCAGAGGCACAAGTGTAGGACAGAGACTCTGATTTAAGATGTCTCAAATCATCTCATCCTGTCCACCAAATTGCAGTTCTCCTGGAAAGGAAGCAAGCCTTGCCAATAATCACAGCTCAAGTGTCTCGGCCTGAGGATAAGTGAACTTCACAGGCTTAATTATTTCTGCAGGACCTCTTTAACACCTTGCAGCATTTAGAAGGCATATTTTACAGCCCCCCCAGGACTCAGCATAGGCCACTTTTTGGCAGAGAGGAAGGAGTTTTCAGCTCTGTTGTGATATACATGAAAGCACCACCATTCCCATCCAGTGAGCTACATGCAAACACTTATTTTGTTTTGAGATTTTTCCCCCCATCAAATGGGCCACACTTATCTCTATCTGAAAATTTGAAATGAGGGATTCTTCCACAAACCTGTGGATTCCCCACATGCTCTACTCTATGCATCTACACAGCTGAAAGCTAAGTCATATGAAAAGGTCATACCAACAACCTCCGACAAAGCATTTAACTTTTCTTCATGAAACTGATACCACAGTAATTTTGTAAAAGCAGATTTCAAAGCACAGGAACTAAAGTTCCTATGACACTTTCAAGCATTAGAATCATGAAGCAAAAGGCAAGGATTGGGCCAACTTAAAACTATCTCAAGCAAACACAAACTTCAAACTAAAACTGCTACTGTGGTTTAATTTCTTTGATTTTCAGTAACATAAAGCCAACAGGACTAGCAATAACAAGTGTTTAAAGGAAGCAAGTACAATATGGGAGAAAGAGTCATGGTGATGAGTGTCTTGCATGATTTTAAGCAGCTTGCTGCTGCTGCTGCTAAGTCGCTTCAGTCACGTCCGACTCTGTGCAACCCCATAGACGGCAGCCCACCAGGCTCCCCCGTCCCCGGGATTCTCCAGCCAAGAACACTGGAGTGGATTGGCACTTCCTTCTCCAATGCATGAAAGTGAAAAGTGAAAGTGAAGTCGCTCAGTCGTGTCCGACTCTTAGCGACCCCATGGACTGCAGCCCACCAGGCTCCTCCATCCATGGGATTTTCCAGGAAAGAGTACTGGAGTGGGGTGCCATTGCCTTCTCTGTTAAGTAGCTTAACCCTCTCTATTTTTTGAATCTAGGGGATGGACATCACACTACCTTTCTCTTGGAGCTGCAGGTTCCATGAGATGAGGTTTGTAAAGCTCCTCGCCCTGTGCAGAGCAGATAATCAGAACATCTCCTCCACACCTGCACCCATCCTGCCCCTCGAGGTCACTTACAGTATATACTACATTCCGCGTGATTTGGGGGCAGGGAGGGAGACGGGGGAAGAGGAGAGACAGAAGGGATTCTAAGGTTACACTCCATTCATTTCAATTCTTGAAGCCAGGAAAAGAATCCAACTGGTCAGAGAAGGGAGGTAGGTATAATAAAAATAAATACAAGGATGACAGACCTTAATACTGGAAAATATCTCACCCACTAACATGTCTCTTCTACCTGAATCTCTAAGCTTCCAAGGCAGAGGCCAGCACTTCTCTGCAGACCGTGAGAGTGGGGACGCATCTGGTTTTGCTCATCACTGGTCTTGCAGCCCCTAGCACAGCGCCTGTCAAGGACTGGACATTCGAATGTTTGTTGAAAGAACAAATCCATCTCCCTCACAGGCACCACAGGCATCTCACAGAACTCTCTGGATCTTCTAAGCACCAGCCCATGACCTTAAAGGAGGAAAACCGTTAGTTCATAAAAAGGATCACCTCTTGCATGCAGAATTTTATAAGGGAAAAGATGGGGCGGGGAGTGGATTTGAGTGGGGAAAAAAAAGGAAAACGTGTTTCTAGGTGAATGGCAAAGCAGAAATGGGACCATGGGTGTCCCTTATATTGTGTGTGTATAGACCACGAGAGAGAGAATCAGTGGTTAGAACTATGCCTTGCAAGTCTGACCTGGAAGTGTCCAGGATATCTAACCATGAATAAATTACACAGAAGAACCCCAGGACCCCAAAGTAGTCCAAGGGCGACTGCATCCCAAGCACAGTGACGAGTCTCCAACACCCTTTCATTGGCAACCAGCTGCGCACTGCCCTTTCCAACAGAATCTCCTGAATGTGACCCATGCCAACAGACTTCGTTTTAATATATTAAAAGGACATTTCTAATCAAAACCACAAAATTAAAAAATACACCAGCCGGCGATGCCTCTGTGTCAAACCTCATCTGGCAACGCTGTCCAAACACGTAACGGTGGATCAGTAGGTACCCCAATATTACTCTACTTCCCCACCCCCACCCACTGGTTGGCCACAAAATAAAAGATCTGCCTCTCCTTGGGATGTAGAAAGTCGCAAAGAAACATGGAATCTACAGTAAACATGAGAAAAAGCCACCAGATACACCACCAACACTGTAACTTGCCCTGGACGCGTGGGAGAGCTGCGGTCAGAAGGCAATCAGGGACACCCAATTTCTAAGAGCGCCATCCAGGAGCCATGGGACACTCAACTCCAGCTCGGGAAGAGCAGAGAAGGCAGGGGTGGCTGCTATAAAGGCAGTCACCAAAACCAGCTAACATTTTAACAAATTCTTCAAACTGAGTGTGGGCTAGTAGGGCAGTTTGGGAGTTCTGGACACAAGCAGAATCTGCACTCACTTTCGAGCCCTTTTCTGCTGGATGTTCTGGAGAAAGATGGGGGCAGGAGAAGAAACCAGAGAGATTTCCTTCAATGGCACACAGGGAGAAAGCCCTGTCCCTTTCTCGAATCTTTTTTTTTCATCCAAAGCCAAATCTCTACCTGCTGGGGGGTTAGCAGGAAAAGCCCTCACCCCCAAAGGCGGATGCAGATCCTCGGCTTCTGGGAGAGGGGGAGACAGGCAGCCTGCCCCGCACTGGGAGGGCAGGAACCCTTCCAGCTCCTAGAAGGCTCAGCTGTGGCTGGGGTCGAAGCAAAAGCCTCTGCTCCCAAGGGAGGGGTAGGAGACTCCCTCCAACCCCAGACCCCCACAGACAAAGGGCAGACTCCAGCTGCCCCAGGAACACTGAGAAAGCACCCCCTCCACGGCCCCAGCAAACAAGCCTGCAAGACTGAGGCCGGACCAGGGGAATGGAACCCTCCTGGCCCACCACAGGTCTGGCACCACATACAAGCAACAGAAGTCTACCTACCCGCCGACGGGAGCACGGCTCCCTGTGTAGTGCAGGGGGGCAGGGCCTGCTGGAAGCGGAGGGTGGAGCTGGAACTCTGAGAAAAGCCCCAGTACCCTGTGCCCCACACAAGAACGAGGAGACCACTGGCAGCATCTGGAGTCAGCGGTGCTGAAGGTAAGTCCAGCGACAGAAAAACTCAGACCCATCCCAGTTACATGCTAGGTTGAGTCAACCTCCCATGCGAATGGCTCACAGAAGGTCTGCCCACTGCTGGACACGACATTTACTTTAGGTCTCCTGTTTTTCTAACACAGTCCATCACTCAGTCAAAGTTTATCAGAAACAAAATACGAGAGAAAACAATCCACTGTCATAACATAAACCTGTTGATAGAACCAGGCTGAAAGATGACCAAGATGTTTGGAACTACCAGATGGAGACTTCAAAATAACTATAATTAACATGTGAAAGAATCTAGTGAAAAAGTGGACAACCCGCATGAACAGATGGGCTTATTCAGTAGAGAGATGAAAACTATCTGTAAACAAAGAACCAAATGAAAATGCTAGAAATAAAAAGCGTACCATCATAGAATTTCTTCAAGTGTGCTTATCACAACAGAGCAGAGGAAAGAAATACGGTAGTAAACTTGGAAATAAAAAAGAAATGATCCAAACCGAAATGCAAAGAGAAAGAGAGTACAAGAAAATAGAGCGTCCAAGAACTGTAGAACCACATGGAAATGTCCTAACAGTACCTGGAGCCAGAGTTCCAGAGAGGGGGTTCAGAAACAAGGCAACAGATACATTTAGAGAAATAGTGGCTAAGAGTTTTCCCAAATTAATGAAAAACAATAAAACGGACTGAATAAGCACAGAGAACCAAGGCAGATTAAATAAAGCATTTGCCTTCTCCCTCAGGAAGTTTGAGAAACAGCTGCACTGTTCGGGCCGCAGAAGCCCTTCTGCCTCTGAGCAGCAACCTGGGAGATTCCAGGGGATCTGAGGCCAGGAGATTTTCTCTCAGCTCACTGCACTGACAGAACATTTATCTCAGGTGAAGGGCTGGAAAATATTTCCACGCCTCATGGATTAATTTTTCAAAGCTGTGTCTGAAGGTGAATCTGAAAACTTCCAAAGGGATTCCGAGGCTTTCCAAGCACTTAACGTACCACCGGCAGACGAGCTCCTTTTCGTTTCTTTGCTGTGACAAATGGAGCCAGTGAGCATTCCTGTGACGGCCCCTGAGCCTCGTACACGGCAAGCTCTGCAGGGTCACACAGGCTCTCTTCCCGGCCACCTTCCTGGGCAGGTGACAGGGCCTGAGCAGGGAGCCGAGTGCCCTTCTTGCTGACCTCACTTCCGGGGTGTGGCTAACCCCATGGCCAGCCTGGAGGCAATGGAGACAGGCATGGACAGCCTCCGCCTGGCAGCTGAAAACACACACAATGGTGAGGTCGAGGGATAATCAGGGTGTCCTGATTCCCAGTGAAGCATTACTGCAAGACTGGCTTCTTGTTTATTCTTTCGCTGACTCCATTTTTATAAACCAGAGGGTTAACTGACAACAGAAACAGGGAGAGGAAAAAAAACAAAAATCAACAACATCCCCTCGGGGCAATCCTCAAGGACTGAAGGTTTTATAAAAATGTACTAGCCCCAGGCTGTCAGCTTTTCTAAAGGAGAAGCTCACTGACATTTGATACTTTTACTCAGTGGTCCATAGGGTTTATCTGCTTTAAAATAAGAGATTTCTGAAGCAAAAGAGGTCAACATATTGAGGATTTATCAGCACACCATTTTTTTCTTTACTTAAATCATTTGTTAATTTAATTAAATTTAAGTGCTGCTGGATCATCAAAAAGCAAGAGAGTTCCAGAAAAACATCTATTTCTGCTTTACTGACTATGCCAAAGCCTTTGACTGTGTGGATCACAATAAACTGTGGAAAATTCTTCAAGAGATGGGAATACCAGACCACCTGACCTACCTCTTGAGAAATCTCTATGCAGGTCAGGAAGCAACAGTTAGAACTGGACATGGAACAACAGACTGGTTCCAAATAGGAAAAGGAGTACGTCAAGGCTGTATATTGTCACCCTGCTTATTTAACTTCTGTGCAGAGTACATCATGAGAAACGCTGGGCTGGAAGAAGCACAAGCTGGAATCAAGATTGCCCGGAGAAATATCAATAACCTCAGATATGCAGATGACACCACCCTTATGACAGAAAGTGAAGAGGAACTCAAAAGCCTCTTGATGAAGGTGAAAGAAGAGAGTGAAAAAGTTGGCTTAAAGCTCAACATTCAGAAAACTAAGCTCATGGCATCCGGTCCCATCACTTCATGGCAAATAGATGGGGAAACAGTGGCTGACTTTATTTTTTGGGGCTCCAAAATCACCGCAGATAGTGACTGCAGCCATGAAATTAAAAGACACTTACTCCTTGGAAGGAAAGTTATGACCAACCTAGACAGCATATTAAAAAGCAGAGACATTACTTTGTCAACAAAGGTCCATCTTGTCAAGGCTATGGTTTTTCCAGTGGTCATGTTTGAACGTGAGAGTTGGACTATAAGGAAAGCTGAGCACCAAAGAATTGATGCTTTTGAACTGTGGTGTTGGAGAAGACTCTTGAGAGTCCCTTGGACTGCAAGGAGATCCAACCAGTCCATCCTAAAGGAGATCAGTCCTGGGTGTTCATTGGAAGGAGTGATGTTGAAGCTGAAGTTGCAATACTTTGGCCACCTGATGTGAAGAACTGACTCATTAGTAAAGACCCTGATCCTGGGAAAGACTGAAGGCTGGAGGAGAAGGGGACGACAGAGGATGAGATGGTTGGATGGCATCACCAACTCGATGGAGGTAAGTTTGAGTAAACTCCGGGAGTTGGTGATGGACAGGGAGGCCTGGCGTACTGCGGTTCATGGGGTTACAAAGAGTCGGACATAATTGAGTGAGTGAACTGAACTGAAATGCCTTCCTCCGTAAAACATGAGAGTGCTTTTCTTCACTTCTGTACTCACAAAGTGACTTCACTCGCCCTCGCCACACCAGCATCCTGCACCAGGACCTGTCCCTGGTGCCCCCGGAAGCACTTCTCCGGCACCTACCACGGTCTTCCCAGTCCCGTTATCTCAATTACTTGATCCTGGCACCTGAGGCGCCCACACCCACCATTCACTGACCCTTCCACAAAGCCACAGACATCTGTTCTGGTAACAGTAGCAGACTTCACTTTACAATTTTTGATAAATATAAAAAATGTTTTTATTTACCAGGCCGACTTGTAATCGCTTTCTTTTGAACTTTTCATTTTGAAACAGTTTTTGACTTAGAGAATAGTTGCAACAGTAGAACAGAGAGCTCTGAATACCCTCACTAGTTCTCCTAATGTTAGTCTCTTTCATCTCCATGGTGCAATGATCAAAACTAAGATGTTAATGTTAGGTTAATTGTATTAACTCAGCTAAAGACTTTTGTTTTCTTTTTGGATTTTCCTAGTTTTTTTCTAAGGTCATTTTTCTGATCCGGCATCTTATCCTGGACACTGCATTGCTTCTGGCTGTCATGGCTCCTTAGTTTCAATCTTTCCCTATAGTTCATGACCTTAACACCTTGCCAAATGTGGTCAGGAATTTTGTCGAATGTCCCTCTGTCTGGTTGGTCTGAGGTTCTTTAACTGTTAAGACTGAGGTTATGGATTTTGGAGAATACTACACAGATGACGTGCCTTTCTCTTTCCTTCATAACTGGGACACATGGTGGGTATCAACGTGACTTATTACAGGGGAAGTTCACCTTAATCACCTAGTTAAAGGTGAGGTCTTCCAGGTTTCTCCATGGTAAAGTTACCATCCCCATCTCATAGCCTATGCATTAGAACCAAGTCACTATGTTCAGACCATATTCAAAGAGAAGATAATTAAGCTTTACATCCCGGAGGAGGTAGTATCAGAGAAATAGCATACTGTTTTTAGTGTTGTTTAAAAGAATTAAAAACTATGAAATTCCATTCACTGAGTAGCGTGCACGCATGTGTGCATACACACACACACAGCTAGTCTACGTATATACAGAACAGGATTCTATTAAAATCCTTAAGCCTCTAAGTATTTGTGGCTTAGGGAAGTATAAAACATTTTCTTTCTTGAATAATTCCACTAAACAAAAAAATCTGACATTTGCCTTAAATGTTAAGTTGAAGCCTGATAACATATCCTCGCTACTGAAAAGAGAAAAGCATGTAGCCAGTTTTTACTAAAAATCTTAGAGATGAAATCTACTGAGACCGCAAATATTTCTAAATTTCAACTGCTTCTAATCTCATACTTTAATTTTACTCTGATATATACACAGAATTATCATCCAAAAATAAAGTAAGCACCCCAATCTGATAATTTGGGAAAGAAAGGAAAAAAAACCTAAGGAATCTAGTAGCAGTAATTAATAAGAAAACAGACAAAGGAAGAGTATTTGAAAAGAAATCCAAGAGCTTTCCATTGATTTTCTATTAAGAAAATCCTAGAAAATCAACTAAAAATCCATCAAAGCTAATAAGGAAGTTTAATAAAGTGGCCAGCTACAAAATAATTTGTAAAATAAATAAAACAAAGAACAAGACTCTTCTATGCCAGCAATTCCCAGTGAGATTTTACACACAAATACACACACACACACACACACACACACACACACAGTTAGTGGCAAAGCTCGTTCTACTGGACTTCCCTGGTTGTACAGTGGAAAAGAATCCCCCTGCCAATGCAGGGGACGTGGGTTCGATCCCTGGTTGGGCAAGATTCCCCATGCCTTGTGCCCCAACTCCTGGAGCCGTGTGCTCTAGGGTCCACGAGCCACAACTACTGAGCTCAAGCACTGCAATTACTGAAGCCCATGTGCCTAGAGCCCGTGCTCTGCAGCAAGAGAAGCCGTCACAGTGAGGAGCTCCTGCATCCTAAGAGTAGCCCCCACTCACTGCCACTAGAGAAAACCCTCGCAAAGCAAGGAAGACCCAGCACAATCAAAAAAAGACAAAGCTCATCTCACTACCCTAACTTCTCACATCCAGATTATTCTTAGTCCTCCAGACAGACATTAAGCTGCCTCCCCAGTATCTGGTATCTCGTTCATCTTTACTAACAAAATCAACTTAAAATACTATATTACCCAGCCTCTTGTAGCAACGGAGGCTATGTGACAACGGACACTATGTGACACAGTTTGGGTGCAGTCCCTGGATTTGTGAGTTTTCATAACTAAAAAGATAAAATCTGAGCTTGGCAATATTGCAACAGAAACTTCCAAAATTGCAAAGAGAGAAAAGGCAGGGAAAGAACAAAATATCCAAGGGCCATGGGACTACTATAA
This sequence comes from Bos grunniens, assembly GCF_055505025.1. Lineage (NCBI taxonomy): Eukaryota > Metazoa > Chordata > Mammalia > Artiodactyla > Bovidae > Bos > Bos grunniens. The sequence continues at coordinate 74,819,422 of NC_141179.1, read as the reverse complement.
AAGGGGTAACATACACATAATACAAACACCAAAAGAAAAAATATAATGGGGGAGGAAACTTAATGACTGAGAATTTCCTCAAATTAATACCAAACACCAAACCACAGATCCAGGAAGCTCAGAGAACACTGGGTAGGATAAATACCAAAAACACTACACCTGTGCATATCATAGTGAAACTTTAGAAAAGCAAATATTTAAAAATTTTCTGAAAGAAGCCACAGGGGGAAAAAAAACACCTTAGCTATAGAGGAGCAAAGGTAACAATTACATCTGACTTCTCAGAAACCACACAAGCAAGAAGAAAGTGGAATGACAGCTATAAAGGGTTAAGAGAAAAAACGCACCAACACAGAATTTTACACCCTGGAAAACCCTTCAGAAGTAAAGGAGAAATAAATAATTTCTCAAGCAAAAATCGAGAAAATTTGTTGCCAGTATTTCTGCTTACAGGAAATGTTAAAAGAAGTTCTTCAGAGAGAAGGAAAATGATGTAGTCAGAAACAGATGTACATAAAGAAAGGAAAAGCATCAGAGAGGGACTAAGTGAAGGTAAAATTAAAATTGTCATTTTCCTTATTCTTAATTGATCTAACATATAATAATCTATAAAAGCAACAAATTTGATTATGTGTGTGTGTGTGTGTATATATATATATATATATATATATATGTATATGTGAAATGAGTGACAGCAACGATACAAGGGACAAGAGAACCAGGATTACTGTGTTAACATAAGGAAGGTACTTGCACTATCACTGAAGCAGGAATATTTGAAAATGGATTTGGATTTGATATAGATGTAAAGTGCAAACTCTAGGGCAACCACTAAAAAAAGTATTTAAAAAGGAGTGTAATTGGTATGCTAACACAGAGAATAAAATCATATAAACTACTAATTAAAACCACAAAAGACATAAAATGTGTAGAAGACAAAAATATTAACAGGAAAAAAGAACAAAGCCAACAAATAGAAAACAGTGACAAACATGGTCAATGTCAATTCAAGTATCTCAATCATTACTTTAAATGCTAATGGCCTAAATACTACAATTAAAAGCTTGTCAGGGTGGATGAAAAAACAAGACCCAACTATATCTTGTCTATGAGAAACCCACTTTAAATAAACAGATACACATAAATTAAACGAGACGGAGAAAGATAGAGCATGCTAACACTAATCTGAAGACAGTATAGGTAGCTATGTTAATTTCAGACAAAGAAGACTTCAGAACGAGGAAAATCACAACACATAAACAGTAGCATACACAATGATAAAGAGGTCAATACTCCAAGAAAACATAACACTCCTCAAGGCAACCGACAAAAGAACATCAAAACACATGAGGCAAGAACTGGTAGAAATTCAAGGAGAAACAGATGAATCCTCTCCCAGAGCTGCCCTCTGTCAGAAGCACACAGATCCAGAAGGCAGAAAATCAGTAAGGGACATAGTTGAATGTATTCACAGCACCAAATAATTGACATCTGTAGACTATTTCATCCAACAGCGGCAGATTGGACACATTCTTCTCAAGCTCACATGTAACATTCACCGAGACAGACTACATTCTGGGCCATAAAGCATACTTGAACAACCATGAAAAGAAGTCATATGATGTCTGCTCCCAGACCGCAATGGAATTAAATTAGAAATAGTGACATGGAGGAAACATTATACGTTTGTTAAAAACCCACAGAATAGACAACCCCAAGAGCAAACCCTAACAAGGACTACAGACTCTGAGAGAGAAGGCTGTGTCAGTGTAGGCTCCACTCTAACAATGAACCACTGTGGCTCACTGTTAGTGTGGGAGGCTATGCGTCTGTGGGGACACAGGGTGTATGGGAACTCTCCCTACCTCCTGCTCGATTTTGCTGTGAACCTAAAACTGCTCTGAAAAATAAAACTTGGTGATTAAGGGCCTTCCCTGGTGGTCCAGTGGCTAAGCCTCCGAGCTTCCAGTGCAGGGCGCCTGGGTTCGATCCCTGGCCAGTGAACTAGATCCCACGTGCTGAAACTAAGAGCTCACATGCTGTGACTCTTAGTAACGTGAACCGAGCTTGCATTACGATCTGAGTTACAACTAAAGATTCCACGAGCTGCAGCCAAGACGAGGGGCAACTAAATAAATTAAATAAATACCTTTTTTAAATTTAGTAATTAAAAAACAAAAAATCCTACCTGGGCTTCAAGTTTTATCTCCTTGAAAGCATACTGAGGCCCTTTTCCAATTCATCTGACAATTTCTACACAAGAGTCAGCATCTATTCTCTGCCCTACTGTTATCTCATGGGGTGAAAATACTTATCTTCCTAGTTAGACTGAAAACTCTCTGGTGGCCCTCAGTAAAAACCAAAATCTGCTGGGCCCCACTCAAGGGCAAGGATTTGAAAACTTGGCCCATAAGTACTCCAGATTTGGGGCAGTAGGTTTCCGTGGGTTCTCGTGGCTTCTTTACGCTGGTATCCTACAGTTCCTCTAGAGTCATGCCCGAGTGTCGAGAAACTGGAGCAGACTAAGGGGACTGAGCGCCATTCTCAATGTCTCATTTTCCCCTGCAGCAGCAGCAAGCAGGACTGACTAGACTTGGCTTAACCAGCAAGGCCTCTATTTTCAGCTGTGTCATTGCAGGGGAACAGCTGAGAACCATATTAAATGTGAAATGCAGCCCCTACCCAGTGCGAGATCTAATGTATCACACCTAATGAACACATTTTTGCTCTTCTCCTCGGATCTCATATAGAACCTGATGATTCTTGTTAGGACTTTAATCTCTCCTAGGATTTAATCTCTATTTTATTTTTATTTTTACATTCTTCCGCATTCCCAGCCTTCTAAAAACATATCAGAATTCAGAATCCACAGTAGGTTTGTTGTAGTTGTGTCTTGTTTAAAATAATCTCTACCCAGTTGGCACATAGGTAGTGAAGAGAAAAATAAAATCACCTTAATAATAGCGACTATCATTATGAACGCTTCCCTGGTGGCTCAGTGGTAAAGAATCTACCTGTCAAAGCAGGAGATATGGGTTCAATCCCTGGACTGGGGAGATCCCCTGGAGAAGCAAATGGCAATCCCTTCCTGCCCGTACTCCTGCCTGGGAAAACCCATAGACAGAGGAGCCTAGCGGGCTACAGTCCATGGAGTCGCAAGAGTCATACACGACTTAGCAAATAAACAATGACAAATGGTTATGAACCTCTGCCATGCAAAAGGTGCCCTTTCTTCCCCTTCTCACCCTTCGGTGAAGACTCTGAGAACTTGCTCACAGCCTTTCCCCTTGGCTGGCTGCAGAGTACTCAGCCTTTAAATCTAGTTTTCTCTCTCTCCCCGCGTACCATTTTTGTTAACCATCCCTTAACTTCCCTCAATGTAATCCCCTTTTCCTGGTGCTGAGAGGAAGAGGTCTTTACACAGTCTTCCAGGCCAAGCTCACCCCTAGCCTGCTCCCACCAACCGCTAAAGGCTTCTCAACACCAGCCGCAGCCCAAGCCTCGTAGGAAGAGCTGAGCACACCCACTTGTGCTTATTTCTAGGAGTTCTAGACCTTGCTCTTACACATAAAACCCTGAGTCATTCAAAGGTTAGAAAACAAGCAAGTATGTGGACCAGCATTCAAATCCTATTTTGATACAGAGTTGCATAGAAAATTCAAAAAATGCCTATACGTAAGCACATGTCATCCATTTAGAACCAAAGATGTCCTTCTGTTCATCTCCAGCCTCCATATTTATATTTATGGGGAGTGATTAAAGAATGGACATGCAGTTAGTTCCGCCTATAGTTACCAGAGAAAACGGTTCCAGCATATATTTGTTAAGAATCACGAGGGACTTCCCTGGTAGGCCAGTGGTTCCCCGTGAAGGGGGCCCATGTTCAAATGGAACTGGATCCCACAAGGCATGACTGCGAGCTCAGATGCCTCAACTAGGAGAGCCCACGTGCTGCAACCAAGGCCCAGCAAAGCCAGATAGAGAAGTAAACATGTTTTTAGAAGAAGAATGACAAAAATGTAAGGAAGAGGTCAGGAGGGTGAGGCCCAGAGCGATACTTTCTGACAGCAAGGCGGTGTGCTCAGTTAAGTTCCCAGTGCTTAATTAGACGACGTGGGTTTTTTCCCCAAAGGCTAATCAAATATGTACAGGTTCCTTATCAGCTTACATGGCATCATATAACATCATATAACACGGCTGATTCCCATAAAGAGTTGAAAAATCTGAGTTATCATCAGGGCAAGGATACAGAGAAAGAACTGGAACATGGGACAAAGAGAGGCAAGTGAAGAAAGGGGATTTCAAATTCCTTCCTCTAAGTCATGCAATAGGATTTAGAAATGGGAGAACTAAATTTCCCAGTAGGTGGAAAAAAACAGAAAATAGTGGCAAGGAGAAGCAACCTATAAACCATCATCAATACAGCAATTAATGTATTGATGATGGTTTATACTCATCTCAAAGACATACTTACCTCAGTGTAAAAGGCAAATGCCCCCAGAGGAAAGGTGAGAAAAGTGAACTTTTTAATCATGTGCTACAAATTCTTCCCAGTCCCAAGCCTGCCACTAAAGTTTTGTAACTACAGACCAGCCATTAGCCTCTAAGTTCACCTTCCCTCTTCGTAAAAATGAGAAGAACTACAACTGCCTCATCAGATTTTCATGAGGTCAGTTATCAGACATGGGAGTTAACATAAATGCTACTTCTCATCCCTTTGTCAACCTTCCCTTTGTCGAGCGCAAGCTCATGACCACACTCACGACCACAGAATAAGACAGCAGAAAAACCAGGCCTGCCTCTTCTGACACCTGAAGAGAAAAGTGAAGTCCCTCAGTCGTGTCTGACTCTTTGCGACCCCATGGACGGTAGCCTACCAGGCTCTGCCGTCCATGGGATTTTCCAGGTAAGAATACTGGAGTGGGCTACCATTTCTGACACCTGGGTACCTGCTAAAAACTCAACCTTTACTCTGAAGCAGAAAAAGACCCTGCCAGAGTATTCTTTCTGCTAAGGATTATCAGTAATGTTCTACCTGAATTCTAGGAAAGCAGAGGAACTCAATGGAGATCATTTACTCCTTTGCTAAGCTAACGGCATCATAAGTAGAAGGCATTTTTCAACTCAATATTCTTTGAATATGAGGTTTGATTTCTTGCCAAAGAAGCTTTACTGAAGTCACCCAATAACCACGGGTCCCTGGTTCGCCTCTCAACACTAAAGCTCGCACTCTTGTTCCGTAGGCTGGAAGCCAAGCAGATGTGGGAAAGCAATCCATGCTATTTCTCTCTCTTCTTGCAAGATCTAGTTTTTTCAGAACGTAGAATGACTCAAGAAGACAGGGGAGAGTGTCCCATCTTAAAAGGAAGCTGGGCCATCTTAAAGGTAGGGCTCATCTGACCTGGACGCACTGGGACTGAACATGTCAATGTAAGCCCTGTGACACTTTCACTGCATCATCTTCACCTGCATCAAGTTCCCAGACACCAAAGAGGGCTAGATTTGCACGTTTTAGCCTTATTTAAAAGAAAACTTATTTCAAAATAGACTCTACTTGGGACAAGTCAGAAGAAAAATGGGTAAAAGAGCTTGAAGATGAGGGGAGGACTCGGTGAATACTTGCAGGGTGTGCTCAGATGTTACTATCTCCCGTCCTATGGGAAGCCAGGAGGGACAGAGGAGCAAAGTGGGCAGCCTGTGTCGTGTTTCTTGACATGTGACAGGCAGCTCCTGAAATAGAAAGCCATAGGTTTCAAGTCTCAGGGGTATCACCTTCAAATATGTCAAGGCTCTAAGGGTGGATCAGTTTTCCCAACTGCTGATGCCCTGCTGTGAGGAGAGATCCCAAGCAAAACACAAGCTCCGACTGTGAGTCTTTGAGGTGGCAGGAGCCATGAGGAGTTCAAAGGCAAGGCCGGCCAGTGGCTTACACCTCCAAGAGCCATGGGGGTGAGAGGTTACTAAAGCAGGAGCCACTGACCAATAAAACTGTGTTTGGTCAAACCTTCTCAGCAAAGAGACGAGAGATTCATTTCTGCTGTACCCGGTTCCCCAGTTACCCACACCTCTGAATTACACTGTTCCCTCGGTCAGGTCGGGGAGCTTCTTTGGCGATCAGCAGCTGACCAGCCCTCTCTCCTGGCTGGGTTCATGGACCAGCTAAAAGGTTTGGACTGGAAACCTTTAATCAGGATCTGTCATCAAAAATAAATAAATAAGAGCACAACTTGGGTCAGTTCGTTGTAAAGGAATCCGCCTGGGGTGAGATTCCCAATGTTTGCGATACCAAAACAGGGAGAGAGCTGTATGCTTGTTTGATCAGAAAAGGTAAATATAAAACAAGTCTCACTGCAGCGGGCACACTTGAAAGGCCGACCCCTTTTAATTAAGACACACACGCAGACGGCATGTGCGAAGGGACTGAGGACAGAACTTGAGGGCTCGTTTCATCCCACATCCTGCCACATCAGGACCATGTTCCCCCCTCCATCTGCTTCCCAGGTAGTAACAATTCTAAAGAAGGCTGGGGAGCTATTCTTTAGCAGGTTATTTATTTATTTTTTTCTGGCTGTGGATATTATACAGACACAGTCAGGTCGCATGGGAGCCCTCTCCACTGTCCCCACACATTCCCAGAAACAGAGAAGTTGAGAATAGTGTGGGTCCAATGCCGGTTCCAGCTGACCGGAGCCACGGGAGCCCTCCCTAAGCCGCTTGCAGCTGGGAAGTGCCTTGGTCTGATCATGTGGCAGGTATTAAGACACGCTCTCCTGTTGATCCTGAGTGGAAACCCCAATGTGCGTTCCCTAAATTGGGACTCTGAACAGAGGGAGAAGTTTGAAAGAGCTACGCTTGCTCTGTGAGTGGTTCTCATCTTTACCCCGCGCCCTTTCTTACCTATGAGTAAGCATAGCAGAGGTTCATCACGGCAAGGATTCTCAAGAGAAATTTATGTCCCCATTCCCCACTCCAGAAAGCATCTAAGAATCTGAGTGAGAGCAAGAGAGTTGAGAGAATTCAACCCTCAGTCTGTAGCTTCAAACAAAAACTCAAAGATCTCTCTAAAATACAAATTTTATATATATATATATATATATATATAAAATCATCAAGACCTGGCCAATATATATTCAGAGAATTCAGAACACTTCAATATATATATATACATATATGGGCTTCAAACACTTGAAGACAAACCACTTGCTCCTTTTAATAAAAAGTACTGAATTCTGAAAGATAACAAATGACCTGCTTGCTTACTACTGAAATCTTATCAAAATGGGAAATAAGTGCACATTTAAATACAAATTAACCTTTAAACTATAAGGAGAGAGAGAGAGAGAACTACATTGCCAGAAATGACTTATATGAAGCTATTTCTGTACCAATTCTGGTCTGATTCAGTATTAAAGGTCATCTAGTCAAATAAAATGAAATAAATACACAATTGTTGTCTTACATTCCCAAGAACAGTAGCATGGAATTACAAGATGGTGTTATTACAAAGTAGTCAGGCAACTCCAAACTCTCTCAGCCTCTTCAATGCTGAGGGAGACAGAAAAATACATTCAAATACAAAATAATCATAAATATAGACAGAAATCTAATGGATCAGTCTGACTCTTACTGAAGACCTGACAATAGTGAATTCTTTACCAAATGCTTGTATCGACACTTGGTAATTTATAAGTTATTCTTTTGTAAACAAACCTAGATATTTTTCTAAGTAGATATATAATGAATTCACAAAGCCTGCACTACACTTCCTGTAATGAGCAATTATTTCTCAGAAATGCTTCACAAATAGTTCCACTCTGTAGGAAACCAGCCCCAAAGAGTCAGACAATCCTTATATAGGCTGCAAATTAATGTTTAACACTTTTATTAGAGAGGCCATTTCCTAAAGCAATGCCCCATATTGGGGACTTGTTACAAGGGATTAACCCATGGCTAACTCTAGAGCCAGCTCTGCAACCAATGCCCAAAGAGGAAACTGGTCATATGATATAACCACACCCCTTGCAAAGGCTGTACAATGAAGACTGCTCATAATCATATACTTACTGAGAACTTTCAGTACATTATTTGTAAAATATTTTTAGTAAATTTATTAAAATTATACCACAAGCAAAAACTTCTGATTCAGTAAACTTAACTAATTATAGAATATCAATTTATTCTACTGATATTGTTCAGAATACCAAAATATCTATTGATATTGTCAGAAATGTTCAAAAAAGTAGCTTGATTGCTTTGGAGGTTGGGGTATTTTATTTTGATTTATAACTTGGTCAGTTTTCATACCTAATTACTCTCCCCACAGGAGCTACTTCCACACAAGTAGTAAAACGAACCGGTATTTTTTATTGTTTGCTCAATGAAAATCATTGATCCTAGATCAACAGCTATATAATTTGACTAACTACAAAAATTCTTTGCTTTTGCTTCAACCTCAAGTTAAATGACTATTTTAAATTGAATACACTTGCAAAAGTACTCATGTCCAAAACTATTTGAAAAAGGAAAAATAATGTGTTTGCGCCAAAAGGGTGCAAGGCAGTTAAAAATACATGTCCACCGGATTTTGCTTATCTCTACTATCCTTTTCCTAAACGCTTTAGTTAGGAGAAGAGGAGCAGACAGATACAGATTCTGAGGGCATGATGCCCCCAAGCCAGCCCACCTGGAATCAAGGCTGGAAAGCTGAAAGCTGGCGGAGGGTGAGGGTGTACTTTTTGAAATGCCTGGAAAAACACTCTGGTCAGGAGATGCCAGAGATTTTGAGGCTCCATCAAGCCCCTGGCCTTGATCCAGGTAATGGTTTTTCCTTCCCCTCAGCTGTCTGCTGCTAGAGTTTTCCAGCAAAGAGAGAAAGGAAAAGCGGTGGAGGAGAGGGAGGAGCGGCTTCCAGGCTACCTCTCCGTAACTGAGAGGGTAAGAAGGGCTAAGCTGCAGGCTGACATTTATAGAGGGCCTGGCGCTTCCACGAAGCACTCTGCGAGGATCACTGGGAGTTAGCAAGCTGGTCTAAAAGGGGCTGCGGAGCAGACTGATGAAAGCCCCTTTAAATTCGATAACAGCGATGCTGTGGACAGAGACAGTGAGCTGGAGCTGCCAGAGACTCACAAGCCGAGGTCTAGCCAGTCAGACGGCCTTTAGGAAAAAGAAAAAAAAACTGCATTGTAAACCTGGCTCCCTTAGCCTTTCAGGACTGCCCAACGCACTTGCTGAAGCCTGAAAGCACAGGCTGCCAGCTGAACGGCATTTCTCATCGGGGATAAAAATAAAAGCCCTTGGAAAGCCCTCCCTGGCCTAACCCTTGCTGTCCTGCCCCCACCAACCAGGAGCAACTTATCCGGCCAAGGGCGCAGTTCCGGACCTGCAGAGGTTAATTACCTCGCTAGTCTTTCACCTCCAAATCACCGCTGCGCTCCCCAATCCCTTCTGCCTGGCATTTTTCTTCAATTTTAATATCAGAAGTTTCACACGCCTGCCTGAGCTCCTGGACTCAGCAGAAAGGCCCATATAGCTGTCAGCAAACTGATAAGAACTTTAAAATGACTCCACAGGGCCTCTTTATAAAGAAGAGCCAAAGAAGCCCATAAAGAAAGAGGGCAGGGGCCACGGAAACCAGCCGCTCACACTGTTTTAACGTGGCATTAAAATGAGCTGCAGATTTATGGCAGTGTTTTAGCCCCTGGCCCAAATCATCTAGGGATGAAGCGCTCGACTCGCTCTCCAGTGGGATTTCAAACATGGGATGGAGCTGGCTGGACAGGGGTGGGGGAAGGGCAGCAGGGGTGGGGGGAAGGGCAGCAGGGGTTAGGGGAACAGCAGAGAACCAGGAAAACCAGATGATACAACTCATTACCCTTTCAGTAGGAGGCGAACAACAGCTATTCCTAAGAGGTATCTCACCAGCCCTCTTAAATTCACATAAAAAGTTGCTTTATTTTTAGTACATACCTAGTAAAATGCCAACTCTCCAAGTGTTCACCACCCAAATGTCAATTCTGATTTTGACTTTTCTCTTTATGCTTATTTTTTAATCTTCTGGCTCAAAAAAAATGAGTAAAATCAAGATCCAGCAGAGGATACATTAAAAGACGGGGTAAAAAGACTCAGTATGAAAATCGTTCTCACTGGAAAGGGGAAAAAGTAATAGTACTTGACCCAAACGTTGCTTTATGAATTCTGGCACTCAAACGTGCCAATGAATTTTTTTTAAGGCCAGCTAAAGAACCACTGATTTTCATAAGCCATTCTGAAAACCAGAGAGGGGAACCTCCCTCTATTCCAAGATGTAGAAAGCACACCAGGCCCACAGGAATAAGTTCTGTTTCAAGTTTCCAAGCCCAGAAGCAAATGCATAATACATCCGCGTTGGTAACTTACTGTGGTTCCTGAAGTCCAAGCTCCAAACCAGGAGGCTCCTGCCAGTGTTCAAACCTAGACCCAGGCGGAGCACTCCCAGACGACAGCCAACACAGAGCAGGCAGACCGGCCTCTAGATGCTTTAAGTCAAGGATTTCATTTAAACAACACAACTGCTCTATTGCATTATTGGGGGCGTCCCTGTAGCTCAGATGGTAAAGAATCTGCTTGCAGTGCAGGAGACCTGGGTTCGATCCCTGGGTCAGGAAGATCCCCAGAAGGGAATGGCAACCCACTCCAGTATTATTGCCTGGAGAATTCCATGAACAGAGGAGCCTGGCAGGTTCTAGTCCGTGGGCTCACAAAGAGTCGGACTATTATCCCCAGGTCTAAGATAAGAAAATTGACGCTTGGCAAAGTGACTTGCCCATGCTCACAAAGCTGGCAGACAGAAGGCACAGCCTGGGATGCAAATTCAGGTCTCCTCAACTCAAAAGCCTGTGTGCTTGCCACTCACTATCAACATCCCTCAAACTTTCTGGACTGGGGCCCACACCAAGAAACATACAAATACATTAAATAATGACACTCACTGCACATATACATATCAAAAAAAAGAGTTCAGGAAAGATTTACCCTTGCTAGGTAATACTCTGATGCCTTCCTATTATCCTTCATTTTTTAAAAAATAAAATGCCACTCAAGACTCCCTAAATTGAAAAATACTGTAGTACACAAGGTCCCCCTTCCACCCAGAATCCATCAGCTGGAGTCAGCAGACCTGGGTTCCAGGCGAGGCGAGGCTCGGGCCCTAACAATTCATCCTCAAGATCACTTGAACGCTAGGGCTTCCACCTCATTTACAAAATATGAAGAAAGGGCTGAATAATTTCTAAGGTTCCTTCCAGCTCTTTGATTTTTTTTTTTTACCCCTGTCTCCTTAATTGATACTGCTTTCCCCTTTCCTCGCGCATTTTTTCATTACTCTCCACTTGTCACTGACTTTCCCGTCCTTCCAGCTTCCTAGAAAGTTCTCTCTTGCTGGTATTTCAAGTTCCCCCTCAGGCTGGTAGGCTGTTCCACCTCACCTACCGAGTCCTTCCCACAGAAGCCAACCTCTGGGCGGAGCTCAGCACCTCTCAGAGCATCCTCTCACCCTATTCGAGGCCACCCGGTCACGAAGCCTGCTCTCGCCTCCTGATCCATTCCGCAGCACGACTGAGGGCCAGCACTTCCGCCCTCTTCGTTCACTATTGCTGAAAGTGCTCTCCCTAGCACCCTGAGGACAGGATCTGTGTTCTTCCCCTCCCCCTTTGTAAAAATCTCCTTTAATATACCTATACAATTCTAGCAAAAAAGCCGGTACTTAAAACATACTTATTTGACAAGTCTGCATTATGAAATCAAGGACTCTTAATTCTCCAAGATTTTGAGAACATTTGGGGTGGGGGGAGCTGCTCTAGGAAAAGTCGCTAAACCAATTCAAACTGGCATCACAATACAGTAAGTGAGCATTTACAGACAGAGCTCGCCGTGGACAATGTATGCCAGGGTTGCCAAGGAAAGCAGCTTTATGGTCTCCCCATCTGGACTGTGAGGATTTAAATCTCAGAAGCTATACAAAATAACTGCAAATCAGCCCCAACCTTAAAGACAGGGAAATTTATTTACAGGCCCTGGTGTACTATAAATTTGAGACCGTTCTATTAAAATGCTTTTCTTGGCTTCCCATCAGATACTTGGCAAAAGTCTTTTTCCAATAAGGTTCTTAATGCTAAACTTGAAAAAAAAAAAGTTAAACACATAAAAATGCTCTTCCTTAAGAGTTCCAATTAAATGAGCCCTTATTTTATCCTGCTTTAAACATAAGTTGACTGATCTCCTTCACAATATGGATTTATACATTCAGGAAAACTCCAACAGAGTAACAAAATTGAAATAAAATTATGAAACTCAAAATATCCCATAATCACACTCTTCCCCAAGGCTCTCCCACTGGCCAAAGAGCCTGGCTTTGTATCAGAACCACGGTTGTCTGTTTCACCAGGAGAACGCCAAGGATCAAGGTCAACGTGTTTTGTAGACGGGTAAGTGATCCAGTAGCTTTTTTAAGGGCGAGTATGAAAGCAGAGATCGGCAAACAGAGCTTGGAGTGGCATGCTGGGACTAGAGAGCAGGGGGAGGAAGGGAATACTTGGCATTTTTTTCAAAGCCCTGAGAATTCAGTTTATGCATATTAAAGTTTTTTTCAATTTCCACAGTATGGGGGGGCGGGCAGTGGGAAAGAGTGACAGACGTTACAATGTCAAATCTTGGAAATCAGAAGTGAAGTCTTTTCCACGTTCTTCATATTTCCAGAGACGTGTCCAGTCTCCAGGGTCTCAGGCAACCACTTTTTAGGAGAGACGATCCAATAAGCAGCTAACCTGAATTGCTGGGAAGCTCATCCTGACGTTTAACCTCAATCCAGGCCACAGAGCTCTAGGATTTGAATAAAGCTGTGGGCAGCAAAACAGTATGTTCCCCGTCTGTCCCTCTCAGGTCGTGCGATCTCCGGAGCATCGCTTCACGGCTCTTCTTCCGTTTCCTCACGTTAAAAAAAATTCAGATCGCTCCTCTCACTGCCTAGTCTCACTGCTCTGTTTAACAAGTTTGCTTTGTAAATTGTGTGTGTTTGGGGGCAGGGAGGGAGGGAGAAATGGACACAGACTGCTACCTAGCCGTCAACGGACACAACAGCCAAGCGCAGGGGACCCTCAGAGAACACATCCATCCAGGTTCCTGGGGGTCCTAGACATCCGAGGGCCGACGCCTTTAGGCGGATCACAAAACACTTTTAAAAAAATAAAAGCAAATTATTTTAGATAGAAAACTTTCGAAAATATTTTACGCGAAAGCCAGTATTTTAAAAACACGTTTATATACGCGAAACGTAAACCTTCCCTGAAAAGACTGCAGGGCGTTCTCAGGACAGCCATCTCTGTATTTCCACGATTTTAAGATGCTCCGTCAGAAACAGCTTCAAGGCGACAAAACAGAAACTATATTCAACAATCAAAGTGCTGGTAGGACTCATTTGGATGCCAGAAACCCCAAATATGCAAAACAAACACGTACATATTTCTTTGAACCAAGGAATTCTACCGTCTTACGAGGACACACCCAGGATATCGAGAAGCACGTTCTGCTGTCTGCCATGTATCCAGAGTGCTGAGAGTTCTGTTTTCATTTTTTAAGTTTTGTGTTTTTTTTGATGTGGACCATTTTTTAAAAGTCTTTACTGAATTTGTTACAATGGTGCTTCTGTTGTTTATGTTCTGGATTTTTGGCCATGACGCATGCGAGACCTTAGTTCCTCAGTCAGAGGATCAAACCCACACAGCCTGCACTGGAAGGTGAAGTGCTAACCACTGGAGTGCCAAGAAGCCCCAAGTTCTATTTTTTTTAACCTTTTATCTTGTGTTGGGGTATAGCCAATCAACACACAATGTTAGGGCAGTTTCAGGTGAACAGCACAGGGACCTGGCCATACATACACACGCATCCATTCTCCCTTAAACTCCCCTCCCATCCAGGCCACCACACAACACTGAGCAGAGTTCCTGCGAACAGTAGGTCCTCGCTGGCCATCCTTGGCTAACCATTCTAATCACAGCAGCGTGTACAGGTCCATCCCAAACTCTCCAGCTATTCTTTCCCGCATCTCTCATCTTGGCAACCCTAGGTTTACCCTCCGAGTCTGCGGGTCCTTTTCTGTTTCATAAGTTCATTGGTACCAGTTCTCTTTAGATTCCATATACAAGGGATATCATACGATACTTCTCCTTCTCTGACTTATGTCACTCAGTATGACAATCTCTAGGTCAATCCATGTTGCTGCAGATGGCATTATTTCATTCTTTGTAACGGTTGAGTAATATTCCATTGTATATCTGTACACCTTTATCCACTCCTCTGTCGACAGACATTTAGGTTGTCTTGGCTATAGTAAACAGTGCTGCAGTGAACACTGGGGCACATGTATCCTTTTGGATCATGTTTCCCTCCAAATATATGCCCAGGAGTGGGACTGCCAGGTCATACTGCAGCTCTATCTTTAATTTTTTAAGGAACCCCCATACTGCTCTCATAACGGCTATACCGATTTACATTCCCACCAACAGTGCAGGAGGATTCCCTTCTCTCCACACCCTCTCCAGGATTTATTATTCACAGAGCATTCCATCCAAGTTCTATTTTTAAAACAGCCTTTCTGTCTTCTCTATTCATGCCTGACTGGCAGATGCCCCATGTCACAGCCCCTCACTTACAGTCTTTCTGTCCTTCAAAGATGTAACTTCGAAACTACCATGTCTATGGAAAGCAAACAGTTGGATGTGCTGAAATCACATGCAAGATAAAAGAGCAGCCTCCTGTGGGGTCTCTGCCCTGAATAAAGTGCATGAACTGGTGGACACACACACTTCCTGTTCTGTGGTCTCTTCTGCTCTCTCCTCGACCACAGCCAGGCCTGACAACAGTCCTGCCAGGTGAGGGGACCACATATTCTTCGACAGACATGTTCTTTTTCCCAATCAGCCCATTATATCTTCACGTACTCCTTTGGAGAACAAATAATTGGTATGCTTAGTATAATAGGAAAAATATGAAGGCAGGCTGAGATGGGTCAGTAATAGAAAAGAAACTGGTATTTTAAGTTGGCCAAGCGTTCAAGGAGAGAGAGCAAAGAAGATGCTGAATGTTTCTGCCACCTCAAAGGCTCCCAGTCAAATGAGTACAAAGAAGAGTTCAAAGGCAAGGCAGGCTCCTGACTTCCACCTCCTAGTGTGGCTGAGGTTAGAGGTCACTGCTGGCGGAGCCACTGACCAATAAAAGAATGTTTGGAAACTCCACTCAACAGATAAACTGAGGATCCATTTACACCTTCCTCCCTATCCACACAAACACTGCCAACCATACAGTCCAGTGTCTAGTCAGCCTTTCAATATCCTGGGTTGCCCTCTTTTTCATTGTGATTCCAAAGGAGACTGGGGACGTGAATGTTCCATGAGACTATAGGAAAATACTTAGTTGCATACTTCTTCCTGGCTTCCAACACAAGAAAGATAGTGGATGGAACCCTCCATCTTTAAGGCTGCCATCAAGTACTACCTCCCCAATAAATCTGTCCCTAACAGCTTTAACCCAGACTTCCTCCCATTTCAGACCACTAACATGCTTTGGAAAATCTGCACCATCTTCTCAGCTTTCTTTGGCCTTATACCCACATATCCCCAGGATGGCTATTAGGCATGTGTGGGTAGGGGTCACAGTAGTCATGTACAGATGTGAGAGGTGGACCATAAAGAAGGCTGAGCACCGAAGAATTGGTGTTTCTGAACAGTAATGTGGGAGAAGATTCTTGAGAGTCCCTTGGATAGCAAGAAAATCAAACCAGTCAATCCTGAAGGAAATCAACCCTGAATATTCTGAATATTCTGACTGATGCTGAAGCTGAAGCTCCAACACTTTGGCCACCTGATGCAAAGAGCAGACTCATTGGAAAAGACCCTGATGCTGGGAAAGATTGAGGGCAGGAGAAGGAGGCAGCAGAGGATGAGATGGTTGGACGGCATCACTGACTCAATGGACAGGAGTTTGAGCAGACTCTGGGAGACACTGAAGGACAGGGAAGCCTGGCGTGCTACAGTCTAAGGGGTTGCAAAGAGTCGGACATGACTTACCGACTGGACAACAACAAAAGCAACTATTAATTTCTATTAATGAAAGGAACTGATTTCTAACTAAACCACAGAAAGCCCTATAGGCCACCCCAGCTCTTCCAATGCCACCTATGCCAACACAGCCAGCTGTTGGTCTTCAGGGGTAGATAACACAGATGCGGGCTGTACTTCAGAAGTCTTAGCTTATGTCCAGCTCTTACTTCAGGTTCTAGCCCTGCATATGACTTTAACGGCTGCTTCACTGTCGCATCTCAGGTGAGGAGGAAAAGTTACGCTTCCTTGTCAGGCAGAACACCCTCCTCTCTGGGTGCGTCCTAACTCCTGGGTCATGTTAAGGGCTGTCACCACGTATCCATCGATCAGATTATAGCCCCTGAACTCGAAGCTGCATCACCGTCCTCACCAAGATCCCACCCGTATCTCAGGGGTCAAATTCAGAAAGTCTGGCTCTGATCCATCACAGGAGAGCAGAATCCTGTGCTAAAAAGCACAGGAAGGAGCGGGTCTCTCTAGAGAGCGGCTCTGAGGAACGGTGTCAGCATAGCTCATGGCACTCAGGACTCCTTGGACACGGCTACTCAGAAGGAAAATGAGTCACTTCAAAGTGGATGGAGCCCTCTGCTGGTTACAACTGTGCGTGCAGCCCCTCGGGCTGGTCCTGAGTTGCTGAGCAAGAAAATCCGACCCTCTGCTCCTCAGTCTCAGCTCATTCTAACATAAGCAACCCAGGGTTCTAAGGTATCAACTACTGATGTAACAGGTTTTCCCCTAAAAGTTTATCCCTGTCTTACAAAGACTCAAATTGGACCTCCCTAAAGAGAATTCACTGAGGTGTAATAACTTCCAAGAACCAAGCGTGTGCTATTTTTTCAGTCACTCCTGCCAAGGTCTGACTGAATCAATGGAGGGGATACAGGAGATAAAGGACAAGCACATTCTGGAAAGAACAAAAGAGCTGTCTCTAATCTTAGAGAGATGGCCACGGTATCAACAGGAAGGCGGCTCCCAAGCACAGCACTTCTGCTCCCTTGGGAGGCGTCTGGCAACATGTGCAGACGTTTCAAGGTGTCACAATCTGGGAGTCAGGTGTGCCACTGGAATCTGGGAGTGGAACCTAGTCATCCTTTCGAACTCTCTGGGAAGTGCTTCAACCGGATAATCTCACCTCTGGCTGAGATCAGTTCAGTCTAGAAATCTGACATTGGGAGAAGAAAAGAGGTCATTTTGGGGATGCAGACTATTCAGAGAAAGGGAGCAGGACTAAATGGGCCACGGCAGCGAAGCATCTCAGAACATCTGAAAGTAGCAGAGAGAAGAGCACCAGCAAGCAGAAGGGGGATTTAGGGGAGGGAAGAAAGTACTGCAAGTGCGAGTCGCTCAGTCGTATCCGACTCTTTGCGACCCCATGGACTGTAGCCCACCAGACTCGTGTGTCCATGGAATTCTCCAGGCAAGAACACTGGAGTGGGTTGCTAGTCCCTTCTCTGGGAGATCTTCTCAACTCATGGATCGAACCCGGGTCTCCTGCATGGCAGGCGGATTCTTTGCCATCTAAGCCACCAGGGAAGCCCAGGAAAGTACTGAGATCCCCTTTATTCTGCCAGTGGACATAATACAGGTTATTCACCACCAGAGACAGTAACAGGCCCTCATGACAGGAGGTGGTCATGGGAAAGAGATGATCACTCAGTTATTAATGCTGTCAAGGACAGGAGTTTCACAGTGTTTTTTAACAGCTGAATGGAACATGAAAGCTGATCTAGCCCACCCTTGATTCCATAAATGAGGAAGTCTGAGGAGCTTTGGTCACAGATGTGTCACAGTCACACAATTAACAGAGACCGACACAGGGCTCAAGCCAGAGTCTTTTAAAGACCCCACATGTGTCTCTCAGAGCCCAAATAACCTAAAAGTACACTGTTTTAAGTAACCTTAGTCACTCTGCTTCAATGGTTCTGATTCTGAACCTGTCATTTGAAAAGACTGGCAAGGCTTGTCTCAGATCTGTGGTTCCTAAGCCAAGTTCCCAGGGAAAAAGTGCATTCTGTGAGCTGGCCCTGGGTGCTCTGCTCTAAAAACTAAGTGATTCTCTTCCCAACAGGAAGGTAGTGGGGAAGATAACCGGGCAGAATTTGCTCCTTTTCACCTCCCTGGTGTTTTCTTAGCCTTTTATAAATCTATAAAAGATGATATCTGATTTAGCAGATGATTCCCTATTTACTATGTTAACAAATCAAGATGCCATAAAATGAAACACAAAGAGCATAAACACCAGGTCCCTTCAAGGAGTACTTTTTCTTCCCATGAGTTGTAAGAACCCCAAGTTCAGATCAAGACTATAGAGATCTCTAGGCTGATTTTCTAATTCACTACAACTCAGATGAGGTCAGCAGTTAAGCAACAAATGGGGAAGCCCAGAAACTTGAACATGGGTGTGCTAGGAAATAGACTACGGGGAGGCTAAACTTAACATGTGATTTGTTTTCAAATCGGAATGTCAAAATGCTTGACAGATGAGGTCATGGGGATCCACAGAAGGCAGAGCCTTGGCCAAGGGCACAGAGTCAGTAACCGGCCAAGGCGGCATTCGCCACAGGCAGTCTAGGGTCAGAACCTACAGACTCAACCACTATGTGATGTACCATCTGTTTGGTCTAAGGAGCTGGGTCCAAAATAAAGAGGTGGACTGAACACATCCACTAACTCCCTCCTAAAACCCTAAAATGAAGGCATAATCAAAGATAAAGAGAACGGGGAAGGAGCTAACACCACCAAAGTGTGGAAGCAGGAAAGCAGGTGGTGGCTGACGCGACAGGCCCAAGACAGCACCCGAGAGGAGCCGAGAAACCCCTGCGTTCCGCTGCGCACACTCGGGGGGAGAGGCGGAGCTCAGGGCAGGAGGACAGACGGACGACGTGTGTAAGCAGCTGTCAGAAGCCAGAGTCCCTCCCCACTTCCACACCGCCGGGTGACAGCCCTGCCCTCTCCCAGAGACCTGAGGCTCATTCCTGCGATCAAGTTAGACACAGGGGTGTGTGGAGGCGGCTACAGCCTAACCCTAACCCTCCAAACCTCTTCTCCGGCTCATCACCTACACAGATAATTTTGATGAGAATAAAAACTTGTAAAAATCCATTAAAAGAAGAAAAAGAACTGGAGAAAACCATGATCTGAAAGGACGCAGGCACCGCCTCAATGTTCGCAGTAGCACTGTTTACATCAGCCAAGACAAGGAAGCAACCTAAATGCCCACGGACAGAGGAACGGGTAAAGAAGACGCCGTACACATATACGATGGGGTTTTAGCCACACAAATGAAATAGTACCATTGGAAGCACCGTGACAGACCTAGAGGTGAGTGAGGTCAGACAGAGAAAGACAAATACCAGATGATGTTGCTTATATGTGGAATCTAAAATGATAGTACAAATGAACCTATTTACAAAACAGAAGCAGAGTCACAGATGTAGAAGACAAACTCAGGGTTACCAGGGTGGAAGGGAGAGAGGAATAAACTGGGAGATTGGGACTGATGTATACACACTACTATACATAAAATAGACAATTAATAAGGCCCTACTGCATAGCACAGGAAACTCTGCTCAGTACTCTGTGGGGACCCTGGCTAGCTGATACACAACACTCAAGGTCAAAGCTCCTGAGAAGCATCACCCTGAAACACACCAGCTTCCATGTCCGTCTCAGTCACCAGAGCCCTCACCTGCTGTGTAAACGGCCTTCCAGAGATGGGCAGCTCTGCATCCTGAACACATAGCAGAGGTGTGACATTAGTGTCACAGCAGGCTTGCTTCAGGAGTGTTTCTGAATCTTTGACAGTTATTATTCCAAGCCTCTCTGATGCAACTCCCTAACGCTGTTTTCCTCTTTTAAGTCTGGCTGACCGACTCAGTGGAGGATATCAATCCCATGCCCGCTCTCAGCGGCATGGATACTGCTCTGCGTCCAAGCAGTCAAGGCCACCTTTCACCTCCCCCTCGCCCCCTCCCCCGCAGGGCTGCCTGGCCCCTTACCTGTCTCTGCATTTCTTCAATCTGTCTTCGGGGGATGCTCTGCAGAATACTGTAGACATCTGACATCTTTTCTTCTGGCACAACTACAGATGCTCTAGAGATGAGAGGGAGACAGCGGATGTATGGACAGCCCTGCATACAAAGCACGGCTGCATGTGTGTCCCGCTCAGGTCTCACGAGCAGAAGCAACAATGCCCCGCGCCTCCCTCAGCCCCACGGTCCTCACAGTGAGCAGTCCCTCTTTCCTCTCCCTTCCTCGGGACCGACCAGCGCAAAGGAGCTCCCCCGAGCTCCGTCTCTCACCTCCCCGTCACCACTCCATGCCTCTCCTGTCCTCCGTCCACTCCCCACTGTGCTCCGGCCACACAGGTACCCTCTCAGCCTCCTGAATACACCACACTCTGCCCGACCACAGGGCCTCTGTGTGTCCAGTTCTGCCTGCCAGGTACACTCGTCTTCACTCATCACTGTCCACTCTAAATCAACAATGACTTCTCCTTCGGCTGTATTCCCCAATCCATTCATTTATTTAGCATGTACTTATGGAGGCCCTACTATATGCAAGGCCACACAATCTCTGTCATTTTAAACTGCAGGACTCAACTGCCACTGGAGCTCAAAAACCGCCAAAGATTATGTGTCAATGAATGGGTGTGCTGTGATGCAATAACACTTTATTTACAGACACTGGCAGCATGCCACATGCGGCCCAAAGGCCTTGGGTGACCAACCTCTGCTGCAGGTTCACGGACAAACTCTCCTGATGGAAAATGGAGCAAAAAAAATCTGAAGGAGCAGTTCTCAGACCTAGCTATGCATTACAACTGCTGGGGGACTTTAAAAATAATCCATGCAGGAACCCTGGGATAAAGGTTCATCAGAAGGTAACACTCACCTCTTCCAGTCAAGGACTTCAGAGAAAGGCAAAACGTAGGAGTCTGCGATGATCACTGGGACGCAGCCGGCCCGTAACACATCACTCAGTACCGCCTGGCCCAGCCGAGCTCCACGAAGGACCATGCAGAAAGTAGCCTCCTGCAGAACACAGGCAGAGGAGGGGATTACAAACCGGTTCCGCTGATCCACTTACTCTGATCCTGGCAGACCACAAAGTTCTCTCAAGGGCTGAAGCCAGGCAACACAGAAAATGCTAAAAGACAACAGCTCACCAGGGTGAGACTGAAAAGCTGAAGAGGTTGCAATGCTCTGGATTTCCACTCTTGAGTGTCACTGCAATGCCTCCGCTGCTTGGATTCTGAAAATGTTCACAACCCACCTCCAGGTCTTCCTCTGGAAACTCAACGGCATGACTTCCCACGGACTGGATTCTTTCAGCCCTGCGGTGCTGTGTATATCCACCGTGGCTTCCCAGGGCTCAGAATACTTACTTCTGCCTGCCTTGTACTAGAATTATTTGGACTGGGCATATCGGGCTCTTGAGAGGACCCCCTACACAGAAAGCATCAAATCTCCTTTCATCTTCCTACCCCCACAGCATCCAGCAGTGTGCTTTGTATACAGAAGACATTCATCTCATGAATGCTATGCCTTCGAAAACACATTAAGGCAGATAGGCTCTATTTAGATACAACTGAACAAAAAGCAAGACCTCACTAAAGGTCTTCCTCATTCACTCCCTCGAACCCACTGGATGTGGGCCTGTTTGGGAAAAGGAGAGATGCACAAGAAAAAAAGGTGGTTGTAATAGGTCAACCGAAAAAAATAAGGAAAGCTCCCGTCTCTAATACTCAAGTTTCTTCCAGTTTTTGCCTCTCCAGGAGAAAAACAGAAAAAAAAATTTTAAAGCAAAAATACTTAATCTTTAAAGCTAGAGAAAAGGAGAGTTCAGAAGAAATATGAAGTAACTCAATACGCCAAATTCCTCTGGGGATAAAGGAGAAAGCGATGAGAAAGGGCAGGGGGTGGAGAAGGGGCACCGGTCATGGCGCCCAGAGGGGCAGGTGGACGCTCAGCCGGCCCCGAAGAGTCAGCGTCCAGATGTGGGCATGTGTGCTGATAACCATTTTTCCTGTCTAGACAAAGGTTACTATAAATACTCCTGCTCACATCACCACTGTTATCAGTCAGACATTCCAGAGGAGATGCAGCACTTTTTGAAGGTATTTTAACAATCCCAGCACAGGCCGGTTCTCTTCGGAGACTTTGAAAAAATAAAAATCACACACAATCACACCAGCTCCTTAAGATCTCTCCTTGAACTGAACTATTTGTGTTTTAAATACTTAAGCGAACAAAAGATTTAAAATATAAGGAAAGCTGAGTGCCAAAGACCTGATGCTTTTGAACTGTTGGGGCTCTCGAGAGTCCCTTGGACTGCAAAGAGATCAAACCAGTCAATCCTAAAGGAAACCAGTCTTGAATATTCATTGGAAGGGCTGATGCAGAAGCTGAAGCTCCAATACTTTGGCCACCTGATGTGAAGAACTGACTCATTTGAAAAGTCCCTGATGTTGGGAAAGATTGAAGGTGGGAGGAGAAGGGGACGACAGAGGATGAGATGGTTGGATAGCAATGAGTTTGAGTAAACTCTAGGAGATGATGAAGGACAGGGAAGCCTTGCGTGCTGCAGTCCATGGGATCGCAGACAGTCAGATATGACTGAGTGACTGGACAACAGCAGAGTGAACAAAACTCAATTTCTGCTTTCCCGGCCCCCTGGCTCTTGGAGTATCAAACAGCCTGCTTATAATACAGAAGTATAATACAGGACTACTCTGCCTGCAGTTACAAAGTGCTGGCACTCCCACGACACCAGGAGGACACATGTAGGGAGGCAAAAACACCAAGAGAAAAAACGGTAACAAAAAATAAAGACCTCCCACTCCCAGGAAGAACTACTGTGGCCGTGGCGAGCTGGCTCAGTTGGAGGATACAAGCTGCAGCTTAAAGAAGCAAGCTCCTCTGGGCTGGATAAGGAATATAGGAATAAAAGCAAAATACACGTGCCTGCTTTGACTACACGGCTCCTCTGTACATCTACGGGGTGTGTCTTTTTGCAGTAAGATGAGTTCGTGGAAGGAGCCGGAACGCTCATGGGCCAAGCGGCTTTGCACTAACGGCACGCAGACCCTGAAGCTCCCGGAAGTCCACGGGGCAGCAGTGGAGAGCAGTCCGGTTTTGCTCTCCACTCAGGGAGCTCGACGAGTGCAGCTTGGAGCAGAGCGCCTACTGGCTGGGCTCAGCCCCAGCCCGGGCCCTGAGAGGGGCAGGCGGAGCACTCACCTGCAGCACCTGCGGGTAGTCAAAGGCCTGCTGCTGGTGGCAGCGCCTCCGGGCGGCGGGGACGCCCTCGGAGAGGTTGCTGCACTTGTCCAGCACCAGCACCGCCTCGCCGTGTCTGGCCTGGAGGGCGGCCAGGTCCTCTCTGTACTCTGGATGCAGGGCCACCTGGGACGACAGCAGGAAGTACCGCCGCGGCCTGCGAAGCAGAAAACGGGGGGCACTGGGACCCTGGCCGCCGCTGCATGAGTCACGGTGAGGCCAACTTCGGGTCTAGAGCTTAGGGCTACGAGTGCTTTCTCACCCATCTTCACTCACGTCCTTGACTTCTGGGGAAACTACACTCAGCACTGCTGAATATTTAAACTATTATACATGCTGAGAAGGCAAGCAATGACTCATTCACATGCTGAAGCATCATGCCGTTGTTAAAGGGTTCATTTAGGAAAAGTTCTTAACGTTTTGAGGAAATGCTTATAATAGGCCAAGCTTAGGGAGCGTGCTTTAAGAGTGTGAGAGTGTGTGTGTGTGTGTGTGTGTGTGTGTGTGTGTGTGTGTAAAGAGAGAAACTGACTGACTGGTTGATTATTTGGAAGAACATCCAATGTTAGCATTAGTTTGATCTGAGTTCTCTGCTCTGAAAAGCAGCTGAGAGCAGGCTGCAACCTTCAAAGAGGAAAACAAGGGGTCGTAACAGACAGCACTGACCGTGAAAGCAGCCTACTTCCGGCTGCTGACGGGCACCCTATGCTATGGGGGAGCTCCAGGGAAAGGCAGCCCCCATCCTCAAGGCCAGATGGATTCAGGAAGACCAAACTTGGTTGTGGAGAACAAGTGGAAAAAACTGGCTTTGTCAATGGATGGAACCAGTCTTAACATCGGATAGCAAGGATGCGTGAGAGAGAACGGACTGAAGAAAGGATTTCCAAGGGTCTGGCACCATTCAGATCTCCACGAGAAACAAAATGTGAACTCACTGGGGAGACCAGAAGGTAAGTAATTCTCTCCGAGAAGGCAAGATTCCCACAAGGCAGAGAGGTTACAGGGGCAATAAACACGACCTCAGCAAAGGAACCAGCAGGGATCACTGAAGAAGAAAGGAATGATAGAAAGCAGGCTCCAGAAGAAATGAAACCCCCATCAAACCCAGAAGCAGGACTCAAATCTTCCTCAAACTGTACAGACCAAGGAAAACACCCAAGACAGCCATCTCTAGGCAACGCCACCAGGGGAGCTAACAAGAAGCAGTGAGAAAGAAAGGACTCAAACCCTCTAGTCTGAACCCAACCCCATACCTTCTTTTCTTCTTGCTTTGGAGAGAAAGAAAGGGAAATTGCTTTATTTTCCTTTCGTTTCTCAGGCTTAATTGGAGGGTCCAGCTGGAGAACACCTTACACATCTACCCGTGGCCAAAAAGAAATCACTCTCTGAGAGAGTGCTATCTTTCCCAAGCTTTAAGCGTCACACCCAAAAGACACAGAGCAAGCAGGGAGTGAGGAAATGAACACTCTCCCAGCTGCAGATCAGTTCGACTCCAGCAAATGGAGCAGCGCACACCACAGCTGATGGCCCTCAAGTCCCCGGAACCATCTCTTCCGGTCATTTCTCTCTACAGTCGAACTGAAAGCAAAGGCAGGCAGGGAAAACAGGGACAAGCAGACCCCCTAGAACGTCACTGTTCAATAGCAATTAGCCACATGAGACCACTTAAATCTATTAAAGTTTTAAAATCCAGTTCCTCGGTCACCTTAGCCCCATTTCAAGGGCTCAACAGCTATATGTGGAAGTGGGCACCCCACTAAACACAGATCGTTTCCTCACTGAAAGTCCTGCTTGAGAGAGCTGCCCCAGACGGCAGTGCAGACCCGGAGCCCAGGGCAAAGGCGAGCAGACGTAAAAAAGACACCGAACAGCAGCCCGTCGGGAGACAGTTTGGATCAGCCGTACAGACTGGCTTCTCTCATCCTGGACAACTTCTCCTTCAATTGCATTTTGCTGAACAATACATTGGCTGCTGCTGCTGTTGCTGCTGCTGCTAAGTCACTTCAGTCGTGTCCGACTCTGTGTGACCCCATACCTGCTAGCCACTGAAACAGACTCTTGAATTCTACCCCCAGCCCTCAGCCTCAATCATTTTTCTTTTGTAAAATCATCAGTTTTCAGAGGGGAGAGGTATGATGGGAAGATCACATATAGGGAGTCTTCTTCAGTCATCCCAAAGGGAGGACTTCTGTGATCAAGCTCATCTGCTTAAAACAGGAGGAAGATGGACAGTCAAACTCTCAACACAAGCACGGAAACCACCTCAACAACTCACGCCATTTGAAGATGAGCTGTCTTGTGAGGTGGTGAGTCTTTTTCACCACAAATCAGAAAACTTTTCAGGAAGAAATCACAGTAACAAGGTATACATTAAGTTAGAACTAGTGTTAGTTGCTCAGTCGTGTCAGACTCTTTGCAACCCCATGGACCGTAGCCCTCCAGGCTTCTCCATCTGTGGGATTTTCCAGGCAAGAATACTGGAGTGGGTTGCCATTTCCTTCTCCAAAGTGAGAGCTAAACGGCCTCTAAAGGCCTTTCCAGTCCCCAAGACGCTGGCTCTACGGCAGCTGCCACAGAGCGCTGGGACTTGCTGGGTCCCTGGAGACTTCCTATTTAAGTAGAGCCGCTAACACAAAACTGGCACTCCAGGCTGCCTCGAACAGGAGCAGCCGTGCTGGTGTCCGAGGGGGTCCCTGCAGGCGGGTGTGGAGTGCTGGCGTCCTGGAGGGGAGACAGCGTTTCCGTGCGGTGGGGCTGGCCCACTGGGAGTGCTCTAGTCCTCGTCTGGGGGAGAACTTCTTGGGGGAAGAGCAGGGAGGTGGCCTGGCCCAGACTGTGAGATCCCTGAAAGAGGGAGCGGGGACGGGACAGAGGGAGTCATGGCCTCCCCACCTGCGATGTGGAGGCCAAGTCAGGGCAGGAGGGCAGCCTAGGCTGAAGGCGCACGGGGAGGGTGATGGCACGGGCGGCACCCCTCCAGTGTAGGGGGGTCAGAGCCCAGGAAAGGTGAGGAGAGGGCCTGCCCCGGGGTGACGACGGGAAGCAGGAGCTCGGCACAGGGGGTCAGAGCCCAAGTGGGGTGCAGAGACACCTGCGCGGTGAGGGGCAGAGGCAACCACAGGGCTCTGGTCATGCACGACAGGGTTGATCAAGCAAGATACAGGGGATAACGGGAGCTAGACTCCTCACTGTCCGAGAAGGAAATTACAGCTACGGAAAGAGAGAGAGCCAGAATCCCCTGCAGCACTGGATGGAATAGGAGAGAGCGACGGGAAGGCATGGTTTTCAATACACATAGACAGAGAGAGAGGGAGCCATCTACGTAAGACGGAGAAACAAGTACAGATGCTAACACGTGGTGCTCAAAGAAACTCCGGAGTAAAGAAAGACTCTGGGCTGATTTTGTTGTTACGAAACACAGTTCTATTGTAGACACTTAGTCACCACGCTCAGTGGGTCCCCACCCAACACCACCATTTTCTACATAAATGTGCAGATGTGAACAAGAGTCTAAAAATGTTCCCCTGCCTGCATGCTGGCTCGCTCTGACCTGGCAGATGGTGAGCTGGTGGAGTAGGCCCATTTTAGTTTTAAGCAAACAGAATCTTAAGGTGGATTTGTTTTTCTTTCGAGGACTAAAATGACCAGCTATGACTTTCATGTTTCTTCCCAGCAGGGCTGATATCGAACGTTCAGCAAAATCATGCTGAGAACTCCAAGTTTCCCTCCATAGTAACCGTTGTAAACTCCCAATTTAGTTCCTTTTAGAGAGAGAAATGACGAGAATTCCAGCTGAGGCCAACACATCTGTGAGAAGAAGCTATCAATAGCAACAATCCTCAGCTTCCCATTGGACAATATTGAGAGAGATTTAAAATAAAAATAAAAACAAAGCCCTTGCTACTCTACGCAGCCCTCAAGAGATGTGGGAATTCCCTTAAAAAGCAACTCTCACAAAGAGCAACAGATTCCAAATGCTGCCGTGAGGTCACCCAGACTGCCTCCTCCCAGATCCCTGGAAAGTGTGATGAGCCTAGAGCCTGTCTTTGCTTTTCTTTTTTCTCTCCTGAGGCAGAGGAGTGTTATTTGTAAAGGAAACAGCACAACTACAGGGCCCAACTGCAAACCCTGGAGGGGAAACGGAGTGGGGTGTGTCCGCATCGGGCCACAGAAATCCACCGCTTGTCCAGCACAGGGAGGACCATCCCCCTGTGTCTTGAGCATCCTGCTGCTGCTCTGGAAGACAGACTGCTTAAGATTCTCTAGTTTCTAGAGTCTCAGGACTCTAAAGATCAACAGCAACCTTAAACCATCTAAGGATAGTCATTTCAGTCTAGTTACACATAAAAATTAGAGATCAAGTTACCAAGAAAATACCACCAACAGAGCAAGCTTGTAATTCTTGGAAACTTATTTGAAGGTAATTTGTACTGTTCAGAGTGGTTTGCTCTCCGTTTCAATCTCTCTCAGTCTTTTCCTTTCAGCCTGTTTTCTTCCCTGGATTAAATCTTAAGGGACGTGCCAGTCCTCAACCAACATTAGAGACCTAGATTACACTCGGGAGAGTAGATGATAAAGAGAGTTTAGTCTGAGCCATCTTAAGACTGCTCACCCTGTGTCCCCCAGGCTTTCTCCAGCCACAGCACTGCTGACATTTGGACCCAATGATGCTTTGTGGTGAGGGGCCGCCCTGGGCATGGCAGAAGTTTAGGGCATCACCAACCTCCGCCTGTTAGCTGCCCACAGTGCCCCGTGCAGAACAGACTTAACTCAGTGGGCCTGGCAGCTCTCTTCTTTGAAAGGCTGGCCCTTGGCTGGTGCGTGGGAACTTCAATTTCAGGGGAAAACAGTACAAATGACAGGATTTATGAAGGCTGTATATTGTCACCCTGCTTATTTAACTTCTATGCAGAGTACATCATGAGAAACGCTGGGCTGGAAGAAACACAAGCTGGAATCAAGATTGCCGGGAGAAATATCAATAATCTCAGATATACAGATGACACCACCCTTATGGCAGAAAGTGAAGAGGAACTCAAAAGCCTCTTGATGAAAGTGAAAGAGGAGAGTGAAAAAGTTGGCTTAAAGCTCAACATTCAGAAAATGAAGATCATGACATCTGGTCTCATCACTTCATGGGAAATAGATGGGGAAACAGTGGAAACAGTGTCAGACTTTATTTTTGGGGGCTCCAAAATCACTGCAGATGGTGACTGCAGCCATGAAATTAAAAGACGCTTACTCCTTGGAAGGAAAGTTATGACCAACCTAGACAGTATATTCAAAAGCAGAGACATTACTTTGCCAACAAAGGTTCGTCTAGTCAAGGCTATGGTTTTTCCAGTGGTCATGTATGGATGTGAGAGTTGGACCGTTAAGAAGGCTAAGCACCGAAGAATTGATGCTTTTGAACTGTGGTGTTGGAGAAGACTCTTGAGAGTCCCTTGGACTGCAAGGAGATCCAACCAGTCCATTCTGAAGGACATCAGCCCTGGGATTTCTTTGGAAGGAATGATGCTAAAGCTGAAACTCCAGTACTTTGGCCACCTCATGCGAAGAGTTGACTCAATGGAAAAGACTCTGATGCTGGGAGGGATTGGGGGCAGGAGGAGAAGGGGACGACAGAGGATGAGATGGCTGGATGGCATCACTGACTCTATGGCCGTGAGTCTGAGTGAACTCCGGGAGTTGGTGATGGACAGGGAGGTCTGGCGTGCTGCGATTCATGGGGTCACAAAGAGTCGGACGCAACTGAGTGACTGAACTGAACTGAACTGATGCTGAACACTTGCTTTCCTTCTGGAAGCCTGGAATTCCGCACAGGAAGTAAGGGAGAGGAAAGACTTATGGACAGCAACTAGATTTCTGATTTGGGGAGCTTGGTAGACAGCGCTGCAAACTGACTGAGAGAGAGACAGACAGAGAGAGAACTGAAGGATAAATAAGGTTGGTGTGGGACAGGAATGACGGACCCTCAAGGACCCCGGCCTGTCACTGATGGTTCGACTGCAGTGCAACCCGCCCCCCTGGCCCTCACTGGCATCTCTCAGCACCGCTGGCTGTGCCCGAGGCGCCTTACCCGGGTCCCTTCTCCGGAAGGTCCACCTCGGCTGACAGCGGACTATAGACAGGAATGCTGACATCGTAGCCTTGCCGATAAGTCCACGTAGAGAAGCCACCACCAGCCAACAGAGCCCTGAAAAACAAACGGTTTTGTCAAACGGTGAGAAAGAAAGACAGTCTTCGTTCTGATAAGCTCTGTGGAAAGGGGCAGCTGGATGTTCATAACAGTATCAGCCACAGCTGATGTTTACCAAGTCACTTTTCTAGAAAGACACAGTGCTAAACGTTGTACAGCATCTCAGGGGCACTCGCTGCATCCTCGTCCGGAGTCACCCGCCTTCCTCTGGGGTCCTAAGCAGTCTGTCCTTACTTTCCCTATTTTAAAATACAGCACAGCCAGGAGGACAGCCTGCGAACGGCCCCTCTGCTACCTTGTTTGGATCCCATTCACCTCTCCCAGAAGTCACAGACGGTGAACGTGGTGGTGTTAGTCGCTCCGTCACGTCCAACTCTTTGCAACCCCATGAGCTGCAGCCCTCAAGGCTCCTCTGTCCACGGAGTTGTCCAGGCAAGGACGCTGAAGTGGGTTACCATTCCCTTCTCCAGGGGATCTTCCCGACCTAGCGATCAAACCAGGGTCTCCCGCATTGCGGGTAGAATCTTTACCATCTGAGCCACCGAGGAGGCCCTGACTCTTAAACACATTTACAGTAATACGAATAACAACAGGACTGGCTGGGGCAGTCACTTACCGTCCCACTGACGGAAGCTCAGGGGACAATGAGCTAAAAAAAAAAAAAAGCCACGGTGACGGCAAAGTACCCCATCTCACGCTGCCTGCGCCCCAGCCCGCTCCAGTTCCCACCAGATCAGTTCTTTTCACTGCCGTCCCAAAGCTTCGTGTGCACTGTGTAGCCTCTACCAGCTTTCACCACCCATTCCAGCTACTCAGTCTTATCAACCCCACTGCTTCCACAGGAAGCAGAATCCAGAACTTGACCTCGAGTGCTTCTCCTGCAAGTCCACCCACACGAGCTTTTATTCTCCTTAATTAGAAAACCATGAACACGCTGCTTTAACTAGATCCAGCAAGTAATACAGTGACACTTCATTAGAAAGGAAGCAGGTGTACATCACACCAACGTTTATGGTTATTGTGTCCCGGGGGGCCCCCGAGCCCATCAAATCACTTACTGGGGCAGAGTGCTGCCAGGTCCATGCGCGGCACAGTCTGAGCCAAAATGTATGAACTGCAAAGCCACATTTTTTGCAATCTTGATTGCTACCAATCCCCTCCCTGCCCTGATGACAGCCTACATTCCCTTCTTACATGACCAGTTTAAGTTCAAAGATTTCCAAACCACCCCTGGAAATCCCAATCTGTTTGTTTAAGCTTTATGAAACCAAGAACTGGTTAGGGAGGTAATGTGCAGGCTGGAACACCTCTCCAGCTGCCAGTCCGCTCTGTAAAACTTAATGACTAGCCGTAGTACCAACATACGGTCTCATTTTTCCTGATTAGCATTCGGCAGTGACTCCGTCCAACATGAATTTGGGTGGGTTCCATGACCATGATGGCAAGCAGACTGCAAGGGCCCCCACGATCGATGTGCAGAGGAGGAAACACAGATCCAATATACCAGCATCAGGCGGCCCAGGTAAGCGGCGTGGTGGGTGATGTAATTACACCCACGCCCCAGAGGAAGGGGCGAGCATCTGTGGTGAGGAAGCAGGTGTACATGACACCAACTTTCACTGTTACTCTCTCCCTGGAGCTCCGGGGCTGAGGGAGGGGGTTAAGCCCTGGGAGGAGGCAAGCAGGTAACCGGAAGCATGCCTCATGTCACAGATCACGCACATGCAATCTTGCTGGAGCTCTCAGGAGGAGCCACCGCTGCAATTAGTCAAACAAGCCTCACACCGGCCCTGCTGCTGACAAGACCTCCACTCCAAATCACCGCATCTTCTTCTGCCAAGCTTTCCTGAACATTACCAAGGAGAAAATAGTGTAAGCCTCCCTTGCTTTACAGCACATGTGTTTTACATTGACTGAAAAGTGAATTGCTGAGAAGCGCGTTCTGTTTTCCCAAATCGGAGATCTGTTCCAAAGCTGAGAGAGACTGAATGGGAACGGTGCACCTAAGAAAGCATAGCTGTGAGCACCACGACTCACCCCAGGCCAGGTGCTCCGTCGCTGGGAGTGTCCGCCAGCATCTTCAGCACTTCCCGGGACTCGAAGACCCAGGGACATCACTGAGCCCTCTTCCTCCCTGTCTTGTGGACCCTCGTCCCTACGCTGGGTCTGCCCCAGATGCTCTCACAGCTCGCCTCCTCCCATCTGAGTATCCACAGAGCTAAACACGGTTTGTCTGCAAGTGTATCTTTTGCTTCCTTTTAATCAGGCCTGCGAATCCCTCAAATACAAAGATTCAAGTTTTAGGTTTTGCAAAAAAAAAAACCGACCAACTCTACTGGCTATCCTCATTTGTTTACAGATTCAAACTGTAAAAAAAGAAAATGAGACATATATATCTGAGCAACGGCTAGATATTTGGTGAATATCTAGTGATGTTAAAGAACTAAGTGTTAATTGCTGTAGGTATGATATTAGTGCTGTAGTTATATTTTTTAAAAAGCCCTTGAAAAAAGTTGAAAGTATCAGTCACTCAATCGTGTCCAACTCCTTGTGACCCCATGGACTACAGCCCGCCAAGATCCTCTGTCCATGGGATTTTCCAGGCAAGAATACTGGAGTGGGTAGCCATTCCCTTCTCCAGGGGATCTTTCCAACCCAGGGATAGAACCAGGGGTCTCCTTCATTGCAGGCAGATTCTTTACCGACTGAGCCACTGAGTTACACACAAAAACTTCTTCTGCAGTCTCAAATGGAAAGATTTACGGACATAATGATACAACATCTGAGATTTGTTTCTAGATAATCTGGTGGGAAGAAGGTAGGAGCACAGATGAATCAAGTTGACAATTAACAAAGCTGGACAGTGGTTATGTGGGGCTCACTTCTTTTATACAGGTTTTAAAATTTTCCCTAAGAAGTTTAAATAAATATACACCTATACAAAAGTAGAAATTTGAGAGAGATACTTGCAAAGAAAGGATAATAAAAATCTAAAGTAGTAATAAAATTACAGAATATAGCTGAGAAAACAAAGATCAGTAAAGTCAGGCATTGAAGAGGTATAATTTGCTATCATTTGACTTAAAATGGATAGGTGAATATATGTGTGTGTTTGACTAGAAATCCATCAAAGACTCAAAAAACACACAGTATTTGAGAACAATGATTACCTCGCAGTAAAAGAGTAAAACCAGAGGAAAATTTGAAAACATATTTTTACACTTTACTCTTTGTATACTTGCACACTGTTTCAATCTTGTACCCAGAAGGTATATGTGTACCACACATAGGATTTTCAAAAACTGAAAGAGAAACACAGATTCACACAGCATGAAAGATGTATTTGCTGAGCTGACATCTGCTTTAGTCCTGGTCCTTGCATTTTTCTGAGTCAGATAATTCTTAAAAAAAAAAAATCACACTTATGACTTTAGATTTCAGGGGCATCTTAGAAACGGTCTAAATCTAGCCTGTTTTCTAATTTCTGAATAACCAGATATGCAGCTGCTGCTAAAACCATCCTACACGCATGGTTCTTACCTCCTCTGAATCCAGGAGCAAGGACAAAGGATCAGAAAAATTAACAAACAAATCTACTATTCCTTACTCCAACCAGCCGAAGACCACCTCGACTTCAAAATGAAATTTCCCACGTGGAAAGATAAACGAGGACTATTTGATGATTCATTACTTGCTACAGGACTGCCTATAATCACTTCCAAAAATACACGCACAGGGAAAATGATTTAACCTTCCTGATCCTTAACACCTAAGCACCAGCAAGAACTTCAACTCTCTCCTGATTACTTGACACTCCTGCAGAGAAATGAAACTCCTTGTAACATGTGCACTCGATAAAAATGAAATCTTTCTCCCAGTCAGATACAAATACCAAAGTGTCAGCAAGAACCGACATGTCCCAAACAGAAATGAACCCTCCTCAAACTAAACCCAGAACAGCAGGTGAAGACACTGCATTCCCAGCACCTCTCTGCCTTCCCTTTTCTGTCCCCTAACACATTTCACTTTCCCAGAACAAGCAAACGCATAGACAGTAACGCACTCCGGAACGCTGGGGCGAAGAGCCAAACCAGAGACCGCCTTGTGTTCAGCGGGTTTCTACAGAACTTGTGTGGCCTGACTGCCCTCTACCGTCCAAAACGGTTTCTACACCAAAGCTGAGGGATGGCGCTAGGGTCTTTTCTAGAGATAATCATCTTTCCAGATAGAAACTCAATACTGACTCTAGATAAACACTTAAAAGCAAAGAGGGCTTAGACTTAATCTTCTGGGGAAAAGCAGTACTACGTGTAGATTTTCACAAATGACGATGTTGGCCTCAAGTAAGCAGAGACCACAGCGGGCCTAAGGCTGTTCTTACCTCTTTCAGTAACAATGATTTCAAGAATTAAACATCAACTGCAACAAAGCTGGTTATAAATGAGTTCATATCTGAACTTGCAGTAATCCCCTCCCGTGGCTGCTGCCCAGGACCCTCATGCTGGGCCCACACTTCCCGCTCTCTTCGGAGCCTCAGGCCAAGCACTAGGAGAGGAACCTTAGGGGCACCTCCCTTCTGAGGTTTCCAGGAAGCCACACAGTTGGTACAACAAGGCCAAATACACAGTACCTGAACTTGAACCGCCATCGTGGCCACCCCGTGCCGCTTCTGCCTGTTTGGAAGTTTCATTAGGAAGGAAGGAAAGAAGAGAGTAAGCGGTACTTAGAGTGCCTCACTTCCCGGACGTTACAGGCTCCAATGACACGTCCACGCCTGCTCCCCTCAGGAGCTGAGACTCTACTTAATGCTCCCAAATGTAGAGAGAGCTGACACAAGCCAGTGATATGAACCAGGCCTTTTAGGGGAAAGACCGTGTGCTCAGGAGCACATAACCCGGACTAAGAAGACAAGACAGACCTCTAAGATGCTCCACTGGAACCTAACCCTCCATTAGTTTCTCAGGACAGATTCTGGCAGGTTTCAATGCTTCCAGGTCTCAGGGAGGAAAAGACCGAGGACAATTTTACACTTGAACAAACAATTCTGATTACAAAGTTATGTCTTAGTGGGCTTAGAAATATGATTTCACATGAACAAAAGGGTCCTACATTGACTTAATCCTCAGAAACCCATCAGGTGGACAACCCCAAATACACCTACCTGTCTCTGGGGACATCCAGGGCCGTGTTATAATCTGGAGGGCCTCCAGGCAACATGTTGAACAGGAGGTGATTGGTACCTCTATCCCACCTAATAAGAGAGTAAACATGTAGAATTCACGCATCAACTATGAAGAAACAGGCAAGTCAGTTTCTGGATGACAAGTCAAAATGTTAGTTGCTCAGCCATGTCTGACTCTGTGCGACCCCACGGACTGCAGCCCACCAGGCTCCTCTGGCCATGGGGATTCTCCAGGCAAGAATACTGGAGTGGGTTGCCATTCTCTTCTGCAGGGGATCTTCCAGACTCAGGGATCAAACCCGGGCCTCCTGCATTAGGCAACTTCTTCACCATATGAGCCACAAAGGAAGCTGGACAACAAGTAGCAAGCATCCCTGACCTGTAACAGGGTCACTTCTCAGGAAGGCAAACTGCATGCCTGGAGATCGCAACAGCGCTCCGGGCACTGGCTTGGCTCCTCCAAAGGAAAGCCAGGGCATGTGTCCTCCAAGCTGGTGCACTGCAGAACTGCTTACGCTGATGAAAATCTGAACGCTACTGCAGTGTTCACCATTTGGTTACAAAAACACAAAGAAACACAGAAGGCTAATTAAGGACATTAGGGAATGTGTGCAAAATGGAGTCCCATACAGAACTGTAAAAACGAATACATATACATTCTGTGTATATGTCATACAGCACTGACATACAAAGATGAAATTATTTGGAAACACATGCATGGTAAATGAAGGGGAAAAGGCAGCAAAATGAATACGCTTTGCTGTGTGAGCAAAATGTTATACATACACATATGTGTATGAAAGTGAAAGTGAAGTCGTTCAGTCGTGTCCGACTTTTTGCGACTTCATGGACTGTAGCCCACCAGGCTTCTCTGTCCATGGGACTTTCCAGGCAAGAATACTGGAGTGGGTTGCCATTTCCTTCTCCAGGAGATCTTCCCTATCCAGGGATTGAACCCAGGTCTCCCACATTGTAGGCAGACGCTTTGCTGTCTGAGCCACCAGGGAACTACACATGTGTATATACTACTTCTAAGTCGCATCAGTCGTGTCCGACTCTGTGCGACCCCAGAGACGGCAGCCCACCAGGCTCCCCCGTCCCTGGGATTCTCCAGGCAAGAACACTGGAGTGGGCTGCCATTTCCTTCTCCAGGGCATGAAAGTGAAAAGTGAAAGTGAAGTTGCTCAGTCGTGTCCGACCCTTCGAGACCCCATGGACTGCAGCCTACCAGGCTCCTCCATCCATGGGATTTTCCAGGCAAGAGTACTGGAGTGGGGTGCCATTGCCTTCTCCGATATGTGTATATACATGTGCATATACATACTAAAATGCATATATGCGTGCCCCTGTACATGTTTTATACAGAAACGACTGAGAAGCAACATCAAAATATTAATGGTTATGTCAAAAGCAGGCTTATGGGATGACTCTAACTTTCTTCTTTTTGCCTAACTGTATTTTCAAGCTTTTTATAGTGAATATGTATATGTGAGTAATAAAGAGGGGAGGTGGGGAAAGGCATTTACATTTAAAAGGAAGGATTGGGAAGATGAGCCCTCCTTAGCTTCTAAATGTTAAGAAGTTGGGAACCTGTGGCGGATTCATTTCGATATTTGCCAAAACTAATACAATTTTGTAAAGTTTAAAAATAAAATAAAATTAAAAAAAAAAAAAAAGAAGAAGAAGTTGGGAACCCACAGCAGTGGCCCAAGAGGGTGGTGCAGAGACCGGCTGCCTGCCCGCAGCGCGGGTCCTCCTACAAGTCAGTGGCTCACCCACGTGCCCACCTGAGACAGGAGATGAGCCGGCGGCTGGAAACCGGCTCTGCCCTCCCCTGCCCCTAGTTTCTGGGAGACCTGCGGATACCTGGAGAGCTGGGCCAGCGCCTGCGCCGTCTCCTTCACGCGGAGCGAGTTCTGGTTGAGCAGGTCGATGGACGGGACGAACAGGCAGGCGCGGGTGACGTCGTCGGTGTAGTAGTCGCTGTCTGAGATGGCCGTGAGCAGCTCGTTGTACTCCCGGGAGATGGTGCTGCTCACCGGGACACCCGCCTCGCCCACGTACTTCTTCAGCGGGTAGATGTACACCTTGATCTTGTTCTTGGGGTTGAAGCCGCAGCGGTAGACGTCGAAACACGTGTGCATCCTGCAGCTGAGGTCGCCGCGCTCGGGCACCGGGCTGTCGGCCGGCAGCCTGACCAGCGGCACGTCTCGGACGCTGCGCTTCTCCACGCTCCAGTCGCCGGAGGACTCGATGGAGTGCGGCCAGAACTGAAACATGCCCGTGGCGATCAGACCCAGCAGGACGATGGAGAAGAGGGTGATGTAGTAGATGCGATGCTTGGTCTTCATTCTCGGGATGAGGGCGGGACCCCGGATGTTGTACTTGACCGACGCGCACATAATGACCCCGACAGCCTCCTCCTCACACTCCTGGTTACCAGCGGAGAAGAGAGAAAAATGAAGCCTTCAGGGTGACAGATGACCCCCGAAAGGACCAGTACATTTGACCCTGCGAAGAACTGACTCATTTGAAAAGACCCTGATGCTGGGAAAGGTTGAAGGTGGGAGGAGAAGGGAATGACAGAGGATGAGATGGTTGGATGGCATCACTGATTCGATGGACATGAGTTTGAGTAAGCTCTGGGAATTGGTGATGGACAGGGAAGCCTGGTGTGCTGTAGTCCATGGGGTCACAAAGAGTTGGACACAACTGAATGACTGAACTGAACTGATAAAGTAAACAAATATTTGTACATGTGAAAATATGCTATATATTTACTATAGAATATATTCTATAAATACAAATTCTCTGAAAGCATAAGCTGGTTAATATCAGGCCTAAGAAGAAGAGCGCTGACCAAGCAAGGAAAATTAGAAGTGGAACAGCCAAAGGACAGTTTCATTTTGTTTTTTAAATACTTGCCTAACAAAAACTGATGCTTCATCTGGACAAACTGGCCTTTTGTTTGATATACTAAAGTTTTCATTCATTCATTCATTCAAACCTCATAGAGAACCTAAAGAAGAAAGCAAAGATCTACCTTAGAGGAATTTAGATACTAATGAGATACACAAAACTATAACAAAATGTATAATGTAAAAATACCACTAGGAAAATATCAAGAAAGGGGAAAAGGGTATTAGAGAAAAAAAGACTAATCTTTAAATAAATATATATTGATGTTTTATAATAAGGGGATAGTTGGCACATTTTGATGGAAGGGAGAAATGAAGAAAGAAACAGGGAAGGAGGAAAGGACAGGTGGAGGAAAAGCAAGTCCAGCGAGGTAGATCTGTCTCTAAAGACAGATGCCAAAAATTCTTCCCACTGATGAATGTGCATGCCCCTTGTCCATTCACAGCATGGAATCTCTTTCCCTTCCACCCGAATCCGGGCTAGACTTGGGACTTGCTTTGACCAAGAGAAAGTGGCAAAGGGAAGATTCTGGGGGTTTTGAGACCAGGCTTTAAAAGACCCTGTAGCCATTGACCAGGGGCCACACTGTGAGGAAGCTCAGGAAGACTGCAGAGACTACGTGGAGCCAAGAGGAACCATCCCCAACGAGCTCTGCAGAGACGGCAGAATCCTGAGCAAGCACACGATTGTTGCTGCTGTTTGTAAGGTTTGTGGTGGTTTGCTACATAGCAAGAAAAAAGTGAAACAGCCAATGCATCATGGACAGAGACATAAAAAGAAATCTTTAGCCCTCAGCTGAAAATGCAAAGTGCCCCTGTAGACCACAAATTAAGATCCTTACCAAACAAGCCCCCCAACACCTGATGCCTACCCACACCTGAGCGTGATTCCTTCATCTATCACAGACACGTCACTGCAACAAGTGACTTCGGCATTCCTTGTGTCAAGATTCCAATCTTCAAAATGGTCTCATTCTAGTCTCTGATCTTTCAGAAAAGTTATTCAAACCCCAGGTGGCGCTAGTGGTAAAGAATCCACCTGCCAATGCAGGAGATGCAAGCAACACGAGTTTGATCCCTGGGTTGGGAAGATCCCCTGGAGTAGGAAATGGCAACCCACTCCAGTATTCTTGCCTGGGAAATTCCATGGACAGAGGAGCCTGGTGGGCTACAGTCAATGGGGTTGCAGAGTCAGACACAACTGAGTGACCGAGCACACGTTAATATAAAGGAAAACAATTGAAAAGCTCATAGACCATCTTAGGGTTTATGAACCATTTTCACGTTGCTAAATGGAGTTCTCTCCAATCATGCCTACATGGTAAAACTGCTTCCTGCCTAGCTTAGTAGGGTCCTGTCAAGCCCTGAATGTTGCAATCATTATCAGCTTTGGGGGTAAAATGTGCTGAATGATCATTAATGATTTCAACTTGTATCTGCTGTATCTGAGACCATGGTCTGGGATGTATCAAAAAAACATGATTGTCATGGACTAGTGTATGAAAGTTTATACATTTTAAGCTTAAAGATAATCATCTTTGGGGTATATACATTAGCCATTCAATATACACTAATCGATTCCATGACAGAAATGCAGGCACGAGAGCTATTTCATGTTTTCTGTCATCCTAACAACGAACAAGATGTTTCCAGGCGGTCCCCGACCCCTACTACCACCGGACCCATCTGATCGCTTTCCTTCCTTCCCCATGTCCCCCCCGGAGCTAGAAAAGAGGCGGCCTTGGGACAGATGCATGCAAGGAGCCGTACTCTCCACAAGCCCCGTGTCACAACAGCCCAACAGGCTCTCAAGGTCTATCTATATCCTGAATCAGTGGTTCTCAAAAACCCGAACTGTAAGAATCACACAGGTAGAGTTTGTTAAAACAGAGTCCTTGGTCCCAGCACTGGAGGGCTGTATCAGCAGGCCTAAAATAAGGTCACAGAATGTGTCAAAAAAAAAGAGAATGTGTCAAAATAGCAAGCCCCTCACATGTTTATTTTAGGCAGCCAGGTTTGAAATCTTTACTAAATGTTAGACAAACTGCCTTTTAATACAGTGGTTTAAACTCTTTTTTTTTTTTTTTACTAAAACCTATAATAAAACAACATTCTGTATTGTGATCTAACATAGACACAGATGCATTTGAAATAAGTTTCACAAAACGACGCTTATTTAACCTTAGTACACAGTATTTGCCATAGAATATGTGATGAACACTGTATTCTTGTATTATCCTATCACTGTTTTTTAAAATACTGGCCATAACCTACTACAATGATTATACCACCCAATTGTCTATTACCCACAGTGTGAAAACATACTGTTTTCATATATAACAAAACTGGGGCTAAGGGAACAAAAGCTGTATCCAAATATGAGCTTTACAAATTTTAATGAGTTACATATCATAAAAAAAGATATTATCACAACAAAATAAATTCAAACATAGAAGTAATTAAGTAATTAAAAAAAACACAAATTAAAAACCAAACAGGATCTGTAAAGCTAAATTTTTAAAAGAGAAAAAGACTAAAGAAATTGACATTTGGGAGGAGCCAAGATGGCGGAGGAGTAGGACAGGGAGAACACTTTCTCCCCCACAAATTCATCAAAAGAGCATTTAAACGTCGAGTAAATTCCACAAAACAACTTCTGAATGCCGGCAGAGGACATCAGGCACCTAGAAAAGCAATCCAACTCTTCGAAAGGAGGTAGGAAAAAATATAAAAGACAAAAAAAGAGACAAAAGACGGAGGGACGGAGTTCCGTCCCGGGAAGGGAGTCTTAAAAAGAGAGAAGTTTCCAAACACCAGGAAACCTTCTCACTGCCGAATCTGTGCCGAGCTTTGGAAGCACAGAGGGCAACATAACAGGAAGAAAAAATAAATAAACAATTAAAACTCGAAGATTGCGAGTCCTACGGTAACTCCCTCAGCGGAGAAGCAGCGCAGACGCCTGCACGCGCCATTAGCAAGCGGGGGCTGGGCAGGGAGGCGCGGCGCGGGCTGCATCGCTTAGAGTAAGAGTCTGGCCTGAATACCCTGAGTGCTATCTCAGCGAAATAATTTGGGCTAGCAAACCAGACTGTGGGATATCTACCACGCGAAAAGCCAGCCCCAACCTAAGACACCGCCAGGCCCACTCACAGAACAAAGGACTGAACAGAGATAGCCGGCTGCAGACCTTCCCCCTCCGGTGACAGGCAGCCAGAACCGGAAGGGGGCAATCGCAGCCCCAGAGAGACATTATCTATAAAACTGTAAGCAGGCTTCTTTGCTAACTAAAACTTCTTGGGGGTCTGGACGGTTAACATCTGCCTGAGAAGGTGTGCCGGTTTTACACCCAGATAACCGAGTGGTGGGGAGGCGATAAGTCGCAGCATTGGCGCTCGCCAAACACCTCATCACTTGAGCTGCTCGGACCTGGGAAGAGCACAAAACTCAGGCCCAACTGAGTCTGCGCCTCTGAGGACTACCCAACTGCCTGAACCTGAGCGGCTTGGACCTGGGAGGTACATGCAACCCAGGGCCAGCCTCGGATTGTTCCCGGCAGAACAACCTAGAGCCCGAGCAGTGTGGGCAGGGAGGCTACACGCGCCGTGAGCGGGGGCAGACCCAGTGTGGCTGAGGCACTGCGAGCGCACGCCAGTGTTATTTGTTTGCAGCATCCCTCCCTCCCTCCCCACAGCGCGACTGAACAAAGAGAAGAAATACAGCTCCACCCATCAGAACACCGACACAAGCTTCCCTAACCAGGAAACCTTGACAAGCCACCTGTACAAACCCACACACAGCGAGGAAAAGCCACAATAAAGAGAACTCCACAAACTGCCAGAATACAGAAAGGACACCCCAAACTCCGCAATTTAAACAAGATGAAGAGACAGAGGAATAGCCAGCAGATAAAGGAACAGGATAAATGCCCACCAAACCAAACAAAAGAGGAAGAGATAGGGAATCTACCTGATAAAGAATTCCGAATAATGATAGTGAAATTGATCCAAAATCTTGAGATTAAAATGGAATCACAGATAAATAGCTTGGAGACAAGGATTGAGAAGATGCAAGAAAGGTTTAACAAGGACCTAGAAGAAATAAAAAAGAGTCAATATATAATGAATAATGCAATAAATGAAATTAAAAACACTCTGGAGGCAACAAATAGTAGAATAACAGAGGCAGAAGATAGGATTAGTGAATTAGAAGATAGAATGTTAGAAATAAACGAATCAGAGAAAATAAAAGAAAAACGAATTAAAAGAAATGAGGACAATCTCAGAGACCTCCAGGACAATATTAAAAGCTACAACATTCGAATCATAGGGGTTCCAGAAGAAGAAGACAAAAAGAAAGACCATGAGAAAATACTTGAGGAGATAATAGTTGAAAACTTCCCTAAACTGGGGAAGGAAATAATCACCCAAGTCCAAGAAACCCAGAGAATCCCAAACAGGATAAACCCAAGGCGAAACACCCCAAGACACATATTAATCAAATTAACAAAGATCAAACACAAAGAACAAATATTAAAAGCAGCAAGGGAAAAACAACAAATAACACACAA
Organism: Bos grunniens; assembly: GCF_055505025.1. Taxonomy (NCBI): domain Eukaryota; kingdom Metazoa; phylum Chordata; class Mammalia; order Artiodactyla; family Bovidae; genus Bos; species Bos grunniens. Next base: position 74,777,146 of record NC_141179.1, on the reverse strand, counting down.
GGGAATTCCCATAAGGATAACAGCTGATCTTTCAATAGAAACTCTTCAAGCCAGGAGGGAATGGCAAGACATACTTAAAATGATGAAAGAAAATAACCTACAGCCCAGATTATTGTACCCAGCAAGGATTTCATTCAAGTATGAAGGAGAAATCAAAAGCTTCTCAGACAAGCAAAAGCTGAGAGAATTCTGCACCACCAAACCAGCTCTCCAACAAATACTAAAGGATATTCTCTAGATAGAAAACACAAAAATGGTGTATAAATTCGAACCCCAAACAATAAAGTAAATGGCAACGGGATCATACTTATCAGTAATTACCTTAAACATAAATGGGTTGAATGCCCCAACCAAAAGACAAAGACTGGCTGAATGGATACAAAAACAAGACCCCTACATATGTTGTCTACAGGAGACCCACCTCAAAACAGGGGACACGTACAGACTGAAAGTGAAGGGCTGGAAAAAGATTTTCCATGCAAATAGGGACCAAAAGAAAGCAGGAGTAGCAATACTCATATCAGATAAAATAGACTTTAAAACAAAGGCTGTGGAAAGAGACAAAGAAGGTCACTACATAATGATCAAAGGATCAATCCAAGAAGAAGATATAACAATTATAAATATATATGCACCCAACACGGGAGCACCGCAGTATGTAAGACAAATGCTAACAAGTATGAAAGGAGACATTAACAATAACACAATAATAGTGGGAGACTTTAATACCCCACTCACACCTATGGATAGATCAACTAAACAGAAAATTAACAAGGAAACACAAACTTTAAACGATACAATAGACCAGTTAGACCTAATTGATATCTATAGGACATTTCATCCCAAAACAATGAATTTCACCTTTTTCTCAAGCGCACATGGAACCTTCTCCAGGATAGATCACATCCTGGGCCATAAAGCTAGCCTTGGTAAATTCAAAAAAATAGAAATCATTCCAAGCATCTTTTCTGACCACAATGCAGTAAGATTAGATCTCAATTACAGGAGAAAAACTATTAAAAATTCCAACATATGGAGGCTGAACAACACGCTGCTGAATAACCAACAAATCACAGAAGAAATCAAAAAAGAAATCAAAATTTGCATAGAAACGAATGAAAATGAAAACACAACAACCCAAAACCTGTGGGACACGGTAAAAGCAGTCCTAAGGGGAAAGTTCATAGCAATACAGGCACACCTCAAGAAACAAGAAAAAAGTCAAATAAATAACCTAACTCTACACCTAAAGCAACTAGAAAAGGAAGAAATGAAGAACCCCAGGGTTAGTAGAAGGAAAGAAATCTTAAAAATTAGAGCAGAAATAAATGCAAAAGAAACAAAAGAGACCATAGCAAAAATCAACAAAGCCAAAAGCTGGTTCTTTGAAAGGATAAATAAAATTGACAAACCATTAGCCAGACTCATCAAGAAACAAAGGGAGAAAAATCAAATCAATAAAATTAGAAACGAAAATGGAGAGATCACAACAGACAACACAGAAATACAAAGGATCATAAGAGACTATTATCAACAATTATATGCCAATAAAATGGACAACGAGGAAGAAATGGACAAATTCTTAGAAAAGTACAACTTTCCAAAACTCGACCAGGAAGAAATAGAAAACCTTAACAGACCCATCACAAGCACGGAAATTGAAACTGTAATCAAAAATCTTCCAGCAAACAAAAGCCCAGGTCCAGAAGGCTTCACAGCTGAATTCTACCAAAAATTTAGAGAAGAGCTAACACCTATCCTGCTCAAACTCTTCCAGAAAATTGCAGAGGAAGGTAAACTTCCAAACTCATTCTATGAGGCCACCATCACCCTAATACCAAAACCTGACAAAGATCCCACAAAAAAAAGAAAACTACAGGCCAATATCACTGATGAACATAGATGCAAAAATCCTAAACAAAATTCTAGCAATCAGAATCCAACAACACATTAAAAAGATCATACACCATGACCAAGTGGGCTTTATCCCAGGGATGCAAGGATTCTTCAATAGCCGCAAATCAATCAATGTAATACACCACATTAACAAATTGAAAAACAAAAACCATATGATTATCTCAATAGATGCAGAGAAAGCCTTTGACAAAATTCAACACCCATTTATGATAAAAACTCTCCAGAAAGCAGGAATAGAAGGAACATACCTCAACATAATAAAAGCTATATATGACAAACCCACAGCAAACATTATCCTCAATGGTGAAAAATTGAAAGCATTTCCTCTAAAGTCAGGAACAAGACAAGGGTGCCCACTTTCACCATTACTATTCAACATAGTTTTGGAAGTTTTGGCCACAGCAATCAGAGCAGAAAAAGAAATAAAAGGAATCCAAATTGGAAAAGAAGAAGTAAAACTCTCACTATTTGCAGATGACATGATCCTCTACATAGAAAACCCTAAAGACTCCACCAGAAAATTACTAGAACTAATCAATGATTATAGTAAAGTTGCAGGATATAAAATCAACACACAGAAATCCCTTGCATTCCTATACACTAATAATGAGAAAACTGAAAGAGAAATTAAGGAAACAATTCCATTCACCATTGCAACGAAAAGAATAAAATACTTAGGAATATATCTACCTAAAGAAACTAAAGACCTATATATAGAAAACTATAAAACACTGGTGAAAGAAATCAGAGGACACTAATAGATGGAGAAATATACCATATTCATGGATTGGAAGAATCAATATAGTGAAAATGAGTATACTACCCAAAGCAATTTATAGATTCAATGCAATCCCTATCAAGCTACCAACGGTATTCTTCACAGAGCTAGAACAAATAATTTCACAATTTGTATGGAAATACAAAAAACCTCGAATAGCCAAAGCGACCTTGAGAAAGAAAAATGGAACTGGAGGAATCAACCTACCTGACTTCAGGCTCTACTACAAAGCCACAGTTATCAAGACAGTATGGTACTGGCACAAAGACAGAAATATAGATCAATGGAACAAAATAGAAAGCCCAGAGATAAATCCACGCACATATGGACACCTTATCTTTGACAAAGGAGGCAAGAATATACAATGGATTAAAGACAATCTCTTTAACAAGTGGTGCTGGGAAATCTGGTCAACCACTTGTAAAAGAATGAAACTAGAACACTTTCTAACACCATATACAAAAATAAACTCAAAATGGATTAAAAATCTCAACATAAGACCAGAAACTATAAAACTCCTAGAGGAGAACATAGGCAAAACACTCTTTGACATACATCACAGCAGGATCCTCTATGATCCACCTCCCAGAATATTGGAAATAAAAGTAAAAATAAACAAATGGGACCTAATTAAACTTAAAAGCTTCTGCACATCAAAGGAAACTACTAGCAAGGTGAAAAGACAGCCTTCAGAATGGGAGAAAATAATAGCAAATGAAGCAACTGACAAACAACTAATCTCAAAAATATACAAGCAACTCCTACAGCTCAACTCCAGAAAAATAAATGACCCAATCAAAAAATGGGCCAAAGATCTAAATAGACATTTCTCCAAAGAAGACATACAGATGGCTAACAAACACATGAAAAGATGCTCAACATCACTCATTATCAGAGAAATGCAAATCAAAACCACTATGAGGTACCATTTCACACCAGTCAGAATGGCTGCGATCCAAAAGTCTACAAATAATAAATGCTGGAGAGGGTGTGGAGAAAACGGAACCCTCTTACACTGTTGGTGGGAATGCAAACTAGTACAGCCACTATGGAGAACAGTGTGGAGATTCCTTAAAAAACTGGAAATAGAACTGCCTTATGATCCAACAATCCTACTGCTGGGCATACACACTGAGGAAACCAGAAGGGAAAGAGACACGTGTACCCCAATGTTCATCGCAGCACTGTTTATAATAGCCAGGACATGGAAGCAACCTAGATGTCCATCAGCAGATGAATGGATAAGAAAGCTGTGGTACATATACACAATGGAGTATTACTCAGCCATTAAAAAGAATACATTTGAATCAGTTCTAATGAGGTGGATGAAACTGGAGCCTATTATACAGAGTGAAGTAAGCCAGAAGGAAAAACACCAATACAGTATACTAACGCATATATATGGAATTTAGAAAGATGGTAACAATAACCCTGTATACGAGACAGCAAAAGAGACACTGATGTATAGAACAGTCTTATGGACTCTGTGGGAAAGGGAGAGGGTGGGAAGATTTGGGAGAATGGCATTGAAACATGTGAAACGTAAAAAAAAAAAAGAAAGAAAGAAATTGACATTTGACAGAATTCAGGTAAGATTAATCAAGATAAAGAGAAAATAAAGCACAATACCTAGACTGAAAAGGGGACCATAACTCTAAATACTGCATGTATTTAAAAGAGATGGTATTAATGAACTTGTGCCAATACGCTTAAAAACTTGAATGAAACGGGGAAATTCTTTTAACCTATCCCACATCAAAACAGGAAGCAGAAATAGCCGTCCTTGACAGCTCCATAACACTAAAGAAACTGAATCGAAAATTAAGACAATCTTTTCCAATAAAGAAAATTCCAGGCCCAAAAGATTTTCCAAGTTCTACCAAACATTCAAGAAACAATAATTCCAATTTTACACCAATTACTCCAAAGTTCAGAAAAAAGAAGAACTATTCCCCCAACCTATTTTAGGAGTCTAGTATAATATTAATACCAAAAATCTTAGGTCAGAGGTTCTCAAAATTTGGTCTAGGGACTCCAGAGGGTCCCCAAGATTCTTTCAAACGATCTAAACTATTTTTTATAACAATGCTGATGTTATTTTTTCACCTTCATTTGCCAGAGATGACATGATGTGTGATAAAGCAAAGACTGAAGGCGGAAGTAGATATGAGAATCCACCCGTCTTCTGCTAGGTTTTTCCAAGCATAATGTAAGATATCAACTCATAGATTCAAGATACTCAACTCCAATTACAATATGTACCAAACAAAACACACACACACACAAACAAAAACCAAAACCCCAACTAGATATGTCAAAATAAAACCACTGAAAAGAAAGCCAAAGACAAATATTAAAAGCAGCCCGAGGGGAGGAAATCTACTCGAGATTAAAAGCTATATGTGACAGGCTAAAGATATTTAGAACACTAAAGAGAATATCTATGGCAGGCAGAGAATGATTTCCAAAGTGAAATGCAGAAAGTGCAAATCATAAGATTAAATTCAGCCTTTCAATTACGAAATGTTGCTCATCAAAAAACATCATAAGGAAATAAAAAGATAAGCTACAAACTAGAAGATATCTGTAATATGCATAACCAATAAAGGCTATTAATAGCAAACAGAATAAAGAACTCCTACAAAGTAATAAGAAACAAAAGATCCAAAATAAACAAAACTTAGACAAAAGATTTAAACAGGAATGTCACAAAAGAGGCAACAAAATGGCACAGAAACATCTGGAAAGATGTTTAGTCTAATTAATGGGCTGCTGCTGCTGCTGCTAAGTCGCTTCAGTCGTGTCCGACTCTGTGCGACGCCATAGACGGCAGCCCACCAGGCTCCTCCGTCCTTGGGATTTTCCAGGCAAGAACACTGGAGTGGGGTGCCATTGCCTTCTCCGAATTAATGGGCAGGGAAAGCAAAACCACAATGAGACATCTACACACGAGCATGGGAAAAAGTCAGCGTCAAATATCACCAAGTGCTGGCAGGGACCTGCAGCCACAGGACTCCAAGAGGAGGAGTATGACCTCCAGGGTCCCATGAGGGGAGCAGGAGAGCTGGAGAGAAGAGCCTGACACCTATCATGCTAGACTCCTGGGCATCACATCTTGCTTCCTACCTGTCACAGTTTGGGTCTCCCCATAATCCCCCCCAAAAAGAACCAGAGACCAAAATGGGGGTGCAGATTGTTTTACCCAGGAGCTAGAGTACAGAGCAAGGGGAGAGAGGGAACCAGGGAAAGCCACTAGGAGTGTGTCATTAAGCTGGGTAACAGGGGGCTTGTTAGGAGCCCTCTGCAGAACCATGCAGACCTCACGTGTCCCTCAGACGGAGGAGAGGCCAAGGCATTTATCTGCCGACTCCTATCCACTATTGCTTACCAGTTGTCAGGTGTTAGCATCAGGTCACACCCTGTACTTAACAGCCCTCAAAAGATCTGGATATTATTATCCTTTCCTTGATGTACCACAGGTCTGACAAGAACCTGCAGTTCCCTTGAGGAAGAACTGGGGGGTATCTGTCTATATTTTCTGGGATGCGGCAAAGTTTTTCTTCCAAGAGATCCAGCCTCCCCCTCGATCCATGGGATACAGGTCTGGGTGCCGCTCACACCTGAAACCAGGTGCCTCTTCCACTGCAGCAGCTGACACCAGCCTTCCACCTGCCAGCTCTTGCCTTTTGTGGTTTTTTTTCAGGTTATACAGTGGAGCAATACCCTAGTTGGCCACCCGTCTACACTGTCTATAGGAAAGCCAGGCTCTCTTAGCATCACAGCAGGTCCAGAAACACTGGTTTTGAGTTGGGCCTCATTGCTTATTATGGATATCGTGTCTACCTTGCCTCTGACGGTTAGTGCCAACACCCAGCCTCTGCCATTTCAGAATCCTGTCATCCTCACGATAGTTGGGAACCCAGTTCCATGGTCAAACCTCATAAAGTCAATCCTGGTCTACAGAAGAGAACCAACACTGAGCCTCTCAAACATGCTGGTCCCTTCATCGGAGTTCATATCACCAGAGGGAAGGGAGACCACCCTCCTGGGAACACAGGCAGGAGCTGAGCCTCTGGCCTCAGGTAATAAATCTATTCTGAATCTCCACCTCTCTGAACCTTCTAAGCCCTTTCTCAATATTCTGCCAACACAGCTCCCGCACCTTTATCTCATGTACTCCAGACTAGGGTGTCTCAACCTCAGTACTACTGACATTTTGGGCCAGGTGGTTCATGTCTGTGAGGAGCTGTTCTGTAGAGGGTTTAGTTAGCAACCTTGGTCTCTATTCAAGAGAAGCCAGAAGCAACCACCAGTTACGACAACTAAAAATATGCCCAGATACTGCCAAATGTCCCCTGTGGAGGCAAAATCGCTTGCAGTTGAGAACCAACTGTATCACTGTCATGTCCAAGCTTCCAAGAGCCTGCCCAGCAGCATATCAGAACCAGCTTGTCGTTGCCAGGCCATTACATTCTGAATCTGGGGAGTACACTTCCAAAAGTCTCCTCCATTCAGCTTCACAGTCCCCGCTACCCCACGCTTGGCCTGACACTGTCAAGATTCTTGCCCACGTGTTCCTCCAGTTCCCACTGGTCCACAGGAGCCAGGTCCTACAGCTCTTCCAATGCAACAGCTACCACCCCAGCAGCAGGGGCTGTACTCCCCCACTTAGCTGGTGCTGAGATCTGAGGGAGGGGCGGGCAACACCAAGGGGGGAGAAGCACCACCTTGCAAGGTATCCTGCTCCGGAGAGGGCTTTGCAGGGCGTCAGGCAGGAAGAGCTTCTGTTCAATGAGAAATACTTTGGCCGATCCAGGGACTCTAGGAAAACTGAGAGTTCTTCAGTGCATCCACCCAAAGTCTCCATCCTAAGACCCTGGGTCCCACCTCTTCCCTATCATGGCTCCGACATTAGCAGAGGCGGCGCATCAAGGCTGTGCACTCAGCTTCCTCTGCAGCTCTGCCACAACTGTGATTAAATTCTGGGCCTGGTTTTCAACACAGAATGTGCTCCCCGCCCTCCCCACCTCCAGCTTCAGGAAATGCCGCCACAGAACCACATCTTTCACAGTGCCTCCAGAGTTGATACCTGGCTAATCTGAGCCAGATCACACCTCAAGGCCTCCAAGGGAGCTAACAAGGGCCAACCAACTCCACCAGCCTTATCCTGACCCTGGTCCACACACTGCTCGAGCACTTAAGAGCTCCTGCCCTAGCCAATGCTTTCCTTTCGACCTGAACCTCACCCCACCACTGGTCAGTCTGCTCAGCGATGCTAGAGGGCACCGGGGGTCCTCAACACCTCGCTTACCCCCACCAAAGGGGTCCTGGGTGCCACCTTAGGGTGAGTGACTCCAGTCTCACAACACTGTTCTCAGGGCCTGCTTTCTATAGCCGCTTCCAGTAGCAGCCTTAGTTTGCTGCTGCTGCTGCTGCTAAGTCGCATCAGTTGTGTCCGACTCTGTGTGACCCCATAGACGGCAGCCCACCAGACTTCCCTGTCCCTGGGATTCTCCAGGCAAGAATACTGGAGTGGGTTGCCATTTCCTTCTCCAATGCATCAAAGTGAAAAGTGAAAGTGAAGTCGCTCAGTCGTGCCCGACTCTTAGCGACCCCATGGACTGCAGCCTACCAGGCTCCTCCATCCATGGGATTTTCCAGGCAAGAGTGCTGGAGTGGGGTGCCATTGCCTTGTTCCGCCAAACTAAGGCTGCAGGTAGCTTGCAGAAGACGAATCCAGAAAGCCAGAGAGAGGGAGTAAGGAGCGGAGGCAGGGAAGAATGGGAAGCCAGGAGGACGCTACTGAGCTGGCTGCCATACTGAGCTGGGCGGATGGGGCTCCCCTACTGGTGTCCCTCTGAAAAACGCACCTGAGAACCGTTCCATGCAAGGGCATCATCCACGAAAGTCCATCCAACCCCGTTCTCCTTCCCCCCCACCTCCACTGAGAGCTGTTCCCCGGGATACAGACTCATGTTTCTGAGGTTTACCTGCCCTGGTTAAGTGAGCACTTAGAAAAACAGCTGAGAGAGATGACAAGTCCTGAAGGTGGAATAAAAACTCCTAATGGAAGAAATGAGAGGAAGAGCCTTACACAAAAAAACAGCCCCTCACCAAGTGGAGCTTTAGGGACAGAGAGCTCTCAGTGAGCATCCTCATAGCTTTTACAGGCTTCATTACAGCACTCGCCAGACTGTATTAACTGGTTATATAACTGTAAGTCTCCCTTCTACTGGTCATCATTTTCTCGTAGTCAGAGTCTTCATCTCTGCTAAATATTCCCAGCATCTACTAGGTTGGTGCAAAAGTATTACGGTTTCAGATCCTGAACTTTAAATCATTATAACTAGGCTCAAAAACATCTATATTAATCAAAACAGGAACCATTACAATCAACATATTTTTGCCAATGAGAAATAAGGTTGTTTATTCTTGTAGCATAAAAATCTGTGCTTTGGGATTCAGCAAACTCTTGGAAAGCAATTTCTGTGTTCTGCTGGTTATAGAAGCATTGTCCCTGCAAAAAGTTGTAGAGATGCTTGAAGAAGAGGTAATCAGTTGGCGAGAGGTCAGGTGAATATGGCAGATGAGGCAAAACTTGGCAGCCCAATTTGTGCAACTTTGGAAGCACTGGCTGTGCAGTGTGCAGCTGGGCACTGGCAGGTGGAGAACCCGGCCCTTTCTGTTGACCAGTGCTGGCTGCAGGCACCGCAGTTTTTGGTGCATCTCGTCAACTGGCTGAGCACACTTCTCAGATGTAATGGTTTTGCCAGGATTCAGAAAGCTGCAGTGGATCAGACAGGCAGCAGACCACCAAGCAGTGACCGTGACCGTTTTTTTTTGGTGCAAGTTTGGCTTTGGGAAGTGCTTTGGAGCTTCTTCTCAGTCCAACCACTGAGCTGGTCATCAGTAGTTGTTGTATAAAATCCACTTTTTGTCGCACTTCACAATCCAGCAGAGAAATAGTTTGTTGTTGCTGCACAGAATAAAAGATGACATTTCAAAATGATGATTTTTTTTATTTTTGATCAACTCGTGAGGCACCCACTTAACGAGCTTTTTCACCTTTCCAATTTGCTTCAAATGCTGAATGACCATAGAATGGTCAATGTTGAGTTCCTGGGCAATTTCTGGTGCAGTTGTCAGAGGATCAGTTTCAGTGATCCTCTCAGTTGGTCGCTGTCAACTTCCAATGGCCCCCACTGCACTCCTCATCTTCCAGGCGCTTGTCTCCTTTGCAAAACTTCTTGAACCACCACTCCACTGTACATTCAGTAGCAGTTCCTGGGCCAAATACACTGTTGATGTTACAAGTTACCTCCGGTTCTTTATGACCCATTTTGAACTCAAATAAGAAAATCACTCGAATTTGCTTTTTGTCTAACAACCTTTCCATAGTCTAAAATACATATAAAATAAACAGCAAGTAATAATTTATTAGCCAAAAAAAGCAAGAAATGAGCATTAAAATGATGTATAGCTAAATACATTTAAGAATGCATTCCAAAACCAAAAGGCAAAGCTCAACGATGCAAAACCGCAATTACTTTTGCACCAACCTAATAATACCATGTCTAGAACACACTTCACATAAACAGAAATCTTTGCTGAATGAAGGGAGTGTCTCTATCCCTCCCGGCTCCGTCAATGCACACACTGTTCAAGGTCCAAGTTTTGAGTAATTACATGGTGATGAACTTCGATTATCTTCTTTCTTGAATTAGAGTTTCCAAAGAAGAGAAAAATGGCCAGGTAATTCCACAGACAGAATTTTCCATACTTACCCCTGACTGTCCTCTTCTCCCCTAACACTGAGTTTCCCCAAAGAGGAAGAACCAAGAGGAATCTTCTAATTATGAATGTTTGTTCCATATAATACCACAACATGGGTCAAAATAAGAATTTCAGAGCAAAGTCCTACAAACAATAGCCTTCTCGAAGCACACCAAGCTTGTCCCTGCTAAACACTGTATCATCTGGCTGGAGGTCAGGCACTGAATCACTGGAAAAATCTTCCAACTCGACTGTCAAGATGAGACGCGTTTTCTGTTCCTGGAATTATTTATTCCTAAACTCTGCCTGAAAAACCTTTCCTCGGTGCTTAGTCCAAAGTTTTCAGCCACAGACTCTCATCTTCTTAAACTCTGTAGAAGCTGAACTCTTGGAGTCCCTGCTACGGTGGAACTCAACCCACCTGTTCCTGAAAACAAAGGAACTAAATATTGGCCCAAACAGGAAAATCTCCAATTCACTGCCTTACCTGATAGGGTCCTTTATAATTAAAGTTCTGTTAAAACTAATTACCCCTAAAAATGATTTCAAATGATAAAAACAAAAAAACCCTGTGTCCCTTGGTGAGAATTATACTATAATTAATACAAAGCATATAATTAAGGAACTAATAACTAAACTTTACTGCAGACCTACTACATGCCAGGATCTGTTTTAAGTACTTTGTTAACTTGGTGTTAACTTAGTCTTCCTAACGGGCTTTCCTGGCAGTTGACCTGGTAAAGAATCCACCCGCAATTCGGGTGATCTGTGTTCCATCCCTGGGTTGGGAAAATCCCCTGGAGGAGGGCATGGCAACCCACTCCAGTATTCTTGCCTGGAGAATCCCATGGACAGAGGAGCCTGGCGATCTACAGTCCATTGGGTCACAAAGAGTTGGACACAACTGAGTGACTAAGCATAGCACAGACTTTCTAACAGTCTCAAGTGACAAGCTATATTATCCTCATTTTACAAACAGGCAAAGTGTAACAAGGAAGGCTACATCTTCATACAACTAGAAAATGCCAATGCTAGGATTTGGAGGCTGGCAGTCTGGCTCTGGAGCCCGAGCTCTTAACACCCAGGTGAAGCTGCCTCCTCCAGTGACCCTTAAAAGCCTGAATTAGATACACCTTTTTCATTTCTCAATTAACCAGCATAACTAGACAGATGCAAATCTATCCGTTTTATACCAGCATTTGCAACCAGATGGCTTAAAGTCATTGCAAGTGAGGAGTGATGGAAAGTGAGTCATATATTTATTACTCTAAATAGCCTTTGAGCTCTGAAATTTACAGACTAAGTCCAGTTTAAGTTCTCAGGGCATGCAACTGACAGAGAAAAGGGACTTAAATGGACATATTTCTGTTTCAAGACATCTTCAGACAAATACATCAAGGACACGGCTAGATGAGCGCTTCCCAGTTAAGTTACACCGAGCAACTTTAACCTCAAAATTGTATACATCTTATCTAGTTCCCACCGCCGGTATGTAAAACGCCAAATAACCTCTGAGTTTCAAGTAGCTGCCCAGAGCCCCAAACACCGCTGGCCACGGCTCACCTGAGCATCCAGTCCTGCCCGAGGCATCGGGTACCGCACGGAACGCCACTGCCCAAGGCAGGGCCCAGAACTCAAACACCCCCGCGGGAGGAAGTAGAACCCTGGAGCTCGCGGGGAGGAGCTGGCAGTGGGCAAAGTTCACGGCAGAGGGTGGGCCCTTCGGGAAAGGAAGCCACAGGATCCGGGGAGAAAGGAAAGGTGCAGGAAGCGAGCGAGGGAGACAGGTGAGCAACCAAAGTGCGGGGAGGGGCCGGGTGACGAAGGAGAAGGCGGGGCGGGAGTCAAAGCGCCCCCCAAGCGGGAGAGCACCAGGAGTGGCCCCGGCCGGGAAGGGGTGGAGGTCGTTTCCCGCAGCCCTCGGACCTCCGCGCGGCCCGCGCTTGCCCGGAGATCCCGCGGCCCCGGCAGGCCCGAGTCCGCATCGGGGGCCCGCCCGGCCCTTCCGCGCCGCGCTTACCTCGGCCACGGCTGCCTCCGGCTGGGCCCCGCGCTTGGTCACCGGCTCATGCCGCGGGGCGCGGGCCACAGCCGCCCGGGTGGGATGGCGCGGAGCTCCAGGCCGCCACCGCTGGGCCGGGAGTGCGGGAACGAGCGGGGGGAGCCCCGGGCAGGCCACTGGGCTCGGCGGTCTGACACCCAGCGCACCGCGCATGCGGGAGCGGCCGGGGCCGCGCCTCCTGCTGGACGGGAGGAGTCAGGGCACCACTCAGGGCTTCTCCCAGGCAGGTGGGTGCGGCTCAGGCTCCCAGGGAAATTCAGAGGACCGGCAGCCTCCTCCACGACGAAAGAAACTGCAAACTGAACAACGGTTCACTTGTAAAAATGTAGAACTGACAGAAATGTAACAGTCTGAGTATAATCAGTATTGAAGGTGCAACATTCCTGAAGAGTAATTTGCTAGTATCCATCAAACGCAAAAAAATTAAAAGGCACTTGCTCCTTGAAGGAAAAGCTATGGCTAAACAGCTTATTGGAGAAGACAATGGCAACCCACTCCGGTACTCTTGCCTGGCAAATTCCATGGACGGAGGAGCCTGGTAGGCTGCAGTCCATGGGGTCTCGAAGGGTCGGACACAACTGAGCGACTTCACTTTCACTTTTCACTTTGATGCATTGGAGAAGGAAATGGCAACCCACTCCAGTGTTCTTGCCTGGAGAATCCCATGGACGGAGAGGCCTGGTAGGCTGCAGTCCATGGGGTCGCACAGAGTCGGACACAACTGAAGCGACTTAGCAGCAGCAGCAGCGGCAGTAAACAGCTTATTAAAAAGCAAAGACATCACTTTGCTAACAAAAGTCTGTCTAGTTAAAGCTATGGTTTTTCCAGTAGTCATGTATGGGTGTGAGAGTTGGACCATAAAGAAAGCTGAGCACCGAAGGATTGATGCTTTCCAATTGTGGTGTTAGAGAAGACTCTTGAGAGTCCCTTGGACTGCAAGGAAATCCAACCAGTCCATCCTAAAGGAAATCAACCCTGAATATTCATTGGGAGGACTGATGCTGAAGCTGAAGCTCCAATACTATGGCCACCTGATGCACAGAGCCAACTCATTAGAAAAGACCCTGATGCTGGGAAAGATTAAAGGCAGGAGGAGAAGGGGATGACAGAGGGCAAGATGGTTGGATGGCATTACCAACTCAGTAGACATGGGTTTTAGCAAGTTCAGGGAGATGGTGAAGCACAGGGAAGCCTGGCATGCTGCAGCCCATGGGGTCGCAAAGAGTTGGACACGACTGAGCAACTGAACTGAACTGAACTCATCAAACATAAAATGCCAGTAACTTTCCCCAACAATCCCTCTGTATGGAGTTTATCCTATGGATACTCTCAACAGACCTTTTCTCAAAAATATTCATTACAGTACTGTGTCTAATAATATCAAAAACCCAAACACAACCAAAATACACTATGGAAAGCTTGTTATTAATCAAAATAAATTATGAGAATGTAATAATGAGAGAATGCATATGTATGTTGGTATAGAAAAATCGCAAACATGTTAATATGAAAACATGGTTTAAAACAGTAGACAAGGGACTTCCTTGGCAGTCCAGTGGTTAAGACTCCCCACTTCCACTTTAGGGGTCATGGTTGGATCCCTGATTGGGGAACTAAGATCCCACATGCCACCCAGTATGGCCGAAACAAAATAAATTAAAAAAATAAAACAGTAGACAACTATGACTCTCTTTATATAATAAAATATACATATATATATATATATTCAGAAACAGAGAACAAAATATATAGATAGGTAGATGCTTAGATTCAGGCATATATATATGTTTTATATATATAAAGGATTTACATACATAAACACACACACACATATATATATATCATTTTTTATGTAAAGAAGCCAAGAAGCAATAAACAGTTTTAGAGGAATTAATTGTGGAGGTGGAAATGAGAGGAGGAAAAACTTTCACTTTAATTTTGTTTCTTTCTGTATTATTTACATGATCTAGCCTTCATGCACAGCAAAACCCCTGTGTAAGACAGTCAGTGGACTCTTAAAAATTCAATCAAAATGCAGAGTGATGTTACTGAGAAGTAAATGAAATGACCCCACTGAGCCTGTGCAGTCTACAGACACTGGCTGCAGAATCCATATCCATCTGGTCCCAGCTGTACCTCAGCACCATCTGGTGGAAGCCATCATTTAGAGCTTAAATATTCATGGGGATAATTCTGAAGCTAGATATACATTGGGGCTTCCAGCAGCAACAGAGATTCCAAGAATATTCCTGTGAGGTAATGCCTGCTTGTCACAGATCCAGAGAGACTGGGACGAGACTATTCTGGAGACAGGAAACCCACGTTCTGCATCCCTACATCTAAGAGAACATTTGCTCTGCTCCCCAAACCCACATCCCCCTTAAAAATGATAAGACATTTAGCACACATACACCACATTTGAGATATGGATAAGTGGAAAGCATGTTCACTTTCTTCTTTTTCTCTTTTTCTGTATATATATATGTTTTAAATTACTTATTCATATTTTCATTAAATGAAGACTTTCTGTGTTAAAGACCAGTGTTAGGCATCACCTTTGAAGAACCTGCCTATCTTAATCACTTTTTATAACCCTAAACAAGCACAGTGCCTGGCACATAGAAAGTGCTAAATAAATACTTTTCGAATGAATTAAAGGGTGCCCAGATGCTGGGAGGAGCTCAATAAAAAGAAAACAAAGACGCAAGTAAGATTCGTCAAAGCAGAGCAGGGAGAGTGACAAAGGAAAATATAAACAAAATGCCACAGAGTTCAAAAGAGAAAGTGATGACATCCAATTGGGTTTGGGGAGCAAAGCAAATGTTCTCTTAGATGTAGGGCTCAGTGGTAAAGAATCTGCCCACCAATGCAGATGTGGGTTTGATCCCTGATCTGGGAAGATTCCCACATGCCACGGAGCGACAGGTCCGTGCACCACAGCTACTGAGCCAGTGCTCTAGAGCCCAGAAGGGGCAACTATTGAAGACTATGCACCCTGGAGCCTGTGCTAGCCAACAAGAGAAGCCACTGCAATGAGAAGCCCAAGCACCACAAGAGAGCAGTCTCCACTTCCTGCACCTACAGCAAGCCCATGCATGCAAGGAAGACCCAGCACAGCCAGAATAAATAAATACATAAATCGTTTTTACAAAAAGAATAAGAAAGAAATACATTTTCAGACAAATACTAATAGGAAGAATTTACCATCAGCAAATCCTTCCTAACAGAGTATCTTAAAAGATGTATTTCAGGAAAAAGAATATTAAAACCAGAAGAAAGAACTGAGATGAAGTAAAGTGAAGTGAAAGCAAATGTGTTAGTCACTCAATCATGTCTGACTCTTTGCGACCCCATGGACTGTAGCCCGTCAGGCTCCTCTGTCCATGGGATTCTCCAGACAAGAATACTGAAGTGGGTTACCATGCCCTTCTCCAGGGGATCTTCCCAACCCAAGGGATCAAACCTGGGTCTCTCACATTGCAGGCAGATTCTTTACCGTCTGAGCCACCAAGATAAAAGAGATGAAATAAAGAAGTAAAGAGATGAAGTAAAGAGGTCATGAAATTGACAAACTCGTGGGTAAATCAAAACAAATAGTCCTTGTATAAAACTATAACAATAACAAATTGGAAATTAAAAACGAGGCATTCACCCCCATGTTCACTGAAGCATTATTCCCACTAGTCGAGATACAGAAACAACCTGTCTATGGACAAAGAATGCATAAAGAAATTGGGGTATATTCATGCAATGAAATAGTATTCAGCCATGAAAAAGAAGTAAATCCTGCCATTTATGACAACATGAATGAACCTCAAGGGCATTTTGCTAAGTGAAAGAAATACAAATATAAATACTATATGATCTTTCTTAGAGGAGTGTGTGAGTCACTCAGTTGTGTCCAACTCTTTGCTACCCTATGGACTGTAGCCCCCCAGGCTCCTCTGTCCATAGGATTCTCCAGGCAAGAACACTGGAGTGGGTTGCCCTTTCCTTCTCCAGGGGGTCTTCCTGACCCAGGGAATCGAACCCGTGTCTCCTGTGTCTCCTGCGTTGGCAGGTGGGTTCTTTGCCACTAGTGCCCCTGGGAAGCCCTGTTATTTTACACGGAATCTTAAAAACAAAACAAACACACAAAAAACTCGGCTTCTAGACACAGCAAAGAGAATGGTGGTTGCCAGAGGTGGGGGTGGGGGGAGGAAGAGATGGGTGAAGGGGTGAAAGGCAAAATGAAAAAAATGGAAAGAATTTTGCAGCAAATACCCTTATACCCACCACCTATATTACGCCATTTCTATTTTACAGTGCTTGTCACATGTCTATTTCCTGATCCATCATTTTTCTGTTGCATTTCAAAATAAGTTGCAGGTATCAGCAGTTACATCTGAATATTTTATTTAAAGTATATAATGAACTAGAGATCAGTATTTTGCAGTTCTTATTTCTTATGAGATAAAATTTATGTACAATAACATGCACATATTTTGTACTTTTTCTTTAAATTAGGGAATAACAAGAGCTTTGGCAGATGAAGGGGGAAAAGTAATGGCAGAAGAAAGGAGAAAAATTAATGATTTTTCCTTCATACAGAAATTATACTTGCCATATAAACATCTAAAAAAAAGAAATTAAGTTAGGAAACAAGTATGCAACGGAAAGAATGAACAAAAGTAATAATTCCTCATGAAAAACTCATAAACTAGTAAAACGGATTTTCAAAAACCATTATAAGACTGTTTGTGATAAAAATAAATGTAGAACAGAAGTCACCAATATCAGGAGTAGAAGGGGGGATATTACTATATAGACAAAAAAGAAAAGAATGTACTACTGACACATACAAACGTATAGACCTCAAAACATCAAGCTGAGTGATACAACCCAGACACAAAAGTGAACAACTATAGAATTCCTTTGACCTGGAAACCTTAAGCATGGAGGTAGAAATCAGAATAGCATTAGCCTGTAGGGGACTGGCAGTCCAGGAGGTCACAAAGAATCGAACATGACTTAGTGACTGAACAACAGCAGCAGGGGACTGAGAGACTTCAGTAAGAGCTTAAAGGAACCTTATGCAGTGATGGAAGTGTTTCACATCATGATGGGGCGATTGGTTACACAGATGTACATATTTTTTAAGGCCATTGGGTCTTACAATGAATATCTGTCCAGTTCACTGTAGGTAAACTTTACCACAGGTTTTAAAAATTAATAGAATGCAATGTTTAAGCTGAAGCTCCAAAGACATCTGAGAGCAGTACTAGACCTAGATGGTATTTTTAACTCTCCTAGGGGTTTCCCTAAGTAGAATTTTTAAGTTTTGTTTTGTTTTGTTTACTGTGTACAACTTTCATATGGTTTTAAAAACAAAAAGCATTAAAGACAAACCCAGGAAAACCAAACCAAGTGAAAGAAAAAAAGCTTCTCACTGTTTTTTTTTCCCATCCTCCCAATTCCCCTACCCTATAGGCAATTACCAGTCTTAGTTTCTTTTGAATTCTTTTTCAGACTCTCTAAGCAAAAACGAAGGCCCTACATTTTGACTTAGGGTGGTGGAGTCTGAGAAAACATGATGTCAAACCTTAAATATCCTGATGAGAGTCATGTAGGCTTAGAAATGTTGTTAGAAATGTTCACATCAGAACTGGAAATTCTGTTTGACCTGGCCTTCATCCAAACTGGGGTTGTCATGACTTTTCAAAACACAGTTTCCAGGGGTAAAGAACCTGCCTGCCAATGCAGGAGATGTAAGAGACTCAAGTTCCATCCCTGGGTTGGGAAGATCCCCTGGAGGATGAAATGGCAGCCCACTTCAGTATTCCTGCCTGGAGAATCCCATGGACAGAGGAGCCAGATGGGCTACAGTCTATAGGAAGGATCACAGAGTCAGACACAACTGAAGCACCTTAGCACACACACAACCTGACTTGGAATCCTGGTTCTGCTGTTTTTGTCCGTATGTGACTTTGGGAACATCATTTCATCTATTTAGGGCTCGGTTTCCTCATCTCCAGCTTCCCTGGTGGCTCAGATGGTAAAGAGTGCCTGTAATGCAGGAGACCTGGGTTTGATCCCTGGGTCAGGAAGATCCCCTGGAGAAGGAAATGGCAACCCACTCCAGTTGCCTGGGAAAATCCCATGGACAGAGGAGCCTTGCAGGCTATAGTCCATGGGATTGCAAAGAGTCAGACACAACTGAGCGACTTCACTTTCCTCATCTCTAAAATGGGGGGTGATAATGCCAGCTTACCAGTGTGGTTAGAGTTAGGAATGCTGCCTGTAAATCACCCCACGTGGTATCCCAGGCATACAAGGCATTCACAAAAAGACAGGGCAGAGGAATCGATCAGTGAAAGGCAGAAAGAGGAAAAATCCTAACCCACAGAGCACGGTTTATAGAAAGTAAACGCTGATTTCACCAACATGCTCTTTACAGAGGAACAAGGAAAGACACAGCTTTTCCAAACAGGAGCGCCAGCACCAGAGAAGGGGCCTGAAGCATACAGCTTTAAGGCCAGTTCAGAAAGCTCCTTTGGGCTCTGAACAAAAGCATCCCTGGGGATGGGGTGGGTGGCCCTTTCATGGTTAGAGGGGAAAGGCCAGCCTGGGACAGCTTGTCCCCTGAGCAGTTCAGGGCCCCTGATCTCCCTGCAGTCACGGCAAGGTCACTCTGGCGCAGGATCAAGAGTAAAGGGAGCTCCTTGCCAGGAAGACCGAACCCTGGAGACAGAGACGCCCTGCCCGGCTCCCACCAGGGGCTGGTGCACTTCATCCCACGTGGAGGCTGGTCCCACGCCCCGGGTCCCAGGTGTGCTGGCCGCCCACATCCTACGTGCGGGGAGGAGAACTGAACATAACAATTTAATTCCTTTCTCCTTGTACTTTGGAAATTATCACTCTTTTCTCTCTTGGGGGGCGTGCTCTCCCTGACACGTGCTGTTCCTTTGATTTGTTTCCCTGGCAATAAAGACGGAAGACTGAAGGCGCCATCAGAAGGAGGCACAGGTTGTTTGTTTTCAGGTCCTGGGGGTGCCGAGGGCTGCGTGAGGAGCAGTCACGACTCCTCCGCCGTTCCGTAAATGACTCACAGCAGAGGCTTCTGGTTTCTCACTGTTCTGTTTTAATAGCAGGAGAGAGGGGGTGGACCACAACTTAAGGCGCATCTTGCTGCCCCCGGGAGAGCAAGGAGCAAGGAATCTTCTTCAAGGGCAAGGCCGAGAAGGGTATCTGCCTGGCAAATGGCTTGTCCAGCATCAGTCTTCACAGTGGCTGCGGGGCCCTGTGGCCAAGAGGCAGTGACCAGCTCACCTGTGGGGGCCTCGTGGCTCCTGGATCTGGTGGGGAGGGGCGCCGTCTGCCAGCTGGGGTTGGCCCTCAAGTACCTGTCGGACCCTCTGCATCCCTGGGAGGTGGGAAGGGGCAAGTGAGGGTCAGCATGGATGCTGGGTGGGTGCGGACCAACCAGCTCAGGCTGCTGGGGCCCCAGCGGGGCCAGAAGCAGGAGGGTGGGCTGAAGGGCGCGGTCAGGAGCCGAGACCACTAACCCAGGCGAAGCCGGTGGGTCTTGTCCGAGAAGACCAAGCGGAACCAGCCGGGCTCTTTGCACTCAAAGGCTTTGCCAAAGGACAGCAGCACCTTGTTCTCCAAAAACCGACGCCAGAGCAGCACCTCCTCCTCAAAGGTGGCCTTGGGCAGGTACTGGGAGGGGTGAAAGGAACTCGGGATGCTCGCCTGCTGGAGGGAGCTTTCTCACCACCGCCCCCCCCCCACCACCCCACAACCTGCATTTCCACCTGCATCACCTTCCTCAAGTCGACCCAGATGAAGAAGCCGGCCCCACGGCTCACAAAGGGGATACCCAGGGCCCGGAGGTCCTCAGAGACATAGGTGTGGGCAGCCTTGAGCCGGGCGTGGTTTTCCGGCAGATACACTTGGTTGATCCAGTCTGCGTGGGTGAAACAGAAGCCAGAAGATCAACCTCCCATCAACCCTCCACTGTGTCCCGAGAGCCGGAGCACTGAAGGGAAAAAGGCCCTGAGCTGCCCAGACTGGGTGAGCCCCACTCCGCTGGCTGATTGGGGGTGATAGGAACAGTCAGTGAAAAGCACCTTAAATCCAGGTACTCGGCCGTTCAGGAGCCCCCAGACACAAAGTCCCTCAGGACCCAGACTCTCACCAGAGGTGCACCCATTACAGTGACACTTCCGAGTCACCCAGCCGAGGCCCAGATCTCAGTGTGGCCACTGACGAGTTATAGGGCCTTGGACAACTTCACCTCCCTGATCCTCCCCATTTTTTAACTGACCTTTGTTTTCGGTGTCCAATTCAATGAACTGTAATATATACGTATATTTGTGTAAACCAAACCCCCTCCACACACACACACAGGCAGGCTACTGAACAGTTCCCTGACCCCAGAGAACACCCTCATGCTGTCTGAAGTCACATCACCCCCTTTCCTACAACTGCTGGTCTATTCTCCATCACTGTAGTTTTTGCCTTTTCCAGAACATTACGTAAGTGGAATCATACAGTAATGTAATTTTTTGAGACCGGTTCCTTTCACTCAGCACAATGCCCTTGTGCTGGGTCATCATGGGCATTAGAGCAGCACAGTATCCCACCGTGTGGGTGAACCACAGTTTGCTTCTCCATTCATCTGCAGAAGGACGCTCGGGTTGTTTCCAGTTCGGGGTGATGATGAATAAAGCAGCTGTTCACGTTCATGGAGAGGTTTTTGTGTGACCATGAGGGCAAAGATCTCCCTGGGCCGGGAAGATCCCCTGGAGAGGGCATGGCAACCCACTCCACTACTCTTGCCTGGAGAACCCCATGAACAGAGGAGCCTGGCGGGCTACAGTCCATGGGGTTACAAAGAGCTGGGCACGACCAAAGCGACTTAGCACACACGCAAGGGCAAATATCTCAGAGTGGGGTTGCTGGGCCATTTGGTAAGCGTGTGCGAACTTTATAAAGAACTGCCCAGCTGTTTTCCAAGGTGACCGTTCCATCTTACATTCCCGCAACAGCATGTGAGTTCCAGCTGCTCTGCGTCCTCACCAATACTTGATACTCTCACTATCTTTTTAAATTTAGCTACTACCACAGGTGTGTAGTACCTGGTCCTCATTTTCCTCATCTATAAACCAATGAGGAAATTACAGGTACACCTGCTTCCGAGGATTCTGGGGAGGGGCAAATGAGATGATGCATCGAGAGCATCTTGCAGGGCTCAGTGAGTGGTGGCGATTACAGGTAACCTTTCTATCTAAACTCACTCTCTGAACCCAGGAACAGAACCGATCTGCATAGAGAGAGATACTTCCATTATAACAATTTTCCCATCATAGTGTCTGCTCTTTTCCCAGGGCTCACAGCTAAGAATAATGAATCCACATTGATTAAGTGCCTGCTATATGCCAGGTGCCATTCTAATTGAATGACAAATTCCACCATCCCTACAAGACAGAGTCCATGATGATCCCTGTTTTGCGGATAAGAAACTGAGGCTCTGGGAGGTGAAGGAATAGGCCACGTAGTCAGGAAGTGACGGAGTGGGGCATGAACCCAGTCTGGGCTCGGAGCCAGCACTCTCAAACACCACCCTAAATTCATCTCGTGGGAGAAGTATCCACAACCCCTGGCCAGTCCCTCCCACAACCTCAAGGGGCCAGGCCCAGGCAGTCACCACGGTCCCGGAGCAGCTGTGCCATCTGGTACTGGACCAGGCCACTGAGGCCGTGATAGCGGCACAGGGAGGCCACCGCCGTGGCCACGGCCCGGTTTTCCGTGTACAGCGTGCCGAAGCGGAGCCCAGACATCCCGAAGTCCTGCAGGAGACAGGCACCGTGGGTGGTGTGGCCAGCCCTCCTGGAGGAAGCCAGCTATACCCACCTCTCTGCCCTCCCACCTCCCTGACACCCCCAAGGCCAGCCAGGAACCCACCTTGCTGGTCGCCCACATCACGTGGGTCCTCTGGGGGTCAGGCAGCCTGCAGAGAGCACAGCGTGAGAACAGAGGCAACACAGACCCGCGGGCACTCACAGGATGGGTTGGTCAAATGACGAGATGGATGGACAAACCCGGTTTCATCTCCTGAATCACTAATTCCTCTACATGCCTTACAGCAGGAGTCAGCCAACTGCAACCCACAGGCCAAATCCATCCTGCTGTCTGTTCTTGGAATTGAAGCTTTATGGGGGACAGCCACACTCTTTCACGTACATACCATCCAGGGCTGTTTTTACGCTATAATGCCAGAGTTGAGTGAACAACCATATGACCCGTAAAGCTTAAAATATTTGCCATCTGATCCAAAAATATTGCCAACCTCTGATGCAGAGCATACTTCAAGCATCACTTCCTCACAGACCTCATCTGACCACCTCCCTGTAGACCAGGCCAACTGGGTACCCCAAGCCGATCCTCTGCTGTCTCCGCAGACACCTCCTTTGTAATCATCAAATGATTAGCTGTGTATCTAGTTGCTAAAGCTTGTAGAAATATAAGATCCACATAAGAAGGGCCTGTGTCTCTCTTGTTCACTGACATATCTCCAGCACAGCACAGTGTCCGGCCCACAGTAGGTAGCAAGTCCCTGTCTCTCCGAGTCCCAGTCTCCTAACCATGTGCCATCCGCTTGGCAGAGCCTTGTGAGGACTGGCTGAATAGAGCAAAGGAAAGTGTTAAGGGACCATTGACTGAAACCACCCTAGCCAGGCAGGATAATAGCCACTGGTGTGAGTTATCTCACAGCAAGAGAGAGGTCCTGATGAAGGACACGGAACTGACAAGCTACTGCCTGCCAGAAGAATCCAGGAGCGGCTGAAAGGAGGGAGGAAACACCAGCCCATAATGTGTCCTTCCAGCCTCCCAGAAGCCCTCACGCTGGAGATCATCTTGATTGAGAGATGCTCGTGCTGCCAGGGAGGACCTTGAATTGAACCAAAAACGGGCACAAGCAAGATGACTGGCCAGAGAGAACCCAGAAAGCTAACCCCATCACCATAAAACCCAAGATATCGAGCCACGTGGCAAAGCGGTTCTCCTGGGTCCCTATCCCCTGCTGTTCTCCTCCCAGGCACCCCTTCTCAATTAAGTTTCTTGCTTTGTCAGCGTGCGTGTCTCCTCGGACAATTCACTTCCAAGTGCTAGGCATGAGCCCGCTCTCGGGCCCTGGAAGGGGTCCCTCTCCCAGACACAAAAGGACTCAGCAGGGCTGAAAGTCTAAACAAACATGGAGCCGTCAGAATCCCTGAATGCCGGATGCGCAGGCTTGACAGGTGATCTGCTCCAAGTATTCCCACAGGTGCTCTGCCTACACATGCCTGACTCAAGAATAAGTCTAACTTGACTCAAACTGCATCTAACACAAAAAAGCTCGGATAGCTGGCAGGGCTTGGCACACGCAGGGGGCCCCAGGAGTATTTGCTGAAGGAATGAATGAAAATGGAGGGACTCTGGAGATGAAGGCAACAGCAGAGAGGCCCATTTCCCACCCTCCCAACCCTCCCTCATGGAATCCTAAGACTCTTCCTTGGAGCTTTCAGAAACCCCACAGAACAGTTTAAAAACCAGCGACTGGCCCCACCTCCCTTCTCGCTGGGGGATCTGAGGACTGCAGGATTAGGGGGAAGGCAGAGGAATTGCCCTGCGGGGGCGGGGCCGAAAGAGTCAGCTCACCTTTCCAGGCTCAGGACACTGCGGTACCCAGCGGACTCCTCAAACACGGACAGCATGTAGACCTCGTCCACCATCACGTGCAGCTCATGCCTGGAGGGCAGGTGCGGGTGAGGGGGGGGGGCGGCGGGGAGAGAGCTTGGTTTGCTGGTTAAATGCGCCCCCCCAGGGTGGGATGGCAGTGAGTCAGAAATCCAGAAGGACCACAGTCTAGCCCAGGGCTACCGAACTTGCTTTTTCCAAGAATATCCATCTTCTTCTTTTTTTTTTTTTTCAAACAGAGATGACACTGGGGCTTTTGAAGCACTGTGGGGGAAGGCAGAGCCCTCAGGCACCTCTACAGAAGGGACACAGTTAGGTGTGAGGCAGTTAAGTGTCTCAGACGGTAAAGAACCTGCCTGCAATGCAGGAGACCCATGTTCGATCCCCGGGTTGGGAAGATCGCCTGGAGAAGGAAATGGCAACCCACTTCAGTATTCTTGCCTGGAGAATTCCATGGACAGAGGAGCCGGGGGCGCTTATAGTCCATGGGATTGCAGAGAGTCAGAAACAACTGAATGACTAACACTCACACCTAGTTAAGTACAGACAGACCCAGATTCACAGCTGGCTCCGCCCCTCACTCTGAGGCTCAGTCACTGGGATAAAGACAATATCTGCACCTCTTAGCACTGCTGCAAGGATTACACAAGCGAGAGCGTGAGGGGCTAGCAGGGGCCTGGCCCCTAGAACGGGCAACAAACGACCGTTGTTGTTTCAAAAAAGAAAGAGCTAGCATCCCACCAGAGCACTGCTCCCCGCCCCCACCCCCGACTCTCCTGCCAGGAAGGGTAGAAGCAGGTAGAAACTTACAGTGGGGCCAAGAGGGCAGCAGGCACCACACCAAAGCTCACATCAGAACCCTAACCTGTCACAGGCTTCGTGGGATGAGTGTGGGGCACCTCACCTCTTGGCAAACTCCAGGTACTCCTGCAGCTCCCCTGGGGAATAGATGTCACCCAGAGGATTCTGGGGGTTGATGAGGATGAGGCCTTTGACCTTCACACCCTGAAACATCAGTAGGGCAGGAGACCCTCAGCTCCTCCCCAAGGCCACAGAGTCCCACCGGACAGGCCGGGCACTGGGCAGGATCCCGGGGAAATCTGTTCACCACTCAACATGAAATGAAGAAGGGCAAAGAATCATATCTGCAGCATCGTATCAGATATAAAAGAAAACAAATGCAGAGACCAAAGCTCAGAGGGAAATATGTCCAAACACCAGTAGAAGTTGCCTTTGTTGGTAGAAATATGGGTGGGAGGTTGTGCTTTTAAAATTCCCACAGTGGTCATGTATGACTTCTATGACCAAGGTTAAAAAAAAAAAGATAGATTGATAGATTTCTGAAAAGTGGACTGGACAGGAACCACTGGTCTCTGCCATTCTTCAGGATCCCCTCAGAGCGAGGGGGCTACCTATTCAAATCACCAGAGAGATCGTTGAACCACAGACTTACAAGTTCCATGCTTGACCCAGGCTGAGTGGGGGGCAGTGTTTTTAATCAAGCTCCCTGGTTGATTCTTTGTACACTGAGAGTCTCAGGGATTTTCTCTAGTGGGAAGACCTCTATGGGCAGGCTCCTTCTTGACCCTCAGAATGGTTCCATGCTACCACCCTATCCCCATCTCCAATATAGAGTTTCAACCCTTCTCCTTAGGAGATCGGTCCACAGGAAGGGGGTCCCTGCCCTGCTCAGAGCCACCCACTTCCAGCCTTGGGTTTAATTTGATCCCCAGACCTCAGAATTAGCTCCTTGCAGGGCCATCTCCAGCTTCTCCACTGTGAGCTGGAAGGGGCGTGTTTCCAGCCCAGTGACCTGAAAAAGATCCACAAAAACCACCAGCCAGATTCAGTCACCTCGCTCCGGACCTGCAGGCTGGGGTCTCACCTCCCCACTGTCATCTCCAGCCTCCTCTTAGGACAATCTCAGAAAACACAGGATGTGAGGGGTCACTCCCTTCTAACTGCTACCCACACATCACATCAGGTCAGGGACAGCCTCACAGCTCTTAGGTTTGGAGAAAAGCCCCCTGAGGTCCTCTGACTGGGGTCCCTGAGCTTCCATGTGGAGGTCTGCTCTGCCCTGTTCTCACCCCACCATTTCTGTGTGGTCTCCCTGGGATGCCCTTGGCTTCTACATAGACCCTAGGGATCTCAGAGCTGAAAGATCAAATGTCCCCAGGGCACCCAGGCAAGGGCAGCCATGGCCAATGGGAGACCCCATTCTCCTTCTGGCCATAATCCCAGAGCCTGCAGCATGGACTTCCTCTCATGACCACTGTCAAATTCAGAAGCAGGAACATCCTGGCCTATAGGAAGGTCCAGGCCCACCGGGGGTCCCAGAAACTCTTACCTCACTGTCCAGATAGACACAGACCAGTCGGACGTTGCCATAGAGATACACGTGCTGTGTGATGGCTCCATAGTAAGGGGCAGGGATCAGGAAAGCCTCTGGGGGCAGGAGTGAGCCAGGGCCTGTCACCCTCTGGCCAGGATGCCCAGAGCCCCCATCCACTGACCCCCCACGCCTCTCTAAGCCTTCAGTGTCCTCGGGGAGTATGCTTCCTCTCTTTCAGCTCCCAAAACTCTTCCTAAAGCTTGGATCCACTGAGATCAGTCCCTTTTCCAATAATTAGTAGCTAACCTTTATTGAGCACTTACTATGTGTGGGGATCTGTGCTAAATACTTTTTAATCTTGTTTGACCATCACAGCCACTCTGCTATTATCTTAACTTTACTGATGAGCAAACTGAAGCTTAGGTCCCTCAGAAGCACAGGACATGCTCGGTCACTCTGAGGACAGACTTGGAACCAGGAGTCGAAACTGCAGGGCGATGATCTGGGTTTGACAAACGGAAAAACTTGACAGTGGCTAGAGCTGCCCAGAGACAGGACGTGCTGCTTCTGGAGGAATGGGGACACTGAACCAAAGGCTGAGACCACTAGGTGGGAGGGGTGTCACGCAGAAGACTCTCGCTGTGGACGGGGCTTGATGAGATGATGTCCAAGGTCTGCTCTAACGCAGAGGTGAAGGCACTGCCCCAGTTCTGCAGCAGTCACATCGGTCAGGCTGAGCTCCCCAGCCTTTCCTTCAGCACAACCCCCTCCCACAACTCCCAGGTCTGGAAGGAGTGGCCTTTGTCCTACATGTCCCCTCTGCTGACCACAGGGATTGGACCAAAGGTAGACAAATGACCCCCGGAGCCAATGCACCGGCTGGCCAGACACCCATCACGTTCTCTGAATCTCAAGACTTTGCTCCAAAAAGCAAAGACCCTTGTGAGATGAGAATGAGCACTTGAATGCAGAGGTCATGGAGTCAGAGCTGGGTCAACAACCCGGGGCCCTACAGAGTTGAGGATGGTCCAGAAGAGGAGGGAGGGGGACCGCGCACGTCAGGGACAGACAGAGAGTGTGTGCTTCTCCCACTCTTGATCGTTCTCGGATGGGTAGGAAACTGCCTGTTACATCCTTGCGATGAATCTTCCTTTTAGGTTCAAAATATTACAGCTCTGTGTGTGATTCTGAGAAGTAACTCAACCCCTTGGGACTTAATCTCCTCATCTGTTAAATGGGAATAAGCCCAGAACCTATCTCATTGAAGTTATAGTGGGGATTAAATGACAGACTGCCTAGCCTTAGACCAGTGCCTAAAACATAGTATGTGGTCAATAAAAGTTACTAATAGTAGTTTAGAAGTTAAGCTCGTGTGAGCGGGCCTCTGTTCCTGGCAGCCAACAACCCTGACCACGACTACAGACAACGTGTCCTTGAAATGACCATGGCTCTTGCAGTAGGCGCCACTGGCTAGCCAGTAGACATCCATTCCTAAGAGAGCACACAGATTTTTCAGCTATGACCAGCAAGAAATCCAAGGAAAGTGGACCTTCCCCCAGCCCCTGGGATGAAGCAAGTTTAGCTTAAACCAACCAGGGTTCTCCTACGCTTTGCCAGGGACTGCTTTGGGAATGGGTCTGTGAGTCCGTTCTGGCCAGAAAGATGAAAGGGACTCTCCTGGAAAAGAGCAGGCCCATTTCCTCCCTCCCCTCAAAAAAGAGATGGGCAAAGCCCAGCCTCCCTCTCTTCCTGCTTTAGGACACGCTGTGACGTGAGGCTGTGGGTACCATCAGTGAGCACGAGCAAAAGCCAAGGTCGTCACAGAGGCAGAGCCCAGAAGCCTGGCACCACCTTGATTTCCCCTGGAACTGCCAACCTGTGCTGTCTTGTCAGGGCTCAGCCCCCCGCGGTGGTCTAACGGTCTATTAGGGCAAAAGCATCTGATGCAGCCCTCCAGGCCCAGCAGCTGGGGTCGGGGGGCAGGGTTGGGGTGGGGGAGCTGCAGGCCCAGGGCCAAGGTCTACTCACCTCCCGCCTCACACAGCACCGTGGCCAGAGCAGAGAAGAGAGAGGCACAGCCGTTCAGAACAACCACCTGAGGGCGACACGTCCACGGGACCAAGATGAATCTGTGCGGAAGGGAGCACGGGCCTGCAGCCTGGATCCCGGGGGGCGCAGAGGCAGGGCCAGGCTGCAACTCGGGGGGCCCACCTGGGCACTGTCACAGCAAAGCCACGGGGGTCCCCGCAGGCCCCTCCTGACTAACAGCCGAATCCATTTGTGTGGCTCACTCGTGGGGACTCTGTTCCAGATCCGCTGAGCAAGCAAGAGGGAGCTGGTCACTCAGAGAGCCCGGCCCGAAGGCGTGGAGGCAAAGAGGGGCCACAGAGCAGAGCAGGGCAGAAATTACGCTGTTGCCGCTGTTTAGTCGCTAAGTCACATCTGACTTCTTTGTGACTCCATGGATTACAGCCCACCAAGCTTCTCTGTCCATGGCGTTCTCCAGGTAAGAACACTGGAGTGGGTTGCCATGCCCTCCTCAGGGGATCCTCCTGACCCAGGGATCTGGAAGCGTCTCCTGCCTGGCAGGCAGGTTCGTGACCACTGAGCCACCTGGGAAGTCCTGCAGAAATTATACCCAAACTCTAAATATCTAGGGTGAGGGGGAAGAAGGGAGGGGCGTCTTCCTAATTTCCATATCAAAACTAAGTGACCCCATCGTACCCCTGGTCAGCCAGAAGTTGGGTAGGGAGCAGAAGAGGAGGAAAGAGCAGAGAAGGGGAGTAACTCACATTCTCCGGTTTAAGGGGTGCGGGGCTTCTGCAGTAGAAAGACAGGAACCTGGCCACTTCCTCCCGGAGGCTGGAAATCAGACAGACAGACAGCAGTGATTGTCAGTGGGGCTTGAACTCCTCCCCCACCCCTTCCATCCCAAAGCTCCTCTGGCGCATCTTCAGGCAGCTGCCATCACCCTTCTCTGCTTCCCATGAGGGGAATACAATCAGTATTTGTCTCCATTCCTTGGCCCCCACCTCCCTCCTTGGCCCCAACACTATCCACATACATGGAAACTTTCATTCCAGTAGTTGTAGGACACGCAACCTACCTAATCAGCAGACTGTAGGAATATCACAAGTAACACTCTCTATGTAGATCTAGCTAATAGTAATAATAATAATACTAACACATTATCATAATAAAATATATAATGTATAACAACATAATTATTATAACAATAACTATTATCATAGTTATCGCTAACATTTACAAGCATTTACCTTATGCAGGTGTTAGAGAATTTTCCTTAATCTTCATAAAACTCTTATCTATAACACAACTACTACTATTCCCATTTTACAGACAAAGAAACCGAGGCTTGAAGGGATTAGGTCATGTGCCGATTAGCGGCAGAGTCCACGCTCAAGCCCAGTGGTCTGACTCTAGGGCCACCATCCTCATTATTACAAGAGCGGGCGCCTTGGAATTACCCTTGGAATCAAGTCCTGCTCCAGTACTAAATCCTTAGGACTGCATCTGGGCCCTAGTAAGTGCCCCACAAATATAAAGGCTTATTAGTTTCATTTATCATCTCCCATCTTACAGCAACAGGAGTCCCCAAGCTGATTCTGGCTCCTCTAAAGCTACTGAGAAACTGGGAACAAAGACCTCTGGCATGAAGGCCCTCCCTGTGCCTCAGACTCAGAGAGACCAAGTCTGGGGGCCTCTGAGCGGGGGCGAGACAGGCAGGAGGCACCAGTTCTCTGCAGATGCTCAATGAGACCCCATGACCGCCAGCTCTCCAGGACCAGGCCTCAGCCCAGGGCAGGCTTTTCAACCCAACACTGTTGATGTTTGGGGCCAGATCATTCTTTGCCGTGGGGGCCATCCCGGGCATTGTAGGAAGTCTAGCAGCATCTCTGACCTCTACCCAGTAAAAGCCAGCAGCACCCCCTCCCCCAAGGTACAAAAACCAAAAATGTTTCCAGATGTTGCCACATGTTTCCTGGGAAGCAAAACCGCCCTGGAGGTGAGAACCACTGGCCCACAGGTCCTACTTACAACAGATGTCCCCTCCAGTCGGGGTACTGCAACAGGGCCGGCTCCACCTGCAGCATGTCACTCTGACTCAGCTGGGGACAGAGAGGGGACAGCAGGGCTGAGGGCCGCACATGCTCACGGGCACCCGTATCCATGCAGCACTGGGGCCTCTCAATCCAAGGGCTGCTCACCAGAGAACAGGGGCAGGGACAGGGATAGGCCAGGAACAGCATTCTCATGCCCATTCTGCAGATGAGGAAACTGAGGCTTAAAAATGTCAGGTGTGGGAGTTCCCTGGCAGTCCAGTGGGTAGGACTCCTGGCTTTCACGCAGCAGGCACAAAATTCCATCCCTGATTCAGGAACTAAGATCCTACAAGCCATGCAGCGTGGCCAAAAACAGCCAGGTGGCTAGGCAATGGTACAGTACTAGCAAGGGGAAGAGCTGAGATGAAACCGAATTTCTGAGCCCTAGTCCAGTGCTCTTTATACAATACGCCACCTAACAAAAGCAGACAGTGGATTTGCGGAGGCGGTGGAGGAGACCTCGACCCTCAGCTCCTCTGTGGGCTGACAGAAGAGGCCTCAGAATTGGGTTCCCTATTTTGGTCTTGGTTCTGAGTCCTGGAGGGACTCAGGCCACTGTGCTCCTGCAGCCTCAGCTCAACCTCACACTTGGGAAAACGCGGCCATTTCCAGATCACCTCCACTGCCCCGGTGCCGGGTTAGGGACTCCATGGCATCACACACACAAAGTCGAGGAAAGGCAGGAGCCATGGGCGGTGGAACAACATGGAATAGAGGGAATCAGCCACGTGTCCATAACTCCATCCTCCTCCCTTTCTCCCTCTCTCCTGAGAGCCACGCTAGCCAGTACAGAGGCCACTGGCCACTGTGGCTCCTGGCTCCTTATGTGCGACTCTCCTGAAGTGAGACACTGGATTCTGAAGACTTATATGAAATAAGTACGTAAAATATGGGGCTACCCAGGTGGCTCTGTGGTAAAGGGCCCACCCCAATTCTCGAGTTTGAACCCTGGATTGGGAAGATTCCCTGGAGAAGGAAATGGCAACCCGCTCCAGTATTCTTGCCTGGGAAATCCCATGGACAGAGGAGCCTGGCGGGCTACAGTCCATGGGGTCGCAAAAGAGTCAGACACGACTTAGCAACTAAACAACACCAACACCAACATGTAAAACAACTCATTAATAATTTTTATATCGATTACATGTTGAAGTGGCCATATTTTAGATATGTTGCACTGCATAAAATACATGA
The DNA here is from genome assembly GCF_055505025.1 of Bos grunniens. Taxonomy (NCBI): domain Eukaryota; kingdom Metazoa; phylum Chordata; class Mammalia; order Artiodactyla; family Bovidae; genus Bos; species Bos grunniens. The sequence continues at coordinate 74,745,245 of NC_141179.1, read as the reverse complement.
TGAAAATGAATGTTACCAGTTTCTTTGTACTTGTTTAATAGAAAAATTTTAATTGTACATGTGGCTCACGTTTTATTTCCACTGGATGGCGCTGAGCTGCCTTAGGGTGGGGAGATGTCTTTGGGTAGAACAGGCTTTAAAGTCCACTCCCTACACCCCTCTCCCATCATGGCTCAGATGTTCCCCTTTGGAAACATGCTCCTTTGGGTGAAGTATCCCTCTCTCCACAGCCCCAGACTCTGACTCCTAGGCCTCGAGAGACAGGTGGTTCCCGTGGTTTGCTAGAGATGGCTCTCACTAGTCAAGAAATCTGATTATTCTCTCTATACGTGGGTAGGGAGAGTGAAGGGGAAGGGGCAAAATAAGGGTAGGCGATTAAGAGGTCCAAACTACTAGGTATAAAATATGCTACAAGGATATACTGTACAATATGGGGAATATAGTCAATATTTTATAGTAGCTATAAATGGAACATAATCTTTAAAATTTTTCCTAAAATTAAAAAAATTAAAAATTTTTTTTAAATTAAAAAAAATTTTTTTAATTGTGCATCACTGTTATATACCTATAACTTAAATAATACTGTATAGCAATTACACTTCAACTTAAATAAATAAAATAATCTGCTTACTACATTTTCAGCAATTTTTCAACATGTGCTAAAAACCAGTCATTTTCAAAACTGAAATTATATAAACTATATAGAAATTATGTAAGTCAATCATAGTAAAAACAAAAGTAAAAAAATAAGTAAAAATCATAGTAAATCAAATCATAGTAAAAAAAAAAAAAAGGGAAAAGGTACTCAGACAATACTGCTTATGGTCGACATTATTGCACTTCGCTCCCATCTGTGCTCCGGGGGTTCTTCCTGTCCAGGTGTCCGCATGGGGGGCCACCACGTGGTGGTGCCGTGCCCCTCTCTTCCCAGCTCTGCGTGCAGTGATAGCACAGCACGACCCTGAATCAGCCACAGTGGGGGTATGCACACTATGGGGGACTCCGCAAAAGCCACAGATAGGACCTCTCCTGCCCCAGGGCCAGTCATTAAACACTGACCACACGTCGCTGAGTGTCTCCCCCTGAGAGCAGGGACCCAGCCAGCAGGAGGGGCTGAGGCGGGAAAGAGCCAGAAGAGGAGAAGCAGCAGAATCAGAGTCAGGAAGTAACTCGCCCCAGATGGCAGAGAACGTGGTCCCCAAGGCAGAGGTGGGTCTCCTGACTCCAAGACTGGGGCAACTGAGGCAAGCAGCCGGCTCTCTGGGGGGAGCATTCCAGGGAATCCCAGAGAAGACAGCCCCTCGGAGCTGGGGATGCCGCTCAGAGGTGCAGTGGGACTTACCCGTCTGGATAGCAGGTCAAAACAGAGTTTGTTCTCACTGGTGCCCAAGTTAATGATGCCCTGGAGGTGAGAGGTACAGAGCCACGTAAGCACAGCAGAGGGTGCCAGCAGAAGGCTCCAGGAGCGCACGAGGCAGCGAAGTGGAGCTCTGCAGTCTCGACCTTCCCACTACCCCACCTGGTCTTTGCTCAAGTGCTGCCCTCCACAGGGTTCCCTGATAGCATCTCCCCATTTCTAAAGCTCTGTGCAAATGCCTTCTCCTCCAGGAAGCCCTCCTTAAAATCCCACCTGCAAGGGATCTTTTCTTCTTCGGGACCCCAAAGCGCTTTAGCTGTCCCCCCTTGAGAGCACTGGTCAGTTTCCATCCCAGGTCACAAAGACTGATGTACAGGCTTTCTCTCCCCTACAAGATGGGAAGGTCCCTGAAGACACCACATGCCCAAGGCACACCCTGAATCTCTCAAGAGGCTCAGTTTACAGGCTGCCAGAATGTGTACGCAGTAAACTGGTGCTCTGGCAGGAACAGGAAGAAAGGTGAATATACAACAAGCAGAGGCCCTGGGCTGCTGGAAATTCTCCCTGCGGTGGGGACCCATGCCACATTACACAGCATCCAGATTCCAAACCCATAAGGCACTGTTTTCATAGGACAAGGAGGAGGGCAGGCACAGCTCAAGTTGCCCCTTATACATTCCCTGAAAAAAAACTCATGCACAGCTAATTCCTGACCCCTAAGGTATTAGAGGGGATGGGGAAGGAGGAAGGATGAAAAAGTAGACCTTTACTGGGCTCAGCTTATGACAAATAAAAGGCAGTGTTTCTTCACGCCCCAGGGAGAAAACCTATAGGATCTTCCCTGCCACCAATCCATCGCCGAATCCTGACACTTGTACCTGCAGATACAGGCACAGTCCAAGCAGTTCTCCTCCACTGCTAAGCCACCAGTCTCTCTTGTCTACATTATTGCAATAGCTTCCCTCCTTCCTTTCCTGATCATTCCCTCATCCCCATTCTCCCTGAGTTGAACCTCCATCCAGCAGTCTGAGTCTAACTCATCTTTTTAAAAGAAAAATCAGATCCCACTGCTCTTCCTTTGAACCCTTTCCATCCCATTTAGTCTAAAATCAGAAGACTCACCATGTCCCATGAGACCCTACAGATTTAGTACCATTCCTGTCCCCATTTCCTTTCTGACCTCATGCCAGCCTCCAGCCAGTAAGCCCCTCTGCCGTGCCTAGAACTGCTCTGGGGACTTTGTACTGGCTGTTCCTTCTGCCTGGAATGCTTTTCCCCCAGATATCTACAAAGCTCACTCCCTGTGACAGGCAGCCTCCAAGATGGCCCTCAGTGACCCCCTACCTCCTGGTATGCAGGGCCTTGCATAATCCCTTCTCCTTGAGTGTGAATAGACCTAGTGACTGGCTTCTAATGAGCGGAACATGTAGGAGTGTGTGTAGACCTAGTGACCTGCTTCTAATAAACCAAACATGCAGAAGTGATGGGATGTCACTTCCAAGACTAGGTTACAGTCAGTGGCTCCCATCTTGGGCACTCCTGATCTCTCATTCTCTCTTCCTCTCTTGGATCGCTTTACCCAGGGGAAGCCAGCTGCTGTGTCATGAAGCAGCCCCATGGAGAATACCACGGGGGAAGGAACTGAGGGCTGCCAATAACCACGTGAGTGAGCTTGGAAAGGGATCATCCTCCTGCCCACTCTGTAATCATGTGAGTGAGCCTGGAAATGGATGATTTCCCTGCCCCACCAAGTCTACAGATGAGACCACAGCCCCAGCTTCATCGCAACTTCCCAGAATATCTTCAGCCTGAAGCACCACCCTGATTCCTGAATTCCAGAAACTGTGATCTGTTTCTTGTAAACTGCTAAGATCTGAAACACTTTGTTACACAGCAAGAGATAACCAATGCAATCTCTTTCTTTTTCCAGGTCTCTGCCGCAATGTCACCATATTAAAGTGGCCTTCTGCAACCACGTCACCTAAATAGCAACATCCCCAGCCCACCCCACCAGTCCCTATCTAATTACCCTACTTTACTTTTCTCTACAACACTAACCACAACATATTTTATATATTTATGTTTGTTCACTGCCCGTCTCCCATATTAGACTTATACACTCCATGAGGGCAAACTTTATTTTCGTTCATGGCTATAATTCTGGCATATAGAAGAGTGCCAGCACCTGGCACATGCTCAATAAATAAAGACTATTAAAGGTTTATTTGTGCCAGCTCTCTGACCTCTGAAGGTACTACTAGTAATAATTTATAATAACTAGTAAAAATTAGCATAAATAATTATATTATAAAATGTAGCATATAATTAATATGTGTATTATATATTAATATTAATTGTATTAATTAATATATTAAATATATATCTATATTGTATAATATGTAAACATATAATATATATTATATACATTTATTATATAATATATAATATACATTATTATTTATAATTATAATATATAATGTATAATTTATAATTATTATATATAATATATATTACACATATATTACATACATATATACATACACATGCATATATACATATACATACATATATACATATACATATATATAATATGTAATATATATTATATATTGTAATATAAGACATTATATTATTATATATATTATATATATTACATATATATTGTATTATATATAGTATATATTATTATATTACATATATATTGTATTATATATAGTATATATTATTATAATATAATAATATATAATATTGTATTATTTTATATACTGTATTATATATAATATAATCTATATGATGTAATATATGCTGCTAAGTCACTTCAGTTGTGTCCGACTCTGTGTGACCCCATAGAGGGCAGCCTACCAGGCTCCCCCGTCCCTGGGATTCTCCAGCCAAGAACACTGGAGTGGGTTGCCATTTCCTTCTCCATTGCATGAAAGTGAAAAGTGAAAGTGAAGTCGCTCAGTTGTATCTGACTCTTAGCAACCCCATGGACTGCAGCCTACCAGGCTCCTCCATCCATGGGATTTTCCACGCAAGAGTACTGGAGTGGGGTGCCATTGCCTTCTCCGATGATGTAATGTATATAATTATATAATAAATATAATTATAATTATAAATTATAAATATAATTATAGATTATATAATATAACTATATTATATATATTATATAATACAATATATAATCATTATATAATTAAATGTAATCATATATTAAATATACAATATTTATAGTATATGATATATAAATAATATATAAAATATATAAATATAATTATGAATTATAATTATAAGTATAAATTATATACTTAGAAATTATATAAATATAATTATAAATATATTATATTAAGTTATACTTATATAATATATGGTAATATAACTATAATAAATAATAAACTACAATCATTATATAACTATAAATTGCATAAATATATAACATTAATGTATAATATATATTAATAATATATTATATAATATAATTATTATATATAATCATAATATATTAATATATAATATATGTTGCTGCTGCTGCTGCTGCTAAGTTGCTTCAGTCATGTCTGACTCTGTGCAACCCCAAAAATGGCAGCCCACCAGGCTCCACCGTCCCTGGGATTCTCCAGGCAGGAGTGGGTTGCCATTTCCTTCTCCAATACATGAAAGTGAAAAGTGAAAGTGAAGTCGCTCAGTCGTGTCCAACTCTTAGCGACCCCATGGACTGTAGCCTACCAGGCTCCTCCGTCCATGGGATTTTCCAGGCAAGAGTACTGAAGTGGGTTGCCATTGCCTTCTCCCATAATATATGTATTACATATTATATATCATAATATATGTTATAAAATAATAATAAATCATAATATTTATAATTATAAATCAAAATTATAATTATAAATTATATAAACATAATTATATTATATTATATTATATCATAATATATATTATATACTATGTTATATATTAATATATATGTATTATATTATAAATTGTATATCATATATTATAATATATTATATGCATTATATTATATATTATATTATATATTATATATTTATATTATATATTATATGATATTTATATTATACAATATACAATGATATATGATATATTATATTAAATATATAATATATAATTAAATGTAATCATACCTTAAATATATAATATTTCTCTTACATAATATATAAATTATATATACTATATTATATATAGTATATTAATATATTATATAGTTATATATAATATATTATTATATAATTATTATAACTTACTTCCCTGGTGGCTTAGAGGTTAAAGCATCTGCCTGCAATGCAGGAGACATTATAACTTATAATATATATAATATATATATTATATATCATTTATATATTATATAAGATAAATATTATATTTAATGTATGATTACATTTAATTATATATTATTATATATAATATAACATATAATATAATATATATTATATAATTAAATCATATTATATAAATATAATATAATAATATATAATTATATTATATATTAAATATAATTATTATATAATATACATGATTATATATAATATATAATATACACAATTATATATAATATAATATATAATATTATAGTATTCATATAATAACTAATTGCTAGTAATAATTTATAATAATAAATCATAATCATTTGATATAATTATAACAGTTATAATAAATTATTATAATATTTATAATTAATTATATTATAATAACATAATTATTACATATTATAATGATACAATTATTATAAGTTATCATAATTTAATTATTATAAATAATATTTAATATTAATAATTTTATTGATAATTTTAATGATTAGATTATCATTTATAATTATTATAATTTATAATAATTGCATTATTATAATGTGTAACAATTATGTTATTATAATAATACATTAATAATAATATCAACTACCACTTATCGAATGCTGTATGTGAAGCACTGTGCTAATAATTTATATACCTGATAACATTTAGTTGTGACAGAACAGAATATAGCAGGTATTATTACCCCAATATAGAAATGAACTGAGGTTCAAAGACTTTAAGTAGTTAGCTTAAGAATATACAACTTTAAAGTGAAACAGTTTCAGCCTGAACCCTAGCTCTATCCCAGCTCTAAAGGTGAATAGGTGGGCTGTGGATCAGAAGCCATATAAGAGCACTCCATGGTTTCTGAATTCCTCCCCCACAAATCAAGTTTCTCTTAATTATAAGTGGGCCATTTTCTGATTCAGGTAATATATTGGGACCTCTCTAAGCAACACTGGAAACCCCACTGGAAGTCAGAAGTCCATAACTCTAAGGTGACAAGAGCAAGCTGGGTGCTGCCTTATCGTTCAAGGTGGGGTACCCTCCCCCAGTTCTCTCTTGGGTCCCAGTGGGGAGGGGGGTGTCACTCACACTGGGGTTCTTGTCCTCATCATATTCATCCATGTGGTAGGTCCTGTAGCCCTCCTCCGCTGAATCCCAGAACCATTTAATGACGCTGCCTCTAGAGGACAGGTAGGGGCTGCTGGAGGAGAGCTCGGCAGCGGGGTCACCCACTCCATAGAACTTCAGCAGCTTCTCGTCGGGTTTTCTGGAGCATTCTCTTTCCAGACCATCTCCCTTGTTACTGGGCAGGCCCTGTATGGAGTCTGAACCTGGACAGGCGGTAGTCATCCTGAATTCCTTCTGAGGGAGGGTGAACATCTGCAGAAAAACAAAAGCATTCAATCTCTGATCTGATCAAGGACCTTTCATAGCACCAAGCATCAAAAATGAATTGGGGGGGCTTCCCTGGAGGTCCAGCAGTGAAGACTTCACTTTCCAAAGCAGGGAGGTGAGGGTTCAATCTCTGGTGGGGGTGCTAAGATTCCACATGCTGTGTGGTTTAAGAAACCAAAACTTAAAAAAAAATAATAGTAATATAAAAGTTCAATAAAAGCTTAAAAAGTGGTCCACATCAAATACAAAAAAAATCTTTAAAAAAATGAACTGGGAGGCATGGGGCCCTCCCCCCTCTCTATCTCCCCTTCCTTTAAGTTTATATAGTTATCACTTCCTGTGTCCCCTACTAGTTGTAACCATGTGTGCAATCGCTTCAAGGCATCAACGCTACTAAAGGATTTACAAGCAGAGGGTTTATTTGCTACTAATGGCCGCTTCTGCTTGCTTTAGGTTTGGAGAAGTCTTTGATTCTGCAGGCTAACGTGTCACCAGCTTCTTTTTTCCCTTCTTGCTGATCTCAATTAAAAAAAAAAAAAAGTTAAAATTTTCTGACTTCAGGCAGAAAGGGCCTGGAGTCCACGGGTCTTGCGGTGACTGATGTGAACAGGAATAAAGGACAGAATGAGATTACTTGGTGACTTGGAGCAGACAATGGATGAGGCCTGAGAGGAGGGAAATGGGGGTCTCTGCAAGTGCAGGGACCCGGGGCAGCGCCTAGAATTCCATCTTCAATCCCAAACTGGGGCAGTTCTGGCCTCAGGGAGAGGCTGGTCTGATCCTGTGCTCTGGTATGAACTCCACTTTCTAAGCCAGTGTCCTCTTGGGCAACGTGGGTGTAACGGTAACTATCTCATAGGGTAGCCCTGGTGAGGACAGAAACATATGAGTTGGTGTAAATGGCTTAGGATAAATCCTGACTCATGGCCGAAGTACAGTAAATTATATTTATATTAACTGTTATTATAAAACTCCCTGCCAATTTCCCTAGTCCTGATGCCCAAGCCTCACAACACCTGATGATGGGGGACCAACCAGCGGCTCAGAAACGCGGCGGGGGGGGGGGGGGGGGGGCGCTGCCCGGGTTAAATTTTGCTCCATGAAGTCATTTCTAGGTCCTCCCCCAACTGACTGGGCCTCCTGAGCCTTAACTCGGTTCACCACCCCCCACTCCCCCTTAATCCCCCTCCCCGCAGCCTTGGACAGCGGAGAGTTCAGAGCCGGACACCCACGTGGCCGGCCTCGGAGATCCGCGAGAGGGCGGCCAGGGCGGGTGGCAGAGAGCAAGGCCCCTGCAGGACGGCGAGCGCGCGCGAGCCGGCTCCCGCTCTCCGGGAGGAAGTGAGAGTTGGGGCCGAGGGCTTCGAGACGGAAGGACCGGGACTTGCGCAGAGAGACCTAGAGCCCGAGCCCCCGCGGGCCCCCCTGCTCTGCAAAGCGGGTATCACACCTCCTCGGCGGAGCTGGAGGCGCCGGCACCCGAGGCTCCGGGGACGCGCGGTCTCTGTCCTCGCCCGGACGCGTCCACCGCCGCTGAGCGGGGCGCAACCGGGCCCAGGCATCCGCACAAGGGCCCGTCCGCGCAGGGGGCGCACGAGGGGCCGCACCGCGGGGCTGGGGCCCACCAGAGCCTCTCTCCCCGAGACCGGCTCCCACCTTTGGCCGCCCAAGCCGGAGGGGAAGCCGGGGAAGGGGAGGCGGCCCGCGGCCTGAGCCGGTCCAGGAAGAGGCGGGCCGCCTGCTGCCACCGCGGCGCTCTACGGCCTCGGCGCGCTTGACCGCCTTCCAGACCGGGTCTCCCCGCCCCGACACACGCGGGCGCCTCCCTCTGCTCCAGGCCTTAGTTTAGCCAGTTTAAGGCAGTTACCAGGGTTACTCGGCAAATATATGCCTTGTTGGGGCCTATGGAAAAGCCTTTTGGAATTAAGGCGTGTGCATCCTTAAAACATCCTACTGAGAGAGCTATTGACCTGACTTTGTCGTTTCTCCTCCTCCTTTCGTACTACAGAACGCTTGTTGAACTCTACCTTAGACCTATACATTCTGAGACTTTGGAAAAGAACTAGACCTCCCAGGACCCGGGCCCACTCAGAGCCTTGAATAGTAAAAGTCTCCTTTTCCCATGGAAAAAAAAAACCTAGCAGGATCCGTCAGTACAGTATATGTGTGTGTGTGTGTGTGTGTGTGTATACATATATATACATACATATACACATATATACATACATATGTATGTATACATACACACATATATACATATATATACATGTATATATATTAATACCTAGAGCAGTTTTTTAAAAGTCAAAAGTTATTAACTAAGAATGGAAGTGTTAGTGGCTCAATCGTGTCCAACTCTTTGTGACCCCATAGACTGTAGCCGGCCAGGCTCCTCTGTCCATGGGATTCTCCAGGCAAGAATACTGGAGTGGGTTGCCATTCCCTTCTCCTGGGGACCTTCCCAACCCAGGGATCAAGCCCGAGTCTCCTGCACTGCAGGTGGACTCTTTACCTTTGAGCCACCATGGGTGGAAGCCCCCGTATACTTGGCCCTAAAATGTCTCAATTTCAAAGGATTGAAATTGGTAGTTTCTGTTCTCTAATCACAAAGGAATTAAACTAGAAATCATTAACAAAGATAGCTGAAGGACCCCAAATATTTGGAAACTAAATATTTGCTAAATAAATTATAGAGTTGGACACAACTGAGCGACAGAACTGAAGAAATCACAAGGAAAAGTAGAAAACTGAATGATCATAAAAACCCAGCTTATCAAAATTTATGCGATGTTGCTAAAGCAATGCTTGGAGAGAAATCAGTAACTTTTAAATGCTTACGTTTAGAAAAAACAGCTTAAAACTTTTGGTCTAATCTTCCCTACTAAAAAGCTAGAAAAATAACAAATTGAACCCGAAGTTTAAAAAAGGAAATAAAAAGTAGAAATGAAACAGAAGAGAAACATATGGGGGAAAAAAAATCAATGAAACAAAAAGTTGGGTCTTTGGAAAATATTAATACAATTGATAAACATTTAAATTAACTGATCAAAAAATTCATTTCAATACCAGGAAAGAAAATTATAACACAATATCCTTCATGAAAATAGATGTAAAAATTTTAACATCAAAGCCAAATCCAACGATGTATAAAAAGGTGATGTATCATGACTCTATGGGGCTATTGCAGGGCTATGATGTTGCTGTAACATGTTTTAATCAATATAATTTCATCACATTAATAACTAAAAGAATTATATTATCTCTAAAGGTACAGGCAAAAACATCTGGTAAAAACTGAACACACATTTATGGTAAAACTTTCAGCAAACTAGGAATTGAAGGAAATTCTTCTATCTGGTAAAGGCAGTATGAAAAATATTTCTAGTAACATTATACTTATGAATGAGAGACCGAACTTAATCCTGTTAAGATTGAGAACAAGGCAAGAATGTTCTTAGTTTTTTATTCAACTCTGTACTTGAGGTTCTAGGCCATGAAATTAGAACGGAAAAATAAGAGACATAAATATTGAGGAGAAGGAAAGTCATCTCTTCTGGTCACATGAACTCATTCATGCAACCAGTGAATTCTCTTTCTATGTCTACTAATCAAGTTTATTTCTAAACAAACTTGCCTGGTGTCAAAAAGTCTTGAAGAATCAGGATTTGTTGGTGGGCCGCAAAGCTGCCCAAGAGAGTGAGGATGATCCCAAACCCAAGTGACTGATCAAAGCCATCAGTGGCTGCTAATAGTTCTTCCAACATCTATAAAATGGTGGTAGTCCCCGCTCTGCCCATTTCACCGCTTCGATGCTCAGACCAAAGCTCAGATGTGCAAAGGTTTTGCAGAGAAATGCTCAGGAGGTATGATTTGAACAGTTGAAGAGATGAAAACGGAAGACTTCATTCAGGCTGATCACCAGAGACTCATTTTAAAAGCCTTTAAAAAAGGCAAAAATGGAGAGAACTCATATTTGGAAGCAGAAACATTTGAAACTATACTCTCACTCTACCACGTAGCCACACGTGTGTAAGGTGAGTGTGATCGTGTAAGGATCCTATGGGACACTGCATCCAATACCTAGAAAATGCTCTGCCAATTGGGGATCATGATTTCCCTTCCTTTCTGGCCTGCCCTAGAAAGTATTCTTCACATATAACCTGCTTTACCTGCTTTAATATTTAATTTAAATTTAATTAAAAATTAAGTTTAAAAATCATCTAGCTCCCAAAAGGTCACATGAAGAATGTGAAATAAAACAGGCCTGCAATTTAAAGAATATGGAATTTATTAGATACAGAATATAAAAGTTAACCCACCTAAACAGGGACCCAGAGAGCTCTCTTTATTCCTCCTCTAGGCTTTCCCACCAGAATTCCCATAAAAACATTCTGCACACACGCAATGGCTCGTAGAGACTAAGAAGATGTAAAGCTTCCAAAATGACAGACGCGTAAGGGGGCTGATGGTGGGGTCAAACGCACTCATGCCTGGAGGAGCCCACTGTTTGGTCACGGCTCCAGGCGAGCGCCCAGCCTTCCAGATCCAAGGCTGACATCAGGACTTCCTGAGAGCGGGACTGGCTGGAGCCTCTGGCTGGGGGGTAGACACTTCCTCCTTCATTGCATCCTCCAGTTGCTTCACTGTACACTCCTGCGCCTGCTCCACTAGCACCTGCTGGAACCGACGCATGGCTAGAGGGTCCAAACGAAGACAGAGGAATACTTAGCGGGAGTGCACATGGGCCCCAGATCCATGCAGGTCCTGGTAGACCACCGCAGAACCTCTGGTTCAGGGATGCTGAACTTGAGCCTTCCCTTTTGGGGGATAGATTTCCAAGTCTTCCTGCCACATCCCCCATGGCTCTTTTGGCTTCACTGTCCCAGCCCCTGCCTGCTAGATTACCTTTGTGACTCAAGATCAAATCCTGTCACCTAGCTTATAGCCTGGAGAAGGCAATGGCACCCCACTCCAGTACTCTCGCCTGGAAAATCCCATGGACAGAGGAGCCTGATAGGCTGCGGTCCACGGGGTCACTGAGAGTGGGACACAACTGAGCGACTTCCCTTTCACTTTTCACTTTCATGCACTGGAGAAGGAAATGGCAACCCACTCCAGTGTTCTTGCCTGGAGAATCCCAGGGGCAGGGGAGCCTGGTGGGCTGCCGTCTATGGGGTCGCACAGAGTCAGACACCACTGAAGCAACTTAGCAGCAGCAACAGCTTATAGCCTTGGCCTCATTATTTTCTGTCTGCCTCTAGTGGCCCTTCCCTCGGTCTATTTTCCACATTAGCCCAAAAGATATGTAACATAAATATTCATTGCTATGTGCCCCGCAGGTAGAACAGTGACCTGCATGTGTTGAGATGCAATAGATAAAACGATTGTCATGTTTCTGTAACCTTCAGGGGAGAATCACAACCCCACAGTATAGCATACAGGGACTTCTAGATCCCGCGCTACCTACCTCACCTAGTAGCTGGCAAGTTCTGCATGGGCAGAGCTCCATTTCTGGATAGCTTACAGTCCCAGTGCCTCATCAATGACAGACACAGACCTGACATAACAAAAGTATAATATACTTCAAGTGCCTAACATTTCCTCGTTTGCAAAGGAGCTGAAAGATATGGGCTTCCCTTGTGGCTCAGCTGGTAAATAATCTGCTTGCAATGTGGGAGACCTGGGTTCAATCCCTGGGTTGGGAAGATCCCCTGGAGAACGGAAAGGCTACCCACCCCAGTATTCTGGCCTGGAGAATTCCATGGACTACAGCGCATGGGGTCGCAGAGAGTCGGACATGACTGAGCGAATTTCACTTTCACTTAGAGGTATGAAAGTGCTAACAGAGGGCCTAGAAGGACTGGAGCTATGTAGGCTGCAAAAGGTGATAAGGGGCGACTCCACTCCTGGGTTACAGAGGAGTGGCGGGGGCATCTGTGAAGGATGCTAGGACCGGCGGGTCAGCTCCACTCACCGTTTCTCAGCAGGTGGGGCCTGGCTGCAAAGACGAGGCGGAACCAGCCAGGCTCCTTACACATGAAGGTCTTGCCCGGGGACAAGATCAGCTTGTGGTCCAGGAAGCGGCGATGGAGGAGCAGCTCTTCCTCAAACGTGCACGGGTCCAGGTACTGGGGAGGAGAGACGGACAGACCTGAGCTCAAGACCTAGCTGGCAGATATGCCCTTTAACCTCCATCTTCACTCCCAGAGCTCACCTGTTTCAAGTTGATCCAGACATAGAGGCCGGAGCCACGATTGAGAAAAGGGACCTTCGATGCCTTTAGCTTGCGAGTGACATACCTGTGAGCCTCCTGCAGCCGGAAGTGATAACTGGGCAGGTATATATTGTCAATCCATTCTGAGTGGATGGAGGAAGAGAGCTGTTACATACTTCAGGGCTGAGATCTGCCAGAGGGCTCCTGACCAAATGCTTCCTCCCTGGGCTTCATGCCTGCTGATTCTGTCCAACTCGTATTTGAACTGATCATACCTAACACGTAGGCTTTCCTGGTGGCTCAGTGGTAAAGAACCCACCTGCCAATGCAGGAGGTGTGGATTTGTTTCCTGGGTAGAGAAGATGCCCTGGAGAAGGGAATTGCTACCCACTCCAGTATTCTTGCCTGGAGAATCCTATGGGCAGAGGATCCCAGGGCTACAGTCCATGGGGTCACAAAGAGTCAGACACGATTAGCAACTGAACACCACCACCCACGACACCACTTCCATTGTGCGAGGTGGGGATGCTGGGCTTCTCAATAGTTGTGTAGTAAGGTTATGTTTGAATTTACACCCTTGAAGCAAGAAGTTGAGGTGTCCCCTAAAGTTGATGCCGCTGTTGTCAACCGGGCAAGTAGCTGCTACTCATAGTTCCCTCACCTTCTGCTTTAGACCCTAACAAATGGACTGTGAAGAACCTCAGTGTGCTTGGGGATGACCCTAGCACAACCATTCTCATCACTGGCAGCACTTTAGAACCACCTGGGGAGCTTTTAAAAGGCCTAATGGGCCAGCTTATATCCTCAGACAGCTAACTCAAAATCTTTGTGGATTCAGCTACACATTGGGCTTCCCTAATAGCTCAGATGGTAAAGCATCCGCCTGCAATGCGGGAGACCCGGGTTCGATCCCTGGATTGGGAAGATCCCCTGGAGAAGGAAAGGGCAACCCACTCCAGTATCCTTGCCTGAAAAATTCCATGGACAGAGGAGCCTAGCAGGCTACAATCCATGGGGTTGCAAAAAGTCAGACACGACTGAATGACTAAATTCCCTAATTCCCTACAAATCGGTATTTAAACTCTCCAGGAGGGACTCCCTGGTGGCTCAGATGGTAAAGCATCTGCCCACAATGCGGGAGACCCGGGTTCGATCCCCAGGTCGGGAAGATCCCCTGGAGAAGGAAATGGCAACCCACTCTAGTATTCTTGCCTAGAAAATCCCATGGATGGAGGAGCCTGGTGGGCTACAGTCCATGGAGTCGCAAAGAGTCGGACACGACTGAGCAACTTCATGAGGTAATTCCCACGTGCATTCAAGATTGAGAACCAGTGTTCAAGAAGCTGGGAATCTGGTTTCCACCAAATATCAAAGGGCCTGGCACCTTGCAGGGAGGCATCCAGTTGGATTTCTCCTGTCTACCAGTTTCTCCACCCAAAGCTGAAAGCAGATTGTTTTCTAAATCAGATTATCTGATAACTTTGTTTCATGTATCCCTGCTCTCAATTTAAATCCTTGGGCCTGACATCTGCTCAATGACAGGGAATTTTTTAAAAGGAGCTCTTATCTAAGTTTGAACCATGGCATTAAAGGTGGGAAATTCTCTCTGAAGCCAGCATTCACTTAAGATCTAAGAGGGAAGGTAAATTCAGGTGCCATAGATATAGCAGCACCAGCCTGCCCAAACGGCCTCTCCTTTGGCACCCTGGAAGATGAAGTTAAATCACATTTGAAGAGTCAGGCTGTTCTTTGGTAATCTTTGCCTGAAATAAGCCAGGTTTGCGCTCAGTGCTCAGTCATATCCAACTCTTTGCGACCCCATGGACTGTAGCCCGCCATGCTCCTCTGTCCATGGAATTTTCCAGGCAAGAATACAGGAGTGGGTTGCTATTTCTTCCTCCAGGGGACCTTCCAGACACAGAATCCAACCTGCATCTCCTTCATTGGCAGGTGAATTCTTCACCAACTGTGCCACCTGAATGGGAGGAAAAATTGGCCTTCATGTAAAGACCAATCTCTGAAGTTCCCACCTTCAAGTCCTAGAGTACAATTGACTATCCCTTTTGCAGGCAGAGCACAAGCTTTCAGATGGTCAATGTTTTAGACCAGCACCTCTGTCTTCTTTCTATACCCGGCTGCATCTGCCCTCCTATAAACATCCCATCCTGCCACTGTTAAACCCGAGACAGTGAACAGGGTCTCAGTGTACTGAAGGCATGTCAGAGGCCCATGCAGACCCAGAAATTCCCGGTGGCCATGAGGTCCAGCCTGGGATGGGGCTCAGTACCTCTGTCCTGAAGCAGCTGACGCAGCTTGTACTGGGCGATGCCAGAGATGCTATGGAGGTAGCCAAAGCAGCTCATGGCAGAGGCCACCTCCCTGTTGTGGGTATACAGAGCGCCAAAGCGGAAGCCAGAGATGCAGAAATCCTAGAGGAAGAGAAGAAGGGAAGGGAATACCTGGTTGGTCTGCCTTCTTCTCCTGGCTCCACTTCCTTTCCCACCCAAGGACAGATGGCTGGGGCTCACCTTACTGGCGCCCCAGATCACGTGGGTCTTGTTGGGATCAGGCAAACTAGAAAGGAAAGAGTCAAGATGATGGAGAAATACTTGAAGGATGATGGCATGCAGTCTATGAAGGGAAGATGAAAGTGGCCTTGAGGGCCTTCCTAGACAGAAGGGCCTAGGGACCCAAAGTTCAAGACACAGTTACCCCAGTTAAGCCAGGAAGTCAACAAAAGGTATCCTTGCAGAACCAGATGGGAGACCTCTCAAGTGCCCCCTGAAGGTACTCAAGGACTCTCAGCCTGGCTCGGGGTCTTCCTACAGTGAGTCCAAAGCCACCTTCTTGGCAGTTGGCTCCTCATACAAGTGGGCCACCATTTCTAGACTTTCCAAACATTTCTAAAATGTGTTCACCTATTTCTTTCTGCCCCACCTTTGGTGAAACTGTTCCTTCCACCAGGCATGCTCTTCTCTTGCTTTGCCTGCTGGATCCTGTCCTAGGGCCAAATACCAACCCTTAAGAAGGTTCTCCTCTATTTCTCTTCTTTCCCTGTGCACTACTTATCAAGAAGCCCTGACCTTCTGTAGGGCTTCATCTTGACTTGACCACGCTCATTCTACCCTCTTCTTAAACTATCTCGTGTACAAAGTGGCATTTAGAGAAGGCGTTTTGGAGGACAGATGATGCTTTGCTCACTCTCACACTCCTGGAGGCTCTAGGCTCAGTCCTTCGCTCATAGCCAAAGGAGTGCACTGCCCATGGACTCACCCTGCAAAAGCAGCGGCTTCAAGGTTCTCGTTCCCAACTCCCGCCGAGACCAACTCACCTCTTCATGCTCAGAACACTGTGGAATGTGATGGCTTCATCAAACACAGACAGCATGTACATCTCATCTACAATCACGTGGAGGTTGTACCTGCAGGTTGGGTGAAAGAGAACGATTATCTAGGCTCTCTCTAATCATAACTCACACTTTATTTGTTAGGTTTTTCTGAACACAGATCAGACACTCCTAAGGCCCCAGAAGCCCATTCAAACTTTCCAAGAGGTGTGGTAAGGTAGAAGGGGGTCTCTCCTTCACCAGAGGGGACCTTCTGTCCTGACTTTGGGGTACTAGAAAGGAACAGGACCTGAGAGACATGCATGAGAATATCTGGCCCCACGCTTCAACCATCAAGTAGAGACTAGTGGTAGGGGCTGGGCGTCCCAGAGACATCTCCTCTGGTGTGGTCCTGCACTCCCAGGACTTCCCAGTAGTTCAGTGGCTAAGACTCCATGTTTCCAATGCAAGGGGCTCAGATTCAATCCCTGGTCAGAAAACTAGATCCTGTGTGCTACGACTAAGACCCAGTACAATTAATAAAACAATCAAAAACATTTTTTAAAAAAGAGCTCCCACCTAGGGTCTGGTTCAAACAGGGATATGAAGTGGGCTAAGTGCACACCTGCCTCGTCTCCTTTATTCTCCCAGCAGTGCTCTGAAGCTGTACTGTTACCTCTATCTCACAGGAAGAAACTGGTTTCTGAGCTAGAAAGCTAATCCCTCCCTAGTCCGTGCTAGAGCCAGCATGGGGAGCACCCCCAGCACTGTTTCTCTGGTCCCCATGTGCCGCCGTTAAGTGGTCTGGATTCGTTATGAAGTTCAAATACACATTTCTTCTAGACCATGGAAGATCATCTACCCTAAGAAGGCTATTTCCAGACTTCAGAGATATTAATAACTGATGTTAACATGTTCTTAGAAACAGGGACAGGAAAATTCTAGAGGGACTCACCTTCCTCGGCACCTCAAGCCAAGGAGTTTGGGAAATGGATGCAGGAAGAGCTTATGCTACGAGGGGTGGGAAGTAACAGGGTTCATGACTGTTACGTGGATATGTGCACACAGGCAAAGGCGAGAAGGGAAGTGGCAAAGACTGAAGCAGTGAGCACGTGGGTGCCTTTTCCTTCACGTCCATTTCAGTTAGTTGTCCATGACTGCACAAAGTGTACTACACAGTGAGAACACAGGGTATATTATTTCCGGTTCTGACTCCTTGACTGTGAGTGATGGGAACCCTTCTTACGGACTTCATCTCAAGGGGGTGGGAGTCATACTTCTTGGCAAATTCCAGATATTCCATCATGGAGTCTTGGGAGTAGACATCTCCCAGAGGATTCTGAGGGTTGATTAGCACAAGACCTCTGACCTTTTTCCCCTGAAAAGAACCAAGCATAACCAAGTGAACACAAATCCTTCACCTCCACATCAAGTTCTGCTGAAGGTCAAGGCCAGGGCACCGAGTAGGATCGGACCCCTCATCAAGGCCTCAGTGGGCAATTGGAGGAGCAGCTATCATGGAGCCCACAGAGGGGAACAGGAAGGAGCTCTGGGGGCCCACAGCCAGGCTCAGGGCTCCTCGGGAGATGTGCCCTGGGACACTGCCTCTTTTGAAGAAGGCACCCACACTGTCTTGGTGAACAAGTTATCCCACTGTCTCCATATTCAGCCCCTTTCCAGAGCAGCAGTGCCCACTCTGAAGACCCGGTTCCCACCTCACCTCAATCTTAGCCCTGAGCAGGGCGTGCTCCAGCTTATCCACAGTGAGCTGGAAGGGGTAGCCATTTGCCTCAGTGACCTGGAAAACAGATCCAGCCTGAGAACCACATATCTGGAAGCTTCCAGGCCTGGATTCCTCATTCCTAGAAACCCTGAACAATCCTTTCCCTTCATACCTAGGGACTAGTCCCACGTGCCCTTTTGGCCCAATTTCTCCATCCTTCTCCCATAACTTATACGGGAGAAAAGCAAGACCAACCTCCACCTCGGCAATGCCTAGACCATTCCCTTGCCTGGGTCGGTTGAACAGGGGAAGGAGGCCCACACTGACCTGACTCTCCAGGTGGACAGGAACCAGCTTGACTTTCGCATACAGGTGGGTACTAAAGGCGAAGCCCCCATAGGAGGGGGTGGGGACTAGAAAGGCCTCTGGAAGCAGAGAGACAGTGCTGTTAGTTCAGGGTCTCCCAGTGAAGTCCCCTAGATCAGCAGCAACACACCCCTCAGAGAAGGTTCCTGTGTAATCCCTCCTACGTGGGGGTGAGTGCTTTGCAGCACAGGCTCTGTATATATAAGTGTAAGTGTTAGTCGATCAGTCGTGTCCAACTCTGCAACCCCATGGACTGTAGCCAGCCAGGCTCCTCTGTCCATGGAATTCTCCATACAAGACGACTGGAGTGGGTTGCCATTTCCTTCTCCAGGGGATCTTCCTGACCCAGGGATTGAACCCAGATCTCTTGCATTGCAGCCAGATTTCTTACCATCTGAGCTATGATAAGCCAGTGCTCTATATACAATCCACTCTTAAAAATGTTACTTAGGAAAACAAAACCCTTAAGTTTCTTCTTTGTGGGTACACTAGAAGAGAAAAGGGGAGAATACTGCTGCAAGTTACTTGGAATCCAGGGACTCAAGCTAGGCTTGCAACAGGTAGAGCATGAATCATCAGCAAGTCTTGTCAGCTCCAGGCCAACACTGGAGGCAGAGAGGGCTCACACAGAGAGGGCTCTCATCTCTCTACGTGGCTCAGGTCTCCCAGGCTTGGTGACTTCATGTGTTATTTTCTTTCCATCTATTTGGCCTCCTTGATGAGCTAATCAAGGACCCACTCCTTCCAGTGAAACTGGTCATCTTGGTAACAAGTGCCCCATACAGTAGGCTCATCAAGAAATCTGAGATTCTTATTTCACATTGTTCAGAGGCATCGTTAAGGAGACCAAGAACAGATCTCTCAAGCTTTACTTGATCTAGAACCTAGTTTTATTTCGGTGTTTTTGTTTGTTTGTTGAAGTTGCTTCAGTCATGTCCAACTCTTTGTGACCCTATGGACTATAGCCCACCAGACTCCTCTGTCCATGGGACCCTCCAGGAAGAATACTGGAGTGGGTTACCATGCCCTCCTCCAGGGGATCTTCCCAACCCAGGGATTGAACCCGAGTCTCTGAAGTCTCCTGCATTGGCAGGCAGGTTCTTTACCACTAGCGCCACCTGGGAATCTCCAGAGACACACAACTTGCTGTGTGTCGAAGAGATAGAACATCTGTATTGCCTAAGCCAGTTGACTAGGGCTCTTTGTATTGGGGTTGAGACCAAAAGTCCAACTAATACTAGACAGAGTTGGCTCCAGATGTCACCATTCCTAGGGCAGACTGGAGGCCTGTAACATGCCCATATTAAATGGGAATTCAAATCCCTCACTCCTGCAGAAAAAGTAGGAAGATGCTCTAATCGGTGCAGGAGGCACCCCAGCACTTCAGGGGAAAGGTCTTCAGTCAAGACCCTCTTCTCCCTCAGGACCCAGGGCCCATGCGCACCTGCCCACGTGGGGCTGTGTCCCTGAGGGAGCGCAGAGCCCACTGACTTACCACCTGGATCACACAGAACCATGGCCAGAGCAGAGAAGACAGCGGAGCAGCCATTTAGAATGACCACCTGGAGAAGATACACAGAAGGCAGAAGTTGAAAACCAATCCTCGTAAAAGAGATCGGTCCCCTGTCTCCCTCCCCACGGGGAGTCTCCTCAGCAAGGACCCACTGGCCTCCACCCTGCCCCGACTCTGAGAGGCTCTTCTGGAAATGCAGAGGTCCCCAAGAATATGGTCCTCCACCAGGGTGTCAGGAAGGCTGGGAAGAAACTCACATTTTCTGGGTCAAGGGGCTTAGGTGTCTTACAGTAGAAGGTCAGGAACCGGGCCACTTCTTTCCGCAGGCTGTGGACAGACCCGGACAGACCGTTCGTTCCAGGATCGGCCCTGGGCTTTCCCCACAGCCTAGACTTCAGTCTTTTCACAAGAGCAGAGCATGCAACCTCAGGGTCCTTACAGGGTGAACAGGGGACCGAGGCTGTCAACCCCCCAGGAGACACAGACGTGAAGAGTACGGACAAAAACTCAGGTCTCCTGAATGACAGAGCGGTGCTGTTTGTACTACACCAGCTTGCCTGCTCCGATAGTCTACACTAGGCATTTTCTAGAAGTCATTACCCCCACAATAGGGAGGCACCCAGCAGAGAACCTGGAAGTCTTTCCCTGGATGCGGACAGGTGCCTGTAGACCAGAAGACCCCAGGTCCAGGGGCTACTTACAATGGTTGCCCTCTCCAATCAGTGTACTGCAGTAGATCTTCATCAACGTAGGTCATGTCACTCTGACTCAACTGTGGACAAATAGAGTGTGAGCATGGCCAGACCAGGGATGCCCAAGAGGCTTCATCCTACTCCTAGGATGCCCATGGGCGTTTCCCCTACAACACAGGGCCTCCCAGAGGGAAATGGGCATATATGCTACATGCTCCCTGATGAATGGAGGCTTCAGTCTTCGTGTCAAAGATTATACCACTAGATCTCCCCCAGGAAGTGTCTGACAACCTCCCCAACCCTACATTTGATCTAGACGCTCCCTTGGCAGCTTACCCACCACACACCCATCCAGAGAAAACTTCCCAACACAGCGAGGCCAGTCAGCAGGTTAGAGGTGCTATTCTAGAAGCTATTTCCCTACTCCCTTCCTCAAACTTCTAAGTCTTATTCCTGTGTCTACCACGTGCTAAGAGACCCATTCTTGGGGGACCTGGGCCTGAAGGTGGGTCGCAGCACAGGCTGGAACGTGGCTTACCCTCTCAGCCAGAAGATCAGTACAGAGCTTGTTCTCACTGGTACCAAGGTTGATGTAGCCCTGGAGATAGATGGAATCTAAGGTCAGTCCTCCTCCCCTGTCCACCGTGGACCCCTTTAAACAGGTCATAATTACTCATCTGGATGAACCCAAATGGAGGTCTCCCTGCTCCATGAGGCAATGAAATCCGTGTTTGACAACCTTAATATCAGAAAATATTCCACAAATTCTCCCAAATCTTAACAGCTTGCAAACTTCCCTCTTTAGAGCCATATATTGGGTTGGCCAGAAAGTCCATTCAGTTAGTGAGTACCTTGTTCCAATAAAGTTCTCAGTGAAAATGAAAAGTGTCTTATTTTTATTCAAAACTGAATGAACTTTTTGGCCAACCCACAACATAAGTAGTAATAGTTATATTATGTACCAGCCATCATTCACTGAGCACCTACTTTCTAGACATTAGACCAAGTGGTGCATGTCAATTGCCTTAATTCTCACAACTCCTGAGAAAATCCTCTGCTCTCCCGCTGAAAGAGAGTAAAGCTCAGAAAGGTTGAACAAACTACACTAGCCACATGCCCTTGGTGATGAGCAGCATCTGGCCCCAGAGCCTGGCTCCTTAACCAGTCCCTGCCACTATCACCTCTGCCATCTCCACATCCATGGAAGGGCCCCTTCAAGTTCCTGGAAGGGGCACAGCCCCTCAGAGGCCGATCAGGATACCCGACTCATTTGGGCCCCAGAAAAGCAGATGGCCATTGGCCACACATCCCTTGGGTGGGAACAGAAGGAAAGGGGAGGCTACTATGGTCCCCTGCCCCCTGGCTGGAAAACTGTTGGGACCCTCCCTTGCTGGAAGCCTTTTCTTGATCCCATCACCATTGGGATAACATCCCAACATCTTACAATGGCCCGATCCCATCCACACCTCTGTTAGGGCGCTCACCGTCTCTGCTCAAGCCACACAGGCCTCCTTTCCCAATCACTCCAAGCTCTTCTCACCCTGAAGCTTCCATCCATGCCGTTCCTCCTTCCTGGAGGACCCTTCCCTTACCCGCATCACCTGACTGACGGACTCAACCTTTAAACCATCTTCCCTGTTGGTTCCCAAAGCAGGCAGCCCCTTGGTGCTCTTGGGAACGTTATTCACATCTGTTTCCCCAATGGCTGAGATCTGTTACTAGACTTGAGTTCCACAAGGGTAGGTTCACTTACCACAGTGACCACAGTGACTGCACGTAGATAAGAGCTAGGACAGGAGGGGAAACCAGACCCAGCTTGTCAACTTTCCTGTGCCCACCCCCTCACCTACAGGGGACAATAGCACCTACTCCATGGGGCTGGGAAGAATCAATGAGGACGCACAGTTCTTGGCACAGGACTCAGTAAATCCCTGTGATGGGGGCCCTCGAGCCTGTCCCCCATCCTCACCAAGGTGTTCTTGTCCTTGTGGTATTTGTTTCCTTGGTAGGTGTCATAGTCCCGGAAGCTCAAGTGGTATAAGGCAGAGATATCAATCCCACGGTTGGACAGGTCATAGCTGATAACTGTATTTTCAAAATCGCTCTCTTGGTAGAACATCTGGCCAGTCTGCCTGTTTGCTTGGACCGGCTGCCCACCACCGACATCACCCCTGGAGTCCGTGGACGTGCAAGGCGGTTGGACGCTCTGGTCGCCTGGGGCCCCAGCCGGCAGGAAGCTGACGATCTGGAACAATAAGCGACCCAGGAGCGCCTCCTGCTCCCTGATGGCCTGACTGTGCCACTGCTCCTCCAGCGCCAGGTCCTGCTGCTGAGGTCTGGACGTCAGCCGCACGATGTGATCCTCCACAGTCTGTTGCAAGGTCAGCACCATCTCCATCAGCTGGGTGTGGATGCTGCGGTATCTGAGGGCCTGGTGCCTCATCTGGACACAGGGCGTGTGGGGGGTGTCTGATGGGCCACTTGTAGTCTGGGTATTCCCACTGGCCTCAGCAGGCTGCCTGGAACCTGCAGGGAGAAACCACGCACTGCAGCAAAGGAGACTTCCTGAACCTCAGGCCCAGGCATGATCTCAGGCTGGCCCCCAGTTCCTTCTACCGCCACACCTCTTACAGGCCCAAACTGGCTGAGGAAGGGCTATCTGCTCACTCAAGGGCAATGCCGAAGTGGCCCAAGCTCAGACGTTGGAGCACTGGACTTAAGTGTCACTAATATGTGTTCTTAGGAAGAACCTTAGGGTCCACTTCAAGAAAAAGGAGAAATTGAAGAGGTAGGCTGTGGATTCTTCAATCAGAGTGACTCCTGCTTTATACAGTTCTAAGGAAGAAAAGGGATTCTGCTGCTAAACACAAAAACCAAAAATAAAAACAACAAACCAAAACCTTAAGTCATTCTGCTAGACTAGGGGAAAGTAAACTACTGCCCAGGGACCAAACCAGCCTTCCATTTGTCTTTGTAAATAAAGTTTTATTGGAGCACAGTCATGGTCACTTGTTCATGTGTTATCTATATCTGCCTTTGTACAACAGCAGAGCTGAATGGTTGTAACACAGACCGTATGGCTCATAAGGCCTAATATAGCTACTATCTGGCCTGTTACAGAAAAAATTTGCCAAGGCTTGTTCTAGAACATCATTCCTTTTATTTTTCCATTTTCCCCCCACGTCGGTCATGCCAGATGCTCAGAACTCAGTTCTTTCATCCTCCTACTCTGTATCCCTCCTGTAAACACCTTCGACCTGCTCACAGTGACAGCTGCCTTGGACATCCATCACCAGAAACCATGGGCAAGATACGTGGTTCGAGTTTTAAAGTCCACCAGAATCACTTAGAGGGTTTATAAGGATGCGATGATAGTCCTCATCACTGGACTTTCTTTCAGAGGTTTGGGGGTGGAGCCTGAGTAATTGCAGTTCTAACAAAGTTCCTCAGACTATACGTTCTGAACCTCTAACTATTCAGCCCAACCTTCTGTCTGAAAAGAAGTCCAAATACTGGATAAGACCTTGTACACCTTTGTAAAGCGTCGAAGAATAAAAAAAAAAAATCAGATATTAAGAAGCCAGGAGGTATGAAAATGTGAGGCTGACCACTGCCTCTCATTCATTGTAAAATAATCCTCATATCCTGAGTCACTGAGATCCCTTTTTCTAAGAATCTAGACTTGCACACCTTCCACCAAATGCCATCTTCTAAGTTTTTCTACATTACATCCCCCAACATATGCAAAACCTTGTTACTTCTTTTACAGTTTGTGGGACCAGCACTTCAAAATACTGGACACTCTGCCCAACCTCTCTAAACTGTCTTTAATCTGCTTGTGATATTCCCATGACAACCTGTGCTTCTCTGTGATGACACTTAATTTTGTTACTTGCTCAGTATCTGCCCCAGTCAGCCTTCATCATCATGTCCTTAGCACACCGCCTGGCATACAGGTACCTAGCAGGAGAGGCACAACCCCAGGGATGCGGCTGACTCAGTGAAGAGATCAGCCATGACCGGAGACTGTAAGCTATGGAAGATGGAGCAACAGTCGGATGAAGCCATGGGACAAACAGGTACCGAGTCTTGACTTAGGAAGCCAACCTTTCATCAGTAATACAGAGAACTTCTCTCACCGCTATTAGAAACATAATGTTTAGATAGAAATTGAACACATTTTTCTTATTCCTGGACTAACACTTGTTTCACAAGCAAAAGCTTTGCTCTGGCCCAAGCTCCATCCCCTAGAAGTAACAGGGCCATTGCAGTGGGTCTCAATTCTGGAGGTGAGAAGGTCACACTGTCCTCCAGGAACGTGGGTGGCCCTCAGCGTCCTTCCAGCCCTCAGTTGGGGACCTCAGGCTCACAGGAAACAGGGATCAGCCTGGGGCAGAAACTGGAGGTCAGTGTGGCCAACAGGCACTGAAGGAGGGAGACTGGCTGGAATTAGAGCTCTCAGGCAGGGGCAAAGGCAAGTAACTGCAAAAAGTACATTTTCCTGGCAAATGTATTTTCTGATAAGGTAGTGAGTATGCAGCAAGGCTGAGGGAAAACCAAGAAGTCAGACCTCCACCAAGACTGGTCTTTTCTATAAGAAAAGTCTATTGTGACTGACATTGTTCCACAAAGGCCATAATGTCCCTAAATCTCAGCCCTAAATTGTCTGGTGTCGTGATACACACACTGTCATGTCTTGGGTACACCCGTAGTTTCAGTATTTCTCACCTTTAAACCATTTTCCTCCCAAAGCATACACAGGGGACTTCTATAAAAGCAGAATCTCAGAACCAGCCCAGCTGGTGCCCTCTGATAAGAGCTGAAAGACAGATCTTAAACAGTAAAAATCGAGAATGGGGAATGAATATGGGGAATGAACTAGGAAGCTAGTCTCCTGTTCATTCGGGATGCCAGTACATGGGTATACCATTCATACGAGGATACTTCCGCCTCTTTCTCTAGTACCCTACAAGCCCTTTTAGTTCGATCTGCCATCTGGCCTTCCTTCCCCTCGCCATGCACCAGCGTTCCCTGGTGTCTCAGTACCCTAACCTAGTTGAGATTCTTCCTTTTCAATGTACTAATTAAGATTACTACATAATAACTAGTACATAATGATAAAGATTGTCAAGTCTTCCTTATGTGCATGGGAAGCAAGGTGTATCGGGGTATAGATCCCTAAATACAAGTGGCAACACTGAAAACTCAGGTAAAAGCAGCCTTGAGAAGTCTAGATTCTGTTACCACTCACCAACTGTAGGATGTTGGAAGAATTCTCTCTCCTGTCTGGGCACCAGTTACTCATACCAGGTGAGAAAGTCGTTCGTTGTGTCCGACTCTGCAACCCCATGGTCTATGCAGTCCATGGAACTCTCCAGGCCAGAATACTGGAGTGGGTAGCCGTTCCCTTCTCCAGAGGTTTTTCCCAACCCAGGGATCGAACCCAGGTCTCCCACATTGCAGGCAGATTCTTTACCAGCTGAGCTACCAGGGAATCCTAACACTTACCTCAAATGGAAGTAAAATTGAAACTCCATGAAGGCAAGGAACTTCTAGTGTCCCATAGTAAAACCAAGATTTAAACTTCAGCCCTCTGATGGTAGCCCAGAACTCCTGGGAAGAGAGTGAACTGGCAGAAAACCAGCGCTAGCAGACTCCAGCCTGGTCTGTGCACATTCACATCACATAATGTGCCCTAGAAGTCTCAAATTCTGAAGCTGGATTAACTTCATCCAACAGCACTGTCATCCTGAAGTACTGGTGACTCAAAGTCCCTGGACAGAAGAAAAGAAACGCTTTGGGAGCAGTATACCTGAGGTTTTAGGTTTCTCAAGAGGATGACTTTTCAAATACAGCATCCAGCACACAGAAAATCTAGATACATGAATCAGCAGCATGAGCTAAAACCAGCAGAGACAGCGAAGACCAACTAGATTTGAGGTGCTAGGAGTCAACTGTAAAAACATTGCCTTTCTGTTCAAGGAGATAAAACCCAAGCCTGAAACTTGACAAAAATTAGAAGTTAAAATGATAGATCTAAAGGAAACAGGAGATTCTAGATCGCCTGTTGTTAAAATACAATTTTTGAAAATTTAAAGCCTCAATGGAAAAGGCTTAATGGCATTAGATACAACTAAAGAGAAAGTTAGTGACCTGGAAAGAGAGGCTGGAGAAACTTTCTAGAATGTGGCATGAAGACACAGAAGAAACATAAAAGATATAAAATCTAAAGTATACATACACATATACATACTCATTTGGGGTCCCAAAGGAAGAGAAAATGGGGCAGAAGAGAAGCACTTGAATAAGATGTTTCATCAGTGCCAAATAACCAGGCACCAAAGCATGGCATCAAGAAGGTTAAAAATGCAAATTAGGATAAATTATATGATTTTATATATATATATGTAGCTTCTTTGTGAAGCAACAAAAAAATACAAGACAAAGAAACATTTCAAAAGCAGCCAAGAAAAAAGTTATCTTAAAAGGAATCACAGATCAAAAGCTGGTATTAGCAACAGCGGCAACCTGGAGTTAGTGATATGCTATTGTCAATATACTGAAAGGAAATAACTCCCAGTCTGGAATCCTGTAGCCATCACACATCTCCACTTCGACAGGCAGTACCAATTTCTCCCGCTAGAGGGGCTGGATTTACTGCAGAGGACCTGCTAATCAGAGCAAGTAGTGACAGGTGGAAGAGGACAGACACTACTAATCAGAGGAAGTAGGTTCACCTTTAAAAGCTAAAGCCAACTGAGTGAAAGGAACCAGACAAGGTCCATACCGCACAGTTCTACTTATAGGGCAACTAAAAGTAACCAGTAATGACAGAAGTCAGAACAGCAGCTCCCTGGAGAGGAGGTTGGGAAATTGACTGTAATGGGATGCAGGAAACTTTCTGGGGAGATGATATTAACATATCTTAATAGGGTGATGGTTACATGGCTGTAACCACATGTCAAAGCTCAAGGTGTACGCTTATGAATTTTGCTATATTTAAGTAGGTTTTTAAAATGCAGGTATAGCTAATTTAAGGCTTTATTGTTGCTGTTCAGTCACTAAGCTGTGTCTGACTCCAGCAACTCCATGGACTATAGTCCATCAGATTCCTCTGTCCATGGGATTGCCCAGGCAAGAATACTGGAGTGGGTGACCATTTCCTTCTCCAGGGAATCTTCCCAACTCAGGGATCAAATCCAAGTCTCCTGCATTACAGGCAGTTTCTTTACCACTGAGTCATCTGGGAAGCCCAATTTAAGGCTCTATTAGATTATAAATAGCTAAATAAGTTTATCTCCAATGTGAGCCCTTCCAGTGTAAAGACCACTATGGGAACAGGCCCCAACTATGCAGAGGGATATTTGCATGATTAATTTATAGTGGAAAAAAACAAAGCGACAGTTCTTGAGACACAAGCATAGCTAAATTAGTCAAGAAAAATAAGAGAAAGCACATGCACTGAAATAAGATGAACTAGAGACTATTTTGCACTATTCTAATGGGTATGATTAAGTCTGGAAAAAATAGATAATCTAGTTTAAAAATGTAATTAATTATTCATAGTCCCAGATAAGAAATAAAATCTTAAGCAAATCAGTTTCCATAGACATTATCAAAGAGTTAGGTCTCTTGAAGAATATCTGGCCCAGTGGGTCTCATAAGGAAATTTCATCATATATATAAAGGAGTATATTATTCCAGTGCTATTAAACTAGAGAAAAGGAAAATCTGCATTTCATAATCAAATAAACAATGATATTTAGACTTGATGAATTTTATATGAAGAACTATGGACAAATCTATGGACAAATGATTAGATTATCAATACTTAAAACTGAATAGCACCTAGCAAACAGAATCCAGCCGCATAATAAAATAACCTTTCGACCATGTGGGGTCACATTGAGAAAGGAAGTTCAATTCTATGACTTCTATTAACTTTTCATTAGTAGATCCTAAGGGAATAAAAGTCACTTGATCTATAGATGCTATAAAGACATCTGACAAAATTAGACACCCATTCTTGATTTAAACAATACAATGAATGGCCACCTCTTTAACATAAGACATCTCTCAGGCAAAAAGCCAGCCTCCAACTTAGCTGAGAAACCAAAGGGTTTGAAATCCTGAACAAGAGATAAGGTTGCCCATGGTCACTGTAAAATACCCAACATTTCACCAGAGGTCTCAGCCAAAAATATCAGGCAAGGAAAGAAATTAGAGTTAAAAATAGGAAATTTGAGTTAACACTATCTACAGATTACTAACATCTACTTGGAAGACACAAAAGAATTAACAGATGCTTTACAAGAGAATTTAGTAGAGTTATAGACTAGGACCCCATTTCATCTTTTTTTTTCCCAAGAGAATTTAGTAGAGTTATAGACTAGGACCCCATTTCATCTTTTTTTTTTTCCCTTTGGCTGTTTAGCATGCAGGGATCTTAATTCCCCAACCAGGGATTGAACCCATGACCCCTGCATTGGAAGAGTGATGTCTTAACCATTGAACCAGGGAAGTACCCTCAGTTCATCTTTCTGTAAATAAAGTTTTATTGGAACACAGCTACACCCACGTGGCACACACACACTGGCTAGACTTTGGCAGACTACACTAGAAGAAAATGAAGAGACAGTTCTTGAGAGATGCAAGCATAGCTAACTTAGTCAAGGAAAAAAAGAGAAAGCGCATGCACCAAAATAAGATGAACTTAGACCAGCATTTTCAACCCAGGCCACTTACCTAATGAGAGCGCTCAGTGACTGCCCAGAAGCCCCAACCACATGCAGCTTTATTTTCACTTAATCCTGGCTGCTAGGAGGTAAGAGTTATCCACAATTTGCAGATTGGGTGAATAAGGACATAATTTATCATAGCCTGTTGAATTTAACACAGTCCCCTAATATACCCAGCCTGAGTATGAATGGTGTAAGCTTTTGGGGGTCACAGGCCCTTTGAAACCACAACATTATCAACCACAGTTTACACTGGGTACTGCCTTGAGCCAGGCTATTGTCTGGGTTCTTTGTATACACCGCCCGATTTAATCCTCAAAGTGGCTCTATGAGGAGGGTAAAAAATCTACCTACAATGCAGGAGACCTGGGTTCAATCCCTGGATCTGGAAGATCCTCTGGAGAAGAGCATGGCAACCCACTCCAGTATTCCTGCCTGGAGAATTCCATGGACAGAGAAGCCTGGTGTGCTACAATCCATGGGGTCACAAAGACTTGGACACAACTGAGTAACAAAAATAACAAATGAGGGTACCACCATTAGGCTCACTTTACAGGTAAGGCTTAAAGGAGGAGGCTTAAAAACAGGAGGCTCAAAGGCAGGAGGTTAATTAAAACAAGTAGGATGGGAAAGTACTCTTGCCTGGAAAATCCCATGGATGGAGGAGCCTGGTAGGCTGCAGTCCATGGGGTCACTAAGAGTCGGACACGACTGAGCGTCTTCACTGTCATGCATTGGAGAAGGAAATGGCAACCCACTCCAGTGTTCTTGCCTGGAGAATCCCAGAGACGGGGGAGCCTGGTGGGCTGCCGTCTATAGGGTCGCACAGAGTCGGACATGACTGAAGCGACTTAGCAGCAGCAGGATGGGAAAGGGGGGCTTGAAATTCAAGTCTGCAAACCCCAGGCTCCACTTCCCTCTTAACCATCCCTTCCCAAGGCTGCTTGCTGGAAGGGTACACACACCCTCAAAGCCTGGCACTCACTATCAGGAATCCATAAGCCCCAAAGTCCATCATTGGCCACACCCCACTGGGGGGTCCCCGTAAGGCCCCGTCTCAGTCCACATCCGTAGCTCTCAACCCAACCACCATGCTCTTACCGCTCTCCTTGTTTCCACTCATTTCTGCTCTGGTCAAAGTCCTTTAATCATTGGGGGCCTCAGAGACCTCTCCACCGCGTGCTCCTCTCAGTAAGCCTGCTTACTGCTTTGGGCCTGCGCGCTCTGCTTTTAAGCATGCAGATGGTTTCAAGGGCAACAACCTCCACCTTGTCCTTTCCAAGGGGATCTCCCTCAGGTGCTCTTAATTACCTAAATGGCCTTTCTTTTTACAAAATTTTTAAAATTATTTATTTACTTTAAATTAAGGTAACATTGGTTTATAACATTATATAAGTTTCACATGTAAAACATTATATTTCAACTTCTGTATACACTTACTGTGTGCTCTCCACCAAAAATTTAGTTTCCATCCATCCCCACACACTTGATACCCTTTACTCACACCCCACTGCCATCCTTCCCGTCTAATAACCTTTACTCTGATCTCTGTATCTACATGTTTGTTTCATTTGGTTTGGTCTTGTCCATCTCTTTTGTTTTTTGTTTCTTATATTCCACCTATGAGTGAAATCATATAGTATTTGTCTTTTTCCATCTAGTTCACTTCACATGATACCCTCAAGGTCCATCCAAGTGCATGTGTGCTCTGCTGCTAAGTTGAGTCTGACTGGTTTGTGACCCCCTTGGACTGCAGACAGCCAGGCTCCTCTGTCCATGGGATTTTCCAGGCAAGAATACTGGAGTGGGTTGCCATTTCCTCCTCCAGGGGACACTCCTGACCCAGGGATCGAACGCACATCTCTTGTGTTTTCTGCATTAGCAGACAGATTCTTCACCACCGCGGCACCTAGGAAGCCCCTAAGGTCCATCCATGTTATCGAAAATGGACAGGTTTCATCTTTTTAATGGCTGAGTAGTGTTCCGTTGTGTGTGTGTGTGGTGTGTGTGTGTGTGTGTGTGTGTGTGTACCACATTTTCTTTACCTATTCATCCACTGATGGAACTTGGGTTGCTTCCATATCTTGCCTATTATATGTAATCCTGCAATGAACATTCGTGTATCTTTACAAACTAGTGTTTTCATTTTCTTTGAATAAACCCAGAGGTGGAATGTAAATTGGCACAGCCACAATGAAAAACAGTATGCAGATTCCTCCAAAAATTGAGAATAACATGGCCTTTCTTTGAACTATTACGGAGTGGGGCTCAGCAGCCCCCACGCCTGCAAGAACCACACTTTGGAGCTGTGGCTCTCAGTCTCTGGAGGCATCGGCGTCACCTGGAGAACTCACAAGGAGGAGGGGGCTCTGGGAAGTGGGCGAGGGTCTGAGCCTGGGTAGACCCTCAGGACTGTCAGGTGATTTGAATACTTGGCAACATCAGCAAGCAAATCTCAATTAAAGCACAAGTGAGCTACTAACCTTTGAGGCCACAATTGCGAGCAGGCTGCAGTGGGTTAACCGAGGGCAGGACAGGCAGCTTGATGAGGAAGCACTGGAGTGATGACCAGGGGTGGGGGGTTGCTGGTTCCAGTCTTCTCAGCCCTACCCGCCTGTGTGTCCTTGGTAAACCCACCGAAGCCTTTCTGGTCTTTGGTTTCTCTTTGATGAAGGGAGAGGAAACCAACCTCACGAAGGGTGCTGGGTGGGAATGGTGTACTTGAATGAGCGCCACACATTTGGAGCTCCTGGTCTGCCTTCCCTGAGGGTCAGCAACAGAAGGCAAGCTGAAAGCTCAGCCTCCTGTAACTCTCCCGGCCCACTCACCACCATCTCTCATTCCTCTAGGCCCTCGCACATGCTGTTCCCTCCGCTCAGAAAGCGTTTCACAGACCCGCCCATTTGGCAGACTTCTGCTTCTCCTTCAAGTCTGTGCCTGTGTTACAGTGAAAATGAAAAAAGAGGAATGAGTTTTTCTCTTTCCCTTTCCAGAGAACAAAGAAAATAGAACAGTGAGCAGGTTTGAACATTCCTAGTTCTTTTACTTTAATTGCTCTGAACTCTGCATGTCTGGAACGAAGCTTGCTTTTCTGCTCCGTAACTCTGCAAGAGCTACAATTCACATTTTTTCTCTTGAGTCTATGCTAAATATATCCTGTATCTGGTGCTTACCCTTTCAACATCCTTCCCCTTGTAGTTATGTATCAGAAAGAAGGCCACAGAGCCACCAAAATACCAGACTCAATTATTGGGTTACTGACGCCAGGCTACGACTGTCTTTGAAACAATGCAAGATGAAGAAATCAAGATCCTATCACCTCTGTTCCTCATCACCGACTCATGACTTCGAGCCCTTGCCTTATATAAGCCCCTAGACTCCTCATGGCTGGTGGAGGCGGGGGGCACAGTTCTTGAGGCATGAGCCTACTGGGTTCTCCTCTCCACCGGCTGAGAATTAAAGCCACCTTTCAGTTTCCTCCAAACTCTGTCTCCACAGTTTTTATTCAGTTTCGATGGGCAGAGAAAGCCAAGATTTTGGCCAGCAACACCTGCGTGTCACCTCCTCTAAGGACACTTCCTCCCTGACTTAGGCAGGTTTAGGGGCCCCAGCCTGCATCCTCATCCTCTCTGCTTATGCCTACAGTACAAAACAGGATGAGATGGTTGGATGGCATCACCAACTCGATGGACGTGAGTTTGGGTAAACTCTGGGAGTTGGTGATGGACAGGGAGGCCGGGCGTGCTGCAGTCCATGGGATCGCAAAGAGTCGGACACGACTAAGCGACTGAACTGAACTGAACTGAACAAAACACAGCAGTGCCTCCTAGCCTTTGCTCTAGCTGGTTTCCAATACCTGGACCTCTGTTCCCCGGAGATGCCTGCCCTGCGCCTCACCTCCTACACATCTTTGCTCAAATATCACCTTCTCTCGGAGGCCAACTGTGATCACCTACCTCATTCTGCCACCTGTTCCCACCACACTGCAGCGACTCCCCCCCATTCTATCTTTCACGTTTTATAGTACTTTTCTCCTTCAAATGTGCTGTATACTTATTTGTTAGGGGCACTATTTTCAGTACCCCCCTTCTAAAACATGAAGTTCACGAGAGCAAGTGTCTTTGATTGCTTTTTTTTTTTTAACTGTTTCTCAAATGTAAAGAACAGGTACT
Source organism: Bos grunniens (assembly GCF_055505025.1). Classification (NCBI taxonomy): domain Eukaryota; kingdom Metazoa; phylum Chordata; class Mammalia; order Artiodactyla; family Bovidae; genus Bos; species Bos grunniens. The sequence continues at coordinate 74,711,437 of NC_141179.1, read as the reverse complement.
TGACCCATAGGGGAGCTCCACAATATTTACGAATGAATGAGAGAGTGGATGGATGAATGAGTGGATGAATGGACAAAGGAACAAATGAACGAATACCCTAATATTAATACAAGTATCTAATGTCTGGGTCCCCTTCTGGACAGTCAGGCTTCTTAGTTTTGTAGGCACAGAGGGGGTTCTCTAGTTAGTGTTTGTTGACTATTATTGGTAACTATTTGATGAGGGACCGAGGACAGCAATGAAGGAACCAGTCAAGCAATTGTATTCACCGGGTGACTGCTGACGGTGGAGCGAAGACGTGCCCAGAGGAAAACCCTTCTTCCCCGCCCCAACCTCCTCGGTTTCCCACCATCTGCCCCTGGGACCCTGTGGAAAACACAAGTGTAGCATGGATTCGCCAAGAGGGGTCGCTAAACTCTTATTTTCCCTCCAGGCGCAGAGAACTCAGGGTGGCGGCCTGTGCAGACGCAGAGAAAGCCGGGATGGGAGGATGGGAGGAAAGATGGGCGAAGGCCCCACCCTCTCCGGCCAGCCGCAGGGTGCGCGCCCCTAGGTAGACCCAGACGAGCCAAGCACTGCGCTAGGGGCGGGCAGTATGATCTCCGCCTAAGCCTATGACCCCTGGACTCAGGGTCCTCTAGGATCGGTTTTTTCAGATAGGACCCCAGGCTCAAAAAGGCTGGGCGCCTTGCCAGCGTGGCACCACTAGAAGACCTCCTGGTAGGATCAGAGATTCAGATCTGCTGAACCCTGTCGTTCCCACCCTCCACCCCCTCCCCGACCCTCCCCCCGCCCCTTTCCCCCAGCTCTTTTGGGCGTCTCCCTTGCAAAAGCAGAGCAAGATTGCAAGCCCAGTGTCTGGGCCTCCTGTAGAAAGAAGGCCCTTGGGTCTTCTTTCTGGTGGGGCTTAAAGCAAGGGGGTGGGCAGCGGGAGGTGGGGCAGAGGCTGAGTTCCTCCCCCGAGGACACAGAACCAGCTGCCCTCAGCTCCCACCCTCCCCCAGCCCCACCTCCTTTGTATCGCCCTTGCTCCCTTGATTTCAGTTCCCTGGGCGTTTAAGTAGCCACTTGGCCTGCGAATTCACTTGGGAGAGAGGAGCCTGGCAAGCACAGAGTAAAGGCAGGATGGGAGGAGACTGCAAAGGGTCCCCGACCCATCTCTGAGACACACAGTAGTGAAATGGAGGCCCGGAAAGGGCAACCTGAGAAAACCCCGACCTGAGCACCCTGGTGGCCAGAGCCTGGGAGTCTATAATGATGGGCTCTTTTGGTGGACATGAATCCAGAGTTCCACATCCTGGGCCTCCCAGCAATACAGTGAGGAGAGTATCCTTGGCCCTATTTTACAGATGCGTAAACCGAGGGCTCGTTCTGTCGTGGTGGCTCTGTGGTAAAGAATCCACCTGCCAATGCAGGAGATGCAGGTTCGATCCCAGGGTTGCAAAGATCTCCTGGAGAAGGAAATGGCAACCCATTCCAATATTCTTGCCTGGGGAAATCCCCTGGACAGAGGTGCCTGGCAGGCTACAGTCCATGGGGTCGCAAAAGAGTCGGACACGACTTAGTGACTGAACAACAACAAACTGAGGCCCAGCAGAGTTTCCTCAGGCTTGTCCACGTTCGTGCTGTTTGCATTTACCCGATTCCTAGTGTGCGCTCTCTTCCAGGATTCCTGAGACACAGTGACAGTACCCTAGCGATCCCATTAGGTCTGGCCTGGTCTCCAGGTTGTATGGGGTGCTCTGGACTGGGAGCCTGAGGAGGAAGAATGCCAAGGCGCTGAGGTCTGCTGGCTCTGGCCCACTCAACCCGTCCTACTGACTACAAGCAGGGCCAGCTACGCCAGTGGTTGCCACTTAGTTGCCCTCTGGGGAACATTCTTCTTCCAGCCAGTTACCCAGCAGAAGCTGTTCTTCAAAGGGCACTGCAGGTGCTCCCTTCTGGAGAAAGCCTGACTACTCCAGCCCTTCCGAGCTCCAACAATGTCCTTCGAGGTTCTGAGCAGCTGTCCACCCAGGGGAGGTGTTCTCTGACCTGGGCACTCACCCCCAGCTGGATTGTAAAGACCTTGAAGGAAGAGAGACCAGCTCTCTGCTCGTACCTGCCTTTAGTCTATGGGGGCTGAATATACAGTAGGTGTCCAGGAGCTGCTTCTTGGTTTACTTGTTGACTGTTTACATGGGAAAACAGATCTAAAAAGCAGCTCTCTGTGTCCAGGGAGTTTTTAAGCAAAATTTGTAAATGACCTCTGTGTCCTTTGGGACAACCAGGAGGAATGAATTATCACTATTTATTCATTCAACAAATATTTAACGAGCCACTGACATGTGCTAGACACAGTTCTAGGCTCTGGTGACACGGAAGGCAACAAAACAGGGGCGACCCTCTTGTAATTTACCTCCTAAAGCAGGTGACAGAAAATGAACAACATATGTAAACCAGTAGAGCTGGATGAGAAGATTTTCTGTGAAGAAAACCCAAGTTGGGCAGGGGATAAGAGCAAGAGGGAGGGCTGTTTAGACAGGGAAGGTAGGGGAAGACCCACAGGAAGGGAAGGAATCGCTCCAGGCAGAGGGAAGCAAGAGCAAAGGTCCTGAGGTGACAACATGTACTTGCTGTATCTGAGGAAAAGAAAGTGAAAGTCACGCAGTCGTGTCCAACTCTTTGAGACTCCATAGTCCATGGAATTCGCTTGGCCAGAATACTGGAGTGGGTAGCCTTTCCCTTCTCCAGGGGATCTTCCCAACCCAGGGATTGAACCCAGGTTTCCCACATTGCAGGCAGATTCTTTACCAGCTGAGCCACAAGGGAAGCCCAAGAATACTGGAGTGGATAGCCTATCCCTTCTCCAGGGGATCTTCCCAACTCAGGAATTGAACCGGGGTCTCCTGCATTCCAGGCGGATTCTTTGCCATCTGAGCTATCAGGGAAGCATCTGAGGAAAGGCTCTCACAGGTTTTGTGAACCTTGATGAGGACTTAAGCTTTTATTCTGAGCATGATGGGAAGACAGTACAGCTCTAGCAGGGGTCCCCAAACCCCAGGCCTCGGTACTGGTCTACACGCGAGGTGAGCAGCCGGGGGTGAGTGAACCTTCATCTGTATTTACAGCCGCTCCCCATTGCTCATTTTACAGTCTGAGCTCCACCTCCTGTCAGATCAGCAGCAGCGTCAGATTCTCATAAGCGCGTGAACCCCACTGTGAACTGCGAGGGATCCAGGCTGCACACTCCTTATGAGAATCTCAATGCCTGATGATCTGATTCTGCAGTAAGGTGAGTTGTGTAACTATTTCATTATATAGCACAGTGTAATAATAAGAGAAATAAAGTGCACCATATATGTCACATGCTTGAATTATCCCCAAACCACCACCCCCCACCCCAGGTCTGTGGGAAAATCGTCTTCCACGAAACTGGTCCCTGGTGCTAAAAAGGGTTGGGGACCGCTGCCTAGAGCTCATATCTGAGTGAGTAACTGCCCTGTGAAGCTGGCGGGGGGATTCCCAAACCGGTGGGGACCCCTGGGGCCGTGTGAGGTACATGCCCGGCTTGGATTCCCTTGTTCTCAGTGCTCGAGTAGAACACCTTTGCTCCTTGAAAGTCCAGGGTCTTCTTCTGGGGTTCCTGGAGCCACAAGACAACATTCTCAACCCTGGGCCACGTTGGAATCCCCTGGGAAGCGTTGTCCCAAACCAATGCCAAGTTCCACCTCTGCCTCGCTGACCCAGAGACTCGGGGGTGGACCCTGGGGATGAAGACCACTCATTACGAACCTTAATGAGTGGGGCTGTGGGTGGGCCTCAGGGAACCGTGCATCCCATCCCAAATTTTATCTGCAGGCACGTTTGGAGTTAAAGGAATGGTCAGGACCAGGCTTTCATCAGAGTCCCCCAAAGATGAAGAATCATATTCCAAGGCAAACAAAAAGTAGACCTGTCAGAGAAAGCACAGTGGCAGCCCACCACCGGTGTCTTCACCACCCCTCAGCCTCCTGCTCATTCCCTCCCAGCCTCCCGCCCCCACCCCTCCTGCCAATGCCGTTCCTGCGGCTTCTCCATCGCATTACTTTGCCTCAATCTATTTTGATGGCAGCGTCTCCCTTCCTTCCAATACTCAGTATGCTGCCAGCATTCAATACCTCTTCAAATATGAATAAGCTGTTATCCTCGTCAGAGCTGTGGCTCAGTTAAGTCAGTCTTTTCTGGGCTCTTTCTGTTTGCTTTTCCCCCAAGGTCTTCCTGCTTCAGCCATCAAAGAGAAGTTTGTTCCAGCCGCCCTGCTCTGTCCCCCGCTGCCCAGGTCCCAGAACACTGGCCCCGGGACACAAAGAAAAGGGTTTTGTTTCATTATCCGTGGACATTATCTACTCTTGTCACCCAAACTTCAAAGCCAGGGGGCCCCCTCTAGGAGTGCCGGTTCTGGGACAGGGCCCGAGTGACCTTGGCCCTGGGGGAGCTGGGGGAGAGCAGGCGGGAGAAGGCAGCCGTGGGGTGACTGGGTGGCCTGTCTCCCTGGGGGTGGGGGGCTGTTGTCTGGCTTTGGCAGGTGCTGAGCTCATCGGCTTGTTGTCTGGACCTTGTGGTTTGCTGTGACCCCCTGAAATCTCCCTTTCTCTGAATGGCGTATGGCGCACTGTGGTGTCATCTATCTGCAGTTGTCGTCAAGGGTCTGGGTGTCAAGTCACAAGTTCAAATCCCAGCTCAGCCACTTGGAAACTGTGTGACCATAAGTAAATTATTAAGCATCTTAGGGCAGCAGTTTCTCATCTGTGGGAAATAGGCGAGGGAAGAGGGGTTGAGAGAATTATGTGAAATAACGACTCTAAATTTGAGCCTCCTAGCCATCCACCACACCGTTCCTCCACCCGACCATCTCAACTTTCATTCTTTCAATTCATGTTTATTGAGGCCTACTGTGCCCTTGCCAGTCTCCCAAGACGCAAGTCGTTACACGGAATGTTCTGGAAGGAGCTCACTCCCCTCGGTCTCACTCAGGAGACCCAGATGACAGTGGGTTGAGTTTCCACAAGGCATTTTCTTCCAGTCACACCACATTTGTGAGCTCCTTCCCACTGGCGATCTTCTTGGCAGGATGTCCTCCTCATCCCCTGGGAGGCCTGCTCTGATTTATTGGGCTTCTGTTGACCCGGGTCTCACCCCAAACCCAGAATCTGCAAAGCTGGACTCCACTGCTTTCCCTTCTTTCTAGAAATTCTTGAGCAGGGACAAGGTCCAAGGGTCCCCTCCACCATCAGCCCACTCTGATGTTCTTCTCAGCCCACTGTGAGTTGTTCTCAGAGTCCGAGCAGACTCCTTCACCCCAGAGCCTTTCAGAGGGCGGTTTCATCATGCCAGTCCCTGTGTCCTGGGCACACACCTATGCAGGCCAGACACTGTGCTGACCTCTCAGCAACACTTCCCTTGCACCAACACACAGCCCTGGGGCAGCCTGTCAGGCTGGTGACCACAATGAATGCCCCTGTGCAGTGCCCTCCCGTGCCAACTCTGGGCTTGGCGATGTGTCGTGGGTCAGCCAGTGGGACTTTAGCCAGCATGATGCAAGCAGGGCCTTGACAAGTGCTTGCGCCCTGGGGCTTGTCCTCTGCTGCACAGAAGCTCAGGCCAGGCTGTGCAGTGGTGAGGAGCCTCGTGGGGAGACAGCCTGTTGGATGAGGGGCCACCTTGCATATTTCCAACTCCCTGACCGAGCCCCACCGACCCACAGAATAGAGAGACAACAAATCATTGCTGTTCTGAGTCCCTAAGTTCGGGGGATGGTGTGTCATGTGGCAAGAGAAAATGGACACAAACGCCAAGGTCCAGACACAGATTATCGTCCTCCTTTCACAGATGCTGACCCTGAGCTTCAGAGAGCTGGAATACGGCTGCCAAGGTTGTCTGCTGTGTAATCAAATGTGGTCAAGGTGAACCACTCTCTGGCTTTCCTGCTGGGGGAGCTGAGTGGGCGACAGCCCAGCTCGTCCCCAGGGCTCACCATCGAGCCCTCATTGAGGCAGGCTTCCTGCCCTCCAGGCTACGCCTGGCCCGTGATGGGCTATGATGGGGGGGCTCACACAGGCCGGGTCCTTGGAGATATGGAAATCCCCCCTCAGCCTGCTTTGACTCCAGGACTCCCCATGGAGGGGGGCGGTGGGGGGTGCTGAGCTTTTTCTGGAATACTGTTGCAGTCTGAGATGCTTCCTGCCCCACCCCCCCCTTCTCACTCCTCCACCAGGACCACAGTCAGGAGGCTCTCCGCCTCCTCCCACGCCCTCCCGTTTATCCTTCACAGGTGTTTCCTCCAATTAATATGTTGTGTTTTGAATCCCATTTTGGTGTCTTCTCAGAGGACATGAACTAACATGCTGGAAAGCTTGTTAGATTCGAACCCACTGAACCCCGGCCTGATGCTTCCTTTTGTTTCTTTCCAGACACTTTTCCTCTCGGGAGAAAAGGCATCTTCAAAGGGGCAGACAGCCCACAGAAGCTCTAAGGCCACAGGAGAGGGAAACTCCAAGAACAAGGAGAACGAGGTGCAGGAGCCTCCATGGACACACCTGGGGGGCCAGACAGACCCCGGCTCTGCAGGAACTGACATGGACCAGGAGCCTCCATGGAAGGAATGGTGGCAGCTGGGGGTGGAGGTGGGGTGATGAGCTAGGGTTTATGTTCTTCTCTGCCCCAAGCCCCTTACTTGCAGTATCTCACTGCATTCTCGCCAATGCCTGTAAAGCCAGAATTATAACTCCTTCTGAAGAATTGATGCCTTCAAACTGTGGTGCTGGAGAAGACTCTTGAGAGTCCCTTGGACTGCAAGGAGATCCAACCAGTCCATCCTGAAGGAAATCAGTCCTGAATATTCATTGGAAGGACTGATGCTAAAGCTGAAGCTCCAATACTTTGGCCACCTGATGCGAAGAGCCAACTCACTGGAAAAGACCCTGATGCTGGGAGAGATTGAGGGTGAGAGGAGAAGGGGGCGACAGGATGAGACATTTGGACAGCATCAATGGACATGAGTTTGAGCAAACTCCAGGAGTTGGTGATGGACAAGGAAGCCAGGCGTGCTGCGTGCTGAAGTCCGTGGGGTTGCAAAGAGTTGGATACAAGTGAGCGACTGAACAACAACAACTTTACAAGTGAAGACACAGGTTCAGAGAGGTGAAGCCACTTGCCTCAAGTCACACAGCTACCATGTGGCACAGCTGAGACTTGTACCCAGGTAGAAGGAAGTTGAGTGGTCAGGTGCTTCCCAAATCCTGGGTGTGATTCCCTGCTCCTTTATGTGTCCCAGAAAGACCTTGAGCAAGTTACCTAACCTCTCTGAGTTGCAGTTTCCCATGTATAAAACTTGGACACTTGTTCAGCTGTTCAATCGTGTCTGACTCTTTGTGACCCCAGGGACTGCAGCACACCAGGCCTCTCTGTCCTTCATCATCTCCCAAACTTTGCCCAAGTTCATGTCCATTGCTTCGGTGATGATATCCAACTATCTCACCCTCTGATGCCCTCTTCTCCTTCCGCCCTCAATCTTTCCCAGCGTCAGTGACTTTTCCAATGAGTCGGCTGTTTGCATCAGATGACCAAAATACTGGAGTTTCAACTTCAGCATCAGTCCTTCGAACAAGTATTCAGGGTTGGTTTCCCTTAAGATTGACTGCTTTGATCTCCTTGGTGTGCAGGGGACTCTCAGGAGTCTTCTCCAGCACCACCGTTTGAAAGCATCAATTCTTTGGCACTCTGTCTTCTTTACGGTCCAGCTCTCATAACCATATGTGACTACTGGGAAGACCATAGCCTTGACTATATGGACCTTTGTCGGCATAGTAACATCTCTGATTTTCAACACACTGCCTGTGTTTGTCATACCTTTCCTGCCAAGAAGCAAGAAGTAGGCAAGAAGCAAGCAAGAAGCCCAAGAGGAGGAAATCTGTCACTACTCCCATCTTGTCCCCTCTACTTGCCATGAAGTAATGGGGCCGGATGCCATGATCTTAGTTTTTTTAATATTTAGTTTTAAGCCAGTTCTTTCACTCTCCTCCTTCAGCCTCATCAAGAGGCTCTTTAGTTCCTCTTTGCTTTCTGCCAGTGGAGTGGTTATCATCCACATATCTGAGGTTGTTGATGTTTCTCTCACTTATCTTGATTCCAGCTTGGAACTCATCCAGCCCGGCATTTCTCGTGATGTGCTCAGTGTACAGACCAAACAAACAGGGTGACAGCAGACAGCCCGCTCATACTCTTTTCTCAGTCTTGAACCAATCGGTTGTTTCATATAAAACTTGGACACCAACTGCCCCTTTTTCCTAGAGACCTTGGAAGCACAGCAGATGGAGTCTGGAACTAGTGGGTGTTCAATACACGTTAGTTCTGCCCCCACGCCCGCGCCCCTGCCTCTAGGCTGGCCAGTTTTCCATTACAGCACAGTGTTTCCCTTCTGCTATTGACACCAATGAGATAAGCACTTTTTTGAAAAACCCAAGCCCCAGAATGATCACAGTTGCGCAAGAGTCAATATCCAGACCTGATTCATAATATGGTGTTGCCTTCATTTCTATAATAAAACAACACATCAACAAACTGAAACCTTGACAAATGAGTGCGCGACTCACAAAATCAAAGGCTCACAGCCAGGACCCAAAAAAAAATCCCCTGGATTCTTTCCCCATGAAGGGAGGTTTTCCACAGGGACACAGCCCCGTGCTTTGGCTCAGGGACCACGCTGCTTTCTCCTTGAGAAAGCTCCTGGGATAAAAATAGCCAAGCAGCAGGCGGCCCCTTCTGGGGCTTGGAGAAGAGGAAGGGAGGAATGGAAGGAGGGGGGCTTACCTCCTGTATCCTAGAGAAACAGGAGGAGGAGGGGGGCTGTGCAACTTGGGGCCGGAGGGGGAGGTGGGGAGAAGAAGCTTCCTGGAGAAGGGAAGGAAGAAATGGTCAGGTCAGGGCTCCCCAGATCCATGGAGCCAGAGAATCTTGAGGAATGACTGCTTTGGGGAGCAGGGAAAGCAAGGACGCCGGGCTAGACTTTGCTAGAACAAGGGGAGAGAGGTCACCGCACCACCGAGCCAGAAAGACCAGGAGGAGCCCCTTTGTGTACATAAAAAAGAACAAAAAAGGAAACACAGAGGCCCAGGGGACCCTGGCTCGAGTGTCTGAAATGAATCCAGGCCAACCGAAGCACTTCCAAGAGGTCCGTGTTCTGCACAAGTCGTCCCCTTCCCCTTTCTGGCCCTGCCCCAGCGGCCCCAGCTTAGACCTCATCCTTCTCCTTCCTATGTGGTCCCTCGGTGAGCCTAAATCTAATGCTGTCTAATGTTCCTCTGGAGGGCCAGCTCACCAAGCCATGGGGCAAGTGCGCAGCTAGAGTTTCAGGGACCCTTAGGAGCTCAGGATCATGGACTGTTCAAAAGGAAGAGGAATCTTCTGCGTTGTTGAGTCCCTTATTTAGGGCTCATTGTGCAGATTTCCTTGTGTCTGAAATCCAAGAGGATGAGCAGCTTGTCGGTATCTTCTGACACTGTTGCCTTGCACATCTGCCTGTGACCCCTTCTGCCCTGAAGGTCATTTGTCCAAGAGTGACTGAGCAACAATTATATACCACACACTGTCACAGGTGGGTGGCTATGCAAGGTGGGAGAAGATAGCTTTATGTGCTATGCACAGTGATGGCCTCTCTGATGTGACATTTGTGCCGAGTCCTAGAATCAGTGAAGGGTGAGCTGTGAGGGTATCTGCTAGACAAGCATTCCAGACCGAGGGAACAGTGAGTGCAAAGGCCCTGAGGCTTAGTGCGTTCAAGGGCCCTCCAGAGGCTGGATGGCTGGAGTGGAGTATGTGGGGATGAGGTCAGAGATGGAACAGGTAGGCTCTGTAGGCCAGTGGAAGAAGCTTGACTCCCCCCACCAACTCCCCCGTCCCCCGACCCGCCCCCCACCTTGCCCTGCTTCCATCCTCCCAGCCACCGCCCCCCCCCCCCGCCCCCACCGCCAGGTGTGGCAGGAAGTCTTTGTAGCTCTTTGCGCAAGATCTGATCTGACTTAACATTTAAAAGGATCCCTCTAAGCTCCAATACTTTGGCTACCTCATGCTGGGAAAGATTGAAGGCAAAAGGAGAAGGGGGCAACAGAGCACGAGGTGGTTTGGTAGCATCACCAACTCAACAGACATGAATCTGAGCAAACTCCAGGAAATAGTGGGGGACAGAGGAGCCTGACGTGCTGCAGTCCCTGGGGTTGCAGAGTCTGACACAACGTAGTGACTGAACAACAGCAATATCCTTGTCGTGTGGGAAGGATGCTGCTGAAGCAGGTCAAGGATGGGACCAGACAGAGGAGCCCAGGGCAAGATGGTGAGAATAACACGGCTAAGCAGGTGAGAGGGGGAGAGGTGGCTGCATGCTGGGGAGGAGTCAAAGCCACAGGATTTGCAGCTTGATCAGATACGAGGCCTGGGATTGGGGGAAACACATCAAGGATGAGGTGGGGCCTCGGCCTGAGCAACTGGGAAGCTCGAGTTGCCATTTGAAGTCAGGAAACCACAGGAGGGGTAAATCTGAGGGGAAGATCGGGACTGTGTGCGTGGATCCAGCCTTGGATCAGAATCAGTTCCCTGAAGCTTTCACTGATCACTTGGTGCCTTTAGTCTGGAACAACCCACAATCCAAGTTCGGCCCCAGGCTATGTAGCAGACAGGAACAGTCAAGGCTCTGTTACATTCCATTACCCGCAGTTCACTCACCACATCTCCACACCCTGGCCCAGCCCGAACCCATCTTCCCAAGGGACTCATCTATGCTGAAAATACTTTTTAAACAAATTCTTTCATTTCTCTACTACTTTGCAGTGTATGAAACCTTCCTTCCTGTATTTTTCCACATGACCCTCATCACAAGCCTGTGAGATATGTGGGGCAGGCATTAGCATTCCTAGTTTACAGATGAGGAGACTGAGGCACGGAACGGCTAAGTGCCGCAGGCTAAGGGGCACAGCCGCACAGTCCAGGGGCTCAGTAGAGGCTGGGTCTGCGGCCTCCTGGGTAAGGGCCCTGAGAGCCACACTCTCCACTCAATGGATGACTTTTGGAACAGTTGTGATGAGGTTGGTCTTATGGCTGAACTGGCTGGTACGGTAGCAACTAATTGCATAAGGCTGTTTAAACTTTACCAGCTGAGCCACCAGGGAAGCCCAAGAATACTGGAGCGGGTAGCCTATCCCTTCTCCAGCGATCTCCCTGACCAAGGAATCGAACCGGGGTCTCCGGCATTGCAGGTGGATTCTTTACCAGCTGAGCTACCGGGAAGCCCTAAATTCAAATTATATTCAGTCAAATTGAATACAATTAAAAATTCAATTTTTCCGTCTTGCCACATTTCAAGTGCTCAGTGTGGCTGATGGCTGTTGTGTTGGATGGTGCAGATAGCAGCGTGCTCCTCTTATCACTGAAGATTCTACCAGACAGCACTATACCGACAACCAGCCCTTCCTGTCCTGCCCAGCCCAGCTCCCAGTGTCAGAGAGGAGGGCTTACAGGCGGGATGTGGTATCACGCCAATTTCCATCATTCTCAACTTTTGCCCCGACAACACACCACGTGACTCACATCCTACTTAATAATTGTATTTAGACTAACTTTTAAAAGTTAAATACTGATATATGCCTTGTCCTAAGCACAAAATCATGGGTTGGGTGTACAAACTAGACATACACACAAACATGCAAGTTGTTGAATGGTCGTCTATTTACCTCAAATCATCTCAGGATTGAGAAACACTGGTAGAGAGGCATGGGCCCTGGAGACAGAGCAGGAGGTCACCACTTAAGCAGCGCTGGGCCCCAGAGCACATTTCTTCACCTTTCTGGATCCTTGTTTGTTTGTTTGTTTGCTTAATCTGTAAAGTACATGAGCTAACAAAGAACCAACTGGGGACTTGCCTGGTGGTCCAGTGGCGAGGACTCCTGGCTTCCAGGGCAGGGGGCCGGGTCAGGGAACCAGATCCAACAGGCCACAACTAGCGGCTCGCACGCTGCAACTAACGATCTCACACGCCACAGCGAAGATCAAAGAGCCCCGTGCCAAGACCCGGTGAAGCCAAATAAGCGATTTTTTTTTTTTAAAGAACCAACTGAATTCTTATAAGAATCAGGTAAAGAGGTTTATAATGAAAGCTAGCGCTGAGCCTGGCACGTAGTGTTTATCAGCTGTGGTTCCCTTCCTGTCTTCCTTTTTTCCCCTCTCCCAGTCCCACTCAGAGCCAGAAGCTTAAAAATAAAAACGTGTCCATAGGGGACTGTGAAAAGTGCCAGTGTATCCCTGAGAATCTAAAAATCTACATGCAAAGGGCTGCTAGCTCGCCCAGGAAAGACCTAAGAGGCACTAATCTTCCTTAGGCTGACTTTGCACGAGAAGGAAGTGAAGGCTAAGGCCAAGTGCCTTAGCTCTGCCAGAGCATCGAACACACGCTCCAGTACAAACCTGCAGAGCCTCCTGGCAAAGGCTGAGACTTATTGGATCTAGGGTTTGAGGAAATCTCTGACCAATTATTAACTGACCAGCAGGCTAATAAGCAGGGCTTCCCAGGTGGCTCAGTGGGAAAGGATCTGCCTGCAATGCAGGATATGCAGGAGAAGCGGGTTCGACCCCCGGGTTGGGAAGATCTCCTGGAGGAGGGCATAGCAACCCACTCCAGTATTCTTGCCTGGAGAATCCCAAGGACAGAGGAGTCACAGTCCATAAGGTCACACAGAGTCAGACATGACTGAAACAGCTGAGCAGCCACACATACAGAGGCTGATAAGTAGACACTTGAGGGGCCACACATGGTAAATGATACAGATTTTAAAGCATCGGTCTGGGAAAGTCACTAAGGAAACAGACAGCAGCAATAACAAACTCTAGCGAGGGGACAGAGTCTCATCTTCAGAACCGTCGTATTATTCTAAATGTTTACATTTCAACAACAAAAATTATGAGATTCTAGGAAAGAGGACAATATGGTCTATACACTGGAGCAAAAAGCAGCCAATGAAAAATATCTCTAAGGAAGCCCAGATGTTGGATCGGATGTCTTAGTCTGTTTAGGCTGCTATAGCACAAAGTGCCATAAATCGGCTGGCTTATAAACAATACATATGTATTCTTCATAGTTCTGGAGGCTGGACTTACATGATCAGGGCGCCAGCATGGTGGAGACGAGCCCTCTTTCAGGTTACAGATCTTTTGTTGTGTCCTTAAATAGCAGAAGGAGCGAGGGCATTCTGTCAGGCCTCTTTTAGGACAGTGCTAACCCCATTCAAGAAGGCTCTAGTCTCATGACCTAAGCACCTTCCGAAAACTCCACCTCCCAATACCATCAAAGTGGACATTAGAATTTCATCATACGAATTTGGGGAAGACAAACATCCAGACCAAAGCACTAGACAAAAACTTTAAATTTATTGAGACTTGTTTTATGGCCTAAAGTATGGTTCACCAAGGAAAATGTTCCATGTGGGCTTTAAAAGAACGTGTGTTCTGTTACTGTCGCTTGGGTGGAGAGCTCTACAGATGTCTGTTAGACCTGGCTGATTTATAATGTTGTTCAAGTCTTCTATTCCATTGCTAATCCTGTGCCTCCCTCACTTCTATCAACTTTTGCTTCAGATAACTTGAGATTCTGTCAATAGGTACAAAGTTATTTGAAAGCATGCAAAATATATTCTCTAAACACAATGAAATGTTTTAGGAATTAGTAACAAAAGAAAATTTGGGAAATCCAAAATGTGTGGAAATTAAACAACAGACTTTCTAAAAACTGATGAATTAAAGAAGAAACCACAAGGAAAATTAGAAATACTTAGAGATAAATAAAAATAAATACATGACATACCCACACTTATGAGATGCAGCTGAAGCAGTGCTTGGAGGGAAATTTACTGCTGTAAACACATATATCAAAAAAGAAGAAAGATGTCAAATAAATAACCTAACTTTCTACCTTAGCAAATTAGAAAAAGAAGAACAAATTAAACCCAACACCAGAAGGGGGAAAGAAATGATAAACACTGGAGTGGGAAGAAACAAAATAGAGACTAGCAAAACAAGAGAAAATCAACAAAACCAAACGCTGATTCTTCAAAAAGCTAACAAAATTAAAAGACTGTGAACCACTGTATGCTAACAAACTAGACAACTTAAACTAAAAAGAACAAATACCTAGAAAGACACAAACTACTAAACTTGACTCAGAAAGAAAATCTGAATAGACCTACAATAAATGGAGATTGAATTACAAAAACTTTTTCACACAAAGAAAAAGATGGCTTCACTGATAAATCATACTAAACTTTTAAAGAAGAATCAACACAAACTCTCTCCCCAAAATAAAAGAGTAGGAATACTTCTTAATTCATCCCAAGAGCCTAATATTGTCCTGACACCAAGACCAGATAGAGCACAAGGAAAAAAACTACAAACCAATACCCCTTATGAATACAAATGGGGTATGAAAAGATATAACAACATATAAAAAGAATTATGCATCATGACCAAGTGGGGCATATCCCAGAAATGCAAGTTTGTGTTACCATCCAAAATCAATCAGTGTTATTGTTGTTGTTGTTTAGCCGCTAAGTCATGTTCAACTCTTTTGCGACCCCATGAACCGTTGCCAGCCAGGCTCCTCTGTCCATGGGATTTCCCAAGCAAGAATACTGGAGTGGGTTGCCATTTCCTTCTCCAAGGGATCTTCCTGACCCAGGGATCAAACCTGCATCTCCTGCTTGGCAGGTGGACTCTTTACCACTGCACCACCCAAGAAGCCCAATCACCCAGTGTAATACACCATATTAATGGAATAAAGGACAAAACAAAACCCACACGATCATCTTATGGAAAGAGAAAAAGTGTTTGACCAACTCCAACACCTTTCATGCTAAAAACATCCAATAAGCTAGGAACAGAAGGGAGCCTTCTAAACCTAATTAAGGCATTTATGAAAAACCCACAGTATACATCATTCTTAATGATGTAGACTAGAAGCTTTTTCCTAAGATCAGAAACAAGAGAAAGATGTCTGCTCTCACTATGTCTAGTTAACATTGTACTGGAGGTTCCAGATGGGACAATTAAGTAAGAAAAAGAAATAAAGACACCTATATTATTTTTTAGAAGAAGAAGAAAACCTGACTTTATTTGCAGATGATATAATCTTATATATAGAAAAATCTAAGGAGAATACATATGTACATGCACACACATACTATTAAAGCTAATAAATGAATTCAGCAAGGTTGCAGGATACAAGATCAACAAATCAATTCTATTCCTACACTCTAGCAATGAACAATTCAAAAATAATATTAAGAAAATAATTTCTCAGTTATTTTTATAATATATAAGAATAAAATATTTAGGAATAAATTTAACAAAAGAAGTGTAAGACTCATACACTGAAAGTTACAAAACCTCACTGAAAGAAATGTAAAAAGACCTAATAAATGTAAAGACACCCTGTGTTCACAGATTGAAAAGCAAATTAAGATGGCAACAAGCCCCAACTGAACTACAGGGCAACACCGTCCTTATCAAAATCCCCTCTGTTCCCTACCCCATTTTTTTGGCAGACTAAAACTCATTTGGGAATGCAGGGACCCTCACATAGCCAAACCAGTCTTTAAAAAGAAAACAAATATGGAGGACTCATACTTTCCAATTTCAAAATTTACTGAAAAGCTACATTAATCAAGGCGGTGTGGTACCGGAATAAAGGTAGACACAGGATCGATGGAACAGAATTCAGGGTCCGATCATAAACCCTTGCCTTTATGGTCAATCCATTTTTTTCAATGAGAAAAGAATTGTCTTTTGTAATAACTGAATATACACATGCAAAAGGGTGAGACTAGACCTCTACCTTATAACATATGCAAAAATTAACCTCAAATGAATCAGAGACCAAAATGTAAGAGTTAAAACTATAAAACTCTTAGAAGAAAACATAGAAGTACATCTTTATGAGCTTAAGTTAGGTAACAGTACCTCCCATACAGCACCAAAAATAGAAGTAACAAAAGAAAAAATTTTATTGGACTTCACTAAAATAAAAACTGTGGTATCAAAAAAGTGAAAAAACAATCTTCAGAGTGGGAGAAAATATTTGCAAATAATACATCTGACAAGAGTCTAGTGTTTAGAATATATAAATACTTTTACAACTCAATCATGAAAGAAAAATAACCCAGTTTTTAAGTGGGCAAACGACTTGAATAGACATTTCTCCAAAGATGTAAAAATGGCTAATAAACACTTTAAAATGCTCAGCGTACTTAGTCACGAGGGAAATGTGAATCAAAACCACAGTGAGATACCAAGTTATACTCACTGTGATGGAGAGACTAAAAAAGACAATAACAAGTGTTGGGGAGGATGTGGACAAACCAGAAACCCTCGTCCGCGGCTGGCTGGGTTGTAAAATGGTGCAGCCACTTTGGAAAACAGTTTGGCAGTTCCTGAAGAAGTCAGAGTCATCAAATGACCTGACTCCACGCTTAGGTATATACTCTAGAGAATGTAAAACATATGTGAAGACAAAAACTTACATACAATTCTTCATACCAGTGTTATTCAGAACAGCCAAAAAGAAGAAACAACCCAGTCCATCCAGTGATGAATGGATGAACCAGTGTGGTATATCCACACACAGAATCCAAGAATATAAAGGAACAAAGTACTGATAGCGTGAAACCATGTGGATGAACCCTGAAAATATTATGCTAAGTGAGGGACACCAGTCATGAAAGCCCACACACTGCATGATTCCATTTATGTAAAATGCCCAGAACAATCAGACTCACAGAGACAGAAAGTAAATTAGTGGTTGCCAGGGGCAGGGAGGAGGTAGGGATGACTATTAATGGTTAGAAATTTCTTTTTGGAGTGAAGAGAATGTTCTGTAACTAAATCATGGTGACAGTTGCACAATTTTGTGAATATATTTAAAACCCCTGACCTGTATATTTTTAAATTTTATTTATTATTTTTTAAAGTTTGTGGCCATGCCACACAGCATGTGGGATCTTAGTTCCCCAAGCAGGGATCAAACTTGTGACCCTGCATTAAAAGCACAGAGTTTTAACTACTAGACTGCCAGGTAAGTTCTGACCTGTATACTTTTGGGGTTTTTTTGAGGGGTTTAGTGTTAATATCTTAATATTAAATACAAACAACCATTCTATAATAGCAATATTTCTGGAACACAAACGAAGAAAAGCAAGACATCTTTAATTAAAGTGAAGTCACTCAGTCGTGTCTGACTCTTTGCGACCCCATGGACTGTAGCCTACCAGCCTCCTCCATCCATGGAATTTTCCAGGCAAGAATACTGGAGTGGGTTGCCATTTCCTTCTCCAAACTTGTCACCATAATCTTTCACTCCACTCAGATTTAGAATGATGTGTGGTTTATGTATATTTATTAATCTTAACATGCTAATGAATCAGTCTACTATAAGCCAACAATGATATACTGTATGAAATTAAAGGATTAATGTTTTGTTTTTCTTCTTTCTTTTTTATTTTTTAAGTTATTGAAGTATGATAACGCATTTACAGGAGACTTGGAAAAACAGAACCAAGTTACATATAGTTCTTAATTTTTTTAAGTAGATAAATTAAAATTTTTTAATTGGTGTTTCAATATCAAACTCTCAAAAATTAATAGAATGAATAGACAGAAAGTTACAATAGAAGTATACAGTAGACCTGAAAATCACTATGAACCAATTCAACATAATTAAGATTTATACAATTTTCACACAGCAGCAGGATAGAAATTCTATTCAAGTTCGCATAGACTATAAACCAGGGAGACGCTGGAACATATCCAGGGACATAAAATAAGGTGCAAAAATTCTGTGGTCTAAAGGTATTGCTATCATACAGAGTTTGTTCTCTTATCACTGTAGAATTATGTTAGAACTCAGTAGCAAAAGATATTTGAAAATAAGCCACATATTTTCAAGTGCAATGTGACATTTACCAAGAGAGAGCTTTGACTCAGCCATTGAAAGCCTCAGTAAAGTTAAAAGCCTGAAAAAACACAGAGGGTGACTGCAGAGAAGAAAGCATTTAAATGAGAAATTAATATCAAAATGAGAAATTAATGTCAAAGATACTTTAAAAACCCCATGTATTTGGAAATTAAATGTCCACTTTTAAATGATGGGTGTATCTAAGAAGCCATAACAAAGAAAAATAGAAAATATTTGTAACAGAATAAAAATCAAAAGGGAATTTATCAGAATTTGTTGCATGCAGCTGAAGGTGCTTAATGCAACTATATGCTAATACAATGTGGAATTAAATAAGATATGAAAACAAATAATGGATAGTAGCATAAAACTTTGGGAAATTTGAACAAAATCTGTACTTTAGTTAATAATACTGTATTATATGTCAATTTCCAGTTGTTGTCTTTTTTTTTTAATGACACAGTATTTCTTTATATTCTCAGAATTGGATTAGAAGTTTCATGACTCATTCAGTTTTTTGCTTTTAAATCATTAAAATAATAAACTTTCTAGATTTTTAGCAGTAATACTAGGTGCCAGACTAAATGAAACTATATCAAAGCTTTGAGTAAGTATCAAATCTAGCATTCTATTTATGCTTAGTCAAACAAGTGGGACTAAAATGTCAATAATTTTTTAAGTAAGCAAAAATTCATATTTTATAATATATATATATATTATACATACTACAAATATATGTTTACAAAATCTTTTCTACTATACTTGATAAAGGCTTGAGAAAGAAAACAAACCAAAATAAAAAAAGGTGGAAAAATTGGAAAACAAACTAAATGAAATGGGAGCACTGAATATAAAATAGAAAAAGTGAAACAAACTAGATAAAAGTAAAAGATGATCATATAGTCCAATTGTTTTTAAATACAGTTGCTCATTAGAGTCACATCTGGAGCTCTGGAGAAAAAACAATACCTGGGCATTTTTATTTTTCAAAAAATCCAAGATAATTCTAATGTGCACCTGGATTATTAAAACTGATTACAGGTTTTTCTACTAAGTGGTAGTTTTAGTGATAGAGAATTCTATTATTTTCTGTTGATTAAAATGAATAATAGTTACATAATCACAATAGTAAAAGATGTTTATCAGTTTTCACAATCAATAGCCAGACAAAAAATAAAAGATAATTATAATTGCAAGTCATAATGGAAACATGATTAACCTAGCAATATAGAATCATTACATACAATTTGTGGGTTAAATAGAGTGATGTGGAAGTGCATACAGGCACATGTTCTCATTCACCCGACCAGTCTTTTCTTGATGCATTTAATCCATTTACATTTAAGGTAATTATCAATATGAATGATCCTTTTGGGGCTTCCCAAGTGGTGCAGTGACAAAGAATCCGCCTGCGAATTCAGGATATGCAAGAGATGCTGGTTGGATCCCAGCGTCAGGAAGATCCCCTGGAGTGGGCGATGGAACCCACTCCAGCATTCTTGTCTGGAAAATTCCATGGACAGAGGAGCCCAGTGGGCCACAGTCCGTGGGCTGACCCATATATTTTTAAAGGGTACATTTTATAATCTGTATTACCATTCAATAAAGCTGTTTTATTTTAAAAAAGGACTAGTTACTATTATTATCTTTATTATTATCCTGTCTCCAAGCCTGGAAGCCCTTCTATAAAGTGTCTCAAAGGACTGAGGGTGCTGGTGGCCCCCACCAGGCAAAATGCCCTCAATCTCTGGATGCATAGGCCAAGGAAAGAGTCATGGGTTGAGTCTAAGCCCGCGGGAGAAGCTTCTCTCCTGCCCACTGAAGCTTCTGGAGTCTCGAGGGCAAACTTGAGTAGGCTGGGCAAGCTGGGGGCTCCTGCTGCTCAGCCCTGCATCTGCAGAGCTCATGTGATGGGGTGAAGCTAACACTCCTGTTACAGGCCCCATGGCTGTGTGTTTTCATCTCAGTCTGGGGAGCTGTCTGCCTGGAGTCGTGATACTCCCAGGTACCTGCCTCTTCAGTCTCCTTAAGCGGGCCTGGAGTGGGCAGGGAATCCAGCGTGTGACTACTGTGAGAGTCCTTCCCCTAACAGGGGTGGGGGACAGACAGGGCCCTGGATGCAGGAAGTGGTCCAAGGCCCCTGGTGAGTGAGGAAAACTCTGGTCCCCTGGGTCCCTGGCTCCAATGTTCTTCACAAAGCATTTTTCCTATTAATACAACAGTTCTCCCAGGACACCCTGAAAGGCATCTAAAATTTTCTGGCAAAATCATTGTTATTTGGCACCAGCTCCTGCCCAGATCAACCACGAGCTGCTCACCCCACCCTGACCCACCCCTGCCCCCAGCACCTCCCAGAAACCACTCTACTCATCCTGTCTCCCGGATCCCCTGAGTCAGTCATCATGACGTGTATCACTTGTCAAGAACACGCTCCACATACATAATCCGCTTTCATTTCCTCCAGTTGGGTAGGACTCCTGGGATGCCCATTTGCAAGGAGGAAACTGAGTCCTAGAGAGATTCTCTCTTCAGGACCCCACAAAGCAGCAGAGGAAATATCTGAACCTCATCTCTTTGACTGTTTTCTCTTTTTAAATGTATTTTTTCATTGAGGTATTGTGGATGTACAGTGCTGTGTCAATTTCTGCTGCACAGCAAAGTGACTCTATTATACACATATGTATTCATGCATTATTTTTTTATATTCTTTTCCATTATGGCATATCCCAGAATAGTGAATACAGTTCCCTGGGCTATCCAGTGGGACCTGGTTGTTTATCCATTCTCTATGAACTGTATTTGATGACGCTTGGAACTTTGTTCAGAGAATGAGCAGAGCTGATCCTCAAAGCCGGGAGAATAGTACCACCTCACAGGCCGGGGGCAAAGGCACAGCTGCTCTTCCCACACCTGCAGTCCTGGAAGACATCTATCCCAGCAGATTTTCCAGGGACTTCCATGAGGCCATATAGGCTGTACACGGGCAGTGATCGTCACCCAGACCTCATGTGAATGGTGCCTTTGGGGGTTGAGCAGTGTACCATCCCACACAGCTGTACGTGTGAGCCCCGACTCTTGACCAGACCTTGTATGGGACACCCTGCCCCCTTCTTCTAACCTAGTGAACTCTGCCCATCTCACCAGGCATGGCTCAAATTCTCCCTCCTCCAAGAAGTCTTCCTGGACCGTCCAAGGCCACCTTGATCTCCCTTTCTCTGATCCCCTATCAATAGGTATCACCGTTTGGGCACTTCTGTGTGTGGGCTTCTGTATATCTGAGCATCCTTGAAGAGCTCCAGGAGGGCAGAGGCTGGCTCTGAAATCATTTGTTTCTCCCACCTCACCTGACAAGATACCAAGCGTTCTATAAATATTTGTACCTTGGCAGATCTCCAGTTTGCCAAGGATGAGGCAAAAACCCCAGAAATGAATCAGAGGTTTCCAGAGCCGGCCAAGTCTCTGAAAGAGCATGCCCTCCCTGTCTTCCAAGTAGGGAAACTGAGAGGTTTGGAGAGGGAGGTGATTTGCCCAGAGTCACGGGGGCAGTCAGAGCTCAGAGTCCCCATCCAGCGCTCTTTCCATGGACCACCCAGGGTCTTGGCTCGTGGCCCCTCTTCTCCCCAAGAAATGCTGCAGCAGCTCTGTCTCTGAACCCCCACGCTTGTCTACTTTATCTCCAGGAAGGCCCCATAGTGCAGAGTCCTGTATTTTCAGGATGAGAAAGGACCTTCAGGGCCTGTTTCAAGCACCTATCAGTTCCTGAGGGTTGCCCCTCACCCTTTGCCTGGAGCCAGCCTCCCCATGGGAATGAAAACTACCCTTTTCTGGTTATATTCAATTAACCACTTGTGACTAAGCGAGCAGTACTTACAAAGTAAATGGAGCTAATGGTAAAGAGCCCCCACCTGCCAATGCAGATGTAAGAGAGGCCGGTTCAATTCCTGGATCGGGAAGATCCCCTGGAGGAGGCCATGGCGATCCCCTAGAGGAGGCCATGGCAACCCTCTCCAGTATTCTTGCCTGGAGAGTCCCATGGACAGAGGAGCCTGGTGGGCTACAGTCCATAGCACAAAGCACAGTCCATAGTTCAGAGCTGGACACGACTGAAGCAACTTACCATGCATGCACACAAGCAATACAGGGCCCTGATTTTCCCTAAAACCACAGGTCCGAGTAACCAGGAGAGGATTTAGGGTCCTCTCCAGTCCCACTAGGGACCAGCTGAGTGTCCCTAGAATGGCTGCTCTCCTGTGCCCCCTCCCCCAGCTCTGCTAGGACAGAAGCAGCGACTCCCCCAAGGGACCTCTGTTGCTGGAATCCAAGCACCTCCCAGGCCTGCCCCCGGGGACTAAGCTGGCTAGCAGTGCTGTCACAGCCACCGCCCAGCAACCTGGGGTTTTTCCACTCCAGAAATACTGCAGGAACCTCCCCTGACCTGGCCCACCAGCAGGACAGTCAGCTGAAATTAAGCCAGCTGTACCAGGGCTCCATTTTCCTGGGGGTTTCAGGCCTGACTTTAATCAAGGCTCAGAACACAGAGTTCCCATCAGTGCTGCACAATAGGGGTCCCCAACCCCTGGCCACAGACCATCAGTGGAACTCGGCCATGCAGCAGATGATCAGCAGGTGAGTAAGTAAAGCTTCCTCTACCGCTCCCCATTGCTTGCATTACCACTTAAACCATTGCCCCCCCCACCCCCGATCTGTGGAAAAACTGTCTCTGACGAAACTGGTCCTTGGTGCCAAAAAGGTTGGGGACCGCTGCAGTATAGAGGTCTTCACTGGTTAGAAGACGTATTTGGGGATGGAAGGGCCCCACAGAGGAAAAACCTAGCAGGCTAGACCAAGAGTCCCTTTTTCAACCCAAAGACCATTTTTTATTGGAGGGAGTGTTGGAGATTCTACGATATGATTAAAAAAAGAACAAAGGGAACAAAGGAATGAATATGATTTGGTGCTTATGACAGCCGGGTATTCTTACTGTTTATGTTTCATTTAATCCTCATGGTGAATTCAGAAATGAGTGTGACCTCCCCACTTTACAGGTATGAAAACTCAGTCCCAGCAAGGTGAAATACTTGCCTAAGGAAAGAGAAATGGGATTTTAACACACGTCTGCTTCTTGCCATAGCCCAGGCTCTTCTAGCATGCCACCCTTCTGGGAATTAGCTTTAGACTTTAAAAGTGAATCCATCTTATGCCGAAGTATTTCTGCATGATCTGCTATGAGGCCTGGGCTTCCAGACAGAAGTGAAAGACCACTGGCCTGGCTCCTGGGAGGCTTCAAGGCCGGGCTCGGCTCCCCACTCTGGGAGGAAAAGGGCTTCTTGTCTGGGGACTATACCTTCTCCGTTTCTTTAGTGAGGAACGGAGGGCTTGGAGGCCTAGATAAGGCACCTCTCGGTCCCAGGCTCATGTCCCGTATCAGATGGCCCTAATTCCCACAGGAGGAGAGTGGGTGGGAGGAAGGGTTGCATCAGAGACAAGAACAGAGGCTTTGGAGCCAGGCTGATCTGAGTGCAGGTCCACCCGGGCACCCAGGGCACTGTACTTAACCTTCCCAGCCTGTTTCCCATCTGTAAAATGGGGCAACTGTGGTTACCAACCTTGTCATGTGAGTTGGCAACAAACGCTGATAAAGGCATGCTCTGTGCCCTATCAAAGGATCTGGTATGCAGAAGCATTCAGTACACGTGTTTAGAAAAGACGCAATGAGCCCATCACCAAGTGCTTGTCAAGCTCCTACCTCACGGCCAGCGTGGTGAGACCATCTGTCCAGAGCAGTTCGCTCGGGCTTGTGATCATAGCATATACAGTGGCCACCGGCTCCCAGGTGCCCCTGCCTTTGCGTCACCACATCCCCGAGAGGAGCGAAGGCAGAGCAGAGGGCAGTCAACTGCCCTCTGGAGGGGGCTCAGTCCCAAACAGGGGGGACAATGACTTGCCTGTGATTTCCCCTCCCACTGTACCACAGACCCACCTAGGCAGGTCCTCCTAGCCTCCACCCCAGGGGCCACCCAAGGATGGAGTCCAGGCTTTCAGTGAAGGAGCTGCCCTGTGGTCACCAGCCCCCGAGATGTCCCCCAGTGACCTCGCTTCCTGGCCATCACAGCTTTCTGTGGTCCCCTCCCACGCTGTATGTGTGACCAACAGAATATGGTGGGAGTGATGGCACGTCACTTCTGAGATTAGGTTAGGTTATGTGGCTTCTCTCTCTCTCTTTCTCTTTTTCTCTCTCAGCTCATCACCACGGGGGAAGCCAGGTGGTATGTCACAAGGACACTCAGGCAGCCCATGTGGAGAGGAATCAGGGTCTCTGGCTAAGAGCGATTAAGAACTCGGGGGCTCCAATGACCATACGGTGAGCCTGGAAGTAGACCCCACCCTACGCCCCCACCCCACACGCACTGTCTAGCTTTCAGATGGTGGCAGCCCCTGCCCGCAACTTGACAGCGGCCTTCTGAGAAACGCTGAGCCCGAATAACCTGCTAAGCCACTTCGGAAACCTTGACCTTCAGAAACTGCTGCTGCTGCTGCTGCTGCTAAGTCGATTCAGTCGTGTCCGACTGTGTGCGACCCCAGAGAAGGCAGCCCACCCGTCCCTGTGATTCTCCAGGCAAGAACTCTGGAGTGGGTTGCCATTTCCTTCTCCAGTGCATGAAAGTGTAAAGTGAAAGTGAAGTAGAGGTTTGTTATCTTAAGATACAGTGTGAGGGGGACTTCCCTAGCGGTCCAGCGGTTAAGACTTTGCCTTCCAATGTAAGGGGTAAGGGTTCAAGCCCACATGCCTCATGGCCAAAAAAAATCAAAACATAAAATAGAAGCGATATTGTAACAAATTGAATAAGATTTTTAAATGGTCCACATGAAAAAAAAAAAAAAAGGTGCAGTTTGGGGATATGGTTGCACAGCAATAGCTGGCTAACACACGCTCCCCTCCCCCACCAGCATCCGTGGGGTCAAAACAAATGCGGTCGTTTTCTGCTGTCCACCCCTCAGCAAGGCACTAAATTCTCTGGGCCTCAGCTTCTTCAGCAGTAAAAATGATGAGAGAGAGGCTTTCTTCTCAGAGCTGATAGGAAGACCTACAGAGATGAGTTCACGTCTGCATGCTGTGAAAAGCTCATAGGCAGCTGTCATGCACTTAGAGGTCTCATCCCACAAGGCTTCAGCTGCCACTGTGGACATACAAGTCGTGTCGCAGCAAAGGTGAGCCAGGCAGCCATCTCATTCTGGTTTTCTTTCTTTTTTTTTTTTTTTTAGAATGAATGAATCCCATTTATTGATGTCTGTGGTTACGGAGAAGCAAGTAAGGTACCTGACATCACTTACTTGTTTTTTTTTTTTTTTTTTTTTATTTTATTTTTAAACTTTACATAATTGTATTAGTTTTGCCAAATATCAAAATGAATCCGCCACAGGTATACATGTGTTCCCCATCTCGAACCCTCCTCCCTCCTCCCTCCCCATACCATCCCTCTGGGTCGTCCCAGTGCACCAGCCCCAAGCATCCAGTATTCGTGCATCGAACCTGGACTGGCAACTCGTTTCTTACATGATATTTTACATGTTTCAATGTCATTCTCCCAAATCTTCCCACCCTCTCCCTCTCCCACAGAGTCCATAAGACTGTTCTATACATCAGTGTCTCTTTTGCTGTCTCGTACACCGGGTTATTGTTACCATCTTTCTAAATTCCATATATATGCGTTAGTATACTGTATTTATGTTTTTCCTTCTGGCTTACTTCACTCTGTATAATAGGCTCCAGTTTCATCCACCTCATTAGAACTGATTCAAATATATTCTTTTTAATGGCTGAGTAATACTCCATTGTGTATATGTACCACAGCTTTCTTATCCATTCATCTGCTGATGGACATCTAGGTTGCTTCCATGTCCTGGCTATTATAAACAGTGCTGCGATGAACATTGGGGTACACGTGTCTCTTTCCCTTCTGGTTTTGGTTTTCTTTTTTTTAATTAAACTTGGCTTGGCGGTAGTGGTGGTTGTTCTAGAATCACAATATGCTCGTAATAGAAAATTAAAGCAGCTCAAAGACTATGACATGAAAAGCCAGTGTCTTCCCTTACTCTCCACTCCAAACTCTGTCCCACTCACAGAGATAACATTATAAAGAGTTCATGTTCTTTTACACAGAACATGTTCCTATGCACAGACAAGCATATCCATTTGTTTATTTTTAACACCAAAGGGATGGTAATATGCATACTGTTTTCAACTTTGCTTTTTCACTATGTGTCTCAAACTTCTTTTCTTATTGGTACATGTGGATCCACCTCATTCTTTTCAATCATTCAACAATTACTTAGTGAGCGCCTACTATGCATCAGGCTCTGTTCATTCATCACATATGAAGTAAATGTCTCCTCTGTCCCAGGCACTGTTCTAGCCTAAAGATTCTCGAGCTCAGCACTACCGACATATAGGACCAGAGAATCCTTTGTTCTTGAGAAGAGGTGAACTCGAAAAAAGACACCAAGACGTAATATTCCTAATTTGGGAAGAACCAAGAGAGTGTGATATGGAGAAAACTATCTTGCAGCCTTATAATATTCCACGGTATGGGGGGACCACAATATATTAGGTCATTTCCTTACTGTTAGACATTTGATTATTCTGATTTTTGCCTAGCATAATTAACACTGTAATGGACATCTTTATTTTTCCATCTCTGCACACAGTTCAGGTATATCCATGGAAGAGATTTCTGGGAGGGAATTTGCTTCCATCAAGGATACATGTCTTTAAATTTTTGACAGACATTGTTAAACTGCCCTAAAAAAATGTTGATCAAATTTATACACCCAAAAAGAGTATATAAGACACCCTGTTTTTCCACATGAAGCTAGCAGTTGGTCTTTTTGGAGGGGGAACAAGGTGGGTACAAAGAGGGGATATGTCTGGAGAGAAACAGCAGCCCCACTGACCACTGCCTGGGCCATCAGCTCCTCACAAACGCCCACAGGATCGTCCAGGAGAAGACCTGGGCAAGATGGAGACAGAAAAGGTTACAAGGGAGAGTCTTTTCTGCTGCATCCTCTCACAGCATCAGCACAAGAGAATGATTCCCTCATGTTTGCATTCATTACACAAATGCTTAGAAGGTTTCTACTTAGGATAAGGCTTCAGGATTCTCAGTTGGATGAATTTGTATCTTAATAGGTAATGAGATAGAATCTTCCCTGCCTTCCTGATTTTTACACTTCCCAGGGAATCCTCTTTTACCCTCTCAACCACACACACACACACACACACACACACACACACACATGTTTGTGAGGGTCTCTACCACCCACAAGTGAGCTCTGAGCAGGCCAGTATGTCCTTCCAAATGGACGGTCTTGAAACATTTCTGCAGCATTTGTTTAGCGGGGGAGGAGAAAAACCAATTTCATGCATGTGAAAAAAATTATTCACCTCTGTTTTGTGTTTAAAACTCATTTATTCATTTATCAATTTCTTCCACAAATATTTGTTGAGCACTTTCCATGGCTAAAGATAAGGAGCGATAGTGTAAGGACAGAGCTAACGTATTTGGACATGTTTACCAAGGCTTGGTCAAAACACGTTTCAAACTCCTTCCTAGCTGTGTGCTAAGCGCAGGGGGCAGAATCATGAGCAAAAACAGATGTAGTCCCTGCTCTCAAGGATGCTGTGATGAAGTAGGGGAGGCAGGCATGACTTAAACAAGCTTAGTAATAAATCCATAGTTAGGACCACTAAGTGCTACGAAGAAGTGCCAGTGTCAGAGCCAGCGGCAGGGGATTTGGCCTAATTGACGGGGGGTCAGGGGAATATGCTGGTTGAGCAAATGTCCAGGCAAGAGGTGAAGGCAGCCTGGACTAAGTAGGTTTCAGGGGAGATGGGGAAATGGGGGTGGGGTGGGGAAAGGGAGGTGTAGGGGATTCCTGGGTTTCTTTCTCCAAATGGTGGAAAGATTGGAAGAGCCCCAGATTACACGCCCTGAGGGTAACACAATATTTTAACTTATTTGGACTTTTATTCCCCAGCTTTTCCATCACGCAAGTTGCCGAACTTGAGTCACCGTTTCAACAACTAAGGCTAGAGCTAACTTACATGGACATGTTTATAGATTTTTGTTAAAAATATAGTGCAAACTCTTCAATCTGGGCTTTTGTGTCAGCAAAACCTCCCTCTGTTGTTCATACTTCTTGTTCCCCCTTATTTTTCCCAGTTTTCTTTTGCTGTTTTCCCAGACCAGATAACTTCTCGGAAGGCATGGAAATGGTTCCAGGCTTAGATAACAAATTGAATCCATCGCTCCTAGTTTTCAGCACCATGTATGATTCTGTCTCATTTTTTTTCAGTGTTTGTTTATCTGTTTGGCCGTGTCTGGTCTTAGCTGAGGCACGCGGGATCTTTCGAGTGGCACACGGACTCCCTAGCTGTGGCTTGTAGGCTCAGCAGTTGTGTTGTTCAGGCTTAGTTGCTCCATGGCATGTGGGATCTTAGTTCCCTGACCAGGGATCGAACCCACATCCCCTGCACCCCATGGCAGGTTCTCAACCACAGGACCACCAGGGGAGTCCCCTCTGTTTCAGGTTTGACTCCCTGGAATTGACCACTTCGGGGCAGTATCGGGTGTATGCTTGTGACCTGCCACCAAGTAACACGCAAACAGAGCAGACCCACTCAGCAGAAAGCTCAAGCAAGACGGGAGACCCTTCCTCTCACATCATCCACGTAGACAGGAGGGGGGAACTTAAACTCTGCCAGTCATATACTGAGTCCTCTCTGAAAACTCAAGTTAACCATGTGTCCACTTTATCTTGAGGACATTCAGTCCTGTATCCAGCTCCCAGAACAGTGCCTGCACATACGAAGTGTTCAGTAAACATCTGCTGAGTGAATGAACCAGAGGATGTTTTGTTATCTCTCATTTACATCTCAGTCTCCTTGGTCTGGTTCTTCCATCAACAAACATTTGTTGGAAGCAGGCAGCCCTGGACTCACACTTAGCATCACATAATAAAAGACCTTTGTGGCCAGGAAAGACAGAGGGAGGAGAGAGCAGAGGGCCAAGGACAGTGATCTGACCATTCAGAGAAACAAGGATGCCTCATCTGTGGGCAGCCAGAGTCCCTAGATTCCAAGACGCACATTTTAATAGTGCGGATATCCGATCGGGCTTTCCAATTGATATGCACATATAAAAGGCAGCATTTTTTTTTTTTTTACTCCCCCAAAGAGCTAGGATAAAATCAATGGTTTATCTTACAACTGATGGGAATACTGGGTTGGCCAAAAAGTTTGTTTGGGTTTTTCTATTACATATTATGGAAAGCCCAAATGAAACTTTTGGCCAACCCAATCAACAGTAGCTTCACTTTTAAAAAACACTATCCCATCAGTCAGCACATCAACTCTACAAGACCTCTTGGTTCCTCACTGAGAATGCAGGTGTGCTGGCCCCAGTGGTCAGCTCCATTGTCTGCTCCCCTGACCACTCTCATGCCCTGCACTTGCCCAGTGGCTCTTGCCTTTCCCAATTCCCTCTTGGCTGCACATGAGTGTTAATAATAAGGGTTTTGGGGGCCTTCGACCCAGACACTGATGGGGTTGCACTCCCCTGTGACCCTGGCCTCCAGCTGTCTTTGCCCACCAGGGACTTCTTGGAGAGGGGCTTTGCTTAGAACTCACTGGGATGCAGCTGAGACTCCCTCATGGTTATCATCTCCAGGAGGGGCCTGAGTCCCTCTAGACCTTAGAAGGCTGTAAAACAGGAAAGGTGGAATGTGCAGTCTCATCAAGGGGGAAGGCGTTCATGAGGGTGTCAAGACTCAAGGCTGTTTTGGAGGCACCAAAGGCCAGCCCTCTACCTTCATCTGCCTATGCATTCAAAGCTTCCCCTTAAGCCTGGGCATATATTTTCACTCAACATCAAAT
The DNA here is from genome assembly GCF_055505025.1 of Bos grunniens. Taxonomy (NCBI): domain Eukaryota; kingdom Metazoa; phylum Chordata; class Mammalia; order Artiodactyla; family Bovidae; genus Bos; species Bos grunniens. Next base: position 74,681,501 of record NC_141179.1, on the reverse strand, counting down.
ATGACCTTACTGATGGCAGGACCATATGGCTCAGTCTCTAAGTGGTATTGGAATCAAATGACACAATTCAATGGTTCACAATTCATCTAATAGATATTTTCCAAAGCTCACATTTTTTTAAAGGGTACTTAAGAGGAACCAACTCACAAGTTCTGCAAGATACTATTCACGTACAGTTTTGTCTTCCTGCAATTTTGTTTCACACCTGTGTTCAATGGCACTCTTCTCTTAATCCTTCTCCTCCATCTAAGTCCTGGCCTAGACCTAAGGAACTGGCTGAACTCTCACAGACCCTCCTATGTGGTTGGGGAAGGAGAGAAATGTCAGAATCCTCTTCCAACAGCAAAGGCCTGAGGACACTGAAACCACACCAGTCTTTCCTGTTCAATAACAAGGGAGGCTCCCATTCACGGACCCTTGGTGGCTCAATGGTACAGAACTCATCTGCAGGAGATGTGGGTTCGATCCCTGGGTCAGGAAGATTCCCTGGAGAAGGAATGGCAACCCACTCCAGTATTCTCACCTGGGAAATCCCAAGGACAGAGAAACCTGGCAGGTTACAATCCGTGGGGCCATGAAAGAGCCAGACAGGACTTAGCAACTAAACAACAACAAACACGGCATTGTGCTTAATTTCAGTAACACAACAGCAAAGATAAGAAAAACTGCCATTTATTTGTTAAGCATGTGGCCTCTGGAGCCAAACCCTTTGGTGCTGAATCCTGGCCCTGACACTATTTAGCTATAGGAACTTGGACCTCAGTGTCCTGGTCTGTAAACAAGGGCTGATGTTAGCACCTACTTCCAGGTTTGTTGGGAAGATGGAATTCGCTGATACAGGTAACTTGCTCGGGCACTGCCCGGCACCCGGGAGTGCTCCCTCAGACCATTCAAAGCAGCAAAACTAGGAGACAGGTATTATCACCACTGCCATACCCCGTGGCCCAAAGAGGCTAAAAAACTTGCCCAGGTGGACACAGATCACATGTGGGAGGTCTGCACTTAAAACTCACGCAGCTGCAAATGCCCTTCCTTTTGGTGGCTAAGTAATATTCCAAGGTATATATGTACCACATATTCTTTACCCATTCATCCATCATTGAATTTTTAGATTGTCTCCATATCCTGGCTATGGTAACTAGCACTGCAATGAACATTGGGGTACATGTGTCCTTTTCAATTATGGCTTTCTCAAGGGATATGCCCAGACATATATACACTACCATGTGTAAAATAGATAGCTAATGGGAACCTGCTATAAAGCACAGGAAGCTCAGCTTGGTGCTCCTTGATGACCTAGATGGGTGGGAAGAGGGTGGGGTGGGAGGGAACCCCGCGAGGGAGGGGACATACGTATGCCTATGGCTGATTCATTTCACTGTATGGCAGAAACTCACACAACATTGTGAAGCAATTATATTCCAATAAAAACAAAACAAAAAACTCCTGTGGCTGACCCCAAGCCCACCTTCTAAACTCTTGCACTCAATGGACAAACTCCCCTTTTACAGATGAGAAAAACAAGGCTCAGAGGAGCCCTGATCACCCCAATGACAGAGTAAGAATGGTCCCCACAGTGCTGATCTGGGCCCTCAGCACTGCTCTGAAGGAGGGCTGAAGGAGCTCTCTGAGAGGTAAGCTGCTCGCTGACCAGAGCGTGATCAGGTGCTGTGGTCCAGGCCCTGACCCTGGACCATGCGGTTCATGGTGACTGTGCCACCTCAGCTTTCTGCGGGGAGGAGGGGTCTCATTCCCACAGCAGTCAGGGTCCCCAGCAGCACCTCCAAGAGCAATCACTGAGCATCTGTGTATGGCCTGGAGTAAGTGGCAGCCGCAGAGGATGACTCATCCTGGGCTGAGAAACCTTTGGCAGATGTCCTCTGGACACTGAAGTATCGGCAGGTCCAGCTGGATGGGACAATGAGACAGAAGCCTGGCAATTGGCCTGGAGAATCCGCCGCCATCTCCCTCTCCTGGCTGGACCAGAGTCTCTTGGACACAGTGCTGGGTGGATGCTGTCTGGGCAAGAACTTCCTTTCTACATGCAAGCGCCTGATGCCCCTCGAGGGAGAGGCGAACCCTACCGTGCTACTTCCAGGAGCTGAGACAGATATCACTATACCATCCAAACTCCCGCCTGCACCGTCTTGTAACCAAAGGAATAAAGATGAGCGTGCACAGAAGGCCTACTGTGTGCCAGCCCTGGACTTGTTCATTCCATCCCACCATTGTATCCTGTGATCCTGACCACAAATTGTCAAGGCATGCATTATTATCCCCATTTACCAGAAGGCCAGCCTGAGGCTCAGAGAAGTTGAGTGCCTAGCCCAAGGTCACTCAGCTTCTGATGGCTGAGGCAAGTTTCAAGTGCTATCTTTCCTACTACACTCAAGTGCCTTTTCCTGGGCTAAATCCAAGGCCTGGTCTCTGTGAAGAAACCAGGAGTTGGTTAAGAGGAGCTGGGGGGCCGATGACTGCCTAGCCACCTGGAAGACTATTGCTAAGGGGGATCTTGAAGTCCTGGCTTTTGCTCAGACGCTCCCCTGAAGAAACAACTCTAAATTCCACATCCAAGAGGGACATCTGGGAAGTCTCAGGCCTTGGGGCCTCCTTCTTGTCCAGGCTCTGGTGTGTCTGGCCAGGAAGGGGGCCTGGAGCCGGGGGCTGCTTCTCTTAAACTGATTTCCAATAAAACTCAGCCCCCAGAGAGCCATCAATCTGAGGGAGAAGGAGCATGTGACACTCGGGGGCAACCCCAGAGCGGATCTGCAAAATCCCAGAGCAGGCCCGAGGCAGTCTGTCCCGAAGCTCCTGCCCCCAGGGGCTACCAGGTGGCACCGACTCTGGCCTTGTATGGGCAAAACTGTCCTGGAAAGCCTGGCTTTGGAGTCGGCTTTGTCGCTATTTTAGTCCCCGGGGTAGTGTCAGTCTCTCCCCTGGGCTCTCATTGGCTCAAACATCCAGCCAGGCCTGCCAGGACCCTGCCTGGGGGTGGGGGTGGAGGGGTGTTAGCTTGAGTCCCCAGCCCCAGGGAGGAGGAGAGCACTAAAAATAATAACAACAATAATAGCAATAACTAGCTGTTATTTCCACCAGGCATCATACTGAGAGCTTTCCATGTACTGTCTCTTTAAGGCCGTCAAGCGGGGGGCATCATTGTTATCCCCCTTTAGGAAGCACCTTCTAGCAGGAGTTAGGTAACTTGCCCAAGGTGACAGAGTCAGCTGAGGCGGCAAAGCCAGGCACACGGACTCTCAGCCGCTTGGATGAGCTACATCCAGCTGGCAGGCAGTGCTGGAAGGGGCTTCTGCCTGCCGGCCTTCAAGCCAACCCCTCCTCCCCACAAGGGAGGCTGGGCCTCCACTGTGGCACTTTGGTGGCACATCCAGGCTGAGACCACCCAGGCTCCGAGGCCAGGGCATTGCCCCTTCCCTGAGCTCATTGTCCCCAAGGTCCAGTCAGGTCCTGGCTCTGCACTGTCCACCCCCACTGAGTCTGGCCCAGTCCTAGGGCCCAGGAGAGACGGTCTGTACACAGAAAGGTGGAAACTCTATGGGCAGCCGGGTGGGTGGGGACCCCAGGCCTCTGCCAGGGTTCAAAGAAAAGATGGGGCAGGGCAGGGGAGGGCGGAGGGGAGCATTCCACGAACTTGAGTGTGAGGACCTGCCCTCCCCTGCTCTTTGGCATTGGGGAGGATTCCACGCCCTGTGGATCTTTGGAAGCAGGTAGGCCGGGGTCCAAGTCCAGCTTCTGGCACTTAGCAGCTGTTTCGCCCTGGAAAATGCTCAACCCCTCTGAGCTTTGGTTTCTCCATCTGTAAAATGGGGTTAGTGGCTCTGCAGTCTCTTCAAGTTGTTGAGAGAATTACGTGTAGTGTGAGCATCTGTCCAGGTTTGCTTGGAACTGGTAGGGGGTGGAGGACGGGTTCTGTAAATGCGATAAAACTGGGAGCGTCAGGAATTCCCTGGCGGTCCAGCGGTTGGGACTTGGTGCTTTCACTGCCGGGCCGGGGTTCAATCCCTGGTTGGGGAACTATGATCCTGGAAGCCGTGCGGCACTGAGAATGTCACAGGGAAATTGGGGTGAGCTGATCACTCATGAAGTCTGGTATACAAAGCACAGAGCACAGACCCTGGCTGGGAACACACCCAACGCACGAAAACTCTTTTGCGTTACCAGGCCCTCTTCTGAGCTGTGGCTCCCTCCACCAGCCTGGCTCATCACAGACAGTCTGCCTCTGAGCCCAGAAGCCCAAGACCCCACCAAAGCCCAGTGCTGCCCTCTGGGCCCTCCTCCCCACTGCAAAACCCTTTGTCCTCAGAACGCTCCCTTCCCCCACCCAAGGCAGGCTGGGTGCCAGCAGTAATTACAGAATCACTTATTCACAGGAGCCGGCACGTGCAAACCCTGATCAGCGGTAATTAGGCAGCAAGGGGCTTTGAAAGCCTGTCAGCCAGTGCTGGGAGCGGGTGCTGAATGGGACAATCAGCTTCGCCAGCTGGGGGCAGGGAAAGATTGGGAGTCTTGGGGAGGCTGCCATTGAAATGGCTTCCCCCCACCCCTTCTCCAGCTGCTGTGTACAATGAAGGGTGGGGGTGCGCTTGCCGAGGACTGAACAGCACAGGGCAGGCTGGCATGAGGGAGACGTGTTGGGCTGGGAGGGACGTCCCCCCCAGGAGGGAAGGGTCTTTGAAGACAAGGCCACCCTCATCACCCCAGTGTGGCCCCATAAAATAGACCTTCTGAACACCCTCCTTTGGGGGTCAACCCTGTGGTATCCCCTCTGGGTTGGGAGGTTGCATTATTTTAAGGGAAAGAACTTCTTTAAGGCAGTGCTTCTCCAGCTCTAAAGTGCTTGCAAATTACTAGAGTTCTTGGTAAAATGTGGATTCTGGTTGGGAGTCCAGGGAGAGGCCTGAAATTCTGCATTTCTAACCAGCTCCCACACCGGTGCCCTTGTCAGACCACACTTAGAGCAGTGAGGTTATACATCTCTGGGGAGGGGTGGGTGAAGGGAGAGGAAGACCCTGGGGTCGTTTTCCTGCTCTGTGACATTGGGCAAGCCCCTCAATTTCCAGAGCCTCATTATCCTAACGTAGAAAAGAGGGACATCATGCCTGCATCACAGGGCAGAGAATGAATGGGAAACGAGGGCTGTGGACAAGCCCCGCATTTATGGGGAGGGGGCTGGACTTCAGCTTGGCCCAGAAAGCCTCGGGCAGTGGGGAGTGAAGGGGTGAGGGGGAGGAGGATAGGAATCAGCCAGAGCTCAAATTTCAGAACAAGATGGTGAAACTGCTTCTACCACCTGGGGTCTGGATGTAGTTTGGGGGTCCCCCAATGGTTCAGCAAGTAAAGCATCCGCTTACAATGCAAGAGACTCGGGAGACATGCATTTGATCCCTGGGTCAGGCAATCCTCTGGAGGAGGAAATGGCAACCCACTCCAGTATTCTTACCTGCGAAATCCCGTGGACAGAGGAGCCTGGCGAGCTACCATCCACGGGGTCACAAAGAGACATGACCGAGCACATGGCACCCAAGGGAGGCACGCAGGTGGGCAGACACCAAGAAGAAGAGACTGGCCCAGGATGGCCTGATCTGGGCCCCGCCCCTGACTGCCCTTCTGCTCTGGGGTCCCTGGGCTCCCAGCCTGGGACACTTTTCCGCCTGCACCCGACTCACTCCTGGGAGCCCTCAGCCTCTTTCCCCCGCCCACCCGCAGACAGCCCCATCCCTGGTTCTCGGCACCAGTCAGAACCAGAGGTTGTAGATAGCTGGGCAGCCTCTGCTCAGGGTCCTGGATGTCTGGTTCTGGTGACCCTGACCCCAGCCTCTCCCAGGAGCCCTACCTTCCTCCTCCATCAGGGAGGAGCTCCCTGCTGCAGGCTGCTGCTCCCGGGGCCAGGGTCTTCCAGGGCAAGGCACTCACCACCTGGCGTGTAACAGGTGCCCCCAGCAGAACCCAGACCCACAGCCCACGGGCAGCAGTCAGGGTCAGAGCTCCCGGAAACTTCCCGGGCTGCCTCTCCATGCTGATTACCTGAAGGGCAGGTGGAAAATCAACAGGGAGAAGCTGGCAATGGCTGAAGAGGCCCTGAGAAGTTCCTTCCAGGGCCCTTCTCTGCCAAATCCCGAAGTTCGTGCTATATTTTAAGTTTTCTCTTTTCTTCTCACTCCTTTTAAAAACAGGTTTCCTAGCCATTGGATTACTTTTCTGCAAAAGTTAATAACATTTAACCATTTACAAACATTTGTTAGTTCACTTGCTCCTTGGAAGAAAAGTCATGACCAACCTAGACAGCATATTCAAAAGCAGAGACATTACTTTGCCAACAAAGATCCATCTAGTCAAAGTTATGGTTTTTCTAGTGATCATGTATGGATGTGAGAGTTGGACTATAAAGAAAGCTGAGTGCTGAAGAATTGATGTTTTTGAACTGTGGTGTTGGAGAAGACTCTGGAGAATCCCTTGGCCTGCAAGATCCAACCAGTCCATCTTAAAGGAAATCAGTCTGGAATATTCATTGGAAGGACTGATGCTGAAGCTGAAACTCCAATACTTTGGCCACCTGATGCAAAGAGCTGACTCATTTGAAAAGACCCTGATGCTGGGAAAGATTGAAGGCAGGAAGAGAAGGGGACGAGAGAATGAGATGGTTAGATGGCATCACCGACTTGATGGACATGAGTTTGAGCAGGATCCAGGAGCTGGTGATGGACAGGGAGGCCTGGCATGCTTGCAGTCCATGGGGTCACAAAGAGTCGGACACGACTGAGCTACTGAACTGAACTGAACTGAACTACTTGTTATGAAATAATTCACGTGAACTATAAGGTCTTATCCGTGTACACCCACCCAGCTTATACATCATCGATGCATGCCTCCTGATGCCTGTATGGGGTCACATCTTCTCCTCCCCTGATCCCAGAGGGGCCACCATCACAATGCCCCCATCCGATCCCTCCAGCCCCCAGCAAGGCCATAGCAGCCACGCCCTTTTTATGGAGTCACTTCTCCACCAGGAGCCTAGATGGTGCTTTTTGCATATTATCTCACTTAGTCTCCATGACAAAAGTCACTCTAGGTAAGGTGACTATCCCTTTTACCAGGGAGGATTCTGAGGCTCAGAGAGGTTAAATAGTTTGCCTGATGACACACAGCATTTGGGCCCATGGAAGGTAGATTCCCAGACAGCCCTTTGCCAGATGCCAGTTAGGTCTAGGACAGCCCCTCCCACAGGAGTAAGGGCAGGGGGAGGGGGTGGTGGCCCTTAGGGAGTGACCGCCTGACTACAGTCTCTAAAGTCACTGGCAGTTCCCAAAGTCCAGTCTCTTGGGAAGTGAGCGGTAAAACCATGGGCTGGCCCCAGGGATGACTTTTGGTCTTCCTCAGATCAGATCAGACAAGATCAGTTGCTCAGTCATGTCCAACTTTTTGCGACCCCATGAATCACAGAACGACAGGCCTCCCTGTCCATCACAAACTCCTGGAGTTCACTCAGACTCATGTCCATCAAGTCAGTGATGCCATCCAGCCATCTCATCCTCTGTCGTCCCCTTTTCCTCCTGCCCCCAATCCCTCCCAGCATCAGAGTCTTTTCCAATGAGTCAACTCTTCGCATGAGGTGGCCAAAGTACTGGAGTTTCAGCTTTAGCATCATTCCTTCCAAAGAAATCCCAGGGCTGATCTCCTTCAGAATGGACTGGTTGGATCTCCTTGCAGTCCAAGGGACTCTCAAGAGTCTTCTCCAACACCACAGTTCAAAAGCATCAATTCTTTGGCACTCAGCCTTCTTCACAGTCCAACTCTCACATCCATACATGACCACAGGGAAAACCATAGCCTTGACTAGATGAACCTTTGTTGGCAAAGTAATGTCTCTGCTTTTGAATATACTATCTAGGATGGTCATAACTTTCCTTCCAAGGAGTAAGCGTCTTTTAATTTCATGGCTGCAGTCACCATCTGCAGTGATTTTGGAGCCCAGAAAAATAAAGTCAGACACTGTTTCCACCATTTCCCCATCTATTTCCCATGAAGTGATGGGACCGGATGCCATGATCTTCGTTTTCTGAATGTTGAGCTTTAAGCCAACTTTTTCACGCTCCTCTTTCACTTTCATCAAGAGGCTTTTGAGTTCCTCTTCACTTTCTGCCATAAGGGTGGTGTCATCTGCATATCTGAGGTTATTGATATTTCTCCCAGCAATCTTGATTCCAGCTTGTGTTTCTTCCAGCCCAGTGTTTCTCATGATGTACTCTGCATATAAGTTAAATAAGCAGGGTGACAATATACCGCCTTGACGAGCTCCTTTTCCTATTTGGAACCAGTCTGTTATTCCATGTCCAGTTCTAACTGTTGCTTCCTGACCTGCATACAGGTTTCTCAAGAGGCAGGTCAGGTGGTCTGGTATTCCCATCTCTTGAAGAATTTTCCACAGTTTATTGTGATCCACACAGTCAAAGGCTTTGGCATAGTCAATAAAGCAGAAATAGATGTTTTTCTGGAACTCTCTTGCTTTTTCCATGATCCAGCAGATGTTGGCAATTTGATCTCTGGTTCCTCTGTCTTTTCTAAAACCAGCTTGACCATCTGGAAGTTCACGGTTCACATATTGCTAAAGCCTGGCTTGGAGAATTTTGAGCATTACTTTACTAGCGTGTGAGATGAGTGCAATTGTGCGGTAGTTTGAGCATTCTTTGGCATTGCCTTTCTTTGGGATTGGAAGGAAAACTGACCTTTTCCAGTCCTGTGGCCACTGCTGAGTTTCCCAAATTTGCTGGCATATTGAGTGTAGCCCTTTCACAGCATCATCTTTCAGGATTTGGAATGGCTCAATTGGAATTCCATCACCTCCCACTAGCTTTGTTCGTAATGATGCTTTCTAATGCCCACTTGACTTCACATTCCAGGATGTCTGGCTCTAGGTCAGTGATCACACCATCGTGATTAACTTGGTCATGAAGATCTTTTTTGTACAGTTCTGTGTATTCTTGCCATCTCTTCTTAATATCTTCTGCTTCTGTTAGGTCCATACCATTTCTGTCCTTTATCGAGCTCATCTTTGCATGAAATATTCCTTTGGTAACTCTGATTTTCTTGAAGAGATTCCTAGTCTTTCCCATTCTGTTGTTTTCCTCTATTTCTTTGCATTGATTGCTGAAGAAGGCTTTCTTATCTCTTCTTGCTATTCTTTGGAACTCTGCATTCAGATGTTTATATCTTTCCTTTTCTCCTTTGCTTTTCGCTTCTCTTCTTTTCACAGCTATTTGTAAGGCCTCCCCAGACAGCCACTTTGCTTTTTTGCATTTCTTTTCCATGGGGATGGTCTTGATCCCTGTCTCCTGTACAATGTCATGAACCTCATTCCATAGCTCATCAGGCACTCTATCTATCAGATCTAGGCCCTTAAATCTATTTCTCACTTCCACTGTATAATCATAAGGGATTTGATTTAGGTCATACCTGAATGGTCTAGTGGTTTTCCCTAGTTTCTTCAATTTAAGTCTGAATTTGGCAATTGGTCTTCCTATGTCAGGACTAATTATAAACTGAAGCCAGAGAGACCCTCACGTCATAAACTTTGCTTGAAAACCATCTGTGCAACTTCTTCCTATAAATGAGTCATTCCTGGGGGTCCTGTGTACTCCACTTGGGTGCAAACAGGCCCAGGGGTGGAGGATGGGGGGATGAAGGGTGGGGGGTGGTCTGGGGAGGACTCTGAAGGGATGAGTCTTCAAGGCCAGGTTCAAACAAAGCCCAGAGGAGTGTGGAGAGGCTCCGTCCCCTAGCCTGCCCCAATCTCCTACCCCACTGGAATGCACCCCTGCTCCCGGTGGTCTGGGGTCCAGGACACAGGAGAGAGGAGAGTCTGTGTCATCTTGGCCCAGGAACAGGGACCAAGGAGCAGAGACAAACCTTTCCCTACCTCCTATGCCTGCATATAAAAAAAAAACAAACAAAGATGATAATTGCAAACCCATTTCCTTTACCCTGATCAGCTGCCACCAAGGCACCCTTCCTGATCCATTAATACTGGGAACAGCCATTCTGGCCCTGCGAAGACTGTCCTACACCTACCAGGGTGTAGGAGATGCTGAGGAGAAAGGGACTGGGTCCCTCCTAGGCCCTCTCACCCAGGGGATAGGGGAGGGAGACTGTGGGGAAGCAGGGCTCGGCCTCCTTAAGCACACACATATACTCCTGCTCGCCCCTGCACCTCCACCCGCTCCATCCCACCCCAGCCATGATTCCAAGGCAGAGATTGAGCCTCCGTTTCTATAATTTCTCCTGCCTGTCCTCTTACTGTTTAGATGTATAATTTGGCTCTGGAAGCAGGTGAATAGGATCTCCTATTTTCTTGAATGAATACAGGAATCTATGAATGATTCCCATTGGACAGATGGACAAACTAAGGCTAGACTCTGCCACCAGCAAGTCATCGCAGACGAGGCACCCACTTCCATTCTTTTCTATACAGCTTCACCCCAGAATCTTACAACATTTCCCAATTTTAATAATTTTGATAGTTCTGTTCCTTTTTTTTTTTTTTAATGTGGATCTCTGTTGCTGATGGTAGCATAAGACTGAACAGAAACAGCAGTTAAAAACTGATGGGGAAGCTCAGAAACAAATCACCAGCCAAGGCTGGACAGCTTGGGTGGCTGGGTGTCTTTGTCCCCGGATGCAAGAACAATCCTTGTTTGTTATTTCATTTTTCAGATACAAATAATGAATATCATTTGCCAATCTTTCTTCTGGTAAAATGGTTCCCGGTTTCCACACAGCTCAGCTTTGTGTTTGTTTCTGTCTCCCCCACAAGACTGGGAGCTCCCTGACGGGAGCGAGTGTATTTTATACATGGATCTCTGTGACCCCTGTGACCAGGACAGGCCTTGGCCAAAAACAGGTGATCAGCTAATGTTTGAATAACAAAAATCATGGCGGCTGTTTCTTGAGGAGGCAGCTTAGTTAAGAGTTATAAGGACGAGCTCCAGGATCACGTTTGCCTGGATCTGGGTCCAGACTCGATTTTCTCAAACTCTCCGTGTCTCAGGCTCTTCATCTGTGAAATGGGCTGATAGTACAGTCATCCCCTGATTTCCACAGGAGACTGGGTCCAGGGCTGCCCCACCCCCACCTCCATCCCTGTAGATATCAAATCCCGGGATGCTCAAGTCACTTATATAAGTAGCCCTGTACCTGTGGACTCTGGATCCGAGCATATGGAGATCCGGCTGCATTTCCTTCACAGAGCTAAGTATAAGACTGAATGGCTGTGGCAAGCCAGCTCGAACCAGGCTCACATCCGTACACCACAGCAAGGAGGACACGGTTCCATTCAGTTGCTCAGTCGTGTATGACTGTTTGTGACCCCATGGACTGCAGCACGCCAGGCCTCCCTGTCCATCACCAACTCCTAGAGCTTACTCAAACCCATGTCCATTGAGTTGGTGATGCCATCCAACCATCTCATCCTTTGTCGTCCCCTTCCCCTCCTGCCCTAATCTTTCCCAGCATCAGGGTCTTTTCCGAGTCAGTTCTTCAAATCACGTGGCCAAAGTATTGGAGTTTCAGCTTCAGCATCAGTCCTTCCAATGAATATCCAGGACTGATTTCCTTTAGGATGGACTGGTTGGGTCTCCTTGCAGTCCAAGGGACTCTCGAGAGTCTTCTCCAACACCACAGTTCACAAGCATCAATTCTTCGGTGCCCAGCTTCCTTTATAGTCCAACTCACATCCACACATGTATTTGTTTAGCCTCTGCCTTGTGACGGTTCCTGGCTAAGCTGTCCACATACTCCGGTCACTCCACCACCACAACCCCTGTTCAGTGAGGTCTACTGTCGCCCCTTTTGCACATGTGGGGAATTTGAGGTTCAAAACGGTTAAGAAACTGCAGAACTGGAGTTTATTCAAGGTTTGCCTAACTTCAAATGCCATGCTTTTAACCACCATGCAAAGCTGCTGGTGATCTGGTAAGCAAGTAGAGATGCCATTGGATGGCTGACCTGGCACATCCCATTCCTTTGCCAGTGTCCCCCATCCCCACCCTCTGTAGGTGCAGGAGAAGGGAAAACATTCTCTCCACAAGGCAAGGCCAAGAACAGCAGCCACTGGCACTGCTGAGCCCCTGAACCAAAGTCTTCAGCTGCCAAAGTTAGCCTCTTGTGTGGGATAAACAACACATTTGTTTTAGCCATTATTCCTTGGGTTTCCTATTACACACAGCCAGGAGCCTTCCTGATGATCCATTGGCAACAGGTGATCTGTATTTCAAGGTGTTCACACAGGTTTCTTGGCTGGATGAAGCTTAAACACATCCATCTACTTTTGAATCTGCCCCAAACCACACTGAAACGATAGTCAAGGGATGGTTTTGCAGCCATGAAACTACAAAGGTAAGGAGAATAGGAGAGGGGAAAACAGCATGAAAAAGCCTGCTGCTAACCGGCAACCAGACAGGTTGTAGCTGACTTAGATCCCAGACAGCTGGATCCTAAACCAACACTTGGGGAAAAGCAGACATTTAACCTGATTGGCGCTGCAGAATCCCCTGGGGGATCAGGAATTGTCAGCCCCCAGGATCTCTGGAGGGCTTCACAGGTGGCTCAGTGGTAAAGAACCTGCCTGCCAGTACAGGAGATGCAGTTTCGATCCCTGGGTCAGGAAGATCCCCTGGAAAAGGAAATAGCAACCCATTCTGGTATTCTTGTGGGGGAAATCCCATGGGCAGAGGAGCCTGGCAGGCTACAGTTCATGAAGTTGCGAAAGAGCCAATCATGACTGGAAGTGGGAATGGTGGGCTGAAATAAGGGGTTTGGTTGAAAGTTCACAGAAAAGCAGGTGGAGTCACAGGTCCCCTTCCCATTCCTTGCAGTTGGGCAACCCCACTCGGACCCTGCCCCTCCCGCTCACCCCCACCTGGCAGAAGATGCTGAGAAACTGAAAGAATCTTGTCTGGAACTCCCAGGACTCCAAAGAAACCTACACCAGGGGTTCCCAGAAACATGGGTTCACTCCAACCCGCCCACAGTGAAGCTGCAACACGGCACCCTCTGCTAAGCTAAAAAAACAAACAGAAAACAAAAACCCCTGACACTTGCATCCCACATGAGAGATTCCAGTTTAATGGTCCGGGATGTGGCCTGGACACGGGGATTTTAGTCTCCCCACACGAGTATAATGTGAAACCAAGGCTGAGAACATCTGTTGAAGACACGTGTCTCCCTCACTGAGGTCCATCAAAGCTGCTCTAGCTAAGTCCCCGAGGCAGAGGCTTCCGGAAACATCTTGGAAGGAGAGCCCAGTCTTTATCTCCGGTCCAAACTTTCCTGGGGGCCAGAACCGGCAGCTCCACTGGATGCCTTAAAAGCACCTCAGATCCAGACACACACCACGATATTTACCCTCAAACCTTGCCCTCATCACCCCTCATCCCAGGGACAGCCACTGCCATAACAGAAGGCAGCATCCTAAGACTCATCCTTGACGTGCCCTGTAAATTCTGTCTTCTGAGCGTCTCCCATGACTGCCCCAGTCACACTGAACAACCATCAACTGTCAGTAGAACGGTAATGTGACTGTCTCCTCCTGACAGATCTCCCCACAGGTCCATTCTGTATGCCATCCCAAGCAAGACCATCTCAAAACACCAGCGCTAGTCATGCCGGTCATCCCTCTGCTACAAGCCACCCACGCCGGATCAGTTGCCAGGGGCTGCTGTAACAAAGAACCACAAGCCAGGGGCTTATGCGGCCGAGCTCTATCATCCCACTACTCTGGAGGCCATAAGGCTGGGACTGGGTGAGGCAGGGCTGGTCCCCTCTAAGAGCCGTGAAGGAGAATCTGTCCCACGCCTCTCCTTGGGCTTCTAGTGGCTTGCACACGGCTCTCCCTGTGTCTCTCCATGGTCTTTCCCCTGCTTGCATCTGTCTCTGTGTTCAAATCTCTCCTTTTTAAAAGGACACCAGTCATATAGGATGAGGGCCCACCCTCATAACCTCCTCTTGATTATCTGCAAAGAGCCTATTTCCAATAAAACCACCCTCACAGGGGACTTCCCTGGTAGTCCAGTGGTTAAGAATCTGCTTTGCAATCGAAGGGGATGCGGGTTTGATCCCCGGTCAGGAAACTAAGATGCCACACGCCATGGAGCAACTAAGCCCGTGCCCCCTCTGCTGAGCCCACGTGCTCCGGAGCCCACGTGCCGCAACAAACTCGTGTGCCACAACCAAGATGCCTCTCCCACTTAATTCTCTCCCTTGCTCTCTGGGCTCCAAATGCTCTGGCCTCCTTCCTCTTAAACGCAGCTCACCTTTCACCGTCTCCTGGGGAGTGGAACTCTCTCCTTCCTGCCCCCTCACTTACTGGCTTCTACTAGCCCCCTCCATCCCCTCACAGTCTCTCCCAGGTCAGCTCATGTTCCCCGGGACACACTCTCCTTTGCCCTCTCCACCCTCAAAACATCTGCATGGCAACGAGCTACTCATGCTGTCTTCTCCACCAGGAAGAAGGTAAGCTCCCTGAGGACAGGCACTAAATCAGTTCTGTTGACAGCATCACCCATGCACGTCCTCCATGTGGGCAGAGAATCCTATGCCCGACAGGAAGATGTCATCCTCCAATACGGAGGCACGGTAGCCTTCATAGTCGCTGTGGAACCAGAGTCTCAGGTTGGAACCCCAATGCCACAACAGCCATGGTAGGTCACCTAACCTTCCAGAGCGCGAGTCTTCATTGACCAACGGGACTAAGGACACCCTCCCCCATAACACCTGGCACCCTGCCCTGCAAGTTCTAAGTGGGGGTTCATTCTCCTCTGCCTGGAAAATGTATGAAACTGGGGATCACAGCAGGGGCAGAGGCTCCCAGCGCCACTGTGCCCACATCACTCTCCCTGTCTGGGGTGTATTTTATTCTGTCCAGGGTGGGAGTGGGACTAAAGCAGTGGTCTAACCTCTGACGCAGTGTCCCCCCTTTTATAGTAAATATTTAGTAACATCCCCTTTACCTCCCAAGATGAAATTCTTGGGAACAAAAAACAACCCATTCACTAAACTAAAATACAAATACACACACACACACTCACACACACACACTCTGCTCTAATGCTAATACAAAGGAGAAACAAAGGAAAAATATTTTATACTAAAATCACAGACATTTCAAAACTATTTCAGTAATGGTATGACTACACCAAAGTCACACATTTGAGAGATGACCGCAAATGACCCAGCTACAAATCCAGACCACACTGGAGCCTTAAATCAGCCGCTCAGACACCTCCTGAGGCATTGCCAGGGAGGTCTCTATTTTCTGAGCTGGTGAAAAATGCCTGGTAAACAGTACAAAAGAGATTAATGTAATTGCAATCTCAAAAAATGAAAAATATAAAAAGGCAAAAAATACTTTGTATTTAGATGTCAAACAGAATGATATTCCAGGTTCAGATACTTAAAAACAGATTTTCCCCCACAACAGCGGTTTTCAAAGTGTGGTCCCCGGACCATCAGAGTCAGCAGCACCTGGGAGTTGTTAGAAACACATACTCACTGCAGACCCACTGAATCGGGAAGCTGGGCCGGAGCTCAGGGGTCTGTTTTCAGGCCCTGTGTGTTCAGGTGTGGAAGTGCTGCCCTGCAGGAACGTGGGAGGCAGGAGAGTTTCTGCCCAGCCCAGAATCCGCAGCATCCTTGGCCGGTGGGCCGCCTGTCACTGGAGTCACCCAAAATGCACCCACTGAGTTCTGAACATCCCTGCTGAGAACCACTGGACCGTCTATGGTTAATAGGAATCCTCTCTTCTCAGGTTTCCTGAAGTCCTTGACTTGACGTGGGACCGCTGAGAGGGGGCAGGCGTTGGAATGAGCAGGCGGCAGGGCACGGAGTCGCGGAGCCAGCTGGGATGCCAGGTGTCCTGGCCCAGCCATGCTGCTCACCACAGCAGGGCTGGCCAGGGGACTGGTTCTGCTTCCGGTGGCTGGAAGTGTTGGGGGAAAGGGAGGCTGAGCTTCCAAAGGGCCTTTCAAACCGCAGCTGCACATGCTTGGCCGTGGAGGCAGGCCTGGTCTCGGCTCCCTGGCTGGTACAGGGGGTGGCGCAGAGATTTGTCCTCCAAGCAGAGGAGACCATCTGAGAGTCTGAGACATTACCCACAACCCAGCCCGGCCCATTCCACAAAGGAAGGAGAGGGACAGCCTCCTGGGGTCTGGGCTCCTGCAGCTGTAAAATTTGGTCCTAGAATGCTGAGAGTCCCAGGAAGGGTGCTGGGCCTAGAGCCACGCTCCCACCCTCCATGAGCTCTGCCCGCCCCCGCCCTGACCGATGGGCAGCCCCACAGACCAGGAAGGGTGGGGATCCATGAACGGCTCCAGTCATTCCAGTCCAGCGTGGTCTGGACTGTGTCTATGCCAGCACGTGGGGGTGGCCGGGAGCCCATCTCCCTCCATGGTCGGGGGTCTGCCTGTTGGTCTCCATGCACACACGCAGGAGCTAGCATCACACTGGTGGTTGCCTTGGCAGAGATGGTTAGTGTTCACCTGAATCCACACCCTCCCCTCCTTCTGGGGCACACACTAGCCCCCAGGTCCCACTTCCTCACTCAGGAGTCACCATGTGATGGGGTTTTAGGCAACAGGATAGGAGTAGAGGCGGCCTGTATCAATTCTTTTAAGTGTAGCTGGACTTCCTCACAGTCTCACTTTCTCTTTCTGCTCATTGGGTGCAGATGACAACAAGGACCTAAATAATGGTAGAGCCTCAAAATGGAGGGAGCTTGGGTCCCCTGATCACTGTGTGGAGGAAGCCATATGCAGAACAGAGCATGCCTCTCAACCTTACATGTGAAAGGAGCATACTTCCAGCATGTGGGTACCATCAGAGTGTGTGTGGTCTACACTGGCTAACATATCCCATTATACCAGCGCATAGAGACTCTCAGGTCTTCTCTGTTAGAGTTGGCAGTGGGGATGGCATTTGTCAAGGTCTTTCCCTTACAGTAGGGTGTGAATCTCTAACACTGATCCCGCCTTCCACTTGGGTAAATTGAGGTTGATCATCAGAGGTGTCTTGGCAGACATGAATGCGCTCATCAAAAGTCAGTGCTGAGTCATATGCCAAAAGTTAATGATTGTCAACACGCCAAGCCACTACTAGGCTCTCAGGGCACCAGGTAAACTCGATGCATTCCTGCCCAGGGGCTGAGGGGATAGACCTTGGCCACGTGATAATGATCACCTCGGGGAGGGACACAGTGGGGGCATGAACACCTGGCAGGTAGAGCCCAGATCCAGGAGGGATTTGTGCTGTCCAAGAGGCTGGGAAGACTCTACCCAGCAGTGGCAGGTAACTGGGACAGCCCTGAAAAGAGGAGGGAGAGGTTAAGAAAAGAAGGGGAGGGAGGGAGAAATTCCAAGAAAGGAGAAGGGCTCGTGCAAAAGCAAGACTTGTGAAAGGGCTGAGTTGTTTGGGAAGTAGTGATGGAGACGAAGTATCCTCAGGACCAAGTTAAAGACAGGGTTGGTGGGGGATGGGGAAGGCACCACTGGGACCAGATCACAGAGAGCCTGAATCCAGCATGAATGTTGGAAAGTTATGAGGAATGGAATGACAGCATCCTTACCATCCTCATCCCAGGGTTTCCACTTGGAAAATATTTCACATACTGTGATAGAAGAGCTGTGTAGTCTGCTGACACTCACAGCAAGCCCATGGGGCAGGTTCTCTAGGATCCCATTTTGCAGATGACAGAATTGAGGTTCCAAGCATTTAAAAACTTGCCCAACGCCACCCAGTTGTAGGGCTGGGACTTGCACTCACTAGAACATAAGCTTCCTACTTCATTTAGGTTACTGCTGCAGCACAGAGTCAGACCGCAAATATTTGGGGGACGGCGGTGAACGAATAAATCTAATTCCAAAACTCTACAGCGCTAATCAGACTTTTTATTTAGAAAGACGCCCTTGGCTCTAGCGGGAGAACAGAGGCCGCAAAGCCAGCAGGAAGGTTTGGCAGCGCCCCAGGAGAGGTTGGCCCAGCACAGCAGTAGAGGAGACGGGAGTGATGTAGCAGAGCTGGGCTGGGCAGACTTTGCAGAGCAATCAGGTAACAGGAGCTACAATTTACTGAGGATAATAAAATGAGATGGTTGGATGGCATCACCGACTCGACGGACACTGAGTTTGAGTAAGCTCCCGGAGCTGGTGATGGACAGGGAAGCCTGGCGTGCTGCAGTCCATGGGGTCGCAAAGAGTCGGTTGGACACGACTGAGCGACTGAACTGAACTGAACTGAATAGGAGCTACAATTACTAAGTGTCCAGCCCTGTCCTAAGCACTTCACCAGTGTTAACTCAATATCTCTTCCCCGCAGGCCCATGAATAGAGGGATCTCCTTAGCTCCATTTCACAGATGAATAAATTGAGGCACGGAGAGATGAAAGGCCACGGATCTAGTAAATGAGGGATGTGGCACACCAGGGTCAGAGCTCTGTGCAGGGAGGAGGAGGGGCAGGAGCGGAGGCAAGGGCGGCTCCCAGGTTTCTTGAGGGGTGACTGGGGCAATTAAGACCAGCCAGGCAGCAGGCCAGGAGACTGTCCGGCCTCCTGGCCGGGCCAGCGCTCTGGGTGGCTGTTTCTCTAAGGGCCCCTGAGGTCACTCTGGAGGAAGCCGTGTATGGGACTACAGATGACTCCACCCAGTGCGCAACCCCAGCAGTGATGACCGCTGCCGGGGGCCTGAGGGTGCTGATGGCCACGAGGGGCCAGGCTTGCAGAAGTGGGGGCCTGGGCGGGCAGGGCTGAGCCCTGACAACGGGGGGCCAACCCCAGCTCCCCACTTTCTCCATATTTCCAACAAGTGACCAGCCCCCACCCCAAAGCCCCCTTTGGGCACCTGACTTTTGCCCCTCTTGGCTGAGGGTGTGGTGCCTGAGCTGGGAGTCAGGATGTGGGGGCTCAGGCCACATGGAAGGAAAGGGCTGGGGGCAAGGAGCCAGGGAAGGACACGGTCCGGCTTGGAGTCCCTCCTGTGAGAGAGACCTGCAGCCACCACATGGCCCCAGGCAGCAGAGGAAACAGGAGGCTTCTCAAAATAGACCAGGAGCGTGCAGCTCGGCGGCATTTCCCTGCTCCCACCATCTGGCCGAGCCTGGGCCGGAAGAGAGGCCAGGGGGTGGGGGGGCGGGGGTAGGGGGCGGGGGGAGCAGCGTGTGGATGGGCTCCCCCTGAGCCAAGCAGACGCCCAGCACCTCTCCCTGCCAGGTTTGCCCTTCCTCTTCTGTGGACTCTCATGACAGGGCTGCCAAGGCAAGGATATTGCCACGCAGGAAATGAGGCAGGTGCGGCTCAGAGAGGTGAAGTGACTGTCGGTCCAAGGCCACACAGCTGGCAAACGGCAGAGCTGAGTGGGTCTGAGTCCTGGGTGGAGGCACGAGGCAGCCTGCCCACCCCGGAACCTGCTAGGAGTCTCCAGCCTGTTGGCTCAATTTCTGCTTAGACCAGCTCCCCTTGAAAGCCAAGTTCATAAGGACCCGCCTGGTGGCGCTGGCCTGCCTGCACTGGGCGGGCCAGGGCAAAGTGAGGCTCGGTGCCGAAGAATGGTAGGGGCACGGTGGGCAGACCCTGCTAGGGTTCTGCAGGGGAGGAAGGCAGGGCCCCCGCAGAGCCTTGAGGTTCTCCCATGCTGGGTGGTTTCCTCAGAATCGCTCAGCCCAGAACGTTTGATCCCCTTCCAGCCCCAAAGAAGGGGCCCCGCACAGGCCTCTCCCGCCATCACCGTCACAACCTGCCCGCCTGGAGGCACTGTCACACCTGCTCCTCTCAGCTGCCCATAGCGGGTGGACAGGGTCGGGCAATTCCTCCTCGTTTTAACCGAGGGTCCTGAGGCTCAGAGAGGTGAAGGGGTGTCTCTGAAATGAAGTAGTCAGCCAGGACTTAAGTCTGTGGCTTTCATTCAGTCGCTCAACAAGCATTTGCTGGATGCAAGCTGTGTCTGGGGATACCTCTGGGGCCACGCACTCAGGGAATGCAGTCTTGAGACGCCTACTCCAGGGCACTTTCCTTGGCCCCCGGACTCCTTCCTGCACTTGCAGGGAGGAAGGTGGAGGGGGTGACAGTGTCTTGCTTCCAGCGCTGGCCCAGCAGGGTGGGTGGCAAGGGTGGGGTTGCTGGGTGTCACCACGAGGCCGTGCCGTCCCGACACTCAGCCCAGAGGGAGACCCACAGCACCCAAGCCTGGCACTGCGCTATGCAACCCAGTGAGCAGACCTTGGGCCGGTCTGAACGCCCAGGGGTCTGGAGGTGGGCTGAAGGCAAAAGTGGCCTCAAATCTTCCATGAAACAATGCTGGAGTGAAGGAAGGAAATGAGGGGATGGAAGGAAGAAGGGAATGAGGCACGAAGAGAAAAGAAGGGAGAAAAAGACAGAAAAGCAAGGATGACTGAGAGAGCCTCTTTGTGAGAAGAGGGGAGAAGAGGACAGAAACCATGATCTGGAACTGAAAGCCCAGTCCTGAACCCTAAAGAAGACTGAGTCTTGCTCTCCCATCTTCTCCCCAGAGCTGTGGCCTCCCCGAGCTTCCTGGAACCCAAGCGAGAAGTGTAACAGGGCGTGTGGGTGGCGTGCACCAGGGAGGGCTTCCTGGAGGAGGGGAGCCAGGACCCAGGTGACGGAGATGAGCGTGGAGGCTGTGGCTAGCGGCTGGCGGCAGCCTCTGCAGGTACCTGTGTCCTGCGGCTGTGTCCCTTCTCTGCGTGCTTCCTTTCCAACAAGAAGTCTAGGTGAAGGCCAACCTGGTTACGGCCTTCCTCCCCGCTTTGAGGCTGCTGAGAGAGCTGGAACTGGGGGTCCCTGGGCTCCAGGGCCAGCTCCTGGAGCAAATAGCACCAGGCCCTGCGTACCTGCCTGGGGAGCCCCTGGTGAACTACAGATCCTGGTCTTGTGGAGCGCACCGTCTGATGGCAGAGACGAACACCTGTGCAGAGTAAGCCACGAGGAGGGCAGACAGGGGACCTCTGAAAAACAGGGGCTTCAGGCGAACCCAAAGTGAGGCTCCCTGCCCTCCAGCAAAGGCTTGGCTTCCCTGAGCCTTTTCCAGGCCCGCCCTGAAGCTGGGCATCCCAGGGGCTCCTATATTTTCACCAGGCAGGTGGGAGCGGGAGAGAAGGTAGGGAGGAAAACCGCATCCGTGGATGCCTTCCGGTCCTCTCCCGAGTCACTCTGATCGGGATTTGGGGACTTCCTGAAAAAATAAAACAGAAACTCATAGAAGCCTAAAATTCATCATTAGAGATATTTGGGAAGAGGAGGTGTTGAGTGTTTTGTAAAAGAAGAACTTCAGATCGAGCCTAATTAACCTTGGTCCAAATTACCTAGCTTACTCCGTTAAGAACGTGCATTTGGGAGTCAGGTTGCCGTGATTTGAACACTACCTCCACCGCTTTAGATTCCTGGATAAGTTATTTCACCTCCCCCAGCCTCAGTTTCCTCCTCTGTAAAATGGGGATAAGTACAGTACCTACCACATCTTCACCAAGGTGAAGATGAGATAAGGTAACATACATAAAGCCCTTACCTGATTCTGTGGCATTTAGAAGACATCCAGTAGTTGTTAGCTGTTATGATTTATTTTTGTTATTTCTGTCTTCTTTATGATGATCCACACAACACCAACTCTGAACCAAACCTTGTACCTGGCACTGCAACCATGAAGAGGAATAAACCAGTCCCTGTGCTCCAGGAGCTCATAGTCAGATACACAGGGCAGGCGAAGGTCAGCAGGCACTTGTTCACATGTTAGTATGAATTAGCTTCATAAACCACTTGTCTTTGAAAGGGGGAAGGTTGTGAGATCAAGTCCGTAGGAGAGAGAGGTTCACACCGTGGAAAACACTTGCCTGCGCCTAGAACATCAGGGGATTTCATCTATCCTGTTTTGTTGTTTTGGGATCAGAGTGGGGATACAGAGCTGACCTCTGGGACAGAAACCAGGGAAATCAGCTTCCAGGCAGATTCTTCCAGATTTTGCCGGTCCTTGGCCTGAGGAAGTTCCCTGCAGGAGGCGGGGGAGCGGGAAGGCATCCGCCTAAAGTTCCAGAAAGGAAAAATCTTCTGGGCCTGCCAAAAGCACATCATTGTTCCCACCATACCCCAGCCTCAGACCCACCTCCGCAGGGACCTCCGCCCTGCCTTGGCCTTGAACTTGGGAACGCTGGCTTCTCTGCATTCTGTTCGCTTGGGAAGAGTTGCGGGGCTTATTCTGGGAAGTTGGCTCGACCTCCTGCCCTGTGTTCCCCGCTCCTCCCCTAGATGGGGACAGATACTGCATGGGCCCTGGGCCACCCCCATGGTCTGCGAAGAGGCTCGGTTCAGAGGCAGGCAGAGCAAGCCTGGGAATGTGGGTGGTGGAGTGGGGAGGCTGGGTGGGCTGGTGACCCAGATTTCATTTCCTGTCCCGCTTCCCTCCATTCCCAGACACCAGCTGGGGCTGGACACAGACCACAGGCCAGCAGGGAACCGACAGTCATCTCCTCGCTGTGAAGCCAGGACTCAAGTTTTGCTCCAGCCTGGAGTCGGGCGTCCTGGAGCCCACCTGGACCCCGCCTGGACGGCGTCCCCAAGGCCTTTCTGATGGAGGCGAGGAGTGTGTCCACCAGGTCCACCATCCCCACCTCCGCTTCGGCACAGGAACAAACTGAGCCCGGGGTGCAGCTGAGACCTGACGAAAGTGACACAGTGGGTTGGTGGCAGGGGTCGCATCCAGGCCCAGGTCTTCTGACTTCACGTTGCTGGGAAGCTCAGGATAAACGCAGGCGTGAATGAACAAATGTATGAAAATCCTGATGCCTATGCCCTGCCACAGTAACAGGGGAAATTAAGAATCCATTAGACAGCTCGTCATGAGGACTCGAGAGGACCAGGACACCAGAAAGAGGGAAGAGGGTCCGGCAGTGCCCACACCATGCCAGTTCTTGGAGTGGGGACATCCCTAGAACTTATTTACCTCTTCTGGGATGGGAGTGGTGAGGGAACTCTTTCCTTCATTTAGTTAACAGAAGTTTATTGGGGGAATATCAAATGCTGGGGGCTTCCCAGGTGGCGCTAATGGTAAAGAATCCTCCTGCCAAAGCAGAAGACATGGGTTCGATCCCTGGGTCGGAAAGATCCCCTGGAGGAGCAAGTGGCAACCCAGTCCAGTATTCTTGCCTGGAAAATTCCATGGACAGAGGAGTCTGAGGGGCTACAGTCCTTGGGGCCCCAAAGAGTCAGACACGACTGATCAACCTATCAGCGTTTGCTGCCGTGAAATTTGCCCAGCAAACCCCTCAGATAAGGTCCCTGCACTTGTGGGCGAGACAATCAAATGACAAGCCAGCAAAGGAAGGTGGGATGACCAACGGCAACACCCATGTGACGGGAGCAAACAGGGCTGGGAGGCACTTGACAGAAAGGAGGGTTTGGAGGGCTTTGCCTTTCTGAAGAGGTGGCATTTAGGCTGAGCCCACGGAAAGAGAAGGAACCAGCCTGGTGGAGCTCTGGAGAAAGGGCTGTTCCAGGCAGAGGAAACAGCAGGTGCAAAGGCCCTGAGGTCAGCATGATCTCAGCATTGTCACCAAAAAAAGATAAAAGGCCACGACAGGTGGCTGCAGCTCCATGAGGGAGCAGGGTCGGGGGTACCAAGAAGGTCTGTGATGTGGGCCAGGTCACACAGGGTTTTGTGACCAGGGTGTGAAGCTTGGGTCTTATTCTGAAAGCACCAGGGATCCAGGGAAAGGTTACAAAGCAGGAGGGTTGATGGGATCCAGTTTATGTGTTAGGAACATATTTTACTCTGGATGGGCTTCCCTGGTGGCTCAGACGGTAAAGACTCCACCTGTGATGCAGGAGACCTGGGTTAGATCCCTGGGTCAGGAAGATGCCCCTGGAGAAGGGAATAGCTACCCATTCCAGTATTCTTGCCTGGAGAATCCCATGGACAGAGGAGCCTGGCCGGCTACAGTCAATGGGGTCGCAAAGAGTCAGACGTGACTGAGCAACTAACACTCGCACTTTCCACCCTTTACTCTGAATATTATTCAAAGGGTGGATGGGCACGAGATGGGAGAGAGGCGGGCAGCAGGGAGACTGGCTAGGAGGCTGGGCAACGGTCAGCGTGAGCGATGCTGTCACCCGGAGGGAGGCAGTGCGGATGGTGAGAGAAGCGGGCTGCCTGAAGGGAGCTATAGGCAGCAGGAGTACCGGAGCTGCTGAAGGAGTTGATGACTGAGGGGAGGAGAGACAAGGCTGCTTTCTGGCTTTAGTGACCCGACAGATGGCGCTTCGTAAGCCTCGGGGAGAGTGAAACGAAGTGCTTGGCTTCAGATACGCTAAGTTAGAGACGCCTTTAGACATCCAAGGGAGATGTGAAGGAGACAGCTGGATGTTCACAGCAACGACAAGAATCCCGATCCTCATACACGGTTTGTGTTTCTATTTCCTGTTTGCCGTGTGTCTCCCCACCAGGCTTTGCCCTGCAAGGGCAGGAGCTGAGCCTGGCTTTGCTCCTAACCCTGTTCTCAGCCCTGAGGCCGGTGCTGGGCTGGAGCCTGGTGGGCGGGGAGGTAGGGAAGTGCTCAGTAAATATTTATAAAATAAACTGAACAGAGAGAGGCTGCTGGGTGCGTAGCCTGTCTGCTGGGTGGGAGCTGGAAATCGAGCCCCCCCCACCCGCACCCCAAGACAGACCCTGCCCGAAGAAACTGTCCACGTTGACCCCCTGGGAAACTCGGGTGGGTAGCTGGGTGTGGAGCCTCTCTCTGCTGGGTGGGAGCTGGAAATCGAGGCCCCCCGAGACAGACCCTGCCCGAGGAGACTGACCAGGTTGACCCCCTGGGAAACTCGGCTGCTGGCTTCCAGCTTTCCTATCTCTCACTGTGGTCTCCTTCCCTCCTGCCAACTTCCTGCCAGGAAACACAGCCCCTCCAAGCATAAATCATTAACTAGCACCACCTCTTAGGCAGGCGCTGTGCTTCGGTTCCCAAAGCACTTTCCTGCCATTATCTTGAGTGATCCTTCAGACTACCGTGGGAGGTGGGCAGAGGCAGGCCCACTTGATGGCTGCTCCCCCCAGGAAACGAGGGAAGTGTTTAGGGCCTCACTGGCATGACCGGAACTCACCAAGAGTCTGGGGGGTGGTGTTCTGTTCTCCTGGGATATTGCCCTGAAAACAGAAAGGCATAGAAGCCCCTAAAAAGAGTGTGGCTGGTGGCGCTGCAGGCTTTGTGACCGCTGACCAGAAAAGCGTGCAGGGCCGGGGGGAGTACCCTTGGGGACCCGCTCCACGGAGCCTCTCCCCATTTTGAACAGGAGCCGTGGGACAGCCAGCCTCCCTCTATGTTGCTCCATGTTCACAGCCCAGGCTCCCCCTCTTCTGAGGACGACGCCCACCAGGGGTCCTTTCCAGCCTCCTCTGCAGAGTCACCCATGTTCCCAGGCTCAGTCTGCCACCCCCTGCGCCGAGTTTCCCTGCAGGCCACGGAGGTGGCCCAGGCCCCATGTAGTATCTGTGTCCCCATCCGTGAGAGGAGGCTAGAAAAAGCCTGCTGTGCTGCCTTGGCCAACTCCCTTTTTTCTCCCTGGGCCTCAGTTTTCCCATCTGACAAATGGGAAGTTGGATGAACCTGGACGGGTCCCTGGAGCCCCTGCAATTCTTTGAGTCTCTGTCTCTGATCTGAAGGTCCCTGGACCCCAGCTTTGAGCGGTCCCCACAGTGTGAGCTGAAGTCTCTCACCCAGCCCCCTCCCCATGCCCCCGCCTGGGTCACCCCTCTGGTGCCCCTTGCCCGGTGCCAGGAGGTCCCCCAGGAGTCCCTCCCATCTCCGAGCAGCCTCCGCTTGGTCCAGCAGACAAGCGCCACCTGTTCTCCACATCGAAGGCCCGTGGCCCAGGCTTGGAACAACTTCCCTCGGTTGGGCAAGGCTGTGACAGGAAAGGGACAAGACCTGACCCCTGCTTGGAAAGCCAGTTGTGCAACACAGCCCTGTGAGGGGAGGCACGTGACCAACGGGAACAGCCGCCGGAAGGAGCCAGGGCCTTCTTTGAAATGAATATCTTGGCAAGATCGATGGAGAAAAGGTCCTTTTGGACGCCACTGACTCTGGGTCACTGCTAATGCATTCAGAGCCTGGCCGTGGCGCCGTGTCCCGGCCGCATCCCCGAACACGGAGCCTTGCTGGGTCACCATCACATGGGACATGGTGACCCATGGGGAGCTGCAGGAACGTATAATATAAGCTACCCTTCCGGCTTCTGCACACCCAGACCTCTTGTTTGTACTTACAGGCAGTCTAAACCTGCAGTACATTCCTCCGGGCATCCTCTCCCAAGGCAAGCGAGCAGCATATTTTTAGTAACAAGTGAAAGTCTTTTGTATCAAGCCTAATAGATAAAGTAGATGATGTTTTTGGATGCTAGGGGGGGTGGAAGTAAGTACAGAAGAGAGTTTAATGGTGAAACAGATTTTTTTTCCCCCTTATAATGTAAGGTGTTTCTGAAGATGATGAAATATTGACATCATTGATTGGAATAAGTGCATGATAATGGCTGTGTGTATTAGACACCTACCTACCATGTGCCAGAAACAGGGCTCAGAATCAGATTTGTTTTTTAAACTTCTTTCAGTGATTAAAGGCATTAAACTATTCTTTTCCCCCTTGAATCCATCCTTGCTGTTTTTGCCTTTCAGAGAGCTTTTCGTACGCAAACGTTCACTGCACTGGCACAAAGTTGTTTATAACACCCCCTTCCTCGTTTGGTGTCTGCAGGGCCTCTAGTTACGCCTACGCTCGTTCCAGATACGGATTGTTTGTGCTCTTTCTTCTTATTAGTTTCACAGATGAGGAAACTGAGGTTCCAGGAGATAATGGGGTCACCTGAGCGATAGTTAGTGGGTTAAGAAGCTGGAATCCAAACCACATCTGATTCTCCCTGCCCCCACCAGGCCCTTTATGATTATCTTTAAGCACAACATTTAATGGGTGATTTATAAGTGGCCCACGGAGAAGGCAATGGCACCCCACTCCAGTACTCTTGCCTGGAAAATTCCATGGACAGAAGAGCCTGGTAGGCTGCAGTCCATGGGGTCTCGAAGAGTTGGACACGACTGAGCGACTTCACTTTCACTTTTCACTTTCACTTTTCACTTTCACGCACTGGAGAAGGAAATGGCAACTCACTCCAGTGTTCTTGCCTGGAGAATCCCAGGGACGGGGGAGCCTGGTGGGCTGCCGCCTCAGGGGTCGCACAGAGTCAGACACGACTGAAGCGACTTAGCAGCAGCAGCAGTCATAACACCTCCATCTGCTCGGCATGTTCCTCAAAAAGTTACTCCTGTTCCTTCGCACCCCCTTGTGACCTCAGGCCGCCGCCTTCCTGTGCCCTCCGTCTCCCGGGCGGCCCAGAGCACGTCCTGTTTCTGTACCGCCTCCCTCCGTCTGGTCAGCATCTGAAAGAATTCCCCAGCCTTTGGGAATTCTCCAGAATTCCCACTGTCTTCTCTCCCCTTCATAGCGGTGACCGACACCCAAACCGACCCTATACACCAACTTAGAGGTCGTCCGTCTCCCCGGCTAAGATGGACACTCACGTAGGCAAGGACCACATCCCCTGCTCCAGGCACATAGAAAGTGCGTGATAGATATTTCTAGATGAGTGAATTAAGTGAAAGCGATGAAATTCTGCTCCTCAGTCCCCCTCTTGATATCGTGGGGAAGGCCGCCCACCTTCAGGGTGACCTGGGGGGTGGTACCCACTGCTCTGCTGCCCACCCCTGCTTTCTCCCTCCCATCCCACAGCCCAGATCCCGAATCACTGCCTGACTGTGCCATGCACACTTATCTCCTTCTCAGAGCTGGCTCCAGGGGTCCCTGACCATGCCAGGTGGGACTTACAGGCCCGCCAGTAAACCCAAGGCTGAGTCTAGACCAGAGACCCGGACCCCTGGCTCCCAGACCCCTACAACAGAGTTCAGGCTACTGTGTGCCTGGTCCAGGCCCGAGCCCTGGGGACAGGTGTTCTTGGAAGATGCATCTTTACTCCCTCCCCCGTCCCAGAGCTGCGTGCACACATGGGCACCCACATACAGACACACACACAAGAGCAATAAGGATAAAGAAAGCCAATAGTTTACAGTGGTGATAAGCTGTTTGAAAAAAAAAAAAAGTTTAGGAAGCGGTCAAGAGGGTCTTGGGATGGGAGAGGCCAGTGAGATGGGTGGTCCTGGGAAGGCCTCTCTGAGGGAGATGAAGGGGAAAGGTAGGGCCGCTGAGGGCACCACCTGCCACCCACAGCTCCCTGGGCACCGTCATGCAGGCTCTGTCACCCTGTGAATTAGGAACGGGTGTTGTTGGAGCCCCCCAGGCCCACCCACCGTCCCCATTTCTGCTCCAGTGAGCTGTCTACATCACCAGCGTTAAGCAAAGCTTTCTCAAAGGCACTGTGGCTACTCCACACCTTCAAAGCCACAAACAGACCAAGACCCAGTGACCCGCCCTCTTCTTCCAGCATCCCGGCAGGGAGAATATTTTGATTGGAGGTGAAGAGAGAAAAGGAGATGGTGAGGTGTCCCCGCAGGGAGAGGGGCTGAGGCTAAGGAAAGCCAGCCTCCCTCCCTCAACATTTTGATCCAAACTGACGATGGCCACAGGCACCAAGGCTGCACCGTCCCCTACCCGGGCATTCGGCCAAGACATCAGGCTCTTGAGCAAAGGGTCCCCAGGGCTTAGCTGCTGGGCTGGCCTCCTGGACCTCAGAAGGCGAAATTCCCAGAGTAAGAAAGATGAAATTCCTTCCCATGTGACACAGTGGACGAGGGGTGATATGATAGAGGGGTTGGCTAAAACTGGGAGGACTTATACGATGTTGCATGGGAAGAAAAGAACTGCCCTTTATTGTATAAGCATTCATCAAAAGTGACCCTATTTAAAAAAAAAAAAAAGATAAACTTGCCTACTGTGGCAGATCCTTCTTCTCCTGCTCGTACCCCGTACACCCTGACTCGAGGCTTTGGACAGCGAGCCTCTGTGCTTCTCTGCCTGGGGCCTCCCACCATTTGCAGGGAAAACAGTGCTTGGGGGAGGTCTGAAGTGGCAGCGAGTTAATGTCCTCGGGGGGCTGACTTCAGTCAGTGCTACAGGGAACTGATGGATAAATACCTGGCTTGCGGCCCCTCTCATGGGTCTGTGTCATGTATTACCCAGTCCCCCAGGAGTTTCCCACTAGATGGAGGCCAGCTGTGTACAGCGGCCACCTGCTTGGTAATGCAATCTGTGTCAGTGTCCTTCTGACCTTATCCCGTCTCCCCGCCCCCTTGCCCTTTCCTGGGGTCACATCCCAAATAAATGGCACTCAAATCCCCTCTCAGGGTTCACCCCTGGAAGAAGCTAAAATAACCATATAGATGATGTTCTGGAAAGCAGGCCATGTAGCAGGGTCTGGGTTCAAACCCTGGCTTCATCTACTTCTCTCCAGGTGAAAACTTCTGAGCCTCGAATTCCTCACCTATTCAGTGGGAGTGATAATAACAGTACCAAGATCAACAATTTGTTGAAAGAATTGAATGAGATAATTCATGTAAAGCAGTTTTCTTAGTAAATAATACTTGTAAACACTCAAAAACTACTAGCTGTAATTAACAGATGGTCGTAAAACAACCAAGTAACAGACAACAACATTTACAACAGGTGACAAGCAAAGGATTATTATTCCTGATAAACAAGGACTCAAAGTTCTTATTCAAAGGACGTGAATACATGATCACAGAAGAGTAAATGGAAGGACCCAATGTCTGCATTAAAAGACGTGCAACCTAACTTCACTAATTAGACAAAAAATGCTAAGAAAACCATAGTAATTCAAGGACATAAAAATTACCCAATTGGCAACATTTCTTAAAGATTGTAATATCCTATGATGATCAGGGTGGGGTTAAAACAGACAGCTGATGAAAACACAAACTGTTCCAATCTTTCCGTGGGGATAGTTTGGCAAGTTCCTGTTCAAATCTCAAATTCACAAACCATTTGTGGAAATTCCTCAAACAGAAATTCCACACTTCTGCAAAAAAGGCTCTGGGGAAAGAATGGTCAATACAACATTATGCACAGAAAACAGTTGTAAAACCCAAACGTGGTTGATAGGGGGTTAAATGACTGCATTACATCATACCCAAACAACCAAATTCTAGGAATCCATGGAAAAGAAAGAAAGGGGACTTCCCTGGTGGCCCAATGGCTAAGACTCCCCGCTCCAAATTCAGGGGGCCCAAACTCGATCCCTGGTCAAGGAACTAGATCCCACATGCAGGAACTAAGAGTTGGAATGCCCCAACTAAAGTTGCTGCGTGAAAGTGAAAGTGTTAGTCCCTCAGTCATGCCCAATTCTTTGCCCCCCACGGTTTGTAGCCCGCCAGGCTTCTCTGTTCATGGAGTTCTACAGGCAAGAATACTGGAGTGGGTTGCCATTTCCTTCACCAGGAGATCTTCCCAACCCAGGGATCAAACCCAGGTCTGCTGCATCTCAGGCAGATTCTTTACCATCTGAGCCATAAGGGAAGATGCTGCAAGCCACAACTGAAAAAACAATCCTACATGCTCCAACTAAGCCCTGGTGCAGCCATGTAAATAAATTATTTTTTAAAAAGGAAAGAGAGAGATTTATGTGTGTTGTCGAGATGACGTTTATTATGAGGTAGATGTCACACAATTCTGTAGACAGCAAGACCATACTTTTCATTAAGTAATACTTTAATACATCCTTGTAAATTTTTGTTATTGGATAGATAAATCTGAAAATAACATATACCAAGCAGTGGCGATTATTTCTGAGGTTCAGGATTACAAGGATTTTGTATATCCAAGATATACATTTCCATAAGGGGCTTCCCAGCTGGCACTAGTGGTAAAGACCCCTCCTGCCAATGCAGGAGACATAAGAGACTGGGTTTGATCCCTGGGTCAGGAAGACCCCCTGGAGGAGGAAATGGCAACCCACTCCAGTATTCTTGCCTGGAGAATCCCCATGGACAGAGGAGCCTGGCGGGCTACGGTAGTCCACTGGGTCCCAAGGAGTCGGACATGACTGAAGTAACTTAGCACACATGCACACACATCTCTGTAATGTTTAAAAATTTGAAACAAGCATATGATCAGAAAAATCCAGGCCAATCTGTTCTCTCTCTTCTCTTGAGCTAGCAGGACACCATGCAAGCATCGCCACCCAGCTCCCAAGACCACAGGTAATTCTGAACACCAAGGAGGCGCCTTACAACAGGTCATTTCAAGTGAAGAAAGCTCATAAAATAGTACATGCACCATAAAATTAATATTAATTTATATTTTTATATATTATTAGTTAATTAACCTTCAGTTCAGTTCAGTTCAGTCGCTCAGTCGTGTCCGACTCTTTGCGACCCCATGAATCGCAGCGATGAATAAGGCTACTATTAATATCAAGAGAAACACTGGAAGAAGAAAAGAGCGAAATATGAACGGAAGTGGCACACTGGTGATTTGCTTTTCTTGCTACTTGTTTTGTATTTTTACATTTGTCATATTTCCTAGAGTGAGAAGATCAGGACAGCTCAGTCGCTCAGTCATGTCTGACTTTTTGCAACCCTATGACTAGAAACAAAGCATATGGATTTGAAAAGAGATGTCATCAAGTTGGAGTGATCTCAACTAACATTAGGGGGTAAGTGAGGACATTCTGAAAAAATGATCACTTTATGTAGATATGTAGATCAAACAGAGGACACGTTCAGTTCAGTCGCTCAATCTTGTCCAACTCTTTGTGACCCCATGAACTGCAGCATGCCAGGCCTCCCTGTCCATCACCAACTCCCGGAGTTCACTCAAACTAACGTCCATTGAGTCAGTGATGCCATCCAGCCATCTCATCCTCTGTGGTCCCCTTCTCCTCCTGCCCCCAATCCCTCCCAGCAGCAGGGTCTTTTCCAATGAGTCAACTCTTCGCAAGAGGCGGCCAAAGTATTGGAGTTTCAGCTTCAGCATCATTCCTTCCAAAAAACACCCAGGACTGATCTCCTTTAGGATGGACGGGTTGGATCTGGTTGCAGTCTAAGGGACTCTCAAGAGTCTTCTCCAACACCACAGTTCAAAAGCATCAATTCTTTGGCACTCAGCTTTCTTCACAGTCCAACTCTCACATCCATACGTGACCACAGGAAAAACCATAGCCTCAACTAGATGGACCTTTGTTGGCAAGGTAATATCTCTGCTTTTCAATATGCTGTCTAGGTTGGTCATAACTTTCCTTCCAAGGAGTAAGCGTTAGGTGGATGTAAAGCCTCACTGAGCGCCTGCAGCTTTTTTTCTAGTAATAAAAAGGGCAAAACGGCCGTAAACAACAAGAGCTCATCCTCTGGCCCTCGTGAAAAGGTCTGTGTCTCATCAAACTTCAGTCTGGATTAGGTTTCAGTGAAATAGAAAGGGTGAGTGGCTTTACTCCAGCCAGATGTAAACCACCCAGAGCCCGCACATGAGGGCTACCCCCGGCCCTTTGCCCAGATTTAAGGGACAACAATCATAGACATCCCTTACCCAGAAATGATCAATAATAACAACATTAGTACCAAAAGGCTTTCCCAGTGAAACCCCAAATCCCAGCCTCTCCCACTCAGGGCTGAGTTCTGCCTAGAAATGAAAGGAACGAACCCTCCTTAACGGCAGAAGCACAGGAGGGGCCACGAGCCTGGAGAAGGGCAGCCCCCTTTGATGCCTAAGACCCCATCTTCACCAGGAAGTTTCATCCGTTTCATGTGGGTTATTCAGACATTAAGTACATGAGGTGTTTTGGCCACCCTGAGGACCATTGTCTCAAGCAGGAAGAGATAAACAAGTCTCCCCACTTCAGAAAGATGGGGTGATGGGAGATTCGGGGCCTCCCAAAGCATCATATGGATTTGAAAAGAGATGCCATCAAGTTGGAGTAAGCTCAACTAACATTAGAGGGTAAGTGAGAACATCCTGAGAAATGATCACTTTATGTCAATATGTAGATCATCCTGAGGACTGTAGCCCACCAGGCTCCACTGTCTATGGGATTTCCCAGGCAAGAATACTGGAGTGGGTTGCCTTTTTCTTCTCCAGAGAATCTTTCTGACCCAGGGATCGAACCTTCTTCTCTTGCATTGACAGGCGAATTCTCTACCACTAAGCCACCACGGAAATCTCTGTCCATTGCTACTGCTTATTATTTATGGAGCGTGTTCTACATGTTACACAAAAATGATGTCCTTAGTAACCCACATCAACCCTACAGGCATTATCATCCCCACCTTACAGATGAGGGAAATGAGGCACAGAGGAACGAGTGAGGCCTAGACTCCAATCCAGGTCATTCTGACTTCACCACCAGAGACGATGGTTGCATTCAGGGAGAGATGTCACCAAACAGTCCTGGCGGGTTCTTTAGGCAGGATGCTCAGCATATTCATTTCCTGTGGTCACAAGTCACCACAAATTCAGTGGCTTAACACAGAAATATATTAGAGTTCAGAAGTCTGAACGAGATCCCACTCAGCCATAGTCAAGGTGTTGTCAGAACTGCATTTCCTTCTGGGGACTCCGGGGAGAATCCATTTCTTTGTCCTCTGCAGCTTCTAGAGGGGCCCACACTCCTTGGCTCCTGGCCCCTTCCACCACCTTCAAAGCCAGCAGTGACCAATCCAGTCTTTCTCACAATGACATGTCTTTGTTTTTCCTTCTTCTGCCCCCTTCTTCTGATGTCAGGACCCTGGTGAATACCCAGGGCTGCTGCTGCTGCTGCTAAGTCACTTCAGTCGTGTCTGACTCTGTGTCACCCCACAGATGGCAGCCCACCAGGCTCCGCCATCCCTGGGATTCTCCAGGCAAGAACACTGGAGTGGGTTGCTATTTCCTTCTCCAATGCATGAAAGTGAAAAGTGAAAGTGAAGTCGCTCAGTAAGTGTCCAACTCTTCATGACCCCATGGACTACAGCCTACCAGGCTCCTCCGTCCATAGGATTTTCCAGGCAAGAGTACTGGAGTGGGGTGCCATTGCCTTCTCTGATACCCAGGGCACACCTAGGTAATCCAGAGCAATCTCTTTGAAGTCTGCTGAGTAGCAACCTTTGTTCCATCTGCAACCTGAATTCCCCGTTGCAATGTAACGTAACACATTATTCGCAAGTTCAGGAGATTAGCATATGGACACCCTAGGTGTGTGTGCTGGTGGGTGGGGGGGACACTCTTCTGCCACCACACTCAGAGGCATTGTGACTGCTTGGAGTCACCAAACCCAGAGTTTCATTCTCACCTTCTCGTGGAGTTTGAAAAAACTGATTCACCCTGACCAAAAATGCCAAGAAACTGATTCCTCAGCTAGGAGCATCAGTGATTTATCACAGTGGGAAGGGCCCCTGTCCTGGTCCTGGTGGGGTTAGAAAGACCCAACTGAGACTATTCACCCATTCTTACTTACATTTACTGTTATCAAAGGAATACCTGCTCAAAGAAAACAACCAAACATCAGAGAAGTGCGTAACTGTGGGGCCCCATAGTGTGCTCATCAGAACCTGTCTCCGGCTCTCGCTGGACACAGGTTGGCCTTCTTTTCCCAGCCTCCCCTGCGGCCCGGTGTTGCCACGTGACAGGTTCTGGCCAATGGGAATGAGCAGAAGGGAAGTGCGCCACCTCCAAGCCTGGCCCCAGGAATCCTCCTTAGTCATCCTCCTGGGACACCAAGTACGGAAAAGGGCAGGCTCGGGATGCAAATGGATCACTGCTTGGAAGAGAGAGGTGCATGGGTTGGGACTTGAGTTTGACATGATGAGCTAGAAATAAAGTTCTACTGTGTGTGCCAGGCAGCTTTGGCACTCAGTTACATCAGCTATCATCACCTTAACAAGTACTGAGACACTTCAGTTTCGTTCAATTTTTCAGAATTATTTCTACCAAGTAAATATAAAGCATATACTTATAAGACAAATATAGAAATTGTATCTTGATACAAATGCTGTTTTTGCAACTTGTTTTTCTCACTTAGCAGTCAGCCAAAGGCATCTTTCAGTACATGTAGATCTACTTAGCTGGTTTTTCTTTAAAAAAAAAAAAAATTCTTTATTGAGGTAAAATTGATTTGCAAATAAATGCACATATTTAACGTGTACAATTTGATGAGTTTGGACATATGCAAACTCTAAAGATAATAAACATATCCAGGGGCTTCCTTGGTGGTTCAGTGGTTTAGACCCTGCACGTCCAAGGAAAGGGGCCTGTGTGGGACCCCAGGTCGAGGAACTAGATCCCACGATCTGAAACTAAGTGTTCATATGCCACGACTGAAGAGCCCACACGTGCAGCAGCTAAGACCAGGTGCAGCCAAATAAATAAGTAAATACAAATAGATGTGGTTTGTTAAAAAATTTATTTATTTATTTTCGGCTGCACTGGTTCTGCATTGCTGTGATCGGGCTTTCTCTAGCTGCGGCAAGTGGGGGCTACTCTCTAGTTTTGGGGTACAGGTTTCTCATGGCGGTGACTTCTCTTACTGCTGAGCATGGGGTCCAGGGCTCATGAGCGCAGTTGCCCTGAAGCATGTGGGATCTTCCTGGACCGGGAATGGAACCCATGTCCCCTACATTGTCAGGCAGATTCTTAATCACTGGACCACCAGGGAAGTCCCCAAATAAATATTTATTCTAAACTGTTTTTAAAAAGGACATATCCAACACTTCACAGGGTTTCCTGTATGTATGTGTGTGTGTGTGTGTGTGTATAATTGACATGAGAGCTACCTTCGTAACACATTTTGAAGTCCACAACACCATATTGTTAACTACAGACACTATTGTTTCTCAGACTTTGGGCTAAGACTAAGTGTAGTATCTACTTTGTCTTTTTAATGGGATTGAATTTCTTGGGGGTAAGGTTGTCCTGTACTTACCTGGCCAGTACCCACATAGATATTGGACCTTGAGCTTCATTACACTCTCAGTGTAACTGTCAGGCAAGAATATTGGAGTGGGTTGCCATCTCCTATTCCAGGGGATCTTCCCAACCCAAGGATTGAACCCAGATGTACTGCACTGCAGGCAGATTCTTTACCGTTTGAGCCGTCAGGGAAGCCCTAGATATTTCAAATGACTCTAGTTTTTTGATATTATGAATGACACTCGCCATGGGTGTTCCTGCAAATCTATCTTTGCACAGCCTCGTGTAGATTTCTAAAGGCTGTGTTCCTACCTGGAGAAACTGCTGGGGCCAAAGCCTCGCTCATACGCCCATTTTGAAGGACTAGCATCAAACCGCTTTCCCCTAAGTTTGTACCAATGTCAACTCCAGTGAATAGTGAATGCAAGTGCCTGTTTCCCCAAACCCTCGCCGGTACTAGGTCCCATCCAGGTGTTTCATTTCTGCCAACATGTTAGGTAAGAAATGGTAGCCTGTTTCTTTTGGCATGCCTTGGTGCCCCTCATGAGTATTAGTGAGGTATAACAGTGGTTTGTATTTCTGCTTTCATGATGAAGTATTTTGGTGAGTGTAGAACAACTGTTTAGGGAATGGGTGATCCCGGGGGACGTCTATGTGACAGAAACACTCAAAAGACTGCGTCTGACCCACCACGGAGCCCGTGCCTGATGGCGACATGTTCATGCTGCCTGGAGCGGGATAAAGGATGGCCACATCCTCCCTGTGGGCTTGTGACTTCTTTTAACAAATAATTATTAAATGCCTACTGTGTACCAAGCACTGGTTAGGTATTGGGGATACAGAGGAGAGAGAGACTAAGATAGGGCCACTGCTGCACTCCATCCTTGCTAAAAGACAGTGATTTTGTTCAAGCTTCAGACAGCACTGTGGTGGATCCTTCCCCATGCTACGCAGGGTGCAGGTCCTTGACTGCCTGAATATTCAACCTGATGTCATTCCCTGGGCCACGTGACTAGCTGGAATAAGAACATGTGACATCATTCTGGCCAATGAGATGTTCAGGGATGCCGGACCGGGGGCTTTGGAGAAAGTTTTCTTTGTGTCTAAAGAGGGACACAAGTCTGGACCCTTGCAGTCAGGAGCTGCTGCCAGCATTTTGGCACCAGGAGGTCAGCCAGGCCCAGAGGACAACTTGATCACTGGAGGCTGGTAGAGAGGAGAGATGGGGGCTCTCTGGACCCTGGATGTTCTTTCTGAGCCACTGGATTAGCCCACAGTAGAGTTCTTCTGTTTATTGTGATGGCAACAAAAACAATCCTTCCTGATTGACCTCTGTATATCAAGTCTCCTGTTACTTGCAGCTGAAAACAGGCTTTTTATCACTGAACCCTCAACCAGTGAGGCAACGGTTCACACGACAGACACAGATCTGAGAATAAGCAGGAGTTAGCCCCACTCCAGTACTCTTGCCTGGAAAATCCCATGGACGGAGGAGCCTGGTGGGCTGCAGTCCATGGGGTCGCTAAGACTCGGACACGAAAAACTTCACTTTCATGCATTGGAGAAGGAAATGGCAACCCACTCCAGTGTTCTTGCCTGGAGAATCCCAGGGACAGCAGAGCCTGGTGGGCTGCCGTCTATGGGGTCACACAGAGTCGCACACGACTGAAGCGACTTAGCAGCCCCAACAGGAGTGTTCCAGGCAGACAGAGTTGCACGTACCTACAGGTGATACGCTTTATGCCTGAGAAGAAGCTGAATTCAGTTGGTGTGAGGAGCGCTAAGAGATGAAAATGGAGACAAGATGGGGCTGGCATGAAGGGTTTTGTGGACCATCATCAAAATCTTGACCTGCATCCTGACGATATCAGTGAGCCACCGAAGGTCTGAAAATGGATTGAAATGGTCTTTGGATTGGCTGCCATGGGAAGGAGAGACTGGAGGGTGAAGAGGAGAGGCCGAGGGACCATTGGAAAGCTACTCTCATACACTTTTTGCCTTGAATTTCCCTGGCTTCCTCCTCAGGGTGGTGGTAGCCTCTCTCACCTTCTGTGCTCAAGTTCCAGGAAAATAACTCAAGAACTCTGAAAGTTGAATATTACCTTCTGTGTGCCAGGCTCTGCCAGGAGACCCAACCCTGGTCCTCCAGACACCGAAGACCAATAGACAGAACCCAAGTGTCCACTGAAAGATAAAGAAAGAAAGTGGGGTGTATACATAGAAAGGGACATCATTCAGCCTTTAAAAAAGAAAAAAAGGAGGGGATTTTGACACCTCATACAACATGGTAAAACCTTGAAGATATTATGCTGAGCAAAACAGATCAGTCGCAAAAGGATAAATACTACGTGATTTCCCTGATACAGGTTCCCAGGGTGGTCAAACTTATAGATACGCAACGTGCAATAGTGGTTGCCAGTGGACCCGGGGGTGAAGGAAGAATGGGAAGTTAGTGTTTAATAGGTACAGTTTCAGTTTGGGAAAATGAAAACATTCTGGAGATAGTTGATGGTGATGGACGCGCACTGTGAATGGACCTAACGCCAGTGAACAGTACACTTAGAGGGTTAAAATGGTGATTTTTATGCTGTGAATATTTCACCATAAAAAAGAACGAAATGATGGCATTTGCAGTAACATGGGTGGATCCAGAGATTATCATACTAAGTAAGTCAGACAGAAAGACAAGTATCACATGATACCGTTTAGATGTGGAATCTAGAATACGATATTTATACAAATGAACTTGTTGACAAAGCGGAAATAGACTTATAGGCATAGAAGACAGACTTACGGTTACCAAAGGGGAAGTGGGCGGGGGACAAACAAGGAGTTTGGGATTAACAGATACGAACTGCTTTCTGTGGAACAGATCAAAAACAGGGTCTCCTATATAGGCAGGGAACTTGGCTTTTGTTAAACGATTATGAGACAATTATACTATACAATCAAATCAACGTTTGATCCCTTGAGGAACAATAGGATCATCTTCATCTCGTTTTGTTTGTTTTGTTTTGTTGCTTCCATAGTAAGCAAACAATATCCTTGCATAAGTTTCCTTATACACTGATGAGAAAGTGTCTTGATGGACACCTCAAAGTAGAATTGGTAGGTCACATTTTAATGAACATCTTTTTACTTTAGTGAAAGTGAAAGAAAGTGAAGTCACTCAGTCGTGTCCAACTCTTTGCAACCCCATGGGCTGTAGCCTACAAGCTCCTCTGTCCATGGGGTTTTCCAGGCAATAGTCCTGGAGTGGGTTGCCATTTCCTTCTCCAAGGGATCTTCCCAACCCAGGGATCGAACCTGGGTCTCCCGCATTGTAGACAGACGCTTTACCGTCTGAGCCACCTACTTTAGTAGGTATTGCAAAATCTTCTCTAAGGAGACTGTACCCTTCTTACATACCAACTAGCAAATATTATTAACATTTTTGCTGAATTTTTTAGCATCATTTTTGCTAAATTGGTGGATATGAGTTTTTATTGTTGTTGTAATTTGCATGCTTTCATTCCTAGTAAGGTTGGGCATTTTTTCTGTAAAGTTGCCAGATAAACCATAGGAAGCCAGGATGTGGATATACAGGGAATGGAGGAAACACAGGACATGCTGCTAAGTCACTTCAGTCGTGAATGACTCTGTGCGACCCCACTGACCGCAGCCCACCGGGCTCCCCCATCCACGGGACTTTACAGGCAAGAGTACTGGAGTGGGGTGCCATTGCCTTCTCCGAACATAGGACATACTTACCCTAAAAACTTGTGTTTTTATGTCTTACATTTTTATCTGTTAAATTCTGTGAACTGCCAACTCAACTACTTTGCTTATTTTTCTGTTGACTTTTTAGAAAATTCATTGGGGGATGGAGTTCATATATTCTGGACCCAAGAGGTCCATTTTATGAGTTCTAAATATTTTGTCCCCATCTGTGGCACATCTTTTACTGGATATGTTGTGTCTTTGGTCACATAAAGGGTTGAGTTTTTTATATAAATATAATTTCAGTGTAGTCATACAGATGTGAAGGCATTTCTACCATGTTATCTTCTTTTAAAAGAGCCTTAAATCTGTCTGGAATTTATAACTATATGTGGTGTGAGGCAGCAACTTTCACATTTTTCCATACAGACAGCCATCTTCCCCTACAGAATATGTTAGACAGTTAGAATAACTGTCCATCTTTTCGTCACTGATTTGTAGGGCTCCTCTGTTTTTTCTGTATTTCCATGCTTACTTAGGTCTAATCCTAGGCTCTCAATCCTGCTGGTCTGTCTGCCTCTGCCCCTCCAAAACACACTGCTTAACTACTACCGATTTAGCAAATAGAAATCACTCCACTTTTATCCCCAACTGTTTGCTCTTCTAGGCTAAATGTTCTTCAATATGAAAAGTTTCCCCAATGTGACAGCAGAGATTTATTTCCAGAGGAAAAACTATTATCAGCCCATACCAAAAAAAGCCCTTTTCTTTTGTATCAGAGTGTCAAAAAGCGGTCTCGCAACATAGCCGTCAGGCACAGAGGCTTTGAAACCAGGTTACAGATTTCAGTTCCTGGCTCTGTTCCTTTCTAGTCCTCTGACCTTGAACTTAACGTGTGTATGCCCCTGTTTCCATATCTTAAAATGGGGATGAAAAATAGAATCCACTGCACAGAGCCATCATAAGGATTAAACTAGTTAACATGTACAAAGAACTTTTTACCTACTCTTAGGTAATTTGTAAACACAGAATTAATTGACTAAGGGCTTATGCTCTGATGTCAGCCTTCCTGGAATAGAACAGCCCTCTTCATTCATTTATTAAAACAACAACAACAACAAAAAAAACAAACAAATTCTTTTGTGAAATATGTCACAGAAGAGGCTATGAAGTTAAGGTACGGTAGATCCTCTATCCAAGAATTATAAAGGGCTTCCCAGGGGGTGCAGTGGTAAAGAATCTGCCTGCCAATGCAGGAGACACAGTTTGATCCCTGGGTCGGAAAGATCCTCTGGAGAAGGAAATGGCAACCCACTCCTGTATTCTTGCCTGGGGAATCCCATGGACAGGGGAGTCTGGTGGGCTACAGTCCATGGGGTCACAAAGAGCTGGACACAACTGAACAACTGAGCGCTCAACAACTACAAAGCAAACACCCATATAATCACCATCCAGCAAAGAAACTGACCATTGTCAACAACCAGGAGTCCCCCCTGTTCCCTAACCACCCTCCTCACCACCACCCAGGTGAGTACCGTGAAGACTCTCAGTATAACCAAAATGCCAGTTGCTCTAATTACTCTCTTATCCCTATTAATTTTTTTGCATTAAAACCTACTTTGTCCACTATATATGCACCCACACCACTACTGTTTTTATTGAGATTATATTGGACATGTTGTGTAAGTTTAAGGTGTAACACATAGAGCTCTGATACATGCATGCTGCAATACGATTGCCATGGGAGCTAGTACATCTATCATGACACATAACTATCATTTCTCTTTGTGTTTGGAACAATTAAGATCTAGTCTCTTGCTTCCCTCGTGGCTCAGCTGGTAAAGAATCCGCCTGCAATGTGGGATACCTGGGTTCGATTCCTTGGTTGGGAAGATCCCCTGCAGAAGGGAAAGGCTACCCACACCAGTATTCTGGCCTTGAGAATTCCATGGACTGAATACATGGGGTCACAAAGAGTCGGACACAACTGAGTGACTTTCACTTTCACTAGTCTCTTAGCAAACTTCAATATCTATAATACAGTCTTGTCCACTCATTACCTTTGAGGGTTTAATATTTACATAGGACAAGTTTTTTATTCTTGTTTTTTAGTATGACTTTACATTTTAGACGTCTTTTGTAAACAGCCCATATCTTCATTTTAAAATCTAATCTAAAATCTTTATTTTTTACCTAAAGTAATTGGCCTATTAATTTTAATGCATTTACTAATATATTTGAGTTTAAGTCTACCATCCTTTTTTAATTCTTCTTATTTAGCCTACTTGTTATGTTTCTTTTTATTTTTCTTCTTTTTTCCCCTTGGATGGATTGAACATTTTTATGGTTCCATTTCTCTTCTCCACAATTAGTATCAGGCCCTCCTTATGCACTCCTCAGACTCTCTGAGTTATTATCCTAGAAATTGTTACACGCATCCAAAACTTGCCAGGACCCACTGTAAATGCATATCAGAGCCTCTTTCTAGACCATGAAAGAAGCTTACACCTCTTTAACTCAATTTATTCAATGTTTCAAATACATGCTATTGTTGTGGTGTGTGTTTTTATTCTTTTTATTTTATTCATTTTATTACAATAAAATGTATTTTAAGAATACATTCAGTTCAGTTCAGTTCAGTCGCTCAGTCGTGTCCGACTCTTTGCGACCCCATGAATCGCAGCACGCCAGGCCTCCCTGTCCATCGCCAACTCCCAGAGTTTACCCAAACTCATGTCCATCCAGTCGGTGAAGCCATCCAGCCATCTCATCCTCTGTCGTCCCCTTCTTCTCCTACCCCCAATCCCTCCCAGCATCAGGGTCTTTTCCAATGAGTCAACTCTTCTCATGAGGTGGCCAAAGTACTGGAGTTTCAGCTTCAGCATCACTCCTTCCAATGAACACCCAGGACTGATCTCCTTTAGAATAGACTGGTTGGATCTGGTTGCAGTCCAAGGGACTCTCAAGAGTCTTCTCCAACACCACAGTTCAAAAGCATCAATTCTTCAGCATTCAGCTTCCTTCACAGTCCAACTCTCACATCCATACATGACCACTGGAAAAACCATAGCCTTGACTAGATGGACCTTTGTTGGCAAAGTAATGTCTCTGCTTTTGAACATGCTATCCAGGTTGGTCATAACTTTCCTTCCAAGGAGTAAGCGTCTTTTAATTTCATGGCTGCAGTCACCATCTGCAGTGATTTTGGAGCTCAACAAAATAAAATCTGATGCTGTTTCCACTGTTTCCCCATCTATTTCCCATGAAGTGATAGGCCCAGATGCCATCCATGATCTTAGTTTTCTGAATGTTGAGCTTTAAGCCAACTTTTTCACTCTCCTCTTTCACTTTCATCAAGAGGCTTTTGAGTTCCTCTTCACTTTTTGCCATAAGGGTGGTGTCATCTGCATATCTGAGGTTATTGATATTTCTCCTGGCAATCTTGATTCCAGCTTGTGCTTCTTCCAGCCCAGTGTTTCTCATGATATACTCTGCATAGAGGTTAAATAAGCAGGGTGACAATATACAGCCTTGATGTACTCCTTTTCCTATTTGGAACCAGTCTGCTGTTCCATGTCCAGTTCTAACTGTTGCTTCCTGACCTGAATACAGGTTTCTCAAGAGGCAGGTCAGGTGGTCTGGTATTCCCATCTCTTGAAGAATTTTCCATAGCTTATTGTGATCCACACAGTCGAAGGCTTTGGCATAGTCAATAAAGCAGAAATAGATGTTTCTCTGGAACTCTCTTGCTTTTTCCATGATCCAGCAGATGTTAGCAATTTGATCTCTGGTTCCTCTGCCTTTTCTAAAACCAGCTTGAACATCTGAAGTTCATGGTTCATGTATTGCTGAAGCCTGGCTTGGAGAATTTTGAGCATTACTTTACTAGTGTGTGAGATGAGTACAATTGTGTGGTAGTTTGAGCATTCTTTGGCATTGCCTTTCTTTGGGACTGGAATGAAAACTGCCCTTTTCCAGTCCTGTGGCCACTGCTGAGTTTTCCAAATTTGCTGGCGTATTGAGTGTAGCACTTTCACAGCATCATCTTTCAGGATTTGAAATAGATCAACTGGAATTTCATCACCTCCACTAGCTTTGTTTGTAGTAATGCTTTCTAAGGCCCACTTGACTTCACATTCCAGGATGTCTGGCTCTAAGTGAGTGATCACACCATCATGATTATCTGGGTCTTCAAGATCTTTTTTGTACAGTTCTTCTGTGTATTTATTAGGCATTGTTATATT
Organism: Bos grunniens; assembly: GCF_055505025.1. Lineage (NCBI taxonomy): Eukaryota > Metazoa > Chordata > Mammalia > Artiodactyla > Bovidae > Bos > Bos grunniens. Next base: position 74,637,608 of record NC_141179.1, on the reverse strand, counting down.
CTCTTTATACATAATCACTGTTTGTTTTATCTCTTCTTTACCATTTTCTTTTTCATTCCTTCTTGCATTTCTAACCTTCCAGTTATAATCAACTTTCTTTGGCCTGAAATTCCTTTAGAATTTCCTTAATGGCAGAGGGTTTTGTCTGAACAATCTTTATTTTGACTTTATTCTTTTTGAACAGTAAGAAAAATTTTTGGCATAAACAATGGAAAAAAACTAGTATTATGAAGCTGTCTACCCATCACAAGTTTCATCAATTACCACCTCAAGAACAATCCTATTTTCTTCGTCTCCACCCCCTGCCACATCCTCCTAAATTACTTAGAGGCAAACACCAGACATCATACTATTTCGCCTGTGAATATTTCACAATCATACCTTTTAAAATATTTATTTATTTATCTGGCTGTGCTTGGTCTTAGCTGCGGCATGCGGGATCTAATTCCCTGACCGGGGATCACACCCAGGCCCCCTGCATTGGGAGTGCAGAGTCTTAGCCACTGGACCATGAGGGAAGCCGCTTTATACGTATATCTTACCAGAAGGAGACTTCCTGTTTTTTAAAATTGGTATTTATTTATTTATTGGGTACATCATGAAGCACGTGGGATCTTAGTTCCCAGATAAGAGATAGAACCTGCACCCCTTGCATTGGAAGCACAGATGGAATCTTAACCACTAAACCAACAGGGAAGTTCCCAACACTCTCTTCCTAAACACAGTCATCTTATCTACTCCCAAAATATCACTGATGGATATCAATGAAACTTGTGGTAGTCATTTTCCAGTATACATACATATCAAATCAGTGTGTTGTACACCTTAAACTAATACAATGCTACATGTCAATTATATCTCAACACCAGAAAAAGAAAACAGGGGGAAAATTCAGTAAAAACTCCTTACATCATCATACATCTTGCCAGTATGCACGTGTCCCCAGTTGTCCTGTTCATTTTTGTTTTTACAGTTTATCTGTTTGAACTGGCAAGTAAACAAGTTCTGTGTATTATTATTGGCCAATTTGTCACTTCAGGGTCTTCTATCCATTTCCTCCTCCATCTTCCTCTTTCTTGCATTTTTTGGCTGTTGTTATTGAAGAAACAGTCTGGATTTTGCTAATTGAACCTCTATTCTGTCATTTAACACATTTCTCTTATTCTCTGTGTTTCCTGTCACTGGATCTGGAGACTTAATCAAACTCAGGTTCAATTATTTGGCAAGACTGCTTCACAGGTGAGCTTGTGTTCTTCCATCAGGAAGCACATAATGTCCGTGGTTTCTCTTGGACACATAACTAGGGACTGAGGGTCACCACCTACATCCATGAATTTCTTAGAGGTTGAAGAATGGTGACATTCTAATGCTAGTCCTACTTCACTAATTAGCTGGAGTACTTTCGTGAAGAAAAACATTTCCTCATCAATCACTGGGCTTCCCTGATAGCTCAGTTGGTAAAGAAACTGTCTGCAATGCAGGAGACCCCGGTTCAATTCCTGGGTCGGGAAGATCCCCTGGAGAAGGGATGGGCTACTCACTCCAGTATTCTTGGGCTTCCCTGGTGGCTCAGCTGGTAAAGAATCCACCTGCAATGCGGGAAACCTGGGTTCAATCTCTGGGTTGGGAAGACCCTGTGGAGAAGGGAAAGGCTACCCACTCTAGTATTCTGGCCTGGAGATTTTCATGGACTGTGTAGTCCACAGGGTCGCCAAGAGTCCATGGAGCAACTTTCACTTTCACATCATTTGGTAATCCTGAAGGAAAAATAGTTGATTTCCCCTGCCGGAGTCCAGCTCCAGCAGCCAGGGAATCAGCCTGAAGGGGTGAGCGGTGTCGGAGGATGATGATGTAGTTTCTGACTCATAGTACGGAACTACACGTTTATTTCAAGCTTCAGGTTCTCTTTTATACTTTGACAAAAGCATTAGGTCAGAGGTTTGACATTTTCAGTTTTCCCCACCCAGATTTACTGTCTCCAGAAATCATTGTTGTCCTACAAACAGAGTTCCTGCTTCAGCGATTCTCTCAGAATCAGCTTTACTATCTATTATCTACTTTCTCTTATGTGTCCTATACTCAACTTGTGATTACATTGTAACTCATGCTACATTCCTTAGTTTATTTCTTATCTTCCTAAATCCTGTTTGCCCCTAGCATCTTAAGATCACTATCTCCTAAAAAGGCTTCTGCTGCTGCTGCTAAGTCACTTCAGTTGTGTCTGACTCTGTGTGACCCCATAGACGGCAGCCCACCAGGCTCCCCCATCCCTGGGATTCTCCAGGCAAGAACACCAGAGTGGGTTGCCATTTCCTCCTCCAATGCAGGAAAGTGAAAAGTGAAAGTGAAGTCGCTCAGTCATGTCCGACCCTTAGCGACCCCCTGGACTGCAGCCTGCCAGGATCCTCCGTCCATGGGATTTTCCTTATTCCTAAACCCTAAGCTCAGCAAACTTCTTTTTCCACAAACATTCCCCTCACAAACAGGTCTCAGATAACAATCCTTCCCATGGCCTCAAGCTGTGGCCTGCGTGCTCATCCTGGAACATTCTTTGTAAAGATCCTTGAACAAATGTCAATGGTTACTTTATAGATTATTTTCTGGGCACAACTGCAAAAGGCTTTGTGCCTTCTCATGATCCTCTCAAGAACAATAAGCATCTTAACATTCTTTCCAGCAGACTCAGTCGAAGAAAGGAAAGAAGAAGTCAGAATCATAAGGCCTAACTCCTTCATCCCGGGTCCGTGCCTGCAGGACAAGGAGAGGGGTTTGGGGGCCATGCCTCCATTTTGTCAGTAATGCCCAACGCGGCTCCCAACATTCCCCCTTTTATTTAGCATTTCCAAAATAAGTTAGTCCCTTGCTATCTCCTAAAGGTGATTCATGAGATTTTTTAATATCAGTATAGATTTATGTATAGTCCATGGGTTCGCAAATAGTCCATAGGGTTGCAAAGAGTCAAACATGACTGAGTGACTTTCACTCACTCACATAGATTTATGCAATTAAACACATTTGATGTGCTTCAAACCACTGCAGTTATAATAGCAGCAGTAGCAGCATAGTCTATGGGTTTGCAAAGAGTCCATGGGGTTGCAAAGAGTCGAACACGACTGAGCGACTTTCACTCACTCACATAGATTTATGCAATTAAACACATTTGATGTGCTTCAAACCACTGCAGTTATAATACATACTGATGCACCAGTTGTTCCATCTATGGTCAGTATGAGCTTAAATAAATGGGCATCAGGGTCCTTTTGAGTTCTTCTTTTTCTCCTTCTCCTTCTCTCCCTCTTTCCCCCCTCCCATCCCCCGTCTCCTCCTTCTTCCCTCAGTTGTATCCCACTCTTTGCAACCCCACAGATTGTAGCCCACTAGGCTCCTCCTCTGTCCATGGGATTTTCCAGACAAGAATATTGGAGTTGGTGGCCATTTCCTTCTCCAGGGGATCTTCCTGACCCAGAGATAGAACCCAGGTCTCTTGCATTGCAGGCAGACTCTTTACCATCTGAGCTACCAGGCAATTACCCTAGTAGTCCTTAATAGCTTCTTTGCTTTCTGGTGAGAAAAGATATTCCAGCCCCCACCCCCACCCCCCAGTACATTTCTCAAAAGTTCCCTGGTAACTTTCAGTGGCCAGTGGTATTTAAAGACCACAATCTGGGCAGCAGGGGTGCTTCTTACAACTGGGCTAGTCATTGTTTCTGGACTTTTCTGTGGACCGAATTAGGAAATCTGTTCTTATTTTTAAGATTAAAAAATATCACAAGAAGAAAAATATTATGAGTTGATGTTCATATTTCCAATTCAAATTTGAGAGTACAGGTTTTCACTTAATCTCACCAAGCATGTTCTCACATCAAAGATCATGGTCCTCCCTGACATCAGCATATTTATTCACTTGCTTTATCCTACACGTGGCCAGGACAAGGGTGAGGCAGGTGAGACACAGATGGTGTAAAATTTAAGGCGGCCTCACTCTCAGGGTTGTGTAGGTGATGGGTGCCTCCTTCTATTGTGAGCCCTAAGGGTCTCACTAACCTCACCCATGGTTCTGGCCCTGATTCCATTCTATACACTCAACAGTCTCAGAGTAACAATACCAACATTAGCACCGACAATATGACTAGTAGGAACAGCCTAAGGTGCTGTTGTTGTTCGGGCAGTTCTTTATTCCTCGTCTGCACTCTATTCAGGATGTGTAGCAGATTACTATGCTTAAAATGCTTAGAATAATTCCTTTCTATACCATCGGTCCACTCTGACACACAGTTGGGCTCCTCTGTTTTATTTTACTTTTAATTGGAGGGATTAGTTCTTAAATTTCATTGTGTTCTATAACTATTAAGAGATTTACAAGATAAGTCATATTTACAAGATAAAGGTATTCAAAGACATCTAACTTCCATCCACATCTCTGTTCCTCCTGCCCACATGTAATCTTTCTAAGAAAATCATGGTCATCCCTTTTTTGTAATATAAACACATACATGCATATGTGTGTGTCTCACAATTTCAGATAAGAGGTAGCGTGCCATACATACTTGTTGTACTTAACACACCTTAGGAATCATTCCAGAGTAGCATTAGAGCCATTCTTCATTCCTTCTTACAGTTGCTCAGGCTTCATTTGCGGATGTGTCATGATTTATTCAACCAGTTTCCAATGGATGAATTTGGGTTATTTCCGGTCTTTTCTAATACATATAGTATTGCAATAAATAATCTAGTGCTTTTGTCTTTTTGTATTTTTAACTTTGCTTGAAGAATATTCTTCAATATGTTCGAGGGATGTTTTCACTAAGGGTATAATTGTAGCTTGACATTTAATTTCCTTCATCACAGTGAAGAAGTAACTAAAATATCTTCTGGTACAATTATTGCTAACAAGCCAACACTCAGTCTAAATGGCTCCTTTGAAGGTAATTCTTTTTGCCTTTGGCTGCTTTTAATAAACTTTTCTCTTTTTCAGTGGCTTTTTGCAGCTTCACTATAATATTTCTGAGTAGAGATTTCTTTACATTTGTCTTACTTGAGATTATTTTGACTTTTGAGATTGGTAGATGGGTATCTTCCTTCAATTCTGAAAAATCCTCAATCATTATCTCTTCTAATATTGCCTCTTACTCTCTTTTTCTTATATTTTATCTCTGATGAAATATAGGTTGAATCTTCCAGCTGCATCCTTTAATATTTATCATTACTTCTATAGTTTTCATTTTTCCTTGCTAAAGGTTTCATATTTTTTTATGACTTGTTTTGAGTTCACAAATTCCCTATTCTGATGTGGTTAATCTACAATTAAACCACTCATTGAGCTATTCAATTTTAGTTACTGTATTTTTTTCCTCCCTAAAATTCTATTTGGTTCTTTTCCAAATATTCTATAATAATTTTAGAGTTCTTACCTGGAGTAGGAAGTGGCAACACACTCCAGTATTCTTGCCTGGAAAATTCCATGGAGAGAGGAGCCTGGTGGGCTATACAGTCCATGGGGTCACAAAGAGTCGGACACGACTGAACACATATATAGTTTTTTGTGTTTTTTTTTTCACAGATATTTTCAAGCCCACATTTCATTTCTTTAAGCACAGCAAGCATCAGTATTTTATTCTCTGGGTCTAATGATATCAATATCTCAAGTCTTTGGGAAATCTCTTTCTATTGGTTCTCACTCCTTTCACATTTCCTTATGCATTTGGTTATCCTGTGCATATGAAAAATTAATCATACAAATAACTTGAGAACAGTAGGGCAGTGCTCTTCCTCATAAAAGATTTTTTTTCCAGAAAATATTTTTGTTTACTTCTACAGAGAACCTGGAGGCACAGATAATCTGAGATTACCCTAATTGAATTCAAGGGTGGAGATTTCCCTGGGCTACCTGCTAAAGCAAATCTGAGTTGCAAGGCTGCTCAGACTACTTTACTTCTTGCTTACCCGTATAATGAAGTTATAGATATTTGAGGTTCCAACTTGGAAGAAAAGAGTTACCAGTTTTGTAACTGATTCTGCTAGATTAACAAATGACCTCACTGTGAAGATAATTTTGAGTGCTGAGTTGATAATACTTCTCTGAGTTTTCACCTTCTAGATTTTGGCTCAGTACTTCATCATTGTCTTGTCAACTTTTTAATGCTTTTAACAAAATGAATTTAAATTTCACTCAGCTTTTTTTAAGTTGTCACCAGTAGGAGGGCGTATCCAAATTATTTAACTTGCCATTAACAACAATGAAAGTTTATGTGTATTCTCATAAGTTTTAGAGATAGATGTCTACAAGCCAAGGAATTCCAGGGATTTCTGAAAGTCACCAGAAACTAGGAGAGAGGCATGGAATGGACTCTTTCCTCAGAGCCTTCAGAAAAAACCAACCCTGTCAACACATGAACTCCAGGAGCTGGAGGACTCCACCACCACCGGCGGCCACGAGAAGTCAGGCCACCCGTGTGCTCCTCGCTCTAGATTCAGAGGTATGCGTCCTGAGTCATGCCTCCTCTTCTTTTTACCTTTTGGAATCTCATAATGGCCATTGAACAAATATATAATGAGCACCTACGGTTTGCCCTGTGCTGTTCCCAGTGCCGGGGACACACCACAGTGAAAAACGAAGACAAAAATCTCTGCCTTCCTGAAGCTTTCATTCTAGTGAATTTCAGTTCAGTATCTTGGCACTTTGGCTCCTTCAAATCCCCCCCCTGTTATAATGACCCTAGACATTCCCTGGAGGAAAATTAAGAGAGTTCTGGGGTGATAGTTTAATAAATGAAGAAATGCTGAATGCTGTGATACAGCCAGTTCCAAAGGGAACAAGGGGAGTGAATTATCCTTTAGGACCTCATTCTTTAACAAGGATTTAAGGACAGCTGCCTCAACACTCACTGAAACCACTTTAAGCTCCTTCACCTTTTCCCCTTCTTTACATGTTTCTCTTTTCTTTCCTGACCTGGGAGCTCCCTTTTATATCAACTGCAATCAAACAGCTCTACTCCAATCCACTGCAGGGATTGAAGGCAGACCAAAGTAATATTTTAGACTATTAATAATATGGAGATGGTATTGGATTAAAGCATTATTGCTTTGCAAACTATTATTGCATATACCAAGGTTTCTTTTCCAGCATATATATCAAAACCAACCAAAGAACAAGACATCTACATTTATTTTTAAAAACCTCCATGATGTATGCATATGGAATCCATAAATGGAACACTCACACATTAAACCTACCACTCAGAATCATTTTGTGCATAGAACATGTACAGCAATTACTTAGTGCCCGGGATAAATAGTCTCAGATTATCTCGCAGAATCTGTGTCCACACCCATGTATTTGGCACTGGTTGTATCTCGTTCCAGGTCACCTTGTAGAGTCTTTTCTCTAAGCTGTTGGATCTCAAAGTCCAGTGTCATCTAGATCAGTTTAGGTGGGTGCTTTTAAAAGATACAAATTCTCCTTAGAAGTTGTGATTTAGCATAATTGAGGTTCTGCGTTTAACCAGCTCTCAAAGCGATTCTGCAGAGAAGGCAATGGCACCCCGATCCAGTACTGTTGCCTGGAAAATCCCATGGATGGAGGAGCCTGGTGGGCTGCAGTCCATGGGGTCGCTAAGAGTTGAACACAACTGAGCGACTTCACTTTCACTTTTCACTTTCACGCATTGGAGAAGGAAATGGCAACCCACTCCAGTGTTCTTGCCTGGAGAATCCCAGGGACGGGGGAGTCTGGTGGGCTGCCATCTATGGGGTCGCATAGAGTCGGACACGACTGAAGCGACTTAGCACCAGCAGCAGCAAAGCGATTCTGATGCAAGGAAGCCCTGCTCCTGGGTGTTCTCCTCAGTCCTGGCTTGTTGCTTGGTCACATGTGGCCTTTTCCTTTTAATTTACATCTGGTCTGTACTTGGCCTTTTTGGTAAACCTAATCCAGAAGCTCTTTACTCGCTCCTGTCAGTGACAGCAGCTCTCCTATATCCCGGGGTATACTCCTAGTCTGCTGAGTTTAGCCCTAGCACCTACTATTACCAGGAGAGTCCAGACCTCCTGGGAGGCGTGAGATTGTCTTTCCAGAAAGGTCTCTCTGGTCACCTGCAGGACTGCAAAGCCAAGCACAGCTGTCAGTTTGGGATGGGTTCTAAGGTCACTCCTGGTATCGACATAAATCACCAGAAACACCCTGGGCTAAATCAGCTAAGTCGCTTCAGTCGTGTCCAACTCTGAGACTCTATGTACTGTAGCCTGCCAGGCTCCTCTGTCGATGGGATTCTCCAGGCAAGAATACTGGAGTGGGTTGCCATTTCCTTCTCCAATCATGTAAATTTCAAAACCAAGTATTAAGAATATAAATAACTTCATTTTACTGAGAACTACTTACCAGAGGCCTTCTGCATGGGTTTTTAGACGTCTAGAGCTATTTCCATGGGGCTGGGAACATGAACACTGAGGTGAAGGGGTGTGGGGGACACAAGTCACAAAGGTAGAATGAGCTTGTGCGATTTTGGAAATAGGCCCGTTTCTTCTAGGAACAATCAAGCATACCTTCACTCTTCACAGCTGAGGATGCTCTATTGCAAAACTCTAGGGGAAAGTCAATGAAAGCGTTGATAAGAAAGCAAAGAGCTGCAGCCATTCATACATGCCCCAAGGACTTACTGAGTGCCTACTATGTGTCAGGCGGCCCAGGAGATATTATGGTAACAAAACCAGGCATGATGTCTGTTTTCATGAGTCTCAGAGTCTACCAGGGTAGACAGACGTGAACTAACTAATCAAATAAATAAACAGTGATCAATGTCAGCAAGTAGACAGTCAATGGTCAAAGTCATGGACCCTTGGGCAGGGAGCTAACGGTCAAGGAGCACTGATGAGGGATATGACACAGAGTTGCTATATGTGCAACCATGTCCCAGATGGTCCAGAAAATAATAATCATACTGATGTATGTGTGTGTATATATATATATGGATAGATAAATCAATGAATAACATGATAGAGCAAATGATGTAAAACGTGAACATTTGGGGAATCGGGGTTAAGGATGTACAGAAGTTCTTTGTACTATTTTTGCAACTTTTTTCCCCTAAATCTGAAATTATTCAAAAATTAAAAGCTTTCCAAAAAAATCAAGAAAAACTTCAATGCTCCCCTCATGCCTGTTCTGGGGTAGAGGGTGCTCAGAGGGAAGAGGAAGGAGAGCGATCTGAGGTCAGATCTTAGAATTGGCACACCGACCCCGGGGCTGTGCCTCCATGCAGACAGAGTCGTTTCCGGCTGGCAGGGAAGGGTGCTGACAGTGAGAAACATTATTTCTGGCCCTTTTCCAGCGCGGGTGGAAACGAGAGGAAACAGTGAAAGCTCTGTGAGGCCGAGGAGCTCGTCCCTGAGGACTGGCGCCGGGGAACGGCAAATGAGGCGTGGGCAGGAGGTGGGGTCCTGGCGGCCTCTGTGGACCAGCAGGGCTCGCTGGGCACAGCGGGGGCCACTGCCCAAGGCTCTCCCCCACCAGAGGGAGGGGGCACAGCGGGGGCCTCTGCCCAAGGCTCTCCCCCACCACAGGGAGGGGGAGGGGGTGCTGGAAGGGGCTGGGAAGAAGGGAAGGGGAGAACTAACACTTGCCCGGCACCTCCTCTCTGCCACGCATGGCTCTGGGTGGTTTACCTAGGCTACCTCGCTAATGCTCATAGTAAGTTTTGAGATAACCTCTGCTATTATCCCTCATCCCATGGAGATGTGGAAATAGAGGTTTAGAGGCGTAAGGAGAGAGATTCTGTTTGGGGCAGTCTAGGGGAATAGATCTACTGACTGACTTTTATGCTCAAAGCAATTTTAAACAGCTGGTCAAAATAATAATTTTTTTAAAATTAATCAATGATCTCACAAGAAAGTATGGAAAACTCAGAAGCCAAAAAAATAAGTGAAATCAGGAATCCAGAGTGGTGGACAGGGCAGGAGGCTGCCTTTCTCCTTGAGGGCATTCATTTGTCAAGTCATACGAAGCCTAGCTTTGGTTCTCATGGGCTGATAGAGATGAGAAACAAGAGTGAACGCCCAGAGCCCACGCAAGACGGGGCACCGCTAGAAGACCCCAGCCTCACACAAAGCTTGAGCTCCAGTGGCATCTCCACCAGGTTAGGGAGAAACTAAAGGCAGAACTCACCACTCACCATCCCACTAAAGCCTGGAAAGAAATCTTAGCACTGAGTGGAGAGGAAAAAGCATTTTCTAGAAGATACCATAAGCCCAAATTGACGTTAGGTGGTTTTGAAGCTTGAATTCACATTCCCTGGAGAACCTGAAATATTTCAAGCTGAAGTTTTAACGTATCCACCCAGAGATTTGGGAATGAATGGAGAAGCAGGAAGAAGCAAAATTTCTCTTCTTTTCCTGGATATTCAAAAGTGAAAAGGTAAACAGAAAGAAAAAAAATAATAATGTGGACTCTAGGATATTAACCAAGCACTCGAAAATGTAGACTAGCAAATGCAAAGATTTGCAGAAGTTGTGAAGATGAAGCACAGCAGAAATTGCTTGGTGGGGGCTGGCAGAAAGTTGAATAGCGAGCCAGCCCAGGTGTGGCCAATCTCCAAAAACTCCAGCAAAAATACTTTACCTTTAGTTGAGAGCTCATTTTAAAGAAGAGTTTCTCAACCTCAGCACTACTGACATTCTGGGTACACAATTCTTTGTCATACGGGCTGATACATTATAAGATGTTTAGCAGCGTCCCTGGGCTCTACCCACTAGAGGACAGAAACATCAAGGCCCACGCCAAATTGTGGCAACCCGAAATGTTTCCAGACATTGCGAAATATCCCCTGAGGGGGAAAACCACCGCTGGTTGAGAACCACTGGCCTAAAATAATAAACCTAGATCCCTTGAATTCAACACAAGCTGCATACAGATGTGAGAAGCACAGAGGAGAGACGTCGAAGACTCATTGTGGTCTGGTGGGAGGTGGAGGGAGACAACTAACACACAGAGAAAATGGCATAACATCGCAGCGACAGCAGCCCTCAGCAAGAGCGAGCCAAACTACGCTGCCGGAAGAGCCTTCTACGCGCAGCTGGGGGCATGAGAATCCAGCTCACTCCAAGGGATGACATTTTTTTTTAATTGAGTGAGCACAGGAACAATACAAAGACCCTTCACAAAAGGATGGGAAATGCCATTAAACCTGTCAGTAAAGAACACTGGCCAGGACTCCCTGGTGTTCCAGTGGTTAGGAGTCTGCCTGCCAATGCAGGGGACGTGGGCTCGATCCCTGGTCCGGGAAGATTCCACAGCTGCGGGGCAACTAGCCCTGTGTGCCACAGCTAGAGAGCAGCGCCTACTTGCCGAAACGAGAGAAAGCCCACGCACAGCAGCACACCCAGAGCAACCAAAAATTAATTACCTTTTAAAAGCCGTGTTAACTCTTAAAAAAAAAAAAAAATTGGCCAGAAAAAAAATGTTACCACAGGACAGATGAAAAATTTGACCAAACATTGCTTTATGAATTAACAGATCCTATATAACAACCATTCCAACCAGTCCATTCTCCTCACAGAAACCAGAATCATCTTTTAAAAATGCAAATCAGGCCTTGTCACTCCACCAGGTCGGTTTCTCTAAGCTAGGGCCCCCTTGAGCCTACAGAAGGAAGAACCTGACGCCCCCATTTCTTCCTGGGGACCCTCCCTCTGCATGGGTCCTGCCTGCTCACAGCGCAGAAGGAACCTTTACACTGAGGGAAGCTACAGAGACCTAGAGCTGGAGATGCGCGTGGGATGGTGGGTGCGGAGCAGGGAGGTGAAGGGCCTTCCGAGGCTCTAACAGTGGTTGTAGAAGCAGGCTTGAGCTCTGCATCTGCAGTGTAGGTACACTTAGCAATTTTAGTACATTGAGAACAACTGTGAAGGTCAAGAGTCTGTCTTTTGGACAAAGCTTTTACGAATTGGGGTGTTCATTTGTTTTAATTTTTTTTCCCTAGATTAGTTTTTTAAGTTTATTTTTAATTGAAGTGTCAGGTCAGTTTATTTCTCTTCCTTTGTTCTTGTCTTGTTGCAACAAAAATTAAGAATGACGAACTAAAGGGTTTAAAACAAAAGCCAAGTTATAGCTCAGTTCAGCCCAAGGAGACAGATCTTTTATTAGACAGACACTTCAAATACATGGGAGCAGGCCAACCCCAAAGGAGTCGTCTGTTTTATGAATTAACAAATCTTAATAAAACCACTGCCTCTGTGAGGGAAGAGCACAAAGCAGACATCTAATCAGGCAGTGAAGAGATGGCAAGACAACGAGGAGAGGCGAGACAAGAGCTGGAGGAACTGAGGGCAGAAGCATAAGGAAAAAGAAAATAACTTCAGAGATGAGGAAGCAGTCAGGAGGAGGACCTAGACACAGAAAGTAGAAACAGAGGGTATAAACAGGGAAAGTGAATAGAATAAGACAAAATGTAGAAAGTGTTTTTTTTTAATGAGAGAAAATGATAAATATAGGAAAAGGACATGAGAGAGCCAACATACACATAATTGGAGTCTCTAGACAAGAAAAACAAAACAATAAAATACAAAAAAAAAATAGAACTAAAGGAAACTTTCTTGAAATAAAAGATATAAATTTACGTAAATGATACCATGTGTACCAGAGAAAGTTCACCTAGAACTGAAAATTCCAAGACTCCCTTAATAAGATTATTGGACTTTAAAGATAAAGAAAGTATCCCGTGAGCAGACAGGCCCCCCAGAACAACACTCATTAAAGGATAAAATCAGGCTAGCCCCAGCAATTTTCAATGCCAAAACAGTGGCACAATACTCATGGGATATTTAAGGGAAAACGTGTACGCCAAGGATTTTATATGCTGTCAAGCTGTTCCTCAAGTATAAAAGCTCCAAACATTTTTTAGGCATGCAGGAACCCAGGGAATACTGTTCCCATGATCCCTTCTTGAGAAAAACATCAGAGAACAAACTGTAGACCACCAAGTGGCGACTAGGGAAACCACAGCAAAAGGACCAGGAGCAAGCACTGAATATATTTAAATATAGAGCAGCGACAAGAAATGCGGACATCGGAGTGTAAATTCACGTATGCCATGACAACATAGAAATGACACATCTAATAAAAAATGGGGTGGAGGAGAAGGAGAAGCTATGTTCTCTGATGGTCCTGTCTATCTGTAGGAGCTGGGAGTTAAAGATCATCACACACTGAGAAATCGAATAATATATTTAACACATTTATTATAACATTTAATAATACAAATTCAGTTCAGTTGCTCAGTCATGTCCAACTTTTTGCAACCCCATGGACTGTAGCATGTCAAGCTTCCCTGTCCATCACCAACTCCCAGAGCTTGCTTAAACTCATGTCCATAACTCAGTGATGGCATCCAACCATCTCATCCTCTGTTATCGCCTTCTCCTATCCTGCCTTCAGTCTTTGCCAGCATCAGGGTATTTTCCAATGAATCAGTTCTTCACATCAGGTGGCCAAAGTATTGGAGCTTCAGCTTCAATAACACAAATATAAACATATATAGAGATCATTTTGCATTGTGTTGAGAGAGAAATGGGGAGGTGGGAAATGTACCAATTTTTCATTGTTCATTCTGGGACAGTGATAGATACTGTCTATATAGAACTAAGTGTTCTATATATAACACTATGATTATGAAGGTAAACACTAGAAAAAAAAAAGAAGGCTTCCTAAATAAGAATCTTAACTGCTCTGACTGGAACTCCCAGTGCAATACTGAACAGCAAGGATAAAAGTAGGCATCCTTGTTTTGTTTCTGAACCTAGTTAGGGAAACTTTTGGTCTTTCACTGTTGGGAATGATGTGAGCCAAGGGCTTTTCATAAATGTCCTTTCCCATGCTGAAGAAATTCCCTTTTATTTTAGTTACTGAGCGTTTTTATTATAAAAAGCTATTGGATTTGTGGAACTAGCTTTGCATTCCTGGGATAAATCCCATTTGGTCACGGTGGTGTTGTTGCTCAGTTGCTCAGTCGTGTCCAACTCTTTGCAACCCCATGGACTGCAGCACGTCAGGATTCCCTGTCCTTCGGCATCTCCCAGAGCTTGTTCAAACTCATGCCCATTGAGTCAGTGATACCATCCAACCATCTCATCCTCTGTCGTCCCCTTCTTCTCCTGCCTTCAATCATGGTGTATAATCCTTTTAATGGGCTGTTGGATTCAGTTTGCTAGCATTTTGTTGAGAATTTTTGCATCGATATTCTTAAGAGATATTGGTATGTAGTTTCCTTTACTTGTGGCATTTTGTCTGGCTTTGGTATCAGGATAATACTGGCCTTATTGAATGAGTTAGATAGTGTTCCCTCCTTTTCTAATTTTTGAAGGTTTGGAGAAGTATTGGTATTAATTCCTCTTTAAATATTTGAAAGAATTCAACCGTGAAGTCATCTGGCCTAAAAATGTTCTTTGTTGGAAGATTTTTGATTACTGATTCAATCTCTAGTTATACGTCTGTATTTAAACTAATTAAAAAATATATATGTATTCAGATTAAATCTCAAAGTAAAATTAAAATCAACCCTTCACTGTACGCAAGGGCGTATGGGGCTTCCCTGGGGGCTCAGATGGTGAAGGATCGGCCTGCAGTGCAGGAGATCCAGGTTCGATCCCGGGGTCGGGAAGATCCCCTGGAGAAAGGAATGGCAACCTACCCCAGTATTCTTGCCTGGAGAATTCCATAGACAGAGGAGTCTGGCGGGCTACAGTCCATGGGGTCATGAAGAGTCAGACTTCTGACTGAGTCTGAGTTAGACTTTTGACTGTTAGTCAGACTGAGTGACTAACACTTTCTTCAGCAGATGCAAGAGATATACCGATAGAAAGAGGTTGAAGCTAAAAGACAAACAAAGGCATTCTAGTCAAATATGTAATAATAATGATGGCTAACAGAAGTCATTATCTCATTATCAAACAAAGGACAATTCAGGCCAAAGCATTAAAAACAATGAAAAGGAGTTAAGCTATGTATCAGGGTGCCACTCAAATGCAGATATAACTATTATAAATATCTGTGCAGCAGATAATCCAGCAGCTCCATTCACCAGGACTAGTTACAGTCACACAAGGAAAATCAGAGCACGTGAGAAGTCAGACATGGAAATTCATCTCTCTCATGGTGGTCTCAGGGGCAGAAAAGCAAAGATCATGTATTCAGTAAGGCAGCTCTGCTCAACACAAAAGACTTACAGAAGAAATAATTTTATTTTTCTCACCTGTAACAGTCCAGGATGCTAGACAGCTCCACTCACTCAATAGTTCACGGACCCACATTCCTTCCACGTTTCCCTAAGACCACAAAGCAACATCAGCTTTGTAGAACTCAAGTTACCACCGTATCTAGGTTGCTTCTGGAGGGAGCAAGGAGAAATTGTGGAGCTGACATGCTCATAATCTCAGACCTGGGTCTGTAAGTGGGAAATACTACTTACATTCATATTTTATTGGAGGAAACTTGTCACTGGATAAACCTAAAGAGAGTGGGGTGAGCTGGTAGTGGCCCGGCTTCATGCCTAGGAAAGTGGACAGATCTCAGGGGATCACTAGCAATCTGTGCCAAAGCCCATCCCTCTGGGTGCCCACTACCCCGTGAGGAGGACACACTCAACCATCCTCCACGGGCCACACGCCAAAGTCTGTCCAGTTACAATACTGGCGATCCCTCAGTGATACACAGACCTCTCCACCTGGCCCAGATATGGTTCCTTGTAGTCCGATGGCCTGGAAGCCAAAGACAATTTGTTTGTCCCACCCTCCTGACCAATAGGCAGGAATAAAACAGAGAAAGGAAGACCACAATAAAGACCTCCATCCAGAGGACAGAGCATGGACAGTACACAGTAGTCCCAGGGCAGGGACTGTCAGGGCCCCGACCCAGCAGTGGGTGCTCTGTCTGCTCTGAGACAGTCTTCCTTCTCTTCTGCCCCCATCGGAAGTGGGTGTCAGAAAACATGTCTTCCTTGAGAGCTGGCTTAGGGCCTAAACAACTATGGGGGGAAAAAAAAAACAGTTCCCTGTAAGATGTATGAGAAGTCAAAGTCTGTTTCCAGGACTTCCCTGGTGGTGTAGAGGGTAAGAATCCACCAGCCAATGCAGGGGACCCAGGATCGATCTGTGGTTCGGGAAGATGCCACATGCCACAGAGCAGCTAAGCCTGTGGGCCACAGCTACTGAGCTCACGATCTAGAGCCGGTGAGCCACAACCAGTGAGTCCCTGTGCTGCAGCTCCCGGAGCCCATGTGCCTAGAGCCTGTGCTCTGCAACAAGAGAAGCCACCGCAATGAGATGCCACCGCAATGAGAAGCCTGTGCCCCGCAATGCAGAGCAGCCCCTGCTCACTGCAACTAGAGAAAGCTTGCTCACGGCAACCGAGACCCAAAACAGTCCAAAATAAGTAAATAAATAAATATAGCAGTGTGTGCATGTCGATCTCAGGCAAGGGTTAAAAAAAAAATCTGTTTGTTTCCAGTCATCTCCTGAGCCAGTAACCACACTTGAAGCTATTTTCTCACAGAATTCTCAAGTCGGCTTCATCTTTTTGCTTCTGGGCTCTAGCCACACCCCTTTCCTCACATAAAGGCAGCTATTTGGAGTCCTTCCGAAATAAGAGGTTTGCTGAGAAGCCCTGGTCTGATCCCTGCCTTGGGGCTGGACGCCTTGAATGAATGTTTTGCTTGACAGACAGTCTGAGAAAGGCTCTGAGCCATGACTGTCAGATCTCCTGTGGTTTGGGTGACAGAAACAGATGGCTTTTTCAACCCTGTGAAGCCCCTACACTTTTACATGTTTCTCCCTTTCATCTTGGCTTGAAATCTGCCTAATATGTGTGGATGTCATCTCTTTTCTTCGAATATCTTGCTAAAAGTAACAAGGAACGACCAATATTCACTAACAGTCCAGCTCTCTCCAACTTCTCCTTAAGTTACAGCCGTGGCAGGCACAGAACCTGCCTCTCAGACCTGCAGGAAACAAATTCACCGATGATTTGGCCAGGAGCCCCCAGCTTTCCAGCATACAAACCCACAACATCTGTGTTCCTGCCACCTGCCCACTGGGGTTTCGGTTACGGCAGTGTCCTACCCGTGGTGCCAGTTTTGATTATTCGTTAGGGTGAGGACTGGGGCTTCCCAGGCGGTGCTCCTGGTAAAGAACCTGCCCGCCAATGCAGGAGATGTAAGGAACGTGGTTCAACCCCTGGGTCAGGAAGATCCCCTGGAGGACGGCATGGCAACCCACTCCAGTATTCTTGCCTGGAGAGTCCCATGGACAGAGGAGCCTGGCGGGCTACAGTCCATAGGGTCGCACAGAGTCGGACATGACTGAAGCGACTTAGCATGCCGGCATGCACAGGGTAAGGATTGCTGCCTCTGTGGGTATGTGTGTGTGTGAGAGAGAGAGATAGAGAGACACAGAGACAGAGAGAAAAGAAATGATGACTTAAAGAACCAAGTTTCTTTCTCATGTAGTAGAAAAAGGTAAGCATTCCAGGCTGAGGTTCCTTCCAAACGTCTAGTCCGCCACCTCTGGAGCTGTGTCTTCATCAGCATGGTGGAAGCTGAGCCACCACCATATACAGATTTCAGCTGACAAGTAGAAAACAGAAAATGTGGGAGAGGTGTCAGTCAGTCAGTTCAGCCGCTCAGTCGTGTTCAACTCTGCAACCCCATGGACTGCAGCACACCAGGCTTCTCTGTCCATCACCAACTTCTGGAGCTTACTCAAACTCATGTCCATTGAGTCGGTGATGCCATCCAACCATCTCATCCTCTGTTGTCCCCTTCTTCTCCTGCCCTCAATCTTTCCCAGCATCAGGGTCTTTTCAAATGAGTCAGTTCTTCTCATCAGATGGCCAAAGTATTGGAGTTTCAGCTTCAGCATCAGTCCTTCCACAGAACACCCAGGACTGATCTTTAGGATGGACTGGTTGGATCTCCTTGCAGTCCAAGGGGCTCTCAAGAGTCTTCTCCAACACCACAGTTCAAAAGCATCAATTCTTCAGTGCTCAGCTTTCTTTAGACCCCAACTTTCATATCCATATATGACCACTGGAAAAACCATAGCTTTGACTAGATGGAATTTGTTGGCAAAGTAATGTCTCTACTTTTTAATATGCTGTCTATCTTTGTCATAGCTTTTCTTCCAAGGAGCAAGCGTCTTTTAATATATACAGTCATTAGACCTAAATGTAGAAATGGTACAAAAGTTTCTACCTACATTCTATTGGATGGAACTTAGTCTCATGGGCACACCTATCTATAAAATCTGGTAAATGTAGTCTAATCCTATGCCCAGGTAGAATAGTAGAAGAGATTACAGTAAATATCCTATTTGTCTATATCACAGACACATAGTAACATACTAACATTATAATTTATTGGGCAAATCTGACATGAAAATTGTAAACACATTGTATTTTCATGTGACCACGGAACTTTCACAAGGTCTTTTTTCACAAATAATCTCAAACTTTCCAGAAAGAGGAGTGCTATGGAAAGCATTGCCTGGCCACAATGAAATTAAAGAAGAAGAAATTAATAACTATATCTGAAAAAATTAATATTCTTCTGCATGGAAAAATTTTAAAGTGTTAGTCACTTGGTCGTGTCCAATTCTTTGTAACCTCATGGACAGTAGCCCTCCAGGCTCCTCTGTCCATGGAATTCTCCAGGCAAGAACACTGGAGTGGGTAGCCATTCCCTTCTCCAGGGGATCTTCCCAACCCAGGGATTGAATCCCCATCTCCTGCATTGCAGGTAGATTCTTTACCATCTGAGCCACCAGGGAAGCCTAATATTAAACTGATAGTTAAATGACTTAGATCAAAAAAGGAAATACAAACTAAAACTACAGTATTCCCATAAAAGAGTAAAAATGAAATACAGTTACAGGAGTAGTTGGAGGAAAATTTATGGCTTTAAAGATCTACATAAATTTTTTTAAAGGGTGGAGAGAAGAAGAGAAGTAAAGTTAGCTTCCAATTCAAAAAATTAGGCAATAAGTTGAAAAAAAAGACAATAAATTGAACCAAGGAAAGGAAGAACTATTAGAGATAAAAGCAGGCATTAATAAAAGTTATAAAATAGAAAACATTACATAACCAATATACAAACACAAAAGCTAGTTCTTTGAAAAAAAATTCAATAGCAAAAGGCAGGTGAATGCAAATACGCACAATAAGAAATGACTGGGGGATCCCGCAGAAATGGAAGAGATTAAGAGGTTCACATGAAATTGATTTGTTTACCTTATGTGCGTGAACTTGATAACAGATGAAATGGATAATTTCCTCAGTAAAAACAATAGGCAAAAGCTGTCCAAAAGAAATAAAAACATTTAAACAGATCATTTCTAATAAGGAAATGGAGAGCTATGTCAAGAGTTATCAATTTCAGGTAGCACCAAAAAAGGAAAATTCACAGCCTGATGTCATTTGTAAAAAACAACCTAAAATACCTAAAGAAAATACCTAACAGAATCCAGCTGCATGTTAAAGAGCAATACATCATGCTGACATAAAAATATTCCCTTGGACTTTAAGGATGGTTGAGTATCCTTAAAGCAAATCTATTCATGTAATTTATTTTATTAATTGATCTAGGACGGGGAAAAAAAATCATGGTCATCTCCATTGATGCCAAAAAGGCATTTAACACTCACCTCCATTATTTATAAAAGCATTCAATAAAATAGAGATTATTGATATTTGCTCTAAAGGATCCTTTTGAGTCTTGCTTTAGGATTTGTTGCACAAGACCAGAGCTGTTGTTGTTTAGTCGCTGAGTCGAGTCCAACTCTTTTGCTACCCCGTGGTCTGGGGCCCACCAGGCTCCTCTGTCCACGGGGTTTCCCAGGCAAGAATACTGGAGTGGGTTGCCCTTTGCTTCTCCAGAGGATCTTCCCGACCCCAGGATTGAGCCCGCGGCTCCCGCACGGGCAGGTGGGTGCTTCACCCCGGGCCACCCGGGAAGCCCCATGTTTAGGGTCAGGTTAATTGTCCCCGCTACTGAGGCAAGCCCTTCGGAGTACTCTTTCCAATGCCCTGAGAATTAGGAGGTTTTCCAGTCTGGCTGATAGAACGGGTGTTATTCTCACCTCTGTGTGAGCACCAGGTAGGGTTTCCGCTAATCCTTTCTGGGTGTTTCTCTCCCCAGCCTCACACACATTCACTGATCAGGGCTCTGTTGGATCCTGGAGCAAGACCCTCTGCAGACATCTGGAATTCATTCTTTTGCAGCTCTCTCCTCTCGCACACACTGCCCTGCCAACTCGAGACGCTTTGGTCTGCCCAGGCTGTCAGCTCCCGCTTCTCAATTCAGGGAGTGTGCCAGGATCCATCTGAGTTCCTGAAGCTTCCTGACCCGCAGTCTTGGAAGTCTTTCAAAACAATGATCCAGAGCAATGCAAGGCTCACATGACTTACTTCCTATGTCAAGAATCACTGTCCTTCACTGCCTGATATCTAGCGACTTGAAAACTGCTTTTTCATAAATATTTTGTCTGACTTTTTTTGGCTGTTTCAGGCAGGAAGTTAAATCCAGTTCCTGTTGCTCCATCCTGGCCGATAGCACCAAAGCTTCGGGTTCTGCAAAGAAGAAAGAGAAGCGCAGGCAGCACCCTCTGTGTAATTTGCATATCATCTGCATAATATGAAATACACAGAAAGACCCCATACCCCTACGTCCGAGTCCCTTGTCCTCTCTTCCCAACTGAGGAGAAACATACGGCAGAGCCCACCCAGAGAAACCAGGGCTCCCCTATAGTACCTGCAACTTGGCCTTTGTCCTCTTGCTTCACCAAGAATGTGGAAACATTTTCTCCAGGCTACTGAGCCAAGTTTGTGCTGGTTTTCAGTTATCTGAACTGTTTGCTTAGACAGCCAGTTCACCAACTGGTGCCTCCACTTCCCATCTTTGCAAGAGGGCTAACTGAGCAGCGTTATACAGCCTCAGAGAATAGCATTCCAAAGGCACTCCATGCATACGCAGACTTCTAGATTCCCTAACAGATATGCTGTTCTTCACCTTGCTTCTTTTACATAAAAATATATCTTAAGGACTTTTCCATATCAGTTCATAACCTTGTTATTTTTTTGCTGTTGCATATTACTCCATTCTTATGAATCCACCACAATTTATTTAACTCTACTGCTAACAGTTCCCAGTCCTTTACTGAAGCGAAACATGCTTCAGTGAGCTACTCTGTAAATACAGCAAGAATTTTTTTTTTTTAAAGCAGGTATTGTGTGGTAGCCAGGCTCCAAGATGGCTCCTTGTAATCCTTTTCTGCTGGGATTCACACCCTTGTGTAATCTTCTCACATACAGGCTGGTCACTTGCCCTGGGGAAAGCCAGCCACCATGTCATGAGGACACTCAAGCTGCCCTCTAGAAGAGACCACAGGGAGAGGAGCTGAGGCTTCCAGCCAATGGCAGTACCAATTTACCAGCTGTGTGAGTGTGCCAGCTTGGACCCTCCAGCCCTAGTTAAGACCTCATGTGATTACAGCCCCCAACTAACGTCAGACTTCAGCCTCATAATTGACTCCAAGTCAATACCACCCAGCCAAGGTGCTCGTGAACACTGACCAGAGACCTCATGAGAGATACTAAATAATTATGTTGTTTTACACCAACCACCAACCTTGGGAATAGCTATTGCAACAGCAATAAAGATTGGAACTGGAAGTAGGTACTACCATAACAAAGACCTAAACATTTTGGAGTAGTTTCAGGGCTAGGTAGTAGACAGAAGTTGAAAGGATCTTAAGGACAGTCTTAGTAAAAACTTAAAGACTCTGTTAGGAGAAGCCATATTTCAGAAGAGCTACAGACTGATGCCTTGGTGTGCCTTCCATTTTTCTTATATTTGAACAAAAAGGTCTATATCAATTATCCTATGCTTATTCTACCATTGTATGTTGGATGTGTGATGGACAAATAATTTGTCCCCATGGTCGACATGTCTTCAGATCAAGAGGAACTATAGGTCGGGGAGCTGTACCTCAGGGACTGTACCTAATAAGCCTCATTGAACTTGGATATAATTTAGATGAGATTCCTGAACTTTGAGATGATGCTACAATGGGATAAAAGAGAGTTCTAGGTGAAGGTTCTTTGTTTGCCAGGACCATCCTTCCTGCTGGAAGGCTGATGTGATGCTGGTACTGTGGCAGCCATCTTGTAACCATGGAGGGGGTGGGGGGAACGTTGTCAAAAATGGCAAAGAACATTGTCAGAATCTGGGTCTCTTATTTTCCCCCTAAGCCTTATTCATCTTTACTGCCCAGTCCTTAACACCTGGCTTTTTCCCCCTCTGGAAATGGAGAAAGTGGCTTAGCTCCAGGTGGCTTTCTGATGCTCAGATCTGCCTTTCATTAAGCCATGTCTGGTTGTATTTCCTATCCTTGAGATACTCTTTGAATCTGGGTCTTTGATGGCATCACTGAGCCATTCAACCCTCCTTCAGATGTCTTTTCTACAAACAGTAACTATTGTCTTTGTAGTCTGAGCCATCGCCACTCTGTGCTACATTTTTTGAAGCCAAATACAACCTAGGGGACTCAGAGTCAGTATTTAAACCCCCATGGACTATAGCCTGCCAAGGCTCCTTTGTCCATGGAATTCTCCAGACAAGAATACTGGAGTGGGTTGCCATTTCCTTCTCCAGGGGTTTGCTCCAACCCAGGGATCAGACCTGGGTCTCCTGCATTGCACGCAGATTCTTTACCATCTGAGCCACCAGAGAAGCCTCTTTAAACCCCCACTTCCACCCCAACTCAAGTTGAGAGCTTCTTCCCCATCCTGAACTGTTTTATAAATGTCTCTGTGTGTGTGTGTGTGTGTGTGTATGTCCCTATCAGACTTCTTTAGGGCCAGGGACCAAGCCCTGCAGAGGGCTCTGCAAGTCCTGGTCCCACACATGGGCTACTCACTGATGGTTCAAAGAAGATTGGGCATGGCCAGCAGCTTTCTGTGGGATTACATTCCATAGCAGACCAGAGAACAGCTAACCAATAAACCTCAGAACACATAAAACAGCCAATAAAATGGGTTTTATGGGGCATGGATCTGGGAGTAACAGGCTGACAGGGTCTGGCCTTTCCTGGAATATCTCACAGGTTCAGAGCCACGGGGACAAGGGTGGCTCTGTCAGACTCCTCTGCATGAGATCAGAGGGAAGGTCAGAGGTTTCCTAAGGGCCAACCAAATCTACCAGAACAAGTTCTGGTGGGGGCAGAGCAGGCCCATGGGGCAGTGCACATTGGCTGGGGTTCCAGCCCACATCAGGTTGGCTCTCAGGCTCTCGTTTTGGGTTTGGCATGAATTACTCTGCACCAAACAGCCCAGCCCAGGGTTTCTGGGACTCTACCCAAGGCTGGGAGAGAGGAGCTGGAGGGAAGTGCTGTGCCTCTGTCTCCCAATCTTTACGGGACAGGGTTACAGGTCTAGTCTCGGTCCCTGCTGCCTGCCCACACGTCCCCCAGGGTCAGGGTTCTCAGGCTGTAGGTGCTCTAAGGCGATCCATGAGGGTCTTTGATAAACTTCAGCAATCGAAGCTGGGAGGGCTCCAGGGACAGAGGGGAAGTGATCTGCCCGAGGCCACAGGTCAAGGAGCAGAGCTGGGCGAGTGTATGGTGACTCCTGAGCCACTTCCATTTCCCCGCCCCCACAGCTGGACCACATTGGGGGTGGGAGGATGGGGATTTTCCTACTGTGGGAACACCTGCTCTGATCAGTTTGGTGGAGGGCACCCTGCACTCCCACCCCGGCTCTGCTGTGGACTGAGGGAAAGTCCTCTGTATTAGTTAGATGAATCCAAAGAGACTCAAGAGGAAGGCAGTGGTTTAGAGAAGACTGGAGTCCATTTCTCTCTGAGAACGGTTCATTTTGAGTCCACATTCCACCTCCTCAGGCAGCTCCCGGTCCTGTCCTGAGGTGCCCAGCACCTCCCTCATGCTTGGTCACTGGCAGGCCACAAGAATGCCCACATTTATCTTCAGGGGAAGGACAAAAGCCACGTGCCCCCCATCTTAAGGCCGAGGCCCTCTGTGGCACGTGTCATGGGCTCGCTCCTTCTGGAGCACTGGGGCCCTGCTCAACGCGAAGAGGGGAGACTGCAGCCTGGCCCTGTGCCCGGGAAGATGCAGAAACAGATTTCATTGGTCTACGGGCAGCCAGTATCCACTGCTCACCTGGCTACTAGGTACCTGTCCTTCCCACAACAGAACACAGGCATGCCCTTTCTGAAGATATGGATCCCAAACCCCCATCTGGTTACACTTTCAGATCAAAGTGCGGGAGACCTGGGGAAAAAGGAAATCCTCTCCAGAGCCCCACATGACTCCTCACGGTGCACAACAGAAACTGTGAGATAATTCGTCTGCCCCTTTCCCACCACCCCAGCCTCACCTCTCCCCAGCTGAAACAGAGTAGTGGGAAACAGGAAATAGGAAAACCGCAACACAAACTCCCATGTGGAAAAGGGAAGAGGGAAACATTCAGAAGTGGCTGGGGCGTGCATGCTTGTGCTAAGTCGCTTCAGTCGTGTCCGACTCTGTGCGACCCCATAGATGGCAGCCCAACAGGCTCCCCTGTCCCTGGGATTCTCCAGGCAAGAACACTGGAGTGGGTGGCCATTTCCTTCTCCAATGCATGAAAGTGAAAAGTGAAAGTGAAGTCGCTCAGTCGTGTCCGACTCTTAGCGACCCCATGGACTGCAGCCTACCAGGCTCCCCCATCCATGGGATTTTCCAAGTGAGAGTACTGGAATGGGGGGCCACTGCCTTCGAGGTAGGTAAATCCTACTGGCCTGAACAGTCAGGACTTGCTCTGGCAGAGGAAGCTAATCTGGCCAGTCCAGTTCTGGAAAATTCTCTTTTCCCCAATCTTCTGTGGCTACATCTGAAGCAGGTATTAAATAGTTTGGCCTCCTTGAAGGTTTCTTTGGGGCTCAAACAATCGTAATCACTGGCCAACTGCTACTTGCCTTGGCAATTCTCTCAACAAGCTTCTGGTCAAGGTGCTTATAACTGATTCCAGGGGCCAAGAATCATACCCAAAGATGTTTTCTCAACATGATTCTGAAAGCAGTTTTATTTCACTGTGGCCTGCTCTGGCCCGGCCCTCTTGAAACAGGTTGGAACCTGGGACCTGTGACACTTTGCTGCAGTACTTGCACCTGGACAAATGTTTCCCCAGGTAACAAAATACAAAGAAACTGTAAGGGGCTAAAAATAATTGCATGATGTGCAGTGGGGGCAAATTATGGACAACAAGATTCAAAAAGACCAAAAACACCCCCACACTGCCACTTCGGAAGAGCCAGAAGCAAAAGCAGGGTACTACTGCGCATGCCCGCTTCACATAACCAAAGAGGTCATGTGAACCAAAGAGACAGGCAAAACACCTCAGCCACCCCCATCCCGACCTCTGGCCACATCCCTACCCTTACCCTGTATTAGGAACCAGCTCACCCCACCCCATCAGCGAACAAGAAGGAAGAGAATCTGCCTCTTGCTGCAGAAGGAGCCCCAGTAAAACCTTGCCTGAATTTCTGGTCTGGGCTCTGGTCAATTTCTATTGATTCACAGAGGCCAAGAACCCTCCTCAGTGATACTCTCACTCTAATTTGGGCTGTGTGGGGGGGCGGAGGGGAGGGGCAGGGAGGGGAATGTGGATTCTCCCACAATAAGTTTGAGTGGGCAGATGATATCCTTAGTCTAACCTTGCTCCAGGGCGAGGCTTCCTGGGTGGCCTTGGAGAAAGGCTCTGAGCCTCATCAGCTGATCTCCTTCTGCGTGGGTTACAAAAACGGGTGGCTCTCGCCCCTGTGAGGTCCCATGTTTCTAGATACTCCCTATTCTTTCCCATCACTCATGTCTTTCCTGTAATAATTTGCTAAAAGCCACAAAGCCACAGAGGATAGCAGACCCATGCTAACATTCCGGCTCTTTCCAACCGCTTCTCCTAGAGCTATGCGCTCGGTCAGTACACGATCAGCCTTCCAAAATGTCATAAACGTGATTTTTCCAAATGCTCTTCCAAAGCATAATGAGGGACTCTAACTCTCCAGCCTGCAATATTTATACCCTCCCCACAGGCAGCTAAGTCAAAATCCCTAAGTCAACGCCTGGCACCGCAGGAGCTTTTTTTAGGACAGCACCCCACTGCCATCACCAGATTTTGTTTATTCAGGGTAAGGTAAGGTTGCCATAATAAAGGGACCCAATAATGATTTACTGGCACAAAGAAGACGGGAGTGTGTTTCTCTCCTGTGTCATAGTCCATGGTGATCATTCCAGATGGGCAGACTCTTGAGTTCCACGAGGTCATACTGGGGCCTGGGGTCCTTCCCTCTTGTTTCTCTGCCATCCCCTAGGCCACAGGCCTTGGCTTGAACACGGGGTTGCAGGCACATCCATTGGAGGAGGGTACGTATTAAGGCTGAGGCCTGGGAAGGAACACATTTCTCTTCCCAATCTATGCCATCGGCAAAAACCTACCTCATCGACATACCTAAGGACAATAGCATCTGGGACACAGAGACTGCATGCCCTGGAGGAAGCAGAAAATCAATGCTGGTGGACAATCAGCAGTCTCCACTGCTAACCAGAGACTGGGAGCTGAATGAGTAGGTGGCTGCTGTGTGAGTCACGTGGCCTTGAGCCTAGGCTGAGAGGACTGTCCTCCTGGGCTCCCCTTGCCCCCTCAGCGCATATACACACACAGGCCACAACTGTTCTCCACCCAGAACCACAGGGCGAGCAGACCTCCCCACACACCTCTGCTCGGTAAGCCTTGCCACGCCCCTACAGTTCTCTTTCCGATGATGCCTGCCACCCTCCCTCGTGCCTGAGGGGCCTGAGGGAGACTCAGGGCAGGCCCCGAACCTGCTGGGAGATGGAAGCGAGTGCCTGCCTGGGTTCTCTGGGAAGCAGACGCCAAGCTGGGATTAAGTGTGCAAGGCTTCCATTAGGAGGCGGGCTGGTGTGACATGAAACACAGAGGGAGGCAGAGTGGGCTGGGGACGCCAGCCGGCAGGCTGTGAGGCAAGAATGAACCTGAGAGAAGGAGAGAGAGACAGGGTGTCCATGGACGGCCCTGCAGTCTGAGAAGGCTTCAGCAGAGCCATTGGGAGATCCTTGAGCTGAAGTCCAGTTCAGTTCAGTCACTTAGTCGTGTCCAAGTCTTTGCGACCCCAAGGACCGCAGCACGCCAGGCCTCCCTGTCCGTCACCATCTCCTGGAGTTTACTCAAACCCATGTCCATTGAGTCGGTGATGCCATCCAACCATCTCAGCCTCTGTCGTCCCCTTCTCCTCCCGCCCTCAATCTTTCCCAGCATCAAGGTCTTTTCCAATGAGTCAGTTCTTCACATCAGGTGGCCAAAGGATTAGAGTTTCAGCGTCAGCATCAGTCCTTCCCATGAATGTTCAGGACTGATCTCCTTTAGGATGGACTGGTTGGATCTCCTTCTAGTCCAAGGGACTCTCCAGAGTCTTCTCCAATGCCACAGTTCAAAAGCATCAATTCTTCAGCACTCAGCTTTCTTTATAGTCCAACTCTCACATCCATACATGACTACTGGAAAAACCATAGCTTTGACTAGACGGACCTTTGTTGGTAAAGTCCACCAACTGAAATCCACCTACAAAGAAATCTCAAGTCTCCCAGGAACTGGGAGAGTTCTGTCTTAGAACCCCAGCCACCTGCGAAGTTGTTGGTGGGGAGCACGTCTAGGGGGAGGGGCCCGGCCTCAGCCAATAAAGGAGATGGACTGCAAAGCCAGAGCTGCTCTGTTCTGTCCCCCCATCCCCAGAGGCTGCCACAGGACAGCACGGTGGGAAGTTGGGGACCTAGGAAGAGAACAGGCTTCGGAATAGAAAAGACAAAACACGTCATGATCCAGCTCGCTACTGACTAGCTGTGTGGCGCTGGGCAGGAAACTGAATCCCTCCGATCCTCAGCTCTCTCCTCTGTAAAATGCCTGGGAAAGGATGGATTTAGAGTGCTGGAGGTGCTCACTAAGTGGTGGTCTTTGTCCTCTCCCCTACCGTCTTAGAGAAGGTGTGGGCCTAGGGGCTACTCCAAATGTGCTCCCTAAGGGAGGACTCCCAAGTCCATGCTGCTGCTAGTCAGTAGCCGGGTCCAACTCTGTGACCCCATGGACCACAGCCCACCAGGTTCCTCCGTCCATGGGATTTCCCAGGCAAGAACACTTGAGTGGGCTGCCATTTCCTACCCCGGGGGATCTTCCTGACTCAGGGATCAAACCTGTGTCTCCTGCATTGGCGGGCAGATTCTTCACCACTGAGCCATCTGGGAAGCCTCCCAAGCCTATGGCTGGCCTTGATTCCCTGGGAGCAGACAACTTTCCCTCTCACCAACACCGCTCCCCCGTACCGCCCACCAAGCAGACCTGAAGTGGCACATGGCAGACCACAGAGGCCAATCTGGCTTTTAAACAAGTGCAAGAAAAACACCCTGAGAAATACTGCCCCCAGGGCCAAGAGAAACGTTTAGAAGAGGCTGCCAGCCAGGGCTGGGATGGCAATGTGCTACCTCCTCTGGGCTCCGGCTTGTTTGAAAACTCATCACCCAGGCTAGGGCTGCAGGCTAAAGCCCAGGTGGGGAAGGGAAGGAAGGAGGCGTCTCCTTGTACAAGCTTGTAAAGCCAGACGGCTGTAAAGCCAGACGGCTGGGCAGGCTTCCACCCGGCCCTGGCGCACGCAGGCTCCCAGCTCCCAGCGAGGCGCTCTGGCCCTGGTTTTCTCTCTCCTGCAAGGCCCGTACCCAGAGGACTTTGTATGTCACTTTGTACGTCGCCTCTCCTCCCCTCTACTCTCCACGGATCCCGTTCTCTCGCTCTCTCCAAGGCTGGCCCCGCTTCTGCTCAGTCTCGTGACATTTTCTGGCTCCTAACTCTGGATTTCCCCATCTCTCTCTGTCTCTGCGTTTCCCCGAGGGCCTCATTCCTTCCCGTCTTTCTGGTTCTCATGCTCTCCTGCTCCCTCAGCCCATGTCTCCCTCTCTTCCCTCCCCTCCAACTATCTGGCTTCCTAGCCCAGCTCCTTGGAGCCGTGTGGTGCTTTGGAGCACACGGGGGGAACTGAGCCCTAGAAGTTGCACAGGCACCTCAGAGAAGCCCCTCCTGACTCTCTTCCTTCTTCCCCCGAGCAGAGCAAAGATGTTCGGAATCAGAGCGCATCCCCAGTGTAACGTGGGGGCCCCCAGCACCCCAGACCCAGCCTGCTGCCTCCAATACAACAGCATCCCCATCTCCTCCCCTTCTCCCTCTCACTACTGCTTCCAACTTCTTTCTACACTCAGTCCAGGTGGGGCTAGTGGTAAAGAACCCGCCTGCCCGGGCAGGAGAGCAAAGAGACATGGTTTCAATCCCTGGGTCTGGAAGATTCCCTGGAGGAGGCCATGGCAACCCACTCCAGTATTCTTGCCTGGAAAATTCCCATGGACAGAGGAGTCTGGCGGGCTACAGTCCACGGGGTTGCAAAGAGTCGGACACAAATGAAGCGCGTTAGCACACGTGCGTGCGTACTCAATCCTTAGAACTAATGTCAGTTATAGGCAAAACTAAGAAACCAGAACAAACGTCACTTTTATACCAAAGAGTGGGAAATTTGTTTAGTTAACTGTGGGGCATCGATTCAACGTACTGTGCTGTGCTAGGTTGCCTCAGTCGTGTCCGACTCTGCGACCCCATGAACTGTAGCCCACCAGGCTCCTCTGTCCATAGGATTCTCGAGGCAGGAATACTGCCTAGGCATGGAGAGTTGTCACTCCCTCCTCCAGGGGAAACTTCTCGACCCAGGGATCAAGCCCTCATCTCGAACGTCTCCTGCACTGGCAAGCAGGTTCTTTACCACTAGCACCACCTGGGAAGCACATCTATTCCGTTGGATTTTATTACAAATCATGATATACATCAATACTGATATTAAATACAAATCCAAGTAAGAAAACAAGCAGCTTAAAAAAATTAGTATTGGGGTGCTTCCCTGGCAGTCCAGTGGTTAAGAATCTGCCTTGCAACGCAAGGGACCTTGGTTCGATCCCTGGTGTGGGAAGATCCCACATGCCGCGGGGCAGCTGAACCCATGCATGACGACTACTGAGTCTGCGCTCTGGAGCCTGTGAGCTGCAGCTCCTGGAGCCTCACGCCTAGAGCCTGTGGTCCCCAAGAGAAGCCACGGCAGTGAGAAGCCTGAGCACCGTAACCACAGAGTCGCCTCTGCTTGCCACAACCAGAGAAAGACCACGAGCAGCAACAAAGACCCAACACAGCCAAAAAGTAAACACACATTAAAAAACAATAGTATTTACAGCATAAGCCCATTTTGTGAAACATGTATATATGTATACATATATATACACACACACACACAATAACATAGGCATAACCTCCAAAATGTTGACATATTTATCTCGGGGTGGTAGGAATATGAGTTACTTGTTTTTATTATAAGGAACAAATAGTTCTTGGGTAATGAAACATTAGAATAATTTTAAAGCGAACCAGGAAGTAGGCAAGATGAACATCAATCTTCCTCCCTGTCCCCTTACTCATTTTAACCCAACAAACTTTTCAGAAGTGACTACTGGGTGTTGGGTCCTGCCAGAGGCTGAGCAAGAACTGGAATAATGACATGTGGTCCCCCCAACATTCCCAGGTCCTGGCTAGGGTGACTCAAGGAGACCCTATAAGTAGGCCTTCAGCTGGGGTATGGGCTGAAGGTGGTGGAGAAGGAGGTTCTTCAGCAGGGAAAAGGGTACTGGCAGGAGCATGGTGCCCAGAGGGAGACACCTAATCGGGATCTCAGGCATTAAGGATGAACCCATAGGAAGGTTGGGGGCGCCTGGCTCTTGAAGAGCAGAAACAGGAACTACTGCTAAAAATGTAAGATAAGATGGGGGTGGGGGTGGAACAGGATGAGGGAACAGAATGGGAGGAGGTTCTAGGAGGGGCTTCTGAGCTTCAGCCACCCTCCTCCCACCCAAGGAGCTCAAACCAGCCTAACCAGGGCGGCTGCAGAGACTGGAATCAAAACATGGACCCATGGCTGCCTCACCACGCCAAGTGCCCTGTTGATGCATCCCAGCAATGGAACTGGCTGTTGATGGGGCCCACAGAGGCCAGTGAATTCCGGGGGTAAGGGCGAGGATAGCACCGAAGACTCCTATCCCCAAGGCCCTGAGCCTGGCCCCGCCTGTGAGCCAGAGGGGAGGACATTCTATTAGACCCCTATTGTATGCTCAGTCATGTCGGACTCTGCCACTCCATGGACTGCAGCACGCCAGGCTTCCCTTTCAGACCCTGTGTGATCCCTTTTTGTTTCTTTGTTTTGTTTGCTCTGCCTTCTGGTTTTCTGCAGAGCCCAGGGCCACGACAGGTGAGGTGTGAGGAGTAAAAGGCAGTGCAGATGCCCTGCAGGGCTGGGCTGAGCTAAGCACCAGTGTCCCCTACCACCAGGGGACACCCGAGCACAGACACACGGCGACCTGGAGAGACCCGAGTCGTCAGGGCATCCACCCTCTCCGTGTTCCTAATAACTACGCAGAGGAAAGCCTGGTCCTGGTGGCTCAAGGCTGGCGTGACCCCAGAGGGATGGGCTGGGTGGGAGTCCCAAGTGTGGAGAAGTGCTTTCCTTACCACCTACTGCCAGGGACGCCGGCCGCTGCTGGAAAGCACTGGAAAGACAGAGTCGTGGGACGGAAGGAGCACTGGACGCCGAGTCAGAGCTGGCTGCGCAGCGCCTGCTCTTCATGTGACTTTTCCCTGTCTGCCGGGTTTGTTTTCTCATCTGTAAACAAAGGCGGGGTTGGGGTGCGGGGAGACTCCGTGGTACCCAAGCGCCCTTCAAGGCTCTGACAAAAGACAGATTCCTTGCCGAACCTTGACGAGGGCAAAGGGAAAAGCTGGAGAAAAGGACCAAACCAAAAGCAGCCGCTGTTTGCTGCCCCAGCGCAGGGGCTCCGGGGGCCCTTGGACGTAGGCGACTTGGAGTGCGCGCGCGCACACACACACTCTGGCCGGCTCCCAGCCGGCCCTCGGATCCCACCACCCAGAGACCCCCGCCAGGGTCTCTCATTGCTGGCTGGGGCGTCTCTTATTGCTGGCTGGGGCATCTCTCCACCCACTGCCTGGAAAGGGCGCGGGGTGAGTGGGGTCTTCCGTGGTGGGTACGGGGCGGTGACCCTGACCCCAGTCTCCCTGAGAGGTCAGTCCGCCCCAGGCAGGGGCTCTGCGTCCTCACAGCGCCAACCTTCAGCTCCCTAGCGGCTCCACCCCGTCCTGGACACTGGTGACGGAGAACAGTCCTGGGAGGCAGGAGAGCTCGGGCCGGCGGGTCCCCTGGGGAGGTAGGTCATGGACCCGCGCACTGGGGCTGCGAGTTCGTACCGGTGACCGAAGCTGATGGAGTTACTTCCAGCCGGGGATTCCTGTCCGCCCCCCCATTCCAGCGAATTAATCCTCCCCACTTCTCCCCTAGTTTTGGGAACCTGGGCACTAAAGGAGTCCAAGAAGTCAAGAGCCTTGAGAAATGCACTGTGCAAATATATTGACTTTATTTGTCTCCGTTCGGGAGCCTCACAGACATATCTAGGTAAAAAGATCGTTAAATAAACGCCGTCAGCCATCGCAATGCAAAAATAAATATCAATCCTCCGGCCACAGCGCCAGCTGCGCTGCGCCCCAAGTCCCATCGGCCGCGCCTAACAATTATAAAAGTGTTCAGCGAGAGTGGGTCGGCGTGAGTGTGAACGGGTGTGCGCGCGGGGGGTGGCCGGGAGGGGTGGGCACGGTGGAGCGGTGTGCAAAAATCGGAGTTTCAGACCATCGGACAAGGGCGTGGAGCGACTCTCCGCGAAGCCCCAGGGACCCGCGGCGACTCAGTGCGGGTGCGCCTCCCCGCACACACTCACAGCAGAGTTCGTACTGGGAAGAGTTAAAAAATAAACATTTACAAGGGCAAAGAAAGGCGGCACCCCCTTCCCCGGCGCCCCGGCTTCCCGGCGCGCGCTCCCGCCCGGGGCGAGCTCAGCTCGGGGCGCCCGGACCAGTTTGCTGTCGGGTGAGGGTCCAGGCGATCCCCCAACCAGGGTGCTCAGCGGATAGGGGACCCCGAGTGCAGGGCGCGGGGCCCCCTCGGGGTTCGCACGCTGGTCCGTCGCGACGCGCCGCCCGGGCGCGCGAGTCCCGGCTGCGGGCGGCGCCGGTCACAGGGCCGAGTCGGAGTCGCTGGAGTCCAGGCTGTTCCTCAGTTTGCAGCCGCTGAGCGGCTCCCTCTGCAGCGACAGACTCTGCGTGCTGCGGCGCAGGCACTCCAGGCTCTGCAGGAACGACTTCTTGGCCTTCTCCTCCTCCATAGGGGACGCCCCCTCCTCCTCCACCTCCTGGATCTCGTCGAAGGTCACCGGCTGCGTCTTGAAACGGGACTGGCGCGGCCGCCGCAGCCGGCCCTTGCCCTTGGACAGCTTGGCGGGCCGCATGGGCTGCGGGAACTCGTCGGCCAGGCACACGAAGTGCGGCATCACCGCCTGGTAGCTGGAGCAGATGCCCATCAGCTCGCCGGGCTTGGCGGCCGCCATGGCGCGGCCGGCGTTTTCGGGGTCGGCCGGCGGGGCGGCGGGGCTCTCCGGGGGCGGCCGCTGCGCCGGGGCCCCCCGGGAGGCAGCAGCCTGGGGCTCGCTGCGCGGAGGATCCAAATCTGCTGCGGGGTGGTGGCGGCCCTCACGGGCCCGGGTCGGCGCTCCTCTGGAGGGCGGGCGGGCCCGTCGGGGGGCGCGGGCCTCCGGGGCTGGGTGGGGTGGGGGGTGCGCTGCTCCGAGGCGCTCGCCGCCGCCGCTGTCGCCGTCTGCCCGGCGTCGGCCCGGCCCGCCGCTTATATAGCCGGCTCCTGCCCACACGGCTGCGAGCTCGGATGACAGCGAATGCCATTTAAAGCGTGCGCGCCCCGCGCCCTTCCGCCTGACGTCGCCCCGCCACTCTGGGAAAGTAGCGGCCCTTTCCCCGCCCCGCGCCGCCCGTCAACCCAGCTCCGGAAGGCAGGCCCCGCCCGCGGGCGTTCGGGAGCATCCGAGGCTGCGAAGCGGGCGGCGGGGCCCGGGCGCGGGGCGGTCGGGGAGCGAGGCGGTCCTGCCCGCCCTGGGATTCCCCAAGTCTGGACCAAGCGTGCTGGCCGCGGGGGCGCAAGTCAGCCCCCCCCACCCCTGCCCCATCCAGCCGCCTAATCCCAGAAGCACACAATCGAGACGCTCGGTTGTTTGGCCTTGGGTTCTGGGCTGAGCGCGCGCGGGGCGGAGGCAGCTTCCCAGTCTTCCTTGCCGCAGGGAAAGCCAGGCCCCTCGGGCTCCCCAAAACCGAGTTCCGAGGAAAGACCGGATTTCTCCTTTGGATCCATGCCGCCTCTCCTCCCCACGCGCGCACACAAACACACGCACAGAGGCACTCGTGAATACAAACACAGCTGATGACTCCAGTCCACTTCTCTCCCCTAATTGTCTTTATGTCTGTGTCTTCAACTACCTGCACCCTCCAAGTCCCTCGCGCACCCCCATTCATGCTCAGAAGAATGACACTTAGATATGGCACTGACAACAACAATAATGATAACTAACCATCTGGAGAGCTTTACTCCAAGCCGGGCAGGGAGCTGTGTTTTACATATATTATCCCACTTAATCTCCCTAACAGCCCTGTGAGGTAGCTGGTATTCTCGCAGTTTTACATATGAGAAAGTGGAGGCACAGAGAGGATCAGTAGTCCACTAGAGACTGATGGACCGAGCCGTCTCCACTCCAGACTCCAGGCTCTGATTGTCCCCTGCTAAGGGTTGGTGCCCACCAATGCCCCCAGGGCTTCTAAAAGTAGGCCCCCTGCCTGGGGTTCCCAGGCTCCCAAGAAAAAAACCCTGAGCATTGTTTTTGACACGTGGCCCTGGAGTGCCAGCACCCAGCTCTCAGGGCTGCTGAGAAGGGAGGGAATCAATGGACTTCGGCCTCCATTCCTTCCACAGCCATTCAACAAAGATTTATTGAGAACCTGCAGAATACCAGCTCAGGAAAGTCCTGCCCTCTAGGGAAGCGGGCAGAGTAGACAATAAACACCTAAACAAGAAACGTACTGGGGGTGGAGTGACAGGGATGCAGACAGAGAGATGGGGGTGTGGAGGGGTGGGGGTGGGGTCTGCGGGTGGCCAGGAAAGGCTCCTCAGAGTATTTAAGATGCTCCCTGCAGGACAGTAAGAGCACTGTGCTGTGCTGTGCTTAGTCGCTCAGTCATGTCCGACTACAGCCCCATGGACTATAACCCAGCAGGCTCCTCTGCCCATGGGGATTCTCCAGGCAAGAACACTGGAGTGGGTTGCCACGCCCTCCTCAATAATAGCACTACCAAGTGTTTTATAGATGCCACAGCTCTTGAGTCTTTTGTGTACATCAACTCATTTAATGTGATCACTTTTATTTAATCCTCTCAGCAACCTTGGATAACAAGTACTTTTACTATCCCTATTTACAGATAGGAAAATCAAGGCACAGAGGAGCTAAGCACCTTTCCCCAAGGTCACACAGCTAGTAAGCAGCAGAGCTGAGATTCAAACCCAGAAGACTCAGCCCCCAAGACCCCTCATTTATGCATTCCGCTGAGGCTGTTTGCCCCGTGGAGGACAGAAGGAACCAGGGTGTGACAAACGGGAGGCAAGGGTTTCCCACAGAACAGCGCCAAGGCACTGAGGCGGTGAAGAGCGCAGCGTATTCCAGGAAGAGCAAGAAGACTCTTGTGGCTGAAGCAGAGCGGGCAGGGAGCACGAAAAGTAACGGCAGTCACAGAAGGCCACAGAAGGCCTTGATGATCACGCCGTGGAGATCGCCGTTTTTTTGTTTTTTGTTTTTTTTGAGTAAAAACAACCTAGAGGGATGGGGTGGGAGGTGGGAGGGAGGTCTGAGAGAGAAGGGACATCCGCATACCTATGGCTGATTTGTGCTGATGTATGGCAGAAACCAACACACTATTGTAAAGCAAGTATCCTCCAATTAAAAATACATTTTAAGATGGGGAAAAAATAAAAGCAGGACTTAAATCTTCAAAAAAACATTCTTATTGGAGTACAGCTGATTGAACAATGTTGTATTAGTGTCTGATGCACAGCAAAGTGAACCAGTTATACATACACCCACTCTTTCTTAGATTCTGTTCCCATATAGGTCATCACAGAGCAGAGCAGAGTTCTCTGGCTGTACGTTAGGTCCCTGCGGGTCACCTATTTTATATGCAGCAGTGTGTGTCTGTCAGGAGGTTGCATTTTATCCTAAGGCCAGTGGTGAGGCGCTGGAGGGTTCTGTGCAGGGGAGCTACATGCTCCCATCTGTGTTGTTAAAAGCTTACTCTGGCTGTGGAGTGGAGAGTTACTGGAGAGGGTGTGGGGTAAGAAGCAAGGATCCCACATAGAAGATCATCACCTGACCCCCAAATATAAGACACGGAAGACTTGGATGAGAGTGAGGAAAATGGAGATGGAGGGAAATGGTTAAATCTGGGATTTGTCTGAAGATAGAGGTGAGAGGACTTGCTGATGGATTGGAGGGAGAGGGTGGGGTTGGGGAAGGGGGCTGGAAATCAAGATTGACATCTTTGCATTTGGCCTGAACAAATGTTAGATGGTGGTGCCATTGACGGACAAACGCAGGTTGTAGGGAAGAGAAGCTCGCGGAGGGGAGGGCCCTTGTGGGGTCTGCAGGTTATGCATCAGAATCCATTACCCACTGGGGTGAGGCCTGAAATGATCATATCAGAATTGTATTATGACACAAAGATAAACTCAAAATGGATTAAAGACCTAAATGTCAGACCAGAAACTATAAACCTCTTAGAGGAAAACACAGGCAGGACACTCTATGACAAATCACAGCAGGATCCTCCGTGACCCACCTCCCAGAGAAATGGAAATGAAAACAAAAACAAACACATGGGACCTAATTAAGCTTAAAAGCTTTTGCACAGCAAAGGAAACTATAAACAAGGTGAAAAGGCAACCCTCAGAACGGGACAAAATAACAGCAAAGGAAACAACTGACAAAGGATTGCTCTCCAAAATATACAAGCAACTCATGAAACTCAACACCAGAAAAACAAACAACCCAATCAAGAAGTGGGCAGAAGACTTAGACCTTTCTCTGAAGAAGACATACAGATGGCCAATAAATACATGAAAAGATATTCATCATCGCTCATTATTCAGTTCAGTTCAGTTCAGTCGCTCAGTCGTGTCTAACTCTTTGCGACCCCATGAATCGCAGCATGCCAGGCCTCCCTGTCCATCACCAACTCCCGGAGTTCACTCAGACTCACGTCCATTGAGTCAGTGATGCCATCCAGCCATCTCATCCTCTGTTGTCCCCTTCTCCTCCTGCCCCAAATCCCTCCCAGCATCAGAGTCTTTTCCAATGAGTCAACTCTTCGCATGAGATGGCCAAAGTACTGGAGTTTCAGCTTTAGCATCATTCCTTCCGAAGAGAGCCCAGGGCTGATCTCCTTCAGAATGGACTGGATGGATCTCCTTGCAGTCCAAGGGACTCTCAAGAGTCTTCTCCAACACCACAGTTCAAAAGCATCAATTCTTCAGTGCTCAGCCTTCTTCACAGTCCAACTCTCACATCCATACATGACCACAGGAAAAACCATAGCCTTGACTAGATGAACCTTTGTTGGCAAAGTAATGTCTCTGCTTTTGAATATGCTATCTAGGATGGTCATAACTTTCCTTCCAAGGAGTAAGCATTTTTCAATTTCATGGCTGCAATCACCATCTGCAGTGATTTTGGAGCCCAAAAAAATAAAGTCTGACACTGTTTCCAATGTTTCCTCATCTATTTCCCATAAAATGATGGGACTGGATGCCATGATCTTCGTTTTCTGAATGTTGATCTTTAAGCCAACTTTTTCACTCTCCTCTTTCACCTTCATCAAGAGGCTTTTTAGTTCCTCTTCACTTTCTGCCATAAGGGTGGTGTCATCTGCATATCTGAGGTTATTGGTATTTCCCCCTGCAATCTTGATTCCAGCTTGGGTTTCTTCCAGTCCAGCATTTCTCATGATGTACTCTGCATAGAAGTTAAATAAGCAGGGTGACAATATACAGCCTTGATGAATTCCTTTTCCCATTTGGAACCAGTCTGTTGTTCCATTCCAGTTCTAACTGTTGCTTCCTGACCTGCATACAAATTTCTCAAGAAGCAGATCAGGTGGTCTGGTATTCCCATCTCTTTCAGAATTTTCCACAGTTTATTGTGATCCACACAGTCAAAGGCTTTGGCATAGTCAATAAAGCAGAAATAGATGTTTTTCTGGAATTCTCTTGCTTTTTCCATGATCCAGCGGATGTTGGCAATTTGATCTCTGCCTTTTCTAAAACCAGCTTGAACATCAGGAAGTTCATGGTTCACACATTGCTAAAGCCTGGCTTGGAGAATTTTGAGCATTACTTTACTAGCGTGTGAGATGAGTGCAATTGTGCGGTAGTTTGAGCATTCTTTGGCATTGCCTTTCTTTGGGATTGGAATGAAAACTGACCTTTTCCAGTCCTGTGGCCACTGCTGAGTTTTCCAAATGTGCTGGCATATTGAGTGCAGCACTTTCACAGCATCATCTTTCAGGATTTGGAATAGCTCAACTGGAATTCCATCACCTCCACTAGCTTTGTTCATAGTGATGCTTTCTAAGGCCCACTTGACTTCACATTCCAGGATGTCTGGCTCTAGGTCAGTGATCACACCATGGTGATTATCTGGGTTGTGAAGATCTTTTTTGTACAGTTCTTCTGTGTATTCTTGCCATCTCTTCTTAATATCTTCTGCTTCTGTTAGGTCCATACCATTTCTGTCCTTTATCGAGCTCATCTTTGCATGAAATGTTCCCTTGGTATCTCTAATTTTCTTGAAGAGATCTCTAGTCTTTCCCATTCTGTGTTTTCCTCTATTTCTTTGCATTGATCGCTGAAGAAGGCTTTCTTATCTCTTCTTGCTATTCTTTGGAACTCTGCATTCAGATGCTTATATCTGTCCTTTTCTCCTTTGCTTTTCGCTTCTCTTCTTTTCACAGCTATTTGTAAAGCCTCCTCAGACAGCTGCAAATTAAAACTACGATGAGGCATCATCTCACACCAGTCCAAATGGCCATTATCAGAAAGTCTACAAACAATAAATGTGGGAGAGGGTGTGGAGAAAAGGGAACCCTCTTGCACTGGTGGGGATGTAAACTGATACAGCCATCACGGGGAACAGTATGGAGATCCCTTAAAAAACTAGGACTAAAACCACCATGTGACCCAGAAATCCCACTACTGGGCATGTACCCTGAGGAAACTACACTGAAAAAGACACATGCACCCCAAGATTCCTTGCAGCACTATTTACAACAGTGAGGACATGGAAGCAACCTAGATGTCCATCAACAGATGAATGGATAAAGAAGTTGTGGTACATGTACACAGTGGAATATTACTCAGCTATTAAAAGGAATGCATTTGAGTCAGTTCTAATGAGGTGGATGAACCTAGAGCCTGATATACAAAGTGTAGTCAGAAAGAGAGAAACAAATGTTGTTATACAAAATGAAATAATTCAGAGAAAAACAAATATCGTGTATTAATGCATATATATGGAGAAGGCAATGGCAACCCACTCCAGTACTCTTGCCTGGAGAATCCCAGGGACAGGGGAGCCTAGTGAGCTGCCGTCTATGGGGTCGCACAGAATCGGACACGACTGAAGTGACTTAGCAGCAGCAACGCATATATATGGAATCTAGAAGGGCTTCCCAGGTGGCTCGATGCGTAAAGAATCCACCTGCAATGCAGTAGATGCAGGCAGACCCAAATTCCATCCCCAGGTCGGGAAGATTCCCCTGGAGGAGGGCGTGGCAACCCACTCCAGTGTTCTTGTATGGACAGAGGAGCCTGGTGGGCCACAGTCCACAGTGTCGCAAAGAGTCGGACAGGACTGAAGCGACTGAGCACGCGTGCACGGAATCTAGGAAGATAGTACTGATGAACCTATTTTCAGGGCAGCAATGGATATTCAGACATAGAGAATAGGCTTGTGGACACAGAGCAGGAAGAATAGGGTGGGACGAATGGAGAGCATAGCGTGGAAACACATACCGTACCATACGGAAAACAGACAGCCAGGGAGAATTGGCTGTGTGACTCAGGGAGCCCAACCCGGTGCTCTGTGACAACCCAGAGGGGTGGGAGGAAGTTTCAAGAGGGAGGGGACAAATGTATACCTGTGGCTGATATATGTCATGTATGACAGAAACCAAGACAATATTATAAAGCAATTATCCTTCAATTAAAATAAATGTGCTGTGTGCTTAGTCACTCAGTCGTGTCCGACTCTTTTTGACCCCATGGACTGTAGCCCACCAAGTTCCTCTGCCCATGGGGAGACCCCCAGCAAGAATACTGGAGTGGGTTGCCGTGCCTTCCTCCAGTAAAAATTTAAAAAAAAAAAAAATTTTTTTTAAAGAACTGTACTATGCGAGAGAAAAATTCATTTCTCTAATCCTAAAGCCACTGTATTTTGGAGTCAATGGCGCCCCACTCCAGTACTCTCGCCTGGAAAATCCCATGGATGGAAGAGCCTGGTAGGCTGCAGTCCATGGCGTCACTGAGGGTTGGACACGACTGAGTGACTTCACTTTCACTTTTCACTTTCATGCATTGGAGAAGAAAATGGCAACCCACTCCAGTGTTCTTGCCTGGAGAATCCCAGGGACAGGGGAGCCTGGTGGGCTGCCATCTATGGGGTCCCACAGAGTCGGACACGACTGAAGCGACTTAGCAGCAGCATGTGAGAGAAAAATTCATTTCTCTAGTCCTAAAGCCACTGTATTTTGGAGTCCTTTTAACAGCAGCTTAGCAATCCTCTGATACATAAATTGGCACCAGATATGGAAAGGTGCCATGTATAAAAATCTTAAAACACGTGGCACTGGCGTGGCCAACAGGTGGTGAGTAACATGGAAACAAATATTGGAGAATGGAAAACCGGTGACCCTTCTTGCAGCTGCTGCTGCTGCCAAGTGGCTTCAGTCGTGTCTGACTCTGTGTGACCCCATAGACAGCAGCCCATCAGGCTACCCTGTCTCTGGAATTCTCCAGGCAAGAACGCTGGAGTGGGTTGCCATTTCCTTCTGCAATGCATGAAAGTGAAAATTGAAATTGCAGCTACTCAATCGTGTCCGACTCTTAGAGACCCCGTGGACTGCAGCCTACCAGGTTCCTCCCATGGGATTTTCCAGGCAAGAGTACTGGAGTTGGTTGTCATTGCCTTCTCCGACCCTTCTTATGCTGTGACAAAACATTTAATAAAAAACATTACCTGTGGTAATTTGGAAGGCAGACCACATGCCTACTTGAGCATCTAATTCTAGAAAAAATGGTTGAAGTGAAGTGAACGTCGCTCAGTTGTGTCTGGCTCTTTGTGACCCCATGGACTATACAGTCCATGGAATTCTCCAGGCCAGAATACTGGAGTGGGTAGCCTTTCCCTTCTCCAGGGGATCTTCCCAACCCGGGATTGAACCCAGGTCTCCTGAATTGTGGGCAGATTCTTTACCAACTGAGCCACAAGAGAAGCCCAGGAATGTTGGAATGGGTGGCCTACCCCTTTTCCAGCAGATCTTCCCAACCCAGGAATCAAATTGGGGTCTCCTACATTGCAGGCAGATTCTTTACCAACTGAGCTAAGGTTAGAAAGAGCCAAAACCATTTGCATGTGTTGGCTTCTCAATGTTGCCTTTAGCAAGATATTGCAAGAGATTGGCTAGTTTCGTTTACAATGAGAGATGGACAGAAAAGGAGATAATGTGGAAAATCATCCTATCCTCAGGGTTGGAAAAACCAATTGGGTTTTGTCCAAATGACAGGTGATTAGACCTCAGGGCTCAGAGCCTTTCTCAAAGCCTGTCTATTACAACAAACAGGAAGCCGAATAACGGAATCACACTAGCGGCAAAGTATTATATTTGGGGGGTTGCATTGTCATCCCTCCAGGTCTGTTATTTCAGATGTCCTTAGGGTAACTTTCATTTAAAATGGGAGAGAAAGAGACAGGTTGGGCAACACAGACAAAAACTCCATGAAGAACAGAACTTGGGAGAAGGGATACATGTGTATGTATGGCTGAATCCTTTCGCTGTTCCCTTGAAGCTATCACAACATTGTTAATTGGCTATACTCCAAAACAAAATAAAAAGTTTAAAAAAAAGAACAGAACCTGGGGTATGGTTACTGCACATGGAATGACTAAGCAGAAGGACCTGAATGAAGCCTGCTACATTTTTGAAGGGACTGTTATCATCAACAAAATTGCAAGACCAGACTTGAAGAGCCCATGATGGTCCCAGCCTTAAAAAAAAAAAAGCACCCAAGGAGGAAAGACTTTCAACATCCTGTGGGGTGGCAATCGAGAGCCACAGAGAACAGCCAAGGGCAAAGCTAGGGGCCAGGGAGACACAGAGGGGCTGCCCTTCAGAGCATCTCCTCCACCACCAGGGCAGGAATCCCCCTTGCTGCTCGTCCGAGTCACAGGTCTGAGCTTTCATTTGGGGAATTGTGAGCAGAAGTCAGACTCCAGTCTCACTTGCTTAAGAGGAAAATCCCGCCCGGGACTTCCGTGTTCCTCCCCTCATATTGGCTGTAAGCCCTAGAGGTTTCGTGTTAAAGACCACAGTGCCAAATCAGCCCGGGTCCCCAAATGACCCTGTGGATTGGAGCTCTCTACTGACCCGAAACACTTCTTGTGGAGCTATTTTGTGAGAGAGCCATCAACTGGACACTTTTAAACTACTCTATGTTGGAGTCTCTCTTACACTGACTTGAATTATCCCAACCAGGAGAGCCATTAGACATCAGGCAGAGAAGTCAAGTGGGACTCTGGAACTTAGAGGAGGGCGGGGGGCGGATGGGGGCAGTTTAGGAGTCATCGGGGTGTAGATAGGGAAATGGGTAGAAACCCGCCTTCCAGACAGAGAGGGGCTCAGATGAGCCAACATGGAGAGGAGTGTGAATCAGTCAAGGATTCAGAGAACCAACGTCCATCAGGGTAATAGTGTGGACAGCAGGAGAATGGGTCAGAATCCGGGAGAAGGATGCTTCTAGAAGGAGGGAGATGATGGGAAGGGGAGTAGAGACGGGGCCTAGCCAGGCTCCACCTGAACTTACTGAGAGGCTGGGGCCACGCCGTCTGTGTCCCTGCCCTGTGGAGATCTCAGCTCTGAGGCAGCTTCCTCACAGTGGCCTTCCTGCCTACCCGCTTCAAGGGCCCTGCTCAGTTGCTCTGCACCACTCTCTGCAAGGCCTTCTCAAGTATTTGCGCTTGTCGGTGTAGCCTGCCTTCCCAGGACAGGCTAGGTTGCCTCCCCAGCCACCCTGGAACACAGGTGGCCCCTCTCCTCAGCAGGCCTGCACCCCGGGACTGCACGGGGGGAGAGAGACTCCCCCGGGGCAACACTTACAATGTGCAAGCAGAGCTCTGCGTGTGCCTTATCAAGTCATCCGCACAGCACGCCTCGAGGGGGACCTTGCTCTCATTCCATCTTACAGATGAGGGCTGAAGGCACTTGGCAGCTGACTGGGGTCACCTTTGGTGTTAAAGTGCTGAAGCCGGCACTCAAGCCAGGTCTGCCGGACTCAGAAATCAGTGCTCATGGTTTGC
The DNA here is from genome assembly GCF_055505025.1 of Bos grunniens. Classification (NCBI taxonomy): domain Eukaryota; kingdom Metazoa; phylum Chordata; class Mammalia; order Artiodactyla; family Bovidae; genus Bos; species Bos grunniens. Next base: position 74,593,853 of record NC_141179.1, on the reverse strand, counting down.
AACACCCCATCTCGCCATTCCCCCATCTCATCATCCCCCCCTACCCTTTTTCAGTTTTAGGGGTTTTTTTCTATTTGAAATTTTGTTTCTTTGCTTACATATACATGTATCTATTCTTTTTCAAATTCTTTCCCCAGTTGGGTTGCTAGAGAATGTTGAGCCAAGTTCCCTGCGCTATACAGTGGGTCCCCACTAGCTATCCATTCCAAACACCATCCCTTTGATGCCATGGGAACAGCACTGGAGGAGAAGTCAGAAGCCCAGGTTGCAGCCTCAGCTCCATCCTCCACGTATCCTGTGGCCTGGAAACCACCGCTTCCCATCTCTGAGCCTGTTTCCCCATCTGAAGTGAAGAGGCCAGACTCTGCTTTGCTGGGGACCCCTCCAGCTCTGATAGTCTAGAATCCTCAGAAGGAAGTGCCGATGAGGGGACCCAGCTGCAGGAGGGAGATGCTTGCTCTGGGGCCAGAGCGTGGCAAGCAGCCAGGGCTAAGGCTGCAGGGGGAAAGCTGCCCCCCAGGGAGGGAGCTGCTGGGGAAGCAGATGGGGAGGAAGATGGCAGCAGCCTGGGGAGGGGCTTGTGCCATCACCTCCTCCACCATCCCCACCCACACTCTGGCTTTTGGGCAGAGCCAGGGTTTAAAAATAGCAACCACCAGTTCTTCAGCTATTAGCAGGGCTTCGTATCCAGTGGAGCCCGCGGTACCTGATCCAGATCAAAAGGGCCCAGGGATGCTGTGTCTGTCCTGGGATGCAGAGAGGCAGGGAGCCATGGGGTCTACACAGAAAGGTGGGAAGGACCAGGTCAGGGCAGTGCTGGTCACAGGTCCCTTCTCTGCTTCCTGACAAGAGGGCCTGGCCCCTTCCTGTGGCACTGACAGAGACCCATCGCCGGCTAGAAGCCTGGGTCAGCTGGTTGTGCCCTCAGGCTCAGCCAGAAGTCTCTCCAGGGGGGGATCTTGGGCCTCTAAGTGCTGACTGAGATCATGGTTATTCCAGATGTTGCTGTTTGGGTCAGTCTGTACTCTGGGTGTATTTTGGCTCAACTAATACTTGTTCACTTGTGTGTGTGTGTGTGTACATGAATCCAGGTGGAGATGGGTGATGGAGGTGGATGAATGTGGCACTGGGGCGGGGAGGAGTCAGCTGTGGCAGGCTAGTGACAGGGCCTTCCCCAGGTGGTCCTGCCTCCTGGACCACTGCGGCCCTTTTTACCCCGCAGAGGGCCCTCTGCACAAAGCCCGTGTCTTCCGCATCCTACCAGCTGCTTCTGCCTCACTCAGAATTAGCACTTGGTCTGGTACGATTGTGAGCATAAGAGTGACTTGATAATTTCGCTGGAGGGTTGCCATGACAATCCCCAGCAAGCTCTACGGGAGAGGGTGTTGGGTGTGTGCATAGGAGATGGGGAGAGAGAGAGGCAGAGAGTCCACGAGACAGAGAGAGGAAGGGAGAGGGTCCGGGGAGATCCCCAGTGATATCCCCAAGTCAGATCTTCAGCCGCCAGTGTCCCCGCCCCAGCGGCCCTGTTCACGTCTCGATGAGCTCACTGTCTAATCTGGGCCTCACTGTAAATAGGGCAATGGCATACCAGCTGCTGGCAGGCCGGCTGCCCGAGCTGGCACAGCAGGCCTGGCCCAGCCGGGGGAGGCACCCTGACAACCCCGACTCCCAGGATGAGCCCCAGGGAACACCAGCTTGGAGTTGGGGACGGGGAGAGTCTTGGGCACTCGGAGAGCCGGAGCCCAGGGAAACCTCCCAAGGATTTTACCCAGGTTGTGGGGCCCGGCTACGCTGATGTGAATAATGGGAACGCACTTCCCTGCTGGGGGCTTGCTACCTGACACAGCTTTGGCAGCCCAGGGTGTGTGGCTCAGTCCTTCCCACGCGCTTTTCTTTTTTTTAACGTTTATTTGGTTGCACTGGGTCTTGGTTCTGGCACACAGAATCTTTAATGTTCGTGGCAGCAGGTGGGATCTTGAGTTGTGGCGTGTGAACGCTTAGTTGCAGCATTGGGGATCTAGTTCCCTGACCAGGGATCACACTCAGGCCCCTGCCTTGGGAGCTTGGATTCTTAGCCACTGGAGCACCAGAGCAGTGTCCCCCGCCACACACACATGCTTTCTTGCAGGCCTAAGCGTAGCCTCCCCTGGGCCCATAGGGCTGGGAATCGCTCCGTGGCTAATGATGAAATAATGCACAATCTGTGGCCTCAGAGCTTGGCCAAGTAGTCTCCCCTCTGTGACCTCAGCAAAGCGCCGCTATCTTTGCCATCTTTTGAGATGAGAACAGAGGCTCAGAGAGGGGAAGAAACTAGACCAAGGTCACACAGCAAGCAGCAAGGCAGTGGCAGCATAAGGACAGAACCCAGTCCTGAACTTTAGCCCAGCATCGCTGCCCTCTGTGAGGACAGGTTCTCCACAATGGGTCCAGTGGGCACTGCCCTTGAAGGCAGTGAAGGCAGGGACACTGAGGCCCCGAGACATCCCTCCAGCTAGTAAGCATAAAACTGCGCTGGCAGCCTCGGATCCTGAGAAATTTCACAGCCTCTATTGAACCACGAGCCAGCCCCATGTGCCCCCTCAAACAAGCCCCAGCAACTTATTTATGTTCCAAGGTTAAAGAGCCAGCCGCTGCCTTGGAAGGAGATTCTCTGGTTATTGGCAAAACAGAGCAGAGGGCAGCAGAAGCTGGCCAGGAGCACAGAGGTAAGGGGGTCAGAGGTTTCCCCAGGCAGTGTCAAGTCCCAGCTGCATATGGCAGCCTTGTGAAGGGCCCCTAACCTCTGCTGTTGGAGCTGTGTGCCCCTGGGCAAGTCACCTCGGGTGGCAGAGCCCCAGGGTCTACAGCAATCAAGAGCCAGTGCACCCAGGAGCCCTGAGAGGAACGGATTTCCATGTTCTGAGAAGCAGCTGCCTGGGAACAGCAGTCCCGGAAAACAGAGGTACCCTCGTGCCTATCTCCAGTGAGGCTCAGAGCCATGATAAGTCGGATCTGAGCCAAGATGTGGACCTTTCAACAGTTATCACCGTGGGATGGCACCGAAAACAAAGTGAGATGGGCTTTGGAGACAACCTGCAAGGAAGACGTGCATACTGCCTCAGCAACGGGTGACGTCAGGGGGGACAGGCGAACAACCCGTCAAGACTGCCTGCTTAGACACTGTTTCCAGGGTCTGCTAGAAACTTCTTCCTACCCTGTGAATATGGAAGACTTAGGCCTGCCCCATCTCTACCTGGGCTTCCCTGGTGGCTCAGCTGGTAAAGAATCTGCCTGCAATGCAGAAAACCCTGATTCGACTCCTGGGTTGGGAAGATCCCCTGGAGAAGGGATAGGCTACTGACTCCAGTATTCTTGGGCTTCCTTGGTGGAACAGATGGTAAAGAATCCACCTGCAATACGAGAGACCTGAGTTCGAGCCCTGGGTTGGGAAGATTCTCTGGAGAAGGGCATGGCAACCCACTCCAGTATTCTTGTCCAGACAATTCCATTGACAGAGAAGCCTGGCAGGCTATAGTCCATGGGGTCGCAAAGAGTTGGACACGACTGAGTGACTAAGCACAGCACAGCACATCCTTTACCCCAGTTCAGTTCAGTTCAGTCGCTCAGTCGTGTCTGACTCTTTGCGACCCCATGAATCGTAGCACACCAGGCCTCCCTGTCCATCACCAACTCCCGGAGTTCACTCAGACTCACGTCCATCGAGTCAGTGATGCCATCCAGCCATCTCCTCCTCTGTCGTCCCCTTCTCCTCCTGCCCCCAATCCCTCCCAGCATCAGAGTCTTTTCCAATGAGTCAACTCTTTGCATGAGGTGGCCAAAGTACTGGAGTTTCAGCTTTAGCGTCATTCCTTCCAAAGAAATCCCAGGGCTGATCTCCTTCAGAATGGACTGGTTGGATCTCCTCGAAGTCCAAGGGACTCTCAAGAGTCTTCTCCAACACCACAGTTCAAAAAGCATCAATTCTTCGGCGCTCAGCTTTCTTCACAGTCCAACTCTCACATCCATACATGACCACAGGGAAAACCATAGCCTTGACTAGACGGACCTTTGTTGGCAAAGTAACGTCTCTGCTTTTGAATATGCTATCTAGGATGGTCATAACTTTCCTTCCAAGGAGTAAGCATCTTTTAATTTCATGGCTGCAGTCACCATCTGCAGTGATTTTGGAGCCCAGAAAAATAAAGTCTGACACTGTTTCCACTGTTTCCCCATCTATTTCCCATGAAGTGATGAGACCGGATGCCATGATCTTCGTTTTCTGAATGTTGAGCTTTAAGTCAACTTTTTCACTCTCCTCTTTCACCTTCATCAAGAGGCTTTTTAGTTCCTCTTCACTTTCTGCCATAAGGGTGGTGTCATCTGCATATCTGAGGTTATTGATATTTCTCCCAGCAATCTTGATTCCAGCTTGTGCTTCTTCCAGCCCAGCGTTTCTCATGATGTACTTTGCATAGAAGTTAAATAAACAGGGTGACAATATACAGCCTTGACGTACTCCTTTTCCTATTTGGAACCAGTCTGTTGTTCCATGTCCAGTTCTAACTGTTGCTTCCTGACCTGCATACAGGTTTCTCAAGAGGCAGATCAGGTGGTCTGGTATTCCCATCTCTTGAAGAATTTTCCACAGTTTATTGTGATCCACACAGTCAAAGGCTTTGGCATAGTCAATAAAGCAGAAATAGATGTTTTTCTGGAACTCTCTTGCTTTTTCCATGATCCAGCGGATGTTGGATATTTGATCTCTGGTTCCTCTGCCTTTTCTAAAACCAGCTTGAACATCTGGAAGTTCACAGTTCACATATTGCTGAAGCCTGGCTTGGAGAATTTTGAGCATTACTTTACTAGCATGTGAGATGAGTGCAATTGTGCAGTAGTTTGAGTATTCTTTGGCATTGCCTTTCTTTGGGATTGGAATGAAAACTGACCTTTTCCGGTCCTGTGGCCACTGCTGAGTTTTCCAAATTTGCTGGCATATTGAGGGCAGGTGGCACTCCTTTACCCCAGATGGCAGTTATGAGGATCAAAGCAGACTATTCCAAGAGAACATACTATGAGAATCCCTTCTTGCCCTGCAGGAGGGTGAATTTTAAAATGGATTCCAAAGAACGAGGATTGGAATGAAGTCCCATGGTGTGGTGTGCGGTGAGCCTGGCCTTGAGCTGACACACAGCGTCAGCCTTGTGAGAAGCTCCTGACCCACTCTGGGGGCCCAGAAAGTCCGTTCTCCCCAGCCCCTGCCTGTGTTCCTCCTCAGATACTGTCTCAGGCCACCCAGTGGACACGAGATGCCTGCTGCACCCTTGACTCTGCACTCTTGGGGGCTGGGGAGTCACTCCCAGGACCACCACCTTAAGGCAGCCTCTCTCCAATGTCGCCCCTCCTGTAGCTGACCCTGGAAGGCATCTCCCCTTTCTTTCCTTAGGGCAGCAATAGCTGCCGTTTCTCCAGCCAGTCCCTCACAGAGACACCAAGAGGATGGGATTTAAAAGGACTGAGTTTTCCTCATGCCGGCACCAACACAAAGCACTCTACCTATCATCTCACCCTTAAGCTTATCCTCCAAGACAGGGGTTGCCATCTCCAAGAGTTAGCTGAGGAAACAAGCTCAGAGACGTTAGGGAACTTTCCCAAGGACACACAGCCAGGCAGAGATGGAGCTAAGGTTTGCACCCAGGTCTGTCAGCCCAAAGCTCATCTCATCCATCAGCAGCTCCCACGATGGGGACTCCTGGACCTTCAGAGAGCAGTTCAGGGTGAGCCGGGTGCAGGGTGAAGAGGGAAAGAGCCTGGAATTCCATCTAGGAGCCAGGTTCCACTTCCCAACATCTTTTCCAGAGAGAAGACGGTGTCCTCTGGCCCCGGGCAGCAGTCGGGTGGGGTGGGGAGAGAAACGCAGATGCCATTCACACCCACTCCTCTTCCCCGTGGTGATGGCACCAGCAACTCTCCCCACCCACAGACACAGAGCAGGCAGTGCCCAGCCAGACAGTGGGCGCGCCAGGACCTCCCACGGAGGTGGGGTGGGGGGGACTCACATCAGCGCTGTCCGTCCAGGGGCCCTCTCCTGCATCTGAGGTTACTGTTTGAAGATATGAGGAAGGAAACCACAAAGGCTTGGCTGATGGGGGTCATGAGGCCAGAGGAAATGGAACAGAACTGTTGGCTGCCAGAGCAGGAAGGAACCTTCCAGATGAGCTGGGTCAGTGTTCAGAGCAAGGAGGGCCATGACCAGCATTTTTTAATGATGCACAACAGAAAACATCAGAGGACAGAAGTGTAATAAAGGATTGTTCCATGAAGCTTTAGTTAAATGTGTGTGTAAACCTTTTTCTTTTTTTAACCATGAATTGTGGTCAAAACAGCTACAAAAAATTGAATTGGTTCAACCCTGTATTCTTCAGATGGAAAAACTGGAGCTAAGTGTGGGAAAGGGCTTTGGCCTGGGGGCCAGAGACAGACAAGACTCAGAAAGTCCTGATGCTGCGATGCCCCAGCCCCCGGGGGCCACCTTTCAGAGCAACCCTCCTTACTCACCTTTTGGCCTTAAACACAATCAGCCTCTCCAACTCTTGCCCCAGGTTGCTCCCAGGCTAGAGTGGGAAGAACCCAGTGCTTCGCACTGAGGCACTGGGGTGGGGGTTGGGAGTGAGGTGATGGGGAGGGGCTGTAACAGAACATTCTCCTTCCTCTCACTGTCCCTTCTCAGTCTCTTTCCCTGTCTCCTTTCCCTCCCCACCCTGCTCCGTGGAAGTGAAGTGAAAGTCGCTCATTTGTGTCTGACTCTTTGAGACCCCATGGACTGTATAGTTCAAGGAATTCTCCAGGCCAGAATACTGGAGTGGGTAGCCTTTCCCTTCTCCTGCGGGTGTTTCCAACCCAGGGATCGAATCCAGGTCTCCCGCATTGCAGGCAGATTATTTTACCAGCTGAGCCACAAGAGAAGCCCTGGGAACACCCCAGAATCGGGTCCCTTTCCATGCTTCCTCCCACCTGCCCCAACAGTGGCCTCTGTACAGACTCTCCCCTGCCTCTCTTGGCCATGCTGGGTCCTCTCTCCCCCAAGGCCTGCTCCTAGACCCATCTACACAGAAGTCCCTCCGTCTCCATCACAGTGAGGTCGGCCCCAGCCCACAGGGTGGAGGACCTTCATCCCATCTCCATTATTTGATGATGACAGCCACCCAGACGGAGACAGTTACACTGTCACACTCGATATTCACAGGAACCCAATATTCATTAACAACCCTGTTGACAGGTCAGGAAGTTTGCCAAAGGCCGCACAGCAAGAAACGGAGGGGCTAGCTCTAGACCCAGGCAGAGATGGCGCTGGAGCTGACACCTGGACACCCCCCTGCCTGGCCCATTCCTAGCAGCCTTTCCCCCAAGGATCCAAGCAGGGGTCATAGATCTGCAAGCGGGCAGGAAAGGGGCTCCCCGTCCCCCCCGTTAGAGACGCCTGTCCTCTGCAGGAGGAGTAATAAGGGGGCCTTGGATAACATGTCCGATGTTTTTCCCTCCTGGGGTTGGAGCGCTCCTTTCCTCACTGGCGCTAAGGTAGGAGATGCTCGCTGTCCTCCACACTGTCATCCCGCCCCATCCAGGATCCTTGGGGCAATGGAACAGAAGAGTGCGTGTACCGCTTGGCTCCTGGGTCCCTGCCTGGGAGGGAGGGACGCCCGGAAGGTCCAGCGCCCCCTGCTGGAAGCTGGCCCGAGGCCCACCTCCCCGGCCCCCCCTGCGCCAGAGCAGCGGGCTTGGCAGTGACTCTCGGGGCAGCTGGTGGGTCAGAGCCTGCTGTGCTGTCTCCTTGAACAGAGCGCCCTGAGGCCTGGACTTGGTGAGGGGGCATCAGGAGTCTGACTGTGGCCGTGGATAGAAGCCAAGGTCTCCCGTCCAGCTCTGGCAGACATGTTGACCTCATGGCTGAGTCCCGCCATGAGGTCATTTTTTTCTTATGTCTGTTTTTCTTACGCTGCAGCACTCGAGGCACCAGGAAACCAGACATATTTTCTCCTCACTGCTCCCAGAGTATCTACCGGGCAGCACACCCAGGCCCCTCTGCCTGGGCCGCCCCCCTGGTCTCCCACAGGTCTCCCCACCTCCAGCCCCATCCCCTTGCTCCCTCCTGATAAACATACTTCCTAAAAGTCTCAGTGCTCAGAGGCTCCGCACCACCAAAGCCTTCTGCCTGGGGCAGCTCCCAGACCTGATTTGGGCCCATCTTCCTCTCTCACTGTCTCTCTTCCAGCTCAACACTCCCTACCTGAGCCCTGGACACAAGCCACCTAGGGCTCCACCGTTCATGAGCCTTCAGGTTATCGCTCATTCTCCAGGTGCCCCCTCTACCGAGAAGCCTTCCAAGACTACTATCCCAAATTACATCCCATAGTTGTCCAACGCCTGGCGTACTCCCTGTCAGGACCCCTCATTCCACATTCACCTTGTTATTGAGGTTCTTCAAGTATGTGGCTTGTTTACTCAATAAATGACACATCACGTGACAACAATGCTAAAACGTACTGAGTGCTTGCTTGCTCTCTGCCGGGCACAGGACAGTCTCTCTTTCACAGACAGAAACTTGCTAGAACACTGGCCTGGCACATTATTGTTGCTCAAAGCATGGCATGAGTTTCTCAAATACACACAAACACACTGTTGGTAGGAGAAGTTGGGGCAACCTTTCTGGAAAGCCATTTACATTATGTATGCGTGCTCAGTTGCTCAGTCGTGTCCGATTCTTTGTAACCCCATAGGCTGTACGGGGTCCTCTGTCCATGGAATTTTTCAGGCAAGAATACTGGAGTAGGTTGCCATTTACCTACTCCAGGGGATCTTCCCGACCCAGGGATCGAACCCAAATCTCATGTGTCTCCTGCACTGGTAGATATATTCTTTACCACTGAGCCACTTGGAATACATTATGTATTCAAGGCCTTAAAAATATGTATAGCCTTCTGGATCTGGGCCAGGACCCCACTTTCAGGAATGTATGCTAAGAAACATACATGTGCACAAAGGTTTCACCACAGGATGGCTGCATAAGTGGAGGATTAATGCTTTAGTTTCATCAATTGTAAAATGGAGGTAAAAATAATGCCTAGTCTATGGCCTGTTTTGTGGATTTACAAGTCATGTGTTAATATATGTAAAGCACTTAACAGTGCCTGGCACAATATTCAGGCACAATGTAAAAATGTTACTTATATCTTCTCTTATTATTTGGGGCTATTTTTTCCTGTTTGAACAAACATTTCCTTTCTTTCCTTGCCTGTGCCTTAGCTGCAGCATGGGCGATCTAGTTCCCTGACCAGGGATCAAACCCAGGCCCCTCCATTGGGAGTGCAGAGTCTTAGCCACCGGACCACCAAGGAAGTCCCCTTCTCTTATTGTTTGAATTGAGGTCTGATTGAGGCCAAATTCTAGGCTCTTAGCCAGAAGAGCACCGCTCCACCATCCATTCTCGTGACTTCCAAAAGCAATAGAATGGTTACAAATAGCGAAAACAACTCCAACGTCAACAATGACTGAATTATCTAAGACAACAGACTTGTTATATAATGATATATCTATCTCTACAATTTTATGCTGTCACTCCTTAGGGAACAACAGTTAATGTCACACAGCAATTTACAAAATAAGTAGAAAAACACACGAGGGGTCAGTATGAAGTTGCTTTTCTTTTTTTCCAAGGATACAAATATGTAGAGAAAAAAATCCACTACAAAATGTGAAGAGCTGTCAACTCCAGCGTAAAGTCAGAAAAGATTTTCTTTTTTTTCCTTGTATCTTTCTTTGACATTTCTTACCAAGAACACATACTCCTTTTGTAGTTAGGAATAAAAACTAATTTTGAAGGAGAAAATAAAAGCCACTCTGGTTTACTTCTGTCTGTAATAGGAAGAATCGTGTCTCCCTTTTATATGCTCCCCACTGCAGCTAACACACAATTTCTGGGCATAAAAGCCCTGTCTTGAGCAGAATTCCTGATTCGAGACTGCCTGGTAATCTTGTTTACGCTTCCAGGCCAAGGCGTTCTGTACAGAACCCAGAAATGGCCTGCAAGGATAAGCAGACAATGTGACTGGTGGGGTGCGTCACACTGACCTGTGACTTGCTCACCAGGCTGGGAAACATCAGGAACTGACCCGGGGGTGGGGCGGGGGTGCGGGGGGAGGCGGGGGAACCAGGCCAGGGCGGGGGGCATCAGGAGACCCATTACCTGGGGAGCATGTGGTGAGGCTGCCAAGAGCCTCGATGCAAGGCCACTTCAGCGTCTGGGAGGGCTCTTCGGCTTGGGCTAAAGACCGTCCCAGGAGACACCAGTAGGTGCAGCTGGACCCTAACAGGATCAGCCTCCTTGTGCACAATTTCCCTTTTGCCCTTCCTCCCCGAAGGCTCTGGGCCTCCCCTCGCTGACTGCAGCAGAGATGCAGGCACCTAGGGAGCCTGGCAAGGGGAAAGGCAGGGTCGCAGGGTCATCTGTCAGTTACAGTGGGACTTCCCGCCCAGCACAGGGGTTAGGGTCGGGGCTAGCAGGGCATGTGGAACGTTCTACTTAAAGCAATTAGGGTTAGGCTAGGCACATGACTATCGGGCACGTCACATTCAGGATCTCACCCCTCACAAGACCTCGGAGAGGTGGCTGCTACGATGTCCATTTCACAGGTGAGGAGACTGAGGCTCGGAGGCTGATGGACGGGGTCCAAGCTGGCTCACTGGGAAGGAGAGATGGGATTCAAGGCCACATCAGCCTGGCTCAAGTTCAACCAGCAACGGCTCTGCAGTGTGTCTGACAGAAGTGGAGGCTGGGACACAGAGGGTGTGTCAAAGTGAAAGTGAAAGTAGCTCAGTCGTGTCCGACTCTGCCACCCCGTGGACTATACAGTCCACAAAATTCTCCAGGCCAGAGTACTGGAGTGGGTTGCCATTTCCTCCTCCAGGGGATCTTCCCAACCCAGGGATCGAACCCAGGTCTCCTGCATTGCAGGCAGATTCTTTACTAGCTGAGCTACAAGGGAAGCCCCCGGTGTGTCAAAGCTCTTTCCTAATTCCACCCTCCCAGGCAACACAATGACACTCAGCGGGGCATGGGCCCGATGCAAAGGTGACTCTGAGGCAGTCTTGCCTGAAGTTGTCCAGCCAACTCCCTGGAGCCACTGGTGCAGAGTTCGGCTTGCTCTGTTTTCGGCAGCAGGATGCTACCTGGAGCTGCAGCAGGGATCATTGCCACGTACCCAGACACCTGGCTGGTGTGACATGGGAGACCATCCATATCAGTCCTCCGAGGGCTGCCCCTTCGGAGGGGCAGGCACTGCGACCTTCTGGGGCTGTCTGTGCCCAGGTTCCCTCTTGTCACCAGGTTCTGCTTTTAGCTGGGAATCTCAGAAGAGGTCAGAGAACCCCAGAGAGATGCAAAGGACACTGGCCTAGGCACCTGTGGGTGTTCACGCTGGTTCTGCCAACATGGCCCTGGGTGGCCGTCAGAGGAGCATCTGTCCAATAGGGACAGTGGTTCCTAACCACCCTCGCAGGACTGCCGAAGACAAGGGGCAAGGTGTGGAAGACTGCGCCAGCCCTTCTCTCTGCCCCCTCTCCCCGCAGGCAGAGGAGGCCTCCAGGAGGCAGACTGGGGGCCCGGTAGGGTCGCAAAGGGAAGCCACACATTCAGACTCCTCTTCATCCACTCCCCCACTCCCCTACCCCCAATTTTTGCCTCTAGGCTAACTGTCCTCCTTTCCATCTTCACACCAGGTGAAGAGGGGCTAACAGCTACCATCAGAGACAGAGTGCAGGGAAAAAATTATTGCCTAATCCCTTGATACATTTTCAGAGAAAACATTCCAGCAAAGCGTTATCTAAGCAACAAGGGCCTGGGGGAGACCCTTCCAGGGGGCCCTCCTCCTCTCCAGGACTCTCCTGAGATCTGGCTGGATGCTCAGCTGGCCTGAATGGTCTGGGCCAGAGTTAGGAAGGCCCCCAGGGCATCCTTCATCCGCCCACCCGCCCCACAAACGTTCTCCAGGAAGAGAGGATACAGCCCTCCACCCAGAATGGCTTTTTGGAGGGTGTGGATTCCCTTCCCAGATGGTCCCATCCACGTGCAGATGGGGGCAGGGGGAGCAGGGAGGAACCTCGCAGGCAGAGCCTCCCGGGGAGGGCCTTCCTGCCACAGCTTCTGAGAAAGGCAAGGCTGCTCCTGCAGGCTGCCGCTCGCCTTCCTTCCCAGGGGCGCCTGGAGCATCAGAGGTGCGGCTCGGCAGGCGGCAGGCGCTTGTCACAGCGCTCGCCCACACCCTTCCTGCAGTGGGCGGCTAATTGCAACCCGATCACGCGGCCCTCGAGAGCCCTGCGCCTGGCCCACCACTTCCTCCTGCTCACCCCCCCTCTCCAGGGGAAGAAGCTTCGTGGTTCCAGGCACAGACCCAAGGTTTTGCCGGCTGGTGAAGAGGCTGAGAATGCGTAGTTCCTCCAGCCCCAGCCCAGCATGGGGAGAGGGGGCACGGGGATGGGGGGTGCGTGGCGGTGGGGGTGCAGAGACCACCCCAAACACCAGGGATACCCAATCTCAGGATCTGAGCTACCCTCTAGTACCTGTTTCCTCATCTGTTTAAAAAAAACTAAGCAATCAAATTCAGAGAAGGCAATGGCACCCCACTCCAGTACTCTTGCCTGGAGAATCCCATGGACGGAGGAGCCTGGTAGGCTATAGTCCATGGGGTCGCTAAGAGTTGGACACGACTGAGCGACTTCACTTTCACTTTTCACTTTCATGCATTGGAGAAAGAAATGGCAACCCACTTCAGAATTCTTGCCTGGAGAATCCCAGGGACAGAGGAGCCTGTTGGGCTGCCGTCTATGGGGTCACACAGAGTCGGACACAACTGAAACGACTTAGCAGCAGCAGCAAGCAATCAAATTTTGTGGTAACTCAGCGGTAAAAAAAAAAAAAAATCAGCCTGCAATGCAGATGCAGGATCTATCTCTGGGTCAGGAGACCCCCTGGAGGAGAAAACGGCAACCCACTCCAGCATTCTCGCCTGGAGAATCCCATGGACACAGGAGCCTGTGGACTACAGTCCATGGGGTCACGAAGAGTGGGACACGACTGAGCAGGTGTGTAATAGGTCCAGTAAATACTCAATGCTTCCTTCTGGCTTTCAGCTTTCCTTCCCTTTTAGAAACCTAGCATTTGTGTCCAGAGTTAAAAATGAGTGGGGTCAGAGGCCAGGATCCTGCCTGAGCACGTGCACACTTGTGGAGCCCACATGAGAACAGGGACCGTTCTCCATTGTATCACTGGTGTAATGATATCACCATTACACAGAGGGCAGTGAGAGCGATCATCAGAGTGTCATCTAAAGAACTGCGATGGTGACAGTGTCACACAGGCCCTGGTCAGCTCCAAGCTTGCTCATCTGAGAAAACGCTCTTTTGGGTAATGCTGGCTACAGAAACACTACCTAAGTTATGCTGAAGGCCCAGCCCAGCATGGGGCTCTGGCCACAGGCTGAGAAAGGCTTTTCTAATTTGGCACAGGAGCACCAAGCCAGCTGGAAAAGGCACCATTAGCCTGTGTTCCACTCTCATGAATAAACATCAAGGTAATTTCCTTTCTGACCCCCTGACACAGGAATCACTGTATCTAAGAGCGGATTTCAACAGCACAAAACTAACAGGGCTCTCGTACAGGGGTTCCTTGAAAAGGAGAAAATGGGAGGGTGGGGTCAGGGGACAGTTATAGACTAGGTCCCTCTGAGGAGAGCATGTGGGTGGAATCACACACATGTAAAGATTTCAACCAAAAGAATGCATCACTATGGAAACATTCAGCTTTTTCAAAGAAATAGTTAAGAAAATAAAGCAATCAAGACTCCAGATTCAACACTACAAGTGTTTATGACCAGAAAAGGCAAATGGGTCTCAGATATTCTGCAGCCAAGTAAAAGCTGCCAGAACTCAAGGAAGAAATATTCCCAGTGGGGCAGGGACCCATCACGTGTCAGGGCTTTCTCTGAAGCCCTCCAACTAGTCTTCTGCTCACTGCAGGGCCCACTTAACTCTTCTGGGGTTGCCATGACACCGTCCAGGAGATGGTGCCACTTACTGGCCAGGCCTAGACAGGTCTGCCACTCACGGAGGGCAGGTCATGCCAGCCATGGAGGCAGCAGGGAGTGTGTCACAAGAAAATAGCAGGTTAATTAATGAGCTGTGACCCCAACTTATAGGAATCATCAATGCCACATGAGTTGGTGGTTTAGCTGACAACCACTTGGAACCTCATTTCAATATGAAGGACCCTGAGGTAAGTGTCAGACTGCTCCGAGGCCTGCTTTGGGGCAAGCTGCCTGTGGTCCATGTTTTCAGTGTGCAGTCTGCCCTGCTTCTTGGGCTTTCTGCTGACTGATCGGAGTCGTGGTGCTGGCCAGCATCATGAGGGAGCCTGATGCTGAATCTAGGCATTAGGGTCCCAAAATGGACTCACAGGTAAGAATGGAGGGAAGAAGGGACCACCCGCCTATGACAGAAAGGTTGCTTGGATTGGTCAGGAAACATGTTCTCATTCACCTGCCAGGAAGGCTGGAGGAGAATTTGTCTAATTCATCATAAAATGGATTGTATCCCCCCACAATGAGCCTCCTCTGTTAAAATGGACAATTCTAGCCCAGTTGGCAGCAGTTTCTGACTAGGAGATGCCAGTGTTAAGGAGGTGCAGACATCTGGCCTGGTGCACAGGAGAGCCAGGGGACCAACAGGGTGGCATGGCAGTCAGCCCAGCCAGCAGGGCACTGAGGTGAGCTTGGGCTGCCAGCCCTGCAGGGGCAAGCCCTGAGGCTTGGGCCCAGAGGTGCCCACTAGACCATTCTGCCTAAATTCTGCATGGCAGGAGAAGCAGTTAGGGGATTAGCCTGTCCTTTATGTTCTGGTTCTGCCATTCACAAGTCCCATGAAATGACTTCACCTCTTGGAGACTCGGTTGCCTCATCTCTACAATGGGAACAGCAGCTGGTTCTGGAATGGCTTCAGGGAGGGTTAGGGATTATGTATAAGAAGCTCCCATGTTAGTTGCTCAGTCGTGTCTGACTCTTTGCGACCCCATGGACTGCAGCCCACTGGCTCCTCTGTCCGTGGGATTTCCCAGGCATTTCCTCCTTCAGGGATCTTCCTGACCCAGGGATTGAACCGAGGTCTCCTGCATTGCAGGCAGATTCTTTACTGTCTGAGCCACCAGGGAAGTTCCTAGCATGGTTACTAAATTGTCCTGGCAGGTTATTAAAGCTCAAAAACAGGGCAGCTAAAAAACCACACTTGTTTTTCCCTTCATGCTACAGCTGCTTTATTTGTCCCCTCAACTTTAACAAGTAATGCTGGCAAAAAGAGCTTTGGCCTGAATTGTTAGTTAAGATCTACAATCAGCGAGACACAGCAACAGGTTGGTGCAGTCTCCGAGCACGGGTATCCTTTGCCAGGGCCCTTTTACTCTACAGCGACCACCTCCTCGACATTTCAGAAAGGACATTACCTTAGTAGTAGGAAGAGTGGCTGTTCTGCCATCGGACAGCCAGAAACAAAACCTCAGACCGCTGCTCTCAGATGAAGAAACCCAGGTGGTGGGCCAGGCGGTCAGGAACATGTTTCCCTGACAGACATGGCCGTGATGAGGGAAGAGATCAAATCTGCAGCTGACGCAACGCACGGCCCGAACTGGGAGGGATGTGGTGACAAGACTTGGAGTCATCTCCTGGCTCTTTCACTTGTGGGAATGGGAGAGGAATTTCCCCGGGGTCACGCATCCAAATCACAGCCAAAGCTGGCGGCACCTCCCTGGCCAGGTTGTGTGTGTGTGAACTGCAGGCAAGCTAGGAATTAAATAGGCTTTGTTTTTTTGTTGTGGTAATTTGTGTCTCTCTCACAGGAAGGCTTACTGTGACACTCAGATTTTATAAAACATTTGGTATTTTTTAGACAAAGGAGCTACACACAGGAAACAACATTTAAAAGAAGAGACTCTGGTTCAAGAAGTCATAGAGCTCGACAGAAAAGCGCCTGGCAAGGCAAGGCATTCATCTGCCTCTGGCCTCTTATCGTGATCCTGGGGCTCATCAATCTTACAGCATGGAATGGAAACAAGACCAAAAAGCACGAAGGCTGGGTAAATTTTCCCCATGGGGCACGAGGGAAACTCTAACTCCCTCGCCCTACTTTCAGCCGTTTAAATCCATCCTCCTTCTCTCTGGTTTTCTCTGTCTTGGTTTGGACTGATCCAGCATGCTGCTCCTAAGTCTAGGGATCAGGAAGACACGTGCTTTTATGATGCAACAAGGGGCAGCCACTTTGTCTGTTTTGGGAACCTTGGTGACATCAGAGACTAACCCTTGAATCTCGGGAGTGTGTACAGAAGACAACACTGAGTCAGAAGAAAGCCTTAGTCACGGGGCTCCTGAACTCTACAGGGAAAAGCACTATTAAGGTAACTGAGTCTGTTCCCTGCAGGACGGCTCCCGCTTCTATCTGGCTTGGGTTTAAGTGACTCAAGTAATTCTCCAGGGGGAAACTAATCTACGTGGAACAGCTGCCACTAGCAGGGCATTTGCCGCTCTTCAGCTGAAATTTCTCATGACATCACTCAATTCCTCCTCCCTTTGAGAGGATAGTTTCCTCTTGTATTACGAGGAGTCCAGGGGGCAGCTTGGAGATACACTGGAGAATACCACCTCTACTTTTCACTCAGAGGCCTGAAACCTGTCTGCATGTCTCCCAGGAAATGGACAGGCAAGGAGACTCGGTTAAATAAAGTGCTCCCAGAGTACGCAGCTTTCCATTACCATAGCACACAAGCCAACATGTTCAGGAGTCGAGGCAGACTTCAACAAAACTCTGTTTGGGTTGCAGCAGCTGTCTGCCTGCGGAAGGCTCCCGAGTCACTGATGTGTATTACTATCTCCACTCTGCTGCAGGCACAAGGAGCAAAGATGTGGATTTACCCTCCCCCGGAGGCAAAGTCCATTCATATTTCTTCAACCAAAACCGGAGATGGCAGCGAGGAGGGGGGAAAACGGGTTATGGGCAAAATCATTGGTAAACACAGCCACAGCAGTTTTTAATCTGCCTAAAGAAAATATGTGATTTCACAATGTGATTAGGGATTAGTGTTCTCACAGTAAACGTATTTTGAACACGAACTGCAGGCTGTCATTTAATAGGACTCCGAGCTGGAAAGCAAATCCCATCCTCATCCTCCAGACAGCCACGAGAGCAGCTGGACCAGCCTCCGGAAGTGTCTTCATGGAGGAAGGTTTGCTCAGTCTCAGCGCGGCTTCTCTCTCCAGGATCTCACATCACCAGTGCGCCCCTCGAGGGTCAGGATAAACTGTCCGAAAGGTCAAGTTTATTCTTGGTTCTCTGGAGTGGTACTCTTTGGGCACTCGATGCTAAATGGAAATATGAATAACTCTGACATAAACACACTTACACTTTTATTCCAAAGCCATTTAAAACTTATGAGGACACAAACACATTTCAATTTTATCTCCCTTCAATGAGCAGCAATAGCTCTTCAAAGTCTTGTGGAGAAAGGTCGTCTTCTCGGAAACAACTCCCCACCCCCCACCCTCACAGGGAGATCTTTTTATTTTCTTCTAAGTGCTGTTCTTCCTCGCGGCCTCCTGCCATTTCTCCAAAGCTCAAAAGACAACACACAAATGACTGAGACCACAGAGAGGCACAAGGTGCTCTCCCATGCTAGGTATTCTTACATTAATTTGCACACCTTAAAAATGGCTTGGCCGAAGCTGCGGAGCTATGCAGCCCCATATGAGAGCCACTGGCTGCCTGAAGCTCTAGCTTAATTGAAAATGCAGTTCTTCAGCACTCCAGGCATATCTCAAGGGATCAAGAGTCACGTGTCTGGTGGCGAGTGCACTGGGCTGCACAGATACAGAACACTTCCTTCATCACAGGAAGTTCCACTGGACAATGCTGCTCGAGAGGGCCGTTCTGTCAGCAGTATCAAAACTTCTTGGAAATGAGGTCAGTTTACTGCCTCGTGCTCCTTATAAAAGCAACTTGCTATCACCACATTTAATACAGAAATTAATCATCGTGAGCCCGTCAGCAAACTGCCTCCCCAGGACAGCGAGTCCGTGTTACCCGCACGTCCTCACCTGCCAGTCTGCCTGCGTGGCCCCTTCCATGATTAACAGGGTCCCATGATCCAAGGGTATCTTCACTCTCTCCACATACGTGTAGTCTCCATTGTCTTCCTAGAAAACAGCATTCATGGCACTGAATTTTTTTTTTTCGCTTGTGTGATCAAGATGCAACAGAACACGACACTGGTCAGAGAAATGGCAACTCCACCTCAGCCAGGCGGCAGGGCTTCATTTACCAGCTCTGTCACTTGGCAGCTGGCTGGCCGTGGGCAGGTTATTTCACCTCTCTGTGCCTGAATTTACTCATCTGTAAAAGGAAGATGTGGTATTACCTGCCTCACAGTGCTGCTGTGAGCCTCAGCTGATGCATGTGTGAATCACCTGGAGCCCAGCGGGTACTAGGTACAGTGTAATAGCTATTAGTATTCATATTATCAGCATCCAAACTGCAGAAAAGTACATTCTGGCCTATGAAGGAATTCAAAGTCATTTATACAATAATTCTTTACATCTGCCTTATTCTGCGCCCTGTGTTTTGACATAGTGTTAGGAGAACAGGCTTTCAAACAAGATGTGGTGTGATGAGCTTTGACCACCTTTCACAGTTTATGCTAATTCACTAATTAATATCTATGTTAAAACTGATCATAACTCTCCCTGTAGCTACTTTGGTATTTTGGAGATACATTCTCATTTCTTTCCAGAACAGTCAACAGCCAGATTTTCTCAAAGAAGGGGACTCTGCCATGACCAGAACAGTGTTGCTAAACTGAGCCTGGCTGTGTAAGCCTTTGAGAAAGGATGGCAACTTGTGAGCACGTAGAATACAGATGCCCATATTTACACTGCCCTTTCTTCCAGAGCTCAAAGTCAATTCACGGACAACATCGTAATGTAGCTTCCCAGCACGGGCTGCGATACGGCCCACAGGCGGTGTCACTCCTCCGGCACCGCTAGCGGCACATTAAACAACTTCCTTACTCACGCAAGAGAGAGCACGTGAAGAGCTGAGACTGGGACAGACCCGAGTGTCCTGACTTCACTCCATTCTGAGCAGGCCCATCCATTCATCCGCTTCACTTCCAATGCAAGAGATTACATTTAAATTACTGCAGGACTGATTTCGCTGCAATGCTGTGTTTATGTTTATCATTGCAGGGGTGCTTCTGAGAATGTAACTGTTTACAATGATTTCCCCCAGGAAAATCAAAACCAAAACAATAATGAACTTTTATAAACAGTCTAGATTCCAGGCCCCAACCCTTGGCAGTGACTTTGTCAAGCACTGTCATAACTTTCATAAGCAGAAGACACAAGCAATGTTTGAAATAACTTTCAGTCTCAGTGACTGATTTTGTGTCTGCCACCTTCTGCTTTCCAGTAGCAAGCACCAAAACATTTACCTCTGAGCCCCAGCCAACCACAGAGGACTGGGAAGGTGACCTTGTCTGCAGTTCCAGCTCAGAAAAGCAAAAGGGTGCTCTCTGAAAAAAGGACTGCAGATAGATGTACGTCCTACTGAAGAAAAGATATCAGAAGGCAGTGCGCTGCTCATGATCAGAGGGTCCAAGGCTCCTTGATTTAGGCTGTAAGTCAGTCACCAGATCAAGGTTCGACACAGCTACAGACAGAACTGCTGCTGCCCTCTGTGTAACCCAGAAGTACATCGGGGCTTTAATCTATAAATCGAGCACTGGGACAGGAGAGTACAGCAGACAGGAAAGACACTTAACACAACAGGAAGACAAGTCTGAGATGATCTCCTAGAACATTAAAGCATTACTGAGATAATACTGTACATCAACTACACTTAATTTAAAAAAACAAAACACTAAGAAAGAAAAGCATGTCCTAGGAAGAAGGAGTTGTATATGCGACAGCCAGAGGCCAAGAAGCCAAGGCCCATCATGTATACACAGGTCTGTGAGACCAGAGGGCAGGTCTAAGGAGTGATTTGGAGAAGAAGTTAGGAGAGTCAAGAGTCAGCACTTTCTAATCCAGGGTTGCTCTGTCAGAGCCACTGTAATAAAATGCAAATCTGATCTCAGAATTCCCCTCCCTTGCTTAAAATACATTAATGACATCCCAAAGGTTTCAGGATGGAGTTCAAATCCATTAGCCTGGCACCCAAGGCCCTTGATGACCTGCCTGCTTCCTTCTCTTTAGCTTCGTCTCCTACATCCCTTTCACGAGCACCCTGTGCTCCAAATAAATGGAACTCCTTAAAACTTTTCCAAATGTGGAAAAAAAAAAGTCATTATTGGGGAGGAGGAGGTGCTAAGGCCAGTGGAAGAGAAGAGGTGAGCACTGTAACCCTATCTGGAAACACGAAGCAGGGAGAGAGGATTCCAAACCCAGGAGGGGTATATCAGCACGGACTGAATGTGATGCTCAGCAGAGCCACGTCTCCCTCTCCAATTCTAAGATCTGAGTTCTTCAAATGAGAGAAAGCCTCAGGGTGGTTTGAAACACATCACATCCAGTATAACCCTTAGTTGTACCAAATAGCAAAAGAGGGTGAGCCTTTTCTTGGCAGGGAGCTACCTTGATCTGTCCCGGAAGGAGATGGTAACACCAGCACATCCATAGGGAGAGGTGATGTCATTACTCTGCTGCTCGTCATTTGTTCCTTCAAACAACCTTGGCTCAGCAAATGCATTCCTCGTTTCCTTCACAGGGGAACTTCCCGACCCAGGGATCGAACCCAGGTCTCCTGCACTGCAGGAGGATTCTTGACTAAGCCACCAGGGAAGCCCCCCATAATTCGCAGAAGGACACAGATGGGATAGAGGACAGGGGATTCTACCAAGGCAGCACTGGGCTCACAGATGCTTCCCTCTCCTGAGACTGGGGCAGCAAAAGCCCACACAGCCACCCTTCAACGCAACCAAAATCCACAGAGACTTTTTCCACCAAGGAATCAGATAAAGGGCCAGAGGAGCTCACGTGGCTGAGCGTAAGAGCTCAGTTGATAAATGGATAAGTGACAGTGGAAGCCTGGGTCTGACTGTTTAGAGGAGCAAGCTCACGGCTATTAAGCACGGTTGTTACCCAAACATGGCTCTGAAACCCTTTTGATTTACTCAGGTCTTTCTGCAAAACAAAACAAAACACATCCTCTAAAAAGCCCTGGCTTAGGATAAAATTTTCCATTCCTGATCCCCATTCAAAGAAACTTGTAGGGCCAGAGTCAGTCTACAGGGTGGGTTTTGCTACTGATATTCTTGGTTTCCCACACACTTGAAAACTCACAAGTAGATGGAAAAAGAAAAAGAAAAAAAAATTTTTTTTCACATTAATGCTAATCAACATTCTCACTTCCTCCTCAACCATAGCCAATTCATTTGAATGCTTAATTATACTTTTCAATGAATGCTAGGATTTTCCAAAGTTTCACAACTCTTACCAAGATCTGAGTCTATGCAGTTTCCTTTAGAAAAATGCTATTTAGGGGGAAAAAAAAAAGCCTGGATGTATTTATTGTCATATCATTACACACCACCCAACAGATAAGAAACCTAAACATTCTTCATTCCCTTGGAAAGGAAATCTTCACACTGTATGAGATCGATGTAGATCTTTCCTGTAATTATGGCTTTCTTGTCCTAAAAAGGTGTCTTAGAAATTACAAACATCAGTGCTTAAAAATCATCATTGGCATAGTTTTTTTCCCTACTATAAAAGTTCACTAGAGTAAATGATACGCTTGTAATTACCTGTTCAATGTCTGCCTTTTTGATCTCTGATAAACTCCATGAGGGGAAGACGATGCTGTCTTTCCCTTTTGAAATATGCTCAACGCCTATCACATATATCAATAAATATGTCCTGAATGACTGAAGAAAAGCACCAAGAAGAAATAAAAATCACCTTTAATCCCATCATCCAGAATTCGTACAACACAAACACAGGGAATATTCTATACATACAATCGTGTACTCATTTTTAACACTGTCCTGTGAGCATTTTCTACATCTTAGATGTACAGTATTTCTTTAAAATGGTTATATAATATTCCTTTGCATGAACATATCCTTCCTCCTTTAAACTCATAAACTATTTTTTGACCACCTGGATATGTCAGGCACTGTGCTGAGGATACAGCAGTGAGGTACGCGTGGTTGGAAATAGATTTTAATATACCACTAATACTTTAAAAAAAAAAAGGAAAAAGAAAGAAAAAGCTACTGCAAGTAGATTTTGGGCAAAACATCTCTGAGTGTATTTCTAGGCTATATTCTTTTCTCTTTTTTGGCCATGCTGTGCGGCATGTGGGTTCTTAGTTCCCAGACCAGGGATCAAACTCATGCTCCTACATTGGGACCGCAGAGTCTTAACCACTGGAAGTCCCTAGAATAAATCCTTTAAAATGGAAAAACTGGGTCTAAGGGCATGAACTTAAAGGCACTTTGATTTATAGTATCAAACTGCTTTAAGCAGATTGTGGCAATTTATAACTCCATCTGGAAAATATGATAGTACCTACCTTCTGAGCACATCACCAATATGGAACATTATCAATTGACAATGATGAAAAAAGTTTAGGGAGAAATGGCAGCTCATTCTTCAGACATAAAGTTCTTTAATTACTAACCAAGTTCACCATTTTCTCATATGCTTATCTGCTGTTTGCATTTCTTCTACTGCAAACTCTGTTCCTGTCTTTTGTCCATTTTTCTACAGGATGTTCACGTTTTTATTGATCTGCAACCATATATAGTAAGATATTTCCCCTTTGTTATATTTTCTGTAAATATTTTTCTTACTTGCTATTTGACTTTTGACTGTGTTTATGATGTTTAACACAGAACAGTCAAAAACTTTTACAATCAACTCTGCTGATCTTTCTTTGATTCCCCTTCATGGTTTTTATGCTTAGAAAGCCTTTTTCCCATTCTCAGGAAACCTAAATATACAACTGCATTTCCTTTCAGTTAAAAAAAAATTCTGTACTTTTTAGATTTAACTCTTTAATCCACCTAGAGTTGGCTCCCCACTCCCCTGGGTCCAAGTGTTTTTTCCTAACAATTTCCAGGTACTTAAACCAAGTCATCCCGCTAGACTTTCTGGACACCATCAACCATGGTGTAAGCTGCTAAAATGCCAGGCATGTTAGGGACCGTATGTACCCAGCACTGCTAATTCTCACCACAACCCTGCAGGGGATGTGATATTCTTCATTTTATTATAAGCAAAGGAAGCTGGAGGGAAAGTACATTTCTAAGGCAAAAGGCTGGCAGGAGACATGGAGGCAAATATTTGAACTAAGACCTGCCTGGTTTTAAATTTTTTTTTTTTTCCACCTTACTGTGCTCTCCAAAGTGCTTTCTTTCTTCTGAAATCCTGTAATACTTCCTGTCTGAACGACACGGCCCCTGTCTGTTCTGTAAGGGTCACAATTACCAGCAGGTGACATAAGCAAGGGGCGTGGGGCAGGTGCAACACAGCGGGGAGTGGGGACCATGGACACCAGGCAGCCCGGGACTTGTGTACCCTCTGCCGCTTCCTCGTTATTCCCCGGGTGTTGCCTGATCTTCTGGATTTTCTAGGGAAGCTGATAAATGGGATTTTTATGTGATCTCTCCTGAGTTATAAATTTTGCCAACTAACTTGGTTTCTTTAAAAATACTGGGAAGTATATACACAAGTCTGAGGACCAGTTTCTGCTTAAGAGCTGCCCAACTGAGCTGCTGGTGGACCCATCACAACTCCTTCTCTTATGCTCACCTCTGGCCATCCCACGTAAGCTCCCAAGCAAGCCCAGATGTCACCTGCCCAGCTTCTTTGACGACCCTTTGCCATTCCACGTGACAGTGTCTGAAACAAAGCTCAGTACACATACGCTGCTTCAAGTATCGTATTCTTAATCTCAGTGATCCCAACACAATCAGAAAAGGCCATGGATGCAAAATATGCTTCCAAATTAATGATCTTAGTCAACAGTGAGACATCTGGTTTTCCAAGTCATCTCTGATCTCCTGGATAAGCTACTTACCTAGAAATTCTTCCATCTTTTTATTAATAAGATGCTTATAATAAGAAGACAAATGAACAGAAAGGTCAAAACAAAGTAGAAGCCTGCTATCTGTTTCTCATTTCCAAAGCTCAGGAAGCACCTGACATGCAGTAACTATTATTACTTTGTTCACTGAAAGGCTTCAAGGCTACAGGAGCCCTTGAAGGCTGGAGAGGACTTAAGTTCATGAGAAGCTGGTGTGTATGTGTGCTAAGTCGGTTCAGTCATGTCCAGCTCTTCACAACCCTATGGACTGGGGCCCACCAGGTTCCTCTGTCCATGGAATTTTTCAGGCAAGAATACTGGGGTGGGTTGCTAGGCGCTCCTCCAGGGGATCTTCCTGACCCAGGAGTCGAACCTGTGTCTTTTACGTCTCCTGCATTGGCAGGCGGGTTCTTTACCACTAGCGCCACCCAGGAAGCCCAGTGAGAAGGCGGAGAGCACGTCTAAGGAGCAAAGAGCTAAGTCAGCAGTATGGTGCAATCACACAGGGAATCAAAGTCAGCTGGGCATAGATGTGGCGAAGATCTGAAATCTGGCTGGGAGAGTTTACAGTTTATACCCTGTGCTCCAGCAGGAGCAAGTAAAGACTTCTAAGCTGGAAAACAAACTGATGAAAGCAGCGAGCTCAGTCTTGGCTTTCTGCTCCTCTTTCTCTATTCTTCTGCTCTGAATTGATAATGGGCAATTCCATAGCTTTACATACTATCTAGATTATTAGTTTCAACTCAGTTCAACAACCGATTGTCCATGCCATGTGGAGCAAGTGCCTTAACACAGGGCCTCAGCCACCTCACCTGTGCAATGCAGATGCCAGCAGCATTGACTTCTTAAGATTCCCGGAGGCTGCCAGGGAAGCACTGAGAGCGGAGCCGGGCACAGACTCCATACGAGGCACCCGCTGTTCATCACTGTCCCTTCACCGTCGTTACTGTTGTTATCCTGACAATTCCCAAATGACACCTCTAGCACAGGCCTGTCATCTGAAGCCCTGACGCCTTAGCCAATTTGGGAGTCTCAAGAATCTTGAATCTAGCATGTAGAAGAAGGATCTCTTGATTCCTCCACAATCCTCCCTAAACAAGAACAAAACAAAATGCAAACCCCTGCTCCTCTTCCATCTGAGTAAATAGCACCTCCATCTACCAACTGCTTGAGCCAGAAACCTGGTTCACCCTCAAAAATACACCTCAAATTCATCTACTGTGTTCCTCCTCACTGCCACCATCTGAGTGCAAATCAGCAGTCTCCCAGTAAAAACACTGAACAACCTTTTAGTCTCCTATTCTTGCCTCTCCCTGAATTATTCTTCACACAGCAGCCAGTGTTCTTTTTAAAATATAAACCAGAGCATGTCACAACCTCATTTATTCCCATTGCGCTTGGAGTAAAATCTAAATTCAGAGCCATAACTGCAAGTCGTAATTACGCCTCTCCATTGAATCAACAGTTCTCCAGCTCCCGTGACATCCAGGAGGGCACAGTCCGTGTCTGCCACGTTTACTGCTATTTCTCCAGAGTTGAGCATTGTGCCCGACACATAGTGGGTGCTCAATTAATATTCGTGAGCAGGAGGAAAGAGAAGAAAGAACAAATAGAGAAAATAAACTGTTCCTGAAAATATCTGGCATCTGGTTATCAGAACTGAAGGAGAAGAGATTAGAATTACGGATATCAGAGTGGAAAAAGGCATTTTAGTATTTTAGGCATGTGGTAAAGAGAGCCTGAAATGAAGCCACTGTTAGAAGGATGAGTTTTTCAGACCTTTCAAGAAAGAATTAAGAAGATTTGGAACTAAAACAATTGAAATGAGAGAATGGGGAAGAACTGAAAATAATTTACGATTAAACCTGTCCAAGAGAGTAGTGACATCATGAACATAATGCTACTTATGAGCAGGTAGAATTGTGGAGTTTTCTGAGAGAATAACAGTAAATCTACAATTTCAGGTTACAAGTCATGTGCTGTTGTAAGTAGAAATGTCTCATGACAAAGTGATGACTAGACTGTGAGATAAAAGTCAAAGCTGGAATTGAGATTCACAAGTTGCTCCACCAAAGAAGAAATGGTTGAAGCCATAACAATAAATGAAATCCATTTATGTATTCAATCAAAATACACATATACACACAGTGCTAAACGCTGGGGATGTAACGATAAAGGAGACAGAAATGGACCTTGCCTACATGGCATTTACAATCTACTCCTATTTTATAATTTCCTTAAAAGTTATGTAGACAAAGATGACAGAATCAAAGACAATCCTGAATATCCATATTTAAAGGGGTTGAATGTAAAGGGAAAAAAACACCGAAGGAGGCAGAAATGTAGCAGTGAGAAAAGTGTGAGAACAGCTAAGATAATACAGTATTTCAGAAGCCAGGAGGAGCAAGAAAGGGCAGCTAACAGACGGCTGAGTTTCAGGGAGAGAGACGCTAGATGCTGGTGAGCAGCATCACAAGGAGGAAGACAGTGACAACTGAGGAAAGGTCAGACTACTTGCTCTTCAGGACGATGGTATCACCGTATCGCCGTATCACGGTGAGATGGAGCTAGAGAGCAGCTTCCAAAAGTGAGTTAAGCTGTAGGAAAGGGAACCTGCAGATGCAGACAACTGATCCCAGAATCTGTGCTTCAAAAATCAAGAAAAAACCAAGATGTCGGAGCGTCTGCAGAATCAAGCAAAGGGTTTTCACAAGATGGTAACAGACAGAATAGGAATTTCCCTTGCTCTCTGGTCCAAGAATCAGATACATAGTCGAGCTGCTTGACAAGTATGGTTAAGGCTTTACTGCAGATTAAAATGATAATTGAAAACTAAATGCCAGCATGTGCTACAGCTGCTTAGACTGCTGGAGCCAAGTGTCCCTTCGCTGGCCCTGCTTCCTGAGTTAGGACCATGCCAAAATGTCTCCTCTTCTCTCTTTCAGTCTTTTCTTTCCAGCTTGTGTTCCCAATCAAACTATGGTGTGGCCTTGCCCTTGAGAACCTGGCTGGCTTCTAGACAGACTGATGGATTATCAAAGTCTGCAGCTATATTTGGACTGTAAAGTTGTTTCTACAACGCCAATATAAGAACACAGCTGGACCCGTTGTTCATAGTGGTAATATATTTTTTAAATTTGACATAAACAAAACATATTAGTTATGGAAATTATGGAAACAAAATAAAGCTAGGACCCCACAAAGTCATCTCCACAGCTAGTCTGCTGACTCAGACCAAACACTTTCAGAGATGGCATCTTCAACATGATCTGAAAAACATTACTTTAAAAAAAGCAGCAGCTGGTTTTGAAATAAGATCTGATAAAGTAGGAAACTAGATGGGATAGCATAGACTTTTTTTTAGGCCTCGCCATGCAGCATGCAGGACCTTAGTTCCCGGACCAGGGACTGAGCCTGTGCCCACTGCAGTGGGAACACCAGAGTTTTAACCACTGGACACCAGGGAAACCCTCGGGAAACCATAGATTTAAAGTGACTTGAGGTTATCCGTTCGAAACAGTTTTGAACTCACTTGCCACACAGAAATATTTGGGCTTTTATCAAACTCTTCTCCTGATTTTTGACGTGGATTTGGCAGGGAAGGTTCCAGTGAGGTGAGTGAGAACACTAGGCACGAGGGCCTGGCACGTGCAGTCGGCCAGCCCAGACAGGCCCATCCAGTGATCGTAAGAGGCAAATGCAGTTTACACTGCAACACCTGTCACCAGTGTCTGTTGCTGATAGAGTGTTGGGGGTAGGAGGGTTGAAAAGTTACTGAATTAAGCAAAAACAAGGTTGACTTTACTCTTACTGTTATAGTCACTCTAGCTATACTAAATGTGCATTTAAAACAAGAAGATTTAATGTAATGAAGATGCTGTTCTTGGTGATATAATATTTCCAAGAAATGCAACTTAAAGGAATTGCTATTTTGAAAGAGCTTCTACTCAAGACTGCAGCACCAGAAATAAATGCTCTCCTTCCTCGAAGAGCGTACAGGACAAATTCCATGAAGCCTGACATCCAGCTGACCCTAGTTACCAGGAAAAGTGCAGGGTTCTCCAGTCATCCATTACATCAGAACACTTATTCCCAAACCATCCCTGGACATAACCTGATTAAACACAATCCCCCACACCCATCCCTGGCCCTGCCACTGGGTCTGCTGGAATTCTCATTCAGGGATGAGTAAACGCCCCCAGATCCTCAACCTCGTGCTCTGAAGGTTCCCTCTACCTCCTTGTCCTAATCAAAACCTAGCTCTCTCCAGAAGACTCCAAACTCTCAAAAACTCTCTCTCCTGTAGAAGGTGATCATGTCTCACATCGACAGAGTGAGCGGATACTCCTCATTAACACCTTCAGACCATAATTCCCAGGCATGTTTTAAAAATGCTTGCTCCTTTGAGCTCATGTCATTGAAGCTGTCCACCTCTCTCCTTCTCTGCCTTGGTCCCAGGAGGTATAACAATCTCTTAATTGGTCTCCTGGCTCCCACTCTTGCTCTTGTCTAGTCTGAGCTCCACGCAGTAGCAACTGACCTTGTAAAATTTCAATCAGATCATGTCACTCTTCCGCCTAACACATTTCAATGGCTTCCTGATGTACTTAAAACCCACTCCTTCCTGAGGATCCTGAGTCCTTGTGTGATCTGGCCCCGCCCACCCCTTCCATCTCATCACATGCTCCTCTCTGCACTTGCTCACTCTGCTCCTCTGTTGGGCCTCTTTCTCCTTCCTCAAACTCACTAAGCTCTTTTCTGCCTCAGCTAAGCAGTCATCCACCAGGAAAATGTGGCTTGTGAAAGAAAATTACCAGAAGGCTCAGGAATAGTTTTTCAGAGCATGGCAAAGTGGAGGGGGGCAAAAACTACCAGTAAGGCAAGGTTTTAAAAAAGTTTGCAAGCAGACCTCATACCTCGTCAGGACACACACGAATTTGACAAATCACTTTGGAAAATGCTGTTCTCCCAAGATTAAAAGTGCTCTCAGTGGCAAAACCGGGAGGTTCTTTGCAAAGATTAGTTATTCCCAGTGGCAGTCAGGACACGGACTCTAGCCTGAGACAGCCCCCAAAGAAGCAAATGACGATCCCAACTCCCCAAAGAGCTCGTCTGTAGAGAACTGAGGTCCTAACCAGGACTACTTATCTTTATCCACTTACACATGCACCAATTTATCCCCCACTCACTCACTCACACTCTCCAAAACACTGCATGACCCTAAAGACAGGAGCTCAAAAACTCAACCTCCATTCCTGATCCACAGGCCACTTGAGCCTCCCCGAGTCTCCCCTGCACCCCCTCAATGAATGCCATTCACAGGGTGAGGCAACCCTGGAGGTTAGCCTCACTGCCGTTCCTTTTCTTTTTCAATTTCCACATCTGAAAAGTCACCGTAGCACCCACCATTTATAACAGCTTAAAAGTTCACACCTTCGGAGTGCCTTTCATGGGAAAACTTTCCTATTACTCCCATAAAGTCGCTACCAATACCGTCCCCATTTACAAAAATGGGATGAGTATAAATGGAGCAGATAAGTGCTTTTTACAGGCATCAGTAACAGAAACAGGAAACGAAACCTGATATTTTACATTTCATTAGGGACTGTATTAAAAAGATGATGGTTATCAACAGTTCCTTTCGAGTACTTCTTGTAATTTCTCAGAACAGATGCAGTAATCAGAAGATGGACTAAGAAGAAGTATGGATGCCTGGAAGAGCAGCAGTGGACGCGGTGGCTGAGGCCGAGGCTCGGTCACCACCCCCCGAAACACTGCACAGTCTAGTTTACCCGATTTTCAAATTTAAGCTAGTCAGCTTATATTATTTTGGATTCCAATATCCTCAATTCTTCTAAAGCCCTGGAAAAAATACTGATATTTATGATTAAAATGACCTTTTTATATCCCACTCTTCCCAGTAGTGTGTAAACAGGGAGGTACTAGGAACTCGAATGCACTGGCAACTCTCAACCTCTCCCATCACAAGTGGTTTTACAAACATCTCTTTTGGTATTATGAACAGAGCTCTCATTCTTCAGAAGGTGCTAGAGAAAGGAATGGTTGGAGAAATTTCCCAACTTGCCTCAACTCAATCATCTTGAGGTAGATAGAAGCCCCTCACATTTTCAGGATTCAGCTGATAAAGGATAGTGCTTATGCATGGGTAATTTGCTAGAAAACAAGGCTTTTGGCATCTAAACCTCCAGTGCATCACAAACTTCCTATTATCTAATACTCACCCCCCCCAACTCAGCCATCACTGTTTCTATGGTAACCGACAGAGAAATAGCAGCCTGCCAAATGGCTTTTGTAGTTCCTTTTCCAGCCTGTTTTTCAGTATAGAATTAAAGCTATACTGGGAAAAGAACCAGACTAATCTTTATAACAGGGACACAACACAGCCTGAAAAGTACAACTGGGTTTGGGACACAAACGTAGAAAAGCTTTAATGAGCCCACCTTGGGAGAATAAAAGAGGTTTTTGGTTTCTTAAAAAAAAATGTCTACAGAGGTATAGTTGGTAAGCTTTACTTTTGTCTTAAGATAGTATATTCTGATATTGGCCAGAAGATAGATACAATGCTGTTCACTCAGGTTTAACTGAATTAACAAAAGAAGGGATGGGTGAATGAAGGAAAGGCTACCATGTCTCCAAGTAGCTTATTATCATTAAAGGAAGTGGTAATTGACTATAAAATCAAAACAAATGAGCAGAGTTGACAGACTTGGACAGGGAGATGAGGATCAAGGATTGGCATCTTAGAGGAGTGAATGTTTAATCCTAGGGATGATGCATGCGTGAAGCCGCCTGAGCCAACTGCATGAATCAGAGGGACACTGATGCTTAGGGAAACAAAGATCTCCTTACCATCTCAGCACAGCGAGAAATTGTTAGGAATGCAATGTGTGGAACTGGGGCAGCTTTCAGAAGATCAGCAGCTACAGAGAACTACTCAAGGTGCCAGACTGCAAAACAGACAGCTGCCGCAGGGGTGGGGGAGTTTGAATGTTAAAAAAAAAAAAAAAAAAAGGCTAATTCCCTTTGAAAGTGGCCCCGAACAGATGCTTTTCTGTCTCAAATCTGCATACTTGAATCAAATACAGGAAATCTCATGATTCCTCTATGTCAGCTTTAGGTGAGAAACTTTGACTCAAGTCAAACAGGTATTAACTTCTCCTTTGATAGGTTAAAACTAACTGGCTCTTGAAAAAGATGCCCTCCCACGATCTCTAGCACATTCCAAATGTCTTGTTGACAGACATGAAAATTACAATCTTCAGTGGCATAGCGAGACAGGTTCCTAGGAGCTACAGAAAGTCAGACTCCTACAAATTCCACACAGAAGACTAACTTGAATTACACTTTTTATTTTATGCTTTTAGCTTGAGTTATATGAATCATGAGTCATGTTCTCAAAGCTATCACCATAGTTAAGGAAGAAAAGTAGACAGATTTGCAATAACCATTTTCCTTTCAATCCTTCAGAAAAGGGATAAGATAAAGATGATGTGCCCTAAGATACAATCCCAAAGATGTCAACCCAGAGAAAGGCTTCTGTAGTTCAAGTTTAGCTAGATTTGTGAAGCCCAAGATGTTTTAAATCTGTTAAAGAAACTTGAAGAAATTTTTCCAAAAGTTTAAACCTGGGTTTTGTTTATCCAAGAATGGAGTTTATGGTTCTTGGAGAGGGGCGAGGCGGGGAGGTGGCGGGGGAGGGGAAGTAATTTTAAAACTGTATTCACTAATGCATGATTATAATTTCAAATATATTAGCCTTCAATTTCCCCATCTTAAACAAAAGTCAGAATTGAAGGAATATACAACTGCATCAAATTCAATCACAGTTAAGACCATGCCAGAAGCAACAACTTATTAATCAGTAACCTAACATACTGACGGAGAAGGCAATGGCACCCACTCCAGTACTCTTGCCTGGAAATCCCATGGGCGGAGGAGCCTGGTAGGCTGCAGTCCATGGGGTCGAAAAGAGTCGGACACGACTGCGTGACTTCACTTTCACTTTTCACTTTCATGCATTGGAGAAGGAAATGGCAACCCACCCCACTGTTCTTGCCTGGAGAATCCCAGGGACGGGGGAGCCTGGTGGGCTGCTATCTATGGGGTAGCACAGAGTCTGACAGGACTAAGCCACTTAGCAGCAGCAGCAACATACTGACATATTTGTATTTCTTCCCATATCTGTTACCTCAGTCAACTTTGTTTCAAGATCTCAGACAAATTTTCTTACTTATCAGATAGGTATTTTCATCAAATCAGCTACTACAGTTATAGTGCAAATTCCCCTGCTATTGACAGACAATTAAAGGGATTTAATCACATTTTCAGTGTTTCACAGCCTGTGTTTTCACTCTTGTTCATCAAAATAGACTCTAAGAAGCCTTGAGAAGACAAAGTTTCAGTAAGTATGGTCAGTGTCCCTCTTGGAAATTTTGTTCCAAATGGTTGCCCTCAGACACAATGCTAAGTGGTAGTTACATTTTCTATCCACCCATTAACCTATAATATAACTGAATTATATTTCCAAGAAATAATTCTTGATCACCATGAATATGTTCTCATATGAGAAAATGACCTTCAGCTGCCTAGAGGGAAAAAGGAATAGAGGTATTCTGGGCACCAGAACACTGTTAATGCTTCAGTTCAGTTCAGTCACTCAGTCGTGTCTGACTCTTTGCAACCCCGTGGACTGCAGCACACCAGGCTTCCCTGTCTATCACCAACTCCTGGAGCTTGCTCAAACTCATGTCCATTGAGTCGGTGATGCCATCCAACCATCCCATCCTCTGCCATCCCCTTCTGCTCCCGCCTTCAATCTTTCCCAGCATCAGGGTCTTTTCAAATGAGTCAGCCCTTTGCATCAGGTACTTTGCATCAAATATTGGAGTTTCAGCTTCAACATCAGTCCTTCCAATGACTAACGCTTAACAGTTGGAAATTGCTTGTACAGTAAAACTAATTATCCTACAAAGCATGCTTCGGGAATTCTTAACCTTAAAATCTGGAAATAGGCCAAAAAATGTTTTTTAAAAAGGGTGATGGTGGTGGTGGTGGTAAATGTACGTGTAGAGAAAAACGGTAACTGAAAACTTAAATACTTGGCAACAAAGAAAGTCACTGCAAAGAACCAGAGACTCGGCTTACACCAAAGATTATCCTGGATCCACCAGAGTTTGCTGTCCACTCAGAAAGCTGGAAGGATAACCCTGGAAGGGAGACAGAGCACTAACAGGGGCCAGATCATCAGCTCCAGGAGGGGAAGGATGACTTCATCTCACTTACTCATGGCTATAATCCCAGCTCCCAAGACCAGGCCTGGCAAAAAGGTGGTGTTCCGTACGTCTGGCTTGAGGGTCTGAACTTTAAAATAAGACACCTGGTGTTTCTCTGCCATTCACACAACAGAGGACTTAGGAAGGGCGGGATGAACTCCTCACATGTGCGAACGTAGGATTTAATCAGGTGGAAGCCTGCATATAAAAGCTAACTGTGCCTGAAAGGAACATGGCAAAGGCTGGGGAGCCTGCTTCTTAGGCAGTTCTCCCTGGTACACTGAGACTGTGAAGCTAGTCAGAGTGCCCAGGGAGCAAGTTCACTCAGGAAGTCACTGGCAACTGACAACTACCCTCGATCCCCGCCAACACAGACCAAAGCTTCTGTGTAAACAAAAGCAAATACAACCCCATCGATGGAAGATATGCCAAGGAAAGGTGCTTAATGGAGTTAAGTGCAAAACAACACAATATGCTTCAAAATACCATGTTTGGAAACCCAAAAACATGTCAGGAAAACAGCCCAAGAAGTATATCTGATGAAGAACAGACACAAGCACTGACTGCCTCATAATTACGTGGTCTGGATTAGGTCATACTCAAAACACAGCCCTGTAGGCCGTCCACACTGACTGTGTCTGGTTTAATGTTATAAGCTAAATGACTGGGAGCCTTGGTTTAAAAAAAACACCCACACGCAAATCCTGGAAATAAGATAATTTGGTAGAGCTTTGCTCTTTTCTTAGAGTTCCTAGTATCTTTCTATCTATTTCAGTCCTAAAGTTCTACACTTCTTGATTAAAACAAACAAACAAAAAAAAACACAAAGAGCTCTCATACCCCTCCAATGTATTAAAATATAGGTAAGAGCTGGGCCGGACAACTGGAGTTACTCTACAGTTTAGTCACTGCTTGTCTACTCACCTGGCTGGAACTTCCTCTCTGAAAGAGGTACCATTCATCTGGATTTTAGGAACTGGCTAAGAAGGAATGGGGATGAGTGTGGTTCAGTTCAGTTCAGTTCAGTCACTCAGCTGTGTCCGACTCTTTGTGACCCCATGAATCGCAGCACTCCAGGCCTCCCTGTCCATCACCAACTCCCAGAGTCCACCCAAACCCATGTCCATTGAGTCGGTGATGCCATCCAACCATCTCATCCTCTCCTGTCCCCTTCTCCTCCTGCCCTCAATCTTTCCCAGGTCAGGGTCTTTTCCAATGAGTCAGCTCTTCGCATCAGATGGCCAAAGTATTGGAGTTTCAGCTTCAACATCAGTGCTTCCAATGAACACCCAGGACTGATCTCCTTTAGGATGGACTGCAGTACTTCCTTTCAAAGAGGACAGGCAACACTGCCATGAAGAACACTTAGTTAAAATAAAGGGTCCTGAAGAAGGGTATCTTCCCTGAGCCTCCTTCCTTTCCCTTCTTGCCCCTACTCACTCGAGCTCTGCCTTCCAATTACTTGAGTAATGAATAATGTTTGTCTACCCCCATTTCCATGAGGATGGTGACTGTGTCTGTCCTTTCCACCAATGAAAATAAGCCTCTGACACCTGGCACACGGCAGGCAATTTCTGTTGCAGAAATGAATGAATGGCTTCTTTGGAAGTCAAAAGCTATCCACAGGATATAAGCCATCAGTTGAAAACATTTCATCAACCAGACACATACTCCAATCCCCTAAATCTGAAAATAGGAGCCTTTTAGGAGCCCAGCTTTTTTTCCCACAGATTATTAGATAGCGGAAGGAACAGAAAATAAATAAAGGGACTACTCACTGGTGGGGGCTTCTTTCTCATCTCAAACATTCGTGTGGCACCAAAACTGAGTGAAGCAATGATGGGGCACCTCCCCAGTGAAGGTTCATCATCGCTGTGCCAGTCCACGCTGTCCTTCTCATTTCGGTAAAGATTGCAAAGCAAGGAGTTGAAGCTGTGGCCAGTGTTCTCTTCAATTTGGTTCTTCAGCGTGAGCAGCACAGGATGCCACTGCAATCAACAGGTCAAGAGAAGGGGCAGAGACAGTTCACATGAGATACAAGGTGGCAGTCACAGGGAAAAATAGGAAGTGCAAAATCAGTCACGCTATAAACAGGGGCTTGGAATAAGCAAACCATCTGAAACGTAATAAGGCCAGAAGAGAAGTCGCATTCTCTCCCATTATGTCTATTCTGAAGCAAGCTGACCTCTGCAATTTTATTACGGTGCTAAATTTGGTGTTGCAATGTCATGAAGACCAGGCCTATCCTCCCATCTCATCCTTTCCATGTTAAATGTATGACCCTCCAGAGAAGTAACTGTCAGTACACTCTGGGTGGTCGCCTCAGTAAGGCATGGAGGTGGCATGTGGAGCAGGAAGCCTGCTTTGTCACCACAGCTGATGAGCCATCAGGAGTCGGCAGATAAAGACTGAAGTCTGAGGGTGAAAGAGCTCTCCTTCGGGGTGGTCCTCTGTTCCATTCCTGTGCTGTGTGTAGTCACTCAGTTGTGTCTGACTCTGTGACCCCATGGACTGTAGCCCGCCAGGCTCCTCTGTCGATGGGGATTTCTCCAGGCAAGAATACTGGAGTGGGTTGCCATGCCCTTTTCCAGGGGATCTTCCTGACCCAGGGCTCAAACCCAGGTCTCCTGCACTGCAGGCACATTCTTTACCATCTGAGCCACCAGGATTCCATTCCCATTTTATCACAAGTGGCAAAATTGCTCTTTGAAAGGATATTCAATATTTCTAGAGTGGCAAACTTCCTAAGACCAGAACCCAGAGGGGAAAAACATCTACAGAATGGAGTCATGAAATGGCTGTGAACCACAAAAGATTTAAACAGTCCACAGCCCTGCCTCCTGAGCACCGAGTTCACATCTGTAGTTTATATTCAGAACTCACCATCTTGCCATACATGCTTTAGGAAACTGTGACCCTTGACCTTAGGTTGCACTAGGGAGCTATAATCAGTGCAGCTCTTATGGTTCTGGTTAGAATTCTGTGTGTCTTGCCTTCCAAGGAACCTCAAGTGCTTTACGGAAGCTTCCTGTAGGACAGGGCTTCTCGCTCCACTACCAAAGATGACTGAGGAGGGAACTCCCTGGCAGTCCAGAGGTTAGGACTCAGCATGTTCACTACTGAGGGCCCGGGTTCAACCCTTGGTTGGGGAACTAAGATGCTGCAAGCTACGTAGCACAGCCAAAAAAAATTACCGAGGACCCCAAAGAACTTCTACGTGTTTGAGTTATAGCTGTGACAGCTACCATATTAAAAATTAAAACTAAAAAATTTTTAATTTTTGGTTAATTCGTTTAAAAAATAACAACCCCATTACATGCTAACCCAAGTAGTATTTTATGAAAATTAGCTTTTTTCCAATACAAAAAAATTAGTGAGAAGAGTGGCACTCTTTTGCAAATCTCTTCAATGCCTGATTTAACAGAAGAGAGTTGGTTCTAATATCTGCTTCTGCATTCAATCTGTTAAAATGTTTTTGTTGACACATACAAAGAAAACTGCCTTCACACAGACATGTAGTTTGAAAAAGGAAGAAAAAAATCTTTTCAAATAACCGTAGATATTCTTTGCTATTAAACCAAAGCTCAACTGTACTGATTTCTTAAAGGTTAGAGGCAATGTGGAATCTGAAACAACATCAACACACTTTTTATATTATTACATCTAAATCCATTGGTCCAACTTGCACTTTGAATGGATCTTTTAATCTTGCATGATTCTGTAACATCAAGCACTGGTCATTTGGAAAATACTGGCTCACTGAGTCATGTAGATCCTCTTACTACTGACGTGTTTCATTATACACCATAAAAAAGTCATCTCCATTAACATTACCACTGATCTCTTCAGAAAAAGCTAAGTAATGGGAAGGATACGAGTTTTTCCAGAATTCCTCACATTTCCTTGAAACCTCAACTTTTATTAGTATCAAACTTTTATTAAATCCTGTCCATTGTTTTCCTAGAAGTGACACTTCACTCACTTATGAGAAAACGTCTGCTGAATACTCAAGTCTGAATAGTGTGTGTGCACCAGCTGCTCTTCCAAGTAAAATGGTCCAGGATAAAAGTAGCCAGTTCAGCTTCTACCGTAAACAATCACACATAACCATCATAAATCACTTGTAGCAGAAATGCCTTATGCATACTTTCCATTTCGTGAAACAATTTTAAAAGATCAAGATTTAATAAAACAACGCTTATCACTTCTTCAAAGGACACCCTTGAATGAAACCATCTTTTTTTTTTTTTTTACTGGAAGTGCACGTGGTAAAGAAAACAATGATTACTAGTACAGTCTGGTGGCAATGCCTTGATTCATACTGCTGCTGCTGCTGCTGCTAAGTCGCTTCAGTCGTGTCTGACTCTGTGCGACCCCATAGAAGGCAGCACACGAGGCTCCCCCGTCCCTGGGATTCTCCAGGCAAGAACACTGGAGTGGGTTGCCATTTCTTTCTCCAATGCATGAAAGTGAAAAGTGAAAGTGAAGTCGCTCAGTCGTGTCCGACTCTTAGCGACCCCAAGGCACCACAATTTTAGTCACCATTGTTTTTGTATAGTGAAAACTCAACACAGTGAAAAATGTCACCTAGTCTTAGTAATCTCATAAAAATAATTTTGACCCTGTGGATTCCCAAAAAGAATTTCGTGGACTCCCTCCAGGGATCCACAGATTCTACTTTAAGGACTGCCACTCTAGGGTTTCCCTGGTGGCTCAGTGGCAAAGAATCTGCCTGCCAATGTAGGGGATGTGGGTTCGACCCCTGGTCCGGGACGATCCCACAGGCTGCAGAACAACTAGGCCCATGTGCCACAAGCCACTGAGCCTGTGCTCTAAGCCCAGGAGCCGCAACTCCTGCAGCCCATGCACCCGAGAGCCGAGCTCTGCAGCAAGAGACGCCGCCACAGTGAGAAGCCTGTGCGCCGCAACCAGAGAGAAGCCCCCACTCTCCGCAACTAGAGGAGAGCCTGCGCAGCAACAAAGACCCAGCACAGCCAAAAATAAATAAATATTTTAAATTATTAAAAAAAAAGAACTGCCACTTCAGAGAACCCCTTCAGCGTTCATGTTCTGTGTTTTGAAGTGAAGAAATGTATGTTCAGCAAAGGAAAGCATAATATCATTCTTAGGTATATACCATGACTATTATCAGGTAAAACTTCCAGGAAGCATATGTGGGAATCAGCTTCACTGTCTTGTGGAAATCATGTTAAAAGCTGGCATTCCGTGTTACGGATAGAGGCATTACATTCTTAGCAGAGGATTTTCTTTATTTTACTGAAGTAACACTGGTTTATAACATCATATTTCTACCATGCACATGCGTGCGTGCTCAGTCGCTCAGTCGTGTCCAACTCTTTGTGACACTAAGGACTGCAGCCCGCCAGGCCCCTCTGTCCATGGGATTCTCCAGGCAAGAATACTGGAGTGGGTTGCCATGTCCTTCTCCAACCATACAGCACGTTCAGCTCCACCAAACACTCAGTTTCCATCCGTCACCACACAGGTGACCTCCACCTGTTGTGCCCTCCATTCTTTCCCCTCCCCTTCGGTAACCACTACTCTGCTCCTTGTACCTACATGTTTGGTTTGTTCATTTATATTATTGATTTTTTATATTCCACACATAAATAAAATCATACAGAATCTGTCCCTCTCCACCTGACTTATTTAACATAATATCTTCAAGGTCCATCCGTGGTCTCACAAAAGGTAAGATTTCATCTTTTTTTAAATGGCTGAGTAGTAGTCCATTTATAAATATAAGAGAGTTGGACCATGAAGAAGGTTGAGCACCAAAGAACTGATGCTTTCAAACTGTGGTGCTGGACAAGACTCTGGAAAGTCCGTTGGACTGTGAGGAGATCAAACCAGTCCATCCTGAAGGAAATCAGCCCTGAATATTCATTGAAAGGACTGATGCTGAAGCTGAAGCTCCAATAATTTGGCCACCTGATTCGAAGAGCCAACTCACTGGAAAAGACCCTGATGCTGGTAAAGAATGAAGGCAAAAGGAGAAGAGGGCAGTAGGGGATAAGGTGGTTAGATAGCATCACCAACTCAATGGATATGAACTTGAACAAACTCTGGGAGACAGTGGAGGATAGGGAAGCCTGGTGTGCTGCAGTCCATGGGGCTGCATAGAGTTGGACACGATCTAGCGACTGAACAACAACATATATATAGACACACACACGCCCCCACATCTTCTTTATCCATTCACCTGTTGATGGGCACTTAGGTTGTTTCCGTATCTTGGTTATTAGGAAAAATGCTGTGATGAACACAGGGGTGCACATATATTTCAAATTAGTGTTTGCATATTCTTTGGATAAATAACCAGAAGTGGGATAGCTGGATCATACGGTACTTCTATTTTTAATTTTTTGAGAAATTTCCATAATGGCTGCACCAATTAAATTCCCATCAACAGG
The DNA here is from genome assembly GCF_055505025.1 of Bos grunniens. Classification (NCBI taxonomy): domain Eukaryota; kingdom Metazoa; phylum Chordata; class Mammalia; order Artiodactyla; family Bovidae; genus Bos; species Bos grunniens. The sequence goes on along the minus strand of NC_141179.1, from coordinate 74,553,973 downwards.
GTATGAAAGCTCTCTTTTCTCCATATCCTCACCAGCACTTGTTATTTCTTGCCTTTTTGATAATAGCCTTTCTAGCAGGTATGAGGTGATGATATCTTACTATGGTTTTGATTTGCATTTCCCTAATTAGTGATGCTGAGCATCTTATCACGTGACTATTGTCCATTTGTCCTGGAGAAGGACATGGCAACCCAATTCAGTATTCTTGCCTGGAGAATCCCATGGACAGAGAAGTCTGGCAGGCTACAGCCTACGGGATCACAAGAGTCAGACACGACTTAGCAACTAAACCACCAACACCACCACCATTATCCATTTGTATGTCTTCTTTGGAAAAATATCTATTCAGCTCCTCTAAGGCAGAGGATTTTAAGAAGTAAACTACAATAACAACAAACAAAACTTAGATCATTAAATAAATGTTATTAAACTAACCTACATTCAAGAGTGAAATTCCATAATAATGTTATCAAGCTGTATTTCCTATTTATTTTATGGCTTTAAGCCATCTTTAACCTGTATGTGGGTCAAGGAGTAACACTTTCATGGAACAACTGACTGGTTTGAAATTGGGAAAGGAGTACGACAAGGCTGTATATTGTCACTGTTTATTTAATTTATATGCAGAGTACATTATGTGAAATGCCAGGCTGGATGAAGCTCAAGCTGGAATCAAGATTGCTGGGAGAAATATCAACAACCTCAGATATGTAGATGATAACTCTCTAATGGCAGAAAATGTAGAGGCACTAAAGAGCCTTTTGATGAAAGTGAAAGAGGAGAGTGAAAAAGCTGGCTTTAAACTCAACATTCAGAAAACTAAGATCATGGCATCTGGTCCCATCACTTCATGGCAAACAGAAGAAGAAAAAGTGGAAGCAGTGACAGATTTTCTCTTCTTGGACTCCAAAATCACTAGATGGTAACTGCAGCCATGAAATTAGAAGACACTTGCTTCTTGGAAGGAAGGCTATGACAAACCTAGACAGCATATTAACTTTGCTGACAAAGGTCCGTATATTTAAAGCTATGATTTCTCCAGTAGTCATACATGGATGTGAAAGTTGGACCATAAGGAAGGCTGAATGCGGAAGAATCGATGCTTTCAAATTGTGGTGCTGGAGAAAATTCTTGAGAGTCCCTTGGACTGCAAGGAGATCAAACCAGTCAATCCTAAGGGAAATCAAACCTGAATACTCACTGGATGGACGAATGCTGAAGCAGAAGCTACAATACTTTGGCCACCTGATGTGAACAGCTGACTCACTGGAAAAGACCCTGATGCGGGGAAAGTCATTAGTAGTCATTAAGCATAGTCAAGGATATTTAGTTCTTTCTCAAGGGCTATAGATAACAGTTTAGTCCCTAAGTCATATCTGACTCTTTTTGCGACCCCATGAACTGTAGCCCACCAAGCTCCTCTGTCCATGGGATTCTCCAGGCAAGAATACTACAGTGGGTTGCCATTTCCTTCTCTAGGGGATCTTCCCAACCCAGGGATTGAACCTGTGTATCTTAAGTCTCCTGCATTGGCAGGCCATTCTTTACCACTAGGACCACCTGGGAACCTCGATACTGGGAAAGACTGAAGGCAAAAGGAGAAGAGGGCAGCAGATGAGATGGTTGGACAGAATCACTGATTCAATGACATGAACTTGGGTGAACTCTGGGAGGTGGTGAGGGACAGGGAGGCCTAGCATACTCCAGTCCATGCGGTCGCAAAGAATCGGCCATGACTGAATGACAACAAGAAGCAGCTTATCTTCATGGGAATAAAGATCAGATGCTAGAATCACACACTTAACAAGAAACACAAGAACGTAAAGGAGGATGATAGCTTTTCGGCAATGTAACTGAGAAACTAATTAGCACTTCCTTGACTTGCTTAGGGACTGAGCTAACACCAAGTCTGCATTATGTTTCTAAGTGAATATATTTTTTTTTCTTGGTTATTTTTGGTGGTGAAGTAAGTAGAAAAGGAGAAAACAAGGAATAATGAACTAGGGGATTAATTTAGACTCTCCAACCAATACGCTATATACAGATCCCGCAGAACTGAAAGTCTAAATTAAAATCCAGCGTCATCTCACTGTTCAGTGAAGACATTCTATCCTTAAAAGACATTTGAGGAAAAGAGTATGAGAAAATACAAGGACCTATTTGGTGGACTTCAAACAGTGTTTTGCAGAGACCCAGGTACCATAGAGATGCCTCTGGGACCACAGGAGAAGAAAGGAGGAGAGGTCAAGCTGGTGGGAATACCAGACAGTGTGGGTCCTCTTTTATTGCCACACAGTGGATTCATCTAAGATTTAGCTTGGAAAAAAGACTAAAAGGGGCTTCCCTAGTGGTCCACTGGTTAAGAATCCACCTTCCAGTGCAGGGAACATGGATTTGATCCCTGGTTGGGGGATAAGATCCCACATGCCGCGGGGCAACTAGCGAGCCCACAAGCAGCAACTACTGACCCCATGCGTTCTAGAAGCCACCCACCCATGCTCCACAATGACGGAAGCCTGCAAGTCGCAACCAGAGAAGCCCCCACTATGCTGCAGCTAGAGAGAGCCTGCATGCCGCAATGAAAACCCAGTGCTGCCAAAAAAAAGACTAAAAGATGTTTAAGTACCTATGATTGAACCTCCTCCTGTGCTATGGAATACTAAGCTTGAGGTAAAAATAACTTTAAAATTAAACTAATATCCCCAACACATATATACACATTAGGGAATCGTCCCTTAAAAAATCTGAGAAAGGGACATCTGTTTTGATTTTGTTCCAGATGGTATACAAACTAAATCTATTAGCAATAAATACAAAGTTATGAGCCAGTCAAATTCAAATTAAAGAAGTCTAATATGACATTATACTAGAATATGTTAATAATACAGCAAAATTAAATGTAGTATATGAATAACTGATTTTATTTTTATAGAAAAATTCTCTACATATATTTGCTTAAAAAGAAAAAAAAAGACTAGAACCAAATCATCAGATGGAAGCACTATCCAAAATTTTAATATTCTTCATATTTATCTGCAGTTTCTAAATTTTCAGTAATAAACACATATTACTTCCGATATAAGAAAAGCGTTGTCATTTAAACAATTCTTTTGAAGAGGTGACAAAATGTCCCCAAGCATAAGTGGTCACTGTATCTCAGCAGACCTTACATGTCTTACGTTTAATCTAAAGCAGTGGTTCTCAAGCAAGGTCAATTTGGAACCCCCACAGATGTTTAGCAACGTCCAGAGTCATTTTTGGTTGCCTTGACTGGGTAGGGGGTGCTTCTGGCATCTAGGGGGCAGAAGTCACAGATACTGCTAACCATCCTACAATGCACAGGACAAGCGAACAACAAAGAGTTATTGTGCTTGAAATGTCGGCGATACCAAGGTTGAGAAATCCTGTTCCGAAAGATTAGCTAGAATGAAAGAACTTCTTTCCCACAGGCTATTTAATCCTCAACTTCTCTGCTATAACTGTTGACAAGAAGATACACTAATTCTGACAGAAACATAGCCAGCAGTCTATGCTGGACTGGCCTAGCTCAATTCTCCTCATGTTTTCAAGTCAATTTCAGATTTAAAGGGTCTCTCAGTACTTCCCTGGGTTACATTCTAAATGCAGCCTTAGAAACCAGAGCACCCATCCATCTCTTCATGTGAAAAAGTCATGTTCCCTTCAGTCAATATTTTATCCCTGAACATTTTAGTAAAATGCTAGTTTATGATAAGAAATTACTAGGAGTTCTAAATGTGTCACATTTCTCTTTATTCCAATGCCATAAGCAAAAACTCCATTTTCTTCAAAGTCTCCTTCAAAAAAACAAAAACAAAACCCACAAAAACCATATTATTATTTGCCAAAGGCAAAATTCCAAGGACTAAACAGAGAGCTATTTCTTGGATCTTAATTCCATCATCTGGATAAGCTTAATTTATACATTAGAATCTCTTCGTCTTTCATGGACATTTTTAAAAACACAAGAAGCAGCAGAGACAAGCCAAAGCAATGATAAACATGAGAACTGCAGCCACAGAATGAATACAAAGTCAACAAGAAAAGCAACAGATTTTTCTCACAAATGGGAAAAGAGCCTGAGACATGGAAGGAAACATTCTGACTTCACTGGTCAGTCGTAAAGATTTGGGACAAGAGCAAATACGTACCAGGAGACACACAAGGGCTATGGCGGAAAAGCCTGGGGAAGGGGGAGATCAGGAAAAGAGACCATTCATTTCTCTGAAATCCTTGCGTCTGGCTCTAGTTTACTCTAGTTCCAGTTTTTTCCTCATCCTCTGACTTCATCTGTGGATCAAAAGCACACCAATGGTGATAAGCACAAAGACTCAGTGTTTGAACTCGGAGGATTTTTTGAACTAGGATCCACTGCACAGCTCTGCAAGGTCATTTATTGTTATTTCACAGTACTCTACAGTCACAGTATATCATCTATAAAACCATACCAATAACAACATTCCAACATACGTGAGGATTTGGTTCCATAGTGATTCTTGAATAAGTGTAAGGAAGTTCTCCATACCATGCTGTAAGTCTTGGTTGCTGGTAAGTTACATCTAAGAAAGAAAATACAGGGCCTTTGAAAGGGTTCAATGCTATTTTAGGTGTACCTACCGAGTGCCAACACCCTGCCTAGTAATGGATAAGGAGCTATGAGAAATACAAAGGAAGAGGCAGGATGGGCTCTGACCCAAGGTTCCACCTTCATAAAGGGCACGGGACTTCAGGAGTGGCATGGCGACAGCTAAAAGGATGGCAAGAGAGGGTATATGGCAGAACCAGTACGGGTGCAGCTCTGGGGTGAGAATGGGTGTGACCCATTCGTGTTAGTGGTGACACAAACCAGAGTGAAGGAGTCACACCGCAGGACAGAAGGATTCACATTAGGGAGGGTCTAAGATGCAGGACATGGAGTCTGAACCCTGGTAGGCAGGAAATTGTGGCATGAACGTCCATACAGGAAACAAAACCAACTGTTCACCCACGTGCCACCACTATCTAAGCCCTTTTAATTCCAAATAAAGAAAACGGTGCTCTGACCCACCACAGCACATAGTTAATTTTAGTCAGAACTTTTTGATGTCCACTTTATAATTAGAGAAGCAGCTACCCGCAGATTTGCTATTTTTTCCCTACAATTGACTTCAACCATCACAACAATAACAATAATATAAAAGCAGTTAACATTCACGGAAGGCTTTATACTATTCACGGAAGGCTTACTATGTGCCAAGCATTCTGTTAAGTACGTTATTAGGCACTGTCTCATTTAATTATCACAACAACCTTGCAAGATAGGTATTATTATTAGCTCTACTTTCTTGATCAGAAAAATTAAGAATCAGAAAATTATTTAACTATCATTTGTCTAAAATAAACAATCACTTTGAAAGAGCCAGCAATTGAAGCCAAGTCTGTCACCGAAAGCCCTGCTATAGAAATTGCTGGGAATTAGAAGCCTGCCCTGAAAGAGCCGACTCTCCTTATGATGCCTGTTACAAAAGTGATGCCAGTATACTTTGCCTCTTTCTCCACAGAAAATTTAAAATCACTCAATGTGCCAGGAAAAAAAAAGAAAGATTCTATGCTAGAGCACCGACACCCCCTAGTGACCACCTTTGGTATAGCAGGTACTGTTGCTTGTGTGGTACCCACTCCAAGCCAGGTAATCTTGACAAGCTCAGGAGAATACTACAAATGCTGGAGCTAAAGGAGACTTCTAGTGAAACTAGAGTGACAATAAAAAGATGATAAAAAGAATGTATGCTGAACAGAATCAGAAAAAAATAAGTTCTGGAAGCTTCTATGAAGAAAGAGGGAAGCTGGCACTGTCTGAAGTAATGAACAGTGATCAAACACCAAAGGAGATAAGCATGTCAACCACAGCTCAGCCAAACCAAACTTCCTTCCTCTCCTTGAAGGCCCACCTTCCGCCACACACTGAGAACCACGTGCTGTGTCTTCTGCAAGGAACACGCTTCCCTGTCCCCTTTGGCGAGTTCCTGCCCATGCTTGGGTTCCAGTTAGGCTTTGAAAATCTGTGTAAGTCTGGCTGCGATGCCAAGAAGCAAGGGTACTGGAAAACAATCTGGAAAGGAGGGCCAAACACCAACAACTGTGATCCCAAGATATCCACTTACCGTCTCTGATGCCAGTCCTCTGCTTCCAGGGAACATCCCGACAAAGCTGTTCAAACACTGAGTCGGCCTCTTTCAAGTCAACAAAGCCAGGACACAAACACACCCTGGATGCAGAAAGAACAGTTACTAACTAAAGAACACAGAAGATGGGGTGGACTCCAACCATCAGCGGAGTAAATGAATCTGGACGAAGCTTCCTTTCATGGGTAGATGAAATCATCTTACCACACCCCCAGAGGGTGGTATCACCCAGATCATGATGCTCCAGATGAAAAACCAATCTCTGCCAAGTTAAGACAGGCAATAAAACAGTCAATGAAGGATGAGGAGGTACATGATGGCTTTCACAGACATGGTTCAAATACTACCCCAGCACTGCTGAGCTGTGAAACCTTGGACAGGTTACTTAACCTCTCGGAACCTTGGCTTTTCTCATCTGTAACACAAAGATGATCTCACCTGACAGCATCACTGTGAAAAGCAGAATAATAAAATGCTTAGCCCTGTGTTACTGTAACAATTGAGAGTCTTCCGGGACTATGCCAATCGTAGGGAAAGCAATCATTCATAACTATAACAAACTAAAGATATCCAAAAGAGGATTTTTTATTTCACTGAATACACACTTATTTCAACAATGCCAAGTCAGCTCAGAATTGTTTTGGATATCTTTTTTTTCCTCTCCTTTACTGAGGTATAATATAATATACTGTAAAATTCAACGTAGTGTAATGTCTTCAAGGTTTACCCATGTGGTACCACATTATCAAAGCAACATTTCTTTTTATGGTGGAATAAAATATTCCATTATATAGATATAACACCTTTTGTTTGTCCATTCACCAACTGATGGAGATTTGAATTGTTTCTACTTTTGTCCGTTTTGAATGCTGCTATGAACCTTCACACACAAGTCTTTGTATGGATGTATGTTTTCATTTCTCTTGAATAAGATACCTAAGCCTGAAACTGCTGGGTCATATGATAAAGGTATGCTTAACTTTTTAAGAAACCACCAAACTTTTTTTAAGTGGATTGTACTATTTTACATTCCACCAGGAATACAGGAAGGCTCTAGTTTTTCCACATTCTCTCTTATAATAACACTTATTACTGTCTTTTTGACTGTGGAAATTCTAGTGAATATAAAGTGGTATATCATTGTGGTTTTGATTTCAATGTCCCTAATATACTATTTCATTTTAACAATGCATTTGGATTTCTGGATAACTTTCTTAAGAAATGTTCTGAAAGATAGGAACATGCTCTTCAACAGTCTTGCTAGTAATAAATTTTCACTCTTTGAAGGTACGTTTGATTTTTTTTTTTTTAACAGTTTAACAAGGAATTTATTAATTTTAACCAGCTGTACAATTTACAATGTTTGATCTGAATTATTATTTTTTCCAGTTTTACTGAGATATAATGGACATACAGCACTATATCCATTTTCAGTGTAAAGCATAATAATTTGGCTTACACATACGGTGAGTTGATATTTTAAAGAGCCAAAGCTCACCTGAAGCCATACCAGGTTAACAATGACATGTAACAAAAAGAATGCAACTGGTTTTCTTGTGTGACTATTAAACTTGCTCTAAAAGGGAAGTTCTGAAAACGGAAGTTCTGAAAAGGGTTGTAACAATGGCAGTGCCATTGGACTAACTATAGAGACTTGCAAATCCAAAAGCAACTCTTTCTAAGCAATTCACTTAGATACATAAATTCTGATTTATTTAAACATCTCATTAATTTACAGTAACATGGAAAAGGTCAGTTTTCATTCCAATCCCAAAGAAAGGCAATGCCAAAGAATGCTCAAACTACCGCACAATTGCACTCATCTCACATGCTAGTAAAGTAATGCTCAAAATTCTCCAAGCCAGGCTTCAGCAATACGTCAACTGTGAACTTCCAGATGTTCAAGCTGGTTTTAGAAAAGGCAGAGGAACCAGAGATCAAATTGCCAACATCTGCTGGATCATGGAAAAAGCAAGAGAGTTCCAGAAAAACATCTATTTCTGCTTTATTGACTATGCCAAAGCCTTTGACTGTGTGGATCACAATAAACTGTGGAAAATTCTTCAAGAGATGGGAATACCAGACCACCTGACCTGCCTCTTGAGAAACCTGTATGCAGGTCAGGAAGCAACAGTTAGAACTGGACATGGAACAACAGACTGGTTCCAAATAGGAAAAGGAGTACGTCAAGGCTGTATATTGTCACCCTGTTTATTTAACTTATATGCAGAGTACATCATGAGAAACTCTGGGCTGGAAGAAGCACAAGCTGGAATCAAGATTGCCGGGAGAAATACCAATAACCTCAGATATGCAGATGACACCACCCTTATGGCAGAAAGTGAAGAGGAACTCAAAAGCCTCTTGATGAAAGTGAAAGTGGAGAGTGAAAAAGTTGGCTTAAAGCTCAACATTCAGAAAACGAAGATCATAGCATCTGGTCCCATCACTTCATGGGAAATAGATGGGGAAACAGTGGAAACAGTGTCAGGCTTTATTTTTCTGGGCTCCAAAATCACTGCAGATGGTGATTGCAGCCATGAAATTAAAAGATGCTTACTCCTTGGAAGAAAAGTTATGACCAACCTAGATAGCATATTCAAAAGCAGAGACATTACTTTGCCAACAAAGGTTCATCTAGTCAAGGCTATGGTTTTTCCTGTGGTCGTGTATGGATGTGAGAGTTGGACTGTGAGGAAGGCCGAGCACTGAAGAATTGATGCTTTTGAACTGTGGTGTTGGAGAAAACTCTTGAGAGTCCCTTGGACTGCAAGGAGATCCAACCAGTCCATTCTGAAGGAGATCAGCCCTGGGATTTCTTTGGAAGGAATGATGCTAAAGCTGAAACTCCAGTACTTTGACCATCTCATGCGAAGAGCTGACTCATTGGAAAAGACTCTGGGAGGGATTGGGGGCAGGAGGAGAAGGGGACGACAGAGGATGAGATGGCTGGATGGCATCACTGACTTGATGGACGTGAGTCTGGGTGAACTCTGGGAGTTGGTGATGGACAGGGAGGTCTGGCGTGCTGCGATTCATGGGGTCTCAAAGAGTCGGACATGACTGAGTGACTGATCTGAACTGAACATGCACTAAGGTGATGCTTTCAAAATGAAATAATTACTACCGCCTAACATACCCTAAACCGCATATGCTTTAATGTTATTGAAATCTACCTTTATATAGCAATACAATATAACTTAACATATATTATATATAATAATGCAGGATTAACATAATAATGCATACAATAATAAGCAATCCCCTTCGTGGATCACAGTCTTGTCATGGTGAAGGGGTTTGTGTAACTCAATGAAGCCATAAGCCATGCTGTGCAGGGCCACCCAAGCAGATAGGACATAGTGAAGAGTTGTGACAAAACACAGTACACTGGAGGAGGAAACGGCAACCCACCCTAGCATTCTTGCTGCAGGAACCCAATGAGCAGTATGAAAAGACAAAAAGATAGGACACCAGAAGATGAGCCCCCTCCCCCTGCCCAGGTCTGAAGGTATCCAATATGCTCCTGGAGAAGAGCAGAGGGCAATTACTAATAGCTCCAGAGAGAATGAACTGGTTGGGCAAAAGCAGAAATGTCACTCAGTTGCGGATGTGTCTGGTGGGGAAAGTAAAGTTCAATGATATAAAGAATGGTATTTCATAGGAACCTGGAATGTTAGATCCATGAATCAAGGTATACTGGACATGGTCAAGCTGGAGATAGTAAGACTGAACACTGACATCTTACAGATCAGTGAACCAAAATGGATCAGTGAACTAAAATGAATTAAATTCATGAACAGGTGAATTTAGTTCAGATGATCATTATATCTACTACTGTGGACAAGAATCGTTTAGAAGAAGTGAAGTAGCCCTCACAGTCAACAGAAGAGTCCCAAATGCAGTACTTGAGTCCAACCTCAAAAATGACAGAATGATCTTGGTTCATTTCCAAGGCAAACCATTCAACAATACAGTCATCCAAGTCTATGCCCCAACAATTGATGCCGAAGAAGCTGAAGTTGACTGGTTCTATGAAGATCTATAACACCTTCTAGAACTAACACACAAAAAAGATGTTCTTTTCATCATAGGGGATTGAAATGCAAATGTAGGAAGTCAAGAAATACCCAAAAGTGAAAGTGAAAGTCAGTCAGCCGTGTCCAACTTTTTGTGACCCTATGGACTATACAGTCCATGGAATCCTCCAGGCCAGAATACTGAAGTGGGCAGTCTTTCCCTTCTCCAGGAGATCTTCCCAACCCAGGGATCAAACTCAGGTCTCCCTCATTGCAGGCAGATGCTTATCAGCTGAGCCACCAGGGAAGCCCAAGAATACTGGAGTGGAGAGCCTATCCCTTCTCCAGCAGATCTTCCCAACCCAGGAATCAAACTGGGGTCTCCTGCATTGCAGGCAGATTCTTTACCAGCTGAGCTACCAGGGAAGTCCACAAAAAATACCTAAAATAACAGGCAAGTTTGGCCTTAGAGTACAAAACGAAGCAGGGCAAAGGCTATTAGTTTTGTCAAGAGAACACGCTGGTCATAGCAAACACCCTTTTCTAACAACCTCAAAGAGGACTTTACACATGGACCTCACCAGATGGTCAAAACTGAAATCAGATTATGTTCTTTACAGCTGAAGATGGAGAAACTCTATACAGTTAGCAAAAACAAGACCTGGAGCTGACTGTGGCTCAGATCATGAGCTCCTTATTGCAAAATTCAGGCTTAAATTGAAGATAGTAGTGAAAACCACTATACCATTCAGGTATGACCTATGTCAAACCCCTTATGATTGTACAGTGGAGTGACGAATAGATTCAAGGCGTTAGATCTGGTAGACACAGTGCCTGCAGAGCTACGGACTTTATATAGTAGGTGGTGACCAAAACCATCCAAAGAAAAAGAAATGCAAGAAGGCAGTGGTTGTCTGAGGCGGCTTTACAAATAGCTGAGGAAAGAAGAGAAGCAAAAGGCAAGGGAGAAAGGCGAAGACACACCTAACTGAATGCAGAGTTCCAGAGAACAGCAAGGAGAGATAAGAAGGCCTTCTTCAACGAACAGTGCAAAGAAAGAGAGGAAAACAATAGAAGGGGAAAGACTACAGATCTTTCAAGAAAATTGAGATACCAAGGGAACATTTCATACAAAGATGGGTACAAGAAAGGACAGAAACAGTAAGGATCTAACAGAAGCAGCAGAGATTAAGAAGAGGTGGCAAGAATACCCAGAAGAACTATACAAAAAAGGTCTTAATGACCAGGATAACCATGATGGTGTGGTCATTCACCTAGAGCCAGACATGCTGGAGTATGAAGTCAAGTGGGCCTTAGGAAGCATTACTGCAAACAAAGCTAGTGCAGGTGATGGAATTTCAGCTGAGCCGTTTAAAATCCTAAAAGATGATGCTGTTAAAGTGCTTCAGTCAGTATGTCAGCAAATTTGGAAAACTCAGCAGTGACCACAGGACTGGAAAAGGTCAGTTTTCATTCCAATCCCAAAGAAGGGCAATGTCAAAGAATGTTCAAACTATCATACAATTGCACTCATTTCACATGATAACAACAACATTATACTCAAAATCTTTCAAGTAGGCTTCAGCAGTACATGAACTAAGAACGTCCAGATGTACAAGCTAGGTCTCGAAGAGGCAGAGGAACCAGAGATCAAATTGCCAACATTCGCTGGATCATGGAGAAAGCAGGGAATTCCAGAAAAATATCTACCTCTGATTCACTGATTATGCTTGCTAAAGCCTGTGACTCTGTGGATTACAACGAACTGTGGAAAATTCTTTAAGAGATGGGAGTACCAGACCACCTTACCTGTCTCCTGAGAAACCTGTATGGGGATCAAGAAGCAACAGTTAGAACCAGACATGGAACAATGGACTGGTTCGAAATTGGGAAAGGAGTACATCAAGGCTGTATATTGTCACCCTGCTTATTAAGAGTACAACAGGTGAAATGTCGGGCTGGATGAAGCTCAAGCTGGAATTAAGATTGCCACAAGAAATATCAACAACTTCGGATATGCAGATGATACCACTCTACTGGCAGAAAGTGAAGAGGAACTAAAGGGCCTCTTGGTGAAGGCGAAAGAGGAGAGTGAAAAAGCTGGCTTGAAACTCAACATTCAAAAGACTAAGATCATGGCATCTGGTCTCATCACTTCATGGCAAATAGAAGGGGAAAAAGCGGAAGCAGTAACAGATTTTTTTTCTTGGACTCCAAAAATCACTGCAGATGGTAACTGTAGCCATGAAATTATAAGACGCTGGCTCCTTGGAAGGAAAGCTATGACAAACCTAAACAGCATATTAGAAAGCAGGACTACGACTTTGCTGACAAAGGTCCATACAGTCAAAGCTATGGTTTTTCCAGTACTCATTACAGATGTGAGAGCTGGACCACAGACAAAGCTGAGCACCAAAGAACTGATCCTTTCAAATTGTGAGGCTGGAGAAGACTCTTGAGAGTCCCTTGGAATGAAAGGAGATCAAACCAGTCAATTCTAAAGGAAATCATTCCTGAATATTCATTGGGAGGACTGACGCGGAAGTTGAAGCTCCAATACTTTGGCCATGTGATGTGAAGAGCTGACTTGTTGGAAGAGACCCTGATGCTGGGAAAGACTGAAGGCAAAAGGAAAAGCAGGTGGCAGAGGATGAGATGGTTAGACAGCATCGCTAGCTCAACAGACATGAGTCTGAGCAAACTCCGGGAAACAGTGGAAGACAAAGGAGCCCGGCATGCTACAGTCCATGGGTTCTAAAGATCGGACCTGACTTAGTGACTGAACAACTACGACAATCTAACAATCATAGAGCACTCACAGCACAGAAGTTGAGACCAGACTCAACTTTAATGTTAAACTACTACGTAGCCCCAGGACAAAGTATTGAATCTCCCTGGACCTCATTTCCTCACATGAAAAACTGGAGAAGTAATAGTTATACTATACCTGACAGAGAGGTTATGAAAATGTTTTGAAGCTAGTATAAAAGGAGATATTACTACATATTTGCTCTCCAGGAATTTAAGGGGCAGATGTTACCTACTTTAATCAAGGTTAACATTCTACAAGGAAAACATTCTAAATATTTCAAAAGACTTGAAGTAAGTGATTAATTATAGTCCCTTTCTAGTGAGAATTCACTTACCTAGATATGCCTGTGGGTGACATGCTGATTTCATACACACCCTCTTTTCTAAAGAAACCAAGAAAACAAAGACTTATTAGTACCAAGGTAAACAACATACTGCATGTAGTGGAAGGAAGAGTTGGCCTTCGGAGTGCACAAAGTTCCAGCTCACCAAAACCACTTCCCGATGAGGGTGCACGATGAGGGAAATATAGCCCCACCTTCTTCTACCGCTGAGATAAAGGGTAAGATGGTGGTAACCATTACTGGCCTTGGGTATAGAATCCTAACAAAATCAGGCCATGAAGGCAAAGGCCACAATAAAGTAAATTCTTATTCTGTACCTTCATATTTCACCCATAATTCAGGTTGATGTGGCATAGGAATCTATCACACAAAGGGGTGCCAAATTGAGCATCCCCTTGGAGCCTGGAATAGAGATACACGGAACAAAAGTAGAAGGTCCCCACGATAGAGCTCCACCTCCTAGAGGTTGCCACAGACTCAGCATCCTCCAGGGTAATTACTGCTTGGAATCTCCTGAATACACCACCATGTGTCTGATCCCACGCTTTTCTACATGCTGGCATGTGTCCCCACTGTCTAGCACCCCTAATCCAACTTGCCCCCAGCTTTGGTCCAGTGGAAAATTCTAATTCATCCTTCAAAATCTCAGCTCAGTATCACTTTGTCTAAGCCTTTCCTAACCTGTGATCCAGTCAAATAATGTTACATATCTCATCCTCTGTGACCACTGCACCTCACCTAGAAGTATACTGTTCCAAGATAGTCAGGATCACAATTTGTCAGACTACATGTCTATTTCATTTACTAGACTATGAGCTGCTGAAGGGCTGGAATGGGCGACTTTTCTGTCTCCTAGTGCCTAGCACACAACAAATGAACAGTAAAAAGTTTATTGAACTTAACCCAATATATGAAAGTACAAAACTGTCACAGAAGGGCACGTCATGGTAAGAAATGTGATCCAGACTGGACAGGTGTTTCCATCCAGATAGCTGTGTCAGACGCTTCTCACAGAGATAAGTTATGGAGAATAATATAAAGGGATAGTATTTACGTCATCCTTTTCCAGGTGACTTAGCAGTTCATAATCTCTGACCTGGGCCCTTAGGTGGATGTATAAGCCACTCTGAGTCAAAATGTAGGCAGTTATTATCATAAACATATAGCATGTTTCAAAATATTAGTCGGCTAGAAAATTTCCTAGAGTGCTCATATTCTCAGTGCTATATTTTGGGCCATATTTAGAAAATGGTTCATTCCAAATATGAGGGATATTTCTGGCTATTAAAAAAATCTAGCATAGCTAATTTTAGATAAACAGAATTAACAAACCCTATGGTCAAGTAGGAATGCGTACCATCATTTTTTGTCTCTGTCTGGGAAATTCACAATTGTCCCTTTTTTTCAACCTGAATGTCCCATTTGTAGCTTAACAGGTTTCTTGGCTTTGTTTCTTTTCCTTACCATCGATGGAGGCAGTATCACATTTGTATTTGCAAAACAAAGACTGTTAAAGCTACCAGACTGGGTCTTAAGTGATTATATAGTCCAATCCCTTAATATTACAGGCAAGGAAACACAAGTCCAGAGAGACAATAATAACTTACCTAAGGACTAGTTACATAGCTGACTAGTGGCCAGGCCATAACTATACACCCTCTCTGAAAGTATGATGATACTTGTGTTAGTTTCAAACTTTTCTAAGATATACAAGTTGACCTGCAAATAGCCAAACAGCTGAATACTTGCTCATGAGCAACAGTACACATTTAATGTTAATTTGCTAAAATAAAAGCATGCTTTCTACAGATAATTTATCTGCATTAGATGGAAATTGAGAAGCAGGACAAGAGAAATCAAAGCATCTTTCATCATTTTGAAAAAGAATATTTTTAGACACAGATCAATATAAGAGAAATGTTTATTATCATTTAATTGCTCTGGAACAATTCTGTGGTTTTAATAAATGAACTGTAAAAGCTTCTAGATTTCTAGCAGTTTTCATAGCACTGCTAGTAAATTGATACTAAAAGGTTTTTTGAAGAATCATGTTTCAATGACTCAGGAAAAAAATTCCTCTGTGTCTTTACCTAAGAGATATTTTAGCTGCTATCTGTATATATGTTAGTCAAACAGAGTCAGGAAATCTACACCAGTCAGAGTTTAGGGAACAGATATCTGGTTGCATTTTCCACACCATCAGCAAATTCGGAAAGGCTTCTCAAAAGACCAGGTTTAAAGATATCTGAGACAGGGATATCCCAGCTTAAAATTTAAGACATGAATTGACCATTATCTTTTCCAGATGGAAACACCAGGCCAAGGGAAAGATCTGGGGCTCTCCATTCACTGTAGGCAACAGTCCCAGGAGGGCAGCAGTGTACTTACTCAATCACTCGTGGCTCTGGGGCTCTGCGTACCACCTGCAGAGAAACAGTCAGATATTATTTCTGAATGATTCCTAATCCTCAGGGAGGTTTCCTTGCAGAATTATGGTATCCTCTCATTCCTAGTTAAAATAAAGCAGGTTTAAAACTATCCCTGTTTTATTCTAAGCTCTTAGTATCCCACCAGAAACTTCTGGTTCTACTCTTCTTAGAACTACTCCAGAGTGACTAGTAGGCAGTAAAGGATGACAAAACTAGAATTAATATGTTTTCCTAGCAGTAAGCATTCTGAAAAACAAAAACAAAAACATTCTTTCCAAGGGATTTTTAAAAACAGAAGACATACTAGGAAATAGGAGGTTTTAATCATTATTTATGCAATCATTACTATAGCAAGATACCTGATTTTTAGCGCCCTTTTCCCATGTTATTAAAAACAGCAACTCTTCCCCGTTTCTTACATTTTTCCCAGCGAGATTAAGCAATGCAATAGCTAAAATTTCAATCCAATTCCACAGATACTTGATACACTAGCATTTTTATGACTGTTAGAACTTAGATAACTAATGCAAACTCTAGTCATGGTATAACCTCTCGTCACAATACATCTCCTTGGCCAAAAAAAAAAGGGAATTAAAAATGCCTATAAATTGGGGGAAGACTACTAAGAATTCTCAGACATACTAAGAAACTAATACTCCACATTTCATTATTATTACAGGTCTTTCAGTTCTCTATTAGTGAGCTTATTCAATCACTATTTATTTGAGTGTCTACCATGTGACTGTTGCTTTTATAAATAAATCTTTGTTACTATTGAAGAAGAAACAAGAATTTACCTCCTGGGGTTCTTTGAACACAAACTGTCTGTCAGACAGATGCTGCTCCTTGTTCATCCAGGCTTTACCAGGTCTCTGTTGGAGACTGTTCTCAGCAGTGGGAGCTGAAAAGAGACAAGATTCAAACCTTAACATCAATTAAAAGAGAAGGATACTGGTCCACACACATATACACACAAAAACAGGAGATCCCCACAGGTCCTTGCCTGGCTGAGCAGTGGCCTGGCTCTTAGCAGGACCAGCCCAGGCTCCCTGCACTCGGGCTCGCCGTCTTTTGTCCTCCATGCTGACCAAGACTTCTACTCTTAGCTTTCAGAAAATTTCATTCCTGATTCAAACTACACAATGGTATCTGTTTAAAGAGAAAGAAAAAAAAAAAAAAAAGATGCTTTAAGTTGGGGTTGTGAAAGCTTTGACTACCAAGCTTTGACTATAATCCTTTCAAGTAGATGAGATGACTCAATAGCAATCAGTGCGTCTACATAAAATCAACTCTGAGATCACAACATCTCAATCAGGAGCCTACTAAGTTACTTGGGGATGCTGCTTTTAATGCTTATCTTTTAATGATTTAGCTTACCGCAGTGCTTTCACTTCATTCACAAGAAAGTAGATACTAAGAAATTCTATAACCAGGATCTCCCATGAACCACATTACTCTTATTGGTCCCCCAAGATGACAACATAACGGAATGGTGATATGCCACCTCCATGAAGATTCAGAAATAGGCTAAAACGCAGTTTCCCCGGGCATTTCCATACTCCATCATCACAGGCTGCATCAAACTTCCCTTGAAGCTTGTTAAAAACACCTATGGCCCGTCTCAGAAGATTTGATGTTGGATGGATACACGTGTCTGTCATTGAAACAAGCATTGTAGAAGGTGATGATAAACAGATATGTAAGGGCCACGAGGTTAAGTGGTTCACCCAGTGTCACTCAGGAAATCAACAGGTAATTAACGTTCAAAATTTTACCACATTCCGGTCTTAAGTAAAAAATCCACACCATAATGACCAGTAATATTAATTTGACATTTTTGCCAATAAAAGTCTAGCCCACATCAAATACAGAGCATACACATCCGCAAAACAAAACCAAACAAACGAAACGGGAACGTTGGGGGCACGTACGGACTTACAGTCCATTTTCTCATAGGTCCAAGACAACTTCACTCCAAAGTTCTCAAAGGTTAACAGGCTCTTTTTAATAGCTTGTTTAGCCTACAAATTCCCAGCCCCACTCCCAGACTTTCTGATTCAGGAGAACTAAGCTGGTTCTGGGAACCTGTATGTTTAACAAATTCTCCCAAGTGATAAGCATGTAAGTTTTCTTATTTAATAAGTGGGCAGAGGACAGAGGCTGCCATCTGCCCACAGAGTTAACGGCACAACAAATATCTACTCTCCAGTTCCACATGATTTGTAGAGGAAGCTCTCGTATGATATTTTCTCTCAGTTGAGGCCTTAAAACCAGCTATCATTCTTGCTGTGTTCACAGGGGAGCGATGTGTTATGTGCACCGCACGGCTGCTGAAAATACAGATTCTAGAAATCTGCGGAGTCTCGGAAACTATTAACTAACTCCTACCTTCCACACCGAGATTCTTTACCCGAATTAAGCACGAGAACCGCGCTTCCAGGGCCAAGAGCGAGCGCTCCTGCGGCAGCCAAAGGACTCGCTTTGAATCCGAATCTGACCCTTCCCAGCGGCGTGGCCTGAGGCAAATGCCTTCCCCTTTCCGAGTCAGTTTCCTCCTCTGTCAACACAGGAGCCAGTACCTCTCTCATGGTCCGAGTGAGAATTAAGCGATGCTCGAAGGTGAGAGAGCCTGGTCCTCTCAATAAGGCTTAAGCAACTTCATTTTAGACCCGTTCCGCCCCACCCCCGGGAGGCCCTGACTGAAGTCCCCTGAAGAAGGGACCTCAGGAAGGTCCCCACAAGTCGCAGCGACAGGCCGGGAGGCCGCACCTGCCATAGAGCCGGGCGCGCAGGTTTTGAAGCCGCTCTTCCTAAAGCAAACCCCAGGCTGCCTCGGGCCTGTTCTGCCGCCGGCGGTATGTGGGGGGTCTCTGAACCCCGGCCTGACACCAGCACTTCCCAACCGCAGGCCCACGGCGGCAGGCACGTCCCCTGACGTCACGCGCCGCCGCCGCCACCGCCTCTTCCGGCGCCACAGCCCGGATGTCCGGGCGGCTCGGTGTCCCTCGAGCCGAAAGGGCCGTGTCTCTGACGGTGAAGACGGCAGCGCCGGGGTTCTAGGGTAGCACAGAGATTAAGGGTGCGGTGGAGCCCTGTTAAGGGTCGGCTGTGGCGATGGTGGGGATGAAGACGTTTCCTCGGCCGAAGTCCCACACCCCTAAGCAAAGACAAGAGACATCCAAGCGCCCGCTTCTTTGGTCCGTGCCGGAAGAGCGACCGAGCCCCAGCGGAAGGGCGAAGGCGTTGGGGAACCTAGTCATGATGCGCGGAGCAACAGGGTTTGACTTTTATCCTGAACTCCACTGAGAGTCTGAGATGCACCTCGTTTGTTTTCCCTGCAGCCGGTGCAGACTTCTGTCATAGCACTGAGAATAGGACCGCGCCCTATTTGCAAACAAAGTTTGCTTGAGAGAAGAGATCTGAGTTTCACGCTATGCACATTTTTACTTGGTGTATAATCTCGGTCGGGTACCCTGCTTTTTTTTATGAAATGGGCATAGCTTTTCTGTCGGGAGGATTACATGAGATAATGTATTTACAGAATTTAGCACGATGCCTGGAACACAATAGAAAATAAATGTTAAGTGTCTTCAATCTGAGTTCTTGAGACACATCTTTAAGTGGCCGTGTTAAATCATGTATCTTACAGTGTGAAAATAGCAGAAGTAGTGCTAAATTAACTACACCCGGTGCAAGTTATACTGTGGAAGTATTTAAAATGAACTTTGTGTTATATAGTGCTTAACCTGTTGGAAGCTCAGTATACCCCATCAACAACCCTACATTGTTGCTACTATCAAATCTAATTTCACAGCATCCGTTACTGTTTATTATACTTTGTGACATTGAAGGAGAAAGGATTTATCCTTGAACTGAGAGGAGAGAAAAGTGGTAGGGGCAGACTATAATTTTTATCTTTCCCCCCATCCCATAAACTAAGGCTTCAGATCAGATCAGTCAGATCAGTCGCTCAGTCGTGTCCGACTCTTTGCGACCCCATGAATTGCAGCACGCCAGGCCTCCCTGTCCATCACCAACTCCCGGAGTTCACCCAGGGAGTTCACCCAGACTCATGTCCATCAGGTCAGTGATGCCATCCAGCCATCTCATCCTCTGTCATCCCCTTCTCCTCTTGCCCCCAATCTCTCCCAGCATCAAAGTCTTTTCCAATGAGTCAACTCTTCGCATGAGGTGGTCAAAGTACTGGAGTTTCAGCTTTAGCATCATTCCTTCCAAAGAAATCCCAGGGCTGATCTCCTTCAGAAAGGACTGGTTGGATCTCCTTGTAGTCCAAGGGACTCTCAAGAGTCTTCTCCAACACCACGGTTCAAAAGCATCAATTCTTCGGCACTCAGCCTTTTTCACAGTCCAACTCTCACATCCATACATGACCACAGGAAAAACCATAGCCTTGACTAGACAGACCTTTGTTGGCAAAGTAATGTCTCTGCTTTTGAATATGCTATCTAGGTTGGTCATAACTTTTCTTCCAAGGAGTAAGCGTCTTTTAATTTCATGGCTGCAGTCACCATCTGTAGTGATTTTGGAGCCCAAAAAAATAAAGTCTGACACTGTTTCTGCTGTTTCCCCATCTATTTCCCATGAAATGATGGGACCAGATGCCATTAGTTTACCCATAAACTAAGGTTCTTAGTGGTAAAGAACCCGCCTGCCAATGCAGGAGACATGAGACATGTGGGTCTGATCCCTGGGTCAGGAAGATCCCCTGGAGAAGGAAATGGCAAACTGCTCCAGTATTCTTGCCTGGAGAATTGCATGGACAGAGGAGCCTGGCGGTCTATAGTCCATAGGGTCAAAAAGAACCAGATGCAATTGAAGTGACAGCCCTGTCAATAAACAACTTGTCAGTGTCTTCTTCTGGCTCAGGAACCTTGCCTCTAATCCCAAAGGGTGTCATTTCTTTCTTTTCAATGATTGTGGTTTTAGAATGGAAAGAAGTCCTGGACTGTCCTCTAAGTAAAAGTTCTTAAAAATCACTCCATGGTCTGCTTGCACCCAAAATAACCTTTAACAGATTTAATAGAATCACCTGTATTTTTACCAAGTGCCCAAGGCAATTCTGATGCACAGAATGTTTGAAAACCTTTGGGATGCATGTAGGGTGACAAATATGTTCCAGGTTTTCTGGGACTGAGGGGTGCCCCTAGGATGCAGGACTTTAAGTGCTAAAGCTGGGCAAAGAGCCCTGGGCAAACAGATGGTAGGTCACCCTAGATACATGTGAGCATATAGCTTTCAAAAGATGTTCTTGATGGCTGTTGGCATCCTGGGTTTCCTCATTTCTATTTGCAGTATTTGTGTTTTTGTTTTTGTGGGTGGTAGTGGAGACCATGGGAGAGACAATAAAGGTAGGGGTGCATTGCCAGTCACCAGTGTTGATCTCAGCCCCAGTCCTTTCTGCCTTGCTTGCAATACTGGAACGTTTCTTTCTTGCCATTTGGCCCAGTGTTAAGCTTCATCAGTAGAGGATGCTGGAGGAACATTAGAATGAGAAGGAGCTCTTTCCCCCGATTCCAGGGTGCTTCTCTTAGCTAGCTCTTCAGTACATGGTAGCCTGATGTGATTGGCATCTCTCTGCACTGAATTAGTTGAATTTACAGCCTTGTTAACTCTTGTGAAGTTGACATCATCTTCAACTGGAAGAAATGGGATCCCAAAACTTGAAATAGGGAACATCTGCTTGGACCCAGGTAAAATTGACCATATGGAACTCCCAAGCCACCCTGAGCCTCCCTTGGCAATGGCAGCAGTTTGACCTCCTGTGTGTGAGGAGCCTGGTCATCCTCTGCTTAAAAGCCCCCTAAAACCCTCAGCTGGAGCAGACAACATGAAAAATACAGCGCCGGTCTGTGCTTCCTGATGGGTTGGGAGTGCTTCCGTATTTGTGCCTGGCTTCGTGTTCTCCTCAACATCAAGGTAGGTAGTGGCTATATATTAGAGTTTTCCTTTACCCCTTGTAAGTGAAGAAAGTGAAAGTGAAGTCGCTCAGTCATGTCCAACTCTTTGGGACCCCATGGACTGTAGCCTACCACGCTCCTCCATCCATGGGATTTTCCAGGCAAGAATACTGGAGTGGATTGCCATTTCCTCTTCAGAGGATCTTCCCAACCCAGAGATCGAACCCGGGTCTCCTGCATTGTAAGCAGACGCTTTACCATCTGAGCCACCAGGGAAGTCTTACCCCTTGTAGGTAATACCCAGTTTCCCTCTCCGAATCACTATATGATTTCTGTCTCCTCTTTGAGTCCTGACTGTTGTGGTGTGCTTGTGATAGCAGGGGTGGGAGCAATAGCTAGCAAGTGGCTGGCTCCATGGTGGGCCTTCCACTGTAAGGGCAGGCCTTAAAACTGCCGTTGATTTGGATCCTTGTCATCCCCGACCCTTTACTCTTGCACTACCCTTCTTGGGTCTCTTCACCGGAGACAACCCTCCTGAAGCCCCAGTAGGTTTTTGCAGAATCCACTGGCTTGCCTGAACTCCAAAACCAGCATTTCTCAGCATGTGGTTAGACGACCATCTGCTCTGGAGTCAGTAGGGGATGCTTATAAATATGAAGATTATAAATATGCTTATAAATATGAAGATCCCAGGCCCCCTGCAATAAGATCCAGAGTTCGTGGATCTGGGGCAGGGCCCAACAATTTGCACTTTCAACAGTGCCTTGTCTCATTTTGTAAGAATTTTCAAAAATTCTCTTTACCCTTTGCTGCTGTGTGCTCTCTTTAAGTGATTAGTTTTCTGCCCAACATTTATCTTTGCCTCGGGATGGAAAAACTGATAGGTAGTTTAAATGCTGGTCAGTATTCTTGCCTGGAGAATCCCAGGGATGGCGGAGCCTGGTGGGCTGCCATCTATGGGGTCGCACAGAGTTGGACATGACTAAAGTGACTTAGCAGCAGCAGCTCTGAAGAAATCATTCTGGGTAAGCCGCACACCACAGCTTATTTTCAGTTGCTGATTGTTACCCCAGACTCTTGCCAAACATTTAGTCCTGTGCTGCCTGTAGAGTACCTGCTGCTGAATTCTGTGAAAATCCAGTCCAAGGCAAATGATGGCCAACACACTAATAGCTCTCAGTGAAGATGTCATAAAGATATTCCCAGCTCCTGTCTCCGCTGCCAGAGGCTCAGCATTTCCTGGCTGGAGGCTGGAGGGTGTGCGCATGGAGTTTTTCGGGTCTCTGCCAACTTTACACCATGATGAGGGAGAGAGGATGTTTCCTCAAACTCTGGACAGGAATGCCTCCTGTTCAGTGCCCAGCATGATTGTGGATACCGCCGGAGATATGAACCACAGTGTAAATGATTTGTTGCTGTTGTTTAGTCGCTACATTGTGTCTGGCTCTTGCGACCCCATGGATTGTGGCCTGCCAGGCTCCTCTGTCCATGGCATTTTCCCAAGCCAGAATGGGTTGCCATTCCCTTCTGCAGGGGATCTTCCCAACCCAGGGATCAACGCCAGGCCTCCCGCATTGCAGGAGGATTCTTTACCAGCTGAGCCAGCAGGGAAGAGCAAGAATGCTGGAGTGGGTAGTCTATTCTATCTCCAGGTGATCTTCTGACCCAGGAATCAAACCAGGGTCTGCATTGCAGGTGGATTCTTTACCAGCTGAGCTACCAGGGAAGCCCCTCTTTGTTATTAAATAGTAGCAAATAATATTATTTGTTGACATTTCTTGAGAGGTTCTTTTTTAAAAAACACATTTATTTTTATTGTAACAAAGTTACTTGTACAGTTTTAAAGCTGAAAACTGAGAAACATCTTTCCAGTGAAACAAGAAAAAATTTAAAACAGGAACAAAATTACAATTTTGTTGTAGAGAATGTCAATTGCAAATAAGATACTATAGGTTCTGCTGATTCTCCCATTGAGTGGCAAGGCTCCAGGCATCATTAGAAGAGAATTCTATTTTAACAGTGTCATCTTAAGCTGCAAAGATGTCCATTATCCATCACAATTAAATATGCCAAAGGAGAAGCCATGTCATCAAAGTGCCCACTTAACCCACCCAAACATCTTACGAGCATCTTCCACGTCAAGCACTGCACCAATTTTTTCATGCTTACACCAGTATACTTTTCAGAACAATCTTATAATGTAGGTAATATATATTATCATATTTCTTATATATAATATAATACAAAATACTACCAAATAGTCCCATTTTCAAAGGAGAAAACCGAACCATCATGCTTCCTGATGCCACCATGCTGCTTCTGTACAGATGTACAGTAGAATGAAAGCCAAATAGCAAAGGCATGACTGTTCCCAAACGATACATGGAGCCGTTTCCCAGGACCTTGTAGCTGGTTTCGTTCAGTGATTACAAAACTAAAGGGTTGGTAGCAATATCTCCCAACAGACCCTGGGTTATGGGTCATTCTTAATGGCTTTATCTAGATGGCTTAATCTAGATGGCTTAGCAGATTCCTCTTTAGAGTTACCTAGTCTTCAGAACCGGAGAAGGCAATGGCACCCCACTCCAGTATTCTTGCCTGGAAAATCCCATGGACAGAGGAGCCTGGTTGGCTCCATGGGGTCTCGAAGAGTCGGACACGACTGAGCGACTTCACTTTATTTTTTCACTTTCATGCGTTGGAGAAGGAAATGGCAACCCACTCCAGTGTTCTTGCCTGGAGAATCCCAGGGACGGGGAAGCCTGGTGGGCTACCGTCCATTGGGTCACACAGAGTCGGACACGACTGAAGCGACTTAGCAGCAGCAGCAGTCTCCAGAACTGTGTGAACTGTATTATTTCAAGTGTATGAACTGTGTCTCAGCCTCACTATTTCCTTGGTGAGTAACTTCAGAAAGGTTATTTAAGCCCTTCCGACCTTAGTTTCCTCATCTGTTAGACTGTGTGAAGATTTGCTCATACGTTCACTAATACACTCATTTAATCAACTAATAATGAGTACTGACTAGAGCCAGCACCATGCTAGATGCGATGGACAAAGTTGTGGTCAAGATAGACCTGATTCCTCCCCTCATGGAGGTAATAGTCTAGCAGGGGAGGTAGACACTTAAAAAACAGATATTACAGTTGTTGTATTTTATATGAGACATGGGGGACCTAACCTAGTCAGTAGTGTCTGCATTGTATGCTGAGTCCTGGGTTGACAGGGAGTTCTGATTTGGATCTTATTCAGCAGGTAGGTCAGCAGTTGGTGCTTGGCTGGTCCAGATTCGTTCCGGCTCCACATGGTCTCTCATCCTTGAACAAGCTCACTAGGCATGAGTGGTGTCAGGGGAGGTGTATGTAAACACATACAGTTCAGTTCAGTCACTCAGTCATGTCCGATTCTTTGCGACCCCATGAATCGCAGCACGCCAGGCCTCCCTGTCCATCACCAACTCCTGGAGTTCACTCAAACTTACATCCATCGAGTAGGTGATGCCATCCAGCCATCTCATCCTCTGCCATCCCCTTTTCCTCCTGCTCCTAATCCCTCCCAGCATCAGAGTCTTCCAATGAGTCAACTCTTCACATGAGGTGGCCAAAGTACTGGAGTTTCAGCTTTAGCATCATTCCTTCCAATGAACACCCAGGACTGATCTCCTTTAGAATGCACTGGTTGGATCTCCTTGCAGTCCAAGGGACTCCCAAGAGTCTTCTCCAACACCACAGTTCAAAAGCATCAATTCTTCGGCACTCAGCTTCCTTCACAGTCCAACTCTCGCATCCATACATGACCACAGGAAAAACCATAGCTTTGACTAGACAGACCTTTGTTGGCAAAGTAATGTCTCTGCTTTTCAATATGCTATCCAGGTTGGTCATAACTTTCCTTCCAAAGAGTAAGCATCTTTTAATTTCATGGCTGCAGTCACCATCTGCAGTGATTTTGGAGCCCAGAAAAATAAAGTCTAACACTGTTTCCACTGTTTCCCCATCTATTTCCCATGAAGTGATGGGACCGGATGCCATGATCTTCGTTTTCTGAATGTTGAGCTTTAAGCCAACTTTTTCACGCTCCTCTTTCACTTTCATCAAGAGGCTTTTGAGTTCCTCTTCACTTTCTGCCATAAGGGTGGTGTTATCTGCTTATCTGAGGTTATTGATATTTCTCCTGGCAATCTTGATTCCAGCTTGTGTTTCTTCCAGCCCAGCGTTTCTCATGATGTACTCTGCATAGAAGTTAAATAAGCAGGGTGACAATATACAGCCTTGATGAACTCCTTTTCCTATTTGGAACCAGTCTGTTGTTCCATGTCCAGTTCTAACTGTTGCTTCCTGACCTGCATATAGGTTTCTCAAGAGGCAGGTCAGGTGGTCTGGTATTCCCATCTCTTGAAGAATTTTCCACAGTTTATTGTGATCCACACAGTCAAAGGCTTTGGCATAGTCAATAAAGCAGAAATAGATGTTTTTCTGGAACTCTCTTGCTTTTTCCATGATCCAGCAGATGTTGGCAATTTGATCTCTGGTTCCTCTACCTTTTCTAAAGCCAGCTTGAACACCAGGAAGTTCATGGTTCACATACTGCTGAAGCCTGGCTTGGAGAATTTTGAGCATTACTTTACTAGCGTGTGAGATGAGTGCAATTGTGCGGTAGTTTGAGCATTCTTTGGCATTGCCTTTCTTTGGGATTGGAATGAAAACTGACCTTTTCCAGTCCTGTGGCCACTGCTGAGTTTTCCAAATGTGCTGGCATATTGAGTGCAGCACTTTCACAGCATCATCTTTCAGGATTTGAAATAGCTCAACTGGAATTCCATCACCTCCCACTAGCTTTGTTCGTAGTGATGCTTTCTAAGGCCGACTTGACTTCACATTCCAGGATGTCTGGCTCTAGGTCAGTGATCACACCATCGTGATTATCTGGGTTGTGAAGATCTTTTTTTGTACAGTTCTTCTGTGTATTCTTGCCATCTCTTCTTAGTATCTTCTGCTTCTGTTAGATCCATACCATTTCTGGCTTTATCGAGCCCATCTTTGCATGAAATATTCCCTTGGTATCTCTAATTTTCTTGAAGAGATCTCTAGTCTTTCCCATTCTGTTGTTTTCCTTTATTTCTTTGCATTGATCGCTGAGGAAGGCTTTCTTATCTCTCCTTGCTATTCTTTGGAACTCTGCAGTCAGATGCTTATATCTTTCCTTTTCTCCTTTGCTTTTCACTTCTCCTCTTTTCACAGCTATTTGTAAGGCCTCCCCAGACAGCTATTTGCTTTTTTGCATTTCTTTTCCATGGGGATGGTCTTGATCCCTGTCTCCTGTACAATGTCACGAACCTCCGTCCATAGTTCATCAGGCACTCTATCAGATCTAGTCCCTTAAATCTATTTCTCACTTCCACTGTATAATCATAAGGGATTTGATTTAGGTCAGAAATATCAATAACCTCAGATATGCAGATGACACCACCCTTATGGCAGAAAGTGAAGAGGAACTCAAAAGCCTCTTGATGAAAGTGAAAGAGGAGTGTGAAAGAGTTGGCTTAAAGCTCAACATTCAGAAAACGAAGATCATGGCATCCGGTCCCATCACTTCATGGGAAATAGATGGGGAAACAGTGGAAACAGTGTTAGACTTTATTTTTTTGGGCTCCAAAATCACTACAGATGGTGACTGCAGCCATGAAATTAAAAGATGCTTACTCCTTGGAAGGAAAATTATGACAAACCTAGATAGCATATTCAAAAGCAAAGACATTACTTTGCCAACAAAGGTCTGTCTAGTCAAGGCTATGGTTTTTCCTGTGGTCATGTATGGATGTGAGAGTTGGACTGTGAAGAAGGCTGAGTGCCAAAGAATTGATGCTTTTGAACTGTGGTGTTGGAGAAGACTCTTGGGAGTCCCTTGGACTGCAAGGAGATCCAACCAGTCCATTCTGAAGGAGATCAGCCCTGGGATTTCTTTGGAAGGAATGATGCTAAAGCTGAAACTCCAGTACTTTGGCCACCTCATGCGAAGAGTTGACTCATTGGAAAAGACTCTGATCCTGGGAGGGATTGGGGGCAAGAGGAGAAGGGGATGACAGAGGATGAGATGGCTGGATGGCATCACTGACTCAATGGACATGAGTCTGAGTGAACTCCGGGAGTTGGTGATGGACAGGGAGGCCTCGTGTGCTGCGATTCATGGGGTCGCAAAGAGTCAGACACAACTAAGTGACTGATCTGATCTGATATGATCTGAATGGTCTAGTGGTTTTTCCTACTTTCTTCAATTTAAGTCTGATTTTCACAATAAGGAGTTCATGATCTGAGCCACAGTCAGCTCCCGGTCTTGGTTTTGCTGACTGTATAGAGCTTCTCCATCTTTGGCTGCAAAAATATAATCAATCTAATTTCGGTGTTGACCATCTGGTTATGTCCATGTGTAGAGTCTTCTCCTGTGTTGTTGGAAGAGGGTGCTTGCTATGACCACTGCGTTCTCTTGGCAAAACTCTATTAGTCTTTGCCCTGCTTCATTCCATATTCCAAGGCCAAATTTGCCTGTTACTCCAGGTGTTTCTTGACTTCCAACTTTTGCATTCCAGTCCCCTATAATGAAAAGGACATCTTTTTTGGGTGTTAGTTCTAAAAGGTCTTGTAGGTCTTCATAGAACTGTTCAACTTCAGCTTTTTCAGCGTTACTGGTTGGGGCATAGACTTGGGTTACTGTGATATTGAATGGTTTGCCTTGGAAACAAACAGAGATCATTCTGTCGTTTTTGAGATTGCATCCAAGTACTGCATTTCTGACTCTTTTGTTGACCATGATGGCTACTCCAGTTCTTCTAAGGGATTCCTGCCCACAGTAGTAGATATAACGGTCATATGAGTTAAATTCACCCATTCCAGTCCATTTTAGTTCGCTGATTCCTAGAATGTCGATGTTCACGCTTGTCATCTCCTGTTTGACCACTTCCAATTTGCTTTGATTCATGGACCTAACATTCCAGGTTCCTATGCAATATTGCTCTTTACAGCATCGGACCTTGCTTCTATCACCATTCACATCCACAACTGGGTATTGTTTTTGCTTTGGCTCCATCCCTTCATTTTTTCTGGAGTTATTTCTCCACTGATCTCCAGTAGCATATAGCAGGTCAGGAGGGGTGGCAGTGAGGAGATACCCCTCGTCCAATGTGAGAAACCCAAGTAAGATGGTAGGTGTTGCGAGAGGGCATCAGAGGGCAGATACACTGAAACCATAATCACAGAAAACTAGTCAATCTAATTACACGGACCACAGCCTTGTCTAACTCAATGAAACTAAGCCATGCTGTGTGGGGCAACCCAAGATGGGCAGTTCATGGTGGAGAGATCTGACAGAATGTGGTCCACTGGAGAAGGGAATGGCAAACCACTTCAGTATTCTTGCCTTGAGAACTCCACGAACAGTATGAAACACACACAAGACCTCTCCAGTCCCAGGCTTCGAACCACTTCTTCATTTATTGGCTAAAGCAAGTTAGCCCAGGTTCAAAGAGTGGGGAAATAGACTTTACCTCTTGATTGGAGTTGTAAAGTCACATCCCAAAGCGTATGGAAAATGGGAGGAAAAGAGTGCTGAAGCATTTTTGCAACCATTCTACCACACTCCATGATGGGGAATATTGGAGAAACAGAAAGTTGCTGCAGGAAGAGAGGGTGAGGGAAGCAGTTTTTTGAGATGAGGTAGTGGCTCCAGTGGTAAAGAATCCACCTGCAATGCAGACCTGGGTTTGATCCCTGGGTTGGGAAGATCCCCTGGAAGAGGGCATGGCAACCCACTTCAGTATTCTTGCCTGGAGAATCCCCATGGACAGAAGAGCCTGGCGGGCTACAGTCCTTGGGGTTGCAAAGAGTTGGACACGACTGAGGAACTAAGCACAGCACAGAAAGGAGTCAGATTGTGCAGGCCTTGAGAGGCACAACAAACTCTGAACATTAATTTATATATGGTATGAAGTATATGATTAACATTAAATGTTCAAGGGCCCTTCCTCCCTTACTTTCCATCTCATAGAAAACTTTGAAATGATTGTAAAGTCCACATGTTTTAAGAAGGTGAAAGATTTATACAATCTAAAGAGAAACCAGAATATTGGCCCTTTTGTTTCTAGATGTGTCCCAAAGCAGGGACTGTTTTCTTTCAAGTGATTAGGATTCTGGTCAGAAAATAGTCAATAAAAGCTTATTACTGAATAAATTAAAAGTACCTGAAATTATTAAGTTAATGATTA
The DNA here is from genome assembly GCF_055505025.1 of Bos grunniens. Classification (NCBI taxonomy): domain Eukaryota; kingdom Metazoa; phylum Chordata; class Mammalia; order Artiodactyla; family Bovidae; genus Bos; species Bos grunniens. Next base: position 74,524,013 of record NC_141179.1, on the reverse strand, counting down.
GTGGACTAAGTCCCTTAATGCTTTAGAAATAAATTATCCACTTTGTAGAAGCAAATCCATTATGTAGAGAAGCACAGAAGTTAAATTGATCTGCCTAGGTCTTTTTCCTGGAAAGAACCAGAGATGACAGAGCTTTAAATAGAGTATTCATCCAAGGTTTCACTTATAACTTCCCCATAGGTTGTGTAGTGCTTGCCAGTCACAGTAGGCTTGTCCAATTGTCAAATGCAGCCAACATCTGCACAAGGGTGGATGCATAAATGAAAAAAACATAGTAAGCTATCAGCATGGGGTGTGTTAAAAGTGGTCTTATATTTTTCATCCTTCTAGTACCACTTGCTGGGCAGAAACTACATTTATAAGGTATGAGTCTGCAAGGATTCTTCCAGAGCAGAGCAGTGGCCCGGGGAGATGAGCTAGTCGGTAGAACGTTAGGTAGGAGAATCTGGCTCCATGTGGTGAAAGTACGTAGAGATTGTTTTTAGAAATTAGGTTGGAGATCCTGAGGGATATCTGCTATAAAACACTAATAAAAGATGAAATGCTTTTCAATAAATAAATTAGCCTGTGCAAAAAAAGATTTCTTCTGAGACCAGGTGGAGAAGGCAATGGCAACCCACTCCAGTACTCTCGCCTGGAAAATCCCATGGGCAGAGGAGCCTGGTGGGCTGCAGTCCATGGAGTCGCTAAGACTCAGACATAACTGAGCAACTTCACTTTCACTCTTCCTTTCATGCATTGGAGAAGGAAATGGCAACCTACTCCAGTGTTCTTGCCTAGAGAATCCCAGGGACGGCGGAGCCTGGTGGGCTGCCGTCTATGGGGTCGCACAGAGTCAGACACAACTGAAGTGACTTAGCAGCAGCAGCAGCTGAGACCAGGAATAATGTGGGAATCTGAGTCCAGAGAGATGAGTAAGCTGGGACATACACACTCCTGGGTGGCCAACTGCTTGTATATTCCTGGGGAAGGGGGCAGATGGGTTGGGACAGGATGGAGACCAAGCTCAGGAAGGAGAGTTATAGCAGACACCCGCGTAAAGCTGGGACCCAGGAAGGAGTCAATACCAGAAAGGGGTGCAGAAATCTCACAGAGGCCAACAGCAAGAAAACCTTTTTGTCTTGGCATTAACTAAGGGTAGGAAGAACTCTTCCCTGAGAACTCATGGCCACTAGCCTAATTTTCCATGGGTTTAATTGGCAACCCACTGCAGGACTCTTGTCTGGAAAATCCCATGGATGGACAGAGGAGCCTGGTAGGCTACAGTCCATGGGGTAACAGAGAGTTGGACACGACTGAGTGACTTCACTTTTTTCTTTCTGTAAGGATGAATTAATACCATTTGTACAAATTCCCTGTCCCCTCCCCCACACCCAGGAACAGAAACCCAACAGCTGCAAAGCTGAGAATTTTAATATAAAGCAGGTGAAAATCAGTAATGTCCCCATACCTGATGAAAACAAACACAAATCTCCAGGAAAATTTACAATCAATAAGATTCTGAATAATTTCAATAAAGGTCTAATGAAAAACTCACAAGAATCATGAAAAATATGGGGAAAGTCAGCAGAAACAACATCTACAAAAAGTACTGGATTATTGGAACTATAAGAAACACAACATAATGGTGTTTAATATGTTGAAATAAAAAAAACAATTAAAGACATAAGTATAGTTGAAACCATAAAAAATTCAAAGCTTTTTTTTTTTTAAAGAACCAAATGCAACAATTAAATTTAAAAACTCAGTGAAGTCCCTATTTTTCAGTGGGACATGGTAGTAGCCAGCAGGCACTATTAGAGCAGGAAAAAAAAAATTATAAATAAATTTTCTTTGAAGACCCTGGAGATATTTGGATGCAATGACTAGCTTACCTAAAATTCTAAAGAAAGAGCCCTCCCTAGGTGAGCTGGCTATGTTCTTCCCCTGGGACATTTTCCAAGCATGACAACTGATGACTGGCATTGCCAAAGACAGTGGTATTTCTACAAGGGGAGAGGCTCCAGCAGATCTTTTGACAGCCACTGGGGTGGCGTGATGGCCTGGATGGAGAAGCACTCTCGGATGCATGACCAGTTCCCCTGACAGGGCATCTGCTGAGTACACTGGCTGCACAGAAGGGTAGAAGTCTGGGGTGAAAAGACAAGGTGAAACCTCTCATGGTCTTACTTTGCTTGAGAAGCTAAATTTTCAGAAAGATGAGCCCACAAGAAACACATGCCAGGTTTCCTTCTGCTGACATGTCAAATGCCAGTGGCAATGAGTATAAGGAAAGTGGTAACCTAACCCCAGCTCAGCTCAGGACTCATCTGGGCTGAAGTGATCGGTCTTCATCCTATCTACTAGGTAGGAGGCAAGGCTGCCTAAAGAAAGACAGCGTTGACTTCAGCCTTGGTTCTTTTATATAGAATCTCTGGCATGCAGTATTTAAAAATTGTGGGACATGTGAGGAGGCAGAAAAACGTGACCTCTTCTCAAAAGAAAAAAATAAGTAGATCCACAGATGATCCAAATATAGGACTAAGCAGACAAGGACTTTAAAACAATTATAATATTTATAAAAATAGAGGAAGTGGGCAAAACATGAAAAAGGGAGTATTTAAATAGATGACTAGAAATTAAAGAATCAAATGAACATTCCAGAGGTGAAATGTATTAATACCTGATATTACATGGATTTAACAGCAGAAAGTACCTTCAATATGGTAGGATTAGTGAACTTAAAAGATAGTTGATAGAAAAGAAGCTAAGCAGAAGTAACCTGAACACTCTTACTATATAATCCAGTAATCATGCTCCATGGTATTTACCCCAAATGAGTTGAAAACTTTTGTTCACATAAAACCCTGCACACAGATGGTTATAACAGTTTTATTCATAATTGTCCAAACCAGAAGCAACCAGTATGCCCTTCAATAGGTGAATGGATAAACAAACTGTGGTGTATCTGTACAATGGGATATTATTCAGCAATAAAAAGAATAGAGCTATGAAGCCTTGAAAAGTCATAGAGGAAACTTAAATGCATGTGAAGTGAAAAAAAAAACCAGTCTGAAAAGTCTGTGTACTATAGTGATTCCAACTATAGAATTTTGGAAAAGGCAAAACTATCGAGACAAAGATCATGGATGCAGGGGTCTGGAGGTGGAGGAAAAGGGAGGGATAAATAAGCGGAACATGGGGTTTTTAGGGCAGTGAAACTGTTCTTTATGATACTGTAGTGACGGTCACATCACACACATTATTAAAAGGTCCGGGAAACCCTAATGTGAATTGTGGACTTTAGTTGATAATCACATGTAACAATATTGGTTCATCAGTTGCAAAAAAACAAACCACACTGATGCAGGATGTTAATAAGAGGGGATATATATATACATATATGTACAATAATACATATAATTTTGGCTGTACTGGGTGGCATGTGGATCTTAATTCCCAGACCAGGGATGGAACCCACACTCCCTGCAGTGAAAGTGTTGAGTCTTAGCCACTGGGCCACCAGGGAAATCTCTCCAGATAACTTTAAATTGCATTGTGCATGCACTGAAAATGTTCAAGAGTAAAGACAATGAAGATAAAGAATGTAAAACTTCCAAACTAGTACAGGAGGAAAAATGAAGTAAAAGAAAAAAAAATTTAGCCAATCAAAAAGTGAGAAAAAAAGAAGCATAAAAGAAACCAAGAGAACAAAATAACATTATAGAAGTCTTCATGTTTTAAGAATCATAAGTTACACATGAAATAAACTTGCCTGTAAAAAAGCAGAGACTACCAAATTAAAAGAAAACTATCCCCCCCCCAACCCAGGTTTATTTTGCTTACAAAACATAAATATGTAGAAAGATAGAGGTACCTAATTTGATACCACAGAAAAGAGATTTTAAGGCAAAAGCATTAGCAATAAGGATGTTAGTACATGACCAAAAAGTTCAACCCACCAGAAAGTCAAAATTCTAAAATTTATTCATCTAAAAAGATAGCCTCAAAATGTATAAAATAAAAATGGATAAAACAGGGGAATTTGACAAATTCATTACAGTGAGAGAATTCAAAACACTTCTCTCAATTACTGACAGATCAGGCAGCTAAAAGTTAGTAAAGAGATAGAAGATTTGAATACAATTAACAAACAACTTAAAGGACATATATTGAAAAATAACTATTAGAAAATAGACATTCTTCTTAAGCATACTTGGCACATTTAAAGTATTGGCTATACCTAGACACAAGTCTCAAAAACTTCTGAGACTAGGTAATAAGTTTACATTTGTTAGGGATTAGTTTCCTACAGTGTGTAACACACTCAGTGGCTTACATTAAGACTATCTTCTCACAGTTCAGGAGGCCAGAGGTCCAAATTCAGTTACTAATCCAAAGACTGGGCCCTGTATCTTCCAGAACTAGGGGAGAATCTATTCCCAGCTCCTAAGAACACTGGGTGGCCGATGGCACTCCTTGGCTCGTGGCTGCATTATTCTAATCTCTGGGCTCGGGGTCACACTACTTTCTCCTCTTCTGGTTGTGTGTGTGCTCAGTCGTGTCCAACTCTGTGACCCCATGGATTACAGCCTGCCAGGCTCGTCTGTCCATGGAATTTTCCAGGCAAGAATACTAGAGTGGGCTGCCATCTCCTACTTCAGTAATCTTTCTCTGCTACTCTCTTATTACGTATATTGTGATTCCATTTAGGGTCCATCTGGATATCCTAAGAAAATCTCATCTCAAGATCCCTAACTTAATCATACCTGCCCCTTTTCCATATAAGGTAACACTTACAGATACAGGGATTAAGACCTGATATCTTTGGGTACCATTCTTTATCATACACTCACTCCTTGGAAGACAAACCTAGACAGCGTATTAAAAAGCAGAGACACCACTTTGCCAACAAAGGTCTATGTAATCAAAAAGTGTTACTTGCTCAGTCCTGCCTGACTCCAGATGTGAGAGTTGGACCACAAAGAAGGCTGAGTGCTGAAGAACTGATGCTTTTGAATTGTGCTGCAGACGACTCTTAAGATTCCCTTGGACAGCAATGAGATCAAACCAGTCAATCCTAAAGGAAATCAACCCTGAATATTCATTGGAAGGACTGACGCTAAAGCTGAAGCTCCAATACTTTAGCCACCTGGTGGGAAGAGCTGACTCACTAGAAAAAGACCCTGAAGCTGGGAAAGATTGAAGGCAAAAGGAGAAGGAGGCAGCAGAGGATGGGATGGTTAGACAGCATCACCAGCTCAATGGACATGATTTGAGCAAACTCCAGGAGTAGCGGAAGACACAGGAGCCGGGCGTGCTGCAGTCCATGGGGTCACGATGAACTGGACACGCCTGAACATATATATATGTGTTGAAGCTATACAGGCTGGATTCTTATGCTAGGCTGGATTCTGAGCAGTTTAAAATATTAATTTGTGCTCAAAACAATCTATGAGCTAGGCACTATTATTCCCATTTTTCAGAACACAAAACTGAAGTGGAGAAAGGTTAAAACTATGTCATATTCACATGTTCTTTGATTACAGTGCAATTATTTAGAAATCAACAACAAAAGATTTAACTTTTTATTTTGAAATAACTTGAGATTTACAGAAAGTTTGCAAAATAGCACAAAGAATTTCCATTTGCCTTTTGCTTAGATTCTCTAAATGTTAACATACTAATGCATTTGCTTTATCATTTTCTGTATACATATTTTTTCTGAATCTTTTTCGATTAAGTTGCATATATAATGTCCCATTATCCATAGATGCTCTAGTGTGTATTTTCTAAAAAGCAAGAACTTTTTCTTAAGTAACCATAGGACAACGATCAAACTCAGGAAATTAACATTGATATAATGCTATTATCTAATCTTCAGACTACTCAAATCGCACAAATTGTCTCAAAATTATCCTTTGTAGAAGAAAAAAAAAATTTTTTTTTCAACCAGAATCCAACCCAAGATCATGTCTTTTGCATGTTTCTTTTGTCTTCTTTAATCTGAAAGTTTTGACAAGTATAAGGTGGCAAAGTATAAGAAAGGCAAAGTGTTTTTTGTAAAGCTAAATTTATTCAATTTAAATGACTATTTTTTATTCTGAGATTATGCTCTTCCTATTTTAAGGGTACTAAAGTTTTTTACTTTTATATGATGATGCCAATGGCAGATGGTGATTTGGGTTTTTCTGGGGTTTTTTTTTCTTTCCAATGTCCTTCGCTGGCAAGTTTAAAAGCTAAAAACACTTTTAAATATGCCGATTAAAATGGCTGTTTGTTTCGTTTTGTTTTGCAAATTTCCTGGTGCTTAAAACTCAGAATCTGGGAACCGCAGCCTAGGTAAAGATCCGCCTTCTTGCATATTCCACAACACTGAATTAATTTCTTAGCAAGTTCTCCAAACAAGTTAGGTATGTAACAGGATAAAAGTCTTAATATATATTAAACCAGTGCAAAAATGGCCTTAATTTCAAGCACCAAAGAAATACATTTTCAATCAACATCACAGTTATATCATCTTTCATTAAAACTAATTGTATCAGTACCTATAGGGTAGCTATTTAAAAGTGTAATACCACTTCCCTAATATCATCACTGCCCTAGGAGTGGCCTGGTGTCATCCACGTGAGCGGTATTGGTGCGGTGCAGAAACAAAGATCCTGGGGTCCAAGAAGGCCACCTTCCTGGGTCAGGGTTTTAGCAGCACTGGAAGGGCTGCCCATTGGTGTACATTTTGACCTGTTTACCTTTAGAAATCATACCACAGAGCATTCAGTGTTGACATACATTTAAACTGAGAAGACATCTGTATTAGAGGAAAGCATATTTTAGTGGGCATCATGTGTCAAAAATAACTCCATTATTTTTACGTCATTAGCTACCCTTGTGAAAGGAAAGTTCTACATAAATGTACAAATATACTTTTAGAAAACCTTACAGTGTGCTCTGCAGATTGCAGTGTGTCTTCCCATATCAATGAATCCCCACTCCCTTAAAAAGTTAAAAGCAAAACCAAAAAAAAAAAGTAGCTGGGCATTTAAAAAAAAGTACATTTCAGCGCAAATACAAGAATCATCATCACTGGCATTTTCAACCAGATGAAACTGTTTAGCCTTATGTCTGACTCTTATCATTCACTGATTTGCTATAATCATGTTCCTTCTATTAATAGTAAGCAGTTCTTGCTAATGTTAGTTCTATATCCATTTGATATGAGCATTTATGTTAAACTTCAAAATAACTCCCGGTGGCATCCAGAACATATGTCAGGAACTTCTGAAAGCAACCTCTGTTTTCCTCCTAATTATGACAACATTTAGCTTTATCAGTAACTGTGAATAAGCATGACAACTGAAGATTTGGAACTGGTGGGTGCCTTGCAGCAGACACGCTTAGGCTGGCGCATCTGCCGAGTTACTTGAAGGTGTTACCATGCTCAGTTCTTCTTCATTTTTTTAAAATAGCGAGCCTGGAAGGATTTGTTCATATTCATGACTATTTTAAAATACAACCAGGAAGGCAGGAGTGAGGCTACTGAGGCCTAGGGAAAGAAACGAAGAGATATGCAATTAAGGCCTGCAATCTGAATTCATTCGACATATAGGATCTTATGTCTTACTATATTACTATTTTATTTATAGATAGATTTAAGAGTTCTTGGATGTACAGTGGAGAACATGGAGGCCTTGCTAGTAAGTCTAAACAATGTATATATGCTAATGTATCACATACTAATTTTGTGACTCGAAGGGAAAGAAAACCCCAAACCAAAGTACTAATTCGGGACTTAAAAATCGACATACCATAAGATAATGGATGAAGTATCCACTGGTCCGGGATTGCACGCCAATGGTTTTAATGGCACACTTCACAAACTTCTCCGAAGAGGGCTTATTCAAAGTTGGCTTTCTGATTTTAGCCAGTTTGGTTGCAACAAAGAAGGGCAGGACACTCTAGAAAGGCAATATACCCCACAAAAAACATGCCATTGGTTAGCAAGGCCATAAACTCAGAATTCACTGTGATGCTTGATTGCTCTTAACAGCAGAAACATTCTGAAAAAGTATAACGTTTGTATCTTTAGAGAGAGACAGAAGAAAAAAAGAAGCAGCTATCTAAAGCTACCTTGATAGAAGAAATGACTGCATAAAACAAGTTTAAAAAACAAAACAAAACAAAATCTATCACTTCCCTGGTGGCGCAGTGGATAAGGATCCACCTGCCAATGCAGTGGACACAGAAAGCTACAGAGCAACGAAGCCCGTGAACCATAACTACTGAGTCTGCACGGTAGAGCCTGGGAGCTGCAACTACCAGCCCACACGCTGTGACCACTGAAGTCCAAGCGCCTAGAGCCTGTGCTCCACGAGAGGAGCCACAGCAGTGAGAAGCCTGGATGCTGCAATGAAGAGGAGCCCCTGCTCACCGCAAGTAGAGAAAGCCCGAGCATGGCAATGAAGACCTAGCACAAATAAATAAATAAAACAAATATCAAAAAACCCAAAAAACCTTCCCTAAAAAAAAGAAAAATTTCTTTATTGCCGTGCGCATCCACATCCACGGGGTCACAAAGAGGCGGATGCGACCGAGCAACTGAACTGAACTGACCGATCAATACAACAGAGTTCGAGACTACAGAAAGTTAAAAAATAAGCAGAAACACACTTTTTTGGGTCTTTAAAAAGAATCATTATACAAATCTAGAGCAGAGATTTGGAATAGGATGCTTTCTACTCTGATTAAACAGCATGGTTACAGAACCACCACACAGGAGGTTTTTGACATTTTATGCCCCTATAGAGATAATATTAACTTTCTCCCTACTTTAAGCTTGCTCTATCAGCTTTGGCCCATCTAAAATAAAAAGACATTTCACACTCTCAGCTTTGGGCTACCCACTTTTCTCCCCTAGTCTCTTACCATTCTGCTTCTGAGTTTTATGAACTTTGCTGTTGATGAGCTAGGACCACCATCTGTCTTTGTGTTTTTCCTTTTTGCTTTGTTGTGGGGGAGACAGGATAACATTATGGAAACAGCTCGGGCAACTAATAGACACTTGACAGCACTAGTGTGGGATGACAAACCTGGACGTTACCTTTCAGGAGAATTAATTTTTTATTATTATTCATTATTTAGGGGAATTCATTCTTTCTGATGCTTGCTATATTTTAGATATGCTTCAACACAGAACGCAAGGAAACCCTACTACAATGACTCTTGAGTCATGACACAAGAGGTCCCTTCTATACTTTGAAATTACTTGGGCATGCTTGTATACCAAGGAGTGAATGTACTCTCTTTATCTGAAATGTGTGAAAGGAAAGGGTATAAATTGCAATGAAACTTCTATTAAGGAAGGGGATCTATTTCAGCACATGGTGGTCAAAATCAAAAATGTCATTACTAAAGGCAGAAACAAAACTGAAATGTGCTCCAGTCTCTAGATCTTCTTCCTGCTAAGAGCGGGGAGTTCCCATATCTGTCTTTTGTTATTTTTTTGTCACTCCCAAGTATGAGTCACCCTCCTTAACAGGTGACCTGAAACTGCAACCCACCTAACAGAACCAGGAAGCCAAGGGCCTAACCACTGTCCCTCTCCAGCTTTTTCTTACTCCCTGCCATCACAAACCTGACACTGAGCAAACTAACTTCCCAAAGTGCTTCAGTACCTGGGCCAACTCTGACCAGGTGACTTTTTGGTGTTTGACAGTTTGTTTACTGGAATTCAGTTTCCTTGGTGGCTCAGATGGTAAAGAATCCGCTTGCAGTGCAGGAGGCCTAGGTTTGATCCCTGGATCGGGAAGACCCCCTGGAGAAGGGAATGGCTACCCACTGCAGTATTCTTGCCTGGAGAATTCCATGGACAGAGGAGCCTGGTGGACCATAGTCCATGGGGTCACAAAGAGTCGGACACAACTGAGTGATTAACACACACACTTACTGAAATTATTACTCTACACTTATTCTTCACTTAAAAAGCATTTTTTGGGGGGTCAAATAGATCCTTATTTTTAACACCATGTTGCTAGGAGGATCCAGTATATGACAGTACAAACCAAAGAGAGATCTCAGGCTAACACACCGTATGAAATGCAGAGCTCAGGAGGCTCTGACAATGGGTAGGGAAAGAAAGCTTGTTCATCAAGCTGAGTAGCAAACAGCAGCGAGAATGTATGCATGTACTCTGACTCAGTAGTGAAGAACCTCAAGCAAATGTCGTCACACCTCTGTGCCTTGGGTTTCTTGGTTACAAAAAAGGAAAGATTAAAAAACAAAAACAAAAAACCTTTCTCATATACAGATCACAAACCTATCAAGAGTGAAGTTTTGAGCCTCTCAGTATAAAGGTGGTCTACTAACGATACGTTCCAATTACATTATTCTATTCTAATCCTCCCGGCCTCCCTCCTCTTGGGGCAGCATAAGTAAGACTGTTCTGATCTTAAATTAAGTCGCACTGCCTGGGTGAACCACTTGATGGTGCCAAATGTTAACTCATCGTCCAGTTACAGCTCCAGCTTGTCTGGAGGAGGTCCTGGCTCTGGAGGTGGGGACAAGAGACACACATTCTACTCTGGGAAGGGTATTTATTTCTACAAAGGTTTAAAATTGAAGCAGTTCACATGGCCTAGCAGAGGATGGAAAGGATTCGGAGATGGGAATTTGTCAGGTAAACGAATAAGTGAAGAACATTTTGGGTAATGGAAACAGCAGGAGCAAAGAAAAGGAGACACAGGGAGCAGGACGTTCTCAGGGACCTGCAACAATTCACTACGGTCCACACAGGGAAAGGCACGAAGTGGTGGCAGGAGGAAGGCTAAAGAGTACAGCAAACGAAGTCCAGTCACCGACGGTATTGATTTCCAGAGCGGAAGTTCTGTGATGGCACGGTCTTATTCACCATTATATGCTTAGCCACTGCCAGTGCCGCACATGTGTTAAGAGTGCCAAGAATATCTACTGAATGAATCAGCAGCAGAGCTCTCGGGACAGCCCTGAATATACTACTGGGGTCCCTTTCTACTGCTGCAGTCCAGAAAATTAATGACACCAGAAAGCTGACAACATGATATGAGATTTTAAACCACAACTTTAGATATTCTGACACTTAAGATTATCTATCTATCTATCTAAACAAAAGCAAACGTATAGCTTTTGCTATAGCTCACCTAGAGTTTCAAAAGCAGTATTTCAAATCACATAACAGTTTCCCTGGTGGCTCAGATGGTAAAGAATCCGCCTGCAATGCGGGAGACCTGGGTTTGATCCCTGGGTTGGGAAGATCTCCTGGAGGAGATCATGGGAGTCCACTCCAGTATTCTTGCCTGGGGAATTCCATGGACAGAGGAGCCTGGCGGGCTATAGTCCATGGGGTCCCAAGGAATCGGACACAACAGAGTGACTAAGCATAGGACAGTATAAGGAAATACCTAAAGGAAGTCAACCCTGAATATTCACTGGAAGGACTGATGCTGAAGCTGAAGCTCCAATACTTTGGCCACCTGATGAGAAAAGCTGACACACTGGAAAAAAACCCTGATGCTGGGAAAGATTGAAGGTAGGAGGAGAAGGGGATGACAGAGGATGAGCTGGATGGATGGCATCACTGGCTCAATGGGCATGAGTTTGAGTAAACTCCAGGAGATAGTGAAGGATGAAGGACAGGGAAGCCTGGCGTGCTGCAGTCCACAGGGTCGCAAAGAGTTGGACATGACTTAGTGACTGAACAACAACAAGGAAATATCTGATAGGTCAAAATGTCATCTAAACAGTTAAACTAAAACCCAATAAATGATCATCAATCCACCTTTCCTGTCTTTCCTGTCTATGCAAGGAAACATTATAGTGAACAGGTCAAGAAGATACCCATACTTTCATAGGAAGTATTTTGGGCAGAACACAACAAATTTTAAAAGTTGCTTAAGCTCAACAATTTGCTGTGATAAATACAGTCAGCCTGGAAACAGCTTGACCCTTGACAGCTATAGATGCAGGCACATGCCCTGGTCTTTAAACCAAAAATCATTAACTAGGCCATAAAGCAAAACTGTTGATGTTTTATCCTTGCATCAGCCTATTAAAAAAAAAAAATCCCTGGAGATAAATTTGATATCCTTTTTCTCACCCACTGAGTAGCCTGCTGAGGCATCCGGTCTTTAGGGAACACTTTAGGGGGCCCTCGATTCAGAACTGGAAGTTTAAATACAACTTAATGTCATAGAATAGGAGAAAGATGGATGACCAGCTCTGCACAGCAAGTGTTCAAGAATCAAACACCAAACCTTCTAACTTCACAAGGTAGTGATCTTTCATGTCGTCATCTATGTCCCGAACATGCCTTCTCAAATTTAAAGATGACTATAACAACCCCCAACTATGCTTTGGGAAACAAGGATCCAGAGAACACCAGGCTCCCATCTGTTTGTACAATATGGAATTCTCAATATGGGGTCTGATCTGTCTTTTACGAGCATTACGTTTACCAGGGAAGTCGGCACACATTCTCAAGGCAGAGGCTGCAGCTCCTAGGAGGCGTTTCAGGGAATCTCTTCCCTTAAGTCTGTGTACTCATCCTCCATCGCAGGTCTTATATCCTCCAGAAAATCTGAATGATCACATACCTAGATCCTAGTTTTGGAAAGGAAAGTGAAGTCGCTCGGTCGTGTCTGACTCTTTGCAATTCCATGGACCGCAGCCTGCCAGGCTCCTCTGTCCATGGGATTCTCCAGGCAAGTATACTGGAGTGGGTTGCAATTTCCTTCTCCAGGGGATCTTCCTGACCGAGGGATCGAACCCAGGTCTCCCGCATTGCAGGCAGACTCTTTGCTGTCTGAGATTGGGCTATTTCACTTGCAGACCATGAGATAAGCATTTTCACCAAAGGGCCCTTAATTATCTCATTGGCAGAAACAAATCCTTGGACTTTCTAGAAAATGTTAGGAAAAAGGAATCATTCTGATGGTGCAGAGATCCCTGATTCCACGCCAATGAGCAAAGGCCCCACAGTAACATTAGCTACAAAGGACCTAAGCACAAAAGAAAGGAGTTGAAGTGTTGTGCTCTGCACAAAGATGATCCTTGATCAACACTGGCTGGCTGATAATCTTACAAATGACCTACTTCCATATATGTGGAATTTGTACATTAAAATGCAGAGAACCAAAGGACAAACAGTGTAATCTCACCCAAAAAAAGCATGTATTCAACAACAAGCACTTCCTAAGCACCTACTAGAACACTGATTTAGGCCCTCAGAATTCAGTTATGAACAAAGACAGAATCCCTGACCTTACTGAGCTTACATCTTAGTTGGGGGAAGGCCTGGTGCGTAGAATCTACAAACAGACGGTAAAAGAATGTCTAAGACTGGCAGGTGAGGATAAAAAAGGAAGAAGGGAAATAAACCTGAGTGAAGGATGGAGGTGATGGGGGCTGTTACTGCAGGTGATCAAGAAGGGCCCTCTGTGACATGGTAACATATATGTGATCATATCACATATAAACAAAGATTACAATGAAGGGAGAGAGCGAGCCAAAAGGATACCTGGATAAAGAGCCCTAGACTGGAAGAACAGCAAGTGCAAAGGTCCTGAGTGTGCTTGGAGCGTCTGAGGAACTGCAAGGAGGTTATACAGAAATAGCAGGGGTGGGGGCACGCTAATGTGAAATGCTTGCAATCAGAACAAGGCAGGTCATAAGAACTCATGATTTTACTCTGAAAGAGATGAAAAACCACAGGACAATTTTGAGCAGAGGAGTACAACGACCTGGATTATGCTTTGAACAGATCACTCTGCAGGAGTGGACTGTGGGGCTGGCAGGGGAGGGAGTGGGGAGGCCACACAGGAAGAGACTGCAAAAGGCCCAGCCAAGAGGTCATGGCGGCTCCGGCTAGCAGCAGGGGTGGGTCATGAGAAGTGGTCAGGTAGTGGACGTGTTTACAGGATCAACTCAAGTCAGGAGGATTTCCTGATGGATGGAATTTTGGGTGTAAAAGAGAGAATAAGCTAGATACAAGGGGCAGAACATCAGCTCTGAAATCAATAGACCTGGATTCAAATTCCACTTGATCACTTACTAGTCGTGAGATTTTGAGCAAAATATTGAGCTTTTTTTTTGAGGTTTCTTTCTTGGGGTATACAGCATCTTCCTTATTGCATTATTACAAGGATTAAATAAAACATTGTCAGTTAGAAAGTGTGGGACTTGAACTCTCGTATGTATTAGCAATTATTTTCCAAGTTTTCTAATATTTATATTTTTCATAATGGATTTAGAAAGAAAAACTTAGCTAACATTTAATATCCTGTAAGAGGTATAAGAACACCATTTGCTATAGAAAAATGACTCTGATAACCACCTGGATATCTGAGTCCTTTATGGATACAGATTTAATGTGTTTAAAGAAGGGCTTCCCTGGTGACTCAGGCAGTAAAGACTCTGTCTACAATGTGGGAGACCTGGGTTCAATTCCTGGGTCAGGAAGATCCCCTGGAGAAGGGAATGGCATCCCACTCCAGTATTCTTGCCTGGAAAATTCCATGGACAGAGGAACCTGGCGGGCTACAGTTCATGGTGTCGCAAAGAGTCGGACACAACTGAGCGACTAACACTATCACTAAAGGACACTTTGGGTTTTTAGTTCTTGTGGTGCAACGTTACTAAAAAAGCCAAGGAAAAACAGCCATGATCACTGACAAAAATAAGGATTCACCTAGTTGGAAGGGGTCTGGGTCCAAAGATCCCAACGGGACTAATTTTATTATTCTTAAAGATATTTCTCAAAGTTGGTACAGTTGACCAGATATACCTATCTCCTGTGAGAATCTTTCTGCTGCTTCATTGTTCTCCGTATTTAGACTCCATTTGCACTAAAAACATCCACCATTGCCTTCTTTTATTGTCATTGGCAATTAACAAGAAGAATGTATGAGGACTTACATTTTCATTCCCAACACCTATTTCTCCACGTTGAGCTTTCTAGCTCGTTGAAGCCTCATAGATCTGTCTGATTACGCTATGCAATAAAATGCTTTAACAAAATATACACAAAGAATATCTTTTTTCATTAACAAAATAAACTGGAACCTTGTTTGCTCCCTCACTTCAATTTGTCTGACTTGTTTTCTAAATTTATTCTAAAAACTATGTTTTTTAAAGAATTAGCAAAATTGCCAACTCTCATCACCGAGGAGAAACAAAGAACTGGAAGGCAGGATTCTAAGAGAATGGAGCCCTGAGATTTTCTCCATTATTATAAGTTCACATTTAAATGGAGCATTCTTTTGTAATTTCGTGCTAAGTGCGACAAGCCCCCCCTTCGTTTTTAGGCCAGACCGGCTGAAACCTACACCTACCTTCTTCAGGTCTGGATGGTCTCCACCTGCATCCTCACCTTTCCTCTGGTAAAGAGTCAGGTAAACTAAACCTGGGCTTCCCTGGTGGCTCAGACGGTAAAGAATCCGCCTGCAGTGAGGGAGACCCTGGTTCGATCCTTGGGTCGGGAAGATTCCCCTGGAGAAGGGAATGGCAACCCACTCCAGTATTCTTGGCTGGGAAATCCCATGGACAGAGGAAACTATAGGATTGCAAAGAGTCAGACGTGACTGAGCAACTGACTTTCCCTTTCAAACTAAACCTAATGGGTGGCTTCAGTTAGCAAATGATCCCCATGTTGAGAACATTTCCAGAGACCTGGCTTTCCAGCTCCAAGCAAGAAGACTATGGTGCAGGATAACACCCCAGGGAGAAGCACGGGGGCCTGGCAGAAAGAGCACAGACCTAGGCGTTACTCAAAACCATGTGACCAATCCGGAGGGGGAATTCCTAAATTCCCTATACCTCCCCCATGCCCCCAACACAGCATCCTCCTTTAGAGTCTTCATAGAATGGACAACTATGTGAAACCATCTCATTCATGTGTGTGTTTGCTTGCTTATTGTCTGTCTCCTTCCCACTAAATATAAACTCTGCCACAGCAGGGACTCCATCTGTCTTTTTGCCACGGCAGCCCCACCTCCCCAGCAGTTCCCTCTCAGTATTTTGTGAGTAATATTATGAGAAAGAGTTCCCTGATGGCCTAATGGTTAGGATTTGGGGCTTTCACTGCCATGGCCCGGGTTCAGTTTCTGGTCGGGGAATTCAGATCCCATAAGCCACGCAGCTCAGCCAAGATGAAAGATACTATGAGATCAAAAATTAGAACGCAGGTGGTAGGTTAGATAAGAATACTACATCAATGTTAACGGTAAAGTTGGTAACTGTATTGTGATTAGTTATTAAGGGTATCCTTATTCTTTGAAAATACATTGAAGGATCTGGAGGTAAAGAAACATGATACACGCAGCTCACCTCTCAATGATAAAACAAATGGAACACAATATTAACCACAAGTGAATCTACACAAAGAATACTGGGGTGTTCTTTGTACTATTCTTACAAGCTTTCTACAGATTTGAAATTACTTCCAAGGTGAAAAACACACACACAAGAAAGCCTGTGAAAGTTTTACAGAATAAGTGTTCAAGAAGTACAGTTTAAGGATGTCATCTTAGTTTCAGCTCTTTCTTACTTGCTTGGCATTAAGAGATGGAGCCTGGTACTGGGGCCCACCAACTGGCCAGTTAGATCACTTATGACTTTGTCCTCTGAAAGAGTTAAGTATAATTTTGACTGGGATTTAGTTATAGGGTAATAATGAGAACAGATCGTTCTTACTGACAGAGCAACTTTCAATGAGATTTACAAGAATGTATTTCTTAGCCTCTATTCTAACGTCAACAGAGTCAAAATGCACCTCTGAGATGTTTCTTATCACTTGTTGTTGCTATTGTTTGTGTTTCCAGGAAATGCTTTGCCAAATCTATTGGCAAATCTGAATTCATGAAGGAAATGTTAAATGCTCTTACAAAATTATAGGAAAGAAGTTGAAGGAAAGATGAGGAGAGCAAAGCAAAGAAAAAAAAATATAACAAAGGAATGAATAGAAAACAATTCAGAATCTGAAAAACATTCTCTCTCCCTCTCTCCAAAGAGCAATCTGTCATATTTCCACGTGGACACAGACCTAGAAAGCGAACTTGTCTTCCAAAGATTAGAAGAAATGGAAATGTGACATCATAGCATTAGCCTGGAAACCCTCTAGATAGAGAATTTGAAAATTCAAGACCAGAGGCCTATGTGAGCAACAGAAGAAGCTCAAAAGGCCTTAAAAACAGAGGACCGTGTATCACCACACATAGCCAGGCACAGCCAGGGTGCTGCATGAGGCCAGCAGAAGGCAGCTCTCTGGTGTGCACCACACTACAGGTGCCCTAACAGAGACAGACAGGAGGAAAAGCCCAGTACACTGGATACAGTGTATCCAAGAAAACACTGCTTGGGAGGGGATAGGGGAGTTTGGGGCCAGAGAGTATCAGACACAGATATGTAATAAGAAATGAGAGAGGGGCTTCCCTGGTGGCTCAGGGGTAAAGACTCCACCTGCCAATGCAGGAGACACAGGTTCCACCCGCGGACCGGGAAGGTCCTGCATGCCGCCGAGCAACTAAGCCCGTGCACCGCAACGATACAGCCTGTGCTCCAGCGCCCAGGAGCTGCACCGACTGAGCCCATGGGCTGCAATTACTGGAGTGCGAATGCTCTAGAGCCCATGCTCCGCAGCGAGAGAGCAGCCCCTGCTCACCACAGCGAGAGAGAAGCCCGCACATCAGCAGAGACCCAGGACAGCCAAATAAATCCATTTTTCAAAAAAGAAAGAAAGAAGACAGCAAAAGGTTTCCCAGGTGAAGTGAGGCCGAAGCCCTGAAAGATGGACAGGGAGAAGGTGTGAAGAGGAGACTGGCAGAGGAGTGGGGGTGAGGGCGTGCCGGCAGCGGAGGAGCCAGTCACGGGCACCGCTGAGCGCACAGCACATGACAGGCGTGACAGGGTCCGCTCTGGCTGGAATTCAGGGTGGGATGATGGAGTGGTCAGAGGCGATGGCCTCATGGGGTCTGAATCCAACCCTGAACTTGATGGGCAGCCACCGGAGGACTCTGAAGGAAGGCTACACATCCCGGTTGTTTTGAATCAGATCACCCAGGAAACAGGATGTGGGAAGGAGTGGAAGGGCAACCAGCTGATGAATACTCCTCACCTGAAAGACTGCCCAGACCACACACCACCAGAGAAAAACCAATACTCTGTAACGGAGCTGCATTTAGACCGGATTTTTTTTTCTTATCCCTTCGGTCAGAGTTAACATGAGAGTCTCTTCTACTTCAGCATTC
Source organism: Bos grunniens (assembly GCF_055505025.1). Taxonomy (NCBI): domain Eukaryota; kingdom Metazoa; phylum Chordata; class Mammalia; order Artiodactyla; family Bovidae; genus Bos; species Bos grunniens. The sequence goes on along the minus strand of NC_141179.1, from coordinate 74,505,762 downwards.
TGATGTGTTCATGCAGAAATGACTACTTTTCCTCACAAACATTGCGGTTTTTGGTTTTTCACCAAGTTCACCCTAAGTCTAAACTTTGAGAGAATTCTCATGAAGGAACACAGGGATCAATGAAATCACATCATTGATAATTCATCTTTAGGAAAAAGAAACGTGTATCAAAGTAAAATATTTCCGAAACAAATGCTAATGTGTTTCTATAGTAGCTGCTGGTCACAACAAATCAACAGGCAGAGAATATGCAGAAAAGATCTTTGAGGGAAATCAGACCTAGAAATAAGAGAAGAAACAGCCTTGTCTGTTGACGGAATTTTGGAAATTGCTCGTCTGCACTGACAAGGCCTAAGACTGCCTTTTGTCACTGAAACACTTGGCAGCTTCTGGTCACACTGCCTCCAGGTCACTCACCAATGGACCTTTAAGATTCCTACTGGGTCTCCATAGTGTTTAAAAATTATTAGTTAATAGCTTGAATATAATTGATTCATCAGAATGAGAAGATGGCATGACACAGTGTGGCACGTGAGGCCTGACCTCCCCAAGTGTTTTACTGATCTCCTGTTACCAAAATACAACACATTCTGTGTAGCAGGTTCAGACTATTAGCATTAAAATAACTGGTGTCAAGAGACGGGGAAGTGGGGAGCATATAGTAGCACCATATAAAATTCAGGAATCTTAAAAACCCTGACCTCCCAGGGTACCCTGTATTCATGGGGAGCTGCAGACTGGAATAACACCAAAGGACTATATATGGAAGGGTCCCTTCAAAGGATCCCTTGAGGGAGACATTTAGAGGAACAGGCTCTAAACTGACCCTGGAAGATGAGGAAATATTTACCCTAAAGATATCCGGGAGGAAATGGAACTAAGCAGTCCAGCACCTTCTGCCTGACCAGATGGATCCAAAGAACCTTCCTGCAAAGCAGGAGACATAGGAGATGTGGGTTCAATCCCTGGGAGAGGAAGACCCCCTGGAGGAGGTCATGGCAGCACACTCTAGGACTCCTGCCTGGAGAAGTCCATGGACAGAGGAGCCGGGCAGGCTCCAGTCCGTAGGGTCACAAAGAGTCAGACACGAATGAGTGACTAACACTGAGATCATTAGGAGATGCCGTGAAACACACAGAGACATGAAGTGCCTAGCACAGTGCCTGAAAAGTATTCCCTCTAACATTAGCTATTTGTATTGTGATTGATCGTCTGGGGCTTCAGGGTACAAAAAGGAAAATACTAGGCTCACAGAATGGAAAGCCATAATGAAGACTGGGTGTGTGAGGAGGTGGGCGCAGGCCGTGGGCAGGAGCAGGAATGAGATAAGGATTGCAATCTCCCAAGACATTGACAAAAATGTGGCTAACCACGGAAATACTGTGAGCCTTCATTTCTTTGTGTTGAGTGATAGCTGATTTGAGACTGATACCCATAAAAGCCCCTTCACTGGATTCGTTTTGTATTTTCACAGCATTGTATCTGTTAGCTACATAATAAAATCAAAGGTCTCTCTAAAAATTAAGTCAAAATAGATCAAAGGCCTAAATATTAGAGCTAAAACTGTAAAACTCTTAGAGGAAAACATAAAGGGGAAAATCAACTATACTTCAATAAAATTTTTTTTTAAAAACCCAGCCGAAAAGCCTCATTGATTTGGCAATGGTTTCTTGGCTAGGACACCAAGAGCACAGGTAACAGGAATGAAAAATAAGTTGGACTGCATCAAACTTTAACACTTTTGAGCATCAAAGGAGACTACCCATAGAGTGAACAGGTAACCCACAGACTGGGAGAAAATGTTTGTAAACCATATATCTAATAAAGGGTTAATGTCCAGAATATATCTAGAAATCCTACAATTCAAAAATAAAAAAGCAAACAACCTAATGAAATAATGGGTGGAGAACTTGGATACTTCTCCAAAGAAGATAAGACAAATGGCCAGTACACACTTGAAAAGATGCTCAACATCATTAATCCTTAAGGAAATGCAAATCAAAATCAAAACCACAATGTGATACCACTCCATACACATAAGCATCAGCTCAGATCAGTTGCTCAGTCTTGTCTGAATCTGTGACCCCATGGACTATAGCCTGCCAGGCTCCTCTGTCCATGGAATTCTCCAGGCAATAGTACTGGAGTGAGTTGCCATTTCCTCCACCAGAGGATCTTCTGGACCCAGGGATCGAACCCATGTCTCTTGCATCTCCTGCATTGGCAGGCAGATTCCTTACCACGGTGCCATCTGGGAAGCACTCATAAGAATGGCTATTATTAAAAACAAACAAAAAGAAAATACCAAATATTGGTGAGGATGTGGAGAAATTGGAACCCTTATACATTGCTGGTAGGAATATAAAATAGGGCAGCTATTATACTGTGGAAAACAGGAAGGTGATTCTTCCAAAAAAGAATTATCATATGATCCAGCAATTGCATCTGTGTACATATCCAAAAGAACTGAAAGCAGGGTCTCAAAGAGATGGGTGTAAACCCACGTTCAAAGCAGCATTATTCACAGCAGCCAAGAGGTGGAAGCACCCCAATGTCCATCAACAGATGAATGGATAAACACACGTGACATATAGCAGTAACAGAATTACATTAAGCCTTAAAAAGGAAATTCTGACACATGCTATAACATGGATGAACCCTGAAGACATGTTAAGTGAAATAAGCCAGTCACAAAAAGACAAATACCGTAGGATTCCACTCCTATCAAGTACCTGGTGTAGTCAAATTCGGAGACAAGGAGAATGGTGGTTGTCAGAGGCTGGGGGAGGGTAAATGGAAAGTGACTGTTTAAAGGATACAAAGTTTCAGTTTTGGACAACTGCAAAAAATCCTGGAGATGGAAGGTAGTGATGGTTGTAGACAATGTGAATGTACTTCACGACACTGAACTGAATACTTAAAAGCTACAGAAATGGTGTTTTTGGTGTATATTTTACCACAATTTTAAAAAAGTAAAAAAATCACTACCATACCTATATCAACCTGGTAAATGCAGTCATCCTCACTTTAGTAAAAAGTTAGCTTTACTCAGCACTTTCCTCTCCTATCATTAATAAACAGTGGCACTCCTTGCATACTTGGCAGCTAAGAGATACTGATGGTCTAATTCTTTCAAAATAAAATCATAAGCACTTACAATTACTATGCACCAACTGTTTATGCTGCATAGTTCTACTTTAGGGTTCATTGATTTAAAATTCTAGACAATAACTGTTTTAAATCTAGACTTAAGGGCATAAAGGAAAAGAAACCATCTCTTTAATGGTGTGCTAACGTCACATTCACTTACCTAGGAATGTGATTTTCTTTCGTTGCCAAGACAGCAACAGTTGCTGTGGAAACCACACAAAAACAGGGATACTTAACTGAAACGAACTCTACTCACCTGCACAAAGATGCCCTTGGTCTTATATTCCTCATGGAGGCATTGAGAGAAGAAATCTACAAAAGCCTGGGAGGGGGTGGGAGTAAGAACACACACATTACATCAATCGGCCTGATCTGTAGCCATGGAAACAAAAATAATCAACTAACCATTTAACACTATAATTTCTAATCATTCTTTTCACTTCAAATGAAGAGACCTTTAAAAAAAAAAACAACCCTCAAAACCTCACGTTTTCTTTATTTGCCACTTAATTAAGTATTCTTTCACCAAATATAATATCTAATTCTGATTGAACTGGAAAAGGCTCTTCTTATCTTTTCTGTTTTCAGAAAATTACTTTCCAAGAAAAAAAACCTCTTATTATATAACAAAGGATACGTTCCTCTTCCCCACCTGCCATTCGAACAGAAACACAGGATGAATTCTGTTCAAGTCTGTTCTATGGGGATTTTGTTGTCAGTAAAGAGAAGAAAAGAGCAAGCATTCTCTTTGTCCTTTGGGATGGCAAGATCCAAGAAGTGCAGAGATGAACGTGACAGCCCATCTTCTTCCAACAGAACAACTCTAAATCTATTTGTAAAATATACCATTTTTTCAAATGTGGACTCAATCTCAGGCTTGAAATGTATCAATGATGACTCTACTAGAGTCCCTGTTAATAATATTAATAGTCTTGTGCCTGTGGAGCAGAACAGGCAAGAAGAAGTTTACCAATCACTTCAAGAAACATGGTGTTCATTTTAAACATGCCTACTGTGTGTTTCAGAGATATAGAAAGCAGGTAGATTCCAGGGTGGGGGGTGGGGCCAAGCTTTTCAAAATACATTACTTTTCAGTTTTTCCAGGGGCTGAAAGGCAAGGGAAAAGAGGGCAGGTATTTTGCTCTTTTTTACCCCCTGCACAATGCAAGTTCTTACTGTGCATTTTATTTTGCTCATTTTCCCCTAAAAGCAGCGTCTCAGTGGTCACCATTACTTCAGAGATGTATCCTATGCTTCAACAATGTATTTGAGAATCATGCTATTGACCTGCAGGCAGTATAAAATGCATTCTAAATCACTACTGTCCTGGTAGCAGTGTGAAGAGGTGAATGGTGGTGTGGTATAGAATTATGGAATCTTACAGAGAGCTCTGGAAATTCTTATCTCACTTCAGAAGTGGCAGTAAATATCTCTGAATTTTGAATAATGTTGCCAAACATTCACAGTTTCGCATCTATGTTGTGTCTGCTATGCTTACCTATGTGCTGACTAGCTGCAATCCTACTGTTCAGTTCTGCGGACTTGGCACTCAAGCTGTATGCTGAGTCATTCATGAACCAAATCCCCAGTCTTAGACTCACTAACACCATGTTCTGATCAGCTGAGCTAACTGGCTCAGACCAGCTCTCTATTGGAAAGTACAAATACCAATTTTAAAACCAGTGAACTGTGAGGGAAAAAAAAAATATCATCTGCGGATCTGAGATCTTGGCGCCTCAGTTCGGCTGTAAAGTTGATACCAATCAGGCTATCTCCAGCTCCAGCTCTTCCGAAACTAGGCTTGGCTATTTTCCTTTTCTTCTCAGTCCATTTGAAAATGGCTAAAGAGAGAACTTCAAGAAAGTCCATCTCTTATTTTTCAAACTGAAAACTATTCTTTATTCTTCTTCTGACACCATTTACTAAAAAACTGTTCACCTTGGTTGCAGAGTAGATGGTCAACATCGGGACTGGGTACCTGCCAGTGGCAGAGGAGATGTTCAGAATTACGCCTTTAGATCTAAAAAAAGAAGATGCAAGTGAACAGAGTGAAATCAAATATACAATTGTAAGTTACAGATTGAGATATATAAAACTATTTGAAATAGAATAACCTGGCTGTTTTTCTAACCCACCTCTCTCCTTGCCTTTCATCAGCAAGTGCTATGCTTGGTCAGCAAAGAGGCATAACTCAATCAACTAGAAATAGCTCTTCTTTGCAATTAGCTCACTTCTAAGTCTTAGTAATCTGGAGCATGACCGGATTAGATCTTTGGTCTTCTCGAGTTGATTTCTATCCTCTGAGGTCTTCTCTGGCCATAGCACCAAGAATTATCACCCTTAAAAACACCCTCATACTCCTGGTATGCTTTAATTTGGCACCTTATCACATACTATCATGCTGCAGCACTTAATCACTCTATGATTATCAACATTTGTATCCCTCATAAAACCCATCAGCTTCTGGACATCAGAGCTCTTAACTTATGCTTTTCCTCAAAATACTCTGCCTGTGGTGAGCATGTAACAGGTACTTACATGAATGAATGGCTATGCCCCGCCTTCTTATCTTCCCCAGGTGGTAGGCATTCAGGTGCTAAATGAAGAGCTGACTCTAAAGTCATGCTACTCCATAGTTCACCAAATCATATTCTTTTGCCAAAAGGCAAAGCTCAATTACTACTGTAACTTTTAGAAACTAGTGAGATTTCAGAGTCAGAAAGTTACCAGGAACGACTCGTTCTACAAATAAGTAAAAATTAGTTTGAGAAAAGCAATGCTGCAAATACACATGTTGTTAGCAGTTGTATATGGCTTGAGTAAAGTGTGAAATTAGGGTTTTAGGAATTTTAGACAGAATTAACAACCAACTTTTGGTCCTCAAATCCATTCTCCCCGGGGAATTGGTCCCCTTATTCAGCTACATCAACCTGACCCTGCCTGTCCCCTGCCCTCTAGACCAGGTTCCTGTCCTTCATCTTTCACGCTCAGTCGCTCAGCTGTGTCCAACTCTGTGTGACCCCACAGACTGCAATCCGCCAGGCTCCTCTGTCCATGGGATTCTCCAGGCAAGAATACTGGAGTGGGTTGCCATTTCCTTCACAGGGAATCTTCCCTATCCAGGGATCAAACCCGGGTCTCTTGCATATCTTGAGTTGGCAGATGGATTCTTTACCACTGTGCTACCTGGGAAGCCTTTCTTTCAACTTGAAAGTGAAAGTTGCTCAGTCGTGTCCAACTCTTTGTGACCCCATGGACTATACCATCCATGGAATTCTCCAGGCCGGAATACTGGAGTGGGTAGCCTTTCCCTTTTCCAGGGGATCTCCCCAGCCCAGGGATCGAACCCAGGTCTCCTTCATTGCGGGTGGATTCTTTACCAGCTGAGCCACAAGGGAAGCTCCAGAATACTGGAGTGGGTAGCCTATCCCTTCTCCAGGGGATCTTCCCTACCCAGGAATAGAACCGGGGTCTCCTGCATTGCAGAAGGATTCTTTACCAACTGAGCTATCAGGGAGGCTTGCTGCTGCTGCTAAGTCACTTCAGTAGTGGCCGACTCTGTGCGACCCCATAGACGGCAGCCCACCAGGGTCCCCTGTCCCTGGGATTCTCCAGGCAAGAACACTGGAGTGGGTTGCCATTTCCTCCTCCAATGCATGAAAGTGAAAAGTAAAAGTGAAGTCGCTCAGTCGTGTCTGACTCTTCTCGACCCCATGGACTACAACCCACCAGGCTCCTCCGTCCATGGGATTTTCCAGGCAAGAGTACTGGAGTGGGGTGCCACTGCCTTCTCCAATCAGGGAGGCTTACTTTCTCATTATTCTTGGCCTGAAATTTACTTCCCAAGGCCTTTTTTTTTTTTTTTCGTATTTTTTAAAAGGACTATATAGGCCCTTCTTATGCAAAATAATAAAAGAAACAAGATCAAATGGCTTCTAAGTTATTTTAGACATAAATCTGAGAAGAAATAATCCCGAAAGGTCATTCAGTCCATCTGCCAGCCTCTAGGCAAGATGCCACTTCAACCATCAAATGGAAGTCTGGACCCTCCACTTCATGAGTCACTGAAAATGAGTTGTTTTTTTGCTTCTGTTTTTTTGAACTGAAGTCTTTATTAGTAATATACACTTTCCTAAGTGGTGACTCAATTAACAGGTTGGACATAGAAATCAAATCTCAAATTTTCTGAAGAAAGTTCGAAGTATTTGGTCAACGTATTAATTATACCATTCTTGTAGTTTTTGCCTGTGTCTCTCACACAGACAGAAAAGGCTTTTCTTTTTAAATTTTAAGAGTAAGAATGTCTATCAGGACTTAGAACCCAATTATTCTAAGATAAAAACAGGTGAATTAGCAATTAGTTATCTAGTAATTTCATTTTATCTATATTTGTGAGAAATTCCTTTGATTAAAAGGGGTTAAAAACCACCTTTGTTACTGAGACTTTTAATACAGTATTAATTTATGATGTTTAAAATATCTTTATATTATATATTATAATATATAATATATATATATATTAGGGTGTTAAAAATATTCTGAAATTAGACTGTGGTGATGATACACTCTGTAAATATACTAGAAACCACCAAATTGTACACTTTAAATGAGTGGATTTTAGGACATGTGAAATATAGCTCAATAAATCTATATATAAAGAGAGTGAAATATATTTATAATTTATTGGAATGTGTTGCCTTTGAGTTAAAAGCAGATCCCAATCAAGTAGAAGCTATCTCCTGCAGTACAATCTGCTTTCTGAGAATAAGCCCGAATCTTTGCACCTGAGCCCCAAGCACCCATGCGAGTTTAGGTGGTGTTTATTTTAACATTTTCTCAAATAACCAGGAACTGCTATATCCTCACTCATCACAGCAAGTGAAGAAAACCCATTCTGAAGTGGTTGTAGAAGATGATGTTTTTCACTGTGGCTGGTCACTGCTGGTTCAATCAGTGGGACTCTGGGCTAGATAATACTCAATTTGGCTAAAAGGGCGGCATGTGCCCTCAAACAAAAATCTTACATTCTGTTTCTTTCCTTTCTCACAAGTGAAATACAACTTAAAGTCTTGCAAAAGTTAAAGTTTAAAAGTTATTAAAAACATTTTTGGGGAGTTGCCCGTGATCCAGTGGCTAAGACTCTGAGCTCCTAATGCAGGGAGCCTAGGGTTCAATTCCTGCCCAGGGAACCAGATCCCACATGCTTCCATGAAGACTGAAGATCCTGTGTGCTGCAACGAAGACCCAATGCAACCAAATAAATAAATATTAAAAAAAAAAACACCATTTTTAAAAAGGAAATCTTGACCTCACCAAAATAGATTCCTAAAACGCCACTCACCAAAGCAATGATTTCAATACAGGAAAGTTCATTGCAAGATAATAAAAACCTTGTTTCTGCTTGCAAAATTAATACAGACCAATAGTCAAATATGGTCTGCCACAATTCTGCAAGCATGTGCTTTGAATTGTTTACTCCTTGAGGCAAGTGAGATTTTTGTTTCTCAAATATTCTACCTTAATTTAAAAATTTCCAGGAGGTAGAGTTAGTTTGACTTAAGTGAAAAGTCGGAATTGAAAGATACTTCATTCAAAACACAATATTTGCACTCTAAAATGCATCAAAAAGTATAAACAGAGAATGCACTAGACCTAAGTAAACATGAAGCGGAGAGCATGTATCACTGGACCAAAATGACGCGGAGAAGAAAACACCCTTTCCACAAAAGCGCTGCGCTGCAAAGCAGCACACGTCATTCGTTTGTCTTGCAAAAGCCCTCCCGCACACAGGTCTCTCTCTCTCTCCAAGGACGATCATATTCAACTTAGTTTTGTCTGGGTCACAAACAGCACCTTTGCAGAGTGGTCTTACTCTCTGTACTGTATACAGTATCTATTCTTTACGTAGAGATGGGGATGAACATTTGGGACCGAGAGACGAAAAGGACCAGCCTCTGAAATCAGCTACTCTGTCTAGTGCTAATCCCCCATCTAAGCAGAATTAGTGACGTCAAACTAGTTTCCATGGCACAGCCAGACTCAGGACAACTCTGTTATATCAAGCAGAAGAACAAAATGGGCTGAGCTTAATTGCACACAGAAACAAACATAAAACCAAACCCTGGCTAATCTCTCATTTTCTGGGGAATTGGGGAACAATTCTAAGATTGGAAGGTACATTAAGAATATTTGCTGAAGTTCCATAATGAAGACTCCCAATGCTCATATTTCTCAACATTTCCAGTCTGTTATGACAAATATCCAAATAAACAAGTCCAGTAATATTTTCTGTGATACAACCTTCTTAATTCATCATGCTGCTTACTTGCTAACAGCCACACGATGGTGTCTCAGTGGCATGTTATTGAGGATCTGCTAGAATTAAAATACTGCAAAGACAAAGCAGAAACCACCACTGCTGATAAGGAAGCACTTTTTCATCTAAAAATATTCTCTTCAATGACTAGCCCTCCCACCAGCCAGACATTAAACACATATAACCCTATGAAATTCAGTTCCTTGCATTTATAGCCTTCTATCATTATGCTTTCTAGAATTTGCTAAGTTCGGTGAAATTCCCAATTAGAAAACTCTCCTTAATGATCACTTGGATGAGTTACCAAGCCTCTTTTCTTCTACACATGCCCCACTATTCTATCAGATAGCTGTAGCATCCTTGTGCACAGCTCTTAAACAGTATTGTCATGGAGGAAGTGACAGGTCTCCCATGAAATAAGTCTCTGATTTCCACCTTCCTTAGGACTCTCATCATTGCTCCACGCTGCACGTGAAGAGGGAGGCTTAAATGTTGCTGTGAAGCACTGGAACACAGAGTTGGTCCTGTGGACAGCTTACAGGATACAGAGAGTGATGGCAGAAAAAGGAGGGTTGGGCAAAAAAGACTACATCCCAGTTCTTCATATTTTCACTTCTTATTAGGGAGCACTTAAGTCTGCTCTTGGGGGGACTTTACTTTTTTTTTTTTTAAGCTGAAACATAACACTGAATATTGGTACAGATAGTTCTCTAACAGGTTCTCAAAAAGACAGAGAAACATATCAAAACAGAGTTCCATGTCAGAAAAGAATCCTGGATCACGGGGGTCAGGTATATAATTAGAACCAGTGATCCAAATACATTATACAAATATTGCTTTGTTGAAGAAAGTTTGCAAACATTTCCCACATGAAAGAGAACTGCCTGCCCTAAAACACCATAACATGTCATAATTCCACCTTAAGTAATACAGTATGAAAGGGGCTATTTTTAGCTTTTCCATGGTTGTTATGGCAACCACCTCCTGGCTCCAGCTGTACACAATGTTTATAATTCCAGGGAAGTGGAAAGAGCAAGGTTCCTCCATAACATAATTTTGTAGTTTCTACTTCTATGGTAATAATAATACCTTAGTTTGATTATAGAGACTTGTTTAGTGATAGTCAGTTGGCCCTAGGCTATAGTTCTAGAGAGTGTGGGAAGCCACATACATCAGAAGCAGCATCAGTGAAAGGAAAAAAAAAAACAAAACAAACCCACCACAACAAAGAACTCTGCTATTCCTCAATGGAGATACGAAACCTACAGCAACCAGCCATAGGAAATAGATCATTTGGGGATGGCTCACAGGGCAGGCTATGATCAAATCACTTATAATGTGTAAGTAAGAAGGCTTTGAGATGATCTGTGAACTTGGAGTCTTTCTTCCCTCTTGGGCACACAGATGACAACGCTTCTGGTCTCCCCTGCAGTTAGCTGTAGCCTGTGACTGAGTTCTAGACCATGGAACGAGCGCAGAAGACGGGGACACCACTTGCAGGCCTGACCCATGACACTCTCTGTAAAATCATCCTTCCTGTCTCTTCCCTTATTTGCTGGCTGGTGCAGATATTTCTGCAGAGAACTGCAAGGCCTATGGAAAGAGTACCATGCTGTGCTTAGTCGCTCAGTTGTGTCCAACTCTATGCGACTCCATGGACTTTAGCCCACCAGGCTCCTCTGTCCATGGGATTTTCTGGGCAAGAATACTGGAGTGGACTGCCATGCTCTCCTCCAGGGGATCTTCCCCACCTAGGGATCAAACCTTGGTCTTCCGCATTGCAGGCAGATTCTTTACCGTATGAGCCACCAGGGAAACCCAAGGGAAGAGTAGGCCCCCCTCAACTCCAGATGAAGGAGCTTGAGATCCCTGCATTGACTGTGTAGAGCAGAGTCCTGACCACTGATCCACACCAGGCTGTGATGTGAGGGGAGGATCAACCTTTAGAATTTTAAGTCATTGAGATTCTGGGGTGGTCTGTTACAGCAGTTAGCCTGCCTTGACTAATACAACAAGTAACTCCTTCAATTCAAACAGACAGACCTGTTCCTTCTCCTATCCCAAAAGTACCAATTCATAAAACCCCCTTACATTGCTGACTAGTTCTTTAGCCGTGATAGCTTTCCACCAGATCATTTCACAACCTTGGTGTAAAATCAATTTGATTTCTTAAAGACAAGGATCCAATTCATCTTCCATATGATGAACTTTACTCAGTGAAATGGATGGATCCTTTCTTTTGCATTCTTTATCTAAGGCTTCAGCTACAACTGTGATGGTGGCTCCTAGGTCTACAGAGACGTGTGAGCACTTTGTATCATGTATTAACTCATTATGTAGCCTCATGGCACTCAGGTTCTTTGAATCTCACTTTTTATGTCAAATGAGGGGGGATTGGTTTCAATTAAAGTACTGAAATTCCATGATTCTTCAAGTCTGATTCGTCCTAACCAGTATCTCTCTGGATATGGTTTTTAACAACACACTTAAAAATTCCTCTGTGGAATGTATTTTCTTTTTTAATGGGTAGAATACTACCCTGAATTTATTCTGTGTCACTTGTAGATATCCAACTAGAATTAAGCTTTGGACCCAAATTTCATGCGTCTTGAGTTCTACTATGTCTGCCCTAATTCTCTATAATCTTTCAGGAATCTGGTCTGGTTTGACCATCTTCACTTTCATATCATCACCATCAGGGGCATGCTCGACCATCAGTAAGTAGTTAAAAGGTTTTAAAGGGAAATTTTACTAAAATAAAGCAATTGAGACATTAAAAAATCACACATAAAATGCAATTACAAACAAAGAGCCTTACTAAAAAGTAGCTACCAACCAAATGGATTCCGAACTTCAGTTTCCTCATCTGTACAATGGTGGGAGGCTATCAAAGTTATATAAGCAAACACCTATCGGGTTCTCAGCCTGACACCTGGCAAAGAATACGTAATCGACAAACATAAGCTGTAAATCCTTGCCTGAAGCTGGTCATGGAGACTCCTTCACGGAAGTAGGGTCCCTGGCTCTTTGCAAAGCTGTGATTCCTGTGGCTCTCTCCCAAACTCAAAGCTATTTTGCACAGCAAGGATGACTGTGAAACCCTAAATTTAGCAAATGACCAAGCAAGCCCATCCCTTTGCAACAGGTTTGCTTTGAAAGCTTAGCCATCACTCAGACTTCTCCAAGGGAGGAACAGAATTTAATTCCCATCTTATACTTCCTGCTATTCCTAATGTAAGGACTTAGCAACACATTTCTCAAGAGAAATGAAGACATCTAGCAAATCCTAGTGGAACCCAATACAAATACTGCTGAAGCTAGAGGACATAGCCTTTTTTCTCCAAGGGCAGGGGTAGGGGAGGCTGACCCCTTAAGATCACTTTATAACATGCCTAAGTTCCTCATACATCCTTTCTCCCATAACAGAAAAACCAGAGGATGGGGGGTCTTGCTTCACAAAACTCCACTGAGCTGGGCTCTGACAGCATATCGCTTTAAGAAGGCATTCCCGGGAATATCCCAGGAACTCTATCCACCCCCTCAGAAGAGCAGGCAATTGAGTTAGTGATGGTGACTCAGGCAGGCTTTTTAATCCTGATGTAAAGGAACCACCACCACCACCCTGGCGAGGGAAATAAAAAGGGAATCGAGGGGAAAAGGCCTCCACCACCGGATGACTCATGCCCTACCGTGTGACTCGCCTGGCACATTACTCTGTCACCAAGACATGGAAGGGAGGTTCATTAGTCACTTTAATGAAATTTTCAAAGAAAGGATTCTCCCTATAAATAATCATGAGCTTGAGTGTTTGTGTGTGAGCTTATGACTCACCTTTCTACCATGCCAGGCAGGACCAGCTGTGTCATCTGTGAAAGAGAAAAACAAAACATCCATGGTGACTGAGGATGCAGGCCACTGAGAGTGGAGAGAACTTGCCCACACAAACAAGGGGGGAATCGCCGAGCTGCTTGCCACTTCTACAGACAGCAGTTTATTTTATAGACTTTATATATTGGGTTGGCCAAAAATTTCAATTGGGTTTTGCCATACCTTCTTATGGAAAAACCTGAATGAACTTTTCTTTTTTTTTTTTTTTTGATAGATAAGAGATGGATTTATTTACAGAGAGACACACTCCACAGACAGAGTATGGGCCGAGCAGAAGGCAAGAGCGATCTCGGGGGAAACACACTCCACAGAAGTACGGGCCGTTGTAGAAAGCAACAGTGGCCCCGACTGAACGTTAAGAGTGCGTAAAAAGGAATCTGAGGAAATTACTGGAGATAACACTGTAAACACTTTCAGTGAACCTGGCTAAAGTTAGTCTTGCCTGAAATGTAATACTGGCATGGAGATCTTCAAATAAGTAAGGACTTATGGTGAAATCCATGTCTCCCAAAATACATTCTCAGTAAAACGACATACATTACAAGAAATATCCTGCCTACCAAACTTACTTAAGCTTTCTAATCTTAACAGATCAAATAATTTTTTTTCCTATCAAAAAACCTTTAGGAGAATGCCATAAAGTGACATGTAGGCAAATATTAAGTCTATCTTCACATGCATTTCTTCTCCTGCTCAAGCTAATTGTGAGTAAAATGCATCCTTAAAGAAAGTTGATATTATCTGTCATCTTAAATAACCAACAATGAAAAAAGGGGCGCCAGCATTTTTATTTTTTATTGCCGAACCAAGCAATATGCAGGATCTTAGTTCCCTGACCACGGCTTGAACCTTGGCCCTCTGCCGTGGAAGCACAGAGTCCTAACTGCTGGACTACCAAGGAATTCCGTGGACACCTCATTTTTAAAGGACTTCATGACTGTTGCCTAAATATATATACTACGACGAGAGAAACTATTAATACTTCTAAACTCTATTTTAAGATATTATTAACTCAGAAAAGTTAAGATATCCACTGGTTTAGTCAAGGCCACATCACAGTTAAGCACCTAAGTTGGAACATGAACTCTGGATTCCTGCACACCATCAGTTCAGGAAAAAACAAATGCTGTTTTGTTACAGAGAATTTTGCATGCATGCCAGGCACAGGAATCTCAAACTTTCTATCTTGAATAACATTATGCCTTAATTAAAATACCATTCTGACAAAGAGAGCATTCTTTTCCTAGAAACACTTCAAAGAAAGAAAAAGCATCCAGCCTTCACCAACATAGAACCTGCTCTGCAGAGCTCTCAACTCAGAGGTCAACTTTGGAGCTGCTGCATACACTTTTCCAGGAAAGATGTGAATTTGAACCGACACCACATCATAATAGGAGAACACACTGCCAACTTCTAAACAGACAAAGTGGTGTCTTCAAAACCTAGGAGGATCGTTTCACCAGAATATCTGATGTGGCCAAATCTTCCAGGTGAAAAAAAGTAGACACTGTAAGAAAAGAGTTTGTCCTGAAGCATCTCCAATCTTCCTCCTTCTGTAATGCTGTAATCTCATATAGTTCAGTTCAGCCACTCAGTCGTGTCCGACTCTTTGAGAGCCCACGGACTGCAGCACACCAGGCTTCCCTGTCCATCACCAACTCCTGGAGCTTGCTCAAACTCATGTCCATCGATTCAGTGATGCCATCCAACCATTTCATCCTCTGTCATCCCCTTCTCTTCCTGCCTTAAATCTTTCCCAGCATCACAGTCTTTTCCAATGAGTCAGTTCTTTGCCTCAGGTGGCCAAAGT
The DNA here is from genome assembly GCF_055505025.1 of Bos grunniens. NCBI lineage: Eukaryota > Metazoa > Chordata > Mammalia > Artiodactyla > Bovidae > Bos > Bos grunniens. Next base: position 74,490,598 of record NC_141179.1, on the reverse strand, counting down.
ATTAGAGTTTCAGCTTCAGCATCAGTTCTTCCAATGAATAGTCAGGACTGATTTCCTTTAGGGTGGACTGGTTGGATCTCCGTGTGGTCCAAGGGACTGTAATCTCATATAAGGTGATATAGATAACGAACCTAGCACAGACAGCCAGCACAGAGTAGGCCCTGAAAGGAAACTGCGGCCCTTGTTGCCAGTGTGTACTCTTCTTTCAGGACACAGCACCACTAAGTACCCAGGACCCCCTTAAGCTTGCTGTGCTTGACAGTTGAGAGCAAAAAACGGTAACACATTTTGAGGTCATCCAGTTCAACTCACCACACAGAAGTTTCTGGACTGCTGCTGCTGCTGCTAAGTCACTTCAGTCGTGTCCAACTCTTTGTGACCCCATAGACTGCAGCCCACCAGGCTCCCTCATCCCTGGGATTCTCCAGACAAGAACACTGGAGTGGGTTGCCATTTCCTTCTCCAATGCATGAAAGTGAAAAAGTGAAAGTGAAGTGGCTCAGTCGTGTCCGACTCCTAGCGACCGCATGGACTGCAGCCTACCAGCTCCTCCGTCCATGGGATTTTCCAGGCAAGAGTACTGGAGTGGGGTGCCACTGCCTTCTCCAGTTTCTGGACAGTTTCAGCAATATTGTCCTGCAATCTGCATATCATACTGCATCACAGATAGCCTCCCATGCTAGTACAGACAGACATCAGGCATGGGAACAGTTGTGGGGGATTTTTCTTTGTAGGGATAGACTATATGCATTTTTAGCAGTATCTGAACACATACTTTACTTAATACATTTCATCAGGGGACCTTAATGCTTAGGCTCATGTATTATAAGGAGGTTCCCAGCATTTTGTGAGAAGTTGTTAAACAGTTCCCCCAATGTCCTGAGATCCCCAGAAACCAGATGAGAAAGAAGAAGACTGATAATAAAACATGTTCTCACCCAGAGGTCGGGGTGTGCGCATGCACACGTGCATTTGGGGTGAGGAGTGAAACTTGTTATGTGTGAAGTAGCGAAGTGGAGTTGACAGGGGGCGCCACTGACCACCTACCTTTACCGAACAAAAGGAGAGGAGGAGGGATGGGATTTGCAGGCAGTGATCAATCTGGAGAACTACCAGGAAAGTCTACAAGACCTGCTGATGGAGTCCTTTATTCTGACCAAGGATCTAAGTACCACTTGAATATTTAATAACTGGTTGTGCAGAGTTTTAAAGTTCAATTCAGAGTTTTTTTTCCCCCCCCAAGACATAAATGTACACACTTAAATACAGTCCAATAAGAAATAGCACTTTAAGCTGGGCTATTAAGGAAATACAAATGCACACTTTGGGAGCTATTTTTTTCCTTACACTGTGTGCATGTCATCTATGAAATGTCTCCTTTCTGAATGGTAAAAATTACCCAGGAAACAATCAGAGACAAAATAAAACCTTGTAAGATATTATCTTATTTACAAAATTATATCAACAGCATGCTAAACATTAAGTCAGTCCTGATGGTTGTTAATGTGTAGATAGCTTCAAAATATATTCACTTTTTCTCCCAGTTTCATTTGAGATATAATCTACGTAACTTTTTTTTACTAGTTTAAGGTACATATCGTGAAAGTGAAGGAGGAGAGGGAAAAAAGTGGCTTAAAACTCAACATTCAAAAAACGAAGATCATGGCATCCGGTCCCACTACTTCATGGCAAATAGATGGGGAAACAGTGGAAACAGTGACATGCTTTATTTTTGTGGGCTCCAAAATCACTGCAGATGGTGACTGCAGCCATGAAATTAAAAGACACTTGCTCCTTGGAAGAAAAGCTATGACAAACCCAGATAGCACATTAAAAAGCAGAGACATTACTTTGCCAACAAAAGTCCGTCTAGTCAAAGCTATGGCTTTTCCAGTAGTCATGTATGGATGTAAGAGTTGGACCATAAAGAAAGCTGAGTGCCAAAGAATTGATGCTTTTAAACTGTGGTGTTGGAGAAGACTCTTGCAAGTCCCCTGGACAGCATGGAGATCAAACCAGTCAATCCTAAAGGAAATCAGTCCTGAATATTCACTGGATAGACTGATGCTAAAGCTGAAACTCCAATACTTTGGCCGCCTGATGTGAAGAACTGACTCCTTGAAAAAGACCCTGATGCTGGGAAAGATTGAAGGCAGGAGGACAAGGGGACAACAGAGGATGAGATGGTTGGATAGCATCACCGACTCAATGGACATGAGTTTGAGCAAGCTCTGAGAAGCCTGGTGTGCTGCAGTCCATGGGGTCGCAAACAGTCGGACACAACTGAGCGACTGAAATGAACTGAACTGAAAGTATACATCATAAGGATATATGTATATATTGTAAGATGATTACCACAATGAAGTTTAGTTAACAGCAAAAATACAGAATGCTTTACTATCTGTGTGTCATCCTTGCGCAGGGGCCATGCTAATCTTCCCTGTATCATTTCAATTCAAGTATCTCTGCTGCTGAAATAAGTCTTTCTGTTCTTGTTACTCAGTCACTAAGTTGTATCTGATACTGTGGACTGTAGCCCATCAGGCTCCTCTGTCCCTGGGATTTCTCAGGCAAGAATACTGGAATGGGAAGCTACTTCCTTCTCCATAGTCTTTATACAAGTGAATTAAAACTCAAGAAGTTTTAATAACACAAAGGAAGAAGCAGTGTTTTCAATGCCTGACTATTAAAGGGCCAGAAATACTTGTTGCAATCCTCATTTGAACAAATGATTCATCATCAAAGATGGAAATTCATGCATGAAAAGGTTAAATTCTTTTGTATTGGTCATTGGTTTCTCCTCTTAAATTCTGTTTCTAAATTATTTCTCCTTGCCATAAAATAGAGTATCTCCTTGGATCTGTCAGATATAACAACACTGAAAAGCCTAGGAAGAGTTAACCTGAAATCCGCAGGCTTTTCTAAGGCAGATTAATGCCTTCGTCTATACTTAAATTATCTTTCTTTCTACTCAGAATACATGTCATAATAAATTCAATTTCAAGTGTTCTTTGTTGGGGTATGTGCATACAAATAATTCTTAATATTCTGTGTGTAACTAGAGAGGCTTCACTACGTTAACATCAAATTAAATTCTCTTTAACGTCAAGTCTTACATAGGATATTTAAATTAAGCTATTAGTAGTCTCATTTTACTTTATATGCATCAATTGGTATCTTGATGGCTGGTTATTTATGCCATATACCAAGTGTTTCTGTGAAATCTCACTATCTGAACTCCATCTCACAGCTTACAAGCTGTTTCTGGAGTTAACTCAATATGCTAATTTTAGGCCATCTGCAGGTGATAATTGCTGTACCAGGAAAAATTTTGTTCCTCTTAAGATACTGCTAAAATAAGATTACCATAACTTGTAAGTTCAGTGGTTAAAAATATCAAGAATAGTAGTAAACATGACTTCTATACTTGTTTTCTTCTACGTTATTTCCAAAAGTATACAGCAGACAATATAAATTTAATTCTTTCCTCAAAAGTAAATACAAGTCCTATAATAGCACCTCTACAACAATGGCAGCTTCAAATTCTTGCAGAAAAAAAACAAATGTTTCCTATTTATAGAGACATATTTTTTAGGGACAGTTTCATCAATCCTTATCACAAAAAAGTCCCAGAAGCCTAACTCAAAGGGAGAAAGGCCGATACATGCTATTTCACACCAAGATATTATATCATTCTGCATGCAAGCCTGGCATAGTCTTCACCAATGATAGCTCAATTGAGAATTCCTCTTGGGGACACCACATATTCTATTTCAAGAGTTATATATTTACTGCCACAGCTATGTATGTTCTGGCTGGGAAATAAGTAAGAGGCTGATGTAGCTCATACAAAAATCAAAATCAGTATTATTAGATCATTCAGTTGAGGTAACCTGACTCAGAAATGCACTGGCTGACCTAGAAAGTCCTTTAAAATGTTATATTAAAGTGTATCCATCTTAGTATTCTGAAATATTTCTTCTATTTTTGGCAATCGCTTGCATTGCTTTTGCAATCAGAAGAGCCCCCACAACTAATGTTATTTCTAAAAGAAATTAACACGAATAAATTTTTTTCTTTTTCATTTCTCTGGCATCAGTAATCAAGAATTTGTAGGAAGAATCTCATTTTATACTCAAAAGCCAATCCAAGTTTCCCACTTTTTTAGTTTGGTATGAAAACCGATGCCTACACAAGTGAATCATGCATATTATTCTACAAGCAAATTACTTTTATATCATGTAACCTCTTGTGTTTCGTCATTTGTTTGGAGAGAACAGTATAAAGAAAACATTATCACATAATGCTCAAAGAGATAACTAAAAACCCAAATGAAAAGATTAAAATTCAAGATACTTGAGTTAAAATAAGAAAACAATATTGACACCTGTATCACCATTATATATAAATAGGAGGTAAAGTAACAACTTGCTCTAGAATCTGGGCAAAGCCCCAGGAATCCAGGCTTCTTGTACAAATAGTTAGGACACCACAAACAGCCGCTTTGTCCACTGCTGCCCTGCCCTCTAGCCTAGAGAAACCTGCAGAGAGTAAACAGGATCTGAATTCACGCAACTGAAAAATGAACCCGCACAAATGAAAAGGAAATAGATACAAATGCCTGAAGCACATTTTCAGTTGGAATCATTAACAGTAACTTTTTAAAACCACAACATAATAGCGCAAAGAATTACATAAAGTAACAGCGATGTTACACAATGCCTGCTTTGGAGAAACTGGGTGGTAACTCTACTGGAAGTCATACTAGAATGACACAGCACACATTTCCTTTGGTGAAATGTATAATTTGAGCTCTGGTACCAAGAATACCGCTTAATTATAAATTCTTAGAATCTCATATGTATGGCCAACAGAATACTTACTGTGCAGGGGGTGAGAAGCTTAATGAGACTAAGTTTTTTGACGGCTTTGAGATCTGAGTATTATTTGCCTCTCCTCTACCAATGTTTAGGTCTTTGTAAAGTTATCAGCTCTTCTTGTCAAAGTTATCAACCCTCTTTTGCCATTTCCCGCATCCCATATTACTGAACTTGAAATTCAACCCCATACTATAAAAAACAATACTTTTTCTTTGATAATAAATTCTGGTTTAATTTTTTTTTTAATGACTTAACAAAAGAAAAAGAAAAGAACTTTCCAGAACAGAGAACTGGAGGCCAACTAATAATGAAGAATCTAAAGCCATAATTTTTAAACTCTAAACAAAAATGAAAATAAAAAGAACATATATACCATCACACACTGTTTTTCCAAGTTTGTTGTTCAGTCATTAAGTTGTGTCTGACTCTTTGTGACCCCATGGACTGCAGGTCACCAGGCTTCCCTATCCTTCACTATCTCCCGGAATTTGCTCAAACTCATGTCCATTGAGTTGGTGATACTATTGAACCAATATACTGAGAGTTTCTATTACTGACCTTTTCTCCAACTAAGCTGACTTCTCCAAAAGCGATAGATTTGGAGGAGAAAAGAAGCCCTAAGTTTCTCACAGAGATTTTTACACACTCACTCATTTATAATGCATTTCTTCTTTAAACAAACTTTACCTGGAGCTACAAAGAACCTTGGCGTCTCCAACTATTGCCTCATTTTGTAAAGATGAAAATCGTGCAAAGAGTGGTGGTCCTGTATTTTGGCAAACCCATTATTTTGTATTTGTGCCTGAAGCAGCCCATTACTCTGAGACTCTTAGGGCTAAATATGCTCCCCAATTTGGAAATTGTTAACAGGTTAATGATAACTACTTTCAGATGGATTTAAAGGCTCTAGATATTAACCTGGAATGTGTTTCTTCTGAAAAGCCCTGGGCAGGGGCAGTGGTAAGAAGCATACTCTCCTTCCTACAATTGATTAATTTCCTATTCTGTTAACTTGAATTCTTGGGGCAGAGTCGGAGGATAACTTCTTAGCATAATCCCTAAATTAAATATAACTAGACTGCTAAACAGACTTCCCTAGTGGCTCAGACGGTAAAGCGTCTGCCTACAATGTGGGAGAGCTGGGTTCAATCCCTGGGTCAGGAAGATCCCCTGGAGAAGGAAATGGCAACCCACTCCAGTACTCTTGCCTGGAAAACCCCATGGATGGAGGAGCATGGTGGGCTACAGTCCATGGGGTCGCAAAGAGTCAGACACAACTGAGCGACTTCACTTCAGACTGCTGAACAGATTCTCCTGATGGATTTCCAAATTAACAGAGGGCTCCCCCTACTGGTACTATGTGACATACCAGAGGCAAATACATGTTTTTTAAAAAAGTAAACAACTATTTTTCTTGCATGTTTTCATCTGTCTGTCCATCCAAACATTTATTACTATTATCTACTCCATGGGCAGGACATAGCATTATGGCTAAAGTGATATTCAGTGAATACATAGTTGTATCATGAGAAAAAAAAAATTGGCTTTTCAAAAGCAGGCAAAGGGTCTCATGTTCCAAGTGATTTGATTTCAGACAATCACAGGGATGGAAGAGATGGATTTAAGTCAAAGCCATTCTAATTCTTCAAGTTCTCCAAGCAAGCAATGATTCCGTTTGAGCAGGCTGAATACTTGGAGTTACTGAACGGGGGGAACCGTGAACTCAAATGCCTAAAAGGGCCAAGTGGGTGACACAGAACAGTGCGGTGGATCAGACAATAGGGGCTCGTGGGGACTGCGGTGATCTGCAGAGTGCAAGAGTGCAGGCCCGGCTATGGAGCACGCTCCGCTGCTATTCAGCTCTGATCACTTGCTGCCAAGCAGCAGTTCAGGTCTGTGTCACCCTCGTTTCAAAATTTTCCCAAGAGAAGCTAGAGAGCTGGGAAATGTCCTAATTTTGAACACACTGCTGGAGCCAACCAAAATGTATTAGTAGCCCATGTCCAGCCCACAGACTATGGATTTGTAACCTCTGACCCAGAATCAGAAGGAACTTACCTTCTACCCACTACCCTTCTGGCAGATCCAACGCTTAGGAAGTTCTCACAGCTCATTTCAGGGTAAATATCAGCAACCAATCTAAGGCCAACCTTGCAGAGCCCCACAAAGTAAGTGTGATGCTTATTTCCAAAGGAGTAGAATTTTCTGTTTTTAAATGTATTCACTGATTTATTCAAAAAGCATTTGCTGTACACCTGCCACATGTGAGAGCTAGGGCTGGGAAATGGCAGAGAACGAAAAGGAACTGGTCCCAGACCTTACAACGTCTAGAGACACTCGACGAAGAAAGAAATGCTAAGGGAAAGGGAAACATACAGCGCGCAATGAAATAGCACAGCTGAGAGACTTCATCGAGCCTGGGAGGCTCCCTGCCCCTTCCCCAACACTAAGTGTGCAACCCTTTAGCTGAGAACTGAAGAGTGAGGAGAACTAGTAAAGTGGGAGATGAGCGAGTCTTCTATGCAGGGGGGCCAGCCTGAGGGGGCGCTAGACTGAGACTAGTTCAGGAGACGGAGCACAGCACTTGCAGGAGAGACCTGAGTTGAAAGGGAGACGTGGGGAGGAGCCAAATCAACGCAGGCCCTTCCCCAGGAGAGACCTGAGTTGAAAGGGAGACGTGGGGAGGAGCCAAATCAACGCAGGCCCTTCCCAACAGGTCACGTTAAAGGTTCTGGACTTGAGGGAGAGAAGTCACGGAGGGATTTAACAGTGGTGTGATACGACCCAGAGTACAATAATAACACTGGCTGGAGCACAGAGACTGGACTGGAGAAAGATAACCTGGCTGGTTAGGGTACTTGAGTGGTTCTCACTGAGAAATGTAAGGCGCTTGGAATCTAGAACGAATAACTGGGTGACTTGATTTGCAAAACAGTTAGGAGGCTGAGCTAACTGGCCTTTATTGGGGTGTGTGTGTGTGTGTGTGTGTGTGTGTGTGTGTGTGAGAGAGAGAGATGTCTGGAAGGAATCATTGGGTGAGCTGATTTGCAAAACAGGAGGTTGAGCTAACTGGCCTTGATTTTGTGTGTGTGTGTGTGTGTGTGTGTGTGTGAGATGTCTGGAAGGAATCATTGGGGGAGCTGATTTACAAAACAGTTAGGAAGTTGAGTTAACTGGTCTTGATTGTGTGTGCGTGTGTGTGTGTGATGTCATGCTTCCCTTCTCCACGCTAAACATCTCTACTTCTTTCAACTACTCCACTTTGGCTGATAATCTGATGAAGGAAGAATTAAATTTTGATCCCCTGCTTAAGACTCTTCCTCCCCATTCCCAAATAAAACAAAACTGAGTGGTACTTCACTGTAAGTGGAAATCGTTAATAAATTTTACCTTGGATCCCCACCCACCTATTTCTCTGCTCGGAGAAAGGTAATAAAGAAAGTAGGACAGCCCCTGTATTTGTCAGAATGATAGTCTGGAAATTTCCTAAGGGATCTGAGTGATAGGTAGGGCCACTCCCTATTGTCCAGCATATTCACCAAGCCCAGCAGCAGCTTCAGGGCCCAGCACCTTCAGAAGGGATGGCTTTCACATTCTTAGATAAGCTATGGAAAGGGCTTGGGCTGTGTTCATTTGAAAAGGAGTGAAGAGTCTATGGTGTCCTTGAGGTTCTTATACTGTCATTAAAGGAATCAAAGAACCATCAGGCCTCGAGGAGGAAGACAATTCTCAGTTTGGCAGATGTTACAACAAGTGATCTCAAATCAGTGACAAACAGCACGGAGAAGATCCATTTTGGATCTAGTCTTTGGATTTGGTGCTGAGTGTGCTACCTGATTGAAAGTGGACTTGGATTGATATATACCTGCCTCTGGAGTTGTGGCGTGTTCCCCCTTTTCTATGATTTCTCTAATAATAACCAATAGCAATACCACAATTTCATCTGCAAACTCTTTCAGTATTCCAAAATGGAAACTTCTTCCAGGGATAGTGAAGTGAAAGTCACTCAGTTATGTCCGACTCTTTGCGACCCCATGGACTGTAGGCTGCCCGGCTCCTCTTATCCAAAGGATTCTCCAGGCAAGAATAATGGAGGGGGTAGCCGTCTCCCTTCTCCAGGGAACCTTGCCAACCCAGGGATCGAAACCAGGTCTCCTGCATTGCAGGCAGATTCTTTACTGTCTGAGCCACCAGGGAAGCCCCTCCAGGCATAAAACCCAAACTACCGTAGAAGTGTGTGGTTTAATATCTGGAAGTTTAATTATCTCTAAACTCTTACCATTTCTGGTCTGAAGGTCATTGATCTTGAGGAGAAATGAGCCTTAACCTTAGATTTTAGTCACAGAATATGTGAAACCAAAGAAAGCCCTGGCCAGGAGGACCTTTCTTCCAGTTGAAGGCTGAAAGGCTTCTGAATACCTCTTGGATTACCTCAACTAACCTGGTAAAGGGAAAGCCCAGTTAAGCAAGTCACTGAGAGAGAAAAAAAGCAATGATTCTAAATTATTGAATAAGATGAAAAGTGAAACGATCAGATGGGACTGGAGGGGTCTAGAGTCACCACTATTTTTATTAACATTTCTTCCTCCATATTCTGTGGATCACTAATCGCCACTTCATCCGGCGATGACCTGTAAATCTTTTGGCCAGGATATTGCAGTTTTATTATTCCTCTGTTGGAATGGGGGACTTCGATGATTTTTATCATCATCTGACCTATTGATACAGGGACAGGAACACATGGACCAGGCACTAATCCTGCAATGTCAAGCCAGGTCATTCAATGCTCATGGTACAGCACAAGACTTCCAACCAGATGCTGGGCCCTACCCAGCAAATATCTCTAAATTAGGGGCACAAACCCAAGGTCACAGGGCAAGCTCATCTCTCTGACCTTTCCTGGCATGTTTCTCAGCCAGTCAGCCCCTAGCATGTGGTTTGCTAGGAGATATAACTTGAACCATCCCTGATGGACAGAAGATGTCATTCTCTTTCATATATAAACCTTTTCAACACACTTATTAAGGCTTTAGGCCATAGACATCCATGCCCTGGGTCCCCTGATGTCCAACCACCAGAAAACCTTATAAGATTCTAGACCAACTTTCATCTCTAAGTTAACTTGGAGATCCAAACAGCCACTGCTACTGAAAACGTAGTCCTGGACCTGCAACATAACACAGTCAACTGAAGGACAACAGAAACAATTTATCAAAATACACTATAGGGCAAATCACAGCAGCACGAAAGAACACTAAACCTGGGAGCTTCAGACACACGACTCCATCAAGGTGAATGCCCCTTCTCAGTATAAACAAGATCAAAACACATGCCTTTAAATACACACTGCCATGCCACTCTGCCACTAGAATTGTCTTTCTAAAATGTACACCAGATCACACCTTATTTCCACTTTAAGGCTCTCTGCCCTCTTGAGCACAGCACTCAAGAACCTGAACAATCATGTCCTAACTTACTTTCCTGGCCTCTGGTAAGCCACTGCACACCACTCACCTCCTGCTGTTTGAGTCAAACTATGGCCATACTTGAACAGTCAGTCAAATGTGCTACAAACGACCCGGATACTGCCTACGGTACAGTGAAAACCGACTGGCTGTCCTGTAGATGGTACTAATTCCATGATAAATAAATCAAGCATTTTGAACTGTTTTTCCACTAAAAGCACCCATCACAAACGGACAGGAAAATACATATTTACATGAAAGATAAATTAAAAGATTCTTCATTCTTTGGCTGAACAAAGAAGCGTTTCTGAAGAGCAAACTCCCTTAGTGCTTTGCAAATGGGATTTGACGTGCAAAAAGAGGTTAACAGACAAATTTTTAAAGCATATATCCATCTCTTCTGCTGGTGATACTTCTCATCAGTATGGCTCACAATATGATGGGGTATGATGTTTAGTAAGTCTGGCGTTTGTCTCCATTGACTCCTTTCGTGGGAAAAAGCATCTATGCCCGTGGGAAAAAGAAAGTGGAAGAAGACGAATGGAGAGGTGGGAGGAGTATTTTATCATCTGTCAAGATACCAGGACTGATGTCTTGTTATTATTTCATCACCATGGTAAAGAAAACTGAGGATCCTCTCCAGTGCGGTGGACTGGTGGTGCTTCATCCACACTTCCCGCCCCTACACTACTCATCTGTAAGTAGGGCCATGAGGTGACGACCACCAGTACATGTTGATCGGTGCTCAGATGCTGCTCAAAGGATGAGGTGTGTGACCACAGAGCACAGCAAGCTGACCGGTTCTCAGAGATCAAGGTCAGGACCTTGGCCTTTTTATCACTACTACTCTGTAGATTGCCAGCCCAAAGTGTATGCTTTGGGAGACAGAGGCAGCCAGGGTTTCTTTTTCTTTTTTGTACAATTTTTTTTTTCTTTTACATTGCAGTGTAATTGTTTTACAATGCTGTGTTAGTTTCTGCAGTGCAGTGAAGTGAATCAGCTGCTGCTGCTGCTGCTAAGTCGCTTCAGTCGTGTCCGACTCTGTGCGACCCCATAGACGGCAGCCTACCAGGCTCCGCCGTCCCTGGGATTCTCCAGGCAAGAACACTGGAGTGGGTTGCCATTTCTTTCTCCAATGCATGAAAGTGAAAAGTGAAAGTGAAGTTGCTCAGTCGTGCCCGACTCTTAGCGATCCCACGGACTGCAGCCCACCAGGCTCCTCAGTCCATGGGATTTTCCAGGCAAGAGTACTGGAGTGGGGTGCCATTGCCTTCTCCGAGTGAATCAGCTACATGTATACATATATCCCCTCTCTTTTGGACCTCCCTCCTTTCCCCCGGCCCTGTCATCCCACCCATCTAGGTCATCACAGAGCATCACAGGTAGGTCATTGTACAGCTCGCTGTGCTATATGGCAGCTTCCCACTACCTGTTTTACAGCTGGTAGTGTGTTTATGTCAAACCGAGTCTCCCAGTTCAGCTGACCCTCCCCATCCCCCACCATGCCCACACGTCCGTGCTCTTCAACTGTGTCTCGATCCCTGATGGGGAACTAGGTTCATCTGTACCATTTTTCTAGATTGCACACACATGTGGTTAATATGTGATACTTGTTTTTCTCTTTCTGACTTCAGTCTGTATGGAGATTGCAGGAGAAGATACTAATTAATGGATATAGAGCAAAAACTTTACACTGTTTCTCTGACAGAGGAATTAAAATGATCAGGAGACTAATGTGGAGCTAGCACTAACAATTCTATAAAATACAATTTAAAAACACTTGAACATATTTTTCATCATTACTTCATTATGATACATTATGAAACATATGTACATAATACAACTCATTATTTTTTAAAATTAATTGATTTATTTTAATTGGAGACTAATTACTTTCCAATATTGTAGTGGTTTTTGCCATATATTGACATGAATCAGCAATGGGTATACATGTGTTCCCCATCCTGACCCTCCCTCCCACCTTCCTCCCCATCCCATCCCTCAGGGTCATCCCAGTGCACTGGCCCTGAGCACCCTGTCTCATGCATCTAACCTGGACTGGCAATCCATTCCACATATGGTAATATACATGTTTCAATGCTATTCTCTCAAATCATCCCACCCTCGCCTTCTCCCACAGAGTCCAAAAGTCTGTTCTTTACATCTGTGTCTCTTGCTGTCTCGCATATAGGGTCATCATTACCATCTTTCTAAATTCCATATATATGTGTTAATATACTGTATTGGTGTTTTTCTTTCTGACTTACTTCATTCTGTATAATAGGCTGCAGTTTCACCCACCTCATTAGAACTGATTCAAATGCATTCTTTCTAATAGCTGAGTAATATTCCATTGTGTATATGTACCACAGCTTTCTTATCCATTCGTCTGTCAATGGACATCTAGGTTGCTTCCATGTCCTAACTATTGTAAACAGTGTTGCAATGAACATTGGGGTACACATGTCTCTTTCACTTCTGGTTTCCTCAGTGTGTATGCCCAGCAGTGGGATTGCTGGGTCGTATGGCAGTTCTATTTCCAGTTTTTTAAGGAATCTCCACACTGTTCTCCATAGTGAGTGTACTAGTTTGCATTCCCATCAACAGTGTAAGAGGGTTCCCTTTTCTCCACACCCTCTCCAGTATTTATTGTTTGTAGATTTTTTGATAGCAGCCATTTTGGCTGGCATGAGATGGTACCTCATTGTGGTTTTGATTTGCATTTCTCTGATAATGAGTGATGTTGAGCATCTTTTCATGTGTTTGTTAGCCATCTCTATGTCTTCTTTGCAGAAATGTCTATTTAGTTCTTTGGCCCATTTTTTGATTGGGTCATTTATTTTTCTGGAATTGAGCTGCAGGCATTGCTTGTATGTTTTTGAGATTAATTGTCAGTTGCTTCTTTTGCTATTATTTGCTCCCATTCTGAAGGCTGTCTTTTCACCTTGCTTATAGTTTCCTTCATTGTGCAAAAGCTTTTAAGTTTAATTAGGTCCCATTTGTTTATTTTTGCTTTTATTTCCAGTATTCTGGGAGGTGAGTCATAGAGGATCCTGCTGTGACTTATGTTAGAGTGTTTTACCTATGTTTTCCTCTAGGAGTTTTATAGTTTCTGGTCTTACATTTAGATATTTAATCCATTTTGAGTTTATTTTTGTGTATGGTGTTAGAAAGTGTTCTAGTTTCATTCTTTTACAAGTGGTTGACCAGTTTTCCCAGCACCACTTGTTAAAGAGATTGTCTTTTCTCCATTGTATATTCTTGCCTCCTTTGTCAAAGATAAGGTGTTCATAGGTGTGTGGATTTATCTCTGGGCTTTCTTTTTGTTCCATTGATCTATAATTCCATCTTTGTGCCAGTATCATACTGTCTTGATGACTGTGGCTTTGTAGCATAGCTTGAAGTCAGGCAGGTGATTCCTCCAGTTCCATTCTTCTTTCTCAAGATTGCTTTGGCTATTTGAGGTTTTTTGTATTTCCATACAAATTGTGAAATTACTTGTTCTAGTTCTCTGAAAAATACCATTGGTAGCTTGATAGGGATTGCACTGAATCTATAGATTGCTTTGGGCAGTATACTCATTTTCACTATATTGATTCTTCTGATCCATGAACATGGTATATTTCTCCATCTATTTGTGTCATCTTTGATTTCTTTCATCAGTGTTTTATAGTTTTCTATATATAGGTCTTTTGTTTCTTTAGATAGGTTTATTCCTAAGTATTTTATTATTTTCATTGCAATGGTGAATGGAATTGTTTCCTTAATTTCTCTGTTTTATCATTGTTAGTGTATAGGAATGCAAGGGATTTCTGTGTGTTAATTTTATATCCTGCAACTTTATTATATTCATTGGTTAGCTCTAGTAATTTTCTGGTAGAGTCTTTAGGGTTTTCTATGTAGAGGATCATGTCATCTACAAACAGTGAGAGTTTTACTTCTTCTTTTCCAATCTGAATTCTTTTTATTTCTTTTTCTTCTCTCATTGCTGTGGCTAAAACTTCCAAAACTACATTGAATAGTAGCAGTGAGGGTGGGCACCCTTGTCTGGTTCCTGACTTCAGAGGAAATGCTTTCAATTTTTCACCATTGAGGATAATGTTTGCTGTGGAATTATCATATATGGCTTTTATTATGTTGAGGTATGTTCTTTCTGTGCCTGCTTTCTGGAAACTTTTTATCATAAATGGATGTTGAATTTTGTCAAAGGCTTTCTTTGCATCTACTGAGAAAATCATATGGTTTTTATCTTTCAATTTGTTAATGTGGTGTATCACATTGATTGATTTGCAAATATTGAAGAATCCTTGCATCTCTGGGATAAAGCCCACTTGGTCATGATGTATGATCTTTTAATATATTGTTGGGTTCCATTTGCTAGAATTTTGTTAAGGATTTTTGCACCTATGTTCATCAGTGATACTGGCCTGTAGTTTTCTTTTTTTGTGGCATCTTTGTCTGGTTTTGGTATTAGGGTGATAGTGGCCTCATAGAATGAGTTTGGAAGTTTACCTTCTACAATTTTCTGAAAGAGTTTGAGTAGGATAGGTGTTAGCGCTTCTCTAAATTTTTGGTAGAATTCACCTGTGAAGCCATCTGGTCCTGGGCTTTTGTTCGTTAGAAGATTTTTTATTATGGATTTTTTATTACAGTTTCAATTTCCGTGCTTGTGATGGGTCTGATAAGATTTTCTATTTCTTCCTGGTTCAGTTTTGGAAGGTTATACTTTTCTAAGAATTCATCCATTTCTTCTACGTTGTCCATTTTATTGGCATATAGTTGCTGATAGTAGTCTCTTATGATCCTTTATATTTCTGTGCTGTCTGTTGTGATTTCTCCATTTTCATTTCTAATTTTGTTGATTTGATTCTTCTCCCTTTTTTCTTGATGAGTCTGGCTAACGGTTTATCTATTTTATCTTCTCAAAGAACCAGCTTTTTAGTTTTGTTGATTTTTGCTATAGTCTCCTTTGTTTCTTTTTCATTTATTTCTGCCCTCATTTTTATGATTTCTTTCCTTCTACTAACCCTGGGGTTCTTCATTTCTTCTTTTTCTAGGTGTAAATTTAGGTTAGGTTTTTCTTTTTTCCTCTCTGCTTCATTTATTTCCACCATTCTATCTTCCGTCTCACTTATCCTCTCTTCTGCCTCAGTTACTGTTGGTTCCCTACTGTTGGTTCCCTCCAGAGTGCTTTTGATCTCAGTTATAGCATTATGCATTATTGACTGACCCTTTTTAAATTTCTTCTTCTTCTGCTGCTGCTGCTAAGTTGCTCAGTCGTGTCCAACTCTGTGCGACCCCATAGACGGCAGCCCACCAGGCTCCCCTGTCCCTGGGATTCTCCAGGCAAGAACACTGGAGTGGGTTGCCATTTCCTTCTCCAACGCATGAAAGTGAAAAGTGAAAGGGAAGACGCTCAGTCGTGTCTGACGCTTAGCGACCCCATGGACTGCAGCCCCCTAGACTTCTCCATCCATGGGATTTTCCAGGCAAAAGTACAGGAGTGGGGTGCCATTGCCTTCTCCGAATTTCTTCTAGGTCTTTGTTAAACATTTCTTGCATCTTCTCAATCCTTGTCTTCAGTCTATTCATCTGTTACTCCCTTTTGTTTTCAAGATTTTGGATCATCTTTACTATCACTGTTCTGAATTCTTTTTCAGGTAGACTCCCTATATCCTCCTATTTTGTTTGGTTTGGTGGGCATTTATCATGTTCCTTTACCTACAGAACATTTCTCTGCCTTTTCATCTTGTTTAGATTGCTGTGTTTGGGGTGGCTCTTATGTAGGCTGGAAGTTTGTGGTTCCTCTTTACTGTGGAGGTTCCTCCCTGTGGGTGGGGTTGGACGAGTGGTTTGTCAAGGTTTCCTGGTTAGGGAAGCTTGTGTCAGTGTTCTGGTGGGTGGAGCTGAATCTCTTCTCTATGTAGTGTCAAGTAGTGAGTTTTGAGGTGTCTGTGGGTTTGGTGTGACTTTTGGCTGCCTGAATTTTAATGCTCAGGGTTATGTCCCTGTGTTGCTGGAGAATTAGCTTGGTATGCCTTGCTCTGAAACTTGTTGGCTCTTGGGTGGAGCTTGGTTTCAGTGTAGGTATGGAGGCTTTTGGATGAGCTCTTGTCAATTAATGTTCCCTGGAGTCAGGAGTTTTCTGGTGTTCTCAAGTTTTGGATTTAAGCCTCCTGCCTCTGACTTTCAGTCTTTTTCTTAAAGTAGCCTCAAGACTTCTCCATCCATACAGTACTGATGAAAAAACATCTAGGTTAATGGTGAAAAGATTCTCCACAGTGAGGGACACCCAGAGAGGTTCACAGAGTTGCATGGAGAAGAGAAGAGGAAGGAGGGAGATAGAGGTGACCAGGAGAAGAGGGGGAATCAAAAGGGGAGAAAGCAATTTAGCCAGTAATCAATTCCCTATGTGCTCTCCACAGTCAGGAACACTCAGAGAGGTTCAGAGAATTACATAGAGAAGAGAAGAGGGAGGAAGGCAATAGAAGTGACCAGGAGGAGAGGAGGGGGAGTCAAAAGGAGAGAGACAAATCTAGCCAGTAATCAGTTCCCTAAGTGTTATCCACAGCCCAGAACACCCAGAGAGATTCACAGAGTTAAGTAGAGAAGATAAGGGGGAGGGAGGAGATAGAGGTGACCTGGGGGAGAAAAATGAGAGTCAAAAGGGGAGAGAGCAATCGAGCCAGTAATCACACCCCTAAGTAAAAATAGGTACTGAAGATTAGATTCTTAAAAGTACAGAATTGATAACAAATACCAAAAAGCAAAGATTAAAAATCTAGAGTAGAGGTTAGACTCTCAAAAATACAATATTAAAAATACAAAACAAAATCACAAAAATTATATAAATATATATATATATATAATTTGTTTTAAAAATAGGGTCTTTTTTGCAAGGTAATAGTAGGTTATAAAAATGAAAATTAAAGGAGTAATAAAGAACTTAAAAAAATTAAAAGAATTTAAAAATGATAATAGTAAAATATATCTAGGAATTTCTCTGGAGCTGTTGAAGGCAGTGTAGGGTAAGTTCAGTTTCAGATAGTTCCTTGTTCCAGCTTATACTTCTCAAGGTCTATAGGCCCCTTCCAATGCTTAATCAATGCTAACTAAAGGGTTTTAATCTGTTGCACCTGTTCCCTCTTCTTTGTTTATTTTGGCTTCCTCTGTTTGCAAGTCTCTTCAGTGTCTAATTTCTGCCCTGACACAAGGAGGCAAAGGTGGTCACTTACTTAGGCTCACTTGTTCAGTTGTGCTGTGGGGAGGGAGGGACACTGCAAACAAATATCACTGGCATGTGTGGTGAGTGCTCGCAGTGTATGGACCACACTGGTTTTGCCCCAGCTCACAGCACGTGTGCCTTCCCAGTCTACATTGCTCAGCCTCCAGGTTGCTCTGCAGGGGAACTGTCCAAAGCAGGCCCTGGGTTTCGTGTGCTTCCCAGGTCTAAGCTGCTCAGGTTCAGGTTCTCAGGTACTCCACAAAGACACAGATTCGGCTGCGCATGCGGTTTGTGCCCTTCCCAGGTCTGAGCAGCTCAGGCGACCAGGTGCTTGGCGAGCACACTGTCCCAGGTGGTCTGTGCGTCTTATCACCTCCCCAGTCCCAGCCGCTCAGTTTCCCGGGCGTGTCGCAAGAGCACCATCTCAGGTGTGCTGTGTGTGTCCTCTGCGACCCTCCTGGCGGATGTCAACCGTCCAGGATCCCAGGAAGACTTGCTTAGCAACTGGGAGCCTGCTCGCAGTTTGGTGGAGGATGCCGTCTCTGGGGCCGAGATTGTCCCTCACCTTCCAGCTCTGGCTGTCGCCCACCTGCCTCTCTGCCTCTAGGTCGTGGGGAGGTGCCGGTCTGCAGATGGCTAGCTCTCCTCTGGTATTAGCTTAGTCCTTTGTTCTGTGAGCAGGCCAGGCTGTGCCTTAGGTTAGAGCTTTTCACAGGAAAGTTCTCTCTCTCTCTTTTTTCTCTCTGGTTATCCCACAGTTCGGGTTACTGTCTCACATTAGCTCCCTCAGATTGTCCTCAGGGCATTCAGGCCCAGTTCTCAATGCCACCCACACCTCCCTGTTCAGCCCCCGCTCACTGGTGGCAGATTCACATCTGGGCTACTTCTGGGCTACTTCTCTGCTGGGAGTTGCAATTAGGCACATATTCTGTGGGTTTTTTTTTTTTTTTTTTCCTCCCAGTTATGTTGTCCTCTGAGATTCCAAAACTCCCCACAGACCCGCCGGTGAGAGTGTTTCCTGGTGTTTGGAAACATCTCCTCCTTCAAGACTCCCTTCCCAGGATAGTCTCCATCCCTAACTCTTTTGTCTCTCTTTTTGTCTTTTATATTTTGTCCTACCTCCTTTTGAAGAGAATGGGCTACCTTTCTGGGGGCCTGGTGTCCTTCGCCAGTGTTCAGAAGTTGTTTTGTGGAAGCTGCTCAGCATTCAAATGATCTTTTGATCTTTTGAATTTGTGGGGGAGAAAGTGGTCTCCCTGTCCTATTCCTCTGCCATCTTCAGACCACCTCTCCAACACTCATTATTTTTAAGCATTTGGCCAAATATATTAGAAAGGATTATCAAAACCATATTACACAGTCATTTCAAAAGGCAAAAACCATAAAACAAATTATAGACCACAGTGATCTTAATTTTGATTAAAAAATTTGCTTGCTAAAAAAGTAATAGCTGCATACATTTACTCAACATCTTCACCATCTCTGAGTTTAACAAAGTAACAGAAACATTTTTTAGAGCCTTTAGTATGCTCTGGGCACTATTCTAAGAGATTTACACATATTACCTTGTTTAATTCCCAAAACAACTCTGTAAGGTAAAGAGAATTATCCTCAATTTATAGATGAAAAACTGAAGCACAGAGGGTAAGTAATTCACTCAAGGCTGTATTACTAGTAAATGATGGAGTTATTTAATTAACTTGAAACCTTACACAGATTATTGAAGAATGATTACATTTACATAGCATGCCAAGGGAAATACCTTTAAGACTATACAGATATACGCACATTAACCATGTTTTACAAGCATTAATTTTGTGCACGTGTGTCTTGAGCCAAAGCTACTCACAGATTCACTTGTTTGTAGTTTGCCTCACATTGAATCTTACTTGAGAAAAAATCTTGGTTAACCACAACAAAAAACATAGAGCAACTATTTTTTATAAAGTTATTTGTCATCTTACAATGTGATTCATCTGAGGTGCCTTAGGCAACACGCTGCCAGATGTCACATGGTGTGCACGCATCAACGCTGTGGCTTTCCTTCTGGTGGACCTGCTTGACCTGAACCAACTATATTGCTAAAATCACATAAAGACTGAATTAACTACACGCTTTAACAGCAACATATACATTACACAGGGAGAAGCACAGCTATCCATATATGAAAAGTTGAACAAGGCATAATAAGATTTTATTCCTCTGAACTTGGAATAAGATTTTAGGGTCCTTGAATTTGAAATCAACTGTGTAAGGGGTTATGACTTCTCAGGACATGAAGACCCAAGGAGAACTTTTCTTTAAATATTCACAATTAAAAAAAAAAGGACTATGCCATATATATAATTACATTCTTATTTATATTTATCTGGTCAGTCCAAATAGTTTTGAGCTTTTTTTTTGGGGGGGGGTTCTTAAATTAGTATATGAGTTAATGAAAATATTAATAATTTTGCTGTTCCATCAGTATGTTTAAATTTAAACTACCTGATATTACGTATGGAAATTCTGCCTTAAGCAGTATTTTCTGCTGGTCTGGTACGTATAATCAAGGTATGCTATCTCATTGTAGTTACTGTTAAAATAAAAGGGGAAATGGAAATTTTCTGGTGGTCCAGTGGTTAGGACTCCAAGCTTCCACTACAGGGGGCACAGGTTCGATCCCAGATTGGGAAAATAAGATTCCTCATCCTAAGAGAGGTAGGGAGGGATGGTTCTGAGATGCTCATACTTGCTAGCTATTCTTCCTTTTAGCATATATTAGCTGTGGTGTCTTTTGTTGGCATATACAAGTAACATGGCTATAATGGATGTCTAGCAACTAGAAATGAGAGTAATTTTCATGTGTGGCTAATAAAAATCATTCTCATTACTCTGGGGTCCCACATACAATGCTTTTCCACAACATTTAGCTCATCAGCTTACGTGGACCACAGGAGATATGGACTGGAAACAGTAGATTAGCAATGAATTATTCATAGGTGAAAGCTTTGTAAAAGAATCAATCTTTAGTCTAAGTTAGTCTGCATATTCCAAGGACTCACTATGTTTTTGTAGAAGTGTTTATATATAAGAGGCATTTAATAAATGTTCAGTTGCTAAAAAGGAGAACTATATAGATATCTGTTTGGTATTTAGTTCTTTCTACTTTCTGAAAACGTAAGGAAATAAATTGTTTTCATCTGGAATACATACTTGAATCAAAATAAGAGCTGACTGAAGTGAACAAACTGATTCAGTGCTTTTAAATAGAAAGATCCAGAAAAAGGTGACATACTTATAAAGAAGCTATTTATAAGGATGACATATTTATTATAAGTTTCCTTACCTTGCAAACAGAAAGGACATTAACACTTATCAGTTTCTTGATGGTCTGCAAAAGAAATATTGATCATTTTATATAGATTTGATCATGGAAGTGACCATATTATACATAAGACAGATAGAGATATATAAATAATCCAGAGATGCACTGAAAGTTTCCCCAGATATAGTATAGACCTTGGAAACTGACAGGATTGGGGGTAAAGAGGCAGCTTATACTTTACTCTCAGTATTACAGTATTTTTCAACAATGCAGTGATTCATGCTAGTATACAAAATCCAAAGTATACGTACAAGTGAAATCTGCAAGTGAAAAAACCACACTAAACCTAAAATAAATATGTAATTTCCTCTCCGCTAACATGGAAAGACGAAACTATTGAATCTAATATTTTCAACAATTTTTAAAAATTTACATATTCTTTCAATAATACGTTTTCTAGTTTTTATTAAAGAATTAGACATGCATCAAGTATATAGCTTTCATTTTGGTAGAGCTAGTTTACCTGAATCCACTATATTGCTGTATACTATTAACACAATTATGGCTTTTAAATTGGTGTTTACAATCCTGATACTTAAACAGGGCTGCTTTGATGTAATAAAAATAATAATAATAAAACTGGAGCTATTATTGAATGTAGCGTTGTGCAGATGAGATGATAAATATTTTCTCATTCAATCCTTCTAACATCTCTGTAAAGCTGCCTATATTATAGGCAAGGGAACGGAGACTAAGGATGGTTGGGTCATTCCCTGGGGATCTCAGGTAGTGAGTAGAAGGACCAGGGTGTGAATCTCAGCTGTTAGATGGACTCCAGCGCTCAGTCTCAACATTATACCATATTGCCTCACCTATGCCTGCACGCATTCTTTCTATGACCACAATCTACAAAAAACAACTTACATTGTCCAAGTCAGGAATATCCAAAAAGTATTCCGGATACTCATATGACATTCCCACATTGTTCACTGAAATAAAACAAGATCATTAGCTAGCTACTATACATTTTGTAGATTTGACATAAAGAGATTAAACATAATGAGACTAAAATGATACATATAATTACATAAAATGTTTATGTCTTGAGTGATCTCTCTATCCATAATCTACCTGTATGGACAGTTCAAATGTCTCCTCTTTCACTAAGCCTTTCCGGATCCAACCCCTGGCAAAAGGACTTTTTATTGGCCTCCCAATTTGCATAGCCCATTGGAGCATGTGTGCATTCCGCCTCTGTAATACATCTGTAGATGTTGCTTAACCTCTCTCTCCGTGTGTGTGTGTTCAGTCGTGTCTGACTCTTTGTGACCTCATGGACTGTAGCCCACCAGGCTCCTTTGTCTGTGGGATCATCCTGGCAGGAATACTGGAGTGGGTTGCCATTTCCTCCTCCAGGGGATCTTCCTGACCTGGGGATCGAACCTGCATTTCCCACAGCTTCTACGTTGGCAAGCGGATTTTTCACCTCTGAGCCACCTGGGAAGCCCAGAGTACAGTAGAAAAGAGCGGAGGATACAGTTATATAGGAGACTAAAAACTTGAGTTCTACTTACAACTGTTTCAGAAAATATGTGACTTGGGATAAGTCACGCATGATATGCATCTCAGTGTCTTCACCTCTTAAATGAGAGCACATTTTAATCATTCAACAAACATTTGCCGTTCAATTGTGTGCAAGACACGTGTGAAGAACCAGAA
Source organism: Bos grunniens (assembly GCF_055505025.1). NCBI lineage: Eukaryota > Metazoa > Chordata > Mammalia > Artiodactyla > Bovidae > Bos > Bos grunniens. The sequence goes on along the minus strand of NC_141179.1, from coordinate 74,468,002 downwards.
AAACCATAAACAATAGTTTGCATCATGGAGCAAACTATCCAGTAGAAAGAGAAAGACACTAAACAAAAAGAATTAAACAACTATTTCATTACAAAGCACAGAGTGCCATGGGGTCTGTCCCAGACCTCATCTGGGAGGTGAGGGAAGGTTTGACATTCACAGAGGTTAAATAACTTGCACAAGACCATAGAGCAAAGTAAGGCTAGGATTCAAACTGAGAATATTTGACTTCAGAGGTGTCTTAACCACTTCTTAAAGCCATCCTATGACTTCATTCCTTATTCAGCTCAGGGGAAAAAAATGTCAGTAATAATTAGATAATAAACAGAAATCTGATAGCAATGTTTAATAAAACTGTAAGGTATCAGAAAAGAAAGGTTTCAGTAGCAAAAAGATAACGAAATTCTGATCATTCTGCTCAAGCGTATAAGGAATTATGCCAGATAAACCTGAGAGTAGTAACAGTAACTTTTTCAACAGACTAACAAAATTAGTGGCTCAAAGGAACTCAGTAAAGGTTCTATATTTAGCAGCAAGCCAGTCACTTGAGGCTGTGACTCTCAAGATTTTACTGGTACAATTCGGTCAGGATGGCTTGAACAAGATCACAGAAACCTGTCTGAAAAATCTGTAAGCAAAGGACAGTAGCAAAGCAAACTGTATTTAATTAAGATTCATGACCATCTGAATAGGGATGGTATCTAAACAGAAAAATAATAGCAGGTTCAAATCCATTTTTATTTTATTCAAAATGTTCTCTGCCCACCAGGGGTTCTAGGAATCAATTCTTTAAAGACCAGCAGAACTAGTTGAAGGCGCGGGTCTGTGTTCATTTGACTTTGCCTTGACCATCCACAAGGTTATAAAGGATGAATGACTTATTTACAGAGAAACAGCAACAACCAAAATATCTGTTAAAATGTTAAACTATTCTTTAGGAAGTCAGTGTTAGATTACAGGAGTCCTCAAGGAAAGGGTTTTGCCGAATTGTAATGTTCTTTGGGAAAGAAGATTCCATCACACACTGCGAACTCCATCTTTCTTCACTCTCTTGTATCTAGAAAACTTTCTAGCTGTAGGTCTCTGGATCTAGAATCTAGACCTAGATTCTAGGTCTCTTTCTAGTCCATGGCAATACTAACGTTACTTTTCAAAATGCTGAAGAAAACTGAACAGTGTTACTATAAATCTTTTACAGTCCCGATTTGGATTTAGAAGGAAAAAAAAAAAAACAGGAACTTTGTAAGCAGCACCATTAACTTTTGCCATCTTGCCAACTTGTGTTACAAGGGCCAAAGTCAAGCTGAAGATGCTCATACGTAACTAATTAAGCAAGGAAGTGATACTCTGGGTAAGGTTGTATCTACAACACAAAGACTTCAGATCTGTCTCGCTAATTGAGCAAAGGAAAGATATCACAGCTATCCACTCACATGGTGAAAATGTGATCATCTATTTAATACAATTCTAAAAGAAAACACAGTCAACACTGAGACCTTTAATCCAAAGAAATAAATGGTATTATGTATAAGGGCTATGCCTTTATAATCAAAAATAAACACAGGGAAAAAAAGTCTTAAAACTGGACTAGATCTTTCAGAGCACTGAGCCTGACTTTATGAGCTGAAATACATGCCAAGGTCACACTGGCCAAGTGGTCCTTTACTCTTAAATCTCTTGCTATCTTAAAGTCGGACCTTTCGCTGGTGGAAGATATGCTACCTGTATTCTCTCCACACTAGGTAATCACTTCAGAGTGCTATTATTTAAGAGTTCAAGAAAAACAACTGTTGCTCTCAAATGTTATTTCCATAAACTTGCACAACGGTGAGAACCTTTTGGAAAAAGTAAACTCATTGCAATTTTATTTTGAGACGTCAGGTGGCAGCAACAACCAAACAGCAGGCAGAAAAGGCAACCAAACAAGCAGGGACTTGGAAAAGGAAGAAAACAGGCTTTGGGTAGGAGGGAAGGGTGGAAATATTTACATTATAATTTAATCTCATTAAGAATGGGTACATGCAATACCATCTTCTTATATTACAGGATTCATTACAGGATTCGCCAAACCAAACAATGTCACAAGTTGTTCTAACATCATTCAGATAATTGAAAATCCCTTTTAAACGGTAGTGTTTTAAATTAGCATTAAATATCTGTTCATTAGTAAGTTTCCTTGAATTCTTCAAGTCAGGCACCAGAGGCAGATTGAACATTTTTGTTCAATGACCTGAAAAATCCTTGTAACTCATGTAACACACATGTCTTTCAGGAAACAAGGTATTGTATGTACATGTAATCTCAGAATGCCGAGCACTACCCCAGCAATCATCACAGGACCATGAACAGAAACTCTTTCCCATCCATTTCTCAGTGGAGTTCTGAGATTGGGAAGAGCTCAACGGAAGAGATGAGGCAGATGGAGAAGAGAGGTGAAGACAGGCCAAGAACAAGGACAAGGCAAGTGGAAAGAGAAGGAGGTGGCGGATCCCTGCAGAGGAGCTGTTCGTGTGCTAGGCTCAACAGTGCTCTCTCCACATCTGCTATCCAGAACTTTCAAAAACACCGAAACCACAAACCATTATATTTTAAAGACTCGGAAAATCCACAGAGTATTTCTGAATGTTATATAAATATTCTAAATTACACCATACTGCTGCTTAAAAATCATTTCCACCTATCATACTTTTAAAAAATGATGAGAACATACACAAGATTTGTTTCTTCTGAATTCATTTTCTGCTCCTTCTACCCTTACTGGGCTTAGCATCCTTTATCAAAACCAGCTGCTGTACAGATAATGATGTCATTAGGAAATTCGATTTCTGGCATCTGGGTTGGGCATGAGGGAGGAGCAAATGACAATAAATTGCTAGAGAATAAAAGTCCATCTGAACGAACACAATAATAACAGATATGGGTAACCACACACAGACCACCTTCAACCTGCTGCCTCTTCCAGATTAATCACACATAAGACATTAAGGCAGTTTAAAAACACACTGCCTAATGATGCGGTTTCCTAATACGTAACAAGTAATGCAGTCTTCTCTATTTCTCTCTCATCACATCAAAGTAGAAAACATGATACTAAGTTTACATTTTGGTCACATTTGTAGTTGGATACACTAATGCAGTTCATTCATAAAAAACTGAATTTTAAAAAATTCTGCCACCTCTCTTTATTGCAAAAGATACTGAATTTTTAAAAATGCAGACCCAAGTAACACCATGAGTGGAGAAAAACTTCTCTTATTTTAAGCTCTCGAACCAGGAGGGGATGGATCTCAGAGTCCAACAGACCCTGATTTCAGTCTGCAGCTACCAGGTCCTAACAAGGTGCAGGTGATTTCACTCCAGTAAGCCTGTTTCCTCATCACCTTTATATATAAAATAGGCATAACAATTTAAGCATTAAATGGGATAATACACATAAAATGTTTAACCCAATGCCTGGAACATACTCAGTCCATGGAATTCTCCAGGTTACCCACCCATACTAGAGTGGGTAGCCATTCCCTTCTCTAGGAGATCTTCCCGACCCAGGGATCAAACCCAGCTCTTCTGCACTGTAAGCAGATTCTTTACTATCTGAGCCACCAGAGAATCCTAAGTGAAGCCCCTCAAAAGTGTGGCAGTGGTGGGCTTCCCTGGTAGCTTCCCTCATGGCTCAGTCGGTAAAGAATTTGCCCGCGATGCAGGAGACCTGGGTTGGATCCCTGAGTCGGGAAGATACCCTGGAGGAGGGCGTGGCAACCCACTCTAGTATTCTTGACTGGAGAATTCCATGGACAGAGAAGCCTGGCAGCCTACAGTCCATGGGGTCACAAAGAGTTGGACACAACTCTGGGTGAGCAACTAACACTTGGAATATACTAGTCTGTTAATAAGTGGGGAGAAAGAGTTGTTAATTGCTGTGTGGTCACTTATTCAACAAGTGTTTACTGAACTCCTATTTTGCACCCAACACTAGGGTAGGTGCCGGGGCTGCAGCACAATAGCCAAGGTCCCTGTTTTCATTGTACGTAACCAGCACTGAAGTGGAAGATCCATCTAAAAGAGAGCTCTAGGCAAGAGTTAACCAGGATAACTTTACACGGATTGAATTTATCCTAACTGCTCCTGTTCCCTCTTTACTTCATTCAAGTAATCTAATCTTACAGTCTGCGGAGTTTGGAAAGTGATGCAAAGAAAATTCCTTCTTTGCCTTATTTAACATATTGCTGTAGCTAGCACATGTTCAGACTCTGACAGATGATATTTGGAACAGCAAGTAAAACATTTTGCAAACTTTACAGTTTTCCTACACTTGTGAGTAGCAATTTCTAAATAAAAGAGAGTTTACAGGGCTTTAAATCTACAGTGCTTTTACTCAGAAATTGAAAAATTAAGATTGAGTCAGAAGCAACACAACAGAACATTTCAGCTCCACTGTTTAATTACAAACTGCTACGTGATGCTCATTACAAAACCATGTAAGATTTGCCATCCATCAAGTTGGAAGAGAGAATGAGGACAGAAGGATGGGAGAGGGTTGGTAGTTAAAGCTCAGTGAACGAGAGGAATGTGTGTCAGTTTCATGAATGATGGTTCTGCTTACATTTCTGAAATCACAGATAATTGCCCAGTTTTAAGCTAAAGGTTTTGCTTTAATTAATACCACTAGTGGGTTTTGAGTAAAAGGAAATACATTTGAATTCAACCTTCTTCTCACTTTAGAAATCCAATCTCGTTCAATACATCTGATGGAACTGTAAGGCACTATGAAAGTGAAAGTCACTCAGTCGTGTCCTACTCTTTGGGACGGTATGGACTCTACCCACCAGGCTCCTCTATCTATGGGATTCTCCAGGCACGAATACTGAAGTAGCTTGCCATTTCCTTCTCCAGGGGATCTTCCCGACCCAGGAATCGAACCGGGGCCTCCTGCATTGCAGCCAGATTCTTTACCAACTGAGCTATGAGGGAAGCCCATAAGGCACTATACTAGTCTCCTAAAAATTCCATGTACCTGTTCTGTTTGCCATGATTGGCTGCATCAGGCTTCTGCTTCATTCAGCCCAAAGGAGGGCATTTACACAAGATCCCACTGTCTACTTGAATCTCCACTTTGCTTTCTCACACCCTTCTCAAGTTTAACATAACTCAAAATGAAATCGTCATTGTTTTCTACAGAATTGCTCCTGGTCCATGGTCTCTTGTCTTAGAGAAATAGCTCCCAGCTACTCAAGTCGACCTGAAAGTTGCTAATTAGTAACTGTATAATCTTGGACTGCTTTTGAATGACTTTGGCTACCTGATGCAAAGAGCTGACTCATTAGACAAGACTGATGCTGGGAAAGACTGAAGGCAAAAGGAGAAGGGGACAAGAGAGGATGAGATGGTCAGGTAGCATCACTGACTCAATGGACATGAATTTGAGCAAACTCCAGGAGACAGTGGAGGACAGAGTAGCCAGGTGAGCTGCAGTCCACAGGGTCACAAACAGTCTGACACGACTTAGCGACTAAACAACAAAATAATCCTGGACAACGCATTTAATCACTGTAAGTCTGTTTCTTGTCTGTTAAGTGGGATAGAAATATTAATATCTATCTTATAGGATTGTTGGGGATTGAATGAGATTCATTAGCATGGTGCATGGCATATAAAAACACTTAATGAATCTCGGCAATAATAATTAAAAGCAAACTGCTACTATTCTTGACTCCTCAGTCAGGCAAGACCTCTGATGAGGACCTCATCAGAAATTACTCCTATTTCTATTTAAACATCTCTCCAGTCAATTCACTTCTATCCATTCCCACCACCATCATTCTAATATAAGCCACCCTTATCTTATATTTCATTGCTGAAATAGCCTTATCGGTCTCCTTGCATCAATTCTTGCCTCTTCTACTCGGGAGTCAGAATGATCTAAAGTGCTAGAATGATATCAATTTACTGCTTACTCTACAATCTCTACACTGTCCTGCCAAGAAAGTCCAAACGTATCAACCCGGATTTCTAAGCCTTTTGTGGCATCACTTAATCTCCAGACTCTAGCAGTACAATCTGTGCTCTGGATTTACAGACCTTCTGTCAGCTCCTCAAACCTGCCAAGCACATTCACCTCAGGGTTTTTATACATCCTGTTTCTTCTACCTGGAAACATCTTTTCTTGCAGGATTAATCAACTTTTAGATCTCAACTTAAATATCACTTTCTCGGAGAGATCCTCTCTGACACTCCTAGCCTTCTCAGCAATTTACCCTTTCATTACATGAAACCTATTCCTAATTACTTGTTCAGTGGCTGTCTTCCATGAAAGCAAAAACAGTATCAGTTTTGCTTACTGCTATCTCTCTGCAATTTTACTTGTTGAATGAGTTGGGGCATGACTATCAACAAACAGGAAGGGACTTCCCTGATGACACAGTGGATGGGACTCTGCCTGCCAATGCAGGAGACAAGGGTTCAATCCCTGGTCCAGAGGCCTCCACATGCCACGGAGTAACCAGGTCTGTGAGCCACGACTACTGAGCCCACGTGCTACAGCTACGGAAGCCTGTGCACCTAGAGCCTGTGCTCTGCATAAGGAGAAGCCACTGCAGTGAACAGCATCGCAGTAAAGAGGAGAAGCCCCTGCTCACCACAACTGGAGAAAGTGTGCACAGAGCAACAAAAATCCCAGTGCAGCCAAAAATAAATAAATAAGTAAATAAAATTATTCTTTAAAAATAGGATCTGCCTGTAGCAGGGGGATGGGGAGGGTGGGGTGGGAGAGGAAGACAAACAATTAAGAAATGAAAAAATGCTGTATTAAAAAGAATGCTGTATAATATAGTTTGCCTGGTCCTTGTCCCAGATTCCTGAATGGAAATGTCTAAACCCTTGGAATGTCTTTGTTAATCATGGTGGGGCCTTTGGATCACATCTGAGTTTAAGCTAACCAGACAAGAAACCTGAGGTCAGTCAGTGGTGACTAGAGTTGGGGCTTTGAGCCAGCCCTGCCTGTGGAAAAGGGATGGGGGCTGGAAATTGAGTTGAATCACTTGGCCAAAGGTTTGATTAATCATGCCTAAATAATGAAACCCCAATAAAAACTCTGGGCCCTGAGGTCAATGGAGCTTCCCGGTGGGTGAACACACCAATGTGTGGAAAAGGTGACGAGTCCTGACCCCACAAGGCAAGGGCACAGAAACTCTGTGTCTGGACCCCTCTTGGACTTGCCCTTTATGTCTCTTCGTTTGGCTGGTCCTGATTTTAAGTTGCTGAACCTGAAAGGGTCACGGGAAACCACAAATTCGTGGCCAGCGGGTCAGAAGTGCAGGTGGCCTGGGGACCTTCAAACTTACAGCTCGTGTCTGAAATGAATGCAGTCTATTTGGGGACTGTGTCATCGTACCTGTGGATCTACACTAACTCTGGTGGTTTGGGACAGAACTTGATTGTATTAGAAAAGAGAAGTTTTGGAAATGTCTTAAACCCCAAGAAGGCATGAAAATTATATCCTGGAATAATAGAGTAAATTCACCCTCTCTACAAACTATCATCCTACCATCCTACAATGCTCCTCTAATCCTTTCTTGCATACTAAAACAATAGCCTCTGTCCTTTCTTGAGCCAGAGTCATTTTATACCTGGGCTACAGGGCAAGGGGAAAAAAAAGGAAAAGGAAGAAGGGTGTTTCCAGACATCCAAAGTTTATCACTGGTGCTCTCTCAACTAACCTTATCTTGCCGTTCTATTTTTCATCCCCTCTCTAGGCACCCTTGGGCTTCCCTGGTAGCTCAGTCAGTAAGAATCCACATGCAAGTCAGGAGACTGGAAAGATCCCCTGGAGAACAAAACGGCAAGCCACTCCAGTATTCTTGTCTGGGAAATCCCATGGACAGAGGAGCCTGGTGGGCTACGGTCCATTGGGTCACAAGACTTGGACACGACTTGGCAACTAAACCACCAGCAGCACCTAAGCACCCCCACTGTTCATCAGCCTACCACTACAGTTTCCTCTTTAAGCCTCGCTGCTCCATTTCAAAATGATTTCTCCACATCTTTCATTAACTAAAATAGTCATTCCTCAAGGTGACTCATCCAGCAAGTAGACAGTAAACTGAACACACTAATACCAATCAGATGAAAATGAAGATGTCACTGCTCTTTCAGAGACATTTACATTTCAAAAGAAGGCACTTTAAAACTAATTTCTAAATAGTAAAGTTCCTGAGAATGGCAAGAAGATCATCTGTAGCTTTACATATTTTAAAACCCTCTGAAAAAGCAGCAAGACTCTTCTACTTGTAATTTCCTTCATTAACTGGGAACCGAGAGGCCACATAATAACTTCCCAAAGTGCTTAAGATTTCTCCCCTCCCAGGGTTCCTAGAAAAGTTTTCCTCAGCCCAGTTCCTACCCCGCTGTGGTCCCCACTCTCAGCCATCTGTTTCCTTTTCCTCTGACACTTTGGGGACTGAAGTACAACAAAGCCTTCTAGAGATCTCAACCAAACTAATTCCCTGGGAGTTTGCCATTTTGAAGCTAACTGGTCCTTTCCCCCAAGTAGCTAATAATATTTTTGGTCTTTTGTTAAGAAGCTTTGAAAATTAAATATAAACAGTTATAGAGCTACAGGACTGATCTTAACTATTAATCTCTGCTCAAACTATCTTTTAAGATACTTAATTCCCAACACTCAACTATTTTCCATCCCAGAACAAATACTAAGTTGTAGGGGGAAAACAGAACACAAATGCTTCTGATGTTTTTCCCATAATCCATAAGGCTGCATAGGTAAGGATAATCAAGAGATATTTTTGCATTCAGCTGAGAAGGGAAGATACCAATTAAAAAATAACCCACCAAATACATTAATAGAACAATTATTTATTTATGAAGGGCACAGGAAGAAAAGTGGAGAAGGCAATGGCACCCCACTTCAGTACTCTTGCCTGGAAAATCCCATGGACGGAGGAGCCTGGAAGGCTGCAATCCATGGGGTCCCTGAGGGTTGGACACGACTGAGCGACTTCACTTTCACTTTTCACTTTCATGCATTGGAGAAGGAAATGGCAACCCACTCCAGCGTTCTTGCCTGGAGAATCCCAGGGATGGGGGAGCCTGGTGGGCTGCCGTCTATGGGGTCGCACAGAGTCGGACACGACTGAAGTGACTTAGTAGTAGTAGTAGGAAGAAAAGAGAAAAACATCTATCTCAGATTTTGCAATCAACTGACTCTTATTGTCTATATACGCTGTTGTTATTTAAATGCTGCCTCTTAATATAATTATGGGCACTGTGTAGAGACAGAAAAAAGTTCATGGGTAATCAACAGGTACTAAGCCATTACAGATCGACACCCGGTACCAACAGATTTTCTGGACTCTACAAGTTACATAAATAATGACATGGGTGGAGAGGACCTTAATAGCACTTAGCATAGGGAAACTCTTGGTCCAGGATGCATTAAAAGCTTGAAAAAAGCTATGGTTGATTTTTTTTAAATGAATCACAAACTAAGCATCTTTTTCCAGAAGGACCTTTCTATTTTTGCCTCTAAAATAAAGAATGCCACTGTTTAAAAGTAAAAAAAAAAAGTCAGAGTGGAATTTGAAACAAGTATTGTCTGTGGCATACTTCAAAACCAAGTCTACTCCCTTGGCCTTGGTAAAGTACGCCGACTGAGATGTAGTGCATGAAGTCCTCCAAACCGACCTGGAACACACATGAGCGTCTCTCTTGAGGAATCAACTGAGCATTATAACAGTCACATTCTGTTAACCAATTGTTTGCTTGCTGAAAGCAGGACTGATGTCATTTGCTCTAAATAGCTGGAGTTTGTTTTTAAGTTTTCTTAAATCTGTGTTTCTTGGCATTTGCCTGACAGAAGACAGGAGATGTTTGCTTATTTTACACAACAGAGTAAAGAGTTCATCGTCTCAACCTTACACATTTGCAGTCTGATCAAGTTATGGTAAGCTTTCAGTATGAATTCACAGAATTCATGGCCCTTTTTTTCCCCACTTATCTTATTGAAAAATTAATATTTCTTTCCTAACACATAGCGTTTATTTTCTATTGCAATTCTGAAAATAGGAATTCTCTATTAAGCACTGACTATGCTTTTAGTGGTCAATGCTATTCAAACAAATGGAATATACCTTGGTGATTTTTATTTCTTTTTATCATTACTGGTTTCATTAAAATTTTTTCAGTAGAAAAAAAAAATCTTTCTTATGACTTAATATGGATTGACTGCTAAATCTTACTAGAAATCAATGTATATGTTTGTTATTTTAGGTAATATTATAAGGTGAGACTGACGTTAAGCAGAGGAGGAAGGAGAATAAATTATTTTATCCTTCTTAGACAGAGGTGGGGGTATAATGGGATCTGGACTGGGGTGGGGGAAGAGGGAAGAAAGTGAAGGGGCTATATGTTCAGGTAATAACAATAATATAAAAAATCAACACCAGACCCCTCCCACAAGTTCTAGATGGTTACACCCACACTAGAGAAAGAACTATAAGATTTAGGTTGAAATATGACCTAGTAGTAAGATAAAATTTAGCTCATAAGGACATTTTAATATTTTCCTCAAAACTCTTGGCAAATTAAAATTACAATGCAATATATCTGCTAATAAATGTCAATAATAATTATACAAAGCTCATGATTAAGGAGATAGTTCTGACAGAGTAGGAAGAAAACAAAGTGTATAGCCAATTAATAGTATAATGAATGTGAAAGTGCTGCTATAAACTTTAAAGGAGCATTAGCTCTAATTATTTTTATTATTGAGCTGTAACCAACCTAAGAAATCAAAACTTAAGTTGTCTATGTATGTGTGTGGGGGCCTAAGGATTCAATCAAATCGTTTAATTACAGTATAACTTCAAAGCCACACTGTTAAGATTTTAACCTCAACCTCAGCACTGCTGAGATTTCAGCCTGATCATCCTTTGCGGAGAGAGTCTATCTGAGCATTTGAGCATGTTTACCACCATTCCCTCCCGCCCTGCACAGGGGCCAACAGAGCTTCCTCCTCTCTCCTCAATTAGTGACAACCAGAAGTCTGTCTGGATATTGCCAGACACTGCAAAACTGCCCAGGTTAAAAGCCATGTCAAAGCATAAGGAAAACCTCACAGTTATATTTATGGCTCTCCCACACAAACTGAGGATGAGAGACAGCCAAGATGAACTGGAGATAGATGTCTATCACTAGGCATGTGTGTGGCTCAGATGGTGAAGAATCTGTGTGCAATGCAGGAGACCAGGGTTCGATCCCTGGATCAGGAAGATCCCCTGGAGAGGAGGGAATGGCTACCCACTCCAGTGTTCTTGCCTGGAGAACTCCATGGATAGAGAAGCCTGGCAGGCTAGAGTCCACCCGGTCGCAAACAGTCAGACACTACTGAGCAACTGACACTTTCACTAGGTATGGGTGGCTCCCGAACATCTAAAATGTAGCTAGTCCGAACCGAGATAATGTTATAAATGTAAAACACACCCTATGACCTGAAGACTTGGTATGAGAAAAAGAATATAAAATGTTTCCAAAAGTGTTATGTGGATTACTTGGTAAAGTGATAATACTTTGGATACAGTGGTTATACATTACTAAAGTTAGTTTCGTTTGTTCCTTTTCATTTATTAAAAATGCGGCTACAAGACAGGTTAAAATCACATACCTGGCTTGCATTATATTTCCAGTGGACAGTGCTGAACTTGTGCAAAAAACTACCCCTCCTCCACACTAGTTCCAGGCAGCCCGTGATGACACAGAGCTCTGTTCCAGTTTTCCTCTTTACTTTCTCTCCATTCTCCTTGGATTAGCTCCAGTCTCCTTTCTCCAATGAGACGACTACTCAGAGATGACTGACCTCTAAGCTCTATCTCTAGTTCAGAGCTCTACTGACAGCTAGACCCATATGTCCAACTATCAACTTGACAACCCCACCTGGTGGGGAGGGGATGAATTGGGAGATTGGGATTGACATAAGTACACTTCTGTTGTGGTTTTGTTGCTAAATTGTATCTGACTCTTTTGCCACCCAATGGACTGTAGCCCACAAGGCTCCTCTGTCCATGGGATTTCCCAGGTAAGAATAGTAGAGTGGGTTGCCATTTCCTTCTCCAGGGGATCTTCTGGACCCAGGGATCGAAACCTGGGTTGGCATTGGCAGGTAATCTCCTGCATTGGCAGGCGTATTTTTTACCACTGAGCCCTATCAGGGAAGCCCATATATACAATACTATATATAAAAGAGATAACTAATGAGAACCTATTGTATACCATGGGGAACTCTACTCAGTGCTCTGTGGTGACCTAAATGGGAAGGAAATCCAAAAAAGAGGAGATACATGTGTACATATGGCTGATTTACTTCGCTGTACAGTAGAAACTAACCCAGTATTGTAAAGCAACTATACTCAAATAAAAATTAATTAAAAAAGAAACCATTTGGGCATCCTAGAAGAACCCCAAACTTAAACGATCCTTGTTCCCAAAAAGCTTCCTTGTCTAGGATTCCCCATTTTATTAGATGGTATTACTGACACAGATGTTCAAGGCAGAAACCTGAAGGTCATCAAGGGTTCTCTTGCATCGCCCACATGTAGAGTCCTGCTTCCTCCACTCCCTTCGTATTTCTGGAATCATCCTTTTTCCTACCCTACCGGCTAGGCCAAGTCACCATTATTTTTTCCCATATCAACTCTGCCATTCCTTTTATCCTCTTTATTACACCCCGCCCTCCCTGTCTCAACACTTATCCCATAGAAAACTATTTTTGATCAGGGTTGTCTTTCCACTCAGAAGACTACACTACATAAAGCTGGGTGCTTTCTTGTTTATTGTTGTATCTCCAGTTCACTGACTGGTGAATGAATAAAGAAGGGTGGAAACTGCTGACTCGCAGGCTGCAATTTACTAAGGGGCTGGACTACAAAAGCAGTGGTTCCATTAGCATACATGGCCCAGGAAAATATCAATTCTTATGTCTAAATATTAATGCTTACGTACTGACACAAGTCCTAGGATTCTGGAAGTGGGTACCCTGTACCTCATCCTTCATAGATCTACCTATTGTGCCTAAACTCACGCTATAGACTTTCTATATCTGGGTCGGGAAAGACAGCTGAAGAAAGCCTTCTATAACACTCCAGCCCTAAAGGAAATCAACCCTGAATATTCATTGGAAGGACTGATGCTGAAGCTCCAATACTTTGCCCACCTGATGCGAACAGCTGACTCACTGGAAAAGACCCTGATGATGGGAAAGATTGAAGGAGGGAGGAGAAGGGGCTGATAGAGGATGAGATGGTTGGATGGCATCATCGACTCAATGGACCTGAGTCTGAGCAAACTCCAGGAGACAGTGAAGGACAGAGAAGCTTGGCATGCTGCAGTTCACGGGGTTGCAAAGAGTCAGATACGACTGGGCGACTGAACAACAACAACAACTGCACAGAGTGCGGTCGTGCAGTATCTTTATTTTAAGCCCAGGACGTCTGGCAGCGAGCTTAAAGCAGCAGTGACGGGGCTGGTACATCACTGCTGAGAAGGACGACGGTACTTTTAGTACACTGCTGCAAAGTACCAAAGTACAACAGTGCTCAGTAGAGCTTTTCAGGTACTGTATGGACTGTATAAGATTAAAAACATGTTCTTTGTTTTTTGTGTGTTATTTGTGTGAAAAATATTATAAACCTATTACAGTACAGTATCACATAGCCAGCTGTGTTAGCTGGGACCTAGGCTAACTTTGGGGGACTTACTAACTGGACTTAGGAACACGCTCTCAGAATGGAACTCGTTTTTGGGTAGGGGATTTACTGTAGTGGCTAAAACCCAGGTGCAGTTCTCAGCCTCTGTGTGACCTCAGGCAAGTCATTCATCTGAGTCACATCTTCTCAACTGGGGTGATAGCTCCCCTCAGTGGGCAAAAATTGTTTTGGGGGCGTGGTGTGGGCTCTTAACCTTTCTGTATAGGTACAGCACGTAAACAAGATCCACAGTGTACCTGTGGTACTAAAATTTCATGGGAGGGAAGACTAGTGGAAAACAATGTCTAAAAAGACTCCTTGTTGGGGAGAGGGTAATACTGAACAAAGGCTAAGAAATACCCCTCTAAGCCTGTATTTCCTCAACTATAAAAATGGGTCAGCATCACCTGCTAAAACGATTATAACAACATAGCTATATTAAATACATACCGAGAGAATTAAAGAGTGGAAATAAAGCAGGCCAAGAAAACAACCTAAATTGTAGTCATCATTAAAATACAACACAAAACATAAAGATTCACGCATATATAAATTAATATCATCTAATGATCATTTGTATTAACAAGACAATTTTCTTTTCACTAGTTAGGCCACCAGTTGAACACCTAACATTCAAAATGAAAACAGTACTAATCAATAGATATAAGAAGAATCTATAAATGTGACAAAGATACAAACCTAAAACACCAATCTCGAGACCTGCCAAGCTTGTTTTAATTTTGTCATAAATATCTTCTAACGTAAAGTCAACAGCAATGGTCTTTGTTTCCACTTTGAATTTTTCTCCTAGGGAAAAAAACAGAAATGGAGAGAGGAAAATTAATATATGGCAAATGAGATTCAAGCATTTGATGACATTACTCTTTCAAACACTTTCCCCACCCCAACTTGAGATGAAATTTAGATCAGGATAATTTTAAGCAATCGTGAGACCATCTAAGAGATGCTATAGAGTCAGCACAATAGTTCTGAAATAAAAATTCCAGTGTTATCAGAGTTGCCTGAATGTTCCTTAATCAGTTCTCCTATAAATCAAAATGATGGCTTTTTAGACCCTTAGGTACAAACTATAAAACATGGTTCATATCATCATGCTATATACTCTTTAAGTATCTCTGGCTTTATGATTTTAATTGCAAATTGGTAACTTCATTCTTTCTTCAGTCTCTATGTCACAAAATATTGTAAAGTGTGATCTATTAAAACAAAAAACCCATATTATTAATCTGGAAATAAAAAGAATATGATATTAGAATTTGGAAACTTGGTTAATGATAAATAGTGGCTACATTTAAAAAGCCCACATAAAATGCACAGTAATGGAGCCAGAGAGTGACACAAGAAAGACCTGTGTTCCACTTAAACAGAGCTAAGGGAAATAACAAACTGAAAAGTGAGACACACTGGAGAAAGCATCCTCATGAGAAGGAAAGTGTCATGTTGATTTCTGCCTTCACCAGTGAGCTGCTCTGACAGCATGGCATCAACGGTGAGGTTACCGAGACACGGCTACCAATTTCTCTTCCACACTTATTTGCTTTGACTTTGAGCAAGTCTATGGGCCTCTGCAGCCTCTTTTGAAAATGAAGGCACTAATACTCATTAGTGCTGTCAACACAAAGGTACAAAAATATGACCTTATTACTATCAATACGACTATGTACTGGCATACAGGAGGCAGTCCATAAAGTCTCTAAGAATGTTTATTCTTTGGAACTGGATGAGAATTCAAAAGACTTAACTTAAAAACCCTACTTCCAAAAATAAAATGTTCTTCCTTTGAAGTCAATGCCGGCTCATCACAGAATATACAGCATTAATCCACAGAGATTTCTGTTCTTGACCTAAAAGGATTTATGTCTGAAACTAAAACAGCTGGTTCACGACAGATTTATTATTAGTTAGACTCAATGAAAAGTTATCGACCCTAGATAGGAATCTATGAATAAACTAGAGAGGATAATAATTGACTTGGAAAACACCTTATCTAGTGTTAAAGGTATACCTACGATTCGAATATAAATGAGTTATGATATGTGTTCATGTAATGGACAGCCAGATACAGGGTTTTTCCCCATAGCTGGTCCAACATGTCTTATCACAGATGGTTCACAGAATTTACCACAAGTAAGTAAAGAACTCTTGCCTTTATTAGAGCCACCGATTCACAAGAAAAAAGACTAAAATCAAAAGGCTGAAAGAAACGTTTTATGGAAAGTAAAACTTTATTCCAGAGGTAAAATAAGATAAAATTTATCTATTTATTTAAGAAAAGCAAAGTCTGTTTCCACACCAGCACTATACGCTGACATTTAGGAAAATTTCTCTCTACTAATAAAAGCCACCTAACAGCCACTGAATCAAATTTACTTTTAGATCTCAGAAGATTTGGTGAGTGTACTTACATGGCACAGCCTTATATGCATATGGCATAAGTAAGTTTTCTTATGTCGTCATGGCTTTTGATGCAAGTTTTTCCAGATACATAAAAATTTGAACTTATACCTGAATTCCTCTGAATCCTGCTCTAGTCCAGTTAACACTGTTTTCTTTCTCTTAACTTTTCTTCACTGCCCCTATTGTGGGCTTTTCTTCTTTTTAAAACATAGGTCAGATCCTGTCACTTCCCTCCTTGCAAACCTCCAAAGGGTGCCATCTCACATCCAGGAAGAAACAAAGTCTTCAGCAACAGCCTGATACCAAACTCATCTTTACCCACCTACTCTCCGGTCACTCCTCAGCCTTGTTCACAGGGGTCCTGGCAGTTCTGTAGACACAGAATCTTCTCCAAATACACTCAAGGCTTTTGCACTTTCTATGCCCTGTCTGGAATGCTGTTCCAGATCCCGCGTCTCTGTTGGGTCAGAGAAGTCTTCCTTGACCAGCCTTTGAAAAATGCAGCTACTCCTCTCCTGCACTCCGTCTCCCCCTTCTCTGCTTTTTTCCATCCCATTGTGCTTACCCCTCTCTAATCTATGTACCTTATTAATGTACATGTTTATTGTCCTCCGCTCCCTCCAGAATTAAGCTTGTGAGGACAAGGACTTGGGTCTGTTTTGTTCAGTTGCTCAAAAATGTCACAAGGCTCCAGGGTCCTTCCACCCTTTCTCTTATTCCTCTAGACTGGCTCTTCTCTTGGTTTCAAGAAGGCCACTGCCATTCCAAACAGCCACGCAGGCAACGTTCAGAATCAACAACGGGACTTCCTGTTTAGGTCCCTTTTATAGTGAGGAAAACTCCCCCAGAAGAATCCAGGAGCCTTCCCTCACATTTCCTTTCCCGAGGTTATCGGCTATGCATGCTCTTGACCAGGTCTGTGGACCAGCTTTGAGGGCTCCATGAACTACCCCCCAAACCACCACCACCAAGCTGTGTGAGTCAAAAATAGAAGAATGTACATAAAAACAGGACAGGAGATGCCGCTCTCTGGGCCAAGGCCCTTAGAAGAGAATAATGACAGATGTTCTAAAAGGCTGGGGTGGGAGACAGCTGGCTTCCTTAGGAACTGTGGAAATAAATCTAGGCATCTCCCCGCTTCCCATAGCCTATCAGCTCTCATCTGGCCCTGCCAACAGAAGCCAACGCAGATGAACAGGAAACTTCCGTTTTAAACACGAGCACAAGGCTGCAACAAGCACCTGGACCGTGAGTGGGGACCATCATCTTCAGGTTTGAACGAACCTTTGGGCCACCCCAATATAATCTTCATTTCCACGTTCACGTCTCCTACCCGAGGCTCTTCATACAACTACCAGTCTACAGCTCAGCAACAGCCCACCACTGGAGAAGAGTAAGAACTTCACCGAAGCTTTGGAGACATACTTCTGAGTACCCTGATCCTTGTCCACCACAACGGTCCACGACATGACTGCCTCTATTGTCTTTCTTCCAAGGTAGAAGCTCTGATACGTTAAAATCAATACCCTAAGGGCTGTGGGATAGAGATATATAACAATTCCTCCAATTATGTCTCAGCATTTTTTTTTAAATCACATAAAATACTTTTTTTTTTTCCTTTTGAAAAGCAACTTTTTCCCTTGAGGCACCTCTCTTTGTTGGCTTGAGAAATGAAATTAAACTCGTCTCTTGGTATCCATGTATTTCTTGGTATCCATTTGTTTCTAGGACGCCCTGTGAATATAAAAATCCACGGAGGCTCAAGTTCTGTATTCGGCCCACCATATCCACTAATTCTGCCAACCCAGGATTGTAAACATAACACGTGATCCTGGGGTTGGTTGAACCCACCACGTGGAACTCATGGACACAGAAGGTAGTGAGTACTGCCAGTAAGATCTGGGCCAGAGTTGACCAATTTCCCATGCAGGATACATGAACTAAAAATCAAGTTTGAAAGCAAAAGGGATATTTTTGGAACCCTCCATAACATTTCTTTCTTCTTTCAAATAAAAAGATAGTTAGAATTAATTAGAAGTCAAACATTACACAGTACCTTTCTTCTAAAAATGCTGACTGTGCTGCTTTTGTTTTTAAGTGACCTCTTTTTATTTCAACCTGTTACTTTGTTCTTACAAGATTCCATTCTGGTTTTGTGAAATCTCACCACAGGAAAAAGTATTCTTTTCAAGATCTAGGTCTCTCACTTAGGTATTTAGAAAAAGGAAGCTTAACAGTTGCTTTTATTTCTTTAAAGTCAAAACAAAACCAATCCAGGAACTTTTGAAAAAATTACCATAAAATTTAAAATATTAGCTATTGAAATAACTACTTTTGGCAATTAATAATCTGAAGATCAATATAGTTCAACATTTTGCCAAAAGTAGAACCATTTTTCTATTCAACACAAAACAACACTTTTCACTTAAAGTACAGTTTTTACATATTTTAAAGCACAGTTTTTACATATTAAACCAAAGTAAAAGCAAAAGTGCTGATTTACAGTCTCCTCCTGTATTATCGGAACTAAGAATACAGACCTGACGCCACTCATCTAGACTCTAGGATGTCCTAAAGAACTCAGAGGTACCATGTAAAATGTTTAGGGCTGCAATTAACAGTCTACCAACTGAACAGGAGTAATACCTGATAACAGCTACTACAGTAATAATTCTTAAGTTATCATTTACTAAGAATCAACTAGATGCCAAAAAGTTTACTAAATGACATATGCCACTTAATCTGCAGAAGAATTTACTGGCATCTTGCTGAAACTCACAAGTGACTATCATCGTAAATTTCAGTTTTCATCATTTGAAAGGCTATCATTTATTTATTTATTTTTTAATTTTGAAATAATCTCAAAGTTTCAAATACTGTACAAGGAATTTTTCTCCTGAACCATGCTTCATTCAGTTGCTTCAGATTCCATCATCCATAAGGACTTCAGTGTAGCCGTTCTCAAATAGTGACCCATGACCCTGATGGCTCTTTAGAGTCAAAATTACTAAGACATTATTTGCCTTTTTTAGTTGGTGATAACTGCACCAATAGCACAAAAGTAATGGTGGGTAAAACTGCTAGAGTCTTCCCAAGAAACCTAACTATGTTAAAAGTCACTGTGTTCTTCACATACCAGCAGTAAAAAAGAAAAAAGTCAGTTTTGTTAAAGAATGGCTCCTGTAAGAAGCAGTAAAATACTTTTTATTAAATCTCTACCCTTGTGGATACATCTTTGTAATGTTCCATGTGACAAAACGGGAAGTCTACATAAGACACTTTTTCTGTGTACCCAGGACAGTGGCCGTCCTGAGAAAAAGCAAGCACCGTTGAGCTGTGGGCTGAATTAGCTGCCCTTTTTCAGGCAGCGTCATTTCACTTTAAAGAACAACTGACAGAAAAACTATGCTTATTCAGGTTTGGCAGACATATCCTAAGAATGGGTGAAGCTAGCCTGGCACTTCAAGAAAAGCAACACGATTTACTGTCCATGGTAAAATCGGAGATTTTAAATGAAAATTAGAATCCTGTAAAACTTGTATCCACCATCCTGAGACTGAAAGAAAATATTTTTTTGATGAGATTAGGACTGATATTAGTAATTGTAATTTGGCGGGGGGTGGGGCACAGGGAGGGGAACAGTGTCAACATTTATAAGATTTGCAAAACTCAGGAACCAATATTTTCCAAAGACCAATCATAAAGTTAAAAAATCATGATGGACAAAAGACCTATTCAATGTGGGAGATAGACATATGGATTTTAAGGTAATGGAGTATGAAAAGTTCATTGATATATTTTCAGATTCCATATCACAACTAACCTTGAAGAAATTTTCACTTAAGGAATGTTGATGTAGTAACCAAAAAAAAATATCCACCATTATCTGAAGAGGCTACCCAAATCACTTTCTCTTCTCCTACTACATATTCATGTAAACCAGATTTTCTTCTTATCTGCTGTGCTGTGCTTAGTTGCTCAGTCATGTCTGACTCTTTGTGACCCCATGGACCACCAGGCTCCGCTGTCCACGGGGATTCTCCAGACAAGAATACTGGAGTGGGTTGCCATGCCCTCCTCCAGGGGATCTTTCCGACACAGGGATTGAACCCAGGTCTCCCACAGTGCAGGCAGATTCTTTACCATCTGAGCCCCCTGGGAAGCCCAAGAATACTGGAGTGGGTAGCCTATCCCTTCTCCAGGGGATCTTCCTGACCCAGGAATCAAACAGGTAGATTCTTTACCAGCTGAGCTACCATGGAAACCCTTTTTTTTTTGAACTTCAACCAAAAGAACATATCTTCACATAATGAATGCAGAAACAGATCTGCAAACACAACTGTCTTCTATGTCAGATATCAAAGAGAGTTTTAAAAATGTAAAATAACGCCACTCTTCTCACTGAATCTTGTTGTTTCAGAAGACAGCTATTATCCTTACTAAAAATACATTACACTAACATAGAATGGGTTTACTGCTATTACTTTTACATGAATTAAAAAATTATTTTAAAAAATTAGCCAGCTTGACTTTCTAATACAATAAACATTGACAGCTGTATCCTACATAAATGAAAGCTCTATGGGACTCTCCACACTTTTTAAGTGTATAAAGAGGTCCTGAGACTAAAAAGTTTAAGAATGTTCCTTTCATATTTAATTCCTACAGTCTCCTAAATATTATATAAGCATCAAAATTAAGAAATTAACCTCGATACAGTATTGCCTTGTAATTCTTGGAATCTATTCAAATTTCATCAATTGTCTCAACGATGTCCTTACAGCAAAAGGATCCAAACCAGAATCACCCATTGCATTTAGCTGCCGTGTCTGTTTAGCCTTTCAACCTGGGAATAGTTTTCCGGTCTTTTCTTGACCTTTATGACTTTGACACTTTGAAGATCACAGGCCAATTACTTTGTAGAGCATCCCTCAATTTAGGTTTGTATGTTTCCTCATTATTAGATTCGGGTTATACATCCTTGGCAGGAATATCATAGACATGAAACTGTATTTCTCATTGTACCCTATCAACTGTCCTATTACCCATGAAGATACGTTTGATCTCTTTTTAAAATGGTAACTGCTTGGCTCTTCCACTGTAAAGTTACTATTTTCCCCTTTGTAATTACAAATATTTTGGGTTTTTTGTGGGGAGAGATTTTGAGACTACATAAAATTTCCTTTCTCATTAAAATTTCAATTTATGCCTTTATTATTATGAGTCTGGGTTCATAACTTCCTATTTTATTCAATAATTACCATGTCTATCATTTTAATTTTAATGTTCAATTTATCCAGATTTGACTAATGAGAGGGAGTCTCTTCAAACTAGTTTCTGTGTCTTTTTGAAGCATCCTCATTATTCTTTGAATACTTTCCTGCGTTCTGGCACAATAAAATATTCCAGGCTCACCTTCTATTTTCCCTGCCCCAGCCCTGGAACTAGCAATGTCTCCAAGGAGCACTGCACCCTTTATTAGAAAACAGTATCTGGAAACCAAGATATGAGTGGTGAGTTTACTCATTATGACTGGAGTGTAGCTGCTCCCAGCAAAGAACATAAGCTTTGGCAACCCACTTTACAGTGTCACAGGCATGATATGAATACATACTGGGCAGTGGCCCCCAGGGGACTTAGTTGCCACTGAGAGACACTTGCTGAGATGAGAGACACTACTCTACTTTGATAGAGTAGCCAAAGGTGCTGCAGGCAGGCCTTGGGTTCTTCTCCAAAGCCTGGAACACTGTAAACGGATCCAAGTATCTTAGATACAGGTTTCCCAGGTGGTTCAGTGGAAAATAATTCACCTGCCAATGCAGGAGATGCAGCTTCAATTCCTGGGTCAGGAAGATCCCCTGTAGAAGGAAATGGCAACCCACTCCAGTGTCCTTGCCCAGGAAATCCCATGGACAGAGGAGCCTGGCTGGCTATATGGTTCATGGGATCCCAAAAGAGTCAGACACAACTTAACAACTCAACAACATCTTAGATACACAAATGTCTTTGATACATAATGTGAAATAAAGGCCGATGAAACACTGTAGTTTAAGTCTTAGTTTAAGAAGGGGTAGCTTTATTTGGGGCCTTTGCTTGGTAGATTAAAGTATGAAGTAATATTTGAGCTGTGAAGGGCAAAACAGACTCTTGGTTACCTATGGAGTTTCATGCTAAAAACATATAAGCAACTCCACATACTTTGCTCAAAGTATTTCCAGAAAGTACACTAAACAGACATTGAAAAATAGATCCCATTTGCCCACAGAAACAATTTTATAATTGGAATTTCTGGTACCAAAATCAATCATAGCTAAGCCCAATAATGTAACATAAATACACAAACATATAATACCATTAGCCTCTATAATAATTTAAAACAGTAAAATTATGCCCCTAAATATTGATTGCCTTAAGGACCCAATTTACTTTAAAGTATGTATTTAACATGTAAAAAATGTAACTATCATATCATAAATTTGGTCTTAAAACATGTTGGTCCCACTTAATATACAATAAAACTGGCTCCCTAGACTTTAGAATGATTTGTGTAGAATGGACCTTTAAAAAAAAGTTCAAGGAGGTATGAGTTAAACCTTTAATTAACAAGTTTCTCTGCAGCAGACAGAGACAATATCATTTCTATTACCCTTATGGTTGCTTCAAAGCAATATAGTAGAAGTTCAATACATATTATTACAATGTATATATCATAAAGGCAAAGACGAAGTGTTTTCTCAGTACTTAAAAACAGACCATGGAGAAGGCAATGGCAACCCACTCCAGTACTCTTGCCTGGAAAATCCCATGGGAGGAGCCTGGTAGGCTGTAGTCCATGGGGTCGCTAAGAGTTGGACACGACTGAGCGGCTTCACTTTCACTTTTCACTTTCACGCACTGGAGAAGGAAATGGCAACCCACTCCAGTGTTCTTGCCTGGAGAATCCCAGGGATGGGGGAGCCTGGTGGGCTGCCGTCTATGGGGTCGCACAGAGTCGGACACGACTGAAGTGACTTAGCAGCAGCAGCAGCAAAAACAGACCAACTAAGATGGATATTAGACTGTAATATCAAAACACACGGGTTGAGTCAAAAAAATTATTAGAAGAGTCCCTGAACTCCATAAATTTGTAGGCAAAATACTCTGTATATATACATATTTTTTATAGAAATAAGATTTTTATTTGGAATCACAAAGCAGTCATTACCCTCAAAAGAATAAATGTTCTTGGTTTAACAGCTCCCCAGAAATAACTGCTGTGAATGGTCTGTTATCCTATAGATCTTTTTTTGATGCATATGGACATATACACACACAGAGTTGGTTCTTGAGTTTTGTTATTTTTTTATTTGTACATATGTGGCATTGGCAGGCTGGGTTTTCTGGTTTTTGTTTTTTGTTTTAAACAACAGTAAGACCAGGCCTTATCTAAATATGTTACTCTCTAAATGCTTTTTAAATAAAGATGGCCTTTCAGGTCAGTACCTACTGAGAGATGTTTTTAATTACATAGAATTTCTGGGCCGTAATTTAAGAAGCCATTCAAAACACAGTATGAGCGGGCACAGATCTAAAGAAGAATTCATTGTCTTAGAGAGAGGGAGTGTAACCTGGCAAGTTATAAGAAACAGAATGTGAGAAGCCAACGAATGTGGAGGAATTTTATAGGTCACCAAGGCTTTGTTTAAAAAAAAGAGAAAGAGACAAAATAAGGACCTAGGAAACTACAGAATGTTCATGTTTGTTAGCACCAAAGCCAAAAGCAGTTTGACCACAAGAAGTGACGGTTGCAACTAAGGCTGCTCCCTCACATACGCCTGTCCCCGCTTCCAAGACCCTTCCCCAGGCTAAAGCCGTGATAATAAAGGAGGAAAAAACATACATGCACTACTGAAGTATGCAGAATAAATCAAAATCCAAGGCAAGGTTATCTGTAGTCTAGTTAAGGCCACCTTGGGAACGGTCTGGGTGAGATTCGGGAAAGACTGTAACACAGGCAACAGACAAAGGCATGAAGTCATTAAAGAAAAACCTGAGTAAGACATCAAAGAGCCCTACTGAGTCAAAGCATTCAAGACTATTTATGGGCGCTGGTCACCTCTTCTACTTCTGGAACTGCAGTCAAGACAGGCAATGAATCACATGACTGCTGCTCTGGCCGTCCGTATCAAGGTCTGGAAGGAGTCACTGACCAAGAGGAGGTGGCTTATGTTCCCACTGCCCTGCGTTTAAGCTGGTCTGTTAACACAGAACCATCTAGGGCCTACCATCTCCGCTGAGAGGCGGGGCCCTGTCTCTAATCAAACAGAAGAGTGGATTAGGGAGTCACTGACAGACATGTGGACCATTTCTCATATCTCACTACTACAACGTGTGCTGAATATCCTGCACCTAAATCTTCGTGCAGTTAGCTACCTGAGTTTTTCTGTAAGATAAATTCCTAGATGTAGAATGGTCAGGGTATTTGTGTTTTTAAATTGGGTACAGGAAAAAAAGGAATCAACTTCGGCTCTTTTTTCTTTTTCCATGATTTTATTTGTTGACGGCTGTGCAGGGTCTTCACTGCTGTGTGGGCTTTTCTCTAGTTGTGCCAAGCAGGAGCTACTCTCTGGTTGCGGTGTGGGCTTCTCACTGGAGGCATCTCATTGCAGAGCATGGGCTCAAGGGTGCTTCGGCTTCCGCAGTTGTGGTACATGGGCTCAGCAGCTGTGGCACAGTAGCTTTAGCTGCTCCAAGCCATGTAGGATCTTCCCGGACCAGGGATGGAACTTGCATCTCCTGCACTGGCAGGCAAATTCTTTACCACTGAGCCACCAGGGAAGCCCTCGGGCATACTTTAGATTCTAGTTTTCCACCTGGGTATCTGGTGAGAGAGGCCAGGATCAAGAGGCCTGGCAGCTGGGAGTCCTCTGCCATAGTTCTGACTCTGCCATCAAAAGCTCTGGGGCCTCTGGCGAGCACCTCAAATTTTCTGGGGCTGTTTCCTCCCCTCAAAATGACTGGCTGCTCTCTCAGTCATGTCTGACCCTTTGCAACCCCATGGACTGTAGCCCACCAGGCTTCTCTGTCCATGGGATTTTCCAGGCAAGAGTACTGGAGTGGGTTGCCATTTCCTTCTCCACAACTTTGGCTTTTTTAGTGTGAATTAATTAGTTCATGAATTTCAGAAAGCCAGAAGCATTTCTGTCATTTTAAAAGAAAAAAATAACTCCTCTGGTCAAGACTGGCTCCCAGGTCTACAAGAATTATAAAGAAAGCCAAGTTGCAAGCAGTATACCATATAAAGAAATAAAGCATTGGGCGGAAGAGAGGGGAATGCTCGAGAGACCTGCATGTAGGAAAATGAGAGTCACTAACAAAGATCATGGCATCCGGTCCCATCACTTCATGGCAAATAGATGGGGAAACAGTGGAAACAGTGTCAGACTTTATTTTTGGGGGCTCCAAAATCACTGCAGATGATGACTGCAGCCATGAAATTAAAAGACGCTTACTCCTTGGAAGGAAAGTTATGACCAAAATAGACAGCATATTCAAAAGCAGAGACATTACTTTGCCAACAAAGGTCCGTCTAGTCAAGGCTATGGTTTTTCCTGTGGTCATGTATGGATGTGAGAGTTGGACTGTGAAGAAGGCTGAGCACCGAAGAATTGATGCTTCTGAACTGTGGTGTTGGAGAAGACTCTTGAGAGTCCCTTGGACTGCAAGGAGATCCAACCAGTCCATTCTGAAGGAGATCAGCCCTGGGATTTCTTTGGAAGGAATGATGCTGAAGCTGAAACTCCAGTACTTTGGCCACCTCATGCAAAGAGCTGACTCATTGGAAAAGACTCTGATGCTGGGAGGGATTGGGGGCAGGAGGAGAAGGGGACGACAGAGGATGAGATGGGTGGATGGCATCACTGACTCGATGGACGTGAGTCTGAGTGAACTCCAGGAGTTGGTGATGGACAGGGAGGCCTGGCGTGCTGCGATTCATGGGGTCGCAAAGAGTCAGACATGACTGAGCGACTGAACTGAACTGAACTGAAGATGAGTTTTGGAAAGGTTCATCCAGCACAGGGTGAGGGAGCTTGGCCAGAGGCAGCAAACGTGAGGTATCCTGGCAAGGCTGCTCCCTTCATGGAAATGGAAATGCCAGACTTTTCACTTGATGCCCCTAAACACACAGACTCTCTGGGCAATAGACGGCACACTCACGAAGGGAACTTCTGGCTTTATTTTGCCTTCCTCTCTACATCTGCCAACAGGAAGCAGTGACACTGATAAGTATGCTACCTTCACCATAGTTATACTTCCTATAACAAATAATCAAATAAAACTGGACATTCAGTTTTGTTTGCTGTCATTCAGTCTCTCTGTTGTGTTCAACTCCTTGCAACCACAGCATGCCAGGCTTCCCTGTCCTTCCATCTCCCAGAGTTGGCTCAAATTCATGTCCGTTGAGTCAGTGACGCCATCTAACTATCTCATCCTCTGTCGTTTTTGTTTACCAGCCTCTTAAACTTGATTTCATGCAAGTTTACCCTTGAAAGGTGTATTTACTCTGAATATTCAGACAAAATCAGGTTTCGGCTTCTAAATCTTGGGTCAATTCTCCAAGAGTTTCTTTTGGGACTGCGTTTAAGCTTTCTGTCTTAGACACACGTGCACACGGATTCTCTCCGCCCCCTACCCTGGCCAGCACCCTTTGGCAGCAATCATGAACGCACTGCTGCGAGCCACTCCAGGTACCTTGCCCCTTGGCCACTGAGGTCTGGCTACAACCGATTCCATATTCAGTAGCAGAGCTGAATACGTTCCTCTGACAATTTGGAACTCTCGTGTTCTATTTCTCTCATCTCACAGCGCTCCTCTAACAAAACCACAGCGGCGACCTCTGAGTGCTTGCCACGTGCCAGGCACTGTGCCAAGGGTTTTCCATGAATCATCTGATTGAATTCGCACCACAATCCTAGAACACCGTGCTAGGACTGCCTCCATTTTAAACTGAAGTGAAATAGCTCGTCCAAGACCAGAGAGTTCTGTCAGAGACCGGGTGGGACGCAGCGCTGGAGAAGGCGTCTTACTCCCAGTCCCACTCTCTCTTGATGGCATCAGATGCTGCTTCCGGATTAACTGAGGCTGCTAAGCCTTCCATTTAGATCCACATTTTTTGTGAGGAACAAAATAACAACATTTTTTTTTCAGTTTTAGGATGACTTTTGCCATGCTGAGGTTTATTGCTACACTTAACCCATAAGTGTACTTTTGAAACTCTCAGTGTATGAATATCTGGAAATATGGCCCGCCACACCTTGAGTTTAGCTAGTCTCCTGTTGATGATGTTATTCAAAACTGGGTAGGTTAAATCATCTAAAAAGCATACCCTCCAGAATTAGGAGATCGGGACTGAGGTATCTGCACTGCGTGAAGCAGATAGCTAATGGGAACCTACCGGATAGTGCAGGGAGTTCAGCTTGGTGCTCTGTGGTTGACCTAGATGGATGGGATGGGGGTGCTGGGGTGGGAGGGAGGTGCAAGGAGGGGATATATGTATACTTATAGCTGATTCGGAGAAGGCAATGGCACCCCACTCCAGTGCTCTTGCCTGGAAAATACCATGGACGTGTGTGCTGCAGTCCATGGTGTTGCTAAGAGTCGGACACGACTGAGTGACTTCACTTTCACTTTTCACTTTCATGCATTGGAGAAGGAAATGGCAACCCACTCCAGTGTTCCTTCCTGGAGAATCCCAGGGAAGGGGGAGCCTAGTGAGCTGCAGTCTATGGGGTTGCACAGAGTCGGACATGACTGAAGCGACTTAGCAGCAGCAGCAGCATAGCTGATTCACTTGGTTGTACAGCAGAAACTAATCCAACATTGTAAACCAATTATAAACTCCAATTAAAAAATAAAGCATATCCTCAAAAAAATATCGGAGAAGGCAATGGCACCCCACTCCAGTATTCTTGCCTAGAAAATCCCAAGGACAGAGGAGCCTGGTAGGCTAGGGTCCATGGGGTCACTAAGAGTCAGACATGACTGAGCGACTTCACTTTCACTTTTCACTTTCATGCACTGGAGAAGGAAATGGCAACCCACTCCAGTGTTCTTGCCTGGAGAATCCCAGGGACAGGGCAGCCTGGTGGGCTGCTGTCCATGGGGTCGCACAGAGTCTGACATGACTACAGCGACTTAGCAGCAGCAAAAAAATATATAAATAAATAAAGCATATCCTCCAAAGTCTCTTTATAAGGCAGTTAATACTACAGACATTCATTCACTCATTCAACAGATATTTCTTGAGTGCCTTTTATATGTGGGAATATTAGCCATGACCCAACTAATCTGCTTGCCTCAAAGCTTGGAGCTTTGAGTTTATTGCAGGGTAGGGGGAACTAGGAAAGAAACAAGCAAAAATATAATTCATCATATTTGATAATAAATGCCATGCGGGAAAAAAATAAAAGCAAGGTGAGAGGGACAGGGAATGACTGAACAACAATTCTTTTAAAATGAGACTATTTTTTGAAGCTAAGAAATTCTATTCCTAATGTGTTAAACTGATAGAACACTGTTTAAATTCCATGCCAATCCTAGTCTATGATAAAATCGTAGTATCACAGGTAATTAATGGACTGAATTAGACAACTGACTGAATGTTGAATGCTCAAGAAGTAAACTTTATTTACTTGTATTTACTATACTTTTCAATTATTTCTAAGCAAAAAATGAGTACTTGAAATTTTTCCAACTGACGAATGTCATACAATTTAATGTAAAATATAAAAACATAATGTGTCTATCATTAATAAAGTCCATGTCTCTCTATATGTATTTCAACCAAATTTTTAGGAAGTCTCACTGGCCACTTTGAGGAAATCAATTCATGTATCCTAAAGGTAATAAACTCAGGCAGACCCCTGGCAGTCACAGAACTGGGACCTCAGCCAATATCCTTCTGTAGCAACATTTCCTTTTTGCTTTATAAGCTTCAGTAATGACCACAGGGTCACTGCCATGAAGAGTTACCTTGAAGAGCAAGAGATCTTTTATCTCCCTTTTATCCTCTCCTGTTCCTCATTATCAAATGCCACCAACAAATAAGACTTAGTGACTGAAAGTCGCTCAGTCGTGTCTGACTCTTTGGGACCCCATGGATTGTAGCCTGCCAGGCTCCTCTGTCCATGGAATTCTCCAGGCAAGAATACTGGAGTGGGTTGCCATTTCCTCCTCCAGGGGATCTTCCCAACCCAGGGATTCAACCTGTGTCTCCTGCATTGGCAGGCAGATTCTTTACTGCTGAGCCACCAGGGAAGACAACAGTAATTATACTTCTCACTTAGCTCCCAAGAAAGCAATTAACATATTATACTGGGAAAGACAAATACTGAAATTTAAGCTTTCCCCTTACATTCAGAAACTTCTCAAGTATATTATCTTGTTTGATCCTTACAATAATCCTCTAAGTTACAGAAAGCAGATATTATCAACATCACAGATGTGAATACATCTGTCCGACACAAAGCGCAACAGACAACCAGGTGTCTCAGGCGGCAAAGGTCCCCAGGGGAGACCAGAGATGGAGCCAGGTCGCCCAACAGTCAATCCATGGTCACAGAACCATGTTCTGTTAACAGTACTCGGTATTTAATAGAGCATTCTGGATTAAAAACAATGTTGTCAATTGATTGCACACTCCAAAATGGAACATTTTTTAAAAAGGTATGGATTCCAGCTCGTTTAAGAACCTTGATAATCCTTAATAATTAAGACCCATTAATCATTGATACCTACAATAAGAACTAGTGAGTTTTTATCACCCACACAGTAGATTATACTCCATGCCATGTACTTTGCACTACTTTGGGCAAGTTCCACATGCTTAAAAGTACATGAGGGTGAAGTAAAAAATGATCAGTTCCATGTCACGATTTTAAAATACGAGATAAACTGTAAGTTCTGAAGGTCAGAAAGTTCAGGATGAACGTCATTAACTCAATTACAAGTTGTAAAATATTCCATCATCTTTTAAAACTTTGAATCAATGAAAATAAACTTTCTACACCTCAAAGGGATTTCAGCAAATACTTTATCTGCATACCCTGAAATGCACATTTTTTATAATTTCATACCAAAGAGATTAGGGTTAGCACTAGTTCACAATACAGAAAAAATACTGCTTTTTAATAAAAACTGATTTGCATATATTATGTAAAGAATATTTCCAAGCATAAATAAATTTTATATGTATATATTTATACAGTTCTTAATTTAGCGGGGGAAGATAAACAGAGAACTTAGAGTAATAAATTGCAGAGTTGCCCACAAAAGTCGATTGATGAAAACATCATAATAGAATATACACCTGTGGCCATGAAGGGCAGAGTGGAGGCTTTAAAAAATACATTCTTAGGATCATTAGTGACATGGGGCGGTGTACTCTGTACCTGTGCTGCCAAGATCCACCCCCCAGATATGCAGTGTGACCTCAGCAATGTGAAACAGAGAACAGATACAAGTTCCCTATTGGTGCACATTAAATGACAACAGGCATTCATCAGCCTCCAGATTCTGTAGGTCAAGAATCTAGGCATGGTATAGCTGAGTCCTCCACTCAGAGTCTCAGAAGTCTGTGATCTCACCTGAGGTTCAGGCTTTGCTTTCAAGCTCACTGGCTGTTGGACAGAACACTGCTCCTTGCAGTTGTAAAACTTGGCCTCTCTGGTCCTAGAGGCCACTTGCCATTCCCTGTCACATGGTCCTCCCCATAACAAGGCAGTTTGCTTCTTCGAGGCCAAAATTCTGCTGCTTCAAATCTCTTCACCTCAGGGAAGGCTTGAGCCAGCTTGGAAAGAGCTCACCTAATGAGGTCAGGCCCATCAAAGATAATCTCCTTTTCAGTTCAGTTCAGTCGCTCAGTTGTGTCCAACTCCTTGCAACCTCATGAATCGCAGCACGCCAGACCTCCCTGTGCATCACCAACTCCCGGAGTTCACTCAGACTCATGTCCATCGAGTCAGTGATGCCATCTCATCCTCTGTCGTCCCCTTCTCCTCCTGCCCCAAATCCCTCCCAGCATCAGAGTCTTTTCCAATGAGTCAACTCTTCACATGAGGTGGCCAAAGAACTGGAGTTTCAGCTTTAGCATCATTCCTTCCAAAGAAATCCCAGGGCTGATCTCCTTCAGAATGGACTGGTTGGATCTCCTTGCAGTCCAAGGGACTCTCAAGAGTCTTCTCCAACACCACAGTTCAGAAGCATCAATTCTTCGGTGCTCAGCCTTCTTCACAGTCCAACTCTCACATCCATACATGACCACTGGAAAAACCATAGCCTTGACTAGACAGACCTTTGTTGGCAAGGTAATGTCTCTGCTTTTGAATATGCTGTCTATTTTAGTCATAACTTTCCTTCCAAGGAGTAAGCGTCTTTTAATTTCATGGCTGCAGTCATCATCTGCAGTGATTTTGGAGCCCCCAAAAATAAAGTCTGACACTGTTTCCACTGTTTCCCCATCTATTTCCCATGAGGTGATGGGACCGGATGCCATGATCTTTGTTTTCTGAATGTTGAGCTTTAAGCCAACTTTTTCACTCTCCTCTTTCACTTTCATCAAGAGGCTTTCTAGTTCCTTTCACTTTCTGCCATAAGGGTGGTGTCATCTGCATATCTGAGGTTATTGGTATTTCTCCCGGCAATCTTGATTCCAGCTTGGGTTTCTTCCAGTCCAGCGTTTCTCATGATGTATTCTGCATTGAAGTTAAATAAGCAGGGTAACAATATACAGCCTTGACGTACTCCTTTTCCTATTTGGAACCAGTCTGTCTGCATATAAGTTAAATAAGCAGGGTGACAATATACAGCCTTGATGTACTCCTTTTCCTATTTGGAACCAGTCTGTTGTTCCATGTCCAGTTCTAACTGTTGCTTCCTGACCTGCATACAGATTTCTCAATCTCCCTTTAGAAGAACTCAAAGTCAACTGATGAGAGACCTTATTTGCATCTGCTAATTCCCTTCACCTTTGCCATAAAATATAACCTAGTTACAAGATGTCCTGCCTACACTCAAGGGGAGGGGATTCTATGGTGTCTGTGCACTACGGTACATGAATCTTTAGGAGCATCTTAAATTCTGCTTACCTCAGACAGGCACCCCTCTGTATCTGACTTATATCACCTTTCAAATGGGGATAACAACAGTACCAACTTCAGTGTTCCTTGATTCAATGAGTTGATTTCTATAAAGCTCTGAGAACAGTCCCCAGCACATTTAATGATCAGAGAAATAATTGCTGTTGTTCAGTTGCTAAGTTGTGTCCCACTTTTGCAACCCCATGGACAAGCAACCCCATGGACAGGCTTCTCTGTCCTTCACTGTCTCCCAGACTTTGCTCAAATTCATGTCCACTGAGTCGGTGATGCCATCCAACCATCTCATTCTCTGTTATCCCCTTCTCCTTTTGCCTTTAGTCTTTTTCAGCACCAGAGTCTTTTCCAATGAGCTGGCTCTTGGCATCAGGTAGCCAAAGTATAGGAGCTTCAGCTTCAAGCATCAGTCCTTCCAACAAATATCCAGGGTTGATTTCCTTTAGGATTAACTGGTTTGATCTCCTTGCAGTTCAAGGGGCTCTCAAAGTCTTCTCCAGCACTACAATTCAAAAGGATCAATTCTTCAGTGCTCAGCTGAATTTGTATGGTCCAGTTCTCACGTCCATACAAGACTACTGGAAAAACCATAACTTTGATTATACAGACCTTTGTCAGCAAACTGATATCTTTGCTTTTTAATATGCTGTCTAGGTTTGTCACAGCTTTCCTTACAAGAAGCAAGCATCTAATTTCCTGGCTGCAGTCAGCAATCACAGTGATTCTGGAACCCAAGAAAAGAAAATCTATTAGTGCTTCCACTGTTTCCCCAACTACTTGCCATGAAGTGATGGGACCAGATGCCATGATCTTAGTTTTTTTTAATGTTGAGTTTAAGCCAACTTTTTCACTCTCCTCTTTCACCCTCAAGAGGCTCTCTAGTTCCTCTTTGCTTTCACCATTAGAGTAGTATCATCTGCATATCTGAGATTGTTATTTCTCCCAGCAGTTTTGATTCCAGCTTGTGACTCATCCACCCCAGCATTTCACATGATGTACTCTGCATATAAGTTAAATAAAAAGAGTGACAATATACAGCTTTGTCATAATCCTTTCTCAATTTTTAACCAGTCAGTTGTTCCATGTAAGGATGTAACTGTTGCTTCCTGACCCCCATACAGGTTTCTCAGGAGACAGGTAAGGTGGTCTGGTATTCCCATATCTTTAAGAATTTTCCAATTTGTTGTGATCCACAAAGTCAAAGGCTTTCTCATAGTCAATGAAGCAGAAGTAGATGTTTTTCTCAAGTTCCCTTGCTTTCTCTGTGATCCAACTATGTTGGCAATTTGATCTCTTGTTCCTCTGCCTTTTCTAAATCCAGCTTGTAAGTCTGAAAGTTCTTGGTTCATGTACCATTGAAGTTTAGCTTGCAGAATTTTGAGCACAACCTTCCTAGCATGTGCTGCTAAGCTGCTAAGTCACCTCAGTCGTGTCTGACTCTGTGTGACCCCATAGACGGCAGCCCACCAGGCTCCCCCATCCCTGGGATTCTCCAGGCAAGAACACTGGAGTGGGTTGCCATTTCCTTCTCCTGTGCATGAAAGTGAAAAGTGAAAGTGAAGTCACTCAGTTGTGTCTGACTCTTAGCGGCCCCATGGACTGCAGCCCACCAGGCTCCTCCGTCCATGGGATTCTCCAGGCAAGAGTACTGGAGTGGGGTGCCATTGCCTAGCATGTGAAATGAGCACAATTATATGACAGTTTGAACATTCTTTGGCATGGCCCTTATTTGGGATTGGAATGTAAACTGATCTTTTCCAGTCCTGTGCCCACTGCTGAGTTTTCCAAATTTGCTGACATACTGAGTGCAAAACTTTAGCAGCATCACCTTTTAAGATTTTAAATAATTCAGCTAAAATTCCATCACCTCCACTAGCTTTGTTTGTAGTAATGCTTCCTAAGGCCCACTCGACTTCAAAATCCTGGATGTCTGGCTCCAGGGAGTGACCACACCGTTGTGGTTATCCAGGTCATTAAGACCTTTTTTGTATAGTTCTTCTGCATATTCTTACCACCTTTTCTTAATCTCTTCTGCTTCTGTTAGGTCCTTACCATTTCTGTCCTTTATCATGCCCATCCTTGCATGAAATGTTCCCTTGCTATCCCCAATCTTCTTGAAGAGATCCCTAGTCTTTCCCATTCTATGGTTTTCCTCTATTTCTTTACACTGTTCATTGAAGAAGGCCTTTTTAATCTCTCCTTGCTGTTCTCTGGAACTGTGCATTCTGTTGGGTATATCTTTCCCTCTCTCCCTTGCTTTTCGATTCTCTTCTTCCTCAGCTATTTATAAAGTCTCCTCAGACAACCACATTGTCTTCTTGCATTTTTATTTGGGATGGTTTTGGTCACTGCCTCCTGTAACAATGTTATGAACCTCTGTCCATAGTTCTTCAGGCATTCTGTCTACTAGATCTAATCCCTTGAATCTATTCGTCACACTCGCTGTGTAATCATAGGGGATTTGATTAGGCCATACCTGAATGGCCAATAACACTTTGATAAAAGGAAATAAAATACTTGCCCATAGATTGTTGGGGCCTCCTCACTTTTATCTGGCCCCAGTTAGAGTTAAGTTGATGTAAAATTGCTAAGTTTTACTTAAGATATCTTGGTTTCTTTTTATAATCCTTTTAAAATAACTAGAAATAGTGGGACCCTCAGGCTTGAACTGCCACATAGTAACTCTTGGCAAGAGCTAACGTCTTTACACAGGGCCAGAACTCTCTGGCTCTCCAGACCTGACCACTCCTTCTTGCCTCATTCTAGCCCAGCTGACTCATTTTCATTACCTTCCTGGTCTCTAGAAGCATATGCATTTCTAACCTGAGACCTAAACTCATCCCTTTCAGCTTATGTCCAGTGAACAATATAGACACAGAAAAGATAGGCATGTAGTAAAATATTTTTTTTGAAAACAAAGATAAACTTAAAAAACTTAACTGGTGGAAAGCAAAAATTTTACTTTCCATGCCATTTTTTTTTAAGCCAAAAGAGTATAAGCCAAGGAATCCAAACAGAGCCATCTAAGACACATTTTGTAGCAGTATACAACAAAAACAAATTTGAGATTTAAATATATTCCTTCCAAGAGTATGAAAAATCTATCCTGCACTACAGATTTTGGGTTATAATGCTGGGTTAACACCCAGATTCATCAGCTGTAAGGAATGCTAATGCTCTGGTGCAGGATTTTGACAGCATGGGACGCTCTGTGTACACAGGAAATCTGTGCACCTTCCCCTCAATTTTGCTGTGAACCTAAAATCACCTCTAAAGAATAAAGCTTATTTTTTAAAACTACAAAATATTTTTAAATCTAGTAAGATAAAATCTTCTCCATAAAATAGTCTTTAATTTTTTTAAACATCTTCAAAAAGGCTTGAAAGTATTTTCTTTCCCTCCAAACAAGCATCTGACAACGTAAAACCCATTCACAAAAAGATTTAGAAACAGCCCATGTTCCCACGATGCACTGTTCTCAAGAAAAAATAGCCACTCCTATGGATTTATTCTCCATTCATACTGGATCACACTTGGAGAAGGAAATGAATGTGACCCAGAAGGAAACCCTGGATCACACTCCAGTATTGTTGCCTGGAGACTCCCATGGACAAAGGGACTGGTTGGACACGACTGAAGTGACTTAGCACTGGATCACAAGCTAGTACATTGGCTATTTTACTTGCTTTTAAAAATATATCAATATTTCTAAAAGTCTGTGCAGTAGGACTTGATTTTCTTCATCTACCAAAAGCAGCTGCATTGTGTAAAAGTCCCAGAGGCAATGCTGTTGTGTAAAATGATGATTTAAGTAACATTAAGCCCTTTTGCAAAAATCATCTTGTAGTTACGCCAAGAGAAAATTCAATTAATAATATTTTAACTGTGTGAAAGGGTGATGAAAAGGAGGGAAAGCCAAAATGTACTTTAATAAATGATTTGCTTACGAAGGGCCATGTGAACTTATATGAGTACACATATCTGTTCTGTAACATTTTTAAGAATGAACTTTTAAGAGAAAACAGGGGTGGGGTGCGATGGGGGAGTTTACACTATCGATTTCCCATTTAACGCAGTAATCTACCATATTCAGGCTCCACTACCATTAACATGATCTTTAAAGTGTACTTTAAGTCTCCTCACTACAACTTCTGGCAACGTGGAGCCATGCCAAGCAAAAGAAAACTGCCAGGTGAAACAACTTATAAAATCTTTGTTAAGTCTGAAAAATGTTAAAGCAGTTCAGTAAAAAGATTAGATGTTCAGCAATATATATATATATATATATAATACATATAAATTATATATATAAATTCATAAAAGTACTAAAAGTTAAGACATAAAAATAAAGAGGTAGCTTGCAGCCTCATTAAATGTTATTTTTTTTACTTTGTTGTGTTTTGTTTTGAAAATGGCACAGAAGGAATTAAGGTCTTAGGTGCCAATTCTGAATCTGCTAATGTATAACGTTTGCAACATGATCTTAAAAAAATGTACTTGATATATCTTTATCAAAGACCCTGTAAGAAAGAGCCCTGCTATGTGTATGCCAAAGAAGCTATCAAGAATATGAGTCCATTCATAACAGAGATGCGACAGAAATGCACACACACGCACACGTGCTCCAAAAGGACACATACAGGATTGTTCCCGGTAACATCACCGACAGGAACAACCCAGATGTCCATCACCATTGGAACAGACAACTAAACTGTGGTATATTCACAAAGGAATGAAAATAAACGAACTATACTAAGGATTCACTCAGTCGTGTCCGACTCTGCGACCCCATGGACTGTAGCCCACCAGGCTCCTCCGTCCATGGGATTCTCCAGGCAAGAGTACTGGAGTGGGTTGCCATTTCCTTCTCCAAATGAACTATAGCTCCATTTAAAAATATAGACAAAACTCACAAGCATAATGCTGAGTTGAAGAAGCCGAAACTCAAAAAAAATATGTACAGAAAGTCCAAAGAAGTCAAAGCTAAATGATAATATTAGAAATTAAGACAGTGGTTACTTTGGGGGAGGAAAGAAAGAGTAATAATCGGGTGGGAGCATGTGACTCCCTCAACTTCGTGTTCACTCACTAACCTGTACATGAGTATTTTACTGTTTTTTCTGTATCCTAAGTTTATATTTTTTTTTCAGTATTAATATTTATAGGTATGTTTCTGTTACAAGGCTTCCCTTGTGGCTCAGCTGGTAAAGAATCCACCTGCAATGCGGGAGACTTGGGTTAGATTCCTGGGTCGGGAAGATCCCCTGGAGAAAGGAAAGGCTACCCTTTCCAGAGTACTCCAGTACTCTGGCCTGGAGAATTCCATTGACTGTATAGTCCATGTGGTCGCAGAGTCAGACACGACTGAGCGACTTCCACTTTCACTTTTCTCTTATAAGACAAAAGCAAAATTCATGAATATTTATAAAGTGTACCTCTGTGAAAGTTTTAGTGTTAGTCTCTTGGTCATGTCTGGCTCTTTGCGACCCCATGGACTGTAGCCTATCAGGGTCCTCCGTCCATGGGATTCTCCAGGCAAGAACACTGTAGTGGGTTGCCATTTCCTTCTCCAGGGGATCTTCCCTACCCAGGGATCGAACCTGGGTCTCCTGCATTGCAGGCTGATTCTTTACCACTGAGTCACAGGGGAAGCCCTAAGAATACTTAGAAAAGTGTACCTATACCATACCAGAAGTATATTTTTCTGAAGATGAGGCATATCCAAGTGATACAAATGTTCTACCACACCCTGCAAATGAAACAGAATTTCTCTCCAGATGTGCTGCTTAGAAAGACTGTCAAGGTTAATAGAGGCTGCAAACTCAAAACATCCTCAGGGACCAAGACATTTCCCAGCTGTGTGAGAGGCATTGTGCAGGCACTGTGTGCGTGCAGAGGGGATGGAACTCACTGGACAGGACCGTCCCCGCCTAAAGGCAAGCAGGTCACAACTCAGTTGACAGCTGCTCTACAGAAATGCTGGGCCTAGGGTTAACAGATCATTTGGATTTTCAAAGACATAAATTAAGATTTATGTAACTAAGTGACAAACACTGATTTTTTAAAAAGAAAAACCAGCCCAAGAAAACTCATCTAAAAGGTACCTGTTGGAGATAGCAGAGAAGTTTATTATGGGAACAAGTCCTTATGGTACTAGCAAGCAATGTCAGATTGGGGTTCAAGATACCAGCAAAAGGTTGACTTTTAGGGAAGAAAACATTTCTTCCTCTGAAAAGGAAAAAGTCTAAGTATATAGAGACATATGCTGAGTAATTGGGTCCTTTGGTAGAAGGAAACAATAAGGAACAGCAGAGAAGGTGTGGGTTTCCAGCAATGGTTTCCAAACTTCACTTTCAACAGGCCCTTTTATCAAAAGTCCACAGAACTCCACGTACAAAAGCCATCAAAGCAGGGTGGCCAACACTGAAGCAGAAGGAAAGCTGGAGTCCCACCCATGAGGGCACCCCCTATCTTACTGCAAGTCCAATATCCAACTCCACAGACCACGACTAAAGACACACAAAGGATGAATAACAGCCTTCTAGAACCTTCCATGCCACTCAGAAATGGAAGCCCATAACATGGATTCTCTCTATACTTAAGACACCTTGAGAATCTATATTAATACCATAAAGGATAACTTGGAGGAAAGGGGTGAATAATGAGAAGTGTTACCTAGGAGTGGAAAGAGAACGAGACCTGCAGTTGCTGCTAAGTTTCGTCAGTTGTGTCCGACTCTGTGCGACCCCATAGACGGCAGCCTGCCAGGCTCCTCTGTCCCTGGGATTCTCCAGGCAAGAACACTGGAGTGGGTTGCCATTTCCTTCTCCAATGCATGAAAGTGAAAAGTGAAAGTGAAGTCGCTCAGTCGTGTCCGACTCTTAGCGACCCCATGGACTGTAGCCTACCAGGCCCCTCTGTCCCTGGGATTTCCCAGGCAAGAGTACTGAAGTGGGTTGCCATTGCCTTCTCCAGACCTGCAGTTAGTTGGTCTGTAATTAATATTCACACTGCCTACTATGTGACCTTGGGTAAGCTAGTAGGGTGTCCTCATATGGTTCTAACAATCAATTATGAATGTTTATTTCACTACTTATTCAGGAAATATCTCAAACATTACTAGAAGACTATTTGCTTTTAGTCAAAGCTTGTTTTAATATCAACGGTTTTATATAGTTACATTAGGGTTTTCCTAATTCAAAGTCCTCCTTAAATACACAGTTAAACATGGCTTTATCTTAAAGAAAAAGAATACATCCATTCAATCAAAATGCTCACACATCCTTTAAATGATCCAATGATAATAAATGTAATAGGCAACTGCATTCAAAAATAGTCATAATGCAAATTTAGCTTAGCCTGTTGTTTTTTCTCTTGATGCTAGGTTATTCTGACATTAAGTTTTTGAAGCGTACCTCCCCAAAGGTTATCATTCAGTTCTCAGCCACACCATTCAAAGTATATTTAAGAACATGGGGGTAATGGAAAACACAGTGCAAGAGGCCAAAGATCTGAGCCCTGTCCGCCTCTGCCATTAATTAGCTGTGACTGGGCTTCTCAGAGCTGGTTTCCATATTAATAAAATGAGGATTTTAATCCATCAGTTGTTCATCAACAGAGATGCCCTTTTAAAACAGTGTGGAGTGTGCTTTTCAAACTACATATACCTAAGGAGATCCAACCAGTTCATTCTGAAGGACATCAGCCCTGGGATTTCTTTGGAAGGAATGATGCTGAAGCTGAGACTCCAGGACTTTGGCCACCTCATGCGAAGAGTTGACTCATTGGAAAAGACTCTGATGCTGGGAGGGATTGGGGGCAGGAGGAGAAGGGGACGACAGAGGATGAGATGGCTGGATGGCATCACTGACTCGATGGACGTGAGTCTGAGTGAACTCCAGGAGTTGGTGATGGACAGGGAGGCCTGGCGTGCTGCGATTCATGGGGTCGCAAAGAGTCGGACATGACTGAGCGACTGATCTGATCTGATCTGATCCCTAAACATGATTCTATGTATTCCACAAAAGTGAATATATTTATATTTGTGGCTTAATATTTTAATCAGCTACTGAAAAGTGATTGCATTTTAGATCTTATACGTCTCTACAGCATTAAACAGAACGAATGTATAATAAAAGCTGACTCTATATCAATATTCTATTACGAGTAGACTGATGTCATAAAACATTAATTCTATTGTTTTATAATAACAAAGGAATAAAGTAATTCAAAATTTATGAAATTTCCTGTCAGTTTTAATGGACTCATCTCCTCTTTTGATTCCAGTATTAGATACAGCAGTAGATTCTCTAAATTTGATTTGTAGTTATTTTAAAGATCAGCATATAACATAAATTATACATTTAATAACTGATGGTATAAAAAGATTATTAAAACAATAGATAATTGACAAGAAAACACAGAACTTCATTTGCCAGAAAAATCAAGATAAAATGAACCTTTTCCATAAAGCTTTCAAAAATACTTTCTTTCTGTGATGAAAAAGAAAGCAATCCCTATATAAGTCTACTGAACTTTATGTTTTAAAGAATATGGCTTTCTACAAATTCTTTTATTAAAGCTGAAGGCTGTACCCCAAATTACAATTATCCACTTAAAACAACAACTAACAATTTAGAAGTGGGAGGAGAAACACCAATTATCTATTTAAATGGGAGCCATTTCAGAACACCTTGGACCCACATTTCCGTAACCAAGAAAACTGTTTCATACAAAAGTCATGGAACCATCAATAACACAATTGGAAAGACCACTTACTGTTTTAAAGAAATCACACAAACATAAGCAAATATTTTAATTAAGAGGTATAGCTAGTGTCTGGCCATGGTGCAGTACACTCCCACATGCCTAGTGCCAGCTGTAGAATAGCAGCATTCAAGCAGCTGCCTTAATTGGAGATGCAGACCAACACATGCTAATTTGGCAGAGCCAACTAATTGGTAGGTATGCTACATTTCTAACAAAATATCCACCCATATTACAGATGTTGTTCTCTGCTGGAGTAAACGATTGGTAACAAACAGTAATGAAGTTGAAATCAGCTACATTTGGTGAAATTGTTAGTTGGACAGCTTTAGAACATGATCCTGCATTAGCTTAGAAAAACACTTGTGCCATAATTGGAACGTCAGCTAAATGTCAAAAGCATCTTTCTGTTCAATAT
Organism: Bos grunniens; assembly: GCF_055505025.1. Taxonomy (NCBI): domain Eukaryota; kingdom Metazoa; phylum Chordata; class Mammalia; order Artiodactyla; family Bovidae; genus Bos; species Bos grunniens. The sequence goes on along the minus strand of NC_141179.1, from coordinate 74,426,522 downwards.
TAAGAATATGATGAGGTTTCATAATGACTCTTCAGCCAACAAAACAATACTTGCTAAGTGGACGCAATACCCGCCTTAAGTTATGCCAGGCCCCATGCAAACATCTGCAAAAGAACTGAGTCCTTTTTTCTCTTCAAAGTTTAATATAGACCAAACATTTATAGACATCTGCAAAGATAGTAATTATGCTTACCAGGAAATCTATAATGGTAGGGGGGGAAATGGGGAGGGGATTTTCTGCTTATAGCCATGATGGTGTAACAAAAACCAGATTTACTCCACCACTTAAAAAAAAATGATAAAATATATGAAACAATGGTTTTTAGACACTGGACAATAGGCAGTTCAGGAGAGGAATACCTAATAAAAGGGAAATAAATAAGGTGACCCTTACGGTTGCCCTAGCTTACTGCCCAGTTAGGTTTCCTGGACTGGAATGAGAGAGAACTCACATAGATACCAGCAGTGTCTCCTGAACTAAGGAGACAGACTTGAGCACTTGGGAAACACAGAGTCTGTAGAGTTAGCAGAGTAAAGAGAAAAAGTGAGTGAGAGCAACAGTAAGAAAGATTTTATATATATATATATATATGTAGTGGATCCTTCAACAACTCGGAAGTCAGGGCACTGACCCGCCTGCGCAGTTGACAATCAACATATGACTTTACAGGAGCACTCCACATCTGCATGTGCGCATCTACAGATCATGTAGTACACATTGAGCAGTTCAAACCCGTGTTGTTCTCTCTCAAGAGAGGGAGAACATGCTGTAATCTTCACATTCTAGAAATTAGAGGGTGACTATTTTAAAAAGAGATAAGGAAGATATTAAAAAAGATCTAAATTTTTATATAGAGAGAAAAACACAATTTCTGGATAAAAAAATATACACTAATAGGATTAACAGCAGATCAGACGCTGCAGAAAAAAGGTTAGTAAATGTACAGATAAAGCAAGAGACACCATCCAAAATGAAATACAGAGAGAAAAGAGATTGAAAAAAGACGAAAGAGCACACTATGAGTGAGTTGCGGGACCACTTTAGTCAGTTTAATATACTATAACTGAAGTCCTAGGAAAAGAGTGAGGGATAAACAGCAGACATTTGACTGGCAACTAATAGTTATTTAAAACTGTACTAATATAAACTTAAAATATGAAATATTTGTAATAATTGGTAAGAACCCAACTTCTCCATAAACCTCTAATTAAGGTAAATACTTGGCCAAATTAGAACTGGTTTTTTAAAATACGTCTTCTTGCTGATCATATCGCAGTACAAAAAATAATGCACTGTAACATTTCATTCTTTTAGCTTTTAAATTTTCTACCTAGCTTTTACCAGTTAGATGCATTATCACTGTTTCCATACACAATTTAAAGTCATGAAAACTGATGTCTTTATTAAAGGGTTATTAGCTCTTCTACATTACAGACAATGCTGAAAATCATCTTATCTTAATCACTCTTCCTGTCTCCTGTGTAAAACTTTCAAACGCCATCTCTTACGAACCTGGTGTCAAAAAATGATTGTATTGCTCTGTAATGTCATTGGAAATAAACCTCTAAAACTCTTAATTGGCCTTAAGATACTATACTAGTATCATGGTGAGTTAAATAATGAGGAATGTTTGGTTAACTGGCCAATTTCTGAATACTAAAATCCCTAAAAAAAACTCTAATTAGGATATCAAGTTCAGTGTGGTTATGTGCATCATCTTCTACTAAGAGAATACAGTTAATACATTCTAAGTTATAAGTGAAACTGTTAATTTGTCATCTAAATATATATGCATATACACACATACCTATATATAAATGGGCTTATAAAACATATTAAAATCTACAAGGAAAGCTTATGAATTAAGCCATTAGAAACCACTTGTTGCAAAGAAACTTGATCTTTGATAATATAATCTTCTCTTTATAAGAAGACTCTGCTGCTGCTGCTGCTGCTGCTGCTAAGTTGCTTCAGTCGTGTCCGACTTTGTTCGACCCCATAGACGGCAGCCCACCAGGCTCCCCCGTCCCTGGGATTCTCCAGGCAAGAACACTGGAGTGGGTTGCCATTTCCTTCTCCAATGCGTGAAAGTGAAAAGTGAAAGTGAAGTTGCTCAGTTGTGTCTGACTCTTAGTGACCCCATGGACTGCAGCCTACCAGGCTTCTCCGTCCATGGGACTTTCCAGGCAAGAGTACTGGAGTGGGGTGCCACTGAAGAAGACTCTAAAAACAAGCTATTCCGTGCCTTCAGTTCCTAACCTGGCCAGGTTCCTTATCTACCCAGAACACTCTTAATTCCGAACAACCAGTTAACTTTTTGAGTTTTTGTGTTGACTTTTGTTGTGCCCTTGAAACATTTTTTTAACAAAAGTTTCTTGCTTCTGAGAAGGCCAGATTTCATAATTACTATTTCTTGCAGCTATGCTTTGTTTGAATTACTGTCACTCCAAACCAGGACAGTAATCATTTCTTGTCTTGGGCACCTATGGCTTATGCTTATATTTTGCTGTAATCACTAGTCTCCTGGCAACTCTTCATGATACTGCCTGTGTAAACATAAGCCTCAAATTAAAAATAATAAAATTATTTAAGATATATTTTATATCCAAACTATCTCTGGTGTTTCCCAGATAGCCACTGGGCAGCACTATTGAGCAAGGGGGCTATTAGGAAGAACTAGATATATTATACTCTGTATCTTTGATTTAGCTTAACTCTAAATAAGAGTTGCCCTGTTTACTAAACCCATAATATGGGCAGATCCATGAAGTAACTAATAATGAGTATGGCTCAACACTTGTACATTTTCCAGGGTAGACAGAACATATTCAAGATCTTGTGAAAAGGACTGGCACAACAATGCAAACAATATGATTTCTAAATATTAAATACTCTTATTAATTGGTGACAGGTTTAAAACACACTTTATAAAGGTCCCTGGAGATTTATTTACCAATGCCTTTAGTGTCCATCATAAGGCTCATGCCCTCAGGATAATCACTGACTGAATCATTAAGTGGCTGTATATTATACTCCAATAGGGGATTCCATTCTGACACTGTTAACTGCTGTAATAAATTAACCAGAGACCATCAGTCTTATTAACAGGTGGTTTCTACTTTTCCTTCAAGAATGCTGAAAGGCCAAGCCATAAGCTGGAGGTGAAAAAACTGGGTCTCTAGGATGAAACAGTCAAACAATAAAGCCTTGACTATTGTGGCCTCGTGGATCAGGCTTCCTGTCCAGCGTAACCCCACAGCACCACCAAGAGCAGACTCAGACAGAATGTACCAGGGACCTAAGTCAGTATTTGTAAGACTCTATTTTACTCAAAAATCAGACACCTTGTAAAACCAGGCTGCTAACCCAAGATCCAGCAGAAAAAGAATTAATTTTGCAAGACTGAATGGAACCCATGAGGGAAATTTAATTGGTTTTGACAAAACCTCTTTCTCCCCTTCTCACTAATTCTCATGGTGTCTGGCTATACTTGGGCATACTGAAATGAAACACTCTTTGATATATTGCTCCAACCAAGCCCTCTGGATTCAGGGGAAAAAAAAAATAATTCTCTGAGAAATCTTCATATAGCTTATAAAATGTGGCAGACTGTATTTTCCAAATCAAGATTTTATTTTCAAAAAATATCTCCCTTCCCACATGTTCTCCAAAGTTACCACGTCACTCCCCCACTAAGACGCGGCATCTTTTCCTCCTGGGTTGAATCTGAGACGGCCCACTATCACTTTGAGCAACACAGTGCAGCAAAAGTAACACCGTATGAATTATGAGAGTAGGTCTCCAAAAAGACATCAGCTTCCGCCTAGTTCTCTTAGGACATGCACTCTGGAGAAAAATGGCTACCATGTAAGAAATCCAACTCCCGTGAGATGAACATGCTGGAGAAGCTACATGGAGGCACTGAAGTCAACAGTCCCAGCCATGTCTAGTCTTCGGTCACATCCTGCCATGGCAGCAAACTGTGAGAAGCCGTCTCAGATCTTCCAGACCAGACAACTGAGTTATCACTGGGTGACCTCAATGATGCCCTGATGCATAAAAGAACTGTTCCCTGAGTCTTGGCAAAATTCCTGACTAGCACAATTTGTGAGCATCTCAAATGGCTATTTTACACTTGTAAGTTTGGGTAGTTTGTTATGTGGCAATAGTAACTTGAATATAAACTAGTGATTTGTTAGGTCAATTTAAAGATGGGAATCGTATAGAAAATACAACACATACTCATTGGCCTTGCCTGCAAAATAATCAGAACAAAGGTCAAGTATTACACATGTCTTTACTGAGTTTTTTTTTTTTTTAATATTTATTTGGTTGCAACAAGCGGGATATTCTACCTTCATTGTGGAACATGGGTCCCGAGTTGCTGCATGTGGGACCCAGTTCCCTGACCAAGGATCAATCCCAGGTCCCCTGCCTTGGGAGCATGATGGAGTCCCAGTCACTGGACCACTAGTGAGGTCCTGAGTCCTTTTACTTTACATGGTGATGTAATTATTTGCATAGGCTCAGGAGGAATCTACCTTTCTCCTACCAGGATATAAATTAGATTAAAACAAATTTATAACTATCCATGCCAGAAATGTTTCATTTAACAGTACATCTCACTTAATTAGGCATGACAAACCCACAAGGAAGGAACAAGGATTACATTTCCGTATGGGGAAACAAAGTTTCAAAGACCTCCCAGTAAACCATCCTGGTACCTCCTCTATGACTTGAAGGGAGTCTTACAGGGAGCACAGAATGTCGCTTTCTGAAGACCAACAGCACTGAGTTACTTGGGGAACTTGGAGTAAGACCATAGGTAATACGATCTTACCAATAGGCAAAATTGGTAGAGGCATACTGGACGGTCTTCTTGGTTCCTGATGGCTTATGACCTTGAAATAGGTGAACTCAAAGGGCAATAAAGATATTTTTGGTACTAGAGAAGTGATAAAAGAGATATGTGACTCTAGGGGATACATGAGATTAACTCTATTCCTACAATCATACAGTTCTAGCTTTATTAAAGATAAAACAAAAAGATCTTTATGTGTTCAAGAATGTTTTATATTCCTTGCTGCTACTGCTAAGTCGCTTCAGTCGTGTCCGACTCTGTGTGACCCCATAGACGGCAGCCCACCAGGCTCCCTGGTCCCTGGGATTCTCCAGGCAAGAACACTGGAGTGGGTTGCCATTTCCTTCTCCAATGCATGAAAGTGAAAAGTCAAAGTGAAGTCGGTCAGTCGTGTCTGACTCTTAGTGACCCCATGGACTGCAGCCGACCAGGCTCCTCTGCCCATGGGATTTTCCAGGCAAGAGCACTGGAGTGGGGTGCCATTGCCTTCTCTGAACAATACTGATGGCACATCAAAAAAACATGGGTCCAACATGTTGGGTCAAATCTGCACTTTAACTGCACAGATACGATCATAGTTAAAGATTAAAAAAGTGAAACTGATATTGTTCACCTTAACCTATTCCTCTGTCGACTATTTACCAGGAAGATTTACCAGTAAGTTTTCTAAAAGCTTTACATTTGAAGAAATAAAGTCATGAAATTTTGGGACCATCCTAAAGGTTTTCACCCTGACATAAGTCACACACAAGAGACATCGTATTTGTGGTGACTCAGACGGTAAGGAGTCTGCCTGCAATGCAGGTGACCCGGGTTCAATCCCTGGGTTGGGAAGATCCCCTGGAGAAGGGAATGGCAACCCACTCCAGTATTTTTGCCTGGAAAGTCCCATGAACAGAAGGAGCCTGGCAAGCTACAGTCCATGGGGTCGCCACGAGTTGGACACAACTGAGCGACTTCACTTTCTTTACTTTCTTTAATCAAAAGACAGAAATGTCTTTTGAAATCAAAGTTGATTAAACTGTATGCAATGAGAATTATCGACTGCTGCATAATAACATGAACTATTAACATTTCCTTCTCTATATTCTATGAACCATTAGGTTGCTCTGAAAGCCAGTCTCTCTTGCACTGTGCTTTATTGCAAGTAAAGCACAACTCAACTCAGAGTTTGACATTTATTCAGGAGTCTTTTTTCTTTGACAAATCAAAATCAATAAAAATACTTAATATATTCATAATCCTGGCTAATAATGATAATAAAATAAGCTTATTATATGTGTGATGACTTTCAGCTTGACTTAATTCAACAAGTGACAGGTATCCTTACAAAGAACTATAATTTCATCAAAGCAGTCAATCCTGGGAAAGCATTTAACCACTGCTGGTGAAATATTTAGTTCCCTACAATATTATATATAATCCTTTAAAATTTTTTTCTGAAGAGCTTTGATGAGTAGGCTGTCCTCCACGTACACAAGCAATTACATCTCAAGGCACAGAATCCCCAAATTTACATAATAACAGTAGAGAGTTAGATGGTAAGAGGGGCCCTATTTCTCTCCACTTGGTTTCTTTTTCAGTCTCCTCCTTTCCTGTCTTCAGGAAAGACTTCTCCAGTGAGACAAGGAAGAAAGAAGGATGAGTTTACCCACTGGATTGAGTTTAAAAGCTGGAGAGAGAGGGCTTCCCCAATGGCTCAGTGGTAAAGAATCCACCTGCAACGCAGGAGACAAGGGTTCGATCCCTAGGTCGAGAAGATCCCCTGGAGGAGGAAATGGCAACCCACTCCAGTATTCTTGCCTGGGAAATCCCATGGACAGAGGAACCTGGTGGATCACAGTCCATGGAATTGCAAGAGTCGGACACGACTGAGCGACTAAACAACAACCAGTATTCTTGCCTGGGAAATCCCACGGACAGAGGAGCCTGGTGGGCTGTAGTCCATGGGGTCACAGAGTCGGACACGACTGAGCGTGAGCATGAAGAGAGACAAGCTAGCCTAGTTAAACAAACCTGCTTGACTTCTGTTTCCTGACTGAACTCTGGCTTGTACAGAAATTGGAATCAGGAGTGGAAGCCCAAAATACAGACCTCAAGACACTTTTATGTTGGCTTGATTTCATGCAGCAGCATCACTATTAATGGTGGTTGCCCATCGTTCAAGTATCTACTGAAGAAGTGCCTTAAGAGACCAAGCAGCTCCTTGGCACAGACCTTTCAGTTTGGAAGAAACAGTGACTACAAAGACTGGAAAAGCAAATCAAAATCACATGGAGACATCATCTCATACCTGTCAGAATGGTGATCATCAAAAAGAACACAAGTAACAAATGTTGGTGGGGATGTGGAGAAGAGGGAGCACTCCTAAACTATAGGTGGGAATGTAAACTGGCACAGTCACTGTGGAAAACAGAATGGGGGATTCTCAAAACACTGAAAACAGAACTGTGTTATGACCCAGCAATTCCTTCAGTCGTGTCTGACTCTGTGAGAGCCCATAGATGGCAGCCCACCAGGCTCCCCCGTCCCTGGGATTCTCCAGGCAAGAACACTGGAGTGGGTTGCCATTTCCTTCTCCAATGCGTGAAAGTGAAAAGTGAAAGTGAAGTCGCTCAGTCATGTCCAACTCCCAGTGACCCCATGGACTGCAGCCTACCAGGCTCCTCTGTCCATGGGATTTTCCAGGCAAGAGTACTGGAGTGGGGTGCCATTGCCTTCTCCATAACAGGGTTAGATACTGAAATTCTCTGGGAGCACAAGTACAAAGTCTAATCCACAAAGCAAAACTTATACACAAAAATAACTGTCAAGTTTTTTTTTTTTTAATATACAATTGGTATAGATCTGGTATGTATGGGTAGAAATATGGAAAAATGTATTGGTAGAGATCTGGAAAAATCTGGGTGTGAACAGATTCTATGGGTATTAGACTAAGGAAAACAAAATGTAGCACCAGACTGGTGGTAGTTCAGTTGTTAAGTCATGTCCGACTCTTGGAACCCCAAGGACTATAGTCCATTAGGCTCCTCTGTCCATGGGATTTCCCAGGCAAAAACACTGGAGTGGGTAGCCATTCCTTTCTCCAGGGGATTGTCCCAACCCAGGGATCGGTTATATGAATCACTTGTGAAAGACTCAGGATATAAAGGTTAGTTTCTACAGCTGAAAAGAGCTGTAAGAGTTAACTTTGACTCCATGATGGTCCACATTTAATAACATTGCTGTTGTTGTTCAGCTGCTAAGTTGTATCCAACTCTTTGCTCTCACGTGAACTGCAACACACCAGGCTCCTCTGTCCTCCACTCTCTCCGGGAGTTTGCTCAAACTCACGTCCATCGAGTCGGTGACGTCATCCAACCATCTCATCCTCTGTCGCCCCTTCTCCTTCTGCCCTCAATCTTCTTTTCCAGTTAGCCAGCTCTTGGCATCAGGTAGCCAAAGTACTGGAACTTCAGCTTCAGCATCAGTCCTTCCAATGAATATTCAGGGATGATTTTCTTTAGGATTGACAGGTTTGATCTTGCTGTCCAAAGGATCCTCAGAGTCTTCTCCCAACACCACCATTCAAAAGCATCAGTTCTTCAGCACTCAGCCTTCTTTGTGGTTGGCTCTCACATCCATACATGACCAGTTGAAAAACCATAGCTTTGACTATATGGACTTTTGTCGGCAAAGTGATGTCTCTGCTTTTTAATATGCTGTCTTGGTTTGTTCATGGCTTTCCTCCCAAAGAGCAAGCATCTTTTAATTTTAAGGCTGCAGTCACTGTCTGCAGTGATTTTAGAGCCCAAGAAAATAAAATCTGTCACTGTTTCCAATTTTCCCCCTTCTATTTGCCATGAAGTGAAGGAAACTGATGCCATGATCTTAGTTTTTTGAATGTTGAGTTTTAAGACAGCTTTTTCACTTTCCTCTTTCACCCTCATCAAGAGGCTCTTTAGTTCCTCTTTACTTTCTGCCTTTAGAGTGATATCATCTACATATCTGAGGTTACTGACATTTCTCCCAGCAATCTTGATTCCAGCTTGTGATTCATCCAGCCTGGCATTTCGCATGATGTGCTCTGCATAGAAGTTAAATAAGCAGGGTGACAATATACAGCCTTGTCATACTCCTCTCCCAGTTTTGAACCAGTCAGTTGTACCATGTAAGGTTCTAATTGTTGCTTCTTGTCCTGCATACAGGTATTTAAAGAGATAGGTAAAGTGGTCTGATAGTCCCATTTCATTAAGAAGATTCTACAGTTTGTTATGATGCACACAGTCAAAGGCTTTCTTGTAGTCAATGAAGCAGAAGGAGATGTTTTTCTGGAACTCCCTTGCTTTCTCCATGATCCAAGGAAAGTTAGCAATTTGATCTCTGGTTTTTCTGTCTCTTAGAAACCCAGCTTGTACATCTGGAAATTCTCAGTTCATGTACTGCTGAAGCCTAGCTTAATGGATTTGAGCATTACCTTGCTAGCATGTGAAATGAGCACAATTACATGGAGTCTCAACATTCTTTGCCATTGCCCTTCTTTGGGACTGGAATGAAAACTGACCTTTTCCAGTCCTGTGGCCACTGCTGAGTTTTCCAAATTTGCTGATATACTGAGGGCAGCACTTTAACAGCATCATCTTTTAAGATTTTAAATAGCTCAGCTAATAAAATAGTAGTAGTAGTAGTGTTAGTTGCTCAGTTGTGTCCAACTCTTTGTGATCCCATGAACTGTAGCCTGCCAAGCTCCTCTGTCCATGGGATTCTCCAGGCAAGAATACTGGAGTGGATTGCCATTCCCTTCTCCAGAGGATCTTCCCGACCCAGGGATCAAACCCTGGTCTCCTGCATGGCAGGCAGATTCTTTACCATCTGAACTACAGAGGCCACAACTTCTCATGGCATAATGTAGAGTCAAGAATCCAAAGGTTTAAGGAAGTAGAAATGTTGGAGTGATCTATAATGGCAATTTCCACACACAATCCCTCCACCACCACACCCCCAAGAGGGCCCAGCAGATATTTCTTCAGTGAAGCACCAACTTGCTTATTATATGGGCAAGAGGTCAGTAGTGTAGCCCTTTATTAGTCTGCCAGTCATAAAATTCACTGTGTTGCTACAATGTAAGAACTCCCTATTTTCTTTCTCCAGCCCCTTATTTATTTCCTTTATGGTGCTTACCACAAACTGCAAGTATTTGTCTTTTTTTGGTTTTATTATTTTTTCCTATTTTTTTTCTGTATCCTCCACTTACATATCATTCCACGAGCACAACGACCGCATATACCTTGTTCACTACTGTATCTTGACTGCCTAACATAGTACCTGGTACACAGGCATTCAATACAGATCTGCTGAAGGCATAAACAGAGTCAGTCCGTCTTTGCCAACATTAAATTCTGGTCCTTCCTTCTTCTGGAATACATACGTTCAGGAAAATATGATCCCCTCACAGATGATTTACATCTGAGTTGAAAACTTGTACAAACTTATAAATCTCCTCTGTGTATTTTATTTTTTCAGCCTAGAACAGATGACCTGGTTTGTTGATATCACCTCTCCCAGTAAATTTATATTATGCCCAGAAAAATATTTTTCAAAATTTTCAAGAACTAAACAAAAATTTTTTGCTCACAATAAAGGTCATTTCAGTGCCTTCACAATCTGTTTCTGCATGAAAAATGTTTGAACAGGATCCTGCCTTTTTCCAGAATCACATTTCTGCCCACAGTCAGGTGTCACCTCATATCACAAGTTAACAAAATTCTCAAATGCCATTAAAGTATATCTTCTGACTCATGGGGCAACTTTTGTACAGCCTGGAGCACTTGCTGTGAGTGTCATGAGGAAGCTTTTCTTGCTTCTGTGTCAAATAGAGGGTGGAGTCATTCATAGTATAGCATTTCAAAATTCAATGTTCCGTTTAATCAAAAGCTTCTATTTTCAGCCTGTGAACGTTTATTTCTAGCAACTACTAAGTGCTTTCACTAACAGGTTTACATACACTCCCCACAAACATACACACAATGTTTTATCACTGTAAGAGTTATTACACACAGTTAACTACAAGTGACTAAGTAAGAAGCAGCACTAAGATCCAGGCAGTATGTTGACATCACCTACTGCATGAAGTAAATACCTCCAGCTCCTTAGTGTCACAGGAGCACGCCTTAATTCCAATTCACACCTCAGCAAAACTGCAAGATTCTGTATGTCTTGGACCTTCAAGGTTGCATTTACACGGTTGAAACTTTGAAAGTTAAAATCCTTAAATACCAAAGACGTATTGGATATCTCACTTTTGCAAAGATCTGTGCCCTCAACAGGGCTTTAAAATTTTTTTAATATACTTTATATTACAAAGATCTGTTTTTCACCAAAAGTGTCTCAACGTGTAATTTGTCCAAAAGGACCAGCTATGGTCTGAGTAGAAATAATAACAAAATATACACCTCACAAGGTTGCTTGAAGGATCAAAGAGGATAATACATGTGAGAGAATAAATAAATAATAACATACTACATAAATGTTAGTAGTAGATAGCAATGTTAATAATAATATGGTATATACAAACTTACATAATGTTATATGTCAATTATACCTCAATAAAGCTGGGAAAACAGAAAAATACAGTAGAAATCTTTTCTCTTCTGAAAGAATTAGGGCAGTTTTTTAGCTGGATACTCAGAGAAGTCAGTTAAAGCAAGGAATTCTAGAAAATGATAAGCACACATAACCATTTTGACGGGTTCTAAATGTAAGTTATAAATTACTTACACCATGAGTAAGTACAATTCATTCACCAATTCTCTGTGTAGGGGACCAAGTCCTTATCTGAATTTAGATCTGCAGTCTGGAATTCCAGTCTTTCTTACATATACAACACCCCCACACCCAGAACGCATTATCTATAATTGCAGTTTCAGTTCTTAATGCAGCAAAAACTTCAACACATATGAAACAGTCCAAACCGTTTTTCCCCCAATAGTTTGCATTTTTCTTGTTTTCCCCTAAGTTAACAGGCAATTTCTAAAAGAACTTGCTTTTCTCACTTTTTTTCAGAGCATTCAACTTGGTTATCGTGCTCACCCTTTTACACTAGTAACTCATCAGTGTACAGAATGCTTAATAACAAATGCACCCGGCATAAGTCTAAAAACAAATAAAACTGACTGTTAACAGGTAAACCATTAGACCCATAGGAATAAAAGTACACAAGCATCATACTGAGAAGCCTACCAGCCACAAACAGCATATTAGGAAGATGAGTTAACACATTGTACCAAGGAAATGCACAGCATTGGTTTAACCATCTGGTTGGTTAACGAGATGTCAGATGAAAAGAGTTTTTGCCATATTATAATTCAGGTCTCAAGCACAGCTGTCTAAGAAAAAAGTCCAAAACAGTTTCTCTCTCACGTGTACATATGCTAGCCTTTTGCATTTTTCCTCAGTCGTACATGATATACATTGAAAGACAGTGAAGTCAGGGACCTCCTTGGTGGTCCAGTGGTTAAGACTCTGTACTTCCACTGCAGGGGGTGCAGGTTCCACCCCTGGTTGGGGAACTAAGACCCCACATGCCACATCGCATGGCCAGTAAATAAAGACATTGAAGTCAAAGAGCAAAAAAACAAAAATGTTAGAATAATTAAAAGGAGCAACAGAAAAAGAATGCCGATGTTTAAGGAGAACATAATCAGAGAATCTGATTCTTCACAAAAGAACTTAAATGAGTCAGTAAAATACACTTTAAGCAACTTATAATGGTACTACATTAATTTGAAAAAATTGATCCACCTTTGAAACACCCCATTAACAGCAAAAAAATAAAACAAAAAAAGAAGCTTTATGAACCATAAATAAATATGTTAATGCTAGATATCTGCTTGAAAACATTAAATTTAGGCTACCTGTACTCCTTTTGTGAAGGGTATATAAGGGGAAGGGTGATGTGAAGACTTACTTATCTCACTGGAAACCTGGTTCAGTTTGTCCTGTGATCTGCTGATAAGGACAATTTTCATTCCACACTTTGCTAACTGAAACAATAAAAGAAGACACTGAACAGCTGAATCACATCTGTGTGTTTCACTTTAAAATGTAAATTAGATATAGTCTCATTTTAAGAAAATCTGACCCACAGATAATTCAAGTTAAGAAACAAATACACCCCCGAGTGTAATGAATGGGCAAACCAAAATGAAGACTTTACAAAAAGATTCCCCAAAGAACTATCTTTCTCAGTCAAGCAGTGTATAAAAGTCAATGGGTTTTAGAAAAAGGAAGACTTTTATTTTGTACCTGTCCATACTTAATTTTTTTAATCATAAGTATCTATTACTTCTTTAATTTAAAAATTAGCTTTAAAAGTTTTTGTCTTAGACTGGGTAGATGAAGACTGTAGAACTGGCAAAGGAAACCACAGTTAAAATGTTGGGGATGCATAAAAATAGAATCAATTTTAAGGTTTTTATTTAAATACTATACTTTATGGACTACAAAGGCAAACTAAGACAGTTAATTGGATGACTTAATAAAGCATTTCCTGAGGAGTACCTTCCATGTACTTCCCCAGCGCTGTATAAGTACTGCACAAAATGAATAAGATTTTCAGGAACGTGGTTTCTACCCCCAGACACCCATAAATATAGGGGCAGAAGAAAAAACACTGATATACACAGAATTTTTAGTGAACTACTACAGACAGTATATAAATGAGAATAAATTATGTGCTTTGAACTATAAATGATTTAGTAAACTAATTTTCCAGTCCTAAATCCTAAAGTCAGCTTTTATTAAGTAAAAAAGTGGTATAGCAAATGAGAAGATATGGAACATTTTTTTACAAAAAATAATTAAGATTGGTTATAACTTGCTGAATTAATCTCTTATAAAAACACTATAAAAAAAACCCATGAATATATACGAGAGTTCTTTTTTTTTTTTTAATTAATGGAGAGAGGAAGAACAAGGAAAAGATCCTATCTATAGAAAAACGGCATCTAATATAATTGTAAAAGGAAAGATACCATTTAAAAATCACCATTTTAAAACTACCCTAGTGATAACTAGGCAAAAATCAGCAACAGATGCTGCGGTGGAAGATTGTTGAGAAATGAGGTATGCATACAAAGAATCATCCTACAGATTCCTCATTAATTACAAAGGGGGAAAAGGTACTTTTATAATAGAAAATTATGGTAGAGAGCATCTTAATACGTGATTTATCTCAACATAATCAATAAAGGAACGAATGGACTTCTTGTGGCTCCTGATAAGATAAACTCAAAAGAATACAGTACCACCTGTGTAACATTCCTGCTAAAAAATGTTTATCACCTGTGCAGCGTTTCTGCTAAAAAAATTTAACTTGAACCGCATCATGAGGAACTGAGCAACTGAGCACACACGTACACAATCACGAGGAAACAATCAGACAAATCCAACTGAGTAATCTACAAAACAACTGGCCTGGATTTTTTCCAAAATGCCACTGTTATAAAAGAAAAAAGGCAAAAAAGCTGGCGGGGGCGGGGAGGGGGCTGCGAGGAAGGGTGCTAGGGAGCTCTCCTTGTCAAGAAATATGACATCTAGACGCAACGCATAATCTTTAAATGGATTCTGGAATACAAAAAGCTCTATAAAAGACACTACTGGGATAACAGGGAAACCTGCATATGGAGTGTATATTGTACAGTAGTATGGTGTCAAGTTAAATTTCCTATCCCATGTGTGATCACTGGACTGTGGTTACAAGAGTGAACATTCTAGTTTTCAGAAGCTTCATGCTGAAATCTTTAAGGGTGAGTTGTTACAATGTCTGTAAGTCCCAAATGATCCCACCAAATTATAATGATAAAGTGAAACGGCAAAATGTTAACAACTGGTGAATCCTGATAAAAGGTGTACGAGTGCTTGCTATATTCTTCTTGAAACTTTTCTGTAGATTTTGCATTAAAAACAGAAGGCTGAGAAACCAAAGGATTTTTTTTAAAAAACACTTTTGAAAGGATAAATGAGAGAGTCAATGGATTGACCAGGATCTCCACCACAATCAGACAATATCTCAGGATATCGGTGCCTCTGTGGAACCAGGACTGCATGCCTTAACAGCATGGCCAATGCTTCTGGCCTGTACAGTTTTGTTCGAACTATTATGATGTCCTCCCCTTGGGTTACATTACAGACAACTGGAATCCTCTGAGGGTGTCTGTCAATATCTGTCAGTCACAGTCCTTCTTGTGAAAACGATACCATGGGCTAGTCTGCAGATTTAATCACTCTCTAATATTTTATCTACCTTTTGGAAAATAATCCAAAGCAATTAACTTTAAAGACTGAGAATGGTCCATAGTTACACAATATAAAATAAAATTACACTAAAATGTTCACAATTCCAACTAACCAGGACAAAACGTTTTACACACATTATGCCCCAAAAGTTGTTTTAAAGTTGTGTTTAAGCATAGTGTTGCTAACAAGGTGGAAACAAAGTACCTCTATTATATTGTATAATGCTCTATTGGTGCTTTTAACTTCAAAATCAAAATTACTGTAAGAGAGCATTCTATATTTGTTCTTATATTTTTATACCAAAAGAAGTCTTGAAAATTACTTACCTTTTCTGCATATGATTTTCCAATTCCATCAGTACTACCTGTGACAACTGAGAGAAGAAAAAAGTAACAGTTTAGTTTCAGAATCACGATGTAAAACTGATCATAGTTAAGACCCACCAATTAGACACAAAAGGGCCTGTGTAATATAGCTGACCCTTGAACCACATGGCTTTGAACACCAAGGGTCCATGTATATGCGAATTTTTTCCAGTAAATACATAGTACAGTACTACACGATCCAAGGTTGGTTGAATCCACAGATATGAAACCTCAGAAGCAAAATTTCAAGATACTGAGAGCCAACTGTCAGGTTATACTTTGATTTTGAACTGCATGGAGGGTCCGTGACCCTAACCGACCGTGCTGCTGACGGGTCAACTATACTTTTGATGTAAAAGATGGAGCAGTTACCAGTGGTTCAATATTAGGAATGAATACCCAGCACAAAGCAAAAATAAAAAAACTGCACTTCTAAGGGCTGACAAGGATGTAAAGCAACTACAACTCTCATACAATGCTGGTGGCACTATAAATTGACACAATCATTTTGGAAAAATGACTTTGCATTACGTCCAGAAATAAATGTGCCTACCTATGACCTAACAATTTCCAAGAGGTAATAAAAACATCATGTCTATCAAAACAATGTCCATGGTAGCTTTATTGATGCACAGTTGTGCAAATATTAAACTACAAGAGAATGAGTAAGTAAATTAAGGTATATTTACACAACAGAATACTAAATAGCAATTTTTTAATAAAAGAACTATTAATACATGCAAAAGATGAACAGATCTCTCAGACATTGCTGCTGGTGCTGCTGCTAAGTCGCTTCAGTCATGTCTGACTCTGTGCGACCCCATAGACGGCGGCCCACCAGGTTCCCCCATCCCTGGGATTCTCCAGGCAAGAACACTGGAGGGGGTTGCCATTTCCTTCTCCAATGCATGAAAGGGAAACGTGAAAGTGAAGTCGCTCAGTCGTGTCCGACTCTTCGAGACCCCATGCTCTGCAGCCTACCAGGCTCCTCTGCCCATGGGATTTTCCAGGCAAGAGTACTGGAGTAGGGTGCCATTGCCTTCTCCATCTCAGACATTATATTGAGCCAAAAAATCCTGAAATAAAAGTGTACAAGCTGTTTTGATTCCATTTATCCAATTCCAAAAAGGGAAAAACTAATCTATAATGATAGAAGTTAGAATACTGGCTACTCCTGGGTAATGGGGTAGATGACAGGGAAAAGGCATTAAGGGAATCTTCAGGATGTAGGAAATATTCTATATCTTGATGTGTATGTGTGTATGTAAAAATGCATGGAGCTGTACAATTAAGTACACATTCTGCCTATTATCGGAGAAGGCAATGGCACCCTACTCCAGTACTCTTTAAAGCTCTAAAACCTTATGTAGCATAAACATTTGAAAATGATAACGGTTCAGACCACACCATGGTATCTTACCTCTAAAATACTGGAATCACGTTTATTAACAAATTCATAGCATGGTTGTGAGTAGCATCCCGAAATGGGATTCCCTATGGCTCAGACGGTAAAGAACCTGCCTGCAGTGCAGGAGATCTGGGTCTTAATCCCTGGGTCAGGAAGATCCCCTGGAGAAGGGAATGGTTACCCACTCCAGTATTTTTGCCTGAAGAATTCCATGGACAGAGGAGCCTGGTGGTCTACAGTCCACAGGGTCACAAAGAGTTGGACATGACTGAGCAACTAACACTTTCCCTACTTTTACTATTCAGAAATATGGCAAACATATCTAAATTCTTCCTAGTCATATCTTTCATAATCATATATGAAATAATAAAACAGGTTATGAAATCATATCTATGTCTGTCTCCATCTCTGTCTCTCCCCCTCTATCAGCTCTCTGCTTAACCACTCAGTCATGTCCAACCCTTTGTGACTCCATGGACTGTAGCCCACCAGGCTCCTCCATCCATGGAATTCTCCAGGCAAGAGTACTGGAGTGGGTTGCCATTTTCTATCTACTCTATCAGCTTCTGTTTTTCTCCCTCTGCCTCCCTCCTTCTCCCCTCCCTGGCATCTGTTGAATATATTAGATCATACATTTAACTTAAGGACTTCCCTGGTGGCTCAGGCAGTAAAGCGTCTGTCTACAAAAGGGAGACCTGGGTTCGATCCCTGGGTCAGGAAGATTTCCCTGGAGAAGGAAATGGCAATCCACTCCAGTACTACTGCCTGGAAAATCCCATGGACAGAGGAGCCTGGTAGGCTACAGTCCATGGGGTCACAAAGAGTCGGACACGACTGAGCGACTTCACTTCAACTTAACCAGCCTTTCACTGGCTGATTGCATCCTCCTGATGTCATTTAACATGTTCATCTGTCCACTAATAGTTAGGTGATCAAATGCAGGTTTAATTTTTTGGGTAAGAATACTTTATAAGCAATAGTACATACTTCTATCAGGAGGCACATGTTTGCTAATTTTGCTTTTTGTTACATAAGCAGCCAATGATGTTCACCACTGAGATACATTATTTAATTAGACTGCAAAATGGTGATACTTCCATAAGCCTCTTATCCTTCTCCATCAGAGGGCAGACAGAATGAAAACCACAATCACAGAAAACTAAACGAACTGATCACATGGACCACAGTCTTTTCTAACTCAATGAAACTACAAGCCAGGCCATGTAGGGCCACCCAAGACGGATGGGTCATGGTGGACAGCTCCGACAATATGTGGTCCACTGAAAAAGGGAATGGCAAACCATTTCAGTAGCCTTGCCTTGAGAATGCTATGAACAGTATGAAAAGGCAAAAGATAGGACAGTGAAAGATGAGCTCCCCAGGTTGGTAGGTGCCCAATATGCTACTGGAGATCAGTAGAGAAATAACTCCAGAAAGAATGAAGAGATGGAGCCAAAGCAAAAACAACACCCAGTTGTGGATGTGACTGGTGATGGAAGTAAAGTCTGATGCTGTAAAGAGCAATACTGCATAGGAACCTAGATTGCTAGGTCCATGAATCAAGGCAAATTGAAAGTGGTCAAACAGGATATGGCAAGAGTGAATACTGACATTTTAGGAATCAGTGAACTAAAATGGACCGGAATGGGTGAATTTAACTCTGATGATCATTATATCTATTACTGTGGGCAAGAATTCCCTAGAAGAAATGGAATAACTATCATAATCAACAAAAGAGTCCATAATGCAGTACTTGGATATGATCTCAAAAATGACAGAATGATCTCTATTCATTTCCAAGGCAAACCATTCAATATCACAGTAATCCAAGTCTATGCCCTGACCAATAATGCTAAAGAAGCTGAAGTTGAACGGTTGTATGAAGACCTATAAAACTTTCTAGAAATAACACCCAAAAAAGATGTCCTTTTCATTACAAGGGACTGGAATGAAAAAGTAGGAAGTCAGGAGGTACCTAGAGCAACAGGCAACTTTGGCCTTGGAGTATGAAACGAAGCAGGGCAAAGGCTAACAGAGTTTTGTCAGAGAGTGTGCTGGTAATAGCAAATACCCTTTTCCAACATAAGAGAAGACTCTATACATGGACATGACCAGATGGTCAATACTGAAACCAGATTGATTATATTCTTTGCAGCCAAACATGGAGAAGCTCTATACAGCCAGCAAAAACAAGACCAGGAGCTGACTATGGCTCAGATCATGAACTCCTTATTGCCAAATTCAGACTTAAATTGAAGAAAGTAGGGAAAACCACCAGGTATGACCTAAATCAAATCCCTTATGACTACACAGTGGATGTGAGAAATAGATTCAAGGAATTAGATCTGATAGAGTGCTGGAAGAACTATGGACAGAGGTTTGTGACATTGTAAAGGAGGCAGTGATCAAGACCATCCTCCAGAAAAAGAAATGCAGAAAGGCAAAACGGTTGTCTGAGGAGGCCTTACAAACAGCTGAGAAAAGAAGAGAAGCTAAAGGCAAAGGAGAAAAGAAAGATATACCCATTTGAATGCAGACCTCCAAAGAACAGCAAGGAGAGATAAGAAAGCCTTCCTCAGTGATCAGTGCAAAGAAATAGAGGAAAACAACAGAATGGGAAAGACTAGAGAGATCTCTTCAAGAAAAGTAGAGATACCAAGGGAATATTTCATGCAAAGATGGGCTCAATAAAGGACAGAAATGGTATGGACCTAACAGAAGCAGAAGATATTAAGAAGAGGTGGCAAGAATACACAGAAGAACTCTAGAAAAAAGATCATGACCCAGATAACCACGACGGTGTGATCACGCACCTAGAGCCAGACAATCCTGGAATGACATCCTGGGCCTTAGAAAGCATCACTACGAACAAAGCTAGTGGAGGTGATGGAATTCCAGTTGAGCAATTTCAAATCCTGAAAGATGATGCTGTGAAAGTGCTGCACTCAATATGCCAGCAAATTTGGAAAACTCAGCAGTGGCCACAGGACTGGAAAAAGTCAGTTTTCATTCCAATCACAAAGAAAGGCAATGCCAAAGAATGCTCAAACTACCACACAATTGCACTCATCTCACACACCAGTAAAGTAATGCTCAAAATTCTCCAAGCTAGGCTTCAGCAATACATGAATCGGGAAATTCCAGATGTTCAAGCTGGATTTAGAAAAGGCAGAGGAACCAGAGATCAAATTGCCAACATCTGCTGGATCATGGAAAAAGCAAGAGAGTTCCAGAAAAGCATCTATCTCTGCTTTATTGACTATGCCAAAGCCTTTGACTGTGTGGATCACAATAAACTGTGGAAAATTCTTCAAGAGATGGGAATACCAGACCACCTGACCTGTCTCCTGAGAAATCTATGCAGGTCAAGAACCAACAGTTAGAACTGGACATGGAACAACAGACTGTTTCCAAATAGGAAAAGGAGTACATCAAGGCTGTATATTGTCACCCTGCTTATTTAACTTACATGCAGAGTACATCATGAGAGATGCTGGGCTGGATGAAGCACAAGCTGGAATCAAGACTGCCAGAAGAAATATCAATAAACCTCAGATATGCAGACGACACCACCCTTATGGCAGAAAGCGAAGAAGAATTAAAGAGCCTCTAGATGAAAGTGAAAAAGGAGAGTGAAAAAGTTGGCTTAAAACTCAACATTCAGCAAACTAAGATCATGTCATCCAGTCCCATCACTTCATGGCAAATAGATGGGCAAACAATGGAAACAGTGACAGACTTTATTTTGGGGGGCTCCAAAATCACTGCAGATGGTGACTGCAGCCATGAAATTAAAAGATGCTTACTCCTTGGAAGAAAAGCCATGACCAACTTAGACAGCATATTAAAAAACAGAGACATTACTTTGCCAACAAA
This sequence comes from Bos grunniens, assembly GCF_055505025.1. Taxonomy (NCBI): domain Eukaryota; kingdom Metazoa; phylum Chordata; class Mammalia; order Artiodactyla; family Bovidae; genus Bos; species Bos grunniens. Next base: position 74,405,736 of record NC_141179.1, on the reverse strand, counting down.
GGTCCGTCTAGTCAAAGCTATGGTTTTTCCAGTAATCGTGTATGGATGTGAGAGTTGAACCGTAAAGAAAGCTGAGTGCTGAAGAATTAATGCTTTTGAGCTATACTGTTAGAGAAGACTTGAGAGTCCCTTGGACTGCAAGGAGATCAAACCAGTCAAACCTAAAGGAAATCAGTCCATGAATATTAACTGGAAGGACTGATGCTGAAGCTGAAACTCTAATACTTTGGCCACCTGATATTAAGAACTGACTTGAAAAGACCCTGATGCTGGGAAAGATTGAAGACAGGAGGAGAAGGGGACAAAGAGGATGAAATGGTTGGATGGCAACACCGACTTGATGGATGTGAGTTTGAGTAAGGTTCAGGCGTTGGACAGGGAAGCCTGGTGTGCTGCAGTCCATGGGGTTGCAAAGAGTCAGTCACGACTTAGCAACTGAACTGAACTCAACTGATACTTGAATTCTGTCATCCCATTTTAACTTATTAGCTGGAATATTTTCATAGAGAAACAACTCCTTATCAGTTATTTGATTACAAATGATACAGAGTTTGCACAGAAGCACGAGATAAATGTTGGATTTTTTTCCTTTACTTACCAGTTTTCAAAATAAATTGGTTCTCTGATACCTCTTCAAAGGTAACTCATGTGTTTTTATGATTGTGATTTTGCTTACAAGAAACATTATTAACTCATGCTTTTAAACATCTGTAGTGGAATCCACCTATAGGAAATTAAGTATCACATGAAAGTTCCTCCAACCTCATTAGCAACTCTGTTGCACATTTCTGTAACTTTTCATCTTCTGAGTATTTTGGAAGTATGGGGACCCAAATTTTACACTGTATTCCTGTCACTGATGCACTAATGTTTCACACAAGAAGGATAAACATTTTCTAATTGTTTCCAATTCCCTCCTTTTCCTGTTCTCTGTGATAAACTTTCCTGCTCTCTCCCAGATGTCCAGAACCTCATCTCCATGCCTCTTTCTTCATAGCTTGTTCAGACTCCACCAACCAACTCCACTGTTCAGATCAGTTCAAACAAACCCTTTCTCTCTTCCACATCTTTGCATGCACTTCTCTTGCAGCACTTACCACTCTCGACTTGGAAATGCGTTTCCTCACACGTCTTAATTCTCCTGCTGGATTCTAGGCTCCTTGCTGTGTGAGGTGCACAAGGTGGGTGCTCAGTAGACATGTGCTGAATGCGCAAGTGATGCTCACAGGTAGCTGCTCTTACAAACTACAAAACAAGGCTTAGACGATTTCCCTGAGAACCTGCTTTCTCAAAGTTCTTCATGATACAAGTACAATACCTTATACTCTCCTAATCTGTCTGCCACTCAACCTGTCTACTCACAGAGCCTTCGGTACCTAGATTATTCTATTTATGCTCAACAATTGTGGAGCAAGCAAATCCTAGATGTGATTACAGCACTGAATCATTGGCAACATCAGACTTTCTCAGATTAGGTGTTTTTAAGTCCCTTAATATGAAAAACTCAAAAAATAAAAGACAATAAATTCACCACAACTAATGCATCTAAATTTCTGGCTGTAATATACAAATTTCAAAAGAATACAGGTGACTCTGGTGTGTCTGTGTGTGTGAACTGTGAACTCCAGGCTGACCTCAACCAGCATACATTCAGGTAAATCATTTCAGTCGTGCCCAACTCTTTGTGACCCCATGGACTGCAGCCCACCAGACTCCTCTGTCCATGGAATTCTGCAGGCAAGAATACTGGAACGGGTTGACATTCCCTTCTCCATGGGATCTTCCCAACCCAGGGATCAAACCCATGTCTCTTAAGTCTCCTGCACCGACAGGCAGGTTCTTTACCACTAGCACGACCTGGGAAGCCCTCAACCAGCATACCACACTTTAAACACAGTCCTGCCAAGCCTAGAATATGCCAGGATAGAGATTATAAAATTTGTCTGATGGGTATCAACACTTCAGCAGACTCTCCAGTTTCTGGAGTTTGTAGTGGGCACTGGGCACCGTTAAGAGTACCAACCATCCAGGACAGGGGTCTTCAGCCAGTTCTCTCACGAGTAGTGTCATCTGCTCTCAGCGCACAAGAGAGCACTCCCAGGCATGGTCCTCAGTCAAAGGCGGCTGCCTTGCCCAAGCTTACAGCCCTCCCCTGGGTAATACGTGCCTGATTTTAACCCGTCCACACCAAGGTCCAGCTCCCTGACCTCACTTAGGGATCTCTGATGGGCCATGGGCTCATGGGGCCATCTCATGGGATCTAGTGTGACTCCAGCATCAGTTTGACTTCTCCCTCTGCCCTACCCTGCTTCCTTTGCTTACTCACTTTTAGGTACCATTTCTAAAAACATCCCCCTACATACCTCCCCTATACACACATCACAAATGTCCAAGTCTATTTCCTGATGGACTACTGAGAGCCTACAAGTCACGCTCCCTTTTTTTAAAAGTGATTTTACTTAAATCTAAGAAATACATAACTTAGCTTGAAAAAGGTTTTAGACCTTAGCTTTTGAACTTAGCTTCAAGAGGTTTTAGACCAAAAAACAAACAAACAAACAAACAAAAAAATGGGATATTATCTGTATCCTTCTGCACCTTCCTACTCTATCCCCAGAAACAACAATTTTCACTGCTTTTAATTGCATCTCCTTGTCTTTATATGTTCTAAAGCCTGTTATACTCTAATTCCCTGATTCATTTATTTTTATATTACTTAACTCATTAGGGTTGAAGAGAATCTCCACCCCCTTAAATTTCCCCATCCTTCCAATGAAGTTATGTCACAAGATTCTGCCAACGGTTAGTCATTAAGTTATTATAATACTGTAACTCAATTCTGATATTAACCCAGGGTGCGTACAGATCCTACAGGTTAAAGACAGCGAAACTGCCCACGCGGTAGGCACCAGCCACAAGTTCAGGCGGCCTTAGGCCACCCACACTTGTGACTAGTTGGTTACAAGGTTCAGGTTCTCACAGTTTCTCAGGTTCAAGAATTCACTAGAATGACTCACAGAACTCAGGATAACTTAGACAATTCATGATTACAGCTTTATAATGAAGGATACAAATCAGGACCAACCAAGTGAACAGCCACAGAGGGCAAACTGTAGGGGGGTTCCCCTGTGTAGAGGTTCCAGAACCTCTCTGAATAAGGGGAGGTCACTCCTCCAGCCCCGCCCCAGAATATCACTGTGTTCACTCACTAGGAACAGCAAGATGATTTTTGCAAGAGGGGCTTAATGTTACTTAAATCATCATTTTACACAGCAGCATTGCCTCTGGGACTTTTACACAAGGCAGCTGCTTTTGGTAGATGAAGGAAATCAAGCCCTACTGCACAGACTTTTAGAAATATTGATATATTTTCAAAAGCAAGTAAAATAGCCGATGTACTAGCTTGTGATCCAGAAGTCACTTCAGTCGTGTCCAGCTCTTTTTGACCCTATGGACTGTAGTCCGCCAGTCCCTCTGTCCATGGGAGTATCCAGGCAATAACACTGGAGTGTGAGCCACTGTTTCCTTCTGGGTCACATTTCCTTCTCCAAGTGTGATCCAGTATAAATGGAGAATAAATCCACAGGAGTGGTTACTTTTTCTTGAGGAGAGCAGAGCATCATGGGAATACAGAGTTCTCACTGGGTTTCATTACAAAGGTGTGGTTGATTGAATCATTGGCCACGGGACTGAACTCAGACTCGAACCTCCTCATCCCTCCATAGAGGCTGGAAGGTTCAGCTGGATCCCACTCAAGGTTGGTGTTTCCAGCAGGACCAGCCCCCATCTCAAAGCTCTCCATAGGCTCCCACCATGAGGGATCTCACTAGCATACGTTATCAGAGCCCACCATGAATAACAAAGACACCCCTATCACTTAGGAAACTCCAAGGATTTAGATACTCCCTCCCAGAGAGCAGGAACAAAGTCTGTCAAATCCTTTATTATTCAACAATTACTGTGGCTAGAAAAATATATCATCCACTAGTGAACCAAACTGCATAGCAGAATTACATTTTCTTTCCTAATCAGTGTTTTAAGTGCTGCACTCAATATGCCAGCACATTTGGAGAACTCAGCAGTGGCCACAGGACTGGAAAAGGGCAGTTTTCATTCCAATCCCAAAGAAAGGCAATGCCAAAGAATGCTCAAACTACCACACAATTGCACTCATCTCACATGCTAGCAAAGTAATGCTCAAAATTCTCCAAGCCAGGCTTCAGCAATATGTGAACCGTGAACTTCCTGATGTTCAAGCTGGTTTTAGAAAAGGCAGAGGAACCAGAGATCAAATTGCCAACATCTGCTGGATCATGGAAAAAGCAAGAGAGTTCCAGAAAAGCATCTATCTCTGCTTTATTGACTATGCCAAAGCCTTTGACTGTGTGGATCACAATAAACTGTGGAAAATTCTTCAAGAGATGGGAATACCAGAACACCTGATCTGCCTCTTGAGAAATCTGTATGCAGGTCAGGAAGCAACAGTTAGAACTGGACATGGAACAACAGACTGGTTCCAAATAGGAAAAGGAGTACGTCAAGGCTGTATATTGTCACCCTGTTTATTTAACTTCTATGCAGAGTACATCATGAGAAACGCTGGACTGGAAGAAACACAAGCTGCAATCAAGATTGCCGGGAGAAATATCAATAACCTCAGATATGCAGATGACACCACCCTTATGGCAGAAAGTGAAGAGGAACTAAAAAGCCTCTTGATGAAAGTGAAAGTGGAGTGAAAAAGTTGGCTTAAAGCTCAACATTCAGAAAACGAAGATCATGGCATCCGGTCCCATCACTTCATGGCAAATAGATGGGGAAACAGTGGAAACAGTGTCAGACTTTATTTTTGGGGGCTCCAAAATCACTGCAGATGGTGACTGCAGCCATGAAATTAAAAGACGCTTACTCCTTGGAAGGAAAGTTATGACCAACCTAGATAGCATATTCAAAAGCAGAGACATTACTTTGCCAACAAAGGTTCGTCTAGTCAAGGCTATGGTTTTTCCTGTGGCATGTATGGATGTGAGAATTGGACTGTGAAGAAGGCTGAGCACCAAAGAATTGATGCTTTTGAACTGTGGTGTTGGAGAAGACTCTTGAGAGTCCCTTGGACTGCAAGGAGATCCAACCAGTCCATTCTGAAGGAGATCAGCCCTGGGATTTCTTTGGAGGGAATGATGCTGAAGCTGAAACTCCAGTACTTTGGCCACCTCATGCGAAGAGTTGACTCATTGGAAAAGACTCTGATGCTGGGAGGGATTTGGGGCAGGAGGAGAAGGGGACGACAGAGGATGAGATGGCTGGATGGCATCACTGACTCAATGGACGTGAGTCTGAGTGAACTCCAGGAGTTGGTGATGGACAGGGAGGCCTGGCGTGCTGCTATTCATGGGGTCGAAAAGAGTCGGACACGACTGAGCAACCGATCTGATCTGATCTGATCTGGAGTTAAAATGGCCTTTTTCTTGCATTTACATGGTTTTCCTTTTAAATGTTCCCCCTATCTCTAAAGGCCTCTCAGTATAATTTTCCACACAATCAACCCCATCGGTTTGTTCCACGCTTCTTTTTTTTTGGTTTTCTTTCCCTTCAAGATCACCTTCACAGAGCGCTCCAACTTTCATCCTATTCCAACCTGGAATAGATACTCTGTGGGCACAGCTGTGGTTCTAGAACCTAATCTTGGGAATTCTCTCGGACTCTCTCTCCTGGGTTGAAGCTCTTGTTTTTTTTAGATCTTGTTCTAGTCCCTCATTATGGAGTACATCTAAGTTGACAAACAAGGAGGCATTTAGATACATTTTGTAAACATTTTGAAAAGTAATTATTAAATTTTAAAGTCGCTTTTGTTGTTGAGTCACTCTTGTCCAACTCTTTGTGACCCCATGGACTGCAGCACATCAGGCTTCCCTGTCCTTCACCATCTCCCGGAGCTTGCTCAAGTTATGTCCACTGAGTTGGTGATGCCATGCAACCATCTCATCCTCTGTCATCCCCTCTCCTCCTGCCTTCTATTTTCCCCAGTATCAGGGTCTTTTCCAATGAGTCAGCTCTTTCCATCAGGTGGCTAAAGTATGACTTATCCAAAAAAAAAAAAAAAAAAAATCTGAAGATTATACAGAGTGTTCCTCAAACTCCAAGCTAGTTCTTCTTATTACTAACATCTTTACATTAGTATGGAAAATTTGTCACAATTAATGAACCAATAATGATATATTATTATTAACTAAAGTTCATATTTTTTTCAGGCAATCTTGTTACTGAGTGTCCTTCTGTTCTAGGATGCCATCCAGAATTTTAAATTTAGTTATCACATCTCTTCATGTGACAGTTTAAGAGGCAATTTTTTTAATCTTTTGTATCTTTAAAAATATAGTCTATATTCTAACTTCAAGTGTAGTAGTTTAACTAGTATGAACAAAGAATGCTGCCTGCCATCAGTAAACAAAGGATGCTGAGGTCATGAGGTCATCAGGCCATCAGCCACTGCAGCGGCTCCCAACTGTGCACCCTCAGGGGATTCAGGATGGAGAAAATCAGGATACTGGCCTGTTAGGGTGCATATCAAAGGAATGACTTCAATAAACCCAGACTCTGGCATCTTCCCATACATGAAAAAGCACTAAATTCATTAACTTGAGAAGTCTGCTTTTCTTTAATTAACAGCAATCTTTTGATTACTTGTTTTTTTATTTCAAAAACTCATATATCCTGGCTCCTCCCTTACCTCTTTGGAACAGTCACTCAGAGCTAAGAGGCTGTCTCCTGGGCTTAAGCCCTCAGTATGTCTGCCAAATAAAACATAATTCTCAAATTTTTGGTTGTGCATTTTTTTAAAGTCTACACTTGGATTTGAAACAGGAGATCATTTTCAACAAAAAATTAAAAACAACCCTCCACTGCACCAGTATTGCTTAAAAAGAATGTTTCACCATTCTAGTTACAATTTGCAAGAAGTCAAGTGAAGTGAAGTCGCTCAGTCGTGTCCAACTCTTTTCGACCCAGTGGACTGTAGCCTACCAGGCTCCTCCGTCCATGGGATTCTTCAGGCAAGAATACTGGAGTGGATTGCCATTTCCAATTTGCAAATGACCTGCTTTTTTGTCACTGGGGCTTTTAGGATTTTTAGTTCATCTTTAGGACTCTGTGATGGTAATAGAACTTGGAGTGGGTGCTTCTCCATTCATTGGTGCTAGGCACTGATGGGACTCCAAATTCATGGTCTTCAATTCTGGCAATTTTCTTATGTATTAAATATTAATTATTTGATAATTTCTTCCTCACATTGTCCTCTAGAATTTCCTTTAACCAGAGTTTGGACATAACAGTTTCTTTATTAATTTTACTTTTCTTCTTATTTATTTTCCTGGAAATCTCTTCAACTTCTATCCTCCAAATTTTGTATTGACTTTTAAAATTAGGTTGTCAATTTTTTAATACTGAAGAGCTCTTCTCTATTCTGATTGCTCTCTTTTTAAAGCAGCAGCTTGTTCCTACTATACATTCATTATCTTATCTCTAAGGACATTAATTAGACTTTGTTTATATATTTATACTTTCTTCTACTTTTTTATTCTATTTCCTCTAAGTTATTTTTGATTGTTTTGGTTTGTCTCATCTTGGAGACAATAACACGGCAATGAGGGTGTATGGGTGGGGTGACTATATTGGGGCCCCCACTACAGGGTAATCATTGGGCAAACCAGCTCTTTGTTTAGGGGATCCACAAGTCAGTATTGTTATTGAGTCCAAGCTTGCTCTGCTTGCCACATGATAGGCCAAAAAGTCTACAGACGAGGTGTTGAGGGAAGGAATACGACTTTATTCAGAAAGTCAGCAGACCAAGAAGATGACAGACTAATGTCTCAAAATAACCATCTTGTGGGATCTAGATGCCAGATTCTTTTACAGAATCTGAACAGAGTGGGAGGAGGTAAGGAAGTAAAGTAAAAAGACTATTAATCTTGCAAATACCTCCTGGAATGGCCAGTGGTGGGAGGTGGGGGGCGGGGCAGTGGGAGGGTGTCAATTTCTTGTTTTTGCAGCCATTCACAGAAGGGGCTTCCCTGGTGGTTCAGAGGTTAACGCGTCTGCCTGCAATGCAGGAGACCTGGGTTTGATCCCTGGGTCGGGAAGATCCCCTGGAGAAGGAAATGGCAACCCACTCCAGTATTCTTGCCTGGAGAATCCCACGGATGGAGAAGCCTGGTGGGCTACAGTCCATGGGGTCACAAAGAGTTGGACACGACTGAGCGACTTCACTCACTTTCACCTCACAGATGGGCTGGGTCAGATTGTCTCTCTGTGAGCTGAACAAAGACACTTTTGTTTAAGTCAAGCAGAGGGACAGGGTTACCTGAGGCAGGCCATTATGTATGATTATGATAACAATAGCAACAAAAAGCAAAGGTTAAAGTCAAAAAAACTGATCCAACATGGAGTTGAAAAGGACTCTTCCAAATACAGATAACAGTATCTGTATTTTCTCCAGGACTCTTTGATAAAATCTCTTCATTCCCCAAATTCCAGTTTTCTGGCTGCTGAGTAGTTGGGCAGCTGTCAGTCTGTAGCCTCATCGCTTAACCTCTGTTCTCAGTCTGGTCTCACCTCTGCTCTCTTCTGTGCCCAGTTTTTTGGACTCACAAGCACATCTGGTTCAGTGCCCTTCCTCATCCTTGTCTTTTGAATTCCTGTGCTTTTCTGGGGTCCATAGCAAACTTGCTTGCTTCTCAGTGGTGGACCATCTGTGAGCTCTTAGACAGCTGCTCTGTGAAGTAAGTTGTCGTTCTTCCAACTTTACTCTCTGTGACTAGGAATCAAGGATTTCAGGAGTTCCCTCATTTCATCCAAATGGTGCTTTCTGTTTCGTATTCTCCAATATTAGGAGAATAAGAAACAGAAAGCACCATTTGGAATTATTCTTATTATTTCTTATTCTCCTACACATTCCAAGAGATAAAAGGCTAGAAAATACTGTTACTTGCCTATTTTGAAACTGGAAGTTCCCCAAGGTCCCTCTTAAACATATTAAAGTAGACTAAGTTGAGAATAAGATACTAAACACACTTCTCAAAAAGATTTGGCTTTATGCTCCCAACAAAAACATTTTTTTCCTATCATCTCCTATTAACTATCAAATTTAAATCAAATTAACAGTTTTTAGAAACTATTATGTGTATGACTACAGAGACTACAATGATGCATAAGACCCACTGTGGATATTAGGTATTCTATAAAGCACCCATTTCATGCTTACTGCTTTAACTATTAAGTAGAAATGAATATGACTTTAAATTGCATAAGTATTAAAAATTCAGCCTCTGATCTTTTTAGATAGATTAAAAAATATCACTTTCCCCTATTCAGAGAATTCTCAGAACCGAATACAGCACTATATAGTTACACAAAAGTCAGACACTGCCTCACAAGTGTATTTTTTTCCCTGCAAAAATAGAAAACTATAACAATTATTTTTATAGACACAAAGAAACAAAACATAAAACTGGAAACTGAGAGCCTCTCTTCGTCATCTCTACAAGCACCACTGCAGATCTATAATAATCAGAGTCATGTACAATGGCCAGGCAATGGGGGATCAAGTATAATTTCCCCATCAAAGGAAATGACAAATTCTTTAGTTCTCTAAGTCATGACAGGTAACATGCTTGAAATAATGTACAAACATGACCAAGTCATCTGTCAAACTTAAGTCAATTGCAAAAGTTTTACTTTATGCCAAAAAAAAGATTAAATTTATCTACTTAAGGCAGGGAGGATGGGGATAAGGATGTCTTTGCTTTTAAAGATATATTCTTTGCTTTAAAGCTAAAGCAATATTGCAACAGTAGTAGCAGAGATAGCAGCTCATGGTTGGATAGAAAAAAATCCTTAACCCAAGTTGAATATTTTTTTTTAATTTTATAAAATAATAGTGTGAGTCTCACTAGATGCTCCATATTGTCTGGGTAGTCAACTCTTCATCATTCACTTTAGGAAGCTAAATAAAGCACATCTGAAATCAAAAGTCTTTTGGCAGTTGTTCTAGGACATTGGGGAAATACAGGAAAGAGGTTACTATTTTTTACTCTTCTTACTGTCAGTATTTTTTAACCATGTGTGTGTATTGCCTTTCCAAAAAAAGAAGTCTTTTCCTACCAGGAATAGAAAGACGGTGTAAACTGATCCAACAAATTCTCCATCTATTCTAGTTTCCGAAGTATCAGCGTAGCATTGCTTACATCAATGTTTCCTAAGGTCACTTAATACTTTCTTAAAACTGATTTTTTAAAAATTAAATTTAATAGAAAATGGAATTAATATTTACTTAATTACTTGATTTGGTTAAAGACCACCAGTTTCAATTAACATAAATAGAATATTAGTAGAAAATATGTATACAGAAAACTATTAAAAATTTAAAGTATTCATCAATGCAGTACCTAAGATCATCTCTTGTTTGGTCTTCTGGGAAGCACCATCTAAGCACTATTAACCCTGATATTTCTACCACTTTGCAATGAAAACCAAATGAAACAAAGACCAGTTTCCAAATCACCCACATTAGAAGTACTGCTTGCTTTTTGTGCTTTCTTAAAACAAAAAAATTAAATACAGCCACACCAAAAGAAGATGAAATATGCAATAACAACCCTGGGGACCCATCCTTCTTACGTTATATACACATAGGGGCCAGAGCCTGCTAACTGTCTTCCTCAGTACCCATCCTTCCTTTCCTTCTTGGTAGCAATTGTGGCCTGGAATACAACCTCCCCAGCAGCTAGGTGCAGCCATGTGACTAAATTCAGGAAATAAAATGCAAGTAGTGTTGTGAGGGACTTTTTGAGAAAGGCTGTGTTAAAGGAGTGACTCAGCAGGGAGAAGCTTCTTTCTGCCCTTTATCCAGCCAATTCAAAAGTGGTGGCTGCTACTGCTAAGTCACTTCAGTCGTGTCCGACTCTGTGCGACCCCATAGACGGCAGCCAACCAGGCTTCCCCATCCCTGGGATTCTCCAGGCAAGAACACTGGAGTGGGTTGCCATTTCCTTCTCCAATGCATGAAAGTGAAAAGTGCAAGTGAAGTCGCTCAGTCGTGTCCGACTCTAGCGACCCCATGGACTGCAGCCTACCAGGCTCCTCCGTCCATGGGATTTTCCAGGCAAAAGTACTGGAGTGCGGTCAGCTGGATTAAAACTCAACATTCAAAAAACTAAGATCATGGCATCTGGTCCCATCACTTCATGGCAAAAAGATGGGGAAGAAGTGGAAGCAATGACAGATTTTATTTTCTTGGGCTCCAAAATCACTGCGGATGGTGACTGCAGCCATGAAATTAAAAGACACTTGCTCCTTGGAAGAAAAGCTATGACAAACCTAGACAGCATATTAAAAAGCAGAGACATCATTTTGCCGACAAAAGTCCATATAATCAAAGCTATGGCTTTTCCAGTGGTCATGTACAGAAGTGAGAATTGGACCATAAAGAAGGCCGAGCACTAAAGAGTTGATGCTTCTGAACTGTGGTGCTGGAGAAGACTCTTGAGAGTCCCATGGACTCAAACACCATTTTTATGATCTCATTCTTCCACCAAGAAATGACAATGTTTGTCTATAGCCAATTATACAAAACCTGGAACATAAATCTATTCATGTCTCCCCATTGCCACCACCTGGGCTACGAGAATTCACTTCCCACAAAAACCACTGCAACAGACTTCTAACTCACTCACCTGCTCCCTTTCTTATTCCTCTCCAAATTACTCTCCACACTACAACCAAAGTTATTGGTCCACTGGGCAAACGTGACATCACTTCCCTGCCAAAAACCTGTCAATGGTCTCCCACTGCCCTTAATTCTTTACAAGGTTTTCCATGAGTTGACCTTACCTCCCATCATTGTCCCCCTACCACCTACTGCCCTGGTCATGCTGAAAATTGTCTAATCCCTACAAAGTTAACATGCTCTCTTTTCACAAATGCGGTTTCCACTACTCCCAAAATTACTTCCACCAGTTTCTCTCTCCCACCCTTAAGGGTTTGACTTAAACGTTTCCTCTCCCTTAGACCTTCCTTGACCTCTAGGCCAGCAGGATCTCATAGCTCCCTGGCCCCCTGGTACTCTGTACTTACCCTATTTGACATGCATCATACAGACTTCCATAAAGGTCTGGGTCACCACAGTCTAAAGGCTAGCATAGGGTCTGGCAAAAAGTAGATGATGTTTCACAAGATGAGTGAATGATAAAAAGGAGATTATGAAGGAAGGACTATCTTCTTGTGACACTCTCCACTGCTTCACCTACTTTTTTTTTCTTTTTTTTCATAAATAATGCCCAACCATCCACTGCACAGAATCCCCAGCACTCTTCAGCCCCTCTCATTATCAAGGATCAGTGGTCTAAAATAAAATTTAAGAAATGTCACATTCAGAAGTTTAACTTCATTTATGATAAATCTATAGACACACATTTTCAAAGGATTCTGAGGGAGTCCTTGAAAAGAGATGTTTTTCAATGCTAGAGAGAACTACTTCACTCAAAATGTGCCAGGGTGGATGTGAACTGAACAGATCCAAAGCAAGATTAGGGGAAGAGGGGGCGGGAGGATGAATCACTTGGGCTTAGTAAAGCATGCCAAATTACCAAAGTTGTGACAGATCTCTGTTCTTGTCATTAAGATTGGCTTCTTCAATTAACACTTGGTGTTCTCAGATTCCATATTGCTATGAATAAGTAGGGAGTTTTCAACAATACACAGAATAAGGCTACAGGTGTCACCCATCCCATAGTCCAATGGCCTCAGGTATCACCCACAGCCCTATGGGTTGTGAGAGTCTTTATGATGGCCAGGGGCAGAAGTGAAGTCAGAGGAAGAAGGTGGGGGCAGTCTGGGGGAAGGAGATTTTAAAAGGCTTATGTTTTCATATATAAATATAACACCCAAAACCAAATTCGCAAGCCTTTGAGAAGATGGAAACTGACAACTATAAAGAATATCCCAACTTGGCACCCAGAAGTGTCTTGCTTGTTACAGATTATATAAAATACTGGCAACTGGCCAGGGCTCAGCCTCCAGATTTTAGAGAGTCAACAAAAATGCTTCAGTTTGTGTAGGTTAAAAATACTCTACTCTTTCTGTCCTCAACTTGCCAGGAACAGTTATTTTTAGTAAGAATCCAATCAACCTTACCAATATCAAACATCAAAAATAGACTAGAGGAACACTGGAAGCAAAGGTGCTATTTTTAGCTTCTTCTGTTCCCTGCCACTACCCACCCAACTCTGACTGCAGGGCGCAAGCTTAAGAGCTTAGTTATTCTAGGCAGATTCCTTCTCCTGACCCTTACCCACCCTCCCCTACTAACACCTGAATGCAGAGAACACTGGATTGATTAAAGATTAATACTGCCGCAAACCATGACAGCTGCGGTTCCACTGAGTGCTTTTGGGGGGTGGGGAGAACAGAAAATGACAGAGAGCTTACATCAGTATTCCTCTTGGGGATCTATTACATGGGAAGAAAATTGCTATTTCAATTCCCTTTTGTTGCTAAAAATAGCAGTCTCAATTGATTCAGGCAAACAGAGAACTGGCTTAGCCAGGGCTGAATTTAGAAACCACTGAAGTCCCGAAGAGCAAATGCAAACGTAGTCTAACACATGCCAGCTCATATTTAACAAAGAACAAAGACGAGAGGCATGCAGCCTGCAAGTTAAGAAAGCAGCAGCAACTTTCTGCATTTTTCATTAAAGAGAAACAGTGAAAGTGATGCAAAATAAGAAAGGACAATTATAACTTGTTCTCCTCATCATATTTTAACAAAAAAGAATCTTATAGGAAAAAAATATCAGATTATACATCAACCATGATACTGTGGGCATTTCCCCTAACCTCATGGTTTGGGGAAATGGACATCTTCTCAAGCACAGTCTATTACTATGAAAGGAAAAGGCCCAGTTTACAAACATGCTATCCCAGGTCTATACAGGCCCCTCTCCCACTAAGCCCTGTTGGATTCCCTACTGAACAGGCCTCTCTCCTACCTGTCCCTTCTCTTCTCTTGACCCAACCAAATACTGCAGACAGTTATAATTTGCCACTCAAAAAACCAACAAACAAAACAAAAACAGAACAAAAGACTCCAAGCACCCAGAGGTTCAGAATAGAGAAAATGAAGAAACTGCAAAAAGCAGAATCCGCTTAAGTCAGTTAATCCCCTGGGCTGACTTCCAGGCAAGGCCGTGTGATACATTCTGGTAGCACCAAAACCCCAAAATATCTTCTGCCTGATTCTTTCACTTTACTTGGTTAACTGAAAACCTTCACAGATAATGATTTATTTCAGTTACTACCACATCTTCAAAAATGCAAACTCTCGTAGAAGAATTAAAAGGCCATCAATCCGTGTGCTTCAGCATGATTTTGTAGATTCAAACTGCTTCATGGCTTCCTTTGGGAGTTCCCAAAACGTGACAGGGAAGGGGCTTCCCGACTTGAGAGGAGGAATTGTCACTGGAGACGAAGTGGTAACGACTTGGGAATTACAGGCCTAGTAAGACACCATCGAGGAAAGGCTGTAGGCTTTTGCCATGTAAGTACAAAGGGCATAAGTGAACGGGTTAAGAACATGGGTGCTAAAATCAGAGCAGCAGGGTTCAAGTCTGCCATCTGTCAGAAACTATCAATGTGTGAATGTGTTCAGTTGCTCAGTCGTGTCGGGACTCTTTTCAATCCTATGGACTATAGCTTACCAGGCTCCTTTGCCCATGGGATTTTCCCTGCAGGAAAAATGGAGTAGGTTGCCGTTTCCTCCTCCAGGGGGTCTTCCAGACCCAGGGATCGAACCACATCTCCCATGTCTCCTGCACTGCAGGCAGATTCTTTACTGCTGAGCCACCAGGGAAGTCCAAAGCCATTAACTGCTGCTGCTAAGTCGCTTCAGTCGTGTCCGATTCTGTGCGACCCCACAGACGGCAGCCCACCAGACTCCACCGTCCCTGGGATTCTCCAGGCAAGAGTACTGGAGTGGGGTGCCATTGCCTTCCCCAAGCTATCAACAGTTAACCTCTATTGTCTCAGTTTCTCTATAAAGTGAAGACAACATTATCTGTCCCCAGAACATGAACCCATTAAACAACAGAACACTGACTTACACACTTGGAACTAATTAAAACAGTCACATTTAGCAACAATGCATGTACACACACAGAGTCCAAAGGGCTTCCGGTGATGCAGAATCCAACTTTACTTTTCATTATTCCTAACCAGCCCCTTAACCCTAGGCAGTTTGTCTGGTGTTACCCAAACATAACATGCCAGGGGATGGACTGCATGTCATGCCCCAGTCACTTCTCATGTTGAGACGGACATTTCTCTTTACTCCCCACCCCCATCAGCCACCACCCAATAATCTGAACTTCTAAGCTTTACAGACCACAACAATCATTAAGTCTGGTTGACTATGTAGCCTCTGGGATGTCAAAGCCCTGATAATCTATTATTTGAGCCTAAATACTGTTCACAAGTTCAAAATAACTGAAAGCAAAGAAACAGAACTGAAGTTCTCTGACTTTTTAATCCGCTTCTAATACTAATGATTAATTAGATCATAAAATAAGCCAAAGAAGGCAATTCCTTGACAGTCCAGCAGTTAGGACTCCACACTTTCACTGCTGAGGGTCAGGGTTCAATCCCTAGTCAAGGAACTAAGACCTCACATTCTGCACAAAAATAAGGCAAGAAAAAGAATGAGTTGACGGCAAAGTTACAAGATTCTTATCTCTATTACATTATGTAATCCTGGCTCCATTTTCTTCTTCATGTGGAGTAGGTAACATTCAAATGATAACAACTGTCCAATCTACGTAAGTATTTTATCTTCAACATAATGCATAACATCCTCTCTACGCCTTTACGCCTATGTAAGAAATGCACATCTTGTAAATGCCGACAATGCTGGAAGTTACTTCAACAAGTCAAAACCGGAACAGTCCTTTACCTCAAAATAAGACATATTAGTCTTGATACATCTTATGATTAAACACACTTAGTAACAAAGCAGTACACTTGTACGACAATAGTGTCTACTACATGAGTGTTTTTTAAATATGTAACTCAGGCCTGATAAAAGTGAGTTATACTGAAATCTACTGGGGAATTCCAATAATTAACTTCTTTGAATGGTCTGCATTCTTACAACCCAAGGTACATATGTGTATGTGGGCGTGTGTGTGTGTACGGTCTAGTGTAGATTATTTGATTATTTCAACCTAACTCATACAGGTTAACTGTTTTTTTGGAGGAGGGGTGACCCCTTGGCACTCTGGATCTTAGTTCCCAAGTTCAGTTCAGTTGCTCAGTTGTGTCTGACCCTTTGTGACCCCATGGACTGCACCATGCCAAGCTTCCCTGTCGATCACCAACTGCCAGAGCTTGCTCAAACTCATATCCGTCAAGTCAGTGATGGCATCCAACCATCTCATCCTCTGTCGTCCCCTTCTCCTCCTGCCTTCAATCTTTCCCAGCATCAGGGTCTTTTCAAATGAGTCAGTTCTTTGCATCAGGTGGCCAAAGTACTGGAGTTTCAGCTTCACCATCAGTCCTTCCAATAAATATTCAGGACTGATTTCCTTTAGGATTGAATGGTTTGCTCTCCTTGCAGTCCAAGGGACTCTCAAGAGTCTTCTCCAATACCACAGTTCAAAAGCATCAGTTCTTCGGCGCTCAGCTTTCTTTACAGTCCAACTTTCACATCCATACATGAGTACTGGAAACACCATAGCTTTGACTAGAAGGACCTTTGTTGGTAACCAGCCAGGGATCAAATCTGTGCCCCTTGCACTGAAGGCATGGACTCTTAACCACTGGATTGCCAGGAAAATCCCCAATTTAAGCTTTTAACCATATTCTTCGTACGAGAAATGGGTAAATTCCTCCAAAACAAAGCAACTGCAAATTTTAGTCACCTTGATAAATTAAGTCCCTCCCAACTAAGAAGCTATCCTGCTTTCAAACTGGGTTTATCACAGTAACTGCAGTAAACTCATATTTTGAGCCAGAGTCTCCTAGTGAATAATTTCTGCTTCTTCGAGGATTAAATAATTCCCTAGGTCTAAGTGTTCATGTTTCAGCCAAAGAGGCCTCACCACATCCCTAGGGACTTTACACCTAGGAGAAACCAAGTTCATACTGACTCAGGCCTGGTCAAGAACTTCAAAACACTACCAGCAACTACACTTCAATAAAAAATAAAAATAAAAAAGAACTTAAAAACCACTTCCCCAAAAGATAGTTTGGTAAACAATTTATGATATACCTTGGAGACTGGCAAGCATCAACATCAAATTTGAGGAAGGAAGTGAAGAATGCGAATTTATTCTCTCCAATGTTTTGTTTTGTTTTTTTCCTTATCTCTGTAGAGACAAAACCATGGAAGCACACTTTCCTCCCATCAGAGATCTAACTGAATTCTCCTTCTAATGTCTAGGAAAAACCAAAACTGCCAAGGAAATTATGCTAAGCAACTTAACAACTATCACACTTCTCAAAATGAACACTCAATGAGATACATTTTCAATCTCATGTTTTCAAAAGAGCTTCATGTAACCCAACTCCATTTTTCTCAGTTACAGAGATGTTCAGATCAGATTAGTCGCTCAGTCGTGTCCGACTCTTTGTGACCCCATGAATCGCAGCACGCCAGGCCTCCCTGTCCATCACCAACTCCCAGAGTTCACTCAGACTCACGTCCATCGAGTCAGTGATGCCATCCAGCCATCTCATCCTCTGTCGTCCCCTTCTCCTCCTGCCCCCAATCCCTCCCAGGATCAGAGTCTTTTCCAATGAGTCAACTCTTTGAGTGAGGTGGCCAAAGTACTGGAGTTTCAGCTTTAGCATCATTCCTTCCAAAGAAATCCCAGGGCTGATCTCCTTCAGAATGGACTGGTTGGAACTCCTTGTAGCCCAAGGGACTCTCAAGAGTCTTCTCCAATACCACAGTTCAAAAGCATCAATTCTTCGGTGCTCAGCTTTCTTCACAGTCCAATTCTCACATCCATACTTGACCACTGGAAAAACCATAGCCTTGACTAGACGGACCTTTGTTGGCAAAGTAATGTCTCTGCTTTTGAATATGATATCTAGGTTGGTCATAACTTTCCTTCCAAGGACTAAGCGTCTTTTAATTTCATGGCTGCAGTCACCATCTGGAGTGATTTTAGAGCCCCCAAAAATAAAGTCTGACACTGTTTCCACTGTTTCCCCATGTATTTGCCATGAAGTGGTGGGACCGGATGCCATGATCTTCGTTTTCTGAATGTTGAGCTTTAAGCCAACTTTTTCACTCTCCACTTTCACTTTCATCAAGAAGCTTTTTAGTTCCTCTTCACTTTCCGCCATAAGGGTAGTATCATCTGCATATCTGAGGTTCTTGATATTTCTCCTGGCAATCTTGATTCCAGTTTGTGCTTCTTCCAGTCCAGCGTTTCTCATGATGTACTCTGCATAGAAGTTAAATAAACAGGGTGACAATATACAGCCTTGACGTACTCCTTTTCCTATTTGGAACCAGTCTGTTATTCCATGTCCAGTTCTAACTGTTGCTTCCTGACCTGCATACAAATTTCTCAAGAGGCAGATCAGGTGGTCTGGTATTCCCATCTCTTGAAGAATTTTCCACAGTTTATTGTGATCCACACAGTCAAAGGCTTTGGCATAGTCAATAAAGCAGAAATAGATGTTTTTCTGGAACTCTCTTGCTTTTTCGATGATCCAGCGGATGTTGGCAATTTGATCTCTGGTTCCTCTGCCTTTTCTAAATCCAGCTTGAACATCAGGAAGTTCACCGTTCACATATTGCTGAAGCCTGGCTTGGAGAATTTTGAACATTACTTTACTAGCGTGTGAGATGAGTGGAATTGTGCGGTAGTTTGAGCATTCTTTGGCATTGCCTTTCTTTGGGATTGGAATGAAAACTGACCTTTTACAGTTCTGTGGCCACTGGTGAGTTTTCCAAATGTGCTGGCATATTGAGTGCAGCACTTTCACAGCATCATCTTTCAGGATTTGGAATAGCTCAACTGGAATTCCATCACCTCCACTAGCTTTGTTCGTAGTGATGCTTTCTAAGGCCCACTTGACTTCACATTCCAGGATGTCTGGCTCTAGGTCAGTGATCACACCATCGTGATTATCTGGGTCGTGAAGATCTTTTTTGTACAGTTCTTCTGTGTATTCTTGCCACCTCTTCTTAATATCTTCTGCTTCTGTGAGGTCCATATAATTTCTGTGCTTTATTGTAACCATCTTTGCATGAAATTTTCCCTTGGTATCTCTAATTTTCTTGAAGAGATCTCTAGTCTTTCCCATTCTGTTGTTTTCCTCTATTTCTTTGCATTGATTGCTGAAGAAGGCTTTCTTATCTCTTCTTGCTATTCTTTGGAACTCTGCATTCAGATGTTTATATCTTTCCTTTTCTCCTTTGCTTTTCGCTTCTCTTCTTTTCACAGCTATTTGTAAGGCCTCCCCAGACAGCCATTTTGCTTTTTTGCATTTCTTTTCTATGGGAATGGTCTTGATCCCTGTCTCCTGTACAATGTCACGAACCTCATTCCATAGTTCATCAGGTACTCTATCTATCAGATCTAGGCCCTTAAATCTATTTCTCACTTATAATCATAAGGGATTTGATTTAGGTCATACCTGAATGGTCTAGTGGTTTTCCCTACTTTCTTCCATTTCAGTCTGAATTTGGCAATAAGGAGTTCATGGTCTGAGCCACAGTCAGCTCCTGGTCTTGTTTTTGCTGACTGTATACAGCTTCTCCATCTTTGGCTGCAAAGAATATAATCAATCTGATTTCAGTGTTGACCATCTGGTGATGTCCATGTGTAGAGTCTTCTCTTGTGTTGTTGGAAGAGGGTGTTTGTTATGACCAGTGCATTTTCTTGGCAAAACTCTATTAGTCTTTGCCCTGCTTCATTCCGTATTCCAAGGCCAAATTTGCCTGTTACTCCAGGTGTTTCTGGACTTCCTACTTTTGCATTCCAGTCCCCTATAATGAAAAGGACATCTTTTTTGGGTGTTAGTTCTAAAAGGTCTTGTAGGTCTTCATAGAACCGTTCAACTTCAGCTTCTTCAGCATTACTGGTTGGGGCATAGACTTGGATTACTGTGATATTGAATGGTTTGCCTTGCAAACGCACAGAGATCATTCTGTCGTTTTTGAGATTGCATCCAAGTACTGCATTTCAGACTCTTTTGTTGACCATGATGGCCACTCCATTTCTTCTGAGGGATTCCTGCCTGCAGTAGTAGACATAATGGTCATGAGTTAAATTCACCCATTCCAGTTCTCTGATTCCTAGAATGTTGACATTCACTCTTGCCATCTCTTGTTTGACCACTTCCAATTTGCCTTGATTCATGGACCTGACATTCCAGGTTCCTATGCAATATTGCTCTTTACAGCATTGGACCTTGCTTCTATCACCAGTCACATCCACAGTTGGGTATTCTTTTTGCTTTGGCTCCATCCCTTCATTCTTTCTGGAGTTATTTCTCCATCGATCTCCAGTAGCATATTAGGCACCTACTGAACTGGGGAGTTTCTCTTTCAGTATCCTATCATTTTGCCTTTTCATACTGTTCATGGGGTTCTCAAGGCAAGAATACTGAAGAGGTTTGCCATTCCCTTCTCCAGGGGACCACATTCTGTCAAATCTCTCCACCATGACCCTCCCATCTTGGGGTGCCCCATGGACATAGCTTAGTTTCATTGAGTTAGACAAGGCTGTGGTCCTAGTGTGATTAGATTGACTAGTTTTCTGTGAGTATGGTTTCAGTGTGTTTGCCCTCTGATGCCCTCTTGCAACACCTACCGTCTTACTTGGGTTTCTCTTACCTTGGGCGTGGGGTATATCTTCACAGCTGCTCCAGCCAAGCGCAGCCATTGCTCCTTGCCATAGCACAGGCGGCTGCGACGGGCGCACCATAGCCGCCATAGCCACCATAGCACAGCCGAGAGGAGCCACCCCATGTCCGAGGTCAGGGGCAGAAGCCGGGAGGACCCCATGCCCGAAGGGCGGCAGCCAAGAGGAGTTACCCCACAACCGAGGTCAGGGGCAGCGGCCGAGAGTACCAGACTGCGATGGCACAGGAACGGCTGAGAGGAGCTACCCCGCGTCCGAGGTCAGGGGGGGCAGTCGAGAGGAGATACCCAGCGTCGGAGGCCAGGGGCAGCAATGAGAGGAGTTACCCCGCGTCCGAGGTCAGGGGCGGTGGCCGGGAGGGAGGAGCTACCCCACGCCCCCACGCCAGAGGCCAGGGGTGGTGGCCAGGAGGAGCAACCGCAAGACCGAGGCCAGGGGCAGTGGCCCGGAGGACTAACCCCACATCCAAGGAGCCGTGGCTGCGCAGGCACAGGAGGGCCTAGAGGAGCTATCCCACAGAGATGTTAGTCTACATAAAACAGGGGTGTGTTGACTAGCAGTAAGGAAACCTTGGTTCTAGTCCTAGTTCTGTTAGTTTAGTGAATCTAGACCACTAGTTAAGATTTCTGAGCCTAGTTTCAGCTTTTTTTTAAGTGTTGTTGTTGTTGTTGTTCAGTCACTCAGTCGTGTCCAACTCTTTGCAACCCCGTGGACTGCAGCATGCCAGGCCTCCCTGTCCCTCACCATTTCCTGGAGCCTGCCCAAACTCACGTCTATTGAGTCAGCGATGCCATCCAAACATCTTGTCCTCTGTTGTCCCCTTCTCCTCCTGCCTTCAATCTTTCCCAGCATCAGGGTCTTTTCTAATGAGTCGGCTCTTCACATCAGATGGCCAAAATATTGGAGCTTCAGCATCAGTCCTTCCAATGAATATTCAGGACTGATTTTCTTTAGGATTGACTGGTTTGATCTCCTTCAAGTCCAAGGAACTCTCAAGAGTCTTCTCTAACACCACAGCTCAAGAGCATCAATTCTTTGGCACTCAGCTTTCTTTATAGTCCAACTCTCACATCCATACATGACTACTGGAAAAACCACAGCTTTGACTATATCGACCTTTGTTAGCAAAGTAATGTCTGTTTTTTAATATGCTGTTTAGGTTTGTCATAGTTTTTCTTCCAAGGAGCAAGTGTCCTTTTTAACTGCAGTCACATATTATATGAATAGCCAGGACTCCATGGTTCCACGACTATGATAAATATGAAGTTATGGTCATGACTTCTTTCTCACCTTTAACTACTGAAACAAACACACATCCACAAGTTTTAGAAACAGGAGACATCAAGTCAGAGTTATGACTTACAATAATAAAGTAGAACCTGTAACTAGCTCATCTTTAGGAAGTCAAGAAAGAAAGAACATGAGTAACTGAATCAAAAACTCTTTCTAACTTTTCATTTTTCTTGCAAAAACAGTTAACAAGAAAGGTAGAAAACTTGAGGCTTGTTTTATAACTTTATTTCACCTGTGAACCACTGGGGTTCCAGAAATGGTAAAGACCAGTGAAATGATTTTCTGCTTGTCCTTTGAAGTCTGCTTTATTCAAGTTCATAGATAAGCCCTAGTCTCAGATGCAATTAGGTAGCAAGTATAGCTGTCCGGGAGCATTATGGAATCAGAGGAAACATACTCTCCTCCCTTCCAGAAGCTACCTCCTACAAACAGAGCTTCTAACAAAAGCCTGATCTAACATGCAATCTCATGTATTTTCCAGCAGTCCCATTTATTTACTTATATCCCTTTTTATTCTGCAGAGGACCCGTGGAAACTCACTGATCTCTAGTTAAAGTTTCCACAACTTGTTCAAATATAAATTATTTAACAAAGCCTCATTGTTTGAACTGAGCTGGAAAAGAGAAAGAATAAGGTCTCTGGTGCCTAATGTTAAAAGTTGTGTTGTTTACTGACTTATCTACCTTACATGTAAGCTGGAAGGATGAGTATCACCTGCTACTTAATGATTTGAAAATCCTTTCAGTTCCTCACAGGATTAGGATTCCTCACTGCTCAACTCGAAGATTTCGGTATTCTACTAGATTCTAATAGATGTACAGTAGCCCTTGGTTTTCTTAATTAGTCATTGATCCTTAAGAACCAAGGGCATCTGAGGCAATTCTTTAAATGTCACGCCTTTCCATGCCATCTGCTGGCCTCTAACTAACTTAATGCTCAATTGCCTTCCCTTTTTAGTTTTTCAGAATGAACATGACCTTTAAGATGCTGGTATACTGTAGCACTGTTTGCAATAGCAAAATCAAAACCATTCAACAATAAAGGACCATTAAATAAATCACTTCCCAAGGGGCTCAGCAGTAAACAATCCTTCTGCCAAGCAGGAGATGCAGGTTTGATTCCTGGGTTGGGAAGATCTCCTGGAGAAGGAAATGGCAACCCACTGCAGTATTCTTGCCTGGGAAATCCCAGACAGAGGAGCCTAGTGGGCTACAGTCTGTAGGGTGGCAAAAGAGTAGGATATGATCTACTGACTTAACAAAAACAACAACAAATAAATTACACAGAATATATAATTGAAGAATATATATATATAGGGTATATAACATATTTACTATATACAGTATATAATTATGGCATGTATAATAACAGTATATCTATATATATGCCTACTATATATAATATCTATGATATATGATAATATACCCATATAATGGAAATACAACGCAGCTATCAAAAATTATAGCACCAAAGAACAGCTTTTGGCAGTGAAAGGTGTCTACAATATGTTTCTAAGTGAAATGGAGAGAAAAACATGAGGAGCAAAATTGACTGTATTTGTTTTAACGTTTATTTCTCCTGAAGACCCTTAGATGGAATTTCTAATGACCACTATCTATTGATGAGCCAGAAGAAGCTTCTCAAAATCCTAACTTATAAACAAGTCAATTCCCAATAGTAGGAATGACAAGTACAATCACTATCTTTTGTATAAAAAAAAAGTTTTACACACACATGTGTATGTTCGTACGTATGTTGGAAAAAGTCTTGAAAGTCTAAAAGGTCATACATAGGCCGAGAAGTTGACAGTAGCTGTCTCTACGTAGAGGGCTGTAAGTAAGTTTTATTTTCTTCTTTTTACCTAGCTGCATTTTCTAATTTTTCTATAATAATTAAATGTATTTCTTATGTAATGCTTTTATAGTTTAAAATTCAAATAAAATTACATGCTGTAGGTGCTAACTTACACAGAATTACACTATGCAAGTCACTATACTCTATTATGTGCTTACTGCCACAGTGAGATGGTCTGTTTAATTCAGTTAGCATTTAAAACCGAGACTAGAAAAACACGTAACAAGCTCAAGCTTTCTAGAAATGAAACAAAATAAAGAACTGAACCTATCCTACCACTTCTGGAGAAGAGGACAGCCATGCCCACTGTACACTCCCTGCTTCAGTTTCTCTCTTGCAACTTGAGACCCAGAAGTATAGCAGGGAAAACAAAGAGAAACAGGACTGATCAAAGGCCAAAAAGGATAAGAGCATACTGAGAGGAGAATTTTGCGGGTTTTCTACTGTGTATTGTAATACCAAAAACTTGGAGAAAGAGAGTTGTAAAATTCAGCATCAAGAGATGATGGTTTATTCTATGAGGGAAGTTCTTCCACCACCTGATGTGAAGAGCTGACTCATTGGAAAAGATCCTGATACGGGGAAAGACTGAAGGCAAAAGGAGAAAGGGGTGACAGAAGATGAGGTGGTTAGATGGCATCACCGATTCAATGGACATGAATTTGAGCAAACTCCAGGAGACAGTGGAGGACAGGGAAGCCTGGCGTGTTGCACTCCATGGGGCTGCAAAGAGTCGGACATGACTTGACAACTGGACAACAACAACAATTTATATCAACAAAATACTTTATAATCAGGAGTCACTTTCCTAGCTGTGCTCAAGATTCGAATAGACTCAAAGTTCCCACAGAGTTGCCTCTAAACAGGATCTTCCCTGGAACCTTCTACTCAGATTTCAAAGACAATAGAGCCAAAATAAAAACTAAATACAGAGAGAGCCACTTCTGGTGAGTCAGCTGATACCATATAACATAAGAATAATGAAGGCAACACCTCTACTGAAAATAATCGAGGAATTGCTGCAATATTTTACACTGAATTTGTTGCCTCTTGGCCTTTAACGGGCTACAGTCTTCTCTTCATATTCCACCTGATTACACAACCATCACCTTCGCTGAGAATAAGCAAGACATTGTATCATAACCTAGTCCTCCATATAGCGTATGTGTAAGCTTACCTTTAGGTAATAACTGTGGTCTCACACTTATATACTGTACAAATACAATCTGTTCTTTGAATCATTATGTAAAGCAAACTCTCCAATTAACTTAATAGAAGCCTTAAGAATCTTTTTGGAATGCAAACATCCTCCCTCCTACTTTAGCTAATTTTTGTAAATTTATATTCTCTTACCCCAGGTTTCCTTAAGAATGGACCACACCTGTATTCTGACAGATTGGCAAGCTTCTAATTTGGGACAGCATGTGTACAAGAAACCAGATGGAAATGTCATAACATTTGTTCGAAAAGAGCTATTCAGACACTATCTAAATGAGCCTCATCTTGGAAACTCAGTCTGTTAGATGGCCAATGCTGAAGCTAGGAAAATCATTTTTCATTTAATTTAAGAGATAACCAAGTGAAAACAAAACAAAACAAAACAAAAAATGCTTGCCATTGCAGGAGATGTTGGAGATAAAGGTTCGATCCCTGGGTCAGGAAGAGCCCCTGGAGGAGGAAATGGCAACCCACACCAGTATCCCTGCCTTGGACAGAGGAGCCTGGCGGGCTACAGTCCACGGGGTCACAGAATCCGGCACGATTGAGCAAGCAGCACACACATGCTCTAGGAGCAAAGGATCCTAATGGTACCTGACGAGGAGGGTATATGCTCGAGGCTTAGTCATCGGACGACTGTCTGTGCAGCATGAGAGAATTCTGGACCAAATCACACCTAACGGTGAAACCAAGCTGCAGAGATCGGGGGTGCCAGTGTTTGTACATGCCACCTCAGGCCCACCTCATGTCCCGGA
Source organism: Bos grunniens (assembly GCF_055505025.1). Taxonomy (NCBI): domain Eukaryota; kingdom Metazoa; phylum Chordata; class Mammalia; order Artiodactyla; family Bovidae; genus Bos; species Bos grunniens. The sequence continues at coordinate 74,379,690 of NC_141179.1, read as the reverse complement.
TTTCCCCCTCCTTCCTTTGCTGAGGCTTTAGGGGTTCCACTAAGCATTTCTGCCCCATTAGCACTACACTCAGCTACTCAGTCCTCTGGACCAGAGAATGCGATGCTGTCTCCCTGGTTGCCTCTTGTTCTTAAAAACAAATAACCCTGGTCGATGCCACACAACAACCTCAACTATAAAATGGCAATAGTCATCGTATGTAACCAAGAGATTAGGATATGAATATGGGTATCAAATCATTACAACAGCTCCTTGCACATAATCAACATTATACGTGCTCATTATATGTGTCAGCCATTATATTTTATTATTATTACTATTGAGAACAATGTTTGATATAAATCTAAACTTTTATAAAACTGAGACATGAGACCTACCCTGGTGGTCTGGTGGCTAAGACCCCACATGCCCAGTGCAGGGGGCCCAGGTTCCGTCCCTGGTCAGGGAAGTGGATCCTGCAGGCCACAACTAAATGCTGCATGTGCCGCAGCGAAGAGCCAGTGCAGCCAGATAAAGAAATACGTCTTTTTCAAATAGGAGAGACATGAGCATACTTTGTTTTTTAAACAACGAATTTACTATATTTATGAGTTGCCCCTTGCTTTCTCTTGATTGCAGGGATTCTCCTTCTGCTGTGGTTGTATCTGCTACTCAACCATCTAGAATTAAAAAAAAAAGGGTCTCCTAACAAATTAAATGATAATGTACATATTTAGAGATAATGATGGACTTGTTTTCAACAGAATCCAATAGGCTTTCTGCCACACAGAGTAACCCCTAGGCCCTTAGGCAGCTATTGCTCATGCACAATAATGCCAGTCCCTAGTTGGGTCAAGACAAATAAGTAAACATACACACACTGCATACAAATACACACATAAAATAACACTTCTGGAGAATGCAGCCAAAAGCTGAATGGGCCCAGGAAGAGAACCTCCAATGCACGCACACCTCTTTTTCTTGCCTACAAGCTCAGTGATCTACAATAGTTTGCCCATAGATAATAAGCAGAAATGCGTAAGCAGCTGCAGAGAGATGAATGAACTGAGTGATGCTGAAAATCTGTGAATTGAAGTATCTAATACATGAATTAAAATTAAAAAAAAAAATTCTCGTCCTCCAAATGGTTATATGAACAAAGCAAAGGGAAAAGGAAAGAGCTGGAGGGAAAAATGAGACAAAGAACAAAATCTGGTCTGTGTGACACATTTATAAAACTGAGGGCCTGTCAGCAAGACACTAATGAATATTTCTGCAGGATAAAAATGGCAACCCAGTGTCTAAAAATAACCTCTTGTGCTGCAGACCTGTCTGGTTCAGCTACACCACTGGAATACAAACACCCTCACTCACTAGCACATTTCTACTCAGGGTTTCACAAAGAAGGAAAAACTGAACGTTTTGTTAGCAAGAGAACATATTTTATGCAGTTTTCAATCAGTTATGCTCTCTAACACATATCCATTTGAATTTGAATTTAAGATTAAATGATTCTCATTTACTAAAAAAAGGTAAAATCAATGGTAATAGCCATAAACTATTAACTCATCTTATACAAAAGATTATTTCCTCCCAGCTCAACGACAGTGAAACACAGTGGCATCATGACCATCTCGTGATAATAGCCTAAAATCGCAATTTGAAAATAAAATCATGAATTATTTCTAAGGCCACTGACTTAAATGGCAGATCTAGTCAAAATGGTATCTTCAAATGACTCTGGAGATGGGGTGAAAAACCCATTATCTCATTTTGTATCGGAATTCTACAATAAAAAGCTGTGAGCTCAATAGAAAAGTGAAGTTACTGTCCTTCACAAGCAGCACTTTAATTCACCAAAGCCATCCAACTTCCTGGTTCCTGCCTTATGACGTCAGGATTCTGGTCTCAGCTAAAGGCTGCTTTCAATACGAAAAGGTACACACCTCTAGAAGGTTATCCCAGAATACTACTATCATGCCACTATTTTTAACAGTAAAAATTAATTAACTCTCCGTAATCACACACAAATGACAAATGACACATGATCCTTATAACCACATCCAGTTGGGATAAATAGGGGGGAAAAATGGATATCTTTCTCAGGGGCCAATGAAGTTTTCACAACATAATAATAACAAACAATGCCTGACTCTTGAAAGTATTTGATTGTGCTACTCACTTCACAGTAAACAACTAAAATACCTATATCCTCCAATACACATCCACATGCTTCATTATAAACTCGCATCTCGATCTGATAATGGCAGTTTCTTAATTAAGGAAGGAAAAAAGCACAAACAGCCATGAGATAAAAGCAATTTCATTGCTAGTGTTTATCAGCGATCTCTTTTTCATAGTAGGTATCACAAACTTAATAACTCTTGATTCCCACTTCAGGCTTGCTCCTCTTTTCAGATTCCTCATGGGACCACCCATTCAGCTGCTCGAGCCAAAAGCCTAGAAGTCCACTTTGATTCTCCTTCCCACATCCTGTATCCAATCCACCTACAAGACCTGTCTATTCTATCTCTCACATACATACCATGCACGAGTACTTCTCACCCCCTAAAGCAGGGATCTCCAATCTTTTTGACACCAGGGACCGTTCATGTGGAAGACAACTGTTCGGCGGATGGCAGGCAGGAGGACGATTTGGGGGTGACTCGAGCACTTACATTTATTGTACACTTGATTTCTATTGGGCTTCCCAGGTAGTGCTAGTGATAAAAACCCAACTGCCAACGCAAGAGATGCAGGTTTGATCCCTGGATCAGCAAGATGCCCTGTAGAAGGAAATGGCAACTCGCTCCAGTTATTCTTGCCTGGAGAATTCCATGGACAGAGGACCCGGGCAGGCAGCAGTCCATGGGGCTACAAAGAGTCAGACACCACTGAGCGACTGAGCACTACTTCTTATTTCTCTTATTATGACATCAGCTCCACCGCAGATCATCGGGTCTTAGATTCCACAGGTCGGGGACTCCTGCCCTAAAGTACCACCCCCCAGTTCAAGGCACCACCATTCACATCTGCCTTAGATGACTGCAAAGCTCCTCAGAGCCCATCCAGCTTCCATCCTTGGCCACTACAGTCTACTAACCACACAGCAGCCAGAGTCACCTTTATGAAATCACATGGCATGTGATCACACCTAATGGCTTCACAGGACATCAACCCCACTCTTGAATTCCTCCATGATGTCCCAATACTCAGTGCATAAAAGCCAAAGTCCTTCCCAGGGCCTGTGGGATCTTTCATGGCCTCATCCATGCCGAACTCTTCTACTACCATATCCCCCATACACTCCACACCTAGTCACACAGCTCAGCCAAAGGCCTTCCCTTTTCTCTAGCTCACGAAGCCCAGTCCCACCTGTGGGTCGTCTTACTTGCTTTTCCCTCTGTCTGGAACACTCTTACTCGTCACCAGATTGGCTTCTTGTCATCATTAATACCACTCAATATCATGCCTTCAGAGAGGCCTTCTTGACCACCCTACCTAAAATATCCCCACCACTACACCATGTGCATACCAGTAATTTTCTATCCTCTTTATTCTAAAAAAACTACAGTATAAATGAATCATCTGTGGCAGCAAAGAATACAAACTCAAATTCCAAAGGAACCAGACAGGTACAATAAGGGAGTAAAGCTGGTAATTACCAGCTAACGTTAGAAATGCAGCATTAGCAGGGTTTCCCAGGTGACTCAGATGGTAAAAAATCTGTACAATCAAGAAACTCAGGTTCAATCCCTGGGTTGGGACGATCCTTAGAGAAGGGAAAATGTGGAGATGCAGACCGAGTACAATCACTTACTCTTATTCAAGAGAAGTCAAATATAAAACCTCCTAGATGAAATTTTTCAGAGAGAAATAAACTAAATAAGGACCAATTTAATTTCCAAGCAGAATTTAGAGAAGACATAGAGGGCACAGGATTGGCCAAAGATTCTCGAACTAAGAAATGGTCTTAGGGTGGGCCAAGGGTTTGCCCCTAAAGGTTTTTGAGATCTTGGAAATATTTAAGGTATTATCTAATAGATTCTTCTCACCTACACAAAGGGACATGTAAGAATCATAGGACCTCCCTTGTCTTATAGATGGAAACCAAAGACAAGACGGTCTTAGAAAAAAAAAAATTATGGATATAGTTTTGGGGATTTAGAATCAACCCCCAATAAAATTCACAGAAAACCCTCAATGCTTTTAAGAAAACTGTAATGCTAAAAGTACTACCATCTTGAACTAAAAGAGAAAAAAAAAAACAGTTCAAAATGAAAAAAAGTGTCTGGGGGTCCCAACTTCATACAGATGGGAAACAGGTTGACAAAACTACTCAGCTGCGAATATAACTCATTTCTTCTGAATAAGAAAAGCAGCAAGAAGAGAAAATCAAAACCCCAAAGGTAGAGCTAACAGCCTCAGAAAACAGTGTATTAGGGGACAACTCCCAGGCAGCAGAAATGGGCACAGATCATGGAATGTTTCCAAAACGTGGAGTAAGAAAACTGGCAACGGAATCCCCAGCTGGATTTCAGAACTGCTGTGATGGCTATGTTCTTCTCGTTCTTCTTTTTGTTTTTTAATTTTAATTTTAGATTGGAGTATAGTTGATTAACAACATTGGGTAAGTCTCAGGTGTACAGCAGAGTGTACAGCTGTACCTATACAAATGTTCATTCTTTTTCAGATTCTTTTCTCCTATAGGCTATCACAGAATATTGAGTAGAGTTCCCTGGGCATCCCTGGGCATTCTTCCTTTTTCTAAATGGCAGTAGCTATCACAGTTTTCCTGTTCCTGGCCCACCAGTGTATGTTGGGCATGGGTGGGTATGGAGTTTACAGACCTCTAAGAAGAAGCTGTGCCAGAGCAGAGATGCCTGAGAAACTTTACATGCATCTGTGAAGTGAAGTGAAGTCACTCAGTCGTGTCTGACTCTTTGCGACCCCATGGACTGTAGCCTACTACAGTCCTCTGTCCATGGGATTTTCCACGCAAGAGTACTGGAGTGGGTTGCCATTTCCTTCTCCAGAGGATCTTCCTGACCCAGGGATCGAACCCATGTCTCCCGCACTGTAGACAGACGCTTTACCATCTGAGCCACCATTGAAGTTTATTTAAATAATAAGATCCTGAACTTGAAGAAATGGGATAAAACTTCTCCAAAACCTCTCAGAGAGGGGTAAATATATTTTGCATGTAGAAGAAATATAAACTGATCTTATGCTCAGAGGGCTGACCACAGTAGATCATTTCCAAGATGGTTCCAACAATACCTCCCATCTTGGGCCACTTTGCTAGGAGAATCTGCCATTAGTCCATCAAAAGGTGGAATCTCTTCCTTTCTACTTGATTCTGGCTGGGTCCTATGACTTGCTCTGACCAACACAATGTAGCAAAAGTGACACTGTAGGATTGCAGCTCAAAGCTTTAAGACATCTTGCAACTTCTGTTTTCACCTTCTTGGAACAGTAATCTCACTGCCATGGAAGAAAGCTCTATCCAGTCTAGAGAATGAGGAGTGATCATCTAGAGAGGCCACACAGAGGAGAACTGGCCCCTCAATGAGTATCAAGGCCCCATCTTGAACATTCTAGCCCCAGTGGAGTCGCCCCAGCCATTATCATGTGGAATAAAGTTTCATCCACTGGGCCCTGCCCAAATTCCTGATCCACGAATCATTAGCAATAACACACTTGGCTGTTTTCTTAAACCACTGAGTTTAAAGACAGTGTGCTATATGCAATGTGGATTCCCTGGTAGCTCAGTGGTTAAAAGAATCTGCCTGCAATGCAGTAAGCCCTGGTTATATACAATAGGTAACTGAAGCACTGGGGAGGAAAAAAAAAAGGCCAGTCTGAATATTAAAAATCTCTTAATTTTTTCAATTTTGAAAAAACACCTTTTAATACTTTTAAACATTCACATTTACATTCACATTCACATTAAACATACAAACATTAAACATTATTGTAGGATAATAACCTAGGATTCATTTCTTCCTTCATCAAATATTTACTGAGCACCTAATATGTGCCAGGCACTGTTCTAGGCCCTGGGAAGACAGCAGTGAATTAAAGCCCCGGGGAAACAGCAGAAGCAAAGATGTAAAAGTGGGGACAAGTGAGGGGAAACAAGGACAGATCTTTATGGACCTGTTTTAATAAATAAAATCACAGCTAGTTAGCACATCAGTAAAGTAACTTAGTGTTTGCTAAATAACTAAGTCTAGTTTTACCTTTCTCCCTGGAATTTTTACTAGGATGCTTTATCACTGTACCAGGAGCTATTTTTAGCCCAGCCCTTCTTCAGGCTGAGCGAGAAGAAAAACAAGGACAAGATGTAATACCGCTAGTAAATTTTGTACGCCTCAGTTTTCAGGTATCTTCAATGTACTAAATATATTCCCTGATTATAACAAACATTCTCCCACCTCTGCTCCTGCCCTTCCCCACATACTTCACCTGGAGGATCCCATCGCCCTTATCAGTCACTGCTTCTCTGGCTCTTCCATCGCATCCTTTGCATACATACAGTATAGTATCAAACATGTCATATTATAATTTCCTATTTATTTAATTTTTCCCATTAGGTTGCTCATTCCTCCAGGGAAGGGCCATTGTTCTATTTTTAACCTAGAAATCTACATATCATCATGCTGCTACTGCTAAGTCGATTCAGTCATGTCCGACTCTGTGCGACCCCATAGACGGCAGCCCACTAGGCTCCTCTGTCCCTGGGATTCTCCAGGCAAGAACACTGGAGTGGGTTGCCATTTCCTTCTCCAATGCATGAAAGTGAAAAGTCAAAGTGAAGTCGCTCAGTCGTGCCCGACTCCTATCGACCCCATGGACTGGAGCTCACCAGCCTCCTCCGTCCATGGGATTTTCCAGGCAAGAGTACTGGAGTGGGGTCATCATAAATGAACAATAAATGTCTATTGAAGGAGTCTTAAATCTTTGATTAAATCATGGCTCCCTCACCTGAAAAATGGGGCTAATAATCCAACACTGAAATTCAACATTCAAAAAACTAAGATCATGGCATCCAGTCCCATCAGTTCATAGCAAGTAAATGGGGAAACAATGTAAATAGCGATAGACTTTATTTTTGGGAGGCCTCAAAATCACTGCAGATGGTGACTGCAGCCATGAAATTAGAAGAAGCTTGTTCCTTGGAAGAAAAGCTATGACAAACCTAGACAGCATATTAAAAGGCAGAGACATTATTTTGCTGACAAAGGTCAAAGCTATGGTTTTTCCAGTAGTCATGTATGGATGCAAGAGTTGGACCATCAAGAAGGCTGAGTGCCAAAGAACTGATGCTTTTGAACTGTGGTGTTGGAGAAGACTCTCGAGAGTCCCTTGGACTGCAAGGAGATCAAACCAGTCAATCCCAAAGGAAATCAGTCCTGAATATTCATTGGAAGGACTGATGCTGAAGCTTAAGCTCCAATACTTTGGCCATTTAATGTGAAGAACTGACTCATTAGAAAAGACTCTGATGCTGGGAAAGACTGAAGGCAGGAGGAGAAGGGGATGACAGATGATGAGATGGTTGGATGGCATCACCGACTCAATGGACATGGGTTTGGGTGGGCTCCAGGAGTTGGTGATGGAGAGGGAGGCCTGGCGTGCTGCGGTTCATGGGGTCACAAAGAGTCAGACACGACTGAGCGAATTAATTGAACTGAACTGGATTAAAAGTCAAAGGAAACTTCATTTTAATAAAAATCAATACAAATTTTTAGCAAGTGTTTGGTGCTCATCAGCACCCTCTAGAATCAGTTATTACAGTCGCGTCAGTCGTGTCCGACTCTGTGCGACCCCATAGATGGCAGCCCACCAGCCTTCCCCATCCCTGGGATTCTCCAAGCAAGAACACTGGAGTGGATTGCCATTTCCTTCTCCAATGCATGAAAGTGAAAAGTGAAAGTGAAGTCGCTCAGTCGTGTCCGACTCTAGCGACCCCATGGACTACAGCCTACCAGGCTCCTCCGTCCATGGGATTTTCCAGGCAAAAGTACTGGAGTGGGGTGCCATTGCCTTCTCCAAGTTCAAAGTGAACCAGATCTTAAAATGGTAATTCATTATTTTAAAGGGATAAAATAAACATAATTTTTAATAAAGAACTTAAATCACAGTCATGTCATGTCAAATCACAGTCATATCAAAATTTTCCCTCCAAATTTGCAAATTTCCCTCTAAAAATCCACATATACTTTTTAAAAAAATGGTTCAGTTTGGCAGTGTTGCTTTAAGGTATTTATATTGTTTCACACAAGGATAGTTCAAGTGAAAGACACCATGCCTTTTGAAGTTTACTATGAAAAGATCCTTGCTCAAAGAGCTGCATTTTTAAGATTTTTAAGTCAGGTATCTTTATTTCTAGTTGTCCTCCGTATGCCTAAATTTTAAGAATCACTCTCGTGCAAAAAAAAAGTTTACATAATACATACTGAATTAAAATAAGATAAAGGAAGCATTATTTCTTGAATATGTTGAAAATACTAAATGAAACTTCACTATAAAGACAATTGGCCTGGGTTTTTTAAGAAAAAGAAAACCCATGTTTACGATTTCTCAGATATCACCCACTAACTTACTTTCTCGAAATATATCTTTAAAATTTCCACTAACACAAAAACTACCATCAAATCTCTTTTTATGTTTCCCCATCAAGTGAGTGATCCAGTTCTCTGACCCTAGAACTGCAGAGACATGGAGGAAGCCTGTGGCCACCATCTGTCCATCAGGCGGGAGAATTCAGCACCCCCTAAGGCTGAAGGAAAGTTATGACCAACTTAGATAGCATATTCAAAAGCAGAGACATTACTTTGCCAACAAAGGTCCGTCTAGTCAAGGTTATGGTTTTTCCAGTGGTCATGTATGGATGTGAGAGTTGAACTGTGAAGAAAGCTGAGCGCCAAAGAATTGATGCTTTTGGACTGTGGTGTTGGAGAAGACTCTTGAGAGTCCCTTGGACTGCAAGGAGATCCAACCAGTCCATTATGAAGGAGATCAGTCCTGGGTGTTCTTTGGAAGGAATGATGCTAAAGCTGAAACTCCAGTACTTTGGTCATATCATGCGAAGAGTTGACTCACTGGAAAAGACTCTGATGCTGGGAGGGATTGAGGGCAGGAGAAGGGGACGACAGAGGATGAGATGGCTGGATGGCATCACCGACTAGATGGACGTGAGTTCGAGTGAATTCCGGGAGTTGGTGATGGACAGGGAGGCCTGGCGTGCTGCGATTCATTGGGTCGCAAAGAGTCGGACACGACTGAGCGATTGAACTGAGCTGAACTGAAGGCTGAAGATCCGCTAGCCCAGAGCGGCACATGTACCAGCCCACGTTCTGAGCATGCGCCTCTGCAATGCGCTCAGGGGCTCAGGCACGTGCGGTTACCACGCCCGCTGCTGAAGCCTGTACACCTGAAGACCACGTTCAGGCCAGCAGTCAGAGCGCAAGGCAGCAGCCCCTTTTATTCAGAAAAAAAGGGAGCAGTGGTCAATTCCCAACTCTCTGAATGCCTTAAACATATGTACGTACAGCAACAAGATGTTTATTGTTTCAGTTCCGTTCAGTCGCTCAGTCGTGTCTGACTCTTTGAGACCCCATGAATCGCAGCACGCCAGGCCTCCCTGTCCATCACCAACTCCTGGAGTTCACTGACTCACGTCCATCCAGTCGGCGATGCCATCCAGCCATCTCATCCTCTGTCGTCCCCTTCTCCTCCTGCCCCAATCCCTCCCAGCATCAGAGTCTTTTCCAGTGAGTCAACTCTTCGCATGAGGTGGCCAAAGTATTGGAGTTTCAGTTTTAGCATCAGTCCTTCCAATGATTATTTACATCCACTAAATTAATTCTGGGTTTTCTTTTATCTTCTTCAAAAATTAAGAAAAAAAAAAAAATCATTGTTTGAGTTCATTCTAGGAAGAAATCTCCAGTTATTACCTCCTCTCAATTTCTGCTAAACTTGCCTGACGGTTCATAAACTGAATATGGCATCACAACACAGACAAAAGGCAGCAAAGCCTGGCATCAACTACTTTTTTTTTTAAAGCAATGAAGTCAAAGCACAAAGAATAAATTCCTCTTTGAATGTTCAACAAACTCATGAAGAGGAGGACTTATGTGTCATATTCTTGCTTATGGGGGTGACAACAAGCTCTTTCTTTTATGCAGGAAAGAGTTATGCAGCTTTGCTCTGACCTGGATGTGTTACATCGACTCTCTGCTGCTTGTTACCTGGGCTATTTGACTGCCCTGTGTTTTCTCCACTGGAGGGCACAGTTAGCTAAAAGAAAATTTGGTGAAACCTAATTTAGTCTGTTCTACAGTTTCAGGAAAAAAAAAAAAAGTATGGGTGAGAAATGAGGTTAAAGCTGCTCTCAGAAAGGATGTTTCAGTAATATATCTGAATTTTACTTATCTCTGTTCTCCTTGAAAACCATTATAAAAGATAATCACTGATTGGCTAACAGCTAAAAGAAAAAAATATATTCCAAAACACCACTATCTATAATGTATAAATAAAAGATGAGGTGGAAAGAAAAGAATGATTTTTAGAAATGGTGAAAATGACCCACTTCAGGTACAGAGTAATCCAAGGAGTAAGTGTAAACAGAAATTCTCCTCTTCAATAAGCATATATATGACTACTACAGTCCCTTAGGCTCCCCAGGTTCAGTGGTTAAAAAAAAAAAAAATCCACCTGCTAATGCAGAAGACGTCAGTTTGATCCCCGGGTTAGGAAGATCCCCTGGAGAAGGAAATGGCAACCCACTCCAGTATTCTTGCCTGGGAAATCCCATAGACAGAGGAGCCGGGTGGGCTACATTCCACGGCATTGCAAAAGAGTTGGGCACGACTCAGTGACTAAACAACAGTCCCAACAAGGCATCACCATGAGGTTGTAGTAATGAATTGCTCAGTTCTTTTGCAATAACATAAATCATATGCTCAGCAAAAACAGGGTTTTTTTAAATTTTTCTATTTTTTGCATTATCATTTTAGAGATAAACCCACAAGGGATGCTATTCAGCAATTCATTTATAGCTGCCTTTTCTTTACAGACCCAATCAATCATAAGGGTGTAGTTTCAATACGCTTAAGAAAAAGATCAGTAAAGAAACACATAAATACTGCACTTCTAGATAAACTTAATAAATGTACAGCTTTCAGAGGAGCTAATAAAACAACAGTCCTTTGTTGTTTTAAAAATGGCTTTTGAATAAAACTGTTGCTAGGCTTCAACTTATCAGTAAGTTTTCTAAGTTTTTATTGTGTCGAAAGTAAAGTGTTGGAAGACCATGGGTATTACCTAGGGAATCACATTTTATTAGGTCAAATGACAAAGCATTATCACCAAGTTTTTTATTATAGATAGACTCAATTTTTTAAAGTAGCAATTGGGCAAAATAACTTGGGTGGGATTAAGTCTTCAAAAGATCATCTAAATACCATGTATATTTAAACAAATTATTCATGTTATTTTAAGTGTTTCACCAAAGAAATCTTAAAGTTCCAGTTAGGGTCTTCTACACCATTCAGTGGCAGCCAGACCAATCCTCCTCAGTTCTAAGAGAAGAAGGAATTCCATTTGCCTGACAACACAGTTGGTCACTCCAAATCCTTTCCCCCATTTATTTAAATCCTGGTTATCTGTATGAAGAATATTCTAGGCAGAGGGAAAGTTAGTTCTAAGTTTGTACTGTAGATGCACAAGGAACAGCCAGGAGTCCAGCAAGGCTGGAGTGGAGACAGGCAATTCCATTCAGGTCTGAGTTCAAATGTCACCTCATGAGAAAACCTTGCCTAACCACTCTATATCAAGTTGTGAACATCTGTTGGATCATCATAAAAGCAAGAGAGTTCCAGAAAAACCTCTACTTCTGCTTTCTTGACTACGTACACCAAAGCCTTTGACAGTGTGGATCACAACAAACTGTGGAAAATTCTTCAAGAGATGGGAATACCAGACCACCTAACCTGCCTCCTAAGAAATCTGTATGCAGCTCAAGAAGCAACAGTTAGAAGTGGACATGGAACAACAGACTGGTTCCAAATCAGGACAGGAGTACATCAAGGCTGTATATTGTCACCCTGCTTATTCAACTTAAATGCAGAGCACATCATGTGAAGTGCCGGGCTGGATGAAGCACAAGCTGGAATCAAGATTGCCAGGAGAAACATCAATAACCTCAGATACGCAGATGACACCACCCTTACGGCAGAAAGCGAAGAAGAACTAAAGAGCCTCTTGATGAAAGTGAAAGGGAAGAGTGAAAAAGTTGCTTAAAACTCAACATTCAGAAAACTAAGATCATGGCATCCAGTCCCATCACTTCATGGCAAACAGATGGGGAAACAATGGAAACAGTGACAGACTTTATTTCGGGGACTCCAAAATCACTGCAGGTGGCGACTGCAGCCATGAAATTAAAAGAAGCTTGCTCCTTGGAAGAAAAGCTATGACAAACCTAGACAGCATATTAAAAAAGCAGAGACATTACTTTGCCGACAAAGGTACATCTAGTCCAAGCTATGGTTTTTCCAGTAGTCATGTACGGATGCAAGAGTTGGACTAGAAAGAAAGCTGAGCGCCAAAGAATTGATGCTTTTGAGCTATGGTGTTGGAGAAGACTCCTGAGAGTAACTTGGACTGCAAGGAGATCAAACCAGTTAATCTTAAAGGAAATCAGTCCTGAATATTCATTGGAAGAACTGATGCTGAAGCTGAAACTCCAATACTTTGGCCACCTGATGTGAAGAATTGACTCACTGGAAAAGACCCTGATGCTGGCAGGAGGAGAAGGGGACAACAGAGGATGAGATGGTTGGATGGCATCACCGACTTGATGGACACGAGTTTGGGTAAACTCTGGGAGATGGTGATGGACAGGGAGGCCTGGCGTGCTGCAGTCCATGGGATCGCAATGAGTCAGACACGACTGAGCGACTGGACTGACCTGACTGAACCACCCTATATAAACTAGCAGGCACAACACACTTCCTCTCCTTGCTCCTCTGATATTCTCCATCATCTACCTTGCTTTACTTTTCTTCTTAGTCTATCTCACCACAAGACTTACCAAATATCTATTTTTTTGTTTACTGTCCATTCTTCCCTATTAAAATGCAAGTTCCATGAAAGGCAAGACTTGTTCACTGCTAACCCCCTCAGAGTCGGACATGACTGAAGCGACCTAGCAGCAGCAGCAGCAACCCCCTCAGCACATTGCGAGGTATCTGGCATGCCAAAGATGATAAAATATTTGTTGAATCAATTAAATGAAAGAATAATTAAGGGAGTATGGAAACAGCTGGACAACAGATGATACACTATCCATGATAACTGTTATGCCTGATATGGCGTGCCAGTACCAAGTAAGGAGCAGATACAGTGGTAATATAAAAATGTAAGAAGAAAGAAAAAGAAGCATAAAGACTACGAAATTAAAACCAGTAATACTAGCTGTCCTAGTCTTCTAATACTTGCCTTTGATCCATTATCAAAGAGTCAGATTCTTTTACTAATCAGCCATAAAATCTTACCTTAAAAAATAAAAAAAAAATAGTCATCTTTCGAAAAAACCAATGAATGTTTCACCTCTTAAAGAGGAAGGCAGGGAAAGAACACACACAGATCTTCATTCACAGGGCAAGATCTGAGTACCTTATTGAATCTCTCTTATCAGAAGGGACATACATACCCACACAAAGAAGTGCAGCTTCCCTTGAGCCCCAGAGGTGGTGCAGGGCCAACCTGAGTCTTGGTGGGCCTGTGAGGTTGAATTACTTATTGTACTACAGTCCTTTTAGACTTGGTTTCTGCACTACTGCTATTCAAGATGAACTCAAACAATACCTTCTTTTTAAAATAGTATTTAGATTCACACAGCAGGTTCTCCTGGTTCTTAAACTCAGCATCAGTAAGGCCATATTCCCACCTGGGATATAAAGCAGAATCCATGTTCCTAAGCTCCTTGTATCTTTGCTCCAGCTTTTCAGTGACTCGAATGGTGTATTTCCCCATTTGATCTATATTTTTTTATTGTAATTTTATTTGGCCACAAGTGGCATGCAAGATCTTAGTTTCTGGACCAGGGATCAAACCTACATCCCCCACAGTAGAAGGGCTAAGTCTTAACCACTAGACTGCCAGGAATGTTCCCTAGACTTTAAAAATTAGAGAATTTAAATAACATTGACTCTCTAACCTTATACTTGATTGCTGTCCCGAATCAGGAATATCTGAAATGGATGTCATGGTGGTGGTTTAGTCGTTAAGTCATGTCTGACTCTTGCAACCCCATGGACTGTACATTGCCTGCCAGGCTCCTTTGTCCATGGGATTCTCCAGACAAGAATACTGGAGTGGGTTGCCATTTCCTTCTCTAGGGGATCGTCCCAAAATAGGAATCAAACCCAGACCTCCTGTATTACAGGCAGATTCTTTACCAACCGAGCTACAGGGGAAGCTCAATATGGGAAAATGGCAAAGCTAAGAATACACTGCCAGGGTGATGAATACTATTGACTTCTTATTGGCTTCTTATAATGCAATTAGAGAGAAGTAAGCACTAAAGATGTGCTTCCCTGGTGGCTCAGTCAGTAAAGAATCCACCTGCAGTGCAGGAGACCTGGGTTCGATCCCTGGGTTGGGAAGATCCCCTGCAAGAGGGCATGGCAACCCACCCCAGTGTTCTTGCCTGAAGGATCCCCATGGACAGAGGAGCTACAGTCCATGGGGTCACAAAGAGTTGGACACGACTGAGTGCCTAAGCACAGCGCAGCACAAGCACTAAGGACAGGAGAAGATCCACACAGACATATACCCAACTCACCTTCACTTCTTCACCCTCTGTCTTGATCTTTTTCCAATTTAGTTGAACCACACTGGGTCAAAGCCCTCAGATTACTAGGTACTCCCTAAAATTAAACAGTTACTTAGACCAAATGGTGGCTCAGATGATAAAGAACCTGCCTGCAATGCAGGAGAGGCAGGTTCGATCCCTGAGTCAGGAAGATTCCCCTAGAGCAGGGAACGGCAACCCATTCCAGTATTCTTGCCTGGAGAATTCCATGAGTATCTTACTCCCTTCTCCGGGGGATCTTCCTGACTCAGGGATCAAATCCAGGTCTCCTGCATACCGGCAGACTCCTTACCATCTAAGCCACCAGGGAAGCCCTGTCCAAGTCTACAGGACCTTAAATCAATCATAAAATTTTTACTCCACAGAAGAAAATCTCCCTCCTTTTCTACCAAATCTGTAGGTTAGGATGCTTTCAGCTGCAAGTAACAGAAATAGTTTTAAGAAAAATGGGATGTGTCAACTCAAAATAACAGGAAGTGTCAGCCACTCCAGAATGGATGAATTCAGCAGCGCAGGGACAGAATCGAAGACCCAGATGCTTTCCTTCTTTCTGCTCGAAGACCTCAGTGTGCTGGTTCTTTCCTTGGTTTGTCCCCTCTGGTCCCAAGGACGGCTACAGGCATCACACCCTCAGAGAAAAATACCCTTCTTTCTACCTCTTCTGAAAGGGGAAGAAAGCCTTCTCAGAAGCCCTCCCCGCAGGACATCCCCCACATCTCAGTGGCCAGAACTGTGCTCATGCCCATTCGTAACCCAACTTGTGGCAAGGAAAGAGGAATCATCAAGATGAGTGTAAACGACTCAACACTGGGCCCCTGGGGTTGAGGAGAGGCCCAACCTCCTCTGAAGTGTATGGCTGTCCGATACCTACATAAATTTGGCATTCTGTCAACATGCAACCAACCATATCTGCCACAACTTCCTCAAATGCTGCCCTCCCCTGTACTGACCTTGGGGAAATCATGTCCGGTTTAGTAGGTCAGAATTCAATTACGGAGAGGAAGAGATTAAGTCATACCTTAATGCAACCATAAGCCTATGAGGTTTATTCAATATTTAGTCAGTCATCTGTATTTATAAAAAGTGTAAAAACACTTAACATAGGCCAATCCATCAACCACCCGGAGAGGTAGCAAAACCCTCAACCACAATGAAAGAGTCTAACATAAATCAACTTCTGCCTCCCATCTACTGTATTTATTATTTCCAGGAAATAACTCCTCCTTCTTGGGCTTTATTCGTTGTTTTGTTTATAGAAAATGAGGGGCTTCCCTGGCAGTCCAGTGGTTAAGACTCTGACTTCCAATGCAAGGGGTGCGGGTTTGATCCCTGATCGGGGAGCTGAGATCCCACATGTCTCAGGGTCAAAACAATAAAACAGAAAACAGAAACAATACTGTGACAAATTCAATAAAGACCAAAAAAAAAAGTCCACATAAAAAACAAAGACCTTAAAATAAAAAACTTTTAAAAAAATTAAAAAAAAAAAAAGAAAGAAACCAAGGGGAAATATTATGATGGGAATTAGAGCTAAGCTGGTGATGCCCTGTCCACATCCACTCTGGCCACACCATTGCAGAGCACGTTCCAAGTGTATCTCTTTGCCCAACCGCGTTATCTGGTAGCTGAAGCCAGCAAGTGCACAGTGGACCTAAGTGCTCTTAGATTAATGCTCCTCCCAACAGCCCTCAACCAGTGACTAATGGCCATGGGGGTATAAACATCTGAGCTTCTAGACCGTGCAGGTGAAGAAACTCTGAAGCTTGAGCTCTGCCTTAGCTCCGGGTGATCACAGAGCCTCGACAATACCCCCTGTACTGGCTGTGCTCCTTTTCCTGCCTCCCTCCCTATTGGTGTTTCTTAGGATCACCTTCCAAAAAACTGATTGCACTTGATTCCCTGTCTCTCAGTATCTACCTCTGGGAGAACCCAAGGACAGGAATGCAAAAGGAGAGAAAAGTTAGTGTTTCCATTTGAAGAAATATTAAGAAGCTTCCCCCACAAAAAAGAATTCACAATTTCTTTAAAAAGTAATATATTTTGAAGCAAATATTTTTAGAAGATTTGGATGTTCATATTTAGTCCTAATCTTTGCTATAGTTTTTAAAATTAGATTCAAAGTACACCTGAAAACTATTTCCTCATATCAAAGATAATACTTTCACTATAGAGATCTAGAAAGTACTGTTATGTCATCAATGTCATAAGTGATGAGAATCTAGCTTAAATGAAGGTTGCAATAGAAAACTTTTAACTAAAGAAAAAGTACTCTCTGAATATCTTTAAACCTGGAGACAAAAACAATGGGCTATTGGATTAGAAATGACAGGAACTTATAATTACCTCTTACAGTAACACTTATAATATAGTAATGGAACTTTAAGCAGTTATGTCAGACTTGAGAGTCTTCCAGTTACAATAGAGTCGAAATGACACTTCAATACCAATAATTTAAATATATCCTTAACCCTTGATACCTAATCACAGCTTTTACATAAGTTAAAAATAAAAGTTGAAGTTTAATAATGGTTTCTAAAATTTATTTATTTGGCTGTGCCAGGTCTTAGCTGCAGCATGTGGAATGTAGTTTCCTAACCAGGGGCTGAATCTGGGCCCGCTGCACTGGGAACATGGAGTCTTAGCCATTGCACCACCACAGAAGTCCGTCTAAATTTTCTGTAAAATACAAGATGTATTAATGGCATATAATTTCTTACAACTATAAATGACTGCTGAGCCAAAGGACTGTGGTAAGTTACCCAGGCTCAGTCCAGTGCTAATCTATAGGAAGACTGCCAGACATCCACACAGAGCCACAGAGCAATCACTATTTTCCTCCCAACCCTGGTCCTTTCCTTTGTGTTTCCAAGGTCAGCATCACCATCTGCCCGGACACATCTATGGTGGGGGCCCAGGACACATCTACGGTGAGGGCCCAGGACTTGTATCCGTGTCTCTCTTGTCTGACTCCCTCACTCAGTCTCTGCCCCCATGACCTTGATCCAAACCACCATGATTCAGCGCCTGGCTGACCACCAACACAACCACTGGTCTCCTGCTGGGCTCCCTATCTCCTGGGTGGCTCTCTCTGCATGCAGTCTCCAACCTGCCGCAGTAAACTGTTCAAAATACACACTTGATCATGAGATCTACTGCTGGAAATCTTTCAGTGACTCCCCACTGCCCTCGGATAAACAAAACCCTCACAGGCTCTCAAGGTCCTTTAGGACTGGCCCGCTGCCCCTTTCTCTAAGTCTTATCTCTTGCCTCTCCTCTCCCAAGGACCATCTGCCCAAAGTTTCTGAAAGGTGTTACTTTCCTCAGGGTCATCACCCAAAGTGTTCTCTCAGCTGGAAAACTCTCCCGTTCTCCCACTCCCCTCACCCACCGATTCCTCATTCATCAATGCAGTCTGCAGACAGGTCACAGGAGTTCCAACCCCAGAGGCTCCTCCACGTAACCACCTATGTGACTTCAGACAAATGACTTGACCTCTCTATTGTTTCCACTGGATCATAGAAAAAGTAAGGGAATTCCAAAAAAAAAAAATCTAATTCTTCTTCATTGACTATGCTAAAGCCTCGACTGTGTGAATCACAACAAACTGTGGAGAATTCTTAAAGAGACGGGAATACCAGACCATTTACCTGTCTCCTGAGAAACCTGTATATAGGTCAAGAAGCAACAGGCAGAACCAGACATGGAACTGGTTCAAAATTGGGAAAGGAGGGAGGAGCCAAGATGGCGGAGGAGTAGGACGGGGAGAACACTTTCTCCCCCACAAATTCATCAAAAGAGCATTTAAACGTCGAGTAAATTCCACAAAACAACTTCTGAATGCCGGCAGAGGACATCAGGCACCCAGAAAAGCAACCCAACTCTTCGAAAGGAGAGAGAAGAAATACAGCTCCACCCACCAGAACACCGACACAAGCTTCCCTAACCAGGAAACCTTGACAAACCACCTGTACAAACCCACACACAGCGAGGAAACGCCACAATGAAGAGAACTCCACAAACTGCCAGAATACAGAAAGGACACCCTAAACTCAGCAATTTAAACAAGATGAAGAGTCAGAGGAATACCCAGCAGATAAAGGAACAGGATAAATGCCCACCAAACCAAACAAAAGAGGAAGAGATAGGGAATCTACCTGATAAAGAATTCCAAATAATGATAGTGAAACTGATCCAAAATCTTTAAATTAAAATGGAATCACAGATAAACAGCCTGGAGACAAGGATTGAGAAGATGCAAGAAAGGTTTAACAAGGACCTAGAAGAAATAAAAAAGAGTCAATACATAATGAATAATGCAATAAATGAAATTAAAAACACGCTGGAGGCAACAAATAGTAGAATAACAGAGGCAGAAGATAGGATTATAGTGAATTAGAAGATAGAATGGTAGAAATAAATGAATCAGAGAGGATAAAAGAAAAACGAATTAAAAGAAATGAGGACAATCTCAGAGACCTTCAGGACAATATTAAACGCTACAACATTTGAATCATAGGGGTTCCAGAAGAAGAAGACAAAAATAAAGACCATGAGAAAATACTTGAGGAGATAATAGTTGAAAACTTCCCTAAAATGGGGAAGGAAATAATCACCCAAGTCCAAGAAACCCAGAGAGTTCCAAACACGATAAACCCAAGGCGAAACACCCCAAGACACACATTAATCAAATTAACAAAGAACAAATATTAAAAGCAGCAAGGGAAAAACAACAAATAACACACAAGGGAATTCCCATAAGGATAACAGCTGATCTTTCAATAGAAACTCTTCAAGCCAGGAGGGAATGGCAAGACATACTTAAAATGATGAAAGAAAATAACTTACAGCCTAGATTATTGTACCCAGCAAGGATTTCATTCAAGTATGAAGGAGAAATCAAAAGCTTTTCAGACAAGCAAAAGCTGAGAGAATTCTGCACCACCAAACCAGCTCTCCAACAAATACTAAAGGATATTCTCTAGACAGGAAACACAAAAAGGGTGTATAAATTCGAACCCAAAACAATAAAGTAAATGGCAACGGGATCATACTTATCAGTAATTACCTTAAACATAAATGGGTTGAATGCCCCAACCAAAAAACAAAGACTGGCTGAATGGATACAAAAACAAGACCCCTACATATGTTGTCTACAGGAGACCCACCTCAAAACAGGGGACACGTACAGACTGAAAGTGAAGGGCTGGAAAAAGATTTTCCATGCAAATAGAGACCAAAAGAAAGCAGGAGTAGCAATACTCATATCAGATAAAATGGACTTTAAAACAAAGGCTGTGAAAAGAGACAAAGATGGTCACTACATAATGATCAAAGGATCAATCCAAGAAGAAGATATAACAATTATAAATATATATGCACCCAACACGGGAGCACCACAACATGTAAGACAAATGCTAACAAGTATGAAAGGAGAAATTAACAATAACACAATAATAGTGGGAGACTTTAATACCCCACTCACACCTACGGATAGATCAACTAAACAGAAAATTAACAAGGAAACACAAACTTTAAACGATACAATAGACCAGTTAGACCTAATTGATATCTATAGGACATTTCATCCCAAAACAATGAATTTCACCTTTTTCTCAAGCGCACATGGAACCTTCTCCAGGATAGATCACATCCTGGGCCATAAAGCTAGCCTTGGTAAATTCAAAAAAATAGAAATCATTCCAAGCATCTTTTCTCACCACAATGCAGTAAGATTAGATCTCAACTACAGGAGAAAAACTATTAAAAATTCCAACATATGGAGGCTGAACAACACGCTGCTGAATAACCAACAAATCACAGAAGAAATCAAGAAAGAAATCAAAATTTGCATAGAAACGAATGAAAATGAAAACACAACAACCCAAAACCTGTGGGACACGGTAAAAGCAGTCCTAAGGGGAAAGTTCATAGCAATACAGGCACACCTCAAGAAACAAGAAAAAAGTCAAATAAATAACCTAACTCTACACCTAAAGCAACTAGAAAAGGAAGAAATGAAGAACCCCAGGGTTAGTAGAAGGAAAGAAATCTTAAAAATTAGAGCAGAAATAAATGCAAAAGAAACAAAAGAGACCATAGCAAAAATCAACAAAGCCAAAAGCTGGTTCTTTGAAAGGATAAATAAAATTGACAAACCATTAGCCAGACTCATCAAGAAACAAAGGGAGAAAAATCAAATCAATAAAATTAGAAACGAAAATGGAGAGATCACAACAGACAACACAGAAATACAAAGGATCATAAGAGACTACTATCAACAATTATATGCCAATAAAATGGACAACGTGGAAGAAATGGACAAATTCTTAGAAGTGTACAACTTTCCAAAACTGGACCAGGAAGAAATAGAAAATCTTAACAGACCCATCACAAGCACGGAAATTGAAACTGTAATCAAAAATCTTCCAGCAAACAAAAGCCCTGGTCCAGACGGCTTCACAGCTGAATTCTACCAAAAATTTAGAGAAGAGCTAACACCTAACCTGCTCAAACTCTTCCAGAAAATTGCAGAGGAAGGTAAACTTCCAAACTCATTCTATGAGGCCACCATCACCCTAATACCAAAACCTGACAAAGATCCCACAAAAAAAGAAAACTACAGGCCAATATCACTGATGAACATAGATGCAAAAATCCTTAACAAAATTTTAGCAATCAGAATCCAACAACACATTAAAAAGATCATATACCATGACCAAGTGGGCTTTATCCCAGGGATGCAAGGATTCTTCAATATCCACAAATCAATCAATGTAATACATCACATTAACAAATTGAAAAATAAAAACCATATGATTATTTCAATAGATGCAGAGATAGCCTTTGACAAAATTCAACACCCATTTATGATAAAAACTCTCCAGAAAGCAGGAATAGAAGGAACATACCTCAACATAATAAAAGCTATATATGACAAACCCACAGCAAACATTATCCTCAATGGTGAAAAATAGAAAGCATTTCCTCTAAAGTCAGGAACAAGACAAGGGTGCCCACTTTCACCATTACTATTCAACATAGTTTTGGAAGTTTTGGCCACAGCAATCAGAGCAGAAAAAGAAATAAAAGGAATCCAAATTGGAAAATAAGAAGTAAAACTCTCACTATTTGCAGATGACATGATCCTCTACATAGAAAACCCTAAAGACTCCACTAGAAAATTACTAGAACTAATCAATGACTATAGTAAAGTTGCAGGATATAAAATCAACACACAGAAATCCCTTGCATTCCTATACACTAATAATGAGAAAACAGAAAGAGAAATTAAGGAAACAATTCCATTCACCATTGCAACAGAAAGAATAAAATACTTGGGAATATATCTACCTAAAGAAACTAAAGACCTATATATAGAAAACTATAAAACACTGGTGAAAGAAATCAAAGAGGACACTAATAGATGGAGAAATATACCATGTTCATGGATTGGAAGAATCAATATAGTGAAAATGAGTATACTACCCAAATCAATTTATAGATTCAATGCAATCCCTATCAAGCTACCAACAGTATTCTTCACAGAGCTAGAACAAATAATTTCACAATTTGTATGGAAATACAAAAAACCTCGAATAGCCAAAGCGATCTTGAGAAAGAAGAATGGAACTGGAGGAATCAACCTACCTGACTTCAGGCTCTACTACAAAGCCACAGTTATCAAGACAGTATGGTACTGGCACAAAGACAGAAATATAGATCAATGGAACAAAATAGAAAGCCCAGAGATAAATCCACGCACATATGGACACCTTATTTTTGACAAAGGAGGCAAGAATATACAATGGATTAAAGACAATCTCTTTAACAAGTGGTGCTGGGAAATCTGGTCAACCACTTGTAAAAGAATGAAACTAGAACACTTTCTAACACCATACACAAAAATAAACTCAAAATGGGTTAAAGATCTAAACGTAAGACCAGAAACTATAAAACTCCTAGAGGAGAACATAGGCAAAATACTCTCTGACATACATCACAGCAGGATCCTCTATGACCAACCTCCCAGAATATTGGAAATAAAAGCAAAAATAAACAAATGGGACCTAATTAACCTTAAAAGCTTCTGCACATCAAAGGAAACTATTAGCAAGGTGAAAAGACAGCCTTCAGAATGGGAGAAAATAATAGCAAATGAAGCAACTGACAAACAACTAATCTCAAAAATATACAAGCAACTCCTACAGCTCAACTCCAGAAAAATAAATGACCCCATCAAAAAATGGGCCAAAGAACTAAACAGACATTTCTCCAAAGAAGACATACAGAGGGCTAACAAACACATGAAAAGATGCTCAACATCACTCATTATCAGAGAAATGCAAATCAAAACCACTATGAGGTACCATTTCACGCCAGTCAGAATGGCTGCGATCCAAAAGTCTACAAATAATAAATGCTGGAGAGGGTGTGGAGAAAAGGGAACCCTCTTACACTGTTGGTGGGAATGCAAACTAGTACAGCCACTATGGAGAACAGTGTGGAGATTCCTTAAAAAACTGGAAATAGAACTGCCTTATGATCCAGCAATCCCACTGCTGGGCATACACACTGAGGAAACCAGAAGGGAAAGAGACACGTGTACCCCAATGTTCATCGCAGCACTGTTTATAATAGCCAGGACATGGAAGCAACCTAGATGTCCATCAGCAGATGAATGGATAAGAAAGCTGTGGTACTTATACAGAATAGAGTATTACTCAGCCATTAAAAAGAAAACATTTGAATCAGTTCTAATGAGATGGATGAAACTGAAGCCTATTATACAGAGTGAAGTAAGCCAGAAGGAAAAACACCAATACAGTATAATAACACATTTAAATAGAATTTAGAAAGATGGTAACAATAACCCTGTGTACGAGACAGCAAAAGAGACACTGATGTATAGAACAGTCTTATGGACTCTATGGGAGAGGGAGAGGGTGGGAAGATTTGGGAGAATGGCATTGAAGCATGTAAAATATCATGTATGAAACGAGATGCCAGTCCAGGTTCGATGCACCATACTGGATGCTTGGGGCTAGTGCACTGGGACGACCCAGAAGGATGGTATGGGGAGGGAGGAGGGAGGAGGGTTCGGGATGGGGAACACATGTATACCTGTGGCGGATTCATTTTGATATTTGGCAAAACTAATACAATTATGTAAAGTTTAAAAATAAAATAAAATTTAAAAAAAATTGGGAAAGGAGTATTTTGAAACTGTATTTCGTCACCCAGCTAATTTAACTTATATGCAGAGTACATTATGTGAAATGCCAGGCTGGATAAATCCCAAGCTGAAATCAAGATTGCCAGGAGAAATAACAATAACCTCAGATATGCAGATAATGCCACTCTCATGGCAGAAAAGAAACTGAAGAGGGTGAAAGCGGAGAGTGAAAAAGCTGGCTTAAAACTCAGTATTCAAAAAACTAAGATCATGGCATCCAGTCCCATCACTTCATGGCAAATAGATGGGGGAAAAGTGGAAGCAGTGACAGATTTTATTTTCTTGGGCTATAAAATCACTGCAGACAGTGACTGCAGCCACAAAAAATAAAAGACGGTTGCTCCTTGGAAGGAAAGCTCTGACAAACTTAGACAGCATATTAAAAATCAGAGACATCACTTTGCTGACAAAGGTCCATATAGTCAAAGCTATGGTTTTTCCAGTACCGATGTAAGAGCTGGATCATAAAGAAGGCTGAGCACCAAAGAATTGATGCTTTTGAACTATGGTGCTGGAGAAGATTCTTGAGAGTCCCTCTGACAGCAAGAAGATCAAACCAGTCAATCCTAAAGGAAATCAACCCTGAATACTCATTGGAAGGATTGATGCTGAAGCTCCAATACTTTGGCTATCTGATGAGAAGGGCCCAACAAAAGACCCTGATGCTGGGAAAGATTGAAGCAGGAGGAGAATAGAGCAAAAGACGATGAGATGGTTGGATGACATCACTGACTCAATGGACATGAGTTGGAGCAAAGTCCGGGATAGAGTGAAGAACAGGGAAGCCTGGCATACTACAGTCCATGGGACTGCAAAGAATCAGACATGATTTAGCAACTGAACAACAACAACTCTCTTATCTTAGCTTTCTTTCAGTAAAATGGGGGTATTAATGAGACCTACCTGATTGGAGCAACTGAATTAACTGAGGCACTTAGAAGAGCATCTGGTACGTGGTAAGTTTTTTCATTTTGTCTTATTCCCATTATTAACCATTACTATCATCATCATCTTTCCTTCCACATGTTGGATTAAATGTTACTTCTTCCAGAAAACCTTTAAACCTCTGAAGAGGTACCCCCATAGCTGGCTCCCAATAAACTTTTTGGAGCTGCTTTTGTAATGATCTGTGTCCTCTCCTAGAACAAAGAAGGTACAGGCCAACACTTTCTTACTCTCTACTAATCCCCAGCTCCAGTGCTGTATGCCCAGGATATAGTCAGCACATAATGCATATTATCTGCTGAATGAATGAACAAACTGATTCCACTGTTTAATCACTACAAATGTCAACGAGATGGCCCACTAAAATCGGAATTTCTTCTGGTTAAACCCAAGCCCATTTTGCTTCTTCATCATTTGGAGGACTTTAAATTTTTTTTTTTTTTTTTTTAAGAAAATGAATATCCTCTCCTGTCTATTGGCCCAATCAGTATCACTTACATTAATTTTGTAAAATAAATAAAGACAATTTTGTAAAAATCCACCTTTAAAGAAAGATTTTAAATGTTCTTGTCTATAAATGCAATAAATATAAACTAAAAAATGGGACCACCAAAAAAAACTGCAAACAGAAAATAAGAACATACTGTTCTCTCAATTCTTTATAGTGAAGAAGCTTTCAGAGTCTTCAGCTGTTCTTCCTATGGTCTTACCCAAAAGCAAAGTAAACTTTCCATTATTTGCATCTACCAAAACCCATTCTTATTGGCCCCCTATCCTCACCTGATCTCCAATTAGTAAAGGCTGGGTATGCTGCTTGTAGTTCTCATTGCATAGCAACATACAGAAGTTTCAAGTTTTGTTTGCTTTTCTCATAATCTATTTTGAATGCACAAACACAGAAGTAGCCTAAAATAGAATCTCCATTTAACTGTCAAAATTACATGTAAATATTTGGTACAGAAATCACTGGGAAGTTTTAACACTATTATAAACCAAGCCCTGGTACTAAGAATAGCTTATCTGGCTAAAAAGCCTACATGTATAACCCACTGCCTTCTTCCAAGACTAGCCCGATCCCAGCCCAGTGCTTCCCAAAACGCATGAGCTTAAGAATCAACTTAATTTGTTAAAAAAAAAAAAATACATTTCCCCAAGTTCTTTTCTTAGAGATTTTCATTGAGTGGGTTTAGAGTGAAGCCCTAAGCTCTATTTTTAACAAGCACCTCCAATTGATTCTTATGTCCCATGGATATTGTCATGACAAAAATACGGTAGAAATAGACCTTTCACTTTCAGGTAACATTTGAGGAAGTCTCGGACATATAGACTCTTGGACAGGTACTGCAAACTTCCTCATCAGGAGCTTTCGCAGGAGCCTGGAGTTAGAACACATGGATTCAGTTTCTTCTGTCATTTACTAGCTGTGTACCACTCCTTAGAGTCACTGCCGCTCCCTCTGGTCTTGGTATATGACTTGGTTATGGAAATCATCTGAGAAAACTTACAAAAGCAATTTGTAAATTGAGATGTGATCATTATGGTAAAATTTCATTAATCCAGCCTCCTCTAATTTAGAATGTGTGAACATCGTTATCTAACCTGCTGTGGGTTTTTTTTTTCCCCCTTATCTATAAGGAGATCATCCCCTCCTTTCTCAAGACAGGCAATGACAGGTATTGAAACACATAGATAAGCAGCTGCTCCCTGTTCCACAGCAAAATTATTAGACTGAATGTGCAAGATTAGGGGAGCTTGTTTACTTTATTAGCTCCGTTGATGTGACAAGATGGGAGTTTCAGTGATCATTAAAGCAAGCTTGGCAACATTTCCACTGGAAGTGAGCTTGGTAGTGAGCAATTACCACCAGGCATTACAGTAAAATCAATCTGGAGAATTAGGGTGTTTTTTTTTTTTAACATACCAGGAGGGTTAAGGGAACTTTAAAAACTAGAATTTAAATTTCTAAAGGAGACTGTATACCCTTTCCTGGCCATCTTGAGACGCATATCCTAAAACCTATATAATATTTCCTTGGCAATTTAGTGTCATCAACGTCATCTGTAGTTAAGGCTATAGGCGCAGCCACGGCTATAGATAAGACATACTGGATCGATTCACTTGGCCTAAAGCACCATATATAATGAGGAAGTCCCCCGATCTTAATGTCCATGTAGGCATGTACCAAGAACAGGAAATGATGGTATCCTTGGGGCTACGGAGACGCGGCATTTCTTCAGAGTTCAGGCTCTTGTAGGGAGAAGGCTTTATGCGCCACGCCAGCGGTGGGCATGTGTGATGGAGTTCGGTTTTGCCAACTTCCTTGCTGTTACCACCATCGCCTCTGCTGGCCCTCCTTACTAGTTTTCCTCTCTTAATTCATCCCTCACAAATCTGTTCTGCTGTCAGAGTCTGCTGCTCATCATTCCTACCATTAGTTTTTTCAAGATACTTTTTTTTTGTTTTTTGGAGGCTGGGCATGTCAGATCTTAGTTTCCCGACCAAGAATCAAACCCTCGCCCCCTGCAGTGGAGTCTATACCACCGGACACTAGGAAGCCCCTCTCCTACCACTGCTTTTAATCAACCCACCACTGACGCGTCCCCCATTTTCTGCTCTTTGCCACTGATCTTCTTGCCTAGATATTCTCTGTCATGTTCCCTGATACCCATAAACACGCACAAAAGGTTGCATTATCATCTCACCTCTTCCAGCTTCTTTCCCTAATAGTTCAACTGAAGAGGTCCTTCCAGTTTTGGCATTCTCTCATCAGTCTCTTATGACTTTTCAGTTTTCTCAAGTTTCTCAACTTCTGTAGATGATCAACCAACTGCAGTATTCACTTCTTTCCATAATGGGAAAAAAATGCATATACTCAATGCTCTGTGGTTAACTTTCTAGCAGTTATTAACTATATACACTGACCACTCAATGCTTTTACTACCAAAGAGATATTCCAGGAAATTTAGCCCAATGTCCCCCAAAAGGTCTGAAGGCTCTAGAAGGTATGGGTTCATTTTATCAGGCCTTTGAAATAACAAAACTACATTTTGGTCAATACATCCTGGAATTCAATTTTTTCACTAATTCATCTCAGCTTTACAAATTAGCAAACTTTACTAAAACCTTCATTGGGAAAGACTCTCTTATGAAAGCAAAGTCTACTTGTAACAATTTTTAAAGACTTGAGGGGTCTTTCCTGGTGATCCAGTGATTGGGACTTGAAGGCCTAGGTTCAATCCCTGGTCAGGGAACTAAGATCCCACAAGCCACGTGGTGCAGACAAAAGGAGGTTAAAAAAAAAATCTTGGGTTTAAATACTAAATATATTACCAAATTTTTATTAATACTGAAATGTTTATTAAACTGGCATAGTGGTTGGCTTTATAACACATGTATGAAAAAAGATTAGCTTATTACCTATGCTACACAGGATGGGTTTCCTTGGTGGCTCAGTGGTGAATCTGCCTGCCAATGCAGGAGATGCAAGTTCGATCCCTGAACTGAAAAGATCTCCTGCAGGAGGAAATGGCAACCTATTCCATTACTCTTGCCTGAAAAATTTCACGGACAGAGGAGCCTGGCGAGCTACAGACCATGGGGTCACAACAGTCCGACATGATTTATCAACTGAGCACCACACACACACACACGCACAAAGACATCTTTTTGCTCTCACTGCATTTCATACTTTCAAAACTGTTGTCCCAGCTCTGCTGCAGTAATTCAATAACCCATCTTTGTCTAGTCAGCCTAGGTTTAATTTCAACCAGCTTTTAAGGCATCACTTCAGGTTTTAAAACAAAGAGAAAAAAAGGTGTACAAATTAGTTTTGCAAAATATAACCCACAAAATGGAAAACATCCCACCCCCGTCAAAATACATCTCAAAGAAAATATATTCATTCACTATATATAATTTATTGTACACTCTTGACAGGTTTATAGTTAAGAACAAAGTCATGTGTGCATGCACAGGTGCACACAAACACACAAACAACTAAGAAGGTAAAGTCTGGAAAAGCCCACAAAAAAGGATAAAACTAGAGCTACTAGAATTCCAGAAGTACATGATGGCTTCCATCTGGGCAGCTGCACAGAAACATTCAGAATGTGGACTCTGAAAAGTAGGTAGAAGTTCATCAACAGGAGGCATAAGGAAGAGTGAACAACAGAAGGAGGGTCACTCTAGGCAGAGAACAACGTTCACCAACCGCTGAAGCGGCTGAACGTCTTTGCAAGAACAAAAGGACGCAGAAGCAGAAAGAAGCAGGTGAGTACAGGCGTGTCTGGGACATAGAAAGCCACACTGGGCAGTGTGATTCCAGGGTCTCTACTATGAGAACACCTCCCTGAGGTTATAGTCTATATTTTGTTTTTAGACTAAATAATCTCACTTTTAGAGGTGGGAAGACCACTAATAGCTCTTAGATTTATAACTAAAAAGAGAATGTAGAAAGAGAAGAGAATCCCCCACAAAAAAAAAATACATTATCCCTCAAAGATACTGGAGTACCTGAATATTTTCATTCATTCAATAACTAAGTATTAGTGTTTATGTGCAGGCTCTGTTCTAGGTGCTGGAGATACAAAAGCGAACAAAAAAGATCTTTGTCTTCATGGTGCTGCCACCACTCTAATAGGAGTAGACAAACACGAAACATCAGAAATGAACAACACCTGCAGAATGGGAGATGGTGACAAACGACATAAAGCCCAAGTAGAGCAGGCTAACAGGGTCAGAAGAGGCATGAAGGAGATTGGATTGTTGGTTTAAAGATAGAAGGGAAGGTTTCATTGAGAAGGTGATATCTGAGTAAAGACTAGAAGGAAGGAAGAAGGCTTAGCCAAATGGACATCTGGGGAGGAGCGTTCAAGGAGAGGAGATAACCAAAGGTCAAGGCAGCAAGGCCAAGCATGTTTAAGGAATCGAGTTCAAGGAGAAAGTGCAGCTAGAAGGGAGGGAGGGAAAAAGAGACAAAACATGGGCAGAGAGGAGAGGTAAAAGAAGGCAGGAGGCAGGTGGTCAAAAGCCTTGTCAACCACAGGAAGGATTTTGCATTTTCATCTGAAGATATTGGAGGGATCTGGGCAAAGGATCACATGATCTGACTAGAGCTTTTCAGGTTCCCTGGCTGCTCTTTAAGATACGATTATAGGGGAAGCGAGATGAAATCAGAGACAAGAGGTTGATATTATATCACGGCAAGAGATTTTGGTAGCTTACAGCAAAGTGATAGAAGAAACTGGATTCTGGGTATTTTGAAGTTAAAGTCAACAAGGTCTCCTTACAGACTGTACATGGGTCCCAGAAGAAGAGTTGAAGATGACCTAAGGTTTTTACAAATGTCATTGAAAAGTTGCATAGGACCAGATTTTTCTAAGTCCATCATAGCTTAGGTTCACTAATGGGAACCATATTTTGGTAAACCAAGATTTTGGTAAATCTTTCCATAAAACAAGGAATTCTCCTGCAGTAGCATGAATCACCTTGTAACTGATCTATTCACAGCTTCAGATGTCCAATAGTTTACCTGCTGAGTGAACTACATTATTTCGTGGTTTCAACAATCCCCTTTTATCAAATAAGAACAATGTGTACAAATAAAGATACCCTAAATATGTGTTCCTTGATACCCATAAAAACACACAAAAGGTTACATGAGACCCTCATTATCATCTTATTGTCATAATAATCCCGAAAAGTTATTGGCCCTATTTAATAGATGAAGGAAGCTATGCTCAGAGGTTAGCAATCTTTGCCCAAGGTCAAACAGCTTAGCACGTAGCAAAGCTCACATTGCTCTGACCCCAAAGCCAAACTTCCCCTTAGCACTACTGTTACCCACCGCCACACTCTTGAGAGGCAGTAATGGTTCAAATCTTTCTTTTTTTTTTAAGACTTTCCTCTTTTCTTGCCTTTCCTCTCTTCCTGCAATGATGGCATCATTTAACTAGAAATAACTTCACTTAACACCAGTAAGGATAACTTTTCAGAAACTGGATAGTCTCCCTGGAACTGCCAGTTAAGAGACTGGGCAAACGCATTGTTTCACCAGACAAAATCAATAACAAAACAAAGTGAGGCAGGCTTCTCAACTATCACACCTCAGTTCTATGGAGTGACCTAGAGAAAGCAATGACCTGGTTTCCAGGTTCATTCAACAACCTTATCATCTGGTCCCTGATTAAGAGTAGCACTTTCCACACCATGGTGATTAGATATCCCCCAGGGAGACATAGTCTTTGAAAGATGATAACCAGAAAGTGCACAGAAATGGCCTCCCTGACTATAAAGTATGATTTTGCCTTTTTAAAGGCAATTTTAACGGAAATTATCTGAATAATTTGTACTGATCTAATTCTGTGGCAATACAACAGCTTTGGAAAGATCACAGACGCAAAAATTTATGTTTAAATGTTGCAACTCAGGGATGTCCCTGGTGGTTCAGTGGCTAAGACTCCACGCTCCCAATGCAGGGGACCCAGGTTCGATCCCTGGTTAGGGAACTAGATCCCACGTGTGGCAACTGAGAGTGTGCATGCTGCAACTAAAGATCCTTGGACGGGTTCACTGGGACGACCCAGAGGGATGGTACGGGGGAGGGAGGAGGGAGGAGGGTTCAGGATGGGGAACACATGTATACCTGTGGCGGATTCATGTTGATATATGGCAAAACCAATACAATGTTGTAAAGTTAAAAATTAAAAAAAAAAAAAAGATCTTGCATGCCACAACTAAGACCTGGTACAGCCAAATAAATAAAAAATAAAGTTGCAATTCAACATTACCCTTCTGCTTAAAATCCCCACAATTGTTTTCCATGTTCTTAAACTGCCCTGGTCACTGGCCCCTTCACCCAGCTCCACTCCCATCTTAAATCAGGCCTACGCTTTTTTGGCTCCAGGAACTCAGGTCTTATTTTAAGAGGACCCTGCTCCTTCTCCACTCAGGAGCCTAGCACCTCCTGATCCCCCTGCTCTGTCTGCTACTCTTCACTTCCCTTCAGCTCTCAGGTCAGACACCACTCTGACCTTCCTGCGCAAGGTGCCATAGAACCAAGAGCGTTGCTCTTCACCACTTTACAGGGCAGTTTGCTCTTCGTTCCTGCTGGCCATCCTCCTGGTCCCTGGCCAGAACTCAAGAGGATTTGGGCAGTGGATGGACAAATGAATAGTGTTGGATCACACTCTCCACCCACCCTCCCTGCCATAATCACCAACTATGCCAGAAGGCAGAGATACAAATTGCTATAATATTTCAGTATTTTTATTTTCAAGATCAAAGAGCAGGAGAGAAATGGAATGAAGGATCTATGCTACAGACTGAATTCCTATGTTAGGGACAAAATATGTATGTTGAAATCCTAACCCCTGAATGTGATGGTATTGGAGGTGGGGGTCTTTGGGAGGTGATTAGATCATGAGGGTGGAGCCCTAACAAATGCTATCTGTGCCCTTATAAGACACCCCAGAGAGTTCCCTGGCCCCTTCTGTCATGGAAAGATAGAGCAAGAAGACAGCTATCTATAAACCAGCTATCTATAAACCTCACCAGACACAGAATCTGCCAGCACCTTGATCTGACTTCCCAGCCTTCAGAAGTGAGTGAAATGTTCGTTGTTTAAGCCACTGAGTCTACAGTATTTTGGTATAGCAGCCTAAAGACACACTATTAAATTTCTTTGAACTCATCCTTTACCTACAAAGTTTAAAGACAATGGAATTGACTGATTCAAATCCACTTACCCATATATTCTATTCACTAAATTTTTCAATAATTTTTTTCTGAAACCGAAAGAAATAAATTTCTTCAACCAACAAAAATAAACAGAAAATTAGTTTTGAAGCTCAACACTCTCAACTGCAGTAGCAAAGGTAATCTCAGTTTTCTGAAGATGGAGTCAACCAGCTATTAATTTTTTCTTACTAAGCCTTATATTGTCAATTAGCTTAAGTGATAGGTACATAATGCTGCTAAGGTTAACAGTATTACTAGTTCAGTTCAGTTCAGTTGCTCAGTCGTGTCTGACTCTTTGCGACCCCATGAACCGCAGCACGCCAGGCTCCCTGTCCACCTCCCGGAGTTTACCCAAACTCATCATTGAGTCGGTGATGCCATCCAACCATCTCATCCTTTGTCATCCCCTTCTCTTCCTGCCCTCAATCTTTCCAGCACCAGAGTCTTTTCAAATCAGTCAGCTCTTCGCATAAAGTGGCCAAAGTATTGGAGTTTCAGCTTCAACATCAGTCCCTCCAATGAACACCCAGGATTGACCTCCTTTAGAATGGACTGGTTGGATCTCCTTGAAGTCCAAGGGACTCTCAAGAGTCTTCTTTAATACCACAGTTCAAAAGCATCGATTCTTCTGCACTCAGCTTTCTTTATAGTCCAACTCTCAGATCCATACATGACTTTTGGACTAGTAACAATAAGTTATCAAGCATTTATATACAAGGGCACTGCACCATCTGCTTTACATAGAGCAAGTATTCTCATTTACCCTTTACAACAATACTATGAAACAGCACCAGTATTATCCCCATTTTGCAGATGAGGAAAGTGAGATTCAGATATCTACTACTTTACTCAATGCTACACTCTAGTAAGTACAGAGGAGGAGCTAGACTCCAAGTCCAGGTTTGAGTCTCTGAGGTCTCACGTTTGACCCTTTAGAAGAAACTTAATATTGCACAGAAAGGAAGAACAAGAGGGAAAAAGAAAAAAAAACACAAAGCAGGAGACAATGGAGACCGGTGTAAGGTTGGAGGAAATAGCTCAGAGTACAGAGGCTGAATTTCTCATTCCAGGAAACCATCCTCTCTGGTTTTTCCTCCAAATAAGACTAGGGCATGCTTTTAGGTCCCATCCTCCAGCTGCACCTGCCATCTCTTACATAGCTGGAGCCCAAGGCTTTAAGGCTGCCCCCGAGCTTGCTGGATGGCTCAGCAGGTAAAGAATCTGCCTGCAATGTAAGAGACACAGGAGATGCATTTTCAATCCCTGGGTAGGGAAGATTCCCTGGAGAAGGAAATGGCAACTCACTCTAGTATGCTTGCCCAAAAAACCCCATGGACAGAGGAGTCTGGCAGGCTACAGTCCATGGGGTCCCACAGAGGTGGACACGACTGAGCACACAGCACCCTGCCAACTCCCATCTGGAGACTGTGTTCATTTAGGCCTACAGACTTCCTCTTCAGAGCTGAAATGCAAAATGAATAAATATTTTTAAGAACTTTTATGACTAAGTTCATCTGTTTCTCTGCCTTCTACCACCTGCCCTGCTCTAAAAAAAAAAAAAAAGACAAAACAAACAAAAATACCCAGCATTACTTTCATTTTCACTCTGGTCAAAGTGCCAGGTTTATCACTCTGGCATTCTCAAATGGGTTTACTGACTCTCTGGAGGTTCAGCTTGGGAAGTGTAATAAACTCCCTGTTGACATTCAGGAAACTGATAGACCGGGTCACCTTTGTTTGCCATCTTCTTTTCATAACTTGCTACAGAGATTTTCAAACAACTTGAAACTCTACTTTCACAGGACTTTGTTCTTGGAAGGAATACAGAAAGTGTCACATGACAATGGCAGGCAAGAGAGACTTACCTACTAAACCGGCTAAACTCACCCACTAGAGACCTAGCGAAATCAGAGTAATTTACTTGCATGGGACTGTAACCGGAGAGAATGAAGGAAGGGATGACCCAGCTCTTGATAAGCTAGAGGATGGGCCAGGTAATGGGCGGTCTTAAAAACCCACTAGACTAAGGAATCTATGGTCTGGAGTATTTTTATGGACTGCAAAGTCCAACTGTATTTCAAGGATTTTCCAGGCTTTTAAGTTTAGAAGACCTGGTATCTGATCAATGTGCCAATTACTGTGGGAAAAAATAAAAAAGGAGGACCCACAGTCCCTGCCTCTCAGATTCTAAAATCTAAGGTGAGGGGGAGGAGAGGAATTAAACATACTCACATGCAGAGACTTAAGCATGACAAGTATAAAAATATACCACCAACTCAACACACATTATTATATAATACTTAAAATAATTGGTTAAGGAGAGGAAGATGTTAAACATCAGTATTAGAAGGCAAAAATAATTGGTTAAGGAGAGGAAGATGTTAAACATCAGTATTAGAAAGCAGACAATGCCTCTCTAATGACAGCAAGACCCCCTAAAACCAAACTCCCCTACTGAGTTTATGATTAATCTCTTTATCCAAAACTTTATTTCTTTTCTGGTCCCTTCTACCTCAATCCTGTGCTAACAGAACACCAATCAACCAGAATCAGAAGACTACGATCACTATTGTTAACATCATTAACATACTGAAACTGCTGTTGTCAATATCATTAATGTACAAACTCAAGTTGTTCCTCCAGGGCAAGGAGAGCTCACAGACTCCTGTGCCATGGGCCACCTGGCCTGAGAATTGTAAACCAGACCCTGCTGCTGCTGCTCCTCGGAGAAGGCAATCGCAAGCCACTCCAGTACTCTTGCCTAGAAAATCCAATGGATGGAGGAGCCTGGTAGGCTGCAGTCCATGGGGTCGCTGCAAGTCACCCTGACTCCCAAAACTATGATTAAGAAATGTTATGGAAACGTCACTAGATGATGATTAATCCCAGCCTCTTAAAAAAAAAAAAAAAAAAAACAAACAGAAAAACTCTAAACACAAAGTCAGAGTGGATCTGAGACTTGTCTCCCACACCGGTCTGCTGCTTCCTTGCTGAGCTGCTTCAGTCACCTCCGATTCTTCGTGACTCTATGTAGCCTGCTGGACTCCTCTGTCCATGGGATTCTCCAGGCAAGAATACCAGAGTGGGTTGCTATGCCCTCCTCCAGGGGATCTTCCCGACCCAGGGATCTAACCCACATCTTTTACATCTCAAGCATTGGCAGGCAGGTTCCTTACCCCCAGCGCTGCCTGGGAAGCCCCAGATAAACCTTCATCGTGCTGCAAACACCAGCTGTCAGTTTGGCTTTCAGGGCCACAGGCACAGGAGCCCTGACATGGTTACCCTAATACTCGGTTGAACAAATTACCTGTTTTTAATTACAACTTAACCCTAATTACTCAAGTATCATGTCTGCTGCTTTGTTTTCCAAATCATTTCAGTTTTTGTTTTCCAAACACTCCCTGAATTTGGAGAGATAAAGGACAAAGTATTTTAAGATTCAGGCCACCACATGTAAGTAATGTTACAAGTAACAACTTGTTCATTTCTTCTACGTAAGTATTTAAAAAAGAGAAATTTCCCAACAAGTAAACTGGATAATATTTCACTTTATGATCCTCTCTGCTAGATTACCAGTGTTCGAGTTCAAATCTCATTTCTAATCTTTTAAACACTGCCCTTAATTTATCAAAAACCTTCCTCTGAGGTCAAATCTTTTCAATATAAATATTACTCATGAAATGACAAGGTCACAACACTTGGCTTTTCCTATGGATTATTATATAGATAACTTAGATCCTTTAAGTTACCAGCCACTGTCGTCAATTTTAGATAGTTAAAAAAAATTACCATAAGTCTTTAATTACAAACTATAAAACTTATTCATCCTCATATATGATTTTCTAAGACACTGGAGTCTTATTCCACTATTTCAAAAGTCAACAAGTTTTCCAAACCAGACAACCAAGAACTCAGGCTTATCAACAGTGAAATTATAATCTTGATTATAACAACGTTAAGCACTTCACTTGCTTTTTCAATGATGAAAAAACAGTAAGTTTTAAAAATATGTATTATGTTAATAGATGCTTATTCTTTCCTACTTGAGATGTTTTTTGTTGCAGTTCCAAAAGGTTAATTTATGTTTTTCCTACTAAGTTGTTGAAATGTTTGAGTGAATAAAGTTAAGAATACGGAGTAATATTATTTATATACCTTATTTGAGCCTAGCCTGAAAGCAACCCCTAACCAGCCCAAAATTCAACAAAATGCTCTGTGAATTATATATAAAACCAATCATAACTTAAAAAATCAATTATAAAACAGCAGAATGAATAACTGGAGAATGGCAATATCACTTGGTTTTAAAAAAAAAGCTAATAAAAACAAAACAAAGGGAAAGAAAATCAACAAAAAAGGCAGAAATGGAAAAAACCAAAACTTTCTTGTGGAATTTTCCCAACTTCTCTAATCTGCCCTTTCCCTTACATCTTCAGAATTCTTGCGTAGAGGGAATGGTAAACCAGACACCCTAACACGCGAAACTATGATTAGGTTTGTTTAACTCACTCTGTGGGAATACTCTTTCCTGCAAATCTCCTTCTGCAGAAGGCATTTCTGACTTCTACATGAAGAGTTACCGTCTTGAAGAAACAATAATTCTTGCTAGTCATTAGGACTCCAGGATAGTTTAGCCAAGAATTAAAAAAAAAAAAAAAAAAAGATTTTTAAATTATATGAAATAGGCCGAATCCAAGGTTCCAAAAAGCAGAAAGACTTCTGAAATTCTGTCCTTTCTCCACCCTCGCCCCCCAAAAGGCAACAGAATGCTTTTCATCCTGGGCACAGGACCTGTATTCAAGCCAGAGACTTTTTGTTTCAAAAACTCTCCTAAGAGGTAGCCTGTGACTGAGGAAGCAACCAGCAAGACAACTAACTCCCTGGACCCGGAATGGCTTAAAAGGCATAAGCCCCAGCGAGTTGAGGCCAGATTTCTCCCGCACCCAAGTGGCACTTTAGATTCGCTGAATTAAGCCAGCAGTGTGTTTAGTACTTAAAAACTCTGCTGCTACTGCTAAGTCGCTTCAGTCGTGTCCGATTTTGTGCAACCCCATAGACGGCATCCCACCAGGCTCCCCTGTCCCTGGGATTCTCCAGGCAAGAACACTGGAGTGGGTTGCCATTTCCTTCTCCAATGCAGTAAAGTGAAAAGTGAAAGTGAAGTCGCTCAGTCGTGTCCGACTCTTAGCGACCCCATGGACTGCAGCCTACCAGGCTCCTCCATCCATGGGATTTTCCAGGCGAGAGTACTGGAGTGGGGTGCCATTGCCTTCTCCGTTTAAAAACTCTACTACAAGTCTAAGCAAGGCAGGCGACGGCATGAGGGACAAGCGGGTACGCAAGACGCAGGAGCCTCAGAAAGAAGGAGAGGGGAGCTGGGGACGCGAAGGCCAAGCGCCGGGCCCGTAACTAGTCAGCGCGAGCCAGGCCAGGCCCAGAGCCGTGCGAGCCGCAGCAGGAGTCGGGGGAAGGCGGCGCGGAATTCGACTCACCTGCCCATTCACCGAGCCTCGGTCCGACCCCCGACTCGTTACCCAAACCCCAGACCCGAACGGCCGTGAAGAGAAAGCATGAGATATGCAGTGCCAGGTAGGCCACGGTGCCCACGCCCACCCAGTACAGGAAACCGGTGGCAGGCAAAAAGCTCTCCATGCCTTTCAACCAGGCCTCACTACCTTCGTGAATGAAAAAAAAAAAACGAATGAATGAATCCAGGAAGAGGTGCCGGCAGTGACGGTGAGCACGACAGTAATAGGCGCTGCCCCCCCGCCTCCGTCGCCCCTTCGAGCCTAAGCCCCGCCCACAGCACCATATCCGTGCCGCCATTGGTGACCTATCGTTCGCTCTGCGAGCAGCGCGCCAGTCATTGGCTGACTCTAGCTCCACTGCCCCGCCCACGACCTTCCCTTCTCCCACCCGACCGCGTATCCTTTCTAAGCTGCTGATCGCTCACTTGCCAATCAAACTTCAGCCTCGCCCAACGCGTCACCACGCCCCCAGGATTCCTTCGCGGGTCGGGAGGACTTCTCACCCCACCAATCGCCCAAGTCTCTCATTGGCGGGAGGAGTCCTCGAGACTACTGGAGGTTGTGCTCCGATTGGCCAATCAGACCCAGTCTGGTTTGAGCTCGGGTTTGAGGACCCAATGGAAGGAGAGACGGCGCTCGTGAATAGCAAGATGGTAGTAGTAAGTTGAGGCGGAGCCGTGGTTTTGTTTTCACATCTTCATTAAACAACTCGGTATCATTGTCAAATGTGCTGTCGTTGTTCCCTGAAGCTTTTCCGAATAAACGCTTGCCTCTCCTGTTTGCGTGCGACTGCACGACACAGCTTCACTGCGGTTACACATCCGTGTGTGAAGTGAAGTCGCTCAGTCGTGTCCGACTCTTTGCGACCCCGTGGACTGTAGCCTTCCAGGCTGCTATGTCCATGAGATTCTCCAGGCAAGAATACTGGAGTGGGTAAAGGGCCTTCTAAATGCCAGACCTCCGTCCCGCGCCCAGCATTAAACCACAAAGTTCCCAGAGTCCTGGATGAAGTTCAAGGCAAATAAACTTCATGGAGTCGAATGATTACAATACACAATGGCATGAGAACTATAAAATAAATGAAAATATTATGGGAACATGGATTGATGAACAATGAGATGAGGGAAAGGCTCCATGTTTTAACAGGATTTAAAGGACTGTTGAGATTTTTCCTTTACTTTCTTTTTGTATTTCCGGGGTTTTTTTGGTGTGTGTGTTGCGGGGAGGTGGGGGCGGGGGGGGGGGGAGGGTGTAAAAAAAGTGTGCAGTCCAAGGAGGGGTACGAAAACCACCTCGATGAAGTTACAGAGTAGAACCACAAAGTTTAAGAAATTGTATGATGCTGTCCAGTGATTCACACGCATTTTTGTTTCCTTTTCTGGCAGGGATTTGTAAATCATATAAGATACCTGAAGTTTTCTCTGATCCAGTGCGTGCTAAGTCCCTTCAGTGGCGTCTCACTCTTTTAGACCCTATGTATTGTAGCCCTCCAGACTCCTCTGTCCATGGGATTTTCCAGGCAAGAATACTAGAATGGGTTGCCTTGCCCTCCTTCAGATCTTCCTGACCAAGGGATTGATCCAGGTCTGTTATATCTCTTAACCAGTAGGGGCTGCTGAAGGAAGACTTGAGAGTTTCCTAAAAGGCAGGGACTTAAGCGTAATAATTCTAAAGGTCAACAGTTCAATATATACTGAAGCTAAAGTCATAATTTTGTAATATTTAAGAAACTTATTGCTCCCTACAAAACCTCCTCCTCTTGTATGATTCAGTTCAGTTCAGTCACTCAGTCGTGTCCGACTCTTCGCAAACCCATGAATAGCAGCACACCAGGCCTCCCTGTCCATCACCAACTCCCGGAGTTCACCGAAACTCACGTCCATCGAGTCAGTGATGCCATCCAGCCATCTCATCCTCTGCCGTCCCCTTCTCCTTCTGCCCCCAATCCCTCCCAGCATCAGAGTCTTTTCCAATGAGTCAACTCTTCGCATGAGGTGGCCAAAGTACTGGAGTTTCAGCTTTAGCATCATTCCTTCCAAAGAAATCCCAGGGCTGATCTCCTTTAGAATGGACTGGTTGGATCTCCTTGCAGTCTAAGGGACTCTCAAGAGTCTTCTCCAACACCACCTTTCAAAAGCATCAATTCTTCGGCACTCAGCTTTCTTCACAGTCCAACTCTCACATCCATACTTGACCACTGGAAAAACCATAGCCTTGACTAGACAGACCTTTGTTGGCAAAGTAATGTCTCTGCTTTTGAATATGCTATCTAGATTGGTCATAACTTTCCTTCCAAGGAGTAAGCGTCTTTTAATTTCATGGCTGCAGTCACCATCTGCAGTGATTTTGGAGCCCAAAAAAATAAAGTCTGACACTGTTTCCACTGTTTCCCCATCTATTTCCCATGAAGTGATGGGACCAGATGCCATGATCTTCATTTTCTGAATGTTGAGCTTTAAGCCAACTGTTTCACTCTCCTCTTTCACTTTCATCAAGAGGCTTTTGAGTTCCTCTTCACTTTCTGCCATAAGGATGGTGTCATCTGCATATCTGAGGTTCTTGATATTTCTTCTGGCAATCTTGATTCCAGCTTGTGCTTCTTCCAGCCCAGCGTTTCTCATGATGTACTCTGAATAGAAGTTAAATAAGCAGGGTAACAATATACAGCCTTGACATACTGTTTTTCCTATTTGGAACCAGTCTGTTGTTCCATGTCTAGTTCTAACTGTTGCTTCCTGACCTGCATATAGGTGTCTCAAGAGGCAGGTCAGGTGGTCTGGTATTCCCATCTCTTGAAGAGTTTTCCACAGTTTATTGTGATCCACACAGTCAAAGGCTTTGGCATAGTCAATAAAGCAGAAATAGATGTTTTTCTGGAACTCTCTTGCTGATGGCAATTTGGTCTCTGATTCCTCTGCCTTTCCTATAACCAGCTTGAACATCTGGAAGTTCCCAGTTCACATATTGCTGAAGACTGGCTTGGAGAATTTTGAGCATTACTTTACTAGCATGTGAGATGAGTGCAATTGTGTGGTAGTTTGAGCATTCTTTGGCATTGCCTTTCTTTGGGATTGGAATGAAAACTGACCTTTTCCAGTCCTGTGGCCACTGCTGAGTTTTCCAAATATGCTGGCATATTGAGAGCAACACTTTCACAGCATCATCTTCCAGGATTTGAAATAGTTCAACTGGAATTCCATCACCTCCATTAGCTTTGTTCGTAGCGATGCTTTCTACGGCTCACTTGACTTCATGTCCCAGGATATCTGGCTCTAGGTGAGTGATCACACCATCGTGATTATCTGGGTCATGAAGATCTTTTTTGTATAGTTCTTCTGTGTATTCTTGCCACCTCTTCTTAATATCTTCTGCTTTTGTTAGGTCCATATCATTTCTGTCCTTTATTGAGCCCATCTTTGCATGAAATGTTCCCTTGGTATCTCAAATTTTCTTGAAGAGATCTCTGGTCTTTCCCATTCTGTTGTTTTCCTCTATTTCTCTGCATTGATCACTGAGGAGGCTTTCTTATCTCTCCCTGCTATTCTTTGGAAGTTTGCTTTCAAATGGGTATATCTTTCCTTTTCTCCTTTGCTTTTTGCTTCTCTTCTTTTCACAGCTATTTTAAGGCCTCCCCAGACAGCCATTTTGCTTTTTTGCATTTCTTTTCCATGGGAATGGTCTTGATCCCTGTCTCCTTTACGGTGTCATGAACCTCTGTCCATAGTTCATCAGGCACTCTTTCTATCAGATCTAGTCCCTTAAATCTATTTCTCACTTCTACTGTATAATCATAAGGGATTTAATTTAGGTCATACCTGGATGGTCTGGTGGTTTTCCCTACTTTCTTCAATTTAAGTCTGAATTTGGCAATAAGGAGTTCATGATCTGAGCCACAGTCAGCTCCCGGTCTTGGTTTTGCTGACAATATAGAGCTTCTCCATCTTTGATGAATTAGATATAATCTTGTATTGGATTATATATTATTTCTCCACTCTCTCCTAGAGGATTAATTACTGTTCTTCATAAACTGTCAGTTGCCCAACAGAGTGTGAGTTAAGCTGGCATCATATTTTATTTTAATTGAATCTGGTAACTTTGGTTGGAGATGCCTGTCCAATTCAACTGAAATCTCACTACTCTCTCCTACCTCACCTTCCTCCTCTTTCTCTCTTGTCAAAACCTTTACCTATAGAATAGCCCCAGATTTATATATCCCAATCATCATTGCTCACCAACAAAGGGCCCTCCACATATTCAATTCCATCCTTCTTAGAATAGGGTAGAAGGAGGGGAAGAGGGTTATATAAGCTAAAAATACATATCTTGCTGCATTTATGTATGTATATATTTTATGCATATATACTCACAGTACAATTTATGATTATTGGGAATACTATACTATGAATCTATAGGACATAGAACAGTACCTGGAACTTAGAGATACTCAATTATCTAATAGATAAGTAGAGGTAAAGATTCATTCATTCAACAAACACTATTCTGGGAATTCCCTGGTAGTCCAGTATATAGGATCGACCAGTTTGATCTCCTTGCAGTTCAAGGGACTCTCAAGTCTTTTCCAGCACCACAGTTCAAAAGCATCAATTCTTCAGCGCTCAGCATTCTTTGTGGTACAACTTTCATTTCATCCGTACATGACTCCTGGAAAAACCATAGTTTTTACTATATCGACCTTTATAGGCAAAGTGATATCTTTGCTTTTTAATATGATGACTAGGTTTGTCATAACTTACATAGATATACCCAACTGAATGCAGAATTCTAGAGAATTGCAAGAAGAGATAAGTAGGTCTTCTTAAATGAACAATGCAAAGAAATAAAGGAAAACAATAAAATGGGAAAGACTAGAGACCTGTTGGAGCTTCCCCAGTGACTCAGCAGTGAAGAATCTGCCTGCAATGCAGGAGCCATAGGAGACTCGGGTTTGATCCCTGGGTTGGGAAGATCCTGGAGGAAGAAATGGCAACCCACTCCAGTATTCTCTCCTGGAGAATCCCATGGACAGAGAAACCTGGCAGGCTATAGTCCATGGGGTTGCAAAGAGTTGGACACAGCTGAATTGACTTAGCACACATGCACGCAGAGATCTCTTCAAGAAAATTGGAGATATCAAGGAGATTTCATGCAAGGATGGGCACAGTGAAGGACAGAAACAACAAGGACCTAGCAGAAGCAGAAGAAATTAAGATGAGGTGGCAGGAATACACAAAAGAACTGTACAAAAAGGTCTTCATGACCCAAAAAACCATGACTGTGTGGTCACTCACCTAGAGCCAGACATCCTGTAGTGTTAAACTCAAGTGGGCCTTAGGAAGCATTACTAAGAACAAAGCAGGTGGAGGTGATAGAATTCCAGTAGTGCTGTATAAAATCCTAAAAAAATGATGCTATTAAAGTGCTGCACTTAATATGTCAGCAAATTTGGAAAGCTCAGCAGTGGCCACAGGACTGGAAAAAGTCAGTCTTCATTCCAATCCCAAAGAAGTGCAATGTCAAAGAAAGTTCAAACTCCCATACAATTGCACTCATTTCGCATGCTAGCAAGGTTATCCTCTAAATCCTTCAATCTTGGCTTTAGCAGTACTTGAATTGAGAAATTCCAGATGAACAGATGGGTTTAGAAAAGGCAGAGGAATCAGAGATCAAATTGCCAACATTCTTTAGATCATAGAGAAAGCAAGGGAATTCCAGAAAAAAACATCTGCTTCATTGACCACACTAAAGCCTTTGACTGTGTGGATCACAACAATCAGTGGAAAATTCTTAAACAGGTGGGAATACCAGACCACTTCACCTGTCTCCTGAGAAACTTGTACGCAGGACAAGAATCAACAATTAGAACCGGACATGGAACAATACACTGGTTCAAAATTGGGAAAGGAGTATGTCAAGGCTGTATACTGTCACGCAGCTAATTTAACTTATGCAAAGTATATATATATATATATTCAGAGTACATCATTCAAAATGCTGGGCTGTATAAATCACAAGCTGGAAGACTGCCGGGAGAAATATCCATAACCTCAGATATGCAGGTAACACCACTCTTATGGCAGAAAGCGAAGAGGAACTAAAGAGACTCCTGATGAGGGTCAAAGAGGAGAGTAACAGAGCTGGCTTAAAACTCAACATTTAAAAACTAACATCATGGCCATTTGGTCCCATGATTTCATGGAAACTTGAAGGGGAAAGAGTGGAAGCAGTGACAGATTTTATTTTCTTGGGCTCCAAAATCGCTGCAGACAGTGACTGCAGCCATGAATTTAAAAGACGCTTGTTCCCTTGCTCTTGCTGCCCTCTAAATGATGCAGTGCCCTTGGGCTCAGCTCCCAGCTCTCTTTACTTCTCTACATTTAATGTAGTCCCTTGCTTTTTTAGGGAGGGAGAGGGTTATTTGTTTTTGTTTGATCTTAAATAAGCCTCACAGCTTGAGGCACAACCTCAACCTGGGCCACAGTGGAGAAAGCACTGAATACTAACCACTAAGCCACCAGGGAACTTCCATGGTCCCTTGTTTATAAATATCAACTGTAGCAGATAACTTCCAAATGTCTCTGGACATTTATTAATATAAGTGCATATATATTTTTTTTTCTTGGACTCTGGA
Organism: Bos grunniens; assembly: GCF_055505025.1. Classification (NCBI taxonomy): domain Eukaryota; kingdom Metazoa; phylum Chordata; class Mammalia; order Artiodactyla; family Bovidae; genus Bos; species Bos grunniens. The sequence goes on along the minus strand of NC_141179.1, from coordinate 74,334,754 downwards.
TACATATATACATCTTGGCTGCCCTGATGGCTCAGATGGTAAAGAATCTGCCTATAATACAGGAAACCTGGGTTCGATGCCTGTGTCAGGAAGATTCCCTGGAGAATTGCCTGGAGAACTCCATGGAGGGCTACAGTCCATGGGGTCACAGAGTCAGACACAAATGAGCCACCAACACTTTCACCTGCATATATATAAATACACACACACATTTAATCTCCACCACCCTACTCAACATCTCCACTCAGATATACAATAAAAATAGACAAACTTACCATGTTTAAGAATTCTACCCAAACCTGCCCCTGTTAAAGGCACCACTATACACCCTCTTTCAAAAGCCCCAAATATAGGACTCAATCTTAATTTCTTTTTCCTTTCTATTGCATTCCCATATCCAATTCTTCAGCAAGTCTTTTTCATTCCACCTCCAAAGTATAACTTGACAGATTACTTCCCCCACTTCTGCTACTACTGACCTAATCCAAATGACAAACATCCTTAGCTGGAATATGGCAGTACCCTCCTAACTTGTCTCCCTGAAGCCTGTCTTGGGGTTTGTTCTCCATGAAGCAACTAGAACTTCTTTTAAGTAAATTAGATATCATTCTTTTGCTTACATCCCTTCACGAACTTTATATCACATTCAGAGCAAAACCCTCCAATATTAGTTTGTCCACCCCAACCTCCCCAGCAGTATCAACCAGGCTCTCCTATGTTCACTTGATTTCAGCCATACCTTCTGCAGTTTCTCAAATAAGTCAAGTTCATTCCAGTCTCAAAGCAGTTCTACTTCTTATTCCCTCCCCCTGGAACCTTTTACCTCCTGTTTCCCAAAACTCAGTCCATTACATTATTTAGACTTCTGTTAACCATATAGGGTTGGTTTTCACTGATTGTCCTACATAAATAAACTACATAGCCTTGTGTCCTTTGCCCTGTCACTATTTATCCCATAACCCTAATTTGTTTACCTTATAACACTTAATGTTTTCAGATTCTTTGATTATTTGATTTTTGTCTATCTTCCCAGTACAGTGTAAGTTCATGAGGCAGTGACCTTTTCTTGTTCAACATCATATCTTCACCTCAGATGTGCATCTAAGAGTACCTGACACTTAGTAGGTATTCAATAAATACCTGCTGAATGAATGAATGACGAAGGAAGGAAAATAGTCTAGCAGGAGCAACAGACACTAAGCAAACGTCCAACTGATTATAGGGTAAAAATTGTAATAAGTACAAATTAATTTGGCGAAGAGTGGAGTGGAGTAGAGAAGAGGAAAGAGCAACAAATACCTGTTAATGGTTTTGCTGTGATTTTGAAGAACACACATATATCTCTCCAGCACCTCCCATAGCACCTGACATAAAATTAAACGCAGTTAAAATAATTTTGATTTTGGAATCAAAATTGGATTTTTTTTAATAAATAAGGATGGGTACTATAAAAACATACTTTCCATTGCTGTTAGAAATCACATTATGTTATTTTAACTCAAAGAATATTGAAAATTGAAACCACCTCATTTTGGTATCCATTGTTTTCTCAGTAAAATCTGGGCATGACCCACACAGTTAACAGGAACAATTTCTATTAACAATGCACACATTTATTCTGATCACCTCAACTTCAAGGAATATTAATTATTGACTAAAAGTAAAAAATAGAGACTTCGCAGAGTGAAGTGGTACACGCCAGACTTAAGCCCTTTCTAGTTCAGACGACAATACCTTTTTGGGATTGAACAACAATTATTTGCCCCTGGATAAAGTAGGAAGTCAAGAAACACCTGAAGTAACAGGCAAATTTGGCCTGAAATATGGAATGAAGCAGGGCAAAGGCTAATAGAGTTTTGCCAAGAGAATGCACTGGTCATAGCAAACACCCTCTTCCGACAACACAAAAGAAGACTCTACATATGGACATCACCAGATGGTCAACACCAAAATCAGATTGATTATATTCTTTGCAGCCAAAGATGGAGAAGCTCTATACAGTCAGCAAAAACAAGACTGGGAGCTGACTGTGGCTCAGATCATGAGCTCCTTATTGCCAAATTCAGACTGAAATTGAAGAAAGTAGGGAAAACCACTAGACCATTCAGGTATGACCTAAATCAAATTCCTTATGATTATACAGTAAAATTGAGAAATAGATTTAAGGGACTAGATCTGATAGAAAGAGTGCCTGATGAACTATGGACTGAGGTTCGTGACATTATACAGGAGACAGGGATCAAGACCATTCCCATGGAAAAGAAATGCAAAAAAGCAAAATGGCTGTCTGGGGAGGCCTTAAAATAGCTGTGAAAAGAAGAGAAGTGAAAAGCAAAGGAGAAAAGGAAAGATATAAGCATCTGAATGCAGAGTTCCAAAGAATAGCAGGGAGAGATAAGAAAGCCTTCCTCAGTTATCAATGCAAAGAAATAGAGGATAACAACAGAATGGGAAAGACTAGAGATCTCTTCAAGAAAATTCGAGATACCAAGGGAACATTTCATGCAAAGATGGGCTCAATAAAGGACAGAAATGATATGGACCTAACAAAAGCAGACGATATTAAGAAGAGGTGGTAAGAATACACAGAAGAACTATACAAAAAAGATCTTCACGACCCAGATAATCACGATGGTGTGACCACTCACCTAGAGCCAGACATCCTGGAATGTGAAGTCAAGTGGGCCTTAGAAAGCATCGCTACGAACAAAGCTAGTGGAGGTGATGGAATTCCAGTTGAGCTATTTCAAATCCTGGAAGATGATGCTGTGAAAGTGCTGAACTCAATATGCCAGCAAATTTGGAAAACTCGGCAGTGGCCACAGGACTGCAAAAGGTCAGTTTTCATTCCAATCCCAAAGAAAGGCAATGCCGAAGAATGCTCAAACTACCACACAATTGCACTCATCTCACATGCTAGTAAAGTAATGCTCAAAATTCTCCAAGCCAGGCTTCAGCAATACATGAACCAGGAACTTTTGGATGTTCAAGCTGGGTTTAGAAAAGGCAGAAGAACCAGAGATCAAATTGCCAACATCCGCTGGATCATCGAAAAAGCAAGAGAGTTCCAGAAAAACATCTATTTCTGCTTTATTGACTATGCCAAAGCCTTTGACTGTGTGGATCACAATAAACTGTGGAAAACTCTTCAAGAGATGGGAATACCAGACCACCTGACCTGCCTCTTGAGAAACCTATATGCAGGTCAGGAAGCAACAGTTAGAACTAGACATGAAACAATAGACTGGTTCCAAATAGGAAAAACCGTACATCAAGGCTGTATATTGTCACCCTGCTTATTTAACTTATATGCAGAGTACATCATGAGAAACGCTAGGCTGGAAGAAGCACAAGCTGGAATCAAGATTGCCAGGAGAAATATCAAGAACCTCAGATATGCAGATGACACCATCCTTATGGCAGAAAGTGAAGAGGAACTCAAAAGCCTCTTGATGAAAGTGAAAGAGGAGAGTGAAATAGCTGGCTTAAAGCTCAACATTCAGAAAACGAAGATATGGCATCCGGTCCCATCACTTCATGGGAAATAGATGGGGAAACAGTGGAAACAGTGTCAGACTTTATTTTTTTGGGCTCCAAAATCACTGCAGATGGTGACTGCAGCCATGAAATTAAAAGACGCTTACTCCTTGGAAGGAAAGTTATGACCAATCTAGATAGCATATTCAAAAGCAGAGACATTACTTTGCCAACAAAGGTCTGTCTAGTCAAGGCTATGGTTTTTCCAGTGGTCATGTATGGATGTGAGAGTTGGACTGTGAAGAAGGCTGAGCACCGAAGAATTGATGCTTTTGAATTGTGGTATTGGAGAAGACTCTTGAGAGTCTCTTAGACTGCAAGGAGATCCAACCAGTCCATTCTGAAGGAGATCAGCCCTGGGATTTCTTTGGAAGGAATGATGCTAAAGCTGAAACTCCAGTACTTTGGCCACCTCATGCAAAGAGTTGACTCATTGGAAAAGACTCTGATGCTGGGAGGGATTGGGGGCAGGAGGAGAAGGGGATGACGGAGGATGAGATAGCTGGATGGCATCACTGACTCGATGGACGTGAGTCTGAGTGAACTCCAGGAGTTGGTGATGGACAGGGAGGCCTGGCGTGCTGCGATTCATGGGGTCGCAAAGAGTCGGACACGACTGAGCGACTGAACTGAACTGAACTGTGGTGGTCTACTCCTCTTCAGCAGTATTCTGTGCTCAAATTTAATGTAGACCATAGTTCCTGAGACTGGTAGAGCCATACCTCCAAGCATATGAAATAATTAAAAATTCTCCAAAGAGGGAGCAATATTATAAAACTTTGGGCTTCAGTGTCTGGGATATCCGGGACAAGATCCCACTTCTACCTCTTACTAGCTGAATGGTCTTGGGTGGATTTAACTACTAAGCATTCAAATTCTATGTCTGTAAAATACGGAAATACTGCTTAAGCAGTGATTGGTACACAGATACTAAGTGTTCAGTGAGGTTGGCACTACTCTTATACTTAAAGATGAGGAAAAGGAGGCTTAAAACATTTAAGTAACTTTTCTCATGGGCATATAGAAACTAAGTATAGAACTGAAATTTCAATTAAAAACCTGTAGTTGAGAGAACCATAATTCAAAAGGATACATGCACCTCAATGTTCATTGCTGGAGGAGGAAATACCAACCCAATCCAGTATTCTTGCCTGAAAAATCCCATGGACAAGAGGAGCCTGGCAGGCTAGAGTCCATGGAGTCACAAAGAGTTACACACAACTGAGCATGCACACACCCAATATTCATTGTAGCATTATTTACAGTAGCAAAGACATGAAAGCGACCTAAATGTTGTGGTACAAACATACAATGGAATATTACTCAGCCATAAAAAGAATGAAATAACGCCATTTGCAGTGATACGGATGGACCTAGACATTATCATTATCAAGCTTCCCTGGTGGCTCAGAGGGTAAAGTGTCTGCCTGTAATACAGGAGACCCAGGTTCAATCCCTGGGTTGGGAAGATCTCCTGGAGAAGGAAATGGCGACCCACTCCAGTATTCCTGCCTGGAGAATCCCAGGGATGGAGGAGCCTGGTAGGCTAGAGTCCATGGGGTTGCAAAGAGTCGGACATGACTGAGCGACTTCACTTCACCTCAGACATTATCGTACTAAGTGAAGTCAGAGAAAGACAAATATCATATCACTCACATGTGGACATGTGTTAGTCACTCAGTCGTGTCCAACTCTTTGTGACCCCATGGACTCTAGCTGACCAGGCTCTTCTGTCCATGGGATTCTCCAGGCAAGAATACTGGAGTGGGTTGCCATTTCCTTCTCCCTTCATATGTGGAATCTAATTTTAAAAATAAAGTTACAAATGAACTTATTTACAAAGCAGAAACAGAATTACAGATATGGAGAACAAATTTGTGGTTACCAAAAGAGAAACGTAGGGCGCGGTGGAGGGAATAAATCAGGAACTTGGGATGAACACACACTACTATGTATGATAACCAACAAGGACCTATTATACTGCACAGGAAACTCTACTCAATATTCTGTAATAACTGGTAGGAGAAAAGAATCTACAAAAGAATTAATATCTCTATTAATATATGTGCAACTGAATCACTTTGCTGTACACCTGAAACACAACATTGTAAATCAATTATACTCCAATTAAATTAAAGCATTTAAAATATGCTTAATGAAGAATAGTCTCTAGAAATATTTGGTTGTTACACAGATAACATAGTCAGACACAACCACATTGGATTTCAGTCTCATTTATTTAAAATATTTAGAGCTGAGAATAATTTTTAACATGGAAAAAATATGAATCAACCAAATTGTATCTCTTAATATACCAATATTCACATTTAATTTTAAATTCATTTTCAATATTACTGTAAACAGAGTTTCAGGTCAGATTTTCATGGTGAAATCAGGACTAGTTCAACATAATGAAATAAAGTTCTATAATTAGAGAATTACATAGAAGCTAGGAATTTTTCAGAATACAACAGAGCTGAAGCCTTCATTTGTCTGTACAATAAAACTTACATACTTGTAACAGTTCTGTCTTCTACCTTATCTTCATTTAAATCTAGTTCCCAATATTGCACTTATTTTCTCCTTTAAGTTCAGTTGAGAAGGTGTTCAGTTCTAGGTTAAAAAAGAAATAGTGCCATGATTAAAAAGCCTTTGACGTTAGAAACTAGGAGGTTTCCAAAAGAGTAAAACTTTACTGTAACAAACAATATTACCATAAGATCTGAGTGTTAACATGTGCATGCTTCAATACTGCATTATCGCATTCAAAGTGACTTCACATTATCCATGCAAACGTCACACTAACACTCTCATGTTTCAGCACGAGTCTCCGCTACTTACTCAGCTCTCAAGAAGTTCAACCCTTTGAGGTGAACTTCTGGCCTAAGAGCTATTCTGGTGCAGCAGGCCTGTTTTTAGAACCAAGGGGGCTCCTCTAGACACCCAGGGCTCTTTTCTACTCTATCATCTACTTTATAAGAGAACAGACATTTCATGAGACCTTCTGTAAACAAACAAAAAAAACTAAACCAGTCATTTTGAAACAAATGATATAAAAATATAGTTTTGATATTTGTTTTTTTAGTTTCAAAAGCTCACAGAAGTATATAAGAAAGTATCCCACCTCATTTCCTATTCCCACTAATTGCAGCTGGCAATTGGGAGTACATCTTCTCTTTATTTTTCTCTGTAAGTATTAAGCTATATGACATATACAACATACATACTTTAAGTTAAAAAAAAAAATTGTGAGGAGGTAGCCAAGATTGTGGAGTAGGAAGACCCTGAACTCACCTCTTACCAAGGACCCACAAGAATTGCAACTACCCTCTTCCAACAATACAAGAGAAGACTCTACACATGGACATCACCAGATGGTCAACTCCAAAATCAGATTGATTATATTCTTTGCAGCCAAAGATGGAGAAGCTCTATACAGTCAGCAAAAACAAGACCAGGAGCTGACTGTGGCTCAGATCATGAACTCCTTATTGCCAAATTCAGACTGAAATGGAAGAAAGTAGGGAAAACCACTAGACCATTCAGGTATGACCCTTATGATTATACATTGGAAGTGAGAAATAGATTTAAGGGACTAGATCTGATAGAGTGCCTGATGAACTATGGACTGAGGTTCGTGACATTGTACAGGAGACAGGGATCAAGACCATCCCCATGAAAAAGAAATGCAAAAAAGCAAAATGGCTGTCTGGGGAGGCCTTACAAATAGCTGTGAAAAGAAGAGAAGTGAAAAGCAAAGGAGAAAAGGAAAGATATAAGCATCTGAATGCAGAGTTCCAAAGAATAGCAAGAAGAGATAAGAAAGCCTTCTTCAGCAATCAATGCAAAGAAATAGAGGATAACAACAGAATGGGAAAGACTAGAGATCTCTTCAAAAAAATCAGAGATACCAAAGGAACATTTCATGCAAAGATGGGCTCGATAAAGGACAGAAATAGTACGGACCTAACAGAAGCAGAAGATATTAAGAAGAGGTGGCAAGAATACACAGAAGAACTGTACAAAAAAGATCTTCACGACCCAGATAATCACGATGGTGTGATCACTGATCTAGAACCAGACATCCTGGAATGTGAAGTCAAGTGGGCCTTAGAAAGCATCACTACGAACAAAGCTAGTGGAGGTGATGGAATTCCAGTTGAGCTATTCCAAATCCTGAAAGATGATGCTGTGAAAGTGCTGCACTCAATATGCCAGCACATTTGGAAAACTCACCAGTGGCCACAGGACTGGAAAAGGGCAGTTTTCATTCCAATCCCAAAGAAAGGCAATGCCGAAGAATGCTCAAACTACCATACAATTGCACTCATCTCACACACTAGTAAAGTAATGCTCAAAATTCTCCAAGCCAGGCTTCAGCAATACGTGAACCGTGAACTTCCTGATGTTCAAGCTGGTTTTAGAAAAGGCAGAGGAACCAGAGATCAAATTGCCAACATCTGCTGGATCATGGAAAAAGCAAGAGAGTTCCAGAAAAACATCTATTTCTGCTTTATTGACTATGCCAAAGCCTTTGACTGTGTGGATCACAATAAACTGTGGAAAATTCTTCAAGAGATGGGAATACCAGACCACTTGATCTGCCTCTTGAGAAATTTGTATGCAGGTCAGGAAGCAACAGTTAGAACTGGACATGGAATAACAGACTGGTTCCAAATAGGAAAAGGAGTATGTCAAGGCTGTATATTGTCACCCTGTTTATTTAACTTCTATGCAGAGTACATCATGAGAAATGCTGGACTGGAAGAAACACAAGCTGGAATCAAGATTGCCAGGAGAAATAGCAATAACCTCAGATATGCAGATGACACCACCCTTATGGCAGAAAGTGAAAGGAACTAAAAAGCCTCTTGATGAAAGTGAAAGTGGAGAGTGAAAAAGTTGGCTTAATGCTCAACATTCAGAAAACGAAGATCACGGCATCCGGTCCCATCACTTCATGGGAAATAGATGGGAAAACTGTGGAAACAGTGTCAGACTTTATTTTTCTGGGCTCCAAAATCACTGCAGATGGTGACTGTAGCCATGAAATTAAAAGATGCTTACTCCTTGGAAGGAAAGTTATGACCAACCTAGATAGTATATGCAAAAGCTGAGACATTACTTTGCCAACAAAGGTTCGTCTAGTCAAGGCTACGGTTTTTCCTGTGGTCATGTATGGATGTGAGAGTTGGACTGTGAAGAAGGCTGAGCACCGAAGAATTGATGCTTTTGAATTGTGGTGTTGGAGAAGACTCTTGAGAGTCCCTTGGACTGCAAGGAGTTCCAACCAGTCCATTCAGAAGATCAGCCCTGGGATTTCTTTGGAAGGAATGATGCTAAAGCTGGAACTCCGGTACTTTGGCCACTCCATGCGAAGAGTTGACTCATTGGAAAAGACTCTGATGCTGGGAGGGATTGGGGGCAAGAGGAGAAGGGGACGACAGAGGATGAGATGGCTGGATGGCATCACTGACTCGATGGACATGAGTCTGAGTGAACTCCGGGAGTTGGTGATGGACAGGGAGGCCTGGTGTGCTGTGATTCATGGGGTCGCAAAGAGTCGGACATGACTGAGCGACTGATCTGATCTGACACAGCAACTATCTATTTGAATGACCTGAATACTAGTAGAAAAGATTTTTTTTTTTTTTTTTACAACTGAAGACATCAAGAAGGACCCAGAATGAGACAGGTAGGAGGAATGGAGATGCAATATAGTCAGGACCCACACACCTGGGTGGGCAACTCACCAGAAATACCATAATCATAGAGGGCCTCTCCCAGAAGCACGAGGGCCCTAGACCCGCTTTGGGCTCCCTAGCCCAAAGGCTGCACACCTCCTGCTCCAGGAAAATGAGCCTCCAGAACATCTGGCTTTAGAAAACAGCAGGGCTTATGTTTGGGAGGAGGTCGAGAGCTATAGGAAACAGAGACTCTGCTCTTCAGAGGGTGCACAGGGACTTCCCTGGTGGTCCAGTGGCTCCCAACGCAGGGGGCCAGGTTCAATCCCTGGTCAGAGAACTAGACCCCACATGCCTCAGCAGGAGTTCGCATGCCACAGCTAAAGATCCCACAGGCTGTAACGAAGATTAAAGTTCCCATGTGCCTCAACTAAGGCCCAGTTCAGCTAAATAAATAAGTAATTTTTTTAAAGTGTGTACTAACTGTGGAAGGATCTTCACTGTGGACACTTTGCTCCAACCTGTATATCTATATACATGCACATGTCTAAAATAATGTTCCTTGAATATTAATACTTGTTACTTCTGGGTGGTAAGATCTGGAATCATTTTCTGCTTTTTTATGTTTGTTTGTTTGTTTGTAATGAGCATGTACAATTAAAAAACAAACAGCAAGGTGATTAATTACTCCTTAAAAAAAAAAAAAAAAACAGAATTATGCACAAAAATCTCACAAACCCCAGCACAGAACAGTAGTTTGAAAAGAGCCTGGGTCAGACCCACTGGGGCTCCGGGAAAGGCAGGAGGCAACTGGAACACGCCCTGGGAAAAGAGACATTGGTGCCAGTCATTTTGGGGAGCTCATTCTTCCACAATAACACGGGTGTGGCAAGTGCCATTTTGTAATCCTCCAGGCAGACCATTAGCACCAGGCACCTGGCCCCACCCTCAGCAGCAGAAGCTGCCCAGTAACTCTGAGCCAAACAGCCTCAAGAATCGACTACCCCAGGCTCCAGAAAGCCCATATTCATTGCAGGAAGCACGACCTTGCAGCCAGTCAGGTTGGGGGTCAGCCCTACCTACCAGAGAACCCACAGGAGTCAAGCCCACCACAACAGGAGGGTGTGCCCAGCTCACATGGGGGCACCCCTAGGGTGTCCCTGGTGGCTCAGATGGTAAAGAATCCACCTGCAATACAGGAGACTCAAGTTCAATCCTTGGGAAGTTCCCCTGGAGAAGGAAATAGCAACCCACTCCAGTATTCTTGCCTGGAGAATTCCATGGGCAGAGGAGCTTGGTGGGCTACAGTCTGTGGAGTCACAAAGAGCCAGACACAACCGAGTGACTTACACTTTAACTAAGGCATACAGTTCTAATGACCAGAGGAACACACTGCTGAGCCCCATGGAGCTACCGGTGAAAGAATTATACTGGAATACTTTCTGATAACTCAAAATGGATTAAAGACTTAAATGTTAAGGCCTGAAAGTGAGAAAGGAGGGAAGGGGGCAGTGCACAACCATTAGCCATTAAGGAAACAACAGAAACTGGTTAAAACCTACTGAACCTGACACAGCAAGAAATTTAACTTCCAGTAGACCTTGAACCTCCTAATATACTCGATGTAATACATGTTGTTGGTGGTGTTTAGTCGCTGAGTCATGTCCAACTCTTTTGTGACCCCCATGTACTGTAGCCCTCCAGGTCCCTCTGTCCATGGGATTTCCCAGGCCAGAATACTGGAGTGAGTTGCCATTTCCTCCTCCAGGGGATCCTCCAGACCTAGGGACTGAACCCAGGTCTTCTCCACTGCAGGTTGATTCTTTACTGCTGAGCCACCAGCAGGTTCACGGATGTGGGAGTGAGGAATAAATGCAGTTTATCGTATAACAAAGTTTTACAGTTTAATGCAGCCAACAGGCGCCTAACCTCACCTTCTACCATTTCCTTTTCTGCCTGACTCCCCTTGCACGCCAGCATGCTGCTCTCTCTTCCTTCCTCAACAGTTCAGCCTGCAGCCTTTAGGCATGCTCCTTCCTCAGTTGCCTTCATACCTGGGTGCTTGGACAGCAGGGAAGGGGCTATTTATTTCTCTATTCCCTATCTTATTTAGAAGATTTTGAGGAGGCTTATTAAAATTCTCTTATTGCAAAACTAAAAAAAAAAAAAAAAAACAGAAGGGAGCTAGAGATAGGAAAATATGTTTAGATCCCCTATATCGATAGTGTGAACATAGTTCACTAGCAATATCTATTTCACAGAGACATAACCAGCATTTCAATTTTTCAACACCCCCTGTAAACTGAGTAACAGGGGGTGGTATTCCTAAGACCCAATCATTCTTGAGTAAGAGATGACAATGATGTTGTTAGACTTACCAGATGAGCCCTCCAAAGCACAACAAATAGTAGCCAACTAATTGTACACTATCTTTAGCAGCTTGAAAACGAACAGAATGATCTCTGTTCGTTTCCAAGGCAAACCATTCAATAACACAGTAATCTAAGTCTATGCCCCAACCAGTAATGCTGAAGAAGCTGAAGTTGAACGGTTCTAATGAAGACCTACAAGACCTTTTAGAACTATCACCCAAAACAGACGTTCTTTTCATTATAGGGGACTGGAATGCAAAAGTAGGAAGTCAAGAAACACCTGGAGTAGCAGGCAAATTTGGCCTTGGAATACGGAATGAAGCAAGGCAAAGGCTAATAGAGTTTTGCCAAGAGAATGCACTGGTCGTAGCAAACACCCTCTTCCAACAACACAAGAGAAGACTCTACATATGGATATCACCACATGGTCAACACCGAAATTAGACCGATTATATTCTTTGCAGCCAAAGATGGAGAAGCTCTATACAGTCAGCAAAAACAAGACCAGGAGCTGACTGTGGCTCAGATCATGAGCTCCTTATTGCCAAATTCAGGCTTAAATTGAAGTAGGGTAAACCACTAGACCATTCAGGTATGACCTAAGTCAAATCCCTTATGATTATACAGTGGAAGTGAGAAATAGATTTAAGGGCCTAGATGTGACAGATAGAGTGCCTGATGAACTATGGACTGAGGTTTGTGACATTGTACAGGAGACAGGGATCAAGACCATCCCCATGAAAAAGAAATGCAAAAAAGCAAAATGGCTGTCTGGGGAGGCCTTACAAATAGCTGTGAAAAGAGGAGAAGCGAAAAGCAAAGGAGAAATGGAAAGATGTAAGCATCTGAATGCAGAGTTCCAAAGAATAGCAAGAAGAGATAAGAAAGCCTTCCTCAGCGATCAATGCAAAGAAATAGAGGAAAACAACAGAATGGGAAAGACTAGGGATCTCTTCAAGAAAATTAGAGATACCAAGGGAACATTTCATGCAAAGATGGGCTCAATAAAGGACAGAAATAGTACGGACCTAACAGAAGCAGAAGATATTAAGAAGAGGTGGCAAGAATACACAGAAGAACTGTACAAAAAAGATCTTCACGACCCAGATAATCAGAATGGTGTGATCACTGACCTAGAGCCAGACATCCTGGAATGTGAAGTCAAGTGGGCCTTAGAAAGCATCACTATGAACAAAGCTAGTGGAGGTGATGGAATTCCAGTCGAGCAATTTCAAATCCTAAAAGATGATGCTGTGAAAGTGCTGCACTCAATATGCCAGCAAATTTGGAAAACTCAGCAGTGGCCACAGGACTGGAAAAGGTCAGTTTTCATTCCAATCCCAAAGAAAGGCAATGCCAAAGAATGCTCCAACTACCGCACAATTGCACTCATCTCACATGCTAGTAAAGTAATGCTCAAAATTCTCCAAGGCAGGCTTCAGCAATACATGAACCGGGAACTTCCAGATGTTCAAGCTGGGTTTAGAAAAGGCAGAGGAACCAGAGATCAAATTGCCAACATCTGCTGGATCACTGAAAAAGCAAGAGAGTTCCAGAAAAACATCTATTTCTGCTTTATTGACTATGCCAAAGCCTTTGACTGTGTGGATCACAATAAACTGTGGAAAATTCTTCAAGAGATGGGAATTGCCGGGAGCCAGCACAGGAGTCCCCACCCATGACAAGGTCATGCGGGAGAACTCTGATGGGCAAGGCAAGTCAGAGCTCGAAGGGGGCTCCCCCGGACCTGCCTGAGTGTCTACCCCAAAACCAAAATCTGTCTGTTTTACTATTTTACGACTTTCACCAACTCTTCTGACATTAATGGGGGGCTATCCCCGACCACCTTTCTCTGTAAGAAAATCAACTTAAAACTCTAGTTAATAAATCTCCTGGGCATAATAGGAGTGTTTCAATTCAAACCCCTCTGATGACTTTCTAGCTTGCCTGACAGGTTTGTTCAGATTCACAGCCTCCCAACCACGAGAGGCACGGGAAACTTAAGATATTCTAACAATTCAGAGCTTCTCAGAGAGTTAAAATTGTTAAAAATAGAACTAGTAGAGGATTTCTTTGTTGAGCTAATGCTTGCTGCCAAATTTCCATGTCCCTTACCTACTGTGTCCCTGGGAGTGTATTGATTAATATAGTTGGTGTATAGAAATGTAAGTAGTAGCTTTAATGTCTGTAACCTTGGACCCTTGAGTTAATTCTTTTCTTGCTATAGCCCACTACACTTTTGCCCTATAGGAATGCAACTTTATCTAATACTTTTGGAGGGTGGCGCCTGACTTTAGAATAATCCCCTTTAGAGAAAAATAGGTTTTCTGAAGAAAGGGTCATAAAACATTAGCAGGCCTCCTGGCCAGATGATGTAAATCACCTAAAATTTTGCATATGATAAGTTTGCAGAAAGAAAGCCTGGCTTCAATAAGGATCAAGGACTGCTGACCTTGCATGACTCTACCCCTTCCCCCATTATCCTCTATGCACAACTTAAGGTATAAAAACTACTTTGGAAAATAAAGTGTGGGCCTTGCTCATCAGGCTTGGTCTCCCCATGTCATTCTTTCTCTTTCCTTTTCCTTTTCAGGCTGATCCCTTGGAGCGCAGGGGCTCTCTGCGTTCACTTTCCTGCCTGGGATTCTAAGACCCACTCGAGAAGGTGCCTAAGGTGGGGCACCTTCCACAATTCAAAAGAGCGTCTGCAGCCCACATGAACAGAGCAAGTCCCGTGCTGGGGCTTTATTGGCTTTCTGCATAAACCAAGGAATATCAGCCTCTTTTCTCTCCTCTTTTTTCTTAACCGCAAAATTCTTTCCTTATCTCTTTATCTATCCTTTTAATTGCCGACGCCATCCTCCCGGGGGAATCCCTGGATCCAACTGGGGCAGGACCCCAGCAGGGAATACCAGACCACCTGACCTGCCTCTTGAGAAATCTATATGCAGGGCAGGAAGCAACAGTTAGAACTGGACATGGAACAACAGATTGGTTCCAAATAGGAAAAGCAGTACATCAAGGCTGTATGTTGTCACCCTGCTTATTTAACTTATATGCAGAGTACATCATGAGAAATGCTGGGCTGGAAGAAGCACAAGCTGGAATCAAGATTGCCAGGAGAAATATCAAGAACCTCAGATGTGCAGATGACACCACCCTTATGGAAGAAAGTGAAGAGGAACTCAAAAGCCTCTTGATGAAAATGAAAGAGGAGAGTGAAAAAGTTGGCTTAAAGCTCAACGTTCAGAAAACGAAGATCATGGCATCTGGTAACATTCATGGTAAATAGATGGGGAAACAGTAGAAACAGTGTCAGACTTTATTTTTTGGGGCTCCAAAATCACTGCAGATGGTGACTGCAGCCATGAAATTAAAAGATGCTTACTCCTTGGAAGGAAAGTTATGACCAACCTAGATAGCATATTCAAAAGCAGAGACATTACTTTGCCAACAAACATTTGTCTACTCAAGGCTATGGTTTTTTCCAGTGGTCGTGTATGGACGTGAGAGTTGGACTGTGAAGAAAGCTGAGCGCTGAAGAATTGATGCTTTTGAACTGTGGTGTTGGAGAAGACTCTTGAGAGTCCCTTGGACTGCAAGGAGACCCAACCAGTCCATTCTAAAGGAGGTCAGCCCTGGGTGTTCTTTGGAAGGAATGATGCTAAAGCTGAAACTCCAGTACTTTGGCCACCCCATGCGAAGAGTTGACTCATTGGAAAAGACTCTGATGCTGGGAGGGATTGGGGGCAGGAGGAAAAGGGGACGATAGAGGATGAGACGGCTGGATGGCATCACTGACTCGATGGACTTGAGTTTGAGTGGACTCTGAGAGATGGTGATGGACAGGGAGGCCTGGTGTGCTGCGATTCATGGGGTTGCAAAGAGTCGGACACGACTGAGTGACTGAACTGAACTTTAACAGCTTGCTTCTCCTCCGGCAGACAGTTAAAAAAAATTATTTGGGCCAGGTGAGACAAAAAAGTGTAGCTTCTTTCCAATTCTTGGTTTAATAAAGGAAAATCCTGTGAGTTATAACTTAAGAGAAAAGTAGAACCAACAGATGAGCTATATAGCTAAAAATATGTGACTGATTTTACTTTCCAACTGGAAGTTATTGCTCCCTGCCATTAACTTTTACATTTTTCCTCCTATAATAATGATCCATTCATTCATTTAATGACTACTAATTTAGAGGCTATTATACGTTTACCAGAACTATGCTGTTGTTTCGTTGTGTTCATGTCCAATCCTTTGAGATTCCATGGCCTGCAGTACACCAGGCTTTCTTGTCCTCCACTAACTCCCTGAATTTGCCCAAGTTCATGTCCATTAAGTCGGTGATGCTATCTCACCATCTCATCCTCTGCCTCCCTCTTCTCCTTTTGCCTTCGATCTTTCCCAGCATTGGGGTCTTTTCCAGTGAATAGACAAACCTTTACAGTGCTTAAAGTATTGTTGGTATCAAATGGATCTTTGTGCTTTTGCAGACTTTAGAGAAGGCCCTTATCGCTTGAGTGTAGTGAAGAAGAGAGGCTGCAACCAGGTATGCTTCCTTAGGACACATGCACACACGCAGAAATAGTAGGAGTTCTATTGTTGATATTATAATTACTTCAAGGAAGACACACTTATTTTCTGACAGTTTTATAGGTTAGAATCACAACCTGGGACTTACTGGACTAAAATCAAACTGTTCACTTTGGAGGCTCTAGGGAAGAGTTTGATTCCTTGCCTTTTTCAGGTTCCAGAGGCTACAGGAATTCTTTGGCTCATGGAATCCTTCCTCTTCCTACATCTTCAAAGCCAGCATCCCTGCATCTCTCTGACTGTTCTTCCACAGTCACATCTCTCTTTCTGACCAAAGCTGAGAAGTTCAGTTCAGTTCAGTCACTTAGTTGTGTCTGACTCTTTGCAACCCTAAGAACCGCAGCATGCCAGGCCTCCCTGTCCATCACTAACCCCGAGTTTACTCAAACTCATGTGCATTGAGTTGGTGATGCCATCCAACCATCTCAGCCTCTGTCATCCCCTTCTCATCCCACCTTCAATCTTTCCCAGGATCAGGGTCTTTTCCAATGAGTCAGTTCTTCCATCAGGTGGCCAAAGTATTGGAGTCTCAGCCCTGCATCAGTCCTTCCAATGATTATTCAGGACTGATTACCTTTAGGATGGACTGGTTGGATATCCTTATAGTCCAAGGGACTCTCAAGAGTCTTCCCCACAGTTCAAAAGCATCAATTCTTTGGTCCTCAGCTTTCTTTACAGTCCAACTCTCACATCCATACATGACTACTGGAAAAACCATAGCTTTTGACTAGATGAACCTTAGTTGGCAAAGTAATGTCTCTGCTTCTTAATATGCTATCTAGGTTGGTCATGGCTTTTCTTCCAAGGATCAAGCATCTTTTAATTTCATGGCTGCAGTCACCATCTGCAGTGATTTCGGAGCCCCAAAAAATAAAGTCTGCCACTGTTTCCACCGTTTCCCCATCTATTTGCCAAGAAGTGATGAGACCAGATACCATGATCTTCATTTTCTGAATGTTTAGCTTTAAGCCAACTTTTCCACTCTCCTCTTTCACTTTCATCAGGAGGCTCTTTAATCCTTCTTCGCTTTCTCCGAAGGGTGGTGTCATCTGCCTATCTGAGGTTATTGATATTTCCCCAGCAATCTTGATTCCAGCTTGTGCTTCTTCCAGCCCAGCATTTCTCATGATGTACTCTGCATAGAAGTTAAATAAGCAGGGTGACAATATATAGCCTTGACATACTCCTTTCCCAATTTGGAACCAGTCTGTTGTTCCATGTCCAGTTCTAACTGTTGCTTCTTGACTTGCATACACATTTCTCAAGAGGCAGGTCAGGTGGTCTGGTATTCCCATCTCTTAAAGAATTTTCCAGTTTGTTGTCGTCCACACAGTCAAAGGCTTTCGCATAGCCAATAAAGCAGATGTTTTTCTGGAACTCTCTTGCTTTTTCGATGTTCCAACGGATGTTGGCAATTTGATCTCTGGTTCCTCTGCCTTTTCTAAAACCAGCTTGAACATCTGGAAGTTCATGGTTCACATATTGCTGAAGCCTGGCTTGTAGAATTTTGAGCATTACTTTACTAGCATGTGAGATGAGTGCAATTGTGCGGCAGTTTGAGCATTCTTCGGCATTGCCTTTCTTTGGGATTGGAATGAAAACTGACCTCTTCCAGTCCTGTGGCCACTGCTGAGTTTTCCAAATTTGCTGGCATATCAGTGTAGCATTTTCACAGCATCATCTTCCAGGATTTGAAATAGCTCAACTGGAATTCTATCACCTCCACTAGCTTTGTTCGCAGTGATGCTTCCTAAGGACCACTTGACTTCGCATTCCAGGATATCTGGCTCTAGGTGACTGATCACACCATAGTGATTACCTGGGTCATGAAGATCTTTTTTGTATAGTTCTTCTGTGTATTCTTGCCACCTCTTCTTAATATCTTCTGCTACTGTTAGGCCCATACCATTTCTATCCTTTATTGAGCCCACCTTTGCTTGAAATGTTCCCTTGGTATCTCTAATTTTCTTGAAGAGATCTCTAGTCTTTCCCATTCTGTTGTTTTCCTCTATTTCTTTGCAATGATCACTGAGGAAGGCTTTCTTATCTCTCCTTGCTATTCTTTGGATGTTTGCTTTCAAATGGGTATATCTTTCCTTTTCTCCTTTGCCTTTTGCTTCTCTTCTTTTCATAGCTTTTTGTCTTTTCCTCAGACAACCATTTTGCCTTTCTGCATTTCTTTTTCTTGGGGATGGTCTTGATCACTGACTCCTGTTTAACCCTAACCCTTATGTCACAAACCTCCATCTGTAGTTCTTCAGGCACTCTGTCTAGTAGATTCAATCCCATGCATCTATTTGTCATTTTCACTGTATAGCTGTAAGGGATTTGATTTAGGTCATACCTGAATGGTCTAGTGGTTTTCCATACTTTCTTCAACTTAAGTCTGAATTTGGCTGTAAAGAGTTCATCATCTGAGCCACAGTCAGCTCCTGGTCTTGTTTTTGCTGACTGTCTAGAGCTTCTCCATCTTTGACTGCAAAGAAAATAATCAATCTGATTTTGGTATTGACCATCTGGTGATGTCCCTGTTTAGAGTGTTCTTTTGTGTTGTTGGAAGACAGTGTTTGCTATGACTAGTGCGTTCACTTGGCAAAATTCTGTTAAGAGTTTGCCCTGCTTCATTCTGTACTCCAAGACCAAATCTGCCTATTACTCCAGTTATTTCTTGACTTCCTACTTTTGCATTCCAGTCCCCAATAATGGACATCTTTTTTGGGTGTTAGTTCTACAAAGTCTTGTAGGTTTTCACTGAACTGTCAAACTTCAGCTTCTTCAGCATTACTGGTCGGGGCATAGACTTGGATTACTGTGATACTGAATGGTTTGCCTTGGAAATGAACAGAGATCATTCTGTCGTTTTTCAGATTGCATCCAAGTACTGCATTTCAAACTCTTTTGTTGACTATGATGGCTACTCCATTTCTTCTAAGGGATTCTTGCCCACAGTAGTAGATATAATGGTCATCTGAGTTGAATTCACCCATTCCAGTCCATTTTAGTTCATTGATTCCTAAAATGTCAATGTTCACTCTTGCCATCTCCTGTTTGATCACCTTCAATTTGCCTTGACTCATGGACCTAACATTCTAGGTTCCTATGCAATGTTGCTCTTTACACCATCAGACTTTACTTCCATCACCAGTCACATCCACAACTGGGTGGTGTTTTTGCTTTGGCTCTGTCTCTTCATTCTTTCTGGAGTTATTTCTCCACTTACCTCCAGTAACACATTGGGCAGCTACCATCCTGCAGAGTTCATCTTTCAGTGTTCTATCTTTTGGCCATCTCATACTGTTCATGGGGTTCTCAAGACAAGAATACTGAAGTGGTCCCTTCTCCAGTGGACCACTTAGAAAGGTTCTGTAATTGTAAGGAACTGTGTGATTATATTAGGCCTTCTAATCTTCCTCCTCTCAAAATCCTTAATCCTTAAACTCATCACACAATCTGTGTTTCTGATAATTTCCTTTGCTGTGCTGAAGCATTTTTGTTTGATGTAGTCCCATTTGTTTATTTTTGCTTTGGTTTTCTTTGCCTGAGGTGACATATCCCCCCCCAAATACTAGTAAGAGCAATGTGAAAGAGTACACATGTCTATGTTTTCTTCTAGAAGTCTTATGGTTCTGTTGTAGGAAAACTGGGCACAAGAGGATGTTCACGTTCCAGGTCTCAGAGGAGTTCTGGGGTACGCCACCAAAAGAGGATCTGTGGCTTCGTGCAGAAAAGATTTCAAGAATGGGTCATAGTAAAATGAAAGCAAGTTTATTTAGTTCATTTCCAAATGTGTTTTCCAACACCAATGAGCAATTAACTCAGTCTTGACACTACTGGAAATAGCATCAGATACCACAAGCTTAGTCCCACAAGACTGTCCCCACTTCAGGCACCAAATGCAAATCCGGGTTGTAAGCGTACTTCTGACTGACTGGTTATAAAACTGAAGTTCCTGCTGAAACACGAGGATGATGGTAAGTTCAGGCTGAGCACAATGCTGGAGCACCACTCTGTTATCTTACCACCAGAAAATCAGAGGAAAGTTACACACACCCTGCAGCCACCAACTCCAATTTTGCCTGTAAGACTTCTCTCCAGAAAACATTAGGGAGTTCAGGTTTTTTGAGCAAAAGCACCCATCTTCCTTGTATGCCCCTTGAAATAAGCCTTTCTCTACTCCATATGTGTTTTCTCATTATTTAGGTATCCTTTAGTTTCTCTCAGCAATTTCAGAATACAGGTCTTGAACATACTTTGCTACATGTATCTTTCAATATTTCATGTTTACTGGTGCTACTGACATGGTTTTTGTTTCTTAACTTCAATTTACAATTATTGTTGCTATGATGAGCATTTTTAAGGTTCTTGGTAAACACTGTCCTTTACAAAGGTCATACCAGTTTGTATATCTAACAAAATATAAGAATGCTTGTCTGACCACACTTTTCTAAGTAGTTATCTCATTTAAACTTTTTTCTCTCAGATACGATTTTCTCTTCTTGGGAAGATTTATCGTTGGATCTCAGCCACAGAAAGTTTGATCATATGCCTTGGTTTATAGCACATCATCATCACTGTTCTTTTAATTTAGTATCTTTTTACCTCATTTCCTGCTCCTGTTCTCTCTTTTTGCTCTATGGGCAACCTTCTTCTTGTCCTTAGGAAATCATCCTGTATTTGACATGTTTTTGAGTATTTTCTTTAAAACATTTTTGTGTCCATGTATTTTAAATGTATACAAATGGTATTATAGATTTCATTATTACTTTTACTAAACACTGCATTTTTAAAAATATGTGCATATGTGGTCGGTATATGTGGTCCTTTGCTTCTGTGTAAGGCACAGTACTATACATGTGTTTCCACTATATTTTACCTATTCCCCCACCTCCCCAAAGGGATTAAGAATCCTAGGTTCTGACTTTCCTGGTAGTGCGGTGGCTAAGACTCTGCTGCCAATGCAGCAGGGCCGGGTTCAATCCGTGGTCAGGGAACTAGATCCCAAATGCCACACCAAGAGTTCACATGCCGCAACTATAGATCCCGTATGTTGCAACTAAGACTCTGCACAGCCAATAAATAAATTAAAAAAAAAAGAATCCCAGATTCACTCTAAACTACTGCCAAAAAACAAACAGACAAACAAAAAAATGAGATCAATATCCTTGTTTTTGTTTCTTTGGAGACCTGTTTAAGACTTCTTGAGGACACATACCCAGAAACAATTTATTAATAATATTTATATTCATTTAACTAAATTCTGCCAGACTGCTCTCCAGAATGGTTCTACCACTTTATACTCTCAGCACCAGTGTATGTATCCCCTCATCTCCATTAATACCTGACATTACTCATCCTTCTGCTTATTAGTCTACTAAGTAGAGAGAGATTATACTGCTGCTTTCACATGAACCCCTCTGATTACTAATGAGTTTGAGCATATCTTTCTGTTTTGTGAGCATGATTATAACCTTCGTGCATTTTTCTATTGGTAACTTGTTTTTTTTTAATGATCTAAGTATTTATCGTACTGTAGGTACTAGTTCCTTGTTGGATTTAGACTTGAAAATATATTCTCCAATACTGCTATCTATTATAAATTAATGAATCTTTTTTCTCAGGACTTTTTTCCAGTGATCTGTTGTTGAATAATGAAGCACTCAAAACCTCACAAGCTGAAAACAAATCATTTTATTTTGCTCAATATTTGGGGGATCAAAAACTGGGAGAGGCACCACTGGGTGGTTCCCCTGATTTACATAGCCAAGGCAGCTGGGGCTAGAGAATCCATTTCCAAAATGGCTTCTTCACTTACACTTCACTTCTTCTGGTTCCTTGGTGCTCCTTGACCTCTCTACTTGCTGTCTCATCTTCCAGGGCCTCTTTTCATGATCTTGGGCTTCTTACAACATAGAGATTTCAGGGAATTGCATTTTTTATTTAGTGGCTGGCTTCCAAGAGGCAGGAAGCAGAAGCTGTCGGGCAAGTTAACAGCAACATCTGGAAATGTACATCATCACCGCTACCATGGGTTTCCCTGGTGGCTCAGACAGTAAAGAACCCACCTGCAATGAGGGAGACCTGGGTTTGATCCCCAGGTTGGGAAGTTCCATTGGAGAAGGGCATGGCAACCCACTCCAGTATTCTTGCCTGGAGAATCCCCATGGACAGAGGAGCCTGGTGGGCTATAGTCCAAGGGGTCACACAGAGTCGGACACGACTGAGCGTCTAAGCACAGCACCTCTACCATAGTCTCTTGGTCTAAGAACTCAAAAGCCTTGCCCAAATTTAAGGAAGTGGAGAGATGCCACCTTCTGATGACACTCTAATAATATGCTGCAGAACACATGAGCTGGGAGATACTGTTGTGGCCGACTTTGGAAAAGAGAGTCTGCCACATTACTAACTGATTTTTTCCTTTTGTGAATTATCAAACCATGGCTTAGTCCTTCCATCTTTTCCAATTGATTTATAAAAACTTTTTATATTACATATCTCAAAATGTTTCATTTACAAAAATTATGTTTTTTACAAGTTTTTCTCCTCAGATAGAATATAAGACAGTTTCATTTACTTCACTGTTAAGTTTCCTTCTAAAAATCTTTTATTAGGATGAAAAAATTACTTAACACTATGTATCTCAAACAACTAATGATATATATTACAGGATCTTATCAAAGAATAAGCCATTTCATAGACATCTTTAAATTAACCCCATAATATTAAAAATTCAAATTATATGATACAATTATAATGAGTGGCACAAAAAGTTTAAAATTACTGATGTCTACATTTTTACTTTCTAATACACTGGGCCTTTTATTTCTCACCAAGAACTGCACATACTTTACACCTTTGGTTAATACTAAAATAAAAAGGAAAAAGTTGGCCACTCTTTTAAAACAACTTCAATGACAATAGGGTCCTCACTCCCTCAAAAAGACTTCTTTAAAAACAATTTAAAACCCAGAAACATAAATTTATTAGAGAGTTTAAAAAAACAAACTACAAGAGCAGTTTACAAATAATTTTTTTTTTTTGGTTAGTAAACACACACAGAACTGCTTTTTCTATCATGTGAATTTAAGGACTTCTAATATTTTCCTAATAAAACTTTTCAAAAATATGTATTTCATGAGAGTGTCGGGCAAGAAGTAATACTGTCTTCAAGTGAAACCTGTCTGAAAATGACAAGTCATTCATCTCTTCATTAACTAAAGACTGCTAATAACAGAAAAGCAAACTAAGCTATATACCCTGGATTTTTTTAGATGACAAATTCTGGCACTTTGTGCTAAGGTTTAAGGTAATTATCAACTCATTTTTCTCTACTACATAGAAATATAATATTCCCTAGCACACAGAAATATAATATGCATAGCATTTTAACTATAAAACTATAACATGACAAGAATCCTTTATTAAGAAAATGTCCTTATCACAAATATTTCAGATTAAAAAAATGGTTTTAAAAGTTGAAGCACATTAACTTGGAAAAACAAATTCCAAACTAAACACAAATGTCATTTAAGCTCTAGAACCACAAGGGCACACTAAGAAAGTTAAACAAAAATAAGGAAGGGAGAGGACACAGCAAAATGATCTCTTAAGGGTCTTCTGAACCTTTAAGATACAGCTAGAATCCTTTGAGTGTCAGGATATACGCTAATGATTTTGCTTTCTTTCAGATGGAAATGAATTAATGTCTTTTACTTTAGACATAGTATTTTGAAATAACTGTTGGTTTGCTGTGTCTTGCCCATAAAAATCATATGACTAATACTCCAGCTTCAAAAAATGAGGCCCAGCAAGCAAAAATAACGTATGTCATCCAACAAATGTATGTAGAAAAAAAATCAGAAAATAAAATTGACAAGCATGGAAAAAATTTAAATACTTTTCCTCATGCTCCCAGAAAGGCGGAGGTGAGGGGTGGCAGTACACTCTGTGCACTGGAGTACTGTGCTGTGCTGTCACTCAGTCATGTCTGACTCTTTGTGACCCCATGGACTGTAGCCCACCAGGCTCCTCTGTCCATGGGACATTTCAGGCAAGAATATTGGAGTGGGTTGCCATTTCTTCCTCCAGGGGATCTTCTCCACCCAGGGCTCAAACTTGCATCCCCTGAATCTCCTACACTAGCAGGCAGATTCTGTACCACTGAGCCACCTGGGACGCCCATGGTTAAGAGTATTGCAATCTAAAAACAAATGTATGAAACTGGAGAAGACAAAATACATGCGCAAGTGCACAAAGAACAATCAATAATTCCTCCTCCTCAAACAATGTAAACAAAAAACAAGGGCCAAATTCTGAACGCATCATTTGTTGTCTTGTACATGCAGTTTTACCACTCACCAATGTTCACAGATACAGAAACACATTAATAAGAGATGCTTACTTTCAGCAAAGTGAACAATTAAATAAAGCCTCAAATAGATATTCTACTCCTCCCCACAAAAGTGTTTCCAAATTCTGGCTACCATCTAAAATGAAAACAATTTTTTGTTATCTCCCAAATTCTATATTGCTGCATAGGTCAGAGATATTGTAGTTTCAGCTCCAGGACACCATGATAAAACAAATATCTCAATAAAGCAAGTGATGCAAATTTTGGGGTTTCTCAGGGCATATATAAGTAATATTTACACTATGGTGTAGTCTGTTAAGTGTGCAATAGCATTATGCCTTAAAAAAACAATGTACAGACCTATAACTGCTGCTGCGTCACTTCAGTTGTGTCCGACTCTGTGCGACCCCATAGACGGCATCCCACCAGGCTCCCCCGTCCCTGGGATTCTCCAGGCAAGAACACTGGAGTGGGTTGCCATTTCCTTCTCCAATGCATGAAAGTGAAAAGTGAAAGTGAAGTCGCTCAGTCGTGTCCAACTCTTCGTGACCCCACGGACTGCAGCATACCAGGTTCCTCCATCCATGGGATTTTCCAGACAAGAGTACTGGAGTGGGGTGCCATTGCTAACTAAAAAATGCTTAACTGGGACTTCCCTGGTGGGCCAGTGGTTAAGACTTCATGCTTCCACTGTAGCGGGTGCCGGTTCAATCCCTGGCCTGGGAATTAAGATGCTGCATGCCACAAGGTGTGGCCAAAAAAGAAAAAAAAATTTTTTTCAATTGCTAAAAAATGCTACCCCTCATGTGAAACTTCAGCAAGTCACAGCAGTAACATCAAAGATCACTGATCACTGATCATAACAAATATAATAATGAAAAAGTTTGAAATAGTGTGAGAATTACAAATATGAGACACAAAGACACAAAGTAAGCAAATGGTATTGGAAAAATGGTACTGATGCCACAAACCTTCATTTTGCAAAAACCAACAAATACCGTGCAAAAGCTGCAAAGTGCAACAAAGTAAAGCACAATAAAACAAAGTATGCCTGCACCTGAAACTAAGTTTGTGTCTCTTTTTTGAATGAACACCAGAAACAAAGGCTTTCACTTATAACACCTAAGTCAAGAAAGTTACCCTTTGGCTTATGTCTCAAAGTTACCCTTTGGCTTATGTCTCATTAAAAGTTTCATCAAACCCATGCAAACCTAAATTTCAAAAAGACAGCTTTTGACACATCTACGTAATACAAAACCTTAGGGATTATCTTCCCCACTAGGCAGTGGATTTTGATACATTTTTTTCTGAAACTACTGTTGACTTTATGTATTACAAAACACATTTTACACCAGCAGCAGAACTAGAGTAGTAGAGATGGAAATCAGGGTACAAAATAAAGAACTCAGAGGCCAAATGTTAGAATTCTTGGGTATAAACTCTCCCCATTTAGTGAAGAAATGTGTCTACTAGTTAAATGTCCCAAGAACGAGGGTTCTTTGCAAATGCATTAAGTTTATCTCTAAACTTACACACATCCATCCACTCTCAGAGCACCTTCTTATGAACTGTTTGTTCTGCTTAACTCAAGTCAGAGGTAACTTGGCAGTTTAAAACTTATGTATCTTTTTTCAAAGAAAATTGTGCTTGGTTTTGACTAATTCTGAATGATTCTACAAATCTATAACTTCCAGCTATCCAGTTTTCCTAAGATACAAAACTCACTCACTCATTATTCTATTAAATCACCAAAACATAACCAATATGGACAATACAGATCATTTAAAAATAAGTGTCTCAATCTTTTTGCAAATGGAAAGTTAGCGAATATTCTGAGACACACTGGGGTAAGGTCAGAGGAAAGGATAGGGCTTTATGGATTACAAAACACACATTACATCAGCAGCAGAACTGAAGTTACCTGATTAGCAAGCCAACAATATCAGTCTCCCAATTTAAACCTGAAATCATGCTTCAAAAGAAACACACATACAAACCCATCTAGCTTTGCTCCTCCTTTTTCTACCATTAGTATCTCTCAACCAGTCAAGCACTAAGCAAACTCAGACAAGAGCAAAATTATGAAAATCCACTTCATCACAAAACATCAAAGGGCTTTTCAATTATACAGGAAGTGGTTAATGCAATGACACAGAAACAGGTTTCAGATGCTTTCACTTATACCAAGAAAAAAATGGAACATACTTTTTTGACTTTCTCTATAAATAATTTCTGTAATGTGGCCTGCTCTTCCAATCTAAAAACTGATACCTGACTTCCAAAGCATCTACTGTACATTATTGGAAATCCCCTACTTCACCAAACTTGAAAGAACTTCCTAGACACCAGAAATAGTGAGGTTCAAGTTTGCACAGTAGGTAAGGCAGATGAAGACCTGCTTAGCAATCTGGTGTTACCCCGGATAGGTGCGGTTAAACGGCAGTGCATAGTGTCTCCTTTTGCCCGGTACTGAGAAGTCAAACTGTCCCAACATGCAGAGGAATCTTATGAGCCAAGAGTAATATTAACAAAAGGAAAAGTATATTGGATTCCCACAAAACTTTCCAAACAACTTCAGGGCACCAGAGAAGCCACAGGGGCTTGCTTCCTAGAACTAAAGGAACTTGTGATACTGACATTTGCTTTATATCCATTTTTGCACACAATTCCTTACTACAAACAACTGCAAACACTCCTCTGAAGGTTTCAAAGATTTATCAACACATTCAAGCTAACAGAAAAGCATTTCACAAGCAGGAACGGCCGGCCACTGCCTCGCAGCGTTAGCAAACAAGGGCAAAGTTCACCAAAAGCAAGAGAAAGTGAATCACACACTCACCAACGACAGACTCACAACTCATGCAACTTCTTACACCTAAAACAAAAGAGACAACACCCAAGCTACTGCTGTCCACCCTTTCCAAAATTCCAGCTCGTGCATAAATCCCACCAGACCCACGAAAACGAGCCCAATCTAACCCCAAACAGGGTCGTAAGCATCAACGAGTACAAGGACAGAGTGGAACGCTGTAAGAGAGTGGGGAGGGGCGCAGGGCACAAACCACAACAAAATAAAGCAGACTCTAAAAACTCTCAGGCACTAGCCACAGCGAAATTTCAAAGTCAGAAGGCCAAACGGCCAGGGTCCTACAGATTGAGACCCCCCCCTCACAGAGCCGGTAGCCGCCAGAGGCCCCCCTGGCCAATCTAACGACAGCAGGCCACCAAATTAACCGTCAGACCGCTCTCCCACCTCCCAAACACACAACTAACAGGCCTTTGGCAACCTGGGGGCTGCTGGGGGCCCTCTAACGATACAGAGAGCCCCCCAAGCCGTCCGGAACAGCAGAAACTCCAAACTCTTGCCTCAGCGGCGGCCATCACAGCGAAAAAGCGAACTTTTACGACAACTCCCACAATGCCTGCGGCCTACAACTCCCAGAGTGCACCGGGCGGCGCCATGGTTAACCCTGTCGTGGCGCCGGGACTGACGAACCCTGCTCTTCTGCCCATCCCAACTGCTAGTTGTTGCACTTACTTTTACCCTCACAATCTGAAACTAACTTTGGAAGTTTTGTCAAGCTGCTACAGTTATACTATCTCAGCGCCTTCTTTTATCACACAAACAACGCCAACTGCCCAGAAAATTATCCCTGACAGAGAACTTTTTGTTATCTCCAGAGCTCTCCTCACAGTGCCAAATGTTTTGTCAATCAAGGGGACACTTAACTTCAATTAATCTTCCCCTTCGCTCTAACTTTCTGGCATTTTTCTAAATTAAAATAGCCTAGAGGTTTTGGTACTCAACTTTATTAGTTTAAAACCTGCTTCCTAAGTTCTGGGAAGCAACAAGAAAGACTAACCTATAACTGACCATGATATTCTACATCTCTCTATTTTATAAAGACGAATTTCCTCAAATATTTGACTAAATAAATTCATGCGAGTCTAAATAAGTCCTAATAAGGCAAATTAGTTATGGGCAATATATCTTTTACATTTCAAGGTAATTTTTTTAAGGGAAAACCTTATATGCCAACATACTTTGCTTTCCCTTTTCTATATGGATAATCAGATACAGCATAAACCGTTGCTTTATTTCTTTCTGAATTTAAAATATCAGCAAACAACAGGGAAAGAAACATTTTAATATAATTTGAAAAATGAACGAAGATTTCATTCTTTCAGAAAACTACAGCAAATCTTTTACTCACGAAAAAACTCCTTTAAAGTCTTTCCATTTTAATTAAAAATGAGGTTTAAAATACATTTCTTTTAAGTATATTGCCCATAATTTCAGAAAAAAATGACAATCACAACTAGAGATCACTGTATTATCAATATTAGTTAAATGCCTAAGCTGTAGTTAACACAAAGGAGCTTACTCAGACCTCTAACTGACTGACAGACAAAATAATTGCTTGGAATTTGATGCGTGCAGCAAAACAACACCTAGAATTCCCCTAAAGTATCTGCCATTTTTCTCGTACTCAAATATAAAATAAAATGTACACAATATCTGATTTTTTCATTGAAACATTTTGCCATTTGAAAGGGCATTCAAAATCTATCATGAATTTCGAATCCCAAAACTCAGAAATCCTAATACATAAACAAAAACACAAAGCCTTGCTGTTAAGATAGGTCCTCAGCAAAACTATTCTACCATATTCTATTTTAAACGTGTCTCTTCATGTTACATTTAGCTTATTAGTAAAGGTTTTGGTCTAGTAAACTGCAATGAGAAAATACTTCTCCATTTATTTTTTTCACTCATGTTACACTATGTCATTTCATTAACAACTGAGATAAATGCTACATACCAAGACATAAAAAATTATACATACATAGATATTTTGAAGTTTAGTTCATTATACTATTTTAGCTTCTGTATTTTTCTAATTTTCACTTAACACTTTAGTTAGAATTTAGCTAGAAGAAGTTGCATTTTTTTTCTCCTATTTTTAATAGCTGCCAGACCATAAGAATTTAATGCATATTTTATATATTACTCTCCTGATGTTAAAATATATGATTCATAAGAAAGACTCAAAATCAAGTCAGAAATGAAACTTATCTCTTCTTATATGTATTACATGCTTACAACTCTCTTCTCAGTGCTATGAGGTCATATTTTCCATTAGGAGATTAGTCATTTTTTCTTTTCTTTTATCCTTTAAAATATGAGATTTGAAAATTGGTACATTAGAAAGATGTATTTAAAGATTACAATAGAAGTAATTTTGGTTTTTTTCAGGTTACCATAATTCTTCTTTTAAAAATAACTTAGCAGTTTAGTATATCCTAATTAAGTAATTTAAGTAAGTCTTAACCTATAGACTTAATATTAACATGAGTTTCTTCCTAAGGAGGAAACAAATATATTCTAGAAATAAATTCTTCAAATTCATACCAAAAATTTACTATTTTTCTCCCGAAGTTTTTAGGTTCTGTTTTTTCACATGAATTTTTACGTGTATTTCTTAAAATTCTAAATCTCTATACTGTGATTTTTAAAATATTCACATGTAACTATATTAACCTATTTAAAATTAGGGGAAATCTTGTTTATTCTTGAGAATATATGTTAATAGACGTCAAACATTGCAATCTATTTCTTTTTCCAAATGTGGTATCGGTGACAAAGCTAGAATGTACAGATTGCAGATCTTACAACAAATTCTATATATAATTTCAGTAACTACTTCTTTAATTCTTTTAACCCGTAAAATACTTCGAAGCATCTCTAAATGTTTAGACGTTTTAATTGCATTTTTAGTTTATCTACCTTAAAACATCTGATTTTCATATATGTAATTTATACTGTTCATACAAGTAAACTGCACTAATAGAATTTCTCCCCAAAATAGAATGAGCTGCTAATATTCTATTATGCTCAAAAAGTTAGTCTGTCTTTTCTTCTCTGACACTATCAGTATTACACAAGCAAAAACTGAAAAGAGGTCACACACAAATGATGAGTTCTTGCCTGATTTAAAGTAATTGTTTATATTTATGTTATGACCCTACAAAGCAGTATTTTGAGTCTTTCCCAGAATTTAACCTTCTCTCTCAAACCTTAATTACCTTTAATTCATTGGCCTGCTTTTAAAACAGCGACCAGTCTTTCAAATTTATCAAAATAGTCTACTTTTTATTTCCATATATGTTTACATTTATGTTTAGGAATATTCTACCTGTCTGAAAAATCTCTAGTTTCTGATTGTTCTAAATAGAATTTTAACTTTATGTCTAAATACTTAGGAAAGCTGGAATGATGGCAATTCTATTATCATGTTAGTCTGTGAGAAAGTGCAAAAAAAGGGTCTCCTTTTTTTCCAGGAAATTGATCTTTCTAAATCAAAGTTTTCCAACTACTTTGTTTTATTTAATTTTAAAAAGCTTGCTTTCTCTCCTCTTCATAATGTTTGGCATCAGTTAGGATAAGCAAAGCTTACGTATGTGTTACTTCTTTTCTCTAATTGAAATGCTATCTCTCCAACAGATGGATAAACAATGGAAAAACGTTTCCTTACCTAAAGATGATATGTTTCACACTTGAAAAGAATCTTCATGGTTCATGAGGAGATAAAACTTTTTAGGTTTTCCTATGGAAATGAAAAAGATACAGGTTAATGAATATGATCACTTTCTACTCTGTAAAAAATCATAATAGGATGATGGCTATTTGAATCTTTTTAGTCATAATTTTAGACAGCAAGGCCTAAATATAATTTGATTAAATAGATGCTGTCAATTAAAAAGTCATCCTGTTTTACTGTTTAAATTTTATCACAGAACCATCACAGGGTAGTAGTTTCCTATCCTTACTTGTTCTGTTATTCTGCCACTGATATATCTTGTTCTTATGCATATGGCTCAGTAGTTTTAATACCCTTTCAATATATTGAAGCCATTAACTATCTTTATGTATTTTAAGATTTTTCTAATACATAATAATGCCTCCTTTATATGTATTTTCTATAGTCTAAATATCAAATCAATATGTGAAAGAAAAAAATCCAAACTCGAAACTTTCTAACTTTCAAAAGGCTTTTTCTAACTACAAATCAATTTCCGCAAAAAGAGATATGTGAAACACTACATACTCTACGGTAAAAATACTAATACTTTAAGACAGAGTAAGATCTAGGCTGAATTTTTAAAAACAATTATCCTGCTCCTCCCTCTTCCTCTTTGTGCTGATAATTTTTTCTCCACTTTAATTCAGGATTACATTCATTAACTCACATCATGCCTTTTCTCCAAAGAAAAATTACCTTCTTCTTGGAAAATTTTCAGATTCCTTACATTTCCCTTTAATTTCACAGAAGGATCTACTATTAATACTTCAAATTAAGTATTAATTATGCTGTTTCTCCCTTGAAATTCTTTTCCTAGACCTGTTTTCTAAGTCTTCCTTCTGTAAGATTCTACCATACTCTAACTTAGCTCTTTTTTTTTCAAACACCAACACAATTTGTCTAATATTTATTTCCCCAACATTTGAGGGCATATTCTAATTTTCTCTGTTGCATTTTGATGCACGTTTCACAGTCTGGCTGATGGTACCTCTTCATACGCTAAATACAAATAAGTGCACTTCCCATTAGAGACGTGTGGGCTTTCATTAGACAGGCA
This sequence comes from Bos grunniens, assembly GCF_055505025.1. Taxonomy (NCBI): domain Eukaryota; kingdom Metazoa; phylum Chordata; class Mammalia; order Artiodactyla; family Bovidae; genus Bos; species Bos grunniens. The sequence continues at coordinate 74,302,583 of NC_141179.1, read as the reverse complement.
GAAATTTCTTGTTCTTCACCAGGACGTCCCACGTGGGATTCACATATGGATGAATCAAGTTGGAGAGCTCAGGTGAGTTAGATCCACAAGAAAGAATGCCAACCACAGATATCACTATTCACATCACCGAAAGAATCTTGCTCAAACTACCTCGATACTGTACAGGTTTAAAAATTCACGTGCACAAGCACTAAAAAATTCCTTTCCTTAGGTGACCCTAGGCTATTTTTGATTTCTTAAGCCATTATTTTCAAAGGATGTGAACTTTGTGGTATAATTTGCATACACAAAGCAAAGGTTTCTTTTGAGGATAGGATAGTTGGCCACCCATAGACTCAACCAGTTTCTAGGACGGAAGCCACATTGACCTCCAAGGTTTCCACCCAGACTAGACACGAGTTCTGCCTCTCAGTTTGCCTGTCACATGCTCCTGAGGGATTGAAAATAAGCATACAACTACACCGTGCCTCAGTTTCTTCATCTCCAGCTTCATTCTCTGACTCAGTATACCAAACCGATGCTGATGTGGGAGTAGCCAGTGAAGGCAGAATCAACAGGCCAAAAGCAGAGGGACTTAAACTAACCCGGCGTCTGTTCCTCAACTCCACCCATTTTCCTGAAGCATCCCAGCAATGGAGGTGGGCTGTGGCATTGGGTGAGCTTGAGGGAATGAAATGGACAGCCTCCAAAATCTCCAAACCCTACACCAGTGCAGGCAGTGATATGGCCAGAAATAACAGCAAAGGTTTTCTTTCTTTAATAATAATAACAATAAAAGCCAGACTAAAAGCCTCTTACTAAAATATTGACATGATCGGTAAATGCTTTTTATAAAAAAGAAAACACAAGTGGGTTCAGAGTCATAAAAATCTTTGCTCCAGCCTCAGTGCTGTTGGGCTTCCCTGGTGGCTCAGATGGTAAAGAATGATTCCTGGGTCTGGAAGATCCCCTGGAGGAGGGCATGGCAACCCACTCCAGTCTTCTTGCTTGGAGAATCCCATGGACAGAGGAGCCTGGTGGGCCACAGTCAAGGGGTTGCAAGGAGTCCGACATAACTGAGCGACTGAAACACAGTGCTGTTGGCTTTTTCTCCATGTAAACAGACAAACTAGTCCTCACTCACTAACCCTATGCTTTTGTAACTGGGAATGAGCACAGTGAGGAGCCTTTAAACCCCTCAGAGAAACTCCCTCCACCCAACACTGGCTCAGTGCCTTGCAAAGGAAACGCAGCAAAGCATTGTTAGTGTTTAGGAGGATTTCTGTCCCCTCCCCTGTTCAGAACTCCACGCCAAATTAATCTGACTCATTCAATCCTGTTGAGATTCTTCATTATTTAAAAGAAAGCACTAAGCTTAAACTTAGTTAAAAGTGATTAAAAAAAAAAAAAAGCCAAGATATATTCATCCTAAACAGTAACAGATTAACTGCTTACCAGTTTCAACACCAGCTGCAGGTGGGGTTGATTCTTCATCTGCTGGAAGCATCGACACTGCCAGACTCTCCCCAAAACCTCCTTTTCATTTTAGAAGCCAAGTTCCTAAAAATAATTTAAAAAAAAAAGAATTTTCTTTATCATGGACTTTTATACATTAATCACAAATCCAATGGAACACCGTTTAGCATAAAATTAGAGTTCTCTCTCTTCCTCCTTCTCTCCCTCTTTTTTAAAATTAATTTGGGAAAATTCACTGTCTTCTCTGCTCTGTTACCTGTGTATCACTTTAAAACTCAAGAAACTTCCTCTGTCTTTTCCTTCATCCTTACTTGAAATCTCTCTTAAACATACCACAAATTTCCCTGGCATCGCTGTAATGTAATCCCGGCCAAATTTCTCCAAACTCTGTTCTCATAGAAATGTAAAATGAGGGGGTTGTACAGGACAATCTCCAAGGTCCCATTTAGCTCTAACATTTCTATATGTGTCTGTGATGATCCAGAGAAACTGGACTCACTCCACATGAGCACCCAAACTGGGGCCTCATTTCTATGTTACTGCTGTCACTGTGTTTCTGTAGACTTTTTGCTCAATTACAATATAACACACATTTTTTCATGCCTTTCTAGGCTAACAGTCCCCTCTTCAATTTGCTTCTTCAAACTATTTATTTTCTTTCTCTAAGAAACCTTCTATATCACTGATATTCTTAACTCCATCCTTCCCATCAAGACCATCACTGCCACCAGCTGCCTTTTTCTGACCTAACTGAGGATCTCTTAATAACTCTGTAACACATTCTTCTAAGTAAAACAAGTGTTTACTTACCCTACTGTTGACAGCGTCATCCTCCTCATATCCTCCTCATCTATACCATTTATGAGTTTCCTAGATGACAGATGACTAAACACTGCTCACTTAACCTATCAATCTTCTAATGCAGACCTATTATCATCCCCATATTACACATGAGGAAATTGAGGCAAACAAAGGTGAAGTCATTAAGCCAAGATGTATTCCTAATGAGTGAAGGATCCAAGTTTGAAAACCATGCATTATGGGGACAGAGCTTGTACCCTTAACCACCATGATGCACTGCCTCTCTGCTTAAATGATTTCCATGGGCCGTCTCACCTCTAAAATCCTCTGATTACCCAGCACTTGATTACCTCAGAATATGTAATCTCTTAATTGATGAATTAAGCATAATCAGAATATCTCTTTTAAGATTGTGAGAATTAAAGAAATTTAATGTAAAGCACTCTAAACAGTGCCCGGCACAGAGTAAACAGTTTGAGAAGATGTCAGCAGTTATTAATGGGCGAGCTCTCAATTTGCTAACAAACACACTAAGTTCAGAAGTCAGAGGAAAAGTCTAGGACTGGAAACCAGGGGTAACACACCCACTTTTTCTCCTTCTTCTTTTTTTAAATACTATTTACTAATGCAAGACTAACTTAAAAGACACAAATTTTAAGACTTTAAAATATCCCATGTCTCGTGTTTCTTAGTCCAGGACTTTATCTATTGAACCACACTGCTCTTGCTAAGGAGCGAATTCCAGGGAATCAAGTCTAGATTTGCCTGTCTTCATCTCCTGATGCTCAGCTGAGCTTTGTTAACCTGCAAGTCGGCAGTGATTGTTTTGGGAAGAGCAAGATTACCAGACCCTTCACATCTATTAAAACTGGCCTCCATGTTGAATACAGGTTTAAAGTGTTTTCAAATGGTGATACTGATTTGATGAAATGTATTTCTCACAGAACCCTATACTTGAAAATGAGCCCATTTTATATGTATTAACTGAAAAAAAAAGATAAAAGGTGTTCAAAAGGAAAGATCTCCCTACCTGTATAAACAAAACTGGGGCCATTTACATCTTTAAATCAATGTGACATATTAAATATGGTAGTAGTAGTTTCTGTCATGCATTTGTGTACAGCAAAGAATCAAAGAGCTTGACATCAACACAGGTGAAGCTGAGCTGCGCACTCTAGAATTTTATGTAGAAACAGTCCCTGCACTACTGGAGGTATATTTTCTGTTTGTGTCCTCATGGCAATAAATAAACACACACATTTTGTGAGAAACAAATGCTATACTAATATACCATAAAAGTACTACATTACTTGGTTACAACATAGCTATTGTGGTCATTACTATTCAAAAGGTAAAAGAAACATTTTAAAGAATTACATAAAGCTGGCAATTCTAAAGACAATTAAAATAAAATATCTTGGTATAATTTGTAATTTCATAATTTATATCATCAACATCAGATTTGCAGTTAGCTTATACGGTGATATTGACTACCTTGATTTCCTCTCAAGTTCTTTTCTGAGAATCCAAGTTTTATTTCTGTGACCTTCTTCAAGCAACATTCCACCTTGCCCCAAGGTCAGAAACCTAACTTTTCATCAGTTAGCTCAAGTAAATAAAATGAAACACATCTTCATTTTTTAGTGTCTATTGTGCTTTTCTTGTAGTTTCAATTATAGGATTTTAAATGCATTTAAAAAACATTAAATAACATTTTTGTACAGGATTTTCTTTTTATGCCAATTTATGTCTTACTAATCATATTCTTACGGAGAAGGCAATGGCACCCCACTCCAGTACTCTTGCCTGGAAAATCCCATGGATGGAGGAGCCAGTCCATGGGGTCACCCGCTAAGAGTCAGACACGACTGAGCGATTTCACTTTCACTTTTCACTTTCCTGCATTGGAAAAGGAAATGGCAACCCACTCCAGTGTTCTTGCCTGGAGAATCCCAGGGACACGGGAGCCTGGTGGGCTGCCGTCTATGGGGTCGCACAGAGTCGGACACGACGGAAGCGACTTAGCAGCAATCGTATTCTTAAGAATTAAAACATCACCAAGAACTTTAAATTTTCCCTTAGACCAGAGAAATTCTAAGTGTATTATTCCCTCTTATATGTGCACAAAAATATTACCTCAATGAAATTTTATTTTATCAAATGTGTGGTATTTTTGGCATCAAAATAGTGAATCCCTAAAGGTTTTTTTTTGGGGGGGGTCTAATTATTTATTATGGAAAATTTCAAAGAAAAATAGAAATAGTATAATAAATATGCATGCATACATCATTTCTATTTAAATAGCTATTAACATTTAATCATTATTTGCTTCATCTCCCTTTTTTCTTTACTGAGGTACTCTAAAGGAAATTACAGACATCATGGCATTTAACTCCCAAATACTTCACCGTGTTCATCTAAAAAGTAAGGATATTTTCCCACATAATCAGAATGCCATTATCACTCCCACCAAAATAACAATAACTCCCTATTACCCAGGCCATATTCTCATTTCTCTACTTGGAATATAATTTTCTTGATAATATCTTTTAAGTCTTTATTCTGTCATCAGTGAAAGTGTATACGTTCTTAATTAAAAGCCCTCTCTAAAGAAGCTAATTCCAACCAGTTGTGCTGGGAAAGCAATGCCCACCCTGACTGCTCCACACCCGTTACCTGACTGACCATCACGCACCATCTAATCTCCCTTTGTCTGATGGCGATATTACGTTACATCAAACACTGATGAGAACTGGATAAAAGATTCTGTGAAATTTCAAATAGATATCTCCCCTCACTAATCAGTGGACACTGGTGAGCAAAGAGAGTGGGACAAGGGACCATAAACCCTGAATATAGTGACATAGCTTAAAATAGGGTTATTTTGCCTGATCATTCACTATAGGTCTGTATAGCCCCATCCACACAAGATGCTAAGGTGGTAATTTTCTATACAGTCAAATTCTTTGAAATTCAGAGGAAAAAATTCACTTTTCCTTCAATTATTTGGTTAATTTGGTAAAAGTAAAATTATAATAATCCATGAGAGGGATGGAACAACTGGATTATCTGGATTTCTTGGAGTGAGGAATAAATAGGCTTTTCGAAGGATTCAGGGAGGAGGCTGGAAATTAACCTGACATAAATTTTGAGTTGTGCTTTGTCATAAAGACTAGGGCAAAAGACCTCTCTTGTACTTTTGAAGGACATAGAAGAATAAAGAAAATAAGTAACCTACCTAAGTTTATCTTTTCTCTACCATCAGCAAACTATTTGTTTTTCTAGAAATGATCACATCTTTTATCCATATCTATATATCTTTGTTTCTCAAGAACTCACACAAACAAAGGAAGATGGTCAGTGAGGGTTTTGCAAGTTCCGACACTTGAAGGCTATTCTTCCATGCTATTCTCAGTGAGAGCATTTCTTGTAACAGCTAAACCGCATCTTTTCTCAACCTTTACTTTTGGCATCTTCCCCTTCTCCCTGAAGCCTCAAAGCCACCTTAAAAATGTTGTTCTCTTATTCTTTTTAAATTAGTTTTTTTTTTCTTTTGGTTTACCTATGACCGAACTAGTTAAGGAAATACAAATTTTAGTTTGTTCTCAGAGGTAAAACTGGGTGAAAAGATAAAAATACCTTCCCCTTCCCTGTAACCAAAGTGTACCATATTATACTTTCTCTTTTTTCTTTTATAATAAGGGAACTACAGCAAAAATATGAAGTAGAAAAGATTTACTGACAGTATCAGAATTGAGTAAGGCATGCTCAGCAACACTCAGCCACGTGCCTTCCCCCCAAGAACCTCATTCAAAAAGACACGCCAAAAATAAAGTAGATAACCAACAAGGAAAAAAAAAACACACCAATATGCCCACGTGTACATTTACAAAAATATATGTGTGGAAATGTTTACATTTGATATGATAATTTAGGTGGAGGAAATCAAAGTGAACTACTACCAAGAAGGGGCCAATAGACAGTATGGGAAACCAGAATCCAAAGACAATCTTTTATTTTTTCCTTTAGTCATAAAAATCTTTCCAGAAAAATAAACCACTTAATAGTTGGCTACCTCCCCTTACCACTCTTCTGAATTTAAAGGCAAGAAACATGGAAACTGTGCAAGAAGTTAAAAAAAAAAAATGCTGTAAAGGAACTAAGGAGATCTAAAAACGCAGACATCCATGCCTGACCTGTGACATTGTCTGCAGAGCCAGTCAGTGTACATGCGGATGGACAGACAGGCTGTGCATCTACCCTTACCCCTGTGGTCGGCACATTCGACACCTTCCTACCCTCATTCAATGGGATGTTACAAGAAACAACCTTAAAACACACATCAAAAAACATTAATGGCCTCACAAAAAAGGTAGTTTTTTCCCCTGCACAGAGTAACTAAGTGAAGTTTACAGTATAAGTAGTCTTATATTATGCCATCCTCTACAGCATGTCCAAGAAACAGGATGTTAGCATCGTTTACTCATCTAATAAGTGTTACTAATTCTCACTGCATCCCCGGTAATAAGACATTGGTCTTTGAAGTTGAAAGGGTCCTTAAAGATCATCTAATTCAATTTTTTCTCTCTACAGAGAAAGACGAGAGAGGTAAAATGACTTACCGAGGTCATACAGCTTTCTGAACTGCTTATCTTCTTCAGCAGGATGCAAAAAGCTCAAAACAAGGAACTGCCAGGGACATGATAGAGAACAGCTAGCAAAACTAAAAGATGAAGAAGAATTGTACCTTCGGACAACCTTTCAGAAGAAGGAAAAGCTCTGGTCGTTTTCTTCATCCCTTCTTTCTCACTTCCCAGCCCCTCACACACACACATCCAGCCAGCCCCAGCGCCATGCTGTGCAGTGACCAACCACTGCCTCCCGATCGCTCTCCAGCCCCCGGGATGGTGAGAGGGAGAGATGAGAGGGGAGCACAGGACGCTGGCTGTAGACAGAGAGGCTACCCAAGACGCAGTCCAAACCATGCCTCAGGAAAATGGCAGGATCCCTGCAGATTGAGCTCTCCATCACACATTGATAAGGTAGGTCATTTCTCTGAGAACCCATAGCTCATTGCAGGGTACCATAGGGCAGAGCAGCTCAGGGTTTAACAGAGAACAATTCTTACGATGAAAGAAAGGAATGGGGAAGAAGAGAGGGAAAAAAACTCATTTTTTTGTTTTTCATTCAGTCTCCTGATATGGAACCTTATTGTTTCGCAGTATTAATAGTCTCCTTTTACTGAATGGGTCGAAAGGAGCTCGGTTGGTACCTATTAGGACTAACCAGTCTCTGGACAAAGTAGAAACTGCCTTTAGGAATTTTGAGGGAAAATGTTTGGAAGATCTTCTTTTAAAAAAAAAAATAGTGATGCTGTATCTGTTAACATGTAATTTTTAATTAACTTAGAAATTTTTTGTAGTATTAAAAATCTATATTCTGGTCTCTTAAAGTAGTTGCCAATAACAATGAAAGCTTAACAAGTAAGTTGTGTTTATTTCTAAAATATATTTTAGAACGTCCTCTTGATACAAGAGGACTTGGAGCTCTCTTATTAAATAGTTATAAAGAGACACTTGAGTTCCCTTACTTCCCACCCAATCTGTTCAAAAAAACTTTATTATTATTATTATTTTTTTTTTACCCCTGGCCTAACCACCCACCATCTACTTGCTGCCCGCACCAAAACTCAAAACTCCTTTGTAGTCTCAGTCATGTGTCCAAGCAATCAACTTTAGAAAGGCAAAGGTACATTTTTTTTTTTAAGAAAAGAAAGCTATTAGATGATTAATATTTCATTTACAGGGCATTAAGTCTAATGCTGGGGAAACTTCAGTAGAGGTGATATATTAATTAAGGCAGTAAAACCTCAACCATCTTAAACCTTCATGCCTTTTACCCCTTCAGTTAGCTATCCAGTTAGGTTCTTACAAGGAGATGAAATTCACAGAAACACAGAAGTTGAGGCAGCCAAATAGCCAACCTTCCCCCACAGTCCACTCTGCTGCAAGATTCTTCAATACACGGCATTTAGACAAAAATGCTTCTGGCTGTCACAGATACCTTTGTGCTCAGGGGCTTCCCGTGATTTTTAATACCCTTCAGGACAGTATCCCCTAAAAAAAATGGAAGCATGAGAAGCAAATAGAAATGTAGTACATTAAGCTGAGAGCTGAAAAAAATTAAAAGCACTCTGGAAACCCCCACTTTGGGGGTAATTCGGACCCTTGCTATCTTGTCAATAGACACTTGCCCTAAGGTTCATTCATCACCCCCAAAGACAAGTTGTCAAAGTAACTAGAGGACTTAAACTCAACCAGCTCACTTTGCACATCTTATAAATAGACTGGGATCGGAGAGGACAGCACCCACAGTGACATGACCAGCAGGTTGAAAAATCCAGAACTTCCTCCTCCTCTCCGGTTCTCTTTTCTATGCCCTGGATTTCACCTTTCCAAAACGTTTAACTATCCATTACCTCAATTAATCCTGTAAGGAAACCTCTGTGGCTGATAGAGTTATCCCCATTTTCCAGACAAAGAAATTACTGTAAAAGTTTACACCAAGAGTCACTGCCAGACTCAGAATTCAAGTCAGATCTCCCGGACACACTGGAGAAGGAAATGGCAACCCACTCCTGTATTCCTGCCTGGAGAATCCCATGGACAGAGAAGCCCATCACTGGGCTACAGCCCATGGGGTCTCAAAGAGTCGGACGTGACTGATGGACTAACACTCCTGGACACAGAATCAGATGCTCTCCTAACTGACAACTGAAAGCAATAGTTTCTGCTTGTTGTCTACATTTGAACTTCACATATTATGATTTTTCTTTGGTATTCCAATTTTTTTTTAAAAAAGCTAACAATTAAAAACATCCTGTTTGAATTGGAGAGCAGACAAATACAAATATTCCCTCAAAAAAAAAAAAAAGAATTTCAACACTCCAACATCCCTACTTGGAGAAGGAAATGGCAACCCACTCCAGTATTGTTGCCTGGATAATCCCATGGACAGAGGAGCCTGGTGGGTTACAGTCCATGGGGTCGCAAAGAGTTGGACACGACTGAGTGACTAACACACAACATCCCTACTAAACAGTTATGGAGAATGTATTGATTTGTAAGTTTCCTCTGGGTCTCACAGCAGGTTTTGCCATGGCTGGGAAGCCCAACCCTATGGGCTTTCCTATTTTATAGTGATCCTTTAATACAGAAAAGAACATGCAGTCACAAGAAATTCACCAAGTAAACTGGTATAAAGCCTATCAAGCCTGTGGGCGAGAGAGTATGTCCTTCCATGCTGAAAAAATGAAAGTGTTAGCCGCTCAGTCATGTCCAATTCTTTGCGACCCCACAGACTGTAGCCCCCCCTACCTCCCAACCCTGGCTCCTCTGTCTATGGGATTCTCCAAGCAAGAATACTGGAGTGGGCTGCCATTTCCTTTTGCAGAGGATCTTCCTAACCCAGGGATCAAACCCAGGTCTCCTGCATTGCAGACAGATTCTTTTACAGATTCTTTTCTCAGAAGATGTAGAGAAAAGTGATAAGGAAGAGAGAAGAGGAAGAGAGAGGAGGAAACTGCACCAGGCACGCTCCACAAACTCCAAGAATGGGATTCCCAAAGGGTTTGGATCATCTGCCGGTCAACTCTTCTGAGGACAGTATAATTTTATATCGGTTAGGGTGACCTAATAGATTTAAAAACGTAGAGAGAAAACTGTACAAATACGAAGGACAAATAAAAATATAATAGTAGCTTTTTCAAGGTACATTTAGAGATAATGAACTAGACTTACTCCTGTTACAAATAAACAAAAAAGACCACATAAGATCACAATTTGAATACCAAGATGTTACAGGACCCCATTAGAATCACTTGACACTGCTCATTCGCAAAACTATAATATTATAAAAATTACTATATTTTGTTGAGAAATCTAGGTCATTTGTTCGATGCAAAGAGATTGCAAATAGGCTTTGTCAGAATTGGCAGTTATTAGATCTTTCCAGGTTTGTAGATAGAGAGGAATAAAGACATTTCTTCCTTTCCCCTCCCTCCCATCCTCCACCCATTATCCGTGTTTCTCCAGAAAAATAGTCCTGGGTAAATCAACTTCCAATTCTATCAACATTTAAAAAAAAACAACAGTAGGGCTGGGATCATGTTTGGCCCAGTAACTACTTTATAACATTTGCAACAGTAAACCCAGACATCAGGTGAAATATTATGAGATTAATGGTATGGATTATCAGTAAAGATAAGTGATATTCTTAGATGCTCATTTAGATAGCTCGTAATACTTTTGATTAAGCCAGTTAAACGATGTTGCAAAAGTCAACAATACTTGTTTGAAAATTACTTAGATGAATCTTGGAGCTTTTTAGAAGAGCTTTGGGATAGTCTACAGATGGCATAACGTAGTATCACAGTTTAGTTACAACCATGAATACAATAAAATATACAAAACCAAAAGAATATACATGTATGCATCCATGTATTTATTCATTTGTTATTTCTTTGGTTATGGTTATAATACAGGTTTTTTTAAAAAAAGGAGGGGGGATTAGCAAGTTAACATTGCTCTGGAGACTAGTTCTAACCTAGCCAAATGTGTATTAGGACACGATGTTTTTAAGTCGAAGTCTGAAAAACTGCAAGACGGTGAAGTGGTCTTCTTGTCCATTTTTATTAACATTTATATTTGCACAATGTATTCTTTTTGTGTAGCCAATTTCTTTTTTATCTGTGAGTTATGAGCCAGTGCTCATCTGAATGCCTAACACATCTTGAGAATTAAAAATGCTTCTAAAATTCTAGTCAATCGTGATAATGAAGAGTGATCAAGACCAGAGGGTTTGCTTGTTGCTGTTTTTATTAACATGTGGATAGCAAAAGAAATGTAGTCAATAGTTTGCTAAGCTTGAACCAATAATATCACTGAGAATGCTCAAATCTATTTTATTCGGGGTAAGTTTCGAACAGAAAGTTCTTCAGTAAAATGGGATATCACTATAAAAACAAAACATGAGAACCTAATAAAAAAAGAAAATTAAAATGTTTTATTTAAAAAAGGAAAGAAAATTGTATTGAATGGGAACTAATTTCTCTAGTTATTAAAAAAAATCATTGCTTTGTAATATTTATGTGGTATGTTGCAGACATTTTAAACCATAATTTTATATTTCTTCTTTTTTAAAAGTAGATTTATAATATTGTTTTGATTTAAGTGTGCAGCAAAGTGCTTCTGTTATATATACATATATTATTTTTTCAGATTATTTCCATTATAGGTTATTATAAAGTATTAAATATTGTTCACTGTGTTATACAGTAAATCTTTGATGTGGTATTTCTTCTTATGTGGTATTTGTAAAAAAAGTCATAAACACAAAAACTTCTGGACTAACATTGAGAGTTTTAAAATATTATTATTACCTATATTGTAACTGGCAAAAAGAAAAATTTGCCACTGTTTTTTTTTTGCCACTGTTTTTCAATTCTTTCTAATAATACTTTGAAAATACAGATAAGATTTTTTTAACATTAGGCAAAATTAAAGCTTCTTAAAGATTTATTGACAGAAAACAAAATTCTGTAAAGCAATTATCCTTCAATTAAAAAATAAATTGATTAAAAAAAACTTCTTAAAGATTTATTTATCATGATCAAGAGTCTAAAGGTTAGAATTATGTCAGAATTGTTTGATCAAAATCTAGAGAGGAAAGTCATTTAGAATATCTGAAATTATGTTTCAGAAAGAGATGCAATTTACTTATTAAGCTTTCATTGATATTGGCAATTACTCTGAGACCAGAATACAGATTTTTTTAATACTATGAAATTTTTAAGCTAATTAAAAATTATATGCTAACACATATAGCATTACTATTTTAAAAACGTTTTTGGTATTTCATAAAGGCATAATAGTAAATAATAAAATAGTAAAATGACATTTTAGGGTTATTTTTTAATTGCCATTTTAGTTTTCTCTATGGTCCTTATTCTATATCATTATAAATACTTTGTTAAATCATGTTATTTTAACTCAAAAACATACCTAAATTATTTTTTCTTAAATACAGTTCATTGTAATTGAGTCAATTTTGTTTTCAAATTAAGGACTAATACTTAAACAGAAATTCAGGAGATAATAGGGATTATCCCTAAAATTTTTCTTAATGTTGGTATAACTTCATACAATTACTATAAAACCAGTTATTGTGTTTTTATAATGTCAGTATTTCTGTATGAAAACCAAAAATCTGCACAGGACTCTGTTGCCTGCATGAAGCCTCACAACCGGATGTTTGTAAGCGTCAGGTAGCTGAGAACCGAGTTGTTTAACCTTTGTGCATCTTCTAAAACCAAGCTTTCCCTCCGTAACTTTCAAAATCGTGAGATTAATTCATTAAGAAAGTAAAGCAAAGTAAATGCAACTGGTTAGCCATAGATTTGAAGGTTCTAAAACTGTATTAAAATTTCCCTCCTTATGGATTCTTTCTGTGGCAGTTCCTACATTCTGTGTAATACCCATTTTACTATTATCTTCACCCCATAGAACATGTAATATTTATTTTTATAGCAATGCAAATACTTAGTTTAGTAAGATAAGATTATGAACCATGTTTTGAGTTACCCTTTGCATCAAAATTGTAATCTGCTGTATCTGTTTCATTTAAGCCTAAGAACTGGAAAAATAGAAAGTTGAAAAATAATGGTATTATTTTCCTTTGAAAATGTTACTTATTTTACTTTCAGATAAAATGAAAATAACCTTTTCTTCTGAAATTATTGTTTTAGCAAATTAAAAAAAATAAAATGCAAGAAATCTTCAATATGCCATATGGTTTCTGTTTCTTGCTACTAGTTGATTTATCTGTAAAAACAGAAATGCATTATTTTTACTTGCATTTTAAAAAACCAATAAATAAATATGTGATGAATTCTAGAATTTATACTTTATATTTAGAATTTATAAATAAATTGAAGTAAGTTGAAGGTTTATATTCCAACTAAAGGTTACAAAAATCTGAGCAATAAAATATCAACTTACTTAAATTAAATATTTGGCACTCAGAATAAAACTTTGTTATTCTGCTTTATAAATCTAAAAAGAGCTTGACTAAAACAATTAAAAATTTTATATATCTTGTTAAAACTGCTTTTGGTATTTAGTAAGTGTTTTAAATAGAATTTCTATTCAGAATGTATACTTTCCCTTTGTTTTATAAATAGATACAATGCAGAGTTTTTTTAATTTCAGTTTTTCAAAACTTGAAATTAAAAAATCTTAAGCAGTTAATACTTTCTTGGCAACTCCTTGCTTTTCATAGAAATAAAACTTTAATGAAGTTATCTCATCTTCCTTTCAAATATTAGTATTTCAAATATCAAGAATTTAAAATTTTAAAAAGCAGAGGAAGAGTTTTCAATATTTACAATAATGTTATTCCTAAACTAAAAGGTTTATGAATTAAAAATAATTTGTATTAACATTTAGAAATTACTAATGATTTCTTATGGAAGAAAATACAAAATCATATTGCTTTTTAACAGTATTATATGTTAACTATCAGTCCAAACTTGTTAATTTTGGTCTTTTAAAATATTTTTTGAATTATTAAAGACAGATTTCAGGACTATGTTGACAGTGAATTTCTATAGTTATCAATTATGATTTCATAAAAATGTTCCAACTTAGCAATAATTATAGCAATGTACTTTACAAGGATAACATCTTCTTTCTATAATTTGGTTCTTTCCTTTAAAATAAGGTTCACGTAAACATATGATAAAATGTCTTACATGCTTTCAACATATTTCTAAGCTATGATTCCCAACAAAACATATTTTAGTCCTATCTTCTTTTTTTCTAAATTATAAAACAATTGCCAAACTGATTCTTAATAAACAAAATTTAATCTTTCAGATTATTTTAGAATTATCTATTTTTACTTTAATTCTGAAAATACATGAAATTAAAAAAAAATATGTACATCATTTTAACAGTTGCTATTAGTTTAACATTTAGGGATTAAGGCCAGCATTTGCCACAGGCTTTATAAAAGCTTTATAAAAAAAAGTTTAAAATATTTAATCATGCCATCTTGAAAAAAAAACTTCAAATATGACAAAACTGTAATGGAAGATCCTAAAAGTTAAATTTGAGGAAGTTTTAATTTTGGGTTTTGCTTTCTTTTTATATGTTATCAGTCTAGCTTCATAAACTGTAGGCTTTTTGTGAATAGACAACAGCCATTTCATGTATGATTTGGAATCATTGTTTTGATAATGTTTTTGTTTGTAGAACTGTCTTTTAAATTTTGTGTGTGCCCGAACCTTCCTTAAAGCAGTATCGGAATTAATGTGATTCTGTTGAATGTATTCCATTAGTCTATATTTGAAAAAAGTAGGATAAATAATAAGCTTCCTTTTAACACTTATTTAACTATTCCTGGTTTAAAGATTATGCTTCTAATTTTCTAATAGGGTGTATGAAAGGCCTTTGCAGTAGTAATTTCTGGCATGAATGGGTTTCAAATTTCAAATAATTTAAATATCTGATATATTTCATGGACTATTAATCTACTCAATTTTTACTTTGAAATTTACAGCCCAGTTCAGTTTTATGTGAACATTTTATTTAAATTTTTAAAGTATACTTATAATGTGTTTAAAAAAATTTTTTTTTAATATTATCTACCTTTATCTGACTGGATCAATGCAATTGCTTTTGAACTTCTGAACCTTTACAATTTCGTAGCTTGGCTGTTACTTTAGCATCTATCAATAAAAAATATTAATGTGTACTAAACACTGGTTATAATTCCTTCCTTTATTTAAAGTGTAATTCACAAGAATATACAAATACCATGTAAACATAACTATAGGGTATCAAATCCAGCTGAAGATAGCTTAATGAATGTCTTTTGTCTTCTGGTTAAATCTTGTCATCTCATCTGAAAAAGAAAGGTACTTAGAAGGTTAGACTTAAGAAAACTTTTTAGTAGGGAGAGGGGGGTCATTACAAATACAAGATTTTTCTATCCCTCATTAAAATAGCTTCCAATTTTCTTGAAAGAGGATTCTCCGAGAGCTCCCTTTCTTTTCCTATAAATTATACACATTTTATTGAGTTTGAACGCACAGGAAAAAAAATGCTCATGAAATTTCTTACTGACTCAAATCTTAAGGCGCTTTTCAAATTCTCAGACTGAAGTACAATTATCTGGTGAATTGATCAGTGAGGACAAATAATTCAGATAGTTTAGGCTCCTCAAAATTTTTTTTCAGTGAGGGGATTTTTTTCCTTTGAATTATCTGAATAATTGCTTCAACTCTCCAGTTCAATTTGCAAGTCTAGACAGGAAACTAGATTGAATAAGGCTTGGAAGGATCGTGAATTTTTGAGACTGCATTTTGAGTTGTAGTTCTTACTATCTTCCATGTGTAATCCCCCTGAATGCTTGCATTTGAGGCCTTCCAGAAAGCTTGTGAAGTTTTAAGTGTTCATCCTATATATATGGTTTTAAAACTTACCAGGGTCTCTTCTGCTTTTTCTCTTCTAAAAATTCAACTCAGATCTTCTTCATGAGGCACTTATAATGAAGGAAAATATAAATTATCTCTCCTCCCCCACCCAGTTTTCATGAACAAATGAAAGTGTTTTTACTCTTTTATATAAAAGGAAAAAGTCTGTATTTGTGGTTTTTTACAACATATTGCTGAAGGACTCTTGTTTTTTTGAGAAAGGAAACAATGTAGCAATGGTTTAATTTGTTAGACACAGATTTGTTCGATTATATGTTGCTGAAACCCTGTATTAGAAAACATTATGGATCATTTAATAAGATAAAAAATAAGCGACTTTAAAAAAATCGTGTTTGAAGAATGTGCAAAAAAAAAATCTGAATCTTTAATCATCATTTTTTCAGATGGCTAATAGACTGGAAAAGAGTTTAAAATGTGAGTGAATGAAGGTGGTCAATAGATACAACCTTTCAGTTATAAGATAAATAATTACTGGAGATGTAAGGAACAACATAATGACTACAGTTAACACTGCTGTATAATATATTTGAAAGTTGCTAAAGGAATAAATCCTAAAATTTCTCATCACAAGGAAAAAAAATTTTATAACTATAGTCATTGAACTTACTGTTAATAATTTTTCAGTGTATGTAGGTCAAGTTATTATGCTGTGCACCTTAAATTTATAGAGTGCTGTATGTCAGTTATATCTCAATAAAACTGAAAAAGAAAACTAGTAAAAAGAAATAAAAATTTTAAAAATATGATGGATTCAGAAGTTCTAATGAATGTCAGCTTACAGCTCAAACAATTGCAATTGCTATGTTGATAAAACAAGACCTTGCATGGAATTCTTTATTTTCAGCCATTTAATATAAATTATACTCTCACTTCAGAATAAAACTTGGAAGGTAAAGATGTAGCCACAAGATCCAAAAACCATACAAGGCCTTGAATTTTGTTAATCAGTTGATCTTAAAACATGACTCTAGCAATATTATTTTCCTTACTGTTATTGTTGAAACCCACAAAGTACCTTTTTGACATCACAAATAGCATCTATTCACTATTAAAGAAACTGAGCTAACCTAAAGGAAAAAAAAAATACTCAAAACAGAAAAGGATTTAATCACATACCCTGTAGAACTGTTTGATTTCCTCTTGATGTTAAAATTCATGAGACTGCCTTTTCCAAAATGGTCCTTTATTAAACCATTTTGGTTTGGGTGTACCTAGATAAATTTTTATAAGCCTTTCTCCTCCAAAAAATTTTTCTCAAGGGGATTCATGTCTTCATTTCTCATATGATGGTTCCTTATTCATGCCCTCTTTTCTTTTCAAAGTGCATGAACTAGTAAAATTCAGGTGAAAGGACACTAGGCTAGTAAGTCTGCAATAGCACCTTTTCAAAACATTGCAGATTCCATCAGTGAGTTGCAAATCTTCATTTATAAAATCTGGTCACCTCTTTCATCACATATCCTCTTCTATTTATCCTACAATGGATTTTCAGTATTCTCACTGATAGGATGAAAGTGAAGTTCCAACTTCAGATAATAAACGTTTAGTTGGTGGCCAAGGGCTCTGAGAAGTTAACAGAGTTCACTAGGGATTAAAACAGTAAGAGTGTAAAATTCCCTGTCCCTCGAACACTGTACAGGGCATTCAGTTACTTCATCCTGTTTCTTCCTTCCTAGGATAACCCATCTCTGGTTTACCTTCTCCAAGGACAGAGCACGTACAACTTTACAAAACCACTCCAAATTGTTTAGGGTGCATACCCTTTCCTATTTTTGGACAAAAGGAGTACGATTGCAGCACCAGCTACATAACTGGTGCTGTGACTCAACTAAACCTTTGATTTTCAGAAGAGAAACCTTTATAACCCAGCAGATCAGCTAGGATAACCCATAAGGATGGAAAGCATTCAGTGTGGATTTTCTGGTATAGCCCCAATTTCATAAGTTGCTATTCTTTTCAATAAAAATGAATTATTAGACATGCACTAAATATGATGTAAATTTATAGCTCTGAAAGGTATTTTCTATCTATGGACTCATAATTTAGAAAAAAAAGACATCAGGTAAAATATCCCCAATTAAAAAGGTAGGGAATTACTGTTACCATCAAGCTTGAGAAGTTGGAAAAAATTCTATGTAAGGGATATAAAGATGAATTCTAAATTTTCAGTCCTTGGCTCCCCAAAGGGTGCAGTATCCGG
Organism: Bos grunniens; assembly: GCF_055505025.1. Lineage (NCBI taxonomy): Eukaryota > Metazoa > Chordata > Mammalia > Artiodactyla > Bovidae > Bos > Bos grunniens. The sequence continues at coordinate 74,284,572 of NC_141179.1, read as the reverse complement.
TAACAGGGGTTTTCATTTTCATTTTGTGACATATGTGTGACCACAGTTCCTTTACTCTTGATCTACCTATTATTCTACATTCATATCTGTCTGCATAACCCTAAAATAACCAATCACTTTAATCAATTCCATCAGTACTATGGGAACTAGGAAAAGGCAAGCCAGTTGTTGGACTCTAAGAAGTGGTTCACACAAGAGACTCCATCTAGTTGGGCCATGTCCTAATGATGATCACTGTCCTACCGATGGCTGAAGGGTTCTTGACGAGTTCCTGACCCAGAGAAGGAACGGACAAGGGTCTGAGCCTTTTCTTACATCTCGTACAACACCTGTCAACAGAGTTCTAACCACAGAAGACAGGCTCATGCAGCAAAAGCCGAGTTCTTTGTAGATCTGAGGAACCTACAGATCCCATGGAGGGGAAAGTATATTTTGGCTTTGGAGTCCAAACACTTGGCTTTTATATATTTCTGAGAAAGAGCATATGGAACGTGAATAAATCTTTTCAATATCCTTGGGGGTTTGTGTTGTTGTTTGGGTTGTTTTTAACTACAAGATGTCTACAAAACATCTTGATCACTGTGTTTCTAAATTTACTGCTTGTTGAGGTCCTTTTAAATTTCTATTTGAAAGTGAAAGAACTTGGGATTGTGGTGGTGATTTAAGGAACATTATGTCTTCGTCTCATAGACTCTGATCCTCTTTTGTCCTATAAGCAACAAATAATACTTTTTAGAATACTGGTAACCTATGTTATTATTCCTGGGTGTCTGAGCTGAATTTCTGTGCAAATGTGTTCACAACTTAAATAAAATAGCAAACCAGTGCAGCTTGACTCGGAGTTAACAATGGATCAAAGTTGCTTCTCGTTGTCTTTCAGCTTGCCCAGCTTTCAAAAACAGATAAAATCTAAAGCAGAATGGTCTGTTGGCAGAAACCAACAATACTGTAAAGCAATTATCCTTCAATTAAAAAACAAATTTCAAATAAAAAACAAAACAAAAAATTAAGTGGAATGGTCATTCATTATACCTGATTTATGTAACATATCGTATTTCATATTTTGATGGGGTACTGTCAGGAAATTCTAAGCTGGTTTACAAGGAACAAGTAAGCTCTGGTTTATAGGCATTTGAAAGTATTTTTCGACAACCATGTCATATAACTGTTTCTTAGTTTTCCCTTTTCTTAAATGACCTCATTTTAACAATTTTAATACCTCCCATGTGTATATGAATTTGGTGCTTTTACAAACATTATCTCTTTTGATCCTCATACCGTCAATAACAGTGTTGTTATTAGACCTATTTCAGGGTGACTAAAAGCTCAGACTCTGAAATGAGACTGAGGAGAATTTGAATGTTGGTCTTCTTAGTTTTCTAGCTGTGTAACACTGAACAAGCTTCATAGACGTTCTGAGCCTCAGTTTACTTATCTGTAAAATGGGGGTGAAAATAATGCTTACTCCACAGGATTGTTGTGAGGTTTAAATGACTAAAAGTGCTTAGTATATAGTAAGTGCTCGATAAATATTGGTATTTAACCAAAAGGTAAGTGAAGCTGAGAGTCACTGGGAGGTGTGCCCTTGATTGCAGCCAACGCGAGAACCCGGATTTGGGACTTCAAAGCCTATGGTGGACCCTCTCACTTTGTTTGCAAATGCAGTTGTTTGGAGTGTGACTCAGCATTGTTTCCAATCGTCCTTTGCCTACACGCTGATCAAACACGAAAGCACTTTTTCCTCTAAACCAGTGGATTTCAAAACCTTCCGTAGATGCCTTCATGAAAGACAATGGACAACCAGGTCTTGTCCTGGCACAGAAAAATGCAGCCAGGTTAAGTGCAGACAAATCACTGAGAAAAAAATATTCTACAAAGATGGGCTTCAGTAGTAGTGCATTGCCTTAGCAGGAAGCTGTTACAAGCAGTCAGCTGGCAAGAGGGATTGAAGACAATCTCAAGGTCTTTACATCAATGTATTTTAGTCTTTTTATTTTATCTATTTTCAAAATTTTATTTTTTATTTTTTTGCCACGCACGGCATGTGGGATCTCAGCACCTTCACCGGGGATGGGACCAGCGCCCCCTGCTGTGGAAGAGTGAGGTCTTAACCACTGGGCAGCCAGGAAAGTCCCTATTTTTTGAAACATTCTTAGAACACATGACTCAGGTATTCTGTTGGGTTAAAAGGAAAAGTGCATTGGCTTGAATGTCTGGTAAGTGCCCAGAACTTCCAAACATAATAATAGTCCCTTTAAGTCATCATATGTGTATATAGGAGTGGAGAAAGCTTATAAATGAAACTCATTTAAGTGCTATAATTCTTTGAGGCTCTGTTCCTTGAGTTCTGAGTAGGGTTGTTCTCAAGAACAAAGTCCCTTATTACAAATACACACTTGGGCTCCCTCGGTGCTTTCTGAGTCATTTCAGTTAATTTATTTACCCTTTGGCTGTCTTCGGTACACGTTTGAGCCCTACTGGTATTCATAGGGAGTATGTCATAATCACAGGCAATAAAAACGTGTTCCTCTATTTTTAACCTTGAAGCCAATACCATTCCAACTCAGACGTTAATGTTCTAGGCTCTCAAGTCCTAAATTATAAAGTTTCTGGTTGAGTTCTAGTCCCAGAATCCTCAGAAACTGATGGTGAGGTTTCATAATTTCAAGTTTGGTATTTTCTTACATGGAATTTTAAAAGTGGTTTGCTGGAAGAGGGATACTCTGTTTTGTTTCCAGGAGAACTTAAAGAGGGAGAAGATGGAGTATAAATGTAGAAACAGACCCAAAATTTTAATTCTTTTGACTTGGCTATTAATTACTATGGGTGACTTTCAAAATAATAGCTCTCAAATATTTAACCAAAAATGTATAGTGTGAGGTGGTTCAAATTCTTTACTTGGTGAAATGACACTTGGAAGATATCTTTAATAGACATAGTGTAAGACAGTATTTGTTGATTTTATAGGAGGTATCAGTTGTCAAGCACCATCTGAAATTCTTCATGAAATAAACAAAAATACAGCATCAGGGTTTGAGATTCATCTTCAACCAGCAAAAGTGAAATAAAAAATTCTAACCCAAGATCTCTGAAGATGATATATATTTCTCTTGTGGAAAAAAAAATGAATATAAATAAATAAAATCAAAGCTATCTTGATGTTATTAGTCTTAGAGGAAAATCCCCTGGAACTTAGGCATCTCTTTAGATTCTTTCTTCAGCAGGAGACTCCTTCCAAAAAGAAAAGAAAAAATAACAATTATATAGAATAATTGCAGAATTCTAGTTGACAAGAGAAAAAGGACAGTAGTTTTCTGGTTTTCAAATGGGCCCAGGTAGATCTGTCCAAATTCAGGTCTTCCTAGTAAATAAGAGGTTATGTTTCCCAATACAAACTCCCTCTGTTTTGTTTCATAAACTATAATGTCTAATGCTGTTTCCTTAGACATTTCAAAATATGATCTCCCTGGTACCTGGCTCAATCCATGTTAAAAGATACTTAGGGAGATGATTCACTAATGAGGAACCTTGCAGACAGCAGAGAGAATAGACAGTGGTACCTCCTATCTGCGAGGACATGAGATTTTATGTCTGGAAAGATGTCTGTGGAATAGGCCCATGTAGGTCCACACTAACTGCAAGGTGTGGTTCCTGGCACTACTTCCAACCCGATTCATTGCTGTCTTCCTGCGGGGTGCTGGGTGACTCAGGGCCTTGGTTTTGGCACACACAGACTTTCTCCTCTAAATTTCAAAGGCAGTTGAGTTTGACAGACACTGAACAGAGTGGTTCAGTGACTCAGGGAACAACTGTTTGGTGGCCAAAGAGAAATGATCTTGCCGTAATAATAGCCTGCAATCTGCTATCCATTTCCTTCTTGAAATCTCAAAGATCACAGGAAGAACTCATCCCAGGGAGATAGCAACTGGCAGGTAGAGAAGTGGAAACAAAAATCCTAGCGCAATTCAGCTGCTAGTCTCGATCAGGATCCCGGCGTACCCTTCCTTGTCAGAAGCAGAAACAGTCAGTCTCCCGATGTGAATTACGGATGATTTAGGGACATGATTTTTTTTTTCCCAACAACTTCCTATGACATCAAGAAAAATGGGTCATCACAACTGTCAGCTGGTCTCTCGAGCAGTCCAGATTAAGAAGATAGGCACCGAAAATCTCCTTGAGTCACTCATCAACTTTTGTCTGCACTTGAAGGTCACTTAAATACCAAAACAAATATTGGTTACTGAAACTGATGAAATAGAAGAAGTTAAGAAGTGAAAAATCTGGACCAACAGAATGCTGGGCTCTTCAATTGTCAAGCACCTCTCACCAGCACCAAATCCCAGTTAGGTTTTTAAACCTCACCAAAACGTAACGTGGAATTTTTTTTAAGTATAAAAGTGAGAGTTGCTCAGTTGTACCCAACTCTTTGCAAGCCCATGGACTATACAGTCCATGGAGTTTTCCAGGCCAGAATACTGGAGTGGGTAGTCTTTCCCTTCCCCAGGGGATCTTCCCAACCCAGGGATCGAACCCAGGTCTCCCGCATTGCAGGCAGATTCTTTTCCAGCTGAGCCGAAAGGGAAACCCTTTTAAAATATGGGGACAGAAAAATTAGGAAAGGGAAAGAAAGAGTAATAAGATCTTTCTCTGTTCTGAAGGCATGCACAGGTTAAAAAGGTAGAGTTTTGGATGTAGACCACCTGAGATCAAGCCCTAATTCCTATCTATTAACTTTGTAACCTTGAGCAAATAGATAGGGAAAAAATGGAAACAGTGACAGACTTTATTTTCTTGGGATCCAAAATCACTGAGGATGGTGACTGCAGCCATGAAATTAAAGACACTTGCTCCTTGGAAGAAAAGCTATGACAAACCTAGTCAGAGTATTAAAAAGCAGAAACTTCACCATGCTGATAAAGGGCCACATAGTCAAAGGCATGGTTTTTCCAGTAGTCATATACAGATGAGAGTTGGACCATAAAGAAGACTGAATGCCGAGGAATTGATGCTTTTGAACTATGGTGCTGGATAAGATTCCTGAGAATCTCTTGGACAGCATGGAGATCAAACCAGTCAATTCTAAAGGAAATTACTCTGAATATTTATCGGAAGGACTGATGCTGAAGCTGAAGCTCCAACACTTTGCCCACCTGATGCGAAGAGTTGACTCACTGGAAAAGACCCTGATGCTGGGAAAGATTGAGGGCAGAAGAAGGGAGTGACAGAGGATGAAATGGTTGGATGGCGTCATCGACTCAATGGGCATGAGTTTGAGCAAGCTCCGGGAAATGGTGAAAGACAGGGAAGCCTGGTGTGTTGCAGTTCATGGGGTTGCAAAGAGTTGGACACGACTGAGCGACTGAACAACAACAAACCCTGGGAAAGTTATGCCATGTCTCTGCTTCTCAGTTTTCCAGTCTGTAAAATGAGGCTAATACAAGCACCTACCACAAAGGGTTGTTGTGCAGATTAATTAAGTTAAAATATGAGAAGCACTTAGAACAAGGCAGTCAAAATTTTAGCTAATATGACAAGAGTTAAATTTGGTTTACGTTTTAAATCACTTTCATGCTAAGTATTGTTTTTCGACTGCATGGCCTCTAGGATCTTAGCTCCCCAAGCAGGGATTGAACCCATGTCCCCTGCAGTGAAAGCTCAGGACTGTAAGCACTGGACCACGAGGGAAATCCCAATGTTGAGTATCATTTTTTAAATATAAAGGTTTGGACCCTCCCAGTGTGTCCTCCGTACTTTTATATTTACTTGATCTCTCTTTACCCCTTCTAATACTCATCTTCTCTCACTCTTCCTTTCTCACACATGAATATACAAAATCACACAACCACACTTACAGGAAAAACATTATACCAGAGTTTGTAAACACCATCTTGAATTTCACATATCACCTTGGCCATGCTCTCTGTCTGTAAAATATATGTAGTCTCACATGCCTTTTCAGAGATATCCCATTTCTCAAAAGTACTAGAGCCATCTACAATAATCACTAATTATTAGACAAATGTAAATCAAAACTATAATGAAGTGCCACTTCACACAGGTCAGAATGGCCATTCCCCCAAAGTCTGGAAATAATAAATGCTAGAGTGGGTGTGGAGAAAAGAGACTCTCCTACACTGTTGGTGGAATGTAAATTGGTGCAGCTACTATGGAGAACAGTATGGAGGTTCCTTAAAAAAAAAAAACTAAAAAAAAAAACAACTAAAAATAGAGCTACCATACAATCCAGTAATCCTACTCCTGGGCATATATCTGGAACAGACAAAAATTCTAATTTGACAAGACTACATGCACACCAGTAGTCATAACAGCACTATTGACAGTTGCCAAGACATGGAAGCAACCTGAGTATCCATCAACAGATGAATGGATAAAGAAGATGTAGTATATTTATTCAATGCAACACTACTCAGTCATAAAAAAAGAATGGAATATTGCCATTTGCAGCAATATGAATGGACCTAGAGATTATCATACTGAGTGAAGTAAGTCAGAGAGAGAATAACAAATAGTATATGATATCACTTATGTATGGAATCTAAAAAATAATACAAATGAGTTTACTTACAAAACAGAAATAGACTCCAAACATAGAAGACAAACTTATAACTACCAAAGGGCAAAGGTGGGGGAGGGATAAGTTAAGAGTATGGGATTAACAGATACACACCACTATATACAAAATATATAAACAGCAAGGATTTACTATTTAGCAGGGAACTATATTTAATATTTTGTAATAACCTATAATATAAAGGAATCTGGAAAAAAAGTAACCAAATCACTGCTACATACCTGAAACCAACAAAATATTGTAAATCCATTATACCTCCACTAAACAAACAAATGAACAAAATTAGAGTCATGTAAGATGGAGGGGTATGAACAATTGAATGTGAACCACTCCATGGTACTAGAGACTTTCATTTTCAGTCATTATGGGTGAATTTGTACTAAACTAGTTCTGCTATAAAAAAAATATAAAACTGAAATAGAAGTGTTCACACTCTAGACAACAATCAGAGGACAAGTGTGATCACTGAGAAAAGGAAAACACATGATGTCAGTTGCATAATCACCTTCAGCTTCCTTCCGAGAAAGAACCTTCTGGATGTGGTGCAGGAAGGGTTAACTTAATCAAAGCACAATGATCTCACTGATCTGATGGGATAACTGAAGTTCAGGTTTGCTTAGGTGGCTGAAATTTGTGTGTTGCATACCAGAGAGAAAGGGGCTGTATATAGAGCAGTAACTCTGATAACTCTGCATAAAAGTCTCCTTGAATCTTTTACTGGAGACTAAATTATGTATGCATAGAAAAGACTCTGCAAGCCATGGCAGAGAATAATGATTAAGAAACTGTGAGCCCCAATGCAAAGATTCCAGATATTGCACAGGGCTTGGAGACATTGGAGGTCTGACAAATCAGAATAGGATGACTTCGCTATACACACTGGGCATTCCTTTGAGATCTTAGAAGGGCAAAGAGGTAGGAGTAGGTCTATTCTAGCTACAGAATAAGAGTTACTCTATACCCAACATTAAAGCAAATCTCAAAAGGATCAAGCTAATCTGTGACTAAATTAGCTACCTGACAGAACAAAAGTCAACACTCTTCAAAAAAAGAAAAGCAAACCACTTGCAACATTGTAAAATCCACAATTTCCAATATACTATGAAAAAAAAATCACTAGCTAAGTAAAGAAACAGAAAACTGTGATCTAGAACTAAGGTGAAAAAATAGTCAAAAGAAACAGACCCAGAGATAACACAGATAATGGAATTAGTAGACAAGAATTTTAAAACATAGTAAGAACCTTAGGTGAAAACTAGACATAACAGGTGAACAGAAGAAATCTCCATATAGAAATACAAACTATAAAAAGGACCAAATGGAAATTCTATGTGTAAAAATTATTATATCTGAAATTAAAATTTTACCAAATGACCTAAACAGCAGATTGGATGTTGCCGAAGAAGAGATCAAAGAACTTGAAGCACAGAAAGTGAAAAGATTGAAAAAAATGAACAGATCCTAGGGATATGAGGGACAATATAAAATGGTCTAGTACAGGTGTAACTGGAGTCCTAGAAGGAAAGAAAATTGAGACTGAGTCATAGAAATTATCTGAAGACCCAATGACCAACTTCTCCCCCTTATTTGATGAAAAACATTAACCCATAGATCCTAGAAATGTAATTAATCTCAAGAAGAAAAAACAAGATCAAATCTATACCTAGACATATTATAGTTATATTGCTGAGACAAAAATAAATAGAAAAAAAGTTAAATAGCCAGGCAATCATATACAGAAAAATAAAATTTTTAAGTACTGACTTCTCATCAGAAACAATGAAAGCTGGAAGACAATGGAAGAATATGTTTAAAATGCTGAAAGAAAAATTTGCCAATTAGGAATCCTATCTCCTTTAAAATGTGAAGGCAAAAATAAAGCCTTTTTTTAAGATAAAAATTGAGATAAGTCACTGCTGATAGACATGCACTATAAAAAATATTAAAGGAAGTTCTTTGTGCTGAAGAATTGCATAGACAAAGGAGTGAAGAGCATCATTATATATGTGGGTAAATATAATTATTTTTATTTTCCTAACTGTATAATTGCCTAAAAAGTAATTGTGTAAAAGTACAGTTTATAATATATGTAGAAGTAAAATATATGAAAATACCACATTGCAAGATTCTTATATACAAAGTGGCAGCATATTAATTCATGGAAGGTTATGATAAGTTAAGAATGTAAATACTACTTCCTAGATCAACCAGAAAAAAAACAAATATAGTGAAAGGCTAATAGAGGAGATAAAACAGTGCTACATAATACTAAATTATTACAAAAGAAGGAGGAAAAAAAGGAACAAAGACAGGTGGGACAAATAGAAAATAAGATTGTAGACTTATGTGCCATGTGCTCAGCTGTGTCCGACTCTTTTTGACCCCATGGACTGTAGCCTGCCAGGCTCCTTAGTCTATGGAATTTTCCAAGCAAGAATGCTGGAGTGGGTTGCCATTTCCTCCTCCCAACCCAGGGATCAAACCCAAGTCTCCTGTGTCTCCTACATTGCTGGCAGACCCTTTACCCACTGAGCCATAAATCCAACTATATTAACAATTGTGTTAAATGTAAATTTATTAAGTACTCTAATTAAAGGCACTTATCAAATTGCATAAGAAAACAAGATCTAATTTTATGCTAAAGAGATGTACTTTAAACATAAACAGATGAATTAAAAATTTAAAATGGCAAAAGATACAATGCATAAACACTAATCATGAGAAAGCAAAGCAGAACTAAGGGGAGAAATAAACAAATTCACAATTATTGCTGGATGTTAACTCTTCTGTCTCAGTAACTGATAAAACAAGCAGACAAAAATATTAGTGAGAATATAAGATTTGGAACAGTACTATCAACAACTTAATTTAATTAACACATTGAAAATTATACCCAACAATTGCAGAATACACTTTTTTTTTCAAGTACACAGGAAATGCTCACCAAGATAAAACATATATAGGGTCATAAAGGACTTCCCTGGTGGTTCAGACAGTGAAGAATTCTCCTGCAATGTGGAGGACCTGGGTTTGATCCCTGGGTTGGAAAGATCCCCTGCAGAAGGGCATGGCAACCCACTCCAGTATTCTTGCCTGGAGAATCCCATGGACAGAGAAGCCTGGCTGGCTATAGTCCATGGGGTCGCAAGAGTTGGACACGACTGAGCAACTAAGCCCAGAGCAATGGCAGGGTCATAAAACCATTTTCAGTGACTTTCAAAGGATTGAAGCTATATGGCATGTTATTTGATCACAAAAGAATTGAATTATAAATCATTAACAGAAAGAGATGTAGGGCTTCCCTGGAGACTCAGCAGTAGGGAATCTATCTGCCAATGCAGGAGACATGGGTTTGATCCCTGGGCCAGGAAGATCCCACACGTTGCAGAGCATCTAAGCCCTCGGCCACAACGACAGAACCTGTGCACCACAACTTCTGAAGCCACAGCTATCGAGCCTGTGCACCACAACTTCTGAAGCCTGAGCGCCCTAGAGTCCATGCTCCGTAACAAAAGAAAGCACTGCAGTGAGAAGAGGTCTCACTGCAACTAGAGTAGCCCCCACTTGCCGCAATTAGAAAAAAGCCCTCACAGCAAAGAACACCCAAGAGAACCAAAAGTAAATAAATACATAAAAATTTTTAAAAAGAGATGTAAACTATCCCCAAGTTGAATTTGAAATAAATAATACTTTTAAAAATCACATCAGAAAAATTGTAGGATGCAGCCAACATAGTACTCAGGGTATTACATACTTCAATTAGAAGAGGACAGATTTTACATAAACAATGCAAGAATCTAGAAAAAGAGGAAACAAAGCCAAAATATGTAGTAATAAAAAATAATAATAAAGAACATAAATCAATAAAATAGAAAAACAATCTCAATATCAAACACTGATTCTTTGAGAAAGATCAATAACGGTAACATATTTCTAGGTAGATTGATAAAGAAAAAGAGAGAAAATACAAATTAACAATATAAAGAATAGAAAGGGGTGTCACCACCAACCTTTCAAACTTTAAAAGGATAATAAAAGGTTATTATGAACACCTTTATGTCAATAAATTTGAGAATTTAGTTGAAACAGAATTTGTGTCCTACATACTGATATAAGAAGAAATAGAAAACCCAAATAATCCTATATCTTTACCTATGGGGAAGGAATTAAGAATCTTCTGTAAAGGAAATTCCAGTCTGTGATAGTTTCACTGGTAAATATCATCCAAATATGAGTAAGAAATGTAATATCAATTTTGTATAAATTTTTTGAGAAAATATATCCAAATTTACTTTATGAGGCATTATAATGCCCCTATAATAATAGCCAAGGACATTATACAAAAAGAAAGTTATAATTAATATCTCTCGAGACCATAGGCAAAGTATTTAACAGAATATTAGCAAATCAGTGACTTCCCTGGTGGTCCGGTGGCTAAGACTCCACACTCCCACGTGGGGGCCTGGGTTCAATCCTTGATCGGGGAACTGGATCCCATACGCACAACTAAAGATTCCACATGCTGCAACTAAGACCCGGTACAGCCAAATAAATTAATTAATTAAAAAAAAAGAATATTAGCAAACCAAATCCGATAATACATAAAAATGGTAATGTATCATGATCAGGGAGAGTTTACTCCAGGAGTGCAATATTGGTTTAATATTAAAGTTCAATGTAATTTATCACATCTACAAAATAAAGAACAGGGACACAATCATGTTCACATATGTAGAAGAAGGACTTCAAATGACCATTCAGGAAAAAGAAAATTTAAAAAAACATCAATTTTAGTGAACCAGGAGTGAAGAGAACTTCTTTAACCCGATACAAGACAACTATGAATAACCTACAACTAACCTCCCCCAGAGCATTAAGTCTGGAACAAGGCAAGACTGCGTGCTTTCACCGTTTCTCAACATTGTACTGAATGTCCTAGTCAGGGCAACAAAGAAAAATGAAAAAGAGACAAAATAGCGTTTAGGGGGAAAAAAAAAAGAAGAAGCAAAACTGTTTTTATTCGTGGGTGACATCTGTACTAGAAACAAGGATCAGGCCCAGTCATATTTTTGACAGTGTCACCAGTCAGCAAACCACATAACCATCTAGACAACTCACAGGAAATCCCCCTAATATTCTGGGCCCGACCTTTTAGGCTTTCTGTCAAAACAAAGGCAGCGAACGCTGCTATGGAGGAGTGGCTTTCTGCCAAGGAAAGAACTCTGGGAGAGAAGTGGCCTGTTGATGGATTTGCCAGTGAGAAACTGTGACTTTGACCAGTCACTACACCTCATCTTTGCCTCTATATCTTCATCTGTAAAATGGGAAAGGTAATCATTTCCAACTCTAAGATTCCAATTTTCCTCCTGAATAGGCAAAAATGTGTTCATTAAGCTTCCAGCCCCAGAGGAAATGAAGGTACAGGGATGTGTTACATTCCAGGTTCCCGGGAGCACCGAGAGCCTAAACCCCACGATGCATCCACTTCTCAGCATCTCCCATTGTTCTCTCTCACCTGCAGTAGCTTTTTTATTTTCTCTTTTGGCTGTGTGGCTTGTGGTTTCTTAGTTCCCTGACCAGGGATTGAACCTTAGGCCCTTCACAGTGAGAGCTCAGAGTCCTAAGCAATGAACTGTCAGGGAATTCCCCTGCAATAGCCTTTTAATTGGGCTTCCTGGATAGCTCAGCTGGTAAAGAATCTACCTGCAATGCAGGAGACTCCAGTTCGATTCCTGGGTTGAGAAGATCCCCTGGAGACAGGATCGGCTACCCACTCCAGTATTCTTGCCTGGAGAATCCCCATGGACAGAGGAGCCTGGTGGGCTACAGTCCATGGGGTCACAAAGAGTAGGACATGTCTGAGCAACTAAGCACAGCACAGCCTTTTAACTGGTCTTCTGTTTACTTTTTGCCTTTCTTCAATCCATTTACCAGTAGCCAAATTATTCTTTTTAAACATTTTATTTTATATTGGCGTATAGCTGATTAACAGTGTTGTAATAGTTTTAGGTGGACAGCAAAGGGACTCAGCCACACATATACAGGTACCCATTCTCCTTCAGACTCCCCTCCCATCCAAGCTACCACATAACATTGGGCAGAGTTTCCTGTGCTATACAATTGGTCCTTGCTGATTATTCATTTTAAATATAACAGTATGTACATGTAGATCCCAAACTCCCTAACTGTACTTCCCCTCATCCTTCCACCCGGCAACCATAAGTTCATTCTTTAAGCCTGTGAATATGTTACCAAAGAGATATTTTTAAGAATAAGTCAGAGCATGTCATTCTTCTGCTTCAGTCCCTCCAATGGCTCTCTCACTGATCTTGGAATTAAACCCCAATTCCTGAACTGGGGCTCATGAGGCCTAAGGGCTTCCCAGGTGGTACAGTGGGAAAGAATCCACCTGCCAATGCAGGAGATGCAAGAGAGGTGGGTTTGATCCCTGGGTCAGAAAGATCCCCTAGAGTAGGAAATGGCAACCCATTCCAATATTCTTGTCTGGAAAATTCCATGGACAGAGAAGCCTCCGTTCAGTTCAGTCGCTCAGTCGTGTCCGACTCTTTGAGACCCCATGAATTGCAGCATGCCAGGCCTCCCTGTCCATCACCAACTCCCAGGGTTCACTCAAACTCACATCCATCGAGTCGGTGATGCCGTCCAGCCGTCTCATCTTCTGTCGTCCCCTTCTCCTCCTGCCCTCAATCTTTCCCAGCATCAGGGTCTTTTCAAATGAGTCAGCTCTTCGCATCAGGTGGCCAAAGTATTGGAGTTTCAGCTTCAGGATCAGTCCTTCCAATGAACACCCAGGACTGATCTCCTTTAGGATGGACTGATTGGATCTCCTTGCAGTCCAAGGGACTCTCAAGAGAAGCCTAGCAGGCTACAATCCACGGGGTTGAAAACAGTCAGACACGGCTGAGCGGCTGAGCACACACACAATACGACCTAACCGATGTGGCTCCTGACTACTTTTGGGACCTCACATTTCAGCCCTTGTCTCATCTTGTTCACCACACTCCAGCTACACTGGGCTTACTCTCCTGCAAGTATGCCAATGAGGTCTCCACCTTACAGCCTTGGCCTTTCCTGGGACCCTCTCCTCTAAGATCTGGACGTGCTTATCTATTCTCTTCATCCAGGTCTCAGCAAGGCCTCTTTCTACCACCCTATCTAAAGCAGATATATCTTCTGCCTTACTTTTAAAAAACTCTCTTTCACTTTAGTCATTTTTATTTTCTTCACTCCTTAGTGCAATGGGTAATTTTACTACTTATATGTTATCTGCTTCCTTTGCCTGACTTTCTCACCCTCGTTCACAGCTGTCCCTTTGTCTGGAGTGGTGTCTGGCATGGACTAGATGCTCAACATACCTTTTAGAATGAATGAATGAGCTCTACTCTGTCATATTGTATATCTTGCTTGAGTTGACACTAGATCAGCTTACCCCTCCATCAGCCTGGACCAAACCCAGACTTGTCCACAGATCCCAATCTACCTCTTCAGGCAAGTAAATGCAAACACATTATGCACGATACATTTATTAAGCCTCACATAACTAATTGTTCTGTGGACACAAAGAGTAAGACAAGATTTCTATGCAGCAGGACTTACAATCTAATAATGATGGAAGTAGATGAATAATAATAATTAAAATTTGAATATTATACTATTTTACTAATTGATAGAATTATAATTTTAATACCTAAAATTTCCAGTTTTCAAAGTACATTTCCTATGAATTATATCATCCAATACCAAGAAAATAGCCATCTTTTTCTGTCATTATTTTCAACCAGAAAGAAGTCAGACAAAGACAAGACAATAGAAGTACCCCAGCACAGTGGAAAGAACATGAGATTTGGAATTCTCTAGAAGATCTATGCTTATTCCTTTAAAATGTACTGATGATAATAATAACCACTATTTAGTACGAACCTACTATGAGCCCAAGCCGGACTCAGTGATGCCATACAATTAACTAAGAATCAGTATATACTATAGTATATATATATATATATATATATATGACTTTTTTATAGTATATATAGGTGACTTTGAGGAAGTAACTCAGCCTCTTTAAATCTCAGTTTCTCATCCCTAAAATGTTGAAACTTCACTTCATGATTGTTGTCAGAATTTGAAAGAGTGTACAAGGAAAAGTTGGTATATGAGAGGAATTTCAAATATTAACTTATTTTTAACAGTCACCTCAAATAAAGTATTTTTTGATAGTTATATTTATCAAATATTTAGAAGGATCTGTTGGTAACAAAGACCAGTGATGACTGCAGCCCAGCTGTCACCTACTCCTGACCAGAGCTATTTTGATCACTGAGGAATTTATATCCTTCCCAGGCCAGAAGCAGTGAGGCTCCACAGCCAATGTGGGAGTCTGCAGTTCTGAAGGATTAAAACAAAACAAAGTAAACCACTGATAACTCAAACGTAAGGGCTTCCCAAGTGGCGCAGTGGTAAAGAAGCAGCCTGCCAACGCAGGAGATGCAAGAGACAAGTATTTGATCCCTGGGTCAGGAAGATCACTTGGAGGAGGAAATGGCAACCCACTCCAGTATTCTTGCCTGGGAAATCCCATGGACAGAGGAGCCTGGCGGGTTACAGTCCATGGGGTCGCAAAGAGTCAGACATGACTGAGCATGCACACATCTCAAACATAAATTCTATATAATAAATTCTTAATTATAACATTTTATTCCCTTACTAAACAAATCAATGTCTCGGAGTTGCCATAAAACTGGCTCCAAACAAGAACTTATTGACCATTCTAGAGTTGGGGGAAGAAAAGTCTTTATTAAAGAAGTGTCATTTGAGCTGACTCTGGCAGGATAGGTAATATTTGCCACGGGGGTAACGAGATTTGCCGGTGGCTCAGCAGTGAAGAATCTGCCTGCAGTGCAGGAGACTCGGGTTCTATTTCTGGATTGGGAAGATCCCCTGGAGGAAGGCATGGCAACTCCAGTAATCTTGCCTGGGAAATCCCATGGACAGAGGAGCCTGGCGGGGTACAGTCCATGCGGTCGCAAAAGAGTCAGACACAACTTAGAGACTAAACAGAAACATTGAGATTTCCCCTATGGGATGAGTAATTCAGAAGCACAGAATAACACAAACTATTTGGAATCCCATCTACATATATTTTTAAACTAGATTACCTTTGTGGCACTGTTTTCTTTGTTGTTGCTCTTTTAAAAAATGATATTACAACAACTATGTTCCTGGAGAGATTCAATTAAAGGTACAGCATCCAAGGTCTTTGTTAGAGTTATTTTGCGTGTCAGGAAGAAGATAGGCTGGAATCATGGTCGGATAGACTACAGATCAAATAGGCAGTCAGCATGCAGATAATAGAAAATCAAATATACTGGGTTTGAGGAAGGAACAAATTTAAAACTCTTGGAACACTGGAGTTTCCTAATGAATTTCCAAGAAAATGTGCTCAATTGTCTGTCAAGTGGCTATCTCCTAAGTGCTAAAAGTATGCCCACAGGAAGAAAAACATCATGTTCCTCTAGCAGACCTTATATATTCTCCAGGTATCATTTTGTCCATGAGAGACCAAGAGTGGGTGCACTCACCAGTGTGTTCATGCACACATTCCACTGGTGGATGTAGCAATGAGGAGAAAATACCATTTTTTTGGTGGCATCAGTTAAAAGATGACCAAGAACAAAGTTTCCCAAAGATCTCCCTTGCTGCTCATGGCTTGCCCCAAAGTATCTTGTAACACTTCTTTCTTGAAGAGGACCTTTCCTGTAATGAGCCCTCACTATATCCCAGTGCTATGTGTAACCATGATAGTGAGCCAACACTACCTCTATTTTATTTTTACATACGAGGAAACTGAGGTTCAGTGCACTCAGCTAGTGTCAGAGCCAGGATTTCAAACCCAACCTCTGTCTCCACTAGCTTCTTCCTAAGTTCCTTGAACCTTCTAAGTACTTCCTGGGACTCCTACTGTGAGTCTTCCCTGGTGGCCCAGTGGTTAAGAATCTGCCTGTCAATGCAGGGGACACAGGTTCGACCCCTGGCCAGGGAAGATCCCACATATCACGGGATAGCTAAGCCCGTGTACCACAACTAATGAGCCCACAAGCTCTAGAGCCCGTACTCCAGAACAGGAGAAGCCGCTGCAGTGAGGAGTCCACACGAAGCCACAGAGACTCAGCACAGCCAAAAGAGTAAAAGAAATTAAAAAAAAAATTTAATGTTAAAAAAAGAAGACTCCTACTGAGCTAGTTGTCTAAGACCAAGAATTGACTATAAGACAGATACCTTATACACTGCCTGGACCCCTGTCTGCTCACTGTCCTACCTTTCATAACAATTATCATTAATCACCAATTGTGTACCAAACATTATGTCAGATGCTGGGGATATGAAAATTTGTAAGATAATCCTGGTTTCAAAGATCTCATTATGTAGTAAGGAACTCAGTTTTATCCTGGGTCCCTGTGACATCAACTACGTTTTTTAAATCCTTTATACCTGAACCAACCTTGCCAAACAGCAATGGAGCAATCCAAGAGGCTAAAAGAGAAAAAGACGATGAGAAAGGGATTCTTTAGGGAAAGGGGCTAGAAAAACTATCTTCCAAATTTTTCTTAGTAACAACTGGGGAAAATCACCCATTTTATTCCTTGCTACAAGCCTTGCAGAAAGGAGCAGATGAAAATATAAACTATGTAACCATCGGTAACAGGTTTAATCTGTCTGGATCTTGTTTCCTTTATAGGACTAATAATTCCTGTTCTGAATCAGAGTCACTAATAAAGATCAGATCAAAATCTTGCTGGTCATATAATATAACCCCTTCATTTCACAAATAGGGAAATAGTTGCAGAAAGAGAAAGTGACTTGCTTAAACCATCAGGGCTATTTGGTGTCAGATCTAGGATTAGAACCCATGCCTCCTTGTCAGGTTGGTGGGGGGTCTCCTTCCTTGATCAGAGATACAGGGTGTGTAGGACATTAAATATATCCTAAATCACATCCATCATAGCTTGCATGCATAAAGGTTTTCACTGTTTTGAAAAGAGAATGAATGTACATCATCCCTATTTTGAGCTTTTTAAACCTCAGAAGGCCCCATGAGGCAGTAACGGGAGATACTCTTTTTTTATATTTATTTATTTGGCTGTGCCAGGTCTTGGTTGCAAAACATGGGATCTTTAGATGTGGCATGTGAACTCTTAGCTGTGGCATGTGGGATCTAGTTTCCTGGCCAAGGATTGTGCCCAGGCCCTGCACCCTGGGAACACAGAGCCCTAGCCGCTGGACCACCAAGGAAGTCCACAGGTGGAATACTATCATCCCCATTTCACTGAGGAGGAAAGTGAAGCTCAGACGACTCTTAATATTTCCCCAGTATCACACAGCATGCAGCAGAGACAGACCATTGAGCCAGGCTTTTAATTCTGGTCCACTAATAATTCCTACACGTTGAGTTTGGAGCAGGCAGAAAAAAAGAATACACCAAAAAAAAAAAAAATGTTCTTTGAAGCCTTAGGAAACAAGACCTCAGGTATATGATTGCATTTGGAAATGAGATACTCCTCAATAAAAGGACATTCCCGGTTAACTGGAGCAGACCCATCTATGCAGCTCCCTCTCGTCCCCTCTTTAACTCTCTTTTCAACTGCTCTTCATACAAGGCCTTCCAAAGTGCTTTACTATCTGGGACAACTTTTCTGAAAGGTAATTTGGCAATAATTTAGGCTAAGAACTAGTCAGGAACGTTCACAAAAATTTACCTGCAAATATATTCATTGCTACATTACCTACAATAGCCCCGCCCCGAAATTTTTAGGCTGAGAAATTGTCAACAATAAGGGATTGTTAATACATCATGATACATGCATGTATTGGAGTTCTACTCAGCCATTTAAAATTATGTTGTAGTGAGTAGATATTCCCTGGGTCAGGAAGATCCCCTGGAGAAAGGCACAGCAACCCACTCCAGGATTCTTGCCTGGAGAATCCTGTGGACAGAGGAGCCTGGCAGGCTACAGTCCATAGCGTCGCAAAGCATTGACAACTGAAACGATTTAGTACACATGTGAGTAGATGTTACATGAAAATCTGTTCTCAATAGTTTAAGTGAAAAATCCATATACAGGCTTGTTTTTGTAAAATAAACCTATATACAGTTGTATACACTAAGATGCTATCTCTGAGTGTTAGATTTTATTAATAAGTTCTTTTTGATTAGGTGTACTTTCTAATATTTTTACAAAGAAAATAGTGGTCAGGACTGGGAAGAAACCTAAATGTCCATTGGCAGAGGAATGGATAAAGAACATGGATTCCTATACAATGGAATATTACTCAGTCATAAAAAAGAAATGAAATGGTGTGTTTTCAGAGACGTGGATGGACCTAGAGATTTCCATACAGAGTGAAGTAAATCAGAAAGAGAAAAATAAATACAGTATAATATTCCTTACATGTGGAATCTACAAAAATGAGACAGATGAACTTATTTGCAAAGCAGAAATAGAATGAGAGACAGACAGAGATAATCCAGTCATAAAAAGAAGGAAAGCTTGCTATCTGGGACAACACAGATGAACCTAAAGGGTGTTGTGCTGGCAAAATAAGCCAGACAAAGAAAGACAAATCATGTTTGGTCTCACTTACACGCGGGATCCAAACAACATCTAACTCATAGATACAGAGATGAGGAGGGGAGTAAAATGGGTAAATGTGGTTAAAAGACCGAAACTGCCAGTTATAACATACAACTGACCCTCAACAACAGGGGTTTGAACTGCTTATCCACTTATACATGGATTTTTTTTTCCAATACTTTAGGTCAGTTCAGTCACTCAGTTGTGTCCGACTCTTTGCGACTCCATGGACTGCAGCAAGCCAGGCCTCCCTGTCCATCACCAACTCCTGGAGCTTACTCAAACTCATGTCCATAGAATCGGTGATGCCATCCAAACATCTTATCCTCTGTCGTCCCCCTCTCCTGCCTTCTATCTTTCCCAGCATCAGGGTCTTTTCCAATGAGTCAGTTCTTCACATCAGATGGCCGAAGTATTGGAGTTTCAGCTTCAGCATGAGCCCTTCCAATGAATATTCAGGACTTATTTCCTTTAGGATGGACTGGTTGGAGCTCCTTGCAGTTTCCTTGGATCCAATACTGAATACTACATCACTAAACAATCCACAAGGGGCCCAGGTTGCTCAGTGATAAAGAATTCACCTGCCAACGTGGGAGATGCAGGTTTGATCCCCGGGTCAGGAAGACTCCCCTGGAGTAGGAAATGGAAATCCACTCCAGTATTCTTACATGGAACATTCCATGGACAGAGGACCCTGGCAGGCTACAGTCCATGAGATTTCAAGGGTTGGACACGACTGAGCACACAGACGATCCACAGTTGCTTGAAACCATGGATGTCGACCTACGGATACAGAGGCCAGACTGTAAAATTACATGAATTTTTAACTACACAGAAGGTTGGCATCCCTAACTCCTGCATCGTTCAAGGGTCAACTGTAAATAAGTCCTGGGGATATAATGTACAGTTTGATGATTATAGTTAATAATATTGTATTGTAGGTTTGAAAGTTATTGAGAGAAAAAAAAAAGAAAGTTGTTGAGAGAACAGATCTTAAAAGTTCTCATCATAAGAAAAAGTATTCTTCAGTATATGATGATGGACAGTAACTAGACTTCTTGAGGTGATCATTTCACAGTACACATATATCGAGTCATGCTGTATACCTGAAACTAATATAATGTTATAAGATAATTATAGCTCAATTTGAAAAAGACATGTTGACAAGCTAAAAATATATATATATAGTTCCTTCATTTTCAGAGGAACATCTTCCTGATGGCCTAGTCATCAGCGTGAACCTGTTGCTGGCCAGAGAGGAGCTATGCACTCAAGACATACTGAAATGTGTAGGGCTTGTTTCCACTACATTAAACAGTCTTGAACCAGTGTGCTCTTTGAGTTCTCATGACTGCATTTTATAGTCTTTCTATTGGTTATCTCAAAATCAGCTTTTTTCATCCTGTCACTATCAATTATTATCTCAAAATCAGCTTTTCCATCTTATTGCCACCGATGCCACCCTTCCTCCAACTTCTAGCCCACAGCTTCTAATCTGAAGTGGGCTGGGAAATTGGATCACCAAAAATTAAGAATCACTAGGGACTTCGCTGAAGGTCCAGTGGTTAAGAATCTGCCTGCCAGTGCAAGGTTCACAGGTTCAATCCCTGCTCTGGGAAGACTCCACACGCTGCAGGCCAGTGAAACCCAAGCACCACAAATGAGCCCACACACTTAGAGCCTGTGCAAGAGAAACCACTGCAGCGAGAAGCCTGCACACTGCAACGAGAGTAGCCCCCACCTGCCACGGCTAGAGAAGGTCCATGCCCAGCAATGAATACCTGGCCCAGCCAAAAATAAGTAAATAAATAAAATGTTTAAAAGGCTTTAAAAAACTTAAGAATCATTTGTAAAAGAAATGCACGTGAAAGCCATCAAGAAAGTATGTGCTGCTACTGCTGCTAAGTCACTTCAGTCGTGTCCGACTCTGTGCGACCCCATAGACGGCAGCCCACCAGGCTCCCCCATCCCTGGGATTCTCCAAGCAAGAACACTGGAGTGGGTTGCCATTTCCTTCTCCAATGCAGGAAAGCGAAAAGTGAAAGTGAAGTCGTGTCTGACTCTTAGCAACCCCATGGATTGCAGCCCACCAGGCTCCTCCGTCCATGGGATTTTCCAGGCAAGAGTACTGGTGTGGGGTGCCATTGCCTTCTCCGAAGAAAGTATGTAGTACTATGCAAATATATAAACTTCAATTATTTTATGCTTTTTATATTATTTTATAGATGGATTTACATTTATATGATTGCACCTCAATTATCTCAGCTGGGAAGTGGGTATATTAATAGAACTATCTTCTATATTTGTCATGACAATCAAAGATGTTATTATTTGTAAGGCACTTAAACCAGGGTCTGGCACATGTTAAATAATGAGTAGTGAAGTGAAACACTCAGTCATGTCCGACTCTTTGCGACCCCATACAGTCCGTGCGATTCTCTAGGCCAGAATACTGGAGTGGGTAGCCTTTCCCTTCTCCAGGAGATCTTCCCAACCCATGGATCGAACCCAGGTCTCCTGCATTGCAGGTGGATTCTTTACAGCTGGGCCACAAGGAAAGCCCATAATGAGTAAGTGCTTGTTAAAATATATATATATTAGAGTTAAATAAAATCACATGGGCTCTGAATCAGAGCGTAAAGGGCTTTGACATGAATAAAATGCTTGACTATTAGAAAACGATCTGTGACATCTACCTTCTCGGAAATTTTTCTAGTTTAATTGGTGGCTCTCAGGCCTATTATACCAGGATATGCTACACAGGACTCACACATGTACACACACACAAAGTATATAGGTGCCAGTACTCCCATCACTCTTCTCTCTATGATTCCCTGAACTCTCCTGGCCAAGGATTCACACAAGGAAGCAATATGACTTCCAGGACATTTTGAGAGTGAAACAAAATGTCTCAACACAATAATAACTAAGATAATACACACTACACACTGAACATATTCCCATCTGAGCCAAATGCTTTCCATACAGTAATTTATTTAATGTCCACACAATCATCTGATGTAGGGACTATTGCAATTCCCTGTCTATGGATACAGGACACCTTCTGGAGACATTAAATAATTTGCCCAAGCTCATGCAGCACTATCCGCATTGACTCCCAAGGCAGAGGCTGGAAAGCATTGTTTCCAAGACATTCTATTGTTATGTAGGTGCATGTAATTCCCTGAAGGGAGTTATCCCTATAAGAATGAGCACTAATTGCCTGGCCTCAATTTAGAAGTCATAGGTGATCCCAGTTTTACTCCCTCTCTTGCCTAGAGCACTGGTTAGCCCAATTTGTTTACGGAATTACTGGGGACATGAGGAAATTCTCCAGAAAGCCCTGATTACTGTTCTGCACTTGGAGACAAAAGTCCCGTGTTTGAGTCCTGCCTTCTCATCCTTGTTACTGGATGAACACAGAAATTTTTTTCTTTTTTTAAGATTTTATTGATTGATTTGGCTGCATCAAGTCTTAGTTTTGTCTCACAGGCTCCAGAGTGCTGGGGCTCATTGAGGGCTCAGTTGTTCCATGGCACGTGGGATCTTAGTTCCTGGACCAGGGATGGAACCCACATCCCTAAATTGCAAGGTGGATTCTTAACTACTCTACCACCAGGGAAGTCCACAAACACACAGATCTGATTCAAACTCTTCAAGCATCAGTTTCTTTATATTCAAAGCAGAGACAGTGACAGTTGAGTTTGTTGTGAGAGCCAAAGGCACTAATATTTGAGAGAGAGTTTTATAAACCCTAATGACCTATGATAGGAGGTAAGATTATTGTTTGTTGAAACACATGTCCTCCTGGTGAAACCCAGCCACAACTGCATGGTGATAACTGACTCCATGTCCATACATGGCAGCCTCAGCCAGCCATGCCACTCAGAGAACATCTGAGATGGGTGGCTTTGGAAGTGATGTGCCCAGAGTTAGATTCCATCAGAATGCAGATATATTGTCCTCTATACCTTCAAAGTACCTAGTCTACAGAAATGTGCTTGAGTTGTAACAATAATGGGTGTAGTCAGACATCAGGAAGAACTTCACTAAGATTAAGTTAGAGACTCTGAGAACTCCCTTTTGGGAATATTAAAGTGAAAGAGGAGAGTGAAAAAAGGTTGGCTTAAAGCTCAACATTCAGAAAACGAAGATCACGGCATCTGGTCCCATCACTTCATGGGAAATGACGGGGAAACAGTGGAAACAGTGTCAGACTTTATTTTTTGGGGCTCCAAAATCACTGCAGATGGTGACTGCAGCCATGAAATTAAAAGACGCTTACTCCTTGGAAGGAAAGTTATGACCAACCTAGATAGCATATTGAAAAGCAGAGACGTTACTTTGCCAACAAAGGTCCGTCTAGTCAAGGCTATGGTTTTTTCCTGTGGTCATGTATGGATGTGAGAGTTGGACTGTGAAGAAAACTGAGCACCGAAGAATTGATGCTTTTGAACTATGGTGTTGGATAAGACTCTTGAGAGCCCCTTGGATTGCAAGGAGATCCAACCAGTCCATTCTAAAGGAGATCAGCCCCGGGATTTCTTTGGAAGGAATGATGTTAAAGCTGAAACTCCAGTACTTTGGCCACCTCTTGTGAAGAGCTGACTCATTGGAAAAGACTCTGATGCTGGGAGGGATTGGAGGCAGGAGGAAAAGGGGACGACAGAGGATGAGATGGCTGGATGGCATCACCGGCTCAATGGATGTGAGTCTCAGTGAACTCCAGGAGTTGGTGATGGACAGGGAGGCCTGGCGTGCTGCGATTCATGGGGTTGTAAAGAGTCGGACACGACTGAGCAACTGAACTGAACTGAACTGAAAAATAAAATAGGTCTTTCTACCTTGAACGTTTCAAGAATTGACCTGACCAGAGCTAGAGGCTGGGATGAAATGACCTCCTCGGGTCTTGTCTACTTCTGTCCGGCTCTGATGTTCTAGCATTAGGCCCTTTTGCTAGATGTTCCCAGTCAAGTTCCATTAGATGTCCTGGGCTCCTTGTCCATTAGATCGGCTGCATCCACAATGCCACAGAAAACCCTTTACGACTGAATAATTTCTTTGGTGTACTTTGAAGTGGTCTACAAAGAACATATGTTAACTTTCATATAACTTAGACCACAAAGGACTATGGCACTCAATTTCTTCAGCAAGTCTGTAATTATTACTTATGATAATAATATCCTATATCTATATAGTGTTTTATTATTGTTGTTGTTATTTTTTAGTCTCTAAGTCATGTCCCACTCTTTTGTGACCCCATGGACTATAGCCTGCCATGCTCGTCTGTCCACGGAATTTTCCAGACAAGAATACTAGAGTGGGTTGCCATTTCCTTCTCCAGGGGATCTACCCAACCCAGGGATCGGACTCACATCTCCTGCTTGGCAGGCACATTCTTCACCACTGAGCCACCTGGGAAGCCCTCATATAGTACTTTATACCCTTGAGTATATTCTAATTTTATTAGGTTTCAGAGCCACTCTTGTACTACAAATAAGCGATTACTATGCTCCATATTTTACAAAGGACAAAATGAATACAGAGGTTTGGTGAGCTGCCTAAGACAACACACTTAATAACTGAGTTGACTTTAGGAGACATACCATGCTCCAACACGTGTAGAAAACAAATCCACTTTCATTCCATGGACCACCGAAGACAGAAGCAGCAAACGGGGTGAGGAATTCCAGGCCAGTGTTCACATAGCTATTTACCCATCCAGTCCAAAAGCTAGATTTACTTTTCTGGAATAAGACATTCTGCTCATTCTGACCACAGAAAACCTGGCCAAGTATTACTCTTGCCCTTTGTGGGAATCTCCCATACCCAGCAGCTCCCAACAGCAAATCTTGGAAACTTCTTGCAAAGATCACCCCTAAATGGAGGATCTAAGTCTAGGAAGCCCAAGTTTCCATCTTGCCTTAACACAGAACTAACAGCCAGCTGACATGGAGGAAGGGCAGTTGCAATTTATCATTGTAGAGTACATCATAGCTTCTAAGATGTTATTTAAAAGTTCCCAACTTTAAGCAATTTTCAAATCACATTTAAGAGGTAGATGGAAGATCACATAACCACATTCCACATAGGAAGCTGAGATTCACCTTGTGGTGTGAGATGATACCCATCCCAGACCTAGGGGTCTGTGGAACCATGACAGGAGAACTAACCCATTAGGAGAATCCTGTATTTGGTGTGGATAATAGGTGGTGATGGAAATCTTAGCTTTAACTATTTTTCCTATTTTGAGTTTTCTTTTTTTCAACATTTTAATAACAACAAATATCTATTTGTTAATCTTTTTAAATAGTAGCTGTCTTCAGATGACTTTTGTGGCACTTTAACATTAAAGCTCTTGGGACCACAAAGGGTCAGACATGACTTAGCGACTGAACAATAAACAATAAAACATTAAAGCACATTAAAAAAAAAACCACAAAACCAAGCGACAGTACACAATTTTCAGATAGTTCTACATTTACAAAATGGAAAACTTCCAACAATAGTAAATCTAAATAAAATGGGCCTTTATCCCTATAAGGGCCTTCCTAGTGGCTCAGAGGTAAAGAATCCGCCTACAATGCAGAGATGCAAGAGACGTTGGTTCCATCCCTGGGTCTGGAAGATCCCCTGGAGAAGGAAATGGCAACCCACTCCAGTATTCTTGCTGGGAAAATCCCATGGATGGAGGAGCCTTGTGGGCTACTGTCCAAAGGGCTGCAAAGAGCTGGACACGACTGAGCGACTAAACACACACACACACCCACGTAAACCCATTAATGCTCTTTTAACATTGCCCTTCCTTATAGACTAAAGGATCTCTAGTTTAATTGAAGATTTTTTGCCCAGGAACTTTCTCACATCACCAAATTGTATCAGTCTAGGTCAAAATAAATATCTATTTCCATATAAAAATTTTTAAATAATTTGGAAGAATAGAAATAAGTTATTCAATATTCAGAATTTTGGTTTATTTAAAAATCACACATTTTTTTCATGTATAGTCATATTATAAGGTAAGATATATGGGGGAACTAATGAGAATGAAACATATAGTTGAGATATTACAATTCAAACTAAGCCTATGTTATATAATAATGATTTTTAAACACAAAAGCTCCATGGTATTTCATTTATTTCAAATATTATTCAAACAGAATCACAGTTTTTAAATGTTGGCTACAAAAATTATCAGGTTAGTACATCAGTTATATGTCTTACTCTGTATTAACAGATTATGTCTACATTTTCAGAGACAAATTTGGATTAAATTCTTATATAACTTTACCACTGAGCTAAAAATAAATATGGAAAAATATTGGTCTGATTCTTTGAAGGATTTTTTTAATTAGAAATAACACATTAAAATACAGTGTGTGTAAACAATATGGCATAATCAGGGCATAGATTTATGTGATCCCCAAAACAAAAACTCAATCACCAAAAACCAAAACAAACAAAAATAAAGCAAGCTTTTTAAAAAAGGCTTAAGCCATGGAACTTCAAATTCTAAATAATAATTATTCCAAATTCATTTCTATAACCTATCACTTACAAGTATCTTTTTTCAAACTGGCCAACGAAAATGTGCTTTATGAATCCCAACAGATTATGTCTCTTTCTGTATCCAATCTTCTACTCTGAATGATGTTTTTCCCCAAGTTAACATAATTTTTTTAGATTTTTAAAAAGAGATAAAAAGATATAGTACCCTAACAGGACAAGAAACTTGGAAACCATACACACACAAAGTAAAATTACATTAAAGTTTTTTCCTTAGTAAAGTTAATAAAAATAAAAACAGATTTTATAACACTTTTTTTTCACTCAAAAAGATTTCAAAGTTCACCAAACCGAGATTCGTTTCACTCATTACTGATGTGTGTTCATCCTTGCAGAGGATGTATGGAATCTGATTAACAGCAAAAGTATACTTCCAATATTACTGTCCTTCTGGACCAAGAATCCAGAAAAGATTCTTTAAAAAGAGTCCTCAGAAGAAAATCGAGGATTCTTTTTGTGTGTGTGTGTGGAGTCAGTTGCAGTGGAACCTCCTTAAATGGACCAAACTAGTCTTCTGCCAGTCTTGATGCCTGGAGCTTTGCTGTGTCAGGTGGACAGCAAACCTCCCACAATCTCAGCCCCAGCCTCAGCGTGTCTGCCAAACAACTTTCTAGAGACTTGGATGATGAAGATATTGTCTTTGAAATAAAACAATCTGTCTAGGGTTCCTTTTTATCCTGACCATTTACAAGAGTATTGGAGAACTTCCTTGGTGATCCAGTCGTAAAGAATCCACCTAACAATGTAGGGGACATGGGTTTGATCCCTGGTCCGGGAAGATCCCGCATGCCACAGAGCAACTAAGCTGTGTGCCACAGCTACTGAAGCCTTTGTGCCCTAGAGCCTGTGCTTCACAGCAAGAGAAGCCGCCATAATAAGAAGCTCCAGAATTAGAGAGAAACTCCTGCTCGACGCAACTATAGAAAGCCTGTGCACAGCAGCGAAGACCCAGTGCTGCTGCTGCTGCTGCTAAGTCGCTTCAGTCGTGTCCGACTCTGTGCAACCCCAGAGATGGCAGCCCACCAGGCCCCGCCGTCCCTGGGATTCTCCCGGCAAGAACACTGGAGTGGGTTGCCATTTCCTCCTCCAAATGAATTTTTTTTTTTTAAAAAAAAGAGTATCTGAACACAATGAACCCTAAGGTTAGCTCAGAGAGGAAATAATTCCTTTTACTTAACAGGGAAAATCCCAAACCCAGACTCAACTCACTTTCAAAACCCACGTTCCGATGTTCCTTCCCATCCATCTTTTAGTGCAGAACCACAGTTAAAATAATCAGGATGATACAGCCGGATGACAGACCTTAATTCAAACAGCTTACAGCCAGTCATATTTTCCACTCCTTACCTACTACATTTGAGTGTAGTATCATGGGCTGAATGTCTGTGTTCTCCCAAAATTCATATGTTGAAGCCCTAACACTTAGTGTGATGAAATTAGGAGGCGGAGCCTTGGGGAGGTAATTCGATCTAAAGGAGGTCATGAGAGTGGAGTCCCATAATGGGATTAACGCCCTTATAAGAAGAGAAAGAGAGACCAGAATTTGCTCTCCCCACACACACGTGCTGACGTGCTAAGGAAAGGCAACGGGAATACACAGCAAGCAGCAGGCGGTCTACAAGCCAGGAAACGCTCTCACTCGGAACCCAAGCTACCAGGACCTTGATTTTGGACTTCTAGTCTCCAGGATCCTGAGAAATAAATGTCTGCTATTTAAGCCACTCAGTCTGCGGTATTTTGTTACAGTAGCTTGAGCTGCCTAAGACAAATGGCATACGTGTCTTTCTAAACAAACACACCTGAGGACCGTTATTCAGTCATTTGCTTATTTATTGGATAAAAATGAAATGAGTGCTACTTTGTGCCAGACGCTGCTGTAAGTATGGAGGGTCAGCAGTGTGTGTCAGCTGGTGGTGTTTTTATCTTTGTGACCCCATAGACTACAGCCCACCAAGCTCCTCTGTCCGTGGGATTTCCCAGGCGAGGATACTGGAGCTGGTTGCCATTTCCTTCTCCCGGGGATCTTCCTGACCCAGGGATCGAACCAAGTCTCCTGCACTGGCAGGCGATTCCTTACTGCTGAGCCACCAGGGAAGCCCAAATCCCTGCTCTCATGGAGGTTACATTTCTCAAGTTGCCTTCCAAGACCACATTGGGAATATCCCACCAGATTAGCTAATTTTACAAAAGGACCAAATTTGTGTGTGCATATTATTGGTACAATGAATTCGCACTACACCTTACCTCTAAAGGGTTCTTGTGTCTTTAAAGACATTACCTCCCACATCCAAGCTGTTATCTCACAGAAATGGAAACGGGGCACTTGCTGGGAGGAAAACACGAACTTAGTATTTATACATTTTTGTATTATTGAACTAGTTGAAATGAGCATGTATTATCTTTGTATATATAATTCCATAAAACTTCTTTTTAACTTTACAATCAGCCCCTCAATACTCCTGAGAGACGAGAGCAAGACAGATGGAAGTGAATGAGGTAGAGAATGACCCTGGTTACGAGGACAGAATTGCCTCACAGATATCCCTTCCCTAGAACCCAGTCAAGTGACCACAAAGTTCTCCAGTAGCAACAAGGAAAGGGGCATAGCCAGTGCTGGAAGTAAGACTCAAAAAGTGGCAGCTAAAAAGGAAATCAGGACTTCCCTGGTGGTCTAGTGGTTAAGAATCTGCCTGCCAATGCAGGGGACACAGGTTCAATCCCCGGTCCAGGAAGATTCCACATGCTGTGGGGCAGCTAAGCCTGAGCACCACAACTTCTGAAGCCCATGCCCTCTAGAGCCCATGCTGCACGAGAGAAGCCACGGCAAGGAGAAGCTCCCGCACGGCAACTGGGGAGTAGCCTCCACTCGCCGCAGCTAGAGAAAGCCCTCAAGAAGCAACAAAGATCCAGTGAAGCCAAAAACAAATAAATACATAATACATTAAAAAAAATTTTAAGGAAATCAGTTCTGATTTGGGATGGAGCTGGGCAGCAGAATGGAATGGCCACTAACTGCATACTGACTTCTCAAAAGCTCTCACAATAAGTCACACCAATCATGAGAATTCTCACTAAAACTCCAAACCTGGTAAGAAGAAAACTGGGAGTAGGGTAGTGTCTTCCTTCTTCACTGGGAAGTAGGGGAAACAATTGCAATGAGAGAAGCAGGGGAAGTGGACAAGGAGGCTGCCTCTTGCAGAAGTGGAGGCTCCAGGCATGTCCTGAGTGGGGCAGGGATCTGAAGCCAGAAGTTATCTATCCAGCAAAAGGAGATCCACCTCCCACCTGGAGCCAGGTGCTGAGAACGCTGGTCCAGGACAACTAATGAACCTTCAAAGGGAGAGCAGAGCCCAAGCTGTCTAACAAAGCCTGCCCCAGGTGAATCCTCTCTGTTCCCTTGCTCTTTAGGAAAAACTGGAGAGCTCTTAAAGTGTAGACCTTAAGAAAAAAAAACAAATGATACTGTGAGATGATAGTTAAGACACTACTAACACTGTAAGAGTAAAGAGAGAAGATCCAATAGAGAGAGAACTGCTAAAGCACGATCAAGATAAAAAATCAATACGGGGACTTCCCTGGTGGATCCTGACGCAACAGAAGACCCTGCATGCCCCAACCAAGACCCGACGCAGCCAAATAATAAACAAGTATTTTTAAAAAATGAAATGGCACTAAAACAAGTCTGTATATCACACACACACACACATGCTGCTGCTGCTGCTAAGTCGCTTCACTCGTATCCGACTGTGGGACCCCATACACAGCATGCAAAAGACATATAAATAACCAGCCTAGAAAATATAACTCAAGAAAGAGGAGAGAAATTCTTTACAAGTGTGTTTAACTAAAGAATAACCGAATAAGAACATGAGGTCAAGAGATGATTTAAAAAAAAAAACAGAATGAGATGAAAAAAGAAACAACAGGTTGGAGGAAACAAATGGACGCCAGAACAATATCATTTAAAAATTATAAATAAAAATACCAAAGGGACAGAATAGACAGAGCTGAAAAAAAATCACAGTTGTAGAATAAAGGTTGAAATAATTAAGTGTATGTGAAAGAGAGAAAGCAGATTAGGGAGAAGCCAATAAACATGGAAGATAAACATAATAATAATAGGTATCTTTAAAGTATCAAACTCAAAACATAAAGTGGGAAAAAGTACTGAAAGACCCAACAAAAGAAAATTTCCCTAAAAAAAATAGTAGCCTTTAAAATAGAGTTTATTATATGCCAGACACTATTCTATGCACTTGACACAAATTAACTAAAATCATCCCAACCAATTTTAGAGGCAGACGTAATTATTTACATTTACAGATAAGTTGTAAATGGACTGCAGGGAGATCAAACCAGTCAATCTTAAAGGAAATCAATCTTGAATATTCATTGGAAGGACTGATGATGAAACTGAATACTTTGGCCATTTGATGCAAAGAACGGACTCATTAGAAAAGACTGTGATTCTGGGAAAGATTGAAGGCAAGAGGAGAAGGGGATGACAGAGGATGAGATGGCTGGATGGCATCACTGACTCGATGGACGTGAGTCTGAGTGAACTCTGGGAGTTGGTGATGGACAGGGAGGCCTGGCGAGCTGCAGTCCATGGGGTCGCAAAGAGTCGGACACGACTGGGCGACTGAACAACGACTGAACAACAGATAAGCTGAGGCATAAAGAGATTAATAACTTGCTAAGATCTTACAGTTAATAATATTAAGTCAGGTAGAACTGAAACTGTCTATGGAAAAGCACACACTGGGTTCTAGAAATGTGGAATGTAACATTCACAAGGCCAAAACAACATCAAGGGTAAAGAAAACACTTTCCACACACTCAGTCAGACGAGGTAAATTACCGACAATGAGAAATAATCACCCAACGTCCTTCTCCGAAATAATATTCAACGCCAAAAAGATAATAGAGGAATAACTACATAGCTTTTTAGAAATAAAGGGTGACCCAAGAATAGTATGCTTATTCAAACATATAGGCAACATATACAAAAGAACTCAATGAAAGAGTACCAGTAAGTTGTTTTAGAAGGAAAAAAAAAGTGTTTACACTAAAACCCAGCCAATTATAAAATAAATCCAAATAAAGAACTTGAGGGTGGAGAAGCTGTTGTAAAAAGTCTAATAAAAAGTACACATACTAGACAGTAGCTATGATATGAATTATGGCTATAGAAATGATACGAATCCTGATAATGCACAAATAATAAAAACATAACCAAAACAATAGCAAAATAATGTGATACAACAATAAAAATCAAAGTGAGAGAGAAAGAGGTGAGAAAAAAAAAGTGTGCTTGCATGAGGGGAATAAATCAACACTGCCTAAAACCAAATCATTCAGGGTAAAAAATAAAGGCTATAACTTCTTAAGGTACTTCATAATCTCTTCTTAAAATTAGAAGGGATATTTTGAGAAATGATATTTCCTGTGATAAATAAATGTGTATTTGAAGTTTAGTAATTCCTTCAATTTCTTTTTTCTTCTTTCAGTTTAAGTTAAACACAATCATTCTATTTCAAAATAGCAGTATGACCTCATTTTGTATCTCATCAATAATATATTGACTATCTCTCACCATCCATTCATTTATCCTTCCATTAGTTGTTCTATTTTATGTGCCTAAAAAAGTATTTAAAAATCACAAATTCTTTGAAAAGAATAAAGTACCTTGAAAAGTAAAACAATAGTGATTTTTATTTAAAAAGAAAAACAAAGTTATAATAATGCATCTGGGGAGCTGGCTGGGGCTTTTTAAAATCTCCTCCTCTTTATAGGGTAAGAGAACAAACGTGAAATGGTACAGCCACTGTGAAAAACAGTATGGCACGTCCTCAAAAATTAAAAATAGAACTACCATACGATTCAGCAATTCGACTTCGGGGTATTTTTCCAAAGAAAACAAAAACACTAATTTGAAAAGATATGCACCCCTATGTTCATGGCAGCAATATTCAAAATAACCCAAGATATGGAACCAACCTCAGTGCCCATAAATAGATGAATGAATAAAGATGTGAGATATATATATATATATATATATATATATATATACACACAATGGAATATTACTCAGCCTTTAAAAAATGAAATCTTGCCTTTTGTGACAACACGGACGGACCTAGAGGGTATTATTCTTAGTGAAATAAGTCAGACAGAGAAGGACAAAAAATGTACGATTTCTCTTATTTGTGGAATCTAAAAATCAAAACAAATGAACAAACATAACAAAACAGAAACAGAGTCATAGATACAGAAAACAAATAGGTGGTTGCCAGAGTGGGAGAGGGTGTTAAGAGAAGTAGGTGAGGGAGATTAAAAGGTGCAAATTTTCAGTTACAAATTAAATGAGTCACTGGTATGAAATGCAAAAAACAAAACCAAACCAGAATGAGATGAAGTACTAAGGGACACGTAGGCTGTTGTGATATAAGCCAATGTTCATTCCATTCCAGTATTCTGATTTCCTATTAGGAATTTAAGCAGTGCAAAAGAGCATCAAAAAGAAAGTGAAAAAAAAAAAGTGAAAAAACCCCACACCAAGGCCTACCATCTAGAAATAACCAACAATGCCATCAGGTGAACATCAGTCCAGATAATTTTTATCCAGATAAAAGAATCAGTGGATAGATGGTTGATTAGATAAATAGCATGATAAATATTATAAAAAATAAAATGAGATTAGATGCAGTATTTACTAACAAAAAAGATTCCACTTAATTCTTAAACCATGATATCATGCAAATGATGTAAGAAATCCAGCCCAGATGTTTAAACATCCAGTGTATGGTATTCCCTCGAGTATAACTTCTCTGTTGGATACACGCACCGCAGGGCAGTCCCACTTATGCAGACACATACACACACACACACACACACACAAACACACACACACAAACACACACACACACCAGGCCTACTTTCCTGTTGATCTACAGCACCCTGAGGTCTGACCGAGTCTTTTCTGCACCCACAGAAGGGATTTCCCTCGTCTGACTTATCACACCTCACTCGGACACAGAAGGCACAGGACAGGGACATTCGAGCAAAGATGTGAGATGCATGCATGAGAAACGATTCTGAAGGAAAAGCAACTCAAGCCAAAAGGACTAAGAGAGGAAGACGAACGGTGAGGTGGGCCCTTAGGAGCAGAAAGGGCAACCAGGCAGGCACAGAGGGCAGGAAAGTTAGAAGGGACAAGAGCTGCAGGGTGGAGTGACATAAAAGGAGGATCTGTTTCCCACTCTGCATCCCACGGATAGACACTTTCCTACTGGCAATGGACTGGCACAGACAGAAATGGGGATGCAAGGGAGGCAAGATCAAGTTTGGAGATCAAGTTTCACCGAGATAAAGTTTGGAGGGGGAAAGACCCCAAGTCAAGAATTGGATCCATGTACTTCCCTGGTAGAGCAGTGGATAAGATTCCTCCTGCCAATGCAGGGGACACAGGTTCAATCCCTTGTCTGGGAAGATCCCACAGGCCAGTGGAGCAACTAAGCCTGTGCACCACAACTGCAGAGCCCAAGCTCTAGAGCCTGGGAACCACAACTACGGAGCCCACATGCTGTAACTACTGAAGCTCATGCACCCACAGCCCTGAGCTCCGCAACAGGAGGGGCCGCCACAAGAAGTCCATGCACCGCCTTGAAGAAGAGTGCCCACTCGCCGCAATTAGAGAAAGCCCGGAAAGCACTGAACACCCAGTGCAGCCAAAAATAAATAAATTAAATTAAATTTAAAAACGGATTCACGAGTAAACAAAGGCTCAGCATCAGGAGTAGAAAACAGCTGTTATCAGAAAGGCCTACATCTAGTATCCTTGGAGCAAGACATATGCATGGACACCTGCAGGTTCGGCTTTCCCACCTGCCAGAGGAGGTACTACCTTATCTGTAGACACAGTTCAAAAGGAACATAAGTGACCCAGGAGACCAGCTATATAAGACACCATAATGGAACTCTGGGTGAAGGCACTGCATATTCAGAGGCCTTCCTTTCACCCACGTCATGGGCTTTTTCCACCCCGGGAAGGATACTTCATTCACAGCATACGCAGCAGCATGATATCCAATCACTTGACTGCTCGTTGGAGGGCACTCACTGGCCCCAGGTACCCTGAGTTCTACAGGGAAGACAACTAAGACCCACATAGCTCCTCAGGTCATCAGGCTCTGTGATCACCTAAGTGGTATCACCCTGCTGCTGCTGCTACTGCTAAGTCGCTTCAGTCGTGTCCAACTCTGTACGACCCCGTAGACGCAGCCCACCAGGCTCCCCCGTCCCTGGGATTCTCCAGGCAATACTCAAGTTTATATCAAGTACTGTCACAATATCTTGACCTCCCTTAAAGGAACACAAAAAACACGGGTTTTTCCTAATGACCAGAATGACATTGAGTCACTTATTTGCATTTTCCTTGCTCTTTGAACCACTCTCTAATATTATCATCAGAGATCAACTCCCCCATCTAAAGCCTTCAGTGATCCTGCAATGCCTTCAAAACTCAGTACAAAGTCATTGGCTCAACATTCAGCTTCCTCTATAACCTGGCCCCTGTCTTCATAGTTTCCTTTTCCTCCTCACCATACCAATCATCCAGTACTCCAATCACAGTATATTAGCCCAGAATCCACCTCGCATTCACTATTCCAGACCTTTATCATCAAGTTCCACCTCCAGGAATGCCTGTATTCATCATCTTTGTATCAAAATTCTACTCAGTATACAAGGCTTAGCTCACATGTCCCTCACCCCCCAGAACCCCCATCAGAATTAGGCTTCCTTCCTTTCAGGGCCATGGCACTTTGTTCTGACCTCTAGTTAGACTTAATTCATTTTGCCCTCTATTAGTTGCTGTTTGAATCTGTCTTGATTTACATCTGTCCTTATGGGTCATAAGTGAATGAACGTTTATTGAACATCTACTAAGGTTGCCAGGTGCTTTCACAGACATCATCTAATTTATCCTTCTGTTGCTAACAGGTAGTGCTCATACATTTCGGGTGTTCATAAATGTGTGTTGTATTATTCTATTAAAGAGAAGGGTAATAGTTTGATTTCTGACCTTCACCAGGAGGTCACTTAAATACATCTCCTTTAGAAGACTTAACGAAAAAATTAGACTGTTCAACTCAGTTGGACGGCATAGAGAAGGGGTGCCAAATATTCAGTCTTTGGTAATTCTGTCTTAGAAAAATGCCCTAGCCAGAAAACAACACTGTCCTTTTTTCTGCTTCTTTTTCTTGGCCCCACCCAGGAAACTCAGCATCATATCTCTATCCTGCCCAGAGTCGGACCTCAACAAGCTAGACGGTTCTAACTCTGGACCAGCTACTAATTTTCTGTGAACTTTAGACAAGACAGAGCCCTGCACTGTGTGCTGTGCTGTGCTGCTCGGTCGCGTCCGACTCTCCATGACTCTAAGACCCATGGACTGTAGCCCACCAGGCCCCCCTGTTCATGGGGATTCTCCAGGCAAGAATACTGGAGTGGGTTGCCATTCTCTTCTCCAGGGGATCTTCCCAACCCAGGGACTGAACCTAGGTCTCCCACAATGCAGGTGGATTCTCTACCATCTGAGCCACCAACGAAGCCTTATGTAAAATGGGGCATTTGGGCTGGATGACCTCAGAGGTACTGATCAGTTCCTAAGATTCTATGTTGAAAGAACAGACACAAGATGACTTGGGAATTGGCCAACTCTTCAGGCCACCTGTGTACAACAAAATATGGAAGACTATGGAAACAGGGCAATAGATTTCTCTGTGAGTGTGTGTGTGTTCTGAGAATGTTTTGTGTCTATGCTGTTAATCCATGGAAGTCTACTTTCAAGAAATTTACAATTTATGTGAATACCTAAACCGTAAAAACACTGCTTGGTTACTCTTTACTAAGGGTTACCATTTTTGTTGTTGTTCATAAGAAACTAGTGAAGATTATTTTTAAATCCACTAATCTTACAGTTGAGAATGGCTTTTAAAAAATACACAGACCTATAGAACTCAAAGATTACCATTAACAAATAATTTCTCTTCATTTACATTTACATCTAACTGATCATGCAGAAGGATCTCTTCTGACCAAATGAATCAGTAAATCAACAGGGTTACATCAACTTCTGCAGGGAGTGAGAGAACATGTAACAATCAATTTTAGTCAGAGTGTCAATGAAGGCATATCCATTCACTGTTTAATAACCAGTTGATCTGGATTCAGCTATTTTCAAAATCATCAATTAGACTGGACTAAATCTCTCCTTAGACAGGTTTGGATGAAAAGACGCAGCTTGTATACCAAGGGTGTGCATATACAGATGAACCTGAGAACCCTCAGTTTGGTTTAGGAGGGGCCCACTACAGTTCTCTATATGCCTCCCCAAGGATATAAGGCGTCCTTTGTTCCCTCTGCTGTCAGAAAAAACCAAGAATAAACAGGGGCTTTGGTGCTGTTAGGGTCAAGGTCAGACTCACATCTTTGTTTCTATCAAATGTTTACTGTGTGCTGTGCCAATATTTCACCAGACTGTTTTAACCAAAGGCACATAATACTGGGCCTCAAATAGAAATGCCACCATGGCACCAATAAAAATGCTCTAGTATATCAGGACTATGAGTTTGCTATAAGTAAAAGGTATTAGATCTGCAGGGGAAAATAAACTTATAAAATAAGAAAAAGAAAAAAAAAAGAAGACAAAAGAAGGTTTTGATTAGGTACTTTTTGGAGGGACTGTGGAGCAACAGCATGTAAAATTCTGGAGAAAAGAAAACATCAAAAAAAAAAGGGAAAAGAAAAGTGACTAATGTACTTCACAGGGTAAACATATTTTTAATGCAAACATAGGAGAAGCAGAAGGGCTCTTTTAAAACAGGGATCTTCAGTTAAGTACAGCCATTAGCTCTTAGAGGCCAAACTTAGCCAGTCTACAAGGAGGGGGACAGTTTTCAGATCAGTATTGCTCAATCAACACAATTTTTAAAAATTTTTTACAAAGGAAGAAAAGAAAATCAGTTAAAATTTTGAGCCAAAACTTCAAGAGACTATTTTTAAGACTCGGTTTCTTCATATATTTTAATATATATCCTTTTAAAAATATTTTTCTCACTGCAATGGCTTTCCTAAAATCAAATATGTATTTTTTTCCTTTGCTGAAGATTCCCCCAAAAGAACATTTCCCTCCAAATCTATACTTTCAATATATTAATAAAATAGATTCAAACTTTTTGTTTGTTTTTGTAGAATTTGCTAGCCCCCCCTTTTTTTTTCTTCCTGAAAGAAAATCCTCCTCCAAATTTTTATTTTTTTATTCAGGATATTTAAAAGTAATTGCTACTTTTTGAAGAATTATGTCATTATGGAGTAATTAAGATTTTAAAAAGTTAACGATCTTTATGACTCAGAAAGCCCTTAATCCAATTATCAGGGTGAAGGATGAATTGACCTTTTCTCCTTTCAATCCTGTTTCTAGTTTGGAAAAAAAAAAAATCTCTTTCAGAAAACACTGATTTCTAAATTTACCAAATACGATGGCAAATTTAATAGCAGTGAAGTTTTTAAATAAGCTTGTACATATCAATTTAAAAACTGCTTCTTGCGTATCAATTTTGGGTTTACGTATGTGCATTCCTGAAGAAAGAAAGGGGAACAGAGAAGAGTTTTATTTGGTATTTATACTGTGCACATTTAATTAAGCACATTTAATTTCCTATGCTCAGGTTTTCTCTTTCCTTCTTCATGTTTTACTTTTTCTTTTATTTTGCTATTCATACTATTTCCTTTTTTGTCCGTGAACAATATTTTTTAATAACAAAATTATCAGTAAATAATGATGGTTACAGCAACACTGAAGGTTATAATTCTATTATCTATTGTTTTCCTTCGAAGGATCTCAAGGTAGTTTACAAAGAGAAAATAAAACCAGCATTCCTTCTCCTGTCACAGGATTTAAAAATTTGACAGCTGTAATTTTGGGGGTTACATGATACCAATGCTAAATCATTCTAAAGAGTGCCTTTCCTACATCATTGCTGGAACTTCCCTATATTTCGGATTGGAGACTAAAATTTTATTTCTTTAAAGATGTTTTTATTTAGCATTGTCAGACACAGTTCCATCAGTCTTTTTAAGGAGACAAAAGACCTCTAAGGTTTAATTCAGAGTTGAGGGCCACTTACATTTGATGAAAAGACGACCTTATGGCAAAAATAATGTCAATATTTAGCTTATTCATGTGCAGGATCTACTTTAATTTTAAATGAAATTTAGAGGAATTCATATCTTCTAGTATATCAGTCAGTCTAAGCCAGCATGAGACTATGTTCTAACATTAGGTTACCTTAAGATACAAGCGGTTAAGTTCTACCTTCTGGGTAAGGAAGATGAGCTACCGTCTCTGCTGGTGAGACGATATATAGGTGTATGTGTGCGCATGCGCGTACGCAACAGACAAAAAACTCCATAATGAAACTAACAACATGTAGACCGATGTCGAGCATACAGTTTCAGGGTTTTGATGGTGCCCCTGAACTAAGACACTGGGATAAGGTCCCTGTATCTCTCTTTACCCTGTCCTCTCCGAATCAGCTCCTAATCTAGTGACAGATTTTCACCTCATTCTTTGGGGATCTTTTTAAGATCACAGACTCCTTCCCCTACTTTCAGTAAATGTTAATTAACCTCCAAGAGTGCATGACATCAAAAACATAATTCTGACCCCCTTGAAAAGAAAGAATTAACAGGCATCACCTTCCTGACTATCAAAAAACCTCCATTAAAAAAAAAAAGATAGCTCTATAAGCTGTATTTTCCCCTGTAGGACTGCATATTAACAGATAACAGGAAGAATGGAAAAAGATTTGTGTATATGGAAAAACTGTTTCTGAGGTTGGGCCTGTCAGCCCAAGAAAATGGCAGAGAGAAGAGGTCAGTGACTACTTGAGGCATTTTTTGTCATTCTAATCACCTCATGTCTCCTCTTCTCTATGGCAGATTTAGTACATTTGCAACAGGTTGATGATTGTGGTGCAAGGTATGAGAGACAATGAAAGATCTGTGAGATTTTTGAAAAAAAATTTTTTTAATTTGGAGCAATTCTATGACCTAGGTTTTTATACTTTGGGGGAGGATATTTGGCTTTTTAAATTGCAATCCTTTTGGGAAATTTCCATAAATTTCATTTAATTCTATAATATGATTCCTCAAGCAACTTCTAGAATCTACTACTTTATTACAAAGCCTTATTACATTTTTTTAAAAAAAATAAAAAATATTTTTGCCAAAAACAGCAATAAATACATAGCCCCTATTTAGTGCCATATATAATCCTTCTAGAAGCATAAATATTAGAAATAAGACAACCTATTTTGATGTGTTATATTAAAATCTATACACTTTATAATCTGTGAGCATATCAGAAAAAAATTAAAGATGAAATCGACCTAGTGCTAAAACATAAACTCCTAAATATGTTAGTAAAAAAAAAAAAAAGTGTGGTCAGTTTAAAATTATATCTGGGAAAATATTTTGACTAAAAATTCTATTTCTAACTAAAAAAGAGATTAACTAAAAAGACATCTTATTTTTATATTAAGGAATAAATTTATGAATAGTAGAAGAAAGTGCCACTCCTCCCTAAAATAAGCATATTAATGAATATCACACATCTCTCTGTGGAAATTATATTTGTTTTGTGCCACATGAAAAATTAATGTTTTATAATCATAAATAAAATATCTTCTTACATATTTGAGCTTTGGTTAAATAATGATCTTTACTGGGATAAACTATCTTTAATGTTATACAAATAAAATAAACAAAATTTCATGTTAAAATCTCAGAGAAGCTGAGAGGTAGCTCACTGAGAAGCAAGATTTTTAATCATAAGATTAAAAAAATTTTACAGTTTATCTTTAAAGTTTTCCCTTCTTTGAAAAAAAATATTTTTCTTTCTCTCAGAATTCTAAAGTATGACTTTGAAAAAAATTCTAAAGCTAATAGCTAATCCTCAAAAAGGTAATAAGCTTGTATTTTTAAAATACCATTTGTTTATTATTTGAAGAGACAGCAACTGTTTTCATGACTGTTTCATATTTAAATGCAAATAATTCTTATGTAAAACTACCTGAAACAGGTTTTTTTCTGGACAAG
This sequence comes from Bos grunniens, assembly GCF_055505025.1. Taxonomy (NCBI): domain Eukaryota; kingdom Metazoa; phylum Chordata; class Mammalia; order Artiodactyla; family Bovidae; genus Bos; species Bos grunniens. Next base: position 74,243,601 of record NC_141179.1, on the reverse strand, counting down.
CTCCTGAAGGGCAAGTTTGAGGGGGAAATAGCTATGAACTGGAGGATTTCATAAGTCTGTAAATAAATGAAAATACTAAATTAGTGTTACAGCCTAAAATATGTTCTTAGTATTTTAATTTTAATTCTTTAAGATTTTAATGAGCAAATTTTAGTTCAGGAAGCTATCAATAAATTTTTTTTCTTTCTTTAAAAATTTTTATTATAAATGACTGCTTCTGTGCTCCATTACCTACATATAATTTAAAATTTAAAAAGAGAGGCATAAAGGAAAACTGCTGAGGGGAAACAATTTTCCTCTTTTACTTAAATATCATTTCATTAGATGTGATGTTGAGGTTCAGAGTGGTAGAAGTCGAGAGGATAAAGTTTGGAGGGCTATCTCTAATTCACCCTTCCTTTTCAAACTCAATGTATAGGCTGCCAATTTACTTACTGCCCCTTTATCCGCTAAGAATTACAGAACTTCTCAGACAATTTGATTTTGGTTCATACCACACCCACCTCTGGCAAGAGGGTTTTCTGCTCTTTTTCTTATCTCTGATTAAGTATTCTTGTCACAGACTCAAAGGGTAAAAGAGACCCCTTAATTAAAAAAAAAAATCACTTAACTCCACTTTGAAACAGTGAAACTATTTTTTTAGTTGATTTTTTTTTCTACCAATCTAAGATCTGGGCTTTAAAGAGGGGTCAACCCTGGGGGTCAAAATTTTTTACAAAGGCAGTCTGATTTGCCTGTGGAGATATTAAAAGGTCAGTGTGGTATAAATCATTGCAGTTTGAATGACAGCTGTCCTGAGAGGCTATTACTGTTTGTTCAGCTCCAGACCAGTTCCTCGCCCAATTCACAACACCTGGAAAATCTCAAGATGATCCCAGCACTCCTTGACTTTAGACTCATCGCCCACCTCATGACTCCTGGTGGTGTTACCTGCTTCCTATTCCTATTTCAACTCTTTCAACCAGTACAGGACTCTATTTAGACCCTGGGTCTGCAGGCACCTGTCTTAACACTGCTGCTGCTAAGTCATGTCAGTCGTGTCCGACTCTGTGCAACCCCATAGACAGGAGCCCACCAGGCTCCTCTGTCCCTGGGATTCTCCAGGCTGGCAGTGCGTATTGGTTGAATACATACTACACACCTGAAGTATCAGATTGTGTGTTAACTGATATCTCATTTCATCTTCCCAACAACTTTATGAAATAGGCACTTGAATATCCCCATTTTACAGATGAAGAAACTGACTCAGAGAGATAACTTGGTCTAGTGCACGCAGCTGAAAAGAACAGAACTGACAAGTAAACCGAGATCTCACTGGCCTCAAAGCCCGTGGCCTTAGACCAAGCAGTTGTACTGCTTCCTCAAATTATGCTGCTTTTAGCCGCCCCTTGAAAGGCTGCAAAGAAGGGATGGCGAGGACTACTGTGCAGTTTGCGTTTGACACGTCCCTGGAGTTTTTAGTATGGTTTTTTAAAAAGAGAAGAAAAGTCTTCGAGTAGAGTTGATGGTAGGCTGTGGGGGAAATGCAGAAAGGCCTGTGGAGAAGGCACCTGTTTCTAAGAAAATTAAATAAAATACATAAAAAGCAAACAAAGGCAAAAAACATCTTTTGGAATGGCCTCAGATGTGCTTTATAGGTTCCGGAGTACAAAGAGTAGCCTTTTCTTCTAGTATTCCCCAGAAAACATGAAGACCTCATCAGATGCTTCCTATCGTCACCCTGCAACTTTCCGCTAAGACTTGAAAGAAATGCCGGATAGAACAAGTTAAGTGAATCAAAGAGAAGAGAGCAAAGATTTTTTTGAGGTGGGGAGGGGTGATAAGAGAAGACAAAAAGATTTATAAGACAGTGAAAAGTGAAGCTGGAGGAAGGAAGGAACGAAGAGAAAATATATGTGAAAAGGAAAGAGAAAGCATCCTTGATGATAGCAAATAGTGTTATCTGTTCTTGCCCTTTTATTGTTCCTTTACTCTTTCCTCGGTGGGAATCACCTAAACGGAAAATTTAGGACTGGATATAAGCCAAACATAAAAGGTGAATGGTAAGTATTCTCAGTGAGTCATTTTTCCCCCTCTGATCAAAAAAAATTTTTTTAAGTAAAAAAGGGAATGATTTGCAAAAACAATTGTGATTAAATTCAATAGATTTTTAAAAAGAACTTGAAAGCAAGGAATTAAAGGGGAATGAAACAACAAAGAGATAATCTTTGGGTAGGGATACATCAAGTAGAGAAAAAGATTTTTCTATCAGCCCTCCTGATTTACTCCCAGTCGGGTAATCCTGGGCACTGGCAGGCTATGGAGCAAATGGACAGATGCTTTCAGAAAAGATTATCTTTTATCTGTTACTCAGGGAATAGCTCTGGTCCTATGACTGCAGATTCCATGATATAAGCCTTGTATGCCATTGCTATATGTGTCAGGCAGGGGGGAAAAACATAATAATAACAACAATTAACATTTATTGAGAACTGAGTGAAGCTCTTTATATGCATAATCTGATTGAATTCTCACCAGAATCTTAGGGTTGTTATTGTTATTCCCATTTTACAGATAAGGTAATTGGGAAAATGAGAAGGACTGATTTGCCTTTAGGTGGATCTTTCTATTCTTGAGCCTCAGCAGAAGCAATCTGTTACTTTCTTGCTTAAGTAGAAACTCACACACTTCACCGGATCCTCCCACAGTCTACCAGAAGTCTTTACAAATTCAGATCCTAATCCAGACCTTCCACTTCCAAGGTCATCTCCCTGCAGTGCTTTCCACTGGCTATTTACCCTGGGAGCGCTGAGTAAGAGCATCCAGCTCACCCTGAACGTAAAGCTTGCATCAGTAGCTGATCACACTAAAGTCTATAAACATCCTTCACCCTAAATGAAAAAAGCCAGGCCTTCCTCATTGCAGGGAAGAATTTTGGGGAGCTACCAGCAGGCGAGAAAGAGACTTTGGAAGACTTGGAGTGGGGCAAAACCTTTGCATGCTGACCTCTCCATGTCCACTTTGAGTCTTAAAGACTTCCAATTTCTCCTTTACTGAAGACCTCAGCAGCACTGCCTGCCATAAAGCCCCCAGCTATGCTATAAAAGGCAACCTACCAACCCAACAGGATCATCCCAACAGGGCCAGTCTTACCAACATAATAATCCAACCAATGGACTGTTCCTTTCCTTCTCAGGGAATCCCTCTCCTGTCTATCTCTGATTTTCCCTGGTGGTCAAAAGCACCAGAGAAAATCCATCTTTGCTATGAGCCCTTATGTTGAGACATTACACTGTCCAGCTTCAACACCAACCTCTGTTCCCTCCGCCAAATCACCAGACTTTGCCAAGAACATTTAGCCTGAAAGATGGATTGTCACTTCAAAATTCTGCAGGACTGGGCTAGATTTGGCCATTAAAACTTCTCATCTGCTTCTGTCCCTCACCTCCATGCCTGCTTTGCCTTTCAGTTACTGATTTTCTGTTCAGCATTTACTCTAGCCTTTTGCAGTATTAACTAAATTCCAAATATTTATTCTACAAAAAAAGAGAGGCCGAAAACACAACACAGAGCTGCTAGGTAAGAAAAAAAAAAAAGAACAGCTACAAATCAAGATTTGATGATTCAACCTAAGCTGCAAACCTTACTTTTGTAAAATATAGGACTTTGAGACTAACTAGATGAAAAATGTTTAATTAGGGCCTAGTGAAGCCTAGGGAAGTCATGAGCGCCTTGAAATTTTATGTAAAATATCTGTGTTTTTCTTTTTTCTCTTTCCTTTTGTTGTTTTGTTTTTCCGGGAAGATGCTCCATACCTTCATTAGGTTATCAAAGGGAGAATAATTTATTTATATCTCCAATGCCTAGAATAAGGCCTGATATATAGTAAGGACTCAATAAACATTCAACATGTGTTGAATGAATGAATGAAAAGAGGGATCTGAGCTCTAGGACCCAACTTTAGAGATGGAGGAGTAGAAGCCTGGGAAGGATATAATAGCTTTTTCAGGGTCATGAACCCAAGTAGTCAGGACCAGATAGAACTAGCTCTTTTAATGCATTCCACTGTTTGCCAGTCTCTTTGATTTGTTTTTTAACCTAACTGTATCTTTCACTCCATTTCATTTTTCTTCCTTCCAATCTGTTTCTTTTAAGCTGAGAAATGCATCTTATTTCCTAGTTAGAAGTTGCCAGTAAGAGCACACCCGGAAAGAGAAGTGAGGAAACAATCAGCACAGAGAGTCTATGAAAAAAAAGGCCGCCACGATAATTTATTGGTCACAGCACACACAGCATGGCTACTCTTCCTACGTGCTGAAGGCATGATTAATAATGGCATCAAAATGGCTGTCACTGATGGAAATATGCAAAGCTGAGTTAGATCCAGGCATTGGCAGTAAATCTTAAAACTGACCAGACAAAGCCAGTGTCCTAGAACAGGTGACCTGCAGCACTCTAAAAGATATCCGAGGGACAAGGATCAAATGAATCCCTGCTTGGTCTGAAAGGTGCTTGTGTGGACCTTCCTTGCTTGTCGAGTAATTAAGAAATCCTGGGAGAATTCATCTGGACCTTACTACCCTCCTAGCAGCTCCCAGTCAAGCCCAGTAGGCAAGAAGGATAAGATTCAAGCTGCCACCGAGAGGAAAGAAATAAGGGAGAGAGGCCTAGGCCTCGTGGAACTGCTTCAGGCTAAGAGAGACTCTGGAAGAGACCAGTACTCGGATTCTGTGACACAGCAAATTTCTTGTGCTGATGACTTCTTTAGCGGATCAAGGCCCACATGGAGGCACTGAGGTCTAGGCTATGTCAGAAGCAAGAGAGGAGAGCCTTGCCTAACCTAGTGATGCCCCCAGAATGCTAACTGCTAGCAGAAGAACCTTTAGGTAAACTCTTCTTTGAACCCTGGCATCCTAAATGCAAGCCATTTGGAAGGGAATCTGTTACAATTTGTGTTTATGGACTGTCTATATTATTTAGTAGTGCTAAGAATTACTGAGTGAAGACAGAAGAATCCAGAGTAGACAATAAACAACCTGGGTTGGAGCCCCAGCTGTGGGACCTTGGTAAAATCACTTAATCTCTCTGAACCCCTGTTTCGTGATTTATAAAATAAAGGTATTGGTCTGTATATCTGTAGCTCTTTCTAGCTTTCACATGCTACGTATATATTTAAGCTTGAGATTTAACCCATCAACAGATGCTTTTAGAAGAGGTTACCCTTCAGGCAAGAAAATCTTACCCCCTATATTATTTTCTTAGATGTTTCTACAAGGCAACCGAAATATCAGTTAAAGGGGGAAAAGGGGGATATGCTAAGCCCTTGGAATGAACTACAGCCCTTATTGCTCTAAGACAGATGCTGAAAACTTATATTCAAAAGGGGAATTTAAGAGAAGTTAGGTTCAGCCAGTGATTTGAAGATCTTGCTCTCACTTTACAGGGTGGGATTACAGGGGTTTCTAGTCAATCAGCTTATCGTTAAAGTTCCATTCTCAAAAGTAAACATTTCACAAAATATATGTAGCAGTCATTTAATTAATTCAGTAAATAGGTCTGTTGTATAATGATCTGAAGGTCTTCTATGAACTGTGCTTCTGTTCTACCATGAGCCTCAAGTTTCCTATAGAATTTCTAGCAGCTTCCTACATTTTGCTCACAAAACAGCCAAGGATAAGATAGGGAGCTCGGTTTCTCCCTACCTCACAAATCTAACAGCCCTGGAGTTTCAAAATTTTCTGCCTAGCTTTGAACTGAATTCCCCAATGCAAATCACAGTATGACTCTGAAGCTCAGCAAAGCAGCTAAACAAAAGCTCTGTAGCAAAGGATTTTGCTGGTTAATAGTAAAAGTAAATGTGTTTAGAGTTTGATGCCTTACCCCTCAAAAAAAATCAATAACCTAAAAATCATCTTATCTTTCCTGTGATGAACCCCAGTTAAGTAGACATAACTCAATGTACTGGCTTCCTCAGAAAAACTAAGCTCAGCAGCAAATTACCCTTCAACTCCACACCTCTCCTGGGCCCCTAAGAGGCCTGACATAGCCCAGGACATGGGGGCAGAGGGGCAACTCTGGGCCCCACTAAAGAAGCCCTGTACCTCTGAATCCTTAAGGCTTGGGAGCTTCCAAACACCCAGGTCCAGGTCCTGCTAGGGGATGAGACAGGAAAGGGGCCTGCTTCATGGGGTACTGTGCCTCCCCCCTCACCTGTATGATGGATGCTTCTCTTTCCCAAATGCTAAGCCATTGAGGACCATCCCCAAGCACTGGATCTCTGGCTGCCTTGCGTCTCATCACCAAGTGGGGAGTGTACACACACTGCCCAGGCCAAGGGGCCGCGGGCTGGGGTATCTTTGCACTTACCTGGGACTCCAGAGCTCATCTGCACAGACTCTTTAGCTCCTATGGCCTCTGACAACTCCTCCTTCAGTGACCACCCCTCATGCAGACGTCCAGGTGTCAGGGCAGGTTTGACTACCTGAAAGGGCCAAAGATGGGCAAGGTTACTTTGCTGGCTCTGGAGGAGAATGGGAAAGTTTGGGGGCTGGGACGTTTTATAGGAAATCATCGGGTAGGAAGACTACAAGGAAGGAAAAGGGCAGAAGGGTGCATCTGGGCCAAGAGTTACAAGGCAGGGGAGCTGAAGCAAGGGGAGAGCTTTCCAGAGATGCCCACACAGCCCCTAGGCTGAGAGTCCTGAGGCAGAGGAGAGGGTCCTGGTCTGAGGCTGCAGCAAGTGTGCTCAGCGCCTTTGACTCAGTCCCTCCCTCTGCCTCCAGCCTAAGGCAGGTAAGGAAGCAATTCAAAGCAACCACCGGTCTTGGGAAAGAGGCCAGAAGGGGCAAAAGAGCCCGGCAAGGGGAGGAAACTTGGCTCCAGCCACGGATAGAGCAGGAGAGGCAGGGGGGAGCCACAGGAACAGAGCAACCAAAACTGGGCCTGAGGGTGAGAGCACGTGGAACCCCCAGCCTGACCCAACCACCAGGGGGCAGGTCATAGAGAGGGGGCTCCGTGATGTCTTCACCCCTTCCTCAGCTCGAGAGACCAGTCTGGTCTGGATTTTCTGACATAGGCAAAAACTAAGCTAGCTGATGGGCTCCGGGCACCAAGTGTCCCCAGGGACTCCCTGGACACTTCCCACCCCCATGGAGAAGCACACTGGGGTGAGGAAGGGTCTCTAACCACTACCCCTTCTCCCTAATATAAAGGCTCGAGAGTTTGCGTCAGATGCAAGTGCCTGGAAGTTTCCATCAGGCCCCTGGCTTACTGGGTGACGTGGCTTTTTTTTTTCTTCCCCAAAAAGTGTGTGCGTTAGCAGTTTGAGGGTTCAAAGAGGTCCTCCCCCCACTTTGCCCTCCTTTCTCAGCAAAGGCAAAGTGGGGAGAAAGCGGAGAGACAGCTCTCACTGGCCTCAGGTTGAAGCAGCCGCCCTTAGGAGGGAAGGAAAGATGTACAAGAAGCCACCAATTTTTCCTCCTGGTGAAGGGAGAAGGGAGGGGGGTGCTTTCCGCTGATCCCACCCGGAATGAGACCCCCCACACTCCGCAAGCCCCCCGCCCCGGATCAGGAGTGAGCACCCCCAGCCCCGGTGTGCGGCCGGGCGCCCCAGCAGCTGTGCTGCAGCCGCAGTAGCTCTTCAAAGCAGCAACAGTTGTCTGGCTGAGGCGAGGCGAGGCGAGGCGAGGACTCGCTCGGGCGCGCACGACGCCGGCTTCGGCCGGGTGCTCGTGGGCTCCCGCGCCCCGGCCCCACACCTCGCCTCGTGGGAGGAGTGAGGGGGCCAGGGGCGCGGGAGCCTCGAGCCGCCCTCCCTCAGGCGGCTCTTACTGGTTTTGTGCGAGTTCACTTCGCTCAGGTCACCTCTCTCCAAAACCTGGTGGAGGTTCCGGTTTTTGGAGAGAGGAGGGCTTTCTGGCTGGGGAGAGAAGGGGAAGGTAAGAAGCAAAAAAAAAAAAAAAAGAAAAGAAAAACAAAAGAGATGCTGAAGGGACACGGGGTGAGGCTATTTTTAATCTAGCCTGGCTTTTGCGCCTCTTCCCTCCGCGAAGCTATCGCTCCACAGACGGCCCCAGGTGAGAGGCAGGGAGGAAATCCCCCAGAGCTTTTGCTTTGGCTCCATCTCCTTTGCAGATCTTAGGGACCCTTTTACTCTTTCAGAAAACGCAACCGGAGAGAGAAAATCTCTTTTATCTGTGGAGAGGGGCTCTGATTTATCCCTGGAGTTTGGAGTCCTCGCCTTCCGTGCCTCCTCGCAGGCTGAGCTAGAAAAGATTGACTCTGTCCAGCACTCTCGGACTTTGGAGCCCTTTTTCCTCCTGCGGGAGAGGGTAAACTCTGGACGCTTGGCTCAGGGAGAAGGGAATGATGGTGGGCGTTTAGTTTGCTGGGAGAATGGTGATTGGGGTGCAGGGGGGAAATTCAGGCCCTCCCCGAAAATGCGAAGCTTCGCAGCCCTCGGGTCTCGGACTCTTATATCCCTAGACTCATCCTCTAGCCGTGTCCATCCCTCTGGGCCTCCGTGTGTCTGTGTGTCCTTCTGGTTCAGTCCCTAAGGGCGTCTAGCAGTGTTTCTAGCTGACGAAGAACGTGGGGGGCGCAGAGCATGGTGAAGGCCTGGTCTTTGCCACTTGTAACCCAAGCGGTCACGACTGCAAGCAGTGGAAGGGGAGGTGAGGAGGGGGGTACCCAGAGCTGATCCCCAACCCTGCAGCTCTGCTTCGTTTCCCAGGACGGGGCACCTCTTTAGAGGCCAGGACTGCGCTGCTGTTGCCACTGCTGAGCTGCTGACTCGGGTGCAACCACATCTCTCAAATGCTCCTTCTCTGCGGGGTTTTCCCCAGTTTTCACATGTTTTATCCCTTTCTGTGTTACTTAGTTTTGAGCAAGGCGAGATAGGGGGGGACCTGAGGCTGCAAAACTCTTCAAATTAGGTTGGAAGCAGGTGTGGGGGGAAGAAGGGACTCCGGGGAGCGGGCGGTGCCTGGGTATTTTCCCTCTTTTTCGGAGCTGCCCAGTTCACCGCGGCTCACCTCACCTCGGGGTCCCCCACTAGGAAAGGGGATGCTGAGGGCTTCCCGCCTCTCCCTCAAGGGCTTCCCCACCCCTATATTGCAGAGTTGGATCATATGGGTCAAAAATAACCAGAAAATGTCCTAAACTGATTCATATTCCAGGTACCGATTTGGCCCTAAGACCAGATTCCTTTTTTTTTTTTTTTGCAGTGGGTGAATGGGCTTATTTGGGGTGTGGGCGGAGGTTGTTGGTGGGGGGGGGAGACACAACTTGTGTAAACTTTTATTGTATTTCAGCTTCTTCCCACTTCTCAGAAAACATTACGCACACTGCCTGCTCCGATTCCCCCTGTGATACAAAGTGGATTAAAAAGTTGGGGGTGGGGGACCTGCGCGGAGGACAGGCGGGTGACCAAAGCCTCAGGGAGCGCGGGAAGGACGCGAGGTAAAGGACTGATTCTTCCGTGGAAAACGGGGAGAGGGCTGGGAAAGGCTCGGACTAAGCCGTTTCGGGAAGGTGCGGACTTCGGCGATCGCTGGTGGCTGCCGTCTTCTCGACGAGTGCGCCCTCCGCGAATGCTTTTTGGGGTAAGGGCTTCCGGCTATTGAGTTATGTACAGCAAGCCCAGACCGCAAAAAGATTCGCGAAGGGCAGAGTCTGCCGGCTTCTTCAGTCCGCCGCCGCCGCCTTCAGCCCAGGATGTCTCCGAACCCCGGAGCCGAGCAGGCTGGGTCTCCCCAGCGCGCTCCAACGCGGCTCAGCCTTCCCACCCCGCGCGCCGCCCGCCCGACTCTCGTCCCTCCTCGAACCCCTCGCCCAACCCCTCCATTTCTCCACACCGTCCGCGATCCCCCAACACAGCCCGCAACAGCCTCGAGCGAGGTGTGTGTAGGGCGAGAGGAGGAGCACAGAGGGGACCAGGGATCCCGGAGCCCAGCCTCCACCCCCTCTCCGGTACCCCAGCACCCTGAGCCTCTCCGCCTATCTGTCCTGTCACCCTCTTTCCCCTTTCAGGGTTCCGCCAGCCCTGGCTGCAAGGTCGCGGATCTCTGAACAGGTACAGTTCGGATTCCCCCTGAACCCCCTCTTGTCCCTCCTAGTCCCCCAGCAGAGGTTCCAGCCGTGACTACAGGCGCTGCGTAAAGAGAAAAACTCCCCCAGAGCACTAAATAAATACAGACGAGGCCGCCAGCTCATTGGTGCGGACTAAAATCGTCACCCACCAATCAGGAGAGAGCTCACATTTCCTTTTTTTTTTTTTTTTTCCAGAAGGGGGAGGGAGGAAAAAAATATTTCCATTTCTAATTATTTAACAAAACCCAGACTGGAACACGTTAAAATATTGTTGTTGCAAAAAATCTGGCCAAGCCCCCCTGCCCCATTCCAGCCCAGGCGAGGGCGTGAGATATTGGGCCAGGGTTCAAGAGAGCGACCTCTCCCAACAGGACCTAAGCCAGGAGATTCAGACGTAAAATGACAGGCCAAGATAAACAGAAAATATACCCAAACTGCACAGTAGTCAGCCTATTTCTTTAAAAAAAAAAAAAAGGAGGATGGCTTGAACCCCACTCCCCGTAAAGTTCTGGAGGCTCGATAGGCAGGGTGAAGTCCCTCCTTCCGTACCCTAGCCGCCCCCCCCCCCCAAACCCGTCTAGATGTTCCGTGTCTAATGTCCCACTTGCCTCGGGTGCCCTTTCATTGCTGCAGCCCACCCTCCAGCCCCCGCCCCGCACTCCCTACCCATTCTGCAGAATGTTGAGGGGAACAATAAGAGGCGAGCCCCTCTCCGACCGCCGGCTCCCACAACGTCGGGAGATTCCACCCTCTGCTGGAGGAAGGAGAGGGGAGGGGAAGGGAGACCAGGGTGGAAGGAGGAGGGAGATCTCTTTCCTACGTTATCCCTCCTTCCCTCTTCCCTCTCTCCCTTTAGGCCCCCTCCACCATCCAACGTAGTCAAACTTTGAGGGGTGGCCCTCCTTCTCCCCAGGGCAGCGCCACTCTTCCCCAGTCTGGTCTTCCTCCCCTCCCCCCACCCACCCCGCCCCATCACAGTCCAAGAAGGATTTGGGCAAAGGAACGTTTGGACCACCTCCCTCCCCGAGGGTAGTCCCCCTGGGGGAGGAAAGATTCAGCTTAAGTGGGGTGTTGCAAAACATCGCCAGAACTTGGGGCGAAAAGTTGCCATATTTGTTCTTTGCCACCCTGGAATCGACGTGCCGGCGGGCGCGGGCGCACACGCAAGCTCTGGCTTAAGCTTGCCCAGAGAAAATCCAGCTAGACCTTCTCCAAGTCTGTGTTGGCCCACCCCCTCCGCCCATCCATCACCCTCCGGCAGCTCCGCGACCCTCCCACCCTCCCACGGCGTCCCCTCGGCTCGGCGACCGGCAGACGCACGCACACACCCTCCGAGCGTCGGCGCGTCCGCCGCGCCAGAGGGGGCTCCACAGTCCGTTGCCGCTGCAGCGGCGGCACGGCCCCCTGGGGGGTGGGAAATAAAAGAAAAAAGTTCTACTCAGACGACCATTGAGCCGACCGACCGCCGGCCGACCTGTGCACCGTCACCCCTTCTCCTTACCTGGGTCCCCAGGTCCCTGGAGCGCGCCGGTCCGGTCCGCACTGCAGCCAGCGTTGGAGGAGCCCCTCTCCAACCGGCCCGCTCCCCTCCCGCCCTTCCCCGCCCCCAACGGGTGTTGGCCCAGCGGTAGAGCGGGCTCTTCCAGGTAAGTATATAAGTTACTGTACTGTGTGGGAGGGTCACGATCTTGGTAATTGCGGCTCTCCGAGCTTAACCCCTGCGTTCCTGCCTTCCTCCAACTTGTTGAGGACTCGTCGGGTCGCGGGAGAGCGAGCGAGCGAGCGCGCTGGCAAGCGCGCCGGCCAGGAGGGTGCGAGGGGGAGGGTGGAGAGAGGTGCACCGGGCCGAGAGGGGAGAGCCAGACAGCGAGCGGCGGAGTTCAAAAGTCCCCCTGGCAGCGGTTTTCATTGGATAGGTCTTCCCCCCCACCTCCATTCCCTTACCCCCCCACACCGGCTTGTCCCCCCCCCCACCCCCCGCTCCCCGTCTCCCTTGTAGGGGACGTCTCCAGGCGAAGTCACGATTCCTTCTCAGTTCGGAATGAACTGTGACTAGAGCCATGACGCAGCCAGCGCGCATTACTCACTTTTTGCAGTCACGACTTGGGAATCCGTGCTGGTTCCAACCAAAATTACACAGCTACCATTGAATTATTTAATAGGATCTAGTTCGGGGGTAAACTTGTGCATTGTGCCAAGCGATGAGGAGAGGGGTCGGGGGGGGGGGGAAATGAGGATATGGGGCGTCCTCTCTTTCCCCTTAATGACCCCCCTTGCCACCGCTCCACGTGTTGCATATGTTTTTTTGCGCTGCCATCCCTCCTAGCGCCGCCCCCCCACCCAAGCTCTTGCCTTTGCATATGTGGTAGAATTTGTAAACATAACCACGCAACTTGTGGGGCTGAGAGGAGCGAGGCTTGGGAAAGGGAACGAGTGGGTACGGGTGAGTGACGAGGAGGCCGAGGGGTGGGCCGGGAGGCTGCGAGCGGCTTTGGTTTGAGCTGAATTGTCAAGACGAAATGTGGGTTGAAGTTATTTGCGTTATTCTCCACAACATCAGTAACAGCCCTTGTTACTATTATGAGTTGACGAATACTGTCTCAGCAAGGGAATCTTCCCAGAGAGACTACTTCTAAAGTAAAAATAACTCGACCCCCAGCCCGCACCCCAGGGCTGCGCCTCTGGTGCCCTGAGTTGGGGGGTGGGGGGGGGGAGGTCACTGAAGCCATAGGCTGTTAGTGCGTTAGGATGGAGTACCTGGGCTCTCCTCTTTCAGTTGAAGGCCAGACCTCACAGATACTTACCTCACTGTCCTTTCCCCCCCCCCCTCTATTATTATTACAGGTATAGAAAATATCCCTGCATGCACACAAGCTTACTGCAGATTTACAAGATAGCTTCACCACCACCACCCCCCGACCCCAGCCACTGTCTACAGCCCACCCTTGTGGGCCAATTTGAGGATGCATTTTTATTATTTCTCCCCGAGGAGTTAATCAGCAAGGATGTCTTTGTGTGCCCCAGTGATGTTTATTCCTACCCGCCGCGCCCCCCCCCCCCAACTCTGGCCTCTGATAACCTTCCTCCCTCTTCACCTGTCTGGCTCCAGGTTTAACTAAAGTCACTGGAGTTGACTGCAGTGCATATCACGTTGTGTCAACCCCATAACCCCAGGGAGTTGATGGTCTCCCCAATAACATTTGGGAACTTGGAGAAGAACCCCCTCCCTCCCTAGTTTCCTTCAGACCCGGTTTTTCAGAAACCCTTTGGCATTTTTGGCTTGAAGGCGCTGGGCGATGTTCCCAAGCCTGGATTTTCTGCGCATCGCACCAGCAACTCCTGTGCTTTGGTTTGGCTTCTAATTCATTCATTCCACCAACTCATTTGGGGCTCCCATGACTAGGACGCGAAGGAAAGGGAATAGTAAGAAAAATGCCATAACGCACAGACACATCTTTACACATCTCCCAAGAACTGCAGAATGTGGGAACGTGGGGGATATGAAGTGGGAGCGACGAGAGTCCGAATAGAGTAACCCTATAGCCTCTTATTTGAAAGGGACCATCACTGGAGAGAAATCTTTCAAACCCACTGGCGGGAAGGTGCGGGCGCCTGGGAATGGAGACCCAGAGAGTGCCTGGCCTCTGCAGAGAAAGCCGGTAAACCACCGGCTTGCGGTTCCTGGAGCGCTGGGCCTTGGCTCATCCTCGAATCTAACACTTTGCACCCCCTCCTTTACATTTTTTTCCCTTGCCTTCCCACTCACCCCTCCTTTTCCCCAAAGCTCTCACCGAAGTCACGACTATCCTCTTTGAACATCCTTAACCCTCTCCTCTCCGTATCCCTCTTCTGCATTCAGGGCGGGGCTATCGGCAACTGGCGCCAACCCCGCCCCCTGGCGCTCGGAGCTGAACTCGCCAAGGACCAAGGAATTTTCAGCACCTGCCTTCCATGGACAGCTACCGCGCCCTGGGCCAGCCGGGATCCGCCAGGGTCGCGGTCCTCCAGCTCCCGGACCGGAGCGAGCAGGGAAGTTTGTCAAAGGAACGCGGATTTTTCCTTCATTTACCTCCCAGCCCCACCATGCAATTTTAATCTATATCGCATCGTCTCCATTAATCTCGCGGAGAGATGGCCCATTAAGTCGTATCTGGACACCCTTTAAGACAGAGAAAATGGGGAAGGGAGGGGGGCAGTCGAGAGAACCGGGCTCAACAGCGCCGACCCATAGAGAGAGAGAGAGTTGCAGCTATTGATTCAGAGATTGGTCAGGGTGATTCCCGGCTCTGCAAGAATTCCCCCTTTCGGTTCCTTTTCATGCAGCCCCAAATTCATTATGCACACACACAGCTATACCCCTCACCCCCTACTCAGTCCCACCCTTCTCTTTAGAAAAGGGGTGAAAAGGCAGCCAAAAAAGAACCCCAGGGCATGCACAAAGTAAGCCTCAGTTCATACTCACAGTCTGCGGCATGCACATGACATAATATTACTTACCCAAACGGGAACTCCTTAAGAGAGAGAAAGAGAAACACAGGGGTGGGAAGAGAAAGTGGAGAGAGAGAGGGAGACAGAAGAGAGGAGAGGAAAAATCCAACAATTAATTTCCAGACATAGTTGGGGGCGGGGGGAGGAATGCGGTGATGTCCAGGTTTTCTTCCACCCGCGCTGGCTTTTTATCCCAGTGCAGCCCTCGGTCTATTTCTGGAACACGATCAAACCCTGATGCTATTTTTAGCAAGTACTGAAAAAACCTCCACACACAAAGGCATTTCGCTGGAACGTTACGTCCAAAACATTAGATGTGAATTAAGCGCCCCCTCCCCACTTTTCCCTGCACCACCACACTCCCTTACATTACTGCAGATGATTTTTTCAAAACAGAAAAACACCCAAATATTGCTTGTGTTCTCCCTCCCTCCCGTTAACTCCCGTCTGCCTCCGCCTGTTGCAAGCTCCTCACTGTCTCCCCAACCAGAAGGCTTTGGAGTGGTTATATTCTTTTAGAGCTGCAGGTCTCCATTGACCAGAACTGCTTGGGAAATGGGGGTGGGGTGGGGTGCTTAGACCCCATCCCCAGAGGAGCTTCCAAAAAAAGCTCTAGAGTCTAATGCGGTCCACGCTGGAGATTCCCAAATGAGGAAAGGAAAAAAAAAAAAAAAACACCCTCCATACCCTTCCCACGTTTCCCACCCATGCTTTGCAAAATCTCGCTGTGTTTGCAACACACCGCCTTTGGAAATGTATACTTTGAAGGCGCTGTGTGTGTGTGTGTGTGTGTGTGTTTTGCGTTCTAGTAATTCACTACGAAGGGGTTGGAGAAAATAGACTCATGAAGGCAGCGCGGAGCAGCCGCCTTGAGTCTTCTTTGCCAGCCTGCGTCAGTCATCAGCTACTGACGTCACGTGCAGATTCTCCTCTTTGGTGGGTCTGGTTCAGCCGAGAAGAGGCTTCTGCTCAGAGACAACGCTTTGTGTTCGGTGCAGCCACTGAACAAGCAAGGCGACCGAGGCGGGCGCCACCCCAGGCTTGGGCTGGGCAGCTGCAGAGAAGGCTGCAACCTGGTGTGCACCGGGCGTGCGGGGCCCCGAGGGCTTGCCCAGCAGGACAGCCCCCCGCCCCAAACGCCCTGCGCCGCCGAGGGCAAGCTAGGCTCTGCACAGACGCGGAGCGAGCGTCCTTTCCCCTCCCTTTCGCAGCTGACCGCTGTAGCGGAGACAGCTCTGGCTATAACTCGGATTAATTCTGTGTGTTTGTCGGGCAGATAGCCTCGGCTCCTCGAGTGACGCAAATAACAGATTCTAAGGCTCCCGCTCTCTCTCGCGTTCTCTTTCTCTCCCTCCCGCTTTCTTTTCCCTCTTCTGTTTCCTGCACCCACGCATCCTGCTCGGTCGCCCACGGAATCAGCCAGCTACAGCTTCCCAGAGAGCAGTCATCCAAGTTACAGACAGACAGACTTCCCAGAGCAGGAACAAATAAACCTGCAATTAAACACACATACACACAGCCTTTTGCAAATGGCCAGCAGCGTTTAGGGGCTCCCCTGTGTAGGGGAGGAGAAAGCTGATTCACAAATCCACCGGCCTCCAGTCACTGCAGGGGGGCGGGGGGAGCGGAGAGCCGACGGAGAGGCCAGGGACAGGGAAGGGCTTGCTGCTGTAGCTTTGCCCTGGCACCACCACCTGAAAAGGAAACCCACCTCTATAAATACCCAGATGGCAGGGTATTAGCCGATAAACAACTTTTGTTGAATGGGAGGAGGAGAAAATGGAACAAAGACTGCAAAGGCTTAGTCTCTGGCAACATTATCAGGACTTTTTAAGACTAGGCGAGGCTTTAGCCTTTCTCCCTCTCAAAGACCAGGGGATCTTCTATTTTTCATCTTAAAATAATGCTCCTGAAAAATGAGCTGAATGGATTAGTGCTATTTTTAAACCAGTTTGAAAGGAGCTTGTTTCATGAGGGTGATAAAGAATGCGTGTGCGCACACGCGAGCGTGTGTCTCAGTGTGTGTTGTGTCTGAATCTGAGGTTTTTGGCAGAAGACATGCCACACCTCAGCGTGACAGAGGGTTTATTGATTGGGGATGTGATGGAGGTGGCAAGAATTCTTGCAGATTGGAAGATCGGAATACAATTACATACACAAATCACCCTCCCCAAATCTACACAGGATCCCAGATCCAGCTCATATAACTTATGCCCCGAGGAGGGGAGGAGAGGAGGCGGGGGACCAGAAAGCTATTTACATCATGCTGATGCCTGGTCCGTCTCCTTTATCAACTTTAATTATCAACATCCCCTGTCAGTGATTTCCCCTATGCCAATAAACAATTTTCCAGAGGTTACCACTAGGATTGGGGGCACAAGGCCCGAAAGACAGCGAGCGGTCATGGGACTGACCTTTAATCAGTGTGATCTTTAATACCCTCTCTTCTCCCTCTTCAGGCCCTCTGAGCCTTTGTAACTTGCCTCAGAGATTTTGGTTTAAGCTTAAGCCTGTCCTGGACCCTCAACTCCTGTCTGTGGCTTAAGCCTTGCCTACTATAGGAAGGCAGAGGGCGCCTGCTCAGCACGGAGGACACCCTCTGGCAGCCCATCAACAGCTGTTTATTTTTAGCTCCATGAATGCATGTATGTATGCATGTGAGGATGCCGCTGCAGTGGGGGAGGCAGGCAGCCAGAAGAAGTATCAATGAGACAGAGTCCGCCTGGGTTCTTGCACTGAAAATGGCTTATCACATGGGATCATTGGATGTGGCCCATTGGACAGAGAAAGCGTCCCCATCGTGTGTTTCAAGGAAGTCTTACTGGATTAATGGGAGTGTTAGGCTGATTGTATTTTTAAAGGCACAGAGTAGGTCTATGTTTTTAGAGCTATGAGATGAGCTATGTGTAAGCATAAACTCATGTGACCACACTATTTCTAAGACTACACGAACTACATAGAGAAGAGACACTTTGGAACTGCGTGAGCTGCTTTCTGTTTCTAGGCTTTCTGTGGTAGTTGGCTGCTATTGTATCTGATGTTGAAGCCAAAGCAGCTTCATTCAAGATCACTTTGGGCACCCCTAACAGCTTTCAGCAAACCCCGTATGTAACCCTAACAAATAAGGCAGAGTTGGAAATAGAAGAAGTGTGCTCAGAACTTTTGAGAGTAGCAACCAAAATTACATGACCTGTGGCAGTCTGATGGACTCAGTATCTTTGCTTCTCCTCACAACCCCCACCCCCCACAAGAGAATGCCTCTCTTCTCTGTCTTGCTATTCTAATCAAGCTGAGTGGTTACACCAGGGGCTGGGGGTACCTAGGAAACTCAGCAGAAACATTTGCAGAAGGTTAGTCCTTCACAGATAGCATCTCTGGTTGCCCTATGCGTCAACAGTCAGATCCTTTGGTGCATGCCTGGACTGGAACTGGTGACCTTGGCTTTCCAGGCTGTCCTGCCATCCTTTGCTAAGGGCTGTGGTGCCCAATTCCTGTCTGAGCAGTCAAGCTAAGGACCCAGAGAATTAATAGACCGACATGGAATCTGTCCAAGATGAAAACCGCCTTCTGCACTGCCAACCCATCCCTGGGCATCCCAAGCATGAAGAGGACTCATTTCCCCTAATGCTGCTCCAGAGGGCCTGTGGGGTAGGCTGCTGTCACAAAGCCCTTGAAAGAACTGAGTCTTCTCTCTTTCAGGGTCGCTGAAGCCCAGAAATGTCCCACCCGTGTCTCTTGTCTGCTCTCCAAGCACCAAGAAAAATGCCAGTAGGTAAAGTACTGGGTTTGGAAGAAGGGAAAAAAAAAAAAAAAATCCAGCTCTTAGGAAATCAACCAAGGGGAGTCTATCAGGGAAGAAATCCAGGAAAGAGATTCCTCTTGGCCTAAAGACATCTCCATCAGGGAGCAGAACTATTTTGGCCTAAATAAGGGCCAGGGTAGGGGGAGAATAAACCAACAGTTTTTGAGAACCTATTATGTGCCAGACACTGTGCTGGGTGCTATTACATAAATGATCTTATGCTTATGGCTGTTTTATGGGTATCACTATAATGATGTTGCCCACCCCATTAGGTTGTACCTAAATCAATCCCAAAATATTACTTATTTTTTCTATTTTCAAGGGTTTCCCTGGTAGCTCAGCTGGTAAAGCAACCGTCTGCAATGTAGGAGACCCCGGTTCTTCAGGGAAGATCCCCTGGAGAAGGGAACGGCTACTCACTCCAGTATTCTGGCCTGGAGAAGTCCATGGACTAAAGAGTTGGACTAAATTCTGTGGACTAGAGTTTAAAGCTAAGAAAATGGAGAGAAGGCAGTTTAAGTGACTTGTGCAAAAGTCTTGGAGCTTGAAGTTGTAAAACTAAGGATCTGATCATATTTATATTTGTGCGGTTCCCATACTCATGCTCACATCTATCATATTGCTTCGATTCCAATATCCAGTTTTCTGTGTTCTAGTTCTAGCTCCATCATTAGGAATTAGAGATATCTGGGACTTTTTCAGCAGTAACCTGAACAATGAAATTGATTTATTTCTCCTAAGAGTCCCTTGAGCCAATATAGCACACCACCACTCCCTCCCTCTCCCTACCTCGCCACAAGGCTATCTGCCTATGAGAAGAGACCTCCCTCTCCAAATCTCTCTACCGGAAAGTTCCAGCTGGTTCAGCTTCATCCAAAACTCAAGGGATCTGTCTGAAGCCAGCCAGTGTGAAGTGAAGATGCAGGGAACTTTCTGTCCATTCAGGCTGCTACAGCCAACCATGTTGCCCCCTCCATTAAGGAAGTCCTGTGGGTGGTACCAGGGAGGAGTTAGGAACTCCCCAGTCCAGTTTACCTAGAAGGCTCTTTGAAGGTGAGAACAGTAGCAAATCTGCATTTGGGTTGACTAGTCCTCCTTTACACTTTTAGAAACTGGCATCCCTGATCCTTTTCCTGATTATCAAAACTTCAGAGGCCAAGCCATTAGCACAGTGGGGGAGATGAGCCACAGCATGCATAACACAAGCTATTCCACCATCCCCTTCCTCTGTTAAATACAAGTTTCATCACTTACCCTGATCAAGAGGTACATTCAGTCTTGGAAAACACTTCTTAGAAGCCAGCATATTTGGAGGTTTAAGGGAGATGTTTTGAAGGACCACTTGCATGCTGAAGAAAAGTAACTAGAATTCCACCCCCTCCCTTTCCTTTTGTCGGCATCAGCACTCAAAAAAGTCTCAACTCTCTATCCACCTGAAAGCGATGACAGTGTTCAATATCAGAACAGTTAAGACAATATCTGCTCTTTGCACACCTCCATCATCGAGAAGCAAGCTCTTTCAAATGCCTTCTTCCCCACCCTATGCCACTTGAACTGCATGGAGAACCAGATGATAGGCTTTCCGATGCATTGCCAGATGAAAGGCACATTTGGGAGAATTGGGACCTAGAGGGTCACCCGGGTGTGTCTCGAGTGGGCTTCATGGTAAGGATCTAAGCAAAGACAAGGAAGCCAGAGCAAGCACATGTTAGGGGCTGAGGCTGAAGCAGTAGGGTGGGGTGGGACTCAGGACACCAGCGTGCTTTAGTTTAGCAGAAGCTACATAGAAAAGAATCGGAACTTTGGATCATGGGGAGAAAATAAATAATAATAAGAGGAGTGCTTCAAGATAGCTGTGTGAGTTTGGCCTTGATCTTGTCGTTGATGGACAGTTGTCTACCTCTGAGGGCAGAGAGACCTCAATCACAAATTCATTGGGAGGGGATGATCTAATGGAATTCAAATTAGCTGAACTTTTTATCATTATTAAAGCAGTCTTGAAATTAGCTGCTGCTCTGTGAGACTTGGATTGCTATATCTGATAGTCCAACAGTAAAAAATGGGCTTTGCATCTCTTTAAGTCCTAGTCTAATAAATACAGGCCATGGAGCAGTGGAAGAAAGGCCTAACGTATCTGCTGGATTGGCTGGTTTTTTTGTTTGTTTTTGTTTTTTACTTATTGGCAAGGCTATGAGTTAATGAGCTGAGTCTGAATCTTTTCATGAGAGGAGATAGTTCAGCTCACATGTGAAAATCTGGCATCTGCCAATGGTTTTTAACTTACCCCTAGAAGTGGAAATAAAACTGGGGGAGAGAAAATATATTTTCTAAGTACAGAGGGTTTTCCGACAACCACAGTTTTTGTAGTGATTGGGAGAGAGCACTCTGACCTCAACAAATTCTGATTTGGTTAATCCTGGTGGTGGTGGTGGCAGGGTGGAGGGGGTCTGTTTTATGTGGAGTCTAGATTAACATTGTGAGGCTGGACCAATGTCTGTGTCAGGGCTGGGGAGTCCCCAGGGGGTATTCAGGTCAAAAGAAACCAATAAATGACAAAATCTTACAGCCTAACCAGGCAGACCTGTCTCATGAGCCCTGGGTTTCCGAGATCATTACCAATCATCCTAGACAGTGCTGGCAAATGTCACTTACCTCACCATCCAGGAACCTGTGGCTCAAAACCCATGAAGAAAAGCCTTGGATCTTAAATGAAAATGTCTAGAGTGAAGCCATCACAATATGGTAGAATGAAATGTAAATTTAATTGAAGAAAAAAAATCGAGATGATTTCATCCTGTATTTAGGGGCAGTCCAATTCTGGGGCTCTTTCTTTCTTACCCCCCATATTCTCAATCAGTCCTAAGTAAGCTCTTTCACTCTATATGACCAGGATTAACGGATTGATGGTGCCTCCATCTGGTTTCAATTACATCACTCTCAGATACCTGGGGTACCTTCATTGAGTGAGACTGCTCTGCCAGAGAGTCTTGAAACTTCATTTTGGAAGAGGTAGGATTTGCTGTGGTTTCCCTGACCTGGGGGGCTGAGTACTGGGCTGATTCTGGCACGAGGCAGGAGGAGGAGACAGGGAAACTATTATCAGCCATCTGGATATAACTCAGAGGGGAACTTGCCAAAGAAAGAGCAAAGCCACTGCCCTAGGAGGGGCACCTCAGAGAAAGAGCTGGGTAGACAGTGAATGGAGGAAGGATGGTGATCAAGAAGGGGTGATGATGGCGAGGGTTAAGAGGAAGATGAATGTGAGCAGCAACATTGCGGAAAGCACGAGGCAAAGGATGAGGTGTGTCCTGGGTGTCTGAGGACTGCTTTGAAAACTCATCTGGTCTCCTCTTGGTCGCTGGCGCTCCTATAATAGCAAGAATGAAAGGGAAAGGGTGTCAGCAATCTACATTCCATCACTCAGAGCTCCTTGTGAGCACTCAGTTCCAAGTTCTCCCATCCTCTCCTTCAGTGGTATCATTTTGGTTTCTCTGGACATAGCAGAGACACGAGGGCCAGATGTTCACGGCTACAGTTAGGTAAAGGGATGCTCAGCCTTACCAGCAGGTGGCCAAATATGAGTTCACTCCAAATTGGTAGATCTAGACCAACTGTTCATCAAGAAGTCACATTTCTGGCAAAGCAGAGCTTGTGATATCAACCAGGTCAAACCAGAAAGAGTTGCTTCCACTGGTAGCTGAGGGCCAGGAGGTTACATCATAGACAAATATGTTTAACCCAACCACTCTGTTTAAGACAATGACAGCCCAATTGTTCAGGAGGTGCTGCAGTAAGCCTACTCTTGCATCTGCTGTGTTATTATCAGCAGGTACCATTCTGACCCCATTATGACATCACTCTGCCTACTGGGAAAGGGGCAGCTAGAAGGAGGTCTTGAGACAGGGGTAGGGCAAGTAGGTAATATCTGGTGTGACTGCTGTCCCACTGTGTAGGTTTAGAGACACAGAAGTGAAACTGGAAAGCATCACTCAATCCAAAGAGGAATGGGGATCCTATGACTTGTGTGCATGCCCCGTAATGTCCAACTCTTTGCAATCCTTTGGACTATAGCCTGCATATAGTCTGTCCATGGGATTTTTCAGGCAAGAATTCTGAAGTAGGTTGTTTCCTCCTCCAGGGGATCTTCCCAACCCAGGGACTGAACCCACATCTCCTGCATCTCCTGCACTGCAGGTGGATTCTTTACCTGTTGAGCCACTGGGGAAGTCCCATCCTATGACTTACCCGTATCTCAAATGTCCAGGAAGAATCAATGTGGAAAAATGCTTTAAGGTTCTGCGTGAAGTGAAAAGGATTACACCTTTGCATGGTACAGGAAAGTTGAAATAATATGTGGGATTCTCCCAGGGACCTAGATACTTTGAAAATGTGGGCTGGTGAGTGACCAACTTTAAAAAGGTAAGTGGCTTGTGTAATTCCAAATTCCCAAATGACTCTGTATCAAGGGAGCTCAATCATGAACCAACCTGAAACAGGGAAAGGAGTGACTCAGGACAGGATCTGTGTGTAAATCAAGGAGGTGGTTTCACGATCTTTATTACCTGCAGTTAAAAAGCCAGATCAAGAACCTTGATTTCAACTAACATCAACCAGAAAGTCAGAACTTGAGCTGCGAGTGAAGATTCTGGTCTTGACTGTGCCATTTGCTCCCAATTGAAATCTAGAACACGGCACTCGGTACCTGAAATTCCCAAATTAGAAAATGTGCGTACTGCTACCTGCCCTACCTCACAGGATTTTATTTTTAAAAACACAGGTGTGAACATGCGCCACAATTTTAAAAGGCCTCACCTCTGTCATGGAAATTCTTCTTAGTCATTGTGGCAGTTCTTCTTTTTTCTATCTGAGCTTCAGAGAGCACAGATTGGACAAGCATTGCTATGTAAGTAATTGCCTATGGACTGAATCTTTTTTTCAGAAAAACAGGCTCAGAATGCTCTAGCTCCAGGAAGTTTATGGAACAATCTTGGAACCAGGTATGACCTATTCATATCAGGTAATAAGAACAAGCTTCACTTCCAGTTTCACATTGTCCCTTGCTCCTCGCTTCTCTTGAGTTCTCTCGCTCTGTCTCAGGGAAATTCTAAGAACCATGAATGTCACGGAGGGGCGGGGTCTGCTAGTCTCTGGTGATGCCAGCAAGTTATTTACATCTCCCCAGGTCTTGGCTGCCTCAAGCAATTGTGGTATTTAATGAGAGCATGCAAGTAAGATGCTTAGCACTGAGTTGGCACCCAGTAAATGTTAAATGAAATTATGAAGGAGGCAGAAGAAACCAGCCTCTGGAATTTCATCCCCCTTGGTGGCTCAGGATATCTTATTTTCTCCTTGGTTCAAGGCACCAAGAAGCTCTGATGCCGCAAATTGCTACCCACAGGGCAGGGCAAAATGACTGCTATGGAATTTCTACCAAAGAGCCAGTAGAGGGAGCTCCCAAGTAAAACTTCCCCGGTCTACCTCATTTCTCTATAAAACAAATCTCTGCTCAGAGGCCGGGAACTTTTTCTCTACCAGAAATCTTTTATTTAGAGAAAATTGGAGCCCTCATCAAAAGACCTGGACCCAGTCCTGTTTTCTGAGTAGGCAGGGAGGGGTTATTGTACTTCAGAGACAGCTTGAGTCCCATGCCAAGTTTGGGCTCTGGGCTACCCAGAATAGAAAGTTCCTATTAGGGCTGATCCCAGAAGATGTGGGGTGAGACTTTTGAAGCTAACACTTTTCCAGCCCGTGGAATTTTGAATGTTCTCTAGTTTTCTAATCATCCTCTCCCTACAAAGATCGAGATTCACAGTGCCTTGTTATTGTTCCGTCACTCACTCGTGTCCAACTTTTTGCGACCCCATGGACTGCAGCACACCAGGCTTCCCTGTCCTTCACCATCTCCCAGAGCTTGCTCAAATTCATGTCCATTGAGTTGGTGATGCCATCCAACCATTTCATCATCTCCTTCTGGCTTCAATCTTTCCCAGCATCAGGGTCTTTTCCAATGAGTCGGCTCTTCCCATCAGGTGGCCAAAGTACTGGAGCTTCGGCTTTATCATCAGTCCTTCCAATGAGTATTTAGGACTGATTTCCTTTAGGATTGACTGGTTTGATCTCCTTGCAATCCAAGGGACTCTCAAGAGTTTTCTCCAAAACCACAGTTTAAAAGCATCAATTCTTCAGTGCTCAGCCTTCTTTATGGTTCAACTCTCATATCCATTCATAACTACTGGAAAAACCACAGCTTTGACTATGCAGGCCTTTGTCAGCAAAGTAATGTCTCTGGTTTTTAATATGCTGTCTAGGTTTGTCATAGCTTTTCTTCCAAGGACCAAGTGTCTTAATTTCATGGCTGCAGTCACCATCTGTAGTGATTTTGGAGCCCAAGAAAATAAAGTCTTTCACTGATTTCATTGTTTCCCCGTCTATTTGCCATGAAGTGATGGGACCTGATGCCTTTTTTGAATGTTGAATTTTAAACCAGCTTTTTCACTCTCCTCTTTCACTTTCATCAAGAGGCTCTTCAGTTCCTCTTTGCTTTCTGCCATAAGGGTGGTATTATTTGCATATCTGAGGTTATTAATATTTCTCCCGGCAATCTTGATTCCAGCTTGTGCTTCATCCAGCCCAGCATTTTGCATGATGTAATATAAGTTAAATAAGCAGGGTGATAATATACGGCCTTAGCATACTCCTTTCCCAATTTGGAACCAGTCCGTTGTTCCATGTCTGGTTCTGTTGCTTCTTGACCTGCATACAGATCTCTCAGGAGGCAAGTCAGGTGGTCTGGTATTCTCATCTCTTAAAGAATTTTCCACAGTTTGTTGTGATCCACACCGTCAAAGGTTTCATCATAGTTAATGAAGCAGGAGTAGATGTTTCTCTGGAATTCTTTTGGTTTTTCTATAATCCAATGGATGTTGGCAATTTGATCTCTGGTTCCTCTGCCTTTTCTAAATCAAGCTTGAACATCTGGAAGTTCTCGGTTTATGTACTGTTGAAGCCTACCTTGGAGAATTTTGAGCATTACTTTGCTAGCATGTGAGATGAGTGCAATTGTGCAATAGTTTGAACATTCTATGCCATTGCCCTTCTTTGGGATTGGAGTGAAAACTGATCTTTTCCAGTCCTGTGGCTGCTACTGAGTTTTCCAAATTTGCTGGCATATTGAGTGCAGCACTTTCACAGCTAAGTGCTAAATCATCTTTTAGGATTTGGAATAGCTCAACTGGAATTCCTTCACCTCCACTAGCTTTGTTCATAGTGATGCTTCCTAAGGCCCACTTGACTTCGCACTCTAGGATGTCTGGCTCTAGGTGAGTGATCACAGCATCGTCATTATCTGGGTCATGAAGATCTTTTTTGTACAGTTCTTCTGCTTATTCTTGCCACGTCTTCTTAATATCTTCTGCTTCTGTTAGGTCCATACTGTTTCTGTTCTTTAATGTGCCCACCTTTGCATGAAATGTTCCCTTGGTATCTCTAATTTTCTTGAAGAGATCTCTAGTCTTTCTCATTCTATTGTTTTCCTGTATTTCTTTTCATTGTTCACTTAGGAAGCCTTTCTTAAACTGTCCTTGCTATTCTTTGCAACTGTGTATTCAGATGGATGTATCTTTCCCTTTCTCCTTTACCTTTTGTTTGTCTTCTTTTCTCAGCTATTTGTAAGGCCTCATCAGGCAACCATTTTGCCTTTTTTCATTTCTTTTTCTTGGGGATGGTTTTGATCATTGCCTCCTGTACAGTGTTATGCCCCTCCATCCATAGTTCTTCAGGCACTTTGTCTATCAAATCTAAAAGATCACAGTCCCTAAAAGACCTTATTGCTCATGCCCTAAGTCATGTCCGACTCTGCAACCTCATGGGCTGTGTAGCCCACCATGCTTCTCTGTCTATGGGATTCCTTAGGCAAAGATACTGGAGCAGGGTGCCATTACCTCCTCCATGGGATCTTCCCAACTCAGGGACAGAATCTGTGTCTCCAGCATCTGCAGGCCAATTCTCTACCACTGGGCCACCTGGAAAGCCCCAGAAGTCCTCATTACAAGCCTGTTATAAGGCAATCATGGAACCTGGATGCTCTGAAGCAGCAGGCTGAAGGAAACAGTCCTTGCCTATGCTGAAGAACCTTTAAATGCAGGCACCTGAGAACTCAGTGATGGGCATGAACACCTTCTCAGATAAAAGACCTAAAATGCTGCCAAGAGGTGCAAGATGAACTCTGCTGAGCCTCTGAGACAAGATTTTCCACAGTTCCTTCTCTGCTCAGACCCCTCAGGTCAACCAGGAGGCCCACTATCAAGGGAAAAAACTTCTTTATTCCCCACACTTACTTTCTGGCTCATAGTTAATCAATGTAATAGTAGGAGCCCCAAGAGATGGCGGGAGATCTTGCCAGTCTTTCTTTCAATTAACATTTGCTCAGTGTGGTTTTGATCAGCAGTGGCCTCCTTTGTTAAAGGGTACCCAAGGGGGCTCTGTGCCTCACCTACTTACAGAATGATGCAGAGCTCAGGAGGAACCCAGAATAAGATGAAGACTTGCCATTCAGGAAGCTTAAGAACATCTGAGTGCTCCTCTCCCTCCTCCTGCTGGTTCACTATCAAGAATAACAACAGCTGGTATTTACTGAGTATTGACAAGCCTCAGGTGCTGTGCTAAGAGGTATGCCTACATTATCCCATTCTTAGTGAAACAGTACCTTTACAGTGTCCATTTTGAAGTTGTAAAGCTGGGGCTTGGAGAGGGGAAATCACCTGCCCTGAGCCAAAGAGCTGTTTCAGTGTGTTTGCTATATTCTGAAATACAGAGTGACCCCCTCTTTGAGCCCTAGCTGGATTCTCCAGAACAGACAACAGTTCCCTTCAGCATCAGGGACTTTCCCAAGGGTAAGGGCAGCCTGGGCTGTGGTACACACCTTGTCAAGTTCCCCTCAGGCCCCACGAAAGTATCTGATGTTCCTTTTCGTTGCATTGCCTCATTTCCATGGGGTAAGTGTGCCCTGTCTTGGGAGGAAACAATTACACCAGGATGAAGCTCTTGCCTTCCTCTTCTCTCTCTAAGATAATCCATCTGACACCTGACCAAACTGCAGAGAACAAATGGGACTCATTACATCTTTGGAAATTTCATTCGATTTTTAGAATTGGGGATGAGCTGGAAGACTGACAGCTGGAGACCTAGTTCAAGAGTAGAATTATTTAAGCCTTATGCCAGAAAAGAAAAGACTGTTTGGGACCTGCCATTAAGAATAATCTATAGCGGGGGTAGAAGTAGGTAATGGTTTATATCAGCAGCTCTCAAGCCATGACTCCATCTACCCTGAGTTGTAACTTTGCTGGGCTCTGTTTGCCCAGCAAAGGGTTAAGGGTTCAGTGTTGGCTCTTTTGACACAGAGGTTTGGACCAGGTAGGGAAAACAGAGGCTGTATAGCTAACATCAAAGGAGGCACTTCTCTTCAATCCGAGATGACAAAGGCCCTGCTTTCAATTACCCCATGAGCTTGACTGTTACTACTACCCTCCTCTCCTGAAGTCAACAGAGGGAAGCCGTCCAGTGAGAAGGTGGGTTTCTGATGATAAGAGAAAAAAAAAATGATACTGTCTTGAAGAGCCCGAGAACCACTGGCAGGCAGGAGGCTCAGGTCTGTCTCAAGTCCCTCCTACCTTGTCTTCTCATGTTCTCGTCTCTAACGTTTTGACTCATGGAATAACTTGCTGTTCTGGGCCACCAGTATAAGCAAATTTGTTCCAACTGGTTTGAAATATGTTCAGTTACAAATCAAGAGAAAACTTTGGTCTGGATTATAAATAACAGGAGAATTACTAATGTTTTGATTATATCTGGAGCTCACGCACAGGACAAGTTCATTCTGATTAGGGATTTGGGGCCCAGTTCACTTAAACAAGAGGCACCAACTCCTCAGCAGGAGCCAGCCTTCATTGGGCTGCAACTTGCTTCATCTGCATCCTGCTTGGAGCCTTCCAAGGCCAAATTGGTTACAGAATATTTGTTTCCCCTGAAATTGCCTTCAAATGCCTGGAAGTCTTCCAAGGGACCTAAAGGGATGGGGTATTAGGGACACAGATGCCTTAAGAATGGGGGAAACACTAATAATACCAGTAAGAATTAACCAAGCACCTGTTATACACCAGTGACGTCACTCAGTCATGTCCGATCCTTTGTGACCCCTGGGACTGTAACCTACCAGGCTCCTCTCTCCATGGGATTATCCAGGCAAGAGTACTGGAGTGGGTTGCCATTGCCTTCTCCAGGGGATCTTCCTGACTCAGGGATCGAACCTAGGTCTCCTGCATTGCAGGCAGACGCTTTACCCTCTGAGCCACCAGGGAAACCACTATATACACCAGGCAGTGTCCTAAGCACTTCACATAGCTCCATTTACTCACAGTAACCCTGGGAGGCAGCTACCAGTATTATTCCTATCTTACAGATGAGAAAAGAGGGAGGTGACTGAACTTGTCCAAGGTCTCAGGGCTATTTAAGTAGGTGGGGTTCTCATCCAGGCTGTCTGGCTTATGCTCTGAGCCCCGTGCTAGATTTTCTCCTTCTCATGGAAGGATCTCCAGTAGGGTCAGTGGGGGAGGGTCTGAGCATGCATAGGTCTCAAATAAAAAGGGATCCATATTCAGTCTGGTGTTGCATTTGCTGTGGACAGTGTGCGGAAGACCAGATATCACAGGGACTAATGGGCCCATAGAAACCTGTTGTCTGAGGCCTGGGGACCCCCTGACCACTCGATCCAGCACCATAGAAGAAGACTGTGATAACAGTAGCTTTAACACACCTTAGGAACTCCTGCGCTATGCTAAGTTGCTTCAGTCGTGGCCAATTCTTTGCAACCCCATGAACCGTAGCCTGCCAAGCTCCTCTGTCCATGGGATTCTCCAGGCAAGAATACTGGAGTGACTCCAAAAGGGCAAGAATTATTTAACTTTCTCTGAGCAACAGTCATAAGATTGCATAAATTATAGGGTGCGCGGACCCTGACCCTTCATTTTAGAGATGAGGTCAAAAGAGGCTAAGTGAATCATGAAGTCCACGAGGTTAGGGCAGCAGAGACTGGATGGGAACCCAACTGCCTCCTGGTTTAGTCAGGCTGTCTGATCATGGGGTGTCTGAAGGCTGGGGGGTCAGATAAGAGAATACAGTGCTTACTGCTGAGGGAGGCTACTAGTACTCAAGACCCCGCATTCTAGAAAAGAAATGGAGATGTTTTTCTAACTTGTGTCAGGAACTAGAGCCTGGAGGGAGAGTCAGTTTACGCCAGCTCACAGGCCAGGTTGACTTCCCTGGTGGCTCAGATGGTATTAGCCTCTGTCTACAATGCGGGAGACCCAGGTTCGATCCCTGGGTCTGGAAGATCCCCTGGAGAAGGAAATGGCAACCCACTCCAGTATTCTTGCCTGGTAAATCCCATGGACGGAGGAGCCTGGTAGGCTACAGTTCACGGGGTTGCAAAGAGTCGGACACGACTGAGCGACTTCACTTCACAGGCCAAGTTAGGGAATGAACTCATTGATTTCTGTCCCCAAATATCCAGATCACCAGATACACAGGTGGTGGGGGTGGTTAGCTTATAAGAGTCTGAGAGCTCAGACATCCGTAGGCTAACACAGAGCAAGAGAACTTCTCTTGCATTGGTGGAAGTGGTCAAAGAAATGTTTTCAGGGAGGGATAGTGGCTAATTTGCTCTTTCCTTTTCTCTTACCTCACCTCCCTGAACCATTTTTGTTTCCTAAATCTAAGTGAATTCAAAACAGAAAACTAAGTAGAAGCAAATCACCCTCATAGTGAATTGGGATCCTAACTGCTGCCCCAGAGTGAGGGTAGGTGAAGCCACTCCCTGCAAAGCCACTCCCTTCTCAGACTTGGTTGTTCCTAATACCGAAGGTATGGTGGTCTGGATAAGGCCTATAATTCTCAAACCTGACAACTCAAACATAATCAGCCTGTGGGCTTCTAAGAGTATGAACTGCCCATAAAAACCTGGCCTTGTCCCCAAGCATAACCAAGTCCTTGGAACTAAAACCTGGATCTTAACAGATGCACTTTTTTCTTTTCAGCTGATACATCCACACCCACTGAAATGCTCATATAAACTCATCGATGAAAGGGTTCCTGATATAGTGGGACACACGACATAGAAGTCTGCAACAGGGAAAGGAAGCCTATGGTGGCTTGTTGGTCAGGCAAGGGCTATATAAGTTCATAAGAACTCAGGGTGGGCATAAGTCTTACTGAGAGGAGAATGTGGGCTGCTAAAGGCCTCTTTCACCTTTTGAACTGTGAGTGCCATGGTGGCAAGCAGGATCCAGATCTCTGAATCTGCTGAGCCTAGAATATGGTTTTTCCAGTAGTCATGTATGGATGTGAGAGTTGGACCATAAAGAAGGCTGAGTGCCAAAGAATTGATGCTTTTGAGCTGTGGTGTTGGAGAAGACTCTTGAGAGTCCCTTGGACAGCAAGGAGATACAACCAGTCAATCTTAAAGGAAATCAACCCTGAGTATTCATTGGAAGGACTGATGCTGAAGCTTCAATTCTTTGGCCATCTGATGTGAAGAGCCAACTCATTGGAAAAGACCCTGATGCTGGGAAAGATTGAAGGCAGGAGGAGAAGGGGACAGCAGAGGATGAGATGTTGGGATGGCATCACCAACTCAATGGACATGAATTTGAGCAAACTCCAGGTGATAGTGAAGGATGGGGAAGCCTGGAGTGCTGCATTCCATGGGATCCCAAAGAATCAGACATAACTGAGCAACTAAACAACAAAATATATGGCCTACCAGACCCTCCACGATGTTGATGAGGCCATGGGGACTGGGTAAGTTATAACTTTCTTCTGTTCTCTATTAGAGAATGAGGTCATTGAAAATCAAGACCTGGATGAGGAGTAGATGGTCATTCCTGCCCCCAAGGAATCACTGAGGGACTCTCACGATGTCCAAGGAGAACTCTGAACATCTGGCCCAGTGGAAAGGAGGAGACTTGAGTCTTGCCCCTCAGCTCCAGTGAGTCAAATGCAGATGATCTTCTTACACACAGACTCTTGAGGTCCAGACTTGTGCTAAGTATTGATGGGGACCCTTTCTCCTTACCTGGACACCTCCACTTTTAGGACTGGGAGCTGGGAGAAAAGGGTTTATGGGCTTTGAACTGAAGGAAAAGGTCCAGGGAAGATCCCAGGCCTGTCCCTTGCTTGGCAGGGTCAATGAGAATAGTTCCTTTGACTTTCAGTAGGGGAAGAAGAGGGAAGGTAGATTTTACCCAGCATCTCTCAAGAAGCATACCTGAGTATGTATGTGAAAAGGTCTAAGAACAACTACACTGGCTTCAGAACAGGAAGAATCTACCCAGGAAAGAAAGTCATATGGTGGAGATGCCATCCCACACTGGGCCACGAGAAGATGCTACCCAAGTCACTTTTCTGATGCTTCCGTGGGCCCGTCAGTGGCCATAGGTATAATAATAAAGATAACAATAAAAATAACAGTAATAGATCCTTTGCCATGTGCCAAAACCTTTGCAAATAACTCAATAAATTATAATAACTCTTTGTGGTGAATACTATTATTACTCTCATTCGGTCCCATCACTTCATGGCAAATAGATGGGGAAACAATGGAAACAGAGACTTTATTTTCTTGGGCTCCAAAATCACTGCAGATGGTGACTGCAGCCATGAAATTAAAAGATGCTTGCTCCTTGGAAGAAAAGCCGTGACCAACCTAGACAGTGTATTAAAAAGCAGAGACATTACTTTGCCAACAAAGGTCCGTCTAGTCAAGGCTATGGTTTTTCCAGTAGTCATGTATGGATGTGAGAGTTGGACTATAAAGAAAGCTGAGCACCGAAGAATTGATGCTTTTGAACTGTGGAGTTGGAGAAGACTCTTGGGAGTCCCTTGGACTGCAAGGAGATCCAATCAGTCCATCCTAAAGGAAATTGGTCCTGAATATTCATTGGAAGGACTGATGCTGAAGCTGAAACTCCAATACTTTGGCCACCTGATGCAAAGAACTGACTCATAGGAAAAGACCCTGATGCTGGGAAAGACTGAAGGCAGGAGGAGAAGGGGACGACAGAGGATGAGATGGTTGGATGGCATCACTGAATCAACGGACATGAGTTTGAGTGAGCTCCAGGAGTTGGTGATGGACAGGGAGGCCTGGTGTGCTGTGCAGTCCATGGGGTCACAAAGAGTCAGATACAAATGAATGACTGAACTAAAGTGTCAAGAAACCAAAACTTGGAAAGTTTAAATAACTTATGAAAAGTCATATAATCAATGAAATACAAGTGCCAAGATATGTTTGAACCCAGGTCTGTTTGGCTGCAAACCCTGAACTGTTTGCTGTTATACTCAGGACACTGTGAGAGTCTAGCCTACCAGAGCTCTATGTCTACCTCTACAGTTGAGTGAGGTGAGACAGAGGGGAAGGCACGGTTTAAAAAAAGATGTTAACATCTTCTGTGCACAATATGTGTAGATTCATGTATCATGTATGTAGAAGAGAGTGTGTTTAGATAAGCTACTTCTCCTTTCATTCTCCATACATTAGACACTATAATGTGAACACTCCCACTTTGGGGGGCTTCCCAGGTGGTGAAATGGTAAAGAATCCACCTGCCAAATGGAGGAGAAGCAGATTCTATCCCTGGGTCAGGAAGATCCCCTGGAAAAGGAAATGGCAACCCACTCCAGTATTCTTGCCTGGAAATTCCACGGACAGAGGAGCCTGGTGGGCTCCACAGCTATGCAGACATCTGGACGCGACTGAGCACGCACACAGTCCCACTTTTTAGGTGAAGTAAGCAGGTCACAAAGAAGCTAAATAATTTGTTCAAGATCATACATCCACTCGATTTCTTGAATTTGTGTGGTTTGATGCCAAATCCATGGCTCTTTCACTATAACATACTGTCACAATAATCAGATGCACTCAGAGTCAGTTCGCATTTATTACGCACCCACCACAGGTTAAGCACTGTGCCAGGCTCTTTCACAAACACCAAATTGTTATTCATTGATTGGTCTTCCAGTTCACTAAGTTGGGCTGCAGCTGCAGCAGCCTCCTAGTCAAGGTTATATAAAAGAATAAATCAGAGTAATTCCTTTTCTTCTTCTTTCTAGGTATTCTCAGTAGCTAAGTCCAAGCTAAATATTTCACAAAAGGGTGCTGTTGTCACCTGAAGGACCAGGGAAAAAAAAGAAAAACTAGATTAAGGTTGAAAAACTCAAGTCTCAAAGTCCCCGATCCAATGATGGAGGGTCAGTAGTGTCTTCGTTCTCTTTGCTGGATGAATTTCTAATGCCATCCTATTTCCATTCTAGTCCACCCTACATTTCTGAGGTGCCCTCTAGCTTTGCTCCTTCAAGGTAAAGAAGCAGGGAGGCAGTTGATGATGGAAGGAAGGAAAAATTGCCTTGCTTCTAGAGTCCATCAGGAATTTAGTCTTTCTTCCTCTTGACCCCTTGAGCCTTGAACTCTAATTCTCCCACGTCAGCATCAATTGAATGTATTACCAAAGTCTTTGCTGAGAACCTGTCACACTAGCCCAAGAGATCCCTGAGAAGACTTTGGAGCAGTGGTGAGGTAAATAATGATTGATCAAGTAGTAAATAATAGCAAAATGTCTTATGAAGCAAAGCTAAGTATTTTTTCATTTGATTGTGGATGGTGAAAACTAAGTACATATCAGGCAGAAGATCTGCTTGATGGAGCCAAGCTCAAAAGTGGTGGGTGGGACTTGGATAGATGATTCATTTCTAAGGCCTGGGCTCTAACCCAAGGCTTCAGCAAAATTACGGAGATATCAACAGATGAATTCTGTCTTCAAAGCTGTGACACCCTCACCAGCAAGTGGTGGGCTTTTCACAGAGTGAGACTTGGTTAGAGAAGGAGGAAACCCCAATGGAGGAAAGATGGAGGCTAGTGAAGTTTTGTTTTTGTTGTTGCTGTTTTTGCTGCAGATGGATTATTTGCTTGAGGAGGGAAAATGAGCAACAGTGCTCCCAGTCTAGGATCTGGGTGACTTCTTGCCTAGGCTGGCTTCACGGGTGTGCAACTTGTGTAGACACACATGGCCCTGTGCTCAGCAGGAGAATGCATGAGTAGGAAGACACGCACCATATATGTGTTCACCATTCCTCGCTGCCCCCATGAGGTTGGCAGTTCCCCCAAGAGCACAAAATTCCAGTGGGAGCCCAGTGAGATGCAAAGTAAGTCAAAGGTGAGTGTATGAGGAAGGGGGGAGGGGCATGGACAACATCAAGAGGTCCTGCTGTTGGAACTAGAACTTGCTTGAATGTAGAAATAAGGCATTGGGGTTCTATGAAACACTAATGACCAAGGACCCCTACTTTATCATTTCTTACTCATGTTCCTTCCCTCTATTTGCCAACCACCTATGCTGAAAAGGATGGCATGGAAAGAAAGCGGACACTAGAGCAGTCCACAGTTGCTTCTCCTTCCACTCCTTCCTTCCTCATCATGAAGCTGAAGTCAGAGATGCTGGTAGAACATTCACATATTAGAAGTCAGATGAAAGCAGCTGAGTTCGTTTTGTTCAACGTGTCCAGTGAGCTGGTAATAAGTAAACACATATGCAGGTATGACCTATGGGATACAAGTTGTATGATTTCAGTGATTCTGCAAATGAATTAAATGCTCCTATATTTTCATTTAAAACTAGCATTGCACAGTATAAAGATGGATGGTAAAATTCATGCTAATGAAAATTTTATTTTTATTTAGCATGACATGAAACTAGCAAATAAAAAACATGACAAGAGAGAGACTTAAGGAAAAAAGCTTTATATTTTAGTACCTTTAATAACACTTTTTTCCTGCGTATTTGAACGAGGGGCCCTACATTTTTTTACTGGGCCCCTTGAGTTATGTCGCTGGCCCTGCTCCTACCCTTATTTTTCTTATGAGAAACAGAGGCAAAGCACCAGGGCTAATTCAAGGCAATGAACGGAAAACTTGGACTTGATTCTTCTCCTAAGCAGGTGGGCATCCGTTTGCAGTAACAGTGGTCTCCAACGTTGTGCGCAGGGAGAACTGACACTCCTGAATGAATATGAGGAAACCCCAGGCAAATTCCGGTTCACCACATATACTCAGGGACGTCAGATCCACCCCTAAACCAGAAGTGGTATTTCTCCGTTGGCGTCTTCACACAGCGACAGAGGTGAAGAGAGTCCATGCTGTCCGTGAGCTCACGGGTGGAGAGAACTCTGCACGTGCACAAACACACGCATGCACACTTGGGTGCGTTGTGGTTGGTCTTGACACACGTTGTACACGTACACCACACGTAAGTGTTTGCGTGTGATGTGGGCTCGGGCACCTCTTAGAACCTGAGAGAGGTGGGTTTACATGGGTCTTGGCGGCGGGGTTGGGGTGGGGAGGACTCCTGACTGACAACACCTTTAAGGCTTGGGTGAATGTGGTCCTTCTGGGCCTTGGTCCTCAAGAGACCACCGCTGAGAGTGGAGAGCTATCCGGGTGGGTGTGGGGGCTGGTGGGGGGACACATGGCTCTATTTCCAGGACCAGTTTCTCCTGTAACCACTCTGCTCTCCCTTTATATCACAGGAAGACAAACACCTGTTGACTTCGAGAACAGAGGGTTTTCGACTTCTTCTGAAAGGAGTGACACGAGCAACCGGGGCTGTGAAAGACTCTCCCCTTCCACCCCTGGACCAAAAAACGAGGAGACAGTCTCACGAACGAGGCCCTTGAGTGACGTGGAGAGCGGGTGTCAGGCCCGCTGACCTCTTTTTACTCGGCACCAGCGAGTCCGGAAGGATGGGGTCGCCATCTACTCGCTCCCTTTAGCTGCCTGGCGCTTCTTCCCCACAGCAGGCTTAGTGCCCAGTCTGTGTCCCCATCTCACCTCCCACCTCATCTCTACGCCTTTGGGTTATGCTAGCCAACAGGTGGCAAGGGGACTGCTGATTCTAACTTCCAAGCGCACCTTCCCCAGTCCCCCACCCCATCTGCTGAAAGAGATTCACTTCTCATGAGAATCTGGTAAGCCTGCCAGCACCCCCAGGAGGAAAAAGTCACTAACTCACTTCTTTAGAAGCACCTTCCCCACCCCCCACTGGGTGGTCTTGACCACCACCAGCCTACCAAAGAATCATTGCATTTTATTGTTTCCATATTTCCCAGTGCATTTTAACCAGACATTCAAATGGCACCCCGACGTCTATATTTAAAGATTGTAGTGGGGGGACTCCCCGCCCCCACCCCCCTCAGAAGAGACCTGTGTTCCACCTCCCAGAAGTGGCTGCTCATCAGAGAGGAGGTGATTCAGCTTTCCTAGAAGATCATTTGCAGGGGAAAATACAGTACTAGTGCTCAGAGTGCTGCCTGCTTCCAGAGATTAAAAAAAAAAAAAAAAACACCACCAAAAAAACCCTGCTCTCAGACACATGGAATTCCCATTGACGAGGTCTGACCAACACCAGGCGCTGAATTTTCCCCATTAAACTTAAAGCTCAGGATGAAAGACGTGGGGGTGGGAGAACGGGTCCCATTTGGCCTTTTCAGCCCTCTGGAGGACCTGAACTCTGCTCACCGCCCCCCAAGGTCAAACGACTGATGTGCAAAAAGTCCCCTCTGTCTGTCCCTCCACTTCCCCTGCCCAAGCTCTCCCTCCTCACAAAGAAGGACTCTCATTGCCACAACACAATG
This sequence comes from Bos grunniens, assembly GCF_055505025.1. Taxonomy (NCBI): domain Eukaryota; kingdom Metazoa; phylum Chordata; class Mammalia; order Artiodactyla; family Bovidae; genus Bos; species Bos grunniens. Next base: position 74,206,508 of record NC_141179.1, on the reverse strand, counting down.
AAGCCCCGGTGGATTTACCCAGATTAGAGAACCCCTTGAAGTCTCTGTCAGAATCAATCTTCTCAAGAATAACACTTGTTGGTCACCACCTTGCTTTGTGCGGCCGCGGGGAAACCAGGGCTCCGCGGGGCACACCGGCCTCTGACCCCCCATCTCCGCAGGGCACCGGGCAGGGCGCGGCTCCTCACCTCACGGGACGCCCCCCAAAACACACCCCCCGCGGCACCACCGCCCACACCCTGCAAGCCCGCGCCCCGTTAATTTACCTTCTCCACTCCAAGCTGGGCCCATCCCAGCACCAGCCCCCCCAGAGCCCGGAGGCCAGCGCCGCGGCTTCCCAGGCGATGAGAGGCCTGGCCGCGCGCCAGCCTCCGCCGCCGCCGCCGCCGCCGCCGCCCCCGCGGTTTAACCCTCCGCCCTGCGGAGTTCAGCCTCTCCGGGCTTCAGGCTGCAAAGTTTGCCAGGCGCTTTTTTCCGGCGGTTTTCCTCCACACAACCGGCCCTAAGAAATCCTGCACAGAGATTTCCCTCTACAGGTGGTTGTGAGCTGTAGCAGTTTTTGCTCTTGCAATAGAAACGTGGTGGTTTGGGGTGTTTTTCTGTCTTTAATTTCATTTTACCTGCTATTCAGGATTTTTTAAAAAAAATTATTTTGCCGGCCCCCACTAAAGACGCAGCTTTTCTCCAAATAATGGGATGATAGATTAAATTCTTTATGCAAGAAATGTAACTACTACTATCACCACCACCGTGCCCTCTCTCCATCTCCCCACCCTCCCCCACTTTGCTCTGACTTCATGAAGCCTTTTCTGAACTAAGATTGCATGTGCAAAATAATGACAAGAATGAAGACACTTAGTGAATGAGAATCAACCCCAAATATGACAAAGTGAACAAACTCCCACTACAGAATCCTTCTCCATGCCGCCCCCCCACCCCCCCCCCCCACACACAAAACATCAGGGTAGGGGGAGAGGAGACAGCATCCCTTCCCCACTTTGACACCACAGAACTGTCTTCCAACTGGCATGCCTCTGCAAAAACCACACACACACACACACACCCAACCCCAGGAAAACCTGCTCAAGAAGTCTAGTCGATTTGTAGGAACATAATTGTTCAATGAAACAGACAGTAATCATGTCCAGTCATACAGCTCTACTCCTCCAAACATCCACCAACTGACATCATAAACTTTGCAAAAGCCAAACACAGACAGTGCATGGTATAACCTACCTTGGCGAGCTCCTTCACTTTTTGTGCAAATGTTTTCCCCTCCGCACGCTTTATAGAGATTTCTAGGGAAATTTGGAAAGGCTGGTGAGGGGGTGGGAGAGGTGAGGGAATGAGGGTAATATAAATAAGGAAGCGTTTTAAATGCACCACGCAAAAAAAAAAAAAAAGCTCGGGATTTCACGTTCTGTGTCTGCACTCTTCTCGGAGCAAAGCAAAACAGTTCGCGTTCAGTGCCAGACTTGAAGGGAGAGGGAGAAGAGAGAGGGAGGGCGAGAGAAGGAGAGGAGAGAGGGAGGGGAGAGTAAGAAAGAGGGTGGGGGGGGGGACTGGAGGAGAGAGGGAGAAGAGAAAGAAAGGAAATGAGGGAGAGATAGAGGGAGAGAGGCGAGGTAAGCGAGGAGGGAGGGGAAGAGAGAGAGAGAAGAAAGGAGGGGTAGAGGGAGGAGAGAGAGGAGGCAGCCCCCCTCCCACGCTCCCACCCCCACACATTCAGGCACCTCCTGAGTAACTGATCAGAGCAAGAACTCATCACCCACGTTTGAAAACCTCGTCTGGGGACTAAGTCCCGATGCACACACACTCGGGGGCTATATATAGACAGACCCTAATGATATGCATTGCATTTTGAGCGTAAATGTGTGTGTGCGGATTACATATGGTTCCTTTGACAGGTATGATTTTTAATTTTTTTTCTTTTTTTCTCTATTTTTTTTTTTTTTTTGCACTGCAGTGCGTCTGATTATATGTTTGGATTTTCTTTTTCCCTTTTTTTTTTTTTTTTTTTGCATCAGGAAAAGATGCATCGATTTTGAGGGTGTTCGGAAAGAGTGGTGGGGGGTCTCAACGCCTACCAAACCCTGGCTTGTTTCCCCTGCAAAGCTGGGATATTTGCAGAGTTGGGGCTGTTTGAAAAGGCTCCAGCTCTGGCTCGGTGTAGCACGCCCAGTTCCAGCAGTGTGTGCTATTGACCTGCATTGACGTCAGTGCGTCATTAGGTCTCCCTTAGAAACACTGACTTTCAAAAATAGTATCAAATTAATTCAGTTGGAGCCTGGTGAAGAAAGGCTACTAGCTGGAATCAGCCATAAAACTCCAGAATTTTCAGCCCCAGATCTCTTCTTCTTTTTCTAGGAGCCAAATAGAAATCAGATTGTATGGAAAATGCCATTGATGGGATTTTTTTTCCCCTTAAGAAAAGGGACCAAATTAGATTGCAAAAACCCAGAACTGCTTTTTTTTCTTTCCTCTCTTTTTTTCTGATCTAAAAATAACCCCTTGCTTGAGCTGACTGCAGTATCTTTTGTGTTGCAGCTCTCTGCTTTTAGCAGTGTGGTCCTGGTGAAGGGTGGAACACAGTGCAGATATCGATCTATTGATATTTGCAAAGCCAGGAATTAATTTTAATAAAAACGGTTGCGACTCATCGTGGTGGTGGGTAATAGAGAAGAGGGGGCGCCCTGGGAAGATGTATGCCATTCACACTTTATCGTTTTTTTTTTTTTTCCCAATTCATCTTTTAAAGATATAATTCCCACCCCATGTGTCTCACGTGGCCTGTGACCAGCACATGCAACCCCCATTCATACAAACACAAAGCACCAGGACATTCACACTTAGCAGACACAGTAAAGGCTCTGGGATCTTCCTTCCTCTCCTAGTTGCTTGGCAGAAAAGGCATAGCAGCCCACCAAAACAGGTTTCAGTTTAATTGGGGGGACTTAAATATTCAACCTGATAATTAGATTATGTTATTAAAGTCTGCATGTATTAAAAATCTGCTTTTGTGTGTGTGTGTCGGGGGGGGGGAGCCACCACCCTCTTCACATAGTTCACAGTACATTTTTAACTGGACTATTTTACAACCGTACATTTTTCTACATACCTATGAATTATATACAGGAACATAGAGAGTGCCTCCCACATAGAAGCAAGTTGGGTGACAGGTGTCACTCTCAAAACTTTGGGGAGGGGGGATATTGGATTTCTCTATTTTCAGAGAAAGCAATTTATAGAGGCCATTGCCCACATTTCTTGCTTCCCAACTCTCTCCCTCTGACCCTCTGTCCTCGCACTTGTGCCTCTGACCCATTCAGTCTTTAGCCTCTGCTGAGACTGTTAATGAGGGGACTAATTAGGCCCATTGTGTACAGGGGCCCTCTTGGGAAGCATTTGGATGACAAGGGTTGTGGGGGGTCTTGGGTGGAGGACAAGCATCCATAATGTATTGAAATTAAGACTTAAAATTAAGAGGACCTTTAATTTTTTGGATACACCCACAAAGTCAGGCTTCCCATGCCTCATCACCTCATCATTTGTGCTTATCACTATTTCCTAAAAGAATGAGGCCCTTGCCTTCACTCCCTGAAATCTAGTTGAGAGAGGGAGAGAGAGACAGAGGTAAGATATTGTCACCCTCAAAATTTTCAGACCAGGACAGAAAATGCATAATTCTATTATGCCAGGCTAGTAGGTCAGGGGAGTGGAGTGCATCTGGCCCTTGTCAGACCCAGGAGAAGCCCTGAGGGCTAGTAGGGCCAGAGTTTATCTAAGGACAGTTTCTGGGGTTTGGAGGAACCTTCAACTGATGACAGACTGACCACGTGGTTTTCCTTGTCTTTCCCCCTCTTTCCTCTCTGACAGTTCATGGAGGGCAAGGCAAGTGCCTATGGCATGTGCTGCCACAGCAGCAGCAGCAACAGGGAGATGCTACGAGAAAATCCAGTGTTCCTCTCTGCCCCTAACCCAGCGCAGTCTGTAGACTGTGGTAAAGACACTGATCAGTGGATGCTTCCAGCCAACCAGGCACCTGCAAACCACTACCCCAGCTTGCAAGGCTCCCAGACACCCTTCATCACAAATGCATTCATTCACAGAAATCTACAGCCATTCATGCGCCTGCACACAGCGACATTCATTCATATTTTAGCCACAGCTGCAGCCACACATTTGCCTGCAAAGGCTGAGCAAGTGTGCACAGCAGAAACATGTTTTTAGAAGGCTGCATTCCACCCCTCCCTTCTTGCGCAGACACACATCCTCACTGTTGGCCCTGCTTCCTTCCCCTTGAAGAGAACAGATTTCTGCCATAGAAATTGAAAGTGAAGCCACTCAGTTGTGTCTAAGTCTTTGTGACCCCGTGGACTGTAGCCCACCAGGCTCCTCCATCCATAGGATTCTTCAGAATCCTGAATACTGGAGTGGGTTGCCATTTCCTTCTCCAGGGGGTCTTCCTGAACCAGGGATCGAACCCAGGTCTCCTGCGTTGCAGGCAGATGCTTTACCCTCTGAGCCATCTGCCATACAAACAGTTGAATCCCCAGCCTAAATAAAGACCTACTGACCTCGCCCATGATTAGATCATGGACGAGATGCCAGAGTGCTGGCAGAGGTGCAGATGTCTTGGTGGATGAGGGGGGGCCAATTCTTTTCCTGGCCTGGTTTTCCTCCCTTGGCAGCCTGGTGGACAAAGAGAGGGCCAAGGGAGGGGCTTGCAGTGTGGCCCAAGCTTTCACAGTGCCCCACTTGGCCCATTCAGATCTTGTCCTTCAGGAAGAGGTGAGAGTTGTGGAGAGCTGTCAAGTCCTGCAGGAGCCAAGACTTGGCATTCCCAGGCCCTGGGAATCCATGTGGGTCTGGACACCGAGGTTGGGGAGCTGGGGATTCTCCATTTGCCCCTCCAGAGCCACCTGGGAATTCCTTCATTCTCTTCTGTGCTTCTGGAGGCTGACCTCCATGAACTCTGGATGTCTGGTTCAACCAATGAGGGGACCCTGCCAGGGAAGTCTGAAGACAGGAGGGTAGCACCATCTTCCTCTGGGCCAAGCTATGGGTTGTCTGTGGCTGTGTTCCTCTTCTGCAGCACAAAAGTCCCTGGATCCATGTTCCTCATTGGTTCCTGTTGGCTACTGTAAAACATCTCCCATCAGAATGCTGGGTAAATAGTGTTTTTTTTTATGCACACAGAACAAGGTGAGCTTTTCCAGTTAAGTTCATTAAAGGACAGATGTTGCAGGAGATATTGCAGCACAGCAGTTAAGGAGGGTTCTGGAAGTGGACCATTAGCTTAGCTGTTTAGCTGCCTTGTGATCATGGGCAAGTTACTTAATTCCTCTAAGCCTCAGTTTCCTCCCCTGTAAAATGGGAATAGTAATGATAACAGTACCCTGCTCTTAGAATTGTTTAAGGACTGTTAAAGGTAATATATGTGAAAATGTATAACCCACTGCCTGGCACAGAGTTAACCCATAATAAGTCTTTGGTTGTTGCTGTCCTTCAGTCACTAACTTGTGTCCAACTATTTGCAACCCCATGGGCTGCAGCACTCCAGGCTTCCTTGCCCTTCACTATCTATTTGATACTATTTGAGCACCAGAGTTTGCTCAAACTTGTGTCCATTGAGTTAGTGATATCATCCAACCATCCCATCCTCTGTCACTCCCTTCTCTTCCTGCCCTCAATTTTCCCCAGCATCAGGATCTTTTCCAGTGAGTCGGCCCTTTGCATTAGGTGGCCAAAGTAGTGGAGCTTCAGCTTCAGCATCAGTCCTTTCAATGAATACTCAGGGCTGATTTCCTTTAGGATTGGCTGGTCTGATCTTCTTGCAGTCCAAGGGACTCCCAAGAGTCTTCTCCAGCACCACAATTCAAAAGTATCAATTCTTTGGCGCTCAGCCTTCTTTATGGCCCAACTCTCACATCTGTACATGACTACTGAAAAAACCATAGCTTTGACTATATGGACTTTTGTCAGTAAAACACTGTCTAGGTTTGTCATAACTTAGATATACCAAACTGAATGGAGAGTTCCAGAGAACAGGAAGGTAGGATAAGAAGGCCTTCTTAAATGAACAATGTAAAGAAATAAAGGAAAACAATAGAATGGCAAAGACTAGATATCTCTACAGGGCTTCCCCAGTGGCTCAGCGGTAAAGAATCCTCTTATTTTCTCAGCCATTTGCAAGGCCTCCTCAGACAACCCAGTTTGGCTTCTTACATTTCTTTTTCTTGGGGGTGGTTTGGCCACCATCTCCTGTACAGTGGTACGAACCTCCATCCATAGCTCTTCAAACACTCTATCAGATCTAATCGCTTGACGACAGAGGATGAGATGGCTGGATGGCATCACTGACTTGATGGATGTGAGTCTGAGTGAACTCCGGGAGTTGGTGTTGGACAGGGAGGCCTGGCATGCTGCGATTCATGGGGTCGCAAAGAGTCGGACACGACTGAGCGACTGAACTGAACTGAACTGAATAGTCTAGTGGTTTTCCATACTTTCTTCCAGTTAAGCCTGAATTTTTCAATAAAGAGCTGATGATCTGAGCCACAGTCAGCTTCAGGTCTTGTTTTTGCTGACTGTACAGAGCTTTTCCATCTTTGGCTGCAAAGAATATAATCACTCTGATTTTGGTATTGACCATCTGGTGGTGTCCAATGTGTAGAGTCATCTCTTGTGTTGTTGGAAGAGGGTGTTTGCTATGACCAGTGCATTCTCTTGGAAACTGTTAGCCTTTGCCCTGCTTCATTTTGTACTCCAAGGCCAAGCTTGCCAATTACTCCAGGTATCTCCTGTCTTCCTACTTTTGTGTTCCAATCCCTATTATGGAAAGGAGTTGTTTTTTTTTCTTTTGGTGTTAGTTCTAGAAAGTCTTGTAGGTCTTCATAGAATCATTCAACTTCATCTTCTTCAGCAGCTGTGGTTGGGGCACAGACTTGGATTACTGTGTTGTTGAATGGTTTGCCTGGGAATGAACCGAGATCATTCTGTTGTTTTTGAGACTGCACCCAAGAATTGCATTTTGAACTCTTTTGTTGACTGTGAGGCCTACTCCATTTCTTCTAAGGGATTCTTGCCCACAGTAGTAGATATAATGGTCATCTGAATTAAATTCACCCATTCCTGTCATTTTAGTTCACTGATTCCTAAAATGTTGATATTCACTCTGGCCATCTCCTGTTTGACCACATCCAATTTACCTTGATTCATGGACCTAACATTCCAGCTTCTTTTGCAATACTTCTCTTTACAACATCAGACTTTACTTTCACCACCAGACACATCCACAACTGAGTGTAATTTCTGCTTTGGCCCAGTTCCTTCATTCTTTCTGGAGCTATTTCCCCACTCTTCCCCAGTAGCACATTTGACATCTACATCAAACCAGTCCGTCCTAAAGGAAATCAGTCCTGAATATTCATTGGAAGGACTGATGCTGAAGCAGAAACTCCAATACTTTGGCCACCTGATGAAAAGAGCTGACTCACTGGAAAAGACCCTGATGCTGGGAAAGATTGAAGGCAGGAGGAGAAGGGGACAACAGAGGATGAGATGTGGGATGACATCACTAACTCAATGGACATAAGTTTGAGCAAGCTCTTGGAGTTGGAGATGGACAGGGAAGCCTGGTGTGCTGCAGTCCATGGGGTTGCAAAGAGTTGGACATGACTGTGACTGAACTGATCCGGGGGACTCATCTTCCATTGTCATACCTTTTTTCCTTCTTATACTGTCCTGGGGTTCTCAAGGCAAGCATACTGGAGTAGTTTGCCATTACCTTCTCCAGTGGACCACATTTTGTCAGAACTTTCTACCATGACCCATATGTCTTGGGTGGCCCTGCATGGTGTGTCTCATAGCTTCACTGAGTTACACAAGGCTGTGATCCATGTGATCATTTTTGTGAGCTTTCAGGGATTGTGGTTTTCATTCTGGAGGCTGTGGGATTGTAGCTCTTGCTTCTTCTGTCTGCTCTCTGATGGATGAGGATAAGAGGCTTGTGCAAGCTTCCTGATGGGAGGGACTGGCTGTGCGGAAAACTGGGTCTTGCTCGCCTGGCAGGACCATGCTCAGTAAATCTTTAATCCAATCAGCTGCTGATGGGTGGGCTTTACTCCTTCCCTGTTAGTTGTTTGGCCTGAGGTGACCCAGTCCTGGAGTCTAAAGGCTCAATGGTAGGGCTAATGGTGGCCACCAAGAGGACTTATGCCAACGGTCATGGCCTAGGTATTAACTATTCAGACTATAAGCATGCATTCTACAGATGACCATCTATGGAGCATCTAGTACTTTCAAAGTTTTGGGTCCCTGGACAACAGTAAGATTTCCATTTTATATCATGACCTGAAGATAACACACACTAAGGTAAAAGATAATGCCTAGCGTTACAACTTTTGACGCACTCTGATATTCCTTCTTTTGTTCTATTTCATCACACACACACACACACACACACACACACACACACACACACAATGTAGGTCCCAACTCATCAATGGAGAGACATTGATTGGGTTTATCTTCCAGGGATGAATGTTCCTTGAAGGTGACGGACTAGGTAGAGACCATATCTTCATGTTTTCTAAATAGGTGAAGTCACATTAATACAGAAAAAGTCAGTTAAAGATATTCTATAGAAACTGAAATTCCCACAACAGGTATCTGAATGGACCTACATGTACAGAAACCAGGTGTTGGGGAAAGGGAGCCAAGTGTATAAAACATGGGGCTTCCCTTTAAGGAGCTGATAGCGGAGTAACAAGATTCACCCACTCATTTATTCATGTAACAAATCGAGCGCCTACCATGTGCTAGGTAGCACTATTCTGCATCAGTGAACAAGTTCCTGACCTCACCAAGCTTATCTTCTCATGACAGCAGCACACAATAAATGACTAAATAACCAAAGCAGCAGAATATAGTGCTGACAGTGCTAATGGCTCTTAAGAAAAGGTGAGGGGGCTTCCCTGGAGGCCCAGTGGTTAAGAATCTGCCTGCCGATGCAGGGGACATGGGTTCGATCCTTAGTCTGGGAAGATTCCACATGCCTGCAGGGCAACTAAGCCTAGGACCCCCACCTACTGAAGCCGGCGTGTCCTAGAGCCGGTGCTCCACGACAGGAGAAGCCACCACCACGAGACGTCTGTGCACTGCACCTGGAGAGTAGCCCCCACTTGCCGCAACTAGAGAGAGCCTGTGCACAGCAATGAAGACCCAGCACAGCCAGAAGTAAGTAAACAAACAGAGAGAGAAAGAAAGAAAAAGTAAGGAAACGGAGAGTGACTGATAGGAAGGCCTGTTTCAGATACGGTAGTCAGGGAAAACCTCTAAGAAGGTATTTGACCACAGACATGAAATTTGAGCACAAACCCTGTACATTCCGAAAGAAATGCACTTCATTAAGAGGGACCAAAGAGGAAAGGTGCAGTTCGGCAGGGACGCTCAAGAGGGAGTGGATATATGTATATTTATAGCTGATTCACATTGTTGTATACCAGAAACTAACGCAACATTGTAAAGCAATTATCTACCAATTAAAAAAAAATTCTATGATAAACCATAATGAAACAGAATATTAAAGAAGGAAGTGTATCACTGAAGCACTTTGCTGGAAAACAGGAATTAACAACAGTGTAACTCAACTATACTTCAATAAAAATAAATAAGAAAAAAAAAAAAGAGGGGTCAACCAGAACCTTCAGAAAGGTTCTGAAGCAGAAATGGAATATTCCAGAAATAGGAAGACCAAGGTAGCTAGAGATCATGAGCCTGTGAAAGACAGATGGGTCCAGATGACATAGGGTCCTGAAGGCCATGTTAATTTTGAGTTACATCTGAATGTGATGGGAGGCCATTGCAGGGTTTGAGGCAGAAGAGTAACACGAACCAGTTTACATTTTAAAAAATCACACTCGCTGCTGTGTAGAAAGCTGACTGAAGAAGGCAAGGGGAAAGCCATGGGACTGGTCAGGAGGCTATCATGGTACTGAAACAAGAGATGACCGTGGCTTGGATGAGACTTGTCATTCACAGAGTGGCAAGAAGCGATTGGACCAGCAGTACCTCATTTGAAAGTTGCTGCCTCTCCATATGCATAATACGCCGCAGAACGGGAGGTGCCAAGATAGAGTACACTGTGTTGTGGGAACTCAGATGAAAATTACATCTGGCTGTGGGATGAGCTGGCACTTGAGCTGTGTCTTCAAGGATGAGTGGGTAGAAATGGCGAGGGAGGAGAGGACATTCCAAAGAAGGGGAAAAGCAGATGAGTAAAGGCACAAAAGAGAGAAAGCAGAAGGCATGCTTGGGGCCCAGCAGCAGTTCTGTGGATTATGTGCGTGAGTGTGAGTGATCGTTGCTCAGTCGTGTCTGACTATGTGAGCCTGTGAATTGTAGCCCGCCAGGCTCCTCCGTCCATGGAATTCCCCAGGCAAGAATACTGGAGTAGGTTGTCATTTCCTTCTCCAAGCTGTGGATTACAATGCTCCGCAAATAGGGGAATAGGATGTTAAGATTGAACAGGTATGTTTGGGATAAATCACAGAGAGCCTGCAGTGCCAAGAGAGAGTTTGAGCAATGGAGAGTCACAGCATGTTCCTAAGGAGGGTTTTATGGGATCAGAGCTGAGCTTTAGAGCCTATTGGGTAATTAGCGGCTGCAGGGGAACCTGGAATTTTCTGCTTTGGGCCTCTGTAGATTCATTCATTGAGGCCATCTTCAACTTTCTTTAATCCTAAATCTTTTGTTCCAGCCAGACCAGCCTTCTACCTGACCAGTGGGCTGCCCACAATCATGCCTTCCTCCCTGCCTTTATTTAGGTAGTTCTCAGCACCAAGGACACCTTGCCTAGCTCCTGAACATTTATTCAAAACCTCCCCCATTCTTCTCTGGTTCCTTGGCCTCTATTGTTCCCTCCCTTCTATCAAAGCACTTGTCTACAGCACTCATGTTGGTTCTTAACTTCATACAGGCACATTCCTTACGTATGTATCTCAAGAAGGACTTCCCTATGAGATGTAAACTTCTTTCGATCAAGGACATTAGCTGGCATCCCCTTTGTTTTGTCCACACTGCATGGCACTCAGTAGCCATTCAATTCTATAGACCACCCTCATACCTAATACAGTGAGTGCTGAGAGCCAATGGGCCTTCTCAAGAGCCATGAGTAGAAAGGCAGTAGTCCAGATACACTGACACCTAAAGACATAGCCCAAGGGGACCCCTCTTCTTGTCTCCAAATGTCTTCCATTCCCTGGGCATTCAGAAACGAAACCACTACGAACTGGACACACCTAGGTTTTGCCTTCTATAAAAGAACCATCCTGGGGAATTACCCTTGCTCTAGACAATATTATCCACATTCAAGAGAACAAACCAAACCACGGTTTTCTACGGGGAAACGGAAGTAGACCCGGGTCAGATGTAGGGCCCTCTCCCACTCTGGCGCTTGAGGGCTTCCTGCATCTTGCTCCCAAGCTCTGGACCACATCATCCACTGCTTTTCCCTGAGATTGTGTACTTATTTGAGGGGCTTCCACTCGGAGCCACTCTCCCACCCCGTTTCACCGGCCCTTGGAACCAGCAAGCAGCAAGACAAAAGTTTCAAGACGGCAACAAGGCTGCGCGGACTCTCTCAACACCTGACACCCGGCAGGAACATGGGTCACTTAAGGACACAGGCAAAGGCACGGATGATGGGCTTCCTTCTCCGTTGCTGTGGACACTCGAGTCGGTGCTTAGCCTGTCCTTGGCCTCCACTGCTCCCTGGTTCTCTCTAGATGCTTCCCCTGCCACTTCTGGGAGGGGCATGGGGCCCCGGGGAGTCAGCAAGGTCACCGACCCAGGAAGGAAGAAGATACCAGACTCTTGTCCTGTGGACTGAGCTCGATGCTAGGCACTGTATCCAGCATGCCAAGGCACCTGACGCAACCGAGCCGGGAGTCTGGTGGTCGAGACCAACCCATGCGCTGATGCCTCGGCGTCGGCGCAGTGATGGAGGTCTAACAGGGCAGTGCACGCCCGCTCATTTCAAAACCTCATCTCCCTGCCCCTCCCAAGGCAAGCTTAGGTTTAAATCGGGGAACCATCTCTTCACTAAGAACCACCCTACTCTGCCCTCTCTTACTCCTGAAACTGAGGGGTTTGGAGAGTAGGGATGGGAGATCTCCTTTCACAGAGTTCCACCCTCCTCCCCCAGATCCAGGCTAGCTGGCAGGTCAGCAACCCTGGCCTCCAGCTTCAGGACGGAGAGGGGCGCGCGGGTGCGGGGGCCGGGGGCAGGGGTGCAGCTGCAGGAGGCGACTTTCTCGCCGCCCGACCGCCCCCGCCGCCGCCGCCGCGGCCTCCCTCCCACGCGTGGGCGCCGAGCTGCGGCGGGGGCGGCCGGGCGGAGCCAGCCGGTCACGCGGGCCGCATGCGGCGCTGCGCCGCGGGCACGTGAGGGGGCGGGGCCTGCGCCCAGGATCCCCTCTCGCGGCTGCTTGCGTAGGAGCGCGGCGCCCGCCCCTCCCGGCGCCGCCACCCTCGCGCCGCTGCGCGCGCCGCCTCCGCCCGGAGAGCTCCCGCGCGGGGGCGGGCGGCGGAGCCGGGGGAGCGGGCGCCAGGCGACGAGGAGCCGGGGGCGGGGGAGGCAGGGGGATGGGCCAGGAAGGAGGTGCGGGGGGAGGGCTGGCGCCCGGGGCTGAACGACGGCCTCCCTCTGGGCAAGCCCCGTCCTCCAGTACCCCCAGAGTCTGTCCCGGACACTCTAGGGTTCCCCCCCCCCCGCCCAGGGTTGGGGCGAGGAGAAGCTGGGATGCGGAATTACAGCGGCGGGCGGGCTGGTGGCGGCGAGGGAGGCAGTCGGATGCGAGGACCCCCCCCCCCACCACTTCCCAGCCCTTTCCCCCCATCCACCCACGCGCGCGTGCTCTCCCGGCGCTGATGATGTCCTGCCCGCTCCGCTGCTCTGGCTCAGCTCGTGACTCTGCTTCGTGCTGGCAAAATTCCGCAGCGTGCACTTGGGGGCGGGGGCGGGAAGGTTGGCTCCCAGCTTTAACCCCTTGAGCTGGCCACCCTCGGGCCTCCCCGACTGCCAGGCACCCCACTTACCTGCCCCCTCCTACACTAGGTCATTCCCACGCCCAGCACCCGCCGTGTCCCCAGCCATCCTACAGGACACTCCGCCCTGCACCTGCTTGCCCTCAATAGCATTGAAATCTCCCATCTCTTCCTGTGGGAGCCCCCTCTCCCGACCCCCACCTATGGAGTCTGTATGGGTGCGGGCAACGGACGCGAGCAGGGTGACAGGCTGTACACAGGGCGCCTTCGGTGTACACCCCGCTTCGAACAGGGCAGTGGAAAAACAAACAGGAGCTTCGCAGGAGGAGATGGAGCCTAAACACCAGCTCGTTTCACCCAAGCACGTGTCCGCCCCCGGGGTAGATATTGTGGTTTGCTTCCATTCAGCCCCCAAGAAGACGCATTCTCTGCCCCTGGTAACTGGGCAGCAAGGCCTGGCCCAGGTCTGTCTCCTCTGGGTTACTGTGCGTCTGACGCAGGAGCTGAGATAAGATGGTGTGTGTTGGATACACAAGTAGGGTGAGAAATAAATATTATGAAAAGCAAGAGATACTCAGAAATCAGACCCTGTGCTCTCCCAGTTGGGAATGCCCTGTACTGGAAGGTGTGGGCTTACTCAGAGGGCGGGACTGTGTGGGAGGTGTTTTTGCCCCTCCCCTCGCCAGAGGTTGTTCTGGATGCTGCCCCAAAAGACTTTCGCGGGGCTCTCTCTTCCAGGTCGCAGTTGCCTGAGGCTGAAGTTTCCTAGGAGAGGCAGCAAGCCTGGGGTTGAGATTCCAGGTCCCAGCCATAGCTGCTAAGAACTTGACCTGGATAGTTTTTTGAAAACTGCCTTGCCGACAAGCTCTATCAGCCCCCAAAGAGAAGTCTGAGTGGAAGGCTCAGTATCCACTGCGCCCTCCTCTGCTCCAGCCTGATGGGGTTGTTGAATCTGGTTGCCTTGGACATCAAAAACTTGAGAACGCCCTTCAGAAGGCCCTCTGTCCTCCCGGTCATGCTCCTCCGAATTCCTGTTACTCGGGATGGTAGTTTCGTACAGTTCAGCTGCAGCTTGTTCTTTGATTTAATTTTGTTACCTGCTATCACCTTGAAAAAGGGGATTTATGTGCAAACATGCAAAAGGCCTCAGGAGAGGGCTTCATTCCTGGAAGAGGAAAGGGCAGTACGGAGCTTTAGGATCCTTTGACCATTTATTTACTCATGTTTCTTGGTGGCTTACTGTGTTCCACGCCTTGTGCAAGGCACTGGGGAAACGTAGTTAAAATGACACCGCCTCTGTCAGGAGTTTTGTGTCCATTGAGAAGACAGTAAATGATTTTATTACAGTGAAATAATTGATATAACTGGATTGCTTATGAGATGCAATGATAACATAGGGGATGCGGTTGCTGAAATCTGCCCTGGGAAGTGTATCTGTCAGCTTGGGCTACATTGAGCTGCAGTAACAAATGACTCCAGTGACTCAAGTAGCTTAAAACAAACAAGGTATTATTTATTTGCATGGCTGTCCATCAGAGGTCGCCTGTGGTTCTGCTTCATGTTCCCTTCATTCTGGAACCAAAGGTAAAAGTGCTGTCCCTGCGTGGGTCTGGCTGGTCTTAATGGCAGAGAGAAAAGAGAGATGGCAGAACCATGCAATGGCTTCTGCTCTCAGTTCAGTCACTCAGTCGTGTCTGACTCTTTGCAGCCCCATGGACTGCAGCATGCCAGGCTTCCCTGTCCATCACCAACTCCCAGAGCTTGCTCAAACTCATTCCATTGAATCCATGATGCCATCCAACCATCTCTTCCTCTGTCATCCCCTTCTCCTACCCCCTTCAATCTTGCCCAGGATCAGGGTCTTTTCCAATGAGTCAGTTCTTCCCATCAAGTGGCCAAAGTATTGGAGCTTCAACTTCATTATCAGTCCTTCCAATGAATATTCAGGACTGATTTCCTTTAGGATGGACTGGATGGATCTCTTTGCAGTCCAAGGGACTCTCAAGAGTCTTCTCCACCACCACAGTTCAAAAGCATCAATTCTTCAGTGCTCAGCTTTCTTTATAGTTTAACTCTCACATCCATACATGACTACTGGAAAAACCATAGCTCTAACTAGATGGACCTTTGTCAGTAATGTCTCTACTTTTTAATATGCTGTCTAGGTTTGTCATAGCTTTTCTTCCAAGGAGCTGCTGCTGCTAAGTCGCTTCAGTCGTGTCTGACTCTGTGCAACCCCACAGACGGTAGCCCACCAGGCTCCCCCGTCCCTGGGATTCTCCAGGCAAGAGCACTGGAGTGGGTTGCCATTTCCTTCTCCAATGCGTGAAAGTGAAGTCGCTCAGTTGTGCCTGACTCTTAGCAACCCTGTGGACTGCAGCCCACCAGGCTCCTCCATCCATGGGATTTTCCAGGCAAGAGTAATGGAGTGGGGTGCCATTGCTTTCTCTGCTTACAAGGAGCCAGCACCTTTTAACTTCATGGCTACAGTCCCCATCTGCAGTGATTTTGGCAGAGAGAAAAGAGAGATGGCAGAGCCATGCAATGGCTTCTGCTCTAGAGTAGTATATAACACTCTCACTCATGCCGCACTGACCAAAGCAAGTCATATGGGTAAGTTGGCCATAAATAGAGCAGGAAGTATAATCTTTCTACAGGGTCAGGCCAGTTGGGAGGGGTGGGAAATATATGGACCAAAAATACAACCTACCATGGCTTTCCGGAGGTGGTGATGCTTGGACTGATTGCAAAAGTAGATTAGAAATTGGGCAGGTAAGCAGACAAAGCAGGGGAGGGTATTCCTGTAGAGAGAACCTCATTGGCCACAGTCATGGAGACATGAAACTGCCTGGTCCAACAAGTTTGCCCCCTAAGTCTGTGTAGTGTGGTGCGGAATCTTTCTTCCACTGTCCCTTCACATGTATGGATCTCTTTTTAGGGGCTCGCCTCCAGCCCTGTTTCAAAGGGGAAGGGTGCTGATTGGTTGTTATGTGTCTTCCCGGAGGAAATGGACCCAGCTTACCCTAAAAGACTCTGTTTTAAGTACTGGGAAAAGTACTTTGGGAAGTCTTTTATAAGTACTGTAAAAGAAAACAACAGCAACAACAAATCAGCAAATTGCCATGAGATCCCTGATGCCTTGAAGGCTGAATAGTGATGGATCTGGGCGGCTGTGGCGATGTCAAGCTTTGTAAGAGTTCAGCCTTAGTTCATGGAGGAGTTTGAGGGGATGTCTCTAGGTGGTTCTGAGAGTCACCCGAATCTCTGCCACCCTTGCTGTGTCTCTTGGTAAGCCTGGTCAATAAAAGCCTCATTCCTACTCATTTCTTTCATTTTCTATCCTGATTTAGGTGTTAAAAGAGGGACAATGGTAAACCAAGATGTCTAGGTGGCAAATGCATGTTATTGATGTGTAGAACAGTTAGTTAAACCTTTTGCAGTGGTTCTGCTCTTCCTTCCCGGTGCTGTAAATACCTGAAGGGCAGTGCTCATGGCCTGATGCTTCCCAGCCCCCTGTATCCCCTAGAGCAGTATTTTCCTGAGGACCGGAGTCACCCAAGGGAGATTTGTATCTGGGTTGGTTACTTGGAAGGCAACTCTTCTAAACAGTCAGGAATATTTCAGTTGCAAGTAACTGAAAATTCAGCCTAGCTGGCTTAATCTAAAAAGGATTTTTTTTTTAGTTCCTTTAACTGGAAACTCCATAGGGCAGAGTCACCCTCAGCTGTGGCTTCATGTATGGGCTTAAAGCAGACATCTGGTTTCACTCTATCTCCCTGTGTGTGCTAAATCACTTCAGTCGTGTCTGACTCTCTACAACCATATGAACTGTAGCCCACCAGGCTCCTCTGTCCATGGGATTCTCCAAGCAAGAATAGTAGAGTGGGATGCCATGCCTTCCAGGGGATCTTCCCCAGCCAGGAACAGAACGTGTCTCTTATGTCTCCTACATTGGCAGGCGGGTTCTTTACTACTAGTGCCACCTGGGAAGCCCTTCTCCATGTATAGGTTCTGCTTTCTCCTTGGCTGGCTCCTTTCTCATATAGGCTCCTTCAGTCTAGTTGTAAGATGGCTCCAGACTTTCCAACCTTGCACCTGCCTGGATACAAGTCCAGTGGGAAAGAACATCTGTACCTCTCCCAGCAATCGTGGCACCGGTATTTCCTGAACAAATTGTGGTTTGGGGACTGTGATGCTCCACTGATAAAAGGCCAAAGGCGTGTGTATTGTGGGTGAGTTTCCCCACTCAAAGCACAGGACTGAGAGATGGAGAGGAGATGGCTTACAGGAGGCATGAAAAGATGGTGACGAGGATAATAGTGGGTGACAAAAACAGCAGATACTCAGGTCACTAATAGTCATCTGTGTCTGTCAGCTCTTGTTACAATAATGCTGTATGACAAACCATCCCTAAACTCAGGGGCTTACGCTCTTTAGCATTAAGTTTTTTTCTCTCTCACGGGTTTGTGAGGTGTTTGGGATCCAGGAGACCTGTGTTCAATCCCTGGGTCGGGAAGATGCCCTGGAGAAGGAAATGACAACCCACTCCAGTATTCTTGCCTGGGAAATCCCATGGACAGAGCCTGGCAGGCTACAGACCATGGGGTTGCAAGAGTCGGACATGACTGAGCAACTAACACATACACACACGGGTCATCTCTGCTTCAGGCTGCAGGTTGACCAAGTTTGGCCCCAGGATGTGTCCTGGGTTCAGGTCTGGTCTATTTTCTCATCTTCTTGGGAACAAGGCCTTCCCTGGTGGCTTAGGTGGTAAAGTATTCGCCTGCAGTGCAGGAGATCTGGCTTTGATCCCTGGGTCGGAAAGATCCCCTGGAGAAAGGAATGGCAACCTACTCCAGTATTCTTGCCTGGAGAATTCCATGGACAGAGGAACCTGGCAGGCTATAGTCCATGGGGTCACAAGAGTTGGACACAACTTAATGACTAAGCCACCACCTGGAAACAGGAGTCACTCAGGGTGTGTTCTCATGGTGAATGCCGGGAGCTCATGGGAGGGGCAGAAGCACCCCACCCCATGCCTTTTAAGAACCTTGACTCCGAACTGGTGTGCTATTAACTCTACCCGTGTTCGTTTCACCAGAACAAATGGGAAGGCCAAGTCCAACATCAGTGGAGCAGAGAACTATAATCCAGTTTATCACAGCGTTGGAAAAAATGAGCTCAGCAATAGGATTAGAATGGGCTGCTCCAAATTTCCCAAACTACATCCATCTAGCATTATTCAAAATTGTCTCATGTTCACATGGACATGCATGAAAAGTCCCTGCTGAGAAATTCCCACATCATATTCTTTTGTCTCCCTAACTTCCCTTTCCCAAGGCCTTCGCTTTCAGTCTGACTCTAGATTTTCCTGCACCAACTACCTGTGATTCACTTCACCTGTTTTTGAGGGTGTGAGGGCTGATCCAGGAGCTATGATGGGTGTGTGTCTTCCACAACAGGTGAATGCCCATCTGCCTGGACCATAGTGGAAAGAATTCTTGCTGTGAGTGGGAGATTGGATGAGAAGAGGTTGTTTCTTCAGCCATTTCCCACACTAAGATACTCTGCTTCTGGGTATTCTGTGTGTGGGCTGCACCCCACAGGCCTGCAAGCTTGTGGTTGCTCAACCTCAAAACGGAAGGAAGAGCCCAGAGACAGTGACCAAGACATCAGTGGTTTATTAGACAGGGGGATCGTTCACGAAAGCTCCTGGAGCGACACTGCAGCATGTGTGCAGGACAGTGGGCAGGGCACAGCAGCAGCTTTCCCTACCTGGGGAGAAGGAGGCTACCATTTACAGGGGGATTGACATCAGGTGGGCTTGTGAATTACCATGGACTAATTAAGACCTATGATTAAGAGGATTGCATCCTCAGGTGAGAGAAGCAGGGGCTGGTTGAGCAGGGGATGTTCAGAGAGCAAGAGAATAGCCATCTTGATTGGCATAACCATACACTGTGTCAATTTTTGGCTCATGTAGTTATATTTTAGGATATGGGGTTTGATCTGTGAATCTTTGATCTCTTTGCTTCCAGTGTCCTCAGTCCGGGATCCATCAGGGCCTGAGACCACAGTAAGCTCAAATACCCAGATGATCATTGTTCTGCCTCCCATAGGGAAACCCATGAGGAAGAGAAACTGGAAGAAGGCAAGTTTCTCAGAAGCCATATTTCTTGATAAAACTTGTCTTTGCTTCTGGATAGCTTCAGACAGAAGAGCCATCCAGAAACATTAGTCCCCTCCTTTCTTCCTTCCTTTCCTTTTTAAATGGATCTCCAAGAAAGCAAGCAAGCACAACGTTTCATTCTGTATTCCAGTGGTGCAAAGCCCTCACATCGGGAAGTTCTGCACTGTGTCTAACTTGATTCTCCATGATTGAAGCCCATTATTTCTCCCTTCTCATCTTTCACATCTTTGCGTATGGTGGAACCCATCTCTAATGCTGGTGTTACAGAGACCTGTTCATGATGTTCATGTTCCAGAAGAAAGAGTTGGTATTGTTTTATTTCACATCAACAATTATTGAATGAGCTTGATCATCCCTGTACAAGTGCTGCAGTGTTAAGAGCATCCCCTTTGGAGTCAGGCTGTCTGTGTTCCAATCGTGGCTCTGCCACTTACTAGCTGTGTGACTTGGACGTTATTTAGCATCATTTGTCCAGTTTCCCTGTCTGTAAAATGTGTTTGTAATAGTGTCTCTCACAGGGTTCTCCTGAGGGATAAGAGAATTAATACACGTAGAGTGCTTAGAATAGTGTCCGGCGTATATGTGCTCAATAAATGTTGGCTATTATTATCCTCATTTTGAGATGTAAGATTTAGTTTCTGGAGGGAACTGGCACTGATGACCCTGGTGGGTAGCTGTGCTCTTAGTTAAGGTGGGGAGGGAACATGGGTGGTTGTAGGAACACAGTGAGAGGAAGTTGCAAGGAGGTAAATTTCTATTTAAGATCTTCCTGGGACTGCCCTGGCAGTCCAGTGGTTAAGACTCCACCTTCCGATGCAGGGGTTGCAGGTTTGATCCCTGGTCGGGGAGATAAGATCCCACATGCTTCAGGGCCAAAAAAAAAAAAAGATTTTCCTAACAATTAGAGATGGCCAGTAAATTAAGTAATGAGCTCCCCTGTCATCAGAGGCATTCAGGAAAATCCTGACTAGCCATCCAGGTAGATGGTACGTGAAATTCTCCTAGAATTGAAAGAACAGACTTTTCAAATGGGTAGTACGTTGGGCTGGATGGATCTTAACTACCAAGGTGTATTGTTTGGGCTATGATGTTTTGGGTTTTTTTTAAATTTCACTGAGTCCACAATGGATTGGGAGATTTTTTTGTTTAAAAATCTAGATTTTCAGCTTATTTGCTTGCTTGATTTTTGCAGAGTTGGAAGATCTGGCAACATTTAGTCGACAGTCTTGGATATCAGTAATGGAGTGGAGCTGTGGCTACTCCCTTAAGATATGTAGGTATGCCTTACGCCCTCTTCTAGGGCCTCCTCTCTCATTTACGGGACGCACCTGACTCCTGTGTGTTTTTGAATTTACAACACGTGTTGGAGGAGGTCTGCCCAGTGCGTGGGTGGGCTAGATCGGAGGAGATCACCTTTAAGCTGACCTGATCCAAGATGAACTCCCTCTGAATTCTGAAAGCCTTTGTTCTGGATGCAAATCTGACCCCCTGGCACAGCACCATCCATTAAGCGTGCCCTGCACACCTACTCCTTGCTCAGCCCTATGATTCATACTAGCATGCTAAACTGGCCTTCAATGGGTCCTATTTTAAATATGGAAAGGAGAACACTTGTTTTCTTTATTCAGTGTTCACTGAATACTTCTTACACCAGAAGTGTGTGGGTTTTTCCCCACCAAGCAGTTCTTCAACTCTTCAGACATCAGCTGGGTGCCCTACAATTCAAACAATAACAAACAGTAGCCGCCTGTAGTTAACATAGGCCCCACAGGTTAAGGGCTCAGTCCTGCAAGACCGCTCCCCGCTTCGGTGCCAGTCACCAAGTCCAGGTCGTCACCTGTGCTTCTCACCTTCTGGCTATAAATCAGAGGCTCCCATGACCCTTCCTTGTGTCTGATCATTTATTAGAACATCTCACAGAGTTCAGGAAAACAGCTTCCTTACGAGTGTGTGTGTTAGTCTCTCAGTCGTATCCGACTCTGCGACCCCGTGAACTGTAGCCTGCCAGGCTCCTCTGTCCGTGGGATTCTCCAGGCAAGAATAGTGGAGTGGGTTGCCATTTCCTTCTCCAGGGGATCTTCCCTGGTCTCCTGCATTACAGGCAGATTCTTTACTGTGTGAGCTACCAGGGAAGCCCTTACTTACTAGATAACTGGTTTATTATAAAACGATATAGCTTGGAACAGCCAGATCAAAGAGATGCAAAGGGCAAAGTGTGTGTGTGTGTGTTGGGGGGTGATGTGGAGCTTCCAAGCCTTTCCGTATGATCATGCCATCCAAGATGGCTGTTCTCTTGCCCTCTGTACATCCCTTGCCAACCAGTGCCTGCTTTGCCTATACCCTATTTACATGACTGACCTTCCTACATATTTGCCCCACCCCCACCCCAGCTAGTGATTGTTCTAACCTGACATCATAGATTGAGCCCACCTGACATCACTTTGCCCTATAACTGGTTTCCTCCCCCTCCCTCTGGGGAGTGAAGGCTGCTCACGTGGCCTGTCCAGCGATGTTTTCCACGCACGGTGGGGTGTTGTTCCAGGACATCTCTTCAGACAGGTAGGATCCCCCATTGACATCTCTGTTGCTGACTCTGGGCTCTTTGGTCTTGAAGCTGGGCAGTCCAGGCCTTGTAGACCTGTGGGGTGCAGCCCAACAACTGGCGGAGCAGCCAGGAGACCGAGGAAACCCCCGAGAGCGCCGAGATGCTGGGAAACAAGGATGGGGAATGGAAAGTTGCAGGGGCCGAAAGGTCCCGGGGTAGCCATCCCCTCGTATGTGGGGCCCTGTGGGGCTGTCCTTGAGGGATGGGGGCCACCAAGAGAGCGAAGTCCCTGGTGTGGTATCACAGTGAGTCTTGTTATCAGGTTGGCTTTTATCTTGGGTGTGTGCGAGTGCCTTGTCCACGCATGCAAGTCCTGTTCTCTTTTTCTGGTTTTGACCTTTATCAAAGGGTCCTAGTTGTTTGAATGCTGATTCGTGTTTTTCTGAAGGTGAGGCAAGTGAATGTGCCAACGTGATGTCATTGCCCCTGTAACTGGTAACCTACGTACCCTCCTTCCCGGCCAGGAGTGAAAACTGCCTCTCTGCACAGTGAGGTGTTGCTCCAGGACCTTGCTTCAGATGCGTAAGATCTCTCATCCATTAAATCATTGATGTCTCTGTCACTGACTCCAGGCTTTTTGTTTGGACTTGAGGTTGGGCAAGTGCAGGCCCTGAAGGCCTATGGGGTATAACCGCACCGTTCCCCTAGCCCACCACCCTCCCAGCACCCAGGACCCCAAACTATCGCTTATGTATGGAGCCTTCATTACTTAGGCATGGTTGATCAAATCATTGGCCATTCATGATTAACTCAACCTCCAGCCCTTCTCCTTTCCTTGGAGGTCAGGTCAGGGGCTGAAAGTTCCAGCCCTCTAAAACGTTGGTTCCCCTGGCAACCAGCTGCCATCCTAAGGGGTTTTCCAGTAGCCACCTCATTAACAAACTCAGGTGTGGTTTATAGGGATTAGTGATGAATAACAAAAGATGGTCCTTTCCCCTTTAATTCTCTTTTGCTGCTACTGCTAAGTCGCTTCAGTCGTGTCCGACTCTGTGCGACCCCACAGATGGCAGCCCACCAGGCTCCTCCGTCCCTGGGATGCTCCAGGCAAGAACACTGGAGTGGGTTGCCATTTCCTTCTCCATTGCATGAAAGGGAAAAGGGAAAGTGATACAACTCTTAGCGACCCCATGGACTGCAGCCTACTAGACTCCTCTGTCCATGGGATTTTCCAGGCAAGAGTACTGGAGTGGGGTGCCATTGCCTTCTCTTTTAGGGAATTCCAAATGTTTTAGTAGCTATGTGTTAGAAGACCAAATATTTATTTCTTACTATAAATCACAATAATCACAAGTACATATTTGACATTTTGTAGTAAAAGATACATAAATTGATTATTTTAACTATGTTTAATATTTTAACAATTTATCAGCATTAAGAACATTGATGGCATCTGGTCCCATTACTTCATGGCAAATAGATGGGGAAACAGTGGAAACAGTGTCAGACTTTATTTTTTGTGGCTCCAAAATCACTGCAGATGGTGACTGCAGCCATGAAATTAAAAGACACTTACTCCTTGGAAGGAAAGTTATGACCAACTAGATAGTATATTGAAAAGCAGAGACGTTACTTTGCCAACAAAGGTCCATCTAGTCAAGGCTATGGTTTTTCCAATGGTCATGTATGGATGTGAGAGTTGGACTGTGAAGAAAGCTGAGCGCCCAAGAATTGATGCTTTTGAACTGTGGTGTTGGAGAAGACTCTTGAGAGTCCCTTGGACTGCAAGGAGATCCAACCAGTCCATTCTAAAGGAGCTCAGTCCCGGGTGTTCTTTGGAAGGACTGATGCTAAAGCTGAAACTCCAATACTTTGGCCACCTCATGTGAAGAGTTGACTAATTGGAAAAGACCCTGATGCTGGGAGGGATTGGGGGCAGGAGGAGAAGGGGACGACAGAGGATGAGATGGCTGGATGGCATCACCGACTCGATGGACATGAGTTTGGGTGAACTCCAGGAGATGGTGATGGACAAGGAGGCCTGGCGTGCTGCTATTCATGGGGTCGCAAAGAGTCGGACACGACTGAGCAACTGAACTGAACTGAATGTTGTACAACCATCACCACTGTCCATTTCCAGAACTTTTTCACCACAAACATACTTGTACCCATTAAAAAATAATTCCCCATTTCCTCCTCCCTCATATACCCTAGTCACTCCATTCTGCTTCTAAGAATTTGCTATTCTAGAGATAGATGTCTTATGAGGAATCATGCAAAATTTGTTTCTTGTGTGTCTGATTTATTTGGTTTAGCATGATGTTTTCAAGGTTCATCCATGTTAAACCGTGTATCAGAATTTCCTTCCTTTCTGTGACCTAGAGAATATTCCACTGTACACATATGCATTTTGTTGATCCACTCATCTGTTCATGGACACTTAGGTTACTTCCACATCTTGGTTATTGTAAATAATGCTGCTGTGAGCTTTGGGGTACAATATCTGTTGGAGTTTCTGCTTTCAGTTCTTTTGGGTCTTTCTGGTCCCATTATATTTTAATTCAAATTGAACAATAAACTTTCAGCTCTTCTTCTCACTGCTCCATAATGTAATAAAGAACTTGGTACATCCATTTTACAGATGTAGAAACTGAGCAGGAAGTTAAGGTTGGAAACCGGAAACTAGATCCTTGGTGTGGAGTCATTGACACCAGACAGCATTCCTGCAGACAAGGGTTGTGTCTGAGTTCTCACAGATTTGCATCCTCAGGACAAGTGGCCAGGATGCAGTCCACATGGTTTGAAAAGAGTGAATGAATGTTTTTTGTGCTGACATTTTTTTTTCCTGATAATTTATTTATTTTTGGCTGTGCTGGGTCTTCGTTCCTCACGGGCTTTTCTCTAGTTGCTGCGAGGAGGGGCTACTCTCAAGATGCAGTGTGCAGGCTTCTCACTGAAGTGGCTTCTCTCGTTGCAGAGCACAGACTCTAGGGAGCAGGGGTTTCGGTAGTTGTGACACGTGGGCTCGGTAACTGCTGCTCCGGGTTCTTGAGCACAGGCATAATAGTTGCGGTGCACGGGTTTAGTTGCTCTGAGGCATGTGGGATCTTCCTGGTCCAGGGATGAAACCCGTGTCTCCTGCACTGGCAGGTGGATTCTTTACCACCAAGCCACCAGGGAAGCCTCTGTGCTGGCACTTTGACAGAAGCTCTCAAAAAAGCTCCCAATGTCTGTAATACTTCTTCCTCTCTTAAGTCTCCCTCTCCATCTCTTAGACACCCCTACCCCACTCCCAACAAGGGACTTGAACAAACCAGCTGGTGCTGATCCATGCCCTAAGTCCTAACAACTGCAGCCGCGGGCCTGAGAGGTTGCTTTCCCAAGTGTTCTGTCCAGTCCGGGTGGGCCTGAGAGGTTGCTTTCCCAAGTGTTCTGTCCAGTCCGGGTGTGAGCTTCATTGGAGCTTCACCCCAGTTCACTGTAATGCCTGAGCAACTGGTTCCAGCCTGGCATGTGAGACCCACTGGGGGATCCTCTGGCATGGGGCGGGGGGTGGGGGGGTGGATCTGAATGCCTTCTAGTCATACTTTGTCAGAG
The DNA here is from genome assembly GCF_055505025.1 of Bos grunniens. Taxonomy (NCBI): domain Eukaryota; kingdom Metazoa; phylum Chordata; class Mammalia; order Artiodactyla; family Bovidae; genus Bos; species Bos grunniens. The sequence goes on along the minus strand of NC_141179.1, from coordinate 74,181,129 downwards.
AATCTCTCTAGCCTCCTGCATGGTGGCAGGCCCTCTTATTTCACCAAGCTTACTGGGGTTTGGGGAACCTCAACCCAAATCCCTTTTTGTTTAAAAATTGAGACAAATGCAATTTTAATGGGGTGGTGAAAACGCTTCTCCCAAAGGTAAGCTGTACTGTCGACTTGGCATTTGCTTAAGAAAAGAGTGGCTCTGAAAGGATTCCCTGCTCTGTTCTCCTTGGAGGAGCCTGGCGTGGGGTGGGGTGGGCTGGGGTAGGGTTGGGGGGCTGTCAGAGGCGGTCAAGGGGTGTGGCTTAAATCCTCTGGGGTCCTTTGTCCACTTGCTTTCTGCCCACAGGACGACAGAAGCTGTCACTAATGACTCAAAGATGGGCTGCAGAAGGCGCGTACCTGTCTCTTGCTCATGGGGAGAGGGTGTGTGAGGAAGAAGGCAAGTGATGGTGAGAAGCACTCACAAGCAGTGAGTGTCCTCAAAGCAGTCAGGCAGATGGTTCAGTTTCACCGGGGAAATTTCTTTGACTGTCTGGTGTAGGAAGGAGGCGCTGAGACGAAAGCTTTGGTGGTGGGGGTGCGAGTAGCAGGGGAGGGTGGAGAGGAGCTCCTGTAGGATTTGGCAAAAGACGGAGAACTAACTCCGTCTATCTATAGCTGGAGGGAAGGCAAACAACCCCCGGTCTCCGCTGAAAGTGGGCGGGCCGAGGGGAGGCAGGGAGGCAGGGAGGCACGGAGCCAGTGGCTTCCCCACGGGCAGCAGAGGGTTAACCGCTCCGGGCGCCCAAGGACGTCAGAGTGGGTTCTTGTCTGCGGCTGGGACTGAGAGCTTTTATCCCTTGTTATTTTTCCTCCTGTCTTGGCTTTTTATTGTGTTAGGATTTCAGGATTTGGCTTTATATATTTTTTTTAATGCTGAAAATATTTGGAAGGGGAGAAAAAAGAATTCATCCCAGTGAAATGGATAGGAAGACAGCAGGCTGGAGGCTGGGGTCATTGGGAGTCCCTGGTTTTAGATCAGAAGCAGGGCAACCACAATTATGTGGCCCCCTCCCATCTCTACGTTCCCTTGAAGCCCCCCAGACCTCAGCCTGGACAAAGGGACTTCCTGCTTTGGAGCCGATTCTCCACCAGTCAGCTGTGAGACCAGCTGTTACTGACAGGGACCACCGCCCCACGGGAGGTCCTCCTGGACACGTTGTCCTCAGCCTGAGCCTGTGTGGGCTGGGAGGTGAGGAGATGCCACAGACTCTGCAGTAGACTTTCCCTCTGCTGACCCTGTGGGGAAGGGCATGGAGAAGGACACAGTCTCTCTGAAAGTGAGGGGAGAAGAAAGAGGCAATCGGGTTCGAGAAACAAGGAAGGGAGTGGCGAGCATTACTTAAGACAGCTAAGAGCTGTCTGTGTTCATCTCTCAGTCGTGTCAGAATCTTTGTGACCCCGTGGACTGTAGCCCGCCAGGTTCCTCTGTCCATGGAATTCCCCAGGCAAGAATACTGGAGTGGGTTGCCATTTCCTTCTCCAGGGGATCTTCCCGACCCAGGGATCAAACCTGGGTCTCCTGCACCGCAGGCAGATTCTTTGCCATCTGAGCCACCAGGGAAGCCCTTAGATGTCTATAAGATACTTCTAAAAGGAAATATTAAAACTCAGGGAGGTCATATTCAGCGGATACCCATAGGAGTCAGAATTTTTCATAGCCTGCAGGCTTCACGACAGAGTTGTTGGTCTGAGGCACAAGGTAGTGAGCACAGAGCTCTGGAGAGAGGAGGGTAAGGTGGCCTGGGCATGGCACCATGAAGCCAGATACTGGGACAGAGATGTGGAGACACACCATTGAGTCCCGGGATCCCAGGAATGAAAAGGATGCCTGAACATATCTGGGGGCCCTGCTCCCCAGCGCAAGAATGGTGTTGGCCCACATCCCTGAGCTGGAAGCATCGAGTGGGCTTACATACTCTGGGCCCTAGGGAGACGCCCAGGGAATGGGAATAGCTGCTTCTCAATGGAACTTGGTCACTTGGTAGCCCTGGGAAGCTGCAGGAATTGCAGGTGAAGTGGGACCTCAACGGGCAAGACTGGATAACATTTGTCTCTCACCCTTTCTTATGTTCACTTGACAGAGAAAACTAGCTGTGGGAAATGGTCACCCAGTGTTAAAGATTAGAACGGGGTTTTCAGAACGGAGACTTAACATTATAAAAGTGGACTTTCTACCAAGGACAAGAGTCCCTCTACACAGGGTCATGACAATGGTGGTTGGCGGGAAAAATCTCCCACCCAATCCAAGCCACTTAAACTGAATTTTTGTGAGAAAGAGGGAGGGGAAAGTATCCATCTGCAGTAAAAACTGGATATTGTGGGAAATGAGAGTGGAATCAGTGGAAAAATAAAAACAAAGATGTTCTCAGTTAAGTAACAACGTTTGTGTGGTCTCTGATTTGGGCTGGAGATTTTGACTTTCTCCTCTCCTCTCTTCAACATCCTGCCTGAGACCTGAAAGCCTATCTTAATGGATGCATCAGTGGGTTCTCAGGCCCTCTGGCTTCTCAATAAAAATCAACCAGCGGGAGACCTAACCACCCTGGTAGCTCAGATGTAAAGCTTCTGCCTGAAGTGCAGGAGACCTGGGTTTGATCCCTGGGTCAGGGAGATCCCCTGGAGAAGGAAATGGCAACCCACTCCAGTACTCTTACCTGGGAAATTCCATGGATGGAGGAGCTGGTAGGCGACAGTCCATGGAGTCACAAAGAGTCGGACACGACTGAGCAACTTCACTTACTTACTTATTTAGCGGGAGACTGGGAGATGGGAGGAAAGTGAAGTTGGGCTGTTTATTTTCCGGCTCCCTCCCAGCAGGGTCTCTGCGTGTTGGCTGTATCCCTCCTCTAAAGACCTCAGCTCCTGTCAGGTGGCAACATGCAACAGCAACTCTCTCCAGATTCAAGTACCTGCCTTTCCCCTTGGGCCTCCAGAGTTTGGAATGGTAACAAATCCCCACTGTTGCCAACTCCATTCATTGCTGCTTTCCCCTTACTGCACCCACAGGATTTAACCAACCCCTTTATTAAACTCCCATTTACCCCATCTGATATTGCCAGCCACTTCCTGCTGGGACCCCACCTAATACAATAATCTGATAATAACACCAGTGTAAACTGTAACATGAGGTTAGTAGTGTAAGCTCAGTGTCATCACCAACACTTGGTTGGATGAGGCTTATGTGAATTCTATGTCAGTAGGGATTCTGTTCACCCACATAACTTAGTCTCCATGGCAATGGGCTAAGGAGAAGACTTGGTTCGCTTAATTATTTAAGTGAATATTTATTGAGTATCTACTGTATGGCATGCCCTACGGTGGGGGCTGGGGAGTTAGGAGAAAATAAACATCCAGCTCTCATGGTGTTTTCAGTCTAGTGGGAAAGAAGGAGATTAATCACGTAGCCACAGATATAAATATATATAGGTAGGAACTGTGATAAATCCTTAGAGCAAGATAACTATACCTTTCTCTGAGAGCAGCTAATAGGAGGGTGATACTGGGTGGAGCTTCAAAGAAAATTTCTTGGAGGAAATGACACTAAGCTTAGCCAAGCAAAGGGCAAGGGAGGGGGTGAGGAGCATGGTAAGCAGAGGGAAGGGCATGCTCAAAGATCTGAGGCTGGATGGGTCTGACAGGTGTTCAGTGAATGTGGGAGGGGCCTCTGGAGCAAGTTGAGATTTAGCTTTACACGCAGTGGGGAGACATTACAGAGTTTTGAGTGGGATAATGGCATGATTTGATGTCATAAAAGCTGGTGATGGTACCATGGGGTACTCGGGTGGGGATGCAAGGAGAAACAAGTGATGTTGCTATGGGAGCTCCTGACTGCTGGTCTGGCTAACGGTGTAGTGATGCTTTTCTTGCCCAGGAAGGCCTGAGTTGGAGGCAGTGAACTGGGTTCATGGGCACAACCATCGGGTGCCCTGTTCTGTCGTGAACATTGCGGTGAATTAGATTCTTGACCTGATACTCTCAGAAAGACGAGAAAGCAATGAGGGGAGCTGTGACCTGCGATCTAATCTTGACCAGCAAGGAAGAACTTGCTGGTAAAATGGAAGTGTCTGGAGGAAAATGGGAAATTCTGTGGAGAGAAGGACATGTGATCATCTGAGGTGTGCTTGTGAGTGTGTGAGAGAGAGAGACAGGGTAACAGAGATAGGAGAGATGGCAGAAAAACAAATCTCTCAGACTCCACGTAGAAGACAAGCGTTACTAGCTTATGGCTAGAGAGTCAGAGAAAGAAAGTGGATTAACAGGCACAGGAAATCCTACTGTATGTACTTGCTTTGGGCTGTCATAGCAAAGTGCCACAGACTGGGTAGCTTAAACAACAGAAGTGTATCATCTCACAGTTCTTGAGGCCAGAAGTCTGAACTCAGAGTGTCAGCAAAGTTGGTTCCCTCTGAGACTGTGAGGCTGGAGCTTTCCTCGGCCTCTCTCCTTGGCATGTAGACAGCCATCATCTGCCTGTCTGTCTTCATGTTGTCTTTTCTCGATTCTTGTCTGTCTGCGTGTCCACATTTCCCCTTTTTATAAGGACATTAGTCCTACTCGATTAGGATCCACCCCCATGACCTCACTTTTCCTTGATTACGTCTGTAAAGACTCAACATCCAAATAAGGTCACATTCTCAAGTACTAGGGGTTAGGACTCCAACATATCTGTTTATGGAAACACAATGGACCCATCACAACTACCAAATGAAATTCAAGCAGAACTTACTAGTTCATCTATTGAACAGGCACCAGATGCTTACTCTGTACCAGGTACACTGCTAAGAGGGGTCTTGGCCCCAAAGGTACACTTGGTCTGTGTTACAATTCAAATATGCAAAAATATGTACCACAGGGCTTCCCTGGTGGCTCAGATGGTGAAAAATCTGCCTGCTATGCAGGAGACCTGGATTCGATCGCTAGGTCAGAAGATCCCCTGGAGAAGGAAATGGCAACCCATTACAGTATTCTTGCCTGGGAAATCCCATGGACAGAGGAGCCTGGTGGGCTACAGTCCATGAGGTTGCAAAGAATTGGCATGACCGCGTGACTTTCACTTTCACAGGTTAATAAGTGCTATGACAAGTATATTGATATTTACCTCTAGAACACACTTGTTGTATGATACAGTTTAATGTAACATTACAGGGAAGCAGAGAATAATAAACAGTGTGAAAGAAAGACAGAAAGAAAGAAAGTGAAGTAGCTCAGTCGTGTCCGACTCTTTGCGACCCCATGGACTGTAGCCTACCAGGGTCCTCCATCCATGGGATTTTCCAGGCAAGAATACTGGAATGTATTGCCATTTCCTTCTCCAAATACAGAGCATGGTGGTAGCACAAAGAGCAGGGTGGGGACTTCCTGGTGGTCCAGTGGATAAGAATCTGCCTGCCAATGTGGGGGACACGGGTTCAACCCCTGGTCTGGGAAGATCCTACATGCTGAGGGCAACTGGGCCTGTGCGCCACAGCTGCTGAAGCCCACATGCTTAGAGCCTGTGCTCTGCAACAAGAGAAGGCACCACAGTGAGAAGCCCACCACCACCAGGAACAGTTCTGCTCATGGCAAGTAGAGAAAGCCTGCATGCAGCAAGAGCCAGTGCAGCCAAAAAATTAATGAAAAAGAAAAAAGAGCAGGATGGTCAGTGCTACTCAAGGAGGTCAGGGAAGGCTTCATGGAGGAGGTGACATAACCTGAGTCTCCAAGGATAACAAAGGAGTGGCCCAGGGGGAGAAGAAGTGGAAGGGAGCTCCATGTGGAGGGAAATCCATAGAGTGAGTGAGGGCAGCAGGTTTGTGTAAGAGTATGGCTTTAGTGTCAGTGGAGGAAGATGAGATTAGAGATGCCAGATCATGAAGGGCCTTGGGTCCAGGATAAGGAAAGTGAACTTACACGTATACTTGACAGTTTTCAGGGTGTGCGTGGGACATCATCTGGGAGACTGAAGGACAGAGTGATATGATTAGATTTGGCTTTTGTGGGAAGGATGGATTGAGGGGGTTGTGAGGGGAGCCAGGAATGAGAGAGAAAGAGAACAGAGGGCTGGACCAAAGTAGTAGGGATGCAGAGGGGAGAAACCATTATGCAGAGTCCTGGGGGGAGAGTTGATGTCTGTTAGTGACAACTTAGTCATGTAGATAAGTGAGTGGGGCTTATCTGGGGCTAGATATCTGGTGTGAGTGTCCGAGCAGACAAAGGGGCATTTACAAGACAGGGACTTCAGCAGGCAGAGTGGATGTTGGGGGAACCTTAGATCTCCTTTGGACGTGTTGAGATGCTTGTGGGGGCAGTCAGGTGGAAATATAGAGTAGAAAGTTACTGTAAATACAGTCTGGAAGTGAGGGAAGAGGTCCAGGTTTGAGATATGTATCTGGGAGCTCTCAGTTGTTGAAGTCATAGACTTAGATGAAGGTACCTAAAGTGTGAGTCGCTCAGTCGTGTCCAACTCTTTGTGGTTCCCCTGTCCATGGGATTCTCCAGGCAAGAATACTGGAGTGGGTTGCCATTCCCTTCTCCAGATCTTCCTGACCCAGGGATCAAACCTGGGTCTCCCGCATTGCAGGAAGATTCTTTACCATCTGAGCCACCAGGGAAGCCCAAAGATACCTAGGATGAACCTATTTTTTTGGCTCGCATATCTTGGCATGTGCGATCTTAGTTCCCCAACCAGGGATAGAACTTGCACCCCCCACCCCTCCCCCTGCTGCAGTGAAAGCATGGAGTCATGAGCACTGGATCACCAGGGAAGTCCCTAGAGTGAAACTTTAGAGTGAAAAAAAAAATGTAAGGCTCAGGGACTAAACCTTGAGGAGAAGGTCATTCCACGTGTGAGATGTTCAGTTCAGTCACTCAGTCGTGTCCGATTCTTTGTGATCCCATGAACCGCAGCACGCTGGGCCTCCCTGTCCATCACCAACTCCCAGAGTTTACCCAAACCCATGTCTATTGAGTGGGTGATGCCATCCAACCATCTCATCCTCTGTCATCCCCTTCTCCTCCTGCCCTCAATCTTGCCCAGCATCAGGGTCTTTTCAAATGAGTCAGCTCTTTGCATCAGGTGGCCAAGTATTGGAGTTTCAGCTTCAACATCAGTCCTATTAATGAACACCCAGGACTGATCTCATTTAGGATAGACTGGTTGGATCTCCTTGCAGTCCAAGGGACTCTCAAGAGTCTTCTCCAACTCCGCAGTTCAAAAGCATCAATTCTTTGGCACTCAGCTTTCTTTATAGTCCAACTTTCACATCCGTACATGACTACTGGAAAAACCATAGCCTTGACTAGATGGACTTTTGCTGACAAAGTAATGTCTCTGCTTTTTAATATGCTGTCTAGGTTGGTCATAACTTTCCTTCCAAGGAGTAAGCGTCTTTTAATTTCATGGCTGTAGTCACCATCTGCAGTGATTTTGGAGCCCAGAAAAATAAAGTCTGACACTGTTTCCACTGTTTCCCCATCTATTTGCCATGAAGTGATGGGACTGGATGCCATGATCTTCGTTTTCTGAATGTTGAGCTTTAAGCCAACTTTTTCACTCTCCTCTTTCACTTTCATCAAGAGGCTGTTTTGTTCTTCACTTTCTGCCATAAGGGTGGTGTCATCTGCATATCTGAGGTTATTGATATTTCTCCCGGCAATGAGAGAAGTGAGATGAGAAGCCTCCAAATGAGATGGAGAAAGGTCAGCTAGGTGATCCTGGAGAAAGTCTGGTGAACATCAGGAGGAGGGAGTTAACACCATCAGATGCCCCTCGGAGACTGAGAATGAAAAAGGAGTAAAGGGAATCTTTGGATTGGCTCTTTGGTGGTCACTGGCTCCTTCTGTGGGTCAATTTTAGTGGAGTGAATGCAGCAAAAGTTAAGTTGCGTAGACGGAGGAATGAACTGAAAGGGGAGGAAGTGTGGGTGATTCTCTTAGAAAGCTTGGTAGTGGAGGGAAGAAGAAAAAGAGACTGTAGCTAGAGGGGGACAAACAATTTGGAGTTGGGTTTTTTTTTTCTCTATGAGAAAGATTTGACGGTGTTTCGATAGTGAATGAGCAGAACAGCAGGAGGAAGAGGTCAAATGTGCAGCGAGGAAAGAGAAGACTTCCAGAGATGAATAGGGTGGGATCCAGAGCAAAGATGGTTGGGTTGTCCATGTAGGAACGATGCAGTGGAGGTAGTAGTGGGTCCAGAAACCTTAGATGGATCAGCAGGAATTAGAGAAATTCCTCAATGATGTTGTCTATTTTTTCCCCTAAAATGTGAGAGATGATTCATCTCTGGGGAGTGTGATGGAAGGTGGCTAGATAGTAGAAATGATGAGGGGAAGAAAAACTTGAAAAGGCTGTATTAGTCAGAGTTCAGTTGCAGTTAACAATCCTTTGTAGCTATTTTAAGAGGAAAAGGACTTAATGCAGTCAATTGGCTGCTTACAAAAATCACTGGAAACTCTAAACTGAGATTCCAGGAACGAACCCAGGGCTTCTGATCACTCATCTCCCAGGGGACCTACCCCTTCTATCACAGTCAAGAAGCTGGGGAGGGACTTCCCTGGTGGTGTAGTGGTTAAGACTCCTGCTTTCACTGCAGGGAGCATGGGTTTGATCCCTGGTCAGGGAACTAAGATCCCGCATGCTGCACCATAGCCAAAAAAAAAGAGAAATTAGGGAGTCTGAAAGCCCATGCTGTTGAGCCTTGGAACACTTAGCTGTCGTGCAGAGATCATGAACATTGGGTACAGGGCCAAGGGTCCAAGTTCAAGTCTCATCAGGTGTTTCTTATTGGCAGAACCTAAGTTGAAATCTAAACTCTAGCTATAAAGGAGTTTGGGAAATTTTTGGTTTTTCATTCTCTGCCATACAGGGATACATAACTTCATCCCCACACTAAAATTCTAATCAACAACAGTAGCAAGCTCCTGCTTGATTTAACTATCCCTTCATACAAACTGCCATCCATCCATCCATCTTTAATTTCAGCTAAAATCAGATGTAAACCTAATATACAATTAAAAGATTTGATAAAGCTGATTAATAGCAGTAGAATTTCATCCTTCAATAATATAAATAATTGCCAGGGAGTTGGTGATGGACAGGGAAGCCTGGCATACTGCAGTGCATGGGGTTGCAAAGAGTTGGACACGACTGAGAGATTGAACTGGACTGAAAGATTCTCCTCTTCAGTCTTGGGTATAAAAACCACCTAGTGTTGAGCCTCTTCTATCTTTTAAGGTAAGGCACTGAGTTCACAGTGTTCTTTCACATATATGATTTCATTTGATTATTATATTTTGTGGACTGGACATTCATAGGGGTTACTGTTTTTTCATTTTACAGCTGACATAAGCATCTTCATTGGTATAGTATTGCAAAGGACTTTATCATCCAAATGTATTTTGCTGTTGTTGCTCAGTCGCCAAGTCCTGTTCAACTTTTTTGTGACCCCGTGGACTGTAGCCCATGAGGCTCCTCTGTCCATGGGATTTCCCAGGCAAGAAAACTGGAGTGGGTTGCCATTTCCTTCTTCAGAGGATCTTCCCAACCTAGGGATTGAACCTGCGTCTTCTCCTTGGCAGGTAGATTCTTTACCAAACATGTTTACAGTCCATCAAAGAGAACAGATTGTGCAGTACATTCAATAATAGTACATGATGAACCATTCAGGTTATAGGTCAATTCAGTCTCATTGGACAGTGTGCTAATCTGTCTATATGATACTGGAAGCAATTTCCTTAGTCTTATTCATAATTTTCTCTTTTTTCAGCTTTATTGAGCTATTATTGACAAATAGGAATGATATATATTTAAGACATATAATTCAATGTTTTTTTGACTGAGCCCTGTGGCATGCAGGGTAACTGCCTAACCAGGGATGGAACTCTGCCCCCTGAGTCGAAGCATGGCATCTTCACCACTGGACTGCCAGGGAAGTCCCTGTAACTTGATGTTTTGATATAAGCTGAGCACAGAAGAATTGATGCTTTTGAACTATGGTGTTGGAGAAGACTCTTGAGAGTCCCTTGGACTGCAAGGAGATCCAACCAGTCTATCCTAAAGGAGATCAGTTCTGGGTGTTCATTGGAAGAACTGATGTTGAAGCTGAAATTCCAATACTTTGGCCACCTGATGCAAAGAACTGACTCATTTGAAAAGACCCTGATGCTGGGAAAGACTTAAGGCGGGAGGAGAAGGGGAAGACAGAGGATGAGATGGTTGGATGGCATCACTGACTCAATGGACATGGGTTTGGGTGGACTCTGGGAGTTGGTGATGGACGGGGAGGCCTGGCATGCTGCGGTTCATGGGATTGCAAAGAGTCGGACATGACTGAGCAACTGAACTGAACTGATGCATTGTGAAATGGTCACCACTATCAAGCTCATTATCACAGCCATCACTTTACAGAGTTGCTGTTTCCTCCCTTCCTTTCTCTCCTTTCCATATCTCAAGTAAATAATGTATTGTTAACAGTAGCTACCATGTTGCACGTTGTACATTAGATCTCTAGAACTTACTCATCGTGCACAGCTGAAGCTTTGTACACCTTGAGTAACACCTCGCTCTTTCCACCCTAAACCTATGTGAGCAACTGCCCTTCTACTCTCTGATATATGAGTTTGGCTACTTCAAATTTCATGTATAAGTGAGATTATCCAGTATTTGTCCTTCTGTGTCTGGCTTATTTCACTGTAATGCCCTGCAGGTTTATCCATATCACCAAATGCCAGGATTCCCTCCTTTTTTGTGGCCGAATGATGATATTTATTGCGTTTAGTCATTCAGTCATCATCAGGTTTAGGGTGTATCTTAGCTGCTGTGAGTAACACGCATTCACTTTCCATCATCCATCCGTGCATTCATCACCCATCCAACCACAGTAGGCATCAGAAGCTGCTGTGTGGATGTGGTGCAGTGAGCTGACCAGGTGTAGAACAGCAACAGCAGTTGAAATCACAGTCTGATCTTGTATAATCTGCCACCATTCTCCAATTCCAAGATCTATCCGGTCAAAGCCAAACAGGTAGGTTAAATAAGGATATGATGGGGATCACCTCTAGTTTGCTGGCAGACTGTCTCTGAAAGGATTAAAAAAAAGTCCTGATTTTAGTGTTTGCCAATTTTATGGTTTAAATAGTCTCATCATGGCCACTTTAAAGCTACCAAAGATGAAGTTTCAAAGTAAGGTTGACAATCTCATAACAATTTCTATGAATAAATAATAACAGTTCTCATGGGGCTGTATGAGCTGATTCCTGCACACCGCTGGGTCATCAGTCCTGTGTTCTTCGGGTCTTCTTAGTGATACTAACCTCTGTGATTCTCCTAGAAACGTGGCATTGGTTTTTGTTTTCTGTTTAGTTAAGGAGGGGCTCACTGGGCATTATCACTTGGTCCTTCCTTTCATGATGGCCCTTAATCCTTAGGTCAGGCAGAACCCATAGGAGATTTTGCCTGTCACTGAGTATATATATTCCAACTATACATCCAGGACCTGGAGAAACAACCACAGGATGGAGCCACTATGTAAAGATTTGGACCCCAAAATCATTTATCTCCTGGCCTTCATTAATGTCCACTCAACGAATGACCTGGGATTAGTATTAACTCAGGGCCAGCAATAACCCCTGAAAAATCTTTTCCTCTTTTCCCAGTGTTACACTCACTCTACTGAATAACCACAGTTCCCTTGGGGAAACGCTGGGGGGAAGATGTACGGAATGAATTGGTAATGTCATACGGCACAGAGTACACAGTTTCTCTATTCACCTGACTTAAGCGCGGGGATTTAGTGAAAACCTGTGACCCTCTGATGTCCTGAGACTTTGTCTCCGATCTCCAGAGCTCTGGCTTGCTTTTTAACTCTGTAGATCCAGCAGGATGTTAATGCAGTGCTCCATGTGGTCTAGCCCTGGTATGCGTGATATTCACTGAGGCCTGGTATTCACTGAGCCACCACTGAAGAACCCTATGAGTCACCCTATTCTCACTGTCACTCTGGCCCTGCTCCCTTCTTTGTCCAGGTTGCTGTGGTCACTTAGTGTCACTACAGAGCCAGTACTGGATCTCATTATCCCCATTAATACCCAGGAACATATTTCAATGCCAGTGTCTCCCGTCATCATCCCCAACATGTAGAGAACTGCAGCTCCCGCACTTTTAGAGGAAGCTAGTGTTCTCCTCAAGGAATTTCTTCATGCCTTGGGGAAGGGGAGTCCTCTGGTCTGTCTCAGGGGATGTACAAGCAGTCCCTGACTTCTGATGGTTAACAGTTTTTTCCTCTTTATGATGGTGCAAAAGGCAGTATGTGTTCAGTAGAAATTGCATCTCTGATTCTGAGTTTGGCTTTTTTTGTATTTCTGGGCAAGCAACATGTATATGGTACTCTCTTGTGATGCTGGGCATGGGTAGCAAGCCACAGCCCCCAGTCAGCCACATAATCACGAAGGTAAACCATTGGAGCACTTAGAACCATTCTGTCTTTCGCATTCAGTAAATTACATGAGATATTAAACACTTTATTACAGACTTTATACTAGAAGATTTTGCCCAGTTGTAGGCTAACGTAAGTGTTCTGCATGTGTGTAAGATAGGCTAGGGTCAGCTGTGACATGTGGTAGATCAGATGTCTTAAAAGCATTTTCAATGTATGATACTGTCAACTTACCATGAGTTTACACAACCACCTTGTCAGTTGAGGAAGATCTATAGTTAAAGCTTGGATAGACCAGTCAGAAGTGAGAAATCCACTTCATCAGACCCAGTTCCCCAATTCTTTGGATTTCTCCTACATTACACCCAGGAGCTTTTTGGCATGTCAGTTTCATTTGACTAGCACGGAGTCCAGGCTTCAGTTTGCCAACTGAAGTAACAATAAAACTTTGATCAGATCCTTGAGCTGGTGCATCAGCTTCAGAATCTCTGGTAAGCCACACATACATACTGACAAATTCAGCCAGATTTAAAACTACACTCTCTCCTTTAAACTATAGCATGGTTTGAACCTATTCCTATTCAGGTTTGAACCTGAATATTCTCCAGGTCTTCACTGATATATAAATTTGCGCATTTTAGCATCAAAGTGGCTATTGGACACACTTTTATAATTGGCTCCCTGGTCACATGGAGATTGCCTTTGGCCATGGATCTGGGGACATGTGAAGCTCTGGGGTGGAGGACACTCATGAAATCATCAAATAAGGTAAGACCAGTTTCCTCCAGGCAGGGTTGGAGGGGTTGTTTCTGCTGGTGAGAGAAGCCTGGTGCAGTTTCGTGGTCTAGGGTCTTCAGATTTAACTGGCCTCTCCTAAGTACCACCATTCTAATATTTTGGGACTCTGGTCTTTCCTAATGTGTGTGTTAGTTGCTTAGATGTGTCTGACTCTTTGCAGGTCCATGTACTGTAGCCCACCAGGCTCCTCTGTCCATGGAATTCTCCAGGCCAGAATATTGGAGTGGGTAGCCATGCCCTTCTCCAGGGGATCTTCCCAACTCAGGGATTGAACCCAGGTCTCCCACACTGTGGTCAGGCTCTTTACCATTTGAGCTACTCAGGAAGCCCCTAATCATTGCCCTAAAATTCCCCCTTAGAAATGCGGTGAGCTGTGAATCCTGTCTATTTTGTAAATCAGCAGCTTACAGGATAAGAACCTATATTTGGCTTTTGGCTACTCACTAGCTGTGACAGATAAGATATGATTTTAGGGCATTCATAAGATATTCTCTTAGGACAGTTATAGGGAGCCCTTGATTCTCTGACTGTTGAGCCATGGATTTAAGGCCCTGGGCTGCTTGTTCTGTTTGTTCTCTCTTGGATGGAGAGAGCAATCAGCCCGCCTCGCAGTCCTTCTGGTCCTCCTGACTATCAAACTGCGCTTGGTCTTTGCCCTTTGTTCTGTCAAAGCCACATCTTTAAAAATTCATTTTCTGATCCTCCATGATAAATAAGAACAGAGCTGCTCTGTGAAGAGAGAGTGAGGACAGAACTCCAGCAGGACATTTGGTGATGAAGGAAATAAGAGTTAGGAGGTACCAGGATTCATGGAGGACTTCAGAATAGAGATATTTGCAGGCTAAGAAAGCAGCGTGATGGAACGGGAGAGATGGAAGGTGCAAAGAATATGGCAAGTGATGGGAGGAGCACGTTCTCAGCTGTGGACGGACTTTGAATTGGAAGAAGAGCTCAAGTGAAGGAGTGACCCTGGTGGACAGTCTGGGGATGGAAGACCTCATGAAACCGAAGCGCAAGTTCAGATGGAGTGGATGGGAGATGAAGGCCGTGAAAGGCCAGGACGTCATATAAGAGAGGGGCGTGCAGAGCGTGAGACTCGGGGCAGAGCAGTTGTGAAGGGTTATGAGTGAGGTCCACACCCAGCCTTGCTGACTCAAGTGCAGCGTGAATGAAGCATCAACTTGAGCTGAGGTGGTGCAAGCTGAGAAGTCCTCAGCCTGGTTGTGGAAATCAGTGAAGGTGAGAACAGGGTGGGGATGAACCCCATGACTGAGCCAGGCGTGCACATCCTGGGGGAAGGTTGGGGTGGGAGGAGATCCTGTAGATAACACAGAGGAAGTGAGGTGCTGGTGACGCTATGAGCAGATGACCCTGGTTTGTGAAGAGGACATGCTGGGAGAGGGGTCTGGAAGTAGCTCTAGGAAACCAAGAAACACCCCAGTCCGTCTAATCTGCGCAAAAGGGGGCCTAGTGTGCTCTGCGAGCACGTGACCTCAGCGAGGGATTAAATGAAGATTGCTTAGGATGATAACACCAGGCACATAGTCAGCCCTTGGCTAATATTGGCTCTAATCATTACTAAGTCAGGGACAAGTAGAAGAAATAGAAGATGGACTGATGGGGCCAGTAGAGAGACGGGTTAGATCTGATAGTAAAAGGGGACAGGAGGGAACAGCGCTGAGAGCTCTACCTTCCATCACCAGGTCCTGAAGAACCCCCTCCACTCTTCCTCCTCCTCATTCTTTCTCTCTCTCCCTGCGCCCCCCACCCCCATAACAGCTTCATCAAGATACCAGCCATGTACTATACAATTCACTAATCTAAATTTCACACTTTAATTTTTCCTATATTCACATATAAGTTGTACAACCATCACTACAGTCAATTATAGAACATTTTAATCACCTCAACACCCATATCCTTTAGCACCCCCCAAGCCCCCATCACTTCTGGCCCTGGGAAACCCCTCATCTACTTTCTGTCTCTATGATCTGCCTGTTCGGGACATTTCATGTACATTGATCAGAGTGCACAATAAGCAAATTCGCTTCTCGAATACCTTTGTATTATAAATGTGAAGAAATGAAGCAGTAACAGTGGGCTCTCAGGTACTAGCAACAGGGTCGTGTGTGTGTTTTAGGGAGGGGATAGGATTTGAGACTTAGATCCTCCTTCCTCTGTGCACAAATCTAGCCTGTTTGTTTTTCCTCTTATGCTTGGAAGGAAAAATCAAAAGTCAACCACCTACAGAATCCAGGAGGAGGCCCATGAATCACTTCAGTGGATGGAACCCTGCTGAGCATTGTACAAAGGAAGGGCTGGGGAGGGGTGGCTCTCTGCCTTTGGAGCACCCCTCTTGAGGGGGAGACCAGTTGGTGCTGATCTGGAGGTGGCAGGTGGGGTGGAGAGAGGGGGATACTATCGTGGAGCCCCCAGGCGGCTTCACAGGGAGGTCATCCAGAAGCCCCAGCCTGTCCTTTCATCCATGTGGCCCCTCCATGGGGACATAGTAACCCGTGCAGGGATGGGCGGGACCCACCAATGCTTGTCAAGTGTGGCCACAAACCCATAGCACTTTATATGAAGTTTGGTGGTTCCCCACCTGCCAGCCCCTAAATAACATTAAATCACCTGCTAAGAAGGTTCCTCCCGTTATAATTCTCTTCTAAGCCTTTTGAAATCAAAGAGAAGAATCAACTTGGTGCCCATGTTTCTAACACCCTCACTGACCCTTATGAATTTCCCTTTTAAGAGAGCGGGTCTTAGAATCAGGCTCCACTGGCAGCAACTGTATGTCCCTTGAATTTAATCACATTGTTTTGTTCACCGTGAGTGGATTTTCCGTGGTCTTCCACGTCTGGCAGTGACATAAAGTTTCCACCTTACGTAATCATTTTAGAGCTTAATAAGTGAGTCAGTTTAAAGAAAAATATGACTGATATTTATATAATATAATAACACTATTATTATATTAACAGTGAGTGCCAGGTAGATATGGCAGAAACGGCGATGGAGGTACATGAAATGACTACAACGGAAAAGTGGAACTAGAGGAATTTTACGATCTGTTGCAGCCCAGAGGGTCTGTGACTCAGGGATTCAGATGAGCGATGTCATGAGGTCAGCCTGGCTCCCCCACCGTGGCTCTCACGCCACTGCACTGTCATGGGCGGGTTACCTGTCCACCGCTCTCCCCAGACTTGGGACCAGAGATGGATTGTTTCCGCATGCCCACCGTGCCCAGCACAATGCCTGGCACACCGAAGGCCTCAGTGCTTATTCACTGAATGAATGAAGGAGTGCGTGAACAGTTGCCTTTAATACTCTACGTGCATCTGTTCATCCGTCCATCCCGCATGCACTCCATACTGATCAAGCAGCTACGATGTGCAAAACACCCCACCCTTAACCTCCTTGTAGTGACTTTATTTTCTAGTCAATAATCAATCTACATACGGTGCCCGAGGTGGTCAAGATACTGTCACTGGTGGGGAGAATGTAGTCTTATCTTGACTTACAGACGGCAATGCTAGAGGCAGCCAGACCTGAGATTAAATCCTGCCTCCAACACTTAATATTTGGGGCACTTTGGGCCATTTACCTCTTGGAGTAAGAGTTCTCCTTCTGTAAAGTGGTTTTAATAATCCTGAAGTGGTCCTGAGTCAGCCCGGGGGTTATGTTGTTGAATGAATGAGAGTGGGTGAACGAGTGAATGGAGGAGGAACCATGGCCCCCAGCTCCGGGGCACAGCCTGGCTCCTCTCCCATAGCCCAGGCCCCCTCTGCTGGTGAAACTTCAGGATGGTGTGAAGCCTGAGCTCCGAGCTGCGCTTCACTGAGCGAAAACGGCTCAAACTGGGTGAAAACCAGAGAGCCAGCGGAATCCCCTCCAGCCATGGACGCTTAGGCCTGTGGCTGGGCCGGCAGCCGGGGAGGGGGGCGGGGCTTGTCAGGTGACCCAAGGGAGAGACAAACCGCTCCCCAGACGGCTGCCTGAGCGGCCGCCCCAGCCCCTCCCTGCCCTCCGGGGATGTGGGCAAAGTGATGTTGGCATGGTGACCAGTCCGCCTGTCTCCCCCTCCTCAGCATCCTACTGTGACAAAGAGGCCCGGAGGAGTAGAATGGGGCCCTGTGGGCTCCCCCAGCTCAAGAACCGTAGGGAGAGTGGGGGTCTAGGAACTGGACTGGGGGGGGGGGAGGCTGCAGGCTCCACTCCTGCGGCAGAAAACAATGGAGCGGTTGCCCTGGCAACCAGGGGAGGCCTCCCTGGGCCTCCAGGCTGAGTCTGGGAGGAGGTGTCCTAAGAAAGGGAGGTTGGGAGCAGGGCACGGTGGGGGCTGTTCTCAGAGCAGCCTGTCCCCCGCACCCCCACCCCAGGAAGGGCTGCAGGGGCTTATTTCCGGAGAAGACGAGTCGAGTCTCTGTGGACCCATTCTGCAGAGCCTCAGCGCGGAGACGAGAGAGAACGGTTTCTGCCAAGCCACGTGGGAGACCCTTGGCTGAGCAAGCTGTGGGCATCCAGAGGACCTTGCCCGAACACCCAGCTCTCCCCGCTCTGAGGCCTCCTGACAGCTAGGTTTAGGGCAGGGGCGGTGAAATCAGGACCAGACGTCGATGGCCTGAGGGGCCCTCCCGGCTTGCGGCTGTCCTGCCAACTCTGGGGATGTGGGCGATGCTGTGGGTGCAGGTGGGGCGTGTGGGGCGTGCAGAGCTGGGCCCCGTTCTCCAAGCCTGAGGACAGACCCTTGCCCCGAAAGGCCCAGCATCAGTGTTAGTGACGGCGGCAGCTTCTGGAGCGAGACATCCTGACTTCAGATCGGGGGTACTTCACTGGTTGCATGACCCAGAGGGAGTGAGCCCATCCGGGTCTCAGTTGCTCTCGCTGTAAACCAGCGCCTGTGAGCGTGTGATACATGCATGGGGCGGGCACGGCTTGCTCGGTGGGGACCAGCTTCCTTCCCTCCTCTCCCTGGCCACACACTTCTTCCTCCGGGCACCTGTGGCTCGGAACCCTGGAGGTGTCACCGTCTCTCTGCACACTGCTGAGATACACCTCGACACAAAGGAACCCCCCTTCTCCCTGGGAGTCTCCCCTACTCTTGTTACCTTCCTGAGGGTCCCAGGCAGAACGCCCTCCTGTTGTGGTGACCAGACTGGTTACAAGGTGTCCTTTGCATGTCTGAATTTTCTCATTTTCCCCTTTGAACGTGGGTTGCTTTTGCCATAAAGAAAAGAAAAAGTTAGATGAGGGAGCACCTTTATAAAAGGTCTGAGAGCTCAGAGGCTTTGGGGGTGGCTGTGGCCATTGCACCCGCCTGGGTAAGAAGCAGGTCGCTGGGGGACAATCTGTCTCAGCTGGCGGCCACCTGCACCCCAGGCTCTGTCCCCGCCCGCCGTCAGCACCTAACATGACCGCGAGCCTGCGTGGGTGTTGGGGGGTGACGGGGGTGAAGGTGGGAGTCACGATTCCAGCCAGACGCCTGGGCTTTCAGGACAAATGGCTCCCTCTCGTGGCCGTCAGCCATCATGGCAGGCGTTTCCCACCCCTGCGCCCTTGGCGGCGGTTCAGAGCATCCTGACAGGTGCCTGAAGGGAGGGGCGCCAAGGACACAGGAGCTGGTCTGTCGAGGCCCTCGAGCACCCGAAGTAAAGGACATTCCTGGCCCTGACCCCTAAGGCGCCCCGAGTCTAACTGGAGCAGCGAGGCTCCTTCCCGCTTCTTCCCAAGCACGAACCTCGCGGAGGCTGAAGCCCAGCCATCCTGAGAAGGCTCACCACGCTCAGATGGCACTGTCCGCCTGACAGCTGCTGAGGGGACAAGCTGGCCACAGGGGCCCTCGTCCACAGAGACGATCTCGGAGTGAAGGAGAGCGGACCGGGAGCTCACATGGTCTTTCTGGAGAATCTGTTACGTCAAGGACCGGGGCTGGGCTCAGGGTGAGGTGTGTGGGCAGAAACGAAGGAAGGAAGGAAAGCAGCCCTGTTGCTCTCTGCTGCCTTCGCACTGGTTAGCCTGTGCATTCCAAACAGAAGCTCTAACTGGGGTCCTTGGCTCCGCCTCGGCGGGGGTCCATGGGCCTCCTGAAATTATTCATGAGATGGGCGTTTGTCTGGAAAGGAGGTCTAGAGCTTTCATCAGATTCTCAAAGGAGTTAAAAGAACCAGAACCAGAGCTAAAGTAAGTGGGATGAAAACCTCTCCTCCGTAGCATAGGGGCCCCTGCCCAACAGTCACTATGGGAGGGGCTGGCGTGCTCAGATGATTGTTTTCTCTTCAGCTGTGGCTCCTTGGACCTGTCCTCAGGAATAGCTTTAAAACTACGGGCACAGCGCGGGGCCTCGTCTCTCTCTGACCACAGCTCATTTCTGTCCCCAGAGTGACCCAGCTTGATCACCCACCTTAGTCACCAGCTTTGGATCCAAATGACTGTCAGCTGTTTCCAAAAATTCCATCCACCTTAACAAGGCAAAGATTTGTCACCCTGAGGAGTATTCCGGTGAACATGACAGGCTTACTGTGGGAGTTCTGGAAACTTCCTTCAGAATTCAGAGTGGGGAAAGAGTGTAGAAAACTGCAGTCTTTTGAGGTGACTGCCTTGAATATTCTGCGAGTAAAGAGTCAACCATGTGACTCTAATGGTGAATTCTAAGCACAACAGATGAACCAGCAATACCTGGAAAACAAGATAAAAGGTCAAAAAAGAGGCAGAAAGGGAAGGGAGAGGTCATGGTGGTCAGAAATGTACTGTCCTTCACTCAGCATTCAGGAGGAGTTTGGGGGGACTTTCCTGGTGGCCCAGTGGATAAGAATCCACCTACCAGGTCCAGGGACACAGGTTCGATCCCGATCCAGGAAGATTTGACATTGCCTCAGGGCAACTAAGCCTGCTCAGCGTAAATACTGGGCCCACAGGGCCTAAAGCCTGAGCTCTGTGCCAAGAGACGCCGCCTCGACGGGACGCCGCCTCGACGGGACGCCGCCTCGACGGGAGGCCACCTCGACGGGACGCCTGCGCGCCACTAGAGAGTAGGCCCCACTCACCACAACTAGAGAAAGCTCACACGCGGCAGTGAAGACCCAGCACAGCCACACAAAAAAATTGGTGTTTATGGGCATCCACTCCGGACTCTAGCTGAATAAGACAGGGGCATCCAGTGTAACGGAGGAGAGAGACACCCAAAAACCGATAGCTTATAGTGAATGGTGTTTGGTGTCGCGTTTGTGGTCTCCGAAGGAGAAGATTTAACTCTGGGACCAAAGACACAGTCTCAGTCACTCAGAGCTTTGCGCAGCAAAGATTCTTATTTCAAGTGACAGGACAGAGGAAACTTCTGACATAGACATCAGAAGGGGGTCGAAAGAGTACCCACCCTCACTAAGCAGGGCCTTATATACTTCTCAAGTGGCTGCTGAGAATAGATAAAAAGAATACCTCAAGGTTGTTAGAGTTCCACCAGATTCTTTCCCAAGGCATACATCCCGAGATAACTTTGGCACAAGATTAGTCAGGGAGAATGGGTTTGGGCAACCATCTCTGAGTGAGAGATACTGTTGCTGTGTAATTAGGGGTACAAGTCAAGTATTTGCATGAGTAAGACATTGTGCTGTGTGATTATTAGCTCCTAAAGAAAGACCAGTTCTTGGGCAAGATACATTGTTGCACAAGGCTCAAGGAAAGCATGAGAGACCTTATTCACCGCCTCCTTAAAAGGGCTCTAAGCTTTAACCGTTACAGAACCAACCATATTACCATGTGGGGTGTGTTATAACAGAGGGGCTACTGGGGAAGCGACACCCTAAAAGCTCACCCAAAGTAGCACTGAGTTCACCCCAAAGTGACACTTCCTCTGGGGCTGTGGGTTGGACAGAGTGCAAAGCACATGTTCTGTTTACCCGGCTTCCTGGCAGCAAAACTTGGAAGAAGACCCTGGCAGATTGTGTTAATGCTCCCAGTTTTTCAGTCCTTATATCCATGCTCATTGCCCTGTGATTCTGAGGGTGAGTTCTAATTCCCCCACCCTGCACAGTGGATTTTGGCAGATGTGGCACAAGCAGGGTATTCAAACATGCTCCCATGACTGGGCCTGTTCCCTGGTGCGTCTGCCATTGCCATGAGAATATTCGGGGCTAGCTGATCCTAGGAAGAGGATGGAGAGACGTGTGTCCCAGTGAAGCTGTCCAGTCAAGCCCAGCCTCAAGGACTACCCCCAAACCAACCTCTAGATACAGAAGTGACCCCAGTAAAGTCAGAAGACCCCTGAGCCCCATTTGAGCCCAGCCTTGATTAGCCTACTCATAGTCAACCTAAAGACAGGTAAGGTATAATAATAAGTGTTATTTCAGGCCACTGAGTTCAGGATAGCTTGTTATGCAGTGATAGCTGACTGATACAAAGACCCTTTTATCAGAGATTTCTGTAGATTTCCTCTTGGCTAGATATCTGAAAGGAAATTCATTTGGAATTCAGTAAATAATCCTGAATATCTGCCACCTATCATGTTCAAAGTGGTACAGCAAGTAAAATATTCTTAAGAATATAACAATAGTATATATATAATAAATACTGGACATGGAACAACAGACTGGTTCCAAATCTAGAAAGGAGTACATCAAGGCTGTATATTGTCACCCTGCTTATTTAACTTATATGCAGAGTGCATCATGTGAAATGCCAGGCTGGATGAAGCACAATCTGGAATCAAGATTGTTGGGAGAAATATCAATAGCCTCAGATATGCAGATGACACCACCCTTATGGCAGAAAGTGAAGAAGAACTCAGCAAGACCCTGATGCTGGGAGGGATTGGGGGCAGGAGGAGAAGGGGTTGACAGAGGATGAGATGGCTGGATGGCATCACCAACTCGATGCACATGAGTTTGGGTAAACTCTGGGAGTTGGTGATGGACAGGGAGGCCTGGCATGCTGCGATTCATGGGGTCGCAGAGTGTCGGACACGACTGAGTGACTGAACTGAACTGAAGAAGAACTAAAGACCCTCTTGATGAAAGTAAAAAAGGAGAGTGAAAAAGTTGGCTTAAAACTCAACATTAAGAAACTAAGACCATGGCATCTGGTCCCATCACTTCATGGCAAATAGATGGGGTAAACGGTGAGAAACTTTATTTTTTTGGCTCCAAAATCACTGCAGATGGTGACTGCAGCCATGACATTAAAAGATGCTTGCTCCTTGGAAGAAAAGCTATAACCAACCTAGACAGCATATTAAAAAGCAGAGACATTACTTTGCCAACAAAGGTCCATATAGTCAAAGCTATGGTTTTTCCAGTAGTCATATATAGATGTGACAGTTGGACTAGAAAGAAAGCTGAGTGCTGAAGAATTGATGTTTTTGAACTGTGGAATTGGGGAAGACTCTTGAGAGTCCCTTGGACTGCAAGGAGATCCAACCAGTCCATCCTAAAGGAAATCAGTCCTGAATATTCATTGGAAGGACTGATGCTGAAGTTGAAGCTCCAATCCTTTGGCCACATGATGTGAAGAACTGACTCCTTAGAAAAGACTCTAAAGCTGGGGAAGATTGAAGGCAGGAGGAGAAGGGGACGACAGAGGATAAGATGGTTGGATGGCGTCACTGACTCAATGGACATGAGTTTGAGTAAGCTTCAGGAGTTGGTGATGGACAGGGAAGCCTGGTGTGCTGCAGACCATGGGGTTGCAAAGAGTTGGACACGACTGAGCGACTGAACTGAACTGAACTGAATAAATACAGAAAAGGTAGAACATGATCAAAGTACCACAAAAGAGATCAGATAAGACATTAACAGAATTAGAGCAGTTACTTGTGAATAATTGGGAGGAGGTGATCAGGAAAAATATGAATCTCGAAGAAAGTCTAGGATTTTGACAGGCAGTGGAGAAAAGGATGGATCTTCCCCATTGAGGACTTTGAAAGCCAGGCTGTAAGGTTGGGGCCACATTCCTCAGATAGGTCACTGGTACTTCACTGGCCAAAGGGCTCCTTCCAGAGGCAGTATCCTCCCAGGCAGGAAAGTCTCCTTCCAGAAAGACAAGAAGTGCAGAGTAAGTCACAGACCTCAGAGAACGGGTTCCTTCAGTCATTCATTCACCTGCAAACCTTTGCTGAACACTGTACCAAGCACTGGGGACTCAAACATGATTGAACCAGCCCTGACCTTGGGACCTGGGGCCTAGGTGAAAGGGGAGACATACAGCCAGGAGCTTATGGCTGCAGCGTGATGGCCGCTGCACCAGATCGCTGTACTTGGCGAGAGGCTTCCCAGAGAAGGGGACACAGAAGCAGAGGCTGTCTGTCTTCATGGACAGAGAGGCATTTTCTTAAAGCCTGCTTATTGATTGATTGATTGATTTGTGGCTGCTCTGACTCATCACTGTGTGTGGGCTCTCTCTAGCTGCGGCCCAGGGCTTCTCACTGCAGTGGCGTCTCTTGTCACGGACCGTGGGCTTCTCTAGAGCGTGTGGGCGCAGGAGTTGTGGTGCATGGGCTTAGTTGCCCATGGGATGTGGAATCTTCCCAGACTAGGGATCGAACCCACGCCCCCCGCATTGGCAGGTGGATTCTTAACCACTGGATCACCAGGTAAGTCTGAGAGAGATGTTCTAGCACGTTCCAGATGAGGGCCTGGGGTGAGCAGTTACCGGTGTTCCTGAGGGTGCTGTCCGTGGCCATTGTTCCTCCTCGCTTTGTTCACGTCATCCCAGCATCGCCCGGCCTCAGCCAAGGCTTCAACCACCCCTTGGATGTGGTTGCCACCCATCATGTTCAAAGTGCTACAGCAGGTAACATATTCTTAAGAATATAAAAGAGTGTATATATTTATATACACCCTTGGATTTAGAAATTGATAATGACAGATGGTGATAGATTTCTAAATCCGTCACTCGCCAACACAGAACTCCTCACCTTTAATCCCAAACCTGAATTTTCCTTTGACTTTCTTTTTTCTGTGAATGACTACATCTCCTGCCCAGTCACTCCAGTCATTTGGGAAGTGATCCGAGGAAACACCAGTGGGGAGTGAGAAGTCGAATGGGGTGGGAAAAGCCGGTAAAGGGCGTCTGTCTCTTCAGGCCAGTTGCCCCTGGGGACTGCCGAAACTCGGGCCTCTGCAGCATGCGTAGAATAGCTCTCAGAGGGATCTTACTCAAGAGGTGTCTGTCCACCAACACCCCATCTGTTGGGGCGTTAACTCCCCAGCACTGCCTGCCATGGAAGGGCCAGACGGCCACCACAGCTGGCACAGTCCCCGGGCGGCAGCTGTGGGCATGTTGATGCGGTGCTGAGGGGATGGGCAGGTACCAACAGCCCCGGCCGGTGCTTACCGTTTGGTATGTAGATGTGACAGAGCATCCTGGCATCCTTGGGAGAGGTGACAGCGGGTTCAAAGGCCCTGAGGCCTGAAGGAGCCTAAACCATCCAGGCTCCTTGAGGCCTCAGGGCCTACGAGAAGTAATGATTATTTCCTAAGAAGAAGAAGGGGAGGAGGAAGTGGATGAATGCAGTTGAAAGGTGCCAACTTCCAGTCTTAAGATTAAAAAGTACAGAGGATGGAATATACAACTTAATGGCTACAGTTAACACTGCTCCATGGTGTATTTGAAACTTGTTAAGAGAGTAATTTTAAGAGGTCTCATCACAGGAAAAAAAAGAACAAAAACGTTTTTTCCTTTTTGTATCTATCAGGCTGGCCAAAAAGTTCGTTTGAGGTTTTTCCATCAGATGTTATGATAAACCCAAATGAACTTCTTGGCCGTCCCAATATAAGAGATGATGGATGTTCATGAAGCTTACTGTGGTCATCATTTCACAAACTATATAAGTCAAGTCATTAAGCGGAACGCTTTAGACTCTTACAGGGCTGCATGTCAACTATATTTCCATAAAACTGGAAAGGAACAAGAGAAGGAGGTGAGGAAGGGTCTGGATCCAGGGACCCACTCTCGGAGCCTTCTGAATGGACGTTCTCTGGGGTTGATGCAGACTCGGCTGATGCCTGGGTGTTCATACCCCTGGGGCAGGTCGGAGCTCACTGTCCCGGGCGGTGGTCCCCGCATGGGACACTCTGCTGACGGAGACGTCACGTATCTGCGCTGTCCAATACGGCAGCCCCATGTGGCTGCTGAGCACTTGAAACGTGACTGCTGCAACTGAGGGAACTGAATCTTTAGTTTTATCCCATTTTGATGAGTTTAAATGTTAATGTCAGTAGGCAGACTGGCTCGCAGCTGCCGCTGTGGACAGCGGGGTCTGTGGGCGCCTCCACCTCCCTGTTGTTCCACCGTCCTCCGCAGGCAGGACTCGGAGCTGCGCTGATGGTGAGCATCCCCGGGTCTGGAACGCCACGTGGTCCCCACTTCGTCTGGTCCTCAGATGCTCAGCCTTGTGTCCAGCTGCCACCTGCAGGATTTGGAGAGCAGTGGGCAGAAGTTGGCCTGGCCCCTTATCCCTGGGTCCCCTGGTTTTCACTAGCCTCACCCCAAGGCCCGTGGCTGTGGAGAGAAGGCCTGGTGAGAACGACTCTGGACCTGTTCTCAGAACTCTGGGAGAGGCCTTCGTGGAGAAGCTCTGGGTTCCCATCTGCCAACTGTATGAAGTTAGCATGCCCCCCCGCCCCCACCTTTTCCTTTCAGTAACTGTGAGTTTGTTTTCTATGTCCGTGAGTCTGTCCCTATTTTGTAAATAAGTTCATTCATACCATTTCTGGGGTACGTTGTCTTTTGAACTATGGTTTTCTTAGGGGCTCAAGATCCTAATAGTTTTACCTGGTGGAGGAGGGCTCTGGCTCAGGTCCCCGCTCCTGGCCTTAGACAGAGTCCAGCCCCATTAACCCTGTCCCTGAGGCCTAAGCCCTGTCCTGGCAGGGGGCCCAAGACCACAGCTCCTCAGGCCTGTAGGGGTTCTCAGCGCCGCTCCCGTCACTGGCACCTGGTGTAATAATGTCTTGATTTTGAGTACGTTCATATTTTGAAGTATCATATCCTGCCTTCTTGTGTGTTGGAGGTGCGGGATTCCAGTGTGTGTGTTCCATGGGCCAATGTGACTGGGCATTTGGTCATTGTTCAGTCTCTAAGTCCGGAGAAGGCAATGGCACCCCACTCCAGTACTCTTGCCTGGAAAATCCCATGGACAGAGGAGCCTGGAAGGCTGCAGTCCATGGAGTCGCTGAGGGTCAGACACAACTGAGAGACTTCATTTTCACTTTTCACTTTCCTGCATTGGAGAAGGAAATGGCAACCTACTCCAGTGTTCTTGCCTGGAGAATCCCAGGGACAGAGGAGCCTGGTGGGCTGCCGTCTATGGGGTCGCACAGAGTCGGACACGACTGAAGTGACTTAGCAGCAGCAGCAGTCTCTAAGTCATGTCCTACTCTTTGTGACCCCGTGGTCAGCATCTCGCTAGGCTTCCTTGTCCTTCACCATCTCCCGGAGTTTGCTCAGATTCATGTCCATCGAGTTGGTGATGCCATCCAACCATCTCATCCTCTGTCGCCGCCTTTTCCTCCTGCCCTCAATCTTTCCCAGCATCGGCGTCTTTTCTAATGAGTCGGCTCTTCGCATTAGGTGGCCAAAGTATTGGAGTTTCAGCATCAGTCCTTCCAATGAATATTCAGGGTTGATTTCCTTGAGGACCAACTAGTTTGTTCTCCTTGCAGTCCAAGGGACTCTCAAGAGTCTTCTCCAGCACCACAGTTTGAAAGCATCAATTCCCCAGTGCTCGGCCTTGACTGGATGTTTGGAGAGGCCAATTCTATGCTATATATGACCTTTCCTCAAAAAAAAATCTGGAAATTTTCCCTGGGGAGATGAACTCCTGTGTGAGAAGCATTGCTACTGCAAGACATGAATTATATCCTTCATACAGTATGATATTTTAAATCTTTGTTTCAGCCATGCTGAGCAGTTCTCCTGCTCAGGGACCTCAGTTCTCCCTGCACTGGAAGCTTAGTCTTAACCACTCGACCGCCAGGGATGTCCCTTCGTATAGTATGAAATAGAAACGGGCGTCGGGTGTGCAGACACACTTGGGATCAGAGCAGACTCCTGTTTTTTTCCTAGAGTTCACCTCCTCCGTTGTTAGGCCATTCTCTCCAACCCTAAATCTCTGCAGAGGCCTGTCACAGGGAGCTCAGCCTCTCTGAACATGCCTGGCTGCTTCTATGACCTGAGTACAAGCCCAGACCCGTACTGAGACGAAGGCCCAGCCAGACTCTTGGCGTGTGCTACGCGTAGTGGGATCGCTGGTCAATATGGTAGTTTATTCCTCGTTTTTTAAAGAATCTCCATACTGTTCTCCATAGCGGCTGTATTAATTTACATTCCCTCCAACAGTGCAAGAGGGTTTTCTCCACATCCTCTCCAGCATTTATTGTTTGTAGATTTTTTGATGATGGCCATTCTGACTGGTGTGAGAAAAGACCTCACTGTAGTTTTGACTTGAATCTCTAAAAACGAGCCAAGTTGAGCCTTTTTTCTTTCATGTGTTTACTGGCCGCCCAAGTGCTTCATTCTTAACCGTTCCCTGGTTGCTTCCAGGCGTGCTGACCTTGTCTGTCCCACGTGTCTTCTCTTTCCTGTCACAGGTCTGTGTCTCCAGGCCTGGATGGAGCGCCCAGCATGTAGTAAATACTTGTAAATGCTGAATGAATGACAGTGCAATTGACGTGATCCTCTCCTTACTGCTGTTGGAGATCTGAGGGCTTTCCAGTCGCATCGCACGGTTTTTTAGGAAAACAATCTAAGGGAAATATCTTGCTTTTCTGCAATGGTACTTGCAACACACACTCACACACACACACACGCCTCAGGCTCTCTACTGTTGATCTGGCTAATAGGCTGATAGAGGAAATCCAGTCTGTTTCACTGTCCAAGGGCCCTGGTTAAGGAGAATGGGGCGTCTGGTGGGGCCAGCTTTGTGCACATAATCCCCCTTTCCTGGATCCAGGGACTCTACCCTGAAGTCCGTGCCTGCTTGTCTCTGGAGCAGTGGATGAGCCAGCAACAGGGGAGATGGGCTTCTAACTTCAGCTTTTGTGGTTCTCCTAATGGTCCGGATCTCATCCCATATTTCCTTTTCCGCTGAGATGCAAACAGGCAAGTCCAGCCGCGCTAGCAGACATTTGATTCAGTGCCTGTTGATGTCCAGCACTGTGAGTGAGACGTCAGACATGGCCTCTGCCCTCAAGGAGGGACGATCTAGTTGGAGAGACAGGACTGAGAGAATTAGTGGACACAAAGTCTACTCCTGAATGTTGAAGACCCAGAAGTAGTGCTCTCTGGTGGATTCACTATCTGAGCCTCCTGGGGTGGTGTAGCCTCTTCCAGGTGCAGGAACCTCGGTTTGGACACTCCAAGCAGAGACCTCCTGCCAGCCTTTCCATACTCTTTTTTTCTTCAACTCATATTTCATTCCCTGAACATGTACTGAACACTTATCACATGCCAGGACTGTGCTGGTCACTACAGGTGACCCTAAATGGTGGGAGAACAGAGTGTGGGAGGGGATGGTGTGAGAGATGAGGCTGGAACTTTGGGCTTTGTCCCTCGAGAAATGAAGACCCCCCGCCCCCGCCGCCCCCCCCGCCGTGCTTCCAGCTTGCACTCGAAGCTACACTTGTCTCCCCCCCGTGCACTGAGCTTCCGCCTGCCTCACTCGGGGTCACGCCACTGCCACCATCTGGATGCCAGCTCCTCCTGCTTCTCCCCTTTTCCCCACTTAATTCCACTGTTTTCAGAGGCGGTGTCCATGTGTCTGGGGTGCCACGTACCTGTAGCAAGCACAGCAATTACCCCTTGGGTGTCACTCATCACTTGTATGGAAATGAGCTGACCATGTGTCTTTAAAAAAAAAATTGAAGTAGAGTTGATTTACAATGTTGTATTTGTTTCTGGTGCACAGCAAAGTGATTCAGGTTTATACATATTCACGTGAGATATGTATATATATATAAGCTATATATGTATTTTATATATATCTGAATATATATACACACACTATTTCAGATTCTTTACCATTATGCATTACTACAAGATATTGAATATAGTTCCCTGTTCTATATAGTAGGACTTTTTAATCTATTTTATATATAGTAGTTCATATCTACTAATCCCAACTCCTAATTTATCTACTAATCCCAACTCCTGATTTATCCCTTCCCCGTCTTTCCCCTTTGGTAACCATAAGTTTGCTTCCTGTGTCTGTGAATCTGTTTGTTTTGAAAATAAGTTCATTTGTACCTTTTTTTTAGATTCCACATATTAGTGATACATGTTGTCTTTCTCTAACTTTACTTAGTATGATAATCTCTACGTCCATTCATGTGGCTGAAAATGGCATTATTTTGGTCTTTTGGGGGGGGTGCTGAGTAATATTCCACTCTATATATGTACCACATCTTCTTTATTCATTCATCTGTTGATGGGCAGTTAGATTGCTTCCACGTCTTGGCTATTGTAAATAATGCTGTCATGAACACCGGGCCACACGTATCTTTCCAATATGGTTTTTTCTGGATACGTGCCGAGGAGTGGAACTGCTGGATCATAGGGTAACTCGATTTTTAGTTTTTTAAGGAACCTCCATGTTATCTTCCATAGTGCCTGCACCCATTTACATTCCCACCAACACTGTAGGAGGGTCCCTTTTCTCAACACCCTCTCATTTATTATTGGTGAACTTTGTAATGCTGACCATTCTGACCAGTGTGAAGTGACACCTCATTGTAGTTTTAACTTGCGTTTCTCGAATAGTTAGTGATTGTGAGCCTCTTCTCATCTGCCTACTGGCCATCTGTGTATCTTCTTCAGGGAGCTGGTTGTTTACATCTTCTGTCCGTTTTTTTGAGGTTTTTCTATGAGCGGTTTGTATGTTTTGGAAATTAAGCCCTTGTTGGTCACGTCATTTGCAGATACTCTCTCCTGGTCCCTAGGTTTTCATTTATGGTTTCCTTTGGTATGCAAAACTTGTAGGTTTGATTAAGGTCCCATTTGTCTATTTATCCTTCTATTTCTATTGCCTTGGGAGACTGGCCTAAGAAAACATTACAATTTATGTCAGAGGATGTTTTGTCCAGATTCTCGAAGTTTAGTGGTGTCATGTCTTATATTTAAGTTTTTTGAAGTTTTTTGTGTGAGGGTGTGTTCTAACTTCACAGATTTACATGTGGTGTCCAGCTTTCCCAACACTACTTGCTGAAGAGATCGTCTTTTCTCTGTTGTGTATTCTTGCCTACTTTGTTGAAGATTAATTGACTGCAGGTGTGGGGGTTATTTCCGGGCTCTCTCTTCTGTTCCATTGATCCAGGTCTGTTTCCATGCCAATACCACGCTGTTTTGACTGCTGTAGCTTTGTAGTATTGTCTGAAGCCTGAGAGGGTTATGCCTCCAGCTTTGTTCTTTCCCCTTAGGATTGCTTTGGAAATTTTGGGTCTGCTGACTACATAGTTTGTCTCCAGTCAGATGCTTAGCTCTGTGTCTAATAAATTGTCTATATTCCTGACTCTTGCAACACACGGGCCTGACACAAAACAGTTGTTTGATTTTAAAGAAGTTAATGAATTAATGATGGTGGACAAACCCAGCAATACCCGTAGAGGAGCAATAGCATCAAGGAGAGGAGACTGGAAATCAATAGGCAGAAGGAAGAGTAAATCAGACACAGCCCCAGATGCCACGTGAAGCTGTTCTCACTTTACCCGGACAGGTTACCGTCTGGCCTCTCAGTCCTTCCCGGCCACCCACTGCTCCTGATCCACGTAAAGTACTTTCAACAGGGACAGGAACACACACGACAGACACTAGCTCTTCTTATTAGCAGAGGCCTCAATCCTGCCACTAAATCTTTTTCCAATTCTAGAAATAAATTAAGAGTTGTACTCTGTTTCTGGACCCTAACTCAAAAGCTTGACTGTTTAAGGCGGCAGTCAAGCATTTTCACCCCTAGGCTAAAAGCGAGGACTTTGCCCTATGAGAGCATTTAATACAAATACCTAAAGAAAATTTTATTCCTTCACCTTGGTAGATTCCCTTTCATTCTGTCCTACAATTCATTGACTTTCTCTTCAGCTGTGTTGTCTGTTTAACCCATTCATTTAGATTTTTATTTCAATAGTATTTTTCACTTAAAGGATTGTTCTGTGGGTCTTTGTGACAGAGGAGTCTGGCAGGCCACAGTCCATGGGGCTGCAGAGTCAGACAGACACACGACCTGCTCATCCTTTATGCCATGTGGAAGGCAGTCTTTTAACTAGTTGAACATGTTCAGCATTCTTTTCAAATTGCTCTATTATTTCTTGTACATCAGGAATAAGTTGTTGTTGGGCATGTAAAGTGTTTGACTCCGTACCACTGGATCCCCCAGTTCTGTTTTGTGTTCTGTGCTCTTATCTGTATCCTCTCATGCCCTTTGTGACCTCAGTCACATGGTTTCAAGTACCATTCCCACGGCTGTGACCTCTAAATGTGTATCTCCAGCATGGATGTCCTCTATTAACCCTAATTTACCCAGCTAGCTACACAGTACCTTTACATGATCTGTACAAAACTGAATTCCTTATCTTCTCCCCCAATTCCTAACTTTGATCTTCCCATCTGAGGTAACAATAGCTTCCTCCTTCTAATTACTCAGGTCAAAAAAATCCTAGAATAATCCTGATTCCTGTTAAAACAGGTCAGACTGTGTTATTCCTCTGCTTAAAACCAGTGACTTTGCAATGATACATAAAGCCCTACAACAGAAATAAACCAACCCCATGAAAAACTATACATCTGGCTCACCTCTTTGGCTTTTCCTATTATTTTCCCTCTTGCTTACACCTCTTCAGCCACACTAGTCTCCTCTGTTTTAAAACTTAGGAAGCATACTTCTGCCTCAAGTCATCTACCTTTGCTGTTCTGTAATGTCATGTACACAGAATTGTACAGTACACATCCTTTGGAGTCTGACTTCTTTACCATGTGGGAGAAAATGAAAAGCTACAGAAACGATGGATCAGCAGTTGCTGAGGGTTTAGGATGGTGCGTGGCCACAAAGAGGCAGAGTGGGAGTCTTTTGGAGGTGATCAAAGTTTTGTATCCTGATTGTTATGGTGGCTGCATGACTCTACGCATCTGTCAAAACTCACAAAGGGACTTCCCTGGCAGTCCAGTGGTTAAGACTCTGTGCTTCCAATGCAAGGAGGAGTGGGTTCAGTTACTGGTTAAGGAACTAAGATCCCAGATGCTGCATGGTGCCAGGAAAAAAAAAAAAAACAACAAAAAAAGAAAACCTCACAGAACTGTACACCACAGAATGAATTTCACTGTATGTAAATTAAAAAAAAATAGTTTCAAGTTTCAGGAAAAACTAAATGCCACATTGCTGAGAGTTGGGGAAGCAGGGAACATATTCAGACACAGGCAAAGATACTCTGAGTGAAAAGCGCTTCACTTTATCCAGCAACAAAGTGAGCCTCTTCTCAAAATACATCTGATAAAACTGCTTGAAGTCAGCTGGACTCGAGCTGCATAAAAGACAGAGTGGACAGGCATGTCTGATTGCTCACCTGCTTCTAAGAAATTACAGTCTGTGCTAGAACCAAATGCTCTGGTTTTAGTGACCCAGTATTTGAGATGATTGGTGTCTGATAATGTTCTAGGAAACCCTGTGTTCGGCAGAGTCCTGTCCCAAAAGGAATGCTCAGTTTCACACTGGTATGACTCTCACCAAGGCTCTCCATAAAGCTCACCTGAAGAACTTCAGGATCGTGCTCACTGCAGGGGACGTGACTTTGTGGTTTAGATCCTTCTTCTTTTCCCTTGGAAGGTCGAATGCCAACTCTGAACATCTGCTGACTGTGCATCTTTCGTGATCAAATGTATCGTGTAACGTCAACCGTAAAACCTAGTGATGGACTATTTCTCCGCTCACTTTATGTTGTGGAAAAAGAGAAGACCACGTAGGATGTGAGAAGATCTGACCCAGGATTACAGTGAGGCTTCAGAGCTGCCCGCATGAGCCTGATTCCAAAGAAAAACCACGCCACAGACCTGTTTTGTTCATGAACGACTTTTATTTTTGTCCTCAGTATGTGCCCTTGAAGATTCCCAAATGCCTGGAGTTTCTGACTCTCCTGGGACCAGAGGTATAAACATTGTAAGGAAACACTCAGCCGCGGCTCCTCTCCCCTGAGCGGCTCCGTCTGAAGGCCTCAGGGAGAAGGGGCTGACACTCACGCCTCAGTCCAAGACGGGTAACGTGGCGAACAAAGAGTTAGTAAAACACAGCCTCAGTCTGCTGAGGGCTTCAAATACACATATTCTATATATATAAACCTGTTATATAGGATGTCGATGCATTGGTTTCCTTGTGATCTGCGATTTAAGTACAAAGGATAGCGATGTTGTACACTGCTGATTTCCCCTTCTCAGCCCCCCTCCCTCCCCAACATAAATAACTGCACGAAGGTCAGGTGATCCTAAGGGTTTCTGTTGTTGTAAATATTTTGTTTTTAAAATCATTTCCCCTTCCTCCCTCCCCCCGCAAACTACCTCTGAGAGTCTGTAATGTAGCAGCACGGAACGGCCAAGGCCGGGGGGCAGCGTGGAGCTAGTGGGAGAGCGAGGACAGTGCTTCCTCTGACGGGCGCCGGATGGGCTTCTGCATTTCCACGGACAACAGAGGCTGCGATGAGAAGCAGGGAAGGTGCCGTGTGGCTTCGTCCTCCACCGAAGCGGAGGAGGCTGGCTGGACCACTGAGAAGAGCCCTAAAGGCATCGAGGTTTTGGAGACAGAGCACGGCTCCAGAAATGTCTTGGCTCAGTATTTACACAATATCTTTAAGCTGCATTTTCCTTTTAAGAAATTTATGTTTCTGAGGCTGGCCGGGGGAAAGAAGGAACTTAAAAACAAAACCAAAACAATTTCCACATATGTAAAAGTCCTGTAATATGTCTTATTCAGTTATTTTCACACACATCATTAAAAGCAGATACTGACAATGATTGGCTTCTTATTCATTTTTTGAAGAGCATGAGAAGAGAGACAGGAGAGGCGGGAGGGATGAGCTAAGGAGAGCGCCGGCCCTTCTTCAGCATCAAGTGACACTGGATGGTCTGGATTCGGTTCTTGGCGGGGACAAACTCGGGCTGCAGCTTCAGGGTAGACTCGTACCACACCAGTGCTTTCTCAAACTCTTCCTGTGAGGGGCAGAGGGACAGAGTGAGAGGGGTATGGCCACCAGACTCAACAGATGTGGTGACATCTTTTTTCCTGAAGAGCGCGTCTGTGGCAGTGATGGTCCTGCGGTATTCTCTCAGTGCATCTAAATCTGAGGAAAACTGAGGTGCAGGGACAACTGCCTCCACCCCGAGGCCACAGACTGAGAGAACTATGGCGCAGCCCAGAAGCCAGAGGCAAAGGGGGCCCAGCTCTGCAGAGACCTGGCCCCACGACGGAGCAACAGCAGGAGCCACCGTCACCGAGCCCTGCTGCGCGCCAGGGGCAGAGCTAGGTGCTGCGTGGAATCCCTTCCTGTAATCCTCACAGAAACCTCTAGAACTATGTCTAGCAAAAGCTTATTTTGCATCTGTTTGAATTTTCTACTGTAACTGGAAAGAAGTCAGGTCAGGTATCTCAATTAGACTTGTAAATTTTGAAGCCGTTTCTTATTCTCCCTAACACTTGAAAAAAATGAACGTGGTTTGGAAATGATCACTGCCACACAGAAGGCGTTCGCCTTTTACTTAGACTAACACTCCCGAAGAAGAGCCCGAGTCTATTGCTTAAATGACTCCTTCCAGCCAAATGAGAGGCAGAATTCCTCATTCATAGCAGCAAATTTTGCATTTACTGGGGACGAAAATAGATTCTTCAATTTTAAGAAGCAGAGAGGGAAATCTGCACATTCAGCAAGACCTACCTGGCCAAATTAAATTTCCTGCCTTTGAAGTCAAGGATGACACACAAAACTTGGAGCCTGAAGCTGCTCGTTAGACGTTAACCTTTATCAAGAGCACCTTGGAAAGAGCCTCATGTGGGACCCTAAACTTGGATGAAAGTGGATGGCATGACTCTCATGTTAGATTCAGCTATGACAGCTTCTGGGGGACCCCTGGGACTTTGAGTTCCGAAACTGGTCCTTCTTCTGACCCCAACAGGGTTCTGGATGATGGCTTTGCCATTTTGGCTGTAAATGGTATCCCAGGGAACTAGTGGCATTCCGCCAATCATTAAACCTTTGGTGAGCACCTACTTACTATGTGCCAAACCCTGTGAAGTGCGAGGAACAGGGAGATGAAGAGGAGTCTCTCTTCTAAGGAGCTCCTGGTCTGGTGGGAGAGACCAATACTCAAAACAAAAGTTATAAAACTAAGGTGAAGAGACAAGAAGAGAAATCCGCACAGGGCACCATGGGAGCAATCCTGGGGACCTGGCCTGACCCGGCAGTGAGCGAGCCCGAGTGTGCGTGTCCACCTGGAGTGTGAGGGAAGGCTTTTCTGGAACAAGTGTAGTCTTCAGAAAAGTGTAGGTCAATGGGCCTGTTAGTGTTAAATTCATGGTGAGGAACTACACAGTTGCAAATACTTGGGTGAGTTTACTGTGTTTTTTAAAAAACTTACAAACCCCCCTGCTAAGTCGCTTCAGTCATGTCCGACTCTGTGCGACCCCAGAGACGGCAGCCCACCAGGCTTCCCCGTCCCTGGGATTCTCCAGGAAAGAACACTGGAGTGGGTTGCCATTTCTTTCTCCAATGCATGAAAGTGAAAAGTAAAGTTAAGTCGCTCAGTCATTCCCGACCCTTAGCGACCCCATGGACTGCAGCCTACCAGGCTCCTCTGTCCATGGATTTTCTAGGCAAGAGTACTGGAGTGGGGTGCCATTGCCTTCTCCGACAAACCCCCCTGCCATGAATTATACCTGTGGTGGAGAGCTGCAATTTTAGACACAAAGCTTACAGAAACCAGAGGACACTGAGACTCAGAGAGTTTGGAACTAGAGATGTGGCCCTGACAGAATGCAGCAGGGGTGGTCCGCGCCGCTTCCAGGACAACCTCACCATCGCCACGTATACGTTGCCCAGCGTGAAGTGGTTGACGGCGAAGTGCGGTGCGATCTCCACCGCCATGGTGGCCACGATGACGGCGTCGTTCCAGAGCTTGGCGTTGTGCAGGATGTTGGCCAGGCTGATGAGGGGCACGTCCTGGGAGAGGAGGGAGAAGGCGGGAAGGGAAGAATGTTGGTTTCTGGGCTTTCACTCGTGGCTGTGGTGACCATAAGCAAAGTGGTCAGTGTTTTCTGGTGAATGACAGAGTCGTGCAGCTTGATGTGGGGGCTTCTGTCTGCTGTGGGTCTGTGAGGGGGAAGGAGCATGTGCCAGCCCAGCCGTGCAGCACTTCTCTCATTGAGAGAGTCTTGCCTCAAAAAACAAACGAAACTGTCAGCTGGGTGAACAACCTGCTGAGTGAGGCAGCTGCTTTCCATCGTGGTGCCAGCTCCAGGTCACACTGCAGCTTGTGAGGAGTAGCTGGTGGCCAGACTCTGTCCACAATCCACACTGAGGCTCACTGTCACAGAGCCGAGCTGTTCTCTGCAAGGACCACAGCGCCCTCTGAGGCAGGGCTGGCGCGCTGTGGCCATAGGCCACGTCCAGCCTGCTACCCGACTCTGTAGCTTTTTATTGGACTTCATCATTCCCATTCCCCGAGGTACTTCTGTGGCTGTTTTCAGGCTATCATGGCAGAACTGAGTGGCTGCAAGAGGCAGGCTGGCCTCACAGCCTAAATTTGTACTATCTGGCCCTTCACAGAAAAGTTCCCTGACCCCTGATCCAGCGTCTTGGCCCTTCCTGTTGCAGAGCCTAGTGATAGCCTAGAAGTATAGAGCACAGGATGATGGGCTGAAAAAGTTGCAGTATTATTATCACAAATATTAATTCCCTTTAGATGTGTGCTCAGTCGCTTCAGTAGTGTCCAACTCTTTGTAACCCTGTGGACTGTAGCCTGCCAGGCTCCTCTGTCCATGGGATTCTCCAGGCGAGAACACTGGAGTGGGCTGCCATGCCCTCCTCCAGGGGATCTTCTGGGCCCAGGCATAGAACCCAAGTCTCCCGTGTTTCCTGCATCGGCAGGCGGGCTCTTTACCACTGGTGCCACCTGGGAAGCCCCCTTTAGATGTGTAACCTGAGACACTGGTGTCTATATTCCATTGTTCGGTATCACTGGGCTCTTCTGTAGGAGATACAGAAGAACAGAAAAAAGACCCATGTTTGTCCTTGCGGGACACCCAGAGACACGGCACCATATGAGGTCCCGGAGGTGGAAGAACCTGCCCAAGGTTACAGAGGTCCTGAGAGGTCACAGGTAATCACAAAGGCAGTGAGAGGCGGAGCTGCCCTTAGAGCTGCGTTTACGACTCAGCCGTGCCTGTTCCTGATAGTGTTTTTCCGGGATCCTGAAGCCCTTCCCCGACGCCCCCTCTTGCTGAGGTGGGGAGGCCACAACAGTGGGCGAAACTCAGGCTTGTGGCAGCACAAGTGGGTCACTAAGTTTTCCACCCTTAGCCTTTTGCTGCTTTCTGAGCATGAGGAAGGTTGATGAAAACTCAGAATAAACCAGTGGGCACAGGAAACGACTGAGGGATGGAAACTCACGCCCTCGGAGCCCCACTCACCTTCATCTGGTGCGGAGCATAATGGAGGGCCTGGCGTAGGCAGTCAATCGCCTTCTTCCCTTGGCCTTTCACTCTCCAGTAGAGGGCTGCCATGCTGGAAAGGACCCAGGACGTCTGGTTCTACAAAGGAAAAGTCACTTAAAGCCTCTTAAATAACATACTAATTTACCACCAAGATTAGCAATCGAAACACAAGTTAAGGACCATTTAGCTGTTTACCTGGCGCTGGTGGTCTGCCTCGCACCTTATGTTCACCCTCTCATTGACCCTAGTAACCATCCCACAAGCCTGATTCTACCAGTATAGCCTTTTTTATAAACATTTAACCTCTCCGGATCATAGTTTTCAAATCTTAAATTTCTACATAGTTTGGTTTATTAGTCTGTTTCCAATGGGTTCTGGATTTTCAGCTGTAGTTAGGGAAGTCTTGTTTACTCCAAGGTTATCAAGAATTTTTACCATGTGTTTCCCCAGAACTGCTGTAGTTTCACTTTTCACACTTAAATATTTGATCCACTTTAGAATTTAACTTGGTATCTCCACACTGTTCTCCATAGTGGCTGTACTAGTTTGCATTCCCACCAACAGTGTAAGAGGGTTCCCTTTTCTCCACACCCTCTCCAGCATTTATTATTTGTAGACTTTTGGATCGCAGCCATTCTGACTGGTGTGAAATGGTACCTCATAGTGGTTTTGATTTGCATTTCTCTGATAATGAGTGATGTTGAGCATCTTTTCATGTGTTTGTTAGCCATCTGTATGTCTTCTTTGGAGAAATGTCTATTTAGTTCTTTGGCCCATTTTTTGATTGGGTCGTTTATTTTTCTGGAGTTGAGCTGTAGGAGTTGCTTGTATATTTTTGAGATTAGTTGTTTGTCGGTTGCTTCATTTGCTATTATTTTCTCCCATTCTGAAGGCTGTCTTTTCACCTTGCTAATAGTTTCCTTTGATGTGCAGAAGCTTTTAAGGTTAATTAGGTCCCATTTGTTTATTTTTGCTTTTATTTCCAATATTCTGGGAGGTGGGTCATAGAGGATCCTGCTGTGATGTATGTCGGAGAGTGTTTTGCCTATGTTCTCCTCTAGGAGTTTTATAGTTCCTGGTCTTACGTTTAGATCTTTAATCCATTTTGAGTTTATTTTTGTGTATGGTGTTAGAAAGTGGTCCAGTTTCATTCTTTTACAAGTGGTTGACCAGATTTCCCAGCACCACTTGTTAAAGAGATTGTCTTTAATCCATTGTATATTCTTGCCTCCTTTGTCAAAGATAAGGTGTCCATATGTGCGTGGATTTATCTCTGGGCTTTCTATTTTATTCCATTGATCAATATTTCTGTCTTTGTGCCAGTACCATACTGTCTTGATAACTGTGGCTTTGTAGTAGAGCCTGAAGTCAGCCACTATGGAGAACAGTGTGGAGATTCCTTAAAAAACTGGAAATAGAACTGCCTTATGATCCAGCAACCCCACTGCTGGGCATACACACTGAGGAAACCAGAAGGGAAAGAGACACGTGTACCCCAATGTTCATCGCAGCACTGTTTATAATAGCCAAGACATGGAAGCAACCTAAATGTCCATCAGCAGATGAATGGATAAGAAAGCTGTGGTACATATACACAATGGAGTATTACTCAGCCATTAAAAAGAATACATTTGAATCAGTTCTAATGAGGTGGATGAAACTGGAGCCTATTATACAGAGTGAAGTAAGCCAGAAGGAAAAACATAAATACAGTATACTAACGCATATATATGGAATTTAGAAAGAGGGTAACAATAACCCGGTGTATGAGACAGCAAAAGAGACACTGATGTATAGAACAGTCTTATGGACTCTGTGGGAGAGGGAGAGGGTGGGAAGATTTGGAAGAATGGCAATGAAACATGTAAAATATCATGTAGGAAACGAGTTGCCAGTCCAGGTTCGATGCATGATGCTGGATGCTTGGGGCTGGTGCACTAGGACGGCCCAGAGGGAGGGTATGGGGAGGGAGGAGAGAGGAGGGTTCGGGATGGGGAACACATGTATACCTGTGGCGGATTCATTTTGATATTTGGCAAAACTAATACAATTATGTAAAGTTTAAAAAAAAAAATTAAAAAAAGCAAAAAAAAAAAAAAGAATTTAACTTGGTGTACAGTAAAAGATAAGGCTCTGATCTATTTTTTTTCCAGATGGCTAAAGCTGTCTTAATATTATTTAATGACTGATTCATCTCTCCCTCACTGTGACACTACCTTTATTATACACAAAACCTTAGTTACTAATTCAGGTCTGTGTGCTCAGTTGTGTCTAACTCTTTGCAAACTGTAGCCTGTGAGGCTTCTCTGTCCATGGAGTTTTTCAGGCATGAGTACTGGAGTGGGTTGCCATTTCTTCCTCTGGAGGATCTTCCTGACCCAGGGGTCACACCTGTCGTCTCCTGCGTCTCTTGCATTGGCACATGGATTCTTTACCACTGTGCCTCCTGGGAAGCCCGTAATTTAGGCCTAATATTGGGTTAATCTACATCTAATTTTTAATTTCCCTATTTCATTTACCCCTTTTGATGGATGTTTCTAATTCCCAGCCATTCTGGTTGAGGCAACTGGAAAACTTACTCTGCTTCCTATCTTATTTTGTTCTTTCAATCTATTTTTTTTTTTTGGTAATTCTATGATTTTTCATTGGCGGGGCACATACGGTGATATAAATACTATTTCCTGCCTTGTTTTTGTGTTGGTTCTACATGTAAATATATTCCTTGATCACTGACATTACTTTTGTGTGCCTTCCCTAGTCATCTTTTGGTTGGCTAAAGTTTATCTTTTAATAGTTTTCTTAAGAAGGGTTAATAGGAATATTTTTCCCCGAGATTGTTGTCACGGGGTGAATTGTGTCTGCTCAGAGTCATATGTTGAAGTCTCAATCCCTAGTATCTCAGAATGCAACTGTATTTAGAAATAAAGTCTTTAGAGAGCAGACTAAGTTAAAAATGAGGTCATTACTGTAGGGACCTAATCTAATGTAACTGGCTTTCCAGGTGGCTCAGCAGTAAAGAATTCACCTGCAACGCAGGCGATGCGTGTTCGATCCCTGGGTCGGGAAGATCCCCTGAAGGAAGAAATGGCAACCCACTCCAGTATTCTTGCCAGGGGAGCCTGGTGGACTACAGTCCATGGGGTGGCAAAAGAGTCGGACACGACTTAGTGACTAAACAAAATCTAATGTAAGTGGATTTATAGAAGAGAAGAGAAGGAGATACATCAGAGTCCTCTGTGCAGACGATGACCACTTGAAGAGCTGCCTAGAGGGTAGCCAGCTGCAAGCCAAGGAGAGAGGCCTCAGAAGAAAACAACCCTGCTGGTACCTGGATCCCCAACTTGTAGCCTCCAGCACTGAGAGGATACATTTCTGTTAAGTCACCCTGCCGGCAGTAGTAGAAGAAGAAGAAATGAAGGAGAAGGCAATGGCAACCCACTCTAGTACTCCTGCCTGGAAAATCCCATGGACAGAGAAGCCTGGTAGGCTGCAGTCCATGGGGTCGCTAAGAGTTGGGACATGACTGAACGACTTCACTTTCACTTTTCACTTTCATGCCTTGAAGAAGGAAATGGCAACCCACTCCAGTGTTCTTGCCTGGAGAATCCCAGGGACGGAGGAGCCTGGTGGGCTGCTGTCTATGGGGTTGCACAGAGTCAGACATGACTGAAGCGACTTAGCAGCAGCAGCAGCTGGCCATATTGTTATGGCAGCCCTAATAAACTAATCCAATCGTATACATTCAGAACTTTGTAGCCTTTATGCCTGAAACACAGCTGGCTGGATATAACCGTGGCCCATTCTTTCCTTGAATAATCTGCTGGCATTGCTCCACTGCTTCTTGGTGTGAGTGGGGTTGCACACAACTCTGAAGCTAGCCTGATGTATCCCTCCTCCTCAATGGCTTGATCCTTTTGACTGGCTTATCAAAAGGATTCTTTTGTTGTGTTTTTGTTTTTAAACAAAATAAAATTACCTTTACTGCCAAAATCTGACACATTCCAAAGAACATACCTGGAGTAGGAGATGGCAACCCACTCCAGTGTTGCCTGAAAAATTCCGTGGACAGAGGAGTCTGGCGGGCTACAGTCCATGGGGTCACAAAGAGTTGGATGTGACTGAGTGACTAACACACTTACTGCCAATATATGACACACTCCAAGGAACACACATATATAGGTTATATATGTGTGTTATAAATATACACATAGATAATATGTAATTACATAAAATATACACTTATGCTGTAAAGCATAAAATAATAAATATCCCAGAAACTACTACCCTCCTAAGATTCCCCCATGAGGCTGAACGTAGTTTTTAGTTCATGCAGTCGCCTCGCCCACTCGATGAACGTACTGTAATGTGTTATGTTTCCTGTAAACGGAGGCGCGGGGTGGCGAGTTACCGTGCGTCTACCTGCGTGTCCTTTCACGGTGCGTCCTCCTGGCTTTGCTCCAGAGGCACACGTTATCCCAAGTGTTGTGTTTATGACCCCACCGCTCTTTTTAAACACTGTTCTATCACACACATACACATATTTACCCCAACAATGCAACGCTTAGTTTACTTCTTCCTGTGCATTGTAAACATGGTATAATACTGTAAGCAGTCTTCTGGGACTTGGGGGTTTTTACTCAACACTCTTAAGCACTCCATGTTGCTAAATGTAGTTCTTAGTTCACTCAATTTCCTTTATACACAATTAAATGTCCATTAAGTGAATATACCGTAATGTGTTTATCCATTTTCTGTAAATGGGGGGAGGGGTTTGAGTTACTTCCTGTTGTCAATAAATGTGCAAAGAGTTTCTCTAGTCTATATACATGGGAGTGGAACTGCTACATCCCAGATGTGTAAACATCCAGGAGAAAGCTAAACTGCTTCCTAAAGGTGTTACGACAAGTTACAGTCCTATCAGCAATGTTTAAAAGTGCCTCCTGCTTTCTAGCCTTTCTAATTCTTAGTATTATCAGTGGGGGTGAAACGGTATCTTACTGTAGCCTTAATTTGCATTTCCTATTAGTGAGATTGAGAACTGTTTCTTCTTTATTGGTCATAAACACATTGGTCTTATTGTTTTCTGTCAAATGTCTGTTAATATCTTTTCTATACCTTTTTTCTATCTCGTTTATCTTTCTCATCACTTTATTTCCATGCTCTGCATATTAATCCTTATAAGCTAAGTGTGTTACATGAATTTTCCTTACTCTGGCTTTTTAATTTAAAAAAATGTCTTTAATTAAAACATTTTAAACTTTAATGTAGTTGAACTTATTAACATTCTCTTCTCTGGCTTGTGCTTTTATTATCTTCTTCAAGAAATCTTTTTGTACTTCAAGGCCAGAAATATCATCTCTCATATTTTAAAGTTTTGTTTTTGATGTCTGAGTCCTTAATTCATGTGGAATTCATTTTTTGTGTAGGATGTGAGGGGCCGACTGAAATTAAGTAACTGCCCTAGAAAGCTTCCTGAATAGCCCTCACCTCTCCAATGATCTTGCACAGCTCTATGTAAGCTGGAGACTGTATACAGGCTTTTATTCACCTTTGTTATTTTTGTTTATTCCTTGAGTAAATGGCATGTTTTATTTTACAATTTTTCATAAAAGTAAGGCGATTCTCACAACCTTATTCTTTTCATGAATGTCATATCTATTTTTTACCCTTCCATATAAATATGTAAAGATCCGGTATTCAAAAAAGCCATAAAAACAAAACAAAACAAAACAAAAACCAAAACCCTGTTATTTTGATCATAACAGAACTGACTCTATAAGTCAAACTGTGGAAAACGGATGTGTTTATGGTGTGTGTCTTATCCGTGAACATTACACGCCCTTCTGCTTATTTAGGGCTTTTAAAATGTCTTTCAGTAAAGTTTTATCACTTTCTGCACGTAGGCCTTACGACTTTCTGGTTAGATTTAGTACTGGGAATTTTATATAAATTTTTTGGAGAACATTATATTTTTGTAACAAAGTAAATACATGTTAAAATTATGTTTTCTAATATTTATTGCTGCTGTATAGAAATATAACATTTTTATTTACTGACTTTACAGGCAACTACCTTGATAACACATTGTTACTTCTAAAAATTTGTGTGTAGATTCTTTTAGGTTTGCTCTGCAGATAGTAAAAGCCTCTTGATGAAAGTGAAAGTGGAGAGTGAAAAAGTTGGCTTAAAGCTCAACATTCAGAAAACAAAGATCATGGCATGCGGTCCCATCGCTTCTTGGAAAATAGTTGGAGAAACAGTGGAAACAGTGTCAGACTTTATTTTTTTGGGCTCCAAAATCACTGCAGATGGTGACTGCAGCCATGAAATTAAAAGACGCTTACTCCTTGGAAGGAAAGTTATGACCAACCTAGACAGCATATTGAAAAGCAGAGACATTACTTTGCCAACAAAGGTCCGTCTAGTCAAGGCTATGGTTTTTCCAGTGGTCATGTATGGATGTGAGAGTTGGACTGTGAAGAAGGCTGAGCGCTGAAGAATTGATGCTTTTGAACTGTGGTGTTGGAGAAGACTCTTGAGAGTCCCTTGGACTGCAAGGAGATCCAACCACTCCATTTTGAAGGAGATCAGCCCTGGGATTTCTTTGGAAGGAATGATGCTAAAGCTGAAACTCCAGTACTTTGGCCACCTCATGTGAAGAGTTGACTCACTGGAAAAGACTCTGATGCTGGGAGGGATTGGGGGCAGGAGGAGAAGGGGACG
The DNA here is from genome assembly GCF_055505025.1 of Bos grunniens. NCBI lineage: Eukaryota > Metazoa > Chordata > Mammalia > Artiodactyla > Bovidae > Bos > Bos grunniens. The sequence goes on along the minus strand of NC_141179.1, from coordinate 74,136,497 downwards.
ACAGAGGATGAGATGGCTGGATGGCATCACTGACTCGATGGACGTGAGTCTGAGTGAACTCCGGGAGTTGGTGATGGACAGGGAGGCCTGGTGTGCTTCGATTCATGGGGTCGCAAAGAGTTGGACACAACTGAGCGACTGAACTGAACTGAACTGACTGACGCAGATAATCACATCATTTCTGAACAATGTGTTTTTTTTTTTCCTAATACTTATGCTAGGACTTTCAGTACAATGCTGAGAAGAAGGGGTAATGGTGGGCATTACCAGTTCAGTTCAGTCCTGACTTCAAAGAATTATTTAAAATATTTCTCCCATTAAGGATTATCTTTGATAAAAATGTTTTGTGGATTTTTCTCACCAGATTAAAGAAATTCTTCTCTATTCTTAATTTGCATTACCTTTAGTTTATGAATGTACTGAATTTTATCAAATGCAATCTACTGAAATGATTTCATAATTTTTCTCCTTTAATTTGGGTGAGGTCTAGCTTCTCCTGAAGCTAGACCACAGACTAATACTTATGAATATAAATTCAAATGGACTGACTGGCTTATCAGCAGCAGAAAAAGGTGTGTGTGTGTTGGTTTGTCAGTTTGTTTCATTAAATCAATCATTTTCTTCTTTATATATTTTGAGGTTATCTTACTGGGTATGCATAAGGTTTATCAGTCAGTTCAGTTGCTAAGTAGTGTCTGACTCTGTGACCTCATGGACTGCAGCATGCCAGGCTTCCCTGTCCATCACTAAGTCCCAGAGTTTGCTCAAACTCAGGTCCATGGAGTCGGTGATGCCATCCAGCCATCTCATCCTCTGTTGTCCCTTTCTCCTGCTGCCTTCGATCTTTCCCAGCATCTGGGTCTTTCCTAATGAGTCAGTTCTTTGCATCAAGTGGCCAAAGTACTGGAGCTTCAGCATCAGTCCTTCCAATGAATATTCAGGACTGATTTCCTTTAGAGTTGACTGGTTGGATATCCTTGAAGTCCAAGGGACTCTCAAGAGTCTTCTCCAACACCACAGTTCAAAAGCATCAATTCTTGGGCGCTCAGTTTTCTTTATGGTCCAGCTCTCACATCCATACATGACTACTGGAAAAACCATAGCCTTTACTGTACGGACCTTTGTTGGCAAAGTAATGTTTCTGCTTTTTAATATGCTGTCTAGGTTTATCGTAACCTTTCTTCCAAGGAGCAAGCGTTTTTTAATTTCACGGCTGCAGTCACCACCTGCAGTGATTCTGGAGCCCAAGAAAATAAAGTCTGTCATGATTTCCATTGTTTTCTCATCTATTTGCTATGAAATGATGGGACTGGATGCCATGATCTTAGAGTTTTGAATGCTAAGTTTTTTTTTTTAATTTTATTTTATTTTTAAACTTTACAATATTGTATTAGTTTTGCCAAATATCGAAATGAATCCACCACGGGTATACCTGCGTTCCCCATCCTGAACCCTCCTCCCTCCCCTACCCTCCCTCTGGGTCGTCCCAGTGCACCAGCTCCAAGCATCCAGTACCGTGCATTGAACCTGGACTGGCGACTCATTTCATACATGATATTATACATGTTTCAATGCTATTCCCCCAAATCTCCCCACCCTCTCCCTCTCCCACAGAGTCCATAAGACTGATCTATACATCGGTGTCTCTTTTGCTGTCTTGTACACAGGGTTATTGTTACCATCTTTCTAAATTCCATATATATGCGTTAGTATACTGTATTGGTGTTTTTCTTTCTGGCTTACTTCACTCTGTATAATAGGTTCCAGTTTCATCCATCTCATTAGAACTGATTCAAATGTATTCTTTTTAATGGCTGAGTAATACTCCATTGTGTATATGTACCACAGCTTTCTTATCCATTCATCTGCTGATGGGCATCTAGGTTGCTTCCATGTCCTGGCTATTATAAACAGTGCTGTGATGAACATTGGGGTACACATGTCTCTTTCCCTTCTGGTTTCCTCAGTGTGTATGCCCAGCAGTGGGATTGCTGGATCATAAGGCAGTTCTATTTCCAGTTTTTTAAGGAATCTCCACACTGTTCTCCATAGTGGCTGTACTAGTTTGCATTCCCACCAACAGTGTAAGAGGGTTCCCTTTTCTCCACACCCTCTCCAGCATTTATTGCTTGTAGACTCTTGGATCGCAGCCATTCTGACTGGCGTGAAATGGTACCTCATAGTGGTTTTGATTTGCATTTCTCTGATAATGAGTGATGTTGAGCATCTTTTCATGTGTTTATTAGCCATCTGTATGTCTTCTTTGGAGAAATGTCTATTTAGTTCTTTGGCCCATTTTTTGATTGGGTCATTTATTTTTCTGGAGTTGAGCTGTAGGAGTTGCTTGTATATTTTTGAGATTAGTTGCTTGTCGGTTGCTTCATTTGCTATTATTTTCTCCCATTCTGAAGGCTGCCTTTTCACCTTGCTAATAGTTTCCTTTGTTGTGCAGAAGCTTTTAAGTTTAATTAGGTCCCATTTGTTTATTTTTGCTTTTATTTCCAATATTCTGGGAGGTGGGTCATAGAGGATCCTGCTGTGATGTATGTCGGACAGTGTTTTGCCTATGAATGCTAAGTTTTAAGCCAACTTTTTCACTCTCCTCTTTCATCAAGAGACTCTTTAGTTCTTCTTCGCTTTCTGCCATAAGGGTGGTTTCATCTGCATATCTGAGGTTATTGATATTTCTCCTGGCAATCCTGATTCCAGCTTGTGCTTCATGTAGCCTCACATTTGCATGATGTACTCTGCATATAAGTTAAATAAACAGGGTGACAGTATACATACAGCCTTGTTCTACTCCTTTCCCAACTTGGAACCAGTCTGTTGTTCCACGTCTGGTTCTAACTGTTGCTTCTTGACCTGCATACAGATTTCTCAGGAGGCAGGTAAGGTGTTCTGCTATTCCCATCTCTTGAAGAATTTTCCATAGTTTGTTGTGATCCACACAAAGGTTTTAGCATAGTCAATGAAATAGAAGTAGGCATTTTTCTGGAACTCTCTTGCTTTTTTGATAATCCAGCAGATGTTGGCAATTTGATCTCTGGTTCCTCTGCCTTTTCTAAATCCAGCTTGAACATCTGGAGTTCTCAGTTCATGTACTGTTGAAGCCTAGCTTGGAGAATTTTGAGCATTACTTTGCTAGCGTGTGAGATGACTGCAATTGTACGGTAGTTTGAACATTCTTTGGCATTGCCCTTCTTTGGGACTGGAAAGAAAACTGACCTTTTCCAGTACTGTGGCCACTGCTGAGTTTTCCAAATTTGCTGGCATATTGAATGTCGTACTTTTACAGCATCATCTTTTAGGATTTGAAATAGCTTAGCTGGAATTCCTTCACCTCCACTAGCTCTGTTTGTAATGATGCTTCCTAAGGCCCACTTGACTTTGCACTCCATGATGTCTGGGTCCAGGTGAGTGATCACCCCACTGTGGTTATCTGGGTCACTAAGATCTTTTTTGTATAGTTCTTCTGTGTATTATTGTCACCTCTTCTTAGTATCTTCTGCTTCTGTTTGGTTCATACTGTTTCTGTCCTTTATTGTGCCCATCTTTGCATGAAATGTTCCTTTGGTACCTCTTATTTTCTCGAAGAGATCTCTCGTCTTTCCCATTCTATTGTTTTCCTCTATTTCTTTGCATTGATCACTCAGGAAGGCTTTCTTATCTCTCCTTGCTATTCTTTGGAACTCTGCATTCAGATGAATATATCTTTCCTTTTCTCCTTTGCCTTTCGCTTCTCTTCTTTCCTCAGCTATTTGTAAGGCCTCCTGAGACAACCATCTTGCCTTTTTGCACTTATTTTCCTGGTATATATTTCTGGTGAATTAAAGCTTTTATAATTACATGGTCATTCTCTCTGACCCTAATAATTTTTCTGCTCTGAAATATATCTTTTCAGGTAATTAGTGTAACTGTCTTTACTACCTTTTGATAGTATATTCATTTTTGATTAGTATTTTCCCATTATTTTCAACATTTCTATTATGTTTTAGGTATGACTTAAAAAATACATAACTCCTTTAAAAAATTTCCAATTTGACATTAGTGTGATTTACATTGTAGATTATTTAAAAGACTGTTAGTATATTTCTTGGTTTCTTTTATCTAGATTCTTGAATGTTTTTTTCCTTTTTTTTTTTTTTTTGGTCCTTCTCTTCTTACTCCATTATTCTATCCTCACAGGTTTTGGATTTGCACATTTTTTAAAAGGTTACCCTTAAATTTCTACTCAGTTTTTAACTTAAAGTCCAAGCAACATACTAACTCACTCCTCCTGAACACGAAAAGGGCCTTTAAATACCTTAACTCTGTTCATCCCACTCTCAAATGTACATTTGTCCAGAATTTGTTTTGTCATTAAAAAAGAAACCTCAAACTGTTTTCTACAGTGTTTGTTTCGGTTTGTATACCTGTGTAATTTTATTTGCTTAGTAAATCTTCCTTTGCTTCAGATAGCTTTTCTTTAGTTATCATACAGAAAAGTTCTTTTAGGGTAGGGCTCTTGGTTAACTTTTTCCAGTTCTTTAAGTGCCTTTACTCTTCTGTCATTGGAGGGGCCACAATTCTAGGGGGCCCAGTATCCTTCCAAAACTGTCATCTGGACTAGACAGTTGCTATGAAATTAAAAGACGCTTACTCCTTGGAAGGAAAGTTATGACCAACCTAGATAGCATATTCAAAAGCAGAGACATTACTTTGCCAACAAAGGTCCGTCTAGTCAAGGCTATGGTTTTTCCTATGGTCATGTATGGATGTGGGAGTTGGACTGTGAAGAAGGCTGAGCGCTGAAGAATTGATGCTTTTGAACTGTGGTGTTGGAGAAGACTCTTGAGAGTCCCTTGGACTGCAAGGAGATCCAACCAGTCCATTCTGAAGGAGATCAGCCCTGGGTGTTCTTTGGAAGGAATGATGCTAAAGCTGAAACTCCAATACTTTGGCCACCTCATGCGAAGAGTTGACTCACTGGAAAAGACTCTGATGCTGGGAGGGATTGGAGGCAGGAGGAGAAGGGGACGACAGAGGATGAGATGGCTGGATGGTATCACCGACTCAATGGACAAGAGTTTGGGTGAACTCTGGGAGTTGGTGATGGACAGGGAGGCCTGGCGTGCTGTGATTCATGGGGTCGCAAAGAGTCGGACACGACTGAGTGACTGAACTGATGAGAAACATTTAGTCACATTCCTCTATAGGTAATCTGTCCTTTCTGTCTCCATGAGGGCAGAGATCTTTGCCAGCCCTCTTAATTTTTCTTCACTGATTTATGCCAAGCCCTTGAAAAGTATTTTGCACAAAGCAGGCCTTTGCTACATATTTGTTGAATGAATGGCTGCTGTTATATTTCTTAAGCTATTTTCTTTCCAATGCATATCCAAAATTGTACAATCTTCTTTGTGAAGTTCTGGCTGAACACTGCAAACCACATTTCTCCTTTGCTAGCGGGCTTCTTGTTAAGTTCTGCAAATGTGTGCTAGGCAACTGGAAGGAGAGAAGGAGTGGGACTTTTTCTCTCAGTTGGCATTTTGTTTCAGTTGGTCATTCTGGCAGCACTTTGGGGGCAGCACTTCCAGATCCAGTGGCCAGCCCGTGCTCCCTCCTCCAAAGCATGAACTCTAGCTCACCCAGAGTTCTTGCCTGTGAACTCTAGATTTCAGAAACCCCAAGGGCTTGCCTTCCCATTCCCTACAGTGCATATCTCTGATTTACCTAAGTGCTTCTTTTTCTCTTTTTCAGCCCTCCACCACAATGTACAGTCATGTCTCGGAGATATTGCTTGGTTACAGACCTCCACAACAAATATTGCAAAAGCGAGTCACACAAACCTTTTGGTTTCCCAGTACATACAGAAGTTATGTTTGCATTCAATACTATAGTCTGTTATGCGTGCAGTAGTCCTGTGTCTAGAAAACTATGTGCTGTTGTGTCAGTCGTTCAGTCGTTTGTGACCCCGTGGACTGGAGCCCACCAGGCTCCTCTGTCCATGGAATTCTCCAAGCAATACTGGAGTGGGTTGCCATGCCCTTCTCCAGGGTATCTTCCTGACCCAGGGATGGAACCCAGGTCTCGTGCAGGCAGATTCTTAACCATTTGAGCTACCCAGGAAGCCCTAAAAAAAAAACACCCAACAAACTATGTACATACCTTCATTAAAAATACTTCCTTGCTAAAAAATGCTAACAATCAGCTGAACCTCCAGTGAGTGGTAACAGTAACATCAAAAATCACTGGTCACGGATCACCATAACAGAAGTAGTAATGAAAAGGTTCAAAGTATTGTGAGAATTACCAAAATGTGACACAGAGAAAGTGAAAATCGCACCAATAGATTTGCTCAAGACAGGGTTGCCACAAACCTTCAATTTGCAAAAAATGCAGCATCTGCCAAGCACAATAAAGCGAAGTTCAATAAAACAAGGTCTGCCTATCATCAGTTCTCTAAATTAAATTTGGTTTTTGAAATACGTAATGTTGTTTCTGTTTTCCTGATGTGATCCTGACTGAAACAGATGCTCTTAAGATATCTTTCGTCTTTGCCATAATGCATCTTGGCGTGGATTTCTTTTTATTTACCCAGCTTGGGACACCTGGTGCCTCCTGAATCTGTTGATTTGCTTACTTCCTCATCTTTATAATACTCCAGGTAATTTTTTACATAAAGCTTGCAATTCACTGATTATTTGTGGCTAAATGTATTTAACTCATCCACTGGGTATATGACTTAATTACTTACACAAATATATTTTTAGTTTAAGATGTATGTAATTTTTAAAAATTTGCCTACTCATTTTTTGATATGCCATTTCTTTGCTCACCTTTGTGATTACACCTTTTAGGTGTTTTATAATGAAAATTTTCAAATGCATATACAAATAAAGGAAACAGTATAATGAACTCCATGTGCTCACCACCTAGATTTGAAATTTACCAACAACTCATGGCCATACTCACGTACACAAAGTAGTGGCTGTCCCGTGGAATACATTTGGGAGTACTGCCGTCTCTTCAGTTTTTTGGAATACTCTGAGAGGGGTAAGTATTAACTTTTCTTTGTACATTTGATAGAACTGCCCTGTGAAGCCGTCTAGTCCTGGACTTTTATTTTTTGTAGTTTCTTGATTACTGATTCAGTTTTAATACTAGTAGTTGATCTGTTCGGATTATCTATTTCTTCCTGATTGAGTCGTGGAAAAGTGTATGTTTCTAGAAATTTATCCATTTCTTCTAGGTTATCCAATTTCTTGGCATATAACTGTTCATAGTATTCTCTATTTTTCTTTATTTTCATAGTATTCTCTTATGACTATTTCTGTGATATGTTTTAATTTCTCCTCTTTTATTTTTTATATTATTTGGATCCTTCTCTTTTATCCTTGATGACCCTGGATAAAGTCTTAATCACTTTTATCTTTTCAAAAAAAACCAGCTCTTGGTTTCTCTGATCTTTTCTATTGTTTTGTTTGGTCTCTACGGACTTCCCTGGTGGCTCAGACGGTAAAGCATCTGCCTACAACGCGGGAGACCCAGGTTCGATCCCTGGGTTGGGAAGATCCTCTGGAGAAGGAAACAGCAACCCACTCCAGTACTCTTGCCTGGAAAATCCCATGGATGGAGGAGCGTTGTAGGCTACGGTCCATGGGGTTGCAAAGAGTTGGACACGACTGAGTGACTTCACTTCACTTCTTCTCCTACCTTTACTATTTCCTAACTTCTTCTTCAGTTCAGTTCAGTCGCTCAGTCATGTCTGACTCTTTGTGACCCCATGAATCGCAGCACACCAGACCTCCCTGTCCATCACCAACTCCCAGAGTTTACCCAAACTCATGTCCATCAAGTCGGTGATGCCATCCAGCCATCTCATCCTCTGTCGTCCCCTTCTCCTCCTGCCCCCAATCCCTCCCAGCATCAGAGTCTTTTTCAATGAGTCAACTCTTCACATGAGGTGGCCAAAGTATTGGAGTTTCAGCTTCAGCATCAGTCCTTCCAATGAACACCCAGGACTGATCTCCTTTAGGATGGACTGGTTGGATCTCCTTGCAGTCCAAGGGACCCTCAAGAGTCTTCTCCAACACCACAGTTCAAAAGCATCAATTCTTCGGGGCTCAGCTTTCTTCACAGTCCAACTCTCACATCCACACATGACCACAGGAAAAACCATAGCCTTGACTAGATGGACCTTTGTTGGCAAAGTAATGTCTCTGCTTTTCAATATGCTATCTAGGTTGGTCATAACTTTCCTTCCAAGGAGTAAGCATCTTCTAATTTCATGGCTGTAATCACCATCTGCAGCAATTTTGGAGCCCAAAAAAATAATGTCTGACACTGTTTCCACTTTTTCCCTATCTATTTCCCATGAAGTGATGGGACCAGATGCCATGATCTTAGTTTTCTGAATGTTGAGCTTTAAGCCAACTTTTTCACTCTCCTCTTTCACTTCCATCAAGAGGCTCTTTAGTTCCTCTTCACTTTCTGCCATAAGGGTGGTGTCATCTGCATATCTGAGGTTATTGATATTTCTCCCGGCAATCTTGATTCCATCTTGTGCTTCTTCCAGCTCAGCATTTCTCATGATGTACTCTGCATATAAGTTAAATAAACAGGGTGACAATATACAGCCTTGATGTACTCCTTTTTCTATTTGGAACCAGTCTGTTGTTCCATGTCCACTTCTAACTGTTGTTTCCTGACCTGCATACAGGTTTCTCAAGAGGCAGGTCAGGTGGTCTGGTATTCCCATCTCTTTCAGAATTTTCCACAGTTTATTGTCATCCACACAGTCAAAGGCTTTGGCATAGTCAATAAAGCAGAAATCGATGTTTTTCTGGAACTCTCTTGCTTTTTCCATGATTCAGTGGATGTTGGATATTTGCTCTCTGGTTCCTCTGCCTTTTCTAAAACCAGCTTGAACATCAGGAAGTTCACGGTTCACATATTGCTGAACCCTGGCTTGGGGAATTTTGAGCATTACTTTACTAGCGTGTGAGATGAGTCCAACTGTGCGGTAGTTTGAGCATTCTTTGGCATTGCCTTTCTTTGGGATTGGAATGAAAACTGACTTTTTCCAGTCCTGTGGCCACTGCTGAGTTTTCCAAATTTGCTGGCATATTGAATGCAGCACTTTCATAGCATCATCGTTCAGGATTTGAAATAGCTCAACTGGCTCTGTTTTTCTTTTTCTTTCCCAGGCAAGAATGCTGGAGTAGGTTGCCATATCCTTCTCCAGGGGATCTTCCTGACCCAGGGGTGGAACCTGTGTCTCCTGCATTGCAGGAAGATTCTTTATCACTGAGCCACCAGGGAAGCCCTGTTTCTTTTGCTAATTCCTTTAGATGGTAGGTTATGTTGTTTCAGATTTTCTTTGTTTCTTGAGGTATGCCTGCATTGCTACAAAATTCCCTCTTGTGACTGTTATTGTTGTGTCCCAAAGACTTTGGAAAGTTGTTTATTTTCATTTGTCTCAATGTATTTTCTGATCTCCTCTTTGATTTCTTCATTGACCTGTTGGTTTTTAAGTATCATGCTGTTAAGTCTCCATGTTTCTGTTTCTCCCATTTTTCTTTTGTAACTGATCTCTAGTTTTCATACTGTTGTGGTCAGATAAGATGCTTGATATAATTTCTATGCTCCTAAATTTCCTGGGCCTAGTTTTGTGTCCTAGCATGTGGTCCATTCGGGAGAGCAGTCCATGTGCACCTGAAAACAGTGTGGATTCTGCTGTGTGGGGATGGAACGTGTGTGTGTGTGTGTGTGTGTGTGTGTTGCTCAGTTGTGTCCAACTCTTGCAACCCCACAGGCCAGAGACCATCAGGCCCCTCTGTCCATGGAATTCTCCAGGCAAGAATACTGGAGTGGGTAGCCATTTCCTTCTCCAGAGGATTTTCTCGATCCAGGGATTGAACCTGGGTCTCCTGCAATTCAGGCAGATTCTTTTCCATCTAAGCCACCAGGGAAGCCTGGAATGTCCTATAGATACCTATTAAAGCCAAGTGGTCTAATGTCATTTGAGGCCACTGTTTCCTTATGGATTTTCTGTCTGGATGATTAATTTGTCCACTGATGTAAGTGGGGTATTAAAGTCCCCATTATTATTGTATTACTGTCAGTCTTTCAGTTCAGTTCAGTTCAGTCGCTCAGTTGTGTTCGACTCTTTGCGACCCCATGAATCGCAGCATGCCAGGCCTCCCTGTCCCTCACCAACTCCCGGAGTTCACTGAGACTCACGTCCATCGAGTCAGTGATGCCATCCAGCCATCTCATCCTCTGTCGTCCCCTTCTCCTCCTGCCCCCAATCCCTCCCAGCATCAGGGTCTTTTCCAGTGAGTCAACTCTTCACATGAGGTGGCCAAAGTACTGGAGTTTCAGCTTTAGCATCATTTCTTCCAAAGAAATCCCAGGGCTGATCTCCTTCAGAATGGACTGGTTGGATCTCCCTGCAGTCCAAGGGACTCTCAAGAGTCTTCTCCAACACCACAGTTCAAAAGCATCGATTCTTCAGCGCTCAGACTTCTTCACAGTCCAACTCTCATATCCATACATGACCACAGGAAAAACCATGTCAATCTTTAGGTCTTCTAATATTTGCTTTATATATTTAAGTGTTCCTGTACTGAGTGCATTTATGTTTGTGAATATTATATCCTCTTCTTGTATTGATCTCTTTATCATTACATAATGCCCTTCTTTGTCTTTTATTATAGACTTTGTTTTAAAGAGGAAAAGTATCTAAAGACCACAATCTGGGTACTGAGGGTGCTTATTAATACTGGGCTAGTCACAGATTCTAGTCTTTCAGCAAAATAAAGCCAGCATATGTGTAAATATATCAATTAAGTATATCAGGACTTCTTACTGACACTTTCAGTTTAAGACTAAAGATGTTTACGTCATTGTTCTCACATCTGTATGTTCTTTCACCCATACTCAAAATTCCAGTTTCCAAGTCACCAACAAAATTACTCATTTACTTTGCAGTACATACAGCTATAATCCCAAAAGAATAACATTAATATTATTAGCAACAGTACTACTGAAAACAGTATAAGGTTTTCCTTTGTTCTTAGGGTAAATTTCATCAGGGATGCACACCCAAATAACTGTGTTTTAAAGTCACTTGGAATAGCTCCTCTTGATGTGGTTCTACTACCAATGGACTGCATAGTTATGCTTAATTTTACTTTTAATTAGGAATTACCTTATTTAAAAATTTTTGTAATTATGCAAAATATTTGGTTTCAAAGTAAAAAAACGTTGATTCAAGGAAAGCTAGCTTTGTTTCCTGTCTTTTCTATCCTATTTCTATCTTTCTTCCATGGGACAGCATTTAAAATTTTTTTTTCAAAGTTAGTCTTTTCATTTGAAAATACGTTTCTTTTTACAAATATTCTCCCTCCCTACAACTTGCTATTTTAAAAAGATATAAGTAGTAATCTGAGGTATAGTTTTTTCCTATTGTTCTTTTTTTCACTTGCTGTATTCTGGCGATTATTTAATATAAGTTTATAGAGATTGTCCTCATTCATTTTGACAGCTGCAGAAGCCTCCACTGTGTGGATTTCACACACAGTGAACAACCATAGTAGACTGTTTATTTAGTCAACTCCCTACTACTGGGCATTTGGATTGTTTTTTGCTCACTAATACAAGTCAGGCTACAATCAACAGTCTTACGCATAGGTATTTTTGTCAGATAATTTTTTTGCCATTGTATTTTTAGGAAATATTCCTAAAAGTAGGACTGCTGGATGAATGGGTAATGAATGCATAATCCTGCTAGATAAATAATTTGCTAGGCATCTATTTCCTTTCAGGTTATTCTATTTTGCATTTCTCCCAACCGTGTATGACAGTGCCAGTTTCCCCAAGGTCGCACCAAGGGTATCCTAGCAAACTTCTGAATTTTTGCCAAACAGAGGCAAGAAATATCTCAGTCTAATTTTGTTCTTTTTCTAGCTTTTTGGGATAGAAGCATAGATCACTAATTTCAGCCTGTTTTTTTAAAGTTAATATATCCATTAGTTTGTACGGCTACAAACTTGCCTCAAGCATTGCTTTAGCTACATCCCACAAGTTTTGATATACAAAATCTTTATTGTCATTCATTTAAAAATATTTTCTAATTTTGCTTTCTTCACCAAATTGTGAGTTATTCAGAAAGTGAAAATGTTAGTTGCTCAGTCGTGACCAATTCTTTGTGACCTCGTGGACTGCAGCCCAACAGGCTCTTCTGTCCATGGAATTCTTTAAGCAAGAATACTGGATCGGGTAGCCATTCCCTTCTCCAGGGGGATCTTCTTGACCCAGGGATTGAACCTGAGTTTCCTGCACTGCCAGCAGATTCTTCACCATCTTGAGCCACCAGGGAGAGGTACAGTATTAATCTCACCAAAATCACTGGGAATTTTCTATCCTTATTTTTTTTCCTGATCTTTTTCTCTAGGTTAATTCCATTATGGTTGGAAAATAAACTCTAAATTATTTCAATGGTTTAATATTTAACTGAGGCTTAATTTATGATTCAGCTTGTGATCAGTATGGTAAATGTTCCACATAAATTTTTAAAATAGGAATTTTGTCACAGTTGAATGTGGCATGATGGAAATATCAGTTATGTCAAGTATGTATAGTCGCAAGATGTTCTATATCATATTTTTTGTCTGCTTAGTTCTGTCACCTATTAAGAGGTATGTTAAAGTTTATTTTGATCATGGATTCATTGCTCCCTTTACATCTGTCGATGTTTAATGTCTGTCTATATCATGTGAAACTATGACAATGGTTCTGTATAGATACACAATTTTCAATATTCTGGTGGACTGACCACTTTATCATTATGAATTGTCTTTATCTATAGAGTAACGCTTCCTGCCTTAAATTCTACATTGTCTGTTATTAGCATAGTTACAACAGCTTTCTTTTGATGAGTATTTATTTGATGTTATCTTTTTTCCATCTGTTTAATTTCAGCTGTTTTGTATCTTATTACAGGTGTGTTATCTGCAAACAGCATATAATTGGGTTCAACATTTTAACCTAGTCTGAGATGAGCACTCTAATTGAGGTATGTAATCCTTTTGTATTATTTACTGTGATCACTGATAAACTGGGTTTATTGCTATCACCTTACAATTTGCATTCTATTTCACCCACCTGTTTTATATTCCTTTGTCTTCCTTGCCTCCTTTATGAATTAATCAAATGTTTTTTATTCCATTTTCCCTTAATTATACATTCTTTAACTGTTCTTTTAGTGATTAGCTAAAAGTACAACATGCATATTTGATTTATTACAGACTAAAAATATAAATTATTGCTTCAATTTTATTACTTTCCTGTAATGCTAAACCCTAATATTTTGTCCATGTGTATTCATGGGAAATGAATCTTGTGTTTTCAGCTGTGTACCCCTGGAAACTTAATAAAGGCAGAATGTCACCCATGTTACTAGGCAACACTGCTTATGGTAAAGATGACCTGACTCTGAACTGCCAGTGGACTGCGATGACCTGGTAGAAAGACCCAGCTCTGAGTCTTCCCCTGTGTGACATTTCCTGTCCCTAGTTAGAACTCTTGGACTCTAGGCCACAGGACTGTTATAAGAGGCATTGGTTCTTACATGGAACTTGAGACTTCCAGGCTAGGATGGTTCCCACACTCGCCCATGTGGTTCTGATCCCTTATCCCTGAGCTGTCAACTCAGGGGTTGGAGTAGAGAACAGTCCCCAGGACTGCTGTCAGAGAGCTATGGGAACTCTTGGAGAAATACATGAAAAGCTGCCCTGCTGGCTTGCTATGTGTTCTGTATTCTCCAGAGTGAAAGCAAGACAACTGCTCTACTGGGTTGTGCAAACTATGAAGTATCTGTTGAGCTGGGCTTCAAACAAGAGGCAGGGTGCATTGCAGAGTGGTAGCATCAATGAAACAGACTTTCATATCCTTGGTTCAATGGCCAAAGCACCATGAAACAAATGGAACGGGAGGGAGATGCTGGGAAGACTGAAGCCTCAGTGGGGGCTGACTTTCTCAGAGACTGATGGCAAAGGCTCGACACTGTGTGACGGGATAAATCTTCCCCTTGTAGGAATGGATGAAAGCTGCAGACAAACTTATGGTAAGAGAAAACATCCCAGTTTCCATGAAATGGGAGCTGACCAGAAACCTGGCTGAAAATGGGCTGACTGGCAAGAATCATATTCCCGTGGTGTAGCTGATGCATTTGAGCCAAAGGCGGCATTGATGCCTGACAAGGGGTGGGCAGGAGACAAGCACAGGTACTCAGGACTCCGTGTGTGTGACTAGGTCTGGATCAGACAAGGGGTGGAGCAGCTTGGCTCTGACCCAAGTTGGGCTGGCTGGGGATCCAACCAGCACAAAGTAGTGCTCACAAGCCACCACCTAAAGAACTGGGGACAAAAACGGGAGAACTACCTCTGCACTAGCCCACAAGGTCAAACAGGACGGCGTGGCAACCTGGCAAACAAACAGACTGCAACGGCAATGGCGGCAGCGTGCTGTGCGTCTGGCACCGCAGGTGAGACCTCGACGGAGGCCACCACGCGAGAGTAACTTCGGCTGCAAGCTGGGCAGCTTTTTGAGGGGTCTGCAAGTGAACCCTAAAATGGAGTCTGACCAGTGTCATCTGCTGACATTTACTGACAATTATGGTAATGCAAACTAAAAACTCTCTAAAGAGACAACTACAGATGGGCTTTTCAAGAAATAATAAAGGACAATGACTAAGTATTTTAAAACCTGAAGCAGAGAGGATATGGCGATCCTTGTTCTTTTGTGAAAGGTAAATGGGAAAAGCGTGCTTTTGCTTTGTTATCACTGCCATTTTCTAGGTGTGATCCTCAGATCAGCAACATCACCCAGAGTCACCTGGGAACTTATGAGAAATGTAAATTATCAAGCCCAACCCTAGACTTACTAAATCAGTAAGTGAAGTCATAGAAGCCTAGCAATATGTCTTAACAAGTCCTCCAGGTGACTGCAGTGTACCCTAAAGTCTGAGATCTACTGTGCTAAAAAGCTAATAAGGTCATGGTTGGTCTGTGAGCCTATAATGAAATCTCATGTTGGATTTACCTTCTAGCCCCATTTCTCTGAAGACCTAATAAAGGAGAAACGTTAGCTGTCACCAGGCAAGACAGCTTACAGTAAAAATGACCTTGGTAAACCGTAACTGGTCTGGTGAGACTGGAAAAAACTGGAGGCAGAAATGGCAACCCACTCCAGTATTCTTGCCTGGGAAATCCCATGGACAAAGGAGCCTGGTGGGTTACAGTCCACAGGTCACAAAGAGTCGGACACAACTGAGTGACTGCACATGCATATGCGTGCACGTTCCCAACAGCCTTATCAGCTTATCACAAGGTTCTAATCTTTGGATGAAGGTCAAACGCCCCATGACCTTCAGCCAGATTCTGCATACTGGGAAAGGCATCATTTAAAGGGCTGTGTCTATCCCAGATAAAAGGACCATTACCAGATGCTCTTAACTAGCTCATGCACAGTGAAACTAAAGCGACTCGTCTCTTGAATCCATGTTTCTCACCTAAGAAGAGTCTCTGCTCTGAACTGGTCTAGAGTAAGGACTGCTGACCCCAAACGCAGACCCACACTAGGATGAGAGGACAACAGCAATGGGAGGCAGCTGACCCAACCAGCTGGACCTGTGCGATCAATCCCACTAAAAGAACTGTTTACCAAATGTGTGTCTCTCTATCAACACTGAAAGTTATTGTTTTACTTCTAACCATACTGTTGCCCTCAATGTTTAGGATGGTAAGAAAATTCTCAAGTGAAGTCGTCACCGAGAATTATGAATTATCTTAACCACTTGTGACATGTTTCACTGCAAGTCTACTGCTAAAATTTTATAATTATAAAATTTTAAAATTGTACTTCAGTGTAATTGGTAAAATGTATAGCCTATAGATACTTTTCCATTAGAAAAAAGAAAAAGATGGGGAACAACTCCAAGCACCTGGTGGGAAGCCACAGCTGGGAGCCTCTAGGCACCATGGCTCTTGTGGGTAACGTGTCCCTTTCTACTGCTCCGTGCATGTGGGGCTGTTACAAAAGATACTGGTTCTCATATGGAGCCCAGAGCATTTAAGTCAGGGCAGGCCTCACTTTTAACCATTTGACTTGTTCCCTTGCACCTGAAGAGTCACTTGGCAGGAAAGAAGGGTGGGCAGAGAATGGCCCTGGCCTAGGTGCGTGCCTATTCTGGAGGCACGAGCCTGCTGCTGCTGTGGTGCCCTGGCCCCTTATCCTTCTGAGTGAAGCCCATGCCAAGTGAGGCCAATTACATGAGTATGAAATGTCTAACTGGATCTAAGACCATCTACAGCGGTCAGTGTAATTCCTCTCTGCCTTTCGTACTGCTGTTGCTATGAACTGTAACCTCAGAAGACAGTACTGTTATTATTTTGTATCAACATACTTATTTACATATACCTTAATATTTACTCTTGTTGTTTTCTTTGCTTTTTTCTGTTTTTTTTTTCTGAGTTTCTACCTGGAATAGTTTTCCTTCTGCCTGAAAAAAATCCCTTCAGGATTTTTAATGCAAGTCTGTTGATTACATGTATCTTTCAGTTTCTGGTGGTCTAAAACCTTTATCTAAACTTCATTTAAAAAATCCAGGTATAATATAAATAGAAATGCTCAGAGCTTAGGTATAACATTCAGTTTTGACTATTACTTAAAAACACAGAAAACATTCAATAGTCCAGAAAGTCCTTTCAAGCTGCTTCCCAATCAACTCCTTCCCCTGACAAAGCAATTCACTCTTCTGATTTCTACGACCAGAGGTTAATTTTGCCTGTTCTAGGATTTCGTATAGTTGGGATCATACACTATACATTTTTTTGTGTCCAGTGACTTAATAGCACAATATTTCTGAGATTCATCAATATGGATGCAGGATCTTTCTTGTAGAATAGTATCCACTGTATAAATATAACCCTGATTATCTATTCTCCTATTGATGGGTATCTGTTTCCAGGTTTTTGGCTGTTATAAATAAATCTGCTGTGAACATTTTTTAACAAGTATTTTGTGGACATAGTTTTCATGGGGTTTCTCTGGTGGCTCAGACAGTAAAGAATACGCCTGCAGTGCAGGAGACCCGGGTTCAATCTCTGGGTCAGGAAGATCCCCTGGATAATGGAATGGCTACTCCTTCCAGTATTCCTGCCTGGAGAATCAGAGGAGCATGGACTTGCAGAGTCAGACATGACTGAGTGACTAACACTTTCACTTTTGATTAAGTACCAAGCAGTAAAATACTGGATCATATATGCCTAGCTTTTTAATAAGCTATCTGACTGTCTTCCAAATAACTACTATTTTATATTCTCACTAGCAATGTATCAGAGTTCTGGTTGCTCCATATCATCTCAAATTATCAAATTTTTTCCTCATTTTAGCCCTTCTCTGTTTCTTGCTTCAAGCTTTTTTTTTTTAAAAATAAGAGTACAGCTGTATCTGCTGTCCTTTTTTATTGTTTGTATGATGTATTCTTCATCTTTGTATTTTCAACCTGTGTCCTAATATTTGAAGAGTTTCTCTTATAAGCAGCATATAGTTGGATTTAAAAAAATCCATTCCATACAAAATGCTTTAATTATAAATCTTTTCTGAAGTGAACTAATGATATACTTATCTACTATTTTACTATCTGTGGTCTATTTTTATGTACTTTTTACCTTTCTTAATTTTCTTTGGATTAATCAAATGTTTTACATTATTTCATTCTCCTTCCACTGAATTACACTTTAGAACCATTTTTAGTAGTTAGCCTGGAACTTAAAACACACATTCTTATTACAGTCCAATGCAAACTTTCTTTTATGACTTGGCCGATACCAATTAAAACTTAGAACTTTTAAACTCCATTTATTTTTCTGCCATCGTTTATGTTACCACGAATTTTAGTTATATATAAAGGTGAAGCTCCTCAGAGCAGTGCAGTTATCATTTTGTACAATTAGTCTTCATTTATATTTTCTTTCCAGTGTCCTTCTTTCCTTCTGGCATGTCCATATTTCTGTCTGGGATCATTTTTCTGAACTCCCTTTAATTTTTATTTCAGTGCAAGCCTACTGGTGCCAAGGTCTCTGAATTTTTATTGAACACCTATCTATTTCATTTTAATTTCTAAAGAATATTTTTGCTGGAAAAGAATTCTAGGTTTGCAGTTTTCTTTTTTAGTACCTTAAAGATGTCATTGCAATGGCTTCTAGTTTTTATCATTTCCACTGAGAAGCTGTCGGTTTTATTGCTGCTCCTTTTGAAAGGCACTGTGGTGGATTAAAGATCCATCGTTAAAGATGGGCCGTAGTCTTTGCGCTACCAGCAGGTGAAGGATATCTCCTTTGCCCTGGGACTTGCTTTGACGGATGGCACTCGTAAAGGCGCTGCTGTTCCAGCTCTCTGCATGGATTCTGAAAGGCCTGGATGCTTTTGCTCTCAGTCTCTTGGAGCCCTGAGACACCAGGTAAAAAGGTCCAGCTTCTCTGCTGGAGAGTCTGCTTGGAGAGAGACAATATATAGCTGTGTCTCATCTATTCCAATCACTCCAGATTCTTTGGTGGCCAGCCCCAGTTGAGACTCCGTATGTCTGTAGTTGCATGGATGATTCCAAGTCAGATCAGAAGGAAGTCCAGCTCAGGTTGTAGGGTCTTGAGCAAATAATAGTTTTGTTTTAAGCCACTCAATTCTGGTCTAATTTATTAAGCAAAAAAGGTAACTGAAAACAATATCTGGTATCAAGAACAGACTGCTGCCATAACAGAAACTTAGAGCATGCTGACAGTACTCTGGGAAATGGGTTCAGGATATTGCTGAAGGAACAGCAACAAGACCATTAATGAAGGCTGGAAGAGCACTGAGGAAACTGCTCCTGCAGGCTGGAGGAGAGGCATCGTCTACTGGCAAAACCAACAGGGAGGTTCTATGTGGAGTATAGGAAAATACCTAATGATGTTGCGGATCTGGCTAGGGAGGCTTTGAGGAAGAATGCGGAAAGTGACGAATGGTTTTTTAAACATCACCCATAGTAAAGCATTAAAAGAGGAGAACTAAACAAGGAACTGCACAGTTTCCAAGCAGAATTTAGAGAAAATGCTTCCAAACTGGGACTTGCAGGGTTAGAAAACGAAACTTTCTCATCTCAATTACTAGCTTCTCCGGTCAGCACAAGGTTTTGACAAAAAAAAAAAGCAAATCCAGATGCTACCAGTAAAACTATGGCCTCAGGATCAAGATCACATCAAAAACACAGCAGTAGGACCCTGTGTTACTAACACCTCAGGAAGATCTGCGTGTTGAGTTAAGTCTTGCAGACTGTCAGACAAAAGGCATCTAAGAATCTTAAAGGTATTGTCCTGGACTCATGTTTGAAGCAGCTGCTGCTAAGTCACTTCAGTCGTGTCTGACTCTGTGTGACCCCATGGACGGCAGCCTACCAGGCTCCCCCGTCCCTGGGAATCTCCAGGCAAGAACACTGGAGTGGGTTGCCATTTCCTTCTCCAATGCATGAAAGTGAAAAGTGAAAGTGAAGTCAGTCGTGTCTGACTCTCAGCGACCCCATGGACTGCAGCCTACCAGGCTCCTCCATCCATAGATTTTCCAGGCAAGAGTACTGGAGTGGGGTGCCATTGCCTTCTCCGGTTTGAAGCAGAGAGAGGGGCCTTATTGAAGAGATCTGTGGGCGTGACTTTTGCCTCTTGGAATGGCTTGTAATCTGAAAGTCCACAAAGTTTTACAAAGTTGTACCAAGGCAGCAGGCTGAGGAAGCTCTTCAGCTGCAAATACAGGACACTTCTAAGGAAAAGGAAAGGCAGCCTCTAGAGGAGAGCTGAGAATGAGAATAGGAAACCACCCCCAGGGAACCAAAACAGGCCCTAATCAAGGCGTATTTCCTACCCTGGAACTGGGGGAACTGGTGACAACTGGCCATGTGAATTTCAGAACTGCATGGAACAGTGATGGCTGTGTGCACTTCCTCCCCTTTAAACTGACGTGATTACCCTTCCCTACCATACTGCCACGGCCATACTGGAAGCTGGGTAGACTCTCTTAATCACTGTTATATCACCTCCTCAATATCATATAATAAGTGGATAGATTCTTACCCATAAAGTAAGAAAACAAAGTTTTGCAAATATTCTGTTTCATGACTTCAGAAAAAAGATACTTCAAGATATGGTTCCCACCTACCATCCAAACTACCAAATATTCTTTATTCACCAGAAGATGAACCTTTGACTTATTTCTCACACCTGGATTCCAAAGTTCTTAGTAGCATCACCTGAATCTATCCATGGTAGACTAAAAACGAGAAAACTGACCACATAAATTTAAGCACAGAAAGTAAACAGAGTAGCAAAAAAGAATAGTAACCACGTAATGGAAAAAGTCACAGAAAAATGATTAGAATATTCTTCTGTGTGGGGTTACTTCATGTCATCTTTTTAGTTACCAAGTGCTAAATAACTAACCGAAGAGGTTAGGGCCACTTAATGGCAAATGATCTGGAAAAGTTAGAAAGTGGATAACGGTTTACAGCTTTCCTACAGAGTGACTTACCTTTTCCAAAACTTTGGCAATTCGGGTGCCAATTTGTTCAAGTGACTGTTGTGGATATTGGTCTTTGCCAAGATTCTGCAACACCTGGTTCAGGGAGGGAGATGACAGGTTAGAGGAATGACGGTGAGGGGAGGTCTGACGACGCTGCGGACGCCCAGCTGGGCACTGTGCCGTGGGTGCAGGCTGTATCTGGGGGCGCCTGCTGTGGTCCTGTTGGTAAGGCATAGTGTGGAAGACACACTGAAGGCCATCACCATCCCCTCTCCCTCTCTCGCTTAACACAGGTTACAGGCAAGTAGAACACATCCGTTACAGCATTACAAGAAGCAGAGTACAGAAAGAAAACAAAAAGCACTTGTGACTGTATCACCCAGACACAACCACTGTCAGGATCGCTTATGTATCTTTCAGGTATTTTTCTATGTACACGTGTATCATTACTCTCACAGACTGTATACTATGCGATCACACTGCAAACTATCACCTCCATTTTCACACAGTATAGTCAACAGCTTTCATGTCAATAAATATACTTCTCATGCATCTTTCTTAATGGCTCTTATTGTACACCAGCTTATATCTACACCAACACTTACTGAACACATCCTCTACTGCTGGATATTTGTGGCATGCTTTCTGATTATTCTTCTACGTACACTCTTTGCTAGATATACGCTGGGTCTGCCCTCCTTCCCTCCCTTCTTAAGAATGTCAACAGGAGCATTAACTGTCCCAAATATTTCTCACAAAGAGCCTCTGTCCAGTGACAAGCAGAATGCTACCCATCTGGAGGAATGAATCAGAATTATCATTTTCTGGTCATAAAAAAACCATATGTTCGGTCACAGGGCCTGAAAGAAATCAGGCTTTTCCTAAAGCCATCTAGACAACAGCCATCTGAAAAAGGCAAAAAAACCTGGCCTGGCCACTTGCGCTTTCGCTATCAGCTTCATCATAACTGTACGGCAAAAACTGCAGACTGGCTGAATACAGCCGAGCACTCACCTCTGTTAACTGGCTCTCTCCCGTGTAGTGTAGGCTGGCTCGGTTGGAAACCCCCTGCAAGTGGTCCAGGGTGTGCATGCTCGTGGGGAGATTGCCATTGCAAACAGGTTCCATCGCTGGCTGCTGTATTGGAGTGGCAAAGTCTATGTGTTCCGTGATGCTGAAAAATGCAGAGGACCACCTTAGCCATAGAAAAGTGGGTGGGGACAAAGTATGAATCATTAGCTGACCATAACTGCGATATATAAATAGAACTATCTGGAACCACAGAATCTCAAAATGGAAGCAATTTCCGGAGCTACTTAGTCCGGCCTCTCACTTTATAGGTACAAGGACTCCAGTGCTCTACTGACTGTTTGCTGACTGTATGAGTAGAGGCTGTGCCCTCGGTCAGAGCAGCAGCATTGGGATCTGAGTCCTGAACTCAGTCTTTTCTCAAGCTGCCTTCTTTCTACGCATCAAGGTGTCTGATTTCCTCACTGCTGCTTGCCACTTTTTCTCACTGGGGAGGTTTGAAACCAGGTAGGTTTTCTTCTAGGGTTTCTTTTCCAGGGTACAGACAGTGATAAATAACCAGAAGTGGTTCCTGTCTTTCATTTTCCCTCTATGCACAGAGGCATACTTGTCCCCACAGGAAAAGCTCCCCTAAAGTTTAGACCGTAAATGTTACACAGATCCAGCTATTCATTGTATCCACGTATAAGATGTAAACACGTCCCTTCATGGCTTCAAAGTGGTCATTTTCCTGCTATATACTGGCCAAATATTTTACACTATCATATATACTGGTGTGGCAATTTGACACTGGCAAATTTTGCTTCTAGCTACTTAAAAAAGTTGACCATATATTAATATGTAAACATTCATTCATTATTGATTCAGACTCTATCACATGTCAGGTATCAGAGTTACAATAATTAACCAAACATCCCCAGTCCCCACTGTTACGATGCTCACTGTCTGGTGACAGTTAGTCATTACAGATGTGATGAGCTATAAAAGATAAAACACAGCTGTGTCAGTTTCCTAGAGGGGTGCACATTGCCTCTGTGCTGATGGAGGAGGGAGGGAGGTCATGAAGGATTTCCTGAGGAGGAAAGATGTTAAGACCAGAAGGAGGAATATGAATTAAGCAGGCAGGGAGAAGATGCTGAGAACACCACCAGAGGCAAAGGCAGCACCACATGTGAAGGCCTCGCAGGAGGGAGAGCAGAGCTGAAGATGGAAAGACATGTGGGGAGCAGATCATGAAGGGCTCTGTGGGCCACTGTAAACAGCAATATTTACAAGTTGTTAGAGCATTTTAAGAATTATTTGACTTCTGAGGAACAATTCTGAATACTAAGGAGAGAATGGATTGAGGAGGTGCAAGAATGAATAAAGCAGCAACAGGGATGAAGAAAAGCAAGTAGTTTTGAAAAACACTCCAAGGGTAAAAGTGACAAGAACGGGTAACAGGCTGGACTGGAGGGGTGAGGGTGACTCCTAGGGTTCGGGCCTAAGCACTTCTGGGAGCTATTTACTAAGAACAAGAAATAGAAAACAAACAGAACAAAGATTTTTTTGGGGAAAGGAGAATGGACAAGAAAATGGTGAGTTTAGTCTTCCTGAGCTTGAGGTACTGGAGAGAGAGCTAGGCAGAGAGGCCAACTGGAGAGACAAGGGATTTGAAGAAAGGTCTGGTCTGGAGATTCAGATTTGGGACTGTCAACGTATCAGTGACAGAAGTTTTGGACTTTGACTAGGAATGATTTTAAAATAAGGTTTAGCGGTAAATCTTGGGGAACTGCAATGCTTAAAAGGTAAAATAAAAAGAGGCCAACAAAAGAATGAGCATCCAGGGAGGAAAAAGCAGTTACCAGAGAGGCGGCCCTGCCTGCTTGTGTCCTGGTAGGTGCTCACAGATGTGGACTTGCTCTGACTCCCTTTTTAGGCACATGATGCCAGCGAGGTTTTGTGCTTTAATGGAGAGAGCCAGTCTTTAATTTAAACTACGTCCTCTGTGACTGGATCGACAGAACGCAGGGCAGAAGGCACAGAGAGGAGGGCACCCAGACGGTGTCGGGGCCACGAGCTGAGTCCGTTCCAGGCATCCTCTGAACCACCAACCCCAGCAAGGATGACTCCATGGCAGCTGCTGACAAAGAAGGGCATCCCTAAAGCCAGCTGACAAGGAAGGGCATCCCTAAAGTCAGCTGGGGCCCAGTGGGATCGCTGGTACACAGATGCCATGAAAGCGGGAGAGCTTTAAGATACTCACTCAATGTTTTTTGAAGAAACTGCAAGCCAGGTACTCACGATGGCTGTCAGCTCTACCCAGCGCAGCTTGAGGCACTCGTCCGGGCTGGGCCACCCCAGACTCTGGTAGTCACGCTTTTTTCCTGGAAGGAAAGTACATTATCTGTCAACACAATGGCAAAGACCCAAAGACACATACAGTGCCTTACGCCCTGGTGGTTACTTCACTCAGACTGGTGTATCGCAGGTGCCAGTCATCCTTCTAGTCTAGAATTTCCACCACTTACACAACGAACAAAAGTCTTTGTCATTCGCAGCAATGGGAGTAACTGTCATCATTGAGGAAAGCCTTGTTTTCAAAGATAAGATGATGAAGTAAAAATGAATGAGTCCTTCACTGGATTTAAGACTGAGATGAGGGTTAAAATACTTTTCAGTATTAACATTTTACCAAACTTAATTTCACCTTTCTACACTTTGATTCTATAAAGACAACTCTAGGTCAGGAGAAGCCTACGAGTCTAAAGCAGGTTTCTTAACCCGGCACTGCTGACACTGAGAGGATGTCTCACAGCATCCCCAGCCTCTACACACCAGAGGTGAGCGGGACCTTCCCTGAGGCATGACACCAACAGTGTCTCCAGATACCGTCGGGTGTTCCCTGGGAGGGCAACGCCACTCCTGGCGGAGAACCCCTGTTGTAAAGGAAAGCAGTACGATGCAGAATGATGATGGCAATGAAAGGTTATTTATTTCCAGTGCACTTACTGTGCTGTGTGTCAGGTCCTGTGCTAAATGCTTTTCCTCTGTAACCTCAGGAGGCAGGTTTTAATCCTTGTTTCTCGAATGAGAAAATGGAGGCTCAAGGGAAATCAAGTGATCTGCCCAGGGTCACCGGCCACTAGGTGGCAGCACTGCGATTCAGATCCAGGTCTGCTCGACTATAACGCGCACGCTACCAGTCATGCTATTTAAAGCTTTCCTGGGCCTTTAAGGCTCTGTTTACTGATACCCTTCAAAGGTACCACCTTTTGGGTGTAGGCTCTTTACTTAGATAAACCCCCAAGAAAAGAGCAGACCTAAGTCTTATCTGGGAAGGATTCTTCTGAAAAATTCCAATGGAATGGATAGGAAGGAAAACTTTGGTAATGTATAGCTCTTTTTATACTGTAGGAATTTACCAACAATAGAAAACTTTTAAGAGAGAGGCAGGGGCTTTAGATTTAGATTTTAATAAAAGAGAAAAAAAAGTTTGGAAGAGTTTCAAATGAACCCTGTTTAAATAAATACCAAGAGAATTAAACCATAAATTTCACAATACAACTTATTTTCCCTTTCTGTTTAAGAAATTCGCTTGGAAAATATTTTGTTGTTGTCCAGTTGCTCAGTCATGTTTGACTCTCTGCAGCCCCACAGACTGCAACACGCCAGGCTTCCCTGTCCTTCACCATCTCCTGGAGCTTGCCCAAACTCATGTCCACTGAGCCAGTGATGCCATATTTATTGAGCAGCTATTATATGGGAGTGGGAACTGTATTAAGACACTAGGGATACAGAGAGGAACAATAAAAGGGCCTGCCCTTGAGCTCACAGTCTAGCGAGGAAGGTAAACACAAATTATTGGAGCACAACAGGGTAAGTGCCACAGTGAGGGCAGAGAGCAGCTGGACAGAGGAGAAAGAGAGAGCAGCTGGACAGAGGAGAAAGAGAGCAGCTGGACAGAGGAGAAAGAGCAGCTGGACAGAGGAGAAAGAGCAGCTGGACAGAGGAGAAAGAGAGAGCAGCTGGACAGAGGAGAAAGAGAGAGCAGCTGGACAGAGGAGAAAGAGAGAGCAGCTGGACAGAGGAGAAAGAGAGAGCAGCTGGACAGAGAAAGAAGCTGATGCTGCCTGAACGCACCAAGGAAGAGATGGCACTGGAGTTTGAGGTTTAAGGATGAGTGACATCTTAGCACCACGGAGGTGGCAGCAGTGCCTCCTAGGTGGAGGGAAGAGCATGCGCAAAAACAAGGAGGTAAAACAAGAGCGTGATTGGTTCAGGGAATGGTGCTGAAGGGGAGACAGAGGCTGGGTTGTAAATGGTCTTGTGCACCACCCTAGAAAGTGTGGTCTTCATGCTGCAGGCATTGGGGAGCCTTTAAGCCCATCTCTCGCCACACTGTTCTCAAGGATGTCATAAGACACTCTGTTAAGTGCTTTGCTTAAATCCAGTTATGTTATGTATATGGCACTTCCCTGGTGTTCTAGTCTAGCAGGCCTCACCAAAGTGGGAAATAAAGTCAGTTATGCATTATCAGTTTTATTAATTCTTAGAAAATCTACAACGACCCTCAATGATCTCTGAGACTCTTCCCCCATGGGCTCACAAAGGACTGGTTTAATAATTTGCTTTACCACCACGTCAGGATTTATCACAAATCTCATCACTTGGCAGTGGACAAAATATGTACTTGGTTGAAAACCGGGATACTGAACCTCTGCAGTCTTCTCTTACCTCTTCCACACTAGAACTCTGGACATGAGTGAAAGTAAATAGTTCTATGATCTTCTTTGCAAGTATATTCAGTGCCCTACCCAGCCCCACCTATTTGAATCCACTTAAAACTGCCTAAGTGCTCTCCTATCCTCTCAACCATACTGAGCTTTAATTTTCACTTTTACAAGAAATTTTTAGTTTGTTTTTGTAAAAGTAATATAGGCTTATTTTAAGAAATTTAAAAAACGGAATGATCATTTATGACGTTTTAGTGTAAAATTGAGGTACCTTCAATATATGCTACTTTATAAAGTGCTTTTGTTCACTTACTAAATTACAGACACCTTGGTTGCAAGTACAGGGCAAGAACACGCTGTAGTTTACTTAGGCAACTGTCATCATTTAGATATTTTTCAGATTTTTATTATGATAAGCAGCGTGATGATCAGTATCTTTATATGTCTATCTGTTGCACTTATAAGATTCAGTTCAGTTGTTCAGTCGCACAGTCGTGTCCGACTCTTTTCGACCCCATGAATTGCAGCACGCCAGGCCTCCCTGTCCATCACCAACTCCCGGAGTTCACTCAGACTCACGTCCATCGAGTCGGTGATGCCATCCAGCCATCTCATCCTCTGTCGTCCCCTTCTCCTCCTGCCCCCAATCCCTCCCAGCATCAGAGTCTTTTCCAATGAGTCAACTCTTCACATGAGGTGGCCAAAGTACTGGAGTTTCAGCTTCAGCATCAGTCCTTCCAAAGAACACCCAGGGCTGATCTCCTTCAGAATGGACTGGTTGGATCTCCTTGCAGTCCAAGGGACTCTCAAGAGTCTTCTCCAACACCACAGTTCAAAAGCATCAATTCTTGGGCACTCAGCCTTCTTCACGGTCCAACTCTCACATCTATACATGACCACTGGAAAAACCATAGCCTTGACTAGACGGACCTTTGTTGGCAAAGTAATGTCTCTGCTTTTCAATATGCTTATAAGATTATTTAGGGTAAATTACTAGAAGTAGAGCTGTTGGTATATTTAAAAATTTTCTGACGTATCTAGTCAAACTATCCCCAAATTCATTTTACTAAATCTCGCCGTGTATTACACAAAGACAGTCTGACAAGCAGAACTGGCATGTTACATTTTACGTCTGCATTTCCTTGTCTGCTCGAGACGCTAAACATGTTACCATGCTAAGCGGCCATGTGTGTTTATGTGTGTGAGTGTGTTTTGTGTATTTGGTGAACTGCCTATGTACCGTGCACATATTTTACTGAAATGCTGTTATTTTTTTCTATTGATTTGGAGGCGCTCCTTAAATGACACTGATATCCTTTGCTTATGATGTATTCTGTAAAAATATGTAAATATTCTGCAAAAAATACTGTTTCAATTCTTTGTCTATTTTGTAGTGCTTTCTGATGCCAGAATTACTTTTTTCTTTTTCTCTGTGCTTTAGAAAGTCCTTTTTCACCTCCGAAGTATATAACTACCCATTTAAATTTCCTCTTTAATGTATTTATCACGTTTACTATTTAAACCACTGGAAGTCTCACTGCTATGGCGTGTTTTGTAGTTTGAGTATCTTTTCCCTCGCTACCGCACAGACTTATCAGAGTACGTGCCACTTTCTCCCATAATCTGCTAACACACGCTATCTTCCTTAAACAGTAAAACTACTTCATATTTCAACTCCAGTCATGCCAAAACGTCCTTTTTGGTGTCTTTAGTATTTTTGTCAAGTCACAGATCATTCTGAGATTTAGCTAAGATTACCTTATTCCTTATATTTTATTATGTGTTCTCTGCTTTCAGCTTTGGTAAATACAATTTAAATTACACACATTTTCATGAAGTTATCTTGAATTGTCAAATCTAACACAGTGAAAATATCCTTTTAAAAAAGGAGAAAAAAAAATAGAGAGGAGAATTTTCTTTTCTTTTTTTTTTTAAAGAAATTCTACCACCACTGTTTCACTGCTGGAAAAGAAAGTCAACTGGACTCATGGCAATGGCCCTGAACCTGGAGTCCAAAGACAGACTTTGGGATAACTATGAACCCTAAAAGTACACGCCAAATTTTGATGTATTTTTTTTTCCTGGGGAGTAGTTCCAAAATATTATCTAATACTTAAAGAGCTATCGAACACATAAAAAATTACTGGATAGTATTTATCAAGCCCTATGTGTTCAGTCTTTCCTATGGGAAAGACCTAGAGATCTCTTCAAGAAAATTACAGATACCAAGGGAACATTTCATGCAAAGATGGGCTCGATAAAAGATAGAAATGGTATGGACCTAACAGAAGCAGAAGATATTAAAAAGAGGTGGCAAGAATACACAGAACTGTACAAAAAAGATCTTCAAGACCAAGATAATCTTGATGGTGTGATCACTCACCTAGAGCCAGACATCCTGGAATGTGAAGTCAAGTGGGCCTTAAAAAGCATCACTACGGACAAAGCCAGTGGAGGGGATGGAATTCCAGTTGAGCTATTTCAAATCTTAGATGATGATGCTATGAAAGTGCTGCACTCAATATGCCAGCAAACTTGGAAAACTCAGCAGTGGCCACAGGACTGGAAAAGGTCAGTTTTCATTCCAATCCCAAAGAAAGGCAATGCCAAAGAATGCTCCAACTACCGCACAATTGCACTCATCTCACATGCTAGTAAAGTAATGCTCAAAATTCTCCAAGCCAGGCTTCAGCAATACGTGAACCGTGAACTTCCTGATGTTCAAGCTGGTTTTAGAAAAGGCAGAGGAACCAGAGATCAAATTGCCAACATCTGCTGGATCATCAAAAAAGCAAGAGAGTTCCAGAAAAACATCTATTTCTGCTTTATTGACTATGCCAAAGCCTTTGACTGTGTGGATGACAATAAACTGTGGAAAATTCTGAAAGAGATGGGAATACCAGACCACCTGACCTGCCTCTTGAGAAACCTATATGCAGATCAGGAAGCAAGAGTCAGAACTGGACATGGAACAACAGACTGGTTCCAAATAGAAAAAGGAGTACGTCAAGGCTGTATACTGTCACCCTGCGTATTTAACTTCTATGCAGAGTACATCATGAGAAACGCTGGACTGGAAGAAACACAAGCTGGAATCAAGATTGCCGGGAGAAGTATCAATAACCTCAGATATGCAGATGACACCACCCTTATGGCAGAAAGTGAAGAGGAACTAAAAAGCCTCTTGATGAAAGTGAAAGAGGAGAGTGAAAAAGTGGGCTTAAAAGTCAACATTCAGAAAACGAAGATCATGGCATCTGGTCCCATCACTTCACGGGAAATAGATGGGGAAACAGTGGAAACAGTGTCAGACTTTATTTTTTTGGGCTCCAAAATCACTGCAGATGGTGATTGCACCCATGAAATTAAAAGATGCTTACTCCTTGGAAGGAAAGTTATGACCAACCTAGATAGCATATTCAAAAGCAGAGACATTACTTGGCAACAAAGGTCCGTCTAGTCAAGGCTATGGTTTTTCCTGTGGTCATGTATGGATGCGAGAGTTGGACTGTGAAGAAAGCTGAGCGCCCAAGAATTGATGCTTTTGAACTGTGGTGTTGGAGGAGACTCTTGAGAGTCCCCTGGACTGCAAGGAGATCCAACCAGTCCATTCTGAAGGAGATCAGTCCTGGGATTTATTTGGAAGGAATGATGCTAAAGCTGAAACTCCAGTACTTTGGCCACCTCATGTGAAGAGTTGACTCATTGGAAAAGACTCTGATGCTGGGAGGGATTGGGGGCAGGAGAAGGGGACGACAGAGGATGAGATGGCTGGATGGCATCACCGACTGGATGGACATGAGTTTGGGTGAACTCCAGGAGCTGGTGATGGACAGGGAGGCCTGGCGTGCTGCAATTCATGGGGTCGCAAAGAGTCGGACACGACTGAGCGACTGAACTGAACTGATGTGTTCAGTTCATTTAAAGCACTTTACATGTATAACCTTATAGAATACACACAACCACTCTATAAGACAGATGCAATTATCCCCACTTTATAGATAAGAAAAATGAGGCAAAGGAACTAAATAGCAAAACTGGTGTCTGAACTCAAGGATCTCAAACACAGTTTTTTAATATATTAAACTGAGCTGTCAAGTTAAGCATTAATAGAGTATTTAAGTTCAAGATGGTAAGAACATAAGCCAAATAAAGGTTTAAAACAAACTTTTTATACCAATGACTGGCTTCCTGTTCACTTGGCTCAATTACCTTCTCACGTGATCTACCTGCAGGCACGCACACGCCTTTGTGAGAACTGAAAGAGTGAATGGGAAAGAAGAGGCGGGCATGCTGAACGTCCCACCTACCTTGTGGCCCAGGAGACGCCACCTTTGGGCCAGTGATCTCCAGGCTTGCTCGGTTACGATGTACATCTTCTGTCTGACTTGATTCTACCTTTTTCCCAGAAGTTTTCTTATGATCTCCTTTGGGTTTCTTTACACGTTTGACCTGGAATGTGATCTGGGAAATGAAAACATGTTAGGGACAAAGAGATCAATTTTCATGTCTGCCTGTGGCTGTGCGTATTGGTGGCTTTAAGAATAACCAGTCCTAACACAATATTGTAAAGCAATTATCCTCCAATTAAAAAACAAAAATAACAACCAGTCCTGGGCAAGAGTTAAGTTCTTTCCTTCAGTTTAATTCTTAAAGGTCTAGATGAAAAGTGTTTAGTGAAATAAACAAAATAACTGAGCCTTAAAGGATACAGAGGGAACTAAAAGTCAAGATGTGTGAACTGGGCTGTTCCCAGCCTGCAGGCTCTGAGCGTGGTTTCACACCCATTTCCTCTAAAAGCCAACAATACCTAAGGCACATGAAATGCTTCCAGCAGTACAATTCTCACGTGAAGGCTGACTAGGGCACGGAGTCGAGTGCCACACACCCAACAGATTACACTTGGCAAATTAGGAGCACTGCCCCCTACCCACTCTCAAGGACCTGGGCTACAAATTGGTAAGGACTGAGTTGGCAAACTCATACCCATTCTGTCGCTTCATCATCTTCACTTCTGCAGTCTCCATAGCAAGAACTTCTGGCTATTCCATCCTGGGGGCCTTTCTTCAGTACTCGTATGCCCTGCAAGTCCAGACGCCGTCCCTTCATCTCCAGTGCTCCTCCAAAGCCTTCCAGGGGCCATGCCTGTTGAAATTCATCCACCAAGGCCAATATCTCTTCTGACATTTTTGTTTCATCTGAATTCTCCATCTCATCAGAACCATTGCTTTCCTCAACCACTGTACCTGAAATTCAAGTGCAAGCATGTTATTTAAAGTTACGCAGTCATTCAAGTACTTGAGTGACTCCAACCTTGCTTTCTGAGAAAAGTTTCGGTTCTGCTTAGAGGCACTTCTGTAGTCCATCTTCATAAAAATACCATTCAACATCTTCAGAATTCATAATATACCATTTTTCTCATCCAGATTTTACAAAAAACTGGATTGAGAACAGTGGCAGAAGCTAGATGGTAGGCAGTTATAGATAGATTGTCACTAGTGAGCATGAAGATGGCTATTTTATGTGTATTTTGGGGGAGAAGGGAAAGACCAACTTGCTCTAGATATAAGACATAGATGGTAAAGATGAAGTTTATTATATTATTTAATATATAGGATTCTTCAAGCTTTATTCAAATGGCATATGAAATATAGTTGTTAAGACCATACAGCCTAATTACCTTAACTGAACAATGATTTGTTTAGTGGAAAATTATCCTAATTCCACATGAAGGCTTTCATTTTCACTAATGGCTAATATAAGATATAACAGTTTGCTAGTGTAATTTCCCCCTAAAATGGCTATCAGGATATTTATTATATTGCTAATGTTTCTTATGTAAAGACTCCCACGGATGTTTCTCAGTGCAATGGCCTAGTGAAAATTCTCTCTCCTGAGCAGTCAGTATGTTTCCATTATTATACACTGTAGGTTACACAACCTTACAAGCTCCCCTCTATGCCTAACTAGAAAGAAAGCTTAGGGCAAAATTAGTCTGAGTTTCTTTACAGAATGCTTTCCTTTAAAAAGAAAAATTCTTTACAACTTAACTTTTGCTATTTTGAATAAATGTCTGAATCTTACACTGTGTTCTGTGACAGTTCTTTCTACTCCTTCTAAAAAGTATACGGAGTACAGAGACAAATAAAAGGAATGCTTCCTTCTATGATATGTGCCCAGTGGACAACCTGAGAGCTCGGGGCTGATGGCTCACAAATTGATAGTCTATGTTGTGCCAGTACCCCAATAATCTTCAGTTGGTAATCTGGCTTTTCAGTAATTTAGAACATGGCATTCATAAGGCCAAGGTCAGGAATCTCATAGCGGTTATCAATAGACCTATAACCACAGTGAGTAACCCGTCTCAGAACTGCAGTTTCAGCCTCTGAGAAGGCTGAGAAAGCAGGCTGATTCCCATTACTAAAAACAACTTAAAGCTTTGAGGCCTTCTCACAGAAGGTCTGCGGTGTCACTCTCAGCTCTCCAGTGGCATCTCTGTCTCCCATTCCACCTTCTGGAATAGAAAGTGGCAAGGAGGGCAGGGCTGTTGCCCAGCTGAGGAGACCACTAGAAATCGCTGTCATTTCTTTCTTTGAAAAGCTGTACGGCTCTTCCATTTGTTAACAAGTGACTACAAAATCTATTGCTGTCCTTTCAAGTAACTAAGTTTTCCGAACCAATATGATAGCTTCTGTTGCTTAATATTATCATTAATGTTCTGAAACAAGCATAAAGTCAAACGAGTTGGCAAAGTCTTTTCCTTTAGGATATTTAGATAAGAATGGTTACTTGCCAAAATTATGCAGTCAGTAGTATACATGTGGGGTTGACAGAGTTCTAAGTGTTAGTTTCTACCTTGTTTGTTCCTATATTCCAAATGCCCACAACTGCTCCTGGCACAGAGCAGGCGCAAATAGCTACAGAAGCAATTAATGGGAACTCAGGAATAATTTGTTCTGTGGGTTCCTTGGGGATCAGCTGTTCCTGCTTTTGCCTTGTCCTGCTGGAAATTTGTTGTGTGTTCAAGTACTGCCCACCTAGATGACAGGCAAGCAATGGAAAGGCAGGCGTCATGTGTTTAGCACAGTGTCTGATACGCTACATGAGTCACAAACTTCGCAGTACCTAAGCTAGGAAAGCAGCAGCCAAGGACTGCTATAGGGATTCCAACAGGAACTTAATTAGAATTGCCCGGGAGCTGACTTGTAGCAACAGCGTTGTCTCCAAGTCTTCCTCATGTTATTTTAGCTTCCTCTCCTTCCTTCTCTGGCTACCATGGGATTCCCTGCACCTGGTCCTGGGACAGAAAAGAACTTTTGATAGATTTGGCCATGACCAAGAATACAGGTTTAAAGAAAAGTGGCTTTTGGTCAAAGGAAGACACCACGTAGCTAATTCCCCAGTGCACAGGTGGAGCTGCACATGCACGCTGTACATGGAAGCCTTATTTCCATTCAAAAACTACTACTATTTAGAAAGCATTCATGTCGTTTAGTTGCAAAAAGTTCTGTAACCCCAGGTCCCAAAGATTAATACTTCCCTATGCCCTTAACATATGGTAATATATATCATTAAAAAGTTCCTAGGGCAAAGGCCTTTCACTGACGGAAATCAGTATTGAACTGAGAACTAGTCGCAGGCTTCTGCTGCTGGCAGCCATTCGGCCTTTTCAAAGCTGCTGGGGTTGGGGTGACAGCAGTTCCTAAAGAATGACACTAAATAAAGGTGAGAAACGGGGAGATCATGAAGGTGCTATGCCTTAGGAAAAACAGACCAATTTACTTAGGCCCTACTACATGCCTGTCTCTCTGCTATGTATTTGGGAACAAAAAGAATCTGATCCTAAGGAATTAAATATAATCAATTTGGAGACATAAAACTATACATTAAACAACGAGAGAACAATTTAAGTATTTTTTTCCTAAAGGAAAAACATAATTGAATGTAGTCACGAAATGCTTTTTTCAGGAAAGCAGACTACCTGAGGCAGGATTTAGACAGAACAGAGGCCCAGGGAGGGCACTCCCAGAGTGCTGACACTAAAAAAGCAGGTGTGTACACACCCATTTACACACACAGAAACAGGTGTGAGGAAGTACTTTCAAATTAACTAGAACAAAAAATTTACATCAGCGAATAAGATACTCAGGGAAGTGGGTGACACTGAGTGCCTGGGAGAGTCTGGACGCAGATTCATTGTAAAGGGAGCCTCTAGTTTGTTAAGCAAAGAATAACAAGGTGATAGCCACAACAGTTACAAAGGTTAGATTAGTAAATCAGTTGGTGTCTTAGGAACTAGGGGGTGGAGGACAGAAGGAAGACAGAGGACAGACAGGTGTTTCAACAATCTCTGTAAGTGGCACATAAGAGAAACCGACTTAGGCTGGGGATAAAGGGGAAATCTTTAAAAGGGAAGGGAAAGAGGTATGGGGAAATTTCAGTGAAGAAAAATTAACAGAATTTGGTAATTATGTGGATATAATGGGAAATAGAATAAATCCAGAGATGACTTCAAGATTTTAAAGTCTGATGTGAAACAGGGAGCATTTTACTACACTATGTGAAGTTTTAGAATGTGTGAATGTAATGCTATTTGCAAAATCAATGCCATAGGGACAGGACAACATGATAGTGTTGGGATCTGAGGCGCTTATTTATTACTTCATTTAAACATTTGTTGTTACTTGCTTAACAATGTGCTGAGGGCTCAGAATATAACACCCCATGGGGCTATGGTCTGGGCCAGAAGGATGGACACATCTCCAGACACTGTCCAATAAGCAGCTACAAATACAGAACTCAGGCGGAAAGAGGTCTGGACGACTGAGGGATCTCGGCAGGTTGAGCAAACTCCAGGAGACAGTGAAGCACAGGCAAGCCTGGTGTGCTGCAGTCCATGGGGTCACAAGGAGTCAGACACGATTTAGCGACTGAACAAGAAGAAGAAAAAAGTAACTGTTAGGCTTGCTGCTTGTGGGCCAGATGCTGTGTAAACTGGAAACAGAGAGACGGAGACCCTTGTTTTTTTCTTTGTCTTCAACACGTACCATTTTCAAACTGGAAAAAGGAGAATACATGTTGTGAAGTGAAGAGACTCTGAGCACCCACAGTGAGGCTCACCCACAGAAAAGTTCATGCTTTTCTCACTTGGATGAATTATATCTCAGGGTACTGGGAAAACTCACAGCTGACTGAGCCCTGTGAGGTAATCTGGCCAGGATCACAGGGACAGGAGGAGTGCTGAGAAACAGAGAGAAGCGCATATAGTTCTGATTCTAAGAAGGAGGAAAAAAAAAAGCCCACTATAATTTTGCAACATTGCAGACACAACTGGAAATCTGGAAACTCACGGTCTGGGCACCACCGTGGAAGGGACTCTCAAAGTGGAGCACATTCACAGAGAAGGGACTTGCTGAAACTCCCTAAAACCATGTTAGACGGGGGAGGACTGAAAACATCAAGGTGATCCTGTAGCAGGAAGAGCAGCTGATATACCCGCATACACACATGATCAGACTTTGAAAATATTTTGCTACGAAGATTTAAAAAGATTCCAGAGTGAGTACTTCAAGGATAGTGAAGGGACTAAAAATTATCTTGCCTGGAAAATCCCATAGACGGAGGAGCCTGGTAGGCTGCAGTCCATGGGGTTGCTAAGAGTTGGACACAACCGAGTGACTTCACTTTCACTGTTCACTTTCATGCATTGGAGGAGGAAATGGCAACCCACTCCAGTGTTCTTGCCTGGAGAATCCCAGGGATGGGGGAGCCTGCTGGGCTGTCGTCTACGGGGTCGCACAGAGTCAGACACGACTGAAATGACTTAGCAGCAGCAGCAGCAGAAGGAAATGAGGACATTTAGCTAAAGGGAACAGAAACATGGGGTGGGGGCTGGTAGACAGGAACAATAACCGTCTTCAAACATCTCAGCAAGCACGACATTAGAGAGAGACAGACTGTTAGTCTCAGAGGTCAGGGCTAGAGACGAGAAGCCGTGTTTTAGCTCTGTATTAGGAAAGACTTATGAATGGTCAGAAATAGAATGGGCTACCCAGGGACAGACCCAGCTGCCCATGCCTGGAGCAGAAGCAGAAGCAGAAGCAAGACAATGCTGGGAATACTCCTGAGAGGAAGAGGACCATCAGAAGGTGATTAAAAGAAGGTGACTGTGTTTGATAAGCAGTGTTAATAAGCTTGGAAGAAAGGTTCCAGGAAGAGTTTTAGGGAGCAGAAGCTGAAAAGACAAATGTAAAATGAAACAGATCGATAATAAACAGAGGTAAAGATCACATATTCAAAGAGATGACCAGCAAGACAAAGTCCTTCCTTCAAAGTCTGGATCAAAACATGTCCAGAAAGTCTTATGTGATTAATATCCATAGGTTTTACTGTAAGACTGTGGCTTCTAAAGGCAAGCAGGCACATTCTACCTTTCAGAATGTTCCTCTGTCTCACAAAATAGAAAGTACACTCTGGAATTACACAAAGTTGGTTTCAAATTAGGACTCCACCACCATAGGACCTTGGGCAATTCTGTCTTGAGTTCCAGTGTCTTCTCTGCACAACATGGATGGATCGGAGGGCATTATGCTTAGTGAGATACGTCAGACAGAAAAGGCAAATACTGTATGGTATCACTTGTATGTGGAATTTCAAATGTATAACTAGTGAATATAACAACAAAAAGACTCACAGATATAGAGAACAAACTAGACGTTACCTGTGGGGAGAGGGAAGGAAGGAGGGGCAATATAGGAGCAGCGGATTAAAAGGTACAAACCATTAGTTGTTATGCTGTTTAGTCACTAAATTGTGTTGATTTTTTTGTGACCCCATGGACTGTAGTCCGCCAGGCTCCTCTGTCCATGGGATTCTCCAGGCAAGAATACTGGAGTTGGTTGCCGTTTAGTTCTCCAGGGGATCTTCCCAACTCAGGGACTGAACCCACGTCTCCTATACTGGACTACTGAGCCACAAGTATAAAATAAGCTACAAAGATACACTGTGAAATATGGAGAATGTAACTGGTATTTTATAACAACTACAAATGGAGCAAAACCTTTAAAAATTGTGAATCACTATATTATACATCTGTAACATGATATTGTATAGTAACTATACTTCAATTTAAAAAAAGGCAGTGATTTCTTCTGTGAAGTCAGAAGATAAAGCTGTGGACTTAAGATTTAATGCATAAAACAACAGCATAAAATTTCAAACTAGTAATCAGAAAGCACAAAAGGCTTAAGACTATGATAGGGAGGGAAATGATTCACTTCTGAGAAGAAAACAATAGTGAGTATTCATTTGCACAACTGGTCCCCTTCCTTCTTTTAGCTGGGTTAGGATAGTAAAAAGAAGAGAATTCAGAGAAGACAATCTAGAAAAGCAAGTAGGGAATTGTTCCTGTTAATAATTCTTGCGCAAATACGTCAGGGCCCCCTTTCCTGATGTTAACATTGAGCAGATACTGTACGTACTTGTGAGGACTTTGGCTCACAACCAGCCTCTAAGTCAGGAAGCAGTAGAAACACAGGAATACCTGTGTTTCCAGAAATGAACATTTCCTGAGTTCAATATGTGTACAAGTACCTGGTACAAATGTTTCCCCTTAAGTTATTTCATTTAAATACTCATGAGCACTCTGAAGCTTGCTTTTCCCCCTCCTCTCTCTTCTGGTTTATTTTTAAATTAATGAGATAAGGAAGGCTCAGCAAGATTAAGTAACTTGCCCAAGATTTAACAGCAAGATTTAACATGGTAACAAAATCTCTGACTACAAAACCTACAGATAAGGTTACCGGGGGAGGGGTTTAGGACTAGATACTGAGGTATTAAAGCAATGGTTTTGCAAAGGTTAATCAGTGACACAATTTTCACCAATCCTTAGCAAAATGAGAAACAAAAAAGAACATGCACAGGGCTTCCCTGGCGGTCCAGTGGTTAGGACTTTACATGTCCACTGCAGGGGGCACAGGTTCGAGCCCTGGTCAGAAAACTAAGATCCCACATACCGTTTGGTATGGTTAGATAAAAAAAAGAATCAATAAAAAAATAATAACGAAAAAAGAAAATATATCTAAAGTTACAGTACATATACACACACACTTATGTCCAGATACACATTTGTTGGTGTAAAGCTGCCAACTGTCCATTTTTGAGGAAGACCATCTTTATTCTAACATGGTCTTTGTACTTTTTTGACATTAAAATGTTTTTATATTATATATATAAAATAATGGTAACAGCAAATGCTAGTTTTCCTCAAAAATGACCTTACAAATTAAAAAATAAAGTTCTAATCTATCAACCCCCTCTGAGAACCACAGGCAAATGACGCAAGTATGACAGCAGAAGGGCCAAGGATGAGTTTTAGTTATACACCACCTGCTAAAGATGTGAGGCAAGGTACCTAACTTCTCTGAGTCTCAGTTTTCTCACCCAGAAGATGAGCTAATAATATCTATTTCACAAAGTTAATACATAGCATATAACACTTTGTAAATTATAAAGTATCACAAAAAGGTAGTAACTATCATAATAATTTATGGTTACTGGAGAGGGCTTAACTATTTGCATTTATTTCCCTCCAAAAACAGAGTTTTAAAAAAACTTTTAACGTCTATGCTTGACTTTTACTATACCACACTATTTAAATGAAAATATAGAATCTTTCTCCTAACCACACTATACGAAGCTTGCTGGTATAAACGTGGTAACTTATACCATGACTGTGGTCCCTGTGGACTTGTCAGTGTCTATAGAAAAGAAGAATGTACTCCCAGAGTTCAGACATGGTTTTTAAAAAAAACAAAAAATGTTAGTATCTAAGAGTAAAACTAGTTAAGACTCATCACCATACTATAATTACACCCTAAAAACCTAAAAACACCCTATAACACCCTAAAAACACCCTATAAAAACGCACCCTAAGAGACAGTGTGCAGAGCGCTAAAGGGACCTGGCAACAGGGCAACCATGCAGTGTTCCAAGAATGGGGGATGGAATGGACTATGGGGGAAACATGGAACTAAAGAAACTTAAATACTAGGTTACCTGCCTCAAGCAATGACGTATTCAGAAAATGAAGGGACACAGTAAGCTTCCGGTTGGGTTTTATTCTGAACTGTCCTAGGAAAAGATTCTAGTTTGGTAGTCATGAGTATTACAGTCATTAAGGAGGCATACTGGAATAGTGTCAGTCTCTGTAAGCTGAAAAAAACACCCCTTTATCACTACTCAGTTTTATTTTTGTTGATTCTGAGTTTGTCAAACAATCTCAGTTCATGTGTGAGTACCTGATGCCAGAGAGACATGAGGCTCCTGGGCACCAGAGAGGTGTAGCCCCACTGTGAATGAACACAGTGGCCATCTGGTTTAAGTCAGTCTCTTCTGAGTAGGTAAATGGGAAATTAAGTTCCTTAAAGCCCCACGATTCCTGGTAGAAGAGATGAAACTAATTTTCTAAACTTACAGAAGTGAAGGTCACAACATCCCCCTTTGAGGTCTAGCTTGCTTCTTTCTCTTAGACACCGTTTTTTCATATATAATATACCACTTAGAAGGAAACATAAGATTTTGTAATTGCTAGATATGTTCATCCAATCTATGCAGGAAGGCAAAGGCCACACTTCACTTCTCTAACAAACATTTACTGTACACAGGAATATAAAGTTACATAGGACACAATACATAAGAAACTCATTGTTTGATGGAACATAAGTCATACAAGCATTTAACACTACATAAAATGTGTCTTGACAAAAAGTAGGAACAAGACAGCAAATGAAGCAACTGAACTCTTGGCGACCTTTGTGAAAGCTTCACAGAAAAGACAACATTCAAGCTGAACTTGGAGATGCACAGGGGCTGTCTATAAACAGCAGTGTGTAAAGGGGCCCTTCCCAGCCTCTGCAAAGGAACGGGGGCTCAAAGCAGCATGGCCTGCGAGGGAGACAGGGGAAGGTCTGCATTCCCTGCGGTACAGAGCACCAGTAGACGGTACAGTTGGAGACAGAATCAAGGGCCAAACTGCCTCATATCCCACATTAAGACATGTGGATTCTTCCTATAGGTAACAGGTGGGCTTCTCTGGTGGCTCAGACGGTAAAGAATCTGCCTGCAATGTGGGAGACCTGGCTTTGAACCCTGGGTTGGGAAGATACTCTGGAGAAGGGAACGGCTATCCACTCCAATGTCCTTGCATTCCATGGACAGAGGAGCCTGGCAGGCTACAGGCCATGGGGTCGCAAAGAGTCAGACACGACTGAGCGACTGCACAGAACTATAGATAATAGAGAACCACAGAACATTTTAAGCATAGGCAACTTACCAGATCAGGTCTGACTTTAGAAACCACTCCTTGGACACAAGAAATTGGTAACAGGTTATTTCTGCTTTTTAAATTGTATACCAATTATATGTATTTTCTCTCCCTCACATACACACATACCCACCCACCTTGCTCACTCTCTCCATACATGACTGAAGTAAAGGACTAGATATAGCGGGGCCGATCATGAAGCTACTGTTAACAGCCCAGACACAAATGAAGACAGTTGTAATGCAGATAGTGACAGAAGGAACAGATAGAGACGGGAAGTTTACCAGGTCTTAGGGATTGACTGGATATAGTGGTGACCGCGTGAGCTGTGCCCTTCA
This sequence comes from Bos grunniens, assembly GCF_055505025.1. Lineage (NCBI taxonomy): Eukaryota > Metazoa > Chordata > Mammalia > Artiodactyla > Bovidae > Bos > Bos grunniens. Next base: position 74,095,503 of record NC_141179.1, on the reverse strand, counting down.
CAGGAAGCAGGAATACAGCAATCAGAAGCAGTTCAGGAAATAGGACAAAATGAGGACAAGTTCAATTTTAGATCTGTTACATGTGAAGTGCCTGTGGCACATCCAGATAGAACACTAAAAAGACAGAAGTAAGATCTGGGGTCACAGAGAGTGTCTTGGCTGAAAGTACGGATTTAGAGACACTGGTGTACTCCAATGCATCTCAAAGGCCAAGAGATAACAAAGAGGGGACTAAGAAAAGAAGACCAAGGTTAAGATCCTGGGTAAAAAAAAAAAAATACAGGACAAAGTAAAGAATAAGTGAATGAAATTGAAAAAAGATATTCTGAGGACAGGAAGAGAACCAAGATCAAGTGATATCCCAGAAGCATAGAGGAAAAGGAAGGAGCTCCCACTGGGGAGCTGTGCAGAGTTCCAAAGGCAGTGAAGAGGTTAGGGTAGGATGAGTGAAGTCACTGATTTTGGTAATTATAAACAGACTGATACATCTTAAGAACTTTTTAGCACAGCACAGCTCAAAATGTGATCATAAAATGGAATTTTAGAAGAGGGCCTGCTAAGTATGCCCATTATTTCAAATCTTTAAATTGTACTGGGTTAGTGTAAATACAATGTGCTTTCTTTTTTCGATGATTTACTCAATAGACTAATGACATTAAGAAGACCGGTACATAAATCAAATTGGGTCAGTAAACGAAGATGCTGAGGTGGAGAGAAAAGAAGTATGAAGAGCAATTTCATATTATAGCTTGTCTTCTGCCTCCCAATCTGGGGTCACCCTCATGATTCTACAGTGTAGTAAGTGACTGTTAAAGAAACAAATGTTTGAGAGGAAAGAAAAGCCTAAGTTAAGCTCCAAGCTTGAGAGTTGATTCTACCCCAGGAACAGAGCTCAGGTCAAAGCAACTTACTTTCAAGCCTAAGGACATCTGAGTCCCTCCCTGAATCCTGAACAGACAGCACAGGGTCCTCCTCTGTCCCTGCCTCAGAGGGCTCTTCTTCAGCAGCATCCAGTGACTGTGACTTGTCAAAATACTTCTGTTTGTCATGGCTGTTGTCCAGGGTTTTCGCATGACAATTACCTCAATGACAAGAGACACAGACAGAGCACATTAGAAATCTCTCTTGTGTAGCCCCACAGCTCAATGTCCCAAGTATCAGGAAGAGCAAAAAGGTGACCGTTGCGTTTTTCTTCAGCAGGAGAAAAGTGCCCTTTAAAGCCACGTCATAACTGTGATTCATGATTTTGCACTTTCAAGTTTCACCTGTTAGGCTACAGTAAGTATTTGGGGAAAAAGCTCTAAGGACGAAGTCCCAAGATCTCCTTCTATTCTTAATGAATGATTGTGAAACACTTCTCTGAAAGTCAGAAACATCATAAAAAAAAAAAAAAGTGGTTTTCCTTCTATTTGCCTTTCGACAGTGAGAAATGACAGATGAGTATCTGAACAAATCTGGAGATAGATGAATTATAGCAGAAGAGTATATCATTCTTGCATTATAGCTTAAAGTGAAAGACTAAAAAGTAAAGGATTAGAAATTAAAAACCAAGGACCTGGAGGGGGATAGTGGTGGCAGAGAAGCCATATCTGTGACTGTCAGATCACACAGGCACCTATTTTTCTTTTGGAAAACAAATTTTGATCATGTGTCAAAGTGTCAGTTGCTTAGCCATGTGTCTGACTCTTCGCAACCCCATGGACTGTAGCCCGCCAGGCTCCTCTGTCCATGGGGATGCTCCAGGCAAGAATACTGGAGTGGGTTGCCATTTCCTTCTCCAGGGGATCGTCCGACTCAGGGAGTGAACCTGGTCTTCTGCCTTGCAGGTGGATTCTTTACTGTATGAGCCACAAGGGAAGCATGTGTGTGTTGGCTCAGTTGTGACTGACTCTTTGCAGTCCCACGGACTGCAGCCCGCTAGGCTCTTCTGCCCATGGCGGGGAATTTTAGGCAAGACTACTAGAGTGGGGTTGCTATTTCCTACTCCAAGGGATCTTCAGGTTCTTTACCACTGGCACCACCTGGGAAGCCCAGTAATGATTTACCTAAGCATTAAATGTCACATTTGAATGTACTCACAGCACTGGGTGATACTAGGCTGTACAAAAGTAACTGTGGTTTTGCACTGCTGAACTCTGCCAGTTGATATTACAATACATTCTCAAATAAATGTATTTATTCATCATTTTTATATGAATTTCTCACTTTATGTTTTTTTTGGCTAATGACTTACTAGTTACTGCTTATTTTATATTTATTTTAGACTACAGAAATGTTAGACAAAAAAGCAAATTCAACCATTTTTTCATTCAAGTTCAAAATGGGTCGTAAAGCAGCAAAGACAACTCACAACATCAACAATGCATTTGGCCCAGGAACTGCTAACAAACGTACAGTGCAGTGGTGGTTCAACAAGTTTTGTAAAGGAGATGAGAGCCCTGAAGATGAGGAACGTAGTGACTGGCCACTGGAAGCTGACAACGACCAACCGAAGGCAATCACTGAAGCTGATTCTCTTATAACCATATGAGAAGTAGCTGAAGAACTCAACTTCAACCAGTCTACAGTTATTCGGCATTTGAAGCAAATTGGAAAGGTGAAAAGCTAGATAAATGGGTGCCTCATGAACTGACTGAAAATAAAAAAAATCATAGTTTTGAAGTGCTGAACCAACAATTTCTCAATTGGATTGTGACACGTGATGAAAAGCGGATTTTATGACGGCTCTAACCACTGAGTAGCGATGAACAGCTCACTGGTTGGACAGAGAAGAAGCTCCAAAGCACTTCCCAAAGCCAAACTTGCACTAAAAAGTGATGGTCCCTGTTTGGTGGTCTGCTGCCCATCTGATTTAACATAGCTTTCTGAATCTTGGTGAAACCATTACATCTGAGAAGTATGCTCAGCAAATCGATGAGATGCATGGAAAACTGCAATGCCTGCAGCTGGTGTTGGTCAAAAGAATGGGCCCGATCTTTGTCACAACAACGCCCAACTGCGCGCTGCACAACCAGTGCTTCAAAGGCTGAGTGAACTGGCCTCATCTGCCGTATTTACCTGACCTCTAGCCAGCCAACTACCACTTCAATATCTCAACAACTTTCTGCAGGGAAAACGCTTCCACAACCAGCAGGAGGCAGAAAACGCTTTCCAAGAGTTTGTCAAATCCCAAAGCACGGATTTTTATGCTACAGGAATAAACAAACTTGTTTCTCATTGGCAAAAATGTGTTGATTGTAATGGTTCCTATTATGATTAGTAAAGATGTGTTTGCGCCTAGTTGTAATGATTTAAAATTCATGGCCTGAAACCACAATTACTTTTGTACCAACCCAATACTTTCTGACATGTATAGTAAGCATGACCTCTTGATACCATTTTGCCCAGGAGTCAAAGAGCTTTGACCTTGTTAGGGAACCATGTGTTAATAGAGATACAGAGCCACTACTTAGCTCCACTTGATAGTCATTCTCTGGGAAGAGGAATGTATTACCAGATACTGTGTCTTTGGTGGAGATCTGGCTGGCTGAACAGGTCTCCTCATGTTCCACGTGTGTTGTTGCAGAAGATGTATATTCAGTAGAAGCCTACATTCCTATTACAGGACACTTCTCTGAATAAGAGTGTATAAGTAACTTTTTTCCTTTATCGGAACATCCAAACATGTTCTAAAAGTTTTTTTTTTCTTTTAAAAGAGAATGTTGCCTCAAAGAGATGTATGTACCCAATCAAGCTGTCTTTGCAGCAATGGGAATACAGGAAGTCTTTCTGGATCTGATGACTCCCCTTCAGATTCTGTAATTTCGGAAAGTGCTACTCAGTCATTTCCCTCATTGTACCAAAAAAACATAAAGGACTCAAAGCCTTTCCTAACTTACTAGTTTAGAGAGAGGGGAACTGCATACTTTGGGAGTCACTTTCCATTTCCCAATTCTACACTATCATACATCTGAGGTTATTTTCAACAAGGCTACGTACGCCAGAAACTGAAGACTCTCTGTCTCAAGAGAGCTTTAGCTCTCAAGAAATTTAACAAGCAACCTGGGGAGACAGTAAAGAAAGACAACAAACACTAATGAACTGGTCTACTGTGCCCAGCAGGTGCTTCAGAGAATGAGCTTTGAGTGGGGAGATCTTGAATTGTGAAGAATACGTAGGACTTAAAAACACAATTTTAAAAAGGGGAAATTACAAGGAAGGGCACCAGTATTTCTTCAGTACTTTTGCATTTTTTTCCCCATTTATGCCTCAAAAACACCCTATGAAATATTATTTTTTTTTAATTTTTAAACTTTACATAATTGTATTAGTTTTGCCAAATATCAAAATGATACCACCACAGGTATACTGAAATATTATTAATTTTACAGACAAAGAAACTGATTCTCCATGAGATTAAGTAACTTGTCTGAGGTCAAATGTAAGTAAGTGGTAGATCTGGAATGTGAATCAGTTCTATTTTACTACAAAGCTTCTTGGCTTCCCCCCAGTCAATACTACCTCTTTAAGCAAAAAAAAAAAAAAAAAAAAAAAAGGTCAAGAAGTTGGCATTCTAGGTAGGGAGGAATAATGTGCTGAGCAAAGCAACAAGAATAGGGATTCTCATTTGTGATTGGGAGGTCATGAGAAGTACAATTTGACAGAGATGGAAAGGGTCGAGTGTGTGTGGGCCCTGGAGGGCTACCAGGAAAGAAGCCATAAAGAGCAATGGTAGCTACTTTCTTTCTCCAGATTCCCCTGAGATGCCAGAGGTTGCAGTTGCCTCCACTTCTGTCTTCACCACTGAGCCCTTGTAGGTAAATGTGGGAAACAAGCACACGAGCGTTAAAATAAAACAAAGCAACGACAACAACTCCATACACCCAACTGTCTGAACTTTACTATGAAGAATAGCATGTCTCTTAGAAGCAATTTTTAATTAGGATATAAATAAGCATGACTAGTAAAAGCCGAGAGGAAAGAAAACGATGACAATGATACTGATAATTTAAAACATACACTGTTTCTAGTGAATGTTCTCTGTCTTTAACTTTGGTGAATTTGCCTCTAAAGCATTATTTACCTTGACACAAGCCGGGTAAAGCAAAAGGACAGACCATTTAACTCTGGAACCCGGTGAAATCCTAGCTGTGTTTCCTGCAGTTGATTTCGTCCTCCAACCTTTGCATCTCTTATTTTTCTCTCCCACCCTCTATTATAAAAATTTAATTGGTTTCATCTTTTTAAATGTCTGCAATATTTAAAAATGCTTTATAGGTCATTTATAAGATATGATATGCATAAGATCCTGAAGCTAAAATTAGTCCTTCTGCATGACCTTAAAGCAGACACCCTCTTGAAGCAAGCCTCGTGAATTCTAAGAATGTCCTGCCCTCCAACTCAGGAAATCGGGCCAGCACCTCTGAGGGAGAGGGTATAAAAGGGGATCAGGGAGAAATAGGGGAATTAAGGGAATAAGTAGTTTATTTTAAGCTATTTCTAGGAAGTAGCCAAAATCAAAATGATCAAGTAAAAATTACATGTTTTAAAATTAGAACTGTTGATTTGAATTTTCTTAGGTTGATGGTTAAAACCAGACTGGTTTAGTATTCTGGTGTGATTTCCATGATTAACTAGTCTAATCACAGAAAGTCATATTGCCTAATTCCTGAATGACACCTTCCAGTTGCCAGAGGCAGAACTGAAGAACTTCAGAAAAAATAAACATATCTATTCTTTGGACTATAGTACAGGTCTACTCCAGCTAAAGAGGAACTGAAAACAGTTGCCTATATAAGAAAAATATTGCTTGTCTTCTCAGCAAAGGTAGAGATAATGTTCTCATTAAAGAAATACAAGGAAATACTGAAGAAGGAAAAATGGAAAGATACCTAACAAGTAATAAGTATCTTCTGTGCATATGGCTATTATTTCTTGCTAATGCAAAAATGAAGAGATTCTGTGGCTTAGACTAACCTTGATAGGCTTTTTTTGGGGGGGGGGGGGACTTCATGATTTAAATGAAATGCTTTATATAACAAGGTCCCAGATGAAAATGGAAACACTGTCCTCTGCTTAATGTTCTGTATTTGCTTGCAAAGAATTTAGCACCCAATTCAAATCCGGGCAGTCTGGTTTTTCTTAGAATTAAGAGAGGACATGCAGGAGATATAAGAGATGTGGGTTCGATTCCTGGGTGGGGAAGATTCCATGGAGGGCATAGAAACTCACTCCAGTACTCTTGCCTGGAGAATCCCAGGGACAGAGGAGCCTGGCAGGTTTTAGTCCATAGGGTTGCAAAAAGTTGGACACGACTGAAGCAACTTAGCATGCACACAAGCAAGAGAGGATAAGGCAATACCAACTGAGCATTCAGAAAACTAAGATCATGTCATCTGGTCCCATCATTTCATGGCAAATAGATGGGGAAGCAATGGAAACAGTGAGAGACTTTATTGTTTTAGGCTCCAAAATCACTGCAGATGGTGACTGCAGCCATGAAATTAGAAGATGCTTGCTCCTTGGAAGAAAAGTTATGACCAACCTAGAAAGCATATTAAAAAGCAGAGACATTACTTTGTCAACAAAGGTCCATCCAGTCAAAGCTATGGTTTCTCCAGTAATCATGTATGGATGTGAGAGTTGGACTATAAAGAAAGTTGAGCACTGAAGATTTGATGCTTTTGAACTGTGGTGTTGGAGAAGACTCTGGAGAGTCCCTTAGACTGCAAGCAGATCCAACCAGTCCATCCTAAAGGAGATCAGTCCTGAATATTCATTGGAAGGACTGATGCTGAAGCTGAAACTCCAATACTTTGGCCACCTGATGTGAAGAGCTGACTCATTTGAAAAGACCCTGATGCTGGGAAAGACTTAAGGCGGGAGAAGGGGAAGACAGAGGATGAGATGGTTGGATGGCATCACTGACTCAATGGACATGAGTTTGAGTAAACTCCGGGAGCTGGTGATGGACAGGGAGGCCTGGCGTGCTACAGTCCGTGGGTTCACAAAGAGTCGGACACGACTGAGCAACTGAACTGAACTGACTGAACTAAGCATGAAACTTCAAAGAGAGTATTTCTGGTTCTGGAACAGCTATGAGATCTTATCAACATCCTTTTTTTGCAGTTAGAGTACTGCCTGTATAAATTGGGTTATTAATATTAACCTCCCCTACAAGGGTATGCTGGATAACGACTAAATATTTAATACACCATGTCTAAGCCTAAGTCTCCTAAGGGAGAAAGGCACAATTTATTCTGTGCTAAACAGATTTTCAGAGTAAACTAAGTTCTCGGGAACTCCTATCATGACTAGGGTTAAAGAAATCTCCTACTTTCTCTTGTTAATTCTGTTTACAAAGGTCTTAGAAGATTATTTTTCAACTGGAGTTGGGAAACCACCTACTTATTAAAAAGAATTCTTCTCTTTTGAATCTCATAAGTTGGTAAAGAGATTCCTGGGTGGATTAGGAATCCTTTAGGGTTCCTTAGGGTTTGTTATAATGAAGACATGCTACAAAACTGAGGCATCAACATTTTGTAAGAGCAAGTAACTAATTTTCTATTTATTTCTCTAGTAAGAAATCTATCTTTTAGGAAAAATGGTAAGATAAATTGTGAAGTGGACAAAAGTGTATCTTTGAATTAATCACCATTGCTAAGCAAGATTATTATTTTTTAAATTAAATTTTATTGCAGTACAGTTGCTTTACAAAGATTACTTTAAAATACCACCAGGAAAATTTAACTGTGGGCGGCATGTGGGGCTTGGGACCACACTGAGCACAGGTAATAATGAAGAAGAAGCTTTACTGCAAATGGATTCCTTTATGATTTCTACCTCAAAGTCTTATAGACCTTGTTCTAAAAAGAAGCATTCCATGGCATTAACGCAAATCCTGCCTAGATACAGCCTTACCATATGAACTTGGGCAAATCGACTCTCTTCTCTGCATCTAGGTTCTTTACCTGAAATAGATAAGCTACTGTCCAACAATAAGAGGAGTCTGAGTCAACACCACTGCTGAAACCACGGTGAACATAAGCACACAGAGCTCCTTGAATTTAAGTGACCCTGAGACAAGAGAATCTGCCTCGCCTCCTCTACCCTGGGCTGTCCTCTGCTTAGAAAGATGAGAGAAAGCATTTCAACAGTCGCAATGGCTCAGACTTGTTCTCATTCAGCAGTTCCTGCTAAATGAGATTCTTACAGGAGGTTTAAAAGTAATGGCTATGTACTGGCTGACCTTAACTGCCAGAGAGAAAACAGATCATATTAAAGACTTGAAATCAGCAACCTCAGGATTATATAGGCATTCCCTCATGGTGAGGTGAATGAGTCAGAAGTGAGTTTAAAAAAGAAAAACTAGCAACGAAAAGTATGTGACCTCAAAATGAAATGAGAGCAGGGGTGGGGAGATAAGAGAGAAATTCTTTTCTACTATATATTCTAGAGTTAAATTCTCTCCTGGGGAACAGTGTTCCCACATGGCGGGGGAATCTGATTTGTACTGGTGTGTACAGACGTACACGCCCTGCCTCCTTTTAGAGGAGAAGAAGGAGAACGAGCCATAAATCTGGTCTCCTTGTCCTGCATGTGGCATTCCCTAAGTGGCTAACGTGTAGGGTGCCAAGTCAGCACCAGCTGAGACACAGACACCGTGACACGCAGGCTGTGAAAGAAACGGCTCCAGTGCTGGAATCGAAGCTCTCCAGCGCTGTAACTTCCTCCAGAAATGGGGAGATTAGGTTAGATCCCTAAACAAGGGGATTTAAACATTAAGTTTACTAGGAAAGATTTCCCCACGCAGCAACTACATAAAGAAGTTAACTGTCATAGGTGCCATTATTAGTATTAAATTTAAAAGTCTGTTTTACTTCGGCCTAAGGAAATGGGTTTTGAGCAAGAATGTTGGGCAAACAAATCCAATAGACTTCTCCCACTTACCGATTTATCTATGAATGTTAGTTTTTCAATGAGGGTCAACAAGGACATTTGTTTGTAATTTTCAATAAAAACAGTGCAGACGGGAGGTGGGAAAATACAGGCTACCTATTACATGTGTCAGCTTCTAGTGGACAGGTGAGACGACGTAATTCCTTTCCTCTGCCCCCTCCCATGGTGTGGGAGCCGCAGGCCTTAACAGATCTATATATGCATGGCAGGAAGTGCTCTGTGCATACAGCTCATTACCGTCTATTACCAGGTATTCTCAGTAGCTCAAACTTGAAATGCCATTAGATAACTTGCCAAATGAGCACATTCTCAGGGCTAAACATTGGGAGGAGGGTGTGCAATGCATGGGCCAGCATATGGAGATGAAAGAAGGAATGGTCCCTGCTCTCAAGGAGTGAGGAAAGTCCTGTAGGAGACCTCTGTCTTGTACACAAATAACTGTAACGGCAAGTCAAGGAGCTGAAGGAGAGATGGTGGGATGACTGCTCATGCACTGCTTATGATTAAGGGATCAGGTAAGGCACGTGGCAGAAGTGGGCCTTGAAGGATGGGCAAGATTAGAATTTTTATAAAGGGAGGGAAGGAGGGCACAAGGGAGAGTTATGGGGGAAAACTACTGAGAACAACACAAGCAAACACATGGAACCAGGAAAGCAGGGTGTATTCGGTAGAGAAAGCAGGCTGTCCACAACAGCATCATTGTGTGTCATGCGTCATGGTTTGGTACAATTTCCACTGACGCTGCAAAAGAGAGAATGATATTGAAGTCTCTATGTTGTCAGTGCGTTTAAATTAAGCACCCATATTTGAGTCCACCACAGCTCCTGTAGGAAGTTGGCTTCATTCAATTCTTAATGCCTAGAGTAAGTCTATACACAAAGGGCAGGGATGAGGGAACAGGGGAGGGCTTAGGAAACTTCCCAGCTACTAACAACCTTTGTGGTTTATATTTACCTCTCTTTTCTCATGCTGAAAGTGTTTATAGTCACCTGCTGGTGTCAAGGAAAAAAATCTAGTAAAAAAAAATCAACAGACCTTAACTCTGGTCCTCTTCCTCATATGGAGGCACAGAGAGAGGCAAAATGGGAAAGGGACCTACCATTAGAAGCCCTTGTTGCTTCCATATGGCCAGTGTACTGTAAATCAAGTATAAAGCATTAGAAAAATAAATGATAATGTTTCCTTTTGCTTTATGTCACCAAACGAAATTGGCCTGGAGGCATTCACCTCAGTTGCCACTCTGCACATAAGAACATACTTTCCAGGACTCTGCTCTTTCCCAGTTTTTAACATTTATGCTTTTTAGGCAGTGTACAGTGAGAGATGGTGACTTGTTTGGTTAAGTTTTCCTATAGTTGTATTTCATGTCATCAAGGGAAATTGGCTGTATTATCACAGGTGTATCAGGAATCAGAAGACTTGATTGACACCACACTCCCTGTCAGCTGCTACTACTCTTTCTCCTAAAATGTGATATGCTTTCTTTTTTTTAAAAATATTCATCGCTTTGGATATTTGTGATCTCACTGGGTTATTAAGTAATGCCTGACAGCTAAAGCAGTTTAAACTGCTTTGAGAGTGGCAAATTTTGAATGTCAAATTTAGATTTGTTGTTATAAAAATCAACTAAGTGAGAAATCCAAAGCTGTGTTATTTTCAACAGCTAAGAATTCTGATTTAAATTTCTCCTGTATTTTAAATATCATAATTAAATAGACTTTGATGGTTAAGAAAAAGTAACAGATTACTGACATTTTCTTGGTCAAAGAACACAACAGTTTAGTATGAAACAAATTCAACTACTAGTAATGCCTAACAATGAAAGAAAAAAAGGGAGGAAAAACCCAAACCAGCACATATATGACCACACACATGTACATGCCAGGTTTCCTCAGTCCTGAGTATTTTAAATCTCACCAGTGCTCTTTTCTAGTGATTATCAGGCCCAACTACTGTATTTCCATTAGGCCATGGAACTGAGTTAAAAAAAAAAATCATTCAATGATTATATTTGTAAAGGGGTTTAAGTCCGTGGTACTCAACTATTTTAAACAAGAGCTCCAAAACTGGTGAAAAGTGGAAGTCGCTCAGTCATGTCCAACTCTCTGCGACCCCATGGAATAGTCTATGGAATTCTCCAGGCCAGAATACTGGAGCGGGTAGCCTTTCCCTTCTCGAGGGGATATTCCCAACCCAGGGATTGAACCCAGGTCTCCCACACTGTGGGCGGATTCTTTACCAGCTGAGCCACCACAGTAATTCATTTCAACTAGTTGACTGGTTCACAATGTACAGAAAGAATTTTCTGAGGTATAGGTCACTAAAAGAAAAAAAAAAAGCCCTCTCTAATGTAGCATGGATTTGCAGTACATGTGAGAGAGGGAGAGGAAGTTCTGCCAACTAGAATAATTTTTTGAATAGGGAAGAGTCATGCAAATGCTTGCTATGTGAGATAGCAAAGCTTAACGTCACAAACTCAAGTATCTCCAAAAACATCTGCTACCATGAACGGGTACTGAAGATACAGAAAGAAAGACAGCATCCAATGAACTTGCCTAACTTCCTTCACACAAGTATTCATAACAAGGTGTTAGGCCCCTTCAGCTCCTATCAGGAGACACGTACAACTGCAGTGACAAACCACGTTAAACGCCTCTTGTTCAGTAATCAACGAGGGCGGGATAAAACAGACCCCACCTTGCTCATCCATTTTTCTTGCTGGTGTGTACCATCACTGTGACCTCAGTGATGTGAGTGTTGGAAAAAGTTCCTGATGCAGAATGGAGTCTAAACACAAAGGGTGACGTCTCAGTAGAACTTTCCAATCCTATCTGCAGAGAAGCGATCACAAAATATGATGAACAATGCCTTCCAGGGGGTTATTTCCATACTACATACACAGCATAAAGGAGGAAGACTTAATTTACATGACCTAGACTTAATTTAAAAGACGCTTACTCCTTGGAAGGAAAGTCATGACCAACCTAGACAGCATATTCAAAAGCAGAGACATGACTTTGCCAACAAACGTCCGTTCTAGTCAAGGCTATGGTTTTTCCTGTGGTCCTGTATGGATGTGAGAGTTGGACTGTGAAGAAGGCTGAGTGCCGAAGAATTGATGCTTTTGAACTGTGGTGTTGGAGAAGACTCTTGAGAGTCCCTTGGAATGCAAGGAGATCCAACCAGTCCATTCTAAAGGAGATCAGTCCTGGGTGTCCTTTGGAAGGAATGATGCTAAAGCTGAAACTCCAGTACTTTGGCCATGATGCTGGGAGGGATTGGGAGCAGGAGGAGAAGGGGACGACAGAGGATGAGATGGCTGGACAGCATCACTGACTTGATGGACGTGAGTCTGAGTGAACTCCGGGAGTTGGTGATGGACAGGGAGGCCTGGCATGCTGCAATTCATGGGGTCGCAAAGAGTTGGACATGACTGAGCAACTGAACTGAACTGAACTGAGACTTAATTTACAAACTCAAAAATATAATTCACTTTCTTTTGGACATGCAAAGAAACATGGAAAACACTGGCAAAGACCATTCGCACACCTGAAGTTGTTACAAACTCTGTAACTCAGAGAGATTATCTTAAGAACTTCGCAACTTCTTAAAGAAAAGCATTCTATAACTGAATGACAAGCTGCAGTGTGAAGCTGACTTCAGTAAGTGCGACTGCAGTGTCTCACGTAACCATATAGTTGCTGCTCTCATTCTCAGTCCTCTTAGAGCAACACAGCCAAGCTGCAGTGACTCAGCTCCAATAGTCCCAGAAACAGAGGATAAAACCACTTGTCCAGTGTTTATTACATACAGGGGCTTAGAATACCCTCCTGACAAATGCCTTACTTCTTCACGAACCTGCCAAATTTTTAAATTTTTTTTACCTACTTTCTTATGTTTCCATAACAAGTGAAGTTTTTAAGTCTTTCTTCAGTTCAGTTCAGTCACTCAGTCGTGTCCAACTCTTTGCAACCCCGTGAACTGCAGCATGCCAGGTTTCCCTGTCCATCACCAACTCCCAGAGTCCACCCAAACGCATGTCCATTGAGTCGGTGATGCCATCCAACCATCTCATCCTCTGTCTTCCCCTTCTCCCGCCTTAAGTCTTTCCCAGCATCAGGGTCTTTTCAAATGAGTCAGCTCTTCACATCAGGTGGCCAAAGTATTGGAGTTTCAGCTTCAGCATCAGTCCTTCCAATGAACACTCAGGATTGATTTCCTTTAGGATGGACTGGTTGGATCTGCTTGCAGTCCAAGGGACTCTCAAGAGTCTTCTCCAACACCACAGTTCAAAAGCATCAATTCTTTGGTGCTCAGCTTTCTTTATAGTCCAACTCTCACATCCATACATGACTACTAGAAAAACCATAGCCTTGACTAGACGGACCTTTGTTGGCAAAGTAATGCCTCTGTTTTTTAACATGCTGTCTAGGTTGGTCATAACTTTTCTTCCAAGGAGTAATGTCTTTTTATTTCATGGCTGCAGTCACCACTACTATTTACATGCTATTTAAAGAATGATTCTTGGCATCATTAACTATTTGCTTTAAAGTTATTTTAGTTACACAGTGACAGGATGAAACACAAGTTATATGGTTTAGAATCATGCCATTAACTCCAAATTAATCCAACTGTATACAGAACACTCACTTTAAATATTTCTATTATCCTAGAATTTATTGTTTTAGTATAGCTATCTTGCTATTGTACAGAAAATACTTTTGATAAACTGAGATCACCAACTGATTTTCTAAACTGTTAAACCCAGAGCTTTTCACACTATTCATTCATCCATTACTGTTGTAATTTTTCCATAGGTATCTGTACCTTTATTTATGCAATGTTTTTCTTTAAATGGACTCATTGTTTAATCTTACAATAATTTATGTTAAAAGGGAAAATAAATATCACTTTTCAAGAATGATAGGTTTGATGTGCTGGTTATATAATTCTTCCAATGCCAATCAGAATAAGTTACGAATACTAAAATTAAAAAATGTTACTCAATACCACCTAATAGCTTGTGCACCTCTGGTGGTATCTGTATTTTAGAAGCCAATACAAAGCATACTGTTAATTTCTTTTTCCTTCTCAAACCCTCTGTTCCTCTGACGTTCAAGACCTAGCTCCCTCTTGGTTCTCCCAGGCCCCTCTCTTTACTCACTCTTTCCCTGGCTCTGCTCCTTAAATGTGAGTATTTTCTAAGACTCTATTCTTGTACTTTTCTTCTCACCATGAACCTTCTGATGGAACCAGTGGCATCTTGGAATGAACATGTCTACCACTGAACTTATTTTCCAGCCCTACATCAATGCATGGATAATTTCTTTTCCACATTCCTCCTCTTAATGACACTGACAATTATCCAGTTAGCAAAATTAGAAACCTCTAAAGTCAATTCACATTTTTAGTCTAGTGTTTTCAGCCCTTCCTTTCTCAATGTTATCTCCAATTCCTCTGCCCCTCTTCATACTCATTTGACAACTGGCCTCTTATTCCACTGAGAAGTAATCAGAAGTCTCACCATACCGACATCTCTACCCATACGCTGCACCTTCTCCTATCTAAGGACCCCCTCTACGCTACCTTTGTGCCTTGGGTCCCATCCCCTTCTGTTTATTCAAGAGCTTTGCTTTTATAATTTTTTCTGCATCTTCAATTACTTCCTCTTTACTGGATCACTCCTATAGGAACACAATGCAGTACCTCTTATTTTTAGAACAATAAAACCAAAACCAAATATCTTCGAGCCCACATCCCTGTCCAGCAACCACCCCGTTTTTCTGCTCCTTACCATAGTAAAACTTCTTGGAAGGGTTGGTAGCCATCTTCACCTCCTCATCTCCTCCACAAACCATTAAAAAAAAAACTTTGAGAAGATGCCAGTGACCTCTGTGTTCCAAAATCCAATGCTTTACTCTGTCTTCATCCAACTCAAGCTCATAGGATACGCCCACGTAACGTACGAACGATGATAATATAATTAACCACTCCCTGAAACATTTTCTTCACTCGGCTTCTGGAACAGAATACTTGCCTGTTTTTTTTTATCTTACTGGCTACTCCTGTACTGTTCTTCCTCTTCTTGACCACTAACTGTTGGCTGGAATGCCTAGTAATTAATCATTGATGTACTTTCCTTTTTATGCAATCACTGAGGTAACATCATCCAATTTTGTGATTTTAAACACATTCATAGGTCCACGGCTCACAGATTTTCATCTCTAGCCTGGGCTCTTCCTTGGCCACAATGACAGTTGTGTACAGCAACAGATAAGCAGTTGCTATACATCCAACTGCTTATCCAATACCCTCACATAAGCATTCAGTAGGCAACTGAAACTTAATGTGTTTAAAACCAAACTTCTTTTTCTCCCTAAGCCTGCTCCTCCCTCAGACTTTACTGTCTCATTAAATAGTATCACAAGTACAGCTACCAGATCTTCTCTGTGAAACCCAAGGTTATACAGCAATCTAATGATGCAAAATTCAGAAGCAAACAAAGTGACGTGCTGAACGGAAAGGGGCCATTTTAGGTGTGCTCTTAGGGCTCATCATGACTGTCCCCCATAATAGAGCTCAGATCCAAGTTTTATACAGGCATGTATGTATCTCTCTTGAGGGCTGACACAAGAAATGAAGATTATATCTTCATAAAATGACTCAATAATCTACACATGAATTCTTTCAGTCTTAGAAGTGTACTAGTTTATGACTTGGGGATAAAAGAATTATGCATGAGGCCTTGGAAGGCAGAGGACTCAGATTTCAGTCTCTGTGCTACCAATGACTGGCTCTTTGACTTGAGTAAATCATCACCTTTACTTCTCAATTCATAAAAAGGGGACTTTCTTATCCTCCCTGACACCATCACATAGATACAAAGGATTATTTGGTGACCAAATAATTAAAGCCTTTTAAGTAAAGAAATATAGAAATGTAGACACCTTAAAAACTATGTGTTTCAGACTGTTATCTTTCTTTCTTTTTTAGAGCATATATCTTCACTAACTCTCATCAAGAATGTGATAAAGCAAAGGTCCTTAATTGCTGGTAGCATATCTCGGATAGTCCACAGGAGGGCAGCAAAATGCAGGATTTTTTCTTTAAATGCTGAACTCCACGTAAAACTGCTTTAAGGTACAAGTTATATATATCTACAGAAATTTAGGTAGAAGATCACAGGCTAAAACTAGCAGGCAATGGAACAAGTTATCAAAGGAGATAAGATTTAGGTAAATAGTAAAGAGATGCTAAAAATACAGAAACACTATAAAGACAACACAGGATAATTCTTTCACACACTGGAAAAGATATTACAGCTCATGTAGGGACTCCCTTGGCGGTCCAGGGGTTGAGACTTCACCTTGCAATGCAGGAGGTGCTGATCCCTGGTGGGGCAGCTAAGCGCCCACATGCCTCACAGCCAAAAAGTCAAAACATAAAACAGAAGCAATATTGTAACAAAGTCAATAAAGATTTAAAATGGTCTACATCAAAAAATAAAAATCTTTAAAAAGAAAAAGATCATGTACATGATTTGGAAATTCTTTTTTCTACAATGGAACAAGCTTTCAAATACATATTATAGAGAAACATATATAAAAATTCTAAGTATGTACTGCTGCTAAGTCACTCTGGTCGTGTCCGACTCTGTGTGACCCCATAGACGGCGGCCCACCAGGCTCCCCCGTACCCGGGACTCTCCAGGCAAGAACACTGGAGTGGGTTGCCATTTCCTTCTCCAATGCATGAAAGGGAAAAGTGAAAGGGAAGTCACTCAGTCGTGTCCGACTCTTCGCGACCGCATGGACTGCAGCCTACCAGGCTCCTCCATCCATGGGATTTTCCAGGCAAGAGTACTGGAGTGACGTGCCATTCTAAGTATACTTAGTTAAATTACTAAAGTCTGAGTTCTGTATAATATTTATTCATTTTTCTGAAGACCTGGGCCAATAATTTTAAGTAGGCATGTGTCTCAGTAAATTAAGAAAAGATAAGCAATCAGAAATTAGGGGCTGATGTTTAAATTATATTCAGCTAATAACAATGCCATTGTTAGTGGCATACTTATAAGCATGTAATGAAGTCTAATAAACATAACCTACCATCGGTCTTATGTTTTCTAGTATAAGAAAAGCAATACTGAATGAAGAATACTAAAAGTAAAATTATGCATATCAGATATAATAACAGAAAAACATATATTGCTTAAGTAGTAGAAAGCATCTTTGTTAGATATAACTTTTTAATTTTCAAATCAGTGAAGCTAAAGAATGAAAGGATTTAGAAGTCTGGAGTAATAAATGTGTGGAAAATCCACTATCATAAGTATTACAGATACAATATTCACATTATGCTTATACTGCTATTAAAATTATTTTCCATCTTTCATCATTAGAGAAGATAATAATTACTGCTTCATGAAAGTTCATTTTCTGTGAGACACTGTTATTTTCATTTTTTTACAAAAGTCATTTTTTAGGGTTCTCATGAGCACTCATGAGAACTTACTTGTATTCAAAGCCACAATAAGTTTGACAGATTCCATTTTACTTTTAAAAAGGCCAAGTATGTTGTTATTGGACTTCCCTGGTGGCTCAGACAGTAAAGCGTCTGCCTACAATGCGGGAGACCCAGGTTCAATCCCTGGGTCGGGAAGATCCCCTGGAGAAGGCAATGGCATCCCACTCCAGTACTTTTGCCTGGAAAATCCCATGGACGGAGGAGCATGGCAGGCTACAGTCCATGGGGTCACAAAGAATTGGACACGACTGAGTGACCTCACTTCACTTCACTTTATGCTGTTATTGAAAAGAGTTTGTTAAAGTGGCCAATTCAGTTCTAGTTAACTATAAAATAACAAACCAATAAATGTGGGAAAAAAGTATGTATTTCAAAACTGGCAAAATAAATTGCTTAATCAAAGCTGGAAGCACTAGCTTCTGTTTCACTGTGAACTTGAGAGTGGACAATTAAAAAACCAATCTATTATGTTTTCCTTTCCAGGATCCTTGAAACTGAAATGTTAATATAAAATACCTATAAAAGACAAAGGTTACTAAACAGTATTCAAAGGAGAGAGAGAGATGACGATAAGCAGTTGCTATAAGAACACACGCAACTAATAGTGAGAGTAGTGAAGTCGCTCAGTCATGTCCGACTCTGCGCGACCCCACGGACTGCAGCCCACCAGGCTCCTCTGTCCATGGGGTTTTCCAGGTGAGAGTACTGGAGTGGATTGCCATTTTCTTTGCATAAATGGCAGCAAATAAGATGACTTCTAGATTAATCAAACTTTGGGAAAACTGTCAGATAAGTGATTTTTCACTAAATGTCACACTGTTAGCTATAAAGTCTTTAGAAGCAGGAAAACTGTGTGAGCATAATGATAATGTACTTTTAAGCAGAATGAATCAGTATTCAAAGCTAAATATATTACCTGTGCACATATTACAAAAAATACACACTGAAAATCTGTGTGAAAAATGTCCATGATTATATATGAAAAGCAATAAAATACTTGCTGATCTTAAAAGACTGCTGATAATTTTACCATTTAGTTCATACTACCCAAGAGATTATACACTATATTACACTTGCCGGAAAAAGTGTCTAATGTGGATCTTTAAAGAAAATGATTTATGGAAAATTAATAATAGTGGTCAGAAAAATAGTTTTAAAAACATTTTCCAAGAGTACTTAACTATTTTTGATCTTGAAAAACTTATCTGAAAAGCTTTCAGATTGGTAGCTTTTCAAATAGACTTTCATAAGAGAATTTTATAGGTTGGAAAAGGGTGAACAGGGCAGCTTAAATTATTATCCCAAAAAACTCAATTACAATACAAATTCCTTCATTATTATACGGAAATAGAATAACAAGTCTTGCTGTCTCTGGAGACGTTGGTATAGTCATAGTAAAACCTTTAGACAGATAATATGTCAAAAAAGTAAGATAACTTAAGATTCTTCAATATTGCAAAAATGAAAAAGGGTAGACAGAATCATTTGAAGGTAAAGAAATGCTAATCATTACTCAGAGATCTTGCCTTCTTTTTCATTAAGCATTTAGTAAAGCTCAGAGATAACTGGAATAAATGCAACTTTAGGTTTTAAAATATAAGAAGTTCATCATTTTGATTAGAGGTGTTTGCATCTTTCAATTTCAGCTTTTACAAGTTGGAACTTGGCAAAGCAACCATCAATAAATAAGATTATTATGGAAACAAGTAATACAAAACCACTGTCAAAGAAAACTTTAATACTGAAATTAGTTCAGTATTATTAATGAGTTTTAAACCTAGAAAATGCTACAGCATACATTTCCATTAGGGGTAATAGTATTTTTTTAGGAGTTAAAAGACACTGGATTCTTTTCTAAACCAATTAACTGCAATGTAAAAAGGTCTATTTTTTTAATTAAAAAAATTTTTTTAAACGGGCTCTCTCTGAAAGAATTAAAAACAGTATTCTCTCTTTCCAAGTCAAATTATTCTATTTTATTGTTATTGTATTGGATCCAATAATATTCTTGGAATAAACTGGACTATCAGATACTACAATTTTGAGAAAGATCTGTTTCAAGATAATAGTTTCCTGAACTAGTTGAGATCATGTTCTGGGGGAAAATGCTCAAGACAACTAATTTCCTCTCTTGACATCAGTGACATAAAATAATAATAAATTTCAAAAAACTAAAATACTGGACTTTCCTGGTGGTCCAGTGCTTGAGCCTCCATGCTTCCACTGCAGAGGGCATGGGTTTGGTCCCTGGCTGGGAAAGATCTACATACTGTTCAGGGTGGCAAAAAAAAAAAAAGAAACTAAAATGCTAAGAAAAGAAAAGGCTTTTAGAAAAGTTATCCCTGCTGCTGCTGCTAAGTCGCTTCAGTTGTGTCCGACTCTGTGCGACCCCAGAGACAGCAGCCCACCAGGCTCCTCCGTTCCTGGGATTCTCCAGGCAAGAACACTGGAGTGGGTTGCCATTTCCTTCTCCAATGCATGAAAGTGAAAAGTGAAAGAGAAGTCGCTCAGTCGGATCCGACTCTTAGCGACCCCATGGACTGCAGCCTACCAGGCTCCTCCATCCATGGGATTTGCCAGGCAAGAGTACTGGAATGGGTTGCCATTGCCTTCTCCTATATAGACATAAAACCCTTCTCCCTAGTAACAGAAAAGAATCAAGAGAGGTGAGGGAGATGAGAGTAAATAAAGAAAACAGGAAATAATCTATTAATATAAGCAGCTCACTGAAAAAAGTGAAAATTTGTTTATAAGGCAGTCCTTGGATGACCTCAAAATTTTAAAGACCACAACATATTTCCTAGTATTACGCAAGAAGATTCTTAACCTTTTGAGTCATATTTTGCATTCATCATGAATTTCTAATGACTTACTTTTACGTAAGACCTACTCTGTGAAAATAATCTCATTTAATTCTCTTCAAAAGTATATGAGATTTTACTGTCTTTCATTTTATAGATTAGGACACACTTTACTGAGAATAGAAAGACAGTAATGGCAGAGCCAGGGCTCCAACATGAATCTGTATGCCTCTAGCACTAGCCACTGCACTATACTGCCTGCCAAAACACTATCTCAGGCCATCAACAGTCACATACAAATTCTACTGTAGTTCAGACAGGGCTCAACACTGATCTACAACTGAGCTATGGAGTTATGCTGCTGAGTTTTGTTTCTTCACCAGAAAACTGGGCTCTGATATTTAAAATGACCAACTGCCTTCCATTAAAAATCCTAAGGCAGTGTGGTAAAGTGAATCAAGAAAATCAATTTGGATGCCAAATCTGGTAATTATTGATGTCTTTTGGACAAGTTACTTAATAAAGTGTGTGTCACTTAAAAAAAAATCTGATAGAAGGAGCTGGACTAGTCCTCTGGTCAAATACTGGATCTAATTTGAACATTAAAAGAGCAACTATGTGTGCTCTACAAAAGCAAGGTACTGAGGATCCATATGTATATAAACTGCACCACTCACAATTCAAGTTAAACTCCTTTTTTTTTCTTCCCAGTGAAGATTAAGCAAGTAACTAATCAAATATTGTAGACCTATTATATTCAATATCCTAAGATAAACCATAAATAGAAAAGAATATAACAAAGAATATAGATATGTATAATTGAATCACTTTGCTATACAGAAAAAATTAATACAACATTGTAAATTAGCTATACTTCAATAAAAAGTAGTGAAGAAAAAAAACACCATGGAACTCTTAGGGAGTTCTAATTGATAAATCTACAATGACCTAGATACTAACTCAAATACTTCTAACCCAGGTAGATACACTTCTGCACATGCGCATATACGCGTGGTGGCAGTGGGAGAAAGCAGAAGAATGCATAGCGGATACCACTTCACGTCAGGTGACTATTTTAAAGGTGCAGTAAAGGTCCGCATCACCTTCACTCAAAGACAAGGGGCTGCATCTCAGAGAATGAGGAGAGAAACACTGCTTCAAATCTCATGGCATAGTTTGAATTCGTGGCAGAAAAAAATTTCCTTTGCCATTCAGTTATTGTAAAACATCAGAGATTTTGAGAGGGGAAAAAAAATCTTACAGCTCATCAATCCCAACTGAATAATATACTTTAATCAGCCTTTCTCAAACTAGGGTTCTGGGAGAGAACTAATAAGCCAAATGCTCCAGAGTATTTATATAGAAAACAATGAGTTAATTTCTTTTCTATGTATCTAGAATTATGCTAGTTAAGTAAAATCCTTGGGAAAATTAAGAAAATGATTTTCTGTGTTCTGTTGATCAAAACAGGAATCCCAACTGAACTCGTTATTTGGCCGGGATTAATGGCTGCTTACCACTGCAAACAGAAGAGGTGATGTTGTACAGAAAAGGATAAAACTGCATACAGCGAATTAGCTTCAGGCTGTTCTCACACTCTGGGCATTTGGTAGTTAATTTCAAAGCCTGTCTAAAGGCCTCAAGTGCCCCACTGATATTCTTCAGAGCAAGGTAAGCATTTCCCAGGCTCAAAAAGGTCAGGGGCTGAAAAGAAAAAAAGAAAAATCAGCAAAATGTTAATGAATTAATATTTTCCGAGAGTTACAAAACCTTTACAGTTTTTGTCTTTTGGCTTTTTTTTTAGGTTATCCTATAAAAGTTACCCCAGCTGTTTACATCAGCTAATTCTAAACTATTTAACATAAATTTACTTTTTACCTTTTTACTAAGATAAAAATTACATCAAGTGTGTAATGTACATTAGTCTTAACTGTACAGCTGTAACCACCACTCATCTAAAGATATACAACATTTAGAACATTTCTAGTACCCTGAGAGGCTCCCTTGGGCCACCCCACCCCCAACTCCAGATGTAACCACTGATAATGATGCTGTGACTTCTATCACCACAGATTACTGCCACCTGTTCTTGAATGTCACATAAATAGAATCAAACAGCATGTTCCCTTGTGCATGTAACTTGTACCCTTCTGTGGCTTCTTTTACTCAACCAAACCTGTAAAGCTTTTTTTTGGGTATACTATATTTTCACTCTTTTTTGAAAAAAAAAAAAAAAACAAAAACTGATGTGTAATGTAACCTCAGATATGCAGATGACACCACCCTTATGGCAGAAAGTGAAGAGGAACTATAAAAAGCCTCTTGATGAAAGTGAAAGCGGAGAGTGAAAAAGCTGGCTTAAAGCTCAACATTCAGAAAAGGAAGATCATGGCATCTGGTCCCATCACTTCATGGGAAATAGATGGAGAAACAGTGGAAACAGTGTCAGACTTTGTATTTTTGGGCTCCAAAATCACGGCAGATGGTGACTGCAGCCATGAAATTAAAAGACGCTTACTCCTTGGAAGGAAAGTTATGACCAACCTAGATAGCATATTCAAAAGCAGAGACATTACTTTGCCAACAAAGGTTCGTCTAGTCAAGGCTATGGTTTTTCCTGTGGTCATGTATGGATGTGAGAGTTGGACTGTGAAGAAGGCTGAGTGCCAAAGAATTGATGCTTTTGAACTGTGGTGTTGGAGAAGACTCTTGAGAGTCCCTTGGACTGCAAGGAGATCCAACCAGTCCATTCTGAGGGAGATCAGCCCTGGGATTTCTTTGGAAGGAATGATGCTAAAGCTGAAACTTCAGTACTTTGGCCACCTCATGTGAAGAGTTGACTCACTGGAAAAGACTGATGCTGGGAGGGCTTGGGGGCAGGAGGAGAAGGGGATGACAGAGGGATTGGAGGCAGGAGGAGGAGGGGATGACAGAGGATGACATGGCTGGATGGCATCACTGACTTGATGGACCGGAGTCTGAGTGAACTCCGGGAGTTGGTGATGGACAGGGAGGCCTGGCGTGCTGTGATTCATGGGGTCGAAAAGAGTCGGACACGACTGAGCGACTGAACTGAACTGAATGTTTCCACATGTGAATACACCACATTGTTTGTTTATCCATTCTCCTACCGATAGGCTGTTACTGGATTGTTTGCAGTTTTTGATCTACCACAGATAAATTTACTATGAAGTGAACATTGTTGTAAATGTCTTCTGATAGACATATTACTCATTTTCCTTGAGTATACATTTAGAAGTGGATCTTAAGATAGGCATACATTTAGTTTTAGGAGATCCAAGCAAATAGTTTTCCAAAATGGACATACAGACTTAATACTCCTATAAGCAAGTGTGAGAATTCACTGACTTGGTATTGTCAGTTTTTAAAATTTAGCTGTTTTAGTGAGATGCTTAAGTGGCATCTCACTGTGATTTTAATTTGCATTTCCTTGATCAGTAATAATATTGAAACGTTTTTCATATACTTAGTGGCCATTTTGGTACCCTTATTTCTGAAGTGCTGTTGTTTTCCCCATTAAAAAAAAATGGGTTGTCTTTTTGTTCTTATTGATTTGCAGGAGTTCTTTATATATATACTAGACATGATGACTTTGTTGGACATACTTACTGCAAATATCTTTCCCAGTCTGTCACTGGCCTTTTTATCTTCTTAATGGTATCTTCTGATAAACAGAAACTCTTAATTTTAGTGAAGTTCAGTTTACAGATTTTTTCCTTTTGTAGTTAGTGCTTTGAAATCTTTGCCAGCTATAAGGTAATAAAGACTTTCTCCTATGTTTTCATCAAGAAGTTTTATTGTTTTATCTTTCACATTATGGTACATGATCCACCTCAAATTAATTTTGTATACAACATGAGGTAGGAGTCAAGGTTCATTTATTTTTCCATAGGGGATATCCAAGTACTCCATTACTACTTACTGAAAAACCCAAAGCTCCCCCAAAACACTAAACTACAGGTGTGCCTTTGTCATAAATCAGCCTATTTCTAATTTCTATATTTGAGTATCTTTGTGCCAATTCCACTGATTTAATTACATTAAGTCTCGAAATCTGATAAGTCTTCCAACTCTGTTTTTATTTCCCTAACCCCCAAACCTTTGTGCTATTCTAAGATCCATTTTTATGCAGATTTTTGAAACTATTCATCAATTCACACGCACAAATACATGCAATTGCTGGGAGTTTGGGATGAAACTGAACCTATAAATCAACTTAAAGAGAACTTACACCTTAATGATACTGAATCTTCCAATCCATGAACATGATGTATCAACATACAACCATTTATTTAGGTTTTCCCCTTAGCAATGTTTTCATGAGAGAAATCTTGTACACCTTCCTTTAGATTTATTTCTAGATATCTGCTTTTTTGATGCTATTGTAAATAGTCTTAAAATTTTATTTTCCAATTGTTTTGTGAGACTGTTTTTATAAGCAGCCCAAAGTATTCAGTTGAGATCATTTTAGTGGAAATATGCCTTTGCTTAGTATTTGCTGTGTACAAACCATTTATTCTACACTTATTTTATCATTAAAAATATTTTAAAAGATTGAAGAATGTTGTATTTCCAAACTGCACAGTATATCTCCATGAAAAGCAATACCTATAATTTTTTTCTTTTTTAAATAATGAAAGTATGATGATACATTTACAGAAGACTTGGAGAATACGGAACAAAGTTACACAGTTCCACTATATATTACAATTTTCAACATCAAACTCTCAAAATTAAAAGAATGAATAGACAGAAAAGTAGGATACAGTAGACTTGAAAAGAACTATGAACCAATTCAACATAATTATGATATATATAATTTTCACACAACAGCAGGATACAAATTCTATTTAAGTTTCCACAGACTATAAATCACGAGATATTAGAACATGTAACACCTATAATTTATCAGCTACTTGCTTCTGATTCAGGCTGTTAGGTCATCACAAATATCTCACTATAACCAAGCCAAGGTTTACAAAATATTCCAGATTAAAGAGGTCTAATGTGAGTAGTTCTCAAGTTAGATTTAAAGTAATACGTAGAGGTTTACAAGATATAAAATTAAATTCTGCACTTAAATTAAGTGTCTTTATATTTTCCATAAGGAAACAAAGTATGATTATCCCTACAACTAGAATGATAGTTGGGCAAATATTTTGTATTCAGATGAACTGGTTAGCATTTTAGAAAAAAAGAGTAATTTTCTAATTCAGTCAGAAAATAATTACTGAGTGATTGTTTTCACTGTGTTTCAAATACTGTTTTTCACACTGGGGATAGAGCAGAAAATAAGAAAGATAAACCTCTGCCTCAGTGGATCTTATAGTCTCATGTCACACAACTGTGGGGATGTCACACAATTGTGAGTAAAATGTGATAAAGAACAGCAGGGAAGAGACGTAAGTAGTACTAAGAGTTGGGAAGAGAGCGGCATTTCATATAGAGCAGTAATGGAAAGACTCACTGAGAAGTTAGTGTTTGTAAAAGATTTGAAGGAAACGAGGCACAAACTAGGAAGAATCTTAGTGGAAGAAGCATTCCAAGCAGGAAGAACAGAAAACGCAAAGGTCCTAAGGAGGGACCACAGCTAGCACGCTCAAGGAACTGCTTGGAGGCAAGTGAGGCTCCAACAGAATGATCAGTGGATCGATCCCACAGATACGAGGCAGGAAAAGTAACAAGGTCACGTAGGACTTTCTACCCCATTATAAATTCTTGTCTCTTATTGTGAGTTACATGGAGGGACACTGCAGAGATTTGAATAGACAAATAACAACATCTGATTTCTAATAATCTCATTGTTTGCTATAATATGAATAGAGTGTAGGGAAATAAAAGCAAAAAACAGAAGCTAGTTAGGAGGCTACTGAAATAATCTAGATAAAAGATAATGATGGTTTGGATAAAAGATAATGATGGTTTGGATAAGATAGCAGTGGAAGTGAAGAGAAAGTTGCTCAGTCGTTTCTGACTCTTTGAGACCCCTGGACTGTAGCCTGCCAGGCTCCTCTGTCCATGGATGTCTTCAGGCCAGAATACTGGAGCGGGTTCCCTTCTCCAGCAGATCTTCCCAACCCAGGGATTGAACCCAGGTCTCCTGCATTGCAGGCCGATTCTTTACCAGCTGAGCCACCAGAGAAGACAGCAGTGGAGATGAAGATAAATCGTGAAATTCTGGATGTATTTTAAAAACAGAATCAGCAAGCTTAGTCAATAGATTGCATCTGCCCTGAGAGGAGAAAGGTACGAAGGATAACTCTAAGTTTCTGTCTTGAACTACTGGCTTCCCCGTTTACAGAAATGGGGAAGACCAAGACCAAATGGAACAATGTTAGGCAGCTTAGTTTTGGCCTGCAGTTTTAGTGTTTCAGACATTCAGTGTGTTTCAGACATTCACGTGGAGATGTCAGATAAACTGCTGAATAAAGGAGTCTGGAGTTCAGAGCAAAGCTGATACATGAGTCAATAAGGAAAGAATAGTGTTCTTGAGATATGGTTCTGGAACAAGTGGATATCCATGTGGATATCAACTTTGACCCTACCTAACATTACGAAGAAAATTTAACCTTAAATGGATCATAGGTCTAGATGTAAAACCTGAAACTATAAAACATCTAGAAAACAGCATAGGAAAAGATCTGTGTATATATCCAAGAGTCAACTATTTAAAGACAAACCATAGGACTATTTTTTTCAACCTTCTGATAAGGACATCTTAAATCTAAGAATAGAAATCAAAAGGAATAAGATAGTAAATTAAGGGAATTTTTAAAAGCTAAGATAAAAAGGCAAAGAGAGAAAGTATTTTTAACATATGACAGATGGAGTTTAAAGATTTTTTTTTTTTGATAGAAATGTGTTTATTTGAAATTTAAATTACACTGGTGAACCTGTATTTAATCTAGCCATCCTGCTGCTGCTGCTGCTGCTGCTAAGTCGCTTCAGTCATGTCAGACTCTGTGCGGCCCCATAGATGGCAGCCCAACAGGCTCCCCCATCCCTGGGATTCTCCAGGCAAGAACACTGGAGTGGGTTGCCATTTCCTTCGCCAATGCATGAAAGTGAAAAGTGAAAGTGAAGTCGCTCAGTCGTGTCTGACTCTTAGCGACCCCATGGACTGTAGCCCACCAGGCCCCTCCATCCATGGGATTTTCCAGGCAAGAGTACTGGAGTGGAGTGCCATTGCCTTCTCCATAAAGATTTTATTGTGTAAAGAATTCATGTAAAATTTTTAAAGATTATAACGAAATGGACAAAATTCCTACATAAACTTTTACTTTAAAAATACAATTGAAATAGAATATCCTTAAAATAGGATACACAAATTTGTTATAACAGAGAAGTAAAAAATGTTTTTAAGTAAATTTATTTTACAAATGTTAATACAGAAGCAGTGTGACTTGACTATAAGAGTGTGAACTCTGAGGCCAATCTCCCTGAGCTCAAATCCAAGCTCTTTGACTTTCTATAAATCCCTTCAGTTTTCTTTTTCTATCAAATGGGTAAACCTTATCTCAGAGGGTTGTGTGGATTAAATGAGTTATTACACGTAAAGTGCTTCATATGGTGCACTAGAAAACAATAAAAGTTAGCAGTTATTTCAATTGCTTGATAACTGTATTATCTGGTGATAATACTAGAGAAATGAATATTCACAGATCTTGATTATGGCAACGTATATTGGCTCAAATCTTTTTCTGAACTGTTTACTCGTCTGTATCAAAGGCATCAAAATATTCATTCTACCAGCAATCTTTCCTAAGAAAATTTTCTTTACATAATCATTTGAATTGATGGCTATAAAAACTATATAGTAATTTTTTTTTTATATAATAAGGTTTAAAGATTACCAAAGTTACAGTAAGGGGCTTCCTTGGTGGTTCAGAGGTAAAGAATCCTCCTGCAATGCAGGACCACAGAAGATGTGGGTTTGATCCCTGGGTTGGAAAGACCCCCTGGAGGAGGACATGGCAACCCACTCCAGTGTTCTTGCCTAGAGAATCCCATGGACAGAGGAGCCTGGCAGGCTACAATGCACAGGGTCACAAAGAGTTGGACACAACTGAAGTTACTTAGCAAAGTAACAGTAAAGTTACAATATACAAAATATTTATGTAGAGGGAAAGCTTACAAGGAAATACTTCCAAATGTTGGCAGTCGGGGGTAGGGTCTGATGAAGGTATATTCAGGGGTATTTACCCTGATTCACTTCTTTATTTTTTTATTCTTATTACAGTACCACAGTATTTAACTGAAATTTTAGTAGAATTTTCAAATACAGAAAGGCAACGAATCTCTAAAGGAGCTCTTTTTTCTTCAGAAGAACATTGCCTAAGTGCCTTGGGTGACGGTGCCAAAAAGCGAAGCATGCCAAGTATGAAGGGAATACGGCTGTGCTGAGCCTTCTATCTGGGTGCTCCCTTTATCACATCCCGTACAGAGCATCTGTTCTTCTACACTCATACCTGACACTGTAAACATCTGATAAATATTAGATGTACTTCTCTGGCAAGTTGGCCTTTGTATATAACACAGTGGTTGTAAACTTCTACTTAGAGTCCAGTTGTGAATTTGTGTATTGCAAAGGAAACTTGTAATAGGCAACATTTCCTGCTAATACTGAAAGAAATTTAGTTTTGGGACACTTCAAATAAACTTAAGCCTTTCATGCACAGTACTTCTACAAGTTTCTTTGGGTATGAAACTTGGAAACATTTAGACACTAAGTATAAAAGCAATTTAATTATATATTTATTATAACTGCATTTTATCAAACCTAAAATGTCATCAATTGTAACATGTATCCTTATTTCAGAGATGTTAATATATGAAAGAAAAAAAAAGGAAGTGGTATTTTAGAAACTATGAAATAAAGTAATAAACTACAAAGCAGAGGTGTAACTCCATGGGCTGCATGAGGAAGGTTCAAGGTACGAACCTACCTACCCTTATCAAAGCAACCTTTAAACTGGCCTCTGGCTTGGTTGGCATAAAGATCTCAAGTTGTAAAACAACATAATACTAAAGGATGTGCGTGCTGTACTGAGTAGGACAAAGTGAGAAGCAGATGTTTCCGACATAAAAAGGTGGCAGTATATTTTTAGCAGCCGTGTCATTTTTAAATGTTTCTAAAAATAAACTGCATAATTTATAAACTTCCTTTAAAATAGAGATAAACACATCAAAAATACAACAAAAGCCCTCTTACAGTATGCAAATTCTACTCTGAAAAATAAAACATGAGATTTTTTTTATGCCCTGTCTACAAAAATACAACGAATACTCTGAGTTACCACTACGTAGTACATATTGCTACAAAGGAACATGAACCTCACCTCAGAGCTATTGATGGCCAAAGCCTGAAGTAGCAGTTTAGTGGCATCAAGATGAAGGCCATAGTGAATCAAAAGGTTGGCCAAGTTAACGAGAGGAACGTCCTGGTACTGAAGGGGAGCCAAATTCAACGCCCTCTGCAGACAAGCAATAGCAAAAGTGCTGTTTCCTACCGCTCTCCAGTAGAGGCCAGCTTCATTGAGGATCAGCCAGACAGGAGCATTAGGCTGAAAAAGCCCAGATACTTCACTTAATTCAAGAAGACAGAACTCATGCTCAAAAGAATTTTTAATACATGCATTATAACTTTTAATTACAATTACCCAGCATTTAAATTTCAGATGTCTGAAGTAGGCGGCTCACCTTGTTAATAGCATGAAATAAGAAAGACCCAATTTCTTCTTCTGGGATAGTATAGTTATTAATACGGGAAAGCAAAATCTGAAAACATTAAAAGGAAGACTGAATCAATTGAAAATAACAGGGAAGACATCTGAAAAGAATTTCTACAGACAGCAATCTTTACTTGAGCTCATCAGGAACAGCTAATTTGAATAGACATTTATAATTTATATACATAACATGAGGTCACTGACATACCAACAGGTGTTACCTTACTCACACGTATGCCTTAGTTTCCTTTAACTAAAAAAAAAAAAATCAAAAGACATATACAGCACATACATATTAAGATGATCTATCATATCCCCATTAAAGTCAACCTAAGTGTCCAGAAGCAAATGAGAAATTATTCGGAAAACAAAGCGTGCAATACCTGATGCAATTACCTGCTATCCTTCCTAACTGGAAAAGCACCAGATCCTCAGTTAATCACTTTATATTCCTGCAGCATTTATGTAACTGTGAACAACTCTAAGAGAGGGATCATGGTCTGTTATCTTTGTATTTCTAGAACTCCAAACACTGCCTGAAACATGTTTTTTTGCTTCAGTAAATGTTGAATGAAAGCAGTAACTACTCATAGTTTCAAAATTAAATTTAACAAAGGTCATTGTGATGGTTTGTTTTCTCTTTAAAAAGGAAATTTTTTCATTTGTATCCACGGAATGGTGTTTACCCTAGGATTTATATTCAGTAATAAGATTCCTAGTTACACATAACTTACAGGAACTACAGAAGACAGCCTAACAGAACATATTTAGAGAGGTTATCAGATTCATACAAATTCCTAAGGACCTCATATGAGTCCAAAGCAGGGTTGATAAGGCCAAGGAAAGGGAATCCTCAAGCTTTCAATTTCAATTATACAAACTTCTGGTGGCTTGGAGGATGCAAAGCTAAACTGCAGTGGTCGGAATGGCCTCCACTAGGTGAACAGAGTTCTGTGTGACTCATCTTTGCAGCCCTCTTAGAGGAACAGTGCTTAGGTGGTCTGTGTAAACAGCAACCCCAAGGAACACTTTCCTGGCAGTCCTTCAACAGCATGACTGACTTCTTAATAATTTCACTAATTCGTTAACTTGATCCTTCAGTTTTATAAACTTAGAACTCAGCAACTGCCCTCTATTTAATTTTTGCTCCACCAATGAGGCTTGTGAAATCACCCAGAATGGACGGCAATAAACACCAAGCCTAAGTGAGCCTTACTTTTCGTGCATGGTCATCTGGCATTTTGGCTTTCAGATCCATGCGGACCTCTAATTCTTTGACTAAGTAGGACAGGGTCTGGCTTTTTCTGATGTCAGTTATGGAACAGTCAGGGGTTTGGGCCTCTTCTTCTGAAGAATAATCATCACTGTTGAGTTCGTGGATCCTGGTACAAGAAAAAGGAACAAAATTCATATTTTCAAAGTTTGGGTGACTTCAAAATAAAGACTTAACCTTTCAGGTCCAAGGTTGGTGCTCTCAAAGAACCGCCAGATGACAATCATGCAGAATCAAGTGCTTTGCCATATCCATAAGCACTTGCCTGAGTCCTTTGTTTTCCGGAGGCAGAAAATACGTTGGCAATTCCCCACCAATGGGGACTCTAGGATAGCTGTCTGCACAATCAGCTCTTTTAGGCCACAGAATATGCTGCTTGTCCTAACAGAGAAAAAAAAGTTTCTCATAAATTTCTTCAGAGTCAATATTTCAACACGCTAAATGAACTTTTAAAAGAACATAAATGTTACTAGGAAAATCAAACAACAATTTAGTATTTTAGGATCTAGAGACTGAGGTAGACTCTAGAATATTCTTTCTACTGCAGATTGTTAGTCTTAAGTCAGTAATTCTACCTGCTCTACCACAGACTGGCTCAGGGTTGGGTGGCTTAACTCAGCTGAGCCAGTAAGACACAGGGAGAGGTTTGCTTTGGGATTCCAGGAAAGAAATGCTAGTCTTAGTCTCTTAAGCCACAGGAACACATTGCTCCAGCTACTGCTGGCTGTCGCCTCATTACCATGAGGAAGACCAGCTTTTGGATGGAACTAACACAGTGGATACCAAATTAAAGAAGAGGAAAACAATGGGTTACTGGGCCACTGTTCAACCAAAGCCAAAGTTCGCTGTATCTTTGGATTTCCTATAATACGAGGTGAATTTTCTTTTAAGTCAGTTTGAGGTGAAGTTTGTGACATATGCCTGGAAGCATACAGACACGTGACAAACTGGCACAGAAAACTATCTTTCCCTTAACTAAGACCTTTTTTTTTTTGCCAATGCCAAAGTTTAGCAATTATTTTATTTGTAAAGTTCCATTTTTCTAAATATAAATAATTAGTACCAGATGTTTTACTAAACTTACAGCCTGAAGCTTTCAAACTTGGGAGTTTATATTTCATATAATTAAATATAAGTGGCTGTATTAATTCTGTTAAATTCCTGAAAATTTAGTAGTGGGGGCTTCCCTGGTGGCTCAAATGGTAAAGAATCTGCCTGTAATGCAGGATACCCAGGTTTGATCCCTGGGTTGGGAAGATCCCCTAGAGAAGAGCATGGCTACCCACTCCACTATTATTGCCTAGAAAACCCCATGGGCAGAGGATCGTGGCAGGCTATGGTCTATGGAGTCACAAAGAACCAGATGACTGAGTGACTAACACTGTAAAAACAAAACAAAACAAAACAAAACAATGTTTCTGTCTTCATATCTTGGTATCTCCATTGGCTAACATATAATTATCTCTTAGCTAGCTTGGAAATACATATTCATTTACTTGTTTATTTTCTGTATCTTCTGCTACAATGTGAGCTCCAGCAGAGCAAGGAACCTGGTATATAGTTGTGAGCTCAGTAAAAGGGTGCTGACTGAATACATGAAATATATACAAACATACATGGAGGTCACATTTAGAAACTTATGAGGGCTGGTAATTTTACTTAGGGCTTTGATTTGACATCAGGGTGTCTATGTGCCCCATGTGGCTGGCAAGAAATCGAGACAGATCCTATGTCCTACTTATCTACCACCTAGCAGGCCTTCCATTTAATCTAAGCTTAACAACTTCTTGCTGACCAGGGCCATATTAACCAGCAGGGTTGAAGGCCACTCCTTTAAGAAATACTGTCTGAGAAAACTCCTTTATCATCCTCTACTAACTTACCCTATACGCATCAGAGTCCCTGCCCCAGATCCAGAGAACAGAATGGGCCACGGGAGAAGACTTGACCAAATCACTGATATCACTCTGATTTGCTTGAACATCAAAGTTCACAGACATCATACTGGAGGTTGAGGAATCCTCACCAAACTAGAAAATGAAAAGAAAAGTTCAATCAAATTGAAAGCAGAAAAGCAGTTGTGACTCAGATTTAACTTAAACCCAAAATGTTACTGAATAATCAAAATTAGAAGGAAATCAGAGAGTAGGTCAGCTAAAAAGCAATCGGATCTTTAATTTTCAGAACCATGCCCCAATAGTACTCGCTCCAGATAACATGTAGCTAGCAACTTTCACTCAACTAGGCCGCTGATGGAGAACACTAGTGTGGGCTGTTTTCTTCTCCCTCTACTTCCTTTCTATGATTTAGTCTCTTACAGGTTTAATGATGGCTGATTAAGAGGTTTGGTTCATTCTTCTCCCCTGTCTGGACTAAAGTGATAACTACTCTATAAAATTAGTGTGCTTAATATACCCATCACTTAGGCATTAAATACTACTGAACAATCAATTTCAAATATGTATAGCCTCCCCCCAAACCAAAGAACAATATTTGATATTCTCTCAAGATACCGTATTTCCTATGTATTTCTGGAACCTTGTTAGAGAAGAGAGTAGGACTAAGATGGGATGGAGTAGGAACAACATGCGTAAAAGGAATGAATATTACGACTTCGTAGCTCTATGCCTTGATGAACAGGAATACAGTCTTCCCCTATATAGCGGTGATGAAATTTGTGAATACATCATACTGGAAGCTACACTAGTGCATGGCAGTCTTCCAAATGGTCTTGAGACCATTATGATTTCTAAAAGTTACACTGTGTTTCAGTCTATTTCACTTCTAAATATTCCCCTTCTCCGCTTAAGATGCTTGGGTTTAAGACAGGGAGCTACGGTCTTAGAGAGTGTGAGTCTCTTCTTCCTTTACTACTCCTAAAAACTAAGCATGGGGTACTGCTAGGAGCTGGCCTACAATAATCACAGTAAGTTTCTGGCCTCTACTACTATTTCTCTTCCTAAATGACCTCTTAATTTTTGCTTCTTACTCTTTCCCAATGTCTGGGTTTTCTTTTCTTTTTTTTTTTTCCAGATTAAAGCATTCTAATTTTTCATGGTCTGTCTTTCTACAGAAGCTGTCCTGATCTCTTAATTATTTTAAATGCTTTTCACTAGAAATTTCTGTATCTATAATTAAGGACATGATGGGTTTTCTATAGGAATATAATAAATGTTATTTTATTTCCAGTCTCCTTTTGAATGAAAACTGGACTCTGGTTGTACTTACTATCTATACCAGCATCAGTTACATGCTATTTGGTATCATTATGTATTATTTCTTCCCAACTAGACAGGCTGGGATGTTACGTGCGTGTGTGACTGTACGTATATGTGTATGTACCTGTGGACATACACAGAGACAGGAAGACAGAGAAAACATGCAAACAGCAATGGTGCTTAATAAACCTTTCTTGTTGTAAGATCATTTTGTTAATGCCTTTGGTTGAAGCAACATAACTGGACTGATGACTTCTGCGAAGAGCATGGCTACTCTTTCCCAAATCGTAAATTCGAGGTCTTACTAAAGCAAGTTATAAGGAAAGGTAAAGGCTTTGTGTCACAGACCAATTCTAGCTCTCATGGTAAAGACAGGAATTAAACACATATGAAAAGACAAATACAGCTAGTGCTTTAGGAAACAGAAATGTCATTTATCAAGTAACTGAGTACTCTCTATAAATCTGACTTTATAAACATAACAGATACGCAAAATCTTAAATGACAATCACACATTTTAGAGCTCAAATATACAAGGAATTGGGGGTGGGAGAGCAATATTACTCTTGATATGCAAACGTTTATAAGAACTAGAAGAGACCAAGAAAAAGACCTGGACATAGTCCACGTTTTCAAAGATATCACCACGATGGTAGCGCACAGGCTGGTCCCACTGGCAATGTAAACTATGCTGCTGGTTGACTAGACGGCATATCTGATGATTTCCTGGGATACAAAAGGAAATGAAAACTGATGAAAAGATCAACAATGCCAACACAGTTTTCTTTGTCTAAGTCACGTAGTATCAGCCCTGCACTCTTCAGAGCCTGGTGAGTACTCATGGAGGGGTACATATCCAGGGGAAAATGCCTTCATGGTTCATTAAATCATTCTAAAGCCTCAATTTCTCCATCTATAAAACAAGGTGCCACTAAATAATCACTGAGGTGTCTTCTGGCAATTCTAAGATTGTAAAATCTACTGAGTAAATTGTTTAAGACTTTGCCCATCTCTCTGGAGACAATTTGCTTTATATACTTCATAACTTTTTCAAATTTATATATAAGAGCTCTGGTTGCATTTTAGTACAGACTGAGCAGTAAGTAATCCCAAGGATCAAACATACTCTTTATACTCAAAATAGTAAAGAAAACTTGTCAGGTGAATTGTAAAATGGACTATAAATGGTCATGTGGTTGTTCAGTCACTCAGTCACGTCCAATTCTTTGCAACCCCAAGAGGCTGTAACAGCCTCTACTTATCAAGGGAGAAGGATATAATATAAGTGATTCTATTCATTTTTCTTTGGTGTCAAGTTGTCATATCTGCTCCCACAGGGTTTGATCATCAATGAAACATTCTGGATACAACCAAATCACTAATATGCTGTCAATGCCAGTTCCTTTAGACCAGTGGTTCTGTTTTGGGGTCACAGACTGTAAAAGATACTCATAATGGGACTTCCCCAGTGGTCTAGTGGTTAAGATTCCATGCTTCATCTGCACGGGGCACATGTTCAATCCCTGGTCAGGAAACTAAGAATCTGCATATCTACATGGTGTGCCTCCCCTGCACCCCCCTCAAAGAGCTATATATCGTCTTCACAGAAAAGAAGTTGTGCATATACACAACACTGTGTGTAATTTGGGGGAGGATGGCAGAATCCCCTGAAAGTAATCCATTGATGACTTTTTTTGCTTGAGACAAAGTCTAGTCTAAACTCTTCTAAAATAAAACATTTGTTTTTAATGGAAGAAAAAAAGAACATTTAGTCTTACTGCCAGTGTTGGCTGAAAAGTGTGGATTTTTCTTCCCAGGCTGTGTCTGGCTTGCATTAACTTGCTGTAGGGCTCTGTTGCTTACAGTGAGCTTTCAGACCAGCAGCAGCAAATAGCAGTTCGTTACAAAAACAAGAATCTTAGGCCCCACCTCAGACCTACTGAGTCAAAATCAGCATTTTGACAAGATTTCCAAGAGACTGACATGCATATTAAAGTTAGAGAAGCATCAGTGTTGGCCACAGAGGGCAAAAAACTGTTGGACTCTTAGGATACAAAAGATTTGGCTTTTACTTTAAAATGTGAATTATAAAAAAGCTAGGAGGATCAAACTGGCTCCCAGGCCTGCTGGTCCACTTGCAGTGATAATTTCATTTTCAGATCGAAGGAAATCATAAGCACAGTTTTACACTGCTTTGTGGCTACGTGAAAGTTATGAAAGTGAAGCACACTAGACGTGAACTTCCTAATCTCCCTTTAAAAATTATCTGGAATCAGGACTTACCTAATTGTGCCTCTTTTGCCATCTGTGTCTCATGGATGATATTTCTTAGGATCTGCTCTTCCTGAATCAGCTTATGTTTTTCTAGGATTTCCTGCTGTCTCAGGTAGTGGTCATGTTGCTTTTGATACTCCTTCAACTCATTCAGTGTTCGCTGGAGGGATCTTAACATTTTTTAATGCCAGAAAAAGTTATAGAGCTTTAAAACTGTAAATGTTTAAGCCCACTTAAATACACAGATTTTCTGGTTCTCAGCAAAAATTCCAAGATTTTGACTTTTAGCAAACAACCACTGTACCACCGTCTCAAGAACCATGGGACCAAATAAATGCTACCGCTTTATTAATATTTGGGTGGTAAAAAGACATGTGAAATTCTTCTCATAAATACAACAATTAATGACATTAAATGGTGTGGTGGACTTTGCAGGGGCCAAAAAAGATACAGAGTGATATTCTATAAAGCTCTACAGATTTAACAACTCTGTTTTTCTCCACAAAGATTAGTTCCATGGACATTCAAAGCCTTTGTAGAATCTTCCTTTTCTTTTCTTTTCATTTGATTCTACCCAAACAAAAGGTTAACAAAAAGGCTCTTGCACTGGAGCTCCTTGGTTTACAGATTTGGGGGAAAACCACAGAAACTGCTTGCAAAGGAAGATTCTCTACCAGCTGATAGCAATAAATCAGTAGCTTCATTATATTTAGTCACAAACATCTGATTACTTGTTACACTTAACATATGGAGATTTAAGGGCTGAACAGCTTGTGTAAGAAGAGCATAATATTGGAAGAAGCTCAGCAAAGGCAAGTTCTGAGCAGGTATAACAGAAGCCAGACATAAACAAGCTATCATTCTTTCCTTTTTTACTACACCAGGCTTTTAAACAGATTGGAAAATGGAAAATTTATCCATTAAATGGAAAATTCAATGAAATCCTAATGTCCACTGAATTCTCTAATAATCAGACTCAAAATTCTGTAAGTGATGAAGCATTCACTTCTGAATTATGTGAAGTTCCTTCACGGGTCTTACTATTTATAGAATTAAATACAGTACATTTGTTATTAAGTACAAGGACCAAGTACAACAGAATCCCACTACTGTGAGACTTACACAACTCTGTAAAACATGGGCCAAATAATCTCGCTCAACATCACTTAACCAATATAAGAGCCCAACCCTAGGAGTCGAAGGGGAGAAAGATCGAACACAGCATGTGCAAGTGAGTTTACTGACAGTCTAATTCATGGAAATAAAAATGTAATCAATAGAGTTACTAATCAATAGAGTTACATCTGGCAGCATCCCCCTCCTTCATCAGACTTCATACAAGTAACTGATGATCAAGACTGTAAAGTTGTAAATGATGGCATGTACTGTAAACATTCTCTAGTACCTAGAATCATTTACACAACCACTGACTTGTGCTAAGCCTCCTGGATTTGGAGAAAAAGGACAGGACTAGTAGTAGTGAAAAGGTGTTTTTCTTAATTCTAATGAACAAAGTAACACTGATTTCACCCTATACAGGTCTAACCTATGATCCTATTGTGCTTTAGTAAAATTTTTTTTTGCTTCAGTAAAAT
Organism: Bos grunniens; assembly: GCF_055505025.1. NCBI lineage: Eukaryota > Metazoa > Chordata > Mammalia > Artiodactyla > Bovidae > Bos > Bos grunniens. The sequence goes on along the minus strand of NC_141179.1, from coordinate 74,057,130 downwards.
TTTTTCCTCCGAGTTACCTATGTTGAGCTTCCAATTTCTGCTCGAGTTTTTGTTGACACAGGACAGCATGCTTCCTCTTTATAGCTTGCTCAAACCCAGGTTTGGCCTGTAAAGCATGGTCGTAACAGAGTACTGAGTGGTTATACTCCCCAAGCATCTAAAGAGACAAAAACACACACATACACAAACACAGGAGGGAAAAATGTTAGCCTGGCTGTATCTGTCCAAATGTCCTTACGATTTATGAGGTCACACCAAATTTCATACAGTGAACATTATTTCAATCAGTGGCCAAACCTCCACAACATGAAGCGATGCTGTACAGGATGGCTCAGCTCAAATAACTGCTATCTTAAGAGGACTACTCTGAAGAAGTTTAATATTCCTATCAACTTATTATTCTTTTTTGTCAAGAGGCTAGGACACTAATGATTCATTATTGAGTTTTTTTTTCTCTTAAGTTTCTTCATTTCTATCCCCTTTCCCTTGTCCAGAACAGAAGAAAGGAAAAGGATATTTCTTTTACTAGGGGGGAAAAAAAAAGGAAAGAGCAATTGGATTGGTTTATGTAAAAAAAAGTTGTATTTACTGCATATATGTTTCCTAAAGTGTAATAGCTAGTGAAGAAGTCACTGTCGTCCAGAGCTGCATGGACCACAACAGCAGCATCAGCAGAGAAGTGTGCTCTGTGCAGAACGTTCGCCAAGTTGACCAGGGCAATGTCTTTATTGTGCCTACAAGAGGAGAGATGTAATTAGACATCAGGAGAGAAGCCTGTGCTCCACAGTTATCTGTAACTACCTGACAGGTGCAAATTACATTCAAAGCTATTGAGCTTTGGAAAACAATTTTGAGTTTGCTTACAGATGGGGAAAATAATTTAAGAAAATCCTAATGTTTCATTTTACATCATTGATGGTGCTTAACAAAAATCAAGGCTGGCAGACATTTCATGATTTTAAAATGTATTTACGGCTGACGTTTGCTTTGAGAAAAATTTAACTTTTGATAATTTCTCCAGCCTAGGTCCTTACTTCCAAGTCCCAAGTCAGTCAGCGGGCATAACACGTCAGAAGTGTGTTATGCCATTATCGCTTTGAACTCTTTGACATTTTTGACTGGACTAATTTCTTGGAACAGGGATTGAGGAGAAAGTAAGTACATACAATGCTTCTCCTTTTTTTTTTTTTTAAATATATATATTTTAACAGTCCTGAGTTATGTGGAAAATCAACAGGTCCAGAAGGACAGGAATCCTACCTGGATGAGAAGTGAAGAGCTCGCATAGCACATTCCACTACTTGATATGGCTCATTCTTTATTCTCCAGTAAAATGAAGCCATGTTATACAGTACCCACGAGGAAGAGTTCTAGAAATCAAACAAATAAAATAACAACCAAATATAACTCAAGATAGTTTCTTCAACTCAGAATGCTCAAAATGAGCACCTTTACCACTCTATCTCGCCTGAAACTGGTAAAGATCAAGACTTACATAGTAGTGACAAAGCAGAGGACAAAGTACAAATAAACTACCTGTATCAAAAGAGGTTTCTGATTATTAGTTGAACAAGTATACTAAGGTGTGGTCTAGACAGAGAGACTGTCCAACCCTAGGCTATCATTCCAAGAGGGAAATAAAGCCGACAATCTCACCAAGTGGCCACACCTTGGGCCCTATTTCAGGACTTCAGAAGTTAGAATCTAGCCTACTTAGAAATGCTAGTTGTTCTAACATGAAATTCCTGAAATTAACATACTGTAAAGTTTCCTATTTAAACATCCGAATGAAGGTATGTATGTAAGCAAATACAATGCTTTTGTGAAAGATGTATTTTTAGTTGTCATTTTCTCAGTGTGATCAGAAACTCATTCAGATCTTCACATTGCTAAAAATGTCTACTATATATTAATAAGTATATTATTTAGTCAAGTTAAACAGAAGTTCAGATAGCAGACAGGTTTTCTCCTTTTGTGGCTTCGATTTTTTATCCCTGAACATACTCTGATTTCAACCACAGAGAGGTCAAAACACTAAACTGAACTGTGTCAAAAAATCAATGTAGTTTAAACCCAAGTAAGAAATTACAAACTCAGAATGAAAAAAGTCATAAAATTTAAGATAAAACAGAAAAAACATATGACAGCCAACATTTGATATCTTGAATAAACAGATAGCTCATAAAAAAATCTAAACAGAGAGACAAAAAGCCAAGAGAATATGGGCCCAAAACATGGACAATTCAAAAATATGAAACAATGGCTACTTAGCAGGTGAAAAAAATACAAAACTTAACTACAAAAAATAATCTAAAAGATGCAAGTTTTTCTTTTAAAAATTGGCAAAGATTAAAAAGAATGCCAGTATTCACTATTGGCTACAGTGTATATTAACTGTAGGTTAGTAGAGCATTTCTGGGGGGGGGTGTGGTACAAAACAATTTAACAACCTGTATGTATAAAACCTTAAAAAATGTGATTACTTTTACCCCCAAACTTCATGATTAAAAATTTATCCTTGAGGACAATTTTTAACTAAAGAACTTCCCTCGTGGCCTGGTGGATAAGAATCCACCTGCCAATGCAGGGGATGTGGGTTCAGTCCCTGGTCCGGGAAGATTCCACTTGCAGGGCAACTAAGCCAGGGAGCCACGACTACTGAGCCTGCGTGCCCTAGAGGCCACACTCTGCAAAAAGAGACGCCACCACAGTGAGAAGCCTGCACGCTGCAGCCAGAGAGCAGCCCCTGCCCACCACAAAGAGACAAAGCTCACGCGCAGAAACAGAGACTTAGCACAACCATCAACCATAAAAAAAGAGGTTTAGCTATAAAAATATGTTAAACTAAAAAAAAAACCCTCCAAAATATTATAAAACAGTAATTATCTCTGACTTTAAATTATAAGTTTAACTTTCTCTTTTATAGATTTTTATGTAGTCTGTTTTTTTAAAAAGGACCAGTTATTTTATTTTTAAAAGGTATTTTTAAGATTAAAACCAGTATAATTCTGCTTTAATCATCCATTAAGTATTCTATCTTCAAGGAAAAATTATGATTTTTGAGTAAAGCAATGAAAGATTTTAGCATTAACTACAACTGGTTAAGGAATGCTATGCTCAATGCTCAGTTGCATTCAACTTTTTGTGACCCTCTGGACTGTAGCCCACCAGGCTTCTCTTTCTCTGGGATTTTTCAGTCAAGAATACTGGAGTGTTGCCATTTTCTCCTCTAGAAGATCTTCCCAACCCAGGGTTTGAACTCACGTATGTTGCGTTTCTTGCATTGCAGGCAGATTCTTTACCGCTGTGTCATCAGGGAGGCCCCGTGGACAACAAACAAGCAAATACACAAAACAGCAAAGGTTGTGCTGAGGGCCGAATTCATTTAACGGACCCTTGCTCCATTAGTACTCCTCCCATTTTGCAGGTGAGGAAACTGAGGCTCCCGAGATTCCACAGCCCAGAAAGGGCAACATTAGCACATGACCCTACGTCTTGTAATCCCAAACTCTGTTCCTGCCATCCTTCTGCGGCCTCACTGTCCTCAAAGTGCTCGGTGCTGTCTCTACTCCATTCCAAGACAGCTCTGACAGTTAGAAGAAAGTCTCCTGTTGTCATGAACTGAGGTCTATACTTGGCTGGTCCCACTTTTGACTTTTGGGGCCACCCAGGACTGCCTCCTCCCCTCCTACCCAAGTCAGCCTGAAAGGTGAAGGCTGACTGCCTTAGAATTGATGCTTTTGAACTGTGGTGTTGGAGAAGACTCTTGAGAGTCCCTTGGACTGCAAGGAGAGCCAACCAGTCCATTCTGAAGGAAATCAGCCCTGGAATTTCTTTGGAAGGAATGATGCTAAAGCTGAAACTCCAGTACTCTGGCCACCTCATGTGAAGAGTTGACTCATTGGAAAAGTCTCTGATGCTGGGAGAGACTGGGGGCAGGAGGAGAAGGGGACAACAGAGGATGAGATGGCTGGATGGCATCACCGACTCGATGGACATGAGTTTGAGTGAACTCTAGGAGCTGGTGATGGACAGGGAGGCCTGGCGTGCTACAGTCCACGGGGTCGCAAAGAGTCGTACACGACTGAGCAACTGAACTGAACTGATAGGTTCTCGAAAGAGCAGATGCTATGTTCTTTCACAACTGATTTATGACTTAGGCTTCAGTCTCTCTTTTAGTAGCCTTTTGAGAAAGTTTCTTTTTAAATCAACAAATGGTTTTTAATCTGTTTTTAAAACTTACATTGTGAATTGGGACAAAATGATAAATTAAAAATGCAACATGAACTACTAAAAACATCATGATAAACAGAGTACATCATATTGGAAGAGAAAAATAAATCTTTAAAGAAAAATCTTTCAGTAAGATTTCTTATAAAATCTCCTGCCAAAGCTAGAAATGCTGGAATGTCACTATTAATTATTCTTTCTCTATTGAACACTTTTTTTCTGCCTGGCTCTTAGATACCACATTCTTCTGAACATCCTTTTGGGCTTCTTCTACTGGCCCCTCCTCCCCCTCTGCTTGACAGAAAACATAGGAGGACCCAGGACCTCTTCTCCAACTTCACTCTGCTCCAGATGACCTTACCCAATCCCATGGCTACAAATTCTCCCTGTTTAACAATTATTCTCTATCTCTAAACCCAGCTCTGACCTCTACTGGAGTTCTAGACTCAAAAAGTATTTCAGTTTAACCTGACTTAATCTTCTTCCACCCCAAACCAGCTCCTCCTCAGGTTGCTCACGTCAAAAATTAAGCAATTATCCTTGACTTCTTTTTCTCTCATTCTCCACATCTGATTAAGCAGCTTCTAAACATCTTCTGAAATAGTTTAAGTCCTTTCACTTCCACTACTAACCATTCTTGTCCAAACCATCTTCACCTCCCTCTTGAATTACTGCACTAACCCTCTAACCGGTCTATTTCCAGTTCTGGCCTCCTTGAGTCATTTCTCCATACAAGTTAGAGTGTAATTTTTAAAAACACTAATTAAATTATGTCCCTTCTCTGCTTCAGCTTCTCAGCACACCTGGAATAAAATTCAAAGTCCTAACCTTGGCTTTCAGAGCTTGAGATAATCTGGCCCTGGCCACCTTCTCTGGCTTCATTCCCTATCACCCTCCCCTTCGCTCACCAGGCTCCAGCCATACTGACCTGAATTTAATTTATAACACCTGTTACAGACTTAATGCGTCTCTCTCACCATTCATATACAGATGCTGTAACCCCCGTGTGACTATATTGAAGATAAGGCCTCTGAAGACAAAGGTTTAAAATCCAATAGGGCCAGTGCCTTTCTAAGAGGAAGATTTCTCTCTCTCTCTCTCTCCCTCTCGCACCCACTCCTCCCCAAAGTACACACAGAGAAGCCACCTGACACCACAGCCAGAAAGAGGCCATCTACAGGCCAGGAAGAGTCCTCACCATGGACTGAATCAGCCAACAACATGATCTTGGGCTTTCCAGCCTCCAGAACTTTGAGAGTTCGGGTGCTGAAGCCGCCCAGTCTGCGGTATTCTGTGATGGCGGCCTGAGCTGACTGATACACTATCAAGCTCATTACGGCTTTGGGGCTGTTGCCTCAGCCTAGAATGCTCTTCCTTGATCTCTGACTTTTGGTTTCTTCTTGTCATTCAAGTATCAGCTTAAATTTCATCTTTCCAGAGAGGATAACCCCACCTGCTTAATCTAAAGTAGCCACCCAATAAACCCTCTATTTTAATTTGTTATAGAGCACTTACCACTATGATCTACTTTCAACTAACAATTCTGTGAAGGATATTTTAAATCCTAGGCCAGTTTTCCCTTATTATTCATCAATTCTGGGGATGCGGTATTTTACATTACCTTCAGAAAAACAAGATGAAGAAAGTAACTTAGCTACAACAATAATCTTATATAAAGTATTTGAATAAACATATATTTGGGTATAAACAGTATAAAAATATATGTATTTGAGTACACTGTATATAAATATTACAACTACACATTTTACTTAATACCACTGCATAGAAACTAGCCTGCATTTTATGAATCTCCTTAGGCACAGAGAAGAGTAAAAACTATTTCTAAATTCCCACATGCTATCCTCAATGATACATTTAAATTTTTGGGTCCTGTTACATAATTCTGCATTCCTTTTTTTTAAAGTAGATGCTTCTTTAAAAGAAATTACATGAAGATTTTATTGTTTGTGGTGATTTTTTTCCTGTTCAGAGAACAGTGATAATCTATGTATTTACTATGTGTAGTTATATATCAAAGATGCTAATGTTACATTTTCTTTCACACTCAAAATATATAATCTAGCCTATAAGCCCTATTGCTTATATTAGTTTATAATTTGTTTTTTTCAAGAATTAGTTCAAATAGAACTTTGTAGCATCTCACCCTGGTAAAGGGGACTGGATTGTCAATGCTTCTGCCTAACTTTGAACTGCACAGTTTATATGACTGTGATCAGGATTTAAAATCACTCTCTAGACAAAAACAAGCTAGGGAGGTATTTTCTGAGAGAAAAGTACCTTCTGTTCACAGTCTCTGGGCTCTTTAGTCACTGATGACTTACCTTCTGCAGGCCTTCATGAATGAGGTGGCCTATGTCATCTATACTCCTTCCTAATCGTTTAGATAAATACGTGAAGATTGGATCTTCTTTAGGTAGTAGCGGTGCAGAAAGATTAACTCTCTCTTGTACACCCTGAAGAAGAAACAATTGAAAAAAAAGAAAAGAAAAAGGAGATTATAAGTCATAAAAGATTACAATTCGGTATCTTAAGAGTGTTTATTCTGAAGGAATTTTAAAAGTAGGAGATGTCTGTTAAAACAAAAAGCTGTTTGGAAGGAGAAAAGAAAGAAAAGAAAGAGCATGTCTAAGCCAGAGATCAAAGAAAAAAATGAAAACGAGGCCCCCCCAAATTTCTCTACTTACTCGCAAGTGCTGAAAAGCATGTATACTATATGGAAGTTCTAGAATTTTAGTACAATCAGGTTGCTCAGGGTCTGGAGGGACAGGAGATTCTGTGTCTATATAATCTTCAGGGCTACAATCAAGAGGCAAGGAGTAATGAATGAATGAAAAGTGAAGAAATGCCAAGTTTTTCCCTAATTAAATCATATTCTCAAAGCATCTTACTTTACAATCAATATTAGTCAACATGCATACCTTTTTCATATAGTTGCTGTTGGAATAAACTAGTTTGAGAGTTCAACTTAAAGGAGATAAATCAAGAGTTAAACAGAAAACAATAGGTAAGTCACAGACTGTTAAGACTGTAGACTTTACAGCTAATAAGACATGCTAAACTCTTTCTAGAAATGTTAAACCAATTTACACTTCTGTATACACTTTTCCCATATTTTACCAGTTACTGATTTTTAAATATTTTTTTCCAATTTGATGAAAAATATGTTTTAGCATGTACTTACTTGATCATTACCAAGAAATATTTTTTTCCATGTGTTTATGGGCCATTTGTACTTTTTACCATAAACTGTTCAATTTTCTACTGTGATGATAAATATTTTTAATTGATTTGTAAAAATTCTATACATAGTATATATTTTGAACTTTCAAATTTGAATAGTCATCAGTTATTGAAGCTTTTTCAAATTAGAGAAATAATTTAGAATTGAGAAACATCTGTTCAGGAAGAAGTACTTTTATTTTTGGAAAGAGAATTTTTTTTACCTGATATCTTTGCTCTCCAAAGTTATGTATGTGCCATCATATAGATCTAGGTCCCCTAAGGGCACCTTGGCTTTGATGCAGTCCGGATCCTCTTTATTATGTCTCTGTTCAAGTCCTGTATCTCTGTCCTCATTCTCTTCTATGTGAATTTTTTGAGCAACTAATTGCTTCTGTTGAGAAGAAAATAAGAACTTGCTGGATTTTTCTAATATTTCAACCTACCTACCATGTAAGAGAAAGGAGAATTTAATGTGTTGACCAAGTCAGAGAACTGTAAATGTGCCCTTGGTTACCTTAGATGACATGAATGAGCTTCTCCAACAGAACATGGCATGTATACTACTGGCACATGAGTGCCTTATAAAATGATTTCTAGCCATCTATAAAGCTATATTTAACAACTTTCTGGGCACAGGATGCTCAGCAATTGAAACTACCTTGAATTGTCCAAACATGCCATATTTCAGTCCTTCAAGACAACCAGCACGCTGATAGTACTAGCTGGAGTCACTAGGTTCGAGAGAAATTTCTGCCACTCATATTTTTTTCCCAAATGTATACTATATTTCCACTACCCAATCTTAACATTTTGCCATACTCTGCTGTGCTGCTGCTAAGTCGCTTCAGTCGTGTCCGACTCCGTGCAACCCCATAGACAGCAGCCCACCAGGCTCCCCCGTCCCTGGGATTCCCCAGGCAAGAACACTGGAGTGGGTTGCCATTTCCTTCTCCAATGCATGAAAGTGAAAAGTGAAAGGGAAGTCTCTCAGTCGTGTCTGACTCTTAGTGACCCCACGGACTGCAGCCCACCAGGCTCCTCCGTCCATGGGATTTTCCAGGCAAGAGTACTGGAGTGCCATCGCCTTCTCCGTGCCATACTCTAGATTTTTCTAAAAGAAAAAAAAATAGTTGAAGCCCCTCTTACTGTCTTTGAAACCCCTCTCTCCCTCTCAAAAGTTACCCCTACCCTGGGAGTCCCATGGTTAGGACTTGGCACTCTCACTGTCAAGAGCCCAAGTTCAGTCTCTGGTTGGAGAACTAAGATCCTACAAGCCGCATGGCATGATCAAGGGAAAAAATAAATATTATAAATACATAAGCAAGCAAACAGAAGTTACCACTATCCTGAATGTTTTATGCATCATTTTCATGTATATTTGTATAAAATATTACTATACTGCCCTTATCCTCTTAAATATTACTATATATATATCTCCAAAATCAACATATGGCACTGCTTTGCAAGTTTTAAAATTTTATATATTTTGGGATGAAATGTCCTTTAGATATCAATTAGGTCTAACTGGTCTATTGTATCGTTTAAAGTTTGTGTTTCCTTGTTAATTTTCTGTTTAGTTGATCTATCCATAGGTGTGAGTGGGGTATTAAAGTCTCCCACTATTACTGTGTTATTGTTAATTTCTCCTTTCATACTTGTTAACATTTGTCTTACATATTGCGGTGCTATGTTGGGTGCATATATATTTATAATTGTTATATCTTCTTCTTGAATTGATCCTTTGATCATTATGTAGTGACCTTCTTTGTCTCTTTTCACAGCCTTTGTTTTAAAGTCTATTTTATCTGATATGAGTATTGCTACTCCTGCTTTCTTTTGGTCTCTATTTGCATGGAAAATCTTTTTCCAGCCCTTCACTTTCAGTCTGTACGTGTCCCCTGTTTTGAGGTGGGTCTCTTGTAGACAACATATGTAGGGGGCTTGTTTTTGTATCCATTCAGCCAGTATTTGTCTTTTGGTTGGGGCATTCAACCCATTTACATTTAAGGTAATTATTGATAAGTATGATCCCGTTGCCATTTACTTTATTGTTTTGGGTTCAAATTTATACACCCTTTTTGTGTTTCCTGTCTAGAGAATATCCTTTAGTATTTGTTGGAGAGCTGGTTTGGTGGTGCTGAATTCTCTCAGCTTTTGCTTGTCTGAAAAGCTTTTGATTTCTCCTTCATATTTGAATGAGATCCTTGCTGGGTTTAGTAATCTGGGCTGTAGGTTATTTTCTTTCATCACTTTAAGTATGTCTTGCCATTCCCTCCTGGCTTGGAGAGTTCCTATTGAAAGATCAGCTGTTCTCCTTATGGGAATTCCCTTGTGTGTTATTTGTTGTTTTTCCCTTGCTGCTTTTAAAATTTGTTCTTTGTGTTTGATCTTTGTTAATTTGATTAATGTGTGTCTTGGGGTGTTTCGCCTTGGGTTTATCCTGTTTGGGACTCTCTGGGTTTCTTGGACTTGGGTGATTATTTCCTTCCCCATTTTAGGGAAGTTTTCAACTATTATCTCTTCAAGTATTTTCTCAGGGTCTTTCTTTTTGTCTTCGTCTTCTGGGACCCCTATGATTCAAATGTTGTAGTGTTTAATATTGTCCTGGAGGTCTCTGAGATTGTCCTCATTTCTTTTAATTCGTTTTTCTTTTTTCCTCTCTGATTTATTTATTTCTACCATTCTATCTTCTAATTCACTAATCCTATCTTCTGCCTCTGTTATTCTACTATTTGTTGCCTCCAGTGTTTTTGATCTCATTTATTGCATTATTTATTATATATTGACTCTTTTTTATTTCTTCTAGGTCCTTGTTAAACCTTTCTTGCATCTTCTCAATCCTTGTCTCCAGGCTATTTATCTGTGATTCCATTTTGATTTCAAGATTTTGGATCAATTTCACTATCATTATTCGGAATTCTTTATCAGGTAGATTCCCTATCTCTTCCTCTTTTGTTTGGTTTGGTGGGCATTTATCCTGTTCCTTTACCTGCTGGGTATTCCTCTGTCTCTTCATCTTGTTTAAATTGCTGAGTTTGGGGTGTTCTTTCTGTGTTCTGGCAGTTTGTGGAGTTCTCTTTATTGTGGCGTTTCCTCACTGTGTGTGGGTTTGTACAGGTGGCTTGTCAAGGTTTCTTGGTTAGGGAAGCTTGTGTCGGTGTTCTGGTGGGTGGAGCTGGACTTCTTCTCTCTGGAGTGCAATGAAGTGTCCAGTAATGAGTTATGAGATGTCTATGGTTTTGGGGTGACTTTGGGCAGCCTGTATAATGGAGCTCAGGGCTGTGTTCCTGTGTTGCTGGAGAATTTGCTTGGTATGTCTTGCCCTGGAACTTGTTGGCCCTTGTGTGGTGCTTGGTTTCAGTGTAGATATGGAGGCATTTGATGAGCTCCTGTCAATTAATGTTCCCTGGAGTCAGGGTTTGGACTTAAGCCTCCTGCTTCCAGTTATCGGTCTTATTTTTATAGTAGTCTCAAAACTTCTCCTTCTATACAGCACCATTGATAAAACATATAGGTTAAAGATGAAAAGTTTCTCCACCGTGAGGGTCACCCAGAGAGGTTCACAGCATTACATGGAGAAGAGAAGAGGGAGGAGGGAGTTAGAGGTGACCCGAATGAGATGAGGTGGAATTAATAGAGGAGAGAGCAGGCTAACCAGTAATCCCTTCCTGATGTGCACTCCACAACTGGACCACTCAGAGATGTTCATGGAGTTATACAGAGAAGAGAAGAAGGAGGAAGGAGACAGAGGTGGCCAGGAGGATAAAAGGGGGGAATGAAAAGGAGAGAGACAGATTCAGCCAGTAATCAGTTCCCTAAGTGTTCTCCACCGTCTGGAACACACAGAAATTCACAGAGTTGGGTAGAGTAGAGAGGGGTTAGGGAGGAGACACAGGCGACCTGGTGGAGAAAAAGGAGAGTCCAAAGGGGGTGAGAGCAGTCAAGCCAGTAATCTCACTCCCTAGTTAAAAATGGGTACTGAAGATTGGGTTCTTAAAGGTACAAAATTGGTTAACAAACACCTAAAAGCAAAAATTAAAAATCTAGAGTAGTTTGGAATTTCAAAAATACAATGTTAAAGAAAAGAAGAAGGAAAAGAAAGAGAGAAAAAAAAAAACAACAAAGTCACAAAAATTATAAAGAAAATATAGGTACAAAATCGATAACAAATACGAAAAAGCGAAAGTTAAAAATGTAGAGTAGAGTTTGGAATTTCAAAAATACAATGTTAAAGAAAAGAAGAAAAAGAAAGAAAAACAAACAAAGTCAAAAAAATTATAAAGAAGATACAGGTACAAAATTGATAATAAATTTTCTGAATAAGCCTCTGAGACTTTACTAGACAGAGGCTTCAGATTGAAGTTTTGTGAATACAGATTCGCTTTCCAGTGTATCTATCTTTCCTTCCCTGAGAAAAAGGTATAACAAGGTATTTCTTCTTTCTGGAGATTTGGGATTATTTGAAATTTGGATTATTTACCTAAATCTGCTTCATGGGGATTTGGGGGATTATTTTTATGTGTGGAATGATAATTTTGTAAAGAATTTTATTTCTTCAAATAAATTCTTTGGCTCATTAAAAAAAATTTATATAAATGGTATCATACTCTATATTCTACAACTTTCTTTTTTTAAACTTAATGCTTTTGCGATTTATCTGCATTGGTCAGCATAGTGAAGGTCTGTGGTTAGTAAACTGTGTATGTCAGAAAACTGCCTTGTCCTCACTCCTGAATGATGGTTTAAGAGAATATAAAATATTATATTTAAAACAATATAAAATTCTGTACTTAACACTTTGATGCTATTGTCTTCTGGTATTGATTCTGGGATCTAAGAAGTTCACCTAGTTGTCACTACTTTGTAGATAAACTGTATTATCTAGTCTCATGGATTTATTCCTATGTCAGTGATTAAGAAGGATAAATGAACTTAAATCTCTAGCTCAAGCCTTGACCCAGGAGTCTACACCAGAAGAACCAACTCCTCACTCAATGTCTCCACTGATTCCTAACAGGTATCTTCTTAATATACCAACCTCTTCCCCAGTCTATACCTCCTTCAGTCTTCTCATTTCAGCTAAAGCCAACTCCATCCAACATCAATTGCTTGGGTCAAAAATCCTGGAACCATCCTTAACCCCATCTCCATCTCTGTCTCTTCCCAACCACTCCATGACCATTTCCTGGGTCTAACAGTTTTGTAGCTGCTTCTGGTTCTATCTAGATCCAAAGTCCAAAACCAGATCATACGATTTTAGAGTTTCTAACCCAAAGTGATACTCTGCCCTGAAATGGTGTTCAGGAAACTGAAGATGCAATTATTGAACCACTACATGGTTTGGTTCATTTTTTGGTCATTAGGTTTTGTTTTGTCTTCCTGCCTTTTTAAAATTTTTCCCACCAGACTCTTTTCATGCTCCGTCCCAGTCTTCAAGCAGTAGTGAATCCGGTTATCTTCCTTTATCTTGCACGGAACACTGTTGTGCCCTTTACTCCACAGAGATGCAATGAACATCAGACAGCAGAACCTATTCCTGGTCTTGGAGACCAGCAGGTTTATAGTCTTAGCTACATTCTCAACTTGGTGCTTTCTGTTCCATTTCAAGTCTACGGAGGTTGTTCATGCTGTGTTCAGACCTGACTACGTTTTACTTTCATTTCTATTTTGTCTTTCATCTGTCATTGTGTATATGAAGCAGAAACTAAGTACTCTGTATAAACTCATTACATTACTTTAACCAAATATTGGTGGAGTCAATATTTTTCATTTGCATTTTCAGTGACTTGGTAAATGGCATTTTCCCATTACACATACTCGAAGTCTCTTTCTCTTTATATTAAATAATACTGCCACTTAAAAAGATGGATAATCATAAACATTATAACGTTGTCTATGACTCTTAAAAACTATTTTCTGCACCACTGCATCTTTCTGAACACTATGTTTTAAGCTTCCAGGCATGAAGCCCTCTAAATTATGTCTACTGTCTTAGTATTCATAAAAATCAACATTTTCAAATTTATAAGTGACAAAACTGGTAAGAACAAGGTGAGACACTATTTTACAAATGGTGAGGTGCTCAAGTTTTATAAGTATTCCTAAAAATTTACTACCTACACAATTGATTAATATGGGCCAAAAGTTCTTCTTTAATTTATAGAAGTTTTAAAAACATGTAACTATTACTGTTAATAGATGTACTAATTTAAATTTATATAAGTGAAGTCGGGAACTTTTATGTAACTAGAAGATGAATGGCTACCTGGTTTCATCTCTGTAAACAGCCAGGAGATAAGGCATCTGCCTCTGGTTCTGCCATAACTTGTTTCATGAAATCAGGCAATTCAGTCTTTAGGTGCAATTATTTCCTTACCACTGAAATGAGGATGATCTTTATGATTCCTTCTAGCTTTCTAAGACTCTGATTCTACTCTTATTATTCCCTATAATTTTCTAAATCTCATTTTGCAAATTGGGTTACTTTTTCTTCAACTTAAAAGTTTCATTAAAATTTGAATTCAATTTACACTATAACTTTTAAGAGGGGGTTATATGAAAGAAAAAAAACTTTTTCAAATAACACTATTTGCTACTAAGAAAAATCAGTTTATGAAAATCAATGATAGAAACCAAAAGGTCAGATATTATTAGTGCTAATAAATATCAGCTTTTCAAAGTGTGGAAAAGAATCTGAAAAAGAATAAATACATGTATATGTATAACTGGATCACTTTGCTGTACACTTGAAACTAACACAATATCGTTAATCAACTATACTTCAATATAAAATAAAAATGAAGGAAGACTTTTCAAGATGCAAAGTGATGAATGGTTTTCACCTCAATCATAAGAACACAAACTACTAAGATCCTAGTTTTTACTACCTGAGAACTAACATAATTATATTTTTATGAGGCATTCAAATCATTCTTCCTTTTGATATTTTACCCAAACTCTCCTTCCAAGATTATCTTGAGATAATTCCTCTTCATATTTGATGGAAATATTTATACATGGAAATACTGTTCAAGGATATGTGAGTCAAGAATGAGGCATAAAACCAAGGTTCCAGTAGTCTATTTCTCTTACTAGTGCTCAAATGGCATTCTGATTAAAAAAAATAGAAGCATGATCTAAAAACAGAATATTCCTATAAAAGCAGAAGAATTAAGAAATAATATGTTTTAATTCTTCTTTGACCACAGTAGCTCCTGTGAAATGTACCAAGTACCAGGTGCATGTTGCTTGTCCAGTTGCCTCACCTCCAGTTCTTTGAGGTAGTTAACTGTTGTTTCTTGTCTCATTAATATGACTAAGTCATGGGGATGCTTCAAGTTCATAGGTGAATCCACCTGCAAGCAAGCAAACAGATAAAGCTCAGATTTCATTAAAATTTGTTTTGATTAATAAAGTTTAATATGCCTTACTGTTCAATCACCATTAGTCAGTGTGAGGTGCTCAGTAAATTTAAGGGGTATTTCAAAAGTGATTATGTGTAAATTTCAGCAAAGAGAATGAGAGGTTCAGTAGCTGTCCCTTGAACTCCAACTCAAAAGAGCAAGGTTTTGAAATGAATATCCTGACTGGACTAGTAATATAAGAAATATTCAAGAAATATTTGGAAATGAATGACAAATTCCTTAAAATATATGTTACACCTATACTAACAAAAAAAAGATTGCCTTGTCTTGATAACACATTCTATATCTAAACAAGTATGGCAGCAATAAAAGGAAAAATACGAAAAGCATCTATTTTTACAGGCTATTTGTGAAACCATAAATCAGAGATTATATAAAATAACCTTGGGACTTAGAGTTTACAATTCAAGTTTCTGAATCATAAACAAGCAACTATGTTGTTGAAGATGTAGGAAAAATGAATCCTTATATGCTGGCAGCAGGCTTATAAACTTATTATTTGGAGGCTCATTTGACAACATGTATCAAAACTTTAGAATTACATACCATTGATTTAGGAATATAAACTCTAGGGAACTATAGGCATTCTTTAAACAAGTGGGCAAAGATACACACAAAAATGTTCACTATATTGCCTTTAACTGAAAACAAACAAACAAAAAAACTAACTGAACAACAAAAACAAACCTAAGTCCATCAGTGAGGGAACAGGGACATCAATTGTCCAATGGAATGGGAGACAGAAAAATTAGATCTACTATCACGGAAAGACATTCACAATGCGTAATTAACTAAAACAGTGATAAAGGATAAGCATGGTATATTTTTTTAAAGAAATTACATTTTTATAGATTTAGATGTATACATGTCTGATATGCTAAAAACTAAGCTGGTTTATTTTTGGGAAGTGGGATTAAAAAAAGAGAGGTACATTTATATCTTTTACTTTTTACACTTGTATATTTTTCAATTGTCTATATATGTTTATAACAAGGAAAAAACAACACATATACACACATGGGGCTTTTTGAATTTCAGGAAAATCTAAGGCAGTGGCCTTGGAACCAAAGACATGAATGAAGTTCCTGGTATCCCTTAGGGTTAGACTGTCAAATTATGTACTAGCTCTCCAGAAGTTCTACTTTGAGAAGAAACTACATTTGTGTAATCTCTAAGAACTTGACAGCAGCTCAATTAATTAATTTTAGAGCTAGTTTTTTAAGAGCAAAAGATAGCCTTGCTTAGACTTTGGTAAATGCAAGCCTATTTAAAAAAAAAAAATCAAAGAGAGGGAATGAGAATTCTCTGGTGGTCCAGTGGTTAGGAATCAGTGCTTTCACTGCCGGGGGCACATGTTCAATCCCTGACTGGGGAATTAAGATCCTACAAGCCGTGACGCATGGCCAACAAATAAATAATAAGAGGGAATAAAAATAACATGGAATAAGTCCAATGGTTGCTTTAACAACAGGCACAGTAGTACTGGGTGATGCTAGGTGACTGCATATAAAACTCATCCGCCTTTCTTCATTCTACCGTCTCAGAGATGCCAGAAGAAAAAGAGATGCTAGTCTGGAGTAACTTCCACTCATATTTTCATAGCAATTATCTGAACTACATAATCACCATTATGTAGTGATGGATAATGATCGTCTCCCAGGGTCTCTCTTTTATAACTAAATCCCTTCACTGCTTCCCCTGGCTTTGCCACTATATTGGAACTTACATTAAAACTGTACTCTGAATTTAAAAGGCACTAAAAATATAAGAGCAAGGCCTATACTTGACCACTTGAGCTGTTAATCTCTATCAAACAATGAAACCTAGCAAAGGCCTACAAGCAAAACGCTAGGTGTTTCTCAATGAGGGGTGGAAATTTTTGCTTCTCTTACATACTCAACAGTCAAATGCCAAAAGGGCAGGGAAAGTGACTATACTGAATATGACCTGATCTAACTCCAAAGTCCATCAATCTTTTATACAACAATATATTATTTGTAATATATTACAGCACACCAAAATTTTTATAGGAGAAAATGTAAAAGCTATAACCAGTGGTCAGAATTCAAGAGCTTTAATAGGAGGTCAAAGAAAGTCTTTACTTTGGAACTATCCAGACCTCGAAAGGTACTGATTTAACATACCTCTCTATAAGTATATTTAAATGAGGTTTTTAGGGAAAAAAAAAATCGGGGGGAAGGAGAAGGAATGTGGGAGTGTGACATTCCCATTCCAAAATATCCAACCAGTCTATTTATCTGATAATTTGGAGAACTACAAGCAGAATGAAAGAATAAGACAAATGAATAAAGTATAATTTTAGCTTTAGATTAAAAAGACACGAGAACCAGGGCTTTATCTTATTTGAATAGCATGGGTTTGGCCAACATTCAACTCTGAGGAAGTACTTTTCATTTCCTTGAAGCACTGAGGGCAATAAAGATATAGTAGCTAGAGAACGTACAAAGATAAAATTATTAGCAGAAGGGAGTCCACTGACAGCTTGACAGCTGTGCTTCTCTTTTTGACGTTGCAGCAAATGGCATGGAGCTCTGCCAGATTAGGGTTGATTACAGAAGATTTATAGCCTGACGCATATTCTTACTGAGGTACCTTCAAGTTCTTACATTTTTTTTTTAAATTTTATTTTATTTTTAAACTTTACAATATTGTATTAGTTTTGCCAAATATCGAAATGAATCCGCCACAGGTATACATGTGTTCCCCATCCTGAACCCTCCTCCCTCCCCATACCCTCCCTCTGGGTCGTCCCAGTGCACCAGCCTTACATTTTAAGACTTTATGCTAACTATCTTTCGCAAATGCCAATCAGCTTGAATTTTTCTCCTTTTGAATATCTCTCCTCCTTAGAAGATTAAGAAAGATTACACTTTGTAAATGCTACAACATCCATTCAACTACCAAAAGTTATATTAAGCCTTTATCAACCAGGCCCACTATGAGCCAACATGCGGAGACTGTGCACTCTGATTTTATATACAATTTAAGAAGGAGTGGTAATATCCCTTCAAAACCTTTAGCGTTTAGAAGTGGCTGCTATAAGCCCAAGAGCAAGAAGAGTGACAAATTACAGAGAGGTACGGATAGATTAAACATGACATAATGCGTCCACAAGACCTCAGAGCACTTTATGGTTTTTTCACAAAAGGACAAACAATCCTACAACTTCCACAGCATAATAAATGATGCTTATAATGACCGGAATTAAAAAGAAAAACTGAAATTATTTTCAATTTGTTGTAAATAAGAAGGTGAGAAAGTATGAAATACATTTTAGGGCAAAATTTAAACTGCAGGGAAAAACTGACCATGTGTTTGGAAATTAGCTAAATGGAATTCTGTTCAAAATAATTCATTCTCTTAAGACTTCCAGGTAAACACAGTTTCACTGTTACCAAAGCAATTTATTTTAATAAAGAAAATCTCAACCCATATATAACAGTCCAATTTTATTTTCCTTTTTATATATTTTATAGCTACATGTATCCAATTATATAGAACAGCAGTAAATATCTTATTCATTGTCAGGTTCATTTCCATATATTTCATTTGCTGACATCTTCAAGATATTGTTAATTTCTGTATCTCTAATTTGGAGTCCTGTCTCTGTGAATTCTGTAAAATCACATGGTAATTTCACTATATAAAGATAATGACTTCACCGCCAAGTAAAATAAAAGGTGAACACTGTAAACTTAAAATAACCAATCTAAGGATATAAACACTTCTGAATTCTACAAAACCAATCACTTTCGAGGAATTCCCTGGAAGTCCAGGGGTTAGGACTCAGCATTCTTACTGCAGGGGCCCTGGGTTTGATCCCTGGTTGGCAAACCAAAATGCTGCAGCTGCACAGCACAGCAAAAACAAAACCAAATTCAATCACTTTCCACTGGTCCTTTATGACAGGAAATTGAACACTTCTACTGTAACATAAGTTCCACCCCTCACAGCAACTTATTCTTCACATATAATGAATACTTTTACCTTTTATTTTTTAAAAATGGTATTCAAATGGGTACACGAAAGCAGTTTTAACGGCAGTATTTACAGTATTAACTTTTCCTGCCAGCAGTTTGAAACTGATTAATGAAATATTATGCCATATTCATTAAAAAAGAATTGTCCTTAGGTTAAATATGGGATGGAATATTTAAATCTTTTATTCTGGATTTTATATTATTTAAATATTGAGACAGTATGATGGAAAACATAAAGAAAAATCTTTAAGAAGACCCCCCAAGACTTCACCTCTACCTTCAGTGTCCCACTCAGGGAGTATTTACAGTTTTTCCTATCCAGCCACCTGCAATCTCCTCCTCATGGCAAAAGTGCCTGTCCTGCTTGGCTGGAAACATCCCTTCCCACGTGGGGAGGCTGATCAGTGGATTCCTTCCCATTGGTATCTTGGTGATTTTTTCTGAGAAGGGACATTAACCAAACAGTTGTCTTATACTAAGGAGTCCCTAGTCCAGAACTTTTATTTGAGCTACTGGGGACTAGTCCTCTTGTACCCATGGGGGGCCTGAGAAAGGGATTAAAAAAGTAGACCAATGAAGACAGAAAAAAACCCTCTTCTGGTGATACTGTTTGAGCCCTGGATCAAACTGAATCTGTACTCTTAGAACTTGTCTCAACATTCCAATGAAAAATTTCAAAACTGCAAGTCTTGCTGTTACTGCTAGATCTCTGCCTACTTTCTTGAGGACCTCTATCCAGGGTACCTTCTAATCCTCCTGGCTCTTCTAGGAGCCTCTGTGCCTTTGCACATGGTAATTCCCCTACTTGGAATGCATTTCTTTTCTTATGTTTTTGATGAAGGCCAACTGACTTGGCTCCAATGACATTTCTTTCTTTTTGTGTGTGTGAAACCATCCTTCTCTTGAGCTCCCATAATACTTTATATATACTTCTGTACTAACATTTACATTCTGTACTAACATTACATTCTTTATTGTATGGGTGTCTTCCTAAAAAAAAATTTTTTTTTTAAATTCCTCTTTCTACCCTCAGTATTTATATGCTTTCGTGTACATGTTAGGTACATAATGGGCTTCCCTGGTGGTTCATATGGTAAAGAATCTGCCTGCAATGCAGGAGTCCTGGGTTTGATCCCTGGGTCAGGAAGATTCCCTGGAGAAGGGGACAGCAACCCACTCCAGTATTCTTGCCTGGAGAATTCCATGGACAGAGAAGCCTGGCGGGCTACAGTTCATGGGGTCACAAAGACACGATCGAACAACTAACACCTACTTACTTAGGTACATGATACATTGTTGACTGATGAAAAGTGTCTGATACCACATTTGTTAGATTCTCTATCTCCTAAGGCATCATGGCTCACTGATGACTATCTGGAAAGAAGGTAAAGTGGCTAAGCCATCAGGAATCAGGAAAAAATAAGTCTTTGACCTGACCATGACCAGCTCTGTGACGGTTAAAGCAAATCACCTTTTCTGTCAGGGCTCCCGTTTCCTTCTCTATAAACTGAGGGAGCCCAACCTAATGACTTCTAAAAATTCCTGACATTTTCCAAAGCCTACCTCTATAAAAGATTGAACACTATTATTAAAGTATCACTTTTAACCAGCCTAAACCACTGAAGTAATCTGATATTCAAATGAATGAAGCTGTCATTCTTTCAGTTTGCTCATACAAGCGTGTACTTTCTTTCAGTTCAGTTCAGTTGCTCAGTTGTGTCCGACTCTTTGGAACCCCATGAATCACAGGCCTCCCTGTCCATCACCAACTCCCGGAGTTCACTCAAACTCATGTCCATCGAGTCAGTGATGTCATCCAGCCATCTCATCCTCTGTCGTTCTCTTCTCCTCCTGCCCCCAATCCCTCCCAGCATCAGAGTCTTTTCCACTGAGTCAACTCTTCACATGAGGTGGCCAAAGTACTGGAATTTCAGCGTTAGCATCAGTCCTTCCAAGGAACACCCAGGACTGATCTCCTTTAGGATGGACTTCAGGCAGGGACTATTTCCAAAGACACAGTTAAGAGCTTCTTTTCAACTGTCAATTCGTCAAATGACACCAAGGCTCCAGTGAGCAGTGGCTATTTCTGATCTATTAAGTTGCTCACTGTATCACAAAGTCAGCCCTCTCTGTCTTCATGCTGCTTAATTCTAAGAAAGTTCCAATTTAAAACTTAGTAACAAAATAATCTTTTTTCTGCTTTACAAGCTAAATATATATGGTACTATAAAAACAGACACATTATAGACAATCTAAAGAAGAAAGTTAGAATTACTTGAACTTTCAACTTCAGAGATACCTGCTGTCAAATATATTTATCAGGGTAACTTCTCAGCATTTATATACATATATAGCTATGCATATACTGTTTAAAAAAATTAGATAATGTATCTACTCTATTATATCCCTTCCCTCTCTGTTCTTCTCTAAGTTTCATCAGACTTCTTTCCCAATAAATACAGATTTACATTATCATATTTAGTAGATGACATGTATGTTAATCAATAACAACTGCAATCTGGGCAACAACAACAATTATATTAACGTCACTTACTCAGGTTGCTACTAAAATTTACGCTCTCCTTTTAACAATACTGGGATGAGTATCCTTACACCTAAATTTTTTGAAAGTGAAAGTCGCACAGTTGTGTCCAACTCTGCAAACCCATGGACTATACAGTCCATGGAATTCTCCAGGCCAGAATACTGGAGTGGGTAGCCTTTCCTTTCTCCAGGGGATCTTCCCAACCAAGGGATTGAACCCAGTTCTCCCATACTGCAAGCAGATTCTTTACCAGCTGAAACACCAGGGAAGCCCAAGAATAGTGAAGTGGGTAGCCTATCCCTTCTCCAGCGGATCTTCCGGACCCAGGAATCAAAACCGGGGTCTTCTGCATTGCGGGTGGATTCTTTACCAACTGAGCTACCAGGGAAGCCCCTAAATTTTTCGAATAGCTACTAAATTGTTTCCTTCCCAGAATGGGGATTGTTAGGTTAAAGGGATTGGCTTGTAAAAGTTGTATTTTTTACAAGCTTTTCTCCAGAATATTTCAATCAGCTGAAATTTATAACAATAGTAACCAAGTTTCTATATACTCAAAAACACAAGAAAAGCATGAACATATTTTAATTTCTTTGCCGGCCATATGTATTTTTGCCTTTTAAACACTTATAAAAAATCTTTTTAAAAATCCATCTGTAGAAAGATCAGCTGTTCTCCTTATGGGAATTCCCTTGTGTGTTATTTGTTTTTTCCCTTGCTGCTTTTAATATTTGTTCTTTGTGTTTGATCTTTGTTAATTTGATTAATATGTGTCTTGGGGTGTTTCGCCTTGGGTTTATCCTGTTTGGGACTCTCTGGGTTTCTTGGACTTGGGTGATTATTTCCTTCCCCATTTTAGGAAGTTTTCAACTATTATCTCCTCAAGTATTTTCTCATGGTCTTTCTTTTTGTCTCCGTCTTCTGGGACCCCTATGATTCGAATGTTGTAGCGTTTAATATTGTCCTGGAGGTCTCTGAAATTGTCCTCATTTCTTTTAATTCGTTTTTCTTTTATCCTCTCTGATTCATTTATTTCTACCATTCTATCTTCTAATTCCCAGTCCAGGTTCGATGCATGATACTGGATGCTTGGGGCTGGTGCACTGGGACGACCCAGAGGGATGGTATGCGGAGGGAAGAGGGAGGAGGGTTCAGGATGGGGAAAACATGTATACCTGTGGCGGATTCATTTCGATATTTGGCAAAACTAATACAATATTGTAAAGTTTAAAAATAAAATTAAAAAATTAAAAAAAATCCATTTTACAGTTTATACATCACATTTTATGAATGGTGGTTTCTAGCTGGATGATTATTCTCTTCTGGTTTGTGTTTTCTGACCTTTTCTACAGTGAACACGTATACTTAAATTTATAAAGTATTTCTTTTCTTTAAAGAGCTATGAACAGGTCATCTTATTAAAGTGAAAGTAAAAGTGAAGTCGCTCAGTCGTATCGGACTCTTTGCAACCCCATGGACTGTAGCCTACCAGGCTCCTCCCTCCATGGGAAATGAAACTTTAAATGAAACTTTATATAGTGCTATGCAACATGTCTTTTTGTATTAAAAAAAAACAACTGTAATGACAAGTATAAGCTCAGATTTGAGAAACAATCTTTAGCTTTTCCTTATATATACACAGGAAAAAATTCCTCTCATAGACATGGGGCCAAATAGTCAAAAAGACAGTATCTATTGTATTTTTATTCCTTTCTCCCCTCAGATTTTCATTCTTATCTCAAATCTAGTTCACAATGACGCCTAAGGGCCCTGAGCTCTGTGGCCCTGTCAGGCTCATGCAGTTGCCAGCAGGAAGGGCTCTGGAGGGGTGGGATGAGAGAGGCAGAGAAGCCTGCTGCTGGACTTAGCATGCAACTCTCTCTTCAGAATTCAAGTCCAACTATCTCAAGTTCACAAAATACCAGTTTAGCCTTGACTCTTAAGAGAGACTTACACAACTTCCTGGCTGTAATAATTGCCAAAACATGTAACATTTTCTAGACCTTTTACTAGAAAAATGTAATTGTATCAGATCAATAAAATGCTACTGTTATGAACTGTCTAGGTTTGAAAATAAATTTTTACTAAAGATGACTTTTTCCTGCTCTCAGGGTAACTGTAGAGTACTTTAATAAAAAACTAAAAACCACCCTCAGTTTTATAGAACACCAAGTTACCAAACTAAAATTCAACTTTAAATAAATAGAAATGTTGAATCCTGACCATTACATGAATTTTTATGGCCTTATATTCCTATTTTTTAAAGTTACCCTCAATTAGATTTTACTTTATCGTTTTCAGTTCTTGGAAGACATAGTTGTAAATTCTTAAACTCACATAAAATAATCTAGGTATTTGAAGTATTAAATATACAGCTATAATCTAGATCTGAACATATCATTAGAGCATTCATGTCGATCACCATTTTCTCAACTGATTAGCAAGTAACCATTTTTGACATGAGCAACTAATGAACAACTTCTTATAAGAGTCATCAGTCTACATTTTCTGATTTACTTCACTGAAAAATATACAGAGAACACAATGAATAAAGTAGATAGCTTACCACTCACAAGAAAAGAAAATGGAACACTGAATCAGGACACCAGAATCATGACCATTCCTTATTTGTGTACTTGTGCTATTCTTGTAAACACATACACAAACAATGTAGCTGTGCAGTTAGAGTGGATGTATATGTAACTCAGAAGTGGTTTTTCTTTCAGGCAGAAAATACCAAACACAGAACAATGGCTCAACAAAGATGTCCATGTGCTAATCCCCAAACATGTGAATATGTTAGGATACAAGGCAAAGGGAATTAAGGCCGCTGATTGAGTTGAGGCTGTTAGTCAGATTACTTTAATTAAGCAAGCGAGAGAGTGTCAGCTGGATTATGCAACAGGTGGGCCCAATGTAATTACAGGGTCCTTAAAAGTGGAAGAGGAAGGTCATAGAGAGAGATGCAAAGTTGCTGGCTTTGAAGATGCAATAAAATGGGATTGGAAGCTGAGGACTACAGGTGGTTTCTGGAAACTGGAAAAAGCAAGGAAATGAACCTTCCCCTAGAACCTCCACAAAGACAGGCAGTGCTGCTGTCCCTGTGATTTTAGCTCAGTGAAACACCTACAGGACTGTGAGATAATAAATCTGTGCTGTTTTAAGCCACTCAATTTGTGGTAATTTTTAATGACAGCAATAGAAAACTAACACAAGAACCCACTAAGTACCAGACACAATGCCAGGCACTCTGGTGCACGAACCTGTGCGCCAGAGGGATACTACGGACTGAACTGTGTCCCCCCTTATAAATTCATATGTAGGAGCCCTAACTCCCAATAAAATGGTAACCGGAGACTGGACCTTTGGGAGGTAATTGGATTTAGATGGGGGGGTCATGAGGTTGGGGGCCTTCCCTGATGGTTCAGCGGTAAAGGATTCACCTGTCAATGCAGGAGATTCTGGTTCAATCGCCGGGTTGGGAAAATCCCCTGGAGAAGGAAATGGCAACCCACTGCAGTATTCTTTTCTGGGAAATCCCACGGACAAAGGAGCTTGGCAGCCTACAGTCCACGGGGTTGCAAAAGAGTCAAACACGATGGAGCGACTAAACGACAACACGAGACCAGGGCCCTCGTGATGGGATTGGTCCTCCTGTGAGCTTAAGGCCATACCAGAGAGCTCATTTTCTCTTTTCCTCTGCCATGAGAGGGAGGAGGAAGATGTAACTGTCTGCAAGCCAGAAAGAGAGCTCTCACTAGAACCCAACCATGCTGGCACTCTGATCTTGGATTTCAGCCTTCAGAACTGTGAGAAAATAAACCTTCGTTGCTTAAGTCACCAGTTTATGGCATTTTGTTATGGCAGCCCAAGCTAAGACAAGCTGGGAAAGACTGAGCACAGGAGGAGAAGGTGGCAACACAGGACAAGATGGTTTAGACAGCATCACTGACTCAACCGACATGCGTTTGAGCAAGCTCCGGGAGACAGTGAAGGACAGGACAGCCTGGCGTGCTGCAGTCCATGGGGTCACAAAGAGTCTGACATGACTTAATGACTGAACAACAAAAACTGTGAAATAAACATTAATGACAAAGGTTTAATTTTGTCTATGAAGATAAAAAAATTTAACTGAAGGTCCCTTTCTGTTCTTATTTCCACTGATGGTCACAACACTGTTTAGCTAAAGGTAGTGGGTAGATTAGAGGTCTTTCACTAGAACTGGATTATGAAATTTTTTTTGCACATCCCAACACTGTTGACACAGTCTGCTAGGAAAACAATTTAGCAAATCTAAGAAAAGTAAATATATGCATTTTTAGAACCAGGAAATTCCACTCCATAGAGTTTATCTTACAGACACACTCAATATATGCATGGCATCATGCAAAGATGAATGTATTTGCATGTTCACCCTCTGCAAGAATGTCTGTAGTAGTAAAAATATGGAAACAACCTAAATGTCCACCCTTAGGGACTGCTTCAACAAGTTACAGAACATCCATACAGCCCAATGCTATGCGTGCTTAAGGGAGAAAAGGGCAGCCTTCTACTTCTGATACGGACAGATGTCTAAGGCTTATGAAGTGAATAAAAGCTAACAGTGAGACCAAATGTTCCTAGTCTCATATTAGAAAAAAACACTGTGTGTTTGCAAATGCACAGAAACTTTAGGGAAGAATACACAAATAATTTGTTTCCAGAAGAGAGATTGTGGGTAGTTACGAAATTTTAACTTTTTATTTTATAACAAACTAGTGCAAAAAACTTTCAATTATCATATATTTTATAGTCTTTGCTGCTGCTGCTAAGTTGCTTCAGTCGTGTCCAACCCTGTGCGACCCCATAGACGGCAGCCCACCAGGCTCCCCCGTCCCTGGGATTCTCTAGGCAAGAACACTGGAGTGGGTTGCCACTCCAGTGGCAACACTGGGTTGCCATTTCCTTCTCCAGCGCATGAAAGTGAAAAGTGAAAGTGAAGTCGCTCAGTCGTGTTCGACTCTTAGCGACCCCATGGACTGTAGCCTACCAGGCTCCTCTGTCCATGCGATTTTCCAGGCAAGAGTACTGGAGTGGGTTGCCATTGCCTTCTCTGTTTATAGTCTTTAGTTCAATTTTAAAATAAAAAAATTTTAAAGAAAATTTTTAATTTTGATGAATATTTGTTTTACAAATAAAACTACAGAAATATTTTTCTTTATGTTAGTAGCAATGTTTAGCGCTGTAGAAAAGAAAAGAGGGTTTAGAATCTCATCTGAGCTTGAGTTCACACGGACACTTCCTACTTGCATGGCCCCAGGCAAATAATTTAACCACATTCTGTCTAAATTATTTTAATAAAAGATCAGTACCACATTTTCCTGAGTCTGGATGATGATGAGATAATGAACATGAAAACATTTGGTAAAGGGTTCAGTGAATTACAGACATTAAATGGTTTTTATTACAATGAAAGTTACCTGGTGATATCCTAAATTAAGAGTCACTTCCATGTATGACTATATAAAATGCAAACTCTATTAAGGCAGGGACTTTATCTCCCTCACAGCTGTATTTCAATTTCCTAACACAAAAAGCATCCAAGCATGTATTGAATGAGTGACCTAAGTATGCTAAGAGCAGTAATGGACACACAAAAAGCACTCAGCAAATACTTGCTCCAATAAAAACTTTCCTGACTCCACTTGACCACTTTCATCACGTACTACTCTCTGAGGTTCTATCTAAAGACTAACTACCCATCTCAATTCCCCACCAAACAATCAGACTGAAGGTGGAAAGGCTTGACCTTTGGGGGCAGAGCCTCTTGCCAGTCACCTGATTTTAACTGAAATAACTAAGTTCCTCAGAAAGAAAATGAAGGCTGAGAATGTTAGTAAATATATGTGTGTTCAAGTTAGACTCATGAAGTTGTTACTACCGACTAAACAAACATGGGAAGCACAAGTATGAATTCCTAATAGTATATCTTGAAAGCAAAATATGAAGTGACTTACCTAAACTTATACAATATTCAATTAACTTAAGTAATGTTGCAACGGCTTGCCCAATGGCTCAGGGTACAGTAAGGAATCTCCCTGCAATGCAGGAGACCCGGGTTTGACCCCTGAGCTGGGAAGATACTCTGGAGGAGGAAATGGCAACCCAGTTCAGTATTCTTGCCTGAAAAGTCCCATGGACAGAGGAGCTTGGCAGGCTACATTTCACAGAGCAGCAAGGAACTGGACACGACTGAGCAACTATGCACACACCCAAGTGTCACGATCTCAAATATGAGTTCTTCGAGTGCATCATAAGGTTGCAGAAGTAAAATATCCAAAATAGCCAATGGGAAAGTAGATTATCTGAGGCACCATTTTACAATTCTGGGTTAGAGATACCACGTGCTTAAAAAATTCTTAGGCTGTGCAGACCTTGCATTGGTAATGGGGAGAATGAGTGAGTTAGCTTGCCTCCTGTAAAGTCAATGCACCTCCCTCCTCCAGACTATTAAAGCAACGGTGGCCCTTCAGTGTGCCGATATGAGATGCAGAGCTAATACAGGAGTAATCACTGCCTGCACACAGACATGCCTGTACTCTCTCCTTCACGTCCTCAGTGTTTCCCGTGTGTGCATCATGTGTCAGGGCACTGTTTTAAGCACTGGGTTACTTCACTGAACAAAGCTGTTGCCTTCACAGAGCTTATTATGTTCATGTAGAAAGACATACAATAAAGTATATGTTGCAGTATAGTGCCAGTGATAAATACCATGAAGAAACATACAGAAGACAGAGTGATGGAAAGAGATGCTGTTTTACACAGTCTGGTCAGAAATGGGGGACATGAGGACAGAGGCCTGAAAGAAGAGAAAGGATGAGCCATGTTGATGTCTGCAGAAAAGTGTTTCACGTGGAGGAAGGAGCAAAGGCAAAGGTCTTGGTCAACCCAAAACAAGTGAACTTGGTACCCTGAAAACCAGCTGAAGGGCAGTATGACCGAAACACAGCACACAAGGAAAGTAGCATCAGGGCAGAGAGGTGGCCAGGAGCCAGGTCCCAGATCCTGCAGGGCCTACAGGTCCCGGTGAAAACTAGGTTTTATTGTTCAAGTGTGACGAGAAACCACTGAAGGTTTTCTGAGACTCTTTGCTTCCCTTCCCCTAAGACTCCTCAAGGAGTGGCATGACCAAAACTTTTGCTTTTTAAAAGATCACTTTGGTTGCTCTGGGGAGAACAGAGTCTATGGAGCAGAGAAACAAGGAGACCTATTAGGCGGTTACTGCAGACGTTCAGGAGAGAGAAGACGATCGTCTGGACTAGGCTTGTGAAAGTAGAGGTGGAATGACCCGGCAGGATTCAGAATGCATTTTACAAGTTGACAGGTTGCTGACAGACTGGGTATGAGATGTGACAGGAAAGAGTTAAGGACAATAGCAAGATTTGGGGGCATGAACCATCTGGTAATGGGTGTGGTGGGGCAGGAAATCAAGGACAGGATGTACACGTGGTGTCAACAGGCAGGTGGAGAGGCTGAGTAGGCAGCTGGCTGTACGAACTAGAGTTCAGGGTGAGACTGCAGATAGGGTCCAGGGACTGCAGATATAGCACTGTAGGCCATGAGATGGCATCAGATCGTCTGGTGGGCACACGCACAGAGGGAAGAAATGGGGCACTCCAATAATTAAGACTAACAAACCAAAAAGGTTTAAATATTTAAAACCAACAAACCAAATTCAGCAGAAAAGAATGAGAGCTTGTGG
Source organism: Bos grunniens (assembly GCF_055505025.1). Taxonomy (NCBI): domain Eukaryota; kingdom Metazoa; phylum Chordata; class Mammalia; order Artiodactyla; family Bovidae; genus Bos; species Bos grunniens. The sequence goes on along the minus strand of NC_141179.1, from coordinate 74,027,949 downwards.
CAGGGATTTAGAAGGAAAACCAGGAATATATGTTCTGAAAGTCATGTAAAAAAATAGTCTGATGAAGTCTGAGGACAACTGCTGGGCTGCTAAGAGGTTCAGAAAGATGCCTCTGAACTGAGCACTGAATGTGGCAATATGGAAGGCCCTGGGAATTTTGACAAGAGTGGTGCGGATGAAGGACCTATTGGAATGGTCCCATGCGAAGAGGAGGGGAGTCTGGAAGCGGACAAGTCTGCTGGCAGAGGGATTCCCCTTGCTCTTGCCCGCGTGGAGCACAGCTGAGATGCAGGCCCTGCCCACACCCGGCTCCCTACACCGCGGAGTGCAAAGCTGTTCTAATTTTTGACCTGACCTGCTGGCAAGTCCTCTTATTCCTGGCTGTCAGAGTGCCTTCTGTTCACTTCCACCAGCGCTGCTTCTCAACTGCAACAACTGCTGAACCCCACGGCTGATCTAATCCGTCCTCAACAGTGCAGCTGCCAGTTCCCATCTACTTCACCTCAGCCCTTTCCGATTCTTTTTCTGCTTTTCTTGTTTATCAGTTTCCTGTCGCTTCTTCCTACTTTTAATGACTGAGCAAGTGCTGACCTTTCAGATGTAATGTCAGTGATGAGTGGATGACTTCTCTTGCATACACAGCCTGACCACAATAAAGAGCCATGAGCTATCTCTGAAATTATGGATCTCACCTGTGTACAGCAGGTTTCTGAAGGCCTTGGGGCTGATCCACTGATGGGTTACTTGGAGATTTCAAGATCTCCTGAGGCTTCCTTTAGGCTAGTTCCCAGATGACTTCCACACTAGTGAGTACTGTAAGGCTTCATTCACATAATGGTAAATTTCTAAAAAGTAGGAACCACTTCTCAGGCTTCCTTACATCATCCATTCAACAGATACTACTGCAGCCTCTGTGAGGACACAGTGTGAGAGATACTGCAGCTGCAGAGAAGATGAATATAGCTACTCCCTCCATGGAGCATACAGTAGTCTAGCAGGACATTTACAAAAGCAAACATGGTAAAGTACAAAAGACAGAACATGGCAGGCAAATGCTTTCACAAGGGAATGCAGGATGCTCTGAAAACACCTTGCGAGAACAGCTTATTCCAATCTGCACATCAGAGAGGCGTCCCTCTATGTTTAACTTGTGAAGAGTGTGAGTTAGGTGGACTGAGACATTTGTGGGGAAGACCATGTACAAAGGCCCAGAAGTAAGTGAGAGCAGAGCATATTTGGGGATACTGACAAAAAAGTTACATACAGCTAAGTGTGTTATGTGTGTACCTTCGGAAGTGAGAGTGGGGCCCTCAAGGATGAGCAGAGACAGGATGCTGCTGCTGCTAAGTCGCTTCAGTCATGTCCGACTCTGTGCGACCCCATAGACGGCAGCCCACGAGGCTCCCCCGTCCCTGGGATTCTCCAGGCAAGAACACTGGAGTGGGTTGCCATTTCCTTCTCTCTCCAATGCATGAAAGTGAAAAGTGAAAGTGAAGTCGCTCGGTCGTGTCCAACTCTTAGCAACCCCATGGACTGCAGCCTACTAGGCTCCTCCATCCATGGGATTTTTCCAGGCAAGAGTACTGGAGCGGGGTGCCACTGCCTTCTCCAGAGACAGGCTAGAGAGAAGGAAAGGCCAGACCTCAAGACACGTTAACGAACCTCAACCATATTCTGGGGTATGGACTCATTTGTTTTAAAGGTGTTTTTTCTTGGACGACCCAGATAATCACGAAGGTGTGATCACTCACCTAGAGCCAGACATCCTAGAATGTGAAGTCAAGTGGGCCTTAGAAAGCATCACTACGAACAAAGCTAGTGGAGGTGATGGAATTCCAGTTGAGCTATTTCGAATCCTAAAATGATGCTGTGAAAGTGCTGCACTCAATATGCCAGCAAATTTGGAAAACTGAGCAGTGGCCACAGGACTGGAAAAGGTCAGTTTTCATTCCAATCCCAAAGAAAGGCAATGCCAAAGAATGCTCAAACTACTGCACAATTGCACTCATCTCACACGCTAGTAATGCTCAAAATTCTCCAAGCCAGGCTTCAGCAATATGTGAACCGTGAACTTCCTGATGTTCAAGCTGGTTTTAGAAAAGGCAGAGGAACCAGAGATCAAATTGCCAACATCCTCTGGATCATGGAAAAAGCAGGAGAGTTCTAGAAGAACATCTACTTCTGCTTTATTGACTATGCCAAAGCCTTTGACTGTGTGGATCACAATAAACTGTGGAAAATTCTGAAAGAGATGGCAATACCAGACCACCTGACCTGCCTCTTGAGAAACCTATATGCAGGTCAGGAAGCAACAGTTAGAACTGGACATGGAACAACAGACTGGTTCCAAATAGGAAAAGGAGTACGTCAAGGTTGTATATTGTTACCCTGCTTATTTAACTTTTATGCAGAGTACATCATGAGAAACGCTGGGCTGGAAGAAGCACAAGCTGGAATCAAGACTGCCAGGAGAAATATCAATCACCTCAGATATGCAGATGACACCACCCTTATGGCAGAAAGTGAAGAGGAACTAAAAAGCTTCTTGAAGAAAGTGAAAGTGGAGAGTGAAAAAGTTCAGAAGACGAAGATCATGGCATCTGGTCCCGTCACTTCATGGGAAATAGATGGGGAAACAGTGGAAACAGTGTCAGACTTTATATTTTTGGGCTCCAAAATCACTGCAGATGGTGACTGCAGCCATGAAATTAAAAGACGCTTACTCCTTGGAAGAAAAGTTATGACCAACCTAGACAGCATACTGAAAAGCAGAGACATTACTTTGCCAACAAAGGTCCATCTAGTCAAGGCTATGGTTTTTCCAGTGGTCACGTAGGGATGTGAGAGTTGGACTGTGAAGAAAGCTGAGCGCCGAAGAATTGATGCTTTTGAACTGTGGTGTTGAAGAAGACTCTTGAGAGTCCCTTGGACTGTAAGGAGATCCAATCAGTCCATTCTGAAGGAGATCAGCCCTGGGATTTCTTTGGAAGGAATGATGCTAGAGCTGAAACTCCAGTACTTTGGCCACCTCATGCGAAGAGTTACTCATTGGAAAAGACCCTGATACTGGGAGGGATTGGGGGCAGGAGGAGAAGGGGACGACAGAGGATGAGATGGCTGGATGGCATCACTGACTCGATGGACGTGAGTCTGAGTGAACTCCGGGAGTTGGTGATGCACAGAGAGGCCTGGCGTGCTGCAATTCATGGGGTCGCAAAGAGTCGGACATGACAGAGCGATTGAACTGAATAATAAGTAGAGGTAGGAGGGCTTCACTCTGTGACTGTATATACTCCCATAGTGCTGGGCATTTATTTTTACAATGCCACACGTCAATTTTGTAACTCGAATTTTTAAACAAAAAAACAAAGAAGGTTTTAAAAGATTATTCTAATTGCATTGTGGAGAAAGTGGAAGCGGGATAGGACTAGAAGCAGGGAGAACAGTTAGGCGGGTACAGCAATTAATGAGGCAGCGAGAATTAGAGCAATGGTAGTGGCTATGGAAAGAAGCAGGGTATAATTAGAAAGTAAAATTGAAAAATGCCGGTAAGGAGGAGGGAGAGATGGGAAAAGACAGCTAGACAAGTACTACCTATCTGTCCAACGGGAGCAGTGGCAGTGGCAGATGGCAAATGCGGTATCTTTCATTAAGTTTGGGGAAACACAGCATCACACAGGTGTAGGTGTACAACAGTTTAGATTTGGCAATAATAAGTTTGAATTGCATAGAGGACGTTCAACATGGAGTTAACACAGAAGTCTTGAATTTATAACTATGGAGAAGAAACTCTGAGTTGTAGAAAGAAAGGTAGATATTCCCAGCATATATACGGTAACTGAAGTACTGGGAAAGGATGAGATAGCCCAGGTATACGCAAAGAGTAAAAGAGAAGCCTGCAAAAAAAGGCAAAGGAAGAGCAAGATCTAAAACTGAATTTCTCATAATGTCCGGTGACCCATTTGCACCATAACCTCCTGAGAAGTTTGATTAAAATGTAAAGATCTTGGCTTCACCATCAACCTACTGAATCAGACACTCTCAGCAACCTGGGAATCAGCATCTTAAGCAGGCACCTTGGATTATTTCTGTGCATAGTCAAGTTTGAAAGCCACGGATCTAGAAGATAAGCAGAGGCGGAAAAGCCCCCTGCCCCCCAAAAAATGGTTCAAGAAGGTGTGCTCTGCTCACCACCTAAGCAAAAATGAGAATTGGAGCCAATGGAAAAGAACATACCCTTCAAAGCACTGTGGGCTGGTGAAAAAAGGAAGTCGTCAATAAATATTTGTTCAATAAATAATTGGGAGAAGTACTTAAAGCTATGACCAATCTAGACAGCATATTAAAAGGCAGAGAATTACTTTGCCAACAAAGGTCCGTCTAGCCAAAGCTATGGTTTTTCCAGTAGTCATGTATGGATGTGAGAGTTGGACTGTAAAAAAAGCTGAGTGCAGAAGAATTGATGCTTTTGAACTGTGGTGCTGGAGAAGACTCTTGAGAGTCCCTTGGACTGGAAGGAGATCTAACCAGTCAATCCTAAAATAAATGAGTCCTGAATATTCATTGGAAGGATAGATGCTGAAGGTGACGCTCCAATACTTTGGCCACCTGATGGGAAGAACTGACTCACTGTAAAAGATCCTGATGCTGGGAAAGAATGAAGGCGGGAGGAGAAGGGGACGGCAGAGGATGAGATGGTTGGATGGCTTCACTGACTAGATGGACATGAGCTTAAGTAAGCTCCAGGAGATGGTGATGGACAGGGAAGCCTGGCGTGCTGCAGTCCATGGGGTCGCAAAGAGTTGGACACGACTGAGCGAGTAAACTGAACTTAAAGCTATAATTTATCTCTGTATATTTCCAAGCTATAACTAATCTCCCGTATAAACACAGTTAACACCTGGGTAATCTATAAGAAGAAAAATAATAGTGGGAAATAGCTTTAAAAAATGGATTGAGCAAGAAACACTTTGATGTCAACATTGAGGATAAATTCCAAAGGTTTGGCAGGTGCCTGGATAGTTAGTAACTAACCAGCATGATCTCTAGGACCAAGTAAATCCCTGAAGTGTAAAAACACAGAAACAGTGCTCTATGTCAAAAATATGGGTTCCATTTTGAAAAGCATTGAAATGAAGTTGTTAGCTCCCCAGTACCATACGGATGCTCTCTCCCAGATTAACCAAATCACTTAACATGAGACCAAAATTAAACCACTCCTTCACTTACAAGCTAGTAAAGATCAGTAAATAGAGATTTAGCCAGTTTGTCCAACTAAATATAATAGCTCTTCCTTAGGTTATATTATAGTTGCTGAAATAGTTGCTCATCAACTGTTCTTTCCAAGTTTGCTAGGCTTCAGAGCATTCATTTTGTAGGAAGCCTTATTTGTTCTGAGCAGTTAAAATGATCTGAACTCTGAAGACATCCCTTTGATAAGAGGCAGAATGATTAAGTGACCCCAAATTAACTCACATCTATTTAGGAACCTTCTCCATCCACCCACCCCAAATTTGAAGTTATCATAAAACATTTTGCAAAGGTAAAGCAAACTGGAAAAGAGAAGACATTGACTTCATTTGGTTTTATTTTTCTTTATATTCCTTCCTTTGTAGGTGTTACAAAGGTTAAGAGAAACCAAACCACTTCAAACTATATAAGCTGCTCACCTGCACGTAACCACGAATAAACACATCTTTACTTCTTGCTACCACTAAATGCCATTCATTAGTGTCTTTGGGTGACTTTCTCTCCTAGGAGTTGTACCATATATTCTTTAAGAATTTTTTCCAAATCTAAAATGCCAAGGGTTGATGCTCTAAATTTTTTAAAGTTTTTAGACTTCCATTTATGAAGACGCTATCAGACGTAATAAACCCTGTGTTAGGAGTTCAAATTCTTGATTCAGTAAGTCGACAACTAACTGGTAACATTTCAAAAGTTGATCTGTAAGCTGCTAATGTGGAAAATAAAGCAAAAATTTTCCCAAAGAAGTGATATGACAGGTGCGTGTGTGCGTGTGTGTGTGCACTCAGTTGCGTCCGGCTCTTTGCAACCCCATGGACAGTAGCCCGCCAGGCTCCTCTGTCCACTGAATTTTCCAGACAAGAATACTGGAGTAGATTGCCACTTCCTACTCCAGGGGATCTTCTTGACCCAGGGGTCGAACCCCAGAGGTTCTTAGGCTAATTCACAGAAGTTTATTTCACCTTCAATGCTGGTGAATTGCTAGACACTTTTGATTAAAAAAGAAAATAGGTGTCTCCATACTAGTAATTAAGCAAAAAGAATTGTCAAAATGAAACAAACAAAAAATTTATCTTGAAGTCATACAAAAGATCCACTGGCCTGATTACACTGGAGATCCTCCTAGTAACTAGATTTTAAGAATCTCACACCTCAAGCCCATAGATCACAAGTTAGGGACTCCTGCTTAAAAAAAGTGAGAGGATCTTACTAGTTTTCAGGCACAGGGACATTAGGAGTTCAGAAGCATGCCAAAGCCCGGAGCTTGGAGAAAAGCACAGAGGTGGAGGGGGGCCTTTTCTGAGAAGTCCTCTGACTGCAGTGGGAAATAGACTTGGCACTGGAGGGCTCTCTTCACATCCAGCTCCAGGACTCCCTGGACAATGCTCCTCGGAGTTCAGCGGCTCAGTAAACCAGAGCCTAAAAACATGGACGGTGTGCTTCCTAGCCAGAGTGGGGACTGTGGAAACGAACAATCCCCTGAGTTGCCATGCCAAGTACTAGACACCTGCTACTGCCAGAAGCAGTCCCAGCTTTGACGGTTAGGAAGTCTAATGTTCGCTTCCTTGCCCTGACCCAAAGACCCATTTCAACCCCTCTACAGATCCAGGCCTTCCAATACATACGGCAGGTTTACAAGTCTGCAACTTATGGGTGCCTATCTTTATCATCTAAGGCTTGAAACAGAAAAGCCAAAATAAATGTTATCTTCTTCTGGGAAATACTGCTTACTGTACTTCAAACTTTAACTATAATGATGGAAAATCTTCCTAAGTCTGTATTTTGGGCAGTTCAGATTTTTAATTCATAAGCACTTCACATTCACTCTGAAAACAATGACCTATTATACCTAATCTGGATAGGTTTAAATACTGGGTGAAGAGTTTCAAAAGGTATTTGCAAAGGTCTGCTGTTTCAGTTTGTCCTTAACCCTTTCCCTAACTTTAAAAATGAAATCATGGGGCTCCTTGGGGGCCTTGCGCTTAGGATTTTGGGCTTTCATACCGGAGTTCAATCCCTGGTCAGGGAACTGAGATCCAGGAAGCTGTGTGGCACAGCCAAAATAAACAAATAAAAATGAAATCATACCACTGCTCTCAGCTAATACAACCAAAAACAAATAGCAAGGAGTTTGGCATTTCTGGTAAGACACAACATATATACTAAATTAGTTATGTTTCTGAAAGTATGAACAGATCTGAAAAAGTGAAAGTTGTTCAGTCGTGTCCCAACTCTTTGTGACCCCATGGACTAGTCCGTGGAATTCTCCAGGCAAGACCACTGGAGTGCACAGCCTTTCCCTTCTCCAGGAGATCTTCCCAACCCAGGGATCTAACCAAGGTCTCCCGCATCTGCAATATATGCAAATTCATGTACTAAAGAAATCTTTCAGTTCTTTGATAAATATATCCAAATGTGATAATTAATCAAAATCTAAATGAAGGTTTTGATTCTCCTGCATTCAAATTATGGCCAGAAAAGACAGCATGGGTAATGCATGCATAACTATCAGAGTGGAACTCAGAGACTGACCCTGATGTTCAACTCTCACTTTATTTACATGGGCTTTCCCCTCATATTAAATCCAACTTCCTTTCCCTAGCCTCTTACTGTTACACTGTAATCACCAACTTTACTTCTGGTATAAAATTTTGCAGTTGCCTGAACTTAACATTGTAAATGTTATTTAGCAAAGTACTGGACAATTCACTGAAGAGGATCACTAAAAAAAGGTGTATGTAGTAAAGAAATCTTGCTTTCCTAACTTTAAGCCTAACTACCAACTGTAGGGGTGACTTGGAAGAGACCCAGATGATTCTGTATATTTGCCCCTTTCTCAAGCAAGTTTCTAGTAACTCCCGCCTTTCCCCACCAAAACCCGATGTGCAAAAAGAAAGGCCGTATTGAAGAAACAAAAACCAAATCAGATTCAACTTTTCCACTGCAATGTTCAGCAAATATTACATTTCTACCAGCTTTCACTTTTCAGATAGGCCAGTTTCTCAGACGAACAGCAAGACATCAAAATGGGAAGGAGAAGTCAGGTGTCAGGGGGTATAAACAGCTGTGGCCAAAAACAATACTGCAAAAGAGCCAATAGGAGACAGCTCCCCCAAAAGCAGCAGGAGTGACTTAATTCCACATCCCCCTCCACCAGGGCCTCAGGGAAAACCATTATTGGGAGACAGAAGGACAGAAGCAATCAGGACTTGCAGAAAAAATTTCCAATCTTCCGTTAGAGACGAATTTGTAAGTGTTGTCTAGGGTGTCTGCATGTATTTTAAATCTCACCCGGTATGGCCATGAAGAGGAAATTTTTTCTAGTGCAATAACTTGGGTATAGAGAAACTGCCACCCAGTATAAAGAAGTCAGTCTTTTCTCAGATATACACTGAAAGCCACTCACCAAAACCAACACTGACTTTTAAACTGCTTTATTCATTCATTATATTTAAGACAAAATTTGCCATCACACGGTGGCTCTAAATGTGAACTTCAGTTTATACAAACGCAAGCCTCACCAAGCATTACATATAACCCGCGACTTTCACAGGACAATGGTTAATACATTTCGAACCAGCGGACCAAATGAAATTGCATGGGGCACACACGCCACTCTGTAAATGTTCCCTGGACTTTACAGGACTGCGCTTAAGTGCTGGAAGTCATTAAATGTACCGAGTTTCTGCAGCAGAATACACACTCATGCATTCTTCAAGAATCAGCAGCATTCACAAAATACAGGCCATCAGAAAGTTACGTAAGAAAAGCAGCCTCTCCTCTGAGTAATTCATTCAACCTTCCAAGAAATCACATATTCTCCTTGAGGGGCCGGGTCAAAGGTAGTTAAAGAAACTGGGCAAAGAACACTGGGAAACCAGGGCAGTTTACGGCTGAAAAGATGCACGCAACGCCACCAAAGGCATCCTCAAGCATTCCTTTGCAAACAGAGTGTGCGTGCGGTTTGTAATGAGCCCCTGCTGACCTGGGTAACGGTCCCAGCTGAAAGCACCCCAGCCTGACACGAACGCCAGCATGTGGGAGAGGAGACGGGGGAAGCAGCATTAGCTGACACACGGCCTAGGGGGGCCGAAGCTGTCACCTCCTTGGGACTCGCGCACAGCCGGGCGCTGCCACCTGCTTTCTACTTCCTCGGGGAGGGCTGGTGACGCGTGGGCCTGAGAGGCACCAGGGAAGAAATAATGAATCCGGTTTCTAAAGCCAGAGCGCCAGAAAAGGTCCCCAGGGCCCGATGCCCTCACCGCTGGGCGACTCTCCCCGAGTGGCGCGCGACCCCAGGGGTGGAAGGAAGCCTGAGAACTTGCAGACGGCAGAGGCCAGAGTCAGTCCACTAGCGGGGAATGGGTGGGTCAGAGCGCGGGGGTCGCCCGAACCCCGACAACAGGACCGTGGGAAGGTAAGCTGGGGGCGGAGCCGCGCGGAGGCTAGTAGCCAGGGGCCGGGCCGGTCTGGGGAGTCTTTCCTCCCGAGCGAGGGCGGGCGGAGAGGGGCACCCTGGCCGCTACCTGCTGCTGGATCTTCCCGTCCTCCGTGACGACCCAGTGCGTGGTGGCGAAGGCCCCTCGAGCTGCCACACTCAGCAAGGCGGACAGGCTGAGAAACCAGCCTGGACTGGAGCACGGCGGCAGCTCGCACCGGCCGCGGACCCCTACTGCCACCGCCATCTTGCCCCCCCCCGGCCCGGCGACTCGCACCGGAAGCGGAAGTGAGCCCCTGCGGTTCGCCATCTTGGGGAGGTCGACGCTAGAGGAGGAGGAGCCGAGGGGGTGCCGCCGGCTGACAAGCGGCTTCCTCCGCCTCTGTTTGGGTGACGCGGGAGCGATGGCTTAGGCCCTGTCCCAGTTTGGCTTCAGGTCGGAGACCGCTTTTTTATTATTGTTTTCTTGTGGTGCGCGATACGATCTTGTAGCGTGGGAACCAGAGGGAGAGAAAAGTGTTCCAGTTGGAGCCTCAGCAAAAATGAGAGGACTCAGAGCATATATGTATTGTTACTTTTAAAAAGATTATTTTTGTTTCTAATGGTTGGGAAGTAAAAGGTATGCTTTCGAAACACCTAAGGGAAGGAATAGGTTCTCTTTTATTCTGAAAATTTCACAATAGGGGGAGCTTCACAATTGGGAGGATTGTTAGTCTAGGAGAGCGCTGTCCAGTAGAAACGTAAAAACATAACGTGAGCCGTGAGCCACAACATAATTTAAAAAAAAAAATTGAGATAACCAACATTTGATTTAACCCACTATATGCAGTATATTATTAGTTCATTGTGAAATCTATAGAAACTACTGAAGTATTTGTTTTTGTACCATGTCTTCGAAATCGGTAGGTATTTTACACCTATCAGTTCAGTTCAGTCACTCTGTCCTTTCCTACTCTGCGACCCCATGGACTGCAGCACGCCAGGCCTCCCTGTCCATCACCAACTCCAGGAGTTTACCCAAACTCATGTCCATTGAGTTGGTGATGCCATCCAACCATCTCATCTTCTGTCGTCCCCCTCTCCTCCTGCCCTCAATCTTTCCCAGCATCAGGGTCTTTTCAAATGAGTCAGCTCTTCCCATCAGGTGGCCAAAGTATTGGAGTTTCAGCTTCAGCATCAGCCCTTCCGATGAACACCCAGGACTGATTTCCTTTAGGATGGACTGGTTGGATCTCCTTGCAGTCCAAGGGACTCTCAAGAGTCTTCTCCAACACCACAGTTCAAAAGCATCAATTCTTCCGTGCTCAGCTTTCTCCATGATCCAACTCTCACATCCATACACGACCACTGGAAAAACCATAGCCTTGACTACACAGACCTTTGTTGGTAAAGTAATGTCTCTGCTTTTTGATATGCTATCTAGGTTGGTCATAACCGTCCTTCCAAGGAGTAAGCGTCTTTTAATTTCATGGCTGCAGTCACCATCTGCAGTGACTTTGGAGCCCCCCCAAAAATAAAGTCAGCCACTGTTTGCACTGTTTCCCCATCTATTTGCCATGAAGTGATGGGACCGGATGCCATGATCTTAGTTTTCTGAATGACACCTATCAGCTCATCTAAATTCGGACTGGCCAGATTTTGGGAGCTTAATAGCTCCACATGTCTAGTGGCTACCTTACTGAACATCATGGGTGTAGATCTGGAGACTGGCAGCACTGGCATCACCTGGGAGCTTATTAAAAAAGCACATTCTTGGCTCTTATCTATGTCTCCAGCAGGTTTTCCCCTTTAACATGAACCCCACATGACTGGTATGTACATAAAAGTTTGAGAAGCACTTCCTTCTAGTGAACCAAACTGTGGGCCAAGCAGACTACCCTGATTCCAGTATTCTTTCCTGGAGAATCCCACGTGGACAGAGGAGCCTGGCGGGCTACAGTCCGTGGGGTCGCACAGAGTCAGACACGATTTAGCGACTGAACAACAACAAGGATCACTGGGGAGTCATCTTAGAATTCTGCCTGTCGCAGGTTCTGACTGCCAAGTCCCACTCCTCTAGTCTTACTGAACTATGTTTTGAGCGTCACAACAACCCTTAGAAGTGCTTTTGCTCATCTTATTTCCTGCCTTTAGGAACAAGATGAGCAAAAAGCAACTTTCCTTGCTCTTTAAAAGAAAAAAAAAAAAATATATATATATATTATTTAAGGTACAGTTTAAATCCTGAATTGTAGAAAAAAATCTCTCTACTGCTATTTGCTTCCTCTGAATTCTGTAACACTAATGCGACAATATCAGGTTTCTTTGTGATACTACTTTGTACATTTTGAACAGCTAAACTCTTGAGTAGTTCTTCCTTCAACCAGCTAGACTGGAAGTATCTGGGGGCAGTATAGGAAATGTGTTTTTATTTTTATCTTCTATAAAGGTTGATACTTAAGTGGTTAGTTTATTTCATTTTTGTACTCCCCAAAAGGTAGCTTTCCCATTTTATGTGAAGAAAACAATGAAAAATTCTAACTCAAATAAAACTGTTGCTGCCAGTTTTTGACATCAAATAGATCACTTGTGTGCATGCTCAGTCGCTCCAGTCATATCCAACTCTTGGGACCCCATGAACTGCAGCCCACCAGGCTCCCCTGTCCGTGGGACTCTCTAAGCAAGAATACTAGAGTGGGTTGCCATGCCTTCCTCCAGGGGATCTTCCCAACCCAGGGATTAAACCCTCCTCTTTTACGTCTCCTGCATTGGCAGGTGGATTCTTTACCACTAGCGCCACCTGGGAAGCCCAGATCACTTGTTACCCTTCTTTTTATTCTAAGACCTGATATTTCTTTTTCCATTTTAAGTACATATTTGTTCTTTATGGTTAGATAAAACCTTTGGAAATATAAGATGGTAGTTATCAAAGTTGCTAATAATCTGTAAATTGTGATTCAATTCTTAGTTGAACAAATGATAGGAAAGCTCATCAGATCAGATCAGTCGCTCAGTCGTGTCCGACTCTTTGCGACCCCATGAATCGCAGCACACCAGGCCTCCCTGTCCAAAAGCTCATAACTGCATGTAATTTGGCCTTTCAACATAAAATATTTTAGCAAATATGCCCTTTGTCACTATCATAAATTATAGACTTTTTAAGCTGAGACTTGAACAATGGTAAAATGATCTTGCTGAATTATTCATTTCCTCCCTGGGGCCACTTTATCTGAATGTTGCAAAGGATCTGTACTTTTTTATTTCTTAGAGAAAATACTTAAGATATAAATATTCCTGAGAGAGTTATTATAACACCCTGGTTTAAATTCTGCTGATTATCTTTTGCTTCATGGTGAACCAACGTAAATCTTTGTGGCATAAATTTTAAGCTTTAGACAATGATTTATTATATTTCATAGTTTGTTTGGCTGGACTCAGCTGGTAGTTCTGCTCCTCCTGCTGTTAGTTGGGTGTCACTCATAAGGCTGCATTCAGCTGGGACCTCAGCTGGGACTGGAATGTTCCCCAATGCCTCCACTCATGTCTAGTGCTCACCTGGAATAACTGAAATGGCTAGGGTTGTCTGGGCCTCTGTCTCTCAGTCCCAGTAGTTACGGAGATTTCTTACATGGTGGCTCAAGGCTCCTAAAGAGTGAAGTAGAAGCTCCTTGAGGGCCAGGCCCAGAATTGGCAAAGGGTCACTTCTGTATTCTATTGATCAAAAAAGGTAACAAGGCTAGCCCAGATTTAAGGGGAAATGGAAATAGACTCATCTTGATAGGTGAAGCAGCATGTTTGGTTAGGAATAGAAGGAACTATTGGCAGCCTGCTACTGCTGCTGCTAAGTCGCTTGTCGTGTCCGACTCTGTGCGACCCCAGAGACGGCAGCCCACCAGGCTCCCCCATCCCTGGGATTCTCCAGGCAAGAACACTGGAGTGGGTTGCCATTTCCTTCTCCAATGCATGAATGTGAAAAGTGAAAGTGAAGTCTCTGTCGTTTCCGACTCTTGGCGACTCCATGGACTGCAGCAGTGTAATTAATTCCTTTAGTGATTTTGAATTGGTGGGGGTTGAAAGGGTGAATTTCTGTACTAGGAAGGGAGGCTAGTCACAGAGGAAGGGCTATATAGGTATATCTCCCAACAGCTGTATGCAAAGTGAAGAAGAGTTTCAACAGGGAGACAGAGGATACCTAAGTAGTAATTTCACTAGAAATTATGAAATACAGTAATTTCATTTAGAAATAGTTTGTCAGTAGCTTGTCAGGGAGTCTGAAGCACGAGGACTACTTTGGATGAGACCAAGTGTCAAATCAGCTCTGGATTCTAACTCACAGTGACACCAGGGCTGCTCTGAGCATATTATGATTGTCAGCCTCAAAAGAATTTTCCTGATGCAAACATAAAAAATCGCACAGAAAACCCCCAAATGCCGAAAAGACAGCGTATGGAATAGGAGAAAATATTTGCAAATGTGTGACAGTGATGGGACAGACAAGGGCTTAATTTCCAAAATATATAAACAACTCATACAACTCAACAACAAAAAAACAAACAACCCAATCAAAAAATGGGCAGAAGACCTTAACGGACATTTCTCCACAGAAGACACGTGGATGGCCAGTAGGCATGTGAAAAGATGCTCTACAGCACTGATTATCAGATAAACGCAAATCAGAACTACAGTGGGGTACCACCTCACACCAACAGAATGGCTGCCATTAAAATGCCTACAAATACCAAATGCTGGAGAGGGTATGGAGAAAAGGAAACCCTCCTACACTGTTGGTGGGAATATAAGTTGGTACAGCTACTAGGGAAAACAGTATGGAGTTCAGATAACTAAAAACAGGATTTTTTTAATGCTATGATCTAGCAATCCCTCTCCTGGGAATATACCTGGACAAAACTATAATTCAAAAAGATACATGCCTCCCCACCCCATGGCAACACTGTTCACAATAGCCAAAACATGGCAACAACCTAAATGTGCATCAACATATGAATGGATAAAGAAGATGTGGTGTATATATATATACACATACAGTGGAATGCTACTCAGCCATGAAAAGAACAAAACAATGCCATTTGCAGTAGTAACATGGAGACAACTAGAGATTATCATACTAAGTTGTCAGTAGAAGAAAGATAAATACCATAAATACCATACAATATTACTTACGTATGGAATCTAAAATATGGCACAAAAGAACTTATATTCAAAACAGAAACAGACTCAGCGACACAGAGAACAGACTTGTAGTTGCCAGAGGGGTGGCGGGGAGGGAGAGTGCTGGACTGAGAGTTTGGGGTTGGTAGATGCAAACCATTACATTCAGAATGGATAAACAACAAGGTCCTAATATATAGCACAGAGAACTATACTCAGTATCCTGTGGTAAACCATAATGGAAAAGAATATTAAAAAAAGAGTGTATATATATAACTGAGTCACTTTGCTGTATAGCAGAGATAGGCACAACATTGTAAATCAACTACAGTTTAAAATAAAGAATTTTCTTGATACAGACTTACCAGCCATTAATTTACCCAAATTCTTGGAGCTGTTAATACATTTGGGAACGAGAGTTTCTGTGGAGTGATTGTATTGTGACTGTTCAGTCTCTAAGTAACTAAAGGTCATATCCACCCCCACCCCCAGTTTTTACTCCTTCACATACACCCAACTTTCAGTGTTCTGACTTGAATCTGGACAGTGATTGAATCTGGGCTTCCTTGGTAGCTCAGTTGGTAAAGAACCCACCTGTAAATGCAGGAGGCCCAGGTTTGATTCCTGGGTTGGGAAGGTCCCCTAGAGAAGGGATAGGCTACCCACTCCAGTATTCTTCGGCTTCCCTTGTGGCTTAGCTGGTAAAGAATCCGCCTGCAATGAGGGAGACCTGGATTCAATCCCTGGGTTAGGAAGATCCCCTGGAGGAGGGCATAGCAACCCCCTCCAGTATTCTTGCCTGGAGAATCCACATGGACAGAAGAGCCTGGCGGCTCCAGTCCAGTTCCAGTTCAGTCACTCAGTTTTGTCCGACTCTTTGTGACCCCATGAACTGCAGCACACCAGGCCTCCTTGTCCATCACCAACTCCCAGAGTCCACCCAAACCCATGTCCATTTAGTCTGAGATGCCATCCAACCATCTCATCCTCTGTCGTCCTCTTCTCCTCCTGCCCTCAGTCCTTCCCAGCATCAGGATCTTTTCAAATGAGTCAGCTCTTCCCATCAGGTGGCCAAAGTATTGGAGTTTCAGCTTCAAAATCAGTCCTACCGAGGAACACCCAGGACTGATCTCCTTTAGCATGGACAGGTTGGATCTCCTTGCAGTCCAAGGGACTCTCAAGAGTCTTCTCCAACACCACAGTTCAAAAGCATCAATTCTTCAGGGCTCAGCTTGCTTTATAGTCCAACTCTCACATCCATACATGACTACTGGAAAAACCATAGCCTTAACTAGACGGACCTTTGTTGACAAAGTAATGTCTCTGCTTTTTAATATGCTGTCTAGGTTGGTCATAACTTTCCTTCCAAGGAGTAAGCATCTTTTAATTTCATGGCTGCAATTACCATCTGCAGTGATTTTGGAGCCCAGAAAAATAAAGTCAGCCACCGTTTCCACTGTTTCTCCATCTATTTGCCATGAAGTGATGGGACCAGATGCCATGATCTTCATTTTCTGAACGTTGAGCTTTAAGCCAACTTTTTCACTCTCCTCTTTCATCAAGAGGCTCTTCAGTTCCTCTTCACTTTCTGCCATAAGGGTGGTGTCATCTGCATATCTAAGGTTATTGATATTTCTCCCGACAATCTTGATTCCAGCTTGTGCTTCCTCCAGCCCAGCATTTCTCCTGATGTACTTTCCATGTAAGTTAAATAAGCAGGGTGATAATATACAGACTTGACGTACTCCTTTTCCTATTTGGAACCAGTCTGTTTTCATGGGGTTGCAAAGAGTCGGATACGACTGAATGACTAAGCACATGATTAAATTCAAGTTAATTCTATTCAAACCATTTAGTGAGTTTGTGCCCTTTGATCTTATCCATCACTATAGCATACTGTTTTAGTTTTTTCTTCTAGAAATACCATTCCCTCTTTTATTTGCTTTTCTTGGTTCCAATTCTACTTAACATTATTTCTTGAACACAAATTGCAACTGTATGTAGTAGTCTATCTTGGCTTTGTCTCGTCTTGTTTCAATTATCATCTATGATGAACAGAATTTTACTTGATTTTATTTGTGGCTATATTAGTTTTAAACATACAACTTCTAGGAATAAGTCTAGAGTTTCTTAGGGTTTTGATAGAATTCATTTGTCTAAGTTTTAGCTTCTGTCACACTTGCTAGAATTAAATCCCACTTGCTGTTTTCTACACGTCAGAAGAGAAAATAGGAAGGATAGTGAGCTGAGGGAGCACCCAGGGGCCCTGCACCCAGCTTGGGCAGAAAGGCTTCCCATGGGGAGTGAAATCTCGTCTGACCTGAAAAAGGAATGTTAGCCTGGTGAGTGCAGGAGGGAGAATCAGGGAACAAAGGTTTTCCAGACAGAGGTGCCTGCCCAGTATCAGAAAGAGCCCCTTGAGTTACTGAAAGTAGTTCACCACAGATGAGTTTAGGAATTCTGGGATTATGAAGCTAAGCACTGGTATTCTTAAGGCCAGGTGTTCTGCATGTTTTATTGCCTCTATTTCAAATGCCCTTCCTTGAAATCTCCACTAGGCTGGCTCCAAATCATCATCTAGGACTCAGCTCAAATGAGTTCCACAAACTTTTTCTAACCATTTCTATGCTAGCTCTTAGAGACATTCACCTTAAATGCTTCAGGGTCCTCATGAGGCTTCTCTCTGAAATCAGCTTATCAGGCTCTGCATAACAGGATGTAAACTCCATGCAAATTTGCCTATCTTGTTCACCACTATATCCTCAGGATAAAACACTGCCTTCAAGTTACTACTTACTGAATGCTTTTCAGTTCAGTTCAGTTCAGTCGCTCAGTTGTGTCCGACTCTTTGCGACCCCATGACTCGCAGCATGCCAGGCCTCCCTGTCCATCACCAACTCCCGGAGTTCACTCAGACTCATGTCCATCGAGTCAGTGATGCCATCCAGCCATCTCATCCTCTGTCGTCCCCTTCTCCTCCTGCCCTCAATCCCTCCCAGCATCAGAGTATTTTCCAGTGAGTCAACTCTTTGCATGAGGTGGCCAAAGTACTGGAGTTTCAGCTTTAGCATCATTCCTTCCAAAGAAATCCCAGGGCTGATCTTCAGAATGGACTGGTTGGATCTCCTTGCAGTCCAAGGGACTCTCAAGAGTCTTCTCCAACACCTTACTATGTACCAAACATTGTTTTCAGTGCTTTCAGTTATCAGTTAACAAAACGTAAAAACCCTAACCTTTGTGGCATTCTAGCTACGTTATTTTTTACCATGGGGAGACACTAAAAATACAGTATATTTTAAATTATATAATTTTGTTAGAAGTTGGCAAATGGTCCAGAGCACATAGAGTAGGTAAGTGGATTCTGGAGTCTTGGCAGGAAACAAAGCAGGCATTGTGCTATTAAACAGGATTCTTTGAGATGACCTTTGAGGAGTTGAAGCGGTGGAGTTAGGCAGATATGACTAGAAGGAACAGCTAGTGCAGATTGCAAGGTAAGTGTGTGTCTTTGCCTAGCCTGCATGAAGCTACTGGACAGAGTGGTGGAGGATAAGAGTAGCAGCTGAGGTCAGAAATTTTTGATTTTTATTCTAAAATGAGGAAGGAGTCATGGAACATCTTCAAGTAGAAGAGTGGATGTTTCTTTGTTGCTGTGTTTAGAGCAAGCTATAGAGTCAAGTGTAATAGCTTGGAAATCAATCAGGAGGCTATCGTGAAACTCCAGGCAAGAAAGGATGGACATAGACATTTGGCAGTCCTCAGCACGTAGATGGTATTAGAACCATAGGAATGGATGTGATCACTGAGCGAATTTAGGTAGCTTGTACTGATCCCTCCTTGGTGCTTTTTAACAAAGGCTGGAAAATCTTTTTAATAAAGTCTGGTAGTCACATCAAGAAGTTGCTTTACATACTGAGGGAAGAAATTATTCCATTATGATCTGTCAAGTATCTGATGTTTTGCTTTGATAGAAACAACCCAGTTCTTTTTTCAGAAGGTTATTAGCTTCTAAAAATAAACCCCAAAGGCTGAAGATTAAAGATAACTGGCAATACTGAATTCTTTGAGAAGAGCAGTATTTTGTCCATCTTTGTATTTTCATGGTCTCACAAACTGTTTGGCACATGAGAATCAAGAAATGTTAATGAATATCAAGAAACTGAAGTTACCATAATGATAACACAAGACACAAAACAAAATTACAAAAGGAAATTTATTTCAAAAGCATAGGGGAACATTTACATTTGAACAAAGTGATAAACAGGTGTCTTGCAAAAGAAAAAAATCCATGGCATGAAGTTTTTCGTTCAAATTTTTAAAGCAAAAATAACCTAAGGTGTGCACTATTGCTTTAGGAAAGGGAAGGGGAACAATGAGGCGGTAAGGGAAGGAACACAGTCAACTTAATATCAAACTTTAGAAAGTAAAGTCACTTTTTAGCTCTGAGTTTACAAATATTAAAAAGAAAAAGAGGAAAAATTATACTTAATGTTCAAATTTATATAAATGTAGTCCCCAAACAGCTTCTGTACTTGAAATGGCTTTAGGCCACTGGCTGATCTGACTCTAAGGTCCAGACTACCTGGTCACAGTTGTCAAATGGCAATTCCACGTTCCTATATCGGTTCAGATTCCAAGGGAGCTTAAGTCCAGCTCATAGTCTTTTGGAATGTTTAGAGATTATTGCCACCACTCCATAGTCAAGCTGACCAACTTCTTTTGCTCACTTGTATCATTCTAGTCTTCAAAAAACATTTTCTCCAGAAACATGTGCAGTAATTCTAACAAAGGGTTGTTGTTGTTTTTTTTTTTTTTTGTCTATTCCCCCAATATAGAGGTAACAGTAATGAAGACACCTGCATTGGAATCACAAACTATTCCTCAAAAAATAGGTCAAACTACTAAAAAATGTCATTCAGGCATTAGAGTTGAATAACAAACCTGGGGAGGGAAGATTAACTGTGGAACAAAAATATATGAAACATTCAAATGCAGAGCAAAGGGCCTATGCTACTAAAAATGCCCATGACAATTAAACACTCCACAAACCCCCCATCTGTTGTTTTAACCTAGATTCTATTGACTACCTTATACAATAATTTTGATTAATAACCTGAGAAGTTAAGATCTTGAAAGTGGCAAAAGCAAACTGCGAGAGCACCCCTTACTTACTGGTGTATTACATTCCCAAGTCACTCTTCCTGGGCTGCCCTGCTTATCAAATCCCCAAATTCTAAAGTACTCTATTTCATCCTGCAGAAACCTGTATGTACATCAGACTCAGTATTTGGGCTGTATTTCTCCAACAGGGATCTCAACTTTATCTTTGAAAATGCAGCCTTTGTTTATTTTTAGTTTTAAATAACAATAATCATGTAAGTGCAACTGACTCAAAAGCCCTCACTACTGGGAGGAAAACCTAAATAACAAGTGAATAATGAATTCAGCCTCAAGAGGATAATCACCGTGTCAAAGACTACCCGTTCCTGGAATTAAAAAAAAAAAAAAGACTTATGTTGTATAGTCAAGTTTCACAGCATGCATATATATATATACACACACACACACAGATATATGCTCATGTATGTATGTATATTATACATACACATTTCTAGGCAAATAGTAAGATCCCATATTCAAAAGTTTATATCACAACATATGGAGAAGAGTTAAGTAAGCAGTGCAAAGCAACTTACTTCTTCCTAAAAATGTCAAGTCATTTCTACATTTTAAGAAAGCTGATTAAGTATTTTTGTTTTTCTGACACGCAGGAATACTGTACCATTGCCTAGCAGCTTTATTAAATAACCATGAAAATAAATGTTAAGTCTGACCATTACTCTTCTCCATATGTTGGCGTGGGGGAGACAGAGGGGACAGGAAAGTCAGGAACCTTTCAGCACTGATGATCTTTACCAGTTATCAGAAATGGACTGAATTTTATTACAGTTTAGATCTGAATAGCTCTCAATAACAAATTATCAAGATGTTTAAAAGATTCACAATGTGAAGTCTGAATAATGACGATATTGCAAAAACAAGTAAAGATTGCAGACAAAGCATCCAAAAATATCGCTGTGGTTTTTACCTTGGACACAACCATGGTTTGTTACAAAAGTAGATCATACATACAAAGGTATAAAGAACAGTAAGTTTTTAGCTGAAGGCAGCAGTCTTTTTAAAGGGACACCCCCGGCAATCCAATGAGTAGTAGAATTAAGTATATAAGCTCATGACAATGCTGAAGAATGTGACTTCTCATTCAGTAGAGTCTTCCCCGACTACGATTTCCTCGTGCTCCCCAACCTCGGCCACCTCTACTTCCCCTGAAGGCTCCTCTCTGCTCTACGAAAAAGCGAACAAGGGTTTAGGTCTTGTTCAGGACTTCACGGGACAGCACACACAGAAGAAATGTAGCTGGAAGCTCTGAATGTAGCAGTAGGCTCTATAAAAACAGTATGGTATTCTGCGAGCACATCTACAAGTTCAAATCTCTACATAAAACCAGGGCATCATATATGCCAAAGCGCATTATCTCAAGGTACCAAATACATTCATAGTATATACTCAATTAAATGTACCCCATTAAAGATATTTCAAGGTGACAATGTTAATGATAACTACATGTAGTTCTTTATTGTGGTGCCTATCACAAAGATAACTAATGAAACTATAAACGTGTCTATATTTAATATGGATTAAAGCTACAGGCCTTCAAAAGTTAGCATCATATATGTAAAATATCTTAAACTACCACTGATCAATTCTGAAAAGTTAGGCTAGAGTGAAAAATGTACCTTTCAAATGCAATGAAAAGGTAATCTGTTTGGGTCACCACATTGAAAAATAACGTTACAATTTCTGACAGCTTTTCTCACTGCTTTGTCAGCTACGTATGAGCTGCTCAGAGTGCTGCCAAAAAGGTTGTTATGTATATGTTACAGTGTTTGGGTTAGTGATGTAAATTAAGCATATCTCTTGCTGAAAAATCAAGTCACTTGGATCATATGGTAGAATGAGTCCTTGATTTACTTGTCAGTCTGTTTCACAGGTCCAGAGGAGTCTTTCCAGTGAAGAAAACTGATTGACCTTATCAGCAAGGCTGGACCTTTCATCATACACAAATGAGTAGGAGTCTCAAACTTCTAATTCCAGAGACCCAGTCTCCTCATTGGAACCTTCAAACTTCCTCACTGCAGGAATCTTGTTAGGAGCAATAAAAAGAACCTGCTGTTGCCATTTTTGATCCATAATGTTGGAGGCTTGAAAAATTCCTATCCAGTCAGTACTGCAATCCATTTTTTGCCATTATGGCTAGAATTATGTTACTGTTTTTGGGTGATGCTTTTTCTCTCCAGAAACTGAGTTAGAAAACTAACTAGACCTTTCCCCAGCTTAACCAATATTTACCTGTCAACAGAATGGAATCTGATTCAAAGTCACCTCTCACGTCATGATACATTTTTCTAAATTGATTGGTATGCCAACTATTTAAATGAAACCATCATGACCTATCATATTCAAAAAATCACTTTAATGATCTTTTTAATGGTTTCAAGCTTAAACTAATACAGCTACTAGTTAAAATTATACTTTAAAAAATTATTTTAATATTCAAAAAAGGTAAAAGTTGAAGGACACAAGTCACAAAATATAGAATTAGTACTTGTGGGTTACCAGGGAACTCTGTTCCACAGGAAGGAGAACTAAACATGGGTATGTGCAAATACTTTGATTGAAAATGCACCAGGAAGCTGGACTACATTATGGGAACAAACACCTTTTGATAAAGAAAATAATAGAGACAATGGTTAGTAAAGTGAAAGACTTTGATAAGGAAAAAAGTCTATGCCTACATGGACTCAAAGACAAATTACAAATTCTGGCTCCTTCTCTGCATAGAACTAGTTTAGGCCCATGACACTGGCACAATCTATTTTCTTTGCAGAAGGCTTGGTCACTGTAGTAAGACAGTAATATAATAAAATTGAGTTTGGCTGACATAGAAAAGTAGAATTTCAATGATTAAATATGGGTAATAAAGTCTAAGTATTAAAGACTCAACACAAAACATTTTTCTCCCTCTGTCCTGGCGCAACACTGACATCGCAGGAAAAAAAACCCAACACTGTTTCTCTTTCCTCCTGACCCACTGTCAGTTCCCTAAGGAAAGGACATTAAAAAGGTAGAAAAATTTGAGGTAGAAAGGTCAACTAATTTTCATCTGTAATACTGAGAACTGTTTTCTGCTGAATGGGTGAAAGAAATCCAAGAAAACTCTTCAAATTGTTTCTGTGAGAATACTTATAACCTGATACATCTCAACTCCCCCAAATAAAAATACTAGCAGAAATTTGGTTCCTACTTTCCAATAAGAACAATCAGAGTTTAGTTTGCTTTGTAACTCAATTTATGACAAGCACTCCGATTACAAGGTTGCTCCTGTAGGAGTATTAAAGTACAGGAACACCAGACACAAAAGGCAGTTAACAGGCGTGTTTGTTGTTCTGTTACTTTGCTGACTAAGGAACAACTGAAGCTGTAAGTGACTCCTGGATTTTTTCCTTGGCCTTGCTGTGTGGCTTATGGGATCTTATTTCCCTGACCAGGGATTGAACCCCAGACCCTCAGTGTGAGGTCGAAGTTCTAACCACAGGATGACCAGGAAATTCCCTGATTTTTGTCTTCGGTAAAACTGCTCCCCTCTGCCCCACCCATATTGATAATTAAAAAAATCACATACAACCTAAGGCTTTGCATTTTTCAAATCTCTTTTCCACATGCATTACATCATCTGATTCTAAGGCAGGCAGTGAATGTCACAGTGCAGAATACTCATGGAAATTCAGAGTAACTGACATGCCTAAGTGAAAATAAATACAATTCTCTATATATTTCCATAGTTGATTACATTCATCTAAATCAAATGAAGATGGTATCTGAGAGAACAGCTGATGTTAAGAAAGGTTTTGATAAATACCACATTAAGTCATACAAGTGACAGAGGACAGACAATATTTAGTGCAATGGAGTAACAGAATCTTTTCCATTTACAAAATGCTATCATTAATATTTTTTGAAGTTTTTAAGCTCTCTGCTATCCCTATTTTTCAGATAAGACAAGAAGCCAAGAGAGGCATGTTTGCCTATTATTATGTAAGTAAGAGTTCAGTGATCTTTTCTACACTAAAGTTGCCTCAGAGAGTCTGATTGGAGTTTAAGGGTTCATTTCACAATCTGAAATTGCCTTTTCATAATCTTTTTACTTGGATATTGGAGGAATTTTGCTATTTTAAGAAGGCATTTGCTGCTGCTGCTGCTAAGTCGCGTCAGTCGTGTCTGACTCTGTGCGACCCCATAGATGGCAGCCCAACAGGCTCCCCCGTCCCTGGGATTCTCCAGCCAAGAACACTGGAGTGGTTTGCCGTTTCCTTCTCCAATGCATGAAAGTGAAAAGAGAAAGTGAAGTCGCTCAGTCGTGTCCAACTGTTCTCGACCCCATGGACTGCAGCCTACCAGGCTCCTCCATCCGTGGGATTCCCCAGAGAAGAATACTGGAGTGGGGTGCCACTGCCTTCTTCATAGCAGGCATTTACTTAATGTCAAATGATCTCATCCTGGAAACAATTACAGGGAGTATATGCTTCAGAATGTACTTTTTTGGGGAATAATTACTGTAGAATTAATTCTGATTGGTAACCAAGACCAATCACAAGTATGCTTGGTTCTGGATATTAAACTTTGTCTTCTTAAGCAAGATTAAGGATCTGAGTCAGTGATATTTATGTTCATTCTTCTTTATAAGCCAATGAGACAAACCACTTCTGATTCAACAGCCCTGGGAGAGACTGGACTGGTGAGAAGTCGACAGGAGGACTGCACTCTGGGCAGTGGAGGAGACTGCAAGAGGACACATCTTTGCTAGACGGTGCTTCACCGTCTGACTCTACCTCCCAGGACTCCTCCTTCTGAAGTAGTACAGAAAACGGGAGGGCAAGCAGTAGGCTGACGAGGTCCAAGAAGAATCATTAATACCACATCTGCCAGGGACTCTATCTGTCCCTGAGGGAGAATGGACAACATTTCTTGCTTTGAAGCTAAAACAGGGAAAATCAGGAATGGATGGTTCATGTCATCTTCCTTCCTTTTTTTTTTTCCTATTGGCATCTCTGAATACAATTTTCAGGTTCTTGGTGTTACATGCTCAGCCCAGTGAACCCACAAGGGTGAGTTAGAAAGGAATAGGATAAGGTGTTTTCCCAGCAGTTCAAGTTCCCCAAGCTAATGCAAAAAAAGTACCCTGAAAGAGCTATGATACTCTTCAATTATACTTAAAATCAAGCACAACACAGTTTCTGCCTAATCTCTCATATTTCTTGTACCCAAACGGAAACGCTCACCATAATTAAAGTTGCTCAAATTGCTGCTATATTTCCCACTAGGAGGATTATAAATCTGCCTGGCATCCCTTTTTGGTCCTGCTGAAGATTTCTTGGGAGGTGAACCTGAAGTTGTATCTTCAGTGGCTCTCTTTTGCCTATAATAGTAGGAAGAGCAGCAATGAAAAAAAAGTCTTTTATATCAGAAGCTAGCAATATATTTATTAGTTACAAAAGACATCCTAAAGATGACAGTCATGTCAGAAAAAAGGAAATAACATCTGATGTCATCAAATTAACTCTGCTAAAGTTATGGAGACATTGTCAGAAGGGCATTTACAAGGCTTCAAAACAATCTGAAATATGTATCTTCACAGATTATACACAAGTGACTCATTTCATAGAACTTATCAGAAAAGTCTTATGCCACAGCAATACAATGGTTTGAAAATTCCAGAGTTGTATTCCGCCAGTTTATTTTATAAATACCAGGTTAGATTTTCTATTTAAGTCATGCTTCTAATAGCTATATTTTAACATCTTATTAAGAATCATTTAATAATGTACCATTTTGTACAGGAAATGCAATAATCTGAATTCAGACTTTTCATATTTATAAATCAAATATTAGAACACTTTAATCCCTTTTAAATGTTTCTTACCCAAGTTCAACCTTCTGTACAGGCTTCCAGGATAATGTTACTGTGCTCTTATAAGAAGGAGGAATATGGAAGAGATCCTGAAGAAACAAAAGGAAGAGATTTCTAACATATCTGGTGGTGTGGAAAGTGGTAGTAAGGATAGGAAACAGGAAGACACATCTGTAATCTTAGGAAAGGAAAGTAATTCATCCCATTTGCTTTTGTGCTAATGACTAAAACAATAACCTAGGGAAAAAACTGCAAGAGGAAAGTAAACAAGGACAATTTTGTTTACAAATGACATATATTACCTAATTAATGTTATTTTGTGCACATTTAAGAAACTGCAGCTAACTTTTTTCAAATGTCATTTCAGGTTACAGGACAAAATATCAATCTTTATCAACTTCAATCAAATCTCCAAGTGGTTTCTTTTGCACAGATGCAGTCACTAATGTGCTTTAAGGAAAATATAATGGTGCAATCTGCATTTGCTATTGCAGATTTTTAAGTGGTTCAATACTAGAACAAAATTAATGGTCTGGGTAATCATGTTTTTCTCCCCCTCAAATATCTATATATTACCAATAATGAAAAAACCCACGTTATTTAAATACTAAATTATCAATATGGTAATGCAAATATTTGCTAAATTTAAATACTGAAATAATTCAGAAGTGAAATAATCTAATCCTCATTATACCCTCAAAACTGATGAATTTATATTTATCATTTTACCCTAATTTTTATCTATAGGTAACATCTGATAAAAGTAAACTGAGTTTCTTTCACAGTATTTGTTTAAAGTATTCTAAACATTATCTTCAACTTTGATTTGTGGTATCAGTTCAAATAAAGTAAAATCTCACATTTTAATGTATTAATTCACCATTTCAAACTATGATTTATATTTAAGATTCGAAATAAATGGAGCCTATTATAAAAATTTTCTTTGAGGTGTGAGTCAGTTTTCTTCCCTCTTAAATGCCCTTTCCCTTTTCCTCTTGGCACTGATAATTCATCCCTTAATATCTCACTGTTTTCTCTGAAAAGTTCCCTTTCTCTTCTGATAAAAAGTAAGTATTCCATGGGCTTTTTACCAGACTACTTTTAAGACATACCACTGGCCCTGATTTTGTTACTGTCAGGCTTTGTGCTGTAAGTGTAACAAATATTTCTTTCTCCTACCTGGCTACAATACTGTTAACTTGTGACAGTACCGTTAACCTATGATATCAAACGATGGGTTCTTTGTTGTGATTCCTCTTTTGTTCTTTCAGGTTATTAGTTTTTGTTTAGGCTAACAGATACTTGAGGAGGGTGAACGGAACTGAAGCGTATGTATGGCTTAATGGTAAGGTACACCTTAGCCTACAGTGTAGAACACTCTCAATTTATTACATAGACAAATTAACAGAAGACAGCATGGGACAGCATGTCATGCACCACATAAGACTGTCCATTCTTAGTGTAAGTGAAGCAGGGTTTTATTGGTCATTCAAAAGGAACCAATAGCGTTAAAACCACAAGAGCTTAAGTCAGTGAAATTTCTGAGTCTAATGTATCTGCTCCAATGCTGTTCGTCAGAATTGTGCATGCCTCCCTTTGTTTACAGTATCTTCTGCAATACCATTTAAATAAATAAAACGAATTATAATAGCTACAAAAATGTCACTTGGTATTATAAAAGGCATAAAGCTTTAAAAGGCCAAATGTATGCAACGTAATGGCATTTCTCCTTCACTAGACCGTTACAGACATATCCCCTGCACTAACTTTCTAGCTAGTTGGGATGGCTGAGTAAGAAAGGAAGACTTACCTTGATTAAAACATTAATATTATTTGTTATTTTCAATGCAACGACTTTAATCTTGTTCTGTAAAAGGGAAACAACATTAAATTAAAATGCCAGTAACTTTTATGATATATTTCTTTCCCATATAAAACTTCAATTCCACTTCTTTTTCAGAATCATTTCTACAGTTAGGAAATTCATTGGCTTATATCTACAGATAGTGCTTATTCCTATTTCTCGACTATTAATAAATGTAGCGATGGCAAAGACAGGAAATAATCTTTATCTTCCCTCAACAGGTTAGAACATTAAACTGTTAACTGCAGTTCACTTGAAAAACAAGTAAGCGACAGGTCACTGGCACCCATCAGTTGTTTTAAAAGAAATTAGTGTATGTTACAGAAAGACACAATGAAACTTAAAATATTTCATTAGGACTAGGATGAAGTAGGATGAAGATTGATCAAAATAGATGAGATCAGGGAAAACCAAAGATCCCAACATAAACACAAGATATAGTTTGGTACAGAATTAGTAGTTTAATACTTTTAATTTTAATGTAAACTAATGTTTGGGTTTCAAAAAGGTAAAATTCTAAAATGTCACAATCGCTAAACAAATATTTAAACAAAATGTGCTGCTAATGAGACCCCAGTGAAAGATCAGTATGTATCAAAGTTTGGTAACAAACACTGTTCACAAACACTGGAAACATTCAAGACATTTCAACAATGGTAGAAGTTTCCTAGATAGCATATACCTAAATATGCAGTCTTCTAATACTGTATCTTCAACCTTTAGACTTAAAATCATTGGTTCAAATAAAGTTGAATGGTACACTTCAATATATGAATTCAGTCTGAATTTGTAATGAATGGTGGCTATTATAAAAATTTCCTAACGAGATATAAGCCAGTATTCTCACCTCATCTGTTTTTAAGGCCTCGCCTGTTTTGCCTTGGAGAGCCAAGCGGAGTTGTCTGATGTAAACCTGCAGGCCCCGTGCAAAGTACTGCAGCCTAAATGAAGAAGTGTTTATTAATGAACAAATCATCACTGCAACTGTTTTAAATTCGAAGAAAACTACAGCCTTTACCAATAAAGAGTAAACTTTGAGGGGGACTTCCTTTTAATTATCAATGTATGATCATAAGAGATACACAAATAAGTAAAATAAAAGTAGTTTTTGTCAAAAATTGAAAGAAATCCACTGGCAATGGAAACACTTCTAGAACTGGGTTAAGGAAACTTGTTACATTAACCTGCAAGGTTAACCTAAGTTAGAAACAACCAGACCATGGGTTAGAATCAGGTGGCCTGGTCTTCTCTTCCACTAGTCAAGTGAAGCTCAAGTGACAGACACAAGTCACTTAATCTGTGTTTATCTGCTAACAAGGGACGGTGTTTGACCCATTTGCACCTTAGGGTCCAGTTTAAAAATAAAACAAAATTTTGCAAAGGATGTCGAGTAATCTTTTTTTCAAATTTGTTTCCAGGTAGTATGTGTGGAAAAGTGCTACCGTAACTCCAGCCTGCCGCCTTCTAGGAATTCTGCTTAACAATGTGGCATCGCTGGTTTTTTGTCACTTTCAGAGTAATTTCCTAAGATGTTTGCTTCTGGTCAAATGTTTCAGCAAGTAATAAACCTCTGCCTTACCAAAGCATAGAGGACAATCACAGATGATACAGTAGCTTAAGATGAGAATTTGTTAACAATGATTTAATACAAAGTATCTTCCTGAGACACAAATTGATTTCTCCAGTGCTGCTCCTCCAGCCACACTATAACCTAATAAAAACCCTGTAAGATATTAAGAGCAGCTGTAGCTGCTAAGTCGCTTCAGTCATGTCCGACTCTGTGTGACCCCATAGATGGCAGCCCACCAGGCTCCCCCATCCCTGGGATTCTTCAGGCAAGAACACTGGAGTGGGTTGCCATTGCCTTCTCCGATTAAGAGCAGCTATAGTTTACCAAATACCCAGTATATGCCAGGCACTGTGCTTAAAGTTTTTCATTACTGTCATTTAATTCTCTATAAGGTAGATGCTGCTGCTGCTGCTGCTGAGTCACTTCTGTCATGTCTGACTCTGTGCAACCCCATAGAC
This sequence comes from Bos grunniens, assembly GCF_055505025.1. NCBI lineage: Eukaryota > Metazoa > Chordata > Mammalia > Artiodactyla > Bovidae > Bos > Bos grunniens. Next base: position 73,998,198 of record NC_141179.1, on the reverse strand, counting down.
GGCAGCCCACCAGGATGCCCCGTCCCTGGGATTCTCCAGGCAAGAACACTGCAGTGGGTTGCCATTTCCTTCTCCAGTGCATGAAAGTGAAGAGAGAAAGTGAAGTCGCTCAGTCATGTCCGACCCTCAGCGACCCCATGGACTGCAGCCTTCCAGGCTCCTCCATCCATGGGATTTTCCAAGCAAGAGTACCAGAGTGAGGTGCCACTGCCTTCTCCGAGGTAGATGCATCTATAAATTAGTATCTATAAATTTAACAGTTGAGGACAATTTGATTCTCACAACTCTGTAAGGCAGGTGCTGTTATCTATAAAGAACAGCTGAGGACAATTTGAGGTGTTAGGTCAGAGAACCAGCCCAGTATCTATCCTAAAGCAAGTGAGGAGAGCCAGAGGGCATTTCTGTAAAAGGCCATCCTCTGCCAAGCATTTGTCATGCCACCACAGTTGCATCTTTGCATACATTCCTGTTTTGTGGATCTTGCATTCTTTTGCATTGTAGTAAGAAAGGGTGGGGAAAAAGCTCTTGCAAAATGAAAACGAAACCAAGGCAGCCTCAAGATAGCTTTCACCTTTATCAAGGACTGGGGCACTGCAATCATATATCACCTGATTTTGAAATCTTTGAGCTTTTCTGCATTCAGCTTAGCTGTTAAGAAATCTGGAAGTTTTCGGCCCAACTGGTGAAAGCTGTACAACAAGCATTCCACATAACTGAACTGCAGCTTGGGTTCCTCATTACCAGCATTCTCCCCGTTTTCTGCTTCTTCTGGAGGGAGAGGCATGTACTCCTAAGAGATGAAAATACAAGAGATAGAGGAGATCTGCTCTAGACACTCTAATTATAAAACATATACTCAAGTAATTATAGGACACACTTTTAAGACACGAAACATTAAAAACTACCAAGATAAGAAATTTACATAAGATATCCCTTTTACATTTTGGATCAATGACCCAACTGGTCAACATTCCATATTAACCTATAGTATAGCTGTTGCTGCTACTGACGACAAGAGTAGCCAACCCAGCACTAGGCAGATGAAGGGACTGAAGTTCTGAGAACTTAGGTAAAAAACAAGCTGAAGAGTCAGGATTCAATCTAGGTTTGGCAACAAAAGCTGATGCTCCTAAAACAGTATTCTTAAAAAGTTTCTTAAAAAACTGAAAAAAGAGTTATAGTATGATCCAGCAATTCTACTCCTGGGCAAATATCCAGAGAAAACTAATTCAGAAAGATACATGCACCCCAATGTTCATAGCACTATTTACAATAGCCAAGATATGGAAGCAACCTAATGTCCATCGACAGGTAAACAGGGTGTGGAGCATCCATGTGCACACACACACACCGCAGTACACTCAGCCATGAAAATGGGTGAGACAGTGCCATTTGTAGCGACAGGGGCAGACCTAGAGATCATTATACTGAGCAAAGTATGTAAGAGAAAAACAAGAAAGAGTATAAGACATATGTCTCTCATGAAATTCCTAGAAGAAAACATAGGAATAAAGCTCCTCGACCTGGGTCATGGTAATAACGATTTTTTGGATATGACACCTAAACTGTAAGCCACAAAATAAAAACCAATTATGACATAATGACTTCACTTCTAGGTCGTTAAAGCTATTTGGCCCTGGGCAGTAACGGCGATGGTGCTCTGGAGAAAACAGAATATTCTGATGAAGAAATAGTAGAAAAACTTACTATATAAACCTTGTATTATATTTTGTCTAAAGCATCAACAACAGAAGAAATGCAAAAGACTAAAACAGATTTAAAAAAAAAAAAAGTAGACAATTTTGTGGCCTGAGCAGCTAAGAATACTCATTAGGATTATTACCTAAATCACTTCAAAATCCGGCTCTGCATAATCTGTAAATACTATACTACTATGCCATAAGGAAAGAAAAAAATTCTTACCAATAACTTATCAAATAGTTTCCTTAAATTTGTTTCTAGTTTTTCCATGTCACCACAAAATGAACTCATTTCGGCCAAGAGTTTTAATACCTAAAACACACAATTTACTGTTATTAGCATTCTTTTCTTTGAATGAGCAAGGGTTGTAAGATAATATTCTAGGTAACTATTTAAGATTGCTTATTTTTCAAATAGGCTTTTACAGAACATAATGTTTGAACTGGAAAAAAAAAAGATGCAGCTCTATTTTACTTTGAGGAAACTGAAGGTCGGAGAGGGAATGTAACCTGGCAAAGTCACGATATATGAGTGGCAGTGCAGACCCTGAAACCCTGATCTCATGGCTCTCAATATGCCTGTGGGAATAAGTAAGGAAAGGAACACACACGACACTCTCTGCTATAGGACAATAACACACAAGGAAGAGACGACCAGCAATATTTACTGCTAATATTTAGGCTGGGCCTCCTGTGCTATCAAACTCAGTCTCTGCATACTATCAAAGTATCAGTAACTGCCACTGTTCCTGAGGTTCATCTCTGCTTTACTCAATCCCAGTCTGGTAAGTCACACCCAGGACATGTGAAGCAAACCACAGTTTAATTGCACAGTGAGACTCTCCTCTCTCCTAAGGACCTATGAGGAAATGGCATATTTCCATATTTTAGTTCAACTAAACAAACATTATCAGGTGCTTTTCAGAATCAGGCTCTACATTAGATTTTGGAGATTCCGAGAGGAATAAGGTTAAATCGGGGAGAAAGCAGTAAAGTATTTTTATATGCTCCGAAAAAATGTGTACGTACATTACAATTGATACAGAAGGGAGAGAGGGTAGTCAATTCTATTGGAGAAGGGATAAACGACATTTTGTGTGAATCTATTTAAACCTGGCTCTATCAGTTACAGAGATAGGAACTGTCATGACTGAACAATGTATTTAAAAGCATTAAGGTTACAAAGGTAGAGAATGACTATAATGAAAACTACAGGCATTGTTTTCCCACTGCAGCAAACTCTCAATGAATCCATAAAGCATTTCCATGTAATTAATCCTGGGACAGGTTATTAGCTAGCCACCACCAGGCCTTAAATCTCTTAGCAATCAGATCAAGTTAGTGGTTTACATTTAGGTTGAAATATGGCAATGCCTTTTCAGTGCTAAAGCCAGAAATTTTCTCTTACCTCCAACTGTATATCAAGACCTTCCACTGGGGTAGTCAAGGAACTGAGGTTAGGGAGAACTTGCTCACAGAAATAAGTCACAAACCTTGTGGAATGAACATTTTTCTGTAAAAATCCAAAGAATACTGATAAATAAAAAAATAAATACATTATTTTTTTGTTGTCAAAAAAATAAATACATATTCTCTCAAATGTAATAGTCGAATGTCAATCAACAAATGCTCAGTATCAAAGCATCAAGTACTACAGCTAAAATACAATGGGAGAGCATATCCCAGAGCATCTCATAAATAACCTCAAGAGACAGCATATACTTAGTTGCAAAGTAACCTGGAGCATGGGACTTAAAATTCTTAAGACTTTTCAAAAGTCTCTAGGCAAGACTTTAAAGAAACTTCTTGCTGCTTTGGGCTCTTCTCCTAGGCCTGCATAAAACAAATGACTGCTCCACTGTGTTAATACTTTTACGCAGAGCTTTGAGGAGAACGGTCAAGTGTATATCTACACAATTACAAGCCAATAGCATAATCAAAATACTAGCTATAGAGAACAAAGAGCTCACAGAGAAGAGGGGTACCGCCTGCCGAGTGCACTGTAAAAGCCTGTCCACACAGTCAGGGTCTGAGGGGTTGAAGGTCTGTTCCAGGTCAGCCTGCTCAGCCACCAACTCTACCAGTTGCTGCCTTCCACTCACTGTCTGTAAGCTTTTTAACCCAGACAGTATCTTCATGAACAGGACGAATTCTTCACCGGTCACATCTTCTAGCACCTGGAAAGAGACCATTCAGAATAGTTATTAGTATCTTTATCACTTGAATGGAAAAGAAAGAACAATATTGAAACTGCACAGCAAATTCGTTGTGCAGAAGTCGGTTTGCTGCTCGGATCTCTGAAACACTGAAGACAGAACAACTTCAAGCTTCAGTCGACTTAGCTTCAGAATAAGCCATGCACTCTCAATGGTGCACTATATTGTTTCCAAGGGGACAACACTTGGTTCTCGGGAAATTTCACTCTTTTTTTATGTCTAAAGCACAGATGCACACATAGTACATAAACAGATCTCCAGTATATCTGTGGTGTTAAAATTTCAGGGAGAGCGGCTGAGGGTACTCTCTAAATCTAAAATACCTAAAAAGGCTCTTCAGGGGCTGACAGCGGGAAAAAAAAACCATGAAAATCTGGCAATAAACTGTTAAATCAGATTCAGTTCCTTATACTTAAAAGCAGCCTCATTCACATTAACATGGTAATTACACACAAAACAGGAAAAGTGAAAGTGAAAGTCTCTCAGTTGTGTCCAACTCTTTACAGTGTGGGATTCTCCAGGCCAGAATACTGGAGTGGGTACCCTTTCCTTTCTCCAGGGCATCTTCCCAACCCAGGGATCGAACCCAGGTCTCCTGCATTGCAGGTGGATTCTTTATCAGCTGAGCCACCAGGGAAGCACAAACCAAACAGGAGACCATGCAAGTTTTCAGTCCTCTGTGTCAGCGGGTCTCAACCTTTCTGTCCACTGACCAAAGGAGCAAGCAATCATGACACATCCCACCAGACACAAAAGTGAAATATGCAGCTCCTTTCTCTCTCATTGAAGAAATCTTGCCAATAAGCAAGTGAGTGGTGCCATTAGAGACAACACTGAATTTTCCTAAATACATAAAAATAAACTATTCCCAAACTTTGGTGCTGTTTGAACGAAAAGTTAATTGTGGCACACCTTTCAAATCTTAGCAACTGTAACTCTGCTAGTGCTGGGTGCACAGACAAATAAGCATGGTCTCCTGAGTTTATACTGTCATGGGACAGTATAAAACAACAGGTCATTTCAAGGTGATTTCATTTCCATTTTGAAATGATTCAGAATCCTATGGCTGAATATCCTAAAATTAGGGAGACAGGTGGGAAATAAGTAAAATTTCCTGAAGGAAATGATTCATTCAGAGACCTGATGAATGCATAGATTTTGAGGATAATACCACAAAGGATTTATATGTGATCAAACCCTTTAATCTTTGGCCACCTCATGTGAAGAGTTGACTCACTGGAAAAGACTCTGATGCTGGGAGGGGTTGGGGGCAGGAGGAGAAGGGGACGACAGAGGATGAGATGGCTGGATGGCATCACTGACACGATGGACGTGAGTCTGAGTGAACTCCGGGAGTTGGTGAGGGACAGGGAGGCCTGGCGTGCTGCGATTCATGGGGTCGCAAAGAGTCGGACAGGACTGAGCAACTGAACTGAACCCCTTTAACACCGTGATTCATCATTACAAGTGCTGCTGTTGTTGTTCAGTCACTAAGTCATGTCTGACTCTTTGCAACCCCATGGACTGCAGCATGCCAGGCCCCTGTGTCCCTTACCATCTCCTGGAGTTTGCCCAGGTTCATGTCCATTGATTGGTGATGCCATCCAACCATCTCATCCTCTACTGCCCCCTTCTCCTTTTGTCTTCTCCACTTCCCATTAAAGTGACCAAAGTGCAAAATACAACAGAAGAAAATCCTGAAGTTCTACAATGGTTCTTATGGGACATATGCTCTTATAAACAAGCTACGTATAGCACTGATGAACAGTGCTAAAATCAACTATGTTCCTGTGCATTAGAGAAGTTCACTAAAAGATAACGGAAGCTTACCTTTTTGGATTCAGTTAGTATAAGTTCCTCTACTTCCTTTGTTAAGACTTCATCTGGTAAAGTCTTAAGTTTTGTAGAAAGGAATTTAATTGCTCGTTCTCTAACAATGTCCTCTCCTTGAAGTATTTGGCTGAACAAGCCACCTAAAGTCCCTGCAAAACAAAATAGTTGCATCCGGAAGTCAATTCTATATAGGAATGACATCCTTCAAGTTAATTTGAATTACAGCATTTCTTTTCAAGTGAATTAATATACATCATGAATATCACTGATACTGGTTAAACCAGTCTAAAATTTCTACAGTCTCAACCATAAGAGTGATCATATACTTTGTTCATGGACTCAGAATCAGCTTGAGCATGACATTCCTTTTTTATCATTATTAATAGTAAATAAGCCCAGGGATTTCTGGATGAATTTTTTCAAGTGGGAAACAGAGTTTTTCCAACATATTTCTAAGGGAAAAGTTTGGTCTGTTTTTAAAATTATTTCTTCTGGTTTTCTGAGTCATCTTGACTCAACAGCTTGAGCTAAGCTGCTTTTTTGTCCCCTGAGAACACTTAGAATTTTTATGAAACAGATGTCTGGGTGAATCCCAGACTTTACCCTTAATGAGAAATGCCAAATTCCCCAATTTGTTAGGACATCAAACACAATTCAGAACAAGAAGTGGCCTTACCTTTTGCATCCATCTTAAATATACTTAAGAGGGCGTTGTTCACTAAGTTAAATTCTGCAGAGTCATCTGGATAGAGAGAAAGAGGTACAGTGTATAATCTGCTTCCTTTTCAAACTTAAGACTCAACACAGTCTGTCACAGATTACACTGAGAGGAGACGTAAACTAAGCATTTATCTCAGGTACCAAGAAAACACAGCTTTCCTGGAAGGGTAGAGACCCTGATCCGTGTACCCGGCAAGCGCTGATGCTAAGATTGTAAGATGGTACAGTTAAGAAACTACAGGAAGCTGGGGGTGACAGATCACGATGCATCAAAATCCCCCAAAGCATCCAGTCATTATACCTTCACAACCAGAATTCAAAACAAAACTAGAAATCAGACAGTCATAAGTCATTAAGCTTCAAACTAACTGTATGAAAAAAGAATTTAAATTTCTATCAAAGGCAAATCTTCAGGGAAAAAAAAAAAAGAATCATTATTTCAGAGAAGTTACATTTAGATAAAAGGGTAATAATAAAATTCCTTACCTGTTTGCAAAAGTTGGGTTAGTATATCTGCCACTCGGGGGAGATTTTCTCCAGTGGCAAACTGAGGCAGCTCTTTAATTGCTTGCCGTCGAATCTGAATATAATTTCAAATAAAAAATTAACCAAATACTATCATGAATAAAAACAACAACCTCGACCTTTAAAGAGGACAAAAAGTACGAGAGAAACTGTAATAACCGGCATATGCGCCACAAAACTATACAACATGAGATTTTCAGTTTTAGAGATAATTTATTCCACTTTAATATTCAAGCTTCACAGAATATGAAACAAAATGCAGTGGAAAGGGACATTAAATACAATTATCTGACTCAAGTAGACAGACTTGAGATTATAAACAGTCTATATGTTGACTATATACAATTGTTGGGTTTTTACTACCTACCTGTGGGCACACCATACCGTATCCCTCAAGAATGGCTGCAGTGGCCAAGGTCATAGCTAGTAACGACTTACTTTAGGATGTTCAGTATGCAAATTTGTGGATATATTCTGTGTACATAATTCCAAATACAGGATCTTGGTTTATTTAGTTTAATATAAAAATTCAAATTTTGCACAAAATGTTGATGATTCACTACTTTCATTTGAAAAGCCAGGGGCTAATAGTCGAAAATTCTTAGGAACTTGTATCAGCAGCCAGAAATGCTAATGCTTAATTCTGTTCCAAGGAAAAACTACTCCTTTTTATTCCAGTAATAACATATAATTATTTCACAGTTCAATTATTTTTCTGCTATGAAAACTATTTAGGGGTGTTGAAACTATATTTTATGCTGCAATGCTGTTATTATTTTAAATATCCAAGAAAGCATAAATCGACTACAAGCTAAAGCTAGTCTGATTTCACGTGCACTTTGCCTAACAATCTACGAAAAAGATGTGAGCCACAGCTATTTTCAACAGTGGATAATAAATAAGCAAAACGAAGTATTTTGCATGCATTTTTCACAACTGAAAGGTGGAGAAAGAGCTGACACGTTTCCTCACATGCAGACTGAAGCCCTGGGATGCTGCCCCAGCAGACCAGACCTGGCGGCAGGATTTTATCACGCGCTAGTATGCCTGGTGCTTCAGGTACATTAGCCACACAGAGAGGATGTCTGAAAGCGGCAAAAGCGACACTGAAAGCCTGTCGGAGCATCAGCCATAAACGTACCGATACGTCTTCGTCTTCACAGAGGTCCAACTGTGCATTGATAGCAGAATCGGCCAATTCTGGAAAATGCTTAAAGAATTTTGGAATAAACTGAGCTGCTAATCTTTTTTCCTTGGTACCACCTTTGACACCATCCAATATCACTTGATAAGCATCTTTATGCTGAAACAAAAGAATAAAGCAGAAAAGAAATACAATTTTGAAGAATGGCAAGTTAAACAAATTTCTTTGAGTTTGCTTTAAGTTAGTAAAATTTCACACAGGCTAAGAAATAGGGCTTACTTAGGGAGTTTTACTGCTTAAATTTAACACCTACCTTCCTACTATCTGTTCCCTGCCCTTCACATTATTCTTTGTCATTTGGGAAAGAGAGAAGAATGAATCTAATTTTATGTGGGGAAAAAAAAAGGTTTGTTATGTACTAACACTTCTTCATTTAGTGATTAACTGTTCTTAGTCTTGTGACTGTATCATGCTTTAAAATTTTGTAATAAACAGAATAAACACAACTGTACTCATCTCACACGCTAGCAAAGTAATGCTCGAAATTCTCCAAGCTAGGCTTCAATAGTATGTGAACCGAGAAATTCCAGATGTTCAAGCTGGATTTAGAAAAGGCAGAAGAACCAGAGATCAAATTGCTGACATCTGTTGGATCATAGAAAATGCAAGACAATTCCAGAAAAACATCTACCTCTGCTTCACTGACTACACTAAAGCCTTTGACTGTGTGGATTGCAACAAACTGTGGTAAATTCTTTCAGAGATGGGAATACCAGACCACCTTACCTGCCTCCTGAGAAATCTGTATGCAGGTCAGGAAGCAACAGTTAGAACTGGACATGGAACAACAGACTGGCTCCAAATTGGGAAAGGAGTACGTCAATGCTGTATACTGTTACCCTGTTTATTTAACTTTTATGCAGGGTACATTATGTGAAATGCTGGGCTGGATGAAGCACAAGCGGGAATCAAGATTGCCAGGAGAAATATCAATAAACTCAGATAGGCAGATGACACCACCCTTATGGCAGAAAGTGAAGAGGAACTAAAGAGCCTCTTGATGAAAGTGAAAGAGTAGAGTGAAAAAGCTGGCATAACACTCAACATTCAAAAAACTAAGATCATGGCATTTGGTCCCATCACTTCATGCCAAATAGATGGGGAAACAATGGAAACAGTGACAGAGTTCATATTTTTGGGGCTCCAAAATCACTGCAGATGGTGACTGCAGCCATGAAATTAAAAGACGCTTGCTCCTTGGAAGAAAAGCTATGACCAACCTAGATGGCATATTTAAAAAACAGAGACATCTACTTTGCCAACAAAGGTCCGTCTAGTCAAAGCTATGGTTTTTCCAGTAGTCATGTATGGATGTGAGAGTTGGACCATAAAGAAAGCTAAGTGCAGAAGAACTGATGCTTTTGAACTGTGGTGTTGGAGAAGACCCTTGAGAGTCTCTTGGACTGCAAGGCGATGGAACCAGTCCAGCCTAAAGGAAATCAGTCCTGAATATTCATTGGAAGGACTGATACTGAAGCTGAAGCTCCAATACTTTGGCCACCTGATGTGAAGAACTGACTCACTGGAAAAGACCCTGATGCTGGGAAAGCCTGAAGGCAGGAAGAGAAGGGGACGAGAGAGGATGAGACAGTTGGATGGCATCACCAACTGGATGGATATGAGTCTGAGTAAGCTCTGGGAGTTAGTGATGGACAGGGAAGCATGGCGTGCTGCAGTCCATGGGTTGCAAAGAGTCTGACATGACTGAGCAACTGAACAGACTGAAGAAACACAATTCTCAAATAATTGTGTTACGTTTAGATATACTGATCTATTTTCAATGAGCACATTGCACAAGGTAGAATATATTCCTGAAATTAAGCAATAAGAGGAAAGTTAGGAAGCTTTATTTTGCCTCATGTTTTAGAATATAAAAATGGTAATTTGTTCTGCATGCCCAATGTCACATATTTAACTTTTCATTAAAATAATACATTCAAAGTTCGTTTGTTTCCTTTAAAAAAAAATTTCAGAAGTGCTTGCCCTCAGATACTCACAATATATGAAGAGTCAACAAATTCCCAGTCCCCACTACACACCTGCCTCCAAACTAGCCCTTTTATTAATGGATCAAGTTGGGAAACAAAGCAATACATATCGTGACTACAGAAAACTTTTAATTACTGGAAAACCTTAAACATACTACTAAACCAAATATGTACACAGCATTGTATTTACTCTGTAAAAGGCAATCCTCTAAATGCTTTAGATAAGTTAAGTGGATGACTAAAGAACATCCAGTATATTACAGACTCAAGAGAAAAAAAAAGGCAGGATGCAAAGATATTTAGGTTCATTGGAATCTCAATTAAGGACACTATTTTTTAAAAAATAATCAGAAATAAAGTGTTTTATGTATCAAAAGGCTATGGTCACAATTAGATCTTTGAATGGCACAGATTTTAATATATGCATATTTACTAGATTAATGACAACTCCTCCTATCTTAAACATTAATACCAACCCCTGAATAACAGAAATTTCTGTGAATAAGGATAGCTTCCTCATGAAATGCAGACACAAAATCAGCCTTCAGGAATTATTACTTCAAAAGTATATTACCCACTTTTTAGTGCAAAGGTTCAAAAAAAATCATGGCTGACTTCGCTGCCACTTAACACTCCTGTAGCTTGCTCCATAGCTTATGAAAAGTGAAAACGTTAGTCGCTCAGTGTGAAAGTTAAAGTGTTAGGTGCTCAGTCATGTCTGACTCTTTGACACTGCATGGACTGCCAGACTCCTCTGTCTATGGGATTTCCCAGGCAAGAATACTGGAGTGGGCTGCTATTCCCTTCTCCAGGGGATCTTCCTGACCCAGGGAGCCAACCCAGGTCTCCTGCATTGCAGTCGGATTCTTTACTGTTTGAAAGTAAAAGCTTCCCACCAGGGAAGCCCTCAGTAGATGTCATAAAATCAAAGTCTGGAGCCATCTGACATCCTTACTTTTTGCAGAGTTATCAGTCCAATTTCCTTTAACTTCAATTTCAAGCTTTACTTAGAAAGACCTTTGAATTGTCTAAAATTCACTGTCTAAAAGTAAATGAAGAATTCCTGCTTGAAACAACCCATCCCCCTACCAAGGAAAAAAAATCTGGAATAGAACAAAAAGGGATCACCAGCAACATCTGCTGAAAGCCTACAAGAGGCTGTGGAATGCCTTGTGTATTGTGTGGAATGCCTCACAGTAATCCTGTGAGTTAGGTGTTACTACTATCCCTATTTTTCAGATGAGAAAACCACCAAGGCTCAGAAAAGTGAAATAATTTGTCCAGAACCACACAGAAGGTTAAGTAGCAGATCCAGGACCCAAACATAGTTCTGATGGGTTTTTAAGTCACGATCTGTGTCTAATACCAAGCTTCTTTAATTGGAATCTTTCAAATTAGTATTCTGAGATCTTAATTAACAAAAGAGGAGAGAAAGAAAAGTTTGCCAGATCCAGGGTTGTCAAAGGCAATTTGAGTCCTAAATACAGGCTTCACACAAGCATATAAATTGGAATGTATTATCCTAAACATAAGACCTTTGGAAAGTTAAGACATTTTAACATCGTTAAACTACCATTAATAGTCATCAGTTTTATCAAATAATTTCACAGACATTATTAACAGACTTTAATTATCCTTTATGAAATGCAAAATAAAATTATATTCTCTTTGCCAGCTTTTTAAATTATCTGCTTTTCAACTGCAGTATACGGACAAGACTTTTGAATAGAAATCTCCCTCAAGTAGTTACTACTTCTGGTTTTCAAAGAAGACACAAGATGTAAGTGATATTTTCAGTGATCACAGTGATTCATTAACAGGTAGGTGTGTAAACACAATAAAATGTTTCACATACTACACAGCACTGTGCACTTTCCTTTTCCAACAGTTGTATATTTTAGCTAGATAAATGATTTATCATCCTAATAAAAGGCTTTAATTGTAAACATTTTTAATACATTTCTAAAACTATATCTGTGATTTTAATATCTAATAAAAAGAGCAAATGCAAAAGAAATTAAGATATTTTCAAGTAAAAAAGTTACAATTTGATTCGCATTTAGTAGATAAATTATAAAAGAAAAAGTGAAATCACAACTAATAAGTAGCCAGTGATGTGCAAAGTAAAGCTATTACTTTAGAGAAGAAAGGATGCAGTTACAACAAATTTCTCAAGTATGACATAAAAAGAAGATGGATGAACTAAGCTGTATTCCTTCCTTCCTTAGACTCAATTAAACTTAGTTTGTGTGTTAAACTGTTAACACTTCTACATATTTTTGAGGGATTATGAACTTGGTTGGTCTTTGATTTTAGCTTAAGCATGCCAGAAAAAAGTACCAAAAGAATGCTATTTCATGAAACATTAAGTCGGTAAAGTTTATACTCTTCTACCCTTAGAGCCAATACACTCCTGTGTAAGAGAACACAAGAGAAATCAGAGTTTAGGTGTTATATTGGTCAGATCTTACCACAGTCTAACTGCCAAAATCCCTTAATAGGTGTTTGGTTTTTCTTTAAGTTTTTCTTCTTTTTTTTTTTTTTTTGGTTTTTCTTGACTACATAACATAAAATTAAATATTTACATCTTAAAATTAAGTACTCATAAAAAGTTAAGACAAAATCTAATGATGGGCCACAGCATGTGCTTTTATGGCCTGTTGGGAACCAGGAAAAGGGCTGAGAGGGCTAAGGAACACAGCAGAGGAAGGAGACCTGCCTAAGGAGTGGCAGAGGCAGAGCGCGAGAAAGGGGGCCGAGTAAGGAGGTTACAAGAGGAGAGACGACAGAAGGACTGCAAGTTTTGAGGTATTAAATAATGCTTCACTTAGAATTTATGACCTGCAGTTTGCTTCTTAGAACATACATGTTCACGGTTTAAATATGTCTGAGTATCTGTATAAAGTTCCCTTCTTCATTCAAGAGACTCCTGAAAACAAGGGTTATGTGGTAAATATGTACCTGTTCCTTCCTTGACTGTATTTCTTCAAATGTTCTACTGAAGGGCATGGGACAAGGCAAGGAGAGAAACAAAAAAAATAAAAGAATTTAACCCTGGGCAGTCCCCTCAGTGGCAGCTCCCTGAGCAACTGTGGAATTCACCTCTTTGAAAAAGGGTGAAAATCAAAATACAGTTAGAAGGAAGTTCTAGACTAAGAAACTCAAACATGGTTTCAAAAGTGTCCAGAGAAGTGTGTGTTAGTTGCTCAGTCGTGTCAGACTTTTTGCGACCGCATACTCTGTTCATGGAATTTTCCAGGCAGGAACACTGGAGTGGGTTGCCATTCCCTTCTCCAGAGGATCTTCCAGACCCAAGGATTGAACCCAGGTCTCCTGCATTGCAGATGGATTCTCTACCGTCTGAGCCACCAGGAAGTCCAGAGAGGTGCCTGCCAGAAAATTCAAACTCTCTACTGTAAATCTTCTAAGGTAACATGAAAATCTGGCTTAGGTACATTAAGAATGTAAATACTTTTTCCTCTCCTTAAAAAATCATGAATGGTGTCCCTTCTGTTAAGTTGGCTGTTGCTTTCAATTAAAATTTATAAGCAGTATCTTGAAGCCCAATACACTTCTCTTTAGTGAGCAGTTTTAGGAATTTTCTCTAAAAGGGAAGCATTATTACACAACAGAGCAGAATTAGTTGGCATTACGGTTTAGGCCAGCTTCAGTTCTACCAGAATTTACTGTCTGAGGCTCAGCAAATCATGACACCTTACTACACAGAGGTCTTTTATCTTATTTAGTTGTTTGACACTTGACATTACAGTGTCACGAAGGCACTGATGGTCCCATCACTTAAAAGCACTATGCTAAAACCTTACTGTCCAGCAGAGTGGCTGCTGGGCTTCCCAGGTGGCTCAGCAGTAAAGAATCACCTGCCAAGCAGGAGACGTGGGTTCCATTCACGGGTCAGGAAGCTCCTCTGGAGAAGGAAATGGCAACTGACTCCAGTATTCTTCCCTGAGAAATCCTTCGGACAGAGGAGCCTGGTGGGCTACAGTCCACGGGGTCACAAAGAATTGGATGTGACTTAGTGACTAAATCAACAACGGTGTTTGGTACATGATAGGCACTCAAAAAAGATACTGAATAAATGAAACGCGGGTCCTCATTCAAATCTGCACGAAAGGCAGCCCTCCTGTTTTTCACAAACTTCTGTCTCCTAAGCACTCTTCCTAAATTAAAAGCAGATTTCTTCTGAGAAACATTACTGACCTCTTGAGGAAGAACTCTCAACCTAAGCTGGTAGATTTATAACTAAAGATGACATAAGAGGAAAATCTGAACAACTCTCAAATTCATAGAATAGGAAAACTCCAGTTTGGCTTGTTTTCTCTAACGTACTCTAAGTAGGTGACTGTCCAGCAAAAAATAAGGGTTGGGGTACGGGACAGCACTGGGTTCTCTGGAAGAGTCCTGAATCACCTCTTTGGGAGAGCGAGTATACAACTGACTTGGGAATCACTGTTCTATCTTTTGTCCCCCATCCCCTCTGCAATGAAGTCAATTTTAGGCTGAACAATTTGCTACACTCTTCCCTAACTCAGTCATAACGAACAAGAACATCTTCACTTACTAGTTCCCTTGAGGAACAAGGACAACAAAAGCTCAAATTGAGTGACCATGTAAGTTTTCTCCACCCTGCCTCAATGGGCAGAAAATGTTTCCTTCACAGATGACTCAACACACACATCCTATAAACATCCACAACAGACTATCAGTAAGTATTTCTCATCGACGACATCAAAATTCTCTACTGAAGTGGAAATGTGTAGGAAAGAAAAATCATCTGATACTTGAAACTGGTATATTCACAATTCTAGATTAAGCTAAATATGGTCCCAAATTAAGTTTTTTGTTCAGCTCACAACGATTCAACCTGAATTATACATCTCTTTACTCTTTCTCTTAAAGATACGGGAATACCAGACCACCTTACCTGCCTCCTGAGAGACAGGTCAGGAAGCAACAGTCAGAACCGCACACGGAACAATGGACTGGTTCCAAATTGGGAAAGGAGTATGTCAAGGCTGTATATTGTCACTCTGATGATTTAACCTATATGCAGAGTATATCATGTGAAATGCTGGGATGGATGAAGCAAAAGCTGAAATCAAGACCAATATCAGAAACCTCAGATACGCAGAGGACATCACCCTTATGGCGGAAAGCGAAGAGGAACTAAAGAGCCCCTTGATGAAAGTGAAAGAGGAGAGTGAAAAAGCTGGCTTAACACTCAACATCCAAAAAACTAAGATCACGGCATTTGGTCCCATCACTTCATGGCAAACAGATGGGGAAACAATGACAGTTTATTTTCTTGGGCTCAAAAATCACTGCAGATGGTGACTGGAGCCATGAAATTAAAAGACGCTTGCTCCTTGGAAGAAAAGCTACGACCAACCTAGACAGCATATTAAAAAGCAGAGACATTACTTAGCCAACAAAGGTCCGTCTAGTCAAAGCTATGGTTTTTCCAGTAGTCATGTATGGATGTGAGAGTTGGACCATAAAGAAAGCTAAGTGCAGAAGAACTGATGCTTTTGAACTGTGGTATTGGAGAAGACCCTTGAGAGTCTCTCGGACTGCAAGGTGATCTAACCAGTCAATCCTAAAGGAAATCAGTCCTGAATATTCATTGGAAGGACTGATGCTGAAGTTGAAGTTCCAATACTCTGGCCACCTGATGTGAAGAACTGACTCACTGGAAAAGACCCTGATGCTGGGAAAGATTGAAGGCGGGAGGAGAAAGGGATGACAGAGGATGAGATGGCTGGACGGCATCATCGACTGGATGGACATGAGTTTGAGTAGGCTCTGAGAGTTGGTGATGGACAGGGAAGCATGGCGTACTGCAGTCCATGGGTTGCAAAGAGTCAGACACGACAGAGCATCTGAACTGAACTGAATTACACATGTTCAGAAAAAAAGGATGGGAGATGTACAGCCACAGCTTTGCTAATGTTATCAGTCTTTAGGATCTCCCACTTCCTACTGCTTTGGGATGGGTAAGCAGGAGAATCAAATGACGTTTTAAGCCCTGAAAAGATACAGCATGGGATTTCTAACAGTGATGGAGATTATGTCGGGGAGACTGGTTCTTTTACCAAGAAAACACACCACCACTTTATCAACTCCTCAAGTTCAATGGACTCTAGCACTTGAAGGCTCACAAAGAAGCAGCGGCTCGGAGGGCCGATTCAGCACTGCTGAAGTTGTGTCTGGGCAAACACTTTAGGGAACTCTTGCCAGACAACTCTATTTAAAGCTGCACACCACCCCCTTACCCCCGCGCACGGCCCTGTTATATTTTCTTCACACTTTTCACGGGGTGTGTGAGTGTGTGTGTGTGTGGTGGGTGGGGCGGGAGGGAAGCATCTAACTTTCTTATTTATCACTGCTCTCCCTCACTAAAGACGCGTCCTGGGAGAGCACGGGTCTGTCTTTCTCGTACTTCCAGGGCCCGGCGGCAGAACCTGGTTCCTGGCAGGCGCTCATCGAATAGGCTAAATAACGAAATCATAAGCCCTCATTAAAGTCTAGACGTAACGGCCCCTTCGGAATTTCACAAACTTCTGTCTCCCAAGAGCTCTTCCTAAATTAACTGCAGATTTTTGCCTCGAGAAAGGCGTTTCTGAACTCACAATTTAATCGTCCAAGGGATTGAGCGCCACCGAAAAGGAGAAGGACTTCAAAGGACCCTGGAGGACAAGGATCAGGGAAGAGACTGAACTGGGGATGGGGTGGGGTGCTGAAAAAGCTGAATTAGGAAACGGTGAGAAAAGGCTGACCACGGGAGGCAGAGGAGCCTGGGACGCGGGGACCGCACTCTGGCTGGTGAAGCCCGGATCTGCACTCCCGGCAGGGGCCCACCCCGACGAAAACAGCCCGGGCGGCCAGAAGCTCGCGGGCGGGCGAAGCAGCAGCCCCCGCCGGGCCCGGGGAGCGCTTTCGAGGCCGCGGAACGCCGGCCCGCAGGCCGCTGGGTTACTCACTTGGCCCACTTGCTCCGTGGCATCGGCTAAGATGCCGTAGTTGCGGTAAAGCTCCTCCACGGTCGGCATGGTGAACGACAAGCCCGGGGCCCGCTCCTGCTGTCCTCGTCGTCGTCGTCGTCGCCGGCGCCCCCGCCGCCTCCGAAGTTCTCCAAGCCTGCGACCCGCACTACTCCGCCTCCAGCTGCCGCCAGTGCCGCCGCCAGTCACCGCGCACAGGGCAGCTCCTCCCTCAACGTCTACGTAAGGACGTGCGCGTCGGGAGCGGCCTTAGTTACCGGCCAACGCGCCGTTTGGGCTTTGGTCGCCCTCTAGCTCCGGGAGGTGCAAAAAGCCGCAAGGACGATTAAAGAAGCTTGTCGTTGTTTTTTTTTTTTTTTGAAGGCTTGTGCCTGGAAAAAGACCCTGATGCTGGCAAAGATTGAAGGCGGGAGGAGAAGGGGACGATAGAGGATGAGATGGTTGGATGGCATCACTGACTCGATGGACGTGAGTTTGAGTAAGCTCCGGGAGTTGGTGTTGGACAGGGAAGCCTGGCGTGCTGAATGAAGTCCATGGGGTCGCAAAGACTGAGAGACTGAACTGAAGTGTGCCTGGCTAGCTTGGAGGAGGGAAATACAAAGATGACTGCGTATCTGCCCTTAAAGGATCTCAAGTTGGCCAGAAAAGTGATTTTACAGGGAGAAAAATAGAATGATGAATGAGAGTGCAAGATCTTCTATGGGAAGTCATAAACTACTTACAACGGATTCAAGGAAGATAACACAAATCTGTGGCAATGGATTCAGTGTTGTTTTTATTCTTTTTTAATTTGGGATTTTTTTTTTTTTTGAGCAAAAATCACTCAGGTGTCCTTAAAAAAAAAAAAAAAGGACTCTAGTTGCAAACAAAACAAAACAGAAAAACCCAAAAAACAAAACAAAAAATTTGTCCATCAAGCTAAACCAGTCTAGGAGTGAAATTTGACTTGCTGGGAAGGTTTGTTTATCTTTGCTTACTGCCAGAGTAGAGTTAGGACCACCTGATTGTGTTTAATATTCAAGAGGGTAATAACTAACTGAAACCATATATACTTACTGATAAGAGTCTGTAAAATACAAGTTTAAACTAAAAAAAAAAAAAAAAAGGAAGTTGCAAAACAGCTATAAAATGATCACATCTTTATTACAAAAAGCATACAAAACAAAGTTACATGTATTCATATTGAACAGTCAAGATTGAAACATCAAGCTATGTAATAGATAGTAAATTTCAAACCCAGATTCACTTGTGCAGAATATACACAGGCAATGGTTACAGAACAGTTCCTTGGACCTTGTATCGCTCATTTAGATTAAGGATATTTTAAAATATTAGGAAGTAGGAGGGGAGGAGTTGGTGAGGGTTTTTTGAAAGAGAAATTCTGGACTTTCCAGGTGGGCTCAGTGGTAAAGAATCCACCAGCCAATGCAGGAGGCACAATAGACTCAGGTATGATCCCTGGGTCGGGAAGATCTCCTGGAGGAGGAAATGGCAACCCACTCCAGTATTCTCACCTGGGAAATGCCATAGACCAATGAGCCTGGCGGGCTACAGTTGATGGGCTTGCAAACAGTTGGGCATGACTTAGCCACTGAACAACCAAATGGGGTGGGGAATAAAGAGCAGAAAGGCAGGATGGGAAGCAGGTTCCACCTGGAGCAGAGATCAGGTTGAAAATTGAGTTTAGTGTTTGTGTTCACATGTGGGAACGGGCATTTTAATTTCTGAATTGAAGACTATCTTTTAACTAAAAGCAAGTAAAAAAGTTATGGCTCTGCCAGAATTTTTCTCTAGTGTCCGAACAAGATTTCTCTACCTTAATAAATTTTCAAGAGATAGTGAAAGGCAATAACAAAGGTGTATGTTGATCACATCCACTACATTAGGTACTCAATATAGTGTTAAGTGTATGTGTAAAAATAGGGAAGTGAGCTGGGGCAGGAAGTGAGGCTGTGTTTTCGAAGGGACGGTTGCTTTGGTTTAATATTTTAATTCACTACAGTAAGAATAAATTGTTATATACATATAATGTGCATGCATGCTAAGTCACTCGGTCCTGTCTGACTCTTTGTGACCCTGTGGACCGTAGCCCGCCAGGCTCCTCTGTCCCTGGGATTCTCCAGGCAAGAATACTGGAGTGGCTTGCCATCCCCTCCTCCAGGGGATCTTATGGACCCAGGGATAAAACCTTCATCTTTTACATCTCCTGCATTGGCAGGCAGGTTTTTTTTTTTTTTTTTTTTTTTTACCACTAGCGCCCGTTTGGAAGTGAAGTCGCTCAGTCACTTCCAGCTCTTTGCAACCCCATGGACTGTGGCCTACCAGGCTCCTCCATCCATGGGATTTTCTAGGCAAAAGTACTGGAGTGGGTTGCCATTTCCTTCTCCAGGGAATCTTCCTGACCCAGGAATGGAACCTGGGTCTCCTGCACTGCAGGCAGATGCTTTACCATCTGAGCCACCAGGGAGTCCCCTTGGGAAACTCACATATAGTGTATAATATATAAGCTCCCTATAATTTTATATACCTGATTTTTAAGCATAAACTTCAAAAAAGATGAAAGACTCAACCAGTGTTTTTCTGTTTTAAAATATATGTACTCATACAATTTCCTTCAAACCTAATCCTTAACTAACTTGCTAGGTAGTTCCCCTCAACACTCACCCTTCTTTCTCTGTTGCTGCCCTTTAGTTAACCACAGTAATCAGTCTTGTGGACTCTTCTTGGCTTCCTTACTTCTCTGACCTCCAGTCCTGCTTCAGTTCAAATTATATTTTTTTCCTCTATTTCCAACTGGTCATCTAGGCTCAGGGACTAAATTTGGCTGTAGTGATGATAATTTTGATGACAATGATTGTGATGGTAATAATAAAGGAGTCCTTCTAATAATAACCAACATATATCCAGAGCAATGACAAAGTTCTAAGCACTTCACACAAATTGATTCCTAAAAGCTCTGCGAGCTAGGAAATAATATTTTCATCTTCACTGACAAATGAGCAGACAGAGATGGGATGTGAACTAACTTGCCTAATATCCCTCAGCAGGTAAGAGCTGGGTTGGGCTTTGAGTCTTGGCAGCTGAATTCCAAAGCCCATGCTCTTTACTCTGAAAGTGTCAATCATCCCCAAGCCCCCCACCCCCAACGCCACATCCAATCAATCACGGGTCTCAACTCTACACCCTAAACCTATCACACATTTATCTCTTTCTCATCATCCCTTCTGCAGTGGTTCAGGCCTAATACCCTCACATTTAAGCAATGCCCACAGCTTCCTAAATGGTTTCTTTGTCTCTGATCTCAATGGACTCTACTTCTTAGTGAGTGTGTGTTAATCGCTCAGTTGTGTCCAACTCTTTGTGATCCCATGGACTGGAGCCTGCCAGGATCCTCTGTCCATAGAATTCTCCAGGCCTGGAGTGGATTGACATTCCCTTCTCCAGGGGATCTTCCCGAACCAAGGATTGGACCTGGGTCTCCTACATTGCAGGCAGATTCTTTGCCATATGAGCCACCAGGGAAGCCCAGATCTTTTCATCATTTTGATTTTTTTCCTTTAAGCAAGTTAGTGTAGGAATACAGTATCATATTAACATAGTCAAATACTATAAAATTATTTTGCATAAAACCTAAAAGTTCTTCATCACATCTGTCTTCCCCAGAGGTAGCTATGGCTATCAGTATGGTTTATAGTCTTATAGACCTTTATACACAATATGTCGTTTAAGAAAATACGTAACTGTTGGGTTGGTCAAAGTTTGTTCGGGTTTTTCGGTAAGATGGTATGAAAGACCGGAACAAATTTTTTGGCCAACGCAATATATGTAGTAACACAGCACATTTTGTTGGTGCCTTGCTTTGGTTACTTAGCAGTATGTTTTGTAAATCTTTCCATGACAGTGCTGACTAGTATTCATGTACCATGGTTCATTTATCCATTTCCTTTTGTACAGGCATGTTGTTTCCCACTTTTTATTACTACAAAGTCTGATAAACGGGTGATTTTTTAATTTCCTTCTCTGTGCTCTTCTGTATTGTCCAGCTTCTCTTCTATTTTTGTAGTTTTGTCTCTCCCAACCACTGGATCTGTGAATGAGTTCACAGGTCAATTTTGTCAAAATCCCTCTGTGCTTACAGAGGTGGAATTAAGTCCCAGAAAAGAGAATTGGTTTGGCTCAGGTTAGGGCATGTGTCCTGCTTTGGTCCAGTCACTTAGGAACAAGAAAGTGATATATCACAGGGCCCAAACATGGCTGCCTGGGGCCCACGTGTTCAGATGAAGGAAGGCCTGTTCCCGGAGAAAGGAGAAGCGAGAGCGTGTTGCTATGGCACCCTCTATCAATAGGGCTTCCCAGGTGGCACTAGTGGCACATTGGCACATTGGCATCTGCCAATGCAGAAGACATAAGAGACATGGGTTTGATCCCTGGGTTGGGAAGATCCCCTGGAGGAGGGCATGGCAACCCACTCCAGTATTCTTGCCTGGAGAATCCCCATGGTTAGAGGAGCCTGGCAGGCTGGAGTCCACCGGGTCGCACAGAGTTGGACACGACGGAAGTGACTGAGGATGCACACCTCTATCAATGGGGATGCTTAAAGGCCATCTGGATTCCGTTTTGTCATTCTCAGTGCTTGAATAGAGGTTGTATTTGGCCTCATCACTCAGCAAGTATTTATCGAACACCTTCTATGAGCCAGGCATTGTTTTATTTTATTAAAAAAATCATTTATTTGGTTGTGCCAGGTCTTAGTTGAGGCATGCAGGATTTCTCTCTCTCTCTCTCTTTTTAGTTGTGGCATGTGAGTTCTTAGTTTAAGCATGTGGGATCTAGTTCCCTGACCAGGGATTGAACTTGGGCCCCCTGCTTTGGGAGCATGGAGTCTTAAGCCACTGAGCCCAGGGAAGTCCCCAGACAGTTTAAGAATGCAAACAACTAGGCATGAAATGTACATGCTGGTAGAGAGGAGCAATAAACAAAAGCAGAAGTAAAATCTATTTGATTTACAAAAGTACATTGATGACATCAACAGTGTGTGCTCAGCCAATAGGCAGATTGTATATACTGATACTGTGATATGGGATTGATCCCATGGTCTGAAATTAGCTTCACAGGGACAGGAAGTGACCTGGGCAGTCATCTGGTTTAGTACTTTCCTTTGAAATCTGGAGTGAACATTTCTTCCCTTCTAATGTTCCTCTGTAACCCTCAGTTCTTTCTAGCCTGAACTGAAGTTGTTTAAAGACACTGCCCTGGGTAATAAAACTTGGAACCACTTATTAATGTGCTACTGCTGCTGCTGCTAAGTCGCTTCAGTCGTGTCCGACTCTGTGCGACCCCAGAGACGGCAGCCCACCAGGCTCCCCCGTCCCTGGGATTCTCTAGGCAAGAACACTGGAGTGGGTTGCCATTTCCTTCTCCAATGCAGGAAAGTGAAAAGTGAAAGTGAAGTCGCTCAGTCGTGTCCGACTCCTAGTGACCCCATGGACTGCAGCCTACCAGGCCCCTCTGTCCATGGGATTTTCCAGGCAAGAAAAGGTTAAATAAGTAAAAGAATGAACTAAGGAATAAGCAATCAGTCAAACTGTTCTGTCCCCAGTTTATTACAGTACGGTCAAAGATCCTGAGGATTTCTTGGAAGGAATTTTTCACTTTGGTTTTACTTTTACAATTTTATTTTTAGGAAAGCCATTCTGTCTTTTTTCCTTGCCTCTCCTCCCTCCACCCACCCAACAGTCAGTGGCTTTTGCCCTAGTAAATTGTGGCATTTCAAGTGCTGTGACTATCTTTGAATCTATTTTTGTTATAATTTTGAAATTAAGCTTGATTTTCTACTAACTGTGTGTTGAAAGGCTTAAAGAAATGCCCCCTCTCCTGCCATTACTTTATATGCTGTGTACTTTGGATCAGTCTGAGTCCTTACATTCTGAGAACTTTTATTTTAATCCAATTTTTGTCTTCTAAGGAGGGCTTTTTAAAAGTCTAACGGAATCAAGATTGTGACTCTCTAGAAGAAACAGGGAAAGATTAAGGTCGAGCTGGGTCTTACCTGAACTAATGATGATAATAATAGTAAATATCCATTGAGTGTTTACCATGTGCTTGATAGCACGTGTGTTACAGTAATGGCTAACCCTTATGGAGTGGCCGCTGTCAGCCAGGATTGGCCCTACATGCCTTACATGCTTTGACTCACAAAGACCTTATATAAGGCAGATTCCAGTATAAAGAGATGGAGAAACCGAGACACAGAGATGTTAGGGACCTGCCCAGGGTCACACAGCTGGTGAGTGGGAGTTTTGGGGTTCCTACCCTGCTCTGGTACTGTGTTCTGATGGATATACCTGATTACCTCTTGGCTAATGCGTTGATTTCTTAGATGGGTTATGTCATGTCTGGAGTCTCGAAGTTCTGTATGAAGGAATAGTTAACCTCCTAACCCAACTTAGATCTTGCCAGCAGAGCCTCACATGCTCATTAATGGTAGCTGCTTTATAAGGTTGTTATGAGAATTAAATGAAATAATAGAACCAAGTGCCTAGGACGGTGCCTGGATCACAGTAAGCACTTGGTCAACATTGGTTTCCTTCCCTTGTACCATTCGAAGATCTTACTCATTTATATTTCAAGAATGGATGGTCTTGGTTACTGTAAGTTGCTCACTGGTTGTGTTTGCTCCCTCTCTTGTATCCCAGTTATTGGAAATAGGGGTGTATTAGTTTCCTGTCATAACAAATTATAAGAAACTTGCTGGCTAAAATAGGGATTTCTGCTCTCCTAGTTCTGGAGGTCAGAAGTCAGAAGTCTAAAGCCAAGGTGTTTGCAGGACCATGGTCCCTCCAGAGGTTCTAGCAGGGGTTTTATTCCTTGTCTCTTCCAGTTTCTCATGGCTGTTGGCATTCCTGGGCTTGCAGTTGCTCATTCTAATCTCTGTCTCTGTCTTTATGTCACTTTCTCTTGTCTATCAAATCTCTCCCGTGTGTCTCTTGTAAGGACATGTATCATGGGATTTAGGGGCCACCAAGGGCTTCCCTGGTGGCTCAGACAGTAATAGAATCTGCCTGCAATGTGGGAGACCTGGGTTTGATCCCTGCCTGGGTTGGGAAGATTCCCCAGAGCAGAGCATGGCAACTCACTCCAGTATTCCTGCCTGGAGAATCCCTATGGACAGAGGAACCTGGCAGGCTGCAGATCATGGGGTTGCAAAGAGTCAGACATGACTGAGTGACTAAACAGGATTTTAGTCACTGCTGCTGCTACTGCTGCTAAGTCGCTTCAGTCATGTCCGACTCTGTGTGACCCCAGAGAAGACAGCCCACCAGGCTCCCCCGTCCCAGGGATTCTCCAGGCAAGAATACTGGAGTGAGTTGCCATTTCCTTCTCCAATGCATGAAAGTGAAAAGTGAAAGTGAAGTCGCTCAGTCGTGTCCAACTCCTAGTGACCCTATGGACTGTGACTAAAATCCAGGATGATCTCATCAGAGGTCCTTAAATTAATTACATTTTCAAAGATCCTTTTCTCTACTAAGGTTATATTCACAGGTCCTAGGGATTAGGAAGTGATTGTAACATTTTGGGGACCACCATTCGACCCACTACAAGGGGTTAAGAACAGATGCTTGGAGCCAGTCAGCTCTGGTTCTGGCTGTGAACTAGGGAGTAATAGATAATCAAGACGATAGCCTGTCAAAGTGCTTCTTCCTCCTGTTTATCCAAGGATAGTGGTTCCTCTTCTCTGTGTCCTGATGCTGACCCCCTTCCCCTCAGACTGCAATGGGCTTGTATTAGCCAGGGTTCTCCAGAGAAACAGCATCAACAGAAAATAGGTATATTTGGAGGCTGGCAAGTCCAAATCTGAAATGTGAGCTGACAGGGCGGGACTTGAGACAGCTGACTGTGCAGTTTCAGTTGAAGGCAGTCCCCTGGAGAATTTTTTAGGATTGTTTTTCTGTTGTTTTGTTCAAGACTTCAACTGATTGGATGAGGCCCATCCACATTATGGAGGGGCAATCTGCCTTATTCCACCCATTAAAATGTAAATCTAATTCAAAAACATGCTTGCAGAAATGCCTAGAATAAAGTTTAACCTGGGGCTTCCCTGGAAGCTCAGTGGTTAGGACTCCAAGACTCCAGTGCAGGGGATGTAGATTCGACCTTTGGTCAGGGAACTAGATCCCACAGCCACATGACATGGCCAAAAAAATTTTTTTTTTAAGTATAACCATTTGATCCTGCAAACTTTGCTTGAGGATGTATCACAAAGCCCAATAACCCAGACTGGGTTCCTAAGCATTAATTAAGGGTGGGATAAGAGCCATAGGCGGAGAGGGCAATGGCACCCCACTCCAGCACTCTTGCCTGGAAAATCCCATGGATGGTGGGGCCTGGTAGGCTGCAGTCCATGGGGTCACTAGGAGTCGGACACGACTGAGCGACTTCACTTTCACTTTTCACTTTCCTGCATTGGAGAAGGAAATGGCAACCCACTCCAGTGTTCTTGCCTAGAGAATCCCAGGGACGGGGGAGCCTGGTGGGCTGCCGTCTCTGGGGTCGCACAGAGTCGGACACGACTGAAGCGACTTAGCAGCAGCAGCAGCAAGAGCCTTAGCAAAGCTGAATTGTTTTCCTGGAAACAAGCTCCAGGTGGAGCACCTGTTTAAGGAAAACACTTCCACTGTCTGCTGCCCAGAGGAATGCAGTAGCCCCAGGTGTCGACCAATACTGTCCCAGCTACAGAAGAGCACTCAATTGGAAACCTGACAGAGGGGGCCAGCTAAATTTTTGTGACTCTGAGCAAGTTACCAAACTGCTCCAAACCTCCGTAATCCCATCTCAAAATGGGAATAACAATAGTGCCCCATCAAAGGCCTGTTGTGGGGTTAAAAAGAGAGCACATTGCCCAGAGCCTATCACGAAGTGACTAGCCAGTAGTAATAATAATAATAGCTACCAAGATTTGAGTGCTTCTCGGTGACATGCCCCTGGGTGTCCCCGTTTTTAAGATGAAACAGCTGAGGCTCGGGTTAAGACCACGAGAGGTTAATAACAGCAACTATTGTTCACGCTTCTTTGCTAGTCACTCAAAATTTTACTCCCCCGCAATCGCCTTTTCTATTTGCAGAAAAAAGTAATTTACACATTAATGTGTTATGAAGATATAAAGGATGTAAGTGAAAAGTACATTGAGGGTGATCAACTTGTTTTATCTGAAGGAATTTGGGCCCAGTAAGCCTTGTGGCTCAGACAGTAAAAGCATCTGCCTACAATGTGGGAGACCTGTGTTCAATCCCTGGGTCGGGAAGATCTCCTGGAGAAGGAAATGGCAACACATTCCAGTACTCTTGCCTGGAAAATCCCATGGATGGAGGAGGTTAGTGGGCTACAGTCCATGGGATCGCAAAGAGTCTGACACGACTGAGCGACTTCACTTACAAGTTATTAACAGCTGGCACCACTTACTTCATGCACTTGAAAAAGCCTTACATGTGTAGAGCCACTTCATTTTGCAAAGTGCTTAAAGCTCTGGATATTTGCTCTAGATTTCTTGATTAACTAGAGAGTTCGTAGAACTGAAAGGAATCATTGACAATGACTCTCTAAAGAAAGCCTATTTTTTCTGAAGGGTGGCATCTTCTTCAAAAAGCTTTGCATGTGCTCTATATAGTGCAAAATATTTCATAAATATAGTCTGCTCACTATCATCAGGACATCTGAGAATGTGTAAATAACAGAGAGAAAAGTGCAATGGAGGCTGGACCTGCTCCCAACCTCCCAGTTCAGTTCAGTTCAGTCGCTCAGTTGTGTCTGACTCTTTGAGACCCCATGGACTGCAGCACGCCAGGCCTCCCTGTCCATCACCAACTCCCAGAGTTTACTCAAACCCATGTCCATCGAGTTGGTGATGCCACCCAACTATTTCCTCCTATGTTGTCCCCTTCTCCTCCTGGCTTCAATCTTTCCCAGCATCAGGGTCTTTTCAAATGAGTCAGCTCTTCATATCAGGTGGCCAAAGTATTGGAGTTTCAGCTTCAACATCAGTCCTTCCAATGAACACCCAGGACTGATCTCCTTTAGGATGGACTGGTTGGATCTCCTTGAAGTCCAAGGGGCTCTCAAGAGTCTCCTTCAACACCATAGCACAAAAGCAACACCACAATTCAAAAGCATCAATTCTTCAGTGCTCAACTTTCTTTATAGTCCAACTCTCACATCCATACATGACTACTGGAAAAACCATAGCCTTGACTAGATGGACTTTAATGGCAAAGTAATGTCTCTGCTTTTTAATATGCTGTCTAAGTTGGTCATAAGTTTCCTTTCAAGGAGTAAGCGTCTTTTAATTTCATGGCTGAAGTCACCATCTGCAGAGATTTTGGAGGACCCTCCCAGCTTGTACTGATTGATAACCTCTAGGGTTTTGGTGGGTGGAGAGTGCAGGAGGGAGGCAGGAAGGGAGGGAGAGCAGCTAAGATGATGTAGCATTTGCCCCTGATAATAATGGCAACTACAGTCACAAAAGTGATTGCTAAGGAGCCCTCATGCACTGTGGATGGGAATGTAAACTGGTACAGCCACTATGGAGAACAGTATAGATGTTCCTTAAAAGACTAAAAATAGAGTCACCATCAGTTCAGTTCAGTTGCTCAGTCATGTCTGACTCTTCGAGACACTATGAATCGCAGCACGCCAGGCCTCCCTGTCCATCACCAACTCCTGGAGTTCACTCAGACGCACGTTCATCGAGTCAGTGATGCCATCCAGCCATCTCATCCTCTGTCGTCCCCTTCTCCTCTTGCCCCCGATCCCTCCCAGCAGCAGAGTCTTTTCCAATGAGTCAACTCTTCACATGAGGTGGCCAAAGTACTGGAGTTTCAGCTTCAGCATCATTCCCTCCAAAGAAATCCCAGGGCTGATCTTCAGAATGGACTGGTTGGATCTCCTTGCAGTCCAAGGGACTCTCAAGAGTCTTCTCCAACACCACAGTTCAAAAGCATCAATTCTTCGGCACTCAGCCTTCTTCACAGTCCAACTGTCACATCCATACATGACCACAGGAAAAACCATAGCCTTGACTATACGGACCTTTGTTGGCAAAGTAATGTCTCTGCTTTTGAATATGCTATCTATTAAAATAAAAGAGTCATCATATGACCCAGAAATCCCACTACTGGGTACATACCCAGAGAAAACCACAATTCAGAAAAATACATGCACCCCAGAGTTCACAGCAGCGCTGTTTACAACAGCCAGGACACACGTGTGTGCTCAGTCGTGTCCGACTCTTGGCAACTCCACGGACCTTAGCCTGCCGGGCTCCTCTGTCCATGGACTTGTTCAGGCAAGAATACTGGAGCAGGTTTCCCTTTCCTACTCTAGGGATCTTCCCAACCTAGGTATCGAACCTGTGTCTCTCACATCTCCTGCATCGGCAGGTGGATTCTTTACCACTAGCACCACCTGGGAAGCCCAGCCAGGACATGAAAGCAACTGAAATATCCGAAGACAGAGGAATGGATAAAGAAGATCCCCCCACACGTGGTGGGGTGTATGGTGAAATACTACTCAGCCACAACAAGGAACAAAGTTGGGTCATTTGTAGAGAAATGGAAGGACCTAGAGAGTGTCACACAGAGTGAAGTAAGAAAGAGAAAACAAATATGGTATATTAACATATATATATATATGTGGAATTTAGAAAAATGGTATAGACGATCTTATTGGCAAAGCAGAAATAGAGACACAAATGTAGAGAGTAAACATATGGATACCAAAGGGGAAAGGAGGGCGGGAGCAATTGGGAGACTGGGATTGACACATATTCAACGGATAACTAATGAGCATAGACTGTATAATGCAGGGAACTCTCCTTAATGCACCGTGGTGACCTGGTCGGGAAGGAAGGCCAAAAGGGTGAGGATATACGTATATCTATGGCTGATTCATTTTTCTGTACAGCAGAAACTAACAGAGCATTGTGAAGCAACTGTACTCCAATAAAAATTAATTAAAAAAAGTAATAGCTAACATATTGATCAATTTCTCTCTGCTTTTCCTTGTGGGAATCTCCCTCTATCCCTTCTGGTTTGTGAAGAAAAGGCTTAATTCTGTGCCACATCAGAGATGTCAGGAGGTTATATACGTTTCCCAGAGTTGCTCAGCTTGATTGGAGACAGAAGTGGGATTTGAACCCAGATCCATCTGACTTCAAATCCTGAGCTCTTGGAGTCCACAACTTTATGTCTCTCCCACCATCCTCCATGGCTGCAATGAAATGAAGCCAGTTGAGAAGTCTTCCCTCCGTTTGCTTTCCCTTCATGGAGAATGAGCAGATTCTGTTCTTTTTTTTTATTCCCTCCATGTTTCCCATTCATTCATCGAAACAGGAAGAAATGCCTACTGTGTGCAAAGTGATGCGATTGGCATTGGCTTAATTTTGTCCAGAGAAAGAGAAGCAGGTGGAAGAAGACTGACCCCAGAATTCATTCACAAACTCAAGGGCAGAGATGTTCAAAAAAAGTACCAACAGTCTTTATGTTTATTTTTCTTTTCTTTCTTTTTCTTCTGGCTGCGCCATATTTAATGCAGAATCTTATTTCCCCGACCAGGAGTCGAACCTGTGTCCCTTCATTGGAGGCTCCGAGTCTTAACGACTGGACTGCCAGGGAAGTCCCTGTTTATTTTTTATTGCAAACATAATAGATATTCACTGAAGAAAGTTGGAAGGAGAAGGCAATGGCACCCCACTCCAGTACCCTTGCCTGGAGAATCCCATGGATGGAGGAGCCTGGCGGGCTACAGTCCGTGGGGTCGTGAAGAGTCGGACACGACTGAGCGACTTCACTTTCACTTTTCACTTTCATGCATTGGAGAAGGAAATGGCAACCCACTCCAGTGTTCTTGCCTGGAGAATCCCAGGGATGGAGGAGCCTGGCGGGCTGCAGTCCGTGGGGTCGTGAAGAGTCGGACACGACTGAGCGACTTCACTTTCACTTTTCACTTTCATGCATTGGAGAAGGAAATGGCAACCCACTCCAGTGTTCTTGCCTGGAGAATCCCAGGGACGGCGGATCCTGGTGGGCTGCCGTCTATGGGGTTGCACGGAGTCGGACACGACTGAAGCGACTTAGCAGCAGTAGCAGCAGCAGAAGAAAGTTGGAACAACAAAGAAAAGCATAAAGAAGGAAATAAGTCTCCTACTCTGTTAATATTTTGGTATGTTTGCTGAAACAAACTCTTGACATTTTGGTATGTTTGCTGAAAAATTCCCCCCCTATTTATAGGGAAAATACAAATTCTAGTTTAGGTAAGATACTGGCTATTTTTGGTTACATGAAAAGAAAAAAAAAAAAAGCAGTGTGTTTTTTAAAAGCCGTTTAATCAGATAGTTTGTGACTGGCGGCTGAAAGCGTTCTGATTTCCTTCCTGATGGATCAGTTCTGGGTCCTCACGTTGCCTCTTTCAGGCTGCGTGAGGTGCTGGTGGTATAAAACGGTACACACGGCAGGCGCTGCTCCTTGCGGTCATGGAACTTACCGTCAAATTAACGGAGGAAAACAATACGAAGATTAAACATATTAAAATCTTGCTATGTGTGGTGATAGGTGTTGTGACAGAGGATGACGGAGGTGGACATAGCGCCTGGGGAAAGTCTCTTTGAGGACAAAGTGAAAGTGAAGTCGCTCTGTCGTGTCTGACTCTTTACGACCCCACCAGGCTCCCCCATCCATTGAATTTTCCAGGAAAGAGTACTGGAGTGGGTTGCCATATCCTTCTGCAGGGGATCTTCCCAACCCAGGGATCGAACCCAGGTCTCCTACTTTGCAGGCAGACGCTTTACCATCTGAGCCACCGGGGAAACCTTTGCTTTAAGACCTGAAGGTTGAGAGGGAGCCGGTCATTTGGAGAGGGGTCCACCAGGGGGAGCTGTTTGCATGGCCAACATTTAACTTGTCAAGGCCTGAGTCTTCATCTGTAAGATGAGGATAACAAGCGGGCTGAACTTTCTGACAATGTTATGAGGATTTAAGGAACTCATACAAAGTGGTTACATAAAGTGCATATAGTATAAAGCGCTTAGATCATTGCCTGGCACAGGGTAGTGACTTTGGATGTGATATGCTGGTGCTGGTGAGTTCTGTGAATCCCCAGGGACTTGCAGTTCTACTTTCTGGCACTTTCTGCCTCCCGTTCTTGTGAGTGGTGGCGCAGGCTGTCTCTGCTTCTTCTTGTGTTAATTTCCTGGTGTATTGAAATTCAGCCTCTTGGGACTTCCCTGGCGGTCCAGTGGTTAAGACACCCCACTTCCAATGCAGGAGCATGGAGTCCACCCCTCATCAGGGAACAGAAATCCTGCCGGCTGAATAGTGTGGCCTAAATAAATAAAGAAAAATTCTTAAGCGAAATTCAGCCTTTTCCCAGCTTCCACCAAAACAAACAAAATATAAAAAAAGAAAAAAGAAAACAACCCACAAATCCACAGCAAACAAGTGAATAATAAACAGAAGCACATTGATAAATGATCAAGACAATTCCACTCTTACTCAGCATTCAGAAGCGTTAAAGTCCAGTTTACGGATGACTTGGAGAGGCCACAAGGAGGAGGAGTCCCATTAGCAGGCACAGGTCCGAGTCCTGTGGGTTTCCCCTTCCCTTTCGTTTCTGCATCTCCCTCTCTGAATTTTCTTTTCCTGTCTCACACTTAGATGTTTAGTTCATCTTTTGTTCGTTGAGTGTGTCAGAAATGCTCCTTCTCTGCACTGAGAACACATTAGAGTATCTTTCCCAAACAGATGTGGTGCTGCTTCCAAGAAATCTGCTTTTGTGAGGTTGAGTTTTGTTATGCTGCATAACATACATCTCAGAAACCTCAGCAGCTTAAAACAAAAAAGGTTGATTTCTTGCCTGTACCGTGTTTCTTGTAGGTTTGGGTAACTTTTTGGGACAGCCATCCTGCGTGTGATGACTCAGTATTGCATTTTTTAATCTATGCATGCTGTTAAAAGTGAAGAGTGAGGAGAGATGAGCCCTGGCGATTTCATACTTTCTCCTGGTCTCTTCTGCTCACGTGTGGTGTGCCAGAGCAAGTTACATGGCTACACTTAACTGCAAGTGGCAGAGAAGTGCAAACTTTCCTTGTGCCCTGCTGCTGCTGCTGCTAAGTCGCTTCAGTCATGTCTGACTCTGTGCGACCCCATAGATGGCAGCCCACCAGGCTCCCCCGTCCCTGGGATTCTCCAGGCAAGAGCACTGGAGTGGGTTGCCATTTCCTTCTCCAATGCGTGAAAGTGAAAAGTGAAACAAAATTCGCTCAGTCATGTCCGACTCTTAGCGACCCCATGAACTGCAGCCCACCAAGCTCTTCTGTCCATGGGATTTTCCAGGCAAAAGTACTGGAGTGGGGTGCCATTGCCTTCTCCTTGTGCCCTAAAGGAGAGAGAAGCAGGATGCTGGCAAAATATATTCATATCTGGTGAAAAATTGATCTTGGCTTCATTATGTTGACAGGAAATGAGGTACTGATAGAGCCAGGATGGGAATCTAGGACTCTGGCTGTCCACTCTTGGACCTTTCCCTCTGGAGGTAGCACTATGAAAAGGAAAAATAAATACCTGTTAAGAGCTTGATGTCTGAAGCAAAACTAAAATCCGTGCCACCCAGACTACACATCATGGTAGCAAATGGAGAGGTCCCTGCTTCATTCCCACAAGTGTGGTTTCATTTCATAAACTGGACACAGTAAAGATACAATTACTCTGGGTTCCTTTTGGGGAGGTGTGTCATCTGCACTGAACGGAATACTCTTAGACTACATTAAAATGCTTACGTACTAGGTAAAACCTCAAAGCACAATACGTCTTCGCTGCAAGAGAATCAGTACTCATGTAGCTTTTGTGAAACATACATCACTGACTCACTTTCAGGTAAATCCTTGGACAAACTCAATCATTCAGATCAGACCCAGCGTATGGTAGGGGCTCATTAAATCTCTGCTGAATGAGTGAAAGAATGAACACTATTTCCAGCCAGATCTTTTGCACTTATTTATTCAACCACAGAAATATTGAAAGCCAAGGTGATACACGGTGATACATGGTGATACAAAGTGATACACGGTGATACACGGTGATACAAGGTGATACACGGTGATACACGGTGATACACAGTGATACACGGTTGCCACGGTGGCCGCCAGTGAACCACCCCTCCCAGTACTCATATCCTTTCCCTTGAAGCCTGGGCTGGCTTGTGTGACTTGCTTTGTCTGATGGAACATCAACAAACATGATGCAGGCGGAGGCCTGATAAGCACTTGAGTGCTGGGGCTCCTGCCACCACCGTGTGGGGAGATGTGGTCTAATCTCCCTGAGGAAGGAGACCCCCGGAGGCAGAGGCTCAGTGATCCCAGCAATCCCAGCTGAACCCCTCACCAAGTTCACCCTTCAGCTGAATGTGGTTGCCCAAGGGAGCTTGGGAGAAGCCAGCATAGTCAAACCGCAACATTGTGAGACATGAAAAATTGTCGTCAAGCCAGGGTCATCACCTTTTCTTCTGGAAAGAGCCACATAGTAAATATTTTAGTTTTTTGGGGGTCATGCAATTTCTGTCACAGTGACTCAGCTCTGCCATTATAATGCGAAAGCCGCCATAAGGTGACAGAAACAAAGTGGGTGTGGCTGTCTTCCAAACAAACTGTTTTCAAAAACAGGTGGCGAGCTGAACTGGTCCACGGGCTGCGGTTTCCTGGCCCTGTTTTAGGCCAGTGAGTTTGTGGACGGTTTGCTTTGCTGCAGTAAATAAGGGAGACAACCTGCTATAGTCTCTGGCTCGTCCCAGGTGTCCCCGTTCCTGAGACTGCTCCGCTGTGTGACTTCATCCCGGATGGCTCCCTAGCATGGAATGCCCTCCTTTCTCAGACCTGGCCCTTGGAAAAGTGGAAAGTCAGCGGCGTGTGCTTTGAGCTTCCCATCAAAAGGTTCCAGAAAAGCCAGAAAGAAACAGTCGTGGAAGTGTTCCTTTCACCGGGAGTGGAAGCTGCCGACCCCTAAGTTCCCGATGAGTGGAGGGGGGCACCCTCTCCTCCTGCTCAGGGACGCCGAGGCTCCACTCAGTCTGAGCGGGATGACTGCGTGCTGCGTAAGTGGGCAGTGAAGTTGATGTAATGGAAGGCTCCTAGCCGGGTAGTCTCATTATCTCATCAGAGAGGCTCAGTTGTCCCCATAAAAAGGTAGCTTCTGACCCACCCATCCACATTTTGCCCAGAAGTCTTGGATTTCCTGGAATTTGTCCTGGAACTGCTAGAACTCTAAATAATGGTTTTCAAAACTCGGAATGACTGCATGCTTATCAAGGAAAGAGAGGATCTTGCCCTGTTATTATTTCAGTTATAGCTGACTGTGCACCTGTGGAGAGGGGTGTTGGTTCTGGAATCAAGCCTGCCTTCCAACCACTCAATCCCTCCATGACCTTGGGCAAGTCATGTAATCCTCTATACCCAAGTTTCCTCAGTTATAAAGTGATGGTAATATTAGCATTCACCTTTACGATTCTTGTGACAAATGAATGACACAGACCATGTAAAGTGTCACAGTGCCTGGCTTACTATTCAGTAAATTGTCGCTATTATAATTATTACCTGTCAGTCAATTCTGCAGCATTTCGTAATTCCTTCAATTTTTGTAGATTATTTATCTTTTTACCCAAAGTGTTCTCACTTCCACATCTTACTGATTTGCCTAAAAAATTCTGGAAAGATATAGCACAGTAATAATCTCAATTTAGAGGGGAGGAAAGTGAGATTGAGGTATTAGGGTTTTTTCTTTTTGCCCCAGTTATCTTTATTCTCGTCCAGTGAAACCGGTAAGAGACAAATGTGCGTGTTCCAGGTCCTCAGTTTGCAGGCGGGGAAGAAAGAGGCAGGGAGCCGGGGCTTTAAGAAAGAACCCACACTGAAGTGTTGCAGGGCAATTCCCCAGGAAGCTGACTCTGAGAAGGTTTGCTTGAAGCAAGTTCATTGGGAAGTGCTCTCTGAATGACAGCTGCTGGGAAGTGAAGAAAGCAGAAATGGGCAGGGAGGGGGGGAAGAAGGGGTGTGAGTCAGCTGCAACAAAGCCTCAGTCATCCCACGGGGAGCTCTGAAGTTGGAATAAACCTGCAGAGTTGACTTAAGTGAGGCAATTGGGTTGGGCCTTTTAAAGGCCACTTTAACGCACACCCTGAGCATTCCCTGGGTGTGAACCACCCTGGTAAGGAATATGACCTTGGTCAAGGCTGCTGTCTTTAGTCTAGAACAATTTCCAGAGGGAGACTCAGCTGTGAGCTCTGTTATCACCACTCCATGCTGATGGTTTTGAGGGGATCTGGGTGGCAACCCACAGCATCCATAACACACAACTTCTACTTGTGGACCAGGCAAAATGCAAGGAACTTTCATGTACACTGTGCCATTCAAACCTCACAACAAACCTGCAGAATAACTAAGGAAGAAAGCTATCGTATGTTTAAGGACTTCTAAATGCCAGGTGGTTTAAAAATTTTCATTCCTGTTATTTTCTTAACAATCCATCAAGGCTGGAATTACTTGTTGCACCTGAGGGAAGAGAAAAGTAGTTTAGAAAAGCCAAATTGACGCTCAGACGTGAGTCCAGCTCTCTCACATCGAGCTGGTTTCTCCCCCACTGGGACGTACAGACCCACTTTACAGATGGGGATGTTGGGGCTTAATGAGATTAAAGGACTTTCCTGAAGATCAGAGCTAGAGGTGGGCAGAATTGGGGCTTGAATTCAGATATGAGATGATCTTTCCCAGGCATCAAATTGCACACTGGGAGAGAGGAGAAAGACAACGACCTGGTGGGGGAAAAAGGCAGCTCAGATGAAACTTAACTTCTCTGAACTCCATTAACTTCATCCATAATATTTCAAGGGCTTTCGAGACATTTCCTGATGGTATAGCTTATGGGTTTTGAGCATTTTACTAGGGCTAGTCAAGAAGGCTTTAGAAAACTACCTATCTGATTTGCTTTTTTCCTCCTCTTCTACTTCTATATCAGCCTCTAAAGCTTGACATTAAGAAGTGTGCAGGAGGTGGCCAAATCTTT
Source organism: Bos grunniens (assembly GCF_055505025.1). Lineage (NCBI taxonomy): Eukaryota > Metazoa > Chordata > Mammalia > Artiodactyla > Bovidae > Bos > Bos grunniens. Next base: position 73,961,896 of record NC_141179.1, on the reverse strand, counting down.
CTTGGAAATATTGAATTATATTTCTGGTGCTTTTGGCTGTGCTGTTTATTGTATTTGACCTTCAGTTGTAGACCACTAGATGGCGCTCATCCTCTATTCCTGAAACCTGTCTAACAGGGGCGTGATCCTCTTCCTCTCTGCACTGTAGTAGCCTCATCAAAGGAGAAGGCAGTGGCATCCCACTCCAGTACTCTTGCCTTGAATATCCCATGGATGGAGGAGCCTGGTAGGCTGCAGTCCATGGGGTCGCTAAGAGTCAGATACGACTGAGCGACTTCACTTTCACTTTTCACTTTCATGCATTGGAGAAGGAAATGGCAACCCACTCCAGTGTTCTTGCCTGGAGAATCCCAGGGACGGGGGAGCCTGGTGGGCTGCCGTCTATGGGGTCACACAGAGTCGGACACGACTGACGCGACTTAGCAGCAGCAGCCTTATCAACGGCTAACAGTGACATTTATGTGCCCAGTGCAGATCGTAGCCAAACTGAAATGTCGGGGTTTGGAGCAGTGAAAGATTTATTGCAAGGAAAACTACAAGGGATACAGGCTCCCAGGTGGTGCTAGTGATAAGGAATTTGCCTGCAAATGCAGGAGATGTAAAGAGACGTGGGTTTGATCCCTGGGTAGAAAAGATTCCCTGGAAGAGAGCATGTCAACCCACTCCAATGTTCTTCCCTGGAGAATCCCTTGGACAGAGGAGCCTGGCAGGCTATAGTCCATGGGATAGCATGGGTCGGACATGACTGAAACGACTTAGCATGCATAACAACATACAAAGAGAACAGGTGGCTCGTGCTCAAAAGACACGAACTGTCCATAATAGGTTTCAGGGAGATTTTATAGGCAAAATTTGTGGGGAGGGCTGCAGCGCTTGTAAACCTCCTCTGATAGGTGGGTGGTGCACCAGGAATTTCTATTACCAGCCAGTCTGAGGTCTGGCTGCTCAGCCTGAAGTTACCATCCTGTTGAGGAACTCAGAGGTAAGTATCAAATTATTAGGTTCAACCCTTGAGGAGGAACCAGGCCTGCCCCCGCTCCATCCTGCATATTCTTTCTTTCTGTTTTCCCTCACTCTCCTAATTAGTAATTGTTTGAATCTGCCCTTTCGAACTCAGTGAAAGTCTAGGTGCTTGAAAGTTTTTTTTCCTACAAACAAGAAACGGGAGACCTGGAAAGACTTTTATGCCCTGGAATTTCCCCACAGGGTCCTGCTCAGGTTTTAATGAGAAGGTACTGGGTGCCTAGTAAGATACTATGCCCCGTGCTTTATGGAAATCATCTCATTGAATCCTTACCAGGACTCTTTAAGGTAGGCTTTGTTATCCTTAATTTACCAACGACATACATAACTTGCCCAGGAAACAAAGCTAGTGCTGGCCGGGTCAAAGCAGGATGTAAACCAGGTCATCCGATTTACACTTTTGAGCTTGTCAGGGAGGGAATAAAACTTCCCTTTCTAGGTTCTTCTGGCTGGTCTATTGATATGAGACAGGTTAACAGGAGAAAATAAAATTTAATTACATACAAGCAGGAGTTTCATAAGAATATAGGTCCTAAGAACAAGTGAGTCAACTGAAGCGTCTATGTCATCCAAGAGGAGGAGAAGGGGGAAGAGGTTAGGACTGCCAAGGAAAGGAGGGCCATTTCCAGGAAAATGAACAAGAGCAAACATTTGGTAACGAGGTGTTTGCTGGGCCGTGAAGAAACCAGGAGGCAGAGAGGACTTGGATCCAGCAGCCTTGCCAACCTGCCCCAGACTACCACACCTGGTGCTCGTTATACTGGATCTGTGGGAATGCTGCTGCTGCTAAGTCGCTTCAGTTGTGTCCGACTCTGTGCGACCCCATAGATGGCAGCCCACCAGGCTCCCCCGTCCCTGGGATTCTCCAGGCAAGAACACTGGAGTGGGTTGCCATTTCCTTCTCCAATGCATGAAAGTGAAAAGTGAAAGTGAAGTCGCTCAGTTGTATCCGACTCTTAGCAACCCCATGGACTGCAGCCCACCAGGCTCCTCCATCCATGGGATTTTCCAGGCAAGAGTACTGGAGTGGGGTGCCATTGCCTTCTCCGATCTGTGGGAATAGTTTTTCCTAAAACAGGCCCTTAATCTAAATTCTTTTAAACAGTTACTGGGAGAAGGTAAAAGTTCATCCTGAGCCTTTGCTTCAGTCTAAATTAATTCTCAAGCCTAAGAGACACGTCTTGGGGTGGCAAGTTTTGCTCCCTTGTGACCTCTACCCATTCTCCTGTCTCTCCAGTGATCCCATAATGACGCAAGTGAGTGCTAGCCTTGTGCCAGACATTGTGGTAAGTGGCTCATAAAGTTTGCTTCATTTGAAACTCATAACGTCCACACACACACACACACACGTGAGATGATGCATGTGGATGATCCATACCTCAATTGTGGGAGTCCTTTTGAAACGGGATGGAAGGGGGCAGGGCACAGCCTTTGAAAGAATGATAGGGCCGTAGGACATGACAAAAGCTTGTTAGAATCAGCTTGGTCCAAGATGGTGGAAGATTCGACTTCCAGTAGACCACTGAGCCTCGTTATATGCTCATTGTAATGTATTAGCAGGTGCTAAATGACCCACCCACCAGCACCACGACTGTTCTGAGGCTAACCAGAAAAGCTAAAAATGTGGGCGGTGGTCCAATCCTTGGAAATCTCCACCCCTTCCCCAAAATAGTTGGAATAATCCTCCCAGTTGTTAGCCTATGAAATTACCCAGATGATAAAAACTATTCACACTAGTCACAAAATGACTTTCTCTGGGTCTCTGATGATGGGTTTAAAATTCAAGGAGCATCTGGTTTTGGTGTGGGGATGATCCAGGATTATGGTGTGACTGATGGATATATCGGTTATTTGTACTTTTTTTTTTTTAATCTTTGCAAGGGAAAAACTACAAGTAATGAGTTTCCTATAGTTAATTTAACTTTGTTACAAGTTTTCATGTGCAGGATAAACAGTTCTTTAACCTTGGGTGAAAATACTTGCAACGGTTTAAGGTGACTGTGTTTTACCTTAGGACACCTGTAGCATGCCAATTTGTGTGTGTGTGTGTGTGTGTGTGTGTAAACACTTCAAAATTGAGCTAAAAGATGTAAATGTAAAATTGAATGTGTATCTGATCTGCCCCAGGTTCAGTAAATAAATAATTCGTTTTAAAAAGAAACAAAAAACTATTCACACTGTGTTTTGGGGCCTCTCACCCTTTTAGAGGCTTCCCTCGTGGCTCAGCTGGTAAAGAATCCGCCTGCAATGTGGGAAACCTGGGTTTGATCCCTGGGTTGGGAAGATCCCCTGGAGAAGGGAAAGGCTACCCACTCCAGTATTCTGGCCTGGAGAATCCCATGGACTGTATAGTCCACAGGGTCACAAAGAGTCAGACACAACTGAGCGCCTTTCACTTCACCCTTTTAGATGGCCCACGGTCTGTCTGTGGAGAGTGTATCTCTGTAAATAAATCCACTCCTTACCTATCACTTTGTCTCTCACCGAATACTTTCTGCGATGAGACATCAAGAACCTGAGCCCTGAGTTTCATAAAGTCCTGAGACCGGGGGTATGATCCCAGTTAAAAGATTGTGGTTGAAGCTCAAGTCTGGGTTTAGGCTGTGTTCGAGTCCTGCGGTGTGGGCTCAAATCCCGGATGTGAGTTGTGTGGCTTTACTTTCACACTATATGTGTATACAAATCATCGCCTTTTATACTTGAAATATCGAATAATTTTATTTGTCAGTTATACTTATAAAAGGAAAACCTCTTAAGACCCATGAGGTAAGAACTATCTCTTTCGTTTTAAAAGTGAGAAGGTTGAGGGACAGAAAGCCTAAATCATTGCCAAGTTACAGTTAATAAGTAGTGGTACCCAGACTGGAATGCATTCACCTAGGCTGTGAATTTTTGAGAGTTCCTTGGACTGCAAGGAGATCCAACCAGTCCATCCTAAAGGAAATCAGTCCTGAATATTCATTGGAAGGACTGATGCTGAAGTTGAAACTCCAATACTTTGGCCACCTGATGCAGAGAGCTGACTCCTTGAAAAAGACCCTGATGCTGGGAAAGATTGAAGGCAGGAGGAAAAGGGAACGACAGAGGATGAGATGGTTGGATGGCATTACCGACTCAATGGACATGAGTTTGAGTGAACTCCAGGAGTTGGTGATGGACAGGAAGGCCTGGCGTGCTGCCGTCCATGGGGTTGCAAAGAGTCGGACATGACTAAGCAACTGAACTGAACTGAACTGAGGCTGTGAATCCCAAGAAAGCTTACCATCTGAGGGATGACAGTGAGAATATGGATCCACTCGAATGCAGTGGGGCCCTAGGATTCAGGAGCCATCTGGGATTCTCTCTGTCAGCACCTTCTGCCTCCTGGTGAGAAGAGAAGCTCTTAACCCTACCAGAAGAGAGCTCTTAACCCTACCAGGAGGCAGCCCAGGCTTGGAGTCAAATCCAGGTTCAAGTCCTGGCTCTGAGAGACTTCAGCTCAGCTTCCCTTTGGTGTAACTTCTCTCAGCTTCTGCTCCCGCAGCTGTATCAGTGCAGGTATCACTGCCCCAGTCCTGAGACTCAGAGCCCAGAGCCCAGGTGGGGAAGGGGCTTCCAAGAAATGGTGCCCCCTTCCCCTTCCTCTCAGACCCCCACAGTATAAGGAGACCCAGGAGGAGAACTGGGCACAGCTTTTCCTCTGTGAGTCAGGGGCCCTTTAAGATTGATGCCACCCTTTCTGGAGATGCTGAGAGAAGCAATTATTTAATCCCCTCCCCCCTTTTTTTTGGTGGATTTAATCAATGCCTCTTTCCCTTTCTACACCAGCATCCTCCAAGAGCTCTTTCTGCCGTGATGGCAATGTTCTATACCTCCACTGCCCAATGTGGTGGGCAAGAGTCACAGTGGCTTTTATTTGTTTGTTTATTTGGCTCACAGGGTCTTAATTGCAGCATGTGGGATCTAGTTCCCTAACCAGGAATTGAACCCAGGCCCCCTGCATTGGGAGCATGGAGTCTTAGCCACTGGACCATCAGGGAAGTCCCACATGTGGCTTTGAGTATTTGAAATGTGGCTAGTGAAAGTGAGGAAATCTACTTTAATGTTTATTTGGTTTAAATTACTTTAAGTAGAAATATTCCCCCATCACTAGTGGCTCCCTGATGGACAGTAAAGCTCTGGAAGGTGTACAGTTCACGGCTGCACCCACAGAGCCTGACCCAGCACGTACCCTTGGAAAATGGTGGGTAAATATCTTTTAAATGAATGAATGCAGATGATTCACTTTGAGCCTTCCTAAACTCCACCAGTAGGAGGTCATTCCTGTGCAGGTAGGAAGGCTTGGCATCTGTGATAGAGGAATGGTGACCCCCATCTTCAGGAAAGAAAGAGGAGGAGATCATCAGATTTGCAGGCATCATCCAGGACAGGGGTTTCCAACCCCAGGGAGGCTGACCAGACCATTACCTGTCTGTGGCCCCTTAAGAACTGGGCCAAACAGTAGAAGGTGAGCATTATGGCCTGAACCATCCCCATCCATCCCCAATGACTGTGGAAGAATTGTCTCCCATGAAACTGGTCCCTGGTGCCATAAAGGTTGGGGACCACTGCCCTAGACCGTGATCTATGTCTGGGATAAGGTAGCATCTTAAGGTAGTCTGTTACCCCCAGTTTGTTGTATTTTACTTCTCCTTCAGAGATTGGGAATCAAACCTTTAATGTGGAAAGGAAACTGTGGGCTTGATGGCAAGGACCCCAAGGAAGGAAGGAGCTGGGGGGACTGTATCACTCATCACAGCAACCCTGAGTGGACTCCCAGAGCTGGACCAGGAGGCAGGGCCTTTGGGCTTGTGTGGGAGGGAAGGGGACAGAGCTATCACCCGGGGGAGTTACCAGTCTGGAGGCTCATTCAACTCAGCTACCTTCAGAATCCTTGCTTTGAAATTAAAATTGTAGAACCCAGAATATTGACTTTTAAAATTTTCCTGCCTATGGAGTTGCTCTGGCCCAAGGCTCCAGCTGTTGCTTTCTCTTACCAGTCTAGTGTAAATTCATCATCGTCCACGTTTAGTGAGCAGGACCGAGACCCATGGCCTTGATGGATTCATCGTTTAATCCTTCACCAGAGCTCTGAGATGGATGATCTTAGGTAAGGTTTGTTGTGTCTAGTCACTCAGTCATGTCTGACCATGCACTGTAGGCTCCTCTGTCCCTGGAATTCTCCAGGCAAGAATACTGGAGTGGGTTGCCAGTCCCTTCTCCAGGGGATCTTCCTGACCCAGGGATTGAACCCACATCTGCTGTATTGCAGGCAGATTCTTTACTGCCTAAGTCACTAGGGAAGCCCACTTATTGAGCATTTATTATGTGCCAGGCTCTGTTCTAACTCTTTAAATGTTCACAACCACCCTACTCCCCATGGGTAGGTATAATCACCATCGTCATTATCCCTCAATTTACCACTTAGGATCCTATGACCAAGATGGTGGAGTAACCTACCCAGGACTATACAGCTAGTAAACAGCAAAGCAGGATTCAAACCTCAGGTAATTGGGGCTCTACAAGTTACATCCTACTGCTAGGTTCTGAGAGTTACCATTGATGTATTAACTATTTAATCTTCACATTAAACCTATGAGATGGAGATAATTATTATCATACCCGTTTTATAGGTGAGGAAACATGTTTAACAAAGTTAGCTAGCATGTCCCAAATTATGCAGCTGGTCAGGGGTAGTGCCAGGATTTGAACCTAACTTCACTGGTCACTCTGAAAGCCACTAGGGTGGATATACACTGAGTTGAATGCTACTTCTCCCCCACCCCATTCAAGTCCTTCCCAGAATATAATCTTATTTGGAAATAAGAGTTGTCGCAGATGTCATTGGTTAAGCTGAGGTTATACTGGAAGAGGGCAGCAGGGGTTTAATCCAGTGTGACTGGTAATCTTATAAGAAAACAAGAGGCGCAGAGACACACAGGGAGATGGTCATGTGATGATGGAGGCAGACGCCGGAGTGATGTGTCCACAAACCAGGATTCCTGGCAAACGCTGGGAGCCAGGACGAGGCAAGGACGAATCCTCCCCTAGAGCCTTTAGAAGCATGACCTTGCTGATGCCTTGGTTTCATAATTCCAGCCTCTGGAACTACAAGAGAACAAAGTCCTGTTTTTCTTTAAGTTATGTTTTAAGCCACTCAGTCTGTGGTACTTGGTTACAGCAGCCCTAGAAAGCTAGTGCAGTGGACACATCCCAAGATGTAGAATGTATTGGGCTGGGCAAAACATTTATTCAGGTTTTTCCAAAACATCTTACGGAAAAATCAGAACGAACTTTTTTGCCAACCTGATACAATTCTGTCACTTGCTGACCAAAGCAGCCTCAATTTTGGAATCTGTCCCAAAACTAAAGTGAAGGATATAGCCTGGTGTTGATGTGAGAGCAGATCAGAGAATGAAAGGGGGATCCTGACTCCCCACTTTAGTGACTGCTCTTTGCCCACACAGCCAGGAGAGCAGAGAGCTGGTTGGTCTGTTCCCGCCCTTAGTTACCGGTTAGGTTCAGTCTTTGGAGCTGACACCTCCTGCCTGGTGACCTTAAACAAATCTTAAACAAATTCCTTAACTTCTCCAAGCTTCTGTTTCCTCCCCTGCAAAGGTGGTAACAATACTGTTTAACGTGAGTGTTGCTGTGAGGATTAAATGAGATAATACAAATCATGTCCCTGGGTACACATAGTAAGCCCTCAGTGAATTATAGCTGCTGTTCTTTCTAGAACAGGCAAAAAGACCGAGGAAAGAGATGGCATCCAGCTGGATGGTTTATAGTCTGGCGTGAACTCAATGATCAGAGGGTTGAACCTACGGTCTCCAAAGGTCTTTTCCTGTTTTATAATTCCTCATTCCTCTAGTTTTCCTGGCTCTTCTCAGATTAAAAAAATTTTTTTTTTGCTCCTGACCACTGCTTCCAGCTTTGTTTTTATCAATTTTTATATTGGAGTATAGTTGATTTACAATGCTGTGTTAGTTTCTGCTGTTCCACAAAGTGAATCAGCCATACACGTCGGCCCTTTTTAGACTAAAGAGCTGGGATCTGTGAAATATTTTGCTATGAGTACCCTTACCTTTCTTTCCTAATCCAGTAGGTGGCAATAACTCCCCATCATTTTTCTTCATCCAGCGTTCGCTCTTCCGCTGTGTCTTGGTATCCAGCCGGTGGGAGTGGTGGAAAAGATTGAGATTGAGAGGGTTCCCTTGGGAAGGCTTAAGCACCCCTCAGGGCACAAATAGGCGGTCCTCTCCACCCCAGGGGTCTTAGTTCTTCTGACAGTGTTTACTCCCAATACTTCAAGCACAGATATAAAATTTATAACACAAGAGCTTCTATTTTGTTCCCACAACAAGGATATATTATTTTGCTAAATTCAGAGGGGATGCAGTCCTAAGGGTTAAGATGTAGACTCCATCTGACTGGCAAATCTCATGGTATTTCACCAGGCATCTGCATGCCTCAGTGAATGTTGGACCCACAACGTGGGCACCATCTGAGAGCTCCTTAGAGAAGCAGAATGTCAGGCTTCATCCCAGACCCGCTGAATCAGAATCTGCAGTTTAACCAGCAACCCAGGTGACACTCACACTCATTAAAGTCGAGAGGTTCTCACCTATAGGATCCTGGAAGGAAACGATTCCTTCTGCCAGCCCCGTAATCAACTCTCTTTAATTAGTGGAGGACGATAAGCTTGCATCATTATCACATGTCATATTTACAAAGAGTGTTAATACTCTTAGAGGATATATTTGATTGCTTTACTTTTCCATCAGTACGTTAGCTCAACCCCATTTATAGCTGAGGAAAGGAGGCTCAGAAGTGCATGGATACCCAGGAGTAGAACTGAGAAGTGAACTCAGCTTTACCCAAGGCCACAGTGGCTGGATTTCAAAGCAGTGATGGAAATAATATCCCACCTTCAGTGCTCACTCTGTACCAGACTATATGCTATATGCCAAGTGTATTATTTCATTAATCCTCCTTGGAATTCTAAGGAGAGAGTACCACTTTTTTCACCGTTTCATTAATGAAAAACGTGAAGAGGAGAGAGGTCAATACACTGACCCAAGGCTACACAGCTGCTAAACAAAGGGCTGAGGTAGAATTTTATCACCAGCCAGTATGACTCCAAGCCCCAGAGCTTAAACATGCAGCTTAACGTCTCCCTGAGGCTTGTATGAATTTCTTGTATAAACATCAGTTTGAAACACTTGCCTGTGATGATAATATACATTTGAGTAAACCATTATTTTGAACTTTAACTTAATAACTATACTAGAACAGTTTCTTTCCCAATACTTAGTACCTTCTCTGAGGACCTATATTGGGGTCCAAGGGCACCTGTAACAAACTGATGGCTTAAAACAACAGTATAAAGGACTTCCCTGGTAGCCCAGGGGTTAAGAATCCACCTTGCAATGCAAGGGATGCAGGTTCGATCCCCGGTCAGGGAACCAAGATCCCACATGCCAAGGAGAAACTAAGCTCTCATTGCACTACTGAGCCCTCGGATCATAACAAGAGAGTCGGTAGGCAAGAGGTGGCTAAAGTATTGGAGTTTCAACTTCAGCATCAGTTCTTCCAATGAATATTCGGGACTAATTTCCTTTAGGATGGACTGGTTTGGATCTCCCTGCAGTCCAGGGGACTCTCAAGAGTCTTTGCCCATAGCACAGTTCAAAAGCATCAATTCTTCCGCACTCAGCTTTCTTTATAAACTCTCACATCCATACATGACTACCGGAATAAACCATAGCTTGACTAGATGGACCTTTGTTGGTAGAGTAATGTCTCTGCTTTTTAATATGCTGTCTAGGTTGGTTATAACTTTTCTTCCAAGGAGCAAGCATCTTTTAATTTCATGGCTGCAGTCACCACCTGCAGTGATTTTGGAGCCCCCCCAAATAAAATCAGCCACTGTTTCCACTGTTCCTCATCTATTTGCCATGAAGTGATAGGACCAGATGCCATGATCTTAGTTTTCTGAATATTGAGTTTTAAGCCAGCTTTTTCACTCTCCTCTTTCACTTTCATCAAGAGGCTCTTTAATTCTTCTTCCCTTTCTGCCATAAGGTGGTATCATCTGCATAACTGAGATGACATTATTGATATTTCTTCTGACAATCTTGATTCCAGCTTGTGCTTCATCCAGCCTGGTATTTCTCATGATGTACTCTGCATAGAAGTTAAATAAGCAGGGTGACAGTAGACAGCCTTGATGTACTCCTTTCCCGATTTGGAACCAGTCTTTTGTTTGCAATGAAGATCCTGTGTGAGGCAACTGAGACCCACTGCAGCCAGAAAAAACACAAAAATACCCAAAACAGAAGAGGTCTAGGCTTGGTCAGGCTTCTCTCACTATTCTGGAGGCTGCTGCCGCTAAGTCGCTTCAGTCATGTCCGACTCTGCAACCCCATAGACGGCAGCCCACCAGGCTCCCCCGTCCCTGGGATTCTCCAGGCAAGACTACTGGAGTGGGGTGCCATTGCCTTCTCTGATTCTGGAAGCTAGGAGTGTGAAATTAACCCATCAGCAGGGCAACGCCCCCTCTGAAATCTGTAGGGGAGAATCTTTCCTCACTTCTTCCTAGCTTTTGCTGTTTTGCCGATAGTCCTTGGAGGTCCTTGGCTTGCTGCTGCATAACCCTAATCCCCGCCTCTGTCTTCACATGATGTTCTTTCTTCACGTGTCTTCTTTTAAGGACATCTTTTGAGGACACTTCGTACTTCATGTCCTACTCTACAACCACTTCATTTTAACTCATTCCATCTCCAGGGACCATATACCCAAGTAAGCTCAAATTTTGAGGGTTAGGACTTCAAACGTTTTTTTTGGAGGGGACAATTCAGCCTCTGACAGTATCTCATAAGGTGGAACAGTGGCCCGGTGTATGGGTTCCAGAACCAGAGTGCCAGGGTTCATATCCTGGCTGTCGCATGAGCTGGGTGACTGAGAGCAAGTTACTTAGACTATCTGAGCTTCACTTTTCTCCTCTGTAGATCAGGAGGATCTCAGGGGATCATCATGAATGAATGCCCCCAAAGATCCTGCCTAGAATGGCGTTGGAGTCGAAACCATTGATGCCCCTCCCAGATCCTTTACGAGGCCAGGCACCCATCCTGATCCATGGCTAACAGCTCATACCTGTGACCTTCTATGGAGCCCTGTCTTTGGCTGACATGAGCCACCTTTTTGGAGATGCCTGGGAGGCTGACTCCCCTCCCTGTTTACTGACCAAGCCTAGACCTCCTCTGAGACTGCATCCTTGCCCAGCTTTTTCCTACTGCCTCACTCCCATTCAGGTCCTTCCTGAGTGCATGACCTCAATAAGTCACATGCATCCAAGTGATGGCTTTAGGCTCTGCTGCCAGGGAACCTGACTTGACCCAAGTACCTGGCATGAAAGCCTTAGACTGATGTCCTTATTATCATTTTCAAGAAGCCAGGAATTAACCTCCCAATCATCCTGCCTTTTCCATGATTTGGTACTGCAGTGGTGTCTTCTTTTTCCTGCCGTTAATCTTGCAGTGTCAAGGATGGCAAAACTTTTCACACACACGTTGTCTGATTTCTGGGCTGAGACTGTCCTGGCCACATGCAGGGGAAGCTGCTCCTGGTCACCTCTGAGAGCATGTGCTGACTCGAGGCTTCCCTTCACTTTGCCTCAATGCTGGATGACTACAGGCTCTTCCTTACTTGGCTCTGACGGCCTATTCCTTAGTGCTCACACCTCCATCATGTGTGTAGAGAGCAAGGTCTGCTTTGCAGTGCGATCAGAATTAGTACCTGTTGTCGGCTCAGGCTTATACAGTTCTCCTGTGGCTGGGCACATGTGTGCTCAGCGTGCTTATTTGTGTCAGACTGTTTGCAGTCCTGTGAACTGAAGCCCTCCAGGCTTCTCTGTCCATGGGCTCTTCCAGGCAAGGATACTGGAGTGGGTTGCTGTTTCCTATGCCAGGGGATCTTCCTGACCCAGGGGTCAAACCTGTGTCTCTTGTGTCTCCTGCATTGGCAGGCAGATTCTTTACCACTGAGCCACCTGGGAAGTTCAGGTACGCATTGGCCTCGCCCATATCATCATCATAGCTACCACTTAGTGAGAGACTAACGTGTACCAGGCAGGATACAGTATATATCACAGTAACATGGATACTAGCTCTAACCCTCAAAGGCTCTTTGAAATGGAAAGTGACATCTTGTTTTATTAATGAGGAACAGAAGGGCAGAGAAGTTAGGTCACTTACCTGTGGTCATACAACAGTGGATGCAGATTTGAAGCACAATCGGGTGGGAGAACCAAGTCCAGCTCTCAAGTTCCTTGTTGAACTACGTTCTCTATAAGCACTCAAACCACTGCTTTTCTTTCTGTGAATTGCGCTTTTAAGAGCTGGTGTCTTAGTCCAATTCCAGCAAGGGGGGGCCTGTATTTATACTGGATCTTTCTTTTCCTTTCCTGTCCCACTTGAGCTTTGAGTTTCCTCTAGTCTTTTTACTTCTGCCTGCCCCTGGAAGCTTCTTTAAGCTTCTGCATCACTATCCCTGCTCCCCTCTCCCATTTCTCAAGCCCCAGGCAAATTCACATGTATTGTTTACCCATCTCCTTCTGTTCCCAAGATTTCAGTTTCCACTTATGTCACTCAAGCTCCATTAATCATGAAATCTGCATTTTCAGACATGCATTTCAGTCAAAGCACATGAGATTTCTGCTTGGCACAGACACTGAGAAGAGGGGGGTGTAGTGGTCATGCCATTTATCACAGTTTATTTATAATGATGTCTTGGGAAGACTTCATGAGTTAAATTCCCCCCAAAAGCCTCCTTCTTTTTCCTCCCTAGTAGCCTAGCCATTCATTGGAATTAGATTATTTTGAAATCACCCCCCTGCTAGTAACAACCTGTGGCACACTTCTGAGTTACTTAACAAATCATGGGAATCCTATGAAATTGCTCAGGAAAGGTTTTGCAAATGAAAATATTCTCTAATGAACCCACCACTTACAACGGTTCCCATCAGACATCCTTCCCTGATCTGCCCTGGTCTCCATCCTCTTGTGTTACCCTGTGTCTTTGTGGGTGGGTGTCAGGCTCTTGATGACTTATGAAAGATGAACATCTGATAACTGCGAAGCAAATTCAATGTAAGTCAACTGCAAAGTGAAACTGGAGATACTACAAAAGCGATGGGATTTCATGAAGTCAGTGGAACTGAGGTTGGAAGATCATCTGAATTGCATGTATGCTGTTTGGCAAAACTGGATTGTGAAGAACGCTTCAAAATTAAAGCCATAGACAAGGATGAGGATGTCTGAGCGTCTTCAAGAGAGAATGATTAGAATATCCAATGCCTAAGAGAGTCCCTTGGGAAAACTGAGAAAGATTTTAAGTATTTTTCAAAAAGGATTCTCTTCTTTGCTCTTGCTGTGAAAGTTAAATACAAAATCAAGAATGCTTGACTGTGCAGTCATACAATCGTGTGGAAAAATTACGCCAAAGGAATCAATACACGATTTATTCTTGGTTCTGGAATAACGATGACCTACATTTTATCACATATAAGCAAAAATAAATCAATTTCTGTAATTTTCATTTTAGGTTTTAATGCAGGCGCTCAGTTGCTCAGTCGTGTCTGAGTCTTTGCGACCCCATGGACTATAGCCCACTAGGCTCCTCTGTCCATGGAATTCTCCAGGCAAGAGTACTGGAGTGGGTTGCCAGTCCCTTCTCCAGGGGATCTTCCCAACCCAGGGATTGAATCCTGGTCTCATGCATTGCAGGGGGATTCTTTGCCATCTGAGCCACCAGGGAAGCTGCCATACAGAGCCCCCAGTAAACCAGTTTTTCATTATTTAGTATGACACATTGCTCTTCTTTTAAGCAGGTCCGTGCCCTGGAGTCTGAAACCCTAGAAGATCAAGGGCCATCTAGGTACCAGAGTACCTGCCCGCAGGGAGCTTGTGGTCTCATTGGCGAGGCTTCCCTAACACTCTGGGAATGGGGCAGTGATGAATGAGAGAGTCTCTCTTGCCAAATTTGACCCAGGGGGTGTGAAAAGGGGGTCTTCCACTTCCAGTCAAGATCTGTAGCATCTTTAGCCTGGCCCCTGCCCTGCCTGCTGCTGTCAGGGATGTGATGACAAGGCTCTTTTGTAGGCTTCCTGAGGCAGCTTGTGAAAAGCAAGTTGGGAATTCAGCAAAACACCGGGGCTCTAACCGCTCCTGAATGAGATAGAATTAGAAAATGGCTTCAAATTGAAAACTTAATTTTCAATTAGCGTACATTCAGGCAGGAGTGGGAGGGATTAAGGGATAGCAGCTTGTTTGGTTAACTCGCTTTTTAGAAGACATGCTCGAGAGCTATTAGTGGGCGTCCTCCTCCCTGCCCCCACCACCCTCGGTGCGGCTGCTCTGTAATTTGGCAGCCACCGTCGCGGCCCCCTGTGCCTCGGTCCCCCACTGACTCAGATGCAGATGGCAGCAGGGCCATCGCAGGAAGTGGGCTGTCGCCTGTCACCTCTAAGGCTGGCTTGTGTGTGTCATCCTCGCTGTGGACCCTGTGAGGTCACAGGTGAGCTGGCCACCTCTAAACATGCACACCCTTCTGATGGCTTTAAAAAACACATTGGGGGGGAAAATTATTTCTCTCTCTTCAACATGTTGGATCAGCGTGTGGGGCTCAGTTAGTTCAGTTGCTCAGTCATGTCCGACTCTTTGTGACCCCATGGACTGCAGCACGCCAGGCTTCCCTGTCCATTACCAGCTCCCGTCCAAACTCACTTCCATCGAGTCGGTGATGCCATCCAGCCATCTCATCCCCTGTCCTCCCCTTTTCCTCCTGCATTCAGTCTTTCCCAGCATCAGGGGCTTTTCAAATGAGTCAGTTCTTCGCATCAGGTGGCCAAAATATTGGAGTTTCAGCTTCAGCATCAGACCTTCCAGTGAATATTCACGACTGATTTCCTTTAGGATGGACTGGTTGGATCTCCTTGCAGTCCAAGGGACTCTCAAGAGTCTTCTCCAACACCACAGTTCAAAAGCACCAATTATTCAGCACTCAGCTTTCTTTCAGAGAAGGCAATGGCACCCCACTCCAGTACTTTTGCCTGGAAAATCCCATGGATGGAGGAGCCTGGTAGGCTTCAGTCCATTGGGTTGCTAAGGGTTGGACATGACCGAGGTACTTCCCTTTCACTTTTCACTTTCATGCATTGGAGAAGGAAATGGCAACCCACTCCAGTGTTCTTGCCTGGAGAATCCCAGGGACGGGGGAACCTGGTGGGCTGCTGTCTATGTGGTCGCACAGAGTCGGACACGACTGAAGCGACTTAGCAGCAGCAGCTTTCTTTATAGTCCAACTCTCACATCCATACATGACTACTGGAAAAACCATAGATTTGACTAGATGGATCTTGGGCAGATATACTCAGTGTGGCTTCAAACTGTGGAATATATGATTAAAAAACTGAGATAGTAAAGAGAAGGTTTGAGTGGGTGTGGGGCTCCCCTGGTTGCCTAGTGGTTAAGAATCAGCCCATCAATGCAAAGGACACAGGTTCGATCCCTGGTCTAGGAAGACCTCATAGGCCTCAGGGCAACCAAGCCCCTGTGAGACAACTACAGAAACCCCTGCGCTCTAGATTCTGTACTCCATAACAGTAGAAGCCACCACAATGAGAGGCCCACATACTGAAAGGAAAGAAGAGTAGTCCCCACCCAGCCTCCCCCCAACTAGAGAAAACCTGTGTGCCAGAATGAAGATGCGGCACAGCCAAGAATAAATAAAATGATAAATAAATTTGTAAAAAAAAAAGAGTTGGTTATAAAGTTGGGTGGAGGAGATGGCAGAGGTTGTCCATCAGGACAGGAGCAGCTTTATCTGTCCTCTGACCCCTTCCTTCCCATCTTTAATTTTAAAAAATACATTGTTTTAGGCCATGCAGTGTGGTATGCAGGATCTTAGCTCCCCAATCAGGGCTCAAACCTGTGCCCTCTGCATTGGGAGCAGGGAGTCTTAGCCACTGGACCACGAGGAAAATCCCCCTTCTGTCTTTAGGTACAGTTCTCGTCCTCTTCTCTCCCTTTCCCCCTTTTCCTAATCAGAAGTACTTTTCCAGGCTGAGAATGTTCTGGCAACCACAGCTGGTTCCCCTTGGCTAGCTCCATTTTCTCCCAAAACTTTGCTGCCTGAGATGAGTTCACTGTGGGGTCAGGGTCTCCACAAAGCTGCTGCCATTAACGTTTGAACGCATTAACGCTGGTGTGTTTACAAGCATCCTAACTGGAAATCTTTAATTCAGTCAGCAGAACAATCATTTCATTAGGGATTTCCTTCTGAACTGAGGAGGCTGGAGAAAGTGTGCTGCAGTGATTAAACATTCCATTTCAGACGTCCCAGGCAAGGCTGCGACCTGCTTGGGAGGCGCTTTTTCCATCTTCCTTCCAGTGCTTCTTGGATACCGCAAAGCTGGCTCCAAGTGTTGGAAGCAAGCGGTTCATTTCTGTGGCAGACATGGCCGCCGGCTCCGCAGCTCTGTCACCAGGGCTCTCCTGACTTCTTCCTTGACCTTGGCTCCCATCCCAGCCCCAAGCTCCTGGTGACATCTGCTGCCCACAGATGGGCCTGAATCAATTCCAAGCGCCTTTCCTTAAGGCCCTCTGCCTTGCTGAGTGTAACCCTGTAGGCTAATTTCTGCAACCTTCTCTCAAAGGAATGGGTGTCTCCAGCCACCACTGGTTCCTCCGCAAGGTTAAACTCCTCTCCAGAGAGGTGATCACTGCACACTGTTTCTTCATTAGTCTTATCTCGCCCACAAGCCGCTCCCGTTAATCCTCTTTCTCTGCCATCCAAGCTGTAGCCTTCCAGCCATTTTCTGAGAAGTGCTGGATTTAATTGAAGAAAGGGGATGAGTGAGAAAATTAGTGGCTCAAATGCTAACACAGGCTTCCAGACTAACCAAAGGAGAATGGGGAGAAGTTTTTTGAAAAAACAACTTCTGCTAGACAGACACCGGGGAATCTTAATAGCCCAGAAGCAATTGACTTAGAGAAATATAACTGAAAATTAGGATTTGGGCGCTTGAAGGAGTCTTAGAAAGAAGTCTTGTAATATAATCCTTTTATAAATGGCTAAATAGGCTTACGGGCAAGTGACTAACTGGAGAATGGTGGAAGGAGTTCTTCAGTCTGAGGCCTGGAAGTTTCCTTCTTTATTCACTGAACCACACAGCCTATCTTTTCTTCCTTCTGTGAAAATATCTGAGAATGTTTTGGGAGATGGTATCAAAACTCACCCACTTACGCTTTTTTAAAGGTGACATTTTGCTTCTTCCAAGAATTTAGGGACACATCTAAGGAAAGCTGTTTTGGTTGCAAGAGACAGAAATATAACTAGTCAGAAAGGAGAATTGATTAGCCTATGGAATCCAAGGGAGGCTAGCTAATCAAATCCTAGAAATACAGGAAGAGAAAAGACTAAAAGAAGGGCCGGGGCATCTCTAGTCCTCTCCTATCTGTCACTGTGTCACCTACACTTTTTCTCACTAGAGACTGCTTCTTTCTTTTCTCTTTCTTTTTTCTATACAAAGCAAGGGGAACCATTGCTACCAGTGGTTCTAAGTTTTCTGTCTTATAACTCTTACCATTGGAAACAACTTAATCAGACAATCTATGAGTCAATCCTTGGAAAACATCTGATTGGGTGAGGGTGATGGGAGGAGTTAGATGGCTTCCCCTGAGCTGATCAATTGCAGCCAACTGGATAGAATATTATCACCTTCTCTGTTTGAGTCTGTGGCCCCGTGCAGGACAAATCACTAGTGGTCTTGGGGTTGTGATCTTTAAGAATGTGACTACTTCTATGTAGCCCTCATGATTAGAGTTTGTATGTGAGGAGGGTGAGCAGGGAATGACATTTCCACCAGAAATCAGATAGACGAAACGATAGCAATTTCACCATAGGGCATAAATCTGTCTCCTTTCATTTAATGAACTCTGCTTCACATTGATGTTCATCTCTATGGAGATTCTGAGATGACACAATTTAAGACACAAATTTCTATTTCTTTAGTATTGTCAACCCCCTTTCCAAATATGAGGTAATAGAAGTTGGCAAAATAGAAGGCAAGCAAAATGCTTGTTGAAAGCATCTCATTGGACTGGTCAAACTTGGAAAGGAGAAGCATGAACTTATACCCTGCTACAGCTTAATTAATCTAATCCTTGAATTTAGAAGTAACAACATATTTTTATTGATGAGTTTTTCACTATTTGTGCCTTTATTGAGCCAGGTTCTGGTTCTGAGCCATTCCATTGGTCTATCCTAGAGTATCTTGGGGTCTCAAAATGACATTAATACCTTTGTATCACTGGTGGGATTTAGGAAAGTTCATATTTTACTTTTCATAATGACTCTTAGATTATTGCATTTATCGTAAAGTGAACATAAGTTATCACTGCTATGAGACTATAAACCTTTCATTCCTTCTCCAAGTTTGTAGCTTTCTTGATGCAAATGGACATTCTTCTGGTTCTAGTGATTATTTTATCCTTTTATCAGTGAAAGTACAATTAGATCAGCAGTTGATAGAATGAGAGTCTTGATAACATCAACACACTGAGTGCTTACAATGTGCCAGTTACTCTCAACTTTATGTGTTTTAACTCACTTGGTCCTCATAACAACCCCAGGAGTTCAGTACAATTAATAAGCCTCCCTTGTAGATGGAGATAGTATTGTGGATTGGTTAAGCCGCCTTCTCAGGGCCCCACAACTACACAGAGTCAGGGTTGGGATTTGAACCTGAGCCATCTGGACTTGTGGTATGTGTATCAAACCTTCATGCTATTCTACCTCTTAAGGGGCTAGACACTATTATGACACTTAAGGAGTTTTGGAAAAACTTGTTCTACTTCCTTAAATATTTTACCTATCTGAATTATGACTTTGATTTAATTCAAAATGTTTGTTTTACCATTAAAAACGGAAATAATCCTGGGAACAACATCCTATTGATTTTTAAAGAAATACTTATGTATTTATTTACTTGGCTGCTCTGGTCTTGGATCTTTGTTGCAGGATGAGAGATCTTTTTCAGTTCTGGCATGGGTACTCTAGTTGTGACATGTGGAAACTAGTTCCCTGACATGGGGAGTGTGGAGTCTTAGCCACTGGGCCACCAGGGAAGTCCCAGCCTATTCATTTTGATTAGTAAGTTACCCTCAAATTTAACTAATATTTCTTAAGCACCTATTATGTGCTGTAACTCATTTACCTGCTAAATTAGTACCATGAGGTGAATGGTATAATCTCCATTTTAGTGAGGAAAAGAAGGCTTAGTTAGCTTGAAAGTGATAGTTACTCATTCATGTCCGACTCTTTGCAACCCCATGGACTGTAGCCTGCCAGGCTCCTCTGTCCATGGAATTCTCCAGGCAAGAATACTGGAGTGGGTAGCCATTCTCTTCTCTACGGGATCTTCCCAACCCAGGGGTTGAACCCATGTCTCCCTCATTGAAGGCAGAGTCTTTACCATCTGACCCACCAGGGAAGCCCCTTAATGTGATTGCTAAAGTCACAGGGAAATAATGTGGGCAAGCCAGGATTTGAACCAGACTTGCCTCACTCTGAGCCTACTGCTTGCTGTCATACTTGTGAACGAGTCTGTCAGATGGTTGCTGGTTGTCACTGCAGGTTTAATAAGGAAGGAGGGTGGTAAGCCCATGACGTGGAGTCCTTGCAGAGCTCAAAGTCCCATCCCTGGAAAAATCTGAGGAGATTGGTGCATGAAGTACAAGAAGGGCATAAGTGAGTGGCTGTCCTAGAAAGTTCCAGTTCCCTCATTTTGCTGCCCAGAGAGAAGGGAAACATTTACTTAGCTAACGGTTTTCAGAAGGCTCTGGCAATTAGGGTGTTAATATTCTGTGTAGTCACAATTATGCTGTAACTACCAATTATGGGAAAACTCATCGTTTTACTGTAATGTAATTACATTAAATAGCACCAGTCATGTCAGTGCCAAGACTGGGGCAGCCACTAATTATTCACTATACACAGACACCTCCGCCTGGATTGGAATAATTGGTGCGAGGCAGTTTTGTATTGCAGGATTAGCTGTAGTTTTCCTCAGGAAAGGGTTTTTTGCCTTCTGATAGTCCCTTGTATGTGTATAGCTCAGCTGTGTTGCTGATCTGGAAGCCGATGAGATGTTAACATCCCCAGTCTAGGTGTGACTTCAGTGTTTTCCTAAAGGATTTGGGAGGAACGTTTCTCTAGTAGGTTTCTCGGGCCCTTTGAGGGCCAGAACTCTGTCTTTCTTCTCACTGTTGCTCGGGACAGAGAATGAGAATAGATAACAAACCTTGATGGTGTCCCGTGTGCCAGGACTATGCTAGGTATTTTAAATATGTTATGCTATTAATTCTCAAGACAGCTCTATTAAGGAGATATTAAAATCTTATACTTATTAGAAAACTAGGATCAAAGAGGTGAGGCAACTTGCCCCAAATCATAGAAGTGGCAAGTTGTAGAGCCAACATTCATTCTTTCCTCAAAGTCTGTGCTCTTTCCAGGTCTTCCCACTTCATCCTCAGTTCAGTTCAGTTCAGTTCAGCCTCTCAGTCGTGTCCAACTCTTTGTGACCCCATGAACCACAGCACACCAGGCCTCCCTGTCTATCACCAGCTCCCGGAGTTCACTGAGACTCATGTCCATCGAGTCAGTGATGCCATCCAGCCATCTTATCCTCTGTCGTCCCCTTCTCCTCCTGCCCTCAATCCCTCCTAGCATCAGAGTCTTTTCCAATGAGTCAAATCTTCGCATGAGGTGGCCAAAGTACTGGAGTTTCAGCTTTAGCATCAGTCCTTCCAAAGAAATCCCAGGACTGATCTTCAGGATGGACTGGTTGGATCTCCTTGCAGTCCAAGGGGCTCTCAAGAGTCTTCTCCAACACCACAGTTCAAAAGCATCAATTCTCTGGTGCTCAGCTTTCTTCATAGTCCAACTCTCGTATCCATACATGACCACTGGAAAAACGATAGCCTTGACTAAACGGACCTTTGTTGACCAAGTAATATCTCTGCTTTTTAATGTGCTATCTAGGTTGGTCATAACTGTCCTTCCAAGGAGTAAGTGTCTTTGAATTTCATGGCTGCAATCACCATCTGCAGTGATTTTGGAGCCCCCCAAAATAAAGTCTGACACTGTTTCCACTGTTTCCCCATGTATTTCCCATGAAGTGATGGGACCAGATGCCATGATCTTTGTTTTCTGAATGTTGAGCTTTAAGCCAACTTTTTCACTCTCCTCTTTCACTTTCATCAAGAGGCTTTTGAGTTCCTCTTCACTTTCTGCCATAAGGATGGTGTCATCTGCATATCCGAGGTTATTGATATTTCTCCTGGCAATCTTGATTCCAGCTTGTGCTTCTTCCAGCCCAGCGTTTCTCATGATGTACTCTGCATATAAGTTAAATAAGCAGGGTGACAGTATACAGCCTTGACGTACTCCTTTTCCTATTTGGAACCAGTCTGTTGTTCCATGTCCAGTTCTAACTGTTGCTTCCTGACCTGCATACAGGTTTCTCAGGAGGCAGGTCAGGTGGGCTGGTATTCCCATCTCTCCACTTCATCCTAGTAGGTGACTAAATATTTATTGAATGAAGATGGAGGAGATTATACATGTTTGCCTGTGAAAATGATGCTTTCCTTTCTGGTCTATTTCACCAACTTCTTCATATTTAGATTCCTAGTTTGGTTAATCTCTAAAAAAGAACTCTTTCCTCAGGACTTCCCTCGTGGTCCAGTGGTTAAGAGTCCAAGCTTCCATTGCAGGTGGCACACGTTCAATTCCTGGTCAGGGAAATAAGATCCTGCAAGCTGCATGGCCTAGCCAAAAATAAATAAATAAGATAAAATGAGCTCTAAAAAAAAGACAAAAAGCCCCGAGGTTGTTAAACATTTCTTAGAATTATAAACAAATAAACAAATGAAAAACTCCCTTCTTTCCTTCCTACATGATAATCTGATACCCATTCTTTTCAGTATTTGGAGAGTGCCTTCCAGTTGGGGGTATGTGTGTATGACATAGACTTTTTTTTTTTTTAAGTCAATCAATTGTGAAATTGACCTGAGTGACTATCCTTGGGGAAGACCCAGGTCTTAGAAGGAAAAACTGAGCTTCTATGGGACGCAGAGACATGAAGTTATGATGAAGTGCAGAAAGGTCTTATTTTCTCCTTTTTTTGATGTGTGATTTGGCAATGACTTGATTTAAGAACTAGGGGAGGACAGCAGATGGTGTGGTTTCTATTCACATATGAAATGCTTTTCCCAAGTGATCTGGAGGCCCTGGTGGGTATTTAAGCTGAAATAGCTGCGATTTTTTTATTGTATTTTGTGAGCATGCCATGCTTTGGTCATCCCTGATTGATTTCTTCTCCCCTCAAAGCAGCAGAGGTAAGCATAGGCACCCATGTTTAAGGGATGGGGAAACTGGAATGGAGGAGATGATTAAAAAGCGGATTCACCTCAGGAGGCGTCAGCATAGGTTACCACGTCTTGAACCAGGGCCCCGAGAGCCCAGCCTGATGGAATTTAGTGTCCTCTCCACAGAAACAGGTATTATTACAGTGGAGGGCAGCGCCTGGCACGTACCCACTGCGGGACTGGGAGCCTCCTGCTGACCGACAGGCTTCACCTTTTCAAATGAATTTTCTTTGCTTATATGAAGTCTCCTCAGAGAGGCTTCTGTGGGCCTCTGTGGAGTCAGGGAAGTTCGACTTTTCCATTTGGACCTTAGTATAGTAAGTGAAACAGCAACTTGACTTTTTAATTAATGTCTAGAAGAGGGAGTTGTTCCTTTGGAAAAGCCCTCAAGTGATTTCACAGAGTGGGTGAATCAGATAAATGAGGAAGTTGTTGGCTGCTACCCTTCCACCAGGAGAGGTTGGAAGGATGGCTGAGCTGGAGGCTGGAGGAGGGAACATTTCAGGAAAACTCAAAGCAGAAAAGTGACCCCCATGGGAATGCTCCCAGCACTGCTGTGTATCCTGGAGTAATCAGATATCTAGATAACAACATGAAATTTTCAGAGTTAGCAAAATTTCCTCTATATTTTGATCTTAATTAAAAAATTCTTATTTACTTTTGTCTTTTTTTCTGGCCACACCACGGGGCATGCAGGATCTTAGTTCCCCAACCAGGGATTGAACGTGCAACCCCTGAAGTGTAAGCTCAAAGTCTTAACCACTTCTTAACTACTTAAGTGGTTAAGTCTTAACCACTTCTGCCAAGGAAGTCCCTACCTTTTATTCTAAAAGTTGTTAATGCTTATGATAAAATTCAAACAGTCATTGGGGATATTAAATAAATGCCTCTTCTTCCTTTACACCTTTAGGATGAACACCTGTAAATAGTTTCTTGTGTTATCCATTGAAGATCATTAAAAAAAAAAACAAGCATATATTTATGAGTATATAAATCATACTCATGTATTTCCACAGCTTGTTTTTCATATCTTGGACATTGTTCTGTATCATTAATTATAGAGTTACCTTGTTGATTAAAAAAATTACTACAAATTATTACTGTGCATGGATGTATCATAATTTACTTCCATTCCTTATCAGTGGTCATTTGAGTGGTGGTCAGGGTTATTTTTTAAAAAATCATTTAAAAAAATAGTGTCATTGCAAGCAATACTACTCTGCACACTTTTTTGTGCCAGTCCATTTTAGGAAGAGAAAGAGGAGGAGGTCACATTCACTAGACTTTGCAGTGTGTTAGGTAAGAGCATCATTTCCCCATGGTTAGAAGCCTTCTTCTGTTTGGATTTCATTTTTCCCTAAATGTTTTTTTCTATGCTTTAAGTTTATTTCAAGTGCATTTTGATGGAGCCAGTGGTGCAGAAAGAAGAATGTACCTTTCCTCAACTGGGTTCCCAGTCAGTTCCCTTCACTCATTGTCTGCCATGTCCTCTTCATCCCATGTGACATGTAATAAACTTCAGTTGCACCGTATTTCATGTACCAACTGCATTTACTTTCAAACTATTGTTTATTACTTATAGAAACTTGCCTTCACTGTTCAATTGATAAATTATTCTACCTGTACAAATTGGTTATCATTGGCTAGGATGATGTATGTTCTACTTTTTACCATTAAAATTAATGAAAATATTGTTTTATTTAATGGCTTTTCCCATGCATGCTCATGCTCAGTTGCTTCAGTTGTATTGGACTCTTTGAGACCCTATGGCCTGTAGCCCACCAGGCTCCTCTGTTCACGAGATTCTCCAGGCAAGAGTACTGGAGTGGGTTTCCATGTCCTCCTCCAAGGGATCTTCCTGACCCAGGGATCAAACTCACGTCTCCTGCATTTTCTGTACAGCAGGTGGATTCTTTACCCACTGAGCCACCATTAAATTTAATAAAATTACTGTTTTATTTAGTGGCTTTTCCCAGAGAGGCAGGATTTTCAGGAGTAAATGAGAGTCATTACATAGGGGATGGATGTGTTGGATCATGGCCTGTTGAGCATGTCAGGAAACAAGACTTCCTGTTTTTAATCAGTGGCCCTGTGTGGTAACATGCAGCAGGCCTTCAGTATAAATTTGTAGAATGAGTAGATGCATTCTCTTTACAAAACTGTGGGAAGAAAATTTTCTAAATAAGCATTGTAGGGATTGTATAGCAACATCTCTCATCTTCAAAATGGACTTGACTTTGGGTATTTCCTTAGTTGAATTGGCCAGGAACAATGGAGCAATCTTATTAAAATTGGACTTTAGACATGCCCATGTTGGCTTTGCACTAGGATGATTTAATGTTGCTCTATGGTTTAATCGGGATTCTTGGAAAAGGAGATGTATTGGGTGCCCCAATGGGTTGTTCCAAGACAGGTGAAGGAAATATAGGAGCAACTATGGAGTAGGAAGCCGGGGGGAAGAAGAAGACCATAGAGAAGGGTTGTCAGGAGGAGATGATCCAGGCTGCAGGGAGCAAGCACTGGAAAGCTGTGGGGCTTAACAAGAGGAACAAAGTTGGGGAGCAGTTTGCTGTGGACTCAGGGAAGAGAGGAGCTGGTTCTGGATTTCTAAGGAGAAGGGGAGAGGAGGTCAGAAATCATGAACTTGTGGAGGTGTTGGGGGGTCAATGGAAAGGCAACTCAACCCCAACAGGTGGCAAGGTCTGGAGTTTTATTTTTTTAAAAAACAGCTCTTTATTTTATATTGGAGTATTGCTGATTAACAATGTTTTGATAGTTTCAGGTGGACAGCAAAGGGGATCCGCCATACATCTATCCATTCTCCTCTAAACTCCCCTCTCATCCAGGCAGCCACATAACATTGAGCAGAGTTCCCTGCGTTCTACACAGGTTGGACCTTGTTGGTTATCCTTTTTAAATATAGCAGTGTGTACATGTCCACCCCAAACTCCCTTACTATTCCTTTCCCCCATCCTTCCCCCCTCGTAACCATAAGATTGTTCTCCAAGTCTGTGATTATGTTTCTGTTTTGTAAACAAGTTTGTTTGTGTCATTTCTTTTTGGATTGTGTATAAGGGATATCATACGGTATTTCTCTCTCTCTGACTGACTTCACTCAGGATGACGATCTCTAGTTCCATCCATGTCGCTGCAAATGGCATTACTTCATTCTTTTTAATGGCTGAGTAATATTCCATTTTATATATATGCACACACCACAAACACCGGGGTGTGTGTATCCTTTCGGACCATGCTTTTCTCTGGATATACTGGATTTTGCTTTTCTGATGACAGAGAGAAGTGGGCACAGAAGAAATTAGAGACATGAAGAGAGACAGAGACACAAAGAAGACAGAGAGAAAGACAGAGGTGAGAGATACACAGACCATGAGAGAGAGAGAAAGAGAGAGACAGGAGTGGGGAGAGTGAGAAAGGGAGGAAGGAAGAGACAGAGAGAGGATGAGAACAAACGAAAGGAAAAGAAATCAAAAACAACAAAGACCGAGACAAAGAGACATGGGGATCCTCAGAGAGACCCTCAGTTGTTCTGATGAGAGCAGGATGCTGTGGAACCAGGAAGTGAAGTCTGTTAAGAAGGTGATTAAACAGTGGGAGCCCCGCCAAAGTCATCTTCTACAGAGGATGTGTCCTTGTCCTCTAGCTGCCCACTGGCCTTGGATCTCTGCTCTCACCCTCCAACTGACTGACTGCACAGACTTGGGCTAAAGAGCCACAAGCCGACAGAAACACTCAAAAGTGGTAAAGGGTTGTTGTGTGGCAGAAATCAATACAACCTTGCAAAGCAATTTTCCTCCAATAAAAACCAACAAACAAACAAACCAAAGAGGTGAAGGTGTGGGAAGCCAGGAAACAGGGGCCTTGGTCATAACAAGGAAACACAGAAACCAACCATCCATCCATCCATCCGTCCATCCATCCGTCCATCCATCCATCCAGCCAGCCAGCCAGCATTTGCTCCTTCATGGAGGTGGCAGAAAGGCCACAGGGTTTTTCCAAAGCTGTTTTTATTTTCTACCTTGAGATCCCTATATGATGTTGCCCTGATCTTTTTCTTCCTTTTTTTTTTTTTTTAAATTAAAACTCATTATTAAAGCAGAGAGGTTCCTTCTTTCTGGGTGTAGGTTGGGATTGGGATCTTCCTGTTAGATTTTGGGAGTTCAAATTCTTGTGCTTCAGCTACCAACTGGCTGCTCTTGGGCTTCCCTGGTGGTCTGTGTTAGTCGCTCAGTCATGTCTGTCTCTTTGCGACCCCATGGATTGTAGCCCGCCAGGCTCCTCTGTCTATGGAATTCTCCAGGCAAGAATATTGGAGTGTGTTGCCATTTCCTTCTCTAAGGGATCTTCCTGACCCTGGGATTGAACCCAGGTCTCTTGCATTGCAGGCAGCTTCTTTACTGTCTGAGTCACCAGTGAAGTCTGCCTGGTGGTCTGGTGGTAAAGAATCCGCCTGCCAATGCAGATGACATATATTTGATCCCGGATCTGGGAAGATCCCACATGCCTTGGAGCAACTAAGCCCCTGTGCTGTGACTGTTAACACTGAAGTTCAAGCCTAGAGCCCAAGAGCTCAAGCACAGCAATGAAGACCCAGCCCAGCGAAAAATCAATTGATCAATCTAT
Organism: Bos grunniens; assembly: GCF_055505025.1. NCBI lineage: Eukaryota > Metazoa > Chordata > Mammalia > Artiodactyla > Bovidae > Bos > Bos grunniens. The sequence continues at coordinate 73,934,726 of NC_141179.1, read as the reverse complement.
CTTCAGAAACTTCCCTGGTGATCCAGTGCGTAAGACTCGAGCTCACAATGCAGGGGGCCAGGGTTCTATCCCTGGTCAGGGAACTAGATCCCGCATGCCACAGCTCAGATCTGGCCCAGCCAAATAAATAAATAAAAAAGATCCTAACTCGCTTCTCTTTTCACCATGCAACAAAACCACAAATCAGAAACAATGTTAACAGAACAAATCCAGCGCTTTACTTCATTAAAACATGGCAGGACCCACAGGTATGGGAGGCCTTGATGCTCCAAGGTTTGGTGAGTGGATGTGACATCCTGCCTCACCTCTCCTGCTGGTGACTTCATGACCCTAGCTGGAAGCTTCTTCTATTCCAGCTGGAAACGGAGCTGCCCTGAGTCTGGAGACAAAGGCACCAGCCCACTCTCCAAAGGCTCATGAAGACGTGCATTTTCCACTGCTCGGCGTCTTATGTCAGAAGAAGAATGGAGGATGGGTGTAGGAACAAGACGTTTGTGGTTTTGTGAAAGTGAACACTTCAGACGTGAAAGCTTGTGGTGTTTGGTGTACTCCTAAAAGTGGGTGCAAAATGTTAGATCGTCTCATCTTTGGAGAAGGCAATGGCACCCCACTCCAGTACTCTTGCCTGGAAAATCCCATGGACAGAGGAGCCTGGTGGGCTGTAGTCCATGGGGTCGCTAAGAGTCAGACACAACTGAGCGACTTCACTTTCACTTTTCACTTTCATGCATTGGAGAAGGAAATGGCAACCCACTCCAGTGTTCTTGCCTGGAGAATCCCAGGAATAGGGGAGCCTGGTAGGCTGCCGTCTCTGGGGTCTCACAGAGTCGGACACGACTGAAGCGACTTAGCAGCAGCAGCAGCAGAACCCAAAAGCCACAAAACTGTGGGGAAACATAACAGAAATCTTTACATTTTTGGCCTGAAAGTGGTGAAGTCTACTTTGTTTTCCATGAGCCAGAACTCAGCGAAGGAAAGAGGCCTTACAGCCATTCACATTTTTGTATCTTCAATTTCCATTATCAATTAAAAGACAGTAAACTCTTATCCTGAATAGAAGTGCAATTAGATCTAATAATGAAATCATCAAGTACTACTGAGGTGGAACTTGGCAGTAATTAGTTTTTTGATACATAAATACAATTTCCAAATGCAATTTGTCCCTAAGCCCAGGCTGTTGATTTAATTCACCGTGTCTGCTCTTACAATGGAATGCGCAGGGAATGTATTCCAGTTCCTCAGGGCTGTGTCTCTCCAAGGAGAATGAGTGAGTTGCCTGACAACTGAAATTACCAGTTGGACATGGAGAGGAGGTGTTGGTTGTCTCTTCTGGGAATCAGGAGTGGGGGGAGAGTTGTGCCCCCAGGATCTCATTGACATGCAAATCTCTCTATCAGGATGCAAGCTGATGCTCTCTGCCTGTCCTTCTGCTATGTCTGTCTGTCTCTCCCCTTTCTTTCTGTCTCTGACACTCTTCCTCCATTCATCTACTTATGTATTCCCTCAAGCAAGCAAGCTAAATTGCTCCAGTCATGTCAGACTCTTTGCGACCCCATGGGGTCCTTTGCAACCCACCAGGCTCCTCTGTCCATGGGATTCTCCAGGCAAGAATACTGCAGTGGGTTGCCATTTCCTCCTCCAGGGGATCTTCCTGACGCAGGGATCAAACCTGTGTCTCTTGCGTCTCCTGAACTGGCAGGTGGGTTGTTTACCACTAGTGACAACTGGGAAGCCCATGTACTCCTTCATTCAATATTAACTGAAGGTCTAGGAAATTCTCTGGTGGTCTGGTGGTTAGGACCCTGTGCTTTCACTGCTGATGGCCCAGGTTTGATTCCTGGTCGGGGAACTAAGATCCCACTGGCTACATGGTGCAGCTGAAAAAATGAAGAAGAAACAATTATTTAAAAAATATGTATTTATTTAGGGTCTATTCTGTTAGGCGCTGAGACATAGCAGTTGAGAAAGCAGGTGTTTCTGTCCTCCAGGGACTGTTAGTCTAGTGTGTGCTTGCTCAGCTGCTTCAGTCATGTCCAACTCTTTGCAACCCCATGGACTGTAGCCCACCAGGCTCCTCTGTCCATGGGATTCTCCAGGCAGGAATACTGGAGTGGGTTGTCATGCCCTCTTCCAGGGGATTGTTCCTACCCAGGGATTGAACCCAGGTCTCCTGCATTTCAGGTAGATTCTTTACGGGTGAGCCACCTGGGAAATCCAGTCTAGTATTCAACAGTAAAGAACTATTTGTTACTTATCATTATTGTAGTGCTATGAAGGGTTCTATGAGAATGTAAAATAGGTCTCTATCCCAATCTGAGGGTTCAAGAAAGATTTCCCTGAGGAACTGAGAGCTTTGATCTGAAATAGGAACAGAACTTGAGCAGAGAATCTAGAGAAAGTAATCCAGGTAGAGAGAAGGCCAAAAGAAAATTGAGTGCAATAAAGAGATGTTGAGGATGCCACTCAGGGAGGATCAAAGGAAGGAGGAAGCAAGAGAAGTAAAGTGAGGCTGTGCAGTAGGAAAGGGCTAGATCCTTCAGGGCCTTGCAGCCCTTGTTTAAGGTTTAAAATTAGATGTTCTTTGAAGATTTTAAAAATAGAGGAGCAATCTGATTCTCCTTTATTAGTCACCAGTCTCCTTTAAACTTCGGTAATAATGTCCCTCTTAATTTGGAAGATCTCTTTGATCACTCTTCAAGTCAGTTTCCACCATCCCTCAGCATTTTCAGAGATTCCAGCTGGGAGGAAAGTATAGTGAGTAACAGACTCTCCATCAGTGACTTGTGATGTCAGAATTTCAATGTTCTGGCGCTTTGCAGCCCTAGCAATCATAATCAAAAGTACTTCAGGCAAAGGTTAAAGATTCATGATGTAGAGTCATCAGATAAGAAAAGTACCAGCTTCTAGATGAATACATATGTTTACCAAGACTTGACAAAGAATGATATCCACCAACTGCACCCCCACCTCCCACAACTACTGCCTTTCTAACCCAAATATTCTAAGGAGTACTCAGATAATTGCTCTTTTTTTCTCTCTCTTAATAAGCCTTGGGCCGTGGGTGTGTTAGGATTGACTTTGAGTTCTTTCTACAAAACATCAGAGTAAAGTATCTGTTGACTCAGTTTTCTAAATGACTGGAGATTCTACTTCTCGTTGAGCCAATGTGTTGATTAGGAGATGGTAAGCTGCTGTAACAAAGAGGCCCCAACACAGAGCAGTTTAAAGAGCCAAAAAGTCAATTCCTCTTTTACATAACATTCCTAATGTGAGCAGGCCAGGTCAGGTCTTATCTTGGTCATTTGGATCCCAAGTTCCTCACAAGACATTACTCCTCTATCCCCTGGCACTTTGTCTGCAGCAGTATAAACGATACTGGGTTATTGCTGCATGGAGATGTTAATTGGTGAGGAAGTGGGTAGAACCTCCCAGAAGTCATGTCCAGGTGTCTTTAAGTGGTACACATCACTTCTACTCAGAGTCCACTGGTGAAAATTTAGCTCATAAGGAGAATATAGCCATCTGTGGTCACACCTAACTGCCAAGGACACTGTGAATTATAATCTATATGGCTGGCTGAAGTTCTATTGTTGTGGAAGAAGGGAGAGTGAATTTTGATGGACAGTAAGATTCTCCACCACACCCAGTGTGCAGAGTGACTGAACAGTGGCCCCAGCTATTCACATCTCCCTACATTAGGATGGAATCTTTTTTTCCAGTCCCTTGAATTTGAGCTGGTGTTGTGCTCTGCTTTAGTCACTAGAATATAGTAGAATTGACAGTGTGCCAGCCCAAGCCTGAACCTCAGGAAAGCTTGTGTGCTCTCCTGCACCTTTGTATCCATCACTAAGGCCATCCTGAACAAGTGCTGATAGCTGGTCGACTCCCACGTCTGTGAGAAAGCCATGCCAAACTGCACAGAGCTGCCCGTGGGTGTATCAGTGTGTCCAACTGAGACCAAAAGAGCTGCTTGCTGACCCATAGACCCACGAGCCATAATAAAGGCTTTTTGTCTTAAGCTGCTGGGTTTGGGTCATTTGTTATCTCAGCAATTAGATAACTGACCCAACTTAAGCTATTTTCTCGCTATCTTTCTGTAGTCTCTGGGATTGGTTAAAAAGGAAGATTAAGGATGTGCTACCAATATAGAAGGATTAAACTGGAAGTTTTGATAGAAGTAATGAGATAGACAGTCCTCAGTTACCAAAATAGGTTGTGATATAGACCAAATGTGGTTTCCCAACTTGGGCCAGTGGTAAAGAACCTGCCTGGCAATGCAGGAGACATAAGAGATGTGGGTTTGATCCCTGGATTTGGAAGATCCCCTGGAGAAGGCAATAGCAAACCACTTCAGTATTCTAGCCTGGGAAATCCCATGGACAGAGGAGCCTGGTAGGCTATAGTCTATGGGATCACAAAAGAGTCAGACATGACTTAATGATTAAAAACTATAGCAACAACAGCAATATATAGTAGATATTTAATAAGTGTGGAGTAAATAATTTATTGAGCTAAAATCCTTGCCTTTAAAGAGCTTACTGTGTACATTGAGGAAACAGGAAAGAAGAAAATTGTAAAATAGTTTAAGTGGTATAATTTTTGTTTAAAAATACATATATATCAGTCCATGGACCAGAAATAATATCTGGAGAACTCTGCACTAAATGGTTAATAGTGGTTACCTTGTGAAGTCAGATTATGGGGAACTTTTTCTATGTAATATATTTCTAGAAGGTGTTATACAAAGCAAAAGTATTTTAGTCATTTAGTGTTTCAATGTTTAGTCAGGGAAAACAATAGGTTGTAAATAAGAGAACTGAAAATTTGTATATAATGCAAAACTGTGTCTGACTAGTTTTCAAATGAGTACAGCATGCAGCCAAGGCTTCCCAGGTGGCACTGTAGAAAAGAATCTGCCTGCCAATGCAGGAGATGCAGGAGACTTGGGAAGATCCCCTGAAGGAGGAAATGGCAACCCACTCCAGTATTCTTGCCTGGAAAATTCCATGGACAGGGGAGCCTGGTGGGCTACAGTCATGGGTTCGCAAGGGTCAAACACAACTTAGCAACCGAGTGCACACAGCATGCAGCAAGGTGATAGGAGTTCAGTGTGAATCTCAGACCATGTACTGGGGTGGTCAGGGAAGCCTCTAGGAATAACACTTTGAATCTTACTCATTATTCTGGGCTTTGAAGTAGATTTCCAAAAGGTGTCCAAGTCCTAATCTTCCTATTTGATCTCGGGATCTTGTTGTTCTTAGAAAAGCCAATGCCATCTGTTTTTGGAAGATGGCACTCACCTCCAGCTGCTAATTTGGACTTCTAAACCATTTAAAAAATTAATGGCTGTATAAAAGGTTTGCAACTCCCTCTTAAGAGTTTAATATCATATTTATAAACTCAGTCCATGTTGAGTTCCAGCATATTGCAAATAATTTACAGTGTTGTCCTGCTCAGAGCATAACTAATGTGGATTCACAGCTGTGCAGATAACTTTTCCTATCAGTGGATGATAAACTCTAAGTGGCCCCATTAGGATGAGGGGAAATAGTCCAGATTTTAAAAGCTGCATTGGGGCAACTGGGAGGGAAATTCTCCAGCAATGAATTCTCTTACCTGGAAATCATCTCTATGTAATAAATATAGCCAGCCTGATTGCTGCTGGTTATTATGCCTAGGATGAGTGGGCTGGTCATGAAGTTTATGGCTCTTTGGTTGGACTGCATGAACACTTTCCCAAGCAGTGGCTAAATACCAATAGTTTAGAAAGTGGGTCATCCAGCCCAGGGATCTTGAGGTCAAAAGGCAAGATCTGGAATGGCCAAATAGCTGGACAAATGTTGTGGATCTGGCTCCATTTGCTCCATAAGGATTATTTGCATAATGGGTATGTTTACTTGTTTCACTTGTGCCTCAACATCTTTTTAGTAATTTCTCGGTGTATTTTAGGATCATGCAAACTAGCTCTGTTCTTCCCAACAAACCAGGTGTGAGGTTCTTACACAATATTGTCTGCATCTTGAGAGTCCTAATTACACCAACTCCATTGACAGCCTTTTGGATGAAGCATCAAGGGTGTTTGATACGAAATTTAAATTGTAAATCTAGCTGAAAATTTTACACCCTGTTTTGTTCAGCCAGGGAGTCTATTTTCACTATGATTTTTGTTTGTTTTTGTCAAAGATTGATTAAGGAGTACCTATAATGTACTAAGGATGGTACTTGGTGATAGGGATTATATATATATATATATATATGACTCAGCTGGTAAACCATCTACCTGCAATGTGGGAGACCAGGGTTCGATCCCTGGGTTGGGAAGAGCTCCTGGAGAAAGGGAAACACTACCCACTCTAGTATTCTGGCCTGGAGAATTCCATGGACTCTATAGTCCACGGGGTCACAAAGAGTTGGACACAACTGAGTGACTTTCACTTTCATTTCATATATATAAACCCAACAACAACTGTCTTTTGTTTATCCTGTTCTCTCAGCCTAGAATTCCCTCCCCACTTCTGAAGCTGTTACTTTGGTACTATGCTGTTGTGCTGCACTAAGTCACTGAAGTCATGTCTGACTCCGTGTGACCCTATATACAGTAGCCTGCCAGGCTCCTCTGTCCATGGAATTCTCCAGACAAGAATACTGGAGTGGGTTGCCATACCCTCCCCCAGGGGATCTTCCCAACCCAGGGATCAAACCTGCATCGCTTACATCTCTTGCACTGGCAGAAGGGTTCTTTACCACTAATGCCACCTGAGAAGTGCTTTGGTATCATATCCAGAGCAAATGTAAGCACTGCTTTTCTTTTTAAATTGTGTCCTCTTGGGTCCTGGTTTCTGATGAAGCATCTCAGGAACCACCATAAGAGGCAGGAGAGAGAAACTAGATATCTAGAGAAGATTCTGGGCTGGTTGGTCCTCACCATCAACCAGGGCAGCTGTAGCTCCTATTCTATATTTGATAGATTAGCTTTTTGGTTGGGGGGGCAGATATTCATTGATGTTGGACTTGGCTTTATGGTATGCTTTGGCCAATGAAATGTGAATAGACGTGACAAGTTACCTTTTCTGAACCTGACCTTAGAGAGGCATTGCTCTTTCTACTCACCCTTCCTGAGAGCTTTCAGATTCAGCTACAAGACAAATATGCCCGAGGAAGTTGCATTTCTTCTAGCCTGATCCTTAGAGTGAGACACATAAGGCATAGCCAGACACTTGTTAATAATAAACTTATTGTGTGACACTGATATGTTTGTGGTTGTTTATAATGCAGTAGCAACTGATCGATACATGCATCTAATTAAGAGCTCATTTGGAGTAAGGATTTATTCATTCATTTGTTCCTTCATTAATTAAAAAATATATTGAGTGCCCTATACATACCAGGTAGAACACCACTGAAATAGGTGGTTTTTAAAATCTATTGGCTTTGCTTCTCTTCTTGACTTCTGCTCTTTACATTTGATATAAAATGGTTTATGGTCATTTATGTACATATGGAAAACTCAGCAGTGGCCACAGGACTGGAAAAGGTCAGTTTTCATTCCAATCCCAAAAAAAGGCAATGCCAAAGAATGCTCAAACTACTGCACAATTGCACTCATCTCACACGCTAGTAAAGTAATGCTGAAAATTCTCCAAGCCAGGCTTCAGCAATACGTGAACTGTGAACTTCCAGATGTTCAAGCTGGTTTTAGAAAAGGCAGAGGAACCAGAGATCAAATTGCCAACATCTGCTGGATCATGGAAAAAGCAAGAGAGTTCCAGAAAAACATCTATTTCTGCTTTATTGACTATGCCAAAGCTTTTGACTATGTGGATCACAACAAACTGTGGAAAATTCTGAAAGAGATGGGAATACCAGACCACCTGACCTGCCTATTGAGAAATTTGTATGCAGGTCAGGAAGCAACAGTTAGAACTGGACATGGAACAACAGACTGGTTCCAAATAGGAAAAGGAGTACTTCAAGGCTATATACTGTTACCCCGCTTATTTAACTTATATGCAGAGTACATCATGAGAAACGCTGGGCTGGAAGAAGCACAAGCTGGAATCAAGATTGGCGGGAGAAATATCAAGAACCTCAGATATGCAGATGACACCACCCTTATGGCAGAAAGTGAAGAGGAACTCAAAAGCCTCTTGATGAAAGTGAAAGAGGAGAGTGAAAAAGTTGGCTTAAAGCTCAACATTCAGAAAACTAAGATTATGGCATCTGGTCCCATCACTTCGAGGCAAATAGATGGGGAAACAGTGGAAACAGTGTCAGACTTTATTTTGGGGGGCTCCAAAATCACTGCAGATGGTGATTGCAGCCATGAAATTAAAAGATGCTTACTCCTTGGAAGGAAAGTTATGACCAACCTAGATAACATATTGAAAAGCAGAAACATTACTTTGCCAACAAAGGTCCGTCTAGTCAAGGTGTTTTTCCAGTGGTCATGTATAGATGTGAGAGTTGGACTGTGAAGAAAGCTGAGCACCGAAGAATTGATGCTTTTGAACTGTGGTGTTGGAGAAGACTCTTGAGAGTCCCTTGGACTGCAAGGAGATCCAACCAGTCCATCCTAAAGGAGATTAGCCCTGGGTGTTCACTGGAAGGAATGATGCTGAATCTGAAACTCCAATACTCTGGCCACCTCATGTGAAGAGTTGACTCTTGGAAAACACCCTGATGCTGGGAGGAATTGGGGGCAGGAGGAGAAGGGGACGACAGATGCCATCCAGATGGCTGGATGGCATCACCAACTCGATGGACATGAGTTTGGGTGAACTCTGGGAATTGGTGATGGACAGGGAGGCCTGGCATGCTGCGATTCATGGGGTCGCAAAGAGTCGGACGTGACTGAGCGACTGAACTGAACTGATGTATATATGTAGGGGCTTTCCTGGTGGCTCAGATGATAAAGTCTGCCTGTTATGCAGGAGATATGGATTCAGTCCTGGGTTGGGAAGATCCCCTGGAGAAGGGAATGGCTACTTGCTCCAGTATTCTTCCCTGGAGAATTCCATGGACAGAGGAGGCTGGCAGGCTACAGTCCATGGGGTCACAAAAAGTCAGACATGACTGAATGACTAACACTTTGAATTCATGTACATGTAGACCAAGAAATAAAATCAAGCCACATAATCACAGAAGAAAAATAGCACCAAAAACATCAGTTTGAAAAGTGACAAAGAACTGACAAGAAACAAATGTCAATTATGTCTCCTATATAAGCAAACCATATGTAAATACAGGTAGTTCAAAGCCATCTGTTACAGAAAGAGCTGCTCCATGATGAGAAAACTGGATACCAGGATCTACAATTCCAGTTCTTGCTCTGGGAACTGTGTGCCAAAGGAGTCTGTGGCAATCAGAGGCAAGAAGCAGCTGATATGACAAAGCTAGCTTTCCCCTGCCCTGTGTGATGAGAGTCTATCTTTCAGGCCTGGGGAAAGTGCCAGAGATGGTCTGAATGTATTTAGAATGAATCTTCTTAATGATCTGTCAAGTTCAGTGAAATTGCCAGACCTGGGCTTTAATAACTTCCTGGTTTTTAGTACCTGAGACTATAAAGATAATATACAGGCCACAGAGGATGGAGAGTGGCCAGGGTGTGGTGGAAAGGCAGGGGTCGGGGAAGTTGGAGCTGCCATCAGGATAGGTGGCACGTGTAAACCTATCCATCTGGGTTTCATGGCTGCACACCTGTCTTTGCAGCTGGAGACAAGGGGATGGGGAGGGGAGAGGTGAAGCAGCTAGGGACTTAATTGGGAAATAGACAAAGCTTGAATATGAAGGCCCTCTGGCCTGCTTTTTTACAAAGCCTTCAGAAAACTAAGATCATGGCATCTGGTCCCATCACTTCGTGGCAAATAGATGGGGAAACAATGGAAACAGTGACAGACTTTATTTTTGGGGGCTCCAAAATCACTGCAGATGGTGACTGCAGTCATGAAATTAAAAGAAGCTTGCTTCTTGGAAGAAAAGTTATGACCAACCTAGACAGCATATTAAAAAGCAGAGACATTACTCTGCCTACAAAGCTCTGTCTAGTCAAAGCTATGTTTTTTTCCAGTGGTCATGTATGGATGTGAGAATTGGAGTATAATGAAAGCTGAGCGCCAGAAAAATTGATGTTTTTGAACTGTGGTGTTGGAGAAGACTCTTGAGACTCCCTTGGACTGCAAGGAGATCCAACCAGTCCATCCTAAAGGAAATCAGTCCCGAATATTCATTGGAAGGACTGATACTGAAGCTGAAATTCCAATACTTTGGTCCCTGATGGGAAGAACTGACTCACTGGAAAAGACCCTGATGCTGGGAAAGATTGAAGGCGGGAGGAGAAGGGGATGAGGATGAGATGGTTGAAAGGCATCACTGACTTAATGGACATGAATTTGAGTAAACTCTGGGAGTTGGTGATGGACAGGGAAGCCTGGTGTGCTGCAACCCATGGGGTCACAGAATTGGACATGACTGAGCAACTGAACTGAACTTGAATCCTGTCTTCTCTTGTTCCCATACTCCATTCGTATCCTCTTTCCCATCTATCCCATTTTCCTCTCTCAATGGCATTTGTCTGTCAATTGTCTTATAAATCACAGTGTCTTAGGACTCAGTGGTGTTTCAGAGTCACCAGGAGCAGCAGTACGGACTCTTCATTTTATACATAGGAAATTTGAAACTGACTTCATTGCCCAGTAGGTCAGTTGCAGCCTCAGGATTGGGTCTCTTGATCTCACATGACACTGTCTCCAGTACTCAAGTGGGAATTAATCTCTGCTAAAGGCTTGAGACATTATCATCACCCCAAGACTATTGAAGAAGAAAGAATATAATAATAAAGGTACAAAAAGATGAAAGCATAAATCATGAAATTTCAGGTTCTAAGTATAGGCAAGAAATAAAGATATCTCTGGAGTGATGAGAACCTCCAATACATCTCAAATTAAGCTCTGTCTACACTCCTATTTTTCCTGGGGAAGGGGGAATCTTTTTGAATGAGACAGCCCCCAAATCAGCCTGTTGTAAAAGAGGGACCATCTTTTCAGAAGTTCTGTATGCACAGCCACTTTGAGGGGGCTTTGTTGTTCAGTCACTAAGTCATGTCTCACTCTTTGCAACCCTATGGACTGCAACACGCCAGGCTTCCCTGTCCTTTGCTAACTGGAATTGGAGATTGAAATAGAAATTAAATTTAAAACCACATTTCTAGCATACCTGAGTTTCTGGTTTGCAGTTAATCCCAGTTTTCCCTATTCTTTAATTTATCTACAAGTCCTGTTTTCTGATGAAGTTATTGCTTTCTTAGATCTCTTTATTTCCAATGTCCGCACCAGTAGTTGGCTTTCTTGATACTAAGCAGTATTTTTCTTTTATAACTCCATGAAAGTTACTGAATCCAGAGGAGAAGTAGTGGCCTTGGGATGCTGAGGTCAGATGATCCATTAGGCTCACCCATTAAATGATCTGGTCCAGAACACCAGTTTTGTGACCCAAGGTTCAAATTCTGGCTTAATGGTCTTAAGAGTTATTCTATATTCTGAACCTTCTGTATTACCTGCGAATATGCAATCTGGAAATGTCCAGAATATAATGTGCCATTTTCCTCCTTTGAGCCATCTCCCAAATGCCTACACTTCCCCCGTTCCCTTCACAAAGGAGAGAGTCAAGGTAGGGTCAGAAGGTTTCAGTGAGTATTGGTACGTGGTCCCTTTTTTCCTTCTTAAGGATGTCCTCAGTACCAACATCAACATGGCTTCTAATGTGTTAATGCTGATATGTCCTAAGAAAAGGAATCCAAAAGTGGGATAACGTTTCTTCGGACATTCTACATTTTCAAGTTTGTAAACAGGCTCTCCTGAGTTTTGCTTCTGGGACCAGCAGGGTTGCCTTTTCTTCAACTCCAAAGAAAAAGGTATTGGTGTGATTAGAGATGACATCACAATTTCGGGGGGCAGAGCTGTTGAATTTAGTCATTTCCTTGGCCATGGCAAAACTCAGAGTAGGTAATGTATAGATAAAGGAAGAAGACGTAAATAATCAAACAGATTTTTTTCTCTTTTTCCGTTAGCTTATTCAAATCTTCAAAGAACCCTCCTACCTTTTTTTTTTTTTTGGTCCGGCCAGCACAGAACATGGTATTTAGTTTCCTAACCAGGGATTGAACCAAGCCCCCTGCAGTGGAAGACACTGGAATCACAGAGTCTTAACCACTGGACCATTAGAGGAGTCCCTAAAAAGGTACTTTTAAGGTGATAGGAATCGCCTGGCGCTCCGAGTGGTTGGGACTCTGTGCTCCCACTGCTGAGGGCCGGAGTTCAGTCCCTGTTTAGGGAACTAGGATCCTGCAGGCCACACAGTATGGCTGAAAAACCAGAAAACAAAAACAAAACAAATCCCCTAAAATCCCCAAAAGGTGAAGGGACATAATTCTCATTTATTAACCATCTCACACTCAGGCAAGTTTCCTTCTAATAGAGTCAACCACATTAGAACTTTGTAGGGAGCCACCTACCTGCACAGGTTATGTGGACAGAGTGAATCCTTGTGGAAAAGGTCATCCATCATTTCTGCTGGGAGGCCTCCAGGCAAGGCTGCTACAGGTGGAACAGTTGCCCCTTTCTTAGAGACTGGCTTTCATGGCAGGACTCAGGTGCCTACTATAAGTTCTCTGTTGAGTACCCGTGGGCCAGTCGCCTAGCTAAACTTCAGTCCAGCGAGGCTACTGGGCTCCCAGACCACATCCCATGGGTGCATATTGAGACGGACAGTGGGAGTGCAAGAGAGGCTTTCTGGAAAACTCTCCAGTGTCAAATCAAGCCACAGCAAACCACCCCATACTCAGTGTGTTCCATCTCTCACGCCCTCTAAGTCCTCACCATGACCCAACAGGAAAAACATACACACTTCCTCTGTCTTGCAATTCCACGCATGATTGTTGACCTCCCAAACCATTAGCACCTGGGGGGAAGCCCTCAATCTTAAAAAAAAAACAAAAAAAACAAAGGCAAAACAAACCTAAGACTACTTTCTTCTCCTCTAGAAGAAAAATATTTATTTCCTTCTGGAAGGAATAGAGAGGGAGCAGTTAGGGACAGAGCAGATGGTTCTTTTCTCAGGAGTAGGTTGCGCCACTATTAATGAAACAAAATTAAGGGAGGGCAAGTCCCCGTGGCTGGATTTTCATAGTGAGACAGGTTGGGTGGTCATCTCCTGCTATAAGCCTTTCATGGAACTAAAATTGAAGTTCACTGGTTCCTTGTTTACCTGAGATCCCCCAGGGAGTATATAGCAAAATGTGGATTAAAAATTGGGACTTTTCTGATTCTAACAGTCATGATATTTCCATTGTACCAGAGTGCATAGCTTTTAGGTCTGACCCTAACTAATAAGTACACATTGTGAGCAAAAGAAAAAAAAAAAGCCATTTAAACTTAACTCTGAGGCTTGTTTGATACAGACACGGAGGGTGCTGTGCAGGAAGAAATAAATCTGGATGCCCTCTTTGTTCCTTACTGATGCCCGCTCCTCCCGTGTGAATGCTCACCCAGAGCTCAGGCAGCAGGTGGATGTGGGAGGGTTAAGGGGTGTTGATGAAAACAACCAAAGAAAATATGGATTCCAATTCCATTAGCGCTCAGCCTGAAAGAACTTTCCTTCCTTGGAGGGACGCAAAGAGCCACTAAAGGACAGTTGCCAGACCCTTCACTTGTTTCTTGGAAGCTAATGGACCATGAGAGGAAGGATCTTCACACAACTCCAGATGCAGCCAAGGAAGGAGCTCTTAAGCGCTGCCTGATGATTACAAATGTCTATCTTTTATCATTTTATTTTATTTTTGGTCACATTACACAGCATGTGGGAGCTTTGTTCTTCAAAAGGGGATCAACCTGTTCTGCCTGCCGTGGAAGGAGGGAGTCCTAACCACTGGACTGTCAGGGAATTCCTGAAATGTCTTTTTTTAAAAACACACTTTGTGTGGCCAACTCAGGACTATCAGAAGCCTGTTCTCTCCTTTTCTTCCAGTTTCTAGCTTTAGGTATAGGATTGGTTGATTAATGAGTTCATTTAATGGCCAATAATTTATTAGCTCAGGAAGGAATTTCAAAAGTCAGTCTGAGACCCTCAGTCTCCCAGCTGGGTTCTTATTAGGGTCAGGCTCAGGGCTGGTGGATCAATATATGCTCATTCATTTATTCACCTGTTTTTCTGTTTGATATGTTTGTGTCCTTGGCATTGTACTAAGTTAATGTTTCCAAATATGTGCTTTGTATGACTCTTTTTTTTAATCATAGCACAAGCTGAATATTGTTTATTTATAGGATATTAACTGGGTTAGAAAAATGTGAAACTATCACATCAAATTTAGAATTTCACAATTATCATTTCTTAGAAGGTAGCAGAAATAGATAACTAAAAGAGGGCAAATTTAAAGAAAAAAAAATTGAACAATAGTAGAGAGTAAGTGTCTGTCCATCAGATGGTGAGCCTTCACCATGGCTGTAATCTCTATAGTACCTAGCACAGTGCCTGGCATACAACAGGTGCTCAATAAATGTTGCTTGAGTGGACTGAGCTCCTATGCCTGGTAAACATATCACTGAGCTGGAGGTATGTAGAGCTGTTTTGGTAGATGTGTTTAGTAGATCTGACTTTCCTCTCTGGCTTGTCACTGATCTCAACTTGGGAGCTGGGAATATCAGCTTAGATTTTCTGTAAGAAGCATCAGAAGTTTAAAGGTTAACCAAAACAACAGAGGTGGTGATGATGATAATGTGATTGATTGAATGCTTCCTCCCTCCTAGGCATCGTTTTAGGGGAGAACACATGCCTCTAATTCCTCACCTTTACTATGACTCTGTGATACAGTAGCACAGTGTCAGCTGCTCACTCGTGTCTGACTCTTTGCGCCTCCGCAGACTGTAGCCCATAGTGAGCAGGCTCCTCTGTCCCTGGGATTCTCCAGACAAGAATACTGGAGTGGGTTGCCATTCCCTTCTCCAGGGCGTCTTCCTGACCCAGGAATTGAACCTGAGTCTCCTGCATTGCAGACAATTTCTTTACCATAAGAGCAACAGGGAAGTCCACTCTGTGATATAGGTTCCTTTTTACAGATGGGGAAATATAGGCTTGTTGTTTGGTGGGTGATGGTGGCTAATGTCACTTAGCTGCATGTGTCAAAGCAAGAAAAGGAATCCTTGTACGTCTGACACCAAGGTATTTGACACATTTTTTCTCTGGACAGCACTGTCCATTGAGACTTTTTGCTCAAATGTGGCTAACAAAGCCATCCAAATGCTAATTTGTACATCACTTGACTGATTACGGATCAGGACCGACTGCATCTGAATGGCAGTTCAAAATGGCTGAATTACCTCCCTGCTACAGTTGGGAAGACAGGAAATTGTGCTCATGCAGCCATCAAGGTTTCCAATTATATTTTTTCATTTCATTCCACAAGAGAAAAGAGGAAAAAATCCAGCCAACCTTGAGCTCTCTTGAAAAATCTTTGAACTGTGGATTTTACATTAAGCTACATCTTGTAACTGAAAGATGGGTCAAGGGGAGAGGAAGGGCTGGGGGTGAATGGCAGAGGTTTGGGAAAATGGGATCACATGACCATCTGTTTGCCTGCAAGATAAGAAA
Source organism: Bos grunniens (assembly GCF_055505025.1). Taxonomy (NCBI): domain Eukaryota; kingdom Metazoa; phylum Chordata; class Mammalia; order Artiodactyla; family Bovidae; genus Bos; species Bos grunniens. The sequence goes on along the minus strand of NC_141179.1, from coordinate 73,919,087 downwards.
AAGGTAATTTAGAACCCTGTCCTTCTCTAAATTGTAATGACTTTGTGCTTGCATTTCTTTGTTATCCCAGTGAGGGATAATAAAGTTGATAATCTTTCAACAGGGCTCTGCAGGACATTCCTTGTCTGCTTCAGATCATCTCAAGCCATTTACTCCAGCTATTGTGGGCAACTGGTTCTGCAGACTGAGACCAGCTTCATGTAGGGCCCACCCAAATGCTCCCCTCTCCTACTTCTCACCAAGGACCCCTCTGACTTAATAATGTCAGCCACCTATGGGAATAGAGGCATCCCTCAAACTCAAAGAAATCAGTGACACTATGGTGCCCCTCATGATGAGACAGAAACTGATACATAAAACACTCCTCTTTTACTTTCCTGGAGGATGGCTCTGATATGCACTTCCGTGAAGAGGAACTAAAAAGCCTCTTGAAAGTGAAAGAGGAGAGTGAAAAAGTTGGCTTAAAGCTCAACATTCAGAAAACGAAGATCATGGCATCCGGTCCCATCACTTCATGGCAAATAGATGGGGAAACAGTGTCAGACTTTATTTTTCTGGGCTCAAAAATCACTGCAGATGGTGACTGCAGCCATGAAATTAAAAGACGCTTGCTCCTTGGAAGGAAAGTTATGACCAACCTAGATAGCATATTCAAAAGCAGAGACATTACTTTGCCAACAAAGGTTCGTCTAGTCAAGGCTATGGTTTTTCGGGTGGTCATGTATGGATGTGAGAGTTGGACTGTGAAGAAGGCTGAGTGCCAAAGAATTGATGCTTTTGAACTGTGGTGTTGGAGAAGACTCTTGAGAGTCCCTTGGACTGCAAGGAGGTCCAACCAGTCCATTCTGAAGGAGATCAGCCCTGGGATTTCTTTGGAAGAAATGATGCTAAAGCTGAAACTCCAGTACTTTGGCCACCTCGTGCGAAGAGTTGACTCATTGGAAAAGACTCTGATGCTGGGAGGGGTTGGGGGCAAGAGGAGAAGGGGACAACAGAGGATGAGATGGCTGGATGGCATCACTGACTCGATGGACGTGAGTCTGGGTGAACTTGGGGAGTTGGTGATGGACAGGGAGGCCTGGCGTGCTGTGATTCATGGGGTCGCAAAGAGTCGGACATGACTCAGTGACTGATCTGATCTGATCTGATCTGATGTGTCCAGGAAGGTTCTGGGGAAACCAGTAACCAGTAGCCCATCGTGGTGGCCAACTCAAAACACGTACTTGTGAGAATACCAAAGGATTGTTTTGGGACTGAATCTTCTCTTGACTACCGACAACCCACTGATCAATGTGGTGTCTCAAAAAATAAAAATCAGTCATTCATTCAACAAGCTCACATAGAGCATCTAGTTATGTACCCACAAAACTGTCTACAGCTACAAGGAAGAGAAGAGCAAAGAGGTCTTCTTCTTGTGTGCCTGTTTTTTTCTGGGAGGATAATCTTATTGGGTATCTCCTAGCTTACTGGAAAAAAACACATTAGACCTAGATTGAGGTGGAATTTAAGTTAAAGATGCAGAAAGCATGAGAGAGATTAGTCACTTGTGTTATATTCTGTGAAAAACTGTCAAATGTGGCCTTAAATAAATCACAGAAAACTGTGAAAAAAAATACATCCTTGTATTGGTCATCCCTTTTTTCCTGTTTCACTCTCCCATGTCCCTTACTTCTTCCAGCCCCCAGGGATAGTGTTTCCAAATAAACCATGCATACCAAAGGAACTTTTGCTTTAGAATGTTTTATGGGGTCACTCACATAAAGAAGGAGAAGGCAATGGCACCCCACTCCAGTACTCTTGCCTGGAAAATCCCACGGACAGAGGAGCCTGGTAGGCTGCAGTCCATGGGGTCTCTGGGAGTCAGACACGACTGAGCGACTTCACTTTCACTTTTCACTTTCATGCATTGGAGAAGGAAATGGCAACCCACTCCAGTGTTCTTGCCTGGAGAATCCCAGGGACGGGGGAGCCTGGTGGGCTGCAGTCTATGGGGTCGCACAGAATTGGACATGACTGAAGCGACTTAGCAGCAACAGCACATAAAGATTCTAAGAGTAATTAGATGAATAACTCAAATTGCATAGCATTTTATAATACACTAAGCTTCTCCACACGATACCCCTTTTATCTGCACAACCACCAACTATACATACATACGCACACATGTGTAGCATGTAGGACATGGATTATTACTGTTCTCGTGTCCTAATGAGACAGCTGAGGTTCCCAGGGGTGAAGGACTGCATCCAGAGGCATACAGAAGGCAACGAGAGTAGATCTTGAAGAAGAACAAGCTCTTCTTAAGCAAGTGCTCAGCTATTTCAATCCTGCAGGCTCTGATTTCAGGCCAGTTTGCTTCATAAGCAGTCCCTTTCCTCAGAAAAATAGCAGGAAGATATATATATATATATATATATATATATATATATATATATATAAATTTATATTTATATATAAAAGGTACAAAAGTATGTGTATATATATAAATAAGATACACATGCACACACATATATAAGGTGTATGTATACAGGCATACCTTGAAGACATTGATCATGGCATCCGGTCCCATCACTTCATGGCAAATAGATGGAGAAACAATGGAAACAGTGACAGACTTTATTTTCTTGGGCTCCAAAATCACTGCAGATGGTGACTGTAACCATGAAATTGAAAGACATTTACTCCTTGGAAGAAAAGCCATGACCAACCTAGACAGCATATTAAAAAGCAGAGACATTACTTTGCCATCAAAGGTCTGTCTAGTCAAAGCTATGGTTTTTCCGGTAGTCACGTATGGATGTGAGAGTTGGACTATAAAGAAAGTTGACCGCTGAAAAATTGATGCTTTTGAACTGTGGTGTTGGAGAAGACTTTTGAGAGTCCCTTGGACTTCAAGGAGATCCAAGCAGTCCATCCTAAAGGAAATCAGTCCTGAATATTCACTGGAAAGACTGATGCTGAATACTTTGGCTACTAATACTTTGGCCACCTGATGCGAAGAACTTACTCACTGGAAAAGACCGTGATGCTTGGAAAGATAGAAGGCAGGAGGAGAAAGGGACAACAGAGGATGAGATGGTTGGATCACATCACCAACTCGATGGACATGAGTTTGAGCAGGCTTCGGTAGTTGGTGATGGACAGGGAAGCCTGGTGTGCTGCAATCCTTGGGGTTGCAAAGAGTCGGACCTGACTGAGTGACTGAGCTGACTGAAGACATTGCGGGTTCAGTTCCAGACCACTGCAATGAAGTGATAATCGAAATAAAGTGAGCCACATGAATTTTTTTTTTTTTTGGATTTCCAGTGCATGTAAAAGTTATGTTTACACCACACTGTGGTCTACTAAGTGTGCAATAGCTTTATGTCTAAGAAAACAATACACATACTTAAAAATAATACTGTTGGAAAAAATGGCACCACTAGACTTGCTCAATGCAGGGTTGCCACAAACCTTTAATTTGTACAAAACACAGTATCTGTGAAGTGCAATAGAGCTATATATATATCTATGTAAGCTCCAGGCACATTCTAAGTATTGAAGATCAATGATTCTCAGAGCTGGGAAAGAGGTAGATTAGAATCACATGGTAGAGGGTTACTCTTCAGGGCAATTGTAACAATTTTTATTTTTTTTCAGCCATTTGAGGGGAATTCCTACATCTTCCATAACAGTGGTATTACCCAGACTATATAATTTTTCAAATCTTATAAATGTGAACTGGATCTCATCTCCATTCTACTATGGAATTTCTTAAGGAGTTTGTGAAGTATCCTTTAACCTTCATAGCCCTGTTGGAATGTCCACATCTTTCCTTACTTCCTGTTTGCCATTTAGGATGAGCCATGGGAGAGGAAAAGAGGGGCTCTGTCACGGGAGAAGAGAGAGGAGGGGCTGCCTGAGCAATGATGTCTCCAGAGTAAGAATGAAGGAAGGTATAATGTACAAGTAATTTCTAGTCAATAAGAAGGGAAGGTAGAGGTGTTTCTTGCAGAGATCAGAGGGGACAGAGCAGGGAGGAGAGGCTCCTCCACTCCACTACTTCTTCAATCATTAATGGCATGGGGTCACCTCATATGATGCTGCTTAATGTCCAATAAAGGAAAGCAAGCTATTTTCTTCCCCTGCACATCTGATTTTCACTGTGTGGAAATGTTGACCCACATCTCCAGTACCAGCATACCTGATTTCCACCTACTAAACCTTGGTGTCAGATGATATGCCAACAAAGCACTTCATCTCTATTATTTCCTTTGATTATTCAGACTATCCTATGGGAGGCAGGGCAATGTAATCTTTTCCTCTTTTACATGTGAGGAAACCGAGTTAGTGCAATAAAGGAGCCTGCTCAAAGGTGCAACTGCTGTTCTAATCCAGAGGTGACTCCCTCCAGGCAGGCACACTTGACGACTGAATGATGGAGACTCCAAGTGGAGCGCCTGTTGCTAGTGACCCCACAGGAGACCGGTGGGGCTTAGGAGAGAGGACTTGTGTGAGTTTTGGTCCTGGACTTGGTGATCAGAAGAGCTAATGGGATCTTGAGTGAGTTGCATTGCCCTTTAGCAAGCCCTCCTATTCCGATTTCCTGGATGTCAAGAGCTGGTCCTGCCTGAGGCAGGTGATAGACTCAGGAAGCCTTCATGGAGATGGTAGAGTCAATCAGCAGGTGAATGAGTTCAAGGAGGATAGAACAGTGTCATTAAGAATTTGGCTCTGGAGCCGGTTAGACCAGCTTCTGAATCCTGACCTCTGCTATTTCTTACTTTTATGACCACTCATCTTCTCTGAGTTCTTTTATGATCTGTAAAAAATGGATAATTACATATACAATATAGAATTGTGAATTAGATGGGATACTGTAAATAAAGCTTGACTGCACTACCAGGTATACAGTAGGTGCTGCCTAAGGGGAACTGTTGATTGGGTGGAGAGAGCACCATCGAGGTCTGGCACTGTGCAATCAACAAAATTGCTACCGACTTCTCTAATGTGAAATCACAGAGAGGAGAGTTGAAGACAAGTAGCCAATGGACATAGAACTATGAATTTTTTAAAAAAGATCCATCTGCCAAAATACAGGCAGGATTTCATCTCCAAACACATCCACACCTACACACCTGGGCATTTGGCATTGTTGCCAAGACCGTGTGACTTGCTTTGGAAGGAAGGTACCCGAGGCAGGTTCTTCAGCTTCACTGCTGAGAGAATGTCCCCAAGGAGACCTGTTCCCATGAACCTTTCATGTTGGATACGGAAAAACTTGCAAGCGAGATTAGTTCCTCCTGGGTTGTTTTGAAGGTTTGCCCTTTGTAGACATGTTCCTAAGCCTTCTAGGGGAAATTTTCAGAAAGGAATGAGTAGGAATAAACCAACACTTCAATTTAAAAAAGTCTTACAACTTTCTCATGGGTGAAGAAGGGTATGATTTCTGAATGGAGGGAAAGAAATACAATGCTTTGCAATAAGAAACTGTTCCTTGTTTAAGCTGACGGCACGCCTGGCCTGCCCGCCCCCGGCGTGCTGGTTGGTGTGTTTGTTTCCTCATTGTTGGGCTGGATCAGCGCTGAGTCTCTCACATCAGGACTCCCAAGAAGGATGCTTGAGAGATGGTGTGTGGTGGCCTGTCCTGAGACCCACCCTCCACCTCTGTCTCTTACCTAAAATTCCTTACTTTATTTTTACTTTTGGCTGCCCTGGGTCTTCGATGCTGCTCTCTCTAGTTGCAGCGAGCTGGGACTCTTCTCGCCTTGCGACGCACTGTGGCGGCTGCTCTGGTTGTGGAGCACCGGCTCTAGGGTGGTCAGGCTCCAGTGGTGACTCGTGGGCTCAGTTGCCCTGCAGCACGTGGGATCTTCTCAGACCAGGAATCAAACCCACGTCTCCTGCACTGGCAGGCAGATTCTTAGCCACTGGACCACCAGGAAAGTCCCACCTTCCACCTCTTGGCCTCTGGGATTTGACCACAAAGCTAAGCCAACAACCAACAGAACTGGCCTGAGGTTCTGTGCGGATATTTTCATATAATAGCAATTCCTACATTCAGGCCCTAAATATAATCTCTCGAGCCTCAGAGGAAGCAGCAGGAAGAAGAGCGCAAGGTAGAAAGGAGGCTGTCAAGAGAAGATGACTGTTTTTATTCTGTCTGCCTGAGCAGAGCACTCTTACGATACATTAACTCTGAGAGAGCAGGTGGGACCCCGGGCACAGATGAGAGATGAGCTGTGAGGCAGCCTCCTCAAAGGTCAAATGCTCCTTGTCCTTGGGTCTTGGAGAGCCCGATATTGACTACACAACTCTCCCATTGTTTTCCCCTTCCTCTGAGCTGCATTTATCCAAGAGCCACTAGCACCAAGCTTTTTCTCTCCTGGCAGGGCCAGGATTAGAGTGGGCTGCGAGGTTGCAGTTACCTTTGGAAACAGTGTCTCTTGTCAGTCTCTTGTCTGTGAAGACCAGAGAAAGGGGATCCAAGCCTCAACACTGTCATGGATGAGGGGAAAGGAACGTGATGTCTTTTTTCAGGACTGAAGGAGGAAAGCTTTATGTCTTCCTTCAGGTCATTTTCTTCTCTCCCCTGTTACTAATCCATAGAGCAGAAACGACCAACCCAGAGCATCTGTCAGAACTGAAATTTGTTCCAAGAATTGTGCCTCACTGAGACGGCGGAGCCTGGTGGGCTGCCGTCTATGAGGTCGCACAGAGTCGGACACGACTGAAGCGACCTAGCAGCAGCAGCAGCATACACATTCTCGTGTTCTCTTTTTCTTCCCGGAGCTAATCCTCTTGGGCATTTGCTCCATTTAAAACTTTCCCCCAAACTTCTTTTTTTCCCAGAAAGATTGTTTCTAAACCAAAATGGATTTCACTCTTTCCAGGTTAATTAAGGGGTACCCACTTTACAGATAGGGCTTCCCTGGTGGCTCAATGGGAAAAAATCTGCCTGCCAATGCAGGAGAATCTGCCTTCCCCACGATCTCTGGGTTGGGAAGATCCCCTGGAGGAGGAAATGGCCACCCACTCTAATAATATTCTTGCCTGGAGAATCCCATGGACAGAGGAGCCTGGCAGGCTATAGTCCATGGATTCACAGAAGAGTCAGACACGACTTAGTGACTAAACAACAAAACAACTTTGCAGGTACCATGTGGTCCCCTGTTTTTGCCCGAGTCCTCTGTGACTGAACATTAAGCCTAGCATTCTCTATGGGAATAGAAACAGAGAAACTTGCTTTTTGATGGAACAGAAGCAATATGCTGTAACTTTGTGTGGTTGCTGCCTATAAAAGGTTGTTAAGGCTTATTATGGTTAGCCTCTTTTGATTCTTCTTTAATTGTAACTCATAAGGACTGAAATAAATTGCTTTAACAAATGGCTCTGGGAAGCACTATTGCTGTCATACTAAATCTCATTTTCTTGAGGGAATCTACAGATGAAGATTTAAGTAAAGATGGAAGTCGTTTGGTCATTTTGGAGCAATTCCCAAAGGCAATTCTTGGCCCTCAGATATTTCCAGCAATTGTTGCCATCAGATTAGGAGAGTGTGGAAATTAGTCTCAATGTAAGAGAGACTCAGAGGCCTTTAGTTAGGTCTTTCCTGGACAAGCTCTAGGAGCCTGTGAAGCCATTTTGCTGGACATCATAGAATTTTTTAGTTGGAGGATAATTACAATATTGCTAAGGAAGTTTTGGTACATATACAAAACGGAATATTACTCAGCTATAAAAGGAATGAATTTGAGTCAGTTCTAATGAGGTAAATGAACCTAGAGCTTACAGAGTGAAGTAAGTCAGAAAGAGAAAGACAAATATCATATATTAATGCACACACATAAATTCAACCAAATAAATTTGAAGATCTAATTGACTTTATTAGGTGATTCATGGATTGGGTAGCATCCATCTAGCAATTAGTAAGGTACTCCAGGGGTTGTATAAGATGGAAGGGTTTATAGGAAGAAGTGTGGGGCAAAGGAGCTGTTAGCAAGAGGAAAGGAAAGATTCTTTTTAGGCCAGGACATCTTTTCTGGGAAAGGAATGCAAGGGTTTTATCAGGCAGATCACCTCTTCTTCCACTGAGAGATGGAGAGGGTGCAAGTGTTGCTGCTTTACTGGTGCTGGCCAGAAAATTCCAAACTGATTAAGATTACATTTCTGGCTAAGTGATATGCCATTGTATGTATGTAGCACAACTTCTACATTTGCCTATCAGTGGGCATTTATGTTGCTTCCATGTCTTGGCTGTTGTGAATAGTGACTCAGTGAACGCTGGGGTACATATGTCATTTTGAATTATGGTTTTCTCAGGGTATATGCCCAGTAGTGGGATTGCTGGGTCATACTGTAGTTCTGCTTTTAATCTTTTAAGGAACCTTTGTACTGTTCTCCATTGATAGTGGCTGTACCAACTTACATTCCCACCAGCAGTGCAAGGTTTCCTTTTCTTCACACCCTCTCCATCATTCATTGTTTGTAGGTGTTTTGATGATGGCCATTCTGACTGGTATGAGGTGATACCTCACTCTAGTTTTAATTTATATTTCTCTAATACTTAGTGCAGCCTGGCGTGTTGCAGTGCAGTGCATGGGGTCGCAAAGAGTGGGACACGATGACTTACTGACTGAACAACAAATAATTAGTGATGTTGAGTATCTTTTCATGTGCCTCTTGGCCATCTGTATGCCATATACACTTCTGCTGCTGCTAAGTCACTTCAGTTGTATCCAACTCTGTGCGACCCCATAGATGGCAGTCCACCAAGCTCCCCTGTCCCTGGGATTCTATACACTACCATGTGTGAAATCGATAGCTAGTGAGAACCTGCTGTATGGCAGTGTATATAGTGCTGTATAGCTGAATAGAGTGAGAACCTCCCTGCACAGCACAGGGAGTTCAACTCGGTGCTCTGTGATGACCTAGATGGGTGGGATGAGGGGGGATGGGTGGGAGAAAGGTCCAAGAGGGAGGGGATATATGTATACATACAGCTGAGTCATGTCATTAGCGGAAACTAACACAACACTGAAAGCAATTATACTCCAATAAAATAAACAGAAAAAAAGGAAAACCTTAAAAAATTACATTTCTGGGGAAGGTTGAAACTGCAGTTAGGTTGTGTGCATGTGTGCGAAGTTGCTTCAGTTGTGTCCGACTCTATGGACTGTAGCCTACCAGCTCCTCTGTCCATGGGATACTGGAGTGGGTTGCCGTGCCCTTCTCCAGGGGTATTAGGTTAGGTGTTATTAGGTCTAGGATTGGTATCCTGGGATTTAGCACAAGTGATGTTATTTTGGGCCTTTTTTTAATCTTTGGCAGTTCTATTTGCACTTATTGTATGTGCAGATTTTATCCTGGGAATGAAGCTGTCTCTTCTGTTGGGGAAGTTTGAGTGAGTGAAGGCTGGCTTACATTGCTCTTTTTTGAATCAGCCTCATTGAAGAGCCGGAGAAGGCAATGGCACCCCACTCCAGTACTCTTGCCTGGAAAATCCCATGGACAGAAGAGCCTGGTGGGCTGCAGTCCATGGGGTCGCTACGAGTCAGACACGACTGAGTGACTTCCCTTACACTTTTCACTTTCATGCACTGGAGAAGGAAATGGCAACCCACTCCAGTGTTCTTGCCTGGAGAATCCCAGGGACGGGGGAGCCTGGTGGGCTTCCGTCTATGGGGTCGCCCAGAGTTGGACACGACTGAAGTGACTTAGCAGCATTGAGGAGCTGTTTAGTTCTTGTGTGGGAAGAGATGTAGGAAAATGCCATGGTCAGGCTGATGGTCCTGAGTCAGGTTTCCGTATGGAAAATACGTTAAAAATCCCTTTCCCTGAATATCACAAACATCTGAATTCACTGCAAATGTCAAGACAAATCTAAAAGAGTTTTTTTAGACTGCTCACTCTTTTTGGACTGTCCCCATCTGCTTTCTTTCCTTACATGAATATTGAGAGTTGACTGCATAATTCATGCATGTTGGTTTATTTATGGTTTTTGATAGAGCCCCTTGCATGCTTCATTGTGCTTTATGAAACTCTAATCTATTCAGATTATAAATCTTCTCCTTTTTGAAGGCAGCTTCCTGCAGGACTCAAATGTAGTGAGTATTAAAATGGTAATGCCTTGAAAGTAACACTGTGTGGCTTAAGAGTTAATCTTCTACTAATAAGAGCCTACTATGAGACAAGCACTACCTTGGCACTTTAAATACATGAATGCATAAATAAATTATTCTCACTGTAACCTTTCCTTGTAGGTTGGATCATTCCTATTTCATGTATAAGGAAACAAAGACTCACAGCAGTAAAGTAAGTTACTTAGAAGAGCATGGAATCCTTGTGCCACTAAACCAGTCTGGGAACCAAGGTCAGCCAGACTACAGAGCTAGTTCTTTGGGTCATACAGTGGGATTCTTTTTTTTCTCCAAACCTATTTATTTTTTATGGGAGGAAAATTGCTTTATAGTGCTTTATGAAACTCTAATCTATTCAGATTATAAATCACTGACCAAGTGAGGGACAACAACATTATGCTGGCCTCTGCCGTACATCAAAATGAGTCAGCCATAGGGACGTTTGTGTCCCCTCCTTCCCTAACCTTCCTCCCACCTCCCACCCCTTCCCACGCCTTTAGGTTGTTACAGAGCCCTGGTTTGAGTTTCCTGAGTCATAGAGCAAATTTCCATACACTGGAATTCTTAATGGGATAATGGCCCTTAACTGCTGAGTCACTGTTACTATCATTTGGTAGGAAGGGACTGCTTTTCCCTGGAAGCAGTAGAGACACTGATGCCCTCACCTTCCCATCTTTATGATTTCATGGCAGAGCTATAAGGTAGAAATCATCTTCTAAGAACTTACCTGGGACTGAAATGCTAGTCAGTGCATAAACTTGGGGGAAAGGCACTGATCAAGAGAGGGATATGAAGTGAGTAGGGAGAATCAGAAAGGTGCTTCTCTGTCAGTCTTGGAAGGGTGTAATTTCCCTAGAGGAGAAGGGATTTTGGTCCTTATTTAGCCTTGATAGGAAGTGTCACAGCCTTGGTGCCTGATGGTTTCTTCTTATTTGCAAGGCTAATTTTATTGTAATGAGAGCATAATGAGCAAAAGTTACATGCAGAAACCAGAGATTCCTTCCACTTCCTCATTTTCTTTGTTTGCCTCCAGGACACTTGTCACCCGCAAAATGTGTGGTTTCTTGTCAGTTCAGAGATTTCTACTTTTTTGTTGTCTTCCGGGGGACCCTTGTTGTTTACAAGATGTATGGTTTCTGGCCATTTTCATGCCCTCCTTTCTCTGCTCATATCTAGCTTTCTGCTTGCTCTAACAAAATTAACTGCTTGAAGATTATGAACATGTAGCAGCCTTCAGATCTTCTGGTGCCTAAGGACTGATAATGTTAACTGCCCTGCTACCCCAACATCAACAATCAGAGAACTGTGCACGAACTGATCACACATCCTGGGATGCCCTTCCTCACTTTGTCTTTAAACATGCTTTGCTGAAACCCTTTGGGTTTTCAATGAAAACCTTCTCCCTCTGTCTTTCTACATGCATGAGCAGACATACCCATCAGATCTTATAAATTGGTATGTTTATGTGCATGGTTCCCTGTCGGTTGTGAAGGAAAAATCATTTTGTTCCTCAAATTCTGTTTCATCAAAGCTGTGGGCTGTAATTATGCTGGAAATGAGGCAAGGATGTTGTTCACCCAAACCACTTTAGAATGACTATCAATGAAATAAAATCAGGCCTGCTTTGTATTTTCCTTTTAATGTTGTCCAAATCTTAAGATTATAGGGATGAAGGGAGCCTTAACAGGTTATCCCATGTCCAGGAAATCCTTTACCTAAATTATTACAAACAGGGCTGATTCCTTTGCACAGGGTCAGGAAAAAATGGCTTTGAGTGAGGAACAGTGTTTGAAAACCAACCTCTGAGTGGTAGACACGAGGTAGGTTTGTTATAGAAACAGCTGGATCTGCTTTCATGGCAGTGAGGGAGTTTACCTTCCATTTTCAAGAACTAGGAATTGAAACATGTATACTATCATATATGAAATGAGTCACCAGTCTAGGTTCGATGCACGATACTGGATGCTTGGGGCTGGTGCACTGGGACGACCCAGAGGGATGGTATGGGCAGGGAGGAGGGAGGAGGGTTCAGGATGGGGAACACATGTATACCTGTGGCGGATTCATTTTGATATTTGGCAAAACCAATACAATATTGTAAAGTTTAAAAATAAAATAAAATTAAAAAAAAAGAAAAATTTACAAGGAATTTTCACCAGAATAGATATCATGTAGAACTATGAAACAAGTCTTATTAATAAAAAAAGATCAAAATCAGAAAAAAAAAAGAACTAGGAATTGTACTTATCCATTGCTTTGGAGTTAAGAGCACATGCTTGGGAGCCAGGTTGCTAAGTTTTGAATTTAAATTGTACCTCTTTCCTGCTGTATGACTGTTGCTCTTGTCATCTGGTCACTAAGTTGTGTCCGGCTCTTTTGCAACTCTATAGACTGTAGCCTGCCAGGCTCCTCCTGTCTGTGGGTTTCCCCTGGCAAGAATATTGGAGCGGGTTGCCATTTCCTCCTCCAGGGGATCTTCCCAACCCAGGGATGGAACTCGTGTCTCCTGCGTTGGCAGGTGGATTCTCTACCACTGAGCCACCAGGGAAGCCCTACCTGCTGCATAAACTTGACCAATTCCCTTAACTTCTCTGTGACTCTGTTTTCTCATCACCATTGTTGACCTCTTCTCCATCATCATCACCAGCTTCCTTATCTTCATCCTCCTCATTACCATCATCTAATTCTGGTCCCCCTTCCTTCAGTGGCTGGCCACGGTAGCTGGACACTACACTGCTTTTGTCTGTAATTCTCTTCCTCCTTATGTATTACTGTGCCTGCCAAGTTATTCCCAAGCACCAGATTGGGCTTTCCTCAGTGTCTGAGGTCCTCCTGAGTAGACATCCTGGATATCACCTGAATATAGGCTGTTTCAATTCAATTGAATCCAAAGTTAACAGACTGTGTTCCCTACAGGAGAAGAGAGTTGGGGGTCTAAGTTGCTCAGAAAAATAAATTGGATAAAAGGAAAACATCACTCCTAACAATCTTTGTGAGGAATTTATTTGGATTAGAGTTTAAAGAAAATACATAGGCCTTATGTACATCGTAAAAATGAGAAGTATCAGTTTTTGAACAGATACTGTTTAGTAAGTACAAGGCTGGATTTTTAAAAATACAAATATTTTTATTATCTTGCTAGATACATATTCTGATGAAGGAATATGAGGAAACTAAAATGTACAGAATTGAGAGATTTATGAAGGGCAGTAGTACTAGCTCATGCTCTTTTTCTGACACAGTTTTCTTCAGTGTATTAGTTTGAAGTTTTCTTCTGACCTCCAGATGTCCTAAACACGTGTTCAGTCATAGACAGTAAGGCAGCTTTTTCTAGTTTACACGTTTAATTATTTCCTTACTATGAAAGTAATACATAGTCAACATACAAAAGTTTGAAACAAGAGAATTATAACTTATCTAAGATCATGCCAGTCTAAGAAGTGGCACAGTCTTCCTTGGGTATCTATGTTCTTAATCTTCCTTGGGTGTCTATGTTCTCAGCCACAGTTTTGTATGAAGCCATTTCCCTGTGTGGGTCTTTGGCTGATTCACGCTCAGGGTCAAATCCATTGCTACTGAACACACTGGCACATCTCAGTTCAGGGCATTTCTTTACTTTGCACAGTTCCATCTGTCTTTAACACGGGTTAACAGTATGGAACTTCTCTTGGCCTCATGAAAGTGAAAGTTGCTCAGTCCTGTCCGACTCTTTGCGACCACATGGACTGTAGTCAGCCAGGCTCTGTGGAATTCTCCAGGCAAGAATATTAGAGTGGATTTCCATTCCCTTCTCCAGGGGATCTTCCCAACTCAGGGATCAAACTTGGGTCTCTCGCATTGTGGGCAGATTCTTTGCCATCTGAGAAACCAGGAAAGCCCAATTTGGGAAGAGTAGTCACATCCTTATGATAGCAAATGTAACTGGAAAAGCCAGTGAGGCAAATGGAATTGATGTCCATACATGATAAACTGAGGCTATCTAGTGATTGGAAGCTGAAGCACCAATACTTTGGTGACCTGATGTGAAGAGCCGACTCATTGGAAAAGACCTTAATGCTGGGAAAGATTGAGGGCAGGAGGAGAAGGGAGTGACAGAGGATGAGATGATTGGATAGCATCACTGACTCAATGGACATGAACTTGGGCAAACTCTGGGAGATAGTGAGGGACAGGGAGGCCTGGCGTGCTGCTGTCCATGGGGTCACAAAGAGTCGGACATGACTTAGCAACTGAACAACAACCACCATGAGAAATCATTGGAAAATCTGCATTTAGCTTGATGGCAATGCTGTCATATTATATGCAAATTGGTAATTTTTGGCACATTCTTTGGCCATGGGTGGTCCCAGGTCACCCATGGTGACCTATGGCTTCTTTCAGCTGTGTTTCCCCAAACTCTACTTCTGTTGATGGGGTTGTTTGTTTGCTTTGTTGAGAATAAAGCCCTGTGCTTTAAGATAGGGCTTCCCAAATGGCACTAGTGGTAAAGGATCCACCTGCAACATAAGAGACACGGGTTTCATCCCTGGATCAGAAGATCCCATGGAGTAGGAAGTGGCAACCACTCCAGTATTCTTGCCTGGAAACTTCCATAGACAGAGGAGCCTGGTGGGCTATAGTCCATGGGGTTGCAAAGAATCAGACACGACCAGGTGCACACACATACTTTAAGATGATGCCTGCATAAGTACATCATCACATTTGTTTCCTTGATAAATATTGGTTTACTTCAATTTTTAGTTTGCAATGAAGTTCAAAGTAAGCCCATAAAGTAATAGTGAAAATATCTATCAGGGCTTCAGACCCTTCATCCATAATATTAAGGGTTAGGCTAGATGATCACTAAAGGCTTTTCCACCTTCCAGATTCCTTAAACTTTCCATTAGTGTCAACAATGGAAGAAGTTTGGGGACCTGGGATCATGTTAACAATTCTTTTTTTTTCAGCAAATTTGGGTGTATTCCAGGAAATGTTGCTCATATTTACTGCCCACTGCAGAGGGCAGAATTTGTGATTTTCATCAATTGATGAGTGTCAGATAATATTCACGACACACTGAAATCAGAAGGGGAGTGGACTTAGTAAAGACATCAAAATGACACGAGCTTAGAAACTGGGCCCTATTTCTCATGCTTGAAGTGGAGTAAAGTGAAATGAAGTTCTCTGCCACAAACCTGTTCAGTGAAGTGTAAGAAACCTCCAGTTACAATTTTGGCTTATAAAAATAATATTGCACTCCTTTCTGCTACTCTCTGAGCCTAGTGGAAAGTAGACAGAATAATGATTGTCCAATTACCTGCCACAGTGGTGCTCCTTTGAGAAGGTATGGAAGGAAATGCACTGGTGGTGGAGGCACAAGAGACTTCTTCTGATTCTTGATTACCCCTCTTACTGGTGTGTGAGCTTAATCATGTTACTTAATTTCTTTACCCTGATAGCTCAGTTGGTAAAGAATCCGCCTGCAATGCAGGAGACCCTGGTTCAATTCCTAGGTCAGGAAGATCTGCTGGAGAAGGGATATGCTACCCACTCCAGTACTCTTGAGCTTCCCTTGTGGCTCAGCTGATAAAGAATCTGCCTGCAATTCGGGAGACCTGGGTTCAATCCCTGGGTTGGGAAGATCTCCTGGAGAAGGGAAAAGCTGCCCACTCCAGTATTCTGGCCCTGGAGAATTCCATGGACTGTATAGTCCACGGGGTCACAAAGAGTCGGACGCAGCTGAGTGATTTTTACTAATTTCTTTGAGCCTACATTTTCTCATCTGTAAAATGGAAATAATAAAATGTTCCTCAGAGGACTTCCCTGGTGCCCAGTAGCTAAAAGTGTGCCTGCCAATGCAGGGGACATAGGTTCGATCCCTGTTCCAAAAGATGCCACATGTCGTGGAGCAACTAAGCCCATGTGCCTCAACTGCTGAGCCTGCCAGCAACCACGGCTGAAGCCCACGCGCCGCAGAGCCCGTGCGCTGCAACTAAAGGAGCCTGCACGCTGCAACCCTGGAGAGTAGCCGCTGCTCGATGCAACTAGCCAGCCACCACGGCTGAAGCCCGCGTGCCGCAGAGCCCATGCGCTGCAACTAAAGGAGCCTGCACGCTGCAACACTGCAGAGTAGCCACTGCTCGATGCAACTAGGGAAAGCCCTCATAGCGATGAAGACACAGCACAGCCCAAAATGACTAACTGATGTCCCTCAGAGGTTTACTGTAAATATTAAATGTTAATATACTGGTAAGGCCTACACTTCAACAAATCTAAGTAGACAATAACCTCATATTTGAAATCTTGCAATCTAGAAGTTGTAAAATTATTTTCTAGGGATCCCTTGGTGGCAAAACCTCCACTGATTTCACTCGGTAGAAATTTTCACCAATCATGTGAAACTATTTATGGTCTTTATCCTCCTCAAGGTGAATATTCATATGTTTTACTGCATAAATATTAGTGTTTGATGACTTGTGAGGTCGCAGACCATTCTAGGGGAGGTACATAATGTACAATTTAATATCTTTTTAAAGTTTCCTGATTTCTGAAATGTTCTGAAACGTTCATGACCCCAGAGATTTCTGATAAAGGCTTTTATGCCTTTATTTATTTCCTGCTTTCTGAATGAATTAATATGAAAAAAAATGTCTTTGTATTGGCCTATTCTAGTTAATATCTCATGTAGTCATTTTGGTAAAATTATTTCTAGTATTTTTTCTATATTTTTTGAAGGGTTATTTTTATACTATTTGAGCTAAGATTTATGATTATAACCTCTGGTAACTACCCCAGAGTTCAGATGTGACAAAGACCTAATACCTAGAACTCAGTGGGTCTTATGATAAGATAAAAAATATTCCATACTCTGGTTTAGTTTGACTGAGTTATTAAGGCCCCTTCACTTTAGCTATAGTAGTTGCTTAATAAACACTGTTGAGAAGAGTTAAAATCCCCCAAAATATGCATGAACCCTATGAACTTTATGATAGTATGACAGTAGTTAGATGAATGCAGTTTATTTAGAAATTTCATTAGAAATTTGAATTCACATCTTCTGTGAATACCCTTCAGTTAGACATCTGTCCAAGAAAGTATCATTTCTGCAGAGCTTTTGTATACTTGACTCAGGTTTTGGTATCTCTTTTTTTAAAGGAAAACTGCATTCCTTTTTTTTTAAAGCACAAATCAAGTACTCTCTTGGTTCTTAAACTTCTTATTCACACCTAAACATTATTATTCTAACACTTAGTATTGAGTTTCTGTATTTATTGCTAGAAGTTGTGGTGACCTAAGAAAGCTATAGATAAGGATATACAGCCAAAGGTGAAAGCCAGGTTCTGTCTGTGGTACTGAAGCAGTCTCGTTCTGTTGCCAAGAGTAGAAGCCACTTGCTGAACTATAACAAAACCAAATCATCAATCACCTGAAGTGCTCATAGCTCATTTAAAACAAATTCCAGGTTTAATTGAGCCTGTATCAAATAGATCATCCTGTATTAAGAGGATGTTTTTGTAGTTTAAGACTTACAAGCGAGCCCATCAGTAGTACTCTGTATACGCGGTGAACAGGCTAACGTAATTCATAAGATACTAAAGAGAAATTATTTGTAGGCTACATAGTCACTGGGTAAAAACTAAAAGAGTGTATTTAATTATCCTTTGGAGGGCTCTCTACATTATTTTTATGAAAGCAATAGAAACATTGGAAAGCTGAAGGAAAAATAGGAAATTAACTGACATGAAAGTTGGCTTATTAATTTTCCCTTCATGTAGAAATGTGTTTTATTGTGTTTAGAACAATGTAATTTCAGAAGTAGTGAAGTTGTCTTAATTCATAAAAGGAAGCAAACAGATACAGGATCAGAGAAAACATATTTTGAACCTTGGAAGTGATGAGGTGCTTGATTTTGGTTCTCAGACCACTATTAATGCCATTCTCTTTTAATGCAGAGAAACGTATTTGGTAAAGGCACCGGGATGAAGAAGTAGAAGTGTGTGTGTGTGTGCCTGTGTTTTAAAATTTTATTATTTATTTATTTTTTGCTGCTCTGCATGGCTTGAGAGATCTTTGTTCCCTGAGCAGGGCTTGAACCCAGGCCCTCAGCAATGAAAGTGTAGAGTCCTAACCACTGGGCCATCAGGGAAGTCCTAGAAGTGTGTTTTAATACCTCTCTCCTACCAGGGGAGCATTATAGCCATCCTCAGCTCTCTTCGTGCACGTGTACTTGGTCGCTTCAGTTGTGTTGGACTCTGCGACGCTATAGACTGTAGCCCTCCAGGCTCCTCTGTCCATGGGATTCTCCAGGCAAGAATACTGGAGTGGATTGCCACGCCCTCCTCCAGGGAATCTTTCCGACCCAGGGATCGAACCTGGAGCCACCTGTATCTTCTGCATCACAGGCGGATTCTTTACCGCTGAGCCACCAGGGAAGCCCCCAGTTCTCTTCACTCTCCTTTGTTAAATCAGGCTTCCAAGGAAATGTTTTGAATTTGAAAGAATCCCTTGAATTATGGAATTAAAGGCCTTTTTGTGTTTAACACGATGTCAGAAACCACAGATTAGGGATTTTCTGGGCAAGAGGATTTTCTTGGTTCCCATGAAATCACCCAGTCAACTTGCCAAGAGCATCTCAGTTATGACATAAAACTTTTTGAGCTAATCTTCAATAGAAAAGTCAGGTAATGGCTGGAATCTTGCACCCCCTCTTTCCTTTCCAACAATCTATGTTACACAGTGAGCCAGAGGAACCTTTAAAAAATACAAGTCATATCTAATTCTTTCCCCTATTTAAAACTGTTCAGGGCTTTCTTTTATTTTCAGGAAACAGAGAGTGGCAGCACAGCTTACAAAGCTCTGTAATAATGTGGCTTCTGTGTACTTCTCTAATCTTTACAATCCAGAAACATTGGCCTTGGTTTAGTGGTTTTTAAACCCTAGGATGGTAGAGACTATGTTTTGTTTACTGCTGTATTTTTAGTGTGTAGTTAATCATTTGTAATGATTAACAAATACTTCTTAAATAAATGAGTGGAAGAAGGAATGAATGAAACATTGATGCCATTCTAGCTAGTCTTGGTAAAACTACCCCATTTCTCCTGCGATTGTCCCTTATTACACAAAAATATATTGAGTACTCACTCTATGCCAGGCACTGTGCTAGATGCTGCTGAGTGTCAATCACAATATATAAGAAGCAAGCTGTTGAGAATTGAGGATGACCTCAGAGTAGGTTACAGATCTAGATTTGCAGATCTGGATGTGCAGAATGGCAGAGAGTATAACTGTAAAACTCTACCTTCCTGTTGCTTTTAGACTAGACACAAGGTTTAATTTCCAGGGAGGCAGAGAGGCTTTTTAAACAAAAGTGAAACACTTCTCTTTCTAAGGGGAAAAAACTAACGTCTGCCATAGTCATGCTTGAAGAGTAAGTAGCAAATGAAGAGATATAGATGTCTTTGCTACCTTGAGGTTCTTAAGCAAAGAGACCCGAAATTACACTGCCTCATTTCTTGCCCCCTAACCCTTTCATCTTGAGCATAAGAGGAATGAAGTCATGGACTGTTTTGGAAGCCTGTTCTAGGTCCGAAGGCGTAAGTTACTGTTCTGTGTTATTTTATATACGAAGTGCTCAAATGTTCAAAGCTTCCTTGGCAGATAGAGACAGAATTATCATGTCTTCTAGAGGGGGCTGGTGCAGTAGAGAAGAGGGGGATTTGGAAGAAGTGAAGTTAGAGTTGACCTACCCAGCAAAGAGATTATCATTGAAGAATCATTCAATGTTTCTTTTGGTTTAGTAGGAGATTTGTATCTCTTGCATGATTTTCATCCAAATTGGCTTTTGAGGAAAGTTTTTTTTTTTTTTTTTGTATTAACAACATGTGCATGCAACAGATAAATATTTGAAGGAAATATATACATATGTATACATGTATACATATATGTATGTAAGTATATATAAATAACTATTTGATTTGCTTCTCTATTTTTTTTCTAAAAGAAAACTAATTTGAGTGTGACTACCCTGAATATTATTTTCTAGTAATAATGGTAATAAAGTGTCACTGGATTGGTCATTCATGAAGTGCCATGTTATGCCAGACTGGTAACTTTATAACACCAATCTAAAAGTAGAGTTTCAAAATTTTAGGGATGAAAAATAGGGCTTAGGGTATGAGTGTCCCCCCTCACCACTACTTAGGAAAGGATAATTTGCACAGAAATAGCTTTATGATCGGAGAAGGCAATGGCACCCCACTCCAGTACTCTTGCCTGGAAAATCCCATGGACAGAGGAGCCTGGTAGGCTGCAGTCCATGGGGTTGCTGGGAGTTGGACACGACTGAGCGACTTCACTTTCACTTATCACTTTCATGCATTGGAGAAGGCAATGGTGACCCACTCCAGTGTTCTTGCCTAGAGAATCCCAGGGACGGGGGAGCCTGGTGGGCTGCCGTCTCTGGGGTCGAATAGAGTCAGACGCTACTGAAGCGACTTAGCAGCAGCAGCAGCAGCTTTATGATGTTAGTTACTCAGTTGTATGTGACTCTTTGCAACTCCGTGGACTGTAACCCACCAGGCCCTCTGTCCATGGAATTTCCCAGGCAAGAATACTGGAGTGGGTTGCCATTTCCTTCTCCAGGGGATCTTCCTGACCCAGGGATCAAACCCACACCTCTTACATCTCCTGCATTGGCAGGTGGGTTCTTTACCTTCTGAGCCATCAGGGATCACCTCTTTTGTCTAATTCTTGAACTGCATGCAGTAGTCTCTTATCAAAAGAAGGCTTCCTTCCAGTGAGTTTTACAAAAAGAAGCCCAAGTTCTTCATCTTTGCTACTGCTAAGTTGCTTCAGTTGTGTCCGACTCTGTGTGACCCCAGAGACGGCAGCCCACCAGGCTCCCCCCTCCCTGGGATTCTCCAGGCAAGAACACTGAAGTGGGTTGCCATTTCCTTCTCCAATGCATGAAAGTGAAAAGTGAAAGTGAAGTCACAGTTGTGACCGACTCCTTGCGACCCCATGGACTGCAGCCTACCAGGCTCCTCCGTCCACGGGATTTTCCAGGCAAGAGTACTGGAGTGGGTTGCCATTGCCTTCTCATCTTTATTAAGAGCTGTAATCATCTGCACTTTTTAGTCAATCTCAGATAATTTCACATTATAGTCACAATCTTTGAGTCCGTTCTCTCAGTGAAATTATCTTCTGTTAAATATTATCCTATCTCCACTTGACACATCAACAAACATTATCAGAGTCATACAAATCATAAACATGAGAGGCTTTTTAGTTCCCCTCCCCCTTTATATTCTTTCTTTTTTTGTCAGTGAAGAGTCTATCATCTGGTTATTACATCTATGATTAAATGCAAGCTTCAAGATAATATTCTCTTTAAATCATGTACAATTATTTCCCAGTGTTTCCTCAGGACAACAGGATAGAAAGTCGTCCATGTTAAAAGAATTTCCAACCAAATGTCTTTTTTTTTATTATGGAAAATTTTGCCATAAGATACCACCACTCTTGGAAATTCTTAATACAGATGAAGAGATTAGTCTCCAAGAAGTGTATCAGAAAAAAAAAAAAAAAAATTAAGCCAGAGTTTCCCCAAACTAAGTTAACTTGAATCACTTTCAGTAATACCAAGTAGTATCCTATGGGAATATGGGAAGTCGCTCAAAATCTTACATGCTAGGGTTCAGCATTATATGAACCAAGAATTTCCAGACATCCAATCTGGGTTTATAAAAGGCAGAGGAACCAGAGATCAAATTGCCAACATTCACTGGATCACAGAGAAAGCAAGGGAATTCCAGAAAAACAATTACTTCTGTTTCATCGACTACACTGACGCCTTTGTGTGGATCAAAACAAACTGTGGAAAACTCTTTAAAGAGATGGGACTACCAGACCATCTTACCTGTCTCCTGAGAAATCTGGGTCAAGAAGCAACAGTTAAGACTCTATATGGAACAACAGACTGGTTCAGGATTGAGAAAGGAGAACGACAAGGCTCTTTGTTGTCACCTTGTTCACTTAACCTACATGCTGACACATTATGAGAAATGCCGGACTGGATGAGTTACAAGCTGGAATCAAGATTGGCAGTAGAAGCATCAACAACCTCAGATATAAGGATGATACCACTCTAATGACAGAAACCAAAGAGGAACTAAATAACCTCTTGATGAGGGTGAAGGAAGAGAGTGAAAAAGCTGGCTTAAAATGAAATATTAAAAAAACTAAGATCTTGGCAGCTGGCCCATCACTTCAGTGCAAATAGAGGGGGAAAATGTGGAAGCAGTGACAGATTTCCTCTTCTTGGTCTCTAAAATCACTGTGCATGGTGACTGCAGCCATGAAATCAGAAGACAATTGCTGCTTGGCAGGAAAGCTATGACAAACCTAGACATTGTCTTGAAAAGCAAAGATGTCACTTTGCTGACAAAGATCCATATAGTCCAGGCTATGGTTTCTCCAGTGCTCATGTACAGTTGTGAGATCTGGACTGTAAAGAAGGTAGAATGCTGAAGAATTGATGCTTTTGAACTGTGGAGCTGGAGAAGACTCTTGAGAGTCCCTCGGACTGCAAGGAGATCCAACCAGTCCACTCTGAAGGAGATCAGCCCTGGGATTTCTTTGGAAGGAATGGTGCTAAAGCTGAAACTCCAGTACTTTGGCCACCTCATGCGAAGAGTTGATTCATTGGAAAAGACTCTGATGCTGGGAGGGATTGAGGGCAGGAGGAGAAGGGGACGATGGAGGATGAGATGGCTGGATGGCATCACTGACTCGATGGACGTGAGTCTGAGTGAACTCTGGGAGTTGGTGATGGACAGGGAGGCCTGGTGTGTTGCAATTCATGGGGTTGCAAAGAGTCAGACACGACAGAGTGACTGAACTGAACTGAACTGGACTGGACTTCAAGGAGATCAAACCAGTTGATCTTAAAGGAGATCAATCCTGAATTCTCATTGGAAGGACTGATGCTGAAACTGAAGCTCCAGTATTTTGGTCATCTGATGCAAATAGTCAACTCATTGGAAAAGACCGTAATGCTAGGAAAGATTGAGGGGAGAAGGAGAAGAGAGTGTCAGAGGATGAGATGGCTGGGTGGCATCACCAATGCAATGGACATGAACTTGGGCATTCAGGAGATGGTGAGGGATGGGGAGGCCTGGTGTACTGCAGTCCATGGGGTTGTGAAGGGTCAAATGTGACTGGGTGACTGAACAATAACTTGGAAGTCACCCTTTAGTCCAAGCTGTTGCATATAGATTCTTCAAATGCTCATAAATCAACCTGGCATTTAATTCTGGGAATGGTGGTGTGTGTCAGTTCATGATATATGTGACTCTATGAATGACTTCCATTGTGGTTTGTTTGGTTGATCTGATAGCTTATGTAGATATTCTATTCTTTCTGCAATGCTTTAGGTACAGCTTTCTATTCCACTGAGAAGGACAACTTTCTTAGACAGAAGAAAACATTTCTTTGGAAAAAAGCATAAAGTAGTTCTCTGTTCCTAAACTCCGAATATGTTATTAGGCTCATTTTGGGAGAAACAGCTTGTTAGGAATGAGAAGCTCTGATATCCTTGCCCAATAAAACTCAAAAAATAGTATAATAGTATTATAGTATATTATTAATGTAGCATAAAACATAATGTGTACTATACTATTATACTATATATAATGTATAGCATATATAATGTGCATATATATATACATATATGGTTTGTGTGTATATCTATATCTATCTATATCTGTCTGTCTATCTATCTATCTATATATAATGTAATTGGCTTCCCCTGGTGGCTCAATGATGAAGAATCTGCCTGCAATTTAGGAGCCACAAGAGACTCAGGGTTCAATCTCTAGGTCAGGAAGATCCCTTGGAGAAGGGCATGTCAACCTACTCCAGTATTCTTACCTGGAGAATCCCATGGACAGAAGAGCCCGGCAGGCTACAGTCCATGGGGTCACAAAGAATCAGACACGACTGAAGTGACTTAGCAAGCACACACGCATATATAGTGTAACAGTATCATATTGTATAGTGTAATGGTATAGTTACAATAATAGTACAATTCTCAAAGAATAGTATAAGCACAGGGGATGATGATCCAGTAAAGATCTACTGGTCATAGTGGAGTTGGGAATCCATTAGCAAGTGAACACTAGAGAAATTCTTTTAAGACTAATTGCAATGGGTATATTCCTACAAATTTGTAGCTTGGCTTCACAACAAGGTGAATTTACAAATTCACCTTTTCAAATTCAAGGTATATTTACAAATCACTTGGCATATTCATACTGGCTTAAATTCAAGTTGCCTTAAAGCTAAACATTCAGAAAACTAAGATCATGGCATCCGGTCCCATCACTTCATGGCAAATAGATGGGGAAACAGTGGAAACAGTGAAAGACTTTCTTTTTCTGGGCTCCAAAATCACTGCGGTTGGTGACTGCGGCCATGAAATTAAAAGGTGCTTGCTCCTTGGAAGAAAAGTTATGACCAACCTAGACAGCATATTAAAAAGCAGAGACATTACTTTGCCAATAAAGGTCCATCTAGTCAAGGCTATGGTTTTTCCTGTAGTCATGTATGGATGTGAGAGTTGGACTATAAAGAAAGCTGAGCACAGAAGAATTGAACTGTGGTGAATTGCTCTTAAACTGTGGTGCTGGAGAAGACTCTTGAGAGTCCCTTGGACTTCAAGGAGATCCAACCAGTCCATCCTAAAGATCAGTCCTAGGTGTTCATGGGAGGGAGTGATGTTGAAGCTGAAACTCCAATACTTTGGCCAGCTGATATGGAGAGACCCTGATGCTGGGAAAGATTGAGGGCAGGAGAAGAAGGGGATGACAGAGGATGAGATGGTTGGATGGCGTCACCGACACAATGGACATGGGTTTGGGTGAA
This sequence comes from Bos grunniens, assembly GCF_055505025.1. NCBI lineage: Eukaryota > Metazoa > Chordata > Mammalia > Artiodactyla > Bovidae > Bos > Bos grunniens. The sequence goes on along the minus strand of NC_141179.1, from coordinate 73,894,068 downwards.
CTTCGGGAGTTGGTGATGAACAGGGAGGCCTGGCATGCTGTGGTTCACGGGGTTGCAAAGAGTCGGACACGACTGAGTGACTGAACTGACCGACTGACTGGTAAATTCATATAACGCACTATTCTTTTCTAGAAGTTTTCATCTTTGTCTTTCATGTGTACCCCTGTCCGTTTTCACAATATATCCCTATTTAACCTCATTTCTTTTCCCAGCACTCTTCATCAGACCTGAGGAGTCGTTTCTGTAGTTTAGGAAGGGTGCAGAGTCACAGCTTTTTATCAGTCTCCACTTTATTAGGTGCTTTTTGAGGTGTTAGTAAAATGGAAACACATTTTGCTTGCATAACCGGTACAGATGTATCTGATGCCATGTCCTTCCTGGTCTTAGGTGCTGCTCGACTTTTTCACAGAGGAAGAAGTGATTGGCCCCCACCTCGTGCTCCTCAAAATGATTTTTAGGAAGCTGCTTGACTCCTGAGCTGGTAAAGCCACTGTGAAGTTTAAACAGACGGATTTGAGGCCCGCGGAGGAAGTGATCTGCCCTGTCAAGGAAGAGGGAAAATGGCTCTCCTGCAGGAAGGAGTTGGATTGCATAAGAAAGATAAATAGCTCTGAATGAAAGGGTGAATAAAACCCTCGACAGTTTGAAATTCCTTTGGAGGAACCTGGGAGTTAAGCATTTTCTTTCTTCTCCCTTTATCTCTTGTCTGTCTCATATTTCAGTTTTATTGACCCTCTTTCGCAGCCCGTGGTACTGAATTATGATGAGACCCAGACTTAGTTTAACCTTAGCTATTTCCTGGCCCACACTTTCTTCTGAGGTAGATAATGACACAGTTTACTTCTTTCTCTGCAGTCATGACTATTATTAAATCTTTTTACAATAGTCATATCTAATTTCTTATTACGCTTCCCATCACCAATGCTTTGGGCAATGTGTCTGGCAGGAAAACCACAGGCATAGCTCTGGCTAAAATAACATCAAAGGCTAGAGCTAGGACCCAGTCTGTGCACTTATTTAATCAGAGAAATATTCATGGGATGATTCAGAATGCTTGTGGATGACCTCCTTCTCTGCAGAGACCAGCCTTAGCTGGACAGGGGTTCCAAGTCTCACTCTAAATTTACTAGTTATTTTGTCTAAACACAATTAGTTAATCTTACTTTCAGTTGCTCATCTGCCATTTGAGGGACTATTAATAGCTATCTCATTGGTTTGTTCTGAGTATAATAGTAAATAATATAAAATGTTTAACACAGAACCTGGATTAATGATTCTCAATTGATGCTGGTTTCTTTCTCTTCTTTGAATAGCAGTGGATGGTGTCTCAATGCTTCTGAAGGATACTGGTAATTTTAGGTTACAAACTTAGGAGTCTAGGTTCTTTTCTTGTATTTTAAAAATGAAATTATTTCAAGTTACAGCAGATATGGGTTTCCCTGGTGGCTCAGTGGTAAAGAGTCCTCTTGCCAATACAGGAGATATGGGTTTAATCCCTGGGTTGAGAAGATCCCCTGGAGAAGAAAATGGTTACCCACTTCAGTATTCTTGCCCGAGAAATCCCAAGGACAGGGACGCTTAGTGGGCCACAGAGTCACCAAAGAGTTGGAGATGACTTAGTGACTAAACAACAACAGCAGCACAGCAGATATAAGGTTTGATATATGGGTTTTCTAAAGACATCGTATAGGAGTGAGGGAAATTTTTTATTTGGGAAAAAGCTCTGTATCATCTGGGTTGAGAGACAAGGTGAGACATAGCAGGTCATTCAAACCGTGGCAGCAGATACAAGCTGAATGATTTCTGCATATGCTCAACAGTGTAAGTACATCTGAGATTGTAATGAGTAGTCCTTGGTGTGGTATTGGTGGTGTTTCTAAGAAGAAGCTCTTCCAGTGGCTGAGAAAGCTGAGATGGAGCTTGCATTTTGAACTAGGCCTAAATCAATTTCTGTCTCCACCAAATAGGCTAACTTCTGGATGAGCTCAAGTGGTCAGGAGTATGAGTGCCGGGTGTGGGGTGGGGGAAAACAAGTCAAAAGCCGAGTTTCACAGACTTGGACAAAGGTGTGTGCATGTGGAAGTGCTGGGAAGGATGTGAGGAAATGCTTAGGCTTATGCCTCAAGCATTAGAGAAATATTCAGCCCTGACTGTAAATACAGTGCCCTGGTTAAGGCCTCAAGCACTGGAGCTGGATATGTTACTGTTTTTCACTTGCTAAGTCATGTCCGACTCTTTGCAACCCCGTGAACTGCAGCACACCACACTTCCCTGTCCTTCACTATCTCCTGGAGTTTGCCAAAGTTCATGTCCATTGAGTCAGTGATGCCATCCAACCATCTCATCCCCGGTCACCTTTTTTTCCTTTTGCCTTCAATCTTTCCCAGTATCAGGGTCTTCTCCAATGAGTCGGCTCTTCAGATCAGGTGGCCAAAGTATTGCAGCTTCAGCTTCAACATCAGTCCTTCCAGTGACTATTCAGGGTTGATTTCCTTTAGGATTGACTGGTTTTGCCTTCTTGCTGTCCGAGGGACTCTTAAGACTCTTCTCCAGCACCACGATTTGAAAGCATCAATTCTGCATCAGTCGGCCTTCTTTATGGTCCAACTCTCACATCGACACATGACTACTGGAGAAACCATAGCTTTGACTAGACAGACCAACACCACAATCACAGAAAGCTAACCCAAATGGTCATGTGGGTCACTGCCTTGTGTCACTCAATGAAGCTGTGAGCCATGTGGTGCAGAGCCACCCAAGACGGATGAGTCATGGTGGAGAGGTCTGACGCAACGTGGTCCACTGGAGAAGGGCGCGGCAAACCGCTCCGGTATGCTTGCCTCGAGAACCCATGAGCAGTATGAAAAGGAGATGGATATATTTGTGTTCAAACCTCAGCTCTACCGTTTGTTTTGTCAAATGCACCTAACAGGAAACCCACCTTAGATTGAATTTTTAGATAAGAGACTATTTGTTGTCTCACACATCAGGAAATGCAACGGTGAGGTAGCTACAAGCCTAGTTTGTCAGGACTCTGGCTCTACCCCTGTGATTCTCTTGGTTCTGTCCCTCACAAGGAGTTGGCTTAATTTGCAAGAGAGTAGAAGGATGGCGCAGTGATTCTGGGTACCACATCTAGACAGGAGAATCTCAAGAATAAGCCAGACTAGTTTATTTCTCTGTCTATTCTGTAAAAGTGATAAGACCATTCCTAAAAGCCTCACAGCAAACCTTTCCTCACTTTTCATCGGACAGAATAGGCTAATATGCCCATTTCTAAACCAGTCATGATAGGCCAACAAGATTACTGTGATAAACTTGGCCTAAAGAATTTCTAGTCTGGGAACTTGAGATGAAGCTCACGCTGAGTAATTTGGGGGAGGAGTGGGTACCTGAACAAGACTGATGCCCTCATAGAAAAGAAGAGAGAGACAACCAACAGTATACACTGCATTTTGTTTCCTCCTTGGAGCTCCAAAGTTTCCATCAGTATCATATGCATATCTCACAGGTCCAAAAAATATTAAATGAAATAATGGATATAAGGCACTCAGCACAATACCGGTCACAGAGTAAACACTTAGCAAAGTGACAGGTAAACTTGGAAGTTGAGATTCTACGTTCACTGGCCGCAAGACTGAGTCAAAGCTCGCACTGCTTTGTGTGAGTCTACATTCCTGAGAAACTTTCTCAATTTGTCCCGACTGGTTAAGACGCCAGAATAATCTTGAGATTCTAGATAAGGTATTTTTTTTTTTTAATGACCCATTTTTAGAGTATCATATTTGGACAATACCAGATGGTATTGTCACTGAAGATGGCCTTTTGTCCATCTCTTACGTAAGTAGACTGAGTAGGGAAATGGTTAAACACAATCAGTGTGCCATTACGCTCATGTGGGCCTGTGTGTGTGTGTGTGTGTGTGTGTAGGTGTGTGAGAATATGTATTGCATATGAATACATTCAGCTTCTATTCTGCTTCCCAGTCACTTGGTTGGGCACTTCAATTATTTTTCAAGTGCCCCTTAGGTGTGAGGAACATGGCAAAAAGCGAGATTGAACAGGGTGTGTGAGCAGGGTGGCCACACCCTGAAGCTCCATGCAGTGCCATTCACATAAGTTAACATGTGAATAGCATCCCCAGGGCTGTGTAGTGCACAGCTTGTGCAGCTCTGTGTGATGGCCCTCCACGCCAGGGACTTTTAGAGTAGGATACAAACTTTGCACGACAGCTTGGAAGAGCAGGGAACATGGTTTATATGCATTTGATTAGTTCTTTTGCAGTTAATGACTCTTCCGTGAAATGTGTGGAATGGGGATTCATTCCTGCTTAATAAAAGGCAGAATGATTCACTCTGTACCATTTTATCCAGAGCAATTTTATCAGCACGTAATGAGGACGGTGCTCTGATATTAACTGTCTCTTGAAGGACTTGGCTATTCTGACAATTAAAAGCCAACTCTTTCCTTCCTGGGTTTTGTCTTATTCCTTATAATAAAGTTAATGCAGCATGCTTTCTTTGTATTTGTTGGATATTTTGATAGAATGGCTTAACTTACAGAAGGCAAGAGTTTCTCCTGAACTTAAGTAAGAGGCAGTACATTTAAATGTTTCCCTGAATAAGAATCAATCAACCATGCCCCTTTCTGGATGATCTTCAATTATGGAGTAAGATTACTGGCATGTAGTAAGTTGCAATTAAAAGCTACACTCTCCTGTAATTTTTTTTTACAATTTATCTATCTATTTATTTTTGGCTGTGCTGGGTCTTCATTGCTGCGAGGACTTTTCTCTTGTTGTGAAGAGCGGGAGCTTCTCTCTGCTTGTGGCTTCTCATTGAGGTGGCTTCTCTCGGGGTGGAGCACAGGCTCTAGGGTGAGGGGGCTTCAGAAGTTGCAGCTTGTGGGCTCAGAAGTTGTGGCTCCTAGGTTCTAGAGCACACACTCAACTATTACGATGCCAGGGCTAAGGTGCTCCCTGGCGTGTGTGGGATTTTCCTGCGTCAGGGATCGAACTCGAGTCTCGTGCACTGGCAGGTGAGTTCTTTCCCACTGAGCCACCGCAGACGCCCTGCCCTGTACTTTTTTAATCTTCTTACTTAAGATTTTACTTAAGATTAAAGCAGAAATACTTTAGAACTTAAAGAACTAATATTGAGACTCATGTGCCAGACATTTGAGCAGCCCATTTGAAATATAATTTAGATATTATTCTCTTCATTTTGCTGTTGAAGAAACTGACTATTACGGAATTTGTGACTTGCTTAAAGGTCACAGAGCTATAAAGTGCGAAGTTGGGATTCAAAGCTGGCCAAGTTGGCCTTTAAAGCTCGTGCTTTTTCACACTGTCTCCAACTCCTGTCCGGTCCCTCTGTACTAAAATAATCACATTTTAACCAGTATCCACGGTGTATTAAAAAGTCCTTAGCACACTGACAGGGAAGTGGTATATATCTGAATAATTTTTTTGCTTCTGAGTTGTATGGGAATTAGCATTTTAATATTTTGCATGTAAAAATCATTTTATGTGTTTTATAGACTGAAAAGTTTTATAGAACTATCCATTATTCTTATGACAGAATTCAGGTTGACTTTCTTAGAATTTCAATGTAGCCCTTTAGAAAAACTTTGCACGGCATTTTGAATTTTTTTCGTACTAACAGAAAGAAGTAAAACATACATTATAAGTTGTTTAAAGATTCCAGCAGCTATTATGCATCATCATGTGTACTGAAGTTAATTCTAAAGCATATCTAGGGCTCATTTTATTTTATGCTACAGCTCTTTGTTTATAGTATAGTATATTCATGGGTTAGAATACCTTTAAATATTCTGGTCTTATGTAGTTGTTTTTTTCCTTCCTGATAAAATTTTAAAATGACATTTAATGTTTTAAGAAACACTGTATTTGAGGTGCAAGCTGTTTTATTATTTTGTTACAAGTTGGCTTTCTTCATAATTCTTAGTTTTTAGCTTGTGGAGTTGGAGAAGGCAATGGCACCCCACTCCAGTACTCTTGCCTGGAAAATCCCATGGATGGAGGAGCCTGGAAGGCTGCAGTCCATGGGGTCGCTGAGGGTCGGACACGACTGAGCGCCTTCACTTTCACTTTTCACTTTCATGCATTGGAGAAGGAAATGGCAACCCACTCCAGTGTTCTTGCCTGGAGAATCCCAGGGATGGGGGAGCCTGGTGGGCTGCCATCTATGGGGTCGCACAGAGTCGGACACGACTGAAGCGACTTAGCAGCAGCAGCAGCAGCTTGTGGAGTGTTGGTTTGCAAAGTCTCCCCTATACACAGGGGGAAAGGAGAGACTGAAGAAAGGGACAGACCACTCCAGATTGATAGGTGGCAGTTTTTTAAAAAATTAAATTAAATTACCTTTTTCTATTTTGGCCATGCCACGTGGCATGTGGGATCTTAGTTCCCCAATCAGGAACTGAACCATTGCTCCCTGCATTGAAAATGCAGAGTCTTAACCACTGGCCTACCAGGGAAGTCTGGTGGCAGTTTTAATGACGAAGGGAAATTACTTACGAGGCTTGTCTTGAGTGTCTGCAAGACAAGTAGATCCTTGCATCTGCCTACCATCATCTTAAAAGTTTATATAGGGGCCTTATCTGAGTTCAGTCACATATTTGGTTCAAATGGTCTCAAAAACACCTTATTCTTTCAGGGCTGTGTCCTTAAAATGATTCTGGCTCTGGGAGTGGTGGGCAGAGCATACCTCCCAAGGACAGGTGTGTGGGTGAGGAGGAACTTCCAATGACCTGGATCCAGCTCTCCAGTCAACCAGCAGTCACATCTCAAGGACCTCCCCCAACACAGGGGTTTATAGTAAGAATTAGCTAAGTACTACATCAAATTTAAAAACTTTAAGTGTATGTCTTTGTGCTAAGTTTCTTCAGTCATGTCCATTGAGTCGGTGATGCTATCCAACCATCTCATCCTCTGTCGTTCAATTTTCCTCCCACCTTCAATCTTTCCCAGCATCAGGGTCTTTTCCAATGAGTCAGTTCTTCACATCAGGTGGCCAAAGGATTGGAGTTTCAGCTTCAACATCAGTCCTTCCAATGAATATTCAGGTCTGATTTCCTTTAGGATAGACTGGTTGGATCTCCTTGCAGTCCAAGGGACTCTCAAGAGTCTCCTCCAACACCACAATTCAAAAGCATCAATTCTTTGGCACTCAGCTTTCTTTATGGTTCAACTCTCACATCTATACATGACCACTGGAAAAACCATAGCTTTGACTAGATGGGCCTTTGTTGGAAATGTAATATCTTTGCTTTTTAATATGCTGTCTAGGTTGGTCATAGCTTTTCTTCCAAGAAGTGTCTTTTAATTTCATGGCTGCAGTCACCATCTGCGGTGATTATGGAGCCCCCCAAAATAATGTCTCTCACTGTTTCCATTGTTTCCCCATCTATTTGCCATGAAGTGATGGGACTGGATGCCATGATCTTAGTTTCCTGAATGTTGAGCTTTAAGCCAACTTTTTCTCTCTCTTCTTTCACTTTGATCAAGAGGCTCTTTAGTTCATCTTAATTTTCTACCATAAGGGTGGTGTCATCTGCATATCAGAGGTTATTGATATTTCTCTTGGCAATCTTGATTCCAGCTTGTGCTTTGCATGATGTACTCTGCATATAAGTTAAATAAGCAGGGTGACAATATACAGCCTTGATGTACTCCTTTCCCGATTTTGAACCAGTCCATTGTTCCATGTTCAGTTATAACTGTTGCTTTTTGACCTGCATACGTATTTCTCAGGAGGCAGTATTGTGGTCTAGTATTCCCATCTCTTGAAGAATATTCCACAGTTTGTTGTGATCCACACAGTCAAAGGCTTTGATGTAATCAATAAAGCAGAAGTAGATGTTTTTCTGGAAATCTCTTGCTTTTTTGATGATCCAATGGATGTTGGCAATTTGATCTCTAATTCCTCTGCCTTTTCTAAATCCAGCTGAACATCTGGAAGTTCATGGTTCATGGGTGGCTCAGGGGTAAAGAATTCAGTTGGGAAGATCTAGAGAAGAAAATGGAAACCCACTCCAGTAGTCTTGCCTGGGAAATCCCATGGACAGACGGGTCCATGGGGTCACAAAAGAGTTGGAAATGACTTAGTGACTAAACGATAGCAACAAAGCTCAGTGTTAATCACTTATAATGCAATCTTCTCTGTATCATCCTGTGAGAACTGGAATTTTTTAAAGATTAATTTTTAGTGGCATATACATGCAAAGAGTCGGACATGACTGAGCGACTGAACTGAACTGATAGCTGCTTTACAATGTTGCGTTAGTTTCTACTGTACAGCAAAATGAGTCAGCGCTGCTTAAATGTTCATCCCCTCCCTTTTGAGCTTCCTTCCCATTTGGGTTGCCACAGTGCATTAAGGAGAGTGGCCTGTGGTATACAGTATGCTCTCACTGGTTACCTATTATATACATAGTATTAATAGTGAAGTGAAGTGAAAGTCTCTCAGTCGTGTCTGTTTGTGACCCCATGGACTAAGTCCATGGAATTCTCCAGGCCAGAACACTGGAGTGGGTAGGCTTTCCCTTCTCCAGAGGGTCTTCCAACCCAGGGATAGAACCCACGTCTCCCGCATTGCAGGCAGATTCTTTACCAGATCCCAGTCTCCCAGGGAATTGGGATTTTTGAGAGCTGGCACAAATGCTAATACTCTGGTTACTGTTATCGTCATGAGTAGGAAGCCTTTTATTTCTGACCTAGGATTCTATGTGTTCTGTTACCATACGTGAAACTGTGGCAGGCTACATTGTTAGCTTATGAATAGAACACAATCTCAGATACTTCATAGCTTTTGATAATTTCCAAAGTAAAGTATCTTGGGCCTACCACCTGGATTAGCAATTTTAATACAGGCTAATCCACTCTTATTATTATTATTTTTTATTTTGAGAAGGATTTAGGTTTCGGGATGTTTCAGACAAGTATAGTAAAAGCTATCGAAAGTGTTAAAATGTCATCTTATTTCCATCAGATTTAAAAAATAAAATAGGTGAAACATTACAAATAAAGCTGAATTTCTACTTTGTCCTTTCTCAGAACACTTTTTCCCTCTTCCCTCCTGGAGGCAATTACCAATCTTGATTTTGGTATGTTCCTTACAATCCATGATTTAATACTTTTACTATATATGCAAACTATATAGTTCTAAAGTACGTAGTTCTAGTTTGCATTTTTTAAAAAAACCACATCATTTGTTTCATAGTGTATGATTTTTGAACTATCTTTTCTCATTCAACATTTTTTTTGGATCTATTCTTATTGATGAATAATGATCAGATCAGATCAGATCAGTCGCTCAGTCGTGTCCGACTCTTTGGGACACCATGAATTGCAGCACGCCAGGCCTGCCTGTCCATCACCAACTCCCGGAGTTCACTGAGACTCACGTCCATCAGGTCAGTGATGCCATCCAGCCATCTCATCCTCTGTCGTCCCCTTCTCCTCCTGCCCCCAATCCCTCCCAGCATCAGAGTCTTTTCCAATGAGTCAACTCTTCGCATGAGGTGGCCAAAGTACTGGAGTTTCAGCTTTAGCATCATTCCTTCCAAAGAAATCCCAGGACTGATCTCCTTCAGAATGGACTGGTTGGATCTCCTTGCAGTCCAAGGGACTCTCAAGAGTCTTCTTCAACACCACAGTTCAAAAGCATCAATTCTTTGGCACTCAGCCTTCTTCACAGTCCAACTCTCACATCCATACATGACCACCCGAAAAACCATAGCCTTGACTAGACGAACCTTTGTTGGCAAAGTAATGTCTCTGCTTTTGAATATGCTATCTAGGTTGGTCATAACCTTCCTTCCAAGGAGTAAGCATCTTTTAATTTCATGGCTGCAGTCACCGTTTATTAATTTTCTTGTGCTTTATTGTATAACATATGCTATTCATTTAAACACCACTGATTAGGCATTTTTTTCAGGATTGTTTTCAGTATTTCCTTAAACTTTTCATTTTATAGTATGTTGGAGTAAGTTGATTAACAATGTTGTGATAGTATCAGGTAGCAAAGTGATTTATTTATGCATATGTGCTAAGTTGCTTCAGTCGTGTCTGCCTCTTTGTGACCTATGGATTGTAGGCTCCTCTGTCCATGGGATTCTCCAGGCAAGAGCACTGGAATGGGTTGCCATTTCCTCCTCCAGGGGATCTTCCTGACCCAGGGATCGAACCCACATCTCAGGTCTCCTGCGCTGGGAGGTGGGTTCTTTACTGCCAGTGCCACCTGGGAAGCCCCACTTAAACATCTACATATTATCTATTCGTTTTCAAATTCTTTTCCCATTTAGATTGTTACATAATATTGAGCAAAGTTCCCTGTGCTGTAGAGTAGGTCCTTGTTGGTTATCCTTTTTAAACTTAGCTCTGTGTACATGTCAATCCCATGCTGCTCTCTAACTATCCCTTCCCCCCATCTTTCCCACCCCCATTTCCAGTATTTTGATATTGCAAATGATGCTGTGATGAATATCTTTATGTCCTGGTGCAGGGAGGGCATGCTTCTCTAGGAAGACTAATAGAATGTGGCAGAATTGACATGGTGCCAGTCTGGGCCTGAGAAGACATAGCAAGCTCTACCTTTTCTCTTTGGAGGAAGCCAAATACTGTGGAAGAGACCCAGCTACTCTGAGACTGCCATGCTGTGAGGAAGTCCAATCCAGCCACGTGGAGAGGCCATGAGGAGAGAGAAAGGACTTCTCCCTCCCTGCTGTTGCAGCCGTCCTAGCTAAAGCACCAGACATATGTGTGAAGAAGTCACCTTGGACATTCCAGCCATGGCAAATGTCGCATGGAGCAGAGACAAGCTGTTCCCACTGGGGCCCTGCCAAAATTGCAGACTCAAAAGCAAAGAAATGATGATTGTGGTTTTGAACCACCAAGTTTCAATAACGAAAATACCCATTTTTCTTGTGTTAATCTTTTCTTGTGTCAGTTAGAAAGTATTCTTTATATATTATGGATACCAATTCCTAGTGTTTTGATGAGGAATCGTGAATCATCAAGGTATAAACTCGAGTGCTTTTATTTTTTTCCATTAATTGCTACCAGTTGTACTATGTTGAAGCCCCCTTTTCCACTAGGGCAATATCTCAGCATCTTCATTACTTTTCGAGCCACATTCAGTTATTAGAACAGGCTCATAGTATTTTTACTAAGTTTTATTTCTGTGTGTTTTAAAATCTAAGTCTCTTATTTGATTAAGTCAGAAAGAGAAAAAGAGAAAAACAAATACTATATATTAACACATATATGTGGAGTCTGAAAAATTGGTGTAGGTGATCTTATTTACAAAGCAAAAATAGAGACACAGATGTAGAGAACAAAACCATGGATACCAAGGAGGAAAGGCGGGGATGGGATGAATGAGGAGACTGGGACTGACATATATACACTATTGGAGTATATACTACTACGTATATACGCCAAATACTGTATATGTATTTTATACTATGTATAAAATAGATAACTAACAAGAACCTACTGTGTAACACAGGGAACTCTACTCAGTGCTTTGTGGTGACCTAATGGGAAGGAAGGGCTTCCCCGGTGGCTCAGACGGTAAAGAATCCACCTGCAGTGCAGGAGACCTGGGTTCGATCCTGGGGTTGGGAAGATTCCCTGGAGGAGGGCATGGCAACCCACTGCAGTATTCTTGCCTGGAGAATCCCCATGAACAGAGGAGCCTGGTGGGCTGCAGTCCATGGGGTCCCAAAGAGTTGGACACGACTGAGTAACTCAGCACACACAGTGCGCAAACGGGAAGGGAATCCAGAGAGGAAGGGATATGTGTACATATGGCTGATTCACTTTGCTGTACAGTAGAAACTAACGCAACCTTGTAAAACACCTATACGCCAATTAAAAAACAAATCCTCGTGTCTCTTTCCCTTCTGGTTTCCTCAGTGTGTATGCCCAGCAGTGGGATTGCTGGATCAAGAGACACGTGTACCCCAATGTTCATCACAGCACTGTTTATAATAGCCAGGACATGGAAGCAACCTAGATGTCCATCAGCAGATGAATGGATAAGAAAGCTGTGGTACATATACACAATGGAGTATTACTCAGCCATTAAAAAGAATACATTTGAATCAGTTCTAATGAGGTGGATGAAACTGGAGCCTATTATACAGAGTGAAGTAAGCCAGAAGGAAAAACACCAATACAGTATACTAACGCATATATATGGAATTTAGAAAGATGGTAACGATAACCCTGTATACGAGACAGCAAAAGAGACACTGATGTATAGAACAGGCTTATGGACTCTGTGGGAGAGGGAGAGGGTGGGAAGAAAAAAAAAAAAAAAAAAGAAGTGTCTGTGGATCTTGTTGTTTTGGGAAAGAGCATTGTAGACAAAGAGAACCAGAAAATTAAAAGATCCTGAGTGTATACACTGCTGTATTTAAAATGGGTAATCAAAAAGGACCTACTGTATAACACAGAGAACTCTGCTCAGTATTACATAACAACCTAAATGGAAAATGAGTTTGCAAAAAATAGATACATGCATATGCAGAACTGAATCACTTTGTTGTATACCTAAAACTAACACAGCAGTGTTAATCAACTATATTCTAATATAAAAGTTAAAAAAAGATCCTTAGGGAACATATTATTTTTAAGGGGTGTTCAGTAAAAAATTTTAAGTGTTAATTCCACCAAAAATGTAGGATATCTCTGTAGAAAAGTGTGCCAATTGCATTTTCTTCTTATTATTAACTTTATTGATGTATAATTTACATTATTAAAATAAAGACATATTAAGTGCAAAAAAAAAGCAAAAAAAAAAAAATAAAAGAAATAATTGAAGAGTCTAGAATATTTAAAAAAAAAAACACACAAATAAAACAAAAAAAACAAATCCTCTAGGTTTCTCTCCTAAACAGGTGAGGCTTGCGGGACTAGGAGCTTGGAATGGTACGTGTGGGTGCATGTGGAACACATCTAATCTCAAGACACGTGGGGCGCTGGGCAGGTGGAAGTGATGTGAGAAGGAATCTTCCTGGCTCCACTGCTCCTAAAGTGCTGAAGCTTAGTTCCTTCCTAAATGGTGTTTGAACTTGATGTCTGTGGGCTCCATAGGGCAAGATAATGGTTCCAACAGATTCAGCTGGTGATAATCTCCTCTCAAGCAGCCTCTGAAGGCACTGTGGGTTACTTTCATGATTGGCTGTATCTTCCACTGATCCTCAATTGACAGCTTTACAGAATATTTCTTGGAATCGAGTGTCCGTTTGCTTCATGATGTAACTATAGCCCCATGTCTGAGGAAGCTGAAATACAGGTTTGGGATCCAGGAATCCTGGCCTTCCTTCTCTTTGCCCTGTGATCTGCCACCATGCCATCCCTCCCAGTTCTCTCTTCTACTCAGTGCAAGGGAGACCATCACGTTCAGTGGCTAATCAAGCATCCTGCCAGAAGCAACCCATCGATATGACCTTCTTACTGCCATCATCAGACTACCAGTCATTGTCTTGAGTGTTCCTTTGGTTTGGGCGAGAGGAAATCTCTCTTTTCCTTCCCTCAGAGAGAGGGGGAAAAAGGGAAATAGCTACTATTTACAAACAGATGGCAATTTATATGTAACTACCTTCCAGCTACATATAAATCAGAGGTTTAGGGGTTATGGCAGGGTCAGTTCTATTGAAACTGCATCTCTCGGTAAGCTCTGACTGGAGCGACAGCTGGAGTTTTGTGATCTCTAATGTGTGGTTCTTGGATCTGTTTTTCCTCAGCCTAGTCTTGATTTTCCTAACATCATCCTTTCATATAATTAATTCTTTGTTTGTTTTATACCACTGTAAAGGTCTGTACTCAAACTGTGAGTTGACTTTTAATTTCATTTATTGTGGTGCTGATCTTGCAGAAGTTTTAATTTTGATGTGGTCAAGTTTATATGTTATCTAAGAAACACTGCCATAAAGTCATAGAGGCATTCCTCTATGCATTTTCCTTGATAGCTGTAAAAGTTTGCTCTTTACGTTTAGGTCTCCCATCTATCTGGAACTGATAAAAATTTCATATATGATGTGATGGGGGATGTAATTTTATATAGAAAGCCAATGGTTCTAACACAATTTATTGGATGTCTATTCTTTTTCTAGGAATCAGAAATACTAGTTTTGTCTTATATGACATTTTCATATATATATATATATCCACTTCTAGCATTTTTATTTTATTTTATTTTTTAGTATATTGGTCCTCTTTGAAGCAAAACAGTACTGTCTTCCTTCCTATGGCTTTATACTGGACTGGCCAAAAAGCCCAAACAAACTTTTTGGCCAACCCACTATATCTTAAGCTCTAGTAAGGTAAATCTCCCATTCTTTCTCCCAGAATAATTATGATTATTCTTGACCCTTTACTCTTGCATATGAATTTTAGAATTGACATATAAATTCTGTAAAAAAACAATGTTAGGATTTTGATTAGAAATGCATTTGGATTTATAGATTAATTGGGGATATGCACTAACTCTTTAATGTAAAAGATAAAGTAGCTGCCTAGCAGTCTCAATGCATAAATATTTCCATTTAGTGTATAACTAATATATCTTTCTAACTTGGCAATGCCTAATGGTCAATGCATAACATAAAGCTTCTCTCAATAAATATTTGTGGAATTAATGAAAGAACAATCTATAGACATTTGTGCTAAACATTTTGTGACTTAGAATGTGTTTTGAGAACTCTACTCCATCAACTAAATTTTCCAAATTATGAAACTGTGCTTCATGATTTAGTGTGAGACTGTAGTCTCTCATCAAGAATACTTAATTTATAATCATTAAAGATGTACTAAGTCAACATTTTGCATTTTGTGTGGTCGGAAAAAGCAAGAGAATTCCAGAAAAACATCTATTTCTGCTTTATTGACTATGCCAAAGACTTTGACTGTGTGGATCACAATGAACTGTGGAAAATTCTGAACGAGATGGGAATACCAGACCACCTGACCTGCCCCTTGAGAAATCTGTATGCAGGTCAGGAAGCAACAGTTAGAATTGGACATGGAACAACAGACTGGTTCCAAATAGGAAAAGGAGTACATCAAAGCTGTATATTGTCACCTTGCTTATTTAACTTATATGCAGAGTACATCATGAGAAACACTGGGCTGGAAGAAGCACAAACTGGAATCAAGATTGCTGGGAGAAATATCAATAACCTCAGATATGCAGATGACACCACTCTTATGGCAGAAAGTGAAGAAGAACTAAAAAGCCTCTTGATGAAAGTGAAAGGGGAGAGTGAAAAAGTTGCCTTAAAGCTCAACATTCAGAAAACTAAGATCATGGCATCTGGTCCCATCACTTCATGGCAAATAGATGGGGAAACAGTGGCTGACTTTATTTTTGGGGGGCTCCAAAATTACTGCAGATGGTGATTGCAGCCATGAAATTAAAAGATGCTACTCCTTGGAAGGAAAGTTATGACCAACCTAGATAGCATATTAAAAAGCAGAGATATTACTTTGTCAACAAGGTCCATCTAGTCAAGGCTATGGTTTTTCCAGTGGTCATATATAGATGTGAGAGGAGAGTTGGAAAACTGAGCACCGAAGAATTGATGCTTTTGAACTGTGGTGTTAGAGAAGACTCTTGAAAGTCCCTTGGACTGCAAGGAGATCCAACTAATCCATTCTAAAGGAAATCAGTCCTGGGCGTTCATTGGAAGGACTGATGTTGAAGCTAAAACTCCAATATTTTGGCCACCTGATGTGAAGATCTGACTCATTTGAAAAGACCCTGATGTTGGGAAAGATTGAAGGCAGGAGGAGAAGGGGATGACAGAAGATGAGATGGTTAGATGGCATCACCGACTCAAAGGACATGAGTTTGGGTAAACTCCAGGTTTTGGTGATGGACAGGGAGGCCTGGCGAGCTACAGTTCATAGGGTCACAAGGAGTCAGACACGACTGAGTGACTGAACTGAACTGAACTGATATTGATAATTATTTCATCATTCCTGCTTATTTGCTGATGATGGTAGAGTGAGGGACCCTTCAGATTTTAGTTTTTAAACTTCTTACTGAAGTATGATTGACATAAAAATATGTACATATTTAATATATGCATACAATTTGATGAGTTTGAAGATATACAAAAGAAGGCAAAATGATAGTTGCATGGCTATTTTGAATGGAAGACTTTGATGAGCTAAGGTCTGGGATTTTTGTTCTCTCCTTATTGTAATGACATTTAATATTTACTCCAAACTCTAGTTATTTTGTTGCCACAAATAAGGTATTCTTTCTTTTTTTTTTTTTGACAGGTAGTTGATATGGTTTCAATTAAATCTAATGGGACAATGTGATGGAGAGATAAAACCAAGCACTTCTTCATGCCATTTGGTGACCTGACCAAGGAAATTAGTCTTTAAAAATTCCTTAAGGCATTTTCATTTAATTTAATGATCAAATTAGAGGTCAAAGAAGGCATATTTCACCTCAATAGCTTCCATATTTTGTTACCTGCTCTTATTTGAATTTAGAAGTGATTGAACACAGGAGGTCATTAGATGTATGACTACACATTCTGGTTTTGTGAATTCATGTTCAAGTCTAATGCTTGAAAATAAGTTTACTGTAAGCTTTGGGTATGAGACTGTATTATGTATTTATCTTTCCTTTATGGTTGTCTATCACCTGACCCATTTCTTCTTCTGTTTGGGGAATCCCACTTGTTCCCATTCTGAATCTTTAAACTATTTATTTTAACAGTCTTTGATTGTGTGAGCTACTTCTTACCTTTCCAGTAAATTCGTTTCCTGCTTATGTTTCTGCAAATGTCTGTTGCTTCCAACCAAAGCACGCTAAGAACAAGGAGGACTTAGTCAGGTGAAGAGGAGGCAGACAATTCCAAGGCAGAGGGCAGAGTGTGTACCTGAGTTAATAAGCTACTGGCATTTTTGAAGCATTTTGAGAAAGCCATGTGGCTGGAGCCACTGAGATGGAGAGTGACACGCAATGAAGTTCAGAAGCTTGATCAGGGCCAGATACACAAACACAGCTGTGTGAGGATTTGAGGCTTTATCTCACAGTAATATTTTGCTATTGTCTTACTTCATTTTCACTTTTGTAAAGCAAGATGTTTACAACTAATGTGCTTTGGCAGCTGGACTCAGGGGGGTAAAAGCAGACATTTATTCTTATCACTTTCTGTTACGCTTGCTCCATTAAGTCATTTCTTCCTAGATTATGGATGACAGCTAGGTAGCATTACTTTTCTGATTCTTCTTAGATATGAACAAATGTCTCTCTGTTTTAGTTCATGAAATACATGGTTCAGTCTAATATCAGAGCTTCACATTTTCATCCAATTACGAAATTCTCTCTCGCCCTTAGCCAGAGCCTAAGGTGGGCTTCAAACTCACTTTCTGGGAGATCACCTGCTTTTCCACATGACTTTTCTCCTCCCTCTCTCCCACTGAACGGGCCACCTCTGACTCCTCCAGGGTGGCAGGTAGGAAGGCATGAGGTTCTCCCTTTCCTGGGAGGCTTCTTTAACACACCTGCGATTTCCTTACTGCCCACAGTGCTTCTCTTACAGGAGAGTCCTGATCTCCCCCATTCCTCTGCTTTCAGTCCCTAATCTCTGCCAGTTCTCATAAAGCTTCTTTCTGCTGGGCTTACCATCCTCACCCCCAAGTGGTCCTTCTCCAGGAGACTCTAGGGGTAGCTGAGAGAGCAGGGAACCTGCAGGAGCAGGCAGGCTCATTCTGTCACTCGACTCCAACAAGAGGGTAATCGTTTTTCAGACAATCTCAACTCCTTTTCACTCTGCCGTTAAGGTGACCAAACTCTTGCGTTTAGACTTTTTTCAGGCATACTTCAAATAACTGCTGTTGTGTTTTCCCAAATTCCAGGGGCCATTGCCAAGCTCTCCAAATGCTTCTTTTTCAATAATTAATTAATTAGACTGTGTGGGGTCTTAGTTGTGCATACAGGATCTTTTGTTGCGGTGCATGGACTCTCTAACTGGGGCTCACTGACTCCAGAGTATGTGGGCTTCAATAGTTATGGTGTGCAGACTTCATTGCTCTGTGGCATGTGGGATACTAGCTCCCTGACCAGGGATCAAACACATGTCCCCTGCATTGCACGGCAGATTCTAAACCACTGGACCACCAGGGAAGTCCCCACATGCTTTCTCTGAAGCTCCCCCACACCAAAGGTTTCCTAATCACTCCTCAGTTGGCTGCCAACCTGTTGGGCTTATTGCAAGCCTTATTTTGGACTATCATCTTTGCAAACCTAGCACGTTGTAGTACAGTGTGTGTAACTGACATCTACTACTCTGATTCTGGGGGCTTTAGTCCAGAACACAGTAGAAAAAGTGCCATTTTGATATTCTCTTGCAAAGTGATATATATGGTTAGATGGTTATTATTCACACAATTTTATGAATATAGTCTCCAGTCACATCACTTCCCCATCCCCCATGTAAAACAAACAAAACCCTGATCGTTCTTATATTTAAAAATCAGAATGTTTTCTAAACTGGAGCAGATTTGAGTTCCTTTACCCTAGACAGTATTCAGTCAGACAACTCCTACCTCAATATTTTATGGCAAGTGGGGAGCCCTTTATCTTCTTTTTGTTTGGAAAAAACACAACTAGCTGTCAAACGCTTGAATGTGGACCAAACATTTAAATAGTCAGTGAAAATTTGAATGTGATGTATAAAGCACTCAGCAAAGTGGAAAGCCCTCTGACCGCTTTCAAAATAATCCAAGCAAACAGCAATTAGGGATATATTCTCCTTCTTTCCATTTGTTCACAGCTCACCAGGACATAACCTGAGCTGCCATGCATATTGGGAGGGAAATGGACGGCACTTAGATTGTTCCTTACTTTGATATGTGACTGTCAGGGTTGCAAATAATGTGCCTGTAAAAGAAAATTGCCTCTCGGTACACCTGAAGATGGAATTTTAAAAAACATTTTTTCTTCCTTCTTTTCTCTTTCCATTTACTCAGCATTACGTGACCCTGCTGTTAAGCACCTGAGGAGAAAAAGGAATTGTTTATGGTGGTTCCAGTGGGATGAGCCTGGCCAGGAGAAAGAAGGCAACGTAGCATGGAAGCATTTCCAATGTTTATTTAGTTTATATTTATTAAGCACCTGTTGGGCACCAAGAACATGAAACGTGGTGACTGCCTGCTAGAAACTTTTAATCTGGTTGTGAGGATAGGATACATGCCCCATGTATGCCCCAAGTTAAATTCAATTTGTAATATTGAAGGCAGAGTTGTCTTATACTGGGAGCCTACAAAAGGCAAAGCTACCACCAGTAAAGTGGTAGAAGCTACAGAGAGAAGGGTCTGAGTTAAATGTAAATTTCTGACATAACTGATCAAAGATGGGTTAGACCATCTAATATAGAGATGAGTTTCATGTCATGCAAGGTATTTAAGCTAGTCTGAATAAGCACTTAGTCAGAGTATTTGCAGAGGGTATTACTGTATCTGATGAGTGGTTCTCTGAGATGATCTTTAAAATACTCACATGACTTTATGATGCCTTGATTCTGTGAGTCCTTAGGAGAGGGAGCACGCATAGGCTCATAAAGTGTCCAGGAAAGCATTCACTGAGGTTGAGGTGTGAAAGAAGGAGCAGAGATGGGACAGAAGGGAGGGAGGTGGGAGCTCCTGGCAGTGGGAATACTGTGAGATTAATGAAAAGTCTTGAGCTTTTTCTTGACCATATATTGTAGGAGAAAACTGTATTATCTCTAACTGCATTTAGAGGGAGATTACAATTTAAAGACCAATATCTTAGTGAATGGGCTTCCCGAGTGGCTCAGTGGTAAAGAATCCATCTGTCAATCCAGGAGATGCAGGTTCAATCCCTGGGTCAGGAAGATCCCCTGGAGAACAAAATGCAACCCACTCCAGTATTCTTGCCTGGAGAATTCCATGGACAGAGGAGCCTGGTGGACTGCAGTCCAGTCCAGTTCAGTTCAGTTGCTCAGTCGTGTCTGACTCTTTGCAACCCCATGAATCGCAGCATGCCAGGCCTCCCTGTCCATCACCAACTCCCAGAGTTCACTCAAACTCACGTCCATCAAGTCGGTGATGCCATCCAGCCATCTCATCCTCTGTCATCCCCTTCTCCTCCTGCCCCCAATCCCTCCCAGCATCAGAGTCTTTTCCAATGAGTCAACTCTTTGCATGAGGTGGCCAAAGTACTGGAGTTTCAGCTTTAGCATCATTCCTTCCAAAGAACACCCAGGACTGATCTCCATGGGGTCACAAAAAAGTTGGACACAACTTTTGTTGTTTAGTGACTAAACAACAGCAACAACAACAATCTTAATGAATGTTTCGTCAGGGGCTGAAAGTTTGCCACAGTTGACCCATGAAGTCAAGCTTGAGGGATAGGCTAGGGAATTTGTCTAGTTCACATAACCAGAATTTTTCTGAGTTCCTACTGTGTTACAGGTATCAGGCACTGGGAGTGCAAAGATGAAAGAAGATGCAATCTCTTCTCTTGGATAGTTTATTTTTGAGCAGAGGCTTTTAAAAAACTCATTCTAAAACGTCTTCTGATAAATACTTACATTCAATTTCCCCAGTTTCATAATAACTCTAATAATAGAGTTATTTATTGAATACCTTCTAAGTGATAGCTATGTTAGTCTTTTTACAGTTCTCATGACAGCCCTTTAACAGAGGCATTTTATTATCACTGTTTCCTAAGGAGGAAAGTAAAGCTCAGAGAGGCCAAGTATATTGTCCAGCTATTAGTAAGTGGCCAATTGAAAATAGAAATTGTTGCTAAATTAATTGAGTGGGTAGCATGTTCTAGGCATTGGTCTAGACCCTGGACACACAGCATCTTATGAAATCCTCTCAGCACTTGAGAGGAGAAATACCACTGTTATCCTCATTTTATGGTCAGGAAAACAAGCCCAGTAAAATTAAACATATCATCCTGAGTCTCACAGTTGGTGTTATGGACTGAATGCTTGTGTCCTCCCCAAATTCATGTGCTGAAATCCTATCCCCCAATGTGCTGGTATTAAAAGGTGGGGGGCTTTGGGAGATGATTAGAGCTTCCCTAGTGGCTTAGATTGGAGAAGGCGATGGCATCCCACTCCAGTACTCTTGCCTGGAAAATCCCATGGACGGAGGAGCCTGGTGGGCTGCAGTCCATGGGGTCACGAAGAGTCGGACACGACTGAGCGACTTCACTTCCACTTTTCACTTTCATGCATTGGAGAAGGAAATGGCAACCCACTCCAGTGTTATTGCCTGGAGAATCCCAGAGACGGGGGAGCCTGGTGGGCTGCCATCTCTGGGGTCCCACAGAGTCAGACATGACTGAAGCAACTTAGTAGCAGCAGCAGCAGCAGCAGTGGCTTAGATGGTAAAGAATCTGCCTCCAGTGCAGGAGATGTGGGTTCGATCCCTGGGTCAGGAAGATCCCTTGGAGAAAGGAATGGCTACCCACTCCAGTATTCTTGCCTGGAGAATCCCCATGGACAGAGGAGCCTCATAGGCTACAGTCCATGGGGTCACAGAGTTGGACATGACTGAGTGCCTAACACCTGCACTAAGTCAAAAGGGTGGAGCCCTGTGACTCCTTTATAAGACAGCCTCTGATTTGTTCTCTTGCCCTGCTTTGCTACGTGAGGATGCAGCATGAAGTCAGCCCTCTGTGAACCAGGATGTGGACTCACAGCCTCCAGAACTGTGGGAAGTACATTTCAGCTGTTCATGGATCCCCTGTCTATGGTATTCTGCTGTAGCAGTCTGAGTTGCCCGAGACAGTTGGTGCAGAGCAAGGATTCATGCCCCGCCTGTGTGTGCTTAGTTGCTCAGTTGTGTCCAACTCTTTATGACCCCACAAGCTGTAGCCCACCAGGCTCCTCTGTCCATGGAATTTTCCAGGCAAGCACACTGGAGCGGGTTGTTGTTTCCTACTCTGCTGGATCTTCCCAACCCAGGGATTGAACCCATGTCTCTTGCATCTCCTTCAATGGCAGGTAGATTCTTTACCCCTGTGCCACCTGGGAAGCCCAAATGCCTGGCCCTAAAGCTGATAGTCTGTAAAAATGTTACCTTTTTTCTCCCCACTGTGCTCTATGTGGACAGCTTCTCTCCAGTTTTGCATTTCTCCTCGCTTTACCAAAAAACAGAATGAATGACAAAAGCATTTTGCGTATTTCCTTGAAAGGCCAGGAGTGAACTTGGCTGGAGGAGACACTCCCATTAGAATTCTGAGGCTAAGTGTACAGCAGTGGCACCAGGGAGGAAAAAAGGCCATGCTCATTAAGCAATTACTGAAACTCATGATTCAAACATGAAGCTGCCTTTCTAAGAGAATCCCTGGGATAAGTGCTACTCTTCATTTTTGCCTTGGAGCCTGCTTGTTCAGTGTCTAAGAAATTCACCTTTTATTGGAGAACTGATGTGGAAGCAAGGACTGCTTCATCCATTGTCTCTTTGGATCCTTACAACAACACTTTGGAGATACTTGGGGGAATTAGTATTGGGATTTTATTGACTAGTTTATCAGATTCGTCCTGCTTTTGAATACTGGATCATCTGCAGAGTATATGCGGTAGTCAGGGATCCTATTTTCAGGTTTATTGCTTGGATTGGAGCTCAAATCCCTTCCTCATTCTCTACCCCCACAACCCTTGCTGCAGCTGGATCTTGGGATCCACATTTGGGAAGGGTTGGGCTACTAACCGGGCTTCCCTGGTGGCTCAGTTGGTAAAGAATCTGCCTGCAGTGCAGGAGACCCAGGTTTGTTCTCTGGCTCAGGAAGATCCCTTGGAGAAGGGAATGGCTACCCACTCCAGTATTCCTGCTTGGAGAATTCCATGGACAGAGGAGCCTGGAGGGTTACAGTTCATGAGGTTGCAGAGTCGGACACGACTGAGTGACTAACACTTTCCCTTTCACTGGGTTTGTAGCCAGGTGCCTCATACCAGGTGAGTGCAGGGAGCCTGGGAGGGGAAGCTCTTCCACGCACAGGACCTGTAGCAGAGTTCACCTTTCCCCAGTGGAAGTATATGGACGTTGGGATGTCTGCCTCTTACCATCTCCCCTGTTAGATGAGTCATTCCATCTCCTCTGAGGAGAAACCAGTGGAAGTGTAGGGAGCAACGCTTTCTGCCAAATATACCCGAGAGGTATTTTATTGGCTGGCAAAATCATAGGGAGATGGAGCAGAAGGTTTTCATGACACGCCATGATCTTGCTCTTTTAATCCATTGACTTCTGATCTGACGGGTAGAGAATTTGAAGCTCAGAGAAGCTAACATTTTGAAAGTCACACTTTAATGACAAACCTGGGGTCTTGTTTTGTAATGTGCCAGTGGATGGGAGCTTAGAGCTCAGGAGGTCAGACCCTTTATGTTATAAATGTGCTAAGAGCCCCACAGAGGACATGTGACTTGCCCAAGATCAAACCGGCAAAACTAGACATAGGTCTTCTGACTCCTGGCTCTTTCTAGCATCTCACAGAAGTTTTCTTCCTAACTTGGTAATGTGTGTTCTGTTATCTTGTGAGCATGGTCTTCTTATACCTGGAACTATTTCCAGACCAGTTAACTCAGAGTTTCACGGGGAAGGGGCCCCATCACTGATGTATTTTTAAAGCTGATCACTGATTCAATGGACCTGAGTTTGAGTAAGCTCCGGGAGTTGGTGATGGACAGGGAGGCCTGGCATGCTGCAGTCTATGGGGTCACAAAGAATCAGACATGACTGAGCAACTGAACTGAACTGAAGGTATCCTGATCTATACAAAGGTTGAGAGCCACAGCCCTGGTGATGTCTCACTTGTTTCATAGCAGCGACACTTTCTTGGACTATAGAGATGAGGGGAGATTGTATTTCCAGGCAGATCATGTTTATTAACATTGGAAACAGAAATCCAAGTCTCAGCAGTTCCTTGCATGAGTCCCTTCACCTTACTCATGGCAGTTCTTTACCTGTGCATAAGTTTTTCCCTGTCTTGATGCCACTTGATTCTTATAACAGCTCCCTGAGGTCAATGATTACTAACCTCATTCACAAAATGAGAAAACTGGGTTCTTACCTAACCCTGCATGGAAGCAGGTAGCTTTCTGTACTGCTGTTTGTTTAGAAGAGAGGTTCACAGCAAGGTGTGTTAGAAGCTGATGTGTGTGAAATCCCTGAATCTAACAATGGCATCTTCCCATTTGAGAATTCATGGGGAAATCCCATTTTGATCAAATAAGCTTGTTGCTAACTTGTTGCTAACTCCCAACCAGTTCTGTGGTCAACAGTTGCACAGATTGTGTCCTGGAATCCAACCCCATGAAGTGCCAGTTTAGGTGAATGGCACCCCTAGCTCTTGGACAAATACCCTGGCTGGGTGACGGTATGTGGTGAACCTGTATATCTTCAAAGAGGTGTTATCTCAGTCAGGAGGCCATCTTTCTAATAAGATGTAAAGAATGCTAGAGCAACCCCCGAATATTGCCCTTTCATGATGGGTCAAATGCTGAAATAGCATAAAATAAATCCAACTGGTGTGTGACCTATTTCTTTAACATAACACTATCTTCTCTAGGCTCTCTTTATAATGCACATATGCTTAGGAACAGGAAACTATTCTAAGCTTTTAAACTGTTTTGCTCTAATGTGTTAAGGACTAATTATTCATATAGAATAAGGGTTTACAGTTTTCAGTCTTCACCTTGCCTTCTGTGATGTAGGTATTATTATTCCCAATTTACGTATGAACAAACTGAGGCTCAAAACAGATCACTGTCTCTCACAGATAAGGAAGACAACCTTGTGGTTACCAAAGGAGAGAGGGGATCAGCAAGGAAAGAATCAGGGGTGTAGGATGAATGGATACAAGCTATTATGTGTCAGTTCAGTTCAGTTGCTCAGTTGTGTCCAGCTCTTTGCAATCCCATGGACTGCAGCACATCAGGCTTCCCAGTCCATCCCCAACTCCCGGAGCTTACTAAAACTCATGTCCAATGAGTTGGTGATGGACTCATCTCATCCTCTGTCGTCCAAGTCTCCTCCTGCCTTCAATCTTTTCCAGCATCAGGGCCTTTTCCAATGAGTCAGTTCTTCCCATCAGGTGGCCAAAGTATTGGAGTTTCAGCTTCAGCAAACTGTGTATAAAATACATAATACTATATGATACTATGTGTAAAATAGATAAACAAAAAGGATATACTGAGTAGCGCAGAGAATTCTAGCTGTTACCTTGTAATAACCTATAACGAAGTATGATCTGCAAAAATACTGAGTTGCTATGCAGTATACCTGAAACTAACATAATATTGTAAATCAACTATACTTCAGTTGAAAAAAGATCACTGTCTTGACCCACATTAGCCAGCAATTAAGAGCTTGAACTCATTTTTTTTGTCTGCACATCTAAGACTTTTCCCTCTATCCCCTACTGATGAGGATAAGGCTTTATTTTTATTCTCCTTGATGACACGCTTTTGAGAAGTGTGTGCATCAAAACAAAGACTTGTTAAAGTAGCCTCAGAGGCTGAGCGCCGTCAGCATTCAGCAGTATCCTTTCAGGTAATTTTTCCAGTTCAGATGCACCTTCACTTGAATCGTTTATATTCTAAGTAAGAAACTTTATATGATGGACAAGTTTCTTTTTTTAATTAGGATGAATCTGATAGGGCTTCCCAGGTGACTCAGTGATAAAAACTCTACCTGCCAATGCAGGAGACATGGATTTGATCCCTGGGTTGGGAAGATCCTCTGGAGGAGGAGATGGCAAACCACTCCAGTATTCTTGCCTGGGGAATCCCATGGAGCCTGGCGGGCTACAGTCCATGGGGTCACAAAGAATCAGATACAACTGAGCACGCACGTGTGATGAATGCTGATATAATAGTGTAAGTTAAAATATGTTGGTGTTCCTTGGAAAACTTGTATATTGAAACACGACTGAACTAATTATGCAATTGCCTTCTCTTTGAAAATGGTAATCTTTACTCAAAGAAAATAAATATTTTTGTTCATAGAATATAGGTTGTAGAGTAGAAGAAAGAGATGGGCTTTGTTGTCAGATAGGCCTGAGTCCAAATACAGACTTTTCCTTACTGATGTCTTTGTTGTTTGACGTAAATTGTTTGATATCTCTTATTCTCAGTTTCCTCATCTGTAAATGGGGTAATGAGTTTCACTTTGCATGATAATAAATCTAAATCATACAGCACACAGAAATCCCTCAAAACTGTTCATTGATTTACATCTCCATTGCACTAAAGGTCTATTATCCATTAAGTAATATAATTACCTATTTTTTATGATTACGTGTCCATGCATACTTGGTTGCTCAGTTGTGTCCAACTCTTTCGTGACCCCATGGACTGTACCCGTTAGGTTCCTTTGTCCGTGGGATTTTTTTTCCAGACAGGAATACTAGAGTGGGTTGCCATTTCCTCCTCCAGAATGACTGTATGAGACGGGAGCAGGGGTGGCATTGGGGGGTCGAGGGAGGGAAGGGCATTCACCTAGCTTTCAGAAAACAAAAGCCTAGGTAGATGAGCTTTGGCAACGTTCAGTCACTTATTCATTTACTAATTCAGTCACATAGAGTAAGCTTTCTAAAGCACCATATTTATTACTGGCTCCTCTACCGAAGACTGGTCAAAGGCTCTGCAGCCCCAGTTAGTATGCTCAGCTGAGAAAGGACAACATAATAGTATCTAATAGGGCTTTTGGGCACAGTAAACAAGAATCTTAATGTATACAAAGCACTCAGTGTCTGGTGTGAAGTAATAGCTCAGATAACTGTTATTTTTATTAAAAATTAAAACAATTATAAGCATTTAAAAACTATTTTTTATTGTTACTGCAACAAAAGCGTTTTCATACATATTAGCCTCATTTATGCTATACAAAAACCTTATATTATTTTTTATTCTTCCTGTTTTACAAAGGAGGCCCCATTGGCTAAAAGAATTAAACTGATTTGAGCAGGTCATCATACTTCAAGTACATGCTCTTCCATGCTACCATGGCTTCCTTTTTGATTCACACACCTCTCAGGGATCTATCCCTGGGTACCTGACATTTCCATCTGTTGGGTAAAAGCTTTCTTTTTGAAAGACCCCTGCAGAAATGTCTATCAAGGAGGAGTTAGTTACCTTCTACACCTTATCACCTATGAACACATCACAGCTTATTGTTTGATGGGTTATGTTGGGTTGTCAGATGCCCCAGCGCCTCCCTCACAGAACAGAAGACAGCTAGGTGGTCCTGGTTGCAGCTGGGGAGATATAAGAAAGTCCAGGCAGTCTGGGATCCCACTTAGCAATGGCAGGCTTGGGTGTAATCTTCAGTGGGTGGGGAGGAGGCAGCCTTTCCACTCTTACCTGTAAAATCTAGAGAATAATGTCTGCTCTACAGGGCTGTTGTGAAGATAAATGAGCTAACAGTAATTGGTCACATTTATTAAATAAAAAAATGCTATCTGGATGTATTACCTCATTCCTCCCAACCACAGCTTGAGTGAGCCTAGTGTTATCCCCATTTCTCAGAAGAGAAAACTGAGGCACAAGAGGTTATTTACCTGCCAGCGAGGAGGTAGCAGCATCAGAATATGAGCCCAGCCTCTGTGCTCTGAGAGAGCGTATGGAAAAACCCCTGACCAGAGTGGGATTAACTAGAAGCTTGCCCTTTAAAGGCCCTGACTCTACTCATATTTCATTTTCACTCTAGTCATAATGTTGTAACCTCTTTTAAAAAAAGGGCATCTGGCATAGAGAACAAGTTTTGGACACAGAGGAGGAGAGGATGGGATGAATTGAGAGCATTGCACTGAAACATATATATTACCATATGTAAAACAGCTAGTTAATGGAAACTCGTCTTATAACACAGGGAGCTCAACCCGGTACTCTGTGACAACCTAGACGGGTGGGATGAGGCAGGGGTGGGAGGGAGGCTCAAGAGAGGGGACAAATGTATATTTACGACTGATTTACATTTCTGTATGGCAGAAACTAACACAACATTGTAAACCAATTATCCTCTGATTAAAAAAAAAAAAACATTTCCAAAAAGGGACATCTGAAATCAGATAAGTCCAAACCTGATAAGTCTGCCTTGAGCCTGCCAGTCTGTTGTGTTTTGGTCACTGTCCGACTCTTGGAGAGCCCGACTATAGCCCATCAGGCTCCTCTGTCTAAGGGATTTCCCAGGCAAGAATAATGGGGTGGGTTGTCATTTCCTTCTCCAGGGGATCTTCCCCACCCAGGAATCGAACTGGTGTCTCCTGCATTGGCAGGTGGATTCTTCACCCCCTAGCCACCAGGTAATCCCGAGCCTAGCAGTGGTGGTACTTAAAACAAGTGAGCTGCCTTGTCTCCTAGAGGGTGGGGTCTCAGAGCAGGAGAAAGAAGATGAGGAGACCTGGACCCCTGGGAAGGGGTGGTCAGGAGTGAGGGGATGTTAACCCCCTTCTTGGCCGACCCTCTTCCTAGCACAGGTTGCGACTCCCATCACGGGGCTCTGCTAAAGTGTGAGTCGAAGTTCCTTTTCCCAGCAGTGCCTTGGGGGCTGCCTGAGGCTTTGCTGAGCTTTGTGGATTTTCTGGAGCTTAATTTATAGCCAGCCAGTGAGTGGAGCTAAAGCTTCACGAGAAGCTGTTAGTCCCCAGAACTGCGGGGGAATTCCTGCCTGACTGTTTCCTCTGTGTGTGTCCAGCTCCTTCCTCACCTCCCGTAAAACAGTCCCGCTGAGCAGCTTATCTCAGCCCAGTGGAGCGAGGGTCACACTTCCAGATAGCCTCTTTGTGCCCACTCCTCCCCCACCCGGGTCTCTTTCCTCAGCCCTGGCCCCTGGTATTCTCAGGGCTAAATCCATGCAGTATCTGCTGGGTTTTATTAAGCTCCTTAGCCTGGAGAGAAATGGAGCTGAAAAGATCCTTTCTCTTATTCTTGGAGCAAGGAATGAGCACACACAGGCATTTTAACTCCTTAAGCTGAGCAGACTTGTCTAAA
Source organism: Bos grunniens (assembly GCF_055505025.1). Taxonomy (NCBI): domain Eukaryota; kingdom Metazoa; phylum Chordata; class Mammalia; order Artiodactyla; family Bovidae; genus Bos; species Bos grunniens. Next base: position 73,865,046 of record NC_141179.1, on the reverse strand, counting down.
CTGGTGGTTGTAGACTCAAGTGCCTGCAGGGGCCAAGCAGGAAACTGAGAGAGGTGAGCAGAGTGAAGACAATAGGGATGGGTGGGGACTGTGGCAGACTGGAAAGCGCTTGAGCTATTTCAGTAGTTACCCAGCTCCAGTCATTGTAGCCTGGTGGCTCAGACAGTAAAGAATCTGCCTGCAGTACCGGAGACTTGGGTTAGATCCTGGATTGGGCAGATCCTCTGGAGAAGGAAATGGCACCCCACTCCAGTAATCTTGCCTGGGAAATTCCATGGAGAGAGGAGCCTGGAAGTTACAGTCCATGGGGTTGTAAAGAGTCAGACATGACTGAGCAACACACACACACATAAGTCATTGTAACCTGGTGGGAATGCAGATTGAAGCTTGCCTGATTCTCTGATAGTCTAGGGGAAAGTGTGTGCATACACTTGCTCAGCTGTGTCTGACTCTTTGTGACCCTATGGATGGTAGCCCACCAGGTTCCCCTGTCCATGGCATTTTCCTGGCAAGACTACTGGAGTGGGTTGCCATTTCCTACTCCAGGGGATCTTCCTGACCCAGGGATAGACCCTATGCCTCTTGTGTTTCCTGCATTGGCAGGCGGATTCTTTACTACTGGACAACCAGGGGTATCTGACAGGATATGTTAGACTCCAATTCTGCTCTAGGGGTGCAGCAGTGAGCACTGCTTTCAAGGAACTTGCAGTCTCAGAGGAGAAGTAAGCAACACTGGGTCTCTTAATAATTCAGCCTGGTTGGGCTTGAATAACTGCCTATGAGACACACGGGAACATGGACGACAGAATTCTAAGCTCTGCCTGAGGGAACGAGGAACATCCTCAGAAGATGCAGGGGGTTGTGAAAGGAAAAGCGAGGCAGGACGGGCAATGGATTTGAAGCCTGGATCAACAGATAAAGTAGGTGTGGGGTGTTGGGAGGGCCTTCCAGATAAGGGGAAATGAGAAAAGCTTGTGCTGAGTGGTGTGGTTGTGCCTGGCTTGTTGGGAAATGTAAGTGTTCAGTGTAGGGTGCTGGTCAGGAGTGGCTGAAGAAGATGCTGGAAGGGTGGTCTGGGGCCAGGTTGGGAATGGCCCTGTGAGCCATCTTAAGGACTCTACCTGGTAAACTCTGGGGAGCTAGTGAAGTTGTATGAAGAAGGAGTTCCACGCGTGTCACGTCTGTTTTAGGAAGATCATTCTTGTTCTAGTGAGAGGCATGATTTGGAAAGGCAGACCAGAGGAGTTTGGTGGGGTCATGGGATGGCATACAAATTGGAGAAGGAGAAAGGTCAGCATGTCAGCAGAGTGGTTCTCAGCCCATGCTAGGTAAATCAGAGGTTCTGGGTTTGTGGTCCCACCCACGCGATTCAAAGTTCTCTGAGTGATTGGCTATCACTGAATTAAGAGACTGTTGTTTGGTGGCAGAAGCATCTCAGGGAGAGAGAGAACTGAAATTTCTGGGGAATCCTTAGGTCTTAGACAGAAACTTTATTTAGTCCAAAAGCTGTTTCACATATGAGCGACTGAGGCCCTTGAGGGGCGTTTGCTGTGACATTAGATAAGGGAACCTTAAAAAATTAAATAAATGATAAATACTTTGTGTTGGAAGGAGCCTGAGATTTAAAGTTACGTGGCTGTGTTTTAAATGCTGCCTGGGTTACTCATGATTTGCTGCAGAATTCATTTGACCTCTCAGTCTTATTTTCTCATCTTTAAAACGGAATTATTAATACTTGCCTTTGAAAGTCACGGTGAGGATTAATCTTTGTAAAACATGTAGCACAGTGCTTGGTCTGCAGTGGTAAATGATGAATAAATGTTACTACTGTTCTGATGATTACAGCTGTAAGAAACCAACTTTCTGTGTCAGCTGTAGTTTCTGGTCTGTTCTGCTAAAAAGTGATAGGATCATCAGCGGCAAGAAGGGGGGTTTGTCGGAAAGAATTCTTATGGGAGCTTTTTATGAGTAGAGATTAAATGAAAAAAGCAGATTGGATTTAAAATCCCTTTCATAACTGATCTCCTACATTTAGTTTTCTAAAGCATGTGTTGTTAGCTATTATTCTATGCTGTCCCCTCACCCACAAGTTTCTTTCTTCAAAAATAATTTTAATTTTGAAATAGTTTGACTCAGCAGAAGTTTTAAAAATGGTATTTTTTAAAAAAAACTTTAAAAAAGTTTCTGTGTACTTTTCACCCATTTTCACCCTATGATAGTATCTTATATAATCATGGTTCTGTTAATTATTAACTTTTTTTACGGAACTGTACTTACGCTACTATTGTTTCTTACTCCTCTCTCAACATAATTGTCTAGACACTTGATAATAAATTCATGATAAACATGTATTTCAATGTCTTGATGTTTCACCTTCTAATTTAAACAATTTTCTTATTGTTGGACTGGTGATGATATTCCAAGCAATCATACAGGTTGTTGCCACTCTTTTGTTACAGTATTGCTGGTGAACATCTTTTTTTGTCTTTCGGTTGCTAAGTTGTGTCCAACTCTTTGCAACCCCTTGGACTGCAGTATGCCAGGCATCCCTGTCCTTTACTCTCTCTCGGAGTTTGCTCAAATTTATGTCCATTGAATCAGTGATGTCATCCAACCATCTCATCCTCTGTCTCCCCTTTCTCTTCCTGCCCTCAATCTTTCCCAGCATCAGGGCTTTTTCCAATGAGTTGGCTCTTCACATCAGGTGGTCAAAGTATTGGAGCTTCAGCTTCAGCATCAGCCCTTGTAATATTCAGGATTGATTTCCTTGAGGGTTGACTGGTTTGATCTCCTTGCTGTCCAAGGGACTCTCAAGAGTCTTCTCCAGAACCACAGTATGAAAGTGTCAATTCTTCCGAGCATTTTTGTGTATAAGGCTATTTCTAGATTCAGGACTATTTTATTAGGGTGGATTCCTAAACGTAGAATTGCTGGGTCAGAGGACCTGACTGGGTGAAATCTCTGGGGTATATATTTATTGGTGATTACAGAAGAAGAGTTGTCTGAAATGAACTAGAGGGGGCTGGTGCTTCAGGAGCTGAAAGAGGGACTCCAGGAATGACCTTGAACTGAAAAGGCTCTAAATACTGAGGCAGTGAAGAGACTGCAGCTGAAGTTTAGCAGAAGCTGCAGCAACAGAACCCTACTGAGGCTCAATTGCACAGCAACCCCTCGACTCCTGGTGAGAAGTCCGGAGCCCTGAGGCTTTGTTCTTCTTGATGTGGCTGCCTGCTCAGTGCCTCTGCTGAGACTCACCTCTAATCTCCCCTGCCCAAGCTCTGGGCTCTTTCTTCTTTACCCGTTTCAGGCCATTTCACTGAAATCTGAGTAAATGATTGATCGCTTTAAAGCAAGGAACAAATGGACTTGCTGGGCAATCAGACCTCCTTTCAGCCAGCACGGATTCGTGCACCCCCGGTGGTGGGTGCAACGTCATCGGTGTATAAAGGTTGGAATTTTCTGTGCTGTGACAGGCAGAATGATCCCAGTGGTTTGTCTGGGCTGCAGTTAAAGGCTGAACAGGAGCACTCTCAGGGTAGGGACTGGATGTTTCACCTCTTATCAAAGGCTAAGAATTCCTGTGCAAGAGGAGTCAGGACTGCAGGGAGCGAGTGCTGAGATAGAGGAGATCATGGAATGAATTGATGGCTAGTTTCCCCAGCACTCTGCTTAGCAAAATCTGTGTTCCTCTCTCCTTGAGCACACTGTAGGCTATGTTTCCCAGCATCCCTTGCAGGTAGATGCAGCCATGTGACTGAGTTCTGACCAATGGAAGATGAGCACAAGCAATGTGCGTATTTCCAAGTGCTCTTCTGCTAAGTAGCTCGTGGTTGTGGGGATTTCCTTTGGGGTGATGGAAACTACATGCAAAAGACGGAAGTCTGTTAGTGTAGTTCCCGGAATGACTGTGTGGAGCAGAGCTTTACCCTTTCAGCCTCACCCCACAGTCCATTTAGCTCCCTATGAGTGAGTGAGTGAAGGGAGTGAAGTCGCTCAGTTGTGTCCTTCTCTTTGTGACTCCATGGACTGTAGCCTACCAGGCTCCTCCCTCCATGGGATTCTCTAGGCAAGAGTACTGGAGTGGGTTGCCATTTCCTTCTCCAGGGGATCTTCCTGACCCAGGGATCGAACCTGGGTCTCCCACATTTCAGGCAGACGCTTTAACCTCTGAGCCACGAGAGAAGCCCTTATCTCCCTATACTGTTATGTAAACAGCACGTACATTTCTTTTATGTTTAACTATCATACATTCTGAGTCTATTTTTACATTTTTGGTTACCCATATAATATGGAATGCCAATGCTATTATCTTAAAATTTCAAGAAGACCCAGTGGGGCTGTTCCAAATACAAGTTGGAAATGGTTCAAAGGGATCTGCAGATGGAAACAAGGCCTGTGTACTTGCCAAGGGATGGATATCCTCCACTCTCATTGCCAACAAAATTACTTAATAGTTTTTGAAATGCATCTTGCTTTTTCTCACCTTCCTATCTTTGCCCATCCTAATCCCAGTGCTTTAAACAGGCACCCTCTACCCTGCCAGCTCTCAGTTCTCTTATGGACTAAAATAATTTTGTTGGCCATGAAAGTGGAGGAAATATAGGCAGCACTTTGTAATTACTGAATTTTCGTGTCCATCTTACTAGTTTTTGAGTTTAGGCATCATGCTTTGTGTATCTTTATAACCTGGTGTCTGGAACCCCAGGGGCTTCAGTAAGTTTTTGTTGAATGAATGAGAGTTGGCTGAGACTGAGTCAATGACATCTGCTGGCCTCAGCTCTCAGAGCTACTGCTCTGATGTTCAGCCCTGTAGGTTTTCAAGACAGGATGGGCATAGTTTCCTCCAGCTATGAGACAGCTGGAAGCTTCTTTGCAAATGACATAGAGGAGAACTGAATATTTAATGCTTAAAAGTTAAATATTATTATAAAAGTAATTTAATATAAATGGCTTTCAGCAAAACTTTATCCATATTTCATGACTGCAGTGGGTGTCTGGGTTCTAATGTTTGTGAGCAATTAATTTTAATGGTTACCTGCCCTCAATTTCTCTATTTTTTTCCTCTGTAGACCCCTAAGGTCCATCAGGAAAGTGAAGAGTTAGACATCAGCTGTCACTGTGGATGGAAAGAGACATAGAACCCTGAGATCAGATCTCCAAATGACAAGTTAATAGGCATTTGGGAGTTGCTAAGTGTTCACAAGCAGTGATGCTGTGAGACTCTGAAGTATGATATGGACTTGGTGACATGATGCATTTCCCCCCCATTGAATAGTTCCCAGAGTTAGATATTCCCTCCTCTGTGATTCCATGGTAACTTCATGCTATTCCTTTATTGCAATAATGTTGTTGTTCAGTCGCTAAGTCACGTCTAACTCTTTGCAGCCCCATGGACTGCCTGCCAGTCTTCCCTGTCCTTTACTATCTCTGGCAGTTTGCTCAAAACTCATGTCCATTGAGTTGGTGATGCCATCCAACCATTTCATCCTCTGTCTTCCCCATTCTCCTTCTGTCCTCAGCCTTTCCCAACATCAGGGTCTTTCCCAGTGAGTGGAGAAGTCTGTGATGGGGTTTTTGCATCAGGTGGTCTAAATATTGGAGCTTCAGCTTCAGCATTGGTCTTCCCTTGTGGGTCAGCTGGTAAAGAATCTGTCTGCAATGTGGGAGATCTGGGTTCGATCCCTGGGTTGGGAAGATCCCCTGAAGAAGGGAAAGGCTACCTACTCCAGTATTCTGGCCTGGAGAATTCCATAGACTGTATAGTCCATGGGGTCACAAAGAATCAGACACGATGGAAACAGTGAGAGGCTTTATATTTTTGGGCTCCAAAATCACTGCAGATGGTGACTGCAGCCATGAAATTAAAAGGCACTTGCTCCTTAGAAGAAAAGCTATGACAACCTAGAAAGCATATTCAAAAGCAGAGACATTACTTTGCCAACAAAGGCCCATCTAGTCAAGGCTATGGTTTTTCCAGTGGTCATGTATGGATGTGAGAGTTGGACTATAAAGAAAGCTGAGCACCGAAGAATTGATGCTTTTCAACTGTGGTGTTGGAGAAGACTCTTGAGAGTCCCTTGGACTGCAAGGAGAACCAACCAGTCAATTCTAAGGGAAATCAGTACTGAATATACATTGGAAGGAATGTGCTGAAGCTGAAGCTCCAATAATTTGGCCACCTGATGTGAAGAACTGACTCATTTGAAAAGACCCTGATGCTGGGAAAGATTGAAGGGAGGAAGAGAAGGGGATGACAGAGGATGAGATGGTTGGATGGCATCACTGATTCAATGAATATGAGTTTGAGTAAGCTCCAGGAGTTGGTGGTGGATAGGGCAGCCTGGGGTGCTGCAGTTCATGGAGTTGCAAAGAGTCGGACACGACTGAGCAATTGAATTGAACCGAGCTTCAGCATCAGTCCTTCAGGGTTGATTTCCTTTAGGATTGATTGGTTTGGTCTCCTTGCTGTCCATAATTATTGCAATAATAGTTATGATAACTTTCATTCACTGAGTACCTACTGTGTATTAGCAACCCACTGAGACTAGTATATTCTACCACAGTAACCATGGAAAATTGCATTTTAGTCTCCATTGTTCAGACAAAGAAATTGGGGCTCAAATGAATGAAGCTGCACAAGTTCGTGTGGTATCTTGTTGCTTTTTGTCTCTTTGGATTGTGAATTTTATATCAATAAGGATATCATTATATTCTCCCCTGTAACCCCAGTAACACAGTGAAGGGGATAAGGGTGCTGAGTGCACGCTCAACAAATATTTGTTGAACGAATAAATGAACAAAGATAAGACTTAATACAAATAAGTTATTATTATATTAAACACTTGTTATTTCACAAAGATCTTTTAAAGCAAAATCATTTCTGTAATTGAAGGAATGGTTGATTTTGTTTAATGCAAAGATCTTCAAACTATAAATAGTCTCTTGGTACTTTGCAAGGATTTTGGAGTGCAAAAGTGAGCCCTATATCTTCCTGTCCTCTAGCCTTCATGCTCATAGGAGTAAAAGGGTAGGAGTAGAGACAAAGGATTCTGGTTAGATTTCTTGGTTTTTTATTTTCTACACTGACCTTGGCTCATCCTCCTTTTCACTGTGACAACGGTCACCTTTTGATAGTATGGATGCCCCAATTTTGGCTCTGATGGGAGGAGGGCTGTAGAATTGCATTACATGTTGTGGGAATACACTTATCTTTGGTATTATACAACTGCAGCTTCTTTGCCTGGAAAAAAATATATCATAGATTGATGAATAACATATGCAAAGTTATGCAAATGTAGTCAGTCCTGTTAAATGAGTCACTGGGGTCACACAGACAGCTTGATCTTTGCAGTTTTCCTCTGAAAACCCCCAGTCACCTGATAGGAGAGATCAGTAGGGTCAATGTGGCTCCTGTCAGGAGAGGGAGTATTGGCTGCATTGCCAAGCTCAGCCAAAATTCCCAAATTATGTGACATTTCCCACTGGGAGGCCATATTGTTCAGTTCAGTGGACATTGACTGCTTGCGTTGGTCTAAATTCTGACCTAGGTGCTGAGGGTCTCTGGCTAAGATTGGAAGAGTCCCATGGTAAGATGGTGGTGGCAGATAAAGACCAAGGCAGGTAGCAGGGAGATGCAACACTTTTGAGAACTAATAACTCTTTGTGGAAAAAAGTATGTGGGAGGGGAGAGCTGGGTAGACAAAAGACTCTTTACAGAGAGGGGCCTGGGATTCAGAGAAGTTAAATGACTCATCCCAAGTCATGCAGCTTGTATAGGCAGGACTGGGTTTGAAATCTTGGTTTTTCTAAGGGAGAGTGTTACAATGACTTAGTGCTAAAGAACATGGGCTGTGGAATTATAAGACCTGGGTACAGACCCTGACCTTTCTCCCATTAACCTTGCAACTTTGGGCAACTTACCGAATTTTTTTGAGTCTGAGTTTTCTCAGCCTCTCTGGATGCTGCTATATTACAGGGTAGTTGTAAGTGTAAAATGAAGAAACATCAGTGAGGTACTGATCACTGTGCTGGGCGTCTGGTGAGCATTAATTAAACAATAGCAATTCGAGTCTGCTGGAAGGTATGTATTCCTTTGTCAAAGCCCAGCGTAGGAGTGAGGATGGTAAACAGGAGGTCCCAGAGGGTTGTAAACAAAGTAGGCTGTGGTAGGTGAGACAGCTGTGATTCTCAGCCCTGGCTGCCATTAGCATCCTTTGGGGAGATGTAAAAGCATAAATATCTCTGAACTCTAGCTGCAGAGATTCTTACCTCTGCAACCTTAGTATTTAAAAGGTTACCAATGATTCCAGCTGTGCCACTCAGCGGAGAATCACTGGACTGGGCAATCCTCGGAGACAGATGGTTTTGATGGTGAAACACCGTCCATCCCCTTCTCTGCCTTAGTGTGACTTAGTTCCCAGATAGTGGGTCACCAGCGAGTGTCTTGCAGCGGCCACTGTTGGGGAATAGCGGTCATGAGAGTGAGAGTGCCGACAGGGGAGTCGCAGTGCTAACTAACCCAGCAGCCACAGACTCTGCTTCGAAGCAACATAATCCACATGGCATTGCTGGGGTCAGGCCCCCAGTCGATGTGTGGTGGCAAGAGGTGACAAATTCAATAACAGGCTGGGAGAGACCAGTAAAGCAGATATACCTACAGGACACAGGGTACCTGGGTATAAACTCTGGCTTCCTAGGTCTCTTCTCAGCTGCCCCATCAGAGTAAATTTCTCTAGAATACTTGTTGGCAGTCATCATGTCCTGGCATGCCTCTATGTCCTGACCAGTACGATGCATTTTGTTGCTGCAATGAAGAACACAGATTTGCAAGTGCTTTATTTTAAAATGTCATAATAATATATATTAGAATGAGCTGAGGATATCTCTACTTTTCTGCCTTTGTAACCAGCCAAGGACAAAGCATGAGCCAGCATCTCACCACACTGGCCCCCTTGCTGCTCTGTCCTGTCGAGTCTTGCCCTTCCTTTCCTTCTCCACACAGCAGCCAGACTAATTTTCTTTACATGTAAATCAGGTTGAGTCATTCTCCTGCTTAACTCTGTTCCTCCCACTGCAAAATAAAATGCAAAGCCCGTCCCCAGGCCTCAAAGCCCTGCACTAAGTGAACACACTTCTCTGCTGACTTCTCTTTCTCTCCCCTTGGACTACCACCCTGGAGTTCTAGAGAGCGCGGAGTTCCTTCCTACCTGAGGGGTTTGTGCTTTCCATTCCCTCTGCCTGCTGCTGCTGCTGCTGCTAAGTCGCCTCAGTCGTGTCCAACTCTGTGCGACCCCATGGACTGCAGCCCACCAGGCTTCCCCGTCCATGGGATTCTCCAGGCAAGAACACTGGAGTGGGTTGCCATTTCCTTCTCCAATGCATGAAAGTGGAACGTGAAAGTGAAGTTGCTCAGTCGTGTCTGACTCTTAGCGACTCCATGGACTGCAGCCTACCAGGCTCCTCCATCCATGGGATTCTCCAGGCAACAGTACTGGAGTGGGGTGCCATTGCCTTCTCCCAAGAATTCCTTTATCTCAGCCCTTCATGTAATGGAATCTTGAATGTTACTTCATGGAAAAGGCCTTCCCTGACAGCCTGAGCTGAAATTGCCCCCCACACTTGCTATCCAGGCCACTTTCTAGCACCTCACCTATTGGTCTCCCTCATAGCAATGATCACCACTGTGAACAACTAAATCTTACTTTTTATTGGGATATCAACACACAGTTGCTATTCTCACTAGTATAATGGAGCTGCCACGAGGCTGGCGCCCTGTCTAACTTATTTACCATTTTATTTCCAGCATCTAGCGTAGTACCTGACATGTGGTAAACACGCAATAAATATTTGTTGAGAGAAAGACTGAACAGTTCGATAATTCTGTCGCTCTCGAGAATTCACACATTCTGAAAACCTTTCTAGAGAGGGAAAGAAGGAGGAGGGGGATGATAACTGATTTATTGCAAGTTGTACATAAACTGAGTAAGCCTATGGGAACATTCCTTTTTTTCCGTCAACAAATGCATATAGAGAATATTTGCTCTGTCATGGCCTTGTTTCTAGGCACTGAAAATCCAGGTAAAAGGAAGGCATCAGGTTCCCTGCTCTTATGAAGCTTTTAGCAAATGTTAGCAACAAATAAACACAATTATTCCAGCAAGTAATACCTCTAAGAAGTCATTTGTAACAGGATGATGTGGTCAAGAATTAGTGAGGGGTGCTGCTGTAGAGTGTGATGTCAAGGAAGGCTTCACAGAGGAGGGGACATTTACAGAGGACCACAGGGAATGTGGCCTCCTATATGGATATCAAATACCCTGTGTGTATGAAAAAAACTTTCAAAGTCACTGCTCTAGAAGATACTACTTAAGTTTTAATTAGAATCCACTTAAGTCAGATGCTAGTTTGTTCCCTAATAGTGATTAGCACTGTCTTGGGTAATGAACAGCTCTTAGATGTGGAGGGGAAAATAACTTAATTATCTGCCTGACCTTGATGTTGTGAGCGCTGAGTCAAAGGTATGAAAGGGGCCAGGATCTTGCTGGGTGGTGGAGACAGATGTAGTCCAAGCTTGATGGCTGTGAAAGAATTCACTGGGCACGTGGGGAATGGACATCCTGAAGGGAGGCGAGAGTCCAGGATGTTGGCTTTTCCTTTTTTTATGCTAGAAGTCCTGGTCCAGACAGCTACTGCCACACTATTGTGGGTTTGACCTGGACCAAGAAATCTTCATGGCACTCATTGGTTTTGTTTGGTAGCCCCTTCATGCCTACTCTTCTCTAGAAACCAACCGTAGCTAAGCTCTTCTGCCCGTTAGCTTCCATGGCTCAGGGAGGCTTGACCACAGCCTGAAGTTAAGAGGTCTCCTTCTAATAGAAGCAACAACTTTTCATATCCCTCATGTCCTCCAACTCATCACCACAGTCCTCCCAAGCCAAAGACAGACTCGGGAAAGTTGTGGATGAAAGAAACCAACTTTTTAAATGAAAAGTCAGGCCAAGTCATGTGTGTTAATTTTTTTCGTGACCCCGTGTTTACTTTGCCATTCCCTGCTTCCCTTCAAACTTCCATTCAAGTCAGTCTTGGATTAGAGCTTCAGATCAACTTTCACTTCTCTTTTAGCAGATTTTTAATTATCCTAAAGCCACACTGAGAGGAGGCTGGTTCAGAGGCTCCAGGCGGCTTTGGTCACATCTGCAGACCACGTAGGGACAATCTCTATGGCAACTGACCCATGTAGGGTAGGAGCAAATAAAGCTCGGAACCAAAGGTTAATTGCTGTTTCATTTCTGCTTTTTTTTTTCCTCTTTGCAATTCCAGCATTGTGGATGGAGGTTCTAATTAGAATCAAATTATCAGCAAATGAACATCTTTTTTGTTATTTCGGTGGCTGAAAAATTACTCTGGCTGGCTTAAAATGGGAAAGTGATAGATGCTTTCTTTTGGCCTTGAGGGCTCCTTTTCCCACCTCCCAGGGGAACAGACAGCTCAGCTGATCCAGCCACATGGCCTGGATCTTTGCAGGCCAAAAAAAATCTATATTTTTTAAAAATGAGGACCATTTTATTTATTTATCTATTTTAAATGAGGGCCATTTTATTTATCGTAAAATATTGCTTCTGTTTTATGTGTTGCTTTTTTTTACTGCAAGGCATGTGAGATCTTAGCTTCCTGACCAAGGATGGAACTCTCACCTTCTGCAGTGGAAGGCAGTGTCTTAACCACTGGACCACCAGGGAAGGCCCCATTCTTACTCTTACAAATATTACTGATAATGTCAACCATTTATTGGGAATTTACTTGCGCCAAACACTCTTCTAAACACATATGTGATCTCATTTCAACTGTAAAGCAATGCGGGGAGGTTGAGCTTCTGAACCCCATTTACAGATGAGGAAACAGCTTCAAGGATATTAAATAACTTGCAAGTTGCAAAGCTTTTTTGAACCCAACTTATCTACTTGTAAAGCTCTTAAACATTAGCCAGATACCACCATATGCTCTGTGAGGCTCCAACTTGCTTAGAGAGTCAGGGAGATTCAGAGAGAAGGTAACTTGTTTCTCCCTGGTTAGCCTCTAGAAGTCAGACATGCTCATGGATTTAGTTGAACTGCTCTTCCTGTTAGATTTTTGAAATAGTAATTACAGAGTAAAAGTACCATGGTACACATTACATCTTATGTACAATTTCTTGAGAGTTTATCCTCTCTCAATACAGTTCTACTGTGTTCACTTCTTTCCCTTTGCTCATGTCTTTTCTCTGCTGGGATTCTCCCTCTCTTTCCTTTTATGCTTCTCATCCTTTAAAGCCCAGTTAAAAACACGATATCCTTTACAAAAGGTATCTTTTTTATTTTTGGTAACTATGGTTCCCATACTGTTCATGGGGTTCTCAAGGCAAGAATACTGAAGTGGTTTGCCATTCCCTTCTCCAGTGGACCACATTCTGTCAAATCTCTCCACCATGACCCGCCCGTCTTGGGTTGCCCCACGGGCATGGCTTAGTTTCATTGAGTTAGACAAGGCTGTGGTCCTAGTGTGATTAGACTGACTAGTTTTCTGTGAGTATGGTTTCAGTGTGTTTGCCCTCTGATGCCCTCTTGCAACACCTACTATCTTACTTGGGTTTCTCTTACCTTGGGCATGGGGTATCTCTTACCTTGGGCATGGGGTATCTCTTCACGGCTGCTCCAGCAAAGTGCAGCCATTGCTCCTTACCTTGGACGAGGGGTATCTCCTCACCACCGACCTCTTCAAGAGATGGGAATACCAGACCACCTGATCTGCCTCTTGAGAAATTTGTATGCAAGTCAGGAAGCAACAGTTAGAACTGGACATGAAACAACAGACTGGTTCCAAATAGGAAAAGGAGTTCGTCAAGGCTGTATATTGTCACCCTGTTTATTTATCTTATATGCAGAGTACATCATGAGAAACTCTGGACTGGAAGAAACACAAGCTGGAATCAAGATTGCCAGGAGAAATATCAATAACCTCAGATATGCAGATGACACCACCCTTATGGCAGAAAGTGAAGAGGAACTAAAAAGCCTCTTGATGAAAGTGAAAGTGGAGAGTGAAAAAGTTGGCTTAAAGCTCAACATTCAGAAAACGAAGATCATGGCATCTGGTCCCACCACTTCATGGGAAATAGATGGGGAAACAGTGGAAAGAGTGTCAGACTTTATTTTTCTGGGCTCCAAAATCACTGCAGATGGTGACTGCAGCCGTGAAATTAAAAGACGCTTACTCCTTGTAAGAAAAGTTATGACCAATCTAGATAACATATTCAAAAGCAGAGACATTACTTTGCCAACAAAGGTTCGTCTAGTCAAGGCTATGGCTTTTCCTGTGGTCATGTATGGATGTGAGAGTTGGACTGTGAAGAAGGCTGAGCACTGAAGAATTGATGCTTTTGAACTGTAGTGTTGGAGAAGACTCTTGAGAGTCCCTTGGACTGCAAGGAGATCCAACCAGTCCATTCTGAAGGAGATCAGTCCTGGGATTTCTTTGGAAGGAATGATGCTAAAGCTGAAACTCCAGTACTTTGGCCACCTCATGCGAAGAGTTGACTCATTGGAAAAGACTCTGATGCTGGGAGGGATTGGGGGCAGGAGGAGAAGGGGATGACAGAGGATGAGATGGCTGGATGGCATCGCTGACTCAATGGATGTGAGTCTGAGTTAACTTTGGGAGTTGGTGATGGACAGGGAGGCCTGGCGTGCTGCGATTCATGGGGTGGCAAAGAGTCAGACACGACTGAGCGACTGATCTGATCTGATGGTTCCCATTTTTTCTTTTGTCATGAATTCCTGTAACCATTCATTTTCTGAATTGTGCAGTAATGGTTAACAATTTAGATTCCCACGTTAGTTTCCTGGATTTGAATCACAGCTCTGTCGTTGAATAGGTCAGTGTTCCTGAGCGAGTTACTTCTCTGTGCTCAATTTCCTCTTCTGTAACTGGGGACCATCATAGAAACCGCACCTTAGAGTGTTCTGGTGAGGACTAAATGAATTTCTATAAGTAAAATGCCTAGAAGAATGCAGTGTTCATAGTGAGAACTACATAAGTCCTTGTTATGTCCTGTCTTCTCATGCATTGTTTTGCTTTATATTATGCAGGACAGAAGTTCAACTCAAACCCATGTAAGCATGGCAAAGGAATGTATTGGCCCATTAACCGGGAAGTTCAGTGAATGACCTAACACTGGCATCAGCTTGATCCCGGGACTCAGTGGTGTCACTTAGCAATGTTTGTTTCTCTGCGCTACTTTGATTTCCGGGCAGATGCTTTATTTATGGCGCTGCCTCCAGCATTAGGTTTACATCCTTCCACTCAGCAGTTAGGTAGCACCTCTTTTCTGTGAGCTCCAGTAAAATTCTGGGCTTGCTTTAATCAGCCCAACTCAGATTACATGTCTACTAGTGAACAAGGGGGATCCTCATTGGCCAGGCCTTGGAGACGGAGTGTAGAGTTAGCCAAAGTCAAGCCATGGAGCCAAGGGGTTCTCCAGAGAGAAATGAGGGCATATGTCTATCTCAATGTCTATCATCCCATTTTGATGGTAAGCTCTTATTGGGAGGATGATATTGGATCCCTCATTTATGCTTAACAGTGGGCAGAAGCTTGGGAATGACTTTGAAATGGACTTAGATGTGATGTCAGCCCGTAAGACTAGAAAGTGACCTGCGTGAGGAACCTAGACCCATTCAAAGCTGTCTTGAAAAGTGAGCGTTTGGTGAGGGAGGGAGGAGGATGAGATGAATGGGCGTGGGAGAAGCCTTCATATGCATTGGCAATGTTTTATTTTTCAACAAGAGACGTGAAGCAAATATAGAAAGATGTTCAGATTGGTTAAAGCTGAGAGATGGGAACTTGGGTGTTATAATAGTCTTTGCTTTTTCTGCATGTCTGATGTATTTCATTTGAAAACAACAAAACAACAGACAAAGCAAAAAGCACTAGCTACTTAGCCAGGCAGTGTTGTTTGCTTTTGTTTTCTTTTTCCCCTCTGAGTCTCCTGGATACCAAAGGAGAGCTCAGCAATCACAGAATTTCAGGTGGTTTTCTGACTAATGTCATTAATGAAAATCAACCCTTCCTTCCTGCTCTCTCATATGATAAACAAAGTTTAGAGCCATCTCAAAGGAAAGTTCAATGGCCTCTGGATAGGGTTTGGAGAAAAAGCTTTACCTGAAACCTGTCATGAGAAATAACAATGTCAGGCATTACAATGATCATAGTAACAATAGCCATCCCTTATTGAGAACTACTTCTCAGGTACTGTGCCAAGCACTTATTATACAATACCTCATTTAATTATCCCAATAGCCCTCTGAGATGAGTAATACTGTTCTGCCTACACTGTAGATGAGGAAAAAGAGGCTTACACTGGTTGAATCACTCATACAAGGTCACTTAACTAAAATTTGTAGAACTTTTTTTTTTTTAATTCTTTTTAATTTGGCTGTACCAAGTCTTGATTGTGGCATATAGGATCTTAGTTCCTGGATCAGGGATCAAACCCAGGCACCCTGCACTGGGGGCATGCAGTCTTAGTTGCTGGGCCACCAGGGAAGTCCCTGGTGGGACTTGGTTTTTAACCTTGATCTGTCTGATTCCAAGGTCTGTCTCACCCCCTCTCTTTACTCAGGAGTAGGTCTGGGCACCAAGAGACTTTGGTGGCTGATATTTCCCTCCCCAAGGACTATTGTAACTGAAAGTGGAGTCTGACTCCTCACCACTCAAAAGCCAAAAAATAGAGAGGCAAGATTTGTAGAAAGGAAACTTTGCTTTATCTTGGGTGCTGGCCACCAGGGGTTTTTGGGGGCAGACACCTGTCCAAAAGCTGGCGTCCGCCACTGACAATCAGTGGGTTGGAGCTTTTACAGGCAGAGAGAGGGGGCTACATATAGAAATGTCACAGTCAGCTGTGACATTCATCTTGAAATTGGTCATCGATGATCTGAACAGTGTCATCTTGATTGTCCTAAGTACAGTTAGTTTTTAGTTCCAGGGTCAGTTTTTAATTTCATTTAATTAGTTAAATTAAATATTTTTTAGAAAGCCTTGGAAAACTTTTTTTTTTTTTTTAAATTCAGTGATTTGATCAACAGATTATGTTTAAACCAAACTGGAGACTTAGTTGATCTGACATGATAAATGGGGTGAGGGAAGACATCAATAAGATCAGAACATACATAGACACATGGAAATAGTATTGGTCTTTTGCAAACATGATTGTAATAAATGTAAGATATGACACATGTGCACATCATTTAAAACAAAATGCAAAATAAAAACACTCAATAGTGCTCCCATTTCTTGAGTTCAGTTCCTGGAATTGTGGCAGCTTGTGTGTCGTGGCTGCAGCCTGGTCATCATGCCACTTACTTCTTCCACCTGACTTGTTTCTACATTTTCCCACTTCCATGATTAAACCTATTCTTTGACTAAAGTTTTTCTGCAGACAAAAGGCAGGCTGAGGATGTTGGGGGCGGGGTGGGGCAAGGATCATAAGATTTTGCTCCATTTCAGTGTCGTTAAGAACACGGGCCCTGAAATCTGAATGCTTGGCTGGGTTGTGCTACTTACGAGCCAGGTGACTCTGAGAAGTCCCTCAACCCTTTGAACCTCAATTGTCTATGAATGGAAATGGAGGGAAAGAAGCACTCACTTCCCAGATTTCCCTGAGGATTAAATGAGACTGTGTATGTCAAAATGCTTAGCATGTGGCAAATGACAGGTGCTCAGTTACTGTGGGTAATTTTTTTTTCCATTAAAAAAGGTGAGACTTCATGAGTCTGTTCCATTTGAGTCTCTTTCTTATGATAGTATCTCTCGGCACGTTAACAAATTATCACACAATTCAATAAGTTTAGATAGTTCTACATGGTTTTTTTTTTTTTTTTCTTTAGGGCTTGCCTTGTGGCTCAGCTGGTAAAGAATCCACCTGCAATGCAGGAGACCTGGGTTCCATACCTGGGTTGGGAAGATCCCCTGGAGAGGAGAAAGGCTATCCACTCCAGTATTCTGGTCTGGAGAATTCCATGGACTATATAGTCCATGAGGTTGCGAAGAGTCGGACACGCTGAGCGACTTTCACTTTCACAAGTGTTTTTTAATGAAAATGAGTAGCCCCTTTCCTTATCCTTCTCCACCCTCGATATCTGCTCCTAAGAGTCAAACACTTTAGATTCTATTGGCTAGTTATTGTCTGGGACTTTACTTACTTATTTTTTTTTTGTTATACTTTTCATTTTGAGGTAAATGTAGATTCACATGCAGTTATAATAAATAGCATAGAGAGATCCTATGTACCCTTTACCTGTTTTTCCCAAACAATAGTACAACATCAGGACTAGAATACTGTTCCAGATGCAGTTAAGATACAGAACATTCCCATCACAGAAAGACCCCTCCTGTTGCCCTCTTATAGCCACACCTTCTTTGCGCCTGTCTCCACCCTCTCCTTAACTTCTGGCCACCACTAATCTGTTGTCCATTTCTCTGATTTTGTGAGTTCAAGCAGTTTGTAGAAATAGAATTACATGCTATGTATCTTTTTGAGATTGGCTGTTTTGAATCAGTGTAATTCCCTGCAGATTTTTGTGTGTATCAATAGTTTCTTTTTTATGAGTTATATGTACCACCCATTCTCAGCACGTTTATATTAATGCTCAGCTGTGTATTCACATGCGGCTCTTGCATTTGTTTTTGGGGCCGATGCCACTCTTTTTTATTCTCTCCCTTCTCTCTGTCAGTGCATGTTATTCATCTTCAAAGTGATGCCTCCCAGCAGACTTCCATGTTTGCCTCCTGCTTTTTCATCCCTTTATTTGTCATTCTGACAACAATTCAAATTACCCTCTAAGAAAACAAAGAAAGGAATCAACAAATGTCCCTGGTCTATAATTTCCCTATGGTAGTGTTTTCATCGTCAGGTGCAGAAGTTCTTTTGTACATTTGCACAGAGCATTTGAAGAATCATAAATGACTCAAGTTAGTGACAAACAAGGAAAAGATTTGATGGGGTTAAAGCGCTGACTCAGATATCAGATGCTACCTCTGGGCGGGCAGAGCGACATCCTCACCTGCATCGTCCAGAGAGCCCTCCAGCCACTCTCCCAGGATGACATTATTGGTAACCTCAGGAAATGACTTCCCTATATAATTCCTCCTCCCTTTCAATTTTTATTGTAAAACATCTAATAAAGTGTGTGAAGTGTCTGCCTGTGTGCATGCATATGTGTGGTTAGGTTAGAGGTAAGGAGGGAAATGGGTTTGTGTGCACAAAATGTAGATTTTCTAAATTAGTTTCTCTCCTTCTCTATTTCGGTTCTTATTCCCTGTTTCTTTTGTTGTGGCTTAGATGGTAAAGAATCTGCAATGCAGAAAACCCAGGTTTGATCCCTGGATTGGGAAGATCCCCTGAAGAAGGGAATGGCAAACCACTCCATTATTCTTGCTTGGAGAATCCCATGGACAGAGGAGCCTGGTTGGGTCCATAGGGTCGCAAAGAGTCAGACACGATGGAGCAACTAACACTTTCACACTTTCCTATTTCTTTGTAACCCCCTCCTACTTAGCCTTACACAGTTATTTTCAAGGCCATTAGCAGGAGGATTCAAAAAAAGCCTTGTTTTCCCTGGAGAATTCCCATGGACAGAGGAGCCTGGTGGGCTACAGTCCATGGGGTCACAAAGAGTTGGACACGACTGAGTGACCAAGACCACACGCACATATGGATTTTATGTGCTCAGTCATGTCCGACTCTTTGTGACTCCATAGTCTGTAGCCTGCCAGGTTCCTTTGTCCATGGAATTCTTCAGGCAAGAATACTGGAACGGGTTGCCATTTCCTACTCCAGGGGATCTTCCCGACCCAAGGATCGAACCTGAAGTCTCTTGCATCTCCTGCATTGGCAGGTAGATTCTTTATTACTGTACCACCTGGGAAGCCCTGTATGGGTTTTAGGGCACTTATTAACAGGCTTTGATAGCTTTCACATGAATTACCCCCAAAAGATTTGCCGTATATTTTCCCTTCATAAAGCAGAATCTCTTCATATAATTGGTTGCAATTAAAAATTCTTTTGGCTTTCCTGCAGAGCTCCAGGGATATTGCTTTTTCTTAGAGATCCCAGTGGAATGAATTAATCTACGTTCAAGCAAAATAAGAGATTCAATTACATGATAACCTTTGAAAGGATAATTATGTTCTTAAGGTCTTCATCTTTTGTTGTCAGAGCTGATTTCTGAACATTCCTCTCCAGTTTGGCCTCTAACTGTATGTCCAAGGTCAGTAGTGATTCCCCTTTTGTGATATATGTGTGTGTACTGCGTGCTAAGTTGCTTCAGTCGTGTCTGACTCTTTGTGACCCTATGGACTGTAGCCCGCCAGACTCCTCTGTCCATGGGATTCTTCAGGCCAGAATACTGGAACGGGTTGTTATTTCCTCCTCCAGGGGATTTTTCTGAACCAGGGATCAAAGCTGAGTCTCTTATGTCCCCTGCATTGGCCAGTGGGTTCTTTACCATTAGCACCACTTGGGAAGCCTTCAAGAGTAAGTATAAGGAATGGCAACTGAGAAGATCTGTTTTTCCTGAAATGTCAAACCAAGAGGAAGGCCAATAGGTCAACTATAAATTCTTGAAAATCAAATCACAGAGTAAACGGGGACTAACGTTTCTGCAAAAGCTCTCAGTGCCACAGTCGGGGTAGTGTTTTAAGTATATTATTTCATTTGTTCTTCACAAGTAATACCATTTTATAAACAATGAATTGAGACTCTGAAATACTGATTCTGTAGCATGCACAAGATTGCCCTTGTAAGGGGCAGATCCGAACACAAATCCCTGACCCCAAAGTTGATCTTTCAGTCGGACTTGTTGCTTTGGGGTGGAAGAAACAGGTTCACTGGGATGCAGGGTTGAATGAAGATGCTGATCCTAGAGGGGCTTCTGGAAAGATAGTAACATGGACCTAACTCTTTTCCATTCAGTTTCAATCGACTCCATTGTATTTCCCTCCTTTGAGTCAACTGGGGCCTGCAGGTTGCTGAGCAGAAGTGAGGCCATGGGCTCTGTGGCAGTCCAACAGAAAGAACTGGTACAAGGTTTTCTGCTCTGCAGTTTGGGCAAATGTCAAGCTTCTGGTGGCAGAGAGCCCTGAGGCAGGGATTATAAAATGGTGATGCTAGGAAGAGTTTGGCCCAAAGAGATTTGTGGATTTGGGGAAGAAGTTTGATGCCTTCCCCCCCCGGTCCCGCCACGGTCTCCATGACACCTGAGATGCTGAGAAGTAGCCCAAAGTACAGGCTAAGTCATCCCTGCCTTTGAGGAATAGGAAGGACCATTTTGCCTCCCTCCACCTGTGGACTGCCACCCGGTGGGATATTCCATCAACAACACCTGAGTCTCAGCCATCAAGAAAAACCACAATACATCCAAGTCAGAGATAGCCAGATGCAGCAGCGCGTGCGGAATTCAGTCATGAGTAGAGCTGCGGAAGGAAATGCGACAAGATGCACAGAAAAGTAAGTACATTTAAAAACATTTAGGTACAGTTTGAAGGGATGTCTTAGAGCTAAAAAATCATTTTCTACAGCTACTGATGAGTTCAGGCAAAATGACCACTTTTAAGATGAAATAGCTGGCCTGGAAGAGCAAGTCCTTTGACATGAAAAGGTCAAATTCAAATGTAAATTAGGAAAATGCTAACAATTGGATATCACTTTCCAGTATGAAAGACATAACATTTATTGTTGGCTATGTGTAAGAAATGGGCACTCCCATACATGGCTCTGAAAAGGCACCTTGCTATGGCCTTTTTGAAGAGCCATGACAACATCTATTAAATTAAAAATGCATAAATCCTTTGAGTCTAATATTCTATACTTGGAAATCTATCTTATACAAATAGACTCACCACTTCACAAGTACATATGTATAAAATTATTTATCGCAACAACACTTGAGGTGGTGAAGAATTGGAAACCTAGTGAATTCCCATGAGTCAGGCACTCCCCCATGTAAATTATTGTAGGTTCACATTATGGGGCTATTAGGTAGCTTTTGAGAAGCCTAGATGAGAGCTGCACTATATCTCTCATTGTGGAAGAATTGACATGAAGTATGAGTAAAACAAGATATGTGTGTGAAAGTATGTGCATTTGATTATCTCACCATGGAGAAAATACACTAGGTGATTGACATATATTATCTGAGTGGGTGCAGGAAAGAAGAGGGAGGTAGGAATCAAGAAAAGGAAATGGAACAGCAGAAGTAAAATATGGAGCTAAAAAATATCCAGGGCATCCATGAATTTATCATGTTTGTGCATTTTTGAATATACATGTGTATATGTTAAAAGAAGAGGGATGGTATGGGGAGGGAGGAGGGAGGAGGGTTCAGGATGGGGAACACATGTATACCTGTGGTGGATTCATTTTGATATTTGGCAAAACTAATACAATTATGTAAAGTTTAAATATAAAATAAAAAAATAAAATAAAATAAAATAAAATAAAAAAAAAAAAGAAAAGAAAAATCTCAGATGCTGAATTTGGATAGCGAATGCCCTCCTTCTTCTCTGTGGCACCATGCCTGTCTACTAGCTGCATGCTCCTTGGCGGCCAGCTGAGCAGCTCGGTGGAAGAATCCACTGAAAAGTCCAGATGGCTGTATCAGAGAGGGCATGGAGCTCAGCTCTGTCCAGTCTAGGGACAGCGACCGAAGGTCCTCAATTGTAGGCCCCCGAGAGCGTTTAGAATATTGCTCACAATTTAATTCTGCTCCTTTGCTTATATTTTTGGACTTTCCTTGCCTTCAAATGAATTTGTTCTGATTGGGTGCTTTTCTCTGGATCTGTAAGACAACTAGAAAGAAGTTGTAGACCTGGGTTTGAGTCCTGGCTAAGCCACTTGCTTTTCTCTGTGAAATTTCAATAGAGCCAGTGGCTCACAAATGTCAGCATGCGTTGGAATTACTTGGAGGTCTTGCTGAACACAGATTTCTGGGTCTTACCCCCAGAGTTTCTGATTCTGGGGGTCTAGAATGAGGCCTGATAACTTGTATTCCTAACAATTTTGCGGTGATGCTGCTAGTGGTGGTACTGGAGCCATACTATGAAAAGCATTTAACTAAGCTATTTAATCTCTTATAAGCCCTCCTCGCCCCATAACTAAAGTGAAAATAATAATAGACTTAGGGTCTGCCAGGATTTGAAGGACTTTGTGAATTCAACCCTCTCCCTTTTGCAGATGAAACTGAAGCTCAGACAAGTGAGGAGATCAATGCTTGTTGGCAGAACCAGGGTGAAAACTCGGGTCCTTTGAGTTCAGGTCCAGTGTCTGTAGCATCCGGCAGTTTAATGCTGTCTGTGTCATAGCCTTGTTGAGGCAGCAAATGAGATAATGCTGATGCAAGGGTCCTTCCGGAATTCTTACAAAAGCAAAGGGTTTTTATTATCGTTTATTGAGTTCCGACAGTGGAGCGGCAATGGGGGAGAGGGGGTCTTTGAAGGGGTCTAGTAAGCAGCATCCTGCTTTCATGGCTACGTTCTAAACTAATTAATAAATAACATAAAACAGTTGGAGGATGAAAATATTATTTCACTGTTGACAAAGATCCTTTGAAGGATGAAGCTTTTATTTATTGGCGAGGGATTTCCAAATGTTAAACCCATGAAATGGGAAATAAAGGTTTTGTCCCTGTTACTTTTAATGTCAGCCACCATGCTTATGTACTGAGTCTCATTTAACTATTTCCGTTGGGCAGTGACTATTACCACCATTTTATAACTGAGGCAACTGAGTCTCAGAAGGACTAAGTGATTTGTTCACAGTGGAGTTCAGATTGGAACCGGAAGATAATACCTTCACCAACTGTCTATACTTGAATCAGGCCAATGTTTCCTTTTGTGAGCATTAGGTTCGCTTGGGATGCAGAACCTCTGTGAGTCATAGGCAGTCAAGTGTTTATTCCTGTTTAGGCTCTGCATGCTTGTGGAGGTGGAGAAGGGCATGGGAGGCTGTTGGCACCACAGCTGGTGGTGAGCCTGAAGCCAGTGTGAGTGGGCAGAGTGGGCAGTTGGAGAGAAGAACCAGCTGTAAAGTGGGCAGAGAGAGGACAAACCTGGCCTGAGACTCAAAGAAACTGAAGAGCGAGCCCAGACTCGAACACCCAACAGGGGTACTGACAGATCAGTCTCCACGTGGGTCGGCTACAGTGATGCCTGGCACCCAGCTGCTTCAGGGACGATTGCTGCTGCTTCACTTCTGTTTTTATGGCTGCACTGTGGGGCTCGTGGGATTTAATTCCGGAACCAGGAATCGAACCCATGGCCCCCAGCAGTGGACTCCTAGCCACTGGACCACCAGGTCATTCCTACCTCATTTCTGCTTTCCAAATCTCATACACCCTAACCCAGGATCAGGCAGGGAAGGGAATTCTGAGAAATGTAGTTGTAGCTTGGCTGAACTGACTGTCCAAAACCACCACGCACTGTGAAAATTGTTTTGCATATGTTGTGAGTTTATTTTCAAAGCATCCTTCTAAGGCAGGACCTCCAGGTTGCAGATGGGAAAACCAAATTTTCAGAAGTGACAATTTTTCTTCTAGAAGGTTTTTTACATTAATCAATTTATTTTTGGCTGTACTGGGTCTTTGTTGCTGTGTGCGCGCTTCCTCTAGTTGCAGAGAGCTGAGGCTACTCTATGGTTGTGGTGCGTGGGCTTCTTATAGCTGTGGCTTTTCTTGTTGCAGTGGAGCATGGTCTCTAGAGTGCACGAACTTCAGTAGCTGCAGCTCTAGAGCACTGGCTCAGCAGTTTTGGCACATGGGCTTCGTTGCCCCACGGCATGTGGAATCTTCCTAGACCAGGGATCAAACCCATGTCCTCTGCATTGGTAGGTGGATTCTTAACCACTGGACCACCAGGGAAGTCCAATATATATATACTTTTTAATATGGACCATTTAAAAAGTCTTTATTGTACTTGCTACAATATCGCTTCTGTTTTATGTTTTGGTTTTTTGGCCACAAGGCATGTGGAATCTTATCTCCCTGACAAGGGACTGAAACCACACCCCTGGACTGGAAGAAAAAGCCTTAACCACTGGACTGCCAATCCCAAGAAGTTACATACTTTTTTAAAGGTACAAACTACCCTAAGGTACAACTCCAATAAGAGTTTTGAACACAGATCTGGGTGACTTTAAGCCTGCGCTCTTACTTGCTTTTTTGTTGTTCTGCGACTCCATGGACTGCAGCACGCCAGGTTTCCCTGTCCATCACCAACCCCTGGAGCTTGCTCAAACTCATGTCCATCGAGTCGGTGATGCCGACTCATCCTCCAGCCATCTCATCCTCTGTCGCCCAATTCTCCTCCTGCCTTCAATCTTTCCCAGCATCAGGATCTTTTCCAATGAGTTGGCTCTTCGCATCAAGTGGCGAAAGTATTGGAGCTTCAGCTTCAGCATCAGTCCTTCCAAGGAATATTCAGGGTTGATTTCCCTTAAGATTAACTGGTTTGACTTTGTTGTCCAAGGGACTCGCTTACTCGCTGGTGACACTATCTGCTGATTTTCCTGTAAGCATCTGTCTGTGCTACTCTTATGGCACCTGATGTCACTGATGTAATAAAGTAAGAGACTTCATATAGGACTGCCCCAGGCATATTTGGACCCCCAAATCCTTTTCTTACCTTTCCTTAATCCCTAAACCAGGGCTTCCTTGCCTGCTATTAGAGTATAGGTCTAATACTCTAACATTAGCTGCTATCCAAATATATAGCTCTGCCTGGGATGGGTCAGGGCCAGCAGAAGTCCCAGGAAGGTAACCTCCATGTCTTAGCAATCTTATCCGTTTACCCCAGCACGTGTCATGACTGCATGACTTGAAGGCAATGATCTCCCAGGACATGGCTTGCATCACAGGGAAGGAATTTGTTGGCTTCTGGGGAATGAACCTTAGAGAGACAATCGGGAGGCCTTTTGTGCAGCCTGTTAGATGAGAGATTCTGGCGAGAGTCTGTGGAGGAAAAAGCCTTCATGACACTGTCAGGCTCCCGGCTGGCAGCCAGGTGTCTTGGTTTTGATTTTTGTTTTAGAAATATTTTTTCCTGCCTGTCAGTTCTCCAAATGGAAGCCAACTCACCACTGTGGCAGCTGAAGCATAAGAGCCCCAGTGAATGTGTCAGAACTGAGGAGAAAGTTTCCCTCGAAAACAGGCATAAAAGGAAGAAAAGAAACAGGTTCTTGCTTACCACAGAGTCCGGACAATACTAAGAGGGAAAAAAATCACAGAGTGTTAAGTAGAAAATGTCCTGCTCTCTCTGAAGCTTCAGCTGAGCCTCTGAAGCTGAGGACATTGATTGATAAAGGCTCATACATCCTACTGGGTTTCCCAGGCAGCGCAGTGGTAAAGAATCTGCCTGCCGACGCAACAGATCTGGGTTTGATCCCTGAGTTGGGAAGATCCCTTGGAGTAGGAAATGTCAGCTCACTCCAGGACTTTTGCCTGAAGAATCCCATAGACGGAGAAGCCTGGTGGGCTATAATTCATAGGGTCACAAAGAGTTGGAAATGACTGAGTGACTGAACACACACACATACACACACACACACACCTTCTGCTAAGAAAATTGTCAATCAATCCATGCAAGACTTGCTAAGAGGTGCCCACCAACTTTGGTCATACTTAGCAAGTGCATTTAAGAGAGCCTAAGAAGACATTAAGACAAATAAAACAGAAATTCTCTCAGGTTGGATTCTTTCAGAAGCCGACCTTGAGCCCAAGACTCACGTACAAGTAATTTATTAAGAAAGTGTTTCCTGGAGAAAACAGAAATGAAAAGGGAGGATGAGCAGTGAGGATGAAGACGCAGGAGGGTGCTATTTCAGCTGAGGTCCCCGGATCACGCTGATCCCTGGGGAACTTGGGAGTGGAAGTTACACCTCAGTGTTTGCTCTGTCAGGAGGCAGGGGAGCTGGCTTTCTGTTCTCCCACAGAGGGTCTGCTCTTAGCTCTCGGGGCTCGAGGCCATCCTTGAGTGTCCCAGGTCCCCTGTTAGCAGCAAAGCATTGCTGAAGCTGGAGGATGAGCTGATAAAAGAGATCCCGAGAGACTTAGTGCAGTGGCGGAAGCTGTGTCTCTTCGGAAGGGAACTTGTGGGATCAAAGGAGCTTCCTCTCCCCATCACAGCACTTCAGGCCAGAAGAGGGGCCCTGGAGAACCAGTCATGGAGACTGGGGCTTCCTGTATGTGGAGAGCCTGGCTTGTCTCGCATTTCTCCTCTAGCCTCGTGGGATTCTTGCTGAACTGAAAGAGCTCCTGGGCTCTCCTGATGTTGCCGCTGGGCCAGAGTGGAGTGTGGTGTGCGTTCTGGAGACGATCTGTGCCTCCTAGATTTTGGTGGGTATCAAGAAGCCAGAAAGAGCCGTAGTTCTCAAGGCCATGGCAAGGAGCCAGAGCAGAAGTAGAGTGTCCACACACAGAGGAAGCTGAATGGCCTGGTGGTCAGGGGTGTAGACTCTGGAACTAAACTGCCCAAGTTGGATCTTGTCTTTGCCATTTACCAGCAATGTAATCTTTTTTTTTTTTTTTTCCAGCAATGTAATCTTGAACAAGTTTCTTGACTTTATGTATGTCAAAAAGTCTACAGACTTTTCCCCCATTAGTCAAGTAGGGTAATACTATTACCTTCCTTCAGGGGTTGTGATTATTAACAGATCTGGCACATATATACATATATATACATATATATGCACACATACGTACTTATATATATACACCCAGACACACATATCTATCTACCTATTGCATATATATAAAATTTACTATGTGTATATCTAAAATACACATCACATATAATAATAGTATATACGGCATATGTATATTATTATTAATATACTAACATGAATACTATGAATATTATATGTAACATTACTTATAATGTATTACATATATCATATTATATACATATAGTATAATCTACTGTACACATATCATATATCTTAGATATTACAAAGTGATTGCTTATTCTGTAAAGTCAGATCTAAGATTCAAATCAAGCGTCTGACTCCAGAACCTATAGAATCAACTATTACGCCATTTTATACTCTAAAGCAGAGAAGGCAACGGCACCCCACTCCAGTACTCTTGCCTGGAAAATCCCATGGACGGAGGAGCCTGGTAGGGTGCAGTCCATGGGTCGCTAAGAGTCGGACACTACTGAAGCAACTTAGCAGCAGCAGCAGCAGCATGCTCTAAAGGGTAAACCTCTAGAGAGTTTTGAGGTCAGCCAGCTTGGATCTAAATCCCAGCTCTGCTATTACTATTAACTGTCTGACCAGATTAAAACAGTGTCTCCTTCAATGAACGTTAGGATTAGATGAGATAGCACATATAAAGTACCAAGTGCTCAGTACATTATTAATGTGTTATTCCCCCAGCACGTTTCTACCTCTGCTTCCTGCTTGCCTATTCATCACTCACTTTTGGCTTTCTGACCACTTTGAGGAGCTGTGGGCTTGGGTTGAGGAGAAGGGGGAAAGAGACAGCAAAGCCAGGCGAAGGAGGGCATCTCTCTGTGAGGTCTAGGATTGAAAGAAGAGAGAGACAAAAAGAAATTGGCAGTGATGGAAATGTCAGTGACTATGCATTAGTGCCTCGGGACTTTAAATATTAGTCATTTGACTTTCCTTTTGTGTTTTATTTTCTACACAGCGTCATCAAGTCCCGAGTTAGGTTTTAAAATTGAATGAATCATCCCACTATCCTTGAGAACTGCATCAGGGACAGGAAGTATTAGTTTCATTTTACCAGTGAGAAGCTGATAAACGGAAATGCTAAGTGATTGGTTCAAGGTCACAAGGCCACAAATATTTGTGGTCATGAGCTGACCTTCGGATATTACTGTGTCCCCAGGTTATAGGACATTAGTTATGTCAGGAGAAGAAGAACAAAGTAGCTTTACGAATATGGAAGAGATGGGGAAAGAAATTATGCTGGTTGATCACCTACCATGTGCTAGGTATTGTGGGAAGCACTTTATATTGGTATTTTGTCAAATTCTCACAACTACCATATGAACCAACATGTGAATCATATTGGTGCTATAGTCCCAATTTATGGATGGGCAAACTGAGACCCGTTTGAGGTTTGAACTAGTGGTTTCAGATTCCAGAATTTGTGTTGTTTCTCATTATGCCAAGCTCCTTCTGGATATTTGGTTCTTGTTTCTATTTTGTAAGGATTCTGAAGGCCAGTGGGGCTTCCTGCTGGACACCTCTCTCTCTCCTTAAAGCCAATGCTCTATCCACTCCCCCAGATTCTCTTCTGCAGGAACAGGATGTCTCCATTCCTATTTGATTCCTGCTGCTTTCTGTCCTCCCCTCCTCCTCTCCTTAAAACCTGAGAATTGGAGTCTTAGTGATGTTTTTTGGGAACCCTGTGCAACCTCGGATTGCAGTTACACAACACAGTTCTTGTCTGTAGATAGTTATTCACTCCTTGCTCAGACCAATATATTGTTACATTCATTTCTTTATCTCTGGAAACTGGCAATAGCTCTGTTCTAGCATATAGCTCTGTTCAAAGAAGTATCATAATAATGATGATGATAATACTAATCATAAGGATAATAATGCCATGTAGCAAACATAGTGCTGCCCACATTTCTCACTGACTCTTCAGAAGAATCTAGGATATTGCTATATCTATCTTCCTAATTTTACAGATGAAGAAATGGAGAGTCAAAGGAATTAAATTAGTTGCCTAGAGCCACACATCCAGTAAAAGGAAAAGCTAGGCTTTGAGCCCAGTTGTTTTTTGATTCGAAAGCCTCTGCCTTTAATAATTTACCTCCTTGCATCAGTTAGCATTTGCTGGGTAACAAACCATCCCAAAATTTAGAGGTTTAGTACAATAACCATTTTACTTAGCTCATGATTTTGTGTGTCAGCTGGGAGGTTTTTCTGGTCTTAGCCATATCAGCACATATATGCCCTCCTATGAAAAGAAGAGAAGCAAAAAGCAAAGGAGAAAAGGAAAGATATAAGTATCTGAATGCAGAGTTCCAAAGAATAGCAAGAAGAGATAAGAAAGCCTTCCTCAGCGATCAATAAAAAGAAATAGAGGAAAACAATAGAATGGGAAAGACTAGAGATCTCTTCAAGAAAATTAGAGATACCAAGGGAATATTTCATGCAAAGATGGGTACAATAAAGGACAGAAATGGTATGGACCTAACAGAAGCAGAAGATATTAAGAAGAGATGGCAAGAATACACAGAAGAACTGTACAAATAAGATCTTCATGACCCAGATAATCACGATGGTGTGATCACTGACCTAGAGCCAGACATCCTGGAATGTGAAGTCAAGTGGGCCTTGGAAAGCATCACTACGAACAAAGCTAGTGGAGGTGATGGAATTCCAGTTGAGCTATTCCAAATCCTGAAAGATGATGCTGTGAAAGTGCTGCACTCAATATGCCAGCAAATCTGGAAAACTCAGCAGTGGCCACAGGACTGGAAAAGGTCAGTTTTCATTCCAATCCCAAAGAAAGGCAATGCCAAAGAATGCTCAAACTACCATACAATTGCACTCATCTCACATGCTAGTAAAGTAATGCTCAAAATTCTCCAAGCCAGGGTTCAGCAATATATGAACCGTGAACTTCCAGATGTTCAAGCTGGTTTTAGAAATGGCAGAGGAACCAGAGATCAAATTGCCAACCTCTGCTGGATCATGGAAAAAGCAAGAGAGTTCCAGAAAAACATCTATTTCTGCTTTATTGACTATGCCAAAGCCTTTGACTGGGTGGATCACAATAAACTGTGGAAAATTCTTCAAGAGATGGGAATACCAGACCACCTGACCTGCCTCTTGAGAAACCTAAATGCAGGTCAGGAGGCAACAGTTAGAACTGGACATGGTACAACAGACTGGTTCCCCATAGGAAAAGGAGTATGTCAAGGCTGTATATTGTCACCCTGCTTATTTAACTTATTCGCAGAGTACATCATGAGAAACACTGGGCTGGAAGAAGCACAAGCTGGGATCAAAATTGCCGGGAGAAATATCAGTCACCTCAGATATGCAGATGACACCACCCGTATGGCAGAAAGTGAAGAGGAACTCAAAGGCCTCTTGATGAAAGTGAAAGTGGAGAGTGAAAAGGTTGGCTTAAAGCTCAACATTCAGAAAACTAAGATCATGGCATCCGGTTCCATCACTGCATGGGAAATAGATGGGGAAACAGTGTCAGACTTTATTTTTTTGGGCTCCAAAATCACTGCAGATGGTGACTGCAGCCATGAAATTAAAAGACGCTTACTCCTTGGAAGGAAAGTTATGACCAACCTAGATAGCATATTGAAAAGCAGAGACATTACTTTGCCAACAAAGGTTCATCTAGTCAAGGCTATGGTTTTTCCAGTGGTCATGTATGGATGTGAGAGTTGGACTGTGAAGAAGGCTGAGTGCTGAAGAAATGATGCTTTTGAATTGTGGTGTTGGAGAAGACTCTTGAGAGTCCCTTGGACTGCAAGGAGATCCAACCAGTCCATTCTAATGGAGATCAGTCCTGGGATTTCTTTGGAAGGAATGATGCTAAAGCTGAAACTCCAGTACTTTGGCCACCTCATGTGAAGTGTTGACTCATTGGAAAAGACTGATGCTGGGAGGGGTTGGGGAAAGGAAGAAAAGGGGACAACAGAGGATGAGATGGCTGGATGGCATCACTGACTTGATGGACATGAGTTTGAGTGAACTCTGGGAGTTGGTGATGGACAGGGATGCCTGGCGTGCTGCGATTCATGGGGTCACAAAGAGTTGGACATGACTGAGTGACTGAACTGAACTGATGAACCTGTGGTCAGCTGGAGGGTGGCTGGGAACTGCAGGATCGAGGATGGTCTCAGTTACATGTCTGAAGGTTGATTGGCCATTTTCTGAGGCTCCCTAGTTGTGTCCCTGGCTTCTCACCATTCAGCAGCTCTTCTGGGCTTTTTCCCATGATGGTCTCAGGGTTCTGAGCACAGCAAGAGAGCAAGCCCCCATGCACCATCACTGCTCAAGTCTCTGCTTACCCTCTTCTTCACTCCCCATTAGCCAGTGTCCTCTTGACCAAAGCAAGTCACACGGCTAACCCAGATTCTGGGATGGAAATTGGATTCCACCACTTGGTGGTGGGGGAAGTATTTGTACCCAGTTTTGCAGTACACCACACTAATTTTGAAGAATGAAATGGCACCCCACTCCAGTATTCTTGTCTAGAGAATCCCGTGGACAGAGGAGCCTGGTGGGCTACAGTCCACAGGGTCGCGCATCGTCTGACATGACTGAAGTGACTTAGCGTGCATGCATGCATTGGAGAAGGAAATGGCAACCCACTCCAGTATTCTTGCCTGGAGAATCCCAGGGACAGAGGAGCTTGGTGGGCTGCCATCTATGGAGCTGCACAGAGTCAGACACAACTGAAGCGACTTAGCAGCAACAGCAGCAGCACACTTATTTGCTGCTAGGTCACTCAGTCTGGTGAGGTAGAGAGATAGGTAAACAGGTAAGTGAAGGGGTATTTTGAGAATTGGTTATACATATGAAGGCTGCTTCCTGGAGGAGGGCGAGGCAACCCACTCTAGTGTTCTTGCCTACAGAATCCCCATGGACAGAGGAGCCCGAGGGCTACAGTCCATGGGGTTGCAGAGAGTAGAACACAACTGAGCAACTAAGCATATGAAGACTACTTATTTCATTGGTGTCTAAAATGCTCTGGGTAGCATGGAGCTTGGGAGTTCACTCAAACACAAGAAATTACCTTGAGAAAATAGCCAGTACAAGTCCTGGACTGCCTGGGTACTAGGCAGATGCAGTGGGGAGAAGCTGTCATGGCTGTGGTGACCTAGCCCTGGAAACCCTCCATCTATTTCTGCGTAGCACTTTGCATCATTCCTGCATCTTTCTCCCACTCCCTCCCCTTGAGGAACCTGGCACTGCTGGAAGCTCAGCTAGACATCTGCTTGAGGAAACTCAAAATTAACTTTATGGCCAGAAAGTGCCAAGCATGGCTCAAGGCAGTTTCTAAATACTTTGGTTGTTTAACAGCCCCAGATCAAGCTCAGCTGTCTTTTGCCATGTTCGGAAAAATGTTTCTTTCTGTCTTTAGAAAAATTATTTATTTTTGTCTGTGCTGGGTCTTTGTTGCCGGGTACGGGCTTTCTCTAGTTGAAGTGCTCGGGCTTCTCATTGCAGGGGCTTCTCTTGTTGCAGAGCATGGCCTTTAGGGCCTGCGGGCCTCAGTAGCTGCTGTGCACAAGCTTAGTTGCTGCGTGGCGTGTGGGATCTTAGTTCCCAATCAAGGGATCGAACCTATGTCCCCTGAATTGTCAAGCAGTTTCTTAACCACTGGTCTACCAGGGAAGTCCCTGGAAAAATCATGTTCCTCAAGAGTCAGTTTATTCCAGTTTGTAATGGCATGTCATAGGGGTTTCTGTTAGTGAATGAGAGTAGGTGGGACACATAAGGGAACTCAGGCTGTATGGAGCCCTGACTCTCCACCAGTTGGCTCCAGTTCCAGTTGTCACTTCCCTTCCACTGCCAATGGAGGCAGAATGGTGTGCTTAAGAATATGGACTCTGAGCAAGACTGGGTCAAATCCTGGCTTGACTATTTAATCTGGGGAAAATGATTAAGCTTTCGTGCTTCAGTTTCGAATTGGTAAAATGAAGACAATAAAAGCAACAGTTTACAAGGTTATTGTGAAGATTAAATGAGCTAATGGCATAAAGAGCTTAGACCCATGCCAGGCACAGAATAAGGCTAAATAAGTGTAGTGGTCATTGTTAATGACAACAAAAACTTACTAGTATTAGAAATGTTACTCAGCAATGCTTCTAAAACCTTAGCAGCATATCAGCATATCTGAGAGCTTATTAAAAGCACAGATCCTGTACCATTATCTCAGAGATTCTGCTTGTGGGACACTCAGGAATCCACATGTTTTACTAGGAGTCAGAAGCTTTTAAGGCAGCCAATGCCAAGAACAGCATGTGAGAGTCACTGCTTACCCTATAAACCTTGGCACATTTCTTTCAACACTCAACACAGAGATATACTGAGTTCACTTAAAGAGACTATTTGGAAAAAACATAGATGTAAAAACATCTTTTCCTGTCCCTACAGAGTTTACAGACAAAATACACTCACCTCTTCTCCAAGAGAAAATCCAAGACATAGTCCTTGCTCTCTGTCCTTCCAAAAAGAATTCCCTAATGAGGAACTGTTAGGAACCTAATGATGTTCCTAATTACTGATAATAGTTTGCATTCATTATTGAGTACTTACCAAGTGCCAAGAATTATGCTGAGAAATTTACTTGGATTAGTGGTTTTAATCCTTTCAATAATCTGATGAAGTAGGCACTATATTATAGGGAAATTGCAGCTTAGTGAGATGAGCATCTTTGCCAAGGTCACCCAGTGAACTGATAGCTAATCCACCTACTTAATTGTTATTCCATGACTCAAACCCAGGCTTTCATCCTCCAAGGCTTGTCTCAACTACCAATCTAAACTGCATTTTAGGTAGAATTTGCTATTTGTTTCTTATCTTTTCTTTTTTAATTTCCTTATTAACAGAACTCCAAGTTTTAGCCAGGTACTTGGCCACCCAAAACAAAGATAACACTTCCCAGCCTCCTCTGCAGGTAAGTGTTCATGTGGCTAAGTTCTGGCTGATGGAATATGAGTGGAAGTGATATACATAAATTCTGGGTCATGCCTTTGAAAGAAAGGAGTGTGCCCTCCTTCTCTTTTAACTCTTCTGCTGGAGTGAGGCCATTATGGCATGCCATCTTGGAACTTAAAGATGACAGGAATATTATAGGGAATGTGGAGCAAAAACCCAGAAAGCGCTTGGGTCACTGAGCTACAATGGACTGCTTATATAAATTCACATCATTAAATGAGAGATAAATAAATTTGGGTATCAACAGCAACTGAACCCACATTTTAATACAACCATCTGTCAAGTCATTACTTTAAAAGGCTGCATTTATGGGTGACCTGCATCTGTTCTGGATCTCAGGCAGAGATTAATAAAGGTTTTTTTTTCTCTTGGTGAACTGATCTGCTGGGTTCTAGGATCTCACCTCCAAGATGCCCATAATGCTAGGTGCATTTGTGTGTGCAATTGTTACCACGAGCTCTTTCAAGATGTCAATAAAGTACCAGTATTATAAGAAGTTGCACTTCCATAGTTTGAGTCTACTAACTGGGTTGCTGGACCCTCAGACTCCTAAGATCTCCTCTTTTGCCTGGCCAAGGTTGAAAAGGGAAGTTTCAGTGCTGGCACACAAACTGTAATCTTGGCACTCAGGTGCTAATTATCAACTTCACACCTACTGTGTTCTGTTTCTATAGATAACAGATTTTGAGATGTTACAACAAATATACCTGAAATTGACAAGAGGTCCTTTCAACACTGTGTATGCTCAACTGGTTTATCTTTATAGCTAAAACCAAGTTTGGGACTTATTAGTGCTGGCTTTAGTTCTTGAGATGTAAGATACCGAGAACTCAACTCATGATGAGTATTTGAATAAGATACTCATGTAATTACAAATGTAATTGACTTACATTTAATCAGAGTAAAAATTAGTAATAATGATGATAATGGCTAATTGAGTGCCCAGTATGTATCAGTCACAATGCCATATG
Organism: Bos grunniens; assembly: GCF_055505025.1. Taxonomy (NCBI): domain Eukaryota; kingdom Metazoa; phylum Chordata; class Mammalia; order Artiodactyla; family Bovidae; genus Bos; species Bos grunniens. Next base: position 73,830,321 of record NC_141179.1, on the reverse strand, counting down.
TTTGTATACGTTATATCATTTAATTCTCACTGTGTTCAGTCATTTAGTTGTGTCCTACTCTTTACAGCCCCATGGACTGTAGCCTGCCAGGCTCTATGTCCATGAAATTCTCCAGACAAGAATACTGGAGTGGGTTGCCACTTCCTACTCCAGGGGATCTTCCTGACCCAGGGATCAAACCTACATTTCTTGTGTCTCCTGTGTTGGTAAGCAGATTCTTTACCACTAGTGCCACCCGAAGGGAAGTGAGGTGAAGTCGTTCAGTCGTGTCTGACTCTTGGTGACCCCATGGGCTGTAGCCGACCAGGCTCCTCTGTCCATGGGATTTTCCAGGCAAGAATACTGGAGTGGGTTGCCAGTGCCCCCTGGAAAGCCCCTTAATTCTCACTGTAGCCCTACAAAAGAGGTAATACTATTATTCCAACAGCCACAAGCTTGTTTGCTGTCCTATCACTGGGCGTCCATCTAACTCACTGAAGGCAGAGGACCCAGCTATGACAATAGCTACTACCTTTAAAGTGTTTCTCATGCATGTATGCACCAAGTCCTTTCTTTTATTTTATTATTATTTTAAATTTAATTTATTTTCTTTTTTGTATTATTTTATTTTATTTAATATTTGCAACAATCCTATGAAATGAATCTTAGTACTATAGAGATGAGGAAAATTAGGGCCCAGAAAACTCAAATAACTTGGCCATAGTCACATGGCTTAAAAGTGTCACAGCTAGTATTCAAGTTTGTCTGACTTCATGTCCTGGACTCATTAAACTAGCCAAGATACCTTGAAATTATACCATGAAAATGCCTCTGATTACCAGTATGCAGTTCCTAATGACATGAGATATTATGGTAATTTTGTTGTTAGAATTTTGTGATCCAGTATTACTTTGTATAAAATGAAATTCTGTGGCACTAAAGGGACTTTCTATATATCCATCATATCTTTTGATTTCTACTATATAAAAGGTCATGCTTAGTGAAACATGGAAAAATATTAGATATGATCTCATTTGCTTAATAAATCAATTTAGTACCCAGAAAATGCAAAACATACACAGAATCCAGGAAGAAAGAGGCAAGAATCCTCAAAAGGGATAAATTAGGAGAGATGTGGAATTCTACAAAAGTGATAAACACATTAGAAAAATGGCTTAAAAACTTAGACAGATGTGCCCTTAGACTAATTGAACAAAAATCCTTGAAAAGCTCAGTGGTAGGCATAACTGGAAAAGATAGCTGAAGGAATGAAAAGGATAGACAAAAGGGACTCTACAGAATATTTTGTATATAAAATGCATTGTATCCATTAAACAGGAGCCATATGCTCTAAATGCGAGAATGTTCTCAGATAAATTGAGGAAAGTTCCTTGAACAAAGCAGAAGGAAAAAAAAAAAAAAAGAAACCTAAAAGAATGAATGTTCTCAAAATGGGCTGACACTGTCATCTCAAGTTTTGAAATGTTAGTTTGTTATTTAGAATTTTAGGCCAATGTATTAGCATGAGAACTGGCTTCAGGTAAATTGCTCTGCTCCCCTTCTGCTTCTCAATCTCTCAAATGTGTCCCCTCCTCTCCACATTGCCACTATCTCTGTTAAAAATGGTTGTTATTCTTAGAGCAGTCATCTACATGTAACTTCCTTACCTCTTACTTATCTTTCTCATTGCACAAAACTGAGTTGTTTTTAATGAGAGGTTGATAGGACGCTGAAGAAAGTGAAAATGTTAGTTGCTCAGTTGTGTCCGATTCTGCAACCCCATGGACTATAGCTCGCCAGGGTCCTCTGTCCATAGGATTCTCCAGGCAAGAATACTGGAGTGCATAGCCATTCCCTTCTCCAGGGGATCTTCCCGACCCAGGGATCGAACTTGGGTCTCTTGTTTTGCAGGCAGATTCTTTACCTTCTGAGCCACCAGAGAAACCCTTCTTTTCTTAAACTCTGGTAATGGTTTCCCATCACCTTCATGATAAAATCAGCCTCTTTAGCACAGCGAAAAAGCTTTTTGTGATTCGGCTCTTGCCTATTTTCTATTCTCCTGGCCTGCTTCTTCCTCACATGTAACTTCAGTCCAACCATAGTGAACTGGTATGAAATTTCTATATCCACTATAAGGACATGCTGCATATTCTGAGGGGGAACTGAAAATATGCCAGATCCTAGACAAATTACCACAAATATGGACTGTAAATGCACCACTGGGCTCCATGGGTTAAGGAAAAAAAGTGGGTGGAAACCTGAACAGTGAAGGATTATCTGACATAATTATTAGTGATACCTCATTTCATTCTCAAATATGATCTATTTGAACAATCAACTATATGGTAATTTTATTAGTAAGCTATCGTGTAACAAGTTTTTTCATAATCAAGGAACAAAGACACCATATTCCCAGTTTAAGAGCAACAGGTTCTTCCTCCCTTTTTCTTTATCTTATCTATCCAGCCAATTCCACATTTATAGATTCATTATTGATATTTCCATTTGTCCACTTCTGGTACCATGCTCTGTATCAGTTAGGAAACAATGTCAAAATTCACACCGTCTTAGATAATGATTTCCTGATTCACATAGTGGCAACATCCAGACTCAACTGTGGCTGATCTAGCAACTTAGTGCTGTTATTGAGGACCCAGTATCATTTTTTCCTTTTTCCCTCCTTTATTCTGCGCTTTACTGTGTCAGCCTCATCCCACATGGGGCCTGGCATCTGATGGTAAAAAGGCTGTGGCAGTTCCAGGCTTTGCATCTGCACACCAGGTCCCATTAGCATTCAAAGCAAGAATCTTGAAACTTACCTTCATAGACGTATTTGGATTACATGCCTTCCCTCATCCAAGCATTCTGGCCAGAATGATGGAACATGCTGATTGACTTGAGTAGATGAGGTTTAATCCCTGGAGCTGTGGGATGGAGTCAACCTTTCCTCAACTATTAAAATATGGGCTGCTTGGAGATATAATCTGTAAGAGGGAAAGAGGACTGGATACTGGATCAGTAATCAAGGTTTTAATCCATGGTAGAAGGCTTAGTGGGCCTACCAAGCCAACCTCACCAAGTTATCCAGCCTCAAACAACACTCACTGTGGAGGTTACAGTACAGGATATTTGATTTGCAACTGTTTTAGGCCATGAGAAGAGTTTGGGAGCCAATGAAGTAAGTGGATGTAAAGTGCATTTATTCTGCTCCTGAAGCCAACAGAGCTGAGCCTTGAATCAGGGTATGAACCTCTTAACCGGGTTTGAATCTGGGCCAAAATAATTATTTTTTGACCCTCATTTTTCCTTAGCTGTAACTTGGGTATAATTCTTCTTTCTTATTCAGTTTCGTGAGAAATAATGAGTATGCATATAAAGTGCCTAGCATCACGTGTGGTACAGAGTAGATAAGTTCCCTTTTAGTTTATAATCACTAAACGGACTCTGAAATCATAGCGTGATGACTTTTTCTTGGGTCATTTAGTCCACTGTGGCTGCTTTTTTGTCCCTCCTTATATAGTAGGTGGAGACACGCTGTGAGATAACTTGGTCTCAATCTCCGTATCTCTTCTTTGAATAATGGGAAAACCCAATTTCTTGAAGTACCTAATAAATATAAATGTATTTTAATATTAATAATAAACACTGAGCAGACCCCAGATCTGGAGGTCCTAGAGTAATTTTCCTCTCACCTCTGGAAGCTTCAACCGTTGTATTTTGACTCAAATGTTGATCCTTTTTTGATGCCTTAGGAAACTAGCTGTTTCTTCATTTCTCACCAGGACCAAAAGCCATTTTACTCCAGGGGAGCCCATTAACTCATTTGAATTAAGTTTCCAGATTCTAAGCCAAGAATCTCAAGGTCAGGGCAGGGAACATCAGCAAGGTGTCTATCTTACTCTTGATTCCTGCTTTCATCACCAGATTCTGACAGTGTTTATGTATACTGCTACCCTTTCCCCCCAATGAATCATTAGCTGACTGGTCACCTCAGGCTTGCAGGAAATAGCAGCATAAACAATGTTTTAGGCGAACTCCTCCAAGCAGTCAAGACCATGAGTAATTCATCAGCTTGCAGTTGCTGTCTTAGCCCCAGTGGTCCTACCAAGGGTTATAAGTGACTAGGCCCCAGAGAAATCCTCTCCCCAGACAATTAGTCTTCCTTCAGCTCCACTGAATTACCACTCCTACTTTATTGTACCCTTGGGTTACAGGAGCTTAAAAGTTATAAAACAGCAAAATATTGCTGAAGGCCTGCAAGCATATTATTTTGAAGCCCTTGCCACTGTATGAATGGGATTAAAGTTATCAGGGAAGTTTAGTCTGTGGCCTCATGTTTGGTGAATGTTTAGTGTTTTTTAATTTTCAAAGATAAAAATTTAGACATATTTCTTTCTGATCATAGAGATTATAAAGATAAATGTCTGCATACTAAACAATATAGAAAATCATAGTGAAGACAGCAACTCTAATCCTAAATTCCAAGCCCAGAGATAATTATTGGTAACATTTGGCAGTATGTGGTCCAGACCTCTTAATCCTTTTTTCTCTTTCATTTTACATAAATGGAATCATATTATAAAAGCAATTTAACAGTCACTGAGTTATCTTTTATGCCCATAAATTAGATCAATATCATCATTTTTATGACTAAATAGCATCGTGTTCATTTGTATACCAGATTGTATTTATCCAATCCCCTGTTGATGAGTATACACGTGTTCCCAAATTGTTCCTACTAGCAATAACACTGCAGTAGACCATCTTAAATACTTTTGCATTCATATCAGCTCATCTCCTTAGGATACATTTCTGAAAAAGTGGAATTGCTAAGAGCATCTGAAGCATCTTTGATTCATGAAGCTAAAGTGCTTCTCAAACACAATTTGCATGTTGACTAACCGTACCTGAAAGCTGGCCAAAATGTCTGTTATATGCAACCCATTGGGAAGACGGCCTTCCAGGTCCTAAAAGTAAGTGGAACAGCTTGGGCTTCCAGCAGCCCACTCCAAAATCAATCTTAGAGAATCTATAGATGTAAGGATCCAGAACAGTGGAATCTAGGGAGAAGCAAAACAAAGTGTGAGAAGCCTTGGGGGACTGAGGACTATCTTGAGTGATGAGCATAAGAAGTAGCTGACTGTGGACAGAGACAGAGGGAAGCCAGACTGTGTCTGGAGACTGGAGAAAATCCTTGGGGATTGTTACTGGCCCAAATCTTGACTTTCTGTGCCCAAAGCTGAGTAAAAAATACGGAGACAGAGTTTGGAGGAAATAGAAAGTGGCTCTAACTCTCAACTGGCAGAGAGGAGGGGGAACACAGTTGGCTTACGCCTCAAGAACTGTGCACCCCCACCCCCATCCCCTGAACTCCGCTATGAGGAGTCTAGGAGCTTATACAAGATGAGGACTTGCAGTCAGGAGCCGGTGATGAGGAACAAATGTGGTAGGATCTTGATTTCTTTCTCTTGTATTGTTTCGAAGACAGTCAGAGCCTGGCATCAGCAACCAGGTAATTGAAGCTGGCAGTTTGGTGGCTCTGTGGCCTTCTTTCTAATATGTAACTACAAGGGGAAGGATGTTCTAAGGGTGAACACCAGATATAGGATGTATTTAGCATAGAGTCGAAGGAAAATAGGTGCAAAGTATAGCCCCTGTACAGTTAGGGGGCAGAAAAGCAAACTTAGTTATAGACATACAGGGTTAGGAGCAGTTAAAGGTAAAAAACTAGGGATGTTCAGGCCTGCTCACTGTTCTTTTTACCTTTTTTGTTCTTAAGAAAGGGAAAGAAAAAAGTTCCTCTTTTTTTCCTTTTCACTGCAACAGTGAAAAGGAAACACCCATCTCCCTACTTCTGCCTTAAGACAAATTGATGTCCAATTCTTCCAGTGCCGGGCTAAGGTTTGCTGTTGTCAGGCAGAGACATTGGGACACTGAGACTCTGATCTTTAGGCCCTGCCAAGCTTCCCCACATTTTACTACACCTAGCCATATTCTTTGTAGTTATCTCTGGTGCTGGTTCTCTTCCTGGACAAGACCTCTGTCTGAATTCTTGTGCACAATTATGGTAAAAATCTCTCCCAGAGTCCTGTGGGCTTTCACTGACTTCTGCTCTAAGTGATTCAAAAGTGGCGCGTGGTGGGGTGGGGTGGGTGGAGTTGTTGCAGGAAGGGGGACCCCTTCCAGGGCCCAAAACCGGGCTCTCGTCTAACACTCGGGAATGAATCGTCCAAGGAGACACACGTGCTGACAAAGCAAGAGATTTCATTGGGAAAGGGCACCTGGGTGGAGAGCAGCAGGGTAAGGGAACCCAGGAGAACAGCTCTGCCGCGTGGCTCGCAGTCTCGGGTTTTATGGTGATGGGGTTAGTTTCCAGGTTGTCTTTGGCCAATTATTCTGACTCAGAGTCCTTCCTGGTGGTGCACGCCGTGTTCAGCCAAGATGGATGCCAGAGAGAAGGATTCTGGGAGGTGGTCGGACATGTGGTGTCTCCTTTTGACCTTTCCCGAACTCTTCCGGTTGGTGGTGGCTTATTAGTTTTGTGTTCCTTAGCAGGACCTCCTGTCATAAAACAACTCATGCAAACGGTTACTATGGTGCCTGGCCAGGGTGGATGGTTTCAATCAGTGTGCTTCCCCTAACAGAATTATTTCAAAAGTCTTTATCCCTAAATAAGGATTTAAAGGTGAAATTCTGGCCAGAGTTCTCTGGTGAGGTGGCAGCAATCAAGAATGGTGGTTCTTCTTATGTACACACTGCTATATTTGAAATGGATAACCAACAAGGATCTACTGTATGGCACAGGGAACTCTGCTCAGTGTTATGTGGCACCCCAGATGGGAGGGGAGTTTAGGGGAGAATGGATACACGTATATGTGTATGGCTGAGTAGCTCTGCTGTGCACCTAAAATTATCACAAAATTGTTAATTGGCTATGCTGCTGCTGCTGCTGTTGCTAAGTTGCCTCAGTCGTGTCCGACTCTGTGTGACCCCATAGATGGCAGCCCACCAGGCTCCCCCATCCCTGGGATTCTCCAGGCAACAACACTGGAGTGGGTTGTCATTTCCTTCTCCAATGCATGAAAGGGAAAAGTGAAAGTGAAGACGCTCAGTCGTGTCTGATTCTTTGTGACCCCATGGACTGCAGCCTACCAGGCTCCTCCATCCATGGGATTTTCCAGACAAGAGTACTGGAAAAGAGTACTGGAAAGAGTACTGGGTTGCCATTGCCTTCTCCGTAATTGGCTATATTCCAATATAAAATAAATAGTGAGTGTGTGCATAATCACTCAGTCATGTCTGACTCTTTGTGACCCCTTGGACTGTAGCCTACCAGGTTCCTCTGTCCATGGGATTCTCCAGGCAAGAATATTGGGTGGGTAGCCTATCCTTTCTCCAGCGGATCTTCCCAACCCAGGGATTGAACCCAGGTCTTCTGCATTGCAGGCGGATTCTTTACCCTTGGGGCTTCCCTGATAGTTCAGTTGGTAAAGAATCCACCTGCAATGCAGGATACCCTGGTTCGATTCCTGGGTCAGGAAGAGCCATTGGAGAAGGCATAGGCTACCCACTCCAGTATTCTTGGGCTTCCCTGGTGGTTCCGCTGGTAAAGAATTCACCTGCGATGAGGGAGACCTGGGTTTGATCCCTGGGTTGGGAAGATCCCCTGGAGAAGGGAAAGGCTATCCACTCCAGGATTCTGGTCTGGAGAATTCCATGGACTACATATATAGTCCATGGGGTGGCAAAGTCGGACACAACTGAGCGACTTTCACTTTTCACTTAGAAAAAAATGGTGACTCTAGTGCTGGGGTTCTCTACCCTGTGACTCATCATCTTGTCATCCTTAATCTTTTTTTTTTTTTCATCCTTAATCTTTGTTGTGACAAAGACATGGCCTCACCTCTGGGCCTTTCTCAATATGTGTGGCCAGAAGAACTTGCTGATACCCCCAGGAGAGCATGAATTCACCAGCCAAAATAACCAGACACTGGAGTAGAAAAATTTCCCCACAAAAGAGATGACACAAATCTGGTTAACAGTTACCATCTGAAGCAAAATTATTTGAACAGATAAAAAGAAAATTTAACAGAAGTATGACAAATACACTTAAGGAAATAAAGGAAGATATTTACTAATATCTTTACTAATATTTACTAATATCTTCCAAAATGGAACCAAGTGAAAGTAACAGGTTTGAAAAAAATATAACAGTTAGAAGCTATTGCTTTCTTTTACAGCAGAATCTGGGTATGGATATGTTGTAAAGAGATTAAGTGGGAAGAAGAGGAGAACCAGAGAAGAGGAGAACCAAAGCAGGTACCACACAACCGCTCATTCTTTGTTGTCTGTACATGGCATGTAAGCTTTTGCCAGTTAGCTTACATGCTCCAACCAGACGTGTTCTTAAGTGAGTTGACTACCACCTTGGCTAAGTTAGGAGACAAGTTAGTCTGACTTACTCTCTCCCCTCTATTGAATTTATCATCAATATCATATAATTTCACCTTAATTGGATACATTTTGCACTTGTTTTATTGCAGTTAACTCACTGGTAAAAATAGGGCTTCCCTGGTGGCTCAGCAGTAAAGAATTCCCCTGCAATGCAAGAGATGCGGTTTTGATCCCTGGGTCGGGAAGATCCCCTGGAGAAGAAAATGGTAACCCACTCCAGTATTCTGACCTGGGAGGTCCCATGGACATAGGAACCTGGCAGGCTACAGTCCATGGGGTTGCAAAAGAGTCAGACACAACTTAGCAACTGCTGCTGCTACTGCTAAGTCGCTTCAGTCGTGTCCGACTCTGTGCCACCCTATAGGTGGCAGCCCACTAGGCTCCCCCATCCCTGTGATTTTCCAGGCAAGAACACTGGAGTGGGTTGCCATTTCCTTCTCCAATGCGTGAAAGTGAAGTCGCTCAGTCGTGTCCAACTCTTCGCGACCCCATGGACTGCAGCCTACCAGGCTCCTCCGTCCATGGGATTTTCCAGGCAAGAGTACTGGAGTGGGGTGCCATCGCCTTCTCCAACTTAGCAACTAAACAACAACAAAGCAGGATAATACCTATCTTGTCTATTACAGGCACTGTTTATTCCATCTAGCCACCCAACACTCATTTGATGGGTGCTGGAGCTGGTACAGAATTTTAAAAAATGAAATACTACCTCTGCTCTTAAGGAATTATTAATATAATCTAGTAATGGAGACGAGCACACACACATGAATATATCATGATGATGTAATGAAGGTCATACAGCTGAGTACTGTCAAGGTTAGGACTCAAATATGGGATATTTTGACCATTAGACTCTGTTCTTACCCTAGTGATCAGTGCATTGTATGTGTGTTTAATGAAAGATGCATATATTTATGTATTTCCAGTAGTGTGTAATTTAGGAGCAGAAGCTTAAACATGTTTATTGCTTATCTTGCCAACTGCAGCTCTCCATGAAGACTCATAAGGCTTTGTGTAAGCAGTCTTTCAAAGTTATGTGCACACACAGAAAGAATTATTCCTCTGCAGGAGTTTCAGAACCACTGGAGCAACATTTGAACAGATTCAGTGCTCTAAAAAACCCACGTACAGTAACAATAAATTGAGTCCAAAGTCACACAAAATTTAGCTGCAAAATTGTAATAAAGTCTCATACTCACAGGGTATTCATGGTAGTTGGATTCCTACAGATTGATGATTGCTACGTGTTGCAATCTGGGAGGGCTCACTTCTGATTAAGAGAGATACTTTACTAGGTTGAGATTGGGAAAAAACTAGGAATTATTGATCCCTGCTATTTCCTCATTGGTTCATTTTGTTTGAGTTCCCTAAAGTGATTAGCTTCACAGGATTTTGCTGGTGCTTTCTTCCAAACTTTCTCAGCATATATGAGTATCGGAAACACAAGACAATCTTCCATCAATGTCACATTGTTTAACATACAGCAGTGTCAAACACACATGTCATAACACATCAGGTTCTTTTTTCAGGCCTTTCACGCATACTCTTCTCTGGCTGGAGTTGTCTTTCTCCCACTTACTATCCCCAGAGATAGCTGTGCATCTCATGCTTGAAGTCTCAGTTTTGATGCTACCTCCCATCCCAACATTCAACCTTGACCTTCTTTCATTCATTCATCCTTTTTACTGAACACATTCATAGATATCTCAACTGTTGAATGACACGCACTGTTAACTTTAAGTGTTAAAGGATACAATGGTGCGCAAAAGCAGAAAAGATTCTTGCCCTCTTGGGGCTTACAGTGAGGAGATGAAAGAAGACTAAGGAGTATCCATGCAAGGAAACATAAAGCTGCAACTGTGAAGGCACTGTGAAGAGGAAGTGTCCCACGCCATGAGAAAGAATCAGCGTCTAACCCTTCAGGCTGGATGGACAGGACTTCCCCGAAGAGATGAGAACAGCACCTTGCTTTTCAACTTCATGGCTGTTATGGTTTTTAATTGTGTCCTCCTCCTCCACAATTTGTGTGTTGATGTCCCAATCCCTACTTCCTCAGACTGTGACTGTATTTAGAGATAGAGCCAAAGGTAATAAAGGTAATTAAAAAGGTAATTAAGGTAAAGTGAAGTCATATGCATGGGTTCTAATCCTATACAGCTGATGTCCTAGTATGAAGCGATTAGAGCACAGACAACACAAAGCCAGCCGTGGGACGCAGAGGAAGGGGACACAGCATAGGACACAGAGGGACGGCACTCTGAGAACCAAGGACAGAGGCCCCAGAAACTAACCTGTTGACATCTTGATCTGCGACTTTTATCTTCCAGAATTGTGAGTCCCTTGGACAGCAAGGAGATCCATCCAGTCCATTCTAAAGGAAATCAGTCCTGAGTATTCATTGGAAGGACTGATGCGGAAACTGAAACTCCAATACTTTGGCCACCTTATGTGAGGAAATGACTCATTGGAAAAGACCCTGATGCTGGGAAAGACTGAAGACGGGAGGAGAAGGGGACGACAGAGGATGAGATGGTTGGATGGCATCATCGACTCAATGGACGTGAGTTTGGGTGAACTCCGAGAGTTGGTGATGGACAGGGAGGCCTGGTGTGCTGCAGTCCATGGGGTCGCAAAGAGTCGGATATGACTGAGCGACTGACCTGAACTGAACTGATCTATATGGTTTGCGATATTCTGTTAAGGCAGCCCTAGAAAACAAACACAGTGGTACTTAGAATTTTTAAATTTTATTTAATTTTTCTTTTACTCATTTTGTTGGCTTCCCCCATTGACTTGGGAAGGTTGAATCTGTCCTCTTCACTATTGTATTTCAGCATCTAGCACAGAGCCGAACATAATGTTTCCTCAATAAATATTTGTTGCACGTTGACAAAGGACACAGATGTGAGTATCTCACTTTGTCACTGAGAATTCCTGGTTGACTTGGGACTCTGCATGGCCACTCTCTTCCTCTACTCACATGGATACCCTGTTCTATCTGTGAGACCTTGGGTTACATGTTTCACCTGGGTCTGCTCTTGGCATTTATTGAAACTCAGAGGAAAGTACTCACTTCACACTTTTTCTTGGAGAAGAAACATCTGGATGAGTCTCCATTAGGGTGGCTTATTCATTCCTTTTCCAGTTTTTGCCCACAGCACATTCTGAATTTTCTGATTCAACAAATTTTCTGATTCATCTACTTTTCTGATAGATCCCTGTGGAAGTGCTGTTTTCTCACTTCTGCCAGCTCCATCTCCAGTTATTGCTGGGGTCTGCTTTGCAGGTTCCACTCCCCAGGAGTCCACGGGCCTCATATGTATCTCCAGCTGTCACATTACTTCTAGCCTGTACTTTGTTTGAAAGCTGCTTACAGTTTTCACAGAGAAGGAGACATTTCTTTCCCCTGGAGATTCAATTTTCCCCCTTTCTCCTTTGGAATATCTTAAACTGGTAAAAATTTGGGGTCCTGAAATCTGCGGCTTACAAGGAATATGAATTTGAGAAATGTATGTAAATCTCTTTAAGCTTAAGTTTCCTCCTCTTCAAAAGGAAGTATTAATAGTAATTTCATGAATTAAGAGAGAGGTTGAACCTAGAAAGCTCAATACATTTAGCAAATAATGATAGGATGATAATGAAAAAAATAGCTATTTTTGGCTTCTTGTTAAATTTTTTTTTTTATCATGGAAAATTTCAAACAACCCTATACACATAGAGAGAATATAATCACATAACCATCACTCACATGGCCAGTCTCACTCTCCATATACCCTCAGAGGACGATATGTTTACTGGAGACAGAGATTGTTTTCAGGCTCCTTTAGAAACCCTTTATCCTACAGTTAATCTGAAAGAAACTTTTGCTATGGTCCTCCAACAACATTTGGATTTGAGATTTCTGTTTCTTCCTTGTTTAACTCTTGCACTATTGGCATTGTGATAAAACCTTACTCATTGAGATAAATTAGAGGAAAGAGGTTGAAATCTAATTTAGTTAAGAACTTCTCAACCATTTCAAGACAATTGTAGTTTTATGATTTTAAAAATCTTATAGTAACTCAAGTTAAACTAGCTACTGGGAAGCCAAGGTCTTAGGGAATCTATCTTGATGGCTATTAGAGAGATGTTTAAAGGAATATTTTAATTGTTTGTAAACATGTGCTTATAAAAAGCTCCTTTTTCTTAAACGAGGAGGTTAAATATGTTCCTTGGAATTTATCTTTTAAGGAAATGTTGTTATCTGAAAATTTCAGAATACAGCCAATGGCGAGTCAAGATAAAATTGCCTTTCATTCACTGCACAATTATGCAAGTAGTTACAAACATTTCTATTATCTATTGAATACCTACCCTCTGTCAGGTCTTAACCTAATATTATTTCATTTAAATTTTTACTGCCATTTCCACGTGGCATTATCCTTATTTCAAACTCATAGAGGAGCTTCCCTGGTGGTCTAGTGGTTAAGAATCCTCCTACCAATGGAGGGGACACGGGTTTGATCCATGGTCTGGGAAGATGCCACACGCCGCAGAGCAGCTAAAGTCTGTGCACCACAGTTACTGAGCCAGCGCTGCAGCTGCTGAAGGTCACATGTCTACAGCCATCACTCTGCAACAAGAGAAGCCACTGCAGTGAGAAGCCTGTGCACTGCAACGAAGAGTAGACCCCGCTCTCCATGACTAGAGAAGGCTGACACACAGCAGCAAAGACCCAGTGCAGCCAAACAAAACAAAACAAAACAAAAAACCAAAAAAACCCACTAAAAAATTAAAATATTTGCCTAAGTTCATAAGTCTATGGAAGAATGGGAATCTGAACCAGCTCTTACTAACTTCAAAGCCCATGTCTGCTCTTCTATGCCTTGCTTCAAGCTAATAGCAGATGCAAACTCACATGTGACTGACCATCATCAAATGCTTGAGAGCTCCAAGAGAGGTAAGCGTGAAGTGTTTGGGGACTCTAGGGATGGACAGAGCAGGGTACCACTAACTGACTGTAAGGCTTCCTTCAAGGTTGATGGGCCTTGAAGGATGATTAGGGGGAAAAAAATAAAACAATCTGTGTTCAGTGAAAAGTGGTTATGTTTTTGTGGGGCAAGAGGTGCTTTTGATAAAAGTGTATAGAGTGAATAGGATAGAAGTCTGCGCCCTGGGAGCTAACAATCTGGGTTCAAATCCTAGCTGTTTGTCTCAGACAAGCTTGTCAAGTGCTTTAAGTGCTGCAAACTTGTTTCCTCGGAGGTAAAATGAAAGTAATGATAGTTCATATCTCATAAGGAATAAGTTAAAAGAGATGACACATATAAAGCATTTAGCACATTGCCTGGCACATTTCAGTTACTTTCATTATAGGAAAAAAAAAATAACCTTAAAAAATGGTTGGGCAATTTGTTTTCTTAAGGATTGGTCACAATCTTAAAACAAAGCTTCTATGTCATCCTAGCTTTTTAAAAATTCTTTGGTGTTCCTAAGCAATACGTGAACCGTGAACTTCCAGATGTTCACGCTGGTTTTAGAAATGGCAGAGGAACCAGAGATCAAATTGCCAATATCCAGTGGATCATCAAAAAAGCAAGAGAGTTCCAGAAAAACATCTATTTCTGCTTTATTGACTATGCCAAAGACTTTGACTGTGTGGATCACAGTAAACTGTAGACATTTCTGAAAGAGATGGGAATACCAGACCACCTGACCTGCCTCTTGAGAAATTTGTATGCAGATCAGGAAGTAACAGTTAGAACTGGAAATGGAACAACAGACTGGTTCCAAATAGGAAAAGGAGTTCGTCAAGGCTGTATATTGTCACCCTGCTTATTTAACTTATATGCAGAGTACATCATGAGAAACGCTGGGCTGGAAGAAGCACAAGCTGGAATCAAGACTGCCGGGAGAAATATCAATCACCTCAGATATGCAGATGACACCACCCTTATGGCAGAAAGTGAAGAGGAACTAAAAAGCCTCTTGATGAAAGTGAAAGTGGAGAGTGAAAAAGTTGGCTTAAAGCTCAACATTCAGAAAATGAAGATCATGGCATCTGGTCCCATTACTTCAGGGGAAATAGATGGGGAAACAGTGGAAACAGTGTCAGACTTTATTTTTTTGGGCTCCAAAATCACTGCAGATGGTGACTGCAGACATGAAATTAAAAGACGCTTACTCCTTGGAAGGAAAGTTATCACCAACCTAGATAGCATATTAAAAAGCAGAGACATTACTTTGCCAACAAAGGTCCATCTAGTCAAGGCTATGGTTTTTCCAGTGATCATGTATGGATGTGAGAGTTGGACTATGAAGAAAGCTGAGTGCCAAAGAATTGATGCTTTTGAACTGTGGTGTTGGAGAAGACTCTTGAGAGTCCCTTGGACTGCAAGGAGATCCAACCCATCCATTCTAATGGAGATCAGTCCTGGGTGTTCTTTGGAAGGAATGATGCTAAAGCTGAAACTCCAGTACTTTGGCTACCTCATGTGAAGAGTTGACTCATTGGAAAAGACTCTGATGCTGGGAGGGATTGGGAGCAGGAGGAGAAGGGGACGACAGAGGATGAGATAGATGGCTGGAAGGCATCACTGACTTGATGGACGTGAGTCTCAGTGAACTCCGGGGGTTGGTGATGGACAGGGAGGCCTGGTGTGCTGCGATTCATGGGGTCGCAAAGAGTTGGACAGGACTGAGCAACTGAACTGAACTCAACTGATACAAACCTTTGTTGAGGGGCAGTGAAAATTCCAATGGACATGTGTTCCCTCTTTATTTTAGAAATCCTCCAGACCACTTTTTTTTTTGCCAGCTCAAAGGAGATACTTCTTATTCTTGACTTCACTAATCCCTTGGCACTCCGTCCCCAAGACATTCTTGGCATATTTCTGTGGTCCAGCCTTGGTTTCCCTCAGACATGATCGTGGGTATTCCTCTTCTGTGGCTGTGGAGTCCTGCTTTCATCACAGCCTCTCTATTAAGAGTGGGAATAGACAACTTCAAGGCTATGCTGGGAGGAAGTCCCAGCCTGAGGTTTCCTCTGAGGACTTGCTCCATATGTTATTCCCTTTCTTGTATATTTTTTTCCCTGTTTTTAAAACTCTCTCTCTCTATGTCCTTCTCCATAGCTCATAAATATGACCTGGTTAAGTTGAAAAAAATTGTCCCTTGACCCTGCGTGCACTTCTAGTCACCTCTAATAATCTGTTTTCTTTCCAATACAAGATCTATGCAGGCATGGTCTATAGATGCTGGCTCCACTTACCATCTTCTTTTTTTAAAAAAAATTATTGAAGAATCGTTGATTGACAGTGTCATGTTAATTTCTGCTGTACAGCAAATTGATTCATATATATA
Organism: Bos grunniens; assembly: GCF_055505025.1. Classification (NCBI taxonomy): domain Eukaryota; kingdom Metazoa; phylum Chordata; class Mammalia; order Artiodactyla; family Bovidae; genus Bos; species Bos grunniens. The sequence continues at coordinate 73,814,547 of NC_141179.1, read as the reverse complement.
TATATTCTTTTTCATTATGGTTTATCATGGGATATTGAACTATATGAATATAGTTCCCTGTGCTCCACAGTAGTATCTTGCTGTTTATCCACCCTAATTGTAATAGTTTGCATCTGTTAATCCTGAACTTCCAATCCTTCCCTTCCCCAAGCCCCTCTGCCTTGGCAACCATAAGCCTGTTCTCTATGTCTGTGAATCTGCTTCTGTCTTGTAGACGTTTTCATTTGTATTGAGTTTTAGATCCCACCATCCACTTTTATTCCTCTTGATGAATTTCGTCCCTTTCTTCCAGCTGGAATATCCCATCACTACCTCCTCTCTTCTCTACCTCAACTCCTGTGTATCTTATATTCATCTTTCATGATCTTGTCAAGCACCACGTTCCTATGAATTATTTCCTAAACCTATTGTCTTAGTTGATTCAGGCTGCTCTAACAAAACACCACAGATTGGGTGGCTTAGAAAGAGCGCACACTCATTTCTCAGCATTCTGGAGAATGAGAATTCCAAGATCAAGACATTGGTGGATTCAGTGACTGATAACGACTAGTTTTCTGGTGCCTTCTGTCCTCAGATAACGGAAAGGGTGTGGCAGCTTTCTGGAGCCTCTGTTATAAGGGCACTAATCCTACGCCCCTACTCAGTAGTGTCTGACTGCGGCCCCATGGACTATACCCTGCCAGGCTCCTCTGTTCATGGAATTTCCCAGACAAAAATACTGGAGTGGGTTGCCATTTTCTACTCCAGGGGATTGTCCTAACCCAGGGATCAAACCTGCAATTCTTGCGTCTCCTTCGTTGGCAGGCAGATTCTTTACCACCAGTGCCATCTAGGAAGCCCTAATCCTATTCATGAGGGGTCCTCATTAATGGCCCAATCACCTCCCAAGATCTCATTCAAATACCATCGCATTGGGGATTAGGTTTCAACATAAGGATTTTGAGGGAATGCAAACATTCAGTATATAGCACCTGTATAGGATGAATTGTGAGACTGTTCCCACCTGGAATTTAAATCTGTAATAGCCCACTTATTTCCATTTGAATACTAACTTCAATCAATTGCTTGTGGTTCAGTGCTAGAATAATAGGTTGAAAAGGATTCTGAGGTCAGATCTGGGATTTGGGGAAGGCATACTGTGAGCAATCAGTAAAGTTTTCCTTAATGAGAAAGATTCTTTGTGAGCAACATGTAAACTATTTTGTTTTCCATAAACAGACCTCTGTCCTAGCAACTATGTAACAGTGAAAGTGAAAGTTGCTCAGTCGTCTGACTCTTTGAGACCCCATAGACTATACAGTCCATGGAATTCTCCAGTCAAGAACACTGGAGTACGCAGCCTTTCCCTTCTCCAGGGGATCTTCCCAACCCAGGAATTGAACCTGCATTGCAGGTGGATTCTTTACCAGCTAAGCCACCAGGGAAGCCCAAGAATACTGGAGTGGGTAGCCTAGCCCTTCTCCAGGGGATCTTCCTGACTCAGGAATCAAACCAGGGTCTCCTGCATTGCAGGCAGATTCTTTACTAGCTGAGCTACCAGGGAAGTCCTATGTAACATTCAGTTCAGTTCAGTTCAGCTGCTCAGTTGTGTCTGACTCTTTGCGACCCCATGAATTGCAGCATGCCAGGCCCCCCTGTCCATCACCAACTCCTGGAGTTTACTCAAACTCATGTTCATCGAGTCGGTGATGCCATCCAGCCATCTCATCCTCTGTCGTCCCCTTCTCCTCCCGCCCCCAATCCCTCCCAGCATCAGAGTTTTTTCCAATGAGTCAACTCTTCGCACGAGGTGGCCAAAGTATTGGAGTTTCAGCTTCAGCATCAGTCCTTCCAATGAATATTCTGGACTGACTTCCTTTAGGATGGACTGGCTGGATCTCCTTGCAGTCCAAGGGGCTCTAAGAGTCTTCTCCAATACCACAATTCAAAAGCATCAATTCTTTGGTGCTCAGCTTTCTTCACAGTCCAACTCTCACATCCATACATGACCACTGGAAAAACCATAGCCTTGACTAGACGGACATTTGTTGGCAAAGTAATGACTCTGCTTTTTAATATGCTATCTAGGTTGGTCATAACTTTCCTTCCAAGGAGTAAGCGTCTTTTAATTTCATGGCAGCAATCACCATCTGCAGTGATTTTGGAGCTCCAAAAAATAAAGTCTGACACTGTTTCCACTGTTTCCCCATCTATTTCCCTTGAAGTGATGGGACCAGTTGCCATGATCTTCGTTTTCTGAATGTTGAGCTTTAAGGCAACTATTTCACTCTCCTCTTTCACTTTCATCAAGAGGCTTTTGAGTTCCTCTTCACTTTCTGCCATAAGGGTGGTGTCATCTGCGTATCTGAGGTTATTGCTATTTCTCCTGGCAATCTTGATTCCAGCTTGTGCTTCTTCTTGCATTCATTTGTTTTGCATATTTACCTTGCTATACATGTGAGTCCCCCCTGAGTAAGGCTCTGGTTTGTCTTTTCACCTCAGCAACAAGCACAACCTTTCAGCATATATTAATAGTAACTCTCAGATTTTGCTGAATAAATGAAAATGGAGCTTTTGCTTTCCTGCTTCTAATTTTCTTGAGGTATGTTACTCTCACTCTGCCTTTAGTTTGCACAATCCCACATGTCGATTGCACCTAAAGAAGTGTTTTTCCAACCACTTTTAGTGCAGAAAACTTCACCCAAAGGAAATCTCATCCTAAAGCAGGATGCCTAAAACAGAGTTCTTGTTCAGGAGAAGGAGGTGGGGGATGGTCCTCAGTCTTGACCTTCTCCATTCCCCTCACCCTGTTTCTTCTTGAACCACCTGAAATCAGAGCAGTGGTTCCTAAAGTGCGGTCTGTAAACTAGCAGCAACTGCAGAACTTGGGAATCTACTAGAAATGCAGAGTCTTCTCTTCCCTGTGCTGTGTGCTTAGTCGCTCAGTCATGTCCGACTCTTTGCGACCCCATGGACTGTAGCCCTCCAAGCTCCTCTGTCCATGGAATTTTCCAGGCAGGAATACTGGAGTGGGTATTCATGCCTGCTTCCAGGGTATATTCCCAACACAGGGATCAACTTGTTGTCCTAAGTCTCCTGCACTGGCAGGTGGATTCATTACCACTGAGCCACCTGGGAAGCCCCGAGTAACTAAACTTGCCATCAGTTTGCCTGCTAAGTCGCTTCAGTCCCATCCAACTCTTTGCAGTCCTAAGGACTGTAACCTGCCAGGCTTCTCTGTCCATGAGATTCTCCAGGCAGGAATACTGGAGTGTGTTGCCATGTCTGCCTCCAGGATATCTTCCCCACACAGGGATGGAACCCACATCTCCTGCGTTGCAGGCTGATTCTTTACCACCAGTGCCACCTGGGAAACCGCCTGGGAAGGCCGCCGTTTAAACATTGGTAAACTGAGCCGCAGGCGCATTGCTGAGCGGGGCGGACTTGGGGCGGTGCCTTTAACACCCCTACCCTCCCAGCAAGGGAACAACGGAAACGGAAGCTGAGCATGCTCTTCTCTGAGCCCCGAGGCCCGGTGGGGCAGCTGCTACAGAAGGAAGCGTTAGTGTGGGGCAAGAGGAATGACTGTTAAGGTAAATGATTATTTTCCTTATAGCGTGTAAACACAGCACACCCCCCTCTCCCTCGCTTCCAAGACTATAAACATTGTCACTCATGAGGCCTCCTTAGATGTCAATATAGTGTCAAAAGTGACAAGTGTTTTCCGTTTGAGTTTCTCTCATCTCACCGCAGGTGAGAAATTTCAGGAGGTAGGGCTGAAAGAGACAAGTATACGCATTCCCTGCCTGGGAAGAATGATGGGTTAGTGCCCATATTCATTTAGACCAACAGCGGCGTCTTCCCTCCAGTTGGATCCTCTTTCTTGGAACTAGAGCGCTGCTGAAGCGCCGCTGAAGCAGTGACGCCGCGGAGCAAGGAAAGAAATTGTTACTACAAGACCGTGAAGCCACCGAGGAATAAAAAGGGCACCCACTTCAGCAGTCTGAGCCCAGCAAGCTGAGTTTTGCGGTTGAAGTTGTGCGTGGCAAATTCCAAGCCAAGGTGGATCATTTAACGTGTTTTTTGCTTGGGAACCCTGGCTCTGGGTATAACGTTATGGACTAACTTCTGACCACGTGGAGCTCACTGAAGATTTTACGGTGACCTGTTACCAGATGTATCATTGGCTTCGGAGTGGGCTGAGTCCACAAATTTTGTACTTCAACTTTAACCCCAAAGCTAGCCATAAGGATATGGGGATCTGGCCGGAAGACAGTTTCAATCTGCTTTGACCAGAGACAAAGGAGCGTCTATCTGTACTGTTGAGTGGGGGGAAGGAATACCAGGATCGGGGAGGGGTGATCCTGCAGTATTTCAACAAGTATAGTAGCATCCATTTAGATGGCTGTTCTTTAGTCTATAATGTTCAGAATCCAATCCCAAGAAACAAGATGGAATGTTTGTTTCTGGGAGAAACTCTTCTGTACATATATCTTCTCTTTCCTGATGACACGGACTTGCTCAACCTTGACAAATATGTGTTTATAATATAGAGAGTCATCCCCTGCCTATCTGGACTTTAGCTTAAAAGGTTTGGAACAATCCCCAATTATGAGACTTGTCTAGATTGAACTTTATGTATGGTAGAATTTTTTTAAAAAGATCATAAATGGGCAAGCCAATTGCTTATGCATAAAGTTAGTCATCATTTAACCTTTAGCCATGAGGATGTGCAGCCTAGCTGACTACTGTGAGCCAAACAAGTTCCACATCTGGACTGAAGATGTCCAGTCGGATGGACAGCTGGAGTCCAGGAAGGCAAGGTACCTATGGGTTTTTCAGGGCAGATGTTGGTGGTTTTGAATCCGTCCTCATGCATTGCTTTAGGTGGTAATTCAGGTTGACTTCAGGGTTCATTTCTGTTTGTGTTTTCTAAATCGGGACCACTGTAAGGAGGAGGAATAAAATCAGCAAATTTTTGATTATAGGAAACAAAACAAAAATCTACCAGCAACACAAAAGTCCTGCCAAACAGCCTGATTTGTGTTTTCAATTAGCTCCTTTGGGGGGAAGCTGTACTGCTGTTGGGAGAAGAGAAGGGCTTGTAGCTGGTGACATAGGTGAAGGACCCTGGCGATGGAGGCTAATGAGGAAGGCAGAGACGGACTAAATATGCCCTGTGGAAGGACATGGCTCCTGTTGAGCGTGGTCAGCTTGTGATTTAAAAAGATATTAAGGAAAAAATAATTGGTTGCAATTCCAGTGACACTTCCCTGTGTCATTCTCACTATTAATTGAGTTACCATACTGTGCCCAATAAAGTTTTAACAGAGCGAAGCATGGCAAATTTGTAGACCCAGCAGGTTGCTTATTGGGGCCGCACAGTCTGGCTTCTGCTATGAGCATGGAGTGATGGGCTATCAACTTTACATTTACCCTCCAGCTGGGCTCTCTCAGCTGATGGGAAGAGCCAAGCCAGGTGACTGTACGCAGTAAGTAAAAGGAACAACCTAGGAACCCATGCAGATCCATTGTGAGAGGTTTAATAATGATTATTTGGTTAGGCAGGTACTGGCTCAGAACAGAGGTTTTTGCAGGACAGTGAATGAGAGCTCAGGTTCTGGAGTTGGTGATACCTGATGTGACAGTTTGAATTATTGTTCTGAAAATATTCCTCCCTCGGTGTATAGCACTGTAGAGTTCTATACTTCCCTTCTACACTGGTGTTGAGCTTAGCGGTGTGTGACCTGCTTTGGGATGTTAGCAGGGGTGGTGGGAGCAGAGGCTTGAAGTGTGCTTGGGCCCGCCCCCTTGTGCTTTGGTTACCCATTATAGGAAGGACACGGTTCTGGTAGCCACTCTTCTTTCAGCCTGGGATCCAGAGTAAGATAATGCAGCTGATCCACGGTCTGCAGTGAGGGTAGCATATCAGCTGAATCACAGTCGACCAGCCTGCACACTCCTGAGCTTTGGCGTAAACGCTGATGTTGTAAGTTGCTGAGCGTGCAAGTGGTTTGTTACGTCGCTGGTGTGAACCCTTGAATACAAATATCCCACCTGCTGCCTTCTTTTAGTACAGTTCTGGCAACATACCACCCTATTTAATCGTGTTATGTAAGCCTCAATTGTGTTAGCCAAGCCTCAATTGTGTTACCGGCAGCTGGGGGCTTCCCAGGTGCTAGTGGTAAAGAGCCCACCTGTCAATGCAGGAGATGTAAGATAACTTGGGTTCGATCCCTAAGTAGGGAGGATCCCCTGGAGTAGGGCATGGTAACTCACTCTAGTATTCTTGCCTGGGATAATCCCATGGACACAGGAGCTTGGTGGGCTATGGTCCATGGGGTCACAAAGAGTTGAACACAAGAGATCAAGCACCCGTGCACACACCCAGTATGGGCATGTCTTGTATTTAATGAACATTATCGTTTGGAGCTATAAATATAATAATCATGGCTACAATTTATTAGGACCTGTTACTCCTGCCTGAATCTAACACAGATAGTTTGCCTCTTTGATATTTTGATTGATATTCCTTATAACTACAAGAGAATTATCAATATAACATTGTGGATGTAATAATATTATTACTATAGTATTTGTAATATACTATACAAATACTATAGATTTGGGTTCTTTTCCTAGTCTGCTTTACTCTGCAGCTTATATTCTTTGCGCTGTGCTAGACTTTTCCATCCACGTTTATTTCTACAATTAATGCAGGTATAATGCACCATGATTAATGAGGCACTTTCACATTATCACATATAATCCTTCCAAAAACAAAGTTGGACGAACAGTGCTGTGGCCCCCCCAAGAGACTTTTTCTCTGGCTTCTAGGAAATCAGCTTGGAATCAACACATGCCGATCCCTCTTGTTCGGAGTAATCACTTTAATATCACATAGGGAGCATCCTTTTAGAAGGGTTCAGTTCAGTTCAGTCGCTCAGTTGTGTCCAACTCTTTGTGACCCCATGGACTGCAAGCACGCCAGGCTTCCCTGTCCATCACCAACTCCCGGAGCTTGGTCATATTCATGTGCATAGAGTCTGTGATGCCATCCAACCATCTCATCCTCTGTCATCCCCTTCTCCTCCTGCCTTCAATCTTTCCCAGCATCAGGGCCTTTTCCAAGGAGTCAGTTCTTTGCATCAGGTGGCCAAAGTATTGGAGTTTCAGCTTCAGCATCAGTCCTTCCAATGAATATTAGGGACTGATTTCCTTTAGGATGGACTGGTTGAGTCTCCTTGCAGTCCAAGGGACTCTTAAGAGTCTTCTCCAACACCACAGTTAAAAGCATCAATTCTTTGACACTCAGCTTTCTTTATAGTCCAGCTCTCACATCCATATGTGATGTGTTTAAAGCCATACAGGTTATTCTATTTAGGGTGGTTGGGTTTGTGTTTCTCAAGTCCCTGAGTGCATGCGTGCGTGCTAAGTTCGTTCAATTGTGTCCAACTCTTTGCAAACCTTTGGACTGTAGCCCACCAGACTCCTCTGTCCTTGGGATTCTCCAAGCAAGAATACTGGAGTGGGTTGCCATGCCCTCCTCCTCCTGAGGATCTTCCTGACCCAGGGATCAAATCCACGTCTCTTATGTCTCCTGCATTGGAAGGCATGTTCTTTACCATTAGCACCACCTGGGAAGCCCCTCTTAAAAGGGTAGAAAGACTAGTTAATTATATATATATGCTGAAATGTTTAGAGATGAGACTTAAAGTTAATTCGAATATGCATCAAAGTTTGTTGATGGATGTATAGAGGAAGAAAAAATGGACGGATATATTCTTAGCTAAATATAGTCAAATGTTAATTAATTGATGTTTATTAGTAAACCTAGGAGGTTGAAAATTTAAGAATATTTAAAACTTTCAAACATATAAACAAATGTTTTTCAAAAGAGTTTTGTCAAGTTACATTTCAACCAGTAATACATGGGACTATTGTATGCTTGTGAATAGTAACTGTTCTACTTTTCATTAGGGTAATATGAGAAAAATTCAATGTTATTTTTATACTTTGAATTTGTTTGGTTTTTAATGATTTGGAACATTTTCCCATGTTTTTCATTTATATTTGCTCTGTTAATTGTCTGATTCAGGTATGCCTGTTCTCGCATTCAAATTATAGTATTTTTCTCATCAAAAACAAATTAAAAAAATGGGTAGATGAGCAGTTCCATATTTTGGAGGCAGTGACTGTAATCAGACTTTTTTAGTTTTGAGAGCGTCAGAAGAAAAGCATCCTGTTTCCTGGGTCAGGAAAGAAAGTGAACAGGTGGTTCTGGGTTGGAGAGACAGAGATAAACAAATGAGAGTGACCCAGCGCTCCTGGGGCCGGATAGTTCCTTGGAAAGTGGCTAAATATGGGAACTACAAGCATTGGTCATTAGATCTGTAACTGGCAGAATTCCAACTTTGTGGCTTTGTTGGTTGAGCCTAACTTTAAAGGGACTGAGACTTCCTTCCTTCCAAGAGTGACTGCAGGCTGTGCTGAAATCTGAAGCAGTGTTTCCCTGCTGATATCACAGCAGTGGATCCACGGCAATTTTGGTAAAGCACCAGCTCCAGCAAAGAAATGAGGGCAGGCCTTTTGGCTGATCAGACACTATTTTCCATTCCCCTGGGTAAGAAAAACCTTTTTATGGGCTTCTAAACCCCTTGAGTCCCTTGGACTGCAAGGAGATCCAACCAGTCCATCCTAAAGGAGACCAGTCCTGGGTGTTCATTGGAAGGACTGATGCTGAGGCTGAAACTCCAATACTTTGGCCACCTCATGTGAAGAGTTGACTCATTGGAAAAGACCCTGGTGCTGGGAGGGATTGGGGGCAGGAGGAGAAGGGGACGACAGAGGATGAGATGGCTGGATGGCATCACCGACTCGATGCACATGAGTTTGGGTGAACTCCAGGAGTTGGTGATGGACAGGGAGGCCTGGCGTGCTACGATTCATGGGGTCTCAAAGAGTTGGAGATGACTGAGCGACTGAACTGAAACCCCTTGAATTTCTTGGATAATTCATGGGAATGAGGAGATTCAAGAGGGAGGAGATACTGGCTTTATTACTAATAAAGCTGATAGAAGTGATGTGACTGTATTTGTATCTCCAGTGTGTGTAGCTGTATAGTCCGGAAAAACCAAAGCTTGGAGCCATGCCCACAGAGTGATAGTTAAGAAGTGATGGCACCAGGACTCAGATTCTAGTCTTTTGATTGTACCTTCTTTCCCTTTTGCCTGGTTCTCTCAATCTGCCCAGGTGAAAGAGCTCAGTGTTATGGGCTGTCGCCATGCCTATGTAAGATGCACATAAGGCAACATACAAGTATGACAAGATTCATGCATTGAGGAAACATGAGAAGTTGATCAAAACAACTTCAAACTGAACATTGGATACCTCTGTTTATAATAAGTTTTGTTTTTCACCTGGTAGGAGGAGGAGCCTGGTAGGCTATAGTCCATGGTGTCGCTAAGAGTCAGACATGACTGAGCGACTTCACTTTCACGCATTGGAGAAGGAAATGGCAACCCACTCCGGTGTTCTTGCCTGGAGAATCCCAGGGACGGGGGAGCCTGGTGGGCTGCTGTCTATGGGGTTGCACAGAGTTGGACACGACTGAAGCGACTTAGCAGCAGCAGCAGCAGCAGAGTTTTTCCACTGGTCATTTTACCTCTTTGGTCCTCATATGCACACCATTTACATAGCTCCCCCTACTTTATCTGTCCCTTGTTTCATCTCTCCATTTCTCTCCATTTCATAAGAAGAACCAAATTCTTCTTATTTCATGAGTTTCTTCTTTGTTCCCTTGGATCTTACTTACACCCATGACCCCAAGGCTTCACCTTCTGTCTCAAAGACTTATTAGGGTATTTACCAATAAAGTCATTTCTCTTTCTAAGAGGAATACTGTTACCAGCTTCTAAAACAGTTTATTCATGCATCAAGTAATGCATACATTTTCCTTACTGGGGAATTACTATGGGAGTGTAGCTATAGGGACTGTTCTTGTTGGCTCAGATGGTAAAGAATCTGCCTGTAGTGCGGGAGACCTGGGTTCGATCCCTGGGCTGGGAAGAACCCCTGGAGAAGGGAATGGCAACCCACTGTAGTATTCTTGCCTGGAGAATTCCATAGACAGGGGAGCCTGGCTCGAAAAGAGTGATTAACACTTTCACTTTTTCAGGGACTGTTCTAGGTACTAGGAATATACCAGTGAAACAAAGTTATGCTTTTATGGAGAGAAATAAACAAGAACACTTGTTATGTAATATAGTGAAAGTATAAGGAAAAAATAAAGCAAAGGGAAAAATAAAGCATGGGAAGGGAGTAAGGAGTCTTGAAGGAGAGTAGTTATTTCATACAAAATGTTATACGTAATCTGACATATCAGAAGGAAGTGAGGAAATGAACCATACTGCTAATTTAGAGGAGAGTGTTCCTGGAGGGCAAAACATCAAGTTCAGAGGCCTGGAGGTAGAAGTCTGCTTAGCTGTTTCAAGGAAGGGCAGAGACCGCTATGGCTTTATTAAAGCAAATGTATAGGAGTAGGGTGGAGTGTGACAGCTGTAATTCATATCAAGAAGAGCCTTAAGGGTCACTGAAAGGACTTATGGTCTTATTTGTATCTCTCATTGTGTAGAGATGTTTGTATCTGTTATGCACATTTGGGGAAACCAAAACTCTGCATGAAAGAGGAAGCTGTTGGAAGGGTTGAAACAAAGGAGTGAACTGATCTGATTTATGTTTTTAAAGGATCTCTCTGGTCGTTGTCTTGGAACCAAGGACAGAACTGGGGAGGTAAGTTGGGACATAGGATAATCCATGTGAGAGTTGAAGGTGGCTTGGTCTAGAGAGATTTGGTGGTGAAAGGGGTAGGAAGTGGTTGGAGTCTCTATAAGTTTGAATGTAATACTGGTGGAATTTGAGATTGGTTACTTCTGGTAACTTAAGAGAGAGGTGGTATAAAGATGCCCTAAGCTTTTTGGATGAGCACCTTGAGGGATGATGTAACCATTCATCAAATAAGGAAAACTGTGGAAGGAATATGCTTGGTGGAAGACGATCAGCAGCTTAGTATGGGGCATGTTTAGCCCAGAGACATAAGCATGTAGATACCAATCAGGGAATGGAATATTCGAGGCTCAAGTTCAGTGGGGGTGGTCTGAGCTAGTAGAAATTTTTAAAGCATCTGAAACAGATGGCTTTGAAAGCCATGAAATTAGGTGACGTCACTCAAGGAGTAGATGTCAAGAGAAGATACGTGAGACTTGGGGCAGGATGGAGGTGAGAAGACAGCAGAAGAGTGGCCTCTTGTTTCCACTAAATACTTAAAAAAATAGTCATTCATGAATATGCAAAGGAATATATTGTTTAGTCCATAAAGGATTCTTGGTGTGTATATGAACTTTATAATATCTGCAGGCACGGAGTAGATACTTAATAACTACTAGTTGAATGAAGAGCAAATAAAAGAATGACTGAATTACTTCATTTCCCCCACATTGTCAGAGACCCACAGTGCTCTTTTTAGCATATCATTTTGGAGTGTTTGTTGTTCCTTTGCACATACACTGGAGTGGACCCCAAAGTACTGGAGGAGAATATTGACCCTGAATGTTGCACGTCCTTATCTCTCCCCTCTGGGGACATGGGTGCTCTGTTCAGGCAGAGCTCTCTGTGTGTCAAGAGCCTGTTTAGAACTAGTAATATCACCACTGTGGGCAAATGCCAAGACAAATCACTCAGGCCATAAGCAGAGAAGGAATTCTTTTGCAGGGGGGTGTTCAGGGAATTGAACTCTTTTGCTGAGAACCCTGCAGCCTGTCCAAGGCAGGGCAGATAGGTAAGAGATCAGATTCACTCCTGACCCTCCAAAGAAATGGCTCTCAATCTGTCAGTCCAGCAGGAGAGGCAGCAACTCTGAATGCCTCCCCAGTGCCTTTCCACTGGGAATGCCCAGTTGGCCATGCTGATTGCTTGCCTTTCTTCTGATTAATATCCTCTTGGCATTGAAATTCCCCTGGATTCCAGCTGCCTCCCCTTATAGACTTCAATTTCAAAGCAAAAGGGAAATACAATAGGATTCTTATTATATAGGGTTTTAAATATCACTGATAATTTCCCTCCTGCCCTCTGCTTGGCCTTGCTCTTATTTCATTTGAAAAATGAGATTTTCAGTTCTCTGTGGGTCCTGGAAGCCCAAAAGCCAGGGAGCTCCTGCCTCCAGGCCCTGATCAATCAGTAGAGGGGAGCTCTTCTCTTTTTCAGTCCACATTACTAAGCAGCATGTCTGTTCTTCTCAAGTCTGGAGAGGAATCTTTTTTTTTTTTTTTTTCATTTCCTTCACTTCCTTACTTGGCTGTCTCCTTGGGAGGAGAAATGGCTAATAAGATTGTTCCCAGTGGCCAGTGTGGTCTCCAAGAGTTTGCCAGAACCAAGCACTTCCCTTTTGCTCTTTCTTGGAGAGCGTGTGCTCAAGGGGGTGGGCTGGTTTCCCTTCTGGTCTCCCCTTGGTAATTAGCCAGAAGGGGCCTGCTTCTACCTAGGCCTGTACTTTCTCTGTTTTAGGCTCTCTGCTTCTGTAATTGGGTGGTTAAGTTTAGAGACGAGGTGGACGTGGGGAAGCCCAGCTGTGATTTGCAGCCTAGGTGCACCACTAATAAGGAGGACGCTCGAACTTAATGCTGGCTTTGTCCCTTGTGCTGGTCTCAGCTGGTTAGAACTTGGGAAATGGAATGATTTGGTTCTCTGATGTCTCAGATAATGGACAGCCAGCTTCAAGGCCTCACCCCTGAGCCACTGTGAATACAGCTAGGAGTGGGAAACTCTTGGGGTAGGTGGGGAAACCTACAGTATATAGCTAATGACTCATGATGTATGTGTAATAGCCTTAAAAATTATTTACTCTCTGGAAATTTGAAAAAGGACTGGGGGAGACTTGCCAGTAGCATTTGTACTTAAAGGTCACATAACGTTTGTGTTGGGACAGTCATTAGGGGAACACATACAAACCAACTATTGAGAGAATGGTGCTCAGGGACGTGTGATCAGGAAGGAAGTGAGAAGACTTTAGGAGAGAAAGAGGGAAACAGGAAGGTGAAGGAATGATGGAGACCAAGAGTAGCTCCTAGGAGCTTCTTCAATTTCTGCTATTTTTGAGGTATGGTTCTCAGCTTTCCCTGGATTTCCATGAGATATCACATGATATTTACCACCAACTACCCTTTTACTTGAGCTGGTCCAAGAGGATATTTTTTTCTTTTTCTTTATAACTGGAAGGGTTCTCTGAAGAGGTCTTACAAGTAAATGCATGTTACTTCGTATTATAGATTGTTGTTCCGTCGCTAAGTCCTTTCCGACTCTCTGACTATATAGACTGCAGCAGCCCGCCAGGCTTCTCTTTTCTTCAGTATTTCCCAGAGTTTGCTCAATTCATAGGTAGGATAGGTAGGACAGTTGGATTTACTCCCAAGCAGAAATATCAGGGAGGAGTCATGTAAGCTCTGTGAAATAGGAAATAAACAGCTACTCAGTTATAAAGGCTGCTCACATTTCTGGAGCCCCCACCTAGACTGTGGCTGGAGATGGGGTTGGAGACCAGGATCTACTGGTTGGTCAATGTGGGATGCACACCTTGGCAACCCAAAAGTTTTCTTTACTGTTTTTTGTAACAGTCCTGCTGAATTGGGAGTTGGATGGTGGAAGTGCTGACTGTAGCCAGCATCAAAATTATTAAAAAAAAAAATCTGTTGGCATTGGAAGTCACAGAAATGTAGCACAAATCTGGAATTAGTGGTGAAGTGACATGTAATATGTGTCAGAGACTGACTACTGTGAAACCATTTTTCATTTTCTCCAAAGCACAGCTGGATCACATCCCCAGCCTTTCTTGCAGGTAAGTGGGGCCATGGGACTGAGTTCTGGCCAATGGACTGTTGGCAGATTCTAGGCAGTTCTAGGCTTGGCCCACCTCCTGTGAGTGATTCTCCATTCTTTGTCCCAAGTTTATAGCTGAACTGGGAGGATTCCAAGGACTTAGAGGACTGTGGAGCCCCAAGATGGAAGGAGCTTGAGTCACTGAATGAGACATCTCCCAGTCTCGACTGTGATAGGAAAACTTGCCTGTTACTATGTTAAGTTACTTGCATTTGGAGTTGTTACAGCATTTAACCCCCTTTGACTGATATTTAAACATTACAGGGGTGCTCATTGAAAACAAAACATTTCCTTCCTGACTGATCTCCATAATAGACACACATGGGAATGTAATCTGCACAAAATTGGTGCATGCGGACAAGATTATGGGCTTCCCTGACGGTTCAGACAAAAAAGCATCTGCCTACAATGCGGGAGACCCAGGCTCGATCCCTGGGTCAGGAAGATCCTCTGGAGAAGGAAATGGCAACCCACTCCAGTACTCTTGCCTGGAAAATCCCGTGGAGGGAGGAGCCTGGTGGGCTACATCCATGGGGTTGCAATAGTTGGGCACGACTTAGCGATTAAACCACCACAACCAGACAAGAATATATTTAATGGGCCTTTTTATTTCCTACAACAATTCCCTTTCATCTCTGATGGGAAAGGTTTCTGAGAGCAGTTGATGGGGTAAGGTTGCTGAAAGCAGTTTCTTTGGGCATGTGGAAATGCTTTATGGTTGCAGCAAAGGGTAAGTGAATACCTATGAGTGTGTGTGTGGTAAGCCCTGAAATAAGCCTTCCCAACCATTATATGACCTTCAACTTACCAACCTTTCCCTCCTCTCCTTCTGTCTTCCCCCTCCCCCTTCCCTTTTACTCCTTCCTTCCTTTCCTGAACATTATTGACACATAATCTATGCTAGGTAATAGAATCTACTGGTTTAGAGTCTAGATATTTCAAGCCCCAGGAGCCCTTGTTACCAGTAATTATGGAGTCATGAGATGAATAAGGTACTTTTCTGGCAGAATCTTAGGAGATCTTATTGGTACCATTTTCTCATCCAAGCTTGACTCAGAGAATAAGGCTTTCACAAGATTATATAAACTTTAAAATTACAATAACTTATCACACTCCCATTACAAAACCATCCTCATCCACTTCCATATGTCAAGATGTGGGTGTAGGAAACATTATTTCTATCTTGTGAGAACAGCATCATCTCTGTTTTTGATACCAGGTAGGCTAGGATCAAACTCCCACAGTCTTTTCACTCCCTCCATCCCCTTCACTGTGTCATAGTGAGTCTCAACTATTTATATTTTGAAGAGATGCATTAATTTTTATAAGGAGTACTGAGTACTATATGCATACACTGTATTGATATTTATTTATTTATTTTTTTAGTGTCTGGTTACATTTATTTATTTTTTAATTTAATTTAATTTTTAAACTTTACATAATTGTATTAGTTTTGCCAAATATCAAAATGAATCCGCCACCGGTATTGATATTTAAAAAGTAAAGATTTGGAGCAAAGTAGTCACATGGCCTGATGCTTTCATTTTACAAATGAGGGAGGCGACTCTCAGATCAAATGAAGAGAGGTATTCTAGGGTACCCAGCGAACATGTTGCTGTTCTGGGTCTGGAACTGTGATGCCTCAGATGTACGATATACCTTTCTTATTTGTAGAACAAAGACATCAGATCTTGTTTCTTTTCCAATATATGTAAAGTCCATACACATGTACTTGACTGTGTGGAACTGGGTTCCCCTCTGCTAATTAGGAACATCCATTCTGGGCTTCCCTGGTAACTCAGTTGGTAAAGAATCTGCCTGCAATGCAGTAGACCCCAGTTCGATTCCTGGGTTAGGAAGATCCCCTGGAGAAGGGTTAGGCTACCCACTCTGGTATTCTTGGGCTTCCCTTGTGACTTAGCTGGTAAAGAATCTGCCTGCAATATGGGAGACTTGGGTTCTATCCCTGGGTTGGGAATATCCCCTGAAGAAGGGAAAGGCTACCCACTCCAGCATTCTGGCCTAGAGAATTCCATGGACTGTATAGTCCATGGGGTCACAAAGAGTTGGACACGATTGAGTCACTTTCACTTTCTTTCATTCTGAACTCATGTTTGGTCAAGAAATAAGCTTCTCATGTTTCTGAGATTTCAGGGTTGTTATGATACCCTGGTACAAGGGTGTTACCTTTAATAATAAAGGTGGGCAGGCTGGACATTTTCTAACTGACCATTGTGATTAATTTAAGGAGTGATTGTGTGTTTTAAGCAGACCAATCTAAATATGCTGGGAAACTTGATGTGTGACTCAGAGGTATGGTATTTTAATTTGGAGGGGATCATAAGTTATAAAGGTAATATATTAATAATTTTAACATAAACTGGAATTGCTGCAGTTATTCTTATTCCTTATGAAAATAATAAAGCCAACCCAGGGAAAAGCAGACATGAGTGATGGTAAAAGTGGGCACTTACACCGTTTGAACACCTGGAATTGTGTTTGTCTGAATTCCTAGGCTTTGCAGCTACGTGACTTAATTAGTTTTTCTGTTTAAGCTGGCTTGAGTTGAGTTTCTGTCATTTAATAGCTGCAAGAGCCCTGACTAATATTACCAGAAGCTAAGTGAGAGTTGTATGTAACTTCAGTGCTTTATGAAGTCTTAGAATTCTTTGACTTTGTACCCTCAAATATTTTTATTTAATTAGCTATGATATGAAAGAGTGAATAACTGCTCCTGGGGGAGTCTGGTTTGGGAACCTCTGGATGGATTTCATGTATCCCTTTCAGTTTCTAAATCCTTGAAGGGCTTCAACAGTAACTCAATGTTGTGTCTTGATAGTTTGAGGGAATACAATATTTCTGTATTTCCTTAAAATGATTTGAGCCATGTTACCACCCTTGCAATTTTCCTCTGAGCTCGCCTTCTCTTTTTGTCAACCCCTTGAAGCAGCAATAGATTAAACTAAGCATCGATAAACACATTTCCCTTCAACTCTAGTTGCCAGAAGCCATTTCTCTTGGGTCTGTTGACAGGTAGCAGACATGATTCCAGCGTGGAATACACTGTAGAGTTATTGATTTTTCTGTGATAATAGTAATAGAAATTTATTAAACTATCACCCTCGACTGGGACCTATGCCTTACGCACAAGAGATTACTTTCCCTTAAGAAGCACTCCAAGGTTTCTTCTGAGTGTCCATGCTAATTAAAGTCTAAATCCCGTAGCTTGTCTGAAGTTTAAAATCCTCCACAAGCTAACCTGCGCCTTACCTTCCGACTATTTCTGTCTGTCCTTTAGTCAGGATGCGTTGCGTGTGTTTCCAGAATGTGCCTCTCACATTCCCTTTATCGTGTGCTGTGTGTGTGTTAGTTGCTCGGTAGTGTCTGACTCTGCGACCCCGTGGGCTGTAACCTGCCAGGCTCTTCTGTCCAGGGAATATACCAGGCAAGAATACTGGAGTGGGTTGTGTTCTCTTCTCTAGGGGATATTCCCCACCCAGGGATCAAACCCCCGTCTCCGGTGTCTCCTGCACTGGCAGGCAGATTCTTTACCGTCTGAGCCAATAGGGAAGACGGACGTTCCCTTTACTTTGCTTCTGTTCATGATGTGTTTTTTGCCTGCAGGGCCCCTTTCCTGGTCTTTCTCCTTAGGTCCTTAATCACTCACGTCTCCAGGCTAAGCTGGAATGTCACGTTCTCCACGAGGCCTTTCTATCCCCTCAACGAAGTGAACCTGTCCCTGCTTGGAGACTGGCAGCACTTGGTGTGTGCTCCTCTTTCATGAGTTGCCGCATCCACCCCACACTCATGCAGTCCTGACCTCCACAACCCCCACAGCCGACCTTCCCAATCTAGTTGTCCCCAGTACAGTGACAGCTATCACCACTCCGCCTTCCAGGAACAAAGCTGGAATGCCAGGGCCAGAGCCCAGCTCTCGGCTGTCGGGGCCCAAGACTGGAGGTTTTAACCACTGTGCTTTACTGCTTTGCCCATGACACATAAATTGATAGTGATGAATAGGTCTTATTTTCAAGACTGCATTATAAACTCCCCAAAAGTAGGGCCTTCATTTAACCTTGTGAATGCTTAGTGAAGGACCAGGCAAGTGGTAGATACTTAATAAATACTTGGATGGATGAATGGTGAAATGGAGATGGCACATTTCAATAATGGTATTTTTTTCCAGGAACCGAAACATTTTTTTTGTGATGTGGATATAATAATTAAATCATCTTTAATGGTGGGTTTGAGAACAAAACTCAGAAGCACAGTGGGTATAAGAGGAAAGATAGTGTGAGAATAGTATTTGAAACCTAATCTGTAGCCTGGATGTGTAGTTAACTGAATTATTAATATTATGTGTTAATTTGAATCAATCTGTAAGAAAAGTGCACAGTGATATCAAATGATGCCATATCTATTATATATATCTTGATATCCTGGTTCAAGATAAATATCCCTTTCATTTCCCCCCCAAAAAACAGTAATTCTCAAACTAATTTTCTGACTTAACGTTTATGTTGGATGACTGTCATGTGAATAATTTCTACTGGGCCAGTCATAATCCCACCCTTGTCTCAGCAAGATGTATTATAAAATTAACAATAAGAGTTATACTCTTTTAGTTGTGATGATGATGTTCACATTCATGAAAAAAAGCAGCGATGATTTTGGTATTTTAACTGTTATTGATAATTAATGGATTGTGACTGTGTCCTCACAAGAATGGGGACATACTGCATTTGGGACTTCTGCTATCTGCCTTTTAAAGCCCACACAGTATCTAGTGGGGGTCATGCTTGTGGCAGGAAGTTCGCTGCATTTCCATTGATTGAAACTAAGTCTTAGAGCAAGATTTTGGATGATCTTTTCGTCTTCATAAGTAGGGGACCTGTGAAGGGAGGGCACTGTATAAGCTAAAGAACTAAGGGCAAATGAAATGTTATATTGAATCAAATCAGTACATCATCTGGCCCAGAACATTGCCCTAAGGTGGATATCAAATCACCACTGGTCAGTTTAGAATAGTTGCTCCACTTTATGGATGGCGTGAAATCGATTGTAAATATTTTAAGGGCAAGGCTGAGTTTTATAATTTTGGAGTTTCACATTACTACCTAGCACAGCTGTATACAATAGGAGCTCACACTTAACTAAAATCCTACGGTGAGATAAGCCTCTATTGGGCTAGGGTGGTGCTGGTGGTTTAGTTGCTAAGTCATGTCCGATTCTTGTGATCCCATGGACATGGGGTTCTCCAGGCAAGAATACTGGAGTGGGCTGCCATTTCCTTCTCCACTATTGGGCTATGGTTTCATGTATTTCTCTTAACAGCCCAAAGAGGCAAGTGCTTATCCACACTTCGAAGATGAAGTTGAGGGTCCATAGCAATTCCCCCAATTCCCACATCTAGTAAGTACATTGGGTGAGGATGAGGGCTGTGTGGGAAGGATAGAGAGGAAGAAATCCAGCCTCTCTGGAAGTGCTGGATCCCCCAGGCGTCTGGTCTGTTCGAAGGTCTTTGTGATGTGAGAATAGATTTTAAAATCAGATGGACCAATTAGAATGCAGGTCTCACTTCCTTGTGTGTCCTTAATTTGAACATAAGTCAGATACTTATTACGGCACTTGATATACTAAGCAATTAATACATGCTAGCAATAGTAATAATTGTAATTATTACTGCTAACTGGAAGAGTAAGATGAGATATTGGGTCTGTTTGGGCCTAATGTTTGTATACTTTTGTGTACTATGTATCATATTCTGACTCCCACATGTTTGTTAAAGGATACTTAAATATTTGTTAAATTAGAATTCCCCCTAATTTCTTTTTAATGGTTTCTTTTAATCTTATCCTGGCTGTGTTCTCTGCATATTTATCTATAGCTATAACCCTGGTAGTAGTAGAGCCTCAACTGAGCCTTAGGCTCAGTTGATTTCCCTCACTGCAGATGGTCTCTAGTTTTATGATGGGTAGATTTTGTTGATTGCTGTAAAGACTGTATTTTAAGAAACTGGATCCTTGGCTGTCAGTCAGGAACTTGAAAGAAGTCTCCTTGCTCACCTCTCTGCCTCCGTAAATGCAGTGACTTGCCAGTCACCATTAAGACATTGCAATGAATGAGTTTGGAGAATCTATTACTACTTTGCTGCTGATTCTCACTTGTCAGTTGCCTTTTTGGTTCCATGTCAGGCAGTTTTAAAATTTTGATGTTATTTGTCTGGTATGGTAGTAAAACTTTGGCCCTCTCCCATATAATCTCATGGGCTTTTATAAGTCAAACACCATTAGATTTATAGGCTATAAAGACCCTACTTTGATTCTTCCATAAAGCAAAGTTAAATTGATATTGGCTAGTCTAGACCTAGATTTGGTAGTTAGGAGAATAATACTCTTGAGTTATTAATATATTCTGTATTTGAGCTTATCCAAAACATTTCTTGATCTTAAAGCAGATGGGTGACTTTGAGATCCTGTATCTAATTCTTGATCACTGATGATTGGAATATTCGCTTGGTAGAGAGAATAGGCAAGAGACAATGTGAAGTAATGATAAAGAGGAAAGATTCTGGAGCAAGACTGACCTATGGTCTAATCCAGGGGCTGCCACTTAGGAGAGGGGCCACGTTAGGAAACTACATTAACGCATGGAAACTTGAGTTTTCTCATCTGTAAATGGAAATAAAAGTGGTACTAATCTCATATGGTTAGCATAAATACTCAATGAGAAATTCCTCGTAAAGTGCCTATATTATGCCTGGCAAAAGATAGGTTCTCAGTAATTAGAAGCTATTGTTATCATTATGGATCAAAAGAGACCTTTATGTACCAATTATAACTTAGTACCAGTAACCCCTTTAACATGAACAAAGTCATATCTCCAAGGGCAGAAGCTAGGCCTTCAAGCGTTAGGCTAGTTTTGTTATAACCTAGCTTCTGTATCCATGTGAGATTTTGACCTTGGGAGTTTTTCCGTAGGTAGTGTGAGCAGCTGTTATGGAATGCCTAGGACCCAGGGATTTCCTGAGATGTGGAACGTTCATTAGTAAACCAGGGAAAAATTTGAGCTGGTCACTCTGTCGCTCGTTCTGTTTCTTAGCTTTACTGGATCTTTCTTGGTCTTAGTGATGTTGCTCTTTCTGTATTGGTTTTCCTTTCCAACTTTACAACTTCCCCACAGACTTATAGAGAAAAGGCAGGATAACTGCCTACTATTTTCCTTTTATTTACCAGTTTTTAGTAGAATGAGTAGGGTACCTTCCATTCTCTGAAAGTTACCCATGAACATTTTGTGTGTTTAATTATGATCTTATGCATTTAAATGTGTATGATGTGTCTAAAATAATTGCAGGTATCTTTGTTGATACTCAAATGGTCCCAGCTTTGGCCAGTGGCAGCTTATTCACATTTGGTTCTGTAATCTTTTTGACGTGGTCCAAGAAAAAAATCCATGTTTCCGTATCATGGAAATTTTTGTTTTCAATGATGAGATAGTAGTTTTGTGCCCTAAATCTAGATTCAGCCTTTTCTGCAAGGACACCTGTTTCCTTTTAGTGGGAAATAGTTTCGGCGGCCTCTGTGTGGCTACTGTGAAGTGTTAGTCGCTCAGTCTTGCCTGACTCTTTGCGATCCCGTGAACTGCAGCCTGCCAGGCTCCTCTGCCCATGGGATTTTCTAGGCAAGGATACTGGAGTGGTTTGCCATTTCCTTCTCCAGGGGATCTTCCTGAACCAGGGATAGAATTCACATCTCCTGCACTGCAGGCAGATTCTTTACTGACTGAGCTACCAGATGGAGTGGGTAGTCTTTCCCTTCTCCAGGGGATCTTCCCAACCCAGGGATCAAACCCAGGTTTCCCACATTGCAGGTGGATTCTTTACCAGCTGAGCCACAAGGGAAGCCGAAGAATAGGGAGTGGGTAGCCTATCCCTTCTCCAGGGGATCTTCCCGACTCAGGAATTGAACTGGGGTCTCCTGCATTGCAGGAGGATTCTTTACCAGCTGAGCTATTGGGGAAGCCAATGTGGATACTAGGAGTGCTTACTACTACTGCTTGGGTTAGCCAATGTGGATACTAGGAGTGCTTACTACTACTGCTTGGGTTATTTTTTCTAGGCATTTATAGAAGCTTAAGGAGTATATATTTTTAATTTTCAGTGAAAAAGTATTTCATAGTCATATTGATTCTTTTAATTCAGATTTAGGATTACAAGGTATTTGCTTAATCTCATTATTCTTACATTTGTATGTTATCCTCCAGTATGCAAATCCTGATGCTCAGTAACAACTATAACTTAATTGTTTTATCCTGCAGTATATAGAAATCAGCCTCAGAGTAATGGTACCACAACTACCATCAATGATAGGAATACTCAAAATAATTTTTAAAAGTATTTTTGTGTGTTTCTACTAGGAATGTACAGCCAAGTTACTATAAAGTCACTTATTATTTTTTGGTAGGTATACCACTAATCATGTATAGTTAGGCTAACTTATTTAATTAAAGTTTAGGAGTTGCTCTTAGTTTAATTTTGTTTTTATAATTATGTAACATTTTTACACTATTCTAAATTATAATATATAGCACAAGATTTTTTCTAAGAATTCTAGCTTCAAATCTTATCTTTTCCAGTCTGTTCCTTCTCAACTCTGTAGGTAATTTTTTTAAAACTGTATTTACTTAACTTTAAAAAATTTTAACGTAAGCATATATGTCAGTACCTAAACGAGTACACACACACATAAAGTGATTCATTATATACTATATTTACTTGATCTCTTTTGTCTCTTTTTGGGGGTATGTTTTTTCATTTATTTTGGGAGATTTGTATTTTTGTTTGAATGGGAACCTTTACTCAAAGACATTTTTGTGGTGCTCTTAGTCTCCTTATCTTTGGTCTACTTCTTGTTTGTTCCCAACTACAAGCAGTGTTGAAATCAGCTGGCAAACTTTCGTTTCCACTCCCTCTTTATATCAAGCATCTAATTGGAAGTTCATGTGGGTGAGCTGCGTCGCTTCAGTCGTGTCCACTCTCTGTGACCCCATGGACCGTAGCCCGTCAGGCTCCTCTGTCCATGAGATTCTCCAGGCAAGAATGCTGGAGTGGGTTGCCATTCCCTTCTCCAAGGGATCTTCCCGACCCAGGAGTTGAACTGGCATCTCCTGGGTCTCCTGCATAGGCAGTCAGGGTCTTTACCACTAGCGCCACCTGGGAAGCCCCTAATTTGAAGTAGTATTTTTTTATTCTCGTTAATATCTATAAGACAATAAGTGAATTTAATCTACTTTTCAGACACTCTCTCCATCCTATGCTAGTTTTTGGTAGTTGTACTATGTCTGCTTTGTAAGGGGATATACACATTATATCGTCTCCTGTATAAACATCATTTAATCTTAGTTTTACAGGTAAATACAAATTTATGTTCACCTTTAGACTATGGATTTATTTCTAGTCATTTGGTCCATGAGAGAGTCTTCAGGAAAGGATTACAGAAGCAATGTTGCCTTAATTATTGCCTGTTCGTATAATTCCGTATCTGCCTTTAGACTTAAATTGTTTCACTGTGCATAAAAATCAAGTTTTGACCCGGTGTTGTTCCTTGAGGGTCTTAAATATGTCTTGTCATCTAGCAATCTGTTGTGCTATTGCAAAGTTCGATGCCTTCCTGATTTTCATTCCTCTCTAAGTGACACATTTCTTCCTGGAAAATTGTAGGGTCATCTCTTTATGACTGATGTTTTGAAATTTCACATGAATGTGCCATGATGTAGGTCTTTTGTCATCTCCTATGCTGTGTACTCAGTCTGCCCTTTCAATATGAAAACGCAAATCTGCTCTGCACGGGTGTGTGTGTGTGTATGTGTGCAAATCTGCTTTGAAGGGGTGTGTATGTGTGTGTGCACACAAATCTGCTTTGCAGGTGTGTGTGTGTGTGTGTCTGTCTGTGTGTGTGTGTGTGTGTTAGGGAGACTATTCCAAATGCTGACATTTAGCCAATCTTCCTGTTTTCAGGCCTGCAACCCTTTGCTTGGAGAAGGAAATGGCAACCCACTCCAGTGTTCTTGCCTGGAGAATCCCAGGGACGGCAGAGCCTGGTGGGCTGCCGTCTATAGGGTCACACAGAGTCAGACACGACTGAAGCGACTTAGCAGCAGTAGCAGCAGCAACCCTTTGCTAACATCGCTTGTATCTGCGACTCTCAGCCCTGACAGCCTCTCTGAGCTTCAGTGAAGAATAAGCCCTTTCAGCCTTTGCTTTTCCTTCTGCGTGTGCTTGAGCTGTGACCTCTTCTCCTTCTCACTTTCTGTTCTCTTCCTCTTTCTGTCTTCCAGAAATGGATCACACTATTATGTTTACTACTATCTCTCTTATTCACTTTGTCACTATGAATTTATATATTTTTGATCCTTATACTACAATTTTGAGAGTCTGGAGAGAGATAGTAATTAAAGTTATGTGGCCAACCCTCTTTTAGCTGGAAATCCTAGGGTTCTTTGGCTTCCCAGGTGGCTCAGTGGTAAAAAAAAAATTCACTTGCCAATGCAGGAGATGCAAGAGATGCAGGTTCGATCCCTGGGTTGGGAAGATCCCCTGGAGAAGGGAATGGCAACCCAGTCCAGTATTCTTGCGTGGAGAATTCCATGGACAGAGGGGCCTGGTGGGCGACAACCCTGGGGTCGCACAGAGTCAGACATGACTGAACACCACCACCAGCTCTTAGGGTTCTTTGGATTTATTTTGAAAGGCACGAGGAAGTCAAACTCTCAAATGATGTTTATAGGTAAAGCAACTTTTAACTTAGATAAAATCATAAAGAAAAAATAGAACAGAATACAACTTTTAATCATGTTTAAAGAGAGAAAAAATGGACATGGGTTAAATTTCAGGAAGAGGGTAAGGGGGCAAGGGTAAGGGAGCATTGTAAATGTGAGTGTATAGAATGACACTCATAATGTTGTGACTGCCTTCCAGGGGAATGAACTCTTGAGCGGTGAGTTTCAAGCCTGAGTCTGGAAACCAAGCTTGTTTCTTAATTTGGACTTACTGTGTTGGTTGTTTATGTCAGGAATATAGCAACTGATGCTTCCATTATAGAATATTGATTGCACTTAATGAGTATGAATGAATAGTCTCTGGCTCTGTGGAACAATGAATAAAGTGTAAACCAGTTCTGTCTTGTTCTGTTGTGTTCCTGCTAATTTTCTATGCTCACAGATGAGATCTGTTGGGAAGTAGATTTCCTGAAAATGTAGTGTTACAGATTTCATTTATCTGGCTTTCTTCTTTGCTTTTTTTTTTTTTTTTTCCAAGGAACCTGTGTTAAGGCTTGGGACTGGGGGAAGAGTAGGGAGGAGGGAAATGGGGTAGTAATAGCAGCCTGTTTTCCTTGGATAAGAATTCTGATGTTTGGCCTTAGGATGGTGCCGTGGGGAAATAATATGGGTCAGCAGAGGTTGATGAACTCTGTGAGTCTGGGTAAATGACAGTCTTCTCTTGGCTGTCGGTCTTATAGAATGAGGGGGTTGTGTTAGATTATCTGCAGCTGTTTTAAAACTGTTCTGTGGAGCTCCAGGTTTTTGGGCTATGTCTTAGTGGCCTGTGAGCAGGGCCTTAGGGAAGTTGAACAGAAAGAACTATCTTCCCTTGCCCCAGTCCAGGACTCACTTGGGACAGTTCCATTTTTAGTAAACCTATAAACTGAGATTATCTATAGGATTCTGTATGACAAAAGGATTCTGTTGCTAAAGTAAGTTAAAAAACCACCAAACTCATAATTCATGTGTTCTAGTTAAAAAATGTTACAGATTTATGTTCCCCAGACTGTGGTTGACAGAACTCATGTGGGCCTCCATCTGCCCTCAATTCCACAAACGCGCTTGTGTTACGACTTTCCTTTCTCTACTGGGCATGGTTGATTTTAGTCATTGTTTAGAACGGTAAAGTCAATACTTTTACCAAAGAATAGTTATCCTTGTAAATCTGTCAGTTTGTTTACCCCTATGCATCCGTGAAGAAACTTGGCCAAATAGTTCATGATTATTGTTATCTCTGTTTTTAGGTGAAAGAACTAAAAATAGAGAAAACTACTCTCCCACATTTATATTTTACTGAGTTGTGAAGTTTGAACAGCAACACCATACTACATTTACTTATAGTTCAGTTCAGTTCAGTCCAGTCGCTCAGTTGTGTCCAACTCTTTGCGACCCCATGAATCGCAGCATGCCAGGCCTCCTTGTCCATCACCAACTCCTGGAGTTCACCCAAACTCATGTCCATCGAGTCGGTGATGCCATCCAGCCATCTCATCCTCTGTCGTCCCCTTCTCCTCCTGCCCCCAATCCCTCCCAGCATCAGAGTCTTTTCCAATGAGTCAACTCTTCACATAAGGTGGCCAAAGGACTGGAGTTTCAGCTTTAGCATCATTCCTTCCAAAGAAATCCCAGGGCTGATCTCCTTTAGAATGGACTGGTTGGATCTCCTTGCAGTCCAAGGGACTCTCAAGAGTCTTCTCCAACACCACAGTTCAAAAGCATCAATTCTTTGGCGCTCAACTTTCTTCACAGTACAACTCTCACATCCATACATGACCACTGGAAAAACCATAGCCTTGACTAAATGGACCTTTGTTGGCAAAGTAATGTCTCTGCTTTTGAATATGCTATCGAGGTTGGTCATAACTTTCCTTCCAAGGAGTAAGTGTCTTTTAATTTCATGGCTGCAGTCACCATCTGCAGTGATTTTGGAGCCTCCCCAAATAAAGCCTGACACTGTTTCCACTGTTTCCCCATCTATTTCCCATGAAGTGATGGGACCAGATGCCATGACCTTCGTTTTCTGAATGTTGAGCTTTAAGCCAACTTTTTCACTCTCCACTTTCACTTTCATCGAGAGGCTTTTTAGTTCCTCTTCACTTTCTGCCATAAGGGTGGTGTCATCTGCAGATCCGAGGTTATTGATATATAGTAGGTCTTAGAAATAGCCATCTTTCTGGTCAGTGTGCCCTAATGTTTCTGTACTACTTCTGGTTGTGCTGCAATTCAAGTGGCTGCCCATTGGTGATAAATTGGGCATTTTTACCTCATTTCTTACCACTTCTGTCTTTTCATTTCATGAGCCTGAACCATCAAACTTGAGTTTTCTGAAACCTTCTATGCTGTTTCACTTCTCCGTGTTATCACATGTACTGTATTTTTTGCTCTGAATTCACTTCCCCTGTCTCTACCACTTCATCTGCCTTTAAAGCTCCTATTCATTCTTCACAGCCTCTGCACTATCATCTTGTTCCTGCTGGGACACCACTGCCGTTGTGCAAATCAGAATGCACTGTAACTGGTTGGTTATTCGTCTGTGGCTGTTGAAAGGGCTTGAACTATTATTGCCTGTATTCCTAGGACTTGGCATTCAGTAGGTACTGAACAAATTTGTACTGGAGGATACTTTTTTACTAACTGTAAAATCTCATAGTGATATGATACATTTTCATTATTTTAAATACAATTTTTATGCTGGCAACAACTAAATTTATTTCTCGTCACTCTTTAACAACAGTTTCATGTATTCATCTGTTTACTTGACATCAATACTTGAATGTCAAATAGACGTTACATACTTGACATCCCATCTAGGATGACTAGCTGTCTTAGTTTGCCTGGAGCTGGGAAGTTCTGTGGGCTTCCTTGGTAGCTCAGCTGGTAAAGAATCTGCCTGCCATGTGGGAGACCTGGGTTTGATCCCTGGGTTGGAAAGATCCCCTGGAGGAGGGCATGACAACCCACTCTAGTACTCTTGCCTGGAGAATCCCCATGGACAGAGGAGCCTGGTGGGCTACAGTCCATGAGGTCGCAAAGAGTTGGACATGACTGAGTGACTAAGTTCAGCATAGGGGAGTTCTGTGGACCACGGAACTTTCAGTACTAAACCAGGAAAGTCTCATGTGAAGCAGGATGGCTGTCTCCTAACTCCCCTGGGGTGTGACTTCTGCTGTACCATATTGTCTCCTCATAGCACCATTCACAGCCCTCTGCTAATGTCTGCCCATTGTTTACATCATGTGGTCATACTAATTAAAAAAAAAATATTGAGTACTTATTACTTCTAATAACCAGTTAGTAATACATGCACATTTTTAGATACCTGTATATATTTGACTATTTTTAATGCATATGTACCCCCTACCTTTTTAACTTCCTTCATTATAAAGCAGAAGTAGGGAGTTTTGTGAAACCACGACCTTTACCAATGTAATAAAATGAGACATTCCTTGGAGCCAAATAAAAGCACCATAGAATGGAAGATCTGGAAGTTTCCTTAACATCTTATTAAGGCGGGAGGTGGTAGAGCACACACTGACACTCTCCATTCACCTGGTACCACTTCTAGTCTTTCCCATCTCGGTGGCAGCTCCATCCTTGCAGTTGCTCAGGCCAAAAACTTTGTCATTCTTAGCTCTTCTTTCTCTCACATCTCATATCCACACACATTGACACTCACCATCAGATTGGCAATATGTGTTCAGTCCTTAGCGTCTCAGCTGGTGGACACTCAGTCCTTACCGTTGGTCAGGTGAAAATCTTGGGAGTCATCCTTAACACTTCTATTTCTCTAACACCCCACATTCAGTCCTTCAGTAAATCTTTTTGTTTCTACCTTCAAAATCTAGAGTTCTGTTTAGAACTATTTGTGGTCACCCGATTTAAAATTGCCCTAACTAAATCTGGTTACCATATCTTAAAATTGCAACTAGCAAACCATCTCCATCTACCCCCTTCCCAATCTCCCTTACCTGGTTCTACTTTTATTTCTTTTGAGGGATACTTACTACATGATTTACCTGTTTATTGTATTTCTTATTTATTGTTTATTTCCCCAGAGATTTTTTTTGGTAGGTCTTTTTTCTTCTCTGATACATCTCAAGTGTCTGGTACATATTGAACTCAGTGCGTATTTATTGAATGGCTAGATAGTTCATTCATAAGTTTTAAGTCAGAATCAAGTTTCCTTTTCTCTCTCCTGTTTATTGAGCACATTATTTTTCAGCCGTTGTTCTAAGTGTTTCATACATATATAAATATGTGTGTGTGTGTATCTCACAGTATTTCTCAGAGGTTGCTTTCATTTCACTTCAGGGGGATTAATTAACAGAGATCAGTGGTGATGGCAAGTTTTGAATCGAGGTTTGTGGCTTCAGAGCACGGATGTTCAACCACTGTCATGTTGCCTAACGCATAGGCCAGCATGATCTGACTGGATAATGCTAGGGTTCTGCTTCATTAAATCACAATGTCTTCTGTTGTTGCTCAAACCAACACCTTCTAATTAGAGGGGGGAATGGTGTCACTTATGAGATCTGTCTTTTGAGGAACTATGGTGGATGGAAACCCATTAAAATGTCATCGAGCAAACAGAATGCTTATTTGGAATAAGTTTCCAACTTACTGAATAGTACTGCTAATGAAAAAAATCATATTTAACAATTTTCACAATAGCTTAAAACCTACTGAGCACAACAAGTCAAGCATTTAGCTATACAGAGGGATAGACTGAGCGGTGTGGTGGAAAGGGAGACTGCTTTAAAATATGACTATTTAAAAATTTAGTTTGTCTCTCCTTCTCTTTTGCCATCAAGTAATTAAAGTTCTTGACTTGTTTGAAAATGGCTCAGATTTAATTTCATTTTGTTAAGCACCTCAATTTTTCAGCTCAGGAGAAAAAGGCTATTAGCAATTTGCATTATCCATTACAAGCTCCTTTATAATATGAAATTTATATGGGAAATGCTAATTGGATGTTCATCATCATAAAGATAATGATTTCTGTACTTTAGGTGGTGATAATGAAGATGAAATATGAAAATGATATGGGGTGAAAGTCAGATTTTTTTTCATTTTCCACTGGTTGGAGACTGGGGAAGGCATTCTCTTCTCTTCTTAAGATGGGTGACAGTGGAGGGCAGAGCCATAGGGTCAAGGAAGGGTATGTAAGCTGGAACTGCCTTGATGTCCGCAAACTCCCCGGTTACCTAATCCCAGGCAGTTAATCCAGTTTCAGATGAAAAAAGTGGGAAATGTGATATTTCTCAAAGACAGATGTATCAAAAATATCTGTTCCATTTTAGCCTGTTGCTTTATGGGTAAGAGTTACTGTCTCATCAATCCTTGTTCCTTCCTCTGTGATAGGAAGAGAAGGCTGGAATTGACTGCCTTTATTAAGAGTAATGAGAATGACTCCAAGAGGCTTTTCCATTGGGCGTTGTTGAATTCCTTGGCTTGCCAATGTACTCACGATTAACCTTTTGAATTAACTCCTAGTGAACAAGGTATGGTAACCATTATATCTATTACTGTGACCATTGTATCTGCTACTGTAGATATGACCAGATGACCATTATATCTACTACTGTGGGCAAGAATCCCTTAGAAGAAATGGAGTAGCCATCATGCTCAACAAAACAGTCCAAAATGCAGTACTTGGATGCAATCTCAAAAATGACAGAATGATCTCTGTTCGTTTTCAAGGCAAACCATTCATTATCACAGTAATCCAAATCTGTGCCCTGAACAGTAATGCTGAAGAAGCTGAAGTTGAACAGTTCTATGAAGACCTACAAGACCTTTTAGAACTAACACCCCCAAAAGATATCCTTTTCATTATAGGGAACTGGAATGCAAAAGTATGAAGTCAAGAGATACCGGGAGTAACAGGTAAATTTGGCCTTGGAGTACAAAAAGAAGCAGGGCAAGCCTAACAGAGTTTTGCCAAGAGAACGCACTGGTCATAGCAGACACCCTCTTCCAACAACACAAGAGAAGACTCTACACGTGGATACCACCAGATGGTCAATACCAAAATCAGATTGATTATATTTCTTTGCAGCCAAAGATGGAGAAGCTCTATACAGTCAGCAAAAACAAGACTGGGAGCTGACTGTGGCTCAGATCAAGAACTCCTTATTGCCAAATTCAGACTTAAATTGAGGAAAGTAGGGAGAACCACTAGACCATTCAGGTATGACCTAAATCAAATCCCTTTCAGTTATACAGTGGAAGTGAGAAATAGATTCAAGGGATTAGACCTGATAGACAGAGTGCCTGATGAACTATGGATGGAAGTTCGTGACACTGTACAGGAGGCAGGGATCAAGACCATCCCCAAGAAAAAGAAATGCAAAAAGGCAAAATGGCTGTCTGAGGAGGCCTTACAAATAGCTGTGAAAAGAAGAGAAGTGAAAGGCAAAAGAGAAAAGAAAAGATAAACCCATTTGAATTAAGTTCCAAAGAATAGCAAGGAGGGATAAGAAAGCCTTCCTCAGTGATCGGTGCAAAGAAATAGAGGGAAACAATAGAATGGGCAAGACTAGAGATCTCTTCAAGAAAATTAGATACCAAGGGAATATTTCATGCAAAGATGGGCTCGATAAAGGACAGAAATGGTATGGATCTAACAGAAGCAGAAGATATTAAGAAGAGATGGCAAGAATACACAGAAGAACTGTACAAAAAAGATTTTCATGACCCAGATAATCATGATGGTGTGATCATTCACCTAGAGCCAGACATCCGGGAATACGAAGTGAAGTGGACCTTGGGAAGCATCACTACGAACAAAGCTAGTGGCAGTGATGGAATTCCGGTTGAGCTATTTCAAATCCTAAAAGATGATGCTGTGAAAGCACTGCACTCAATATGGAGCAAATTTGGAAAACTCAGCAGTGGCCACAGGACTGGAAAAGGTCAGTTTTCATTCCAATCCCAAAGAAAGGCAATGCCAAAGAATGCTCAAACTGCCACACAATTGCACTCATCTCACACGCTAGCAAAGTAATGCTCACAATTCTCCAAGTCAGGCTTCAACAGTACATGCACTGTGAAATTCCAGATGTTCAAGCTGGATTTAGAAAAGGCAGAGTAACCAGACATCAAATTGCCAACATCCATTGGATCATCGAAAAAGCAAGAGAGTTCCAGAAAAACATGTCCTGCTTTATTGACTATGTCAAAGCCTTTGTCTGTGTGGATCACAACAAACTGTGGAACATGCTTCAAGCGAGGAGAATACCAGGCCTGACTTGTCTCCTGAGAAATCTGTATGCAGGTCAAGAAGCAACAGTTAGAACTGGACATGGAAGAATGGACTAGTTGCAGATCAGGAAAGAAGTACATCAAGGCTGTATATTATCACCTTTCTTATTTAACTTATATGCAGAATACATCATGCAAAATGCTGGGCTGGAAGCACAAGCTGAAATCAAGATTACCAGGAGAAATATCAACCTCAGATATGCAGATGACACCAACCTTATGGCAGAAAGTGAAGAATAACTAAAGAGCCTTTTGATGAAAATGAAAGAGGAGAGTGAAAAAACCGGCTTAAAACTCAACATTCAAAAAACTAAGATCATGGCATCTGGTCTCATCAGTCCATGGCAAATAAATGGAGAAACAATGGAAACAGTGAGAGACTTTATTTTTTTTGGCTCCAGAATCATTGCAGATGGTGACTGCAGCCATGAAATTAAGAGAGACTCGCTCTTTGGAAGAAAAGCTATGACCAAACTAGACAGCAGATTAAAAAGCAGAGACAGTACTTTGCCAATAAAGGTCCATCTAGTCAAAGCTATGGTTGTTCCAGTAGTCATGTATGGATGTGAGAGCTGGACTATAAAGTAAGCTGAGCACTGAAGAATTGATGCTGTTGAACTGTGGTTTTGGAGAAGACTCTTGAGAGTCCCTTGGACTGCAAGGAGATCCAACCAGTCAATCCTAAAGGAAATCAGTCTTGAATATTCATTGGAAGGACTGATGCTGAAGCTAAAACTCCAATACTTTGGCCACCTGATGCAAAGAACTGACTCATTGGAAAAGACCCTGATGCTGGGAAAGATTGAAGGGGGGAGGAGAAGGGAACGACAGAGGATGAGGTGGTGGGATCGCATCGTTGACTCAGTGGACACGAGTTTGAGTAAGCTCTGGGAGTTGGTGATGGACAGGAAAGCCTGGCGTGCTGCAGGCCATGGGGTCACTAAAGTTGGACACGACTGTGTGACTGAACTGAACCAAGTATGGGTAAGGAACCTTGTTTTATTTGCCTACCACATTCCTAAAATGGTTTTAGGTGAAGCAGAAGTCACTGGCTTTTCTACATGCAGGGAACTGCATAGGAGTTGAATTTATTGGAACTTGAGGAAAATGACCCAAGCATCCTTTTAAACAAAATTCTGTTCATATGCTTTTTGAATAAGATGGCAGATACTTATTGAGCATCTGGTATAATCTAGGCCTTGATGTTGTGTAGGTATTACTGAACTTAGTATTCTTGCTGGATAAGTATCTCCATCCATGAAACTATGATTAATTAAAATTCACTTGAAAGGTGTATAGCCTAGTGTTGGTCTTATAGCCAGTGGTATCACTTTGATTTCCTGAATTCTAGAAATAAACCACCATGAAGAGACTCTCTACTAACTGTTAGATAAACAGCCCTGAAGCAACACAATAATAATCTTTCTTTAGGCTTTTTGTGTCCACAGTGCAGTTTATTTTAAGATTATTTAGTTATTCATTCATTCTTCAACAGATTATTACCTACTATATATTTCAGGCACTGGGATATGGAGCTGATATTTGCTTAAACTAGTGAGATGGACCTCTTGAAACTTTCAAATATCTTCTTGATCAGCTAGGGTCATTTTAAGTTGATACCATTTTAAAATAAAGGTTTTTTTTTTTTTTTTTTTTAAATGCCATAGAGCACCAGGATGTAAGTGCCTGTGCCACAGGCTTAGAAAAATCTTGCCTAAAAAAAGGAGTTTGGGAAGCTGATGATGAGTAGAATTTTAGAACTTTTAAGTGTTGAATAAAATGTTAATTATGAGACATCACATTGGATGGGACCAGTGGTTTTATTTGGCCCTAGATTCAGCCCTGATGTGAGCAACAAGAAATGAAGGAGGAGACATGATGAAAATTCTTCCTGCTGCTTTGCCTTACTGGACTTTTTAAGGTCCTGTTTATTGAAAACTTGTTGTATCACTCTAGTGTTCAGCTCTTTACCTATATCAGTAGCCTCCCAAGTGCTATCTCAGCTCTCCTTGTCTCCATGTCCATCGTCCACACAGAAGCCAGCGATACCTTCCTGAAACACAGGTCTGATCATGTCATTGCCCTGTTCTTGTCCCTGGCCCCACTTTAAGTAAAACCCTGGCCCATGGCTCACTTTCTGACTTCATTTCCTACCACTCTTCCCCTTGTTCACTGTGGCAACACTCCCCAGAGTCCAAGCATGTTCCCATCTCAGGATGTTTGATTTGCATTTAGTTCTCTTTTCCCGGAAGACTGCTTCCCCAGATGTTTGCAGGATTTATTCCTCAACTTCATTCAAGTCTGTACTTAAATCTTACCTCCTCAAAGAATCCTTGCCTGGAAACCCTGACAGCACTCCTTACCACTCTTCATTCTATAAATCTACTTTATCTTTCTTTTCTATACTTATCACTCCCTGACAATCTAGGACACATTTGTTAATTTATGTAGTTATTGTCTGTTAAAGCCTAAGTTCCAAAGAGAAGGAAACTATTTCATTCACTGCTCTGAGCATCCCCTTGCCCAGGCTGGGCACTCGATCAATATTGTAGGTATTATTCCTGTACACTTCATAGAAGAAGGCCTGAGGTTGGGTGAAGTTAAGTGATTTGATGATAGGTGGTGAGTTTTGGGTTCAAACTCTAGCCTGCCCGTATTGCTGAAGCTCTTATCTTGTGTACTGTGTGTCTCAGTCATGTCTGACTCTTTGCAACCCCCTGGACAGTAGCCCTCCAGGCTCCTCTGTCCATGGAATTCTCCAGGCAAGAATACTGGGGTGGGTTGCCATTCCCTTCTCCAGGGGATCTTCCTGACCCAGGGATCAAACCCAGATCTCCCACATTGGCAGGCAGATTCTTTACCGTCTGAGCCACCAGGGAAGCCCAATCTAGGCCACTTCTTTTAACACTCCTTAAGGGTCAGAGCTCAGAGAAGGCAATAGCACCCCACTCCAGTACTCTTGCCTGGAAAATCCCATGGGCAGAGGAGCCTGGTGGGCTGTAGTCCATGGGGTCGCTAAGAGCTGGATACGACTGAGTGACTTCACTCTCACTTTTCACTTTCATGCATTGGAGAAGGAAATGGCAACCCACTCTAGTGTTCTTGCCTAGAGAATCCTAGGGATGGGGGAGCCTGGTGGGCTGCTGTCTATGGGGTCGCACAGAGTCGGACACGACTGAAGTGACCTAGCAGTAGCAGTAGCAGTAAGAGTCAGAGCTGGGCTTTATACTTCCTTGTGCTGGTAGGTGCTCATTCTGCTCCAACCATAGGCGTTGGCTTTGGCCCATTGTTTCCTCCTGGGTCATCTGGGGACAGCAGGGATGTGGTTGCTCAGGCACAAGAGTCTGCAGCAGGTTTCCTGGCAACAGAGGTGAGGTCAGCAGTCTTGCACAGCAGGCTTTTAAATATCCTCAAGTGCCCGAAGGATGCACTCACAGAAGATTCCTGTTGAGAGATGGATGAAATCATGTCTGCCTCTCCCCACAGTGTGCCACGTTTTCTGCTGAGATGAAGGAAAAGGCTAAGGGCTGGAATGAAGAAAGAAATGTCTCCTTTCATCTTGGGTTGCTTTACCTTAGATGGTCTTCAACCTAGGTGTTTTGGGTAGGCTGTTTGCAGGTTCTTCCTGAATCGGAAGCCATTCTCAGGTTTTTTCTGGCGTCGTTCCAGTCCTGATTCGGATGTGTTTTTCATGTGTGTGCTGAAGTCTTCTCTTTGCCCCTCCAGTTCCACTTCCCACCCTTCTCCATCCTGCTGTCTGTGGCAGGCAAACCAGTATGGACCATGTCAACGGTCTCCCTTGCCTTCTGGCTTTTAGCTGGATTTGGCCAAGGTGGAGCCCTGACAGGAAGCAGAGGAAAGGAGGAGAGGGGCTAGGTATTTATTTCTCTTCCTGGTGACGTTGTGTGCTCAGTCACCATGGATTGATTGATCCTTTGACTGGGTTTCAGGTCTTTTCAGGGTGTCCCTCTCCATGTGATTCTCTATTTTGGGGTTCTGGTAACCACTTCCTTTCTTGTTCCTTCAGGTCAACAAGTATGTATTAATCATGTTTCTTATTTACTGTATTTATGATGCTTTAACATATTTGAGCCTAGTGAATCCAAGGAGGGGATGAGACTGCCCCTCTCTAAATTAGCACATTCTTAGAGATATTCTTGGATTTGCCTGGAGCATGCCTTTGACAAGTAAACCAACCAATAAGGAGTCCTTACCCTCATTGCCTTCTTTTATAACATAGAACTCCTACAGTGAGAAGCCCTACCCTTCTTGCTGTAAATCACCCAAGCACCAGGAGCCAGACAGCTAGGACACACTTCTGTAGTGAGAGGCCATTCAAATTATTCAAACTAGTCAATTCTGTGGAGAAGACAATGGCAACCACTCCAGTGCTCTTGCCTGGAAAATCCCATGGATGGAGGAGCCTGGTAGGCTGCAGTCCATGGGGTCGCGAAGAGTCGGACACGACTGAGCGTCTTCACTTTCACTTTCCACTTTCATACATTGGAGAAGGAAATAGCAACCCACTCCAGTGTTCTTGCCTGGAGAATCCCAGGGACGGCGGAGCCTGGTGGGCTGCTGTCTATGGGGTCACACAGAGTTGGACATGACTGAAGCAACTTGGCAGCAGCAGCAGCAGCAGCACTTAATTCTGAATCTGCCAAACTTGCTTCCCCTGCCTCGCCTATTCTCTCTTGAGGAAATCATAATGAAGGCTCTTACCCACTTTTCTTTCTGCTCCTTTGGCCTCCTGACTGGCCCTGGGGCTTCCCCACGTGACCCCCCCATGTTGCAGCACACCCCTTCCCCTTGGGAACTCTGAGTAACAAACTGTCTTTTCATTGGCAATGATCTCTTGGTCACCATACCTGACTAAAACCCAAATCCGAGGAATATTTAAGAGTGGGCTCTTAGTTTCCCTGTACACACTGCCCTGCCCTTTGTAAATAGTCCTTTTAGTAAACTCTTGTTGAATTACCTTATTGGATATGCAGCCTCTCTCCTATGACTCACATGGGTGTATTGTGTATGTTTTCTGGACTTTGAGAGTCAGTGAAAGGCATAGGGAAGATAACCAGCTTCATATAGCCAGGGGCTTATGTTTTTTTTATTTTTTAAATCTATTTGTAATCGAAGGATAACTGCTTTACAGTATTGTGTTGTCTTCTACCAAACATCAATATGAATCAGCCATAGGTTTACCTATATTCCTTCCCACTTGAACATCCCTCCCACTAGGGCTTATGTTTTGATGTACATAGACTCAACCCACTGTCCTCCTTTTACTGCCCCCAGCAGATAGCAGTGCCTAGCACAGGGCCTGGCACCCATGAGGTGCTCAGTAGACACCTGAATTAATATCTTCTCCTTGGTGTCCTGTACCATGCCAGACTGTGCTTGAATATATCACACTTCACTGAGTACAGCTCTAATTGGTCATAATATTTTAGTGCTGGAAGGAGATTTAGAGAAAATTCAAGTCTCCCTTCTTATTCCTCTAGTTTACAAATTAATAAATTTAAAGACACAGACCAGAATGGCCTCGGATAAGAGGAAGCACTGAGACTGTAATTCTGATTTCCTGATCAGTATTTTGATCACTGATAGTAACTGTAATAATACTCCCCAAATTTAGTGTAAATAAATAGACGTGCCAGGCCCCATGTTAAACTGTTCTCCTATATTAACTTATTTAATTCTCATCCAGCCTTCTTAAATACTAGTACTAGCCTTGTCTTACATATGAGGCATAAAGAGGTTAAGTACTAATTCAAGGGCGTTCAGCTAGTACGTGGTAGACGAGAGTGCCTATCAGGCAATATGGCTCCAGAGTCTGCATCATTAACCTTCCTGACCTAAGAATTACATTGTGTACCCTTTTCATGTGGGCAGTCTTTCTCTTTTATGCAAGGACTTGACGGCAGGGGGCTTAATAACTTAATATATCACATGCAGACACCAGGTGCTCAGTTATCGCTGACTCATTGTTTGCACAAAACCCTCTGAGCTTCTCTGTTGAACTCTTGGATCCAGCCAGCAACCAGCCCTTACTCAGTGGCAGTTGTTTTTCTGTTATCCACCAGCCCTGAGTAACCGTCACAGACTGAGTAGAAGCCTCCCTGGAGTAGAGGGAAATCCAGCCAGCTGATCTGAGAGTACACTCTCACTGGGCTGCAGTCTGCCTTGGAGTCAAGTGTGAGCATAACTAGAAGGGTTTATTTCCTCTTGCCAAAGAGAGAGACTGGCATTTTTACTTGCCTTGTCTTACAAAATTTGTTGCAATAAGGCAATTTAATTAGCACAGCAGTTTGAGGTTTTAATAGTTACTGTATTTAAGCAATTTCTCTGGCACTCCTGCTGTTTTATGAGGCTATAATTTGGCTCCCAAATGGAGAAACAATAAGGCCAAATAAAGGAAAAAGATGGCAGTGTTATTCTGGAGGTTAAGCTCCTGTCCAGCCCGTGGAAAGGTACAGTGAAGTAGGGCAGCCATCTCTGCTGGCTTCCTCCAAGAACACTCTAATTGTGCAGCATGTTTCGTTGGGTCATTTGCTAAGAACTACACTGTGCAGCTCTTGCCAAAGCTCAGAGATGATAAGGGAGTTCCTAAGAGTTGAATCCAGGTTGGTTTGTCTCTATATAACCAAACAAGGACCCATGTCTGCAGTGATGTAAGCGTAGGAACCATATAGTACCCATGTACAGAAAGATGGAGTCTAGTTTTCCTAGAGCCCAGGGTACAGGAACCATGTGGTGTCCATGCCGGAAGGATGGGACTCTTTTTCTTGGTACAGAGAATAACACCATGCAGTATTCATGTGGGAAGAGGTGGGGTCCAGTGTCCTGGAGCAGAGAATGTGGAAGCAGATGATGCCCATGAGGAAAAGGTAGAGTCCAGTCTTCCTGGTACAGAGGATGGGGGAGCCACGTGCTGTGTATATGGGAAGGAGTGGAGTCTAGTTCTTCTGGTGTGGAAGAGGGGGAACTGTAAAGTGTCTTTATGGGAACAAGTGGGGCCCAGTTTTCCTGGAGCAGAGGATTTGGAGACTGTGCAG
Organism: Bos grunniens; assembly: GCF_055505025.1. Lineage (NCBI taxonomy): Eukaryota > Metazoa > Chordata > Mammalia > Artiodactyla > Bovidae > Bos > Bos grunniens. The sequence goes on along the minus strand of NC_141179.1, from coordinate 73,775,503 downwards.
GGTCTGTGCAGAATTGTGTGAAACAGTTTTTCTGGAGTAGCAAATATCTGCTTCAGTGAACTGGAAATTAACCCTTGATGTGAGGGTTTCACCAGGAAGAGACTGGGCGAGTTGGACACTGAAAAGCAGGAGGTTTATGGCATTGTAAAGGTAACATTGTGTTTTGACTGGAGGTGGTGTTTGAGGTTAAGATTGGAATGGGACAAGTAAGATAATAATAAAAACTATCATTTTTTGACCACCTGCCAGGAGTTGGGCACTATGCTAAGTGTTTGGATCATCTTATGTAATCCTTGTAGCAGCATTAGAAGTAGGTGCCATTATTAAGCCCATCTTACAGAGCGAACTGGGGTTGATTAATTCCTTGAAACATTTACTAAGCACCTGCTGGGCAGTCAGGATACAGCAGTAAAAACATGAACAGGTTACTTTCAAATAGTCATTTGGCAAATAAGTGGTGGAACACCCCAATTGGACTTCAGTCCATTTCTGTCTGATTATGATGTCTGTGTTGATTAGAACAGTTATTAACTAGCTATGTGACATCAGAACACATAATAATATCCAGCTTGTAACAGTAAAGTGGGGCTTCCCAGGTGGCACTAGTGGTAAAGAATTTGCCTGCAATGCAGGAGTCGCAGGAGACGTGAGTTCGATCCCAGGGTTGGGAAGATCCCCTGGAAGAGGGCATGGCAAACTGACTCCAGTATTCTTGCCTGGGAAATCCCATGGACGGAGGAGCCTGGTGGGCTACAGTCCATAGGGTTGCAGAGAGTCAGACACGGCTGAGCGACTTAGCATGCATGTGCTTGTAGAGTAAGGATGGGGGAAATGCTGGTTCCCTCATTCCTCTGCTCTTTTGAGGTTCTGAATGCCTTTCCTTCAGTATTCTAGGTGATACTGATTTTGACAAAATGCAGCTTCCATGCCCCTAGCACTTTACTGAGGTTCCACTTTATTCTCATTTTCCAACCAAGACATCCAAAGGCCTCAAACTTCATTTCTCCATAAGCTTTACAGATTCCACTGAATCTGTGAAAAGAGTCTTTTTCCTTTTGCTAATTTGTGTTGTGTTAGGCAGATTTCTGGGGCTTCCCTGGTGGTTCAGAGGGTAAAGCGTCTGCCTGCAAGGCGGGAGATCTCGGTTCGATCCCTGGGTCGGGAAGATCTCTTGGAGAAGGAAATGGCAACCCACTCCAGTATTCTTGCCTGGAGAATCCCATGGATGGAGGAGTCTGGTAGGCTACAGCCCATGGGGTTGCAAAGAGTCGGACACGACTGAGCGACTTCACTTTCACTTTTCACTTTTTCAGGCAAATTTCTAAGATGACCTCCAATGATCCCCACCTCCTGATTCTCATTTCTTTCTTTATTCTCCTTTCCTTAAGTGTGGGCTGGATATAGTGACTTGTTTTAGCCCATAGAATCTGATGATGAGATGTCATTTCTGTGATTAGGTTACAGAAGATTGTGCCTTTCATCTTGTTGGCAGGCTTTCTATTGCCTTTCCTCTTGCCTGCTTCAATGAAGCAAACTGCCATGTTGGAGAAAGCCACATGGCAAGGAATTGAGGGTGGCCTCTGACCAACATTCCTTGAAGAACTGAATCCCTGTGAGTGATTTTGAAAGTGGATGCTTCCCTAGTTGAACCTTGAGATTATCAAGGTCAGTGCAAGCTCAGTGGGCACTGATTACAGCCTATGAGAGACTCGAAGTGGAGGACAAGCTGTGCTGTGTCCAGATTTCTGATCCATATAAACTCTGGGATAATAAATATGTGTTGTCTTAGCCTCTAAGTTTTGGGGATAATTTGTTATGCAGCAATAGAGAGCAAATACATGCACTTTTAAAATAGACAAAACTCATGTGTTAAAGGGAGTCAATTTCTAATATTTAAATCTTTAAAAAATTGAGATGTAATTGACTTATAATGTTGTGTAGGGAACCTCTAGTAGCTCAGTGGTAAAGAATCTGCCTGCAAAGCAGGAGAAGCGGTTTGGAGTCCTAGGTCAGGAAGATCCCCTGTAGGAGGAAAAGCAAACCCACTCCAGTATTTTTGCCTGGGAAATCCCATTGATAGGGGAGCCTGGCAGGCTACAATCCATGGGGTCGCAGAACAGTTGGACACAACTTAGCGACTGACCACTACCACCACTATAACACTGTGTAAATTTAAGGTGCAGAATGTATTCAATTGATACATTTATACTATTATTTAAATCTTTAGGCATTAATTAGCCATGTAGAAAATTTGTCTTGTTTTTGTTTGCTTTTTGCTAATGCATGCTATAGAACTCATATGGTTTTACACTGAACCCGAGTTGGTGATGCCATCCAGCCATCTCATCCTCTGTCAGCCCCTTCTCCTCCTGCCCCCAATCCCTCCCAGCGTCAGGGTCTTTTCCAATGAGTCAACTCTTTGCATGAGGTGGCCAAAGTATTGGAGTTTCAGCGTCAATATCATTCCTTCCAAAGAACACCCAGGACTGATCTCCTTTAGAATGGACTGGTTGGATCTCCTTGCAGTCCAAGGGACTCTCAAGAGTCTTCTCCAACACCACAGTTCAAAAGCATGAATTCTTAGGCCCTCAGCTTTCTTCACAGTCCAACTCTCACATCCATACATGACCACTGGAAAAACCATAGCCTTGACTAGACGAACCTTTGTTGGCAAAGTAATGTCTCTGCTTTTCAATATGCTATCTAGGTTGGTCATAACTTTGCTTCCAAGGAGTAAGCGTCTTTTAATTTCATGGCTGCAGTCACCATCTGCAGTGATTTTGGAGCCCAAAAAAATAAAGTCTGATACCATTTCCCCATCTATTTGCCATGAAGTGATGGGACCAGATGCTATGATCTTAGTTTTCTGAATGTTGAGCTTTAAGCCAACTTTTTCCATTCTCTTCTTTCACTTTGATCAAGAGGCTTTTGAGTTCCTCTTCACTTTCTGCCATAAGGGTGGTGTCATCTGCATATCTGAGGTTATTGGTATTTCTCCTGGCAATCTTGATTCCAGGTTGTGCTTCTTCCAGTCCAGCGTTTGTCATGATGTACTCTGCATATAAGTTAAATAAGCAGGGTGACAATATACAGCCTTGACGTACTCCTTTTCCTATTTGGAACCAGTCTGTTGTTCCATGTCCAGTTCTAACTGTTGCTTCCTGACCTGCATATAGGTTTCTCAAGAGGCAGGTCAGGTGGTCTGGTATTCCCATCTCTTTCAGAATTTTCCACAGTTTATTGTGATCCACCCAGTCAAAGGCTTTGGCATAGTCAATAAAGCAGAAATACATGATTTTCTGGAACTCTGTTGCTTTTTCCATGATCCAGCAGATGTTGGCAATTTGATCCAATCCAATGGGTTCCTCTGCCATTTCTAAAACCAGCTTGAACATCTGGAAGTTCACGATTCACATATTGCTAAAGCCTGGCTTGGAGAATTTTGAGCATTACTTTACTAGCATGTGAGATGAGTGCAACTGTGCAGTAGTTTGAGCATTCTTTGGCATTGCCTTTCTTTGGGATTGGAATGAATGCTGACCTTTTCCAGTCCTGTGGCTATTGCTGAGTTTTCCCAATTTGCTGGCATATTGAGTGCAGCACTTTCACAGCATCATCTTTCAGGAATTTACAGTGGGTTAAATATACTTTAATGTGGTAGTTTTGCACACAGACTTCTTGTATCAGTCAGGGTCTAGGTAGGAAAGGAATAAGTATACTTAACTTTGATTATTTGAGAAAAGTTTGGTGATGGGACCATTAGCAAAAGTGTAGAAAGGTTTAGATCAATTGTCCTCAACCAGGGGTGATTTCTGTCCTCTAGGGGACATTTGGAAATCTCTGAATACATTTTTGGCTGTCCCAGCTGGGAAATAGTGTATTATTGGTGTCTAGTGGGCAAAAGCTGGGCATACTGCTCATCAGAACAGCTTCCCCCAATGATCTGCCATAAGGTTAAGAGTGCTAAAGTTAACAACACTTAATTTAAAGACATCATTAAGGGATATTAAAGTACACTGAGGCTACCAGCGGGGGATCTTTTATCACTCATAGGCATGTGTGTGTGCACACTCAGTTGCTTCAGTCACGACTCCCTCTTTGTGACCCTATGACCCTTTGTTATCATATGAACTGTAGTCTGCCAGGCTCCTCTGTCCATGGGATTCTCCAGGCAAGAATACTGGAGCAGGTTTCCATGCCCTCCACCAGGGTATCTTCCCTTCCCAAGAATCAAACCTGTGTCTCCTGCATTGCAGGTGGATTCTTTACCCACTAAGCCACCTGGGAAGCCCATTACTCTTAGGACTGGAGGGCAAGTAGAGGGAGAGGTTACCAGAATCCAGAGAGGGCAGCTTGGCAGGAGCTGTGACCTTCAGTAAAGCAATAGTGGCAGAGAGAAAAAGGTAGGGCAGGAAATACCTTGACCTCACTCTCCTTGCTGCCCTCTGATCTCTTGTTAGTTGATCCTTGAGAGAGTTTATTCATATAGTTTATTCAGGTTGACCTTACAGGGCATAGGACAGGGAATAGAAAGGTGGAGAGTAGATCAGGGAAGGTGAGTAGAAGAAATCTAGCAGGATGCTCCATGTGGGTGCCTGAATTTAGATGAGAATTCTGTTATTTACTGTCAGATAAATAATAAATAATTACTGTTATTTATATTCTGTCAGTTCTGTAAATTTCTTATTAGGAGGAGGCTAACCAATAGGAAAAGGAGTACATCAAGGCTGTATATTGTCACCCTGTTTATTTAACTTATATTCAGAGTACATCATGAGAAACACTGGACTGGAAGAAACACAAGCTGGAGTCAAGATTGCCGGGAGAAATATCAATCACCTCAGATATGCAGATGACACCACCCTTATGGCAGAAAGTGAAGAGGAACTCAAAAGCCTCTTGATGAAGGTGAAAGTGGAGAGTGAAAAAGTTGGCTTAAAGCTCAACATTCAGAAAATGAAGATCATGGCATCCAGTCCCATCACTTCATGGGAAATAGATGGGGAAACAGTGGAAAGAGTGTCAGACTTTATTTTTCTGGGCTCCAAAATCACTGCAGATGGTGACTGCAGCCGTGAAATTAAAAGACGCTTACTCCTTGGAAGGAAAGTTATGACCAGCCTAGATAGCATATTCAAAAGCAGAGACATTACTTTGCCAACAAAGGTTCGTCTAGTCAAGGCTATGGTTTTTCGGGTGGTCATGTATGAATGTGAGAGTTGGACTGTGAAAAAGGCTGAGTGCCGAAGAATTGACGCTTTTGAATTGTGGTGATGGAGAAGACTCTTGAGAGTCCCTTGGACTGCAAGGAGATCCAACCAGTCCATTCTGAAGGAGATCAGTCCTGGGATTTCTTTGGAAGGAATGATGCTAAAGCTGAAACTCCAGTACTTTGGCCACCTCATGCGAAGAGTTGACTCATTGGAAAAGACTCTGATGCTGGGAGGGGTTGGGGGCAAGAGGAGAAGGGGACGACAGAGGATGAGATGGCTGGATGGCATCACTGACTCGATGGACATGAGTCTGTGTGAACTCCGGGAGTTGGTGATGGACAGGGAGGCCTGGCATGCTGCGATTCATGGGGTCGCAAAGAGTCGGATACGACTGAGCGACTGATCTGATCTGATCTGATCTGAACCTCCCCTATGAAGTACAATAAAAATTTCATAAACCAGTGTTGCTTTTTTACTTTCATGTTTTTATTTCTGAGTGCCCGCAGCAAACTTTTGGATCATCTCAGGTGTGGGTGCAAATACAGTGAGAGTTTTGATTTTTAGGGTATCTAGTAGAAAGGTTGTTAGGATGTGAAAGGTTGTAGCAAAGACAGAAAAAGAAGTGGAGAAGAGCCACAGATGGCTGGCTCCAGAATTTAGCTGTGGAGTGGCCCTGGTCAGTTCGTTTGTTATGGTGAAGCCAGCTAGTTTAACTCTTGTTGATCTGGGTTAGGAGAGCAGTAGGGATGTCAATATATATTTGTTGACTGAATGGATGGAGGCACATTGGAGCCCATTTCAAAACTGGGGAGAATGATACAGGTCATTTATCTTCCTTTTTTCTGTATGTGTGTGAATGTCCTTTTTGCTTATCCAGCGTATAGGCTTTTCTTCCTATTAGTATCTCCATCTCCTTGCTGGAGGATTCCTGGTGTTGGTAGTAGGGTTATTTCTGACATTGCCTGTCCCCTTTTCCTTTGGAGGCAAAGGAAGTCAGAGCCTTCCTTCATACATGGCCTCTTTGTCAGTGGCGGGCGTGTTGTGCTCCAAGTGCTATTAGATCTAGGGGCACTGAGCCTTGCGTGAGGGACCCTGATTAAAGGTCAGATTCATCGTGGTGGCAGGTGTGTCTTGCACACCGACTTGTGCCTGTTTTGTAATTCTTGCCGGGGGGTCCTGCTGTCAAGTCATAGCAAACATGGTTCCTGCCTGGTTTGCAGGCCTGGACCTTAGAACCTTAATTGACCCTTTCCATAAATTTCTTTACCTAACTGTATAAAAGTATCAGTTTCTTAACTGTCAGTTTTTACCACTTGCAACAAGAACCCTTCCCAATATGTGTTGGGAAAAACTTGAGGATGTGTGGAGCATAGGAAAGATATTGCATATATAATTTCCATGTGGTGACAAGGATCACACAGCTGATCTAATTTCCTTCCCTAGATTCTGGAAAAGACCTAATCCTTAGATTGGCTGGAAGAGGAGTGCTAGAGAATTGGGTGCCTTGCTGTATCAGGCGCCATATAAAAGCTCTGTGTCTGTGTCACCCAATCTAGCTCAGTAAGATATCGTTTCCATTTTTTTTTTCTGTTGGGAAATTGAGACTCAAAGAAAGCAAATATGTTACCCAACTTCTCATAGACAATAGGTGTTAGGACAACAGATTTCAAACCAGGAAGCTTTGCAGACTCCTCTCCTTGCATCATTCCAGGTGGACTGTCAGCTGCGCCAGTGTTCAGCAAGTCCTGGGTGAGACTGGGAGCCCTTGGACCTTGTGCATATCTTTGTATGCCCTTATAAGCTGCAGCAGACTTGGTAATAGACTTAGTAGTAGCAAGGGTAGCCTCCTTTCCCTTATTCCAATATGTAGCTCTTTAAAAATTGTCATTCTGTGATAATGCCCTTTAGTTTCGCTGGTTGTTTTCCCTCCCACTGTTGGTGGTGGTCAGCAATTCTTACATAAGTAAGAGTTCATTTAGGATGAAAGAGGCATTTAAGACCCAATTATCAAAGGTGCTCCATGGTGGTGTTAATCTTTCCTTTTGAAACTTGGTCTCAGAGGAGTGGTGGGTTACTGGATAAAGGAGGGTATTTTTATGCCAGTGTTTTGACACTTCATAACCATTAGCTTTTGCCTAAGTTTTTCTTCCTGAGAAAATATTTCTGACCTTTGTCAGTAATATTTGATGAGGGTTAGTGGTACCAATTTCCATTTCTAGTAAAAAAAAAAAATTGGACTTTTTGGGCACTTAATAAAATTATCTATTTTGTTATCCTAAAGACAAACATCCCAGATTTCAGCTTTTAATAGCTCTCATGAAACATTTGCTTCCATTAACAATATAACCATGCAATATTGTGTTTATTTTATTTAACAGACATTTGTAGAGTGTTTATGACGTGCCAGGCTCTCTTCTCTGTGTGTATATCTACAACTGTTGACCCTATTAATCTCAACAACTTTACAAGTTGGGACCTATTATTATACCCATTTTACAAAGGAAAAAATTGAGGCACAAAGAAATGAAATAATGTGCCCCAGGTCACATGTCTCCTAAGTGGCAGAGCTGGACTCACACCCAGAAAGTTTGTCCTGAGTTCACACTGGTAACACTGTCCCAGGTTTCCTCTCTGATATGCCAAGAAATGATACAACACAAAAGCCCTATAGGCAGAGGGATCTCTTCTTAGAATACTAGAGCTGACCAACCAGATCATTCCTTTCATCTTGATTAGGATTCTGCTTGTGCTTAGCTGCCCTTGGTTGGTGTGCTGCTTTCAAAGTGAGTTGAAATATAAGGACAATTTGAATGACTGAGCTCAGACACTGCAGACATTCTCAAATGCAGAGCTTGATGTTCTCAGTTCTGTTCCTCAGTTGTGTCCAACTCCCTGTCACCCCATGGACTGCAGCATGCCAGGCTTCCCTGTCCATCACTAACTCCTAGAGCTTACTCAAATTCATGTCTTGAGTTGGTGATGCCATCCAACCATCTCATCCTCTGTTGTCCCCTTTTCCTACCACCTTCAGTCTTCAGACTTTTAGCATCAGTCCTTCCAATGAATATTCAGGACTGATCTCCTTTAGGATGGACTGGTTGGATCTCCTTGCAGTGCAAGGGACTCTCAAGAGTCCTATCCAACAACACAATTCAAAAGCATCAATTCTTCGGCACTCAGCTTTCTTTATAGTCCAACTCTTACATCCGTACATGACTACTGGAAAAACCACAGCCTTGACTAGATGGACCTTTGTTGGCAAAGTTGTCTCTGCTTTTCAATATGCTGTCTAGGTTGGTCATAGCTTTTTTTCCAAGGAGCAAGTGTCTTTTAGTTTCAAGGCTGCAGTCACCATCTGCAGTGATTTTGGAACTCAAGAAAATAAAGTCTCTCACTGTTTCCATTGTTTCTCCATCTATTTGCCATGAAGTGATGGAACTGGACACCATGATTGTTAAATCTTGAGTTTTAAGCCAGCTTTTTCACTCTCCTCTTTCACTTTCATTAAAAGGCTCCTTAGTTCCTCTTTACTTTCTGTCATAAGGGTAGAGTCATCTCTGTATCTGAGGTTATTGATATTTCTCCTGGCATTCTTGATTCCAGCTTGTGCTTCTTCCAGCCTGGCATTTCACTTGATGTACTCTGCATATAAGTTAAATAAGAAGGGTGACAATATACAGCCTTGAGGTACTCCTTTCCCGATTTGGAACCAGTCCATTGTTCCATGTCCAGTTCTAACTGTTGCTTCTTGACCTGCATACAGATTTCTCAAGAGGCAGGTCAAGTGGTCTGGTATTCCCATCTCTTTGAAAAATTTCCACAATTTGTTGTGATCCACAGAGTCAAAGGCTTTGGCATAGTCAATAAAGCAGAAGTTGTTGTTTTTCTAGAACTCTTTTGCTTTTTCGGTGATCCAATGGATGTTGGCAATTTGATCTCTGGTTCCTCTGCCTTTTCTAAATTCAGCTTGAACATTTGAAAGTTCATGGTTCACATAATACTGAAGCCTGACTTGGAGAATTTTGAGCATTACTTTGCTAGCGTGTGAGATGAGTGCAATTGTGCAGTAGTTTGAGCATTCTTTGGCATTGCCTTTCTTTGGGATTGGAATGAAAATTGACCTTTTCCCGTCCTGTGGCCACTGCTAGTTTTCCAAATTTGCTGGCATATTGAGTGCAGCACTTTCACAGCAGCATCTTTTAGGATTTGAAATAGCTCAACTGGAATTTCATCACCTCCACTAGCTTTGTTCGTAGTGATAACGTCCTAAGGCCCACTTGACTTTGCATTCCAGGATGTCTGGCTCTAGGTGAATGATCACACCATCATGATTATCTGGGTTGTGAAGGCCTTTTTTGTACAGTTCTGTGAATTCTTGCCACCTCTTCTTAATATCTTCTGCTTCTGTTAGGTCCATACCATTTCTGTCCTTTATTGTACCCATCTTTGCATGAAATGTTCCCTTGGTATCTCTAATTTTCTTGAAGAGATCTCTAGTCTTGCCCATTCTATTGTTTTCCTCTATTTCTTTGCATTGATCGCTGGGGAAGCCTTTCTTATCTCTCTTTGCTATTCTTTGGAACTCTGCATTCAAATGGGTATATCTTTCTTTTTCTCCTTTGCCTTTTCACTTCTCTTCTTTTCTCAGCTATTTGTAAGGCCTCCCCAGACAGCCATTTTGCTTTTTTGCATTTCTTTTCCATGAGGATGGTCTTGATCCCTGTCTCCTGTACAAGGTCATGAACCTCTGTCCATAGTTCATTAGGCACTCTATCCGATCTAGTCCCTTGAATCTATTTCTCACTTCCACTGTATAATCATAAGGGATTTGATTTAGGTCCTACCTGAATGGTCTAGTGGTTTTCCCTACTTTCTTCAATTTAAGTCTGAATTTGGCAATAAGGAGTTCATGATTTGAACCACAGTCAGATCCTGGTCTTTTTTTTTTTTTTTGCTGACTGTATAGAGCTTCTCCATCTTTGGCTGCAAAGAATATAATCAATCTGATTTTGGTATTGACCATCTAGTGATGTCCATGTGTAGAGTCTTCTCCTGTGTTGTTGGAAGAGGGTGTTTGCTATGACCAGTGCATTCTCTTGGCAGAACTTTGTTAGCGTCTGCCCTGCTTCATTTTGTACTCCAAGGCCAAATTTGCCTGTTACTCCAGGTGTCTCTTGACTTCCTATTTTTGCATTCCAGTCTCCTATAATGAAAGGGACATCTTTTTTTTGGGTGTAAGTTCTAGTAAAGTTAAATAATAAGCCCTGTATCAGAGTTTATGGGAAATTGGTTATGACTTAAAATAGGACATGGAAGCATTGGACACTATATGAGTCTTTCTCTCGTTGCTGATCTGGCATGACTGAAAGATGAGCAAAATAATAAATCATCACAGAGTCTGTTGAATCGCAGTCAGAATGGCTGGCAATAACATTATTGACTCAAAGAGGTGACATGTAAACTTTCATGAGTCTAAGGAGAGATTTGATGAGTTGACAGTGAGAATTGGTGGGACTGGAGTATAGGTTGTGGATAGAGTCAGGGAGTATGGCGAAAGATGAGGCTGAAGAGGTGTAGTGAGCGAGGGTGAGTTAGGGTGGATTTTAGCTTATGGGAAGTGGGGCACCATTGAAGGATCTTAAAGAGAAAGTGACATAATTAAGTATGGATCTTAAGGCATCCCTGCAGAAGCAGTGTTGCGTGTTGATGATTTTCTAGAGGCAGGGAATCATTTGTTCATTTTTACATTCTGGTTTATTTTGTGACTGTGCCTGGCTTGGTTTGCCCTTAAGGATCCTCTGGATAAAGATGGTAGATCCTAATCAACCTTGCCTTCTGCATTCCAGAAGGCCCCAGACAATGCTGTTTGGAGAAATTCTGTATGTGAACAATGGTCAATTTTTATCGATGCGATAATTTTCTGCCATTACAAAGAAATGTCTGTCGACCTTTGCGACTCACAGATGTGGTAAATCAGATTTGTTTGGAACCCCCAAATGCCAGGAGTCTGCCACGGAAATAATGAAGGGTCATTTATCCTGCTGAGAGTCTCCTTAAAGGGAATCGATAACCTCATTGTAAAGAAAAATTGCATCATTTCTGTGAGGCCCCTTTCCAGATGAGTAATGTCCTATGGGTGCTGTTTAGCTACCATTTATAGAATGTTTCCTTGTGACAGGCCCTGACTACATGCTGATAGACAGGAACTCATTTTATTTAAGATGGGTTTTATTGCTCCCATTTTAAGATGAGGAGACTGAGGCTAGCAAATTCAACAATTTGTCCATTATCGCACACTTATAAATGGTAGGGGATTTGAACCTGGGTTTATCAGACACAAAAGACCTTACACTATATTGTTGTGTGTATGTGTGTAAATGTGTGTGTCTGTGTGCATATGGTCATGGAAGGTTTCAGAGCAAATCATGAGTCAATATCAGACAATACTGCTAAAAATTATCATGGCCACCAGGAAGCTGTCATGTTCCCTGCGGTGTTAGTTAGGCTCTAGCGGGCTTGAAGGAGAGGAATAACTGGCTTTGGAGTGATCATTTGAATTGTGTATTGGAAATAATTATTTGAAGAGTCAAATATAAGGAATTTAATTGATTATATGACATGCTTTAGAAGCAGGTCAGAGTGATTGAGTCCCTCTAACCCTCAGCCTTGACGTATAAAAACATCTGATACATAAATGGTGCTTATTTTATCCCAAGCATTATTCTAAGTGCTTGGCATTTTTAAGTGAAGTGTTTTAATCTTTAACAGCACTCTTTGAAGTAGGCAGTATTACTAAGCATACTCACTTTACAGAGAGAAAACTTAGTCATAGGAGATGAAATAACTTGTCCGAGGTCATCCAAACCCTCACTGGAGGTGAGAGCCAAACCCTCATTGGAGGTGAGAGCCAAACCCTCATTGGAGGTGAGAGCCAAACCAGTGAAAGTTTGGTGCTCCAACACGTGCTCTGTGCTGCCTCTGTTTATCATTCCCCTTCCCCCAAACCGGAGCATCTCAGGGGCCTCCTTGTCCTCTCCAGAACAAGGCTGCAGTCTCGGGCAGATCCATAAATACTGGATACAGGTTCCTGTCTCTAAGGTGGTTCTTCTCGTTTAGCCATGATCCCTGGGGCCCAGGGCTGCCTGGGCACATAGCTGCTGCGGATGGCTCCTGACCCCCAGGGTGTGGGCCACCTTTCTGCTTTCCTTTCTTTTCACCAACCTAGATTTCAGATCTAGGCTGATGGTAATACATTCAGGTCACTTACTGGCCGTTCTTTTTGGCGACTTATGTGTTTAATGGATGGAGAGGAGCTGGTGGCTAGGGTGGAGGCATACAGTGCCCACTGGGGATTTAAGCTGTACTTAACCCATAGATCACAGGTGGAGTCTAAAAGTGACCTTGTCTTTGACACATGTCTTGACTTCTACTGGAGTGTAGGTTGCTGGAGGGCAGGGATGGCATCTGCCTTGTGTTTGTTTGTATGTCTCAGTCTCAAGCATATTGCTTGGTTCATAGTAGATAATTTATACAATGCCTAGATGATCCATCCAGCTTTTGCTGGCCCTTCAACACCCAGAACTTCATCGTGCTCATAGGTTTTCCTGATGTCTCATACTTCCACTCCATCTTTACAGAACTAATTGCTCCTTTATCTGGGTTCTTAATACTGTGAGACTCTTGGCAGTTGTGTTGTCTTTGTCTTAATATATAAATTAGGGATAAAGCTCTCATAGTGGTAAACATTTTAATGAAAATATATAAAAAGCATTTTGTTAACTTCAGCATGATATGGAAATGATAATAATTTTATCTATTAAATACTGAGTTGCTAAAGGCTAGAGATCATTATTTTACATTTCTTTGTCTCCATTTCTTTGCCTTAAATAACCTAGACGAGGCTTACAAGTTGAAGGTATAAGTAATTTGCTTATTTGAAGGGAAATAATGGCACAGAGACTCAGTGGTTCTAGAGACATTTTAATGATTCCTCAGTAATCTTTCTGTTGGCTGAGAAATATGAGTAGCCTAAGAAGACTCTGAAAAGATTAATCATGAAGTGACTGCTTCTGTTCTCACATCGCTAAGTCAGATCAATATACACTTTCTCGTGGCTAATTCTGAGGGCTGGTTAATTTAGTGACACTAATGGGTTCAGTGACAATCCTAAAGTTGAGGTTCCCAGAGTCTTTTATTGAGGAAGGCAGAGATCTAAGAAATCATTTACCACTCCCAGTGAGACCTGTAAAATTCTTGGCCATGTAGTTAGGGGCTTGCATATTAATTCTCAATCCGGGGGATTACAGTAGGCTGCAGAAATGATGTCAGATTTGGAGGAAGGGGCCTGAAGCAGGAAGAAGCTGTGTGCGTATTTCCTGTGTTGGTTGAATCTTTTAGAAATTGCCCTGAGGTCATTCTGAAAAAAGAAATCCAGTCTCATCGTTCATGCCTTGACCTCTTTGCCTCACATTTAAGCAAGACACACACATACCCGTTTGGTGGAATGGCCTTTATTATTAATACTGATAATGGCTACCATTATTTAGCACAACAGCTAGGATCATTTGGAAAGGCTGGCCATTAACCCTTGGCCTTGCTCTCAGCACACATGGCTGATCTTTAGAATTTTGTTCTGGCTCTTCCCATCAGAGGAAGTAGCAGGACAAAGATTGAAGATGGCTAACAATATCATGCTAGGTTGCATTATACAAGCTACATGTTGTCTCTGCAGAATTTCTACTTGGGGAAGTTTTGCAAGAAATCTTGTGTGACAGTCCTTTAACTAAATCAGCCCCAGTTTAGCAAAGGAATGTATGAGACGAGGGAGAACATATTCTAATACTTTTCAGGGTACCTGAAGTTGGAGACCTGTGGGATCATCTTATCCCAGCATCGCTATAATCGGAAAAGTAGGTATTAACTTGCATTAACGGGGACTCAGAGGTGAAGAGACTTGTCCAGTGTCCCATGGCTGGTAAATCAGCCTTGAAGCATAGTCCTTCTCTGGTCTTTTCCACTAGGTGGTGTTGGGAGCTTGGAGTTCTAGGAGATACATTAAGCGCCTCCCTTCTCACTACCTCTCCTTCCAACCTAGTGGGTGGAAAGATGGGAAGGACTCAGAGTGGAGAAATAGCAGAGCCGTTCTTTCCAGCATCTGAGTGCTTAAGGCCAGTGGAGGGCTGCATCATCTATGAGTAACTGTCCTGCAGTGTCAGTTCAGATGAAGTGTCGGTACGGTCAGGAGGTTTTGCTCTCTGACGCTGTGCACTTCCAAGCACAGTTACTGCCTCTGGGTTCATAGCTGTCTTTCTTTCATTACTGCCCATCACAAGGGAGCTGGAGTGTGTAAGCACTGTGGGCATCTCTCCACAGGCATTAGCTGTTTGTTTGGAGAATTAATTTATGTGCCTCTAAAGGGTTATTGATTTGAGTTAGGTGATGAAAGGCACTCGATAAAGAACCTGCTCCAGCTACTCACCTGTGTTCCACTGATTATGGAAAGGAATATATCAATCTTTTCTCTTCCTCTGCCTAAACCCCTCTTCTCTTCTGCTGCCTTAGGACTTTTAATTAGGCTGAGAGGCAGCCTTCTTTGTCTCCTGAGTGGATGTGGCAAGGAGGAGCCTATTGCAGGGCGCTCTGGAAAGCGGAAAGAAGAAACAGCTGAACCTCTCAACTAGTTGGATAAGCTTGGGAAATAATAATTCCCACCCCCTTCATCTTCTCTCTGTCTCTCATCTAATCAGGTTCTGATTTTACATCCAAAGTGTCTCCTGATTTGTCCCTCTCTCCTTGCTTGCTTCTGATGCTCTCCTGGCTCAGGTCGTGGTTGGTCTGCCTGAACTCCTGCCATAGCTCCTGAATTGACCCTCCCACCCTCCTCTCCCCAACATCCCTCCAGTCTTTCCTCCACCCTGCCGCTGGATGTCTTTTCAAAATCAAGTTCTGATGATATTTAGGATATCTCTTGCTCCTCTGTTTGATATCTATCTATCTGTCTCTTCACTGCCAAATAGGATGAGTTCTGAACTTATCAATATGGCCCGTAGGGCTTTCATAACCTGGACTTACTAGCTTATAGGACTGATTTTGTCCTCTGCTACCCTCACATATACTGGGTTCTAGTCGTAACGTGTGATCCATTGTTTATTGAAGAGAATATTTACTCTCGTTCTTGTGCATCTTTATCTTTTCCCCTGGAAACTTATGTTTATCTTCAAATATCACCTCAGGCACTCAGATGTAAAGCCTTTGCTGGTTCCTTCAACTCAGGAAGACCTGGACTCCTTCATCCCGTCCCTCTTCTCACATAGTATTTCAGATGGGTCTTTACTTAACAGTTCTGCTGCTGCTGCTGCTAAGTCACTTGAGTCGTGTACGACTCTGTGCGACCCTATACACGGCAGCCCACCAGGCTCCCCCATCCCTGGGATTCTCCAGGCAAGAACACTGGAGTGGGTTGCCATTTCCTTCTCCAATGCATGAAAGTGAAAGTGAAGTCACTCAGTCGTGTCCGACTCTTAGCAACCCCATAGACTGCAGCCTACCAGGCTCCTCCGTCTATGGGATTTTCCAGGCAAGAGTACTGGAGTGGGTGCCATTGCCTTCTCCGACTTAACAGTTCTAGCATTGTCTTTTTAGTACTTTTTCCTCTAAAATGTGAGTTCCTTGAGGACAGAAGTCATGGCTTATTCATTCTGATATTTCCAGAATCTACTGGAGAGTTTAATACACTTAAAATGATATATTGGAGTGTTTTTGAGCAAAAATTTGCCTTCATTCTTCTTTCCTTCTGGAGTGGGGGATGTTATGCAGTTTTTTTGCCTCGTTGACTTTGAACTTGGCAGTGTGACTTCCTTAGCCAGTGGAATGTGAGCAGACATGAGGTAAACAGAGGTTTTCTATGGGCCTGGGTGCTTGTCTTGTCTTCCTGCGCTCTTGTGCTCCACTGGAACTGCTGGCTGAACTGGGGGCCGCTAGGGGCATGTAAGGAGCAGAATTGAACAAGGTCTAGAGCTTGATCTGACTTCAGCTAAGTTGAGGATCTGTGTGCAGGACATAAGTGTTGTTGCTTTAAGTTGTTGGGCTTCGAGGTAGTTTGTCACTCAATATTGTTACAGGGGTGATTGACTAATGGACTCAGAGGTTTGAACCAATATATGGATGAGTAATACATAGTTCAACAAGATGATTCTATGGTCTGAGTGTTTGTGTCCTCTCCAAATTCATAGAATTCTTTATGTATGCTCAGTTGTACCCAACTCTGCGATTCTATGGACTGTAGCCCACCAGGCTCCTCTGTCCATGGGGTTTTCCAGGCAAGAGTAGTGGAGAGGGTTGCCATTTCATATGTTGAAATCCTAATCCCCCAAAGATGATGGTGGAGCCCTCTTGAATGGAATTAGTGCCTTATGAAAGAGACCCCAGAGAAATCCCTAGCTGCCTCCACCAAGTGAGGACACCTAGATGGTACCAGCTATGGACTAGGAAAACAGCCCTCATCAAAGTAAATGTGACCATCCTGGTGCCTTGATCCTGGGCGCAGCAGCCTTCAGAACTGTGAGAAAGAGATGTTCATTGTTACCCAGTCTGAGGCATTTTGTTACAGCAGCCTAAACAGACTAAGAAAGATGAGTTAAAAGAATGAGAGAGAGGAAAAAAAATTATGAGAGAAGAGCTCAAAAGTTATGAGTGGAATCCTTGTGCATATATTTCTTGGGAAAGCATGACATTAGGAACCTCATGATAAGTCATCATTCATGGAAAGTCCAGGATGGGATTATCTGAAGTTGTGGTAGTATCATAAACTTTAATGAAAGACATTTTGTCTTAGTTTTATAAGCCTGGCATGGAGGCTGAAGCTTACAAATTGTAAAACTCTTAAGATAGAAATTAAGTTTCTCACTTGAATATTTATCATGGAAAACATAATCAGAAGGCAAATCTTCTGGGAAGAAAGTCACATAATGAATTCCAAATCCTAATAGAAATTATTATTGGATTGTAAACTTTTTTGGATTAACCACACCACTGTTCCCCTTCATTAGTGTGGATAATTAAAAGTTAACAGTGTATCATTTCTTGATATATTTATGGATATTGCTGTACAAATGGCGTGATTGGTATGGTCTATGACTAGTTATTTTCTTTAGTAGGGGCATTCGGTTAATGAGTTCAGCACTAGAGTACTGAGATGCAAATGGATTTATGAAGTTTGTCTTCACAGTCTCAAAGGCATACCAGGAAGACTTAGTAAGAATGTGTGACTGAACAAACACAGCATTTATTTTATCTACAGAATCAGGTAGTGTCTAACACATGGTGCATGCATGCTCAGTCATTTATGACTTTTGGGACCCCGTGGACTGTAGCCCACTAGGCTCCTCATGCCCTCCAGGCAAAAATACTGGAGTGGGTTGCCATTTTCTTCTCTAGGTGATCTTCCCGACCCAGCTATTGTACCTGCGTCTCCTACATTGGCAGGCGGATTCTGTACCACTGAGCCACCTGGGAGCCCTCTAACACATAGTAGGAATTAAGTGTTTATCCGAAAGAGAGATCAAAATTATATAGAATTAAGAGAAATAAAAGATGGAGAACTGAATCAGCACTAGCACGTGGGGCAATTCCTGAGTCCACAGGCCTTTATTCCTTGCAGTGAGTCTAGCAGGAGAAATTAGGTTTGATCAGCCACCCTGGGAGAATTCATGATGTAGCGAGGTGACTGATGAATCACAATCTATCCTGCCTTGCTTTTCTTGCCTCAAAGAACCCAGAGTTCTTGAACTCTGCAGGGTTAAGTTCTTAATTTTTGAATTCAGGGTCAAAAATTAAGATGCCTGCTTGAATATTAAGCTTTCAAATGAGGAAAATGTCATAAGTTGTTGGTTTGATTTGGATTAATAGGGTCATGTTGGTGTTTTGAGTAGAGAAAATTACATGCTTGAAGGTGTAAATGTGTTCTTTCTGTTCTTAGCTTCTTGAGAGATTGTGACATTAAGGACTGTGCTCATGTATCATTTGATCTCTGACCTCCTGTTCTCTATATGAGGCTATTGCATCTCCTCTAGAGTTGGCCTGCCGTTAATTAGGGCACCAAAGTTGTCATATGCTACTACTGTGATGTCTCCTCCATAACAACTGCTCCTGTGACTCTTTTTTTCTCTGTCTACCTTGCCCATCTCTCCAATAAGCCAAAACAGCAGCTCTTTGGCCACTGGAAATGCCATTAGAAACTTCACGAAAACTTTCTTGAAGTCTATGGAAGTTGGTGCAGATGGTAAAATAGGATTTCTTCCACTTGAGAGCTGAATACTTATCCTATTCCATCAAGATACTTCCCCAAAGCATAATTTCCACAGAGGGTTTAAATTTTCACTCCTTAACAGCTTTAGAATATGTCCGTCTCAGTCAAGTGCTAGACAGAGCTGCGTTCACATGTGACTTAGCAATTATCTAAAACACTGGCTGTAATGCAGAGAAGGTCATTATGTGTCAGCATAACTGGACTCTAACGCGTCTCTACTAGGAACTCTGTTCCTCTTCTGCTTTCCTAGGTGGCTGTAAACAGGACAGACCCGGCATGTGGTATTGATTGTAAGAAAATGGCCCTGATAAGGTATCACACAACAAACATGCTGAAGTGTGAGTTACAGAGGCTGAGGATGAAGAAAGGCTCTTGGAAAAAAGTTAACTCTTCATCCTTGGGCAAGTAGTCAGGGAAAGAATCAAGAGAAATCTGAGCCGACAGATGAAGGAGTTAGCTCCTTACATCTCATTACAGCAATTCTTTGATTTCCTATTTTGAGGCACTGTTGGAGGCCGGATACCATTCTCCTACTGTATGCGGAACATCAAAAGAAAGTAAACAGCTGTTTCACTGGCTTTTTATAATAAGAGATCTGGAGAAATGAACTAAAATAAAAACCTATGCAATTGTTATTAATGCACACAGACCAACAGATTCCTTTTTAAGTCTTTTATTGTCAATTTCAGCATGAGTAGAAAAACACCAATACAGTATAATAATGCATATATATGGAATTTAGAAAGATGGTAACGATAAAAAAAAGCATGAGTAATGGTTTGTCTGAAGCACTTTTAAGTCTGCTTATATTAATAGTTGTTCTGTTACCAAATGCATTATCCTTTGCATTATCTCCCCGCCCCCTCCAGATTTCATAAATTTGAGTATCACGCCTGACTGGCTGGAGGAGGCAATAAACAGTTTCATTTTGAGCCTGAATGATGGAGATAAGGATGATGCCTTTGAATTATTATTTTGATGCACAAATTTCAGTCTTCTAAGTAGAGACAGGTAGACATGTCTCTTTGGTATCTTGTTCTGTTTTCATCTGAATCCAGATTCTCACTCATAACCACTCCTTTGAGAACAAGTTTCTTTGTATCACGAACTTTGAATTTTCTCTTCTTTGCATTACAAAAAAACTGGTCTCCATTTGCACACCCGTATTCATGGCAACATTATTTACAATGTCCCAAAGGTGGAAGTAACCCAAATGTCCATCAACAGATGAATGGATATAGAAAATGTGGTATATACAGATGATGTAATATTCAGTTCAGTTCAGTCGCTCAGTCATGTCTGACTCTTTTTGACCCCATGAATCGCAGCATGCCAGGCCTCCCTGTCCATCACCAACTCCTGGAGTTCACTGAGACTCACGTCCATCGAGTCAGTGATGCCATCCAGCCATCTCATCCTCTGTTGTTCCCTTCTCCTCCTGCCCCAATCCCTCCCAGCATCAGAGTCTTTTCCAATGAGTCAACTCTTCGCATGAGTTGGCCAAAGTACTGGAGTTTCAGCTTTAGCATCATTCCTTCCAAAGAAATCCCAGGGCTGATCTCCTTCAGAATGGACTGGTTGGATCTCCTTGCAGTCCAAGGGACTCTCAAGAGTCTTCTCCAACACCACAGTTCAAAAGCATCAATTCTTCGGTGCTCAGCTTTCTTCACAGTCCAACTCTCACATCCATACATGACCACAGGAAAAACCATAGCCTGTTTATATATAGGAATATATATAAATATAGGAAAAACTATATTACATAGATGTAATATTACACCACCTTAAAAAGGAAGGAAATCTTGTCATATGCTACAGTGTGGATGATCCTTGAAGACATTTTGATGAACAAAGTAAGCCAATCACAAAAGGACAAATAGCATTCTTTTACTCATACCGATATGAATCCACTTACATGAAGTCTATAAGGTAGTCAAAATCATAGAAACAGGAAGTGGTTGCCAAGGGCAGGGGGATGAGTATTTAATAGGTTTAGAGCTTTAGCTTTTAAGATGATAAAGTTTTAGAAATATGTTCCTTAACAATGTAAATACATTTAATAACTCTGAATTGTATGCTTGAAATGGTTAGGAGAGCCAATAATAGTGTTATGTTTTTTTTTTTTTGCCATTAGAAAAATTTCGCTAAGTCGTGTCTTGACTCTTTTGTGACCCCATGAACTCCTTTGTCCATGGATTTCCCAGGCAGGTATACTGGAGTGGTTTGCCATTTCCTTCTCCAGGGGACCTTCCTGACCTAGGGATCAAACCCGGGTCTCCTGCATTGCAAGT
Source organism: Bos grunniens (assembly GCF_055505025.1). Lineage (NCBI taxonomy): Eukaryota > Metazoa > Chordata > Mammalia > Artiodactyla > Bovidae > Bos > Bos grunniens. Next base: position 73,754,693 of record NC_141179.1, on the reverse strand, counting down.
GAATGCTTTACTATCTGAGCCAAAAGGAAGCCCTATGTGCTTTTCTGCCATTAAAAAAGGGCCTTAACAGAAACAAAAAAATTATCTTTCCCCTGATGATACTGTAATCCTTGACAGCCCCCTGCCATGATTTCTCTCCCATGCTGCACATGGCTGAGTCGGTACAGTTCTTGTTTCTAACATGCATCTGGGTCTTCACCCTTTCCTCCCTCTTGAATCTCACATCCTTTAATTACACTATCCTCCTTGCAACCTCAGTAAGGTCAGCTCTTCACCTCCCGGACAGTTTTCTTCCTTTTCCCCCTGGCTTCAGTAGCTGCCCCAATCTTCCTTTCCTGCACTTCCAGCTAGTGTATAGATAATTTTACCTCCACCAAAATAATGCGTTTGTCATTTAGGAAAAGGACAACCAAAAGGAAGAAAAATTAAAAAAATAGATTCATAGTTCAGAAATGACTGCCATTAGCCAAAGTGGGATCGCCCTCACCTCCTGCACTGTAAATTACATGTTATTATTCAGCAGCATTTCAAGACCACCTTCCCACGTGGTTCACGTCTTTGCTTCACCAGGTTTGGTCTTCTTTGATCAGGGGGATCTCTGCATCTGTTTGACCGTATCTTGACCCCTCCGCATCACATCGGTCGGTCTTCTTTCCTCTCATCCCGACCTTCTGTCTTTTCCTTTGCCTCATCATCTCACTCCGGCATGCCCCACTTAATCTGACCAGAGGGAGAGAGGGCTGGGCTTGCTACCTGACCAGGCTTATTCCTTCACTGGGTATGAGGTCTCTGTGGCAGTATCGAGATTTGGCATAGTTTCCCTCTCTGCATTTCCAGGCGTGCATTTAGTTCAACCCTGGTGATACGGGTGGGGGGGATACACTTAGAGTCGGGACCCAGTGACTTAGACTGAGTCCCAGCAGACATTTCAGTGTCCTCTCTGCTCTTCATGTGGTTGTGGTAAATGACAAACACACTACCACCCAGAAAGCACTTGAAACAGAGCCCAGCATATAACAAACAGTACACAGTGTTAGCTAATTATTTAAATAGGGATTCTGAGTTGATTATTACTCTTTAACACCACTCACATCCGTTTGTTCCATCCCCACTGACACTATCTTAGTTCAGATGCCTTGTCCCCACAGCAGTCTCATAACCACTCCTGTCTGCACTGTTTTATGCCTCTGATTCATCCTTCATACTGCAGCCGGTGAGTTTTCTAAAACACAAATCTAACTAGGATCCTCCTCTGGCAGACCCCCTTCGATGGAACACCCTCCTACTCTTTCTCTGAGGCCCCACGAACGGCCAACTGTACATCTTCAAGATGCAAGGGAAGCTGGCACCCTCTCCAGAAGGCTCCCCAGGACCTCTCCCTTCCCCCAAGCTTGGGGTGAGTGCCCACCCAAGTGCTCCCGAGCATCCGGTGCTTACCTCTTCCGCGCCACATACTACATTGTATTGTGATGTCTTGTTCATGTCCCCTCGTTATCCGCAAACTTCCTGATGGCGAAAGATAGTGGTTTTCCATCCTGAGCATCTGGTATAGCAGTTGGACTATAATCTTTGATAAGAAGGAAGAGCACTTCTCAGGATCAGTGTTTTTTCCCCCGGTGGCTGATCTTAATTGTTACGTGTTGACTTTTGATGATTTCACTTTCAACGGGTGGATTTTTGTGGACCTTGTCCCCGCATTCTGCTCCACTGTCCCTCTTTCCTGCTATACCAGTTTCTTGTCTCCACAACCTTTATGTTTCGAACCTTCCGTCTGTTTTCCTTTATCTCTTCTCTTACAGTGCTCTGTTCACTTCCCTGTAATTATGCTTCTCATCCTTGGCAGAGGTTAGCGAATTGTGCCAGTGTTTGTTTTCCCTTGGGGTTGTGAATAGCTTGTGGGCAGGGACATCGCTTCTTGGCCTCCTATCTTCTGTAGCACCTGAGTTCACTAGGGTTTTGGTAGGTAGTGGCACCCCACTCCAGTACTCTTGCCTGGAAAATCCCATGGACGGAGGAGCCTGGTAGGCTGCAGTCCATGGGGTCACGAAGAGTCCGACACGACTGAACGACTTCACTTTCACTTTTCACCTTCCTGAATTGGAGAAGGAAATGGCAACTCACTCCAGTGTTCTTACCTGGAGAATCCCAGGGATGAGGGAGCCTGGTGGGCTGCCGTCTATGGGGTCGCACAGAGTCGGACACGACTGAAGCGACTTAGCAGCAGCAGCAGCAGCAGCAGTCCACTTAAATCTAAAGCTTTGAGGAGGGAGATCAAATAAACACATTTTTTAGCACTCTTGTCTCTGGAAGCATATTATTAATGCAGTGTCAAGTGGTAAAGAATATGCCTGACGTGCAGGAAACGCAGAAGATTAGAGTTTGATCCCAGGGTCGGGAAGATCCCCTGGGGTAGGAAATGGAAATCCACTCCCTTATTCGTGCCTGAAAAATCCCATGGACAGAGGAGGCTGGTGAGCTACAGTCCACGGGGTCTCAAAGAGACATGACTGAGCATGCACACACCAGAGAAACTGGCAATCGTAGGAGAAATCTTATACAGAAAAAGTGCCAAGAAGAAGTTAACCCTTTGGGTAGAACTGAGTGAGATAACTATCTTCCTATTTGGACCTTTGTTTAATTTTTAAAGCTGGTAAGTATTCTGTGAGACTTACTGTAGACTGCGGAGGTAGAGACCAGACTGTGTCTAGGGTCTAGGTAAAGCTCAGATATGTAATGAATGCCAAATACATATGTTACATATTTTTTATGTTACACAAGGATGATGAGGGTTGATTCTGGAGGACAGCTCCCCTTCTAGATTCTTCTGTAAAAACGGATATGATGATAGTCCCTATCACATAAGGTTGTTGTGAGGATTAATAAAGCACCTAGAAAAACCCCTGGCACATAGTTCGCTCTAAAAAAGATAGCTGTTATCACTCTGTTGGCAGTTGTGATATGTGCAATATCGCATGTATCCACATACTAATTCAAAGCCGTCCCCCTCACTTTTCAGAGTCTCACAAATGTCAGTGTCATTTCTTTAAGATCACATAGCTATAAAGCGGCAGTGTTGGGATTTGAATTAAGTATTATTTGACTCCAAGTCCATGTTCTTTAAATTATGCTGTCCTTTTAGAAGGACAGCATGGTAAAGGCTGACTGTTTTGAACATGAATCTCTGGATAAAGTTGTTCAAGTTGGTATTTGTGGCTCCCAGTCTCCACAGATTATTATTATCTGCAAATGCATGTATCAGAACATGACACTGTGTTTTATTTTTTTATTGGAGTATAACTGCTTTACACTGTTGCATCAGTTTCTGCTCTACAATGAAGTGAATCAGCTATATGAATATAGCTATATATATATATATATATATATATCCCCTCTTGGACTTCCCTCTCCCTCCTTATTCCCCATACCCCCCATCTAGGTCATTACAGAGCACTGAGCTCCTGTTTCCTGGATCCTATATTTTTCTCTTTATTGGACTACTTCATTTTTCTGGAGCATATATTCTAGAAAGTTCCTGAGAAGGAATACATAAAAATATTTTACTTACTCATGATGGATTTCTGATTGGCTGGGTTAAAAACTCTAGGTTTTAAACAATTTCTGTGAAGAGTTCTAGTTTCTTGTTGGCAACATGAATGCCATTTTGATTCTGGGTTATTTATGTGTGATACGTCCTCTCCAAGTCTCTCTCTCTCCCTGTCTCTCTTTCTCCTCTTCTCCCTCCTGTGCTTGCCTCACTTTCTCCTCACATCTCTAAATCTTTTCTGTCCTCACTCCCAGATGATGACTCTGCTTCATATTTCCCTGAGAGAATGGAAGAAATTGAAAGAGAATGTATTCACTCTCTCTCACTTTGAATAAATTCTTTGCATCTGTTCCTTTCTTTCTTCTCCTTCTGGTATTCCCATTATGCTTATGTTACACCTTTTGTAATTATCCCACAGTTCTTCTACCATTTTCATTCTTTTTTTTTTTTCTTTGTGTTTTAAGTTTGGAAGTTTCTATTAACCTGTTCAAGCTCACTCATCTTTCTTTAACTGTGTCCATTCCAGTCCATTGATAAGCCTATTAAAGGCATTCTTCATTTATGTTACAGTGCTTTTTATTTCTAAATAAGAAAAAGAAAAAGAAAACAGCATTTTCTTTTGATTCTTTCCTAATGTTCCATTTCTCTCTTTACATTGCCCCTCTGTTCTTGCACTTTTTCCACTTTTTCCCATTATAGCCCTTAGCGTATTAATCATAGTTGTTTTAAAGTCTTGGTCTGATAATTTTGTCACCTATGAATTGGCACTTGCCATCTACCTCTACAGGATTAAATTATGAGCTGCCACAGCTGCTGACCTTCAACACCCCCTGAAAGTTCAGAGTAGAGAGCAGAAATGAGACTTTGTGCTCTGGAAAAAACTGGCAGAACAGGTCTTCAGATACTTAGATATTTTCAGAAGATGATTTTATGAGCCCAGTTTTTTACATCTCCTCATATCTAGAAAATCACTAAACTCTCTCATGGTGATGTCTGCTCCTCATGACTAGCGGTAATCCTCACGAGGCTAGCAGAAGCCTTTTGTAAAAAAAAAAAAAAAACACATGCTAGATTATATATACTCTTCCTTCACCAAAATCACCCATATACTGGCCTTCCTCTCTACCACTTTGGAGCAGTTTCTTAGAGCTCTCTGAAATGCTGCCTCCTGGGTTATAGTCCTAATTTTGCCCCACATAAAACTTAAATCACAGCTCTTATGTAGTGCATTTTTTTTTCAGTTGGCAATTCCAAAATGTCTACAATGTCTGAGTTTGGTTCTGATGCCTACTCTGTCTCCTCAAATACGTTTTTGTCTTTTAGTATTACTTGTAATTTTTTGTTGCAAGCTGGGCATATTTACTGGGTCAAAGAACGGAGGTGGCTCCACCTTTAACGTGAGGTCTTTTGTTTATCTGGCTAGGAGTTGAGGCTGTGTCACTGTGTGCTGTAGCTATAGGCATCACAGGTAAAGTGTCCTTTGATGTCCTTGTTTTTGTCCCTCCTAGTGTCTTTGAGTTTTCCTAGTACCTTCTTTGTAACCGAGAACAGATGTGCAGTTCTTTCTGCTGTATTTCTTTGTTTTATCCAGGAGCCCTGTTGATGTCGCAGTAAGGTGTGAGGTTAGGAGACGTGGTCCATAGTTCTGTGGTTCAGTTCAGTTCAGTTCAGTGGCTCAGTCATGTCCGACTCTTTGCAACCCCATGGACTGCAGCATGCCAGGCCTCCCTGTCCATCACCAACTCCCAGAGTCCATCCAAACCCATGTCCATTGAGTCGGTGATGCCATCCAACCATCTCATCCTCTGTTGTCCCCTTCTCCTCCCGCCTTCAATTTTTCCCAGCATAAGGGTCTTTTCAAATGAGTCAGCTCTTTGCATCAGGTGGCCAAAGTATTGGAGTTACAGCTTCAGCAGCAATCCTTCCAATGAACACCCAGGACTGATCTCCTTTAGAATGGACTGGTTGGATCTCCTTGCAGTCCAAGGGACTCTCAAGAGTCTTCTCCAACACCACAGTTCAAAAGCATCAATTCTTCGGTGCTCAGCTTTCTTTACAGTCCAACTCTTACATCCATACGTGACTACTGGAAAAACCATGGTTTTGACTAGATGGACCTTTGTTGGCAAAGTTATATCTCTGCTTTTTAATACGCTGTCTAGGTTGGTCATAGCTTTTCTTCCAAGGAGTTCTGTGGTTAGGTATGTCTTTTAGTGAGCTATGTCCTTAGGCTGTCATCTTCACAAGTGCTTCTCATTTTTTTTTTCCCCCTTAGGTGAGTCAGGAAGGATAGAAAGGTATTTCTATCTGAAGTTGGGTATTTCCCTTCCCTCCTTTCCCTTGAGGAAAAACCTTGTTACCAAAACAATGTTCTGAGCATATTTTGAAATGGTTACTTTTCCCTTCCCACTGCCAGAAGCACAGGACCTCATAGGGCTTCTATAGGCAAATCACATAAAAGACGGGAGCACCATAAATTTGGGCCCTTCTGGGATTTTTAACTTCCAACCTTGTGCACACAGAGTCACAAACATTTTGTCACTTACAGTTTAAGTTCTCCAATCCTGTTACTAGTTCAGGTGGTGAGTTCTGCTCTCCTAAGCTGTGATTCTTTGTATCTATGTATCTGTCTTCCCAGTGTGGGGGACAGTGATCTGCCCTGTGACCTCAGTTCTCTGATCGACCCAAGAAGAGTTGTTGGTCTTCATTTTTTTTCATCTCTTTTCCCATACTGAGGACAGGAGTGATGACTTCCAAGCTCCTTACCTGCTGGACAGGCAACCAGAAGTCCCTGAATCTGTATCACATACTCTGCCTTCCCTTTTGCTGCTGTAAACTATCTAAGGATCCCCCTTCTCTTGTGCATTGTCTTGTCCGTTTTCCACTATCTGAAGACATTACTCCAGTGAGAGTCCCCTCATTCTCCTACATCATAACATTTGCCTTTTCCTGTGTCATTTCTATCAATTGAAAAATGCTGTAATAGTTGCTATCTTAATAAACAGATAAAACAAATACACAGAACAAACTCCATACCTTCACGTGACCACAGACTCTTAATCCTGCTACTGATCGTGGTGCTTAAGAGCTTGATTTCAGTTCCCTGTCTGGGAATTGATCCCAGGAAGTGAGAGTGTTGAATCCTAACCATTAGACCACCAGGGACTAGTGGCTGGAAGCAGGACCCTGGCTCGTGTCTTCTTTGTGAAAAGAATTTTAGCAGAGAGGTGGAAAACAGTGAGACAGGTAAAGTGTTTATTAGGAAAGTACGTGCAGCTAGACACATGGGCAGGACTTGGAGAAAGTTACATGCCATTGGGGGTGGGTTAGATTGCTAATGTAGGGACAGTCTTCTGGGTCTTTGTTTTCCTCTGGCCAGCCATCTTGTTTCACCCCTATATCTGATCTGACTCAAGGCCCTACTGTGTGCACACGTATCTTTTAGCCAGGATGGATTTCAGTGCAAGGGTCTCTGAGTGTCTCAGGCCATATTATGGGCTAGTGCCCCCTCTGCTGAGAAAGTTTCCTCAGAACCCTTCTACTAGAAAGGTGTGTGGTCTGGGGGGGTCTCCTTGACCATAAGAATGAGAAATATATGGCCTTATTTTTACCTAAGCAAGGATTAGCCTGTCTCTGGTCCTGCCATTACAGTTGTCTAGAAGTGTCCACAGGAGACAAAGTCCATCTGCTTATCCTGATCCTGTTATTATCTCTGTCTCAAAGCATAAGCAGGAGGCTCCTTGTAAATGTCTAATTGGGGGCCCATCTACCTCCTACCTCACTCCCATCCCATTTATGTTCTCTCTTTCACCAGAGAATTCTCTGGAAGACTTATCCATGCTCACTGTCCCAGTCCCTCCTCGCCCAGGCTTTCATCTTCCTTTCTTCCTGGAAAATGCTTTGTTCAAGTGCAGTCCTGTAAACATCACTCACTGCTGTTCTTAAACTCACTCTTCCCTTTTGCTGACTGGAGGCAGAGAACTCCACTGATAGAGCCACACATGGGAAGAGCATGTTACACTCAGTGCTGGGCTTTCGTTCACCATCTTACCTGACCTGTTGGCAGCACTTTGTAAATGTTGATCTCTGTTTGCCTTGAAAAGCTGTCTTCACTTGACTTCTGCGAGTCCTTCACTTCCTTGGTTTTCCTCCTAGCTCACCTTTGTTTCTTTTAGGTCTCATTTGCTGATTTCTCTTTAGCTTCCTGACTTGTAAATTCTGGAGTGCCCCAGGGTTCAGTCTTCAGATGTCTTCTTAATCTGTAATTATTGCCACATGATCTCATCAGATCTTCTGCTTTTAAATATGCATTCGTATGCTGATTATTTCTGTGTCAGAGACCAGACAGCTGCTCTTAGAACCTGTCCCTCTTCATCCAGGGGGCACAATTAGACTGCACTTCTAGTCTTCTTTACATTTAAATATAGCCATTTGATTGAGGTGCAGGCAAAGGGCTGTAATAAGTGTCATGTACTATTTCCCAGCCTAGCCTGTAAATCATGGTGCTGGAGAAGACTCTTGAGAGTCCCTTGGACTGCAAGGAGTTCCAACCAATCAATCCTAAAGAAAATTAAGCCTGAATGTTCATTGGAAAAACTGATACTGAAGCTTCAATACTTTGGCCACCTGATGCGAAGAGCCCAACTCATTGGAAAAGACCCTGATGCTGGGAAAGATAGAGGGCAGGAGGAGAATGGGGCAAGAGAGGATGAAATGGTTGGATGGCATCACCGACTCAATGGACATGAGTTTGGGCAAACTCTGGGAGACAGTGAAGGACAGGGAAGCCTGGTGTGTGGCAGTGCATGGAGTCACAGAGTCTGACACAACTGAGTGGCTGAACAATAACAACAACGAGGCCTGTAAACATCACTCACTGCTGTTCTTAAACTCACTCTTCCCTTTTGCTGACTGGAGGCAGAGAACTCCACTGATAGAGCCACACATGGGAAGAGCATGGATCCCAGAATAATCAGGTGAAAGGCTGACCATCAAGCAAGAACATTAGTTTGAACTTTGATTGCATTAAGCCACTATGAATTTGGGATTTGGCTCTTATGATGGCTAGAATTACCTTACCTGAGACAGAAATTGGTGTCTGGAATGGGTGCTGCTGTAATAGAAGCCTAGACTAGGTGGCACTCCTGGGTGGTTTCATGGCAGGCAGTAATGATGGTTTCTGTGTAATGAAGAGAAACATCTGGTTAAAACATTTTCTGTGGTATGTTGGGAGGCAGACGTATTGCTAAAGAATTCATGTTGCTATTGTTCAGTCTCTCAGTTGTGTCTAACTCTTTGAGACCCCATGGACTGCACACCAGGCTTCTCTGTCCTTCACCATCTCCTGGAGTTTTCTCAGACTCATGTCCATTGAGTTGGTGATGCCATCTAACTATCTTGTCTTCTGTTGCCCCCTTCTCCTCATGCCTTCTATCTTTCCCATCATCAGGGTCTTTTCCAATGAGTTGGCTCCTTGCATCAGGTGGCCAAGGTATTGAAGCTTCAGCATCAGTCCTTCCAATGAATATTCAGGGTTGATTTCCTTTAGGATTGACTGGTTGGATCTCCTTGCAGTTCAAGGTACACTCAAGAGTCTTCTCTAACACCACAGTTCAAAAGTATCAATTCTTCAGTGCTCAGCCTTCCTTATAGTCCAACTCTCACATCCATACATGACTACTGGAAAAGGCACAGCTTTGACTATACAGACATTTGTAGGCAAAATAATGTCTCTGCTTTTTAATATACTGTTTATATTGGTCAAACTTTTCTTCCAAGGAGCAAGTGTCTTTTAATTTCATGGGTGTAGTCACCATCTGCAGTGATTTTGGAGTGAAAGAAAATAATCTTTCACTATTTCCATTGTTTCCCCATCTATATGCCAGGACATGATGGCATCAGATGCCATGATCTTAGTTTTTTGAATATTGAGTTTTAAGCCAGCTTTTTCACTCTCCTCTTTCACCTTCATCAAGAGGCTCTTTAGTTCAAGTATTAGAATATAGAAGTGTGGTGTGTATGTTATTATTGGCTGTGTTTGATAAAATACTAAAAGAAAAAAAGGGGCTCCAGAAAGAATCCGTTGATTTATAAGCAGAATGAAAGTCATACGAAGAACCCAGAAGTTCATTTGGAAGACCTGTTGTTTCTAGGTACCAAATGGTACGAGATAAAATTTAAAAAGGCTTTGAAGGACACAGGGCCATTATGATTGAGCTTTGAAGCTCTAATAAGATTAAGAATATGACTTGTCTCCCCAGCCTATTTTGTCAACCCGTTTCCAGTTGGCTGTTGTTTACTAGAGATGAAAAAGGAAGAGGCGAGAACGCCATGCCATTTCTATCATTGGTCAGCATCAGCTTGAGAATTACATCGAGGAAAGAACTTTTGCTGTAGTAGTTGACAAGGGTACTGACAGTTAACAAATAGAATTTCAGCCTATTAAGTTACGAGGAGATTGTACTGCCAGGAAACTGTAAGCTTAGACTAAAATGTTTTATATCCATAATGCTCACTCCCAAATTTCCTTCTAATCTTTAATCTTAAGTCACTTTATGAATAAATTATGTACATAATAGGCCCTCAATTAATATTTATTAAATAAATAAGCCTGTTTTATGACCTGTTTTATCTCTTTGGATTTTTTTAGGATCTTTTCTGGTATTCTGAAGTTTTGCGATGATGTACTGATATACTGTAGTGTGATAATTCTTTTTTTTTTTCCTGCCATGCCATGTAGCTTGTGGGATCTTAATTCCCCAACCAGGGATTGAACCCAGGCCCTGGCAGTGAAAGCACTGAGTTCTGACCACTGAACCACCAGGGAATTCCCAGATTCTTTATCCTTTGTGCCAGGCACTTGTTGGACCATCTTATTCTGGAAGCTCATGTCCTTCAGTTCTGTTCTGAAAGTTTTCTTTTATCATTTCTTTGTTAATCTCTGTTGTTTTTCCTTCGTTCTCTCTGTGTGGAAATTATTGCATTTTTGTTTGTTTTTCTGCTGTTGCAGAAACTTTATTTGCATACATTAAAGCATTTCTGCTCTCATGCATTCCGTTTTCAGTCACCATTTGTTTTATTGACAAAAAGCCGTATTGTTCTAGCAGCACAGGTACGATGTCTTCTTTCATCTTTTGAAGATACTAATTACATCTTTTAGGAGCTTTGCATCCTTGCCCGTTTCCCCCAATGTCCCCTTTTAAAAACGTTGTTTAGACCCTGTTTTCTACATTAGGTGCTCTCCTCAAGTGTGTGGTGACCACTGACTGCACTTCTAATTAAAAGTGTCTGGAACCGACCGGAAGTTCTTGGGAATAGCAGAGCTTCAGTGAAGGCTGATAAAATGATGACTTGGCATTTTCACTGGTGCGTCTCCAGTTATCGGTATATAATTCTTTCCTCCTAAGTAGGTCAGTTTCCCACAGAAGTGTCCTCTGTCTTCGGCCTGAGATGTGAAGCGGGTGGAGGTGAGGAGGCTGCCGGCACTCTGGGAGCCTGGGAGGAGAGGAAGATAGGAGTCTTGAAGTTCCCCGCTAGAGTTCTCCTGCCTTGCCCTCTTTGCAGTGAGAGTCCTTGCTCCTCCTCTCATCTGGACCCGATGTCCCTCAGACCAGAACCTCTTGTCAACTTCTCCAGAGGTCCGGTCTGGGGTTGGGTTGGGCAGGGCAGTCACCAGCTGTGGGACATAAGTTCAACTCTTGTTTATACAAATGTATACCTGTGGCGGATTCATTTTGACATTTGGCAAAACTAATACAATTATGTAAAGTTTAAAAATAAAATAAAATTAGAAAAAAAAAATTTCAAATTAGCTTATCATTTCAGCCTGGAAATACTTAGAGGTGCAAACGTGCTTCTTCTCCAGTTCTTGATTATATTATAGACATAATTTTTTTTTAACTCCACCTTAGAGCTCTTGTGAACCTATATTTTAGTTTTTTTTTCCAGTTGACTAAATTGTTGACACTTTTAATTTCTAAAACTTTGTTGACATGTCCAATCTGCTGGTATTTCCTGGTCTATATTTTTGTGCATTTGTTAGTTAAACCCATTTTAATGGTCCTTTTGTGTGTTTTTTTGAGAGGAGTGTAGTAAATAAAAATGTATGTATGTTGAATTTGCTTTGTTTTTCCACTAATCCATTCTTGTTCCTGAAACTCTGAACCCCCCTGGCTTCTATTCTGTCCCTCTCTGAGGATCTTCCTCTGGCTCTGTCTGTTCCTCCTCTCTGCTGCTCATGGGTTGCTCTTACCTTGCTTTCCCCTTCAACAGTGGCCTTTCCCAGCCCTTCCTCACAGGGTCTACTCTTATTCTTCTGTTATACATTTTGATCAAGTGACCTGCACCTTGTCTCACAGTTTTAATAACTCTTGTCGGTGACTCATTTACACACTTCTTTCTCCCGTCTGGCACCTTCTCCCAGTTCTACATTCAGATAGCCAGTTCTTGTCTGGGCATAGCCACTGAGTTGCCCCATAGTGCCTTCCAAAAGACAGCGTGCCCGAAACAGAACGCGGGGTCGCTTCTCTTTCTCACACTAACTCCTTCTTCTGTATTTGGATCTGTATTCACAGAAGTCACCAACGTGGGGGTCCTCTAATCTTCTTTTTCACTCCATAGAGCCAGATAATCACCAAATCTTGCCAGGTTTGCCTCCCCCATGTTTTCTTGAGTGCATCTCCTCCTCTTATCTCCACGATGACTGGCCACATAAAATCCTTGCTGCTCTGTTGCCACAGCCTCCTCACTGCCAGCTGCTTCTGCTTTTTCCCTCTTAAATTCATCCTTTGCCCAGATACCAGAGTGACCTCTCCAAAGCATAAATCTCAGCATATAGCTCCCCTGCTAAAACCCCTTCAACTGCTCCCCAGCATGGAATAAAATCTATGTTCCTTGGCATGGTATACAAGGCCTTCTGTGCCCCGGCTTGAGAGCGTCTCTCTTGCTCCATCTCATTTCACTCTTGGCCTCACATGTTCACTCTTGCACAGAACTGCCTATTTTTTTCTCCCCCTCTTAGTTTTCCTGTTTCTGCGCCTTTTCTCCTGTGATTTCTTCTACTCTCTTCTTCTTTTTAAACATGACTAAAAAGGATCTTATATATATCCTTCAAAATATAACTCAGCGTGTTTATTCTTCTCAAGAAAGCAGCTTCTAATTTCTCTGGTTTTGTGATGTGTCCTTTCTCTGTGCTTTTATGTGTCCATCTGTGCACATGGTGTCCTAGCATTTGTATGTACACACCACTACAATTAATAATTTTCAGTTCAGTTCAGTCGCTCAGTCATGTCCGACTCTGTGCAACCCCATGAATCACAGCACGCCAGGCCTCCCTGTCCATCACCATCTCCCGGAGTTCACTCAGACTCACGTGCATTGAGTCAGTGATGCCATCCAGCCATCTCATCCTCTGTCGTCCCCTTCTCCTCCTGCCCCCAATCCCTCCCAGCATCAGAGTCTTTTCCAATGAGTCAACTCTTCACATGAGGTGGCCAAAGTACTGGAGTTTCAGCTTTAGCATCGTTCCTTCCAAAGAAATCCCAGGGCTGATCTCCTTCAGAATGGACTGGTTGGATCTCCTTGCAGTCCAAGGGACTCTCCAGAGTCTTCTCCAACACCATAGTTCAAAAGCATCAATTCTTCGGTGCTTAGCTTTCTTCACAGTCCAACTCTCGCATCCATACATGACCACTGAAAAAATCATAGCCTTGACTAACTGGACCTTTGTTGGCAAAGTGATGTCTCTTCTTTTCAATATGCTATCTATGTTGGTCATAATGGACTTCCTTGGTGGCTCAGTGGTAAAGAATCCGTCTCCTGAGACACAAGAGTTGCGGGTTTGATCCCTGGGTTTGGAAGATCCCCTGGAGGAGGAAATGGCAACCCACTCCAGGATTCTTGCCTGGGAAATCCCGTGGACTGAGAAGCCTGGTGGGCTATAGTCCATGGGGTCGCAAAGAATAGGACACGACTGAGTGACTGACCATACAAGGTCTCAGTGACCTTGGTACACTGCAAGTTCCTTCAGAGAAAGGATTCTTCCATGTTTTTGGTGTCTGACACATAGTTGGTATTCAATAACTGGACATTGAATGGAAACGAACTGACTTACAAATTACTTCTTGGTGGCTTGGAATCAGCCAAAGCTCAGAAATCATGAAGAGTGTGGCAAGAAGTACTGAAACTACAGTTGTCATGGGAGCATATGGTGAGTCAAAGGTGATTTTTGGCCTTGGTTTCTCTTGCTACTTTGAGTGTTTCGTGTGGTGAATATTGGGGAAGAATATGCCCTGATCTGGAGGAGATGGATGGTAGGGTAGATTGAAAGTGAGAGACAGTTCTTGTTCCATTGTTGATGAACTGAACGTGCAAAGAAAGGCTGGTTATAACTTGGGTCATCACCATGGGTTAAAACATAAGATTGTATGCTGTCAAGTTATCTAGAAGAGGGATAATGAAAGGTGGGTCCTACAAGTGCCTGGCAAAGGGGAGTGGATTGCTGGAGAGGCAGGCAGGATGAAATAAAGGAAAAGTGGCATCTACATTCACCTTCCTCATGTATCAGAGTTCTCCTAGTCTGTTCCCAAATGTCTCTGGGCCATGTCCAGTTTGCAGATGGTAGTGGACATCCTAATGATGCATGTAGGCTCTTCAAGATAGCTCTCATAAATAGCTCTCATGCCCTGGGAGACGCGCCAAAACACATTTCCATGATGACTGTAAAGATGCTTGCTAAAAAAGCAAACAGCTCATTAGTGGCCTTCTGAGTTCTTGTGCAAATGGAGTGTGAAATTGTGGCTTGATGCTCCAAAGGTATATACCTTTTTGTCTCACCTTTGATGATGATTAAGAGAAGTCCGGTTTGATTTGATGGGGAGGGTGTATGTCGGTGGAGGTGGGGAGAGTCAGATGGGCAGCAAAAGAAGAATGAGTAGTGAAATGGAAGGAGAGGAATGCACACACCCCCTTCAACCCCGTGCTCCATTTGACCTTCAGGAAATTGTAATAGAGATCACATGACTTTGCGTTTGCTTGGAAATGAACTGCTTCTGTTTGTTCCAGGCCTTGGGATTGATGAGCGAGTCTGGGGATTCTGAGCATAGAATTATAATAAAGGGAAGTGTCTCAAGCAATTATTAAATATTTAAAGACATACCTCAATGCTAACTTGTCAGATGAAATGAATGAAAATGAAATGGTTTTAAAGCAATATTTCCAATGGAACGGATAGAAATTCAGAGATGAAAATTATTCTGTTCCATAAAGGAAATACTTTCTGTTGGTGTTTGTAACATGGTGTTTTTGCATCACCTTCCATCCCAAATGTTAATTAAGGAACAGCCTGCCCAGGAGGTGGATCAAAGGAGGAATCCAAAAGAAAAGGATCTGGTCAAGGTTCTTTCTTTTCCTTTGCAGTATTATTAATGAAAGGTATGCTGAGGGCCAGGGGACATTAATCCCCAGTGCAGTTGATATATTCTCTATCAAAATAAAGGGAGACAAGAGTTTTGTTTATAGTTTCTTTTCTTGCCTAGACTGGACAATGTGAGATGAATAGGTGGTAAAATAAAATTATTCATCAGAAATGCTGTAGAGGTTTTCCTTCACTGGACATATACTAAATATGTCCAGTGGATTAGCTGGACATACGTGGATTAGCTACCCAATCCTCATTCCTCCCTGTTTTTTTTTTTTTTTTATCAAAACACTAATTTTTTTTCAAGTATCCACCTCTGGCAGAAATTTATAATTACCTACACAATACCAGTTTTTACTTATTCATAGTAATTTGACTGTGAGAAGTAAAAATGCTCAGATATTTTTCTGCCTCCCTCTTTCAGCCTCCCTCCCTTTTCAGCCTCCTTTAAAAAAATGATATACATTTTATGGATAATGTTCTGTATACTTAAGACATACAACATGTTCATTTGATACATTATATATTGTAATATGACTCACTGTAATGATAGCATCTCTGTCAGGTCACAGAATTATTATTTGTAGTGGGAATAATTAAGATCTAATCTCTTAGCCTGTTTGATAACTATAATAAAATATTTTTGTCTATATTCACTGTGAGTGCCTTATATCTCCAAGACTTATTCGTCTACTGCTTGTAAGTTTCTACCCTCAAACAACATTTCTCCTACCTCCGCACCCTCCAACCCCTGGGAAGTCCATTTTATTCTGTTTTTATGAGTTTGAATTTTTTAGATTCCATATATCACTGATGTCATACCGCATTTGCCTTACTTATCTCACTTAGCATATTGTCTTCAGCATCCATCCATGTTTCCGCAAATGGCTGGGTTTCCTTCCTCCTCATGAAAGAAAGTGAAAGTGTTCATTGCTCTGTGTTTGACTCTTTGCAACCGCAGAGACTGTAGCTGGCCAGGCACCTCTGTCCGTGGGATTCTCTAGGCAAGAACACTGGTGTGGATTGCCATTTCCTTCTCCAGGGGATCTTCCCGACCCAGGGATCGAACCCAGGTCTCCCACATTGCAGGCAGATTGTTTACCATCTGAGTCACCAGGGAAGCCCTTCTCATGACTGAATAATATTCCTCTCTGTGTGTGTCTGTATCTCACATCTTTATTCATTCACCTGTTGACAGGCACTTAGGTTGTTTTTATATCTTGGTTATTCTGAATCCTGCTGCAATAAACATGGGTATTCTCCAAGCCAGGCTTCAGCAATATGTGAACTGTGAACTTCCTGATGTTCAAGCTGGTTTTAGAAAAGGCAGAGGAACCCGAGATCAAATTGCCAACATCCACTGGATCATAGAAAAAGCAAGTGAGTTCCAGAAAAACATCTATTTCTGCTTTATTGACTACGCCAAAGCCTTTGACTGTGTGGATCACAATAAACTGTGGAAAGTTCTTCAAGAGATGGGAGTACCAGACCACCTGACCTGCCTCTTGAGAAATTTGTATGCAAGTCAGGAGGCAACAGTTAGAACTGGACATGGAACAACAGACTGGTTCCAAATAGGAAAAGGAGTTCGTCAAGGCTGTATATTGTCACCCTGTTTATTTAACTTATATGCAGAGTACATCATGAGAAACGCTGGACTGGAAGAAACACAAACTGGAATCAAGATTGCTGGGAGAAATATCAATAACCTCAGATATGAAGATGACACCACCCTTATGGCAGAAAGTGAAGAGGAACTCAAAAGCCTCTTGATGAAAGTGAAAGTGGAGAGTGAAATAGTTGGCTTAAAGCTCAACATTCAGAAAACGAAGATCATGGCATCTGGTCCCACCACTTCATGGGAAATAGATGGGGAAACAGTGGAAAGAGTGTCAGACTTTATTTTTCTGGGCTCCAAAATCACTGCAGATGGTGACTGCAGCCATGAAATTAAAAGACGCTTACTCCTTGGAAGGAAAATTATGACCAACCTAGATAGCATATTCAAAAGCAGAGACATTACTTTGCCAACAAAGGTTTGTCTAGTCAAGGCTATGGTTTTTCGGGTGGTCATGTATGGATGTGAGAGTTGGACTGTGAAGAAGGCTGAGCGCCAAAGAATTGATGCTTTTGAACTGTGGTGTTGGAGAAGACTCTTGAGAGTCCCTTGGACTGCAAGGAGATCAGCCCTGGGATTTCTTTGGAAGGAATGATGCTAAAGCTGAAACTCTAGTACTTTGGCCACCTCATGTGAAGAGTTGACTCATTGGAAAAGACTCTGATGCTGGGAGGGATTGGGGGCAGGAGGAGAAGGGGACGACAGAGGATGAGATGGCTGGATGGCATCGCTGACTCGATGGACGTGAGTCTCAGTGAACTCCGGGAGTTGGTGATGGACAGGGAGGCCTGGCATGCTGTGATTCATGGGGTTGCAAAGAGTTGGACACAACTGAGCGACTGATATGATCTGATGCATATTTCTCTTTGAAAGCCTTTCATTTCCTTTGGATATACACCTAGGAGTGGAATTGCTAGAACGCATGGTAGTTCTATTTTTAATTTTTTTGAGGAGCCTCCAGGTCATATTCATACAGTGCACCAGGTTCCCTTTTCTACACACCTTCCCTGACACTTAGCTCTTGTCTTCTCTATGATAGCCTTTCTAACAGCTGTGATGTTTCATGGTTTTGATTTGCATTTCCCTCATTATTAGTGTTCCCATGCACCTGTTGGCCATTTGGAGATGTCATTTTTGGAGAAATATCTATTTAGTTCCTAGGCCTGCTTTCAGTTGGTGTGTTTATTTTTTCTTATTGAGTTGTATATGTTCTTTATAAAATTCAGATATTAATTCTCTATCTGATATATGCTTTGCAAATATTTCCTCACTTTTTGTTGGTAACTTTTCATTGTGTTGATTGTTTCTTTTGCTTTGTAGAAGCTTTTAAGTTTGATGTAGTCTCATTTGTTAATTTTTGCTTTTGGTGTTTGTGGTTTTGGTGTCATATCTAAGAAAGCATTGCCAGTGTCAAGGGGCTTCTTCCTTATGTTTTCTTCTGGGCATTTTTTGGTATCAGGTCTTATGTTTCATTCTTTGATTCAAGTTCATTTTATGAATGGTGTGAGATAGGGTTCTGATTTCACATTTTTGCATGTATTTATCCAGTTTTCTCAATAAGATTTTTTGAAGGGACAACTTTCCCCATTGGATGTTCTTGGCTGTTTTGTCAAATACTAGTTGAGCAAATATGCCAGTGTTTAATTCTAGGCCCTTTAATCGATTCCATTGATGTATCCTTTTATTTTTTTTTTAATGTCAATACCACACTGTTCTAGTTACTACAACTTTGTAGTATAGTTTGAAGTCAGAAAGTGTGAGGCCTCTGACTTTGTTCTTTCTTGGGATTGCTCTGGTAATTTAGGGTCTTTAGTGGTTTTATACAAATTTTGGGTTTCTTTTTTTTTTTTTTTTCTATTTTTGGGAAAAACATCATTGGAATTTTGATAGGGATTGCACTGAATCTGTAGATAGATTTTGGTAGTATGGACATTTTAGCAATATTAATTCTTCCAATACATGAACACAGAAGTCTTTCCATTTATTTGTGTCTTCTTCAGTTCTTTTTTTCAAAGAAGTCTTATAGTTTTCATTGTACAGATCTTTCATTTCCTTGGTTAAATTTATTCCTTGGTATTGTACTGTTTTTGATGCTATTGTGAATAGGATAATTCTCTTCATTTCTTTTTCAAATGTTTCACTATAATTGTATAGAAAGGTAGCTGATTTCTCTATGTTGATTTTATATCCTGCAACTTAACTGAATTCATTTCTTAGTCCCAGCAGATTATTATTATTATTTGTTTGTTGAGTCTTTGGTTTTCTGTATACAAAATTATACCATTTGAAAAGAATAACAATTTTATTTCTTCCTTGCCAATTTGGATGTCTTTGGTTTTTGGCCTTGCCTGATTGCCCTAGCTAAGACTTCCAGTATTATATTAAATAGGAGTGGTGAGAGAGGTTGTCTCTGTCTTGTTCCTGATCTTAGAGGAAATGCTTTCAGTTTTTCGCATTGAATATAATGTTAGCTGGGGTTTATGGTGTATGGTATGGGTGACCATGGAACATAATTCTGGCCAGTGAGAGGAAAGGGGAACTTGTTATGTGGGATTCTAGAAAAGCTCCTAAAAAGTGAGTAGAGTCACTTGGCCTTTCCCCCCTTTTTCATTCTTCCTCTGTAAACTGTGGACATGATGTATGGGGCTACAGAAACCAGCTTGTGATAGATGGTTAGGTAAAGACTGAGAGACATGTAGCCATGTCTGTTGGGCATTATTGTTTGCAGCCTTGAACCAGTTCTGAAGCTCTTCTGAACTTGAAACATGAAAGAATAATGGGTTCCACTTCAGGGCCCTGTGGTTTAGGGGCTGTGTTACACAAACGCAAGTCCCCTAAGAGATACTACACCAGAGTGCATTTCCAGCTCACTTGTAAACTGATTAGTCTAAGTCATGTAAAATCCAGTCTTTTGAGTGATTGGTTTAGGCATGAGCATGTGGTGGGAGCTGATGAAATCTGACCATGTGATAAGACGAGGAATTTGCTTTACCCCCTGTAAATAATATCCCTGACTCAATGGGCATTAGTCGAGCCAACTCTGGGAGATGGTGAAGGACAGGGAAGCCTGGTGTGCTGCAGTCCATGCTGTCACAGAGTCAGACACGATGTAGCAACTGGTCAACATAAACAACAGACAGATGCGTTTCCCCACTCTTAGAAGAAAGCATATCAGATGGAATATTTTCCTTTGCAGACACTGTCTAGATTGTAATGTGATGCCTTATGTATCATAATGTAATCACCGTTGCCATCTTGCAACTCTGAGGGGAGCTGATCTGGGAATAAAGCTGATACAGTGAGGTTGCATAGTGGATATTGGGGAAGAATCAGATGTTTGACGATTTTGTTGACCTGTGAAGCCAGTCAGTCTGGGAGTTGCACATTTTGAGCTTCTGGCTTTGTAAAGTAATAAATTTTGATTGTTTAGGCCAGGAGTTGGCAAATTTTTTTCTGTAAAGGGCCATATAGTAAATACCTTAGGCTTTGTAGGCCAACTCTCCCATGGTAGAGTGGAAGTGGCCATAGACAATACGTAAGCAAATGAGCACGTCTGTGTTCCCATAAAACAGGCAGCTGGCAGTATTTGTCACTCAGGCAGTAGTCTGCTGAACCACGGTTTAGACACTTGAGTTGAGGTTTTCTGCTGCTCAACTGATTTACATCTTACTGGCTACTGAGGTGGAAGGTAGAATACATAAAATCTAAGACCTCTTTCAGCTCAGAGATTGGCTGATTTGGAGAATGACATAAGAAGAGACCAGAAAAGAGAGAAACGAGAAGTGGGAATGATGAAAGGTACTTCCAAAAGAGCTAGTGGTAAAGCAGCTTGAAAATATACACCTACCGTAGTTGAATAGGAAAGGAAGAAATATCCACCCCTTAGCAGAAGCCTGCTAGAAGAAGAAAGTCCCACAGAGTGTGGAAACATTTTTTAAATGTAAAATTTCTATCATTTTAGCACATAAATAAAAAGTTAGGCATGTATATGCTTATCTCACCACCCAGACACAAATCTTCTTATAAAGATGTAAATATAGACTTTTCCTTTTTATAAAAATGAATTGTACTGCATATGCTGATTGGTGGCTTACCTTTTCCACCTTAACTGTGGATTCTGAACAATTTGTTAGATTCATAAAGTTATACAGTTGTCATTTTGAAGGCTGGTTTTTGGCCCAGAAGGCAATGGCAACCCACTCCAGTACTCTTGCCTGGAAAATCCCATGGATGGAGGAGCCTGGTAGGCTGCAGTCCATGGGGTAGCTAAGAGTCGGACATGACTGAGCAACTTCACTTTCATGCATTGGAGAAGGAAATGGCAACCCACTCCAGTGTTCTTGCCTGGAGAATCCCAGGGATGGGGGAGCCTGGTGGGCTGCCGTCTCTGGGGTCACACAGAGTTGGACACGACTGAAGCGACTTAGCAGCAGCATAACAGTAGCAGTTTATTTAACTGGTCCCTATTGTTCTTTCATTTCAGTTGTCTTCCCTGCTACCCATTGTTCTGCTATTATGTAATAATCTTGAAATTCTCTATCTGCTGTTAGAAAGTTCTGTCCCATTCCCTCCCTCTAAAACCTTGTTTCAGATGAGCCCTTTTCTCTTCCCTGATAATGTCAAGCAGCTGGTAAAGGGCAGTTTACAAATGTTTCAGTTTAGCAATGAGAGTCATCATCTTCTGTTTCACTCTGAGTGAAATCCTAATGAGGTCATTTGTCCAGATGTGAAACTCTTGAGTCTTCAGGGATTTCAGCAATGTTTAGTCTTCTGGTTGTACTTTTCCATGTTATATACAGTCCTTACCTTATCAGGGTAGGGCTGCAGGTTTGTCCGTTGATCAGAAGTAGTCAATAGTAATGGTCTGCAGATTTACTTCCTTGCTGTCCCTCTTTATCCCCACCTGCCAACCCAACATCTGAAAATTGTCTGAATCATTTCAGGGGCAATTCAACTCATACTGGTTTGGTCTGGAATTTTCTAGTCAATTTGTGTCTGTCAGTTTGTGAGAACTGGTGTTCACTGGACCAGATGGAACTATTTATAATTGGAGGATGCATACCTGAAGTTTTCCATACTGTGTCCACCCTCCTCCAGCCAGGGAGGACAGTACAAATATCATTCATGTTTAACTTCAGAATGGAATCTGAGACCCAGGGAAAGCAAGAAACTTAGCCAATGAAGCACAGCTAGATAGAGATGAGACTGAAGGAAGGAAGATCCAAGCATTCCTGGGGAATTCTCTGCTGTTCCTTCGTGAACAGGGAAGTCTGCCAAGACAGAAGTCTCTTTTGGGAAGTGATCATGCAATATCTCTGAGTTGTGGATGGGGTGGGTATTGAAGAGGAAAAGCACAGAACAGCAGGTGTAATGCATAAAGGAGGAATATTCTGAGGGAAAAATATAAAATATAAAATATAAAAATAAAAAATAAACATTTATTGGCATGAAAAGTTATCTCCTATACATAAAGTGAAAAATTTAGGTTACAAGGTAACACGTGGAGCAAGACTCCATTTTTGTTAACAAATTAACCTCATATGACTGTGTCTGTCTGTCTGTCTGCCTACCTAAAAATTTACATTTCAAGGTGTTAACAGTGGTTATTTTTGGGCATGGGGAACCTGGAGTTTTATTAGTTCCTTCTTACTGATAAACCACATTTTCTAATTCTTTTATAATAAACATAGATAGCCTAATAAGAAAAAGTTATAATTAAAGAAATACACTTACAGATAAAGTTGTGGAATGTGTATGTGTTTTTTTGTTGTTGTTGCACCATGCAGCACATGGGATCTTTGTTCCATGTGTTTGTGTGTGTGTATGTGTGTGTGTGTCTGTGTGTGTACACACATAGACACTCAGTTGTGTCTGACTCTTTGCAATCCCATGGACTGTAGTCCACCAGGCTCCTCTGTCTATGGAATTTTCCAGGCAAAAATACTGGAGTGGGTTGCCGTTTCCTACCCCAGGGGATCCTCCAGACCCGGGGATTGAACCTGCATCTCTGATATCTCCTGCACTGGCAGGTGGATCCTTTACTGCTGTGCCACTTGGAAAGCCCCCTTTGTTCCCTGACCAGGGATCAAACCCAAGTCCCCTGAATTGGAAGCACAGAGGTCTTAACCACTGGACTGCCAGGAGAGTCCTGTGGATTGTGTTTAGAAAGCATATCTATATGTCACTAAGACTCACAAGTCAGGAGTATTTTCAAACGCTCTTTTTGAGGGAAGACTATTCCTTGCATTGGGAGTACCATTCACACAGTACCTTTTGGCATGTTTCCTTGACAGCCTTCATAATCCCTCAGAGCTCTAGAGGACAAGTCTAAGTTACAATTACCGGGTGGGTAGTGGCCTGTTAATTTTTATCTTTTTGTTTTTCTTTGAATGAATGAATAAGAAACTTTTCATAACTCTATTTAAATGTCATTGAGGCTGAAATCAGCCATGAAATTAAAAGACACTCACTCCTTGGAAGGAAAGTTATGACCAACCTAGATAGCATATTGAAAAGCAGAATCATTACTTTGCCAACAAAGGTCCGTCTAGTCAAGGCTATGGTTTTTACTGTGGTCATGTATGGATGTGAGAGTTGGACTGTGAAGAAAGCTGAGCGCCAAAGAATTGATGCTTTTGAACTGTGGTGTTGGAGAAGATTCTTGAGAGTCCCTTGGACTGCAAGGAGATCCAACCAGTCCATTCTGAAGGAGATCAGTCCTGGGTGTTCTTTGGAAGGACTGATGCTAAAGCTGAAACTCCAATACTTTGGCCAGCTCATATAAAGAATTGACTCATTGGAAAAGACTCTGATGCTGGGAGGGATTGGGGGCAGGAGGAAAAGGGGACAACAGAGGATGAGATGGCTGGATGGCATCACTGACTTGATGGATGTGAGTCTGAGTGAACTCTGGGAGTTGGTGATGGACAGGGAGGCCTGGCGTGCTGCGATTCATGGGGTCACAAAGAGTCGGACACGACTGAGTGACTGAACTGACTGAGGCCGAAATTGAAAGGACATCAGTGACTAAATCACTTTGTTGTATACCTGAAACTAACACAGCACTGTAAGTCAACTATGCCTGCTGCTCAGTCACTTCAGTTGTGTCCAACTCTTTGAGACCCTATGGACCATAACATTCCAAGCTCCTCTGTCCATGGGATTCTTGAGGCAAGAATACTGGAGTGAGTTGCTATGCTTTCCTCCAGGGGATCTTCCCTGACCTGGGGATGAAACCTGCATCTCCCGTAGGTCCTGAATTGCAGGTGGATTCTTTACCCACTGAACCACCTGGGAAGCCCTTAAAAATGAAAGTCCCTCAGCCATGTCCAACTCTTTATGACCCCATGGACTGTAGCTCACCAGGCTCCTCTGTCTATGGAATTCTCCAGGCAAGAATACTGAAGTGAGTAGCCACTCCCTTCTCCTGAGAATTGTCTTGACCCAGGGATTGAAACCAGGTCTCCCACATTTTAGGCAGATTCTTTACCATCTGAGCCACTAGGGAAGTCCCATATTCCAATATAAAATAAAAATTAGTTAGAAAAGGCATCAATGAAAGGACAACAAAATGGGACAATATGTGTAATTCTTTTTTTTTTTAATTTTTTAATTGAAGGATAATTGCTTCACAGAATTTTATTGTTTTTTTGTCAAATGTCAACATGGATCAGCCATAGGTATATATATATCCCTTCCCTTTTGAACCTCCCTCCCATCTCCCTACCCATCCCACCCCTCTAGGTTGATGCAAAGTCCCCGTTTGAGTTTCCTGAGCCATACAGCAAATTCCCATTGGCTATCTATTTTACATGTGGTAATGTAAGTTTCCATGTTACTCTTTCCATACATCTCATCCTCTGCTCCCCTCTCTGCACACCCATAAGTCTATTCTCTATGTCTGTTTCTTCATTGCTGCCCTGTAAATAAATTCTTCAGTACCATTTTTCTAGATTCTGTGTGTATATGTTAGAATATGATATTTTTCTCTTTCTGATTCACTTCACTCTGTATAATAGGTTCTAAGTTCATCCACCTCATTAGAACTGACTCAAATGCATTCCTTTTTATGGCTGAGTAATATTCCACTGTGTACATGTACCATGACTTCTTTATCCATTCATCTGTCGATGGACACCTAGGTTATTCCGTGTTCTGGCTGTTGTGAATGGTGCTGCAGTGAACAATGGGATACGTGTGCCTTTTTCAGTTTTGGTTTCCTCAGGGTATATGCCTCTGTGAGGGATTACTGGGTCGTATCATATGGTGGTTTTATTCCTAGTTTTTTAAGGAATCTCCATTCTGCCTTCCATAGTGGCTGTATCAATTTACATCCCCACCAACAGTGCAAGAGCGTTCCCTTTTCTCCACACCTTCTCCAGCTTTTCTTGTTTGTAGACTTCTTGATGATGGCCATTCTGACTGGTGGGAGGTGATGCCTCATTGTAGTTTTGATTTGCATTTCTCTAACTATGAGCGGTGTTGAGCATCTTTTCAAGTGTTTGTTAGCCATCTCTGTGTCTTCTTTGGAGAAATGTCTCTTTAGCTATTTTCCCACTTTTTGATTGGGTGCTTGTTTTTCTGGTATTGTGTGAGCTGCTTGTACATTTTGGAGATTTTAATTCTTTGTCAGTTGTTTCATTTGGTATTATTTTCTCCCATTCTGAGGGTTGTCTTTTCACATTGATTATAGTTTCCTTCGGTGTGCAAAAACTTTCAAGTTAATCAGGTCCCACTTGTTTACTTTTTTTTTTTTTTCATTACTCTAGGAGGTGGGTCATAGAGGATCTTGCTGTGATTTATGTCATTGTGTGTTCTGCCTATGTTTTCCCCTAAGAGGTTTATAGTTTCTGGTCTTACATTTAGGCCTTTAATCCATTTTGAGTTTATCTTTGTGTATGGTGTTAGGAAGTGTTCTAATTTCATTCTTTTACATGTAGCCATCCAGTTTCTCCAGCACCATTTATTGAGGAGGCTGTCTTTGCCCCATTGTGTGTTCTTGCCTCCTTTGTCAAAAATAAGGTACCCGTAGGTGCATGGGTTTATTTCTGGGCTTTCTGTCTTGTTCCATTGGTCTGTGTTTCTGTGTTTGTGCCAGTACCATACTGTCTTGATGACTGTAGCTTTGTAGTATAATCTGAAGTCAGGAAGATTGATTCCTCCAGCTCCATTCTTCTTTCTCAAGATTGCATTGGCTATTTGGGGTCTTTTGTGTTTCCATATGAATTGTGAATTTTTTTATGCTAGTTCTGTGAAAAATACCATTGGTAATTTGATAGGGATAGCATTGAATCTGTAGATTGCATTTGGTAGTATAGTCATTTTCACAATATTGATTCCTCCTACCCAGGAACATGGAATATCTCTCCATCTGTTTATGTCATCTTTGATTTCTTTCATCAGTGTCTTATAATTTTCTGTGTACAGTTCTTTTGTCTCCTTAGGTAAGTTTATTCCTAGGTATTTTATTCTTTTTGTTGCAATGGTGAATGGGATTGATTCCTTAATTTCTCTTTCTGATTTTTCATTGTCAGTATATAGAAATGCTAGTGATTTCTGTGTATTGATTTTGTATCCTGCAACTTTGCTAAATTCACTGATTAACTCTAGTAATTTTCTGATACTATCTTTAGGGTTTTCTATGTACAGTATCATGTCATCTGCAAACAGTGAGAGCTTTACTTCTTTTTTTCCAGTCTGGATTCCTTTTATTTTTTCTTCTTCTCTGACTGCTGTAGCTAGGATTTCCAGAACTATGTTGAATAATAGTGGTGAAAGTGGACACCCTTGTCTTATTCCTGTTCTAAGGGGAAATGCTTTCAGGTTTTCACCATTGAGAATAATGTTTGCTGTAAGCTTATCATATATGGCCTTTCCTATGTTGAGGTAGGTTCCTTCTATGCCCATTTTTTGAAGTTTTAATCATAAATGGGTGCTGAATTTTGTCAAAGCCTTTTTCTGCATCTATTGAGATTATCATATGGTTTTTATCTTTCAATTTGTTAATATGGTGTATCACATTGATTTGTGTATATTGAAAAATCTTTGTATCTCTGGAATAAACCCAACTTGATCATGGTGTATGAGCTTTTTGATGTGTTGCTGAATTCTGTTTGCTAAACTTTTGTTGAGGATTTTTGCATCTATGCTCATCAGTGATACTGGCCTGTAGTTTTCTTTTTTTGTGTAGTGTTTGTCTGGTTTTGATATCAGGGTGGTGGTGGCCTTGTAGAATGAATTTGGAAGTGTTCCTTCCTCTGGAATTTTTTGAAAGAGTTTTAGAAGAAGGTTAGGCATTAGCTAGAAGTATGGGCATTAGCTCTTCTCTAAATGTTTGATAGATTTCTCCTGTGAAGCCATCTGGACCTGGGCTTTTGTTTTTTGGGAGATTTTTGATCACAGCTTCAATTTCAGTACTTGTAATTGGGTTGTTCATGATTTCTATTTCTTCCTGGTTCAGTCTTGGAAGATTGAACTTTTCTAAGAATTTGTCCATTTCTTCCAGGTTATCCATTTTACTGCATATAGTTGTTCATAATAGTCTCTTAATAATCCTTTGTATTTCTGCATTGTCTGCTGTAACCTTGCCTTTTTCATTTCTAATTGTGTTGATTTAATTCTTCTCTTTTTTCTTGATGAGTCTGGCTAAAGCTTTGTCAATTTTGCTTGTCTTCTCAAACAACCAGCTTTTAGTTTTATTAATCTTTACTATTGTTTTTTTCATTTGTTTTTCATTAATTTCTGCCCTGTTCTTTATGATCTCTTTCCTTCCACTAATTTTTTTTTTCTTTTTTTGTTCTTCTTTTTCCAGTTGTTTTAAGTGTAAAGTTAGGTTCCAGTATTCTTGCGTAGAGAATCCCATGGACAGAGGAGCCTGGTGGGCTAAAGTCCATGGGGTCACAAAGAGTCAGACATGACTTAGTGACTAAACAACAACAACTAGGCTGTCTATTCGATGTTTTTCTTGTTTCTTGAGGTCGGATTGTTTTGCTATAAACTTCCCTCTTAGAACTGCTTTTTCTGCATCCCATAGGTTTTGAGTGGTCATGTTTTCATTGTCATTTGTTTCTAGGTATGTTTTGATTTCCCTTTTATTTCTTTAGTAACCTGTTGATTATTTAGAAATGTATTGTTTCATCTCCATGTGTTTTTTTACATTTTTTTCCTTGTAATTGGTATCTGGTCTTATAGCACTGTTGTTGGAGAAATTGCTTGTTACAATTTCAATTTTCTTAACTTTACTGAAGTTTGATTTATGACCAAGGATGTGGTTTATCCTAGAGAATGTTCCATGTGTACTTGAGAAGAAGGTGTCCTCTTCTGCATTTGGATGGAATGTCCTGAAGATATCAATGAGATCCATCTCATCTAATGTATCATTTAAAACTTGTGTTTCCTTATTAATTTTCTGTTTTGATGATCTGTCCATTGGTGTGAGTGGGGTGTTAAAGTCTCCTACTATTATTGTGTTACTGTCAATTTCTCCTTTTACTATGTCTATTAGTGTTTGTCTTATGTATTGAGGTGCTATGCTGGGTGCATGCTGCTGCTAAGTTGCTTCAGTCGTGTCCAACTCTGTGCAACCCCATAGACGGCAGCTCATCAGGCTCCACCGTCCCTGGGATCCTCCAGGCAAGAACACTGGAGCGGGTTGCCATTTCCTTCTCCGATGCATGAAAGTGAAAAGTGAAAGTGAAGTCACTCAGTCATGTCCGACTCTTCATGACCCCATGGACTGCAGCCTACCAGGCTCCTCCATCCATGGGATTTTCCAGGCAAGAGTACTGGAGTGGGGTGCCATTGCCTTCTCTGATGCTGGGTGCATCAGATCAGATCAGATCAGTCGCTCAGTTGTGTCCGACTCTTTGCGACCCCATGAATCGCAGCACGCCAGGCATCCCTGTCCATCACCAACTCCTGGAGTTCACTGAGACTCACATCCATTGAGTCAGTGATGCCATCCAGCCATCTCATCCTCTGTCATCCCCTTCTCCTCTTGCCCCCAATCCCTCCCAGCATCAGAGTCTTTTCCAATGAGTCAACTCTTCACATGAGTTGGCCAAAGTACTGGAGTTTCAGCTTTAGCATCATTCCTTCCAAAGAAATCCCAGGACTGATCTCCTTCAGAATGGACTGGTTGGATCTCCTTGCAGTCCAAGGGACTCTCAAGAGTCTTCTCCAACACCACAGTTCAGAAGCATCACTTCTTCGGCGCTCAGCCTTCTTCACAGTCCAACTCTCACATCCATACATGACCACAGGAAAAACCATAGCCTTGACTAGACGAACCTTTGTTGGCAAAGTAATGTCTCTGCTATTTAATATCCTATCTAGGTTGGTCATAACTTTCCTTCCAAGGAGTAAACGTCTTTTAATTTCATGGCTGCAGTCACCATCTGCAGTGATTTTGGAGCCCCAAAAAATAAAGTCTGACACTGTTTCCACTGTTTCCCCATCTCTTTCCCATGAAGTGGTGGGACCGGATACCGTGATCTTCATTTTCTGAATGTTGAGCTTTAAGCCAACTTTTTCACTCTCCACTTTCACTTTCATCAAGAGGCTTTTGAGTTCCTCTTCACTTTCTGCCATAAGGGTGGTGTCATCTGCATATCTGAGGTTATTGATATATCTCCCGGCAATCTTGATTCCAACTTGTGTTTCTTCCAGTCCAGCGTTTCTCATGATGATAGTTACAATT
Source organism: Bos grunniens (assembly GCF_055505025.1). Lineage (NCBI taxonomy): Eukaryota > Metazoa > Chordata > Mammalia > Artiodactyla > Bovidae > Bos > Bos grunniens. Next base: position 73,725,418 of record NC_141179.1, on the reverse strand, counting down.
GTTATGTCTTCCTCTTGGATTGATTCCTTGATTATTATGTAGTGTCCTTCCTTATCTCTTGTAACCTTTATTTTAAGGTCTATTTTGTCTATTATGAGGATTGCTACTCCAACTTTGTTTTTTCCCATTTGCATGGAGTATGTTTTTCCATCCTCTCACTTTCAGTCTATATGTGTCTTGAGGTCTGAAGTGGGTTTGTTGTAGACAGCATCTATATGGGTCTTGTTTTTGTGTCCACTCAGCCAGTCTGTGTCTTTTGGTTGGAGCATTTAATCCATTTACATTTAAAGTAATTATTGACATATATGTTCCTATTGCCATTTTCTTAATTGTTTGGGGTTGATTTTGTAGATCTTTTTCTTCTCTTGTATTTCTTGACTATACAAGTCCCTTTGACATTTGTTGTAAAGCTGGTTTGGTGGTACTGAATTCTGTTAACTTTTGCTTGTCTGTAAAGCTTTTTATTTCTCCATCAATTTTGAATGAGATCCTTGCCGGGTGCAGTCATCTTGGTTGTAGATTTTTCCCTTTCAGTACTTTAAATATATCCTGCCATTCCTTTCCTGCCTGAGAGTTTCTGCTGAAAGATCAGCTGTTAAACGTATGGGATTTCCCTTTTATGTTATTTGTTGCTTTTCCCTTGCTGCTTTTAACATTCTTTACTTGTGTTTATTCTTTGTTAGTTTGATTAGTATGTGTCTTAGTTTGATTAGTATGTGATTAGTTTGGGACTCTTTGTGCCTATTGAACTTGATTGACTATTTCCTTTTCCATACTGGGGAAATTTTCAACTCTAATCTCTTCAAAAATTTTCTTATACCCTTTCTTTTTCTCTTCTTCTTCTGGGACCCCTATAATTCAAATGTTGGTGCGTTTGATATTGTCCCAGAGGTCTCTGAGACCATCTTCAGTTCTTTTCATTCTTTTTACTTTATTCTGCTCTTCAGAAGTTGTTTCCACCATTTTATCTTCCAGCTCACTGATTCGTTCTTCTGCTTCAGATATTCTGCTATTGATTCCTTCTAGAGTATTCTTAATTTCAGTTATTGTGTTGTTTGTCTCTGTATGTTTATTCTTTTAATTCTTCAGTGTCTTTGTTAATTGATTCTTGCATTTTCTCTGTTCTGTATTCAAGGTTTTTGATCATCTTTACTATCATTATTCTGCATTCATTTTCAGGTAGTTTGCCTATTTCCTTTTCGTTTACTTGGACTTCTGTGTTTCTAGTTTGTTCCTTCATTTGTGTAGTATTTGTCTGTCTTCTCATTATTTATTTATTTTTAATGTATTGTGTTTGAGGTCTCCTTTACCCAGATTTTGAGGTTGAATTCTTTCTTCCTTCTGGTTTCTGCCCTCCTAAGGTTGGTCTAGTGGTTTGTGTAAGCTTCATGTAGGGCGAGATTTGTGCCAGCTTTTTGTTAGTTTGTTTTTCCTCTGATGGGAAAGGCTGTCTGCTGATGATTGTGTTTGTATTTTTGTTTTGTTTGGTGTTTAGATGAGGCGCCCTGCACAGTCTGCTACTGGTGGTTGGGTGATGCTGCATCTCATATTCAAGTGGCTTCATTTGTGTGAGTTCTATTTGATACTCCCTAGGGTTAGTTCTCTGGTAGTCCAGGGTCTGGGAGGCAGTGCTTCCATTCTAAAGGCTTCAGGGCTTGATCTCTGGTCAGGAACGAGATTTCACAAGTGAAATCTTTATGGCATTAAGTGAGATTAAAACAAATAGCCAAAAATGAGAAACCAAAGATGACTCCCAGACAAATGGCAGTTTTCCAAAACCAGGCAAATAATAATTAAATAATGGAATACACACATATACATAAACACCCATACACAAAATCAAAACAGTCCAACAAAAATAGAGTACAGTAGGTTGACCTGGCGAACAAAGGGAACCAAAAATTATATCTGCCAGTTAAGAACAAAACTAACTAAAGCACAAACTGGAAAACAGAGCTAACTCATGGTGCCAAGTGGGGAATAAGGCAAGGAAAGCAAAACTAATATGTTGAGAGGAAAGGAAAGAAAGAATAGCTATGCAAAGTTTAACAGAGGTAGATAAAGAAGAGTTATATACATAAAAGATGAACTGCAAGGGGAAAAGAACAGTAGGAAAAGCAAACAAAGGAAAAAATGTAGAAAAAATACCATAGGTTTAAAAAATTAGAAATTAAAATTAAGAAAAAGGAAAAAAGAAAGGAAGAAGAAAGAAAAAAAAAAAAAAAGGGAAAACTCCACGGAACTGCAAAACCCCAACGTAGAGGCAGAGGTTTAAAGCAACAGTGAAAAATGTGACTGAGAAGAAAAAAAGAAAGCTCAAAAGTTTAATTAGATTTCATAGTGCCGATAAAATTAACAACTACAACAGAGGGGGATAAAAAAGGAAAAAAAGATAAAAGAAAAAAATCCAAAAGAATCTACAGAACAAGTCAAAACATAAGAATAATAAATGTTTTTCTTGAGTCACTGCTGTCAGGATCCTTTCCCTCACTGGGAGTCACAGTCCACCTCACCTCCCTAGGATGTCCTCCAACGCTGTGCTGGTCTCTGGACCTGCTGTGCGGGCAGCTCAGATTCTAATCGGGTCCTATTCCTGTGTGTTCTTGCCTCCAATGTCCACAGCTATCAGAGCTAGTGCATTTTCTTTTGTGGGAGCTCTCCAATGTCCTTTTATATTTTCCATAGACACAGAGTCTGCCTAGTTGATTGTGTGGATTTAATCTGCAGCTTGTACAGCTGGTGGGAATGTTTTGGGTCATCTTCCTTAGCCACACTGCCCCTGGGTTTCAATTGTGGTTTTATTTCCACTCCCCTGACAGAGAAGCCTGGCAGGCCACAGTCCACAGGGTGGCAAAGAGTTGGACACGACTGAAGCGGCCCTGCATGCATAGACACAAGACTTTTTGCCTGTGGCAGCTCTGCCCCAGTGAGGGTTGAGCATGAAGGTGGCTCAGCTGCTTGGCTTGCGGGGGCCCTGGCAGCCCCAAGTGTGCAGGGACATGGACTGCCTCCACCGCAGGAATTATGGCCCTATCAGAGTCTTTTTTCAAGCCTTTGGTAGCTGGCAGTCAGAAGGCCTCTTCGGCCAGTCTTTCTCCAAAGCTCTGCCCATTCAAGCACATAGCGGGGCCCCCCTGGCTGGGGTCCTACTCTGTAGTTAGGCACATCAGTCACTTAAAGGAGCACCCTGGGTGGGTCCTGCTCAGTAGTTCAGTGCATCAGGTGATAATTGGCCAGGCTGTCTATTGTTCAGCTGAGGTGTGCGGGGAGAGAGAGGCTATGGTGATGGCTCCACCCCTTATGTGTGACTCAGCGGTATTGTCTTGCTTCCACGGCTGCCCAGCTTCCCTCCACAGGCATTTCCCACTACAATCTCCTGCCTCACATCCCCTCAATCCATCTCCCTGCAGTAAACAGCAGCCATCACCCTGGGATTGCTCTACAATCCCTAAACTCCAGCTCCCAGTTGCTGTGCCTTCCAGGGGACCTGCATCCCTGTCCGGAGTACGCATGACTATGGCAAAGACTGTCTGATTCTCATTCCATTTAGGCTGGCACAGATCAGCTGTTTCACTCTCAGCCTTAAATGTTTCTCCTCTGACTCAGACAATTGCCGTGATGTGGGGATCGGACCCCTGCTTCAGTTCCCCCACCTGTGGAGGGCAGGTCCAGTCTTATGAACACTCCTGTTTTTCCCCCTAGTTCCTTCATCCTACCAAGTTTTACGAGGTTCTGTATATTCTTTTCTTCTGGTCAGGTACTCCTGTCCATTCTCAGCTGGTATTCTGCATGCACTTCTGTGTCTGAAGGTGTATTCCTGATGTATCCGTGGAGATAGATGTACTCCACATCCACCTACTCCTCTGCCATCTTGTGAAGACCAGTATGTGTAATTCTTAAGGATTGGATGGAAGGAAGGGGGAAGCAAGAGGCAGAATAAGCTATGTAACCCTTTCCCTACATATCAGATATGAAGAGAAAGTTATCACCAGTCTGGCTGTGGCTTATTACAATGTAGTCATGTTTCAGATGCTTTGGTGCTTTCCTGGAGGGTTAGAGACTCTCAGTGATGAGAGGGTGAAGGGAGGGACTTCTAGAGAAATGGATAAAAGATATTGAGAACATGTTTCAAGGGGAACTTTTATAAGCCCTCTGTCCTGGGTCCTGTGTATGAAAAAGATTCCTGGTAGGACTGAATAAAGTCACTGACTCAGGCTGCAAAAGTTACATGCAAAAGCTGCACGGGGAAATTAGAGGGAAAAAGGCTTCCTCTGTCCTCAGAGGTATAGCATGGGTTGGTAATGTAACGGTTTCGAGTGTGCGTGTAGAAAACTCCTATGACTGGAGGGCAGGGTAAGCTCTTACCTTCTTTACTGTCTTCTTCTTACTGTCAGATGGTAAAGAATCTCCTTGTAATACAGGACACTTGGGTTCAATCCCTGCGTTAGAAAGATCCCCTGGGAAGGGAATGGCTACCCACTCCGTTATTCTTGCTTGGAGAACTCCATGGACAGAGGAGCCTGCTGGACTACAGTCCATGGGGTCACTAAGAGTTGAACATGGCTGAGCAAGTAACCCTTTCACTTTTCATTGTTGTCACTCACCAACTGAAAAGCATCTGATAACCCCTCATATTAAAAAAGAAAAAATGCAAACTCCTTCCGTTGACAGGTGCTAGCCATGATGTGTTCCCAACCCATCGTCTGTCTCTCTTAGTTCCTTAAGGGCCAGCTGCAAGGCGCTGCTTTCTGTTTCGGGACAGGCCAAGCTGGTCCTCACTGTGGACCACTGCATAGCTGTCTTTCTTCCTGAAACCACTGCCCTGGGTCATTACATGCTGACCTCTCTCTTGCCTCTAAAGTCACGGTTTAATGTCACCTTCTCAAAGAGGATTTTCTCCATCACTCAATCTGAAATATATCACCAGCTGCTTTCTGTCATTTCAGCCAAGCAAGCATTTATTACCATTTATCATTACCTGACATTTTTTTGTTTGTTTGTTTTTTACCTCTGTTCTTCTGTTAGAATGTAGACCATGAAAAAAGAAACATGGTCCCTTTCATATAAAGGCTTGAATGGTGCTCAGCACAAGGTGGTTACCTAATAACGATATGTAGAATGAGTGAACAAGTCTGCTCTGAGATCTTCATATTCTTATTCTTATTCCAGATCCCTTTAGGCTGATAAGGTATCCTTCTATTTTACTTCCAGTGCAGCCTCTGCTTTTGAGAATGGCATCCAGCTAAGTTGTAAATGATGGCAGGCATGGTATCTCTTTTGTTTTGCGTTCTCAGTGCTCTGTTATGTACCAGGAACTGGAAGAATGAATGAATGTGTGAATGAATGAGTGCTGTGCTACAGACATGGTAGATCCTTAAGCATCACCTCTGACATAGAAACTCTCACCTTGGTGGGCAGACATTCGAAGTAATATACAAATTTTGTTTTTAAGGTTCATCTTAAGTCACATTTATAATACAGAAACAGAAATAAGAAATATTAAAAATGAAACAGATAACTAACAGGGACATAGTGTACAGCATAAGGAACTCTGCTCAATATTCTGTAATAAACTAAATGGGGAAAGAATCTGAGAAAGGATAGATATATGTATAACTGAATCACTGGACATATGAAAGTAACCAAATGGTGTAGATCAATTATACTCTAATACAAAAAAAAAAAAAAACTTTAAAAAGGGATGAAAAAATAAAATGTTTCATGGAGAAAAGAAAATACAAAATCTTATGAAAATATATGCCATAGCTGTTGAGAAGATATTTTGGGTTGTTTATATAAACTGCAAATAAATTATCTTACCACCTCAAAAAAACAAAAACAAAAAAAGTGAAAGACCCATGTTAATGTAGTTGAGATGATTTCTAGGACTAGAAATCTGGAAAGTCAACTTTAGAAGACTCTCAACTTAGGCTTCTCTCAGTCTCTCACTTCTATTAAATATAATGGCCCTTGTTCCTATTCAGCTACCTTGGAGATCTGATTAAATATCAGATTCATGACCAAGAGAGAAAGAAAGAATATGGAACCTCAAAAGATCCCCAAAGAGGATATATTTGGAATAGGAAAAGGAAAACAAATGAGAAAATATTCATTTAGTGAAACAGTCCGTCTTTGCACCCCAACGCATTTCTGGAGCTTTAAGATTTAGTGGCTGCTGAGAACACTAAAGGCCCAGAAAGTTGGAGGTTCACTCTTCTATGACAGTAACTTTTGGATTTCTCCAGGTAGTTTCCATGGAATGGGATTCCTCTTATTCAGTTTCTATGAAGAGCTAGGGGATTTGGGGGCTTATTAACATGATAGAGAGGTAGATGTCTCCCAGGCTGTGCCCTCTGTCATTTAACTGGTGTTCTCCAAGATCTGGGCTTCCTTAGTGGCTCAGATGGTAAAGCATCTGTCTGCAATTCAGGAGACCTGGGTTCGATCCCTGGGTTGGGAAGATCCCCTGGAGAAGGAAATGGCAGCCCACTCCAAGATCTAAGACCAGGGGTTTATTAAGATACAGGGTGATGGAGCCCACTGCTTATTAAAGTCTGCTTTGTGGAGTAATGGTCCCATGAGATGCTCCATGAACAAAGGATTCTGTAAAATTAGTTTGGGGAATGCCACTCAATCTGTGTATTCTTGGAGATTTACACTTTACATTAGCATAGAAAAACCTCTGACAATATCTGCAATAAAATAAATTTAAGATTCTTGAACTCACTTAACTGTGCAGTCTATATGTGAGTGTGTGTGTGTGTGTGTGTGAGTTTGTGTGTGTATGAATGCTACTAAAACTCTTGGGGAAATATATGGTAGAGGGAAATTTATGGATGTCTGAGTCAGACATGGGTCCCGATTTAATTTCTGCTACTCACTGCTGTGTGACCTAGAACAACTTACCTAACTTCTGTTTTTTCTTTGTAAATTGGGTATTGTACTTTGCCCAGTAAGATTATCATGCCTATTATATGAGATAATGCATGTCCTGGTGTCTAACTCAGATCATGGAATTGATAGTACTGGTAACCAAACAGGTAAAAGTGAAAGTCGCTCAGTCGTGTCCCACTCTTCATGCCCCCATGTAGTATACAGTCCATGGAATTCTCCAGACCAGGATACTGGAGTGGGTTGCCATGCCCTCCTCCAGGGAATCTTCCCAACCCGGGAATAGAAGCCAGGTCTCCCACGTTGCAGGCGGATTCTTTACCAGCTGAGCTACCAGGGAAGCCCAAGAATACTGGAGTGGGTAGCCTACCCCTTCTCCAGCGGATCTTCCCGACCCAGGAGTTGAACCGGGGTTCGATTTACCTGCATTGCGGGCAGATCCTTTACCAGCTGAGCTACCAGGGAAGCCATATCCTAGTGTCTAAGTCAGATCATGGCATATAAATACTTGATAGTACTGGTGACCAGACAGGTGAACAATTATTTTTGAAAAACCTACCATGGTAGATAAGTGTGGGTTATAAAACTGAATAAAGTGGTGTGTCATATCAGAGAGGCTCCGTGTATGCCAGATGTTTACACATACTCACAGGCCTCTGGGTCAGCCCTGTGCCCGCCACCCGGTGTATAACACCGGACGAGTCACAGATGGACCTTATCCTCACGGAGCTTACTGACTTGCTCTGGGCGGCATTTGTGTTCTCAGAGGCTGATTCTTGCTAGAGCTTGCCACTCAACCTCATGCCCAGTTACCTTCATATTGATATTAAGAAATAGCTGTCTTTCCCCACACATCTTTTCAGGTATAGCCTCCTGAGGGGGGTATTTTGCTACTGGAGTAGCTCTCCAAGTACTCCCTGTAAATTGAATCCATAAAAACTGAGGAAAGTCTCACTGGTGACAATCAAATGCTTAGGAGCTTGGTGGGGAGAGGGATTGAATGGTAGGAGAGTAGTACTTAGAGAGCATCATATAAACTGTAAAATAGACACTAAACTTTGGCTTCCTCTTCCATCAGGTAAAAAAAGAATCACCATCCTAGATTTGGGGGAGAATCGTTATTAATATTGTAGTAGCTTTTAAGGGTAACTTATAGGAATATTTAGTTACTGCTAGAAAAATGATTTCAGGATATAAGGATTACAAGGATTATGAAAATAATAGTTAACTGTCCTTCTTTGTACTTTCCCCCTAGGTTTGCATTTATCAGGAGGATAATGGCAAATGCTCAAAATCATCAATAAAAATGTTTGAGAAGAAGTTTTTCAAATAGGTTAAAAGGTGGAAAATGATTTTTCAAATTATTTCTTAGGTCCTTGATGTATGTGTTTAAAAAAGCAGGATGCTTTATGAATCATTTGGAATAGACACAGCGCTTTCCTAAGCCCCAGGCGTTCAGCAGTCAGAAGCATCTACCTGCAGCACAGTCTTTGAAGGCAAAAAATTTCACTCAGCAGACTTAAGGGGCCTTGAAGGTAAAAGAAAGGAAATGTCAGTTATGTGACTGCTGAGGGACAATTTCCTGTCTCACAAAGTGACCTTGAAATGCTGTTCCTAGTGATTGTGAGGGATGTGTGGCTCCTTTTGGTTGGAGAACATGTGGGCTTGGAAATGAACTGCCCTCCTGGGTTGAGCCTGCCTTCTAGTATGGGGGTACTAATGCATTTTAATGGTATTGCCCACATTAGGGCTAGTAGATAAAGAAGAACAGCTGTTGTTTAGCTGTGTTCAGTCTTTTTGTCTTGCAAAATTATATATCTTTGAGTCTTGGGGAGAGGCTATAGTTTAAATTAAAAAACGAAGTGGGAGTGAGGTGAGGAATCAGATCATCTGTATTTAAAATTGTCCATTATGGGGGTGTTGACTTGAGACGGTGCTGAATGCTTTGTATTAATTTTCTAATTTAATCTTTGCAGTACTTCTGTGACAGTTACATGATTATCTCCAATTTTTATGGGCCTCCCTGGTGACTCAGACAGTAAAGAATGTGCCTGCAATGCAGGAGACCTGGCTTCAATCCCTGGGTTGGGAAGATACCCTGAAGAAGGGACGGGCAACCCACTCCTTTATTCTTTCCTGGAGAATTCCATGGACAGAGGAGCCTGGCAAGCTGATTTTTATTTTTTTAATTTTATTTTTTAAATTTTGTTTTATTTTTAAACTTTACAATATTAGTTTTGCCAAATATCAAAATGAATCCGCCACAGGTATACCTGTATTCCCCATCCTGAACCCTCCTCCCTCCTCCCTCCCCATACCCTCCCTTTGGATTGTCCCAGTGCACCAGCCCCAAGCATCTAGTATCGTGCATCGAACCTGGACTGGCGACTCGTTTCATACATGATATTATACATGTTTCAATGCCATTCTCCCAATTCTCCCCACCCTCTCCCTCTCCCACAGAGGCCTGGCGAGCTGATTTTTAGATTGTCTCCAATTTATTGATGTTCGGAGAGGTAAAGTGAATTGTCCAAAGTCACAAAGCTACTTAGTAATGGAACTGGAGTGTGAATCCAGGTCCGTTTGTATTGACTTGAAACTCCGTTTACCTCTTTATATCTATCACAGTGCCTATACAGGCTTCCCTCATGGCTCAGATGGTAAAGAATCTGCCGGCAATGTGGGAGACCTGGGTTCGATCCCTGAGTTTGGAAGACCCCCTAGAGGAGGGCATGGCAACCCACTCCAGCATTCTTGCCTGGAGAATCCCCATGAAAAGAGGGGCCTGGCGGACTGCAGTTCATGAGGTCACCAAAAGTTGGACACCACTGAGCGACAGCACAGTATCCAGTATTCACTGCCTATACAACAATTACTATACCATAGTGGTAGTAATGCTGGTGATAGTTACATGCTTTAACTTTGCCATTACCTCCAAAGCCAACAACCAACACTGGTGAGCTTTTACTGTGTGCCTGAGCTCTACTGGATTATCTCATTTAATCCGCAGAACTAGACTTTGAGGTGTTGCTCTGGTATAGTCTCTTTTTAGAGATGCAAAAACTGGGGTACAGGACAAATAAGTAATGTAACCAAAGTCATGCATCTAGCAAGCTTTGAGCCCTGGGGATTTACCTCTTGACTCTGTCCTCAGCCATTACATTACCTCCTGGTCAAGAAGTGTCACTGTACCTATGAAGCCTGTAGACATGCCCTGAAGAGGAGAAACTGGGGGCATGGATTAATTTCCTTAGACTGCCATAATGAAGCACCACAAACTGGGGGGCTTTAACAAGAGAAATTTATTGTCTTAGTTTTGGAGGCAAAATGTCTGAAATCAAGATGTTGGCAGAGTTGGTTTCTGTTGCGGGCTGTGAGGGAAGGGTCTGTGCCAGACCCCTTTCCTTGGTGTTTAGATGTCCGTCTTCATGTTCACATGGTGATCTTTCTATATTTGTGTCTGTCTCCACATGCCTCCTTTTCACTCGGACACCAGTCATACTGGAATAGGGCTTTCCCTAATGACCTTGTTTTCACTTGATTACTACCTCTGCCAAAGCCCAGTGTCCAAATAAGGTCACATTCTGAAGAACTGGGGGTTTGGACTCCGGCATATGAATTTGGTGGGGAAACACAATTCAACCCATAACAGCAGGTCCAGAGTTATAAGAAAGTTTTGAAATTCTTGAAGTTCAAGTGAATAGACAAGGGGTAGAGAGGAGGAGGATGCTAGGAAGCCCTAGGGATGGGCAGAGAGTGAGCTCAGGGAGAGGCAGTCTGTGGATTTCTGTGCAGGTGAGTGCACCTCTGGCTGGAGTTCATCTCCTGCTCAGATCTCAAGGGTACATGACAGAAACGGGCAGTTTTTCCTAATATATATGATGTGTGGGCTGTACCCTGGATGTCTGTCAGAGGGTGGGTGGTAGGCTAAGGTCAGATGTACTGTGGGAACCCTGTGAAAATGACCCCAATGAAGGGTGTGGATCTTCTATGAGAAGTCAGTAACAAGCCTGAAATGTCATGATTGTTGTTTTAGTGGCTGAGTCGTGTCCAACTCCTTTGTAATCCCATGGACTGTAGCCCACCAGGCTCCTCTATCCACGGGATTCCCCAGGCAAGAATGCTGGAGTGAGTTTCCATGCTCTCCTCCAGGGGATCTTCCTGACCCAGGGATCGAATCCACGTCTCCTGCTTTAACAGGCAGTCTCTTTACCACTCAGTCACCAGGGAAGCCCCCGAAATGTCATAATACGTAGTTGTAAGTGATATGCATCCTCAATAATTATACTGAGAGGGAAATAAAAATAGGTACGAAAGGGGCCATCAAGAGATGGATTGGGTTTAAAATTACTCCAGAGTAGTCTGATTTTGAATTACTGCAAATATGACTTACATACTCAGTAATTCATCCATCAAAGAGTACTTGTATCTTGGGTCCTGTGGTTACAGCTGAGAATATAGGGAGATCAATGTCCTTGTTTCTGTCTTTAAGGCAAGCATGTGTTAAACCACAGCAACCTCAAAGGAGAAAATTCATTATTGTGAGATTGTAGCGCCCTCCACCCTGTGTGACAATAATTCCATCCTGCTAGGCTCTTCTGTTCATGGGATTTCCCAGGCAAGAATATTGGAGTGGGTAGCCATTCCCTTCTCCAGGGGATCTTCCCAACACAGGGATTGAACCTGGGTCTCCTGCATTGCAGGCAGATTCCTTACCATCTGAGCCACCAGGGAAGCCCCTCATTTCATGCAGAAAAAATTACCAGGGCAATGAATAAATAAAATAATTTCAGGGATTCAATTTGTATTAGTTACCCTTGAGGCAGTATTGAGGAGCAATATAAGACCTAGACCAAGAGCCACATTGAACTGAGAGTGTGTTGGTCCTGTTCTTCCTGGGACTGTGCTCTCTGGAAGATGAGAGCTGTGTCTGTCTTCACTTCCTCTTTAGCTCTGTCCTTGCTCTGGCCCTCCCTTCCTCAAGGATCTGAGTTTGAGACAAGTGTTCCACAGTCTTTCTCCCCAGAAGCAGCTCTAAAGGGTCCCCCCAAATCCTGAAGGGGATTGGCTGTGGATCAGTTTAGCTAAAGGGGTCAGTATAGACCCTGACTGCCAGGAGGTGTTCTCTGGATGTGATGCCAAGGGATAAATAAGCCAATAGTAATAGTGGTAATGTTAGTGGCTCAGTTGTGTCTGACCCTTTGAGACCCCCTGGACTGTAGCTCACTAGGCTCCTCAGTCCATGGGATTCTCCAGGCAAGAATACTGGAGTGGGTTGCCAATCCCTTCTCCAGGGGATCTTCCCGACCTGGGGATCTAACCGGGTCTCCTGCATTGCAGGCAGATTCTTTACTGTCTGTGCTACAGGGAAGCCCAAATAAGCAAATGGATAGCAGAAAGACCTAGAGGTTGTTTGATGACGTGGAAGGCCCTAAACCGTGATAGTAACAGCTAGGAGAGAACACCAAGAGAAGCTGGGGTCATAGAGAGACTGACTGGGGATATTCTGCTGGTGTGAAGGAGTCCTTCCCCCCAACACTGGAGGGTGTTAGGCTCTTCATATAACTCACTAGGGATTAGAACTGGAGATCTATAAACACTCAATGCACACAGTTTCTCCGAAGCACATGGATTCAATCTTCCTAAAGAGACGTCTTTAATTCTAGGGTAGAACACTTCTCCATGCTTCTGTATCCTTAGCCACATCCCCTACCACCCCTACCACTTTATTTTCATTCATATTTAAGTTACTGCCAGCCAGTGGAGCCAAAGAGCCACATACAAATCCTTGAAGGAAAGTGACACTTTTCTCCCTTTCAAGCTAGGACAGATAATGAGAAGTAACAAAGGGTCAAAGAGGATTTTTGCACCGGATCACGCAGGTTTTGTTAACTCTGTATCTGTTTAATACAATGAATATGCTATACCTGAAACATTATGGTCTGTTGTTATTTCATAAACTAACCTATTTTGATCTTTAAAAAACAACTTCAGTGGCAAAGCTGGATTTTATTTCTGATTTCTTTTGAAGGCAGCTGGGAAGTTGCAGAGGTAGGATTTAATCTCCTTCCTTGGGGAGTTGTTTGAATGACAGCTATTCAGGAGTAGTGTGTAGTGTGGGCTTCTAGGAAGCAGTCACAGTTTTGTCTTGTCTTTGTTCACAGGCTGCTCTCTTAAGAGAAGTGACTGACACTTTGTTGGTGCAGGAGTAATGGTCCACAGACATAGGTGTGTAAGGAAGAGCTCAAACCTGTAATTTCTCACCGTTCTCAAAACCTCCTTTCAGCGGGAGGGCAGAGGGTCTCTCCATTTTGCCTTTTCCGTGATTAAGTCTGGATGGCATGACCCTCTGTGGGGATCACACTCTTTCTCCGGCTTTTGTTCTAGTGTGGACTGGCTTGGGGTCACGGAGGAGGGTTTGCAGAGCCCGGGACACAGCTTGATCCCTGACACCTCGAAGCTTCCCACTTGAACTGATTGCCTGCCTGCTCACACACTGTTAAGTGGTCTGGCTATTTCTGTGCTGCTTAGGCATTTGTAGACATGACAGTTCTTCACCTGGATATCACTGAATGCAGTGATAGGTCTTAGTGAACTTGGATCTTAGTTTCTTGGGAATCAATTCTTGATAATCTCAGTCTTAGATTAGCATCCCTTTTATGTGCCCTCAGAGGGTCCTATACCTCCTCTATCACTCTATGTATTACACTTAATGCCTGTTTTATATTAAAATTTTATTCTTAAAAAGCTAAACTCATGCACTTGATTTATCAAACATGTCTTTATATGTGAGTACCATGTGCCAGGCCCTGTGCAAAGGACTGAGGATTCAGTAGTGGACAAAACATTCAAACAGAACAGAAATATGTGGGGTAAAAGTGAAAGTTCTCTTTTAAATCCTCCATCTGTCTTTTAAGTCTCAGGCCTCTGAAGGGATCTACTTTTAAAAGTTTACAGCAGGGTTTGACAGATTACCACTTGAGGCCTAAATCTGACCTGCCTCCTGTGTCTGTAAATAAAGTTTTGTTGGAACAGAACCATGCTCATTTGTTTACATATGAAAGCTCTGTGGTCGCTGTCATACTGTAACCACAGAGTTGAGTGGCTGTGATAGCTGTATGGTTCGCAAACCTGAAAACATCTGATGCACCTGTTTTTGTGACCTCACATTAAGAAACGCTGCTCTAAGGCCATGACACTCACCCTTGAGTTCATATCAGAGTCAATAAGAGCAATTTGCAAAATGTGTATATTCAGTTCCCCAAACCCCCAGCCTGATTTAAATAGTTGGTAGTGAACCCTGGTACCTGAATATTTAAAAAGGTTGCCAGGTGATTCTAATGTGTAGCCTGGCTAGAGAAAGCCTAGAGAATTTAATTGGCCATGTTGACTTTTTTCAGCCAATGCACGAGTTGATTGACCTAGATTATGTTCTTGTCTATGGTCTATTAGCTGTCATCAGGAGGACTTCATATAAACCAAGTGTAGTCTTTTAGGCTCAGAAAGCTAGGAGTGAGGTGGTTGCTATTAGAAGAAGCCATAGTAGGAAGATGATGGTTGTGGCCCATTGAGGATAATAATACCTAATTCAGGGGATTGTTGTAGAGGCTTCAGTGTAGCTAGTATAGGCTAGGTACAGAGTCATCATTTAAGCACTGACAGATAATAGTCGTAGCTGTTGTTCAGTCGCTAAGTCGTGTCCGACTCTTGGAGACCCCGTGGACTGGAGCACCCCAGGTTTCCTTGTCCTTCACTGTCTTCTGGGATTAGCTCAAACTCATGTGCATTGAGTGAGTGATGCCATCCAACCATCTCATCTTCTGTTGCCCCCTTCTCCTCCTGCCCTCAGTCTTTCCCAGCATCAGTGTCTTTTCCAATGTGCTGACTCTTCTCATCAGATGGGCAAAGTATTGGAGCTTCAACTTCAGCACCAGTCCTTCCAATGAATATTCAGAGTTGTAGGAGTTTTGGTGGTTGCTATTCTCTACTTAAGTCTTGGGGTCCATGGGAAACACCCTGAAGAATACCACCACCATTTTCTATGGTGCAGGTAACAAAAAAATGTCTCCACTGCCTGACGCCTCCAGTCTCTGTAGCCTTTAGTGACCTGATTTGATTATGTTATTGGTCTATAAATCTTTTGGCTCTAGGGGCCACGTCTCACTTATCTAAACATCCTGGCACTTCAGTTAGTGCCAGACATGTAGGCATTTCAGTTAGTGTCCAGCCCCTGGTAATGACCTTCCTGCTAGATGCAGGGATGCGAGTATACACAGACAGTACCAAGTGAAGTAGTGTGATGGAGTTCCTACCTGTGGCTCCCTTCCCTGGTGGCTCAGATGGTAAAGAGTCTGCCTGCAATGCAGGAGACCCAGGTTCAATCCCTGGGTTGGCCCCGTAGAAAAGGAAATGGCAATCCCTGGAGAAGGAAATGGCAACCCACTCCAGTATTCTTGCCTGGAAAATCCCATGGACAGAGGAGCCTGGTGGGCTACAGTCCATGGGGTTGCTAAGGGTTGGACACAACTGAGTGACTAATACTTTCAACATGGGCTCAGTCCCCACCTCAGCTTTCAAGAGGGGATTTGCTTGCATCTGTGAAGCACTGCCTAACAAAATCTAGAGAGTTCCTGTTGGAACTGAGTAGGCTTTCATGAGCAACATAATATAGTCACCTCATTTTACCGATAAGGGTGCTAAGGCTCAGAGAGTGAAGAAACGGTCATCTTTTGGTGTTGAATTGTATTATTAATCACCCAATAACTTAATCTTAAAACATACAAAAACTTGAAAATTTTGCTTCCTTTTTCATTTACAACTAGGGAGCTCTGCATGGCAGGACAGCAATAGTTTTTACACATGCCAGGCATTGTGCTAAGCACCTTATATGCATTATCTTATTTCACTATCACAGTAACCTTATAGGTTAGTGCTTTTACTTATCACAGTTCATGAATAAATAAAGCGAAGAGAAACTTTGGTTTCTCCAAGATCACATTGATAGTTAGTGTCAAAGCCCAAGAAATCTGATTGCTGATGTTACATGCTTAACCAAGCCACCTTCCCCTGTGCTTTGAGAGCATTTAGAACACACCCTGCAAAAGGGGTTAGATGTGAACAGTGGGGAAAAGCCAGCTCTTAGTCTCCAGTGGAGCCTGGCTTCTTCACTGTACCCGAGTGGATGAGAATCATAAAGTCCTAACAATACCAGGGAACGATGGGATCTGTGACTGCCTAGGTCCAAAGGGAAAGGAACATACTCCTTGCACATCCTCATTTCATACAGTCCCCTCTCACCTGGATATGGGAGGTCTTGGTTCCATACTTGGAAGAGGCAGAACAAGAAAGAAACACTTGGTGAGTTATTATAATTTTAGAGCTCATAAAATATTTCTGTAAGCTTGTCTCAGAGTCAGACTTGAAACATTTCTTGACTCCTGTGTCCTGAATCACACCATGGGGCCAATAATATCTCTTGGAAGAAAGAATATTTCTTCCAACTCAACTTTCTTTGTCTTAATTGATGTGACTCTCGGATCCTGAGGGGCATGAGGGTCCGGTTGGCTATTGCCTGGTATAATTTTACTTACTTATCAGACTCCCTGCCACTTACTGTGGTCACTTAAAAACAGATGAACTTGGTAGCATCTGTCTCCCTAATAGGGCAGATTACATTGAAATATTGTTGGTGGGGAAAAAATCAGATGGAGTCAATTAGAAGGAATGCCACGAGAGGAGAAAGAGTACCAGCACTCTTAACAGACACAAGTAAACTAGACCTCTCTCTCCTTTGGATAAATTTGGGAGTTTAAATAGATTGCAGAAGGACTTAGCCTACAAATTGGACCTGGAGCCATACAACAGATTTATCCTGACTCCTTTTGATTCTGGAGGAGGGAGAGGAAAGTGGAGGCATTCGCTCCTCTCGGTGATTAGCTGACAACCGGGAGAATGTGCGGGAAGGATTTCCCGTCCCAGGAGCCCCTGGGAAGCTGCTTTCAATAGCTGTGATAGTCTCAGGGCTTGAGACTTTAATTTATTTGACATTTGGCTGTTGAAGATGATTTATTTTCCCTGGCTTGTTTTCATTATCTCAGGCACTCGAGAGGGGAGATCTAGAGAGTAGGAAATGGGAAAGCAGCTCTTTACATCTTGGCTACTCACAGTGAGGTCTCTGGGCCCGGGCTTTACCTGGCAGTTTGCTGGAAATGGACACTCTCAGGTCCCCACTCAGAATTACTGAATCGGAATCTGCATTTTAATAAGATTCCAAAGTGATTCGTGTGCACATTATGGTTTGAGAATTACAACTCTACAGTGTCTCCATCAACAGTGCTGATGATTGGGGGTTTACTGTGTGCCCAAGCAGGGCTGTCAGTGCTTTAAAAACAGTCTTTCATTTAATCTTCAGAACAACTGTGAGGAAAAAAACTACTTTTTTTTTTTATAGACGGGGAGATGAAGATGGGAGATTGGACAATTAAAAACAATTTTTTTGCACAATGGAATAAAAACTGAAGAGCTGAACTTAAAGGACCCTGAGGGGCCCCAGGAGATGCACATTCAATCTCTGAGTCAGGAAAACCCCTGGAGCAGAAAATGGCAACTCACTCCGGTATTCTTGCTGGGAAAATCTCATGGACAGAAAAGCCTGGTAGGCTACAATCCGTTGGGTAACAAAGAGTCAGACACGACTGAATGACTGAGCACAGACTTAAAGAAGACAGCATGACGGTAATGGAAAGAGCTTGGGCATTGAAGTTGGATAGACACTTGCTTAATTTTTTAAAATATTTGTTATTTATTTGGCTGTGCTAGCTTTTAGTTGTGGCACACGGGATCTTCAGTCTTTTGCGATGTTCAGGATCTGTAGTTGTAGCTGTGGGACTTTTTAGGTGTGGCATGTAGGATCTACTTCCCTGACAGGGGATTGAACCCAGAGTCCCTGCATTGGGAGCACAGAGCCCTAGCCACTGGACCACCAGGGATGTCCTGACACTTGTTTAAACTTAATTTGTTCTGCATGCTAGCAAGGTGTTCTTGGGGATATTATTACATCCTTCATAGGTTGTTATGAGGATAAAGCACATTGATGTGTTCCAACTATCTAGCAGAATTCCTGAAATGTGGTAGGTACTCAGCAGATGTCTTTCTTCTTTGTTATTTCCTGTCTGTTCTTTCCATTTCCTTCTCTTCCACTTCCCTACCCTGTAGTACCCTCTTGCTAGCTAACTCTGGTCCATCATTTAAGTCGTAAGCACCTCTGTCTGGAAACCTCCAGGTATATGGGACTGAGGTTTAAATGCATGTGTCTTCTTAAATAAACAGCTTAGAAAGGACTCAATATGAAGCTTTGAGTCAGTTGGCATTGATTAATAAGCATCCAAGATTTAAATGCTTAGCTTCGATGATTCCTGGGGTCCAGGTTTATGCTGTGAAAGAATTTAAATTCTAATCTGAATTGAAAGCATATGCCTTTGAGTGAAATATGTGGAAGCATATATAGAGTCAGTACCCTACTTGGATTCCTGTTGAGTTCGAATCCATCTTCATTAACTGCTCTCTTCATGACCTTAGGCCATTCATGAGTGAGACCGAGTAGTGGTTACCACACAGACTCTGGAGTCAAATTGCCTGGATCTACTTCTTGGCTCTGGTTTTGCCTCCTTGTGTGAAACTGCAAAGCTGACCAACTCCTTTGTGTCTCAGTGTGCTCATCCTAACATGAGAATAATTAAGCCCATTTCACAAGTGGTCATGAGGATTAAATGACTTAAGGGCTTCCCTGGTGGCTCAAACAGTAAAGCCTGCAGTGCAGGAGGCCTGGGCTCAATCCCTGGGTTGGGAAGATCCCCTGGAGAAGGAAATGGCAGCCCACTCCAGTACTCTTGCCTGGAAAATCCCATGGATGGAGGAGCCTGGTGGGCTACAGTCCATGGAGTCGCAAAGAGTAGAACACGACTTCACTTTCACTTTAAATGACTTGATACATACAGATCTCCTAGAACAGGCCAGGCCCACATTAAAGGCTTCGGCATGTGGTATTTTCCATCATACCTGCCACTCTGAACCCCAATCCCACAGGGCCAGGGGCTTACATGCAGTGGTGTAACGGGTCTGGCACAGTGCTGGGCATGAGCAGGTGCTGAGCTCATGTTTGTTTGCCTGCTGAACTAGTGAGATGTGGAATATCCATCATTTTGAAGAGTTGGCTTCGTACTTGTATATAAATATGTGCATAAGTTGGGGTGTCTAGTTGGAAATTTTCCCTAGGTTTGATTTAATTTACTCATTAATCTTACCGTATAAAACCTCAACAGGAGAGAAAGACTTCATGCGAGCTGAAAACTATATAGTGGAATGATGATGGTGGTGGTGATGATGATGATAAAGAAATAGGCAGAGATGTTCCCAGGGTTCCCTTTGGAGAGAGAACTCACACCCCTCTTCAGGGGGTGGTGACAGGGCAGATGTTGACTGCACCGCCATTTAGATAAGGAGATGAATCCATGGCAACTAATGAGACCAGAAACAGTCTGGGAAGACTCAACTGGCAGCAGGTCAGATAGCAAAATGATGGAAATGGCATTCTTTAAGGGCTCTCCCGCCAATCATCACCTCAACTTGGCAATCAAACTGCCCTAGGTGAGGGGTGACCAGAGTGGATCTACAGAGCTAATTTCTCCATAGAACTGGGGCACCTTATGACAATGTCAACCGTAACCTCGCAGGCCTTCAGAGAAGTGGGAGGCGCAGCATGACATTCTTCTTCTCTTGTGCATTGGCAGGGTTGTTCTCAGGAGATATTATGAGGCCGCATTTGTTGACTCTCACTGTTCAGCCCTCCGTGGCTGCAGGCCTCTCTCTCTCTCTTGGAGTCCTTTTACCTGATTATCAGCGTGAGGAGTTTAAATGGTAATATAGCTTAAGATGTTATTTATTGCCTTTGAGAGAATTTGTAGTCTACGATTTTTTGAAGACTGAAAATATAACTGGCAGAGCACTATTTGAGGACCTCTCGGTATGAGTTGGGCTTCTACAAGTGGCTCAGACCATAATCTTGTCTGCAAGGCAGGAGACCTGGGTTTGATCCTGGGTTCGGGAAGATCCCCTGGAGAAGGGAATGGCTACCCATGCCAGTATTCTCCCCTGGAGAACTGCGTGGACAGAGGTATAGTCCATGGGGTCACAAAGAGTCGGACATGACTGTGCAACTAACACTTTGGTGTGCGCTGTCTCAACATCCTTAGGAAAAGCCTATGTGTTGTTGGTGCAGGAGAAAGAACCGTTTTCCTCCAAGTACGTTTTGTTTCTCCTCAGAGCCAACTGTGGCTTCTAGTTTCTGTCTTGGCCCTGAGAAAAGCGGCCTTTGCTCCATGTGAACTGCTGTCTGTCCTTGTTCTCTTGCACCAATGGCTCTTGACTTTTAATTTGTTTTCTCCTCTCTGCTCAGCTTAGCCTGCCAGTGGCTGACATAGGCTCCATGTAGCTGCACAACTGGGTCTGAAGACAGACAGATCACCAGACTCAGCTTAAGTAAAGTGACCTTAACAAATGCCTGGAACTACATCTTGTCTCAGACTCTCTGGATATAGCTACAAAGTCAGTTAGTTAAAAATATTCTGTGTTTGCCATTTTTATTTATTTATTTAAATTTTATTTTATTTTTAAACTTTACAATATTGTATTGGTTTTGCCAAATATCGAAATGAATCCGCCACAGGTATACATGTGTTCCCCATCCTGAACCCTCCTCCCTCCTCCCTCCCCATACCATCCCTCTGGGTCGTCCCAGTGCACCAGCCCCAAGCATCCAGTATCGTGCATCAAACCTGGACTGGCGACTCGTTTCATATATGATATTATACGTATTTCAATGCCATTCTCATTTAAATGCAAGTCTGTACCTTGAATTTCCTCTTATATGGTTGGATGATCACTTCTTAGACCTGGAGGGAATCTAGGCCCCTGGCTTGCCTGATCCTTTGGGGACTTTAAGAAGTAGGTTCCTGGGCCCTCCCTCAGCCTCACTGAATCAGACTCTTGGTGGTTGGAGTCCAGGAAACCCAGGAATTTGTATTAGAAGGAATGGCAGCAGCAAAACTCTGCCTGTGATACCAATGCTACAGTCATTCAGACTCCAGTCCAAGGACCAGCACTTGGGAACCAGGCAACACATTTTTGCTTGTGAACGTTGAAACTTTTTTGCTAAAGTTTCTCATGGACTGTAGTCTGTTCGTCTCTGTCCGTGGAATTCTCCAGGCAAGAATACTGTAGTGGGTAGCCATTCACTTCTCCAGGGGATCTTCCTGACCAAAGATCTAACCCGAGTCTCCCACGTTACAGGCAGATTCTTTACCATGTGAGCCACTAGGGAAGACCCTGAAACTTAGGCCCAGGCAACTTGGCTAGTCACAGAGCAAGGTTATAAGCAGATTGCCTCCATGACTGGCTTTATGATTATCTTTAGCCTTGCCTTCACAGTGACCACTTAGGAAGTGTTGACAAGTTGGCTGTGTTTCAAGTGAGAAGGGGCCAACGTGTTTTTTCTTAGCCAGCTGAGTAGCAGCTTTGCCTCCCATTGGCACTCACAAGCCTTATCCTGTTCTATCAGTAATGGCTTTTAGTTTCATAATGCCCCACTGGGCCTACTTTTTATTTGAAGGGCTTTCTATTATGGTTAAAGAATACTCCATTGTTGCTTAATTTCCAAATCAAGTGTGCATAAATAATTTATTGATGCAGTGTTGCACTCAGACAATTTTTTGAAATTGCCCTGTGTAACTTTATTAGGTGCAGAACCCAGAATGCTAATTTGTCTGATTGGAAAGGGGGTGGGGGGGAAGGATCTATATATTATTAAACCATTCAGGTGGTAAACAGCATTGCCCCTCAAAAGTCCTAATCACTGTTTTAGGCATCAGATTTAAATTGTAAATGAAACAGGGTCCATGCCTTAGAAAAGCACGTGCCGTGTTTTGTTAACAGAAAAATGGAGTTGCTACAAACCTTTTCCCCATCTGCCAGTCACTGTATTAAATGCTTCTGCAATTTTATTAGAATTCTCTGTCTCTGTAGATGCCAGTCAGCTGTGAAATTGAAATTGCAAACAGAAATATTACATTTTCATCCACAGTGGAAACTGAGAAAGTCCATTTTTTTGACAGGCAAAGAAATAGCATGAGCTTGTCAAGTGGGTCATTTCTCAGTTTGGCTTTGAAGGCAGTTTGGGGCTCCCATCTTGAAAGGGAGAAAGGAATGTGACTCTGCGTTTCTGTTGGCTTTCTCTGGCAATCTGATCCACAGGGATCCTCCACAGTTCACAAATGGAGAGCCTTCGAGCTTTTTCTGAATGCAACCCATTTTTCTTTCTCTTTTTTCCTTAGAATGAATTGAGGTTGAACTGGAGAGGCTTTAGTGCTTGAGAGGTGCAGAAATTTCAACAAGATGTTAGTTGTAACATTTTGAAGTTTTGCTAGTGGGTAGGGAGGATTAATGACAGTAGTCAATAATTCCTACTAGGCTGTTGTAACTCGAGCTGGGCCCAAAGTGGTGGTCAAGAATGATAGTTGGATTTTTTTCCCTGAAACACTTTTTTTCTCTTTTCTTTTCATGAGTAATTCCTAATCATTCTTTTGGCCTTGCTTAAATGTTTCTTAAAAGATTTCCTTAACCTTATCCACTCATTCTTGAGACCGGGTTATTTGCATCTGCTTTGAGCTGCTGTTAACTATTACAATTCTATTACCCATCTACCGCCTTCCTTCATAGATTGTAGACTTTCTGAGGGGCAGAGACCCTGTTTATCTTATTCATTATTGTATCTCCAGGCTTGGAATGGTGTGGGTTCGTAAGAGTTGGTTGGGATCATATTTGTTAAAATAATGAATGATTAAATAAAAGGCACCTCCAGAAACAGATTAGGTGAGAGGCACTGAGAAATTATGAAGACCAGAACTAGGATAAGGGAATATAGGATGGAATTCCATAGGATAAAGGACTAGGAAGCACAGAAATTACAGTAAAGACATACTGGAAAATCTCTGTAACAGCAGTTATAAACTTTCCAAGGTTTTGAGTAGTTCAGTCGCTCAGTTGTGTCCGACTCTTTGCGACCCCATGAACTGCAGCATGCCAGGCCTCCCTGTATCCATCACAAACTCCCAGAGTCTACCCAAACCCATGTCCATTGAGTCAGTGATGCCATCCTAGCATCTCATCCTCTGTCGTCCCCTTCTCCTCCTGCCCCCAATCCCTCCCAGCATCAGGGTCTTTTCAAATGAGTCAGCTCTTCGCATGAGGTGACCAAAGTATTGGAGCTTCAGCTTCAACATCAGTTCTTCCAATGAACACCCAGGACTGATCTCCTTTAGGATGGACTGGTTGGATCTCCTTGCAGTCCAAGGGACTTTTAAGAGTCTTCTCCAACACCGCAGTTCAAAAGCATCAATTCTTCAGTGCTCAGCTTTCTTTATAGTCCAACTCTTACACCCATACATGACCAATGGAAAAACCATAGCCTTGACTAGACAGATCTTTGTTGACAAAGTAATGTCTCTGCTTTTGAATATGCTATCTAGGTTGGTCATGACTTTCCTTCCAAGGAACAAGCGTCTTTTAATTTCATGGCTGCAATCACCATCTGCAGTGATTTTGGAGCCCCCCAAAATAAAGTCAGCCACTGTTTCCACTGTTTCCCCATCTATTTGCCATGAAGTGGCAAGGGTTTTGAAGTGGAGGGGAAAAGTTGAGGTGGATCTTTTGTCTTTAGTTTCAACTGCAAATATTTTGTGGTTTGGAAGGAACTGATAAGGAGATGTTTATTCACACAGATACGTTGTAGTACCCTAGGTATCAACTTGAGTGGAAGAGACCTGGCCTAGCAATTTTTATATTCGGCATAGAGCCCAGCTTCTTCTGGTTACTGTATTTGTGCTACCAAATGTTTGACCCTCTATGTTGAGTGCCTCACGAATATTATCTCACTAATTCCTCAGAATGATTAAAATGATACTGTGATGGTAGGTACAGTTTTAATCCTCCTTCTACAGTTACAGAAACTGAGGCATAGAAAGACCGTCTGACTTGTCCAAGGTCGCATAACTGTTTATGGTGAAACTGCCATTTGAATCTATGACTACTGAATTTCAAAGCTCAACTTCCAACCGTGATGATGGGGTGTTGTATCTCTATGCCGACCAGGCTGGGTGTTTGATAAATCCCTGCTTATTTGGCGGAAGAAAGACTATGGGATCCAGGAAGGACTGTCCACTGGATGAGCCTCCCAAGGTTGCCTGGAAATGAGGCAGCTGGGATGGGCGGTCCCTCTTTTGTCAGTGGGAGCAGCTGCACCTCTACTTCACACAGGCATTTCAGGTGCCATCAGCTGGGGCTTCTAGACTGTTCTGCAACTCCCCGAAGCAGCTGGCACCCCAGTTATTACTGGTTTTCCAAACTTGGAAGGCTGCTTCCTTGAAACCCTGTAAAGAGGACAGCAGCAGCAAAGGGGTCTGTTTCCTGGATCTCAGCTGGTGATGTGTCCAGCTGTGCCTCATTCTGGCATATCTGTGGGATACTCGGGGAATGTGGGACCACAAGTACCGTCCTGCGGCTGAGTTCCTGCCCGAGAGCTCCAGCCTACACTGTGTGACAGTTGCGTGGTCTTTGTCTACTCTCCTTGCTTGCCAAGACCAGATGAAAGGAGCAAGCATCCCTCAGGCTTGAGGCAAAGGAATAAAAGCCACAAAACTGACAATTCTGGGGGCTGCTGATCCTGCTTCCCTTTTTGTAACTTTCCATGCATGATAGCCTTTAGTGTTTGCTCTTTGATCCATTTAAGCCCCGTTATCTTAAAAGTGACTAACGTTTATTGAACACTTTGACCATGTGCCATGCTATGAGCTAATTGCCTTGTTATGGCTTCTCTTATTCTTCACAATCGTGCTCTGATGTAAGAAATATTATAATCTCTATTCACAGATGAAAAGCACCTACAGCTTGTTAGAGGCTTAGTAACTTCCCTAAGTTCACATATTAGTAAGTCGCAGAGCTCAACACCATCTAGGGCCATCTGACTCCAGAGTCTAGTTTTAAAATCAGTACATCATGCTGCCACTCTATACAGTGCCAAAGAATTGGCTGGATCACATTAATGGGCATTGTCTTTGAAATATCTCTCTGGTGCAGCTTTGAGATACACAATAGCTGTGAGCTATATTAATGCAGGCAGGTGGGCAGTTATTTTTGCTGCCAGGACCACTGCATATCTGTGCCTGCCCCTTCATCAACAAAGTCCATGTATAGGATCCCAGAGGCAGTTAAATCTGCATAGGAGTCATTATTTCCCCAGGGGATATAAAAACTGCTCCAGATCATTTTGGTCTCTTCTGTAGAGCTAGCTAGCTACTTAGCTTCACCAGTGTCTTCATCCCTAGACAATAAACCTGATGGTGTACAAAAGCCTCTCTGGCAAAAATCTCTAGGAAGACACCTGCTATTTTTGAATACCGTCTTCCTTTGCTGGCAAGCTTCCAGAATTTAATTATGGAGCCTGGATTAGTGTAAGGCCATGTTCCATCTGCTACTGTACTTAGCTTCTTTCCCCCTCAAGAGAAGATGCCATTTCCACAACCCTCTTGCAATTTCTGTTTGGAATCGGGCTTGTCCAAGGGCTTAACTGTTGTCTGGTGGGTGCCTTTGGGCTGGTGTATTGCTTCTGATGTCTGCCCAGACTGGCTTCCACCAGCCTTGGAATTTGCTTTCTGCATTTTGTCAGAGTCCTACCCTGCACACACTTTCTTTTTATGAAGTCCACAGCAGACTAGATTATAAGAAAGGTTGGGGTAGACTGGCTTTGGGACATGGACAAAATGCTGCTATTTCTCTTGATCAAAGGCAACCAGAGATCGGCAGCACATTTGAGAAGCTGGAAACTGGCCTTGTGCTCAGAAGCCTTAAGCCTTCCTGGGAGTCTGACATCCATGGTGGCAGCTCAGGCCTCAAAGCCTCAGTCTGTTTGGAAGGATGACCCACCATTTGTTACAGCAGCCGCAGGAAATGAACACACTACCTTTATCAGTGTAAACAAGTTCTTACTCATTTTTCCTTCCTTTCAAGACAGTTTATGCCTTACTTGCCTGTGTTACAAATTCGTTGCTGTATGTACATGTATTAATAACTGTTGACTATAAGACACTCAACATTTTTAAAGTTCTCTGAGCAAATCTATGAAGGTGAACAGTATGTACTCTGTGCACTCTTGGAGTTAAATGCCTTGCTCTGGAGTCTACCTGGCCTCGAATTGATGACCTAGCTTAGTAGTTAGGAAGTATTATAGTATACTTCCCTTGGACAGTCCCTTGGATAGCAAGGAGCTCAAAACCAGTCAATTCTAAAGGAAATCAACCCTGAATATTCACTGGAAGAACTGATACTGAAGCTCCAGTACTGTGGCCACCTGATACTAAGAGCTGACCCATTAGAAAAGACCCTGATACTGGGAAGGATTGAGGGCAGGAGGAGAAGGGGATGACAGAGGAAGAGATGGTTGGATGACTCACATCACTGACTCACTGGACATGAGTTTGAGCAAGCTCCAGGAGATGGTGAAGGACAAGGAAGCCAGCATGCTGCAGTCCGTGGGGTCGCAAAGAGTCGGACACGACTGAGGGATTGAACAGCAACCTAGTATACTTCTCTCTCTTCTCTGAATGTGCCCACATTGGACTTTGTCCTGTTTAAAATGTAGTGAGACTGGAGCCTATTATAGAGTGAAGTAAGCCAGAAAGAAAAACACCAATACAGTATACTAACACATATATATGGAATTTAGAAAGATGGTAATGACAACCCTGTATGTGAGACAGCAAAAGAGACACACATGTATAGAACAGTCTTTTGGACTCTGTGGGAGAGGGAGAGGGTGGGATGATTTGGGAGAATGGCATTGAAACATGTATAATACCATATAAGAAACAAATCGCCAGTCCAGGTTCGATGCAGGATACAGGATGCTTGGGGCTGGTGCACTGGGACGACCCAGAGGGATGGTACGGGGAGGGAGGCGGGAGGGGGGTTCAGGAAGGGGAACATGTGTACACCCGTGGCAAATTCATGTTGATGTATGGCAAAACCAATGCAATATTGTAAAGTAATTAGCTCCAATTAAAATAAATAAATTTAAATTAAAAAAAATGTAGTAAGAGAGGAGAAACACCATGGAGTAGTTAAGAGGCGGTTCTCAAATCAGAATGGTCGGGCCTAAATCCTGCCTCCCTTTGCTATTAGCTGTGTGACTTTGAGCAAATTCCTTGACTTCTCTGTGCCTTAATTCCCTTATCTGTGGAATGCAGTTACAACACCTACCTGATAGAGTTCTTGTGGAGTTTAAATTATGTAGTTCATGTGGTACACTTGTTCATATAGTAGGAGGAGACCCTTAAGCAGCATAGGAAATTTTAAGCAATACAAAGTTATTAGTGTTTCTGTTACTGCTCTGCCTGGCACCAGTGGGAAGCAAGTACATGGTGGGAATGCCAAAATATAGGTGAAGAAATCCAAACTCAGGAAGGTGAAATAATGCACTAGCGCTGATGTAGCTGGTGAGTGGCAAGTCCGGGAGCACCCAGTTTACAAATACGGTTGTGTGAATTCCCGGAGGAGGAAATCTTTTGAGACAAAATGTTGAGTTGGCTGTGATTTTGAAGATGTGTTTTCTCTAGCTTCCCAGGTTCCTCAGTGTGGGTGATATCCCAAGTCTGCCTTTAGGTTTCTTGTTCCAGATCTTTGTCATCTATCCATTAAACTTAACCTGGCTTGTCCCCTTTTTTCTAGGGACATAATTTTTCTCCAGGGGGCAGCTATCTGCTCTGAGACTCATTAGCACTAAATATGTGGATATTAATATGTTGATATCAGGTTTTCCAAGTGAAATGTTTGCATTTTGAAAAGAAAGCTCAGTTTATTATGCCTGAATATTGTTGGTTGGATTTGGGGAGAATGTGTAAATCTCACTGCTTTCTTTTGTCTCTGAGTGTGGACCCAAGAGGCTTGGACAAACAATTGCCTTTGTCCCTGATAAACTGTGCTATGGCACACACTTTGAGACCTGAAGGTGCAAGAGTTTGCTAATATCACACTTGAGGATCCAGCAGCTTTATCCACGCAGTGCATTGCAGGCTCTTGTACAGGAACATTTTGTTGTTGTTGTTATATTTCATGGCAGAGAACAGACTAGAATACATGTTCTTGGCAAGAGGCTTGATCACTCCAAGAGAACCCAGAATGGGCTGAGCCTTGCTTTGTGTATCAATAAATTGAGAAGTGGGACTAGATAGCTTGTAAATGTCTCTTCCTCCCTCTTAATACTCAGTACATTTCAGTTATGAAGATGTTCCTTTAACTTGCCCATGTCCATGCCAAGTCATGACAGATTGATGCTTGAGCTCTCCAGTGCAGTTTATTTTTACTCCTCACTGCCCTGATCTTCCCACCCATGATCTTTTTGTTGGTAGAATGAGAGTCAGTGCCATTGCCCTGAAATGATATGTTCAAATAGGCCATATAATATTTATAATGCTTATTGGAAATGCACAGTGTTTTGCTCAGAGATAGACTTCTGATCATTAGACTGATGTAAACAACTGTCCACTTGGGAGAGGTTTAATTACTGACTCCAGATGTCAGGAGAAGCTGGTTCCAGGACTCCAGCAAACTGGCTCTTTCTCTCTGTTAGCAGGTATCTTCCACCCTGCAAGCAGACTTGCACGCTGGACACCTCACATCTCAAGCAGTAAGAACAGATGCTCCAGACACACAGAGATAAAGAGGTGACTGGCGCCCAAATGTTCAGGTGTTCCTAAGCCACATGATGCTTCTCAGATTTTCCCCTTTTTCTCTGGTTCCTGGGAAGGGTCTATATGACTCTCCTTCGTCAAGTGTTGAAGAAATTGGAATATTTTGGCACTTTGCTCTATATAGCATCCTCCTGAGAGAGTCAGTTCCTAGGCAGGTTGATAAGGAGTCTAGGGGTCCCCAAGGAGAGAAGGAGGGGTCTGGAATTCTCAAGGAGGAAGAAAGGACAAACTTTTTTTCTTTCTCCACATTCCTTAGGATTATATAACAATAATGTATCTTGCCTAAGGACAGTCTCTGGATTAAACCTTCTGTTATCTTAAAATGTAAATTATGGGAGTAGGTCTGGTGAGGTCTTTACAACCTCCAGACATTCTTTGGATTCATTGGAGAGTATGTAACCTCATTGTTAACACTAGCAAGCGGGTACTCTTTCTGCCTGCTTCTGATGCCTATGTCAGAAGCTTTCTCTATCTCCTTTATACTTTAATAAAACTTTATCATACAAAAGCTCTGAGCGATCAAGCCTCGTCTCTGGCCCTGGATTGAATTCTTCTCCTCTGGGGGCCAAGAATCCCGGTGTCTTCGTGTGATTCAACAACAACCTTTCACTCCTTTGGTAACTTACCCATTTTAACAAATCTGTTCTCTCAGAAGGAGTAATTGTGATAAAACCCAGTGAATCTTTCACTCAAGCGCTAAACATACAAGACTGTATCATGGCGTCGGTGTTCATTGCTCAATAATGGGTTATTGGCAGAAGCAAACTCCATGCTTTTGATTACAAATACAGTGCAGGTGTCACTCATCATATGAGGTATGTGTACAGGTACGAAATTTGCTGTTACAGAATTATATGCCATCTCTCTCCACTCACTCCCTATGTAATTTCAACTCCATGGCTTTAAACACCATCTGTCTGGTGACAATTTTCAAATTTGTATCTCTAGTTTCAACCTCTTTCTTGAATTTCAAACTCAATACTTAACGGCCCACAATGTTGTACATGATCCATAACCTGTGTTTTCCAGTGAGGACTCTGCTATAGCTCCATACACCTCTTATCAGATACACAGACACTCCTCCCACACAGCTGGGTTCACTCACATAGCTGCCTGCC
Organism: Bos grunniens; assembly: GCF_055505025.1. Taxonomy (NCBI): domain Eukaryota; kingdom Metazoa; phylum Chordata; class Mammalia; order Artiodactyla; family Bovidae; genus Bos; species Bos grunniens. The sequence goes on along the minus strand of NC_141179.1, from coordinate 73,695,555 downwards.
TCACTCACTCCATTTCTTCATCTCTGCTAAAATGTGAGTTTTAAAAAAAGTATGCATAACTTTTATCATAAAGGACTAGTATCTCTATTATAAGATGTATCTAAAAATAGGGAAGAAACATGTCAGTTATCTTAAGGAAAAAATGAGATAAGGATAAGGAAAAGAAATGCATATGGTTTTTAACCATATAAAAAATGCTCCATCTCACCCATAAACAATAGAAACGCAGACTAAAACTTTCCAGAGAGATACTGTCATTGACTTAAAATGTTTTTGGGAAAACTCAGATGGACAACTGTGGGGAAATAGGTGCTCTCAGTCACTGCTGTTGGAAATTGGATGTGATACAAGCACTGTGGAGGGGGTTCAGCAGTAGTTAGCAAACCATACAAATATTTATCCTTTGACGTAGAAATTCCACTCTTAGGAAGGTACCAGGACCTGCTGAGGTGGTAGCTGAGGGCAAGGGGATTGAATGGAGAGTAGAGGAGGCAGAAGTTGAATATTAGTCTTGGCCCCACAATCAACTGTGGCCTGCTAACCTCCTCCTTCTAAGTTTCTCTTTAGGAAGAGAGGCTCATGGAACTGCGGAGTGCCTGTCCCCAACACCTGAGTGGAGAAATACTTCTGTTGGGTATAAGGAGTAGATTCTAACTCCTCGATCTTCCTATTTCTTATTATTTGTTACCACCAATCACATCATATAATTATTTATTATCTTAGCCCCTACTAGAATATAAGCTTCATGAGAGTGGGGCTCCCAACACTCCTCCTTGTGCCATCACTGCTGAGACAGTGCCTGGCTCATAATAGGTGTCACTAATATTTTTACTAGATGAATTTTTAAAAAAAGAATAAATGAATGAGCAAGACTGAGCCAGAGACTTTATGTATTGGTGGTTGGGCTTCTCTGGTGGCTCACGTGGTAAAGAATCCGCTGCAGTACAGGAGACCTGGGGAAGGCATAGCAACCCACTCCAGTATTCTTACCTGGAGAATCCCATGGACAGAGGAGCCTGGCGGGCTACAGTCCACAGGGTCGCAAAGAGTCAGACATGACTGGAGCAACTGAGCACACACATTTTGTGCATTTTTAAGATATAATAAATACTTGCAGAGTTAAATATTATATATACGATTTTCAACCATATAAAAAACTTCAGTGTTGTAATTTTGTAAGTAAGAGTTGAGTAAAATACCCTTATAGAAATGAGTACCTTAACAGATAAGGCAAGAATTATCTTTGCCCACTGACCTAAATTCCTTCTGGTTTGCCGTGTGTCATTCTCGACCCATCTAGATTCAAACAGCATCTCTATCTGTATCCCAGTATCATTGCAAACAATAACCATCTGCTCATTCTTACCACGTGTGCATCTTCATGGTGAATGCATGGATGTGGCTGTGATGAATGGTATTGGAGAATGCACATTCTACAGCTTTCACTTTTCATTCACAACGTGTTGTGGTGTTGGTTCTAAGTCACTCTGTATGGATGTTCTTTATTTTTAAAACTACTGTGTACAATTCCATAATTTGGCGTAGCTTACTTAATTAACCATTTTCCTACTTACGGATAATTAGATAGTCTCTAATATTTTATATTACTGCAATGCTACAATAAATGCTTTTGCACATATCTTCTTTTGAAATGGATAGGCGCATTTAAAATTTTAATCATTGCTCCTAAATTGCTCTTCAAGGTGGCTGTCCACATTTTGTCTGATGGCACCCATTTCCTTACAGCCTCTAAGGCTTAATATTATCACACTTTAATACTTTTTGTCAATATAATAAGTAAAAGATGTATTTCATCATAGTTTCAATTTGCATTGCCATGTTCACTAGGAAGATTAAATATCTTTTTATATTTTTGTTAACCATTCATAATTTCTCTTCTCTGATTTGTCTGTTGCATTTCTGCCCCCTTTTCTATTGTATTGTTGATTCCTAAGCATCCTTTGTATTGCCTAGACATTAATCTATTATGTATACTATAAATGTTTTCTCCTGTTTATTTTATACCTTTAAACTATGAATGTATTTTGTGTTTCATCATGAAGAAGTTTTAAGTTTCAATCTAGTCAGATAATCTTTTCCTTTTTCTAAAAGACTTTTCTGTCTATAAGAAAGTTTTTCAACATTAAGGAAATAATTTATTCACTCATAATTTCTTTTATTATTATGAATGTGTTTTTTACATTTAGATCGTTAATCCTTTAGGACATTACCTAATTTCCACATGTCATTCACTAAATTATTTCATGTAGCTGTTCCCTCACTATTATTGCAGATTGTACATAACTCCCTTTACACAGTAGGCAGACTTCTGAACAGATAAGTTCATATACTTCAAGACAGTCAAGTAAATTTGAAAATGATGTACAAAGAATGCAGGTGGTGAATTTTCTATCACTTGAAGATATTTTATAAAGTGAGCACCCCTGCTCCTAATTTCTTTTGCACAAATCCATATCTGTGTGTACTGCGGTTGGATTCTTTTTAGTTAGGTCTGGCTGTAGGACCCATCACTTTTAATAAATATTTGCCAAGTTGGTTTGAATGTGTTCTGTTTCAGGCAGCATTTAAATCATTGACTCTTCTGCGTTTTTCTTTCTTTCTTCTACCCATTTCAAGTATCTAATTAATTTTAAAAAGAAAAAAAATAAAACATCATCACAAAGAAGGTTCTGCCAGGTGATAAAACACAGGCCTTGCCTTTCAGGGAGGCAAAATCACAAGACTGTAGGGTCTCAGGAGCCACCTGTCACCATTCCCATTTTCCAAGTGCTGTGTCTGCTGATGCCTGGAATTCCTTTAACAGAGGGCAACATATTGCATTGTCCAGCTAGAGGGGAGTTGAAATGCACATTATCCTGAGAGAGCCAGTTCATCAAATTGAGTTCTTACTGAAGTGTGACTGTTTCTTTGTTGGAAACAGATATGATTTAGATGTGAAGAGAGCAATGACAACTTGAGAGAGGGGAGATCTTGACGAAGGGGCCAAGGACTCTGTGTCTTCATCTTTAAAATGGAGATCATGATAGAATCTACTTCATAGCATGATGTAAGGACTAAATAACATGCCTGCCTAGCACTTAGCACAATTATATCCCAGACACTTAGTGCCTGGGATGTAATTAGCTATCAAATAGTAATAGAAGTTAGCTGCTATCATTTTTTAAGGATTGTAGCAGATCTCTTTTGTGGCACATGTATGCTTGTCCCTCCACCTGTGTAGTTCTCATAAGGCTGACCCAGGTGGGGCACAGGTTGACCTAGGCCTGGCCAATCAGAGTACTCCATTCCCTTAGACGCAGTGTTGGGTCTGGGACCCATGTTAGTCTAATGAGCACCAGCTCTGAGATTTTAACTGGAGCTATTGGGAAGGAAGGAAGCCCTCTGTTTGCCTGGCATTGCTAACCTGGTAGAGTGAAAGCCTGGAGCTGTGGGTTTGCCCTGGCTTAAGAAGATCCTACTTTATAATAAACCAACTCAGGAGGAAGCAGAGCTGAAAGATAGATTGCTGCTGGCACTGTGTGAGTCCTAGATCCAGGCGTTACCTAAAGCAGGAAATCTCTGGGCTTCTTTGTAACAGGAGACTATACATCTCTTCTTTTGCTTAAGCCAATCTGAGTTGAGTTTTGTTGTAGAAAATGTTAAGGTTGCTACCCTATATTCATGTGAGGCTTCAAGTAAATTGATTTGAAGTAAGCTTGGGTCTTTTTAACCACATCTGTATGCAAATTCCCTGCCAAATGCAAGCTGGTGTCTTTCATTTCAACAAGGGTGGCTGGAGTGCTTCTAGGGGTTTGTTTGGAAAAAAGCATGTTAAATGAAACTGGACTCCTGTGGCTTTCTAATATCTGCTCATTTGCTTAGAATATAAGACTTCTATTTGGCAGGGAAATGACAAAAGTAAAAACAGCAGTGATTTTCTTTAAGCATAGTACTGTTTGGTTTCCAATTAATTCCCTGCCTTCCCACCCACTGTCCATTAGGAAACACTTTTATTAGCATATAGCACCTCAGGACTTCTTGAAAGTGTTAGGACTTAAAAGTAATTCATGAGAAAAAGAATGAGGGGAAACCTTCCAAAAGAAAAAAAAACAAAAAAACACAAAACCCTGCCTTAATTTAAAATACCTGCACAGTGTGTTAGCATGGGATACCCAGGTTGCATTAATCCATGTCAGAAAGCAGGTGCCTTTAAACTGGAGGCTCAGAAGTTGGCTCATTCCCAGATGCATATAGTACACCACAGGAAGCCCACACCTTGAAAAAAAATCTAAATTGAGGCCTTCATATTGCTCCCAAGAATAAATTTTGGGTTAAGTGCAGCTAATCCTAATGATGATAGCTTTTGTGGTAACAGACCCCAAATACTCTGCTGCTGCTGCTAAGTCGCTTCAGTCGTGTCCGACTCTGTGCGACCCCATAGACGGCAGCCCACCAGGCCCCGCCGTCCCTGGGATTCTCTAGGCAAGAACACTGGAGTGGGTTGCCATTTCCTCCTCCAATGCATGAAAGTGAAAAGTGAAAGTGAAGTCACTCAGTTGTGTCCGACTCTGTGCGACCCCATAGACGGCAGCCCACCAGGCCCCGCCGTCCCTGGGATTCTCTAGGCAAGAACACTGGAGTGGGTTGCCATTTCCTCCTCCAATGCATGAAAGTGAAAAGTGAAAGTGAAGTCACTCAGTTGTGTCCGACTCTTCGTGACCCCATGGACTGTAGCCCACCAGGCTCCTCCATCTATGGGGTTTTCCAGGCAAGAGTGCTGGAGTGGGGTGCCATTGCCTTCTCCCACTCCATTTACTTCTCCCAGTCTTTATCCTTGTCCTTAAGGCTACATGATGATTTCTGTATGTCACACGTGTAATGTCTTCCCAGGGCTGTGTGTGTGTGTGTGTGTGTATATGTATGTATCCCTGTGAATTCAGCTGAGAAAGAAATTTCCTTGATCTTCCCCTGCCTCTCTCCTTAGATGAGTAAGAATCTTGCCATTTCTGTTCCTCAGTGCTTTGTGTGTACCACATCAAATTATGATTATCCTTGGTATTCACCGGATTTCAATTGCTTTTGAGCAAAATTGCCCTAGGATTGTGTCTTCTGTGAATGCAGAGGTGGCCTCTGTTATAATCATGAGTCCCTAGAGCTTGATTCAGTGCCTGAGCCTGTGTAAGGTTTTAGTAAGCATGAAAGATTTTTTTTTGTTGATGCTAGGTGTCATCCTAGCCCTCTGAATTCTCCCCTATACTAGAGTAAGTAAGTAACTGGACTCCCTTATCTCCAGGGTCTTAATTAGATTCCGTCAGGCTTCCTTGATGGCTCATTTGGTAAAGAATCTGCCTGCAGTGCAGAAGACCCTGGTTCAATTCCTGGGTTGGGAAGATCCACGGAAGAAGGGATAGGCTACCCACTCCAGTATTCTTGGGCTTCCCTTGTGGCTCAGATGGTAAAGGATCTGCCTGCAATGCAGGAGACCTGGGTTCGATCCCTGGGTTGGGAAGATCCCCTGGAGAAGGGAAAGGTTACCCACTCCAGTATTCTGTCCTGGACAATTCCATGAACTGTATAGTCCACAGGGTTGCAAAGAGTTGGACTCAACTGAGTGACTTTCAGTTTCACTTTTAATGAGTGGCCCTCATGTGAGGCTCGGAAGGTGGAAGAGAAAAGAAGCCATTCTTCTTCTGGTGACTTCTGTGAACAGGTGTGTGGACTTTGGAAATGGCAGGGTAATGTTTTGTCCATAACTTTGAGTGTTCTCTGGAGAATCGTCTACATTGGTAGGTAGTCAAGGCTGCAGGTAGTAGCTTCCATATGATCCTGCCCTTCTGGATTTTCTGAGAGCAGCCTTCCTGCCTTTTATTCCTGCAGCCTTTTTTTTTTTTTTTAATTGGAAGATAATTGCTTTACAATATTGTGCTCGTTTCTGCCATACACGACATGAATCAGCCACAGGTATGCATTTGTCCCCTCCCTCTTGGACCTCCCTTCCATCTCCCACCCTGTCCCAGCCCTCTAGGCTGTCATAGAGCACTGGGTTGGGCTCCCTGAGTCACACAGCACATTCCCTGGCTGTCTGTTTTCCGTATGGTAAGGCATATGTTTCCGTGCTCCTCTCTCCATTCTCCCACCTTCTCCTTCCCACACTGTGTCCATAGCTCTGTCTCTGTCTGTCTCCATTGCCGCCCTGCAAATAAGTTCATCAGTCCCATCTTTCTAGATTCCATATGTGTTACTTACTCCTGCAACCTTTGAATGGTTATGCAAGTCTCTGTTTTTCTATAGTAATGAGCTTCTTACTTTAAATACCTACAGTGATTATTTTTTTGTCTAATTAAACACTGATTAATAAGATGAAAGTTGATTGCCTGATCTTGAACTTTGTGGCATGTAGTTTTAATCTTCTGATTTGAATTATTTGTACTGGAAGATGTGTATATTACTAGCCAGTGAGTGTACCTCGTGGACAGTCCAGTATCCTCATCTTAGACTGGCTTTGCTGTAAACAGGTGGTGGTCTCATACACAGCAGCTCTAATAAAGAGATGAAATTTTGCTTCTTGGTGAGGTATGATCCCCAGTGAAAAGCAATAGCTCCTGCCTGAAAGTGGAAATGAAAGGAATATAAAGAATTCTGAGAAAATGAGGGTTACATATTGTTCAGTTTTTACTGAACAACAAGCAATTTTAAAATCTGAGTGGCTTACAACAACAAACATTTATTTTCTTGTTCCCAGGTCTGTAGGTTAGCTGTAACTGTGTTGGGCTCAGCTGGGAATTGGCTGGGCTAGGTTCAGACTTTTGAGTTGGGTTCCGGTCATTCCTAGTTGTTTTTCCATTTTCTTTGTACTGGTAGCTCTCCCACACCTCTCTTCCCGTGACAGAATCGCAGGAGAATCTTAGGGTGGGGCAAATGGACAAGACATTTAGAGCTGCTGTTCACATCATGTCCATTCACATTCCATTCGCTAAAGCAAATTATGTGACCAGCCACACCGTCAATAAAACAGGGTAGTCTTGCCCCTGTCTGGAGGTGTTATACAGGTTCGTAGCGAAAACAGAGCGCTTTTACATTAATTATAATAGAATGCTCAATCAGGTCATGACTTAGTCTGTAATATGGACTCAATTATCTAATGCTTTATAGAGGAAAAAGAACAAGCAACTCATGAGACTTTCTGTGTAAAAGATACTTGTGAAATTTAACACTAGAGTTGAAGTGGGGTGTGAGAATCAGAAGATTCTCCGTAAAAGTGTGATTTGAAAGGTATTCGAATGCCAGTCTTCCTCCTCATCATTGTGTTCCTTGCCTGGACCATAATATATGTTACACAAGTAGTTTTTTAGGAAGTGAATTATTAAACTAAAGGTATGGATTGACTAATAGGTTATGTTGAGAAGGGTTCTGATGTGTGGACTTGTGGTTGATTTCTGATATCTGCTTAGAGGAGGGTTCAGAGGAGAAACGTGGATTTACCATTTCTATGCAACTCTTGAAGTGATCTCTAGTCTTTCCCATTCTATTATTTTCCTCTATTTCTTTGCATTGATCATTGAGGAGGGCTTTCTTATCTCTCCTTGCTATTCTTTGGAACTCTGCATTCAAATGGGAATATCTTTCCTTTTCTCCTTTGCCTTTAACTTCTCTTCTTTTCTCAGCTATTTGTAAAGCCTCCTTAGATGACCATTTTGCCTTTTTGCCTTTCATTTTCTTGGGGATGGTCTTGATCACTGCCTCCTGTACAATATCATGAACCTCCATCCATAGTTTTTCAGATGTTCAAGCTAGATTTAGAAAAGACAGAAAAACCAGAGATCAAATTGCCAACATCCATTGGATCATTGAAAAATCAAGAGAGTTCCAGAAAAAAGTCTACTTATGCTTTCTTGACTATGCCAACACCTTTGACTGTGTGGATCACAACAAACTGTGGAACATTCTTCAAGAGATGGGAATACCAGATCACCTGACCTGCCTCCTGAGAAATCTGTATGCAGGTCAAGAAGCAACAATTAGAACTGGACATGGAACAACAGACTGGTTCCAAATTGGGAAAGGAGTACATCAAGGCTGTACATTGCCACCCTGCTTATTTAACTTACATGCAGAGTACAGAGTTGGACATGACTGAAGCAACTTAGCAGCAGCAGCAGAGTACATCATGTGAAATGCTGGGCTGGATGAAGCACAAGCTGGAATCAAGATTGTTGGGAGAAATATCAATAACCTCAGATATGCAGATGACACCACCCTTATGGCAGAAAGTGAAGAAAAACTAAAGAGCCTCTTGATGAAAGTGAAAGAGGAGAGTTAAAAAGTTGGCTTAAAACTCAACATTCAGAAAACTAAGATCATGGCAACCGGTTCCATCACTTCCTGGCCAATAGATGGGGAAAGAGTGGAAACAGTGAGAGACTTTATTTTCTTGGGCTCCAAAATCACTGCAGATAGTGACTGCAGCCACAAAATTAAAAGACACTTACTCCTTGGAAGGAAAGTTACGACCAACCTAGATAGCATATTCAAAAGCAGAGACATTACTTTGCCAACAAAGGTCCGTCTAGTCAAGGCTATGGTTTTTCGAGTAGTTGTGTAAGGATATGAGAGTTGGACTATAAAGAAAGCTGAGCGCCAAAGAATTGATGCTTCTGAACTAGGAAGAAGACTCTTGAGAATCCCTTGGACTGCAAGGAGATCCAACCAGTCCATCCTAAAGGAAATCAATCCTGAATATTCATTGGAAGGACTGATGCTGTCCAGGCGCCACCTGCCGGGGACCAGCCCCGGCTGATCCAGGGTATTCGAAGGAGAGACGGCACAGGCGAGGATCAGGATACAATAGCTTCAATTAGATATTAATTAAAGATATAAAGAGTAATAGAATAAGGATAGCTCAGTAGGAAAATTCAGTGGAGAAAAGAGGCTGAGTGGCTTGGTTTACGTGGGAGACCAATAAAACTTCAAGACAAGAAGTTTGCACCACTTACATAGGCCACAGGAGTCCTTCCGTTCTCCCGAAGGAGAGGAGACACTGAGGCCTCCCCGGTCAGATCTTAGAAGCCCAGGCATAATTAGTAAGCATGGTGGGTTCCGCACTCCAGATGGAGACTCAGCCAGAGTGGGAGAGAGAGCGACATGGGGAGACCAGTATTTCGAGAAACTGATCCCAATTCTTTATTTTCCAGAGTCTGTTTTTATACACTGAGATGTTATACAAAAGTCACGTGGGGACAGCAGTCCTGACTTTTATTAAAGTCAGGTGCTTCACATAAATGTATACAGAGGTCCTAGGGGTGTTACATCATCTTCTGGCCAGGGGGGCCTGCTGACAATTTACGACCCTCTCCTTGTGACAGCGGTCAGTCAATCAGGACACTTATTTCTCCAGGGCTGATTATTCTCAAAACAGACGCCACCCAAATAAAGTTACATTCCTACAGGGTGAGGGTGTAGTGGGTTTTAGTTAAGGAAAGAATTTACTTAGCCTAAGGTCTAACATGATTAATATCAAAGGTTAATTCTATATATTCATTAATGTGTGTAAGGGCAGGGGATATGGAGACTTAGCAACAAACATTGGCTCAACAAATGAAAAACCCTTCACCAACACAATTTCTAATTAGCCCACTATACTTATAGTTTTCTAACTTCTCTAAAGAACCTGTTTTTAGAGGATTTAAAGCATCTCGTGCCTCACACGGTTGGGAGGCTGTGAGCAATCACATGTGGCCCAATGAGCCTGTCAGGCAGGCTAGAGAAACTTCAGAGGAGTTTGTAGGTTAAAACACTCTTGTCACACCCAAGAGTTTTTATTGACTGGAGCTCTAGGTTAACTCCTTCTCTGAAAGAGGTGGTGGGGGACAGCCCCCCGTAAAGTCAGAGGTGTAAGTAAGAGCACAAAGTAGTAAAGTAGGCAGGCTCTGGTTATGGGGGTAGACGCTCGAGGATTTCCAGGGGGACTTCTGAGGCTCGATCCCGCCTTTGCGTATGTCGAGCCTCCTTCCTCATGACCTTTGCCATGGGCGGAGTACCTCACTCTGGCCCCCAACACTGAAGCTCCAATTCTTTGGTCACCTGATGAGAAGAACTGACTCATGGGTAAAGACCCTGATGCTAGGAAAGATTGAAGGCAGAAGGAGAAGGGGACAACAGAGGATGAGATGGTTGGATAGTATCACTGATTCGATGGCCATGAGTTTAAGTAAGCTCTGGGAGTTGGTGATGGACAGGGAAACCTGGCGTGCTGCAGTCAATGGGGTCACAAATAGTCAGACACGACTGAATGACTGAACTGAATTGAACTGAATGCAACTCTACTTTTCCTTAGATCAGATGGTTCTCTTTTAGCTTTAACTCTGTGGTTGAGATTCCCTGAAGGAAAAGACTCAAATTCATCTATGAATACTCTACAATTTCTAAAAAAGAAGTGGACAGTAGAGTTTCTCAATGCCTTGAATGTTTCTGCATATATATTTTGAAGTCAGGTCAGGATTTATCATCAACAAACACTTCAGGGCTCTGTCCATATTCCCTCTGCAATTTTCATTTTCTTGTACTTTATAGGATGCTGTATTAAATGAGATAATGTATACTAAGCTCTTTTTATCAATAATCATGCATGGATGTGAGAGTTGGACCATAAAGAAGGCTGGGCACTAAAGAACTGATGCTTTCTATCTGTGGTGCTGGAGAAGACTCTTGAGAGTCCCTTGGACAGCCAGGAGATCAAACCAGTCAATCCTAAAGGAAATCAACCCTGGATATTCATTGGAAGGACTGATGCTGAAGCTGAAACTCCAATACTTTGGCCACCTGATTTGAAGACCTTGATGCTGAGAAAGATTGAGGGCAAGAGGAGAAGGGGTGGCAGAGGATGAGATGATTGGATGGCATCTCTGACTCAATGGATATGAGTTTGAGCAAACTCTGAGAGATAGTGAAGGACAGGGAAGCCTGGCGTGCTGTAGTCCATGAGGTCACAAAGATCGGACATGACTTAGAGACTGAACAACAAGCTCTCAGCACAGTGCCTGACATATCAAAAGTGCTTGCTATTATTATTAGCTATTTTATGAATTTAATTGTAGTCATTTACTGCTGGAAAGATGAAATGGATTTCCAGATTTACTGATGAATAGGAAGAGTAGAAAAATACTGTGGTACACAAAGATTGCAGATCTTCAATGGTTAGTACTCTTCAGCCTTCCCCTTGAAGTCGCTGATAATAGTTATATGCGAAAGCAAAAAAAAAAAAAAAAGAATAAATTCAAAACAGAACAGTGTGTTCTTCTGAATGTCTGGTTTAGCCTGGAAACTAAGAACAGGCTCACTTAATCACTATGGTAACATTTTCTGGCCTCCTCTCTCTCTCTTGTTCCTTTTCTCCCTCTCCTCCCACTTAACATTGGCTGAAGAAAATAGAAGTGGAGAAATTCTCCCCCAAGTAATCAAACATGCCAATTAAAAGGAGAGACTGCCAGGACCCAGGAGCTGGGTGGCAGTTTGTAAGTACAAGTTGCATCAAGGCACACATGGTGTCGCGTGAAGCCAGGCATCCTTAGAGAAGGCCAGTTTGACATGTTACCCTATTCATATGCATGAACGCCTGGCCTGCTGAGTCTGGTTTTCCTCTGTCTACACTGGAGAGCAAAGCACAGAAAGCAAAGTGGCTACCATGCTGATTTTAGCCAAATGTTTGCAGAGTTGCTTCTGTTAATGGGAAGCTAGTGGTAGCAGGAAGGGAACTTCTCGGGAATCCTCTTGGTATAAAGTATGGTGCTTGATGGGAGCCCGATAGACCTGGGTACACACTTTGGCTCCACTGGTCCATAGCTGTATGGCACTGATTACTTTTCTAAACCACACTGAGCCTCTGTTCCCTTGCCTGTGAAATGGGAACAACGTTGCTTCTCTTATAAGGTTATTGTGGGAGTCATATTTCTTGCTTATAAATTCTCTCACAGAATTCAGAATAAAATTCCAACTCTTTATCATGGGTGAAGTGTTTTCTCTGTGATCTGGCCGCTGCCTGCCTTTCTGACATCATGACCTATCCCTCTTCTCTTGCCCACAGTGATCTGAACACTCATCTATTTTTCCTTCCTCCAACATGCCAAACTTCTTCCACTTTATCAGGGCCTTTGCACCCGCTGTTCCCTCTGCCTGGAGTGCTTGTGCCCCCAATTTTTGCATGCTATGCTCTCATCAAACATGTTTCAGCTCAACTTAGCCCCTCCACCATCATCATTAGCATCACCACCAGCCCTGTGACCACCATCATCATCATTAACATGTATTAAGTACTTACCATGTGCTCAGAACTCTTCTATGGCATTGTATATGTCCTGACTCATTCAATCTTCACATCAAGTTTATGAGGTGGGTTAAATTATTATCCTTACTTTACAAGTGAGGAAACAGAGGCACTGGAGGGTCCAGTGACTTGTTCAAAGTCACACAGCTAGGACAGAACTAGGATATGAATCTAAAGTACAGGAAGTTAGTATTTAATCATTAAGTCTTTAACCACTCAGATTTAAGAAGCTGTTTGGTCACCTTCTCTCACTTCACCCAGTTTTAATCCTTGGCACAGCATTTATCTTTTTTCTTATCTGATTAACTTGTTCATTTGTTTATTATGTGTTTTGTTATTTATGTAGCCATGAAAATGAGGTAGACTGTTTTGTTCATTTTTGTATCTCTAGTCACTTGAAAAAAGCCTGGCACTTAAGATGCATTCAATAAATATTGAATGAATGATTGAATGAATGAATGTTGTGAATCTAATATCAGATCTGAACTTGAATATATGCTACTTTCTCTCATCCATGACCTCCACTGTGGTTGAAATGATTTCATTTTGACTATGATGGGGCCCCCAATTTTTCAGTACCCCATTTTCTTAACTGTGGCTTATTAGCATTCTCTGTGGGAATAGGCCGTGATCCTCTCAGCCACTGAGTACCCTCTTGGGTCCCATTTCTCTTGCCCTCCAAGTCAATAGCTTTAATATGTAGCCTATTTTTAGGTTTATACTCTGGAGAAATCTAAAGTAGCTCTTAATCAGGAAGGGTTCAGATGCACTTATGTATTTTGACAAGTTCAAACTCCATGGCTGAATTTTAGCACCCTGCATAAAAGGACTTGAATCAGAAGATGGAAACCTCTATTTTCTTTGTACTTTGAGTGTGGAAGGTTGAATTAAGCATGGTCCTCACTGCATGGGACTGTTCTTCAGCACTACAGTGCTGAAGTGTGCTAACATACATCGTCATCACAGGCCATACAAAGGCTTTCTCATTAAAAAAAAAAAAAAAAAAACTTATTCATTTTCCTTTTATCTTTCCCCCAAACGCTCATTTCCTTTCCCCCCTCATAGACCAACATTCTAATGTTTTTAATGTATGTACTTTTGTATGAGATCTTGTAAAATGTGTTTTCTTGCTTTACATTTGTGTATTATTAATTTATATAGATGATATTATATGATACGCTTTCTGTTCCTGCCTATTTAATACAATCTGCATTTTATTGTAATATTCATCCGTGAGGCTGTCTGTGCATCTAGTCCAGTGCCTGAACTGCTGCAGAGAGCTCTGTGGTGTGTCCCGACATGTTCCAGTGAGACTCCAGGGATAAGCCTTTCCCCCCGAGTGTCTCCCCCCAGCGCACTGGGGCACCAGGGGTGCCTTTATGTTATCTTGTCTTCCTGTTGTCTCTCACGTCCTCCTTCTCTCCCCTTTCCACCTCACTCCAGCTCAGCTTTATCAATGCCATGCCTCACTTTGCTCACCAATTTCCATCATCTGGATTACAGGTTGCACCTAAATAGTATGTTCATGTGCTTATTCATTTAACAAATGTTTATTAACTTTATCCTATATGCCAGGGCACTGTTCTAGGACCTGGTGAACCAGGCAGTCAGCTTTCCTGTTTCCATGGAGCTTCCCTTTTCCATGATGGAGACAGACAATAAATGGTCATACAAATAAGTAGCATCTTTTCGGAGAACACCACCTTCAAGAGATGAATTTGATCTGAACTCCAAATGGCAGGAAATAGTTGGGCCAACATCTGGGGCCCAAGAGGGGATCTAGAAGCTGGAGGAGCAAGTGCAAATGCTGCGTGGTGGGCGTTCGAGAAACCGCAGTCAGATTACTGTGGCTGGACGAGTGTGGGGGAAGGCAGAGTGGGAAGAGATGAGGCTGGAGAGGCTTGGCCAGGTAAGGCATGGTGAGGAGGGTGATTTTATTCTAAGCACAGTGGAAACCTATGGAAGATTTAAAGCAGGTGTTGTAGTATTTGCAGTCTGTAGGTGATATTCTTGTTCCCTCGCACTCTGGTATGGTAGATCTTGGAGGTGGGAGGGTTCTAGTTTGGTTTCTGCATGGGTTCTGGGGACTGTCTTACTCTAGGTCATTCTTTTCCTAGCGCACTTGTCTCTGGCATAGGTACTGATCTCCATGTGCCCTGTGTCACGACAGTGGGCTTGTTAGAACTCTACTGTTCCTCACGTCATTCAAAACCAATGGCCTTGGACCTCTTTGTCTCTTATATGTTTGAATCAGGAGCCAGCCTCAAAACCCACCCAGAGTGCACTGAAGACAAAGGCTGTTGTCCTAGGACCCAGAGCTTCTCCCATCACTGGGGGGCACCAGCGCCTGTCACCAGAGATGGTGAATCGTGCCTGAGTGGGAAGCCTCAGGTGCAGAGGTACAGAGGTCTGTTTGTTTGTGTCATAGTTGTCTCGGGCTGAAGTTTCCACTGTTTAGTCAGTTGAGCTAAACGTTCAAATCACTAGATAATCCACTAAATATTCTAAATTTTTTTTTTCTACTTCTACACCTGTGTAAGCCTTGTGTGTTAGTCACTCAGTCGTGTCTAACTCTTTGCGACCCCATGGACTATAGCCCACCAGGCTCCTCTGTCCATGGAATTCTCCAGGCAAGAATGCTGGAGGGGGTTGCCATTCCTTTCTCCAGGGGATCTTCCCAACCCAGGGATTGAACCCGTGTCTCCTGCACTGCAGGCAGATTCTTTACCATCTGAGCCACCAGGGAGCCCATGTAAGCCTTAGCATTCTCCTTTAACCGGGCCCCACGGCTACATTTAAGATTACACAGCAGGTTGTACAGGTGCGGTGGCTTCTCCCTGTACCCTCACTCTGGCCCACTTGCCCAGCTGTCAGCGTCCTGCATCAGCGCCTTAGGCCCCACAGCTCCTTGTGTTCAGCCTTGGATCTGCCAGTCCTCTGGTTTGTTTCCTCTGCACCATAATGTTCCAGTGGGTAATGGCTCGTAAACAAGGAATGAGCTTTCAGTGTGCATTTAAAGGAGGCCATGGTGAGTAATCCTTCGTGTTCTGAATAATCACCCAATAATTTATCTCCTTACAAATAGAGATTTGGAGTTTTTATTAAAGAATGTCCTTGTAGCAGTATTAAGGGGAATTAAATGAGTGTTTTTAGAAACTATTTGGCTAAGGGGAGAGAGAGAAAAAGGGTAATTAAGGTGAGTGAAGTGAGATAATCGGCTATATAAAACTGTTTGTGGTTTGGGGGGGTCTTTTGTTAATCTCAAGGAATGAATGTCTTGTGGTAGCATTTTTTGGGGAAAACATTAAGTAGATTTTTAACTCAAAGAACCCTCAGCATGCCTGTATAGCAGCCCCCACGTTTGTGAAACAGAAACCTAGTTGTACAAAAGATGAAGTCAAACTTCCAAAATGTTTTACACGTGAGCACATTCGGGGCCAGCGACATAGTTTGTGAGGGGCCCAGTGCAAAATGAAAACACAAGGTGTTCTGCTTATAAATTTTTCAGAATTTCAAACAGCGGCAGTTGAGCTTTAGACCAAGCCTGGGACCTCCTGTGAGTGTCTGTGTAGGTCACTGGGCCACGAAGTCGGCCCTGAGCACAGCTGCTTTTTATAGCAACTTGTAATAGGTGCAGTCACTGCGAAGAGGTGAACGGACTAGGGACCTTGCAGAGACAAACCTGGGTTTTAATCATAACTATCTGCAGTTTAATAATGTGGTGGCCAGTGGCAAGTTACATGACCTCCCAGTGATCTTTGATGGGGGTGTGGATTAATAATGCTTCTTCATATAGTGCCCTGCAAGGAAGAGGTATTCAATATATACTGGCTATGCTGATGGTTGGGCACATGAGTTAAAAAGCAGAAGCTCTTTAATAACTGTCATCATTGTTTTCTGGTGCCTCTTCCATCAACAGATCTTTATGCCATTCATAAATTTCACGCCTCTGTTTAAGACCAATTCTAGGGACACTAATAGAGCCACTGCTACTTATATAAAAAGTGGGAACAGAGGATTAAAAAATTAAATATGAGTCTTTCCTCTTCTTGAGATACTTGTAATCCAGTGAATGGGATAAGACAAGAATGCAAGTAGCTACACTATAATGTAGAGAAAGATAAGTGGTATAGGAGAGTTACTTGACCAAGTACTGTTGAAGATGAAATTATTCAAATTGAAGGAACACGTGCTACTACAAGTTGAAATAGGCTCCATCCACTCTGTTTATGAGGATAAGTCAGTATGTGGTGTTAACTTTGCGTTTTGTGGCTAATAAACTGTGCATTCTTGCACTTATGTAGATCCCTCCCTTGGAATCGGGATGGCCCCATGACCTGCTTTACTCAATAAAGTATGACAGAAGTGATGCTGTCTTAGCTCAAGTCCAAGCCTAAAGAAGTCCATGTAGCTTTACTTTTGCACAGTTGAGGGCCTTGAGTGACAGAAGATGACCTTCTGGAGAGATCAACTTGAGAGACCACAAAGAGAGTCTGAGAATCTTGGAGGAGAACAGAGGAGACCAGCCAACAGTGAGAACTGTGACCCAGATGTATCACCCTAGTGAAGGGGTTGCAGCCAGTCCTCAGATGTTTGAGCCATCATAGCTGAGCTGCTAGATATGTCAAGAGACCATGTAGAATATTCCAACCCTGGCATGTATCAGGTGGAGCAGAGATGAGCAAGCCCTACTGTGCCTTCTCTGAGTTCCTGAGTCACAGATTAGTGAAAGATAATGAGAGTTGTTTGAAGTCACGAAGGTTGGGGATAGTTTGTTTTACAGCAATAAATAATGGAAACAAAGAATGGTACCCAAATGTAGTCTGCTGCTATAGTGAAAAGTGTAGGACACGGAGCACTGGGTTTGCAAAGGGGTGGTGACAGGGACCAAAAAGTCTGAACACAGGACTGAAGTGGGGACTGGATGAGTGGTGAAGATTGCTGCTGGAGGCTGGAGAGTACGAGACCGATAGTATATATACTGGCAGGACAGTTAGCCAAACTGTTGCCCTGGTCACATGGAAGACAGAATGTGTAATCTGTTTATGGATTTGATAAGAAGATATCCAGGAAGAATGTGGAAAGTGCCAGCTGGATCCTTTTAGCTGCCTGCCATACAGTAAAAGGAAGATTAGTTCAGTTGCTCAGTCGTGTCTGTCTGACTCTTTGTGACCCCACGGACTGCAGTACGCCAGGCCTCCCTATCTGTCACCAACTCCCAGAGCTCACTCAGACTCATGTGCGTTGAATTGGTGATGCCATCCAACCATCTCATCCTCTGTCATCCCCTTCTCCTCTCACCTTCAATCGTTGCCAGCATCAGGGTCTTTTCAAATGAGCCAGTTCTTTGCATCAGGTGGCCAAAGTATTGGAGTTTCAGCTTCAGCATCAGTCCTTCCAGTGAACATTCAGGACTGATTTCCTTTAGGATGGACTGGTTGGAAGGAAGAACAAGATGAGCTAAAGAAAGAACTTTTTAGTTTTCAAACAGAATTTAGAGAAAAGTGTGAGGAAGTTAGAACTTGCCGGGTTTGTGAAGAAACTATTTCTCATTCCCAATTTCTGCAGCCTGAAACAAATTTTGTAAAAAATTACACAAAATACTTTTTGCATTCACTTTAAATCGATGACCATACATCTTAAAAGGACATTCAACACTATCAGCTAATCCTAATATAATTTCCTAACCAACTCTTTTTTTCCAGTCACCAAGGATACTTCCTAACTCCTCGTCTATCTTCAAATCTCTAGCACCTCTCCTCCATCACTGACACCTTTACTTCAGACTTTACAGAGAAACAATGCAATTAAAAAAACATTAATTTGCCTATGTGACAGCAACTCTGTCAGCCTCCTGCGTCTGTCTCCATGCATTTTGCCTTTCCTCCTGAGCTGCAGTGACTCTGCTCTTGTCCAAGGCCAGTCCCTCCGCTTGTGTTTTGGTTTATCCTCTCATTTACTTCATGAGTTTCCTCCTGCAATCATCTCCATCTTGTCCAGCAACATAACACCCTTTTCCCCCAATTTACTGGATTATTTCCATTGGCATTCAAGCATGTCTTTCTTAAGAAATTGGAGTATAATTGCTTTACGATGCTGGTTTGTTTCTACTGTACAACGTGACACAGCTGTACGTACACATTTATCTCCTCCCTCTTGAGCTCCTCCCAACCCTATGCACCCTTTTAGGTCATCACAGAGCGCTGAGCCGAGCTGCCTGTGCTGCACAGCAGTTGGCCACTGGCTGGCTGGTTTATGCATGGGAGTATATATATGTCAGTGCTACTCTGTCAACTGATTCCATCGTCTTTCTCCCCAACTGCACTCCCCAAAGTCTGTTCTTTGTGTCTGTATCTCTATTCCTGCCCTGCAAAGCATGTCTTAATATGGCTCTAAAACATCTTCCCTTGATGCTCATTTCTAAGTTTCACAACTTCCCTGGTGGCTCAGATGGTAAAGTGTCTGCCTACAATGCGGGAGACCCAAGTTCAATCCCTGGGTCAGGAAGATCCCCTGGAGAAGGAAATGGCAACCCACTCCAGTATTCTTGCCTGGAAAATCCCATGGATGGAGCAGCCTGGTTGGCTACTGTCAATGGGGTTGCAAAGAGTCTGACAGGACTGAGTGACTTCACTATCTATCTATCTATCTTACTTATCTGCTCTATCTCACAGAAAAACTTCTTGAATTAGTTGTTAAAGTCACTCTCTCTTCTTTTCCACTTTTCATTCTTTTCCTAACTCCTTTTAAAGAAGGAGTTGACTCCTTTATGTTCACTCCATTGAAATGATTCTTATCCAGGTCTCCAGTGACCCACATTTTGCCCAAGCCAACGATGACTTCTTTCTTCATCTTATAGGATCCCAACAGCCTTAACACGTGGACCACTCCTTCTTTGATTTGACCCTGTCTTTTCCAGGCTATTGTAATGCAAAATATCTGTCTCACAAACTGGTCAGTCCTCATCAGCCTGTTTTACTGACTGATCCACTCTTTACACAGTGAATGTGGGAGAAGTTCTTCTCTTTTTCATTGACTCTTTTACCCTGGCTGATAACTCTAAGTACCATTCATCAACTGATGACCCTTAAAGCCTGTTTTTTTTTTTTTTTTTTTTTAAGGCAAAGGAGAGGGATGGAATTCAGATTTATATATCCTGCAACTGTCCTAAAGTCTTGACTGGATATCTAATAAATCCTCAAACATATGGCCAAAATAGGAATATCAGTTCTTGCCGCCTCTATCCACTCTTTCCCATAACAGGAAATGGCACCACCATCCAGGAATTCAAACAGTTGACACGTGATTCCCAGACATTTCTCACGTTCTTATCTTCAGATGCTTCTAATTGGGTCTAGTCTGTGTTTTTTGTCATCTAGGTTCTGATCAATATTAGTAACTCTTATCACTGTTGCTCATCTGGTGAGTGTTTTGACTTTCATTGCCTTCCATTTTGGATTAGTCTAGAATGGAAAACCAAGAGTAAATTGTATCATTGAAATGACATGAATCATCTCTTGAGGAGACAGAACAGCAGCACCCTTCTGAAACCAGGTCACGAAGTAACCCTCTTCTGATTACCAGCACCGTGAGCTCATTAATGACCACATCGTGTCACGACCTTGGTTTCCTCTCTTAGAGGCCTGAAGATAGCCAGACTTAATCACTGCAACCAATAATGACTCAATAGCAGAGAGAAGTCATGATGATACTGCTGTTGGTATCCAAAGAAGAGCAGCTTAGTTCTAATCATCTCTTCTCATTCCCAGAATCTGAGGACTGAAGGGGCTTGATTAGAATGACTGTATGTCCTGTTTTTAAAATAGGCATGTTTGGTAGATAATCTGTAGCTGTGATCATCTAGGATTTGGGTATATACTCTTCCAGTGCTTGTGTTCTAAGTCGCTTCGGTCGTGTCCAACTTCTTTTGATGCTATGGGCTGCAGCCCGCCTGGTTCCTCTGTCCATGGGATTCTCCAGGCAAGAATACTAGAGTTGGTTGCCATACCTTCCTCCAGGGTGTCTTCCCCACCCAGGGATTGAACCCACGTCTCTCACATCTCCTGCATTGTTAGGTGGGTTCTATACCACTGGCGCCACCTGGGAAGGCCGTG
The DNA here is from genome assembly GCF_055505025.1 of Bos grunniens. Lineage (NCBI taxonomy): Eukaryota > Metazoa > Chordata > Mammalia > Artiodactyla > Bovidae > Bos > Bos grunniens. The sequence goes on along the minus strand of NC_141179.1, from coordinate 73,675,122 downwards.
CTCATGCAGGGAAAATGGCATATGTAGGCCGTTCAGAATGGTGTAAGTTGTTAAGTAGCTTTCATGCTGCAGTGTGGGAGAGCACTATGTGTAAAAGATGTTCCCCTGGCCAGACTAGCCCCTGGGATCACTGACTGCTTTGGACTAGAAGATTTGATATTTTCCTTGTCACCAGGTTTTAAATTCCACAGCCTTTCTTCCTTGCGTCTCACTGCCAACCACACTATGCCTTTGTTGGGCAGTCTGTGGTAAACAGAATGCTCAGGAGAGAAATGAAAACAGGTCTGGCAGTATTGTTGTTGTTCAGTCGCTCAGTCACTTCTGACTGCGACCCCATGGACTATAGCACTCCAGGCCTCCCTGTCCTTCACCATCTCCCAGAGTTTGCTCAAACTCGTGTCCACTGAGTCAGTGATGCCATCCAACCATCTCATCCTGTGTGGTCCCCTTCTCCTCCTGCCTTCAATCTTACCCAGCAACAGGGTCTTTTCCAATGAGTCAGCATTTTGCATCACATGGCCAAAGTATTGGAGCTTCAGCTTCAGCATCAGTCCTTCCAGTGAATATTCAGGGTGGATTTCCTTTAGGACTGACTGGTTTGATCTCCCTGCAGTCCAAATCTAGCAGTGGGGAAGTAGAAAATTATTTCACTGTTCATTGCATGTCAAATATGATATTTTGCTCTTCAGCTGGAATCATCTGGCAATTAAATTCTATGCTCTTCTTGAGTTAAGGGAGAGATCTTGGAGAATGTGTGGCTTTAAGATTTGCAAGTCTCCAGCAACATTTGCCCCTTGGTTCCCTGTGTGTACACTTCACCTGGGGTTGACTTCTTTTTGTCATCGGTCTTATCTTATGGGGCTTTTTGGTCTATTATCCTTCCAGTTTCATTAGACGGTGGGTGAGCTGTCTCCTCAAAGACCGGCTCCGGGCCTTCTTTTTGTGTGTTCCTAGTGCCTGGCACAGAGTAGTGATTAATGAAGTTTGATTGAATGAATGAGAAAGAAGGAAAGAAAGAAAAGAAAGAAGGAAGGAAAGAAAGGACGAATGCTAATTTACAAATGAGAAAATACAGAGGTAGTTACTATGTCCCTTTTGGGAGTCAGCTATTCTGATACTGTGGTGTCTTGTGGATACCCCAGCTTTGTTTTAATAGTATAAATTATTATTTATTTAAGTATCAACATGTGTTCATTTATCTAATTCTAACTTTTTAATAAAGAATTTAAGAGTCATTGAGGTTACATAGTTCCTAAATGATGTTGGCAATACTCAAATATATTTCTCTTTCATGGTGTATTATAATTTGTTTAAACCAAACCCCCACATACAGTGGAGATGCTGGGTTTGCATGAGATGTGCTGTGTTAATGTATCGCAAGTGCTTCTGGTGCTCAGGGGGCTCTGTGCACCTATGTGGACACGGTGCCTCCTTTAGCACTCAGGGCACCAAGTATCAGCTTGGCAAGGGGAGGAACCCATCTCGTTACCACTGGGAGGTTTCTAATTTATTCTGAGGAATTCTTTAAAAGTTTCTATTCCTGTATTTCCAGTTGTGTTCTCCTTCACCAGAGAGCGATTTTTAGCAGTAGGCAAAAGCGTTCCATGGGTTATGCTTTTCCGTTTGAGGACCTGCGTGCCATCCAACCCCAAACAGCAGTGGTTTCATCACATAGGCGTGTATTTCTCCTACTTACCAAATGCATGAGCCAATCTAGTCACTCCTTGGAGTTGTCAAGGACTAAGACTCCCTTCCTTTTCCACTCTGCCATATAGATGGTGTGATTTTCGTTCTCAAGATCACACAATAGCTCCTTTATCTTCTAGGCCTCACACGCACATGCCAGACAGGAAAGAGGAGGTAGGGAAAAAGGAAAACAAAAAGCAATGGAAACAACGTTGAGCAGAGTTCCATGTGCTATACGGTAGGTCTCTGTTGCTTTGTTCTTGTTTGGTCACTAAGTCGTGTCCAACTCTTCATCACCCTGTGGGCTGTAGCCCGCCAGACTGCTTCGTCCATGGGATTTTCCAGGCAAGAATACTGGAGTGGGGTGCCATTTCCTCCTCCAGGGAACCTTCCTGACCCAGGGGTCGAACCCATGTCTCCTGCTTGGCAAGCAGATTTTTTTACCCTTGAGCCAGATTCTTTTACCCTGGGAAGCCCATTCCTTGTTCATTATTCATTTTAAACATAGCAGTGTGTACAGGCCACCATAGTTTGTTCTGTAAGTCTGTGAGTCTCTGCTTTGTAAGTAAGTTCATTTGTATCATTTCTTTTTAGATTCCACATATAAGGGATGTCATAGATGGGAGGCGAGTTTGGGGGAGAATGGATACATGTATATGTATGGGTGACCTTTGCTGTTCACCTGAAATCTGTTTGCTGTTTACTATCAGACCATTGTTAATCAGCTATGTGTGTGCTGCTGCTGCTAAGTCACTTCAGTTGTCTCCGACTCTGTGCAACTCCATAGATGGCAGCCCACCAGGCTCCCTCTGTCCCTGGTCGCTTCAATCGTGTCTGACTCTTTGCAACCCTATGGACTGTAGCCCGCCAGGCTCCTCTGTCCGTGGGATTCTCCAGGCAAGAATACTGGAGTGAGTTGCCATGCCCTCCTCCAGAGGATCTTCCTGACTCAGGGATCGAACCCCCGTCTCCAGCGGCTCCCACATTGCAGGCAGATTCTTTACTGCTGAGCCACTATACCCTAATACAAAATAAAAAGCTTTTAAAAAAGCCATAGAAACAGTATAAATGACTCTTCTTTTTGTTTAAACAGTGTATCAATGGCCAGGAGAATGACACAGGACCACCTTGAAATGCCATAGAATCTGGCACCTTGCTGCCTCATACAAAATAGAGTTCTGTGATTCAGGAAGAACAAAGAGTTGGTGCTCCATAGGTAACGACCAGTGCTTGCCACAGACGCAGACTGGTATCTATCTTTGTTCAACAACATCCATAAGTGTCCTTCTTTTCAAACATAGGTCAACATCCGTGAACTCTCTTTCAATTACAGCCTTCAACTCAAAGTCCCAAAATATTTGTCAGGTTCTTGAGTTCCCATAAAGAATAAATTTGATGACAAGTTTTGTCTGCCTCCTCCTGCACATGCCAACGTACAGTCGTGGAGAGGGAAGAAAATAATAAACAATGAAAAGCAATAAAGCTACAATTCAGGAAAGAGTCGAATCGGAGGCACAGCAGTCCACCGTGGTGATGAGATCCTCTGGGAAGCATGAGCGATGCCTTCTTGCCCCAGCACACTTAGCTGGCTGAGTGCGTTGCATGTCAACTGGCAGCCTTGGACTCTACTCTCTGGGATGACACGTTTGTCCATTTTCCTGGACACAAGGAAGGCCACAATTTAGGACCGCATTGAAGGATGTCATTCAGTGCCTCTACAGCCCGCTTCTTGTGGATGGACGCTGAGGGCTGGGGATTCTTTTAGGGGTTAAATTGTCACAGACCATTGGTGATCAGGCCTAGAGTTTCTTTGGCAAAAAGTTCCTTAAGAATTCTTGGCAGGTGTGTGGTCTCATCATGGCCTTTGACAGTGATGAAAGGAGACATCCTGTTTAGATGATTTTAAGCCTGAGGCTGCTTCCTGGTCTCCTCTTCCTCTTTGTGCTGACTGCCACCTGCCTCTGAGCTTCAAGGCATCTGCTCCAAGGCCGATCAGACAGGGGGCTTCAGCGGCAGGATGACCTCTTCATCTCCTCCGTGCTGGCAGGTAGCCTCCTCTCCCTGCAGAGAACTAGTAATGGAAGGTGTTTGGGGGAGGCTTGCAGCTTAAATCCGTTTTATTTTAGGATTGTTGAAGAGCCTGGCTTTTTCAACTGCATGGCTTCAAATTATGGGACTTCCACTTAAATTACAAGCCACTGGCATAGTTTCTCCTTAGAAAATTGGTGTTTCCATTTCTCTCCTTACAGTCTTACTCACTCCAGGCTAATTCCGTCTGTCTCCTTCTGAACATCGCTGAAGGTGGCAAGAAAGCCCCTGTGTGAGTCACTCTGTTGGACAGGTTTTCTGTGCCATTTCAGAGGCTCACGGCCTCTCCCACATCTCATCCTACATCTCAGTCCAGCGAGTCTGCCACCCCCACTGCCTTAGTTACCCTCAGCTGCCTCCGTTACCCACCGGCCGCATGCCTACTTCTCAGGCTCCTCCTGACACTTGTATGTTGACTTGAAGTGTTACGCCATAGGAGGTGGGATGTAGCTTCTTGGGTGCTGCTGAAAGGGCCATATGATGTATCCGAGAAATATAAGCAGATTAAGTTTCTACAGAGTGACTTTTGTCCAGTGAGAAAGGAGGCAAGGGCGGGAGAAAGGCACATAATTTCCTTCTTCTTCCTCTTTCCAGTGGATACCTTAGAGTTGCCCTTAGGACCTCATTTAACTATAATTGTTGCATGTGTGGATGCTAAGTCACTCTAATTGTGTCTAACTCTTTGCAACCCTATGGACTATAGCCCGCCAGGCTCCTCTGTCCAAGGGGTTCTTCAGGCAAGAATACTGGAATGGGTTGCCATGCTCTCCTCCAGGGTATCTTTCCAACCCATGGATAGAATCTGTGTCTCTTACGTCTCCTGCATTGGCAGGCAGGTTCTTTACCTCCAGTGCCACCCATAGCTCCTAAAGACCCTGTCTCCACATGCAGTTACATTGGGGGTTTGCAGGCGCGGAGGGGACACGCTTCAGTACATAGCATTCTATGTCATTTTCGGCATATGTCCTTAGCTATTACTGGGAAGTAACAGGAGTCAGAAAGAATATGATGGAGTTTGTCACGCATTTATTTTTCTTAGAATGTCATGTTTTGTCTCTATATTTAAAGAAAATTTTGGTTCAAATAAAAAGAGTAGGCTTTTGAGGTTGTCAGTGCTTCCCTCTTAACCTACTTGTTCAGTCTTAGCTGTAACACATTTTCCTTATACATCTTTCCCTGAACTTGGATGCATTGTGGGTCCACTGGAATCTTGTGCTCACGGGGCATCATGAAGGCTTGTCTGAATAGTTGGCAAGAAACAAACATATATTTTTGTCTCTTCTGTGTTTAGGCAAGCTTTATTGTCTCACCAGGCTTCACTTACAAAACATAAGTTCAAACAGAATTACTAACAATTTCAAGACAAGCGTAGCAGAACATATAACCAAGCACCTGGCACTTCTGAGCCCCCTTGAAGCCTATGCTCCTTATCCAAATTCAGCAAAGCCAGATTTAAGGTTCTGTTTCTTGCTGCATCATCTTTTTTGATATCAAATGTGTTTGACTGTCTGTTACAGAAACCCCTGATAGCTCAGCTGGTAAAGAATCTGCCTGCAATGCAGGAGACTCCAGTTCAATTCCTGGTTTGGGAAGATCCCCTGGAGAAGGGAAATGCTACCCACTCCAGTATTCTTGGGCTTTCCTGGTGGCTCAGATGGTAAAGAATCTACTGGCAATGCAAGAGACCTGGGTTCCATCCTTGGGTTGGGAAAATTCCCTGGAGGAGAATATGGCAACCCATTCCAGGATTCTTGCCTGCAGAATCCCCCATGGATAGAAGAGCCTAGCAGGCTGCAGTCCCTGGGGTCGCAAAGAGTCAGACACGACTGAGTGATTAATCACAACATGCAGAACAACAGAAGATTTTAATGGAAACTACTTATTCGTGGAGGAATCTATTTCTCTGACATAATGAAGTCTAAGGTGGGCAGTTCAGTATGGTTAATGGCATTACAAAATCATCACAATATCTGTGTATTTGTATCATTTTTCACCACTATTTCTAGATTGTGGCTTTCAACTTCTTGGTGGCAAGATGGCTCCTGCCCTTCTAGACATCAGAACTGCATGCCTGACAGGAAGGATGGGGCAAGTAAAGAAAGGCAGAAGGTCGAAGAAACTAGCCATCTCATCTGTCTTCTAAAAGAGCTTTAATTAGTTAATTTTTGTGAAGCTCCAACTACATCTGCTCACTTCTCATTGGCATGAGTGTCTTACTTGGCCAAATTTTGCTGCATGGTAAGCTAGAAGATTTAGTATTTGTAACAGAGCTTTCAAACAAAATCCAGGTTATATTGTTAAGAAAGAAGAGCAGAATGGATGGTAGGTAGGACACAAGTACTATCTGTCTTGTCAAACTGCCCCAAACTTATACCGTACTACAGTAATTATATTATAATGCTCATGGAATCTGTAGGTTAGAAATTCAGACAGGGCACAGTGCTCTGGCTCACTTTGGCTCCATACTATCTTCCTCATCTGCTGCTGCTGCTGCTGCTAAGTCGCTTCAGTTGTGTCCGACTCGGTGGGACCCCATAGACGGCAGCCCACCAGGCTCCCCCGTCCCTGGGATTCTCTAGGCAAGTACACTGGAGTGGGTTGCCATTTCCTTCTCCAATGCAGGAAAGTGAAAAGTGAAAATGAAGTCACTCAGTCGTGTCCGACTCTTTGCGACCCCATGGACTGCAGCCTACCAGGCTCCTCCATCCATGGGATTTTCCAGGCAAGAGTACTGGAGTGGGTTGCCATTGCCTTCTTCCTTCCTCATCTGGGAAGACTCAAATATCTGGGGTGACTCAAAACATTAGGAAACTGGAACTTTCAGGAGTTCCTGCTTGGGATGTGTATTGGGATGGTTCTCTAAAGAAACAGAACGAATAGGATCTATCTACTACCTACCTACCTACCTAATAAGGTTTATTACAGGGAATTGGCTTATGTGGTTCTGGAAGCTGAAAAGTCACAGAACCTGCCACATGCAGGCTGGAGACCCAGGAAAGCCAGTGGCATAGTTTGAAGGCTTGAAAGCCGAGGAGCCAGTGGTGTTGATTCTGGTCTGAATCTGAAGGCCTGAGAACCAGGAACATGGAGGGCAGGAGATGGTCCATGTCCCAGCTCACTGGAAGCTGGATGGTGACTTCAACCCTCCTTCCTCTGTTTATTCTGCTCAGGTCCTAATTGGATTGGATAATACCCACTCACACCGGGAAGGGTCATCTACTTTACTCACTCCATCAGTTCCAACATGAATTTCTTCTGGAAACACTGAGAAATAATCGTTAACCAGATATCTGAGCATGCTGTCATCCAGTCCAGTGGACACGTTAGCCTTTGTAGGGTGGGATGACGGGCCTCATCTGGGTGGTCAGCTGGACCTAAAGCGGGTCTCTGTGGCGCTCTGTGTGCTTTGGCCTTTTCTCATTATGGGGGCTGTGTTCTGAGAGAAAATGCTCTAAGAGGTTTGGACAGAAGCTGTATGACCTATTCTGACATAGCCTGTATGTTCATGTCTGTTATCAGTCATAAGTGAGTCGTTAAGGCCAGGCCAGAATCAAGGGCAGGGGGCTGCACCTCTTACTGAGCAGGTGGGCAGGTCCCATTGCAGAAGAGCATGTGGAGGGGGAGCAGATGGCATGGCAGCCATCTGCCATAGTTGGCTGTAGAGTTCAGGGATCGGTGAGGTGGCTGTAAATGTACATTTTTTCCTGTGCGTTGACGTGATTCTGGTCTCTGGGAACATGGAGGGAAAGGTGGGTTTTTACAGGATTTTCCACTGGTCAGAAAACTAAAATGCTCAATGTCTAACATTCTTAGGATTCTTGTTTTGTTCTCTCAACATTGAAGAAATTTACATACGGTCATATACACTGTTTTTGGTGTGTATGGTTCTATGGGTTTTAACACTTGGGTAGAGTCTAATACTACCACAAACAGGCTATAGGACAATTCCAGCACCCCAAAGCATGCTCTTGTGCTGCCCCTTATACTTGGCACCTCTCCCACCTCTAACTCCTGGCAAACTTCCTATCTCTAGGTAAAAACTGCTTTGTTTAGTGGCCTTCAAAAGATGCCATACATATGCTGGGGGGTATACAAGGTAATCCAAAGGGGATAAAAAGAAATAAAAAACCAACAGAATTTATATTTCTGTCTATTCTTTGTGCATTTCAATTTTTGATAATGTTTTTCAAATGCACATAATTCATTAGCACTGTGGTACTACAAATAACTTATTAATGCAAGCATATATTGGGAGGGTTATTAAAAATTGATTAATGGTAAAGATAAGTGACCAAAATACGTTTTAGAGTACTGACTGAGATTAGCAGCAAAAGCAATTTCCTCTGGGGTGAAAGTGATGTAGTTGTTTACACATGGGCTTTTTCTTAGCTAAACAGAAGAGTGAATGAAGAGCAAGGAGGCCATAGGAAAAGTCTGGCTCTGGGAGTTGGAGCTTGGAGTCCCAAAATAAGATTGTAACAGATCCTACAATTACTTCCTCAGCTTTTTCCTACCTAGTTAGATTATATGCTCCCTGGAAACAGGGGCCATTTCTGTCATTCATTCAGGTACGTGCCTAGCAGACTTGAGAATCTGTGGACACAGGAAAGAAAAAGACACTTAACATCTTGGTTCTTCTGAAGTGTATTTTCTAGAATAAGAAAGAAGTAGGAAACAATAATGAAGGAAATTTCAGATAGTCGTAAGTTCTATGAAAAAATAAAAGAAAATAATGGGACAGAGGGGTACAATATTAGATCAGATATCCATGAAAACGTTCTCTGCTGCTGCTGCTAAGTCGCGTCAGTCGTGTCCGACTCTGTGCGATCCCATAGATGGCAGCCCACCAGGCTCCCCTGTCCCTGGGATTCTCCAGGCAAGAACACTGGAATGGGTTTCCATTTCCTTGCCTTCTTTGAGAAGGTCCCATTTAAGCTGAAACCTGAGTGATAATGAGTCAGCCACGTGAATATCAGATGGGTTTGGGAATCTGATAGCAGATAGGAATAATGCATGGATTTTCATTTGTTTTACTGATTGATTTTTAAAATCAAATGAAGCCTAGAAGTGGGGCAAGTCTTATAGAAAACCTCTGTGCCCAGAAACCTGGGGATTGGTAGAGGGCAGTGAGTGGTGTTGGCAGTGTCTAGGCTGAGAGGGCCTGAAACAGCTCCAGTAGCCTCTCTGTGGCTCCAGGGGGTAGTGGGAAATGAGCCAATAGTATTTCACACCTTCCTAAAAAGCACCTGGTAGTAACTGGTGGATCTGGAGAGACCTTGCAGTCACTGCATGGATGACTCTGTGACCTGAGTGGCTTGATCACAGGGACTAGATGGGAACTCGTGTCCCAGTGGATATCAATGTGGCATCCACCCATCATTACACTTTGGAGTCTGTGGCCCATGAAAGTCATATTTGTTCTGCTGGGTACTGAGGATAAAATGGTAGATGAGTCAGTGCCCTTACAACCTTTCTCGATCTCCTCACCTGAGAGGGAACATACATACATACATCTCCTTGTATGTCACTTTGGGGTCTACAAGAAGCAGATACAGAGTCAAAATCAATCACAAAATTCATTTTGGAATAGCATCATAGCAGTTTTTATGCACAAAATTGCTATTGCCACTTTATTTCAGTACCATGTGCCTGTAAACCATGGATTTTTCTCCCTTTGTATAAAGACATTGTAGATAATTGAATGTTTGATTATAGAAAGGTCATTATTTCTCGTTACACATTTTGTTAGTCTGGTTTTTGTTACTTGTCGGGTTTAATATTGTTCTTGAAAATAGTTGATGCTAAAAGCAGAGACATTACTTTGCCAACAAAGGTCCGTCTAGTCAAGGCTATGGTTTTTCCAGTGGTCATGTATGGATGTGAGAGTTGGACTGTGAAGAAAGCTGAGCACCAAAGAATTGATGCTTTTGAACTGTGGTGTTGGAGAAGACTCTTGAGAGTCCCTTGGACTGCAAGGAGATCAGCCCTGGGATTTCTTTGGAAGGAATGATGCTAAAGCTGAAACTCCAGTACTTTGGCCACCTCATGCGAAGAGTTGACTCATTGGAAAAGACTCTGATGCTGGGAGGGATTGGGGGCAGGAGGAGAAGGGGACGACAGAGGATGAGATGGCTGGATGGCATCACTGACTCGATGGATGTGAGTCTGAGTAAACTCCGGGAGTTGGTGATGGACAGGGAGGCCTGGTGTGCTGCGATTCATGGGATCGCAAAGAGTTGGACACGACTGAGCAACTGAACTGAACTGAACTGATGATATAACTTTTCTAATAAAAGTTGTGTTATAAGCTGTAAAAAAAAAAAAAAAAAAGCAATAATCAAACCTGCAAAAGATAGAAGAGGAGAGGGAACAGGAGTGGAAAGAGAAAGTCTTTAAACCAGGATGCTGGTCTCACCCCTGTGAATGGAGAGGGGTAAAAAGGAGGATTGGGCTGAAAGATCCTCAGACCTCAGTGCAATTCTGAGAAGGTCTCATCTTGTCCAGGAGAAGGGGGAGGCTACAGAGAATGATTATTTTTTTGGAGGAAACCTTTGCTGGGCAGAAGTTTCAAGGTCATAGGACTGCTGCGCTCAGAAAGAGCATGGAGCCTGTCCTTGACTCAAAGGCCCTGATGCTGGGGTCTGTCAGCTCATTGCACACCTCACACTTTTCTCTTGAGAAGTGGGTAGATCTCCATGGCTCCTGTGCCTCATCTTTGGCAAGCATCCCTCTTGCCAGCTTCTGTGGGTTATTTTCATTTGAGATTGCCACCCCAGGGTCCTTCTCCTTATCCAAATTAATTGAATGAGCTCTTTAGAAAAGAACTGTGGACTGGTTTTCTTCCTATTGTTCCCATCTCAAGGAATGTTATTAATTACCAAGACAAAATTCTTGGCCATGAACTTTTATTAATTGATTATTGTGTGTGTGTGTGTGTGGGGGGTTTGGAATCCTGGAAGAAGAAGATTCCAACTATGAATTCAAATGCAAACTGTGACTGATGTGAGAGAGCTGGAAGGTTCTGTGATGGGAGCTGAGGCCCAGAGATGGTAAAGAGACACAGACATGTGTCTCTTTCCCAGAGAAGAGGGGAAGGAAGGAATCTGGGGTCACTCGGATGTGTTGCAGCCATACTCACAGGATGTTTAAGGTCTGAGGAGTAAAGCGGATGGGAAGAGGATTAGGGTCCAGTGAGTGTTAGGGTCTCGGCTGGGTCAAGCCCATGGGAGAGTTCAAAGCAACCTGGGCTGGGGATCAGAAGAGATGACATGCCCTTCGCCTCCACCCAGAACCATCACCTGTCCTGGAGCACAGTGGGGAGGGCCTCTCCTGCAAGTCCAGTAAACCCTCCATGCTGAAAATGTTCCTTACAGTGGCTGCCTGCTTGAGATGCACTTTTAGTGCCTGATTACTCTGGTTTGACTTTTTTTTTTCTTCTGAAATCAATGGCCAGGTTATTACTTATTCTTCTCTCTTTTTCCAGATGCCATTAGTGATTCTGTGAGGAAACACACATGTGACCCACGGGTGACCGGGAGTCTCCAGGGTTTCTGGCCATGCCTGAGAAATCTCTGGATGTTTCACTAGTGTGGAGGAAGTCGCCACAGTGGCGCTGGAAAGGGAAAGGGAAAGGAAGAAAAGAAATTGAGTTTGAATGGTGATGAAACAAATGCCATGTTACTCAGGCATTCAATATATAGAAGAAGTTGTCTGATTCCTCAGTAATTAAACTTTAAAGAGAGGCTTGTCTGGCCCCAAGTAAACAAACATAATGATCCTTTGTCCACAATAAGGCTGGTCCATGTGATTTCTCACTGAGACTTTCTGTTTTAAGCTGTCATTGTCCTGAGTAGGAGAAGGAAATGGCAACCCACTTCAGTATTCTTGCCTGGAGAATCCCATGGATAGATGAGCCCGGAGGACTATGGTCTGTGGGGTTGCAAAGAGTAGGACATGACTGAGTAACTGAGCATGCAAGCATGCAAGTCCTGAATAGGAAAACCTGGGTTCCTTTTAATCCGTTTCCTTGTGTTGGAAAAGAGCGAGCATGGGAGAGGAGAAAGGAATGGCAGCATTTGCCCTGCAAAGGGAGGGATCTGGGCCAGGCAAGGATGCTACTAGAAGGCAGAGAGATCATAGAATTTGAAATGTTAGTGACCTTAGTGTCTGCTCCAGCCTCTCATTTACAGATGTGGAAACAGAGACTTAGAGAAGCTAAGAGGCAGACTGATGGAGAAGAATGAAAACTGGAGTCAAGGGATCAGAGTTCAGGTACCAGCTGTGACTGTTACTGATCTCAGTAACTTAGCTTGGATAAGCACCTTTTCCCTGCAACCCAACCCTCATAGACTTCTGAAGGCAATGTGAAAAAATTCGGAGTCCAAATATGACTCCCAGAATTTGGATAAAGTTCCTGGTATTTGTTGGCATTTTGAATGGAAGTATAGTTACAGGTTAGACCCACTTTGCATATTGCTATATCTCTTGCAGTTCAGTCTCTCAGTTCCTACTAACAACCCTCATGTCCTCACACACAGTTCTCATGAGAGCCTGGCAAATTCAGTCTTTATTCCTGTTCTGGAAATATTTCTCTTGAGGTTCTCATTTGATGAATGCTGATATGCTTAGGTCAGTGAACATTTGAGAGCTTCCATCTGGATTCTTGGCTTTAAAATTGGAAGTATTTCAGGACTCCGGTGCCATCACTTCATGGGAAATAGATGGGGAAACAATGGAAACATTGAGAGACTTTATTTTCTTGGGCTCCAAAATCACTACAGATGGTGACTGCAGCCATGAAGTTAAAAGACGCTTGCTCCTTGAAAGAAAAGCTATGACCAACCTAGACAGCATATTAAAAAGCAGAGCAACTTTGCCAACAAAGGTCTGTCTAGTCAAGTCTGTGGTTTTTCCAGTAGTCATGTATGGATGTATGTGAGAGTTGGACTATAAAGAAAGCTGAGCGCTGAAGAATTGATGCTTTTGAATTGTGGTGTTGGATAGGACTCTTGAGAGTCCCTTGGACTGCAAGGAGATCCGGCCAGTCCATCCTAAAGGAGATCAGTCCTGAATATTCATTGGAAGGACTGATGCTGAAGCTGAAACTCCAGTACTTTGGCCACCTGATGCAAAGGACTGACTCATTGGAAAAGACCCTGATGCTGGGAATGATTGAAGGCAGGAGGAAAAGGGGATGACAGAGGATGAGACGGTTGGATGGCATCACCAACTCAATGGACATGAGTTTGAGTGAACTCCGGGAGTTGGTGATGGTCGGGGAAGCTTGGCGTGCTGCAGTCCATGGAATCACAAAGAGTTGGACACGACTGAGTGACTGAATTGAGTTTAATTGGTGCTTCCCTGGTGCTCCAGTGGCTAAGATTCTTTGTTGCCAATGCAAGGGATCCAGATTGGGGAACTAGGTTCCACAGGCCACAACTAAGAGTTCATACGCTGCAACTGAAAGATCCCCCATGCCGCAACAAGGGTTAAACATCCTGAGTGTCTCAGCTAAGGACAGGTGCAACCAAATAATAGAATAAATATTTTAAAAAAGTATTTCCTCCACACCTAGCATGGGGCTTCCCTGGTAGCTCAGATGGTAAAGAATCCGCCTATAATTCAGGAGACCTGGGTTCGATCCCTGGGTTGGGAAGATCCCCTGGAAAAGGGAATGGCAACCCACTCCAGTATTCTTGCCTGGAGAATTCCGTGGACAGAGGAGCGTGGTGGTCGCAAAGAGTCAGACGTGACTGAGTGACTAACACTCTACCACACCTAGCATAAATAGATAGGCCTACATAACAAATGCAGGGATAACAATGTAAAATTTAGATTAGACCGTCTATCTCAGACATTATAAAAATTGGAGTGTAATATGAAATAACTGAAGTATATTAAAGTGATAACGTTACCTTGGAGAGCAAAGAAAAAAGAGACACAAGGCTAGTGCAGACCTCTGCTCTGCCTTTGGAACAGTGACTGTTGCTCAATCCAGTTACATACATCCTCAGAAGTGTAAATCATTCCCACATACGTAACTTCTCATACCTGATATATCTTCATTTTCTAGGTGGCAGTCATTATCTACCCTCAAGGCTATTGGAAGGACCAAATTAATGGTGACTTTATGGAACTTGAAAGTACTATTAAAATAATAAGTGGTTTACTAGCTAGCTAGTAGCAATGGGTAGAAGTGAGGATTCCTGACAGCTAATTCAGGTCTTTTTTTCATAGCTCTTAGGAGAAAGTTTTAAATAAACGTAGGTTGTAGAAAAGACAACTAATGTTTGCAGAAAAAAAGGCAGTCAGTGCTAGCTCCATAGTATCCTTCTTGAAAAGACAATGAAAAAAATCTTTGTATATAGTTTTATTCAAGTCATAGTTAAGGGCATAGAAACCACATGTTCCAAAGGGGAAGGAAGTAAGTAACCAGCTGAACTTGTTGCTTCCTTTTGAGCAGAGACATTCCCCAAGTCCAGGCACAGAGCTGATTTGCTTCTGCTCTGTCTCCCAAGTGAAAGTGAGGTGGAGAATGTGTGTTAGTTGCTCAGTTGTGTCCGGCTCTTTCCACCCCATGGTCTATATAGCACACCAGGCTCCTCTGGCCATGAATTCTTCAGGCAAGAATACTGGATGGGTTACCATTCCCTTCTCCAGGGGATCTTCCTGACCTGGGGATCAAATCCTGGTCTCCTGCACTGAGGCAGATTCTTTACCATCTGAGCCACCAGGGAAGCCTCAGGGAAGAGAATGGTCATGGACTAACCTAAAGGCAGAGGATCGTAAAGCTTGAATTCTCATAAATAAAACTCAAAGGATTTCCTGAGACCAGAAAGCAGGATGAACCTGCGAGAAAAAAAACAAGTCTTGGAAACTGGTCTCTTTACTGATGCTTTTGTCCTAAGCAATATTTCTCCAACCATCATCCAGATAGCATTGTATTTCATTTTTTCTGCTTTAACCTCTAATTCTTTAGAGAAGACCTTAGAAATCCATTTGCCGTTTTGTGAGATGGAATTCAGGACATGATCATCATTATTATTATTATCACTGAATATAAAGAAATCTGTCAATTTCACTGTTTCCTGCTGCCTGCATAATAACTCAGACTGTCTTGGTCATCTACTTTAAGGAACAACATAATGACATTGCTGGGAATTACACATATCCACTCCACTCCAAAGCCAGCTGTTTTGGTTCAGCTTTCATAGATCAAATTCTATTCAAAAAGTTATGAGAACAATGAGTGTATTTCTTTTGAGAGCTCGGAAGTCTTATCTCTACCAAAGTGGGCCTAGAAAGTTTGCCTCTCAGTGAGTACTAATTGGTCTATGATTTCTAAATGATATTCTATCTCATAAAACTTGAGCCAAGTCTTTTGTTATTAAACAAGGCATGTCAGCAGTTGATCTTCTCCATGTTTGTTTATTTGGGAAGACAGTGAAAGCACATTTCATAGGAACATCATGATCCTTAACTTTATCTCCAGAAATTCATCCAACCCACATTTATTGAACACCTTGTGTATGAAAAGCCCCAGGCCCAGTGCTGAGTGTGCAAAATGAATAAGACATTGTCTTCATACTTGAGCATGTCCAACAGCTGAACAATTCTCTCTTCTTCTTTTCTCTTCAGAGTTTCTATGAATGATGCTAAATTCCCAGATGTCTTGTGTAAAGATTTGGCCACTTTTTCAATGCCTTTGTCTATAAGATTTTTTTTTTCCTTTTTTTTTTTTAAAAATTTTATTTTATTTTTAAACTTTACAATATTGTATTAGTTTTGCCAAATATCAAAATGAATCTGCCACAGGTATACCTGTGTTCCCCATCCTGAACCCTCCTCCCTCCTCCCTCCCCATACCATCCCTCTGGGTCGTCTCAGTGCACCAGCCCCAAGCATCCAGTATTGTGCATCGAACCTGGACTGGCGACTCATTTCATACATGATATTATACATGTTTCAATGCCATTCTCCCAAATCTCCCCACTCTCTCCCTCTCCCACAGAGTCCATAAGACTGATCTATACATCAGTGTCTCTTTTGCTGTGTCGTACACAGGGTTATTGTTACCATCTTTCTAAATTCCATATATATGCATTAGTATACTGTATTGGTGTTTTTCTATAAGATTTTTAAGCAAAGTATTCAGACAGAACTGTCCTTGATTTTGTCTGTTTGCCATATGACTATAGCTACTGACTCCAGAGGCCTGAAATGAATAATCAAGTCTGGGTAACATTATATGATAAATCCTACAAGAAATGTATTTATAAAGATCAGTGGAAGCAGAGAAGAGAGTTTGATTATAGAGGAAATAGCAGTTGATCCTGACCTTAAAAGGTGAGTTAGATTTTTCCGGATAAAAATGTAGATGAAGGTATCCAGGGAGGAAACAGGCTGGCTAAAGGACCAGAGGTGTGAGAGACCATGGCACTTCAGGGCATTTCCATAGTATCTATAATGTAGAGTAGCAGGAAGAGCTGACCCTAGATAAGGAAGCTAGACCAGTTTTTGAAGGGGATGCTGTTTCTATATTATCTCTTTTTTACTCAGTCTGTTCCTATCTTCTGGGTTGATGGGCAGACTGAGGAGTTAGTACTTCCCCTCAAGTGGGTTTATCACATACCAAGTACTATGTATTATGGGTTATACATTATAGTATAGAAATCTAGTCAAGGATTATGTTATGCAAGGAGGGAGGAAGAGAGAAAGAAAAAGAGAAAGAGGCTGGATGTAACTACTGAATTCAGAGGAGACCCTGCAAACAGTAGTCAAGCACATCAAGCTCACAGCCTTTTGGTTCTGATCCATGGGGTGGGAGGTATACTGTCGCTAGTAACACTTCTGTCACTTCTAGTGACAGAAGACACTGGTGTAGCCATACAGTTGACCCTTAAACAACACAGGTTTTGAACTGTGTGGGTCCACTTATGTATGGATTTTTTTTTTGGGCGGCGGGGGGGTGGGGTGGGGTACAAATACATACTATAGAACTGCATGGTCTGCAGTTGGTTGAATCTGCCAATAGTGGAACCATGGATCCACAGATCTGACTGTGAAGTTATATGCAGATTCTCAACTGCATGGGGGTCGGTACTCCTAAACCCTATGTTGTTCAAGGGTTAGATATGGACAGAAAACTAAAGACCTTGGCTGGATTCAGCTCTTCTAGTAGAAAGCCACAATTTGAGGAGAAAAGGAAGGATACTGGTCTTAGTTCATTTGGGCCGTTACGACAGAACACCTGCTGGTTTTTATTCCTCACAGCTCTGGGGGATACAAGTCTGATATCAGGGTGCCAGCATTGTCGGGTTCCGATGAAGACCCTCTTCCAGGATGCAGACTGTCAGCTTCTTGCTGGATTGTCCCATGGTGGAGATCAGAGAGATGAAACCATTTTTCCTGTGACTCTTTTAAGGACATTAATCCTATTCACGAGGACTCTATTCTCAGGACTTCATCTAGTGCTTATTAACTCCCATGGCCCCACCTCCCAATATCAATACGTTGGCAAGTAGGGTTTCACCATATGTATTTCAGAGGAACACAAACATTCTGTCCATGACTCCTGGTGACATAGATCATATTGAAGAATACGATTTGTTTTTCTAGATTGTGATTTTATATACTAATGATCTCTTTGGGGGAAAACAATCATCTTATAAAGACTCAGAAGAATGTATTAATATTTATTAGCACATTTATTGGCTTAATAAAGAAGGGAGACAAAGACTCAGGAACTTGATATCAAGCAGGATAAGAGATGAAGTAGAGAGACAATATGATAATGTATATTTTACATTAATTTTTATTGGAATATAGTTACTTACAATGGTGTGTTAGTTTTGCCTGTACAGCAAAGTAAATTCATTATACATGTACATGTACGCACTCTTTTATAGTTTCTATTTCAATGTAGGTCATTACAGAGTACTGATAGAGTTCCCTGTGCTATACACTACGTGACAATGTCTTATATTAGTATGGCATTTAGTTTTCAAAGTGTTTTCATATGATGTTATATGATTTTTATAATAGTACTCTGAAGTTTCAGAAATAATGAAAATCTCTATTTCTCAGATGAAGCATATGAATTCCAGAGAGGTTAACTAGTTTGTTGTAGGTCACACAGTCATTAAAGAATATGTTCTATATTGCCACTGTTGTAGAATATGCTAGTATTTTTGATAAGAATTTTTTCCAGATTTGAGCCTTACTTGTGATTTTGGAAGCATTCTTTTAGGTCATAAGGAATTTAACATTCTTCATAGATCTCTTGTGGTTTTTAAAAATATATTTGATATTAGAATATCTTCCCCAATTTCCAATGAACTCTTGACTTGAGGATTTCATCTCTGGGAAGGTAAAGAAAACAATGAAGGGAGATTTCTAATTCTAAACTCATTGCTGGCCAGGAGAACTGAAGTAGAAGTGAAGGACATCTTAGAAATAACTTAGCAATAGTATTCATCATAGTGATGAAAGCAAATGTTGATCATAGTCGTGTATTTACCTTAGACTCTAGGAGGGATATATTTCAAATAGTTGACATAAAAGATGATTAAGAGCAACAGGAGAGTTTAGAAAATAGAAAAGCCTGGCACTGAGGTCACATATTCCTTTGAAAAAGAAAGTGGTGGTGGTGTGACTTTATGGCTATCTCTGAACTTGAATTTAATTTGTTACAAAAAGAGTATGTACAACTGACCCTTGAACAACTGACCCTTGAACAGTACAGGTTTGAAAGTCCACTTATATGTGAGTCTTTTTCAATAAATAAGCAGTTGGCCCTTTGTGTTTGTGGAATGGATACAAAAGAGTGGAATAAACTTTCAAGGATAATACTGACAAAGCTATGAAGTATCAGTGCAGCTCAGTGAATGTGTACACTACAGAAAATGCGGAGTTTCATTTATCCATATTTAAAGAAGAACTGGGAGGTGATGGGCTTACTGCTTGGGCAGATGGTATATAGTCAGCTGATGAAAGGATGGACGACGGTTCTATGTCTATTTTGCTTCCATTGTCTACCTGAAAGAAATGACCTTCGTGTTGAAAAGGGCAGGAAGGTGTGGCCCAACTCGAATTTGAATAGTTGTAAACACCTAAGACAGTGCCTGAAACATAATAAGTACTTAACACATGTGTTAAAATTTCCCTTTTTTAAAAAATAGAATTGCCAGAAATTAAAAAAGGCACTGGATGACTGAAATGGGAAAATCAACAGTTTTCACAAAAGGGAATAAGATGAAATCTGAAAAGAGCATATCAATGAATGTGACATCAATTCCTGGTCAATTCAGGACCAAAATATTTAGGGATGGATTGTGAGTGGTTTGGAAAGGAAGATGAGTTATTGGGAATAATGAGTTCCAAATGATGAAGTCTGGCTAAACTTATCTTATTCCCCTTGTTTGTTTTATTCATTGATTTTTTTTATTATAGGGATGTACTTGATGGAAAATAACCATATTTTAGTAAAATATTGGAAAATTTGCCCATAAATTGTGCTTTCTCATGCATTTTACACCTGCTGTACTCTCTGTTGGGAAGTTCATCCTCTCATCATCTGCTGATAATTGCCTACTTGTATGAGGCAGGATAATATGTTTGGAATATTAAGCAACATTTAATAAAGTCCTTCCCAACCTTGGCCCTCCTTGAGCCAATTAGGTTGTCTGAAAACATTCACTGGATAAGTGAAGACACATCAAAAAAAGCTGTGGAAAAAACAGTCTGTTGTTGGCTTTAGATTTCAAAAATCTAAGTCTTCAGGGAAACAGAAAAAAACTCTGGGCTAGAAAAAAGATGTGGAAGAATACTTTGATGTATAAAAATAAAGCCTTTCCTGGTGGAGACGAGATAATGAAAAGTCGAGACCTGAGATGAGAGGGCCAGATCTCTGAGCACCTGGCAGATGGCATTGCTGCTCGACCTCCTCATTGTCTTTTATCACCTCCCTTTCTGTCAGCAATGTTATCCGCTGATAGCCTGGCATGAATGATGGCTGTCTGCTCTGTGTCTGTCTCACCCTCTGTGGACAAGTCCGCCGTTTAATGCCTATGACAGTTCTAAGCCTAGAGCTGGAGGATGGAGACTGTAGCCTAGAGGGGAGGTAATTATGTGGGATGGACTCATCCTTGGGTAAACCTAGCAGAATCTATCTTTTCCTTCCTTTACCACCCTTGCTGTTAGATTATAGTAAAAATCTTTACCTTTTCATATTCTTGAGACATAACTCAAAAAAAAAAAAAAAATGAGGACTGGGGGGAAGGGATACTCTTGCATTCTTTTTTTTTTTTTTTTTGAGGTTTCCTCAACAACTCCACAGCATATTCTAAAAAGCAGAGACATCACTTTGCCAACAAAGATGCATGTAGTCAAAGCTACAGTTTTCCCAGTAGTCATGTATGAATGTGAGAGCTGGATGATAAAGAAGGCTGAGCACTGAAGAATTGATGCTCTCGAATTTTGGTGTTCAAGACTCTTGGACTGTAAGGAGATCAAATGAATCAATCCTAAGGGAAATTGGTCCTGAATATTCATTGGAAGGACTGATGCTGAAGCTGAAACTCCAATACTTTGGCCACCTGATGAGAAGAACTGACTCATTGAAGAAGACCCTGATGCTGGGAAGGACTGAAGGCAGGAGGAGAAGGGAACTACAGAGGATGAGATGGTTGGATGGCATCACTGACTCAATGGACATGAGTTTGCGCAAGCTCCAGGAGTTGGTGATGAACAGGGAAGCCTGGCATGCTGCAGTCCATGGGGTTGCAAAAAATGGACACAACTGAGCAACTGAAGTGAACTGAAAGGAAATCAACCCTGAGTTTTTATTAGAAGGACTGATGTTGAAGTTCTGTTACTTTGGCCACTTGATAAAGAGCTGACTCATTGGAAAAGACTCTGATGCTGGGAAAGGTTGCGGGCTAAAGGAGAAGGGGGTAGCAGATGATGAGATGATTGGATAGCATCACTGACTCAATGGACATGAATTTGAGCAAACTCCGTGAGACAGTGGAGGACAGGGAAGCTTGGCGTGCTGCAGTCCATGTGGTCTCAAAGAGTCGGACTCGACTTAGCAACTGAACAACCACTACAACCCCAGGTAGAGTCAAGTGATTTTTCTTGAACTCCTCTTGGAATTCAATCCCGTTT
This sequence comes from Bos grunniens, assembly GCF_055505025.1. Taxonomy (NCBI): domain Eukaryota; kingdom Metazoa; phylum Chordata; class Mammalia; order Artiodactyla; family Bovidae; genus Bos; species Bos grunniens. The sequence goes on along the minus strand of NC_141179.1, from coordinate 73,654,182 downwards.
GTAGCATATGACTCATCATAGGGAACTGCTTCATTGGTTGCATGGTCATTTCCTCATTTGATTGTGAGCTTCTTGAGGGCAGGGAATAGATTATACTATATTTGTACTTATTGGTACACAGTAGAGACTAAGCAAGCATTTAATGGGTTGAATTGAAGATGACTAAATGTGTGGAATTACCTAGGTTCATAAGTACTAAAATATTATATACTTCAAGAATGTTGGCTAATGTATTAGTGTGGGCTTTGAACTATGTCTCTGTGAAGTGTTTCTAGATTCAGAGCTCTAGTTTCCTATTAATCACTAGAACTAGATTATAACTCACTGATTATATTTTGGAGTGATGGGAAGCTGGAAGGGAAAGTTATTAATAATCTACTGGATGAAAGTCAGAATCCAAAGAGAGAGGAATCACTGAAACAGTGAACCAAATATAATTTAATTGGGAGTAAATATAAAACACTACAGTTAAGTTTAAAAAAAAAAAAGCACTGAGTTACAAACTAGGAGGATATATACCTTAAAATAAAGTATTTATTAAAGATCTTGCCAGAGTGTTAGTTGATAAGTTTATATAGACCAAAGTATTATACAGCTTTTACTCTGTGTATGTGTGTGCTCAGTCGCTTCAGTCCTATCTGACTCTTTGTGACCCTATGGACCTCCAGGCTTCTCTGTCCATGAGATTCTCCAGGCAAGAATATTGGAGTGGTTTCTATTTCCTTCTCCAGGGGATCTTCCCAACCCAGGGATCGAACCCCTGTCTCCTGCAGCTCCTGCAGGATTTTTAACTGCTGTGCCACACGGGAAGCCCAGCTTTTAATGGAATATAATATATATTTAATGGAATTTGGAGTATTATTTATATAAATAAAATGTAGAGATGTACCAAGGCTAGGGTCCTACTGTATGCCTCACAGATGAAATCATGCCTGAAATACTGGGTAAAGTTTCACATATAATATTTTAAAAGGATAATGCTGGAGAATTTAGAAGAAAATACTTGTGGAAACTACACTTTTATGAGAATTGAGAAGGAATGGGGACTAGGCCAATCCTATACAATTAGGCATTTCCATCGATGAAGTGACATCTTTGGGACAGTCTTTACCTTACTTCACTGGAAGGGTTTAAACTGAGAAAACGATGGCCATCAGAATGTGGGATCCTTGAAATGCAAAGGTGATTGGGTTCAGATGAGCTTTAAGATGGTCTCAAATGCAAGGAAAAGGCTCTCTCTCTCTTTTTTTTTTAACTTAATTTTATTTTTAAACTTTACAATATTGTATTGGTTCTGCCATATATCGAAATGAATCCGCCACAGGCATACATGTGTTCCCCATCCTGAACCCTCCTCCCTCCTCCCTCCCCATACCATCCCTCTGCGTCATCCCAGTGCACCAGCCCCAAGCATCCAGTATCGTGCATCGAATCTAGACTGGCTCTCTTTACAAATATGCTCCATGGCTTAGTTGGTGAGTGCTCTGTGGATGTAAATAGACCGGAAGGACCCTTTGACAAAATGGCGGAAATGATGGCTAGAGTTGCTTATCGCAGAACAGAGCTCCCTGGACCTTTTTCACCCCTCACTCTGTATGCAGGCCACATAGAAGGCAAAGATCTAGGCTGTCCGACAGTAACTCATGAGAGAGGGAAGGAAATAATGCCTCGGTGGATATGAACTGTGAGGAAGAATGATGACCCTACTCTATGTTCCGTGACTCTGTACCGGGAGAAATAACGGGACTTGATCAATGGGAGTGTTTGGGGGAAGGGGAGGGATCCTGATGATGAAGAGGTAAGTGGGGGGTCTCGTCTGGAAGAATGATGATATCTAAGCCCCCACGGTCTATGGCTCTGAGCCCAGCAGGTGAGTCTGGGACAATTGATGACTTCTGACACCCAGGCAGTTGCAGTAATTCTGAGCTATGTGCCACGGCCAAGCAGCTCTCAGTGCTGCAGACGGCTTCATTACTGGGGGCCCATCCTTCACTGAGCAGCAGACCTTCTTCCATCGGTCAAAGATGAATAAGAAAATCACCCAGGCTCTACAGGTTTTCGACATTACCCTCTGTCTATCGTCCCGACCAGCTTTGGTTTATGTACTCTGCTGCCTCCCCCCACCCTCACCGTAAACTCTGGGGCAGAGGGCCCCTGGCCTCACCCACCCCTCCAGTGATATGTGAAACATGAAAAAGAGGATCTTCTCAAAGGCTTCAGAAGATTGGGTGTCTCTGCATCAATCAAAGAGTGAGGGAGTGTGCCCTGGCTTGCCCGGGAATGGGCAGAGGTCCTTTGCTGCTCTCATTCATCATAAGGATTCCATTCCCGTTTCTGAGCACGGAATGGATAGAACTTCTTCAAAGAATCAGAACGGACAAATTTAGCAAAGCTTCATTTCCTGCCAGGAGAAGGCAAAATGTTATCCTTATGTTAGAGGCAATATGACATGGTGCACAGGTATGTAGCACTTAGTCATATTCAATGTCCTCTATCTTCAAATTGCAGAGAGGTTATTTTCTTTGAGGAATTCCTTGGTGGCTCAGTGGTAAAGAATCCACCTGCAAAGGAGCCACAGGAGATGCAGGTTCAATCCCTGGGTCAGGAAGATCCCCTAGAGGAAGGGCATGGAACCCACTCAAGTATTCTTGCCTGGAAAATCCCATGGATAGAGGAGCATGATGGGTTACAGTCCTTAGGGTTGCACAAAGTCAGATATCACTGAAGCGACTTAGCACGCTCAGACGCATCGTGTCTGAGTATCTCCAAATCTCAAAGTTTACTTAGTTTCCTTCCAAGTGAGTGCAAAGAGAAATTTAGTAAGTAAATGGAAGCCATGTGCCCTTTTTTTCTGATATCCTTCTTTCCAAAGCTGCCGACTGCAGGTGCCGCTTCTCATAGCATCCTTGTCGAGCACCCCATGCAGCTGGGGATGTGACCAGAAGCCCTGGCCCTTCCAGATGAATCCACGCTGAGTGCCTCCTTCAACTCTGAACTTAGACAAAATGTCACCCTCTGAGGAACAGAGCCAGCCTTCCTGGGCAACTGTCAAAGGGTCAGATAACAGAATTCAGAAGTGTGGAAAAGCCAGCTCTCATGGACTAAATTTTCACCAGTGGAAATGGAAACTGGGATGATAAATTACCCATCTTTTTCCCTCTTAGATGGACAGCTCCAAGGTACATTTTCTCCTTGTCAACCATCTGGAGAAGTCCTCCCTGCTGAGAGAATGTGCCTGGTGAGGGATACGCAGCCTCTCTTCATGGCTGGCTGTGAAGCGGAGGCTGGTGTGGTAGCATGCTATCTCTTACTGCCCATCTTTCTTCATCTCGCTTCCCCTTATTTTCCTTCCCTGTACCACTCTGGTCTTGCGCCTTTTCAACAAAGTATCAGCTCTTTAGTCCTGGCCTCAGGTTCTGCTTTTCTAGATGACCTGGGCTAAAGCAGAGGTGAACAAATCAGGAAACTCATTAATTCCATTATTCAGGGTTTTTTGAGTAGCTCCTGAGTGTTGAGATTTGCTTATTTCTGGGGACATATGATGGAGACTGTATGGCCTCTACCTTTAGATAACTAATAGTCCAGTTTAGAGGGATACGCATGAGATAAGAAAAAACTCCCAAATTAAGAAAAAAATATTGTTATGGTAAAGTGTTTGAGATAAATGTTCTTGTCTTGGAAATCTGACTTCAAAAAGGCTGCATGTGACTTAGTATTGAAGCCCCAAGCTAATGGGATCTTGAATCAGTTTTTTTTTTTTTTTTTGCTGTTGTACCAGAATTGGACTAAGGCAAAAGCTGAAAACAGAAGTCTTCAGGGCCCCACTTCTAAGGGGAGCCACAGGGAATTGCCTATCTTTGGGTCTCCCTGAAGGTTTTTGAGAGTTGGAAGACATGGTTCCTCTTTCACTGCTTACCTCCAGCGCCCCCGCCCCCCGCTCCCCCCCCCCCCGCCCCGCCCTTGACTTTAAATGAGAAGGGGACTTGAGTAAGGACTGGAACCATCAAGTGGCTGGCCTTATGGTGAGAGTTGTGTTCTTAGAATTTTTTTTCTCTATTCTCTTGGAGTGCAGTGGAGCCAAGAAGCAGCAAAAAAATAGCCCATAAGAATCAGGAATGCTTGAAAGAAGAACCATCGATCCCTTGGTGAAATACTTGCTGAGTTAAAAGTTCAGGAGGCTCACCCTGGTGTTGCCTCCAAAACATGCAGGGCCTGTTCTTGGGGGGCGGGCATGAGTGTTGATAAACACAAGGACTCATCTGATTTTGCTGTGGGATCTGGAGGTGGGAGACCACTGGTGTGGCACAGATCCACAGGCTCAAAAGGCCTGTGATGAAATGTGTTTGAGAAGAATATGAGGTGGCTCTACCATGTCCCATTCATTTTTGCCCTCAGAGGGTTTGGTTCAGACCTAACAGTTCCATGGGCTCTGCATAGGGGAGTTCAAACGCTAGAGAAGAACCAGCAGCTAAGGGCTTCCTAGGGGTCCACTAGGCCTGGCAAAGAGACAGCCAACCTGAAGAAGGCAAGGAGGCCTTATGTAGCTGGCAAGGTTTATGCAAGAAATAGTTGCTCCACTGAATAGGTCAGAGAGCCAGAGAGAAGAGGAGCCAAGAAAATCATGTGCTGATGTGAAGGCCAACACAGAAAAGGAGGCGATAAACATCAGGCAAGTTCGAGTGAACCAGAGTGAGGCCAGGGACTTAATCCTCACCGATGACAGAAAGATGGACAGCAACTGAAGGAGACCCCATACTCTACCCTTCCTCCCTGACCCAGCATCAGTGTCTGCCTAGAGGAGGGAGGTGGGTGCAGCCATTCATTCTCATGATCTTTCTCCATTCTGGGAAGCCAGGGTCCCTGTAGCTTGTGTTGGGGAAGGGGAAAGGGAAGTTTTGAATGAAGTTTTAAATTGGTTGAACTATATTTTAATAATTTGAAATAATAAAATTTAGAATCTGCAAAAATTATTGCTAAGGGGTGGAAAAAGACTTGAACGTAACAGGGTGGAAAAACCACAGACTGAAAGATGTAGTGCTGTTTCCACAAGAGATTCTAATTGCAGAACCAGCAGTGGCGCGTTCTTTCTGCCTGCATCTAATTGGCAGTAAAGAATCTGCCCGCAATGCAGGAGACACAAGTTCAATTGCTGGGTCAGGAAGACCCTCTGGAGAAGGGAATGGCTACCCACTCCAGTATGCTTGCCTGGAGAATTCCATGGAAACAGGAGCCTGGCAGACTATAGTCCATGGGATCGCAAAGAGTTGGACACAACTGAGTGACCAGTGCTTTCACTTTAAATTGGCCGGAACCCATTTTACGTGAGGCTTGGAAACCTCCTTCTGTGTGTCCAGGAAGAATGACTTGAACAGGTAGCACTGTCTCTACCACGGGAAACCACTTTGAAATCCAAAACACTGCACAGTTTAGATAGAAGATGAGATTCTAGTGGTTTTTCAGCAGTGATACTATTAGTGGTGCAAACCTGTGATGGGATTGCCACTATTCAGTGGTTCTTGCTTATTTTCTCAATCAACAATGTTTGAGAGAGTGTGCTCTTTGAAGAATGTAGTATTTGATCCTGCAACTCTATGGTGTGGGTGCCTTGACTCTCATGTTCTAGAAGAAACAGAAGAACTAACAATTTAATGCCTCAAGTAATGGGTGGTAGATTTATTGTTAGTATTTGGTTTGGTTCCACTTTAATATTCCTACTATTTCTGTCATACCCATATCATCTGGTCTTCTTGGCTTCTTAAAATCCAGGGAAGGCCTTTCTTCTTCCCTTTGTTCAGGGTGAATTTTCTGAGTCTCATTTTGCTGATTCTCTGATGACCCCCTATTGACTTTCCACATGACTTATAATCACTGTGCCAAGGTTCACACTGCCAAGCATCAGAGTTGATTGTTCCATCTGGCTATTATTATTCATTTGCACAAGATCATGGTGTGTTTGGTTCTTTTTTTGGTATAATGTTGTGCTTTAAATGGTTTGATGATCTGCTGAGCTGCATTGGTGCACTGGGTAATTTCCTTAATTTGCCTCTGATGTTTGTCAAGTTTGGGTATTCACCAACTCATGCCATTTTGATTTTTGACTCATAAAACTGGAGCAGATGGGCCTGGGGCTCAGTAATTCATCTACTACTGATCAGTTTCATATTTGTGTTCATTTATTAATGGGACTATTGCTAGTGAATCTTTCGCTACAGTTTTCTTTTTGTCACCTCAAGTAGTTTTTTGATATTAATACACTGTCATTTTAATCTCAGATTATCCTTTTCAGGTTTCATGGAAGCTCATACAAGTACTTGAAAATAATCTATGTAGTTCTGTTAAATAAGCATCACAATATCACAATTAGATGTTGGGGGCTTTGGAAGTTAAAATAATGATCTTCTTTTTAATAAGTTAAACAATAGCGACACCTATTCTTATTTGCCAGTTGGGTGGAGCCATCAGAAGTAGCTGAAATGGGGGAGAAAACATAGTTTACATTTGGGTGTGATTGCAGTCACTGGACTGAAATGGAGAGATCAGTAAAAGTAATTTTGTCTTTCTCTTGGTTGTCCTTAAAGAGTGGCCATTGGCAATTTTTTTACAAAAACATATATCCGACAAATATGCATCAATGACATGCTATCTTTATGCCAATCTCTGTGAGCAAAAAATGATGAATTCCTAATGTTTTTAAAGTGCCCTCAGTCTTATTGAGGTTGTTGTTGTTGTTTAGTTGCTAAGTTATGTACAACTCTTCTGCAGCCCCATGGACTGTAACCTGCCAGGCTCCTCTGTCCTTGGGATTTCCCAGGCAAGAATACTGGAGTGGGTTGCCATTTCCTTCTCCAGGGGATCTTCCTGACCCAGGGATGGAACCCACATCTCCTGCACTGGCAGGAGGATTTTTACCACTGAGCCACTTGGGAAGCCTTAGTGGGGTTGAGGATATATATATTAACACAGAATAATGGCAATAATATAGATAATGATGCAGATAAAGGCAATAGCATTGTATGTCCAATGTATAGAAGAGAGAGGATTAGTAGGATCAGATATCAGGTTTCACAAATGTTTAATTGATGTTTAATCTCTCAAGACCTGGGTTTGATCCCTGGGTTGGGAAGATCCCCTGGAGAAGGAAAAGGCAACCCACTCCGGTACTCTTGCCTGGAGAATCCCGTGGATGGAGGAGCCTGGTAGGCTACAGTCCATGGGGTCGCAGAGTCGGACATGACTGAGTGACTTCATGCAGTCTCTCAGAGAACTGTTTATAATACCATTCCCTCTGCTTAAATAATGCATTAGGGTAACCAATCACTACTTTTCTTTCTTTGATCCCTAAGTCTTTCGCTGTGAGGCTAGAGGGCTGTGTCTTAGGGCTTAGGTCTAGAGAGGTCTAGGAGGAAGCTGGACTTGGCTGTGCTTTCTCTATCATGCTCTTTATTTTTCTTTCCTATTGGGTGCTAGCCATGTATATAGAATAACTTCTCTCCCATATAGAGAGGAGTTCTTTTACTGAGTGTTGCTGCATGTAGATCTCTGAATGGCCAGAACATGTGAAATAGAGTTCCCTTCAGGGTCATTTGCCACTTCACAGGTTGTTTGTCAGAATTTGCAAGTACATCAGTCTTTGCAAAGAGTGCTGTGTTCTGATTTTTAATTCCCTTTTTTTGTAATTAGGATACATTTTTTATTAAGAGCTGCTAGAAACCAACATTTTTGCACCCATAAATTTAGCATCGTGTGACACAGTTAAGAGTTACAATGGTACGAAGAAAGGGGACTGTGCAAACAAAACAAAGACATAAAATGTAATGAGGGAAAAGCAGCCAGCTTGCTACAACTGTAAAGAAGAAAAGAACTTCAGGGAGATCTGATTTATAGGGAATGATTGTTATTGGCTGATTTGAAAAACTGGGGCAGAGATAGAAACCCGCTGAAGTAGCTGTTTTTGCAAACTGATTTTAAGAATCCTTCTCTTCTATGCCATTATAATATAATAATTCTTGGTGAATGTGTCTCCTATCACTTAAGGTTTTGCAAGGACTTGAAAAATACTGCTTGAATAGAATTGTGATGCCTGAGAAGCACATTCAGACCACTGATTCCAAATGTAAAAGCAAAGACCAGGAGCAGGTCAGGGATTTGTGAAAAGTTGCCTAAGGAAAGAGAGAGAATAGAAATGGCAACCCACTCCAGTATCCTTGCCTGGAGATTTCCATGGAGCCTGGCAGGCTACAGTCCATGGGGTTGCAAAGAGTCGGACACAACTGAGCAACACTCACTACAACTTTTGATTTCCCAAATTCAGAAACAATTGTTCCTCCATTAAAAATTTAAATTCTGATTAGGGAAGCAATCTTCATTATGACTTTAATTCATTAAATTCATTATTCCATTATTCCCTGTTCATCAGATATTTATTGAGCGCCAACTATGTGCTGGGTATAAGTTCATGTGCTAAGAATACAGGATGAATAAATAAGACATGCTCTCTTCTTTCAAGGAGTTCATGTTTTAAAGGGATGAATTTAAATGAATGTGGTATCAAATTTCACAAAATTTTGTGCTAGTGTCCATTATTTATTTTCATAGTTTAGTCAAGATTCCACATTGTATTTTTTTTGCATTGAACAGCTTCAGCTGCATGCAATAAATTCTGATAAATTCTCTTTTCATTTTTATGCTGTTAAAAAATATTTTCTAATTTTCTTTGCTATGGCTTCTTAGATATACCCATCATTTAAAAGTGAAACATTGAATTTCCAAATACATGTTTTTTTAAAGTATCTTTGATATTCATTTTGATATTAGTTTCTCATTTAAATGCTTTCTTCTCTGTAATGCTGTGTTTTTTTTTTTCTTCAGTCTTTCAACTTTATTGAGGCTTTGAATGGCTAAGTCAAAGATCTCTCTTGGTAAATGTCACACCGTACTTGAAAATATGTGGATTATTTTCAAATATCTTTTGATATTGATTTCTAACATAATTCCACAGTGATAAGAGAACAGACTCTGTATCATTTCCATACATTTAGACCATGAAATTTTTGCACCTTATTTTATGTCGCTAGAAATGTTCCAGTGTCTCCTGATGTATACTCTATGGGAACTTGAATAGAATGTGTATCCTGCTGTTGTGTGAAAATTGAACAAATCTTAATTATGTTGAATTGCCTTATAGTGCTTTTCAGGTTTACTGTATTCTTCTACTTTTCTGTTTATTTATTCTATTAATTTTTGAGAGTTTGCTATTGAAACTCCAACTAAAAATTTAAATTTATCTACTTAAAAATGTATTTATAATATATAGTGGAACTGTATGTAACTTTGTTCTGCATTTTCTCCTGTAAATGTGTTATCATAGTTTCATAATTTAAAAAATAAAAAAAGAAAGAAGAAATAAATGAACATGGTAAGCTAAGAAGTGCAGTTCCCCAACTAATAAAATGCTTAGACTCAGAAACCCTGATGTTATCTTTCTGTTGTTGATAGTGCTTTCCACCACTAAATTGTAGGCTGATTTGCCTGGTTATCCATGCATTTCTTTTCCTGAATTTAATTTGTGCGACACCAGGTTTTATTACCATCTCCAAACATAATTTTTGTGACTCTCCAAACTGCTATTTCTTTTTAAAAAATCTTTGTAGGAGTATAGTTCATTTACAACGTTATGTCGGGTTCAGGTGAATAGCAAAGTAACTCACTTATACATGCACATATATTCATACTTTTTCAGATAGGTTATCACAGAAGATTAAGTAGAGTTCCCTGGGCTATACAGTAGGTCCTTGTTGGTCATCCATCTTATACATAGCAGTGTGTGCATTTTAATCCCAAACTCCTGATTTATGCTTTCTCCCCATGTTTCCCCTGTGGTAACCATAAATTTGTTTCCCTGTCTATATGTCTGTTTCTGTTGTGTAAGTAGGTTCATTTGTCTCATTTTCTTAAATTAGATTTCACATAGGAGTGATATGATATGATATTTGTTTTACTTTATCTGACTTACTTCAGTTAATATGATAAGCTCTAGATCTATCCATGTCATTGCAAATAGCATTTTCATTCTTTTTTATGGCTGAGTAATATGCCATTGTGTATACACACACACACACACACACCCCCCATATCTTCTTTATCCATTCGTCTGTTGATGGGCACTTCTTGGGTTGCTTCTTTGTCTTGGCTATCGTAGATAGTGCTGCTGTGAACTTTGGGGTGCAAATACCTTCTGGAATTAGAGTTTTCTCTGGATATATGCCCAGGAGTGGAATCACTGGATCATATGGTAACTCTATTTTAGTTTTCTAAAGAACTTTTTTACTGTTTTTATAAAACAGTATATATATAGTGGCTGCACCAATTTACATTCCCACCAACAGTGTAGGAGCATTTTGTTTTCTCCATAATTTTTTCAGCATTTATTATTTGTAGACTTTTTAATGATGGCCATTTTGACTGGTGTGAGGTGGTACCTTAGTGTAATTTTAAGTTGCATTTCTCTTATAATTAGTGATGTTGAGCATCTTTTCATGTGCCTTTTGGCCTTCTTTGGAGAAATGTCTATTTAGGTCTTCTATTTTTTGATTGTGTTGTTTGTTTTTCTGACATTGATTGTCCTCCCAGTCTGTAGGTTGCCTTTTCTTTTTGTTTATGATTTCCTTTGCCATGTTAGCTAGGTCCCATTTGTTTATTTTTGTTTCAATTGCTCTAAGAGTCAGAGCCAAATAGTATTTCTGCAATTCATGTCAAATAGTGGATTGCTTATGTTTTCCTGTAGGATTTTATAGTATCTTTTGTAGTATCTATAGTTTTATACTACCTTTTGTGCAAAAGCTTGTAAATTTGATAAGGTCTCATTTGTTTATTTTTGCTTTTTATTTCTATTGCCTTTGGAGATCAATCTAAGAAAATATTGCTACAATTTATGTCAGAATGTTTTGCTTATGTTCTCTTCTAGGAGTTTTATGGTATCAGATCTTACATTTCAGTCTTTAAGCCATTTTGAGTTTATTTTTGTCTGTGGTGTCAGGGAGTGTTCTAACTTCCTTGATCTGCATGAGGCTGTCCAGCTTTTCCAGCAACACTTAGTGAAGAGACTGTCCTTTGTACAGTCTTGCCTCCTTTGTTGACCGCTGATTGATCTCAGGTGTGTGGGTGTATTTCCAAGCTCTTTGTTTTGTTCCATTGATCTGTGTGTTTGTTTTTGTGCCAGTACCGGAATGTTTTGATTATTGTAACTTTGTAGTATTGTCTGAAGTTTGAGAGGGTTATGCCTCCAACTTGGCTCTTTTTCCTTAGAATCTGCTTTGGCAATTCTGGTCTTTTGTTGTTCCATATAAATTTTAGGAGTCTTTGTTCTAGTTCTGTGAAAAATGTCATGGGAAATTTGATAGGGATTTCATTGAATCTGTGGATGGCTTTGGGTGGTGTGGCTATTTTATTTATGTTTTTATTTTAATTGACAGTTTTAGGCCTTTTATATTAAGTATTTTATTTGAATAATCTATTCAAATATTTTATGAATATTTAAGTTAATTCATACTTGTTATTTTGTGTTTTCTATTTTTTGCTTGCAACATGTTTTTGAACAAACATTTACATGAAAGGCCAACTACATGTTGTTTTTGCTTAAGAATTCTTATATAGATATTTTAAGAAAAAAGTTTTATTGAGCTATAAATGGCATATAATAGATTGAACATACTTAAATTTTATAAATTATGATATATGTGTACACCCATGGAACCATTACCACAATCAAGAAAATATTTGTCACACCAAAAAATACCTTATGACACTTGTAAAACCCTCTCTTCTGCCCCTCTCTTTGGATACAGAGATTTTCCTGGACTGCACTTCTGAAGTCTTGCTAGTGGTTCCCAAATGCTAATCTGTGAGCTATTACTGACAGGACTGTATCAGAATTCTCTGAGAGAACTCATTTAAAAGGCCAACAATTCGAGAATACTTCTCTAGAATTTCAGATAAATTTTGCCTGGGGCTAAGGCTTGTGTTTCAAAGGGGCTCTTCAAGATTTTCTTATGTGAAGTTGGGTTGAGAAACATTGCTTTAAATGGTAGGCATCCCATTTGGGTTTCATGGAGTTTTGGGTTTCAACACAATAGCAACAGCTAGTTATAATATTGAGCATATTATCATACCAGACCTTTTAAGTGTCTTTGTGTGGAGCATATATGTCACTTTTTCTGAGGGTTACTTTAAGTTTTGAGTTAAATACAGTTATCACTCTTATATGGGGAAACTGAGTCTTGCTCAAAATCACATGACTAGAAACCTAAGCCTGTGCGTACAAGCACACAATGTAAATAATGCACTAAGAGGCAAGGTAGCCCTGGATCCGACATTAAAATATGCAGGAGATTCTTTTTTTTTTTTTAATTTGTAAAATGAGAGGGTTAGATTAGGTAATTTTCTAGCTCTTTTTAGCTCAAAAATTATGCTTTTTTTGTGAAAATGCAATTATCTTTAAAGATGTATAACAATGAACTAATCTCTAACATATGAAACATTTATACACAATTTGTAGCAATATTCATGGACACATAAAAATGCATAGAATTTGGCAGCTTTTCACACTAATCTTCCATTTTATCAACACTTAATATGTACATCTTCTGCTTTAAATTTTGAATTGTGGTTCTTTCTTCTGCTGCCGTGTAGGTATCTAGCCATTGAGTTTATCTACAGCTCTGCTTTTCCTGGTATAAAAGTACCTTTTGGCTTTTCTTTTGCCATTTTAAAGTGTCCTAATGAAGAGCCCTTCCCCAAATTATTGTCATTGTAAAACATTTGAATCTCAGGAGAGGTCCTATTTAGTTTTGTCCTTTAGTGCAGTCACTCTATTCTGTGGGTTAGAAATGGAATGGAATGATTATGTACTTTTGCATTATAATTCCTAGCATGGCTATTACATTTTAATCAGCAGAATCTTTTTTTTTTTTTTCTAATACCTGACCTTCTGATTCTGCCAAGCTTTCTATCCGTGGACAATAGGACTTGACAAAATAAAAGTACTTACTAACACTTTTTAAATTAAACTCTGCTGTTTCTATTGAAATCTGGTGCTAAATTTTTAAAGGTGGCTGTCCTTTTCCTGTGATTTAGATTTTAAAGCATTTATTCAAGAAAACATAGTAGCTTATAGGCTTTACTCACCTAATTTCATGTTAAGTCTTGTAATATTAAATATAGAGCATATTATATGGTAGTATAGGTGAACATTCTGAAATTATATATGCACTTATAATTTATATGTATTCTGTATATATACATTAAAATTATATAAAGTTTACCATTAATATTTACTACTACTGATTTTTATTTTCTGATGAACACATTGCACAAATTGTTCTGGTATGTTTTCATGACAAAATAAATATTTATTGCTGCTTTCTTTTCTCTGTTCCAGGAGACATGCCTTCTCTCCATTTCCAGGCTCTGTGAAATATGTTGCAAGGTCTATCTGCCTGCAACAGGACAGTCTGAGCATTGCTTGCCATTCAGTGCTCATGCAAAGAAAGTACAAAGACTGAGGAGAGTCAAGGTAACATTTGAAATTTTATTATGGCCTTTAATTTTCTTAAAAAACAAGCAAACCTCAGGGTATGTACATTAAATCTTACTTGGTCAAATAAGAAAATTCTAATTGCTTTGGTGATAGAAGTCTACCAATCATTCCTCTAAAATACTGCTCTACATCGTTATGGGCTTCGGAGCTATATTTGAAATTATCATTAATTCAAAGGAGCATTGGGGCCACTCAAGTTTACACAGACATATCACCAGAGAAGTTTCATGAAAATAAATTTCTCTTCCAACCCAGGAGGATGAACCCTTCCATTTGTCCCATTTGCAAACATTATCTAATATAATGTGATTTCCAGATCAATTTTATAGTGGACTGGAAGAGACAAAAATAAGATTGGAAAGAACATCTGATTTAAGTTTCAGTGTTAGAGACTAGAAAATCCTTTGGAAAATCCATTGCAGTTTTGGGTTAAAAAATTGTGGTCATTGGAAATGTAGCAATATACTAGAACATAAATTTGTAAATACCTTTAAAGAGCACAAATGCAATGGTGTTGCTTTTTAGAAATCACCTAGTGTTTTGTAGGGAAGCAATGGCACTTGGAGTAGACCTCAAATAGTATTGATGGTGACTGTTGATGATTACCTAGCACCAGTTTTCTGCCTAACGGTTCATAGTCCTTATCTAAATTTGTTCTTCAAATCCTGTGAAGTAGTTTCTCTTACCACCTCAGTTTAATAAGTGAAGAAAATAGACATTAAAAAGATACATCATATACCTAATTGATTATGGAACTAGTATTTACACTGAGGTATGTTTGGCTTTACCTCTGTGTTTAAATTCACTATGTTATCTAAGGTTGTAAGAAAAGAGTATTAGAGATGGTGGGAGCAACATGAGCAAAGACACAGAGACTGGAAAGCCCAGGAAACAGTCAACAGAGAGCAGGTGATTTTGTTGGAACTACTGGTGTGTGTGGAATGAGAAACTTGGGAACACCATTTGGGGCCAGATGGTGAAAAGCCCTAAGCTCAAGGATGTTGACTTTTGTGTTGGGTGATAGGAAGACTTATTGGTGATTAGGGCTGAAGAAGACCTGGTAAAAGATTCTGGAGAGTGCGAGAATAGTTGCAAGGTTGGACTCTAATCCCAGAAAGCTCCAATGAGGATCTGAGCTGTCGAGGTGAGTAGAAGAGACCAGAAGGTGGGAAGAAGTGCCTAGGGGCAACGATGAGGCCACGTGAGCCAGCAAGTGGACACAGCTTCCTCAGGAACAGAAGCCTGTTGAGGATAGAATATCGTGATTTTGGACACACTGGGATGCCCACGTGAACATTTCCAGGAGACACTGGAAGATTTTGCTTGTAGACCTATGTGTTTAGAAACAGCAGGATGCTGTACCAAGTTTGATGAGTAAATTAAGATGGGGCAGAAATAAATTTTTTTCGAGGAAAGACGCTGTTCTAGGTATTTTACTATAATAATCTTAAGACATTAGTGATATTAACTCCATTTGAATGGTAAAGCAGTGGCTTACATGACATTATGATCTTTCTGAAGTCAAAGTAGTAGAGCCAAGATTCAAACTTAAGTCTGCTTCACTGAGGAGCTTGTAATCATTATTTATTTATTTAATTTGTATGCATGTTAGACACTCAGTCGTGTCTGACTGTTTGTGACCCCATGGACTATAGCCCGCCAGGCTCCTCTGTCCATGGGATTATCCACCAAGAATACTGGAGTGGGTTGCCATGCCCTCCTCCAGGGGATCTTCCAGACCCAGGGATCAAACCTGGGTCTCCTGCATTGCACGCAGATTCTTTACTCTCTGAGCCACCAGGGGAGCCCAATTTTTTTGTACAAAGCATTGTTCAATTGCCAAGAAAAATTATTATGTGAAAAAGCAGCAGTCCAATATGATGGTATTTATATATATTTTTAAAAGAAAAGCCATAAAATAAGGCTGCATATTTTCTATGACTGTGTGTAAAAAGTCTGAAAAAAGTACACAGTCAATGGGTAGCAGTGGTTACATCTGAGGTCTGAGGAGGATATTAAGATAGGCAGAGAGTTTAAAGAAAAACTATGTCTAATGTTTTATTTATTTATATGGAGAATATATTCACGTATTATTTGTATAATTAAAATTTAATATTAAAATGAATATTTCTGCTCAAAAAATGGCTTCCCATTCAGACATGATTGTGTTATAATGGGGTCTGAATTAAGTAAATGAGGTAATAGGATGAGTTTATAGAAATTATTTAGAACAACATTTGGGTGAAGTGATTGACATAATTCTTTCCCATGACTGGTTGCTGGTCTCTTCTGAAGTCAGGCAGGTTTTCATTAACAACTTCATGAGCCAGTTGGGCAGTCCTCACTTTTCTGAGGAATGTGTCAATTATAGGTAGTAGCCAGAGAACGAAGTTCCCAAGCAGAAGTTTGAATATAATCTGTTCTTTCTTATAGTTCAGGGCAACTGAATTCTTTTGTAAGTGGCTTCAGGCATGAATTTGGGGCTCTCTTCTGTTGAGTTTCCTCCCTGGGGAACCTTTAACCACCCTATTCATCATTCATTCAGCCCTATTCATCTCCACTGTGATCACAGCTCCAGTCATAATGAGCATTTGCCAGGTATTCTTGGGCTTCCCTGGTAGCTCAGCTGGTTAAGAATGTGCCTGCAATGCAGGAGACCTGGGTTCGATTGCTGACTTGGAAAGATTGGGTGGAGGAGAGCATGGCAACTCACTCCAGTATTCTTGCCTGGAGAATCCCCCTGGACCAAGGAGCCTAGCGGGCTGCAGTCCATGCGGTTGCAGAGAATAAGACAAGTCTGAGCAACTAAGCACAGCATAGATCCTTTGGGTTTTCGAAGGTACTGTTTTCTTTACAGTGTTTCCTTTTAGATACTTAATGTTTCTCATCCTTCAAGTCTCTGCTTCAATTCCACATCCTCCAAAAAGTCATCTGTATCTGACCTTCCAAACCAGATTGGACGTTCCCTCATGTATCCCCAGGATCCTCTACTTCCCACGCCGTTTCACCCTCCTGTCACTCATCCAAGGTAATTCTCCACCCTGGCTGGACATCAAAATCATAATGCAGCTTTAAAAATATACATGTCTGGGTTCCACTGCAGGTTTATTGCATCTGAATCTTTAGTATTGTGTCTGGATATTTATTTTTGTATATAGTGCTTACTGTATAATTGCAACTAATATTTCTTGATATTGATAAGTTCATTAAGAAGAAAGGCCTGGTTACTGGTAACTGTTTTACTAATATTGAAGACCTTCATCAGTAGCTGTGGCCTTACTGGTATCACCAGGATAATGTCATAAAGACAGAGGTCAATTTGTCTTGCTTAATTTAAAGAAGAAATTTTTGACATCATAAATCATGTTTTCTGGGTCCCAGAAGTAGACATTTGGGCATCTCAAATGAAGACTAAATAAGTAAATAAATATTCAATAGCTTATGCAAAACAGTCTTTCATTTCATTATCTTTCAATATATAGAAGTAGCAGTGGGATGGAGCATTACCTGGACAGGATGTGAAGTACTCAGTTTTGTTTTCTGGAGTCTTATTCTTGATCTCATTGGCTCTAACTGTGCAGCATCTGCCAATTGATATTTGACTTAGGTACTCTTAGAGTCAGGGACTCATGATACCTTGGTGCCCAGGATACTGCTCAAAATCTTATGTGTTCTTCCAGCCCTCAACAAGGAGAAGCAGAAAAGTATAGTGTTTAAGAGCCCTGATTCTGGAGCCTGATTCTGGGTTTGGAGGCCAGTTTTGCCATTTTAACAAGCTGTATGCTTCTCTATGCATGTGCTCCCATCTTTAAAATGTGGAGAAACATAATATGGAATCTACTTTGTAAAGTGTTAGTAGAATTAAGTGAGTTAATACACAAGAAGAATTTTAGAAGTTTATCTAGGTAGGTAGGTAGGTTTAGTCACTCAGTCATGTCCAACACTTGTGACCCAGTGGACTGTAGCCCACCAAGGTCCTCTGTTCATGGGATTCTCCAGGCAAGAATACTGGAGTTGGTTGCCATTTCCTTTTCTAGGGGATCTTCCTGACTCAGGGATCAAACCCATGTCTTCTGCATTGTAGGCGGACTCTTCACCAATTGAGCCACCAGGGAAGACCAGAAAATTATCTATTACATTGCAAATGCTTAAAAACATGGGCTATTTTGCTCTTAAAGATTAGGCATTCACCCTGGTTACACAAATGTTACAGAATGGTATGGGGAAGATAAAGAATAAACTAACCACAGATAACATGAAATCACTGATGATAAAATGGAGTATAAAACGTCATTGCATGATGACTGAAGATTTTTAAAAATGCAATTTGCTGAAGAGGATATCAACAAGAACAGATTTACCATTTTTACTAGCCCCTTAAAAGGTCCTGGAAAGGTCTTAATATTTTTTTTTATTAAAGCATTTACCTTAAATTATATAAACTTTAGGATTTGTAAAATCTGGATCTTCGAAATCAAAATGAAAAGCACTGTCCAGGAGGACAAAATAGAAGAATTTAGGCCAAACTAGTGAGGTAGATATATAAAGTATTCATTGACTGCTGACTTTTGCCTTGTGAGCTGGGCCTCAGATTAACATACCACAATTCCATTTTCACATGCCTTTCTTTGAAGCTCTCCTAACAACTTCCTAAAGGAATCAGTTTGCCCCATGTATGGACAAGTTAATTTTTATTTTCCCCCTTAATTGCCTTAGTCTTAAAATTTAGGGAAGAATTAATTAACTATCCTGATGAGGGAAGAAAAGTTAATAGCAATTTTAATGATGGTAACCTTAGCAGGATTTATAATAACCCTGAAAGGATGGTGAAGTCACTTCTTTCTCCACTTGACTCACTCACCTTCTGCAAATGGCTCTAAGTGCTGATTACAAAAGTGATTAATTACCTCCTAGAAGGCTTGTCTCCAGCCCATCTTCTTATCCCCAAACCAACTACAGCCTGAAGAATATAGTGAGAATTTTAAATACAAAAAAGATAAAATGGCCTTTTCTACAACATAAAGTGCTTTTAAGAAAGAATTTGATGATGAGCATCTGGATAGAGCTCTTACACCAGCAGAGGGAAAGGCAAATAAGTTATATTAATATTAGACTGGCCTTAAAAATGTCATCTAAAATGACAGAGAATGTGGTGGCTATGCCATGAATGAGATACTTGTATTACTACAAGGCAGTGGATTTTTGCCTGGAACCACTCTCCAGGGCAGGAAGAATGAGCCAGATAGAACCTAGTGGTATCATTAAGCTTAGTACTCAGAGTTCAGGGTTTGAGGCTCATGAGGAAATTGAAATTTGTAGTATAAAAGGGGAACTGTGGAGAAGAGAGCCATATGGGGAAGAAAGGTCATAAATCTGTATAGGGACACACTTGACTGTTTGGCCAAATACTAATCTGTGCACAGACAGAGTGAGATTTCTTATGTCCCAGCAAAGAACAACTACTGGAGAAAGAACAGCTACTGGAGAGTTATGAACTGACTTAAGGTATATGGTGCTGGAATTCAGGTTCTATCCAAAGTAGAAAAACCTTGTTGAACACTCTCAGCATTCAGTAGAGAACCTAGAAAAGCCATGCTCTGGAAGGAGGACTAGCTTAGACCTAGAATAAATGTTACTCTAGAACCACTTTGATATATCACAAAAGTAAGACTTAAAAGGATCAAGGAGGCTACAAGTTAATGCACTGCCTTATGGAATAAAACCCAACATTCTACCAAATGTACAAAAAAATATAGCATCCATTATTCCATAATACAACCAAAATATATGAGAGATATGAAGAAGCAGAAACATGTTCCATAATCAGAGGAATAATCATCTATTAGAAATCTGTCTCCCAGTTATAAATATGAAAGAATTATCAGGTAAGAACTTTAAAACAGTTAATATGAATATGTTCAAGGATATGAAAGAAAAAATATATATACTTATAATTAGAAAAAATTATTGCAATAGAGAAATAGAAGATATCAAAAGGATTTTGATGGGACATATAGATGAAAAGCTTAATATCTGAAATTAAAAAAGTTTTGATAGCCTGTTAACAACAGGCTATTCACTCCAGAACAAGATGTTAGTAAACTAGTAAGGGGAAAAACAGACTGAAAACTGAAACCAAAAGAAGAAAAGCTGAAGATAAATGAACAGAGCTTTAGTGACTTGTCAGACTATACCTGACATATAAATGGTCCTATGTATGTGTAGTAATTTGGAGTCCAAATAAGTGGGAAGGAGAGATTTGGGGCAGAAAAAACAACAACTTTGAAAATATCAGGATTGAAAAAATTCCAAATTTGGTTAAAAAAATAGAGAGTACTTATTTATGAATAGCACATAGAAGAAGAGGGATGAACTCAAAACCATATCCAAGCACACTATAATCAAACGGCTGAAAATAAATGGATAAAGAGAAAATATTAAAAGCAGCCAGACAAAAATGGCACGTTGCCTACAGGGAAATGGCAAGAATGATTCGACCTACTTATCAGAAAAAATGCAAGCTAGAAGACAATAAAATGACAGCCTGAAGTTCTGAAAGAAAAACGTTACAACCTGGAATCCTATATAAAGTGAAAATATTCTTCAACTGTGAAGGCTAATGAAAGCTAATAAAAGCCATTTTCAGAAAAACAAAAGTTAAAAGAATTTTCCCCAAGCAGATCTGCACTACATGGAGTGTTGAAGGAAGTTCTTGAGGTTGAAGGTCAGTTCAGTCCAGTCGCTCAGTCGTGTCCGACTCTTTGCGACCCCATGAACCGTAGCACGCCAGGCCTCCCTGTCCATCACCAACTCCTGGAGTTTATCCAAAGTCATGTCCATTGAGTCGGTGATGCCATCCAACCATCTCATCCTCTGTTGTCCCCTTCTCCTCCTGCCCTCAATCTTTCCTAGCATCAGGGTCATTTCCAATGAGTCAGCTCTTTGCATCAGGTGGCCAAAGTATTGGGGTTTCAGCTTCAACATCAGTCCTTCCAATGAACACTTAGGACTGATTTCCTTTAGGATGGACTGGTTGAATCTGCTTGTAGTCCAAGGGACCTCTGCCGTGTCGTGAGACTAAGCCCAGGTTGGCTTGCTAGAGGGAGTTTATGGATAAAGCTAAGCCATCTGTACTGAGGCAACGCTAGGGTAGCTAGTCCCTAAATTGACTAACAGGCTGACTACAGATGCATGACTGAACTCACCAAGATGAGCCAAGCATGGCTTAGAATAGTAGAACTATCTAAATGGCTGCTGCTGCTGCTAAGTCGCTTCAGTCGTGTCCGACTCTGTGCGACCCCATAGACGGCGGCCCACCAGGCTCCCCCGTCCCTGGGATTCTCCAGGCAAGAACACTGGAGTGGGTTGCCATTTCCTTCTCCAATGCATGAAAGTGAAAAGTGAAAGTGAAGTCACTCAGTCGTGGCCGACTCTTCACGACCCCCTGGACTGCAGCCTTCCAGGCTCCTCCATCCATGGGATTTTCCAGGCAAGCGTACTGGAGTGGGTTACCATTGCCTCCTCCAATATCCCAAAGAAGTAAATAATTATTTTAAATCATTAAGTTTTAAGGTGGTTTATTACTTAGCAGCAGCTAACTGATGTGGATTATCCATCCACATTTCAATAAATTAAAAGAATGATATATCTACCTGTATGTTTACTATTTCTGATGTTATTCATTAGTTTGTGCTATTCAGATTTCTATTTAGTATCATTTTCTTTCTGTATAAAGGACTTCCTTTAACATTTCTTTTTTTTTTTTAACTTTATATTTTATTCTGAATTTTTTTTAAGCAAAGTTAAACATATAAATAGCAAACAGCTAAAGTTAATCTTAATCTGATTGATAATTCTTTTTTTTTTAATTTTATTTTATTTTTAAACTTTACATAATTGCATTAGTTTTGCCAAACATCAAAATGAATCCATAAAAATATGGAACGCTTCACAAATTTGCGTGTCATCCTTGCGCAGGGGCCATGCTAATCTTCTCTGTATCATTCCAATTTTAGTATATGTGCTGCCGAAGCGAGCACCCTTTAACATTTCTTATGGTGATGATCTACTGATGGTGAATCATTTCAGCTTTTGTATATGCAAATTTTTTTTTCATTTTGCCTTAATTATTGGAAAATACCTGCATTTTTTTTCATTCAGTACTTTAAGGATGTTTCTCCACTGTCTTCTGGCTTGCATTGTTTCTGATAAGAAGTTTTCGGTCATTCTTATCTTTGTTTCTCTTTTTTTTTTTTTTTTTCCTAATTTCTTTCAAGATTTTCTCTTTAACTGGTTTTAAGCAATTTAATTATGGTAGGCCGCAGTCCATGGGGTCGCTGAGGGTCGGACACGACTGAGCGACTTCGCTTTCACTTTTCACTTTCATGCACTGGAGAAGGAAATGGCAACCCACTCCAGTGTTCTTGCCTGGAGAATCCCAGGGACAGGGGAGCTTGGTGGGCTGCCGTCTCAGGGGTCGCACAGAGTCAGACACGACTGAAGCGACTTAGCAGCAGCAGCAGCAGCAGCAGCAGCAGCAGGCCTTGGTATAATTTTCATCATAGTTCTTGTGCTTGAGGTTCACTGAACTTCTTGGTTATGTGAATTTATAATTTTTATTAAATTGTGGTAATCTTTGGCTATTATTTCTTCAATTTTTTTTTCTTTTCCTGTTTCTCTTTCCCCTGGATTCCAATTAAATGCATTTTAGTCTGATTTTATGTTTTTATATTTTCTCACAGCTCATCAATACACTGTTCATTAATTTTCAGTATTTTTCCTTCTGTGTTTTATTTTATATTGTTTCAATTGTTGTGTCTTCAAGAGGACTAATCATTCTTCTACACTTTCTTAATCTATTCTATCCATTGAGTTTGTTATTTGAGATATTGAATTTTTCATCTCTAAATGATTAATTTTTTATATGCTGTATCTTACCATGCTTATTTCACTCAATCTTCTAGAACATTTGAGAGTGAAAGTGAAAGTGAAGTCGCTCTAGAACATTTGAGGCAATAGTTGCTTTGTTGTCATTGTCTGCTAATTCAATCCTCTGTCATTTCTGGGTCTGTCTATATTGATTGATTTTTTTTCATTATGATTTAATATTTTCCTGCTTTGTTGCATATCTTGTAATTTTTTTTATGGATACCAGGCATTGTAAATTTTGCTTTATAAGGTGATGGAGTTTAATGTTTTCTTAAATATTTTGGGAACTTTTTTATGAAATGCAGAAATTAAGTCACTTGGAAACAGTTTGATCCATTTGAACTGTTAGGCAGTTTCTCCATGGCTAATTGGGTTTCCCTGGTAGCTCAGTGGTAAAGAATCTGTCTGCCAATGTAGGAGACATGGCTTCGATCCCTAGGTCAGGAAGATCCCCTGGAGAAGGAAATGGCAACCCACTCCAGTATTCTTGCCTAGTAAATCGCATGGACAGAGGAGCCTGGTGGGCTACAGTCCATGGGACTGCAAAGAGTTGGACATGACTTAGTGACTAAGCAACAAGAACCATGGCTAATTTGGGCCATGAAGTAATACTCTACCTGAAGTAATACTCTTCTCAAGACTCTACTTGATGCTCCATGTCTTAGGAAGTGAGAATACAAACTATTCTTATCCCTGTGTGAGCTCCAAAAACTATTACATCTGATCCTTCTGATGACTCTTTCCCATGCCTTGCATAGATTCTCACATGCTTTTTCTAGTCATTTCTCAGAAGAAAACTCATTAGGTACTCTTTGCAGATCTCTGGAGTTTTCTTTGTGCAGCTTTATTATTTTTTTTTCTGACTTTTGTCTTTTCAATTATAGCTACCAAAAATATATATACATATATTCTAACTACCATATACCTCTTGAATTCTGAACTGTCTTTTAAACTCAGGAGGTTTTCCAGACTTTGTTAATACCATTCAATCAACTGGGGCAATTATTGATGCTTTACATGAAATGTTTGTATGTTGAAACTGTAGTGCTTAATGTGGCAGTATTTAGAGATGGAGTCTTTGGAAGGTACTTAGGTTTAGATGAAGTCAGGAGAGTAGAGCTCCCTTGATGGTATTAGTGACCTTATTGAGAAGAGGAAGAGACAGAGCTCTCTCTCCGTCTGCCATGTGGGAGTGTAGCATGAAAGTGACTGTCTGCAAGCTGGGAAAGAGGGCTCTTATCAGAATTCAACCATGCTGGCACCCTGATCTGAGACTTCCAACCTCCAGAACTGTAAGAAATACATTTCTGTCCCTTAAATCACTCCATCTGTGGTATTTTGTTATAGCAGGTCAAGCTGACTAATGCAGTTGGTCTTGCCTTATTTTCCTTTTTTTTTTTTTCTTTTTTGGGACCAGTGGCCATCTTACCTATTGTCCAATGTGTAAAAAATATTTTTTTCTGTATTTTGTGTATTTTTAAAATTGTTTTAAGACAGGAAGATAAATATGTTCCCAGTTACTCCTTCATGGATGGATGTAGACATCTCTTTCAATTATATTTTGCTGAGCAAATGCAAATTCATTGTAATAAAAACTTGTGTTGAAATATGATATACCAAAACCTGATATTAATAATGAAGAAATCTAAGATATTATAAGCTTTCAGATCTGACATCTTTTTCTCTTCCTCAACTTGTATTTATTTGAATGGCATGAATGTTTAAAAAAATTAATATCAGTTAGTGGAATTAAATATTATTCTTGAATAAAATTCATTCTTCCTACTATTTGGTATGCAAATTGGAGATTTTTGAAAATTCCTGAAACACCGAGGGGTCTTGTTATGACCTATGCAAAAATTAAAGAACAACAAAATATTGCTTAATTCCCATGGCATGAAAGATACCATGAAGCCAGTAAATTCCTTTAACATTTTGGTAAATAGATTCATTTGTTATTTTGTTGCTTATTGGATCCTAGAGATCAGAGTTTTACCAGAAAATAAGTCCTGGATAGGTGTAATTTTAATCATAAATAATAAATTCGCAGGCCAAACAATAATGACTGTACCATTTTCTGCAATTTAAAATCATCGCAGTACTGTTTATAATAGCCAGGACATGGAAGCAACCTAGATGTCCATCAGCAGATGAATGGATAAGAAAGCTGTGGTCCATATACACAATGGAGTATTACTCAGCCATTAAAAAGAATACATTTGAATCAGTTCTAATGAGGTGGATGAAACTGGAGCCTATTATACAGAATGAAGTAAGCCAGAAAGAAAAACACCAATACAGTATACTAACGCATATATATGGAATTTAGAAAGATGGTAACAATAACCCTGTATACAAGACAGCAAAAGAGACACAGATGTGTAGAACAGTCTTTTGGACTCTGTGGGAGAGGGATAGGGTGGGATGATTTGGGAGAATGGCACTGAAACATGTATAATATCATATATGAAACGAGTCACCAGTCCAGGTTCGATGCACGATACTGGATGCTTGGAGCTGGTGCACTGGGACGACCCAGAGGGATGGTATAGGGAGGGAGGAGGGAGGAGGGTTCAGGATGCGGAACACATGTATACCTGTGGCAGATTCATTTTGATATATGGCAAACCAATACAATATTGTAAAATAAAATAAAATTAAATTAAAAAAATAAAATTATCCCTATCTCTTTTCTTTTCTCTGATAGTACAAAAGCAAGTATTGTGTTTTATCAAGTTTTCTTTAAGCAAAGTTTCAAGCATCAAAAATAAGGCCATCAGTGCGATCCTTCCAGGACAGATTGGAGAAGACAGAAAAAAAATGAGAAGGTTTTTCCTGAAATTGCGTTTTCATTTTTCACCTGGAGAGAAAACATCTTTTAGACATTGCTTTAGATCTCTGAGAATGATTGTGTATTAGGTCTTCAATGTGTTTTTTAAAACTCCCCTGAAGGGGTTTGGGTGAGAGTAAGCAATCTGATAGAATTCTTATGCATTCACATCCCAGATTTTGCCTGACTTTAGAAGGCTGTCTTTCTGACACCTTTCACAACTCTTAAAACAACTTAACGATCTGAGAGATGATGAAAAGAAGCAACTGTGCAGACAGAGGCTTTGGGCTTCGGGCATTGGCTAGCTGCTTTCAGTGTCCTCTTTCAATTTTGCCACCTTTCAGGGTTTTGTTTGGTATTCGATACAGCTTTTCAGAGACTTAATAGCCTTTCAGTAACCAGTGTAAGAAAAGAACTGTGGCCAGGATTGACTGTGTTTGTGCCGGCTGGACTCAAAGGCACATGAAACCTCCTGCCTTCCCTAGCACTTTAACCCTGTGTAGTAAAAGCACCATGACCTCTTGTGACAAATCAAACTAACCTATATAACCAGTTCTAGATAAAGGGGGACAGATGGATTTGTGGCCCGTTGTGACCATTGTCACATTTCTTTTTGAACGTTGGTATTTGGAGAAAGTTGAGAGAATCCAGAGGAATTGGAAATCACAGTGTCGTAAATTCAAAAGGAGCTACCACTTGGATGTTTTAATTTCATCCCTCCCTGAGTTCCAGGGTTCTTGATCTAGACCTCATTTAGCCACATTAATACTGTTCCCTTTTCTCCAGTCCTCATGGATACAACAGCCTTGCTTTCTAACAGCTCTGCCAACATCCCCCCCCCACCGCCAATCTCACTAGAAACATCAAATGATAAATTGAGAGAGGCTAGCAGATTTTTCTCTTCCTTTCTTTGGTAGGAAATGAAATGTCAGCTACCTAGGACAGATTTTCGTAATAGTTTTTCATATGTCTTTATCTATTTTACATATTGAGATTTGATGGCTTGTTCTGATGTACCTGATTTGACAAATGCATGTTGCTGTGATAAATATTGAGCAATATGTGAGCATATGATTTATATTGAGTAGCATTCCTTTGTCAGTGATAATTCCATATGGTACCCAGTGGCATCAAGTTCATATACAGTGGTCCACAGTGTCTAATTTCTATAGAAAACCACAAGAATATCTTAAAATGAAGGAAAGCCTGCACTGACAGGGCAAAAGATATTGTGTGGAAAAAGGAGACAAATCTTTTAGTGATTATGCTGTAATTCACACTTCTTATGAGTAGGTTCCTGAATCCAATAAGTACGGCAATGTATGGGTAATTGACTTCTTGAAGAGTGCAAATTAATAGCCATACAGGGTATGTGGAAAACATTAAAACTCAGCAACATGAAGGAGATTAAAATATAGCATTAAACCAGGCGAATAATCCTGTTTGAGAAAGTAATCATTGTAGAAAACAGAAATAAATATGAATTTGCACAGGGACCTCTTAATATCCCCACTAAAAAAAGACCCTGTTGACCTTCTAGAAAAATTTTCCTGATAAATGATTAGCCATTTGGCATTACAAATGTGAATACATGCTTAAGAATTTTTGTTGGGATTAAAAATGTATACACATTACTACTTAGGTAAATGAGAGCATTTAGTTTTCTTGATTTTGTAAAATGAAATAAATCTCTCCTATGGAGCCTATATCACTGGGTAGCAGGGTGCTTGTGTTTATGTGTGTAGGGGTTTAGAGGGCTATATATTTATTAGAGAGCTTGGGAGAAAATCTGAAGTCTACCAGTTAGTGATAGTATTTCAATCTCTTCCAATTTCACTGTCCCTTTTGGATTTTTTGTTATTGACTATCCCAAAGCCTTTGACTGTGTGGAT
This sequence comes from Bos grunniens, assembly GCF_055505025.1. NCBI lineage: Eukaryota > Metazoa > Chordata > Mammalia > Artiodactyla > Bovidae > Bos > Bos grunniens. The sequence continues at coordinate 73,626,938 of NC_141179.1, read as the reverse complement.
CACAATAAACTCTGGAAAATTCTGAAAGATATGGGAATACCAGACCACCTGACCTGCCTCTTGAGAAATTTGTATGCAGGTCAGGAAGCAACAGTTAGAACTGGACAGGGAATAACACACTGATTCCCAATAGGAAACGGAGTATGTCAAGGCTGTATATTGTCACCCTGCTTATTTAACTTATATGCAGAGTACATCATGAGAAATGCTTGGCTGGAAGAAGCACAAGCTGGAATCAAGATTGCTGGGAGAAATATCAATAACCTCAGATATGCAGATGATACCACCCTTATGGCAGAAAGTGAAGAGGAACTCAAAAGCCTCTTGATGAAGGTGAAAGAGGAGAGTGAAAAAGTTGGCTTAAAACTCAACATTTAGAAAATGAAGATCATGGCATCTGGTCCCATCACTTCATGGGAAATAGATGGGGAAACAGTGGAAAGAGTGTCAGACTTTATTTTTCTGGGCTCCAAAATCACTACAGATGGTGACTGCAGCCATGAAATTAAAAGACACTTACTCCTTGGAAGGAAAGTTATGACCAACCTAGATAGCATATTCAAAAACAGAGACATTACTTTGCCAACAAAGGTCCGTCTAGTCAAGGCTATGGTTTTTCCAGTGGTCATGTATGGATGTGAGAGTTGGACTGTGAAGAAAGCTAAGTGCCGAAGAATTGATGCTTTTGAACTGTGGTGTTGGAGAAGACTCTTGAGAGTCCCTTGGACTGCAAGGAGATCCAACCAGTCCATTCTGAAGGAGATCAGCCCTGGGATTTCTTTGGAAGGAATGATGCTAAAGCTGAAACTCCAGTACTTTGGCCACCTCATGCGAAGAGTTGACTCATTGGAAAAGATTCTGATGCTAGGAGGGATTGGGGGCAGGAGGAGAAGGGGATGACAGAGGATGAGATGGCTAGATGGCATCACTAACTCGATGGATGTGAGTGTGAGTGAACTCCGGGAGTTGGTGATGGACAGGGAGGCCTGGCTTGCTGCAATTCATGGGGTCGCCAAGAGTCAGGCACAACTGAGCAACTGAACTGAACTGAACTGAACTGAACACTCACTCCTTCAAATTTCCTTTCTCTTTTGCTGCTTTCCTCCAGGTTGCTATCTGAAAACTGAAAGGAGGTCTAGGTTACTCTGTGCTATTAGAGAAAAGAGTGGTCTGATATCTATAAGTCATCCCATGACTTCTTACTGATTTGGGCTGTGTTGTTGTTCCGGTCTCCCGCTGATCTTGTCTGGCCTTTTGAGACATTGTGATGCATCTGGTTTTATAAAAGGCAGAGGAACCAGAGATCAAATTGCCAACGTCTGCTGGATCATGGAAAAAGCAAGAGAGTTCCAGAAAAACATCTATTTCTGCTTTATTGACTATGCCAAAGCTTTTGACTGTGTGGATCACAACAAACTGTGGAAAATTCTGAAAGAGATGGGAATACCAGACCACCTGACCTGCCTCTTGAGAAATTTGTATGCAGGTCAGGAAGCAACAGTTAGAACTGGACATGGAACAACAGACTGGTTCCAAATAGGAAAAGGAGTACTTCAAGGCTGTATATTGTCACCCTGTTTATTTAACTTATATGCAGAGTACATCATGAGAAATGCTTGGCTGGAAGAAGCACAAGCTGGAATCAAGATTGCCAGGAGAAATATCAATAACCTCTGATATGCGGATGATACCACCCTTATGGCAGAAAGTGAAGAGGAACTAAAAGCCTCTTGATGAAAGTGAAAGTGGAGAGTGAAAAAGTTGGCTTAAAGCTCAACATTCAGAAAACGAAGATCATGGCATCCTGTCCCATCACTTCATGGGAAATAGATGGGGAAACAGTGGAAACAGTGTCAGATTTTATTTTTCTGGGCTCCAAAATCACTACAGATGGTGACTGCAGCCATGAAAGTAAAAGATACTTACTCCTTGCAAAGAAAGTTATGACCAACCTAGATAGCATATTCAAAAGCAGAGACATTACGTTGCCAACAAAGGTTCATCTAGTCAAGGCTATGGTTTTTCCAGTGGTCATGTATGGATGTGAGAGCTGGACTGTGAAGAAGGCTGAGTGCCGAAGTATTGATGCTTTTGAACTGTGGTGTTGAAGACTCTTAAGAGTCCCTTGGACCGCAAGGAGATCCAAACAGTCCATTCTGAAGGAGATCAGCCCTGGGATTTCTTTGGAAGGAATGATGCTAAAGCTGAAACTCTAGTACTTTGGCCACCTCATGCGAAGAGTTGACTCATTGGAAAAGACTCTGATGCTGGGAGGGATTGAGGGCAAGAGGAGAAGGGGATGACAGAGGATGAGATGGCTGGATGGCATCACTGACTTGATGGACGTGAGTCTGGGTGAACTCTGGGAGTTGGTGATGGACAGGGAGGCCTGGCGTGCTGCGATTCATGGGGTCGCAAAGAGTCAGACACGACTGAGAGACTGATCTGATCTGATGCATCTGAATGGGGCCTGTGGTTGCGACCCTTTGCCTCCATTTACAGTGAGACTGCTCACTGTGGACTTTGCGCACCTCTTCTGCTTCTCTGTGTTTCCTCAGTGGGACTTAAGACCCTTTCTGGATCATCCTCATTTTATACAGGGGCTGAGAAATCCAAGGTTGTACTTCAAACTCATATGCTCAGCATATTGTGTCAGTCTCCAGTGAACTATTTTTGCAGTGTATTGAACATAATTGGAGTTTCTAGAGTCTTACAACCTGTTCTGAGCGGAACTGGTGAATCCTGCCTTCTCCCAGGGCTGAGGATCTCCCACAACCGCTGTGGTACTTCCATCCCTTTCTCCCTATACTACTACTACTACTACTACTAAGTTGCTTCAGTCATGTCCGACTCTGTGCGACCCCATGGACTGCAGCCCACCAGGCTCCATTCTAATGAGAGGACTAGGAGGACCTGTGCATGTGACCTCTTTACTCTCCCTCTCTCTTCCCATTTCTCCAGGGCCAAGAGATTGTTTTTCTTCTTCTTTCTCTCTGGCTAAGACTTCTATGTATGTCTTCTACTTCCGCCTAGGTCCTACTTTGCCTAGGTCCTCAATGGTAAAGGGATCTTGGAACTGCTGCCTTACTAATAGAGGAAAATTTGAAAATAATATCCCTGTTACTCATGGGATGCATGGCTTAGGAGCACAAAAAGTCTGGATTAAGAGTCCTTTCTGAAACAAGGCAGAGAAAAAGTAAATAAGTATCTGGCCAATACAGGACTCTTTCCTATAGTATACTGGATGGAGGCATGTGGTTTTTACCTGTATCTCTTGTGACCAGTTGTTCCTTGCTCCATGGTTCAGTCCATTCCATAGTTGGACAGTTATATTTATTCTCCTGCATTCTGTGACCATAATACATTGTAAAGTACTTGAGAACAGGGACTTTAACTAGTTTTTCTTTGCATACTCCACAGGTCCAAAATAATGCTTCATATGTAGACTGCTCTCAGTAGTAACTATTTGCTGAAATAATGAGTGAATTCTGTTGAGGCACATTCTGCCACTATAATTCTTATCTCTTGCCCTGTTCTGCTCCTCAGTGCTACAGTATGACAGTCCTTCAGTATGACAATAAAGAAAGAAAGAAAGAAGTGAAGTTGTTTAGTCGTGTCTGACTCTTTGCGACCCCATAGACTGTAGCCTACCAGGCTCCTCTGTCCATGGGATTTTCCAGGCAAGAGTACTGGAGTGGCTTGCCATTTCCTTCTCCAGAGGGTCTTCCTAACCCAGGGGTCGAGCCCGGGTCTCCCACATTGTAGACAGACGCTTTACCGTCTGAGCCACCAGGGAAGCCTGTAGGCAGATATTATGTTTTTTATTTAAGCCTTTTTTGGGCAGGCCCACTATTTCTATTTCTTTCAGTTGCCCTCAAGATGATTTCTACACCATTCTGGTCACTTTAATTTGAATTTTTTAAACAGAAAAGCAGAGAACAGCCCTGTGGTCATATCAAGTGGCATGGTCTATTACCATCAGAAAATATGGCAAGGAGGTTAAAAGAGAAGAGGAAAAAATTTTACATATATATTAAAGAAAAAGACTTGGAAAATAAGTTCTCTGGTATATAAGGAACAGCATGAATTTAAGGCTGAGTTTAGAATATATATTTGGAGATTGATAAAGCACTTGCTATAGCCTCTCATGAAATTTTACTTGCAAATTTGAGCAAAATTGGCTTGGCTAAACACAGAATCCTATTGTCTCAAAAAAATCACTCTGAAGTCTGTTAACAGAAGGTAATGAAAAATTGCAGGGATTTGGGATTAGGGGAAGATCCAGAAACCACTGGGTAGGGTCTGAGAGAAGGTAGAGAAAGTCCTATGTACAGTTATGTGAATGTTTGGAAGGATGAAGTAAAGAGTGAGTATATGCATGTGTGTGCTTAGGCGCTTCAGTTGTGTCCTACTCTTTGTGACCCCCGAGGACTGTAGTCCACCAGGGTCCTCTGTCCATGGGATTTTCCAGGCAAGAATACTGGAGCGTGTTGCTATTTCCTACTCCAGCAGATCTTACCTACCCAAGGATTGAACGCATGTCCCTTACTTCTCCTGCATTGGTAGGTGGGTTTTTTTTTTTTTTACCACTTGTACCACCTGGGAAGCATGGAATAACTGCTTTTTAAAAATTCAGAGCTGCAAGCATGAGCAAACACTGAGGTGAAACAAAAAGGATGCTAATAAGACATAAAAAGAGTCAGCCATAAATTCAAATGCACAAAATGTCAGTTCAGACTGCCACAGGGTTTTACCAAATGCTGTAGTTGAGCACTTCCCACTCTGGTTTGTGTGTAGTGTAATGAAATATCTGTTCAGTGAAGGATATGAGTGTTAGAGTCTAGCTCAGGCAGATCTGAACTTTCAGAATGATTAAAGTCAGACACATTTTAAAAAATCACTTATAGTATCTGACCTGATACCTCTGGTAATCTCAGAACTTTTTCTAAAAACTTAAAATCAGTGGTAATGTTAACAATACTAATGTTTTCTTCATGATCATCTTCTTGATGTATTCATTATAGTCCCATAAAATCTTTGCAGCCCTAGTTCACGTTAGCAATGTGAACCTGAAGCTCTGAATACTTCTTTCAGTCCTTATTTATAATGCTTTCCAGGCTCAGCATCAAATGACCGTTGACTTTATATTTATTTGTTCCCAGATGCACTATGGTACTCAAAAGTTTTGTATTTCTTTCTCAAAGGTTCTGGCTTCCATTTACTTGTGTTTCAGAGGACTGTTTCTTTGAAATAATACTTATATGACTTTAAAACTGGCAAAAAATTTGGAAAAAATTTTGGTATTTAACTGGTTGAGAGATTTGTGATATTCTCTATCTGAGATAACCAAATAATGTGTTGTTCACATTAAAACACATTTGAGAGAGAAATGGCATGCTACCATTAGAACACTGAAATACTCGGAAAATGGGCATTAACTGATACTGTCCTGGGAAAACTAGGACATGGAGTCAACTACATTTGATGAATGGAGTGGATTCTTCTACCAGCTTTGGAGGTTATATCCACAGCTATAGCATTTGAGGTTTTGAAGGAAGATGAGAAAATTTTCTAGGTTGTTTGTCTCTACCTATCAGCCAAAATACATACAGTAAGTTATCTACATTTTGGAAAGTTATTTCCCAGCTTTGAACTCTCAAATATTCTTTGCTTGCAACGGAGCTTAAATTGCTTATTTAACCTGCATATTATGGTGGACGGGCATTCCAGTGAACTTCTGCAGGTGGGTTTCCAACTGAGGAGTAATAGTGTTAGGATGATATCTAGGAGAAGGATTACTGAGATGAAGGGTTGTAGAGTAGGGTACCTTTTTGCAAATAAGGTCTAAAAGTGCAACTTAATGTCAGAGAAAAGCTGAACTGCCCGTGTACATGAGAGGATCTTGTCTTGGAAGTTGTATGTACATGAGTGTGATTAGTGTAAAAAATAAACTGTGTATTTCAGACCATAATGCAAAGCCGAAGGGTAGCCAGCTACGTAGGGTAGTGACAATTCAAAAATTGTATATCAAATGTATATCAAAAATATACATTTTTGAATGTATATGTAAATACTCACATTTTCCTTTTAACTCTTCTGAGTCGGGCACGACTGAGTGACTGAACTGAACTGTGTGTGCGACCCAAAATTCTCATGTATTTGGTCATCAGAGATACAAAGATCATAAGGCTGAGAACCGTGACTTTGAGGGTTTAAGTTTAGAGTTAAAACCAACTAGCAAAGTGAGAGCCCTCATGCATGCCAAGTCGCTTCAGTCATGTCTGACTCTTTGCAACCCCGTGGACTGTAGCCCGCCAGGCTTCTCTGTCCATGGAATTCTCCAGGCAAGAATACTGGAGTGGGTTGCCATGCCCTCCTCCAGGGGAGCTTCCTGACCCAAGGATCAAACTTGGTTGAACCCCAAATGAAAGAAGGTCGCCACAAGAGATCATATGTTGTAATTCCATTTGTATGATACATCCAGAACAGGCAGATCCAAAGAGACAAAAGGAGATTTGTGGTGGCCTAGGTATGGAGGGGTTTGGGAAAAATGGGAAGTGACTGGTAATGGATATAGGGCTTCTTTTGATATTGATGAAAATGTTCTAAAATTGATTGGAGTAATGGTAATATAATTCTGTGAATATACTAAAAACCATTGAGTTGAACCATTTGAATGGACAAATTGTATGGTATGTGAACTATGTCTTAATAAAACTGTTATTTTAAGAAGTGCCTTCTGTATCACTTACTTCAGGGAAAGACTGTTCTAATTTTATTATTTATCTTTATTGAGTTTGCCATTTATTTACCTTTCCAAGTTTGTTGCTTTTCTCTGGTGTCTTCTTGTCAAAAGTAGAGCATCTCTTACATCTCCTTCACTGGCAGGTGGGTTCTTTACATCTAGCCCCACCTGGGAAGCCCCAGAGAGCTTAAAGGCCAAAGAATGGGGATAGGGCTTCCTATGATTTGGGGGCAACATTAAGAGTATACGACTTGTGCCTTTTGACTATAAGAGAAACAAGCAGATTCTTGAGGGAGACGCAAGTCTACCAGATGCCTTAGAGTTCCATAGGGGACACAGTGATATTTGCTAATGTGTGAAGTGTATTGAGCATTAATTAAAGGGCCAGCTGTATGACTTAGATTAATGCAGATATCCTCACTCTGCAGGAGAGAACATATGCTGTGTGGGGACTATGGGGAGACCGCCTGGTTCCAGAGTCTCTGAAGACCCCAAAGGACAGTCAGTCTGTTTAGGCAGCTGCTTTCGTCATAGTCGGTCTAGACATGACTTGTGCTATTATCTGACTTTTAAGAAACCCAGAAATTGACGAGAGAATAATTGTATCTCAAGTGTGGAAGCCCCCTATTGCCATTGGATGCTTGATATCTTTCAAGAACATTGACTCCGTATCCCCTCTCTTCTTACTGTATAGCTGAGCTTGTTAAAATAGCTTACTTCCACTGTCTTCCTTTTCTCTTCTACATTTAGTTCTGATTTCTATTCCCACTGATTCTTTGAAAGCTCTCTTAGTGGACTTGTTCAGCTCCTTGTGGATATCTGAATTATTTCCTAGACAGTCAGCCTGATGAAGGTAGAGTCTGAGTTGTGTTGTTCCCCACCATCTCCCCACCTAGTGTAATGCCTGCCTTATATTAAGCATAATCTAAGTATTAGCTGAATGAGTGAATGAATGAACTATCCAGTGGTTATGGGCAATGCACTGACTAGTCCTTAATTCTTTCCATTGAAACATTTTCTGTCTCTTTATTTGTTTTTTCACCTAGCCCATAAATATTGGCATTTATAGTGTTTAGTCCTCTTTTTGTCTGACTTTATGTGCTTTTCTTGGGTGACCTGTCCTTGGAGAGGTGTTAGTAGATGCTCCAGAGCACTCTGTCCAGTCAAGTGTTAAGACCTTTCTCTTCCACATGTTGGATTAGTCTAGCGAACTGTCTGTTGGACATTTCCACCTAAATAAATGGCTCCCTAGCTTGTATTTGGAAATATCCTGTGGCACGGTACTCCTCCAGATTCTTCAGGCTTCTCCATATTTCAGCAAACCAAATACATCTTCTTGTGCTATCTATTCTTCATCGTGGTTTTCCTGAAGACTCTTCTGGATAAGTTTAATCCTTCGTCACTTTTTGCCAGCACGGTTTTTGTATGTTCTAGTTATTAAATAATCATTTAAGATTTAAATGTACTAAAAATGAAAAAGAGAAAGTTGGAGCATCTTAGGAAACATGGATGCTGCAAGACTAGTTCTTTGGCTAAAGAGTACCTATATCTGAGCTCCTACTATGTATCAAGCTGTGTGCTAAGCACTTCTACACAGAAAGTTTTAATCCTCACAAAAGCTTTGTGAAATTGTTGCTATTATCCATATTATACAAATGAAGAAACTAAAGCTCAGAAGAATTACATGTCTTATCCCAGGTGATGCGCCTAGTACGTGCTAGTGCTCTGACAGGTCGGACTGACTCCAGCCAAAGCCCTTAATCCACTGTGTACACATTTACTGGGCCTCTTTGTGTTTAATGTAGTCAGTCATCCTGGTAGGTTTGTTAGCAATATTTTTTCTTGGGTGAAACTTCCAGTGTTCCTCTCTGACTTGGCCCCTCCTGCTTACACGTGATCTCTGAACCTCTTGCTTTTTCGGAGTCTTCTTCTTGAGATGTTGGGCTGACTAATAGAACCACCCTGACTCAGAGCCGGAAAGTATCGCTCTTTCCAGGGCTTTTGGTTCATCACTGAGGTGGCACATGGGAGCCTTGAACAAGAATAGGAACTTCGGGAGGCGGGGACAGAACGAGTCTGTTCTGACATCATCAGGTTGTGCTTTTCCGTTTTGCCACACCGGCAGGGAGTGGTGAGGATGAAGAGGCAGAGGGCTGAGAGATGACATCCAAGGACCAAGATACGGGGATAAAAGAGAGTTCTTGAATTCGTGCAAAGACGCATCACTGTCCCAGTGTTTTGCTCATGGGCTGGGCTACTTTCATCTCAGACGAGGGCAACTTCAGTGAAAAGATGTCAGGAGAAGGGAACTTTGAGCACCAAGTTTGAGGTGAAAGATCATGGAAAGTGATTCAGATGCTTCCAAATGACTGTTTCTTTGAAGCTTCCTCTTAAAATGGAATCAGGCCATTTAGGAAATAGGGAGTTAGAAAAATACCCCTGTGAACAATAGGTAATTAGTAATTATTATTGCTGTTGTTATTATGGAGTGTTTTCTCTGTGACGGGCATTGAAATTAAGACCAGTGTATCCATACATCAGTGGGCCACAACTCCTGTGCAGAGTATATAATTTCCTTTATTTTAAGGTTGAAGAAATGAAGCTAAAAGAGGTGAAAAATGCCTTGTGCAGAGAACAGCAAAAGCATGGCAGAGCTGTACAGAACTCGACTGCGTTCGATTCCCTGTTATTTTCCTTGAAATGTGCACTGCTTTGGTCACTTCTATGCTGCAGTCCATGAATTTGCTAAGAGTCGGCCACGACTGACTGACTTCACTTTCACTTTTCACTTTCATGCATTGGAGAAGGAAATGGCAACCCACTCCAGTGTTCTTGCCTGGAGAATCCCAGGGATGGGGGAGCCTGGTGGGCTGCCGTCTATGGGGTCGCACAGAGTTGGACACGACTGAAGCAACTTAGCAGCAGCAGCAGCAGCAGCATGCTTCCTGAGACTTAGAAGAATCACTTAGATCTTCTCCTGGGTTGCCCCAGATGCTCTTCTGCATTTCTTGCTAGAACTCCAGTACTCTCAGCAGTCCTAAAGGCTGCTGGGCATATGGCTGCCTTCACACACACTCATGTTACCTTGCCCTCCCGGCCGCTTAATAGTGAGGATACATTATCAGAGCTAATAGGACTCAAATGAAGAAAACTGGTCAAGTGAAACCCCATAAATTGGCTCGTGTGCTTCCACCATCTCTTCTAATACCTGATGCTGGGGATTTTCATCCTTGTCTGGTCAGGCTACAAGGGAAAGTATTAGCATGAATAACTCCCACAGCAGTGATGAGCGTGCCGCCAGCTGCTCCAATGGCCCATTTATTAGCATGACAGAAATTCAAACCTACACACAGGGATCCTCTTTTCAGTGAAAATATTACCGCTTTGCTTCAGAAAGATGATCACTCCCCATGCCCACCCTCTTCATTTTGTTCTTTTCCTGCTGTTTCCTCTATCACAGGGAGTTTGCCACTCTCTTCCGAGTCTCACCCTGACAAGCTTTTTGCTGGTGATGAATGAGGTGTGAAGTACACGGGGCAAAGCTCCCTGGAATACTTGTCCCTGTAGTGCCGTGGGAACCTCAGAGCCCAGGTTCTCAGCCGGGCTCCTCCGCTTACCTCCTGTGTACTCTTGGTGCTCTTGCTTAACGTCACGGTGCCTAATTCCTTCGCACTTCCTGGTAAACAGGGGTCATAAAAACACATGCCTTGTAGGTAAATATAAAGGTTGAGAGCCTTGCCTGGAGCATATTTAAAAGGTTAATTCATGTTAACTGTTGTTACTGGTGGGGCAGCTTCACTCTGGCTACAGGGTCTGATTTGAGCTGCCTCAGCTGCAGGGGCACTGAGTGACCTCAGCGGTCATCTTGGCTTCAGGCTGTTGGTGTGAGGGGCAGGCAACACAGATGGGAATGATCTAAATTTTCTTTTTCTTTCAAAGGTGGTCTGTTCATTACTCAAGTTTCAGAAACACTAGGAAAATGTTGCTAAGATTATGTGCCTCCTTTTTTCTTATTCTCTATTCACTTTCCTTCAACTATTTATTTTTCTTTGATTCTGTTTTGCTCCTTCACATTAGGGTTCATACTGTGAAGTCCTACTAGTGACTTCTGGTCTGGCTAAAGTTAACTACTATGTCCTTAACACCCCTTCTACATAGGATTCCTCTGCCCAAAGGGATTGGTTCAGGAATAGGCCCATGGCCAAGTGTGGGCTAGTAAGAGGGAGGATAAGTTTGAAGGATCTGCCTGAAGCCAGAGTTCTCTTCTGAATATTGTAGTTTTGCCACCATGAGGAAAGCCAGCCTAGTAATGAAATGGTCACTGCAAAAAGCGAGAAAAGATACTCTGAATTGGATGGAGTACTGAACCGATAATTTCAAAAACCATCTTTTCTTTGAACTCTTTGTTACATAGACAACAAGTTTTCTGTTAGTTCAAACCAGTGGAATAAAAATAAAGAGTTCTGAGACATGTATCATAGTTGTATAAACTTGTAATGAATTCCTATTGTTTTATCAGTTCTAGTGCCAGGTCATTTTCACTTACCCATATTTCACAGTGGGTTGTGGTTTGACTATAAAATTCTTTCTTCAATATTGGTGACTTCATTCTGTATCTAAATAACTAATTTAGGCTGCGTATCAGTTGTTTTCTTTTTTTAGTGCTGTGTAACAAATTAATGGCCTTCCCCAATGGGCTTCCCAGATGGCTCAGATAGTAAAGCTGGCCCTCTTCCTCCAGCTTTAATAGGGAAACTAGTATACTCTGCCTCAGAGTTGGTGAGGATCAAACTTATTGGGGGTCACTTTTGTCACACTATATGGTATGCATTACATTGCCAACAAAGATCCATCTAGTCAAAGAGATGGTTTTTCTAGTAGTCATGTGTGGATTTGAGGGTTGAATCGTAAAGAAGGCTGAGCACAGAAGAATTAATGCTTTTGAACTGTGGTGCTGGAGAAGACTCTTGAGAGTCCCTTGGACTGCAAGGAGATCAAACCAGTCAATCCTAAAGGAAATCAACTGTAAATATTCATTGGAAGGACTGATGCTGAAACTCCAATACTTTGGCCACCTGATGTGAAGAGCAGACTCATTAGAAAAGACCCTGATGCTGGGAAAGATTGAAGGCAGGAGGAGAAGGGGATGACAGAGGATGAGATGGTTGGATGGCATCACGGACTCAATGGACATGAGTTTGAGCAAACTTCAGCAGATGGTGAAGGACAGGGAAGCCTGGCATGCTGCAGTCCATGGAGTCACAAAGAGTTGGACACGACTGAGTGACTGAACAACAACAGCCTGGTATGCAGAAAAATGCCACTGAAGCTGATCATGCCCTGATTCTCAGAACTTGTGAATTTGTTACTTTACCTTGCAAAAGGACTCTGGAATGGGGATATTATTCTGGATTATCCAGGCAGGTCCAGTCGAATCCCATGAATCTTTAAAAGTGTAGAACCCTTCTTGGTTGCAATTTGAGAAAGATGGTACAAATAAAGAAGAATTAGGGACTTAACTGTCCATGTAGTGGTTAAGACACCATGTTTCCACTGTAGCAGGGGATGTGAGTTCAATCCCTGGCTGAGGTACTAAGATTCCACGTGTTGTGAGATGCAGGCCAAAAAAAAAAAAAAAAACAAACAAAAAATGGAAAAAGGTTCATATATACAATGGCTTAATTTCAGTACCTGTCACAGAGAAACCACTTCATAATAGCAATAATAATAATAATAATAACCTGTTGCTCACAGTGGTATTTTTCTAACTCCCTGTTTCCTAAATGGCCTGATTCCATTTTAAGAGGTAGCTGCAAATAAACAGCCATTTGGAAGCATCTGAGTCACTTCCCATGACCTTTCACCTCAAACAGAAGTTGCCCACTTCTGAGTTGAAAGTAGCCCAGCCCATGAACAAACCATTAGGATACTGATTTGTCTCTCCATGAATTCAAGAACACCTTCTTTTATTCCCATATGTATGTCCTTGGATATCATCTCTCAGCCCCCTATCTCTTCATTCTCTCCATCTTTTTTTTTTTTTTTGCCAGTATAGCATAACAGAAAAATGATATTAACTGAGCAGTTACTATATGCCAGACACTTGACCTTGGACATTCACCTCTAGAACTGTGAGAAATAAATGTCTGTTATTTAAGTTACCATCAGTGGCATTTTGTTATGACAGCTTGAGCTGACTAAGACATGGCCAGCCATTTGGCCATGTAATGCATGTAAAGTATCCCTATAATACATTGATACTTTAGAGAAGACACAGAGAAATCGAGCATGGGGAAATTTTCATACAGGCATTTTCACTATTTTCATATTCATTTTGTATTCTAATGGTCTAGAAAGAGTTGGTTGGAAATCTAAAGCTTCTAGACTAGCTTCTGAACATGAATAAACTGTTTCAAGCTAGTTGTTAAAATCTCTGCTGCATATTGTTTTCCTTGGGATGCTCTCCCTCGGGTACTGGCTTCTCCCTTTGCATACTATGCCTTTCCCCAGGGATTCACATGACTCCCTCTCTTATCTCCTTCAGATCTTTACAAGGATATCACTTTCTCAGTGAGGCTGTCCTCATCCATTCTATTGAGAATTACAAGTCTCCACCCCAGCTACTATTTCTCTTCCCCAGCTTATTCATTTTAAATAGCTCTTAGCTCTGTCTAACACACTGCATACATTTCTTTCTTATGTTGTTTACTATCTATTTTCTCTTACACCCTGTAAGAATGGGGCTTTTTGTTAGCTGTGTCGACTGTTATAGTCCTAGTACCTAGAACACGGTTTGGTACGTGGTTCAGTAGTACCAAACACAACACATTGTGTTTGTGTTCCAGGCTCATTTTTTCCCCCATATGGATTGTCTTATTAAATTCTCATAACTCTTGGAGTAAATTTAATTTTATTATCATTCCAATTTTACCTGGAAGCCAAGGCCTTAAGAAATTAAATAACAACTAAAGTCCTATGCTTACAAAAGGCAGAGCCAGCTCTCAAACCCAGGCAGTTTATTTCTGCATGGGCCCACCCCTTTATCCATTCATTATAGTCCTCCCAATCTTTAATTTGTTTTGCTATTTGCTGATAAGTGAATAGCTTATTACTTTATATTGAGATTACATCAGCTGTACAAGTGAAGCAGACCTTTAAGGACTTGTTCAGGCAGGGCTTTCTTCGTTTGCCACGAAAGTCTGGAGTGATGTCTTTCAGGAACAGCATAGCTGGTCAAGGAAGGCATCGAGATTCCAGGTTCCTTCTGGTTTACCGCTCCATCACCCTTAGCATACTGGTGGCTCAACCTCTGAGCATATAGTCCACATATCAGGCAGGAAGAAGGTGAAAAAGCGAAAGGCAAAGGGCACTGAGAGCCATCTCTCCTTTTCAGATTTATTTTAATAAGACAAATAGTTGCTTTCTCATCAGCTCCAATAGTAGATATCCGTGTACATTTTATTGTCTGGAAATGACTGTGTGTCTGCAACTGGGCTACTTGAAACAGAATGGAGAGTAATATCAGTGAGGTAGACAGGGAACATAGACATTGGGGGTTTACAATAGTGTCCACCATGCTTTTGTTATTTTCTTCAAAGCCTCTGTGTCAGATGCCTTGTCCTGTAATAATCAGCAACTCGGATAGCAAAACTAATTAGGAAAAATACTAATCTCACACCAGGATGCCCAGAGGTAGGAAGGAATTTAGAGCTGGCTGAAGGAATTGGGCTTCTTAAAATCTCTGTACTTTGCCGTCTCTTGCAATTGTCTTCATTCTCATGCTGGAAGCAAGGTGTCTGCAGGGGGTCCAGATGTTAGATCCACACATGGAAACACCTGTAGGAAGAAGAGGGACCTATCCTTCTTTTCTTTTTGTCAAGAATGAAATTTCTTCATCTGAAAACCTTTTTTTAAAATAAAATGAATTTATGTATTTATTGTTGACCGTGGTGGGTCTTTGTTGCTGCATGGACTCTTCTCTAGTTGCAGAGAGTGGCAGCCACTCTTCACTGCGGTGTGCGGGTTTCTCATTGCAGTGGCTGCTCTTCTTGTGGAGCGCGGGCTCTGGGGTGTGCAGACTTCAGTAGCTGCAGAGCATGGGCTTAGTAGTTGTGGCTCACAGGCTCTCGAGCACAGGATCTAGAGTTGTGGTGCATGGGTTTAGGTGCTCCCTGGCATGTGGAATTTTACCAGATCAGAGATCGAACTCATGTCTCCTACACTGGCAGGTGAATTCTTCACCACTGAGCCATCAGGGAAGCCTTGAAAACCTTTTAATGGACTTCTCATGTCTTGGCCAGAATTGTGTTACATGCTCACCCCTGTACGCCATATGCATACGCACGTTTGATTTAGACCCGAGAGAGTCATCCATCCCTTACAGCACCTCCAAAGCCCATGAGGGAGTTGGGCAGAGGCCAGAATACAATTTCTTATTCTGTTAGAAGGGAAGAGAGGAAGATAACAGTTGGATAATCAGTAGTATCTGCTAACATAATTATAATTTTTAAAACTGTAATTTGGTTCATTATTTATCATTTGGTTTTCGAGTTATGACTTCCTTAAAGATGAATTTATGACAGATTTCTAAAAATTCTGAAACTGTTAGATCACTATGAATCTGAGGCTTGGGATAAATTTTAATTCATAATCTTTGATCACATTCCTGCAGCAAATCTGCACTTGTCTGGCATATTAGCTCTGGAGGTGATGACAGTGAAGAGGTGAAAGAAATAAGGGAATCCTTCTAAAGAGGGGCAAGTCAATTTTTTCATGTCTTACTATCCTCCTTGTAATTCAGGACTGTGCCTGTGTTAGTCCTGCCATGCTGTCTTATGTGAGTGATGTCATGAAAAAAAAAATCATTGCAGCCATCAGACTCTCTGGGACAACTCCATATAGCCTGAAATATTTTCCAGGGAAATTGATTTTCCAATTTAAACTTCATGTTTGACTGGTTGTGCCTTTTATAAACAAATAGCTTGAATAATTTAGGTGAAGATTTACTGTAAGTTACAGATATCACTTTTTTTTTTTTTAAAAAAAGCTATCTAAATATACTGTTATCAAGGAAAGAGGATCTTCAAAATCAGAGAAGGCATTATTAGAGTGTTGTGCAGATTTTGTTGGAGTTTGCTACATTTGGTGAAAGTGTTTATCATGCCTAGATCAATTTAAAATGAAATGAAATGAAAATAACTTTAACAAGTGTATTCTGTGAGGGCGTGTTGTCCTAGACTTTTTGGTTTATATTATCTTATAAGCCGTAATACCTCATTTTATATAGATGAAGAAGTTCAGAGAGTTTTAAGTAATTTGATCTAGGCTAAAGGTAACGAACGAGTGGGCTTCTTGGTAACTCAGACAGTAAAAAAAAAATCCACCTGCAAAGCAGGAGACTAAGGTTTGGTCCCTGTGTTGGGAAGATCCTCTAGAGAAGGAGATGGCAGCCCACTCCAGGATTCTTGCCTAGGAAATCCCACAGACAGAGGAGCCTGGTGGGCTACAGTCCATGGGTTCCAGAGAGTCGGACATGACTAGGTGACTAAGCACAAAGGTGACAAAGTCAAACACAGTGCTGATGTGAAAATCTATGCTGCATTCACACCACCACCCATCACGTTTCAAACACACAGAGAAAACAGGTCATCGTCATCTCCCCATGGAGTGGAGAATTCAAGCATGTTTTCCGTAGAACATCAGGCCTACAAGATGCTGTGTGAACCAGAGTGTTTCATGGCCAAGTTAATCTGGGAACAAAGACATTCTTTTTTTTAATTTTTTTAAATTTAATTTTTAAAATTATTTTATTTTAAAAATTTACAATATTGTATTGGTTTTGCCATATATCAAAATGAATCCGCCACAGGTATACATGTGTTACCCATCCTGAACCCTCCTCCCTCCTCGCTCCCCATACCATCCCTCTGGGTCATCCCAGTGCACCAGCTCCAAGCATCCAGTATCGTGCTTCAAACCTGGACGGGTGACTCATTTCATATATGATATTATACATGTTTCAATGCCATTCTCCCAAATCATCCCACCCTCTCACTCTCCCACAGAGTCCAAAAGACTGTTCTATACATCAGTGTCTCTTTTGCTGTCTCGTATACAGGGTTATTGTTACCATCTTTCTAAATTCCATATATATGCCTTAGTATACTGTACTGGTGTTTTTCTTTCTGGCTTACTTCACTCTGTATAATAGGCTCCAGTTTCATCCACCTCATTAGAACTGATTCAAATGTATTCTTTTTAATGGCTGAGTAATATTCCATTGTGTATATGTACCACAGCTTTCTTATCCATTCATTTGCTGATGGACAACTAGGTTGCTTCCATGTCCTGGCTATTATAAACAGTGCTGTGATGAACACTGGGGTACACGTGTCTCTTTCCCTTCTGGTTTCCTCAGTGTGTATGCCCAGCAGTGGGATTGCTGGATCATAAGGCAGTTCTGTTTCCAGTTTTTTAAGGAATCTCCACACTGTTCTCCATAGTGGCTGTACTAGTTTGCATTCCCACCAACAGTGTAAGAGGGTTCCCTTTTCTCTACACCCTCTCCAGCATTTATTGCTTGTAGACTTTTGGATTGCAGCCATTCTGACTGGCGTGAAATGGTACCTCATAGTGGTTTTGATTTGCATTTCTCTGATACTGAGTGATGTTGAGCATCTTTTCATGTGTTTGTTAGCCATCTGTATGTCTTCTTTAGAGAAATGTCTATTTAGTTCTTTGGCCCATTTTTTGATTGGGTCATTTATTTTTCTGGAGTTGAGCTGTAGGAATTGCTTGTATATTTTTGAAATTAGTTGTTTGTCAGTTGCTTCATTTGCTATTATTTTCTCCCATTCTGAAGGCTGTCTTTTCACCTTGCTTATAGTTTCCTTTGTTGTGCAGAAGCTCTTAAGTTTAATTAGGTCCCATTTGTTTATTTTTGTTTTTATTTCCAAAATTCTGGGAGGTGGATCATAGAGGATCCTGCTATGATGTATGTCAGAGAGTATTTTGCCTATGTTCTCCTCTAGGAGTTTTATAGTTTCTGGTCTTATGTTTAGATCTTTAATCTATTTTGAGTTTATTTTTGTGTGTGGTGTTAGAAAGTGTTCTAGTTTCATTCTTTTACAAGTGGTTGACCAGTTTTCCCAGCACCACTTGTTAAAGAGATTGTCTTTAATCCATTGTATATTCTTGCCTCCTTTGTCAAAGATAAGGTGTCCATATGTATGTGGATTTATCTCTGGGCTTTCTATTTTGTTCCATTGATCTATATTTCTGTCTTTGTGCCAGTACCATACTGTCTTGATGACTGTGGCTTTGTAGTAGAGCCTGAAGTCAGGCAGGTTGATTCCTCCAGTTCCATTTTTCTTTCTCAAGATTGCCTTGGCTATTTGAGGTTTTTTGTATTTCCATACAAATTGTGAAATTATTTGTTCTAGCTCTGTGAAGAATACCGTTGGTAGCTTGATAGGGATTGCATTGAATCTATAAACTGCTTTGGGTAGTATACTCATTTTCACTATATTGATTCTTCCAACCTATGAACATGGTATATTTCTCCATCTATTAGTGTCCTCTTTGATTTCTTTCACCAGTGTTTTATAGTTTTCTATATATAGGTCTTTAGTTTCTATAGGTAGATATATTCCTAAGTATTTTATTCTTTTCATTGCAATGGTGAATGGAATTGTTTCCTTAATTTCTCTTTCTATTTTCTCATTATTAGTGTATAGGAATGCAAGGGATTTCTGTGTGTTGATTTTGTATCCTGCAACTTTACTATATTCATTGATTAGTTCTAGTAATTTTCTGGTGGAGTCTTTAGGGTTTTCTATGTAGAGGATCATGTCATCTGCAAACAGTGAGAGTTTTACTTCTTCTTTTCCAATTTGGATTCCTTTTATTTCTTTTTCTGCTCTGATTGCTGTGGCCAAAACTTCCAAAACTATGTTGAATAGTAGTGGTGAAAGTGGGCACCCTTGTCTTGTTCCTGACTTTAGAGGAAATGCTTTCAATTTTTCACCATTGAGGATAATGTTTGCTGTGGGTTTGTCATATATAGCTTTTATTAGGTTGAGGTATGTTCCTTCTATTCCTGCTTTCTGGAGAGTTTTTATCATAAATGGATGTTGAATTTTGTCAAAGGCTTTCTCTGCATCTATTGAGATAATCATAGGGTTTTTATTTTTCCATTTGTTAATGTGGTGTATTACATTGATTGATTTGCGGATATTGAAGAATCCTTGCATCCCTGGGATAAAGCCCACTTGGTCATGGTGTATGATCTTTTTAATGTGTTGTTGGATTCTGATTGCTAGAATTTTGTTAAGGATTTTTGCATCTATGTTCATCAGTGATATTGGCCTGTAGTCTTCTTTTTTTGTGGGGTCTTTGTCAGGTTTTGGTATTAGGGTGATGGTGGCCTCATAGAATGAATCTGGAAGTTTACCTTCCTCTGCAATTTTCTGGAAGAGTTTGAGTAGGATAGGTGTTAGCTCTTCTCTAAATTTTTGGTATTATTCAGCTGTGAAGCCGTCTGGACCTGGGCTTTTGTTTGCTGGAAGATTTTTGATTACAGTTTCAATTTCCATGCTTGTGATGGGTCTGTTAAGATTTTCTATTTCTTCCTGGTCCAGTTTTGGAAAGTTGTACTTTTCTAAGAATTGTCCATTTCTTCCACATTGTCCATTTTATTGGCATATAATTGCTGATAGTAGTCTTTTATGATCCTTTGTATTTCTGTGTTGTCTGTTGTGATCTCTCCATTTCATTTCTAATTTTATTGATTTGATTTTTCTCCCTTTGTTTCTTGATGAGTCTGGCTAATGGTTTGTCAATTTTATTTATCCTTTCAAAGAACCAGCTTTTGGCTTTGTTGATTTTTGCTATGGTCTTTTTTGTTTCTTTTGCATTTTGCATTTATTTCTGCCCTAATTTTTAAGATTTCTTTCCTTCTACTAATCCTGGGGTTCTTCATTTCTTCCTTTTCTAGTTGCTTTAGGTGTAGAGTTAGGTTATTTATTTGACTTGTTTCTTGAGGTATGTCTGTATTGCTATGAACTTTCTCCTTAGGACTGCTTTTACAGTGTCCCACAGGTTTTAGGTTGTTGTGTTTTCATTTTCATTAGTTTCTATGCAAATTTTGATTTCTTTTTTGATTTCTTCTGTGATTTGTTGGTTATTCAGCAGTGTGTTGTTCAGCCTCCACATGTTGGAATTTTTAATAGTTTTTCTCCTGTAATTGAGATCTAATCTTACTGCATTGTGGTCAGAAAAGATTATTGGAATGATTTCAATTTTTTTGAATTTACCAAGGCTAGCTTTATGGCCCAGGATGTGATCTATCCTGGAGAAGGTTCTGTGTGCGCTTGAGAAAAAGGTGAAATTCATTGTTTTGGGATGCAATGTCCTATAGATATCAATTAGGTCTAACTGGTCTATTGTATCATTTAAAGTTTGTGTTTTCTTGTTAATTTTCTGTTTAGTTGATCTATCCATAGGTGTGAGTGGGATATTAAAGTCTCCCACTATTATTGTGTTATTGTTAATTTCTCCTTTCATACTTGTTAGCATTTGTCTTACATATTGTGGTGCTCCTATGTTGGGTGCATATATATTTATAATTGTTATATCTTCTTCTTGAATTGATCCTTTGATCATTATGTAGTGACCATCTTTGTCTCTTTTCACAGCCTTTGTTTTAAAGTCTATTTTATCTGATATGAGTATTGCTACTCCTGCTTTCTTTTGGTCTCTATTTGCATGGAAAATCTTTTTCCAGCCCTTCACTTTCAGTCTGTATGTGTCCCCTGTTTTGAGGTGGGTCTCTTGTAGACAACATATGTAGGGGTCTTGTTTTTGTATCCATTCAGTCAGTCTTTGTCTTTTGGTTGGGGCATTCAAGCCATTTACGTTTAAGGTAATTATTGATAAGTATGATCCCGTTGCCATTTACTTTATTGTTTTGGGTTTGAATTTATACACCCTTTTTGTATTTCCTGTCTAGAGAATATCCTTTAGTATTTGTTGGAGAGCTGGTTTGGTGGTGCTGAATTCTCTCAGCTTTTGCTTGTCTGTAAAGTTTTTGATGTCTCCTTCATATTTGAATGAGATCCTTGCTGGGTACAATAATCTGGGCTGTAGGTTATTTTCTTTCATCACTTTAAGTATGTCTTGCCATTCTCTCCTGGCTTGAAGAGTTTCTATTGAAAGATCAGCTGTTAGCCTTATGGGAATTCCCTTGTGTGTTATTTGTTGTTTTTCCCTTGCTGCTTTTAATATTTGTTCTTTGTGTTTGATCTTTGTTAATTTGATTAATATGTGTCTTGTGGTGTTTTGCCTTGGGTTTATCCTGTTTGGGACTCTCTGGGTTTCTTGGACTTGAGTGATTATTTCCTTCCCCATTTTAGGGAAGTTTTCAACTATTATCTCCTTAAGTATTTTCTCATGGTCTTTCTTTTTGTCTTCTTCTTCTGGGTCTCCTATGATTCAAATGTTGTAGCATTTAATATTGTCCTGGAGGTCTTTGATGTCCTTATTTCTTTTAATTCGTTTTTCTTTTATCCTCTCTGATTCATTTATTTCTACCATTCTATCTTCTAATTCACTAATCCTATGTTCTGCCTCTGTTATTCAACTATTTGTTGCCTCCAGAGTGTTTTTGATCTCATTTATTGCATTATTCATTATATTTTGACTCTTATTTTATTTCTTCTAGGTCCTTGTTAAACCTTTCTTGCATCTTCTCAATCCTTGTCTCCAGGCTATTTATCTGTGATTCCATTTTGATTTCAAGATTTTGGATCAATTTCACTATCATTATTTGGAATTCTTTATCAGGTAGATTCCCTATCTCTTCCTCTTTTGTTTGGTTTGGTGGGCATTTATCCTGTTCCTTTACCTGCTGGGTATTCCTCTGTCTCTTCATCTTGTTTATATTGCTGAGTTTGGGGTGTCCTTTCTGTATTCTGGCAGTTTGTGGAGTTCTCTTTATTGTGGAGTTTCCTTGCTGTGTGTGGGTTTGTACAGGTGGCTTGTCAAGGTTTCTTGGTTAGGGAAGCTTGTGTCGGTGTTCTGGTGGGTGGAGCTGGATTTCTTCTCTCTGGAGTGCAATGAAGTGTCCAGTAATGAGTTATGAGATGTCAGTGGTTTTGTAGTAACTTTGGGCAGCCTATATATTGGAGCTCAGGGCTGTGTTCCTGTATTGCTGGAAAATTTGCTTGGTATGTCTTGCCCTGGAACTTGTTGGCCCTTGTATGGTGCTTGGTTTCATTGTAGGTATGGAGGCATTTGATGAGCTCCTGTCAGTTAATGTTCCCTGGAGTCAGGGTTTGGACTTAAGCCTCCTGCTTCCAGTTATCGGTCTTATTTTTATAGTAGTCTCAAAATTTCTCCTTCTATACAGCACCACTGATAAAACATCTAGGTTAAAGATGAAAAGTTTCTCCACTGTGAGGATCACCCAGAGAGGTTCACAGCATTACATGGAGAAGAGAAGAGGGAGGAGGGAGTTAGAGGTGACCCAAATGAGATGAGGTGGAATCAATAGAGGAGAGAGCGGGCTAACCAGTAATCACTTCCTTATGTGCACTCCACAACTGGACCACTCAGAGATGTTCATGGAGTTATACAGAGAAGAGAAGAGGGAAGAAGGAGACAGAGGTGGCCAGGAGGATAAAAGAGGGGAATGAAAAGGAGAGAGACAGATCCAGCCAGTAATCAGTTCCCTAAGTGTTCTCCACCATCTGGAACACACAGAAATTCACAGAGTTGGGTACAGTAGAGAGGGGTTAGGGAGGAGGCACAGGTGACCTGGTGGAGAAAAAGGAGAGTCCAAAGCGGGAGAGAGCAGTCAAGTCAGTAATCTCGCTCCCAAGTAAAAAATGGGTACTGAAGATTGGGTTCTTAAAGGTACAAAATTGGTAACAAATACTTAAAAGCAAAAATTAAAAATCTAGAGTAGAGTTTGGAATTTCAAAAATACAATGTTAAAGAAAAGAAGAAGGAAAAGAAATAGAGAAAAAGAAAAAAAAAAACCAAAGTCACAAAAATTATAACGAAAATATAAATACAAAATAGATAACAAATACCAAAAAGCAAAAGTTAAAAATCTGAGTAGAGGTTGGAATTTCAAAAATACAATGTTAAAGAAAGGAAGAAGGAAAAAAAGAGAAAACAAACAAACAAACAAAAACAGAGTCACAAAAATTATAAAGAAAATATAGGTACAAAATTGATAACAAATACCAAAAAGCATAAATTAAAAATCTAGAGTAGAGTTTGGAATTTCAGAAATACAATGTTAAAGAAAAGAAGAAGAGAAAGAAAGAGAGAAAAAAAAGTCACAAAAATTAAAAAAAAAAAAAAGGTACAAAATTGATAACAAATACCAAAAAGCTAAAATTAAAAATGTAGAGTAGAGTTTGGAATTTCAAAAATACAATATTAAGGAGATTCCTTAAAAAACTGGAAATAGAACTGCCTTATGATCCAGCAATCCCACTGCTGGGCATACACACTGAGGAAACCAGAAGGGTAAGAGACACGTGTACCCCAATGTTCATCGCAGCACTGTTTATAATAGCCAGGACATGGAAGCAACCTAGATGTCCATCAGCAGATGAATGGATAAGAAAGCTGTGGTACATATACACAATGGAATATTACTCAGCCATTAAAAAGAATACATTTGAATCAGTTCTAATGAGGTGGATGAAACTGGAGCCTATTATACAGAGTGAAGTAAGCCAGAAGGAAAAACACCAATACAGTATACTAACGCATATATATGGAATTTAGAAAGATGGTAACGATAACCCTGTATATGAGACAGCAAAAGAGACACTGATGTATAGAACAGGCTTATGGACTCTGTGGGAGAGGGAGAGGGTGGGAAGATTTGGGAGAATGGCATTGAAACATGTGAAATGTCATGTATGAAACGAGATGCCAGTCCAGGTTCAATGCACGATGCTGGATGCTTGGGACTGGTGCACTGGGACGACCCAGAGGGATGGTATGGGGAGGAAGGAGGGAGGAGGGTTCAGGATGGGGAACACATGAGAAGTAAAGGAATAAAAAATTAAAAAAAAAAATACAAGGGAGACCAGTGGATTTTATTGTGAGAGAATATGAAAAGTTCACCTATAGGATTTCAAATTCCACATTGCAGCCAGCCCTTAAAAAAAAAAAAAAAAAAAAAGAAGAAAAAAAAAAAGAGAAAAAGAAAAAAAAAAAACAAGGTCACAAAAATTATAAAAAATGTATATATATGAAGTTTGCTTTTAAAAAAATAGGTTCTTTTTTTTTTTGCAAAGTAATAGTAGGTTATAAAAGTGAAAATTAAAGGAGTAATAGAGGACTTAAAATTTTTTTAAAAATTAAAAAAAAAGAAAGAAAGAATGATTGTAAAAATAGTAAAAATATATCGAGGACTTTCTCTGGTGTTGTTGTGGGTATTGTGGGGTCAGTTCATTTTCGGCTAGTTCCTTGGTCCGGCTTATATTTCTCAATATCTATAGGCCCCTTCCTATGTAGTTGGTACTAATGACAGGGTTTTAATCTATTGCCTGTCGCTTCCAAGGCCGTTCCCTCTGTTATAGCTTCTTCTGTTTGCTGGTCTCTTCAGTGTCTGATTTCCGCCCTGATACAGAGGGGGCGGTGGTGGACACTTTTTTTTTTTTTTAGGCTCACTTGTTGAGTCGCACTGTGGGGAGGGAGGGACGCTGCAAACACATAACACTGGCGTGTGCTCGCAGTGCCTCAGTCACACTAGGCCTGCCCCTGCTCACGGCGAGTGTAGCCTCCCTGCCCACACTGCTCGGGCTCTAGGTTGCTCCTCCGGGAACCATCCGAGGTCAGCCCTGGGCTGCCTGTACCTCCCAGGTCTAAGTCGCTCAGGTTCAGGCACTTGGGTAGTCCCCAGAGGCGCAGAGTCAGTTGGGCCTGCATTTTGTGCCCTTCCCAGGTCTGAGCAGCTCAGGTGATGAGGTGTTTGGCGAGCACGGTTGCTGCAACTTATTGCCTCCCTGCAGCTCGGTTTTCTGGGTGTACAGCCAGTGCACCTTCTCAGGTGGAGGTTGACCGTCCAGACTCCCAAGAAGTCTTAGTTAGCAAAGAAGCCTGCTTACAGTTTTGTAGGTAATGTCTCTCTAGGGCTGCAATTGCCCCCTTCCGGCTCTGGCTGCCTGTCACCAGAGGGGGATGGTCTGCAGCCGGCTATCTCTGTTCAGTCCTTTGTTCCGGGCAAGGGCCTGGCAGTGTCTTAGGTTAGGGCTGGCTTTTCACATGGTAGTCATCCCACAGTCTGGTTTGCTAGCCCAACTTTGTTCGCTCAGATAGCGCTCGGGGCATTCAGGCCAGATCCTTACTCTAAGCGATGCAGCCCGTGCCTCCCTGCCCAGCCCCTGCTTGCTAGTGGTGGGTGCAGGCGTCTGCGCTGCTTCTCCGCTGGGGGAGTTACCGTTGGGCTGGTAATCTGTGGGTTTTAATTGTTTGTTTATTTTTCCTCCCTGTTATGTTGCCCTCTGTGCTTCCAAAGCTTGGCACAGACTTGGCAGTGAGAGTGTTTCCTGGTGTTTGGAAACTTCTCTCTTTTTAAGACTCCCTTCCCGGGACGGAGCTCCGTCCCTCCCTCTTTTGTCTCTTTTTTTTGTCTTTTGTGTTTTTTCCTACCTCCTTTTGAAGACAGTGGGTTGCTTTTCTGGGTGCCTGATGTCCTCTGGAATTTGTGGGGGAGAAAGTGGTCTCCCCATCCTATTCCTCCACCATCTTAGCTCCTCCTCTGGAACAAAGACATTCTAAGTCACCACTTTTGATAATTTATGATACACACTCACATAGCACAACCTCTGAGAAATTCTTCAGTTAAGGAATCTGTTTAACCTTGTATAACCAAAACTTTCCCAAACTTAAATGACTACTGAATACCTTCAGCAAACTCTGTTGTTGATTCAAACGTACTAAAAAGTGAGCTCCTTTGTTTGGAATACTCTTTGAGAGATTCTGTGGTAGAAATTAAATGTAAAACTTGATGATATGTTAGAGTCAAACATAACCAATACATCCTGGGAAACAAACTAATGTCTGTGTTTCCTTTTTGCTGACTTAACACAGAGTGTTTTTGACTTAACTCACAGAGTTCCCAGTCTAGATTCATTTCCTAAGGATTGTCAGGAACACCATGTTGCTTTGATGGCTTTTGCTTTATAATCCCATGGATGGAGGAGCCTGGTAGGCTGCAGTCCATGGAGTCACTAAAAGTCGGACACGACTAAGCAACTTCACTTTCACTTTTCACTTTCCTGCATTGGAGAAGGAAATGGCAACCCACTCCAGTGTTCTTGCCTGGAGAATCCCAGGGACGGCGGAGCCTGGTGGGCTGCCACCTATGGGGTCACACAGAGTTGGACACGACTGAAGTGACTTAGCAGGGGACATACAGTGGTTTGCTTTTTCTTTTCCTGTTATGTTAACAGAATCCTTTTCCTGTGACTCTTGGTTCATTTAAAAATATGTGAGCAATGTAAACCAATGAGAATCCTCCCTAGCACTTTTCCACCAGTGCTATTGGAGATGTTCTTTTTCCTCTGCTATTGCTGAGATATTGAATGTGTCTTGTGCTGCCAGGGATCATAATGTTTATGCACATGGCTGGAGCCTAAGAATTGAATTCCGATGAAAATGCTTGAGTTCATGCATCCTGCTGTGCCTGAAGCCCTAAAATTTATCCCAAGATTTTCAGGTTATGTGAGCAAATTCCCCCTTTCCCCTTATCTCTATCTCTTCTTCCCTCTCTTCCTCCCTTCTTTCTTTCCATCCTCTGTCCTCCCTTCCTTTCTTCTCTCACTTTCTCTCTCTCTCCCTTTCTCTCCATCTTAGTTCCTTGCTAGTAGTTTAAGATTGCCACTGCTGCTATGAACTGAGAGTGTTGATTAATATGTCTACTTTCAATCAGCTCAGTACATCAGTATTTTTTTTTTCTTCCAAAACTTTGTGTATTACTGAACCACTAAATCTCAGTTGTGTCTGACTCTTTGTGACCCCATGGGCTGCAGCCTGCAAAGCTTCTCTGTCCATGGGGCTTCTCCAGGCAAGAATACTGGAGTGGGTTGCCATGCCCTCCTTCAGGGGATCTTCCAATCCAGGAATTGAACCAGGGTCTCCTGCATTGCAGGTGGATTCTTTACCAGCTGAGCTACCAGGGAAGTCCAAATAATAGAGGGCATATGGAGAGTTGACCATAACGCTGAGTGCAGAAGAATTGATGCTTTTGAATTCTGGTATTGGTGAAGACTCTTGAGTCCCGTGGACTGCAAGGAGATCCAACCAGTCAATTCTAAAGGAAATCAGCCCTGAATATTCACTGGAGGGGCTCATGCTGAGGCTGAAGCTCCAATCCTTTGGCCACCTGATGCGAAGAACTGACTCATTGGAAACGACCCTGATGCTGGGAGAGATTGAAGGTGGGAGGAGAAGGGGACAACAGAGGATGAGATGGTTGGATGGCGTCACTGACTCAATGGATGTAAGTTTGAGCAAGCTCTGGGAGTTGGTGAAGGACAGGGAAGCCTGGCGTGCTGCTGTCCATGGGATCTCAAAGAGTTGGGCATGACTGAGTAACTGAACTGAACTGATACAACTAAGTGCCAAAAAGACTAGGAAAGCTCTTCCACTGCCAATAGAAATGGGGGGATTCAAAGTATATCATCATTTTCACTGCTGTAATCCCAACGTCTAACACCGTTCCTGGCTATGATGAAAAATGTTCAAGGAATATATGTTGACTGTTTAATGAGCACATTTGGCTCATTAAAAGAAAAGGAAAGATCAACCCCCTTTTCTCTCTGTATAAACCCTGTGCACTAATTTTGAACCAGAGGCTTAGAATTGTGAAAGAAACTGTATTTTCAAGGAGCTTATACCCGAATGGGATAGACATTTAGAAAAAAATATAAAAACTTTTGAAAAGTAAATCTGTAAAAGAGAAACACCTTATCTGGGAAGACAAAAGAAATTCTGACTTTTGACAGATGTGAGAGCTCAAAACACAGACACCCACGTTGAAAACCTGGCTAGTTTTAGATTGACAACATGTTTGAAAATTTGAAAAAATTTTACATAAAATTTTATGTTTACATTGTTTATTTTTCCAGTTTTATTGAGGTATAACTGACATACAGCACTGTATAAATTTAAGGTGTGTGTGTGTTAGTCGCTCAATCATGTCCACCTCTTTGTGACCATATGGACTATAGCCCGCTAGGTTCCTCCATCCATGGTATTCTCCAGGCAAGAGTATTGGAGTGAATAACCATTCCAGGTTTAAGGTGTACAGCATAATGATTTGACTTACATATATCATGAAATGATTACTACAAGTGTAGTGAACATTCATCATCTCATATAGATACAAGATAAAAGAAAAAGAAAACCATATTTTTCCTTGTGATGAGAACTCTTAGGATTTACTCTCTTAACAATTTTCATGTATAACATACAGCAGTGCCAGTTATATTAAACATATTGTATACTGCACCCCTAAGACTTTATTTTATAACTAGAAGTTTATACCTTTCAATCATCTTCATCCAATCTCTGCTCCCCCATGATATTTACATTGCTTCTTTTTTTCCCCACTCTTTTTATTTTTATTTATCTATTTTTTCCATTGTTTCTTTAAATGCTAGAAAATCTGGTAACGTGGGCTTGTGTGTTGCTGTGGGGAAAATGGTCAGTACTGAGTACCTGCCCATCCCTTTACGTGATATGAAACATACACACAGCAACTTGGCACAGCTTTTGCCACACCTTATTACCTTGTACCTAGTCCATATCACTTGTCTGTGTCACCCGCTCTCATAAATGTGTTTGTGTTAATGACACACTGCCCTCTTAGCCGCAACCAAGATACAGCACCTGGGTTCAAGAATCACATAACCCATCTGCTGATCAAATGCCTTTTGAAGGATATTAGTATAGAAACAGAAAAGAAATGAGTGTTCTAGGGTTGAGGCAGGAGGTCGATGGGCCCCTGGGCTGGACAGCTGGTGTTTGTCAAGTGGGGTAAAACCAAAGCTTTAGGTAAAACCAAGGCATTTAGTAAAACCAAGGCATTAGGCATCATAGGGTGGGAGGGGCGTTCAATATAAGGTACAAAGCACAGTGCCTGGCATTCAGTAAGCACTCAATAAGTGATAGCTTCTTTAAAGTTACAAACTCCTGCCTTCTGAGAGCAATTCTGTGCCCCTTTGCTTTATTTTTAATTGTTCTCCATTTCTCACATTTTTGTGCCCATGCTTCACTTGATAGCAAATTGATATTGGTGAGACTGGCACAGAAAACAGATGTCCTTCCTTTTGAGTATATTGATTTATTGCCAGTGAGAATGTAGAATTTAGTAGAGATAATGGTTGGTCTCGGAAGCTGTAATTCAAACAACGGAGAAACTCGCAAGTAGGATTATCTAGCTCTGAGGCTTGTTCATCTGTGTATCTCTAGTGTCTGCACCGTGCTTGACATGTACTGAGTGATCAGTAGATGCTCCCCAACTACATCCTTCAGGACCTACTGCCAAGTGATTTTAGTAATAGCTGGTATTTATTAAGTACCTAACTGAATTTAACTGTCTATGCTGACTGTTTATACATACTGTCTCATTTAGTTTTTCCCCTTTCACGTGTAAGAAAGTTAAGGCTTAGAGAAGATAAGTCGTTTGCCCAAGTTCATACAGATGCTACAGTGGCAGACATAGAATTCATTCCTAGGGCTGTCTTCTTCTAGAACCATTTTTTTTTTTTTTTTCTTTTTTAACATCCCTACCAGGCCATCCAGACACAGTACTCTCTACTTTGGTCTTATGGATAGATGAGAAATGATGATAAGCAGAAACTGAGCCTTGCCCTGATTACTGGACTGGTAGACATTGTTGGATTTCCAGCCTCTTGAAATTCATTGTCATCCTTGCAATTGTCAATGCTAGTACTTATTTAGACTTCTCATTCAAGCAATCTGTCAGATGTTGGTATGCCTCTTGTGAATTTAAGCATTCCTTGTGAGACTGTCATGTCCACATTGATGTTCTTGGTTAGTGAGGTTGTAATGGTGACTGCAAAAGTAGGGTACTTTGCTTTGAGAATAGGCTGTCAGGCATATATTTGAAAGTAAACGAATTTCCTCAAACTCCAGTGTCAGCTGAGCTGTGTGAGAGAACTCAGCTGTCTTTCTCTGTTCTTACTTTATTCTGTAGCCTTTGGATTTTGAGACAGCTAGTGATTCATCAAGAGATCATCAGACATGTGATGTTTGGCAAATTGAGAAGCAAAGACTCCTCTTATGCCATGATCTAACCTTTTTTTTTCCTTCCCAGTCTGACTGGGACATGACAAAATCCTCCCCACCCCAATTTGCATTAGCCAATGCTATGAAGATTCTCGATATGTCTGGCCTGACTCAAGATACCCATTAGCTTCAGAGATCACTACCCTTTCCCTCTCCTCAACTCTGTTTAATGAACAAGCCTATCTTGTTTGCGTGACATTTAATTTTATACAGTGTTAATTTAAGAAATGTATTAGTACCGTGGATGTATTAATGGCTGTGTCTGTTCGATCTGTTACTGAGCTGTCGGTTTATCCCTGAGAAAATATTACTTAGCCAGGATCATTGCTCAATAAGAGTGATTCTGCATTGCTGATGGCTGTGCCCTTGTTTTGTCAAGGCTACATTACAAACATTGTTTATTTCCTACAAGCCCAGATGGTACTGTTTGGGGGACACGGTGGATTCAGACTAGATCAACCCCTACCTTTCCTACACAGATCTATTTATCATGATCATTTTCATGGTCTGTTTGTCCTTTGGATGGGAAACTTTTTTTTTTTTTCTGTTTTCTTTCTTAGACCTCAATTTCAGTAGATTGACTAGTGACATATCTTGATTCAGGGGCATGGTCTCTATTACTTTCAAGACCGTTATTTTATTTTATTTTTTGTCTTTACTTTATCCCTGTTCTATACCTACTCCCCTTTCCCTCCCTTCCTCACAGCAACCGTTCTAATCATCCAATTCATACTCCTTTGCTGTGTGTCTGTCTTCCAAAATGTGCATTGCAGTTTTACACGCCTGTGCTTTTACATTAGGTAAGTGATATGATGTCAAGTATCTCACCTACTCATTTTTTTTAACCAACATTGTACTTTTTAAGATCTACCCGTGTTGCCATGTAGAATCTAATCCTTTGCCTTTAACTGCTCTCTTCCTTCTTTCTAAGGCCTTGAAAGGAACTGTCAGTGTCTGGCATGCAGACCCACTCAGATCATTCTGCTTTTTCATTCGAGGTTGACATCAGAGTCAAGTGACAATATGATGATCTCAGAGGAGCTCCTTTGCAGTTTATGGAGGACCCTGAGCTCATGTCAGGAGACATCGACATTTTAAGAGTTGTTTGTCAGTTCCTGAAGGTACAATAAAATTTTTTTGCAGAGAGGTAAAGCAAAATCCTATACTGTCATGAAAGCAATGGAAAAGACTTTTTCTGAGGGCAGCCTCAGTGTCTTCAGTTATGATCTGGAGATGATAATAGTACTCCCATCATGAAGTTGCTAAGGTTAATAGGAGATAATTTATGCAATCTGTTTAGGACTGTGCCTGGCACGTTGATAAATGGCTTGCAATTAATATTCTAAGTCTGGTGTTCCATTCACATTATAGCATGCTGCCTTATAGCAAGAAGATTTGTTCTTTTATTGGTGTGGGCACTGTATGGATTATCTGAAAAATGTGAGAGAAAATGAGAGATGGGGACTGATGCTCTATATCATGATATTTAATTGTGAGCTGACACACTCATGCTTCATGTGCAGCAGACTGTGAAGGCTGAGAGTGTGAACGCAGCTCATTGTTGTAATCAAATACAGTGTACAAAAAAGTTGTTATCTCCCAATAAGTATTCATAATTGTTATTGTGTTGCACGGTCATTGCACATAAATGGTAGATGGTGTTTATATGCACACCACTGAATATGATTGCTCTCACCAGCAGGGCATGCTTTTCTTTTCCAGTTGTTGTTCTGTTTTGTTTTGTATTTCTAGTGTCACTGACCTTCAACCACATGAGGGAGATGTGTACAGGGAGAAGGGGACCCTGACTGGGGGACATCTTATTTCATTCTTTAAACTTTATTCATTTTAAGAATTTAAAATTTTTTAGTAATTGACATAGCCATTTTTAATGATACATTTATTTTCTAAGAATTTTATGGTAATACATTCTTTCTGGAACAGTATTACTTTTCGGAGGGGGAGAATTTTATTTTTTAATTAATTTTGATTGGAGTATAGTTACTATACAATGTTGTGTTAGTTTTTGCTGTACAGCAAAGTAAATCAGCTTTGAGAATGTATATATCCCCTCTTTTTCTTTTTTTGGATTTCCTTCCCATTTAGGGCTTCCCTGGTGGCTCAGATGATAAAGAATCTGCTTGCAATGCAGGAGACCTGGGTTTGATCCCTGGGTCAGAAAGATCCCCTGGAGAAAGGAATTCTCACTCTGGAGAATTCTATGGACAACGGAGCCTGGCGGGGCTCCATGGGGTGGCGAAGAGTCAGACAGGACTGAGCCACTAACACTTTCACTCCTTTCACTCCCATTTAGGTGACCACAGCGCCTTGAGTAGAGTTCTCTGTGCTATACAGTAGGTCCTCGTGAGTTATACTTGGTGCCAGTAGTGCATGGGGAGCATCTTAGAAGGAAGTATGGGTAATGCTTGAGGCCCTGAGTTTTGACATGGGGGCTTGGCAGTGAGAGAAACTGATGAGTCTGAAATCTCTCTTCTCAGTGATAGACATCAGGAGCTTCCGGGGGCCCATCTTAGTCATTCCTTGCTCAGGACAGCAGGAGCTTGTAGAAAATATGCAAAACCTGTGTCTCCCGGGGCTGGTCCCACAGAAACCACAGACAACTGAGGCAAGGCTGCCTTTCTGCTGAGCCTGATAGCTTTGTCTGTATGGCTTGACATTCCTCTGACTCAGGGTTTTGCAAAGATGATCTGCAGGCAAAATCCATTCCACTGCCTGCTTCTGTAAATAAAGTTTTAAGGGAAGACAGAGACTCCCTAGTAGCTCAGCTGGTAAAGAATCTACCTGCAATGCGGGAGACCTCGGTTTGATTCCTGGGTCAGGAAGATTCCCTGGAGAAGGAATAGGCTACCCACTTGAGTATTCTTGGGCTTCCCTAGTGGCTCAGCTGGTAAAGAATCTGCCTGCAATGCAGGAGACCTCAGTTTGATTCCTGGGTCAGGAAGATTCCCTGGAGAAGGAATAGGCTACCCACTTGAGTATTCTTGGGCTTCTCTAGTAGCTCAGCTGGTAAAGAATCCGCCTGCAATGCGGGAGACCTCAGTTCAGTCCCTGGGTTGGGAAGATCCCTTGGAGAGGGGAACAGCTATCCACTCCAGTATTCTGGCCTGGAGAGTTCCATGGACTGTATAGTCCATAGGGTCGCAAAGAGTCGGACATGATTGACTTTAACTCACTCGAGGGAAGACAGCCACCATGCCCCCTTGTTTTCCTCTTGCCTCTGGCTGTTTTACGGTAAACCACAGAGCAGTCTCCATGGTAGAACCCCAGAATGGGCAGACTAATGTGTTTACTGTCTGGACCTTTATAGAAAAACTTTGCCAGCGCTGCTCTAACTCAGTGTAACGCTTCTTTTTCACAGATCAGTCTAGGGAGGCAGAGCAGGAGAGGGTGGAGAATGGGCATGCTCAAGTCAGATGAAGCAAAGGCTGCAGCTCTTCTTGCTGTATGGCATTAGGTCCCCATTTCCTTCTCTGTAAGGCAGGAAAAATGTGCCATTTCATAATGGGGAAAATCAATATGATAATGCATGCAAGGTGCTTGCTGGTACCTGGACTTTAGTAAGCACTCAATGCATATGGGGCTTCCCAGGTGGCAGTAATGGTAAAGAACCTTCCTGCCAGCACAGAAGACATGAGAGACATGGGTTCGATCCCTGGGTTGGGAAGATTCCATATTCATTTGGGATTGCCTGGTGGTTGAGACAGTAAAGAATCTGCCTGCAATGTGGGAGACCTGGGTTCAATCCCTGGGTCAGGAAGATCCTCTGGAGGAGCAAATGGCAACCCACTCCAGTATTCTTGCCTGGAGAATTCCATGGACTGAGGAGCCTTGGAGGCTACAGTCCATGGGGTTGCCAAGAGTTGGACATGACTGAGCGACTATCACTTTTACTTTCTTTCCATGCATATTATCTATTTGTAAAAATCAAAAGGTTGATGTAACTACATGGAAAGTAGAAGCCTGTGAATCAGTCACTCTGGATGTTTGTGTGTTGGGAAGCATATTGCAATTGATTCTAAGAGACCTGTTGAAGAGAAGCCTGGGTTGTTGGAGGTAAATTATGCCCCAGTATTTCTCAAGGTCTGTCCTGGTCACTTTAAGTACAGGAAGGTGCAGACAGAAGCTGTCTGCCATCAGCCTTGGTGTCTGCTCACGTATGTTGTGAGCAGAAGAGGGAATAAGAATTTCTTTCAGTCTATGAGGGTGTCTTCTGTCCTTCTGCATCAGTGGGGCTCAGGTCAGATCAGAGGCTCAGGAGTGACAGCCTATTATCAATTGCAACAGCCATTCACTTAGGGAACCAGGAGGGCTGTGAACTACTGCATCATTTCAAATGAATGGGTGGCCAGGGTCTTTCCTCACAGATGATATTAATAGAGGTCTAACTGGGGAAGTTAGACCCAGAAGGAAGGGGATGTTAGATGGTGAAGTTAGACCCATTTCACAAGATAGAGCATGAGAAATTAAAACTCCAGATTAGAAGATCTCTCCTTGCTTGAGTGGCCATAAGACCATCTTCAGCCTGTGTTGCGGTAACAGCCATGCTTCCTGTGCAGCTGGTAATGAGCACTGTGTGACAGAGAGGGTAGCTCACACCTAAGGACTTAAGGACTTCCTTCCCATCACACTTTTATTCTGTTAATAATGTAGGCTGCTGCTATTATTGTGTGAAATATTATTTTTTAACATACTGTTGTTTGCCCTTTATGACTTGCAAATGTACCTGCCATTTACAATAGGCTCTTAAAAGCAAGTTACTGATCTTATCTGCTGCTGCTGCTGCTGAAAAGTTTTGTGAGCATGAATTCTTCTAAACATTGCTGATAAGCAGTGTATCCTCATTTGGATCTAGTGTAAAGTCTGACACATATTAATAATTATTTTTTGAATGATGACAAAGCAATAAATATATTAGATATAGTTCCCATGTTTATGGATTTCCAGGTATAAGAGGGGAAGGTAAACATTAATCCTATTATATACATAATGATCAGCTCTGTGAGGTAGGTGTTTATGGATAAGTAAGTTATGAGCTGCTTAATAGCATATACCAATAAGTGGTAAAACCCGAGTTTGATCCCAGGTCTGACCCTGTCCTCTTCATCTTTAAACTCTATTGTACTGCATAGGTAAGTTATTTATCAGAGGTAACATGTTTGTGGTGAGCGAGTAATTTGAAGAATATGATGAGAGCACTTACAGATAGGAATAAACTTTGTTTTGGCCACTAGGTTGCGAAGTGTGCTGCCTACCTGGAGTGACTGATCTGGGCATCAGAATATTCTCCAGTATGAGTCCACATAGAGCAGGGGTCCTGAATATTAAAGCAGCATTTCTCAGTGTGGACTCAGGCCGCCTGCATCAGAGTCACCTGGAGTGCTTGATAAAAGCATAGCTTTCTGGGCTCTTTCAAGAAATGCTGCATCTGAATTTTTACACAGTCCACCAAATAATTTTGTACACATTTAAGTTTGGGACCCACTACTAATATTATGTGTTTGTTTTTAATATGAAAGTGAAAGTGAAAGTCGCTCAGTCATGCCCAACTCTTTGCAACCCCATTGACTATACAGCCCGTGGAATTCTCCAGGCCAGAATACTGGAGTGGGTAGCTATCTCTTCTCCAGTGGATCTTCCCAACCCAGGGATTGAACCTTCGGTCTCTGGGCTTCCCTGGCAGCTCAATGGTAAAGAATCCACCTGCCAATGCAGGAGACATGGGTTTGATCTCTGAGTTGGGAAGATCCCTTGGAGAAAGAAATGGCAACCCACTCCAGTATTCTTACCTGGAAAATCCCATGGACAGAGGATTCTGGAGGGCTACAGTCCATGGGATCACAAAGAGTTGGACACAACTTAGCAACTAAACCACCACCACCACTTGAAAGGATGTACCAGGCAGTTCAGTCAAGATAGCATAAGCCTGCCTTATGCATTTTGAATGAGAAACCATTTAATAAAGGAGGTTAGAAGGATACATCACTATTGAAGAGGTTAGGGAGCAGAAGGCATCATGGCCATTCCAGACTTCTAAGGAACCCTAAAGTGCAGAAATTACAGGTAAGTTGCTGTTAGTTACCTCTTCTGGCTGGAGCTCCTAAGTGGATGAGTCTCAGGGAGACTACAGGAAGCCAGCAAGCTTCATATCTGACATATGCCATCCCCCACATGACTCCAACACTACTGTCAGAGGACTGACTCCACCTTCTTCCTTCTGAATCTCACATGAAGGTCTTAGATTCTTGACTGAATCATACTAGAATTCTTGTGATAAGAGATTCTGAGCAATGACGTTTCCAAGATATCAGCCTCTTTGGTACACGGAAGAGCACGGTGTGGAAAATCAACAAGTACTATCTGGCATCGAAGATCTTTAAACTCAGGGTTCTATTAAATAAAACCAAAGAATTAGTTGAGAACTGAGCTTATGAAAAAAATCTCCAGGTGGTCTGCTAAGAGAAGCAATTTAACAAAACCAAACCTAAATAATAATAATACCAAGTAAATGAAGAGTCTGGTTCCTACGTTACCTTTCCAGCACTTGGGATAGATCACTTTGCTCCGGGTCCAGATCCACTTCTGTCCTCATCTTTGGGCACCCTGACTATGTCTCCATCTTGTCTTTGTGATCTGATGGATCTCTGATCCATGCTAGTTCTACTCCACTGGCTGATTCAGTTGGAGTGGACATCTGACTGAAATTGGGACAAATGCGCTCTCTTGGGATTTTGAAGATAAAACAAGCAGTTGACACAATCAGACAGAATTGGGCTTGTACTTCGCTGTCATTTTAAATTGTGACTTGAAGACCTGGCAACCCAGAACCTTCTTTTTCTCCCCCCAGAACCTTATTTAACCTGGAGTCATAGAGAAGCAGCAAATATGGCCCATCATTAAGAGAAAGACATTATC
Source organism: Bos grunniens (assembly GCF_055505025.1). NCBI lineage: Eukaryota > Metazoa > Chordata > Mammalia > Artiodactyla > Bovidae > Bos > Bos grunniens. The sequence continues at coordinate 73,589,920 of NC_141179.1, read as the reverse complement.
AACTATAAGTCCATGTCTCAGAGAGGCACAAGCTGCCACTTATACTATGACATGATACCTTTTCATCATTTAGAATTTTTACTTTGTGATTATTGAAAAAACTTTTTCTCTATTTATGATAAAAAGGGAAATATAAGTAAAATAAATTAAGATGTTCCTAAAACTTCATGTTCAGAGTTCAGCCCTTTGAAATCACCTTTTCTGTGTTGTATCATCTGCTGTGCCATTGAGAACATTGGTGATGAAACATGTCTTTGAAAAAAAACAATGCTCTACTATGACTTTTAAAATTTTCCTCTAATGTCGTGATATCATTCTGAAGTTTGGGTGCAAACTTATGGACCCAACTGCATCAGATGTCACTGAAAGTTAAGATATTTATGAGATGTAAAAAACCCACAGCTAGCATCATACTCAGTGGTGAAAGGCTGAATGCATTCCTTTTATGCTCAGGAACAAGACAAGGATACCCACTCTCACCATTTTTATTCAACATAGTTTTGGAAGTCCTGGCCACAGCATTCAGAGGAGAAAAGGAAATAAAAGGAATCAAAATTGGGAAGGAAGAAATAAAACTCAGTTGTTTACAGATGACATGACACTACACATAAAAAGTCCTAAAACTGCCACCAGAAAACTACTAGAGCTCATCAATGAATTTGGTAAAGTTGTAGGATACAAAATTAATATACAGAAATTTTCTGCATTTCTATACACTAGCAATGAAATATCTGAAAGAGAAATCAAGGAAACAATCCCATTTGCCACTGCATCAGGAAGAATAAAATACCTAGGAATAAACCTATATAAGGAGGCAAAAGACCTGTTATTTTAAAACTATAAGATGCTAATGAAAGACATTGAAGACCACACAAACACAAAAAGATGGAAAGATATACCATGTCCTTGGATTGGAAAATTAATACTGTTAAAATGGCCATATTACCCAAGGTAATCTATAGGTTCAAGGCAATCTCTATCAAATCACCAATGGCATTTTTCAAAGGACTGGAACCACATTTTAAAAAAATTTGTATGGAAACAAAAAAGACCCTGAATAGCCAAAGTAATCTAAAGAAAGAAGAATGGTGCTGGAGGAATCATGCTCCCTGACTTCAGACTATACCTCAAAGCTACACCAATCAAAACAGACACCCAGAACAATGGAAGATGATAGAAAGCTCGGAAATAAACCCACACATTTATGGTCAATTAATCTATGACAAAGGAGGTAAGAATATACAATTGAGAAAACACAGTCTTCTGAGTTAGTGGTGCTGGAAGAACTGGTCAGGTTCCTGTAAAAGGGTGAAATTAGAACATTCTCTAACATCATATACAAAAATAAGCTCAAAATGGATTAAAGATCTAAATGTAAGACCAGATACTATAAAACTCCTAGAGGAAAACATAAGCCAAACACTCTTTGATGTTAATTGCAGCAGTATTTTTTGGATCCATCTCCTAGAATAATGGGAAAAAAAGCAAAAATAAATGGGACCCAGTTAAACTTAAAAGCTTTTTAACAGCAAAGGAAGCCATAAGCAAAATGAAAAGACAGCCTATAGAATGGGATAAAATATTTGCAAATGATGTAACTGAAAAGGTATTAATTTCCAAAATGTACAAGCAGCTCATATAGCTCAATCTTAAAAAAACAAAACAAAACCCAATCAAAAAATAGGCAGAAGAACTGAGTCGACATTTCTCCAAAGAAGACATATAGATGGCCAAAAGTTATATGAAAAGATGTTCAACGTTGCCAGTTATTAGAGAAATGCAAATCAAAACTACAGTGAGTTATTACCTAATACTAGTCAGAATGGCCATCATCAAAAAGTCTACAAATAATAACTCCTAGAGAGGGTGTGGAGAAAAGGGAACCCTCCTTCATTGTTCACGGGAAAGTAAATTTGTACAGAAGCTATGGAGAATGGTATGGAGGGTCCTTAAAAAAGCTGAAAATAGAATTTCCATATGATGCAGCCATCCTACTCCTGGGCATATATTTGGGCAAAACTCATAACTCGTAAAGATACATACTCCCCTATGTTCGCTGCAGCACCATTCACAGTAGCCAAGACATGGAAGCAACCTAAATGTCCATCCACAACTGAATGAATAAGGAAGATGGGATTCACACACACACACGCACACACACACACACACACACACACACACACACACACTGGAATGTTACTCAGCTGTAAGAATGAAATAATGTCATTTAGAGCAAGGTGGATGGACCTAGAGGTTATTATTCTAAGTGAAGTAAGTTAGAGGAAAACAAATATTATAAAATATTATGTGTATGCTTGGTCATCCAGTCATGTCCAACTCTTTGCGACCCTTTGGACTGTAGCCTGCCAGACTTCTATGTCCATGGAATTTTTCAGGCAAGAATATTGGAATGGGTTGCTATTTCCTCCTCCAGGGGATCTTCCTGACCCAGGAGTTGAATCCAAGTCTCTTGTGTCTTCTGCATTGCAGGAAGATTCTTTACCAGCTGAGTCATCAGGGAAGCCTGGGTATGATATCACTTATATGTGGACTTTTATATATAAACTTATTTTCAAAACAGAAATAGACTCGCATAGAAAACAAACTTATGGTTACCAAAGGGGAAAGGAGGAGGAGAGGTGCATTTAGAATTAACAGATACTGACTACTACATATAAAATAGATTAACATCAAGGACCTACCTGTAACTGAATCACTTTACTGTATACCTCAAGTATTATAAATCAACTATACTTCAGTATAAATTTAAAAAAAAATTTATGTAGTTTAGAGCTGTTAAATCTTGGAAAATGTGAATTCTGGAATCCATTAAGTATGGTTTATGTTCGAGAAGAAGATGATTTTCAGAAGAGTGGGAGGACCAAAAGTATGGACCTTGGTAGATATGAAACAGAGAAGACTGCAGGAAGACAGACTGGAAGCTTCACAGTTCTGGAAAGGACTGCCAGTACACCCCCAAATTGTAGTCCAAGTGATTCTACTGCCATCTTAAGTTTCTCTTAAAAAAAAAAAGTAGGCTCTTTTTTTCCTCTGATAATTAAACAATCCATGACTAAGGTGTCCTGAAGAAGTTCATGCCTAGTGGGGAATATGAACATGTAAACAGAGACAATTACAAGAGTGCATGGTTTGTGCTATGAAGAAGATTATGTACAGAGTCCTGTGGGAGACCACAGGGTTGAGTGGATTTGTATTCACCTTCCTGTAATTTCTGAGCTGGGGACCAGTCTCATTCAAATATTTCACAAATGATGCTCATTAAGTAACAGAGTGTGCAGAATTGAACTGATAATGTTCCACTGTAGAATTCTAAGCAGGCTGTCAACTAAGGCCTATGCTGGCTGGTCATTGCTCTTTTGAGAATTCATCCCAGGCTCCTTTTTAAGTGATTGCATTCAGTTCAGTCAGTTATTCAGTCGTGTCCAATTCTTTGCCACCACATGGACTGCAGCAAGCCTGGCTTCCCTGTCCATCACCAACTCCCAGAATTTTCTCAAACTCATGGCCGTTGGATATGTGATGCCATCCAACCATCTCATCCTCTGTCGTCCCCTTCTCCTCCCACCTTCAATCTTTCCCAGCATCAGGGTCTTTTCCAATGAGCCAGTTCTTTGCATCAGGTGGCCAAAGGAGTGGAGTTTCAGCTTCAACATCAGTCCTTCCAATGAATATTTAGGACTGATTTCTTTTAGGATGGACTGGTTGGATCTCCTTGCTGTCCAAGGGAGTCTGAGGGGTCTTCTCCAATACCACAGCTCAAAAGCATTAATTCTTTGGCACTCAGCTTTCTTTATAGTCCAACTCTCACATCCATACATGACTACTGGAAAAATCATAGCTTTGGCTAGATGGACCTTTGTTGGCAAAGTAATGTCTCTGCTTTTGAATATGCTGTCTAGGTTGCTCATAGCTTTTCTTCCAAGAGCAAGCATCTTTTAATTTCATGGCTGCAATCACCATCTGCAGTGATTTTGGAGCCCCCCAAAATAAAGTCTGTTGCTGTTTCCATTGTTCCCCATCTATTTGCCATGAAGTGATGGGACCAGATGCCATGATCTTCGTTTTCTGAATGTTGACTTTTAAGCCAACTTTTTCACTCCCCTCTTTCACTTTCATTAAGAGGCTCTTTAGTTCTTCTTCACTTTCTACCATAAGGGTGGTGTAATCTTCATATCTGATGTTATTATTTCTCCTGTCAATCTTGATTCCAGCTTGTGCTTCATCCAGCCTGGCATTTCACACCATGTACTCTACATATAGGTTAAATAAGCAGGGTGACAAAATACAGCCTTGATGTACTCCATTCCCAATTTGGAGCCAGTCTGTTGTTCCATGTCCAGTTCTAACTGTGGCTTCTTGACCTGCATGCAGATTTCTCAAGAGGCAGGTCAGGTGGTCTGGTATTCCCATCTCTTTCAGAATCTTCCACAGTTTGTTGTTATCCACACAGTCAAAGGCTTGGGTGTAGTCAATAAAGCAAAAGTAGATGTTTTTTCTGGAACTTTCTTGCTTTTTCAGTAATCCAACGGATATTGGTGATTTGATCTCTGGTTCCTCTGCCTTTTTTCTAAATCCAGTTTGAACATCTGAAAGTTCATGGTTCATATACTGTTGAAGCCTGGCTTGGAGAATTTTGAGCATTACTTTACTAGTATGAGATGATTGCAATTGTGTGGTAGTTTGAGAATTCTTTGGCCTTGCCTTTCTTTGGGACTGGAATGAAAACTGACCTTTTCCAGTCTGGTGGCCACTGCTGAGTTTTCCAAATTTGTTGGCATAGTGAGGCAGCACTTTCATGGCATCATCTTTCAGGATTTGAAATAGCTCAACTGGAATTCCATCACCTCCACTAGCTTTGTTCGTAGTGATGCTTCCTAAGGCCCACTTGACTTCACATTCCAGGATGTCTGGCTCTAGATGAGTGATCACACCATCGTGATTATCTGGGTCATGAAGATCTTTTTTGTACAGTTCTTCTGTGTATTCTTGCCACATCTTCTTAATATCTTCTGCTTCTGTTAGGTCCATACCATTTCTTTCCTTTATTGAGCCCATCTTTGCATGAAATGTTCCCTTAGTATCTCTAATTTTCTTGAAGAAATCTCTAGTCTTTCCCATTCTATTGTTTTCTTCTATTTCTTTGCACTGATCACTGAGGAAGCCTTTCTTATCCCTCCTTGCTATTCTTTGGAACTCTGCATTCAAATGGGTATATCTTTCCCTTTTCTCCTTTGCCTTTGGCTTCTCTTCTCTCAGCTATTTGTAAGACCTCTTCAGGCAAACATTTTGCCTTTTTGCATTTCTTTTTCTTGGGAATGGTCTTGATCACTGCCTCTTGTACAATGTCATGAACCTCTGTCCATAGTTCTTCAGGCACTCTATCGGATCTAATACCTTGAATCTATTTGTCACTTCCACTGTATAATCATAAGGGATTTGATTTAGGTCATACCTGAATGGTCTAGTGGTTTTCCCTACTTTCTTCAGTTAAAATCTGAATTTGGCAATAAGGAGTTCATGATCTGAGCCACAGTCACCTCCTGCTCTTGTTTTTGTTGACTGTATAGAACTTCTCCATCTTTGGCTGCAAAGAATATAATCAATCTGATTTCGGTATTGACCATCTGGTGATGTCCATGTGTAGAGTCTTCTCTTGTGTTGTTGGAAGAGGGTGTTAGCTATGACCAGTGCGTTCTCTTGGCAAAACTCTGTTAGCCTTTGCCCTGCTTCATTCCGTACTCCAAGGCCAAATTTGCCTGTTACTCCAGGTATCTCTTGACTTCCTACTTTTGCATTCCGGTCCCCTATAATGAAAAGGACACCTTTTCTGTGTGTTCTAGGAGGTCTTGTAGGTCTTCATAGAACCATCCAACCTCAGCTTCTTCAGCGTTACTGGTTGGGGCATAGACTTGGATTACTCTGATATTGAATGGTTTGCCTTGGAAAATGAACAGAGGTCATTCTGTTGTTTTTGAGATTGCATCCAAGTACTGCATTTTGGACTCTTTTGCTGCCTATGAGAGCTAGTCCGTTTCTTCTAAGGGATTCTTAGAAGTAGATATAATGATCATCTGAGTTAAATTCACTCATTCCAGTCCATTTTAGTTCACTGATTCCTACAATGTTGGTGTTTACTCTTGCCATCTCCTGTTTGATCACTTCCAATTTGCCTTGATTCGTGGACCTAACATTCCAGGTTCCTATGCAATATTGTTCTTTACAGCATCAGACTTTAATTCCATCACTGGTCACATCCCCACTGGGTGTTGTTTTTGCTTTGGCTCCATCCCTTCATTCTTTCTGGAGTTATTTCTCCACTCTTCTCCAGTAGCATCTTGGGCACTTACCGACCTGGGGAGTTTATCTTTCAGTGTCCTATCTTTTTGCCTTTTCATAATGTTAATGGGGTTCTCAAGTCAAGAATACTGAAGTGGTTTGCTATTCCCTTCTCCAGTGGGCCACGTTTTGTCAGAACTCTCCACCATGACCCATCCGTCTTGGGTGGCCCTACACAGCATGGCTCATAGTTTCATTGAGTTAGACAAGGTTGTGGTCCATGTAATCAGTTTGATTAGTTTTCTGTGATTGTGGTTTTCATTCTGTTTGCCCTCTTATGGATAAGGATAGAGGCTTATGGAAGCTTCCTGATGGGAGAGACTGACTGAGGGGGAAACCAGGTGGGTCTTGTTCTGATGGATGGGGCCATGCTCAGTAAATCTTAAATTCGATTTTCTGTTGATGGGCGGGGCTGTGTTCCTCCCTGTTGTGTGACCTGAGGCCAAACTACGGTGGAGGTAATGAAGATAATGGCGACCTCCTTCAAAAGGTCCCATGCTGCACTCAGTGCCCCCAACCCTGCAGCAGGCTGCTGCTGACCCACACCTCTACCAGAGACTCCTGGACACTCATGGGCAAGTCTGGATCAGTCTCTTGTGGGGTCACTGCTCCTTTCTCCTGGGTCTTGGTACACACAAGATTTGGTTTGTGCCCTCCAAGAGTCTATTTTCCAGTCCTGTGTAAGTTCTAGCAGCTCTATGGTGGGGTTAATGGCAACTGCCTTGAAGAGGGCTGATGCCATACCCAGATCTGCTGCACCCAGAGCTCCTGCCCCTGAAGCAGGCCACTGCTGACCTGGACCTTCGCAGGAGACACTCAAACACTCAAAAGGCATGTATGGCTAGTGTCTGTGGAGTATCCTGGTGAGCTCAAGGTTTTGTTTGAGCCCTCTGAGCATCCCTGGCAGGTATGGGGTTTGAGTCTAAACGTGATTTTGCCCCTCCTACTGTCTTGCTGGGGCTTCTCCTTTGCCCTTGGACGTGGGGTATCTTTTTTTGGTGGTATCCAACATTTTCCTGTCAATGATTGTTCAGCAGTGAGTTGTAATTTTGGAGTTCTTACAGGAGAAGATGAGTGCATGTCCTTCTACATCTCTATTGTGGTTATTTCTCTTCTGTTTCTCTTCTCTAGTGATTGTGTTGTTGTTTACCAAAACCCTACATTTTTCTGGCCCTACCCAATATCTTTGTATAGTTCCCCTCTCTTACTTGAGCTCACTCACCACCTTGTCAAGGTCTTTCTTCCCTGTGCTAAACAATATTGAGCACTCTTCATCCTACTGTCTTTATTGCTGCCTCCCACCTATTCTTTTTCCATTCAAAATCACCTTTTTACCTGCATTTCTCTGATAATAAGTGATTTTCAACATCTTTTCATGTGCTTCTTTATCATCTGTATGTCTTATTTGGAGAAATGCCTATTTAGATCTTCCCCCAATTTTTAATTGGGATTGTTTGTTTGTTTTTGATACTACATAGAGCTGTTTGTATATTTTGGAGATTAATCCCTTTTCAGTTGCTTCATTTGCAAATACTTTCTCCCTTTGTGAGGGTTGTCTTTTCCTCTCATTTATCATTTTATTTGCTGTGAAAAAGCTTTTAAGTTTAATTAGGTCCCATTTATTTTTTCTTTTATTTTCATTACTTTAGGAGGTGAGTCAAAAAAGATTTTGCTGTGATTTGTGTCAAAGAGTGTTCTTCCTATGTTCTCTTCTAAGAGTTTTATAGTATCTGGTCTTATATTTAGATATTTAATCCATTTTGAGTATATATTTTTTGTATGGTGTTAGAGAGTGTTCTGGAGAAGACAATGGCACCCCACTCCAGTACTCTTGCCTGGAAAATCCCATTGATGGAGGACCCTGGTAGGCTGCAGTCCATGGGGTCACTAAGAGTCAGACACGACTGAGTGATTTCACTTTAACTTTTCACCTTCATGCATTGGAGAAGGAAATGGCAACCCACTCCAGTGTTCTTGCCTGGAGAATCCCAGGGACAGGGGAGCCTGGTGGGCTGCTGTCTATGGGGTCGCACAGAGTCGGACACGACTGAAGCGACTTAGCAGCAGCAGCAGCAGGGAGCCTTCTAATTTCATTCTTTTACATGTAGCTGTCCAGTTTTCCCAGCACCACCCACTAATTATTAGAGAAATACAGATCAAAGCTACAATGAGGCATCACTTTGCACCAGTCAAAATGGCGATCACACAAAAAAATCTACAAACAATAAATGCTAGAGAGGGTATAGAGTAAAGGGAACCTTCTTGCACTGTTGGTGGGAATATAAATTGATACAGTCACTATGGAGAACAGTATGGAGGTTCCTTAAAAAGCTAAAAATAGAACTACCCTATGGCCCAGCAACCCCACTCCTGGGCACATATCTGCAGAAAGCCATAATTCAAAAAGACACATGCACTCCAGTGTTCACTGTAGCACTATTTACAATAACTAGGACATGGGAGCAACCTAAATGTACATTGACAGATGAATAGATGAAGTTGTGGTACATATATACAATGGAATATTATTCAGCCATAAAAAGGAACCAAATTGGGTCCTTTGTAGAGATGTGGATGGACCTAGAATCTATCTTACAGAGTGAAATAAGTCAGAAAGAGAACAAAAATGTATATTAATGCACATACGTGGAATCTAGAAAAATGGTATTGATGAACCTATTTGCAAGGCAGGAATAGAGATGCAGATGTAGAAAACCGATATGTGGACATGGAGAGGGGGAAGGAAGGCAGCACGTAATGGGAGCGTAGGGTTGACGTCCACACACTACTATGTGTGAGGGCTCTCCGGGTGTCGCTAGTGGTCAAGAACCTGCCTGCCAGTGCTGGAGGTGGAAGAGATGCGGGCTCAATCCCTGGGTCAGGAAGATTCCCCACTCCAGTGTTCTTGCTTACAGAATCCCACGGAGGGAGGAGCCTGGCGGGTTACAGTTCATGGGGTCACAAAGAGTCAGGCACAGCTGAAGTGACTTAACACAGCACACACCAAGTCTAAAGTAGATAGCCAGTGAGAAGCTGTTATATCGCATAGGGAGTTCCTCTCAGTATTCTTCAGTGACTTAGGTGGGTGGGATGTAGTGGGGGAGGAGGGAGATCCAAGAGCAAGGGGATATACCGTCTATGGGGTCGCACAGAGTCGGACACAACTGAAGTGACTTAGCATAGCATAGCATAGCTGATTAATTTTGATGTACAGCAGATACTCACACAGCATTGTAAAGAAACTATATCCCAATTTTTAAAAAAGGGGAAAAATCATGTTTTCACTCCCAGTTCCTCTTCTTTCAAGAAGCTTTCCCTGATTATACTAGCCCAAGCTACATATTCCTTCTCTTAACATTTCTTATATCAAAACTAATTTGTTTTAATGTGACTGATGTTATTTTCTCAACTAGGTTGTCCATTCTTGGAGGTTGGAGACTATATTTTAATACTTTGGTTCAGCAAATATATAGAGTTATGTTGTTCATGTGCTAGATACTGAGCTTAGTGATGTGAGATAAATATGGTCTAGCCATAAGAAAAGATACATAATAAAAAAACATGGGTGCAAAAAAAGTGGTGTAAAATGGAGAAGGTATTAACAAAAATAGGGATCAAGATCTGTTGGGGTTTAGGAGAGGAAGAGCTGCCTTCCAGTTGGGAATATGAGAGGAAGATTTTCTGATGTGGCAGTACTTGTATTCTTGAAAGATGGTTAGGATGTGGGCATGCAGAGAATGCGGTGGAGGTAGGAATCCCAGTGGCTCCCCACAGTTGATCCATTCAGTGACCATTTGTCTGGGGCTGGTGTTGGTGAACTTTTTCAGCAAAGGTCTAGGTAGTTAAGTATTTTAAGTATGGTCTCTGTGTCAGCTACTCAATTCTGCCTTTGTGGTGTGGAAGCAACCATAGACAATAGACAACGTGTAAATGAATAAACATCGTTGTTCAGTCACTCAGTCGTGTCCGACTCTTTGTGACTGCATGGAGTACAGCATGCCAGGCTTCCCTGTTTGGATGTGTTATAATAGAATCTTAGTTACGAGAACAGGCGGTGATTCAGAGCTGTTGTTGTAGTTTGCCAACTCCTTGTTCAGGGTGTTACATGATTGAATATGTAATGGAACATATAATAACAGCTGGATCAATGCTCAAAATTAGTAAAAACTAGAAATAATTTGCTGAAATGCTGACAATAGTTGTCTTTGATTACCAGGGCTACAAATATTTTGTTCTTCTGTCTACTTTTTAATTTTTTTCCTGATACTTTATGAGGACAAACAGACTTTACAGAATTAAGTATAGATAGTGGGCAGTATGGGCTTCCCCAGTGGCTCAGCAGTAAAGAACCCAGCTGCAATGCAGGAGCTGCAGGAGACATAGGTTCGATCCCTGGGTGGGGAAGATCCCTGGAGGAGGGCATGGCAACCCACTTCAGTATTCTTGGAGAATACCCATGACAAAGGCGGGCAACAGTCCATAGGGTCACAAAGAGTTGACAAGACTGAAGTGAGTTCACACACACACACACACAGTGGGCAGTGTACAGAACTAGACCTTGGCACGTAGATTTGCAGGGCATACTTGAGGTTGCCACATCAGTAGCTTTTCTGCAAGTATTACCCCTAGTGCTAAAGAATCTATTGTCCTTGGAATGCCAGCTCAAGATGCAGCAGACAAACTTGCATCACAACTGGGCTGTTTCTTCTGCTGCCCTCTGTCATCAGCTCCACAGAGCCATTATGTTGTTCAAGAAACATTATAGCAAAAGGCTGCCTAGGCGGAAACTAAATTGATTTTCTGATTCCACCCTTAACCCTCTTTTTTGTGGTCTCTGAAAGGAGCCCAGAGTTTTTATAGCACTCTATGTGACATGCTGCCAAGTTGGATAGGAGATAGAATAATTGCGGACTTAGCCTTCACCTCAGATCACAACAATGTCAATGGAATATGGTCAAACAACAACAGTTGTCTGATTAGAAGTGAGCTTAGGAAGCAGACGTTAGGCTTTACATTCTAAGGTGGAAGTGCTGCTAATGATGAGAGCTATGACTTCTTAAGTACCTTCACTGTGCTTCGCTTAGCATGTTTCCTTGACTTTCAGAACAATGCTTCAGGATAGGTATGGCTATCCCCATTTGACAGGTAGGGAAATTGAGGTTTGGAGATGTATGGCACCCCACTCCAGTACTCCTGCCTGGAAAATCCCATGGATGGAGGAGCCTGGTAGGCTGCAGTCCATGGGGTCGCAAAGAGTCGGACACGACTGAGCGACTTCACTTTCACTTTTCACTTTCCTGCATTGGAGAAGGAAATGGCAACCCACTCCAGTGTTCTTGCCTGGAGAATCCCAGGGATGGGGGAGCCTGGTGGGCTGCCGTCTACGGGGTCACACAGAGTCGGATACGACTGAAGTGACTTAGCAGCAGTTAGCAGCAGCAGTGGTTTGCTCAAGGTTATGACTTGACTTGGTAAAGTCGAGATCTGAACCCAGATCTGCCTGATTTCAAAGGCTATTCATTACACTTTGCCGCTCTGTCTCCTACTAGCCCTTCTTTCCTTCATTGCAAGAGGTTTGTGCCCGCAGTTGAGTCTCAAAGTGACCTTGACATGCTTGAGCAGTCTTCCCTCAAGTCTCCCTGCTCAGGGAAGAGAGTATATGACAAGCTAAGTAACTATAGACAGCATGTGAGAAATCAAATAGATTTGGAGGGCAGGATTCAAAGACATTTGATTGAGCTTAATTAAATTTAGGCTATGGGCAAGAGAATAAATCTTAGGAGAAAATGAGAAAATACCTCTCATCTTTTTTTTTTTTCCCCAGACCAAATGGTACTGTTAGTTTTCAGATACTATTGTCATGGCCCTGTAAAGAACAATAGTGGCTAAAGAAAATTTTGTGAGTTGAGAACAGACTTTGAGATGGGGTTTGTAATAAGATTTTCTTAGTTTAAATTCAAAGTTTTTCAGTTACTATGTGTATGTATGTATTAGGTTTCTGCAGACAAACAGAGCCACTAGGAAATATGTATATACATATAGAGAGACAAGGAGAGAGAGAGATTCTAAAGAATTGGCTTAATGATCCTGGGGCCTGGGAAGTCTGAATTTTACAGGGTAGGCCAGCAGGCTGGAGACCCAGGAAAGAGGTGATATTGTAGCTCAAGTCTGAGAGCAGGCTGGAGGCAGAATTCTATCTTTTTCAGGCATCTCAGTCTATTTTCTCTTAATACCTTCAATATATTAGATAAGCCCTTCCTCCATTACGGTGAATAGTCTGCTGTACTCAAACTCTACTGACTTAAATTTTAACTTTATCTTAAAAAAAAAAAAAAAAACCTTCACAGCAACATCTAGACTTATGCTTGACAAGATAAATGGGTACCATGACCTAGTCAAGGTGACTCATATAACTAATCCTCACTTTATGTAAACATCCATAAGAATTCAAGCACTCAGATCTTGTTTCCTTACCTGTTGAATGGGACTAATAGTAGTATCTGCAATATCAGGATTGCTGTGAGGCTTGAATGAGCTCACATGTGCACATTTCAGAGTGCTGGGACTGTGTAAGTGCTCAGTAGCTGATACTGCATGTGCTCAGTTGCTCAGTCGTGTCTGACTCTTTGCAACCCCCTGGACTATAGCTCACCAGGCTCCTCTTTCCATGGAATTCTCCAGGCAAGAATACTGGCGTGGGTTGCTATTTCCTACTTCAGGGGATTGTCCCATCCCAGGGATCAAACTCTTGTCTCTTGGATCTCCTGCATTGGCAGGTGGATACCTTACTACTCTGCCACCTGAAAAGTCCTGATAATGTATATTACTATTATTATTATTATTATTGTTAGTGACATTATTATTTTTCACTACCATTTTTCAAATTTGGAAGCAACAAGAGTTTTGGTCCACAGGTTGGGTTTCTCTTTCTGCCTGAAGTCTTCTATTTTATTTTCCTAGTTGGCTTGTAAACTATTTTGTTATTTATTAATGTGTACCCAAGATCCTGTGCTCTGAACCAAAGATTCCTTTTCATTTTTATTGACATATAATACAATACAATACGTACAATATTATAGTAGTTTCAAGTGTGCAATGTAGTGATTCATTATTTTTATATATTATGTAGCGATAACCATGATAAATCTAGTTGTCATCTGTTACCCTACAATGGTATTACAATATCATTGACTGGAATCCCTATGCTGTACATTACGCACCCGTGGTGACTTATTTATGTTGTAACTGAGCTTTGTACTTCTTAATCCCCTTCCCCTATTTCCCCCATCCCCCATTCCCTCCTCTCTGGAAACCACCAGTTTGTACTCTATGAGTTTTGTTCTGTTTTATCTGTGACATTTGCTTTTTAGATTCCAAATGGAAGTGAAAATGTAAGTGAAATATGGTATTTGTCTTTATCTGTTCAGCTTATTAATATTTCACTTATAATAATTGCCGAGGTCCATCCATGTTGTCACAAATGACAAGATCTGATTCCTTTTATGGCTGAAGACTATTTCATAGTGTATATATAGTTCATTGTGTGTGTATATATATATAATCTATATGATTTATATGAAATATGCATTTCATTGTATATATATTATATATATGAAATATATTTCATTGTATATATATATATATATATATACACCACATTTTATTTATCCATTCATCTATTCATCTATCAGTGGACACTTAGGTTGCTTCCATTCCTTGGTTATTGTAAATTATGTTGCAATGAATATAGAGGTGCATAAATCTTTTCAAATTAGTGTTTTCATATACTTCACAGAAGTACCCAGAACTACTGGATAGTTATGTGCTGGACTGTATGGTAGTTCTAGTCTTAATTTTTTGAGAAAACTGCATACTGTTTTCCATACTGGTTGTACCAATTTACATTCCCTCAAACAGGGCATAAAAATTCACTTCTCTCCACCTCCGCCCCAAAACTTGTTATGTCTTGTCTTTTGGTAGGTGTGAGGTGATATCTCATTGTGGTTTTGATTTGCATTTCCCTGATGATTAGTGCTGTTGAGAATCTTTTCATGTTCCTGTTGGCCATCTGTATGCCTTCTTTGGAAAAATGTGTATTCAGATCCTCTGCCCATTATTTTATATTGAGTTGTATGAGTTCTTTACATTTTAGCTAATATTTTTGCAGTGAGATTACAAACTCCTCTTTAAATTTCTCTGGCTAAAATATTAAGAAACATGGAGAACTTTATGCATTGCTGATTTCCCTTAAAAATGCCCTTTTTCTATTGTGAGGGGAAGTTGAAAATTACCATTTATTAAATCTGAGATAAACAGAGCCCAGAGAAGTCAAGGGTGGAATGATTGGTGCTAGGTCAAACCACAAGTCAAGCAGAAATAGTTCAGGGTTTTCAGCCTCTGTGTGGCACTTCCCATTAGACTGTCATCATTTATCATGTTGCATTTTCTTACAGATGGAGCTGTTTCCGCAGGGTATTTTCCAGGAAATTCACACGTAAACCCCAGTAGTGAAGTAAGGCTCCTTTTTCAGCACGATCTGAAATGTCAAAGCAGTTGGAATGTTCAGAGGGTCAAACATTCTCAAAGTTGAGAATGATTTTGGTCTCTGTGCTTTAATTAAAAGTATACGTTTTTAAGGTAACCAACTTTCCTGGGTTGGTGTCCAATAAGGGTCCTTCTGCTTGCTGTCGTTTGAGCCAACTGAACGAGACCAAGTTTGGTTCAGAAGCAAAGGAAAGTTGTATTCTGTGATCAAAGAATGGAGAGATGGAGCTCACAGTGTCAGGTGTGAGCACTCCCTGAAAGGCTATGGGAAGGGCTGTTTTACTAGGTTCTGTCAGCAGGGAGGGGGTTGAACTCTCGCGGGACAGTCACCACCGAGCTGCTCACTCTCCAGATCACACTGTGTCTTCACGCACAGCCTGCCGCTGCCATCTTGAATTGTGGTGTCCTGGGCAGCGCTTCTACACATGGCTGGAGTTGAAGTATTTGTTGAGCACAGCTGTTTCACACTAGGAACACTGGTCTGAAGTTCTGGGGACAAAGTGTCTGCAAGCCACATCCTGTGAACAAATGAAACGAGACCAAGCATCAGGGAAAAAGAAAAAAGTTTAGACTTTATCACCTAGACTCTATTTTTATTTCCTGGGAATTGTAAATGGACTTTGTCCAAGACATTAATGGACCAGTTAACCAACTTGTTGTGATGAGGAGGAATATTATGGTGGTTTAAAGTATGTGCTCTGGAGCCAGGGTGTGTGTGTGTGTGTGTCTCAGTTGTGTCCAACTCTTTGAGACGCCATGGACTGTAGCCCACCAGGCTCCTCTGTCCATGGGATTCTCCAGGCAAAAATACTGGAGTGAATTGCCATGTTCTTCTCCAGCGAATCTTCCCGACCCAGGAATTGAACCTGGGTCTGCTGCATTGCAGGCAGATTCTTTACCGTCTGAGCCACCAGAGAAGCTCAGTGCTTAGGTTCAAATCCTGGCCATGTGACTTTTCAGCTGTGCCATCTCAGTCTCCTGAACTGTAGCGTCAGAGAGAACATTACAGCACCTCTGCAATACGCCCTGAGGTGGTTCTAAAGCAGTGCATGGGAAGTAGTCAGTGTTCACTGGTTTACTTTCCTCATTGTTGCCACTACAGTCACCACTATTCAGGTTGTATTCTCCATATATAGTGTCTATCAATCCTGCCTTTTGCCCTCCAGAATTTACAGTTTAAAACAGAATATGAATTAGCAAGGCCCTCTTGTTTGCAAGTAGCAAAACTCAAACTCAATTCACTTCCAAACTAATTTAAGCCAGAAGGGGAATTTATAGGCTTGCTTGTAATCAGAAACCCAGATTCCTAGAGGAGCCTCTCCTTTCCTCCTTAATCTCCATTTCCCCCTTTTTTCACCAGCTTTATTTTCTGAGCCTGGCCTAGCCCTGGAGTGGAGGACATGCTCTCCAGAAACTTTGCTTTTATGTGCTTATACTTTCATGATCAGAGTGGAAAAGGCACTTTCATGCTATCTTTACCTTGAAAAATGCCAAGGAATCACTGTGACTAACTGGTCACTGGTCCCGGTGGGTGACTGGTCTAACCTAGGTTATGTGCCAATTCCTATAGTTAGGGACAGACCCTATTTCCACTAACGAGTTATAAAAATTATCAAATGGAAAAGGGCCTTAAAAGTCATGTTTCTCTGGTGTTGTCCAAAACTCAGACTATAGACTTGTTCAGTTTGGCCAGATGTTGATAATGTGTACTGATGAAGTCCTTACCCTCTTTTCTGCTACATCCCACTTACACGTTCATTACATTTTCAAACGATGTGTGGTGATTTTCTATTAGGAGATAGTTGAAGGGTTTGAGAGCTTTTGGAGGCAGGGCTGTATATGTATGATTTAAAAAGACCTCTTTGGGTCCCTTATTCACACTTTGGCTGGTAATTGAGGAAACAGCTGGGCTGGATATGAGGCGCCTCCTCCCTTACCGTTCCCAGACTCTCTTGATACAATGACTTTAATGCAAAGCCCCTGGGAAAAGACAAATGAGGGTCAGTAGAAAGTGTAAACTATGGATTGTATTTTAAGAAATGCCCATTTTGCAACTTAAGCATGCAATTAAAAAAATTAATATCGACTATAGTGTTTCCAGGTAGACCTCCTGAAGAGGTCCCTCTTCAGCACTAACAAAGCTATATGTTTTCTTACATAACCTTACAAAGATTATGAAAGTTGTTTGTGAAGAGTGCTGTTCAGTAATTAAAATGCTTATATTCTATAGCAGGTTAAGCATTTTCTCTTGAGATTTTGTTCAAACTTTAAATTTGCCAAGCAAAAGGATTTTGAAGAAACTAATGCTGAGTGAAGCCATAAGGCCAAGTTGGAAAGAACTTGAAAGCATTTTTGTAGTTGAGTGGAGAAAGGGGGCCAGGGACTACATGATTCAACATTTAAAATTTCACTTAATCCACATATTTTAATATGGTACTTTAACTTCACTTGTTCCAAGTGACCATTTGAGAGTGTGTTTGAATTAACCTCCTCGGGGGGTAAATCCCTAGTTTTCTACGGGAATGGTAGTGAGGTTTGAGAGTGATCCTGGATTTAAATAATTTGTTGTAAGGGTATTCAATTTTCTTTCTGAACTGTAAACATATACACCTCGTCTTTCAGAGTTAGGTGGCATTTCTTATTCTAGAGCATTTCTGAGATTGTGTAGCATGAATCATCTACTTTGAGGGCTTCCCAGAGTTAGCTTCAATTTCAGATTCATTGAGATACAAGAAACTGCTCCATGTCTATTTACTTTCCATCTTCCAATATTCTGTATCTTCTCCTATAACCTTAGCTTCTGTGGATCTTTGATAGAAAAATCACTTTATTGTCATTTTAGTGATATTGTCATGATAGCTAGATGTTGTCACCAGCTTCTTCCATTTAGCATTATAGGTTGAAAATATTTCCATGTATTTTTATATTCTTAGATAATATAGTTGAATATCTATATAGAATTTATAGTTGGAGTAAACTATAATTCATTTAGTTACTGTATTTTTACATATATTTATATTATTCTCATTTTTATGATTATGAAAATAATGTGATAAAAATCCTGTGACTGCATTTTTGTGCACTTGATTATGTCCTTGGGATAAAAGATGACATTTGAAAACATTTGGTACATGTGTGGGAGTGAGTGTATTTATCCATGCTCTTGAATCCCCCAGGGACACTCAGTCATTCTCTTCTGCTAGTTGAAGAATTTGGATGAGAGTTTGAGAATCATGGCTCTATCAGGCTGTCATGAAATCATTTTATATTTGTTTGGACTTATATTTTAATAACAAACCCTTTAATGGTGTTAGAGAACTCACAGTTTATCAGGAAATAAATCATGCTGTTGACATTTAGAGATATAGCCCCAGTCTTTTTTAAAACAGTCTTATTAAGATAAAATTGATGTACAAAAAACCACACATGTTTAATGTAAACATTTTTATGAGTTTGGACATATGCATACATTTATTATTAACTTATTAGGTAATACATATCCATTACCTCTCAAAGTTTTCTTGTGCTCTCCCTTTTTTAAAGAAGACTTTACATGTGGTGTATTCTCTTAGCAAAAGTTTAAGTGTATAATACTACATTGTTAACTATAGGTACTGGGTTGCCCCAAATCTTTTGATGTACTTTAGAAAATTGGAAAACCTTAATTGAGGACTCAGAGGTGGTGGTCATGTGGTAGTATCAATGAACAACTGTCCCCAGTCTAATTCAGACTTTATTGATGTGAACACCAAGATGCTTGCATTCATTCATTCATCCATCATTTAATCAACAGTTTCTTACTGAGCATTTGCCATGTGATAGCCTCTATCTAGGGGCAAGATCTAGAAAATGGAATAGAACATCCTGGCTCATATTTGAAGTGTGTATATAGAGTGTATTATTTAATCAGAGACAGAAGGGAAAATAGACTTTGAGAGTGTAACAAAATTTTTCAAGGTCTGTAGTTAACAAGTGGCTTAGTCAGGTTCACTTTGATGGATGCCAAGACTATACTTGAACCTTCACTGCCTGCCCAACAACCCCAGAATGTAAGAAATTAGAAAGTGTCCAAAAGTGTGAAATATACTACAATAGTCGTGCCCCACACAAACATAAATGAAGGTGCCTGAAGTTGCCTATTGATTACGATGTGATTTTATAATACAGACGCAGCCTTCCAAATAAGCCAAGGTAAAAGCCAGCTTTTTATAGGACTTATACTCTGGCCAAGGCAAGTTGCTGGTCCTTGAAACTATGCTAGAGCTAAAAATTATGCCTGTTTTTACAGATGAGAAATAGATCTGGGGGAAAAAAGTAAAGCTTTTCTTTCTTTTTTTCCCCTTTCCCCACCAAAGTCCCACAAAGTGGCAGAGGTAGAATTTTGCCCCAGGCATGTTTGGCCCCAAACTCTTACTGCCTCCAACAAATTAGGATCAGTGACTCAGGAAACATGGAAAGATTTGAGGACCTTACAGATAATAGAAAAAATCTGAAAGATTAGGTTTATTACCTGATAGAGTTGCTATTCTTTATTTTGTCAGGGAAGGGGAAATGGATGTGTTTCAACCCTTCATTGTGCCTCCTGAAGCTTCTAAAATTCAGTCTCACATGTCATATTCATCAAGAAACTGAGAAAATAGAGTTTTGCTCATTTTACTTTTAAGTACACTTGGCCCAAGTTGAAAGTACTTGGCAATGGGTCATTGTGACTTCAAGTAAGGAGTGACTTCTCAGACAGTTTGAGAGAAGTACTGCTGTACTAATGGAATACTTAGAAATCGCATTGCTGTCTTGGATAGTAGAATGCTGCTGCTGCTGCTAAGTCACTTCAGTCGTGTCCGACTCTGTGCGACCCCATAGACGGCAGCCCACCATGCTTCCCCATCCCTTGGATTCTCCAGGCAAGAACACTGGAGTGGGTTGCCATTTCCTTTTCCAATGCATGAAAGTGAAAAGTGAAAGTGAAGACCCTCAGTCGTGTCCGACTCTTTGCGACCCCATGGACTGCAGCCCACCAGGCTCCTCCGTCCATGGGATTTTCCAGGCAAGAGTACTGGAGTGGGGTGCCATTGCCTTCTCCAGATAGTCGAATGAGTGTGCTTATTAAATATCCCATTGACAGGAAGTTGGATGGGTTGGCTAATGCCTTGGAAACAAGTTTGAAATTGAAAATGACCTTAACAATTGGGAGAAGTGGGAAGATAGAAAAGGGTGAAATTCAATAGCTTGAAAAATTGATGGTGGAAAGAAATGTCAATATACTTCACTGTTTCATTAAATTTTTCAAATGTAAGAATATCAGGGCTGTTGGCTCATGGTGGTATTGCCGATGATGATGATGATGATTAAAGGTAACGTCACAAGTTTTCTAGGAAAGAACAGTGAAAATCAATGGAAGAATAATTGATTTTCATGGCTGTGTGAAAGACTAGGTGATTTAAACATTGGTACAGATTTGTCTTGAATGGCAGCTTGTGACTCAGCTGTGTTTAATCAAGTCTTTCTAGCTATGATACTTAAGTTGAATTCTCTATTCTTTCTTCCCCAGAGGAAGCTATGTGTCTAAAAACCAAGTAGTAGGAGAATCCGTTTTAATATTGGACTTTATAAGAAATGTGAGGTTGGGGATCCAAGGTTATGACCAATCCTCTTTTAAAACATAAGGAGGCACATAATCTTAGTGCGTGATAATCATGCAAAAAATGGCAGTTCATACAGATACGCAGTGATGTATATACCAGGACGTTTCTGACAGGCTAAATAATAACCATTCATGATTCTCTTTCCTGTATATCTGTTTCTAACCATTGAGATGTATAGCAGGTTCTGTTTTATAACTGATCAAGAAGGTAGATCAAATTGCCAACATCCGTTGGATCATTGAAAAAGCAAGAGAATTCCAGAAAAACATCTACTTCTGACTATGCCAAAGCCTTTGACTGTGTAGATCACAACAAACTGTGGAAAATTCTTAAAGAGATGGGAATACCAGACCACCTGATCTGTCTCCTGAGAAATCTGTATGCAGGTCAAGAAGCAACAGTGATAAGTGGACATGGAAAAACAAATGGGTTCCAAATTGGAAAAGGAGTATGTCAAGGCTGTATATTGTCACCCTGCTTATTTAATTTATATGCCGAATACCTCATGTGAAATGCTAGGCTGGATGAAGCATAAGCTGGAATCAAGATTGTTGGAAGAAATATCAATAACCTCAGATGCAGATGACACCACCTTTATGGCAGATCAGATCAGATCAGATCAGTCGCTCAGTCATGTCCAACTCTTTGCGACCCCATGAATCACAGCACGCCAGGCCTCCCTGTCCATCACCAACTCCCGGAGTTCACTCAGACTTACGTCCATGGAGTCAGTGATGCCATCCAGCCATCTCATCCTCTGTCATCCCCTTCTCCTCTTGCCCCCAATCCCTCCCAGCATCAGAGTCTTTTCCAATGAGTCAACTCTTCGCATGAGGTGGCCAAAGTACTGGAGTTTCAGCTTTAGCATCATTCCTTCCAAAGAAATCCCAGGGCTGATCTCCTTCAGAATGGATCTCCTTGCAGTCCAAGGGACTCTCAAGAGTCTTCTCCAACACCACAGTTCAAAAGCATCAATTCTTCAGTGCTCAGCCTTCTTCACAGTCCAACTCTCACATCCATACATGACCACCCGAAAAACCATAGCCTTGACTAGACGAACCTTTGTTGGCAAAGTAATGTCTCTGCTTTTGAATATGCTATCTGGGTTGGTCATAGCTTTCCTTCCAAGGAGTAAGCGCCTTTTAATTTCATGGCTGCAGTCACCATCTGTAGTGATTTTGGAGCCCAGAAAAATAAAGTCTGACACTGTTTCCACTGTTTCCCCATCTATTTCCCATGAAGTGATGGGACCGGATGCCATGATCTTCGTTTTCTGAATGTTGAGCTTTAAGCCAACTTTTTCACACTCCTCTTTCACTTTCATCAAGAGGCTTTTTAGTTCCTCTTCACTTTCTGCCATAAGGGTGGTATCATCTGCATATCTGAGGTTATTGATATTTCTCCCGGCAATCTTGATTCCAGCTTGTGTTTCTTCCAGTCCAGCGTTTCTCATGATGTACTCTGCATATAAGTTAAATAAACAGGGTGACAATATACAGCCTTGATGTACTCCTTTTCCTATATGGAACTAGTCTGTTGTTCCATGTCCAGTTCTAACTGTTGCTTCCTGACCTGCATACAGATTTCTCAAGAGGCAGATCAGGTGGTCTGGTATTCCCATCTCTTTCAGAAATTTCCACAGTTTATTGTGATCCATACAGTCAAAGGCTTTGGCATAGTCAATAAAGCAGACATAGATGTTTTTCTGGAACTCTCTTGCTTTTTCCATGATCCAACGGATGTTGGCAATTTGATCTCTGGTTCCTCTGCCTTTTCTAAAACCAGCTTGAACATCAGGAAGTTCACAGTTCACATATTGCTGAAGCCTGGCTTGGAGAATTTTGAGCATTGCTTTACTAGCGTGTGAGATGAGTGCAATTGTGCAGTAGTTTGAGCATTCTTTGGCATTGCCTTTCTTTGGGATTGGAATGAAAACTGACCTTTTCCAGTCCTGTGGCCACTGCTGAGTTTTCCCAATTTGCTGGCATATTGAGTGCAGCACTTTCACAGCATCATCTTTCAGGATTTGAAATAGCTCAACTGGAATTCCATCACCTCCACTAGCTTTGTTCGTAGTGATGCTGTCTAAGGCCCACTTGACTTCACATTCCAGGATGTCTGGCTCTAGGTCAGTGATCACACCATCGTGATTATCTGAGTCATGAAGATCTTTTTTGTACAGTTCTTCTGTGTATTCTTGCCATCTCTTCTTAATATCTTCTGCTTCTGTTAGGTCCATACCATTTCTGTCCTTTATCGAGCCCATCTTTGCATGAAATATTCCTTTGGTATCTCTGATTTTCTTGAAGAGATCCCTAGACTTTCCCATTCTGTTGTTTTCCTCTATTTCTTTGCATTGATTGCTGAAGAGGGCTTTCTTATCTCTTCTTGCTATTCTTTGGAACTCTGCATTCAGATGTTTATATCTTTCCTTTTCTCCTTTGCTTTTCGCTTCTCTTCTTTTCACAGCTATTTGTAAGGCCTCCCCAGACAGCCATTTTGCTTTTTTGCATTTCTTTTCCATGGGGATGGTCTTGATCCCTGTCTCCTGTACAATGTCACGAACCTCATTCCATAGTTCATCAGGCACTCTATCAACGAAGAAGAACTAAAAAGCCTCTTGATGAAAGTGAGAGAGGAGAATGAAAAAGTTGGCTTAAAAGTCAACATTCAGAAAACTAAGATCATGGCATCCAGTCCCATCTCTTTATAGCAAATAGATGGGCAAACAATGGAAACAGTGACAGACTTTATTTTTTGGGGGTCCAAAATCACTGCAGATGGTGACTGCAGCCATGAAATTAAAAGACGCTTGCTCCTTGGAAGAAAAGCTATGACCAACCTAGACAGCATATTCAAAAGCAGAGACATTACTTTGTCAACAAAGGTCCGTCTAGTCAAAGCTATAATTTTTACAGTAGTCATGTATGGATGTGAGAGTTGGACTATAAAGAAAGCTGAGTGCTGAAGAATGATGCTTTTGAACTGTGGTGTTGGAGAAGACTCTTGAAAGTCTCTTGGACTGCAAGGAGATCCAACCAGTCCATCCTAAAAGAAATCAGTCCTGAATATTCACTGGAAGGACTAATGGTGAAGTTGAAACTCCAATCCTTTCTCCACCTGATGCAAAGAACTGACTCATTGGAAAAAACCCTAATGTTGGGAAAGATTGAAGGCGGGAAGAGAAGGGGACGACAGAGGATGAGATGGTTGGATGGCATCACTGACTCTGTGGGCCTGAGTTTGAGTAAGCTCTGGGAGTTGGTGATGGACAGAGAAGCCTGACCTACTGTAGTCCGTGGGGTCACAAACAGTCAGATATGACTGAGCGACTGAACTAAAAAAGGCATAATTTTTTTTGGGGCGGGTAGACCAACAGAAGGGGACAGAATGATGTTTAAGTGTCTATTTTGCATCAGGTCACCTGGGTTGGCTTTGAAATTCTATGGATAGGATAATTAGGACTAAAATATGATCAGATTATTTGTCTGATCTAAGCATAGGCAGAACTTTTTCAAGGCCTAATAACTAAATTTGGCAAAGAGTTTAGAAGTAAGCCCATCTTTCTCATTTCTGTAGGAAGCCCAGAAAGACTCTGGCACTCCAAAAATTATAAGAATTATTATTCAGAATGCTTACAGTTTCAGATAACAGTAAAAGTCACCCTAAATTGATGAAAGCAAAAAAAAAAAAAATACGTGTATTAGGTCTCATAATAGAAGTATTTAGGACTGTATCTTCTGGCATAGTTGGATCCAGAGGCTCAAATGAGGTCATCACTGCTTGATATCTCTCTATCCCTCCAGCCTGGCTCTTTTCTGTATTCAATGTCTACTCAGATGTCTTAGTTTGACTTCTCTGTGATGGCAGGGTGGCTGCCAGCACTTTTGGATTTTTCTTTTAATCCCTTATTTTCATCTAGGGTTATTACAAAAGTCTTGGGTCTGACTCTTAACTACTCTGAAAGGGGTCACGTGCTGGTATCATAGTCAGGCAGCCAAACTACCCAGATTGATGGTGATGGAGACATGGCTCACCAAAGGCCTAGGAGCTACTGTTCCTAGAGGTGGAAGCCAGCGGCATCAACAAACAAATGTCCGCCAAAGAAGTGAGCTTTGAGGGATATAGGGACACGACCATGTGCTTGTATATGAGGCTTCACATGATGGATATGGACTCCAGGGAACTAAGACCTCCCCAGATGTCTCCTCAGGCAGGAACATGGACTAAGGGGAAGCAGAAGAGACATGGATGTTGTGGTGGGTATGCCTCACAAACTAGGGTGTGTCCCTTTAAGGGCTCTAAGAAGGAAGGGAGGGTCTTTGAGGGGAAATTAATTTCTGGCGATTAGAGTAAAGGGGACTGGCACTAGGAGAAATTGGTCATTGTAAGAAAATGTAGCTCTGGTTTGCAGTTACAGGCTGATGAAGTGCATAGAATTTGGATCACAACACAGTTCTTTTTGTGGGATTTAGTGTGAAATAAATTGATCATATAGGGATTAAGTACTTGAAGAAGGAGAGGGGACATAGACCCAGAAAGCTATTTCCTCTTGAGAATTGTTGATGAGACAACTTGATGACTATGTGAAATGATCTAATTTTGACACTAAGACCTGGGATGATTTGCAATTTCCTTATACTTGATCTGAAATTATTAGAATGGTAATAGCTCAAAGTTTATTGCTATGTACTGGGCACCACTCTAAGCACTTTTCATGAATTATCTTAACTGGATTCTTGTGGTAACTCTAGGCGTAGATAATATTGTTATTACCATATATGTATGGGGAAACGGTCATACAGACAGTCTAAATCCTGTCCTGGACCAGGACCCCCATGGTTGGTAAGTAGCAGAACCAAGACAGAAACTTCAGACTGTCTAATTCTAGCACCCAGGCTCTTAATCAAGCCATGTATTCTCTCCAGGAGAGTAAAGGCAGGCTTGCTGCTTGTGGATATAAATCTGCTGAGGCTAGAATGGGGCAGGGGCTTCATTCTTTGTCTTCTCTTCCTTTCTCCGTCCTTTTCTTCCTCCATCCTTCTTCCCTCCCTTCCTTCCTTCACTCTCTTCTCCCTTCCTCTTCCCTTTCAGTCTCTTTTTCTTATTATTCATTGGCCTGAAAACTCGGCACAGTTTCCTACACTGAAGCTGTACCTCCCCTCTCCCCAGTTATGAAATAGATTGACCCTTGCTTGGATACCTACATATTTCAGAGTTCTGCATGGGAAGTATAAAGCCTCATTCTTACATAAAATTAGAGTGACGTATTAATGTAGCATGAAATGGGATCATCTTGTTCAACTCCCACCTTTTGAACTCTTGATGTATTTTGCTATTTTTCATTTGTGGCAGTACGTGTTTTTCACTGTAACTCATTCTGGGGGCACTTCAGGTTTGGAGACTAATGGGCACTTACAGCAGCCTGCCTGCGTGTGTTCCAAACACAGATGCCTTTGGGCAATTGCTTGTGGAAAGAAGGGTTGGTGTACCTAAAGGCTTTAAACTAGTACAATATGACAAGTTTAATGGAGACTTTAACCTCTTCAAACTGTCAAAGTTTCTTGTAAGCCAAGAACAGAAGTCCTTTTACAACTGCCTGGTCATCTGATGTCCAGAGATATATCCCCTCAGTTTCAGAAGTACACAGAGGAGGCTTAGTGGGTAAAGAATCCGCCTGCCAATGCAAGAGATCTAAGAGACACGGGTTGATCTTTGGGTCAGGAAGATCCCCTGGAGGAGGGCATGGCAATTCACTCCAGTATTCTTGCCTGGAGAATCCCATGGACAGAGGAGCCTGGTGGGCTATGGTCCAAGGGTTGCAGGGAGTCGGACACAACTGAGCAACTTACACGAACACACGAGGAGAAGCAGACCATAGAGCAAAGGTCTCCAGATCACTCCCCAAAGGATGCAATTTTTTACTTGAAAAAGGGTGTGGAGGGGTTCAAGCCTTCACATATGGCTCTCGTAAGGATTAGGAATCACGACACAGGCATGCACCCAACAAATGGCAGTTATTGTCATTTTTCTAGGAGTAGAGTATGAGTGAGTCATGCAGCTCTGAGTTAAATTCTGTCTCTGAGGTGTTCAGGTTTTTACAGATTTGGTTTCCTATTAGTGTCAGGGAGATAAGAGTATCAATAGTATCTATTTCAGAGATCAGCAAACTTTTTGTAAAGGATTAGGTAGTAGTTATTTTAGTATTTAGTATTTAGGTCCATGTTGTGACTATTCAATTCTGCTGTGGTAGTATAAATGCAGAAATAGATAATATATAATCAAATGGCCACACTATGTTCCCAGTAAACTTTATTTATGGACACTGGAATTTGAACTTCATATAGTTTTAATGTGTTGTGAAATGTTATTTTCTGTTTGAATTTTCCCCCTCAACTATTTAAAAACATAAAAAACATTCTTCACTTGCAGGCTGTATAAAAACAGGTGCAGGTAGCAGGCTGGCTTTGGCCCATAGGCCATACTTTGCCAGGCTTTTATTTATTTCATTGAGTAAGAATGAAATACTATGTATTATATAAAGTGTTTAATGCTTGGCACTGGCATTAAATAAATTGTAGCAGTTATTTGGTAAATTTTTTTTGCTGTTTTTAATTGTGCTTAAAGCTTTTGGATTTTTTTAAAGAAAAATCCAAATGTGTAACAAATAGTAAAAAAATAAATAAAGACCACTCATCAATTACTTGCATCCCCCACCCCTCCCCCATCAAGAAAATAAGTCTGTTTTTTTCATCCTTGAATCTGGAGTGTCTGTGGCTTCTTTTAACCAATAAAATGTGTCAGAAGAGATATTGGGCAGTTGCTAAGGTTAGACGGCCATGGGAGTTTTGTAGCATTCATTTTTGTTAGGAAATTCTGTGATTCTATATGAAGCCTTTGCTCCTGTGGTGGATTATAAGACTATATGAAAAGAGGCCCCAGATTCCCAGACTTCTCAGCTTGACCACATGAGTTTCAGGCCAGCTGACATTATCTGAGGCAGAGATGAGTCATCCCAGGTGAGCCCTGCTCAAATAGCCAGCCCACAAAATCATGAGCAATTAAATAATTATTTTAAACTACTGTATTTTGGAGTGGTTTCAGTTCAGTTCAGTCGCTCAGTCGTGTCCGACTCTTTGTGACCCCATGAACCGCAGCACACCAGGCCTCCCTGTCCATCACCAACTCCTGGAGTCCGCCTACATTCACGTGTCCATTGAGTCGGTGATGCTATCCAACCATCTCATCCTCTGTCATCCCCTTCTCCTCCCACCCTCAATCTTTCCAAGCATCAGGGTCTTTTCAAATGAGTCAGCTTTTCGCGTTATGCAGCAAAACTAACTGATATGAGATGCTACTTGTATCACAAAGGAAAACATTGAAGGTTGCAGTAAATATGCACACTTGAGCTGAATCTTTTCCTATCTTGTCTAGTTCAGACAAAGCATCCTGAAAAGCAGAAGAGGACTAAGAGGAAGGTACACAGTAGCAGAAAAGGCATTCCAGGGCGTGAGAAGTGGACAGAGGGATATTCTGGCTAAAGTGAGCACCATTTTGTCGCAAGTGTTTGCAAACTGTAGGACTAATTGTGTAGGCAACAAGTGAGACAAATATGGTTGTATAAGATGAATAGTTCTAAATTTGAGTTGGCATTGCACATACATTTCAGGCTATAAAAGGCATTGATAACCTAAATAGGCATTGATAACCTAATATGGCTATTAGGTTATATGTACAGCATATGAGTATGCTGTACATATGAATCTGGTTTTTTTTCATTGTGTTGTAGTTAAAAAATCAAACTAGGCATACATGGGAATTATGGCAGATGTGAGGAGATGAGGATATGATGAAAACAGAAGCATCACAAGTGCAGACTGGAACTTAGAGTATACCTTTGGGAGATAAAAAAGCATTGTAGCTTTGGAGAGAGCATAATTCAAAGAACTGAAGCTCCAGGGGAAGTAATTAAGGAATAATATTATTCTCCAGCATCCCTAACTCATGTTTACACGATATGGCACCAGGCTGGAATTTGGAGTCCTTGACTGTTATCTTAAGTGTCAGTCACTCAGTCTCATGTCCAGCTCTTTGTGACCCCGTGGACTGTAGCCCACCAGGCTTCTCTGTCCATGTAATTCTCCGGGAAGAATACTGGAGTGGGTTGCTATTTCCTTCTTCAGGGCATCTTCCTGACCCAGGGATTGAACCTGGGTCTCCCGCATTGCAGGCTGAATCTTTACCGACTGAGCCAGGAAGGAATGGTCATCTCACTCTTAACTATGTCGGCTGCCATCTTGTTTATTCCATTGTTGAATCCTGGGGATTCTGTTCCTCTCATTTTAATCATTTGTTATGTGGAAGCACCCAAACCAGTTCACTTACTTTTACCTTGAGCTCTTTAACTCGTGAAATAACAATAAAATATTCCTTGCTGCCTCTCAGGAGCAGACACAGGGCTGGACTGTTGTCTGTTCAGTGCTAGTGAATGGTAAGACATACTGCTATTTATGTCATCGGTTCATGAAGTAAATAATTAGTGCTGAGCATCCTTATGGATGCAGGAGAGAGAGAGCAATGATTCCAGACTTCAGGAACTCTACGGTTTATAGTTTATTTAACAAATATTTATTCAACAACTTAGTACTATGTTTTAGTTCTCTAACTGGAGTTTCAAAATAGGTTTGCAACTTGACTAAAGGGCATAAAATGTTAAGTTTCACTGGTGCTTATTTTTCCCTTCTTCATAAAGACAAGAAGGGATTTTTTGTTTTTTTTTTTTAACAACCAAAGCCTAATCTACAATCAGCCATATTGGCAAAACAGCATAGATTTTCCTCAAAATCTTTTTTATTATTTTTTCCCTCCCTCATCCTTTCCAAGTGCCTCTGAACAGCTCTTCTCCTGCTGTGTCTGAAATGTGAGAGAGATAGCCAGTCTAATTCTATCTATAAAACCATTTCCCTGCGTTCCCTTCAGACTTTATGCAGCAGTATAAATCTCAGATAATGTGTCCAGGTTAGCAGAGTTACTTAAAAGAGTGGACAGTCAGTGAAGCGCAATTATTAACATCATATATAACAGGGTTGTAACTGCACAGTAACTTCTATTTAGTCAAAAATGTGGGGAAAAAGTGCTGCTGAGGTTTATGGGTCAGACTATGGACCAGCGAGGTAAGTTATGTACCCAAATAGCTCTTGTGTATCGTAAGATGGAAGTTAATAAAACATCTTTAAACTGTACACTATCTATCCATTAGAAGAAATGAATCTATTATGTCTTGTCTTGGAATGGCATAATAATGACTCCACTGAAACACACACACACACACACACACACACACACACATTTCTGAGAAGCTTCCTGGCTGCTCTCAACAAAAGCTTTTCTGCCCATATGTGACACAAGGCAGGTCATTTAGGAAAAAGAAAAGGCTTTTTAAGTTGGATAGGAACTGATGGGATGTTGGCACCAAGAAAATTGTAGATCATAACTTGTCATTTCCATCCTACAGCGGTAAGTGTCTTTGGTTGGGTAACTTAGTGAGGTAGTTAAGCACTTATTACAACACAGCGCTGTGCTGAAATAACCTGTTTGTGTATCTGCCTCCCTCCCTGGGCTGTGAACCTTTTGGGGGCATGTGTTGTTTCTTATTCATCTTTATGTTTCCAATTACTCAAGACATGAATGTACTTAAATTCACTGTAGCTCTCCTTAGTCTGATTTCTGTTTTCTTTTCTTTCCTGGCCCCTGTGGTGACAGCTACTATATCTCACGCGCTGTGGGATCCTAATTCCAACGTGAAGTATCTTTCCTGTAAGAAGGGAGACATAAGTATGTGTTGCCTCAAGTTAAATGTATATCTATCAGTAAAATCTTTGCAGAGAGACGAGACACTTCTTTCTTTTGATGGTACCAAGAAAGGGGAAAGCTGACCTTGGTCTCTAGAACAACAGGTAATAGTAATAAAAGCATGCGTCACAAGATGACCTCTAAATGCCCTTGGTAGATGACTCTGTAGAGGAAACTCATGGACTCTGAGTTCTAAGCTCACTTACTTTTCCCCAAGTCCTCCCCTTTCTTTCCCTGGTTGCAGGATTTTGACAACTTGTTTCCTTCTCTGTACTCAGTTGCACCAATGAGCACCATGTCGCGAAATTCTGATACATGAGACAGCAAAGCTTGCAACAGGATAAAATTTGATTATTCATGTGAAAGAGAGATTCTTTGTGCTGCTAAGAGATATTTCCTATAAAGTCCTATAAATAATCCCCATAGCATGTTTATAACGCTTAATTTAACTCAGATTTACATAAAACATCCCCAAAATATATATATTGGGTAATACATATAGGCTTGTATATGCATACAGGGTAATGTACAGGCCTGATGTTTTCTAATATGCTCTCTAAAAGCATGATAAAAACATGACTGGTGCTTCTGTTAAAATACACCAAAGCAGGGTGACATCTTGGGAAGTTACTGCTGAGGTCCTGGAAGAAAGATAGAAAGCCAGCAAGTGTAAGAGAGAGTACAGCCAGGCAGAGGATCTATTTTCATCATCATCTAGGGAATTACTGAGAATGCATTTTAAAAATGCAAGTAGACTTTGCTTTAAAAAAGTAGACTTTGCTTTAAAAAAGCAAGTAGACTTTGCTACAGAAAAAAATCAGTAGTGTTTACTCAGAATATTTTTGTGCTGAAATTGTGTTTCTACTTGGCATTTCTTTGCCTTCTGCCCTGTTTTTTCCCTTTTCATTTTTTAGGTTGGGAGAAGGAAATGGCAACCCACTATAGTATTCTTGTGTGGAAAATCCCATGGACGGAGAAGCCTGGGAGGCTACAGTCCGTGGGGTCGCAAAGAGTTGGACATGACTCAGCGACTTCACTTTTGTTCTTTGACAAGTGCTAAGCAGCTGCTAGGTGTGTTACTTTCTAGGAACATACCATGAGGTTCTCGTGTTCAGGAATTTTAACAGAGTTTTCTGCATTGTGAATGTAGAGAGGAGGCGCCCATGAAACTGATCCATTAGTGAAAGTGAAAGGTTAGTTGCTCAGTCCTGTCCAGCTCTTTTCAACCCATGGTCTGAGGTCCGCCAGGCTGGCTCCTCTGTCCATGGGATTCTCCAGGCAAGAATACTGGAGTGGGTTGCCATGCCCTCCTCTAGGGAATCTTCCCTGCCCAGTGATCAAACCCAGGTCTCCCGCATTGCAAGTGGATTCTTTATGGTCTGAGCCAACAGGGAATCCCAGGTAAAGACCAAAGATTCTTATATATCATTAGAGGGGTAAAAGGTTCTCCCAACTCTCATTTCTCCTCTAATGGAAATTGAATTTTCCTCCAATAAAGACTTCCCTGGTGGCTCAGATGGTAAAAACATCTGCCTACAATGCAGGAGACCTGGGTTTGATCCCTGGGTTGGGAAGATCCCTTGGAGAAGGAAATGGCAGCCCACTCCAGTATTCTTGCCTGGAAAATCCCATGGACAGAGGAGCCTGGCAGGCTGCAGTCCATGGGGTTGCAAAGAGTCAGACACGACTGCGTGACTTCACTTTCACTTTCACTTCAGAGAAAATTTAACTAATTTAAGAGAAATAAATGGACCATTTTTTACCTTAGTGTTATGAAATATAATTTATGCCTGCTACACATACCTTGGGGCTTCCCAGATGGCGCTAGTGGTAAAGGATCCACCTACCAACACATGAGAAATAAGAGACATGTGTTCAGTCCCTGGGTTGGGACGATCCCCTGGAGGAGGAAATGGCAACCCACTCCTCTATTCTTGCCTGGAGAATCCCATAGACAGAGGAGTTTGGCAGGCTATGGTCTATGGGGTCACAAAGAGTTGGACACAACCGAATCAATTTAGCATGCACACACAAATACATTTGTAAAACATTCAATACAATGGCTAAAAGATGATTAGTTAGTAGATTATTTCTATTATTCTTAATTAATAAATCAGTTACAGTGAGCTCAGTCAGTCAGTTCAGTTCAGTCGCTCAGTCATGTCTGACTCTTTGCGACCCCATGAATCACAGCACGCCAGGCCTCCCTGTCCATCACCAACTCCCGGAGTTCACTCAGACTCACGTCCTTCGAGTCAGTGATGCCATCCAGCTATCTCATCCTCTGTCATCCCCTTCTCCTCCTACCCCCAATCCCTCCCAGCATCAGAGTCTTTTCCAATGAGTCAACTCTTCGTGTGAGGTGGCCAAAGTACTGGAGTTTCAGCTTTAGCATCATTCCTTCCAAAGAAATCCCAGGGCTGATCTCCTTTAGAACAGACTGGTTGGATTTCCTTGCAGTCCAAGGGACTCTCAAGAGTCTTCTCCAACACCACAGTTCAAAAGCATCAATTCTTCAGTACTCAGCTTTCTTCACAGTGAGCTCAAGTCCTTTGTAAAAACAAAAGTGTTAGTCACTCAGTGTTGTCTGATTCTTTGTGACCCCATGGTCTTAGCCCACCAGGCTCCTCTGTCCATGGGATTCTCCAGGTAAGAATACTAGAGTGGGTAGCCATTCTGAAGCTGAAGCTCCAATATTTTGGCCCCCTGATGTGAACAGCTGACTCACTGGAAAATATCCTGATGCTAGGAAAGATTGAGGGCAAAAGGAGAAGAGGGTGTCAGAGGATGAGGTGGCTGTATGGCATCACCGATGCAATGGGCATGAACTTGGGCCAATTCTGAGAGATGGTGAGGGTCAGGGAGGCCTGGCATGCTGCAGTCCATGGGGTCACTGAGAGTCAGACACGACTGGGAGACTGAACTGCAACAATAGCCATTCCCTTCTCCAGGGGATTTTTCCAACTCAGGGATGAAACCCAGGTCTCCTGCCTTGCAGGCAAATTCTTTACTGTCTGAAGCAGCAGGAAAGCCTGAAATTCTTTTGTAAAGAAAGATAAAAATGCTGCTTTATAAAGTTGTTCTGAGAATTCAAAGAAAATTAGAAATACCTGTAAAGGTGATTACTGTGTAATATACTGACTTATAAAAGGTAGTCTATAAGCTGGAGCTACTCTTAACACGTATGTGTATTTCTTTTATTATACTTTTTATTTAGAAGCTGGTGTATAAAGTTCTGGAAGAAAATCACACCACACAGTAGCTTAGTTGCTTACTGAATTAATTATCAGTATGAAATCCAGTGAACAAGGGGATGTGAGTTTTCCTTTTCATTTGGATAATTCAACTATATTCTTTTCACACGCTTTCTTCACTTCCTCTTAGTTAACATTTCTTGTTTTATTTGTGGGGAAATAGGATCTTGTCCTTTGCTTTTTCTTACTGTCCTTCATGGGTATGCCATGAGCATTATAATAATGCCTCACAAAAATACTAAGTCCTTTTTCTTAGTCTGAAGTCATGGGCTTCTGTTTCTGTAGGTTGAGTGGATCAAACAGATTTGGGTCCTGCCAAGATGAGAGGTTCAGAGTGGAAACTTCTGAGCTTCAGCAATACTCTGATCCTGTTTCTTTCTACAAAGAATGATTGGTCCTGAACCATGGAAGGAGATGACTGGATGTGGTATTAACTCCTTCCAGAAAGGATCCATAATCTGGGATGCTACACTCCAGGACCACTGATGCTGCTAATTCCTGGTTCCTGTAACTTGGCTGTGCATGTCAGAGGCTGGAGCTGTTTGCAGTGTATGGGAGAAACTATCTAATTGTATAGTATGTGCAGTAAAGCATGTTATATGATATAAATTTGAGTCAAGAAATATATTAGAGGTAAGCAGGGGAATTCCTGCAGCCTGCACAAATAAGTCATCCAAATTGATAGTACTATTTAAGCATTTTAAAGTCAGCTAGTAATTTGTGAATCCTTTCTGGTAAAGAGATTCATGCAATGTAGATAAAATCAAAGTTACTTTTGAACATCATTGGAAATTTCAGTCTCCTCCCCTAAGGCAACTACTGTTACCATATTGTACTTACCTTTGGGATATTCTAGTATGTGTGTGTGCATGCGTGTGTGTGCAATATAGTTTTATTTTGTGAAGTTTCCTCCTACAAATATGTCATTCTTCATTATTCTACAAATATAATTTCACTGAACACACTGACAATTTCTATACTCCACAGTATACATTTCCATTGTTTAATTATGCCTCTCTTGGTGGACATTTAAAGTCTCTAGTTTGCTATTATGGGTGTCTGGAGGCAACTCTGGGTAGCTGTTAGGAACAGAGACTCTGCAGCCAGCTCCACTGCTTACTGAGTTAGGGCAAGTTGCTTACCACTGTGCCTCAGTTTCCTGATACAAAAATGAGTCATTGTTTTGTGTTGAGTAAGTTGATATATGTAAGATGTTTGGAATCGTACTAGCCTCACAAGTTTTAGAATAGGAATCACTATTTGTAATGTTATGAGTACTATCAATATGTGCTTTCTTTCTTTTTCTTTCTCTCTCTGCTTTTCTCCCTCTTTTTCTCTCCTTTCCTCCCACTCCCCTTCTCTCACTTCTTTTCTTTCTTGTTTCCCGGCTAGATACAAAGGAGTATCAGAATGCTGCTGCTAAGTCGCTTCAATTGTGTCCGACTCTGTGCGACCCCATAGATGGTAGCCCACCAGGCTCCTCCGTCCCTGGGATTCTCCAGGCAATAACACTGTAGTGGGTTGCCATTTCCTTCTCCAAAGAAGTAGAATAATTGTGTCCAAATGTATGCTTATTTAATTTTTAAAATAGATGTTCTAAAACATACTCCAAAAAATGGCATACCAATTTATATTATTGCCAGAAGAGTACTTATGGTGAATGTTTTCTCATTCCTTCTCTAACTTGTGTTATTATCAACCTTTATTACTTTTGCCAATCTGTTTTGGCTAAAATGCTGTCTCAGTACATGTCTGACCCTTGAACAATACGAGGGTTAGGGAGCCGACTGTCCACACAGTGGAAAATCCATGTAACTTATAGTTGACCTTCCTCTCTATCGGTGGTTCCTTCATACCCACAATTCACATCTGTACACTTGCAAAAGGGCCACCAGGCCTCCCCTGGTGACTCAGATGGTAACGGATCTGCCTGCCAATGCAGGTGACACAGGAGACACAGGTTGGTTACCTGGGTTGGAAAGATCCCCTGGAGAGGGAAGTGGCTACCCACTCCAGTATTCTTGCCTGGAGAATCCCATGGACAGAGGACTGGTGGGCCACAGTCCATGGAGTTGCAGAGTTGGATATGACAGAGCAACTGACATTTTTACTTTTCACACTTGAAAAAAATCTGAGTATAAGTGGACCTGTGCAGTTTGTATCCCTGTTGTTCAACAGTAAACCGTGGCTTTAATCCACATGTTCCTATTTACTGTGGGGTTTTGTGGTGTGTGTGTTTTCAATTAAACTTTAATTTTGAGATGCACTGTAGAGTCCCATGCAATTGTAAGAAATAATAGCGATCTATGCATCTTTTATCCATTTCCCCCCATGGTAACGTCTTATAAAATTACAGTACAATTTCACAATCAGGATATTGACATTAATTCAGTCAAGATACAGAATATTCTGTCAATCTAAGATTTCTTCTTGTTACACTTTTATAGCCATTCCCAATTCTACCTCACCAACCTAACCTTTGTTACGTTAACCACTAATCTGTTCTCCATTTCTGGATTTCTGTCATTTTTAAGAATGTTACATTAATGGGATCATACAGTACATAACTTTTTGTGATTGGTGTTTCATATGGCCTGATTCTCTGGAGAATTATATCTCTTTAGTACTATTTTCCTGCCTTTATCAAGTTACTTGTTTATCATATTTGTGTATTTTTTTTCCTCCTAACTTGTTTGTATTTTTCTTATTGATTTTTGAAACTATAATATATATTGTATGTTAATCCTTAGATTGTTTTAAATGCTATAAATGTTTCCTCATTTGTCACATCTTTTAGTTCTGTTTATAGTCTTTTGGGTTTTGAAATTTTATACATTGAGAAAGTGAAGTCTGTTAATGCAGCCTTTTCTGAAATTTCCATTTTTATCTCTTAAAACAAGTCTTTCCTACATCATGATTTTTTATGTGTGTGTCTGTGCACATGCATATTTAAATACAGGTAACTAAACAAATACATATATATGTATCTTCTGTATTTTATTGTGCTTTTATGCTTCATATCAGGGATCACTAAACAGATTATGGTGTATTTGTTATGATCACAAAATACTTTAGAAGGCAGTGTAACAAGGGAACTAGGCAGTTATTATGCTCAAATGTTAGGTAAGCATTTAGCACCTACTTTTTTTTTTTCAATACGAGGCTAATATCACAGGTCTATATTAAAGGCATACCCCTTGCAAGCATTTGAGTTTGAAACTCTTGTGGTTTTCTTTTTTTAATGGTTAGTTTTTTAATATATCTTTCATTTATTTGTTTTCTGAAAAGATAACACATTTGCCAACAAAATTTACACTATTTGATATCCTTAACTTTCAACAAAAATTCAAGCTTAAGTATCTCTTATTCTATTGCTTTGGCCAAAAAGTTCGTTAGGATTTTTCTGTAAAATGTTACAGAAAACCCAAATGAACTTTTTGACCAACCAGATATTTAAATTATTTCTTCCTACTTTGGTGTCAGGACATATTGAAATATTTGTAATAGTTTACATTTCACCTTGCAACCTTTTCTTGGTTATAGTCATATGAAGAGAAAACAATCATCAAAATGTTAGTATCTTGAGGAGAATACATGCAAGTTATAGAATGTCAGACTTGGGTATACTAGAGACAATTTTGTGGAAAGTTTAACCCTTGGAATTTGGGATTTGACCTAGTCAGAAATAAGATTAGATCTCGACTCCTCTGGTGTTAATCTACTATGTTTATTCCCAAGTTACTTGAACATTAACAACGGAACAAGGACCTCAGGGAATAGAGCCAACTCCCTGACAGAGTGGCTGTTAGGAGACTGGGCTTCCCTGGTGGCTCAGCTGGTAAAGAATCTGCCTGCCATGCAGGGGACCTGGATTTGATCCCTGAATTGGGAAGATCCCCTAGAGAAGGGAAAGGCTACCCACTGCAGTATTCTGGCCTGGAGAATTCCATGGACTTTATAGTCCATGGGGTCACAAAGAGTTGGGCAGACTGAGTGATTTTCACACTTAGGAGACTGGCAGAAGTGGTAACTAATGGCTGCTATTGTTCAGTCACTAAGTCATATCTAACTCTTTGCATCATAGGCTGCGGCACGCCAGGTTCCTCTGTCCTCCACTATCTTGTGGAGTTTGCTCAAACTCATGTCCATTGAGTTGGTGATGCCATCCAATCATCTTGTCCTCTGTCACCCCCTTCTCCTTTTGCCTACAGTCTTTCCCAGTATCAGGGTCTTTTCCAGTGAATCAGCTCTTTGCATCAGATGGGCAAAGTCTGGGAGCTTCAGCTTCAGCAACAGTCTTTTGGGTGGATACTCAGGGTTAATTTCCTTTAGCATCGACTGGTTCGATCTCCTTGCAGTCCAGGGGACTCTCAAGAGTGTTCTCCAGAACCACAATTCAAAAGCATACATTCTTCAGCTCTCAGCCTTCTTTATGGTCCAACTCACACATCTGTACATGACTGTTGGAAAAACCATAGCTTTGACTATACGGATCTTTCTTGGCAAAGTGACAGCTTTGCTTTTTAATATGCTGTCTAGGTTTGTCATAGCTTTCCTTCCAAGGAGAAATGTCTTTTAATTTCATGTCTGCAGTCACCATCAGCAGTGATTTTGGAACCTAAGAACAGAAAATATGTCACTGCTTCCACTTTTCCCATTTCTATTTGCCGTGAAGTTATGGGACCGGATGCCATTATCTTTGTTTTTTGAATGTTGAGTTTTAAGCCAGCTTTTTCACTCTCCTCTTTCACCCTTGTCAAGAGGCTTCCTTAGTTCCTCTTCACTTTCGTCCATTAAAGTGGTATCATCTGCATATCTGAGGTTGTTGATATTTCTCCTGGCAATCTTGATTCCAGCTTGTGATTTATCTAGCCCAGCATTTCACGTGTTGTCCTCCACATATAAGTTAAATAAACACGGTGATAATATATAGTCTTGTAAAACTCCTTTCCCAATTTATAACCACTCAGTGTTCAGTGTCTGGTTCTAACTTTCACCTCTTGATCCTCATACAAGTTTCTCAGGAGACAGGTGTGTTTTTCCCATATTCTTAAGGATTTTCCAGTTTGCTGTGATCCACACAGTCAAGGCCCACTTGACCTCACACTCCAGAATGTCTGGCTCTAGGTGAGTGACCACACCATTGTGGTTTTCCAAGTCATTAAGACCTTTCTTGTATAGTTCTTCAGTGTATCCTTTCCACCTCTTCTTAAATCTCTTCTGCTTCTGTTAAGTCCATAAGGTCCATTTCTGTCCTTTCTCGTGCCTGTCCTTGCGTGAAATGTTCCCTTGATATCTCCAATTTTCTTAAAGAGCTCTCCAGTCTTTCCCGTTCTGTTGTTTTCCTCTGTTTCTTTGCATTGTTTATTTAAGAAGGCTTTCTTATCTCTCCTTGCTATTCTCTGGAACTCTGCATTCAGTTGGATATATCTTTCCTTTTCTCCTTTGCCTTTCACCTCTCTTCTTTTCTCAGCTATTTGTAAGGCCTCCTCAGACAACTGCTTTGCCTTCTTGCATTTCTTTTTCTTTGGGATGGTTTTGGTCACTGCCTCCTGTACCATTCTATGAACCTCCATCTGTAATGGCTAGGGAGGAAGTGGAAATACTTGAATTTCCCTGGAAAAGTGTTGAGGAAAATGCTGGCAGTTAAAAAGGATAGTAAAAGAGATTTAGAGATGTCATCATACTAAAATGAGTGCACAATTAGTACATACTAAAATTAGTACATGATAGACCCAGCAGAGGGTTATGCTCTGAGGTAGGCCTGAGGACACACCCTTCACTAAGACATCAGGAATATGCTTGTGTGATGTGCAGCAGACTCACTAAGAAATTCATTGGTGGCTCTCCTCTGTAGACCAAGGCTGACATGGGGGGGGGTGGGGCTGGGTGTCACAAAGCTGGCTCATTATTATCAGGGACAGTGGGCCCAAGTAATTGAGGTAGGGTGGTATATAACCGGTTGAAGTCAGGAGGTCACAATTATGATAACTGCTGGAAAGTTGGAAGGGCAGTAAAGGGGGCTTGACTCACAGAGAATTACAGATATAGCTAATAGAATTACAGATATGGCTAATAGAGTATGGTGGGCTTCCCTGATAGCTCAGTTGGTAAAGAATCCACCTGCAATGCAGGAGACCCTGCTTCAATTCCTGGGTCAGGAAGATCCCCGATAGGCTACCCACTCCAGTATTCTTGGGCTTCCCTTGTGGCTCAGCTGGTAAAGAATCCACCTGCAGTGTGGGAGACCTGGGTTCAATCCCTGGGTTGGGAAGAACTGGAGAAGGGAAAGGCTACCCACTCCAGTATTCTGGCCTGGAGCATTCCATGGACTGTATAGTCCTTGGGTTCACAAAGAGCTGGACACAACTGAGAGACTTTCGCTTTCCTTAGGTGCAGAAGAGACCAGAGGCCAACTACAGGGTCTCTTAATATCCGTAGCCCCCAAAGCAGAAATCTGAGTGTGTTTGCCTGCATAAAAAGTCAGCAATTCCTTGCTCAGTCTCAGACCCAAATCAGTTTTTAATATCTGGAACCACTGGCCCACGAGGTAGCCGATCTGAGGAAGGACTTGAAGCACTGTGGCAAGTATATCCTATTTCTATGATTCCTATGTTCCTTCCCCAATAGAACATATGGCTATTACTCAGGTATTTGTAAACTGATGAAAGGGGAATATCTATGTATTTCAAGGGTCTGGGCACAGGCTTGATTTCACATTAATACTTGAAAACTGAAAGCATTGTAATTCTTCTTACTTGGAGTAGGGGCTTACAGAGACCCAGTAATAAATGGAATCCTGGCTAAAGTCTGGCTCAGAGTGAATCCACTGTATCTGTGAACAAGCCCAATGGTCATCCCCTGAACCAAGTGTATATTGGAATTGATGTACTTGGCAGTTGGAGCAACCATCATATGAAGGCCCAGAAGATGACACTGTAGTGGGGAAGGCCAAGTGGAAACCTCTGAACCTTCATCCCCTGGCCAAGGTAGTTCATAACAAACAAATCAAAGCAATATTGCATCTTTAGGCAGAGATTAGCGCCAGCTTTAAAGACCTAAAGGATTTAGGATGTTGGTTCCTATCACAATTCCATTTGATTCACTGGTCTAACACCTCCAGAAATATAATGAGTCCTCGAGGCTGACTATAGCATTGACCACCACAGTTTTAATCGAGTTGCAGCCCTGATTACACCTGCAGTGCTGGAAGCAGGATGCTGGACATGATGTTACTGTTAGAGCAGGTTAATAAGGGCTCGGGTACAGAATATTGATTTGGTGAATGTGTTTTTTTCCCCATGTCCACTATAAGTAAGGGTTAGAAATAATACACATTTATGGAAGAGACAAAAATATTAATTTATGGTTTTGTCTCAGGGCTCTGTTAACTTTCTTGGCCTCTGTTGTGAAATAGTCTGAAGAACAATTGCATTGATGACATTTTGGTCATCAAAGAGGATGGGCAAGAGATGGCTAGGATGCTGGATGCTTTGGGAAGTTTTACTTGTTCCAGAGAGTGGGTAATAAACACTATAAAGATTTAGGGACCTGCCATTTCAAGGCAGCTTTTGGGTTTCAGGGGTGAGGACCATCTGGGATATCTGCTTCAATGTAAAAGAAAAGTTGCCTCGCCTCTTATTTCCTTCCACCTGTTAAACCTTGCTGGGTCCTGAAGGCAATGCATTAGACACCTAGGAATGCTTCTCTAGTCCTTCTAGCTGGTGATATGGAGCCCTTCACGCTCTGGGTGGTGCCTGGCCCAAGAAAGGGCACTATATCAGAGCGAAGATGCAGTACAAACAGCTGTGCTGCTTGGACCATATGATCTAGCACAGCCTATGGTTTTGTGCTGGTGGTAAGAAAACTTTGCCATGCAAAGTGGAGTTTTTGGCAACACCCTCATGGAGAATCACAACACAGGTCCCTGGAGGCTAGAGCAAGGTGGTGACAGTCTCAGCATAGAAATATGTGCTTATATGCTTTTTAGAAACAGTTTGCTAATAGAGAGCCCAGTAATGCTTGGCCGTGGGGCACCAAGTGACCAAATGTCTGGAACTGAGTTGGGTTCTGTCAGACATGCAGGTCATAATTTAGATGGGGCTAGCACTTATCAGATAGAAAATGTATCAGATAGAAAATGGAAACTTTCATGGCTGCAGTCACCATCTGCCCAATACAATATTGGGCCCAAGCAGGACCAGAGGCATGCGTAATGCATACCAGTGCCCATTCTTTATTCAGGCAGTGGCCCCATGGGAGATCTCAGACCAATTGAAGGAGGATGAAATACTCTGAGTTTGCCATGTGCATGGGATGATTCGGTACTTAGGTTCACACTGAAAACAGATCAGTTCAGTTCAAGAGCTCAGTCATGTTCAACTCTTTGTGACCCCTTGGAAGCATGCCAGGCTTCCCTGTCCATCACCAATTCCTGGAGTTTGCTCAAGCTCATGTCGATTGAGTCGGTGATGCCATCCAACCATCTCATCCTCTGTCGTCCCCTTCTCCTCCTGGCTTCAGTCTTTCCCAGCATCAGGGTCTTTTCCAATGAATTAGTTCTTTGCATCAGGTGACCAAAGGATTGGAGTTTCAGCTTCAGCATCAGTCCTTCCAATGAATATTCAGCACTGATTTCCTTCAGGATTGACTGGTTGGATCTCCTTGCAGTCCAAGGGACTCTCAAGAGTCTTCTACAACACCACAGTTCAAAAGCATCAATTTTCTTTGGTGCTCAGCTTTCTTTATAGTCCAACTCTCACATCCATACGTAACTACTGGAAAAGTCATAGCTTTGACTAGACGGACCTTTGTTGGCAAAGTAATTTCTCTGCTTTTGAATATGCTGTCTAGGTTGGTCATAACTTTCCTTCCAAGGAGCAAGCATCATTTAATTTCGTGGCTGCAGTCACCATCTGCAGTGATTTTGGAACTCAAGAAAATAAAGTCTGTCTGTCACTGTTTCCATTGTTTCCCCATCCATTTTCCATGAAGTGATGGGACCGGATGCCATGATCTTAGTTTTCTGAATGTTGAGTTTTAAGCCAATTTTTCCACTCTCCTCTTTCACTTTCATCAAGAGGCTCTTTAGTTCTTCTTCGCTTTCTGCCATAAGGGTGGTGTCATCTGCATATCTGAGGTTACTGATATTTCTCCTGGCAATGTTGATTCCAGCTTGCACTTTCTCCAGCCCAGTGTTTTTCATGATGTACTCTGCATATGAGGTAAATAAGCAACATGACAATATACAGCCTTAACG
This sequence comes from Bos grunniens, assembly GCF_055505025.1. Lineage (NCBI taxonomy): Eukaryota > Metazoa > Chordata > Mammalia > Artiodactyla > Bovidae > Bos > Bos grunniens. The sequence continues at coordinate 73,547,012 of NC_141179.1, read as the reverse complement.
TATTCCTTTCCCAATTTGGAACCAGTTCATTGTTCCATGTCTGGTTCTAACTGTTGCTTCTTGACCTGCATACAAATTTCTCAGGAGGCAGGTCACGTGGTCTGGTATTCCCATCTCTTGAAGAATTTTTCATAGTTTGTTGTGATCCACATAGTCAAAGGCTTTAGCATAGTCAATAAAGCAGAAGTAGACATTTTTCTTGAACTCTCTTGCTTTTTCAATGATCCAGTGGATATTGGCAATTTGACCTCTGGTTCCTTTGCCTTTTCTAAATCCAGCTTGAACATCTGGAAGTCCTTGGTTCATGTAGTATTGAAGCCTCACATGGAGAATTTTGAACTTTACTAGCATGTGAGACGAGTGCAATTGTGCAGTAGTTTGAACATTCTTTGTCATTGCCTTTCTTTGGGATTGGAATGAAAACTGACCTTTTCTGGTCCTGTGGCCACTGCTGAGTTTTCCAAATTTGCTGGCATACTGAGTGCAACATCTGCATTTTAGCCACATTCAGGGGTTAGAATTTGGGGCTTCCCAGGTGGCGCTAGTGATAAAGGATCAACTTGCCAATGCAGTAGACGCAAGAGATGTGGGTTCCATCCCTGGATCGTGAAGATCCCCTGGAGCAGGAACTGGCAACCCACTATGGTATTCTTGCCTGGAATATTCCACTGTCAGAGGAGCCTGGTGGGCTACAGTCCATGGAGCCACAAAGAGTCAGACATGACTGAGTGACTGAGCACAGGGAACCCCAGTGAAGACCTGTAGCCCCATTTTTTGGCTCCCTGATCTATGGAAATATTTTCTCACAAATTACAGTTGTTTAATCAGCTCCAAACTCTGATTCTGTTTCTTCAGCTCAGTGAGAAGTCATGTTCTACTTTGCTTCTAGGTTCAGGGTACTCTTGGTACCTGGGTTCTGAAAGTGCCTCCAATGAGAAAGTCTCAGAAATATGGGCTTGCTGCCTGTATTTCCTTTCTCTCAGTTGTTACAATACTGTTCCATTGTTCAGTTCCTAAAAACAGTTACCTATTATGGTTTTTCCAGTTTTATCTCTGACATGGCAGAAATGCAAGTTCCATTCTGATCGCTGCATCCTCATGGAGACTGGAAGCCCCTCTCTCCTCTGTTTTGAACTGAGTTTATAGAGACATAGGTGATTAGTCTGAAATAGTTCATGCCAGTCAGATCTCAAATTTAGATCTAATTCACCATCCATTTTTATATCCAATACATCTAGGATATCAGGTTTTTATATATGGTAATAATAAATCTGTTTGATTACAGATACCTTCTAGGCTTGTGGGGCAAGTTTGGGCTCAGGGGAAAAGTGTGCTGAACTCAGGCTTAAGTGACTGGTTCCCATGGTTATGGGAGGAGAATATCATGGCCAGAATGGTTTACTCTCCAAACCCTGTATTATACCAATGTTTTACAAAAAAAACAAAAAAACAAAAACTAGTAGATAAGTGATTTGATAGGACTGAGAAGTCCTGGCTTCACCTGGTGATTTGGGATTCACCTTGTGGGTTTCACCTTCTGTTTTTCCAATTTTGAAGAAGTACACGAATGTCTCCTGGGTAGAGCTGGTTTGAATTGAGTTGGAATGGGTGAATATGGGTCCATTTACTATCCTGGCAGGTGTACTGTACTCCTCAGTTCTCATCCTTGGCAATTAATAATGGGTGTGAAGTGAGACAGTATGGGAGTTCTTATGTTAGACTGCATGGGTGATAAATGCCTACAATTTCCTGTGGATCTATTTTACTGAAGAGTTCTATCCCTGAAAAAAGGGAACCAAAAATTCAAACAGATCAATTAGCAATTGTTTTAAGCATACATTTTTGGACCCAAGTATGTTTGGCTAATTTTACAGTTGGCTTTCATCAGAGTCATTACTGAATGTCTCCTGCCTAAATTATGCTGTGTTCAAAATGTGAAAATTTTCATTTCATTTGGCAGCAGCCACTCAAGTGGAAAACTGAAAATCCCCAAACAGAAAATTAGCAAATATTTGTTCTGTCACAGCTCAAGCACGTGGTATTCTTCTCCTCCCTGAACAAAATTATCCTGGCCTCCTAGCCAATTCATGCAGCTGTTTTACAACATCCCAGGGGAAAGGCACCCCATGGGAACCAATGAGCTGATTATTTAACCATAAAAGACAGGTTTAAATAAGAGAGATATACATGTCTTCAGAAGAGTCACTGGGGACACCAAGGCTTAGGAGTTCGTTGTGTAACTCAGGCCTCCTCACTCTTTTGAGCATCATAGATTCTGGAATGCTGAGGCACAGTTGAATGCACTTTGGTGGAGGCCCCCACCCCCAATAGGATAGCTGCCTTCCCATTTAAATGTCAGATTTGTTCAATGAGTTGATATTATGCAAGTTGAACTAAACGTGTGGACCGGAGGAAACTTCTAAATATCAGACCATTTGCTTTCCTTTTTCTCATTTTATTTCATAATTGCTTATACTTTGACATAATATAAACCCCATCCACCCCCCTTTTCTTAAAGAAGTACCTTGCAAGACTTTTTTTTTTTTTTTGCTTCTCTTGCCCTTTGGGTCAAATTAATGCTTAATGTAGAGAGAAAGAAATGAGTTAATGCTTATTTTTGAATTAAAAAACTGACCTTTGGAGCCAGGGACAAAGATAATATACAGTATTCATGAGGAAAGTGTGTGTGTATGTGTGCGTGTGTGTGTGAATGCGTGAACTGTATGTTGCCAGAACCTACTTTTTGTTGTTTGTTTTATTTATTTATTTTTTTCTTTTTTGAACACTAGAAGCTTACGCCCTAAAAAAGGTAGCTAAGGATTGAGACTGATGGGGAAAGATGTGAAAAAATATATTAGGCACTAGTGAGTCCCTGTTCCCTCCCCACTTCTGGAGTCTCCCACTGTGGGAATGGATTGATAGAAACCACAGCAAGGTCTAGGGAAGGGATTTGTGGGCAGAAAGGACAAGTGCTCAGTCCCAGTGAGGCCCAGGAGAGCGAGCCGGCTCCTCTGAGACAGCAGTGGTTTGTGGAAATGGCAGTGTGCCGGGTCTAGGGATTAGAGGGACGAGGGCAGCCCCCCGAGCCTTTCTGTGCCCAGACATTCCCACGGGGCAGGTGCAAGAAGCTAGCCTAGACAGGCTGGTGGCCCTGATGGAGCCTAAACATGGAAGAGGCAGCATGGCCTCCAGCAGGGCCCTAATGACCAGAGGGCGTGGTAGGAATGTGGCCATCAGCACCAGATGCAGCAGGAAGTGCAGATCGTGGGGACAGATTGCATGTTAGTGGAAGGCCACAGAGGTCCTAGTGTGCCTGTGGACCTGCTGTCTCACCCTGTTATCAGTTTAGTTCAGTTCAGTTGCTCATTCGTATCCAACTCTTTGTGACCCCATGAACTGCAGCATGCCACACCTCCCTGTCCATCACCAACTCCCAGAGTCCATCCAAACCCATGTCCATCGAGTCAGTGACGCCATCCAACCGTCTCATCCTCTGTCATCCCCTTCTCTTCCTGCCTTCAATCTTTCCCAGCATCAGGGTCTTTTCAAATGACTCAGCTCTTTATATCAGATGGCCAAAGTATTGGAGTTTCTGCCTCAACATTAGTCCTTCCAATGAACACCCAGGACTGATCTCCTTTAGGATGGACTGGTTGGATCTCCTTGCAGTCCAAGGGACTCTCAAGAGTCTTCTCCAACATCACAGTTCAAAAGCACCCTATCATACGCTGATGCTAGTAAGAATCTCCCCCTGCCCAGCCCTTTATAGGGCTAAAAATCTTGAACTGCCCCATCTTTAACCTATGTTGACTGAATTTACCCAACATAGACTAAATACACCTGGAAATACTAGATAAAATTTCTGTTACTATGTAGAAAAATAGATATTTCAGACAGAAACTATATTCAGTGGTAAGAAAAGTATGAGAAAATTGAACTTGTTAGTATTTGCACTTATGACTTTTGAAATTCATCATCATTTTCACTGGGTTTGATATCCAGACTGTGTTTTTCCCATGGAAAGTGTTGGCCTTATTCAAAGAGCTAAAATGGTTCTATGCCTCTAAAACCCTTCCTCTGGCTTCTGCCCCAAGGTGGCAGTGTCATTTCTTTTCCCTAGGGAGGCCCACGGAGATTCAATTTATTCTTTTCTTGATGCTGATCACTTCTCATCTTTTATTGTGGTTGTGAATATATTATCTGTATATTATATTCAAATAAGGATACTTATTCAGAGAAGTTAGGTTAGTGATAAATAGTGAACTCCATCTTTATGTTTTTTTTGGTTGTCTCCTTCCAGTGATTCTCAATCACTGTATATGTTAGAACCACTCTGGATTCTTTTAAAAAGTATGAAATGCACTGGCCCCAATCTGGAACCAAGTGAGTATCCCAGGACGTTAATTATCTCCTCCCCTTCCTCCTCGTCCTTCTCTCTCCCCTTTCCTCTGTTCTTCCTCCCTTCCTCCATCTCTTCTTTGATGTGTAATACCTTCCTTCCTATTTCTCTTTCTTCTGTGTATCTACCTGTTTCATCATCTCTTCCCCTTCTTTGTTCCTATGGCTGACATGCAGCCTAAAGTTGCCTCCATCAGCTTTTCAGATTAACCAAGGACAGGATAGCCAGCAAATAATCCAGTTGAAGTGACTAGCGGTATTGGGTCCCATTTGATAGACTTCTAGATAATTGATTTTCAATTCTTTTGTTCCTTTATTACATGAGGAAACCAATGTAGCGTAAGAACAATGTTTCTGCATGATGAATAAAAATATTAGATGAGGGAGTAATCAAGCTGCAAACTTGTAATGACTGTCACCCTGGAGGCCTCAAGGAGGGTGGCTGTTGTTTGTCTATATTGACCCTAGTAGATACACCAGAGGATTCTGCTGCCCCAGCGTCTTATCTGGCAGTTGGTAATTAATAAAATAATAAAAACAACCATTACCATGCAGGGATGGTTTTATCTGCTGACTGTGATTCTAGTGAAGGGGTCAAGAACTATATCATTTGCAAGGAACATCAAAAGGACCTATTGTTGATCTCTGAGTAGGCGGAAAAAAGTGCTGGGTCCCTGCACACTGAGCCTTTGTGCCTCTAATATGTCTTGTTCCCAACTTCCAGAGTTGATATACAAACTCTGGGAAGCAGTGCCTATGGGATGACCTGGAGGGGGTGCTGAGTAGCAAAGGAAAAAGGAAATGACAGCAGATAGTCATCATCTGATGATGAGATTTATCCCTCTTGTCTGTATATTTCCAGACACATCTTTCCCTTTCTGTCCCAGAACCCGGCATCTTGATAATGTAGAGCTCATTTGTTAGCACTTTGTTAACAGTCTCTCTCCTCAACCTTGGAGCCTAGGTGTGCTGTTCTAGGAGTTGTGGGTCACGGTGTTGTTGCTTCTGGTCCAGTCTTATCTACCTTACACATTAGCCCTGTGCCTTTGAACAGATCGTTTCCCACCTGTAAATGTCGCTTTCTTCAGTTATCCTGTTGGGATGATAATAATGGCTCTCTGCCTTTGTGACCTGGGAACCTTGTCTTCACCTTTGCCATTGAAGCAAAGCCTCCTCTTCTTGGTCTGTGTGAGATCCTGGTTGCAGACTGCGCTGAAGTACACGGTGTCAAATTCTTCCACGAAGCTTTTCATTCTTAGAATCATTTTGATGTGGATCAAAATGCTTGCTGTGGTCTCTTGCTATTCTTCTGCATACAGGTGGAGTTTTATGTTAAAATATTTGTATTTTGTGGGAGAAAAAAGAATCTCCACCCCATTGGGATGTTATTACCATTAGTACTAACTTGTTCAACTTTAAATAACTGGCAAAATGGTGACCACTGACTCTGCTGTTTATGTTTTACTAGGGTAAAGCTGGAGTTTCCAGGGCTTATAGTAGATAGGTATGAATATATATCTATCCATGCATATATATACATATACGTATGTTTATGTTATCAGACTGATGCTGGATATTATTTTTCCAAGTATTGATATACCACAAATTAACCTTATTTTAATGAAACTGAATGGTCACATTCTATTCTTTTCTGCATTCAAAAAAACCTTTTGTGGTCAATTATGTGGATAAATATCCTGGCTTGAAAGTTTGTAGGGTGAGAGAAAATGCATTGAAGTCATCCAGCATGGAATGGGATGCTCAGTACATGGTAGGTATGATGACTATTAAGCACAAACATATATACAGTGACAGCTCCGTGCCTAGGACTAGTTAGTTCCTGGGAATATGTGAGTGGATATCATCCCTACCTTCAGGGAATTTAAAGCCTGTTTTATTTATTAAATGGCTTTTGGCCCCTTTTTGGTTACATGCCTGCCTGTGGGGAAGTCTTTATTGTTAGAGTGTGTGCCTAGCCTGAAGCTGAGTTAGACCCTGTCTTATCTTGTCCTTCAGCCCAACTTCTTCCTGTCCTGGGATATCCTTGCCCCAGACAGTTTACTGGGCTTCTCGGCCACAATGTAGCAATTTGTCTCTTAAAAACTAGGTTTCAAAACTGCCTCCTTTACTATAATATTTCCCAATTAAAATTCATATACTGAAATCAGTAGCTTTATCTAAGTAGCAGGAAAATAAGCTTCTTGAATAAATTTATCTTAAGAATTTACTAAAGGGGTAGGAAGAGATTTCCCAGTTTCTAGATTAGTTCCCTTTTAATTAGGTTATTCAACAACCATTTACTGATCCCAACGGATAGTAGAGATAAAAAGTAAGGAAGTCAGAGTAGTTTCTGGTTTTAAGAAATTTACATTTAAAAACTTTGAACACTTTTGTGGGCTGTGACAGAACCATGAAATTATTACTTTCTCCCTGCTCAAGCCAGTTCATCTCTGGATATTTCACACACGGTAATTTCATAATAAAATTATATATTTTATATATCATAAAGTATATTCTTACAAGTTATGTATTGTATAATTTTATGAACAAGTTGTATATTATTTTTGCCTGTCCTAATGAAGTGACCTTAAATCCATCCATTATGGATAACTACATGTATTTAAATTTACCCCAAATATCCATATAAAAGACTTCCTTCTTTTCTATGCCCTCAAAATTTTTGGAAATTCTTCATCTTAAAGTGTGACCTACTCATCTATGAACAATTCAAAATAATCCATGTTAATAACAACAACAACAAAAAAAACCCAACAAATTTCAGATAGAATGAGGAAGGTGTATTTGAGTCCTCAGATAGGAAAGTGGTGGAAATAGAAGAAATTCTCCAGGAAGACTGTGGTTAACAGCTTAAGTTTTGAAGTCACAAGTGAGTATTATATCCCACTGCATCACTAAATCATTGTGTGATCTCTAACAGAGGTAATTTCACTTTTTCTTAAGTCAAGTACTGTCCCTGGACTCTTAAGCCTACACAGAGATCCCTGGAACTTTTGAACCTAGACAGGGTCCCTTCATTGCTTGTGTGTTTGGTATTTCTGGGTATCAATGAGCGTGTTTGTGTCTGTATTCACAGATGCCCATGATTCTGGTTCCCACCCTTCAGTCCCTCCTAGGGGAGGGCAAGGGCCCTTTGTTCTGCGTGGACTTTTTGATGGAAGTAGAGTCTTTCTGTTTAAGGAAAAGATCAGTCAAACAAATTTAGACTCGGCATTTTCTAAATCATTTGTATTCAGAGACTTCATAAATGCTTTTTGCATAGATCTTTCAGAAGGATGTCTCAGGGTTGAGAGACTTGCAGGGAGTTTTTCCTGTAGATCAGTGGTTCTCCAACTTGACCCTGGCATAGAATCACACAAAGGGCTTTTTAAATCACAGATCACTTGGCCTCACCCCCACAGTTTCTAATTTGGCGGGTCTGCAGCAGAATCCTAGAATTTGCATTTCTAGTGTGTTTCCAAGTGGTGCTGACACTGTCTGGCTGGTAATCATGCTTTTAGAACCATTGGTTAGATCTTTAGCAAAAAGCAACTATGACACTGGGCAAGGAGAGCTCAGCAGATGCAGTGTTTTTAGAATGAGATCAACTATCCAGAAAATGCGAACAAAAAAGAGACATCTTCATAGATGAATTCATGTAGTAGGATAAATCATGCTGATTTATTCTCTGACTAGTGACACCTTTGTTGAAGCAGAAGTTTTTTATCAGATGAGGGGAATTCAAATCCCATTTTCAAAGGAGAGACTTTCTTTAGACTGATGGGAAGAACATGAACTTTAGCTCTTTGGGCTCAAATTGTGGTCTGTATTTGCTTCAAAACTATGTATTTGCTTCAAAACTTTAAAGTTAGTTAATATTTCCAAGCCCAACTAGAAAATGGAGATATTAAAGCCTAATCTTGAAAGACTGTTTAAGGGCTTTACAAAGTGCTTATTTGACAGTAGGAGTTGAATAAAAAGCAGATATTTATGTTATTATTCAAAAAAGTGGTAGTTTTCCTGTCATTTGACTTTCGAGTGCTGAATCAGAGAATATGAACCCATAAATGTCTCTAAACTAAACCTTTAAATACCTTTTCCCTTCAGGCTATCATTGCAACCAAAAGTCATACAATTCTATGTAAAAATCTTCACTGATTTAATGTCAAGGTAAATAGGGTTAGGGGTTGTATACTTCATTCAATCCAATATGCATATATTGTAGACAAATGGGTCCAAAGGAGTTAATTCTATGGGAAAGTGTTGTTTCATCATTCAAAGCTATGAAACCCCCCGTTGACCAATTGCTGACATTTTTGAGGGCTACAAAAATAAAACAATCAAAAAAACAAAATATTGGATGAAGGTCAGAACTTTAGATGAAAATTATTTGTAGGATTAAGTTTTCTATAATTTATTGGCAATTTGTGGACTTTTCAAGACATGTTTTCTTACATGTATTCATTGTCTGATATAACTTCAGTAGCCAATGTCCAGGTAAGAGGCAACTCTGCCCAGCTTCACTGACTGCGTAGTTGACCATTTAAAACTGCTTTTCATAAATGGATGGCTAATGTATGTAAGTAACTTTCTTTTTTAAACTTATTTATTTTTGGGTGTTTTGGGTCTTCTTTGCCTCACCTGGGCTTTCTCTAGTTGTGCAGAGCAGGGGCTACTTTTTAGTTGTGATGTGCGGGCTTCTCATAGAGGTGGCCTCTCTTGTTGCAGAGAACTGGCTCTCAAGATTGTGGGCTTCTGTAGTTGTGGGACGTGGGCTTAGTTGCCCCACAGCATGTTTGATTTTCCCAGACCAGGGTTCAAACCTGTGTCCCCTGCACTGTCAGGCAGATTCTTAACCACTGGACCACGGGGGAAGCGTTGTAGATACCTGTGTCAACTGCGTAAATGATCACATGACCTAAATGGTCAGAGCTATCGCTGACTTCTAAGACTTCATTGTCCTTAGAGTTGTGTCAGGGTCAGTGTAAAGGGAATGACGTTGAACTTAATTATTTATTCCTAATTAGGTGGCCTCTTGAGGGTGATGATAACTTCATTGGATAATTGACTCTATTTGACAGCCATACAACGTGATTCTACTGTAACTCATCCGTGATTGAATGGGTTTCAGCAATAGTCATAGAGAGAGTTGGAACAGATAAAATAAGTTGTCACCCTGGTTAACTTGTAGAGGGAGCTCAAGACATCACTTTCCACTACTCCTCCTCCACTCAAAGATAAGCAAGTTGCAAATAAAGGAATAAAAAGGTATTCTCAGGGATATGTGATTGAACATGAAGTTTAGGAGAAAATTGTAAGTGGAGAAACAAAAGAGTTTTATCTAAAATACAAATATGACTCTTCCTTTCCGCTCATTCATGTTTCCTGTAGTTGGGTAGTTTAACATTTTCTTCAGTAGAACAGGATAGGGAATGGTTCTCTTAGGCCCATCTATTTCAGCTCCTGACTTTCTTACTTATACTTGTTTTGTGTAATTATTTCAACATCTAAGTGCTGAGATCCAGGAAGGCCAAACCAGCGTATGATTCTGGAGGAGAGAGGCCAGGGAAAAAGCCGCTTGATTTCCCTAGAATGTATGCTGCTGCTGCTGCTAAGTCGCTTCAGTCATGTCTGACTCTGTGTGACCCCATAGACGGCTGCCCACCAGGCTCCCCTGTCCTTGGGATTCTCCAGGCAAGAACACTGGAGTGGGTTGCCATTTCCTTCTCCCTAGAATGTATAGAGTGTGACAAAATACATGAAAAAGCTAAATGGAATACTAACTGCTGATTTGGAGCCAAGGCCCATCTAATAATAATGGGCATCTATTTGGGCATATACCATTTGAGAAGATTCTGTATTTCTGGTAGCCTATAGGGATTCTGGAGGCCAATAATGTCCTCCAATCTCTCTGTCTTATTATAAGTAGGGCTTATCAAAAAAAAAAAAATATCCCATAGTTACATGGTGCCTCTGCTAACATTAAAACATGCTTTAAAATACATTTAAATGATGTATAAAATATATGAATTTATGTATATTGCTTATAATTGCATAGTAACATTTTAGAAGGCTAAAGAAGCAACTGTTGACATTTATTGCTGCCCAGTAAGTTTGAGTTCTGACCACCCTGGGCTCTGGGGGCAAAAGAAAGGCTTACTGTTCCTTGTGTAAGTGTGTACGTGTGTTTATGTGGGCGTGTGTACTAAGTGCTTCTCTTCCTTTTCAGTACATGTTATACACTGAGATGATCATTGTTGTTATCTATAGGTTGTAGGTTTGGAAAGGATTTATTTCTCTCTTTTAAAATGTCTTTCTGCTTTCTGATAATTTTTTTTGGCAATCATCATGTATTACTTTCAGTCAGTTCAGTTCAGTCGCTCAGTCGTGTCCGACTCTTTGCGACCCCATGAATCACAGCACACCGGGCCTCCCTGTCCATCACCAACTCCCGGAGTTCACTCAGACTCACGTCCACAGAGTCAGTGATGCCATCCAGCCATCTCATCCTCTGTTGTCCCCTTCTCCTCCTGCCCCCAATCCCTCCCAGCATCAGAGTCTTTTCCAATGAGTCAACTCTTCGCATGAGGTGGCCAAACGAAGCAAAAATAATTTCTATTCATCATTTAATCCTTAAAGCAACTAAGCCCAGGGCTCTTTGGGCTTTAGTTTCTAATAGGATTAAATAATTTGTCTATGATATTATCTGGCAAAAACTGGGATTCAAACCTGCTTTTCTGACTCATTCAGCCATGCCAAACAGGCCTAATTATGATAAGAAGAACAAAGACTTAATGTCTTCTTAACGTCCACTGCCCCAAGCCATTTCACAAAGTTTCCCATGGCTCATTAAGATGAGTCCATTTGAACTCTGTGGATGCCTCTGAGTCAAAATTTGGGGAGAAAGGGCCTTGAAGAGGGGGACTGTGATGATACCAAAGGGCTGACCTTCTCTTACCTGTCTTATTCAAGGGGTTGCATTCTTTACCTTTTAAAGTTCTATTTCTCTGGGTACATTCCTAGGGACCAGAAAGGCTCATTAGAATTCAGTCCCTACTGTCTGCGGAAAGGCAATTTACATGTGGCACCAGCTCAGACATGCTCCTTCTAATTCATTTGAAGGGTGCGGAAGGAGAGCAGCAGAGTTTACTATTTGCCTGCAGCCTCACTGGTGCTCATTAAGGTGGCTTTATGGTCTCATCTTTGGTCTGGCTACTTTCCAGAAGGATTTACCAGAGTTCTTAGGGAGAGGCCAGCATATAAGGTGAAGGTGAGCCCAAGGCCCAGAATTGAATTTCTGCTTGTCAAAGGATGCTGCTCTTCAGGCAGCAACAGCCAGCACCTTGGATAAGTACTACCACTCCTGCCCCGTGGCTGTGACAGTAACTGCTAATTGATTTCTTGGCTGAGTCTGCATATAGTTTCTGCTTCCTTGGGCTTCCAATAGCTCAGTTGGTAAAGAATCTGCCTGCAGTGCAGGAGACCCTGCTTCAATTTCTGGGCTGGGAAGATCCGCTGGAGAAGGGATAGGCTATCCACTCCAGTATTCTTGGGCTTCCCTTGTGGCCCAGATAAAAGAATCTACCTGCAATGAGGGAGATCTGGGTTTGATCCCTGGGTTGGGAAGATCCCCTGGAGAAGGGAAAGGCTACCCACTCCAGTATTCTGGCCTGGAGAATTCCATGGACTGTATAGTCCATGGGGTTGCAAAGAGTCAGACACAAATGAGTGACTTTCACTTTCACTTTCTTTGGCACACTCATCACATCACTCTAGGAAGTTATACTCATTGACCATGCTTGTCATGCAACAAGTTGAAATCTGTTTGCTGCCCCTGAAATAAAGTGGGCATGGAGCTGGGACCTTCTGTGTGTACATGCTTAGAGCACCATCACCAAGAGATTTATTTCCTGGTTCAAGTTTACAACGGTCCCAGTCGCTTTTCTTTGTGCTCTACTTTTCTTGATTTCTTTAGTTTTTCTCATGAGGAACTGACCACAGCATATCATTTGGGGGAATGATCTGATTAGAGCAGAGAAGAAAGAGTGGGCTTCTTACCTTCTTCAACCCCAGATGGTTCTCTAGATGTTGATGCAGCAGCATTTACCACCTCCTAGAACATTTGTTGCTGTGGATCTGTGTCTACTCCACCCTGTAGAAGTGTTTAGAATTAAAAAAAAAGAATTCTTTTGGAACTCATGTGGAGGGTTATACTTTTATTAATATTAAATTTATTGTGAAGACTTGATTCATTGTTCAGCCTTTGGTCATCATTTGGTGCAGAATTCTGTGATGAAACATGTTTTTTCTTCCTCAGAGCTTTTCTTGCCCACAGGTTTGGTGAGCAGCATCTTCTATCTTTCTTTATGAACAATCCATGATATTTAGTGTTTCTACATCTCTGTATAAGAGGAGAGTACAGTAGGCCCTTCTCCTTCTCTGATTAGTTTCTATCCATTTTTCAATTCTCAGCTGCTATCTTTTTCTTGGAAGACTTTCTTAATCCCAACTCTGTTGCTTTTCCCAGACTTGTGACCTTGAATTGGTCAGGTGGTTCATCTGTGAATTGAAGGATTAAGCATTAGATGCTATTTAAAGTCTCAGGATGCTACCCTGGGCTAACTGGCAAACATCTTGGCTACGTTTATTGCTTTCTCTATTCAATTTAAAATATCATATTGGCTTATCAAAAACTTTTCCTCTTACATTACTACAAAAACATAGGTCTGCTCTGTTCTTAAAACAAAACCAAAAAACCCTGCCATAAGTACTAGAATTCTTTATTGTTTAAATCCAAAGCAGGTTAAATAAGAACTGAGATAAAGGAATTGTTTATACATGGAAATTGTTTTCCACTTATGGTACATTGATCCCTGATTACTCTTTCCCACCCTTCTTCTGTCTTGCCTTTATTGACTTTGGTGACTACGCTCTCTTTCTCTCTCTCTATATATATATGTATGTATATATAATATAGTATAAAATCAGTTCAACTGATCTTTAAATCAAGATAGGGGAGATCAGTATTTTCCTTCCTAGGGGATGTGTCAACCATCATTAAAGATGCAGACAGCAAAACAGCAATTTGAGCCTCAGAGAGCAAGTTGGAAAAAAATAATTTACAGTTCTGTTTTTGCTGCTGGCATTACACTAAATCACACCAGCCCCTTCATTTGTTAGGCATGCTTTCAGTCTGGGATCAGAACAAGTCTAACACTGTAGGTTCCCCCCACCCTTTTTTGCAAATCACATTTTTCAGAAACCTAGAGCTGAGAAAAAGAGAATGATGCCTGCACAGATACAAATGCCTGATCTGTCCCTGGACCACAGACCGAGGAAGGCAGGCAAGGCTGAATGTGAGAGCATGACTCATGGCAGTTGAGGGGAGAACAAAAGTCTTGTCTTTTTTCTCCTTTTCCTTTTCAGAAAGCCTCAATCAATACCCCACTTGTCAGTGCACCAAGGGGCACAGGAGCAGAGAATCCAATACAAATGCGTTAGAACCTTTTACATTTGATACAGTACAAAAGCAGGAGTATTCTTGTCATTGAATTTCTTGTATCAGGACAACTATTTCAAATTACCTGGGCTGGAGGGCTTTTGGAATAGAAGGAGTTTATGTCAATTTAGCATTACTCTTTGTCTTCTCGGAATTTTAAGGTGTTTTTTAAATTAATATTTTATGATTTGGTTGACATTATCAACAATAATGAAACCGAATCCTCCTAAAACTGAATTCCCTTACTGAGTTTATGATTAATCTTTGTATCCAAAACTTGATTCCTTCTCTTTGTTCTGTCTGACTTCAGTTCTATGCTAACTGACAGCTAAATCAATCAGATGATTAAGATAACCATCATTGATAGCATTGTTAATGCACTAAAATTGCTGTTGTAGATATCATCATTAATATACAAACCCGGGTTGTTTCTCCAGGGCAAGATGAGCTTACAGATCCCTGAGCCACAGACCACCTGGCCTGAGAATCATAAACCAGAGACACTCTGACTCCTGAAACTACGATTAAGAAATGTCACAGAAATGCCACTAGCTGATGATTAATCCCTGCCTCTTTGTTCTTCCCCTCTAAAAAAACCCACGATTCAACCATCAACTTAGAGTGGATCTGAGGTTTCTCTCCCTTGCTTGGTGCCCTGCAAATAAATCCTTACCTTGCTGCAAACACCTGCTATCGGAGTTTGGCTTCCAGCACTACGAGCATGTGAGTTCTTGTTCAGTAAAAATGGTAATCCATTGTTGCTTTGAAAGTTCTATGGGCCTTTGATATGGAATTTGGAAATCCACTATGCCAATATTACCTATTTTGAAAATGAAGAGTTTGAAGTTTAGGCAGGAGAATACCTTGCCAGTTTCTGGCAGAGTTAGGGCCAGCAAGTTTCTGCTGGGTCTCAGTCCAGATTGAGCCACAGGGCAAATCCTTTTCAATCTGACAACATCTGCGTGAGGCCCTCATGTGTCTAGCCATTGCCGCCATGGATATCTCACAATTAAAAGACTTGGAGCCCTGGAAGGCTGGGTATCCTGCCACAAACAGGAAATGGTAGCTCTCACAGACCTTCTTGATTCATGGGTCTGTTCTGAAATGAACATTTTTTTTAGACAACAAGCCTCATAGCTTAAGAAGGCGAAAAAAAGAACAAACAAAATGACTGGGAGGGAAGAACAACACATAGAAACGACAAGTGGGCATGTTGCTTTGAGGATGTCAAGGTCACTTTAAGTGTTTAGATAGAGTTCATTTATTGGGACTGCTCAGATGTTTTTTCTTTTGACGTTTATCCTAGTCCACCTCTTCCCTTTTGATGGTGTTGATCGATTATTGGTATATTATCCAGTGCAAGTATGAGTAAATGAGGTCACTCACTGCCCATTTCTGTTTTCAAAAGAAGAAAGTGAATTTTTCAGTGATCAATTCCTTTTAATTCATTTTGTTACTCACATTGTAACTCTTTGCCAGATTCCATGATATGCAATGCTGGTTTCTCCATATATTAAGATATTGTTTTCTTTGCCATAATCAAGTCCATAACTTTAGCACCAGCAGCACTGCCTGCAAACCAACTAAGCCATCCTGCTTGTCTTCCTTTTCGTATTTTCAGTCCTGAGTGACTGTTCTTGGTTCCCGATCAGGAAGAACAGCCGAAGTGTCAGGACTGGCAGAGCAAACCCAAAAGAGATTCACAGCCACCTCCTCTGTGAGTCCTGGCTCCTGAGATGAAAGTTGAGGCAGCTAAGAGCCGACTCGCTGCTTTGTTGACTGCTCCCTTCATGGACAGAGAGCTCGGCAGATCAGTGAGCCTCATCCTCTGTGGCCACGGTCTTCACATCCGCTCCTTCGCTTTGCTCCCCTGTAGACTTTAGTGCTATGAAACAAAGTTTTCCTAACACCAGGGAACTGCTTTCTGCCCTCTGAAGCTAGAATCCAAAGGAAGGAAAGGCTCAAACCGAGCCCCAGAGAACCCCTCACAGTGGCGTCAGCATCTCTGTGCTGTCCTTTTTTTGTTATTCAAAGTAAGAGTGCTGCTCTGTTGAAGTAAGTGAGGGGGGTTGCTGAGAAGTCTATTTCTGCCCAACTCCCTTTTCAGGGTTCTGTGGATTCTAGGACAGAGCTTCAGCAGAGCTTTCTAAAGATCCAGCCATATCCTCTGCCTAGGTTTGGAAAAACACGCTCCATCTTTTCTAACTCTTCCGTCAGCCATCTCGTCGTTTACTTGCTAAGTCATGTCCAATTCTTTTGCGACCCATGGACTGTAGACCGCCAGGCTCCTCTGTCCATGAGATTTTCCAGGCAAGAATACTGATGTGGGTTGTTGCCATTTCCTTCTCCAGGGGATCTTCCTGACCCGGAGACTGAACCCCCGTCTCCTGCCTTGCAGGTGAATTCTTTACCACTGAGCCACCCGGGGAGCCCCATCAGCCCTCTACCTTCTGTGATCCAAATTGTCGCTCACAATTATCTTATTGATGTGAAAGGTAAAGGAGAGCTCTGACCTGTAGTTGTTTTGGGAGCTCTAGAGCTGATAAGACAGTAAAAATGCAGTTTCTCTCATGAAAATCAGGATTATTTTTATATAGGAAACTCCTTTGTAAATTCTCCCCAGTCATTTGTCACAGCAAGAGTCATTTGTAGTAAAATGAGTAAAGTTCTTGTGCAGAGTTAACCTTTTAAATGTCAGGGTTTTAACCATATCGGAGATAAATAAGTAGTTTGAGGGAAGGAGAAACTTAGAAAATTGACAGGGTACAAAGAATGATGAAAATGGTTTACTGCAGGTTAGAGTTTTGTTTTCTGAGGCCTGCAGTTGAGAGTCCAGCTTTGGAGGTAAAGACTAATGTCATCCACAGATTGGGACATAATGATGTTTGCTGAACTTTATTCTACATATACACTTAATATCATAGACAGCAGTTCTCTTAGTTTATATTTGGACATAGATCAACTATTTAACCCCTGCTTGTTCTCCATCTCCACCTAGACATGGACACACCACACACATACACACACACATGCTGCCCGTTCCTGATGAACTTGCGAAGGAAAAGATGACCTTGAAAAGGAACTTTAGAAATATACAAATTGCAATATAGAAGAGACAAGACCAAGCAATAGGCAGTGGTTTTCAGAATATGTTATTGTCAGTTAATTCTCTTCTGTGATCATTCATTTCACGACTGAAAAAAGACAAACACAAAACCAAGAAATTGCAATGTCATCTCAGCCTCAAACAGATCTAATAAAAATCTTTTCATAGAGAACATCTATGATCCATAGTAGCAGCTGTTGTCCGTATGTGGCAATTATAAGCGTATTATTTAGTATTTACTAAATACCATAATAGCAGAGTATTATAAAATGAATTATTTTATCTAGTTCTTTCTTCTAGGCAAAAAAAAAGAAAAAGAAAAGAAACAGGCAGAGAGAGAAAAAAGGCAAATACCTTTGGGAGAGTAATAAAAGAATTTTTCAAGGTTCAGTAATACATGATATGATATAATTAATTCTGGCCATGTTAGAAGTATCTTGAGGATAAAATATTTTGATGCAAAGCATACATTTCTAGGAAATAATGAGTCTTAACTCTGTACGATGAAGTAAAAACTATCCTCAAAGTCAGATACACCAGAGATTCGAATATATTGACTCATAACTTCTAGGGCTCCATAGGTGCAGAATAACCAGAATCCTTGCTATTGCAGAAATTTTGAGTGACTTTTATTCACCATTTAGTTTGACAAGGGTTTTCAGGGGGTGTTTCTCAGCTCCTACTTCAATGCACAGGGTGATACAACCTCAGCTCTATTATGAATACTTCATACCTAGGCCCAGTATAGTATAATAATATGAATTAATTTTGCTATCAGAAACCACCAAACACATGCCAGATTCCACTCCTTTTTCCAACTCAGAATCATATGTGTAGTCTCAATGAGGCTAACTTTTTCTCCTCAAAGACTCAGTGGTAAAGATATCTAGTCCTGATTTGCTATCTTCTCGACCTCTTTCCAAATCCCAAAGTTTCTCCTTGCCTAATAATTTCCCTATAGATTTCTGGCTTTTCTGCTCCCTGGATATATAATTTCAGTTAACTTCTTTAAGACTCAGAAGTCTCATTGGACAAATGAGCAGGGCAATACCGGCTTCAACACAGTAGTGAGTATGAAATGAGCACTGTATCTGGCAGAGAGACGGTATTCAATAAATATTAGTCTTACTCTTTCTCCTCCCCGTCCTCTGACTCTGAAACATGTCATAAGGAGACCAGAGGGTTTGTAGGCCAAAAGGACCAAGACATCTCCTGTCGGTCAGTCCCAGGAATGTCCCTTCTCAGAATATTGCCCTAATTCAGGTACCATAGATATTCCTTTAAAACAGATGCTGATTTATTTGTTTAAATTACTTATATCATGTATACACAAAATGGGGCTTCCCTGGTGGCTCAGATGGTACAGAGTTTGCCTGCAATGCAGAAGACCTGGGTTTGAGAAGGAAATGGCTACCCACTCTAGTATTCTTGCCTAGAAAATTCCATGGACAGAGGCTATAGTCCGTGGGATTGCTAAGAGTTGGACACAACTGAACGACTAACACTCTCACTTCCATAAACAAAACAGTAGGCTAGGGGCTGTAAAGAGAGGAGGCTTGTGCCCTCAAGTAATTTACAGTCTGAAAGGGGTAGGCAGACACATAAACACAACATATTATAAGAAATTATAAAAGTGAAGAATTATCCTAAATAGTCCACAAAGAACTGTTATAATCAATAAATTAATTCAATAGTTGCAGGATACAAAGCTCACAGAAATCGGTTATATTTCAGTTAAAAATCAGTTACATTACATTGTTACAAGTAACAGTAAACAATCCCCAAAAGGAAATTAAGGAAACGATTTCATTTACAATGGCATTAAAGAAAATACTTGTAAGTAAACTTAAAAGCAGAGACATTACTTTGCCAACAAAGGTCCGTCTAGTCAAGGCTATGGTTTTTTCCAGTGGTCATGTATGGATGTGAGAGTTGGACTGTGAAGAAAGCTGAGCGCCAGAGAGTTGATGCTTTTGAACTGTGGTGTTGGAGAAGACTGCTGAGAGTCCCCTGGATTGCAAGGAGATCCAACCAGTCCATTCTGAAGGAGATCAGCCCTGGGATTTCTTTGGAAGGAATGATGCCAAAGCTGAAACTCCAGTACTTTGGCCACCTCACACAAAGAGTTGACTCATTGGAAAAGACTCTGATGCTGGGAGGGATTGGGGGCAGGAGGAGAAAGGGAGGACAGAGGATGAGATGGCTGGATGGCATCACTGACTAGATGGATGTGAGTTTGAGTGAACTCCGGGAGTTGGTGATGGACAGGGAGGCCTGGAGTGCTGTGATTCATGGGGTTGCAGAGTCGGACACGACTGAGCGACTGAACTGAACTGAAACTTAACCAGGGAGGCTTGTACAATGAAAACTTCAAAATGTTGCTAAAGGAAATTAGGGAAAGAATAAATAATTTGAGAGACATCTTGTGTTCATGGTTTGAAAGACTTAATATTGTTTAGATATCAATTCCATTCAAAGCACTCTATAAATTTTGTGCAATTTGTGTAAAAATCCTATTCAAAACTCATATGAAATCTTAAGGAACTCCAAATTGCCAAAACTGTATTGAAAATGAACAAAGTTGGAGGATTCATAATTCTTGATTTAAAAACTTAACTTTAATCAATACAGTGGGGTACTAGCACAACAGTAGGCATATAGAACAAAGGAATAAAATAGAAAACCCAGAAATAAACTTTCATGAATATGGTCAAATGATTTTAGATAAGGGTGCCTAAGCCATCCGACGGGGAAAGGAGTCTTTGCAACAAATGGTGCTGGGAACACTGGATATATCCACAAGCAGAAGGATGGAGTTGAACTCTGACCTTATACCATCCACAAAATTACACTCAAAATGGATCAACAGTCTAAACGGAAGACCGCAGAATAGTAAACTCTTAAAAGAATGGGGGAAAATGTTCATGACATTGAGTTTTGTAATAATTTCTTGGATGTGACACCACAAAACAAAGGCAACAGAATAAAAAATTGAACTTCATCAAAATTAAAAATTTTGTGCATCAAAGGACACCATCAACAGAGTGAAAAGGCAATCCATGTAATGGGAGAAATATTGGCAGATAATATGTTTTATAAGGGATTAATAGCTAGAATACACAAAGAACTCCTATAATTCAACAGTAAGAAAACAACCCAACTGAAAAATGGACAAAGGACTTTGGTAGCCATTTCTCCAAAGCAGACATACAGATGGCCAATAATCACATGAAAAGATGCTCAGTGTCATTAATCTTTAGAGAAATGCAATGAAAACCATAATGAGATAACATTTCATGCCTATTAGAATGGCTTTATCAAAACAAACAAGACCAGAAAACACAAGTGTTAGTGAAGATGTGGGGGATTATGCACTACTCATGAGAGTGTAAGATGGTTCAGCTGCTGTGGAAATATTATGATGGTTTCCCCCCGGATTACACAAAGAATCACCATATAATCCAGAAATTCTACTTCTGGGTATTTCAGTACTCAAAAGAGTTAAAAGCAGAGACTTAAACAGGTATTTGCACACCCATATTCATAGCAGCCTTATCCACTGTAACCAAAAGGAGGAAACAACTCAAATGTTCAGTGATGGATGAATGGATAAACCATGTGGTGTGGTGCATGTGTGTGTCTTTACACACATACAGTAGAAGATTATTCATTCTTAAGGAAGGACATTTTGACACGTGCAGTGACATGAACGAACTTTGAAGATGTTATGCTAAGTGAAATAAGCCAGACACAAAGCACAACTATTATGATTCCAGTGATATGAAGTACCTAGAATAGTCAAACTCAGAGAGACAGAAAGCAAGTAAAATGGTGGTTGCCAGGGAGTGGAGGAGGGGGAAATGAAAACTGTTTAAGAGGGCAGAGTGTCAGCTTGGGATGATTAACTAGTTCTGGAGGTGATAATTGTGATGGTTGAGCAATAATGTGAATGCATTTAATGCTATTGAAGTATATACTTAAAATGGTTAAAGTGGAAAATTTATTTTTTTGCATGTTTTAATACAATAAAAAGTATAATATGAAAGATATAATAAGGTCTTTTGGGAACAAATGAGATACTAAGGGTGTGAGCAATACTTCAGTTCAGTTCGGTCGCTCAGTCATGACCAACTTTTTGTGACCGCATGGACTGCAGCACGCCAAGCTTCCCTGTCTATCACCAACTCCTTGAGCTTGCTTAAACTCAAGTCCATTGAGTTGGTGATGCCATCCAACCATCTCATCCTCTGTTGTCCCCTTCTCCTCCCACCTTCAATCTTTCCCAGCATCAGGGGCTTTTCTAATAAGTCAGTTCTTTGCATTAGGTGGCCAAAGTATTGGAGTTTCAGCTTCAGCATCAGTCTTTCCAATGAATATTCAGACTGATTTCCTTTAGGATTGTCTGACTTGATCTCCTTGCAGTCCAAGGGACTCTCAAGAGTCTTCTCCAGCACCACAGTTCAAAAGCATCATTTCTTCGGTGCTCAGCTTTTTTTATGGCCCAACTCTCACATCCATACATGACCACTGGAAAAACTATAGCTTTGACTATATGGACCTTTGTTGGCAAAGTAATGTAATACTTCTTAGAGGAGGCATTGTTTGAAGAGAATTTTGAAAGATTGCTGGGAATTTTTTGATCAATATAATTGGATCCCAGAACTTTCAAAGCTGAGTGTAATTGTACAATGGTTTATTTAGTATAAAGTGAGAGTGGGCCACACTCATTGCTATGTTCAACAAATATTTACTGAGCATCTACTAAGTACGGGGCATTGTGTTGAAGCATTGTGTTTAGGCAGGAATTCCCAGGTGGTGCTAGAGGTAAAGAACCCCATGCCAATGTAGGAGACAGAAGAGATGCAGGTTTGATCCCTGGGTCTGGAAGATCTGCTGGGGGAGGGTATGGGGACCCACTCCAGGATTCTTGCCTGGAGAATCTCATGGACAGAGGAGCCTGGCAGGATACAGTCCATAGGGTCGCAAAGAGTCAGACACACACATTGTGTTTGGACATTGGAGATTCTGTAGAGCAGGAGTCCCCAGCCTCCAGGATCTAATGTCTGATGATATGAGGTGGAGCTGATTAATGATAATAGAAATAAAGTGTACAACAAATGTAAGGCACTTGAATCATCCCAAAACCATGCCCCCTATCGAGCTTCCCAACCCATGGAAAAATTGTCTTCCATGAAACTTGGCCCCTGGTGCCAAAAAGTCGGGAACTGCTGTTGTAGAGAACAAAACAGCCCTAAATCTTGACCACAAAGCTTATATTCTAATGTGTGTGTGTTCGGGGAGTAGGGGTGGGGTGGGGATGAGTTGGTTAATGGGAAGGAAGTAAGCTTGGTAGAAAGAGGACAAGTGGGAGAAGGCTTTGAATGCCAGCCTAAAGAATTTAGACTCTGGGGAAACAGTAGGTATTTCTTTGTGGATATAACATAAAATATGAATTAGCTAATATGAGACAGGGTTGGATAAAGACTTGTTGAAATGAAGGAGTTACACTAAGTTAGAAGTAATGAAGGCTTGGACTAAGGAAATGGCTGTGGAAAATGGAAGGTATTTGAAAGGTGAAATCAACTACAAATGGCAAGTGGATAGACAGAATGGGTTAAAGATGAAAAAGACATATTTTTTTGCCTGGATGTCTGGGAAGAATCAGGTATCTAATCCCTTAAGTAGAGCCTCATCCTTGGATAGTCAATAAGATCCTGAAAGAAAGTTCAGTCATTTATAATAATTGACAAAAAGAAGGTAGCATGAAATCCTTTCTGTAAATTTCAGGATAGGATTAATGAAGATCTCTCCAGAATTTTATGAGGTTCTATTATTTAACTACCATTTATTGTGTTAAAAGTTTAGTTCTTTGACTGTTCCCACATATCTTGTTACTTCTCATATTGTACGGTTGAAAATGTCTTGAGTAAGTAAAAATGTTGTATTTGCTGAAGATAAGTTTATTTCATTTGAAGTACTTGATGACTGACTCTACAAGTGTAGTGATATCATAGTTTCATCAAGATGACAGATTGATCAGGGAATTGTATCTGCCTCTTGCATGATAATTAGGTAATTTATTTAATCACATCCAGGAACATGATTTAGATAAGAAAATATTGAATTCAGATCAGTCCTGTTTATGATATCACACAGTGTGCTTGCTTAATGATTTAACAGCCAAGCCATGCTAAACAATTCAGCCTTTTAAAGAAGCCATGTAAGATGAATGTTAATATAGCCTTATAATTGCCTTTCAACTGTTAAGGAAAATGCTGATTAAAGTTTACATTATGGTTCCTGGTAGAGATGGGTGGAAATTAAGTATACATTTATAAATATTTTAATATCATAAACCATATCCAAGCAATCAATTTGAGAAGCAGAATAAATATGGCCTCCATTACTTTAAAGCTTCATTGTTTATTCAGAGATGTCCTTGAAATGTCACCTGCTCAGATCCATTCCTCCTGCTCTTTTCCAGTGGGTGTCTTTGGTTAGTGGCTCGCAGTGGTACCACTTACTCTGCGGGTGCAAGAGGCAAATGTTAATAGCTATGAGTCACTGCTTATGTAGATTTTGACTTAGTAAAAATGAGCACCCGAGTGGGAGCCATGGCGCATGATTCTAATCTTGATTTGGCCTCTATTTGATCTTGGAGAAGGTTATAAAATTTCTTGGCCTCAGTTTTCCTACTTGCGAAATGGGGAAGTAGATGACCTCTCTGACAAAGTATAAACTTTGTATATTGTGACTCCAAACAGCCAGGTCATGGCTGAGAATGAGATGGCTGTCCCAATTAAAGTTAACCCATTAGAAGCAAGTTTACATCCAACAGTTGGTTTCAGAGTTACACTTTTAAGCCACCAGACTACATAGAACTCCCAGATTTGAGGGACTAGATTCTTTTTCATCTTTGTATTCCTAGTTCCTGTTTCACGATATGCACCCGTCTGCATTTCATTCAATAATAATTTATTGAATATCTTTTTTGTGCTCAGTAGTTTAGCCAGTGGTTAAGAGCCCAGGCTCTGGAATAAAACTTTGTGGTCACTTAAAGGTGAAAGCTTGCTTGTCACTTACGAGATGCGCAACATTGAGCAAGTTAAGTTCTCTGTGCCCCAGTTTTCTTATCTGTGAAACGGAAGTAATAAAACACCTTATTATGCAGTTATTATGAAGATTAAATGGCATGATTTGAGTAGTTTTCACATAGTATATGGTACAGTGTGTATGTCCTCAGTAGCTAAATCGTGCCCGACTCTTTGTCACCCCATGGACTGCAGCCCGCCAGGCTCCTCTGTCCATGGGATTGTCCAGGCAACAGTACTGGAGTGGGTTGCTGTTTCCTTCTCCAGGGGAATCTTCCAGTCCCAGGGATCAAATCCATGCCTCCTGCTGGGCAGGTGAATTCTTTACCACTGAGCCTCCAGGGAAGCCCATGTGGCACAGAGTAACTGCTTAATGATTTTTTGTTGTTGTTGTGATGGTGATGAGGAGGGAGCAGAAGGATTGGGATAAGAGGAGGAGAGACTCCTGAGGAGCACAGTCAATGTTTATTGAATAAATGCAAATCTTTACCTATATATCTCCATCTGTATGCTAGATCTGCCCTAGCATTATCTTGATTTTGTCACTTGAACCGATAGTCCTCTAGATACATGCTTTCTTCATTTAGTATATGAGCAAGTGCCCTTCATGGTCTATTTTGTCTCCCTTGGTTTTTATTTTTGCTTCCTTTTTTTAAAAAAATCAGAATTATATTTGTACATGTTTCAATGAAGCAAATTTACAATGAACCTAACAATTCTTGTTATGAAAACAACCCTTCTTGTGTCTCCTATTCTACAGAAGCAACCAGTTTCAACTCTTCTGCCTGATTCTTTTGAATCATATATTTTGAAAATGTGCTTTCATTGCTGTTCCTGGATAGTCCACTTTTAAACACAATCTATCAATTTTCCGCAATGGAAGATGAAGATTTAGCTGTCTTTGCCCACTGCCACCTCATATGTACATGCACACCTCATCTCTTCACCCTCCCCATATCTACCTTGAGAACTGTACTTGGGTCACGACTCAGTGTTTACACAATTTTGAATAGTACACATTATTCATAGCTGAGCCATGTCATGTACATGATTTCTTTTCCTTTCCTACGCAACATTTTTTTCTTTGGATTTAGTAATTATTGTTTTTGGCTTATGTTGTTTCATAATTGGCTTATTTTTCTGTGACTCAGTACTTAAGTCATCCCCACACTCTTCTTCCATTGGGTAAATTTCCTTTGAATATGGTCAGATACATTAAGAATTAGTCTTACTTCTTGACATAATTTTCCTAAAACCTTTTGACCAGTTTGCTCCTCAGCTGTTGCCTTAGGGCAGTTTCCCAGGTGGTGCTGTGATAAAATATCTGCCTGCCATTGCAGGAGATAAAGGAGACACGGATTAGATTCCTGGGTTGGGGAGATTCCCCAGAGGAGAAAATGGCAACCTGCTCCAGTATTCTTGCCTGGAAAATTCCATGGACAGAAGAGCCTGGCGGGCTCCTGTCCATGGGGTCACAAAGAATGGGACACAACTGAGAAGCCAAGTATGCCCACTGCATTAGGAATCTGTTTTCACTGTTACCTACTATTCCTCTGCCCTCTCTTTCACTAATTCCTATATTCCTTCTTCTTGCTTTACTTTGTAATTTTGGTGATGTGTGGACTCCAGTACTTTGTTGAGGAAGAGAACTTGGGAAGCAAATTTTTGAGATCTTGCATGTCTAGAAATGTGTTCATAATATTCTCACACTTAATTGATAATTTGGTGAGATGTACAGTTCTGGGCTAGAAATTAATTTATCCTCAGAATCTGAAGCATTACTCAGTTCTTTCTTTGGCTTCCAGTGTTGCACTGAGAAGTCTGTGTCCAACTCTGCAACCTCTTGGATGGTAGCCTGCCACGCTCCTCTGTCCTTGGAATTCTCCAGGCAAGAATACTGGAGTGAGTTGCCATTCCCTTCTCCAGGGGATCTTCCCAACCCAGGGATTGAACCCTGGTCTCCTGCATTGCAGGTGGTTTCTTTATGGTCTGAGCCACCATGCACACCACCTTGCGAAATCCAGAGCCATTCTGTTTCCAAAATCTTTGCATGAAAGTGTATTTTTCCCTCACTGGAAGCTTTTTGGGTATGTTCTTTACTCTCTGTGTTCTCAAACTTAATAATGATATGTCTTAGAATGGGTCTATTTTTCATTGATTGCAGCCATGAAATTAAAGACGCTTACTCCTTGGAAGGAAAGTTATGACTAACCTAGACAGCATATTAAAAAGCAGAGACATTACTTTGTCAACAAAAATCCATCTAGTCAAGGCTATGGTTTTTCCAGTAGTCATGTATGGATGTGAGAGTTGGACTATAAAGAAAGCTGAGCACTGAAGAATCGATGCTTTTGAACTGTGGTGTTGGAGAAGACTCTTGAGAGTCCCGTGGACAGCAAGGAGATCCAAGCAGTCCATCCTAAAGGAAATCAGTCTTGAATATTCATTGGAAGGACTGATGCTGAAGCTGAAACTCTAATACTTTGGCCACCTGATACGAAGAGCTGACTCATTTGAAAAGACCCTGATGCTGGGAAACATTGAGGGCAGGAGGAGAAGGGAATGACAGAGAATGAGATGGTTGGATGATATCATCAACCACCATGTACAATCATCAATGTACATGAGTTTGGGTAAACTCTGGGAGTTGGTGATGGACTGGGAGGCCTGGCATGCTGTGGTTCATGGGGTCTCAAAAGAGTCAGACACGACTGAGCAACTGAACTGAACTGAACTGATGTTGATCGTATGATGACCCGTTTATTCTGCAACTTATTCGCTTCCGTTCTCTTTAATTATTCCTTTAATGATTCCCCACTCTTCTCCTACTTTCTCCCCTTTCTTTCTCCCTATAGTACCTACTATTTTGATATTAATCCTAGTGCACAGGTCTTCTATTATTTAGAATCTTTTCTTGTATTTTCTGTCCCCTTGTTTACTTGTGGTCATACAAAAGTCTTCTGTTATTCTCTTCATTTCTGCTAACGCATTTTTATTGCCAAAGGTGATTTTTTTCATGCTTTAAGTGTTCTAAGATTTTATACCACTCTCTTTTTTTAAAGGAGCATATTTTTAAAAAATTATTTATTTATTTGCTGCACTGGTTCTTAGTTGCAGCATGTGGGATCTAGTTCGCTGGCCAAGGATTGAACCTGGGCGCCCTGCATTGGCAGCGTGAGTCTTAGCCTCTGGGCCACTAGGGTAGGTCCTATGCGATTCTTTTCTTGATTCATTAATAAAATATCTGCTCTTACAAACTTATGATTTAAATGCTAGATTTTTGTTTGGTGGTTTGTTTAATTTCCCCCCATTATTTATTCTTTCTCTAAGAGTTTTTCCTCCTTTTTCTTTCTTTCTGTTTTCTGTCATTTGTTTTAGGGGCATGCTATTAATAGCTTGAGCTCATTGGCTGTTTGCTTATATTTAGAGTCAGATGCTCAGATGCTTCTTGGAAACTCTGTATGTATAAATAAGACTTTTCAACTCTGTATTTCAACAGAGGACTATCTATCTGAAATATTTCCTCAAGGAAACTCCTGTGTCCGTATCTTTAGTTCCCTTCCTTTTGCCTGGTTAGTTTCCTCAGAGAAAGGTCCTCCAGTTTCTCGCTTAGTGGGGATATTGCTGGCTCCCGCATTGTGGAAGGAAGAGGCAGATGCGCGAAAAAAGACTGAGGCCTCGATATTCAGTATGGATGCTTTGACTCCCCATGGCCCTGCTTCCCGATGTGATCCTCAATTAACCATTCTTGAATTCTCTCAGTCCAGACAGACCATGTTTTAGTGTTTTCAGAGAATAAACCTTATCTTTATAACTTTATGTTTAGAGAAAATCTTGAGACCTAACTACTTTTTAAAATGCTTTTCAACTAAATTTTCTTTCTTTTCTTTTTTTAAAAAATTCTAACTCCACCCTTACTTTCAAAATTATCTTGTGCTGTCTAATTGTTGAGCCTTTTGGAGGATCATGAGGTATAAAATGGTGTGCTTCTTGCCATCTCCTACTGCTGGCTGAATTCTACCCCCTCTCCCCCTCTAACCAGCGCCGCCCCCCCCGCCGCCGCCCACCATTCTGCTAAATCAATTATCTTTCATGTATCCACTCAACAGAATCTAAATTTTACAAGATTTTATTGCCCTTGCCTTTTCTTCCACATTATTTGTCCTTGTGGGCTATGTCTTTTAAATATCCAATTAATGTTGTTTAAATAGGGTTTTAGGAGTGGGTAGAGACTGTTGCTTGAGTTCAGTCTGTTGTTTAAATTGGAAGACCAAGTATGTATTCTTTCTTTAGAGTTGAATTCAACCCATGAGTCTTCACAGCAGCCTCTGCTTGCATAGTTCTCTCCTAAGACATCACACCCTTGGAAACTACTCCTTACAAGTTCCTTTCACTTTTGGACATCATAACATTATAATTTTCTTAATATCTTATGTGGGACTCAGACCAGATGCTGACATGGAATCTGTCTTCATTTAGCACTCTCATCTGCTCCAGACTTTTCTCCAGATGGTGAATGTCAGTGACAGGGTCTGTATTTCAACACTGGCTAAAAGGAAAACCATGGTAGTTAGGATTATGGGTTTTTTGGTTTTTTTTTTAAATAGAAATAAATTTTACACAATTGGAGGGTAACTGCTTATTTGACAGAATTCAGCCCTATCAGTTTGGACTCTTTCTGGGTTTAAGAGAGAAAATACACAATTTACACTGCTTTAAGTATTTATTAGTTCACAATATTAAAAGGTTTAGGTGGTTCTGGTGTCTATGTTGGTTTATTTCAGGGGCTCAGATAATATCAGAAATCTTTTCTCTTTAATTAAGCTTCTTTGAATCAGTTTGGAAATGATTGATTCCTAAGAAAGAAATTCATGACAATAAATAATGGTAATGTTAAAAATAATGAAATATATATTATGTATTGATATTATGTTTTAAAAGTAAATATAATACCTAATTCATAGCATGCACTTAATAAGCTATTATCATTATTATTAGTGCTAGTAGAATGACTGTATGACTATTAGAATGACTAATTACTATATCAGCCTTTGCAACAACCCTTTGTGGTATGGCTACTATTATATCATTTTATAGTTCAGAAAACCAAGGTACAAGATAGCTCAGTTCAGTTCAGTCACTCAGTTGTGTCCGGCTCTTTGCCACCCCATGGATTGCAACATGCCGGGCTTCCCTGCTCATCACCAACCCCCAGAGTTTGCTCAAACTCATGTACATCGAGTTGGTGGTGCCATCCAACCATCTCATCCTCTGTTGTCCCCTTCTCCTCCTGCCTTCAATCTTTCCCAGCATCAGGGTCTTTTCTAATGAGTCAGTTGTTCGCATCAGGTGGCCAAAGTATTGGAGCTTCAGCTTCAGCATCAGTCCTTCCAATGAATATTCAGGACTGATTTTCTTTAGGATGGACTGCTTGGATCTCCTTGCTGTCCATGGGACTCTCAAGAGTCTTCTCTAACATCACATTTCAAAAGCATCAATTCTTCAGTGCTCAGCTTTCTTTATGGCCCAACTCTCACATCCATATATGACTACTGGAAAAACCATAGCTTTGATGATACAGGCCTTTGTTGACAAAGTAATGTCTCTGCTTTTTAATATGCTATCTAGATTCAGTTCAGTTGCTAAGTCATGTTTGATTCTTTGCGACCCCATGGACTGCAGCACACCAGGCTTCCCTGTCCATCACCAGCTCCCAGAGCTTGCTCAAACTCATGTCCATCGAGTCAGTGACACCATCCAACCATCTCATTTCTTTCAAGGAGCAAGCATCTTTTCATGTCATGGTTGCAGTCCATATCTGCAGTGATTTTGGAGCCCAAGAAAATAAAGTCTGTCATTGTTTCTGTTATTTCCCCATCTATTTGCCATGAAGTGATGGGACGGGATGCCATGGTTTTGGTTTTTTGAATGCTGAGTTTTAAGCCAACTTTTTCACTCTCTTTTTTCACTTTCATCAAGAGGCTCTTTAGTTCTTCTTTGCTTTCTGCCATATGGGTGGTGTCATCTGCGTATCTGAGGTTATTGATATTTCTCCCACAATCTTAATTTCAGTTTGCGCTTCATCCAGCCTGGCATTTCGCATGATGTAGTCCACGTACACTACTTAAATAAGATAGTAAAGTTGTCCAAAGTCACAGAGCTATAAAGTAACAGAACTGAGATTTGAATTGAGGACTGTTTTCAGAACTGAAGGTTTAGTGTCAAGGCACCAAGTAGAAGAACAGTCATCTCCTTCACTGACATTCATACACCATAGAAACAGGCTCATTTTATTTCATTTGCCCATCCCAGTGTATGCAGACTGGTAGTATTGTTCCTCTAGGGAGACAGGAAGGCTTGACTTTTCAAGCATTCAGGTGATTTTCCCAAGCTATCCTTCTTTCCATGGCAGAACTAGGAGCTGGACTCGTTGCATTTTTTCCTTCCCTACACTGTGCTGCTTCTGTGCTGCACTGGTGTCTTTAACTTCCAGATGAGCATCTCATTGGCATAGCATTTGTAGCATTTTTAATCCTTGTTAATAGAAGAGTTCTCAGTGACTGCTTATTTTATTGTTGTCTGCTTGACAAAACTAAGCAAGCTGGAAACTAACGAGAGATGGCAGAACATGAATTGACTTTCTAGCCTTTTTGAGATGTTGTACCTGGCTTCCAGCAAAAGATCAGAGGCAGGCTAAGGCAGGACTGATGGGGATAGGGCTGTCAGAAAGTTTCTCTGATTTCAAGAGATTTGGTGTCAGGAACAGAGTCTGGCATTCTGTAGGGCATCTTTGTTATTAGATTCCCAAGAGGCCCAGCATGGAGAGGATGTCTGAGTTTACACATTGGGTGGGCTTGGGTTTGAATCTTGGTTTTGTTATTTATTGGGCTTCCCTGATGGCTCAGAGGTTAAAGCATCTGCCGGGAATGCAGGAGACCTGGGTTTGATCCCTGGGTCGGGAAGATCCCCTGGAGAAGGAAATGGCAACCCACTCCAGTACTTTTGCCTGGAGAATCCCATGGAGGGAAGAGCCTGGTAGACTACAGTCCGTGGGGTCACAAAGAGCTGGACACGACTGAGCGACTCTCCTTCCTTTCCTGATGGCTCAGATGGTAGAGAATCTGCCTGTAATGTAGGAGACCTGGCTTCCATCCCTGGGTAAGGAGTATCTTTTGGAGAAGGAAATGGCTACTGACTCCAGTTATCCTTGCCTGGAGAATTCCATGGACAGAGGAGGCTGGTGGGCTACAGTCCATGGGGCCTCAAACAGTTGGACATGACCGAGTGACTAACACACTTTCACTTTGCTATTTTTTAGTTGTGTGACCTTGAGCTTGTTTCTCAGTTAGCCTGAACTTCATTTTCTTTGTTATACATTGGAGGTAAAAATATGTACTGAGCTCATAATGTGAATTATGTGAATTAAATCATGTGAATGACAGTAGAGTTTAGGTACTTAAGACTATGCCTGGCACTTAAAAGGGGTCAATAAATTCCCAGTGATGCTAGTGGTAAAGAAACCACCTGTCAATGCAGAGATGTAAGAGTTGAGGGTTTGATCCCTGGGTTGGAAGACCCCCTGAAGGAAGGCTCTGCAACCCACTCCAGTATTCTTGTCTAGAGAATCCCATAGGCAGAGGAGCCTGACAGGCTACAGTCCATAGGGGTCGCATAGAGTTGGACAAGACCAAAGCAACTTAGCACAGCACATTATTACTACTATTCAGATACAAAACATAAGTTTATCATTGAGCCTCAGTCTCATGTCACAGATACTTTCTAGAAAACAGATCTCAGTCTGCATGCTGAAGAAGGGCTTGCTCTTTTCCTCTACTGTAGATTTCTTTTATGTTTCTCTCCCCTCTTCACCCCTCCCTCAGTCATACTATATGCACAACTTAGGCCCAAGTTCTTTGCTTTGACCTTTCCTTAATAAGGTAATTTTATTTTTTGACATTAGCCTTGAGGATATGCTGAGACTTTGTCTGAAATGAAGCTTTGATTGCAACCATTATCAATATCTCAGGCTCAGAATCACCTTTGCGCAGTTATACAACCAGGAACCTGATTGATTACTTTTCCGCTTTGCTGAGGTTTATCAAAAGGTTGAGGTTGGATAGAAACAGCTTTCATTTTATAGGTCCATGATGTCAGATGGGAGGGAACGAGTGGAATCTCAAGTTGAAGGGTATTTTTTTATTCTCATGCTTCAGATCAAAGTCTGTCTTCCCTGCATAAAACAATGATATTTCTCTGAGGCTTCAGGGGATAAAATTCTGTCTTGTGTGGGATGTCACAGAATCGTGGAATGTGAGAACTGGGAAGAGGAAGCCTTCAGGATCACTGTCACTGGAATCCTTGTAATCTGTAGAAGGGCTGTGAGTGCAAGGGGTGCGTGAGAGGGTGGGTTCTTAGGCTTCTATTTACATCCTCCACTTTTTCTATTTCATATATTAGAATTTAGCATAGCATTCAGTTCAGTCACTCAGTCGTGTCTGACTCTGCAACCTCATGAATTGCAGCACACCAGGCCTCCCTGTCCATCACCAACTCCCGGAGTTCACTCAGACTCACGTCCATCGAGTCAGAGATGCCATCCAGCCATCTCATCCTCTGTTGTCCCCTTCTCCTCCTGCCCCCAATCCCTCCCAGCATCAGAGTTTTTTCCAATGAGTCAACTCTTCGCGTGAGGTGGCCAAAATACTAGAGTTTCAGCTTCAGCGTCATTCCTTCCAAAGAACACCCAGGGCTGATCTCCTTTAGAATGGACTGGTTGGATCTCCTTGCAGTCCAAGGGACTCTCAAGAGTCTTCTCCAACACCACAGTTCAAAAGCATCAATTCTTCGGCACTCAGCTTTCTTCACAGTCCAACTCTCACATCCATACATGACCACCCGAAAAACCATAGCCTTGACTAGACGGACCTTTGTTGGCAAAGTAATGTCTCTGCTTTTGAATATGCTATCTAGGTTGGTCATAACTTTTCTTCCAAGGAGTAAGCATCTTTTACTTTCATGGCTGCAATCACCATCTGCAGTGATTTTGGAGCCCCCAAAAATAAAGTCTGACACTGTTTCCACTGTTTCTCCATCTATTTCCCATGAAGTGATGGGACCAGATGCCATGATCTTCGTTTTCTGAATGTTGAGTTTTAAGTTTAACTTTTTCACTCTCCTCTTTCACGTTCATCAAGAGGCTTTTGAGTTCCTCTTCACTTTCTGCCATAAGGGTGGTGTCATCTGCATATCTGAGGTTATCGATATTTCTCCCAGCAATCTTGATTCCAGCTTGTGCTTCTTCCAGCCCAGCATTTCTCGTGATGTACTCTGCATATAAGTTAAATAAGTAGGGTGACAGTATATAGCCTTGATGTACTCCTTTTCCTATTTAGAATCAGTCTGTTGTTCCATGTCCAGTTCTAACTGTTGCTTCCTGACCTGCATACAGATTTCTCAAGAGGCAGGTCAGGCTTCCCTATCCATCACCAACTCCTGGAGCTTACTCAAACTCATGTCCATTGAGTTGGTGATGCCATCAAAGCATCTCATCCTCTGTCATCCCCTTCTGCTCCTGCCTTCGATCTTTCCCGGCATCAAGGCCATTCCTTTATTCAGGGGATCTTCTCAACCCAGGAATAGAACCCAGGTCTCCACATTGCAGGCAGATTCTTTACCCTCTGAGCCACCAGGGAAGCCCTGGCATAGCATAAGGGTTTTTAAAGAATCATAATGAGATTAGCTGGTAAAAAAAATGTTACAAAACTCTTAGCTGCTCAGTGTTCTACAGTTAAGAAAATTAAGGTCAGAAAGGTAAAGTTAGCTGTTTTTTAATTTATGCAGCAAATATTAATCAAACATCTTATGAAGGCCAGATATTGGTCTAGCTCCTGGGAATACAGTGACATACCTAAAAGAGAGTAGATTCTTATTAAGGCTTTGACTCTTGTAGGTACTGGTGACCTTTATCCACTCTGGAAAATAGAATTTTGTAAAATCATATTTATGTTGCAAAATATAAATCAGGTCTTTCTGGTCACCCTTATTATAACCTTTTATAATAATATTCATTGAAACTGCTATGATTAAGGAAAGGCTAACCAGATTTTCTTGTTTTTGCTTAGTTTTGTCCTATTCCTGTGCTCTAAATCCCCAGGGAAGGAGTTGGTGAGGAGAGGTGGAATTAATAATTGTGAGAGTTTTGGTGGGTGTGAGAAATTTGAATTTTAAATTTAGTAGGAGGAAGTGATTTGGGAGAACTAGAGGCAGCCTTGTAGGGGAAAAAATTAAGGTTATGCTTGGTTGAACCCTAAGGAGGATTCTTATACCTGCAAAACAATTTCTAAAGATATTGCATCATAGAATTAACTCTTTAAACTTACCTTAAGTATAAAGGGACTTCTCTGGTGGCTCAGATGGTAAAGAATCTGCCTGCAATTCAGGAGACCTGGGTTCAATTCCTGGGCTGAGAGAATCCCCTGGAGAAGGGAATGGCCACCCACTCCAGTATTATTGCCTGGAGAATCCTATGGACAGAGGAGCCTGGGGGGGGGGGGGGGCTACAGTCTATAGGGTTGCAGAGTTGAACATGACTGAGCGACTGACACTTTCACATGCATCAGAGCACAAATAGGAACACCTCTATAAGTACTCAGTAGCTAAAAATATGTTTTTCTATTGGTCTCTGGTGAAATGCTCAAGCATGTATAGATAAGGAGAAATTCCTTGTCCTGCTTTAAATCTAAATGCTTTTCTTCCATAATCCTGATCTTAGGAATTCTCTTCTTTGTTCTTGTTTTGCATCTTACCTATGTTAGTGAATTCCTCATTGGACCTGGTCATTTTTTTTTTTTTTATAGTTAATTCAGTTGCAGAGGGTTCTCTGACTCTCTCTGTAATTACTCAAAGTTTGGATTTAAAAAATATGACATCTTTGTTAACAGACTGTAGTTGCTTTTGGTTA
This sequence comes from Bos grunniens, assembly GCF_055505025.1. Classification (NCBI taxonomy): domain Eukaryota; kingdom Metazoa; phylum Chordata; class Mammalia; order Artiodactyla; family Bovidae; genus Bos; species Bos grunniens. Next base: position 73,511,961 of record NC_141179.1, on the reverse strand, counting down.
CCATCCTGTGTGATGTAGTCATGTCCTCCAAGGATGTATCCTCACTCCAGCTAAGTGAACATTCTTGCTGTAGCTGCTTTGGAAGGTCTGGGACTGGAAGGGCAAGAGGTGATTAGAGAGAAGAAGTGAAGAGGGAAATAGAAAGATGATCATTATAGAACATCTTGTCTTTTGGCCAGCAAAAAAAAAAATATCCTGAGGGCTGAGAGTGATTGCAAAGTTTTGTCTTCTTCTTATTAAAAACATAGCACAGTACTCTTTGGTTAGTTCTGGTGTCCCACTCTGGGATGTCATTCCTGTGATAAGCAGCCTGGAAACTGTGGTTTGACTATTGTGCATACACAAATGTGTGCACTACATAAACAGACTATATATATATATATGAATATATAAATATATATACATACATATAAATGTGTATGTGTATATATATAGTTTTTTAAATAAAGATAAAGGTCTAAATAAGTGTTGTTTCATTCACAGTTGGAACACTCTCCATTCTCTAGTTTAGATCCCAGATGACAATCAAAGTAGCTAGAAGGCTCATCACATAATATATACAGTTTGAGGCCACACACTATTATAGTCTTGTCTATTTCAAAGGTCTTTGACCTTCATTTATACAAAGGAAAAAGTCACCATGACAGCTTAACATGAAAACAATTTCGAAGCACTCTGATGTGAAGTCAAAAGGAGAGATTTTGGAGGCAGAAGTTGTGGGTGACTGATACTAGCTCTGAGGTCCCAGGGATTGACTTTGCAAAGTAATTCTGTGGTTACAAGGCTTCTATCTGTATAGTGAAGCAGTTGCAACTTTCCTTGGAATCAGACAGGCAAAGATCCAAAATCCATTAATTGCCCAGATTCACAGGGACAGGAGATTGGTAGCCATATTCCTCCTTTGTAAAAGGGGACATGTGTTTCCCCCACTATTCTTTTCCAAGCTGTTGATAAATAACATGTCATTTCTGCTTGTGTGCATTATATCAAAGATGAATGTACTTCAGATAAAAAGAATGGTAAGAGAGCTGAAATCTGGTATCCTTTAATGTATTGAAAGTTAAAGTGTTAGTTGTTCAGTTGTGTCTGATTCTTTGACTGTAGCCCACCAGACTCCTCTGTCCTTGTGATTTCCCAGGCAGGAATGCTACAGTGAGCAGCCATTCCCTCCCAGGGGTCAAACCCAAGTCTGCTGCATTGCAGGCAGATTCTTTACTATCTGAGCCACCAGCTAAGCCTAGTATATTGGGAGGTTCTATATTCTATATCTATCTATCTATATGTCCTGTATGTCATCTATAGCCACATGCATATGTATCTATCTGTATCTATCTACAAAACACAATGAAAAAAGAAATGAAGTAATCCACACATCATTTCAGTTATGGCTCTCAATTTTGCCAGTTTAATAGTTGGACAGAAATAAAATTACCTTTTGCCACACACAGTCTTGATCATTGAACTGAGTGTCTTCCATTGCTTAAAGAATATTAGGTTTTTTCATCTTAATTTGAGAGGCAGTGAGGCAGAGTGAAATAGGACTACTTTAGGATCATCTATACCTGGCTTCCACCTCTGCATCATCCCCCTCACTGGCCAGCCTTGGGAGAGGTACTTTTCTGAACCTCAGATTCTTCATGTGCAAAATGAGGATATTTTAAGGTTGCTGTAAACTTTAGAAGGAAATCAGAATGTTTCAGAAGGAAACAAGGAAATTGATAGGAGGGTTAAACGGATCCTGGAGAGCTGATGCCTTGAGTCTGATGTTTAGGTGAAAAGCTCAGGTGTTGCTTTCTCTTACTCCCTCTGAATTGGTTTTCCTATTTGTTATTGCTGGCCATTCCTTCATCTGTCCTGCAGCACTACCGCATTACTCTTCACCGTGGCTTTGCATTTTAGAACATGCTCTCTTAGATGGTTGGAGTTAATTTAAGACAAAATAGCTTCAACTGCTCAGCAAATAACAGGCTGCTGAAGAAGACAATATAGTTAGAAAAGAAAACGTTAAAAGGCAAGAAAACAGACAACTTGGAATCTTCGTGAATTGAAGCTGAGGTAGGGAGGGCAACTGTGAAAATAAACCAGATAATAGCAGAATGCAAAGATGCTGTAGTTGCCGGTCAGAATATTTTAAGTATCTGTTTAGAAGCTTAATTAAATGGGAAGCAAGACTGTCCTTTGTGTCAACATTTGAAAACTTAAAATTTGCTTTCCCCTTCCCTTCTAGGATAATGCCTGCCCATTCTGTATTCAATTAATTCACCCATTATTAAAATATGATCCCATATGGGACAAATCCATTGTTCTAACAGACCTAGGATGAGAAAGTAAGCAAGGGTATGGTCTTCATTAGAAAGACGGTAGTGCTGTGTTCTTCTCTTTAGAGGAGACTAGGTTGCTGATAACCTGTGAAAGTAAAGTAACATTCAGAACAGTTCTCTTAAGTGAGCAGATCAAGAAAGAATACAACTTCTTTCATTCTGTCAAGTGCAAACATGCCAAAATTTTGCCCTTATATATGACATCTTTCACACAGGACTCTGTTGGTGATTTCTTCTATTTCCCCAAGATTTATTGTGGAAGAGAAAGGGATTGTGTCTCTTTAAGAGTTGACCCACTTGTGTTCTAGCCATCATCTCTGTTAAAAGAACAATAACTTGTTACCACTGTCTATTTCCATTATAATCCTTGTCCTGTGAACAGATTGATTATGGATCATTTCTGATCCCTTTTTACTGTGTTTGTCAAAACCTGGACATTGCACAATCAGGGTAAGGATAACACTTTTACTAAAAGTCAACGAAGGGGGACTTCCCTGGCTGTCCAGTGGTTAGGACTCTGTGCTTCTACTGTAGGTGGTGAGGGTTCAATCCCTGGTCCGGGAACTAATGTGGATTTCCCCCATGCAGTGCAGTGCAGCCAAAAAAAAAATTAATGAAAACTTATCAGCTTCCATGACTGTGGTGATAATGACATTGTCAAAGGGATCAGGGCTCAGACCCAGCTCACAAATTCCTGCGAGTGGGCGTGTTGGAGGGGTTTCAAAGGGGGAGGCATCGTCAGGGAGGAGGGTAGAGATAGAAGATGCAGCGGGCACCTACAGATTTTCTTATGGATGGAGCTTAGCAATTATGGTCCAGTTACTAGAACTAACACCTGCTTCACTCTTGAAAATTAGCATTAATTGGTTTTCTTTCAGAGGTAGTGTTTTATATCAGGAAAAGGAGGCAGGCTGACCTCCTCTGGAATATAAGTTCTAACTTCAGCATGTTGTGGCTCAGTTTCCTTATCTATAGGATGAAAATAATAATAGAACCTCCTTCATAGGGTTATTGTGAGAAGAAATGAGTTGTGAGGCTAAAGCATTTAGAAAAGTGCTTAACACACAGTATGCATTTATACTGTGCAGTTTGCTATGAATCTTTGGTCTTCAGTCATTTCCTCTTTGCAAATTAAAGATAATAGCTGCTTTTCAGTGTTGTCAGTTCAGTTCAGTTCAGTCACTCAGTTGTGTCTGATTCTTTGCGACCCCATGAATTGCAGCACACCAGGCCTCCCTGTCCATCACAAACTCCCGGAGTTCACCCAAACTCATGTGCATCGAGTCGGTGATGCCATCCAGCCATCTCATCCTCTGTCATCCCCTTCTCCTCCTGCCCCCAATCCCTCCCAGCATCAGAGTCTTTTCCAACGAGTCAACTCTTCACATGAGGTGGCCAAACATTGGAGTTTCAGCTTTAGCATCATTCCTTCCAAAGGACACCCAGGACTGATCTCCTTTAGAATGGACTGGTTGGATCTCCTTGCAGTCTAAGGGACTCTCAAGAGTCTTCTCCAACACCACAGTTCAAAAGCATCAATTCTTAAGCACTCAGCTTTCTTTATAGTCCAACTCTCACATCCATACATGACCACTGGAAAAACCAGAGCCTTGACTAGATGGACATTTGTTGGCAAAGTAATGTTTCTGCTTTTGAATATGCTATCTAGGTTGGTCATAACTTTCTCTTCCAAGGAGTAAGTGTCTTTTAATTTCATGGCTGAATTACCATCTGCAGTGATTTTGGAGCCCCCAAAAATAAAGTCTGATACTGTTTCCACTGTTTTCCAATCTATTTCCCATGAAGTGATGGGACCGGATGCCATGATCTTAGTTTTCTGAAAGTTGAGCTTTAAGCCAACTTTTTCACTCTCCACCTTCACTTTCATCAAGAGGCTTTTGAGTTCCTCTTCACTTTCTGCCATAAGGGTGGTGTCATCTGCATATCTGAGGTTATTGGTTTCTCCTGGCTATCTTGATTCCAGCTTGTGCTTCTTCCAGTCCAGCGTTTCTCATGATGTACTCTTCAAGTAAGTTAAATAAGCAGGGTGACAATATACAGCCTTGACGTACTCCTTTTCCTATTTGGAACCAGTCTGTTGTTCCATGTCCAGTTCTAACTGTTGCTTCCTGACCTGCATATAGGTTTCTCAAGAGGCAGGTCAGGTGGTCTGGTATTCCCATCTCTTTCAGAATTTTCCACAAGTTGATTGTGATCCACACAGTCAAAGGCTTTGGCATAGTCAATAAAGCAGAAATAGATGTTTTTCTGGAACTCTCTTGCTTTTTCCATGATCCAGCGGATGTTGGCAGTTTGATCTCTGGTTCTTCTGCCTTTTCTAAAACCAGCCTGAACATCAGGAAGTTCACGGTTCACATATTGGTGAAGCCTGGCTTGGAGAATTTTGAGCATTACTTTACTAGTATGTGAGATGAGTGCAATTGTGTGGTAGTTTGAGCATTCTTTGGCATTGCCTTTCTTTGGGATTGGAATGAAAACGGACCTTTTCCAGTCCTGTGGCCACTGCTGAGTTCTCCCAATTTGCTGGCATATTGAGTGTAGCACCTTCACAGCATCATCTTTCAGAATTTGAAATAGCTCCACTGGAATTCCATCACCTCCACTAGCTTTGTTTGTAGTGATGCTTTCCAAGGCCCACTTGACTTCACATTCCAGGATGTCTGGCTCTAGGTCAGTGATCACACCATCGTAATTATCTTGGTCATGAAGATCTTTTTCGTACAGTTCTTCTGTGTATTCTTGCCACCTCTCCTTAATATCTTCTGCTTCTGTTAGGTCCATACCATTTCTGTCCTTTATCGAGCCCATCTTTGCATGAAATGTTCCCTTGGTATCTCTAATTTTCTTGATGAGATCTCTAGTCTTTCCCATTCTGTTGTTTTCCTCTATTTCTTTGCATTGATTGCTGAGAAAGGCTTTCTTAACTCTCCTTGCTATTCTTTGGAACTCTGCATTCAGATGCTTATATCTTTCCTTTTCTCCTTCACTTTTTGCCTCTCTTCTTTTCACAGCTATTTGTAAGGCCTCCCCAGACAGGCATTTTGCTTTTTTGCATTTCTTTTCCATGGGGATGGTCTTGATCCCTGTTTCCTGTATGATGTCATGAACCTCCATCCGTAGTTCATCACACACTCTATCAGATCTAGTCCCTTAAATCTATCTATCAGATCTAGTCCCTTAAAGCTATTTCTCACTTCCACTGTATAATCATAAGGAATTTGATTTAGGTCATACCTGAATGGTCTAGTGGTTTTCCCTACTTTCTTCAATTTAAGTCTGAATTTGGTGATAAGGAGCTCATGATCTGAGCCACAGTCATCTCCCGGTCTTGTTTTTGCTGACTGTATAAAGCTTCTCCATCTTTGGCCTCAAAGAATATAATTAATCTGATTTCGGAGTTGACCATCTGGTGATGTCCATGTGTAGAGTCTTCTCTTGTGTTGTTGGAAGAGGGTGTTTGCTATGACCAGTGTGTTCTCTTGGCAAAACTCTATTAGCCTTTGCCCTGCTTCATTCTGTATTCCAAGGCCACGTTCAGTGTTGTAGAGATCAGCAGTAATGAATGTGGAGGGCTTCTGCCTTATAATGGATGAATAAGTGTTGGCATTAGCTTCTGTGCAGTACCAAGTAGTGCATGAATCATTAAGGAAGGATAGTATTTGTGTATAGCCTCCATCATTCATTTGTTGATCATCTTCAACCTTCCCGCACTGGGAGAGAAAACCAAGGCTCTCACTGTTAAGCTCCTATGGCCATGTCTCTGTTCTGAGAGGACTTCTGTGCTCTTCTCTTTATTACCCTTGTCCTAGGCCCTAGACAATCATTCTGACTCCCCTGCTGCTCACTGTCTCATTTAGCCTTCTCTTCTGTGAGCCTGCCTCTGATAGACTTACCTCAGTGGGCCCCCAAAGTTAATCACACAAGGTCTTCCCCTTAAATCTTTTACCTCTGATCCTTGGAAGGAGGCAAGAGAAATACACATGGCAAAGTAACATAGATTTAGGAATATCACAGAGTAGTACATAGATTCTTGACTTCTGGTGGATAGTCTCTGAATTCCTTCTTTTGTTGCCCCAAGACCTTTCTGATTTGTTGTTTTATACCTGCTTCTGGAATTTAGCCAATTAGATCTCTTGATGCTGAGGCCTGGAGATGTAATGTAGGCAGCCATCTGTGTGATCCATAGATTTTCTACTTATGCCTGTCAGGCCATATGCATTTCTGAGACCTGGGTGATATGCAGTAATGGGTGATTCTTAAGTTCCTCACTCTCCAGGTCATGCTGAGATGCTCACTTAGGTTTTTGCTGTTTCCCCATTTGGGGAACTTCTTTTTATTCTTCCTTTCTGTCAATTTGGAGGCAAAGCATTCTTCAAAGTTCAACTGAATGCACCTATACCATAATGCTGCTCCTGAGTATTTCAGCTTCCCGGTAAATACAATATACCATCAGGCAGTGTGCCTACCCTAATCACCCCCTTTACCAAATCCCAGCCAAATTTTAGCTTCAGAATCCTTTAAGATTTAGCATTTGTCCAAAATGGTTAATTTTTTTTTAGCAGTGAATAATTACATTGTTTAGTAGAGTACTTTTTCTCAAAACTCTTTCGTATCTATGAGTCTATTTTATCCCCTTAGTAACCTTATCAAACAGGGAAGTTATTTTATTCTCATTTGACATATAAAGAAACCAATCCCCAAGGAATGTGTGTGTGTTAATGTATTTGTAGGGAGCTAGTAAATGACTTGGGTAAGATTCCATAGCTAGTCTGTGGTTTAGCTGGGGCTAAAAGATTTCTTTTCTTCAAATCTGTGCTTTACCCATGAAATCATCCTACCTTCTTATACATATTGTGCCCTTTATGTTTTCACCTATGAATATTATTAGTTTCAAATTCCAGCTCCCCCCGCCACACCTGCAGGTAAGAGCTCTTATCAGTGATCTTTTCATTCTCACTGTAATTAATATAAGAACTTTTATGTTTAATTAATGAAAAATAAGCTCAATATTAAATTGGTAGTATCAGGACTATGCATGCCTGATTATAGACAGTAAATAAATGTAAAATTTGTTATTGCACTCACAAAACACCAACTTTTCTAAAGCAGACAGAGCTTACTGGAGCTGCAATGGCAGTTCTTTTTATCTTGCCAGTTGATTAGAGACTGCAAATCAGGACAACCTGGCTGAAGCATTCTGAGGGTATAGGAGCTGCATCTGCACAAATTTTTTGAGATAAAACATGGAAATTTTTGCTGAAATACAGTATTTCAGTGTGGGAGAGTGAAGAATTAAGAGTACTAGAACCACAGGGTGAGACTAAGAACATCAGCCTGATGGAAGACCTGACATTTCCTCCCTCTGTGAGAGCTTAACTGTCTTAACGCTGCTCAAACAGCAGTGCTGGGTGTATACATTGTAAGGGCAAATTAAGGATTCTCCCTGTTAAATTGTGAGTATTTTGCAGTGTATACACATATCAAATCAAGTTTTTATATTTTGCAGTGTATACATATACATTTTGCAATGTATACATTTGCAATATTTTGCAATGTATACATATATTTTGTAATGTATACATATATCAAATCAATATTTTGCAATGTATACAGTGCAATGTATACATTGAATATTTTTCAGTGTATACATATATCAAATAAAGTTTTATAGCTTAATATATACTCATCTTTGGCTGTCATTTATAATTCAACAAAGTTGGGGGAATAAAAAGGAAAACAATTCTCCCTTTTTGAAAACAGGGAAGAGATTCACTCCATCTCCCACTCCTTCCCTTTTCTTTAGGAAATCTCTAATTGAAAATTCTTGTCCTGTCTGTTTGAAACATATGTAAATCTTTTAAAACATTAAAGAAGTCTCTTGTTAGGTTCACAGCCCAGGAATGTCTTTCTCAAGGACCTGGGATCCATTTCTTTGAAATGTAAGCATCAAGCGGATAGGGCTCCCACCTCCCAGTTTCTGCAGGTGTGTGCGTGTGCAAGCTCAGTTGCTGTTGTGTCTGACTCTTTGTGACCCCATGGACTGTAGCCCTCCAGGTTCCTCTGTCTGTGGGATTTTCCTGGCAAGAATAATGGAGTTTCTGCTGCTGCTGCTACTGCTGCTAAGTCGCTTCAGTCGTGTCCGACTCTGTGCGACCCCATAGACGGCAGCCCACCAGGCCCCGCCGTCCCTGGGATTCTCCAGGCAAGAACACTGGAGTGGGTTGCCATTTCCTTCTCCAATGCATGAAAGTGAAAAGTGAAAGTGAAGTCACTCAGTCGTGTCTGACTCTTAGCGACCCCAGGGACTGTAGCCTACCAGGCTCCTCCATCCATGGGATTTTCCAGGCAAGAGCACTGGAGTGGTGTGCCATTGGAGTTTCTGCAGGAGGGTACAAATCTAACTTGTGCAAGTGCCTTGATGCAAGCTGCAAAACTACACTTGTCATAATCATATGAGAAGTGTATATTTCCTTTGGATAAAGCCAGTTAGGTAACACAGATGGTCACCTCAATTACCGAGTGAATTCACAATAAATTACATGTGCCAAATGGTGCTGTCAAGCTCTCTTAACATGAGGTCTAGTTAAGGAGCCTGGTGGGCTACAGTCCATGGGGTCACAAAGATTTGGACATGACTGAGCAACTGAGCATGCACACACACACATGTGTTTATCTTGAGAGCATGTATGTTATGGATTGTATCTGTGTAGCTATATAAAAGGGTGAGATTTCTTCCTATTTTTGCAAGCTCTTAGTGGATTTCCTGTGATAACATTCTGGTTTAAGCTTATTCAGTAATAACATTGTTTTCTTCTTAGAAAGATTTAACAAATATCTTTTCCAATAATGTATACACCTTACATGAGCAAGAACTTGTGAGGAAATCATTTGCATTGCATGTCTCCAAACAAATTTTAGTTCTTTAAGAGCTGTGTCTTCTGGCCATGTTTTTCTATGTCACAAAGCACTGAAAATATCATGATCTGGGATCCTTAGTTAAATCTTGCATGGTTACCTCTGTGGTGTGACCAACTGAAGTAACCATCTGGATAAATACTTCATCTAATTTGTTATATGGGCAACTTTCTGTATAACAAAATTATATTGAAAGAATTTGTTTAGTAGTGAATAGAAGCTAGTTGCTTCTATTGCGAGTATGCTTTTGGAGAAGGAAATGACATGCCACTCCAGTATTCTTGCCTGGAGAATCCAATGGACAGAGGAGCCTGGCAGGCTATGGTCCATGGGGTCACACAGAGTCATTTGGACATGACTGTTGCGACTTAGCATGCACACACTAGTATGCTCGCAAGGACCGAAAAATAGAGGCATGAGGTTCAAACCTCACCACTTCAACTTGAATTCATACAACTTGAAGAAGATTATCTGGGTTCAGTAATCCTCAGTGTTTTGAGACCTGTCCTGTAATCTCTGACATATCAGTTATACACTGAGTCTGGTTATGTATTGAATCTGTATGCATATACATATCAGTTATACTTTCTCTCAAGGGAAGTGGATACACTAACCAACCAATTCCAGTTTTCTTTTTCCTTCTGTTGGCATGTCATATTCTCCCATATACAAACATCACTGCTTCTTCTGTGGATATTATTCTTGGCAGAGAGGTATCTCTGGTCTTCCTTAAGGCTTTAACTCATTAGTGAATCCACTCATCCGTTTTCTGTTGGCTGATTGTCTAGCAGGTATCAGAAAAACCTATCCAGGCAAGGCTACAAACACATCCAGACGTGAGAGCCAAGACTAACGCCCAGAAGCTCTGCTCTTGAGGATGTAGGACTTGCCTGAATTAGAGAAATGAGTCCTCTGCAGGATGGGAAGGATGACGAAATTGTCAACAGTGATTTTTCTGACTTAGCATAAATAGTATTGATAAACAGGGGGCTTTGAAAATGCCTTATATATCTACTCCATAATTTCTTCAGGCCATAAATGGTGGGTTCAGTGGAATTTCATAGCCAAGGAAGAAAAGGAAATCAAACATAATAGAACACATTCAGGTCAGCACATTGCCTTCAGGACAGCTGGGCTAATAGGGGGTCAAGCGCATGTGGAGAATTTGCAAATGAGATGACCCTGGAGAAATTTGGGCACAATAACACCCTGATTAGTGAGTACAGCTGCTCAGGATTCAGAATCATTCTGTGTCAGTCTCCATTTCAAACTTGCCATCACCTTCCTAACATTTGGTGTCTCATCCCTGTGCTCCTCAGTCCTGCCACACAGTAGCAAAGGCGGCAAATCTAACATTTATACATTCTGAAATAATCAGCGCAAATCTTAGGAATTTTTGTTGTTGTTGTTGTTAATGGCTCGGATATCTCATCAGTCATCTGATTATGCTCATTCGCCTTCTCACTTCTACCTCTGCTGCTTTCTTGATGGCATCATGAGTTCTGAAATGAGTTCATAACAGGAGTAGTACTCCTTAGAAATATAGAGATGGTAGGACTATCAGAAAGTCTACTGGGCTTAGAATTAGGTCTGGCTCTAAATCCCAGTTCCAACCCTTCACAGCTGCTTGACTGTGTGAACTTAACTGAAGCTTTGTATGCCAGTTTCCTTTCTAGTGATGCAGAGTTAATGGAGGTAATGTTCTGGCCAATAGGAATCACTGCACAAGTGTTAGGCACATTTGATTATGAAAAATGAAGTGTGGGGAATAAAAGCAGGAGTTTTCCAGATAGGTTAGGATTTGTATATTTCAGAGCAATGGTCCTCAAGGGTCGAAATGCTTCCTGGGAATATATCAGAATATAGAGAGAAGGGATACGTATTTTTCTTTAAATATCTTTACATTTTCTGTCATTAAAAAAGTCAAAACATAAGGGGAAAAGTTCCACAGCATCTTCTAAGTATGGGAGGATACCCAGAAGATAAATGAAAAAGGGAAAGTTAGAAAGAAGGGAAAGAAGAAAAAGAATATCTATTGAAAAGGAAAAACAAATAGAAAATACAACATAAGATGATTGAAATTAGTCTAAATATAAAGAGGATAATTGTAAATTGTCTGGACTCACCAGTTACAGAGTGTGTTGTGTTGAATTAAAACAAAAATTCAGAAATTGCCTACTTATAAGAGACAGACCCAAAATATTTTAAAATGGGAAAAAAAATTGAAGTGAAAGGATAGGAAAACATAAGCCAAATATTAACCTAAAGAAAAAATGTTACAATGACAGGGTTGAAAATTTTAAAAGAATTGATGTAAACAATAAAATAGAGTGTACTAGACATGAGAAAAATACTTAAAATTGAACATAAATAAAGGTACTGCACATCAAATAACTAAATCAATAGAGGAGACCATCAGTGATTATATAGGAGAAGAAGAAAGACTGGAAATTAATGGACTAAGTTTGCAACTCAATATCAGAAAAACAGAGTAAGCTTATGGAATATAAAAGTATAATTAATATATGTAGAGATATTAATGAATAATAAAAAGATGCGATAGAGTAACTCAAGATCAAAATCAGGTTATTTGAATAGTCTAATTTTATTAGTGTTGACTAAAAAAGTATGTGGAATCTAAAAGTTGAGACTTAGGTTTTGTTCTGTGGGAATGTTAGGACTTGAGCCTGGGAGACAGTATCTCAAGAGAGTTGACTCCAAGGAGGTGGGGAGGAGCCAGGCTATATACAAGTTTGCAGCAAGGGCCAGGTGAAAGTGAAAGTCGCTCAGTCTTGTGTCTGACTCTTTCCAACTCCATGGACTATACAGTTCATGGAATTCTCCAGGGCAGAACACTGGGGTGGGTAGCCTATCCCTTCTCCAGCAGATTTTCCTGACCCAGGAATCAAACTGGGGTCTCCTGCATTGCAGGTGGATTCTTTACCAACTGAGCTATCAGTTCAGTTCAGTTCAGTTGCTCAGTCATGTCCGACTCTTTGTGACCCCATGGACTGCAGCATGCCAGGCTTCCCTGTTCATCACTAACTCCCAAAGCTTGCTCAAACTCATGTCCATTGAGTTGGTGATGCCATCCAAACATTTCATCCTTTCTAGCCCCCTTCCAAAGCCCAAAGGGGCAGGCAATCTGAATATTAAAAGATTACTGTTAATTAAGAAAGAAAACTAATATCTCACCTGAAGACATTTACAGATCTTCTATGTATGCAAAGATGCAAGCATCCTAGCTTGCTAAAATCATTTCTTTCATATAGCTATCTGGGACCAATCCTACTTTCTTTATTCACATACTAATTCCTTGTTTACAATAAGAGATGGTGAATGTGGCTGATGACTACATCTCATATTCTCCCAGGTCTTTAGTGCTTACCTGGGAGGAAGTAGCTGATGGTTTCCCTGGCTTTGTTTAACTGGGCTCAGAAATTTGCATTTGGAAAAGGCTTCTTTACTGGTAGAGCATAGAGCAGAAAATATTTCATTTCACATTACACATTTTTAAAGATATATTTTTGGTAAGATTGATCAAAAATGAAAAGGAGAAGACTCACAATAAAAATATTAGAAATTTTAAAAATGGAACATACATAAGTATAGCAGAAATTTAAAATAATGTAATCTGTTAAGATGTCTATGACAATAAATTTGAATGTAAGCAAATTGACAGTGTCCTAGAAAGCTATGCTTTATTGATATGCAAAAGAAAATAGAAAACTTGAATACGTAATCATTAAAGAGCAAAGCTGGATTTAGAAAAGGCAGAGGAATCAGAGATCAAATTGCCAACATCAACTGGATCATAGAAAAAGCATGAGAGTTCCAGAAAAACATCTACTTCTGCTTTATTGACTACACCAAAGCCTTTGACTGTGTGGATCACAACAAACTGTGGAAAATTCTTAAAGAGATGGGAATACCAGACCAGCTGACCTGTCTCCTGAGAGATCTGTATGCAGTTCAAGAAGCCACAGTTAGAATTGGACATGGAACAACAGACTGGTTCCAAATCTGGAAAGGAGTACATCAAAGCTGTATATTGTCACCCTGCTTATTTAACTTCTATGCAGAGTACATCATGCGAAATGCCAGGCTGGATGAAGCACAGGCTGGAATCAAGATTGCTGGGAGAAATATCAAAACCTCAGATATGCAGATATGCAGATGACACCACCCTTGCAGCAGAAAATGAAGAACTAAAGAGCCTCTTGATGAAAGTGAAAGAGGAGAGTGAAAAAGTTGGCTTAAAAGTCAACATTCAGAAAATTAAGATCATGGCATATGGTCCCATCACTTCAAGGCAAATAGATGGGAAACAGTGGAAACAGTGACAGACTTTATTTTGGGGGGGGGGGTCCAAAATCACTGCAGATGGTGACTGCAGCCATGAAATTAAAAGACACTTGCTCCTTGAAAGAAAAGCTATGACCAACCTAGACTGCATATTCAAAAGCAGAGACATTACTTTGCCAACAAAGGTCCATCTAGTCAATGCTATGATTTTTCCAGTAGTCATGTATGGATGTGAGAGTCGAACTCTAAAGAAAGCTGAGTGCAGAAGAGTTGATGCTTTTGAATTGTGATGTTGGAGAAGACTCTGGAAAGTCCCTTGGACTGCAAGGAGATCCAACCAGTCCATCCTAAAGGCAATCAGTCCTGAATATTCATTGGAAGGACTGATGCTGAAGCTGAAACTCTAGTACTTTGGCCACCTGATGCGAAGAACTGACTCTTTGAAAAAGACTATAATGCTGGGAAAGACTGAAGGCCTGAGGAGAAGGGGACGACAGAGGATTAGATGGTTGGTGGCATCACTGATGTAATGGACATGAGTTTGGGTAGGCTCCGGGAGTTTATGATGGACAGGGAGGCCTGGTGTGCTGCAGTCCATGGAATTACAAAGAGTCAGACACAACTGAGCAACTGAAATGAACTCAAGGAAATTAGGGGCTTCCCATGTGGTTTAGTGGTAAAGAATCTGCCTGTCAATGGAGGACACACAGGTTCTGTCCCTGGGTTGGGAAGATCCCCTGGAGAAGGAAATAGCTACCCACTCCAGTATTCTTGCCTGGAATATCCCATGGACAGAGGAGCTTGGTGGACTATAGTCCATGGGTTCACAAAGAGTCAGACATGACTGAATAACCGAGCACAAAGAGGTTAAATGAGTGGTTAAAATAAATCTAAAAGCTGCAAAAGTCAAAATCATATTGCCTAGGTGACTTTTCATAGGCAAGTTCTAACAAACACTAAAAAATAGCTAAGTCCAAGTTTATGCAAACTATTCTAGAGGGCAGTAAAAGACAGTGCTTTTTAGTTAATTTTAACAACAGTCAAGTATAATCTAGATATTGAAATCAGAGCTGAGAAGGATAAATTAGAGATCAATCTCACTAATAAATCAAGATTAAATAGCACTAACTTTTTTTTAAAAAGCAAGCTGAGCCCAGGTATGTTTAAGAAAAGAATACATTTTAAGCCATTTGTGTGATTTCAAGAATGTTTTAGAAAAATCTATTAGTGTGGTTTACCACATTAACAGCTGAAAAGAGACAAATCATGTTAAATATAGAAAACCAAATTAAACAACAATGACCCTAAGCCTCTTAGCAAACTGGCAGTCGTAACAGGAACTTCCTTAACCATGTGAAGGTGCATAAGAGAAACAGAGAACATCTTTAATGCCCAATGGGAAAATATCAGATATGTTTCCTCCTCTAAAGACCAGGAGAAACCAAAGATGTACTTATCACAGCTTTCATTTTATATTGCATAAGAAGCTCTAACGTGTCATAAGACACAAAATAAGTAAAAGGTATACAAATTCAAAAGGAGGAAGCAAAAGTTTTGTTCCTTTCAGAGTCTACTGTTGCCTACATAGAAAATCCAAGAGACCTTTTGGATGAACTAATAGAACTGAGTTCAAAACAATGACTGAATACAAGACCAACATAGAAACATCTTTCATGCTTTTCTGTAACATCAGCCACAAATAGCAAATATAGAAAGATAGTATTTAAAATCTAAAAGTTAAAAATTATAATATTTTTGTACAGAAAATTTTAAATCTTTGTTAAAGATGTAATGGCTTTTAAAAATGTAGAGATATGGAAGACATTATGGATGGGAAGTCTCAAATCATAAAGATCCCCATTCTCTAAAAATTAATTCATAGACTCACATCATTTGCATTTAAAGTCCTAGTAGGATTTTCCATGGACCTTGGCAATCCTATTCTAAAGTTTATATGGAAAACCAAGGAGTCAAGAATGATTAGGGCAGTTTTAAAGAAGAAGATCAAAACAAGGGGACAAAATGTACAAATATCAAGTTTTATTACAAATGTTTTATTCATTAAAACAATGTTCTACTAACTCAGAGATAGAAATATTGAACACAACAGGAAGCCTGTACAGAATTTATACATAAAGAAACTTGATAAATAGCGCAAACAATATTGCCGTCAGGGAGGAAGGAGAGACTATGCAAGAACGAATGTAGGACAACCAGTTACCCTTATGAAAAAAGTGAAATTGAATTTGTTCTTTATTACCTATTCTAAAATCAGTTCTATTTGGATTAAAAATTTTCACAATAAACAAAATTTATCAGTTTTTAGAACACAGTATTGAAAACATCAACAGAAGTATGGTATAGAGAATTTCTTTAGAAAATGGAACACAAAACTGTAAAGCCAAAGATTGATAAAATGGACTGTGGTAAACATTTAAATCTCTATATCAAAAGATATGAAAAAACAGAGTGAGAAGGTATGTGTCACAGATGGAGAAATTTTTGAAACCAAAATAACATATAGGACTATTGTGCAGCATACTTAGAGAACGCCTAGCACACAAAAAGATAAAGACAATTCAAGTTAACAATAGGCAAAGACTATAAGATAGATCACCATGCAAAAAAACTCAGAAGGCCTGCAAATGCGAGCTGTGCATTCTATCAGTAATGTTCAGGAAAATGCAAATTGGAGCCAAAATGAAGTATCATCTAGTACCAATGAAACTGTTAAATTAAAACAATTAACAGTTTCAATTGTTAAAAGAAAGGGGAACATTGGTGACGCTCTTATACACTGGGAACAGTAGAAGTTGATCCACTGGCTTGAGGGAGCGACTGACAATAGTTGGTAAAGGAGAACCTACCCTACGCCCTCTGGTATTAGAACGATCACTGAGGCATTGCTTGTAATGGCGAAGAAATTGGAGACAACATAAATGTCCATTAAAAGGAGAAAGGATAAATCAATTCCACTTCATTCATTCAACAGAATCCTTTACGGCGGTTAAAATTAATGAAGTAGAGATAAATATATCCATCTGAATAAATCACACGAAAAACATAATGTTAAGTGAAGAAAGCAAACTGGAAAAGAATGCTGTTAGTCCAGGTACTCTAAAATGCAGACACCAAGAGAAAATTAGACACAAGTATAATTTATTGGGGGAAACATCTGTGAAAGAGAAGCGGAAGGAGCTGGAGAAGGTGGGAAGAGTTTTCAGACTCTGATGCACCTCTAAGTTCTGTGGAGGAGTTGTATGAACTTGGGCAACTTTCTTAAACTCTGTGTGTTTATTTTGAAAATGTAAAATCAGCATATTATTTAATTATGAAGGTAGTAAGTTAGGAAATATAAAATATTTACAACAGTCCCTGGCACATACTGAGAGATATAAAGCATTTTTCTATTATTTCTGCCATAATACATAGCACCCTAGATTCATTATAATATCATGGGCTGGAATTTAGATGCCTAAACAGTAGAATTTAAGAACCAAAGTTGCCCATTAAAATAGGTCTGCATTTTGCAGGAATGTATCTGACAGTCCTCTTGTCCTCAGCTTTGGGCTCTAAGTAGCATAGTTGTTGGGGCTTCCCTGGTGGCTCAGCTGGTAAAGAATCCACCTTTAATGCAGGAGACCCTGCTTCGATTCCTGGGTCAGGAAGATCCCCTGGAGAAGAGACAGGCTACCTACTCCAGAATTCTTGGGCCTCCCTGGTGGCTCAGATGGTAAAGAATCTGCCTGCAGTGCAGACGACCTGGATTTGATCTCTGGGTTGGGAAGATCCCCTGGAGGAGGGCACGGCAGCCCACTCCAGTATTCCTGCCTGGAGAATCCCCATGGACGGAGGAGCCTGGTGGGCCACAGTCCATAGGTTTGCAAAGAGTTGGACACGACTTAACGACCAAGCACCAGCACACCAACATAGTGGTTCAGGGAAACACACTGACTGAAATCACCCACCCTGGCCAGGCACCATAGTAACCATTCACGTAAATTATTTTACGACAGGAGGTCCTAATAAGGAACATGGAAGAGTTCAGCCATCACCCACTCGAAGAGTTGGGGAAATGTCCGAAGGGGATGCCACCTGTCCTGCCACCTCCCAGAATCCCTCTCTCTGGCATCCATGTTGGTTGAACAGTGCGTATGACACAAGGAAGGACCCTGAGTCAGAACGATTGGCCATAGATAACCAGGAAACTAATCCCATCCCCATAAAACCTGAGACTGCAGGCCACACGGGAGAGCAGTTCTCCTGGGTTCCCTTGCCCTCCTGCTCTCCACCCAGGCACCCCTTCCCAATAAAGTCTTGCCGTGTTAGCACATGTGTCTCCTCAGAACATTTATATCTGAGTGTTAGACAAGGGTCCACTCTTGGGCCCTGAAAGGTGTCCCCCTTCCTGCAGCATAGCAACTGAGCAGGCACGCACTCATGAGCAGCAGGCAGGGGAGAACCCAGAAGGCAGCAGCTGTGACCATCAGGAAATCGCTCTCCACTTGAGCAAGGAGATTTGAGTGGCATGTTGTCATGGCTACCACATAGCCATACAGCATGATTCTGATTATATAAAATTAAAATCTGGGATACAGTCCTACATATTGTTTGTAGATACGGAGATATACAGGAAACATTGTAGATTTTGCCTTGGAATAAGGGTCAAATACAGGGGAATGATTTACTACAGAGACCAGGGAAAGAGGAAGATGGGAATAAGCAAGGGACTTCATTTCATGAATCTTCATTGTTAAAAATCTAGACAGTAATTACACTGGTATTTACCGTATTAAACTCTCTATTATTTTCATTATCCTAATGTATTTTTTAATAATAATACACTAAAGCTAATTAAGAAGCAATGAAGTGGCTGTGATTTACAAAAAGTGGTTGGGAAATCTTGTTTTGATGGAAAAGCAGAAGTCAGGGAGATATGCACAAAACTCATAAGTCTCCATTTAAGACCACTGATGTGAATCACGTTGCCTGATATAAGATAATCCCTGAATGAAGAACAATTTTACTGCAGATCAGCTTATATTTCCATTTAGGGGCATTGCAGAGGAAAGGTTTTTTTTTTTTTAACAAATAATAGAGTCACAGATTAGTCTGTATAACAATTGCAAATGCCCTAACGTACAAAAGGGACTTTTTTTGTCTTGAGGGGAGAGAAAGATAAAGCAATGCCATTGCTGTTATTTGTCTGTCACTGTTTTGTTATTTATAGTTGGCCACTGGTATGAGTATTTTGGCATCCCTGGTGGCTTAGATGGTAAAAAATCTACCTGCAGAGTGGGAGACCCGGCTTTGATTCCCAGGTAGGGAGGGTCCCCGGAGAAAAGGAATGGCTACCCGCTCCAGTATTCTTGCCTAGAGAGTTCCACGGACAGAGAAGTCTGGTGGGCTACAGTTCATGGTATCTCAAAGAGTCAGACATGACTGAGTGACTAACACACACACACACACACAGAACATGAGTGTGTTAAGGAGATAGCTAAGGGTTTACATAGGTCCCACTGAGAATGGGAAACAAGTATTTAACTTTTAAGTCCTTTAGTTTAGGCATCTAAATTCCAGCCCATGATATCGAATGGATACAGGGTATTATGTGTTGTAGAGAAAACAGTGGAGCAAATGCGTTATAGTTCTTATTATGTGCCAGGGTCTGTTGTAAACATTTTACATTTCCTAACTCACTACTCTGTGAGTTCAAAATATACTTATTTTGACTTTTTGACAATAAAGACACAAGAGTTTAAGAAAGCTGACCACGTTTGTTCAACTAGCAGATTGCCTACAATGGCTTCAAGGTTTTGTTCAATCCTGTCTCTTGCCTACCTTAACCTCTTACCATGCACTTACCTCCAGTAAAATGCTCCAGTGACATAGGTCTTTTTCAGTTGCATAAACACATCAAGTTCTTTCATTCCTCAGGGTATCCACACAGAGTGATTCTGACCTGGAATGTTATTTCTCCCACTGTTCCTTTGATGAACTATTTATATAAAGCTTTAGCCCAATTTTTATTTTTTCTTATTACTTGTATTACTTTTCTTATTTTTATATTTTCTTATTACTCAGTTCTAAGAATTTTTATATATTTTAGATACTAATCCTTTTCATTTTTGGAGCAGTGCCTTTTGAGGAACATAGTTTTTAATATATATAAACATATGTCTGGGGCTTTCCCAATGGCTCATCAGGTAAAGAATCCACCTGCAATGCAGGATACACAGAGACATGGGTTCGATTCCAGGGTCAGGAAGATCCCTTGGAGGAGGAAATGGCAACCCACTCCAGTATTCTTGCCTGGAAAATCCCATGGACAGAGGAGCCTGGCAGGCTACAGATCACGGGGTCACAAAGAGTTGGACACAACTGAATGACTAAACATGGAAACATGTATCTGATGAAGATCTATGTATCTAGAATCCACCAAAGAAGATATACCGATGGCAAAAAAGTGATAAAAAAGTTCAACATCATTACTGATTAGGGAAATGCAAACCATGTGAAGACACTCCTGTGCTCCCACTAGGATGGAGAAGATCAAAATTACTGCCGTGTAAAATGCTGGTGAGGATTTAGAACAACTGGAACACTCATAATCTGCTGATACATATATAAAGTATACTTTTTAAAAATATGCTTTCCAAGTACACTGTGGAAAACAGTTTGGTGGTTTTTTTAAAAAGTTAAACATACATCTACCATATGATTCAGCTGTTCTGCTCCTAGACATTTATCCTACTGAAAAGAAATGCAATGTCTAAAAAAAAAATCTTAGCAAAATCAAATGCTCATAGCAACTTTATTTGCATTGGTCCCATACTAGGAACAACCTGAATGCTCATAAACAGGTGAATAGATTTTAAAAATTGGTGGTTTATTATATACATGAATACATGCAGCAACATGAATTGATCTCTGATTTTTTTTTGCATTTCTCCTTTTTTCTCCAATTTTTGTGTCATTTATTTTCGTAGCTTTGATATAGATTTCAGATAATTTTTTTATAGATGAACATGTCATGTGCAAATAATGATGTTTTAACATATTTTCCCATCTGAATATTTTTAATTTCCTTGGCTTCAGTTACTGCACTGGCCAGAATCTTCAATACAATATTGCATAGAAGTGGTGAGGTTAACATGCTTGCCTTGTGCCTGATTTTAGTGGAAAAGCACAAGAAGTTCATTTATGTTCCTAGTTTACTAAGAATTTTTATTAGGAACAAATGTTGGATTGTGTCAACTCTTTTTTCTGCATTTATTGAAGTTATCATATTTGTTCATTTTTTAGTTCATAATATTATGAATTACATTGATTGACTTTCTCATGTTAAATCAAACTGGTGGTCTTACACATTTTCCTTCTTGTGTATTGTATTTGGATTTCATCAGGTGAAATTCAGTTAGGAAATTTTGCATCTATGTAGCTGAGGGATTTGATGTGTCATTCTCTTTGTTTTAGATGTGAGCATATGATAGGAGCTTCATTAGATAGGTTGGCAAGCATTCCCTTATCTTGTCTTTTTTTGGGAGAGTTTATGAGGAACTAGTATTTTTTTCTTCTTTAAATGTTTGGTCAAGTTCCCCAGTGAAGTCATCTCTATCAGAGTTTTGTTTTTGAGAGATTTTTCATCGCAAGTTCAGTTTCTTTTGGGGGGTGTAGATGGTTGTTCAGGCTGTTTATTAGTCTGTTTGGGCTGCTGTAACAAAGTACTTTGGCCAGGTGGCTTATCAACAACAGAAATTTATTTTATTAGGTTCTGTAGATTGGAATTTCAGGATTAGTTTACAAGCATAGTCAAGTTCTGGAGAGAATCCTCTTCTGGATTGCAACTGTCCACTTCTTATTGGATTGCCACATGCCAGACAATATACAGCCTTGAAGGACTGATGTTGAATCTGAAACTCCAATATTTTGGCCACCTGATGCGAAAAGCTCATTCATTTGAAAAGACCCTCATGCTGGGAAAGATTGAGGGCAGGAGGAGAAGGGGACGACAGAGGATAAGATAGGTTGGATGGCACCACCAACTCAATGGACATGAGTCTGAGTGAACTCCAGGAGTTGGTAATGGACAGGGAGGCCTGGCGTGCTGCGGTTCATGGGATCACAAAGAGTCGGACACGACTGAGTGACTGAACTGAACTGACATGCCAGACAGCAGGGAGGGAAAGACACTTTATTGTGACTCATATGGGACTGGCTGGCTGCATTTCTGAGGACCCTATTCTAGGACTATCTGATCCTAATTACCTCCCAACCCATCTTCTAACACCATCACATTCGGGATAGAGTTTCAACATATGAAATTTTCAGGGACAAAAATTTTCAATCTATACAATATTTTTCCATGAAGGAATTTGATAGTATGTATCTTTCAAGTAATTTGTATATTTCATTTCTGTTATTCAGTTTATTAATGTAAATTTTTAAAAAATGTTCTATTTGGATTAAAAATTTCATGATAAATAAAATTTAAAAGTTTTGTATTACTTTCATTCTTATGATTATTATTGGTATAAAATATTTGTTGCTCAGGCATATCCCCATGGACAAATAGCTCCTCTGTCTATGGAGTTTTCCAGGCAAGAGTACTGGAGTGGGTAGCCAGTCCCTTCTCTAGGGAATCTTGCTGACCCAGGGATCAAACCCAGGTCTCCATATTTCAGGAAGATTCTTTACCATCTGAGCCACTGGGAAAGTCCTTTGCTTTTATTTTCCTAGTTTCCAAAGGTGGAAGTTGAGATCATTGTTTTACAAGCTTAAAACAAATCTTCAATGTATGTGTGCAGCTGTCATACACTTCTACTTTTTGCTATTTCCAGTGCTCTTCATGTCTTTATATTAATGCAGATTTCTATCTGGTACCATTTTCCTTCTGCCCCAAGGACTTTTTAAAAACATTTTTGTGTAATACATGTCTGCTGGCAATGAATTTTTTGTGCTTATATTTGTTTTCCTTCATTTGTGAAAGCTTTCTTTGCTGGGAATATAATTAACAGTTGACAGTTTTTCTTTCAATAATTTAAAAATGTTTTTCTATCTCATTATAAGTTGTATTTTTTTGCTTCATATGCCTTCTAATTTTCTGATTTGATGATAGGCATATGTAATTTTACCTTGTTAAATACTGGATTCTTTTGTATTTATATGACTATTCTTGGCTGCAGTAACCATCTGAAGTGATTTTTTGAGCCCAAGAAGAGGAAATCTGTCACTGTTTCCACCCTTTCTTCTTCTATTTACCATAAAGTGATGCCATGATTGCAGCCATGAAATTAGAAGATAATTGCTGCTTGGCAGGAAAGCTATGACAAACCTAGACAGTGATTAAAAAGCAAAGACATCGCTTTGCTGACAAAGGTCCATAAGTCAAAGCTGTGGTTTTTCCAGTAGTCATATACAGATGTGAGAGTTGGACCATAAAGAAGGCAGAGTACCAAAAAATAGATGCTTTCAAACTGTAGTGCTGGAGAAGACTCTTGAGAGTGCCTTGGACAGCAAGGAGATCAAACCAGTCAATCTTAAAGGAAATCAACCCTGAATATTCATTGGAAGAATTGATACTGAAGCTGAAGCTCCAATACTTTGACCACCTGATGCAAAGAATCAGCTCATTGAAAAAGACCCTGATGCTGGGAAAGATTGAAGGCAGAAGGAGATGGTTGAATGGCATCATCAACTCAACGGACATGACCTTGGGCAAACTCAGGGAGATGATGAGGGACAGGGAAGCCTGGTGTGCTGCAGTCCATGTGGTCACGAAGAATCGGACACAACTTGGTGACTGAACAACATCAGCAACGATTATTCTTGAGTTTTATTCTGAAAGTGTTTTTAAATGATCTTAAAATAGTTTAATCCCTTCAAAGTTTTCTGTTAAACTTCATTAGGTACAGCCAAAACAGCCTTTATTCTAGAACTAAATTTGTTTCATTAAAAGCCAATATCCTTTTGAATACCTTACATCATTCTGGTTGATTACAAAGTTTTTTCTTCTGGCTTGTAGGAACAGAAATATTCCTGGCTGTCTGTGTTCTGTAGGACTGGTTCCCTGTTTCTGTTTAGGTGACTGTTTCAGTTCAGTTCAGTCGCTCAGTCATGTCCGACTCTTTGCGACTGCATGAATTGCAGCACACCAGGCCTCCCTGTTCATCACCAACTCCCGGAGTTCATTCAGACTCACGTCCATTGAGTCGGTGATGCCATCCAGCCATCTCATCCTCTGTCGTCCCCTTCCTCTCCTCCCCCTAATCCCTCCCAGCATCAGAGTCTTTTCCAATAAGTCAACTCTTTGCATGAGGTGGCCAAAGTACTGGAGTTTCAGGTTTAGCATCATTCCTTCCAAAGAAATCCCAGGGCTGATCTCCTTCAGAATGGACTGGTTGGATCTCCTTGCAGTCCAAGGGACTTTAAAGAGTCTTCTCCCACACCACAGTTCCAAAGCATCAATTCTTTGGCGCTCAGCCTTCTTCACAGTCCAACTGTGGCCATAGCCGTGACTAGACGGACTTTTGTTGGCAAAGTAACGTCTCTGTTTTTGAATATGCTATCTAGGTTGGACATAACTTTTCTTCCAAGCAGTAAGCGTCTTTTAATTTCATGTCTGCAGTCACCATCTGTAGTGATTTTGGAGCCCCCCAAAATAAAGTCTGACACTGTTTTCACTGTTTCCCCATCTATTTCCCATGAAGTGACGGGACCAGATGCCATGACCTTCGTTTTCTGAATGTTGAGCTTTAAGCCAACTTTTTTACTCTCCTCTTACACTTTCATCAAGAGGCTTTTTAGTTCCTCTTCACTTTCTGCCATAAGGCTGGTGTCATCTGCATATCCGAGGTTCTTGATATTTCTCCTGGCAATCTTGATTCCAGCTTGTGCTTCTTCCAGCCCAGCGTTTCTCATGATGTACTCTGCAGAGAAGTTAAATAAGCAGGGTGACAATATACAGCCTTGACGTACTCCTTTTCCTATTTGGAACCAGTCTGTTGTTCCATGTCCAGTTCTAACTGTTGCTTCGTGACCTGCATACAGGTTTCTCAAGAGTCGGGTCAAGTGGTCTAGTATACCCATTTCTTTCAGAATTCTCCACACAGTCAAAGGCTGTGGCATAGTCAATAAAGCAGAAATAGATGTTTTTCTGGAACTCTCTTGCTTTTTTGATGATCCAGCGGATGTTGGCAATTTGATCTCTGGTTCCTCTGCCTATTCTAAAACCAGCTTGACCATCTGGAAGTTGACGGTTTATGTATTGCTGAAGCCTGGCTTGGAGAATTTTGAGCATTACTTTACTAGCATGTGAGATGAGTGCAATTGTGTGGTAGTTTGAGCATTCTTTGGCATTGCCTTTCTTTGGGATTGGAATGAAAACTGACCTTTTCCAGTCCTGTGGTCACTGCTGAGTTTTCCCAATTTGCTGGCATATTGAGTGCAGCACTTTCACAGCATCATCTTTCAGGATTTGGAATAGCTCCACTGGAATTCCATCATCTCCACTAGCTTTGTTCGCAGTGATGCTTTCTAAGGCCCACTTGACTTCACACTCCAGGATGTCTGGCTCTAGGTGAGTGATCACACCATCATGATTATCTTGGTTATGAAGATCTTTTTTGTACAGTTCTTCTGTGTATTCTTGCCACCTCTTCTTAATATCTTCTGCTTCTGTTAGGTCCATACCATTTCTGTCCTTTATCGAGCCCATCTTTGCATGAAATGTTCCTTTGCTATCTCTAATTTTCTTGAAGAGATCTCTAGTCTTTCCCATTCTGTTGTTTTCCTCTATTTGTTTGCATTGATCGCTGAGGAAGGCTTTCTTATCTTCTTGCTATTCTTTGGAACTCTGCATTCAGATATCTGCTTATGTCTTTCCTTTTCTCCTTTGCTTTTCGCCTCTCCTTTTCACAGCTATTTGTAAGGCCTCCCCAGACAGCCATTTTGCTTTTTTGCATTCCTTTTCCATGGGGATGGTCTTGATCCCTGTCTCCTGTACAATGTCACGAACCTCAGTCCATAGTTCATCAGGCACTCTATCAGATCTAGGCCCTTAAATCTATTTCTCACTTCCACTGTATAATCATAAGGGATTTGATTTAGGTCAAACCTGAATGGTCTAGTGGTTTTCCCTACTTTCTTAAATTTAAGTCTGAATTTGGCAATAAGGGGTTCATGATCTGAGCCACAGTCAGCGCCCAGTCTTGTTTTTGCTGACTGTATAGAGCTTATCCATCTTTGGCTGCAAAGAAATATAATCAATCTGATTTTGGTGTTGACCATCTGGTGATGTCCATGTGTAGAGTCTTCTCTTGTGTTGTTGGAAGAGGGTGTTTGCTATGACCAGTGTGTTCTCTTGGCAAAATTCCATTAGCCTTTGCCCTGCTTCATTCCATGTTCCAAGGCCAAATTTGCCTGTTACTCCAGGTGTTTCTTGACATCCTACTTTTGCATTCCAGTCCCCTATAATGAAAAGGATATTTTTTTTGGCTGTTAGTTCTAAGAGGTCTTGTAGGTCTTCATAGAACCATTCATCTTCTTCAGCATTACTGGTTAGGGCATAGACTTGGATTACTGTGATATTGAATGGTTTGCCTTGGAAATGAACAGAGATCATTCTGTCGTTTTTGAGATTGCATCCAAGTACTGCATTTTGGACTCTTTTCTTGACCATGATGGCTACTGCATTTTTTCTGAGGGATTCCTGCCCACAGTAGTAGATATAATGGTCATCTGAGTTAAATTCACCTATTGCAGTCCATTTTAGTTCGCTGATTCCTAGAATGTCGATGTTCACTCTTGCCATCTCCTGTTTGACCACTTCCAATTTGCCTTGATTCATGGACCTAACATTTCCAGGTTCCTATGCAATATTGCTCTTTACAGCATTGGACCTTGCTTCTATCACCAGTCACATCCACAACTGGGTAATGTTTTTACTTTGGCTCCATCCCTTCATTCTTTCTGGAGTTTTCTCCACTAATCTCCAGTAGCATATTGGGTACCTACTGACCTGGGGAGTTCCCCTTTCAGTATTGTATCATTTTGCCTTTTCATACTCTTCATGGGGTTCTCAAGGCAAGAATACTGAAGTGGTTTGCCATTCCCTTCTCCAGTGGTCCACATTCTGTCAGACCTCTCCACCATGACCCACCTGTCTTGGGTGGCCCCACAGGGCATGGCTTAGTTTCATTGAGTTAGACAAGGCTGTGGTCCTAGTGTGATTAGATTGACTATTTTTCTGTGATTATGGTTTCAGTGTGTCTGCCCTCTGATGCCCTCTTGCAACACCTACCGTCTTACTTGGGTTTTTCTTACCTTGGACGTGGGGTATCTCTTCACGGCTGCTCCAGCAAAGCGCAGCCGCTGCTCCTTACCTTGGACAAAGGGTATCTCCTCACTGCCACCCCTCCTGACCTTGAAAGTGGAGTAGCTCCTCTAGGCCCTCCTGTGCCCATGCAGCCACCACTCCTTGGGGTGATTGTTTATCTGGTGTTAAGTAGTTTCCTCACCTCCATGTTCTTGTCAGTACTCAGATGAATCCTTGAGGGGAGCTTTTTACAAATCTCCAGGGTTCTCTCTTGGCCTCTGCTAACTCCAAGGTTTCCTTATTTTGTCTTTTATGACCTAGCCTTGAGTTTGAGCAAGCTCTGTAAAATGGTGAAGGACAGGGAAGCCTGGCGTGCTGCAGTCCATGGGGTTGCAAACTGTCGGACAGGACTGAGTCAGTGAACAACGAGATGCGTATGGCGGGGAGGGGAACATAGACTTCATTCCTCAATGGCAATGTATCATAACACATTTTAAGAAGAACGTGGGATAGTATATAGAGCGGTATGATCACCTTTAGAAAATATAAACCTGCCACATCTTGTTTATATTTTTACCTTTTTCTTACTTTATTGAATTGATAAAGTTTGCTTTGTTCTATTTTCCCTCACTACTGACTTCAAAGTTATACATCTTACTTTTAGTTATCAGTGATGGCTTAAAATTTTTTTGGACAGGCATATGTAAACTTATATCTTTCTTAAGATGTAACTTCAACTTAACAAACTTGAAGTTAATTCATATCTAGTTCTATCAAACAAGGCAAAAAATAGCACACTTTTACTTCCCCTCTTCCTGCTTGTACTGCCATAAAACATGTTGCAATTGACTGGACTTTTATGTTTGTTATTAAAGCACATTTAAAAAATCAGTATTTACTTTATGTTCTGATTTCCTTTTGCTTGCTGAGAGGTGATAGAGTGAAATGCTTAATTTCACTGAGGGATGAGGCAAACTGGACTTGTTAGAATCTTACTAGAAGTGTGACTGTAATTACCATCGAGCATCAAGTATTTTGTCTTCAATATGGGAGAAGGGTCTAAAATATTACTTACCTAATAGAAAAGGTAAATGAGATGATGTGCATAATGCACTTGGCAAAATGCTGACACTTAGTAAATTTTCAGTATTGTTTGAAACATTACCAAAGGTTTATAAATATTTAAATATAAAAGCTTCTTGTATTTTCCTTGGTATTGATATCTTTTACTGCTAAAGATCTTTAAACTTTTTTTTTAAATTAATCTTGTCTTCCTCCCCAGGCTTTACATGACGAGTACACTGGGTACACAGATTGGGTTTGTTGTGCAAGTACTGACATTGCTAAATATCCTAAATACTTGGATTACTCTTGTCAGCTAAATAAGGCTATTCTCAATGAAAATTGCAAGAAACTTTTATAAAAATCACAAGAGATTGATTCTGACATTGACAGTTTGAACCAGAATCCGTCATTTATCCTTGCTACAAGATTAGAATATTTTGAATGGCATTTAGGCATGTGTCATAAATGGAATAATATATGTCAGGATGAGGGAATAGACCATAAATTGGTGATCCTTTTATTTTCCCTGGAAATTTTTTTACCATCAGTTATTATCCAAAAATTTTGCTCCATTTTATTTCTATTTTAATCTCTTTCTCTTTCCTTTTTCTGGTATTTCTAATGACCACTCAATCTCTTACCTAGCTAAGACCCCTTGGGTACAGTTGGGTAGCAATTATTAGAGGTTCAGGCTTAAAAGAATCAGAAATGCTGTAAGCTACAGAGATGATTCAGGGTCATCTTTGCAGCCCCATGTACTGTAGCCCGCCAGGCCCTTCTGTCCATAGGATTCTCCAGGCAAAAATACTGGAGTAGATTGCTGTTCCCTTCTCCAGGGGATCTTCCCAACCCAGGGATCAAACCCGGGTCTCCCACATTGCAGGCAGATTCTTTACCATCTCAGCCACCAGGGAACCCCATAAGTAACAGCACATGTTACCTATCAGGGATGAAAGTGGGAAGGCAAAAGTGTGGTGGGTTCAGCAGTAGGTGGATGGGCATTGTTGTGGCAATGGTAGTATAGCTATACGAGGCAAAAAGGCATCATGAGTCACCATTATGTCTCTAAATCTGGAGGTTACAAAATAGCTTTGGTATTTTGTAAAATAACCTATGGGACAAGTCAAATTGCTCTGCCTAGACAGTGACTCCAGGCTGACTGGTTATCGTGGGGATGGAAGTTTGCGATCAGGAGGATAACTCCAGGAGAAATTCTGCTTGCATATGGATTTGGGAGGGTTTATACCGATTCTGAGAAGATTGCACGGGTCATCTGAAGAGTCATCGGTCCTTTGAAGCACGTGGGAAAAGAGGAGCGTACTACACATCGTATATATGAGCAGACCTATTTATTGGCACAAAACTCATTTCCTGTGACTCATCTGTTCTGAAGAAATTACTGGGTAGAGAGAAAAAATAGAATAGGGGCCAAAAAATGGTTCTTTAAGACTGCCTTGGTGTGAAATCTAACTCTAAAACCTACTAGTTATGTCTGTGTGGGCAAGTTATTTAATTTTTCTCTGCCTCACTTTTCTCATCCATTAATGGATTTAATATTAGCTAACTTAAAAGGCTAATGTGAGCATTTAATGAGACAATACAGGCAAAATATTTATAACCATGCTGTTCACATCCTAGGCACTCAGTAAATATTATCAATCATTCTTAACACTTCAGAGACTGAGGGTAGGGACATGGAGAGTAAGTGCAGAGTATTTGGAATATGTTCTCATACCTGTGATGAGTTTAAAATTTAATTGTATCTCAGACTGTCTTTAAGGATTACTGTTGGTACACAGATTATTGGGGCTTCCCCGGTGGCTCAGAAGGTAAAGAATCTGCCTGCAATGTGGGAGACCCAGGTTCAGTCCCTGGGTCAGGAAGATCCTCTGGAGAAAGGAATGGCTACCCACTCCAGTATTCTTGCTTGGAGAATTCCATGAACGGGAGCCTAGTGGGCTACAGATTGGCAAAGGAGAGAGTCCAGTGCAAGTTTTAAAGAACACAGCTCAAGGCTTTTTGAGTTCTGGATATAGGCTTTGAGAAGTCACCCTAGTTTTTTAAGCCTCAGGTTTTCCTTTTCTTACTGAAAAGAATATTAATCTCTGTTCTTACTACCTCACAGGCTTGTCAGAAGATGGAATGCTTTATAAATTATAAAGTGCTATAGCTGTCTCACATCCTTTTGGGGAGCAGCTGTGTATAAATTATAAATAAAAAGTACTATGCAAATATAAGGAATTATTACTGTTGTATATTGTGGATGTGCCATTCTGAGATCTGCATCCACTGAACATCAGTGTGTGTGTCTGTGTTTGCCTATGTCAGAAGATTCTTATTTCTAAATAACTCTGCTTGCATGTGTGTGAATGAAATGTATATGTATTGAACAATGTAATGCCTTATGACAAGCTGATTGTCCTAGAAGGAAAAGGAAAAGAAAACTCTTGCTGTTACTGCTGCTGCTAAGTTGCTTCAGTCGTGTCCAACTCTGTGCGACCCCATAGACGGCAGCCCACCAGGCTCCCCCGTCCCTGGGATTCCCCAGGAAAGAACACTGGAGTGGGTTGCCATTTCCTCCTCCAATGCATGAAAGTGAAAAGTGAAAGTGAAGTCGCTTAGTCATGTCCGACTCTTAGCGACCCCATGGACTGCAGCCTACCAGGCTCCTCCATCCATGGGATTTTCCAGGCAAGAGTACTGGAGTGGGGTGCCATTGCCTTCTCCGAAGAAAACTCTTAAGTTGGGCTAAAAAATCAAATCATCTGACAGTCACATTCTACCAGAATGCCCAAGCACAGCTGGCTGAAAACACAGCAGCCATTCATCAGTCAGCCCTGAGAGACAGTGACTGATATGAAATGCAGGTTGCTTGGAAGAGCAGCTCATTGAATGCAGAATGGTCTTGGGAATATATTGTCAGGTTTATAGCTAATTGTCATTTACACTAAAATGTTCTTCTCGGGCAAACAGAGAGTAGCCTTGTTACGGTGCACCAATTTTGACCCTTTGGGGACTCTATCCTTGTCTTTGGTTTTGCTTTGGGTTTGAGCGGTAAAGAGGCACTGATATATTATATTTGACTTAATCTGATGAGAGATGGTCTCATGAGGTGTCCATATTTTCTTAATGAAGTCTGTACTTTTATACTTGAAGAAAAAAGCCAGTACTCTTTGGTTCTTGCTTATTTCTCCACTTTTACCTCTTCCTGCTCAGTGTTCGCAATTTGCACTCCAGCCTTCTGAACAATTTAGGGTTCCCTGAGCAATTTTTTCCTGCTTTGAACAGATTGTTCCTTTTGCCTGCAACATTCAAACCTTAAAACTTATGTCTTCACTCTCCTCCAGCAAGTCTTCTCTAGCTCTACAAGATTAGATCATGAGTCCCTACTATGTGGTCTCCCACGGTGGCTGGAATGGTAACTGTGATCTGGACCATAATTTCTTGTTTACTTTTCTGCCTCTCCAACTAGACTGTAAGTAAGCTGTTATTGGATAAATTGAACTTCAGTTTTAACTGTGTTATTGTCTTTGTAGCCTTAATCACGACTGCTTCTCTAAAGCTTATTTTCTTTACCTTTAAAAATATTAGACTAATACCTTCTCTTTTAACCTTGCAGAACATTATGAGGATGAAAAACACACAAATGTGAAAGTGAACTGAAAGCAAAACCAACATAAATGTAAAAATTTTTTTTGAAAAGTGCTATAGAAATAGGGCATTTAAAATTGTTTTGTCTTTTTGACATAAAAATTAAACATTGGTATTCTCCCTCAGAAGAAGATCTGACAGAGAGATTGGGGGACTGGGTTACTATTGAATTAGAAGAGGTTATCGATTCCTTAGAGATTAGAAATAAAATCAGTTTTATGATTCTGGATCTTGGGTTTAGCCAGCTGGGAATCTGCTGCTTCCATGGCACATTGCCAGATAAATGTAGCAGACATTAAGTTACTCTGTTAACAAATTGTGACATCTACATTAAGTTACTCTGTTAACAAATTGTGACAAATCTGCTTTGGGGGAATCACTGTAATTAGGAACTTGGAAATGGTTTTGATACAGTGAGTGAGTGTGGTGATGAAGTCTTATTTATGAAAACACTGTTTTTTCATAAGTTTGAGAGGGCCCCCCAAATAATAGCCCTCCTTCTATTTTAAGTATTGTATCCATTGGGAATTGAAACAAAAGAGTAAGGCAGACTAGAGAGAAAAATGTCACCGCTAAACTCATCATGGAAGCTGCAACTTCTAACTATACATAAATGAGCTTATTAACACTGAATCTAGAAAACCTGGTTTTCACTCAGCCGCAGGTATTACTGGACCCCTGTGAAACGATCAAAAATGCAGAGGCGCAGGGCGACACACACATTCTTTTAGGGAGGACTGGCACCTTTCCAGATACTTTTTCCCAACTGATAATCAGATGACGCCTCTTCTAGAGAAGACTGAGTCAGAGCGTGGGATGAGTGCAGGAGTTTATTCTGGTCAGACCTTCTCCTCATGTGAGCATGAGAAAACCACACATACCAAAAAACAAACACAGGAGTGGGAAGGAAGCAATGCCTGCTTGACATGGACTATCAATTGGTTCCTCCTGGGGAGCACCGTTTCTAAAGAATTACTTGTTCACAGACTTTAGCCGAGTGATTGACTTGCCAGGGAGCTATGGATAGAATACCATCGCTTGTCTCAGACCTCACATCTCTAAGAAAGAGAACCCTGACATAATAGGAATGAAAAGCTTCTTGCCACTATATTAGACATCGAAGCTTTTCTGTACCAGAAAACTAGGCTCACAGTTGTTAAAGCCATCCAATAATTCATAACGCTAAACACTGACTTTGTGCCATAAGTTTTGCATCTCTCACAATGACCCAGATAGGTGGTATTATTCCCATGTTTTGGATATGGGAACCAAGGCTCAGAGAGGTCACTTGCTCAAAATCATAAAGAGAACAAATGAGATTCACAGTCAAGCTTGGGGAAATCTAAAGCTCATTCTGTTTCCTCTTTTTTGTGAAAATGAAGCAAAATATAATCAGAAAATGGAGAACTTTGGTTCTTTCTACAGCTGTTCTCTGACTTGGATGGGCATGGATAGTGTGATTTTATATTAAAGCCAGGTCCATGTTAAAGCTTTATTTGTGGGCCCTGTTTTGTTTCTCTGGCTGTGTGTTAATTTCTCCATCAGTCTGTGTGAGATGAGTAGCAGTTAGGGCACAGGATGACGATGATGGTGGGTTAGAATGGAAAAATGTTGGCAGCAACAAGAATTTTATTTTACAGCTATAATTATGCCACGCTTGGCTGCTCAAATAATAATGAATGAAATGTGTCATTTAGAAAGGACTGGAAAGAACTCCAACCCAGTCACAGAGATCACTTAGGAAATTTGTCTCTGTATTCTGAAATTTCAGCAAGATAAATTAGAGCCACTGTGAAGATGTATCGAATGTACATTTGTGTATAAACTGTTGCTTTGTAGTTCATGCTAGGGTCCCTATATATCCTGACCTAAATGGCATTTTCTCTCCCATGATGCTGAGTATACACAGCTATAAAAGAAAAACCTACTGTTCTCCTCCTGTGTGTTTCTCCTTTACTTTTGTACTACTTAACAAAGCTTCGCTTCTGACACTTTTGGTCACCAAATATGTGGAGCTTTTCACCCACAGCAATCGGTTCTTGGCAGCAGCAGCTGGGCGTCCTGCAATTTAACTCACTTCTGACACTGTTTACCTGGAAATGTTAAGCTTTGGAGAGGAAAAGTAGAATGTGGCTTTGGGGTGGATATTCTGAGTGATAAAATAATCAGAACAAAAGTTGTCTCCTACTGTGCTGGATTTCTGCCTTTGTCCCTCCAGATACAGACCTTTCCCCTTTGCACCTTGCTCTCTGTGCTGGGATCCTGACCTGTGTGAGTTACATAAACAAAGCATGTGTAGCTCCTGGAGCCTGGTAGGGTATAGCCAGTGGGGAGAAAGGAGAATACATCTCTCTAGTTATTTCACTGTGAGGTCACCTGGGGCCAGTTGTGCCTGTGAAAGAAGATCTTTGCTCTTCTCAGCGTAGCCTGATCTTCATGTTTCTGTCCTGCTGGTTTCTTTACATAATCCCTCCCACCTTGCTTCTTTTCAGGCTTTTTGTAATCACAGCCATGATGCTGCCAGTATCAGGCTCCCGAACTCTCTCTTGTGGTTCCTCGGATCTCACACCTTTGCAATGAGTCCCTTGGCAAATCAGCAGCTCTGGGCTTATTTTAATTTGGCCGTTCTGTTGTTTTCACTTGAGATGCCGAACAGATACACCTATGCTCGACAGTTCACAAGAAGATGTGTTTGTGTTGAAACACTTTCGGCATCTCTGTCAAGTGCTTTAAAATTTATTTTCTTTTTCATTAGTTTCACAATAGCCTCATGAGGTAACAGGTCAGCTGCTGTTATTCCAGTTTTGTAAAGGAAACCAAACCTTTAATAAGACATGTTCTGGGTCACACTACAAACAAGCTACACTTGAACCTGGGTCTGTTGACTCTAATCATTGCCTCTTTATTCTCTCACACCTTGATTTATCAGAAGCAAACTAATTTGATTAAAGTGATTGCATTTTGCAATCTTTTTGTTCTCTAAACCAATAGCTAGGTGTTATAGCAATAGGCGTAAGCAGATGAAGTTTTCCATTAAATAGATGCAACAGACATTTGGTAACATCTGAACAGAGAAATGAAAATTGTGTTAGTGGGCAAATAATTAATCTACTCTGCATATGAAGAGCTACCTTAGATAGATTGCAAAAATGGGGGACAAAATGATTATAGATATGTTTGTACATCTTAAAACAACAAACAGTTCAATATGATTTATATAGTTGAGATAGGCTAAAACCTCACTAGTATGACTAGACTAGCTGAGTCATTTGTCTTAGCAAGTATCTTGTTATTGGCAATCAATAATGCAGCCTAGATGACTGATGGCTTTGTTTTCTAGCGGTGCCTCAGCTAGTCTAAATTATTTATTTGACATATTGCCTCTTGGCAGATATAAGGAAACCACCAATAATATGTTTGTATTGCTTGGGTGTGTACATCTGAGAGGGAAAAATGAGTCTTTTCTTCCTGTCCCTGATCTTGGGGCATATTACATAGGTAGTGATGTGTTTCCTAGAATTGTCATGTCATCTACTATATGTACTGCGAAGAATGAGACCATGAGGTTTTAAAAGTACCATTTCTGGTTGTGTTAAAAATGGGATAAACTTCATTACCATCAAGAGCACAATTCATTGGCAGATATCTGACTTCTTCCCAGCCACAGTGAATATATATCGGTCCAGGGCTCTATGTACCATACTCCACTGTGATTTATATGTTAAGATGTCTTTCTTTCCCAACAGACAGGGAAGTCTTTGAGGACAAGAACTGTGTCTTATTTATCTTTATAATCCCAGTGCCTGGCACAGAGTCTGATATACAATAGTTACTCAATAAACTGTTTGTTGATGAATGCAATTCAGGAATGAATGAATCAGGCAAAGACTTTGTAGCCTTTGCCATAGGTTTAGAAGTTATTAACCTCATTAAATAAAGTACTGCTTTGAAGAGAGGCATAAATTAGAAATCAAATCTATTTTTTATTTCTTTGAATTTCAGGGACAATAGGCAAGTTATTTAACCACTTTAAGCTTCAGTCTTTATGCAAAAATAAGAAGACAATACTTTCTTCATAGTATATGGGAATTCAAATGTAATCATGGATTTGAAGACCTTGGTAAACTCTAAATGGCCATATAAATAAGAAATTCATGTGAGAGTAGTGTTTTCCTATTAAACTTTCTTTACCAAAATAATAGTAACAAAAAACCCAGCTCTGATTTGTAGCATTTGCCAATTTTTATGGCATAAATACTCCCTCCATGGCTGATTTCAGACTTACAAAGATTTGAAAACCAGCTAACAAAATTCCTGAATATTTGACAACTGGCTCTTGTGAACTGGCATCTAGATACCAGTGGATGAGAAGAAGGGATTTGGTTTATATGAGTAAGAAATGTGATGCCCTTAGTATTTATTGGCATATGGAAGAGAGTCCTGTCTTTTGAGAGGGGAAAAAGTAGCAGGAAGTTTCTGGCAGGAACAGATAGAGACTTCAGACCTTTACCGAGTTGATTAATATGACACTGTTGTCATGATTATCTTAGTGACAGAGAGGTATCCAGAAGTTCTGTCACCTTTAACAGAGTTTGGGGGCACCAAAAATTGATTCATGTAACAAATTTTATTTAGCTTGAGGGACAGAGAGTTACTGTTTGAAAAGTACTAAAATAGGGAATCAGGAGATTTGGGATCCAAGGAATAGATTCACATTGGCCTTTTTCAGGTAAAGGGGGTTTAATGGAAGGACACTGTGGAACTGACCAGGAGACGTCAGAATCCAGGATAGTTCTATGGATATATCTTCTCTTGGTCTTCATGATCTCTCATGGTATCTTGGTTTTTCTATTCATCCACTTCATCTTTTCCATGCTTTAGTAATGTGATAGACATGCAAATGTGCTAGAGGCCACATTTTTGTCTGATGGGCTTAGCTACCCTAATCCATATTCATAGAGACATATCAAAAGCTTAGTGTGCCTAAGGTAATGTGTAAGTCAGAAAGTGATTCTCAACTATTAGTGTGCATTAGAGTCACCTGGAGAGTTAGTGAAAATCAGATTTTGAGAATATAGCTAGAGTCACTATAATTCCGGAGAAGGCCACTCCAGTACTCTTGCCTGGAAAATCCCATGGACGGAGGAGCCTGGTGGGCTGCAGTCCATGGGGTCGCTAAGAGTCGGACATGACTGAGCGACTTCACTTTCACTTTTCACTTTCATGCATTGGAGAAGGAAATGGCAACCTACTCCAGTGTTCTTGCCTGGAGAATCTCAGGGACGGGGGAGCCTGGTGGGCTGCGGTCTATGGGATCGCACAGAGTCGGAAACGACTGAAGCGACTTAGCAGCAGCAGCAGCACTATAATTCAGTCTCTGAGGGTGAGCCCAGGAAAATAAATAGCATAGATGATCTGATGCAGGTGGTTGGGAAAAGACATTTGGGAGAAGAAAAAAAGAACTGCCAATTTTTTAGTACCGTACCTTTCATGGTTGGGCTTTATCTTCTAGGTCAGTGGTTCTCAACTTTGGCTGCATACTGGAATCACCTGGGAGCTTTAAAAAATGTACTGGTGCTTGACATTCAAAACATTCGAATTTAATTAATCTGGGATGTGGTCTAGCATCAGGATTTTTAAAAAAACTCCTCAAGTGACTCTAATGTGCAACCAAGTTTGAAAACCACTGTGCTATGGGGAGCTTCTGAAGGTTTTAAGCAGGTAAGGTGTTTAAGAGGGAGGTGGTCAATTTTACATGTGAATTACTCTAACAGCCAAGTAAAGGAACTGAGAGCTATAATACTGATAGCCTCCAACAGGAATGGAAGGACAGGATGTTGGAACCAGAAAATGGGATACTCAAATTTAAGATTTCTAAGGTGGGGGACAAGTTCCAGCTGGATATAAGATCTGGAGTGTGGCCATGGGCTTGAGTGGTTGTATTAGAAAACAAGAAGAGGTCACTGGTGTTCAGAAGGTCACTGAACAGAGAGTCTGGGCTAGATGGTGACCACGAGAAGAGTTAGAAGGGATAGAGTCTGTTTAAGAACAGCAAAGAAATATGGTTTTTACACAAGGATGGAAGAATAATAATGGTCTGGAGTGTGTGCCTGCTAAGTTGCTTCAGTCATGTCTGACTCTGTGAGACCCTTTGGACTGGAGCCTACCAGGCTCCTCTGCCCATGAGATTCTCCAGGCAAGAATACTGGAGTGGGTTGCCATGCCCTCCTCCAGGGGATCTTCCTGACCCAGGGCTCAAACCCGTGTCTCCTGCAGTTCCTGCATTGCAGGCTGATTCTTTACCGCTGCTATGGAGAAGGGTGTGATGACACAGGAAGCATTCTGACCCTACAAGGTGATTCTGGGAAGAGAAGGAGGTGACTGTGTGCATGAGAGAGAAGGAAAAAGAAGAGGAAAGGGGTTACTGACCATCATTATCTAAGAGAGAGACAGTATCAGTGAAGTCATGGATGGAGAGAATATTCTAGGGTCAGGTATACCTTTTAACGACTGAAAGAGTTTTAGAGAGCACATTAGGAATGTCAGAATGAAGACTGAGTTTGGGGTTGGGGTGGTCACTAGGGCTGCTCACAAATATTACAGTTATCTCTTCTTCAGGGAATATGGCATAACTGTGTGCCTGAGTCCAAGCTCACTCTGCTCACCGTACTACAGGCCAGTGAATCCGAGAGACGAGGTGTTGAGGCAAGGAAAACGACTTTATTTGGAAAGCCAGCTGACCGAGAAGATGGCAAGCTAGTGCCTCAAAATAACCATTTTATCTGGGTCTGGATGCCAGGTTCTTCTATAAATCAGAGATGGGAGGAGATGAGAAAGCAAAGTAAAAAGGCCTTTAATCTTGAAAATGTCTCCTTGAATGGCAAACCTCAGGCAGGGGATATGTTCATCTCTTCCTTCCTGCCATCTATACAGGTGGGCAGGGTTCTGAACAAAGACACGTTAGTTTAACAGTCAGGCAGAGGGGCAGGGTCCTTTTAAGCAAGTCATTCTGTATGATTACAGTAATAAAAAGCAACAAAAAGCAAGTCAAAGAAATAGTTCCCAAACTGGAATCAGAACTGGCTTCTCTGCAACATTGTGCTTTTCGTCCTTCTGAAATTAAGGGTGTGCTCCTCTGGTTTGCCTGGACCAAGGTGACAAGTGAACAGAAGTGATGTGTGTGTTACTTCTGGAGGGAAGATTTAAGCGCTTGTTCAGGGTGTACTGTGTCCACTTCCCTGTGCCTTGGCAGCCACGGACATTTTAAACGGTGAAGCCACATCAGCTCGGGTTCCTGGAGACTGCTGCTGATCTATGATCGACACAAAGCAGGAACTGGGACTGAACCCTTGAGTTTTTTTAAGACCACTGAAATTTTGAGTTTGTTGGTTATCTCAGCATAACCTAGCTTGTTCTGACTGATATAGAAGTTGGTGTCTCAAAATGGTGCTGCCATTAAAAAAATTAAATATATGGCGTTTGCTTAGGGACTTAATGGTAAAATAAATAAATAAATAAGCTGTTTCAGACTAGAAAAGTGAAAATCCATACTATTCTGTGATAAAGCATTTGGTAAAACTGGCACTTGAGGTGACTTGGGAGGCAGACCATGTACCAGTGAATGTAAGTCCATGGTAAAAGTTCAGAGAACAAAACGTTAGTATCATGTGTTTGATGTAGATGGCTAATATTTAGGGGAAAGAGGGCAAATTTGCAAGCAGTTCAGTTCAGTCACTCAGTTGTATCCTACCTTTGAGACCCCGTAGTCTGCAGCATGCCAGGCTTCCCTGTCCATCATCAACTTCTGGAGCTTGCTCAAACTCATGTCCATCGTGTCGGTGATGCCATCCAGCTATCTCATCCTCTGTCATCTCCTTCTCCTCCTACCTTCAGTCTTTCCCAGCATCAGGGTCTTTTCCAATGAGTCAGTTCTTTGCATCAGGTGGCCAAAGTATTGGAGCTTCAGCTTCAGCATCAGTCCTTCCAATGAATATTCAGGACTGATTTACTTTAGAATTGACTGGTTTGATAACTTGCAGTCCAAGGGACTCTCCAGAGCCTTCTCCAACACCACAGTTCAAAAGCATCAATTCTTTGGCGCTCAGCTTTCTTTATGGTCCAACTCTCACATCCATACATGACTACTGGAAAAACCATAGCTTTAACTAGATGGAGCCCTGTTGGCAAAGTAATATCTCTGCTTTTTCATAAACTGTCTAGGTTGGTCATAGCTTTTCTTCCAAGGAGCAAGCATTTTTTAATTTCATGGCTTCAGCCACCATCTGCAGTGATTTTGCAAAGGAGCAAATTTGCAAGCAGTAATGAAGGGAAATAAACTATATACACAAAAAGTACTTCACAGAAGAGTAAAAAGTTAAAGTGTTAGTCACTCAATCATGTCTAACTTTTGTAATCCCTTGGACTCAAGCTCTCCAGCCTCCTCTGTCCATGGAATTCTCCAGGCAAAAATACCATAATGGGTAGCCTTTCCCTTTTCCATGGGATCTTCCCATCCCAGGGACTAAACCAGGGACTCTTGCATTGCAGGCAGATTCTTTACTGTCTGAGCCACCAGGGAAACCCGCAGAGGAGTAAACGAGTTTCCAATTCCAAACAGAAAAAGATATAATTGAGAAAACTTGGGAACAGAGCAATTAAAACAGGATTAGAGCAAGCATCAAATTAAAAGTATGCCTATCACTCCCATTGTGGAATGGTTTACCTCAAAGTAAAGGTCTAACTAAGAATATGTTGTTCAATTTTGTGGTATAATACAGTACAGAGCTCTCTAACCACTGTCCTAGTTTTCTGGCAGTGTTAGCGCAAAAACGATGAAAGTCCAAGGCAAACTGGAAGGAGTCTGTGATAAATATTTTGACTGAATGAGAAATTAACCTTTGTGGTTTTAAGCTACGGAACTTTTTGGCATGCCTTGTTCCTACAACATAGACTAGCCTATTTAGACTGCTACAGGAAGGGAGGAATCACAGTGTGGGAAGAGAGGTGGGGAGCTGACCAGGGTACTCTATTCTGACTCCTAATGATGTATCCTCATACCTCAGAGTTCTAAATGGAACTCTGGGTCGGAATCCTGCCAGCTGATGTGGGAGGCATGTGAGTGCAGAAGGCAGATTTACTTTGACAACTTTTCATTTGTTTTTAAAGTGAACTCCCTATGGACCCTTACAATAATTTAATCCATCCCTTAAATTCACAGGCAAAGTTTCAGATGCACATCTATTGCATGGTATGTGGTATTTTTATCCTGTGAATTTTGGGGGAGGTTTAGCACCTGGGTCAGGCAGAGGTCTCTAGACCAGTTTGAACTGACTGGGGAAAGCATTTGTTGCATTTCTCTTCTCCCTTTGGAGGATAACCTGAGGCTCAGAATTACAGAGATTGAATGCGAATGAGATCTGGGACTTTTTATTTTTATTTACTTTTCTTGTTCAAATGAAATGAATATGCATTGTGCTAGGAAGGCAGACAGGGCTATTACCAGTGCAGCTGAGAACAATTAGTTCCTATTTGCTTAACACCATTTCTTAATGTGCAGTTGTAAAACTTTTCACAGGATGTTTTAAGTGTAATCAATTTTTCATTGTCGTTCCTAATAATTCAAAGAGCCTGACATTTGCAATCAAGCCCACTGTGGTCGATACCCATTTTCTCTTAGTTAAACAGGAATTTAACTCAGTGACACAAGTAGTGGCTTCTGGAAGGAATTCTGTGTATTTATTCTTTTCTGAGGGCTACACCAGATGCACGAGTTTGCAAGACAGACTGTCAGGATTGCAGGACCAGAGGGACTTAGTGCCATCAGCCCCTCAGCGCTCACAGCCTGGCTCTAAGCATTCCCGGAAGGTGCGCTTCTCTGCACCTCTGTCTCCTTGCTTACAGGGTGAGGAAGCCTTTCTTTCATAGAGTTGCATTGTTCATCATTTGTTTGCTCATGTCTGACTCTTTGCGACCCCATGGACTGAAGCAGGCCCCCCTGGACGTCACTATCTCTTGGAGTTTGCTCAGATTCATGTCCAATGAGTTGGTAATGCTATCCAACCAACCATCTCACTGACTGTCTCTCCCTTTTGTTTTCAGTTTTTTCTAGCATTGAGGTCTTTTCCAACGGGTGGGCTCTTCGCATCAGGTGGCCAAAGTATTAGGAGTAAGTAAACAATGCACTGTTAATCAGTATCTATTGCTCACTGTTAGCTGTAAGTGACAAAAAGAACCCAAATCAACAAAAACTAAAAGGGAATTTAGGGCCTTCAGAATATGTAATAGCCAAATGTGGCACCTCGGCATGTTGAATATTTTAAATTGAAGGAATTTGAGAAACAGCACA
Organism: Bos grunniens; assembly: GCF_055505025.1. Lineage (NCBI taxonomy): Eukaryota > Metazoa > Chordata > Mammalia > Artiodactyla > Bovidae > Bos > Bos grunniens. The sequence continues at coordinate 73,470,023 of NC_141179.1, read as the reverse complement.
AGCAGGAAGGACTTTCTGACATTCCCCTGAAGCAAGTCTTAAGACCCTCTGTGAGAGGTGTGCACCCTTTACCTGGAGGAAAGAAGCATCCTTATTGCCAAAGATGAAGGGATACCACGAAGAATTGGAACAAACAGGCTCTGCTAAGTCTTCCCCTGGTTCATGGCTCTTAGCTCACACTTTTTGTCCTAGCACATTTTCCCATGACTTGCCACTCTTCATCAAAACTAGTATAAAAACACTAAGGTTGAATTGTTTCTTTGGCTCTTCATTTCTTGATGAAGACTCTCATGTCAGGTGAAACTTACATTAAATAAATTTGCTTGTGCTTTTCCTGTCTTCTGTTATAGGATGCAGCCGAGATGGGTATAGGAAAGATACTTTCCTTTTCTTCAGACTCAAAGGAAGTATATCTACAGTTTCAGTAATTTCAGGGACAGCTGAATCCAGGCACTCAAACGATGCAGGGGTCCTCTTTCTGCTGTTCATATCAATATGTGCTGGTCTCATTCTCTCCATTTTAGATTCAGGTTCTCAATCTGGGGTACCAAATGGGTCTGGAACCATGAGGAAGAAGAGTTTGGGGAGAGAAAAAACAGAGAAAAAGTGGCAAGTTAGTGACTTTTTCAGTAGTTCTCCTGGTTTACCTTCACACTACTTCCTTGAACATCTATCCAGTGTATTCTAAGCCAGGGACCCACAAGCTGCAGTCAGCCAGTGGAGCCGTGCCTGGCCCGCTGCCTGTTTTTGTAAGTGGACTGTCATCGGAATCCCGCCACACTTGCTCATCTATGTACTGTCTGTGGCTGCTTTTATGCTATGATGTCGTTGTCGATTAGCTGTTGACAGAGACCGCATGGTATGCAAAGCCAAAAATATTTAGTATCTAGCTTTTTCTAGTTTCCTGGCTTACTTATCAGATAGTATACAAGACACAACCCCTTGGGAAAACAGAAAAATATATTTCAGCTTGTACTTTTTCTCATTTTCTTTTTTAAAAGCTATTTATTTACTTACTTTTGGCTGTGCCGAGTCTCTATCGCTGCACGGGTGTTCTCTGGTTGGGGAGAGCAGGGTCGGCTCTCTGGCCGTGGTGCACTGGTTTCTCATTGAGGTGGCTTCCCTTGCAGCAGAGCGCGGGCTCTAGGGCACGAGGTCTCCAGTAGTTGCTGCACGCAGGCTCTAGAGCGCAGGGGCTTAGTTGCCCCACGGCTGAGGGGGGTCTTCCCAGACCAGGGATTGCGCCAGTGTCTCCTGCGTTGCAAGGTGGATTCTTAACCCCTGGACTACCAGGGAAGCCCTCATTTTCTTTTTCTTTTCAATTTCAGCTTTATTAAGGTATAATTGACATAAAATTAGGAGATATTAAAACTTTACATTGTACTGATTTGATATATGTATGTATTGTGAAGGGATCTAGTTAATCTTCATCACCTCACATGCTTATCTTTTACTATGAGAACAAAGTCTTCACTTAGCAAATTTCAATTATACGACACAGTGTCATGAACTATAGTCAACACTTATACATTCTGTCCTCAGACGATATTCCTCTTACAGCTGAAAATGTGTTCCCTTTTAGCAATATCTCCTCCCGCGTTTCATCTGTTCATCAATCTCCTAACCCCCTTCATCCCCTTGCAACCACTGTTTCTAGGTGTTAGATTTTTTTTTTTTTTTAGATTCCATAGATAAATGTTACTATGAAGTATTTGTCTGACTGGCTTATTTTATTTAGTATTATGGCCTCCAAATTCACTGATATTATTGCTGATGTCAGGATGTCCTTCTTTTCTGTTATTGAGTCATATTCTATTGTATATACCACACCGTTTTAATCTCATTTTCTTTCTAAAATATTGGAACAGTAAACTTTTCTAATACTTACTATATATCTTGACAGTATTTAGGGAATATATATGACTAAAATATATGTTTTATATAATATATACTATTTATATGACACTAAATATATATATATTAAATATATAGATATGTATGTATTCATATTAAATGTAACTATCTATAACATAATATCTAATTAAATATATAAATTATATTTATGGTATATTTGTTTAGTCAGTAAGTCATGTACAACCATTTTGTGACCCCATAGACCATAGTCCGCTGGCTCCTCTGTCCTTGGGATTGTCCAGGCAAGAACACTGGAGTTAGTTGCCATTTCCCTATGGTGTATTAACTATATATAAATATGTTATATAAACACATTAACAATATATAATAACAGTTTATATAAATATAAATTTATGTGTATATTCTGTATTAGTGCATAAAGAACTCAAAATTCTGTACCACCAGTACAGCACTTTCGGACCATATGCCTGTATTTAACTCTACTCTCCTTCCCATCCCAGCTGGCTATATGTTTGTTTCTTATGCAGACCTGTGCCTCTCACCTCTGCTTGATGAGGCGGCATGCTAAATCTGTTCATTTAGAGATAGATATAGAGCTACAAAAATGTGGCAGAAGGAAGAGTGAAGGAGGCAGGCTGTGTCTCTGATTATTGAAGCCAGGCGCATTGTAGAAGCATCAGAGGAATAAGCAATCAGATCTGTCTTATTTCTGAATTTTAAACGAGAATGGTATTTCTAGGCATTCTATCTATCTTGCCTGGGATTTGAACAGTTACAGGATTTCTGGCAGCAATTATTGATTTTTCAATATTTATAGAAAATGACACATGTTCTGTCAAAAGTGATATTTAGGAAGTGAGGTGAGTTCTATAAATCCAGAGGATTGGTGATTGTGCTACCAAGACAATTTGTAAAATGTGTTAAAGCTGATTAATAAGAAATAGAAATGCCAATGAGTTTGTTAAAGTGAAAGAATAAAGGGGTGCTGGCACCAAGTGGGAATACCTGAGGCTCGATTCTACAAGGACTGGCTGGGCTCAGCGCATGGAAGCCTGGATCAGCCTTTCGTCCTCCTCAGAAGATCTGGTTATGGGACAAAGAAACCTCGACTAGGGAGCAGTAGGTGTGTTCGAGGAGGGGGTCTGTTTCCCGATGTTCATTCTGTCAACCTGGCCCTCTTTTTTTGTAGGATTTGCTGCTTGGGTCTCTTGGATTTTTCCCTCACTTGAAACATACCTATGTGCGTGAGAGAGAAAGACTATTGTCATGAGGTGAAGATTCCTTAAGAAATATGGGTCCACTTGCATAAGCGGTTGGAAGAAAGGATGGAGATCCTAAATCTTCATTCTAACATGCGAGGCTCCTGGAACCTCTTAAAGTGGGTGGACCATGTTAACTCCAGCCAGTGCCAAGGCAGGCACTGGCCCCAAGGCTTCTGTTCTAAAAGTTTCACTGCAGAGAGGACCCGGGGCCAGCAAACTGGTGCTGCGCTGAATCTGTTGAAAGGAGTTGGGGGATGGGGAAGGAAGAGGAAGTTGATGTCTTTGACGAAACGATGGTTCAAATTCTTCCCTATCTCTGCTCACCTCCCTATGGCAAATTTGTGTCCTGGGGGAATGGAGAGAGAAATGTGTTCCAGAGTTGGGATACTGGAAACTTGGGTCAATTTGGGGGTGTCAGACTTGCCTGAGCATTACAAGTGAGGAAGCATTCTTCGCTCATAATCTGAAGAACATTTACGTTCTTGGCAAGGAGCTGTATGAGGGAAAAGAGCTCAGCCTCCTTGCTTCAGATGAGATAGGCAGCCCCGAGCAATTTGCCAAGCAATTTCCCACAGTTGTTGCGGGGTATGCCAGTTGCAGGAGGGCATCACTGGGCTGTGACTCCTGTGTTGAGACAAAGAAATTAGCTTTTTTGAGATGGGGGATTCTGAGAGGAGCAGCGAAAAGAAGGACTGTACAGGGAAAGGTTGGATTTCTTCCTTATGTGGGTAGGTGGGGGGCCTGAGTTGAAGCCGTTGTTCCCACCCATTAGTAAGGTGGGAGGGACACTAACCACACTTTGCAGTGTGCCATGCAGTGCTGTGCTGGCTTTCGAGGTCACAGATGTGAATTAGACATGTGATGTCTGTGATGATAGGCTTACTCAAGTGGGCAGTGAGAACAGGGGAGATGACTATGATCTTGGGGCATAATCTCCAAAAAATTCTTGGAATAGAACGTTGAAACTGATTCTTAGCAGGAGGTGAGGGACCTGGGGTTGTGTCTATGCAGAAAGCCCACTTGTGGGAAAGAACAGAGGTATCCTATTTGGGGAGAGGGCTCCGTGGGAGACAGCACCTAGCTGGAGTTCTTACAAGGTAGAAAAACTGCAGGTCAGAGTCGGACACGACTGAGCGACTGACCTGTTCTGATCTGATCAGATGGAAGGCCTCGAATGTCAGGTTAAGAAGTTTAGATGGTAGACAAAAATGCCATGAAGAACCATTACGAGATTTTGTAAAGGGGCAATATTACTGCGTTTTTATTTCATTGGGTTTATTTTGTTATGAGCCAAGATATACTGAAGGTCTAGAGGCGAGGTGATGTGGGTGAGAATTGCAGTAATCAGGATTTGTTAATAAACCTTATGCATACCCTCTGTAGCACTCGCCATGTGATCTGGAATTTGGACAAATGATATGCTTGCCTTTGCAGATAAAGTCCTGATAAAGTGTACCCATATCAGACCAGATGACTGAGATGGTTCAGATGGCATCTTTCTTCCTGCTGCAGGGAATTCTTTCTACCAGGGTCTTCTGCATCTCTACCCGCCTCTCTCCTTGCACAGGGAAGAAGGTGTGGATGGTGTGAAACGTGTGCCAGAAGGGCCTCCCCAAGGTGGTTCCAATAGTCTCCTCTGAGACGGATGAGCACAAGATGCTTTCCTGTCCTGCCACTCCATTTCCTCCAGGTTCTGCATCATTCAGTCCTGATCACTCAGGACGGGATTCAGTCCAGGAATCCACACATGGATGACCTAATAGCTTCCTCTCCATCTTAACCTCTCCTTGTCGCAAACACTACTGAGTCTATCCTTAGCCCTGATGGAGCAACTAACGCTTCACTTTACTTTCAAGCTCAGGTTAATTATCTTTCATGAGACGTCAGGGAGTCATCTCACGGCCTTCTCGAGTCTCACTGTGGTAGATCCTCAACATCTGGATTCCCTGACTTGGAGATCTGAAGTCTTGCCATGAGGGTTCCCTCTAACTCAGCTGTTGGAAGGACACATGTGGAAAGGCGGCCCCAGCCTGTGGCTGTAAAGGCGGCCAGGGGGCAGTAAGCAGCATGTTTAGTCCTTCTGGTGTGGAGCCAGGGTAGACAAATATCCTGGCCCCAACCTCTTCTCACGCTGTAAGGGGAACTCAGCCTTGCTTTCAGTGCTACAGATTGGCCCCTGCTTTGGTGGAGATTGCTTCTGAAATGAAAACACTAGCCCTGGCTGCTGATGGGAACAGCAGTGTCCGCTGAGGGGACGAGAAGACCAGTGGAGCCAGAGCTCTCTCCTGGAGTTTCTCGCCCCTCTCTCCTCCTCCCACCCTGCACCTGGGAGTCTGGGAATCTCCGCAGGCGAAGGAGAGAGTAAAGGCAGAAACCCGGAATGCAGGCATGCAGGCAGGAAAGAGAGCGAAAGCACTGGTTTGTTTCATGAGTTTTTCCCCTTCTCTTTGTGGGTTTGTTGGTTTTGTTTTCTTTTGATTTTATCACTGGCTCCCCTTTGGGGGCATAAAGCTTTCATCTAGCCAGGAAAACCTTTAGCTTCAGTGGTATGGTTATATGATTAGCTCTGGTTCAGGGAAGTCCCAGTTGCTCTCTCTGCTCCTGCACACCTGAGCCATTTACTCTCTGGACTCAGCCCTGTCCTGTGGAGGTCCAGGAACCCAGGTGAGATCCTGACGAACGTGAGATCCTGACGAACGCGAGAACTTGTGCAGGTAGATATTCAGGGTAGGAATTTGGCAGCATTTAATCAAGTGTGTGTATATATATATGTGTATATATATATATATGCATGTGGCTTATGATCCAGCAAGTCATTGCCTGAATACACTTTTCAAACAAATCCTTACATGGACCCGTAAGGGGACATTATTAGGATATTTATTGTAGCTTAGTTTGCGATGATTTGGAAGTAGTCTGGGTGGTTTAGATAGCCAGCCCCGGAGAAATAAATAGGGACAATGTAACAGGCTCCACCAAGGAGCGCCAACAGCATTTAGAAGTGAGATGCACACATAGCGACATGTGTAAATCTAGAAATGCAATACTAGACTTTTTAAAAAGTAAGACACAAACTGAGATTTATAGCATAACACTATAAGACACAAACTGAGATTTATAGCATAACACTATAAAAAATGCATTCAGAGAAAGCAGTGTTACATGTTTCTTTTTAAGAAGCCATACAAACCAAAGAGTAAAACATCAAATATATTAGAATATTTGGGGTAAAAGAGACTAAATAACACAGGAAAGAAGTCTTAGGCAAATGAGGGATGTTGGTGTGACAAGAAATGAAGAATGTATTGACCCTCTGAAAATCAGTTAAACAAAACCTGGTCAAAATCAGTTAATAAAGTTGTTGTTCCTGCCTTTCACCAATTTACCCCCAAACCTGATTGTTTCGAGCACTGATTTGCTTGAAATTCTTTAAAGTCAAACCGATTCCTTGAAAACACCTGGGCGACTATATGATTTGGTTCAGAACATTTATCAGTTTTTTATGCATCGTTCCACACACATTCTCGTCTTTTGTGGCAGCAAGTTCCCAGCCATCTTCACCTCTTCCTTCTCTTTATGTTTTTCAGGACAGATGGTTCTTCTCCGTGGATCACTGCTTGTCCCACCAGCTCAGGTCAGGCTTCCTCTCAGGACTGTTCAAGATCCCTTATGACATTATTGTATTACTCACACTTCTGTCACTCCTGTCTTTGCCTTCCAATCTTCATATTATGGGACAGCATTTCCTCCTTCATCTAATAATTTTATTAATTGTATTTTATGCAAGCCCCTGGGTCCGGTTTAAGGGGAAAAAATGTGGTCAAGCCTGTATTATTGCTACTGCAGGAGGCTCCCCAGGTGGCTCAGTGGTGAAAAATCCACCTGCCAAGCAGGAGACGGGGGTTCCATTCCTGGGTCGGGAAGATCCCCCGGAGGAGGTAATGGCAACCCCGTCCAGTATTCTTGTCTGGAAAATCCCATGGACTCTGGAGCCTGGTGGGCTATAGTCAATGGGGTCACAAACAGTTGGACATGGCTTAGTGACTAAACAATAACAACAGCTGCAAGAAATTACCATAAAATTGGTAGGTAAAAACAGCAGAAGTGTATTATTTGACACTTTTGGAGGTCAGAGGTCCAAAGCCAGTTTCCCTGGGCTAATATCAAGGCAGCAGTGGGCCTGTGATTATTCAGGAGGCTCAGGGGTAGAATCAGTTACCCTTGTCTTTTTCAGCTTCTAGAGGCTACCTGGATGGGCTTTGCTGCTGGCTCAGGTGGTAAAGAATCTGCCTGCAGTGCAGGAGACACTGGTTTGATTCCTGGCTCAGGAAGATCTGCTGGAAAAGAGGGAGGCTACCCATTCCAGTATTCTTGGGCTTCCCTTGTGGCTCAGCTGATAAAGAATCCCCCTGTAATGTAGGAGATCTGGGTTTGATCCTTGGGTTGGGAAGATCCCCTGGAGAAGGGAAAGGCTACCCACTCCAGTATTCTTGGGCTTCCCTTGTGGCTCAGCTGGTAAAGAATTCCCCTGTAATGTGGGAGATCTGGGTTTGATCCTTAGGTTGGGAAGATCCCCTGGAGAAGGGAAAGGCTACCCACTCCAGTATTCTGGCCTGAAAGAGTCCATGGGGTGGGAAAGAGTCAAAGACGACTGAGTGACTTTCACTTTCACTTTTCAGAGGCTACCTGTGTTCTTTGTCTCAATCCCTCTTCTTTCATATTCAAAGCCAGACTCTCAGCAGCTACTTTTGTCTCGGACCTTTGACATTTTCCATCATTACATCTTCTCTGACTCTGATGCCCCTGCCACCCTCTTATAACTACCCTTATGATTACATTGAGCTCGCCAGACATTAGAGCATTATTTGCCAAAATGAAGATCCTTGATCACATCTGCAGTTCCTTTTACTACGTAAAATCACATGTATTTATACTGGGAATTAGGACATGGACATCTTTTGGAGGGTAGTCATTCAGCCTACAACAAGATTCTTGCTCTTGAAGCCATTCATAGTCTAGTGCGGGACACCAACCAGACAAACAGATAGTTATAGTGGAGAGTGGTGGATGTCATGAGCAGGGAAGCATTGAATAAAAGAAGAAAACTTAATCTGATCTGGGATTCAACCTGACTCCCCAGGGTTATGTTCAAGAGCCAGAAAGCTACTAGGCTGTGTCTGTGTGAAGGGACGAGTGGTGAGCACCGTGTGCAAAGGCCTAGAGGTGAGAGAGAATTAGCAGAATCAAAGCTGACCTACTTCCTGCTTTCTCTACACACCCCCTTGGTTCCACCTCGCTGCCTTTGCTTATCTTCTTTCTTTTGTTTGTAAAGCCTCTCTCACCACTTCACCTATCCCTCGATATTCCTTCAGGAAGTCTGCATCCATATTCCATAAGCAGCATGATCACTTCAGTGAATTCCTGTAGCTTTTCATCTGTACCCTTCTTACATTTGCTTTGACTTTGGTGGGTAGGTTACAGGCTCCGAAACACTTGATAAAAGTGTTTTCATGTATCTCTTCTTTTCTCTTCTCAACTTGGGACTGGAATCAGTAGGTAGCTGTAAATCCCCCCACCCACCTCCCCTTCCCTTCCAAAGCTCTTTACCACAGCAGCAAGAACATTCTAGCCTACCAGCAAGGACTGAATGATTAAACAAGGAACAGCATATCTGAATTCCATTATATATCAGCGTCTCTGGCTCCAGCCACACTGGGCATACCTGAGAAACACACGTTTCTTATACTGAGGAGGTTTTTAATTTGATTTTTAAAGATAGAATGAGAACACATTGAGCCAAATTATCCACCTATTTACTTAAAATGACCACTAAGGTAAGTATATAGATGGAGCCGAAACAGTATGTTGGCCTTATTGATAATGATTAATTTTGACTCAATATTAATCTGAGGAAGTTTTGGTGATATGAGTATATTCACTGTTTTGGTGGATATGTACAGAGGGGACATATATGGTGAAGAATCAGATTGAGATAACTTTTTACTACATTTTCCCCCAAGTTTTTGTTGTTTGCAGTGGGTATAATAGACATGTCCTCAGAAGTATCTTGTGGGTCTGGCTGTTAGAGCCTTTGAGACTAGACTGTCCACTGGGACCTTTGCATCATCTGCAGGTCCTCTGAGAGAGTCTTCAGCCTGTCCTAACTCCAATCTGAGATTCAGCTCCAGGTTTTCTTATCTCCTGATCTGGGGAGTCAGCTGAACCTCCTCTGCTCACCTACCTATATAAGTTCACTTTCACCTTAGGTGGCTCTTGCTTATTTCTTATTCACTCTGACAACGTTGGGATTTCACATTTTGCCAGAGGTCCCATAATTAGTAGCCAAATATTTTGGGCCATAGTTCCTTTTCTGCATGCGACTCTCAGGCTGAATCCTATCATGACTGTCTTCCCTTTTAATCTTAGGCATCATCACCTGATCATAGCTTTCAGACAATCTGTCACCTGAACAACTGGAATTGAGGCTAAGAACCAGATGAGATAAGCTTCAAAACATGGAAAAAGAATGGAGGGGGAGACTACCTCTGATTCATGGAGTATGCATTTTTAATCCCATTGCACAGATATCTTAATTGTCTAGTTGACTTCTTTTGGATATTTTAAAGGTCCACCAAACTTAAAATATCCACAATCAAACCATGTCCTCCCCTCAAAGCCTGGTCCTATACCTCTTCATTTAGTAAATAGCACCACCATCTATTCAGTGGCACAGTCCAGAAATCTGGGGTGAATCCTTATCCCCTCCTCTCTACTCCCCTCATCCAATGCAGCACCACCTCATGTTGATTTTATCTCCTAAACATGTCTTTCGTTCATCATCTTCACCAGCTGCCCATCGCCTCTGAGCCTTCCTGTGTGTGAAAGAAGTGATCATGTCCCTCTTCTCAGCTAATAGTTTCCTAAAGTTCCATCCTGTATTCAGTCCCTTCTCCAATCCATTCATTGATATTTATTCAGAAAGTGGTCTTTAAACTATATAAATCTGATAATGCCAGCATCCTTTGAAAAAAATGTCCTGTGACTTTGGACTGTTTTAGGATTAAATAGCAGCTAACATAACTTACGCGGACTTGGGTGGTTTGGTCACTTGTACATCTTGTCATTCAACATCCTCACTCTGCCTGCCTCCGTCATTACCGTGCTGTAGCCACATGTGCTTAATTCTTTCTATTTACTGTTATTTCCCTTCTAACTCCCCACCAAATTATATTACGTTTTTTTATATTCTCTGCAAGCAATATCCTTCCCTCCTCATTTGACTAATTTTATTACCCTTACACTTTTATCACCCAGGGAAATCTCTGACGCTTTAGAGTGGGTCAGACTTTGCTATATGGACTGGCAGAAAATAGAGAATTTCTTCTTACTCCTTGTCACAAATGGAGTTTTGCATTTACTTGCTTAAATATTTAATTCATGTCAATTTTTCCTACCAAATTGTAAGTTCCATGAGGATAGGGCCATGTCTCATCACTGTTTTCCCCGGAGTTTGGTACAGAGTAAAAACTTAATATTTGTTGAATGGATGAATTAAAGTCTCTTACATACAGCAAACTCTGTATGGACCCTGTCTGAAATAAAATAAGATTTATGCCTGAAAGTGGCCAACAGTAGACCCTATGTATTTTGAAATGCATAGTGATGTATAACTATAGAAATGGGGAGAAAAAGAGAAGCTAAAGAGAGTTAATTCAAAGTGCATTTTTAATGATGGCTTGCAACAGTCTGGTTTGGTCAGGAAGAAAGAGCCACTGCCAGAAATGCAGTGTAGAGGTGAAGGCTTTAAATCAGGAACTAGCACGCATGAGAATGCGGGAGGAGCAGCTGCTTCAGAGCTTGGCTTGGGTAGAATCATGGAAGCTTTTGAGGAAGTTTGAGAAACCAGTGAGTCTTGCTATTACAAAGAGGGAACCCATGGCACGTCCTGCTCAACTGCTGTGATTGCGGAGTGGGAGCCTCTGGGGAGGTCTGGAAAACTGCCAAGTCAAGGTAGCTGCCTTGCCTGACTCACGACTTCTTAATATTAATGACCTCAGTTTTATAGATACTTTCCAGATCTCCTGGAAACTCCTCTCCTTGACAGTCCGTAACCTAAAACCACATAGGAAAAGGATTTCTGGGGAGCAACACGAGTGGTGGTCACTGGTGCTGGCGATTTGCCAACTGGCCACACAGTCCAGGAGGACTTGCTTGATCCCTTTCTGGGGCTTTCTCTGGACACCTCATTCTGAACTGGACCCGCTAAACTCAGTCCTGACGTCCACTCCAGAGTTTGACTTTTTTTTGAGGTTTCATGGTTGTAGATAAAAATGAAGCCAAGTTTTAACAGGTACTGTTAACTATTAACTATTAACATAATCTTCTGGTGGAATCCAGATTTTCTGGTCTTTGGGATAATTAAAAAAAAAAAAGATAATACATGTTTCATCTGATTCTAAAGGGTCATAAGACAGTGTATGAGTCTGACTGGTCTTGTAAGTATATGCAACCATTTCTCCTTTTTGGTCTGAAAGCTTCCCATCCACCAGAGAAATGAAAGCCCCCTCTACCATGGTAGAGCAGTGGTAGTAATAACTGTAATGCCTGTTTATGGAACGCTTATCATGTATCATGATTATGATTTATATACATTAGCTCTCATCCATGCAGTTACCCAGGAAGAGTGAAGGTGCAGAAGCAGGAATGCATATTTGGGTTGTTAGGAATTTTGAATGAGACTATCTGTTATGCACATAGAATGTTGACTGAATACAGAATTCCCATTCAGGTGACCAGTCCTGCTGACAGTAAATGACAGTGGAGAGATTTAACACTTTGTTTGTCACAGATTTTTTAAAGGTAGACATCATTATTATATAATCCTCATAAATAAGAGTGATTAATTATTAAATTGCAAATGCTTTGTTTAGTGTTTTGGTTCTCATCTCTTCTTGTCATTCATTCATCTATCACTGATACCTCCAAACACAAGTTAATAAAGAATCATAAGGATAGAATACTACCCTAAACTTTGTGATTAATTTTCACTTTTTAGAGTATTTTCACATGGGTAACATTTTATCTCCTCAATAACCCTTTGAGATAGACTATCCAATGATCATTAGCTTCAATTTATAGGTGTGGAAACTAAAACTCTTAACTGGTTAATGAAGAAAGAAGAAGTTATATTATTGGGTTCTTGTACAGTGAATTTTTAGCTTCTATTACAGTCATATGAATTTCCCCCTTTAAAGATACAAAATAGAGACTAATAATTTAAAGGTCTATAATTGGTGAAGACAGTCTGGTCTGATAATTCAAATCCAGGGCTCTTTGGCTTCAGAGCTATTATTCTTTCCATTGTATCTTGGTATTTGAAGCCTTATAACACTCAAAGACATAGCCTAAGCTAGGACCTTGAACCTTGGTTGGGGAGGTGGGTGGGTGAGTCCCTTCAGTCCTGTCTGACTCTTTGTGACCCCATGGACTGTAGCCCATCAGGCTCCTCTGTCCATGGGATTCTCCAGGCAGGACTCTGGAGTGGGTTGCCATTGCCTTCTCCAGGGGATCTCCCTGACACAGGGATCAAACCCAGGTCTCTTACATCTCCTGCACTGGCAGGCAGGTTCTTTACTACTACAGCACCTGGGAAGCCCCCTTGAACATCAGATCCTTTTTCAAACTGGTAGTCTAATCCATACTGTATTTTTCTGCAAAAAGCCTAGCTATAGTAAGTATTATGAAGCTGTTAGGAAAAGATTTGAAACTGTACTTTGCTGGTGTTTTATTCAGCCGTGTTGTAGAAAGGATGCCATCAAATGATTAGGCATATTCCTTTGTCTTCAAGGAAAATACTAATAATACAATTTTAGGTACTTCATATTTGCTTTTATTCATTTACTATTTCTGTTTCTTCTTAACAATGTTCTGTTGTTTGTATGTTTTATGTATGTGCACAAACACATATACACATCACACATTAGTACATGCCTAGTTGGGTCTGACTTTTTGAGGCTCCATGGACTGTAGCCTACTGGACTCCTCTGTCCATGGAATTTTCCAGGCAAGAATACTGGAGTGGGTTGCTATTTTCTACTCCAAGGGATCTCCCTGACCCAGGAATCTAACCCACATCTCCTGCATCTCCTGCATTGATAGGTAGATTCCTTAGCACTCTGCCACCTGGGAAGCCCTGACATCACACATATACACATCTAATTGGTCTCTACCTAAACAAAGATGTCTATTTTGTATGCTGAGAGTTCTAGCTACAATAGATTACAAGGGATTAAGATGGTGATTACCTCTGCCTTCCATCTGGGAACTGAGGTCATTAAATCTTAGTCTCTGGAATGGGCTTCACAATTTCTCCTTATCTGAAAGGTTACTCATTTCTCCCTTTGAACTTGCTGAGCAATTTACCTCAATAATACCCCTTGATTCAGAGCTCCATAGGTTAATTTACATTATGTAAAGATCACTTTTCTTTGATCTAAACACTGTCATAGTTTTATATGATGGGACAAGGTTAATCGGATTACACCATTAGTTTTTTCTAATATTATTATTATTTCATATATTTTTATCCCATCTCCTTTTATTATTCCTCTTTTCAGAATCTCTTAAATCACATGCCACATGCAGAATATAGTTTAAGAGTTTTTTTAAAAGCTAGATTGCTGTGAGTTTAGAATTTGGCATATACTCTATTAATAACAGCTTCTCCATGCTATAAAGAAGTCTGCCTTAAATACGAGCACACACACAATGAAACAAGCTTAAAGTCACAGCATTACAGCTAGAAACGATCTTAGAAGATGGTTTTCTGTGGGAGTGGGTTCAAAAAATGGTTTTGCATTTGGAAATTAGCATGTTATTGATGTCTAGGAGAGAACAAATTTTCTGTGGAGTGATGGAACTGGAGGCAGATTCCTGTATACTGCAGAGCATCGTGGAAGTAAAACTAGAGCTGGATGGTGGACTGTACTTGCAAAGCGTCTAATAGAGAAGATGTGGCAGCATTCAGAGGAATTAGGCTTGACAGACGGACCTTGAATGAATTAGAAGACCCATATGATAACTCTTGAATGATGCTTTTGAACTGTGGTGCTGGAGAAGACTCTTGAGAGTCCCTTGGACAGCAAGGAGGTCCAGCCAGTCCATCCTAAAGGAAATCAGTCCTGAATATTCATCAGAAGGACTGATGCTGAAGCTGAAACTCCAATACTTTGGCCACCTGATACGAAGAACTGACTCATTGGAAAAGACCCTGATGCTGGGAAAGATTGAAGGTGGGAGGAGAAAGGGGACGACAGAGGATGAAATGGTTGGATGGCATTACCAACTCGATGGACAGGAGTTTGAGTAAGCTCAGGGAATTGATGATGGACAGGGAAGTCTGGCGTGCTGCAGTCCATGGGGTTGCAGAGTTGGACATGACTGAGTGAGTGAACTGGACTGAACAGATTGGCATTATTTTATGAAATAAATGTTTTCAGTATGTTTATTTGGTCATTTATTGATACACCTAAGTAGACTCCTGAATATGTTTAAATATCCCATGCCTGTCCATATCCCTCTTCCCTCCCTCCCTTATTGCCTTCCTTCCTCCCCTCCTTCCTTTTTCCCTTCCTTCTCTCCCTCCCCTTCTCTCACTAACAATAGTCACTAAGCTCCCGTAACACCTCAGCAGAGTATTAGTATCTGATTGTATAAGATGAGGACGTATTTTATGTCCTCAATGAGTAGAAACACTGCAACGCTGCGGTCATCTACTGACCTAAGAGTGAAAGGGAAAGCCGTTCAGTTGTGTCCGACTCTTTGAGACCCCATGGACTATATGTTCCATGGAACTCTCCAGACCCAAAACCACCTGCCTAAAGAAGAGAAGAGGGAAGGGAACTGTGAGTTATTTTTAGTTAGTTGGCTCCAGGTGGTCACTAGCCTTTTCAAAATGCTTCAAGTCATATCCGTAATAGCCTGTTCCAAAGTGTTGCCGGGGGTAAGTATCGGGCTTACAGGTTTGTAGTTTCTGAAACCACAGTGAAGTGGGAGAGAGGATTTCCCCAACTGTAATTGGCATTTCTCCAGTTCCCTATGAATTTTCAGGGATTTCAAACTGTGACCCTGCAAATATATCTGAGTTTCAACATTCTGTTGTCTAGTTCATGCTGGCAGAGCGACTTTTACTATCTTTTCATTTATCTTAGTCTCTGTTTTTCAATTAAAGATAGTTCTTGGAGCCCAACCTGGTGTTCTGTGATGACCAAGAGGGGTGGGATGAGGGGAGGTGAGGGGGGCTTAAGAGGAAGGAGATTTATGTATAATTATGGCTGATTGTTGTAGGCCAGAAGCCAACACAACATTATAAAGCAATTTTCCTGCAATTAAAAATTAAAGACCATTCGTTTTACAAACCCCAAAACTGAAAGAAAATAAAATTACAATAGCACAATAATTTGGTTGTTTTTTTCCTTTTTCTTCTAAAATGCTTTTAAGCTTCAGCAAGTTTGCAAAAATAGTTGAAGTTTTTCTGAATCATCTAAGAGGAAGTTGTACTCATGATGCATCAGCATCCTTGAGTATTTTAGTGTGTGATCTCTACAAACAAGGGCATTCTCTTACAACCTTAATGTAGCTATCAAAATAGGGAAAGTAAGTTTGTTCAGTTCAGTTGCCCAGTCCATGGACTGAGGCATTCCAGGCTTCCCTGTCCATCACCAACTCCTGGATCTTACTCAAACTCACGTCCATCAAGTCAGTGATGCCATCCAACCATCTCATCCTCTGTTGTCCCCTGCTCCTCCTGCCTTCAATCTTTCCCAGCATCACGGTCTTTTCCAATGAGTCAGTTCTTCACATCAGGTGGCCAAAGTATTGGAGTTTCAGCTTCAGCATCAGTCCTTTCAATGAATATTCAGGGAAAGTAGAATGGATAATTGTTTCTACCTAATCCACAGGTTCAAGCTTTGCTAGTTGTCCCAATTATGTTCTTTAGGATCCAGTCCGAAATCATGTGTATCATTTATTTGTCATAGTTATTTTAATCATCTTTTTTAGCTTGGAAAACTTTCTTTAGTTTTTTCCCTTGGCTTTTTAAAATCTTGATACTTGTAAACATTACAAGTCAGTTATTTTTTATGTTTCTCAGTTTGGGTTTTTATGATGCTTCCTCTTGATTACTTTGAGGTAATGAAATTTGGACATGACATCAATGTGGTCTTTTCATTCATTGAATCCTAATTTCAGTTTGTCTAGTTATTGGCCAAGTTAACGATCACTTCTACCATTTTAGAGTGACTCTTTTACTTCTATATTAAGTACTTTTAGAAAGTACTCTGAGACTATGTAAATATCCCACCTGTATCCAAATTTCACCCAGAACTCATAACATATATTGGGACGTGGTATTAGTCACGCAGTTGTATGTGACTCTTTGTGACCCATGAACTGTAGCCCACCAGGCTCCTCTGTCCATGGGATTTTCCAGGCAAGAATATTGGAGTGTGTTGCCGTTTTGTTCTCCAGGGGATCTTCCTGACCCAAGGATTGAACCCAGGTCTCCTGCATTGCAGGCAGATTCTTTACCATCTGAGCCATCATTGTTGGGTTTTGACTGAATTATTATCATGATGATTCTTAGGTAATGATTTTCTAATATCATTCCTTCAGTACTTCTTAGGTGCTATTCCATTATAGATACAAATTTCTCCTCTCATTGCTTAATTCGCTTATTTATATCAGTTTGACCCATGGATCTCCACTTTGTTTAATTGATTATCATCCATGATCATTATTACCAAAAGCATTCTTCAGTTCTTCTCTTTCCCTGACACCCCATAATTGAGTCCTTCATTAAGACCTGGTGGAGGTACCTTCAAATCACATTGACATTTTTGACATCACATGAAATCTATTGATATCTTTCACTTTTTGCTATTACCAAGATAATGTAAGCTATCTTTATCTTTCTTTTAATTTACTCTAGTGACCTCTTGACTAGTCTTCTTGCCCCAGCTTTCTTGCCTGTCTCTGAAAGGACTCAGTTTTTCACAGAGCAGCTGAGTGAGCTCCTAAAACGCAAATCATACCATGTCACGCACTTCTTTGCTTAAAGTAATCTTGTGACTTCCTGTTGCCCTCAGGGTAAAATCCAAATTCTTTCCCCTAGACAGTTCTAAATAGGCTATCATTGCCTAACTCTCTGACTTTATTTCATTCATTTCTATACTTTACTTAACATATTTCAGCTATCTGTGGTATTAAACTCCTTCGGATACATGCCCAGTTTATTACTTTCCTAGGTTTTGGACTTGCCGATCACATTTCTTCATTTGATTTGCTTCTCTTTCCTTTCAGGTGGAAGTTTAAAACTTACTCATCAGATAAGACTGCTTTGACCACACAAATTAAAATAGCTCCACTTGCTGAAACATCACACACTGCACATGTTCTGTATGCCCTGTTGCTGTATCCCTAGGGCTGAGCAAAGTGTCTGGCAGAACTGCAGGTGTACAATGAGCATTTTTTTTTAATTTTATTTTTAAACTTTACAAATTGTATTAGTTTTGCCAAATATCAAAATGAATCCGCCACAGGTATACATGTGTTCCCCATCCTGAACCCTCCTCCCTCCTCCCTCCCCATACCATCCCTCTGGGTCGTCCCAGTGTACTAGCCCCAAGCATCCAGTATCGTGCATCGAACCTGGACTGGCAACTCGTTTCATACATGATATTATACATATTTCAATGCCATTCTCCCAAATCTTCCCACCCTCTCCCTCTGCAACAGAGTCCATAAGACTGTTCTATACATCAGTGTCTCTTTTGCTGTCTCGTACACAGGGTTATTGTTAGCATCTTTCTAAATTCCATATATATGCATTAGTATACTGTACTGGTGTTTTTCTTTCTGGCTTACTTCACTCTGTATAATAGGCTCCAGTTTCATCCACCTCATTAGAACTGATTCAAATGTATTCTTTTTAATGGCTGAGTAATACTCCATTGTGTATATGTACCACAGCTTTCTTATCCATTCATCTGCTGATGGACATCTAGGTTGCTTCCATGTCCTGGCTATTATAAACAGTGCTGCGATGAACACTGGGGTACACGTGTCTCTTTCCCTTCTGGTTTCCTCAGTGTGTATGCCCAGCAGTGGGATTGCTGGATCATAAGGCAGTTCTATTTCCAGTTTTTTAAGGAATCTCCACACTGTTCTCCATAGTGGCTGTACTAGTTTGCATTCCCTCAATGAGCATTTGTTGGATTTTTAATTTTTTATATTATCTGATACTACTACACCGCCTTCTTGGAGTAGATGGGTAGTTCTTTCTTATTTTGTTTACGTAAATATAAATATAATGAAACACATGTAAGGTAAACAATAAATTAAAATGGGCTTCCCTGGTGGCTCTGTGGTAAAGAACCCATCTGCCAACGCAGGAGATGCAGGAGACTCAGCTTTGATCCCTGGTTGATAAGATCCCCTGTAGGGGAAAATGGCAACCCACTCCAGTGTTCTTGCCTGGAGAATCCCAGGGACAGAGGAACCTGGTCGGCTACAGTCCATAGGGTTACAAAGAGTTGGATGTGACCGAGCACACACGCACATAAAATGCTATCTATTGTCGTCAGAATTTTTAACAAATTTAGATTTTTAATAGATTCAGATTTTTGGAAGATATGTACAAAGGTAAGAGTATGGTCCCGTTATCCATGATGTCAAAAAGACTGGTATAAAACTATAAAAATACGTGGACAGCTGAAGTAAACTACATGTATGGTGAGGAAAATAAAAGATTTAAGGAAAATTCTTAGTCTTTTTTACACAAGTGACACTCTTTTGGATCATCACCAGAATTACTATTTATCTAGTTGTGAGATTATCTAGTCGGAGAAGGCAATGGCACCCTACTCCAGTACTCTTGCCTGGAAAATCCCATGGACGGAGGAGCCTGGTGGGCTGCAGTCCATGGGGTCGCTAAGAGTCAGACACGACTGAGCGACTTCACTTTCACTTTTCACTTTCATGCATTGGAGAAGGAAATGGCAACCCACTCCAGTGTTCTTGCCTGGAGAATCCCAGGGACGGGGGAGCCTGATGGGCTGCCGTCTATGGGGCCGCACAGAGTCGGACACAACTGAAGCGACTTAGCAGCAGCAGCAGCAGAGATTATCAGAAAGTTCCTTGTATACCCATAAACACTACACATAGCTAGATGTTCATTTTAGGTATTCATCTTGTATGAGTAATTTTTCTCTTGAGAGTTTCTGATCTTAGCATCATATATTTTTCCTTATCTGCCTTCCTAAATTCTAGATTGAAGAGCTGATAATCTCATATCTTTTATTTATTTGTTGATTGGATAATTTCCCTTACAAAATTCTGTGGTAACTCCAAGAACTCTGAAAATTACTGTGATTCACACATCACTAACGATAGGTGCAAGTGGAGAATAGTGAACAGGTTTAAGATATGCTTTCTAGTTGCTACCAATTGTATTCACTAATGGGATGAACGTAGGTGCTGAGGAAAAAAGGGGACATGCTAGATAAATTATTGAAAATTATTTGCAAAGAAAAATAGATACATTTTTTCCTCTGCATATTATTCTAAGTGGAAATGCCAGTTTACTCATTTTATTTAGGCATGTGATAAAGTATGATAAAGCTTGCTTCTGGAAGAAAAGCTATGACAAACCTAGACAGCATATTAAAAAGCAGAGACATTATTGACAAAGATCTGTATAGTCAAAGCTATGATTTTTCTAGTAGTCATATATGGATGTGAGAGTTGAACCATGAAGAGAGCTGAGCATGGAAGAATTGATCCTTTTGAACTAGTGTGTTGAGAAGACTCTTGAGAGTCCCTTGGACTGCAAGGAGATCCAACCAGTCCATCCTAAAGGAAATCAGTCCTGAATATTCATTGGAAGGACTGATGTTGAAGCTGAAGCTCCACTACTTTGGCCACCTGATGCGAAGAGATGACTCATTAGAAAAGACCCTGATGCTGGGAAAGATTGAAGGCAGGAGGAGAAGGGGATGGCAGAGGATGAGATGGTTCGATGGCATCACCGACTAAATGGACATGAGTTTGAATAAGCTCTGGGAGTTGGTGATGGACAGGGAAGCCTGGTGTGCTGCAGTCCATGGGGCCACAAAGAGTTGGACAAGACTTAGCAACTGAACTGAAATGAACTGATGATAACATAAATATACTTAATATCCATGTCTCCTTGTGTAAATTGGACATCAGTGAATTCTCTAAAACCATATGTAAAATTTTAAATTTATGCATATGCTTTAGGAAGAGAGCCCACAGATTTCCTCATATTCTTCAAGAAGTTTTTGAACAAAAACAGAGTAAAAGCTTCTGTTAGTCCATTATCCCATAAAATGCTATATAACAAATCATTCCAAACCTCAGCAACTTAAATCACCATCATTTGTTCTTACTCACATGCTTGTACACCAGCCAGAATTATTTTGCTGATATTAGTTGGGCCTGGCAGGACCCTGCTCAGGTCATAGAGCTACTCCTGTGTCATTCATCCTTCTTGGTCCACTGAGCCCCTTGGGATAAGTTGTTCTCATGATGGAATAAGTACAAGAGTGAAAGCCTGGTCCCAAAAGCACATTTCAAGCCTCTGCTTGAGTAGTGTCTGCTGGTATTCCATTGGCCAAAGTAAATCGCATGACAAATTCCAAAGACAAGGGATGGGGAAGTTCACTGCATCTTTACATGTGAGGGGCTGTAAAGTCACATGGTAAAGGGACATCCAAAATTAAAAGGCAAGATAATATCTTGTTTATTTCTGAATTTTTATTTCCCTTTATAAACTTGTGCCAGAAAAAGTCAAGTTGGCATTTTATGGATTGTGAATATACCAGTTTCTCTCATTCTCGCAGTACCTCCCTGGGCTTTGTATTTGAGATCTTCTTCAACTGCAGTTCTAGTCTTTGGATGTGGCTTGATTGAGAATAATGTGAGATCCTGGAGGTTTATCTTTCTAAATGAGCTTAACTCAATATCCAACCCTAGGCCTTGTGAGGATGAAAGGTTTTTGCTCTGCTTGACTTTATGCTTCCTTCTGACAGTTTGTAGTCTGATCTCAAAGAAATAAAAATCCAATAAAACCAACATACAGATGCACAGAGCCAGACACAAACACAGCTCCCCCCACTATCTATAAAGAGGTATTTCTGTTCCTTGCAATGCCATTTCAGTTTTTCCAGCAATAAAGTATTCCTGGAGTGGGGGGTGGTGTTTAGTCGCTAAGTCATGTCTGACTCTTGTGACCCCCTGGACTGTAGCCAGCCAGGCTCCTCTGTCCATGGGATTCTTCAGGCAAGAATACTGGAGTAGGTTGCCATTTACTTCTCCAGGGGATCTTCCTGACTCAGAAATCAAACCCGGGTCACCTGGTCTTCCTAGAGCATTTAAATAGGGCTTCCCAGGTGGTGCTAGTGGTGAAGAATCTGCCTGCCAGTGCAGGAGATGTGAGAGATGTGGGTTCAATCCCTAGACTGGGAAGACACCCTGGAGGAGGGTTTGGCAACCCACTCCAGTACTCTTCCTGGAGAATCTCATGGGCAGAGGAGCAGGCAGGTCGCAAAGAGTCAGACATGACCGAGCAACTGAGTACCACAGACTCAGAATATCTACTCTTTTCCTCCAACTTCAACTCCTTCCAAGAAGGAAATACTTTGCATCTTTTAAATAAAAATGCAAGCAGTGAGATGATCTACTTACAAAATCAGCTAGCAGAAGCAGACTGCTCTCTACCTCAACTGACGGGATTAAAACTCATCTGTGGATTCAGGAGCTCCCCGCAATCATACCCAGTCAGATTTCAATCAGAACTCAGGCATATGAAAGCCGCTAGGTTTCACATGTTTTTTTAAAAAAATTTCTTTTCATTCTCTAGATGTTTGCTGAAGAATAAACTTTGCATTTTCTTGAAAGCGTCGCCTCTGGTGTGCGCATGCAGTTTTTAATCTTTTCCTCTCACCAGGGTACAGATTGAAGCGATCTGTAATTAATGACTTGAAAAATATTAAGCTGGATTTAAAGAAAGAGACCCAAACAGTAAAAAGCTCCACATAAGCACGTTTCCTTTAATTGCAGGAATGCTATAGAGAATTCTGCAAAATTTGCTAAGATACTGAGGCAGTTCCACATTAACCCATACAGGGGATATGGAGGCCCACCTAGTCCTGTGTTAGTGGCTCTCCTGAGACTGGTTAGAGTCCAGATTGGTCTAAAGATGGTCAGTTATTAATCCTGAATACTTAAAGTGTGTTTTTATTTGGTGGCAGGGGACTTACCTAGATGACCTCTTCCCATCCTTGCCAGTTTAGACCAAACCAAGTTGACTTTATGAAGTAGGATTCTCTTTTTCCCTCAAAGCTATCTGTGTTTAGGGAGGAAGCATATAAGTCTATCTCTGCCTATCGATTGCTCTCTTCATAGAATATGTGAAGGATAAACATCTTGCCAGATCTTTCTCCGGGATTGGATTAAGTGGACACTCTAATCTTAAAGGCATCAAATTATGAGGGAATATATGTGGTGCTCTTGAGTCAGAATGGCTTGCATATGGATCCTGACACCCTGACTTACTTACTCTGTGACCTTGAGTTAGTGGATAACCTGGCTTACTCTCAGTTTCCATCAAAGGTTTTTGTAGGCATTATGGGGGCACATAAAGTCTGTTCTCAGTCCAATTTGTGACAAAAAGTAAGCATTTTAAGTGAAAGTGAAGATGTTAGTCACTTAGTCGTGTTTGACTCTTTGTGACCCCATGGACGATAGCTTCTGTCCGGGGAATTCTCCAGGCAAGAATACTGGAGTGGGTTGCCATGCCCTTTTCCAGGGGAATCTTCCCAACACAGGGATCAAACCCAGGTCTCCCACATTGAGGGCAGATTCTTTACCATCTGAGCCATCAGGGAAGCATTCTAAAACATTATTTAATAAAAAGCAGCTCTATCCACTGCCTTTGTTTAAATATTTAGAAGTAAGCTGGGGTGTGGGCTATGAAAATGAGTGAAATGTTAGATTAATTTATCAAACAAAACTAACATTTGAATGTTCTATGTACAAAGGCTTATTCTACCTTCTGGGTGACATAGAACATTCTTCTTAAATGGCTATCTAATGAAATGACATCCTCAAAGCGACTTGTGCTTTGTCACCAAGGTCTAATCAAAGTATGAGAACAGAGGTCAGATAGCCAGTGGGTCATCAGTTGGTTGGATTGGTCTTAAAAGAGTTCCTCAAGGGGGACAATTTAGAACTAGATTTTAAATAGATAGAAAGAAACAAGCGTTCACTGTCTCGATCACTTGTAGTTCATTTACCTTTTGTGTCCTAGGCCCTATCTTCCATGAAATGATGGAATCAGAGGTAAATATACAAAGTCCCTGAGAAAGCAGAGCCTCTGGAGTAATGCATGCTTGTGCTGGGACTTAGTACTTTGCAGAGAATGCCTGGAAATCTACTCCTTCCTGGTGGTGCTGGGTCTGACTGGGGGAGTAAGAAACCATGCTGGTGATCTGGGTGGAAACATTGGGGAAATATTTCAGAGACCATCCTGAGAAAGCTGAGAAAAAATGGTAGGAAAAATAAGAGAAAATCCTAATAGGTTCTTGATATTTTTATAGGAAGAAGTGGAATGATCTAAATGGTATTGCAGAATGCTGTCTTTGGCAGCTATAAGTGCAGATGATTAGATAAGGGAGAGAATGGGGTTATTTGGATTATATACATATGCACATATAGAGCTTCCCTGGTGATTCAGACAGCAAAAAAATCTCCAGTGTGGGAGAACCAGGTTCAATCTCTGGGTTAGGAAGATTCCCTGGAAGAGGGAATAGCAATCCACTCCAGTAGTTTTGCCTGGAGAATTCCATGAACAGAGGAGCCTGGCAGGCTATATGTATGTATATTCTCTAGAGAACAGAATTATTAATTATTTTCTTTATTTGTGGAGTGTGAGAGTAATTATGATAGTGAATGAAACCTAGAAAAACCACCAAATCACCCAGTAGGACACTATAGAAGCTAGTTTTGTGAATCTTATTTACATTTTACCAATATCTGAACTTATCACTGAGTATCTCTCTGTTCTTCAAATCTTAGTTCATTGGCAAGACTTTAAAAAATGAACTGATTAGAATCTTACCTCCAGCGGGAAGATGCCTAGTCAACTTACTTATTTCTAAGGTGATTCAGAGTTAGGGCCAGAGAAACTGCTACTCAAGTATGTTAGAAACTAAAGGTGATATTTACTTTGCAGACAAGGAGATAGGGTGGTGGCAAAAATGCTTTACTGTTGTTCAGAGACAAACTAGATATGATGTTTAATATTTCCTTGTGAATTTCTCAAAGGTACATAAGGCTTTTTTTTAATCATTAAGTGGTATTTATTATATCAGATGGTGTTTATAATACCTCTTTTATGAACTGAATTATGCATCTTTTTCAGTTCTTATGTTGAAGCCCTAATCCCCAATGTAAATGTGCTTGGTGATGGGGCCTTTAAAGAGGTAGTTAAGGATGTGTGAAAGTCGCTCAGTCATGTCCGACTCTTTGCAACCCCATGGACTATAGAGTCCATGGAATTCTCCAGGCCAGAATACTGGAGTGGGTAGCCAGGCCCTGACCTCATTAAAACTAGTGCCCTTATGAGAATGTACAGACATCACACACAGAGAGAATGAAAATACAGACAGAAAAGAGTCTTGTGCAAAAAGGGCCACCTGCAAGGCAAGGAGAGAGGTTTCAAGAGAACCCAAACTTGCTAGCACCTTGACTTTGAACTTCAAACCTCAAAAACTGTAAGAAAATAGGTTTCTGTTGTTTAAACCATTCAGTCTGCTGTATTTTGTTATGAGACGCTAACAGACTAATACAACCTGTCTCTATAAAACATAAATATGAAATTTAAACAAAATATTATAATGTCGCTCACATTTTTTAGGCAAACGCCCTCTATTGAGCAGGTGCTGGGCAGTGTCACTCTGTGTCCATTAACTTATCACAGGTTTGCTATGCGGTGGTTGTTCCTGTTTCTTGAGATCAGTTAGCTGGAAAGTAGCAAATCCTATTCCAATTCAATCCCAAATCTGAATTTACAAGGAAAATTGTTTTTCCATAATGCTATGCAAGTGTCACTGAATGGAATCCAAAACTCGGTGCATTTTAACTCATCACCATTATTGCGTGGCCTCTTGAGGTAGAATTATCTTCCTGTCCCTTTAATTCTTTCTCAAAATCAGACATGTACTCCTACCTTACAGCAACATTGATCAACTGGAAACAGAGAGCATCTGGTTTTGCTGCAGGCAGCAAGCACATCACTTTCTATGAACACACGTATTATGAGCTCATGGTTAGGAAAACCTTGCATCGTGTTTCAATTTAACGGCTATTACTTCTTGTTCAGAGGTCTTGCTGTGTGTTCAATTTTCCCTCCAAATGTCAGAGGGGAATGGGAAACTGAAGTGCCATAAAACACTTGGAGCCTTCATTTATTGCAGATTAATTAGAGAATCAAAGAGGAGGAAAGAACAGGTCTTCTATTTCCAAACCGTGGGGAACTAGAGTGTGGCAGAATAAACCACATAGATGCTAGGGATTGAGATTTTTTCATGTGCAGAAGAATAAGGTTCATAGGAGCAGGACTGATGTAAAAGCTATCATGTCATGAATAATGTAGATTAGGACAATATGAAGATGGGGATTTGTTCACTAAATGCTAAGCCTCTAGAATGAGGACTTTTATGAAACTCTTCAGATGATGTCCAGCCAGTTTGGAAGTTTAATCTAAAAGACACCTCTCATTTCCAGATAATTAACATTCTAATTGACCCAGTCATTGACTTCAAGGTTGAGATCTTCCTTATACTGTTCTAATTCTTCTCTCTCTCTTTCCCTCTGCCCACCCCAACACAACAAAGACAGTGTATATGTGACAAGAAGTATAGAGAGAGTAGGAGAGAAGGTTATTTCTTTTCTCAGCCACAGGATCATGATTAAAATCTAGGGACCCATTTCTAAGGGACTAGACCACATGCGTTATGGGTGAAATTGGTTCTGAACCACTGAACTTTTCACACAAATGTCAATGCACTGATGACTTCCTAATGAACTTGGAACTTCTTAACTTCTTGTTTATTTGGAAAACTCAGCCTATTGTGCATGAGGAATTGGAATTAGAGACTCCCAAACACTGTTTCTTTGGCTCCATTAAGGAAACATTTGGAGAGATGGCAGAAGGGGTGTCTGTGATGTTGGGGAATGTGCCAGAAAGGATGAGTTACAAAATCCTCTAGGTCTATCATCTTTTCCTTTGTGTTGTTCCTACTGTGAGATTAGGTGGGCATGCCAGTGACTCATTTTCAGTTCATACTGTGTCTGTTTATTTATTTATTTTTCCTCTCATGCTCTTATCTCCATAGATGTGATAGTTGGAAATTTGACAGATGGTTGCCTTTGGATTCATAAAAGAAAATTCTATCCAAATGTGGGCCAAGAAGCAGTCTATAAAGGATAGTGGATTAGGTTCTGGGATGATTTGTTGGAAAGGTAAATAGCATTTTCATTTCTGATGAGATGGATCAGTCATAGTCCTAGGAAATACGTGTGGGTGTGTGTGAGAGAGAGAGCACGCCCGAGAGAGAGGGGGGGAGAGAGAGAAAGAAAATTCATATTTGTAGAAGGCTTCTGATTAATATATTGTTTCTATAGGAAAAGAAATCTGTACTTTACATGGTATTTTCCATGTAGATTATGTCATTTTATTCTCATAACATCCCTATGGTATAGCTACTACCCTAGGTTGAGAAATAAGGAGGCTGAAATACAAGTGGCTTTGCTCCGCTGGTAGGAGGCATAAATATGACTTAAATCTATTTTCAGGCAAACGTTATGCTCCAGCAATGGTGCTACACCGACCTAAGCCATAGAAAAACGGTGCCCTACTTAAATTTAGCATAAAAAATGAATAAATTTTTACCCCTAAAATTAAGATTGTGCCTAATGGTTTTGTTAAACCAGTGGTTACTGTGAAAGTTCTTTTCCCCCTTTTCTTTTAATATGGTTTTCTGATTATAAAAGCAATATATAAATACTGATTTCAGTTCCAACATGGAAAGAGCTTGCAAACCATCACTCCTGTATTTTCAACATCATGAAACTTAACAAACAGAAAATGAAGGACACTTATTGGACCTATCCAGGAATTGAAATAGAGGACAAACCCTCACCCTGGAATCTGGAGACTGGTGAATACCCGGAACCATACATGGTCAGAATACTTCATTGGTAATTTTGGTAAGTTGCTACAGGCTGATTCTACTCTAAGGAGAAAGGAGAAACTCTTATGAGACAGTTGTGGTGAGGGTTGCACACTTCTGTGGATTTTACCTCTAGGAACTCCACCAGAATTTAATGGTAAGATCTGAGAAATATCCCCTTAAGGCTCTGATAGGGGAAGTAATGAAATAACCATTGTGAAATTTGTTCGGGAAAACAACGGACTACTCTCCAGAAGAAAAGTCTTTAACACAGCCTCATCACACCTGGAGAAAGGTCATTCCTCCTACTTTAGCAGCCTTTAACCTCGTCTTCCCTGAGGTGGAGGTGAGAAGGGGGATTCCATACTACTGGATCAACACTTCTGAGGGTCACAACCCAGGAAGTCAGACCCATGGAGTTTAGGATTTAATCATAAGAATATAGAATTCTTCTTTTCTCCAGTACCTTATGCCTACAATGGGCCTCCCTGGTAGCTCAGATAGTAAAGAATATGGCTGCAATGTGGGAGACCCAGGTTCGATCCCTGGGTCAGGAAGATCCCCTGGAGAAGGGCATGGCAACCCACTCCAGCATTCTTGCCTGGAGAATCCCATGGACAGAGGAGCCTGGCAGGCTACAGTCCATGGGGTCACAAAGAGTCGGACATGACTGAGCAACTAACACTTTCCATTTTACTTGCTTTATGCCTACAATGGGGGCTCCAGTATGATAACAGCATGTTGCAGCTGAAAGAGCTCTAAGACACACTGTCTCTGAGGAGGACTGCTTTAGGGTGGCCCAAAGTCAAGAGGTGAGACAAAAACAGGGACATCTGAGGAATTTGAAGCTTCTGACATTTACAGTTTCTAAAAAATTAAATCCTAGCCAGATTTATGTAAATCCTCACATTAAAGTTCTGTTTACATAATTATTTTATTACCTAATATAACATGTATAGTTTTTAAGAAAAAATTATAAGGCAAGAAAAAAAAAACTGTCTTAAGAAATAAAGCAGACATCAGAACCAGACTCAGATATGACAGTGGTGTTAGATATATTAAACAGGAAATTTACAGTAACTGTCATGAATATGTTAAGGACTAGAATAGAAAAGCAGATAGACTGGAAGGTGATATAGACATAGAGATGAAGGAAATAATCAAAATGCTAGAGATGAAAAACTATAACAGAAATGAGGGCCTTTGATATACTCATCAGTAGAGCAGACAAAGCTGAGAAAACAGTTGATGAGCTTGAAGATGTCAGTAGAAACTATAAACTAAAATTAAAAAAAAGAAAAAGAAAAACAGACTGAAACATTCAAGAACTGTTGTTCAGTCGCTTAGTTGTGTCAGATTCTTTGCGACCTCATGGACCGTGTGGCACGCAAGTCTTCACTGTCCTTCATTATCTCCTGGAGTCTGTTCAAACTCAAGTCCATTGAGTCAGTGATGCCATCCAATGATCTCATCCTCTGCCAGCCCCTTCTCCTCATTCCCTCAGTCTTTCCCAGCATCAGGGCCTTTTCCAGTGAGTTGGCTCTTTGCATCAGGTGGCCAAAGTACTGAAGCTTCAGCATCAGTCCTTCCAATGAGTATTCAGGGTTAATTTCCTTTAGGATTGACTGGTTTGATCTCCTTGCAGTCCAAGGGACTCTCAATGCATTCTCCAGTACCACAGTGGGAAAGCATCAATTCTTTGGTGCTCAGCCTTCTTTATGGTCCAACTCTCACATCCATACATAGCTACAGGAAAAACCATAGTTTTGACTATATGGACCTTTGTTGGCAAAGTAACATCTCTGCTTTTGAATATGCTGTCTAGGTTTGTCATAGTTTTTCTTCCAAGGAGCAAGTGTCATTTAATTTCAGGGCTGCAGTCATCATTTGTGGTGACTTTGGAGCCCAAGAAAATAATCTCTGTTACTGTTTCCTTTGTTTCCCCATGTATTTGCCATGAAGTGATGGGACCAGATGCCATGATCTTGGTTTTTGCAATGTTGAGTTTTAAGCCAGCTTTTTCACTCTCCTCTTTCACCTTCATCAAGAGACTCTTTATTTCCTCTTTGCTTTCTGCCATAAGGGTGGTGTCATCTGCATGAAGTTACTGATATTTCTCCCAGCAATCTTGATTCTAGCTTGAGCTTTATCCAGCCTAGCATTTCACATGATGCACTTTGCATATCAGTTAAATAAGCAGGGTGACAATATACAGCCTTGATGTACTCCTTTCCCAATTTAGAAAAGTCTTTTGTTCCATGTCCAGTTCTAACTGTTGCTTTTTGACCTGTGTACAGGTTTCTTAGGAGGCAGGTAAGGTGGTTTGGTATTCCCATCTCTTTAAGAATTTTCCACAGTTTATTGTGATCCACACAGTCAAAGGTTTTAGTATAGTCAATGAAGCAGAAGTAGATGTTTTTCTGGAACTCTCTTGCTTTTACTATGATCCAACGGAAGTTGGCAATTAGATTTCTAGTTCCTCTGCCTTTTCTAAATCCAGCTTGTACATCTGTAGTTCTCGTTTCCCATACTATTGAAGCCTAGCCTGAAGGATTTAAATGAGTGCAAGTGCTCTAAAATATAAAGCAAAAATACCCAAATTGATGTAATATATCAAATGGACACAAGAGCCAACTGAGGAGCTCCTCATGGCTAGAGCTGAAATAAATTAAGTGTAAAATAGTGTTGAATTCCATTCTACAGTATGAAATAAATATCCATGAGTGCATACCAATATAAGTGAATGATTAAATAAATAAATACATGGTGGAAAACAGACACATTTCTCATGCAAAATTCCAGATCATTTATACAGATTCTCTGGCCTCAAGATGGTAAGACATAACTCCCCACTCTCTAAGGGTAAGCTGCTCCCAGTGACTTCCTTCCAAAGAGCACAGTATGGAAAGGGTGGGGTGGAAAAGAGAAACTTTACAGTGGAAAAGTCTGACAAATGCCTCCTCAAAATCAACAATGAAAAGTCATGATGATAGTATGTATCTTAGATATTTTGTGATGGAAATGCCACTTTTCATCAGCACTGTTTTGCTCTAAAACACATAATGCCAATCCAATCATGAAAGAACATCAGACAGATTTCTACTGAGGAACATCCTGCCAAATACATAAGTGATGCTTAAAGCCACTAAGCTCATCAAAAACAGGGGAAGTATGAAAGACTGTCATAGCCAAGAGGAGTCCAGAGACACGTTACCACTAAATATAATGTAATTCCTGGATAGAGTCCTAAAACGAAAAACAAAAAAAAGTTTTAAGTTAAAACTGAGTAAATCCAATAAATATATGACTTTCAGGGAATAAAAAGATAATATATAATTATTTTACAGTTATAGAAAACACTGAAAGTATGGAGAGGAACACAATTTTCCTACAAAATAAACATTTTGGTGTATTTCCTGCTACTCTTACCTGCATGAATACGTATATATCTAAATGTATACAATGAGAAGTATCTTTTTCCTGAAATAATGTCAGATGAATGTCAGAAAAAATTACTATATACATGGAATCATAGTTTTTAAAATTTGCATATGCTGCTTTTCACTTATTTATATTAATACCCCAACTCCATGTTAATTAGGTATTCCTAAAGAAGTGGTTTTTAGTTCTCTTAACTTGATTTTACTTGGTCTGCTCATAGCTGACTGATCATACTTTGCCTGATCAGCCCACTCTCTTTTGCTTGCTCCTCTGTGTGTTTTGGGTGAGCAGCTCACAGTACCAGGCTGTATGTCCTACACACGTAGGCTTACCTCCTAGGGCTTGTGTGGCTCGTGCTAGATGACGGCTCTGCAGTCTGTGAGATCTGGGTTCCCATCTCCACTCCTAATTGTTGTGGAATCTTAGGAAGGACTCTTTAACTTTTCTGAGTGGCAGTAACCTCCTACAGAGTTGTTGTAAGAATGAGACAGTGAGCCTGGGAATTCTCACGGCAGTGTCTGGTGTGTAGAAGGTGTTTAATGAATGAAGATTTTTTTACCCACTTCTTATTTTCGACTGAAAAGCCCTCTGCTGTTTCCCAGCTGGCCTAGCTTCAATAGATTCCTGGTACCTGGGTTTATGCTTCCTCAATATAATGATTGCTTGGAATGTCATGGGGAAGGTGCTGGGAGATACCAGTTACTGACTATGTGCCAGTCAACATGCTGAGCCCTCGATATTCAAATATACCCCTGAACTGTCCAAGGTATCATTACAGCTTGCCTAGATGGTATTGCTCCTATATTTGTCTGCTCAGGCTGCCATAGCAAGATACTACAGCTGAGTGTCTTAAGTAACAGACACATATTTTCTTACAGTTCTGAAGGCTGGAAGTCCAAAATCAAGGTGCCAGCAGGGTTGAGTTCTGAAAATGTCTCTCTTCCTGGTTTGCAGATGGCCATCAACTCTGCATCCTCACGTGTCCTTTCCTCTCTATGCATGTGAAGAGAGAGATCTCTAGCACATTTTCCTTTTCTTATGACACTGGTCCTGTCAGATTACAACCCTCCTCTTATTACCTCCCTCATAGCTCAGTTTAAAAAATCTGCCTGAAGTGCAACAGACCCAGGTTCGATTCCAGGGTCAGGAAGATCCACTGGAGAAGGGATAGGCTACCCACTCCAGTATTTTTGGGCTTCCCTTGTGGCTCAGCTGGTAAAGAATCCGCCTGCAATGCGGGAGACCTGGGTTTGATCCCTGGGTTGGGAATATCCTCTGGAGAAGGGAAAGGCTACCCACTCCAATATTCTGGCCTGGAGAGTTCCATGGACTGTATGGGACCATGGGGTTGCAAAGAGTCGGACACGACTGAGCAACTTTCACTTTCACTTATTACCTCATTTAACCTTAATTATCTCCTAAAAGTTTCTGTCTCTAAATGCAGTCACACTGGGGGTTGGGTCTTGAACATACACATTTGAAGGGAACACAGTTCCATCCATAACAGCTCCTAAGTGGCAGAGTCGGGATCTAAACACAAGTTCATGTATGATTTTAAAGCCACATCTGTCAACTGGCATTTGCTTGTAATGAGAAGGAAAACATGTTATTCGTCAGCATCGTGGATTGTCATTATCATCCTCATCATCATCATTCAAAACTTATGAACTGCTCTGTATCTGCAGCCATCATGCTTTTGAAAGCCTCTTTCTTTGGGCTGTGATTAGATCCCTTTCCTGCAATGATGTCAAATGAATGTCAGAAGGAGCTAATGAATTGTGACAACAGCCTGAAAGGGGCTGCCTGATAGGGAGAGGAGGGTTTTGTCAGCTTCAGCTGTGCAAAACTCTCCTAACAGTACCAGACCTTTGACCCGGGGAACTTCCATGCAGTCTGTTAGGATCCTTGAATTCAGTCTTCTGAATGGTTGGGGTCATTTTGGGGCTCTTCTGAAGACTGAATTTTATTCCTTCTTAGCTTTTATGGCCTTTGGCCACTCAGTGTCTCTGTCTGTGCTTCCGTTGGTTTTGGCTCATAATCCCCTCCATGTCTTTTTTGGTATCAGGTGCAATTTGTAGTCTTGTCTGAAGCCACCAGCTCACTTCACAGATGGCGAATTGCAGTTGAGAGTAATGGGCCTATTCAGTTCGGCCCAGAGAGTATATTAGTGTCTGATAGCCTCTAACTGCTGAACATCAGACATCATTCACAGTGCTCCAAGGTCATCTGCAGGGCGGCCTCTCCCTCCCCTTTCTCACTCTCCTCCATTCCTCTCTCAGCCTCCATCAGATAGGAATTTCACAAAAATCACCAGGCCATTAGAAGTTAGTTCTGGGACTATGGAGTGATGATCTTTGTTACCAATCTGGCTCAGTTTTACTCCAACTAACTGAGAAGACTGAGCACTGGAACAAGAACTCAATGGAATGGTAAGGCCAGATTTGACTGCTAAAAAGACATGGGTCATCTCTTAGAGGAAGTATCAGCCCCATGCTCTAGGAGGTATCGTTTCAAATAGAAAATCTGAAGTCGCACAACTGGTGGAGTGGGTTCATGGACTATTTGAAATATCAGTTATTGTATGTGCAACAGGGTGCTGGCAATTCTGAGTCTACACTCTAGGCTTAATCTTAAGTAAATGAAGCAAATTATGTGAATGTACCTAGCTTAAATACTTGAAAGTGTAATAGTGTAAATATTCCCTCCCTCCTTCCCTTCCACCCTACCTTCCTTCTTCCCTTCTGCCCTCTCTCTCTTTCCTTCTCTTTTTCTCTTCTTTCTGCTCATGTTCCTTGCTTCCTGAGCCTTCATATTTATTGAAAACACTGAGTAGCTGAGGAGAGACTTCATGGTCTGAGCCATTATTTGATATGTAGTTGGATGTCCTTTTCATTATAGGGGACTGGAATGCAAAAGTAGGAAGTCAAGAAACACCTGGAGTAACAGGCAAATTTGGCCTTGGAATACGGAATGAAGCAGGGCAAAGACTAATAGAGTTTTGCCAAGAAAATGCACTGGTCATAAAAAACACCGTCTTCCAACAACACAAAAGAAGACTCTATACATGGACATCACCAGATGGTCAACACCGAAATCAGATTGATTATATTCTTTGCAGCCAAAGATGGAGAAGCTCTACACAGTCAGCAAAAACAAGACTGGGAGATGACTGTGGCTCAGACCATGAACTCCTTATTGCCAAATTCAGACTGAAATTGAAGAAAGTAGGGAAAACCACTAGACCATTCAGGTATGACCTAAATCAAATCCCTTATGATTATACAGTGGAAGTGAGAAATAGATTTAAGGGCCTAGATCTGATAGATAGAGTGCCTGATGAACTATGGAATGAGGTTCATGACATTGTACAGGAGACAGGGATCAAGACCATCCCCATGGAAAAGAAATGCAAAAAAGCAACATGGCTGTCTGGGGAGGCCTTACAAATAGCTGTGAAAAGAAGAGAAGCGAAAAGCAAAGGAGAAAAGGAAAGATATAAATATCTGGATGCAGAGTTCCAAAGAATAGCAAGAAGAGATAAGAAAGCCTTCCTCAGCGATCAATGCAAAGAAATAGAGGAAAACAACAGAATGGGAAAGACTAGGGATCTCTTCAAGAAAATCAGAGATACCAAAGGAACATTTCATGCAAAGATGAGCTCGATAAAGGACAGAAATGGTATGGACCTAACAGAAGCAGAAGATATTAAGAAGAGGTGGCAAGAATACACAGAAGAACTATACAAAAAAGATCTTCATGACCCAGATAATCATGGTGGTGTGATCATCAGCCTAGAGCCAGACATCCTGGAATGTGAAGTCAAGTGGGCCTTAGAAAGCATCACTACGAACAAAGCTAGTGGAAGTGATGGAATTCCAGTTGAGCTCTTTCAAATCCTGAATGATGATGCTGTGAAAGTGCTGCACTCAATATGCCAGCAAATTGGGAAAACTCAGCAGTGGCCACAGGACTGGAAAAGGTCAGTTTTCATTCCAATCCCAAAGAAAGGCAATGCCAAAGAATGCTCAAACTACCGCACAATTGCACTCATCTCACACGCTAGTAAAGTAATGCTCAAAATTCTCCAAGCCAGGCTTCAGCAATATGTAAACTGTGAACTTCCTGATGTTCAAGCTGGTTTTAGAAAAGGCAGAGGAACCAGAGATCAAATTGCCAACATCTGCTGGATCATTGAAAAAGCAAGAGAGTTCCAGAAAAACATCTATTTCTGCTTTATTGACTATGCCAAAGCCTTTGACTGTGTGGATCACAATAAACTGTGGAAAATTATGAAAGAGATGGGAATACCAGACCACCTGATCTGCCTCTTGAGAAATTTGTATGCAGGTCAGGAAGCAACAGTTAGAACTGGACATGGAACAACAGACTGGTTCCAAATAGGAAAAGGAGTATGTCAAGGCTGTATATTGTCACCCTGTTTATTTAACTTATATGCAGAGTACATCATGAGAAATGCTGGACTGGAAGAAACACAAACTAGAATCAAGATTGCCAGGAGAAATATCAATAACCTCAGATATGCAGATGACACCACCCTTATGGCAGAAAGTGAAGAGGAACTAAAGAGCCTCTTGATGAAAGTGAAAGTGAAGAGTGAAAAAGTTGGCTTAAAGCTCAACATTCAGAAAACAAAGATCATGGCATCTGGTCCCACCACTTCATGGAAATAGATGGGGAAACAGTGGAAACATTGTCAGACTTTATTTTTCTGGGCTCCAAAATCACTGCAGATGGTGACTGCAGCCATGAAATTAAAAGACGCTTACTCCTTGGAAGGAAAGTTATGACCAACCTAGATAGCATATTCAAAAGCAGAGACATTACTTTGCCAACAAGGGTTCGTCTAGTCAAGGCTATGCTTTTTCGTGTGGTCATGTATGGATGTGAGAGTTGGACTGTGAAGAAGGCTGAGCACTGAAGAATTGATGCTTTTGAACTGTGGTGTTGGAGAAGACTCTTGAGAGTCCCTTGGACTGCAAGGAGATCCAACCAGTCCATTCTGAAGGAGATCAGCCCTGGGATTTCTTTGGAAGGAATGATGCTAAAGCTGAAACTCCAGTACTTTGGCCACCTCATGCAAAGAGTTGACTCATTGGAAAAGACTCTGATGCTGGGAGGGATTGGGGGCAGGAGGAGAAGGGGACAACAGAGGATGAGATGGCTGGATGGCATCACTGACTCGATGGACGTGAGTCTGAGTGAACTCTGGGAGTTGGCGATGGACAGGGAGGCCTGGCGTGCTGCGATTCATGGAGTCGAAAAGAGTTGGACTTGACTGAGTGACTGATCTGATCTGATCTGATCTGGATATTTTCAAATGTGTCTTTTTCTTTGATTTTAGAACTTTTGAAATAACTTCCTAGGAAACATGGGGAATCTTTTTGGAAATAATTTTGAAATTTTACTTATTAAGACAGCCATAGTCTATATGACAACTTTCAAACTATGGGTTTGCCCAGGGTCAACTCCATTATGGAAGGTTGCATTCCATTTCCCTGAGAGGTTTTTACCAGTGTTAAAGAGAAAGGATGAAGATAAAATAAGGAAAATTACCAGTCAAAAGCTAGAAGTGATGGGCAAGGGTTCCCTGGGTGGGAAACTAGTCTATCTGGATTTTGAGTACTGTTAGAAAAAGGAGGAAGGGAGAATCCAGTAATTATCAAAATTAATAAGGAAGTCAAATGGCAGCTAACCTCGGGATCAGGAAATATTTGAGCTCAACAAGACGTTGAAATTATCTAGTTCAGAGATGGAAATAAATTTACTGCATTTGTTCTTATTCACTCTAAGTAGGGGAAAAATTGATGAAGGCAACACTGAGTTTGTTTGAAACTTTAAAACTCGAATTTTCTGGCTCCTGGTCTAGAGACTTTTTTTTTTTTTAAAGAAATATTCCAATACTCCACATGGACTCTGTTAAGATGCCACTCTGGCTACAGTTCCAAACTGCTCCAAACATTTTCTTTTACCCTCCCCTACCAACCCAGAACCAATATCCTGTATTAATGGTAGATTTTGAAGGGGCTAGATAAAAAGTAGTTTTCTTTCCGATCTGAATATTAAGCCAACTGAGAGATAAGATGAAGGAAGAGGCAAATGGAGACCAGTATCAATTTGATCATAATAGAGCTGACATTGAAGAATGAGGTTCAGTGTGAAGCAACCCTGGCCTTTCCAGTACTGAACCCACAACTCTAGAAATCTCTCCAAGCCTGTCTGTCTATCTCTAAGGAAGAGCAAAGGAATTGAAAAAGAAGCCACCAGAATTTGGGAAAAATTATTTTCAAGGAAACCAGAAGATTGAGGAATAATTATCTTCCTACGTACTCCCCTCTCCTTTCCCAGCACATAAGATGGCAATCAGACCCCTAAGTCAGAACCCATTGTCCAGTAATAGAATGTGATATTTAAAACCTGGCCCAAACTTCAAATTCCAAGTAGCTGCTATGTTTTTCTTTGAACAGTTCCTGATTCTTATACAAATCCTAGAGCAGAGCAGATTCTGTTCTTTATAAAATGACAGTAAATTAATATGATAAATTTAGTGGCTACTGATCAAACTGGAAATGATTAAGAGAGAAATTGAGGGCTTACACTCCCTTTGAATAACTTTAACAAAATAATAGTTTTCTGGAAATACTATCTCTGCCTTTAGCGTCTGTCTCAAAGAGTCATCATAATATATTATGGATGACTTCAACTCGAATTGGTAAGGTATTTGGACTCTTAGATAGCAGTAGCCTGAATTCCAATTTAATATTTCTGTCTAGGGCTCTTTAGACATCTATATTTCTTTATTAAATAGAGTCATTGATGGAAAACTCTAGTACCTTTCATCACAGAATATTTTGTCTTTTCCTTTGGTTGATTTGTAGCATCTGCCTTTTCATTCTTGGCTTTTTGATGCTAATCCCTGGGGACATTTGCAAGCAAGAAGGTGGGAAGATGAATAGCCCAGGACACTGAGAGCTGCTCACAAAGAGAACTTGGGAGGAAATCTCCCAACACAACATCTCCAAATTAGGGTGGAGCTCAGAGGGGCAAGGTGAGGGGAGGAAGATTTTATTTTCAAAAACAAGATTTGTCCAGAATGTCCATTTCAGAGGTAAATGGGGCAGTGTGCTATCTATCCATTGCTCTGTTAATCACATTGATATTTGTATTTATTGTTTGATTAAGTTAATAGAGGATTAAGCATTTATTATATTATGTCAGCACATAAAAGAGCCATAGGAAAAAGAGTTTACAGAAAAGGAAAATTTCATATTAATAACAAAATGCTGATAATTTTGGATCAGGTTAGAGGAAAGATCAGTGGAGTGACAAGGCATTGATCAGCTCTTGTTTGAGCAGAGGCAGAAGTATGCACAGAGAGAAACCATATAGCTGCATCTTAAGGACATCTGTCTTCACAAATGTCATGTCCTGCTGGAGTCTAAAACCCAGTTGGAGTCATGAATTCCTTAGTCCCTGAGATTTCGTGATCTTCTCAGCAACTTGTTCCTAAACCTCACCAGTCTCTGGTGTGGAATCTTCCCTGCCAAAGTGGGGTAGACCAGAACTCAGGGGCTCTGCACCTTTTTTTTTTTTTAAGATTTTTTGATGTTGACCATTTTTAAAGTCTTAACAGTAGTGCTTCTGTTTTATCATTTGTTTTTTTTGGCCCCGAGGCATGTGGGATCTTAACTCCCCCACCAGAGATCAAGCCCACACCCCCTTGCATTGGAAGGTGAAGTCTCAACCACTAGATCACTGGGGAAGTCCCACCGGTGGCTCAGCTTCTTTAGCCATTGACTTATTCCATTCTGCCTTGCTTTCCATTTCTAACAGTCAGCTTCCTGCATTGAGGCAAGCTACCTCATGGTATAGCAGCTTGTTCTTTTTTGTTTTTCCTGCTCTGCCATGGCTCAGTCACTGGGTTTACCTAGGAATCCAGATTACTCATGGCCATGGCAATCAGTTGCTCCTTTGTTTCTCTCAGAGCTTGAAATCTTGCTGTGAAAGGCAGTCTTGTCTTTCTGTCTACTCCTCTCTTATCTGCTGAACTTGAGGCCTCTCATGAACCCACACTTTCTTGCTGTTTCTCCTCATTGTGCTTGTCTGCCCACTTTCTTAAGAGTTCCACTGTTGGCTGCTGACTCACATATCTTGGCTTTACATATCTCTGGAGACAATACAACCACAGACCAAGTTTTCCAGAGCATACTCTCATTTGGAGATTTGTGTGCAAGAAGTTGAGTAGAGAAGTCCTTGTTGGGGCATGTGGGGAGTAGGATGAGACAGGTAATAGTGGTCTGTTCTCCACAAAGGCCTTGTTCTAAAGAAGCTCTGAAGCCGGAGTGCTCTTTAGAGTTTTGCTGAAAGGAAGTGGTGGGCAGTGGGGGAAGACTTTTTCAGTCATTGGACAGAGTCTGTCCCCAGGGAGGATGGATGATCTTGGGGGAGGAGGCTCTCTTCAAATGACAAACTCCCCTGGTTGCTGTCAGCTGCCAACACTGAGCAGCTGGAGAATGAATCCTGAAGGAAGGTGCAGCAGGGCGCGGTGGAGCAAACCAAGCCCTGAAAGTAGGTGAGGGAGACCTGCTGCATGCATTTCAAGCACTTTTCCTAGGTTATTTCATTCAGTGTTTGCAATGATCCTGCAAAGGAGGTATTGTTTTTATTATTTTAATTTTATTTCATTGTGATAAGAACACTGAACATGAGATTTACCCTCATAACAAATTTTAAAGTGTAAATTTTTGTTGACTATAGATACAACCTCTAGCAGATCTCTGGAGCTTATTTATCTTGCCTAAGTGAAAATTTATGCTCATTGACTAATAACTCCCCATTTCCCACTCCCCCAAGTTCCTGATAACTATCATCCATCATTCCACTCTGTAAGTCCATGAACTTGACTATTTTAGATACCCTCAGAAATGGAATTATCTTTCTTTCCTTCCTTCCTTCTTTCCTTCCTCCATCCCTCCCTCCTTTCTTCTTTCCTCCTCCCTCCCTCTCTCTCTCCTTTCTTTCTCTCTCTCTTTCTTTATTTCTTCAGAGACCTCAAGTTGCTTGAGCTATAAGCTGCATGGAGTTGATAGAGACATTTAAATAGTCTGCAAAGGTCTGCAAAGAAATTGCCCCCTGACACTACCTGTCAGCTGAATATGGCAGGTAACCATGTAAAACTCCCTCTATTTATACGAGAGGGGAGGGGGAGTGTCATTATCTCACTCATTAAGGGTTTGCCCGATCAGCTTTAATTAAGCTGAAGTTGGAACAAGTCTATTTCATTTGTCTGTGTACGTTTTTCTAGTACAGCAGGAAGTGGAACTAGGAGGCCAGGGTCCAATCACAGAGCTCAGACCTCTGTGAAAGGCTGGCCTGACAGTAAGGGTCATGTGCTTGGTTTCCTGCTCCTCTGTTGACATTTTATAATTCTTAGTGATATTTGAACAAAGGGCACCACATTTCAGTTCATTCAGGCCCTGCAAATGATGTAGCTGTTTTAGTAACTCTTATTCATTCGGGGCTTCCCAGGTGGCACAGTGGCGAAGAATGCGCCTGCCAATGCAGGAGACACAGGAGATGTGAGTTTAGTTCCTGAGTTGGGAAGATCTTCTGGAGGAGGAAATGGCAAACCACTCCCATGGACAGAGGAGCCTAGTGGTTTAGAGCCAATGGGGTGGCAAAGAGACAGCCCAACTTAGCGACTTGAGTATGCACACACGTAGGCAATCATTCATTCATCCAAGATTCAGAGGTTTTTTGCATGTAGTTTCAAATTGTAGAGATATAACCCTGTCCTTGAAAATATGATAGTATTTTTCCATTCCAGCCTTATTGAAATACAATTAACATGTAACATGTAAGTTTAACGTGTACAATGTGATGATTTGATACATGTATGCATTGTGAAATGTTTACAGCAGCAGGATTATTTGTGCAGCCTTCCCCTCTCATAATTCAGTCAGTTCAGTCTCTCAATTGTGTCTGACTCTTTGCGACCCCATTGATTGCAGCATGCGAGGCTTTCCTGTCCATCACCAGCTCCCAGAGCTTGTTCAAACTCATATCCATCGAGTCAGTGATGTCATCCAACCATCTCATCCTCTGTTGTCCCCTTCTTCTCCTGTCTTCAATTTTTCCCAACACCAGGGTCTTTTCTAATGAGTCAACTGTCTCTGCTTTTCAATATGCTATCTAGGTTGGTCATAACTTTTCTTCCAAGGAGTAAGCATCTTTTAACTTCATGGCTGCAGTCACCATCTGCAATGATTTTGGAGCCCCCCAAAATAAAGTCTGACACTGTTTCCACTGTGTCCCTATCTATTTCCTATGAAGTGATGGGGCCAGATGCCATGATCTTAGTTTTCTGAATGTTGTTTTAAGCCAACTTTTTCACTCTCCTCTTTCACCTTCATCAAGAGGCTTTTTAGTTCCTCTTCACTTTCTGCCATAAGGGTGGTGTCATCTGCATATCTGAGGTGATTGATATTTCTCCCGGCAATCTTGATTCCAGCTTGTGCTTCTTCCAGCCCAGCATTTCTCATGATGTACTCTGCATAGAAGTTAAATAAGCAGGGTGACAATATACAGCCTTGACGTACTCCTTTCCTGATTTGGAACCCATCTGTTGTTCCATGTCCAGTTCTAACTGTTGCTTCTTTACCTGCATACCAGACCACCTTACCTGCCTCCTGAGATATCTGTATGCAGATCTGTATGCTCTCAGAATTACCTTTGTTGTTGTTGTTATTGTTATCATGAGAATATTTACTATCTACTCTCATAGCAGCTTTCAAGTATGTAATATAGTATTGTTAAGTCTAGTCACCATGCTGTCCATTGCTACCCCAAAACTCGTTCATTCCTCTTATATCTGGAAGTTGGAACCTTCAATCAACATTTCCCCATTTTCCCCACTTCCAAGACCCTGATAGCCACCAATTCACTCTCTGTTTCTATGTGTTTGGCTTTTTTAGATTCTACACATAGTTGAGATTGTATGGTATTTGCCTTCTCTGTCTGAATTGTTTCAGTCAATATAGGCCCTCAGGGTCCATCCATGTTGTGCCAAATGGCAGCATTTCCAGCTCAGCGGTTAAAGCGTCTGCCTGCAATGAGGGAGACCCGGGTTCAATCCCTGGGTTGGGAAGATCCCCTGGAGAAGGAAGTGGCAACCCAGTCCAGTACTCTTGCCTGGAGAATCCCATGGACGGAAGAGCCTGGTGGGCTACAGCCTACAGAGTTGCAAAGAGTTGGACACGACTGAGTGACTTCACTTTCACTTTCATGGTCAAGTAATTTTCCATTGGATATATACAATATTTGGAGTATCTGTCCATCCACTGATGGCCACTTAGGTTGTTTCCACTTCTCAGCTGTAGTCAGCAATGCTGCCATAAACATGAGAGTGCAAGTGTCTCATTGAGAGAGTGATTCCATTTTCTCTGGACATATACACAGAAGTGGGATTGCTGGATCATACGGTAGTTTCATTTTTAATTGTTTGAGGAACCTCCATAATGTTTCCCACAGTAGCTCTGTCAAGTTACATTTCTACCAACAGTGCACAAGGATTCCTTTTTCTCCATGTCTCTCCAGTATTTTTTAATCTCTTGCCTTTTCAATAATAGTCATTCTAACAGGTGAGAAGTGATATCTCAGGGTGGTTTTGCTGTGTATTTCCCTGGTGATTAGAGACGTTGAGCATCTTTTCATATGCTTCTTGGCTATTTGTATGACTTTTTTGAAAATGTCTATTCAGCTTGCTTGCTTGTTTTATCAGTTAAATTATTATGTGTGTGGTTTGCTATTGAGTTGTATGAATTCTTTATATACTTTGGATGTTAACCTCTTATAGGATACGTGGTTTGCAAATGTTTTTTCTCAAACCATAGGTTACCTTTTCATTTTGTTGACTTTTGTCAGTGTACAACTTTTAAAATTTGATATAATCCCACTTGTTTGTTTTTGCTTTTGTTACTTGTGCTTTTGGTATCATATTCAAAAAATCATCACTAAGATTGATGTTAAGAAGATTTTATTCTATGTTTTCTTCCAGGAGATTTAAAGTTTCAGGTCTTACTTTTATTACTTAATCCATTTCTGTTTAATTTCTGTGTGTAGGTGTAAGTTAGGGATCCAGTTTCATTCTTTTCCATGTGAGTATTCAATTTTCCTAACATAATTTAAAAAAGGATCAATTCTTTCCCCACTGTGTGTTCATGACTCCTTTGTCAAACATTAGTTGACAATATATGTGTAAGTTTATTTCTGTGCTCTAAATTCTATTCCATATATGTATGGTTTTATTCCAGTACCATACTGTTTTCATTACTATAGCTTTGTAATGTAGTTTGAAATCAGAAAATGTGCTTACACTTTGTTCTTCCAAATGATTGCTCTGAAAAAAACCCCAATTGATCATGGTGAATAATCCTTTTACTATGCCATTGAATTTGTTTTGCTAATATTTTGTTGAGGATTTTCACATCTCTATTCATCAAGGATATTAATTTATAGTTTTTTTTCCTTATAGTATCTTTATCTGACTTTGGTGTCAGGGTAATACTGCCCTCATAAATAAGTTTGGGAGTGTTTTCTCCTCTTTAATTTTTTGGGAAGTGTTTGAAAATGAGTGGCATTCATTCTTTAAATGTTTGGTGTAATTTACCAGTGGTCATATGATCTGAGGCTTTTCTTTTTTGGGAGGTTTCTGATTACTGATTCAATCTCCTAATCTGTTATTGGTCTCTTCAGATTTTCTATATATTCATGATTCAGTCTTGATAGTTTGTATGTTTCTAGGAATTTATCCCTTTCTTCTAGTTTGTACACTTTGTTTTGGGT
Source organism: Bos grunniens (assembly GCF_055505025.1). NCBI lineage: Eukaryota > Metazoa > Chordata > Mammalia > Artiodactyla > Bovidae > Bos > Bos grunniens. The sequence goes on along the minus strand of NC_141179.1, from coordinate 73,426,273 downwards.
ATCGTTGCTTATGGCAGCCTGTTATAAATCTTTGTATTTCTTTGGTATCAGTTTCAATGTCTCCTCTTTCATTTGTAATTTTATTTATTTGAGTCCTCTCTTTTTTTCTTGATAAGTCACTGGGAACAATGATTGTTCCTATTCATAGTAGTTGCCCTTGCCCTTGCCCTTGCCCTTCTTCCTGCTTCTTAACTGTCTCTATACACTTCAGCTTTGCTGATCTCTGGGTAGGATGAATCTAAAGTGGGTTCTTGTTCAGTGTCCTGAAAGGCCAAGGAAGCTAGTCTCATACTCCTTCCTCCCTTTCCAATGATGGGTGCCCTTTGTAGCTGGAGAGTTTCATCTTGGCACTGAGAAGTGCTAACCTGGGGGATGAGATGATGCAGGTGAAATGAAGCCATTCTCTCCTCAGTTTTTGTGCATTTATCCTAAGGATTTTTTTTTTGTCCCAGTGTGTTTCAGAAGTTTATTAAATGGGCTCCTGAATTCTCTCAGAGCTGCTTGTGTTTGTAGATCACTGTCATATGGTTGATCTTTGTGACAGTATGGACTGTCTTGGTGACATGAGCCCAAAAATAGGATATTGATTTCCAGTTGCTGTGTGGGAGATGGCAAGGAAAAAGATGGTAGGATTTGACTGGAATTTTTGTGGCAAAACAACCTGAAGGAAAGTTGTGGGTAAAAATACGAAAGGACACTAATGTTTATTGACACTCTACTATGTACCTGCATTTTATAACTGGCAAATACCTTACAGATGAGGGTGAGTGAGGCTATGTAGCTGACCTAGATCATATAACAAATAAATGTCAGAGCTTGATATTAATCTTAGATCACTTTGGTCAAAATGTGGGCAAATACATTGTCTTCTGAATATAGCTGGTTATTTAAAAAGTCTATTTAGGATTAGGTTTAGAGAGGTAAAATGATTAGATGAAAGTCCTTTGTAGAGAACTGGGAAAAGGGCATGATTTCAGAATATCAAATTTGAGAGAGAGCTGAAGAAGTCAGACCCAGAACTAAAAACTGGATGTGACACTATGTTAAAATGAAAGTCGTACACAAATGCTGAGATACGGAGGACACCATATTCAAAGTGAAGGGCAGAGAGCAGACGTACGTTTAAAAGATTTAATAAAAATAACTGATTATAAAACTCTTGTACCATTTACCCATATTAAAATTTATAAAGCCTGTAAGAAAGGGTGAAAATGGAGGTTAACTTTGTAAATATAAAATCTGAAGAAAACTTTTGGTGTGTTGTGAATCTCACCACTCAAACCAGGTGAGATGGGGAAGATGCATCTCAAACTTAATGACTGGTTTCAGCCATCAGTAGATGTCCTCTTTAGTTTGGAGAATAGCGTGCTTGTTTCTAAAATGGGCTTGAGAAATTTAAATAGCAAGAGTCTGATCAGTCACTTGATTTGAGGTGAAGCAAAGGAGTGGTATTGTAGCATAGGGATAGCTTACATTCCCAGGGTTTGGGGAAAAGAATGAGGGAGTGTTTCCCATGGGCCAGATGTAGGGGAGAGACCTGGAATTTGGTTCACATTAGAGCTATATACAGAGAAGGCAATGGCACCCCACTCCAGTACTCTTGCCTGGAAAATCCCATGGATGGAGGAGCCTGGTAGGCTGCAGTCCATGGGGTTGCTGAGAGTCCCAACATGACTGGGCAACTTCACTTTCACTTTTCACTTTCATGCATTGGAGAAGGAAATGGCAATCCATTCCAGTGTTCTTGCCTGGAGAATCCCAGGGCCGGGGGAGCCTGGTGGGCTGCCATCTATGGGGTCGCACAGACTTGGACACGACTGAAGCGACTTAGCAGCAGCAGCAGCAGCAGAGGTATGTATGGGCTTCCCTGGTAGCTCAGATGGTAAAGAATCCATCTGCAATGCATGAGACATGGGCTTGATCTCTGGGTCAGGAAGTTTCCCTGGAGAAGGAAATGGCAACCCACCCCACTATTCTTGCCTGGAAAATTCCATGGGCAAGAGGTGTCTGGCGGGCTACAGTCCATGAGGCCACAAACAATCGGACACAACTGAGTGACTTGAGCATAGAGCTATCTAAAAGGCTGAACATTCTTCAGGCAACAGAAGCTGATGTTATCACCAGATTCCTAGGGACTGACAAAGGAACTGACTAGCTGAAACAAGATTTATTTGTCAAGATCAAGAAAACTGCAGACAAGAGCATTTCAGTGGTGAATGATGTGTTTTTGAAAAACCTATGAAAGTACCTCCCAGAGGAAAAGTCGGCTCTTGTATACACTCAGCCCAGCGAGTACAAAGAGACCCATAAGAGAGTCAGCCAATAAGAATACTTCTGCCTCACCTTCTTACCTCTTCTCCATCCTCAGCATCAACCTGGGAAGAGAAACCAACCACATTTCCATTCGCCAGATTTAGGGAGCTAGACCAAGGAAGGGAAGGGTCTTGAACTTTAGAGCAAGTTTGTGATTTTGACTGTTGGGTTAGATATTTTAATTTCTGGTCTTCCCAAAAAGAGTGAGAAAAAACACTGAGGTCACCTGAGTTTAAAGTCAGAAACAATTGAAAAGTTCTCGCCACTGAGTACATTTGAAAGGGAGAGGGCTATAAGTAAAATTGCTTGTATTACCTCCTCTGACTCACATTTGTGCACCATACTGGCTGAGGAGACATGCTCTCTGATTGTAACAGGTGCTGGAGATGGTTGACACCAGGCAGTACCCAACAAAAGACAACGGGTGATGTTTGGGAAGATGGTGAGGGTCACCTGGGTCAGTCTAGGCAAGAAGCCCACAGGAGAGTTGATTCCTTGGCTTCTGGGTAGAGTACAGTGATAGGTATCTTGGAAACTCTTTTGGTGGCCCCTCTAGATAGCCTTTATCACACTGATGCATCCATCCCACACTTCCATTCATTTCCTAAAGATTTTCCTTGGATGACATGAGCCTCTTCACATGCAAATGTTTGGGAGATTGTGCCTCCTAGAGTGGTTGTTTGCCAATGCCTGACAAATATGGAGGTTCAAAAGTCTGACCACCTTCCTTAAAATGGGACAACTCTGTAGGTCTCTATATGTTCCGGAGTTCTCGAGATACTGACTTTCCTGGTGGCTTGGATGGTAAAGCATCTGCCTATAATGCAGGAGACCCGGGTTCGATCTCTGGATGAGGAAGACCCTCTGGCAAAGGAAATGGCAACTCTCTCCAGTACTCTTGCCTGGAAAATCCCATGGGAGGAGCCTGGTAGGCTACAGTCCATGATGTCTCAGAGTCCGTCACGACTGCGTGACTTCACTTCACTTCACTTCTCTGAGATATCAATCTAATGATTATATTTCAGTGAAATCAGATCTTTGCTTAGCTTTTTGTTCTCCTCTATTCTGCTTTCCTATTATCTTTTTACAATTTTCTTTTGAAAAATTCTCTCAGTGAATCCCTGGTTCAAAAATCCTGTCTCAGACTCTGCTTTGAAGGAATTTGACAGAAGACCAGGAGTGATCTTAGAAAGCTGGATGTAAAGAATGGGATTCCGAGTTGGGTTATCTGCTGGCTGAATGCCAATGAGGACCCTACTACTGGTGGTAAAGTATTAATGATTCTTGGCTTGGTATTGCAGCTGTGAAATCGCTTAGGTTTTCACCTGTGAGGATCAGGTACAGGAAATCAGTGGGAGGGGACATATAAGCTTTTGCAATCGGATTGGAATTTTATTGGAATAATAACGATAGGTCTTGTGAAACTGGATGGTGGTACAAAGCACCAACTGATGCACTGAGGAGAGAAAATTACAAGTTTTCATTTATTAATCATGGATTTGAAGCAAAGTGAAATTCAGAGGGCCTCCTTAGCTACTTTTAAAGATATAATCTTCTGAAACTTGGAGGGCAGCCTGAGCTGATGACTAAGATTCTTGAGGTTTTAGAAGAGCACGCTTTCTGCAAATGTGAATACTGCTTTCATCCATTTATTGGGTGATGTCAAGGGCTACTTATTTTGAGTGAGGCTCAGAGCAAGAAAATCCTTTGTCACAGATCCAGGCTGTTGCTTTGCCACTTGAGCCATATGGCTCGGCTGATCTCATGTCACTGAGGTATTTGTACTGAACAAAGATGCCATGTGGTGTCTCTGCCAAGCCCCGGTAGGAAAGTTACAGTACAGGCCCCTAAGATTCTGGAGAAAGGCCATGCCATCTGCAGAAAAACTATACATTATTCAAAAAGTAGCTGCAAGAATGATACTGGGCCCTGGTAGAAACTGGTTATGTGACCGTGGGGTATCCAGTGAGTGTGCAGTATTCATCACAGAACTACATATGGTTAAATGGTTAAACCCACCAAGTCTGAGTTTAGTGTGCGCAGCAGCAGTCCATTGCAAGATGGTATAGTAATTCTGGGATTAGCTTCAGAAATCACAGATTAACCGTATGAATAAGTAGCCCTGGCCTCTACATCACTCAGTATTGTTGCACTGATGATGCTCCCTCAGTTCACACCTGTGGCCTCATGGAAAATTGCTTATGATCAGCTGATAAGAGAAGAGAAAAACTGCACTTGGTTTATGCAGAAGTCAGTTCTGATATATTGTTGTTCAGTCACTCACTTGTGTCCGACTCTGCAACCCCATGAACTATAGCACTCCAGGTTTCCCTGTCCTTCACCGTCTCCTGAAGTTTGCTCAGACTCACGTGCATTGAGTCGGTGATGCCATCCAACCATCTTGCCCTCTGTTTTTCCCTTGTCCCCCTGCCTTCAATCTTTCCCAACATCAGGGTCTTTTCCAATTAGTTGGCTCTTTGCTTAAGATGGTCGAAGTATTGAAACTTCAGCTTCAGGCTCAGGACTTCCAATGAATATTCAGGGTTAATTTCCTCTAGGATTGACTGGTTTGATGTCCTTACAGTCCAAGGGACTCTCAAGAGTCTTCCCCAACATTACCATTCAAAAAAGCATTAATTATTTAGTGCTCAGCTTTCTTTATGGTCAAACTCTCACATCCATACATGACTACTGGAAAAACCATAGCTTTGACTAGAAGGACCTTTGTCAGAAAAGTAATGTCTCTGCTTTTTAATATGCTGTCTAGGTTTACTGTAGCTCTTCTTCCAAGGAGCAAGCTTCTTTTAATTTCATGGCTACAGTCACCATTTGCAGTGATTTTGGCGCCCAAAATAATAGAGATTCTCACTGTTTCCATTGTTTCCCCATCTATTTGACATGAAGTGATGGGACCAGATGCCATGATCTTAATTTTTTGAATGTTGAATTTATGCCAGTTTTTTTCTCTCTTCTCTTTCACTTTCATCAAGAGGTTCTTTAGTTCTTTGCTTTCTACCATAAGGGTGGTGTCCTCTGCATATCTGAAGTTATTGGTATTTCTCCCTGCAATCTTGATTCTAGCTTGCACTTCATCCAGCCTAGCATTTTGCATGATATACTCTGTATATGAGTTAAATAAGCAGGCTGACAGTATACAGATGTACTTGATGTACTCCTTTCCCAATTTGCATCCAGTCCGTTGTTCATGCCTGTTGCATAACTGTTGCTTCTTGACCTGCATACAGATTTCTCAGGAGGCAGGTAAGGTGGTCTGGTATTCCCATCTCTAAGAATTTGTAGTTTGTTGTGATCCGCACAGTCGAAGGCTTTAGTGTAGTCAGTGAAGCAGAAGTAGATGTTTTTCTGGAACTCTCTTGCTTTTTCTATGATCCACCAGTTGTTGGCAACTTGATCTCTTGTTGCTCTACCTTTTCTAAATCCAGCTTGTACCTCTGGAAGTTCTCGGTTCATGTACTATTGAAGCCTAGCTTGAAGGATTCTTAGCTTACCTTGCTAGCATGTGAAATGAGTGCAGTGTGCGGTAATTTGAGCATTCTTTGGCATTGCCCTTCTTTGGGATTGGAATGAAAATTGACCTTTTCCAATATATTGCTACAAACTAAAAATAGAAGGTGGTTTCAGGACAGTCCTACTCATGAGTGACCTTTTAAAATAGTGGTTAGTTGAAATCGTCCAAGTGGGAAGGAGTGGATGAGCTTTAACTGATTTTATTTGTCATCTATTTTGTGTGAAAACTAAGTAGTTTGAATTGTACAAATTCACATGCAGTGATGAATTGCTTTACTGGTTGGTTAGGAGGCTTAAAGGAGAAAATGATTGGAAGATCCATGACACGAAGGCCTGGGAGAGAGTCATGTTGATGAATTTCTTTACTGGTTGGTTAGGAGGCTTAAAGGAGAAAATGATTGGAAGATCCATGACACGAAGGCCTGGGAGAGAGTCATGTTGATGAATTTATGGGAATAGATATGAAGTACAGGGATTTTTGTATAATATACTAATACTTACCACAGAGTATCTATTGGAGAAGAACTTTAACAAATGGCTATATAGGATGACTTGACCAGTAAATGTTACCCATTCTTTGTCTTCAGTCACTCTTAATTGAACAATGGACTAAAAGAAAAAGTTACCGTTACAGTGATGGAGGGTGTGCGTGGGTGTTAGCCTGAGCTTCCTCTTACCAAGGCTTCTCTAGTTATTGCCATTGCTGAATGTCAGCATTACCTTCCAATAACAGAGCCCAAGACTGTCTTCAATAAGTTACCTTCTCTGGTACATTTGTGTAAAATTAATTGCATTAGACCCCTTACCATTCTGGAAAAGGTAGCAATTCACCCAGATTTGAGCTGAAACATATTCCAGGGATGGTTTGCCTTTTCTGGGTATAGTGCTTAGTCAACATCACTGTCTAAGAGCATTCCAACTTGGATTCTATATGACTTCTAGTTGAACTAAGGGACCTCCTTTATAGCAATGAAAGTACAACATTAGGCATATGACCATGAATCCAGAACCCCTGGACCCTTGTCATCCCACACCATAATATTATTAATATTGGCTTCATGGAGCAGTAGCATGAGGGTACAGCTGTGATGCCAGCTTGGAAAGAGCACCATGTGTCAGTGAGGTGCTATCATTCAATATGTAATATGTCTCCTTAAGCCAACAGCCATTGTGTAGGGGTGTCCACAAGAGGCAGAATACTGAGTCTGGGAACCAAGATGTGAAAGTACGAATGTCCTATTTACTATCACTCCCAGTGACCCACTGGGGGAATTTGTTTTTCCATTTTTATAACTTCAGGCTCTACGGGTCTAGAGTACCTCTTTCTAGTGAAGAGATGCTTCCAACAGGAAACCTATTGAGTCTCACTGCAGCTACCGTTATAGCTGTGGTCTGGTCACTTTGGGCTTCCCATGTCAATAGATAAGGCAGCACAGAGCAGAGCTACTACATTTGAAGTAATTGACTCTGATCATCATGAGGCAATAGGCTGCGGCTGTGTCGTGGGAGCAGGGGGCAGATATCTGACATAGTTTTGGCACCACCATGCCAAGTTTCAGCTGTAAATGGCAAGTACAGCAACACTCGTCTGATAAGAGGGTGATGAAACAGGTGTTCAGATCCCCAAGGGATGAGGTTCTGGGTCTACAATTCAGGCAAACTACCAGCAGAGAGGAGGGGTATCTCTGGGTGGTGCAGAAGATGGTGAATATTAGTTACACCTCAGGGCCAACTTCAGTAGCTGGGGCTGGAGTTCATCCCACTAACCATCTGTTTGTACATTCACCCAGAAATTATGGCCAACTAAAATCCTGGAGAATGTGTGTCTGGATGGAATAAACAATGTAAGACAAGGAAGATATTACATATAGTAGATACATAGAGTATACAACATTCTTAACACTGGTCTGGTACATAATAAGAATTAACTAAGTGATTATTTTTGTTCAGTTGCTAAGTCATGTCCAACACTTTGCGACTCCATGGACTGCAGCATTCCAGCCTTCCCCGTCCTTCACTATCTCCTGGAATTTGCTGAAACTCATCTCCATTGAGTTGGACAGCCTTATACTTGTTAGAAATAATTTGGAAAAGGTAGCATATGCACACACACACACAGAGAGTCAGGCTGTCTATGATGTTTCCTTGATTTAAACACAATCACAATCAATAGGCAATGTTGAGCAATTGTAGGACTTTCTGAGGACTAGAAATTATGCATACCAAGGAGAAGACTCTTCTAAATCCCTTGCATTATTTTACTATCTCTCTTGAACTATGTCATAAAGTGATATGATTTTCTGCTGCTTTTCTGTGGGCTAGTGATGCCTTCTAATTTGGATGCTTGAAAGCTAGAGACATATCTCTTATATTGACTGTATGTTTAGCCTAGTGCCTGTCACTGAGTGTGTAGTCAATAAAAGCTTATAGAATAAGTAATAAATGTAACAATATTAAATCAATTCTTGCTGCTACTCATCAGGGAGTAACCTACCATAGGTTTGTCTATGTGAGAAGTAAATCACAAATCACTGCCTATAATCTAGAGCATTTATCCTCAGCTTTGAATTAATATTTAAAACTAATCTCTATTTTTTCTGACCCTGGCAATATCTCCCCTTTTGTCTCTCTATCACAACTTTTTTTCTCCAGTCTTCAGTCACAGTGACATTTTTCTGTGCTTTTATGTCAGTTGCCATGGAAAATAAATGACTATCCCATCTGAACTATCCCCATGTGATTTTATGTGAGTTTATTATATATAAAACTATTCTAAACAAACCATTAGTGGCCTGGAAATTGGGCAGAAATCAGTCTGTAGACATTTGAAACTTCTTAAAGGCAAAATATAATGAATAATTTGATGCAAAAAGGAAAGTTTGGACAGGGTGGTAAAAGGGTTGTTGGGGAACTCAGGGAAGTTACCTTTAGTCTGATTTGGTGACAGATTGAATGTGAAGAATAAAGGAGACAGAACAGGCAGGAGTAATAATTCAGGTAACTTGGTGATGGTGCCATTTACTGAGATAACACAGGGTAGGAACATAGAATTTGAATAAAAACACTGAAAATACTTTCAAACACTTAGTGTTTGTATGGTTATAATTTGTTGATTTGGAGCTCAAGAGAGAAAGATCTGGGAGATAGATGGGAGGAATATGTCTTAGTGGAATCTAAGGCAGAGTGTGTAGAGAAAGGAAGAACAGAGTGCGGAGGACAGGACCCTCAGGAATCCCAAACGTGAAGCAGAGAAAGAGGCACTAACAAGGTGACATGGAAGACGAAAATAAAGCAGTTATAAATAAGCTCTGCATGAGTGTGTGCTCAGTCATGTCCAACTCTTTTTGACCCCATAGACAATAGCCCACCAGACTCCTCTGTCCATGGAGTTTTCCAGGCAAGAATACTGGAGTGGGTTGCCATTCCCTTCTCCAGGGGATCTTCCCGACCCCATGATCAAACCCACGTCTCTGGCTTCTCCTGCACTGGGAGGCAGACTCTTTTCCTCTGTGCCACCTGGGAAGCCAACTCTGTCACCAAAGTCAAGAAATGGGGCAACTCTGTGCTGCTTCTCAAGTATCCTGTCCTGTATGTGTGACGTTCTCTCTGCCTCCTATGCTATTCTGCCTGTCATTCCTTGCAAACTGCTCCTTCTGAAAGCAGGCTGCCTCTTTCGGGAAGTTCCCCCTGAGTCCCTCAGGCAGACTTTTTGTAGCACACAGCTTACAGTTCTATTTGGATTCTGCTCATCACGTTACACTTAAATTATCAGTCTACAAACCTGTCTCCTTGTCAGACTGTGACTTTTGATTTTGTATTCCCAGCACCACCACCACATTTCAACCTTAGCTGAATCCCTAGTGCCAGAGTAGTAATTTTATGGAAGACACTCAAAAGTTATTTTTTGAATGAATAAAAAGCTACTCCAAAAGCTAAGGGAATCTAAATTGCTAATGATGAAAAAAAAAAAAAACAACCCAAGTTTCAGGGCATATTTTCCTTCGGGATTGTGCCACAAACTAGCTTACACAACTTGTTGCATTTTTGAGGGAATTAGTTTCCTCTTTAGGAAAATCAGGATGTTAGTTAATGGCAATATTCTATGGCCAGTTTTTCAGCAATTATTATATTTCTGGATTGAAATAAGTATTTTGGTTGGAAAGTAATCTTTCTCTTTCTGCCTGTCCTAGTTCTTCCTCTGGTTTGTAAATGGGTGTGGTCTGAGTTGAGAAAGCATTGGATCTTATTTTCCACGAGAATTACTGAGGACAGTTTGGTTAAGACTTACAATCCCAGCAATGTCCTGAATACATGTCAGCAAGTTTCGAAAGGCTGTAGACGAGAAAGTGCCATCACTTCCTGGGTAATTGGAACAAGGAAGAGAACACGGTGCACAGAGATTTAGCAAAGGATTGACCTGTCTCCTCTCCTGTAGAGCAGTAACGGGCTCATTTGTTACTCATGGCACTGCTCCTCACCGCATGATAGGGGTAGCACCGTTTCTAGCGCACTTGCTCAGGGTCCCTAACCAAAGAGCTGAAACAAAGATGTGAAGAGAGGTCATGGAAACTGATCTATTCATAGCACACACTTCAAAGTTCCTGGGGTGTATCGCAAGCCGTGGATATAAATACCAATCCATGTGCCTAGTGGCTCATTAAACTTGAGGTAGATACAGGAGATTAGATGGTAAGCCTAAAAGTCATGCTTCTCAAATTATATGCCTTTTCTTTCTATGATTTTCATGGTAATTCATGATTTGGGAAACCCTGAGGATAATTTCCTGTATGGTATTGGTGAAATAGGGTTATCCATATGGCCAAATGGAATATATGCTCTAATTCCTGGCATAGAACCTGACACTATTAAATAGAATCAAGACCTTATAATAGTAGGTATTAATACATAAATGCTGAGTTATTTAAAAGGAGTGTTTGTGTTGGTGAGAAAATGAACATTTTGTGAACTGCGTGTTCATTTTTGCATCATAATGAAAACAGTTAGCATGTCAAGCCTATAATTAAAAATGTATTTAAAATATATACGTAAGACACTGTTCAGTACAGAATTATTTATTTCAAGCTGTTTCAATAAGTAGTTTGAGATAGAAAAATACCTTTTATCATGGGGTTAACTAAAAAACTCTAGAGTGCCGATCCAAAGCAATATTATGAAGTCATTTTTTAGGAGGTATAATATGACTACTAAGCAAATTTATTGCATGTACATGGTGATTATAACCATATAACTAAATTCATATGAAGAAAAGTCCATAAAAGTAATTGTGTGAGGATAGTGATCTTTGGATAAATATTTTTCTTGTATCTAATTTCCAAATTTAGGGATTAAATATTTAATCTCACATACTTAAAATATAATAACTTAAGATTTCTAATAACCTCAGACATTGACATTTCACAGAGTAAATACCTATAACTTATCTTTAGTGTGTGGGATCCAGGAAAATCAGAGGATCCTAAGCAAAAGCAATGTTTTGAAATTTGAAAGATAAATAGTAATGATGGCTTTATGTGGTAATTGTGTTTCTATTCGTAAAGGAGTAGACTTAAATCCTAACTTGGATCTCTGGAGACATTACATTACTTCTCTGAGCCTTGGTTCTCCTCTCTGTGACCTGGGGATATTGTTGCCTCTTTCACAGTTTTTTTTTTTTTTTTGTAAAAAATGAAGAGGAATAATATATGTTATTAATAAATACTTAGCATGGTATTTTCTAGTAAGTAATTGGAAAATTATACTTATTCATGCTGTTTAATGTAATGCACTCCTTGGTTCTTTCAGTGTTCTTATGAGATGGAAAGGGGTAACCATTCATTATGTTTCTTTCTAAATGGGGAAATGGAATCCCTAATCTTGCATGCCCTAGTTCAAAGCCAGGTAAAAAACACTGAAAACATGAATACAGTTGATCCTTAAACAACACAGATTTGAACTGTTTGGATTCATTTATATAAGCTTTTTTTCCCCACTAAATGTCTGTTACAGTCCTACAGGACCCGTGGTTGGCTGAATCCTCAGACGTGGCATTGCAGGTATAAAGGGCTGACTATAACGTTACATGAGGATTTCCTCTGCAAGGAGGGTTAGCATGCCTAATCTCTGTGTTGTTCACGGGTCAACTGTATACAGCTCTTGCTTCTCTGCATATCTCAACCAGGCAGGGACTAGGATGCATGTCAAAAGCCAACTGACTTATTTTTCTCCTATCAGGGAAGTACATGGAACCAGGGTGTTCCTTAAAATTTGCAATAAGAATACTATCTCAGAGTAGCATCTCAAACACAAAACTTGAAACCCACACACTCAGTTAACATGAAGTTTAGTTTCTTTCTGTGGATTCTAAAGGGAATGGCAACCTACTACAGTACTCTTGCCTGGAGAATTCCATGGACAAAGGAGCCTGGAGGGCTACAGTCCATCAGGTTGCAAAGAGTCGGACACGACTGAGCAACTAGCACACACACCCTACCAAAGAACTTTCAGAGGCTCATTCATGTGCAAAAGCCATTATTGCTCCTCCATCTCTGAAATAATCATGAGGCTAGAGAACTTTATTGGAGAAGGAAATGGCAACCCACTCCAGTGTTCTTGCCTGGAGAATCCCAGGGACGGGGGAGCCTGGTGGGCTACTCTCTATGGTGTCGCACAGAGTTGAACACGACTGAAGCGATTTAGCAGCAGCAGCAGCAGCAGCAGAGAACTTTATAGCTATGATGTGAAGTCGGTACCTCAAGAATAATGTGCCATCCTTATTTCTGGGTAAGAAGCTTGCACATAGCAGCAGTAGACGTGCTTCTTCTTGTTTTTGTCACCTGTCATGTCTGGAGGAAAACACTGAGCCTCCTTTTCCACCCACTTTTAATACTGAGCAAGCCTCACTGGTAATTTAAAACACAAGAGAAAGTCCTCATCTTGTCCCACCTAGCCAAGTGATCCCCATTCCAAAAGTATGTTGGATTCTCAATGATAGAGCTGGTATTATGAACTAATACGACCATTCCTGTTGTGAAAAGGCTGATAACTAGGATGGCTGCCTCAGAACAGGTTCTGGTGTCTTGAGTCCTCATGAAGCCAGACTACCATTATCTTCTGGGTTTTAATACTGATCTGTCCATAGTGCCATATTCTTCCTTCATACTGATTTTGTACTAAGAGACTGATGGGCCCTTCTGTGTCGCTGGGTCTACATCATGACCAAGCCAATACACCTGGATAACTTTTCGTGACTTTCAACATTGGGGAGAATAACTGAGGCTCTTAATCTTTTACCCTGGAAAGATACCTTGGTTTACTTACAAAGTTTACTTACAAATTGTCTTCCTAAGAAATAAAACTTTTCATGTTTACAAGTTTTCTCATGCAAAATATATATATATTTCCAAACCTCAATCTCAAATGAGATACTGCCAAACATAAACTTTTAATAAAGGCTCTACTTCATTATGAGTCTTTTATAACCCATCATGTTTATTATTCTTTTAACTTAGTCTTTAATATTCATCAGAATAACTTGGTTACACAATTTTAAAAAGGCAAATAGTAATTATAAAAGTTAATATTATTTATTATGAGCCAAATCTTGTTCTGAGTATTTTACATATATTACCTCATTTAATCCTCACAATTACCCTTGCAAAATAGGCCTCTTGCTCTTCTCACTATAAAGATGAAGAAACTGAGGATGAGAGTGGTTAAATAACTCACCCAGGTCTCGTGGCTACTAGGGCTCAGAATGCTAAGTCCAAGCTGTGTGATGCCAGACATCGTGTTCTTAATCTCAACAATACCCAGCCTGCAAGACTTCCAGAAAAGAGAAATAGAAGTCCTCTACTCACCTACTTCTTTTCCCCTAAGGGACAATCTCTTCAATTGCTTCAGTTACAAGCAATATTCTTATTACAAGTAATAGCCTTTGTTTTACACGTTTAGATGTTACATATGTTGTTTCAGCTATGGCGGGTGATAGTGCCATCACCACTGTCCCCAGTATTTTCCTCCTAGTACAGTTTTATCACCTGTTGCGGAAATAATGACTCATTGTTTCCAGCAGCAGTGGAGCAGATGTAATAATAATAATAGTAAAACGTACAATATAGGTAATGCATTTAAACCATCTTGAAACTGCTCCCTCTACTTTATCCCGGGAAAAATTGCCTTCCATGAAGCAAGTCCCTGGTGCCAAAAGGTTGGGGATCCCTGGTTTACAGTATTAGTATTGCTAAATGAGTATTTTTCACTGACTTCACTTCCTTTTTGTGCAGCTATTCATTTGCTGTTGTTATTGTTCATTCGCTAAGTCATGTCCAGCTCTTTGCAACTCCATGAACTACAGCACGCCAGGCTCTCTGTCCTCCACTACCTTCCAGAGTTTGCTCAGATTCATGTCCATTGAGTCCATGATGCTATCGAATCATCTCATCCTTTGCCACCCTCTTCTCCTCCTGCCTTCAATCTTTCCCAGAATCAGGGTCTTTTCAATGAGTTGGCTCTTTGCATCAGGTGGCCAAAGTATTGTAACTTGAGCTTCAGCTTCTGTCCTTCCAATGTATATTCAGGGATGATTTCCATTAGGATTGATTGTTTTGATCTCCTTGGATTCAAAGAGACTCTCAAGAGTCTTCTCCAGCACTACAGTTCAAAAACATCAATGCCTCAGCACTCAGCTTTCTTTATGGTTCATAACTTTTGTGCTCCATGGGTATCATTTAGGGATTGCATCACCTGTACTGACAGAGTGTACATTTCTTCTTATATCTGCACCCAGTGACCTTACATTAGTAATTTGAAATTGACTGTAGTGTATTTGCTTCATGATAATCAGCAAACACTATAAATCAGTATTTTTGTTTGTTTATTTGATGGATTAATTTTCCTGGAAAGCCAGTTGCTAATCAATTACCAGAATGCCAGTGCTGGGACCTGTTACTCTTGAGCTTTTCAGGTGGGGGGTTGGGTGGTGGAGATTTACAGTGAAAACTGCTGAATCAACTGATTTCTGGTCAGCATTCTTCTCTGCCAACACTGGCTAACTGGCTTTCTCCTGTCAGCTTACTTTTTCAAAGTCTTCCCTTTTTATAGAAGTTTGTGATTTCTTCATCATACATCTTTATCATTCAATTCTTGATTAAGACAGGTTTGAAGAGAGGCAAGCAGCAAATATATTTTTAAATTTCACCATACATATCCACAAATCCCAAATCTAAGAGAAGAAAACTCCCTCAGTTCACTGCCGAGGACAGCGGCCCAGACAAGAGATGGTGTTGCCTTGGACCAGAGGAGTGGCAGTAGAGATGGAGAGAAGTAGATTCACTTGTGAGATTTATGAGACTATGAATGACGTTTCAAGAATGTCTCCCCAGTGTTTAAATGGATGGGTTCACAAAGTGCCATTTGTCATTTAATGAGAAGATGAAGTCTGAAGTAGGAGCAGAGCAGGCGGGGAAGATGAAGAATTTGTATTTGGCTATGTTAAGTGTGACATGCCTTTGGGATGTACAAGTAAAGATGTCAAGTTGGCAGTTAGTTATATGAAAATGGAGCACAATACAGAGGCTTATTTCATTTCCGACTCGACTCTCCAACCATGATTTATTTTCCTTCTAGATAAGCTGCCGGTTGCCTGTAGTTGCATGCATATATATTCTCATGATCAAATGTGGGGAAGAGTCAGAAGATCCATGTGTAGCTTATTATGCTGTCTTGAGGGTTCTTGGTAAATCCCATGGAGATGAAGTTTTAGTCCGCATGATCATTGGCATCCGGTATTGAGGCATCCTGCTAATGAATCAAAAAGTCTTTATTATTATGGCATTGTCAGAGTGTATACCTCTTGCCTCCATCTCTGGCCATCATAGCAGATAGTCTAAACCTTGGCAATACCTTTCATCTCAAGCATGGACAGAGCTATCACTCTTCAACTTCCAGTATAAGTAGTCTCATGCCAGGGACTGCTTCTCTAAGGATTTCTCTAAGGTAGTCCATGACAGGCCCCTCGACTACTGACTCAGCTACATTTAGCTTCCTCCATTGAGTCAATAAGAATTTCCAAATCCATATCCATATCCACGGATGATGAGGGAGACTCTAGTGACATTATCTTTGATTCTTTCTCTTAGTGTGTGTGTGTGTGTGTCTATGTGTATGTTAAGCACTCAGTTGTGTCCAATTCTTTGAGAACCCATGGACTGTAGCCTGCTAGGCTCTTTTGTCCATGGAATTCTCCAGGCGAGGATGCTGGAGTGGGTTGTTATTCCCTTCTCCAGGTGATCTTCCTGATCAGGGAAGGAAATTTGGGTCTCTTCCATAGCAGGCAGATTCTTTACCACCTGAGCCACCAGGGAAGCCCTGTCTTAGCTTTATCCCATAGCTGCTTGTTAGCCTAACACCTTGATAACATCTTATTGAAATCAGTACTTTTTTAAAGGAAACTGAATCTTCCCTGATATATGGCCAGAGAAATAAGAAAACAAGCTCTATTTTGTCTTAGCCCAAATTTTATGGTTATTTTAACAGCTTTATCTATCCATGGTATTGACTCAGAATGGAGAATGGGAACATGTATCTTTCACTGCTTCACCCTCCCTCCTATCCGGAACCTGCTAGACTGGCTTTTGTCTTCTATTTCCTATCAGGTGGGGAGATAACTTGCTCACATAGTATCCTCCGTCTCTCTAATCCATGATTCCTAGTAAGACTCCACTTTCAGACCACGAGAAACTTTGTTTTCCATAGAGGTCATTTCTAGAATTTGAAAATTCAATTTCTTTCTTGACCAGTTCTTCCCTTCAAAACTAACGTGTGTTTATAATACTCAAAATGTCATCCTTGAGAATTGATACAAGCAGTGTTTTCTTTATCTGGAATTTTTGGCTATAACAATAGGCATCCTTTCCGAAGCAATGTCTAACTTTAAAACAAGGAAGAAAATACCATAATGTAAAAGAGAAACAGAAAAGCACGGCCATCTGTCTTTATCATCTATCTGTCTATCTAAAGAGTAATTGAAGTAGTGGGGTGTTTGTGTGTACATTCACAAACACTTTTAAGAAGCTTAATAGAAAGAAATCAGTACCTCATGGGAGTAATGTAGACTGAACAAATGAATAGTTTATTTTTTAAAAATAAGAAATAGTAGAGCATGTTATTTTGCTAATGGGAATGGGTGATTAAGTAGAGGGAGAGACTTAAGAGATAGAGAGAGAGAATAATATAAGAACTGAGATTACTGAGGAGTCAAGGAAGAAGGGGACCTAGGCTTCTGATTGGAAGTTGAGGGATTCCCCTTGTTAAAAACAAAGGAAAGATGAAGGTACTGACATGTTTGTAGATTCTGCAGTGAGACCTATGAGAATTTGTGGTTAACAGCTCCTCTTTCTCATGAAGTATGAGGCGAGGTCATTAATGTGGAAGACAGGCTAGATGAAGGTGGGAAATGCAAAGAGAATTCAGAAGTGAAATCATAGCTGCAGATTTAAGAGCAAGAGAAACACCAGATGCAATATCTGGATTTGGTGATCCTTAGGGTCTTGTTGAGTTTTGCTGTTGCTGTTTGTTATTGTTTGGTCTTGTTGTTGTTCAGTCACTAAGTTGTGTCCAACTCTTTGCCACCCCATGGACCACAGTGTGCCAGGCTTCCTGTCCTTCGCTGTCTTCCAGAGTTTTCTCAAACTCATGTCTGAGTTTGAGTCAGTGATGCTATCCAATTATCTCTTCCTTTGTCACCCCTTCTCCTCCTTCCTTCAATCTTTCCCATCACCAGGGTCTTTTTCAGTGAGTCTGTTCTTCACATCAGGTGGTCAAAGTATTGGAACCTCAGTTCAGCATCAGTTCTTCCAAGGAATATTCAGGATTGATTTCCTTTAGGATTAAGTGATTTGATCTCCTTGCATTCCAAGGGACTGTCAAGAGTCTTCTCTAGCACCAAGTTCTTGCAGATGTAAAAGCTGGATTTAGAAATGGCAGAGGAACCAGAGATCAAGCTGTCAACTTTCACTGGATCATAGAGAAAGCAAGGGAATTCCAGAAAAATATCTACTTCTGCTTCATTGACTACATTAAAGGCTTTACCTATGTGGGTCAAAACAAACTGTAAAATTCTTAAACAGATGGGAACAGCAGGCCACCTTACCTGTCTTCTGAGAAACCTGTATACAGGTCAAGAAGTGGCATAGTCTTAGACCTTTGTAATTGGAGAAGGCAATGGCACCCCACTCCAGTACTCTTGCCTGGAAAATCCCATGGACGGAGGAGCCTGGTGGGCTGCAGTCCATGGAGTCGCGAAGACTCAGACACGACTGAGCAACTTCACTTTCACTTTTAACTTTCCTGCATTGGAGAAGGAATGACAACCCACTCCAGAGTTCTTGCCTGGAGAATCCCAGGGATGGGGGAGCCTGGTGGACTGACGTCTATGGGGTCGTACAGAGCCGGACACGACTGAAGCGACTTAGCAGCAGCAGCAGCAGCAGACCTCTGTAATGGTTTTACTGGCTCAACAGACATGTGAGTGTTTCTCTGGTTAACCAGAGCTGAAGCAAGCATCTTCAGACTTCCCCAGCCCCATAACTTCATGCTCCTTTGCACATTCTAAAGTCTTGTTGTTAGAAGCCAGGAGTTCCTCTGCCTCCGTTTTCCTGACTTAAGAGAGAGGGGAAATGAGTTGCTCTCTAAGCTTTCATCAGTGCACATGTCACTGCTCTGTTCTTCTGTTCTGACTCCTGTGTCCTTTTTAAACGTGCCCATTCCCCTCTTGTCTCCTAATATTCAAATTGATGCCGTAGCTCATGACCTACTCTGAAGCTCAGGTGGTACTTGCAGAAAATCTTTTCTTTGCAGTCATGCAGAGGAAGCTATGTTCAGGCTCCAGAAGAGGCCTATTTGTGCCAGCTTGTCTCTTAGCTTGCACTGACACATTGTTCGTTTAATTTTCTCAGTCTACTACTCCATTAGCTTTATCCTATGGTGGGGCTGGCCCATTTATTCCTGCTTAAAATTTAATCAGACATTTCACTGCTCATCAACATTTTAACGGGGCCATTTAGAGCACTGAAACTCCACACATCTCTCTTAATTACTGCTAGCCGACAGATGTCACTTTCACTGTTCTGTCTTCCCTGTCTCCTCCAGTTGCACAGACCTGAAGGAGAAACTCATTCTTTAAATAAACCTTAAAGCAGAAAACACAATCAGAGATTAATGGGGAGATGCCAACCCATGTTTCTGCCTGATTGGAATCTAGTCATTTAGGGAAGTTAAAGACTGCATCTTGTACCTCATCAGGACTTGAAGCCTACTCTCGATTTTTGTTGTTGTTGTTATTGTACAGAGTGCAAGGGTCATGGGAAGTAGAAGGGATGCAGAATCAACAACTAGACTCCCTGATCTGCCATGCTTGTCATGCCTTTCTTGGGCTACTGTCTGCTCAGGCTTGTTCCTTATTCAACTGTGAAATTGGAATCGCAAGAGGAATGTTGCATTTTCATTGCCAGGACTCCTCTCATGATGGAGCACAAGGAAAGGGGGACTGAGTTTGGAGCCAGAGAAAAACATGGCAGGTGACAAGCACTTCTGGCATGTAACAGTAGGCCAAATTTATTTGGTATTATCAAATCCTGGTTCTCTCCAACCACATATTCCCTCCTCCTCCCACACACATATAAATAATGTTTTCAAGGACACTGTAAATATTACTGCAGGAAGCATGAGAATAGGGAAAATTCATTAAAATGAGAAAAAAATTCATATACAGTGAGATGATGATAGCTCATGCCCTTTTCTCTGAGACAGTTGCAGAAAGAGGAGGGCCATGTTTTATGCTTTGACATTATGGAAGAATTTCAGATAACTAATTGGTATTCTTGGATTGAACAAAATGGGATTTATACAGGCTGATTCTAATCTACCATATCAGCTTTTTAGTGCCAGAACAATGCTGCATAATAAACAGTTGTAAAATTTCAGTGGCATAGAGCAATAAATGTGTTTGCAACCTACAGCTGCTCTGACCAGGCTTAGGTAATCTCAAATAGCCTTTTCCATGAACAGTCAGCTGCAGCTCAACTGGGTGGTGTGACTGGGACTGGGCTTGCTCATATGTCTGGAGGTCTCTAGGTGATGGGGTTGATCTGCAATAAATAGACTTGGCTAGGATGATTGAGTCAACTTGACTCTGAACCACCTATCTTTTATTTCTGGGAGGCTAGCTCAGACATGTTTTGATTGAAATCAGTTCAGTTGCTCAGTCATGTCCAACTCTTTGTGACTCCATGGACTGTAGCACACCAGCCTTCCCTGTCCATCACCAACTCCCAGAGCTCGCTCAAACTCATATCCATTGAATCAGTGATGCCATTCAACCATCTCACCCTCTGTTGTCCCCTTCTCCTCCTGCCTTCAATTTTTCCCAGCATCAGGGCTTTTTCAAATGAGTCAGTTCTTCACATCATGGGGGCAGAGTATTGGAGTTTCATCTTCAGCATCAGTCCTTCCAATGAATATTCAGAACTGATATCCTTTAGGATTGACTGCTTGGATCTCCTTGCAGTCCAAGGGACTCTCAAGAGTCTTCTCCAACACCACAGTTCAAAAGCATCAATTCTTCTGTGCTCAGCTTTCTTTATAGTCCAACTCTCACATCCATACATGACTACTGGAAAAACAATAGCCTTGACTAGACAGACCTTTATTGACAAAGTAATGTCTCTGCTTTTTAATATGCTGTCTAGGTTGGTCATAACTTTTCTTCCAAGGAGCAAGTGTGTTTTAATTTCATGACTGCAGTCACCATCTGCAGTGACTTTGGAGCCCCTTAAAATAAAGTCTGTCACTGTTTCCATTGTTTTCCCATCTCTTTGCCATGAAGTGATGGACTGGATGCCATGATCTTAGTTTTCTGAATGTTGAGTTTTAAGCCAACTTTTTCACTCTCCTCTTTCACTTTCATCAAGAGGCTCATAGTTCTTATTTATTGAAATAAGAGAAGGCAAGAGAGTAAGTAGAAATTTAGAAGAACTTTTTCCAACCTCATCTTGAATTATATTTATTTAAACTCCATTGACCAAGGTAAGTCTCATAGCCAGGTCTGGAGTCAAAACAGTAAGGTACTATAAGATTAAATTGAAAAGGTTAGAGATAAAAGAAAGGGCAAAATCCTAGTGAAAATGAATCAGTGGTTTTCTGAGGGTAAGGGTAGATATTGTCTACAAAGTGATATAAAGGAATTTGGAGAGTCATAGAAGTGTTCCAAACTTGATTGGGATGATGGCTTCACTATCGTGGATATTTGTCCATATCTATCAAACCATATACTTAAAATTGGTCAATTATATGGCTTATACTTCAATAAACCCAAATAATATTTTAAATTGATAAAATTATTTCTGGCATGGGACTAAAGGATCCAAAGTCCTTCATAGGCCTTCTTACAGACATCAGTGTACCAGAAAATATTGTTGTTATGATATCCTTGTTCCTGAACTTATGAAAGGGGGAGCTAATGAGGTTAATGACCATCCCCATGGTCATGTGGGCTTTTTAGGTGGCTAGTGGTAAAGAATCCATCTGCCAGTGCGGGAGATGTAAGAGACTTCAGTCCCTGAGTGGAGAAAATCCCCTGGCAAAGGAAATGGCAACCCACTTCGTATTCTTGCCTGGAGAATCCCATGGACAGAGGAACCTGGTGGGCTATAGGGTTGCAATGAGTTGGACATGACTGAAGTGACTTAGCATTCATTCATTCCATGGTCATGTGAGCATGCAAACTGCTTCTTCCCCAAAGATATCTATATTTTTCAGGACATTCTACCTCTTTCTCTGAGGTAGAGAAAGAGGGCCACATATGTCTTATAAGAATATCCATCAGAATGGACCACAATCCTCTGTGTGCCTGCTCAGTTGCTCAGTCATGTCTGACTCTTTGTGACCCTATGAAATGCAGCCCGCCAGGATCTGCCATACTTGGGGTTTTACAGGAAAGAATACTGGAGTGGGTTGCCATTTCCTTTTCCTGACCCAGGGATCAAACCTGCGTCTCCTGCATTTCATTCAGATTCTTTACCACTGAGCCACCTGGAAAGCCCAAGTGCCAAACAAAATCGTCTAGTGCTTATGAGTGGGACTCTCAGAAAACCAAATGTTGGGGATTTTTCCCCCGGGACTTGGAAGCGATGAACCTGAAAGAATGACACTTGGACAGTCTCTTGCAAGGACTGACAAGTTTATTTCTGCAGTCAAGCTTTTTTATAGAAGCAGGAACAAAGAGCTTAGAGTATATGGCCAGCAGAGCGCATACGGAGTTAACACATAATCAGTAAAAACATTTCAAGGACAGCGCACTCTAAGTGACTCATGGGCTTATCCCACAACTTGCTTTCACACGTAACATCCCTATTTATTATTAACTCTTGGTGCCCAGCATAACCAGAGGCAGGAGATGTTTCTCTGTCCGCAGTGCAAAGCCGGGTACTTCTGGCCCTTCGCCATTTTCCCAAGGACTTTCTCCTTTTAAGGCTATTTTGCACTACGCTTCCCAACATATCCTCCTTTTGTTTTTAAATTAAGCACAGTAGCTGCTAGTTGGACTCCATTGTGGGAGGTACTGAGTCTTGAGTAGAGACTTCTGTATCCTATAAGCAGCTTCTTGAAAGATAAGCTCTAGGGTCTAGAGACGATAGGGTTTTGGTTAAAGTATCATAGAATTGAGTGCTATACAATTCCCTAGGTACCCTAACTTGAAAATTAGCAACTTGTTGTTTCAACAAATTGAGGTCTGAACTTGAGTTATCTGTGAGATCCTGCAAATGCACCTTAACTTTATTCCAAGGATATTCAGTGCTATTATAGGGCATGTTAGTCAGACAAAAAGAAGTAAAATTCCAGTGACAGCGTATATGTGTTCAGAAAGTCAGTTGCTGCATTTGATCTCCTAAGCAGGTAACCACAGTTTGTAACTCATTAATTCGTGTTTGTAATTGCTGATCTATTTGAGCTTGTCGAGTCCACAGATCATGAGAGTCTTTGAGCCAAGCAGTGATAAAATCATGATTTTGTATAGAATTATGTAAAGCCATACCAGACAAAATTCCTACAGTCACAATGGAGATAAGGCTTAAGATGCCTGCAATAATCCACCCAAGGATGCACTTAGATCACCTAAGCCCAGTTTTCAACAATACAGAAAGAAATACAGAATCAGTCCAAGGTTCAGTTAAGTTTATGGGAAGCCATAACTCAGATCTTTGTTTAACTAGTGCAATGGTAACATTGTGATATGAAATGGTGTGATTAAGGCAGGTATACAATGCACATGCAGTACAATTGACAATCTTGGCCGATAAGTCGATATCAAAATGCCCTACAATAAACAAGTACGGAAGGTGAACACATGATTGAATATAGCCAGTACTATTGTATAGGAAGGTATAATTAAAAGGATGAAACACACCCACAGTCCCATAAACACTAGCAAAGTGCTCTAAAGCTGCTGGAATTTTCCAAATGTGCCATTGCTCTGGCCCCACAATGGGGATGACAATCCTGGGCCATGGGGGTGATAAGCCCCCATTACACCAATCCAGCAATATGTCCTTATCAGTCCAGAAACTTGTCTTAGATTTATGGAAGGCTCCAATGCTTGATCTATTAAACCAGAAGCAATTATGATGTTCCTCCTGCTCTTCAGAACAGTTTACATTGCCAGAAACAGCTTATCTGGAGTCATAGGAATTCCAGTACTCTTCAGTGTCTGCTCAGCCTGATGAGTAATGTTTTCACTTGAGCCCATGTCGGGTAAGGACTGAGACGATGGCATTTCCTCATTGGCTCCTCCAGGGTCATTGACGAGACCCTTCACGTCAACTTCGTCACTTCCCGAGGGAGTCTGGTCTTGGGGTCCCTCTCGGTAATGGACACGTCGAATGGGAACCCAGATTTCCTCTCCATCTGCAATGACAAGACCATAACCCTTGCCTAGGAGTTGTAAGATTCCTGGCAGCCACTGATTAAATTGCTTATACCATATTGGTGTATTGATTTCTAATTTGTTGTTTTTGTCTTCTGCAAAATGTCTATCTGCACGAGTGTCAGAATTATTTTTTGTTAAGTTTAAAAAATTTAGGGAATAAAGAGTTAAAGATAATAATAATTGAGGGTTCATAGGATAAGAAGTGTATCTCCTCTTCCATATTCCCCCTTTCTGTTTTAGTAAATGAGTTTTTAGGGTGCGGTGGGCTCTTTCAATAATGGCTTGACCCTGAGGATTATAGGATATTCTTGTAATGTGTGTGATGTTCCATTCTGATAAAAATGAACAAAACAAATGTGAGGTGAATGTAGGTCCATTGTCTGTTTCCGAGACAGAAGGAATCCCCATAATGGGGAAGGTGAGTAAGAGTGCAGAAATGGCGTGTTTATTGGATTCTGAAGAGACAGGTACTGTCCAGATAAAGTTGGAAAATGTATCCATTGAGACAAAAAGTAAAGAAAATTTTCTTTAAGGAGCAGTGAGTGAAGTCAGATTGCCAAAGTTAGACTGTTGCCTTTGGGGATTAACTCCTGAAATCACAGTACGTACGTGCAGAGGGGCGCAGACATCACAGGTTTTAATAATATGCCATGCTTCAGTGAGAGGAATATGGTATTTAGAGTGCAATCTGTTAGCATTGGTATGAAGATTAGCATGTTCGTCACTGGCAGATGTAAAAATGGGAGCTATGAGCCTATCAACAGCATCATTTCCTGTGATCAGAGGGCCAGGTAAATTTGAATGAGCACATATATGTGCAATAAAGAAGGGTTCCGTACGTGAGCGAATTAAAGCTTGAGTCTGTGAAAAGAGAGTATATAATTCTTCATCTAGATTGTATAAAAAGGCGGTAAAAAAAATCAGGAAAAAAGGAAGCAAGGTATTTAGAATCAGTATATACGTTGAAGGATAATGGTTGAAGCAATAAAAGAGCATATAAAGCATACAATTCAACTCTTTGTATTGAAGAATAGGTAGTGGATAATTTCTCTTTGATATCAGGGCCAACAATGCCTGCTATGCCTTTCTTGTTGCCATCAATGAAATAGGTGGGTGCATTGTAAATAGGCTGGGATGCAATGATATTAGTTATAATGAATTTAGTACATTGTAGAAAGTCCTATAATTTTCCTTTCGGTAAATGAAATGAGATAACATTTTGAAAATCATTTAATTCCATTTGCATGGTCAAGTTATACTGTAAGGCAATTTGCAATTCTTTTTTTGTCAAGGGAATGTGTATTGCATATGGATCAAATCCAGTCGAAGTTTGTACATGGCTTCTTCCTGACACAATTAAGTGCCTTATTTTCTCAATATATGATATAATTTTTTTAGACTGTTTAGTGTGTAAATATACCCATTCTATTGGGCTGTGTTGAGCTGTAATTGCTGTGGGCGAATGTTCTGTGGGGAATATATATAAAGAAACTGGTTGATCATAATCTAGCCGAGTTGAAAAAGATTGTTGAATGCGTTTCTCCATTAAGGCCAGTTCTTCTTTGGCCTCTTTTGTTAGCTGCCTAGGGCTATTAGGGTTCAGGCGGTCCCTCTAAAATTTTAAATAGATTTTGTAAGGCATAGGTGGGGATGCCGACAGATGGCCGCAGCCAATTAATATCTCCTAGCAATTTTTGAAAATCATTCAGCGTGTGTAGAGATTGCACAGAAATTTGAGTTTTTTTGAGGTTTGATTTTAGATTTTTCCATAACATGTCCTAAATAATTAAAGGGTGCTTTCCATTGAATTTTATCTGGTGCTACAAGCAGGCCATGATTTTGAAGAGTAGTAGTAACTTCATTATATAACTGTTGTAAATAGAGTTCAGATTCCATAGAGAGAAGTATATCATCCATACACTGAATTACAAACGCAGTAGGATATTTATCTCTAATGGGTTGTAATAAAACAGATATGAGATATTAGCAAATGATAGGGGAGTTCATCATTCCCTTAGGTAGTACCTTCCATTGAAATCTTTTAACAGGACCCATGTGATTTATAGAAGGAACTGAAAAGGCAAAACGTTTTCTATCTTTAGGGTGCAAAGGTATAGTAAAAAAGCAGTCTTGCAAGTCAATAATAACTACAGACCATCCTTTTGGTACCATAGAAGGGGAGGGTAATCCGGGTTGTAAGGGCCCCATAGGTGACATGGTATTATTAACATTTCTTAAATCTATCAACATTCGCCATTTTCCTGACTTCTTTTTTATTACAAAAACAGGGGAATTTCACGGGGAAAATGAAGGTTCTATATGAGCTTTCTGTAATTGTTCATTAACTAATTGCATAAGAGCTGCCAATTTTTCTTTAGTTAGGGGCCATTGAGGTGTCCATACCGGGGTATCAGATTCCCAATTGAGGGGCAGCGGTGTTAACTCAATGGCCCCCACTAAAATGTTCATTTAAAGAAATTGTGGCTTTCATTTTTTCGAGAAAATCCCATCCCCATAAATTGATTGGGATATTAGTAATATATGGTTTAAAATAAGCTACAGTTTGATTAGGGCCATACATTTGTAAATAGGATGCATTGACAAAAGTTTGTATGGCATTAGCTTCATTTACTTCTAATAGTCTAGAAGGAGCTATAACCTTATCCCAATCAAGGGGCCATTTTGCAGCTCTAATGATTGAAATGTTAGCTCCGGTATCTAACATGCCTGTGAAATTCTTTCCCTGTATGCGTAAAGTAAGCATGGGTTTCTGATGTTCCTTTAATAAGGTGGATAGTGCAGCAGTAAGGTTGGTACTGCCAAAGCCTCCCTGCTGAACTTTATCAGATGCCTTCATTGGTTTGACATATGGTAAAAGTAATAATTGTGCCAAATGTTCCTTTTTTTGTAAGTATACATTTCCCATTTTCATAACATTTACCATAATATGTATTCCCCCTTCATAATCTTCATCCATAACACCGGTCAATACCATTAAACCTCTCATTGTGCAGCTATTACATCCCAAAATCAGTCCCATTGTCCCGGGTGGAATCGGGCCATAATATCCAGTGGGAATTTTGTGGGGGTTGTATAATTCTATTAGTTCCATTTCATAAGGACTAGGTATATCAGTGCAAGCACTCTTAGATGTAGCTGCTTGTAGCGTCATAACATTAGGTCTTCCTTTTGTAGTGGGGCTAGAGGACGGCCCCTTTATTAGTTTGCCTGTTGTTTTTGTTGTGCACCGGGGTTCAAAGTGTTTCCATCCTTATCAAATTTAGAATGACATTCATTCAGCCAAAGGGACCCCTTTTTACATCTTGGACATATTCTTGGGGGTCTCTTCTTATTATGAAATGAAAAGACGCTTACTCCTTGGAAGGAAAGTTATGACCAACCTAGATAGCATATTCAAAGGCAGAGACATTGCTTTGCCAACAAAGGTTCGTCTAGTCAAGGCTATGGTTTTTCGTGTGGTCATGTATGGATGTGAGAGTTGGACTGTGAAGAAGGCTGAGCGCTGAAGAATTGATGCTTTTGAACTGTGGTGTTGGAGAAGACTCTTGAGAGTCCCTTGGACTGCAAGGAGATCCAACCAGTCCATTCTGAAGGAGATCAGCCCTGGGATTTCTTTGGGAGGAATGATGCTGAAGCTGAAACTCCAGTACTTTGGCCACCTCATGCGAAGAGTTGACTCATTGGAAAAGACTCTGATGCTGGGAGGGATTGGGGGCAGGAGGAGAAGGGGACAACAGAGGATGAGATGGCTGGATGGCATCACTGACTCGATGGACGTGAGTGTGAGTGAACTCCGAGAGTTGGTGATGGACAGGGAGGCCTGGCGTGCTGCAATTCATGGGGTCGCAAAGAGTCGGACACGACTGAGCAACTGATCTGATCTGATCTGATTATTTTTTCTGGCCTGTGTTGACATGCGACATTGTTTTTCCATATGGCTGGGCATCCCACAGTTAAAACATTTGGCATTAGCAGCTTTTTGTACATTAAAGGTTTCCAATGTTGCCAATTTTGCTCTATGGGAACTAGATCTGATATCCCTATATGCTTTCAAATATTCCATAAGAGAGCCAGTCTCTCGAATTGGTCTAAGCATGGATTGACATTCCTCATTAGCATTTTCAAAAACAAGTTGTTTTAAAATAATATTTTGTAAAGTCACATCCTTAATAGATTTCTCAATTGCATCCTTTAATTTTCCTATAAATTGAGAATATTCCTCCTCATGTCCTTGAATAATCTTAACAAATGAACCATCAGAGTTACTGCTATCAACCTTTGCTTATGCCCTGCAGGCAGTTTCTTTAATGAAATGTAACATCTGAGGGGTAATATTAGCTAGTTGTGCAATCATATCAGCCATGGCTCTTGTTCCAGTGAGTGTATCATAGGTTAAATTGGCAGGGTTACCATGAGATTGCTGGTCAATCATCAGCTGTTGGGCCTCATCATTAACCCACATTTGCCATTGCAGTAATTGTTGAGGATTTAAAACCATCTTTGCTACTTGAAAAAAAAATCATATGGCATCCAACGGTCAGCCCATCCTCTGAGAAATTCTATACCATAAGGAGAAATAGGTCCATATAGAGTATATACTTTCTTAAAATTAGACAACATGTTAAAATCTAGATTAGCCCGAGTATTTTGGTCTTGGGCAAGTTGATTAAATTGCATTGGGAAAGTGAAAGTGCAAGCAGACATCTCCCAAGGAGGAGTGAAATGATTAGTACGAGCAAAGTTAGCAATTGTTGTTACAGGCGAAGCAGAAGGAAAAACCTTAGATTTGGGCTGTCCGTTGAATGAAATGACCTCCGTTCCAAGTGGCTTCAGTTTTGACATATCCTGTATATATATGTCTCTAAGTTGTTTTTCTAAGGATTGTGTCTGATTGAGCAAAACATACTTATATTTCAAAGCACCTTGTATATCTTGTTCTTTAAGCTCATATTCATGTAAAGATTGAATAGTTTTTACTTCCATATTAATGTTATGTCCTTCAGTTTGTTCTATGACAGCCCCTATGAGTGACCAGGTAACCCTTGCCAATATGCTCACAAAACATTATTTTTAACCCTTTTCTATATGTCTAGATTGAGTGTCCCCTCTTCTGGGAACCATGAATTGTTCCAGTAAAATATGATAGCAGTTGTTCAACTGATCTCTTGAAACATTAACACCATTTTGTTTCAAAAAATGATGCATTATAGAAATGAAAGGAATTTTACTGCTATGTTGTCCCATCCTGCTTACCTCTTTCTGCAGGGGTTCGTCGCTTTGTTCAGCCTTCCTTTCAAGTCCCTGTTCATGGCGCCACTTGTTGGGGATTTTCTCCCCAGGACTTGGAAGCAACGAACCTGAAAGAATGACACTCGGACAGTCTCTTGCAAGGACTGACAAGTTTATTTCTGCAATCAAGCTTTTTTATAGAAGCAGGAACAAAGAGCTTAAAGTATACGGCCAGCAGAGCGCATACGGAGTTAACACAATCAGTAAAAACATTTCAAGGACAGCGCGCTCTAAGTGACTCGTGGGCTTATCCCACAACCCGCTTTCACAAGTAACATCCCTATTTATTATTAACTCTTGGCGCCGAGCATAACCAGAGGCAGGAGATGTTTCTCTGTCCGCAGTGCAAAGCCGGGTACTTCTGGCCCTTCACGATTTTCCTGAGGACTTTCTCCTTTTACGGCTATTTTGCACTATGCTTCCCAACACCAAAGAGGCCAGGGATGATGCTGGCCAGGACTATAGGAAAAATGATATATTCTTGACTTGCTTTACCTTACCTTTCCAATCCTTTTCTTTTCTTTCTATGGTAAGGATAAATTTTTGTTGTTCAGTTGCTCAGTTGTGTCCAACTCTCTTTGGACCCCATGGACTGCAGCACGCCAGACTTCCCTGTCCTTCACCATCTCCAAGAGCTTGATCAAACTCATGCCCATTGAGTTGGTGATGCCACCCAGCCATCTCATCTGCTGTTGTCCACTTATCCTCCTGCCTTCAATCTTTCTCAGCATCAGGGTCTTTTCCAATGAGCTGGCTCTTCATATCAGGTGGCCAAAGTATTGGAGTTTCAGCTTTAGCATCAGTCCTTCCAGTGAATATTCAGGAATGATTTCCTTTAGGATTGACTGGTTTGATCTCCTTGCTGTCGAAGGGACTCTCAAGAGTCTTCCTGAGCACCACAGTTCAAAAGGCTAAGTATACTTATCTATTTATAAGATTGTGTCTCTCCATTGGGTTTTTAGCACCAAATCTACTTTATACTTGTCTGCTTTTCTGGCAGTGCTGATCATATTAGAATCTGTACTTGTAGATTCAGGGTAGTGACTGCATCCTAACACTGATGCTGTGAACAGGAAGAAAGGAGAAATCTGTTGATTTTTGCCAAAGATCTGACTGTTTTATCTAGCAATTGGAGACTAACCCATTACTAATTGCTCATTGGATTGAATTTAAATGTCTGTTTGTAAAGTCATATTTTACCACAGTTAAAGCTTTATGTTTTCAAAGAGGTGTTGCACAATTGATATATTTTGTTTTGGAGAATGTCCGCTAAATATAGTACACAGCAATATCTAAAATATGTGGATTTTCTCCACGGTGGATGTGGTATTGAGAAGGCAGGTTGGTACTTAGTGGTTTGTATTGATTGGTAATTACAGATTCAGCTAATAGTGAACCTGAATAAAAGACTTTTGGAAGTCAGTTAGTCCAAACTTTTATTATATACATTAGGAAAATAAGGCACAGAAAAAAATAAATTGTCCAAGGCAACAAAGTGATTGACCTGGGGCTAAAACTGATGTTTTCTCTTATCGTGATATATACGTCAAGGCTAATGATAATACAAATATCAGACTCAGGAGATTTTCCCTAAACAAGCATGATGCTAAGGCCTTATATTCTAATGTCATGAGTTGATTGTAACCAATATCTGTGGTATTCAAAGATTCATGTTTGCAGGCTCACAGAACTGAGTTGGTAAAAGGCAAAAAGTAAGTGGGTGGGGATTTTAATAGCTCCCGGTAGTAAAAGAGTGACACCCTCATGGTGTGTGATTCTGTTTTCAATATTGAATAACAAGTTCCCCTTACTCCGAATGAATGGTGGTTCATGTGGTTCCAGGATGAATTCTGTTTTCAATATTGAATGACAAGCTCCCCTTACTCCGAATGAATGGTGGTTCATGTGGTTCCAGGATGAATTCTGTTTTCAATATTGAATAACAAGTTCCCCTTACTCCGAATGAATGGTGGTTCATGTGGTTCCAGGATGAATTCTGTTTTCAATATTGAATAACAAGTTCCCCTTACTCCGAATGAATGGTGGTTCATGTGGTTCCAGGATGAATTCTGTTTTCAATATTGAATAACAAGTTCCCTTACTCCGAATGAATGGTGGTTCATGTGGTTCCAGGATGAATTCTGTTTTCAATATTGAATAACAAGTTCCCCTTACTCCGAATGAACGGTGGTTCATGTGGTTCCAGGATGAATTTCTTCCATACAGGTTCTTACTCTTTAAGAAATATAGACATGGCCATAAAAACAATTCAGTCTTTTACCACAATGCCTCCTTTTTCAGCTGGTGATAAACTGTTGGCTGAGGCTAGATAGGCGCATAATAGGCAGCGGAAAAACCCTCCATCAGTGTAGAGATTTATTTCTGAACAGTCTGAGAACCATTCCTTATGCAATAAGTACTAGAGGTGGGAGATATGGGCCAGTGAGGAATGAACGGATTATAAGGAGGCATTTATCAGGATGATGGTAAATATCAACCTTCCCAAAAAGGAGAATTCTATAAACCACAGTCACTACTTAATTGATGTGCTACTTTTGACAGGATCTGCCTTAAGCATTATCTCCTTAAACAAATTTATTCTAGATTTCCATAGAAATTCTACTCACCACTCTCCTCTGTGTCTTATGTTGAAAACTGCTTGCGTGTACCCTTTGCTATATATATAGTATTTATTTTTTATATATTTTACTATATAAAATAAATGTTACACAGCATTTTTTTTTTTTTTTTTGCTAATTTGATTCATTTTATAGTTCAGAAGAGTCTAGTTTATTCCATTTCTTTGACACCTGTTCAGATAATTACCCTCATGGGCAGAGTTTCTCAGATAATCTTTTAGAAAATGCTAATGCCTAAAAGGTACTCGATAATTAACTACCGATTGTTCTTTGGAACCAGCTGTTCTCCACCCTCAAGAACTCTTATTTCTTCATATGATAATTTTTAAGATGGTAATGATTTTCTGTGAAGTCTTCAGTGTAAATGTGTGTGACTCTCCCTTCTCCTGGAGCTATCCTTCTTTTTAGGGTTTCTTACATCCTGGAGGAGACCTCTGGTGGACAAGCGCCCTGTGCAGTTTGTATTAATTACATCCCTAAAGGTCTTCTCGTTTTGCTCTAAGCGCAAGGACCAAAGCTGGGTTTAAATAATGGAAGACGCAATCTGATCACCAAGAGCTGTCTTCTGATCCACTGCCCAAGCTGTATTTTCTTTAACAGAGGCTGCAAGTGTGGACTAGCAGTGGATGTGCAGACAGCTGTTGATCATCATTTTAACTCTCTATTAGTAGAAATATGGTTGACACCTTAATAACGCAGGGGTTAGGGTGCTGACTCTTAATACAATTGAAACTCTGCTTATACCTTATAGCCAGCTCCCCCATCCATGGTTCTTCCATATCGGAGGTTCCACATCCATAAATTCAACCAACTGTGGATGGCATAGTGCTCTAGTGCATTTTATTGAAAAAATATTCATATATAAGTGGACCCATGCATTCACAGTATTTTAATTTTGGTGTTAATGTGAGAATTTGGCTTTCAACACCCAAATTATACACTTATTCCTCCACCTACCACTTCCCAGCTTAGGTTGAAAATCCGCAACTGAATTTCTGATGTTACACTGACTGATTACCTTGAGGGTGGAATATTTGGACTGGCTTTAGTCAACAAACATGTGTTGAGATCCTTCTGTGTTTTTAATATGGTAACATAAATGTGGCAAGATCAGCATAAATCTAGAGCTAAAGTTTACTGAACACTTACTAGTTTCCTGACAATATGATTAGCACTTTGCCTGTAATATTTGATTTAATACAAAAATCTTGAGGCGGGTGTTGCTGCTATCTGTACATTGTAGATAGGAGAACTGAGACTCAAATAGCTTAGGTATTTGCCTGAGGTCACTCCCTTATAGCAAAACTGGGACTTGAACTCACACTTGTATGATTCTAGAGTCCCTGGTCTGAACCTAAATGCTGCACACCATCATGGCTGAAGTTTGCTTCCCCTTCAGACCCGATCCCCCTCTGCAATTTCATCCAGCTTTTAGCATTAGGATACCTGGGTTTTGTTCTCTCTTTGTCCCCAGTAATCGATGACCTGCTTGGCATTTAGTTTGTGTTCAGTGAGTTTTTGCTGAATGAATGTGTGTGTAGGGTGCTCCTCCTCACTGACCTGGAATGGCTCTTCATTTCAGTTGTTAAAACACAGATGTTAATGCAGAGGCACTAAGAAGGACAAAGCTGTTCAAATAACAAAGCAAAAAAGTTATATCCCAGACACTAATAACACGACATTGTAATGAAAGTACTGAACATAACAGATTCTTTCCCCTCCTCCACAGAGTCCAGTTATTCATGAAGGGAAGGACAAAGACATTTTGTAGAGTTTTTAAGAACGAGAAACATATATCAGTGGGTATAATGAAACTTTTGATAATGGAGTTTTGCTTTTCTTCACAAAAGTCTCTCTCGCAACATTCATTCTTAACGGAAGAAAAGATCAACAAGCTACAAACAGATCTTTTCTGTGAAAGATAAAGCAATTAGGAAATACAATAAAAAAGAAAGAAAAAAGCTCCAACAAACTGAACAATTACAGACATTATAAGGAAATCAATAAAATCAAACCTATTCTTAAGGCAACAAGTCTATTTAAACATTGTTACAGGCTGTCTGATCATCACTAAGAAATCTCAGCTTGGAAGATTACAGTGGAATTAAACAAAACCAAATGTTAGGATCACCTTTATGGCAGAAAGTGAAGAGGAACTAAAGAGCCTCTTGATGAAAGTGAAAGTGGAGAGTGAAAAAGTTGGCTTAAAGCTCAACATCCAGAAAACGAAGATCATGGCATCTGGTCCCATACTTCATGGAAATAGATGGGAAACAGTGGAAATAGTGTCAGACTTTATTATTTTGGGCTCCAAAATCACTGCAGATGGTGACTGCAGCCATGAAATTAAAAGACGCTTACTCCTTGGAAGGAAAGTTATGACCAATCTAGACAGCATATTCAAAAGCAGAGACATTACTTTGCCAACAAAGGTCCATCTAGTCAAAGCTATGGTTTTTCCTGTGGTCATGTATGGATGTGAGAGTGGGACTGTGAAGAAAGCTGAGTGCTGAAGAATTGATGCTTTTGAACTGTGGTGTTGGAGAAGACTCTTGAGAGTCCCTTGGACTGCAAGGAGATCCAACCAGTCCATTCTGAAGGAGATCAGCCCTGGGATTTCTTTGGAAGGAATGATGCTAAAGCTGAAACTCCAGTACTTTGGCCACCTGATGCGAAGAGTTGACTCATTGGAAAAGACTCTGATGCTGGGAGGGATTGGGGGCAGGAGAAGAAGGGGATGACAGAGGATGAGATGGCTGGATGGCATCACTGACTCGATGGACGTGAGTGTGAGTGAACTCCGGGAGTTGGTGATGCACAGGGAGGCCTGGCGTGCTGCGATTCATGGGGTCGCAAAGAGTTGGACATGACTGAGTGACTGAACTGAACTGAACTGAAATGTTAGGACCAAGCAGAGCACGAGTGATTTTATGCTCTACAAAGATGTCACCTCACAAAAAATGTCCTTGTGTGGAAGGAGATCTGCAGAGGTCCTCAAATGAACTGAATCACAGGTGGAAAAGTAAAAGGTTGGGATTCACTTCCTTGCTGCTCGTTTTTGGCTAGCCATTTTAGTGTTATTTATGTCACTAACGTTGAGTTACAATTGAAAGCGTAGAACTGTGTGAGATAATGTGGGGAGAAACTCATTTTCAGGTGCTCTGTCCTCCCAGTTTGTTTCAAAAACTCTTACTCATCCTTTAAGAATCATAGCAATGACTACCTCCTCTGTGACATTGTCCCTGATTCCTTCAGGCAGAGTGAATCACTTCCTTCCCTGGGCTGGGCAGCAATTTATTTAGTCCTGAAATGGCCCCTGCATATCTTTTACAGCCCTTAGTCATTGCATTATTATGATTTACTTATGGCTGGTTCTCAGATTAAGACTCATCTTATTGACAGAGTCAGCATAGAGTGGGTCATCAAAATGTTCCCTGTGGAATTAATAAAAGAACAAATCTAGAAAAGAGAACAATTTTCTTAACCTAGTGCCATTTATTCTTTTGCTGTAAAAGAATTTACTGAGACTACTGGCTTAAATGGGATTGGAGGATTAGGTGGTAGTAATATATTAGCGGTCATACCCTGATGTTGATGATTTTACTTGGGTGATATGAGAGAATGTTCTTGTAAAGAGTCCTTTGGGCAGGAGGAAAATACTACCAGGTGGAAATCTGGATCTACATAGAGAAATGCATAGCGCTGGAAATGATGCATATTAACACACACACACACACACCCCGCTTTCCCATAGATTCATGGAAGCATTTCTAATTTCAGTAACTTCAGTGACTTGATATAGCTGATGGAAAGGAGTTGGCTTTTTTTCCTTTGGAGAACTTTGTACTCTTTAACATCCAACAAAATCATTATGTGTGTTGGAACACACCCCTGGTGAGAGTTTTTCAAGGATAAAAACTCTTCGAGAGCCAGAGTGTTTCTCTGAACATCACAGCTTCTCCAGATTCTTAGGGGCCCAAATCAAGCACAGAGTTTGACTTTGTTCTAAAGAAGGTTGGGGCCCATTGCTCCTAGGAAGGATCATCACATCACCATCTGGCTGGGCAAGGGTAGGAAGGTGGGTTTTCTGTAGTTTTATCTTTAAACATGACTTTAAATATATATATATATATATATATGTATGTATAATATGAAGAAAAATTGACTACTACCTATAATAACACAATACAGAGATAACTACTTTAATGTCTTATTGTAGTACATAAGTACATAAGTAATGTGTGTGAATTTTTCCCTCCAAGTATACTGGCAAGAAACATGACATATTTTTATTTCACCAAATTGAATTAAATGTCTTTGAATCCTTTTTGCTATGCTATCCTTTGTTCCTAGGATTTCTTGAAAAATCGGGGATTTATGTGTGCTAAGTCACATTAGTTGTGTCTTACTCTTTGCAACCCCATGGA
Source organism: Bos grunniens (assembly GCF_055505025.1). Classification (NCBI taxonomy): domain Eukaryota; kingdom Metazoa; phylum Chordata; class Mammalia; order Artiodactyla; family Bovidae; genus Bos; species Bos grunniens. The sequence goes on along the minus strand of NC_141179.1, from coordinate 73,390,076 downwards.
CTGTAGTCCACCAGATTTCTCTGTCCATGGCATTTTCCAGGCAAGAATACTGGAGTGGGTTGTCATTTCCTCCTCCAAGGGATCTTCCCAACCCAGGGATCAAACCAGCGTCTCTTAGTTCTCCTGCACTGGCAGGCAGGTTCTTTACCACTAGCACCACCTGGGAAGCCCCTGGAGATTTATACGGAACCCCAGAAGTGAAGAGCTCCTAGCTTTAATCCGTTACAATCCCACCTTACATGTTCACTGACCAGACTCTCTTGATCCGTCTTCTCCATCCCACAGTACCAGGAAGCTGTATGTAAGGCTTTGAAAGCTACAGCCTCAATATCATAGTTCTCAGCATTGAGGTTCCCAATATCTACAAGCTGCCTGGTCCAAGGTTCTGTCGCCGGGCGTCCTCCATGTATACATCTTCCACCAAACACCCAACTCTGTTCACTTGCCTTAGGACATTCCCTTTCAGCTATTTTTTCTGGTCACACATCTCAGGGGTGTATCCTCCACCCTATGCATAGACTTTAGCTCTTTGCCTCTGTAAGCCTCGACTTTTGACTAAAGTCTCTTGTGAAGATCTCTGGATTTCATGATCCAAAGACTTCTATTTTCTCCCTGGGGATGGATATTAGTTCTGTAGTAAGGAAAATATATCATGTTTTAAATTATCATAAAATATATTTATCATATAAATATATCATTTAAATTATCATAAAATATATCATATATTAAATTATCCTGCCACACACTTCATAATTTTGTATTTTATAGTGTGTAACCCTTTCAGATCAGTTGAATAAATATTTGTTGAGATCTACTATGTGAAATGATGATGAGACATTTTCTGCAGTGAAAAACTCAGTTTGGTGAGGAGCATAGGCCCTCAAATGGCTATTTATTCTGCCTGTGAGTGATGGTCTAAGTGACTACTTCTGAGAATGGGCCTTACTTTTACTCTTGATGCTCTTGTTTCTCTCTCTCTCTCTTTTACACCCCCCTTCTCTTTTTCACACATAAGCATAGGTGCAAGTTACTAACATCTGTGCTGCCATGTAAGGAAGCAATTCAGCCATTCTTCAGGCTTAGTAACGCCAAGAACTATGGGTGTTCCTGATACCTTGCTTTTTAGTTGGTTTCAACTCTTTCCCTGCCTCTCTTACAGTAGGAATGGGAGTCATTGGTGTCCACAGACACCTGCTGGGTGCAGAGATTAGCTCCAGATGCTGCTATAATGTGTAGTCACCCAAGCAGAAATAGCCCTTCATTAGGGCAAAATTCTGCCAGCAGAGATGCTTACCTGGCTTTTCCTACTGTGTGATACCTGAATATTGACTGTGATTCTTCCACTGGGTCCACCCAACCCTAACACTGTAACATCCCAGGAGCAATTGTTTAATTGGGCCTTTATAAAAACAGCAAAATAATTTGTTTAAAGTGCTAGCATTCAGAATGAAAATTCTATCTATAGAGGAATGTAAATATAATGCAAATAATTGCCTTTTATTGAGCTTATTACATACAGGTACTGTGCTAAGTGTTTTATGTTGAATTAGCACATTTAATTTTCGTCACTCCATAACGTAAGTATTATCATGTTTGATTTTATTTATAAGGAAAGCAAACTTAGAGTGTTTATGCCCAAGGTCAACAGAATGAACAACTGACGGAGCTAATGCTCTTAACGCTTCTGCCTCAGAATATGTGCAAAACGTGTGAATGATATTCAGTACACTTTTGATTTCAAACTCTTAGTTCCTTTTCACTTCTAGAGAAAGGGCCCATATTCTCGCCTTTACATAGTGTGTATCCAAATGACTGATACCTTTCCCTGGTGGCTCAGACGGTAAAAGCATCTGCCTACAATGTGGGAGACCCGGGTTCAATCCCTGGGTCAGGAAGATCTCCTGGGGAAGGAAATGGCAATCCACTCCAGTATTCTTGCCCGGAAAATCCCATGGACGGAGGAACCTGGTAGGCACAGTCCATGGGGTCACAAAGAGTTGGACACGACTGAGCGACTTGACTTTCCTTTTCTTAGAGTTTACAGAAAACTTTCGGTGTTGCCCATTTGTTCCAGGTTACCTATCAGTATCATCCTTATTGACCGATTTCTGTACAAATTTGTTTTCACCTTTGCTAAATGCCTGCTGCTAATTATTCATCATGGAATGTGTTAGTCTCTAATTGCTGCTGTAACAAACCACCACAAACTTAGTGACTTAAATAACACAAGTTTATCAGCTTACAGAGATAGAGAAGAATCCACTTTCTTGCCTTTTGTAGGTTCTTGAGCCTCCCACATTCTTGGCTCATGACTCCTCCCATCTGAAACCAGCAGTGATGGGCCAGGTCTTCCTAATATGACATCACTCTGGCACTAACTCTTCTTCTCCTTCTTCTGTTTTTAAAGACTCGTGATTACAGTGGGTCCATCTGGATTAGGCAGGATAATCTCTTTATTTTAAAGTCAGCTGATTAACAATCTTAATTCCATCTGTAACCTTAATCCTCACCCTGAAATGTAACATTTTCACAGGTTCTGGGGATTAGGAAGGGAATATCTGTGAGGACTTATTACTGTGTGTGTAGCATGGAGGGGTAGTTTACCTCTCTCTGGAACTTCTGCCTGTTTATCTTTGCATTCTGGTTCAAACCTCTCTCCCTCTCTTCAATCTCTACTGTTCTCTGATAATCTGCCAGAGGTTCTATACCTTTTATTAGGGGGAAGAGATCCTTTTCTGTTGGGAGTGAGCTGACATTCAAGTTCATGATGGGGAGAACTCAGGGCACTCACAGCACTTCGTCTGTAACCCTAATACATTCTTCTCTTTGCTAGAGCAAAGAGTCGTTCTTGTTTCACTGTTATCCATACTGTGTGACCTGTTAAGTTATTCAGGGTTCTGGGGGGCTTAACTAGACAAGCTAGGGCCTAGGGCTAAGGGCTATAGGATTGGATAGGATATTCTAAAACCCATGTTCCCTGAAGATAGAGCCATTCTTGCAAAGGCATTATTTTTCATCATTGGCATTCTGAGTTTATGAAGCTTTACATAATCTGGCATAATCCACTCCTTTTTAAGATAAGGAAACCAAATTCCAGAAAGATGAAATGACTCATCCAAGGTTCTACTTCTAATAAATTTCAAGATTGGAACTTGGATTCAAATCACTGTTTTTCCTGTTAACCACATTTCCTTCCATTAAGTATTGGCCCCTTTTATAAAGATCCCCTGGAGAAGAAATGGTAACCCACTCCAGTATTCTTGCCTGGAAAATCCCATGTATAGAGAAGCCTGGTGGGCTACAGTCCATGGGGTTGCAAAGAGTCGGACACGACTGAGCGACTTCACTTTCACTTTCCTTTTATACTGGCTCCAGTGCATTCAGTGACTTGGCAAGTGCCACCAAGCTCCAAGATATAAAAGACTGTCACCAGTGATTCCTGTTTCCTGTCCTCTAGTTTAGAAAGATGGATCTTGGGATAAGGTATTCTCGGGCTTTGTTCTAGCTCTGGGTGAGGTGTTTCTTGTGTGTTAGAGGAATAATGAGATCTGAGTAACAAAAGGCAAGGGGGCAAGGTTGCTGACAGGGGTCTTGTGGAATAACAACTGCTGGTTTTGAACGCTTCCATCATGACAAGCCAGGTATTTCACTGACCATGTTATCAGCATTTTGCCTCTTATTCCGCACAACAGCCCTATGGTTCCCTGCTACTGAAGTTTGTCAATACCGTATTATTTATTTATTTTTTTGCAGGCATAAAGAGAACTGTACTTTTCAGTCCCATGTTGGGAAGGGGCTAGAAGCCAGTTCACAAGTCTGACACATGAGTAGAACGGACACACTTCAGTTCCAAGCTGAAGCTGGGTGAAGCCCTAAGCAGTTCTTCAGGCTGTTTCTCCTCGTTTTCCCTTCGACAAGGACAGAGACCCGAGTCTTCCTGGCTGCTCATATAGGGAGTGGTTGTGGGTGGTGGAGCCCCCTGTTGACTGATACTAGACATGCAGTTTCAGTGGCAAAAAAACTATGGGTGTGTGTAGCCCCTGATCCATTGCGGGGTGGGGTTGCTGGCTGAACCTAGCCCGTGCTGCTGTAATCAGGGCATTATTATCTCCAATTTTAGCTGACGAAACTGAGAGGCAGGCTAGTTAAGTAGCTTCTAGTCACTGACAGAGCAGGGATGAAACAAATCCCTGCCCATGTGTCATCAGAGCCCCTCCCGTGGATCCACCTCCCAAGCTTACTGTCTTCCGAAGCAGAAGACAGGCACAGGCTGGCAGCCTGAAGGGTAAGGTGATTTTGAGGAAGGATCTGGACATTTGTACAGCAAAGTTTGGTGTCTTTGGGGTCTTTTTCACTCTGAGTCTTCACAACTTCCTGTTTACCTCCTTGTTTCCTTCTTTATTTTGAGCCTGTGCCCTCAAATAACATCAAATTCTTTTTTAAAAAAATTAGGTATAGTTCTAGTTTTCCCTCCATACTTCAAGGCATTTTTGTGAGTGCCCTTGAATGAGTTTCAATTTTATATTTTTAAAATTGAATTTAAATTTATTAATTATTATTATTTTGGCTCTGCTGGGTCTTCGTTGCTGTGCAGGCTTTTCTCTAGTTGTGGCCTGCAGGCTTCTCATCGTGGGGGCTTCTCTTGTTGCAGAGCACTGGCTCTAGGTGCCTGGGCTTCAGTAGTTCCAGCTCCCGGGCCCCAGAGCACAGGCTTAACAGTTGTGGTGCATGGGAGTGGCTGCCTCCCAGCATGTGGGATTCTCCTGGACCAGGGATCAAACCTGTGTCTCCTGCATTGGCAGATGGATCCTTTAGCACTGAGGCACCAGGGAAGTCCCTGATTTTCAACTTCAAATAAAATCCTCCTTCACTCTCCCTCTCTGTGGTTCCTGAGAAATATGCCTGCTTCCATCCCTTTCATGGAAGAAAGCACTTTGTTCTAAACAAACAACAGAGAGAAGAGTGAGCCAGTACTGGAAAGAGGCAGCTGCCTGGCTGAGACAGGGTCGACCTGTCAGTTAAGCTGGAGTGGAGCAGAGAGGCGGGAACAGTATGTACCAGGTGATGGGATCATTTCAGACTTGCTTTTGCAGGGGTGCCCACTTAAGCTGCATCTTCACCCTTTAGGGTGGGGAAGGTATGGGTGGAAGGAAACTGTTCTGCCTTTGATTTCTCCTCAGAGCATGGCTGTGGTTGAGAAAAGTTAATTGTTGGAAAACAGCCTTGGCTCTGTTCCCACGTAGTTAGGCCCTTCTGGTTTCAGCATCAGACCCAGCTGCTTTGCCTAAGGCTTAGGGCTCAGAGCCATAAGACAGCAAGAAGCTGCTTCAGCGATTTATTTTTATGTATTTATTTGTGTTTTGGTGGGAGAAGGGTTTTGGCCATAAGTGAAACAAGCCACAAAGGGAGAGGAGGGAGAGGAGAGAGATGAACTAGAGGAATTTTTCATCTCCATTCTCCCCTGGAAAGAGGAGTCTTAGATTGGCTTTGAATTCTCCAAAAACTAACATACAGCGTTGGGAAAAAACGTTTTGTATGGCCCAGAGAGGCAGGAATAACTTCTGTGAGGCAGAATTACAGGACTAAGTTTCTGGGGAAAAAAATGTAAAAAACTATTTCTAACAGACTTGTAATAAAGGAAAGTTATTACAATGGTATTAATCTTCATATAGATACAGTGAGTTTAAACAAAGTGAGGGAACATGATACAAGGAACTCAGACATCTGGTAGACAAAATGTCCTTAATTGCTCCCTGTAGTGGTTACCCTCCTTCAGAGTCCACTAAAGGGCCTATTACAAATGTCAGTTTCTAGGCTTCACCTCAGACTCAGCGTTTGAAAATGTCTTTGGGGGTTGGAATCTGAGTTCCCTCAGAAAATCTTTCATAGCTTAAGGACCACTCTTAGACAGTTATGCTAAGATGACATTCGGAGATACTTTTTAATTCTGGGAATGTGTGGCTTAGGTTCTGGACTGCTTTTGCTGTTGCCAAGATATGCATCTTTCAACAAATCATTTAATTCTTCAATTCCCTTATCTGTTCAGGTGCGTTTGGGGACTGAAAAATTAATATGTATTTCTGGCTTCTACCCCTGGTGATTCAGATTTTTAAGTCTAGGGTGATTTGTATGGTCAGCCAGATTTGGGAACCAGTGAACTAAATTATCTCCAAGGATTTTCTATCATCAAAATTTCATGGCTCTACATTATCCAAAGTTATTAAAAATATGTTATGCCCCATATTATCCATATCTTCTCCAGGGAGGATGTTGAGGAACTGGCTCTCTTTCTGGACCAAATTTTGTTTATTTGTTTCTTAAAATTGCAGTGAGATAGATATTAGCCAGGGATATGCTTCTCCCCCACCCCACTTTAGTGACTATAGAATCAAACTATTATAAAACCAAGAAGATGTCTGAGTATTACCTCCTATGTGCCTACCTTTTTCTGGAGATGAAAGTGAAAGTGTTAGTCGCTCTGTCATGTCCAACTCTTTACAATCCCACATGCTGTAGCCCACCAGGCTCCTCTGTCCATGAGTTTCTTCAGGTGAGAGTACTGGAGTGGGTTGCCGTTCCCTTCTCCAGGGGATCTTCCTGACCTAGGGATGGAACCCCAGTCTCCCTCATTGTGGACAGATTCTTTACCATCTGAGCCACCAGGGAAGCCTTGTATGGAGACTGGGCCCCAGAACTCCTTTGGCTTCCTGGTGATAATACAGTCATCTGCTCTTTGTATCATCCTCTGTGGGCTACACTGAGGGACTGTTATGGAATCAAGAGGTCTTCTAAGGCCTTTTAATTTTCTCTCCCAGAAGAGAAACTTTGGGTCAAAATGTGTTCTAATCACAACATTCTCTACCTTACTTACAATAAATATCATGAGGCAAAAATTTACCCAGTCTTTTATAGAAACATGTAAGTCAGGCATACATGGCTTCTTAACAAAGGAAAACTCTAAGGGAGAAGTTTTGGATCACATGTCTTTTTCTAAGTATTGTTGATATGCAGCTTATATTTTAGAAGGAGCTCAGAGAATATAGTATATGTTATCTAGAAAAAATAACTACAGTCATTCAATACAACTATTCTTTGGAGGAGGAAAAATAATTATCTGGGAATTCCAGGGATCTCATAAAGGAAATTTCCCAAGTTTCCATCCACATAGACTTTGAGGGCTTCAGTTGGGATAGTCTCAGCAACATCTAAGTGAGTCATTAAGTATAAACCTATATGCTGGTGGCTTTGTCATACACAAAGAGAGGGGGGCACAGATGTCCAAAGGTAACCCCTGTGTCCTGAATCTCTCATTTAAACTGAGATTCTTTGATTGTCCTGAAAATATTTTTGGAAGGGATTCCCAGGTCTGATGTTGGAACATTAAATGGCTTCCAACCTTATCTCTGTGTAGAATGTTTCTTTGTAATGCCCCAAATAATCTTTCTTGTTTAAGAACTTGCCTCTTTTAGGATAAGCAGCAGGTGCTTATTAAAAATTAACTTTATATCTGCTACCATAGTGAGTCCTTTGAAATTAGGGTGATGCCTTTCTTCCCCCTGTCCCTCAAGTCAAAGAAATTCACAGCAATCCCCATTTTAAATGAGCACAAAATTCACCTGGGGATAATTGGGAAAAAAGGAGAAAAAGAATTTCTGACATTGCCAGAGATCTGACTCCATGATGTAGGTCTGGGATACGGCTAAGAAGTCAGCATTATAACACCAATCCTATGCATGTTTCACTTTGGGGGATGTAGTACTAATTTTCTCTTGGCAATGAGTATGGCATGTGGATTAGAATGGGGCAAGAATTTTGCCTTCTGAATTATCTCTAGACAGACTGGTTGTCTTGTTTTGAAAAGCCATGGACATATATCCTACAAATAAAATGTTACTGGTATAAGAAAAATCATTTGACTCTTAAAAGATAAAAATGGGATTCAAGAGAAGGGAGTTGGAGAATGTTACTTGAGTTTTGAACAGATGCAAACAAAAAATAAACTTCATACAGAGATATCACTTTGTAGACTTAAAAGTATTAGAGAATTATTTTAAATAAGGACAAGGAAGGTATAAATAGAATCAAGAAGAAATGTGATAAGTGGGAATTGATAAAATGTTATTTATACAATGATCTTAAATACTAATTAGATGGCATTTGTTCTTTAATTTGATTTTTCATTCCTCTATTTATTCATTAAATATTTGTTAATAATATGCTACATCTATAGTCCTATACCTGGCACTGTTAGTAATGTTAAAAGAATACCACGCATAGTTAGTACTTTTTTTAGAAGCTTATAATGTAGTGGGAGATTCGGGGCAAGTTCACATGAAAAGCTATGTAACAACACAAGATATGAAATAAACAATGTCATCAGTAGGTATGTGATTTTGTGCCAAGTAAGTGGGACTGATGTGTTTCAGAATGTACCTGTCTCTCTTCTGCTGATGCCTCCTACCAACCAGTTCTGTTCATTTCTGTTCTGTCTGCCCTTGGTGTTAGGTCCAACCCTGATGAGTTCATAATAGAAAATATCTTGCTGGTCAGAACCTGCTTTGAGAATCAAGGTTCCTTTTTCTGGCCCTTTGAGCTTACTCACCTGCCCACTTTGCTTGAAATTTCTGAGGCTTGTGCATCAGTCCATGTTGGCAACATGCGTGGTGTTTTTTCCCATGGACTCACCTTGGATTGGTCAGTGATAGTTTAGTTGCTGGAAATCAAATCTGACTTAGATATGGATGAATTCAAAGTTCAAATTGTATCAGCATTCATTCATTCTTACTCTCAGTTTCTCAGCTCTGTTTTTTCCTTCATTGGTTTGAAACTTTGGTAAGATTTTGTCTCAAGGTAGCAAAGAAAGCTCATGGCAGCACCAGGCTTATGTTTTGCAATGCTGTCATTTTAATAGGAGAGTGCTTGTTTTATTCATAGTACCAGCCAATATCATGAGGGGGAAGGTAGTAACCAAATCTCAACTAACAACTATGATTTAAGGGATTGGTTTTGTTTTCACTTCCAGAGCTGGAGGGTGCTAGAAACTCAAAAGAACTGGTGGGCAGGTTAAAATTATTACATGGTCCCTGCACCTTGTCCTTCAGATTATGATAAAAGAAGTATAATTTTATAAGTATACTAGTAATAAATGCAAAGAAATAGAGTAAAACAATAGAATTGGAAAGTCTAGAGATCTCTTCAAGAAAATTAGAGATACCAAAGGAACATTTCATGCAAAGATGGGCACAATAAAGAACAGAAATGGTATGGACCTAACAGAAGCAGAAGATATTAAGAAGAGGTGGCAAGAATACACAGAAGAACTATACAAAAAAGATCTTCATGACCCAGATAATCATGGTGGTGTGATCATCAGCCTAGAGCCAGACATCCTGGAATGTGAAGTCAAGTGGGCCTTAGGAAGCATCATTATGAACAAAGCTAGTGGAGGTGATGGAATTCCAGTTGAGCTCTTTCAAATCCTGAAAGATGATGCTGTGAAAGTGCTACACTCAATATGCCAGCAAATTTGGAAAACTCAGCAGTGGCCACAGGACTGGAAAAGGTCAGCTTTCATTCCAATCCCAAAGAAAGGCAATGCCAAAGAATGCTCAAAGTTCTGCACAATTGCACTCATCTCACATGCTAGTAAAGTAATGCTCAAAATTCTCCAAGCCAGGCTTCAACAGTACGTGTACTGTGAACTTCCAGATGTTCAAGCTGGTTTTAGAAAAGGCAGAGGAACCAGAGATCAAATTGCCAACATCTGCTGGATCATGGAAACAGCAAGAGAGTTCCAGAAAAACATCTATTTCTGCTTTATTGACTATGCCAAAGCTTTTGACTGTGTGGACCACAACAAACTCTGGAAAATTCTGAAAGAGATGGGAATACCAGACCACCTGACCTGCCTCTTGAGAAATCTGTATCCAGGTCAAGAAGCAACAGTTAGAACTGGATATGGAACAACAGACTGGTTCCAAATAGGAAAAGGAGTACATCAAGGCTGTATATTGTCACTCTGTTTATTTAACTTCTATGTAGAATACATCATGAGAAACGCTGGGCTGGAGGAGGCACAAGCTGGAATCAAGATTGCGGGGAGAAATATCAATCACTTCAGATATGCAGATGACACCACCCTTATGGCAGAAAGTGAAGAGGAACTAAAAAGCCTCTTGATGAAAGTGAAAGAGAGTGAAAAAGTTGGGTTAAAACTCAACATTCAGAAAACTAAGATCATGACATCTAGTCCCATCAGTTCAATTCAGTTCAGTCTCTCAGTCGTGTCCTACTCTTTGTGACCTCATGGACTGCAGCACTCCAGGCCTCCCTGTCCATTGCCAACTCGCGGAGTTTACTCAAACCCATGTCCATTGAGTCGGTGATGCCCCTGTCATCCCCTTCTCCTCCCGCCTTCAGTCTTTCCCAGCATCAGGGTCTTTTCCAACGAGTCAGCTCTTCGCATCAGGTAGTCAAAGTATTGGCGTTTCAGCTTCAACATCAGTCCTTTCAATGAATATTCAGGACTTATTTCCTTTAGGATGAACTGGTTGTATCTCTTTGCAGTCCAAGGGGCTCTCAAGAGTCTTCTCCAATACCACAATTCAAAAGCATCAATTCTTCGGCACTCAGCTTTCTTTCTAGTCCAACTCTCACATCCATACATGACTACTGGAAAAACCATAGCTTTGACTAGATGGACGTTTGTTGACAAAGTAATGTCTCTGCTTTTTAATATGCTGTCTAGGTTGGTCATACCTTCTCTTTCAAGGAGCAAGCGTCTTTTAATTTCGTGGCTGCAGTCACCATCTGTAGTGATTTTGGAGCCCATGTGGCAAATAGATGGAGAAACAGTGGAAACAGTGGCAGGCTTTATTTTGGGGGGGCTCCAATACTTTGACCATCTGATGTGAAGATCTGACTCAATGGAAAAGACCCTGATGCTGGGAGAGATTGAAGGCGGGAGAAGAGGATGAGATGGCTGGATGGCATCACCGATGCAACGGACATGAGTTTGAGTAAAGAGTCGGACACAACTGAGAGACTGAACTGAACTGAGCTTTTATTGCTGTGTGCTTTCAGTCTTCTTGAAAACACAAATGTATTTTAATCAATAAATATCTGGCAGCATACGATACTGTCCAAATAAAATTCTTGTTCTAAAATGTAGCAAGAAAGGTATCAGATCAGATCAGATCAGTCGTTCAGTTGTGTCCGACTCTGCGACCCCATGAATCGCAGCACGCCAGGCCTCCCTATCCATCACCAACTCCCGGAGTTCACTGAGACTCACGTCCATCGAGTCAATGATGCCATCCAGCCATCTCATCCTCTGTCGTCCCCTTCTCCTCCTGCCCCCAATCCCTCCCAGCATCAGAGTCTTTTCCAATGCATCAACTCTTTGCATGAGGTGGCCAAAGTACTGGAGTTTCAGCTTTAGCATCATTCCTTCCAAAGAAATCCCAGGACTGATCTCCTTCAGAATGGACTGGTTGGATCTCCTTGCAGTCCAAGGGACTCTCAAGAGTCTTCTCCAACACCACAGTTCAAAAGCATCAATTCTTTGGTGCTCAGTCTTCTTCATAGTCCCACTCTCACATCCATACATGACCACAGGAAGGAATGATGAATGATACTGTCAAACTAACAGACGAGAACTTGAACACTCCAAGTTCCTGTGATTGTTAGGACAAGTATCTGCCTTTCTTCTTTCTTTTACATTAGAACAAACCACCTTAACTTTATTTTACAATGGAAAACTTGTCTTTTTATTATTATTTACAGCTGACAATGATTATTTACTGCATGGGAAAGTAAAGTGCTGTCAAAGGAATCCTATAATTATTAGTTTCAAAAGTGTATGTGCACATGAATGGGAAGGAAGCAATTATAAGTAAATTTGTAGGTTGCCATCCAATAAATTTGCTTTAGGGTAAATATGTTCATTTTAAAAATTCCACTGGAAATATATCAAACATATATTTTCTCTTGTTATTGAGTTTACCAACACATATTCCTGGGATTCTCACAACACGATGACTTTCGGGGTATTATGTTATTTGAAATATAGTTCAAGGACCAAGACTGAGATGGTCATTTTAGAATGAGAGAAGAAAACTGTCACAACTTGAGGAGATTGAAAGAGAGTCAGTGATCTGATAGGTCAAGAATAACTGAAAATATTCTTCATCTGTTTCCTTGGCTTCTAATGGGATGTTCTTCAGATATCTTCTGTGAAATGGTCATATGAGATACAAGAAAGAACTGTGTTGTATTTAGGAAATTCAAGTTTAGGAAGTAGGAGTTCAAATCCTGCTATTACCACCAACTGGCCAAGGAACTGTGGCAAAGTCTAAGTTTTCTTATCTACGTAATAGAATTCAAATAAATATTTCCTGGTATCAAAAAGAACATCCATTGAGACAATGTTTATAAAGTGCTTTCTAAAGTATCTGGCAAAACCTAAACACTCAGTTATCAGTTCCCTCTGCTTTACCCCTGGAAGCAACAAAGTGCATCTGAGGCATGAACAGAGATTTAGATTTCTGGAGTATGTCATCTATGTTCTTCTCCGAAGTGCTTCCTTTCTTAGATGTGCTTAATGATCATTGGGCTTACCAGCAGGGAACTCCTCAGGAAAGGGGTGCTATTTCAAGGTGATTTGGGCACTACTCTTGCTTGTTCTGGAGAAGGCGATGGCACCCCACTCCAGTACTCTTGCCTGAAAAATCCCATGGATAGAGGAGCCTGGTGGGCTGCAGTCCATGGGGTCGCGAAGAGTCAGGCAGGACTGAGCGACTTCCCTTTCACTTTCACTTTCATGCTTTGGAGAAGGAAATGGCAACCTACTCCAGTATTCTTGCCTGGAGAATCCCAGGGATGGGGAAGCCTGGTGGGCTGCAGTCCATGGGGTCGTGAAGAGTCAGACACGACTGAAGTGACTTAGCAGCAGCAGCTTGCTTGTTCTTGCAAGTGAGGAACACAGAAACTCTCAACTACCTCTCTTCTGGAAGGAAGCTGTGACTGTAGGACCCTAATCAAAAGCAAATATAAGTTTTACAAAAGCAGAAAGATAATTCAATGGAGAAAGTAAAATATTTTCAACACACTGGCTAAAACCACTGGATAGCCGTATAGAAAAACAAAACAAATTCTTTTCTCACACCATATACAAAAATTTGAGATGAGTAATATACCTAAAGGAAAACACAGTTCACAATGTTGAAGTAGGCAAAAATTTCTTAGAACTCAAAAAGCACTAAATAAAAACAGAAAAATATGATATGTTTGATCTCCTTAGAATAAAAATTTACAAATCTCTGCTTATCACAACACCATTAAAAAAAATGGCAAGCCACAGTCTAGAGAAAAATATTTGCAATGCATATTTCTGGCAAATAGGTTGTATCCAGAACACAAACAAAAACCCAAATTCAGTTCCTCAAACATTCAAATCAAAGTAGAATGGACATTTCACAAAAGAAGATATGCAAATGGAGAGCCAGATATCTTCAATATCATAAGATATCACTCTGTGCTTAGTAGAGTGGCTAAAATTAAAAAGACTGACAATATGAAATGTTTGTGAAGATGTAGAGTAACTGGAATTTTTAAAGAAAATATATTTATTTTAAATTTATTTTTATTATAGTAGCATTGTTTGATAACATTGTGTATGCTTCATACGTACAACATTATATTATTACTTATGTGTGTGCTGACACACACTCATCACCAAAAATGCAGTTTCCATCCATCACCATACAGTCGAAAGGAGGTCTTCTACTAGAAACACAAAGGCAAATGTACACAAAACTCTGGGTAAGCTGATAAATAGAATCAGAAAATTGCAACTGGATTTTGTTTTTACATTTCTGGTAGGACTATAAAATTGTATAATCTGTTTGGAAAATAATTTGGCAATTTCTTAAAAAGTTCAACATCCACATACACTGAAGGAAATTCTCTTCGTCGTATCCAACTCTGTGACCCCATGGCTTGTAGCTGGCCAGGCTCCTCTGTCCATGGGGTTCTCCAGGCAACAGTACTGGGGTAGGTTGCCATTTCCTTCTTCAGGAGATCTTCCTGACCCAGGGATCAAACCCTGGCCTCCTGCATTGTGGGCAGACTCTTTACTGGCTGAGCCACAGACAGCGTATTCCACCTACATTATTGCACAGCAATATCATTTCTAAATATTTACTGAAAAGAAAGGAAGCCATATGTGCGCAAAGGGACATGTACAAAATTCTCATAGCAGTGTTTTTTATATATTAGTTTACACTGGGAAGTATTCAAACAGCCACTAACAGATGGACAAGTTGTACACTCCAGTAATGTAATACTTGTTGTTGTTCAGTCGCTAAGTCATGTCCAACTATTTGCAACCCATGAACTGCAGCACACCAAGCTTCCTTGTCCTTCATTATCTCCTGGAGTTTGCCCAAACATATGTTCATTGAGTCAGTGATGCCATCCAACCATCTCATCCTCTGTCGCCACCTTCTCATCTTGTCCTCAATCTTTCCCAGCATCAGAGTCTTTTCCAATGTGTCGACCTTTGTAGCAGGTAGCCAAGTAAGTACTGGAGCTTCAGCTTCAGTCCTTCCAATTAATATTCAGGGTTGATTTCCTTTAGGATGGACTGGTTTGATCTCCTTGCTGTCCAAGGGACTTGCAAGAGTCTTCTGTAGTACCATAGTTCGAAAGCATCAATTCTTCAGTGCTCAGCCTTCTTTGTAGTCCAACTCTCATATCCATACATGACTACTGCGAAAACCATAGCTTTGACTGTTTGGATCTTTGTCAGCAGAGTAATGTAATATTAGTCAGCAATAAAAAGGAGAACTAACTATTAGTGATATAAACAAGATGGATAAATCCCCAAAAAAATGCTATGCAAGAGGATCTAGTCAAGGAAAGAGTACACACTGTGCATTTACATTCATACAAAGATCTTTAACAGATAGAAATAAACTGTGATGATGGATGCTAACTCCAGTGGTTTCCTAGAGGAACGATGGACTACTTGAAACGCATACAAGGGAACTTTCTGGGTGATGGAAATGCTCTATGTCCTGATTGGGGTGATGGTTACTCAAGTATATGCATTTGTCAGAAGTCATTAAAGTGTTAATGGCTGCATTTTTATTGTTTGTAAATTGTGCTTTAAAGGTAGAGAAAAATGGAATGCAGAGGAGTATGTGTTAATTACACAGTTATCAGGCAATCCCTTAAGAAAATAATACTCAGTTTCTTCAGAATGGTCTGAGATAGACTTTAGCTCCAAAAGCACAAAGTTCCTACCATCCACACTTGTATATGCTTGACGAGGAGGTAACAGAGCTCTTAGATAGGACCCATTGGGTATCATGTGATACTGGGGCTCAAGACAGATTATTCCCAAATATGCCACGATGGCATCTTGATTATTTTGGATCAAAGTCACATAAGAAATGGCAAGTACAAGAGGAACATTCTGACTCTCCTTTCTGTCTCCCTGAAAGCAGGAAATAAATCTCTCATGTGAAAGGCGCACTCCCTACATCTGAAGCTAGAAGGACGCTTATGAACAGAGATAGGGAATCTGGGCAATAAGACTATGTACAAACCTTGTGATTTCAACTGACTCTGCTAAGCTCGAACTCTCTTTAGATTCTTCGGGAACTGAGTACCCCACACCTAAGTTTCTTTGTCCTGTCAATTCCTCACAAATGTGTATTTTCTCTGTCTAAAAAATATAAAAGCCGCTTGCTCTGGCCACCTCTTAGGTCCTATTTCTGTGTGACATCTGTGAGCACAAGTTAAAATTTGTTTCTTTTTCTCCTGTTAATCTATCTTCTGTCAGTTTTACTATTAGTTCAGCCACAAGAACTCCAGAGGGGCTGAGGGGAAGATTGGCCCCTCGTGACAGACAGAGGTGATTTCCTCCCCTCCTACCTCCCCCCTTCCCTCCTCCTCCTTCTGCTCTGTTCTCCCACCCAACTTCTATCCCATTTCTCTTTCCCCTTTTCCTTTTGCCTCCTCCTATTTTCATACCTTCCTCCCTTTTACAATATACTTTAACAATTTTAGAAAGCATGAATGTATACATGAAAAACAGTAAGGAAACATTCACTTATATGTCACCATTCATAATCCAGAAATTTCCATCATTCAGTTAGTTTCTCTCCCACTTCAGTTAATTTCTTTCCTATTTAAGATGATGCTGATTGTACAGCTTTGAAACCTGCTTCTCACTATTAACTTTTAAACATGTATTTACTAAACCTTGCACTAAAGGTGATTTTGTTAGTAGTACATTCCATTATATAGCAAATAGTAATTTGCTATTAGTAATTTGCTATTCATTTTGTGAATGTGGATATTAGCATTAATTTTTATAAACAGTACTGTGATGAGCATCTTTGTGTATAAATCTTTTGTGTTTATTTTGAAATTTTAAACGGTTATGTATACATATACTTTGAAGAATCAGGTACTTGTACAAGCCATATTAAAGAAAACAAAGCACTGTTCTCTACCCCTCTTTCTCATCACCACAAGTTTTCTATCCCTAGAGGCAACCACTTTCTATTATTGTAGCTATTCTTTTTGATATTTACTTCTGTATTTCTAATTAATGTGCTTGTGTTGGCACATGTTAATTTTTAAATTTCAGCACGGTCTGTTGAATTTACACTATGGAAAATGAGATTGAATTATCTTTTGTGTCACTTCTCATCTTGCAGCACACATACCCATCTATGCACTATCTCAATAGAATTTTGAAGGTCCATTTTCCGTCAAATGTTACTTTAACTTTCTTTGGAAAGGTAGTTGTGTAGGATTCAAGCATCCCTTGTTCCTCTGATGAAATACCATCACCACAGTATCGTGATGACACCTCAGTCTCATATGGCTTTTGACACATATGTACATATTTAAAGCTATTACATATTTGCAGACAAATTTGCTTTTTATGGTCTTGGATGACCTCAGGTTCTGCAAAAAAGCACTATGGCGGTTTCTTACTCTCTAGGCTTCATGTTGATAATAACACACATCAGCCAGGCTTCAATCAGAGAAGTAGAACCACGAGCAGAACCACTAGCATGTATTTATGTGTGTGTGTGTATACCTTGTAAATACACACACACACACACACACACACACACACACACATGTATTTTGGACTCCTGGATCTCTAGCTTGCTGACTGCAGATTGACAGATCTAGGGACTTTTCCGTCTCCACAATCACTTGAGCCTATTCCTTATAATGCATCTTTTTATTTGTTACACATAATAATTATGTATTTACTAATTTACTATAAATAATATCCAGGTCTTCCTTTCTGAGCACACTGTTCATCTTTATGAGATACTCTGACTCCTTCATTTGCTCCAAGATCACATGCTGGGTTTGGCAGCCACATAAATGCTTAGTGATAACACAGGAACAATTGTCTCCAGCTTCACTCTCCAGCACATCACTATCTTTCTTCTAGGCTTTACATTTACAAAACCCAAAAGATCTATAGGGCCCATAATAGTAAGGCTTGCTACCTCAGGAATGACAGGCTAATAAAACACTTCCAGAAATTCTCTTGAAACTCATTTAACACATGATAACATGCCATTGTACTTTGCTAATTAAAACTTTTTAGAGACCCTAATTTCAAGCTAACCTTTGTTGAGAAGTTATTATATGTCAGCTACTGTGCAAGGCAATTATATGTATAATATCATTCAGCCTTCAAAATACATGAGAGATAGGTGGTATTAATCCCATTTAAAAATGAATTAATTGAGGCCTGCCATGGCTAAAAGCCATCCATAAGGTCTACATCCAATAAGTGTTTATAACCAAGATTTAAACTAAGTCTACTAGATTTTGCTTCATGGGATATGAGTACATCTTTTGTCCATGTGAATAAACTGATAAACCTTTTAATAGTTTAATAAAAAAGGAGTTTATTTCATTATGTAATTTTACAAAATTGCTTTGTAAGATCATTAATTAAGACAATTCCAGTAGCAAGGACTTTTAAAGGATCACATGTAACTATTTTTGGTTTTGAACAAGAAGATAATATATATTTGCATCAAGAGTTTCAATGAGTTCAAATTTTCTAATATCTTGAGCAGTGTTGGAAACTGAAATAGAGACTGCTGTTGAAAGTTTCATAACATTTATTTTCCTATGTTTATACCCACATGCATGATTTTAAATGAACAATTGCAGTCATTTTTGTTCTTGCAATGAGTAGGGAGGAGCCTTGACCTTACAACCCCCAGGATGTTAAAACACTCATTATCTGGATCTTTCTATGATGCTGTTCTTCATGGTGGCCACCATCAGGATCACCAAGGAGATTCCATCCCTGAATAGGCTGAGACTTGAGGGAGGTAGTGTAGGGTAGAGGCTAAGATCTTGAATTCTGGAGTCGGGCAGATCTCAGATCCTAACCCAGCACTGTTACTAATTAGTTGTATAAACTCTCATGTTGCTTAATCTTGCTAAGTATCAAGTTCATGTTAAAAAAAAAAAGATTAATAATAGTATTTACTGAATAGATTTGTTGTGGAAATTAAGTGAGATGATGCAATGAGAAATTCTGAGTACAATAGCTGATGAAGAGTAAACACTTAAAAAAATGTTCGTTAGTGCTATGACATCATCATTGTCATTGTTATCATCATTATTGGCACAAGTAGCAGGAAAACTTTTGAAGGAAATGGGAGATCCCTGTAACCCTGATGTGGCTATAGGTTATGAAAGAGCCCTGGAGGGTCAGTCTGTGTGGACCCATTCAAGGGAAGCACCCAGAGGTGTAGAGGAAGACATTTTGGACAGGATGACTTTGAAGGTCTTATTTAGAACTGTAGTTGTTTTATCCTCAGCCATTAAGTAAATATGTCTGCTATTAAATATGAAGGGGTTAAGTATGAAAGGAATTCATTTATTCATTCAAAATCTATTTATTAGCTGCCTATTTTGGATCTGACAAGTACTGTTTTAGAAACTGGGGCACAGCCTTGAATTAAAAAGATGAAACCTAACTTCATGGAATTTGCATACCTGGGAGAACGCAGACAATGCATCAAAAAAGATAAACTATATGATGTGCCAGATAGTGAGACATGTTAGGAAGAAAAATGAAAAACAAAACATAGAAGAGTGATAGTTGATTCCGGGTGGGAGTTGCGATTTAAAATAGGATGGTCAGAGAAGGCCTCACAGAGAAGGTGACATTTTAATCAAAGAACCAAAGGAGAAGAACGATGAAGGAAAGAACATTCTGGGCATGGGAGAAAGCGAGTGCAAGGTTTTGAAACTGAACCTGACTATTTTGCTTAGCAAAGAGCAAGAAGGGACCATTGGGCCAGAGTGGAGGGAGCTAGAGACAGAATCCCAGGGGATCAGATCTGAGAAGTGGGTTGGGAGGGGAGCAAATTATTTAAAGCCTTCTAAACCATTTAACGGAGAAGGCAATGGCACCCCACTCCAGTTCTCTTGCCTGGAAAATCCCATGGACAGAGGAGCCTGGTGGGCCGCAGTCCATGGGGTCGCTAAGAGTTGGACACGACTGAGCAACTTCACTTTGACTTTTCACTCTCATGCGTTGGAGAAGGAAATGGCAACCCACTCCAGTATTCTTGCCTGGAGAATCCCAGGGATGGGGGAGCATGGTGGGCTTCCATCTCTGGGGTCGCACAGAGTCGGACACGACTTAAGTGACTTAGCAGCAGCAGCAGCAAAACATTTAAGGACTTTGGGTTTTACTCTGAGAGAGAAGACCCTTAGTAGCTTTGAAAAGAAGAAATAACATGATTTTTTTTTTTTTTTTTAGGGAAATTATAGAACATTCTCTTTCTAAACACAGGCATGAGGACATATTGCAAGTTTGGTTCCAGACCACTGCTATAAACCAAATATCATAATAAAGGGAGTCACATGAATCTTTTGGTTTCCTAGTGCACATAAAAGTTATGGTTACAATATATTGTAGCCTATTAAATGAGAAATAGCATTATGTCTAAATAAACAATGTGCATATCTTAATTTAAAACTACTTTATGGCTAAAATATGCTAACCATCATTTGAAACTTCAGTAAGTTATAATTTTTTGCCAGAGGAGAGTCTTTTTTCATTGTTGATGGCTGCTGGCTTATCAGAGTGCTGTTGCTAAAGGTTGGGTGGCTGTGGAAATTTCTCAAAATAAAGCAGTGATGAAGGTTGCCACACTGATTGACTTCTTTTCATGAATGATTTCTCTGTAGTGTGCAATGCTATTTGATAACACTTTGTCTACAGTAGAATTTCTTTCAAAACTGGAGTCAGTCCTTGGGAATCCTTGATGCCACTTTATCAAGTAAGTTTATGTAGTGTTCTGTGTCCTACTCTTTACGACCCCATGGACTGCAGCACACCAGGCCTCCGTGTCCATCATCAACTTCCGGAGCTTGCTCAAACTTATGTCCATCGAGTCAGTGATGTCATCCAGCCATCTCATCCTCTGTTGTCCCCTTCTCCTCCTGCCTTCAATCTTTCCCAACATCAGAATCTTTTCCAATGAGTCAGTTCTGCACATCAGGTGGCCAAAGTATTGGAGTTTCAGCTTCAGCATCAGTCCTTCCAATGAATATTCAAGACTGATTTCCTTTAGGATTGACTGATTGGATCTCCTTGTAGTCCAAGGGACTCTCAAGAATCCTCTCTAACACCACCTCACTGCCAGCACCAACTCCAACACCAGTTCAAAAGCATCAATTCTATGGTGCTCAGCTTTCTTTATAGTCCAACTCTCACATCCATACATGGCTACTGGAAAAACCATAGCCTTGACTATATGGACCTTTGTTGGCAAAGTAATGTCTCTGGTTTTTAATATGCTGTCTAGGTTAGTCATAATTTTTCTTCCAAGGAGCAAGCATCTTTTAATTTCATGGCTGAAGTCATCATCTGCAGTGATTTTGGAGCCCAGGAAAATAAAGTCTGTCACTGTTTCCATTGTTTCCCCATCTATTTGCCATGGAGTGATGGGACAGGATGCCATGACTTACTTTGAAAAAGTATTGATTTGCTTGAGTTGAGAATAGAATATAGGGAAACAAGACCAAAAATGTGTTAGGATCATGCAGGTGAGCAGGTTAGTTACTTGGATCTGGGTGGCAGTGGTGGCTGTGGAAAAAAGTGGTAAGCTTCTGGATATATTTTAAAGGGCAAACCATCGATATTTGTTGCTGAGTTGGATTTGGATTATAAGAGAAAGTGATGAAACTCGGGTGATTCAAAGGTTTTTGGTATGAGGTAAAGAGGGTGGGTATAATCATAAGGGATTTGATTTAGGTCATATCTGAATGGTCTAGTGGTTTTCCCCACTTTCTTCAATTTAAGTCTGAATTTGGCAGTAAGAAGTTCATGATCTGAGCCACAGTCAGCTCCCCATCTTGTTTTTGCTGACTTTATAAAGCTTCACCATCTTTGGCTTCAAAGAATATAATCAATCTGATTTTGGTGTTGACCATCTGGTGATGTCCATGTGTAGAGTCTTCTCTTGTGTTGTTGGAAGAGGGTGTTTGCTATGACCAGTGCGTTCTCTTGGCAAAACTCTATTAGCCTTTGCCCTGCTTCATTCTGTATTCCAAGGCCAAATTTGCCTGTTACTCCAGGTGTTTCTTGACTTCCTACTTTTGTATTCCAGTCCCCTGTAATGAAAAGGACATCTTTTTTGGGTGTTAGTTCCAAAAGGTCTTGTAGGTCTTCATAGAACCGTTCAGCTTCTTCAGCCTTATTACTTTGCCAACAAGGGTCCGTCTAGTCAAGGCTATGGTTTTTCCAGTAGTCATGGTGGATGTGAGAGTTGGACTGTGAAGAAAGCTGAGCGCCAAAGAATTAATGCTTTTAAACTTTGGTGTTGGAGAAGACTCTTGAGAGTTCCTTGGACTGCAAGGAGATCCAACCAGTCCATCCTCAAGGAGATCGGTCCTGGGTGTTCTTTGGAAGGAATGATGCTAAAGCTGAAACTCCAGTACTTTGGCCACCTCATGCAAAGACTTGACTCATTGGAAAAGACTCTGATGCTGGGAGGGTTGAGGGCAGGAGGAAAAGGGGACGACAGAGGAGGAGATGGCTAGATGGCATCACCGACTCGATGGACGTGAGTTTGAGTGAGCTCTAGGAGTTGGTGATGGTCAGGGAGGCCTGGTGTGCTGCGATTCATGGGATTGCAAAAAGTCGGACATGACTGAGCAACTGAACTGAACTGAACTGAAAGAGGGTGGGTTGTCATTTACTATGATAGGGATATGAAGAGGAATAGATTAATAAGAGTGAAAGATCACATGTTTGTAGATACAGATAGTAGGTATAGAGACATAGTATAAAATTTTAATGCGTGCTGAGTGCTAAGTCGCTTCTGTCGTGTCTGACTCTTTGCCACCCTGTGGATGGTAACCCGCCAGGCTCCTCTGTCCATGGGATTCTCCAGGCAAGAATACTGGAGTGGGTTGCCATGCCCTTCTCCAGGGGAACTTCCTGACTCAGAGATCAAACTTGCATCTCCTGCTGTTCTTGCATTGTGGATGGATTCTTTACCCCTGAGCCAATGGGGAAGCTCTAATTTTTTTTTTTTAATACTTACTAACTTTCAGTGTGCATGTGTGCTAAGTCACTTCAGTCGTGTCCAACTCTTTGTGACCCTATGGACTGTAGCCCACTAGGCTCCTTTGTCCATGTTCTCCAGGCAAGAATACTGGAGTGGGTTGCTGTGCCCTCCTCTAGGGACTCTTCCTGACCCAGGGATCAAACCCTTGTCTCATGTCTCCTGTGCTGGCAGGCAGCTTCTTTACCACTAGTGACACTTGGGAAGCTCATTAAATATCAGATGCCATCCAAATAAAGATGTTGAGTAGATAAAAGGCTCATTGAGTCTGGAGCTCAGGAATTAGTAGATCAGGACTGGAAAAGTACATTTATGAATGTATTGAAATGGCATTTGAAACTACAAGATAGGTAAGGTCAGCAATGGAGTGAATGCAGATAGAAAAGATGCAAAGCTCAATAATTGAGAGCAAAAACACTGCAAAATTTAGAATGAAGATTGTCAAGGAGGAATCAGTGAAGAATTCTGGGAGACAGAGAAGTTGGGAGAAAAACAAGGGAGTTTGGGATCCTAATTGTCAAGTGAAAAAAAAAAGTGTTTTTAGGACCAGGAACTGTCCATTAGATTTAAAAACATGAAGGTCATTGGTGACCTTGACACTGAATGAATAGAAAGCTGATATGATTTGGACATTAAGCTGAGCTTGCCTCTATTCATTAATAGAACTCCAGGTGGACAAACTGAACTAAAGGCTTGAACACAGACAGAAATAGGACATGGCATCTGAAGAAGCACCAGCCATATTGGGAAAAGTAATGAGAAATTTGCCCAGGGGAGCTCACTGATGAACAGGAGCTAGGAGAACTGCAGAGCTCATATTGCATTCATGTCACAACCTGGGGAGGCAATGGCAGCTAAAAATAAGTCCACTGCCCACTTGACTGATACTGCGGCATTAAAAAAATTAACTATTCATATATTTTTATTTAAAGGTATGGCCTATATGTGCAATTCTGTATAGAATGCTTTTGAATCTTTGGCGGAGGAGTAGGACGGGGAGAACACTTTCTCCCCCACAAATTCTTCAAAAGAAAATTTAAACGCCGAGTAAATTCCACAAAACAACTTCTGAATGCTGGCAGAGGACATCAGGCACCCAGAAAAGCAACCCAAGTCTTCGAAAGGAGGTAGGAAAAAAATCACCTAAGGTCTTTAGATTTCCCCTATGTCTCCTCAAAGCAGTTCCTTTTAGTACTCATAGCATAAAACTACCATCTTGGTAATTATGTTTATTAAATGAATTAGGGAGTGGAAAAAAAATGTAGTCATTCAATTTTCCTCTGGGGCAATCTTAAACTTCAGTTTATTCTGCTTGTTCAACTTCATTCAGTTATACAACTTGGGATTTTTCAGCAAAGCTGATTTGATCTTATAAGTCTTCCTGTGATACTCTCTAAATTGCTGGAAGATGCCTATAGAAAGGGGGTCAGCCCTCTTACTGTCTGGATTATACCTGAGACACAGCTTCTTCCATTTCCTACTATGGAAAATGTCTGTGCTTAGTAATTACCTAAGGCCATTAAAATATCTCTTCTTAGCCTACCCCAGGGTCCCTGGCAATTTGCAGCTATGATGTATGGCTTTCATTATTAGTGAAACTAGAGATAGGCATTCACCTTGAGTGTTCTCTGGAATTGGGTTATCCATGGGGGTATTGCTGGGATCAGACACCAAGGCTGAAGCATGTAATCAGATTATTAGCAAACGGATGGGAAGTCCACGGCATTAGTGGAGCTGCAAAAAGCTTCTGATTATAACGTGCAGGCTGATCAGAAGTTTTCTAAACAGCACTATGTCCTTTTCCTTCAGTCAATATAGTTATCTCAGTAAAAAATAAAATAATTAAAAATACTTATTTCACATCTACTGTGAACAATATTACCTTGCTATCTAAAAAGGCATCACTACACACTTTTTGTTAATGGTGCTTCTACTGTTTATTCACTGTTCAGAGGGAATGTATTAACTAAGAATAATATCACAAGTGAAGGTGAAGATGTGAGGTTTTTCTCTGCCATTACTAACAGTGTGAGTCTAAGTTAGATATTTATTATTTCAGAGACTCAGGTTATTTACAAAATGGAAACAGCATTTACCTCCCATGATGTAGACTAATAGTGTTTTTGATATAATACACTCATTTTAATGTTATGATTTTCCCCATAAAATACTTTATTTACTCTAAATCCTACCTGAAGTACCAGACTCAACTGTAAATCATAATGAATATTTTCAGTAAAATTTAATCCCTTTTCAAAGGATTTATCTTATAAGCAATCATATTAAAAAGTATGTACCATGAGCACCTGATGTGTGTGACACTCTGTGTGTGTGTGTGTGTGTGTGTGACAGAGAATCTACTTAGTGGACGAGCTTGTTGACTGCAGCCCTTTCAAATATGGGTGTTGAAGTTTTCCCCTTTGACCCTGCCTTGTCCCATAGCCCCTCTCTTAGGATACTCTTTAGTCTTAAAATTGTCCTTGGAGCACTGCAGGAAGGCATCCTCAAGGGGCATCGGGGGTGGCAGTTACCTTGCTCTTACAGTGATGTATTGGAATGGACAGAGGGACGCTGCTGCCCTTGCGATGCCTGGACACTGGTCCTTATCGGATTGGCCATCAAGGACGTTAAGTGGTGCAGAGGAACTCACAACAAGCCTCTCTTGTCCACTCATCAACATATTCATGTCAGATTTCCCCCTCTTGAATGTCTGTTCCCAGTTAGAAAATAAGTGAAACTTCCATATCGTGATGTGTTTACTATGATACATAGGCTTCCCTGGTGTCTCAGACAGTAAAGAATCCACCTGCAATGCGGGAGACCTGGGTTCGAACCCTGGGTGGGGAAGATCTCCTGGAGGAAGGCATGGCAACCCCTCCAGTATTCTTGCCTGGAGAATCCCATGGACAGAGGAGCCTGGCGGGCTAGCCACAGTCCATGGGGTCACAAAAAGTCAGGATGACTGAGTGACTAAGCACAGCACAGCACACATAGCAACAGCAGGAAAAAAAAAAAAAAGCTTCTGTAGAATAAAATAGCTGTTCTGTATTAATTCTTCCACCTCCATTTTCTATTGTAAAGTGTTTGATTCAATGTATTTAGCCTCTGGGCTTCCCTGGTGGCTCAGCAGTAAAGAATTCCCCTGCAATGCAAAGAAAGCATTAGGATCAGGGATATCCCCTGGAGAAGGAAAAGGAAACCCACTTCAGTATTCTTGCCTGGGAAATCCTATGGATAGAGGAGCCTGGGGGACTACTGTCCATGGGTCAAAAAAAGAGTCAAACATGAGGGAGCGACTAAATAACAGCAATTCTTAAGCCTCATCCTTATTGGGAGAATAAGACAGTTAAGGATATTGTTTCTCTATTAGGTGAACAATTCCTGGAAGGAAAATATTTCCCCACTGAGAAATACCACCGTGTCTTCAGATTTCTGAAACAAATGTACAATCATGTAAGAGAGAAAATGGTCCATTGTCTTGTCTTGGAGGTTTGTCATGAGTCACTTGTGCTTGAATTCTTTATTTTTCCCCACAGCTTTATTCAGATATTCACACAGCATACAGTTCAAAGACTTTTAGGATATTCACAGAATTATACAGGCACCACTACTGTCATTTGAAAAATATTTTCATCACCCTAAAAGGAAACCTCTTACCCATTAATGTCACTTCTCTTTTCCTCCCTTTCCCAAAACCTAGGCAACCACTTATTTATAGATTTGCCTACTTTGGACATTTCAAATAATATAAATGGAATCATACAATATATGATGCCTTCATTCTTTTTGGAAACTGTTTTCAAGGTTTATCCAAGTTGTAACATGTACTAATGCTTCATTTTTTATTGCTAAGTAATACATTTTTGTGTGGATATACCATGTTTTATTTACCCATTCCTTAGTTTAGCAACATTAATTTGTTTCTCATTTTTGGCTATGGTGAATAATGCTGCTGTGGACATCTCTGTACAAGTTTTGGTGTGGACATGTATTTTCACTTAGGTTAATACTTAGGAGTTGAGTTGCTGGATCATGTGGCAGCTCTCACGGTTAATCTTTTGAGGAACCGCTAGACTTTTCCAAAGTGGCTGTGCCATTTCCCAGGACCAGTGTATGAATGTTCAGATTTCTCTACAGCCTCGTTAGCACTTGCTACTATTTTTCTTTTTGATCATAGCCATCCTCATGGGTTTGAACGGATATGTCTTTTTATTTACATTTCCTCAATAGCTCATGATGCTGGGCATCCTTTCATGTGTTTGTTGACAATTTATGTATCTTCTTTTCAGAAATGTTCATTTAGATATTGTATGCATTTTAAAATTAGGTTGTTTGTCTTTATTGTTGCATTATTAGAGTTCCTTATATATTCTAGTTACAGTTGCTTAGCAGATGTATGATTTGCAAATATTTTATCGCATTCTCTGTATTATCTTACTTTATGTTCTTACTTTTATGCATTTATTAGAAGCATCCTTTAAAGTGCAGAGGTTCTTATTTTGATAGAGTCCAATCTACAATGCTTACTTTTCTTTCACATTCATAATTTTAGTGTCATCTCCTTGAAGACCAAGGTCATGAAAATTTACTCCTATATTTATTTCCTTTTGAGAGTTTTATAGTTTTAGCTCTTACTGGTAGTGTTCTCATCTGTTTTGAGCTAATTTTTGTGAAAATTGAAGTCTAGCTTTTTTTCTTTTCTTATGGGTATATAGTTGTACTGGCACCATTTCTTGAAAAAACTCATTTTTTCAACCATTGAACTGTCTTGGTACTTTGGTCAAAAATCAATTGATGATCATTGCAGTTGTCTAATTCTAGACTCTCAGTTCTATTCCACTGACCTAAATGTCCACACTTAGGCTAGTATAACATTGCCTTGATTGCCATATACTTCCAATATGTTTTGATGTTGGGAATTATGAGACCCAATATTTTTTTTTCCAAATTGTTTTGCGTACTCTACGTCTTTTGTATTTCTATAGACTTGAGCATCAGTTTGTCAGTTTCTGAGAAATGTCAGCTAAGTTTTGGTAGATAGAATTGAATCAGTAAATTGCTATGAATATTGCCATCTTGACATTAAGTCTTTGGATTTCGGAATGTAGGCATCTTCATATTTACTTAGATCTTTAATTTCTTTTAGCAGTGTTTTGGAGGTTTTATAATATGAATTTTGTACTTCTTTTGTTTATTTTTAACCATTTTATTCTCTTTGATCCAGTTGTAAATGAAATTGTTTCTTTAGTTTCATTTTGAGATTGTTCACTGATAGTATATAGATATACAATTGATTTTTATGTATTGATCTTGTTCCCTGCCACCTTGCAGCATTTTTTAATTAGTTCTAGTAGATTTTTCATAAATTTCTTAGGATTCTATATATGCAGAATCATGTTGTTTGCTAGTAGGATTACTTCTTCCTTTCCAGTGTGGATGTCTTTTATTTCATTGTCTCCTGGATTGTCCTAACCAGAACCTCTAGTACTATGTTGACTAGAATAAGAACAGACATCTTTGTCTTGGTCCTGATCTTAGGGAGAAATTATCCAACATTAAAAGATGCTTGCTCCTTGGAAGAAAAACTATGACAAACCGAGACAGCATATTAAAAAGCAAAGACAGTACTTTACCAACAGAGGCCCATATAGTCAAAGCTATGGTTTTTCTAGTCATCATGTATGAAAGTGAGAGTTGGGCCAT
Source organism: Bos grunniens (assembly GCF_055505025.1). Taxonomy (NCBI): domain Eukaryota; kingdom Metazoa; phylum Chordata; class Mammalia; order Artiodactyla; family Bovidae; genus Bos; species Bos grunniens. Next base: position 73,361,724 of record NC_141179.1, on the reverse strand, counting down.
AAAGAAAGCTGAGCACTGAAGAACTGAGCGACTGAGTGACTGAACAACAACAATCAAACATTTCATCATCAAATGTGACGCTAATTGTACTTTTTCCATCAGATCAGATCAGATCAGATCAATCGCTCAGTCGTGTCCAACTCTTTGCGACCAACATGAATCACAGCACGCCAAGCCTCCCTGTCCATCACCAACTCCTGGAGTTCACTGAGACTCACGTCCATCAAATCAGTGATGCCATCCAGCCATCTCATCCTCTGTTGTCCCCTTCTTCTCCTGCCCCCAATCCCTCCCAGCATCAGAGTCTTTTCCAATGAGTCAACTCTTCGCATGAGGTGGCCAAAGTACTGGAGTTTCAGCTTTAGCATCATTCCTTCCAAAGCAATCCCAGGGCTGATCTCCTTCAGAATGGACTGGTTGGATCTCCTTGCAGTCCAAGGGACTCTCAAGAGTCTTCTCCAACACCACAGTTCAAAAGCATCAATTCTTCGGTGCTCAGCTTTCCTCACAGTCCAACTCTCACATCCATATGTGACCACTGGAAAAACCATAGCCTTGACTAGACGGAACTTTGTTGGCAAAGTAATGTCTCTGCTTTTGAATATGCTATCTAGGTTGGTCATAACTTTCCTTCCAAGGAGTAAGCATCTTTTAATTTCATGGCTGCAGTCACCGTCTGCAGTGATTTTGGAGCCCAGAAAAATAAAATCTGACACTGTTTCCACTGTTTCCCCATCTATTTCCCATGAAGTGATGGGACCAGATGCCATGATCTTCATTTTCTGAATGTCGAGCTTTAAGCCAACTTTTTCACTCTCCACTTTCACTTTCATCAAGAGGCTTTTTAGTTCCTCTTCACTTTCTGCCATAAGGATGGTGTCATCTGCATATCTGAGGTTATTGATATTTCTCCCGGCAATCTTGATTCCAGCTTGTGCTTCTTCCAGCCCAGCATTTCTCATGATGTACTCTGCATATAAGTTAAATAAGCAGGGTGACAATATACAGCCTTGACGTACTCCTTTTCCTATTTGGAACCAGTCTGTTGTTCCATGTCCAGTTCTAACTGTTGCTTCCTGACCTGCATACAAATTTCTCAAGAGGCAGATCAGGTGATCTGGTATTCTCATCTCTTTCAGAATTTCCCACAGTTTATTGTGATCCACACAGTCAAAGGCTTTGGCATAGTCAATAAAGCAGAAATAGATGTTTTTCTGGAACTCTCTTGCTTTCCTAGATTTGTGGTTGTTCAATCACTAAGTCGTGTCCGACTCTGCAACCCCATGGAGTGCAGCACACTAGGCTTCCCTGTCCTTCACCATCTCCCAGAGTTTGCTCAAACTCATGTCCGTTAATTCACTGATACCATCCAACCATCTCATCCTCTGTCATCCCCTTCTCCTCCTGTCTTCAGTCTTTCCCAGAAGATTAGGGTCTTTTCCAATGAGTCAGCTCTTCATATCAGGTGGCCAAAGTACTGGAGTTTCAGCATCAGTCCTTCCAGTGAACATTCAGGGTTGATTTCCTTTAGGATTGACTGGTTTGATCTCCTTGCAGTCCAAGTGACTCTTGAGAGTCTTCTCCAACACCATAGTTTAAAAGCATCAATTCATTAAGAATTGATGATTAGGTGTGGAATTTTGCAAATGCTTTTTTTTTTTTTTTTACATTTATTGAGATGTCTGTGTATTTTGCCCTATATTCTAATACAGTATTCTGGTAGTTGATTTTTTTTAAATGTTAAAACAAGCTTGCATTCTGGTATAAGTCCCACTTGGTCACTTAGCAATCGTTTTTGTGTGTTCCTGTACTTAGCTTACTTATATTTTATTGAGAACTGCTTAAAGTTATCACAAAAAAATATAGGGAGGAAACAGTTCATCTTTCAATATTTTTCTCATCTTTTTCTCCAGGAAGAAAGATAGATGCACATACACATTCACATGTAATGTACTAGCAAAATACATCCTCGGTGTTTTTATTCAATTTGATGAAAATAATAACTTCTTCTTTCCTGTTTGGTGGTTTTGGTCCCATTATCAATAGAATATATGATTTTATTACATTCTTCTCTCAGGCCATAGGGGTGTGCAGTAAGTGAACAAAATTGGTTCCAGGATCCAGAAATTGACAAGGGAATGAACTACTGAATCCAAGCAAACTTTCAAAAACAAGAATAAAGTAAAAATTAGTGGGTGAGTATCTTAAATGATTCCTACTTCCATTGGACTTAACATTTATAAACCTTAGTACTTATTTGATTCAATGACACAGGATCATGGGAAGGAAAGGAAGAAGGATGCTGAAACATTGTAAAGAGGAAATAGAGCTGAGAGTAGAGGGTGTTTGTTCTGGGTCTCATTTTACCCATCATTGTGTCTCCTCCATGTTAACAGCTGTGGGCTCAGCAGCTCCCTTTTGTGTTACAGAATCAAACATTAGTCACATTGAAAATCTTAGTAAAAATCTGGTGCAATAAATTACTCCTGTGCTATATTCAGGGATAAGGCAATGGTACCCCACTCCAGTACTCTTGCCTGGAAAATCCCATGGACAGAGGAGCCTGGTGCACGGAAGTCCATGGGGTTGCTAGGAGTCAGACTCGACTGAGTGACTTCACTTTCACTTTTCACTTTCATGCATTGGAGAAGGAAATGGCAACCCACTCCAGTGTTCTTGCCTGGAGAATCCCAGGGACAGGGGAGCCTGTGGGCTGCCGTCTATGAGGTCACACAGAGTTGGACACGACTGAAGCGACTTAGCAGCAGCAGCAGCAGTGCTATATTCAGGCTTTCCTATCCATAAAATAAAATTGCTATGCTAACTTTCCTAACAAATCCTGGCATCCTGATTTTAATTAATACTACACGTTTTAATTAATACTAACCACATTTAATCCTCAACAACATGATGGGGTTTCTTATGAGATGTGATATCGTTATCCCCATTTTATAGATGGGGAAACTGAAGCCTAGCATGCACTTTGCTTGGAATCACCCAGTTAATAAGGCAGAATGTGAACCTTTCTGACTCCAGAGGTAGTATTCTTACTATTATGCTGTCAGAGACCTGATTCCTTTGTGTCTGGGAAGTAGTATATGAAAAATAGCTGATACCTAGATTAGTTTAATAAATTAATTGCATTGTGTAGAGCTGATAAGGTTGTGTTGATTTTTCTTCTCAAACCAAACCACATTTCATCTTGAACCCACTAAACAGAGAGAAGATGGTAACTACAGTCTCTTTTTAAATAATATCTTACTTGGAAATAAGTCTTCTTATTTTCTGAATGACACTCTTTCATCCTCTGGTGAAATTTACTTATACTCCCCATTAGGTCCACCACATGTCATGGTGAGGGGAGAAAAAAAGCAATTCTTAGCTCTCATAAAGTCTAGCATTGATGACTTCAAGTTGATGTACTGACACTGCCGAAGGAGGGAGAGGGGTAGAAATGCAATTCCCAATCTTATATGATTTGTTCTGGTGTGGACAGAGCCTGATAAGTAGGGTTCAGATGTGCACACACTCAAGTTTAGGATCTGTCAAACCATCATTCAGTCACTTCACTGTAAAGAACAGTTTATTTACTGTTTATTATCACAGGTTCTAAAAGCACATCACATGTTAGTATCCTCTGGCGCATAGTGTGAGTCTGATGTTGGCTGCTGTGTTTGTATTTGCGGTGACTCTGGTCTGCCCTTCACCCCCTCTCTTCCAATATAAAAAGTGACCCAACATTATGCAGCAAAATGTGCTCCTAATATCAGTTGGAAGTTAGTATTAAAAAATTGTGGCATGGTAATGCTTTGCTGTTTAATAATTAAGTGAGGTTAAGAATGAATATAGAGAAGGTCACCGGGTATAGTGGAAGTTTACTCTGGACCTGAAGCCAGGAGCTGCAGGATGCCCAGTATCACAGCCCGACCTGGGTCTGAGAAATTACAAAATGTGAGGGTAGGTCAGGGAGTAGGAGGGTGACCCCTCGGAATAGAAGACCCGTGTCTGATGGTAGGACTGCCACCACAGGGGGTACCCAAAGTTCAAATAATACTTTAAAATGAAATGTGGCAAACTCACATTCATTAAAAATTAATACTATTTAGTTCTAGTGAGTATTCATGGAAACGGACCCTCATGTATTTCTGACACGAGTAACAATATTTTCCCAGAGTGTAATTTGGCAGTATTGTTCAAGAGTTGCTGTATTGTCGTTGGCATATCTATCTGTAATTTTCTCCTGGGCGTGTCCATACGTCATCTTGTTTGCTGAGTTGTCGTTTCCAATGGCCGCACTATATTCTGCTATGTGGATGCACCACGTGGTTTCTTAACATCGCGCACTCCATTGTTGTACTCTTAGGCTGTTTCCAATTTTCTACTGTCATAAGTGGATCTGTTAGCAAGAGTTGGTAAGACATATTTTGAAATCAGAAGATGATAATTGTTAAACCCAGCAGTTAGGTACATTGATATTTAGTACAGGTGTATTCTACTTTTGCATGTGCTTGAAATTTTTTCCAATTATTGAAACCAGTTCAGGTATGTTGGACTACACCATGTCTTTGCTGCTTTGCCTGGTCTTTCTCTGGTGGCAGCGAGTGGGGGCTACTATTCATTGTGGTGCGAGCTTCTCATTGTGGTGGTTTCTCTTGTGGAGCACAGGCTCAGTAGTTGTGGCATAGGGGCTGAGTTTACTCCATGGCTTGTGACTGAATCGATCTGACCAAGGATTGAACCCGTATCCCCTGCATTGGCAGGCAGATTCCTATCCACAGCACCACCAGGGAAGTCCAATAATTTTTAAATGATCAGACTTGATTAGTAGTTACGGGAGGAAGGGAGTGAACTCTGGTTGTGGGGCTCAGAATCAGAAGTAGAAATATTCAAGGTCAGGTGTGTTGGTGCCTTGTGATGGGAACGACTGCACTTCTTTACTTTATCTGGCTTTGAGAATTAGTCTCTTAGCATCCCAGAACTCAGAAGAAACTGACCTCAAACACATACCTTGGAAAGACGATTGACCCTGATATAAAATGTGTCCTGGCATAGAATGTCATATTCTTGACTAAGCCAGTCTGGGTCTTGTGTCTGTTGCTATTCCTAAAACTTCTGGTCTACCATGAGATCTTAGGCCTGAGTCACTTAATTTCCTGACTTCCAGTTCTTGCACTTTTTGCTCTCCTCCTTTGTCTTAGAAGTAGAAATTCTGGGAATCTCTTTCAGGAAAGTGCTGAATCATCTCATGGGCTGGGCTCACACCCAGGAAATCAAAGTATGTTAGGGTTTAAACTAATTGAAAACAAGTCTCTGAGGTCTTTACAAATTAACATAACTCCTTGACCAGCACAGGTGGCCTCTCTTTCTATAAGAGGTGGTCCCTCTGAAATCGTGTGCTAATTGAACTTATAGAAATCTAATGATGTATTAATAGTTCTTTGGAAGAAATTTAAAGTTAACCATCTTCTAACACATTTCTATCACAATGAATCACCTCACCCTCCTTTCATTTATTGGTAAATCTGGATATGGGTTTGGTATATCAAGAGGGTATATATGGAGCTGTCTAACCTTCATCACAATCTAAGTGGAACATTTCTATCAACCTAAAAAGAAACCTCTTGCCCACTCTCCCTTTCTACCCACAGACCTAAGATGACCACTATTTCAGTCTCTATAGATTTTCCGTTTCTGGATGTTTTACATGCATGGATCATATAACATGTGCATTTTTATATCTTGCTTTTTTTTCACTGAGCATGATGTATTTGAAGCTCATCATGTTTTAGTGTGTATCAGTATTTCTGTTGCTTTTTATTGCCAAATAGTTTTCCATTGTATGGATATATATTTTGCTTGTTTATTCACCAATTGATAGACATTTGGATTCTTTACATTTTAGGACTATTGTGACTAATGCTGCTATGAACATTTGTGTACAGTCTTTGTATAGACATATATTTTTACTTCTCCTGGGTAGATACTCAGGAGTGGAATTCTTATATCACATGATAACTATGTATTTAACTTTTTTAAAGAAACTGCCAAAAGTTTTCCAAAGTGGTGGCATCATTTTACATTCTCAACAGCAATATATGATGGTATTTCTTTATGCCATCGCTGCCTCTAGTGTTGTCTGGTTCATAGACATGTCAGTGGATAATGGCAGGTTGGGCATTTCTACAAAGGCTGTGATCTAAACTAGAATATAGATGGGTCTTAGCATCATGTATTCCTTTTAACCTCTTTCCTACTTAGGACATTGGAGGGTTCAAGATCCACCTGGACCAGTCAATCACACTTTGAAGCAAAATTCCAATAATGTGCTTGTGTCTACACATGCCTGTATCCATGGTAAATGCACTTCCAATTGGAGGACACTGTTTTCTCTTCTTTGCTTTTATAAAATATTTAATTGAATTCTTTAGTATGTTCAAGTAAAACATTAATTTTAGCTTATGGAGGTTATTTTCATAGCTCTTGATACCTTGCTTGGGCTTCCCTGGTGGCTCAGCTGGTAAAGAATCCGCCTGCAATGCGGGAGACCCAGGTTTGATCCCTGGGTTGGGAAGATCCCCTGGAGAAGGGAACGGCAACCCATTCCAGTATTGTGGCCTGGAGAATTCCATGAATTGTATAGTCCATGGGGTTGCAAAGAGTCAGACATGACTGAGCGACTTTCACTTTCATTTGATACCTTGCTTAGATATTCACTAGTAAAGAGACTTGACATTAATGGAAGAAAGAAAGTCTTAGATTATGCAACACTCATTTGTAAGAACTGAGGAGAGCAATGGAATTTTTGAATCAACTGGTGACTCTTTCAGCAGGAAAGGAGTCACACTTTGAGAGTCATTTTGTCTTTCATCTAACATAGCTTTAGCAAAAATCGTTAAATTTTTTAACATTTTGTATTTAAAATTTTTAACATTTAACATTTAAAATTTTTTTCCAGCAAGAATTGCCAATTGAATGCCTGGTTTCCCTCCTTATATTGTATGCACACATACCACACAGACTCGGCCTCCTGACGCCAGGGATTCTGCTACTGTCGATGCAGCAGAGCTGCTCAGTGCTCTGTGCCATGGAGCACAGAAGAGAAATGAAAGTTACAGTCTTACCCTTCAGGCGTGAACACTTTAGGTGGGAAGACACAAGTCAGGGCAGTAGACCACAATGCTTTAAAATAAATCGCCAAACTGAATATATTCTAGGAATACAAAGATGGACTCTAAGGTGTGGTGGTGAGAACCCTGAGGGACAGCTTCCTGGTCTAAACTGGAGATAATGCAGAATACAGAAATTTCTAGAATTCCTGCTAATATAGAATTGGAAGGAACCTAAATTATCCTGATATCTGGCTGAGTAAGTATCATGTTTTCTGTTATAAGTTTAAAAATTGCATATATCTCAACAGTGGTAGGAAAGGAAATTTGGATAGCAGAAGTAGATGGGTATTATTGTCTTTGTCTCTATTATTATTATGGCTGTCTTCTTAAAAATTTTTATTTTATATTGGCATATAGTTGATTAACAATGTTGTGTTAGCTTCAGATGTACAGCAAAGCGATTCAGTTATACATATACACGTATCTATTCTTTTTCATATTCTTTTCCCAATTGGGTTATTATACAAAATTGAGCAGACTATGCTACAGAATAGGTCCTTGTTGGTTATCTATTTTAAATATAGCAGTGTGGACATGTCAATCCGAAACCCTCAGTCTATCCCCTACCCTATCCTTCCCACCTGGTAACCATCAGTTCATTCTTTAAGTATGTGAATCTATTTCTGTTCTGTAAATAAATTCATTTGTATCATTTTCTAAAAATTCATGTAAAGTGGTATATGATATGTGTCTTTCCTGACTTACTTCACTTAGTGTGATAATCTCCAGGTCTATGCATGTTGCTGCAAATGGCATTGTTTCATTCTTTTTAATGGCTGAATAATATTCCATTGTATATATGTAGCACTGTCTTAGGTAAGAGAAAGAAAAGGGAGGAAGGGGTCTCAATCTAGGACACCTTTAGTTATGAGTTGCTTCTCTCTGTGACTGAATATTGTCCCTTAAATGGGTAGTTTAGCATACTTCTCAATTACTTTTAACCAGCCTCTACTTCGTGTAAACCAAGGACATGTCTTTTTGGGGACTAAGACACAGGTTGGAAAAATTCTGAAAATTACATCAGTTAATAGCAAAACCTATCAAGAGACAAACAAACATAAAAATTCAATCTTTTACTTCTGTAACTTGAAATCTCTTGCAGGTTCAAAAATTCACAAAGACATTATTTTCATTTGTGTGTGTGTGTGTGTGTTTTAAAGGTGTGACTACTGGGCTTCCCTCGTAGCTCAGTCGATAAAGAATCTGCCTGCAGTGCAGGAGACCCGGCTTCGATTCCCGGGTTGGGAAGATCCCTTGGAGAAGGAAATGGCGACCCACTCCAGTATCCTTGCCTGGAAAAATCTTATGGACAGAGGGTCCTGGTGGGCTGCAGTCCATGGGGTCGCAAAGAGTCGGGCACGACTGAGTGCCTAACACTTAACACTGATTGGTTTCAGTTTAGTTATACCTGAAAGTATTTTTTTAGGAGAGAATGAAAAATTCTCCAGTAGATAAATTTGACATATTCTATGCTATCATTTTGTTTTCAATATAAAGTCACTTAAGATATACTTATTTTTCTTCTTGGATCCTTCATTCAAAGCATACACTGTAATATTCTATCTATAGAAATCTCATTGCTGCTGCTGCTGCTAAGTTGCTTCAGTCGTGTTCAACTATGTGCGACCCCATAGATGGCAGCCCACCAGGCTCTGCCATCCCTTGGATTCTCCAGGCAAGAACACTGGAGTGGGTTGCCATTTCCTTCTCCAATGCGTGAAAGTGAAAAGTGAAAGTGAAGTCACGCATCGTGTCCGACTCATTGCGACCCCATGGACTGCAGCCTACCAGGCTCCTCTGTCCATGGGATTTTCCAGGCAAGAGTACTGGAGTGGGTTGCCATTGCTTTCTTCGAGAAATGTCATTAAGTCCACCATAAAATTCAGTTCAGTTCAGTCACTCAGTCGTGTCCGACTCTTTGCAACCCCATGAATCGCAGCACACCAAGCCTCCCTGTCCATCACCAACTCCCGGAGTTCACTCAGACTCACATCCATCGAGTCAGTGATGCCATCCAGCCATCTCATCCTCTGTCGTCCCCTTTTCCTCCTGCCCCCAATCCCTCCCAGCATTCAGAGTCTTCTCCAATGAGTCAACTCCTAGCATGATGTGGCCAAAGTACTGGAGTTTCAGCTTTAGCATCATTCCTTCCAAAGAAATCCCAGGGCTGATCTCCTTCAGAATGGACTGGTTGGATCTCCTTGCAGTCCAAGGGACTCTCAAGAGTCTTCTCCAACACCACAGTTCAAAAGCATCAATTCTTTGCCACTCAGCCTTCTTCACAGTCCAACTATCACATCCATACATGACCACTGGAAAAACCATAACCTTGACTAGACGGATCTTTGTTGGCAAAGTAATGTCTCTGCTTTTGAATATGCTATCTAGGTTGGACATAACTTTCCTTCCAATGAGTAAGTGACTTTTAATTTCATGGCTGTAGTCACCATCTGCAGTGATTTTGGAGCCCAGAAAAATAAAGTCTGACACTGTTTCCACTGTTTCCCCATCTATTTCCCATGAAGTGATGGGACCGGATGCCATGATCTTCGTTTTCTGAATGTCGAGCTTTAAATCAACTTTTTCACTCTCGACTTTCACTTTCATCAAGAGGCTTTTTAGTTCCTCTTCACTTTCTGCCATAAGGGTGGTGTCATCTGCATATCTGAGGTTATTGATATTTCTCCCAGCAATCTTGATTCCAGCTTGTGCTTCTTCCAGTCCAACGTTTCTCATGATGTACTCTGCATGTAAGTTAAATAAGCAGGGTGACAATATACAGCCTTGACGTACTCCTTTTCCAATTTGGAACCAGTCTGTTTTTCCATGTCCAGTTCTAACTGTTGCTTCCTGACCTGCATACAGATTTCTCAAGAGGCAGGTCAGGTGGTCTTGTATTCCCAACTCTTTCAGAATTTCCCACAGTTCATTGTGATCCACACAGTCAAAGGCTTTGGCATAGTCAATAAAGCAGAAATAGATGTTTTTCTGGAACTCTCTTGCTTTTTCCATGATCCAGCCGATGTTGGCAATTTGATCTCTGGTTCCTCTGCCTTTTTAAAACCAGCTCGAACATCAGAAAGTTCACAGTTCATGTATTGCTGAAACCTGGCTTGAAGAACTTTGAGCATTACTTTACTAGCATGTGAGATGAGTGCAATTGTGCAGTAGTTTGAGCATTCTTTGGCATTGCCTTTCTTTGGGATTGGAATGAAAGCTGACCTTTTCCAGTCCTGTGGCCACTGCTGAGTTTTCCCAATTTGCTGGTATATTGAGTGCAGCACTTTCACAGCATCATCTTTCAGGATTTGAAAGAGCTCAACTGGAATTCCATCACCTCCACTAGCTTTGTTTATAGTGATACTTTCCAAGGCCCACTTGACTTCACATTCCAGGATGTCTGGCTCTAGGTCGGTGATCACACCATCGTTATTATCTGGATTGTGAAGATCTTTTTTGTACAGTTCTTCTGTACATTCTTGCCACCTCTTCTTAATATCTCCTGCTTCTGTTAGGTCCATACCATTTCTGTCCTTTATCGAGCCCATCTTTGCATGAAAGATTGCATGAAAGATTCCCTTGGTATCTCTAATTTTCTTGAAGAGATCTCTAGTCTTTCCCATTCTGTTGTTTTCCTCTATTTCTTTGCACTGATCGCTGAGGAGGGCTTTCTTATCTCTTCTTGCTATTCTTTTAAACTCTGCATTCAGATGCTTATATCTTTCCTTTCCTCCTTTGCTTTTTGCTTCTCTTCTTTTCACAGCTATTTGTAAGGCCTCTCCAGACAGCCATTTTGCTTTTTTGCATTTCTTTTCCATGGGGATGGTCTTGACCCCTGTCTCCTATACAATGTCACGAACCTCATTCCATAGTTCATCAGGCACTCTATCTATCAGATCTAGGCCCTTAAATCTAAAGGCAGGCATTTATTAATTTCATGAAATAACAAAAGCTTGTATTCTTTTAGACATTGGTAATAACTAGATCATAAATAGAACCTTAACTAAATTTGAAGATAAGAAAACTGAATCTTAGAGAACTAAAATCTCCCAAGATCACACAGCTAGTTAGAGACAGAGGCTAGATTCAAAATGAGATCTGTCTGCCCAAAATTATAAAATTTTGTTTCATTTATTCCAAAGTTAAAATACCCTTATAATCTAAAACTCTGATAATGCTCCTTTGTTAGCACATAATAAAATATAAAATTAGCAATAAGCATTTTCTAAATATTGCTTATAACATATTCTCATAGAAAGTCCACCATTTGTAGTTGCTTTATACTCTTTTAGGTTTAGCTTTATCTAGATCATTGTTGTTCAAAATAAATGAAAGCAAAGAATTATGTAAAAAAATACTAAAATTGGTTATTTATAGCCAGTAGGGTTATGAGTTTTAAAAAAAATCCTTTTTTTTCCCCTATTTCCCAAATTTCTGCATTTTTAAAATCACTGCTGTAATTTAGTTGCCTATTATAAGCGAGTATATTATGTACCTTTTCACTGCTATGCCGTCTCTGCCTGGAATAGAGTTAGTACCCAGTGAATACATGTTGACAGAATGAATGGATGAAAACAATGAATGAACTGTGCTAACTTTCTTACATAAATTGTTTCTTTTTTAAGTCGTCTTTTAACATGAAGACACTTTATTATTATCATCCTTTAACATGAAGTAACTACAGGTTAGAATGGTTAAGTAACCTGTGTGAAATCAAACGGCCAGTAAGTAAGGAGCTGACATTTAAAAGCATTCTGTTCTATTGCTGTGATGATGAGATTTTTATTTTTACATTTGGAAACTCAGTAATTCTGAAAGTTTAGCATGAACTCTTCTGGAAGGTGGGTAACACTGAACGGAACCAACTTGTTTCTAGGACAAGTGTTTGACAAACTCAGATGGGTAGTTTGGATTTTTCCTCCAGCGAACACCCAGAGCCAGACCTCTCTCACCCCCTACTATGGGAACAACACCTCAGATGGAACAGGGGCTCTGGGAACTGTCTGCTGCCATGCTGGGAAATGTGGACCTGGGTGAATCCCGAATTCTCAGCTTACTTTCCTAGCTACCAACATGTATACAGTTTTTAAAATTAGAAAAGGAAGAAGAAACTAACAAAGCCTTTCCCTTCTCAGACCAACATTTTTCTGTATCAGTAAAAGGCCTACAGAACCAGCGGACCTCCAACTAACTGACTGTTGTGTTCTGGGCTCTCGCTGGCTTTTTCACTAAGGCGTTAAGAATGAGCCCCAGATGGTTTCTCTAAACCTAACCTCTGTGCTCCAGGCCTTGGCCAGTCCATCTGGCCTTTCATGCTTATTAATAGATTTTTCACCTGAGCCCAAGAAGTCAGGACTGGAAATGTGCTTGTTTCATTGGTTCCTGTGTGGTCAAGAGATAAATCATTGAAGACCACTGGAAAGACTTAAGCCAAGCCGTGTCTCTTCACAAAGATAGCAGCAGTTGCTGGCTGTGCAGCCTTGTGTTAACTCCTTTGTCTTGCTGCATGAAGCGGAACTCTGAGAGGGATTCATTAGACCATATTTAAAGTTCCTTCATTCTCATTCTACATACAAGCGTTTCTGATTTTCCTCTACTACTTCCTCCGTTCCCAACCTTGTTTTAATGATGATAATGATCATATTAAATCTTCTGAATTATTTGCCCTTCAGTGGACAGATGTTACAGGCAATAAATGTTATGTTATAATATTCATGATAATAATTTCCATTTATCTAGTACCACCAATCCTGTTAAGGTATGAATAAAGTATGTATATTCTACAGACGACTATGTCTAAGAAAGAGTAACTTGCCCACTTAACACACAGCCATGTTAACGGCAGATCCAGAATACGAACCTTCTTCTATTATCCAACCCACGCTTATTTAAAACTATACCAAATTCTCAATTACTAAAATTTATGGTCATGGCTTTACTTTAGTCGCTTAGTGTTTTTTTTTCCTCTTCTGAAGCTGACTGTGGTTTGCAGCAAGGAGGATCACATGGTGTCCTCGAAAGAGCAGGGTAAGGGGACGCTGTGGGTATATGCATTTTGAGCCTTCCATATCTCCATTAAAAATCCCATGAACGGAGGAGCCTGGTAGGCTTCAGTCCATGCGGTCTCGAAGAGTCGGACACGAGGGAGGGACTTCACTTTCACTTTTCACTTTCATGCATTGGAGAAGGAAATGGAAACCCACTCCAATGTTCTTGCCTGGAGAATCCCAGGGACGGGGGAGCCTGGTGAGCTGCCGTCTATGGGGTCGCACAGAGTCGGATACGACTGAAGCAACTTAGCAGCAGCAGCAGCAGTAGCAGGATAAAAAGTATAAGAAAAAATAAAACTAGTGTCAACATGGGAGTCACCAAAAGCTCACATTCAAAGTAAGAACAAACATATGCCAGCCAACCAACCAGAGTACACATGTTCCAGCCAAATAAAATAATTTGGAAATTTGCCACACTTTTATGCTCTGAAACAAATCATGTAAGAATTATTTCCTATGTCTATATGAAGAGTATGTAATGTGATTGAAATGTCCCTGGTGGCTCAAATGGTAAGGAATTTTCCGGCAATGCAGGAGACCTGGGTTCGATCCCTGGGTCAGGAAGATCCCCTGGAGCAGGAATGGCAACCCACTCCACTGTTCTTGCCTGGAGAATTCCATGGACAGAGGAGCCTGGCGGGCCACAATCCATGGAGTTGTAAAAAGAGTGGAACATTACTGAGCAATTAACCCATTCACTTTTCACTCATGCTGTAAAACATATCATATCAAATCAGAATTATTTCCTATCTCTATATGAAGAGTATGTGATATGATTAAAATGTCATAATGGAGAAAACATTTAATATTTTATATATTCCAGTTCTGATGAAAAATGAAAATTTCCCTAGTCTTCAGGTTTGATTTTAGTGGCTGTCTCTGAACATTATTCTTATTAAATTACTGTTTTGAATGGCATTGATGTCAACTGTTCTTTTTCATTGCCACTAGTCACTAATGTGATCTTGCAAATAAGAAAGCAATAAATGCCTCATGGTCTAAAAAAAACAAAAAAACAAAAAAACTATTTCTTGATAATTTGGGCCTTTTCTCATTGTGTGAGGTAAAAAGTTTTGTACTATTAACTCAGCAGTCTCTAAACTTTTTGTCATACATTTATAATAAAGAATTTTGGAATATTTATCCCAACATACGACTATGTTGTGGTTGTTCAGTCACTAACTCATGTCCGTCTCTTTGCAACCCCATGGACTGCAGCATGCCTGGCTTCCCTGTCTCTCACCAATTCCCAGAGTTTGCCCAACTTCTTGTCCATTGCATCGGTGATACCACCCAACCATCGCATCCTCTGTCACCATCTCCTCCTCTGCCTGCAGTCTTCCCCAGCATCAGGGTCTTTTCCAACGAACTGGCTATTTGCATAAGTATTGGAGCTTCAGCTCCAGCATTAGTCCTTCTAATGAGTATTCAGGGTTGATTTCCTTTAAGATTGGTTGGTTCTCCTTGCAATCTAAGGGTCTCTCAAGAGTCTTCTCCAACACCACAATTCAAGAGCATCAGTTCTTCAGCACTCTGCCTTCTTTATGGTCCAGCTCCCACAACCGTACGTGACTACTGGAAAAACCATAGCCTTGATGATAAGAACCTTTGTCGACAAAGTGATGTCTTTGCTTTTTCACATACTGTCTGGGTTTGTCATAGCTTTCCTTCCAAGAAGCAACCATCTTCTAATTTCATGGCTACGGTATATGAATTTTGGATTGAGTCCTGCCCTGCATTGACCTGCTAGTAATAAGAGCACTCCCATTGAGTATATATTAAATATGAGTAAACATACTTTTTTCTCTATTATTTTACATACAAATAAATGTAATGGTAGTTGTAATATTTTCTTTTCACATCCTATTGATTTACTTTGTGCATCCTTTTATTTTTATACTAATACTACCCTTGTTGTTGTTGTTCAGTGGCTAAGTTGTGTCCAGTTATTTGCAATCCCAAGTACTGAAGCGTGCCAGGCTTCCCTGCCCTTCACTATCTCCTGGAGTTTGCCCAAGTTTGTGTCCATTGAGTCGGTGATGCTAACTAACTATCTCATCCTCTGCTGCCCTCTTCTCCTTTTGACTTCGATCTCTTCCTGCATCAGCCTTCTCTTAGGCTTCAGTAATCTGATATTTTCCTCCCTAATTATCATATCCCTACTTAGTTGCTTGCCAGATCAAAGCTGTTGTGAAGCCATCTTCTGAGGGTCCTGATGTATACAGAGGGTGTGATGTAGGGAAATGGTTTAGGGGGAGTGACATTAGCTTTTTCCTAATACCTAGGGCTTCCCCACTGCCTTCCAAGGGCCAGTTATTAAAGCTTTTTTCTTTTTCTCTGAGTTACTTAAGGCTAAACAGAAACCACTGATTTGAAAACTAGCCATCCAGCCTACTAGCTTGTTTCAGAAATTTGTTGTAAATGATGCAATGAATAAACACACTAAAGAAAAGCATGGCATTTGTTTGTAGTTTCACATAGCAGACCATAAAAAATATATATACTTGGCTGGCAGTAAAATCTATCAAAGTTTTTCAACAGCCCCATATTTTTTACATTCCTTTGCTGCCACCAGCAGCTGCCTCTACATATGTTCCTTGATTTTATGGGTGCATTACAACAGTATCAAAGCTGTTGTAACATTGCAGGCACGTTTTTATGGGGAGCGATTTCAGCACCATGCCATCCGGCTGGCCCACCCTGGCCTTCTGTTGCTGGAATGAATGGCAAAGGCATTTGATGAAAGGGATGAAGCATAATATAGGGAGTGGGTGGCCCAAGATGAATACTGCCTTTCCTCCCTGGCAGGGGAAGGGGTTTGGCATTTACTTCCTTCAGCAACTCATCAAGGTAACCAGCTTCCCTAGAGATGACCAGGAGGACAAAGCATTGGAGCAGCCTCATTTGTTTGGGGAAATAGTCCATGAAGAAGCAAGTTATGACCTCTATAATGACAACATGATATGTGTATGTGACTGAAGGACAGTGTTTGTGTTCCAGTGTGTTGCTCAAATGACTGTATCATTATTGTCATCACATGTAATAATTATGAAATGATGTCATTAATATTGAATATTTAGGCTGTATATGTGGGCTTCCCAGGTGGCACTAATATAAAAGAACCTGCCTGCCAGTGCAGGAGATGTAAAGAGATGTGGGTTCAATACCTGGGTTGGGAAGATCCCCTGGAGGAGGGCATAGCAACCCCCTCCAGTATTCTTGCCTGGAGAATCCCCATGGACAGAGGAAGGTGGCGGGCTACAGTCCATAGGGTCGCACAGTCGGGCACATCTGAAGAGACTGAGCATGCACTCCTCCAAGCACAGGCTGTATCTCCAGGAGGGATGCACGTCTGAGGATATTGCATCTGGGCGGCTCCATATTTCTCTAGATAGCAAATGAATGGACGGTGTGTAGGTGGCCTTGTTTTCAAGTCCTTAAGGCCCCCAGACACCAAATCCTTCCCCCAGACTTGCCTCTGCCTTCTGTACTGGACACAAACTTGAACCTGCCCAGCCTCTGCCTCATGATAAAACATGCCAGGGACTGAGACTAAGGAAGAAGGATGAAGGGATGTGTGTAAAGGAGGAGGTGGAGACTTCCTTCTTGGCTTAGAAGGAAGCCAATTAGCTCACATTGCTACCTTTAAGACTGAACAAAGACTCTTTTGAAGGAAGGGAGGAGACCCACTTATGTTCTTGCTGAAATCATGGTTTAATGCAAGAATTTCTAGAACAGGAGGTGAATCTGTACCGGTTCCAGTGTAGTAAAAGCCTGTATCCTGCAAGTGATCTTAGGTTTCAATTAACCAGATGTTATCTAACCACTTTGAGCATTGCCTAGATGTTCATTGATTAATTTTAATTTTGAAACAGTACACATCCAAGCATATATTCTCATTTAGCTTCTACCATTCCAGGCTCTATGCTGAAAGCTGCCTGGAAATTTGCAGGTTTCTTGATGCTAATCAATCTTGAATACTTTTGACAGAAAAGAAACATAGATCGCATTTGTTGGTGCTGAAAGGGAGCCAAGAAATTGGCCAGCGCACCCTCAGTCCACCTTACATCTTACACAGAGATGCAGAGAGAGGGAAAAGTGGTTTCTTCAGGGTACAAAGCAGACTGAAGAAGCAGTCAGAAAAAAAATCATTGGATACCTTTTCCACTGAATGTTTTCAAAGTGGCTTTCAAATTTAGACTTGGAAGTCAAAGTGTCTTTACCCTATAGGTCAGTACTTCTGATTTGTCTTTCATGCACTCAGACAGTCCTTCTCAAAAGTAATGAGTGTTTAGGGTGTATTTTTCCAGGAACGGTGATGGATTGGCATCAAGCCCATAGCAATCATCTTTCTCTTACATCTGTTGGGCCAGGGCATACCTTTTGAATAGATACACAGACTGTATAGAGGTTCCATGTGCTCTTTCTGCCTTTTCTTTGCACCATCCTGAATATTTAACATTCTTCCCAGTGGCCCAAACATGATCTGGCTTCATCCCTGTGAATTCCTCTCCTGATATTTTAAACTTAAAAAAAAAAAAAAAATCACAGACTCACTAGTATCCTGTTGTATCACCAGTATAACTCTCTTGGTCTCTTTTTGAATATAAATATGTAAAAAATCAAAATGTATACTGTCTTGACATTATTGTTTTAATTACTTCTCGTAAACTTTTTACTTTTTAGGGGAATCATCTGGATTTTTTTAATGCGTGGCATCTCTTTTTTTTCATAATACCCATTCCTTCTACCACCACCTTGGTCGAAACCCCAAATTAGAAGGTTATCCTGGTTTGCATCTTCTAATGAGAGTGAAAGGAAAAAGAAACTTAAAAAAAAAATAAGGATAACTCAAGAAATAGACTCTACTCTAGGCATATTACAAATAGTTTTTTCATCTTTACCATATATTTTTAAATTCAGTGTTGTTTGGCATTTGACAGATGAAGAAGAGGCTCAGACTACCTCAGTTACTCCTGCAGATTTTCATGGATAAGCAGTAGCACAGACAAGATTCCAACTCTTCCATCTAGCTTCCAAGCTCATGTTCTTTCTATTGCATCATGTGGCCAGGCTGCACCTGGAGTACATTTATGTCATTTCTCTCATTTAATCCTCATGGTAACTCTCTGGGATGTGTGTTTTAAGTCCATTTTACAGACAAGGAAACTGAGGCTGAAAGGTGTCACACAATCTGTCCAAGGTCACTAAGCCAGTAAGCAGCAGAGCTGAGGTTCAAATTCAAGGTGGTCTAACTCCAGAGTCCATGCCCTTCCTAAATAACCATCTGCCTTTTAAGTAATGGGCGCTCCTGGTGGCTCAGATGGTAAAGAATCTGTCTGCAATGCAGAAAACCTGGGTTTGACCCCTGGCTCGGGAAGATACCCTGGAGAAGGGAATGGCTACCCATTCCAGTATCCTTGCTGGGATAATCCCAAGGACAGAAGAGTCAGGCGGCTACGGTCCATGGGGTCCCATGGTTGGACAATTCAGTGACTAACACAAAATCTGCATATTAACTGCTGAGACCAGAGACAGAAGAGGGGGAAATTTTGCAAAGTTTACAGCCATGGGGTCACAGAGAGTCAGACCTGAATGAGGAATAATCAGTTTCTTTTAAGTGACATGTATTTATGGACTCTATTTGGATCATACTGCCAATTCTCAATTATTTGTTTAGTAATTAAACCATACTATTATTATTATTTTATCGCAAAGGCAGTTAGCTATTTAGATACATTCAAGCTATTTCCCTGATCACCCTGAATGGTGGGGAATAAATGAAGAACTGAAGAAAGATATGGAGCTGTCTAGCCAGAAGAAATGGCAACCAAGGGAAGAGGTGACTGAGGTTTCCAATTTTTTCAAGGGTTGCCATATGGAGAAAAGATTCACTTTTATTCTAAATGACTTAATAGATTAGAAGTATAACAAATGATGAGCATAAGCTACAGGGAAAATATTTTGGATGAATATAAAGAATATAAAGCTTTCTAGAAGTTGGAGCTGTCACAATATGGAATAGGCCATCTCAAAACGTCGGCAGTGTTCAGGAGTTGCAGGGCAACCACTTGGCAAGGCTACAGTCGGAGAGATCTGCTGACATTTAAGGTCCTTGAGATTGGATGGTTTTCTGACATAGCTTTGCATCCCGGCGTATTCATTACTGGATGCTTGCCTGCTTCTTCTGCAGAATCTGGGAAGCCTTCCGTAACAGTTGGCACAGGTGGTTTCGGGAAAGGGAGAGCCAGGGAGGGTGGATCTCTGTCTCAGTCTTCATCAGCCCTGGGAGTGTCAGTCCACAACCCAAAGGAATGAAGTGCTTCAGTGCCAAGAGTCATCAATTGGCCTTCTCCAAGTCCTCGGCAGAGAGAGGGAGGGGGTACAATCTGTAGTGTTCCTTTTCATTTATATTTTCCTGTGTCTTGCTGTTACAATCATCAGAAAAGAAGGAAGAAACACTCCCTGCCTATTGTTTCCAAAGGGCACAAAGTAACTAAAACTCCAGTTTTGAGTGAGGTTATCATTTGCAGCATGATATGTTTCTTTTTTTGTTTGAATAGCAATCACAAAATTATTATATATAACGATGGTAATAGTAATGAAATGATAATGGTAATTTATTGGGAGGTTAGCTTTTAAAGAATCTGCCTGCAATGCAGGAGACCCCAGTTTGATTCCTGGGTCAGGAAGATCCCCTGGAGAAGGGATAAGCTACCCACTCCTGTATTCTTGGGCTTCCCTGGTGGCTCAGGCAGTAAAGAATCCACCTGCAATGCAGGAGACCTGGGTTCAATCCCTGGGCTGGGATGGTTACCTGAAAGGAATGGTACCCACTGCAGTATTCTTGCCTGGAGAATTCTGTGGACAAAGGAGCCTGGTGGGCTACAATGCATGGGATTGCAAAGAGTCAGACACGACTGAGCAACTTTCACTTCATTCACTTACTGTTATTTTAGGTCTATTTATTCCTCATTTCTTTAAAAACAATTTATTTATTTTAATTGGAGGCTAATTACTTTACAATATTGTAGTGGTTTTTGCCATACATTGACATGAATCAGCCATGGGTGTACATGTATTCCCCATCTTGAACCCCCCTCCCACCTCCCTCCCCATCCCATCCCTCAGGATCATCCCAGTGCACCAGCTCTGATTTCTTACAGAGTTGCCCAGTAAACTATAAAAAGCTTCTGCATCAAGGTCACACAGCCAAGAAATGGTAGAGTAAGGATTCATATCTATGTCTGTTTGATATCAAAGCTTGTGTTCTTTTATTTTTGTTGCTAATAATTTTCCAACACGTATGGTATTTCTTATTCTTTATATAATCCTTCTAAGTTGCTTCAGTTGTGTCCGACTCTTTGCAACCCTATGGTCTGTATGGACCCTATGGACCATAGCCCACCAGGCTCCTCTATCCATGGGATTCTCCAGGCAAGAATACCGGAGCGGGTTGCTTGCCATTTCCTACTCCAGGGGAAATGCCTGACCCAGGAATTGAACCTGCATCTCTTATGTCTCCTGCACTGGCAGGTAGGTTCTTTACCACTCGCGCCACCTGGAAAGCCCCCTTTATATAATGAGGTTTGTTAATATTTCTCTTGTAGATTGTATCTTTTTGGATGAGATGCTAAGAAGGAAGGTCTCTTCTGGGGATGTTTCTCAACCAAGTGGGCTGTCCATCTATACCCGGGGCAGCAGAAAGAACATTGCCCTCAGTCTAGTTGCATTATTTCCTTCTCACCCTAAATGTCTTTGTTTTGTAAATTGAAAGACTGTCTTAGTTTCTGTTCCCTGAAAGCAACTCCTTCGGAGGAAGGAATTTTTTTTTAGGAGGCGATCTTAGGGAGCAGACCAGTGCATCCTAAAGGAGACCAGTCCTAGGTGTTCATTGTAAGGACTGATGCTGAGGCTGAAACTCCAATACTTTGGCCACCTCATGCAAAGAGTTGACTCATTGGAAAACACCCTGATGCTGGGAGAGACTGGGGGCAGGAGGAGAAGGGGACGATATAGGATGAGATGGCTGGATGGCATCACCAACTCGATGGACAGGAGTTTGGGTGAACTCCGGGAGTTGGTGATAGACAGGGAGGCCTGGCGTGCTGTGATTCATGGGGTCGCAAAGAGTTGGACATGACTGAGCAACTGAACTGAACTGAACTGAAGGAAAGAAGAAAAGCTGACAGAAGGGGAACATTATTGAGGTCACTGCTGTAGGCAACAGAGTTCACTTCTTCTGATATTTCTGAGCAGCCTGCCTGATGTGGCCCAGGATCATCCACCCAGAAGATGGGAGACTGGAGCATCCACCCCACACTCTTATCCCCTGGTTGTTGAGCGTCGCACCCAACAGTTAGTTCTACTTGCGCGATACTTTGTGAGCTGACCATGGAGCAGAACATGGAAAGGAAGGACGTGTGCTTGAGATGGGAAATGGCATTGGACTGTCCAGCCCACTTGCAGTTGAATTGCTGTTGAATTTCCGCATAGAATTTTGAAATTCATGCAGTTTTTGATCTGGAGTTATATGCAACCACTTAGCCTAATCCCAAGCTTCCCTGAATAATTGGTAAAGAATCCACCTGCAATGCAGGAGACCCAGGTTCAATCCCTGGGAGTGGAAGATCCCCTGGAGAAGGGAATGGCAACCCACTGCAGTAGTCTTGCCTGGGAAATCCCCTGGACAGAGTGGCCTAGCAGGCTACAGTCCATGGGATCGCAAAGAGTCGGACTCAAATGAGCATCTGAACATAACCTAACTCCATTTTTTTCAGTGGTGAGAGCTGAGGTCCAAAAGGGAAATCATTTATCTAAGACCCACAGTGAATTAGTGGGTAAACTGAGCCTCAAATTTGCATTCCCTGCACTCTGGCCTCTGTATCTCTGGGCCCATTTCCTAGCTGATGCTAATTAGTGCCTAATTATTGACTACTTCCTCTTTGTAGCCTGGAAGTTCTGAAGATGGTTATCTCATCTAAAAGCTTCTTGAGGCTTTTCAGAGGCTACCCCAACAGGGTTGCCTCATTTGTATTTGCTAATTCCTCCGGAGACTCCAGGATAAGAGGGATCAGGATGATAATTAGGGAGAGGCAGGTGGCTCCTTCTCCAGGACTGTGCCATCTCTCATATGCTCATCTCTGGCCCTTGTAATCCTCTCACTCTGCCATTGCCAGCTGCATTTGCATATATCTTTTGTGCACAGCACAGGCTCCGACAATGATGACGAGGGATTGCCAGAACGTGAAATCCAATAAGGCGACAGAGTTCCATCTTCTGAACTAAGAAGCCTGGTAATTAAGGCAGTATTTACAATGCAATAAAGGCAGAGCTAATTACTGGCAAATGAGATTGAGACGATGCTGTCTCCCAGTGAAACTAGACTGGGATCAGCCTTCACTGTAAATCCTCCAACTGTCTCCTTTGTTAATTATGATCTTCATAATTCCCTTCTTGGCAATACTTGCCTAATTTATTACTGCTCAGCAGAAAAGAATTAATGGAAACTGAGGTAGGAGTGATAGGCAGAGCTCAGAATGACTGTTGAACAGGAGAATCGCTAACACAGAAATAAAGACCTGGAAGAAGAGAGGGCTGTTGGTAAATACTCCTAAGGAAAAATGAGGTCATTCTTGCAAATAAGCTCCAGGACATGATCCTTTGCTGAAGTGCAATGGGGATTTATATTTGCTAACAGCTTCCTGTCCACATACAGCTCCCCTGGTGGCTCAGATGGTAATGATTCTGCCTGCAATGCTAGGAGAACTAAGTTTGACCCCTGGGTCAGGAAGATCCCCTAGAGAAGGAAATAGCAACCTACGCCAGTATTCTTGCCTGGAGAATTCCAAGGACAGAGGAGCCCGGCGGGCTACAGTCCATAGGGTCACAAAGAGTCAGACACGACTGAGTGACTAACTTTCTCCCATCCACATACATGTATGGCAGATTAGGAGCTGTCTATTCTCATCTTCATTATTAAAAATATATCCTGGGTTGGGAATCTTTTACATGGTGCTGTGGCTCATCAGTACTCTCTAAAGAATGCCAGTATCACCACCTTGCTCTCAGAATGCCTGAAGTGAATGGGTAGCCTTTCCCTTCTCCAGAGGATCTTCCCAACCCAGGGATCAAACCCAGATGGTCCCACATTTCAGATGGATTCTTTACCAGCTGAACCACCAGGGAAGCCCATGAATAGTGGAGTGGGTAGCCTATCCCTTCTCCAGGGGATCTTCCCAACCCAGGAACTGAATCAGGGTTTCCTGCATTGCAGGTGGATTCCTTACCAACTGAGCTGTCAGGGAAGCCCAATACAGAGCTCAGCAATTTTTTTTTTTTTTATAAAGACCAAGGTAGTAAGTATTTTCAGAGAAGGCAATGGCACTCCACTCCAGTACTCTTGCCTGGAAAATCCCATGGACGGAGGAGCCTGGTGCGCTGCAGTCCATGGGGTCGCTAAGAGCTGGATACGACTGAGTGACTTCACTCTCAATTTTCACTTTCATGCATTGGGGAAGGAAATGGCAACTCACTCCAGTGTTCTTGCCTGGAGAGTCCCAGGGGCGGGGGAGCCTGGTGGGCTGCCATCTATGGGGTCGCACAGAGTCGGACATGACTGAAGCGACTTAGCAGCAGCAGCAGCAGCAGCAAGCCACCCGAGAATAAGCCACCCAAGGTAAGCCCAAGAATACTGGAGTTGCTAGCCTATCCCTTCTCCAGGTGATCTTCCCGACCTAGGAATTGAACTGGGGTCTCCTGCACTGCAGGCGGATTCTTTACCAGCTGAGCTACCAATGTCAGTATCTGAGGCAATATGGCGTTTAGTAATACTTTTTGCATGAGAGAAGTGTTTGAGGGATCAGAGAGACAAGGAAATATTTTGACATCAGACTTCAGTCACAGGCTTGGGACCAAGCAACGGCTTTATGGCAGTATTCCCAACAAAGGAATTGATATCTTGGTATTTTCCTGGACAGTCTCATGTATCTCCTTTAGATTTCTCATCCCCTCCCACTAAAAGATCAAATCTCCAGTCCCTGTGACAACAGCAGCACTTTCCACGCTTCACATACATATTTAATCCCCATCAGCAACTCTACTACCCTGAGGCATGGGGGTGGGCTGAGAACCCCTGCATCATCTAGTTCTTGGGGTGCTGGGGATGTGGCGGGAAGGGGTATCTCATAGGTCATTGAGAATACGGCTACAGAGAGAAGACTTGGACTCAGGGCTCTGTGCTAGGGACGTAGCCTCCTTCTTCAGTCCCAGTCCATGTTATATTCAGAAGAGAATATTCTTACTGCAGTGCCTCTTCATGAAGGGAGTAGGGCCGATTTCCTTATATCTGTGCACCTTCTCATTCATGCTGTCATATACTAGGTGGCAAAGTTTAAAAAAAAATCGCATCACAGGTGGCCTGTCCAAAGCTCAGTCCAGTGTGGGACAACTTCCAGAATCAATGGATGGCTTCCTTAGTTTGTATAAAGAGTGAGTGGATTACAGTATGTCAAAATACATACTTTGGTTTTGTGTTTCTAAAAGGAGATTGTATTCTCAGAGCCAAGGAAGTCAGAGGTGGCTATTCTAGGGCATTTCAAATTCCACGTGTGCCTCTGTGTCTCTCGTTTGTTGGGAGAGATCAAATGTGGCGGTGGCCTGAGCCTTCTGCTCCCCTTCAGTAATGCTTCAAGGGTAAGTGCTGCGAATCATAGATGGCCCTTGTGATTCAGTGCCAGCAATAGCTCCATATTTGAGTGTTTCAGCGCGATATATGGGAAGAATATGTGTGTTTAGAGTTAGATAATTGTATATTTCAATCCCGTCTCGACCACTTGCTAGTAGAGGAACCCTTGGAAATTTACTCAACTTCCTGAATCTTAGAGTCTGTAACGCTTTTCTTGCAGGAGAAGACAATTCACTGTAAGTGAAGTGTCCAGGACAAAGCCCAGGCTATAGCAGCAGCACTGTCCACGGCTATTGATCACAATAAAAATAAATTAGATGCCATGTATGAAAGCATGGCCGATTGACTGTTCATTATTGACTGCTGCTAATAGTGATAAACCAAATGGGTGTTAAGCACTATCTAGGAGAGCAAAGCGGAGGCCACTCCTCTTTTCCAGCCAGCATCCTTTGGCGTGTGACTTTAAACACAGGGCCGTGTGAGGCAGTGTGGCATATTTTGTGGGAGCACCCTATCTCTGTCCTCCCTAATTCCAGGTTTGCCTCTTCCCAATTCTGTATCTTTAAGGGAAGTTTTTTCTATCCTAATATACTTTTCCTTCTTTGTAAAATAAAAGTATCCCAATAGCTCTCTCTGGGTAATTGTGTGGATTAAATGTGCAGCATTTAATAAATACGAGTTGCTCAGTACAAGTAGATTTTCTTTATCTTCCTTTTCAGGTTTTGTCTGTGCAAGATTTTCAAAAGACAGCGTTTGTCTTTGACTTGATTTCCTTGCTTCTCTGCACTTTTCTCTTTCAGTGTATTGAATTTTCTGGTCTCTGAGGCGCCCTACAATAGTCCATTCACATTAAGGTGAAGGTAATTTCTTACTTTGCTGTCTCTTTCCATTTGGCACACAGAGGGTGAACCCTGCCTCTATGACTGTTAAAGAGGTAGTAGACATTTTATGATCACTGAAACAGTGACAGGATATCAGGGTCAAGTGAAAGAAGTACTTTCAGTCATTTGGAGCCAATACCGGACCTCCGGATATGTCAAGCCACAGGGAGGGAGGTTGGACTGGAATTCATCACATACGTGAGTGACAGTAATTTGTGACCACAGTAAGGCAACACACCAACCTGGACTGAGTTTAGCATAAGACAAACCTCAAACAATAAGCCAGAAGGAAATAAAGAAGCACAAGTTTATAGGATCTGTAAATTTCATAGGTTTATCATAATGTTTTACAGGTCTACGATTTTTCATCTAAAACTCTTGGGGGCAAATGTGCTTTGAAATTCAAAGTTTTTCAGGTTTAGAAAGGTGTGACAGTACATATAGAGTATATTATACACCACTCCCGGCAAGTTCTGGGGCAGCACTCCATTATCAAGCACACTTATTTTCTCTGCAGAGTAGATACACATTCACACTAATTAGAGTAAACAAAGATTAAAAAGAGCCTTACGTTAGTCCAGGTCAGGATTTTCCACTAAATGAGATCAAGTCAGGTTATATTTTGACACCATAGGAATCAGAAAAATACTTTCTGGCTTTCAGAAGTTTTTTCATTTTTGCATTGCTAATAATGGACTGTAAACCTGCATTAGACAGCAGAAATTATTAATATTTTAATGGAAAATTATGGTCAAATAGGGGCTTCTCAGGTGGCACTAGTGGTAAAGAATATGCCTGCCAATGTAGGAGACATGAGATGTGGGTTCTTTCCTTAAGTTGAGAAGATCCCCTGGAGTAGGATTCTTCACTCCAGTATTCTTGCATGGAGAATCCCATAGACAGAGGAGCCTGGAGGGCTACAGTCCATGGGGTCGAAAAGAGTCGAATATGACTGAAGCGACTTAGCATGCACAGTCAGATAGGAGTCAAGATAACAAGACTTCTCACATTCTGTTATCCTTGTACCAGAGTTCATCTATCTGTCCAATAAATACTGAGTGACAGTAACAGCCTGCCAGGCAGCGGATATGACAGTGAACAGGATGGATGAATCCATGCGTATGGGCGTGTCCTGCCATGGGCCCAGGCACTTCCTGTTTCTCTTTTAGGTAGAGAAACTGTTACCCGTCATCTGCTTTGACCATTTCTGTAAGATGATTTCTGTGAGATTTCACCTTTGCTGTAAGATTATTTCTGTGAGCTTTCACCCTTTCTGGGCTTATCCAGGAAGAAAAAGTCGTTTCCTCCTCTGTAAGCCTAGGGTGCGTGGCTCACACGCACCTATTCTACCATGTAACTCAGTTTGATTTATTCTTTTCCCATCCGATCTCTCAAATAAAATGTGACCACCTGAGAAAAAGGGATTTTAGAGCCTAGATGCTTAATCTGGGGCTCCACACATAGTAGGTGCTCAGCAAATATTTGGTGAATGAACATTTGTTCTTCTGGATGATGGAAACACCTTTATATCTCAATTTTATTGAATTATGCAGGGGGGGGAGCAGTGGAGAATTTAGCCACTCCCCCTTTTTATGGCTCCCTGGTGGATTGGCTTCATTTTATTCTGAATTGTTCAGTTCAGTTCAGTTCAGTTGTTCAGTTATGTATGATTCTTTGTGACCCCATGGATTACAGTCTGCCAGGCTTCCCTGTCCATCACCAACTCCCGGAGCTTACTCAAACTCATGTCCATCCAGTCGGTGATGCCATCCAACAATCTCATCCTCTGTCATTCCCTTCTCCTCCTGCCTTCAATCTTTCCCAGAATCAGGGTCTTTTCAAATGAGTCAGTTCTTCCCATCAGGTGGCCAAAGTATTGGAGTTTCAGCTTCAGCACCAGTCTTTCCAATGAATATTCAGGACTGATTTCCTTTAGGATGGACTAGTTGGATCTCTTTGCAGTCCAAGGGACTCTCAAGAACAGTTCAAAAGCATCAATTCTTTGGTGCTCAGCTTTCTTTATAGTCCAACTCTCACACCCATACATGACTACTGGATAAACCATAGCTTTGACTAGATGGACCTTTGTTGGCAAAGTAATGTCTCTGCTTTTTAATATGCTGCCTAAGTTGGTCATAACCTTTCTTCCAAGGAGCAAGCGTCTTTTAATTTCATGGCTGTCATGCAGTCACCATCTGCAGTGATGTTAGGCCCAAGTAATAAAGCATGTTTTTAGCATTGCCTACCAGCAGAGAATTACCAATAGTGATGATAATTTTACCTTTTCCTCCTGTTTTTGCTCTATAACATTATTATCCTTTTGTAGTATCAGATATTAAAATCATATTAATAATCAAGAACTGTATTAAACTGTTAAAAGTTGAATAATACACTAGCACATTTAGGTTAGTAGCACCCTTTGGGGATAATCACCAAGAACAAACTTAGCCCCTTGCTTTTCTGGAAATACAAAGACAATATTGTTTTCTAGGAGATTAATTATGATGATGATATCTTGGAATATGCAATAAAATCAATATTGCTTGGTTGTCTAAGCTTTTGAAGTTGCAAATTAAAAGTTAAAATGGTGGACTCACTCACCAGAGGCAGGGCAGAAGCGGTAATGTCTTTCACACATGAGGTGACTCTCTGAGTGACCTAACCCTAACCCTACAAGAAGTCAGGACTTTAAGGGCCTAAGGTATGCATCGTGTCCTCAAGGACACCAATCATGTTAGCACACTTTCTGGGACTTCCTGCTTACTGCATCCTGAATTGTAAAAGAAGACACTAGGAACTCATCTTTGAACCTTGCTCTTTGTAAGCTCAGAAGAGACTTTTCCCATTAGGAGGCAAGGCCAGGCTTGGCCTTTGTGCTCTCACGTATGCAGTTTCTCTTCCTGGAGGGCTCCCTTCTCCTAAAGTGTTGATCTGCTGCTGCTGCTGCTAAGTCGCTTCAATTGTGTCCGACTCTGTGCGACCCCTGAGACGGCAGCCCACCAGGCTTCCTGTCCCTGGGATTCTCCAGGCAAGAACACTGGAGTGGGTTGTCATTTCCTTCTCCAATGCATGAAAGTGAAAAGTCAAAGTGAAGTTGCTCAGTCGTGTCCGACTCTAGCGACCCCATGGACTGCAGCCTACCAGGCTCCTCTGTCCATGGGATTTTCTAGGCAAGAGTACTGGAGTGGGGTGCCATTGCCTTCTCCGGAAGTGTTAATCTACCTAGCTTCTATTTTTCCTTAAAATTACCAGTTGAGATCATCCCATCTCAGCAAAATCTTCACTGAATCTAGATATTCCTCCTTTGCCTTCCAAGTCCATCTGCATTTCTGTTACAGCCCTTGTCTTACTTTACTGTGATTACATTAAAGTTGACTTTAAAAATAACACCCACTGGAAAGACCTTGAAGGCAGGAATTGTGTCCTCCATAGTTCTAGCA
This sequence comes from Bos grunniens, assembly GCF_055505025.1. Taxonomy (NCBI): domain Eukaryota; kingdom Metazoa; phylum Chordata; class Mammalia; order Artiodactyla; family Bovidae; genus Bos; species Bos grunniens. The sequence goes on along the minus strand of NC_141179.1, from coordinate 73,332,498 downwards.
TCTAGCATTGGGCCTGGAATATATTAAAAACACAGCAAATGCCTGTTGAATGGAAGAATATAAGAATAAATGAGGCTGAGTATAGAGAGTGAAGGAGATAACTCATATTGAATTTTTTTCACTATTTGTAAATTGCTTCAGTAAAAGGATTTGCTAGAGAAGTGCCTATTGCAAAATTGAGGGATTTTCTTGAGATTGCAATTATCTCTGCTAACCAAATCTTTCATTCACGTGGATTAGGAGAGGTGACTGAGGAATGAGTTTTCTCCAAGGATTGATTCATTCTTTAATGCGTTATTCCACTTGCCAGACATACAGTGTACAATTAACATTCTCAGTGAAAGTTAGTTTAGTGGTGAAAGACACTATAGGTAAAAGAAAGATAAGTGAAAAAATGATTCATATCATCAAGGAGTTTATATGGTAAGGGGAATACAGTCTGTTCTTGGATAGAATATAGTAAAATGCTATATGTTACAAGGGGTGTAGAGACTCATTAAGAAGAAGGAGAATTCCCTTGTAGTAAGAGGTCAGGGAAGATGTTTCTAAAAGAAGTATTTTTATAGTTGGAGTTTGAAGAAAGGTCTAACAGAGGCTTAGAAACCAACAGTAGGCAGTACACGTGTGGAAGTGTATAGTGGTCATTGTCTGGAAATGGCAAGTAGCATAACCTTTTGAATTGTAAATTTCAGAGTAGGATGCTGGTGGGGACAATGCTGGAAAGATGGTTTAACCTTCCAGATTAGAGAAGACACAGAATGTTAAATTAAGGACTTTGTATCTTACTTTATAGGATTATGGGGGCTTCCCTGATGGCTCAGTGGGTAAGGAATCTGCCTGCAATATAGGAGACACAGGAGATATGGTTGGATCCCTGGTCAGGAAGATCCCTTGGAGAAGGAAATGGCAACTGACTCCAATATTCTTGCCTGGGAAATCCTATGGACAGAGGAGCCTAGTGGGCTACAGTCCATGGGGTGACAAAGGGTCAGACATGACTGAACGCCTAAGCACACAAGCCCTTGATGAAAGGAGTAACACCTGAATCCTGTTTTAAGGTCCTTTGGTCTGTTGAAAGGGGGGAATATATATCAGAGTGGCAGACATTGGAGACAAGATGCTCTCTAAAGGGATCTTGAAAGATGTCCAGGTAAAAGAGGGCAAAGGACAAAGGGAAGGAGTGGAGCAAAATCATAGGACTTGGTGCTTTGGCGTTGAGGGAGATGCTGAGACAAGGACACCTCTGGCATTCTGATTGTATGAGACAGTGATGGCTGCCATTGTTCAACTCATGAAGAGAAATAAGGGAACAGAGAGAAACATGAGGATAAAGGACATGGATTCTACATGATTCATAAAAGATCAGTCAAACCCAGTAAAAATTCAATAGGTTGGAGGTGGCAATTAGAATCATAGTTTTGATTAATCGCATATTGATTATACTGTCTGATCTGATCCATGAACTTGGTTGATGGCAGCAGAAGACCACTGTGTCATAGTACTCGCTCGTCTTGACCAGGAAACCTAAAAACTAGGCTCAGTGTCTTCCCAGGTTATAAAGACTATGGTAACCAAGGCTTATGAAATGGTAATTGTGGCCATTCTACTAACCACCACTGTGGCTCTTCAACTTGGCAGAGAACACTTTTAAAATCCAGGACAGATCCTTAACATACTCAGAACATCCTCTCCACCCAAACACTCATCTTGGATTTGCCATGGAAGTCTTCTTTGACTCAGCCTTGTCCCTTTTGATCATGAAATTTCAGCTCTTCCCTCTTGTCACTGCCTGCAGCAACTTTGTCTCGCTCTCTGGTTCATACTTACTTTAACTGCCCTATATATTACTTGACTTATGATACATCTTTTTTGGATCCTTTCATCCCCCTGTACAAGTGTTGGAATTTTGCAGTTCCATCATTTCTTTTTTTTCAGTCATATCTGACCATGGCCTCTTTGAATTATTCTTATTGAATGATTTCAATATCCAGCTCCCAACTATTTTGTGACAATCAGCACATAAACAAAAGCTAAAAGCAGTCAATTGCTTAGGACTGAAGAGTCAATATATTTTACTTTGCATGCTAGCTCTAGTAAAATGGAAGTGGCATTTTAGAGCACTGGGTTGAGAAGTATTTCAGCACTCAGTGGAAAAGTGTACCATAATTGATTAATGTGTTCCTTGTATACATGAAGACAGAGAGATAGCATTCATGCAGAAACATCTCGTTCTTATCTAGAGAGCTGAGGGTAAAATATGAAAATAGAACCCTGGGAGGTTTTTTGCCAGTAAGTGTGATGGTTATGTTTTATGTCCTTTTGGCTAGGCTATGATATCCAGCTGTTTGCCCAAAACCCTGTCTAGATATCGCTGTGAAGGTATTTGTAGATGTCATTAACATCTACAATCAGTTTGGCTTTAAGTGAAAGAGATTACTCTCAATCATGTGGGTCTCATCTAATCAGTTGAAGCCCTTAAAAGCAGAAACTAGGGCTTCTCAGAAAAGAAATTTCATGTCAAAACTTAACATAGAAGTCCTTCCTGAAATTTCCAGTCTGCCAGCATCCCTGACTGATATGAGGAAATCAAGCTAGAGTCTGACAAGTCGAATCCTAGTTATTCCTTTAATAAAATAGTTATGCCTGCTACTATTTTGGACAACAGAAGAAGAATCGTTTACTATCCATGAAGCAGCTACATCCAGGGACTAAAGTTCTTCTTTGTATACCTTGAAACTGTGGTGATACCATATTATGGGGAATAGGATTCATTGATCTAGAGTGGACCTTGGCTCTGCAAGTACTTCTTGCAGCTACCTATGCATCCTGCACTGGTAACATTAGTGATAAAGTTCAGAAGTGTTTATTAGATGAAATATGACAGATGGCATATAATATACTTCATATAATATACTCCTAAAGGCTTAAGTGACCCTTGGAGTTCTCCGCAAAGTTTGCCATTTTCTGTTACTCATTTTCTTTCCATGTGACCTGCAACAGCTGTTCTTTCACCAATTAAACCCTTTCTTCCTGAAAAATTAAAAACATTTCTAATTAAATGGTATAATGAAATCATCAATCTATGTTACTGAAGCAGAACTGTAATGTAATTAGTTATTGATACCACAAAGCAGGGCTCAGTTAGAATGAGAGTAGTGTGGGTGGGAGACTCCAGGAGTCTCACAAGGCACATGGCCATTGTTGGAGACACCTAACTGATTCATCTGGTTGTTTTCCCAAAGGACAGTTGTTATGTTAACATGGTCCATGGAAGCAGTATAATAATATTGTTTTTTAATGTAAAATGACAATTCTCAATAGTACCAGTGAGACCTATAGGGACAGGATGATATTTTCCTTGGGTAGTCTCAGCAATAAATAATTTCCAGGGAAAGAACAACTGATTTGAGAAATGAATGAAACTTATGGAAGTATAAGGAGAACTTTTGGGGGCTTCCCCAGTGGCTCAGCTGGTCAAGAACCGACCTGTCAATCTCTTGCCTTGGAGAGGCAAGAGACAAGGAAGAGTTCAATCCCTGGGTCCAGAAGATCCTCTGGAGAAGGAAATGGCAACCCATTCCAGTATTCATGCTTGGAAAATCTCATGGACAGAGGAGCCTGGCAGGCTATAGTCCATGAGTTTACAAAGAGTTGGACAAGACTGAGCACACACGCCATGCAAGCAGAACTTTTCTAGTTTGAATATCATTCTTTTTCCGTGGAAGCTGTGGGAGTGAGCACTGCCTGGTAGCTGGAATTAACTCATTATTAATTTTGTGCATTCCATTTTAGCTACCCAATATACACAGAAAGTAGTCAGTAATTGCTCACAGAATGAGTGCCTTGGTGTTTAGAGTAATTGTATTAGGCAGTTCAGTTTCATCTTTCATAGAACTGTATTAAAACAAATCACCATAATAAAACTATACCTGTAAGAACTCGCTCTTTTTAACAACTCAAAAGCATATGCACCATAAGTGTAAACAGGAAAGAAAAGAAGTGGAAAATCTATTAGCTTACTAAGATTGGGTTACCATGTCCACTGGACTATATAAAAAATGGCTAGTATTTAAATGTTTGGGTTTTTTCTTCTCTTTAGAATCTCAGTAACAGTGTTAACATATCAATAGGAATGAAAATAGTTTTTTTTATTTAACATATAAATGTAATACTCTCTGATTAACTATTTATTTGTTCAGTAATTGTAAAGGTGTTTTACATTTCAAGTAATAGCAACTCTAACCAGAAAAGAAATCTATGAAAAGTTACTTGCAACTTATGACTCTCCAGGAGGGCAGGAGTACTAGATTCTTCAGTCACAAATACAGGGACAATTTTTAGGCCCACTAAAGGACCTTTTGTGGGAAAATGCTGCTCCATCACTGTTTGGCCTATGATACTCTATTGTACTTAGGTCTGGATGCCAGAAGCTCTGCTATTGCTACCTACAGGGAACCAGGTGCCTTTTTCACCATAATTGCTAGAACATTAATTCTTATATGCTCAGAAATATGTTTCTATCACTTCATCAGAACCCAAGTGTGCTTGGTCAGGTGTGTCCAACTCTTTGCAACCCCAAGGACGGTAACCCACTAGGCTCCTCTGTCCATGGGATTTTCTAGACAAGAATACTGGAATGTGTAGCCATTCCCTTCTCCAGGGAGTCTTCCCAACCCAGGCGTCAAACCAAGGTCTCCTGCATGGCAGGCAGATTCTTAACCAGCTAAGCCAGCAGGGAAGTCCACATTGGTTTGGAAAGGATTAATTTATTAAAGAGTTTGAAAAGAACTTTATCTGTATGTCTTAGAAAGACATCCAAGGGCCAGGATGACCAGTTATTGGTACTAGATAAATTGTATAGAGGGAAAGTTTCTTCTGAAGAAAAAAAAAACTTTTCCCTAGAGATGTTTCAGGGCATACCACCAAATCTACAGAAGAATATGTAATAGGAAATACTGCCTTTGTCAAATTTCTTGATTTGAAAGAGATTCAAAGTTCATTTCTATAGGAGTGCTTGGAGGCAAAGAGATCAGCAAAATCAGTACTTTATTCTAATTTATGCTAATTTATTTCACCTAAACTCAACTTTATGCTAATTTTCTTCCATATACCTTCATAGGCATTTTTCCTATTTCCTGGAAAACTCTTGAAATATTAAACAGTATTTGTTTTTTCTCCCCTCCTGATACTTCTGTTCTCCTGGACTTTCTTCTTATTCAAAAAGCCAGGGCACCCCTGGTCCATGCCTCAGGAGAGGGAAGTGGCAAGCCAGAAAGAAAAAAAAAAAAATTAGGACGCCAGTTTTTCCCTGACTTTGGTTTCCAGCCTAAAACCTTTAATAGAATTGAGAGGGCTCCAAGCCAATTATGTTTGGAAAAACATGATGAGATAGAAGAAAATGTTCCCCCTCCGCTGCTGACTCTGCACATTCCTTCCATCACTGTGTCCATCTTTTCTGGAATAAATTCATCTAAACTGAAATCTGGGCTGGGCTTCCCAGATGGTGCAGTGGTAAAGAATCTGCCTGCTCATGCATGAGATGCAAGAGTTGCAAGTTCAATCCCCGGGTTGAGAAGATCCCCTAGAGAAGGAAATTGCAACCCACTCCAGTATTCTTGACTTTAATTTCTATGGACAGAGGACCCTAGCAGGCTACCGTCAGTGGGACTGCAAAAGAGTCAGACACAACTGAACACAAGAACACACTGAATTCCAGGAAGCAGTGGTATCCCCAGAAATGGTTGTTTGTTGAGTTCAATCCAAGGTTCAGTTCAGCCGCTCAGTCGTGTCCATCTCTTTGCAACCCCATGGACTGCAACACACCAGGCTTCCCTGTCCATCACCGACTCCCAGAGCTTACTCAAATTCATGCCTATCCAGTCAGTGATGCCATCCAACAATCTCATCCTGTCATCCCCTTCTTCTCCCACCTTCAATCTTTGCCAGCATCAGGGTCTTTTCCTGAGTCTTTTCCAGAGTCAGCTCTTCACATCAGGTGGCCAAAGTATTGGCTTTTCAGCTTCAGCATCAGTCCTTCCAGTGAATATTCAGGAATGATTTCCTTTAGGATGGACTGGTTGGATCTCCTTGCTGTCCAAGGGACTCTCAAGAGTCTTCTCCAACATCAGTGTTCAAAAGCATCAATTCTTTGGCACTCAGCTTTCTTTATAGTCCAACTCTCACATCCCTACATGACTACTGGAAAAACCATAGCTTTGACTAGACAGACCTTTGCTGGCAAAGTAATGTCCCTGTTTTTTAATATGCTATCTAGGTTGCTCATAACTTTTCTCCCAAGGAGCAAGAGTCTTTTAATTTTATGGCTGCAGTCACAATCTGCAGTGATTTTGGAAAACCACCCCTCCAAAAAATGATGTCTCTCACTATTTCTATTATTTCCCCATCCAAGGACATCTTTCCAAAGCCTCAGAGGGTGGCCCAGAGTGACATAGAAGCTGAATGCTTCCTCTAAAACCAAGTATTGCACAGAAACAGTAGAAACAATATTGAAGGGCTCATGTGAGTGGAAATTGAGCCTATCACTTTGGCTACCTGTGTGGACCTATGAGCAAAGACAAAAGAAGATGATGGACTTACCAATTGGTGCCTGCATGGAGAAATGAGACTAAGGAACAGAATCCATATCTTGACCCATGGAGCTTGTACAAACCCTCTCTGGAACTCAGAAGCTTCCCCAGGGAGAAGAGAAGGGAAACAATCAAATTGGCTGAGGTTTCATGACATTATCCAAATCTTGAAGGGTAAAATATGTTTCTATGGAAGAAAAAATAGAGTTTCTTTTGTATGCCTGAACTGCGGACTAGGATAACATGTACACAGAGAAAAGGAAGAAAAAAAGAATGGAAGAAACATTTTGTTTTTTTTTTATTACAATTAATTCAAATACACTTATTTTGTTGAATACAAATGTACTTATTTATAGAACCGAGGATTCTACTTATAGAATGAAGAATAATAAATATTTTTCTTTATTCTTTGTACTTTACTGAGGGGATTTGTGATTTTGTAATGTTTATTTATATGAATGGGAGCCAGCTCAAAGGAAAGGTTTTTGTTTTTCTTTTTCCTTTTTAAACGTAATTATAGTAGAAAAATTCCTACAAGTTTTACATACAATCATCCAGCTTTAATGAAGTATAATTGGTAAGAAATTGCTGTTTATCACTAACTGCACATTGACTAGAATTTTAGGGTCTCTTAGTCATCTACCACCGTTATTGGCCCCTTGTTTTATGCTTTATTTTAACAATTCCATCCCACTTGGATCTAATAATTTCTTTTTCAATACAAGGTAAAATAATAAGTAACTACTCCCACATTTTCCAGTAGAAAAGTGTAGACTTTGGAGATATCAGTGTCTTAAACTATCTACGTATTTTAGAGCTAGGTTTGAATGAAACCAATGAACATGGTACAACTTTCTGCTCATATCACACTAATTTTTGACTGTTCTTAATTCAGGTTTTCATGTTTTTAAGATGAACTATGAGGCCTGAAAGGAAGAATTCTTTGGTCAAAATGGTGTCTTTTCATCTCAGCAGGCTTTCTGGGACTCATTCATAATTCTGTCTTTTGTTCTTTGGGAATTGAGAAAAGTTCTACCTTCTCTTTCTCTCATGGTTTTTTTCCTCTTCTAGATTTCAATTTCCCTACCACAAAAGCAAATAAAAATAAACTCTTCAGTTCTCTTTGCTTAGCTTGCTAGGGGACAAGCACCTTCTCAGTTGGCAGTTCTCTACTCTTACCGCCCTGCGTTTCCCTCATGTCCTATTAAGCAAGATTGGGGAAATAAATTCCATGATGTCACTGGCTGAATAAAATACCGAAAAAACAGCAATTTTCTGTCTCTCCATGGAACTAACACTTTCTAATTTTTATTCTATTCTTAGTTTTATCAATAGCTTTTAAAAATATTACTTCAATTAATAAGTGAGTTTATATATATTATGAAACAACTGGGTTTCTATGAAAAACGATTTATTCACCAAAATTTGAGCTTCAATCCTTTACTAAATAACTTTTACAACTTTGTTCTAACCAATCTACGTTAACAAGAGAAGAAAAGTTTTCTGTTTCCATTCAGGTTTACCCTGATTTTTTAAAAAACACACTTAAACATTTTTTTCATTTTTCTAGTATTTATGGAAGGCCAGTATCTACAAGCTTCTGTGTTATGTCATGTCAGAGATACAGGGATACACAGGCTTCCTCCCCTCAAGGAGTCTGAATTCTTGTAGCAAAGATAAGACTTACACTACACAGAGAGCGATAATAACAGTAGCAAATGATAAATTCCACAAGAGAAGTACAGATAAATTGCTCTGGGTATGAGAGGCTAGGAAGATTACAGAACACAACAAGGTTTTAAAATAGATATAAAGTGATACCTTCAAAATGTCAATACAGTAAAACAGTGTATACATGTTTAGTAGGCCCCTTGAATATATGACTGCATTATTTTTCTCTTTGCTCTAGTTTTCAAACAAGGTCTTCTGATGCCTTTTTTCTGATACCAAGTTTGTGTTTTACTTTGGGAAAAGCTCTGTCATACTGGCCCATGGCAAGGATGGCTGGCGATATTATTGCCTCCAGCGGGGGTGGGCACCGTTTTGGTGTGCTGAGAGAGTCTGATGCCTAATAGAACAAAGAGTTCAGTAATAGAAGGGGCTACTCTATGTGTTAGGTATTTGTTAAGCTTGATGAGAACTGGTGGGGAAATAACTTGTTATTCTGAACCACAGATGTCTTTTACAAGTGCAACCATCTCATGAGGGAAATTTTGTAATCCGATTGTAAGATTTTCTTCCCTGATTGATGGTCATCAAAATTTTATAGTTTCTGTTTGCTTGTTGAGCTTGAGGAATTAGAACAACTTTTGCCATTTAGAGATCCCTGACACAGAGGGGTATTTGAAACATACAGAAAGAAAGGCCTTTCCAGCAGGAGACAGATGGCATGATCTGTTCTAAGGGGCCATGTGTTCTTGGCTGGCCTGAGTTTGAGCGTGTTCAATCCCTCTGCCCATTAGTTTATAGAGAAAAGGAATTTCTTTTTAAGAAAAAAGGACATAGGGGAACTGTTAGAAGTAAAACTCGTTTGGCTTCTGTGATTTGTGCTTGTAATGGTTAAGAGGATTTCTGCTGCACATAAGCAAAACTTTGTCCATCAGCTATATTCAAAACAGGAATTTTTATCTTGCTGATGTGATTGAGGAGGCCAGAGTACAAACGTATGCAGATAATGATCTAGGGGCTCAAAAATTACCATAAGTTCTTGGAATTTTTACCATATCACATTGAAAGTGACCCTTGTTAGTTTCACTTGCAGGCTCCATGTGTAGCTTCAGGTCTAACAGGAAAAAGAGGCCCTACCTTAGTCCTGAGATGCATTCTAATTGGACCAATGTAGGTCACACGTCCACAGGCTTCGCTGGTGGCTCAGTGGTGAAGAATCTGCCTGTAATGCAGGAGACATGGGTTCAGTCCCTGGGTGGGAAGATCCCTTGGAGGAGGGCATGGCAACCCAGTCCAGCACTCTTGCCTGGAGAAAGCCACGGACAGAGGAACCTGGTGGGTTACCGGCCTGAAGCGACTTAGCACAGCACGGCACAGGTCGTATGTCCACTGTTCCTAAACCAGTCGTCGTGGCAAGCGAAATCCTTTTGCTGAGTGGCTGGGGCTGGGCGATGTGTTCTCCATCTGGAAACAGGAGTGACGCCCTACCTGAAGCTGATGGATGAAACACGGAAAAGCTAATGTGTAGTCGGAAAAATCAATGTCCTATACAGTTCTAAAGGCCTTGTTGCTTTTTATTCTGGATCAGATGCTTGCTAATAGCAAAGAGGTCTAAGGTCCTATTTATATATATAGACAGAATTATTAAGAACCACAAAATCATGCAACCCTAAAAATACAGTATGTGGATATGTTTGTGTGTGCACATGTGTGTACAGCGGGAAGGAAAATACAAATTTGATTGGAAAATTCTAAAAGGATATATGTGACTCAAGTAATAGTTTGGTAATACTAAATAGTAACTAAACACTAAATAATTTAGTAATAGTAAAGAGTAACTCTCTCTCTATATATATGCATACATTTAGGGAAGCATTATTCATATGTAATCCATAAAACTATTTAATAATAAATAATTTTAATTTGGAGTTTTCATTTTATCTGAATTTTCTAGTTTCTATTGCAATCTATTGCAATTAAAATAGTAACTAGGTACTTTAGAACTGTGTATTTGAAATAAACCAAATAGCAGTGTTATTAAACTATTATTTTAAGTAAAATTTTTCTTCATTTTTATATTTAAGCCAATCTACATATGACAATTAATCTAGACCACACCTTGTTGTTGTTGTTAAGTCGCTCATGGTATCTGACTCTGGACCCCATGGACTGCAGCACGCCAGGCTTCCCTGTCCTTTGCCACCTCCTGGAGCCTGCTCCAACCCATGTCCATTGAGTCGGTGATGCCATCCAACCATCTCATCTTCTGCCGCCCCCTTATCCTCCTGCCTTCAATCTTTCCCAGCAACAGGGTCTTTTCCAATGAGAGATTCTGAATTGAAGATGTGCCATACTGAGTTGTAGTCATACCCTCTGAACTCTCTACTGGTCACCCTAATGAAAGGCAGGAAAATAATCTCTCCTTCTTTCCTCTATGAATTCTTTCCAGTGACTAGGCTCATATTTGGGGCTTTACTATGTATCTATACATTTTTTCCTCTCCTATAATAAACATCCATAATGATAACTAAAATGATGATAAGAGCAATAAGAAGAATAACAGAGTAGCTACCATTTATTGAGCAGTCCCTGTGGTCCTTGTGCAGAACTAAGTGGTTTATAAGCATTATCTAATTTGATCCATACAGTCACTCTATAGAATTCATTTATTTACTTAATATACATTCATTGTGCAGGTATGATTTACTGAAAAATAAACTGAAAGATAGATATCTGAATAGAAAACAGAATTGATCAATGTGGAGGAAAAGAACCCTTGTACACGATTGGTGGCAATGTAAATTAATGCAGTCCCTATGGAATGCAGTAAGAAGACTGCCCTAAAAACTAAGAATTACCATACAATCCAGCAATTTCACTCCTGAGTATATATCCAAAGAAAATGAAACACTAACTTGAAAAGATACATAACACCCCAATGTTCATAGCAGTATTGTTTACAATAGCCAAGATAAGGAAGCAACCTAAATGTCCATCAACAGATGAATGGATAAAGAAGATGTGGTCCATATGCAACGGAATGCTGCTAACTTTAAAAAAGAGTGACGTTTTGCCTTTTGCAGCAATGGATGGACCTACAAAGTATTATGCTTAATGAAATGTCAGAGAAAGACAAATACTCTATATTTTCACTTAAATGTTGAATCTAAAAAACAAACAAATGATGACTATAACAAAATAAAAACAGACTCCCAGATATAGAAAGCAAACTAGTGGTTACTAGTATGGAGAAGGAATGGGAAAAGGACAAGATAGGGTAGAAGATTAAGAGGTAGAAACTGTGACATATAAAACAAATAAGCTACAGGGATACAGTGTACAGCTCAGGGAATATAGCCATTACTTAATTTTTTTTTATTGGAATATAATTGCTTTGCAATGTTGTGTTAGTTCCTGCTATGCGTGCTCAGTCACCCAGTTGTGTCTGACTCTTTGCGACCCCATGGACTATAGCCTGCCAGGCTCCTCTGTCCATGGAGTTTTCCAAGCAAAACTACTGGCGTGGGTTGCCATCTTCACCTCCAAGGGATCTTCCCCACCCAGGGATCAAACCTGAGTCTCCCACGTCTTCTGCATTGCTGGCAGATTGTTTACCCCTGAGCTACCTGGAAAGCCTGGGTTTCTTCTGTACAACACTGAATCAGCCATATGTACACATATATCCCCTCCCTCTTGAGCCATTGTTTTATAATAACTTTACATGGAGTATAATGTAGAAACATTTTGAATCACTATGTAGCACACCTGAAATAAATATAATATTATAAATCAACTATCTCAATAAAAATAAAATTTAATAAAACTTGAATTGTTCAAAAAGGGAAGACACTAAAAAGCAGAGTGGTCCATTCTAAGGAGATGGTTCCTTGGAAGCGAAGCAGGGTTATCAGGTGCTAAGAATGGCAAATGACACCCAACCCCAAGTGTCCACAGAAGAAATAAAGAGAAACTGGCATTTGCTTTCAAGAGCAAGGCCATGGTGTCTTTTAGCTAAAGCCTTGATCTTCATTTTGTTTCTCTTTCTTCCATTAATTTAGAGAAGTGTAATCACAGACTCATATTTCTCTTGTAATTCTGGTTTCTCTCCCTGTATCTTGCTGATTATGGTTCTTGCTTAATAGTAGTTAGGAGTGAGAGACGTAAGTTCAAAACACAGATCTACCACTCATTATCCAAGTGATCTTGGTGAAGTAACCTAACCCTGTCAAGGCTCAGTCCCCTCATTTGTAAAATTAGCTTAGTATAATTGTTAATAGCACTTGAGAAATGCCTGTAGCTAAACAGGAGCAATGTAGTTCAATGGTAAATTGCACAGAATGGAGTTAGATTGCTGGGTTCAAACCTGGATCCACCTCTTACTAGCCGTGTGTTCTTGGACAATCTGCTTAAAGTTTCCCTGCCTCAGTTTCTTCATCTATAAAATGAGAATGGTAATATGAACAGTTCCTGTCTCTTGAGTTAATTTATATAATGTGCTTGAACAGGGCTGGATTCACAGTGAGCTCTATATCCGTGTTTATTCTTCATTTACTAGTACTTTCTTGTAAGCTAGTTGAGAGGACTGAAAAAGTGACTGTTGATTAAAAAGCACTTAGGATAATGCTTCTGCACACAGTGTGCTCTGTTAACTTATATTAAGGTTAAGGAGCCATAATATTAAACAGATAGATGTAGACATTGCAGGCTAATAAGCATACTCCAGGATTTGCCCTCATTTCTGTTCTCAAATTAGGTATCTGATAGCTCTCTTAAGGCAGAAGTGCTTTAATGATGAGATATCTGTATAAATACTCCTTTTGTAGCTTCCTTAAGCTTGGCAGTTTATTTCAGGTAATTCCTGATAATCAACGTAGTTTTTCCATCCAGCTTGTCACCCTTCCTCAGTATTCATGGCTGATTCTTTCTCACTTTCTTCCTTTACTTTCCCTGTCTTTCAGGGTCTATCTCTAAATCTTGGTGAGTCCTGCTATTTTTTTTCCTGGGTCCCTTTATTTTGTCTTTCAAGTGAGTCTCCATGGATAGATTAATCCAGACCCTCGACTTAAAAACTATATAATACCTAAGATAATATTCCCAAACTCTGTCTCTAATTCTGGCCTGACCCTGGAGCTTCAACTGCGTACATGGTATCTGCACATGAATGTCTAAGAGGCAGCTCAGATTTAACATATGCAAACTAAAACTAAGGGCTTCCCTGGTGCCTCAGTTGGTTAAGAATCTGCCTGTAATGCAGGAGACCCTGGTTCTATTCCTGGGTTGGGAAGTTCCCCTGGAGAAGGAATAGGCTATCCACTCCAGTATTCTTAGGCTTCCCTGGCTCAGATGGTAAAGAATCTGCCTGCAGTGAGGGAGATGTGGCTTCAGTCCCTGGGTTGGGAAGATCCCCTGGAGGAGGGCGTGGCAATCCACTCTGGTATTCTTGCCTGGAGAATCTCCATGGATAGAGGAGCCTGGCAGGCTACAGTCCATGGGGTTGCAAAGAGTCAGATACCACAGAGTGACTAAGCACAGCAGCAAACTAAAATTAAGTAGAGGCAAACTAAAACTCTTAGGTCTGAATGTCTTCCCTTCACTCTATTCTCACTCTTCTCAACCACTGTTCGTTCTCTTGTTCCAGAGAGTAAAAGGAAGGAGGAAGGGTGGTATTTCTCTGTCTTCCTTATCACATTCAGTACATCAGCAAGTTCTGATAAATGTCATTTGTTCACTCAATCAGATAATTCATTTTCCTCCACCCCCACCTATACCATCTTCTTCCAATCCACCACTGGTTTTCCATTCTAATACTGCAGCAGTATTCCAGCTCTCCAGTTTTCTTGCTGTTACTCTTATCTCTCTACAGTCCACCCTGTACATAGTAGAGTATTCTGCTTGAAGCTCTCCAGTGGATGCCTTTTGCATGGTTTGTGGATTGGTGCTGTGTTTTCTTTTGTGATTTGGCCTTCAACTACTCTCTCTTTTCTCATTCTTTCCTATCCATCTGGGCTTTTTGACCCTGGAACGAGTTAAAGCTTTTGCTTTCTCGGGGACTTTGCCCTAGTTCACCCGGTACTCAGAATGCTATTTTCCTTAATCTTCCTTCTTGACATTCAGATCTGAGTTTAGATGCTGTCTCCTCAAAGAGGTCGTCTTGACCATCCAGTGTAAAGTAGCCACACTATTGTTTCCTAAAATATAAGTCTTTTAATACTTTGCAGAACAATTTTTCACAATGTGATCCTTTTTATCTTTTGCTGATTCACTTCTTCATTTATTTTCAATTTGATTTATACTAGAACAGTGGTGCTGGGGGTGGTTTTGTTCCCCCCAGGGAACATTTAGCAATACCTGGAGGTATGTTTGGTTCCCATGACTAGATTCCTGCTACACATTCTACAATAGATTAGGGAGCTCTCCACAAAAATACTTATCTGCCCCAAAATGTTCACAGTGGCCTAGGCTGAGAAACTCTGCACCAGAAGAAAGCACAAAAGAGCACAGGCTTTGCAAGGATTGTCATGTTCTGTGCCTCATGCCTAGAACAAGACCAGATGTTTTAATATACCAAACATTCAGCAAATCAATAAATATATGAACATAGTATTTGTAAGGTCTTAATAGGATCTGATACATAGTATTTCCGCAATTTTTTGATCTTAAAAGATTGATAAAATCATGATCTTAGATAAAGACAAAGTGCTAGTATTTGTCATTGGCAAGATAAAACCTAACCACTTAGGAAATGATCAGAATTGCTACCTCTACTACGCTTTGGCTACAAGGGGTCTCTGTGAACAACATAAATCTAGGTTAAAATGTTCCTCTTTGAAAGAGCTTCATCTCCTGTGAAGCCAGTTTGCAGAGCAGTCGTGACTGAGCGTTTAGAAGCACACTGCTTTCTCAAGTTCCCTTCCACCACTTCATAGTTATGTGACCTTGTATAACTTCCTAGATTTCATGCCTCAGTTTCTCATTTGTTAAATAGAGGCTTTCATTAAAATACCTTCCCCATGGAGTTGTTCTGAGAATTAAGTGACTTACTGAATGTAAAACCCTTAGAACAGAACACTTAAACACTGCATGTGTTAAGTTTCTTCACATGTTGTAAGAAACAGGTCCTGTCTGCTATTGACATCTCAGGGATCCTCTGAAAACCTTGGCTGCTCAGGGGAGAGCTCACTGATGATGAAAGTAAATGTTAGCTGTGATAATCATTCATAATTAAAAAATAGCTGAAATTATGATAATATTAGTATATTTGTATATATGTTAATATGTGTAATAACAACAGGATAATAATGATAATGATGGAATTATCAATCCAGTGATCTGCCCTCAAATTCTTTTGAACCTAGGCTTCAGGTGAGCAAATAGAATTCTTACTCTCACAGAATCAGCTTGGATCAGAGGATCAGAGAACTGAATACCCAGAAAAATGAGCTATGAGTTGAAAGCTTTGCATGCCTGTGTGCTATCACATCTGAGGAGCTGTGCAGTATTCCCCACTCCTTTTGCCCTCTCTGGTCTCACCTTCCTCGATAACAACTCCTCTCTGCCTCTTGATGGGTGGTAAAAATCAATAAGAAATAATAAGAGGGAAATGGTTGTGTTCCTTGGAGAAATTTCTGAGATAAGCGGGAGGCCATGTAGTTATTATATGACTAATGAATACTGTTTTCCTTCACTGCACTCCAATGTGGGCAGCAGTATTGAACCTGGCCTTGGTCAACTGTGGTATTGATTTCCTTTTGTGATTTCAGATTCTCTTCTCAAGGAACCTTAACTAAAGACTCAAAATAGGAAAAGCAATTCAAATTCGACAAAGTGTGCACTGAACTTCAGACTTAGATTTTAATGAATGATTTTCGATAAAATCTTATGTTGGTTTCTATCATATTTTTAATGTCTTTTGATTATTCTTTTTACTACAAAGTATAATTTAGTGATGGGGCTTTCCTGATAGCTCAGCTGGTATAGAATCTGCCTGCAGTGCAGGAGACCCCAGTTCGATTCCTGGGTTGGGAAGATACCCGGAGAAGGGATAGACTACCCACTCCAGTATTCATGGCCCTCCCTCGTGGCTCAGAGAGTAAAGAATTCACCTTGGAGGATTCAGAATGAATTCACAAAGAATTCACAATGCAGGAGACCTGCAATGTGGGAGACCTGGGTTCGATTCCTGGGTTAGGAAGGTCCCTTGGAGGAGGGCATGGCAACCCCCTCCAGTATTCTTGCCTGGAGAATCCCCATGGAAAGAGGAGCCTGGTGGGCTACAGTCCATGAGGTCACAAAGAGTCAGACATGGCAAAGCAACTAAGCATAGCACAACTCACGTAATTTAATAACACCTTATTATTATGTGAAAAGAAGAGAAGCAAAAAGCAAAGGAGAAAAGGAAAGATATAAACATCTGAATGCAGAGTTCCAAAGAATAGCAAGAAGAGATAAGAAAGCCTTCTTCAGTGATCAGTGCAAAGAAATAGAGGAAAACAACAGAATGGGAAAGACTAGAGATCTCTTCGAGAAAATCAGAGATACCAAAGGAACATTTCATGCAAAGATGGGCTCGATAAAGGACAGAAATGGTATGGACCTAACAGAAGCAGAAGATATTAAGAAGAGATGGCAAGAATACACAGAAGAACTGTACAAAAAAGATCTTCACGACCCAGATAATCACGATGGTGTGATCACTGACCTAGAGCCAGACATCCTGGAATGTGAAGTCAAATGGGCCTTAGAAAGCATCACCACGAACAAAGCTAGTGGAGGTGATGGAATTCCAGTGGAGCTATTCCAAATCCTGAAAGATGATGCTGTGAAAGTGCTACACTCAATATGCCAGCAAATTGGGAAAACTCAGCAGTGGCCACAAGACTGGAAAAGGTCAGTTTTCATTCCAATCCCAAAGAAAGGCAATGCCAAAGAATGCTCAAACTACCGCACAATTGCACTCATCTCACATGCTAGTAAAGTAATGCTTAAAATTCTCCAAGCCAGGTTTCAGCAACATGTGAACCGTGAACTTCCTGATGTTCAAGCTGGTTTTAGAAAAGGCAGAGGAACCAGAGATCAAATTGCCAACATCCGCTGGATCATGGAAAAAGCAAGAGAGTTCCAGAAAAACATCTATTTCTGCTTTATTGACTATGCCAAAGCCTTTGACTATGTGGATCACAATAAACTGTGGGAAATTCTGAAAGAGATGAGAATACCAGACCACCTGATCTGCCTCTTGAGAAATTTGTATGCAGGTCAGGAAGCAACAGTTAGAACTGGACGTGGAACAACAGACTGGTTCCAAATAGGAAAAGGAGTTCGTCAAGGCTGTATATTGTCACCCTGTTTATTTAACTTATATGCAGAGTACATCATGAGAAACGCTGGACTGGAAGAAACACAAGCTGGAATCAAGATTGCCGGGAGAAATATCAATAACCTCAGATATGCAGATGACACCGCCCTTATGGCAGAAAGTGAAGAGTAACTCAAAAGCCTCTTGATGAAGGTGAAAGTGGAGAGTGAAAAAGTTGGCTTAAAGCTCAACATTCAGAAAACTAAGATCATGGCATCCGGTTCCATCACTTCATGGGAAATAATAGATGGGGAAACAGTGGAAACAGTGTCAGACTTTATTTTTCTGGGCTCCAAAATCACTGCAGATGGTGACTGCAGCCATGAAATTAAAAGACACTTACTCCTTGGAAGGAAAGTTATGACCAACCTAGATAGCATATTCAAAAGCAGAGACATTGCTTTGCCAACAAAGGGTTGTCTAGTCAAGGCTATGGTTTTTCCAGTGGTCACGTATGGATGTGAGAGTTGGACTGTGAAGAAGGGTGAGCACCAAAGAATTGACGCTTTTGAACTGTGGTGTTGGAGAAGACTCTTGAGAGTCCCTTAGACTGCAAGGAGATCCAACCAGTCCATTCTGAAGGAGATCAGCCCTGGAATTTCTTTGGAAGGAATGATGCTAAAGCTGAAACTCCAATACTTTGGCCACCTCATGCGAAGAGTTGACTCATTGGAAAAGACTCTGATGCTGGGAGGGACTGGGGGCAGGAGGAGAAGGGGACAGAGGATGAGATGGCTGGATGGCATCACTGACTCGATGGATGTGAGTCTGAGTGAACTCTGGGAGTTGGTGATGGACAGGGAGGCCTGGCGTGCTGCAGTTTATGGGGTTGCAAAGAGTTGGACACGACTGAGCAACTGATCTGATCTGATCTATTATGATGTGGTAAATCATCTTTCCAAAATGTACAGTTGATGTTTGGGGGTATTTAAAGAGTTGTGCAACCATCAATGCAGTCTATATTAGAGTATTTTGACACCTTAAAATTAATTGTGCCAATTAGCAGTTGCTCTTTATCCTCTGACCAAGCCATGAGCAACCACTATCTATACTCTGTCTCTAGGCTTGCTTGTTCAGGACATTCCCTGTGAATGGACTCATACAGTGTGTGCTGGTGTGTCTGCATCTTTCGCATTGTCTATCATGAGTCAGCTTTATTAAGATTCCAGCTTTTAGACACATTGTGGCAGAACCCTGAAATTGTGACCAATCTTGCATCCTTCCATCCATCCTGACTCACCAGCTCCTTGAATTGCTGTTTGGAAGTCATCTTTCTGAGATTTCATCACAGTGAATGTTGGGAAGGGCTACAATATATAAATACTATTTCTCCTAGATCTCTCCTCAGGGTCTGGTGGAGGCCTGTATGTATCTGAAGTCATTCTAAGAAGTTATATTTGGGTCCCAAGAACTCTGGTAACCCAGTGATAGGTTCAGTAAGTTTTACAAACATTTCATTGAACTCTCTCTCGCTCCCATCTGTCGTCTTCTACCAGACTTTCATGGGTGCTAGTGAGTCTCTCAATGGTTCTGTAAAGTGATGACTATCTTCTTGAGATTTGTCTTGAGACCCAGGGGTTTGTGTTCCTAAAGGCTTACAAGTGGACTTCAATATGGAGGAAATTGAAAGTGTTAGTCACTCAGTTGTGTCTGACTCTTTGCGACCCTATGAACTGCAGCCTGCCAGGCTCCTCTGTCCATGGAATTCTCCAGGCAAGAATATTGGAGTGGGTAGCCATTGCCAGGTCTCCAGGGAATCCTCCCAAACTAGGGATCAAATCCAGTTCTCCTGCATTGCCAGCAGATTCTTTAGCATCTGAGCCACCAGGGAGAATACCAATCATTATATCTGTTTTACTGCTGAAATATAGGGACCCATGGGCCTCTGACATTAATCTGCCTATGTAGTAGTTAATGTTGACAGTATTTGAAGACTTCTATAGATTGTAGTGATGAATGAACATTTCCTTTTGACTTCTCCAAGTCCTCTATTCTCTTACCAAAGAGACAGACCTTGAGATAGAGTGGAAGATCTGTAGGCTCAGGGAACTGTCAGACCTAGGACTGAATCCTGGTATGACCACTTAATAGCTCATTGATTCTTGGCAAATTTTCTTAGCCTCATTTTCCACATGGGAGAAGCAGGCAATAATAAATGTCATGGGGTAGTCGTAAATATTCAGTTAAGTAATGAATGTAAAGAACTTTACACCTGGTTCAGTTCAGTTCAGTTCAGTTGCTCAGTCGTGTCCGACTCTTTGCAACCCCATGAATCACAGCACACCGGGCCTCCCTGTCCATCACCAACTCCTGGAGTTCACTCAGACTCATGTCCTTAGAGTCAGTGATGCCATCCAGCCATCTCATCCTCTGTCGTCCCCTTTTCCTCCTGCCCCGAATCCCTCCCAGCATCAGAGTCTTTTTCAATGAGTCAACTCTTCGCATGAGGTGGCCGAAGTATTGGAGTTTCAGCTTTAGCACCATTCCTTCCAAAGAAATCCCAGGGCTGATCTCCTTTAGAATGGACTGGTTGGATCTCCTTGCAGTCCAAGGGACTCTTAAGAGTCTTCTCCAACACCACAGTTCAAAAGCATCAATTCTTCGGTGCTCAGCTTTCTTCACAGTCCAACTCTCACATCCATACATGACCACTGGAAAAACCATAGCCTTGACTAGATGGACCTTTGCTTTTGAATATGCTATCTAGGTTGGTCATAACTTTCCTTCCAAGGAGTAAGCGCCTTTTAATTTCATGGCTGCAGTCACCATCTATAGTGATTTTGGAGCCCAAAACAATAAAGTCTGACACTGTTTCCACTGTTTCCCCATCTATTTCCCATGAAGTGATGGGACCAGATGCCATGATCTTCGTTTTCTGAATGTTGAGCTTTAAGCCAACTTTTTCACTCTCCTCTTTCACTTTCATCAAGAGGCTTTTTAGTTCCTCTTCACTTTCTTCCATAAGGTAGGGACTGATAATCGATTACTGTTTTAAAGGTAAGTGCGTACAGGAGAAAGAGGTACCCCTGAAGGAGCCGTATCTACAGTATTTGAACTGTAGTTTTCAACTTACTTCCCAGGAAGCAGAGTGGTAAAACACCTGCCTGACAATGCAGGAGACACAAGAGATGTGAGTTTGATCCCTGGGTTGGGAAGATCCCCTGGAAAAGGAAATGGCAACCTGCTCTAGTATTCCTCCTTGGAAAACTCCATAGCACAAAGGAGCCTGGCAGGCTACAGTCCATGGGCTCACAAAGAGTTGAACGTGACTGAGTGACTGAACGCACTCACAGTGAAGACACTTTCAAATTACTAATTATATGAGCAGGATTTTTCTCTTTATTATCATCTGTTTACTCAGCCAATAAAGGGAAATAATATCTGTTTTGAAGAGTTGATATTAGAATTAAAGAAGATATTAGTAAATTGGCCAGTCCAGTACCTGTTACTATAAAAAGTCAATAATTGATAACTATGACTATTTTTTATTGTTATCAAGGTGGTCATGGCCATTAAGCATCTGTCTAAGTCAGTGGCATAGAATAATGCTTGCAATAATATGCTGGCATAAGTTAGGGTGATTCTAGTAACGGTACCAAAACACACTCATTCCTTAGGTTGGGGTGCCACTCACCTCTCCTCTCTTCTGACATTCTGACTGATAGAATATCCATGCAAGGATATCAAAGGGTTAGCAAAGTAGAGAAAATAATCTAATTCCAATGTGGAACTTTCTGATAAACGCTGACTTAAATAAGATGATAGACCTCACGCCAAAGTGGGACTGCTTATCTTTCATTTTGAATTTACACTTAGGGATCTGCAAATTCAGGCATGTCCAGGAAAGAGTGAGAGCAATAGCAAGAGTGAGTCAGAGATGATGAGACCAAGATAGAGAAGAGTGACTGTGAACACAGAGTAGCCTGGGTTTGCTTACACATATTATTGCCTAGGAGAGCAAGTGTTGCCTCATCTATGCAGTCAGAGCCTCAACCAGGAAAAAACGGCAGAGTAGGCCCAGCCCTGTTTGCTTACTGTCTGGGTGGTGGTTAGTTGCTAAGTTGTGTCAAACTCTTGTGATTCCATGGACTGTAGCCCACCAGGCTGCTCTGTCCATGGGATTTCCTAAGCAAAAATACTAGAGTGGGTTACCATTTCCTTCTCCAGGGGATCTTCCTGACACAGGGATTGAAAAGGCCTCCTGCATTACAGGCGGGCTCCTACGTTGCAGGTGGTCTTTATCGGCTGGGCCACCGTGGAAGTCCTACTGCGTGTTGTTGTTATTTGGTTCCCTTGTGTCCAGCTGTTTGCAACCCCATGGACTGCAGCACTCCAGGCTTCCCGGTCCTTCACCATCTCACAGTTTGCTCAAACTCACATCCATTGAGTCGCTCATGCCTTCCAGCCATCTTGTCTTCTGCCGTTCCCTTCTTCTCTGCCTTCCATCTTTCCCATTATCAAGGTCTTTTCCAGTGAGTCAGTTCTTTGCATCAGGTGGCCAAAGTATTGGACCTTCAGCTTCAGCATCAGTCCTTTCAGCAAATATTCAGGGTCAATATCCTTTAGGATTGACTGGTTTGATCTCCTTGCAGTCCAAGAGATCTCACGAGTCTTCTCCAACACTACAGTTGGAAAGCATTAGTTCTTCAGTGCTCAGGCTTCTTTATGGTCCAACTCTTACATCCATACATGACTACTGGAAAAATCATAGCTTTCACTAGATGGTCTTTTGTTGAAAAAGTAATATCTCTGTTTTTTAATATGCTGTCTAGGTTTGTCATAGCTTTTATTCCAAGGAGTAAGTGTCTTTTAATTGCATGGCTGTTGTCACCATCTGCAGTGATTTTGGAGTCCAAGAAAAAAAAGTCTCTCACTGTTTCCCCTTCTATTTGCCATGAAGTGATGGAACCAGATGCCATGATCTTAGTTTTTTGAATGTTGAGCATTAAGCCAGCTTTTTCACTCTCCTCTTTCACTTTCATCAACAGACTCTTTAGTTTCTCTTTGGTTTCAGCCATAAGAGGGTGCCATCTGCATATCTGAGGTTACTGATATTTCTCCCAGCAATGTTGATTCCAGCTTGTGCTTCATCCAGCCTGGCATTTCGCATGATGTACTCTGCATAGAAGTTAAATAAGCAGGGTGACAATATACAGCCTTGATGTACTTCTTTCCCAAGTTTCAACCAGTCTGTTGTTCCATGCCAATTCTAACTGTTGCTTCTTGATTTTGCATACGGGCTTCTCAGGAGGCAGGTAAGGTGGTCTGGTATTCCCATCTCTTGAAGAATTTTCCACAGTTTTTTGTGATCTACACAAAGGCTTTAGTGAAGTCAGCAGTGTATAAGGCAGGCTTGGCCATAGATGAGTCCAAAAAGTGAGAGGAGGGAAGAGTTATTGGGAACCAGCATCTTTGCCTGGATAAACCACACATTGAGATTGGCAGATATAGGTTCCTAAGGGTTGGTCTACTTGTCCCCATTTGGAATTACTTGCAGGGCCATCCCAGTTCCAAAGCTCCACGTGAGGTCTGTTGAAACCATTTGCTGTGACTGCATGTTGGTTCAGCATCTGCTCTTCCCAGGCTTGCTCCTTCCACTCCCCCACAGGTGTTGATCCTGAGAGCATCCCTAGTGAATAACCTGCACACAAACATCCATCTCAGAGTCTGCTCACAGAGGAAGAGACCCAAGAGACTTCCTTCACCGAGCTCTGCCTCATCCATTCCCAGTGGACATGAATTGTCCTTTCTCTGTAACCTCTAGCCCTTTTCCATATCCCTCTTACTGGGTTAATACATTTCTGCCTTGAAATTGCCATTCATGTTGTATCTTCCTTATTAAGCCAGTGGCTTCCCATTCCTGTATATTCTCCAGGTCCCTGCCTTTTGCCCTGCATTTAACACATATTTGAGGAAATGAGTAAGACCAGGTTACAATATGAATTGTCATCCCAAAGGTTATCTCAATAGCTAAATTTTAAGGTGTGATTATGAAGCACTTGGAGAAAAACAACCTATTTTAGGTAAGGATGGTAGTATGTCTGCACAGATTAACACCAGGGGTTCAAGCTTGGTTACTTCCAGAGGTGAGCAGCTAACATAAATACAGCAAGTGTAGCAAATGGAGGAAAAGAACTGTATATCCTGTACCCAGTAAAGAGGAGAGAGTTGCTCTCAGATGCAGCCAAACTACTGCCATAAGGGATGTGGGCTCAGTGTTGCCACATGCCTCCTTTTTTCAGGAGGGTAGAAACTTAGACTTACGTGAAATCGTCTAATCTTTCACCCTTGCAGGTGAAGCGAAGCCCATGAACTGGATTCAGTCCCGGGGACACTAAGCCTGAAACTCCTGGGAGGGACCTCTTACGGTTCACACACCTTTGGTTTTCACTGTGGGTATCTATCCCCAATGGTTGTTACTTCATGAGAGAATGATGAACTGTATTTATTTGGAGGGTCATCTTTATCCACTGCGATGTACTTGTATTTCTCACTGAGAGGACCAGTGGAGGATAGTTAGATGCTGGGCACAGTATTTGAACCATAATTTCCAGAATGTTTTAAGAGTCTCAGAGGAAAGGTGCAATACAGCTCTAAGATAATTGTTGTTGTGTTTTTCTTTAATGCTTCTTCTTCTTCTTCTTCTTTTTTTTTTTTTTTTACCTCTAAGATAAGCTTGTGAAATGAGTTGGATAACAGTCTTGCTGCTTATTGAAAAACACAGTCAGGTCATTTTGTGACAGCATTATTGCATTTGCATTTTAAGGATGCATAAATAGAAAACTCAGACCCAAATCCAAATCCTTTATTCTACAATACAGAAAAAAATATATCTCCTTTTCCTTGCATCTGATCACTCCTGACATCTGTGCAGTAAATATGGATTAGATAAGGGCCCAATTATCTAAAAATAAATTATATAAATTGCTTTTTGTTGTTTCTCACTCATAAAATAAGATTATTAGTGTGGGTAAGAAAAGAATCTTGTCTGTGAACACACAGTTACTTAAGGGTGATGTTGAAAATGAAAGAGGTGTGTGTGTGTGTGTGTATGACTGTATGTGTGTGTGTGTGTACTTATGTTTGTATGGGTCTCTGTGTGTTTATGTGTGTATGTGTATGCATGTGTGTGTGTGTGTATGAGAGAGAGAGTGAATTATCCAAGCTCTGAATATGAGGCATGGGGGGATGCAGTGCTCTTTGGTACAAGTGATAGGAAATTCATTGGCCTATTTGCAACATGTTGGGAAGTTCTAGTATCTTTGCTGGTGTGGAATTTAGCATGAAGAGTTATACTTTAGTTGCTAAAAAGGGAGTTAAATTAGGTTAAAATCTGATTTTACTTAATTTGTGGCATTAGAGTGGGACTAAGAAAATACACTGACAAATATCAGAATTTATGATTTACTGTTTTAAAATTGTCTGTGGAAAATACACAGAGAAGTTCCAATTTAAGGTGCGCTCGTATTCGCACAAAGGGAGAGAAGTCGTATAAATTATGAGTTGTCCCCGTCTGTATGGAGTTGGAGTCTGGTTAGTAGACTTCACTCTTAGATAGAGGATAGAAATCAAAGGCAAAGGACAAATGTGTCTTTTTAATCAGTCATAGTCATATGCCTGTTTGGATTAAGATGTTTTACTTTCAATAGAGCAAAACTGAATAAACAAAGTACATTTAATATATCATTATCCAAAGATGTTCTTAAACTTTACATCTTGCTTTGTTTTGTCCTCAGCTGGTATTCTTTATAAATCATTCTTTTTGAATAGTTTAAAGACAATACTTCAACTCACAGAATTGTAACTTGTATGATAAAGCTATTGATTAACTTTAGCTAGTGACCATGCTAAATGTCCTTACTTGTTTTCATACACAATTGCACTTATTTTGAAGAAGATATATATGCATGTGTATGAAATAAATCTATAAATGTTATTTTTAAATTGTTTTAAAAGTAGAAAGCATTTTATCTCAGTGGGGTTTTGTTGAGGGTCTACAGCTTCCCTTGTGACTCAGTTGGTAAAAAATTCGCCTGCAATGCAGGAGACCCTGGTTCAATCCCTGGGTTTGGAAGATCCTCTGGAGAAGGGAAAGTGTTCTGGCCTGGAAAATTCCATGGACTGTGTTGTCCATGGGGTTGCAAAGAGTCAGAAATGACTGAGCGACTTTCACTTTTGCTTTCCATTTTAGTAATTTGGGGAATAGGCACAAAGAAATAGTGAAAGCAGGCATTTCAGAGGTGATGAGAAACAGAGCCCCTCGGATTTCAGTGGCCTTCCATTTACACTGGGTCAACACCCCTTTTTCTTGCATGGCATTTCTTAGTATTAACAAAATTTTTTACTGAGTGATATTCTCATGGAATCCATGCTTTTGAACTGTGGTGTTGGAGAAGACTCTTGAGAGTCCCTTGGACTGCAAGGAGATCCAACCAGTCCATTCTAAAGGAGATCAGCCCTGGGATTTCTTTGGAAGGAATGATGCTAAAGCTGAAACTCCAGTTCTCTGACCACCTCATGCGAGGAGTTAACTCATTGGAAAAGACTCTAATGCTGGGAGGGATTGGGGGCAGGAGGAGAAGGGGACGACAGAGGATGAGATGGCTGGATGGCATCACCGACTTGATGGACGTGAGTCTGAGTGAACTCCGGGAGTTGGTGATGGACAGGGAGGCCTGGTGTGCTGCGATTCATGGGGTCACAAAGAGTTGGACACGACTGAGCGACTGAACTGAACTGAACTGATTCTCATGGAAAGAAAAAACTGTTTTTTCTCCTGTGAATATTTTTCACTGAACAGGAGGTGGAGTGGGATGGGACAGTGTCACTTTAACCTCTGGCAAGAGTTCTTGTCCAGTCCTAACAGTTTTAGAGCTGTTATAAAGGGAGCAAAGAAAAAATGTGGAAGTGTTAGTCACTCAGTCATGTCCCACTCTTTACAACTCCATTGACTGTAGCCCACCAGGCTCCTCTGTCCATGGAATTCTCCAGGCAAAAATACTGGAGTGGATTGTCATTCCTTTCTCCAGGGGATCTTCCTGACCCAGGAATCAAACCTGGGTCTCCTGCATGGGAGGCAGATTCTTTACTGTCTGAGCCATTGAGGAAGTCTCTAAAGGGGGACGTTGAGGCATTTGGTTTCAGTTCTGCATGTCCCTTGCTTTATTTCAGACCAGCCTATTGTCTTAAAGATGCAGCTCTGTCTAAAGACATTAGTGATAAGGTACACTGGCTGGAGGCCAACAGAAGCCTTTCAATTTATGAAGAGCTTACCCATTGATGCCCAGGTTTTCTGTATTAGATGCCAGCAGAAGCACAGTGGTAGCAATTACTACCTTGGATCTCTGTTAGAGGTGCCTGGATGCAAGGATCTGTGAAGCATGACTCCTTACTTAGCCCTATCCTCATGGCTCCCTTAAACAACCTGGACATTTGTTAAAATCTTCCATAAGGAACTATAGTTCTTAGCTATTACCTGCTAAGAAGTTGTCTGACTCATCCTGACCATGCTCTATCCTGATCACAATGCTGAAAATACCTTTCCTCAAGATCAACACCTCTAGCATAATATTTCTCAAACTGTCTCACCAGAGTACCCATAAATAAAGAGAAGAGTGAACATATATTTTAAAATAGGATGAGGGAAGGAAAACAGAAAAAATCAGAACATTATATAAGGTGACATACTAAGTGATATCTGAAAGTATATCCCAAAGTCTGATATTTTGGGAAATTATTGCAATTTATCTTATAAATTCCTACCACAATTCATTATTCTATTTTACAGTATACAGTGCCAGATTGTATAAAGTTGTATGCGATTTTAATATATGATATCACTGTAATAATATATTAATCCAGAATGCATTCACATTTAAAATAATATGATTCTTATTGATTTGATATAAAATATCTCCCCCAAACATTTGAGGGAAAATAATTGTCCTGGATGTGTGTGAACTTCATGCAGTGACTTCTTCTTTTATTGAAGATTCCTCCCCAACATCATAACCATCATGGCCTAGAGATGTAAGGGACATGTGACAAGAACACTGTTTTATCACGTATGCTAGCTAGTCAGCCCAATATTGCCTTAAATATCCACTCAGAGGCCTGAGATTTTACATTTTTAATGCAGTTTTTATCTTTAACATAGCACATCCATTTCATCCCTTCTCTCTTTAAAAATATGTATGAGGAACAACTAAGTCAAACCACATTTTGGGGGATTGTCAAATGTAATTTCCCCAGAAACAGCAGCCAGGTAGAGATATGGAAGAAGGACCTCAGAGAGGATTTTTGGAAGTGAGCTACTTTATCTTTTTATAAGCTGTATGGAAGTTTGAATTTCATGCAAAAACAGGAAAATAAATCCAAAAAATAATAGGATATCGTTAAATCCATATTGATCATTTAGAGTGAAAATGCTTTATGAGAGGCAGTAAAAGCTTTTAGGATCCTGAGGGGAAAAATATGGGTGCAAAAGCAGAATAAATTACTACAATTTAATCACTTGGTAAATAACTAAATTACTATTGCTGGATTTATGGTGTCAGAGAGCAACCTCCCATTAAATAGAGAACATGTTGGTGATTCATTTGTGATGGATTTTAGAGAAAACATGCAAGAGCCATTGCTGTCTTTATAGCTTACCTTTAGTATTTCTCTTCATTATTTCCCCTGCATGTGAGTCCATTTTCAAAAGCTCTGTGTTTGTAAAACCGTAAATTCTCATTTAAAGGGAATCTTTCTGATTCTGAAACACCATTGAAGAGCCTTGAATTTACCTGTGCTACTCACATTGCTGATGATTTTCACTGAAGCTGTTTATTACTCAAGTATACTTTTCACGATTATAGCCTGAGTTGGCTTCTTGGCTTCAACCTTAGGGCTGTACTTCACTCCAAAATGTTTTGAGGTGATGGCTGTTGCTGCTGTTAAGTCACTTCAGTCGTGTCCGACTCTGTGCGACCCCATAGACAGCAGCCCACCAGGCGCCCAGTTCCTGGATTCTCCAGGCAAGAATACTGGAGTGAGTTGCCATTTCCTTCTCCAATGCATGAAAGTGAAAAGTGAAAGTGAAGTCGCTCAGTCGTGCCTGACCCTCAGCGATCCCATGGACTGCTGCCTACCAGGCTCCTCCATCCATGGGATTTTCCAGGCAAAGTACTGGAGTGGGGTGCCATTGCCTTCTCCATGAGGTGATGGCCACAGTTGTAGTATTGTAGAAGGTGACAAAGAATTGGATCTGCAGATATTTAGCATTTTCTGGCTTACGGTAGCATTAAGCAACACTTCAATGGTTTAATACTGTAAGAAGTAGGGAAACTGGGCCAACAAGAGGGCCTCTTGTCAAAACCCTTCATCTCATGGAGCAAGACATCACCTCCAATGACAAGGGAAGTACCACACTTCAGGTATCCCCATCACCAAAGCAATTTGCCGGTCGCTCCTCTTGAGCAATTTTGACATTTCGAAGACCTTTTTTTAACCTTCTTATCAAAATGTGTGTCTCCTTTGTCCCATTTTTAAAAAATTAATTGACTAGAAATAGGTGACAGAAACTGCCTGTGTGCATGCTAAGTCACTTCAGTCATGTCCAACTCTTTGTGACCCTATGGACTGTAGCCCGCCAGCCTCCTCTGCCCATGGGATTCTCCAGGCAAAAATACTGGAGTGGGTTGCTATGCCCTCCTCCAGGGGATCTTCCTGACCTAGCCATTGAATCCAGGGCATCTCTTAATATCTCCTGCATTGGCAGGCAGGCTCTTTACCACAGCGCCATCTGGGAAGCCCCTGAGATAGATTAAACCTCACTGCTGCTGCTGCTGCTGCTGCTGCTGAGTCATGTCAGTCGTGTCCGACTCTGTGCGACCCCATAGATGGCAGCCAACCAGGCTCCCCCGTCCCTGGGATTCTCCAGGCAAGAACACTGGAGTGGGTTGCCATTTCCTTCTCCAATGCATGAAAGTGAAAAGTGAAAGTGAAGTTGCTCCTCACTAAATAATAACTAATAAAATATAGTAATGTTTTAACTGTGCTTTATATTTATTACACATATTCAAGTATTTATATTCAGATACCAAGTAGAAGGAAGTACAAAATCTTAACCACATAATATACAGAGAAGGTAATATTCAATTACAACATAACAGCTTCCTCATATTCATTTTAAAGTCATTTTCTCATTTTTCAGTAAACTTTACATCATTCTCACATCTATTTCCTTTGCCAAATGACCTTATATCAGATTGAACCACATGAGATCGCTGAGATCTGAGTGCACTAGTTAGGGTTCAACTGAGAAAGAGAACCTGTAGGAGACTTACATTAAGAAGTTTACTGCAGGAAAAAAAAAAAAAGGTTATGATTATGGGAGCTGGCTAGGAAAGTTCTAAATCATAGGACAGACAACCAGGAAAGGCAGGCTGGAACTCTTAACACGTGCTGAAGCTGCAATCCAGGTGGAATTTCTTCATCAGTGAAGCCTCGACCCTCTCTTAAACCCTTTTAACTGATTAAATGAAGCCCATCCTGAATAGCTAGGATAATCTCCCTTACTTAAAGTCGATCAATTATGGATTTATTCGCATATACCATATATCTTCAAGAAACATCCACATTAGTATTTAAATTACAGGATTGGCAGGAGTGATGGCTAGCCAAGTTGAAACATCAGAGAATCACATTGTGGACCTTTTTTTGACCATGAGAAAAGGCATGGGATGGGGATTGACCTTGTAGTTACAACAGCTTCTCAGGTTCTTCCTATATCTAGATGACCTACCTATTTTAGGACTTCAGAAAATTGTTCTGAAATTACCCTGGACTCATCAATGGGAAGACATTCAATAGCATCTTAGAGTTCTCTAAGCTCCTCTGAATCATATTAGAATGTTGTTGTTATTCCACGTGGGAACCCTTTTATTATTTGAAGGTCTGCCTTTATTTATTGTTTTCTTGTAAAAATGGCCAGCTTCATTAAGTGTCCCCCACCTTTTTTTTTCTATTTCATTCACAAAAAATAATAAAACAGTACCTGTTAAATACCTTACAGAAAGTCCAGAGAATTTTTTTCTGCAGGATTCCTTTGACTCTCAACCTCGGAGCCCAGTGATAAACAAAGCAATAGTTTCAATTATTTTCTGATTTGAACCAGCCAGCTATCATTTTCTGTTCACATGCACAGAAGAACCCAAGATTTTTCTTTCTTTTGGAGTAAGCAATAGACTGACTTGACAGGATTCACATACATACATTAAAAAATTACGAAGTAAATTCTGTCCTAAGTTCTGTGAGTCAGTCTTCTCACAACAGAGCTCCATGCTGCTTCCTTTTTCCATCATTCTTTTTTATTTAAATTAAAAAAATTATTTTACAATGCTGTGTTGG
Organism: Bos grunniens; assembly: GCF_055505025.1. NCBI lineage: Eukaryota > Metazoa > Chordata > Mammalia > Artiodactyla > Bovidae > Bos > Bos grunniens. The sequence continues at coordinate 73,301,496 of NC_141179.1, read as the reverse complement.
TTTCTGGAGAAGGAAATGGCAACCCACTCCAGTGTTCTTGCCTGGAGAATCCCAGGGATGGGAGAGCCTGGTGGGCTGCTCTCTATGGGGTCACACAGAGTCAGACACGACTGAAGTGACTCAGCAGTGTTGGTTTCTGCCATACTACAACATAAATCAGTCATAATTATACATATACCCGCTCCCGCAGTCCCGTCCCCCCGGGTCATCATGGAGCACCAGCCTGGGCTCCTTGTACCGCGCTGCAGCTTCACCAGGAGGGTAGGAAGTGGAGTGTTGTACCATTTGCACCGTCCCCAGAAACTCTAAAGATGTGCCTGTGCTTTGTGTATTAAACAAGCCAAAGTCCAAGATTAGCTAAGGAGAGCTTGGTAAATGTGTCAGTGTGGTCAATGAAAAATAGCAGTTTTAAACTTCAAAATCTTAAAACAGATGTTAGAAGAATGTCAACCGTGTAAACAATTGATTGCTAGGATGGAGTCTTGGCATATACACTTGAGTCAAGGTGTTTTCAGTATCATGGCAGTTATGAAATTTGCAGAGAGTAAATCTGCATTATTTATGACAAAGGACACACCTGTATAGTACTTTTTCTGCCATATTCTGTGATAAATCAAATCCCTTTGTACTCTGAGTCAATAGAAGCCTTATTGGCTTTCAATCATCAATTCTCACTGCAGCAGTTGGGGGAAAATTAATATTTTCAGTATTGGTGGCTAAAAAGAAAAAAAAGAGTCATTTTTTTTTCTTTGCTTTTTTTCTTTTGGATTTTGGGGCGCTTAGAACCACCATGTCATGATGATGGAACCCATGTGAGCCTAGCTGAAGAGCCTGAGCTGCGGTTCTGAAGTGCAGGTTCTAGCAGTGGGGTGAGGAGATGAAACCCAGTGGCCCCTTGGCATTTGCAGATCACAAGAGCTGCTTCCCGGGCTGTTACCTCCAATAGCTGTTACCCACAGGCATGGTAGAAAAATATATGATTGGACTCAATTGTGGCACTCTTTGCCATCCTACTGTTTCTGTGATAGTCTGTCGTGAATTTTATCCTCCCTAAGATGTGGACAGTTTCTCTCCAGAAATGAATGGAGACAGCAGACTAAAGGGAAACCATTTTGCTTTAAGGGATGACCCAAGAACTATGGATCAGTGGGTTTCAATAGTAATACTATTATTTAATAATGCTATCAAATTTACTGATTTTTTGGAATCTAGTATGTGTCAGTACTCTATGGGAAGACTGGTATCATTATCTGCTTTCTCCACACAAGGAAATTAAGGCTCAAGGGGGTTATGTAATTTGCCCGGAGTTATGAGCTATTAGGTGATGTATTGAGGGTTTGGACTCAGTTCTAAGTCCGGCCGTACTCTCCATACTGTGTTGCATGAAGCAAAGTGAAAGTGATTTCTCCAAACCACTTCACTGGCTCAAAAGCACCCTTTATTCCAGCTATTAGAATTACTTTAGTTCCCTTAATGTATCTAGTTTACCTTGTACATTCTGCCATCTCTTTGTGTCTCAGGCCTTGTTGAAGTGGCTAAGTTCCACCAGCACTGAGCTTCTGTGAGGCACAGGACTTCATATTTTTCCAAGGCTTAACAGGATTTGTAGTACCTAGTAGATACTTAGGAATGTTAGTCAAATGATATATATTATCAAAACCATAGCCAAATCCTTCATTCATTTGATATGGGCTTGCTTTCTTATACTCCGTGGTTCAGCATCATTAAAAAACTAATGTGTATGTTCTTCTAATTCCCTTTTATGCAGTGAGCAAAAGTCACTAAAAGACCAAAACAAATAGAGAATCAAACAACACTGAGAAGATAGATAATAGATGTGTGTACATAATAAATTAAAGACCCATAAAGATACACATAGAGAAAGAGACCCTGATGCTAGGAAAGATTGAGGGCAAGAGGAGAAGCGGGTGACAGAAGATGAGATGGTTGGAATGGCATCATCGTCTCAATGGACGTGAGTCTGAGCAAACTCCAGGAGATAGTGAAGGACAGGGAAGCCTTGAGTGCCACAGTCCATGGAGTTGCAAAGAATCTGACATGACCAAGCGACTGAACAACAGCACACCAGGCTTCTTCACCCCCTTCTCCTCTTGCCCTCAGTCTTTCCCAGCATCAGGGTCTCTCTCTCTATGTATATCTTTATGGATCTTTAATTTATTACATACACACATCTATATCTATCTTCTCAGTGTTGTTTGATTCTCTATTTGCTTTAGTCTTTTAGTGACTTTTGCTCACTGCATAAAAGGCAATTAGAAGAACATACAAATTAGTTTTCTAAATGATGCTGAGCCACAGAGTGAAGGATTTACCAAGGAACTCTCTTTCCTTTTCCATTTCAATTCCTAGCAAAGGCCTTTATGCTCTTACCTTGGCTACTGTATTTTCTTCTTTGCCCTGACCTTTCCCCTTTCTTGAAGCTGCCATTGCTAATCTAGCATGAAGATACTACCCTGATGAACTGGCATGTCAAATTAATCATTGTCACACTGTATAAATCTGGTTACTACTTATTAATCGATTCCTCACTCCAATCAAAGGTACCGATGCTGCTTCCTGTGCTGCCACTCCTGGTGAGCCCGTGAAATCCTGCCAGGTCTCTATGGAACCTTGGAACGTGTATTAATGGTCTTTAGCCAGAGACTCTCAGTGGATTAACGCTGTGTCCGGAAACAGCAGGTAGCAATAGCCATCATATCTTCTCCCTTGCTCCTAGCAGACTGCCTTGTTTTACATTCTTATCACCATTGACCTGAATAGGAATTGTTCTTGGAGTAAAAGATACTGTTCAGAAAACTGCATGATAAATATGAGAAAAAGTCAATAAATATACCAACAAATGAATAAGCAAATATATAATATAGATGAAGCAAGTTAACTTATGAACTACATTAAGACTTTTTCTTAGTATTGATTGACAAAACACTTTTGTGTAATTTTTTTCTGTATTCAAGAAGTGTTCAGGTTTTAGATGTGCAATTATCATACCGAAAAGCAAGCAGCAACATCTGGAGTGAGGAACGGGGCAGTGGTGAACAGAAATAGAAGCTCATTTATTTCCAAGCTGAAAGGTGGTAAAAGAAAAAGCACAACATTCACACCTGGGTGTGCAAATCAATATCTATTACATTGCATTCAAAATCCTGGCAGGCCCTATTATAAGGCTGCTATGAATGTATAAGATAACAACTCTATGGTAGGCCTTTGGTGACAGCTGTATGATGGAGCACCTAGTATCCAGGGCAAGTAAAACTTGGGTACAGTGAGGCGTCTTTAACAGAATTTTACTATATATGTTTTGGGTCAACTAATAAAATGCAATTTCATATCACCCAATCATCATTTCTGACGCTGACAGAATAACTTCTGCCTTTGGAAACACGTTGCTAGAATCCATTTCTGGCCTTGTGTTTGGGGACCAGTGATTGAATTGGGCTCGTAATACAGGTAACTATAAATTACAGACAACTAGATAAAAGTGTAACTAATGATATTCAATTGGGACATGCACTGCTAAAGACTGGGGGCCCTGCCAGGAAAAAAGAACTGCCAAGCTGCTTGTCTGGTTTTATTAAAAAGTAGTTGTCAAACCCTGAAGGACGCCTTTCCTTCCTTTTGTCAAAATAAAGCTGGATTCTTCCATGATCAGTGCTCTGCCTGTGTCTCCAGAGTTGGCTGTTGTTTAATTATGTATTGCCTAAATATTATCTTGACAGCGTAAATAATATATAGGCAATTGGTCTGGAGTATTTGTAAAGTCTGGAAAGGTGATATTGATCAGTGCTTCCTAGACATGATTGAGTTTTCATGGTCCAGAGCTGAGGAACACCTGAGTATTATTTGATGAATTCCAGAATGCAGATGGCCTTCCTCCTCTTCCTCCTCCCTGCTTTCTTGCTAGACTCCAAACTGTCTGTCTGTCTATCTATCTAGTTATCTACCTATCTAGCCTGAATGTAAAACAAATATGTTTATTGAAGAAACTCAGAAAATATAAAAAGGCTCGTGAACAAATTAAACTCACTCATGACCCAGATACAAACACTGTATATATATCCCTCAGTGTGTGGTAGTCACTCAGTTGTGTCCAACTCTTTTGCAACCCCATGGACTGTAGCCCTCAAGACTCCTCTGTCTGGAATTCTCCAGGCAAGAATACTAAAGTGGGCAACCATTCTCTTCTCCAGGGGATTTCCCTGACCTAGGGATCAAACCCAGGTCTCCTGCATTGTAGGCAGATTCTTTACCGTCTGAGTCACCAGGGAAGCCCATGTATCACTCAACATTCAGTCATTCATCAACTATTAACTAAGTCATCTACCAGACATAAGCAGTCTTCCAGGCGCTGGGAATAAATCTACTGACCAAAACAGAAAGAAACCCCTTCCCTTTTAGAAACTGGATTTAGTGGGGGTGAGTAATATGTAAATAAATAAGTATACTTGGCAGTTGTTGGAGACTCTGCTTGGATATTTCCACACTGCGGTGGGAGAATGAACTTTATTTAAGAACCACATCAACCAGCTCCTTTGTCCTCTGCCTTCTGGTTGGCTTCAGAAAGTGTGAGGCACTGGCTAGAGATCAGGAGGTGGAAAGCGAGAGAGGCCAGGCTATTTAACGCTCATGGGCCATGGGTATACAGAGGCTTTGCTCCTTCGCTGAAACCAAAGCGCTTGTCTGGCAGCCCTTGTCTGCAGTTACCAATTAGTCTCCAGGTTCTGATAACTGCGCTTGCCTCTCAGTCCTTCACGCCCATTGGCTCTTCCAGGTTCTGATAACTGCGCTTGCCTCTAAGTCCTTCACGCCCATTGGCTCTTCCAGGTTCTGATAACTGCGCTTGCCTCTAAGTCCTTCACGCCCATTGGCTCTTCCAGGTTCTGATAACTGCGCTTGCCTCTAAGTCCTTCACGCCCATTGGCTCTTCCAGGTTCTGATGACTGCGCTTGCCTCTCAGTCCTTCACGCCCATTGGCTCTTCCGTTATTACTCATCCTGGAATGCTTTGCGCTGTTTTACTTAACTCTGCCCACACCTTTGTAAACAGTCCCTGCATTAAATTCTTTTCAATGACTATACTCCGGGTGCCATCTGTTTCTCTCTAAGCCTTTGACAGATACATTGAGTATGCTACAAGCTATAGATGCTAAAAAGGAAATATAAACAAGTGTTTGAGAAAAGCGTGGGATTTTAGATGGAGTGTCCAGGGAAGGGTTGAGAAAAAGTGAGTTCTGGCTGATTTTTGTAAGAGTGAGTACACATTCTACACACACACACTTGCACATGTACACACACACACACACACACACATACACACACACAGGGCAGGCAGGGGTGGGGAGAGAGATAATTAGAGAGAGGTCGGGGGAGAAAAAGAGAACATTCTAGGCATGTGAAAGTATTAGTTACTCAGTTGTGTCCGACTCCATGGCTGCATGGACTATAGCCTGCCAAGCTCCTCTGTCCATGGGATTCTCCAGGCAAGAATCCTGGAGTGGGTTGCCACACGCTTCTCCAGGGGATCTTCCTGCCCAGAAATGGAACATGGGTCTCCGGCATTGCAGGCAAATTCTTTACTGAGTCATAGACATTAATTTACCTCAAGAATAGAATCACAGGGTTGCACATTGTCTTCTGTAATTTAACAATGCAGGAGTGTTTAAGTTCCCCTTGCTATCAAATATGTCTTTACTGTAACGACTGTGTGGAACTTCATTTTAAGGTTATGGCATATTTTACTTAATTGATCCCCTGCTTTTAGACAATTAGGTTGATTTTACAACTCCATTATTATAAATGAGCCCTGTTGACAGTCCTGATTTTCTGAAAGCACTTGAACCAATTTCCAGGGCCTGCTGGGTCATCTTTCAGGAATCACTGTTTTGCTCTTTCATAAAAAGATAGAATGGGCTCAGTTCTGGGGGCTGTTATTGTCAATCTTTGGGATAGATTCATCACTGGTGTGCAAGAGGGTAATTTTGAAAATGTTTATGGGATGTATGATTACCATATTGAACAACTAGAAGTGCCATCTGGAGTAAGGGTAACAAAATAACAAAGGGCGTGATGGTTCTTTTAACCATCTAAACTGGAAGCTTGGGTAGTGAAATGGAAGCTCAGTGTTCATGTGTTGTACTGAGTTGCTTCAGTCATTTCCAGCTCTTTGTGACCCTATGTACTGTAGCCTGCCGGGCTCTTCTTCCATGGGATTCTCCAGGCAAAAATACTGGAGTGGGTTGCTGTGCCCTTCTCCAGGGGATCTTCTGCCGCCAGGGATGAAATTGATGTCTCTTATATCTCTTGTGTTGGCTGTTGGGTTTTTTTTTACCATTAGCACCACCTGGGAAGCTCAGACTTCATAACTGCAGCCTTTTTAAACCTGAAGCCTTTTCTTTCGTCATCCATAAGGTCCTTCTTCCTCAAGCTGATCAAGAAATAAAGAACAGTTGTGTCCAACTCTTTGTGACCCCATGGACGGTAGCCCCCCCCTCCCCCAAGTTCCTCGGTCCATGGAATTGTCCAGGCAAGAATACTGGAGTGGACAGCCATTCCCTTCTCCAGGGGAAAGAACACCCAGAAGGGCTAAATAGGCTGTTTTGCTGGCTAGACTTCTCTTTTGAATAAATTCAAGATACATAAGGATTGTGTTGGCATGCAGGCATGCTCATTTAATTGAGTTTGAGGACAGAAGTGTTTCACTGCTGCTGGGAATCATTCATGAAGGAAGACAATGGTCCTTTGGTTTGCCCCATTGCACTAACCTTGATCTATTATCCTCTCCTGTTCTCAGCCAATCTCAGAGAACATGTATGATCTGCAGAGTCAGGTTCTCATAGAAACTATGTCAAGACTCCGAATTTCCTGCCTCTGATTTTGTGCTTGGACAAATTTTACTCTGCATAGATCTATTTCAGAAAATTAAGAAATTAGGTAGCATTTTAAGAAAGTAAGCCCCTACACATTGAGATTCAGTAAATAGTAATTGAAATTATATTTGAATTCTTTAGACGTCAATCCAAAGTGAAGAAACAAACTTTAGCACCTGCTCTGGCTTTAGAAGGCCCTTTTTTTTTTCTGTTTTCCCTTGTCTTTTTTCGTACCTCAGTCACATCTCCTGAGATTCCAAATGCCAGCATAACTATAAACACAATTCACTAAGTTTCTGGCACAAAATGAATCAACAGTGGCAGTTCTGAACTGCTCAGATCGAAGGAGACGTCATTGTGAAGTCATGTTTGGTTTTTCTCTCTGGAGAGATTTTCCATCCTTTCCAACTTTGTAATGACAAAACTCTGGAATATGGAACACAAAAAGAATTCATGTAATCAAAGAAATCCGATATTCTCCTAAGTGACATCTTTGCAAATATTATTGTTATTTGCTCATAAATGAAGCAACTGGGAATCAAAGAAACCCCAGACTACATAGCTCTTAAGAGATGAAGCTAAACTATGAATCTGAATGTACGGAGCACTCACCACGATGATCATGCACGTAGGTGTTCCATGTTCCACTGTGATTATTCCAGAGAAAATTGGAGAATTGAACCCATCTTAATAGTTACACAGGAGATCCAATAGGCCTTTGTTAGAATCCCCAATTAATAGTGAAAAATTTCTAGAAAGTTTTTAATGCAAAATCTTTAGATATTCTTTTTGTGCACCAGAAAACTGAGAAAAAACTCAAACCTTTCTGAATATAAAGTTTAGACTCTATTCCTAACATTTGATGTTCTCTGCTTTCCATGTTATTTTAGAGCAGCTCTTTAGGGATTAAAATAACAGTCACATTATGTCATTACATTAAATTATTGAAATACTTTTGCTGCTGCTGCTGCTAAGTCGCTTCAGTCGTGTCCGACTCTGTGCGACCCCATAGATGGCAGCCCACCAGGTTCCGCCGTCCCTGGGATTCTCCAGGCAAGAACACTGGAGTGGGTTGCCATTTCCTCCTCCAATGCATGAAAGTGAAAAGTGAAAGTGAAGTCGCTTTAGTCCCCTGAATATTCCAGTTCTTTGTTTGCTACTGGACATCTTCGCATGCTTTCCTATCTTTTGGAACCATTCCCCCATGCCCCCAGCTGCTCTTCCATAACACTCTCCCCCGTATTTATGGTTATACATTTTACTCGACTATTACTCATCTTCCAGTTCTCACTTCAGGTCACAACATTTAAGTGATGCAATTGTTCACTCCTCTACAGTTTCTATTAGTGGGAAGTATATGAAAGTAGCGATATTGAACGTTGTGTTTTACTGTATCCCTGGCATCAGACACATGGCTGGTGCACAACAGACGTTCACTAACTCCTTTTAGGATGAAAGGGTGGATGAAATCATGAATCAATGAACAAAATATGTAGGTTAATTCTCCCAGCAGTTAAAGAGTTCCTCTTAAAACCTTTACACTTAAAACTACTAAGCTCTTTAAAAATTTGCCAGACACAGCTGGAGTCATAATTTAGAAAACTTCAGATTCCTGACATTGGCAGTAATCATACTTTGGTGTTCTGCCCTTAGGTTGTCCCCCATGGCCCCTCCCAGAGATAACTACACAGTTACAGCCCCCACACAGAGTGGAAATGGACGTCTGCCTGAAATTTGATTCAGACGTCAAGACTGATGACACCACACACAGCCCAAGAGAGTATGAAAATATTTATTATGCACATAATGAGGCTTTCAAGGGAGGCCACGGTGGCTCCCAAGAAGGTCTGAAATGGCTTGAGGTTTTTACGGAGTTTAAGGGGTGAAGCAGGGAGTGAGGGTTCCTGCGCATGGCCAGAGGCTTGTATGATTTGAACTTCCTGCCAGTGTCAAGTGAGGGAGTATGCAGGCTTTCTTATCGGCTTGCCCAGATATGAGGCAGAAAGGAAAGAGGAAGGGGTGAGACTCAAAAGTTGTCATCAGTCAAATATAAAAAAGATGGAGGCAGACTCTATATACACACATCTTTGTATAATCCCATCCATTGGTGTAGAAGTGGGATTTGTGATTTGTTTCTATCCATAGAATATGACTAAGGTAATAGATGGTCTCTGTTAAAATCACTCCAGTGACTGTGTTAAACTGAATGAGATTCCATCACCATGCACTACACAGAGGCTTGATGAAGTGCATGACCAGGTTGGACAGCCCACGTGACAAAGCACTGTGGGTAGCCTCAAGGAACTGCAGGTGGCCTCCACAACCCAATGGCAGCCTCCAGCCCATAGCCAACAGGAAGCCAGGTCCCGAATCCTCTGGCCACAGGAAGTGGGTTCTGGCCGCAACCTGGATGAGTGTAAAGATGAATACTTCCTCAGTCAAGCCTTCAGATGAGAACATAGCCCAAAACAAACCTTGATTACAGCTTTGGGACACTGCTAAGCCATGACCAGGTTCATGACCCACAAAACTTTGCGAGAATCAATGTGTGTGTTATTCTATATCTGTGGTAATTTTTTTTATATAGCAAGAGAAAACTAAGATACACTCCAACCAAGTAATTTTTCACACGATTTTCCCTAGAACTACCTTCCCAATGATGTCATACAACTAACATGAATTTTTTCTAGCTAGTTTACTTTTCAGATCATTGGTATATCAGCTGACTTTTTTTTTTTTTTTAGACTTTTCCAAGCCTTCAAGGCTGACCCAAAACCATACAATGAGGTAAGTGAAAGAAAGTGTTAATCACTAAGTCATGTCTGGCTCTTTTATGACCCCATGGACAATAGCCCACCCGTCTCCTCTGTCCATGGGATTTCCAGAACAAGAATACTCTCTGGGTTGCCATTTCCTTCTTCAGGGACTCTTCCTGACCCAGGGATTGAATTAGTGTCTCTTGCATGAGCAGGCAGATTCTTTACCACTGAGCCACTTTGAAAAAATCTTCCTCCACCCTGAAGAACCAATTGTAATTAATCAAGGCTCTCCACACCCAAAATAATGCCATGAATACAGCACAAAACTCAAAATCATGGAGTTTTACTTCTTTAAGCTAGGGTCAGATTTGTTTTCTTCATGACATAGTAGGACTTCTGAGTCATTACTTAGGAAAAATCTGCAGGTGTCCATCTCCTTACTTTTTACCCAATGGCCTGTTCTCATAAAATTAGGAGATAACATGTCCTGTTCAGAGAAAAATGTGAAGCATAAAAAGCACACATTTTTTTTTAAAGAATTATTACAGGAAACTAGCTGGGACCATAAAATTGGGGGGCAGATTAATTTCTTTTCAATTTATGCCTAGTGCTAACCTATGTCCAGCCCAGAGGTTTATTTGTTAGGTAGCATTAATGTAGGAAGGTAATCTAGATCTCCTTTTGAGTCTCTGGACAGCAGTATATGTCTTTGTTTACCCCTTGTACAATTAATTCAGGCTTTAATTGTATTAAATAGGGGGTGGAGAATTTAAAAAGGTTTCAGTGGCTCTGGGAACATATATTTATTACTGTGATAAAAGAGCTGTCTCTCCCAGTCTCCATTTTCTGTGTTGTTTCATTGCATCTCATCTCCAATAAATCACAGAGGCTGGACTCTAGTCCCTTGGCTGGGAACAGTGCCTACGATGGATGCCGCAGGTTGCCTAATAAAGCTTTCAGCTTAGGGCTTCCATTTTCGACCATCATTTGGAATGGATATATCTTCCTGTGAACTAATATCCTTTTCCCAGTCTTGGCTTGATTTCTACCTTGGACTCAAGGAGAATATATGGGTTTTCCCAGTATTCATCGAAATGAGGCACATAAAGGAAAGATGCAGTTCCATCCTAATAAAAGGTAATAATGATAATAATGCCAATGTAGCAGACACTGCTTCATCCAACCCAGGCCCTAGAATCTCCTTTTACTTGTTTATAACATTCTCTCCTTCCAGTTCCGCTCCTGCCCCGTCTTGTCCTGTAACTCTGCCGTTATGCCAGCTAGTTTACCTGCAGACTAGCAGAGCCAGAAGGTCCTGGGATTTGGCATCTTATCTTTCCTCACCTCTCTGGCCACAAGTTTTGCTTAGTGACTGAGTGGGACAGGAGTCGAAAAGGTGGGAAGTACGGCAAATCTGAGATATAATCTGTTCTCTTGTCCTTTCCTGTTGGATCAGGCTGTAGTGGGAGTTTTTCCTGAAAGAAAAGCCTTTACTTGGCTCTTTTCACGTACCTGTCCTGCATCTCCCACTCCCTTTTCATTTTCTCTTGGGAGCACACATCCTCCTTTCATGGTCTGCTTCTGAAGAGCCCTACCTAAGCCAGCGCTAGCTTTCAATCAACCACTGCTGCTCCAGTCACACTGTTATCTCATTCTTACACAAAACCCTTCGCGATAGATATCATTAACCCTCCATTACAGAGGAACACATTAATTTTTGCCTATTTTTCCTAAATAGGCAAAAAGTACTGATGCTCAGATTTCAACACAGATTCATGTAACTCTTAAGATCTATTCTCTGGACATGTGACATGTGCCTCTCAATAGAAAAAGCCTGCCATGTAGTCAATAGTCTCATCATAAAATGGTAGCTGAGGAACTATTTACTAGTCAGAACATATGGATTCGTATCATTCTTTTTACTTGGTGTGTGAATTTAGGCAAGGTGCTTAACATTTCTAAGCATTAGTTTCTCTTTTTAAATCTAATATCCGCCCTCCTAGTCTTACATTTTAAAAATTAAGAGAGGCTAATGTGATGATGAGAATTTTCTTGGTTGTAAGGTAGTATGAGAGGAAAGAACATGATCTTTGGATCTGAATTTGATGGTCAATTTAACAACTAACTGAACTTCTTAGGTGGCGCTAGTGGTAAGAAATCCGCCTGCCCTTGCTGGAGATGCGAGAGACGTGGGTTCAGTCCCTGGGGTGGGAAGATCCCCTGGAAGAGGAAATGGCAAGCCACTCCCATATTCTTGCCTGGAAAATTCCATGAACAGAGGAGCCTGGTGGGCTCCGGTCCAGGGAGTCGCAAAGAGTCGGACGTGAACGAGCTGGTTAGCCCTCCAGGCTCCTCTGTCCATGGAATTCTCCAGGAAAGAATGCTGGTTAGTTGTCAAGGGCAGTGCAGTGCTCAGTTGGGTCCTACATTTTGCGAGCCCCTGGACTGTAGCCTGCCAGCCTCCTCTGTACATGGAATTTTCCAGGCAAGAATAGTGAAACTCTCAGTGTAGTCTTGGGCAAAACATTCACCCCTATGAGCAATGTTTGCGTCTCTAAGTGAGAAAAATTAGTTGGGCTAGGCTGCCCTGAAAATGCTACTGTGTCAGTCAGCTATGTCCAGGGTCTAGCCCAGGGTAGTCCCTTGATAAGTGTTAGCCAGGCCCACTTTGGTCTTTTTTCTTCTTCAAGTAAGTGCCTGGACTGAGAAAACCTAAAAATTTCACTTTTTCCCTGTTTGCTCATAGAGGGAGTATGTCTTTTGGGTGTGTGTGTGTGTGTGTGTGTATCCACACAGGCACATATTTTTGATTAAGCTTTTCTTTGCTTTTGTCAATTGGTATGCTTTCATTTTTGTTGTCTTTTCATGTATATTTTATTCCCAATCAGTGTCAGAAAACCTTAAGCAAATATCTTGTTTCTATTTTCTTCCTTTATCCACCCAGCTCTGCATGTTTATGGTTTATTTTTCTGTCTCTGACTTCTTTTAATTTGTATATGTTTTAAATCAAGCAGAAAATAGGTACTTGTGTGTGTGTGCATGTCTTTCCCCGTGGCAGGAGCCCTGGACCAGGCTCACAGGAGGATGCTGCACATTTAGGCATCATTCCCTGGTATCTGAGATAGGTACATTCTCCCTGGAATGTATCTAAACACTCAGATAGAGTGACCTGGAAGACCGTCTGAGTTTTCCATTTACAAATAGAAAAGCTGAGAGCAGGGGGATGGTTCAATCACTACTAGAGCCCAGGACTTAGTTTTTCTGATACAAAGGTTTCTCACCACACTTTTATTTGAGAGGAGTGAGAGATATAAAGTACCCATAGAAAGGATTTAAAATATATCGACGCTTGTTATTCAGAGTATATTTGTAAAAGTTGTTTCTTCTGCCCTCTTGCCAGCTGTCCAGGCTTTTGACAATATTGTTTCGGTTCAGTTAAAATCCAGTCCTTTTGCAGTTCCTGACCCTGCCAATTTTGTTAAAGATTAGGCAGACTCAGAAGAGACTTAGAGTGGCTTTGAATTATAACTATGCCTGTTACTGGTTGCACAAACTTAGAAGGTTATTCCATTTCCCAATTTCTTCATCAGTAGATTCAGAATGCTAATAGATGTCTTAAAGGGTTGTTGAGAAGGTGCAATTTTATTGATAAATGGCCTAATCTAGAGCTGCATGCATCAGTTACTAATGATGGGTCTTAGAACACTGAGAATACTTTCCTTCCTCTGAATTACAGAATATATTTGGCTCTTGGAGGAAGTATGTATATACTAAATTCCAAGAGGATGCATATAATAAATGCATATGCATAATAAATAAATGCATAAGAGGATGCATGTAATAAATTCCAGAGTAAAATGGATTGTTGGAGGAGGAGGTTTTAGTGCAAAATTGCTGTATACTTCCTTCTTAGGTAGATAAGGTAGTGTTAAGTTTTAGTCTCTCAGTTGTGTCTGACTCTTTGAGACCCTGTGGACTGTAGCCCTCCAGGCTCCTCTGTCCATGGAATTCTCCAGGAAAGAATACTGGAGTGAGTAGCCATTCCCTTCTCCAGGGAGTCTTCCTGACCCAAGGACTGAACCCAGGTCTCCTGTACTGCAGGCAAATTCTTGACCATCTGACCTACCAGGGAAGCTCAGGTAGGTAAGATAAAAGAACATTAAAACGGGCTGATTTGCCCTGTAACAGTGAATATTAAGCTAATGGAAGGCCCCCTTCCTGATCTCCCTGCCTTTTTCATGAATACAGCTAACGTTAGAAAAGTGTTCATGTTCTAGAAACAGACTCATAGACATAGAAAACAAATTTATAGTTCCTGAAGGAGAAAGAGGACGGAGGGATAAATTAGGGGCAGGCGATTAGCAGGTACAAACTGCAATATATGAAATAGATAAACAGCAAGGTCCTGCTGTGCAGCACAGGGAACAGGATATTTTCAATGTCCTATAATAAACCATAATGGAAAAGAATGAAAAAAGACAGTGCATATGTGTGTAACTGAATCATTTTGCGATACACCAGAAATGAACACAGCGTTGTGGATCACCTCTAGTTGTTGTTTAGTTGCTGAGTTGTTTCCGACTCTTTTGTGACCCCAGGGACTGTAGCCCTCCAGGGCTACATGTTCATGGGATTTCCCAGGCAAGAACACTGGAGTGGGTTGCCATTTCCTATACTTTAGTAAAAAAGAGAGAGTGTTCACTTTTTGTTGCCTTTGTTCTTTTAGCACAAGAGTTGCACATGGGTAGGGGGATGAGAGGGTTACTCCTTGAAGAGTGTTACTTCTGTGTGTGAAACGTTGAATTTGTGTGTCCCTGAGCCTCTGTGCTCCAGCCACCCAAATGTACTACAACGCAAAATAGCTGGAGAAAAGGAACCCCCTCCTTAGGGAGAAACTATTTTGTGTTGGGAATTGCCCCAGGTGCTTTTTATAACTCTTTGCATGTAATTCTCACCACAGCTTTGTGTTATAATTACCTGTACTTAACTGAGAAAAGAAAACTGAAATCCACAATATTTTTTGTAAGAGGACAAAGCCAGAGGCTCTATGGCTTTGCAGGCACATAGGTCCCACCCACATGTGCCTTGTAGCATGCAGGGCAAGCGGCCACGGACAATACGTCAATAAATGGGTGTGGCCCTGTTCCAAAACAACTTTATTTTCTAAGGCAGATGGTGAGACGGATTTGGTTCATAGGTTGGAGTGATTACGAAGTAAAATGACTATTTGAAATGTGTTTTGTCTGCCTTCAGAGAATATACACTCTACATTCATATCTGCCCTCTCCCTAACAAGTTTTGAGATTAGAAAGAAACCCGAACATATCCTGCTAGATGGTGGTTCTCAGTTCCCAAGCGTTAAGGAAAGTCCACAGCTTAAAAACTGGTATGGTAGCTAACTCAGGGGAAATTCCCCGAATTAGAGGTTTCATGTCTGGAAAGAAATGCCTGTGTCTCTCAGGCAGGCTTGGCATGTTTGGTCGGATTGCCTGAGGCCAGTCATGACACTGATGGGTGAGATACACTCCGATTGGGCCTTGGCACCCTCTAGCTTGGAACATCCAGAAGGGCTTCTCCCTGAATCATTCTAAATTCACCTTGAAGCAGGTGAAGAGGCTGGCATGATCCAAAGTTAAAGAAAGAACCTAAAGCAGAACCAAGAGCAAGTAACGAGGAATCTGGATGTGGCTTATACCTCTCAGTAAAGCCACACTCCATTGGCTTTGAAAAATAGCCCAATTATCCTCAGTTGCAGCATGCAGAAAAATGATGAAGCAGTGTGACCTCATACCATAAATCCCCCCCACACAAACACTCCCTGTGTAATTAGTTGTTCCTCTAAATTGTTCTCGTTTAAGGGAAGCGAATGGTCGTTTCTGTCACCCACAAGGGAGACGTGAAACAGATACAGGGTAAGACCATTCTTGGTGATCTCAGCCATCAAAGAAGAGAAAGCTTGGGTTACTGTTACGGCTTAGTGAAATGTGCTGACTATCAGAGCTTGTAATGAAGCACAGCGTAGTGATGGAAAGAGCCCTGCCATTTATAATTCATCAACATGATTTTGCCAGGCACAGCAGGTGGCAGCAAAGATCCTGGAGTTCCAAATCCAAACACCTGGTCGCTGTTTTCATGTCGGACCTTGGGCGATTGTAGAGAGAAGAGTTCTGGACCTGGAGTCCTATGACTTGCTTTAAAGTTCCAGCTCTCACAGTTAGCAGCTGGGTGGACCTGGGCAAAGTCACTCCCATGGCACAGATGGCTCTTGCTATTCAGTTGCTAAGTCATGTCTGACTCTTTGCAAACCCATGGACTGCAGCATGCTAGGCTTCCCTGTCCTTCAGTATCTCACGGAGCTTGCTCAAACTCATGTCCATTGAGTCAATGATACCATCCAAGCATCTCATCCTCTGTTGCCCACTTCTCCTGCCCTCAATCTTTCCCAACATCAGGGCCTTTTCCAATGAGTCAGCCCTGTGTTCATACAAAGTGATTCTCTGTTCTTCCTAAACACAGTTGGGCTGCATTTCCTAGGCTCCCTGTAGTCAGTTTGGCTAAATTCTGGTTAATGGGATGTGGGTGGAAGGAAAGAAGCCCACTTACAGGCGTAGAATGTAAAAACCTCCCTTCTCTGTCTCTCCTTTTCCTCATGCAGGCCAAGTACAGGGGATCTTTCTAGGGTCACCTAGAAACAGACAAAAGACTTTGGGGCTTCCCGAGTGGAGTCAAGAGCATTTCTACTCCCTAATCTGCTCACCCCACTCCACCTGCCAACTGGACTTTATATAAGTGGGTACAGCCACTGAGATTCCAAGATTTGTATTGTATTTGTATTCCAAGATAGTATTAACACCTTAATTATAGCAGTGATAAGAGAAGCTGATATTTTTGAGCCCTTGTATGAAGATGAGCGTTGGGCTCCCATGAACTGTCTCTTCTGGTTTTTAAAACAGCGACTTTATAAGTTCTTTTTTTTCTTTTAATTGGAGCATAATTGCTTTAAAATGTTGTATTAGTTTCTGCTGTACGGTGAAGTGAATCAGCTCAATGTGTACATATATCCCTCCCTCCTCAGACCTCCCTTCCATTTCCCCACCCAATCCCACCCTTCTAAGTCACTGCAGAGCACCACACTGAGCTCCCTGTGCTTTGTAGCAGGTTCCCATTAGCTAGCTATTTTACACATGATAGTGCGTATATGTGGAGAAGGCAATGGCACCCCACTCCAGTACTCTTGCCTGGAAAATCCCATGGACGGAGGAGCCTGGTAGGCTGCAGTCCATGGTGTCACTAAGAGTCGGACACGACTGAGTGACTTCACTTTCACTTTTCACTTTCATGCATTGGAGAAAGAAATGGCAGCCCACTCCAGTGTTCTTGCCTGGAGAATCCCAGGGACGGGGGAGCCTGGTGAGCTGCCGTCTATGGGGTCATACAGAGTCAGACACAACTGAAGCGACTTGGCGGCAGCAGCAGCAGCAGAGCATATATGTCAATCCCAGTCTTCCAATTTGTCCCACTATCCCCTTCCCTGCTGTGTCCACACGTCTATTTTCTGTCTGAGCCTCTATTCCTGACCTGGAAATAAGGCCATCTGTACCATTTTTCTAGATTCCATATATATGCGTTAATACTCTGTTTTTCTCTTTCTGACTTAACTTCATTCTGTACAACTGACTCTAGGTCCATCCACCTCTCTACAAATGACCCAATTTCATTCCTTATAAGTTCAAGTAATGTTCCTATTTCAGATTTGAAACTGACACATACATAGAGGTAAGATACCTTGTCTGATCTCACATACTTAATGTGTGGTTAGAGCAGTGACTTGCTTGAAATCTCAGTCTCCTCTGCATAATAAAGATGATAATCTCTGCCCCATTTACCTAAAACCTTATCACATATATCACAGGAGTTAGGTGGTAGAAACGCCCCTGGAAGACTAAAAGCATCACATAAATGCCAAACATTATTATTGATCTCTCTGAGCCTCAATTTCCATAACTGTAACATTTGTTCTACTTAATCACTCTTTTTAACACAGTGACATGAACCATTTATGTCTTCCATGGAGGCAGGTGATGGTGAAAACCTAATATTCCTTGCCATGTGAATGGCATTTAGGGGTAATAAGTACAGGGCAGATCAGGGAGCATTTAGGGTGAGTATAAGCAGAGAGATGAAGCAAGAATAGATATTTATAAGGATTCTTCTCTTACATCGCCCGCTTCTCTTCTGTTCCCCCGACTCTGTAGTTAGGGATGCTCTCACTAAGTAGCACATGGCATCCTGAATAACCCTGATATTTCTCAAGTGGCCGATATAATACTTAGGAAAGTCCAGATCTTAGAACCTAAGGGGACAGGAAAATTTGGCTTTTATGGTTTTTCTTTAAAGAAAATATCGAAAACCATAAAAGCCAAATTTTCCTGTCCCCTTAAGTTCTAAGATCTGGACTTTCCTAAGTATTATATCGGCCACTTGAGAAATATCAGGGTTATTCAGGATGCCATGTGCTACTTAGTGAGAGCATCCCTATTCAATTCCAAAATAATTCTCAGTCTAGGCCAGATCTTAGGATATAAAGAAATGCGGGAAAATCAGATTTTTTCCTTTAGGAAAAAAGTCACTATACCACATACCAATTAACTCTGAAGTTTAACTCAAACTTAGAAGGGAGAGATTCATGACAGATGATTGAGATACATTTTTAGCATGTCTGTCATCTAAATTTTAATTCAAACATCACAAGCTATAGGGCTCCGATATGTTTCTGACTTTCAGAAGTATTTTGTGTAACTTAAAGACTGACATTCATGAAATGGAGTGTTAAGTTACTGTCAGGAAATTTCTTACATCCACACAATCTGTATCCGCTTGGCAATAAGAAAGATCTAGAAATTTTGAGGCTGTGTTCCTGCATGACAACAATTTTTTGGAACCGAAGAGTGTTGTACATGTATACAGGCCCTGTACTATCTGCCTGGACACAGTCTTCACCACTCCCTCTTGCCTCTCAAAATGGCAGCCAAGTGTCAATTCCCATTTAACCCCATCCATCTTGACTGTTTGCCTCATTAACACTGATTTTATGCTTCCTATACTCCTTGGAAGGAAAGTTATGACCAACCTAGATAGCATATTAAAAAGCAGAGACATTACTTTGCCAACAAAGGTCTGTCTAGTCAAGGCTATAGTTTTTCCAGTGGTCATGTATGGATGTGAGAGTTGGACTGTGAAGAAAGCTGAGTGCCAAAGAAGTGATACTTTTGAACTGTGGTGTTGGAGAAGACTCTTGAGAGTCCCTTGGATGGCAAGGAGATCCAACCAGTCCATTCTCAAGGAGATCAGTCCTGGGTGTTCTTTGGAAGGACTGATGCTAAAGCTGAAACTCCAGTACTTTGGCCACCTCATGCAAAGAGTTGACTCATTGGAAAAGACTCTGATACTGGGAGGGATTGAGGGCAGGAGGAGAAGGGGATGACTGAGGATGAGATGGCTGGATGACATCACTGACTCGATGCACATGAATTTGGATGGACTCCGGGAGTTGGTGATGGACAGGGAGGCCTGGCGTGCTGCGATTCATGGGGTCGCAAGGAATCAGACACGACTGAGTGACTAAACTGACCTGAACTGATACTGAATCTGCTACCTGAGCATTAGAATATAGCCTCACTAGGAAGAAAATATTTAGTGCTAATGAAATTACACTCTCCTCCCCTGCTGCTTCTGGAGCAGAGAGAATATACTACTCATTCTGGTTATTGAGTAAGACAAGCTTTCCAATATTGGAAAGAATACTCCAATATTCCTGCCTGAAGAATTCCATGGACAGAGGAGCCTGGAGGGCTCTGGTCCACAGGGTCACTATGACCTGGACATGACTGAAGTGACTTTGCATGCACACACAGTATGCCTGGCATATACAAGATATTGTGTGTGTGTGTGTGTATGAAAGAAAGGAAGGAAGGAAGGAATTTCTTAGTGACAAATTAGGCACTTAGCCAAGTTCCCATTGTCATCCTCTACCTTCATCTCTGTCATTCCAAATCCAGTTGGGCTGCTGATCATTTCTCATTGAATACTGTTGACATTTCCTGGTCTGGCTTCGTTTATCTATTGCTTAGAAATTTTAAAAATAAAACTATCAAACAGTGTCTTATTTTATCATACAACCTCTTAGTGGCTTTTGTGATTGTGTGAGTCCCCTTGTTTTGGAAAAGTGAAAGTCTCTCAGTCATGTCTGACTCTTTGCAACCCCATGGATTATACAGTCCATGGAATTCTCCAGGCCAGAATACTGGAGTGGGTAGCCTTTCCCTTCTTCAGGAGATTTTTCCCAACTTAGGGATCGAACCCAGGTCTCTGGCATTGCAGATAGATTCTTTACCTGTTGAGCCACAAGGGAAGCCCAAGAATACTGGAGTGGGTAGCCTATCCCTTCTCCAGCAGATCTTCCCAACCCAGGAATCGAACCGAGGTCTCCTGCACTGCCGGTGGATTCTTTACCAGCTGAGCTATGAGGGAAGCCCCTGTTTCAGAGAAGTCCTTGATAAATGTTTGTAGTTCTATAGTTTAGTGTTGGGGCTTCCCTACTGGCTCAGACAGTAAAGAATCTGCCTGCGATATGGGAGATGTGGGTTCAATCCTTGGGTCTGGAAGATCTTCTGGAGAAGGGAATGGCTACCCACTTGAGTATTCTTGCTTGGAGAATTCCATCAGTCATCCTTCTTTATCCCTCAGGCTCTAACATCACCTCCGTCTTTTATCAGAATGATCTCTGCGATCATTAAGGCTCTTTTGGAAATAAGTGACAAAAATCCACCTTGAACAGTTTGAGAAAAAAAACACTGGATGTTTGTTTTCCCAGATACCGTACAACACAACTGTGTCAGGGAAAGAACAAATTTTCAACTTCACCTAAGGGACAGTTGCACTCAAAAACCTGGGGTCATCATGACTATCTCCTGCCTTAATTTGTTCATCTAACAACTCTAGTTAGTTAACTTCATTCATTGTGTTGTAATTCCAAAAACGGTAGGAAAGAGCTGGAATTAGCAGTTTGATTATGGTTTCTCTTCCTTGGACTCATCAACTCCAGTTGGGAGAAAGTCACACCTTTTGTAAAAGGTCTGCTTCTGGAGTTACCATATGTGGAGGAGGGAAAGACCCAGAAGAATAGGGCAGGTCAGGCAAATAGTATGTCTGTCTCATTCCCTGGCTAGACATTTGGGAATTGGTTCCTTGGTGGCTCAGCGATAAAGAATCCATCTGCCAACTCAGGAGGCACAGGTTCAATCCCTGGGTCAGGAAGATCCTTTGGAAAAGGAAATGTCAACCCCCTTATTCTTGCCTGGAAAATCCCATGGACAGAGGCAGGCTGCAGTCCATGGGGTTGCAAAAGAGTCGAACACGTCTTATCGACTAAACAACAACAATCCATGTACTTTACAGTCACTTATTGACTATCTACCGTGGGTAGACACAAAGAAATGCCACAATGAGTAAACTAGATAAAATCACTCCTCTCATAAAATGGACAATTTTTCCATTCATCAAAAAAAAAAAAAATTTCCTGGTGGCCTTCCGTATACAAAGGCTGTACTGGAAACTATGGTGAGGTGAACGTGAAAGATGCAAAAACATACATACAGTCTCAGCTCTCACAAAGCTTCCAAACTGAATAGGAAATAGGCTGTCTGAACAAGTAAATGTTACACAAGACCAGTCAGTTCATCCATTTAAGCAGACATTCACCGAGTATGCAGCACATGCCACTGTGTTAGACATTGAGGATATGGAGATAGATGAGACGCTATTGTGGTTATTAAGATGTTCATAGTCTAGAACAGGACTCTGAGATATAAACAGTTAATTCCAACCTAGGATAATGCAATATTTTCTGACAAAGTTGTATGAAAAAGGAGATATCTTTATGAAGAAAAATGTTTTAGGAGAATCCAGGAGAAATTGTACAGGTGGCAGAAAAGCCTAAATGAAAAGAATAAATCTCACCCCAATGCAAGTAACTGGAGCAAAAATGCAGAAGCAGGAGGGTGCAGGGTAGATTTTTTAAATGGTGACAACCAGTCAGGACTTTTAAAAGAGAGGAAGGAGATAAACCTGGGAATGTAGCAGCTTCTTAACGAGTTCAGCGTTTTTTGCTTAATAATGAGAAGTCACTGAAGGTTTGGGGGCTCAGGGTAGACTGCCCTGGAATATACCACAATGGTATATTGATTATTTTGAATTAAAGTTACGTAAACTTATGTAAGAAACGGCCAGCGAATAAGGTAAATTCTGACCCTCGCTGACAGCAGGAGATAAATCTCCCGTGTGAAAGGTGCAGTACCTGAATCTAGAGAAGGAAGGACATTTAGTAACAGAGGCAGGGAATTCAGTCCTCAAAGCCTATATAAACAGATCTTGTTTCTTCTTTAATTTACCACCCCAAACCCAAACTCTGTGTAGCTGCTGCTGCTGCTAATTCGCTTCAGTCGTGTCCAATGCTGTGCGACCCCATAGATGGCAGCCCACCGGGCTCCTCTGTCCCTGGGATTCTCCAGGCAAGAATATTGGAGTGGGTTGCCATTGCAGTGTAGAGTCATCATTAATTGAGCACCCAAAATCCAAGTTTCTTTGTCCTGTTAATTTCTTGCAAATGCATTGCTTCTCAATCCAAAAAAAGAACTGTTTGCTTTTATTACTTCTTAGGTCCTATTTCTATGAGACAAATTGCACACAAATTGAAATTTGTTTCACTTTTTTCTCTTTATCTGTTTTATGTTAATTTTATTGTTAGTCCAAGCCAGAAGATTTTAAGAAAGGTAGAGGGGAAAGTTTCCTCCTCCCTTACAACAGGCAGTACCTTGATCAAAATGCATTTTAATTGATTAAATAAAAGAGGTGCTTCTTCTCGGATCCCTGATGGTGGAGCAGTTGGGGGACTATTTGGGCAATGGAAAGAGACAAAAGGGTCTGTTGAAAACTGCTGTGATCGAGACTTTTTTCTGCTTTAATTTCTATTACATGTCATAGCTTTTGAGGGATTTAACTTCTACAGCAGCTGAGTTATCATCTTTCCATTTAAACAGCAAGGTCTTTGAAAATAAGGGTTATTGTTCATTTTTGCACCCTCATGGAGCCTCTTGTGCCTGTGCGCTAAGTCGCTTCAGTCGTGTCCAATTCTGTGTGATCTTATGGATTGTAACCCGCCAGGCTCCTCTGTCCGTGGGATTCTCCAGGCAAGAATACTGGACCAGGTTGCCATGCCCTCCTCCAGGGGACCTTCCAGACCCAGCGATCAAACTCCCATCTCTTATGTCTCCTGCACTGGCAGGTGAGTTCCTTACCACTATCACCACTTGGGAAGCCTTATACAGACCTCATTTAAGGTAGTTTCCAAATAAATACCAAATGGATATGAAAATTGGTGGATGAACGAATGAATGAAAAATAATATTTCAAGAGAGGAACTTTAAATATTCTATACATGGAGTGTCCCCAGCCTTTGTTCAAACCTTGAACAAAGGGAGACAGCACATCGTGATGCAAATCCTGACTGTTGCTTTCTAAACGTGTGAACTTGTGTAAGTTTCTCTGTTTCCAGAGCCTCTAATTATTATTTTTTTCCTGCTGAAATGAGGCTAATAATTTTTACTATCTCACAGTGGTAGTGTGAAGATGAAAAGGAACATTGTATATAAAGCACTTAGCTGTTACCAGCACAAGTGAGAACTCAATACATGGTATGGCTTAATATGTTTTCAAGAGCCTACCAGTGATAGGGCTGGAAACAGCCTTTTCTCATTCTTTTATTCATTCACTCAGAGATTTAGTATTTAGTCAAAATATTAATAAGTGCAAATTATTAGGCACTGAAGGCACAAGAATGAAAAAGATCCAGCCCATCAGGCTCAAAGAACTCACCGTATCAGGGACAAGAGAGGTTAAAAAAAAAGGCATTTGCAATACACTGGGATAAGGGCTACTAAAAGGGGATGTATTTGGAGGACACGTTTTTGAGCAGACGTGGAATATGAGAGCAGGCATGGCTAGTTCAAGGAACCGATGATTCAACCGGCTGGAGCTACAAGGGCAGGGAAGTACAGTCATGGGACTGGAGAAGCGAGCTAAGTCAAGTTCTGGTGAACTTCTGAGTTTTTCACAGCCTTGAGAAGGGACTCCTGAATTCTCTACTGTTCATCTGGTTTCCCAGGTGGCTCAGAAGGTAAAGAATCTGCCTGCAGTGTGGGAGACCCAGGTTCAATCCCTGCATTGGGAAGATCTGCTGGAGAAGGGCATGGCAACCCCCTCCAGTATTCTTGTCTGGAGAATCCCATGGACAGAGGAGCCTGGCGGGCTACAGTCCATGGGGTCACAAAGAGTCGGACATGACTGAGCGACTAACACTCACTTTATCCACTTCAATCCCAAATATCTTTTTACTCAGGTCTATCCTGTAGTTCCCTTTCTGACTCTGTAGAGTGACCCATGTCTTAGGAAGTACAGGGGATTTTCAGAAAGCTGTGGCCACCCTGGGTAGAAGATTGCCCTTTTCTGGGGTCCAGGCTGCCTCACTGGGCTTGCCTTGGCAGCAGGAGAAGGGATCCAGCCGGGGCTGACTTGACTTAACACGTAAAATTCATTCCACACACATGTGTTCCCTAGAGCTGACTAAGGAGTCCTTCACTGGCAGTGTTAACAATCAGTATTCATCAGTCTGTTTGAATATGGGAGGTCTGGTGCTGGCTGTCCAAGGAGAATCTGGATAGAGCCAAAGAATCAGGCATCAGTTGGTTTCACTGAGCACCGGAAGTCTTAGAAAGTTAAAGTTGTGTCCACAACTCCCCCCTCCCCCCACACACACCCTAGGGTTTTGCTTTAGTTCCCTGAACAAAGCCATCATTCTCTTTTTAAAGGCAGGCGAACAGGGTTGCATTGCTGTGTCTCAGCACCCACCCCTTTACTTTCCAAGTTGTCACAGTATAACCATTTTGGCACCACAGGGTTCTTCTGTTCATGTTGTCTTCCTTTGTTTGGATTGCTAGTTGGGAAAATTGGTTTTTTTTTTTTTTTTTTTCCAGATGAGTGAGGTAAACAAAACATGATTGGGCTGGACGAAGCCAGGGGAGACATGACTTCACTTTGCAACCTCGACAGTGTCAACTGAGAAAAAAAAACACAATGTGGGGGTTGTGAGTTAAATTTTATTTGGAGCAAAACATGGGCTCTAGCCCAGGAGACAGCCTCTCAGAGAGCTCTGCGGAACTGCTGTGGAGGGAAGGTCAGTATAGACATGATTTTGGTGAAGGGGGATATGGGCAGTCAAGCACACATTTTGGTAGAGGTTTTCTCCTAGTCACAAGAAGGTCACTCCTAGTCACGAGGGAGAGCTGTCCCCATTAATGATTTTTAGTACTTTTGTAGATATGAGAAGATGCGAGCAATCGGGTTCATAAAATCCTCTCCAGAAAATATCTAATTCTCTGAAGGTCCATTCTGCCAGATTTTTCCAGAGCACAGAGTGCCTCATTCCTGATCTCCTCCTTCAACTCTTTCAGCCTCTGTTAAAGGTCAGGAACTGCAGTGATTAGCGATGTCATTCTTACAGAAGCTGATGTCCAGTAACAATTTTTAGTTGGCAATAGACAGAGATTAAAAATGAAGTCCCAACTAGGATATCCAGTCTGATACTTTGGCTTCCCAAGTGGCTCAGTGGTAAAAGAA
Organism: Bos grunniens; assembly: GCF_055505025.1. NCBI lineage: Eukaryota > Metazoa > Chordata > Mammalia > Artiodactyla > Bovidae > Bos > Bos grunniens. The sequence goes on along the minus strand of NC_141179.1, from coordinate 73,276,122 downwards.
ACCTGCCTGCCAATGGAGGAGATATGGGTTCGATCCCTGGGTTGGGAAGATCCTCTGGAGAAGGGCATGGCAACCCACTCCAGTATTCTTGCCTGGAGAATCCCATGGACAGAGGAGCGTGGTGGCTACAGGCCATGGGGTTGCACAGAGCTGGATATGACTGAGTGACTAAACAATAAGAGTCTGATACTTAACCTGAGAAATGGACATTATCCTCAGGCTGGTTACTGTGATTCCACCCTGGTCACACTAGTGGTCTTTGCCAAGTGACATTTATTTTCAAAATGGATACTGTCATAAACCTATGGTCACCGGGCACAGTATTTTGGAATATGTCCGAAATAAAGTTGGATAAACAAATGCTCATGTTTTTCATACTGGATTATCTCAAGCCATGAGGGCAACTTCTGTTGGCAGCCCATGCCTGGCTGAGACACGGCAGAATTAAATTGTGTCTTCTAAGGTGATTGCTAGCTCATCAAATAAGGGCTACTGACACATTTGTTTAGTTCTTGACCTATGCCAGAGGCTTTTACCTACACAAGGGTATTTAATCCTCACCACCATCCCGTGAAGCAGGTGGTATTATTTCTCTTTTATCAGATGATAAAAATGGCTCAGAGAGGCCAGTGATCTGTCAGTGATCACAAGTCTGTACAATACATGGGGAGTTGGATGAAAATCTGGGTTTATTTGATTCCTAAACTTGTGTTTATTCTGCTGTACCCATAGGGTAAGAGGTAGAAAATTCAGTTGGCATTCTCAGCAATCTCTTTCCACGATATATGCCCCTCTTTGTGTGTCTGTAGGAGTGAAAGTTTCAGAGTTTTTTAGAGAAATGGCAACACACTGATCTGCTGCTGAGGGGAACTTTGTTATGGGTGGAACTCTGGGTGACTCTGTTCAGGCTTCCTCTAGATCTCACAGACAGTTTCGCAAAGAGGCCAGGTTCAAATAAACAAACCAGTAACTTCTCCTCAGAGCTCAAATACCCAGTATGACGATCCTGGAATCTAACAGCAACTTGAGAGAATTGAAACTGGGATTTCAATGACAAGAATGGAAATAAAAGCAAAAATAAACAAATGGGACCTAATTAACCTTAAAAGCTTCTGCACATCAAAGGAAACTATTAGCAAGGTGAAAAGACAGCCTTCAGAATGGGAGAAAATAATAGCAAATGAAGCAACTGACAAACAACTAATCTCAAAAATATACAAGCAACTCCTACAGCTCAACTCCAGAAAAACAAATGACCCAATCAAAAAATGGGCCAAAGAACTAAATAGACATTTCTCCAAAGAAGACATACAGATGGCTAACAAACACATGAAAAGATGCTCAACATCACTCATTATCAGAGAAATGCAAATCAAAACCACTATGAGGTACCATTTCACACCAGTCAGAATGGCTGCGATCCAAAAGTCTACAAATAATAAGTGCTGGAGAGGGTGTGGAGAAAAGGGAACCCTCTTACACTGTTGGTGGGAATGCAAACTAGTACAGCCACTATGGAGAACAGTGTGGAGATTCCTTAAAAAACTGGAAATAGAACTGCCTTATGATCCAGCAATCCCACTGCTGGGCATACACACTGAGGAAACCAGAAGGGAAAGAGACACGTGTACCCCAATGTTCATCGCAGCACTGTTTATAATAGCCAGGACATGGAAGCAACCTAGATGTCCATCAGCAGATGAATGGATAAGAAAGCTGTGGTACATATACACAATGGAGTATTACTCAGCCATTAAAAAGAATACATTTGAATCAGTTCTAATGAGGTGGATGAAACTGGAGCCTATTATACAGAGTGAAGTAAGCCAGAAGGAAAAACATAAATACAGTATTCTAACGCATATATATGGAATTTAGAAAGATGGTAACAATAACCTGGTGTACGAGACAGCAAAAGAGACACTGATGTATAGAACAGTCTTATGGACTCTGTGGGAGAGGGAGAGGGTGGGAAGATTTGGGAGAGTGACATTGAAACATGTAGAATATCATGTAAGAAACGAGTTGCCAGTCCAGGTTCGATGCGCAATACTGGATGCTTGGGGCTGGTGCACTGGGACGACCCAGAGGGATGGTGTGGGGAGGGAGGAGGGAGGAGGGTTCAGGATGGGGAACACATGTATGCCTGTGGCAGATTCATTTTGATATTTGGCAAAACTAATACAATTATGTAAAGTTTAAAAATAAAATAAAATTTAAAAAAAAATAAAATAATAAAATTAAAAAAAAAAAAAAAAGAATGGCCTTTGGGGCAGAGATTTCAGCTGTATTCCTGGATAAAGATTTTACTTGCTGTGTTTTCCTGGGCAAGTTACTGCTCGTCTCTGATGTTCAGATTCTTTGCCTATAAAATGGTGATATAAAAAATATACATATAAAATAAAATGGTGATTTAAGTTACTTTCTCACAGTTATTTTGATTTAATGTGATAATTAATGCAGGTGCCTGGCACATTATAGGCTGTTCATAAATGGTACCTATTATTAACTTGAAGTCAAAACAATTGGGATCTGATTCTGGTTCTTCTTTTTGCTTACTCTTAAACCTTTGCTTAGTTATTTAATATTTATGGGCCTAATCTAATGCAAAACTGGGGTTCCCTGGTGGCTCAGATGGTAAAGAATCCGCCTGCAATGCAGGAAACCTGGGTTTGATCCCTGGGTCAGGAAGATGCCCTGAATAAGGGAATGGCAATCTGCTCCAGAGTCTAGCTTGGAGAATCCAATGGACAGAGGAGCCTGATGGGCTACAGTCCATGGGTTTGCAAGGAGCTGGACACGACTGAGTGAATAACTCTTTCTTAAAGCAAAACCAGTGCACAAACCCCACAAAATATAAAGCAAAGCAACAAATAAAAACAACTGCATAAAATAAGGGGTTTGAATTAGTTCCCAACATTTTCACTACCAAGTATTCCTCTTCTTAATTTCCATCTACTACTTGAACTGCATTATTAATACTTAATTTGTTTTCCTTTTCTTAATCATACATATATATGAGCAGACAGCACAGACAGTAGAATTAAGCCAACAGTACGAACAAAGCAGTGGTGAATCTTTTTTTAATGAGTCTGGGTTTTCGTTGGTAAATGTGGCCTTATCTTGTATAAATATTCAACTTCTTGTAGTTATTTTTTAATATCTAAAATAATTCAAAGACCTTCCCCGCTGCTTCCTTGGACCCCTGGAGAATTGAGAACTCCAGGTTACATACTACTGGCTTTTTCTAAGGTCCCTTCAGCTAAGTTAGGTCTTCAAAACCCTGGGCCCATCCTTAAATTTTAAGTTTGATTTTCCCCCAATTTTCTACTATCTTCCCCTCTAGTTTATGATAAACTAATTCACCATTGCTAGCATTCGGGTATTGATTCCCGCCCCCCGCTCCCCATATAATGCACACATTTGGGGCAAGGACATCACTCTGGATTCTTGTTACTCAAAGCCAGGCCCATGAACCAGTAGTATCCGTGTTGTCGGGCAGCTTGTTAGAAACACTGACTTTTAGACCCCACTTCAGACTGAATAAACCTGAATCTGTAACAAGTTCTGGGGGAACAAGATACCCAAGTGGTTTTTAGATTCGTTAATTTTGAGAAACACCAGATTAGAATCCAGATTCAAACTGAGATCAAGCAGTTCCCTAGTAAATTAGAATTCCTGACCTATTGCCTCGCACAAGCCATTAGACCTCAGTAAGCCTCTGTAAAATAAGGATAAAAGTGCTTGCTCATCTTACCTGGAGGTTTTGTTGTTAGTCTCAAGAAAATAAACAACAATAAAATATTTTATAAGCTCGTTAACTAGTCTGAAACTCAGAGTGCATGTTGTTTCATAACTGTAACATTCTCTCCTAAGAATCAGAGTGAAAAATATACTCAAACTCCTTTGATCATTCAGAAAACTCATCATAACCACATCACTACTCCCTTGCATTTCCCTTGAGGGTTATGCATACTTCCCTCTCAGTTCTGTCCAGATGCAATTAGAGGTATCTGTTTACCCATCTGCCTCCTCTTGAGATTTATTAACTCCTTGAAAACATTGACAGGGAGGTCATATTTGACTCACCTCTGCTTTCTCTGCGTCCTTCTCTGTGCTTCTGCATCTCTCCCGCCCCCAGCCCCTAGAACCAACCTGACCCTCCATTCATGCTCGCCGAACCAACTCAGACACACAGTGCTACTTGACAGCATCTCTCTGAGAAACAAAACGCAGCCGCTGCAGTCAGGACCTGCACCACCTGCTTAATAGGGTTGTTAAGAGAATCAGATGAGCCTGGGCACGCGGTGGCCCTCTGTGAGCTGTAAAGCACGAGGTAAAAATGAGAGACCATTATTAGGCATATGTGGTCTGGCAGGGTCCTACAGATGGCAGTCACCCGTTGTTATGAAAACTGTCTCGCGCCAAAGCCGAACCGGTGGTGACTTTCGTGGTTCTTGAGGCAGGGAATGATAAGCTGTTGCTTCCGCTCCATCCTTTGCCAGAGTTTTCATTTGCCACCTCTGTTTTTCTCCTGGGCTGTGTCTGCCACTGTGCCAGGGTAGTGAAGACAACCTTGTTAAGCTGGTGTGTGCAGCCTGCTTTCAGCGCCTGTGGGTGGCCTTCTGGGGTGCTGAGTGTGGTTGGCAAGGGCTGGTTCCTGCCTCATGTGCTTGCCGTGTTCATGCGCTCTGTTGCTTCATTAGGGAGGCTGGCTCAGACTGTTTCACTAAAAATGATAAAGTCCACACTGGAGTAGAACAGAGTCAGATAGACATTTATCTTTTTCCAGGGCAAATCAGTGAGTCATTTTCTGGTTTGAATGCAATATTTTACATTCTGTCTGGGGAGATGCTGTCAACCATGTCCTATCCCAAGGTGGCTTTGTTAAAAAGATTGTTAAAAAAAAAAAAACTTCAGATTCTTAGAATATACATTTTCCTTTGTTTGAACATTGCCAGGGAGTAGCTGCTTCCCACATCTTGTTCTGAGGTGTAGTCCTCTGAAGTGGGCTCAGAGGTGGCCACGTGCTGCCAAGATACACTTGTGCAGGCTAGCTTTCTCTGAATGCTACGAAGCAGGAAGGCAGACAGGCTCCTCAGGCCATCAAATTCAGAGCCATCTCCCGTACTGCATGTCAGAGGCAAGGATAGAAAGATGCTTCCTCTTGTCAATAATTGACCTCCTGCCCAAAGCAGAGAGGTGGATCGGGGCTGTCCAGGGATGACCAGTGCCTTGTATTATCATAAACAGTTTAATAGTCCAATTGTATTTAGCTACTTTCAATCACTGAATCACTTCCAATTTTCAGTATCTTTAAAACAAGTTCAACTTATATTCTAGCATCCCAAAGCTAATTCATTCACCCAACCTTATCAGTGTACAGGCAAAAATAAGGAAGACTCAGAGAGGTTAAGTGACTGGTTCAAAGTCACACAGCTTATACTAGCAGAGCTGGGATGACATCCTTTGCTGGGATATTAGCCCCATTGTCTTCAGGGAGGAATAGCAGTGTTCATGGAACCTGGGAGGATGACATTATATTATTGATTGAACCAAAGTTTGAATGAAATTTGTAGCTGTGGGATCTTGAGGGAGCTACCTAGATATTTTTGAAAACCTCTCATCTAAATTATTCCCATCTATACATTGGGAATTCCTCTATTACTTAGATTTTGTGTGTATTAAATGAGATGATGTCTGTAAACTCTTAGTACACTTTAGGAATTTGTTGAGTAACAGAAATTCCAAATAGACCCTTCCATTCCTGGTATACTAGGATCTAGGGCTGTTCAAATATTGAGTTGTTATTCATCACATTTTAGAAAATATTCAGGTGTTAAGTATGATGCGACTTGGAGACTATGACTCTATAAACTTAAAACTGAGAAAGAGATGGGAATACCAGACCACCTGACCTGCCTCTTGAGAAACGTGTATGCAGGTCAGGAAGCAACCGTTAGAACTGGACATGGAACAACAGACTGGTTCCAAATAGGAAAAGGTGAACGTCAAAGCTGTATATTGTCACCCTTCTTATTTAACTTCTATGCAGAGTACATCATGAGAAACGCTGGGCTGGAAGAAGCACAAGCTGGAATCAAGATTGCCAGGAGAAATATCAATAACCTCAGATATGCAGATGACACCACCCTTATGGCAGAAAGTGAAGAGGAACTAAAGAGCCTCTTGATGAAAGTGAAAGAGGAGAGTGAAAAAGTTGGCTTAAAGCTCAACATTCAGAAAACGAAGATCATGGCATCCGGTCCCAACACTGCATGGCAAATACAAGGGAAACAGTGGAAACAGTGACAGACTTTACTTTTCTGGGCTCCAAAATCACTGCTGATGGTGATTGCAGCCATGAAATTAAAAGATGCTTACTCCTTGGAAGGAAAGTTATGATCAATCTAGACAGCATATTAAAAAGCAGAGACATTACTTTGCCAACAAAGGTCCATCTAGTCAAAGCTATGGTTTATCTAGTAGTCATGTATGGATGTGAAAGTTAGACTATAAAGAAAGCTGAGGGCTGAAGAATTGATGCTTTTGAAGTGTGGTGTTAGAGAAGACTCTTGAGAGTCCCTTGGACTGCAAGGAGATCCAACCAGTCCATCCTAAAGGAAATCAGTCCTGAATATTCATTGAAAAGACTGATGCTGAAGCAGAAACTCCAATACTTTGGCCACCTGATGTGAAGAGCTGACTCATTTGAAAAGACCCTGATGCTGGGAAAGATTGAGGGCAGGAGGAGAAGGGGACAACAGAGGATGAGATGGTTGGATGGCATCACTGACTCAATGGACATGGGTTTGGGTGGACTCTGGGAGTTGGTGATGGACAAGGAAGCCTGGTCCGTGCTGTGGTTCATGGGGTCGCAAAGAGTCAGACACTGCTGAGCGACTGAACTCTGAACTGAGATGTCCTTATATTGAATATAGCAACATAAAGAGATTTTAACACTAACTTTGAAAACTTTGAAGACTGTTTTCAAAGAAAAGACCAACGCACTGCAGAAGGCTCCTCTAGCTGGGTAAACTGCGAATATGAGGACAGGCTGCTGTTGTTTTTTCTCTAGGGACATAAGAGGACCTTCAATTGATTTTATGGGAACCTGTACTTTATGACATATTTCCATTGGCAGTAGCTGACCCTTGTGCAGGAGAACACGCTGTCCGAACACCAAGTAAGGAAGGGAGTCCTGTGTCATGGAAGCCAGTGTAGTAATCCTGCCTTCCTGGCCAACGCAGGGATTTGCTAAAACCAACGGATTTGCAAGAGATCTGAAATAGGCGCTTTCTCTGGCGTTCAGCAACTCCCTCGGAGCAGTTCACTATGTTGGCTGTAGATGGCGGTGTTGCACCAAGAACCTCCGCAGAGGCCGCGGCAGGCGGGGAGCGTCCAGCTGTGGCCTGCTGAGGCTCAACTCTGTGTATCTGGTTTTAAGTTCCTCTGGTTGGTCATAACCCAGCGGTCCCCCGCCTGGGCCCCCTGCTCACGCATCATCCTCCCCCGCTACAAGCCGGGAAGGAGAGCTCGGTCTCCCCTCCCTCCTCCCTACGCTCCTTCTCTTTACAATAGTCTGTGATTAATGGCAGCGCCAGTGAACAATCGAGAGGGAGAAGGTACCGGCGTAATGGAACAGCAGACAGATTAAATGCAACCGGGTGCCGAACCTCTTTAGCGAGAGCATCCTTGCAAATTTGTTTTCCCTTCCCTCCCACAGCGGCCCCACCTCCTCGGAGCCCAGGCAGGCACAGAGACTTCATTAATCACAGCGCTTTGCAGGGGCCGATGAATTTTAACAGCAGATTGTCACTTACAATCCTTTGCCATCTCATGTATCCCTGAGCACTGGTTATTTCATCGTCACCAATTAATCAAGGCAGCCACAAAAGCCACCTTAGAGTTTATTAGCAGGAAACAGGTTGTCTCTTGCCCCAGTGACAAGCTTTTTCTGTTACTTCCAATGCGAAGAGCCGCTTTGCTTTAGTCTTTTTGGTTGAGGGACACCCACGTGGCTTATCTTCCTATCTTTCTAAGGTGGTCATTTATCACATTGTCCCCAGATCTTGTTACATTCCTCGCTGTAAGGACTGGAGCACCTTGAATGGAAGGTTGACAGGAACAAACCTGATACAAGATACTTTTTATCTCTAATGGTTCCCAAACCTGGCTGCACATTGGGAGAATTTTAGTGGGCTTTTCAAGGATACCCATGTTCTTGGGTCACAGTGAAGAGCAAATTATGACAGTTTCTGGAACTGTGATCTGGGCTGCTGTTCCTGCTAAGTCACTTCAGTCGTGTCCGACTCTGTGTGACCCCACAGCCGGCAGCCACCAGGCTCCTCCTTCCCTAGGATTCTCCAGGCAAGAACACTGGAGTGGGTTGCCATTTCTTTCTCCAATGCATGAAAGTGAAAAGTGAAAGTGAAGTCGCTCAGTCGTGTCCGACTCTTAGCAACCCCACGGACTGCAGCCTACCAGGCTCCTCCATCCATGGGATTTTCCAGGCAAAGTACTGGAGTGGGGTGCCATTGCGGTATTTAAAATTTTTTTCCTTGTGTAATTTGCAGTCTGGCAACTCTTGAAAAAGTTCCTTGCTCCCCTGGAGTGGGTATGTTCATTTAGAAAATGAGGGACTTAAAGATTTTCATTGTAAGACTATAATCCTCTTTAATTTTCAACATAGATATTTTGAGGAGCTGCACTCACTGAAGCAGTAACGTGTGCATGAAGCTTCAGAGCTGCTTTAAAGTGAGGTTGCTTTTCCCTTTCCTCTGTCACCTTTCACCAAAATAGAACTACTTTTGTGGTCAGGTATTTGCACCATGCATTTATATTCTATTCTTCTGTTTATTCATTCATTGTTTTAAACAAAGGTTTATTGAACATTTGCCTCTGAACCAGATTAAATCTCTGCCATCGTGGATCTTAAAATTCAACACATACACAAATTGCATTTTGTTACGATTATGGTAAGTGCTAGGAAGGAAACAGGCTGGGTGTTTGTGAGAGCCTTTGATAGATTGAATCTAGCTTGTGAGTCAGAGAAGGCTCCCTGGGAGGTAGCATTTACTGGGAGAACTGAGAAGTAGGAATTAGTTGATAGGAATGAGTGGTAGAAAGGGGAAAGAGGGAGTTATAGGTGAAAAAATGATTTGTGCAAAAGGCCAGTGGGAAAAAGGTTTATGATAGGGACTGAAAAAGGAGGTCCAAGGGGAGAACATGAAGTTTGAGACTAAGAGGGAGGGAGGGGCCAGATTATTTGGGGGCTTTGTAGGTCACTTTGGGGATTTTACCTGAAAATTAAAGGGAAGCTATTGCATAATTTTAAGGAGAGTTAAATACTGAGACATCTTTTAAAGATACTGCTTTAGGAAAAGAGTTTCCAGAATGACAAAGTAAGAACATCAAAACCCACCCCTTTATAAAAGAAATAGTGGCAAGAATTGCAAAAATCAGCTTTTCTGAACTCAAGATTAACCAAAGGTTTGCAAAAATTTAAGGACTGTTTTATTAAGAAAAATAGTTGAAACTCAATATGAACAATGAGTTGGTGTGTTTTAGCTTGCCTCATTCCTGTCTCCCACTCCCCAGCTCTCGGATAGCTTTGAAAATGGCAGCCTTGCAAACATGGTAGCTATGAAATCCAGAAGGCTAGCAGCCCTTGGAAGGCGTGCAAAGGTTATGGAGCCTCTCAAAAAGCCTTATCCTCGGAGAGTTGTCCCTATTTGACCTGCCTGGCAGCTCCCTGGAAAAAGCTATTCACAGAGCTTGTTTATTTTTGATCTGACTCAGTGATCACTCAGTGGGAAAAGCTCCCTTTTTCAGGGCATCTGCTGATAATCATTGACATTTGTTTAACACCACAACTGCCTAAGGCAATTTTGCCAATTGAGGGAAACAAGAGACTGACCAAAAAAAAAAGAAAAAATCTGGTATATAACATGTCTATGGGGGGCTTTGGAAAGCTCTGAAATATTCCTGGGGATTTAGGAGGCCATGCATGTGTACAGGGCAGTGCACCCACCCAAAAAGACCGAAAAAGGTCCTTTCACCTCTGCTGACCTTAAAGATCTGTACAAGCGGGAAGTAAAGGTGGAGACAGATTTGTAAACTTGAGGGGCTGAGGATGCACCCTACTATTCTATCAGAGCCCCACCGCAAAGAGTGAAAGACTGCCTGGTTCAAGGAAGGCAATGGCACCCCACTCCAGTACTCTTGCCTGGAAAATCCCATGGACGGGGGAGCCTGGTGGGCTGCAGTCTGTGGGGTCGCTGAAAGTCGGGCATGACTGAATGACTTCACTTTCATTTTTCGCTTTCATGCATTGGAGAAGGAAATGGCAACCCACTCCACTGTTCTTGTCTGGAGAATCCCAGGGATGGCAGAGCCTGGTGGGCTGCCGTCTATGGGGTCGCACAGAGTCGGACACGACTGAAGCGACTTAGCAGCAGCAGCTGCAGAGATAATTAAGGAGAGATTTCAATCAGTAGTCAGACATAGTAAGGAATACAGACTTTGCAGAATTAGATAAAGTAATTCACTAAACAAACAGTAACAAAAGCAGCAACAACACAAAAACCCTGTGGGATGTGGGGGTTCTGGTTTTCAGAGTTGCCACAGTATAATTATTTACATGCCAAAGTATTTTTAATGTCCAGTTTTAAAAATAAAAATGTTAGAAGGCATGTAAAGAAACAGGTAAGTGTGGCCTAAACACAAGGGAAAAAAGCAAGAGAAATTGTCCCTGAGGGAGTCCAGATATTAGGCTTACTACAAAGCCTTTAACCAGCTGTCATGAATATGTTCAAAGAACCAAAGGAAAACGTCCAGTGGTTTTCAAATAGTGTAAATATATATGTGCCTAACAACAGAGCCCCAAAATATGTGAAGGTGAAGCAAAAATGGGGAAAATTGAAAGGAAAAGCAATATTTTTTTGAAAAAAACAACAAAGTTAACAAAACCTTAGCTAAACTGAACATGCGAAAATGAAATAATAAATAGGAGACTTAAATAACACACTTTCAATAATGGATATAACAAAGTAGGCAGAAGGTTAGCAAGGAAATGAAAGGCTCATAAAACACTGTAACCTCACTGTACCTCGCGTATTTATAGAAGATTCCATCCAACAACAGCAGAATATACATTGATATAAAATGTCAATACAGATATTCTGTATTCTTGTTATTGATACAGAATATCAAGGTCAGTGTTACCTTGATATAAAAACATGACAAAGACATCACAAGAGAAGAAAACTACAGATCAATGTCTCTTTTAAGTATAGATGCAAAACTCCTTTGAAAGGTGATAGAAAACTAAAGCAAGCAACATACATAAAACAAAATTTATACCACAACCAACTGGAATTTATTCTGGGAATAAAAGTTTAGTTTAACATCTGAAAACTAATTTATGTAATACACTATATAAATAGAATAATAGATAAAAATCATATGATAATATCAATAAATGCAAAATAAACACTTGAAAAATTCATGATATTAAGCTCAATAAACTAGGAAAAGAAAGGAATTTCTTCAATGTGAAAAAAGGGTAACTACAAAACACCACAGCTAGCATCATACTAAGAAATAAAAGACTTAGCATTTTCTCCCTAAAATCAGAAGCAACACAGTGATGTGCACTCACATGTAATCATCCTTGCACTGGAGATTCTAGTCAGAGCAATTAGCAAGAAAATGAAATAAAACAAATCTCAAAGAAAAAGAAAGAAGTAAAACTATCTTTGGTCACAGATGACATGAAGTTGTACTGAGAGATTCCTAAGAAATCCACACAAATCTATTAGAACTGATAAATGAGTTCAGAAAGATTGGAAAATATAGGCTCAATATATAGAAATTAATTGCAATTTTGCATACTAGCTATAAACATAGAAACAAAATTAATTCCCTTTATAGTAGCATCAAAAAGAATAAATACTTAGAAATAAATTTCATACACACTAAAAAATACAAAATGTATAGTCTGAAACCTACAAAGTGTTGAAAGAAACTAAAGATGACCTAAATTAAAGACATTCTGTGTTCATAGATAAGAAGAATTAGTACTGTTAAGATGATGTACTCTACAAATTGACCTACAGATTCAGTGCAATTCATAGCAAAAATCCCATCTGGATTGTATGTAGAAATGAGTGAAAGTGAAAGTGAAGTCGCTCAGTCGTGTCCGACTCTTCTCGACCCCATGGACTGTAGCCCACCAGGCTCCTCAGTCCATGGAATTTTCCAGGCAAGAGTACTGGAGTGGGATGCCATTTCCTTCTCCAGAGAATCTTCCCAACCCAGGGATCGAACCCGGGTCTCCCGCACTGCAGGCAGATGCTTTACTGTCTGAGCCACCAGGGAAGCCCAGCTGATCCTAAGATTCACATGTAATTTTAAGGGACCTAGAATAGCAAAAAAAAGAGACAGAAAAAATCTGGAAAAGAACGATTTGAGGGCTTACACATCACGATTGGAAAATTTCGAAAAGTGATACAACTCAAACAATGTGGTAGTTGTATAAAGGTAAACATGCAGATCAGTGAAGAAGACGTCAGAGTCCAGAAACAAATCTTTATGTTTACGGTCAATTGGTTTTTGACAAGGATGCCAAGACCATGTTAAGGGGAAATAAATTTGTTTTGAAAACAAATAGTCCAGAAACCACTGGATAGTCACATACAGAAGGATGAAGTTGGATCCCTATGTTATTCTCTATTCCAAAAATATTTTAAAATGGTTTACAGACCTAAATATGAGCTAAAAATAGAAAACTCTTGGGAGAAAACATAGGAGTACATCTTCAGAACCTTTAGTAGGCAACAGTCTCTTAATTCTGACATCAAAAGCAGAAGTGACAAGAGAGCAAATAGACAAGTTGGATTTCATAAAAATTAAAAAAAAACATATTTACATCAAAGGATTGCCCTTAGGAAGTGAAAAGACAATCTGCTGATTGGGAGAAAATATTTGAAAATCATATATCTGATAAGGGACACTTATCCAGAATAATAAGACTATTTATAGCTCAACCATAAAGACAAATCAGCCACAAAATGGGCTGTAATTTGAACAGACATTTCTGTAAAGACTATATGTTGTTGTTATTGACTCAGTCATGTCTTTTGGAACCCCATGGACTGGAGCCCACCAGGCTCTTTTGTCCATGGGTTTCCCAGGCAAGAATACTGGAGTGGGTTGCCATTTCCTTCTCCAGAGGGTCTTCCTGAGCCAGGGATGGAATATGGGCCTCCTGCATTTCAGGTGGATTCTTTAGCACTGAGCCACCATGGGAGTGTTCATGCTGACAACCTATTTAGAGACATATTGCAGCAGTTCAGGGTGAGTGACGATGGGGACCAGGACTAAAGCAGTAGCAGTAGAAGTATATAGAATTGGAAGGGTGGCAGATTTGAAAGCTATTTTGGTGGAATATATAATATCAAGAATATAACATTTATAGACATTTAAAAATTTTCTGACTTTGTACTAGCTTCTTTGTGAACACCAATTCATAATTGTCCCAACAACCCTTTGTGGTAGGGTTCAACTACATTTTCCACTACATTTTCCTAAGAGGGAAACTGATATACACAGAGATGAAGTCAGTCTAAGCTGACTCTGGGGAAAGAGCTTAACAAAATATTGGTATGAGCTATTAATGGAGGAAATGGTTTAGGAAATGTCAGATGGCCCTGCTCTCAATGTGGAGGCTGCTTAGCTAGTTCATCATTCCGTGTTGTTTCACCTTGGTACTTTAGTACCTTCTAAATATATGCTCTTAGATAATGTCTCTTAGATTTATGCCCTCCATAATAATAGCTCACAGCCTGGAACTAAGCCTGCTTCCCCAATGGAGAGGATCAAGAGAAAAATTCCAGAAACTCACAACTCTTGACTTCATAATACTCTCACTTACTGTGCTGTCTGCTTCCACCTGACCAGCACTGATATCATCATGAACCTTATCCTTTCCGTCAGTCATGACAAGGAGCCTGAAACAGCTTGGTTATTCCTTACCTCCTGGTTCTTTTTACTCTAATGCTCTGTGTATCCTCTTTGTTTCTCCTAACTGTCCACTCTCTAAACTGCTGAATCTTTTCCACTATGACATCCGGAGTTTGTGATCGATAGATCACACACATAGATAGGTTTGTGGGCAAAACCTCTGTTTCTGAAATCTCTTCTTTGAACTCTTTTTTCCCCCCAATCTTCTTGCTTTGAATAAAACCTTGTTTCTTATCTCTTTTTTCTCTCTACTCTCTTTTTCATGATTTCATTCAGGATTATATCGATTCTATACTCACGACTCTCAAATCTATATATTCATCAGGACCTCTTTTCCACAGTCTAGATATGTGTGTTTATCTGACTTCGTGTGTTCCTCTTTCTGTTTTTTTTCTGTATCTCCTCTGCTTCCACTACGCTTTGAGTCATTATTATCTGTCTTCCAAAGTACTCTCACTTCATTTTTGCTTTGTCCCTTACACTCTGTTCACATGACTGCTGAAGAGATTCTTTAAAATCCTGAGTCAAATCTTGCCACTCCCTGCTCAAAAGTCCTGCCTTGATTCCCCATTTCAACCAAAGTATGTCATTCGTGTAATAGCTTTCTACCCACCTACTACTCTTCTGATCTCATTGCCTCTTTCTCTTCATCTTGGTCATTCTCTTCTCTGTAAGAACTCAAGAGTATAACTCTGACCCTGGACACATACTGCCTGGAATTGTCTTCCCTTAAATATCTACATAGCTCACTAATTCAGTTTCTTCAGATCATTCCTCAAATGCCACCTCTCCCTGAGGCCTATTTTAAGGAACTTTCTTAAAATTGTATCTTCCCTGGCCTTCACAGACCTGGCTTTCCTGATTCTCCTTTTCTTGTTCAACTTCCCCTTTTAAAAAACACTGATAATCATTGAATGCATTAGGTTCTTCAAGCATATATTATACTTAGTGCTTGCTTTCCTCTCTATCTGCTAGAAGATAAGCTTCTTTAGGAAAGAAAGTTCTCTTCAATTTGGTTTATTCTGCAGTATCTTGCAAGTAATACCTAGGAGAGTATATGGCACAGAGTAGGTACTTAATCAACATTTTTTGAATGGATATGAAAAAACATTTATTGGCGAATATACTGAAAGGTTCTTGATCCCTTTGGGAACATACTACTAAACCTTAATCTCCACTCGTTGCAGATAAAAAGGAGGACAGTATTGGACTTTTTTTTTTTAAACAGACAAGTAACAGCATCTATAAAACTAGCCAGGTATACCCCAGCATATACTGTATCAAACCAACTATACAGGCATAATTTGTTTTATTGCACTTTGCTTTCTTGTGCTTCCCAGATTATGTGGTTTTTACAAATTGAGGATTTGTGACAATGCTGAATCAAGCAAGTCCATCGATACCGGTTTGCAAACAGCGTTTTCTCACCTTGCGTCTCCATGGCTCGTGTTGGTAAGTTTCACGGTATTTCAGACAGTTTCCCTGTTGTTGTTGTGGTGATCTGTGGTCAGTGACATTTCATGTGCGTGTTGGTGTTGTTTTGGTGCACCAAGAACGTGCCTGCGTAAGACGACGAACATGACTGATACACGTTTTGTGTGCTTTGACTGCTCCACCATCCAGTCACTCCCCATCGCCCTCTCCTCAGGCTCCCTATTCACAGGACGCAACCATATAGAACTTAGGCCTGTTAATAATCCTATAGTGACCTCTAAATGCTCAATAAAAGAAAGAGTGAATCCGTATGGGCAACCTTCACCATTCTTATTTTTAAGAAATTGCCACAGCCATCCAACTTTTGCAACCACAACCCTGATTAACTGCAGCCATCAACACTGAGGCAAGACCCTCCGCCAGCCGAGAGACCCTCAGTGAAGGCTCAGACGATGTTTAGAAATTTTTAGCAACAAAGTATCTGTAAATTAAGGTTTGTATGTTGCTTTCAGGCATAACTATCGCACACTTAATAGACTATAGCAGAGTGTAAGCATACTTTTTATATGCACTGGCTAGGAAATGAAACAACTCTTGTGACTGCCTTTATTGGGATGTTTGCTTTATTTTGGTTGTCTGAAACCAAACCACAATATCTCCAAGGCATAATTATAATTAACTTTCAAAAATCTTTGCCTTCTTTATGAGTTTTTAATGCTTCATTAAATTAGGCCACCTTACTAGGAAGTTTAGTCTTATATAATTGCCTTTTCAACGTCGTTCTTTTTGTTTTCATATGGAATATCAGATTTCCTTGCTATAATTTTCTTCTTTGCATTGTCTAGTCTCTTTATTTTATGGCTGCTTTAAATAATCCTTCTGTTCTTTTTAATTTCATATTGAACTTCATCTGCCCACTGCCTGGGTTCTTTCCTCTGATGGTATTAGGTCTTCAGGACTCTGCGTTTCTCCCTGCTCATCTCAGTTTTCAGTTCAGTTCAGTCGCTCAGTCATATCCGACTCTTTGTGACCCCATGGACTGCAGCACGCCAGGCCTCCCTGTCCATCACCAACTTCCGGAGGTTGCTCAAACTCATGTCCATCGAGTCATTGTCCAGATTAATGGATTAGATACCTATGGTACAGATATCTTCTGTGTATCAAACTCTGTCTTAGACTTTACAGGACTTTCCAAAGGTAACAAAACACGTGATCCATATTTGCTAGGCCTTTCTTAATTGTGCTTGCTTGCTCGGTCGCTTCAGTTGTGTCCAACTCTTTGTCATCCTATGGGCTGTAGCCCTCCAGGCCCCTCTGTCCATGGGATTCTCCAGGCAAGAATACTGGAGTGGGTTGCCATGCCCCCCGCCAGAGGATCTTGCCAACCCAGGGATCAAACCAGTGACTCATGAGCCTTCTGCATTGTGGATTCTTTACCACTGAGCTACTGAGGAAGCCCTTCTTAATTCTAAGTGATACCAAACCCAAAGGAAAGTTGAATAATCAGTTGATTGCAGGGTAGTGCTGGGACTCAGAAACAATTAGGGACTCCAGTACCATCAGTCTTCTCTTCATCTTTTACCATTCCTGGGAATTTTGCTTCATTTTCTTTCCCTGAAGTTTTGCTTTATTCACATGGTAGGAAACCTAGTTTTTGACGACTCACAAATTTTATATTATAGTTTTATGACCGAAAAGAGACTATTCTGCTGTTCTCTGTGGCTCAAATACTATGTACACCTGGAGGAAGGGTCTTATCATCCTAGCCAGGGTCTGCAGTTTAACTCTGTGAAAAATGTGTTAGGATGATATTGTACAGAAATTGCTGCTTCCATGGAAGCCAAGTGGATGGGTGCTTGCATTTCTCATAAAAGCTGGTGCTGTTTAGATGAATCAATATATCCTCTACTTGAAACCTATAATCTCAGAGTTTATGTTAGAAGAAAAAGACCAAATGGTAATTGAGGGAAATATACATTTAGAGGAAAGTTTATATTCAATCAAGCTGCGTGGAAGGGTTGCTTAAAAATAATGAAGCAGCTATGAGCTGATGGCATCAATTTGAAGAGTTTGGGGAGGTTAGTATTAAACCAGTATCATGTAAAGTTAAATTTTTGAAAGATAAGGGACCCAAGATTATTTACTCCAGTTATTCACATAACTGGAGTGTCTGACCCCTTCAGAATCCTGGAAATGGAGAGAGAGTTTTCTGTGAACGATTTCTTAAATGTATTTTTCCTATTAAATTTCTTGCCCATGGTACAAAACAACAGCCAGAAAGTCAACAACAAAGCTTTATTTACTGAAACTGCTGATATAACATAAAGTTGTAAAAAACCAAAATCTTCCCCTACCCCATTTTCATTGCTTCCACATCACAGAAAGTTATATAATTATAGAGAGACACATGGGGATTATTCCATTTGATGAAACAGTATCATATTTTACATGTTACTTTGAAAATTGATTTTTCTCTCTTAATGTATTGTGGCCATCCCTTAAAGTCAATAACCATAACCCTAAAGCATTATATTTTCAAGGAGCTGCATAAGTTTTCACAGCAATAAACTAGTACACTTTTTGAAATTAATTGTTACTGGAGTGTAGTTGCTTTATAATGTGCTACTGTACAGCAAAGTGAATCAGCTATATGTACATGTATATGCCTTCTTTTTTGGATTTCCTTCCCATTTAAGTCATCATAGAGCACTGAGCAGTTCCCTGAGCTATACAGTAACTCATTCATTATCTATTTTTATTTAACCCTTCATTTATTGATGTTGCTGAGTATTTCCAGTTTTTTCTCCTTTTCAAACAGTGATCCAGTAGAACGTCCTTTAGTACTTTGAGTTGACAACTTGTACTTTTATTTCAATATGACAGAGACCTAAGACTGTTATTTCTGCATCAAAGGTTATATCTATTTTAATTTTAAAGGATATTACTATACAATTTATAAGGAAGTTGCAGCAATATACGTATAAGAATAGCCATTTTTTCATATCTTCAGAGGTGTGATAGTGTGTTCCATTTTAACTGTGGAAATATAATTTCATCATTTGCTTGCTTTGTTCTGATGATTTTTCCAGTTGGATATGTTATTATGTTTATTGCCAACTGAGATTTTTCTTTTGTGACCTGCAAATATATCTCCATCACTTCATGGCAAATAGATGGGGAAACAATGGAAACAGTGACAGTTTTTATTTTGGGAGGGTTCCAAAATCACTGCAGATGGTGACTGCAGGCATGAAATTAAAAGATGCTTGCTCCTTAGAAGAAAAGCTATGACCAACTAGACAACATATTAAGCAGAGACATTACTTTGGCAAAAAAAGGTCCATCTAGTCAAAACTATGGTTTTTCCAGTAGTCATGTATGGATGTGAGAGTTGAACTATAAAGAAATTTGAGTGCTGAAGAATTGATGCTTTTGAACTATGGTGCTGGAGAAGACTCTTGAGAGTCCCTTGGACTCCAAGGAGATCCAACCAGTCCATCCTAAAGGAAATAAGTCCCAAATATTCATTAAAAGAACTGATGCTGAAGCTGAAACTCCAAAACTTTGGCTACCTGCTGCTAAGAGCTGACTTATTAGAAAAGACCCTGATGCTGGGAAAGATTGAAGGCAGGAGGAGAAGGGGACGACAGAGGATGAGGTGGTTGGATGGCATCACCGACTCAATGGACATAAGTTTGAGTAGGCTCTGGGAGTTGGTGATGGACAGGGAGGCCTGGAGTGCTGCAGTCCATGGGGTCTCAGAGTCAGACACGACTGAGCGACTGAACTGAACTGATCAGTTGTCCCTTGATTTGTTTGTCAGTTTTCTGATCAGTTTGGATGAGTTACTTGTATATTGTGCAGTAATAATTATTTTTGTTACATGTATTGCAAATTTTCTTTAGCTTAATGTATATAATATGATTTTTTGTTATTTTTTTCTATACATACAAACACACATATTTTGCTATCATATATATACTTTTCCTTTATAACATTTGAGTTTTTGTGTTTTGGAAAACCTAGCAAGAAGATC
This sequence comes from Bos grunniens, assembly GCF_055505025.1. Classification (NCBI taxonomy): domain Eukaryota; kingdom Metazoa; phylum Chordata; class Mammalia; order Artiodactyla; family Bovidae; genus Bos; species Bos grunniens. The sequence continues at coordinate 73,256,627 of NC_141179.1, read as the reverse complement.
CCACATAGCTCATTACAAGCTCTCATTTCAAGAGTACAAATATAATTTTGATGAATAAAAAATTATGAAATGAGATAGCTGCTTAATAAATGGGGTTTTCTTAATAGTGTTCATCTTTCAAAAAATGGAGATTATGGTAACTTCAGCAAAATCTTTCCTCAGCTAAATTGTTTGGAAGTTTCTGGTTTGATACAACTGACTCATTTTAAGATAAAGCAAAAAAGACAAAAATAGCGAAATGGCTTTTATCAGTCTCTGTTGGTGAAAATGAGCAAATTTAATGAATCTGTGAAGTAAAATATCTGAAAATACACTTAATGAGAAGAAGGTGAAACTGGCTATGTATACCTTCCAACTGACGTTTGCCTTGCTACGTACGTCTTTCTACTAATTCCTGCATGGCTTTACAGAAAAAAAAAAAAGCTAATTCAGCAAAGTGGGTGGGGCGGGGGGTTAATGCTATACAGGTCTTTAAGGGCACACTTGGGAGTTAAGTTACCTTCACCAGATAGAGACAACAAAACTAACTTGACAACACCTGGCAGATTTCTGGCAACAGGGGGACATGAGTGTTATAGGCATGATTCAGAAGAAAGGGAGACAATTTATTTGAACAGTAGAAGTAAAAATCCAAGTCCTTAAGAGACATAGTACTTAGCTTTAAAGTCACATATTAACTGCACAACAGTACTAGCAAGCAGAATATTTTTGAGATTTTATTCTTTTTGTCATCTTTGACAGAGCATAGCACTATGAACAAGTCAATAGGGCCCACTTTCCTTGCCAGCATCTGGAATGTTTGAGTCAAGTTTCTAAGAGTTTCTTATATACAAGTGTAAATGTAAAAACAGCTCAGCATGTCCCAGTGGAAGGGTCTAAGATTTGAGTTCAATAGGAAGCAGAACTTGAAATAAGATCTAATATCAAGTATCTAAGATCATATCTTAGATATGATCATATATAAGATCAAATATGAGTCTAACACTAATGATCAATTTCAAAAGTAATCTGGAGCCTGCTCAAAAATTCACCTGAGTTATGAGTTACTTCCCTATGATAACTTCTTTTCCTTGATGCCATCTACTCGATGCACTGCTATAATTGTCAGAGACTCCATTTTCAAAAATGGTCCATAGGTTCAATCTTTTCCATGTTAAGGGGCCTTTTTATCTTATGCTACTTATTAAACTTTCTATGGTTGTTTTGGCAGAATCCAAATCAGATATTATGTTGAAGAAATGTAAACTGGTAATATAATTTTTTCCCACTAAGGATTGCATGATGGGCCTCCCACCTACCAATGCAGGAGACACAAGAGACATAGGTCTGATCCCTGGGTTGGGAAGATCCCCTGGAATAGGAAATGGCAACCCACTCTAGTATTCTTGCCTGGAAAACTCCATGGACAGAGGAGTCTGGCAGGCTACAGTCCATGGGGTCCAAAGAGTTGGACACAACTGAGCGACTGATCACACGAGGACTGCGTGTCTCTCGGGTTTTCCCCTGTGCCTCTACACTGTCTTTTCAGAGCCTCCAAGAATCTCTGTTTTAGAGCTCCCATCATCTCTACCTGTGTCACTGCAATAGCCTAAATATTCTCCTGATCTTCTGTGTCATGCTCCTGTTACTTTTCTCCACACTGCAGAAATCATTATGCATTTTGATTCTGCAAATATTGAGCCAGATCAATACTTCTAAAATATAAATCTCATCATGATTAAAATACTTCAAGAATCTCCCATGCACACCTTTTAATACAGTTTGAACGCTTTGGGATGACTTTCTGCAATAGAGTCGGGCTCCAGTTTTTAGTGCTGGAATTTCTACTAAGTATTAATCCTCATCCCTCCTTCTTCTCATCTGTTTATATCTGGTCAAGCTTGTAGGAGAGCCTGGGTGAGGAGAGCCTGGGTGCTGCCTCCCTTGGTTGACATAAGATTGAATCCGTGTAAGCCGCAATTCACATGTGAGAATCCTTACCCAGTACTGCATCCCAACCACAGTGAAAACCCCCACGTGAGTCCCCTGACCTTGGTCTCTCAAGTCAGTTTTGGGCCAGATTGGGAACGCTTCTCTGTTCCCTCTCAGAGGTCTCATTAGATCATTAATAAACATTTTCATACCCACCTGGTGTATGTGGCATCATCTGTGTTGACATCTGAAGCACATTTTGGTTGAGGGTCCATCTTGTTTATCAGTGTGACTACAACATATTCCAGGCTTTTCTATCTAGTGCTGGCCCACTACATTTTTCTACATTTCATCCAGCAAATGCTTGTTGAGGACCTCCCTCCTATATGCTGTATACTCTCTAGGCATTTGGGAAATGATGGAAAACAACATAGGCAAGATTTTGTATTCTAGCACAGTGAAACAAGCAATAAGCAAATGAATTAATAAATGAATCTCTATAGTGGTAATTACTGTGTCAAAAAGGAGGGTGATGTGATATAATCTGAGCAGGTAAGATTAGATTGAATTGTTAGATAAGGATTCATTGAGAAGGTGATGGGACTTTTCATACTACAAGTAAGAAGTTCTCACTCTTGTGAATGTTTAGGATAAAGGCATTCCAGGCAAGGAAAACAATACGTATAAAGTCCCTATGGTGTGAAAGAAAGGATATATTGTATTTTAGAAATAGAATACAGATTATTTGTTCTGAACATACTGAACAGGGGAAAAACAAAAAAAAAAAGAGGAAAGGCCCAGATCATAGCTTCTGGTAGGTCATGTCAAGAAAGATGAATTTTATTCTAAGTTCAGTGGATAGCTAATGAAGGGTTTGAGCATGATCTGATTTGCTTTTTAACCAATAATCCTGGCTGCTAAGAGGAGAATAAATTATCCTTAACAAGAGTGGGGACAGAGAACAATTAGTATGCCAAGGAAAATAATTCAGGTTAAGAGATGGTGAAGGTCTGGACAACAGTGGTCATATTAGGAAAGAGAAGTGGATAGGTTTTGAATATATTTAGGAAGTAAAATAAAGAAGGTTTACTATTTTACTGAAAAAGGAAGGGCAAGCACCCTTTCCCTGGACATATGAAACACCATGCAGGTCCCGAACACCCCTCTTCCAGGATTTGCACTCGATGTGCCCTATGAAGGGCGCACAGCTCTGCGAAGAGTCCTTTCTTGCCTGGCCCTCTCCTGTTGGGCTTCACACAAAAGCTGGTGAATGCTTTTATCACGGCACTTATCAGGGCACATGGTAATTGTTGTTCCCCTCTCTCTAAGTGGGAGGCTTGACACTGTTGGCGTTTAATAAATCTCTGTCAGATGAATGAGTGAGAGCGTCTTATGAGGCACTGCACTGGCAGGGTATATATAAGGCTCTGAGCCTCGCACCAGTCCTGAAGCATTTGATGAGAACTGCCCAAGGCCTGGGACCCATCCGGAGGATTTCTTTTAATTACTTCAGGAGTTCTCAAGAAGAATTATCAGAACATCTTAAATGGTAATGATCTGGAAAATGGAAAGGGGCTTACAAATTGGAAAATGAAAATAGTAACCTCAGAAGCTACAAAATTAGCTTAAAAGGCAAACTAACTGGAGGGAGGAAAGCAAGTCATCCCAAGAGAAAAGATTAAATTCCCCTGAGTACAGGTCAAGTCCTATTTTCTAGTACATTAATCTTGCAGGGTTTTTTTCATTTCCAAAAATTACTTTTTAAACTCTGACTGGTCCTATTATTTCAACATGTATTTCATACTACAACAGTCCCAAGGGGGGAAAAAAACCATATTTTTGAATAGTATGTTAGTTGAAAGTTACACAAAACTGGTATTTCTGATTCAAGTCATGTTTTTACCTTGCTCTGTTGAATAAGTGGATCTCTGGGACTCAATCTCCTCATACATTATAGAAAAACATAAAAATATATAAATAGTATTTTTCATTCTCTCCAACTCTAATACTCCATAGGTTTTAGGAATTCACTCTTTTAGGATGTGCCTTATTGACTTGGTGATGATGTGATAAGAAGCAGAGAACAAAATACCGCTTAAAATATATATAAAATATTAGTGTAGGTATAGTAAATATAGAAATGTAATAATTGGATTTCTGGTGAGAACACAGATGTTAAAATATGTGTCTGCTGAATAGTCACTGTCCTTTGCATTAATGTTACCTTGAATTTGTGGCTAACACTTTTACAGTTTACAAAGTACTTCCATATCCATCATTTGAATATATTATCAAAACCATTGGCTACGACATAAAGCTGCTGCTGTCAGTTCCATTTTAGAGATGTGGACACTGGGGCTAGGACTTCCAGATGGTGCTCGTTGTACAGATCCCCCCTGCCAGTGCAGAAGTCATAAGAGAAAGAGGTTCAATCGCTGGGTCAGGAAGATCCCCTGGAGATCTTCTGGCAACCCACTCCAGAATTCTTGACTGGAGAATCCTCATGGACAGAGGAGCCTGGCAGGCTCCAGCCTATAGGGTTGCAAAGAGTTGGACACAATTGAAGTGACGGAGCATGCACACACACACTGAGTCTAACAAAAGTAATATCATAAAACTAGATAACTTTCATGTTGCATAACCAAGGCTTGAACCCAGATCTTTTGGTATCCAGTCTGGATCTCTTTCCCTAACTCTAGAAAATCTCAATGACTACGATTTTTCCCTGTAATACATTGTGAAATCCTATGATGTAGGACTTATGTCCAGTCCAATGAAGTAGGTATTTACAGTTCCCACTGACAAACGAGGAAACCATAAATCTGAGGATTCAGGTAGCTTGCTCATAATCTCAGAGGCATCAGGTAACTGAGTTGAGGTCTAACTTTAAAGACTTCCCTAAAGGACCATCTTTCCAAATGCTTGGGAAATAAATACCAAACTTCAAGGCATTTTAAAAAAGACTAAGTAGACTTTCCCAGGTAGGGACAGTAGTGTTAAAAAAAACCCATAAGTTAAATTGTAAAGTCAGGATTTTTCCTAGGATGATTCAGATGATGCCATTTTGTGCATGCACCAGACATAAAATCCCATCTATTTATCTCCATGTATCTATGGAGCAAAGATATCTAAGCCTAATTTAGTGATACATAAAAGTAATGGCCGTGACATAAGGATTCATAATATTTTATATTTAGAGACTGCATCATTCCTTCTAGGAAAAATCTGTAGGTATGAATGATTATGAAATATGATGGTGTTCTCCAGGCAAATGTTTTTTTTATATCCTACTGCTTCACTGATAATGGCTTATCATATTCTTATACAGAGTCCATGAACTCTATCCCATAACTATGTAAGTGTTGATGTTATACCCAATTTCTCCCTTTGCTGTGTATCAAGATAACCTTTTCAAATTAATTGCTAGTGATTTGTGAAGTTCATTAATTAAGTTCTGAAAAGCTCAGAATCATCTCCGCCAGACCAGTGGCTTCTAAATCCTCTACAGTTTAGTCTTATAATGTCTACAGTTTAGACATATAAGTTTGCTCTTTTTCGGTAATACAACTTTTTTCTTTTGAAACTATGTTATTCCAAAGTGTCAGTACCGTTGTTCCTTTCCTATTGAGATTGTGCCTTTAAAGAAAACAGTTTAGAAACAGGTTTTGTCTGTTAGTCACCCTTCTTTTGGGGGAGTGTCAGGGCAATCCCTTACCTTCAGTTCAGTCAGTTCAGTCGCTCATTTGTGTCCGACTCTTTGTAACCCCATGAGCTGCAGCATGCCAGCCCTCCCTGTCCATCACCAACTCCTGGAGTCCACCCAAACCCATGTCCATTGAGTCCGTGATGCCATCCAACCATCTCATCCTCTGTCGTCCCCTTCTATTCCTGTCCCCAATCTTTCCCAGCATCAGGGTCTTTTCCAGTGAGTCAGCTCTTCTCATCAGGTGGCCAAAGTATTGGAGTTTCAGCTTCAACATCAGTCCTTCCAACCTTATTATACTTTAATTCCTTCTTCAGTCTTTCTGATGATGTTGTCTCTTTTTGCTGCATTTCTAGACCTTCTGTTCTCCCTTTCATCTCTAAGGGATTCAAGTTATAGAATCATTTTCCTTGTATGCTTACTAACCTCTCTCATCATATCTTAGAATATTCTAGAACAAATAAAAGGTATTGCATAGAGGGAAAAAAATTTCTTTTGTTTATGGGTTAGATTTATAAATTTATTTTATAACTGCAGAGATCATTTAAATAATAAATAACATTGATTAAGCAAATATATACCCAGACCTTTAGATTATCAGGAAGATATTTGCAGTTGTTTCTGCTTCCAAGAAATGAAAATTACAAAAGGAAATATGAGTCACCTACATGGAATTTCCCATTCCTCACCTTCCTGAATTTGGGGAAAATAATAGGCTTTGGAGTCAATGTTGTCTGGATTAAAATCATAAATTGATCAAATGTAACCTTGAACACATTCCTCCTTTGCAACCCAGTTTTCTCCTCCTCATGTTGACCACAAAGGTTTACAGTGAGAATAAAATGAAATCTGTATGTGAAAATGTCAACTACCACAGTCTTTTTGAAAGACTTTTGATGTTATCCTTTTGACTGTTCAGCATCCAACCCTTGGCCTATTAGCTACCTGATCTCCCTTTCTCTTAATGTGCTGCCTAAGTGGGAAAGGAGAGGTGGACCATAAAGAAGGCTGAGTACTGAAGAATTTGATGCTTTTGAATTGTGGTGCTGGAGAAGACTCTTGAGAGTCCCATGGACTGCATGGAGATCAAACAATCTATCCTAAAGGAAATCGACCCTGAATATTCATTGGAAGGACTGATACTGAAGCTAAACTCCAATACTTTGGCCACTTGATGCAAAGAATGGATTCATTGGAAAAGACCCTGATGCTGGGAAAAATTGAAGGCAAAAGGAGAAGGGGACGGTGGCAGAGGATGAAATGGTTAGAGAGCATCACCAAGTCAGTGGACATGAATTTGAGCAAACTCTGGTAGATAGTGAAGGACAGGGAAGCCTGGCGTGCTGCAGTCCGTGGGGTCACAAAAAGCTGGACAGAACTTGGAGACTGAACAACAGCAAAGTGAGAAGGGATGTCCTAGTCCCTGTCTCTTCCCGATGTCTCACTCAAAGTAAATAACATCCTCTACATGTTTCATTGTGGGAATGAGCAAAGGGCATAAGCTTGGCCAAGCAAACTGTTGTCTGCTACTGCTAAGTCACTTCAGTCGTGTCTGACTCTGTGCAACCCCATAGACGGCAGCCCACCAGGCTACCCCTCCCTGGGATTCTCCAGGCAAGAACACTGGAGTGGGTTCCCATTTCCTTCTCCAATGCATGAAAGTGAAAAATGAAAGTGAAGTTGCTCAGTCGTGTCTGACCCTCAGCAACCCCATGGACTGCAGCCTACCAGGCTCCTCCATCCATGGGATTTTCCAGGCAAGAGTACTGGAGTGGGGTGCCATTGCCTTCTCCGAACTATTGCCTATAGGATAGTAAACATTGAGTTAGTGAACTCAATGGAGGAAATGTTTGAAGTTTGAGTGATTACAGAAGTAGTGATGCTTTATCAATCTCTTTCTATGGCATGATGGCAATAGAGTGTCCTATTCTTTAAAAATAATCTATATTATGGATATTTCACAGTAGGTGGAAGTTAAGTGTCTTTCAGTAGCTTGACTTAAAATGTCTAGTTTATAAGTTGCACAAAGGACTTGTACAGAAAGCAATGATTCTGACACCTCGACTCTTATTTTCTCTTTGAAGGGGGAAACAATAATATATATCATATTGATGTGGAATTTAAATAAAAAACAGAAAGACTGTGTTCCATATAGGCCTAACAGATTGTGCCATTCCTGCTGCTGTTTCATCGTTAAGTCATGTCTGACTCTTTGCAACTTCATGGACTATATCCCACCAGGTTCCTCTGTCCACGGGATTTCCCAGGCAAGAGTACTGGAGTGAGTTGCCATTTTCCTCTCCAAGGGATCTTCCCTAGAGTTTATGTTGATGAGGTGAAAATGAGGGTCTAAGGGTTGAAAGGCGTGATCGTGTCCCTGCCATTGCAGGAGGCGTATCAAATACGGCAAAGCTTTAAATAAGGATCTAACCTGAAATAATAGAAAGAAGTAGTTTTCTTTTTTCTTCATATATGAAAAACATTTGTAGAAAGAGTAAAAGTGTAATGATACATTTTATAGGACAAATTTGAATAACACATGCAACTAAAAGATAAGGTAGCTTTTGGATTTTGATGACACCAATTAATAACATATAGTTATCATGTTTAATTTCACTAGTTCTCTTTTTCTCCTGGATGAAGAAACCATATATCCTCTTTCCAATGCCCATTCCCCACCCAAGCCCATTGCAGTGCTTTCTACTATTGGGATTTCGTCACTAGGTGTATATTTGCATACTGAGTATTGCGATGTTCTATTCTTTCTCATCAGTAAATTTATCAGCACATTAAGAGCAAATTAGAAAGGAAAAACAGTGAAAGGATTCCCACCTGTTTTTCTTCCCAAGAAAAAGAAATGACACCAATGAGATATTTTTCAAAAGTAAGAATTAATTGACAAAAAAATCTGATCTGGGTCTCTTTGGGCACAATATTGTTATTAGTCCTGGGAAGAATAACACTCAGTTTTGTGTAGATGGTGTAGTCTGAAATCACAACTGTTGACAAGTTTGGGGAAATCATATGCTTTATGAGCAGATTTCACTTTGCCACCTTCAACTGTAAGCTCGATGGAAAATGGTGAATGAAATCTTTCAAGGTGGCAAAGTTGTGTGTAGACTCAGGTGAGCTTAGCAATTTAGACCTGTTTAGGAAGAGTCACTTCCATCCTAACTATCAGACCATGTGCAAAAATAAATTTGTATTTCAGTGGTGGTCAAAGGTTGTATTCACAAATACAGCCTACTGCTGTGGATGTTCCTGAGCAGTCAGCTGAATGTGCATGAGTGTATACACACACACACTGACACACACACACACACACACACAAGTCAGGTATTGGAATATGTGCTTTTATGGTGAGAAAATGTATAGCTTCTGTTAGATTCCCAAACAGTTGTCACGTGTATAAGGTTAAGAACGGTTAATCATCCATGTTTATCTCCCACTTACTAAAATATATAAAAATTCAGGTAAATAATAGTTGACATAATGTATGGGATGCCTTTGAACAGATTTGAAATGTTTCACACATATGCAGGTTTAGCTATTTCTAATAAAACCCTCAGAGTTCATTGTTAACCACCACTGTGTAGCTAGGTTGAGAATCACTGCCCTAGGAAACTACACAAAATCAGAGAAGCCCAGACTTTCAGAGTTGGGTATTGCCGGGGTCCAGCCCCGGCTGATCCAGGGTATTCGAAGTGGGGACGGCATCGGCGAGGATCAGGATACAATAGCTTCAATTAGATATTAATTAGAGATATAAAGAGTAATAGAATGAGGATAGCTCAGCAGGAAAATTCAGTGGAGAAAAGAGGCTGAGTAGCTTGGTTTACACGGGAGACCAATAAAACTTCAAGACAAGAAGTTTGCACCACTTACGTAGGCCACAGGCGTCCTTCCGTTCTCCCGAAGGAGAGGAGACACTGAGGCCTCCCCAGTCGGATCTTAGAAGCCCAGGCATAATTAGTAAGCATGGCGGGTTCCACGCTCCAGATGGAGACTCAGCCAGAGTTTGAGAGAGAGAGACATGGGGAGACCAGTCTTTTGAGGAACTGATCCCAATTCTTTATTTTCCATGGTCTACTTTTATACACTGAGATGTTATGCAAAAGTCACACGGGGTCAGCAGTCCTGACTTTTATCAAAGTCAGGTGCTTCATACAAATGTATACAGAGGTCTTAGGGATGTTACATCATCTTCTGGCCAGGGAGCCTGCTGACAATTTATGACCCTCTCCTTGTGACAGCAGTCAGTCAACCAGGGCACTTATTTCTCCAGGAGTGATTATTCTTAAAACAGACGCCACCCAAATAAAGTTACATTCATATAGGGTGAGGGTATAGTGGGTTTTAATTAAGGAAAGAATTTACTTAGCCTAAGGTCTAATGTGATTAATATCAAAGGTTAATACTTATTTCTTCTATATATTCATTAATGTGTGTAAGGGTAGGAGATGTGGAGACTTAGCAGCAAACATTGGCTCAACAAATGAAAAACCCTTCACCAATACAATTTCTAATCAGCCCACTATACTTATACTAATGGTTTTCTAACTTTTCTAAGGAACCTGTTTTTAGAAGGTTTAAAGCATCTCGTGCCTCTCATGGTTGGGAGACTGTGAGCAATCACATGTGGCCGGGCAAGCCTGTCAGGCAGGCTAGAGAAACTTCAGAGGAGTTTGTAGGTTAAAACACTCCTATTATGCCCAGGAATTATTATTAACTGGAGCTCTAAGTTAACTCCTTCTCCGAAAGAGGTGGTGGGGGGCAGCCCTCCGTAAAGTCAGAGGTGTAGGTGAGAGCACAAAGTAGTAAAGTAGGCAGGCTCTGGTTTTGGGGGTAGATGCTCGAGAATTTCCAGGGGGACTCCTGAGGCTCGAGGAGTGTATGTCGCCTTTGTGTATGTCGAGCCTCCTTCCTCATGACCTTTGCCATGGGCAGAGTGCCTCATGCCGGCCCCCAACAGGGTATCACAATTCATTTATTGCAAATAATTTCCAAAATCATTTTGTGCAAAAAAACATAATGCAACCCCCTTCTCAAGTAAAATATGCAAAAATCTCAATATATAAATCACACAGAAAAGCAACCATTTTGGCTGAAGTCTGTGGCCTTGGATTGTTCCAGTTCAGCCTCCTCTACACTTCACACAGCACAACTACAGAAGCTCCCAAAGTTCTATTTCCTTTATAATAAGTTATTTTCTACAGTCTTCAACCCAGATAAGCATGATGGTGTGATCACTCACCTAGAGCCAGACATCCTGGAATGTGAAGTCAAGTGGGCCTTAGGAAGATCACTATGAACAAAGCTAGTGGAGGTGATGGAATTCCAGTTGAGCTATTTCAAATCCTAAAAGATGATGCTCTGAAAGTGATGCACTCAATATGCCAGCAAATTTGAAAAGCTCAGCAGTGGCCATAGGACTGGAAAAGTTAGTTTTCATTCTAATCCCAAAGAAGGGCAATGCCAAAGAATGCTCCAACTACAGCACAATTGCACTCATCTCACATGCTAGCAAAGTAATGCTCAAAATCCTCCAAGCCAGGCTTCAGCAATACATGAACTGTGAATTTCCAGATGTTCAAGCTGGATTTAGAAAAGGCAGAGGAACAAGACATTAAATTGCCAACACCTGTTGGATCATTGATAAAGCAAGAGAGTTTCAGAAAAACATCTACTTCTGCTTTATTAACTATACCAAAGCTTTTGACTGTGTGGATCACAACAAACTGTGGAAAATTCTTCAAGAGATGGGAATACCAGACCACTTTATCTGCCTCCTGAGAAATCTGTATGCAGATCAAGAAACAACAGGTAAAACTGGACATGGAACAACAGACTGGTTCCAAATAGGGAAAGGAGTACATCAAGGCTGTATATTGTTACCCTGCTTATTTAACTTATATGAAGAGTACATCATGTGAAATGCTGGGCTGAATGAAGCACAAGCTGGAATCAATATTGCCAGGAGAAATATCAATAACCTCAGATATGCAGATGATACCACCCTTATGGCAGAAAGTGAAGGGAAACTAAAGAGCCCATTGATGAAAGTGAAAGAGGAGTGTGAAAAAGTTGGCTTAAAGCTCAACATGCAGAAAACTAAGATCATGACATCTGGTCCCATCACTTCATGGGAAATAGATGGGAGAACAATGGAAACAGTGACAGACTTTATTTTGGGGGGCTCCAAAATCACTGCTTCCCTGGTAGCTCAGACGGTAAAGCGTCTGCCTACAACATGGGAGACCTGGGTTCGATCCCTGGGTTGGGAAGATCCCCTGGAGAAGGAAATGGCAACCCACTCCAGTATTCATGCCTGGAAAATCCCATGAACCAAGGAGCCTGGTGGGCTACAATCCATGGGGTTGCAAAGAGTCGGACACGACTGAGCGACTTCACTTACTCACTCACTCAAAATCACTGCAGATGGTGATTGCAGCCATGAAATTAAAAGACGCTTGCTCCTTGGAAGAAAATCTATGACTAACCTAGACATCATATTAAAAAGCAGAGACCCAAGTTCCATCTAGTCAAAGCTATGGTTTTTCCCATAGTCATGTATGGGTGTGGCAGTTGGACTATGAAGAAAGCTGAGTAACAAGGAATTGATGCTTTTGAAATGTGATGTTGGAGAAGACTTTTGAGAGACCCTTGGACTGCAAGGAGATCCAACCAGTCACTCCTGAAAGAAATCAGTCATGAATATTCATTGGAAGGACTAATGCTGAAATTGAAGCTCTAAAACTTTGCCCACCTGATGTGAAAAGCTGAATCATTGGAAAAGACCGTGATGCTGGGAAAGATTGAAGTTGGGAGGAGAAGGGGACAACAGAGGATGAGATGGTTGGATGCATCACTGACTCAATGGACATGAATTTGAGTAGGCTCCAGGAGTTGGTGATAGACAGGGAAGCCTGGCGTGCTGCAGTCCATGGGGTCACAAAGAGTTGGACATGACTTGAGTGACTAAACTGAGTGATTTTCTACAATATCTGTTGTAATTGTTTCAGTGTTGAATTGAATGCCCTCAGTATTGATCTTGGAGTCAGGTGAATTTTAAACGGAATAATGGTTCTGGGCTTCTCAGGTGGCGCTAGTGGTAAAGAACCCATCTTCCAATGCAGGAGACATGAGATTCAGCTTTAACCCCTGGGTCAGGAAGATCCTCTGTAAGAAGGCATGGCAATTCACTCCAGTATTCTTGCCTGGAGAATCTCATGGCCAGAGGAGTCTGGCGGGCTACAGTCCATGGGGTCACCAAGAGTTGGACATGACTGAGGTGACTTAGCACTCAGGCACACCATGGCTTTCTCATTCATTAGCTGTGTGATCTTAGGCAAATCCCACAACTACTTTATGCTTCAGTTTCCTTACCTGGGAATAGTGATAAAAATTAATTATGGTGATGATGGTAATAATGCCAATGGTGATTAAAACAATAATGTTGATAATGGTAATACATCCCTATGAGGTTGCCATGAAATTGAACTGAAAGAGCGCTCAGAACAGGTCATTTTCTTAATAATCTAAATTCATTCCTGATGACCCTGCCTGCAGCTGAAAACTATTAAATATAAATATAGTTTTATTAATTTCAATGGGAAAGTTATGAAACTTTTGCTCCCAATCTAAGATGATTTTAAAAAATAGAAGAATATATCAATTGCATAATGAAAAAGTGATAAAAAGTATATGCAAATAAATTACCACGATTTGTAGTTAAAATTTAATATAACATAGATTTAGTTACTGAAGAAGTCAGGGAAAGTTGGATGGGTAATGGATAGTTGTAAAATAAGGTGCAGAGAGTTGTTCTTTACAAGTGCATTATATTTGTTTATATTTCAGCTTTTTTCAGGTGTAATTGGCATACAATATGGTAAGAAATTTCAAGTGAATGTGTATGATTTGATATACATAGACATTTTGAAAGATTCCCTTGTCAAGTTAATTATCAATAACACATCGTTCACCTCACAAACTTACATTTTTGGGGGTATGAGAACTTTTAACTTACACTCTCAGCAGATTTCAGTTAACAATATGGGGTTATCAACTGTAGTCACATGTTTTACAGCAGATCTTCAGTCCTTGTTTTTCCTATAGCTGAAAGTTTTCACCCTTTTATCAATCTCTCACTATTTCCCCCACTCCTCAGCCTCTGACAACCACTTTACTCTGTATTTTTATGAGTTTGACTTTTTATAAAAAGATTCCACATGTAAGTGATACAGTGTGATATTTGTCTTTCTGTCTGGCTGATTTCACTTAGCATAATGCCCACAAATTCCATCCATATTGTTGCAAGTGGCAGGATTTCCCTCTTTCTCATGGTTGAGTTTTATATGTCAGATCAGTTCAGTTTAGTTGCTCAGTCGTGTCCGACTCTTTGCGACTCCATGAATCACAGCACGCCAGGCCTCCCTGTCCATCACCAACTCCCGGAGTTCACTGAGACTCACGTCTATCGAGTCAGTGATGCCATCCAGCCATCTCATCCTCTGTCGTCCCCTTCTCCTCTTGCCCCCAATCCCTCCCAGCATCAGAGTCTTTTCCAGTGAGTCAACTCTTCGCATGAGGTGGCCAAAGTACTGGAGTTTCAGCTTTAGCATCATTCCTTCCAAAGAAATCCCAGGGCTGATCTCCTCAGAATGGACTGGTTTGATCTCCTTGCAGTCCAAGGGACTCTCAAGAGTCTTCTCCAACACCACAGTTCAAAAGCATCAATTCTTCAGTGCTCAGCCTTCTTCACAGTCCAACTCTCACATCCATACATGACCACTGGAAAAACCATAGCCTTGACTAGACGGACCTTTGTTGGCAAAGTAACGTCTCTGCTTTTGAATATGCTATCTAGGTTCTTCTAAGGAGTAAGTGTCTTGTAATTTCATGGCTGCAGTCACCATCTGCAGTGATTTTGGAGCCCCAAAAAATAAAGTCTGACACTGTTTCCACTGTTTCCCCTTCTATTTCCCATGAAGTAATGGGACCAGATGCCATGATCTTCGTTTTCTGAATGTTAGGTTTAAGCCAACTTTTTCACTCTCCTCTTTCACTTTTATCAAGAGACTTTTTAGTTCCTCTTCACTTTCTGCCATAAGGGTGGTGTCATCTGCATATCTGAGGATATTGATATTTCTCCCAGCAATCTTGATTCCAGCTTGTGCTTCCTCCAGCCCCGCATTTCTCATGATGTACTCTGCATATACATTAAATAAGCAGGGTGACAATATACAGCCTTGACGTACTCCTTTTCCTATTTGGAACCAGTCTGTTGTTCCATGTCCAGTTCTAACTGTTGCCTCCTGACCTGCATATAGGTTTCTCAAGAGACAGGTCAGGTGGTCTGGTATTCCCATCTCTTAAAGAATTTTCCACAGTTTGTTGTGATCCACACTGTCAAAGGCTTTGGCATAGTCAATAAAGCAGAAATAGATGTTTTTCTATAATTGGATATAAATATATAGATAGGGCTTCTATGGTGGTTCAGAGGTAAAGAATCCACCTGCCAATGCAGGAGATGCAAGTTCAATCACTGGGTCAGGAAGATCCCCTGGAGAAGGGAATGACAACCCACTATAGTTTTCTTGGACAGAGGAGCCTGGAGGGCTACAGCCCATGGGGTCGCAGAGCCAGACATGAGTTAGCAACTTGTCACTGTTCACTCACTAAGTTATGTCCAACTCTTTGCAACCCCATGAAGTGCAGCATGTCAGGCTCTCTTGTCTTTCACTATCTCAAGATTTGCTCAAGTTTGCTCAAACTCATGTCCATTGAGTGAGTGATGCCATCCAACCACCTCATCCTCTGTTGCCTCCTTCTTCTCTTGCCCTCAGTCTTTTCTCTTGTCTTTCACTATCTCAAGATTTGCTCAAGTTTGCTCAAACTCATGTCCATTGAGTGAGTGATGCCATCCAACCACCTCATCCTCTGTTGCCTCCTTCTTCTCTTGCCCTCAGTCTTTTCCAGCATCAGGGTCCTTTCTAATTAGTTAGCATTCACATCAGATGGCCAAAGTATTGGAGCTTCAGCTTCAGCACCAGTCCTTCCAATGAATATTCAGGACTGATTTCCTTTAAGATTGACTGGTTTGATCTCCTTGCAGTCCAAGAGATTCTCAAGAATCTTCTTCAGCACCACAGTTCAAAAGCATCAATTTTCTGGCACAACTAAACAAAAATAAAAATAGATAGATACACAGATATATAGATATATAGAGATGTATACCTAACATCTTCTTATCCATTCATCCATTGATACACACATAGGTTGTTTCTCTAAATTGCTATTCTGAATAATGCTGCAGTGAACAGCAGAATTCACATAGGGGTTTGGCTATCTCTTAAATATCCTGTTCTCATTTCCTTTGGATATATATATACACACACACATATATATATTATACAACTTCATTCTTTTAAAACTATTTTCTCCAACAAATGTTTAGCCTTTTAGGGATTTTAGTGATTCTACTCTCAATCTACATTTAATAAGTTGATAGCTTAGAAAACAAACCCTTTTATGCCAAAATAAAAGCCACAACAGTGGTGCTTTGAAACACACGAGAACACCATTCATGCAGAGCGAACTGAGGAGTCTTAGTGTTGCCTTGTTATCACACTTGCTGAGCATTTATATGCAAAACAAACTCATTTAAGTTTATTCAAAATATAACTCATCAAATTTATTCTTTATGATATTCTCTAACTGGAAGCTTTGGTTCAAGTAAATTGGTGAATATGTCTTTGCCTGAAGCCATAATGTTGAAATATTACTTTTATACTGTATGTGTTTAATGTGTTTTGGGAAGAAAAAAAAGTCATCATCCGGAAAAAAAAAAAAAAAAAAAAGAGTCAATGTCCAGACAGCAGAATCACTTATGAGTAGGATGCTTATGCTTTAACTGAATTGTCATCATGTCGGGTTAAGTCTGTACTTCACACGATTCCAGGCACCAGAGAAGGAAATCAACAAATCTAATTGTCTCCTTCAGCACTCTTCCCTTTCTCTTCCTGTATTCCTTCCATCTCTAACTACTACCTTTAAGGCTTCAGCTCCACAGAATATCTCAAAAAGGGCCTACAGTTTCTGTGAACTGTAAAACCATGTCTCAAAACCATGCAAAACAATGTCTCCCTTTCATCTCAGGAAAAACTCAAGCTGACTTTAAATCTGCATCCAGGCTGTGTCTTTTTCCTAAGAATAGTGAAATATTTCATAGGCATGTCATGTTGTTTTTCAGCATCCCTGTGAGGTATAGTGATAAATAGATACTATTGTTCAGATGACGAATCCCAGCAGGGTAAAATGAACTATCCGGGTTTACAAAAGCTGGATTCCAGCAGTGTCACTACCCATCTGTATTGCTGTGTTTCCTCATTTGTGCTTTCCTCAAAGTGTGCACATTGACTGGAGACAGCAGAAGTTCAAACAAACATATCTTTCCCCACAGTATTCTCAGCCTCAGAAGATAAATTATAATTACCAGAAGCATCTGCTTGATATTCTCCCATTAGAAACTCACAATTTATTGCTCATTCTCCCTTTGAGTCCTAACATATTCACAGACTCACATAAGGAAGTACCCATACCTAGAGGTCGCTCATTTTTTGAAAGGATACACAGCTATCTCTAGTAGTGGCTCACTACTGGCATTGTGTTCAATGTGGTGGAAGGAGGAGTCCTAAGGGACTCCAGAATTATAATTTGAAACACATTGTAACAGCCATGAGTGTATGCTTTGAAAACTTCAACTTCGGGTTGTCTAATTGACTCATAAGTACCCCAGCTGTGCACTCTGAAATCCATGCTTTCCATGGCTGCTTGCAGCCAATGATGGAGCACAGCCTGATTCCCAAAGCAGACTTGTTACTGGGAGACGTGTTGTGACATGATGGCTAACTTTCCTCAGACTGTAGAAAACTCTAGGATGATTCCACCCATCCTTCTTTCCTTTAGGGTAGACTTCTATCTCATTGTGTTGGCTTTCCCGGTCTTTAGTTGTGTCAAAGAAGAAATAGATCCAGACTTGCATAAGGAGAAACTTATTCAAAAAGACTATTGCAATAAGGGGAGGGAAGTGTTGAAATATGGAGAGTTTTCTGAGCTTGAGACTTACAGGGTTAGGCAGAAAAGGGCCTTATTATTATTATTTTAATGCTATTGTTTAGTCACTAAGTCATGCCCAACTCTTTTGCAACCCCATGGACTGTAGCCCACCAGGTTCCAATGTCCATGGAATTTCCCAGGCAAGAATAATAGAGTGGGTTGCAATTCCTTTCCCCAGGGGTTCTTCCTGACCCAGGAGTGGAACCCACGTCTCCTGCATTGGCTGGCAGATTCTTTACCACTAAGCCACCAGGGAAGTAAGGTTAATGGGTGTTTTATTCAGTTGGACAGTGGTAACAGTTGAGCCAATAATTTAGGTGACAAATAATGGGAATTTGCAGTCTGTGTCTGGTTTTGTCATAAATAAAATTTGGGCACAGACTGTTCATCCACCAGTCTTATCTAAGTCAAGGGTATATTTTTTGCAGGAAGCCATTTCTTGGAACACAAAAGGGTTTCTTAACCATCACAGTTTTCCAGGAGCACAGAGCTTAGGTAAAGTTCAACATTATCAATTGCTTCTTCTTCATTTTGTCTCACAGGCTTTTTGCCAAATAAAAAATTCTTGCATATTTAATCCTATTTGCTGTCTGCTTCTTGGAGAACCTAAACTAACACATGTTTCCTATATTCCTTTTCTTACCTTTCCCATTAGTGTAATGCTCTTCATATGAGTGGTACTCAAATTTTATTTTGTAGTAGAATTGATATGTTGAGTTTGCTACAATGCAAATTCCTAAAGACAAGTAGACAAGATTCCTGGATCTGGGGTGGAACAATGAATTAAACATTCATGTTAGGTGATTGTGAAAACCACACATTGAATAATACTGCTGAAATCAGTCAGTGCAATGTGGGAAAGACATATATTTTACTAAAGCTTAATAGTAATTTTCAGGTCTCAAACGAATGTGTTTGGTACATTTCCTTGATTGAGACTACTTTGGCCTTGGTGCTTATCCATGGAAATTCTTTTGGATGTAGCTCTATTAGTACTATGGAAATAATACACCATTATGTAACTGGTCTTGAGTTTGCTGTAATTCAGGGGAAGAGTTTCATCAGTGAAAAATTTTCTCAACCTGTGTTAATCATAATATGAATTGCACACATTATTCCCTGCACCTCTGAGAATATTTCAGTACAGTAAATGAAGGGCTATCCATTTTGTACTCCAGAAATTCATATTATGATTAGTTTAGCTCATGATAGTGAAGAATTTAATGGTTATATGCCAAATTTAATGAGTTTCTGGAGTGAAAAATGTTTCTCTTTGTGAGTTAGGTAAATCTGTTAGATGCTAATTCAAGAAATCCAAGTAATCAGATTAAGATATAAGTCCCAACAACAACACATAATGAGTCACACACTGTTATAGAGTTGGAAAGACGTTAGACTCAGAACCAAAGACTTTAAATCTAGAAGAGTCAGTTACTACACACACACACACACACACACACACACACACACACCAAATAAGGAAAACAAGGATCCCAGTTTGTGAGTAAGCATAATTATGCTTTTTAGCTATTAGTATAATTCTGGAATGACATACAAGATAGTGACGGGGGGTTCTCAAAATTTTGTCCTCGTGATGTGACCTAGGACATTTATAGAATAAATGCAATGCTAAGGTCAAACAAAATCAAATATAAACAAAAAAACATTTTCATGGATGCATTTACATATATAGAAATCTGTTAACCTGGATCCTCTTTAAAATTATAGATAAATTAATTAATGATGATTTATTTCTCATTGATCCTACTATCAAAATTTACCTCTGATATAATTGTAAATATCAAACAATGCCCAGAAGCATGTTGACGTATTCAGATCCATCCGCTTGCAGCTCATTATTATAAGGCAGTTCTTCTGTCTTTTCTTGATTTCCTCTGACAACCTGGAACTTCCCAGAAGTGCAGCTACTGCTGGGCAGCAGTGAAGCTCACTGTTTAAAACTGGAGTAAAGAACAGGTCTGTTGTTTCAGACTGGACACTTCTGAGGTTCTGGCTGTTGTTGGGGGTATACATCTAAATAAAAAGACTTCCTGACTTAGGTCATTACTTCTTTAATGGTTGACCCATCCTAGGAATGCCCACAAGCCACCTTCATACGTTCGTACCTTTTACCATAAAACTAAAGAGACTAGCGTGGATGAAAGTCATTTCTGTCTGGGACTCGGGAGTTGCCTTCCTGCCTTAATTTCTCTTCATATTCTCAGTCATCATAAAACTACTAAGAAACCTAATATGAAACTTCAGGAGTGACTCATGTATCTCCACATCCCTTTCAAAACTCTTAGAGAACAGAATAATTGTTGTCTTATCCCCAAGAAATTTTATTTTTCTGGATAGTCTCTTCTGAAATTTGTGAACATTTTAGATGTTCCAGTTTCACCCTTATTTTACTTATATTCTCAGTATAATCTTGATGTCCTTTCTTCTGCATTCAAATGCAAGGACAAAAACAGAAAGAGATGGTGGTTGATTCCCAGGGGCAGTCTTGCCCTCTGTACTATAATGACCTTTGAAATCCTTACTTGTCATTGAAGGCACCACTGGCTGCCTGGCTAACATTCAGTCTTGAGTTGCACCCAGCTAAGAGCCTTTCCTGATATGGGACTATCACCGTTATCACTACATTTCCTTTCTTCTAAAAACTCCTGAGTAGGAATGTTGCTTTTTTTCCTTTGAAATCTTGACCTCTCAGAGGAATGCATGCCTATCTGTGGGACTCCATACAATGGTAGGCAATTGTCATCTGAGTATCTTTTTTTTTTTTTTTTTTTTATTCTTCCAATTTTATTTTATTTTTTAAACTTTACATAATTGTATTAGTTTTGCCAAATATCAAAATGAATCCGCCACAGGTATACATGTGTTCCCCATCCCGAACCCTCCTCCCTCCTCCCTCCCCATACCATCCCTCTGGGCCGTCCCAGTGCACCAGCCCCAAGCATCCAGCATCATGCATCGAACCTGGACTGGCAACTCGTTTCCTACATGATATTTTACATGTTTCATTGCCATTCTCCCAAATCTTCCCACCCTCTCCCTCTCCCACAGAGTCCATAAGACTGTTCTATACATCAGTGTCTCTTTTGCTGTCTCGTACACCGGGTTATTGTTACCATCTTTCTAAATTCCATATATATGCGTTAGAATACTGTATTTATGTTTTTCCTTCTGGCTTACTTCACTCTGTATAATAGGCTCCAGTTTCATCCACCTCATTAGAACTGATTCAAATGTATTCTTTTTAATGGCTGAGTAATACTCCATTGTGTATATGTACTGGCACAAAGACAGAAATATTGATCAATGGAATAAAATAGAAAGCCCAGAGATAAATCCACGTACATATGGACACCTTATCTTCGACAAAGGAGGCAAGAATATACAATGGATTAAAGACAATCTCTTTAACAAGTGGTGCTGGGAAATCTGGTCAACCACTTGTAAAAGAATGAAACTGGACCACTTTCTAACACCATACACAAAAATAAACTCAAAATGGATTAAAGATCTAAACGTAAGACCAGAAACTATAAAACTCCTAGAGGAGAACATAGGCAAAACACTCTCCGACATACAGCACAGCAGGATCCTCTATGACCCACCTCCCAGAATATTGGAAATAAAAGCAAAAATAAACAAATGGGACCTAATTAACCTTAAAAGCTTCTGCACATCAAAGGAAACTATTAGCAAGGTGAAAAGACAGCCTTCAGAATGGGAGAAAATAATAGCAAATGAAGCAACCGACAAACAACTAATCTCAAAAATATACAAGCAACTCCTACAGCTCAACCCCAGAAAAATAAACGACCCAATCAAAAAATGGGCCAAAGAACTAAATAGACATTTCTCCAAAGAAGACATACAGATGGCTAACAAACACATGAAAAGATGCTCAACATCACTCATTATCAGAGAAATGCAAATCAAAACCACTATGAGGTACCATTTCACACCAGTCAGAATGGCTGCGATCCAAAAGTCTACAAATAATAAATGCTGGAGAGGGTGTGGAGAAAAGGGAACCCTCTTACACTGTTGGTGGGAATGCAAACTAGTACAGCCACTATGGAGAACAGTGTGGAGATTCCTTAAAAAACTGGAAATAGAACTGCCTTATGATCCAGCAACCCCACTGCTGGGCATACACACTGAGGAAACCAGAAGGGAAAGAGACACGTGTACCCCAATGTTCATCGCAGCACTGTTTATAATAGCCAAGACATGGAAGCAACCTAGATGTCCATCAGCAGATGAATGGATAAGAAAGCTGTGGTACATATACACAATGGAGTATTACTCAGTCATCTGAGTATCTTAAGTGTACCTCAGTTTTAATTTTGTAAGAAAGACAGTGGGTGATTTCTACTCCTAGGAACCCTTCCTTTATTAGAATTATCTTCCTTGAGATATCTATTCATCTCAGGAAATACCATACAACCCAGAGTTAGTGTTTGTTTTACCTTGTTTCTACTCATATTCTTAATTGCTATGGAAATGTCCCTATGACTAATATAACATCATCCCATTTAAATTTCCTCAGGGCAATGGGAAATATTTTGCTTCCCAATTAGGTTGATCTCCTATGACACTCTTGCTCATTATGGGAGTGACCACCAGCACCAGGAGTCCCACAGGTCATTCTATTTTAATCAATTTAAAAGACATTGTAAGAAAATATAACCCTTTTCCTATCTGAATAACTAATTTGTAAAAACGTCAAAAGAAGTTTGTAAAATGGAATGATTACAACGGAGTACTAAATCAACATTCTAAAGGACAAAGGATGAAATATCTGAAAGTCAAATTGGAGAGGGAAGTGAAAACACATATTCACCATGAAAACTAGCTCACAAGTCTTCTCTCTTTTTAATCTTGATGGAATTTTTATCTTAGGACATCATTTCTTTTCCTGCCGTGGCATATTGAACATGTCCATTCCTCCCTTTCCCCTACCCACTCCCGTAGGTTTCAACAATTTGAATTCAAACGGAGATAGGCTGGTGTCTCCATTCATTTCCACATGCACCCTGGACTCTATACAAGAATTTGACTATTGCTTTCTCTGCCTGCTTCTAATGCTGCATCTTCAGCATTTCTTCTCTCCCCTTTGCCAAAATAAGATTTCTGTTTCATAGAACATGATTTTACTTTGGATTTATAGCATCATCTTTCTCAAAAGAATATTAAGACCATGTGGGACACTACAGTTATATTCTCCATTGCACTGAGGAAGGAGCCTGAAGACAAAACCAACTGCATTTAGGAATTTTCAACTTTCCCACTTTTATCAGTTCATGTTATATAAAAGGGAATAAATGGCATGTTAATTGTGCTCTCAGATGATACTAATTCAGGAATGTTACAAAAACAGGAGAGAGAGAATAATGGCACTGGAGGGACTAAAGAGGTTTAGCTATGTGGGTGGGTGGAACCAAGAGAGCGCAAATCACCCCAGAAAAGGTTCCAAGTAATTTAAACCTACCCTGTGTTCATGTGCATGTGGATTTATGTGGGTTTCTATATGCACCTGTTCGGTTACACTATTTAAGGTTAAACACGTATAATTTTATGGAGAAAAAGCAAGCTAGCACTGGCCATAATAACATAGGGTACCTACTGCTTCCTCTCTGCAGTGATTTGGCCATGGTATTAGCTTGTATCAAATAAAAAGTTCCATTTTCTTATTTATAACATGAGGGGCTTGCATAAAATTCATGAGTCCTCCAGGCTTTAAAAGTACATGAATAAACATTTGAGTCATAGTTTCTATGGCATCTAGATCATAGAACATGGAAAAATTTGGAAATAAAATATTGACTAAATTATTTCCTGATGTTCTTATTCTTCAAGTGCCCCTTTATGACTTCTTTGCATCATCCCATTTTTCATCAGAAATTAACTTTGCTCAGGCTCGAGCCACACTGATGAATTCTGCCAAAAAGCTTACAAATATTTTGACCTCATGATACCGATGGGATGGGGGGCTTTCTTATTTGGAGGTAAAAGAGGGCTCTGAAGTCAATATCCACAAGTTGATCTAAAGATGATCTGTCTAACTGTAGAAACTGAGCTGCACCCTGGGGAAATTTGATTATTATAAATGTAGGAAGTAAGAAATACCAAGAGGCCAATTACTTGAAATGGATGAGCTCCAAGTGGTTAGAAATAAGCAGAGTTTCTAGGACAGTAAGTTCACTGATACACTGATTCACTGCCCCAGGAGGATGCCACCTACATACATCTCCCTCTGAGTCACTGCTTGATGAGGTTAGGACAGATTGGAATAGGGATCAAGAGACTAGAAGGGAGTGTGGTTGGACTGTTGTGTTTGAAAGCAAGGGAATGAAAAGATCTGATATACCAGAAAATGAAATTGTTTTCAAAACATCACTAAGCAGTATCTGCAGGTGGAACCTTGTCTGTTGAAAGGTACTTGGGTCTTTTGGAAAGAAATATTTTGGGTTTTGACCTTTCTCTTACTAACTGGTTTGTAGGAAAACCTATTCAGAAGGAGCTACCAACTTAATCTAGTCCAGGGGATGACCAGTAATTACTGGTATCTCCTAGTGGCTGAAGGAACATTGGCATCTGTTATATAGAGCTGGCAGGGATCTTTAGGACTGAAGACTATAGATCTGTATACTCCAAAATCACTGTGGATGGTGATTGCAGCCATGAAATTAAAAGACATTTACTCCTTGGAACAAAAGTTATGACCAACCTAGATAGCATATTCAAAAGCAGAGACATTACTTTGCCAACAAAGGTCCATCTAGTCAAGGCAGTGGTTTTTCCATTGGTCACATATGGATGTGAGAGTTGGACTGTGAAGAAAGCTGAGTGCTGAAGAATTGATGCTTTTGAACTGTGGTGTTGGAGAAGACTCTTGAGAGTCCCTTGGACTGCAAGGAGATCCAACCAGTCCATCCTAAAGGAGATCAGTCCTGGGTGTTCATTGGAAGGACTGATGCTGAAGCTTAAACTCCAATTCTTTGGCCACCTCATGCGAAGAGTTGACTCATTGGAAAAGACCCTGATGCTGGGAGGAATTGGGGGCAGGAGGAGAAGGGGCTGACAGAGGGTGAGATGGCTGGATAGCATCACTGACTCGATGGACATGAGTTTGAGTGAACTCTGGAAGTTGGTGATGGACAGGGAGGCCTGGTGTGCTGTGATTCATGGGGTCGCAAAGTCGGACACAACTGAGCGACTGAACTAAACTGAACTGATGCCCCGTTGCAGGCTTCCCAGGTGATGCTAGCGGTAAAGAACCCACCTGCCAATGCAGAAGACATAAGAGATGCAGGTTCAGTCCCTGGGTTGGGAAGATCCCCTGGAGGAGGGCACGGCAACCCACTCCAGTATTCTTGCCTGGAGAATCCCATGAACAGAGGAGCCTGGTGGGCTACAGTCCATGGGGTCACATAGGGTCAGACACAACTGAAGAGACAGCATGCACGCATGCATGCACGCCCCATTGCTCCTGGTGGCTCAGTTAGTAAAGAATCTGCCTACAGTGCAGGAGACCCTGGTTCCATCCCTGGGTTGGGAAGATCCTCTGGAGAAGGGAATGGCTATCCTCTCCAGTATTCTTGCCTGGAGAATTCTATGGACAGAAGAGCCTAATGGGCTACAGTTCATGGGATTGCAGAGGGTCAAAAATACCTCATTAGTGAGTGACTAATGCTTTAACTTTCACACACTCCATTGCTCCCAATAATTGGTCTTTAATATCTTTTACAGTTTTAGGGCATGACGAAAGGAACCTCGAATAAGTGGCTTCTCTTTTGTGTGTTTTTGCCTTTCTTCCACAAGTAAGTTCTTATTTTGTTAAAATTACTGTGGATTGAGTCCATCATATTGGAAATTATTGGTTCTTTCAATCCCTTTATATTCCATGACTGAATAGCCCATCTTGAGGTTGCCTGAAACTCCAAAGGGTTTGCACATATCAAACCTCTCTTTTTTCATTGTCTGACATGAATCTGAGCAAGCTCTGGGAGTTAGTGATGGACAGGGAAGCCTGGAGTGCTGCAGTCCATGGGGTTGAAAAGAGTCGGACACAACTGAGTGACTGAACTGAACCATATCTTTGAACACTGCCATCTATCTATGACCAATACACAGAGGAATGAATAAATGTGTTCTCATTGGCTTATTAGCCTGTAACATTTTTCAAAGCAAGTATAAAATAGGAAGGTATGATGATGATGAGAGGATGACAGATACTTATTTTTGGCTATATATTATGTGTAAGATGTCTCTTTGTTGACTACTCCCACAGACACATACTTACATACGATTAGTTAATGCTATTCTTGCTTCCATTTTACAGTTAAGGAAACTAGATGCAAAGAAATTAGCCAAATTTTCCAAGACTACACATTTTTTATTTGCAAGTGTTAATACCCATCTCAAACTGGCCTAAGTCATTGCAAAATCTTTGGCCCACATTATTGCAATGTCTGTTGGTGGTTCTGTCTCCAGCCTAAGACGGATTCAGAGGCTTCAGTTATGAATACAAATTTGCTTTCCCTCCATATTTTGCTCTAATTTCTTTTGTATTTTTCTGTATCATTTTAACATAGACTCCCTCAATATGCTTTCAGTAATGGCCAGGATAGCTCTAAGCTTGTATTGCACTTTTAATGTGCAATCAGAAGAAAAGACAGAGCACCTCAATCTCTGTAGCTTCAGAAAAGGCCTCAGGATGGGCGCTGATGGACCAGATTTGGATCATGTACCCAATGAGCCGATCACTATGGCCCTAGTTGTGTAGAACTTCAGTTTAGTAGGGCATAGTTATATACCTCTGAAGTACAGACTGCGGAGGAGTGACCTGCATATAAATCACATATTTTTTTCCCTATCAAAGCAGGACTGTTCATACAGGGAGGGTTTAAGGAAGGGAATGCACATGAGTAGTCGTAATTTATACATTTTAGCATCCTCTACTGTCAGTCAGGTGGTGTGAGATCTAGGATTTAGAAATGGGTAGGAGAAGTTAATGGCACCCCACTCCAGTACTTTTGCCTAGAAAATCCCATGGACGGAGAAGCCTGGTAGGCTGCAGTTCATGGGGTCGCTAGAGTCGGACACGACTGAGCGACTTCACTTTCACTTTTCACTTTCATGCATTGGAGAAGGAAATGGCAACCCACTCCAGTGTTCTTGCCTGGAGAATCCCAGGGAGGGGAAGCCTGGTTGGCTGCCGTCTATGGGGTCGCATAGAGTCAGACACGACTGAAGCGATGCAGCAGCAGCAGCAGCAGCAGCAGCAGCAGCAGGTGGCTCAGACGGTAAAGAATCTCCCCACAATGCAGGAGATCTGGCTTCGATTCCTGGGTCTGGAAGATCCCCTGAAGAAGGGAATGACAACCCACTCCAGTATTCTTGCCAGGAGAATTCCATGGACAGAGGAGCCTGGCAGGCTACAGTCCATTTAGTCTCAAAGAGTCAGACATGACTGAACGACTAACACTTTTGCGTCCTGTCCATGGCTGTTTTACTGGTTGAAGTGAGATACGTGGTCCAGATCTACACGCATGAACTAGGGAAACACACTTTACCCACAGTGGGAGGAGGAGATTCAATAGTATGAATAATCTTGAGGTGCTTTGAAGAACCTAGAGTGAAAGTGAAAGAGAAAGTAAAAGCATTCAGACCTGTGCTATTTATTGTTGTTTTAAATGCAACTTGTTAGAAAAGCAACTAGTAAAGTAAAAAAAAAAAAAAAAAAATTAGAAAAAATAAAAATAAATAGCTTTTATTATGTTGAGGTATGTTCCTTCTATTCCTGCTTTCTGGAGAGTTCTTATCATAAATGGATGTTGAATTTTGTCAAAGGCTTTCTCTGCATCTATTGTTTATAATATCCAGGACATGGAAGCAACCTGGATGCCCATCAGCAGATGAATGGATAAGAAAGCTGTGGTACATATACACAATGGAGTATTACTCAGCAATTAAAAAGAATACATTTGAATCAATTCTAATGAGATGGATGAAACTGGAACCTATTATACAGAGTGAAGTAAGCCAGAAAGAAAAACACCAATACAGTATACTAATGCATATATATGGAATTTAGAAAGATGGTAACAATAACCCTGTGTGAGAGACAGCAAAAGAGACACTGATGTATAGATCAATCTTATGGACTCTGTGGGAGAGGGAGAGGGTGGGGAGATTTGGGAGAATGGCATTGAAACATGTATAATATCATGTATGAAATGAGTCGCCAGTCCAGGTTCGACGCACGATACTGGATGCTTGGGGCTGGTGCACTGGGACGACCCAGAGGGAGGGTATGGGGAGGGAGGATGGAGGAGGGTTCAGGATGGGGAACACAGGTATACCTGTGGCAGATTCATTTCGATATTTGGCAAAACTAATACAATATTGTAAAGTTTAAAAATAAAATTTAAAAAAATTTAAAAAAAAGAAAAAAGAAAAATAAATAAAAATGCAAAAAAAAAAAAAAAGAAAAGCAACTAGTAAACCTAGAAACCTAGAGGTCACAAGCCAAATGCAGGAAGTGTTGGTAGTGGAATTGAGATCATATAATGGTAAATCTATGAAATAATATTATTTCTAACAGCCTCTGAGACATGGCTGATGTGTTGCAAGTCGCTTCAGTCATGTCTTCTCTGTGCGACTCTGTGGACTGTAGCCCGCCAGGCTCCGCTGTCCTAGGATTCTCCAGGCAATAACGTTGGAGTGGGTTCGTGGCATCCTCCAGGGGCTCTTCCCAGCCCAGGTCTCTTACATCTCCTGCATCGGCAGGCGGGTCTTTCACCACTAGGGCCACCTGGGAAGCCCCTGAAACATGGCTAATACATATTTACATATTATTGTCTGACATGGATATGATAATCAAAATGCTCTTTTGTGTGTTGGTGGTGGTGGGAGGGGGAGAAATATATTACGCTCTGGGAAAGTATTTTAAGCTAACATTGAAGGAGATATGGAACTCTGGAGTGAAAAATTGCTGTGACCACTGACAGCTGGGGAGCTAAATGCAACTGTTTGTTGAGGTGTGAAGTAATAGCTATCAAAGTCTTTTTATTCTAGCATCAATTCAGGACTCTGAGGCTTAATAGATAGATTATGTTCTACTGGCTTTATGTATGACTAATAGTTTAAATTCATTCTATTCAAAAGTTCTTTCTATTCATGAAGAGCTACAACCTGATTTTTTTTTTTAAACCAGTTTTATTTTTCCATCCTACCCCAAAGCCATGGAAAGCCAGTAAGGGCGATTCTGACATTATCTGTGTTCAAGAAAAAGGCAATATTATTCCTTTCAATATTATATTGCAGTTTCAATATAATTGAAACTGCTGACACTTATTATTAAGAGAAAAAGGGTCAGAATTTCAGATGGAATTGAAAGTGATAAGTTTGTTTCATTATTGAGGGTGAGAGATGTTGAATACATTTGATTTTCTGTTCAATAAGAAGTAAATGTTTCATGTACCAGTGTACCTAGTATGGTTATAGGTACTTTGGAGGAAAAAAAAAAATAGAAAAAATAGAAGGTACAATTTCTAACCATGGTGGAGCAAGAAAACTGCAAGTGTCAGTTGCTCAGTCATTTTTGACTCTTTGCCAGCCCTATGAACCGTAGCCCACCAGGCTCCTCTGTCCATGGAATCCTGCATGCAAGAATACTGGAGTGGGTTGCCACTCCCTTCTCCAGGGGGTCTTCCCAACTCAGGGATTGAACCCTGGTTTCCTGCATTGCAGGCGGTTTCTTTACCGTCTGAGCCACCAGGGAAGACACTGGTGGAGAGAGAATATGCTCAAAAGGAAAGAGATGTGCTAGGAGTCAGAAATCCTGAATTTTACTAGGAACTAGATTTTGGAGTTTAAAGGGATCATATAGCCTTTCTAACTTTTTTAGGATGCTATTTCTTTATCTTGAAAATTGGACAGTTTATCTAGATTTACTCCAGTGACAGCTCTGACTAAAACATCAGAGAAAGTTAAGGAGTTTTCCTGCCTAACTGGAAAGGCATAAGACATATAAAGGCTTCATGTTTTCAATAACTGTGTGTTGATTGCCTGCTAGCTTGTGGTAGGTTTTATTCTCGGTGTTGGGAATATGGTCATATAAGAGGAAGTCTCTGGCCCTAGAGAGCTTAAATTCTGGTGGAGTGACTGTCAGTAAACAAGTAAGCAAATAATTATATGATTTAGTTTTCAGGTATTAATAAATACCATAAAAAACAGGTTTTTAGAGAGTAACTGGGCAGGAGAGTTTATTTCAGGTAATTAGGAAAGTCCTATCTAAAAACAAAAAAAAGAAAGTCTTATCTGAGAGATAGCAATGGAGAGTTGAATTAAATTATCAGATTAGTTTTGCAATTATTTTGGGAAAAATCATCTTTCTAGCAAATACAGCGAGCCTGGGGTCAGACTGTATTTGGTATATTTAAGGAAAAGCAAAAGCAATACCTTAATTACACAGCATAATCTAGATGTAACAAGATAAAGCATAAAGTGTATTCTGTGGCATAACATAAAGGTGTGCTGAATTAATCAGAGGAGGAGGTGAGCTGAATGATGCCTATGATCAAGTCTTTGTTTCATTTTTGTTGTCTCATTGGTCACCAAGTTCTGGGTATTTTAACTTCTTAACCTCTTGTACTCATCCCTCATTTTTATTCCAATATCTGGACTTGAACTTAGCTGGACTGTCCCAGATGGCTTTGAGTCATATTCTACCCCAAGTAAACCTAATTATATAATTCCGCTTCTAAAAAAATATGTATTTTAGATATTTCTGAGCCCTATCAGCCTCAGAAAAATCATCAATTCAAACTACTTAGCATAAGATGACTATTATGATTTGTCCCTGCTGACTTCTTTACCCTCCTCCAGTTCCAAACTTCCCTGCTTACTCTAATTCTGTGTCCGTGCTAAACTAGTTAATTTAGTAAAGCAGCAGAGGTAAAGAAGTGTTAGTCGCTCAGTTGTGTCCAGCTCTTTGTGACCCCATGCACTATAGCCTGCTAGGCTCCTCTGTCCATGGGATTCTCCTGGCAAGAATACTGGAGTGGGTTGCCACGCCTGCCTCCAGGGGATCTGCCCACCTCAGGGATCAAACCGTCATCTTCTGCTTTGCAGGCAGATTCTTTACTGTCTGAACCACCGGAATCCCAATCTAGTAAATTACTCTAATAAATCTAGATTTACCTGTGACAACCCTGATTTCCAGAATGGTGTGCTTCCCCATAGGCTTATCTAATATCTCTGTCCACCCTTCTGTCTAACTTCGTCCACGTGTTTTAGGAACCAGTTTGGGTGTGTCTCTGTTGGAGTCTTTCTCTTAATGTTACAATCTGCTTCTGTAGCCCTTAGCATGCTCTGGAAGTATGTAGAGGAATTGTCTTCTCATCACCTCATTTGCCTCACTAGACTGTGAGTTCCCTGAGAGTCTGGGAAATATTATTAATCTCTGTATTCCTGGCATCCAGTTCAATGCCTGGCACCTGGTTCAATAAATGTTTCTAAAAATAATGAATATGGGACATAATACAGGGAGTATTTAATTTTAAGAGCCAGGCTGTGTCTTTAAACAAATCAGTTATTTTGCCCCATTTATTTCTCTTCCCTTCCTCCTGCTTTCCATATCCAAATTCATGTTTTTGCAGAAATCCAAGTGATTGTTCCATAAACTGGTTTTTCAGGCTACATGAGAGAACCACATACCATGTAGAAGAGTGGTTTTTGTTAAGGATGAATGATTATTTTTTTATTTAAACTCTACTCATGGATGTTCCATTGGTGGGCATTATTATTGCATTAGCAGTCTTTTGAGTTATTTCATTTGCTCCCATGAGCGATGAACATTTTGCTTTAGTATTTTCATGTGTAGTTCAGCTCTTATGAAATGTGGCAGGATTAGTTTTCTCACTAAGGTAAATGGCCATAGATTAATTTAGACTAAGAAGCATCTCATCATCTTTTTGATCGTTATCACCATAGTAATTTTTTCATATTGCTTCCCTGTGTCCTTTAATTACTGAGTATTATTTTATCTTTTCCAAGAAGTGAAAAGAAGGGAACCTGAGAGAAGACTGTAGGTCTTTCCTACTGCTCTTCACAACCAGGGAGGTAGCTGGCTTTATCTCCATTTTCCAGCTGACACAAATGAAAGTCAAAGTTTAGGGCAGCCAGTTGGTGGAAGCTATAGAAATGAACCTAAACAATCCTCTTTTTACTCAATCATGTTCCCTCATTAAAGAGTGACCTAAAGCAAAAGGTCTATATAGTCCCATGTACAGTACCCCATAAAAATAACACATACATGTATACACAAAAATTAACTACATTCTCTAAATGGCAGACTACCTTACTGAGAAGGTCTGGAAAATTATTAAGAACACTTTCTGATATTAGCCTGAAGGCAATGATTCATAGATATCCACAATTTCTCTGAGCCAATTATGAACTCATATTTATAACAGAAAGTAAATTTAGAAACATGATGTAAGCAACATCTACAGCTGGAAGAACGAAATTATTGATTTATTTTGAAATAGCCTTTTCTGATTCATTATTACTAGTAAGAAAAACACATGGCAATGCTTGATCTTGGCTTATTCACAGTGGTCAATGGCATCATCATTGTCAAAATTGCCTTCTTGAATGTGAAGTTGTTAGTGAATAGTCTAACATCTAATATTTATCGATCTCTTGCAATATTCCAGGTAGTGTGTTAGAGTCTTTATTCCTATTTATTATCAGTATATTCCTTAAGGTGGGTGCCATTTTCTGATGAAAGAAGTCAGGCTTAAAAATAAGTAACTCATTCACGCTGTACATACTAAAAAATGACAAGGCAAGACTTGAATCCAGTTCCTTTGACTAGGCAGGCAGAACTCTGACTTTGTTCTTTGTTAGAGTTCTAGAGAATGCACTTGAACTGAGCTCAAGTGCTTAGTTCCAGACTTGGTACTGGCAGACTATGTGAGTTCAGGCAAGTCACTTTCCTTCCTTGAGCTTGTTTTCTCTTTTGGTAAGGGGGATGGATGATGAGAACAATGATTTCTGATGTGTCTTGCAACTGAAGAATTAAATGATTGAAATGCCAGAAATGAAAGCTCATTAACTCACAGCAGGATAATTTCCCAAGATCATCCTGGCATAAATATCAGTACTGTTATACCACAGTACTTTTTAAATTAAAATTTATTTTTACTTAATATTTAGGTTATTCTAATTATCATCTCCTACAGAATTCCTTCAGAGTACTCATCATATTTTATTAATTCCAAATTTGGATGCACAGAATACAGTGTGGAAATGTATTTATGGCATCTGCAGGACTGGATATTTAAATGAGAACTGTCCTTGAGAAGTAGGCATTCTCTTCCATATTTTTCCAGTGAAGAAATTACATCTTTGAAAGCTCAAAGGATGACGAGAAATTTTTAGATAGATAGTCTGACTACTTGCAACACTGATTTCCTAGGTCTGGACTTGCCATGTTCTGGGGGTAAATATATTTATTTTACTGACGCTTCAGTTTTAGCAGCACCTTCCTCGGTGAATTAGGAGAAAGATGATTAGTATCTTGTGATGTTTTGTAAATCCAAGAAGAAGAAATTTGGCAATGACCATAATGGTTTGGAAGGTACTGATATAAGATAATTTTTTCAAATGCCAAAAGCTCTAGATATAGTTCCAGTTTCTTGATAGTTATTTTTCCTTGTCTCTGCATAAATATGTTCATAATGTACTGCATTCATTAGCTATATAATTACTTTTTGCTTCCAACTTAGAACACAATTCATGAGAAAGGAGTTTCTCAGGATGTGGATACAGATAATAAGGTAATGGTAATGAGGATTTCACCTGATTGTGTTTCTAGATTTACTGAAATAGTCTCAGCATCCTCACTCTTCCCCCTTTCCTTGCCATCATCTTAACAGCAATATGAAAAAGGATCGCTTGCATAAATCATTGGCTTGTACTAGTCTTTGTTGACTCTCTCTACAGATGTTATTTCATTAATTCTTCACTGTAATTCTAAAAGGAAAATACGGTTTTCACCACTACAAATGAGGAAACTGATGATGAGGGAGATTCAAGAGGGAGGGAATACGTGTGTACTTAAAGCTGACTCGGGGCTTCCCTGATGGCTCAGATGGTAAAGAATCTTCCTGCAATGCAAGAGACCTGGGTTTAGTACCTAAGTCTGGAAGATCCCCTGGAGAAGGGAGTGGCTACCAACTCCAGTATTCTTGCCTGGAGAATTCCATAGACAGAGGAGCCTGGCTGGCTACAGTCCATGGGGTTGCAAAGAGTCGGACACGACTGAGCGACCAACATCGCGTAACCTGCACATAGCTGACTCATGTTGTTGTACAGAAGAAACAAACACAGCATCATAAAGTGACTATCCTCCAACTTAACCCACCCCCCAAATTTACCTAAGAACACATAGGTTACTAGCCATTAAAGAGTGATCAAGTTCCTTTTGACTTACAAACTTATAATCTTTCCATGATGCTATATTATCTGCAAACTGAAACACTCACAGTAGCATGATAATCTTGCTGTCTTAGCAACATCTGTCTTCATAGGCAACCCCCAATTGCATGTCTATAATATATTTTTATGCATTTTTATTGAAGTAATTATCTATCTATACATCTTATCTATCAATTGTAATATATACAAATACATCCACAGCTTAGTAAAATTTTATAAAGTCAAAACATACATGCTACTAATATTCATATCAATATGTAGGAACTATCCTCATCCAGCAGAGTTTTGTAGACAGTGCTTAATTCTCAAGCAATGCTGCGTAATGACATCTCTAAGGTATGGCCACCCAAGGGAGCTCTCTCAAGACTTAATGGTATAGGGTTTTTATTGAGAATGAGTCAGTCATGGACCCACATGACTGTACTTGGTTACTCAATCTCGATTTCCAGCCCTACCAGAGGTCAAACTGATATAGTGTGTTGCAAAGCCCCCGTCAAGATCACATCGTTAGCATAAATGATCTGGCATGGCTCATGGCCCTGGGTATACGAATCCTCTAATCAGGAATAGTATTCCAAGGACTTAGAGGTTATCACCCAGGAGCCAGACCTTTGTTTGGAATGTGCACGGTTTGAACACCTATGAATTAACTATTTGTTGCTAATTCTTTATTGCATACCAGGTCTCCTAAAAATAAATGTTCTTAGTCTTTATTTACCTGAAAAATCTACTTTATTTTTGAAAGTTATTTCCACGGGATATAGAATTCTGGGCTGATAGTGTTTTCCTCTCTATATTCTAAATGTATCGCTCATTTCTCTTGCATAGTTTTGAATGATGAATCTACTATAATTCTCATCATTGTACTTCTGTAAATGTTTCTTTTTTCTTTGAGACTTTCAAGATTTAAAAGAAAAAAAAACTTGTGGTGTGATAATTATGTATCTAAATGTATGTGTGTGTCTGGGTACTCACATGCACATGTGCCTACATTTGGTCTATTCATCCTGCCTGGAATTTTCTAAAATTCTTGAAGTAATAATGAACATACCCAGCTTCCACATCTCTTTGATTGCTCTTTATAGTTTTCCTTGCTTTTGTTATCAGTATTTGTATTATGATATAATATGATATGTCTAGATGTCTTTTGTTATGTATATATACTGCGCTGGTTCACAATGTGTCTTGAGTCTGTGCTTTTCTCACTATTTTGTATCAATCTCATCAGGCTGTGCCTTGTTATCTTCCTAGTGTTTATCCAGATGGGTTTGCTGAGCTTCCTGAAACAGTAGCTCTGAAGTTTTATAAAAGATTGAAAACTTTGATCCACTAGTGACAAATATTAATTGACCTTTCCTCCTTTTTCTCTTCTCTACTTCTTGTGCTCTCCTATTTCAGACCACCCACAGGTGACTGAGACTCAAGTCATTTTTTCACATTTTTATTTCTTGTCCTTTCTTTCAAATATAACTTCCATTGCCTTGCTTTCAAGGTTACTGGTCTTTTCTTCTACAGAATCTAATCTGCCATTAAGCTCTTCTAGTGAATTTTCACTTGTATGTATCGTGTGTTTTAGCTCTGCATGTTCTTTTGATTATTTCCCAGAGTTTGAATGTTTCTGTTTGCTAGGGTTCATATTTTTACTTCACATCTTTGATGATATTTACAATAGCAGTTTTAAAGTCCTTGTCTTCTACTTCCATCATTTCTGTTATCTTGGGGCCTGATCTTACTCACTGATTTCTCTTTATTTATAAATAATACTTTGTGAGTACTTTGATAATTATAGTAACATTTGTCTGATTCATTGCATATCACTGTTTTTTGGGAATATGTGTCACTATGCATATAATATTAAGGGTTTGAATATTTTTGGTTTTCCTTATCGATTGTGAGACAGGCTTCCCTGGTAAAGAATCTGCCTGCCAAGCAGGAGACATGGGTTCAAACCCTGTGTCAGGAAGATACCCTGGAGAAGGAAATGGCAACCAACTCCAGTATTCTTGCCTGGGAAATCCCAAGGACAGAGGAGCCTGGTGGGTTACAGTCCCTGGGGTCACAAAAGAGTCAGACATGACTTCTCGACTAAACAGCAACAACAACAATATAGATTGTGGGAATTTTGTTTTTGATGAGTAACTTAATTTAATTGTAGTTCAGCTTAATACTTTCAAATGCTCCTTTTGGAGCTCTCTGAATTTGTGTATAGAGTATATCTGCCATGTCCTATAAGACTTTCCATGATCTGGTTTATAACTGTGTCTTTTCTTCCGTATCCCATATTCGTTTGACTTTGTTGCATCTGTTTCAGGCAAATTTGCCTTTCTGCTATTCTTTTTTTTTTTTTTTTTTGCGGGATCTTAGTTATCCAACCAGGGATTGAACTTGCAGTGAAAATGCTGAGTACTAAGCACTGGAAAACCACAGAAATCCCCTTTTTGCTATTCTTAAAATTTGCCAAGTTTGCTTCAGACTTGGTTCTTTATTCTTGCTTCTCTCTTGTCCACGATACTCCTGTTCAACTTGTTTTTAATGCTTGTACCCTCACTTCAAGATTTGTTTTGTTGTTATCTCTTCAGAGTGTACTTCTCTGACTACCATTTTAAAAATAGATACCTTTCATTCTCTCACCTAATCACAATTTCCTTCCTTACTTATTTTTTCTTCATAGCAAATGTTACTACATGGTATAATAAATTCATTTACCTAATGCACCCTGCCTGTAACACGCACTCCTGAATTTTGTCTTTTTCATATGCATCCCAAGTGACTAACAGGATGCCTGGCACATTCAAAAAACATGTGTTGAATGAGTTAATAAATGATTTCCTAGTTTCTTATGCATCAGATAGTTAGGAAAATACCTACCCTGGAAATCTCATGTTTATTTTTCCTGAGTGTTAAATAAAATATCATCTGTGTTGTACATGTTTGTTATTTTTTAATATTCTCTTTCTATATTTGGGGAAATATTTGATTTACCTGTCTCAGGGGTAGACAAAGACCTACATATTGCTCTTGAAAGCAAAAGAATCAGATATTCATTTCCCCAGATATCTTAGGTGGGGCAACAGCTGTTCTGGTTTTATTGAAACTAAAGAGTTCCCTGATTTGTGAGGGTTTTAGTGCACATATACTTCTGCACTATTTTGTAGAAATTGCATCATGCTGTGCTTTGTTGTCTTCTTAGTATTTATCCAGATTGGGGTTTGCTGAGCTGCTTGAAGCAGTAGCTCTATAAGTTTTAGAAAAGATTGAACATTTTGCTACTACCTCGGAATCTGACTGTGTAGTGAGTGGTGTAAAAAAGTCAGTGGAGAATTCATTCCAGCCACAGCAGGAATATCCAGTGTCCAAGAACTGTGATGGAGGTAGCGGTGGTTCCTGGAGTTCAGTGCCAGTGGTCTTCTGACCAAACTCACCCTATATCACACTCTTCTCTGTGAATTAAGCCATCTACCTGCCTAATAATAAATATTTTCCCCAAACCTTCATTTCTGGTTAATTTAGTAAAGAGTAATTTCTGTTGCTTGTAGGCAAGAACCCTGGATGATATATTCTTTAAACAATTTATAAGAGACAAGTTGTTGAAAAATATAAAAGCATTCATTATCATTTTTTATTAGTGCAGAAGCTCAGTTGAACATCTCGATAGGCAGTGGGAAACAACGGCAAATACTAGGAGTTTTGCTGAAATGGGTATTGTGTGTGCTTTAAGGAGTCTGATGATAGCAACTCTCAGGCTGTGTAGGAAAATCACATCATTTTCTAGTTGTTATACTTGTTATCTTCTGGTCAAATACATTCCCCTGGTATAAAAAGCAGAGATGAGTTTCAGTTCAGTTCAGTTCAATCGCTCAGTCATGTCCGACTCTTTGCAATCCCATGAACTGCAGCACGCCAGGCC
Source organism: Bos grunniens (assembly GCF_055505025.1). Lineage (NCBI taxonomy): Eukaryota > Metazoa > Chordata > Mammalia > Artiodactyla > Bovidae > Bos > Bos grunniens. Next base: position 73,218,459 of record NC_141179.1, on the reverse strand, counting down.
TCCCTGTCCATCACCAACTCCCAGAGTTCACTCAAACTCACGTCCATCGAGTCGGTGATGCCATCCAGCCATCTCATCCTCTGTTGTCCCCTTCTCCTCCTGCCCCCAATCCCTCCCAGCATCAGAGTCTTTTCCAATGAGTCAACTCTTCGCATGAGGTGGCCAAAGTATTGGAGTTTCAGCTTTAGCATCATTCCTTCCAAAGAACACCCCAGTTACCTTGATAAAATATATTTTAAATGTCAAGGGAACCAAGGACTTGACCTTCAGAGTTGACAGTGAAGGTGGCTGTGTCTACTAGGAGTGGGTGGGAATAGCTCATCATAGCATTTCTTGTAAACTGGAAGATCTTTCTGTTGCACAGTTTTCTATTGTTCCTCTTTGTCATAAAGAGAAGCTTGAAGAACATTTTAGAGGGAATTTGAAAGGTTGTGTTTTTCAGTTTGGGTTTGACATTAAATGAACAACCACATAAGCTCAGTGACATATAATAGAAAGTGTTTATTCCACATCAATATGTGTTCAGTGGGCTTCCCTGATGGCTCAGATGATAAAGAATCTGCCTGCAGTGTAGGAGACATGGGTTAGATCCCTGGGATGGGAAGATCCCCTGGAGAAGGGAATGGCTATCCACTCCAGTATTCTTACTTGGAGAATTCCATGGACAGAGGAGCCTGGAGGGTTACAGTCCATGGGACTGCAGAGTTGGACACAGCTGAGCAACTAACATGTGTTCAGTGTGGGCTGAATAGGTGGCCCTGCTGCTTTTGGCTTGTCTCTGTTAGAATGACTGGGGTGACTCAGTTCTGTTCCATGTGTCTTGAAACCCAAGTTTAGACCTGGCACATGGTCAGTCTCACCTTATTAAACCACACAGGTCAGCTCCAAAACCAGAGACAATGCAGGTTCCCCTGTGTACGGGGGAAAATTCATTAAACTGTTTCATGGCAAAGGACCGCCATGGATCTGGGGGTGGGTGGAGAACTGAGTCATTACTTCAATCTGCAATCATGTGTCTTGTACCTTCTGAATGTGTAAACTGGGCTTATGCTGGGAAGTTACTTAAACAGGTGAAGGTGAATGTTGTCGCGTTGCCTGATGTTTCCTTGGCTGTACCAATTTATGGATCCTACATAAGTTACCTTGAAATCCTTGTCCTAAAGTTCTCTTCATAGGAAAACCAAACAAGCCAGACTATCATCTCTTGGCCACCCTCTGTCATCCCTTATTTATTTCTCCTTCCTTGCTTTCATTTGTGCATAAAATAAAACTTACCTCATTAATGTAAATTTTGTGCAAGCCATCTTTTTAGTCCCTAGAGACAGAGGCATACAAAAGATAAACATGGTTCATGTTCTCATAGGCTTTAAATTCTAATGATGAAGACAGGCATTCATATGTGATAAATGCAATTAAATTTTAATTATAATTCCTTCCATTTTTTCTCTTATTCATTCTTCTCTACTATTGCCTTACTGCAATCAGTAAACTTTCTCTGCAACGCCTTTGTGTTATACTTACTGCTTCCGTTTGGAATATTCATCCTACAGATATCCATATGGGTGACCCACATAGCTCAGAATGACCCAGGTTGCTCAGTGGGTAAAGAATCTGCTGGCAATGCAGGAGACACAGGAGACATAGGTTCAATCTCTAGGTTGGGAAGATCCCTGAATTGAGAATATCTCCTGGAAGAGGGCACAGCAACTCACTCCAGTATTCTTGACTGGAGAATCTCCATGGATAAAGGAGCCTAGTGGGCTATAGTCCATGGGGTCACAGAGTTGGACATGATTGAAGCAACTGAGCTCACACATACTCCTAAATGCCATAGCCTCTACTAAAAAACCAGAGGGGCTATCATGAATGACACACGTGAAACCATTCACTTTCTTCATTCCTGCTTTACGAGTCTCATTATAGAGACTGTATGTGAGCATTATATTTTATTATATATTATAGAGACTATTACATTATATTTATTAAAGTATATTATGTATATATACATAATATATTATATTATAGAGACTGTATGAGTATGTATCTTAAAGAGATGGGAATACAAGACCACCCGACCTACTTCTTGAGAAACCTATATGCAGGTCAAGAAGCAAGAGTTAGAACTGGACATGGAACAACAGACTGGTTCCAAACTGGGAAAGGAGTACGTCAAAGCTATTTATTGTCACGCTGCTTATTTAACTTATAATGCAGAGTACATCATGCGAAATGCTAGGCTGGATGAAGCACAAGCTGGAATCAGGATTGCTGGGAGAAATATCAATAACCTCAGACACGCAGATGACGTCACCCTTATGGCAGAAGAAGAACGAAAGAGCCTCCTGACGAAAGTGAAAGAGAGAGAAAAGTTGGCTTAAAGCTCAATATTCAAAAAACTGAGATCATGGCATCTGGTCCCATCACTTCATGGCAAATAGATGGAGAAACAATGGAAATAGTGACAGATTTTCTTTTTTGGGCTCCAAAATCACTGCAGATGGTGACTGCAGCCATGAAATTAAAAGATGCTTGCTCCTTGGAAGAAAAGGTATGACCAACCTAGACAGCATATAAAAAAGCAGAGACATTGCTGACAAAGGTCCATCTAGTCAAAGCTATGGTTTTTCCAGTGGTCATGTATGGATGTAAGATTTGCACTATAAAGAAAGCTGAGCACCAAAGAATTGATGCTTTTGAACTGTGGTGTTGGAGAAGACTCCTGAGAGTCCCTTGGGCTGCAAGGAGATCCAACCAGTCCATCCTAAAGGAAATCAACCCTGAATATCATTGGAAGGACTGATGTTGAAGCTGAAACTCCAATATTTTGGCCACCTAATGCAAAGAACTGACTCATTGGAAAAGACCCTGATGTGGGGAAAGATTGAAGGCAGGAGGAGAAGGGGATGACAAGGGTGAAATGTTTGAATGGCACCACCGACTGGATGGACATGGGTTTGAGTAAACTCCGGGAGTTGGTGATGGACAGGGAGGCCTGGTGTGCTGCAGTCCATGGGGTCGGAAAGAGTTGGACATGAATGAGCAACTGAATTGAACTGACGTGTTCATTATCTCTGTCCACCATCCTTCTCAGATAATGAACTCCATGAAAGCCAGGACTCAGGTTGATTTTTGTTCTGACCTTTTGTGTACTTTCAACAGTGAGTAGCATGTAGTAGTCTTCAACATTTTAAAAACGCCTTATGCCTATATGTCATCATTACTAAACTTATAAAGCAGTGCATTCTTATTCTTATGCTTGCTCAATGATTATGGCTACTAAATTGGTTAGGTGACCACCATAGTGTTCCTTCTTTGCTGATGTTTTATGAATTGACAAGAACCAGACAAAAGTGGTTTCCCAGCCCTGGTTGTAGGATTCTTGGACTTTCTGGCTCCTATATCCAACTTTAATAACTACATATGTGAGAATATGCAGACATATCAATATCAAATATTTGATTAGGTTAACAGTAGAAATTTACTCCTCAGATTCATTTTGAACCACATCTCCTGGCAGTATAACTCTACCAGAGCCAGAATGCTAACCATGATCTTAACTCTACTCTTTATGTCCAGGGAAGGAAAACCAAGCTACTTTCCTACAGTTGAAGATCACTGTAAGTGGAATAAAAATCATGGTTCCTTACTATTATAATTAACCAATCTACCTTCTTGAGCAAGGAAAAGTATATTCAGCAATGAAATAGGACACTTCAAACAAATCTGGCACAATTTGACACAAAAGGCAGAGATAGCAAAGAAAGAACAAACTGCATTTCAGGAAAATTAAAAACACTTCTATGCATCTAAAGACATTATCAACAGAGTGAAAAGGCAACAGAGTAAAAAGCAACTCACAGAGGGGAGGAAATATTTATAAATCATGTTATCTGAAAAGATTGATTCAGAATATATAGAAGATGGTAACAATGACCCTATATGTGAGACAGCAAAAGAGACACAGATGTAAAGAACAGACTGTTGGACTCTGTGGGAGAAGGCGAGGGTGGGATGATTTGAGAGAATAGCATTGAAACCTTTAAATTATCATATGTGAAATAGATCTCCAGTCTAGGTTCGATGCATGAGACAGGGTGCTCAGGGCTGGTGCACTGGGATGACCCTGAGAGATGGGATGGGGAGAGAGGTAGGAGGGAGGGTCAAGATGGGGAACACACGTACACCCATGGCTGATTCGTGTCAGTGTATGGCAAAAACCACCACAATATTGTAAAGTAATTAGCCTCCAATTAAAATAATTAAAAAATAATGCTTCAGAAGAATCCAAAGAAATTCAACTCACCAAAAAAATGAGAATTAAAATGAATAAAAGTTAAAAAAATAAAACGCAACAACAATTCTGATATTAAAATTGGCAAAAGACTTGAATAGACATCTTTCCAAAGAAGATATACAAATGGCCAAAAAATACTTGAAAAGATGATCCCTAATTATTGTTGTTGTTTAGTTACTTAATTGTGTCCAGTTCTTTTGTGACTCCATGTGCTATAGCCCACCAACTCTTCTATCCTTTGGATTTCCCAGGCAAGAATACTGGAGTGGGTTGCCAGTTCCTTCCCCAGGGGGTCTTCCTTACCTGGAGATCTAACCTGAGTTTCCTTTGCAGGCAGGTACTTTACTGACTAGGCCACCAGGGAAGCCCCACTAGTCATTAAGGAAATGCATTTTCCTGTATTTCCTCCGTATCCTTGCCAACACTTTTTTTTTTTTTGGTAGTGTCCATCTTAACGGATAGAGATTTTATTTGCATTTCATATGGAAATTAAGATTAAGATGACTACTATTAAAAAACACAATATATATCTTCTGGCAAAGTAAATATCAGAATATTATTAACACTAACATTTTTTTTAATGAAAAGTGGTTTTTACATGTCTAGACCAGCACTGGCCAATAGAGTGTTCTATGATAATGGGAATGTTCTCTTCTGCTTTATCCAATATGGTAGCCCTTAGGGCCTGTGGATTTGATCACTTGAAATGTGGCTAGTGAGAACTGAGAAGAAAGATTTTCAATTTTATTTATTTTTAAATTAAGTTAAATTCAAATAGCCGCAAATGATCAGTGGCTACCACCTTGGATAACAGATCTGTACTATATAAGGACATCAGACATGTGAGAATCAGGAAGATACGGATGGAGGAGAGGCTGCTGTGCCTGATCACAGTATTGATCTTGGTACATCTGGAACACCTGCTCTTCCTTCTGGATATGGCCCTGTCATTAAGGAGTGCTGAAGACAATGGAAACATTGAGAAATTATCCTTGAAGCTAGTGTTTTAAAAGAAGTCTCGAGTTAAATTCTGAAATTGCTCTCAGGTCTCAAAAACCATACTTGCCCTGCCTTGGATGTATTCTTCCTTCACAGAGCCCAAGTCCAGCAGGATCTTAAAGGAATTTCATCACCATCATCATCATCATCACGTTAATAAACAACAACAGCATGCATAATTATAGCAGCTAACGTTGGTTTAGTGACAGCCAAGTGCCATAATCTCTGTTTTATCTTATTTAATATAAGAATCCTGTGAGGTTGGTGCAATTATTACTAAAAAGAATACGAAGCAAAGGTATGAAAAAACTAAGCCACTTAACGAAAGTCACATAGCCAGAAAAAGTAAGGGGACTGGGCTCCACCCTCCTTGTCTTGCTCCTCCACACCGCTGCTCCTGCGGCCTGACCCATTATCACCATCATCCCGTTCATGTCAAAGGGAACAATCGAAGCAGAGGGTCAGGGGATACTCCATCAACCTTTCTAGGTAGACTCAGGCAGACCTCAGACTCCCACTGTGATTCTATTGCCACCTAACTTTTTATTTGTTTTTTGCCTTATTCATTTAATTTCTCTGGACCCCAACTGCATAATATCTAAAATGGGCATAACAATCCCTAGCTCACAGTAGATTTGGAAGAACTGAACAAGACACTGAGCAGTGTCATGTAACTGAAAGTGACTAGTGAAATATAAAGAAGGATGCATGTTTTCTTTCTGCTATCACTACTATTGCTAGGTTTACTACAGCACCAGATGCACAGATGTTATAGTATCTTCACTGCCACTGGCAGACATGACGTGGTCGTTTTCCTGGCTTGTCTCTCATTTTAATCTGTCCATGGTAGACACTAAATACAAGGCTGATAATCTAGTTTGGTTTCCCTGGTGCTTCAGCCTTCAGGTTTTACCCAAGTCTCTGTTCTTTGTGAAGTATCCACCTTTTGGTTCATGTTATGCTTCACCATCTTGTTATCACTTGGAGGCAAGAAGTGGGCAAGCAGAGGTGTCTAGAGGTGAGAAAATGAAGAATATGCTTACTCAGGGCAGTCTGAGTCAGCAACATGGCAAGAAGGGTCAAAAGTTATCCTTGAAGATGAAGAAGGTGGAAAGCATGAAAGGCAGGCAGTGTAGGGGGCAGAAGAAGCCAGAGGATACACAGCAGGATAGCAGGGTGTCTCCGTGAGCATCAGGGTTCCGGGCTGTAATGGGTGAAGCAACAGCAAAGGGACTCACTGTCCCCTTTTCGGTGGGTGAGGTCTGGAGCAAGGATGGAAGGATTGTGTTTAGAGTGGCTTTACATGAACTTTCCTGGGCGTGACTGGTTCTTGATAGCAGGCTAACAAGAAGCTATTTGAATTTTAAGAGAAAACAAGCCTCAAGGTAAAGCCTGAGGGTTTCAGTTCAGCTGCAGGAAGAACATATCACTTGAGGCCTGTTTTCCTAGCCGTCCTGAAATTCCACCGCTGGGTGGTCTGCGGCCCTGCCTGTGCGGGTGCCAGCTCTTAGCATGCAGGGACTCTGGCCTTCTGACTAAACATCGAATGTGCCTGGATGCTCAAGCAGAAAATCAAAATGACTCTGGGACCAGTTTGAACCCTTCCTGTGTTTCAGCTGCCTTGCTTTTGCAGAAACAAATTTAGGATCTTAGAGAGTTTGCCCATCTGCTCAGACATTCAGGCTAAAGGCCTCTGAACCTGATTTCTCAGGAGCTGAGCTCAATCTCTGGAATCAGCTAGAATGCGAGAGCTGAGAGCATTCCCAAATGTGAAAGGCTTCCTCACTTTTATTATGTTCATTAGAAGGTTCCACAAGTCACAGGGGCATCTGAATTAGCTTTTAATGATGAACTCCACTAACAAAACCTAAAAGAGGGGTGGAACGGGAATGGAATGAAACCACGGGATCCCTGCCTGACATCTCCACACTGTCAATCATTAGCTGGTGCTTGAAAATGGAAAAGATCTGTGTGGGAACAAAACGGAGAGTGGGCGGGTACATATTGCGAGTACATATGCTGAAGTTAGAAAGGTTTGGTTTGCATCCACACGCACAGTCTGTGTGACCCTGGTCAAGTAGTTAACTTTGACTCCATTTCTTGAGGTGTACAATGGAATTATAGCACGAAGCATTTTTTTATTAATTATATTTATTTTTAATTGATGGATGATAGCTTTGTTACAGTATTGGTTTGATTTCTGTTCTACATCCACATGAGTTAGCCATTAAGAACATGAAGCATTTTTGAAACCATCAATTGTGCTAAATATATATAAAGTATTTAGCACAGTTTCTGATACTTCATATGGCATTTAATACATTATCTGATTATTGTTATTCCTGAATTATGTTCTTTTGTTCTTTTCAAGTTTATACTAATTTATCAATTTGATCCCCTCTGCCTTCTCCCCACCCGTCTCCCTTCCACATCTATGTCATAGATGATCTTATCAAATGCAACCTGTATCCTTATCTATCATGAGAAACACCTCAGGACTGGAGGGTCAAATCAGCATTGGGTTAGGATATGATAGAAATCTTAGGTAATTCCTCAATCTGATTAAAATTCATATGTTGGGGTGACACCTTAGGATGGAAGTGTGAACTACGTCTGTGAAATGTGGATCATGACTTTCAGCAGTAGAAGGAATTTGTGCAAACTTTGCCAGGTAACAGGCTTCCCTGGTGGCTCAGCGGTCAAGAATCTGCCTGCCAATGCAGGAGATGCAGGTTCCTGAGTCAGGAAGATCCCCTGAAGAAGGAAATGGCAACCCACTCCAGTATTCTTGCCTGGGAAATCCCATGGACAGGCGCCTAGCGGGCTACAGCCCATGATTCACAAAGAGTCCATGGCTTGCAAAAGACCCGACTTAGTGACGAAACAACAACAGCACGCCTGGTAATAGACTCCTCATTCACACAGTGTAATGATTCACCTTCTTCTCAGTAGACATGTTCCTCTCTGGGAAATTAAGGCTCACTAAATTTTATTTTAAGTATAATTTTTCTCCCTTTTTAGTAACAACCGTCTTTTCTGGTTCTCATTGTTTTAGTTCTGCTCTTCAGTTAGTATGAGACAAAACTGTCAAAAAAGACGAAGGTCATTTTAACGTTTTCTGAGGTCACGCACCAAAGGCCTGGAAGAGAGCAGCTGTTCAAAAACATCTACTCTTCCTTTCTCCTCTTTGGTGAGTCACTGTGGGACTCATGAGGAAGAGAACCAGTCTTTAAACTCAGACAGAACTAGATGTCTGTCTTACTACTCAGAAATTTGGTGGCCTGAGCCAATTGTGCAATCTTTTACATTAGAGCTCTCATCTGAACATGCAAAATGATGAGCTGATGTCTGCGTGTTGAGGTAAGGGGAGCCTGTCAGGGAGTCATCCAGGGACTCTCACTCCCCACATGCTCAAATATTCGTATTTTCTGAAAGCTCCCCAGGTGGTTCTGCTGTCTACCCAGGATTGAGAACTTGTGATTTAGATGGAAGTAACATTAATTCCTTTTCCTTTATTTCAATGTAGACTGAAAAGGATCCAATATTTTAACTTGCACTAAGGCATAATTTATTTAAATAGAATCATATTATTTCAGAATTAGAATATGCCTTAAAGGTCACTGTCCAAAATCCTCCGTGATTTTATTTTATTTATTTATTTTTTATAACTTTCTTGACAAATGGTCATTCAACTTTTCTTTAAATGCCGTCAGTTATAAAAAAAATCTACTGTTCTATTAGGGGCCTGGGACTAACAGATACAAACTAATATATATATATATATATATATATATATATATATATATATATATATAAAGATAAGCAACAATAGCATACTATATAGCACAGGGGATTATATTCATTATCTATAGGTAAAAACCTATAATGGAGTATAAACTGCAAAAAACACTGAATGACTGTTCTCTACACATGAAACTAACACAATATTGTAAACCTACTTTACTTCACTTAAAAAGATTACTGTTCTATTAGAATTATTTTTATGTTATCTTGTTTTTTAATTTAGTTTGAGCTCTCTTTTCTTTATAGCTACTCAGAAAAAGTTGAGTCTCATTTATACAGGCAAATTTTTAAATATTTGAAGATGGCTATAAGATCCCTTTGAGTCAATTCTTATTCATGGTTAGTAACCAAAAAGTGATTTCCAAACTGATGATCAGAGCTCGGAGAAACTCTAAAGACATACTGTTTTCTAGTCCTTTGGGGTCACAACCACCACAGTGGATCCTTGGAGTCAATCATTTTAACAAGTTCTTCGGGAATTCTGTACAGGAATCTTCACTTTCCAGTAGTTATCAACTGGGAATAATTTTGTACTTCAGAGGACACATGGCAATGTCTGGAGACATTTTTGGCTGTTATGACTGGGGAGGGGGGCCACTTATATCTAGAAAGTAGAGGCCAGGGGTGCTGCCAAGCATTAAAAAAGTACACAGGAGAGCTCCCACAGTAAAGAATCATCCAGTCCAAAATGTCAGCAGTGCTGAAGTTAAATCCTTATTCCATTCTTATACAACATAGCTTTGAGCCTGTTCACCATCCTGATTGACTTCTTAGCTTCTGTGTAAATGTCTCCTAAATGTAATGCATAGAAAGGACTGAACACGATAAAGACCAGAATTTTTTTTTTTTTAAAGAAGAGGTTAAGAAGCAATGCGTCACTTTACAGAGTGGTTTATTAACAGCAAGATTTCAGGTGTTCCTGAGGACGCAAGGAACTGAGAATCTTTTATTGTTGTTGTTTTGTCCCTCAGTCGTGTCTGACTCTTTGCAACCCCATGGACTGCAGCCCACCAGGCTCCTCTGTCCATGGGATTTCCCAGGCAAGAATACTGGAGTGGGTTGCCATTTTCCTCTCTAGGGGATCTGCCTGACCCAGGGATTGAACCTACATCTCCTGCTTGGCAGGTAGACTCTTTACCACTGAGCCACCTGGAAAGCCCTGAGAATCTTTTAGATGCCGTTAAGTATCATAGGATTTTAGTTCAACAAACATATTCATGACCTTAGGCTGCCTGTGGAAACTGGAAGGTTTCTTTGAACTGACTTGGCACAAAGCTTTCTCTCTTCTTCTTTGTCTTTTTTATTATCTTCCTGTGAAGAAAACTGCAAAAGGACTTCTCACATTGAGTCATGGGGGTTTCCTTGATCTGAGTAATTTAGGATCACACCTGTGAAGCAGTCTTTTGGAAATTAGAAATCTCTTTTCCGTCTTTGCAAAAGCTGATATTCTAGAGACTACTGTCTTTAGAGTAATTTAAAATACATTTAAAATTTAATTTAAAAATAAAAGTTGAGCAATAGCCTCATTATTGCAGCCTATCTCTACTCTTTCCCTGAAACCTTGAAACAGATGGTAAGATTGGTGGGGGAGGTTCAGGTAGTCATTTGCTTAAGAGAAGTGAAAACTGCAGAATTATATACACTGGATATACAGACATTGGCCCAATCATATGTAAAGACAGAACTCTTACCCATAGTCTGAAGCAAGCATCCCAGGACATTATCATGATCTGCAGTAATCAGCCTAGAAGCCAGCCTACTATAAATCAGTCTCGCAGGAAGTCAGACCACTATGTCTGGCTAAACAATGACCCTGTAACAATTGGCCTCAAATGGCTGGAATTTGATTAATAACTGACACCTTTACAACATTTGTCCCTGGACAATCAGAAATAGCTAAATATACTGTCTAACTAATTGTGTAGTCAGCTCCCCTCTAGCTTGCACACTCCAACAGACTTCAGAGCTTACCTGAGGTCTTTCCCTTTTTTCACTAGAAAGCTTTCCCACTTCTCTGGCTGCCTTGGAGTCTCTGACAAATGTAAGTGATGGTAGCTGATCCACTTGATAGAACAAGCTCTAATTAAATAGCGTCTGCTTATTCTCATTGATTGGTCTTTATTTGCAAAAGAGTTTAGTATTTTAAACAATATTCATCCCAGTAAGTACCATTATGTCATTTAATCCTCATCTTAACATTAGAGGAAGATAGCATCACCGACTCAATGGACATGAAGTTTTGCAAACTTCAGGAGATAGTATAGGACAGGGAATCTTGGCGTGCTGCAGTCCATGTGGTCTCAGAGTCGGACACGACTTAGTGACTTAACAACAAAACAATAACAAGATTGAATTCAGTTAAATGGTGAAAAAATAGAGGTTTACAATAGTTTCAAAGAGTTACCCAAAGCCCTAGAGTCAGTCAGTAGCTGTGCTGGAATTTGAACCCAGAATGTTTTATCTCCTTCCTCCCCTCAAATACCTGTCTCACACACTTGATTCCCTAGCTTCTAATTTCTGGATTTGTATCACATTTACAGCACTTACTTATCCCTAGGATTTGAAGCTTGGCTTTTCATGCGTGCATGCATGCTAAGTCGCTTAAGTCGTGTCTGACTCTGTGCAACCCCACAGACGGCAGCCCACCAGGCTCCGCGTCCCTGGGATTCTCCAGGCAAGAACACTGGAGTGGGTTGCCATTTCCTTCTCCAGAAGCTTGGCTTTACTTCCTCTCTAATGATTTTGGGTTCTTTGCCGCAACTCAGTTCCCATTGTGTCCAAGCTTTGCTGGACCCAGCTTGCTTCTTATGACCTGGATAGCGGCAGCCTGTCCCAGGACAGGTAGGGCAGGTGCTCTTTACAGGTTTGCCTTCTCTCCAGGAGAGAGATGGAACATTCGGATGTGTGTGTTTATTCTTTGGTTAATGAGGCCACCTCTGGGGAGAGATGGCTCACTCAGTAAACTATTGCCTGAAGTTCTAGTATAAGCTATGCTGAGCATTCATTTCACAATTGCACTTCAATCACTTCCCACCCACAACAGTTTTGTTGAGCTCTTTCTCCTGCCACATTAAAATTCCTAAATGAAATGTACAATTGGAAAGCTTGATATGGGACAGAGAAGAAGTGAACAGAAGTGATTTTCAGAAAGGAAAGGGTGAGAGACCTTGGCAGCCCGCAGTGAGAGTAAATCAAACGGAAGTCAAAGCTGAGAGGTGTCCTGGAATGTCAAAGAAACAGGCAATGGGGCCTGGGAAGATGGAAAAGACTTTAATAGAATGACTCCAAGCTGTGGCTGGAGAGGAAATTTCCTTTTCATGCTCTATAATGATATGGAAATAGATCTGTTTAGTGAGGCTCATGCTGGGGAAGAGAAATGAAATGGGGAGCTTTCTGAAAGATCATGAGTCCTTCAGCTTATCATCAGCCTGAAAGTGCTCCTCAAACTCATTACCATGCAGCAATCTTGCCCTTTAAGATTTTTTTTTCAGCACTGATGGCTAAACTTGACCTTTTATGTAAGCATATGTGAAACTGCCAGGACTCTGCCGCTGTTGACTAAAGAAATGACAGAGATGGGACTGAAAAAATAGATGTACCTTTAATCATTTTGCATTTTACAAGCTCAGACAATAAAAACGGCCATCAATCCTCAGAGAAAGCATACCCTGGAAAGAGGGAGTGCATTAAGGAGTAAATATCACTGGTTTTATTAGACACCAACTGCTGTTACAACCTGGTTCTAGAATCAGTCTCAAAGACCAGACTTTGCAAAGTACCAACTAGTTGTGTCTGCAAGAGAAATCCAGCCATTCTGGGGAATTCAGATGCTGTGGTGCTGTCTGGGGGTGCTTCTTTCATATAGGATCAGCAGAACTGAGATGGAAAGTAACCTTATGGTATTTAACAAAGTTCAAAGCACAGCAATTACGCAACTATTGAAGTTTTGCCTTCTTTGTATTGTCTCTTACCATTTAACGAATGGTTTGTCAAAACGTGCTACCATGTATAAAGGTTATGAAGTTGAGATCTCATTTAGAAGAGCATTTTGAGACCAATGAGTGATCTGAATACTGCAAATGATATTCTCGGGACAAAGATAAAGGAAAAGTCAAATTAGAAATAATAGAGTGTTTTCATGGTTTTAGTAGTAGTAGCAGTAATTGCTGGGCTTCCCAGATGCCACTAGTGGTAAAGAATCTGCCTACCAATGCAGGAGATGCGGGTTCAACCCCTGGGTCAGGAAGGTCCCTGGAATAGCAAGTGGCAACCCACCCTCGTATTCTTGCCTGGAAAATTCCATGGACAGAGGAGCCTGGAGGGCTACAGTCCATGGGGTCACAGTCACATGACTGAGTGACTGAGTACATACACACACACACACACAGAGTAATAACTACCTGTATTGAACACTCAATATAGGTCAGGATCTAGAACAAATAACCTCTAGTAATCATTTAGATTGATGTCTCTGTGAATTTGTGAGTCGTTCAGTCATGTCCGAATCTTTGCAACCCCATGGACTATACAGTCCATGAAATTCTCCAGCCCAGAATACTGGAGTGGATAGCCTTGCCCTTCTCCAGGAGATCTTCTCAACCCAGGGATCGAACCCAGGTCTCCTGCATTGTGGGCAAATTCTTTACCAGCTGAGCTACAAGGGAGGCCCAAGGTCTTTTGAGGACTTCCTTGGTGGCTCACATGGTAAATAATCTGCCTGCCAATACAGGAAATATGGGTTCAATTCCTGGGTCAGGAAGATTCTTTGGAGAAGGAAATGACAACCCACTCCAGTGGAGAATTCCTGGAGAATTTCTGGGCGTGCCTGGAGAATTCCATGGACAGAGGAGCCTGGTGGGCTACAGTCCATGGGGTCACAAAGAGTCAGACACAACTGAGCGACTAAGCACACTCTGAATTTATCTAGTAAGTTGTCATTTAGGAGCACATATCTACTGCTTTGAAAGCTCAGGGCCTCTGTAGTACTGAGCTGGCTAGTAGACCAAGAAGCTGCATTACCGGACATACAGTGAAAAGACTACAATTTGAAACCTGGAGATTTGAGTTCTAAACTGTTACAGCTCTTCAACAGATTGCATTGTTCCTTGCTTACCTGGTATACTTTAGAGAGGCAAGGAGAAGTTCATATGAATGAGTCTGTGTAAAAATGTCTTCAACGCATGAAAGGCTAAAGAAATATAAAGGTGATACTAACTTTTAAGATATTAATTTAACTAACCTGAATACTGACTTAATCTTTTCCCTTTTTATATTGATTATACCCATTATATATATATTTAACTATGACTGTGGATCTTTTTCTTTAATGTCTGCAGTGTTTATTCAATGTATTGTGAAATTATATAGTTAATGCCTAATGATTCATGACTGCTGTCTCCTCACACTCATTGAGCTTACATTCTAATATTTATGTAGCCCCACCCAGGTGGCACCAGTGGTAAAGAACCCATCTGGCAATGTAGGAGATGTAAGAGACATGGGTTTGATCCCTGGGTTGGGAAGATCCCTTACAGGAGGGTAGGGCAACCCACTTCAGGATTCTTGACTGGAGAATCCCAGGGACAGAGGAGTCTGGCAGGCTATGGTCCATGAGGTCACAAAGAGTTGTACATGACTAAAGTGACTTAGGATGCACCACTCATTGTTCCAATTTTGATGTCTGTTAGGATCCGTTGGTCTTGTTTTGAAGAAATAGAAAGCGGTGTTATGGTGAGTAGCAGCAACAAATCAAGACTAGAAGGTGGCTAGAAGTCAGAGAAAACACTCTAAAAGACCATGTTTAGGAAAGCTTAGGATAAAAGTGCTAAAGAAGATTTAAGTATTAGATGTTGCAGGGTACCAACATCAGGAAACATGTAGACCAAATGATTTTCATCTTTGTGCCACATTTCTTATGATTTAAATTCTATAGGACAAGCATTATTGGTTTAGATCAAGTAATATATCTACTTCTTGGCCAAAAAAAAAAAAAAGTTAAGCGGTCTTTGGTTGACAGTCCCAGAGTACTATATCCAAAGGAAAAAGGATGAATTCTTAAAGGAAAAAAAAAAAAAAAAAAAAGTCAATTTGCTGTTAACAGAAGGAGAAATGAATCCTGAAGAAGCCAAAATCAACAGAACTCTACAACTACTAAACATAATATACCTGCCCCAAATTATGTTTTATCATGTTAATCAAATAGGATCTTAAATATATTAGTTACTTTGGGCTGCTGTAACAAAACATCATAGCCTGGGTGGCTTAAACAACAGAAATTTATTTTCTCACAGTTCTAGGTGTCAGGAAGTCCAAGATCAAATGGTGCCTTCCTTCCTAGCTTGAAGAGGGCTGCCTCAGCCTCACATGGCCTTTCCTGAGTGTGTGGGATTGGGGAGGAGGGGGAGAGCAAGAGAGCTCTTCTTCATATAAGAATACTAGCCTTATGGATTAGGGCCCAATCTTTACAACCTCGTGTGTATGTTTTCTCAGTTGTGTCTGACTCTTTTCAACCCCATGGATTGTAGCCTTCCAGGCTCCTCTATCTATGGGATTTTCCCAGCAAGTGGGTTGCTATTTCCTACTCCATGGGATCCTCCCAACTCAGTGATTGAACCATCTCTTACGTTTCCTGCATTTGCAGGCAGATTGTTTACCACTAGCGACACCTGGGAAGGCGCTTTACAACCTTGAAAGGGAAACTTATTAGCTCCGTCGTGTCTGATTATTTTCAATCCCATAGACTGTAGCCTGCCAGGCTCCTCTCTCCATGGAACTCTCCAGGCAAGAATACTGGAGTGGGTTGCCATTTCCTTCTCCAGGAGATCTTCCCCATCCAGGGATTGAACCTGGGTTTCCTGCATTGCAGGCAGATTGTTTACTGTTTGAGCCACCAGGGAAGCTACAACCTTACTTAAACTAAATTACTTCCTAAGGACTCTATTAGCTTCCCTTGTAGCCCAGTTGGTAAAGAATCTGCCTGCAATGCAGGAGATCCAGGTTTGATTCTTGGGTTGAGAAGATCCTTTGGAGAAGGAAATGGCAACCCACTCCAGTATTCTTGCCTGGAGAATCCCATGGACAGAGGGACCTTGCAGGCTACAGTCCATGGGGTCACATGACTCAGTGGCTAAACCGCCAAGGACTGTATTTCCAAATCCCTTCACATTGCAGGGGTCAAGGCTTCATCATGTGACTTTGATTGGAGAATGGTACAATGCAGCATGTAAATTTTAGATTGTGGAGGGAAAAAGAGTAGGCAGCTATACTAAACAAGGATGTTATCAAGATTTTCCATGAATATCTGTTTGCATTTTAAATCATTCATTGTATTGTTAGTTTGCATATAAGCTGTAGGTATTCTGGTAGATTAAAAGGGGAGACATTCTACTTTGCTACTCATCCCTTTGAGAGAGCGCATCATTGACTTCTCTTTGAGTCTGTGCTGACCTTAATAACTAGCTTAAATAAAAAGCATGGATGGAGGGACATCTTGGAATTTGTAAGATGCAGCTTCTATCAGTCTTTTGGATTTTCTGTGAAAGAAACCCATCTATGCCGAGGCTGTCCTGCTCTGAGAAATCCAACCCAGAGAACAGGTTCTGAAGGCTGAGTCGCTATGTGGAGTAAGGCAATATGTAAGGCACTAAATTGTTGGATGTATGTATGAAGAGGCCCTCTTGGGAGTCGATCCTACATTTTTGGCTGCCTCCAGCAATTGTACATGGCGCATAGGCAAGCCAGCCAGCCAAGCCCATCCCAAAATTCTTACCCGCAAAATCATGAGTGAAAAACTATTGTTTTTTAAGCTACTAAGTTTTAGAGATAATTTTGCACTAAAGACATAAGAAAAAACATCTGTGTGAGAAAAAAAATGTTAATATCTAATTTCGAAACATTTTTTTTCCCCAAGAAAAATGGTTTTAAGTCTAGAAGAGCTCTTAAAATGTTGGCGAAAGGTTAAAACCTCATTTGAGAACTATTGTATCTTCATGATTTCTAAGGTTCTCTATGACAACAAAAATAGGGCAAAATTTCCCCAGGATATACAGTGGCAAAGGAATGGAAAACCAGTAGTCTATGGTTGATGGGATAATTGCCTCAAGGGAAAGATTTTATTTCCACATGAGTAGAAGAACAGCAGAAAGAAACTGAAGGAAAAAACCCGTAACATTTCTATATTCTTTTGATTAAAGCTTGTTTCCTCTTTTCTAATAATGAATTTCTTCAGAGAGGTGAAACATAAATGATGCCTCTTAGAAATCATTAATGGAAACTACCTGGCATTCAGATGGAGAAAGACTCTTCTATGGACCTATAACTACCCATTAATTTACATTTGGCATGACAACAAAGTTAAAAGTTTCATTTTATTAAAAAGTAAGTAGGAATTACCACTACCTTCCAAATAGGATAAAAACAAACACATTTGCTTCAAACTGCAGAAAATAGGGGGGCTATAAATGTTCTCTTTATTAGGCCTTTCAAATGGAATATTTTGAAGAAAACAAACAACAATTGTAAGATTATAAAGAGAAATTAGCATTTTGCTTGAGAGAAATGGCAATTAACAATGATGACAATGTGATTTATACTAATTGAGATTAAGTCAGACAAAATGGCAACATTAGTAATCATTTGAAGTGCTGTATTACTCATTACACTGTGCTTTGTAAACATCTCTCTTGAAATTAAAAAGTAATTAGTAGCATTTTAGTCATTTAATTCAGTCTAATTAGGATTTTCTAAAATCTACAGACCTGCTGTTGAAAGCCTTTCCCATTTTGAATTGAGAAAACACATTCTTTAAAAAAAAAAAATCAGCTTCAAGTGCTAACTCCTTTTTTCTTGATCTCTAGTCTTCTAGTGATCATAAAAAAAAAAAGAGAGAGAGAGGAAAATGGTTTAATTAGAAGCAAGAGGTAGGAATTTACTTAAATTGGGCTAAATTAGAAAAATTCAAACCATCGTAATTCATGGAAGTTGCCATTTTAATCTAAATTCTTTTGAGTGGAAAGCATGCATGTTTTGTCAGTTGCTAAAAGGAAGGAAATACTTTTTTTTTTTTTACTAGTTTAGTCTAGCTACCTTTTCAGAATATGTGTCTAGAGAGAGGGGAAAAAACAAAGCTTTAGTCAGAGTTGTTATTTGGATGGCATTTGGAATATAGAAAATTAAGTTTATCACTAAGACTTTATGCCTGGTGATAACATTTGTTTTATGTACTTGATGGAAGGAGGGACTCAAATCTCACCCTTTGGGGCATATGTAAATTGAATGACAAAGCAAGCAAAGATTGTCTTTCTCTCTGTCAGATTCTGTGGTAGGATACTTTCAGGCTGGATTTTCTTTTGTACTTGATGGTAGTGCTAACTATGAAGGTACTGGTTGGAAATGATGGTAGGCTTATTCGTTTCTTATTGCCATTGCAATGAATTACCACTAAATCAGTGACTTCAAACAGCACAAATTTATTATTTTACATATGTAAAAATTAGAAGTCTGAAATACATCTCACTGGGCTAAAATCAAGATATGAGCAGAACTGTGTTCCTTCTGGAGACGTTAGGGGAGAATACGTTTTCGTGTCTTTTCTGGTTTGCAGAGGTCACTTGAAGTCTTTGGCTTATGACCTCTTTCTTCAAAGCTGGCAGTTGCATCACTCTGACCTCAAGTGCTTCTATTGTTATCTTTCTCTGACTCCCTTCTTCTTTCACTTATAAAGGACTCTTGTGATAACGTGGAGCCCACCTGGATATTTCAGAACACTCTCTTCCTGACTCCAGTTAACTGAGTCTTGAGTCCCTCTGCAGCCTAAACGTCCTCTTGTGTGTCACAGCATACTCACAGGGTTCAGAGGTTGGGGTGTGGCCACCTGTTCTGTCTACCACAGTAGAGAGCTACTGGATAGCATTGGAGGCTAGAGAAAGCAGGAATTCCTAGATCCTGCTCAGATCAGCTCTAGGCCTGTCTATCTCAGACTTTTCCAAGGATGCTACACACATCCTTTTTAAACAATGGCACATGGGAAACAAAGGACCATTCTGATAGAAGTACATGGACCCCAACCATCAGTACTGCAATAAAGAAGGATGAGCAATATGGAAACATTTCTTTTCTTTGGTGAACTAGTCCAAAATAGCTCTGATCAGAGCATTCCTTTGTCTCTATAATTACCTCCCACCTGATCTCTGTCTAAATCTGCATCTGGTATTATCACACCCATGCATTCATTCATTCATTCTGTCTCCAGATACTCACTGAGCATGTGTTATATGTCAGGCACTATTCTAGATTCTGGAGATATAGCAGTGAATAAAACCCACCAGGAAAATCTTGTCCTCAAAAGCTCACATTCAAGTGTGTATAAAGGATGGCAGAAGCTACACAATGAACAGAGACTGCAAGCACAAAATTTGAAAATGGTAGTCAGTAAAGCAGAGACAGGGAGACGGGAAGAGAACATTTATATTTATTTAAATGATGTGTCCTGGAAAGATCTCACCAAGAAGGTGAATTCTGTGTGATGATCATAAGGAAGTGTGAGTTGGTCACGTGGATCCACAGGGCACAAGCAATCTGGCAGAGAAGAGCAAAATGGCAACCCACTCTTGTATTCTTGCCTCGAGAATTGCATAGACAGAGGAGCCTGGTGAGCTACAGCCCTTGGGGTCACAAAGACTCTGACATGACTCAGTGACTTTCATTTTCAGACAGTCACTGGCATCTCAGTTCTCTTAACAGTATATGAAGTAAGGCTAATTTTATTCACTCCCTTGTAAGCATGAAAGCTTGCGTGTTAAATTACCTTATACTAGTAAAGCTTGAAAAAAGAAAAGGAAAATTTAAGGCTTATTGGGTGTTCATAAAGAACACATTACAAATGCTTTAAAGCATTTTGTATGCATTAGCTCTTAATCCTCACGACAACCCTACGAGGTAAGTCCTATTATTTAACCCACTTTACAAAGGAGCACACTGAAGATAAATAACTTCCATGAGGTCTGATACCTAGCAAATAGGGGTACTTGGGTTTGAAGCCGGGTAATGTTCAGAGTCTGCCCACTTAACAAATTCAATGTATAGTTTCTGAAGTAGAGATAGAAGGATGGGAATGGTTTTTAAGAGCTGTAGATTGACTTGTAGTCCTGCTCATGCCCTCTGCATATGAGTTAGTGTCACTGCATGCAGAGTCTTGGTTTCCAAATTCTTTAAATTGGGAATGTGATGGCCTGAACCTCTGATCTCATGGGTTTTGGTGAGGATCAAATGAGACAACGCATGTGATGGCTGTCTGAAGTTGGTAGAACTGTAAGGTGGTCCTACCCTCATCACTCCTATTGGAGAACCTGGAAACAGAACTTGGGTCTTTGAAATAATCTAAAGCAGAATTATCCTTCCTGCTTTCTGATTAATAAACCTTGTCTTGTTGAAAACCCAGGAGCTCACAATCTCTTTTAGTTTCTTTGTACCAGAGAGGGCTTTCATAACCTGCCCTCCTGGATGTAGGGAGGAGTGGTGTGTCTCCTCTGACTCCTGCACTTAGAGTCTCTGTTTCTAAGCTCTGACTGTGCTTTTAACACAAAGCAAAGGATCCATTCAACACCCGTGCGTGTGTGCGTGCTAAGTCTCTTCAGTTGTGTCCAACTCTTTGCAACCCCATGGGTTGTAGCCTGCCAGGCTCCTCTGTCCATGGGGATTTTCCAGGCAAGAACACTGGAGTGGGTTGCTGTGCCCTTCTCCAGAGGATTTTCCCAACCCAGGGATCAAACCCAAGTTTCTTTATATCTACCCGTATTGGCAGACAGGTTCTTTACCACTAGCGCGACCTGGGAAGCCCATTCAACAATTAGACTGTAAGAAAGATACCCGAGCAACACAGACCAGCTTGCAGCAGCGGTTCTGATTTTTCTCAACAGATCTCGAAGCTTGTGTCACACATTCTGCCTGGTTCTTCCATATCTCTCCCTCTTGTCCTATGTCATCTCCTTCACAGGAGTCCTCCCTTTGTATTTTGATACTAACAAGACCTGGCTTCTTCAATTTAATCCTAAGTGTTCTTCAGTCTTAGTGTATTCTAGGATTGGCAGTCTGTTTAAAACATTCAGTGAAGCTCCAGGTTTCTTTCCTTGGTGTCTGACACTGACCCCCTCGTGTGGGGCCACTGAGCCATAGCCTTGGTAGCTAGTATTTCCTGTAGGAGAATGCATCACACGGGTAATGCAATCTTCACTGCTTTCTTTATTGTTTTAGTTTTAATAAGACAATGCTTGTTAGTTGTAATTAGATGTCAATTTTATTAACTTCAGTGTTGTAACGGGATAGCAAAAAAATGAATACATGCTATAAATGCTAACTTCTATGGTGTGTTATTTAGAGTCCCCAAATAAATTAAAGGTAATACATTGACTTCAGTTAGTGAGTAGTAGAAATGAGAAGAGGGACTGAGTGTGAGAGAGAATTAAAGGGACTTGCTATTATAGAGGAGCGGAGGAGTCGAAACGCAATTCAACCCAATTAAATTGGATTTTAAAGACCATAAGGAGACAAACTGGGGCCTTAGGGAGGGAAGAGTGCAGTCATTACGACAGTGAAGAACATGGACACTCCAGGTACAGAAGGAAAGGACTTAGAGGTGCCGTGGCAAAGGAGTGATATCATTCGAATGGTAAACACAGGGCACCCAAACAGAGCCTTGTAGTGCTTGAGGAAAAGACGGGGAGATTTCTAAGGAAATCTCTCTAGACTGTGTCTGTATACGTGTTGTCAGAATGTGCTCTCTAAGTCCCCCTGACTGTCTCAGACCATGAGATAATGGATTTCAGAAACTAGGGAGTAAAACAGGTTTTTTTCTTTTTTTTTTTTAACCTTGGCACTGCTGACATTTTGAGCCAGATAATTCTTGTGGGACCACCCTGTACATTGTGGATGTTTGGCAGCGTTTCTGGTCTCTACCCACTCTATGCCAGCATTAAGCACCCTCCCAACTGTGACAACCAAAAAAGTCTCCTAGTTTTCCCTAGGGGACGAAATTGCCCCTGGTTGAGAACCACTGGGATAAAGGAATAAATATTGCTAATGTTATTGATATTTTGGGTGCCTACTTTGTGCCAGTCACTGCTCCAGGTGCTTCTCTTATGTTTTATTTAATTTTCTAGTGGAACATAAGGCATTATTGTCTCCATGTTGGAAATAAGAAAATATAATTTGAGAAATTAAGCAAGTCACAGCATATATACCATTTTAATTGACATTTATTTAAGTAGCTCTTGAAGATGGTTTGGGTCCTAACTTTCTCTTGCCAAACTCGATTATACAGTTGACATTCTAGTACTAAGATTTTTCTTTTTTCCTACTATTTCTTTCCTTCCTTCCCCACACTGTCCACATAGTATACAGTGGCCACTGGTAATGAACTTAATATTAAAATAATAATGTGAATCAGGAAGAGGGACTCAATTTAAAGCATCAGTGATCTTACCATAAATGAATCTCCAGGTTATATGACTGAGGTAGTTACTGCTTGTGGTTTAACCACTTTTCAGATTATTGGAGCAACATGAGATATACAGAAAAAAGTTCTGATCAGTTTAATTCAGTGAAACAAGCAAAAGCTGAGAGTGTACTGTGTATCAGGCATAGTAAAATATGTCACAGTTATTTATGTTAGTTAACACTTAATCCTAAAGAATTGGGAGCAACAAATGAGTTGGGAAGTTTGGGTACTTTTACTGCACTGTCTGCTCAATTCCATGTTAATTTAATACTTTTATACTACAAGTTCAGGCACTGTTTCTGATTCACTCTTAAATTGCACAAATGTAATGAGAGACGACACTATCACTATGATCTTAAAAAAGAGACTTGAGGTCACAAAGGTTAGAAGCCGTCCCTGGGTCAACACAAATTCTTTAGTCATGGTAGCTAACACCATACTGAGATCGAGCTCCAGGACAATATTTATGGTCAGGTTTTAATGTATTTTCTAATGTTGAGTGGCACTGTAAAGTAAAAACTAAAATAATATACTCTAAACAAATAGGTGAAATCTTACTATAATCTCACTTTCAAAGTGTAATGCTAATTCTAAATTTCCATAGAGATATTAAGTATTTATTTTAGATCCATTATTTCAAATATTTTCTGGTTATACTCTAACTTGCTCACATTGTTCTTCTTTGATTTCTTTTATATCTTTCATCGATTCTAGAAAACAGTTTTCTAATAAAAAATTTGAAAAAAAAAAAAAAAACTTAAAAAACCAGAAAGAGTGCTGCTATCCTATGCCCCAAAGGTAACATTTTGGTTTATATCTTTCCAAATGTTTTTTTATATTATGTGTACACACCCACTACACATACTGATACATACTTATGTATGTGTGTGTATGTCTTTTCAAAAATGGGATTGTCCTTTTTCTTCTGTGTGCTTATTTCATATTTTCATACACTACCACTCAACATTAGAAAATACTAAAACGTTACTCAATATTAAAACTTGACTTTTTATTTCTGCATCATTTCTAACAAGTAGTAATGTACACTAAAGAAATTTCTAGCTTTTCTCTACTTGTATACATTATTTTAATAAGTAATTTTTTTCTCAATTCATATCTGTTTGTGTAGATGTATCTTTAGGATATATTACTAGAAATGAAGATGCTGTGTGAAAGGAAACAAACCCATGTAAAATTTGAAACTGGAAAATTATTACCTTGAAAACTATTGTACTAATTTATTTATGAATAAATACTAATCTACTCATATTTATATGAATACCTTTTTCCCTACAATCTCATCAACCCTCTACAAAAATGGTACCTCATTATTGCTTTAATTCACATAGAGTTTGTTTATGAATGATGTCAAAGATCTTGTATTTATGTCATACTTCATATTCTGCAACCCTATTCTGCCTCTCTTTTTTTCATTTTCTTCTTAGTATTTTTTTTTTCTGGTGTCTATTTTTTAAATTTATTTTTTAATTGGAGGAACCTAGAGCCTGTAAGCGGAGAAGGCAAGGGCAACCCACTCCAGTACTCTTGCCTGGAAAATCCCATGGATGTAGGAGCCTGGTAGGCTGCAGTCCATGGGGTCGCTAAGAGTTGGACACGACTGAGCGACTTCATTTTCTCTTTTCACTTTCATGCATTGGAGAAGGAAATGGCAACCCACTCCAGTGTTCTTGCCTGGAGAATCCCAGGGACGGCGGAGCCTGGTGGGTTGCCGTCTGTGGGGTCGCACAGAGTCAGACACGACTAAAGCGACTTAGCAGCAGCAGCAGCAGAGCCTGTAAGACAAAGTGAAGTAAGTCAGAAAAAGAAAAACAAATATCTTATATTAACACATACATATGGAATCTAGACAAATGGTGCTGATGAACATATTTGCAGGGCAGGAATGGAGACACAGATACAGAACAGACTGCTCTTGGGTTTTTATAAGTTTTCTCGTTATCTTATAAGCCTGGATTACCTCTAACAATTCTTTCTTTTTTATTTTACATTTAAATTACTTTTGTTTCTTCATTTAAAAAATTTTATATACTGTGATGGCCGTGGGCTTTTTTATTTTCTGTAATAACATTAAAATTTTTCTCTATATAGTCCCTAGACTTAATGTCACATTAAAATTAACCACACCCATTCTGAGATCATGAAATAATTGTCTAATATTTTATTTTAGAATTTTTTAAGGCTTTATTTTTTTATTTTTAAATCTTGCATCTTTAGGGACTTATCTTTGGTATAGGCTGTAAGGTAAATATCTGAGTAATTTTCATTTCCAAATGTAATCAATATTAATCCCCTTTGTTATTTATTCATCCCATTATGTCTTATTTTCAAAATTTTAAATTTACTCTACTTGAATAGTTTACTTTCAAAACTAGTGGAGATGGTACTAATTCATTTTGCTTCTTTTCCAATGTTGTGTTTCCAAAAATTATTTGTGATGTAGGTATGGGAAGCCAGGTTTAATGAGGCATATAGAATCAGAAGCCTAAAGTTAAAAGTTTACTATCTTCAAATGACTCTTCTAATTATACATATGGGATATGTTCAGCTGTAAACATTTTACTTACTTCCACTTGATATTTGTGGTATGATTTGAGTCACAGGATTAGGGGGTATTCCTGTAGTATATTTCATTGTGGAGTATTTAACTGTATGTCACAGAATGAAGAGGCCAGTATAAACTAGCAATTCAGCCCCTGGTCTGAATGTTGACTTACAGTGGTTGAAGATTAAAGATCAGGCCCAATGGATCATGTGATATAAATTTAATCAAAGGATTAAAATTCAGAGTCAAGGGTTCCAGGGATCAAACCCAGGTCTCCTGCATTGCAAGCAGACTTTTTACCATCTGAGCCACCAGGGAAGCCTAGAGTCAAAGCAGCAGGCTGGAATGAAGAGAGAGTGTAGCGAAGGTTTGGTTACTAGGATAGCTTTAGTGGGATTCTTTACATTCGATTAGGCAGAATTAGTGGACACAGTTAAGAGTTCAAGCCTGAGCTATGTCAACAGGTTAGATGAGAAAACTTTAGATTCAAGAATAGTGCACATTAGATTGATTTTTGGTATAATGCTATACTGGAATAGGATTCATTGTGAAAGACTAGGGTCATATTTGCATATTTTCAGGATTTATTTGCTTAATTTGGACTGTCTTAAAGGAACAGCCAGGTGGTGCTGGTGGTAAAGAACCTGCCTGCCAATGCAGGAGATGCTAGAGATATGAGTTCTATCCCTGGCTCAGGAAGATCCCCTGGAGTAGGAAATGACACCCCACTCCAGTATTCTTGTCTGGAAAATTCCACAGGCAGAGGATCCTGGCATGCTACAGTCCATGGGGCTGCAAAGGGTTGGACATGACTGAGTGACTGAGCACTAAAAGAATAGCTTGTTTTATGGAAGGTAAACTCACCATGTAAGACTGCAAGAATACGGAACAGAAAACAGGGAATTCCATATCAAACCAGGCCTCATCCTTGTTTAGTTTGACAATTGACCTGCTGGTTTTTCTTATTGACTGGTAATTTTACACATCATTTTGAGTCTCTGACCAAGTATCTGTCTCCTCTTCTGTTCAGTGGACTAACCTCTAAGTACTTTATATCTCAAAGCACCCTTTGAATCAATCTCAGTGCTTTTTATGCCCCTGATGGAACCAGTGGGTTTAGATCGCTGTAGGCTCTAAAGAATCAATGACTGTATGTGCAATGACTGCTTCATCTCAGCTTTTGTTGAATGATTCTTGTTTGTGCTTCAAGTTTTGCAAACTACTTCGAGATCCCTCTGGGCTGAAAAAGGCAAGAGTAATATAAGATATCACTGGCAGTGGTAATAACCTTTTATTTATCAAACACCTTGCTTCCAGGGAGCTCAGAGTGCCTTATGGATGTTATCTCATGAATCCTCCTGACATCCCTATGAGGCCGGGAACAAATACTGTTCCATTCTGAGTGGCAAGAGAGAAAACTGTAAGGAGGGAAGGTAGAAAACACAGAAATCTTTGAAGAGGAATGAAGGTAACTCCTAGTAGGGCCATGATATGATGTATTTTGATAGGAAATGTAAAATCTCTCTTCCCAGAAATGTCATTTCTATCAATGTTGACAGCTAATATTGACTGAATGCTTACTATATGCCACGTATTTCTTTTAAGCACACTGCTTTTATTAACAAATTGAGTCTTCTCAACAGTGCAATAAGATTATTATGATCATTATACCATTTTACAGATGAGGAAAGTGTGTACAGAGGACCTAAGTGACTTGCTCAGAATTAGGAAGTTTGAGTCAATAGTCAAAATAAAATAATCAAATCAAATTTAGCTATAAATCTCAAACTCTTACCTGCTTACTACACTGTGGAATTAATGCTACGTTAAGACCTGAAGTAAATACAGTTAGTGGTACATTCCTTGGTCTCATGAATGTTTTCACCTGCAAGTCTTTCAAAATACAGGTAGTCTGAGATGGTGGGATTTTCAGTCAATATTGACATTATTCCTCCTGAAACACTCAAGTAGAAAAGTGAGTAGGTATGATTTTGAACAACACTCCACATCAAGCGATAGGACTTGCAGAAGATTTTCAAGGCAGGCAAGGACAGAAGAGGGAACTAAAATGGGTTTCATGCTTAATATACTCCATGCACAGTGCTAGCGAGGCACCACATGTATGTTCTCTCATTTTGTATTTCCAACACATCTTCTTTAAGTAGGTAGTAGCATCCTGATTTTGCTCATGAAGAAATGATGAATTAAGTCATAGAGGAGTAAGCAGCAGAGATTAGATCAAGGCTCCGGACTCCCAACTTTTAAAAGTTCTACTTTCACAAACTGTACTGTCTCACATGGGAGAGGTATAGAGAGAAGAGAGCCCAGGTTGGGACCTTGGGCCAACTAGGCACTCTGTGCATGAGAAGGAAACAGAAGAGGGGCTGAAAGGGAAGCTATTGGTAAGGTAGTAGGCACAGAGTCATAAGCCTTGGATAGAGAGGAAAGAATTTCATCTTGGGAGCAGTCAATGATGATGAATGATAAGTCAAGAAGGCTAAAGCCTAAGCAGTGTCCTTTTGGCAAACAGGTAGTCACTAGGATCTTAAATAAAGCAGCAGAATGATGGGGCAAAATCAGGTTTCAGTGGGTGTTATAGAGAACTGGAATAGAGAAAATAGTTCGAGAGATTCAAGCTAAAACTTACAATGAATTAAACAATTTTATGGATTGCTCTGCTTGATATGCATCATCTCCAATTTCTGCAATGATCCTTTGAGGTTCTATTATTATTGCTATATTTCTGATGAGGAAACTGAGTGCCAAAAATTTGGAAATAGTCTGAGATAGTATAGTTACCATGGAACAAAGCCAGAAGGCAAATCTAGGTATCACACATCCTAAACAGAATCATTTTTTCATCTTCTCCCTCCAGGAAGAATAGACCGCTCCTTGGGGAAGCCTGCTTATACTAAACTCTTTTATTGATCACTAATATTTACTACCCCTCCTTTTAAGAGGACTAAACTTCCCTGCACTGCTGATGGCAGGCCTGCGCATGTAATTTGTTTTGGACAATTGATGTGAAGTAACATGTGTGATGCCTTATCAGCTGACTCAGATCCCTGTGTTCTTTCTCCCTGATGCAAGACCAGCACTGCTGCAGGTGAAGGCTGCTTAGTCAACTTGGATTCCAGGAGGAAGATAGTGGGAAGCAGTGTAGCCAGCCTGTGATGGCGTGAGAAATAAGCTATTGGTGTACAGTACTGATATTCTGGGGTTGTTGCTGCCACATAACTGTCTATCCTGAGTGATTTACTGTCTGTGACTGGGAAGAGGGGAGAGGGTGGAAGCCAGAAGTGAAGGCAATTATAACACAAAGGGTGTACACCGTGTCACCAGGTAGTTGTTCAGTCGCTCAGTTGTGTCCAACTCGTTCGACCCCATGGACTGCAGCATGCCAGATTTCCCTGGTCCTTCAGCATCTCCGGAGCTTGCTCAAACTCTTGTCCATTGAGTCGGTGATGCCATCCATCTGTCTTATCCTCTATTGTCCCCTTCTCCTTTGCCTGCAATCTTTCCCAGCATCAGAGTCTTTTCCAATGAGTTGGCTCTTCATATCAGATGGCCAAAGTACTGGAGCCTCAGCTTCAGCATCAGTCCTTCCAATGAATATTCAGGACTGATTTCCTTTAGGATGGACTGATTGGATCTCCTTGCTGTCCATGGGAATCTCAAGAGTCTTCTCCAACATCACAGTTCAAAAGCATCATTTTTTCAGTGCTCAGCTTTCTTTATGGTCCAACTCTCATATTCATACATGACTACTGGAAAAACTATAGCTTTGATTAGATGGACCTTTGTTGGCAAAGTAATGTCTCTGCTTTTTAATATGCTTTTTAGCATCTGTCACCTAATCATTATCGAGTCAACTAGGAAGAATATCATAAGATCAAACTCAGCATCTCAAGAAAAAAAAATCACCAGATTGATAAAATATCCAATAGGAGAAGAATATCACTGAGAATACCCCCAGGATAATTTCAGACTTTTGAAAAAATTATTACCCTGATGAGCAGGACAGATACTCTCATCTCATATTAAATATGCTGTTGAAAGTGATTTATTCTGAAAAAGATATAGTCCCTAAGCAATCTGAGAAACTCAACAGCAAATGCATATTTAATGTGACCATTTTTAAAACCTTGGCAGAGAGGGCACCTGCCTCCCAGACCTTGGAGGCTAGGGATAGGGAGAAAGCACTTCATCATGATTATATGTAAAAAAAGAAAAATAAATAAAACCATAACCTACATACATGTGTGCATGTGTGTGTTTGAGAGAGAGAAGAGGAGATGAGATTTGTGAGATGTTAACATGAACATTATATTCCTTCTCCCAGGACATTTATCTGAAAATGAATACCATTAATAGAAAAGGTCACTAATTACTTTGGTGAAATTCAGTTCTCTAGAGACCTCAACAAGTCAAGATTCTCTTCATATGGAGACCAAGCCACCTCTTTACAGGACTGTGTGAATTCCAGTATTTTTTATTATCTTTTTGCCATCCTCTTGGGATTAGTGAAAAGGTAATCGTGATCCTAACGGCTTCTGCGTATTGAGCACTCCTTATGTGCCAACTCCTCCCTCGGCATTCCTTCACATTCTCAGCTGACTCCTGCGAGACCCAGAGTGGCCGCCCAGAGAGCTCTGCAGAGCAGTGGCCCTGACTGTCCTTTGATGCCATGCTCTCTCACACTCATTCATTATACTGTCACTTTTTTTCATCTGCCTGAATTTTCTTTGCAGGCTCAACGCATTTGCCCATATTATTTCCTCTGCTTAGAATGTTTTCTCTCAAGAACTCTCAACATTCGGAGTTCACTTTCAATTTTCCTTCACCAGGCATGTCTTTCCTCACCAGTCTGTGTAATGCACGTACCCCCTGGTTAACTTCTATTTCAACCCCTTTCCTGGATGCTTCATAGTGTTTATCACAATCATTTATTTGTCCGTTTACTTGTATCCTGTCTGTCTCCGCAGTGAGAACTTAAGTTCAATGAGTATATGAGTTATTTCTAACTTTTTACCACTGAATCCCCAGCTCTACACACAGCACTAAAAATGTAGGGATATTCAATTATTATTTGTTGTGTAAATAGATTGTTGTTATTTACTCTTTATGGATGAAAAACTGAGGCTCAGAGAAGTGTGTTGTCCGAGGAAACTTAGCTAATTAGTGGCAGAGAAAGATGCAAACTCAGATCTATCCAATTCGAAATTGCTTGCTTTGATGATGCACCATACATTCATTGGTTTCTTCATTCAGCCACTTATTAAATACTTGTTCACTTCCAGACAAAGCTGCTGGGCGTTAAGAATATGGTGGTCAGCACAAACAAATAAATCACCAAACAGATAACAAAGTTCCGACCTTCAGAGTGATTATATTCTAGTGGGGCAGACAGACATTAATCAACGAATTAAGGAAATAAACATTAAAAATGCAGCTGTGTAAATGCTGTGCAAGAGAAGATTATGGTAAGGCAGCTAGATTTGACCTAGTTTGGGGGGAAAGAGGAAAGTAAACTGTCTCTTGAGAAATGACAGCTAAGTAAAGATTTGAAGGAGAAGTAGGTATTTAAGACATAAGAGGAAGCAAGAGCCTTCAGGGTAAAAGGAAGAAAATTGACTACAGCCCTATAATGAGAAGCAGCCTGCAGTCAAAGAATTAAAATGAGGCAGTATTACTGGAACCAAGAAAGTGAAGTGAAATTGGGGAGGTAAGTAGGGGCCAGTTACACCCAACCTTGTAAGACTTGTTAAGAATGAAGGCTGGTGGTTCAGAGATTGAGAATTTGTCTGCCAATGCAGGGGACATCAATTCGATCCCTGGTCTGGGAAGAGCCACATCTGGGGAGCAACCAAGCCTGTCAGTTCAGTCGCTCAGTCGTGTCTGACTGTCTGTGACCCCATGGACTGCGGCACACCAGGCTTCCCTGTCTATCACCAACTCCCGGAGCTTGCTCAAACTCATGTCCATTGAGTTGGTGATGCCATCCAACCTGTACACCACAACTAAGCCTATACACCACAGCCACTGAGCTCATGCTCTAGGGCCCAAGAGCTGCAACTACGGTACTCCTCAAGCCTGGAGCCCGTGCTCCGCAACAAGAAGCCCGCACACCACAGTGAAGAGTAGCCCCCATTTGCCGCAGCTAGAGAAAGCCTTCACACAGCAAGGAAGACCCAGCACAGCCAAAAATCAATCAATCCATCAATCTTTATAAAAAAAAGGTAGAAGATGAAGGTCATCTTCCAAAGGGTTTTCAGAAGAGAGGGTAACATGATCAGATTTTCTAAAAGAAAAGAATGTTCTTGGAGTTATGTGGGGAAATGAATTGAGAGGAGGCAAGAGATTACAGGTGGAGCTGCTGGTTCCCCAGGGTAGTGGATGTTGGTAGATTGAACAAGGAATGGGTCTCTCTCTCTCTATTTTTCCATCAAAACTGGCAAGCTCTTTTGCTGCTTTTTGTACTTTAGTTGTATAAACAGGTGTGCCACTGCTGCCACCATCATCGTGACTCAGTACACAGGAACTTTAGGTAGCAGGAGCTTCGTGTATTACAGAATGTGACCCTTACACGGCAAATGGAACGAGTTCGAATCTCTACCGCATAGCAACTAAAGTGGTGGTCCTCAGATTGTGGCCCAGGAGTCCCTGGAGTCTCGATGATATCATTGTTGTGTATCAGAGGGGAACCACAAGATCAAAAAGATTTTCCTAATAATATTGAAACATTGTCTTTTTGGTCTCATTCTCTCACAAGTATAAAAAGGAGTTTTTCAGAGGCAGTATGCTTTATTGAAGAAAATTGAATGCAGGAGCAGGAAAGAAAATTTAATTGCTTTCTATTAATCTAGACTTGAAAGAGTTATACAAAACTAAAAAAAATGCTACTTTTCATAATAACTATAATTACTTTTTTTGTTTTGGAACATGCATTCTTCATAAATAAATCATTTATGCTGATATAGAATGAGTTTGTTATTATAAGTGAATTTGTAAATATTTAAAAATTTTCCAGCTTTAACTTTTAACATCATAATTATAGATTGATATGTCATACAAATGAAAGTTTGTAGAGGGGCCCTCAATAATTTTTAAGTATGTAAGAGTGTCCTGAGGCCAGAAGATTGAAAACTGTAGATATGAAAATTACTACATTGACACGAGAGAGTTTGTATAATATTTAACGTGATAGAGGAACTTTATTAACAACTAGGAGTGGTTAATATTTAATCTTCTATCACTAAGAGGTAGTCAAGGGTATTTGATTCAACCAAGACCTGTTTCTTGCCAGAGTGAATTTTTGCTGAAGCAAATAATATGTGCTAGTGACCAAATAAGTGTATTTATTTGTATTCTGTCTTACTGCCCCAAAGATGAGTTGGAGATTCTGAATGCACTTTTGGTGCATGAAATTGTACACCATGGTAGTACCTAAATTCATAACTTATATATAAAATGTTCTCAAGACATATTTCTTGAATGAATAATAAAACCTCATGAATACTATGAAAGATGTGGTTTAGATATTGGGTTAGTCTGAGGGAGTATATGAAGCATAATGTTAAGAGACTTTTTAAATTTACCAAAGTGATATCCGATCCTCCTGTCTCTTCATGGTGTAAATAAGAACTGATTCCGACAAAACTCAGTCTTCCAAAACAAAATATATATGTTATTTCTAATACTTGCAATCCAGGGGAAGGGTTTTCTTGACTTTAATTCCTTGGTAGTTTTTACAGAAAAAGAAAATAATATTCATATTTTTACACAAATGTATATGTAAACTTACCTCTTCAGAATTATTTTTCTCCTCTGGGCTTCTGAAATTATTGAGATGCTATTATATTTGATTTTAACTCACAGTTTAGGGGTTAACTAGGATTTCTTGACAGGAGTTTCCATAAATTTTAAGCCAAAGAGGAATTTTTTTGAATGACAATTAATGGTAGGGGTATGAGGGGAATTGATGTTTAAAGACCAAAGAAAAGTTCTCTGAAGTTCAGAAGCAGCATCACAGTATTAAGATAAAATGCTAACATATTCTTAAAGGAATTGCTTGTTATAATTCATCATGTATCCTTGTATTTGTTGTTTCAGTCGCTAGTTGTGTCCGACTCTTTGTGACCCCATGGACTGTAGCCTGCCAGGTTCCTCTGTCATGGGATTTCCCAGGCAAGAGTACTGGAGTGGGTTGCCATTTCCTCCTCCAGGGGCTCTTCCCCACCCAGGGATGGAAGTCACGTCTCCTGCACTAGAGGCAGATTCTTTACCAGTGAGCCACCTGAGAAGCCCGTATCCTTGTATAGCCTCCACGAATGTCTGATGTTTTCATATATGATCTTCGTGCCTCTCTTTACACACTTCCCTCCTGCCACTAAGTTTCATCATTCACTAGCATAACCCGCTGTTAGATTATCTATGCTGGGAAGGCATCTTTAATTCTCTAATTTCTTCCAAGTAGAATTGACCACTTGCTCCTTAGGATTTCTGCTGTTCCCCGTCAAGGACTTGTGTATGTGTTCCTTGCCTCCATTATTCTTTTAGTCTGTTACACGTGTGTGCACTACAACATGATGTCTTAAGCAACCTTTTCCCCTTGCACTGAAGAAATTGCATCAGAATATAAATTGGTATAAGCAATGAAATTTTACATCTAAGCTGTATCTCCAGTGCTAAAGCACTAACAAGAACTTAATAGGTGGTCAGTAATGGTTTTATAAATACATGAATGCATGGGTGCATTCCAGAGATATTTGCTGGAATCCTGGCTCTATTATTAATACTTAGCTACTATATGACAACTCTAAGTTCACCTTAAGGTGAAGTTTACCTCTCTGTATTTCAGTTTCTACACCATAACATGGATGCAATATCTTTCTTCCTATCTACCTCTCAAGACTGTTTTCAAATTTAATATCCCTGAAGGCCCTTTTTAAATACTCGCCTACAATGTGATTGTAACACTTTTTTTTTTTTTTTTTAAGGCTTCCTTTCTCCTTATTTTCATATAAACAGTGAATAACCA
The DNA here is from genome assembly GCF_055505025.1 of Bos grunniens. NCBI lineage: Eukaryota > Metazoa > Chordata > Mammalia > Artiodactyla > Bovidae > Bos > Bos grunniens. The sequence goes on along the minus strand of NC_141179.1, from coordinate 73,184,267 downwards.
AGTGCTTCCCTTGGAAGAATTGATTACTGCTTCACCCTAAGGACTCTGTTGAGAGAACTGATTCTTGGAGCTACCTGAAGGCATATGGAAATAGCTACATTACCGAGAAACTTTTTATAATAAAGAGCTTTATCTGTAATATAATGTACTTCTTCTTTCTCCAGAGAAGTCAGTGCCTGAGATTAAACATCCGTTGCGGAGTCAGTGGCCAAGAGAGACTTTATTGAGTCCCCACTGGCCTTGTACTAGAGGACCAGGACATGATTGAAGGTGGTGATTTCCATAAACTGCTTCAAGGAAGGTTTTAGGACACAGACTGGTAAGAGATATTCCAGGATTCTTTCTTCTTTTCTTTTGTAATCGTGATTAAAACAAACAAGAACAGACCCTGGGCACAGCTTCTGTAAGTAAGGAACACTCAAGCCTGATAATAACTTGAAATGTACACAGTACCATCCAATAAGAGAAATGCTAGGGGCAAATGGGGGAAATCACATCTCGTGTTGTTTTATGGGAAGCAGGTTCCTCTCTCCTTCCTTCCTTTCCTCTCATTTCCTTGAAATTACCAGGCTTTGTAAGTTCCTGATTAACTAGCACTTCATAAACTTTCTCATTACCCATGAACACATACATGACACAAATTGAGTTCACTTGCTCCTTCTTGCTGGATTAATCATTTCTTATTCTCTGTGCCACATGGTCAAATTGTGTTTTTCCTGTATTTATCCTATGCATTTTGTGTTTGTTTTCACCTTTTCTGAGACATTTCTTGCATAGATTGTCTCTCATACTTCCTTGTATAACCATTTCAATGGCTTCGTTGGGAGTGCTTTCCTTTGAGATGTATCTTGAGTTTACAATTTCAGGGAATGATGCAGTCAGTCCTCGATCAAGCATATTAATGCATGCAGGATGGATGGGGTGGCTACCAAGATCCTAAAGTCATGATATGTTTGTTAGAAATCACAGTTGTAAGAGATGGAGACACAATTGAAACTGCATTAGGCATTAAAGGGGATTTATTGGCTCACATATCTAGAAAGTCTATTGGCACATAAGCTTCAGCCAGGACTGGATCCCGGGACTTAAATGATATTATCAGGGCACTTTCTCTCCCTCCATCTTTCATACAAGCTCTCTCACAAATAGGTAAGATAGCTCCAGATGCATCAGACTCACATCTTAGTAGGTTAGTAACTCACTAGAAAAGGACCGTCTTTCTTAGTAAATACTGCAGAGAACTCCAATAGAGACTGTTTTGTATAGGTTGGAAAATATATATATATATATATATATATATATATATATGTACTTGTTGTGATTGCTCAGTCTCTCAGTCATGTCTAACTCTTTGTGACACCATGGGCTATAGCCCGCCAGGCTCCTCTGTCCATGGAATTTTCCAGGCAAGAATACTGGAGTGGGTTGCCATGCCTACTCCAAGGGATTTTCCTGACCCAGGGATCAAACCCATGTCTCTAGAGTCTCCTGCATTGGCAGGAGGATTCTTAATCCCCGTGCCACCTGAGAAATTATATCTATCTATACATAAATATGAGCCTATTAGGAATATGGGATATTCTAATTGACCAAGTCTAGAGTTTGTGCTCACTCCTATGGAGTTCATCTACTCAAATATTAGAGAATGAATCCCCCACTGGGTGTAGCGAGAACAAAAAACAGGATGAATGCAGAATCAGTTAAAAATAACAGGTGTCCTTAACATATGGTCAAAGCAAAATGTGGTGTAAACATATGTGGTAATTATACCCAATATTTAAAAACACATTTATAGGTCTTTAGTCAGACATATTCCAGAAAATGTCATAGTGTCAGAAAAAAAATAATTTAGGAATACAGACCATCAAGGGAATTTATTGTGAAAAGTATGGCAAAGGAGTATATCTGTAAAATAGTCTTTTCCTGAGCTAGGTGAGATTACATTTCCGTATGAGAATGGGATGTGAATAGGGCAGAAATTCAGTCCCTGTTACACTATCACTCTCCCGCTCACATCTCTTTTCTTGATGATGTCGCCTTTGCAGTCCTTACTCCCTGGTCCTCTTAGCTATAGGCACATGATTTCTTCCATTCTTATCCTTCTAAAAAGACCGTTAGGAGAGGAAATGCCTGATCTAGGGTGGTTTGGCTGAGTTAACTTTCTTGTACTCCATGTGTCTGTCATTTACCAGCAAGCTTGCTTAGGCAGAGATGTAAGGGAGAGGGTGGAACGGTGCAATGCCTCTTAAAGTCAGAACTGCCACATCGTCACTTTGTTGTTGTTTAGCTGCTAAGTCATGTCTGACTCTTGCAACCTCCTGGACTGTAGCCCACTAGATTCCTCTGTCCATGGGATTTCATGTCTTATTGTCCAAAGCAAGCCACAAGCCCAACTCATATATTTAAGAGGCAAAGAAAGATAATCATATTTATTATGGGGAGAAGTTCAAGGTCTTATTGAAACGGTCATTGTACAAAGAGGGATGGAGAATAACTACAAATTCCCTCAAATGGTTGCATTCCCCGTGTAGTTCCTTCTTGATAATTTCTGCTAATAAAGCAGTTTTTATTTTGTAATTAAAAATGTATTATTGGAGGGACTTCTGGTTTCAGGTTCTGCATACAAGTTGCTCCATCTGTCCTAACAAGAAGTTATAAGCCGAACGGACTTAAAAAGCAGTTCCTCCCCTTGGAACCATAAGAGAGAGAAGGACACAGGGAGCTGGTTGCTTCTGAGATTGGAAAGATGAACAAATGCAGGGAATTACGACTTAACAGAGTCCAGACTCACAAGCAGAAATTGCCACAGCAGTCACTACAGGATCTAGCATTGGGATAGTAAAACCAGAATTATGATTGACAATTTGCTGGAGGCTCGGTGTGGACAACTCTTGGAGTTAAAAACTCCAGGGGGACACAGTCATAGGAGGCCCCCCAGAATATTGCATAATTTATCTCTAGTAGCTGAACCAGAGTCCCACATGAAATATCTGATAAACATCCCCTTATGCTTCCAGCGGTAGGAGGGGAAAGGAATCATTTTGTAATAGGCTAGAGCACGTATTCTTAATACAGCCTGTCCCCATGGAAACTAGTTAGCCAGAGCCTAAACTGCCTAGGTATTATCAGAGCCTAATTGACTATGGGAAGGAACATACCTAACTCCAGGCTGCTCTAACTATCCTTTACCACTTAAGGGGGGCAGGCAGGAAAAAAAAAAACAGACATGCATGTGAAGTTCACAGTCCTGGGGCATAAATCCACTAAAAATTGAGACCTAATGTAGGACATAGAACACTTTCCCTGATCCCAAATCTTACTACCACATTACTAACGGCATATTTACAATCGTTCGTTTACTTAAGGAACTCCCTAGTAGCTCAGATGGTAAAGAATCTGCCTGCAATGCAGGATACCTGGGTTCAATCCCTGGATGGGGAAGATCCACTGGAGAAGGCAATGGCTACCCACTCTAGTAATCTTACCTAGAGAATTCCATGGACAGAGGAGCCTGATGGGCTACAGTCCATGGGGTTGCAAAAAGTTGGATGCCTTTTACTCAATACATCATGTCTGACTATCAGGAAAAAAATTACAGGACATAACCAAAAGCAAAAAATACCTACATAATTTGAAAAGGCAGAGCAGCATCAGAAAGAAACAGACAAGGCAGGGATGTTGGATGTTGGAATTATCCGACAGGGAATTTAAAACAAATCTGACTAACAAGCTAAGAACTCTAATGGATAATATAGGTAGTATGCAAAAACAGATGGGCATGAAGCACTCACCAGAACTGACCACACTTGGAACCATAGGATGCATCTTAACAAATTTAAATGAAAAGAAGTTACATAATGTCTGCTTTCAGGCCAAGGTAGAATTAAACTTGAAATTAATAACACAAAGCTAACTGGAAAATCCCAGTATACATGGAGATTAAACAATATGCTTTTAGATAACACATGGGACAAACATGAAATCTCAAGAGAAATTTATAAATATTTTGAATGAAATAAAAACATACCATATCAAAACTTGTGGGATGCAGCAAACATAGAGCCTAGAGGGTAATTTATAGCATTGAATGCAGTTATTGATCTAAAATCAGTACTCTGAATTTTCACCTTAGCAAACCAGAAACAGAAGAAGAAATTAAATCTAAAGCAAGCAGGAGGTACATAACTATAAGAGTCAGGGGGAAAATAATGAAATTGAAAATAGGAAATTAATAAAATCAGTGAGCCCAAAAGCCAGTTCATTGTAAAGATGAACAAAGTTGATACACTTCTTTCTATTTATATAGAAAAAAAGAAATAGAACACAAATTACTAATACCAGAACAAAAAGAGGAGGCATTATTATAGATCCTATGGACTTTAAAAGATATTAAAGGAATAGTATAATATCTGTGCCCACAAATTTGATAACCTAGAGGAAATGGACCAATGCCTTGGAAGACACAGGCTTCAAAACTCACACAAGAAGATATAGAGAATATGACTAAACCTGTATCTATTAAAGAACTTGAATTGATAATTAATAACCTTCCAAAACAGAGGTCACCAGGCCTAAAAATGTTCACTGGTAAATTCTGCCAAACATTTAAGGAAGAAATTATATCAATTCTCTACCATCTGTTTCAGAAGCTAGCAGCAGAGAAAATACTTCCTAACTCATTCTATGAGGTCAGCATTACCTTAAAATCAAAATCAGACAAAAACATTACAAAAAAGTATGCATACATGCATGCTAAGTCGCTTCAGTTGTGTCCACCTCTGTGCAACCCCATGGACTGTAGCCCACCAGGCTCCTCTGTCCATGGGATTCTCCAGGCAAGAATACTGGACTGGGTTGCCATGCCCTTCTCTAGGGGATCTTCCCAACCCAGAGACTGAATCTGTGTCTCTTAAGTCTCCTGTACCAGCAGGCAGGCTCTTTAAAACTAATGCCACCCGGGAAGCCCACAAAAAATGTATACTACAGACCAATTTCTCTCATGAAAATAGATGCAAGAATCCTCAACAAAATGTTAGGGAAATGAATCCAACAGTGTACAAAAAAGAAGTGTATACCACATCTTAGTGCGCTTTATCCTAGGAATGCAAGACATGTTCAACACTTGAAAATCAATTAATTACATCAATAGGATAAACAAAATTACCAGATTGTATCAGTAGGGGTAGAAAAAGCATTTGACAAAAAAATTCAATACCCCTTGGTATTTAAAAAAAAAAAAACTATCATCTATCTATAGATAGAGGGAGCTTTCTTAAATTGATACAGAATATTTACAAAGATTGGGTAAGCTATTGGTATCTTTCTATTTTTTAGCTAACTTTTTAAATTGTGAGATAACTGTAGATTCACATGCAGTCATAAGTAAAGATATTGAAAAGTCCTATACACCTTTTACCCAGATCTCACCAGTGACAAGGCTTCCCTGGTGGCTCAGAGGTTAAAGCGTCTGCCTGCAATGTGGGAGACCTGGGTTCGATCTCTCGGTCAGGAAGATCCCTTGGAGAAGGAAATGGCAACCCACTCCAGTGTTCTTGCCTGGAGAATCCCATGGACGGGGGAACCTGGTGGGCTACAGTCCACGGGGTCGCAAAGAGTCGGACACCACTGAGCAACTTCACTTCACTTCACCACTGATAATATTAGATCTTGCAGCATCATAGCCAGGATACTGATATTGATGGTCAAGATATAGAATACTTCCAACACTGCAAAGATCCTTACTATTTTCCTTTTATAGCCACATCTGTTTTCCCCCATCCCCATCTATTCTTTAATCCCCGGAAACCACTGATATGTTTGCATTTCTATAATGTTATAGATTATAACATTATAATGTTCACATTTCAAGAATTTTATATAAATGGAATTACATAGTATGTAGCCTTTGGGATTGGATTTTTCACTCAGTAGAATACTATTGACATTTATCCAGGTTGCTGTATGTATTGAGAATTTCTTCATTTTTGCTGCTGAATAATATTCCATAGAATGGATTTACCACCATTTGCTTAAGCACTCCCCCACTGAAGGACACCTGGGTTGTTTTTAGATCTGGGCTATTACAGATAAAGCTGTTACAAACATTCTTGTACAGCTTTTCTTCTGAACATAAATGTTAATTTTCTGGGATAAATGTTCAGGGGTGCAGTTGCTGGGTCTTATGGTAGTTACATGTTTAGTTTTTGACGAATAAAGGAATCTTGATTTTTTCTAAATAAAAAAGAGAGGAAAAGATTTTAATAATTAGATGGTGATTATTTTGATAATGTTGATGGAGAAATACTTTTTTTAATTTTTGTGCCAATTATGATATATTGTTTATAGACAAGACACAATATGTTTAATTTTTAATAACATTTGCTATCACTTAAGTACAGACAGTTAACAAAACAATAAATTAAGCTCTGATTTAGAGCATGTGCCAATCTCCATGGTGTGAATACACCTGCTGTGGTCTATTTCAGGCTATCAATGGCTTGTCACTGAAAGGGAAGTTGAGAAGAGATACTCAGGAGCAAGCATTATTTAGTATTTCCACCAAACAACTACCACAGACATAGCCTCTAGTTTATATAAGTTGATTTTTATAATGGCTGTGCTTGACAAACCAGCTTGCAAAGTCCCCCTAAATTTAGCAGTCAGCTTTCAAGCGCTGATATGAGTTGGCTTCGGGAAACTATTTAATGTTTCTCTCTTCTTGAACCTCCCTATTTCCCGCCCCACAACATTTTCTGTGTGTTCTAGTCCAGTTACCTAAATACACTACACTTAATTTTTCTACCAGCTTAACTCTTAAAGAGGTCTAGTTCTTTTCCCCAGGCAATAATTTTACTGGGAACTGTTCCTTTTAAAATAGTATAATCTTTGTTTTTTTCTTAATATTATGGCTAATAAATATTCACTCTAGAAAATTTGGAAATATGAAGAGGAACATAAAAATCACCACTAATTTTATCACTTCTCTGTAGTTTCTAAAGTATACTGGAATTTTATTCTATGCCTAGTCTTAGCTACAGAGAGCTAAATAATAACTTTGATTTTAGATCATTTCTTCTTTAGCCTAAAGCACTTATTTCCCCCATATTTTTTCCAATAGTCCTGAGATTAATTTTGCATCAGCAACTCACCTATCTCTAGTGATGGAATACTTAGTTGAAACAAGTTATAGACAATTCTGTTCTCCATTTTACCAGTCTCCTTTGTGAGTGGGGAGTTCCCCTGGTGGCTCAGATGGTAAAGAATCCACCTGCAATACAGGAGACCCAGGTTCAATTCCTGGGTAGGGAAAATCCCCTGGAGGAGGGCAAGGCTACCCACTCCAGTATTCTTTCCTGGAGAATCCCCATGGACAGAGGAGCCTGGCAGGCTACAGTCCATGAGGTTGCAAAGAGTCAGACATGACTGACTTTCATTTTTGTGATTGGGAATGGCCAAGTGACCAACATCAGGCCAATGAATCAAATGGGTAGGGATGGAGATGTTATTCTGGGAAAGCTTTTGATTTTCCTGATGAAAGCTAGCTGATGTGTAGCATAAATGTAACTTCTCCATTTTCCTGTCTTAAACATGCGTCTGGAGCTACCCCAGGCACCTAGAATGGATGGGGTGGCAGACACCAAGGCCGGATTTCAGAAATGCCAACCTTGACAACTCTGAGCTACTGAAAGGAAGCCAGAAGCTTCTTACCTTCCATAATTCTTTTTAAAAGAGGAGAAAAGACTTGTATGTTTAATCCACTCTCAATAAGGTATTCCTCCCCAATATGCCTCTCTGTCAGAAAAGGCAATGGCACCCCACTCCAGTACTCTTGCCTGGAAAATCCGATGGACGGAGGAGCCTGGTAGGCGGCAGTCCATGGGGTCGCACAGAGTCGGACACGACTGAGTGACTTCACTTTGACTTTTCACTTTCATGCATTGGAGAAGGAACTGGCAACCCACTCCAGTGTTCTTGCCTGGAGAATCCCAGGGATGGGGAAGCCTGGTGGGCTGCCATCTATGGAGTCGCACAGTCGGACACGACTGAAGCGACTTAGCAGCAGCAGCAGCATGCCTCTCTGTCTTGTTGCTTGCTTGCTCTTTCACAGCCTGAACTCCAGTCAGGCTGAGTTATACCCTTTGATGCTTCCAAGCTTTGCTCCTGTGACCCCTCTTGACTATATGCTTTTTCTCCTTGATTACTTGGCTTTCAGAATAAGATAAAGTAGCATTTTCCACATAACTGTTTAGACTCTCCATTGATCCCCTGTCCCTGTAGATTTGAAAAGTTCTCTTTTGGTCTTTATTGTACCTTGTATATTCCTCTACCACACGGTCTATTGCATCCACATTTGTCTGTATCTGCATCTCCTCAAATTTCCTTTGGCACAGAGTTTCTCAAACTTTTTTGAAAATTACTGCCCTGCTAAGGATTCTTTCTGGACAGATTCCCCCCAGCTGTCCCTTTCTCTCCATGAAGGTGTGATGCCAACAGTATAGTCCATGTTTATCTGTTTATTGAATGTGCTGTGTTTTATACATAAAGTAGAACAAGATTTTCCCACTCCCAGAAGAACTGATTTTTATCCCTTTTAGGAGAATAACGTTCCCGTTGACAGTACATGCTGTATACAAAACCTAATTCTATTATGCATTTTGTAGGGATTTGTTGAATTGTCTACAGGGGAGAAGCCTAGCAGGCTATAGTCCATGGGGTCACAGAGACACGGCTTAGCAACTGAACAGCAATAACATTTTAGAGGCACTGGTATAGAACAATACAAATGAAGATTATTTCAGTTGGGTTGTGTTAAGGGCTGAATTGTATTCCCCCTACCCCATAATTCATATGTTAAAGTCCTAACCCCCAGTACCTCAGAATATGACAATTTGGAGATAGGGCCTTTGAAGATATTACTAAGGTAAAACAAAGCTAGATGAATGGACCCTAATCTTATATGACTCATAGGAAGAGGAGATTAGGACTCAAACACACACAGAGGGAAGACCCAGTGAACACACAGGGAGAAGTCAGTCATCTATAAGTCAAGGAAAAAGGCCTTAGGAAAAAGATTAACCCTGCCAACATCTTGTTCTTGGACTTCTGGCTTTTAGGATTGTGAAAAGGAAAATAGTGTGGCTTAAGCCACTCAGTCTGTGACACTTTGTTATGGCAGCCCTGGTAGACTAATACAGGCTGAGTATCCAGAGAGGGAGGCGTCTTGCTCTCTGACAGCAGAATTAATTTTGCTTAGTGTCTATGAAATGAAGAGACGTTAACAGTGGTTCAGAGAAGCTCTTCACTAAGGAAGGTTATTGTACTGGGATATGTTCTCAGTTTGGGCTCTAAGGTACTCTCACTGCAAAGATAAATTGACATTTATGGCCGTTTCTGAGGTGAATTTTTAAGATGAATTTTGACACCTCAATCCACTTAAATTGGGTCCCTTAAATGCTGCCAGAGTGGAGATTGTTTTCGGTCAGCTTTTCTTTTACAGTCCCCCAAGGGTCGAACCCGGTGCTTTGGAGAGTAGGTACAACAACCAGCTTTAAGGGCAAGGCCAATAGTCCAATGGCTGAAAGGGATGAAAGGATTCTCTTTTCCTTAAACCCCAGAGCAGAGACAGAACATACAGCATCTTCCAAAATGCTGGAAATTGTCCTTTATGGAAGTTATGTGTGTTTAATTGAAATCTGCCTTCATAAGGTTCTTTTTTGAATGTGGGTTTTCTCCAGAGTGTCTCTGGTGGTTAAAGGCCTTTGGCATAAGACAGGCCTTTGTTTATTACCTCATTTGGCACTAGTCGGTTGTGTGAGCAGTTAAGAAGTTGTTTAAACTTTATATTCTTTTTTTATTATTTCTAAAATTGTCATCTGGATAAGACACATCTTACAGAGTTTTGTAAGGACTAATTATGTTAATGCTCACAAAGCATCCAGCCTGATACTAGGTTTATATGAAGGGCTCTATGGTGCTTGTGTGCTGGACTAATATTAAATGGTAATTAATAAAAGTAGCATAAAATATCAGAGACCATTTTGATCATAGAAGTGAAAGAAAGTGAGTTTTTTATTTAGCAAGCACTGTTCAAGAAGAATGCACAGAAAAGGCATGTATTTACAGCCAGCAGTATGTCAAACTCTCCTCAAAGTGTAAGACAGTCAGCTCTTATATCAAGGGCCAAACCAAACGATGCTAAAACAGACTCATGCTTGACATATCTTTGGTTGGTCTGGATTTGTTTGTTCTCTTTATTAGCAGCTGATTATGTTTTTCCTTAACACAAGTTTCTTAATTTTGTTCCCTGTTATTCAGAAGGGATTCCCTCTGGGCTCTCTGACCTGCCTTACTGCCCACTTCAGTCTCTTTTGTGGTGGAGTCTGGTGGTGAAGGTTTTAGTCTTCCATTCAGCCAGTTTTCAGGACTGGAGCAACTTCTTGCATACTTGTCAGCCATTTTCTGTTTTTTAAAGCTCACAGGGAAATTCAACTTAGTTTCATTGCTTTTTGGTCTTGAATAATATATCAAAGTAAGATAAGAAATTAACTCTCGTAACTGCATTTTAAGTAAGCAGAACCTTGCAGGCTATATAAAAGATTATTTAATTGGACAGATTTGTCTAATATTTTTCATTGTCATTAGTATTTTATGTCAACTAGTTCAAATTAATTTTTTTATGTATTAATTTTATGAAACAATTTTGAAGAAATAGATCATATGGTATGAGTGTATGAAGAGATGTATTTGTGTTTCTTAAATGTTATGAAGGTACACATTTGTGTATATGTGTATATAAATATATTCTTGCATATATGTCTACACATGTACTCAGTGTACAATGTCGATTCAAAAACCAGTCACAACCTGAACATTGAGAGTTATGTTTTATTTGGGGAATATTTAGGACTTCGAAACTGGGAGACAGCATCTCAATTGACCCTGAGATAACTGCTCTGAGGAGGTTGGAGGAGGAGTCAGGTTACATAGAATTTTGCAACAAAGGGCATGTAGTCTGAACATCAAACTTATTTGTGAATTCAAGAAAACCAGGCATCCTAAGTTAAGGGATTTAGTGCTTTTCTATGTATGGGGAATCCTATGTATATATTTCTATTGCACATTTCTATGTATGGGAAATCTGTGTATCTGTTTCATATGTGCGGGCTTCTCTGATGCCTCAGCAAGTAAAGAATCCACCTGTAATGCAGGAGACACAAGAGAAGTGTGTTTGATCCTTGGGTTGGGAAGATACTCTGGAGAAGGAAATGACAGCTTGCACCGGTATTCTTGCTTGGAAAACCCCATGAATGGAGGAGTCTGAAGACCTACAGTCCAAAGTGTCGTAATGAGTTGGACACAGCTAAGCACGCAGGCACAGCATATGTGGGAAGATGCAAGAGTCTAGGCTCACTGAAATCATTCCTTTCATAGACCCCTCAGCTATCTGGGGCCAGTGGGCTGTGTTTTTCACATCCTGAGTTCCTTGGGGCTCACCATGGGGAGTGGCTGCAGCCTGGTGGCTGCCAGATTGCTCAGGTAATCTTCTTCATTCTCAGTGCCCTTGGGGCTCAGGAATTCACAAGTGGAAGGCTGGGATAGCTGATTGTGAAATCCTTCTTTACTAATATGGCAGGAAATACTCAGTTTCTCGCAAGTACACAGAAAGTACTCAATGCATGTTTACTAAACAACATATCAGTTGAGGTACATATCACTGGTATGTGGCTAATTGGTACAGAATGGAAATAAATCTAACCAAGAAAAGCGTGATATTAAAGAGTAGAGAGAAAGATGGGGCAGAGTGGAAACAATAGTGAGTTTGAAGTCATTAGCATTTGGGGGTTTAATGACACTGAATTTGAAAAATAAGTCTAGTATGTTTTTCATGAGTCATTTGAGCATTCAATGTGAAAATAAAAGGGGGGGGAGATTATTCACATATGATCTATTGCATGTCATTGCTGATTAAAAGCTCGTTAAATATGGGATGATATGTTCTACAAGAAGGACACTGAAGTAGGAAGTAGAAGAAAGTTACTCCCAAATAGCTACTGTATATATATATATATATATATATATATATATATATATATATACACACACACTCTAGTCAAGGCTATGGTTTTTCCAATGGTCATGTATGGATGTGAGAGTTGGACTGTGAAGAAAGCTGAGCACCAAAGAATTGATGCTTTTGAACTGTGGTGTTGGAGAAGACTCTTGAGAGTCCCTTGGACTGCAAGGAGATCCAACCAGTCCATTCTAAAGGAGATCAGCCCTGGGATTTCTTTAGAAGGAATGATGCTAAAGCTGAAACTCCAGTACTTTGGCCACCTCATGCGAAGAGTTGACTCATTGGAAAAGACTCTGATGCTGGGAGGGATTGGGGGCAGGAGGAGAAGGGGATGACAGAGGATGAGATGGCTGGATGGCATCACTGACTCAATGGACATGAGTCTGAGTCAACTCCGGGAGTTGGTAATGGACAGCGAGGCCTTGCGTGCTCCGATTCATGGGGTAGCAAAGAGTCGGACATGACTGAGCAACTGAACTGAACTGAACTGATACACTGTGGAAAATTCTGAAAGAGATGGGAATACCAGACCACCTGACCTGCCTCTTGAGAAACCTATATGCAGGTCAGGAAGCAATAGTTAGAACTGGACATGGAACAACAGACTGGTTCCAAATAGGAAAAGGAGTACATCAAGGCTGTATATTGTCACTCTGCTTATTTAACTTCTATTCAGAGTACCTCATGAGAAACGCTGGGCTCGAAGAAGCACAAGCTGGAATCAAGATTGCCAGGAGAAATATCAATAACCTCAGATATGCAGATGACACCACCCTTATGGCAGAAAGTAAAGAGGAACTCAAAAGCCTCTTGATGAAAGTGAAAGAGGAGAGTGAAAACGTTGGCTTAAAGCTCAACATTCAGAAAACAAAGATCATGGCATCTGGTCCCATCACTTCATGGGAAATAGATGGGGAAAGAGTGGAAACAGTGTCAGACTTTATTTTCCTGGGCTCCGAAATCACTGCAGATGGTGATTGCAGCCATGAAATTAAAAGACACTTACTCCTTGGAAGGAAAGTTATGGCCAACCTAGATAGCATATTGAAAAGCAGAAATATTACTTTGCCAACACAGGTCCATCTAGTCAAGGCTATGGTTTTTCCTGTGGTCATGTATGGATGTGAGAGTTGGACTGTGAAGAAGGCTGAATGCCGAAGAATTGATGCTTTTGGACTGTGGTGTTGGAGAAGACTCTTGAGAGTCCCTTGGACTGCAAGGAGATCCAACCAGTCCATCCTAAAGGAGATCAGTCCTGGGTGTTCATTGGAAGGACTGATGCTGAAGCTGAAGCTCCAATACTTTGACCACCTCATGCGAAGAGTTGACTCACTGGAAAAGACCCTGATGCTGGGAGGGATTAGGGGCAGGAGGAGAAGGGGATGACAGAGGATGAGATGGCTGGATGGCATCACCAACTCGGTGGACATGAGTTTGAGTAAACTGCGGGAGATGGTGTTGGACAGGGTGGCCTGCGATTCATGGGGTCGCAAAGAGTCAGACACAACTGAGTGACTGAACTGAACTGAACTGAACTGAAGAGTTTACAATACATCTATTCCTTTTCCATTCCTTAGTCCTCCTGTCTAAAAGAGACACTGATGTATAGAACAGTCTTATGGACTCTGTGGGAGAGGGAGAGGGTGGGAAGCTTTGGGAGAATGACATTGAAACATGTAAAATATCATGTAAGAAACGAGTTGCCAGTCCAGGTTCGATGCACGATACTGGATGCATGGGGCTAGTGCACTGGGACAACCCAGAGGGATGGTATGGGGAGGGAGGAGGGAGGAGGGTTCAGGATGGGGAACACATGTATACCTGTGGTGGATTCATTTTGATATTTGGCAAAACTAATACAATTATGTAAAGTTTAAAAATAAAATAAAATTTAAAAAAAAACAAGTATGGGGAACAAAGGGTTTTCTAGGTCATACATAAGGACATTTCTCTTCTTGTGTTCAAAGGTTCATCTTTGGTTGGTAGTACGTGTATTGGTGTGCAGTGACAGGTCATGTGACTGGGAGATTTTAAAAGGATGGAGGAGATTAAGGAGACCTCAGAATCAGGGGTATACACTGGTGTGGTTATACAGAAAGCATATAGGTCCTAGAGTTTAGACTATTTAGGATCTAATCCAAGCTATGCATGTTATGAGGTCTCACTTGATTTCTCCAGGCTCACTTGTCTTATCTATAATTTGACTATTTCCTGTGACGTGATTCCCACCTCATTCCCAATTCAGCACTCATGGCGTCCCTTAACAGTTGAGATAACAGGATAATATGATAAAAAGAAATCAGGCAGGCTCACAGACGCACTGTTTATACTTACTGTTCATTTTACATCTTATTTTTCCCCCACGTCCCACGGTTTTATTGCCCTGTGTTACACTGCATCATGATTGAGAGTGAGGGCTCTCCAGCCATTCTGCCTCAATTTGAATTTCAGCTTCATCACTTACGAGCATATGATGTGACTGGACATTTCACTTAAGCAATCTTTGCCTCATTTCTCTCATGCTTAAAGTAGCTATGGTTATAGTACCACCTCCCAGGATTGTAATGAGGAGTAAATGAGTTAAAGCACGAAGAGCTTGGAATGAAGCCTGGTACATCATAAGTGCTTAATAAATACTAGCTATTATTGTGTCCTTTTCTAAATCCATTCTATACCCAGGCTTTGTCTTGAGCTAGGACACAGTTATTTCATGCCCCTTCTGGGTATCTCCTTAATCTCTCCTAAGAATTTTGATGTAGGTGAGGAAAGAGAAGGGAAAAGCACTATGGACTAGAGATAGAGATAGAGAGTGAGACATGGATAAAAGCTTAAGATGAATAGTCCCTAAAATTGCCTGAAGGAAAATGAAAAATAAGAGGAATCATACTGCCCACATAGTTAATTTATATTGTTTGGCAATTCCGTTGTATTTCTGGCAATCACTAATTTTCCTGACACAGATAAGGGGTAGGACTTGATCCTTCCATCATTCTTTCTCTTGATGCTATAATTCTTTCATTTATTACACCATCTTTTGTGCTATGCACATGTAAATACATGTTATATAGCATTATTTATTCTTATCGTCCAGAAGGTCAGATGTGTATCTCATCCATCTCACATGCATAAGAATCCCCAGCATACTGACATATGTATAAATATGGTATTGCTTGCGTGCTGAGTCGCTCAGTCATGTCTGACTCTTTGTGACCCTATGGACTGTAGCCTGTCAAGCTCCTCTGTCCATGGGATTCTCCAGGCAAGAATACTGGGGTGGGTTGCCTTCCCCTTCTCCAGGGGATCCTCCCATCCCAGGGATTGTATGCAAGCCTCCAGCGGCTCTGGCATTGCAGGCATATTCTTCCCCACTGAGCCACCAGGGAAGCCCCGTAAAGATAACTCAGTACAGATTTATTGACTAGTGCTCATGTTCAGCTGCTGAGCCGGGTCCGACTCTTGCGACCCCGTGAGCTATAGCCCAGCAGGCTCCTCTCTCTCAGGAATTATCCCAGCAAGAATACTGGAGTGGGATGCCATTTCCTCCTCCAGGGGATCTTTCTGACCCAGGGATCAAACCTGTGTCTCCCTCATCTCCTGCGTTGGCAGAAATATGCTTTACTGCTGAGCCACCTAGGAAGCCCTTATTGACTAATACATTGGATAAAAATTATTCAAAGGTCTCATGAAACCCTACAAAGCATGTGTTTTAAATCACATTAAGTATAGATTATTTCCCATTTTTATTATTTCCACAGTGTCAAACATTCAGAAATCTATTCTTTAAGTGAATTTTTTTTTTTTTGCAGCCACATAACAGACATAATAGTTCCCCTGCTTCTGTTTTCTACATAGAAATTTTCAAAGCGTTCTAATAATAAATCCTGCAAAAGGTTTTGACCATAATGGCTTTTCAAAGCTTCCACACAAAGAAACTCAGTTAAGACCAGGCCATAAATAAGACCTCAATGCTGAAGCAAAAGAAGGCCCTGTATATCTAAACCCATTAAATGAATCATTTATTTTGCTACTCATCTGTCATGTTTTGAAGGTCACATAACAATGCTTATTTCTTATGGCCCATCGGCAAGCTGTAGAATCAGAGGCTGAACCAAGTCCTTGAGTCAAATACTTGTGATGGTTAATTGTATTTCCAGGACTAATACCTACAGTTATGTTTACTGGGTAGAATCAAATTTCATGCCCTGGGAGGGCACAGCACACCTGCAAGAGCAGTAAAAGGATTTCTCCACATTGTTTCTCATCTCTGAATAGTTATGTCACATTGAAATATTTTTGGAATGTGGTCAGCCTTTTTGTCTCCTCAGATACATGCTGAGGAGGTTTTTACAAGTTGACATAATGGGTGTCTCAAGTGGTAAGAATCCACCTGCTAATGCAGGAGCCTCGGGAAACTAAGGTTCAATCCCCGGGTCAGGAAGATCCCCTGGAGGAGGACACGGCATCCCACTCCAGTATTCTTGCTTGGAAAATCTCATGGGTGGAGGAGCCTGGTGGTCTAAAGTCCATGGGGTTGCAGAGTCGGACATGACTGAGCACGCACGGACTGCAATGGGGATGAAAAGATGTGCCTATGAAGCAGATGGAACTGGATTTGAAACTCTGTTTGCCCACTCACACAGTCCATCATCAGACAAGTTGCTTGACCTCTCTGACCCTCCTTTTCCTTACCTATAAATTGCCTAATTCTATCTGTCTTGCAAGGTTGCTAGGAAGATTTAATGATTTAGAATAGATAAAATGATATCCATGATGTCTGACACATAGTAGATTCTCTCAGCATTTATTAACATCCACTCCAGGTTCCTTTTTACATCTGGAGCCACTTTTATTAGAGTCCTTCCCAGAGCTGTGCAGGAGGGCCTCTGGCAATCCCAGCATGATTGCTCTTCACATTGCTATATGTTCTACTTATTCTCTTACATCTTTGTTAAAATTTATTAATTTACATAAACTGCACAAGTCTTATGTATATAGCTTGGTAGATTTTAACATTATACATACACCCATGTAAATACCACCTCAGTCAAGATACAGAAAATTTCCAGCATGTGGGAGGTTCCCCTATGCCTTTGTTTAGTCGATTACACGTGGGTTGCATCATTTACAGCTCACAGTCCAAAATGAACACCTAGGCCCCCTTGTTCAAGAACATTAAGAATTTCAACATGGTGAGAGCAGAGCATTAAAGTAAGCAAAGGACCTTTCTAAGTGTGGAGCCTTACGACACTTGCACCCGTGAAGGCTGCCCCAGTCACATGCCTTGTCAACTGAGCTAACTATTATTCCAACTTTGATTGCTATCCAAATATTTACTATGTTATGTTCATACACTTTATATAAAAGGAATTAAACAGTACATACTCATTTGCATCTGTTCCTTTATCCCTCAGTATATCTATGAGAATATCCATGATGTTACACATTTTAGTAGTTTTTAAAATTTTTCTTGCTGTGTATATTTCATTGCATGATAGTAAACTCCACTTTGTTTATCTACTCTTCTGTTGATAGACGGTTGGATTGTGTCCAGTTTGGGGCTGTTATGAATAAAGCTGCTTATATATGTCTTTGGGGGCTTCCCAAGTGGCTCTAGTGGCAAAGAACCAGCCTGCCAATGCAGGGGGCATGAGAGATGCTGGCTCCATCCCCGGTTGGGAAGATCCCTGGAGGAGGGCATAGTGACCCATTCTAATATTCTTACCTGGAGAATTCCCATGGACAAAGGAGCCTGCTGGGCTATAGTCCATAGGGTCATACAGAGTTGGACATGACTGAAATGACTTTTGTTTGGACATACGTACTTACTTCTCTTGCATGTATACTTAGGAGTGAAATTGATGAGTTATAGGCAGAACCCATAATAGGCATGTCATGTAAAATGATCACACATCAGGGAAATGAAAATTTAACCAATACAGTATATTTACGCATATATATAGAATTCAGGCTTCAGCAGTATGTGAACTGTGAACTTCCAGATGTTCAAGCTGGTTTTAGAAAAGGCAGAGGAACCAGAGATCAAATTGCCAACATCCACTGGATCATTGAAAAACCAAGAGAGTTCCAGAAAAACATCTATTTCTGCTTTATTGACTTTGTGTGGATCACAATAAACTGTGGAAAATTCTGAAAGAGATGGGAATACCAGATGACCTGACCTGCCTCTTGAGAAACCTATATGCAGGTCAGGAAGCAACAGTTAGAACTGGACATGGAACAACAGACTGGTTCCAAATAGGAAAAGGAGTACGTCAAGGCTGTGTATTGTCACCCTGCTTATTTAACTTACATGCAGAGTACATCATGAGAAACGTTGGACTGGAAGAAGCACAAGCTGGAATCAAAATTGCCAGGAGAAATATCAATAACCTCAGATATGCAGATGACACCACCCTTATGGCAGAAAGTGAAGAGGAACTAAAAAGCCTCTTGATGAAAGTGAAAGTGGAGAGTGAAAAAGTTGGCTTAAAGCTCAACATTCAGAAAACGAAGATCATGACATCTGGTCCCATCACTTTATGGGAAATAGATGGAGCAACAGTGTAAACAGTGTCAGACTTTATATTTTGGGGCTCCAAAATCACTGCAGATGGTGATTGTGGCCATGAAATTAAAAGACACTTACTCCTTGGAAGGAAAGTTATGACCAACCTAGATAGTATTTTGAAAATCAGAGATATTACTTTGCCAAAAAAGGTCCATCTAGTCAAGGCTGTGGTTTTTCCAGTGGTCATGTAGGGATGTGAGAGTTGGACTGTGAAGAGAGCTGAGCATTGAAGAATTGATGCTTTTGGACTGTGGTGTTAGAGAAGACTCTTGAGAGTCCCTTGGACAGCAAGGAGATCCAACCAGTCCATCCTGAAGGAGATCAGTCCTGGGTGTTCATTGGAAGGACTGATGCTGAGGCTGAAACTCCAATACTTTAGCCACCTGATGTGAAGAGTTGACTCATTGGAAAAGACTCTGATTCTGGGAGGGATTAGGGGCAGGAGGAGAAGGGGATGACAGAGGATGAGATGGCTGGATGGCATCACCGACTCGATGGACATGAATTTGAGTGAACTCCAGGAGTTGGTGATGGACAGGGAGGCCTGGCGTGCTGCGGTTCATGGGGTCACAAAGAGTCGGACATGACGAAGCAACTGAACTGAACTGAACTGATGGAATTTAGAAAGATGGTAATGATGACCTTATATGTGAGACAGCAAAAGAGACACAGATGTAAAGAACAGACTTTTGGACTCTGTGGGAGAAGGTGAAGGTGGGATGATTTGAGAGAATAGCATTAAAATATGTATATTACCATATGTGAAACAGATCGCCAGTCCAGGTTCAATGCATGAGACAGGGTGCTCAGGGCTGGTGCACTGGGATGACCCTGAGGGATGGGATGCAGAGGCAGATGGGAAGGGGGTTCAGGATGGGGAACACATGTACACCCATGGCTGATTCATGTCAATGTATGGCAAAAAACACTACAATATTATAAAGTAATTAGCCTCCATGTAAAATAAATAAATTAATTAAAAAAAAAAAAAGAAAATTTAATACCACAGTGAGATCTCACAAAAAGCTTACCAGAATGGCTAATTAAGAAGACTGAAGAGCCTGTATCATGTTGAAGATGTAGAAGAATTGGGATTCTCATGCCTGCTGGAGAGAGGATACATTTGTTCCATTGCCTTGGAAAGCTTCTAGGCGGTGTTTGCCCAAGTTGCCCGTATACCTGACTTATGATCCAGTAGCTCTACTCTTGAATATATTTATTTTCTACCTTCTCTAGTCACTTTGAGGAAACATCTAAAAAAATTTCAACCTGATTCTTGGTTTATTCATATGCTGCAGTGGCCTTTTGCTGGGGAAGCCAAACAGTCATGCCCAGGTTTCTAGTCGTGATAACGAGGTGATTTTTACATGCCAGCTTGAAAGCTCCTTCTGCATTACTTCAGTTCTCACATTTGTAGGCAAGAGATGGGTCCAGGGAAAGCAGGCCTGATGGGATATCAGTAGGATATCATTAAGAGTTATCTTATATTTCCCATTTTCAAAAATAGCTTATTAGTGGATGAAGGCAGAAATAAGACACATAGGCAGTGGGCGTTTTGTGAAATGAATGTTAGTTGGCCTCAGATGTATTCCCTTTGAGATCTGACTGCAAGCTGATACATAGAATGTATTCAGGAAGGTCCCCCCGTCATCAAGGTGACATTTCAGTGTAGCAGGTCCAGTTTCATCCACTTCCTTACCTCACTGGTTTCTAAAAACTAGTTCACAGAATCTGTCCTGTGTCCTGAGAAAATTTTAGGAAAGTCATATTCCAATGGCATTACCCCTTGGAGATTCAGCGGACCTGGACTAGGACCAGAATCTGCATTTTTTCAGAAGCTCTTCTGATGATTTAGCAGCCAACCCTAGGCAAGGCAGAGCATGTTAGAACAACTAAAAGAACCACTGCCTATTCACTTGCAACATAGGTACTCCCCTGAGTTTTCCCAACTTCCTTCCCAGATGGCTGGCTGGACCATTTTCTTATTCTCTGTGAAAGCCAAAAATTAAAGTCCTAAGAATAGATTGGAGAAGGCTATAGCACCCCATTCCAGTACTTTTGCCTAGAAAATCCCATGGATGGAGAAGCCCGGTAGGCTGCAGTTCATGGGGTCGCTAGAGTCGGACACGACTGAGCGACTTCACTTTCACTTTTCACTTTCATGCATTGGAGAAGGAAATGGCAACCCACTCCAGTGTTCTTGCCTAGAGAATCCCAGGGACGGGGAAGCCTAGTGGGCTGCCGTCTATGGGGTCGCACAGAGTCGGACACGACTGAAGCGACTTAGCAGCAGCAGCAGAAGCAAGAATAGATTGATGTCACCATTCACCTAACAAGAGCATAATCCATCTTCTTTGGCAGGACCTACTTACTGGGACAGATCCCTCTTGAATAATAAGTGCCTAAACTCTTAAGCTAATCACCTTGCCCTTGGCCCTCTCAGGTGTCTCTGTCAGAGCCAACCTCTGCAGATGAGCCAGGTAATAATGACCACCATCCATTGTACACTGGACAGCAAGGCGATCAAACCACTCAATCCTAAAGGAAACCAACTCTGAATATTCATTGGAAGGACTGATGCTGAAGCTGAAGCTCCAGTACTTGGGCCACCTGATGTGAAGAGCCGACTCATTGGAAAAGACCCTGATGCTGGGAAAGATTGAAGGCAGATGAGAAGGGGGTGGCAGAGAATGAGATGGTTAGATAGCATCACCGACTCAATGGGCATGAATCTGAGCAAACTCAGGGAGATAGTGAAGGATAGGGAAGCCTGCCATGCTGCAGTCCATGGGGTGGCAAAGAGTTGGACGTGACTTAGTGGCTGAACAACAAAATTGTACATTTACTATGGCTGAATCTCTCTGCACATCTATTATCTAATTTAATCCATACAACAACTTTGGCAAGCTCGATACTATCATAATGCTTATTTCCTAAGAGAAAACAAAGGCCTAGACCCCTTAGGTAACTTGCCTAATTAGCATCCTAATAAAGAATGGGAGAGCTGTAACACTGCACAACACTCTTTGGGGTGGGTGTATGTGGGGTTATTAAGGACAAACCAGGATGTGGACACACACCTTTCTGGTTTTTGAGATCCGGGCCTCCTTTGCCCCCTTTCTGAAACACATTATTTAGGTAGTAACATGTGTTGCATTAGAACCTAGATTTTATTTGACATATTAGAATATGTGAGTTGCAGTTCTGGGGCACCAAGGATAGGGGTCTTCACACTGTTGCAGAGCTGATCTATTTCCCACCAGGCATGTGAAGCACAGGGATCAGGGGTCGTTTCATAACGAAGCCCTGTTGCAGGCGATACTTAAATCGAATGGCTCTTCTTAGTTATGTTTTCCTGATGCCCACAGCAGCTTGACCTAAATGAATAGATAATTATTCAGGCTGTTATAAACATTCTGATCCATTTCGTGATCCCTTTATTAAATGAAACAAGTCCTTTTATTCCTTTTCTGATACTGCCTGTTAATAGAATAATCTCAAAGCTATTAGCATTTAAAGAGGAATTAGACAAAGATGGCCTGAATTGTCCCTTCTCCTGGCTCTTGGTGCTCATGGGACCCTTGCTTTAGCTAATTAGCCTGAAATGAATATTAAGTGCATTGATCTCTATCAAGCGCATCCTGGAAGGAAAGCTTTTGTGAAAGTCATTTCAGTTGCAGACTGAGGTTGCCCATGCTTAAGCATCCAGCCCAAAACAATAGGCACTGGGAACGTTCCATAATTCAAACAAAAGAAAATAAAATGTATAAAAGATAACACAGGAAAGGCTCTGAGATTTCTTGAAATGCCCTTCCTTAAACCCCAAACTCACATGATTTATTTCCATGACAAGCAACAGAAAAAATTTAAAATCCCTTTCCTTTTTCTCCTATCTCCCAGGAGCTCATAAGAACTGTGCCTTGAGGCACAGCATAGGGAATAAGTGTTCTACTCTGAAAACAGACAGACCTGGATTTAGATTCTAACACAGACCTCTATAAACTGTAGGACCTTGGGCAAATGGTCTCCTTTTTTTTTTTTTTTTTTTATTCTTCCAATTTTATTTTATTTTTAAACTTTACATAATTGTATTAGTTTTGCCAAATATCAAAATGAATCCGCCACAGGTATACATGTGTTCCCCATCCCGAACCCTCCTCCCTCCTCCCTCCCCATACCATCCCTCTGGGCCGTCCCAGTGCACCAGCCCCAAGCATCCAGCATCATGCATCGAACCTGGACTGGCAACTCGTTTCCTACATGATATTTTACATGTTTCATTGCCATTCTCCCAAATCTTCCCACCCTCTCCCTCTCCCACAGAGTCCATAAGACTGTTCTATACATCAGTGTCTCTTTTGCTGTCTCGTACACCGGGTTATTGTTACCATCTTTCTAAATTCCATATATGTGCGTTAGTATACTGTATTTATGTTTTTCCTTCTGGCTTACTTCACTCTGTATAATAGGCTCCAGTTTCATCCACCTCATTAGAACTCATTCAAATGTATTCTTTTTAATGGCTGAGTAATACTCCATTGTGTATATGTACCACAGCTTTCTTATCCATTCATCTGCTGATGGACATCTAGGTTGCTTCCATGTCTTGGCTATTATAAACAGTGCTGCAATGAACATTGGGGTACACGTGTCTCTTTCCCTTCTGGTTTCCTCAGTGTGTATGCCCAGCAGTGGGGTTGCTGGATCATAAGGCAGTTCTATTTCCAGTTTTTTAAGGAATCTCCACACTGTTCTCCATAGTGGCTGTACTAGTTTGCATTCCCACCAACAGTGTGAGAGGGTTCCCTTTTCTCCACACCCTCTCCAGCATTTATTATTTGTAGACTTTTGGATCACAGCCATTCTGACTGGTGTGAAATGGTACCTCATAGTGGTTTTGATTTGCATTTCTCTGATAATGAGTGATGTTGAGCATCTTTTCATGTGTTTGTTAGCCATCTGTATGTCTTTTTTGGAGAAATGTCTATTTAGTTCTTTGGCCCATTTTTTGATTGGATCGTTTATTTTTCTGGAGTTGAGCTGTAGGAGTTGCTTGTATATTTTTGAGATTAGTTGTTTGTCGGTTGCTTCATTTGCTATTATTTTCTCCCATTCTGAAGGCTGTCTTTTCACCTTGCTAATAGTTTCCTTTGATATGCAGAAGCTTTTAAGGTTAATTAGGTCCCATTTGTTTATTTTTGCTTTTATTTCCAATATTCTGGGAGGTGGGTCATAGAGGATCCTGCTGTGATGTATGTCAGAGAGTGTTTTGCCTATGTTCTCCTCTAGGAGTTTTATAGTTTCTGGTCTTACGTTTAGATCTTTAATCCATTTTGAGTTTATTTTTGTGTATGGTGTTAGAAAGTGGTCCAGTTTCATTCTTTTACAAGTGGTTGACCAGATTTCCCAGCACCACTTGTTAAAGAGATTGTCTTTAATCCATTGTATATTCTTGCCTCCTTTGTCGAAGATAAGGTGTCCATATGTGCGTGGATTTATCTCTGGGCTTTCTATTTTATTCCATTGATCAATATTTCTGTCTTTGTGCCAGTACCATACTGTCTTGATAACTGTGGCTTTGTAGTAGAGCCTGAAGTCAGGTAGGTTGATTCCTCCAGTTCCATTCTTCTTTCTCAAGATCGCTTTGGCTATTCGAGGTTTTTTGTATTTCCATACAAATTGTGAAATTATTTGTTCTAGCTCTGTGAAGAATACTGTTGGTAGCTTGATAGGGATTGCGTTGAATCTATAAATTGCTTTGGGTAGTATACTCATTTTCACTATATTGATTCTTCCAATCCATGAACATGGTATATTTCTCCATCTATTAGTGTCCTCTTTGATTTCTTTCACCAGTGTTTTATAGTTTTCTATATATAGGTCTTTAGTTTCTTTAGGTAGATATATTCCTAAGTATTTTATTCTTTCCGTTGCAATGGTGAATGGAATTGTTTCCTTAATTTCTCTTTCTGTTTTCTCATTATTAGTGTATAGGAATGCCAGGGATTTCTGTGTGTTGATTTTATATCCTGCAACTTTACTGTAGTCATTGATTATTTCTAGTAATTTTCTGGTGGACTCTTTAGGGATTTCTATGTAGAGGATCATGTCATCTGCAAATAGTGAGAGTTTTACTTCTTCTTTTCCAATTTGGATTCCTTTTATTTCTTTTTCTGCTCTGATTGCTGTGGCCAAAACTTCCAAAACTATGTTGAATAGGCAAATGGTCTCCTTAAGCCTACGTCTGCATATCTCTAAAATAATCAAATTCTTAAAACATGTTCCTTATGCTACAGTGTTGTGAATGGACATAGTAAAATCATTCAACAAATACTAGTTACTATTAATAGTAAAGATTGGGATAAGCATTCTGGGACAAGGCCTCAAACATTAGCAAGACTCTCGCTCTTGCCATTTAAATGTCAAATTTACCAAAAGTAAGATGAGAACATTTTCTTCTGTCAGTTTGAGGGACAGGGTGATGCAACAGTGTAGTCAGAATAAAAATTGAAGTTTGGTGATAAGAAAAGCCTAAATATGGATCCAAATTCTGTCTCGGATTTAGGGCACTTTGCTTACAGTCTTTGAAGTCCAATGTCTTTATCTGTAAAATGGAGATGGTCGCACTTACCTCCAAGTGCTGTATTGTCTGGATTTCATGAGAAAGTGTTCATCAAATGCTGAGCACACTAATTACGCTCAGCATGTTGTGGTTCTGTTTTCCGTTTCCTTTCCTGGCCAGATATGACTATGTTTCCCATTGACAGAGCTGAGAGAGGAAATGGAAATGAAATGGAGAGGGGTAGTCGGCACACCTGGTGCAAGAAGGGACTGGCTGCAGGAAACCAGCCAGTGGTCAGCTTCAAAAGGAAGGTCACGTTCAATTTTATAAATCCAGTTTCTCTTACTCCTCCAAGCCACCCCAGGAGCCAGCTGGAATGATAACTTCCAGTACTTGAGAAACCAGAAACTGTCTTTCAAGCAAAACCACTCCACACACACACATACACACACGTACTCAAAAGCATGCTTGCTTTTGTGGGGTCGTTTTCCCATTTCTTGCCACTTCACTTTGATTCATAGAGAAAGACAGTGCAAATTCTGTTCTGCCCCCTAGGTCACTCCTAGCTTTCTCTGCAGAACGAAGAGTTGGTAAGAAAGTGAAGGCAATGTTAGAACAACATATGTGCGTTTCCTGAGGTGGGGAAGGCACTTTTTCTAATCAACAGTGACAAGTCTGGAGCCTGTACCTCCAGACATGTCTCCTTAAGCTTCCAGCTAGGGAAAGCCATGTGGGGTGAGTGGAGGTGGGGGCCTCCCTGCAGAGGACCTGACTTGGATTCCTGTACTTCCTCAGCCTTCTCAATCCTCTAACCACTGCTCGGAGCACCACAGTGTCCGGAGCCCTGCTGCTGGAGCCGCGGGGCCGATCCTCTTTCATTCCCCTCATCATTTGAGTCACATGTGTCTCAGTCACAATAAGACACCTGCACCAGCACCGCCCTTGTCACCATGACAACCAGCACAGGCCGGGTGTTAGGCAGGCATCACAGAGGGAGATCTATCCCTGCTCTCCTGCGGGTGGTGCTGCTCACATACAGTCCTGCCCACAGCCTCTGGGATGCTGTCCCAGTGGCCGTTCGCTTCCACTTCGTGGGTAGATGGTGAGGGTAGGGCTGAAAGCTGAATTCCAGAAGCCACTCAGGTGTTGGAAAGCAAAGTTCCCAGCCACTAGGGAAGCAGCAGGCCACCTTTCTTTTTTTTTTTTTTTTCACTGTTAGCTCTGTCTGAGCTGCAGTCTTTTTTAACACATGCGGTGCTTTCCTCACGAGCAGGAAGAGGAAAAAAAGAAATTCCATCAATTATTCATTGAGGCTTCCTGATGCTTAACAAGCCACTTGTCTCACAGGCCTCCACCTCTAGCCATCACCTTCAAATGGACTGGTCTCAGCAATAAGGCAAAGTGAAAAATACAGAATCTTTGGAATCAGAGATTTAGATCCCAGCTCTACACCTCTCAAGCTACATGAATTTCGTCAACTCGTCAGGAGGTTCTCAAATCAGGCGCTGATTGCTGATTAGCAAATCTGTCTTTGATTCTTTCTGAGGGTGAAAAGATGGTGATAAGTGTAATGTGCCCAGCACATCTATGGCCTAGATAGATGAACTGTGGCTGTTACTATATTACCAGGAACATAGAGGTAATAAGTTCAGATTAAGATTTTGAGCCTCTTATTTTTAGAAATAGTGGAAATGGACAGAAAACATTCTCCCGGGAGACCTGTCCTGGGAAGCAGCTAGTCCTGGAATCACAGTTGTTCTCTCAGAGTGCACGTGGGGCCTTGGAGCGGGGGCTTGTTGAGGATGCAAACTGTGCTGTTTCATCACTGGGGCGTGTCCTTCTCTTTGAGACCCCGTAGACTGTAGTCCACAGGCTGCTGTGTCTTTGGCATTCTCAGCACCACCCTGCTGCTGCTGCTGCTGCTAAGTCGCTTCAGTTGTGTCTGACTCTTCGTGACCCCATGGACTGCAGCCTACCAGGCTCCTCCATCCATGGGATTCTCCAGGCAAGAGTACTGGAGTGGGGTGCCATTGCCTTCTCCGCAGCACCACCCTACTGATCTACTAAATCAGAATGCTGGTGGTGGGGCTCAGCACTCTGTGTTTTAATAAGCCCCTATTTAAGAGAGAGAGTCAACTGCTCTAACAGAAGTAGAGAACATCCAGCTCAGAGCTTCATGAGAAGCAAGAGGGCATCTTGCTTGTTTTTGCATTTCCGGGGCTTAGCAGAACTGACATGCTGCCTTTGCTATGCAAACTGGGTGACCGGTCCTCCTGCTGCCCTGCTGCTGTCACTCTGTCACGGAGTCACTATCGCTGTGTCCTTTGCTCCTCGTTCCCCATGCAACCAAAAGCCGCCAGAGAAACTTGCCCACTCCCGCCACTTACAGTCCTCAAACCGTCTTGATATTTCCATTCTAGAGTCAAAGACACTTGAAGGGACTATTAAATGGAGTTAAACAGGAATTAAATACAATCCAACAGGTAACTTTACCTCTGACCTGACCTCTCAGAGCCTTTCATTTTCAATCTGAGTCTGCACTATGGATTGGAGAAGGCAATGGCACCCCACTCCAGTACTCTTGCCTGGAAAATCCCATGGATAGAGGAGCCTGGTAGGCTGCAGTCCATGGGGTCGTGAAGGGTCGGACACTAATGAGCAACTTCCCTTTCACTTTTCACTTTCATGCATTGGAGAAGGAAATGGCAACCCACTCCAGTGTTCTTGCCTGGAGAATCCCAGGGACGGGGAAGCCTGGTAGGCTGCCGTCTACGGGGTCACACAGTCGGACACGACTGAAGCGACTTAGCAGCAGCAGCAGCACTGTGGATGCAGTACAGGCTCAGGCATAACTCTGCCTTCAGCACTCCTTAGCTCTGTGACCTTGGGCAAACTAACACCTCTCAGCCTGTTTTTTAAAAATCATTATTTAAATATTTTTATATTCAAAACATTATATGATTTGGTGTACAGATAACAACAAATTGAGTAAGAAGATCCTAACAATAAACATTCAGAATATGGATCCTATTATTATTATTTAAAGTAAAGGTTGATAGAAGGGTCTTGAGGCTTTTTATTTTTGAAAAATATGCCCAAGTTATTTTTGAGTGGCATAATCACTGAGCTAGTTATGAGATGGGAAGTCCCTCCTTGATCTTTTATTTTTCAGTAGAGGAAAAGTGTTATGAGGCAGTGTTTGGGAAATAGGTAGAGCTGATTATAGAGGAGGCTCTCAATAAGTATGAGCTCTTGTTATTTTCCTTAGTATATGGATGATAACATTTTTGAAAATCTTAGTTTTCCTTGCTCCCCAAGGGACTCTCAGGAGTCTTCTCCAGCACCACAGTAAGAGTATTGATGTTCAGTAAATGTGGGCGAATGAATACAGGAAGGTTAGAAGTACACGGTAAGACAGCTCCTTTGCAATATCATGTGAGCCTTCCAAGAAGACACAGCACTTGATACTATTTCATCCCTACACCCAGATTGATTCTTTAACATATAATTCAGACAGCTCTGCTCCTCTACCCCAAGCTCTTTATTGGATCCTCATTTTCTCAGAGTGAAAACCAGAATCCTAACAGTAACCTCCTGACTTCCCTGGTGGCTTCCCTTGGTTTTCCCTGGTGGCTCAGTTGGTAAATAATCTGCCTGCAATGTGGGAGACCTGGGTTCAATCCCTGGGTTGGGATGATACCCTGGAGGAGGGCATGGCCACCCACTCCAGTATTCTTGCCTGGAGAATCCCCATGGACAGAGGAGCCTGGCGGGCTACAGTCCATGGGGTCACAAAGAGTCAGACGTGACTAAGCCCAGCACAGCATCTAACCTCAAGACACTCCTGGCCAGTCTGACCTCATGTCCTGCTACCTTCCTTCTCCTTCACTCTGCTTCAGACACATCAGCTATTTTGCTGTTCTCAGATCAGTCATGCTTTTGTCCTAAGGCCTTGGCACTGGTTGTCCCCTCTGGCTGAATATTCTTCTGCCAAATACCTGTACTTCTAATGTACTATATGTGTGTTTTTTGTTTATTATATGTTTTTGTTTATTTTTTAAATTTTCTGTCTCCTTCTGGACTGGATGCTTCACAAAGGCAGGGCTTGCTTTTGCTTTTTATTATTGTTTTTTTTTTTTTTTTTTAGTGTTTTCATTTCACTGGACTAGTACCTGGCTCATAGTAGACACTCAGTAAATATACGCTGAATGAATGAATGAAAGATAACCACTCAATGACTCTCACTCTTTTGAAATGGGGGTAGTGATTTGTTCATACAGGATTGTACATATTTTCTAAAAATTGAATTCAGAGGGTAGATATTTTGACCTATTTTCACTAAAGAAAAGATGAGGCTTCCTTCATGGAAAAAATTTTTCTGTTTAACAGCCTTCATACTTGACTAGAGGAATTTCTGATTGTGAGTTCACATTCACTTTTGAAAGATGTAGCAAGCTCCCATTGGGATTTGAGGAAAGATTTACCTATAAAAACAATTTAATAAAGAAATTTCCCAGTGAAATGCTCATTGGAGACCAATGTCTTCAAGATCTCATTAAATTGTTACATGTACAATATGCTGCTTAACTGCCTGGGTCACTTTGCTGTCAGGGTACATCATGAAGGGAAGATGATAAATCTCTTTGGTTTTTCTCCTGTCTCACCCGACGTCTCAAGTTAGAAAGATCGTCCTCCACCCAACACTGATCTAGGTGGGCTGAGAGGCAACAATGGATATTCAAAAGAAACAACAGAGCCTCTTCTCACATGGAGTCTTTCTGCGATGTGAACACTGAGGACCTTGCGTCCTTGGGATGCTTTTGTTGCTAAAGAAACTCTGTTCCTTTCAAGTGTGGCTATATCGAAAAAAGGAACAATGTTGGGAAGCCATTGTTATGTTCTCCCAGAGCAAATGTGCACAGCTTTCAAGTTAAAACTGGATATTTGAAAATCTAAAAGCACTCTCTATGCACTTTTGTATTAGAAGCTCCTCTCTGTGGTACATGGACCAGTGGGATTCTTTGGAACCTATGTCCATCGTGACCACATGAAATAGGCCAGACCCCACTGGGAATAAAAAAAAAATAGTGAACTGCTCATTCATTTGGTGGAACTGGGTAGGACTGGGAGGAGAAGATTAACTCTTTCAGGAAAATAAGTACAGATGTAGACATAGGTATATAAGCTATGAGTTGGGGGATAGAAGAAGGATTGTTTATAATTACTGTGTCAGCTATACAGACATTTTACTTCCACAGAAAAATCAATGTACTAATGTAATTTTCAGTGTCTTTCTTCAAATGTATATATGGACTTAATTTTGTAAAAGCATTTCTGTTGCAACAGACTTCCATATCCCAAAATTCAAAGCACCTGAAAGAAAGTGGGAAAAAAGTTGCATTCACAAAAATATATTGTTTTGATGGGGTCCAAAATGAAATAACTTTGTCAGATATAATTCTGACAGGCTTTCCTTTGTGTTTTACTTTCTATTTAGACATTTTGGCATTAAGAAGACTTTCTGGATGGTATTTTTGGACCTAAAATTGATTGCTGCCAAAACATAAAAAAATGAAAGAAAGCAAAACTATTATTTCTTGAACATTTATGATAGGCTAGAAACTTTGCTAAGAGATAAACACTTCATTTCACTGAATTTCCATGGCTATTGTTGTTCAGTTGCGAAGCCATGTCTTGATTCTTTGTGAAACCATGGACTGCAGCATGCCAGGCTCCTCTGTCCTTCACCATCTCCTGGAGTTTGCTCAAATTCATGTCCATGAGTCCATGATACTATCTAACCGTCTCATCCTCTGCTGCCCTCTTCTCCGTTTGCTTTCAGTCTTTCACAGCATCAGGGTCTCTCGCAGTGAGTCAGCTCTTGGCATCAGGTGGCCAAAGTATTGGAGCTTCAGGTTTAGCACCAGTCCTTCCAATGGATTTTCAGGGTTGATTTCCTTTAGGAATGACTGGTTTGATTTCCTTGCAGTCCAGGGGACTCTCAACAACCTTCTCTAACACCACAATTTGAAAGTATCAATTCATTGACACTGAACCTTCTTTACGGAGAAAGTGATGGCACCCCACTCCAGTACTCTTGCCTGGAAAATCCCATGGATGGAGGAGCCTGGTAGGCTGCAGTCCATGGGATCGCTAGGAGTCAGACACGACTGAGTGACTTCACTTTCACTTTTCACTTTCATGTATTGGAGAAGGAAATGGTAACCCACTCCAGTGTTCTTACCTGGAGAATCCCAGGGACAGGGGAGCCTGGTGGGCTGCCATCTATGGGGTCGCACAGAGTCAGACACGACTGAAGCGACTTACCAGCAGCAGCAGCAAAGCCTTCTTTATGGTCCAACTCTCACATCTGTACATGAGTCCTGGAAAAACCATAACTTTTACTAGATGGACCTTTGTCGGCAAGGTGATGTCTCTGCTTTTTAATATACTGTCTAGGTTTGCCATAGCTTTTCTTTTTTTCTTTTTTAATTTAAATTTATTTATTTTAATTGGAGGCTAATTACTTTACAATATTGTATTGATTCTGCCACATATCAACATGAATCCGCCACAGGCATACACGTGTTCCCCATCCTATACCCCCCTCCCTCCTCCCTCCCCGTATCATAAATGGATTAAAGATCTAAACGTAAGACCAGAAACTATAAAACTCTTAGAGGAGAACATAGGAAAAACACTCTCCGACATACATCACAGCAGGATCCTCTATGACCCACCTCCCAGAGTATTGGAAATAAAAGCAAAAATAAGCAAATGGGACCTAATTAAAATTAAAAGCCTCTGCACAACAAAGGAAACTATAAGCAAGGTGAAAAGACAGCCTTCAGAATGGGAGAAAATAATAGCAAATAAAGCAACTGACAAACAACTAATCTCAAAAATATACAAGCAGCTCCTGCAGCTCAATTCCAGAAAAATAAACTACCCAATCAAAAAATGGGCCAAAGAACTAAACAGACATTTCTCCAAAGACATACAGATGACTAACAAACACATGAAAAGATGCTCAATATCACTCATTATCAGAGAAATGCAAATCAAAATTACAATAAGGTACCATTTCATTCCAGTCAGAATGGCTGCTATCCCAAAGTCTACAAGCAATAAATGCTGGAGAGGGTGTGGAGAAAAGGGAACCCTCTTACACTGTTGGTGGGAATGCAAACTTGTCCAACCACTATGGAGAACAGTGTGGAGATTCCTTTAAAAACTGGAAATAGAACTGCCTTATGACCCAGCAATCCCACTGCTGGGCATACACACCAAGGAAACCAGAAGGGAAAGAGACACGTGTACCCCAATGTTCATCACAGCACTGTTTATAATAGCCAGGACATGGAAGCAACCTAGATGTCCATCAGCAGATGAATGGATAAGAAAGCGGTGGTACATATACACAATGGAGTATTACTCAGCCATTAAAAAGAATACATTTGAATGAGTTCTAATGAGGTGGATGAAACTGGAGCCTATTATACAGAGTGAAGTAAGCCAGAAAGAAAAACACCAATACAGTATACTAACGCATATATATGGAATTTAGAAAGATGGTAACAATAACCCTGTATGTGAGACAGCAAAAGAGACACAGATGTATAGAACAGTCTTTTGGACTCTGTGGGAGAGGGAGAGGGTGGGATGATTTGGGGGAATGGCGTGGAAACATGTATAATATCATATAAGAAACGAATCGCCAGTCCAGGTTCGATGCAGGATCCTTGGGGCTGGTGCACTGGGATGCCATAGCTTTTCTTCCAAGGAGCAAGTGTCTTTTAATTTCATGGCTGCAGTCACCATCCATGGTGATTTTGGAGTACAAGTAAATAAAATCTGTCACTGCTTCCATTTTTTTCCCCTTCTCTTCTCCATGAAGTGATGGGGTAGGATGCCATGAAGTGATGGGCAGGATGCCATGATCTTAGGTTTTTTTTTTTTTTAATCTCCATGGCTATAAGAAATAATTATCTCCAACTTACATAAAAGTAAACTGACACTCAGAAAATGTCGATTATTTTTCCAGGTTCTCATAGTTTCTGAGGGAAGGGACAGCCACAGATTCAACTCTTCTACTGACTTCTAAACCTATTCTCTGTAACATCTACATACATACTCTCTACAGTGAGAAAATAATTTTATTTCCTGCTAATAGAATCTGGCTCTATTTTTCCCATTTTAATTGAGAAAATAACAATATTAAAATTAAACAGAAAATTAAAAATCATTCCTGATGCCAACAGTTTAATAAAGGATATTATGTTTATATAAAAATGTATGCAAATATATCTTTACAGGATTTTAATCAGTATAAACATAGAATTTTATACTTTGCCTTTTTAATTTTATGTCACATAAGCTTTACATAATGTTGCAAATTTTAAAAAGATCTTAAAATACCTGTGTAACATTCCAATGAGTGGGCACAACATAATGCTAGACATTTTAATTATTTCTAATTTGGGGTATTATAGATAATATTGTAGTCAACATCCTAATTGAAAGGAAAAAAAAAGCTTAAGTAAATGCTTTCTCCAGAATAATTTCTAAGAATGGGATTACTGAGATATCTGTATTTCTGTAGATATGCACTGATATATTGCTTTTGAAAATGATAGACTCACATTGCAATCACATCCCAAATTGTTTGAGCTTAAAACTTTACTATCTTCACTATCACTGGCAATTGTGATTTTAAAAGAAATCATTTGTGCAGTAGCAATGAAATGTAACCTCATTGTTTTAATTTGCATTAATGTGATTATTTGCAAGACTGAACGTTCCCCCATATATTCATTTAAAAGGTTCATTTTCTCTTTTTATCACACAAATCAATGGCATCACTTGAATTCATTTTATCATTTCTAGTATTGCTTTGTGAATACTAGACATAAGATTCTAGTACATATGTCTATGTGTATTATATTATATGTAGACATATATCTCAATCTAATTAATTTTGTGTGTGTGTGTGTGTGTGTGTTACTTGCTCAGGCATGTCTAACTCTTCAGGACCCCGTGGACCGTAGCCTGCCAACCTTCTCTGTTCATGGAGTTGTCTAGGCAAGAATACTGGAGTGGGTAGCCATTCCCAGGGATCTTCCTGACCCAGGGAATACACACACAAATACCTGTAGATGTATAAATAGGCACGTATATTTGACTTTCAAGTTAGATAAAATCATTGCAGGGCACATAACATGCCAAATGATTTTTTTCTCTGAGAGGCTATCACAAAGTCTAATTAATATCCTTATCATACATTACTGTGAGTGTAAATTATTTACTTCAATCTGTATTTAATCCACGTTACCTTCCCTTGATTCTTACACTTCCAGTACTTCAATGAAATAGTCACCCAGTCTCATTAAGGAGTTGTCATTAGAATCTTTGCGCTTGCAGACTGGTGACACCTCTAGATCTGAAGGGTATATTCCAGGGAAGCAGATGATAGATTCGAGCAGATAGATAGTGTTGCCTGTGGTGTCCCTGTGCCAGGTGTTGGCCCCCGAGAGTGGGGTCTAGGATTCAGGCTTTGATCTTAGTGCTGGCTTTCGGCCCAGTGCACCATACAGAGAACACGTTCTGAGTGTCATTCACAGCAGTGACCACCTAGAGTCCCACTATTTAGTTATAAGCATTTATTTGGCTTCATAAATTCCCATGAAATCATGGCTATGGATTTAAGCTATAAAACTTATCTTTGAAGTAAAAACAACAGACTCTGTCTTCTTGTTTGAAGTCTTTCAGCCAAGAATCAAGTTGAATGACTCCAGAGAGGGTAGAGTTCTGTCTGCGCCAAGACAGACAGAACTTGTCTCTCCTAGTTTTCAGTAAGCACAATTGCATGTTAGGTCATGTTTCAAAGTCTCCTTGACCAGAAAGTAGACTGTAAAAGGTCATGATGTTTAGGGAAAAGTAATGAGATCACGTGGCTCGCATTCTTTTTCCTTCATAGCTAAGACCATCTTGAATATTAATCAGCAACAGGGCACCTACTCATCAAGAGGCATCCCCGAGAAGTTAGATGATCTGATAGTGACTGACATCATTCATTTTTAAAAATCAGCTCATTTCCCTTATCATTCATTCACTGATCAGGGAAGGGCACACAACTTGCTACTATAGAAAATTTAAACTTTGGTTTTTAAGTCCTAAGTTCTCTGCCACATTTTTAACTGGTGTCCCTGGGGTAGAAAGATAGCATATGGGAAAGCTTTAATCACTCAGTTGTGGCCAACTCTTTGCAACCACATGGACTGTAGCCCACCAGGCTCCTCTGTCCATGGAATTCTCCAGGAAAGAATATTAGAGTGGGTAGGCATTCCCTTGTCAAGGGGATCTTCCCAACCTAGGGGTTGAACTTGGGTCTCCTGAGCTGCAGGTAGATTCCTTACTGTTTGAGCCACTAAAAAACCTCTTGATGAAAGTGAAAGAGGAGAGTGAAAAAGTTGGCTTAAAGCTCAGCATTCAGAAAACTAAGATCATGGCATCTGGTCCCATCATTTCATGGCGAATAGATGGGGAAACAGTGGAAACAGTGACAGACTTTATTTTTTTTTGGCTCCAAAGTCACTGCAGATGGTGATTGCAGCCATGAAATTAAAAGACACTTACTCCTTGGAAGGAAAGTTATTACCAACCTAGACAGCACATTGAAAAGCAGAGACATTACTTTGCCAACAAAGGTCCATCTAGTCAAGGCTATTGTTTTTCCAGTGGTCATGTATGGATGTGAGAGTTGGACTGTGAATAAAGCTGAGCGCCGAAGAATTGATGCTTTTGAACTGTGGTGTTGGAGAAGACTCTTGAGAGTCCCTTGGACTGCAAGAAGATCCAACCAGTCCATCCTTAAGGAAATCAGTCCTGAATATTCATTGGAAGGACTGATGTTGAAGCTGAAACTCCAGTACTTTGGCCACCTGATGCGAAGAACTGACTCACTGGAAAAGACCCTGATGCTGGGAAAGATTGAAGGCAGGGAGAGAAGGGAATGACAGAGGATGAGGTACTTGGATGACATCACCGACTCAATGGACATGAGTTTGAGTAAACTGTGGGAATTAGTGATGGACAGGGAGGCCTGGCACGCTACAGTCCATGGGGTTGCAAAGAATTGGACATGACTGAGTGACTGAACTGAAGTTTTTTATTTATGAAATAAGAGACTGGACCAGATTTCTAGGTTTTCTTCTTGATATAACAGTTTGTGATTCTTTAGTAACCTATGTTAAGCACCTACTTCTAGAGCATTACCATTCTGGCTTAGGAAAGTATGAAAGAAATGTCAGATATATTTCCTACTCTGTAGGAACTCTCATTCCATGCACCCACTGGAGAGGTGATACAAAAGTAATGTCTGCGGATGTCTTGATGATGGATGAGACAATACGGTGTGTGGAGGTTGGAGAAAGAATGTAATGGTCTTGAAGCTGTGAAGACCTATGTCCCCAAATCCTACTACAGCAGCTGCTCTGTGGGATGCTTGGTTTAAGTGATCAGACTTCTAGGATTTAGTCTGCTTGTCTATTGGATGGGAAAGTAATAATTCCCTTGAGTAGTTTATTGTTCTAAGAGTTAGAAATGGTGTGTCTGGTGTCACTTGTTCCATGATGTGTTGTAGAGACTTTAAAAAAAAGTGTAGACAAGATAGGAAGAAGATATAAGAAGAGAAGAAATGCGGGCAGCATAAAAAGACCTTTGTTCTGGCTATTAGAGAGGTTTTGTTTTGTTTTTTCTTTTTTTTGCACTTACAGTAGAGTAGAGGAATTTGAAAATCTTGGCTTACATATATATCATTTACATTATGGAGCTTGATGTTCTAGTGGGAATAAAACAAACAAAAGAAGGAAATGAAAATGTCATTACTGTGATGAATGTTTTTAGGTCCAGTGTACACTGAGAACTTATATCAAGATGACCTGATTTAATCTGATGTGTTAGAGAGTGATTCTCTAAGGAAGTGACCTCTGTACTGAAATCTGAAAGATGCTTCACAGGAGCTGATTAATTGAAGGGAACTACACACATAAACCCTGGGATGGGAAGGAGGGTGGCACATCTGAGCCACTGGAAGGTTAATAGAACTGGAGCAAGATATGCAGCAAGAATGGTGCCAGAGGGCCCAGTGGATGGAAAGTTACTAAATATCAGCGGGAAGAAGACTCTTGCTAAAGAAGTTTAATAGGATTCTTGCTGAAGACAGTTCAGACTGACCAAATGTCAGCTGGGGGATGGTGAAGGATGAGGAAGTTGACCTGATATCAAGGTAGGGATGGCATGGGGCAGATTCTCACTAAACAGACTTAGCAAGATTCTTGCTGTAATGAACATCAAGATCTAGGCTTTGAGGGCTTAGAGGAGCCTGACTAGAGTCTAGAAAAGGATAGCATCTGTGTCAAGTATGACTATCATCTGTTTTCAATTAACATCATATCTGACTAAATTAGGAATAACAGAATGACTTTTTAAAAAAGTATATATTATTATACTTTCTCATGTAAAGCCATAATATCTTCTAAAATGATATTTTTCTATTGTTCACATACTATGCTAAGTTCAGAATAATCAACATTTATAAATAAGTTTCCTTAAAGAGTAGGTCCTTTGTATGTGTGCTAACCCTTTGAGAATAATGGTGTCACCACCTTTACAGGGCTTACACTTGAAATAGGTACTTGTCAAATGTGTTCTTTCCTTTGAAAGGGGTTGGTTATGTGTCATCCTTTCAACAAATACATATAATAAGCCAGCATTATGCATTATGGAGCTTGAGATAGAGCCATGAAGAAAAGAAATATCTTTTTGTACTTTAATGGAGCTCTTTCTTTTTTTCTTCAAATCACTACCGAAAGCCTTTAGTTCTGATTGTAAAGTCCTGGATCTATCTTGGCAGACTCTAAAATTTATATTTATATTTTTGCATTCATACGTGATCTTCATGACAATTCTCTGTGAAAATAGAAGCAGTAGAGGGTAAAGATTAAAAACTTGGGTCTTGTAGTCAGAACAGTTGGAGTTCAAATTCCAGCTTTGCTATTTATTAGCTCTTTTTCTGCTAAGTGCTTTACATGTGTCATTTTAAACTCAAAAATACTTCTATGTGAGAAGTGCTATTGTTTTCATTTGTAGAGGACAAATTGAAGCTCAGAGAAGTGAAGTTGTTTGCCCAAGGTCACATGCCTAGCTCTAAGATATAAGACAACGGTGATTACCTGTTAGCAACTTTCTCTTCTATAATAATTTAAAATATTTCTTATTTTCCTGACTTGGAAATTCCACAAACCTCTTGAGATGGACCAGTCTCTGGCCTTTAAATACTTTGGCTTATTAAAAACCAGCATAGTCTCCTGTTGAAAGCATTGCCCGGCCAGGGAAAATGTTTTTTCTTGTTTCTTAATAGAAAATCAAGCCTGCTGATTAAAATAGAGTAATAGTTTCAAAAGCCTGCTCTTGACAGAGTATTTGCTTTCTCATTTCCTAATGAATTACTCCCCAAAGAAACTCATTATATTTCAAGGCACAAGGCTCCCTGGAGACTTTCCCACCTCCACCATTCACTTACTAAAATGTTCATCATTTAGGAACCCATAAGCTTTGCCAGATACACTGAGTCCTTTGAATCTTCTGTTTATCAATAACTCTTTGTTCTATGTTGTTATGATCAAAAGGAGCTTTGTCATCATATAAACAAGAAAGGAAGCCTTCTCTTACTTAACAGATAAGAAACATTTTGCTGATGAAATGAAAAGATACAATGATGAATATTATTACATTATTGTTTTGTTATTATTATTATATTTATACTTTAGTTAGGGAGTCTTGGCTCATTGTGGTGTAAACATAAAACAGCTTTTTGCTTCCATTAGGAACTCCCACCAATGCTCCGCTACCCCTGTCTCTCCCACAGGGGAGCAAGTGCCTTTCATGATTATCCAATTTCACAACACTTTAGTCTCTTTCAGTTATTCAAATGGTTTTATTTTAGTTCTTAAGTTTCATAACTTTTGAAACTTTAAATTCATATCGGAAGGAAAGTTCTCTCTTTCCTGTCCTCTGGGGGTGAGGTATGGAAGCCAGCTCTTCGTAGCAGATGCATCTCTCCCTCGCTGTGGTAATTCCTTGGGTGGAGAGGTGATAGGAAAGAGTGGGAAAAATGTACAAGGTGGCTTTTCTCCCCGGGAAGCTTGAACTACTTTCCAAGACATGGATTATAAGTTCTATGTGGACTGCTGGTGGTTTTGAGACTTTGTGCTGATGGAGGGCTCCCCAGATGCAGTGGTTAAAAATCTGCCTGCAATGCAAGAAATGCAGGAGCTGCTGGTTCAATTCCAGGGTCAGGAAGATCTCGTGGAGTAGGAGGTTCAAGCCCCAGCAGTCCCACTAGACCCTGGGGCTCCTGGTGACCTCAGCCCCTGAGTCATGCTGGTGGTGTCCTGCCGGCTTTGCTGTGCCTCTTCCTCTCCCCTCACTCTGGAGTCCTGATCTCACCTCCCCACTGCAACCTCTCCTCTGTTATCTGTGGATGCTACTAGAAACCATCTTCTGTGCCTGTCCATTTTACCACAACATTCTCACTCAAGGCTCTTCCCCTTGCTCTGGGGGCACTGGCCAGATGAGTCCAGCTGATAACCTTCTTGACATCTGCCACTCTCCCCTTGTATTGGTTTCCTAGAGGTACCATCACAGAAGACCACAAACTGAATGGCTTAAAGTAACAAAAATGTATTCTTTCACAGATCCGAAACATACAAGTCCAAAGTCAAGGTGCTGGCAGGACCATGCCCGCTTTGAGACTTAGCATCCTTCCCTGTCTTGTCTGAGCTTCTGATGGTGGCCCAGGCATTTCTTGGTTGGCATCGCTCCAGTCTCTGCCTCTGTTGTCACATGGCATTCTCCCAGTGGGTCTCCACAAAGTCTTCTTATGAACTTCAATTCAGGGCTTACCTACTGCAGGAGGACCTCCTCTAACTTAGCTAATTACATCTACAACTCATCCCACATCAGATTACATCCTGAGGTACTCAGAGTCAGAACTTTAACACATCTTTTGATGGGGGGCAGGGTGCTACCCATGATACCCCTCTTATCAGGCACTCCTGAGTTTGACAAGTGATTCTCTTGGGTTTGAGGAGCAGAACTAGTCACAAGTTCCCATCCTTCCCTAACTGGAAACGTGAGGAAAAGAGGCAGCATTTCTTCATGAATAAGGCATCATTCAAAACTGATGAACTTTCCCCCGCTCCCAGTCTTTTTGAAACCACCTTGAGGTAAGTGGAGGTGATAGCTAGGTCTGTGAAATGCTACTTCTTTGGAAGATGTGAGGCAAAGTGGGTGGCCTGAGAACCAGCAGGTCTGTGCTCAGTGTTGGAAGCATCACTTTTGTCCCCACTGATGGCATTTGTCGTCAAGCGAGGTACGCAGAAAAATTCTTTGTAGTACCTCACACCATCCTTTTATATTAATAATACTGATAATAGTATGATGATGATAATTGTGTTCACTTTTTTGTGTGTAATTATCCCAGGCACTCATGTTAATGCTTTATATACACTGCCATACTTAATATTTTTGATCAAGGTATTAGCTTTTTTATTTATAAAATTTTTAATTTTAGGCTGATTTTAGCCTAGTCAAAGTCCATCTAGTCAAAGCTATGGTTTTTTCCAATAGTCAAGTGAGAGT
The DNA here is from genome assembly GCF_055505025.1 of Bos grunniens. Classification (NCBI taxonomy): domain Eukaryota; kingdom Metazoa; phylum Chordata; class Mammalia; order Artiodactyla; family Bovidae; genus Bos; species Bos grunniens. The sequence continues at coordinate 73,143,362 of NC_141179.1, read as the reverse complement.
TGGACCATAAAGAAAGCTGAGTGCTGAAGAATTGATACTTTGGAAATGGAGAAGAGTCTTGAGAGTCCCCTGGTGTTGGAGAAGACTCTTGAGAGTCCCCTGGACTGCAACGAGATCAAACCAGTCTATCCTAAAGGAAATCAGTCCTGAATATTCATTGGAAAGAGTGATGCTGAAGCTGAAACTCCAATACTTTGGCCACATGCGAAGAACTGACTCATTAGAAAAGACCCTGATGCTGGGAAAGACTGAAGGCAGGAGGAGAAGGGGACGACAGAGTATGAGATGGTTGGATGGCATCACCAACTCGATGGACATGAGTTTGAGTAAACTCTGGGAGTTGGTGATGGGCAGGGAGGCCTGGCGTGCTGTAGTCCATGGGGTCGCAAAGAGATAAACACGACTGAATGACTGAGCTGAACTGAATTTTAGCCTTACAGAAACACACACACACACAAATATAGAATTTCCACCCGTCTCTCATTCTACTTCCCTTAATATAAATGCATTTATAATTTTAGTATAATGATCAACACCAAGAAATTAACCTTGTACAATGCTATGAACTAAACTATACAATATATTTGCATTTCATCAGCTTTCCACTAATGTCCTTTTCTATTGTAGAGTCCTGTTCAGGGTCCCAAAGTGCATATAATTTTTATTTCTTTGTAATCACTTGCACTCTAATAGTCTGCAGTCTTTCCTTGTTTTTTATGACCTTAACACTTTTGAGTAATATTGGTCAGGTTTTTTTTTTTTTTTTTAATCAAATGTCCTTCAACTTTGGTTCATCTGATGTTTTCTTGTGATTGTATAGACTGCAGGTATGCATTTTGGGCAAAAATACTGCAGAAATGATGCTATATCCTCAGTACATCCTATCGAGGGATTCATTATGTTGCTATGTATTTTTACTGATGATATTGACCTTAGTCACTTGGTAAAGGTGGTTTTGACAGGTCTCTCCACTGCAAAGTTAGTATCTTTCCCTTTATAGTAATAAATATCATGAGGGAGATACTTTGAGACCGTGCTAATCCCATTTCTCAGCAAACTTTTGCCTAGTAATTTTAATATCTATCAGGGATCTTGTCCATGGCAATTATACTGTGGTGTTTATGTGATGATTATTTCCTACTTTCCTCTGTTCTTCTACACTTATTAATTGAAAATCAAGTATAAAAAAATGCTGCCTTTCTCCTCCATTTACTCATTGAATTATTTATTAAATCAGGATGGACTCAGGCATGGTTATTTCTAATTTATGAGATAGAATTCAATATTATCATTATTTATGTTCACATCGGTGCAGGTTTGACACAGATGCATGTGTATGTGTAATGTAACCCTGAGAGAATAAGGTGTTGAGACTATACAGACTGAGGATGTGGTTGAATCTAGTTCAGATCTCTAACATTTAAAGATGCTGGCAGGTGGGGGAAGAGATCTAATTGTCTTGCAGATACTCAAGACAAGCCTGGTATGCAAGTTCCTTTGCTTATTAAAGCTGCCTCCGGCCCATCTGGAGTGGTCATCCTGTCCTTGCCCTTTCCTAAAACTATTCAGGTTTTACCCGAGAAGTTCCTGAGGTTGTAATCCAACATGAACAAGGGATCTTTTTACTGTTTTCAGAGTCTTTTTCAGAATGTCATATAGCTAGATTTACAAAATATGTAGCCTTTACAAACTGGCTTCTTTCACTTCAGTTCAGTTCAGTTCAGTTTAGTCGCTCAGTCATGTCCCACTCTTTGCGACCCCATGAATCGCAGCACGCCAGGCCTCCCTGTCCATCACAAACTCCTGGAGTTCATTCAAACTTATGTCCATCGAGTCAGTGATGCCATCCAGCCATCTCATCCTCTGTCGTCCCCTTCTCCTCCTGCCCCCAATCCCTCCCAGCATCAGAATCTTTTCCAATGAGTCAACTCTTTGCATGAGGTGGCCAAAGTATTGGAGTTTCAGCTTTAGCATCAGTCCTCCCAAAGAACACCCAGGACTGATCTCCTTCAGAATGGACTGGTTGGATCTCCTTGCAGTCCAAGGGACTCTCAAGAGTCTTCTCCAACACCACAGTTCAAAAGCATCAATTCTTCGGGGCTCAGCTTTCTTCACAGTCCAACTCTCACATCCATACATGACCACTGGAAAAACCATAGCCTTGACTAGATGGACCTTTGTTGGCAAAGTAATGTCTCTGCTTTTGAATATCCTATCTAGGTTGGTCATAACTTTCCTTCCAAGGAGTAAGCGTCTTTTAATTTCATGGCTGCAGTCACTATCTGCAGTGATTTTGGAGCCCCCCAAAATAAAGTCTGTCACTGTTTCCACTGTTTCCCCATCTATTTCCCATGAAGTGATGGAACTGTGCATTTAAGGTTGTTCAATGTCTTTTGTAGCTTGTTACTTCTTTTCATCAAGGAATCATATTACATTGTATGGTTACATCAACTTCTTAACTCATTCACCTACTGAAAGACAACTTGGTGGTTTCCAATTTGGGCAATTATGAATAAAGTTACTATAAACATTTGCATGTAGGTTTTTGTGTGGACATAAGTTTTAAAATAAGTTGGGTGAATACCTAGGAGTGAGATGGCTGGATGATAAGACTGCATTTAGTCTTGTAATCAGTAGCCAAATTGTTTTTCTAGCTGGCTGTACCACTTAACATTTTCACCAGCAGTGAAGGAGAACTCCTTCACTGGTCTCTTCTGCAGAATTTGTATTGTCAGTTTTCTGGATCTTAGCCATTTGAATAGGTATGTATCAATAGGAGGTATATATCAATAGGCTTCCCTCGTGGCTCAGATGGTAAAGAATCCATCTGCAATGCAGAAGACCTGGCTTTGATCCCTGGGTTGGGAAGATCCCCTCAAGGAGGGCATGACAACCCACTGGAGTATTCTGGCCTGGAGAATCCCCATGGACAGTGGAGCCTAGTGGGCTACAGTTCGTGGGGTCGCAAAGAGTTACACACAACTGAGTGACTAAGCACAGCACATACAGCATATCAATTTTATCTAATCATTGTTTCAATTTGCAATTCTCCAATGACAAATGATTGTGAGCACCTATTGATATGCTTACTTGCTATCTGTATATCTTCTTTGGTGAATCCTCTGTTCAGATAATTGTTTCTGTCTTTTTCAACAGACTTTAATTTTTAGAGTAGTTTTAGGTTATATATACTAGAATTGGCCAGAAAGTATAAAGGGTTCCTCTAAATGTCCTCTCCTCCCAGTCAATTCCCCCCTTTTTTCAGGTGTCTCATTAGTGTGGCACAGTTGTTATTAGAATACAAACCGATACTGCTACGTTGTTACTAACTAAAGTCCATGGTTTATATTAGCAGTCACCCTTTGTGTAATACAAATCTATGAGTTTTGATAATGCATAATACCTTGTATCCATCACTATAATATCATGCAGAATAGTTTCACTGCCCCCAAATTGCTGTTCAGTTCAGTTCAGTCGCTCAGTCGTGTCTGACTCTGCGACCCCATGAATCGCAGCACGCCAGGCCTTCCCTGTCCATCACAAACTCCCGAAGTTCACTCAGACTCATGTCCATTGAGTCAGTGATGCCATCCAGCCATCTCATCCTCTGTCGTCCCCTTCTCTTCCTGCCTCCAATCCCTCCCAGCATCAGGGTCTTTTCCAATGAGTCAACCCTTCGCATGAGGTGGCCAAAGTACTGGAGTTTGAGCTTTAGCATCAATCCTTCCAAAGAAATCCCAGGGCTGATCTCCTTCAGAATGGACTGGTTGGATCTCCTTGCAGTCCAAGGGACTCTCAAGAGTCTTCTCCAACACCACAGTTCAAAAGCATCAATTCTTTGGTGTTACCTACTTGTTATTCCTCCTTCACCCCTGCCTTGAACTTCAGGCAACCACTGATATTTTTAACGTCTCTGTAATTTTGCCTCTTCCAGACTTTCACAAAGTTGGAATCACACATCATTTGTTTAGCCTTTTCAAAGTGGCTTCTTTCACCTGTGTGTGTGCTCAGTTGTGACCAACTCTTCGCCACCCCATACATAGCAGTATGCACTTAAGGCTCTTCTCTACGTTTGTGATTTGATAAGTTCATTTGTTTTTATTGCTGAATAATATTCCATTTTATGGAATTATAAGAGTATATTATCCATTCATCTACGGAATTGCGTCTTGAGCACTTCCAAATTTGGCAGCTATGAATCAAACCGATATAAATATTCTTGTTAAAGTTTTTGAGTGCTCAGTTCCTTGAGGTAAATACCCAGGAGCTCAATGGCTGAGCTGTATGGTAAGTCTATGCCAAATATACTGACTTGGGGTCAGTATATAGCACTTTGAAATGTGTGCTAAATCATTTTTGAGTATAGCATTCTAGTTTCTCAAGTTCAAGGTTACTTTTTGAGGAGGAAGGGAGAAATTTCACAAGCTGAAATGCTTTAATTCATCTTTTCTGTTTTTATTGCTGTAATTCTGTACAAATATGTTCAGATTTATCTCTCTTTTTCTCTCTCCCTCTTTTTTTTTCTTTGCTGTTTCTATTCATTTTGGTAATATTGTTCTTAGTTCTGTTGCAGGAAGGGGGACCCCTTCCAGGGCCTGAAACTGGGCTCTTGTCTAACACTCAGAAATGAAATGTCCAAGGAGACACAGGTGCTGACAAATCAAGAGATTTTATTAGGAAAGGGCACCTGGGTGGAGAGCAGTAGGTTAAGGGAACCCAGGAGAACTGCTCTGCCACATGGCTTGCAGTCTCGGGTTTTATGGTGATGGGATTAGTTTCCAGGTGGTCTTTGGCCAATCATTCAAATTCAGAGTCTTTCCTGGTGGCGCACGCATCGCTCAGCCAAGATGGATGCTAGCGAGAGGGATTCTGGGAAGTGGAGGGACACGCGGTGCCTCCTTTTGACCTTTCCCGAACTCTTCTGGTTGGTGGTGGCTTATTAGTTCCCTGTTCCTTATCAGGATCTCCTGTCATAAAACAGCTCATGCAAAAGGTTACTGTGGTGCCTGACCAGGGTGGGCGGTTTCAATCAGTGTGCTTCCCCTAACAGTTCAAGGATTCTCCCTGCTTTCTCTGTGTCCTCTGCTGTGCAGTCTCTTTTAGGGATGGGATTGATGCTGAGGGTGGGGAAAGAAAGGTCGGTGTGCCTTATCTTTCTTTTGTTTGTGTGAGCTTTAATTTCTGCCCTTTGCTCTTTATTTCCTTTCACTGCCTGATTGCTAGGAGGCCCCATCCATCCTCTCCGTACCCAGTTATCCTCAAAAAGCAACACTTCCGTGTGGCTGCCACTGCCTCCCAGGCTCCTTTGCTGTAGCCAGTACTGCAGACCACCAAGTTCTCACTTGTGTTCACTATATTGGCATTTAATACTGGATTTCACTTTCCCAGGTGATTTTGTCTGTGCTTTTCTCTTTCTCCTCTTCATTAAGTCCCTTAAGCCACTTCTATCCCATTCTCCTTATTTTACAAGCCTGCAATGACACGTGGGAGCCCTACTGAAATTTTTAAACTTACTTACAATTAAGTTAAAGCTTGCCCTGCTTGTTTACCTTCTAGTAATAGTAAAGCCCCATATTATATTCATTGATGTTATAATTTTTGTGGGGAGGATGTTGAGAAAATTTGAAATTGAGCAGTTACCACTGTATTCACCAACTAGCTTTGATTTAAAAACAAAAAAATCCAAAACTTTAGAAATAATATGGCCTAGATGCAGTTTTATAAGAAGGTAATGGCCTGAGCTTTCTTATAATGAGGGTGTAAGCACTGTATTTCAATACAGCATATGGAAAAGTAAACATTTGAAATGAAGATAGATGTTTAAATGAATAGATTGGTAAACAGAAATGTATGTGTGGATGGATAGATAGATAGACAGACAGATACATTGTTAAGATGTATATTGGAGGCAGAGAGATAGTGGGGAACTATTCCTGTGTTGTGAAGGATTAGCTGTTCTTATCTATTGACTAAACAGGAGATTTAAAAGGAGGGAATTTCCTGCCAGAGAGAGACTAATTTGTGATGTCTCTCCATCTACAGGTTCCAGTGAAGTTAAATTAGATCAGCAACTATTGCAAAGAAAGAGGTGGAAACAATAGCCAAAAGTCAAAGAAGTTATTTTCTTAGAGAAAGCAAAAATTTTGAAGCAATTATCCCTCTGGATGTGTGGTATGCAGTGAGTAAGAGGATAGAGTGTCGGTTTTGACATGCATCCCAGCTTACAGACCTTTCTAGAAGTTTCAGAGCTAAATTGGTAGTCTTTGCTGGTATTGCTAGTGAGTAGCAATGTGTCCGTGCGCCCATGAGAGAGACACAGAGAGACAGAGATGGAGATAGGCCTGGGGTAGGCTGCTTCCCCACTACTTGGCAAGAAAACGTGAGTTTTCTCCAGTGGAGAAGATTCCCTGAAAGGTGGCAGAGCTTAACGCCCCGCATAAGTTCCGCAAATGAGCAACCGTACCTGGGCAAGGAAATTTAGACAGAAAGCTAAGTAGACCCTCTGTGACATGGAGAGACAGAGGAATCATTTCTTTCTAGAGTCACCAATGTTGGAGATCTACTCAAAGAACAATTTCCATGAACCCTCAATTAATATGTGTCCCTAATGACTCTTTGAGAAGGCAGTGGCACCCCACTCCTGTATTCTTGCCTGGAGAATCCCAGGGATGGGGGAGCCTGGTGGGCTGGTGTCTGTGGGGTGGCACAGAGTCAGACATGACTGAATCGACTTAGCAGCAGCAGCAGCAATGACTCTAATTTTTTTTTTTTTTTAAGCCAGGCACTTAGAGCTAGCTAATGCTAGATGAGAAACTGGAAACGGGGAGGAGATAGAGAAGTAGATAACAAGCTTGCCAATTAATCTGGATAGTTAGCCTCAAGCGTAGTCCTTGTCTTTCACAGGAAGAGGGATAAGTATTTAGGACTGTTACTTCCATTTGCTGTCTCAACACACACACACACACACACACAAACACACACACACACACTTATGTTGGTAGGTCTTCCAGAAGTTCTGGTAGTGAACAATTGGAGTGTAAAAGATAACAGCAGTATCTGTGAGTGTGTGTTAGTTGCTCAATTGTGTCTGACTTTTTGTGACCCCGTGGACTGCCAGGCTCCTCTGTCCATGGGATTCTCCAGGCAAGAATACTAGAGTGAGCAGCCTTTCGCTTCCCCAGGGCATCTTCCTGGCCCAGAGATTGGATCCAGGTCTCTTTCATCGCAGGCAAATTCTTTACCATCTGAGCCACCAGGGAAGCCTCAACAGCTATGCCTAGAGCTGAGCAAGTATCTACCCAAAGTGAGACCACAGAGGATTAAATGACTTGCTTGTCACATAGCTGTGAATTGTAGAGGTAAGAAGAATTTAAACTCAGGAAGTCTAGTTTCAGACCATGCTCTTAATTATTAAACTGGTAACTTTTCTAGTCTATCCTCCTGTTTTAGTGCAGCCAACTTGCCAACTTCTTTTAATTTGGAGAAAGAAGACTAGGATTTTTTTAGTCCTGTGCTTAATCCTTCTGTGCTCATGAGTTATGTGTTTGTTTTACCTCTGAGTTTATTTTATCTTAAAAAAAATGATACAACTTAAAGATTCTGATTGCCATCCATTGAGAGCACTGAAATAAGAATTATTCTGTCCAAGGCTACCATTTATTAACTCTGTGTGTCCTTGGTCTTGTGTAAACATTTTGAGTTTCAGTTTCCTTTTCCTTAGGAAAAAGTAATTCTACCCACCTCACAGGTGGTGTGAAGCTTGTATAAGATGCTGGGTATAAACTCTAAAGACCTTTGTAAATAGATGGTGCTACTGATAACTAATTTGTCTTCTATTTTCTGTATCATCTCTTCATCTCTCCTTGAAAAATTAGATTTCCCTTGGTCTTCCATCCCCTACCAATACTCTAAAGTTTAAGTAGATAACCCAAGTTTCTCACATAGTAACTTCATCGGAGAAGTAAGAAATATGTATTTGAAAGTGGAGAAAAATGAGGGCAAAGAGTCACACACGGGAATTGGAACCCGAAGCAGTTCTAACTCACAGTCTGAATCCATTTCCTTTAGATTATAGTGTTCACTTTTTCTCACCTGTTCTTTTCCTCTCATTTCATCACACAGTATTTTTATCTCTCTTCAGAGCTAAGGAAGGAAAAAGTGAAAACAAAAATTAATTCAGATGTCAATTCAGCAGTCTTTTTTCATCAATTTTCAGCTTCCTAGTTCTATGTATGTGTGTGTGTGTGTGTGTGTGTATAGGGAGAGAATATAAATTGATAAGAATTTAAATTTCTACAGGACTATATTGTTATGTGTCTTTGTTACATGTTTTACAATGCTCATTAAAAGATATGTCAAATAGTGGAATCATTCCTATTTTACGTTAAAGAATCAGAAACTCAAGGAAATTGGACAGGAAAAACCGCTGGCTAAGGAGTCACAGTTGGTTAAAGGAAGAGGAGTGAAAGCAAGAAAGATCTTTGAAGATTAAATCAGAATGCAACTCTCTTTTCACCTCAAATGTTACTATTTACTGCTTGACGAGAAGTATTCAACTAAGGATGTCCAAACTTCGATCAGAGGATGGATAAGAGATAAATGCAACAGCTTGTTTATTGCACTGGAATCCCTGGCAGTCAGATGTCCATCATTTCTAACCCTGGCAAGGACTTTAAAAGCCAATTTGAGATGGTATTCTAGTCAGTAAGTGGTAGGTGTGGCCCCTGCATCCACTGGAAATACCCTGGGGAGACTTCTGTAAAAAGGAAGTGATTTTTAACATGTGATGGATAATCCTCATGCTCACAGACATTTGGACATTTGCATATATTATTTGTAATTAGCATATCTGATTGGCTTCTGACATTAGGAATTAGCTTGCCTACTTGCTCTGCATCTCCGCTTAGTGCCATTATCAGATGTGAGGAATCCACTGGTCCCTGCAGACCTGTGCCTATTGCATGGGTCTTCCTTAACTCCCAAAGCGCTTATCACATAAACAAGATGATTTCAGAATTATCTCTGACTTGTGAAATTCTAGAAGAAAGAGCTCATTCTATTTTGGTTATTTCTGGAGAGATTATAAATCACAATGATTAAAGTGCATGGTAATAGAAAATAAGGGGTTTCTCAGTTTGCTCAGTGGTAAAGAATCCACCTGCCAATGCAGGAGATATAGGTTTGATTCCCAGGTTGGGAAGATCCCCTGGAGTAGGAAAAAATGGCAACTCAGTCCAGTATTCTTATCTGGAGAATCCTATGGAAAGAGGGACCTGGTGAGCTACAGTCCATGGGGTTGCAGAGAGTTGGAAATGCCTGAGCACCTGAACACAATAGAAAATAATTAGAGTTTATAGTTAAGGATTACATAATGTCAGTATTACATAAATCCTAAAAATCATCATTATTTTACATGGTCACAAACTGCCATCATGCACTCTTTTGCTGGTATACACAAACAGTACTCTAGCCCCAAATGCTTGTAAGACACAAAATAAGGTGCTTGTGGTAATGGTCAGGGTTAGTCACAAAGAACTGCATGGAGGTGATGGATTTTATATAATTCTGATAGAAAGAAAATGTAGAAATTGAGATGTTAGAGTATTTCCCGGGCAAGTTGCCCATTGGCCTTCAATAAATTTAATAGGCATGCATTACCTTAGAAGTAGAAATCTTGTGAAATAGAAGTCTTTCCAAGTGTGATGGTTAATTTATATGGCAACTTGACTGGCCATGGGGTTCCCAGAGAACTGGTTAAACATAATTTCCTGGTGTGGCTGTGAGGGTGTTTCTGGAAGAGCTTAGCATTTGGATTGGTGGGCTGAGTAAAGGAGATGGCCCTCCCCAGGCTGGGTGGTTACACAGTAGGTAGGACCCATGTCCTTGGTCCTCAGTCCTCATTTATTCATTCTGCAGATTGCCATCTGTACCAAAGTGTGCTGCTACGGTTGCAGTGGCCTCTGGAGAGAACAATCTATTTTTTATCTCTCCTTCTGGGGTTTGAAATGTTACCGGAGTCCTGAGACGTAATAGAGGATTTTAATATACATTTAGGTGTACGATTCTTTCTATCATCATTCTGATTATTATTATCATTATTCACATCCTATTAGCTTTTCACCTTGAGCTAATGTGACATTTCAGTGCTATGGAAAATCAATGAGGCAAAAATTTCTCATGCTACCACAAACAATTACTGTTGATTTAAGTACAAAGACTAAATACCACATAGACAATATGGATAAAGAGATTAAAATGCACACATGCACATACCATCCATTCTTGGGAATCTTTTAAGTGGTTTTCAAAATTAGTGTTTTCTGCTGGGAAGAAAAGATGCCCTTATTGAATGACCATAATCTGAACTGAAACTCACTTTCAGCATAATTAGCTATGTCCTCACTTTTGATAATGGTACCAAACTTTGGATTTAATTAGACTCTAATTGCTGTTTTAAATTGTCTCCTGCCTCAGAGTTTGTATTCTATGCCATCTCATTCTGTTTTTTTTTTTTTTTTTTCATTTTCTATATTTGTTCCTGCGCTGAGATCACAGTACATAACAAGTTAGTCACAGAATTTAACAAACTGGATAGTCCTAGTGAGAATATCTGATATTTTCCAAGAAGCTTCTCTACTAATGACTTTGTGTGACAGAGAATGGCTATTTGTTAAGCACATTGCCAGTTTCTACTGGGAAGGAACTGTTTTAAGTTTCCTTGAAGTTAGTATGGCCAGATGACCAAATTCTGGCTAACGGAATGTGAATAGAAGTGATCCAGGCTCAGAAAACCTTTCACTGGACACCGCCGCCCCCGTTCTGTTTCTTCCTCTGTCTGCTGGCTGAATGTTGATATCCAGGTGATCTTGGATGTCACAGAATTTCCAAACCTTTGCTCTGCTGGATCTCTTCTCCCCATCCCCGCCTATTAGATGTTCATTGTGTGAGCGAGAAACAGTTTAATGAGCTAAGCTGTAGAAATTCATGGTCCAAGTGCTTTAGTGGCTAGCATTACCTTGTCTGAAACTTTTGACAATGTCTCCCCTGGGCCCTTGGCTAATGTTTTACTATCCTTCTGAATTGGCAGAGTTTTCCAGAGAAACAGACCCATAGGATATACTTAGTAGGATATATAATATATTAAGATATATGCATTTATATATTATATGATAGTGTGTATATATATATATATATATATATATAATAGATTTAAATGAGTATAAAGGGATTTATTTTAAAGAATTGACTTAGACAGTTATGAGGGCTGACAAGATTTAAAGCCATAGGGCAGTCCTGTGGGCTGGAAACTTGTCCTGAGGCAGAATTTCTTCTTCCTTAGAAAAACTGCTTTGCTTTTAAGGCCTTTACACTGATTAGATGAGGTTTTCCTACATAATCGAGGCGATCTTTGTATTGAAAGTGTACTGATTGCAGATGTTAACCACATCTACAAGATACTTTCCCAACAATGCCTATATTAGTATTTATAACTCTGGCCAGGGTATCACAGTAAACTATCATGATGAAAAAAGACCTCTTTACTTAAATGCAAAAGTTTAAACTCAGAAAATATGTAAGAACATCTCATTAATGCAATGTCTAATTAAAAAGCTTTATGGAAAGTGCATTTTTTTAAATTAGAAAAATCGTGCCCATACCAGGAGTCACTGAATAAAATCTGCAGTATCTAGTCAGATACAATAGTGAGATAAGTGTGTGGATGAAGCTGAGTCTAACAAGAAGAATAGTGGAGCCTGTGAAAACTGGGGTAGGTTGTCCAATTCAAAAGGTTTGCACCATTGTTGGGAAAAAACAAAACTGTAGCATGGGCTACATCTACTTTGGAACCTCTAAATAGAAATATATCTTTTTTCGCCCCTAAAAATATTGAAACTATTAGAATCAGATGATTCCACTGAGATTGGTGGCTCAGGAGATCCTCAGCTGTCTTCCTGGAAACATGGAAAATATGAAGAAATAGGAGATAGGCAGAGGCTAGTCACCATACAAAAGCTGTAATGAGGGTCAGGTTAAAAAGGCAGCATCAGCCGGTGGTATGTGGGAGCAGGTATGGGATTTCTATGATCTCGGTCTTACGGTTTATAGAAGGCAGTGATTTCAAGTCATGTAGAAAAGCGACCAACACTGGGTGTCCAGACGGTCACAGAGTGAGTGTGAGACAATTCAGTCTTTACCAGGCTGCCCTAATCTCTTAACTGGCTTTGTGACCTTGAACCAACCACAGAACATTTTGAGCCTCAGTTTCCTTACCTGTCAATTAAGGGGATAGGATTCATCCACTCTCCAAAATGTCTCTCAGCTCTACCATTTGTTGATTATACTATGTATGTCCTCTGAGAAGAAGTGTGTTTTCCTACTCACTTCCTGGTGGTCGAGGTGATGGTGTTTAGTTGCTAAGTCATGTCTGACTCTGTGACACCATGGACTGTAGCCCACCAGGCTCCTGTGTCCATGGGATTTCCTAGGCAAGTGTACTGGAGTGCATTGCCATTTCCTTCTCCAAAGGAATTTCCTGACCCAGGGATCAAACCCACATCTTCTGCAATGGCAGATGAATTCATTACCACTGAGCCACCAGGAAAACCCCATTTAGAACTTTGCCACCCTCTACATGTCAGGAACTGTAATAGCACTTAGTAATGAGTGTTTGGCCCTTTGTATGTATTAGCATGTAGTCACCTCAATATTGCAATAAGGTGCAGAAGACTTACATTAATTTTTGAGCTCATACAGATAAAATGCAGCAGTGCAAGCATCCATATCCAGGCTTCACACCAGGACTATTAACCACTATGCTGTGCCATCCCAGCTAGCCCTCAGCCTTCACCCATCTCCATGCCAGGATGTCTATGAAGCTTTCATGCCTGCATTCCTCTCTGCTCATCTCAGCTCTCTCTTCAAGAAGAACTGTCTAGACACACTGGCTTCTTATTGTGTCTGCTCTCTCCTATGTTCCTCTCCAGACCCTGCACATGTCCCTTCTGCCTTTACCACCAGTTGACAATGACAGCAGGGATGCTGCCCGCTTGCAAATTGCTTTTCAGTTCAGCCACTTTCCAGCTGACTGATGTGAAGTTTGTAAAAGCATGAAAGGGGCAGCCAAGGGGTGGAAGCCTGAGTATAAGACAGCATCTGGTGCGGCATCTCGTCTCCCCTCTTCCCAGGACCTGTTTGCAATTGGTTACACAATTTAGAGAAAAAGAGAAAAATTGAAATGAAACACAGTAACATAGAAAACCAGGGAGATTGCTTCTGAAAGCTGGTTAAATTGCCTGGGTCGGGGTCCCCTATGAAAAAGCTAATGGCCTCTTCCCTGAGAAAGGCTCTTTCCTCTCTTGCAAAAAGAAAAGTTCTTCAGGACCATAAACAACCAACCCTCTTCTGCTCAACCAGAGTCACCATTCCCCGACTCATCCTCCACTTACTGTCAGATGCCCCATACTAGGGGATCATATAGCTGTGCTGCTGCACTGATGGAATGATGCCTCCTTCCTTTTCCTTTTATCCTTTAAATAAATGGACATATAAATGGACTCTTCAGGCTGGTTCCTTGTCATTACTAAGATTTCTACCCTGGAACTCCAAGTGCTTGTTGAATAGCAAACTCTTATTCGAGAGATTTGGTATGAATTTCAGCTGTGAAGCATTACTAATAAAACCCAGATATCTAGATTTTGGGCTTCCCAGATGGCTCAGTGGGTAAAGAATCCACACGCAATGCAGGAGATGTGGGTTCAATGCCTGGATTGGGATAGTCCCCTGGAGGAGGGCATGGTTATCAACTTTACCATTCATACCTGGAAAATCCCATGGACAGAGGAGCCTGACAGGTTGCAGTCCATAGGTCACAAAGAGTTGGACAGGACTAAAGTGACTGAGCAAACACACAGGCATCTAGAGTTCACAAATTTGCGGAGTGATTCATCTTTCTCCAATTCATAATCGTCTAAACCTGTATGTCAACTGATGGTGAGGCGTGAGTTATCTTTACCAGGTTTCCTTCTTCAAGTATGTCCTGGCATTCTGGAAAGTGTCTGAATATTGCAAAAATTTGTGCTGAGTGTCACTGTCCACCTCAGCCATGCTAGGACTTGTGCATTACTGGGTCCACAGTCTAGAATGTGGACCCTTCTTATCTCTGCATGTGTATTAGGTTTCTTTTGTTTCTGCAGAAAGTTTCACAGCATAGGAGAGCACAAATTTGTTTTTGTTTTTGTTTGTTCTTTGTTGCTGTTTTGTTTATTTGCTTTTTTACAATCCGAATAGGGCATGTGACTTTTAAAAAATATTTAGAGTATTTATTTGGCAGGACTGGGTCTTAGTTGGAGCATGCAGGGTCTTCGAGCTTCAGTGAAGCACGTGAAATCTTTAGTTGTGGCATGCAAACTCCTAATTGGCATGTGGGGTCTCATTCCCTGACCAGGGATGGGACCCGGGCCCCCTGCATCGGGAGAATGGAGTCTTAGCCACTGGACCACCACCAGGGCACACGATTTGTGATCTTAGAGTTGTATAAGTTAGAAGTCAAGTATGAATGTTTCAGAATTAAAATCAAGTGGTCAACGGGGCTACATTCCTTTTGTGCAGGCTCTAGGCGAGAATTCATTTACTGCTCATTATGGTTACTGGCAGGCTTCTCTGGTAGCTCAGCTGGTAAAGAATCTACCTGCAATGCAAGAGACACTGGTTCAATTCCTGGGTCAGGAAGATTCCCTGGAGAATGGTTAGGCTACCCACTCCAGTATTCTTGGGCTTCCCTGGTGGCTTGGACAGTAAAGAAACCACCTGCAATGTGGGAGACCAGAGTTTGATCCCTGGGTTGGGAAGATCCTCTGGAGGAGGGCATGGCAACCCACTCCAGTGTTCTTGCCTGGAGAAATACTCATGGACAGAGTATCCTAGTGGGCTACAGTCCATGGGGTCACAAAATGTTGGACACAACTGAGTGACTAAGCACAGCACAGGGTTACTGGCAAAATTCAGTTCCTAGGCTGTAGGCCCAAGGTCCGTGTTCTTCTCCTGCTTGTCAGCTGAGTTCTGTTCCCAGCTTGTAGAAACCAAACTACACCCGTTGTCTGGGGGTCTCTTGTCTCCACCTTAAAAACTGGGAAAAGTGGGCTTAGTCCTTCTAATGCCATCTTTCTGATACACTGTTATGCCTTCCTCTTCCACATTTAGACTCAATGATTAGATTGGGTCCACACAGATCATCCTGGATAATCTCCCCATGTCAGAGTCCTTAACCCTGAAGGAGATGTGTGCAAATTCCCTTTTGCCATGTTAAAGAAAATATTCATAGATTCCAGAAATGAGGATGTGGTCATCTTTTCTGGGGCCATTGTTCTTCCCTTTCTTATTATTTAGACATGAGCTCAAACATTACCCTATCAGAGCAGTCTTCCTTGATCATAGAAAATATTATTTTCATAGTAATGATTATTACTTGCAGTTACTTTGCTTACATATTGCTTCTGTATTATTTTGCTTGTTTATTTTCTATATCTCCAACTAGAGTGAAAGCTCCTGAAGCAGAGGTTTTGTATGGTGGTGGTGGTGGTTTAGTTGCTAAGTCGTGTCTGACTCATTGTGACCCCATGAGCTGTAGTCCACCAGGCTCCTCTGTCCATTGAATTTTTCAGGCAAGAATACTGGAGTGAATTGCCATTTCCTTCTCCAAGGGATCATCTCAAACCAAGAATCAAAACCATGTCTCCTGCATTGCAGGTGGATTCTTTACCACTGAGCCACCAGGGAAACTGAAGTGATTAATACATAATAGCTACTCAATAAATGTTTTTGGAGTGGACAAAAACATGAATACATGGAAATGATTTTGAACCTATCTTGTGTAGAGGATTTCAATTTTGAGTCTTTACACTCTCCTGAAATATTCCTCATGTCCATGATGGTTGTCAGAATGTTCACTGTCTTTATCAAAACAACTTCCCTTACTCAAAGAACATGTCAATGGCCAGGCCATCTGATTGGTATATTCCAAGTATAGGACATTTCCAAAAGTCTGAATTTTGAAGTCCAGAAAAAATAACACGTGGAAGCCTTCAGTGGAAAATGGAGATTGGGCTTCAGTCTTCCCTACCAGATTTCTGAATATCATGCTGTGAACACTTCCTGCCATGCTGTGCTTCTGAGCACTTCCTGCCATCAACATATCTCTATGCCAGTCTCCAAGTGGGTAATAACAGCTAGCTCATGCATATCTCTCAAAAATTAACATTTTTTTTTTGAGAGAAGACAGTTTAACTCATATTTAGGAAGAGGCATATTCGTTCAGTCCTGAAAAAAAAGGAATATATTGTGTGGTATAGTTTAGCTATCCCCTATCCCAAACTTCTTTCCTTTTGCTTTGTTATTACATCAACAAACTAACAAGTAAAATATTTCTTTTCATAAAAGAAAAAGAAATCCTCCCCCAAAGTTGAAATCAAGATTTTGTCTATAAAACAGCAGGAGAAATACTTCTGTCTATAAAATAGAAGTCCAGTCCTAAAGACACACACACACACACACACACACACACACACACACACATTCTTCTAGCCAGAGTTCTAAAAGCTTGGACCCATTCACATCATAGCATGTCTTTACAACAACATTTATGGAGTATCGAACATAAAGCATAGCCTGTGCTAGGGACCCTCTATATAACTGTCATTTAATAATTTTTTTTTGATCTTCTAGGTAGATATAGTTATCTCTGGGTTAAACATGAGGATATTTTCTTATAGTTATTTGTGATTCCAAACCAGGCTCCTTAATTCCAAAATCAGTGTTCTTTTCATGCTTCTGCACTGCTCTAAATCTGTCCTCATTTCCGCTTTCTTTTAGGTCACTTTTACTCTCTTCTTCATATTTATGCACATAGTACCCTTATGCTGCCCATGAAAGCATCTTTTTTAGGTCTGCATTTATAGGGGAATATTCTAACACTCAAAAAAAAAAAATCTTCTTTTCCTTGTCCCCAAACACTGTTTCCTTCAAGAGCTTGTATCATTAAATAATTTCTGGGATAAATACCAACTATATGCACTGTGGCATAATGGGAAAGAAATAGAACTTGAATTTGAGTTGTGAATCTGCAGATTTCAGTAGTAAGATCTTGGTCTAGGGATGCTGTAGTAAGGCCCTGGGGAAATGACAACATCTTCCTAAGACTAACTAACACTCATCAAACCTCTAA
Source organism: Bos grunniens (assembly GCF_055505025.1). Taxonomy (NCBI): domain Eukaryota; kingdom Metazoa; phylum Chordata; class Mammalia; order Artiodactyla; family Bovidae; genus Bos; species Bos grunniens. The sequence continues at coordinate 73,126,144 of NC_141179.1, read as the reverse complement.
AGCTCTGGACTAGGTCTAACACACTGTTTCATCCATTGTCTCATTTTGTTATATTAACATTCTCTGAACCTCAGATTCTTTAGCTCCAAAATAGTGTTGAGAACAAAAGAAACTTTCTTGCATAAATGAATGTCAAGCAGGGCAGTCTCCAGTGCAGAATGTAATAGAGACGTTATTATGTCATCAGAGTGCCTGGTTCTTATTGTCTTTTCAATCTTCTGTCCTCAGTATTGACTTCCTCTGAGGTTGATTGTCTTTAAGATGTTTAAATACTTTGCAGGAAGTATTTGTGACCAAAAGGATTCCTTTTTGCCCCCAACAAGGCTGCAAGAGAAAGTGTTGTGCCAAGAATTATATGTGCACATTTCCTTTTAGTTTGATTGGGCCAGTTATGTCTCAAAACCATTGCTGAATAAGGAAGAGTTACCCTAAGAATATCATTCATTGATAAACTCGGGATAACTAAAGATGGCGTCACTTCCTTTAATCTCATTGGAATAAAGGCGACATTTGCACAAATTTGGAGCTGTGTTTGGAAGAACACATGGAATTTCTAGTTTGGCAGCAAACAAATCTACTCCCATTAAGAAGCTCTGGCCCTATTTCTACGTTTATTCCATGTTTCCTCCCCTCAAAGGCAGACTAGTTGCTAATGCAATTGACTAGAGCCCATGATATTTGTCATTTCCGTTTGCTAATGTGGCTTCTCTGGTGGCTCAGTGGCAGACAGTCTGCCTGTAGTGCAGGAGATGTAGGTTCTATCCCTGGGTCAGGAAGATCCTCAGGAGAAGGAAATCGCAACCCACTCCAGTGTTCTTGCTAGGAAAATCAAATGGGTAGAGGAGCCTGGAAGGCTACCATCCACAGAGTCACAAAGAGTCAGACTTGACTGAGCGACTGAGCGCACGCGCACACACACACTATTTCCTAAGGCATTGCTTTGCTCAAACCTTTGCAGACATAGATAGGAAGGAGGTCTCGAGAATAGATCAGATAGTCACAATGATTTCTTCCTCCAACACAATGTACCTTTTTTACTCTTTCACTGAAGAGAGAGAATTTATTTCTCTATCTCATGAATCTGGACTTGCCTTGCAAGTGGCTTAAGCCAATGTATTGTAATAGATGTGAAACTTTTCAGCCTAAGTCTCAAAAGGCATTATAACTTCTGTTTTCGCTTGCTACCCTAGAAGTGCTATGTAAAAACGCTTGAACTAAACTCGATGAGTCAACACATGAAAAGACAGATCAAGCCAACAACCGAGATGAACAAATACATGATTGCTATTTCAATCCATTGTATTTGGGGTGGTTTATTACACAGAAATAGATAACTATTATACAATCCATAGATCTGGCTGTTTAAGAAAAAGAGGTTATTAATATGTATACCTCTATTGAAGTATAAAAACTAGATTATGTTATAATGTATGCTTGTATTTTCAAATGGATAAACCATAATACATTTTTAAATGTTTATTTGTTGGTAAGAAAGGGACTAGAATTAAGGGGGAAGGTATTAAATCTAGACTTTCTTGTTGATTTGAATTTGGAATCTTGAAAACATTATACATAATTATACAACAAAATAAAAAATTTAAAAGCAATACTAAAAATTGAATCAAAACAAAAGTTTAATTAACAATTTTCTATCTTGTGATAGAACTATTCAAAATAAGTTATAAATACAATGATTTGACTATACATCCCTGGAGGAGAAATGTAATTGCAAAAACACCCCCAAAACAGAAACCAGACAATAGCAAAAACACAAAGACAATGAACAAAAAGCACCTTAAACCTCGGAATTCCAGGAAAATTTCCTCCCTATTTACTACTTGAGTTCACTGTACCTTTTTCAGTTTTCATAATTTTAAGTTATTTTACAAACAAAATAGTTCAATGAGCCCATATGATAATTAAAGGGAAAAAATGAGATTTATTCTATTTCTTTAATGTAAAATTTTTCTTTTTTTTGTATTTTCTAGTTTATTCTAAGAAACTGTTGATTGAATGAATTCCTGGATGAGCAAATAAAAATCTCTAAGTCTTTATTCCTCCATTTAATGGCTATTTTCTCCATTCTTTATAATAAACTATATTTTACCAAGGTGGGATTTGGCAAAGAGAGACATTAGATAAGGATGTTATAGGATCCAAATATCCATCAAATAATTTTTTCTTAGATTATGCATCTGCCTTTAAATCAAAATGACTTGTTAGGAAGCAATTCAAACCTTAAATATTAAATGTTCTGTTTGCAATATTCCAATTAGTTGCCTTTGAAAAATATATAACCTTCACCCTTATGAAGAAGGTAAATTAAGCTCAGAGTTTCCTATCCTTTTATTTAAGCACTGAAGCAGTACAGACACACATTTAGCAGTGACAGACTCAGCTATGTAGGACTAATTAGGGAAACCAATTGTTTATTTTTCTTCATTAAAAATCATAAATATGTATATATATGAATACCCTCCCTGAAGACTGGAGAGTTTCTAGAATTTTTTTTTTTTAATGAGAAGAAATAGAGTTTAATTTCTTAGAGCATCTATTCCAGATTGGTTTTATGTTTAATGGAATGAGCTGATTGAGTGTCAGTAGAGAACTAAAAATCTCTAGCCCAAGAGTCAGTATGGACATATTGGAGGAGAGATCTTGTTAAATTAGATATCAAGCTAAAAGCAAACTTAAATTCTAATCCCATTCAACACAGAAGGTACACTCATGTTTGGTCAGGCACTGATGCAGAGAAAATCATAAAAGAAAAATCTCCTTCCATAAAAGATGACTTCCAAGTGAGGAAAATGACATTTGTAAAAAGAAAATTGACATGATGTGACAATGATTGATGTATATACTGAATTCTATGGTATTCTAAGTGTTGAATGAGTCAGCTTGAACTAGGCAAATAGAGCTTGATTTCAGAAAAGAGTTGATATTTGTGCTAGGACTTAAAGTATAATAAGGATTTGGCAACCATTATGACCAGGGGCCAGCCTTGCCTACCAGACCCCCAAAGTAGTTAGCCTGCCACAACAGAAGGACCCGTGCAGCCCCAGTAGGAGGCACCCCTAGAGCACATAGCAATGGTGACCAGAGGCAAGTGTGCTACTGGAACACACAGGACTCTCCTACAAAAGACTAATTTTCCAATGTCCGGAAATCTAGCCAACCTACTAGACACATAGAAATATAAACAGCAGATTAGGCAAAAGGAAGAAACCAAGGAAGACAGTCAAGATGAAGAACAAGTCTTGAAAAGAACTAAGTGAAGTGGAGATAGCCAATCCACCAATAGAGAGTTCTAAGTAATGTTGATAATCAAATATCTCAAGAGAAGATTGGACGACCAGAGTGAGAAGTTAGAACTTTGTTTAACAGAGTTAGAAAGTGTGAAGACCAAAACAGAGATGAGGAATACAATAACTGAAATGAAAAGTATACCAGAAGGAATCAACAGTAGATTAGGTGACTCAGAGGAACAGATCAGTGAGCTGAAAGACAAAGAAAACATTAATGATGTAAAGGAAAAAGAAAAAATAATAAAGAGAAATGAGGACAGTGTAAGTGATCTCTAAGACAGCTTCAAGCATACTAACATCTGCATTGCAGGGGGCCCAGAAGGAGAGAAGAGAAAAGGACAGAGAACTTATTTGAAGACAAAGTAGCTAAAAACTTTCTTAACCTTGGAAAGGAAACAGACTTCTAGATTCAGGAAGCACAGAGAGTCTTAATGCAAAGAGGACTACATCAAGACACATTGTGATTAATATGACAAAAATTAAAGATAAAGAGAATATTAAAAGTAACAAGGGAAAAGCAAAATGTTACATGTGAGGGAAGGCTGGTAAGGCTGACAGCTGACTTTCAGCAGAAACTCTGAAGGCCAGAAGAGAGTGGCATAATATATTTAACTATTATACCTTGTCTATGTTATTCACTGTTGGATTTCTAGAGCCCAGCGAATTGCCTGACACTTAACTACCCTGTGTTCATTTTTTGTGTATTGGCTACAAATTTTGATTCTTACAAGAATCATCCAAGATAAATATTATTAGTCCCATTTTGTTGATGAGGAGAAAGAAGTTCAGAGAGGCAAAAGAACCGACCTATATTATATAGTCAAATTGCCAAAAAGAAACAAATAACACAAAAAAAGTAAGTTAAATTGAGAAGAATTTAGTAGAAGGGCTATTTACAGAGGCATGAATAGAGAGTTCAGTTATCTGGGGTTTGTAACAAGGATTCTTGTCAAGGAAAGGAAGCTACCCTATACCTATACACATTTTTTATAGTATTTGTACTTAAGAAGGTTGTTTTTTTTTTTTAACTTTGTCAAAACTTTAATTACTGAGTGGAGCTGGAGAACGTATGGATATTCATTATAGTGTACTTTCAACTTCCCTGTTTATTTTTAAAATAAAGTTGGGTAAAAAAAAATGACAAAGGTGAGAAATCTGAGGGAGCCAGAAGAGCAGCCCGGCACACCCCGCTGGAAGGGGCTCCGGAGGCCGCTCCCACCCCTGTAGGGATGCCTGGGAGGGGCCAAGGCGCAGGAGGTTTTGCCCAGCGTGTGGCTCCAGGGGACGCGTTTTCAGGGCCCAGAGGGTGCTTCGGGGCTCCGTGAATGGGAACCTGATGCACCTTGGAGGGGGAATGGGCCCTATAGGGAGCTGCAAAGCTGCCAACGCCGCGGGCGGCCTACTACCACAGCCAGAGCCAAGATCTCGCCTGGGAGTGGGTGAGAGCGTCTCTGGGGGTCCCACGCGAAGGTCACACTGCAACTCGGTGTTCTGCAGCCGCAGGCGCTGGTTGTACAGGCTCTTCTCGGTGAGGTGCTGGATCTCCAGCAGCCCCTGGACGATCTCGAACACGGTGCCGTCGAGCAGCGCCAGGGCCAGGTCGCTGAGCGTGGTGTAGGACAGGCGCTGCTGGAAGGAGCTGGGCAGCTCCTTGACCAGGCCCTGCAGCGCCGACAGCAACTGGTAGTGCCGTTCCTGCTGCCGGGCCCCGTCTGCCGCCTCCTCCAAAGCGCCCGAGCAGCGCTCCATGGCGCCCGCGCCAAGAAGGTTGTTTTTCATGACTGGAGAATATTTTCCTTGATGCGTGCAAGTTTAGTGTCTCAGTCATGTCCAGCTCATTGCAATTCCATGAACTATAGCCTGCCAGGCTCCTATCTGCATGGTATTCTCCAGGCAAGAATACTAGAGTGGGTAACCATTCCCTTCTCCAGGGGTTCTTCCCCACCTGGGGATCAAACCTGGGTCTCCTGAATTGCAGGCAGATTCTTTATGATCTGAGCCATTGGGGAAGCCCATTATCCTTGATAACATTCTATGTTGAGTCTTATGAAAGAAGATGGAAGAGTAGCTGCTGTAAAGTTGCAGAGAGCATAGAGGGAGAGATACAATTCTGACATTATTTACTTCCTTTTTGATTGTCAATTTTATTTCATAAAATGAATGTGGATATGAAATAGGTTTCAGCCAAGCAAAAGAGCTTGGTAATATAAGCACTCACAGAATTTCCAAGTTTCTGGAAGACAATGTGGGGAGTGTAGTAAAGAGAGCTCTGGGTTTGAGATTCTGGTTGTAGATTCCGCTTTGAGAGATGTGACACCCTGGTCCAGGCACTTAAACTCTCAATGGTTCTATCTTCTCATCTAACAAAATATCACAAGTATGCCAGACCCATCTACCTCAGAGGGTAGGATACTATAACAACCACATAATAACATTATTTTTAACCTATAGCACACTGAAGGATACAGAGCTCTGTGTGTGTAAGGATTCTTCTTTTCAACAAATGCAAATATTCTGCAGCCTCCTGGAAAAATCAACCAAATGTGTGTCTTTGTTTCTTTGGACAAATTCAGTTATTCTTGATGGCCTCCCTCCTGAACTCTGTCTTTAAATGCTGGGCTTTGTGGGAAAAGGCCATGAGCTGGTCCCAGAGAGCCTTGACCTTGCATCGCAGTCCTCTGTGTTGGCTGTCCTGGAAAGCAAAGGGCTTCGCCAAGGGTAGCCCTCAGGGATCCAAGAGCAAATGATGTTTGATGCATTGAGTTCCCTGCTTGAATAAAGAGAGGGGAGTAGCTGAAGCCTGGCCTGGATTACAAGATTTATGAAATACAAAATTCACCAGTGGCCTCTGTCTCCTCTTTCCTTTTCAGTGATAGGTTAAGAGCACACGTTGGAGAAAATAGAAAGAGAAGAAAGCAGTAGGCAAGTTAGGCAGCGATTCATCATGCTTCTGGCCTGAGTCCAGATGACTATTTGTACACAGTTCAGTGTTTGCAGAGAGAAGAGAGCCATATGGGAATAGGGAGAACTGTGAGCAGAGGGCCAGCCAATGTGGTGCAGACTTACAACGCAGAGGGCTCCAAAAGGCAGCCTATAGGGAAGAAAGTGACTGTGTTTTCCTTGTCTACTCCTTATACTATTCAGATAAATGGACAGAGGTGCAATTGCCCCAGTCTCATTACACTAGGTCAAAGGAGAAAGATTCATTTGGTTCAGTGTTAGGTATATTAAGGGAACTTTTTATCTTGTTTTTATTTTAGACAAATGAAGTACCTAAACTTAGTAACAGCCCCAAACAAGCCAGTGAAATAAGTTGTAATGCTTGTTTGTGTTCCAGACTCACACTCCATCCTTTCTGTTATTTCCTAATTATCTGTTTTTTCTCTGATATCTTGTCCTATCCCAGTTGCAAATTTTTAGCACAATACAGATGTAGATATGCAGCTATAGCGGCTTCCGTCATGCCGCCGCTGCTGCTAAGTCACTCCAGCCATGTCTGACTGTGCGACCCCATAGATGGCAGCCTATTAGGCTCTGTTCCTGGGATTCTCCAGGCAAGAATCCTGGAGTAGGCATCAGATGATAAAGAATTTTGCCTGGAATGCAAAATTGGGTTCGATCCCTGGGTTGGAAAGATCCCCTGGAGAAGGGAATGGCTACCCATTCTAGTGAGGAATCCATGGACAGAGGAGCCTGGAGGGCTACAGTCCTTGGGGTTTCAAAGAGTCAGACGACTGAGTGACTAAGATGAATATAGCTATACATGTAGCTGTTGATACAGATATATACACACGTGTGTGTGTGTGTGTGTGTGTGTGTGTGTGTGCAGTGTTGGCAGAGCTTTCCTGTTGTTCAGAGGCTGGCTTCCTCATAGGAGCACAGTGTTATTTCATCTTCCCGCTTTTGGCTTCCTGAGCAGTCTCAAAGTAGGTGGTGAATGCCAATGCCGGATCAAAACTGATTCAATGACCTGACACAATTCTGGCTCCACTTAGGCAAAAAGAATATGACACATTCACCTTCTGAAACTCTGATAACTTTTGTGTGGACGGCTTTTCATTTATTTGTCTTAGATGAGAAAATAATACAGAGCACACATACCATCACCTTCATGAGAAAAAAAATGTTGCTGTTCAATACTTGCTTGGGATATTGCTTAATATAGTTCCGATAAATAGGCTTTGCTGCTATTTAACTTAGCACTTCATAGATCTTAGCCTTGGAAGATGCTTGTGGTTTCTTCAGTAAATGGGTTAAAATAACTATGTATATTTATGTTTTTAATATAATCCTCTCAAAGACTAACTCAGAGACACTTATTTAGAATACAGCAAAAATTGATATAAATAGAGATCAGTCATACATAGTGAAGTGAAAGTCACTCAGTCATGTCTGACTCTTTGCGACCCCATGGACTATAGAGTCTGTGGAATTCTCGAGGCCAGAATACTGGAGTGGGTAGCTGTTCCCTTCTCCAGGGGATCTTCCCAACCAGAGATCAAACCCAGGTCTCCCGCATTGCAGGCGGATTCTTTACCAGCTGAGCCACCAGGGAAGCCCATATAGAGTTTGTCTCCACAATTAAAGGCAAAGGCAAGACTTATGAATATTTCAACTCTAAATGTACAGGATAAGTCCATATCTGTATAATGGTGACCAGCAGATAAGCCAGGCCTTTCATCAGTTCCTTCATTATGAATTTTGTTCTCTCTCTGGTCAACCTTAGATATCAGAGGAGCCAAGTTGTCAAGAAGACTTCAGTCTCTTTTTGAAACAATAGTTTCAAATCAACTGAGTGTTGACTTAAGGTAATAACTGGCTAAAGAAGGCTCAGTAAACCATTTCCTATTCAGAATGGAGTGGTTCTTATATATTAGTTAATTAAAAGATATTTGTTGATTGTCAGCTAAATGTCAATATTATTCAAGTTCAATAGGAAGAGACATTCAGGAGAAAACCTTCTTTTGAAGGATATGTAGGAAAAATGTTTGGGATTAAGATTCAATCTCAGTTAAGTGCCAGTAATGTCAAAGAATTGATGCTTTCAAATTATGGCGCTGAAGAAGACTCTTGAGAGTTCCTTGGACAGCAAGGAGATCAAACCAGTCAATCCTAGAGGAAATCAACCCCGAATATTCATCGGAAGGACTGATGCTGAAGCTCCAATACTTTGGCCACCCAATGCAAAGAACTGACTCATTGGAAAAGCCCCTGATGCTGGGAAAGATTGAGGGCAGGAGGAGAAGGGGACGACAGAGGATGAGATGGCTGGATGGCATCACCGACTCAATGGACATGTCTTAGAAAACTCCAGGAGATGATGAAGGATAAGGAAGTGGGGTGGCAACGAGTTGGACATGACTGAGCAGCTGAAATCAACAATGTCTAACTTCCTAAAAGTAGCTTTTTGTCCTAGCCACTAACATGGAATATCAGCATTTTTGCTTTCATAAAAGTAAGAAAATCCCTATTATCTGATGATCAATTTGTACCCAAATTTGGTTCTGAGAAATAGGAAAGAGAGAGAGACAGACAGACAGAGAGAGAAGAAAGAAAAAATTTAAGGAATAAAGAAAAAATTTTACATTACTTCCTATATTTAGATTCGATCATTTTCCAAATGAGTCCATATCCTCTTAAACTCTCACTAAATTTTCACTGTGGAGCTGTGGTTTAACAGAATGCTCTTGGCTGTTCTTTTGGTTCTTCATGATAAAAAGTCGTATCTACAAAGTTTACAATTTTTTTGTAAATCATTCCTTGTCTAAAAGTCTATATGAAAAATAAAATTTTAAATTTTGTAGTTGGAATTTTCTTTTCCTGTCCAAGAAGTTAGCAAAAATTATACTTTGTTATTTTTCTTATTAGGAAACTCAGATATAGGCAGTGATGCTACACTCTTCTTCATTTTTGCTATATTTATTTTTCTATTCTCCCTAGGATTTTGTTTTTATATTCCTTTATTTCAGTTTTTCAAACCTTATATTTTCTATGCTATCAGCTACTTTTGGTTATTTTTTAAAGATGAGGGTAGATAATGATGATGAAGACAGATAGTAGATAGATAAATAACGGATAGCTATCTGACTACAGTCATCAGTAATCCATTCCTGAAAATCAGGCATTCGGCATTCAAGCAGCAACTGGGAGCCAATTTCCCCTTACTCTAAGTGGTAAAGATTATAATGTGTTACACATCAGCTCAAAATCCACAACCACTTTCCTAAAATGTAACTAAAACAAACTACCTGTATAAGGCTCAGACTATGTTAGGATATAAAGTGCTTAAAACATCACTTTCTGATCATCACTAGCAGTCGTGTTGAATTGCTTTTTATGCAGTAGCATCTTTTCCTTTATTGTAATTGTTTTTCCCTTTTGACTCTTTCTCTAGTCTTTAGCAAAAAGCTAACTTCTGGGGGAGTCATTGACCAGCACTAGGCAAAAACAAGTGCTACAACATGCAAGATACTATGGAAATCTACTCAGGACAAGGTCACAAAGGCAAGAAGAAGGCTCACGTTGAATATGACTGTGTTGCCTCTCAGCTCCCACACTTAGCTTCATATCCCCATAGTCAGTGCTCAGAGTGCTTTCCAAAAGGTCCATCTGTAATGTTAATCCTCTTGTGACTGGAAGTATAACTCATAGCTGTTACTGCCCATTGTCTTTTCACCACACATTGTAAATGCTGCATTTAGAATTCAGAGGGTAGATATAAATTTTTTCCTAGGCCTATTGGCTGAAAAATATGTTGTATCTAGAGATAAGTGCATTCCATAAAGTTAGGCATTAAAAACTAACAAGGGTTCTAGAAGGAAAAGAAATTCAATGGGGAGAGTTTTGCAGACTATACCTTTACAGTGTAATATAGTTTTCAGATCTGTGTTAAAGATGATTTTAATGGCATGCTCCGTGGTGGCGATGAGGGAAGTAAATGAATGTTGAATTTTAGTTTTGAGCAAGTCAGCTGAAGCAAAACAGAAGAGGGGAGAAAGGCAGCAACTGATGCCAGAAGCACAAAGAAAAGTCTTTTTGGAATCACCTCATATCATTAGAGGATAGCTGTCATCGGCCTTTAGCTGTGTGAGAAATCAGTTTTATTACTATACACATTTTTATGATTATCCTGTATTTATAGCAAGTGCTAGGGGGGTTATTTTTATTACAATAGTGACTTTTCCTTTTAAATATGCCTATTTTAATTGGGTAAAATAATCTAAGTGGCATGTGACTGAAACAAAATCATAAAGGTATTATGTGATGAACTAAAGTCTGATAGCAATTAGAATTATCTTCCACTAATGGCTTGTGGTGAAGAATTGATGCTTTTGAACTGTGGTGTTGGAGAAGACTCTTGAGAGCCCCTTGGACTGCAAGGAGATCCAACCAGTCCATTCTAAAGGAGATCAGTCCTGGGTGTTCTTTGGAAGGACTGATGCTAAAGCTGAAACTCCAATACTTTGGCCACCTCATGCGAAGAGTTGACTCATTGGAAAAGACCCTGATGATGGGAGGGATTGGGGGCAGGAGGAGAAGGGGACGACAGAGGATTAGATGGCTGGATAGCATCACTGACTTGATAGACATGAGTTTGGGTGAACTCCGGGAGTTGGTGCTGGACAGGGAGGCCTGGCATGCTGCAATTCATGGGGTCGCAGAGTTGGACACAACTGAGCAACTGAACTGAACTGAATGGCTTGCAGGGCTTCCCTGGTGGCTCAGCTGAAAGAACCCACCTGGTGCAGGAGAGCCCAGTTTGATTCCTGGGTTGGGAAGGTCTCCTGGAGAAGAGACAGGCTACCCACTCCAGTATTCTGGGGCTTCCCTGGTGACTCAGGTGGTAAAGAATCTGCCTGCAATGCAGGAGACCTGAGTTCAGTCCTTGGGTTGGGATGAACCCTGTGGGGGAGGGCATGGCAACCCACTCCAGTATTCTTGCCTGGAGAATCCCCATGGACAGAGGGGCCTGGTGGGCTACAGTCCATGAGGTCACAAAGAGACAGATGTGACTGAGTGATTAAACACAGCACAGTAGTTGAGAAGATCCCCTGGAGAAAGGAAAGGCTACCACTCCAGTATTCTGGCCTGGAGAATTCTATGGACTATATGGTCCATGGGGTTGCAAAGAATCAGATACGACTGAGCAACTTTCACTTTCACAATGGCTTGTGATCTTGGTCAGGTTATTTAATACTTTTGAGTCTTATTTTTCTACCCATAAAATATGGATAATTACACTCACCTTGTGATAGTTTTTAAAGATATGTATATTAATTGAGTTTTCTCCAAAAGCAGACCATGACATAGGACTTGGATATGATCATTGGGAATACAAGTGAGCATGCAGTTGAGTTGGGGATCAAAAAATGGAAAGAGTATAGATTACACTTTGGGCATCTGGGGCACAACTGCCCTGGAGACCCCTGAAGAAACTACATGAAACGTACTTCGAAAAGGCCATGACAGAGAATGGAGGGTTGGAACATATGCTCTTCCCTGGAAAATTTAACTCTCCCTCCACTTTGAGTTTGCACCTTCATGGATTCAAGTGTCGACTTGATGCCTTTGAAAACACTCAGGCACAAATGTAGAGAGATGCAGTCACTTGAGACAGGACACAGTCATCAGTTTAGAAATCATTTATCACAGAGACAAGTAAATCCAGAGGTGGGATAAGAGGATGGAGCAGTCCATCAGCAGTGTCGGATACTGATTCTTGTAACTCTCAGGTCCTCTGGTGCCCCATACCAAGTCCACTCTTTCACTGAAGTTTCAATGGGGTAGCCAAACACGAAGTCTAAAAATGATTGTAAGTATAGATAGACGTGATAAAGCTACGCTCCACATGATGGTGACTGGTCCCAAAGCCAGTGCTCGTATTCATCAGACCTCTCCATTGCTACCTATTCTTGATTCTGCTCACCTATGCCCAGCGCTTCCACTAGTCTGAATTGCTTTCCTGGTGGGTGCCCTAAACCTTCATTTTTTTGGACAGAACTCCTGCTTGCAATGTCTTTATTGGGCTACGTGCGTGCATGCTAAGTTGGTTCAGTTGCGTCCAACTCTTTGTGACCCCATGGACTGTAGCCCACCAGTTTCCCCTCTCCATGGGATTCTCCAGGCAACAGTGCTAGAGTGGGTGCCGTGCCCCCTCCAGGGTCTTCCCAATCCAGATACTGAACCCACGCCTCTTACATCTCCTGCACTGGCAGGCATGTTCTTTACCACTAGTGCCACCTGGGAAGCTGTTTTACTGGGTTATGATTGCTGTATTCCCGTTTACAACTCGGGGCACTGATGACATCCCCTGAATTCCAGTCATAGTCTTCCAGGCCCTCATTAAACAGCAGTGACTTGATTTTCCATAATAAAGTTTGCTTATCTTTTGCAAGTGTAGTGAGTTTCTTTTCTCCTCTACTGACCTGAGAAGGCTGCAACAACCAAGAGGCGGTAGTAGCTTTTGGTTCACCAAACTCTTAATCTGTCTCTTGACAGAAGTGACTCTTACCTGGGTGAATGACTCTAATACAGCAGACACCACCATCGTGGGTGTATTAATCTTGTAGGGCTGTGTAACGAAGTACCGCACATTGAATGACTTGAAAACAACAGGGATTCACTCTCTCATAGTTCTAGAGGCTGTAAGTCTGAAATCAAGTTGTAGCTAGGGAAGGATCTTGAATGATCTAGGGAAGAATCTGTTTCACCCCTTTCTCTTAGCTTTTTGTGTCACTGACAAGCCAAGTATTTCTTGACTTGCAGCTGTATAACTCCAGCCTTTTCCTTCTCGTCACATGGCATTGTCCTCTTTTGTGAGTGTCTTCCCCTCCTAAAAAGACACTAGTTATTTGGGTTGGAGGCCAACCCAATGACCTCATCTTAACTCGATTACATCTGTAAAGACTCTACTTAAATCTTATTACAGTTACAGATCCATATCTTTTTAGTGGACACAATTCAACCAATAACAGTGAGTAACAGAGGCAAAATATTTCCAGGTTGGTTACTGGGAATGAAATAGCCCATACTGCTTCTACCTCTTAATAGTTCTTGGTTCAAAGTACCTGCCATATCCTTGTGTGCCGGTCTATTCCCTGTAGGAAGGAGCTGGCCAGATCCACCTCCATGTTCTGCTTACTGGGAGAGTCTTCCTCACCAGAGCTGCCGAGTGGTGGTATAGACTGAATGCAGTCCATTTTGCTCACATCAGTATTTTGAGCTGGTCTATCCATGAAACAAGCCTGATTTTCTTTCTCTTATGTCACCTGGTGCTGGGGGACTCTATAATATGAACTGGGTCCCCCAAGACCTGCTGACAAATCCTTAATATGAACTGAGGGTAAGGTCTTGCCATAGATAGTATAGGTATGTGTCATTTGAATGTAGAGTATCTGGTATGTATTTTACCCTCTGCTGCTGCTGCTGCTAAGTTGCTTCAGTCGTGTCCGACTCTGTGCGACCCCTGGACCTGCTCAATTCTAGTACCATATTTTCTATTATCATATGATGGATTAGTTCTGCCTCCTTTTAACTTAATGAACTGAGGAGTCTGACAATTCCCAGTACATGGTAGGTAACTACATTTTCATAGCTATTTTATTTCCCATGGTGTAGCATTTGAATAAACTGTGGAAAATTCTGAAAGAGATGGGAATACCAGACCACCTGACCTGCCCCTTGAGAAATCTGTATGCAGGTCAGGAAGCAACAGTTAGAACTGGACATGGAACAACAGACTGGTTTCAAATAGAAAAAGGAGCACATCAAGGCTGTATATTGTCACCCTGCTTATTTAACTTATTTAACTAGTACATCATGAGAAACGCTGGGCTAGAAGAAGCACAAGCTGGAATCAAGATTGCCGGGAGAAATATCAATAACCTCAGATATGCAGATAACACCACCCTTATGGCATAAAGTGAAGAGAAACTAAAAAGCCTCTTGATGAAAGTGAAAGAGGAGAGTGAAAAAGTTGGCTTAAAGCTCAACATTCAGAAAACGAAGATCATGGCATCTGGTCCCATCACTTCATGGGAAATAGATGGGGAAACAGTGGAAACAGTGTCAGACTTTATTTTTCTGGGCTCCAAAATCACTGCAGATGGTGACTGCAGCCATGAAATTACAAGACGCTTACTCCTTGGAAGGAAAGTTATGACCAACCTAGATAACATATTCAAAAGCAGAGACATTACTTTGCCAGCAAAGGTCCATCTAGTCAAGGCTTTGGTTTTTTCAATGGTCATGTATGGATGTGAGAGTTGGACTGTGAAGAAGGCTGAATGCTGAAGAATTGATGCTTTTGAACTGTGGTGTTGGAGAAGACTCTTGAGGGTCCCTTGGACTGCAAGGAGATCCAACCAGTCCATTCTCAAGGAGATCAGTCCTGGGTGTTCTTTGGAGGGAATGATGCTGAAGCTGAAACTCCAGTACTTTGGCCACCTCATGCGAAGAGTTGACTCATTGGAAAAGACTCTGATGCTGGGAGGGATTAGGGGCAGGAGGAGAAGGGGACGACAGAGGATGAGACGGCTAGATGGCATCACTGACTCGATGGGTGTGAGTTTGAGTGAACTCCAGGAGTTGGTGATGCACAGGGAGGCCTGGCGTGCTGCATTTCATGGGGTGGCAAAGAGTTGGACATGACTGAGTGACTGAACTGAACTGAACTGAAGGCCCAGTAGTGTTTCAGAAACAAGTTTTCAGATAATGAGTAACACTTGCTGAAGAAGGCATGGCTTTGCTCCAGAACACTAAGGAACTTCACTGTAATTTTCCTGTTCTACTTGCTAGAGACTCCACGTGCCATCCTGAACTGCCACAGTCTCTGTAGCATCAGTGGGTCTGTCATGACATGAGCTGAAGGGCAAGTCGTACTCTAAGCTATATCTAATGCAAAATCTTCTTTTGTTTTAGAAATACTCTCTGCTTCCAAAATCCAAAGTGGCTCACCAAGCACTATGCATTTCTCTTCCTGCTGAAGATACAAAGTACAGTAATTCTTGTATGACTTTAGAAACAATGTTCCAGGTTATCTTAGACACTTTTGTTCCTAAAACTTCACAGAAGTGTCAGTCCCTCACATCTCTGTAAGATTTATATTCTATGGTCTTACACGCATGTGACTTGATAGGGCATTCAAAATATTTGCCCTTTGTTCTTCCCTGGGTTCAAATAATGTGATGTTTCAAGTTGATTTCTCAAGGAAGGAGATCGAAAACCTGAAGCTGGGAGGCAGGAGGTTTATCAGGGAGTGTTCTTATGAGCAGCACTGTAGAAAGTAGATGAAGAAGGATAATTGGTCAGAAGGTAATGAACTATGATGCAGTTTCAGTGGAGACACTGACACTGAAATAAACCTTTTCCTTAAGAATTTTCCCCAGGTACAGAGAGTGAGTCTGGTCTTCATACCCCAATATTGATCTGGAGACAGATCATTCCAAGAAGAGGGCACAAACCAGGCTAAGGTGGCTCTTTCCAGCAGGGGCAGTCCCAGGGGAACTAAGAACTGAGGTCTGTACAGGAACTGGAAGTTCTTCACTCCTGCATGAATGGAGATGTGCACCATTTTTTACATTATCTTCCTCCTATTAATACAGAGAATGCAGGATGGCATTCTTCAGACTACTAAGGAAAGCTTAGTCCCTTTGGACATTACCGTGAGTGGAAGCTGGAACGTTAACATAAGTGGATTTATGCCAAGTGGATGAAAGATGCTTTTGATTCTCTTTCCAGTTGGAGACTGAAAAGGACACATTTGTCAGATGCATGACCCCATACCTACTGCCAAGCCTATGTTGATCTGTTCTTTTAAAGATACATCCAGCAGAGTGGACATGATTGGTACTATCATTCATTGTGCTTAAATGATGATAGCCTCAATCTGCCATGATTCATTTGGCTCTTGCAGAGGCCATCTCAGTGAATCACACGGGGATGTGTTGGCTACCCCAGTCCCTGTTCAAATGTTTTAAGATAGCACTAATCTCTGCAAGTCCACCTGGGGTGCCTACTGCTTCTGATATGTTCACTTGGCCAGTGGGACAATTTCAGTGGCTTTCATTTGGCTTTTCTCACCAGTCTATGTATTTAGACCAAAATACAGGACACCTCTATGGTCCCGTTGTGATATGGACCTGATCCAGGGTTTTGTTTGTTACCTGGAATCTACATACCCTGGTTCTAACAGGGATTCATGGTAGTAGTTCAGATCTCATGATCAACATCATGACAAAAATGTTTCCTTTACCCCAATATACATTTACACTGAAGAATGACTGCAGGGCCCTTTGAGAAAGGTTTGAGAGGATATTTAAAAGGCATGCTTCTATCACTGTAAGATCCTCCCTCAGGAAAATCCAGTCCCTCTTTCGATAGGTGGGTTTCAGAATGGCACAAATTTGGAAACCAGGTGAGAGGTCATGATTTCCCACTGCTGTGATGGAATTCACCAGATTTGATATGTCGAGAAGTTCTTTGTTGGCTGTCCTTCTATTTCATCTCTAGGAATACCTTGGATTATTAGCTACTGCAACAATTCCAGGAGTGTCAAGGCCTTCCTGTTTCCAGTCCAGCCTTATTGACTATGACAGTAATCCATCTACCCTGCCTGAATGTGGGGTGTCACCATCCTGCCTCTGCTCTCCTAGAGTCCTACTAACCCACTGATACTTGGTGAACCCAGATCTATAGCAGCATCTTCTATTATT
This sequence comes from Bos grunniens, assembly GCF_055505025.1. Classification (NCBI taxonomy): domain Eukaryota; kingdom Metazoa; phylum Chordata; class Mammalia; order Artiodactyla; family Bovidae; genus Bos; species Bos grunniens. The sequence continues at coordinate 73,109,127 of NC_141179.1, read as the reverse complement.
AATCTCGTCTACAGAGGACAATTGGGCTTTCCAGGTACTAGTGGTTAAGAACCTGCCTGCCAATGCAGAAATGTGAGAGACTAGGGTTAGATCCCTGGGTCAGGAAGATCCTCTGGAGGAAGGCTTGGCAACCAACTCCACTATTCTTGCCTGGAGAATCCCATGGACAGAGGAGTCTGTCAGACTGCAGTCCATAGGATTACAGAGAGTCGGACACGACTGAAGCAACTTAGCCTGTATGCACGCATAGAGGACAATCACTACTATATTTCTCAGTGAAGTCATTGCCTCTCTCCTTACTAGTGTATTTTTATTGCTTTAAGAAATGGAGTTATCTCTGAGCCTCCCAGGAAGTAATCTGCTGGGTGGGTTATCTGATTTCATATAATAAATCTATTCCAATGCTCACCTCTTTGTTTTTTTTTCTGAATTTTATATCAAGGGATTTCTGGTACTTAAACCTCATTTCCTTTAGACCACTACTTTTTAAACTATGGGAGCCATACACCATTTTAATATTTGAATCTGATCCTAATATTCTTGCCAAGATATTAAATTTTGGTCAGAGGCAAGAACTCCCATATCAATAAACTCCTCCATCCTGCCTCAAATTTCACACTTCTTGGTACAGCATCTTGAAGATCCACTCCCATTTTTGTCTCAGTAGGCATTCTGGTCCACATTAACAAAATCCTGTAGTTCCTGGGTAAATAAGAAAGTCTCTACCAAAGTAAGACTGCACTTACTCTGTGTTACGCGTAGACTGATTCTAGTTGTTAGTCTAGAGGCAATGAGGGGAAGCAGAAGTAGATATTGAAGAAGTCAAACATCATTTTGTGAGACATGCGCCTCATCTGAGGCTATTACATGTCCCTGATAAGGCTTTTCACTTCAACATAAGAGAGCCTCTGGTTTATGAAGTCTTTATAGCTCTATTAGCCTTATGATCAAATGCTTGACCTGACACTCCAGCTACAGGGAAGAGGATTCTCTTTAAATTTTGACATGAATGCCTCCTGTTTTTCACAAAATACTTGAAGTGAATAGCAGATTAACTTACACTTCTTCAAAGCTGCTAGAATGATTAACAAAAGCCAGTTTTCCCAATATCATTCAAAAACTGCAGCTGTTGCCTAAGCCGATACAGTCCTTTCTGCATCCCATTCTTTGGGACCCTATGGACTGTAGACTACCCATCTCCTCTGTCCATGGGATTCTCCCGGCAAGAATACTGGAGTGGGTTGCCTTGCCCTCCTCCAGGGGATCTTTCCCATGCAGGAATCAAACCCTTGTCTCTCAGTTCTCCGGCATTGGTAGGTGGGTTCTTTACCTCTAGCACCACCTGGGAAGCCCTATATTTCCTTCTGCTAAGTCACTTCAGTCGTGTCCAACTCTGTGCGACCCCATAGACGGCAGCCCACCAGGCTCCCCCGTCCCTGGGATTCTCCAGGCAAGAACACTGGAGTGGGTTGCCATTTCCTTCTCCAATGCATGAAAGTGAAAAGTGAAAGGGAAGTTTCTCAGTAGTGTCCAACTCCTAGTGACCCCATGGACTGCAGCCTACCAGGCTCCTCTGTCCATGGGATTTGCCAGGCAAGAGTAATGGAGTGGGTTGCCATTGCCTTCTCCATGTTTCCTTCTGCTTGTATCTAATTCTTAATAAAGCAAAAGTGAGAGTTTTAGTAATTATGAAATCAGAGTCTTCCAGATGTCACCACCCTCTTAGCACCATAACTGGGCGCCACTGACAGTGAGTGCTGCAATCCCAGGATCCCATTTGAAGTATTTTATTTTCAATACAAGAGTCAAAGTTTGAGCTCCCCTAAGAGCAAATCCCTAAGTAAAGAGATAGGCATGTGGAGTTTATTTCTGAGATGATCCTATGAAGCATACATGTGAGAGTGAGGAAAGCGGATGAGAGAAAGGACTCAGGCCAATGAAATCTGTATTAGTATTCAGGCACATTAGCTAGCTACTGCTATATGACAGATTACCCCAATATTAAGTGACTTAAAACAATAATAAATATTTATCATGTCCTATAGGTTATGTTAATCAGAAATTTGAGGGTGGCTTAGATGGCTGGTTCTGCCTCAGAGGCTCATACAGGTTTCAATCAAGGTGTTGATCAGAGATGCAGTCACTGAAGGATCTGCTTCTAAGATGGCTTACTCACATGGCTAGTATGTTAATGCAAGCTGTTGGGAGTGAAGCTCAGTTCCTCATAACCTATGGGGCTTCACAGGTGGCACTGGTGGTAGAGATCCATCTGCCAATGCAGGAGACATAGGCGATATGGGTTTGATCCATGGGTGAGGAACCCATGGAGTGGAGGAACCCACTCCAGTATTCTTGCCTAGAGAATCCACATGGACAGAGGAGCCTGGCTGGCTTCAGTCCAAAGGATTGCATAGACTAGGACACAACTGAAGCAATTTAGCACACACATGTACATAATCTATACCTTTCCATAAGGCAGCTTGAGAACTTTCAATACATGGCAGCCCTGTTCCCCCAGACAGTGATCTAAGACAGGACAAAGCTGAACCCACAATATTTTTCATGACTTATCCTCAAAAGTCACACAGTATCACTTCATTGAGATCATGCTGATTGCATGGATCAGCCCCAGTCAATATGGGGAGGGAATATAGAGAGCAGGTTTATCAGAGCACAGAGATCACTGGGGGCCACTTTAGACATTGGTCACCGTGGTTGGTTTATGCCTACAGGAAACAGTGTCTAAATTCTGCTGGAGAATTCTGAGATGCACTATAATTCAGAATCATCCTGCAGGATCGCTGGAATGCTGGGATATTTACCTACAATCTCCAGTTTCTTATTGGTTAGTTGCCCCTGGGGCTTTCATTTGGTCACATTTCTGAATAGCACTCAGGCATAGCAGAAAGAACTCAGAGGTGGAAGCAGAGACATATATGTTCTTGAGTCAGACAGTGATCAGCATACAGACAACTGTTTGCCCCAGCATCAGGCACATGTAGCAGTGAGCTGAGGGTATCTGAGATAGGTGGCGATTGCTTGCGAGAGAATAAATGTGAAATACCTGGAACTCAAGAAAAAATACATGATTATTTTTTGTTATTACTATTATTACTTTATTTTATTAGTAAAATTGATTCTCATTTGTGCTAGTTATATTCTATAAAGTTGCCATGAACACTGAGTTAGCAAATACTGAACCGTTCCTCCTAGGGGAAATGCAGGTTTAGAATCCTGCCAGACTTAGCTTACAATATTTTTGTCAACCAGTCAATACATAACCTTGTTTTATGAGTGTCTCTGTTGAAAGACACCTTGTTAAGTATTATATTGAGACATTAGCATTGGATGAAGCCTAGATGAAGCTTATTTAACACATAGTTTCTGCATAACGCATATCACAGCCTTCTTGTACTTGGAACTCTAGACAATACGTAAGCACTACATTTGGAGGCCATTTTAAATAGAGAAATCACCAAGAAAAAGCACAAAAATATGATAAATGTGGGCCCAGTAGACCACAGAAAGGACACTTGCTTTTAGTACGAGAGCTGAAACAAGAGGGTATATTATCATCACCTTGCTGGACCTCAACTGGGACTCTGTACGCTGGGCTCCACTGTGCCTTTCCACCCCTTTGTGCATGTCCTTGAATGACTGCAAAAGCACCATGAATATGGCTTTGGAGGTTACTAGTAAATTTTAGCAAGCAGGTGAATTTGAAAATATGAAAACTGAGACTAAGGAAAAACAGCCATATTATTAGATACTTTACCATGTTGAATATATTTCGAAGGCCCTGACTATAAAAATGAATAACAACTAATTTGTGAATTGCTTACTCTAAGCTAGAATCTGGTCTAATTCCTTTAGCTGTAATTTATTCTTAAAACACCTTTATGGTTGTAGGTACTTCATTTTCAGATGTAGTAACTGAGGAAGAGGTTAGTTCAACAATTTGAACTGTCCACACAGACTGTAAGTGGAAATATGTACAATTTTTCAAGCATCACATTGGTGTTGTGAATGCTGTAATAGTGACCCTGTGCTGGAACTCATAGGCCACAGCTCAATGGTTCCCTTCTAAGAAGTGCTGTGCATAATGAAACTATCTTGCCCAAAGTTATATATTCTCTTATTGCATCCCATGGCTGCTCAAAGTGGGGGCTACAAAGGGCTGGCTCCCTTACCTCCATTGAGGACTCTTCTTAGGACTCTAGAGCCTCCCATGGGCTCAGCGAAGCCTCTGTGACAACCACTCCCGAATTCAACTTCTCCCTCAGCCCAGTTCTTCCCTCACTTCCTTGTAGGTGTTGCTCCTGAAAACACCCCCTAAGAAATGATTTGCACACAGTGATCTCCGTATCAGGGTCTGTTTTCTGGAAAACCAATCTATGAGAGTTCAAATGGAAACCACTGTTCTTTTCTATTTACAGCACTAATGGGCAGGGTGCGTGCGTGCTAAGTCACTTCAGTCATGGCTGACTTTTTGTGACCCTGTGGACTGTAGCCCTCCAGGCTCCTCTGTCCATGGGATTCTCCAGGCAAGAATACTGGAGTGGGTTGCTGTGCTCTCTTGCAGGGGGTCTTCCAACCTAGGGATCAAACCCATGTCTCTTACGTCTCCTGCGTGACAAGTGGGTTCTTTACAACTACCACCCCCTGGGAAGCCACACTAATGGGTAGATTATTTGCTAATTTATGAAAATAATGTTTACAGCGACCCTGTAAGTAAACATATCCTTCTAAGCCCAAACATATTCAAATGGTTTTATAAATCTGTAGAGCATAAGCAATGCTCTCAGGATGCTTCGGACATCCCAGCCACTTTGTTGCTGGGACTTGGTCGTATGTACCAGGTCTCCCAGGCCCAGAACATTATCAATGCCCAAGTCACACATTTAAAGCTTGACCAATGGAAGCCAACATTGTTTAGCTGTTCAGTCTCTTGAGTGATCGGTGCCAAGCCATTTCTATATTTTCTTTATCTTTCCAAGAGGCAGTCAGTTTCTGCAGTTTAACCTGTTTCTGGTTATTCAGCAAATCTGTGTCCTTGGTTCAAGAACTTGCATACCTTTTCTTGGTAGAGATTTCTTCAGTGGACTTCTCCAAACAGCTTTGGCAATGCAAAAACAAACTCAACATCCCAAGGAAAAATTTCTTTGAATGAAAAATTTTCCCCCATTCTGCTACTGATCAGAAGTAACCCACCTCACAAACCATTTGGTCAAGGGCTGGAAAATTACCTAGATGATTATACTCAAAAAAAAAAAAAAAAGGAAAGAAAATTGCTATCCCAGAGATGTCCACAAATACTAGAGTCCTCACTTATATACCTGCTAGCAGGATAATATCCAAGAATCTATACTATTCTAAGAATAATATCCAAGAATCTAATCTATTCTGAAGAATCTATTCTTCACGTGGAGGGCTGATATGTGGATGGTTTCCGATCTTCTCCTCAGCTCCCCTCCTTAAAGCTTAGACTTATCTATTAGAATATAACTGATGAAGACTACCTTATTTATCCCCACTGAAGAATGAGGGTTATTCTTGTTTTGAAGCTTCAAAATGTGGACTGCTGCAGCGAGAAGATTCCTCCTTTCTACCTCCTTCCCTTTTGGGCCATTACAGAGCAGTTGCTCTCTTTAGCAAATCTTTCCATTTCAGACACCCTAATGTACCTTTATTAGTTTAAGCAAGTGCTGTTTTTATTATTCCAAGTTTTATGACAACACAGGTATTTCTCTTTAATAATCTAGCCCCGTAAGTAGCTACTGCTGTAAGGAAGGTCTCTGTTCAGTACAGGTAGCTATCTTTGGAGAGACTCTTCCTGAGCTGTATGAGAAATTTCTAACTTGAATCTCTACTTCATTTTACTACTTCTCTTAACCTTTTGTGCTTCATTGTTCTGGGATAATATCCAGACCCACTGAAAGGAAAACAAATCAGGACAAGTTATATTTTCATGCCACCCATGTGCTTGCCAAACATTGTAGGAAATAATAATTGCAAAACCAATGGGGAAATTGCTAGTATATTCATATTAATTTTTAACAAGAGCATAAAACTTGGATAAAATATGTCTTTTTAGGATATCAAGCAACAAATGAACTAAGTGGGCCAAGAATAAGAAACCATTGATGGGTTTGAAGTTTTATTTATTTGTTTTCTATTTGTATGTGTGTGTGTTCTCACTTTTTGGATTTTATATTTGACCCTGCAGCAGTTGATTAAACCCTGTACTCAGCCCATGATGGTTTTTATTGAAACACAAAGATGCTGAGTTAAGAGTCTTAGAATCTTAGATGTGAATGAGATTTTATAAATTCACCTTTGCATTTTAAAAGGGTACAAAACTGAGTTTCAGAGAATTTATTCAACATACAAAATGTCGCACAGTGACAAAGCTAGGACTGAAAACATGTTTTTAATTTCCAATCAAGAATTTATCCTGTTACTTCACCATTTTGGTTGATGTAGAATCCCATCCCTTCCATTATATGACCTCTCTGAAACTCACACTGGAAAGATAATTCTAGCAGAAGATATTCTAACTTAACTGTGAGTTATCTCAAACTCAAGTTCCTGAAATATGGTACTGGTCTCACTCAGGGTTTTCGCAAAAGGCTTGTCTGAGATAGTGAAAATTATTTTTGCATGATTATGTCTATGCTTATCTTCCTGATGTGTACAGTATATTAATTAACTCCAAGCGTAGTGGGATCTGTATTAAAGTGGTAACACAGAATACCTTCTCTCTCTTTATTCTTCAAGGAGGATAATCTTGAGCTATCTGTCATCCACTACTTAACAAAAATTAAACTGAGGGACATAGTATAGGGGGCTAAATAATGCATAATGTGTATATTCTCCATCCATTTCTCCTTAGTTCATCCCTGCATAAAGTAGCTGAATATCTGGGACACCATGTTTTCCTCTTTATCTCGACATTCTGAAATTAATTAATATATTTTATTTAGCAGTATTTACTGAGTACTCTCTATAGCGCTGTCCTGTGCTAGGTGTTGTAAATATACATCAGAGAGTTAAGCGTGGTCCCTATAATTGTCAAGCTTTTAGGGAGAGAGTGAGATTCCACTGAAGTAATGGCATAAATAAATTTGTATCATATACATAAATACGAATCATGATTTATGAAATCACAAATCTTATGAAGGAAATGAACAATGCGCAATGTTAGTGAGCTGCCCAGGTGGCAGCAGTGGTAAAGAACCTGCCTGCCAATGCAGGTGCGATGTAAGAACTGCGGGTTGGGTCCCTGGATGGATGCATAGCAGTCCACTCCAGTATTCTTGCCTGGAGAATCCCATGGACACAGGAGCCTGGTAGTCTACAGTCCACAGGGTCACAAAGAGTCGGACATGACCAAAGTGACTTAGCACCCACACACGTACAATGTTAGCATGAAAAAGGGGAGACTCTCCTGGGAAAATAGCTTTTGCTTTGAGAACTAAAGTGGTAAGAAGGAATTGATGAAAAATGTTATGAGAGCTGATATTCAAAAATAGAGCCACATGTGTAAAGCCCCGTGGTGAGAAAGCACGCTTTGTTTGAAGATTAAAAAGGTCAATGTCACTAAAGCTTTGAAAGCTGAGGTTGTCATGGTATGAAATGAGACTAAAGCAGTATTTAAGGCCCAGGCCATGCTGAGCCATATGAACTATTTTAATTGTACCCTAACCCACTCCAGTGTTCTTGCCTGGAGAATCCCAGGGACGGGGGAGCCTGGTGGGCTGCTGTCTGTGGGGTCGCACAGAGTCAGACACGACTGAAGTGACTTAGCAGCAGCAGCAGCAGCAAGAGCAAATATTGCTGGGCAAAATATCAATAACCTCAGATATGCAGATGACACCACCCTTATGGCAGAAAGTCAAGAGGAACTAAAAAGCCTCTTGATGAAAGTGAAAGAGGAGAGTAAAAAAGCTGACTTAAAACTCAACACTCAAAAAACTAAGACCATGGCATCTGGTCCCATCACTTCATGGCATATAAATAGGGAAACAATAGAAACAGAGAAAGACTTTATTTTCCTGGGCTCCAGAATCACGGCAGATGGTAATTGCAGCCATGAAATTAAAAGATGCTTGGTCCTTGGAAGAAAATTTATGACCAACCTATACAACATATTAAAAAGCAGAGACATTACTTTGCCAATAAAGGTCCATTTAGTCAAAGCTATGATTTTTCCAGTAGTCATGTATGGATGTGAAAGTTGGACCATAAAGAAGGCTGAGCACTGAAGAATTGATGCTTTTGAACTGTGGTGTTGGAGAAGACTCTTGAGAGTCCCTTGGACTGTAAGGAGATCAAACCAGTCAATCCTAAAGGAAATCAGTCCTGGCTGTTCATTGGAAGGACTGATGCTGAAGCTTCAATACTTTGGCCACCTGATGCAAAGAACTGATTCATTGCAAAAGGCCCTATTGCTAGGAAAGACAGAAAACAGGAGGAGAAGGGAAGGATAGAGGATGAGATGGTTAGATGACATCAATGACTCGATGGGCATAAGTCTGAGCAAGCTCTGGGAGGTGATGTAGGACAGGGAAGCCTGATGTGCTACAGTCCATGGTGTTGCAAAGAGTCGGGACATTGAGTGACTGAACAACACCCAAGAGCAAAGAGCAAAAATAATTCATTGAAGGATTTTACACAGATGTGATACATCACCAGATTTGTACTTAGGAACTACCACTCTGATTGCAGGCAAGATAATTGACTAAACAGGATTAAGTGGGAATTTAAAAACTGAAAGAGGAAAGGGAGTGTTATGATGGTCCAGAAAGATGTGAGGGTCTTTGGTCCAGGGTGCTGGTGGTAATAGAAATAGAAGTGGATGTATTCAAGGTGTATTTAGGAGATGTGGTGTTTATTTGTTAACGAAGGTGGAAAAAGAGAGGGTTTGGCCAAAGATGACTCCCAGGCACTTGACATTCTGAAAAGGATTAACAGTGGTATCATTCACTGGGGGGTGGGGGGGGAGGGGGGGATATAAAAAGAGCTTAGAGTGTTGAATAGCCAGTGTTTAGAGCTTTGGATGTGTTCAGTTCAAGCTGATCATCGTGTGTTAGGAGAGTGGTTGAAGATGATGTGTACTGAAGCTCAGGAGGGAATTAGCAGTCATCCACAGATAGAGATGGAATATCTGGGTATAAATGAGAATTTTTAATGTTTTCACTGTATTTTCAGATGAACAAACTTAAGTGGAATCACATGTTATTGAGAAAAGTTCAGCATTGGAGTGAGACAGATAATAGATGAGAACAACACATTGATTTCCTCTGAGATCAGATAAGAAGACTAAAGTATAAGTGAGCTAGATACAGGATAATATGTACTTCTTCAGTTATAACGAGAGAGGTGAGGAACTCAGGGAAGGAAGAAAGTAGTCTTCCAGGGCTGATAGAGAGATGACAGAGGATTCCTGTGTAATGGCTTACATTTCTCTTTGTTTTAAGCAAGGAGAGTGGGGTGAGCAGCTGGATAGTCAGAGTTCTGTGGGGAGCACAAAAGTTAAAAATGATTGTTGTAGAAAGTGGACAAGATTTGTGAACCAGAGAGGTCTGATTTAAGGCAAGCATTAAGGCCCCTTAATTTGAAGATCATAAAACTCATAGCATCAGTTTGTTCTTTCATATGATTTTCTCAAGCTGTATCCAGTTGCTTGGATGACAGTAGAAGGAAAGAGAATATCTGATTTCATTCAAGGTTGGTATCTTTCAAAATGGGTTTAATGAATAATAGAGAGGAATTGTTTGGCAAGAATATTTTTGAAATGGTGAATCAAAGAAACTAAACTAGATAATGAAAGAATTGGTGAAAGGGAGGGCTATTGGATTGGGCAAAAAGAGAGGGAATTAGTCTACGAAGGGGTCAGTTGTCTAAGACAGTTGGAGTAATAGGGATTGGTGAGCACAAAGTGGATTAAAAGGGTTCATAGTGGATTATGAATGAACTTTTGTGGTAAGAAAGATGATGTTGTTTGGACCACAAATTTGAGTTGGGTGTGGGCGTAGAGAGAAGAGGGATTAGTCTCTTGGGAATGGAGTTGCTTCAGGTGATGATAAATTCTAGGCTGTGAATCTAAGTAGGTGGTTAAGGCAGCATGTTGGAGAGGATCATCAGAGTTGAGGAAATCAAGAAAGTTGAGGACTAGTCTGAATGAATTAACCACGTGAATGACAATAGTGTAGAAAAGAAGATTTTTCAAAAATATCAAAGTTTTTGAGGCAGGAGAGATAAGAATAGAAGTACTGAGGGTGATGGTTCTCGAGAGAGGAAAACGATGGAGACAAATGATGACAGGTCTCAAGGAGCAGCGTTTTGTGAGAGAGTGGGGAAGAGTTTCAGAGTCTAACCAGTCCCATTTCTTCTTCTTGGTCACATCAGAAGACAGCAGTTATCAGCCTCCCTTGTGGTTATTTAGGGGCCATGCATCTGCGTTATGGCCATAGGTATGAAAAAGAAGCGATGTTGTCAATGTTTTAACAAGATGATGAGATAACCAGCACATCTGCCTTTTGATGTCTTCCCTCCATCTGCCTCTGCTGGATATTTTCAGAATTAACTTAAAACAGTAAGATGTAAGGACCAAAAAATGGAAATAGACCAATTTTTGAGTCACTTCTCTGAAGAAAAATGTTCAAACTGCTTTCATTAGGCAGGGCAGTGATGTGATTTAGAACAAAAGTTTTCCAAAGGGAGGAGTCCAAGGTCCGCAGAGACCAACAGAACCGAGATGTCTCCCAGATAACTAGAATCGTAAACCCCCGGCAGGAGGCTTCCACTGTGTCTGCCAGCATGCTGCAGAATTATTTGGACCAGTGAGAGTTTTATTCTTCACTTTTCTAAATGGAAATATTTATGGTGATATCCTGTCCCTGTTTCACCACTATATGTGGTGTGTGCATTTGTGAGGGTGGGAAGAAGAAAACATCATTTTAGTCCAAAGTTTCTTGGATCAGGATAAACTATATCCAAAGATGAGGGAGAAGGCAGGGGCTCATCCTTTATTTCAGAAATTTAGTCAGAAGGAATGCTTGCCTGGAGACTTGGGTTGTTTTGTTATGAGTGAGAATTTTGTGTGTATATAGGCAGGTATTTTTTTTTTGACCAGAAGTCTGAACTCCGGCAGAAATTGGTTGAATCTCATCAATTGTATGACTTTTTCCTAGGATCTCTACTCGTCTAATTCCAAAGGAATCAGGTAGGAGTCATATGGACTGAGGAGTTTGGTGGGCTAGAGTCCATGGGGTCACAAAGAGTCAGACATGACTGAGCAACTAACACTTTCACCTTCATATGATTAGTTATGCTCAAGTAAATGTGAGCAGAAATGATGTAAGCTATTTCTAGGCTTGAATTCTCAAACCAATTGAAAACTTCTTGGCCCATTATCTCTCTTTCAAATTTTGTGGCTAGGAAAAGAATTTTGAGATAACAGAGACATGTGATAGAAGATAACAGGGTCTAGGAGTGACCACTTGGAGGAAGGCTGCCAGGAAATCTTAACTTCCACAGCTGAAGATGGCATGATTGAGAATTAGCTTTTATTATATTAAGTCACTGAATTTGTATACTTATTCACTGGCTGATAGGTTTGATCTTGAGCAGAAGTGAATTGGTAGTGCAAGAAATTTCCACAAGTCTATGCTAAGTCACTTCAGTCGCGTCTGACTCTGTGTGACCCCATAGACGGCAGCCCACCAGGCTCCCTTGTCCCTGGGATTCTCCAGGCAAGAACACTGGGGTGGGTTGCCATTTCCTTCTCCAATGCATGAAAGTGAAAAGTCAAAGTGAAGTCGCTCAGTCATGTCTGACTCTTAGCAACCCCATGGACTGCAGCCTACCAGGCTCCTCCGTCCATGGGATTTTCCAGGCAAGAGTACTGGAGTAGGGTGCCATTGCCTTCTCTGCCACAAGTCTATGGCAGCGGCTTATTAATAGGAAAGCAAGCAGGGTTGGAAAAAGGCAACTCATGTTTTGTTGTGCAGCAAGACACTTTGAAAATTGTCCCTCCTGGTAACACTTTGGAGACAGATGATTTGCCTAACTAAGCTGGCATGTTTAGTGGAAGAGGTTTTAAAAGAATCATATAATTACTGTGAATTGGCTGTTATTGGCTGCACTTGGCAAAGTGTTATAGGAAGGGCTTACATGATGACAAGTTATCTGATTTACTAGCAGAAATGAAAGGGAATATATGGAGTCCAAAAGATTTGGGCCATGTCGAGGCAGAAAAGCATCATCTCAGACTCCAGATAGTAAGAAAAGGAATTAAAAAATTGGGGGAGTAATACAATCCAGTTCAACTTTTTATCTTACCAAAATGGTTCTGGTTGGAGATGAAATAGAGTGTATGGTCCATGTTCACATACATTTCAGGAGAGAATCAAGATAATAGTCATTAAATATAGAGAAAGTCACAGCTCAAGAATTACATCTAGAAAGAATTCTGGGTGTGGTTGTTGAACCATGGATTTATAGAAAAAGAGAAAATCCATGCCTAATAAGTTTTAAAAAATAAAAATATATATTGCCAGGAAAACCTCAAGACCAGATTAAAAAATCTCTGATGCTGGCTAACAGCGAAAACAACTCTCAGCTTCCCACAACTTCCCTAGCAACCCGTGATCAAGAGACAGTCTTCAGGGCTGCCTTGCCTCAAGGAGGTCACACTAGTTAATCCCTATTTACGACATGGCCATGTAAGGTGGCAGGATGGAGAACACTTACTGAGAGAAGAACATGAGGTCACAGAGAGCAAGGACCAAAAGGGATTCTTCCAAAGAATAGAACCAGTTTGTGGAATCTCAGCTGCCTCCCAGCAGAGGATAACTCCCAGTTCCTGGTCCCCCAGATTTCAACACACTGCCACGTGTCTCCGTTATCTCCCTATCCCTTTCTTTTGGAGTGAAAATATCTAATGCGGATATCTTTTCCATACTCCAACATTGTCCACTGAAGTGAGACATATATTTTATCTCTGTGAAAAAGAGCCACACATGTGGACTTGGTGTGTAGGATTGGGAATCACCTGGGGGACCTGATTTTGAGCCAGAAACAGTGACCGGATGGTAACTTGACCTACCTCGCTTAGGAGTAAAGAGTGTATTCTATGGATTGGAGAAAGGACAAAAATGGCTATTGGTTGACCAAAATACTGGGTTGCTGTAGATACCCACAGTCTTATTTCCTCTTTCTAGGAACCCTAGAAATCTGTTTCAAAACCACTATTTTCGTTGGCTTGGTGCCACATTGACTGATTTATAGCTGATGAGATGTAAACAAAAATAACATGTCACTGTCTGGCTGAGGTGAATCTTGCATAGTGTGTATTCTTCTCAATATTTTCCCCTTCTTGTTGGCTGAATGACACCAGCATGACCTTACTGTCAAAAGATGATTGGAACAACCACGAAGGAGCAGTCTATTTGAGGAAAGTCAGTTGACCTTCTCTTCGGACTGTTTTTGGAGTGAGAAACTTCTGTGTCACACTTTGAAATTTCAGATGTCCTTGTTACTGTGGCTTATTTTAACCTATTTTGAACAATACGGGGGATTAGTACACTGTGAATATCAAGGACCAGTACAAAACAAACAGACAAACAAAAAAATCTAACTTTGTCCTCAAACTTATAAGACATAAACTTGGAGAGAAGACAGAACCATCTTGGGAAGCTATATCTCTAGGAGAAAGTAATGTTTTCATTAAAACAAGGAAGTAAAGACAATGCTAAGGGAAAAGATGAAAGAAAAAAGTGAGTTTGTGTATTATAGAATAGAGTTTCAAGAAAGGAGAGTGAATCGTTTGAAAATGTAAACAGAGGATATGGCTAGTTAAAACCAAGGAACTACAGAGCATCTTGATGACAGCAACTCCAAGGACTAGAGGGTCAGGGTGAGGGGTTAGCCTTTCATGACAGGGTCAAAAGCTCTGATCGCCCAGTTTTATTGTCAGTTCAATTAAACAAAGTGGCTAGGGGGTATACTTGCTGGAGGAATTGTGTTACTCCATCCGGGGCAGATGGTTGCCAGCCCTTTTTTCACTCAGTGCCCCTGAAGCCCAGAGTGTTGAGTCCCTGGAGCGGTCATGCTTGGATGGCCATTGATGACAGCAAGAATGATCTTGATCCTTGTATTTTGGTTTCCTCCAAAGGTATTGGATTGCCTGCCCCTGCTCCTTCTCTGGAAGCTCTTCAAAGGTCAGTGTGTCACTGAGATGGTCGCTTGTTTCTTGAAGCATCTTCGGGCCAATGATCAATGTCTTAATGATGCCTTAGAGATTCCTGGTTGTGACACTTCTTTCCTAAAGGTACTGTTTTTGATATTCTGAAGCTGGAGAACAGTTTTCAAAGGAGACATGACTTCTTTCAGGCTTATTTTGCTCTGAAGCTCTTAGATTTCATTTCCATCCAGCTTTATACATCTTCTCTTTCCCTAGGAAGTTTGAGAACGACATTGTTTAGCACATGGAACAGTGCACACCCTTAGGAAGGCCTGGTGTAGAAATGATTCCTTAGTATCAGTAAAAAGTACTTTTCCTGAGAAACAGGATTGTTTTATTCTGCCTTAGATAATATGAATCATATTGTGTCTACCTATGGTGTTGGTAGCTAGAAAGCTTTCATGGGGACCTGTGATTCATCCCTTGTGTGAAAAGTATTTTGGGACTAAACCTACCTTGGGTTCTTTACCTTTTCTGTCTTTCTTTTTATTTTTTAAACTCTTATTTTCCCACTGTTTAGGTTTCTTAACTTTATTTTGTTTTAAATGAGGAGTGGATATATCAAGATGAATTTCATGGTGGCTTTTTATAGTTGCTGTGGTGATAGAAAGAATGAAAGAGACGAAAAGAAAGAAAGAACTTGTGTGTAAGAAGGAAAGAATACTTACTGTCAGCTCCTTTCCATGTTCTGTCAGACTCTGCTATTTTAGTGGGGCCCAGCTGAGTTCTAACTGCTTGTGTTTGTATCTAGGCTGAGGTCTTTTTCTGGAAATACCAAAGGCTGTGAGGCACATGTGTTTGAAAGGCTAGGCTAGAAGTGCCAGGGATTAGCCACCCCTGTGAAAAAGAGATGGGTAATCCGTGACTCTCAGGTTAGTAGATAAATACCCCACTTCCCTCACCCCCTGGTTGAGATCATTATGAATTGTTTTGTGTCATTTCTCAATATGCCCACTGGATTGAGCGCTAGGCGCTTACCATGAGCTGTCTTTTCTTCCAAGTATCATTTCTCTGCTCTCCCGTCGCTGATGCCTTCCCTTCTCAAAGATGTCCTTGTGTTCAACTCCTTGTGTCAGGTCTAGGAGACTCAGCTAACAGAGAGAAAGATAAAGGGTGTGAGGAGAGATGGAAGGAGGGACAGACAGACAGAGACAGAGAGGGAAGAGAGAAGGAGGGAGAAAGAAACAGAGAAACATCTGTATTCTATGAATAATATACGTTCCTTTTGCTACCTGGAGAATCCTCACTCATCTTAGGTGAAGTGTTTTTATAGCTATACGTATGCAGTTTTCTCTGTTGATGAAGGAATAAACTAAACGAATTTGAATCACTTTATTAGTGATATATGACAGTGAAAAAATACACAAAA
This sequence comes from Bos grunniens, assembly GCF_055505025.1. Taxonomy (NCBI): domain Eukaryota; kingdom Metazoa; phylum Chordata; class Mammalia; order Artiodactyla; family Bovidae; genus Bos; species Bos grunniens. Next base: position 73,093,510 of record NC_141179.1, on the reverse strand, counting down.
GGTTTCTCTAGTTTATTAATTGATATACAACTGTAAAACCTTATCTGATTCTGAAAGCTGATTTTATTGTTTTTATTTTACTCTCTTTTTCAGAACCTAAGTGTTGGGCCAGGTTTGGCCACTCATACTCATTCATGCTTAGCTCGGTCTTGGATACAGATATAACTGAAACCATATTCCTTTGTTATTCGACAAATTCAAGATAATACAAAAGTTTTAATGACTTACATGACATATACTTTCAAGGCTAAGGAAAAAAAGTCATATTAATCCAGGTTTTTTAAGCATTTATTCTGAACAAAGTGTTGATACCTAAGGATACACAAATCCATAGTGTGTAGACAACTTAAAAATCTATTTTAAAATTAAAGACATACCACATGTATTTATTTAATTTTTTAAAAATAGCACTGAATTGGATACTGTGACAAACAGCAACAAAAAATGCATCAGACACACTGTATACCCAACAAAAATGTATTACATATGTGAAGAAGTGTAATACAAATGTATTACATACCTGAAGACTGACCCAGGCAAGCAGCACTTATTTATAATACCTCATAACTGCCCTTCTGCAGAAGAATGCATAAACACAGAGGGATACACTCATACAGTGAAACATGACACAGTAATGAGACTCTGTAAACTATAAATACATGAAACACATGCTCATAAATGTAAACCAGAGTCAGAGAAGACAGATACAAAATAGTGTGTTCATTTGATCCCAGTTATATGAAGTTTTCAATAAGGCTCTGTTAACAAATCAAGACTGTAGATCTCCATGGGGGCAGGGGTAGTGACTGAAAGGGAGCATGAGGTGGCTTCTGGTATTTTGCTAATTTCTTTATTTTTCAATCTGGGCATTAATTATATTGATATGCCAGCTTTGTAAACGTTTATTTATCCAGGTGTACATTTGTGACTTACGTACTTTTCTATATCTATAATGATATATATATACACACACACACACACATATATATATAAAGATAAATCAGATGTTTTGCTTTGAGTTCACATCTCCCAGGAGAGATGTGGTATATAAACATATACCTTTAATTTTATGTTAAAAGTATTAAGAACCATAAATGTTATACAAACCAAAGTTCTTAGAATTAAAGATGAATTAGAAATTTTCTTCCACCTTGGATGAATCTGAAATGCTTAATGGAAGTAATGAATGCATTTTGAGATTGCCCTGGAAGGATAAGTGAGGATTGCCATGTAGGTGGAGATCAGAAGGCTCTAGGTGGAGGAACAATAAGAAGAAATGTGCTGGCATGTTCTACAAACAAGTTTCCTGTGTGGTCTGGACAGTAGGAGCTATCAAATGTAAGCCAGATGAGAAGTTGGCACTGGCTGATGGAAGGCTTTCAATAGTAGACTGAGGAATTTTAGGACCTTTTGTTGAATGCCAGTGTTTCTGAGCTTATTCAGCATGACCAGAGCCATACCTAGAAAGAAAGTGAAATCACTAAGCAATACAAAAAGTTGGTATAAGGGAATTCTGGATGAGGGAGACCAGAAAGGACATCTGGAAATGATCCAGCTCACTGGACTTAACAGCTTGTTTAGGGCACACACACACTCACACACACACAGAAGTCGCTCAGTCATGTCCGACTCTTTTCGACCCCATGGATTGTAGCCCACCAGGCTCCTCGGTCCATGGGATTTTCCAGGCATGAATACTGGAGTGGGTTGCCGTTCCCTTCTCTGTTTAGGGCACAACATGGGCCCAAAATTGAACCTATACCCCACTCCAGTACTCTTGTCTGGAAAATCCCATGGACGGAGGAGCCTGGTAGGCTGCAGTCCATGGGGTCGCTAAGAGTCGGACACGACTGAGTGACTTCACTTTCCCTTTTCACTTTCCCTTTTCACATTCCCTTTTCACTTTCATGCATTGGAGAAGGAAATGGCAGTCCACTCCAGTGTTCTTGCCTGGAGAATCCCAGGGACGGGGGAGCCTGGTGGGCTGCCGTCTATGGGGTCACACAGAGTCGGACACGACTGAAGCGACTTAGCAGCAGCAGCAGGGTTTGGAGAAAAGGAGACTGTGAGACTCCATTTGAGGCAGGTTGAGTTTGAGTGGTCAGCAAGTTATTTAGAGGTTGGGCAACTACCCTGTAAACACAAGACTGGAGCTCATGAGCAAGGCTGAGATTTGAATTTGTGAGTCATCTACGTAAGTGCGATGCAGGTGATCGAGGACCAAAGTGAAAACAAACAAACAAACAAAAACAACCCTATGCTGCATCTTTGTAACTTCACATCCGATGCTGTAAAGCATTAAAGTCAAACGGGCAGAAATGCAACTAACAATACACAACAATTGGCCTCCCTGTGGCTCAGCTGGTAAAGAATGTGCCTGCAATGTGGGAGACCAGGGTTCAATCCCTGGCTTGGGAAGATCCCCTGGAGAAGGGAAAGGCTTCTCCAGTATTCTGGCCTGGAGAATTCCGTAGAGTGTATAGTCCATGGGGTCACATAGAGTCGGACACGACTGAGTGACTTTCACTTCAACACTTCTAATACACAACAGCATCAACAACAGTGGCTCTGTGTAAGTTTCTTGAGGGTGAGGAATGTGTTTTGTTAACCATCATTATCTTCCATCCTTTCACATAACCATCAATATCTTCCATCCGGCAAATAGTAGGCATTTGATAAATGCATTTTTTAAGTTGATATGTTAATTTTATTTGCACAGTACTTTACCGTGTTCGTTTCCTTATCAGTACCCTTAACACCTCAAAACTTTATCATTTGTACCATGAAAGTGCTATGCAACAGTTATAGTTTTATACTTGTAAATAATATATTTTTTCATACATATTAAAAAGGAATCATATTTTCATCATGTACTTTCCTGTAGTTAATGAGCAGCCTCATTCCATTTATCCTGGCTCTTGTATGTCAGATACATTTCACAGTGGTCATCACAGGGAAACTCTGGGAGAGGAGGAGAAAGAGAGTTCATAGCTGGCTTCAGTTCACAGAGTATGTGTTTTGTCACACAGCAGACCAAGATCTGTTAAAAATTAGTGCAGTTTTGCTATGGAGTTGCAGCATGGTGTTACCGTGCTATAATTATATGAACTTTACAAGGATATTCTAAAGGGTCAGTGGAGTAGACTGTAAATGCAAAGAGGAGACCCTTGCGCACCGAGGGGAGGTGATTCAGATGTTGGTAAATCCCCTAGGGGAGGAACATAATGTTACCTGCAACCCAGGGACATAGTTTTAATTGAACCATAACTCTAGTGGTAAAAGTCCCCGACCCTCGTTGCATTTGGAATACACAAGGCATCCATTGTTAAACCTGCTCCTTGTCATCACCTGATGATAGACATGATTTCTGCGCAAAAGTCTGTTGGTCTCTTAAATGCTAAACCTACAACATGAGTGTTAATAGAATGCATCTAATGACAAAAACACCCATAATAAGCACTGGTCATATTCTACTCCCTTAGAAACAGAGTAGCAACCTTGTGCCACTCAATTTTTAAGCCATGAAATGGGTTTTAAATCCTTAGCCTTGCAGTCTCTTTGCACTACATGTCAACAAGAGTAAATATCACAGAACCCTATTCTAACTTCCACATTCATCCAGACAAACTAAAATGATAACAATGAAGACACTGTTTTGGTGTTATGGATTATTCTCATATTTCCTGGTCATCCCTTTTATATTCTTTTGACAATCAGTGGAGTTCTCTTTACTTCACTTCTGGCTTTCCATTTATTCTTCTCTTTATCCTAACCAATAAAGATAGATGGATATGTGACTAGGAGACACTTATAAATATATTCATTAAATATATGCATAAATATGAATATATGTGATATATAATACAGGTTATACATAAATATTTATAAATATTTGTTTATATTTTACATTAATATTTACAAACATTAATTTTAAAATATTGATTTATGTATTATAACATTAATAATATAATATTAATATCACAACATTTTATAAATTAATATTTATAATATTTGTTGATATTTATAAACAGATTATAAATAAATTTGTGTTCATAGTTTTTAATTTACAAAATAAGAACATGTAGAACATTATTATTAGGTCTATTTTATGTAACAAAATCAATTGCAAGATGAGGACAATTTATAATTTCCTTTATGATCCTGAATATTTATAGGACATATATATTATTAACATTTAACAAGTGAAAATTTGAACTTACAGATGCTAAGTGACTTGCTAAAGGTCACACAATCAGTAATGAACAAATAGGTCTTGTATCAGTTAGAGTACTTTTGCAGAGAGTAAAATAAACCTACCTAAAGGGAAAAAGTAAGTTTGTTAGACTCAGAGGTGCCTACCAAAGTCAGAAAAGATGATGAACTGAACTCATACAGCAGCTTACAAAGTCTCTGTATCATCTCAAGAGCATTGCTGGAGCAAATAATTTCTCAACTGTTTTAAGTCTGCTTTGTTTGTCTCCCAATATTCAGATCCTATAGAGGAGAGCCTGGTCGGTCTTGTTTGGGAAATGCATGTGCTTTTTCTACAGAGGTGTGCCTGACACCTTGATGAAGTGCTCCCAGACTGTGTCAAATGAAAGGAGGACCCCACACCCCAGCCCCCGCTCCCCTGCAAAAAGGTAGCATAAATGCTGGTTAGGTACAAGGCTGCAAGTGTCCCCCCAACCTATTTCCGAGGCTTCTTAATAAGAGGGAGGGGACATATGTATACCTATGGCTGATTCATGTTTATGTTTGGCAGAAATCAACAACATTCTGTAAAGCAAGTATCTTTCAATTAAAAATAAATACATTAAAGAAAACTTTTTATTTTGTATTGGAGTATAGCCAATTAATGTTCTGATAGTTTCAGGTGAACGACAAAGGGATTCAGCCATACATTCACATGTATCTATCCTCTCCCATCCAGACTGCCACATAACATCGAGCGGAGTTTCCTGTGCTACACAAGTCCTCCTTGTTGGCAATCCATTTTAAGTAAAGCAGTGTCTACACGTCAATCCCAAACTCCCCAACTATCCCTTCCTCTCATTCTTCCACCCTGGCAACCAAAGTCCAAGCTCTTAAGTCCGTGAGTCTATTTCCGTTTTGTTCGTTGGAGAATCCCAGGGACGGGGAGCCTCATGGGCTGCCATCTATGGGGTCGCACAGAGTCGGACATGACTGAAGCGACTTAGCAGCAGCAGCAGCAGCAGCAGCAGCATTTCTTTTTAGATTCCACGTAAAAGCGATGTCATATGATATTTCTTCTTCTCTGACTTACTCATTCAATATGACAGCCGCTACATCCACCCACATTGCTGCAGATGGCAGTATTTCATTCTTTTTAATGACTGAGTGATATTCCCTCATTTATTTGTACCACATCTTCTTTATCCATTCCTCTGTTGAGGTCGGACATTTAGGTTGCTTCCGTGTCTTGGGTATTGCAAATGAACATTGGGGTGCATGTATCCTTTGGACCATGTTTTCATTTCCTAGGCTTTCTGTTCCCAATTCTTATACCTTTTCTGTGATACAAGTAGGTTTTTACTCCTTGTAGTCAGCAGCTCTAACAGCTACAGACATACCGGCAGTCAGTTCACACAATCTGAGACATGAGCTAGAGAGTTATAACTTCTTTGGAATCATATTAAGATGCTTGTGCCCTGCTTTCATCAATAACCTCACCGCCAATTCCCGACTACTGGTTCATGTTTGTGAGGACCAATCAGACTGGCTCATGTTTGTGAGGACCAATCAGATTGCTTCAGGGGGTCCCATTCTAGACAGAATGCAGTACAAGATAATTGGTAAAAGTAAAAATACCACTGTCACAGGTAAGGATAAGTTATGTATAAATGATAAGCTGTATTGTAACAAGGTAATACGCCCTCCAGATTTAATTAGCTTGCAATGTGAGTTATAAATTCTTTGTGAAGGAGGGGATTAATTAAAGTCTCTGCAGGAGGGGAAAAAGCAGCCTGAAAAATTTCAACACAAATAGATAATATTTTTTCATATTAATTAAGGCCAGTTCTCATTATTTAAACCTTAGGGCCATGATTGCTACTCTTTATTTTTGCAACTGGAGGACAAGGCAGATGGAAAGGGGAACAAGTTAGAAGAAGAAACAACAACAACAAAAAAAGGAAATTCAGAAGAATCAGTCAACTTTAACTTTCTGGTAGTGATATTTAGAGTCCATTACTTATTCCATCATAAGTGCCAATGTGGGTGACGAAAAATAATTTTCTGTCTACCCTTTAGGTTTCTTGGCTGAGAAACCTCATGTAATAAAGGGCAGATTAATAGGAGAAAAACAAACAGATATTTAATAACATGTACACCTCCCATATACATGGAACAGGCCCAGAAAAATTGAATAACTCTCCAAAATAGCCCAAGCCACCACCTTAAATAACATATTTAGCTAAAGGCAAAAGAAGATGCTGAGGTTGAGGGATCCAGTTATTATGAAGGACTGTTAGGAAAAGTGCAGTTAACAAGGATGTGGTTGTCATGCAGCTTTAACCTGCCTTCTCCACTGATAAGTTTCCAGAAATCTGGTCATCCTCTTCTTTTGGTATGGAGAGGAAGATACGCTTTCAAATGGAGGTTTCTCTTATAAATGTAGATATCTCTTACAAAAGGTTAACTTTTACTGGTTTTCCGAGCTGCTTCTAAGTGTGCAATTTCTTTAAAATAACTAGCCCAAATAATCAATATGCCAAAGAAGCACCTTTGGGGTGGCAATTTCTGTTCCCTTCACCAATCAACAAGTTTTCTTGAGAGCTGAGACGGAGAAATGGTAAATCTATAACTCTGAAACTAACTGCATCATTTTATTTATTGAATTCATTGAACGACAGATTTATTTGTTCCCAGGATTGGTGATCAGAATAAATACAATAAATTTATTTACTAAGGACCTACCCATTTGCCCAGACCCATAGAAATTATCATGCCCAGACCCATAGAAGTTACCATGGAATAGTAAAATAGCATGACTTTGAAGCAACATGTCTGACATATTTGCTCTCTGATATTTACATAAGCTTGGGAAACTTTGTTAACTTCTGAGCCTTAATGAAATGATCAGTAAACTAGTGATAATAATTCCTGTAGGTTTATTGGAAAACAAATACAGCACGTGAAATTTCTAATATATACTGGGTAATTGCAAACATTTGTTCAGATTTGCTTATGGTGCCATAGGGAATGCAAAGATATTTAAGACCACAAGAGTAATTTAAGGGCTTCCCAGGTGGCACTAGTGGTAAAGAACCCCCTGCCAATGTAGGTAGACAGAAGACATGCGGGTTCGATCCCTGGGTTAGGAAGTTTGCCTGGAGAAGGTCACAGCAACCCACTCCAGTATTCTTGCCTGGAGAATCCCATGGGTAGAGGAGCCTGGTGGGTTACAGTCCTTGGGGTCACAAAGAGTCAGACATGACTGAAGCGACTTAGCATGCTTGCACAGTAATTTAAATTCTAACTAGAAAGTGAAATAATAGAAAGAATCAGTCAAACCAGACACACAAACCAGAAATCTTATCTAATATAAAAATTTACGAATAACTTCAGGGACAGAAGGCATCATAATGCAGGAAAACCCAGCAAATTCCTACTATTATAGTTTTCCAGGTTCTTATTTGTCATCTCAGAGGCACACTCACCCATATTAACATGAATTTCTGAAACAATATGTGTGGTTTGCATCACTGACTCGGAAGATAGTGTCTCAGACATGAAACATTTCCATATTAGGCTCAGCCAAGTAACTTTTACATGACGTTTTCCAGGAAGAATATGCTTTCTTTCACAGCTGTGAAAGAAAAGTTGATAAGTTAAAATTCATTAGAATTAAAATCTTCTGCTTTGCAAAAGACACAGCTGAAAGAATGAAAAGGCATGCCACAGACTGGGAAAAAGTACTTTCAAAACATGTATTTGATATAAGACTTGCATCTAAAATATACAAGGAAGTCTTAAAACTTTACACTTCACAAAAGAAGATGTACAGAGGTATCTATGCATATAAAAAGATGTTCAGTAGCATATATTATTAGGCAATTGCAAATTAAAACATTTAAGGGATACCACTATATGTCGATTATAGTATCTAAAAGCCAAAACCTTAGAACACCAAATGTTGATCAGGATGTGGATCAGTGGAAGCTCTCAGTTATTGCTGGTGTGAATGCAGGATGATATAGCTACACTGAAAAATATTTGAGAGTTATAACCTAAATATAAACCTAAATACGCATGCATGCTGCATGCTCAATCACATCTGACTCTTTGTGACCCCATGGTCTGTAGCTTACCAGGCTCCTCTGTCCATGGAATTTTCCAGGCAAGAATACTCTAGCGGGTTGCCATTTCCTATTCTAAGTATTCTTCCCAGCCCAGGGATTGAAACTGTGCCTCCTGTACCTCCTGGATTGGCAGGCAGATTCTTTACCACTGTTGAGAGTTCCTTGGACTGCAAGGAGATCAAACCAGTCAATCCTAAAGGAAATCAATCCTGAATATTTGTTGGAAGACTGATGCTGAAACTCCAATATTTGGCCACCTGATATGAAGAGCTGACTCACTGGAAAAGACCTTAATCTACTGGGAAAGATTGAAGGCATAAAAGGGGGAAGTAGAGGATGAGATGGTTGGATGGCATCACTGATTCAATGGACATGAATTTAAGCAAACTCCAGGAGATAGTGAAGGACAGTGGAGCCTGGCATGCTGCAGTCCATGGGGTCATAAAGAGTCATACACGACTTAGCAACTGAACAAGTGCCACCTGGGAAACCCCCATCTACCTAAATATATACCTTATAAACCTATATATGTTCTTATTAAATGGGATAGGAGCTGTGCTCCTGGGTGTTTTCACCAACTTGAAAATGTACTTTTAAAAAACTTCATGTGAACATTTATAGCAGCCTTTTATATAATTGCTAAAACCTGGATATAACCAAGATGCTCTTCAATAGTTAATGAATTAACCAACTTTGGTATATCCATTCAGTGGAATGTTATTCAATAATAAGAAGTGAGCTATCAAGCCTAAAATACATGTAGGAGATTAAGCACACATTTCTACAAGAAGGAAGCCAATCTGAAAAGGATGCCTGTTGTATGACTTCAATTATATGATGTTCTGGAAAAGATAAAAGTATGGAGAAAATAAAAAGATCAACGGTTTCCAAGTTCAGGGCAAGGATGACTAGGTGAAGCACAGGAAGTTTTTATGATTCTGAAACTCTTCATCATATATGTAATATGTCATATATCACAATATGTATTTTGAAAATGTACAGAATTTTATAACATGAATAATGTACCATTATGTATGCAAATTTTTAAAAAAGCATTTAGAAGCTCAAGGTATCATAGGCAAGAATGTAGGCTCCCAAGAATGTCCATCTGTATTACAAATGTATGAGACAACCCCACTGAAGAGGGTGAAGAGGTAAAAATGCTGACGTACGTAACTTTGGGAAGCAGTGAACTGTGTGATACTAATGGCCAAAGCAAACAGAACAAAACTGCACAGACTCACTGTGCTGGATTGAGAAGGCTGTTTCCCTTGAGGGTAGGGGTTGACACTTCTGATCCTTCTATACTTGAATGCTGGAATTGAACAATTAAGCAAATAGATGGTGGATGGCTAGAGTCAAGCTTCACTGTTGGGGTGGAAATTTGTGGATAAGCAAGAGGAGGAGGCTAAAATAAACCATGAGGTAATGGCTTAGAGCTGGAGACATCTGTAAGAACCCGTTTAACTTAATATAGATACCTAAAGGCAATGGCACCCCACTCCAGTACTCTTGCCTGAAAAATCCCATGGATGGAGGAGCCTAGAAGGCTGCAGTCCATGTGGTCGCTGAAGGTCGGACACGACTGAGTGACATCACTTTCACTTTTTACTTTCATGCATTGGAGAAGGAAATGACAACCCACTCCAGTGTTCTTGCCTGGAGAATCCCAGGGATGGGGGAGACTGGTGGGCTGCTGTCTATGGGGTCATACAGAGTCGGACACAACTGAAGCGACTTAGCAGCAGCAGCAGCAATGGTTACATCTAGAAATATTTATAAATATGTGTATATACATGAGTTAATTACATGTGTATCTCTTTTCTCCATCTGCTGAGAGGGCCTGAAAGAAATGGCTCTGCTGTAGCAGAGAGCATACCTACCACCCAGATTTTTATTCTTATACCATTTACTAAAATTCTTCAAGAGATGGGAATACCAGGCCACCTTATCTGCCTCCTGAGAAATCTGTATGCAGGTCAAGAAGCAACAGTTAGAACAGGACATGGAACAACAGACTGGTTTCAAATCTGGAAAGGAGTACGTCAAGGTTGTATATTGTCACCCTGTTTATTTAACTTACATAGGACATGGAACAACAGACTGGTTTCAAATCTGGAAAGGAGTACGTCAAGGTTGTATATTGTCACCCTGTTTATTTAACTTACATGTAGAGTACATCATGCAAAATGCCAGGCTGAATGAAGCACAAGCTGGAATCAAGATTTCCAGAAGAAATATCAATAACCTCAAATATGCAGATGACACCACCCTTATGGCAGAAAGCGAAGAAGAACTAAAGAAATCTGGATGAAAGTGAAAGAGGAGAGTGAAGAAGTGGGCTTAAAGCTCAACATTCAGAAAACTAAGATCATGGCATCCGGTCCCATCACGTCATGGCAAATAGATGGGGAAACAGTGGAAACAGTGGCTGACTTTATTTTGGGGGGCTCCAAGATCACTGCAGATGGTGACTGAAGCCATGAAATTAAAAGACGCTTACTCTTTGGAAGGAAAGTTATGACCAACCTAGACAGAATATTAAAAAGCAGAGACATTACTTTGCCAACAAAGGTCTGTCTAGTCAAGGCTATGGTTTTTCCAGTACTCATGTATGGGTGTGAGAGTTGGACTATAAAGAAAGCTGAGCACCGAAGAATTGATGCTTTTGATCTGTGGTGTTGGAGAAGACTCTTGAGAGTCCCTTGGACTGCAAGAAGATCCAACCAGTCAATCATAATGGAAATCAGTCCTGAATATTCATTGGAAGGACTGATGCTGAAGCTGAAACTCCAATACTTTGGCTACCTGATGTGAAGAGCTTACTCATTGGAAAAGACCCTGATGCTGGAAAAGGTTGAAGGCAGGAGGAGAAGGGGATGGCAGAGGATGAGATGATTGGATGGCATCACCAACTCTATGGACATGAGTTTGAGCAAGCTCTGGGAGTTGGTGAAGGACATGGAAGCCTGGCATGCTGCAGTCCATGGGGTCATTAAGAGATGAACACGACTGAGCAACTGAACTGAACTGAATCATTTGCTAGAAAAAAGAACCAGGGGTCCCTGGAAAACCAACTGATTGTAGGCCAGATATGAGATGATCCTAGAGTACCCAATAGTGTCAGAAAATATTTGACAATGTTTGGTGAGCAAGTGCTCAAACAAACTACACTGATGGGAGTGTGTCCGGGGGCACAGGAGCCAAATGAAAGAATTCCTAATGGACGAACCTTGAGAAACAAGAACAAGTGAAGTCATGTTGGATTATAATACAAAGTATAAATGAATACCCATGAATCCATATAGATATAAACTAGTAAGTGGTGGAGAAGAGACGCATTTTCTCCGCAGAAGAATTCTAAGTAAATTATGCAGATGCTCTGTCCTCAAAAAGAGGGGACATAAATCTCCAGTCTTTAAGTGTGGGCTGTGCACAGTGACTTCCTTCCAAAGACTACAATATGGAAAACGGGGAAACTAGAGTGATTTTAGAGTGCAGAACCTGACCAATGCTACTTCAGCCAGATGATCAAGGTCAGCATCAGTGGTCATAAAACATGTTGATAGTATGTACCTGTTACATAATGCTGCTGCTGCTGCTGTTAAGTCGCTTCAGTCGTCTCCGACTCTGTGAGACCCCATAGACGGCAGCCCACCAGGCTCCCCTGTCCCTGGGATTCTCCAGACAAGAACACTGGAGTGGGTTGCCATTTCCTTCTCCAATGCATGAAAGTGAAAATTGAAAGTGAAGTCGCTCAGTCGTGCCTGACTCTTAGTGACCCCATGGACTGCAGCCCACCAGGCTCCTCCGTCCATGGGATTTTCCAGGCAAGAGTACTGGAGTGGGGTGCCATTGCTTTCTCCGTGTTATATAATAGGAGTCTATGATGAAAACGTACACAGTTTTTGAGTCTTTTATAGTACTGGAGAGCCAGCAAATTTGCCTTCATCTGTGTACCATAAAATTCTTTCAACATAAGAAAAAAACTTCATCACTTTGGATTAAGTGATTTTTCATTGTTTCATTTTAGTTACGTCTTAACACTATACCAACGAAGTCCAGTATTTTTCTGCTTTTTGTAAGCATGCATGTGAAAAGTATAAAGTGCAAATGGTCATTTTTGAAGAGTCTTCAGAAGCACAGTTCTAATAACTGTCTTTATATGCCATAAAGAAAATCTTCCTTACCTTCCTCTTTGTTTTCCTTTTAACTAGAAAAATCATCTTTTCAGATTAAGGGGGTAATTTCCTTCTCATTACTAGAAACCAGTTTCTGTCAGGGAATTAATTTCTGTTCTTTTTTGTTGCTGCAGTTTTCCCATCATCTAAAGAGGTATCTGAAAAGAGAAGATACTCCATAAATATTTAATAAATCAGTGTATCATTACATTGTCTGCACTTGCCCTTTGAATACTTCCCTCTGCCTGAGGAATACTGACTCAGGTTAAGGAAGTGGCTGGGATTCTTATCTTAAAATTGATTCTTGGCATATCTCATTTAATTTCATGTTAAATGAGGAAGAAATAGCAACAAAATCGGTGGAGATAATATGAAAGAAATGGAAGAGAACTCAGATGATGCAGTGTCATGGCATCTAGGGGAGGCCAACATTTCAGAAATGAGGTCCTCAGTAATGAATATGTCAGAGAATAATAAAGAGCAAGCTGCTAGATTTGTTGATATGGAAGACAAAGATGAATACTGAGAGAACACATGAATGATGGGAATAAACCACCCAGATCTCAAGATTTAATAAGTAGGAGCCATTAGAAATTGATGGGTTGAGTAAAGAATTTTCTTTTTACTTCATGATTGTGCATATATGTGTAAGGTGATACATACTGTGCATCAAGTATTTCTTAACACACATAAATTTAAGCTTAAAAGTGATGACGTGCACATTGTATATTGTTCAAGTTGTCTTTGTTATCTTTCACACCCTACAGCAGTGTTGAATGTGCAACACACTTTTATACATATGATTTATTTCACTCATTATATTAATTATTCTGTATTTCAGTTCCCTTTTTCTGGCCATCCATAGTAGTCCTATTTCTGTTGAAAATAATGGATAAATTATACTTAAAATTTATAGGAATAACAAGTTGATAACTCAATTTAGTAAACAGAAAAACAAGTCACAGATAATTTGAGAATGGTATACAGGAGAAGGCGATGGCAACCCACTCCAGTACTCTTGCCTGGAAAATCCCATGGACTGAGGAGCCTGGAGGGCTGCAGTCCATGGGGTCGCTAAGAGTCGGACACGACTGAGCAACTTCACTTTCACTTTCATGCATTGGAGAAGGAAATGGCAACCCGCTCCAGTGTTCTTGCCTGGAGAATCCCAGGGACGGGGGAGCCTGGTGGGCTGCCATCTATGGGGTCGAATAGAGTCGGACACGACTGAAGCGACTTAGCATCAGTAGCAATCAAAAACTAATTTGTAAATCCTTGTATAATTTGTAGAGCACCTTAACTTTCATTGTGTTAACAAATTTCATAGCAACCTCATGAGGAAGCAAGTTATAATATTCCTGATTTTCAGAGAAGGTAAATATTAATAAAGTTTTCAATTTGCCTTGAATTTAGATACTTCCATTGTTTTTCACTGTTTGTATGACCTTAGTCATTTCATTTAACTATTTCTAGTTTTTTCACTTGTAAAATAATTATGTCTACCTCCTAGACTTACTGAGACAGTTAAATGAATTAATCAAATGCTCAAAAATCTGACCTTTTCCTATTTTTTCCCTTTGCCATGCTATGCATAAGCAGATATAGCCATAAACCAATTCTGAATTGGTTTAAAGGAAATATGGAAACAAATAGAATACGTAGTTGGTGAATATAGTAGCTGAGATTAAATGTAATCCTTTGGCTGCACAAAAGTTTTTCTTGTGCCTTCAATCACACCATTTGGAAGTGCTAACATTTGGTATATCCTGTATTTATTACATATTGCAATTGATTTTTAGGTTCCTAAATTTATTTAAGAATATTTTAATAATCATTCTGCTGAAAACCTAATGCAAAGTTTAAGTCTCTTTAAAGGTGGATTTCTACTCTCTTAATAATAGCATAGCAAAATTACTTAGAAGTTCCTTTTATTCCACAATATCTCAGAAATTGAGAGCAGATAATGAGAATGTATTCACAGTCTTAATGTAGTAATCCCCAGTGGAGATTTTCACATTTTTTAATTATTTAACAATGTCATTTAAATATTATCTGTCCACTATGAATATTTCATGTTCATCAAAAATTCCCTGTAAAAGTAAAAATAACCTGTACATTTGTTAAAGAAGACAGTATCAATGGTAGCATCCAAATGGCATTTCACTGCCTTTGGCATGGGGAATAGATTTTAATCCAATGGTTCCAATCAATCATCTCAAATTTTTCTAAGAGTATACAGACTGAGGGCATGTTAACAAAAGGAATCTTGGAAATAGGGCTTGAATAATGAAATAGGACTGAAAATAAGCTCTGTCTCAAGACTGGATATTCTTCAAGAACACGTAGAAGAATCCCTACAAGTCAAAGCTGAACCATCTCCATTGACATGACCAGTGTGAACAGTATAGGTATGGACTGAATTATGCTCACCCCAAATTCATATGTTGAAGCCCTAACCCTCAGTTTGACTATATTTGAAGACATGAACTTTGAAGAGGTAATTAAGGTTAAAAGAGAATGAGGTACTAATTCAATGTAAATTGCATGCGTTAAAAAAAAAATGAGGGAGGGAACTTCAAGAGGGAAGGAACATATGTCTGCCTGTGGTTGATTCATGTTGATATATGGCAGAAACCAACACAATATTGTGAAGCAATTATCCTCCAATTAAAAATAAGTAAAGAAAAACAAAGAAAAGAAAAGAAACACAAGAGACCCCAGGAAAAGGGCCATGTGAGGACACAGCAGAAAGGTGGTCATTTGCAAGCCAAGAAGAAAAGCCTTGGAAGACACCGGCCCTATTAGCATCTTGATCTTGGACTTTCAGCCTCCAGAGTTGTGAGAAAACACATTTATGTTGTTTAAGTTTTCCAGTTTGTGGTATTTTTTATTATGGCATCCCTAGGAAGATAATGGGCTCCTCCTAGGTGGCTCAGTGGGAAAGAATCCACTTGCCGATGCAGGAGAGGTGGGTTCTGTCCCTGAGTCAGGAAGATTCCCTGGAGAAGGAAATGGCAACCCACTCCAGTATTCTTGCCTGGCAAATCCAAGGGACAGAGAAGCCTGGTGGGCTGTAGACCATGGGGTCACAGCCTAGCAACTACAGAACAGCAACAAAGCAAACTAATACATGTTCCCATGAGGAGGCACCGTGATCTTTGGAACAGTAAGAGCAGAAGTGTAAAGTCAGACACCTATGAGTGCTGTGCTTAGTTGCTCAGTCATGTCTGAGTCTTTGCAATCCCATGGACTGTAGTCCATCAGGCTCCTCTGTTCATGGGATTCTCCAGGAAAGGATACTGGAGTGGATTGCCATGCCCTCCTCCAGGCGATCATCCCAACCCAGGGATTGAACCCGGGTCTCCTGCATTGCAGGTGGATTCTTTACCAGCTGAGCAACCAGGGAACAACTCCTGGTATGAGAAGTTTAGTTTGATAGTATGAGTTAACATATATAGAACATCTAGTATGTGTTGAGTAGTTGAGACACATACCTTTTATCTCCAAATCACACCTTTAATGTTGTCATTATTAGTCTCAGGATGAAGATGTGAAAAATGTTAGAGGAATTAAATAACTTCCTCAAACCAGAGAGATGAAAAGTAACTGATAGGAGATTAGAACTTAGTATTTTTCAACTTAAGGTGATGACCTTGCCATTGTGTCATAATTTCACTGTCTATGAATTTTTCTGTGACTCCGGCTTTGGCGGTATCTTCTTATACTTTGCTCAATCTCTCTCTCTTTCTCCATCCCTCCCACTTTCCATCTTTCTCTCTTGTTGTCTTTCTTCTCTCTGCTGCTCCTGCCTATGCATTGTCTAGGCTTAGGAGAGATAAGAGGCCTACACTAAATATTTCCTTCCAGTTTACAAAGTGAGAAGCCAAGCAGTAGAGAATAGAGTTAGGAAGGACTTTGTTGTGCCTCTTCGATTACTCACCGAGGACAACTTGGCATCAGCCCAACTTATAACCTATTTTGCCTGCTTCCAACCATTTTGTTTTCAATTACTATTTTACCTTGGCACCAAAGTCAGAAACTTAAAACGCGTTAGTCTCATTGTTAATTTAATTAACATACAGCTTCTCATTACATCAGAAAACAATCAACTGGCTCTCCACTCTCTGAGCAACTAAGAAACAAGTTGGAAACCATTGAAAAGGGAGCTATGGGGAGAGTTTTTAAAAGTTATCTGGAAAGGTAAGGGGTTGGGAAGCTCTGCTTTTGGAATGGAAAGCAGAACAATTAATCCATAGTGGGTGCATTGGCCTTCGTGTTTATTGTGTTCTCTTCCTTGATTTTTACTTCCTTTCTTCTGCTCTCCTCCCTGTCTCCTCCTCCTCGCCCATAAAGTATCCTTTCTCTGCAAACCTGTTTGCTGTGTTTCTAAAGAGCCTCTCATGAATGCATGGAATCAAGCAATCACAGATGTACCATCTTAGTGTTTCCAGCATCTTATGTTGTTTTGACCTAGACAAATTTTGATGTGAATTGTTCTGGATGCTTCCACTCATTGATACAGTGTTTACATTTATTATCTGTTTTACTATTTGTAACAACACCAAAGAATTGTTGCGTGGATTATTCCTGTTTGTTATATGTAGAGAATATGTCATGAAAAAGTTAATTTACCTGACAGAGACCACATAGCCTTAAAGGTAAACTTTAGTAGCCTAAATCTATGAATTATTATTGTCATTGCCTTTTTATAGTACATATTTAGTGTCTGTATATTATGCAATTTGTGGGCTCCAAAATCTGCAGATAGTGATTACAGCCATGAAATTAAAAGATGCTTACTCCTTGGAAGAGAAAGTTATGACAAACCTAGATAGCATATTCAAAAGCAGAGACATTACTTTGCCAACAAATGTCCGTCTAGTCAAGGCTATGGTTTTTCCAGTGGTCATGTATGGATATGAGAGTTGGACTGTGAAGAAAGCTGAGCGCTGAAGAATTGATGCTTTTGAACTGTGGTGTTGGAGAAGACTCTTGAGAGTCCCTTGGACTGCAAGGAGATCCAACCAGTCCATTCTAAAGGAGATCAGTCCTGGGTGTTCTTTGGAAGGAATGATGCTAAAGCTGAAACTCCAGTACTTTGGCCACCTCATGCGAAGAGTTGACTCATTGGAAAAGACTCTGATGCTGGGAGGGATTGGGGGCAGGAGGAGAAGGGGACGACAGAGGATGAGGTGGCTGGATGGCATCACTGATTCGATGGACGTGAGTTTGAGTGAACTCCGGGAATTGATGATGGACAGGGAGGCCTGGTGTGCTGCAATCCCTGGGGTCGCAAAGAGTCGGACTCGACTGAGTGACCAAACTGAACTGAACTGAATACCATTTCAGAAAATGGGAAAGTAAATAATATCCTGCTTAAATAGGCAATAAGTAATATATTTTTATATGTTAAGCTATTGAAAATGGAATTTATTTGTTTGCTTCTTAAAATTTGTATTCCTAACTGCTTAGATATAGATGAATGACTTTCTTACTACATCTGGGTATGTGAGAAAAAAATATGAATAGTAGACTATGAAATATAAGGGGCTTCCCTTGTGGCTCAGAGGGTTAAGTGTCTGCCTGCAATGCAGAAGACCTGGGTTCGATCCCCAGGTCAGGAAGCTAAATGGCAACCCAGTCCAGTACTCTTGCCTGGAAAATTCCACAGACCGAGGAGCCTGGTAGCTTCTAAAAAAGAAAATATGATAAACCTACTCCTCTTATTTGTGTTTGGCCCATATTTTATTGTCAGGTATGTGGGTGCCTAGTGCATCTTCTTTTGAGAGTTGGGAGAGGGAGAGGGAGAGATTGTAGTTAATGGTTAAAAGCATAAGCTCCGGGGTAAAAGGATCTGAGTTGTCAGTAGTAAACACTGTACCTTAGACAGACTACTTATGCATTCAGGTCTCAAGTTCTTAATTTGAAAATGGGGTGAAATATAGTACTTGTGATACTGAATTCTTATGAAATGAAATGATAGGATACATGTAAAATATTTCATACTTGTCACCTGTTAATTACTCATGAATAGCTGGATATTTTTCCTTCCATAGCACTTTAATGCTGGGTTATCTATTCTGGCCAAAGGAGGATAACAAGCTAAGTTCTCGGGGCAATAAAAGATTGTCATGCTTAAAGTATGTGTGTTATTTCCATGCACTAAAAGTAATGTTGGTAGTGTCTTCTGATTATCAGCAATTCATTGCCAAAATGAACAGTTCTTTGCAAAGGGCATTTCTAACCTTGGATATCAATAGGCGAAAGATAATAAATTGGGGTTGTTTGTTCTTGAGTTAGAAAGAAAACTACATAATTGTTACATGCAGCATTTCAAAGTGGCTTCTGCTAAAGAAGGTAATAAATATTCCAGCTGAGGATTCATAATATGTCATCTATCCAAGCCTTTCTTCTAGATGTCTCCTGACCTGTTACCCCTTTCTTTCTTTTTTTTTTTTCTCATTAACCTTTTATTTTTAACTTAATTTTACAGTAAAGAAACAGAAAAGTATTATCATTAAAAAAATACCATAGCTGTCAATCTTAAATGAGATTCTTGTTAAACAAAGCAGTAACACTATGTCATGTAATTACATCTTTACTTGTATATACAAGTAAAGATGTAATTTGCACACTGTTCTTGTATATACCCCTTTCTTTCTAAGCACACATATATATATCCAGAGTATGTGGAGACGTCAATATTAAAGGCATATTTTCTCTATCTGGCTAAATAACATTTATATTTTCTGATTATGAAAGTTCACTAGCTCCCTAGACTATATGTAATATACAGAAAAAACACAAATAAGAAAAATTATCCATTAACCTACTATTCAAAATTTTCTGTTATGGAGAAAAGAGACCACCTAAATGAGAACAAAGGTTGTTTATTCAGAGCTTGTGATAGCAAGGGAAATGGTCATTGTCACTTATGTTAATAGAGACTCAAAGACAGACAGAGGGGTGGAAAAGCTTAATAGTTAAACACGGAGAAGGCTTCAAGTATGCCTTGAAGGGGGACTTTTGGCATGGGGAACCTATCTCAGGCTAAGTAGAAGTAGGGTGCTTTATGGGATAGGCTTTTCCCTGGTTGGTCCTAAGTTGGAAGCGGGGGCAAAAATTAGGGACGCTGTCAGTTAATAGTCCCATCTTAGCCATTTTTAAAGCCAATTATGATTGTTACAGGGTTTATTACTTGGCTTCCTGGTTTGTTGTTGTTTTTTTTTGCCAGAGATAATCTGACCTTACAACCTGACTTGTAGATAAGGGGTCTGGTTTCCTGGCATGGTTGCTGATTGTGGGCCAGAGTTTCAGTTTTATATATGGTCTGGGCGTTATTCATTTTATACTCAGTCTGTCGCCATATTTAATATAGTGTATTCCAGCCTTCCTCATCCCACTACCAAGACTTATGTCTTATTGTAGAGTGATTAATAAATGTTATAGGTAGAAAGTGTGTATTAATGAATCATATCCAAGTCCCCAAGGAATTATGTCTGTGGTTTCATTCATCACATATGCAGAACACCTATTATGTAGCAGGTTCTGATGGGCCCAATAAGTTAATGAGGGCAAAGTTTCTTACTTCAGAGAACTTAGCATTTTGTAGTAGACATGAAATGGGTCTAGATATCCTCTTTGTTTAGCCATTTTTCGTGAGTGACTTCAGTCAAGCACTTATGGTTGCAGTGCATATATTAATTTACAGTCTTTGACCCACAAAATTATAGAGGTTCATCACACAAATGGAGAAATATCCAAGTTTCAAGTGTGTAGTGCTCAAAGTTAAATAAGTGTTTAAAAATGAAAGCAATTCTGTATTTCAAACTGAAATAATTAGCTCTCTGAAAAGTCTGTAATTAGTATATCATTTGAATTTAGAATTAATATTGCAGATAGCAAATTACTGCTTATTTCAGATGGATTTTAGTTGCTAAATCAAATGCAATTGAATGCATTTAGATGTTCTCAATGTACTATATTGTATTTATTAATGAAAATTAATTTAAACTTGGATTGCATAATTTGCCGTGTAAACAAATTAAATTTATAATTGCTATTAAATGCCAATTCAAGAGACATTTGAATGCAAAATTTAAATGAATTTCATTCATATAACCCCCAACTAAAATTCCTACCTATGTTAAATATGTACAAATATTTCTAGCATTTATGATCTTTATATGGAGATCATTCATATTTATTTTGGATGATTGATGACATTAGTTCCCTGATAATTGATTATTCTAGTATAAAAGTGTTTAGATTAAAAAAAATCAGTGAATCCTGAATTAACTCCTTTGCTTTTTGAGTTATATAATGTTGAAGCGAGTTTTTATCCCATAAGGTATTCTTGAAACTAAAACATACGTGTGTATGTGTGTGCACACTCACACAAATGGTTATATATATATATAGTTTATATTTTATGCTGGTATGATCTTTTATCACTGAGAAGATAGTGTTTATAAACTCTTTGGAAGCCATTCTGGAAAGCAAGATTTTGATTAGAAATTCTGTTGGGTTTTCTACCCTTAACAGGAGAAGGCAATGGTACCCCACTCCAGTACTCTTGCCTGGGGAATCCCATGGATGGAGGAGCCTGGTGGGCTGTAGTCCATGGGGTCGCAAAGAGTCGGACACGACTGAGCAACTTCACTTTCACTTTTTACTGTCATGTATTGGAGAAGGAAATGGCAACCCACTCCAGTGTTCTTGCCTGGAGAATCCCAGGGACAGGGGAGCCTGGTGGGCTGCCATCTATGGGGTCGCACAGAGTCGGACATGACTGAAGCGACTTAGCAGCAGCAGCAGCTACCCTTAACAAATTTAAGTGATTCTTTTTTCTATATTGGCTCTCTTGGAAGTATATATATAATTTGTTGAGAAGAATCTAAATCTGTAGAATGAAAACTCATTAAATATTTTGATTATAAATACAGTCTTACTTCTTCAAGTATTATTAAGAAACTGATTCAGATATAACCAGAGTGACCTTAATTGCCGGTATAGCAGTCATTACCCATCATAATGCATTTTCCTTGAGTGTGGACTCTGATACCTTGCCTGGATTCAACTCCTGGCTCTCTCATTACTGTATTGGAGATATGGGCAGATTATATATGTCCTCTATGTTTCAGTTATAACTTTTGTGAACTGGGAACTTTATATCTTTCTCATATGGCTGTTGTAAAGGTTGTGAATGATTATATTCATATGATCTACAGTAGTACCAGGCACATGGTAATTATTTCAATACATGCTGCTGTTAGAAATCATAATGAAGAAGGAGGAGGAGAAGAGGGGGGACGGGGAGAGAGGGAGAAGAGGGAGGGAGTAAGAAGGAGAAGGAGAAAATGATGATGACCATCACCATCATCCCAGCACCCATTAGAACGATGTACAGCTGGGCACTCCTGCCTGCTCCTCATGAACAGTAGGATCTATAAATCCTTTAAAACTCTATCTCTAATATCTGGGTGAAAGCAGAGAGAAGTTCACTATCCCAACCCCTTACACAGTAACAGAACTTCGGTTTTTTTTACTCATTTCATTGTGCTGTGAAATTGGCCACTATCCATAAGTCTTTGGCTGACTTATTTCTGTTCAACAATCTGGAAGCTAGCTTTGAATCTGAATCCCCCATCTAGTTCATAACAGCTTCTTTTCCAGGGACTCATATCTTGATTACAGTCACCCTCACAAAAATCAGTGTAGTTTGAAAATTCCGATTTTTATTTAATACCGTGCGTTCCTGCTTAAAACCCCAGTGTGGCACTCTGCAGAACATCCAGATTCTACTTAAAACAAGACTCTCTTGAATAGTTCCCTAGACTTAATGTGGTTTTATACTATACATGTCCTACAGTTCGCAATATTTGACTTTAACACAGGTGTATGTCTGCATCTGCTGGATGGGCCAACCTTGTGGTCACAGTTAATTTTTCTCTGCCCTTATTTAGTCCTTTGAGCACAAGATCAGCATCATTAGCAAAGGGTCTAGCTTGTAATAGAATTGGCACTTATTCTTTACCTGAATAGATTTTCCTATATTCTAATATATAATGTATTATATGCATTATAAATGTATGTTGCACTATTATATATAATTTACACATATATGTATAATTTGATACACCTGAATTGCTTGAGCTATTTGGTTGGTGCAAACATAATTGCAGTATCAGACAGTGAATTTTAAATCATTATAACTAAGCTGAAACACATCTTTATTAATCAAAATAGGAACCATTACAATCAACATATTTTTGCCGATGAGAAATGTTTGTTTATTCCTGTAGCATAAAAATCCATCTTTGGGATTCAGTGAACTCTTAGAAAGCATTTTCTTCCTCCTGCTGGTTGTAGAAGCATTTTCCCTGCAAAAATTTGTCAAGGTACTTGAAGAAGTGGTAGTTGGTTGGCGAGAGGTCAGATGAATATGGTGGATGGGGCAAAACTTCATAATCCAATTTGCTCAACTTTTGACGCATTGCTTGTACAGTCAGGCGTTGCCATGGAGAAGAGTTGGGCCCATTCTGTTGACCAGCCAGCTGTAGGTGTGGCAGTTTTTGTGCATCTCGTCTGTTTGATGAGCATACTTCTCAGATGTAATGGTTTCACCGAGATTCAGAAAACTGTAGTGGATTACGCTGGCAGCAGGCCGCCAAACAGTGACCATGACCTTTTTTGTGTGCAAGTTTGGCTCTGGGAAGTGCTTTGGAGCTTCTTCTTGGTCCAGCCACTGAGCTGGTCACTGCCAGTTGTCATATAAAATCCACTTGTCGTTGCACATCAATTTCTGATTGAAAAATGGTTCCTTATTGTCACATAGAATAAGAGAAGATGACACTTCAAAACAAACATTTTTTTGAGTTTTAATCAGCTCATGAGGCATCCACTGATCGATCCTTCTCAGCTTTCTAATTTGCTTCAAATGCCAGAAGATGGTAGAATGGTCAACACTGAGTTCTTTGTCAATCTCTCATGTAGTTGTAAGAGGATC